>NC_139458.1:249572500-259572500 GCF_057233095.1 Heloderma suspectum | reverse complement strand
GGGCCTTTTCTGTGGTGGCACCCAGATTGTGAAACTCCCTCCCAACTAAACTGCATTCCACCCCGACATCATGAACCTTTAAAACAGCTTTAAAACTTATTTGGGGTGGCCTTTTCTTGAGATTTCAGTGCAGCTTGTTTTAAGTAGTGAGTTGACTTTAAAATGTTTCTAGAGCTATGTTTCATTTATTGGAGTTCAAGCTTGTAATGTTTTTATTAAAATAATTGTTATCTGGCTTATGTTCGTTTTTATGCTGCTGCTTTATAAATGTTTAGATTCTTTTGTTTTTAATGCATTTTATATAGGTTCTTATGTTGTGACTAAGCCACTGTCTGGGCTTCACCCCAAAAAGTGGCATATAAATACATTTATATATATTAAAAAGTTGAAAGTCTCAAACGTGAGCATATAGAAGCGTATACGCCAAATATTTGACCTAACGACGGCCTTACAAAACCACAGCATTTCAGTGCTACTCATACACTTAAATTCATCACACACAAAAATAGGCATTTTTGTGTATGCAAAATAGGTTTCAGGCAGGCATAAAAGCTATATCGGCTGTCTGCTATCTATTCGCATGGTGATAAGAGATTTTCCTGTGCAAATAAGAATTCTCAACAAAAACTGTTGCCGTGACATATTTTGGAAAGTGAGAAGTGCACAGGCTCAAGAGAACAAGCACAACCCTGTGAAGGATCCACAAAACATTGCAAAATACAGAAAGAAAGAAAAAATGTATTTACTAATTATTGGCTAAAGTTCCAGAATCTTTATTAGTGTAATACCTTTATTGGGCCAACCAAAAGATCACAAAAAATGAGCAAGCCTTCGAGATCTCGAGATCTCTTAATCAGACAAAATGTTTAAAACATCAGGTTTGGAGCAGTCACAGCATCTATATATTCAGAGTCGCAAGTTGAAGGAGGGGTCTTGTTGTTGTTGTTGTTCAGTCGTGTCCGACTCTTCGTGACCCCATGGACCATAGCACGCCAGGCCTTCCTGTCCTGCGCTCTCTCCCGGAGCGTGCTCAAGTTCATATTCATTGCATCCGTGATGCTATCTAGCCATCTCATCCTCTGCCGTCCCCTTCTCCTTTTGCCTTCAGTCTTTCCCAGCAACCAAATTCAGGTCACGTGGTGGTTACAGGTTGGACCTGCAGCTTGTTTCAAGTAGAGTTTTCAACCACTTAAGAATCAGGCAGGAGTTACGTGAAACAAAACTCTTTATTTAACAAAGCATGCTTCTAACTCCTCACTCTCTGTGTCCCTCCTGCTCTGTCTCTGTGCTGTTATGCTGTGTCACTTCCTGGTAGCTGTTCCCTCAAGCCTTCCCTCAGTGTCACTGAGTTATTCTTCCTGACTGCTACCCCAAGTCTCCTACTTAGTTTCTACATTGATACATAGCTGCCTGTAGGATTTGTTTTCACTTGCAGTTCGTGTGGGGATGAGCCCTAAATCAACTCTGTTTGCCATGAAGATGTTGTTGTTTTTAATGATTCTATGCAGGAAACTTAAATACCACAAATCTTATTACACCCTGATCTTAATGGCACTTAAGATCAATGAGACTTACCACCAAATAATGTGTTTAGGATCATACAATCCATTGACCTTTTTCCTTTCATAAGCAACAGCAACATGATTCTGGGAACAGCAAAAAAAAAACCCCAAAAACATTGACATTAGGCTGTTTCATACATTGAGCAAGATCCTATAGTAAACAGGCCCCCCCAAATTGCAACAGATGGAAAAATATAATAAAAACATTTTATGATCCATGTGGAAAGCCAAGCAACTATAAAATGGCAGCAGATAGAAAACAGAATTATAGAATTTCAGCATTGCTAGCTATTTTCCCTGGCAGCAGTTTGGGAATGAAACAAGGCTAGCAAATGTTAGTCTGTCCTCCAGGGAAATCTGCGTGGACAGATAAGATTGTGTTGCAGAGGTTAGATAACATGGAGCATCAGAAAGAAATCTGCCCTCAGATGCCTTCCAAGTGTAAAGGGGATAGATAGATAGATAGATAGATAGATAGATAGATAGATAGATATTAATCTCCTGTTGCTAACAGCAGTCTTGATCCACACACATACCCTCCTTGGTAAATGAAACACCTCTGGCAGTCTAGTGTGTTTGTTCAAAACCAGGGAAATATAATCAGAAAAGATATATGCACTGCTGCTTTCAGAAGTTAGTCCTGATCAAACAGCCCTTATTCACTGAAGCCCAAGAACTTACAAGATGTAAAGGTTACAGAATTAGGTCCTTTATTTAAAGTGAAATGTGCTTTAAAACAACCCTCAGATCTTTTGCACTGCCTGTATGTGTGTGTGTGTGTGTGTGTGTGTGTGAAACCTTGCGTTTATATAGTGCCCAGAAGACCCCAAAGCTTCTTTACAAAATGAGAAACCAAATATTGCTCTTGGATTCATGAGCCCTGTTGTGCCAAAGTGACAGAGAAGTGTGCATGAGGACGGCCAGAGCAAAAGAGCAACATTGCAGAAGTGGAGGATAATGCAGATGGGTGGTGCTCATCTCTAAAATGAAATGGAGCTGAGGGGTAATTCTTTAAACCCCCCCCCCCCAACTTGTATCATGCACCTTCAGAGGCAAAGCAAATGATACAGCCACCCTGGATGGCCATGTTCATATTTAATGCAGTTACTCATTACTTAGCTGCCACTTCCCAAGTACTATTTATAAATTAACATATTACAATTTTATGCAAATAGGTGTCCTCTCTTGGGGGCAGTTCACAAGTGCCCACTAGTGCTTAATGGGGCTTTCTCCTTTGTAACTGTGTTTAAGATGGCCACCCAAATGTAAGTAAAACTTATATACCAGTCTGGGGGGGGGGGAGCAAAAGAAAATGTATTTTTCCATCTGCATATATTGTTTGGTGAATCATAATCATAATAGATTATTATTATTATTATTATTATTATTATTATTATTATTATTATTATTACCATCATCCTTTTTAAAATCTGTGGATTACTTGGGATTCATCATGACAGAACTCAACCTGCTGTGATTCCAGAGGGTGAAAAGAAGTTCCACAGAAGCTTTTCAGTTGTGGGTTTAGCATTCCCCACTTGAATTTTACAGGCTCCGCTCAAGCTAACAGGGGACATTTGAGCTGTGAAGGTTTCCCAAGGAATACTTTCAGGATAAGCATACGCAAGAGGGAACTTAGAGGGGCCATACCTTTTCATTTGCCATGCTCCAGCTCCTGTCATGTTCCTATAGATAAGAACATAAGAGGAGCCCTGCTGGATCAGAGCAAGGATCCATCCAGTCCAGCATTCTGTTCACACAGTGGCAAACCTGCTGTCAACCAGGAACCCACAAGCAAGGCATGAGCGCAACAGCACCTTCCCACCCATGTTCCCCAGCAACTGGTGTACATAGGCTCACTGCCTCTGGTACTGGAGGTAGCACATAGCCAACAAGATGAGTAGCCATTGATAGCCTTTTCCTCCAGGAATTTGTCCAACCCCCTTTTAAAGCCATCCAAAGTGGTGGCCATCACTCCATCCTGTGGTAGCGAATTCCATAGTTTAACTATGTGCTGTGTGAAGAAGTACTTCCATTTATCTGTCCTGAATCTTCCACCAATCAGCTTCATGGGATGACCCCAATTTCTAGTATTTTTAGAGAGGGAGAAAAATGTCTCCCTATCCACACCATGCATAATTTTGTACACCTCTATCATGTCTCCCTTTCCTTGCCTTTTTTCCAAGCTAAACAATCCCAGCCGTTGTAACCTTCTTTCACAGGGGAGATGCTCCAGCCCCTTGATCATTTTAGTTTCCCTTTTCTGCACCTTTTCCAACTCTACAATATCTTTTTTTAGGTGTGGTGACCAGAACCGGACACACTATTCCAAGTGTGGCCGCACCACAGATTTGTATAGGAGCAGAATGATGTTGGCAGCTTTATTCTCAGTTCCTTTTCTAATTATGCCTAACATGGAGTTTGCCTTTTTTTCTTTTTTCTTTTACAGTGGCCACACACCAGGTTGACATCTTCACTGAGCTGTCCACTCAGCAGTCCATTCAGTAGATCTAACTTAAAGTATAGGTCTCCCTGCTAATTGAAGCTAAAATGGACACCATTTTTCAAACTGGCATATTTATATTCTTTCACCACTACTAAAATCTGACCTTGCAACAAGTGGATCTGTGTTCATGGCCCTGCATTCTCTGGTACGAGCAACCATTTCAGTTGTACAGCTATGTCCATATTAGACATTACTTTAATGTCATTGTTCCAATTCATATGTCTTTGTTTTTAAATGGTAAATAGAAGTCACAAGGGGTGCAATGAGGATTGGGACCATTGAATTTTCATTGGGACCCCATTCCATGGTCCCAACAAAAATCCCCACCCTACCCCAAGCTGCTATTCATCCTGGAAGGGAAGCTTCCATTGGCACCAAAGGAAACATCCACCCCAGGGTAAATAGCAGCTTCAAGGGGCAGTTTTCATGGAGACTGCAGGATGGAGGGAAAGGGTTAAACTCCCTCTCCCCACACTATGATCCCAGTCCTGATTACACCCAATTATGGCTGCAATTTAAATGTAAAAAAACTAGACAATCACACAGATCACGCCAACTCCTCCTGGTTTAGTCCTCAGGGTGCCCTGTGAATCATATGGGGAACTGTTTACGGTCAGTTCCATATGAAGGGTTCTTGGTGGATCTAATCTTGCCAGGGACCAAGGAAGTGGAGGAAAACATTTTTTATTATTTTTTATTATTTATTTTATTTATTGCATTTTATATCCCACCTTTTTTCCTCCTTAAGAAATCCAGGGCAGCCCACATAATCCTCCTCCTCCTCTCCATTTTATCCTCACAACAACAACCCTGTGAGGTGGGTTGGACTGAGAGTCTGTGAGTGGCTCAAAGTCACCCAGTGAGCTTCCATGGCCGAGTGGTGACTAGAACCCCGATCTCCCAGCTCCTGGTCCAACACTCTCACCGATGCACTACACTGGCTCTTTTTAAAGCATGCTTGTGCATATTTGCTGATAACCCGCCTCTAAGCTCATACTTAAAGCAGGCAAATCTGTGAAAACTAGTGTGCAGTTCTAAAAGTATTCTCTTATTCCTCAGGGCAAATATAAGGGTCAACTTCTGGGTCATCCAAATGATTCTCCCATCTCCACAAGTGCTGAGGTAGCAGAGCTTAGATCTGGAAAGAGCTCTTTCAATGAGATATATGCGTTAATTAGTAAGCTACCTGCAGAATCTGCTCGTACCCACCTAGCCCCATTTGCATTGTATCCTCTTCTCATTCTCTCCATCTTTGATTTTGTATATCTAATTGATGGGCCAAATAAAAGCAACTGGCAGTGCCACTTACAGTCATGAGTTTCTACTTCTGGTTAACTGTGTGCTGCAAGCCGCTTCATTTGGCCTATTTGTCCATAAGATTCATGAGCTGCACTGGCTTCCAGTCCATTTCTGAACCCAATTCAAAGTGTTGAAGTTGACCTTTAAAGCCCATAACAGCTTGGGACCAGAGTATCCAAAGGAAAGTCTCTTCCTGCACCTGCTTGGATCCATCAGTCATGTTCAGAGACCCTCCTCTGGGTACCCCTGCTGAAGGAAGCTGGGCAACTGGTTACAAGAGAGAGGGCCTTCTCAGTAGTGGCACCCCAGTTATGGAATGCCCTCCCTAAGAAGGCTTGCCTGGCGCCTATGTTGTTATCCTTTCTGCACCAGGCAATGTCCTTTTTTTTTTCTCCCAGGCATTTTAGGGACTTGGTTTTCAGATCTTATGGCTATTCTTATATATCCTGTGCTATTTGTTATTTTTTGTTGTATCAGGGCCAGCAGGGGTCGTGGTGGTGTGTGTTTGTTAAAAGAATAAAATACAATACAAATTGTAAAAATGAACAATGTGTATAGCACTGTATTCTTTCGACCATTTGTAATCTGCCCAGAAAACATTTCTTATTGGGCGGATTAAAAATACACTCAACCAATCAATAAAATAAGGCACTGCAGAATTAGGGCCAAATAGATGTGCTATTAAATACATCTTTGAACTTAACATGCAGGGGTTATTTAAATTAAAAATGCAAATAGCATCAGGGGAGGGGGAGGTGATGATTATCAGGATTGTTGCCAGTGGGGATGGAGGATTTAACTCTTTCCTCCCCTGTGCAGTCCTGCAGAAAATCCCTTCTTGAGACCTAGAATTTGTTTTGGGAGGAAATCCCCCATTGGTGATTATGGGGGTGGGATTTCCTTCCAGTGCAAATGGCAGCGTCAGAAGAGGGGTTTTCATAAGGACCACAGCAGGGTCCATCTCAGCAGTAGAACCCAGATTCTCGAACTCCATGCCCCAGGATATATGGTTGACCCCCCTCCCTGACAGCATGGCATTCACATGCCGGGTAAACACAATTTTATTACAGCAGACATGTGGCATGTTCAGTTCTTGAGCCCTGATATCTTTTGCTAATTTCTTTTTCCCTCTGGTTGGTTGTGTTTGTTGTTGTTCTTTGTCTTTAAAACGTTATACATTGCAAACGGCCTTGGGCCTCCACTACAGGCAGTGAAAAACACACATTTCCCAGGACCTGTTGGAGATTATGCACAATGGCTGGAGAATGTGCACAATTTCCTCTTCATGAACTGATTATATGCATGAGGTGTGGTGAATGTGCACAATGTCTGGTTGTTATCCACATTAGCAATTCAACTCACATTAACCTCTCCCTCTCTCTCTCTCCCGATCTCTCTATTTACCAATCTATATTACATAACAAATACAATATTTGTGATGCTCCTAGAAAGCAAAATGCATTACTTTCCTAATCATAACATAATTGACAAATCTTACTGTTTGACAGGGTGTCTCCTTTCTAATATGGTGCTTTGGCAAAATTACACAGTGGACCCCTGAGAAATATGGAATTCTTCTCTTTAAATAAAATTCCAAATGCCATACCAGCAAACATAACCCTGTATCCTTTAAGGCCTGCTAGTTCCCCTTCCTTCCAACCCACCCTGACCCCCTCCTCAAGCTGTCAGGGAATTATATTTCCTGCAACAGCTGAATCTAATTAGTACCATAATCACAACAAATATTTTAAAGGTCTAGAAAGTTGTGAAGGGAAATTTGCTTTCCTTGGGGAGCTGCTTTACCCTGTGCTCTTGGTGGAAGTTGTGTCATAAATGACTCATTTTCAAGAAACATCACATGACTCTATCATGCTTTCGTTAAATGGATATGAATCAAGAGGGGGGTAAGCAGTTAGAAAATTCTGGCTCTGAGTCAAACATCAAAACTTACCCCTCCCTCTTTTCCTGACATCTCCAAGTGTTGGTCCATTTGTAGTGCCAACCCTAAATGGAATTAAAGGGTCTAACGAGTTTTCATATTTTCAGGCTTTTCCTCTGTCCCTTTTCATGTTCTTTTTTGAACGAGAGTCTGCTCAGAGTCAAATGAAATTCTCTGTGGAATCAAATTCTTAATTTATTTTGTTAGATTAATAGTTCATCCCACAGCTTGCCCAAAACAGTTTGCTGCCTGAGGCAAAAGACAAGATGGACCCCCACCCCACCCCATTCCATATACAGAACGTGACTCGATTGGCGGTTGAACCTTACTTCAACACTGGTGATAGGACAGCACCCTCCATACCTGAGGACACCATGCTAACTTAGGAAGTGTAAGGCAGTCTGTGTAGCATACACATCTCTATCCTCCAACACCTCCAGTCATGACAAAGAGATTACATTTCTCGATGCCCTAAACAACTGTGACCTGGAACAGTTGGTCATGAAACCAGAGGGGAGGGGAGCCTGGATTTAATCCTAAGTGGTGCTGCCCAGAACCTAGCATGAGATGTGAGTGTTGTTGAACCAAATGAATTTAGCATATATTTAAGTGGAAAATTGCCAAGGAAGTTCAACACAGGCATGTTGACTTCAAAAGTAAGGATGGGGAAGAATTCCGCCATGGACCCCAGTGAGGCCGGATTCCAAGAATCCGGCCCGATTGGGGCCCATGGCGGAACGGAGCACTCACCTCCGCCTCCCCATGGAATCCATCCAGGCAGGCTCCATCACTGCCTCGATCCTGCGGAGCTGGCTGCCAGCTCCGCGTCCCTGATGAGTGTCGATACGGCTGTCAGCCATTGCCATGCCACATCGCTGTAAGTCAGTCTCTGGATGCAAATTAGCCTAAATGCAGCCGTAAATGCAGCATGAACAAGGATTTCCATTACGCTATTTGCGTCCCTGTTCACGCATTAGGCTACGCAAATATTTGCAAATATTTGCAAATATTTGCGTAGCCTATCACGTCAATAAACAGGGACGCAAATGGCGTAGTGGACGTAAATGGCTTCATTTAGGCTAATGCCGTAAATGGCTGCATTTAGGCTAATCTACCAGCTTTACAGCCGCAAATGGCACCCACTACACCATTTGCATCCGGAGACTGACTTACAGAGATACGGCATAGCAATGGCTGCCGGCTGTATCGACATTCGACAGGTACGCAGAGCTGGCGGCCGGCTCTGCAGGACTGAGGCAGAGCGGGGCCGGCCTGGACAGATTACAGGGGGAGGAATGAGTCACCTTCCCCCCCTCGCGCACACACACACACCCCCGGAATGAAAGATGGGTCTTTCATACATCCCTATTCAAAAGAGGAAACTTCTCTAATATAAGGGAACTAGTAAAAAGGAAGTTGAAAAGGGGATACAAGAGGGTTAAATCCCTTCAAAAGGCTTGGAGGTTATTCAAAACCACAATAATAGATACTCAGCTAGGATGTCCACCACAGGTTAGGAAAGGTAGCACCAAGTCACCAGCATGTTAACAAGAAGGGTGAAGGAAGCTAATAGAGAAAAGAAGGCTTCCTTGAGAAAATGGAAATCTTGCCCAAATGAGGAAAACAGAAGGGAGCACAAACTCGCACAAAGGAGATGCAAGCAGACAATAAGAGAAGTAAAAATCGTTTTTAGGAGCATATTGCTAACAACGTTAAGGCCAACAATAAATAATTTGATAGTTATATCAGAAGCAGGAAACCAGCTAGGAAGGCAGTCGGACCATTGGATGACAATGGAGGTAAAGGAGTACTGAAGGAGGCAAGGAGGTGTTCTTTTCATTTGTCTTCACTGCAGAAGATGTAGGACAGATAAATCTGCTTCAACTGATGTTTTCTGGAAGGGAGTCTGAGGAACTGAGGCAAACAGTGGTGACAAAACATGAAGTTCTCAACTGCATTGACAAACTGAAAGTTAATAAATCACCGGGCCCAGATGATATCCATACTAGATTTCTTAAAGAACTAAAATGTGAAATTGCTGATCTTCTAACAAAAATATGTAACGTGTACCTAAGGATGTTGCGGGAGTTTGGGAGGGAGGTGCAGACCCTCCCCGCGTGGTCTCCCAGACTTTACTCTGCGGACTGCTGCGCTTGCCTGACTTGGTGCATTGGTCTCCGCTGGTCCACCGAGCTGCCATTTTGTGTAAAAATGGCAGCTCATTCTTTTACGTAAAGGGCCTTTTACACAAATGGCAGCCGTAAAGCAGCCATTTAGGCAAGATTACCAGTGTAAATGGTCCACCAGACTCCACTCCCCCATTGGACTCCCACAACATCCCTACTCCGCAATCATGGAAGAAGAGGAGAGGTCCTTTTATGGATTAGTGGTTAAAGAACAGAAAGTAGAGAGTAGGAATAAATTGTAACTTCTTCTAATGGAGGGATGTAAACAGTGGGGTTCCACAGCAATCAGTATTGGGACCAGTGCTTTTCAACTGGCTCATAAATTACCTGGAATTAGGACTGAGCAGTGAAGTGGCAAACTTGCTGATGAACCAAATTATTTAAGGTGGTTTAAACAAAACAGGATTGTGAGGAACTCCAAAAGGATCTCACCAAACTAGGAGAATGAGCATCAAAATGGCAAATGCGGTTCATATAAGCAAGTGTAGAGCTATCCACGTTGGTGCAAAAAATCCCAACTTCAAGTATAAACTGATGGGATGTAAGCTAGCCATGAATGACCAAGAAAGAGATCTTGGGGTTGTGGTGGACAGCTTGATGAAAATGTCAAGCCAGTGTGCAGCCACTGTGAAAAAGGCAAATTCCATGTTAGGCATAATTAGGAAAAGAATCAAAAATAAAACTGCCAAGATCATACTCCCCTTATATAAATCTATAGTGCATCCATACTTGGAATACTGTGTACAGGTTCTGGTCACCACAACTCAAAAAGGATATTGTAGAGTTGGAAAAAATGCAGAAGGGGGCAACTAAAATGATCACGGAGCTGGAGCATCTCCCCTATGAGGGAAGGTTACAACAGCTGGGATTGTTTAGCTTGGAAAAAAGGAGGGTAAGGAGAGACATGACAGAGGAGTACAAAATAATGCAAGATGTGGAGAATGTGGATAGGGAGACATTTTTCCCCCTCTCTCATAATACTAGAACACAGGGTCATCCCATGAAGCTGATTGGTGGGAGATTCAGGACAGATAAAAAGAAGTACTTCTTCACACAGCACATAGTTAAACTATGGAATTCATTACTATAAGAAGTAGTGATAGCCACCAATTTGGATGGCTTTAAAAGGGGATTGGACAAAGTCCTGGAGGAGAAGACTATCAATGGCTACTCATCCTAATGGCTATGTGCTACCTGCAGTATCAGAGGCAGTATGTCTATGTACACCAGTTTCTGGGAAACCTGGCTGGGAGGGTGCTGTTGCACTCATGTCCTGCTTGCGGGTTTCCTGGGGGCAGCTGGTTGGCCACTGTGTGATCAGAATGCTGGACTAGATGGACTCTTGGTCTGATCCAGCAGGACTCTTTTTATGTTCTTACCTTGGCACCACTCTGCACCCTGCTGCCTGACACAACTGCCTCACTCTGCTTGATGGTATGGACAGCCCTGAGAAGGACTGGGATTTGGAACATGATAAGAGATTCATAAGAATTTTAATCCTGGGGGTGGGGAGGAAAATCTTGCCCTTGCTTCAGACCTTCAGCTCCAGCAGGTAGACATGGGGAGGGGGAGCAGCAGGAGACATGATCTTGGGAGCAGTCCAATAATATCCCCCTCATGATATTATAATTATATCAGATTATATAATTATAATCTGACTTCAACACTAGTGATGGGACAGTGTCCTCCACACCTGAGGGAAGCAGGCTAGCTTAGGGAGTATAGGGCAGGCTGCATAGCACAGACAGTATTGTCCTTCCACACCACTGCTCTATACTCCCCCACCCCCCACATTCACCACCTGAGGAAGCCACCTCATCTGCCTAATGGTGGGGCTGGCCTTGATGCCCCCTCACCCAACAGTTCAGAACTGGTTTGTCTCTTTCCCCACTACTCTGCTTGGGGTCAGCTTCCCATGCATGAGGCTCCCAGTTAAAGGCTGTGTGACTGGTTGCTGTAGCCCTCAATCCATGGAGCATTTATATGATTGGTCGATGATAGATTACACGGATTGGTTCTGTGGTATTTTTAGAAAGATTGTGGGTGCCTTTCTAGAGCACCCAAGAATGGATATTGATGGGTTGAAGGAAGATGGTTCCAATTGGAAGTCAAGGGGAATTGCAGCCTAGGGAAACTAACCCCACCACAGCAATTTATTTGGAATAAAAATCCATGACTACCATGCAATGAACTATAACATCAAGACCTCCATGTGGCCTCATACGGAGTCCTTGGCGCTATAGTTCAAGGTATAACACCCTTGGCCTGTGGATTCTTCTTGTTTCTTCAGAAACTTAGTTTTCACACTTAGAAAAATCTTCATAGCCATCATCACAGTTATGGAATAAAGCTTGAAAACAGAGCAACGTTTCAGACTTCGAGGCCCAAAGCAAAAAGCAAACCAATATATTTACTGTCTAACTAATGTTCTGACCTGAAACATGTTGACTTAGAAACTAGGGCTGTGCATCACCTCGGTCCGAAGCCCGAATAACAAGGCAAAATGGGCTGATTCGGGGGTGTCTCGGTGTAATATGAGGCAGATCAGAACAGCATCGAGGCTGCCCGAAGCAAAGTGGCTCATCGACGAGGCATCTCATCCACCTCAGAGATTTGTAGCTCTTTTGATGTCTTCTGAGCAGCCCAGACAGGCTGGCACCAAATGTCGTAACTTCAGAGAGATCTGGGAGGGAGGGGGAAGGGGAGAGGAGGTGGAGGCACCAAATGTATCACTTTGAGAGAGATCCTGGAGGGGCAGAAAAGGAGGAGGGAGGGGGAGGGGGAGGAGGGAGCTTTGGCGAATGGCATCTCTAGTTGCCAAATTAGGGCTGAACGTAACCCAGCAGTCTCCAATCAGTGACAGTAGTGGTGATGGGTCGGGGGGAACACTGGAGTTAACTTACTGGAGAGATCAGCATCCATTTACTCATTGTGAGAGAGGAGGTGTTACTGGAGAGGAGAGGACTCTGAACATTATTTGGCTAGAAGCGTGTGTTTGTTTGTCTGCTTCCTTCCCATTTTATGTATTTCTGTTGTAGATTCTTTATTTTAAAAACCAAACATTTAGTACTTAGTTAGTTTTTCCTCCCTGGGTCTCCCCCCACCCCACCCTTCTGTAATAGATTTACCACTCATTCTTCTTGTTTGTTCATTTAAAAATCCAGAAAATTTCATTTTAGTTGCTTATCTCCCACCCCCTTCTCAATTCTCTCTCAACCATTAGTTTCCCCTTACTTCGATTCTGTGTGTGTGTGTGTGTGTGCGTGTGTGTGTGTGTTTGTCTTCTGCTTGTTCTTGGCTCCCCTCCTACCCCTTCTCAATTCCTGCATTCCCTCGTTCCCCATTTTTATCTCTTTCCCCAAATAAATAAATAAATACCCTTTTCTTTGGGGTTAGGATTATACCTAGTTCCCCCCACACACACACACATTTGCCAGTTTAGTGTTTGCTTTCCTTTTGCTCGTGTGTGTGTGTGTGTGTGTGCGTGTGCGTGCGTGCGTGTGCGCACTTGTGCCATGTAGACAAGCAAACAGTGTGTGTCAAAGGACTACACATAGTCCACATTTCCAAAAACAGTGGGCAAAGCACTACACACACACATTAACAGCTGTCATTTAATATAACATTACACTGTGTGGCAAAGCAAGCAAGCCCAATATGAGGCATCTTCGGGGTGTTGTTGGCAGGGGCAGAGGTGGGCAAGGTGCTGCTGGGAGTAACAGCACTGGTAAGCAAGCTGGCTCTCCCCCAGTCCAGATGGTGCATCCTGGCGTAGCACGGCAGCAGAGTGCAGAGGCAAATAGCAACGCCCGGACGTCACTGTTTGTGGGGGCTGGTGCAGGCAGCAGCAGGAGCACTGTTGCCAAAGGAGAACCATCTCCTTCTGTAGTGGAAGAGGGGAGGCCACTGATGGACCTTATGCCAGGGGTGTCTGAGGTCCTCAGCATGGTGGAGGGTGAAGAGGAGGAGATCCTCCAGGGTGTGGGGGAGGACGAACAGCAGGCAGAGGCTCCAGGACCTGACCCCTCTTCCATTGATCACCCTGCTCATGTGGTGACCCCCGAGGCTCAAGGCAGGCAACCTTTCTCCATAGAAACTGCAGGGCAGCATCACGTGGGACCACTTTGAGGTGGGAGCTGATCCCACCACCGCCATCTGCCACCACTGCAAGGCGACGGTGAGCAGGGGGAAGCAGCCAGGGCACTACAGCACCAGCAGCCTGCTGCTGCACTTCAGGAGGCAGGGCCAATCGGTCTTGCTCAGGGAAGAGGCCCCCATATCCCAGCAGGCCAGCAGCAGGGGCAAGCGGAAGGCTGGTAGTGCTGCTGGAACTCCTCCAAGCTCTCCGTCTCTCACCTCCAAGAGGCTTAGGCAGGCCACCATGGAGGAGATGGGGTGGGGAACTATGAGTTCACAAGGTGGAGATTTCCATAGTTCGACTCGGTGTGCCCTCCTGGCAGGGTTGCTTGCTGCGTCCTGCTACCTCTGTCAGGCAAGACCACTGAGAGCCTGAGGTCATGACTGTGATTCTGAATAGGAAAGTACTAGGGGAAGGGGGTTGTTTGCATTTCAAAGAAACCTAAAGCAGAGATCAGGGATAGTTACCTTCTCCGTGTCAACATCCCTTCTGAGTTTGGTTTGAGTTTCTGAGAACAGCACATTTTACCTGTGCCCAGCACAAAACCTATTGGGCCTGACTGTCTGACATTTGGCAGGTGAGTTCCCCTCCAGGGGGGCTGAGAGTTCCCCAAATGTCATGCACTTCTGTGCAGCCACTGAAAAGTTGTAGCTCTTTGCTTTGAGAGTTTTTGTGGGAAAATGGGGGATCTGTGCACAGCCCTATTAGAAACAAAATCCCACTTATTTCAACAGAGCTTTCTTAGGACTGAAGCTATGTAGTCCCATTCTAAATGTGTTTACCTGGAAATAAGTCCAGCTTCAGCTGTTGGGTGGTACAGAAATTAAATAAATGAATACAAGTCCATTAGGCCCAGTGGACCTAACCTATGGTGCATATGCCTAGGATTTCTTTGTTATAATTCTCCCCTCCATTTTTTAAAAAAGTTCAACATAATTTTTTTTGCTTGAAAAATCTAAAGGTGTGCCTAAAAGTACCATTTCTCCAGATGTTATGTGCACACAGGTGCATAGCTGACATGAGTTGTTTTGTAAGGGTGCAATCCTATTCAGCTAGGCGGCCACCTCCGAACTCGAAGGTGACCGCCTATCCAATGCAGGGCAGGAGAAGCACAGAGGGAATCGAACCCTCTGTGCTCCTCCTGCCCTGCGGGGGGGCTGAGCAGGGAAGGAGGCTGCTGTACGACACATTGGATGTGTTGTTCAGGCATCTCCTCCCTCCCTGCCCTAGAACGCCCCCTGGAACACCCCTTTTTGGCTGCTCCATGCTCCTCTTATGAGCGTGGAGGATGGGGTTGTTCTGTGCTGCCTTGGAGGCAGTGCAGAAGTGGGGGGAGGTTGGTTCTCTGGGAACTGATCTCGGAGCACGGGCCGATCCAGCCATCTAACTGCTGTCTAGCGACCATAGTATTGCTCCCATAGAATTCTTTCCCAACATATGAATTGCTCATACTGTTCCTACTTAAGTTTATAAATCATAGTCTACTTCTGCTAATATTTTCTTCACTGGAAGCTCTTGATGGGGAATAAGTTCATCATCGCCTATATTCCTGTAACAGCCCATTTTAGATAGGGATTTGTGAGAAATTTGCTTTCATCATTTTTGTGGGGTTTTAACAGATTTACGCCAGTTGGAAATTTCCAGGCTTGCAATGCATTCTGCAAAATAAAACAAAAAGTACGTTTGACAACATGCACGCATTTAAAAATGCACAAAGAAAAATACATACATGTGCACAAACATTATTTAGTCAATGGGTGCATGCACCCCAAAACAGGTACACTTAAAAATGTGCACAAAAATGCATACATTACAAAAAATGCATACAAATTTCTGGGTTGGGGGGTAAAGCAAGCTCATATGGAGACAGGGCAGAATGAACTTGACCTCAAAAAACTGACATTTGCACCAAGACCGAGAGATCCATCCATCCCTAATTTTAGAAGAACTATTCCCCTTAATGAGATCTGCTGCTTTCAAAAATTATTTTATTCAGGCATGGATATAGGAGGAACCTATTTTCAGTGGGTAGTCTGTCATTTATATAGGACTATGAAGGCATTTCTCCTGCATGTTCTACCAGAAGAAAATGTGTTTATTCTTCAAGCAAAAAATGATACTTCTAAAGATGAAAGCTAACTATGCTAATGAGAAGAATAGGGTGAAACAAGAAATTAAAAAGAAACAGAGAGTGAGCAAACAGATTTGGGAAGGAACAAACAGTGCTGGTAATGAAGACAACACAGCTAGCCTGAGAGGTTACTCACAGTATTACTCACAGGATACTCACTGTGTCCTTGATCCAAGGCCCACCAGTGAAGATAGTAGCAAGATACCCATAGTGCTTTATCCAAAAATAAAATGGGCATTTTTTTTACAGTCAAGGATGGGGGTGTAGTGCAGTTGGGTTGGACAAAATAAGGATGGGGACTTTCTCAGCTAAGTCATGGGGCGGGGGGAGAAGAAGGGACAGTAGTCCTCTGGGATGGGAAGAAGTATGGCCATTTCTCAGGTGAGAGTAGTTAACCAGCTCTGACAAACTTATATGCTCATGTAGACCAATAGTGCCACCTAGAGTGTCTGTGATTCGGCACCTCTGCTGAGAAGTAAATAGCCTGGGTTTTGTTCCCAGTACTCATTCCCAGCTTAATCTCTTTTTCACAGTAACCCAACTGGCTAGTCCTTTTGTAATGCAAGTCCAGAATAATTAAAAAGATGGAATCAGCTCCTAAATAAATTTCTGATAGGCTACCTAGATCATTTACATCTGAGATGGAGCCTCTCTCACCATTGGTTCAAACAACAATCAGTTAAGAGGCCAGCTTTTACTGGTCTCAGATTCCCATAAATAGGTGAATCATCGCTTGAGCACTTTTGTTCTCTTGGAACCATCCAGGTCATGAGTCCAAAGATAGTCTCATGCTCTATCAGAACCTTTTTTCTGCAAGAAACTCTGCACATGATCTAAAACCCAAAACTCTATTCAAGCAGGTAAAATGTAACTAAGCTAACTGTATTGATTTTATTTTCAAGTCTCTGTGTGTGATTTGTTGCCTGTTTGCCTTCCCCCACTTTCCCACATAAACTTGTTTATGTAGATGGACATTTGACTTAAAAGTGTTTTTCCTGGAATTCCTCATTAAAATCTTCCCCATGTGCTAAGGCTACACAGATGTTAAGCTACCCCCTTAGAACTCAAGGTTCTGTAAGATTTCGCATCCTCTGGACTTTGGGAATGTAAAACCTGTCCTGAAGCTCCTTAGGTTTCTTTTCTTTGTCTTGTTTCCTATAGCTGGGTTGGAGGGAGGGGGCCCTGGAACTCACCTGGCCAGTAGACTGGACAGTGTGTCAAGAGGTTCAGCCTGACTGATGATCTTTCTTATTCTCCCATCCCCTCAAACTGAAGTTTCACCTCTTCTCCAATAGGCAAGAACACCCCACTATTCGCTAATGCATTTTAGGACAGGGTATGGCTGTGCTCTGACTCCCGTTAGCTTCCTTCCAGGAGTTTCTCTCTGGGATATGTCTGCCGGTCACTTCTCTAATGCTGAAGCATTAGCAATCACCATTTGGGAATAAGAAAGCAGCAGAGAGCCACTTTGAGAAGGCCTGAAGAGAACAATAGAAAACTCCCATAGAGAATGATAGAAAACTAAACCTAAATTAAGACTCAAAGCTAAATTAAGTAAAACCAAAATGAATAAAAACTGACTATTCTCCTGTATACCCCTAGTGTACAATTAGTGACAAACTGAGGTTGTTTGCTGCATGATGCATGAAATGATCTCTAGGTTAATTTTTAACACCCACCGCCCTGCCTGCCCCCCAAAAGCCATAACCAAATGTACCATTTAACACCGAAACAAGAAGGAGGATTTGAAATCTCCTTCCATGAACATTCACTGGGTGAGCATATGTTGAGGATGTTTTAAATATAGATTACTCTGTCTTGGAGCAAAGGGTTGAGCTAGATCAGGGATGGCCAACTTCAGGAGGTCTGAGGGCCATTTTTGCCCCTCCCCACCACTCCATGGGCAGCATCCCCCACCTGCATGTGCCCAAAAAATGGGGTGGGGGAGATTAAAACAAACAAATAAATAAAATGGCATCCAAAGTTACTAGAGCACTAAAACAAACCGAGCTAAAGCTTTGGTGCTCCATCATAGCTCCAGACATCATTTTATTTGTGAAAACTATATCCTTCTTGAAGATGGGGAGGGCAGCAGGGGGAAAGGCCACATGTTGCCCACCCTGAGCTAGATCAAGAGATGGAAACCTGGTGCTCCCCAGGGGTTTTGGACAGACTACAACTCCCATAAGCCACAGTCAGCATGGCCAACAGACAGGGATCATGGGCTTTGCAGTCCAAAACATCTATTTATTTAATTATTTATTTATTCATTTAATTTCTATACCACCCAATAGCCGAAGCTCTCTGGGTGGTTCACAAAAATTTAAAACCAAACAACACACAATAAAACAATTTTAAATATATAGAACATTAAAACCACAATATAACAATACAACCACAATAAAACCTAGCAGCGGTGCAGGAGTTTAAAATACAGACTTAAAACAGCAAAGCTAAAAATTTAGAAAGCTAAAATGCTAAAATGCCTGGGAAAATAAAATGGTCTTCACCTGGCGCCGAAAGGAATACAATGTAAGTGCCAGGCGAACCTCACTAGGGAGCTCATTCCAGAGCCGGGGTGCCACAGCAGAAAAAGCCCTCCTCCTAGTAGCCACCCGCCTCACTTCCTTTGGCAGGGGCTCACGGAGAAGGGCCGCTGACGATGATCTTAAGGTCTGGGCAGGCACATATGGGAGGAGGCGATCCTTCAGGTAACCTGGCCCCAAGCCGTTAAGGGCTTTGAATGTTAACACCAGCACTTTGAATCGGGCCTGGAAATGGACTGGCAGCTGGTGTCCTGGCTAGAGGACACCAGGTTGCCTACCCCTCTGCTAGATGACCTGTGTGACCCTTATATGCTAAAAGCATTATGTATCTTGCCCTCACATCCTAGATGGGTTCTAGAGTGGACTTAGATTGGTTCACACATGTTCGTGGTTTGCCGCTCCAAGATTGGCCGCAGGTTGTCCGCAATCTGGAATAGAGTCCCCCTGGACATTCGGAAATGTGATATCTACTGTTCGTCATCCCATTCTTTAAGCACGAAGTTCTCCCACCAATCATGACTCTTTGGGAAGCACTGCCACTGCCGGGCTTTCCGTGGACGCACTCCTGTGGCTGGAGGACCATGATGGCATGCAATCTGCTTGTACTCGGTGGCCAGAAAAGAGGAACTCAGCCTCCTTTGACACAGCAATGCCTTTGCCCTCCTCCGCTTAGCATCTCACGCCTCAAGGTCCAGAAGTACTTTGCAAAGACTTACAGTGTTCCCAAGTGCAGCCAAGGTTGCGGAGAGGGACACCTGGAGCTGGGAGGGATCCATTTTGAAATGAGGGGCAGGCATGTAGTGCTCATGTGGGCGCGAGTTCGCAAGTGCAAAGCATCTCAAGGGCACCTGGCTTCCGAACTGTGGCTCCTGTTGTGTACAAACAGTTGGCATGGTAACGTGGAAGCCGACTACCAAAGGTCTTGCCAGAGATACTGAAGGACAACAAACCAGCCGTAAAATTCGGAAAGAGTCAGTGGAAGCTGTCAATATGGCGTGGATCCCTTACTCACGTAGCTTTGCAGCTGTGCGTTTATGCATTTATAAATGAAAAGGGCATCTATAAATAGGCGCTTCTAGAGCAGCACAGAGGTGAGAGTTCACATCGCAGCAACTGCGATGTGTCATGGCATGGAGGACTTTCTGACTGCAAGAGTCCACATTAACTCTGGCTGCAAGCGTCTTTCTTGCTGCAAGCGTCTTTCTGGCTGCAAGAGTCCACATTAACTCTGGCTGCAAGAGTCTTTCTGGCTGCAAGAGTCTTTCTGGCTGCAAGAGTCCACATTAACTCTCCCCCGTCTACCATACCAGTTGGAGATTCTCAGCGGAGGTACTGCGCAGCTCTGATGGAGCAAACAATGAAATTGGTGCCATGTAGATGCCCTCTTGGTGTCCTAAGATCAGGTTACTGAAGCTTGCAAACCCCATAATATTATGTAGTAGAGTGCAGGAGTCAGATGGGGTTCAAATCCTGACCTAGCTATGAAGCTCAAGGATGACATTGAGCCAGTTACCCATTCCCAGTATTGTAAGGATAAATGGAGGAAAGTAGCACCACACGCACTGCCCCAGGCTCTTAGGAGAATATTGGGGGGAGGGGGATAGACTCATAAATAAATAACAAAAAATGTCATGTAATGCCAGAAAATGCTACTGAATGCAGTAGGGATGTCAGAGAATTTCGCCACAAATCTCGGGGAGGCCGAATGCCAGCCCATTCCCCCCCCCCAAATTGGTGGCGAAACAGTCTGCCCCCCCCGCCCCCCCTGGAATGGGACTTACCTTGGGCGAATCCTCCTGGCAGAGGCGACTCCGGCGGCGGTTTGGCAGCGGTGGCTGCGGCGGCCGGTCTTCCGACCGGCTGCCGCCACCACCATTTCCAGTAAAAAAACAACAACAACAAAAAATGTGATAGGCTACGTAAAGATTTACGTAGCCTATCACGGCTAGATTTTTAAAAAATACCGTGATAGGCTACGTAAATGTTTACGTAGCCTATCACGGCTCAGTAAAACAAAAACCCGCGCATACGCAAATGGCGGCACCCATGGGCGCCGCCATTTGCGTTCCTTATTTTGGCACGTCTAGTCTACGTAAACATTTATGTAGACTACGGCAAAAATAAGGAGAACGCAAATAGCGTAGCGTCTACGCTATTTGCGTTCCCCTTATTTTCGCCGTAGTCTACGTAAATGTTTACGTAGACTAGACGTGCCAAAATAAGGAACGCAAATGGCGGCGTCCATGGGCGCCGCCATTTGCGTACGCGCGGTTGTTGTTGTTGTTTTTACTCAGCCGTGATAGGGTACGTAAACATTTACGTAGCCTATCACGGCTGACTGCAGGGACGCAAACAGCAGCAGCTACAGCCACCGCCATTTGCGGCCCGGCCGGCCAGGATTCGGGGGTGGAGGGACGGAGCGCCTCCCCCCCCGGCCAGAATTTCGGGGGAAGGGACGGAGCACCTCCCTCCCCCATCGCGAATCAAATTTCATTACAGGTAAGTGACTTTCGTACATCCCTAGAATGCAGGCAAGAAAATGGTTGGCGATGGTTCTGTTGATACTGGTAGCTGTATGAAAAATAGCCTGTTGAATTTTTACACAGCCATAGCTTGAAGCTATTTGCCAATAGCTTTAGAACTTTACTTAGATCTTTTAAAAGAGCAATAGATTGAGAGAGACCTGCTTATTGCCCCATGGTTTGTCTTTAAAAGTGCGATTACTGATCTTTGGAGGTGTGCTTGCATATGTCCACAGTACTTGACTCATTACTAATCCTTGAGCTTCTCAGAATACCCAGATGTCTCATAATACCAAAATCCTGAACTGTCATCTGTATAGGGCTTAGCTATACTGTCAATGCAAACATGTTTCTTTTAGCTCATTACTGTCAATGCATTGCAAACATGTTTCTTTTAGCTCATTAGAAACTAAGGGCTCCCTCTGCTGGTTTATTCAATGCATGAAAAACCGGGGAATTTAATGTCTTTCCTTTCCAACGAACTCAAGAAATCTTTGTAGACTGTTGGTCTGGATGTAGCCACTGATACAGTAATGGCAGTTCAAGTTGAAGTATCAATTAGCATCTTAATAGAGTTTTGGAAATGGAATCCAGATACTTCCAAAGGCCTAGCAGACAGTTACTCTGACAATAAAGGGGGTGGGGAGGGACCTGCCTTCCCAAACACAGGTGTGCTATGCAGGAAACCTCTTTGAGAACCTCAGGAAAAAAGGCTGCTACAATGACATCACTTGAATTCTGCTTCACTTCCTGAAAAATGACATGTTTGTCTCATCCAACTGTGGCAAGGTAGAGTTCATTAATATGTCTGACAAGCATCTTAGGGTCTTGGAATAATAAGGTGATTTGTCATTTATGAGAAATGAGAGATGTTTCATTTTTAGAAAGGATCAACCAGAGTGTCATGAGAGTCTGTCACAAGCATCTGCAAGCAGTCTCAAAGGATGAGATCAATAAAGAGGAAGTGACTTGAATGAGGATGGAAAAGAGGGAGAGAGAAAAAAGATAAGAGTGAACCCCAAAGGGAGAACACGGCCCTCCATTTTGGAGAGTTAACAGGAGGGATCACAGTGAGGTGGTCAAGAGTGGAGAAGCAGAGCCTTTGGGTGGATGAGAAAGCAAAGGATACATGGTCTGAGAGACATTGCTGGGTGGAGTGAGTCCCTAGGGGCAGAGTCCAATGCTCCCCATCTGCTAGCATTCCGCAAGCTGCTCCCGGAATGACAATTTAGACCTTCTGGGGCAACCCAAAATGAGTGAAAATACTCATTTCTGTAGGGGGCATGTCAACGGAGCTTGAGAAAGGAGCTCCACTGACCATTCCCTCTTCCAGAAACGAGCAATTCCACTTGTTTGGGGGCTTGCTTCCAGAAGGGCTAAATCATCGTTCTGCAAGCGGTATGGGCTGCTTGCAGAACAGAACTGGCAAGGCTGGCCATGCGTGGACCAGAATCAGCGACCAGCTCCACTAGCAGATGGGCAGCACATTGCGTTCTGGCCAAATTCTCCATGTGTCTAGTTACCAAGTGTGTCTTACTGCCAGATGCTGCTACTGCAATAATTTGGCACCAGACAGATATTCTATGAGGTCAACAGGAGGAGGAACAGATGATGATGATGGCGGCGGCGGCGGCACAGGAGCGCCCCTTTAGTTAAGGTCATTCACAAAACAAAAAAGCTTCCAGCATTATAAGCCTCAAAATTCTACTGCTTATAAAAATGTTAAACTAGTAACAGTGACCTGTGAAACTAGTAACTTGAAACTTGGTATCCATGATCCACTCGATGAGGCCTACAGTTCTGCCTAATTTCAGGCCAACCTGATAAAAATTGCCACAGCCAGTTAAAAAGTGCTGAAAATTGGCATGTTTGTCCTTTTTTCTCCAAGCTACAGCTCAACATATAATATATTTCTTTCAAATTATGGTGAAAACCATCAATTATTTTATTCTATTTTATAAGTTGTAAGGAAGCACAATTTGAAACATTGTACATCATCACCGATCCCGGGCCATGTCAGGTAGGGCATTAGCTTCCAATTTCCAATTTCCTGGCTTTGTGGAACTTGAGCTGACATGAGATAGCCTTAACTCCAGGCTTAAACTGGCAGGTTTTTTGAAATTATTATTACTGTTGTTGTTGTTGTTGTTATTTCCTTGTTGGGAGGCTATTGGAGAGGTCTGTATAAAAATAACGCAGTGACATTATATTAAAACCCCATAAAAGCCACATCAAAGGTGTGAAGCAACAGGAAAAGGGGAAAACAGAATTAATAAGGTTTCTAAGATGCTCTTATACAACAGAAATCTTCAAGGACTTCTGAAGGGAATAGAGTGGCCACCAATGGATCACCCAAAAAGAGGGCAAAAGAGGACACCAATTTGCATAAAATTTGTATATGCTAATTTATATATATAGATGCACATTTAAAAATTATTATTATAATTTAAATAGAAATACAGTACATCTTGCCATAGTGTGCAAGATTGTGACCAGTGACCCGTATGCCTACCTGTTCAGTCTGCTGTCTAGGTGCTAAGTGTAGATGGGCAGCAGCAGTTCTTATGGTTCTTTATCTTTAAACTATCTTTAGACAGGGGAGCCCCTCAAACAGAGGACACCTTCAAACAGACGATACTACCATGGCAGCCCTTCAAACAGAGGACTGTCCTCTGTAAAAAGAGGACAGATGGCCACCCTAAATACAGAGGGCCCAAGGCCCACATTGAGGCTGCCATCCTGTACCCATTTTTTCCTGGAGTGAGTCCCATTGAACTCCATGGGACTTACTTCTGAGTCGACATGCCTAGGATTGCACTGTGAAAGTGCTACCACAGCAAGGGCTCAATAGTCCAATGACCGTTCCATAATTGGAATTCAAAGGTGAGTCTCCCGAATAGTAGATGGTGTTTGAGGTTCCTAGCGCAGGTCTGAAATTAATATAGCCATAGACATGATCTGCCGTTTGAATGCCAGCAGTGCTTATTTTGAATTCCGCTACCACTCCATAGGCTTCCAGTGTAAGGTCATATATTTATGACATTTACGTCCCGTCTTTCCTCAAAGAAGCTCAAGGCAGCATACATGGTTCTCCCTCACCCCCACTGCCATTTTATCCTCACAAAAAGCCTGCGAGGTAGGTTAGGTTAAGAGACAGTGACTGGCCCCAAGATCACCCAGTGAGCATCACAGCCATACTGCCTGGGTCTCCCTAGTCCTAGTGTAGCACTCCAACCACAACATCGCACTGGCTTTCAAAGATTACAGGGTGGGCATGAGATAGATCCCTGCTTGCCACAATGAGTCAGCAATCAAGCCGCTGCATTCTGAACACTCTGCAGCGGAGGACCACTGCTATGGAACTGAGGCTCAGTTATGACAATCAAGGCTTGTGGTCTCCAGAGCAGGGGTGGGGAACCTCAGACCCGTGGGCCAAATCCAGCCTTTCTGGGGTGCTAGTCCTGTCCTCCAGGGTTCCCCGGAGGGCCATGCCCATTCCCTGGCCCCTCCCCCTTTCCCCTGACCACCAATCGTTTGGTGGTTTACTGGGTTTTGTGCAGGTTTTCCCCCATTCTAAAAGGTTGAAGTGCCTCTCCTAAGGCTTAAGAGCTGGCAGTAAGAGGTTGAAGCTACAATATGCTGGTATGTTTTGTATTTTGGCCATGCCCCTTTTGCCTTTTGGCAAAAGGCAACCACTGGGATGCATCTCCGGAGAGCTTCTCTGAAATGGAATTTGCCCTCAAGATGAAAGAAGCTCCACACTCCTGCCCTACAGCATGGGTTAATGTGGCAGGATCAGCCGTAGACACAAATGGGTGGTGCATCTGAGCATGGTGCATCTGAAAAAAGCCGCTTCAGATCATGTCATGGTTAAGATGACTCACACATTCCTCATGTAGTCCACCACCTCCATCAAGTATGGTGCCATCTTATTGTGCTAAACGCTGCATCATTAGAGTGGCCACTGACCTTTAGCTAAAGTAACATTTGAGGAAGACGGGGAGGTTCCTGCTCAAGCAAAACATCTGGGGAATTTCAAGGGAAGCGAACAGAGTTTCAGATCATCTAGTCATATTTCTCAAGCAGGGTGGAGTGGGCATTGCACTGCACATCCCTCAATGATGTTGACAGATTTTCCATTTCAATTCCTGTACCACATCCAACCTTGCAACTATCAGCTTGGCCTCTCTGTCTGCCTCACTCTATTTCAAAAGCTGTTGGGTTTTTCCCTGATTGTACTTTGCCAGAAAAAAGAGCCCAAATTCAATAGATTCCATGATGAAAATAAAATAAACCAGAAGGAGCAATCACTACCTGAAATGTCTCATTGCAAAAGTCTTGGAGGCTATTTAAATGGAGGGTGAGGGGAGGACCTCAGATGGTAAATAGAACCATGGCCACACATATACCAAAGGACAAGGCCAGCGGCCTGAGAACAGCTCGGCTATAAGGAAATACAGGAGGTAATTCTAATAGGAAGATACCAGGACCAGCAAACTTGGTGCAAGTGACCTCAAAAAGTGAACCAACACCATACCAGATTGAATAGTGCAATCTGCAGTGCAGAGATATCTTGACACTAACACATCTCGTATGCAATGTTAAATTATACTCACATGCAATAAGAGATTCTTGTTTGTGTGATTGGCCACTGTGTGAACAGAATGCTAAGACTAGATGGACACTTGGTTTGAGTCAGCATGGCTTTCCTTATATTCTTATGAGAGCTAATGGCTGAGTTTGGACCAGCCTTATGAGAATGACCCTAGCCTCTTCCTGTGCTTGTGCATTCCCCTTCTCCTCTCCTCCAGCCATTGCAAGGGGATCAGAAATGTTCACTTCCATTATTAATCACAGCTTGTTGTATCATCCGAAGTGTGGTTGATCTCAGCTATGATGGCTTGTTTGAAACAAGCCAACTTCCAATCATGAATTATGAAGCTGGCTTGTTTCAACAAAGCATAGTTGTGATTAACCGCCATTTAGGGTTTGGATGACACAGCAAAAAGTGATTAATCTAAAGCAGAAGCAGAAGCTTCCAGTCTCTTCCTTGTGGTTACACTGGAGGAGGAAAGGGCATAAGAAAGTGTACAAGCTGCTAAACCATGGCTTAGTGTTATGTCTGAATTCAGTCAATACAAGGTTGGTTATTGGGAGGTGAGGTGGAGAGGGAGAACTGAAAAATGGAAATGATGTCAATCTATGAATACACACATAGACATAATCTGTGGTCAAATTGTTTCATTGTGTGTGTGTTTTAAAAAAAACTGCATTAAAAAATGGGAAGGGGAAGTTTGATTGCCACGACTTTTTAATACCAACCAAGACAAGGCTCTTTTCTGATCTGACTTTTTGTTCTGTACAAAACATTGCATTCAAAATATATAAATGCCATTACTGAATGGATTTAGGTTATTCTGAAATCACTTGTGTGAAGCACAGACACCCTTCCAATGTACAGCATTATCAAGCACAATGTGGGGTACAATGTCTGCCAACATAAGATTTTCAGACCCATAAATTGCAACAGAAATCAGCAAGGAAATGGCTAGCTCATTGTTTAAAATTGCAGGAATAGTTACAAATGTCTTGTTGCTGTTTTGATGAAACAAGCCATCAAGCCTCTGAAGAATGTCTATAGTGGAGGACTTCTTTGGATTGAGAGTGTAAATAGAATTCCTTTCTTTCTTTCTTTCTTTCTTTCTTTCTTTCTTCTTTTTCCAGTCTCAGGACAAAGCAATGTAAGAACTATTCTTGTCCCATCAGCATTGCATATGGCTATCCCAGCTAAGAGACAATGCCACAGATACGATCTCTGAGAAATCACGAAGTGACAGATGCATGGTTGAGGAGCTCTGAACAACTAAATAAAAGTCCTCAGTGTTTTCTTTTGCAAGTAAAAAAAATACTTTTAGCATTTTACGGTCACTTTTGGGGTCAAGGAAAATCTTGAATCCAAATACAACAAACGCAAAAGGCAGATACTGCCAAGAGTCTGATGGTTAGACTCGGAGCTCTGCATCAGGTTCAGATGCTGAGAAGGAAGCTTGTTGATGATGGACTTAATTTGCGCTTTGCTTGGATCCTGGGAATCCGGGGGCTATTTCCTTTTAAACAGGCTTGATTGCATCTAAGCATACATAAGCAAACACCAGCAAGAATGGCTGATAGCAGTTTGTTGAGCTAGGAAACCAGAAGCTGCAGTAAAGACTAATGAGGCACTTTTTTTCTTTTTTAAAAAGGTTGCTTGTCTCTTTTCCATTTTCTTGAATTTCTACCTTACATTTTCACCAACAGGCCCTTGTGGAGGTGGCTTGCAATTAAAACACACACAGCATCATCAACATAAGCCACAGGTGATAAAACAATCCCTTTAAAATGATTACTATTTTGAAAAATAATTATATAACAAATCCAGCAGCATTAAACAATCCCTTCTTCCATCAAAAGTCTTAACATCATAAATTTCACATATGAAATTACACTTGTGGATGACCTCCACATGCCAGGTCTCTCTACCAAGAACAGGGATGTAAAAAGAGGTTTGGAGGGGTCTCTGGGACCTGGGAGGCTTTAGACTTGGGTGCTTGCTTGGAAAATGCTGGATGTTCCAGTCCTGTCTCTGCCACTCTCTGCTCCACAGCCATCATCCATTCTTCTCCTATTGCACGTTCTGTGGCTTAGGTGCCAATCGAGCAGAAAGTCCATTTTAAACACCTCCCTAGCACCTGCACCTACCCTTCTGACATTTTAGAGGTTTCTTGCCTAGGGACACCTCAATGGCATATGCCATTTTCATACAAATTGCCAAAAAAAAAAAAAAAGTCCACGGGGGAGGGGGGTAAGGGGAAGTGAACCACCTACCCCTCCCAACTGAACACTCCCCTTCCACACAAAATGCTGCACCTATCTGTATCTCTATGTTATTTGTCATTTTCATAACAATTACCCACAAAATCATACGGGGATAAGTACATCCTTCTTTTTTTTTCTCTTTATTTGAACCCCCCCCCCCAAAAAAAAACTGTAAAGCCTGCTCTTGCACAATGCTCCCTGCATCTATTCATCTGAAACTTGGCAGGCTTTATCCCCTCAGAAAAGGCAACTGTTATCCCTGAACATTTCATCCAATTCTGCCAAGAAACTAAAAATCAGTACCTTTAAAATGATCATCAAAATATAAAGGTGCCTAGTAGAAAAACCTGGCACATATTTGTCTGAAATTTGGCAGACATAATCTCTCACAAGAGATTACTATGCCTGCAAATGTCTTCCAACTCTGGCAAACATAAAAAAAGGTATAACTATTTGTTGATTTCTACTGACTGTCAGTGGGAGGCATAAACATTTGGATTTCCAAATCAAGTCAAAATGTGCAGCCTCCAAATCAGTCCAAGCTGAATTGGGCTGTTTTCCAAATTGCCAAATCAGGCTTCAAACTGAATCTTGTGGTCAGTACACAGCCCTAATTTCTACCCAGTTTGAACATCTGCACAGAACGTCTCATTATCTGGAAAAAGAAACACAAATAAAGGATGACACTCTGTTTATTGCATGCAAATGTCATACTGTGTGGGTGACCCACATTTAATAAAAGTTCTGGATAAATGAATAAAAGCAATATTTGTTTAGGGATTAATAATAATTCCTAAGCACTGATAAAACTCGATCCATTTTAGACTCCCCTGAGCAAAGATGTAAACCTCTAGGGCAGGGCTGAGCAACTTGTGGCCCTCCAGATGTTGTGGCCTACAACTCCCATGACCGATCACTATTGGCTATACTGGCTAGGGCTGATGGAAGTTGTAGGTCAAAACATCTATAGGGCTACAAGTTGCCCACTTCTGCTCTGGGGCTTCTTCCTTCACAGACTATAGCAAAATGACAACCTTTAGATCTTCCTTATTTTATCTCTCTATAAGAGTTACATATAGATGAGGGTACACTGTTCCCATCTTTTCTGGTTCTCAGAAAGATTGCAAATGACACATAGGGTAGGGATAGGGATGTCAGAAAAATCTGCACCGAACCCAAATGAGTTCAGGTTTTCCTGAATCTGACCCACGGATTCTGCAGCAGACTGGCTTTCCCCCTGTTAGATGGATTCTGTGGACTTGCGGACCGGGTTTTTAACTTTTCCAAATTTTGTGCAAGTTCCATCCATAGAGAAATATGCAAAGAAGTTTTAAAAACACCCCAAAATGCACATCTCCCCCATAGCTAAAGTGTGAAAATGTGCAATGGGGGATTTGCGCATTTTGCATGTGCGCAATTGCACATTTGCACAAATTCGGAAACAAAAAAAATCTGATCCCATGGATGGGCGGACAATGGAATGAAAGGCACCTGACAATTCGCGAAACACAGACAGTGGATTTTACACAAACTGTACATCCCTAGGTGGGGATACTTGGGGTTGGGAACATCTTCTTTCCGTGGCTCAGCCTTTCTTAGGTGGCTCAGTGCTGACTTCAGTTTTTGGAGGGCCCTCATTGGGGGCCTACCCTGAGAGAGCCCACCTCCTCCTCACCTCTGCCCATTCTTCTCCTCTGGGTCCAATCTGCACACCCACTCTGAGAGAGTGTGCAAGGAAAGTGAAGGAGGCTGCTCCATCTCCTCAATCTTGTCGTCGCTGCTTCCATGCTTGAAGAGGGCAGGTGAACAGGCAGCAACAGAATGGAAGAGGAGCAGCGTGAGAAGCCACAGCAGAGCTTTTTAATTGAAAAAAACTGGAACAGCACAGTGGGGTGTGATTGTAATTTGTGCACATCGCTATCAATCATCAAGGCTTTTTTTTTCTTTGTGGTCATCCACATGTTTTTTTGCTTAGAATCATATTCCATGATATTTATAAGCCTGTACCATGAAAAAATCCTCAGAACTGGGCATTTGACAGCACTAATGAAGAAGAGTGGTAATCCTTCTACCACATATTCCATTCACCACAAAGAGAAGAAAATAGTAGTACCTTACGCATGTGGAAAGTTTTGCTCATGGCTGATTTCACTTGTGTCTTCCTGCTTCTGGTAGAATACAAGCAAATGGACTGGAGAAGTCAAGCAATTGGGACAGACAGCTAAAAGCTTTTCTTCCAGAAGGCAGAGAATTCTTAATTTGTCTTGAGAGGTAAGGAATCATCTACTATGACAGTAGGATCTCTCTAGGAGCTTTCAGGGTGTCCAACAAGATTGCGAGAATGCGTTGCTCTATCAATTGGAGGACTTTGTACAAGTAGGAATGAAAGTACAGGTGTGTGTGTGTGAGTGAGTGTGACCTAGGTCATGGCCAACATTTGACTTGTGATATATAAAGAGACAGAGAGCATCTAAAGTGAAGAGGGATCTTGGGAAAGCTGAGAACTCATACTTCCCAAGTACCTCTTTGAAGTCAATATGTGGCTCACCTCATAAAATCTAGATAGATTTATCTAATCAAACCTCAATAATTTTGCCCTTGAGCATTGTCTTGTGGAATTTGGTGGAAACTTCAAACAAAGAAGCTTTCTACACTAGGGACTAGACTTGCTGCTATGCTGTGATGGTATTTGCAAACTCAAATGTTTCACATAATTTTGCCTTAACAAGGTCCATATTGAGAATATGGGCTTCTCCACATGGTACTTTTATTGTGCAACTGAGGTTGGTTACTCAAGGAAGTTTGCAGGTCCTTTATGTGACATCGTCAACCTCCAGTGCCTCTCCCATGCTTTCCAACCATTTCCACGGCTTAATTTGAAATGGAAACAGTGAGCTAATAAAACAAGCAACTTGGGTAGGTTTGAATTTGTCCGTATAAAGAGGAAGTGGTGCTATAACAACAATGCCATCTAGTGGCTGTATAATGCATCATTTAGAAATTGTGGGATAAAAAGCCTCTGTGTGGAGAAGCACTGTAACACTGGATATATTTAATCACACCACCCTTATCTTTACATTCATAACTTCACATAACTTTCCAGGAAAGCTGTCTCTCATGTCCTACAATGATTTCCTTCATCTTTGAAAGAGAGTAGCAGTGGAGTCTGCAGCAAGTGTATTTGGCAAGGGGAAGAGAAATGGTTGTGCCTAATTGGAATCTGAAGTTTTAGAGGAGACTAGACTGCTCACTTGCCTTTTCACATTATTATCAGTCTGGTTTGTTTTTTTTTCATCAGCTGACATAATACAACTTTTCATGACTTGGAAGTTTTGAACTGCACAATTGTTCTTTTGGAACTGTACCTTTTTTCCCTCTAGAGCTGCACATTTTGAGTCCGGTTCCACATTTTAAAAAGCAGTAGCTCTTACTAGAAGAGCAGAGGATCATTTGATAGAGCTGACTATGCAGGATTGCAACAGGCCAGGGAACTTAAGCATGTTTGCGACCACGTACTGAAAGCCCCTATTGCACAGGAACCTACATGCATATAGACTCCTGTACAATAGGGGCCTTGAATGTGTGTGGGCTGGAGCCAGGAGACACAATTCCATTTCCCCCTACATGCATTCTTTTTTACAGGGCTACAGGCTTTTATTTTCAGGGCAGAGAATGTGTGTTCAAGCCACCTTCTGACACACTTAGAATGTCTCTATCTTGACCCTTAGAATGTCTGTCTATCTTTACCATTACGGCGCAATCCTATGCACGTTTAGACAGAAATAAGTCCTACAACTCCCACCAACCCCCAGGCAGCATAGCTGACTAGGGGATGCTGGGAGTTGTAGGACTTATTTCTGTCTAAACGTGCATAGGATTGTGTCCTGAGTTTACTAGCCCATTGGCTGGGGCCTCATCGTGTCTAACCTTCTCTGGATAGTGCTCAATCTACATAACACCTAGAGGAGGAGGAGGAGGAGGAGGAGAATGATAACAGCCTTTATTCAGACGAAGAGATAGTTCGATGCACCTTTTGAGCAGCGGCATTGGATTTACAGGATGGATTAATCTGTTTGCACATGGCTCAAAGATCTGAGAGTGATGTAGGTGGCTACTGTTGTTATCTTCCTGGTTACACTCACTCAGCCCTTATGGCACATGTTCATTTCTTACACAAACAAACCCCAGTGTGATGCAGTGGTGTGGTAGCAGCACAGCATATAAAAGCTTAAGGAAAACCCTCATGATCCTGTTTCCTGTTTCCTGCAGATAAAATACCAGTATTCTGTCACCAAATGGAAATCAATCTTGCCTTTTTAGCCTGTGACTCCTGAAGGCATTCTCCTCCTCTCCTTACCTCAAGAGCGCCGAATCTGTGAGAAAAGGAAAACAATGGAGTTGTAAAAGTATCTAGAGTGACATCTCTCTGCTAAATGAGGCTTGTTGATTGCAACACCAGTTGTAAAGACCCTAACATAAAAGTATCTTCCAAAAACGTCTGACTCAGGCGTTTGTAGAGATCTTAATACGTTTGTGTTTTTGGCAGCCCATAGACTTTAAACAAATGAATTTGTCAAGAACCCCAAAATTCACAATTAACGGGTGTCTTTAGTGTTCATTCTCATCAAGACATTCATTTTTTCACAACAAGGACCCCTCCTGAAGGGGGTTTTAATGGAACACAAATCACGTTTAGAGCTACAAAGAAGTAGATTTGTTTAATTGACTTAAGTACTTTGACAGTGCAAGTTTTGGAGACTTGCACATATTCTTGAAGTTAGAAAACTTTGATTGCAATTTTATACATGCTTACCTGGCAGTAGATCCTATTGGAGTCAATGGAACTTACTTCTGCGTAGAGATATATAAAACTGTACTGTTAGTCTGCAGTCGTAAGACCCTTACAATGGAGTTAGCCCCATTGAACATAGACAGACTTACTTCTGAGCAAATGTACATAGGATTGCACTATTACTCCCAAGAAAAGCTAACTATGCTTAACATTTGGGATGCCCAATATCTTTGAGTTGCAGGGGAAGATGTGTAAAATGCTATGACTTGGTACTGGGATGAATGCCAAACTCCTGTAAGCTAGGAAAGCAAAATCTTAGAATCAGATTGTTAAGCTAAAATGTTATCACTGAAATTTGACTGGTATGTGGGTGGCTTAGCTCTCTTCTTTCAACATCTCCAGTTGTGCCCCATGTGGGGTAATTACTTTTACAAAATCAGATGGTCTCGTGAGCTTGAAAAAGACATCCTGCTGACCTTTAGAAAGCAATGCACCCCACAATTAGTACACACACTTGGGGGCCTAGCTAAACATTATAAGCAGATGGATGTAATGAAACCCCAATGGCCATGTTATTTTAGAGAGAAGATGCTTTGCTAGGGGGCAATTTAGAGGAGAGAAGCAGTGAAGGGTGTTAACCCTTTCTCCATTCACCATTTCTCCACTCCAACTCACCCCCCTCTCAGGCCAGTTATCCTTTTGTGAGGGTCCATGCATTAGGAAACCCTCTGGGGGTGGGGGGAGCAGCTATAGGGGGTGAAGATGTTACAAGCAGGAAAAAGGCTATGGTGGCTGTCATTCATTTCATTTCATTTATTGTATTTCTATACCACCCAATAGCCAAAGCTCTCTAGGCAGTTTACAAAGATGAAAAACCATTAAAACTACATTATACAAAGTGTAAAAAGCATTTACATACAAACATATAAATGGACAGCACAGACACACATAAATCTAAAACAATTTTAAATAATCATCAATAAGAAAAATCCAGAACCTGATTAAAACTTCATCATATGCTGCCAAATGCCTGAGAGAAGATAAAGGTCTTAACCTGGGGCCAAAAACATAACTATGTTGGCTTCAGGCAGGCCTCATCGAGGGGGTTGTCCCACAATTGGGGGGCCACCACCGAGAAGGCCCTCTCCCTTGTTGCCACCTTTTGGGCCTCCCTCAGAGGAGGCACCTGGAAGAGGGCCTTAGATGATGAACATAGTGTATGGGTAGGTTCATGCTGAGAGAGCCTCTGTGTGTCCTTTTTTAGAGGACAGTCCTCTATTTGAAGGGTTGCCAGAGGACAGTCCCTATTTTGAAGGCATCCTCTATTTGTAGATTGTCCAGACCAAGTCCACTTTAAAGAGGAAGAACCATAAGAAGGGAGAGCAAGTAGGGACCTTGAAGTTGCCCATCAACAGCACCTGGGCAGCAAACTGACCAAGCGCAAGCGGACACACAGGTCACTTGGTCACATCAACAGTGGACCCTGCCAGGGCTTGAAGCCCCATCAGCTACCTGAGTATTCCATGTCCTACTTGTTACAGCTAGGGTGGCCACTTGTGAATTGCCAAAACAGAGGACATGCCTTGCCAAAAAGAGGACAAAAGAGGACACTGATATGCATAAAAGTTGCATATGCTAATTTAGATGTATAGATTAACATTTAGAAATAATTATAATTTAAATAGAAATACAGGACATCTCACCATAGTATGGAAGACTGTGACCAGCTGAACTCTGTACCCGTTGGCCCTGGCACTATGTCCTCTCTGCTCTATTCCTGAATTCTTCCTGAAGGACTTTTTCTCTAAAGCCACAATCCTATGCACACTTAGACAGAAAAAAGTCCTACAACTCCCAGCATTCCCCAGCCAGCCATGATCAGCATGGCTGGCTGGGGAATGCTGCAAGTTGTAGGACTTTTTTCTGTCTAAACATGCATAGGATTGTGCTCTAAATCAGTTTTTTTTTAAGCTGCTGTGGTTTTTGTTGCAGGCATCTGCATGTCATGTTTAGTTTGGTCCTGATGCAGACAATGCATGGAAGTTCTGGCTGAAGTGGAGAGGCAAGCGCAGAAGGGTCTTATGTCCACTGTCTGAGAGCTGAATCCCATGGTGGGTGGAAACAGCAATCTAGGACAGCTGTGAGTATGCTTAGTATTAATATCAAATATAATGATAATTCAAAACAGAATCTTTTGGGTACAGATCTGAGCTGTGGAAGCCAAGTTATGAAATGTTGTTAGCATCTGGATCTGAGAAGCAGCTAAGGATCAGCCTGCCAGCATTTGCCATATGTTGCATCTGCAGAGAATATTTAAATACGTAAACACAACGAGTTAATAAAGAGAATTGCAAGATAAATACTTCTCCCTGTGTTAGTGACATGGCAAATTATCAAGACAGTCAAGCTCAAATGGAAAGTCTGAAACTGGGAGAAGCAGATTGCAGATGGCAGAACTCTCCTTTTGATTCCCGTTACCTGATTTTGAGATGCCAGCAAATGTAAATTAATCATGCCAAACATTTTCGATATTCTTATCTCATGATAAATGAGAAAAAAAAAGGTTCCTTAAAGCGGGGGGGGGGGAGAGAGAGAGAGATGCCTCTTGTGAATTGAAACCTTCCCCAGACCACTCCTTTGCTTTCTAATGCAAGTGACAGCGGTTCCCATTTTAACAGCCATCTTGATTATTCCTGTAAGAAGGTGGAATATGAATGCACAAAATAGATGAATGCATGGATAAATACAGCGGTGTGGTGGTACATTTTGAAGTGCAGGCACTCATCTTGACAGTCCCTATAGCTACACCCCCAAGGAGAGGCAAAAAATGTAGGCAGCTGTGCTGAACCATATCAACAAAAACAGTTCTATCAGTTTTCATCTCTACCAGGAGAATTTTCTAAAGCATAATTGGCCATTCAAGAAGAGGACAGCCCAAAATATTTTGCATTACAACAGGAAATAATATATTGTTGTTGGAAAATGTATTTTCCCCCAGCTAGTGTGAGGATTGCAGCTAAGTTGAGAGGGAACGGGGAAGTGTGAGGGCATTGGCAGAAGATGTTAGCATCCCTGCTAATCAAAAATGCTGGTGCTGCATCCCTCTGAGCTCTGGCTTGATGACATGACTGGATCGACAGATATTGCAACTGTTGTTCGTAGTATTTGCGGCTAGAATTTTGATGCTGCCTTATATATTGTTGTTCCTATAGTTTATGATTGTATTTTAATTTTATTATTATTGTAAGCTGCCCAGAGGTCTTGGTTACTGGGCAGCATATAAATACTGTAGATAGATAGATAGATAGATAGATAGATAGATAGATAGATAGATAGATAGATAGATAGACAGACCATCATCCAAGTCATGTGATACTGAGATGCTTTTTCAATAAGTTTACAGGTTAGTGGTTTATTTTGTTTATCATGTATTTAAAACATTAGGTGTCACTTTCCCAAGGCTTAAGGTAGCCCCCAGCAAAACTTAAACAATAAAACAGCCATGGGACTTTTAGAAGAGGTAGGTTTTTCGATACGTTCCATACGTTCCATGGGGTTTTCTTGGCAAGAATACTGGAGTGGGTTGCCATTTCCTTCTCCAGTGGACCACATTTTGTCAGAACTCTCTGCCATGACCTGTCCGTCTTGGGTGGCCCTGCACGGCATAGCTTATGGCTTCACTGAGTTACGCAAGCCCCTTCGCCACAACAAGGCAGTGATCCATGAAGGGCAAATCAGTCCATCCTAAAGGAAATCAACCCTGAGTGCTCATTGGAAGGACAGATAATGAAGCTGAAGCTCCAATATTTTGGCCACCTAATGCGAAGAGAAAACTCCCTGGAAAAGACCCTGATGCTGGGAAAGACTGAAGGCAAAAGGAGAAGGGGACGGCAGAGGATGAGATGGCTAGATAGCATCACGGATGCAATGAATATGAACTTGAGCATGCTCCGGGAGAGAGCGCAGGACAGGAAGGACTGGCGTGCTATGGTCCATGGGGTCACGAAGAGTCGGACACGACTGAACGACTGAACAACAACAAGGTTTTTCGACCTCTCCAAAAAACTGCAACTCTGAACTTCATCATAGAAGTCATTCCACAGCCTTGGAGCAATTGCAGTAAAGGCTCTGCTTCTTGTCACAAATATCCCCACCTCACATGATATGACCCCATCCAAATTTTATTTATGTATTTATTTCAAAACACTTCTATGCTGCTTTTCATTTAAAAAGAAACAAACAAAGCAGTTCATAAAGTAACATCATGTTAAAATACAATAAATAAAGCATTCCATTAAAATAACCAAGGGTAGCTGGCAATGCTAGTGGCCAGGAAAACATCTGAGCAGATACATTTTTAGTTGTTGGCAGAAGCATTCCATGCTAGGATTCACAAATGATCTTGATGGGGAGATCATGCAAGCAAGGGCTAGACTCATATGACTGTATTCTGCACAGTTCTGATCACTGCACCGAAAAAAAGATATTGTAGAGGTGGAAAAAGTGCAGAAAAGTGCAACTGAGATATTCAAGAGGCTGGAGCATCTCATCTATCAGGGAAGGTTACAATAGCTGGGCTTGTTTAGCTTGGAATAAAGGCGGGTAAGGGGAGACATGATAGAGGTCTACAGAATTATGTGTGGTGTGGAGAATGTGGATAGGGAGATGTTTTTCTCCCTCTCTCATAATACTAGAACCCGGGGTCTTCCCATGAAGGTGAATGGTGGGAGATTCAGGACAGATAAAAGGAAGTATTTCTTCACACAGCACATAGTTAAACTATGGAATTTGCTACCTCAAGATGTAGTGATGACCAACAATTTAGATGGCTTTAAAAGGGGGTTAGATAAATTCCTGGAGAAGGCAATCAGTAACTACTAGTCCTGATGGCTATATGCTACCTCCAGTATCAGAGGCAATATGCCTATGAAGACCAGTTGCTGGGGAGCATGGGAGAGGGTGCTGTTGCATTCATGTCCTGCTTGTGGGTTTCCTGTGGGCAGCTGATTGGCCACTGTGTAAACAGAATGCTAAATGAGATGAAACCTTGGTCTGAATCAGCATGGCTCTTCTTAAGTTCCCATGTGCTTGCCTGATCTCATCTGATCTCGGAAGCTAAGCAAGGTCAGACCTGGTTAGTACTTGATGGGAGACTGCCTGGAAATCAGGCTTCCCACACTGAGCAGGGGGTTGGACTCAATGGTCTTGTAGGCCCCTTCCAACCCTGTGATTCTATGATATTCTGTGATTACTGTGCACTGCTTGAGGGCCATTGCTGGGTAAAGAGCAGCCTGACATTTAAAACTAAAAACACACAAAATAAAATAAATGAATATATAAACTACCCAAACTTACCACCAGAGATCATTATTAATTAACTAAAATGGTGGAAATTATTCTGCCCTTAGGCCCTGCTCATGGAACTAGACCTTTGGTTTGACTCAGTAGGGCTCACAGTGGCCTTGGGTGAAAGCCCTGTCCTTCCTTAGAGCCCCAAATCTGAAAGATCTACTCACACTTGAAAACTTTTTGCATGATTCACATTAAACAGGTGTTAATCTCCCCATGATTTTGTTTTATGTTTGGGCAAACACCTTGTGATGATTTTAGAATTGCCCATTATATCACACATCTTCCTTCAGAGTCCTGCCCCTTGCCTTTAATTTGCGGCAAAGTGCATGATATCAGACTGTAGTGAATGAAGAGCGGATAGTTGTAGGAGGGTCATCAGCCTCCCAGAGGCAGTCTGGGGAGAAGAATTCTGTTGTTAGATTTATGTATGTTGTAAGATGGTTGACTGTAGCTTGAGGCGGTATGCCTCCATTGTGATTTATATTCAAATATATTGTGTTTTATATTCAAATAAATTATTCTAGTCAACCCATACACACGGTGTCTGTTTATTACGAGTCTTTATTACAACATAATTAAGAATTTCAGGCATGTCGTCAAAGGTCATAACTACCTCATTTGGAATATGAATGTGTCCACCTCTTAACGCTCAGCTATATTACGAATCAAGTGGCGTTTCCCTCAAAATGTCTTCTCCAGCTTGGAATGTAAAAAAATGTTCTGTGTATCTGTCAGAGGTCACTGGTCATCAGACAAGACATTGGCTCTATGCATGCAGGGCTAATGCAAGGAGGGAGAGGGAGACCACTTCTCCTGGCTCCGGCCTTAGCCCTGACATTGCATGCCCTGCTAGCCCCTTCCCCAAGATCTGCACATTGATTTTGCTGCATGTGGGGGGCCCTCCTGCTGAGTGGGGCCCTGGATTTCTGCCCCAAAGTCCTACCATGATGGCAGCATTGCTTCCATGCCACTAGCAATACATGTGAATAAGGCCAAACACAAAAATGTGTGGTGGTGGTGGTGGTGACGACGACGACGATGATGATTCAGAAGATAAGAAAAGCTCTGCAGGATCAGAAGTGTCATAGTTTGTTCCACAGATGAAAGAAGAACTGATTAATGTTAAAATGTTGACACTGGCAAACAACTTTGTTCTCCAGTGGAATTGCTCTCTTGTCTACCATGCCAATGATCTAGCCAGGGCAGTGCGTTAAGTCTTTGCACATAGAGAAAACTGCTGCAGTCATCCTGTTCTGTGAAAGACTCTGAAACACATGAATTCCCTTCCTTGATTGACCTATACTGGCTTGCAGATGGAGCAAACGATCCTGTCCCTTATTGGTTCAAAGTGATCACTTTCAGAGATCTAGAATTACATGAATGGATGGCCACTGTGAAACTTGGGGAGTCTATCCCCCTTCCATTGAACCAAGCTCATGAACCCTAAATCAGATCTTTCTGACCTTGTCAAATATCTTAAAATGTGAGCTAAAGCGGAAAACTGAGAATCACCTTAAAACTAGCAGAAAACCAATAACCATCCCATTTTGTGTCTTGTTTTGATGGGTTTCATCACAATTTCTGCACGAGGTGTCAATGTTCTTGTTGTTGTTGTTTTTAAGAGATCCTTTCAAAGGAACAAAGTCGATGGTCTTTTCAGAGAAATCCTTGGGGTTGGATCCAGGATCTGCCTCTTGGGAGGAAGGGACCTTCCACGAGAGAAAGGGACACGTTTGCTGAAGACATACAGAGCAACAAAATATGTATACTTTTACTCTTTGCCCACCAAGGAACCTGTGTAAGACTGGAGACAAATCTGAGCAACTACTGGTTTTTATATTTTCAAAAATGGGGGAATCGGGCATTATGGATTTGTTTTGTTTGTCCCAAGAGTCCTAGGTATATCTGAAACAGGCATGACATCTAGAAGAGCCAGCATGAGCACCATTTCCTGGTAGAAACATAGGGTATTTATTAGTGCTGTGCCAAAAATTTATCCCACATTTTTTTCAACCATTCACATTCTGAATGTGAAGAATGTGAAGAAATTCTGAGGAGGAGAAATTTCAGAGAAATTCTCATGGGTTGAGTCTGGGGTTCTTGGGCTTACCTTACTCATGAGTTGGCTGAGGAGTGTGCATGAGTGTCCCATCTGTCATTGTACAGTAATCTCTGTGGTAGCTATCTAACCTCCTCAGCTTCCCGCACTTCAGTTAAAGCCTTCATGAAGAAGACATCATGAGGCAATTCCTCCCATGGGGCTTTTTCAGTTCAAGAAGTGCAGGTGGCCTGGGAGGCTGCAGAGCAATGGAAAGATGTGTAACAGAGAGAGAAAACACGCACGGCACCCTCAGCCACCTCTCCACCATTAGGTAAGCACAAAAAACAAAAGAAATGCAAAATTCTGCCTCCAAAAAGTAGAAGCTTCATCACAGTTGATGCTGTTGCCACCTACAGAAGCAGTGCAATACACCTAAAACCCTTAGGAAAAAAGGAAGAAGCTGTGCTACAACCCCTGCCAGTAGTGAGCCCTCTCTGTGAGAAACTATTGGAGCATTTCTCCTCCCCTAGGAGAAATTGGGTGAAATTGTCCCCCCAATGTCTCTGCCCACAAATAGGCTGGAGAGTTTTGAGAGGACATTTGTGCACAGCTCTAGCATTTATTAAATTAATTAACTAAATAATGGAGCAATCCTATGCAGATGGACGGTCTCCTCCGAGCCCAGGGACAACCGCCTATCCAGTGCAGGGCAGGAGAAGCAGTGAGGAACAGATCTCCTCCCTGCTCCCACAGCCCTGCTTTCATGGCTAGACAGCCAATTTCACCTGTCTAGCCGCAGGACCTCGGAGCATGGGGAGAGGCAGTCGGGCGACACATAGATGTATCAAACAAGCACTTCCTACCTCCCCACCTTGGCCCATCCCCAGGAACACTCCATTTTCCCAACTCCACACTTCTCTTGCGAGCGCAGAGTGTAGGGCCTATCTGCACTGCCTACGAGGTGGCATGGAAGGGGGTGGAGGTCGATTCTCCAGGAACTGACCTATCCTATGGCTGTCTAGCTGCTGACTAGAAGCCATAGGATTGCACCCTAAGTCCATTTAAGTCTGTGGCTCTTCCACCATTCCATCCTAAGGCTCTGACCATGCAGACGTCATTACTTCAACATCAAATCAGCTTTTTTTACCCCCACGCTCCCACCTGCTTCTCATAAATTTTTGCCTGGTTAAGAGATCTGGAGATCTCGAAAACTTGCCCACAAGTTTGTACATATTTGGTTGATCCTAATAAAGGTATTGTCTGACTGTGGATTTTGGAATTTTTCTCATGGGCCAGCACAACGTACCTCAGAATCATATAGTAATAGACTCATAGTTGGAAGGGGCCTACAAGACCATGGAGTCAACCCCCTGCCTAAGTACAGGAAGCCTGATTCCCAGGTGGTCTCCCATCCAACTTGTTTTATATGTTCTTAACTGTGATAGATGAGGGACAGCCTTGCTGGAGTACATTACTTCACCCCTTAAGAACAGGACAGCATTTAAACAATCTCATGAAATGAAAGCAAAGCAAAGCAAAGCAAAAGGTTCACAAAATAGCAGGGCCTTGCTCTATCATCTTGAAACCTCATCCTACATAAGCATTGCAATAGCAGATGCTACACTGTGCGAAAAATCAATGTTGTTTTTTTTTAAAAAAAATCACCCACTGAATGCTTGGAAAATGCAGCACCATTTCCACAACACAAGCCTGATGCTGACAAAAGGCATCTCTCTCTCTCTCTCTCTCTCTCTCTATATATATATATATATATATATATATATGAACAGCTGAGTATTTGTATGTCGATATACAATTGCATGAACAGGACAGGGGTGAACAACGTGCAGCCTCAGTCTTTTTTTGCTGCCTCTGACACCCCAAAATTGCTGCTGTGCTGCCAAATTTCAGTGTCACAGCAAGCAGCAAAAAAGTTGAATTTTCCGTTTAAAAGAAGGCATGCAGGAAGCATGCATCTTACTTTTAATGCAAAATCACACTCCTCCGGGTATTTAAAAATGGTTTCGGGCAAGAATCCTAGCAAGAGTCAATAGCTTAAATATTCAGACTGCAAACAAACAACCAAAACCCCAAAGTGATATATTTAAGGAGCATTTTGTTGTGGTTACATTTAAATAAGCAGGAATCTAGATGTAGCTGAGAGATAACTATACGTAGCCTGAAACACTGCTCCGGGGAGGGGGCAGGGCTTCACACCCCAGTTTCATGTCCCAGAATTGGCTCCCTCTGTGAAATCTGGCTAGTCTATTGCAGCTCTTGTGCATTTCAAGTCATGGCCCAGACTTGGTCTGATTGTGGGAAGAGTGTTGTTCCAGCCTCTTGTTGGGTGACACACCACAGATGCTGAATTCTTAAGGAGTTTGCCCTTTTCCTCTTAGGCATTTCTTGCATAGCAGGCTCTGCCAAGAAATAACATTTAACCATGCTGAAGTAATCGTGAAAAGAGAATTATTAAGCATGGATCTGTGGGGGCCATCTGATATTGACTTGGGGTTATGCTGATTGCCAAGTCACTACTTTGCGCTTTTTTAACCATTTGGAAACAAATTTCAGTAAGCACAGTTGATGAGCCAATGAGGCATCTTAAATTTGCAGCTCATTGGAGCAAAGGAGATCACTGAGCAATGAGATAACATTGGCAGGAGAAAGTAGGGTTCTCAAATTTTCGGCCAGCGTCCAAATGAATGAACTGTTAATAAGGCAGAAGGCTGAAGGCTCACAGCAGGGTCCTCAAATGTTTTGCAGCCCTTAAAAGGATATTAAAGCTGTGTGTGTGTGTGTGTGTGTGTGTGTGTGTGTGTGTAATTTGATCAGTACATTTTATTTTTTAAAAAATATATATTAAATCACGTTTGTAAAATCATGATACTCATTTTTTGATTGTAAGCATCTCAGGGCAGGGTGCTTTCTTTTTTATGCCTGTAAAGAGCCAAGCAGATTGATAGAGCAATATAAAGAAACAATCAGAACAATTTGGAACACACATTGCCATAGAGACCAAGATCAATACATCTTGTCTCAATATGGTACTTAAATGATAAACCAATACAGATAGCCAATCCGGCTGCCATCATGAAACATTTTTGTGTAAAAAAATGGGGGCAGTAGGGGGCAGCGGAGGGTGGTGGGGTTGCACTGGGGTTGGAAAGGGCAGATTTCTTATGCTTCTGTTTAAAAAAGTGGAGTTATAGGTACCAGCTGTTTTCCTTATGAGAGTTGGTGGGAGGGAGAGGCAAAGCTTCAGACTTCCCAAAGCAAGATTTGGATTTGATAAAAGTTGAGCAGGGCGACCTCTGAGGCAGCCCGAGTTGAATCAGGCTGTTTTCTGAATCATCGAACTGGGGCCCAAGCTGAATGTTGTGGTCAGTGCGCACCCCCTTACTGAAGACAATTTGACACAAGTTGCTAAATCAGCATGGGAGCATGGGAGAGGAAGAATCATGAAACACAGAGAAAACTATGGGTGGATCCCTGTACTGAAACATTTGGGAAACATAGGCCTTGGGGTGACTGTGGCACATTCTTTCATCGCCACTTTTGGAGCACCTGGACAAGAGTGTTAGAGTGTTTTAGGAATATATTTTTATATAATTCCTTCCCTGAGGTCTGGGTTTGGACTAGAATTAACAGAGGCTGTGTTCAGACTTCACAGTAAACAATGATTTATCACAACAGCAGTGTGTATGCCCTCCCTCGGCTCTGGCGTGGTTTGCTTAATTTTCACTGAGGAAGTCAATCTGGTCTAGACTGTACCACTACAGGCTTCTGAATGCTCTTCTATCCCTGCACTTCATATAGAAAACTAAATGTCAGGGAGCAGGCATGCTTGATTTCTACATGCTTGCATGTTTTTTGAATGGACAAATATTCAACCATATGACCCACGTACACACCTATAGTTTCAAGTCAAGGCAGAGGTTTCTACCTCAAGTGTGATCAAGGACAAGCTTTCAATGAGACTGAATTTGGAGTCCATCTTTGAGCAAAGACAGTCTGTATTTCAGAGTTCCCATTCTTCACAATGTTCTTTTACACATCTGCACAACATCATCTTGGGTGTCACTCCAGTTTGGCAATCAATGTGCCAGTCAGGATACAATGTCAGGATATTATACTATATATCTTTACTCCTTCGATATCTCTGCTCATTTTTATTTCTTCTACTTGAGGGTTTCCATCCCAGCCCCTCTGTTCTCCATTTCAATTATTTGGGCCACTTCACTTGATGTCTATTTGGATTCTGAGCAACAAGGACTACAAGAACGTTGCCATAGCAATTTTGTCTCCACACTGCCCTCTAGAGCAATGAACTAAGAATGACTAAGCTTCAGCCTTAGTCTCACTCACAGTACAAACTTCTACATATCTAGACAAAAGTAAGTCCCACTGAGTTCTATGGGATTGGCTTTTAGGTAAATGTGTACACCAGAAGTAAACAACCTGGTACCCTCCACATATTCTGTACTGCAACTCCCATAATCTCTGTTCAATGGCCATGCTGGCTGCGGGCTGATGGGAGTTGTAGTACAAAACATCTACAGGGTGGCAGGTTGCTTACCCCGATATACAATTGCAGCATCAGTCTCAGTTTTTTCAAGTAGGATTCTGATTATGGTACTGCAATCTACTCTACACCATGGTGGTATAACAAATGACAATTAATAAAATGTTTCTCCTTGTGGGGGCACCCTGACTAAACAAATTCATTCAGATTTTAAACTGAAACTGTCTAACAGAATATGTGCTGAGATGTCTTCCAACACATGTCCTACACGGCCAGTTGAGAGTTGAAGGGGGGGAAAGCAGTCTGTCACAAAGCTTTTTGACTTTCCTCTTGATTCCCAGAATCTGTCCACCATTTGCTAGATTTTACAGATCTCAGATGATAGAGTTGGCACCTAAGTTGGTGGTCAGGTGGCACCTTGGTAACAGAGAGCAGATGGCCATGGAGGGACCCAAGGAAAAAACTGTGTCTCTTGAGAGACAAAGACATCTGTCCAAATACAGGTTGGGAATAGTTGGTGGCAAAGTTTAGCTCACGAGGCATTTAGTGCTCCACACCACAGTTGCCTCAATAAGCTCAGTAGTGGCACAGATCTTTCTTGTACAATATTATATTATGCTTGCCCTTGTTTTTCTGGCAGTCTTGGACATCACTACTGTAAGTCTATGTCTACAATTCCAATAGCTAGAGAACAAGCAGGAAATAGTAGGGAGAGGAAGCACCATTTTTATGATTACTACACTACTGTTATTATTATTATTTAAAAAGAAAAGTGAAGCCTCAAACTGATGCTCAACAGGAGTAATTCATTATTACATGTAAACTGCCCAATGTGTTTCGATTTTTAAAACATCTTCCTCGGCGTCACTGTAAAAGAACAACATATAAAAAAGGGCATAAGCTTTCTAGGTGACACCTACATTGTCAGATGCTGAGGTGGAACTGGAGAAAGCAAAACGGAAAGGCCAGTTAAAAGCTGACCAAAAGGAAATATTCTACAGTTCTTAAAGGGACAGTAATAGTACAAGTTATGCAGAAACTTTATAGTGTGCAATGAGACCATAATCTCTGTTAACCAGTCAATTAATACAGTCAAATTTCCATATGAACTCCTGTTCGGTTATCTCACGCTCTCTGCATCAGCATGATTTGACCTTTCTAGGAACAGAAAATTGAGGTCTGACGACGCCTGTCATAGCAGGCACTGTTTTAGAAGCGGTATCAGGGCCAGCCCAAGGCATTTTGCTGCCCGAGGTCCCCCCTGCTCAAGTCGAGGTGTAGATACTCAAAGCTGGTCAAATTATTTTGCCAGCGGAGTCAGAAAATCTCACATGTGCCTCTCCCTGGCAATAAAAATACAACAATAATAGATTAAATAACTAACAAATTGCTGGCCTTTCATGGCACCCAAAATCAGCGAACTGAGGTGGCATCCCACTCACTTTGCCTAATAGTAGGGCTGGCACTGTGAACTGGCCTGTCCCTTCTGGAAGGAGATAGACCTTTGTCCCAATCCAGCATGATTCTTCATATAGTCTCCAGTACAATGCCCCTGAAGAAGTGTTTTATTAAAATGCACGGCAAATTGCATGTAATATTGAACTACTACTTTTGAACACCAGTCTGAAGGTTTGCATGTCTTCCCCCACACACACACCACCACCACCACCTCAACTCCTAACCTAGGGAACAACACATCTGTTCCTTGTTTCTTTCAAGGGCAAATGTCCTAAGCTTAAAGCTGGGTCTGTTTGATGAAGTTTTATTTTATGATTCGAACATGGTGGTCCCTGGCCAGTTTTTTTGCATTTACTTCTGACAAATCATAGGCTAGCTTAGCTCACTTTTCTGCAACTATGATGGTTAGAGATTAACTTCTTAAGAAGTAGAAATCTATTTTTTTAACACTAGTCTCCTCAGCTTTATCATGGCAGACTCCTAAATTGTGAGATTCCAATGCAGATCCTGAGAGGTGCTAATTTTGAACACTGACAGCATGGAATAGATAGAAGAATAAACATTCATTTAAATGGGGAATCATGTCTTTTCTAGAACTGTAAAACGTTTGGAGGGGCGATCGCAAACTGAGTCTCTTAGTTCAAATCTGCACATGTATCTAAACTTACTATTTTTCTGATCCAATATTCATAATGCAATTGACTACTGGTATAGACTCACACACCCATTCCCAATGAAAAGGGACCATAGACCCTGTTCAAGTAACGTATGGTGAGAAAGAACAGGTGATAAAACGCCAAGCATACATATATTAGTAAAACAGAAAATCTAACGTTCATTATCACAACACCTAGAATCATACTTGCATTTGGAAGGCCAAACCACGCATGAACAGTTTTTGTTTTGCTAATTAGCATTCCATAGGGGCTGCTTTGAAGACTGAGAAAGCGGTGTCCCAGGAGAGGGTATTAAACTCTTTCCTCCCATGCCCACGTAAATACCACTCCCCCAGCCTGAAGCTGCTGTTAGCTCCATGTGTGTGGAGGGTGGGGGAGGGAGATGCAGTTCTTCAAGCCATCATAGGATACCACCATTATTATGACCAACCAAAATGTTAGTGAAATCAAAAACAGGTTCAAGACTTTGGCTGATCCTAATCAAGATATGACCCTACTGTTTGGGGTTGGGGAGGTTTAATGGACCAATGCAGCTGCCTCCTTAAAAAAAGGGAAAGAAAAAAAAAAAGAGTGGTGGCTGCTGCTCCCCACCCCCCCACCAGCAGCTAAGCATGGGGGGGGGGCATTTACTTGAGGTAAAAGACATGGGAGGAAAGGATTAAGTACTCTATCCCAGAACACCACTTTCCTGATCTTCAAAGCAGCCCCATGGAGCTGCTAATTGGCAAAATAAAAACTGTGGGAGATCCTCATCACATCTCTCCCATGTCATGACTGGGTTTGGCCCTTAGAAAAAAGAAATTTAAAAGTTGCTATACAATTCTAATGACATTCTGGATGAGTGCATTGCGTAATACAGAAGTGTCCGGTGAAGTTTTAATACCTTATTAGCATGCATTTACACATCATCTAGAAATCTCTTCCCTGGAAATACTTACCAAGTTCAGTTTACGGACATCATTACATACACTGGAAATTTGCCATATATAGACAGCATTCTACCTTGCACATGGTTCCTCTAACCCATCCAATTGAATGGAATGCATTATGGACAGAAAACATTCAGATCCAACGTTTAGATTAAATGATTAAAATCTTTCCAATCAATTAAAATGTTACACCTGTTAATCAAGCAGCAAGGTTTGTTTGTTGGTTTAAATCCATTCATTATTTTAACATACATACTTATAAAATGCATGGGTGTCTGATGCATCTTAGATGCCCATTCTCTTAAGGGCCAGCCCTGCCATTAGGCAGAGTGAGGAAGTTGCCTCAGGCAGCAGATATGGGATGTCATGAAAGGGCAGCAAATTGTTGGTTGTTTATATGTTCTTGTATTTTTACCAGGACAGAGAATTTTCTGCTTCAGCGGCCAAAATAATTTGACCAGCTTTGGTTTCTATGCTAGTCTTTTAAAATCATCATCATCATCATCTGTTGTTGTTGTGGTGGTGGTGGTTGTATTTTTACTGTCAAGGAGGGGAAGAGGCACTTGTGGGATTTTCTGCCTCAAGTGCCAAACTTGACCAACCTTGGGTGCTGTGCACCATGACTTGCAGGCAGGGGCCACCATTTGCTGCTCCACCTCAGGTACCAAAATATCTTGGGCCAGTACCTGGGCTAGCCTGGTACCTGAGGAACATTTGCGTCTCTTCCAGGCAGGGAAAACACTACACTGAGTCTGCATTCCTTCAGTATGGAATGGATGCTTCAGGTCAGCCACTGGTGAACAACAACCACCTCAGGACTGACCCGAAGTAAGTTGATAATATGGACAAGATCAAACTGATTTCCTGCTTTCTTGGCATAATCATCAGTCACATCTGGATCCACTCTACTAGCAGCTTCCATGACAACTGTTTTTGCTTCTGCTACTCTGTGTCCTGTTGCTGCTATGCCCCACTTGCACAGGCTGGTCTTCTTTTTCAGTTCTAGAACTGTCCCAAAGTGCCACATGAAATGAATGAATTATGGAGATTACTGTATTTGATCATCCAGATCTAGCCAATGTGCCAATGTGCACTCTCCCCTGGAGTACAGAAACAGTTACTCCAAACTGCATCTTTAATGCTACTCGGGATGAGATGCCAGAACAAAGCTAATTTGGATCTTCAAGCAGTAACTAAACTGGATCTAAGGTGGAAATGAAAGTAGGGAAGCCTGTAACCCAGGTTGTTTGAAGGACCCTGTGCCCATGTGGACCTACCCAAATGTTGAGGTCTGCTTCAGAGGCCCTACACTCTGGCCTGCCACCAGTGAAGCTTAGATTGGCAGGTACTCGAGACAGGGTCTTTTCCATTGTGGCTCCACAATTGTGAAATTCCCTTCCCAATGAGCTCTGCCAAGCCCCCCTCCCCCCGGTTAGTCTTTGGACTTGGAGTTAAAACTGTTTTATTTCAAAGAGCTTTCTTGGTTTTGATTTTGACTATTTCTTTTTTTATCCACAGTATTTTCAACTATGTGTTTTATTGTAATGTTATTGTTGTTTTATCTTTTTACTTGTGAGCTGCCATGGAGAACTTGTTCTGAAAAGTGGAATATAAATAATCAAAATTAGAGACAGACAGACAGACAGACAGAGTAGACCACTGCAGCATGGTCAGCAAAGCACTTCTGTCCCCACCCCTGAAAAAGCAGCCTCTTGGTGGTCATTCTTAATGTAACACGTTCTGCTTCTGCTACCCACACCACTCACTATCTTATCTAGGTTAACAGCTGACAAGTAACCTCTCCATTAAGAGGCCAGATCTGGCATAAGGTCTGCCAGCAGCCGATCTCTGCAATACATTGTCAGAGGGACCTCTAGTTGTAGTTCCAGTAATAAACCAATGATATAGTACTTCCACTAATAAATGAATCCCTAATTCAGCCATGCTGTGAAGAGCTAAATCTTTACAGGGTTTTTTTTTTTTTTTAGCCAAACAGAGTTTAAAGTTGAGTAGGATTTTAAATCAACATAGCTCAGTATAAAAACATGCCTTTTTTCCCCACCTCTCATAAAGACAAGCACAGAAGTGTTAAGCTTACTTCTTCAGTCCTTTCGGATTCACATCTAAAGGTCGTTTGGAAGAACAGAGTCAATATTCCTGTTACTCTGTTCATTTGAATTTGTGTGTATTTGTGCAGCTGTCTCTGGAAATCTTAATTTGAGCAGAAGTCCAATACAACTCCACAGTGGCCAGCTAGAAAGTTCAGCCCTGCAAAAACAAACACAAGGCCTAAAATCAACAACAACAGAAGCAGCGGCCGTGGCAGCTTTGTGAGAAAAAGGTTTGATGATGTTGCCAGCCCAATTTCTCTTCATTCTTGATCTGAAGATATCGATAATACAAGTGTCTCTTGGTAAGAGCTTTCCGCTCAAAGCAGACATAGATGTAATCAGCCACCTCTTCATTCCGGTAGAGTCCTTGAGGGTGATTCACTAGGATAGGTTCCCCCAACGCTGCGCCTTCCAGATGCTTGGGACTACAACTCCCATGAGCCCCAGCCAGGATGGTGAATGATCAAGGATTATGGGAGTTGTTGCCCAAGACATCAGGAGGGCACCAGTTCAGGGAAGGCTGTGCTGTGGCGATGCAGCTCTTCTGTGAAATACACATAAGGCAACACATCTCTCCTACACACATCACAATGGGTTTGGGTTGTTGTTTTTTCTGTTTGAGGTGTGGTCCCATCCATACAAACTAGCGAGTTAGGGCAGATTCACATCAGTTTAAACAGCAAAATATACCCACAAGGTCATCAATAGAGAAGAGCATACTTGTACTGAAATTTGTTTTATTTTTTATTTTAAAAAAATGTTTAACCTGCCTTTCAGGGCACACTGCCCTCACAAGGAAGTTTACCAAAAAGTTTTCACAAGAGATGAAAATACAGCAAATGACAATTTCAGCCATTAATTGAATCCCAGCAGCAGCTTCAAAATTTCAAGGACAGCATATTAAACAAACATAGACTGGAATAAAAACATATTTAGAACTCCCTTAAAAACTAGCAGTGCAAAACTGTCCATAATTCCCTGCGGAGGGAGCACCAAAAGTCTGAAACCATTGCCAAAAGGCTCCTGTCCTAGGACACACACACACACCCAATCTTACTGGCAAGGCAGAGATCATACCAGGCTTTTAATGTTGTTGCTCTTTGTTTCATTTATATATCACTGTTTTTATTGTGATGTATTTTTCTATTTTTGTCAGCTGTCTTGAGCTATGAGGAGAGGCAAGGTATCCATATTTTAAATTAAAAAGGCACAATCCTGTGTATGTTTACAGAAAAAAGGTGCTACAACTCCCAGCATGTCCCAGCCAGTGTGGCTGGCTGGGACATGCTGGGAGCTATAGGGTTTTTTTCCTGTATAAATGTGCATAGGATTGCACCCTTAATTTGGTAGTAGCTAAGCGTCATGCTCTGTTGGTTCCAAATAATTAAAAGATACCAAACAGACAAAACATTCTGCCAGATGAAGAGTTTGCTGTACCTGAAACCACCATTCCATATTCTTACACCAACAGATATTGAACCAACTGAGAGTTTGCATCACCTATTTTGAAACTGTTTAAAACAGGAATGTCTCACATCCCTTATTTTTTATGTATCTAATATTTATTAAAGGTATTTTTAACAAAGCTACTGGAGTACTTTGAGAAATACAGTAACATACCAGTCCCATGTCAATATGTAGTTCAATCCTATACATGTCTACTCAGAAGTAAACCCCATTGAATTCAATGAAACTTACTCCCAGGGCTGATCCACATTGCGCCCGCCATCACATTGAATTCAGTGTCCCGTCAGGTTAAATGCTCTCGCATTAAAACATGATTATTCACACTCACCCATTTTCCCCATTGCAGTGCTTCATCGAATGCACGAGCTCAGTTCACACTCGAGCGCTGTGCTGTTTTCCTGCTGTTTTCCTGCGCGCGCTTGTCTGATCTCGGATGCTAAGTGGGGTCGGCCCTGGTCAGTAGTTGGATGGGCGACTGCCTGGTAATCAGGCTTCCTGCACTGAGCAGGGGGTTGTTCTCAAATGAGACTAAGTTTTACCCCCTCCTATCCCCCGCTCATGTTTTTTTTTAAAAAATTAAGGCCTTATCCTCGCAGAATCGGGGCTTCTCCGTGACATTTTTTTTCTAATTCAGGCATGATCGTCAAAGATTCGAAGTTGTGAAGCTGAAAGCTGAAAGATTCAAAGTTGTGAAGTTCATGCCTGAATTTGGGGGAAAAAACATCGCGGAGAAGCCCCGATTCTGCGAGGATAATGCCTTAATTAAAAAAAAAACAAAACAGGAGTGGGGGATAGGAGGGGGTAAAGCTTAATTTCATTTGAAGGGATAGAACAACCCCCTGCTCAGTGCAGGAAGCCTGATTCCCAGGCAGTTGCCCATCCAACTCTGACCAAGGCCAACCCCGCTTAGCTTCCGAGCCCTTTGCTTGTTGCTGAGGAAATGGGGGCTGCTAAGGAAGCTATGCAAATGGGGCTGTTGAGAGCTGTGATTGGACAGGAGGGAAATACAAACACCGTAGTATATGGACAGGCGAGGGAGGGGACTACGATCGGATACGGTAGCGAAGGCGGAAAATCAGAGCACATTAAGGGGAAATACTGGGATATTAGGGTATTGAAAGCGGGAGCACGGAAATGGGAAATTCCGGTTCCAATTCGAGGCAGGTACTGCGTAGTGTGAAAGGTGGGCAGTGAAACCTCATTGGAAGCAGAAAAAGGTGGTAAATGTAGATCCAGCCCCAGCTGTATGCATAGAACTGTGGCTTAGGGCACAATCTTATGGGGATAGGTGGCCACCTCCGAACTTGGAGGGCACTGCCTATCCAATGCATGGCAGGAGAACCACAGAGGGGATCGTTTCCTCCGTGCTTCTCCTGCCCTGCATTTGTGGCTAGACAGCTCATTTTGGCTGGCTAGCTGCAGGAAGGTAGAGCGGGGCAGGAGGCTGCCGGACGACACAAAGGATGTGTCGTACCAGCAGTTCCGCCTTCCCCAGCCCAGAATGCCTCCCGGAACACTCCGTTTTCACCGCTTCATGCTCCTCTTCCGAGCGCGGAGCACGGGGTGATCCGCACTGCCTGTGAGGCAGCGCAGAATGGGGGGAAAGGTCGGTTCCTGGAAAACCACATATCCTTTGGCTGTCTAGCCGCTAACTAGCGGCTGTAGGATTGCTCCCTTAAAGTATCTTCTTATAGATTTGTACAGAGAAATCCACCTGTTAAGACTCATTCTGTACACCAAGACAAAAAAAAAAAAAGGAGCACCCTGCACAACTTTCCTGTTTTCTGGCCATTTTTAGGGAGGTCCTATCATTAAGAATGATGCATCGTTCTAAAAACACAGCATTCTACAACATGTAATGGTTGTCTCTTATTTCTGACACCCAGAGCTCCATACTGTTCTTTATGTTTGCAGTTTTGATCAGGCAGCCTGTGATAAATATTGTTTCCCGCTGGAACTCATGTACTCAGTGTTGTTATCTTTGAGACCAAAAATGGGGAATTTTGGCCATATCTTTTTCAGGCCCAGACACAAGAAAATAATCTCCTATTTTGGATTAATTAATCCAAGATAATGACAACTCCTAGTTCCATGCTCAACAGTTATTGAATATGTGTGTGAAGAGGGAAGAACCCACCTTTTAAAGGCCTTCTAGCATTTGATTACCTTGTCATGTTTAATACAACAAAATATCAGCTGCTCAAATATATATATAGATATATATAATCAATCCTTCTCTCTTGAGAGCTGGTCTGAACCGTGGGGCCCTAAACCCTAATGTCTGTAACAGACCTGCTACCCAATTAAATTGTTAGGGAACAGGCTTTTATATCCTTAACACCTAATTTGCTATTGTTTCTTTTAAAGTGTTTGGCTTCCCTGTGGCTTTTGTGCCCCTTCTTCTGTTTTATGGCCGCTTTTATGTGTTCTCTCTGTGTGTGCGTGTATGTGTTGCATTGCGTGTCAGTGTTCTTGAGGCCTAGTTAGAGACCCCTCTTAAATTTGGTACAAGGAAAACACGGCCCTGATTTATGGTTCTCTTCACACTGAGGCAAGGGATCACCACTGTGCCAATTAGGTAATTAGCCCTTTTGAGCGGCAATTTTTGTCACACTTGATTAGTGGCAGAAGTCCAATTTCCCCATTACTTTTTCTCTTTGGTGGCATGGGGGATTGAACAGAAGGACAAGCACTGATACATCGCTGGCCTTTCAAGAGGTAGGAGAGATCACCAAAGTCCCAATTCCATGTATCCTATTTTAATAAATAATATTTCTGAATTGTTATAGGGATCAGTCAGTGCATTTTTGCTGAAAATTTGCTGAAAAGGGGGGAAGGGGCTGTGTCTAAATGTGTTAAAAAATACATTATCAGTTATTTTTAATTTGATACTTTAGTCTGACATATCAGCATGGCTTTGAAATCAGATGTACAGATCCCAAAGGATAAACTAGATGGTTGGAACCTGAAATAACATTTTTTGAGCATAGACAAACTCATTTCCAGTTATTGCGCAACATATATATTTCTTTCTTTTTAAACAAATAAATCAATCACCCACCTGCAAACCTTATGCACTTGCTAAGAAGATATGAAGCGATACTTCAAATAGTCTAAAATAGCGTTTATGTCAGTCAGTGGTGGCTGGTGCCCATTGGGGCTGGTGGGGCAGAGGACAGGGGAGATGCTCAGTGTTCCACTGAGATTGCTGGAGCAGTTCAGGAGAAGACTATGCGTGGCATTTGGAAGCAGAGGAGCAAATGTACCTGGTTGTGGGGGGGTCTAGGTGGGGCACAGGCAGGGGTCACTGCCCTGTTTGCCCCCCATATAGAGTCGCCTCTGATCACAGTGTGGACTGTAACTTTGACACAACAGCCGGATATGGGAGTCCAGAACTTCAACCAAATGTAGCCAAAATATGGTTTTCTAGTCTAATCTCTGAATCACATAGTCACTGTTTACATTTTGATAGGGTATAGCAGCCTTTCCCTCCAGATATTTTGGACTTCAACTCCCATCAGCCCCAGCCAGCATGGCCAGTGGTCAGGAATGCTGGGAGTTGTAACCCAAAACATCTGGAGGGCATCATGTTAGGGAAGGCTAGGATATAGCCAACACAGCATCTGGAGGGGTGGTAACACTGAACTTAATGCCCAGTCGCTTGTCAGAGGCCTTCCCCAACCTGGTGTCCTCTAGATGTATTGAACTACAACTCCCATAATCCCCCAGCCAGATATAGATGATTATCTCGCAATGTAGTTCAGACCCCATATGGTATGCTTTTAAATGGCTACCATGAGTTTCTTAAATACCCGAATCCACCCTTAGAAAACAATGTGCCGATAACCCATCAAAAAAGTAACTATCAAAAGGTTAAAACTTAGTTTAATGAATTAGTTATAATTAGTTCCTTACACCATTTTTAAGGGGAAAGAGTTTGACCGTAATCCACCCATTTGTTCTTGGCACAGCTGCACCGATGGGTCTCAAGGGAAGGTGATATGTGTGTGTATCTTTTGGCACAGACTACTCTGTGTCTGAATTAAATCAGGGCTCTGCAATGTGCTGAACTGGGGCTGATCCAAGAGAGGTACCTACAACTGACCTACATTTTTGAGGTAGCAAATCTGCAGAACCACCATAAACAGAAATGTTGGGGGGAAATGTGTGTGTATGTATGTGTGTGTGTGTGTGTGTATATATATATATATGTATGTGTGTGTGTGTGTGTGCGCGCGCGTGCGTGTTTTCAGAAACCTAGAAATAAATAAATAAATAAACTGACCCTCAAGTACAAAATCACTGAACTAATGATTCTGATATATACTTCACTTGATGTTTTTAAGGCAAATATATATATAGCATTGTTGCTTGTGAGGATATTGAAATGGTGATTCACCTCTTAGCAGCAGCCCAAATGGCCATCAGTTTTAGTTGGATGAAGGTTAACCCACGTTCCATTAATGACTGATGCCTAAGGGTCTGGGATATGGTCACTATGGTTAAATTGACTAACATGATAAGAGTTAGAGAAGGGAGATTAAGAGAGGATCAATTTATAGAAAAGTGGAATCTTTTACCATTTATTGGAACGACAATGCTCAAGAATCATGGGGATGTTTTAATGTCAGTTTTGGTATACAACTGTGTGTGTTTAAATTCTCAATACTGCTTTTAATTTTTGCCTATCTTTGATATTAGAATATGATCACTGTGTGCAGCATTTGATATTATGTATTTGGTGTTAGGTATTATGATATCATATGTATTATGTATATAACAATAAAATAGCAATTATTTGAAAACAAAAGACTTAAAAAAAAAAGGCAACTTGGTGACACACACACCACCCGCCTAGTGGACGCTGACATAATCTTTTATGATTATGCCACCATTATATCTGCAATGCCTCTAAAATGATGCTATGACCTGAAGAAATATAATTTCTGAGGCACTGGGGAGGAGGTGACATGTCTGCACAAAGGGACACTGATTTGGAGCTCAGTCACCAGAAGTGGTGGCCCAGTTTGTTACAGAATAAACTAAGGAACGGGAAGAAATTGGTTCAGATCGCAATGTGAATTTTGATGTGAATTTTCCTAATTTCACACCTTTGAGCCACTATGCAAACTGAAACTCAGTTATCCTCTGTATTTGCACTTCTCTGAACATTGCAATGGAGTTCTCAAATAAAAAAATGTGTAAAAAATGTGTATATTAGGGGGAAAAAACATTCAAAAATGCATTATATTATAGAATCATAGAATCATAGAATCATAGAATAGTAGGGTTGGAAGGGGCCTACAAGGCCATCGAGTCCAACCCCCTGCTCAATGCAGGAATCCAAGTCAGAGCATCCCTGACAAATGGCTGTCCAGCCTCATCTTAAAGGCCTCCAGTGTTGGAGAGCCCACCACCTCCCCAGGTAATTGGTTCCATTGCCGTATTGCTCTGACACTCAGGAAGTTTTTCCTGATGTTCAGCCGGAATCTGGCTTCCTGTAACTTGAGCCCATTATTCCGTGTCCTGCACTCTGGGATGATCAAGAAGAGATCCTGGCCTTCTTCTCTGTGACAACCTTTCAAGTACTTGAAGAGTGCTATCATATCTCCCCTCAGTCTTCTCTTCTCAAGGCTAAACATGCCCAGTTCTTTCAGTCTCTCTTCATAGGGCTTTGTTTCCAGTCCCCTGATCATCTTTGTTGCCCTCCTCTGAACCCTCTCCAGCTTGTCTGCATCCTTCTTAAAGTGTGGTGCCCAGAACTGGACACAGTACTCCAGATGAGGCCTAACCAGTGCTGAGTAGAGGGGAACTAGTACTTCCCGGGATTTGGAAGCGATGCTTCTATTAATGCAGCCCAAAATAGCATTTGCCTTTTTTGCAGCCACATCACATTGTTGGCTCATATTCAGCTTGTGATCGACGACAATTCCAAGATCCTTCTCGCTCGTAGTGTGGTTGAGCCACGTATCCCCCATCTTGTAACTGTGCATTTGGTTTCTTTTTCCTAGGTGCAGAACTTGGCATTTGTCCCTATTAAATGCCATTCTGTTGTTTTCTGCCCAGCACTCCAGTCTATCCAGATCACTTTGAATTTTGTTTCTGTCTTCCAAAGTATTAGCTATCCCTCCCAATTTTGTGTCATCTGCAAATTTGATCAGCATTCCCTGCACCTCCTCCTCCAAGTCATTAATAAAAATGTTGAAGAGCACTGGGCCCAGGACTGAGCCCTGCGGTACCCCACTCGTTACCTCTCCCCAGCTTGAGAAGGTCCCATTGATAAGCACTCTTTGAGTCCGATTCTGTAGCCAACTGTGGATCCACCGGATCGTTGTTTCATCTAGCCCACTTCGAGCAAGTTTGCTCATCAGGATATCATGGGGCACTTTGTCGAAAGCTTTGCTGAAGTCGAGGTATATGATGTCTACAGCATTCCCACGGTCTACAAGGGAGGTGACTTGATCAAAAAATGAGATCAGATTTGTCTGGCAGGACTTGTTTTTGACAAATCCATGTTGGCTTCGAGTAATCACGGCATTGATGTCAAGGTGCTTCCAGATGGATTGCTTTATGATCTGCTCCAGAATTTTCCCAGGGATTGATGTCAGACTGACTGGTCTGTAGTTCCCAGGTTCCTCCTTTTTACCCTTTTTGAAGATAGGGACAACGTTAGCCCTCCTCCAGTCATCTGGCACTTCCCCGGTCCTCCATGATTTCTCAAAGAGAATAGACAGCGGTTCTGAGAGTTCTTCTGCCAGTTCCTTTATTACTCTAGGATGCAGTTCATCTGGCCCTGGAGATTTGAACTCATTCAAAGTAATGAGGTGTTCCTTGACCATATGCCTGTCGATCTCAAGCTGCAATCCTGCCCCTTCAGCCTGTACTTCGCCTTTGCCAGGGGGGTCATAGACCCTCTTTTGGGAGAAGACTGATCCAAAGTAGGAACTGAGCACTTCTGCCTTTTCTTTGTCATCTGTTATCATTTTGCCATCCTTATTTAATAGCTGAACAACCATTTCTTTCCTCTGCCTTTTACTATGCACGTAGCTGAAGAAAGCCTTTTTGTTGTTTTTAGCATCCCTCGCTAACCTCACCTCGTTCTCCGCTTTAGCCTTCCTGACGCCATCCCTGCAATTCTGTGCTACCTGCCTGTACTCTTCCTTTGTTACTTGGCCTTCTTTCCACTTCCTATATGTGTCCTTTTTTGTTTTCAGGTCATCCCTAAGCTTTTTGTGAAGCCACATTGGCTTCTTCTGTTGTCTTCCACCTTTTCTTCTTGTTGGAATTGTTTGTGATTGTGCCTTGAGAATTTCCTTTTTTAAAAGTTCCCACCCATCTTGGACTCCTTTTCTCGCTAGCATTGTTTGCCATGGGACCTTACTGATCATTGTTCTGAGTTTATTAAAATCAGCTTTCCTAAAATCCAGGGTACGCGTTTGAGTACACTCGGCTTTTGCTTCCATTAGAACCAAGAACTCAAGTACAACATGGTCGCTTTCCCCTAGAGTTCCTGTAACTGCTACTTTATCCACTAAGTCATCTCTGTTGGTTAGGATCAAGTCAAGGATAGCCGATCCTCTAGTTCCTTCCTCTACTTTCTGTAGGAGGAAGTGATCCGCCACACAAGTCAGGAATTTCCTGGAGGGGCCATGTTTTGCAGAATTTGTCTCCCAACAAATATCGGGGAAATTGAAGTCCCCCATTACTACTACATCATGCTTCCTTAAAACATTGGCTATTTGCTTTTCAAAAGTTTCATCCTTGGCTTCTCCTTGATTGGGTGGCCGGTAGTAGACTCCGACCACCAGGTTCCTTTTATTCTTTGCTCCATTTATTTCAACCCAGATGCTCTCGATGGGGCTACCAAGCTCCTCCTCCTGTATTTCTGTGCAGAGATATGTATTTTTCACATACAGTGCAACCCCGCCTCCCTTTCTGTTCCTCCTGTTCTTTTTGAACAAGTTATATCCTTCAACTGCTGTATTCCAGTCATGAGAGTCATCCCACCAAGTCTCAGTTATACCTATCAAGTCATAATTTCCCTCCTGTATTAAGAGTTCAAGTTCGTTCTGTTTGTTTCCCATACTCTGGGCATTAGTATATAGACATCGAAGACCATGTGCTTCATAGTCTGGCTTTCTTCCTACATGTGTCTGAAGACTATTATTGGGCGCTATCAGTGCTGTTCTCTCCATTGCAGTGCATGCGCCTACGTCCATTGTTACCCCCAACATTACATCTCCCTTCCCCGTAGGATTCAGTTTAAAGCCCTCCTGATGAAGTTCTTCATGCTGTGGCCAAACACATTCTTCCCAGCCTTTGTGAGGTGCAACCCATCCCTAGCCAACAGCCCATCTTCCAGGAAGTATAGCCCGTGGTCCCAGAATCCAAATCTCTCTCGTCGGCACCACCTTTGTAGCCAGTCATTCACCCGGAGTATTTTTCGTTCCCTTTCTATCCCTCTTCTAACTACTGGAAGGATGGATGAGAAAACTATCTGGGCCCCAAAGTTCTTGAGTTTCCTTCCCAAAGCTTCAAAGTCTGACGTGATCTCTTCGTAGCTCCGCTTGGCGCTATCATTTGTTCCCACATGGATGAGAAGAAAGGGATACCTGTCAGTGGGCTTTATGAGTGCAGGTAACCTTTCAGTCACGTCTCTAATCTGTCCTCCCGGGAGACAACATACCTGGCGAGTCCACGGGTCTTCGCGACATACTTGGGTCTCGATCCCACGCAGCAAGGAGTCTCCCACTACTACCACTCTTCTCTTCTTCTTCTTGTAGGCCTGGGTTTCATCGCCTCTGTTTGACTGACCTTCAGCCTCTTGCTCACTCTCATGCAGGTTCCCCTGTGATTCTTCCTCTGCAGGCTGTCCTCCAGTCTCATCTGCAAGTACCTGGAATCGGTTCCACAGCTCCACCGCTTCCACTGGTGCAGAGTGGCATCTAGTTCTTCTTCTCCTAACTGTCACCGTTTTCCAAGGAGTATCCTCTACTCCATTTTTCTTCTCCTCAGCATTTCCCACTTCTGCCTCATCTTGCTGTTGCTCTTCAAGCTTCTGGTCTGCCCTTTGCTGCTGTAGTTCCCCCATTCTGTCCAAGAACTCTTCGTGTTCTCTTATTCCCCAGAGGGTTGACAGTCGCCGCTCCAGTCCACTTACTTTTTCCTCCAGCAGCGTGATCAACTTGCACTTGTTGCAGGTGTAGGCCATGTTGTTCTCAGGCAAGAAAACAAACATGGCACACACCTTGCAGGTCACCACCACTGGAGAGTCTTGTCCTTCCATAGCCCCGTTTCCCTTTTTGTGTCTAGCTTTGTGATTGTTCTAGACTAGCCTGTGCCTGCTCCTCTACTCAGTAGAGGTTAAAAGCAGAGTCCCACTGGTGTGGAAGTGTGTGTTACAAGACAAATAAATGGGAAAAAGTTAGTTAAAAAAAAAATGTTAGGGGCCTCCCCCTTGACCTCCCCTGCCGAACTCCCCTGGCCAACTCCTGTTTGCTCCCCCCGTTCGCTCGCTCTGTTCGCTCGCTCTCTGGGAGCTTGCCTGCTTCTGTAGTCCCTGGACCAGCTGGAGCAGCTTGCTCTGCTCTGCTCTGCTCAGCTGGGAGGCGGGAAACAGACTGAAGCTTCCCGCCCAGTCAGCTGCTGGGAGTACTCAGGCCACACCCCTCCAATTCAGTTGGAGCTCTCAGAAGCCCCTGGTGAGCTCACAGCCAGTCAGAAGGATAAAGGGCAGCGCCCTGGGCTTCCTGCAACCCACTTACCTCTTAGCCTCTGTCTCCTTTGTCTCTTCAACCACTGCAACTCCCCTGGCCAACTCCTGTTTGCTCCCCCTGTTCGCTCGCTCTGTTCGCTCGCTCTCTGGGAGCTTGCCTGCTTCTGTAGTCCCTGGACCAGCTGGAGCAGCTTGCTCTGCTCTGCTCTGCTCAGCTGGGAGGCGGGAAACAGACTGAAGCTTCCCGCCCAGTCAGCTGCTGGGAGTACTCAGGCCACACCCCTCCAATTCAGTTGGAGCTCTCAGAAGCCCCTGGTGAGCTCACAGCCAGTCAGAAGGATAAAGGGCAGCGCCCTGGGCTTCCTGCAACCCACTTACCTCTTAGCCTCTGTCTCCTTTGTCTCTTCAACCACTGCAACTCCCCTGGCCAACTCCTGTTTGCTCCCCCTGTTCGCTCGCTCTGTTCGCTCGCTCTCTGGGAGCTTGCCTGCTTCTGTAGTCCCTGGACCAGCTGGAGCAGCTTGCTCTGCTCTGCTCTGCTCAGCTGGGAGGCGGGAAACAGACTGAAGCTTCCCGCCCAGTCAGCTGCTGGGAGTACTCAGGCCACACCCCTCCAATTCAGTTGGAGCTCTCAGAAGCCCCTGGTGAGCTCACAGCCAGTCAGAAGGATAAAGGGCAGCGCCCTGGGCTTCCTGCAACCCACTTACCTCTTAGCCTCTGTCTCCTTTGTCTCTTCAACCACTGCAACTCCCCTGGCCAACTCCTGTTTGCTCCCCCTGTTCGCTCGCTCTGTTCGCTCGCTCTCTGGGAGCTTGCCTGCTTCTGTAGTCCCTGGACCAGCTGGAGCAGCTTGCTCTGCTCTGCTCTGCTCAGCTGGGAGGCGGGAAACAGACTCAAGTCATATTAGGAAAATTGCTTGCCAAAAAGTGTGTGCTAGGCAAAGAATGCATACAAAATGCATATATTAGGAGAAAAGTGCCCAAAAACGTTGTAGATTTTCATGTGGATTTAAAAAACCACAACTCAAAATTCAGGATGAACCAAACCTAAGACTAGAGAAATTCTTGAAGTTTGAGATAAACTGAGGTAAACTGGAAAAATGAGAAACTGAGAGAAACCGAGATTCATCCATCCCTAGAAAGAACACACATGTGTGCTGCTCTGCCACGTAATAAGGTAAGCCCCCTCCAGGGGTTGAAAAATTTATGAATGTATCTTGGCCCACATAAAATACTGGGAGGTAGGTGAGTTTTCGGTTCAATTTCTCAACATTTACCTACTTTTTAAAAAGTGAAATCAAACGAGTCCAAAATTCTGGTTTGGCACTACTTCCAAACTCATCCAAACTCAAATTTAAACTCATACCCCACCTCCCCCATTTATAGCTGGTGATCCATAGAATCATAGAATAGTAGGGTTGGAAGGGGCCTATAAGACTTTCGAGTCCAACCACCTGCTCAGTGCAGGAATCCAAGTCAGAGCATCCCCGACAGATGGCTGTCCAGCTTTGTCTTGAATGCCTCCAGTGTGGCAGAGCCCACCAACTCTCTAGGTAATTGGTTCCATTATCATATTGCTCTAACAGTCAGGAAATTTTTCCTGATGTTCAGCCGGAATCTGGCTTCCTGTAACTTGAGCCCATTCTTCCGTGTCCTGCACTGCGGGATGATCGAGAAGAGATCCTGGCCTTCCTCTCTGTGACAGCCTTTCAAATACTTGAAGAGCACTATCCTATCTCCCCTTAGTCTTCTCCTCTCAAGCTTAAACATGCCCAGTTCTTTCAGTCTCTCTTCATAGGGCTTTGTTTCCAGTCCCCTGATCATTTTTGTTGCCCTCCTCTGAACCCTCTGCAGCTTGTCTGCATCCTTCTTAAAGTGTGGTGCCCAGAACTGGACACAGTACTCCAGATGAGGCCTAACCAGTGCTGAGTAGAGGGGAACTAGTACTTCATGGGATTTGGAAGCTATACTTCTATTAATGCAGCCCAAAATAGCATTTGCCTTTTTTGCAGCCACATCACATTGTTGGCTTATATTCAGCTTGTGATCGACAACAGTTCCAAGATTCTTCTCGCTTGTAGTGTTGTTGAGCCAAGTACTATTCACCAGCTTGTAACTGTGCATGTGGTTTCTTTTTCCTAGGTGCAGAACTTGGCATTAATCCCTATGAAATGTCATTCTGTTGTTTTCTGCCCAGCACTCCAGCATATCAAGATCACTTTGAATTTTGTTTCTGTCTTCCAGGGTATTAGCTATCTCACCCAATTTCATGTCATCTGCAAATTTGATCAGCATTCCCTGCACCTTCTCCTCCAAGTCATTAATAAAAATGTTGAAGAGCACTGGGCCCAGGACTGAGCCCTGTGGTACCCCACTTGTTACCTCTCCCCAGTTTGAGAAGGTCCCATTGATAAGCACTCTTTGAGTCCGATTCTGTAGCCAACTGTGGATCCACTGGATCGTTGTTTCATCTAGCCCACATCAGGATATCATGGGGCACTTTGTCGAAAGCTTTGCTGAAGTCAAGGTATATTATGTCTACAGCATTCCCACAGTCCACAAGGGAGGTGACTTGATCAAAAAATGAGATCAGATTCGTCTGGCAGGATTTGTTATTGACAAATCCACGTTGGCTTCGAGTAATCACTGCATTGTTTTCAAGTTGCTTACGGATGGATTGCTTTATAATCTGCTCCAGAATTTTCCCAGGGATTGATGTCAGACTGACTGGTCTGTAGTTCCCAGGTTCCTCCTTTTTGCCTTTTTTGAAGATAGGGATAACATTAGCCCTCCTCCAGTCATCTGGCACTTTACCCATCCTCCATGATTGCTCAAAGATAATAGACAGTGGCTCTGAGAGTTCTTCTACCAGTTCCTTTAGTACTCTAGTATGCAGTTCATCTGGCCCTGGAGATTTGAACTCATTCCAAGTAATTAGGTGTTCCTTGACCATATGCCTATCGATCTCAAGCTGCAATCCTGCCTCTTCAGCCTGTACTTTGCCTTTGCCAGGGGGCTCATAAGCACTCTCTTGGGAGAAGACTGAGCCAATGTAGTAATTGAGCACTTCTGCCTTTTCCTTGTCATCTGTTATCATTTTGCCATCCTTATTTAATAGTTGAACCACCATTTCTTTCCTCTGTCTTTTCCTATGCATGTATCTGAAGAAAGCCTTTTTGTTGCTTTTAGCATCCCTCGCTAACCTCAGCTCGTTCTCAGCTTTAGCCTTCCTGACACCATCCCTGCAATTCTGTGCTACCTGCCTGTACTCTTCCGTTGTAGCTTGGCCTTCCTTCCACTTCCTGTATGTCCTTTTTTGTTTTCAGGTCATCTCTAAGTTTTTTGTGAAGCCACATTAGCTTCTTCTGTTGTCTTCTGCCTTTTTTTCTTGTTGGAATGGTTTGTAATTATGCCTTTAGAATTTCCCTTTTTTAAAACACCCGCCCATCTTGGACTCCTTTTCTCGTTAGAGTCACTTGCCATGGGACCTTACTGATCATTTTTCTGAGTTTATTAAAATTGGCTTTCCTAAAATCCAGGGTACACATTTGGCTACACTCAGCTTTTGCTTCCTTTAGAACCAAGAACTCAAGTATAACATGGCCACTTTCCCCCAGAGTTCCCGTAACCGCTACTTGATCCACTAAGTCATCTCTGTTGGTTAGGATCAAGTCAAGGATAGCCGATCCTCTAGTTCCTTCCTCTACTTTCTCTAGGAGGAAATTAGCAGCAACACAAGTCAGGAATCTCTTGGAGGGGCCATGTTTTGCAAAATTTGTCTCCCAACAAATATTGGGGAAATTGAAGTCCCCCATTACTACTACATCATGCTTCCTTGAAACATTGGCAATTTGCTTTTCCAAAGTTTCATCCTCGTCTTCTCCTTGATTGGGTGGCTGGCAGTAGAATCCAACCACTATGTTCCTTTTATTCTTTGGTCCATTTATTTTGATCCAGATGCTCTCAATGGGGCTACCAAACTCATCCTCCTGTATTTCTGTGCAGAGATATGTATTTTTCACGTATAGTGCAACCCCACCTCCCTTTCTGTTCCTCCTGTTCTTTTTGAACAAGTTATATCCTTCAATTGCTGTATTCCAGTCATGAGTCATCCCACCAAGTCTCAGTTACACCTATCAAGTCATAATTTCCCTCCTGTATTAAGAGTTCAAGTTCGTTCTGTTTGTTGCCCATACTCTGGGCATTAGTATATAGACATTAGGGGTGTACGAAACCCCGCTTACCTGGCTCCACTGGGGTCTGCAGGTGGGGGGAGGCGATCTGTTCCTCCCCCCCAGAATCCTGCCCAGCCAGCTCCGCTCTGCGGCCAGTCCGCAGAGCCGCCATCCATGCCAACCCGCAGCAGGGTGTCCAGACGCTGCTGGGCTGCTGCGGACGCAAATGGCGTCCTGCATAGGGGACGCCATTTGCATCCCTATGCCAGCCCGTGATACACTACATATATATTTACGTAGCCTATCACGGCTAAAGCAGGAACGCAAATGGTGTAGGGGACGCCATTTGCGTCCCTGCTTTAGCCGTGATAGTCTACGTAAATATATGCGTAGCCTATCACGGGCTGGCATAGGGACACAAATGGCAGCTGCTACGACGGCTGCCATTTGTGGACACAACAGCCCAGCAGCAGCCGGAGCTGCTGCCATCGCTGCCACTGCCGCTTCATCCGCCGCCGGAGCCATCACCGCTGCTAGAGCCGCAGCCAGGTAGGCTCCATTTTGCAGGGCTTTCGTGGGGTGGGTTGCTCTGTTCCGTCACGGATTCCAGGGGGCCAAATTCACTGGAATTCGGCCTCCCTGGGATCCATGGCGGAATTCTCTAACATCCCTAATAGACATCGAAGAGCATGTGCTTTATAGTCTGGCTTTCTTCCTACATGTTTCTGAAGACTATTATGAAGCCAAGGAGAGGCCCCATCAGTCTTTCTCAGCTGACCAGAGTGTTGCTTGCAGGTGGGGATCATGAGGTACTCAAGTACAGCCTAGAAGACCCCACTAGGCCTCTCCTTGGCTGACCAGAGGATCATTTGCAGCCAGGAATCATGGGACTTCAAACCCCATCACTGCCAGATACAAAGGTGGCAGCAATGGAGGCTGGTGACTCTGATTTCGGTGGGACTGTGATTCCATTTTGGGTTTTAGTTAGAAGCAGCCAGAATCCTAAAGGAGCTATCCAAGGTGCTGAAACACCCCACCCCCCAAAATGAGTTCAGCACCTTGGATAGCTCCTTTAGTTTCCCAGCTGTTTCTGACAGAAACCCTGAAACAGCCCCACTGAAAACAGAGCCACCAGCTTCCACTGGGTGGGAGCTTTGTCCAAGCTGATTCCGGTGTTCAAATATTTTCAGGGCAGCAGAAGCAGGCAGGTTGCATCTTTAGTTTCAACATGAGATGTGGAATTGTATCCTGAACGTGCACAATGCTTTTCATTCATTCCAATATCTCGTATTACAATGTAGTTTGCATTTTCCCACCACCATTGCCCTTTCTAAATGGGTGTTGTGATCAAACAGGTTGTTATCTTAGAAATGCATATATAGCATCTTTCATCCCAAAATGTCAGTCTTCAAGGGAGATAGGACATCATACGTATTTACGCAGTTTGAAAACATGTGGTGGGGGTGAGCTGGAGTTCACATTGCAAACACAGGAAGTTGCCCTGAACATGCCCATCAACTTTAATCTCAATTAAGTCTGGGCCAAAATTTCCACCCCAGTTTCCCCAAAATATTCTCCCCCTGTGAAAACATGGGCTGGTTTTCTAGTGATTTCCGGGGGGGGGGATTTCATTGACATTTTCAAGGGGGTTGCTCTGTACTTTACTTAACCTTACAAAGTGGCCAAGTGTTTTCCACTGTTCCTCAGCTTTTATTTTTCAAAAAAAAAATTATGCCACTCACAGAGGAGGTTCACGACTCTCTCTGCAGCTTCCCATTGGCTGCACTTCCTGGAATGCCTTGAGAATTACATGCTGTTGTGCCACTCCCAAGACTTCCCAGGAAACGTTGCCAGTGGGAAACCATGGAGAAAGCCTCACGCTGCTTCCCACTGGCCAGACTTCTCACAATGCCATGGGAGCAGGGCCAGCATCAATGGCCAGGCACCTGCTGAGGGCCCATACCCCAGCAGGCCCATACCCCAGTGACAAGAGCCCCCTGCTGCTCCTCTTCTCCACTGCAGTCCACCCATTCATCTGCCTCTTGCTCTGGCCCAAACAACAATGGTGATGAGGAGGAGGAGGAGCAGATGCCACTGTTTAATTGCTGACTGGCTGTCTGCCTGTCAACCAAGCAAATGGTAGCAATGATGAGAAACAGGATGAGGAAGCAGCTGGTGACAATGGTGGGGAGAAGGTGGACTCGCTGAGCAAGGGGGCCCATGGAGGGTGCCTTGCCCAAGGGCCCTCCAAAACCAGGAGCCAGCGGTGCGCAGGAGAAGACCAGAATGACAATGAGACATAATGTGATGTCATTCCTAAGGCATTCCAGGAAGTGTTGCCACCGGGAAGCTGTGCAGAAAGACCCAACTCACCTTCACAATGGTTGAAAAAGAAATGTTCAGCCCAGCCATAATCCCAATATTGCAATCCTTAAAGAAGATATTACACTGCATTGTATTTTGCATCCCCCCCCCCCCCCGCCGCCACCTTTGAAAAAGGAAGCTGGTATTTGACCTTGAAATGTAGAATCGTGCTCTGGACCGGAGTACCAAATCTCATTCTGATCCAGTTTCATTCTCTTCAGTGGAGTTACTGTATCACGACAATCTGACAAATGGAATGGTAGCTGGTCAAGTTAATTCAAAAGCCTCACTTGGCCAATCAACCAAGACGAAAGACCCTCCATGTTGGAACCAAATATGGAGGGCAAGGCTATGAATGGCTACTCGTCATGATGGCTATATATTATCTCCCGTATCAGAGGCCTCTGAATACCAGTTGCTGGGGAACATGAGTGGGAGGGTGCTATTACACTCATGTCCTGCTTGTGAGCTTCCCACAAGAATCTGGTTGGCCACTGTGGGAACAGACTGCTGGACTAGATAGGCCTTTGGCCTGATCCAGCATGGGTCTCCTTATGTTCTTAACAGCAGGTTGGTAGGACTATCATGCTCAAGGATTCCAAGAATTCATAAGTCAGAGGCCCAAGCAAGAAAGTACAGGAGGAACAGATGTCATGAAGGCAGAAGAACCAAACAGCTGTTAGTACCAATGAGCAGGGTGGATTTTGTTTGGCCTGCATTTTTCAGTGAAACAGCCTAATTTATGCTTCCCAGAGGATTGGAACACAATTATCCTTTGGATCATGCTAATTTTGCAATACAGTTCTTCATTTTAAAATTGCATACAAGAACACATATATTACGGAAGGTTGCATACAAAAATGATTGTATTAGGGAAAGCTGCATAGAAAATGTGTATGTTCAGGAAAGTTCTGTGAGAAAATAAAGAAAAATGTTCGTGTGTGTGTGTAATTGCAGACTGATGTGGAAATTGGACGGAATGGTTCTGACACTGACCATAAATAGTCTGATTCATCCATCCCTAACCATTAACTAGCACTTAAAGATCATCTACTAGTATTACTCGGTGTAATCATGCTCCTGCAATAACGTTCCCAACAGATGCTAAGGTGAGACAGATGGGTGGACCTTGAAGCCGATTCAAACATTCAGAAAGAGAAAGGAACCTTTTTCCCTGTTGTATAAAGCAGCATACAAGCAAGGAGATTCTGGTATGGGGACACTTTCACACACGCAATCCTCCCTGTGCATTCGGAGTTGGCCTTGAGTCAATGGGAATTCTATTATGTGAACTTTTCAAACATTTGCACCTCCTTTTTTCTTTTTTCAATTCCTGCCTCTGCAATGGATTATGGGTACTTCTTGGTACTAGGGTGGACATTCATTTCAAGACTAATGGGGGGAAAATGAACAAAATGGGGTCATTCATGCCCATGCCAGAGGTGTGGGGAGGCTTACCTGGCAGCAGCAGTGGTAGCAGAAGAGAGAATTTGGAGGCCAGCTTGCACAAAAATGCAATTTTTACTTGTTTGAGCAGTGTCATGTGGGGGAAATGAACCCATTTCAGTTCACCTCTTCCCTTCAGTGAACTGTAAAATCGTAAGTTGCAATTTCCTAGCTCACAGAAGGAAACACGTGGACTTGTGGGAGTTCTCTATTCCCATATTACAGTGTTATTGCATAAAGTTGGCCTCTGGTATCTTGTCAGAACTGCCTTGACCCACTAACTCTATCCCCCATAGTGGAAGTGGAAAGGAGTACCTTTGGTTTAGGGCAGGGCTGTGGAACCTTTTTTGGCCTAAGAACCAAATTCAATTTGGGAGAAGCTCTCTGTGGCTGCATTCCAGTGGTGGGAGGAGCTAAAGGCAAAGGGGGTGGGGCCAAAAATACCAGCGTACTTTCACTTAAAGTTCTTACTGCTAGTAACTAAGCCTTAGGAGTGGCATTTCAGCCTTTTAGAGCGGGACAACAAAACTGCACATAGGAAACCACCAAACAATCAGCAATGGGGGAAAGGGGTGGGGCCACGGGAAGGGGGGGCATGGCCATCTGGGAAACCCCAGAGGGCCAGATCAGGACCTGAGGTAAGCCAGAGGTTTGACACCTCTTCTTTAGGGAGAACTGTTATATTTATGGGGATGTGTATTTCATACTGGAGCAAAGGAGCCTTTGAAGAGAAATAATCCAAGAAAAACAAAGGGTGGGGTGGGGGGAGTTACTTACAGTGCAATCCAGTTAATGTTCATTCAGAAGTTAGTCCCGCTAATTTCAGTGGGACTTACTCCCAGGTAGGTGTGCACAGGATTGCCGCCTTCATTTCAAAGCATATAAAATTCACATAATGACACACCATGCCTGCATTGCATGATATAGCGATGCCATGAGCACAATCTCACATGTGTGTGTCTTTCTGGATCATGCACAGGTGATAACCACTGCACATTCCCTCTGGGCAACCCCCCCACACACACACACACGCGCGCGCGCGCGCACACACACACACTAGGAAGGCTGCTATACCTAGTTAGTCATCTCATTTACACTGTAATAAACTCCAAACGTATATTAGCTTTAAAACTGTATTATGCTCTGCTAAGTCACTACAGTGTAGTATAACAAAACGAAGGCGGACACTCTGTGTCACGTTGCAATCTAATCCAGTTAAATAAATGTTGTTCTCTGTTCAGTTCCTGGCTAAAGCACTCCGAACGTGATTGTTAAATTTATGCAACCTTTTCACCTCTGGGTCGTAGGTATCAGCCCAGCCAAGGAAAACTCGGAGTTCAAGTTATTTTCTTACAGCTGTTTTATATCATTATTGACCATAAATCTATCTCTTAAGGAAAAGGGTTTAGCATTATAGGATTTAATGAATAGTCTCTATTTCTTCTCTTGGGATATTGTTCCACCCCCATACCACACCTCCAGCACTCAGACATAGATATACCTTTCTGATACAGAACTAGCATTTCAAGGGTCCAGTCAATTATCAAAGTGGGCCATGGACTTTACCAATATCTGAGGGTTGCTGCCCACCCAAAATGAAATATTGATGGGTGACGTTCTCCATTAGAGACAAATTCCATTGAACTGAAAACATTTCCATCTGAAAGAGTTTGCTTCGAACATTTATTCAATCCTGGCTTGGAAACAAATATCAAAGAATATGATTTTTCATTAGGATCATAACTCTTCTGTTCTAATCAGCTGTTGTCATTTTCCCTGGGTGAGGGATCCAAGGTCTAGTATTACAGGACAGGGAGAGAACTGTTGCTTCTTTCTTTATGACACCCTTCCCCAGCCTGATACCCTCATAATATATTGGGCTACAGCTCATACCATCCCCGACCACCATGGCCACCGGCTATGATGGCTGGGGATAGTGGAAGTTCCAGTCCCATGCATCTGGAAAGCACCAGATTCAGGAAAGCTGCTCTCCACCAGGCATATGTTTATAGACTTCTATGGTGGCTCCCCATCTTTTTTATTAGCCATCTTTCATCCCCTTTGTTGTCATTAAGCAAAGGTGGGGATCCCCTTTCAGCCCAAGGGCCAAATTCCATTTTGGACAAGCTCTTGGGGGCTGCATTCCAGTGGTGGGCGGGGCTGAAGGCAAAAGGGGGTGGGGCCAAAGGCAAAATTGGTGAGGCCAAAATACCGAACACAGCAGCACAGTTTAGCTTAAATCTCTCACTGCCAGTGACTAAGCCTTAGGAGAGGCATTTCCACCTTTTAGAAGGTGGGGAGGGCACAAAAGCTGGAAAACCACAAAAGAATTGGTGGTTGGGGAAAAGGGTATGTGGCCATCTGAAGGGCCAGTCAGACTGAGGCACCAAGCAGGCTGAATTTGGCCCCCGGGTCTGAGATTCTGCATCCCTGATGTATGCAAACCCCAGTGCCTTGGGCTCTCCTTGTCTAAACTGTGGGTCATAGCAATTTCCGTTTTTGTTTTGTTTTGTCATTTTGAAAAAGCTTTCAGAACTGAACCACTTTCTCACTTATGGTACCAGTCTGTCCCTAACCGTATTAATACAAATTTAATGCGAAGTTGTGAAATATCACGATCGGGTAGAACAGCTGATTAACAAAGTTACTAAATCGTAAGTTGCACACACATGGTTGCAGAATTTTTCACAACGGGCGCAGCTAGTAAAGCATCATGTTGAAACAAGAAGCACCATATTCCCACTGAGATGTATGGTGCAAGCTACTGTCGCTGCAATCCTCAAAGCCCTGCTCTTCTGTATGTCTCAGCATCGGTGGAATCTCCATGGGAGCAGTCATTGTCAGGCTTACCCAAGAGGCACCACCACAGCTCGGATTGAAAGGCCACCACTGCTTGAGACCTGGAACCCAAGCAGAGCTCTGTGTTACCAAGACCCCTGCAAAGCAGTGCAAACAAAGGAGCTCATTTTGAGATGCATTTCCCACTCTGTGGACTGAGCCATGGCTTCCTTGTAAGAGAAGCTTCATCAAAACTGATCTGTGGTCACGGGATTCCAGAACATGCCACTCCCTCTCCCAATGGAGGGCACGCAGGAGAATCGCCTTGTTACCTCCGATCACAGATTGGAGATAACAAAGTGGTGGTTTCATCTGCCCTGCATCCTCTCCCCATTGGGAGAAGACATGGGGCAGGCAGAGCTGGTTCCCGGCAGCCATGTCATGAGGATGAGCCTCCAGATGTGGCCGCTATGGAACAAACGATGTCAGGGGGTGTGCCCCCAGCCCTTTGATGTCAGGGGGCTGATGTCATACAGCTCACAGGGGGCTGGGGGGGGCATCCGGTCCCCCACCAGGTTATGCCTGTGCAAGTGGTGCCGGAGACACAGATGGAGACTTTGGGGACATCAGTAGCTCTTCTTTGAACAAAAGGCCATTTCATTTGGCATGACCATTAATTAATTTGTGAACTGAGCCCCACGAGATACTGAGCCCCGTTCCTATCTGAAATGGTTCACTGGGTAACTTTCTCTGCCCGTTTCCCTTATGTTCCTCACTACTTAAAGGCAATCATGTTTTCCCCTACTGCTTCTTTGGAGTATTGCTGCAACTAATTAGTGTTACAATAAGAGTTGTTGTCAGCATTGTCTGAAAAGAGATAGTACTGAGCAACGAGAAGGTTTTGCTTAGCATCTATTTCTCTGTGAGGGACAGCTCATGTTTTCCCCATCTCTCTGTAACATGGCACTAATTTTATGATCAGGTTCAGAAAACCAGCTGGGACTCACAGAGCTGTGTGCAAATGGCCTCTCGAAATTCTCCACCCTATTTGAGGGCAGAGAAATTGGGGGACTATTTCACCGGATTTCTCCAGCGGGAGGAGAAATTCTCCAATTCTCGATGGTGAAACTCACCATTAGCAGTAGAACAATTTCCTTCTTTTTTCCTAAGGTGTTTGCTGGTTTGCTACCACTGCAAATGACACCACCAGCAACTGTGTTGGCATCCTGGCCACCATTCTGCATCCCCCACAATGCCCCAGGCCTAGTGTCATTCCAAAGCATCATGGCGGAGGGGGGGGGGAATGGCGGCCACAACCAAAATATGGTAGAGAATATTCAGAGAAAATTCTGCAAAGTTGCCTTCTTTTTCTAGGGGGGTGGGAGAGTAACAAAACTCAGAATGTTTCTCAGAAAAATGTCTTCAGATAAATTTCAGCTCTAACTGGAAGGGGAATCGAATCCTTCCTGTAGCAATATAGGTTGACAATTTGAGTAGTTATTGATGCCTGGTATCTAATATGCAGTGCAACTCTTTAAATCTAGGGCTTGCATCCCAGAGACAAGGGAGGATGCTAAGAAACAACTGGAAACCAAACACAGACATAGGATTAATGTTGCTCTCAGCAGCAGACTTCTTTCCTGCATTAAAGTCAACACATCACTGAACACTTACTTCACACTCTCCCTGGGGTGGCCTCTGAATTCCCTTTATAAGATTAAGACAGGCCCCATCTCTTTCCCCCACCGCCACCACCCTGTGAAATAATTTGCATTTCTCTAATTTTCATATCAACAGACTCATTAAAGACCTTTTAGTTTTGTTTTGCTTTCTTAATATCTTCATCATTCCCTCCCTCGCTCTCGTTATGCTCATTTCACATTTTATCCCTTGTCCCAAATTCCTCTCTTCACAGTTAAAAATAACAAGTCGCCGATGTTTTGGAAGGTGCTGGGATGATTTTTCTTTTCCCTGGAAAAGGTTTTCCCCTCTTTTTTTGCCCTCCCTGTCCGGGAGTTCAAAGGGACAAGTTTCCAAGCACACACATACACAGAGCACTCCCCACATCCACCCTTGCCACCAGGAGGGAGGAAAGGAGGTGGGGCAAGGAAATATACTGTTTTTTTCCCCTGCAAATATTCATGTCGGTGTCAGCTAAGGCTATGATCTTGCTGCCATTAGGCCAGAAGAGAGCAAATGAATTGGGCAGACCGCAAACATGAAGGCACTTTTTATACCAGCATAAAAGATCAGGAAAAATTAAAGGAGCCATAAGAAGCTATGGGTTGGATTCTCCAGCCTAAGTTAGTTACACTTTATTCCCACTGAAATCAATGGGACTTAAGTCATGATGAAATTTTCACATTGATTTCAACAGGACCTAAGTGCAACTAACTTAGTTTGGATTCAATTCTCTGTGTTCCAGATGGCCTAGGACAGGGGTGGACAGGAAGTAGATCTCCAGACGTTTTGGACTTCAACGATTCCTGACCATTGACCATGCTGGCAGAGGCTTCAGGGGAAGTCCAAAACATCTGAAGATCTACCTTCTGCCCACCGCTGGTCTAGGATAGTCATTACCAGCCTTTTCAGGCCTAGCAACCACCTTTAACTCCAACCTTCAACATTGGGGGGGGAGCAGTTTTAAAAGTTTTAACGTTGATGCCCCTTGTTCTCCTTCTCTCTCTCTTCTCCCTCTGTCTTCATCAGGGCACATCTAGCACCGTGGATGCGGGAGGCCACTTATGCATTACCAAAAGAGAGGACAAAAGAGGACACAGCTTTGCATAATATTTGCATGTGCTAATTTATATACATATATGCAGATTTAGAAATAACTCCTATAATTTAAATAGAAACACAATACAACTCGCCGTGGTGGGGAAGACTGTGGCCAGGTGGCCTGTGTGCCTGCTCAGCCTGCTGTCCAGGGCCTCACTGTGGATGGGCCCCTTCAAGGCCCCTGCGCTCGCTCTCCCTTCTGGTGGATCTCCATCTTTAAAACAGGCTTGGACTGGACAATCCTTCAAGCGGAGGACACCTTCAAATGGAGGAATCTCCTCTGTCAAGTGGGACACCTGGCCACGCTATGGCAGACATACTGGTTTCACAGTTGTTCCTTCTCCCGAAGAAGCCCTGAGTTTCATTTTTAAATCAACATTCATTTTGTTTTATCTGAGTTTTAATTGCAGTCATCTTCACTCTATCCTTCGTTTGTTTTTTACCGATTTCAATGGAGCTCCTGTCCAGAGCTGTATGTAACACTGGTATTTTCCATCCAAACAGCATGATGCCTGCAAGTATTCTCCTCCTCCTCTTCTTCCTCCTCCTCCAGGGCATTCAACATGCAAATTCCAGACAGAGTGCATGGGTCTCCCCATTTTAGAGGCAGTTCAACACAAGTGAACATGAAAAGTGACAACTGATGTGCCAGCATTCAATTTCTTTTTGTTTTTATGTATGTTTTCACACTCACACACACACACACACACACACACACATCCTGTGCATGAAGGGTGTGAAGGGTGCATCAGTGATTACCACAGAGTGAGGCCAGGCTAGCCCCCTTGCCCCGCCATTGGGCGTCCTTCCACTCACCCTCCCAGATGTCGTCATGTTAACATAGGTGTCTGAACTGACAGAGCGTCCACATGAACAGCTGCTCGTGTATAGGCCTTCTTGCAACCGGGACTCCCAGTCAGGCAGGGGTCCTGATTGCATGGAAGCCTTGAAGTGGGCAATTGCTCATGCACAGGCTTTGTCAGTTCAGGCTGGCACACAAATGTGTGGATGTCTGGGGGCAGGACCAGAAGCGCAGCCCCACTCTGCAGTAATCCCATCATACACCCCTCACAGGGGGGCTGGCCCAAGACATTTTGCTTCCTGAGACAGAGATCAAGATGGCACCCCTTCCTCCCCCCCATTCCACCTACGAAGGCCAGCTGGAGTGGCAGTTGAATCTTACTTCAACTCTGGTGATGGAACAGTATCCTCCCTCTCAACTGAGGGCTTCAGGCTAGTTTCGGGGATGTAGGGCAGGAACACTCAGCTGTCCTCCAACAAAGGGAAATGGCCAAGGGGCTGTTGCTGCTGCCCCCTCCATGCTACCCAGCATCTGCCATCTGAGGCAACCACCTCACTCTGTCTAATGGTAGGGCTGGCCCTGAACATGGGATTCATACATGAAGGGGGCTTCAATATAAAACTGACGCAGGTGCATTCATTGGCATTTTTCATTTGTTTTAAAGTCACGACAACTGAACTGGTACCGAAGCAGTATAAATTTGTAATATAAACACACCTTCATTTTCTCTTTCTTCTTCTCCCAATATTTCTACTTCTCTAAAAAAAAAATTAAAAGTCAAATATTATGGTGCCACTGGCGTAATCAGTGGCCTAGGAAATCAAGTTCTGAACAAGTTCTCTGTTTCTCTCACTGTTTTGACGTTCTCAGGGCCAATTCACTATCTGTCTGTCTGTCTGGCTTGCTTAATTTATTTACAACATTTGTATACTGTTCCACATCTAAACAGATTCCAGAGTGCTGATCAACAAGAGATAAAATGAACAAAAGATAAAAAGAATAAGAATGAAACATGATATTAAAATTATTCTTTAAAAAACAGAGGGCCAATAAAACTGAGGCTGGTCAACCAAGGAAGGCTTCCTGGAAAAGAGCTGTTTTCAGAAGGCACCGAAAACAACCCAGTGTTGATGCCTGCCTGACCTCCAGAGGCAGGGAGTTCCATGGGAAGGGAGCCACTGCCCTCTCATCTCATGGCAGTTGTGGTTTTCAATGAGCCCACGTCGATTATTGGCTGTGGCAGCCTGCTGCAAGGTAATTATGCTCCTGTCAAAACCATGCACTGAACTCAACCCCAACCAGGCTTTGCTGCACTGCCATAAATGTTGCTTTTCAAGGTTTAGCTTTGGCACTGCAGCATAAGCCAGGGGCGCACAACGTCAGGCCCATGGGCCAAATCCAGCACTCTCAGGTTCTCCAGATAACCACACATCCTTCCCTTGGCTCCACCACCTCTTCCCCTGACCACAGATTGCTTGGTGGTTTCCCAGCTTTTGTGCAGATTTCCCCCATTCTGAAAGGTTGACATGCCACTGGCAGGAAGCACTTTAAGCTAAAACATGCTGGTATTTTTGGTCTCACCCTATTTTGACTTCAGCCTAGGCCATCACTGACATGCGGCCCCCAACAGCTTGTCTGAAATTGAATCTGAAAGAGGCTCAACACCCCTGGCATTTGGCCCTGGCCAAATGAAAACAGTGGACCCAATTTCTGCCCCACATTGCTGACAGCTTGGAGATGGAGACAGCGATTGTTCAATGGAGTCTCTGTCTTGAACATCTGTTTTGTTGGATGAGATGAATCCTCATGTCAAAGGAGGGCCTTTTGACAGACAAGAGTGCCACTGACCATTACTTAGGTTGGATGGAGCATTCCAACTCTCTATGCCATTCTTCATGGAGGTACAGTTTAAAATCCAACCAAAGTCGTACTTAGAGCAGAAGCATTAAGTCATGACTAACTAAAGTCCCATCCATTTCAATGGATCTACTCTAGGAGGGCTTATGTTGGCATGTATTCATAATACGTCTATCTTAAACCTATCCCGAAACCACTGACATAGACAGGCTGAGGCGGGCTTTGACAGGCCCAGTAACCCAGTCAGATCATTCAGGAGCCCAATTCCTCTTGTAAAGCATGAAACAATTTGCATTCACTCTTCCTATCCAAAAGCTGTTCCAAAGCCATGACCTGATAAGATGTCCAGGCCTTCCACGTAGAGATGTCAGGGAAATCTGCAACAGATTCAAATTAATTGAGATTTCTATGAATCTGACCTGCAGATTCGACAGCAAACTGGCTTTTTCTGAGTCACATAGATTCCATGGGCTTGTGGACAAGTTTTTTTACTTTCCGGGGGGGAGGGAGAATTTGTGCAAATTTGCACTTGTGCTAATGCACATTAGCACAAGTGTGCATTAGCAGAAGTGTGCATTAGCACTAATGTGCATTAGCAGAAGTGTGAATTAGCACTAATGTGCATTAACACAAGTGGAATGAAATTCCTGTTTGTTGTTGTTGTTGTTGTTCAGTCGTTCAGTTGTGTCCGACTCTTCGTGACCCCATGGACCATAGCACGCCAGGCCTTCCTGTCCTGCGCTCTCTCCCGGAGCGTGCTCAAGTTCATATTCATTGCATCCGTGATGCTATCTAGCCATCTCATCCTCTGCCGTCCCCTTCTCCTTTTGCCTTCAGTCTTTCCCAGCATCAGGGTCTTTTCCAGGGAGTTTTCTCTTCGCATTAGGTGGCCAAAATATTGGAGCTTCAGCTTCATTATCTGTCCTTCCAATGAGCACTCAGGGTTGATTTCCTTTAGGATGGACTGATTTGACCTCCTTGCAGTCCAGGGGACTCGTAAGAGTCTTCTCCAGCACCACAGTTCGAAAGCATCGATTCTTCGGCGCTCAGCCTTCCTTATAGTCCAGCTCTCACAGCCATACATTACTACTGGGAAAACCATAGCTTTGATTAGACGGACCTTTGTCAGCAAGGTGATGTCTCTGCTTCTTACTATGCTGTCTAGGTTTGCCATAGCTTTCCTCCCAAGGAGCAAGTGTCTTTTAATTTCATGGCTACAGTCACCATCTGCGGTGATCTTGGAGCCCAAGAAAGTAAAATCTGTCACTGCTTCCATTTCTTCCCCTCTGTACTTCCTTTAAAAAATCCACTTCTGTCAATGGGTGGATGATGGAATGGAAGATACCTGACAATCTGCAAAACACAGACAGAATGGATTTAACAAAATCCAAACATCCCTGCTTCCTCATAAAGGTCTTTCTGCCTATTTTCAAATCAGGGTTGTGCCATAAAGGTAGAGTGACAAGTATTATCTGGATCAGCTCTGACTCCAGTAATAAGCATCTTCCAGACAGGTGGTTCCGAGCACCTGCCACCCCCTGTAACTGGGTCAGATTAAAAGTTCCCAGTTTAGCCAAACAGGGAAAACAGGGATGTGGGTGGGTGTTGGCACTGGAGTGAGGCAGCCAAGAGATATGCCTGGTGATCTAATAATAATGAAAGAGAATCTATGTGTGTCTGTGTCTTGTGTGTCCATCTGTCCATTAGCAGCAGAGCACCAAGACTGTGAAATCTAGACCCCTGAAACTTGGCATGCATATTAAGGGCACCCTATGGGTGTGCACCGCAGGGTTATTTTTTATTTATTTGTTTATTTATTTATTTAATTTATTAATCGCCCATCTGACTGGTCACCCAGCCACTCTGGGCGATGTACAACCCACCATAAAACAATTTAAAACAATAAAATTTTACCATAATTTTTTTTTTAAATACCCTAACCCACCCCAAATGCCTGCCTGAACAACCACGTTTTTAATGCACGACGGAAGCTCATTAAAGAGGGGGCATGACGGAGTTCCCTAGGGAGGGAGTTCCACAGAGTGGGGGCCACCACAGAGAAGGCCCTCTCCCTCGTCCCCACCAGTCTAGCTGTCCTGGCTGATGGGACAGAGAGAAGGCCATCCAAGTCTGATCTTGTTAAGCGGCCTGTCTGGTGTTGCTGGAGGCGCTCCTTAAGATAGGCTGGGCTGGAACCATATAGGGTTTTAAAGGTCAAAACCAACACCTTGAATCTGGCCCAGAAAACAACTGGTAACCAGTGCAACTCCTTCAGCACTGGAGTGATGTGATCTCGCTGGCGGCTGCCTTTAATCAGGCAAGCCGCCGCGTTCTGTACCAGCTGCAGTTTCCGAACCGTCTTCAAGGGTAACCCCACGTAGAGCGCATTACAGTACTCTAAATGAGAGGAGACCAGGGCATGTACTACCGATGGGAGCAGATGGTGGGGAAGGAAGGAGCGCAGCCGCCGTATCAGATGGAGTTGATACAGCGCTGTCCGGCTCACAGCTGACACCTGAGCCTCCATGGACAGCTGGGAGTCCAAAATGACCCCCAGGCTGCGGACCTGGTCTTTCAAGGGTAGCTGTACCCCATTCAACACCAGGTCAACATCCCCCAGCCTCCTCTTGTCTCCCACCAAAAGTACCTCGGTCTTGTCAGGGTTCAGCTTCAGCTTATTCCTCCCCATACAGCCACTCACCGTCTCCAGACATTTGGACAGGGATTCTACGGCCAACCTTGCTGAAGATTTGAATGAGAGGTAGAGCTGCGTGTCATCCGCATATTGATGACACTGCACCCCAAACCTCCTGATGATAGCCCCCAGTGGCTTCACATAGATGTTAAATAGCATCTATTTAATTTTTAATTAATTTTTAATTAATTTTTTTTCCTAAGACATATTAATTAAGAGTCCTCAGCTCTCTCCCAGAGTGTGCTCAAGTTCATATTCATTGCATCCGTGATGCTATCTAGCCATCTCATCCTCTGCCGTCCCCTTCTCCTTTTGCCTTCAGTCTTTCCCAGCATCAGGGTCTTTTCCAGGGAGTTTTCTCTTCACATTAGGTGGCCAAAATATTGGAGCTTCAGCTTCAGTATCTGTCCTTCCAATGAGCACTCAGGGTTGATTTCCTTTAGGATGGACTGATTTGACCTCCTTGCAGTCCAGGGGACTCGTAAGAGTCTTCTCCAGCACCACAGTTCGAAAGCATTGATTCTTCGGCGCTCAGCCTTCCTTATAGTCCAGCTCTCACAGCCATCACAGCCATATAGTCCAGCTCTCACAGCCCAGTACGTTGCTACTGGGAAAACCATAGCTTTGATTATGCGGACCTTTGTCAGCAAGGCGATGTCTCTGCTTCTTACTATGCTGTCTAGGTTTGCCACAGCTTTCCTCCCAAGGAGCAGGGGTCTTTTAAGTTCATGGCTACAGTCACTGTCTGTGGTGATCCTGGAGCCCAAGAAAATAAAATAAAATCTGTCACTGCTTGCTGTGGCATAAAGAGTGCCTATTTGTGAAATAAACATGAGAGGACATGTTTAACAACATCAAAAACAATAAATCAATAACAACAACAAAGCAGTAGTAGTACAAAACTAAAAACTTCGGAACATAGCATTAAAAGTTTTAAAACAGTAGAACATACATTAAAAAACCCAGCTGGATTTTTTAAAAATGCCTTTACTAAACATTTAAGATGGGCACCAGAACAAAAAATCAGAGTTGGCACCAGGCAAGCATCCCTAGGCAGAGCACTGCATGGGCAGGGCACTGTCAGGAATGAGTCCAAGTGCCTTGAGATGTCTGACAGCTCCAATTCTGAATCAGAGTTGGAGCAGCTAGATCAGAGGCCAGGGGAGGGACCCTCTCTTGTGAGCCAGAGAGATTCCTCTAAAGATCTTGACAAACAGGTGGCCCAGGCTGACTCCTTGCCACCACCGCCCTCTACTGTGAGAACTCAAGTTTCCAAGGAGGAGGAAGAGGGAGAGGGGCATGATTTGAGAGATGCTAGGGCACATCACGAAGCAAAGCAGGAAAAGTTAGAGGCACGGGCCACGGCTCAGATGCTCAGCCATGATAGCCACGCATGGAAGCCAATGTAGGAGGGAGCCACCCTAAGGGAGGGTTATCACTGCAAAGCCAAAAAGGGCCGTGAGGTTCATGCCCAAACTGTCAGCAACATCACTACCCTCTGGTTCATCTCTAATTAAGGATTGCAGATTAGTTGTTTAGGGGCCTGAGGCAGTCTGTGACTTTCCTGGAATCTGCATTTGTAAAGAGGCTAATTTCTAGCAAAATAAAGTGTTATTAGCCTGAAGCGTTGTCTCCGATTGCAAAGAGGGAAGGATGATCCATTTCTGACAGACACCACCAGAGAAGGCCCCATTTGCCAGACACCTCACCACGGATGTCAAAGGAATCATAGAATCATAGAATAGTAGGGTTGGAAGAGGCCTACAAGGCCATTGAGTCCAACCCCCTGCTCAATGCAGGAATCCAAGACAGAGCATCCCTGACAGATGGCTGTCCAGGCTTGTCTTGAATGCCTCCAGTGTGGGAGAGCCCACCACCTCCCTAGGGAATTGGTTCCATTGTCATACTGCTCTAACAGTCAGGAAGTTTTTCCTGATGTTCAGCCAGAATCTGGCTTCCTGTAACTTGAGCCCATTCTTCCGTGTCCTGCACTCTGGCATGATCGAGAAGAGATCCTGGCCTTCCTCTCTGTGACAACCTTTCAAGTACTTGAAGAACATTATCATATCTCCCTTCAGTCTTCTCTTCTCAAGACTAAACATGCCCAGTTCTTTCAGTCTCTCTTCATAGGGCTTTGTTTCCAGTCCCCTGATCATCTTTGTTGCCCTCCTCTGAACCCTCTCCAGCTTGTCTGCATCCTTCTTAAAGTGTGGTGCCCAGAACTGGACACAGCACTCCAGATGAGGCCTAACCAGTGCTGAGTAGAAGGGAACTAGTACGTCCCAGGACTTGGAAGCTTGTTGTTGTTGTTGTTCAGTCGTTCAGTCGTGTCCGACTCTTTGTGACCCCATGGACCATAGCACGCCAGGCCTTCCTGTCCTGCGCTCTCTCCCGGAGCGTGCTCAAGTTCATATTCATTGCATCGGTGATGCTATCTAGCCATCTCATCCTCTGCCGTCCCCTTCTCCTTTTGCCTTCAGTCTTTCCCAACATCAGGGTCTTTTCCAGAGAGTTTTCTCTTCGCATTTCGTGGCCAAAATATTTGAGCTTCAGCTTCAGGATCTGTCCTTCCAATGAACACTCAGGGTTGATTTCCTTTAGGATTGACTGATTGGACCTCCTTGCAGTCCAGGGGACTCGTAAGTGTCTTCTCCAGCACCACAGTTCGAAAGCATCAATTCTTCGGCTCTCGGCCTTCCTTATAGTCCAGCTCTCACAGCCATACATTACTACTGGAAAACCATAGCTTTGATTAGACGGACCTTTGTTGGCAAGGTGATGTCTCTGCTTCTTACTATGCTGTCTAGGTTTGCCATCGCTTTCCTCCCAAGGAGCAAGCGTCTTTTAATTTCACGGCTACAGTCACCGTCTGCGGTGATCTTGGAGCCCAAGAAAATAAAATCTGTCACGGCTTCCGTTTCTTCCCCTTCTATACGCCAGGAAGTGATGGGGCCAGATGCCATGACCTTAGTTTTTTTAATATTGAGTTTCAAACCAGCTTTTGCACTCTCCTCTTTCACCCTCAACGAGAGGCTCTTTAGATCCTCTTCGCTTTCTGCCATTAGGGTGGTATCATCTGCATATCAGAGGTTGTTGATAATTCTCCCGACAATCTTAATTCCGACCTGTGATTCATCCAACCCGGCGTTTCTCATGATGTACTCTGCATATAAGTTAAATAAGCAGGGTGACAATATGCAGCCTTGTCGTACTCCTTTCCCAATTTGGAACCAATCGGTTGTTCCATGTCTGGTTCTTACTGTTGCTTCTTGACCCTCATACAGGTTTCTCAGGAGACAGGTAAGGTGGTCTGGTATTCCCATCACTTTAAGAATTTGCCACAGTTTGTTGTGATCCACACAATCAAAGGCTTTAGTGTAGTCAATGAAGCAGAAATAGACGTTTTTCTGGAATTCTCTTGCTTTCTCCATGATCCAGCGAACGTTGGCGATTTGATCTCTAGTTCCTCTGCCTCTTCGAAACCCAGCTTGTACTTCCAGTAGTTCTCGGTTCGCATACTGCTGAAGCCTAGCTTGTGGGATTTTGAGCATCACCTTGCTGGCATGTGAAATGAGCGCAATTGTGCGGTAGTTTGAACACTCTTTGGCATTGCCCTTCTTTGGAATTGGAATGTAAACTGACCTTTACAGTCACAAAACAGTGGTCTTGTGGCCACTGTTGAGTGTTCCAAATTTGTTGGCAGATTGAGTGCAGCACTTTAACAGCATCATCTTTTAGGATTTTAAACAGCTCAGCTGGAATACTGTCATCTCCGCTAGCTTTGTTGTTACTAATGCTTCCTAAGGCTCACAGGCTCAGACTTCACTCTCGAGGATGTCCGGCTCAAGTTCAGTGACTGCACTATCATGGCTATCAGGGACATTAAGATCTTTCCTGTATAGTTCTTCTGTGTATTCTTTCCACCTCTTCTTAATCTCATCTGCTTCTGTTATGTCCCTGCCTTCTTTGTCCTTTATCATGCCCGTCTTTGCACAAAACATTCCCTTGAGATCTCCGATTTTCTTGAAGAGATCTCTAGTCTTTCCCATTCTGTTGTTTTCCTCAATTTCTTTGCATTATTCATTTAAGAAGGCCTTCTTGTCTCTCCTTGCTATTCTCTGGAACTCTGCATTCAGTTGGATATATCTCCCCCTTTCTCCCTTGCTTTTCGCTTCCCTTATTTCCTCAGCTACTTGTAAAGCCTCCTCAGACAGCCACTTGGCTTTCTTGCATTTCTTTTTCTTTGGGATGGATTTCGTTGCTGCCTCCTGAACAATGTTACGGACCTCCGTCCATAGTTCCTCAGGCACTCTGTCTATCAGGTCTAATCCCTGAAATCTATTCCTCACCTCCACTGTATATTCATAAGGGATATGATTTAGGTCATACCTGAATGGTTTAGTGGTTTTCCCTATGTTCTTCAATTTAAGCTGGAATTTTGCAAGAAGCAGCTCATGATCTGAGCCACAGTCAGCTCCAGGACTTGTTTTTACTGACTGTATAGAGCTTCTCCATCGTTGGCTGCAAAGGACATAATCCATCTGATTTCGATATTGACCATCTGGTGACGTCCATGTGTAGAGTCGCCTCTTGTGCTGTTGGAAAGAGTGTTTGCTATGATCAGCATGTTCTCTTCGCAAAACTCTATGAGCCTTTGTCCTGCTTCATTTTGTACACCAAGGCCATGCTTGCCTGTTATCCCGGTGATTTCTTGACTTCCTACTTTAGCATTCCAATCCCCTATGATGAAGAGGACATCTTTTTTTGGTGTTAGTTCTAGAAGGTGTTGTAGGCCTTCATAGAACCGATCAACCTCAGCTTCTTCGGCCTCAGTGGTTGGGGCATAGACTTGAATTACTGTGATGTTGAATGGTTTGCCTTGGATTCGTACCGAGATCATTCTATCGTTTTTGAGATTGCACCCCAGTACTGCTTTTCCCACCCTTTTGTTGACTATGAGTGCTACTCCATTTCTTCTAAGGGATTCTTGCCCACAGTAGTAGATATGATGGTCATCTGAATTAAATTCACCCATGCCTGTCCATTTTAGTTCACTGATTCCCAAGATGTCGATGTTCAGTCTTGCCATCTCATGTCTGACCACCTCCAGCTTACCTTGGTTCATTGATCTGACATTCCAGGTTCCTAAACAATATTGTTCTTTACAGCATCGGATTTTCTTTTCACCACCAGACACATCCACAGCTGAGTGTCCTTTCGGCTTTGGCCCAGCCACTTCACTCTTTCTGGCGCTACTTGGAAATTCCCTCTGCTCTTCCCCAGTAGTATATTGGACACCTTCCGACCTGAGGGGCTCATCTTCCGGCGTCATCTCTTTTAGCCTTGTGATAGGTTCCATGGGGTTTTCTTGGCAAGAATACTGGAGTGGGTTGCCATTTCCTTCTCCAGTGGACCACATTTTGTCAGAACTCTGCACCATGACCTGTCCGTCTTGGGTGGCCCTGCACGGCATAGCTTATGGCTTCACTGAGATATGCAAACCCCTTTGCCACAACAAGGCAGTGATCCATGAAGGGGATGTAACTTGGAAGCTATGCTTCTATTAATGCAGCCCAAAATGGCATTTGCCTTTTTTGCAGCCACATCACATCGTTGGCTCATATTCAGCTTGTGATCGACAACAATTCCAAGATCCTTCTTGCTTGTAGTGTTGTTGAGCCATGTATCCCCCATCTTGTAACTGTGCATTTGGTTTCTTTTTCCTAGGTGCAGAACTTGGCATTTATTCCTATTAAATGTCATTCTGTTGTTTTCTGCCCAGCGCTCCAGTCTATCCAGATCACTTTGAATGTTGTTTCTGTCTTCCAAAGTATTATCTATCCCGCCCAATTTTGTGTCATCTGCAAATTTGATCAGCATTCCCTGCACCCCCTCCTCCAAGTCATTAATACAAATGTTGAAGAGCACTGGGCCCAGGACCAAGCCCTGCGGTACCCCACTCGTTACCTCTCCCCAGTTTGAGAAGGTCCCATTGATAAGCACTCTCTGAGTCCGATTCTGTAGCCAACTGTGGATCCACCGAATTGTTGTTTCATCTAGCCCACTTTGAGCTAGTTTGCTCATCAGGATATCATGGGGCACTTTGTCGAAAGCTTTGCTGAAGTCGAGGTAGATGATGTCTACAGCACGGTCCACAAGGGAGGTGACTTGATCAAAAAATGAGATCAGATTCGTCTGGCAGGATTTGTTGTTAACAAATCCATGTTGGCTTCGAGTAATCACTGCTTTGTTTTCAAGGTGCTTCCAGATGGATTGCTTTATCATCCGCTCCAGAATTTTCCCAGGGATTGATGTCAGACTGACTGGTCTGTAGTTCCCAGGTTCCTCCTTTTTGAAGATAGGGACAACATTTGCCCTCCTCCAGTCATCTGGTACTTCACCTGTCCTCCATGATTTCTCAAAGAGAATAGACAGCGGTTCTGAGAGTTCTTCTGCCAGTTCCTTTATTACTCTAGTGTACAGTTCATCTGGCCCTGGAGATTTGAACTCATTCAAAGTAATTAGGTGTTCCTTGACCATATGCCTATCGATCTCAAGCTGCAATCCTGCCCCCTCAGCCTGTACTTAGGGATGTACGAATCCCTTACTTGGCTCCGCACAGGGGCATCCGCGGTGGGAGGGAGGCGCTCCGTCCCTCCCCCGGAATCTTCAATGAGGGGGAGGCGCTCCATTCCTCCCCCCGGAATCCTGCCCAGCCAGCTCTGCTCCGCCGGCTGGCTCCGGCCGCCCGCAGCCAGACATCCCGCCTCTGGACAGCCCTGCAGGGACGCAAATGGCGGCTGTTGTAGCCACCGCCATTTGCATCCCTGTATTGAACCGTGATAGGCTATGTAAATATTTACGTAGCCTATCACGGCAGGGGGAAAAACCCCAGTGTACGCAAATGACGGTGGCTACCGTCATTTGCATACGCTGGGGGGGGGTTCCCCCTGCCGTGATCGGCTACGTAAATACTTACGTAGCTGACCACAGCAGGGGGGGAAAAAACCCAGCGTACGCAAATGGCGGTAGCCGCCGCCATTTGCGTACGCTGGGGTTTCCCCCCCCTGCCGTGATAGGCTACATAAATACTTACATAGCCTATCACAGCCTCTGCAAATGGCGTCCCTGCGTTTGCCGTGATAGGCTACATAAGTATTTACGTAGCCTATCACGGCTTGAAGAGGAGGACGCGAATGGCAGCCGCAGGACGGCTGCCATTCGCAAAGCAGCGCAGACGGGAGCAGGTAAGTGATCCATTTCGCATGCCTTTCGTGGGATGGGGGCGGCGGGGACTTCGTCCCATGCTCCTTTTGTGGGGGGGGGGGACTTCGTTCCGTGACGGAAGATCCGTCACGGAATTCTCTGACATCCCTACCTGTACTTCGCCTTTGCCAGGAGGGGTCATAGACCCTCTTATGGGAGAAGACTGAGCCAATGTAGGAATTGAGCACCTCTGCCTTTTCTTTGTCATCTGTTATCATTTTGCCATCCTTATTTAATAGCTGAACCACCATTTCTTTCCTCTGTCTTTTACTATGCACGTAGCTGAAGAAAGCCTTTTTGTTGCTTTTTTAGCATCCCTCGCTAACCTCAGCTCGTTCTCAGCTTTAGCCTTCCTGACACCATCCCTGCAATTCTGTGCTACCTGCCTGTACTCTTCCTTTGTAGCTTGGCCTTCCTTCCACTTCCTGTATGTGTCCCTTTTTGTTTTCAGGTCATCTCTGAGCTTTTTGTGAAGCCACACTGGCTTCTTCTGTTGTCTTCCACCTTTTCTTTTTGTTGGAATTGTTTGTAATTGTGCCTTGAGAATTTCCTTTTTTAAAAGCTCCCACCCATCTTGGACTCCTTTTCCCATTAGAGTCACTTGCCATGGGACCTTACTGATTGTTCTGAGTTTATTAAAATCAGCTTTCCTAAAATCCAGGGTACACATTTGACTACACTTGGCTTTTGCTTCCCTTAGAACCAAGAACTCAAGTACAACATCGTCGCTTTCCCCCAGAGTTCCTGTAACCAGAGAACTTTAGAAACCAGAGAAAGCTTCCAAAGATGACCATAATGCACTGGGAGTAGGTGATCCTTCAGGCATTCATGTCCCAAACTTTGCATGACTTGTGGTTCATCAAGATTTTTTTTTTAAAAGATATGAAAAATGATGCTCCAGGACAAATTATTTATCTTACTATATTTATTTCATCATGACATTCAAGTGTTATTCTTGGGGTTCATGAGACAGTCTCCCATAAAAGCTTTGACCAGACTCACATCTACTTAGCTTCAGTAAGGTGGTTCAGACCACAGACCAGGCCTAATCGCTGTTCTTCCCCAAATGGTCATTGGATGGAGGCAATAATCAATACAACACAGCACTGGTCTCTTAAGATGGAGCTTTCTGGCTGGTTGGGAGGGTGAGTGGCTAAAGTCTGGTCAGTGGTTCAAGCCTCTGGCAAGTGGACAGAGCTAAGTAGATCCCCTTCCCTACAGCTGCTGGGCTCTCTGCACCAGGCTGCTGTCTGTCCTCCTCACTGTGTGAACTTTATCTTGTCACCTGGTCTGGCTTTTGTTTTGTGGGGGAGAACCCAAGGGTTCACATACAACTCCAAGCACATGCAAGGCCCATATGTAATTCTATAAGAGCTTTAACAAAGTCCAAATATTGTAGATGAGAATAACCCAGAATTTGGTGGTGGGGGTTGTCCATGTCAACTGTATATCCATATTCACTCATAAACTCACAAAGTGCTCGTATGGTAATGCAAACCTCTTTGCATCTGGAGCATCCCCAACAAAAGGGATAAAATTATATTAATCAAGGACAGCTGCAAAAATGCTAGGTCCGACCCAAAAGGGGTTTTATAAGGCAAAATACGAAATATAAACATTTACTAGTTACAAAAATGAAAAAAAAAAAAACCCTTTCAGCAAGTTTCCAAAAGGAGCTCACTCTAGAGGCACAAATAGTCAAAATGGCTGAAAGGAGAAGAAAATTACTGTCCTTGCATCCTCTAAAAGATGCATCTTTCATAATAAGTTCTTTATTTACAGGATTTGTATACTGCTGTATATATAATAAGATTCCCAAGCAGTGAACAATACAAAGAAAGAAAAAATAATCAAAATACAGGATTAACATATTTAAACTCAAATTATGCCATGAAAACCATGGCTGGTCAGTCAGGAAAGGATGGATTAAATAAAAGTGCCTGTAGCAATCTCTGAAAAAACAGCAAGAATGTCAGTGCAACATCCGAACAAATAAGTGATGAACCAAAAGAACCCACCCCAATTTCACCACCTTGTTTGCAGACTGCAAAGTTGGGAGGGGGATTTCAGTAATTTCACAGCAGGTCCTGCAACGTTTGCCATACTTTCTAGTGGTCATGGACGAAGCAGCCACACATACCCTTAGTGTTCTGTGCCATTTTTAAAAAAAATGTACATACATGTCACCAGAACAAGGACAGGAAACAATGAGGACAAAACCGTCCTGCTGGACCAGACCAAGGAAAGTCCACCCAGTCCAGCATGGCAGCATCCTGTTTCTGGCACTGGTCAGCCAGTCACCAATCCTTAGATCAAGTGATCGGTGACTCGCATAAACCCTATTCATGTGCTTGGGTAAGCACATGTGGGCTTAAAGTGGAGAGGGTGGAAAGGGTGGCCATGCACTCAGTGGCGCATCCAGGTAATTCTAGACCCTGGACTTAAAGGTCCTATGGGGGACCCTTTAGATGGCCATGTAGTTTACTTCTGTTCTGAAGTGAGGCGGGTAGCTACCAGGAAGAGGACCATTTCTGCTGTCCTGTCCCCCCTCCAGCTGTGGAATGAGCTCCCTAGAGAGGTTCACCTGGCACCTACGTTGTACTCCTTCTGGTGCCAGGTGAAGACCTTTTTATTCCCCCAGTACTTTAGCATTTTAGCTTCCTACTCTTTTAGCTCTGGTGTTTTAAATCCATATTTTAAATCTCTGCATTGCTGCTGGGTTTTATTCGGGTTGTACTGTTATTTTGTGGTTTTAAGCTTTCATATTTTATATTGTTTTATGCTGCGCTTAGTAGTTTTAGTTGTTGTTGTTTTTGAAGTGCCCAGACAGCTTCGGCTATTGGGCGGTATGGAAATGAAATGAATGAATGAATGAATAAATAAATAAATAAGCAAATAAGCACACAACTAACCTTTCTCTTCTCCCCATACTGCCCGCCATTGCATTCTTTACAACTGCTCCTACATTCCTGACACGTTAGAATGTTTGCCAACCCTGAGAAAAGAAATACTCTGAGCATGTGCAGTTGTGTATTTTAAATTCATGGCATTTACTTCTGATGCCCTCATCACCTGCTGCTCTCTGGGTGGCCATTTTAGGGGAGTCTTGGGCATTGGCCCCAAGGTCCAACCACAGCATCTCCACCACGTGCACTCAAACTCCATCCCCAACTCCCCATGCATCAGCTCCACTTCCAACCTTTAGGCGTTCACCACAAACATCAGAAGTGGAGTTGGCATGCATGGGAATGTTGGGGATGGGGGCTGCATCCCCACCCACTCCCCCTTTTAAAACCACACATGTTCAACGCAATGCACGAATAGGGCTACAATGTAATATCACAGTTCTGTGCATAAGTGTGGTACAGACATATTTGGCTGAAGCCAGACCTAGTCCTACTTTGAGTAGACCCATTGAACTTAATGGCACTTAAGTTAGTGGTTACTAACTTAAATCCCATTGACTTCAATGGGTCTACTCAAAGTAGGACTAGGTCTGGATCCATCCAGGTAACCGTTAATTTGCCTTCTCTGACACCATATCCGAAAATGAGATAAACCAGTCTAAACCAGTTATTTTCTGTTTTTTAATATTCTGTCTTCTCCCTCTTAAAACATGAACAACGTGCCATCTGTAGATGTTCCTTTGTGAAAATAAAATTGGTCCTTGAAACTGAAATAGGATTCCCCCATCCCCAATATCTGCTAAATATAATAAAAAGATTGAGGTTAATGTTCAGTATGTAGCTGTGTCGATCTATATCAGCAAACCAGTTCTAGGAGTTTTCATCTCTACTAGGAGCACATCTTTGGTAAAGTGAATAGGTCCTAATTGTCCATTCCAGACCAAGTCATCCCAAATACTTTGCATTCCAACATGGAACAATATATTGTTGCTTGGAAAATTCATTCCCCCCACAGCTACAGGGAGGATCTCAGCTAAGCACAGAGGGAACAGGACATTCTGAGGGGGGTGGCAGATGACATCAGAGTCCCTGTTAATGAAGAAGTGCTGGGCCTGTGTCCCTGCAAGCCCTGCCTCCACTACACCACTGCATATGTTGAGATAGATAGATGATAGATAGATAGATAATGATGATGATGATAGATAGAGAGAGAGAGAGAGAGAGAGAGAGAGAGATGATAGATAGATAGATAGATAGATAGATAGACAGACAGATAGATATGCAAATTTGGAAATAATTATTATAATTTAAATAGAAACCCAGTCCATCTCACCATTGTGTGACAGACTGTGACCAGATGACTGGTGTGCCTTGCTCAGTCTGCTGTCCAAGTGCTGTAGATGGGCAGCTTCAAGACCCAGCTCTTCCTTCTGATGGTTCTTTCTCCTGGCTTGGTCAGATAGAGGGTGCCTTCAAAATAGAGAACCATCCTCTGATAGCCGTTAAAATAGAGGACTGTCCTCTGTAAAGTAGGGCACATGGTTGCCCTATTTTGTACACCAGCCTTCCCCAACCAGGTCCAGGTGTCCTCCAGATGTTTTGGACCACAACTCCCATCAGCCCCAGCCAACATGGCCAACTGTCAGGGATTATGGGAGTTGCCATCTGGAGGGAGAGGCAGGTGTACACAGGCTGGGGAAGGCTGGAGTACACCTTTAGGAATGTAAACACTATGGAGCATATTACTGGCTTAACTTTTAGCATGGGTGAAGCAATGATAAGCATGAGACTTTGAGGTCAGAGAAAGAACCAGACTCACTTGAATGTTCACATATGTATCTTAGATTTCCCCCCCCCCCGCCCCGCACCCCACTCCATGCCACCCGGGCTGACATCACCTTCCCTCTGGGAAAGAAGCAGAAGCAAGGGAGAAGGGAGTAGGCAAAAGAAACATCTGGGCCTGCTCCAGTTGGACTGCCCCCACCCCCAGGGGAGGTGAGAGGGGAAGCAGGGCCATTCTACCACCCCTGCTGACAGTCTCCTTAGTTTTTTCCTCTTCCCTCCCCACCCCTTTTTCCTTGTGCGTCATGTCTTTTCAGATTGTAACCCATGAGGGCAGAGACAGTCTTTTTTGCTGCTTGATTGGAAGCTACTGTGGGAACATGCCCCCCCTTGGGGGGGGGGCTGAGGAGTGGGATAAAAATGCTTTAAATCAATCAGTCATTGTTCATGCCTGTTCAATAAATGTTTAATACCTGCCAGGCAATTGGCAGGTATATAAAAACAGTAACCATTCAATGGATCAGACATTTGCTTTCTCCAGTTAAGAACAGTCTCGCATTTATCCCTCCTGTGGATATGGCCAAAGATGGAAATGTACCACCTGGGGCAACTGCCTCTTCACCACTCACGCTGTCTTTGCTTATTCTCTAGGGTCCTGTGAGTTCATTCCTCTCCTTTAAAGACAGCCTCTCTTTTCTGGAGAGAAGCTTCTTTACTGGACACCGATTAATATGAACTCTGATTAACATTTCTCTATGGAAAAGTGCATCAGGGCGTTATTTAAGCTGGGAGCAGTTCCCATTAGAAATGCTGGAGGCCAAACAGTTAAAGGGATAAGGTAACAACAATTTACAAATAATCAACCCCATTCGTTTGTTTATCTTGGGTGAGAAATTAAGGAAATCCATCACAGCCCACAGTTAAGCCTCTCAGATAATATCTTTTCCAGAAACTGGGGCAGGGGAGGAACCTGCGTGTGCCATTCCACTTTATTCCATTATTCCAGTCAGGGGTAGGCAATACACAGGTGGCCCCTCGCCTCAGCCCTGGTGCAGCCCCACCATCCCCAGGGCCCCAAGCTGCCCCCCTCCCCGAATTATCCCATTTAGTGCTGCTGAGCACTACAGAGTACTTTGCTGACAAATTTTGGTGGCAAATGGACTTTTAAAAAAAAAAATTGTGTGTGTGTATGTGTGTGTGTGTGTGTATTTAAAAGCATGGCCCACAGTGGGGCAGTGGGGAGGAGGTCTAGGGACCTCCTGCAGTTGGCCACCCCTGCTAAGGCTCAAATATAGGCAACAAAGTTTCTAATAAGACAGTTACCACAAAAAAACTATTATACCTACCTTGCTGATCAAAATCCCATAGCATCATAGAGATGGAATGGACTTTAGAGGTCATCTAGTCCAGCCCCCTTGCTGATGCAGGACATCCATTGTTACAGCATCCCTGAAAGATAGCCATCCACCTCAGCTTGGAAACCTCTAACAAAGGAAAGTCCACCACCTTGTGAGACAGTCTGTTCCCCTGTCAAGCAGGGGAGAAGAATCACCCTGAGGAGATTCTTCCTTAAGATTCAGCTGATATCCGTTTCCTTGCCATTTGAACCCATTGGTTCGGGTCCTCCTCTCTGGAGCATGGCTAGGGAATGTGTGGCCCTCCAGATGCACTTGGACTGCAACTCCCATCAGTCCTTGCCAGCATAGCCAATGGTGAGAGAACATGGGGGATGCAGTCCAACAAGAACTGGAGGGCCACACATTCCCCATCTCTGCTCTGGAGTAACAGGAAACCCATCTCTTGTCTATCAAGATTCAGCATCCCTACTGCATCCCTCTCATTAGCACATAAAATCAAAATCCGTAGCATTAAAATCTGTAGAATTAGCACTTTCATTGATACATGTTCCTGAAAGTAGGCTGAACTTTAAGAATAAATAATTCAGGATTGACCTTAGTGGATTCCCTTTCTTCTGCCCAGCAACAAGCATCTCCATGACTCACTGAGTTTCCCACAAGTTCTACGTAACTTGATTCTAGAACCTTGGTCCTAAGTTGAGCAGAGCAAAAGGCGAGGTCTGCTCGCCCTGGTGTGTTTGTGGTATTGTGGTTTTTATGTCGAAATCCATCGACTTGCTAATAAAATGTAGCCTCCCCTTGGATGGAGCTGGATTCCAGCAGAACAGCTGGAGATAAACAGTGGTACACTTGATACTGCAAATGGAACATAAAGGAGGCAGAATGCAAAACTTACTCCAAGTAGGATTTGGCTTGGATTCCCAAGTTAGCATCCCTGCAGAGCCTTCCATTATTCTGAGTGACAAGGACCTGGACATTTTAGCTCACAGAGGAGATTCCAGTCCCCCCACCCCACCCCAGCATCAAAGTCCAATAACGTTCACAGAGCACTGAATTTGGAGCCCTTTCAGGCCCTCCGCTTCCCACAATCCCCATGGCGTTTGGCGACGGTGACTTATTAATTGTTTACCAGAATGTTTGCCACTTAAAATGAAGCCATTCCAGGTACTTCGAGCTCAACTGACGCTCGCTCCATTTGTTGCCAAACGTTTTTCCCAAGTTTGTTTTCTTCTGTACGTTGAGAGACAGCACAGGCCTTTCTCGTCTGGCTGCAAAGGAGCCAAGAAGGGCTTTTTGATTTCCGTTCTGGTTTGCAAAGCTCTTGGCTTCGATGGAAAGGTGTTTAATGAAGCACGTACCGTAAAGGTATGCGCTCCGTCACAAAGTCCTGCTCCTGGCTCCCTCACAATGCACAGTTACACAGAAGCCTTATATACATGGAGGAGGCAAAGCAACCTGTGAGGAAACCTAACCCGGGGATGAAAGCTTTCCATTGATGAAATCTCCCAAAGAATGAGCCGAATCCTTAATTTTACTCTGCCTTTGTATAAAGCCAATCTCCCCATTGATTTTAGCATTAAGGTGGAACAGACTTCAAAACAGAACTGGGGTCCTTGGTGGGGCTGCCACATCCATTTCTAATTTCTAAAGCAATCATGCAGATGGTGGGCCTCAGGGTCATTGTGCTTGCTGTCTAGGTAAAGCCTGGAAAGTTTGGGGTGGGGGGAGGGCCCGTCACATTTAGAAATGTGTTTTCCCCCATTGGTAAAATTATATTTCCCATGGGGCAGGGGGGAGAGAGATGCTGATCTTGTTCAAAACAAGGATAGGTTTGAGATGAAACATCAAGGCTCTGATACCAAGATCCTCACGCTACCTCTTGCAAGGACCTGCACATACACCACCCCCGAAACTGATGGCTATTGGGCACTTTGGCATCCTTGACAGCGTCAATCACTCGCTTACAGGTGATTCACACATGGTCTGGACATCCCTTGGGGCTTCTCCACAGCAGGCTTTTTATCCCGCATCCTTACTGGGACTTCTGCTTCCGCATTCTTTGCGAGATTAAGATCAGCTCCTTGCACAGGCTGACACAGGCTTTTTTTCCCAGGACTTTCTTTGTCTGCAAGTTCTACATGTTTCAGCCACTAGATGGTGTTGTGCTATAGCGGAGATATAACGGAACTACACAACTTCACACTGCCATTAAAGTGGATTGACATTTATTACTGCATTATCCCTGATCTTTTAATAAAATGGATAAACATCAGAAAGTGTGGGAGACACTGTGGAGGTTGACGACGTCATATAAAGGACCCGCAAACTTCCATGAGTGACCAATCACAAGTAAGCAATAAAAGTCTTGTGTAGAAATGCTCTTGATCTCTCGTTCTCTCGAAGCTTGGACACTCCATGACTCTCAGCCAGCTGTGTGAACTGTCTCCATTGAAGAGTGTTTTGTCTGACATAACAGTTCAGCCAGCCTTCCCCAAACTGGTGCCATCCAGAAATTTTGGACTTCAATGCCCATCATCCCCAGCCAGCATGGCCAATAATCAGAAATGCTGGGAGTTGTCATCTAAAACATCAGGAGGGTACCAAGCTGGGGAAGGCTGAGTTAAACTAACTGTTTGACCTAACAGATCTGCAGCCTAGAACCTGTGGTGTAGGGGTCCGTTCTAAAGTGCAAGAGTTAATCATGACAGTCCCCATAGCCATGTCCTCAAAGAGAGCCCCCAAACGCAGGCATTTGTATCAATCTATATCAGAAAACAAGATCTAGTTTCATTAGTGCTGTGCTGAAAATTCCTGCCATATTATTTTTCAACCATTCCCATTCAATTTGATAGAAAGGAATTGCTTTCAAAAAGAAATTCAGCGGTGAAGAACATTCCGGAGAAATTCTCATGGGCTGGGCTTGGGTTTCTTGTGCTTACCTTACTTAGGAGGTGACCATGGAGTGTGCACCAAGTGTCCTATCTTTCACTGTGAAATAAACTTTCCTGCAGCCTGTAGCTTCAGCAGCTTCCCACAACTTCAATTAAGGCCCAGGGGAAGACATAGTGATGTAATTCCTCCCATAGGGCTTTTTCAGTCCAGGAAGTGCAGGCAGTCTAGGAGGCTGCAGAGCAACGCAGAGATGTGTAATAGAAAGAAAACACACACACAGCAGCCTTGGCCGCCTTGCAGTAATTAAGTGAGCTCAAAAATACAACAAAAACAAATTATAAAACACCCTGAGAATGAGGCAGAAAAACTGAAGCCTCTTTCATGGGGGAAAAAGCATTCAGGAAACTGGAGGACAAATTTTGACACAGCACTAGCCTCACCCCTTCCCTGGAGCTAGACACTACACTGCCCCCTGCTGCACACACCTGCATTGTGGTGGATGCATTTTGCAAAAGGGGCGGCGGCACTTGCAAAAAAGAAACCTTATGAAAAAAGAAAGAAGCTGTGCTACAACCACTGCCAATGGTGAGTCCTACTGGCGAGAAACTGTTGAAGATTTCTCTTCCCCCTGGAGAAATTCAGTGAAATTGCCCACACAATCTCTCTGCCCACAAATAGGGTGGAGAATAGGATTTGAGAGGCCATTTGTGCACAGCTCTTGTTTTCATCTCCACTAGGAGCAGGTCTTTTCTAAAGCTAATGGGTCATAATTGCCCACTCAAGGCCAAGCTACCCTAAAAATTTAGGGATCCTTCACATGGAGCTTTTATCCTGCGATTAAGATTGCTCCTTCACGGACAGACAGACGTTTGCGGGCTCTTTACATGACACCATGATGCTGCTGTGACCCTCCAGGGCGTCTCCTGCACTAAATGCCCTTTGTTCCTTTTTTAAATAGATTGCAGAGAATGAACTATCAAATTACCCCCTTGTGTTCCGCTTGAGTTCCCTCCGTGAGAAGAGTTAAAGCGGCAAGAAGAGGAGCGAAATCAGTGAAAGATAATGGAAGACTCAGATACGGGAAAGGGGGGGAAGGAAGCTCATATAAAGGGAGTCAGTGGTGATCCTGCATTTAAAACAGAAGCAAAAAGCCCCATTTTAAATGCAAGATTTTAGGTTGGTGTAGAGATGCCCTTAGTCTTTCAGTCTCTGTTGTTTTAAATGTGTTATTTTTTAAGTCTTTGCACTGTTGCTAGGTTTTATTCTGGTTTTTATTTCAATTCTGATTTTATACTGCAGTTTTAAACTTCCAAACTTTTATATTATATTGTATAGTGTTGTATTTTATGGTTTTAAGTGTTGTGAACCAGCCCGAGAGCTTTGGCTATTGGATGATATAGAAATGTAATAAATAAATAAATAAATAAATAACTTGACATTACAACAGGGAATATTTTGTTGCTGGGAAAATTAATCCCCCCCTCCCCCGGTGTGCTACTGTGATGATTACAGCTAAACTCAGAGGCAACTGGGAATTGCGGGGCAGGGGGGGCAGATGACATCAGTGTCCTTGCTAATAAAGAAGTGCCGACTAGGTCCCTGTGAGCCCTGACTCCACTACATCATTGCATCGCATATAGAACACAGGGCCTTGTCAAAATGTGTTGGGCTTAATTAATCAATCACTATTTTTTTCAGTGCAGCTTAGGGGGTTGTCTGCTCTGTTGTTCCAAGAATATCAAATAGCAAAGAAATACCAGATCTTGATCCCTTTTGCGTGGCAACTAAGATCATCAAAAACATCACACACAGTTCTGTGGTGCTGGCAATAACACCTGACATTGAATTGCAATGCCATGATTTAGAGCTGCAACTTCTGAGTCTGGGAATGAGTGTGAATTATTGACTTCCCTTGAAGAATTAATACGAACTGGCATTTCAAGGATGGCACTGAAAAATCTCATCTTTTCCTAAAAAAAAAAAAAAAGAAAGAAAGAAAGAAAGAGAAAAAAGCTGCATTGAATCAAGCTCCAGTGGAGCTCCAGTTTGTTAAAAATGAAGAAACGGAAACTTGTAGAAAATGGCAGAGTGCTTTGGGAGACAGGTGCTGTCAACATGGTGCCAGAGACACTATTAAAGCCGCCAGAAGAACCTTGGGTAGGGTCGTAGCTCAGTGGTAGACTCCTGCTTTACATGTAGAAGGTCCCAGGTTCAGTCCCTGGCATCTCCTGGTGGGGCTGGGAAAGATCTCTGCCTGAAACCCGGGAGAACCGCTGCCAATCAGTGTAGAAAATACCAGCCTAAGTGGGCCAATGGTCTGACTCAGAATAAGCTTCCTGTATTCCGTACGCTGCCTTGCTTATCTACTATTTTTGCCATAGGCTGCCATAGAAATCCATAATGCTCCCTGGCACATGGCTTCCACTCCCCTCTGTGCCCCTCAGGGACTCTTCTTCAGGGACAGGTTGGGCTGGTTTCAGTCACTTAAAAGGGACTGGTGTTTGGCGCTGACCAGTCAGGCACATTTGCCCTTTTGAGGGTGCTGGAGCCTAGAGTGTTCTCTCCTCCAGTGCTCCATGCTCCTGAGAAAGGACTAAACTGGCTACCACTGACCCAGCCAGGCTCAGAATATAGCCACATAAACTGTTTTCCATTACTTTCAGGAGCTAGACTGGGAATCCCTGGTTCCGGGTTTGGCTGTCCCATGAGATGAGCCCCCAGCGCAGAGTTATTGAACGTCAGGCCTGTGGGCCAAACCCAGGCCACCTAGGGCCCCCCAGATGGCCACACATCCTTCCACTGAACACACATCCTTTCCCCCAATGGTCTGTCATTTGGTGGTTTCCTGGCTTTTCCACATTTCTACCTTCCCCCATTCTGAAAGGTTAAAATGCCTCTTCTAAGGCTTCAAGCTAAAATATGCTGATGTTTTGGTCCCGCCCCATTTGCCTTTGGCCCCACCTACCCTGGAATGCAGCCACGGAGACTTTCTCTGAAATGGAATTCGGCCCTCAGACTAAACATGATTTGGCACCCCTGCCCCAGAGCAATGGGTTCCAGCATCTTCCTAGATGGTAAAGGATTCCCAGGTACTGGAGTGATTCCACCAGACTAGCCATTGCCTCTCCTCAACAGGATGGGCTGTAAAGGCTTCCTGTTCAGACTGGGACTTTGCCTGGACAATGATGGTCTTTCCTAGTTCTCAGTGTGTCCTGACTCTTGGCTTGACCTGCTGGCTCTGACACCTGGCTCAGTTCTTGGCTCCGGGTTCCAGGCTCCCACTCAAGAGCTGCCTACAAGCCCAGCTCTGACAGGGGTGAGCCTGGACACCTGGAAATGGGCTATGTCAACTGTTCTTTCTCCTGATAGTCCCAACTCGCTTCACAAGCTTCCCTCTGGCTTTTCTTTTCATGAAATCCTAGCTGGGAGTCAGCACTGGGAGGGGGGGCACTTATGAATCACTAAGAATGAGGAAATGCATCACCAAAAAAGAGGACAGTGACAAAGGCACAACAGTTGCTTATGCTAATTCATATGTATAGATGCACATTTAGAAACAGTTATTAAAATTTAAATAGAGATACAGTACATCTCACTATAGTGTGTGGAAGACTGTGGCCAGGTGACCTGTTTGCCTGCCTGTTCAGTCTGCTGTTCAGCTGTTGATGGGCAACTTCAAGGACCAGTTTTTCCTTCTCTGGTTCTTTTGCCTTATGCCAGACCTGAATTAGACAGCCTTTCAAATAGAAGATGTCTTCAAAATAGGGGACTGTCCTTTGGAAGCACTTGAAATAGAGGACTGTCCTCTGTAAAAGAGGACACATGGCCACCCTCCCACTTCCTTACATACCCGGTTTCTTCCTTGGTTATTATTGCTCTCCCATCGAATTTGCATAAATGGAGGCTTATCTCCTAGTTCACCTCTGCAAAATAGCCATCCAAATGCTTTTGTGTTGACAACTGCCTGCCATGGAAGCAGAGGATGCTGGGAGGAGGTATGTGTAAAAAGTCAACTCTAGTCCATCGGAGCTATGTTGGGCATGACTGTGAACTGCTCAGTAACTACTAGCCAGCCACATTTCTGTGCTAGCTATGAATTGAAAAGCAGGGGAACAGATGTGTGTGTGTCAACTATGTGCATCTGCGTCTTGTGTACTAAATGGTGCGGATATAAACCTGGCACCATTCAGCTATACCAAGCTCAGAGTACATGCAATAGGTCAGTACCTTTGACAGACTGGAAGAAGTCTGTGTGTAACTTTTAAATGGCATCCGACCTGAGCAGAGTGTGGCTTGTCCTTTTGTGGGATTCCTTCAGCATATTATCTTGCCCTGCATGTCAGTTGGTATTTATGATTCAGCAGCTGGGGAAGTATAGTCTGGGGGCTTAGACTACATTGTTGTTGTCGTCGTCGTTGAAAAGCTGGGCTGAGATTCCTCAGAAAATAGAAATTTTCAGAGGGGGGGGCTCTCCCTGAACTGTTGGCGAATTTCAGGGCACCTCTTCCCCTGAAGAATATTCAGCAAAATCCCCCCCCCCATTTCACTACCTTAAAAAAAAAAAGGAGAATTTCAGGCACAACTGCAAATCTAGTTTTCATATTGTTTCATATTATTTTAATATTGTTGAAGGAAGCAACTTGCTTCGCCCCTTACAACTTCCAGTCCTCCTCTCTTAGCCCATTGTTTCCTTCATCCACCAATGAAAACTAACATAGTTTTATTCAGTATGAACTGAGCCAAAATTTCCACATAATTTTCTTTCTCGGGTCCTTCCCCCAAAACTGTTGGAGAACTGTGCCTTCTCCAGAGAATATTTGGTGAGATGGACTCTCCAATTTCTCAACCCACAAATAGGGTGGAGAATTTGGGGAGGGAGGCCATTTTCCCTCAGCCCTATGTGCGTAACTTTATACTTAGTGTGCTAACAACAACAACAACAACAATAATTTATAACATACCCTTTTTCCTCTTGCAAGGAACCCAAGGTGGCTTAAATTGTTCTCCTCCTCCTCTCCATTTTATCCTCACGACAACCCTGTGAGTTAGGTTTTTCTGATCAGAGAAGGACTAGGCACTTGTCCTGTTTTCCAGAAAACTGCTGAACAAGGAAAACAGTTTTTGACAACCCTCCTTTTTACATTAAGGGTCCCGGGGTGCAGTGGGAGAAACCAATAAGGGTTTTAGAAACGTTATTAAAAAGGCTAAAATTATTTTCTCTGCTTGTGATGCAGAAACCAGTAAAGCCTGTGCACCTGCATTTACAGTTGTTTAGTACACTGGGATGACATTGGCTTTTGCCCCTGAAATGAAAACACCAAACAGTCCTGGGGTCAGGGCCACAACTAGAGGCTAGGAGACTGATCTGCAAATCAGAAGGCTCCTATTTCCAATCTCATGTCTGCCATGAACTCACTAAGGGCACAATTAGGGATGTCAGAGAATTTCGCCATGAATCTCAGGGAGGCCGAATGCCAGCGCATTCGGCCCCCCGAAATCGGTGGTGAAATGGTCTGCCCCCCCCGGGACAGGACTTACCTTCGGCGAATCCTCCTGGCGGCGGCAGCTCCGGTGGTGGTTCGGCGGCGGTTCGGCAGCGGCGGCTGCGGCAGCCGGTCTTCCGACCGGCTGCCGCCGCCGCCATTTCCAGTAAAAAAAAAACAAAAAACAAAAAAACATGATAGGCTACGTAAAGATTTGTGTAGCCTATCACGGCTAGATTTTTAAAAAATACCGTGAAAGGCTACGTAAATGTTTACGTAGCCTATCACGGCTGAGTAAAAAAAAACACCTGCGCGTACGCAAATGGCGGCGCCCATGGGCTATGCTATTTGCGTAGATGCTACGCTATTTGCATTCCCCTTATTTTCACCGTAGTCTACGTAAATGTTTATGTAGACTAGACGTGCCAAAATATGGAATGCAAATGGCGGCGCCCATAGGCTTTTTTTTTTTTTTTTTACTCAGCCGTGATAGGCTACGTAAACATTTACGTAGCCTATCACGGCTGACTGCAGGGACGCAAACGGCAGCGGCTACGGCCGCCACCATTTGCAGGCCCAGCCGGCCAGGATTCAGGGGTGGAGGGACAGAGTGCCTCCGCCCCGGCCAGAATTTCGGGGGAGAGGGATGGAGCGCCTCCCCCCCGGCCAGAATTTCGGGGGGAGGGACGGAGCACCTCCCCCCCCACGAATCAAATTTCGTTAAAGGTAAGTGACTTTCGTACATCCCTAGCAATCCTATGCATGTTTAGACAGAAAAAAGTCCTACAACTCCCAGCACACCCCAGCCAGCCTAAGTGGCTTTAGGCAAGCCCCTCTCTCTGTTCCCCATCTGCAATATGGGAAATAATAACACTCACTTACCTTACAGGGTTGTTATAAGGATTACAACTTGATAATATGCATGAAGCACGTTGAACACTTGAAAGCACTATACAATTATTATTATTATTACTATTATTATTATTATTACTACTAACAACAACAACAACAACCACAATAATAATAGGAGATAAAACATATGTAAGAACCTTCATTGACTTGTCGAAATATCCAATGGGGAATCCAATGGGGTGCTTATGCCCCTGCCAATCCTCTTACGCCCCACCAGTTCAGTTACGCAAGCAGCCCCCACCACATGTGCAACAGCCATTTACTATTTCCAGGGCAACCCCAAAGAAGTGGAAACACTTGTTTCTGGAAGGAGGCACGTCAGCAGAGCTCGCCAAAGGGAGCCCTGCCGACGTGCCTCCTCGCAGAAATGAGTGCTTTTGCTCATTTGGGGCTTCCTGTGGGAAGCACTTAACCTCCCTTGTGTAAGCGGTGGGTCCTGCTTGCACAACAGAATTGGCGGGACCCACCACTTGCAGAAGGGAATCGGCGGGGCAGAAAGGAAGAGGTGGGGGTGTAAGTGCCCCACTGGATTCTGCCCAGTGTTCATTTGTTACTTTTTCCTCCTGTCTTTTTATCCAAGGAGCCCAAGGGTGGCATATGTGGTTCTTCCCCACCCTGTGCTATAAGAACATAAGGAGAGCCCTGCTGGATCAGGCCAAGGGCCCATTTAGTCCAGCATTCTGTTCACGCAGTGGCCAACCAGCTGCCCACAGGAAACCCGCAAGCAGGACATGAGCACAACAGCACCCTCCTGCCCATGTCCCCCAGCAACTGCTATTGAGAGGGATATTGTCTGTGATACTTGTGGCAAGATACAGCCATCATGAAGGGATCCTCACAACAAACCTGAAAGGTAGGTTAGGCTGAGTGTCTGAGCAAAGACCATCCAATGAGCTTCATCACAAAGTGGGGATTCGAACCCCAGGCTCTCCCTCCTATTCCAACCACTGCACTGCCTGATGATGATGATGATTATGATGATGCACCACATGTGGGATGATGTGTGATGGGAGTAGCATGTTTATCTAGGTCCCATGGCAAGCGACGCTAACGAGAAAAGGAGTCCAAGATGGGTGGGAGCTTTTAAAAAAGGAAATTCTCAAGGCACAATCACAAACAATTCCAACAAGAAGAAAAGGTGGAAGACAACAGAAGAAGCCAGTGTGGCTTCACAAAAAGCTTAGGGATGACCTGAAAACAAAAAAAGGACACACGTAGGAAGTGGAAAGAAGGCCAAGTAACAAAGGAAGAGTACAGGCAGGTAGCACAGAATTGCAGGGATGGCGTCAGGAAGGCTAAAGCTGAGAACGAGCTGAGGTTAGCGAGGGATGCTAAAAACAACAAAAAGGCTTTCTTCAGCTACGTGCATAGTAAAAGGCAGAGGAAAGAAATGGTGGTTCAGCTATTAAATAAGGATGGCAAAATGATAACAGATGACAAAGAAAAGGCAGAGGTGCTCAATTCCTACTTTGGCTCAGTCTTCTCCCAAGAGAGGGTCTATGACCCCCCCTGGCAAAGGCGAAGTACAGGCTGAAGGGGCAGGATTGCAGCTTGAGATCGATAGGCATATGGTCAAGGAACACCTAATTAATTTGAATGCATTCAAATCTCCAGGGCCAGATGAACTGCATCCTAGAGTAATAAAGGAACTGGCAGAAGAACTCTCAGAACCGCTGTCTTTTCTCTTTGAGAAATCATGGAGGACGGGGGAAGTGCCAGATGACTGGAGGAGGGCTAATGTTGTCCCTATCTTCAAAAAGGGTAAAAAGGAGGAACCTGGGAACTACAGACCAGTCAGTCTGACATCAATCCCTGGGAAAATTCTGGAGCGGATGATAAAGCAATCCATCTGGAAGCACCTTGAAAACAATGCAGTGATTACTCGAAGCCAACATGGAATTGTCAAAAGCAAGTCCTGCCAGACGAATCTGATCTCATTTTTGGATCAAGTCACCTCCCTTGTGGACCGTGGGAATGCTGTGGACATCATATACCTTGACTTCAGCAAAGCTTTCGACAAAGTGCCCCATGATATCCTGATGAGCAAATTAGCTCAAAGTGGGCTACATGAAACAACGATCCGGTGGATCCACAGTTGGCTACAGAATCGGACTCAAAGAGTGCTTATCAATGGGACCTTCTCAAACTGGGGAGAGGTAACGAGTGGCGTACCGCAGGGCTCAGTCCTGGGCCCAGTGCTCTTCAACATTTTTATTAATGACTTGGAGGAGGAGGTGCAGGGAATGCTGATCAAATTTGCAGATGACACAAAATTGGGCAGGATAGCTAATACTTTGGAAGACAGAAACAAAATTCAAAGTGATCTGGATAGACTGGAGTGCTGGGCAGAAAACAACAGAATGACATTTAATAGGAATAAATGCCAAGTTCTGCACCTAGGAAAAAGAAACCAAATGCACAGTTACAAGATGGGGGATACGTGGCTCAACAACACTACAAACGAGAAGGATCTTGGAATTGTTGTCGATCACAAGCTGAATATGAGCCAACAATGGGATGTGGCTGCAAAAAAGGCAAATGCTATTTTGGGCTGCATTAATAGAAGCATAGCTTCCAAATCCCGGGAAGTACTAGTTCCCCTCTACTCAGCACTTGTTAGACTTCATCAGGAGTGCTGTATCCAGTTCTGGGCACCACACTTTAAGAAGGATGCAGACAAACTGGAGAGGGTTCAGAGGAGGGCAACAAAGATGATCAGGGGACTGGAAACAGAGCCCTATGAAGAGAGACTGAAAGAACTGGGCATGTTTAGCCTTGAGAAGAGAAGACTGAAGGGAGATATGATAGCGCTCTTCAGGTACTTGAAAGGTTGCCACAGAGAGGAAGGCCAGGATCTCTTCTTGATCATCCCAGAGTGCAGGACACGGAATAATGGGCTCAAGTTACAGGAAGCCAGATTCCGGCTGAACATCAGGAAAAATTTCCTGACTGTTAGAGCAATAGGACTATGGAACCAATGACGTAGGGAGGCGGTGGGCTCTCCCACACAGGAGGCGTTCAAGACGAGGCTGGACAGCCATCTGTCGGGGATGCTCTGACTCTGACTTGGATTCCTGCATTGAGCAGGGGATTGGACTCGATGGACTTGTAGGCCCCTTCCAACCCTACTATTCTATGATTCTGTGATTATCCAACCATCCTTGCAGCTGGACCTGAACTGGACATGGGAAAGCAGCACTCTGCATCTCTGATCAGCCCTCTACTCTTTGTACTGTTGTTTAGCATGTCATGCTCTTTGGGGCTGTAACATCAAACCAAGTCCAGATTTCCACCCACCCGGCCCCCAAGCTGGCTGCGGTAGCTCCCCCCACCCCCGCTGCCTTTATCCTTAACTAGTTACAGTTAATTTGAAGCAGCGCATTGTGCGTGGGACCCTTCAAATGGCTCTTCCCACTGTGCCTTGCCTTTGTGCATCGTCTGCCCAGTTGCTTAGCTTTTGTGTGGTCCGGCACCCTCACACCCCAAGGTGGTATGGTTGCAAACCCTGCCATTGCCCTGTTATTTACAATGGCTAATTAAGATCCCACTTACAACCCTTCACCCCACCCTTAATTCTTCTACGACACAGCCAACAAAAGGTTTTGATTTCCTTTTTGGCTGGAAGACCTTTTGGCTTCTGTGAGCGAAAGGGGGATTAGGAAGGGAGAAGTGGATAAAGGTATGCGCAAAATCACTGCGTCAAAAAACTGCACTCCAAACGCTGTCTCTCCCAGGAATGAGAAATGTTATGAGCAGAGAAGGACTAATTGGAAGCCGGTTCAGAGACTGCACACTGGGTGGTAGAGGCCAGGCACACGTTTTGATCAGCCACACCGTGCAGAGATGTCTGAAATTCTTCCCTCCATTCGCAGTGTGGCTGACACCATAGGAAAGATCCTTTCTTTTCTTTTTCCCACCTAGGCCAAGCAAAGAAGACAGGCTCAGATGCAGCAGCCAGACGTGAGAATAAACTGTAACACAAACAAAATGTCATGTCTCCCTCCTTTTGTGGGCTGGGCTGGAACAAACTCTGGGCCAAAACATCCCTTTAACTCTGTTACGGCCCCATCCTAAGCCTGTTTCTAAGTTCCACAGCATTCAAGGGATAAGCGAGACCCATTCCCAGATAAGCGAGTGTTGGATTGCAGCCTTGAGATCTTTTTTTTTTTTTTTTTTGCATTTCCCCAAGGTCCACTGGGAAACCCCATCAACTCATCTGGGCTGAATTTAGCATGAATTACAAATGTAGGGTCACCACTGTGAATTCATAGCTCCAAAGGATGGAGATGAAGCTGAGGCCAGGATCCAAAGGCAATGGTACCAGGCAGGGCCGGCATCAAGGGTAGGCATGGTGGGGCACCTGCCAAGGCCCCACACCCCAGCAGGGTCCCACCGACAAGAGGCCCTTGGAGTTGCTCCTCCTCTTCACCATGGCAACCTGCTTGTTCACCTGCCTCACACTCTGGCCCAGACAGTGGTGCTGGAGGTGGTGGTGAGGAAGAGCAGCAGATGTCCCTGCCTACTTGCTCACTGGGTCTCTGCCAGCCAAGCAAGAGATAGCTATGATTAGGGAGAGAAGGAGGACCAGTGGCAGCTGGTGACGATGGCGGTGGGGAGGTAGACTTGGTAAGGGAGAGGGCCATGGAGAGTGTCTTGCCCAAGGGCCCTCCAAAACCGGGAGCCAGCACTGGTGCTACGTGGGCCCTCTCCACCACCCCCACCTGCCATTCCAGTTTCTCATGTTCCACTGAGAAGGTCCGCCTGGTGTAACTAGGGACGGGTGAGAATTTCGTTTCCGTTTGTTTTTGATAAGAATTTACCAAAATGTCCATATTTCTTCAAATTTGTGATGGAAAGAACTCGAGATTAAAAAAAAAAAAATCAAATATGGGAAAATCCAAAACTGACCGATATGTCCATCCAAGCTTTGAGTGCTTTGTCCTTCAAAGTCTGGGTTTGAATCTCTGTGTAGTCAGCCATGTTAGTGCTTAATTAGGGTCGCCATCTCTTTTTATGTGATGGGCTCCTCATCTTTAACAGCTTCCTGGCAGGCAGGTACAAGATGGTCTTTTCCATGCTGGGAATAGCTGGACCTATTCAATTTGCCCAGTGCAGATGGGTAAGAATTTCATTCCACTACAGTTTTGAGAAAAATTCAGGAAAAATCACAAATTTAATTTGGGATAAAATGAACTCAAGATTTGAAAAGTTTGAATGCAGAAGAAAGCAAAACTGATAGATGCAACCATCCCTAGGGGTAACCCAGCCAGGTCTTGGCATCCTCCATGGTTGCTCATTAAATAAAATTGATGTATGATATTCAGCTCCCCCCATGTCCCCTCTGATCGCATGTAGAAAATTGACAAGTCTTAATCTGGCAAATGATGAACAGCCTAGCCCTTCACCCTCTTCACTAGGTAGGAACTTATGGTACCATCACAAGTCTATCTAACCACATTCTTTCAGTGTTCTAAACTGAGGTGGCTAGACTTTAGGTTTGCAGTATTTATTTATTTAATTAATTAATTAATTAATGTGTTGCACTGATATACCACCTTTTCCTCCAAAGAGACCAAGGCAACATACTTGATCCTTCTCCTCGCCACTTTATCCTCACAACAACCCTGTGAGGTAGGTTAGGCCGAGAGTCAGTGACTGGCTTAAAGTCACCCAGTGAGCTTCATGACTGAGCGGGGGCTTGAAGCCAGGTCTCCCCAGTCCCAGTCGAACACTCTTAACCACTACACCACACTGGCTGTCACTGGTATCTACTTTGTTTTTCACTAGAAGAATTCAGAGGGCCACCAACTGGAGCCACATGGAAAATACTGGCGCAGGAAAGGGGACATAGAATTGAGGGACAAATTGTCTCTGAGCACATGCTCAGCCCAGAGGAATTTGTTTTCAGGACCAAAATTGGAGCTTGCACACAAATCTACTCCTTTTTTCCTTCTAAGTTTTCTTGATTTTAGCAGCCTAGTTCAGGAGGGGAAAGGGCCTTTCTCCTTCTTCTCCTTCTTCTTTGGTGCTGTGTTATTTGCCATTGAATCCCTGCAACCAGCCCTTCTCCCCATATAGGACTTCTCCGTCACAGCCAGATATGCTCTGAATTAGCAGTTAGTTGCTGTTAAATGAAACAAACTTAAAAATTCCCTTGCTGGAAGATTCCCCTAGACTAGCATTCTATCTCAGAGAGGACACGATGGAGTTCATCATTCTTGTCATTTGACCACAGTTTCTGGTATCCATTCTCCAGAGGCAAACTGTCTCTGAACATGGAGGTTCTACTTAGCTGTCATGTATTGATTTGTTTATTTATTTGGGTAAAAAACACACACACACCCCTTCACATAGTGGCATAGCCTTTGATAGAGCTATCCCAGATGAATTTCTCTAATATTTTTAAAGGGGTTTCAGAGCTAGCATCTATCATCACATCATGTATAGGATATAGCCCGCTTCAGTTGTTCTCTCCTCCAGAGCCAGCCCCACCATTAGGAAGAGTGCCTCAGGTAGTAGAAAATGGGGGGGACACAGCAGTGGCGTTGAAGGACAAAACTGTCTGTGACATGTGATCTGCCCTGTGTCCTCCAAGCTAGCCTGCTGCTGTAAGGTGTGGTGGACCGTACACCAGCATTGAATTTAGATTTGACTGTCAGTCAAGTCAGGTTCTGTATATGGAATGGAGTGGGGTGCCATCTTGTCCTTTGCTTCAGGACTCAAACTATCTTGGGCCTGCACTGCTTCTCTCACACAATATCATGAGGGAATGGGTGGGGCTGCACTCACTGGCCCCACTCCCAACATCATGTCTCCTGCTGCTCCCCACCCCCCCACTCATCCCCCCCACACACAATGTCCACACATTAGAGCTGAAGGTTTGAAGCAGGGGCAAGACTTTTCTTTTTCTTCCACAGGATTCATAATTGTATAAATCTCTGATCACGTCCCTCCTGAGTCCAATTCCAGTTGTCTCTTCACTCAACAAAAGTTGTAAGTACAGTTGGAGGGAATGCCATTTGACATCTGGAACACTTTGAAGCCCTCTCTCCCTTTCTGGCCTACAATTACCTCTGGTTCCTTATGAAAGAGTCTGCTACTCTTCATGCCCCAAGAGAGGAAAAGCTAGGGGAGCTCTTGTGAACTTTTCTATGGAAGGGCATAGAAATCAGGGGTGGGGAATGTGTGGCCCTCCAGAGGTTGTTGGACTACAATTCCCATCAGCCCAAGCCAGCATAGCCAATCATGAGGGATCATGGGAGTGGCAGTCCAGTAACATATGGAGGGCCACTCATGCTCGTCCTTGCTCTAAATCAAGCTGTCACCTCAGCAGAGGTTCTTCTGGCTGCCATTCCATCGGGAAAGGGTGAGCTATAGGATCTTCCTGTCTCAGCAACAACTATCTCCCTTTTCAAAGAGTGCCACACCATTCTAGTTCATATATTATATTTGCAGGAAGGTCATCAGCTATATATGCAGGGAATCTTCATGTGTTTTCACATCCATGGTCAATGTTCATGATGCGCAAAAATGGGGGGGGAACACCCCAAACCATGAATAATAATGCACATTCAGGATCATTTGAGGGAGATTAGTTACCCTTTACCACACTTACACCACATCGCTGTCCTACAGGGCTGGCCCAAGACCTTTTGCTGCCTGAGGCAGAGCAGCAAATGGAGTCCCCACCCCTATAACCCAAGTCAGGTTGGCCAAGTTATTTTGGCACCTGAGGGGGGTGGAATCCCATAAGTGCCTCTCCTTCTCCCTGGGAGTAAAAATACATCATCACCATCACCATCATAACCATTATACATTCAATGATTAGCAATTTGCTGCCCTTTCATGCCACCCAAAATCAGCTGCCTGAGACAGCTGCCTCAGTCTGCCTAATGGTCGGGCAGGTGAAAGTAGACTTATTCTACACTTAAAATGCCCACTCCAAAGGCTTTTGTTTCTGGGTTAATTAACAGGGCTGTGTGTACACAGCCAAACTTCATACTACATGAATGCAGAAAGTAAAGTGATTAGCTACCACATACATACCAATGAGCATCTGATCATGAACTGAAGCATAATGTGAGCAAGAGCCATGAGTTAGCTTTGGAAGCTGCATTGGGAGTCTTTCCCCCAGCAGTGCTGTCATGGCACACATGAATCAATGGAAAAATAATATCCAGGACATTCTTTGTTGGTATCTGCCAAGCATAGCAGCAGCTCAAATATTTATATTTGCCCATAAAAGTTTCAAGTCTGTAGGTAATTTGATTAGATTATTTCCCACCCTTCTAATGGGATCCCAGATGGACACTTTTAAGGCTTTGAGCTTAATCACTGGAGCCCTAAAGCACTGCTGTGCTTGCAAAAGCACATGTAAGCTTAGCAGGGCTGCCTTCCACCAGGAAAGAGAGTGGCATGAGGGTACAAGTACTGTACCAGTTGTGCAAAGGGTGAAAGGGATCCAAATCTGTGACCTGACCTGACTTGGAGCATAACCTCTGTATATGAAAATGAAGTGGTGGTGCTACAGCACTATTGAAAACACTGAACTTTGGATTCTGAGAGCTTGTGTAGCAGCCACATTTGGAAGCCAGTCCTGATCTCTCTCAGCCGCTGTCTCCTCCTCTCCAGTATGAGATCAGTACTGTCCTGACCTACCTTACAGAGATGTTGTCAGGATACAATATTCTTTGGGCATGCTTTACCAATGCTAAGTAGTAGTGCGTTCTTCACACAATCAAGGATTCAGGATGGAAGGGGGGTGTCAAGAATGAATAACTCCTGTTTATACTGGGGATAATAGGAGTTGTAATCCAACACATCTGGAGGGCACCAGGCTGAGAAAGCTCTCCTAAGGTGATGCAGTTACTATTCAAAAGTTTCTCATTAGCCTGGGGTTCTTTTCCTGGCTTGCAAGGCACATCAGCCTCAGAATAATCCCTTGATGATGTACATCACGTGGAATAATAAAACAAGTGATACACATTGAGAGATAGTCATCATGGGCAACATGATAACATACTTGAGGCCAGACCTTCCTGAATCCTGAGTGAATGTATTGCAGTCTTCCCCCACCCTGTGCCCTCCAGGTGTTGTTGGACTTCAGCACACATCAGCCGCAGCCAGCATGGCCAATGGTCAGGAATGCTAGGAATTGTAGTTGAAAACAACTGGAAGACACCAGGTGGGGGAAGATAGGATATTGGCTGTTCTGGATCATCACTAATGTATTCTTCTGAATAGTTTTGCTAGTTTCAGTTGGGGCACTGTTAATTTTTAGGAATATATGGGGCAGAAGGGAGATAATGATAATGGCTTTTAGGGCTCCATCACACGGAGCTTTTATCCTGTGATTGAGATTGCTCCTTCACGGAACGTTTGAGGGCTCTTTACATGATGCTGTGACCCTGCCGTGACCCTCCTGCACTAAATGCCCTTTGTTCCGTTTTTAAATAGATCGCAGATAATGAGCTATCAAATTACCCCATTGTGTTCCACTTGAGTTCCCTCCGTGAAAAGAGAAAAAGCAGCAAGAAGAGGAGCGAGATCAATGAAAGATAATGGAAGACTCAGATACGGGGAGAAGCGTGGGGGAGGAAGTGCATGTAAAGGGAGTCAGTGGTGATCCTGCATTTAACACAGAAGCAGAAAGCCCCATTTTAAATACAGGATGTTAGGCTGGTGTAGAAAAGCCATTAATCCATTTCCCAAACTATCCTACTGTCATTCTGTTTTTTTAGAATGGGTTGCATCCAGCATTATGTGAGTGAATGCCTGCTCATGAAATGGAGCGTTCCCATCTCCTCCTCCCCATTGCAGTCCCCTGCACCCTCCCAAGCCCTCTTTTGAAGATCAAGAGACTCTCAGAAAAGACATGGGATGGGGCACTGGGGATTGCCAGAACTGGAGTGGGGGTGCCTTTCATAAGTGAAAAGGTCTTTTCACACACACACACACACACACACACACACACACACACAGGGTAGCTTTGGATGCAACTCAATGTCTCCAAAACAAATGCTTTCAATTCACCCCAAACCAGGGAAGGGTAGTGCAGCCGAAAGCTAAGAACCTAAGGGCCAAAGACTTCCTGTACATCCCGCTTTCTGCCCTGCCTAACAGAAGATTGACCCTGCCAATATCAATCTCCCATTAGGCATGGCAGGAGAGCAAAGATCGCTGCAGCATAGTCCCAGGCCATTCTGTGAGAGTAGACTGATGGTTATTTCCCACCCCATAGACCACAGGTCCAAGCCCAAGAGGCAGATAAAGCCAGCATACATGAAGTTGCCCTATACTGAGACAGAACATTGGTTCATCTAGCTCGGGGTTGTGTAGTTTGACTGGCAGCAGCTCTCTAGGGTCCCAGGCAGAGGTCTACCCCAGCCATGCTATGTAAGGTCCATTTAATCAGGGTCAAACTGCGTGTTGTGTAATTACAAAGTGTGCAGGTGATCTAGGGTAGCCAGTTGTTGCATCACAAAAAAAGAGGGCAAACGAGGATATACATATGCATAAAATTAGCATATGCTAATTTATATAGATACACAAATGTAGAAATAAGTACTCCAATTTAAATAAAAATACAGCTAACCACAGTAAGGGCTGCAGCCATATGACCTGTGTGTCTGCTCAGTCTGCTGTCCAGGTGCTGTTGATGGGCATCTTTCCTCTCCCCTCCTCCTTCAACGAGTGACCAGTCCTGTCAGAGGAGACATCCTGGTGTTTTGGACAGAATTATTCCACTACTAGGTAAGTGGTCAAACAGTGCTGCCTCCTCCACTGTTGCAGCAGCGCCATGCCTTAACCCAGGGCTGGTTCTAGGTTTGGAGGGCCCTTGGACAAGGGACCCTGCATAGGCCACACCCTCCCTCAGTGAGTCTACCTTCTCACTGCCATCTCCACCAGCTGCTATTGCCCCTCATCCTCTTTCTCATCTTCACTACTATTTGCTGGCCTGACAGGCAGAGAGCCAACGAGCAGGTAGGCAGGGGCATCTACTGCACCTTCTCCTCACCACCACCATTGTCTGGGCCAGAGCGAGAGGCAGGTGAACAAGCAGGTTGCCATGGTGAAGAGGAGGAGCAACTCCAGGGGCTCTTGTCAGTGGGACCCTGATAGGGTATGGGCCTTCGGCAGGTGCCCAGCCATGCCTACCTTTTGATTCTGACCCTGCATGAACCAAGTGCTGGATGCAGACTTCCCCCATCCCACTCCCCAAGCTGGCTTTTGTGTTTGCACTCTAGCTGGTCTGCATAAAGAAAGCTTTTTCTTTTAACTTTCAGATTGCCATTGCTGCATCACAGTGAATAAAGCTACATCATAATCTGGGCAACACTAAGGTAGTTGCGAGTCACCTTAAGCATGCGGCAAGAGGGATAGTAAACCAATCCATGAAGCCAGTCATTGGACAAGAGTGAAGGAGCTTCCAAAGTACAACCATTTCTCCATCTTGGTCAAGAACACCACTAAAGCCATATGTATTTGCCATTCCGAACAATCACAAATATCTTGATTTTTTCTTATTTAAGGAAAATAAAGTTTATTTTAAAAGGCTTTTGACTAAGAGTGCATTTTTAACAAAGTACATAAACTTCGGAAGGTAAGCACAATAGCCCACCCCACTTTGTCGCTTAGTCTGGCTGTCCCTTTGCCCAGGTCCTCAGTACAGGACCGGTTCCAGTGCACTCCCCTTTATAGCTTACATGTGGACTATACAGAGATGCTTATGCTGGACTCTCACTTCAATCCTAAATACATTTACACTTGGAGGCAAGTGATTTTTTTTTACCCCCACTGGTACTTACGTCCACATCAATGTGTTTCCAATTGGGGTGGAAAAACCAGCAGCCAGTTGCAGAAGATTGAAATGACTGGCACATTAATCCTAAACACAGTTGCTTGGTAGAGCCGTTGATGCAAAGCTCCAGCCATGTCGTCAGTTCTTAGCGGCAGTTCTTCCCAACACAGGTCTATTCCAGTTCAGGCAGAGGAATTACGCAGCCTCTGGCTGACCAAGAACAGGCCTCGGTCAGGTGCTGTCACTGAGAGATGATACATTGGGAACATCATGTGAGTGAACACGACCATCCCCACCAAGCATTTAATACCATGTTGCACCTAGGGCAGCGTGGCCCAGGCAGAACAAGATGTGTGTGAGAGCAAAACAACCATCACCACCACAACAAATCCTTTTGCATGCCGCATTTTAAAACTCCACCTATACTTAGACGAGGCAGAACATTTTGCAGGCCGTCAATATTACGGAACGAAAAATTCATTCGGCATTCCAGGAGGGGGAGTTATTAATTAAACTCCTGGCACGTCTGATCATAGTGTTCCAAAACTCTAGTATGGACATCTAAATTCTCATCGAGCTCAACCCCAGACAGCAAGTTTTAGGGTCTCAGTGTAGTTCAGTGAAAAGCTGGGGGAGAGGGAAATGTGTGAACAGCAGTAATACATGTATGTGTTTTAAATAATTTTCTTTTTAATGGTTGAGGGAGTAATACTTGGTTCATGGAACTGCAATATACAGAGAGGTGAAATAAATAGCTTATATATATAATATATATTTATATATATAATAGAGCTGGTTTTAAAATATTCCCTTATCATTGGTGTTATTAGGTTATTTTATTCAGTCACTTGAAGGTCATTAGCAGCATTCTCCAGAAGTGAGCATCGTAATGCAGGGATCACAGAGCCGTGATTCCTTATGTCGTCGGAAAGGTTACAAAGGACTGAGGTATTGAGCACTCCACGGACGCTCAATGACTGATCTGCGGACCAGCTTGTCTTGGTCGAGCTTGCAGCGGACAATAAAACAGATCACTGCAACACCAGAGAATTATCCGAGGGTTTTCAGGGACTTTGGGAAAAGAACTTTGGTTTTCTTTGGTTTCTGGTTTTGGTTTATTATTATTATCATTATTATTATCATTATTATTATCATCATCATTATTCTTATTATTTTAAGATGAACTTTTTCCCCTCTAGGGATTGGCTTGAAAAAAATTGTCCATTCCAAAGGTTGTCCATTCCAAAAGAGAAATAAGCACCTGTATGTCAATCCACAGCACAAAAAAAGTCAATTTAAATAGAGCCATTCGGTTTTCTTCTTCTTCTTCTTCAAGTTACAATAAATCTTTTACAGCTTCCCCAGTGGGTTTTTTTTTTCAATCCAGTCTTTAAAAAAAAAATTAAAAAATGTACAAAAATAGAGCTTCTCCCTTATTTTTAGTGTAAAAATATTTCTCTGGTACAGTCTATCTCTCGCAGTTTATTCGCCTGACACTGTCATTGCCATTTAACTAGGGTTGGTGGGCCGTATTCTCCTAGTCCTCTTGGTCACTGTGGTATACTTGAAAGGTTTCTGTAAGTCTACTTGACCCTTTGGGTATCTTTTCATAAAATGAACATCTTGCTGGTTCTCCCGTGTCTTGGGCCCTTTCCGGGGCCTGCCTTTTTTGGTGAAGCCGACATACCAGCCTGAATATTTTGCTGACATAAGCGCTGTGTAGTTGTTCTCTAGAACTTTCTCAATGAAGACGCACTCTTTGCTGGTGCCATCCGGCTGCAAACAAAACAAAAATGAGATCAATAAATTGCAAATCAGTTGCAAAGCCATTTGACCAAGATACATTTTTGGAAGACCAATTGCAAGACCTGTTGGTTCTTTCTTCTGGAAGAGAGGAAGAATGGGACCATTTTTTGATTTATTATGCTAGCATTATGTAACATAATAAATCAAGAAAAATTTCTTACTTTATTATATCATTATGATTTATTACGTTATTATTACACTAGGACTACATATATGCCATGATTTTGCAGGAGCGCAGTAAAAGTACGAAGTTTGGCAGTGGGTACAGAATTCAGCTTCTTCGCAAGCTTTTATTTCTTTAAAAAAGCAAGTTTCCAGCCCTTATGGCTATGAAGATATACTTGGAAGTTATCAGGGAATGCCTGCTGAAATCTGGCCAGAGATGGCCAAATAAGGTTTTCAGTGGCTCAGGGCTGAGCTTCTCTGGTCTTGACCACCCATGACTAGCAAACCAAAATTATGCAAACTGGGGGGGGGGGGAATGCAGAATAAATTATGCAAAATAGAGAATTCATGTAAATAAAAATGTATATAGGCTGCAGAACCAGCTTTTCTTGGCACAGAATTTTGATTGCCTGGCTACAGAATGTTTATTTTTTAGAAGCCTAGCATATAAGGATGTTACACATAAATCAAATGGGAAGGCTCCTTCTGATCCCTGTTTAAAAATCAACCCAGCGCATCATGCTTGAGACTGTAACTGCATCCCTGCTGCCAACCATGGCTGGATGCAGCCAGAAATTTTTAGCCCTGTAAAGATCTGCTTCCACCATTGGCCATGTTCTCCTTTACTTATATTTCATCAGATCTGAAGTGGTTGCAATCATACGTGACATTAAGCTTGAAATAAAAGGTTGCTTGATGTCTCTTGCTATTTTTACAGCACTGTACACTTTGCGTTAAAAAACTGGGGCCTGTCCAACTGGGCTGTTGGACTTATGCAACTGACATAGCACTAGCATAAGCGACCTCTAGCACAGCGCTAATAGTGTACTCTAGTAAGGCAGGTTTTCTGGGGAAACCTGTTGTGCCAGCTTATGCTAAGGGTGTTGCACTAGAGGTCGCTTACCCTAGTGTTACGTCAATTGCGTAAATGCAGCGGCCCTGTTGGATACTGCCCCGGATTTGGAGGCAACGAGCAAGTAATTCTGCAACACCACCAATAATCAAAAGTCAAAGTACCATAACCAGACAAAGTTAAAAGCCAAGTCTAGGACATCACGTTAGCCACCAAATTTCTGCATTCATGTACACTGAAAGGAGATATCAAAGACAGGTCACCTATTTGATTCAGTAATGATCGTATTGCTTAGGACTTTCATTGAACAGCACAGATGGACAACATTTGCAGATTTGGCTCCGCAAAGTTGGAAGGAAGAAGAACATTCTTTAGCTTCTCTGTGGAAGGGATCCATTGATACCTTGCTGGAAACATATAGGAGAGTCATAGAGATGACTCCTGGAGAGCCAAGGTCATCTGTCATCTCCTTTCCCCCAAAAGCTTAGCTCACTCAAGCTTTTGCAGCTACTGCCAAACCAGCAACTTTCAGAATTATGAAAAACACTACCCACTACTGTCATGATTGTATCTCTTTGAGTCCCAGACCTGAGGAAAGTGGTTGTAAAGAAAAATAAAAAATGTAATTGCAGAGTTCATGGAATCATAGACTCACAGGGCTGGAAGGGGCCTACAAGACCATCACGTCCAACCCCCTGCTCAGTGCAGGAAGCCTGACAAGTACTAACCAGGGCTGGCCCTGCTTAGCTTCCGAGCTCAGACGAGATCAGGCACATCCAGCCCTTTGCTCGATGATGTCAGATCTCTGCACAAAGACGTCAGGCATCCAAATTCAATCAACTATTAGTCTGGAATACATATTGAATGCCTTGACTGGAAACTAAATGTACTGCAAATCAGGCTTGTTCGTGGATTATGTCCATAGCTCCTGTTATTAGAAGAAGGTTAAACAGAAAAGTTGTTCTTTATTTGTTGTAAAGTTCCAGTCTTTGGCTTACAACTTCTTTCTACCATCCATTGCCTTAAGAACTCTCATACAGATATTCATGCCTTCAAGTTACTTTATACCATATTTTCTTTACCACCACAAGTTTTTACTGCATCGTTGATGAATGGGAGGAGCAGTGGCAGAATGCTCACAAGAGCGTCTTACATGCCAATCCCATTCATGTCTACTCAGAAGTAAGTCCCATCAAGTTAATTAGGTCTCTCAGCAAAGAGGGTATCGGATTGCAGCATTAGAGTTGCATTCAATGCCAATGCAAGCACAGGGATGCTCGCATAAGGAGAATTGCCCACCCATCCTTCCTGGCTGTATCCCTTGAAAAGACCATCCCAGTGAACAGGAAAGCTTGGGATGACGGTTGGCATGGGGGGGGGGATCAGGGAAGATTGGGTGCAGGCAGCACTGTCAAGTTCTTTTGAAGTATAGTCCAAAATTTGGCTATTGATCCTAGAAGCTCTCATCCTTTCTTTTCCTGTAGGGCACCTGTTCTATACTGCTACACACTGCCATATTGAAAGTCCCTGTAAGCCCAAAGTGTTTTGAATCATAAGCATTCAGGATTGTGATTTTTGCTAATTTTAAAGCAGGGGTGTTGAATCTCTTTTAGCCTGAGGGCTGAATTCCATTTCAGAGAAGCTCTTAGGGGCCACATTCCAGTAGTGAGTGGGACAGAAGGCAAAAGGGGCAGGGCGCAAAAACACCAGCACATTTTAGCTTAGATCTCTGACTGATAGTAACTAAGCCTTAGGAGAGGCATTTCGACCTTGAGAAAGTTCTTCACTAATCAAACCCTACTTCTATTAACTTCTTTACAGTGTTGCCTGACAAAATACATTATAAACAGCTTACAAACTGCTGTGACTACCCTAATACTAGGGATGGAGAAATCTGTGAGTTTCAGCTTCTCTCAGCTTCTTATCTTTTCCAGTCCTCAGTTAGACTGCCCCATTTCTGCATGAGCTTGCAACTCTTAAAAAAAAAAAAACTGCATGAGAATTTGTATGCATTTTCGTGTGCCTTTCTCCTGATAGATAGAGATACACACACACACACACACACACACACACATGCACACGTGTGCCCACACCCGCACACACACCCCCAGGAGAATGTATATATGTACACAATTTTGCCTAATATATGTATTTTTTGCAAGCAGTGTTTCCTTATACAATTTATTTATTTATTCATTCATTCATTTCATTTCATTTCTATACTGCCCAATAGCCGAAGCTCTCCTACAATCCTTTTTATGTAACTTTCCCACACACTCACACATGAATATACACATTTTTGTGTGCACTTTCCCCTGCTATATGATTTTTTGTATGCTTTTGTTTCGTTTGTTCAGAAAAGTACATCTTAACGTTCTGAGAAATGTGAATACCGAAGGTTAACTGTGTTCCAGTTCACCTACTCAGTCAGGAAGTGTGAATTTGTTAAGTTCTTATCAAAATGTGAACTGAACAAAATTCTCCTCCATCCTGACCTAACACCATCTCCTTGCCCTGCTGATCCAGGGTGTAAAAGAAGCACAAGCCGCTTCTCTCCACACTGCTGTCCCGGCCACAAAATTGGGTAGAGACAGTTAGGGTTATTTCCTGATGTGAGCAGGGCTATACAATGTTGTATAATCAGCGTGGTGTAGTGGTTTTAATAGGGGAGATTCAGACTCATGCTACAGATTAAGGGAACATCTAGTCTGGCCCTGAGACAGGCAGTTAACAACTTTGGTGACATTGCTTAAGGTGACTGAGAGGCAGCATTTGTGCTTTGGTGACTGGCATTGCTCATCTTTGGTGATTGCTCAAATTTGTTGCCACTTGCCCAGGAGGCGAGAGCCAGGGAGAAAAGAAAGCTGTGACTCAGCAGCTGTGAAACATGCTGGATGCTTCTAGCAGGAGTAATATGAGATGAGAAAACACAGCCTCTGACAGTTATTTGTTTGCCACCTAACTGAGCCTGCCGTGGGCAGAAATCTGAACTATACCCAGAGCTCAAATTATAGGAAAAAGCTAAGGAGTCCTTAAGGACATCCAGAAGCTCCACCTCTGCCCTGCCCCCCAACTTTAGCCAAATTGTGTGTGTGTGTTTCACAGACACACACACACACACACAGAGACATAGCCTTCTAAAAAACAGTAACTAAGGGTGCAACCCTATGGGGATAGGCGGCTACCTCTGAACTCGGAGGCGACCACCTATCCAATGCAGGGCAGGAGAAGCACAGAAGGGATCGTCCCCTCTGAGCTTCAGCCGCCCTGCATTTGCAGCTAGACAGCCAAAGCGGCTGCCAGACGACACGTTGGATATGTCGTACTGGCATTTCCACCTCCCTCGCCCTGGCACACACCCTGGAATGCTCCATTTTCACCGTTCCGCACTCCTCTTCTGAGCACGGAGCGCGGGGCCATTCCATGCTGCCTGCGAGGCAGCATGGGGGGGTGGGAGGTCAGTTCTCCAGGAACCAACCTCAGAGCACGGGTTCCGAGGTTGGTTCCCTGAAACCCACATATCCTATGGCCGTCTAGTTGCTGACTAGCGGCCATAGGATTGCTCCCTAAGTGTGGCATCACAAAAGTCAATGGGAATAGCTCCTCTCTGTCCCTCACCCCTTGTAATTTGAACACTGGCTTTACTGCCAATCCACACGAGGGCAGGTGTGATCGCATCCTCTGATGCCTCCCATATAGTTTCAGTGGAACAGGCTCAATTCATAGCAACAGAGAACAGACTCCTGTTTTGTTTTGTTTTGTAATGGCTACCAGGCAATGGCGTGTATGCTTGCACCATTTTGGGGGGGGGGGGGAGAAAAAGAGAATTCACACTATGATACATCATTGTAATGAAGGATACTTTTAATGCATAATGGGCCATGTTCGACATGAAACTGATAGAGCTGATAGAGGGTTGAAGCAGAACAAGTGTCTTTTCAAAAGACCCCGAAGCACTTACTGAATTGTTTGTGCAAAGCATTTGATTAATTGTCTCTCCTGTAGTGAAGAAGGAACAACTTGAACTGATACTAGGCAAATCTGCTGAAACCTTTCAGGTTCTCCAGTTCGAAAGAATCAAAGGGCCAGTCTGTTGTGGGTGCACAAATGCTCTCTCCAAGCAAAGCCTTTCGTTGAGGCGCTAATAGTTTGCCGCTTGAGGGAAATTCTCTTGAGCTTCGGTGCTGTCAGATGGATAGCGTGGGCCTAATCCAGTTATTCAGAAGTAAATCTTACAGAGTTCAAGAAGAGTTACTCCTAAGTAAGCGTGCATGGGACTGCAATCTGAGCAAGCCTGCAGCAGATGAAACAGCAGCACAATTGCGCCAATTTATTAGAATCGTGTAAACATCCAGACATCCATTCTTTTTTATGGGAAAAGAAGGGCCAAAGACACTCTTGTATCAAATTTGGGGGTGGGGTGAAACAGTCTCTTTCCAGTCCATGTCAGTTTCACATGTTTTTGATTGTAACTCAGTTCCATCCAGTTTCTGCACCAGTCTGTGATTATTAATTTTGAAAGCACACACATTCAAATCGATTTTTGTAGTTCCCCCCCCAAATGCATTTTGTATGCAAGTTCCCACAATTCACCATTTTCTACACAACTTTCCCTAATATCTACAGAGTTTTGTATGCTGTGTTTGAGCTGAGAATTGCATTGGAAAACTCAGAAAGGGGACCAATCTGACAGATAATCATGTTCCAATCCACACATTAGTCCACAAAGTGCCCAATTAAGTCAATGCACTTAAAAATTCAGACCAAACAAAATCCCCGCCCACCACCCCCTGCCATCAGCAGCAGCAGCAGCAACCAAACATGAATGGTTTGGATCATGCAGCACATTTATTGATAAGGAAGATGACCAGAGCTTCTAAGAAAATAATCAGATCGCCATATGGTCTCCTAAAATGACCTAAACAGTTGCATGAATGCTCAGGACCTGTGCCTGTGGTATCATTTATGGAAAACATTTCCAGTCTTCGGGACACTACACACACACCGTTTCAGTAATTTTACATTGACAGTAAAAAGTCCTGTAAGGTAGGCCAATGCCGTTATCCCCATACTGTGAATTTGGGAGCAGGGGCTGAGTGGCTGATGGCCTGTCCTACAAGCTTGGGATGAATTAACTTTGAACTGGGGACTTCCTGCCTCACAGCTTAACCCTTAGCCATTTTACTGTACACCTATATTGCACTGTATTCTAGAATATACTGTTGAATAGAAAAACAGAAGTTCATCTAAGACAACCTGGTGCCCTCCAGACATTTTGGAACTCCCAGCATTCCTGACAGCCTCATGCTGACTGAGGCTGATGGGTATTAATGTCCAACACATCTGGAGAGTACCAGGATGGGGAAGGCTGATCTAAGGAGACCTTGTTTTTAAAAATAATCCATCTGGATCCAAATAGTCTTGAGTCAGCCAGAAATAACATTTGCAGTTCAATGACAGACAATGCTCTTAAGTAAATCCATTTTCAATATGACAGCAAACTCCTGCTGGTTACTCTTCAGCATACAGTGTGGAGGCTTTTTGAATTTCAATATTCAGGAGTGCCGAGATGCCTAGAAATAACCATTAAGTTCTTGATTTAATCCATATGGCAGCCGTCTCCAACCTGGTGCCCTTCAGATGTGTTGAACTACAAATCTCATCACCCACAGACAGAATGGGCATGATGGGAGTTGTAGTCCAACACATCTGGAGGGAGCCAGATTGGGGGAGGCTGCCTTATGGTATGGCTTCGATTGCTTAAAGCACATAAGGGTGGAAGGTAGATCTGGATCTACTGGTAGATCTCTGGGTGATTTGCAGTGTATTGGCAAAGGTTTTTCACTTCCGCTTGTTTCACAACAGCAACAATGAGAACGCTTTTTTCATTTTTGACTTTCAGCTGGTTTAATTTAGAAAGCTTAGGGGGAAACCAGGAGTGGATTTTGTGTGAAAGGATTGTGAGTTTAGTTGCATGGTTGAACATATTCCTGAGCTGAACATATTCCTGAGCTCCATTCCTTGTGAGCCACTAGTTTGTACTAGGCTCCATGTGTGGACTTCAGGGTTCTAATAAAAGACACGGAGATCCCACAAGCCTGAATTCTGCCCACCCTTGGTCTAAAGGACTACTCCCAAGTGTATTTTCAGGCGTTCATTCACCTAGGCTTCCAATGCACACAGTTTAATTATATGGGTGTCTGTACTTTGGATATGTACACATCCATAGAAAGATCACAAGAATCATTACCAGCTTTTCCTTTCAAAAGGGCTGGCTTCCTGGGCTGGCAGAAATGGGTGGGTTAGAAAGAGACAATCCAACAAAATACTGTAGTCATGGGTGTCCAGAGGAATTTTTCACTAGGGGGTGGGGGTGGCAAAGTACATACATACTTAAGTAGCATCAGAGAACAGGTCTACCATTTCTGAAATTTCCTGGGTTGTCGAATGTTACTCTTACCACTCACTTTGCAGGGTGGCATAGCCCACACTCTCTTTGCCATAGCTCCACCCTCTGCAATATGGGCATAATAATGATGGACTTCGCTTTGGCAAAGTAATGTTTAAAATGTTTACCAATTCCAGTGGAAAAATCACCTTTTTTGGTAGTAAATAAGACCAGAGTTAGAAAGATCATGCACTTCTGTGACATTGCAACTATTAACAAAAACTGAGGTGTGTGTTTGTTTCTTGCATGGACAAACAGTAAGAAAAAATGTTATCCCCACCACCACCACAGCCTGAAATGGTACCGTCTACTGTACCCCCTAAATAGAGTAAGGCCTAAAGCCCTATTCAGGCATTCCCAGTCAGTGTTGATTAAATGCTTGAGAAGGGCGAGCGCACTAGCCCTGCCCCCTCTGCCATCTTGTTTGTTGCCCTTTGTTGGCTTTGTGAAGAGGAGAGCCTCCTCTACCTGTGGGGGCTCTCTTTGCGACCCAGAATGCTGATTGTCCAGCATGCCAGATGACGTGGAGAGCCCCCACAGATACAGGAGGCTCTCCTCTTCAGATCATCACCCTCCCTGACTACAGGACAATGGCAATGCACGAGGAAGGGGCAGCACTAGAGTGTGCCTTGTCTTTGTGTACTTACTTAGTACACACACCAAATGCCTGAACAGGGCTTAAGTCTCCTTATGTTGTGTGAAATACAGACGTACGTCTTACCTACATCAGTCATCTGAACATGCTTCCATACTACATAGGAAGACTTAGGCATACACTATCTGTGCAGCAGAATGAGGCAGCAGAATCATGGGATGGGTAGAATAGATGGGAGTTGTGATTCAACACCTCTGGAGGGCACCAGCTTGGAAAAGGCTAATTTACACAGTGCTGCATTAGGGAATTTCTACAGCTCTTCTTGTGCTTTTGCTTGTGCAAGAGGAATCATGGGGCAGTATCCAATACTGCTGTTGCACTCCAGCTGTTTCTGTTGCACCAGCAGGACCCACAGTGAGTGCAACAAGAACTTGAACTTCTGACACCACCCTGGAGATGAGTGGACATGCTCATTTCCTGAACAAGACAGGTCAGTGGAGTGTCTTTCTGCAAGCTCCCCTAATGCACACCATTCCAGGAAGGTACATTTGCACTCATTTCCAATTGCTGCAGAATCCACTAGCTTCCTCTGGCATTAACATTGGATACTGCCCATAAAGCCATAAATTAGTGTAAATTCTTACACTAATTGCATACCATATAGCTGAGGATTCACTTTTGCTGTAGTGTAAACATACACATCCCCAATTCAGGTCAGGACCACTGCGCTGGAGCAGAAGATTAAACCTCCCCGCACCATCATTTCCCAAAATTCAGTTCCCCTCTGGGGGGGTGGGGGCTAACAAAACAAGATAAAAACCCTCTACTGACACCACTTAGCACAACATGTAGTTTGGCTCATGGAATTTCAGAAGGGACCATGGAGGTCATCTAGTCCAACTCCCTGCTCAATCCAGGAATCTTGAGAGATGGCCATCCAGCCTCTTCTTCAATATCTCCAGCAAAAGAGAGCCCACCACCTCTCAAGGCAGTCTGTCCTATTGTCAAGAAGTTTTGGATCTAGTTTCACTTTTCCCGCAGAGCGCTCTAGTGTGAGATGTAAAAAACAGCCTTTCCTTGAGCAGAAGCTACCTTCCGGGTGTGGAAGGGCACCCTTGGATCCAACCCAATGTGTTTCTTCAACCTAAAATTCTCTTGTATACTACCCTGGCACCAAACAGCATTTTGAGTGTGCCAAATCCGATGTTTCAGCGAAAAGGAAGGAAAGAGAAAAAGAAAGGAAAAAATCTTACCACAGTATCAGAGTAATAACAACTCATAAATCTATTGAAAATCTTGGCTGATTGCAGTGGGTGTCAAGGAAAATTGTTGAGCTGGAGCTACATCTTTTGCATAATGGACCCATTGCATCAAATTGTCATAAGAATCTTCTGTTCTCAGCTGTCTGACTCCATGCCAAGAAATCCTGAAAATATGACCATGGAGATTCCCCGTGGTCTATGCATTTTCAGCTGCTTCACAGCACTGTGGGCCAGGCCATCCTGAGCAGTAAATGAATGCCAAGTTACTCATTACATGCATTCTTCCTCCAGCATTCTGGCCTCTGAACCTGAAGAATCCTCTGAGAAACATACTCAGGAGTCTTGGCAAAGAGCTCAGCAAAGATGTCGGAGGGGCATTGCAACAGCTGAATGGGTTCCTAGGGAATCCCAGAATATGTATTATTATGGAGATTTATTGTACACTGGCACATCTTCATTGGGGCACAATTTCCATCTAGGTAACCTTTTTGTCTACAACTTAACACAACACATAACAACTCCACATTTGCTAACAGGAATGGGGAAGAGGAGGGGACCATAGCTCCATGGTAAAGCATGTGAAACCACCTCTTGACTCAAACCATGTGTTGCTAAACTATGGAATTCAGTTCCACAAGATGTGGTGATGGTCACCAACGTAGACCGCTTTAGCAAGGGATAATGCTGTCACAGGCGATGACTAGTCATGACAGCTATGTACTGCTTCCGGGCTCAGAGGTAGAATACCAGTTGCTATAGAACAACAACAGGAGAGGGTGATTGCCTTCATGTCCTGCTTGTGGGCTTCCCAGAGGCATCTGATTGGCCACTGTGGGAAACAGGATGCTGGACTAGACAGGCCAGGGGTGGGCACACTTGTGACCCTCCAGATGTTTTGGCCTTCAACTTCCATCAGCCCTAGTTAGCACAGCCAACAGTGAATGATGATGGGAGTTTAAAGCCAAAACATCCGGAGGGTCACAAGTCTGCCAGCCCTGAGATATCCAGCAGGGCTCTTCTTATGTTCATGGAGAGCCACTACCAGTCAGAGTAGACAATACTGGGCTAGATGGACCAATTAGTATAAGGCAGCTTTATATGTTTGTTCAGCACACTTAAGTGTCAAATGTTCATTAAATGCTTAAATGTATTTAACATGTCTGGATTTTCTACTATCAAAATAAGAGCAGTGGGGGTGGGTGCGAGGGAATCAGGACTGTGGGGCATAAGGAGGGAGTTAACCCATTCCCCCATTGGTGTGGTCCCAACAAAAATCATGCACACACACCCGCGTGCACACCCGCACACATACACGCAGAGTCATTAGCTACAGGAAGGAAATGACTATTGGTAAGTCTAAGGTAAGTGCAGATAAAAGTGTAAGTTCCCCTTGCACTTACAAATATGATCCTTATGGCCCAGTGTGCTGAAATGTCACTGTTTCATCTTAAGTAAGATTCAGTGGAAATATTAATGAAAAAATCGACTGTTTGGAGCTCCTTGGAAGCAAAGTGTAATAGATCTGCTACTTGAACCCTCTGTCAACAGGTAGGGTCAAACGCACCCTTCTCTGTGCTCCAGGTATTTCTCGGCCATGATGAGGTGTGAATTGCCATGTGGTGTTTCAGGACCACCACCCTCTTAAATCTAGTCAAAAGTGATAGTGTTTGGAAGCTGAACAAGCCACGATGGGAAACACAACCCAAAAGACATCTCTTCTGAGTAGGCCTGGGCCTGGAATTGATTGAACTCTGGGCTGAGTCTAGAAAAAACAGCCAACTTGCCTGGGACATTGAGAAAGGCAACTTCAGAACTGATAGGGCCTGCCACTCCACAGGAAAAGGGGCAGGTATCATCTCTGTGGTGGATGCAATGGAATGTGCTTCATATAACCATCTGTCCTTCTTATGCAGTTGTGAAATGTGTTGATTGTGCATAGGCTGCTTGAGTAGAGTGCCGTACGTTTGTAAAATTTGTGGTTGTTCACAACTCATGATAATTTCACTGTTCTACTGATGCAACAATGTTATATGCTAATGACACAATATTTAGTTTTAAGATTTAAAAACTGTGGGGTCAGTTAGATCCCCACACACCATTTGTGTAGGCGTCTGTATTTTACATTGTCAGGTATGGTTGAACACAATTACTTATATGCAAGTGTATTGTTTTACTGGAAAAGGAAAGTTCTCAATAAAGGCATGATTTCTGTTTTTTACTTGCAAATGGTGTCATGTTTAATATTTTCCACCAAGTATTTTATTTGTAAGGTTTGGGAGGGGGTACCTTTGATCCCAAAACTGGGTTGATACAGTCCATTTTTCTATTGATGGAGAGTTAATCCCTCGATGCCTTCTCTTATTTGCTTCACTTTACATAGGTTATTTCTTAAGATGACAATGCCAAAGGATACTACAGAAGTTCCCAAAGGATAAATGAAGAAAGCCTGTGTATTAGTTGTCTTGAAAGCAGCAGTAGTAGTGCAATTAGAATTTAATGGGGATAAACAAAGCAATTATTTGGGACAAAACACTCTCATGATTCCAGTACAATTTGATGTTGTTGTTGTTCAGTCATTAAGTCGTGTCCGACTCTTCGTGACCCCACGGACCATAGCATGCCAGGCCTTCCTGTCCTCCGCTCTCTCCCGGAATGTGCTCAAGCTCATATTCATTGTATCGGCGATGCTATCTAGCCATCTCATCCTCTCCCCTTCTCCTTTGGCCTTCAATCTTTCCCAGCATCAGGGTCTTTTCCAGTGACTTTTCTCTACGCACCCCCCAAAAGGACAGTGCTTTGCTTAACATTTGTATATGCCGATTTATATACCCAGACGTACATTTAGAAAGAATTATAATTGACACAGAAATACAGTCCATCTCACTGTAGCGTGGAAGGCTTGCCAGGTGACCTGTGGGCCTGCCTGTTCAACCTGCTGCAGCTGTTGATGTGAAACTGTTATGATGCTATCTAGCCATCTCATCCTTTGCCGTCCCCTTCTCCATTTGCCTTCAATCTTTCCCAGCACCAGGGTCTTTTCCAGTGACTTTTCTCTTCACATTAAGTGGCCAAAATATTTGAGCTTCAGCTTCAGTATCTGTCCTTCCAATGAGCAGTCAGGGTTGATTTCCTTTAGGATGGACTGATTTGACCTCCTTGTAGTCCAGGGGACTCGTAAGAGTCTTCTCCAGCACCACAGTTCAAAAGCATCAATTCTTCGGCGCTCAGCCTTCCTTATAGTCCAGCTCTCACAGCTATACGTTGCTACTGGGAAAACCATAGCTTTGATTAGATGGACCTTTGTCGGCAAGGTGATGTCTCTGCTTCTTACTATGCTGTCTAGGTTTGCCATAGCTTTCCTCCCAAGGAGCAAGCGTCTTTTAATTTCATGGCTACAGTCACCGTCTGCGGTGGTCTTGGAGCCCAAGAAAGTAAAATCTGTCACTGCTTCCATTTCTTCCCCTTCTATATGCCAGGAAGTGATGGGGCCAGATGCCATGATCTTCGTTTTTTTAATGTTGAGTTTCAAACCAGCTTTTGCACTCTCCACTTTCACCCTCAACAAGAGGCTCTTTAGATCCTCTTCGCTTTCTGCCATTAGGGTGGTATCGTCTGCATATCTGAGGGTGTTGATAATTCTCCCGGCAATCTTAATTCCGACCTGTGATTCATCCAACCCGGTGTTTCTCATGATGTACTCTGCATATAAGTTAAATAAGCAGGGCGACAATATACAGCCTTGTCGTACTCCTTTCCCAGTTTTGAACCAATCGGTTGTTCCATGTCCGGTTCTTACTGTTGCTTCTTGACCCTCACACAGGTTTCTCAGGAGACAGGTAAGGTGGTCTGGTACTCCCATCTCTTTCAGAATTGGCCACAGTTTGTTGTGATCCACACAATCAAAGGCTTTAGCGTAGTCAATGAAGCAGAAATAGACGTTTTTCTGGAATTCTCTTGCTTTCTCCAAGATCCAGCGAATGTTGGCGATTTGATCTCTAGTTCCTCTGCCTCTTCGAAACCCAGCTTGTAGTTCTCGGTTCACATGCTGCTGAAGCCAAGCTTGTAGGATTTTGAGAATAACCTTGCTGGCATGTGAAATGAGCGCAATTGTACAGTAGTTTGAACGCTCTTTGGCATTGCCCTTCTTTGGAACTGGAATGTAAACTGAACTTTTCCAGTCTTGTGGCCACTGTTGAGTGTTCCAAATTTGTTGGCATATTGAGTGCAGCACTTTAACAGCATCATCTTTTAGGATTTTACGTAGTTCAGCTGGAATACTGTAATCTCCACTAGCTTTGTTGTTAGGAATGCTTCCCAAGGCCCACTTGACTTCACTCTCTAGGATGTAGGGATGTCAGAGAATTTCACCATGAATCTCGGGGAGGCCGAATGCCAGCGCATTTTGCCCCCCGAAATCGGTGGCGAAACGGTTTGCCACCCCCCCCCCCGGGACGGGACTTACCTTGGGCGAATCTTCCTGGTGGCGGCGACTGCAGCGGCGGTTTGGCGGCGGTTCGGCGGCGGCGGCGGCCATTCTTCCGATCGGCCGCCACCACCACCATTTCCAGTAAAAAAAAAAAACATGATAGGCTACGTAAAGATTTACGTAGCCTATCACGGCTAGATTTTTAAAAAATACCATGATAGGCTACATAAATGTTTACATAGCCTATCACGGCTGAGTAAAAAAAAAAACGAACACGCGCGTATGCAAATGCATTTGCATTCCTTATTTTGGCACGTCTAGTCTACGTAAACATTTACGTAGACTACGGCGAAAATAAGGGGAACACAAATAGCGTAGCGTCTACACTATTTGTATTCCCCTTATTTTTACCGTAGTCTACGTAAATGTTTATGTAGACTAGACGTGCCAAAATAAGGAATACAATTGGTGGGGCACATGGGCGCCACCATTTGCATACGCGTGTTTTTTTGTTGTTGTTTTTTACTCAGCCGTGATAGGCTATGTAAACATTTACATAGCCTATCACGGCTGACTGCAGGGACGCAAACGGCGGCGGCTACGGCCGCCACCATTTGCGGACCCGGCCGGCCAGGATTCGGGAGGGGAGGGACAGAGCACCTCCCCCCCGGCCAGAATTTTGGGGGGAGGGATGGAGCGCCTCCCCCCCACCTCAAATCACATTTCGTTAACAGGTAAGTGACTTTCGTACATCCCTACTGTCCGGCTCAAGTTCAGTGACCGCACTATCATGGCTATCAGGGACATTCAGATCTTTCCTGTATAGTTCTTCTGTGTATTCTTTCCACCTCTTCTTAATCTCATCTGCTTCTGTTAGGTCCCTGCCTTCTTTGTCCTTATCATGCCCGTCTTTGCACAAAATGTTCCCTTGAGATCTCCGATTTTCTTGAAAAGACCTCTAGTCTTTCCCATTCTATTGTTTTCCTCGATTTCTTTGCATTGTTCACTTAAGAAGGCCTTCTTGTCTCTCCTTGCTATTCTCTGGAACTCTGCATTCAGTTGGATATATCTCCCCCTTTCTCCCTTGCTTTTCGCTTCCCTTCTTTCCTCAGCTACTTGTAAAGCCTCATCAGACAGCCACTTTGCTTTCTGGCGTTTCTTTTGCTTTGGGATGGATTTAGTTGCTGCCTCCTGAACAATGTTACGGACCTCTGTCCGTAGTTCCTCAGGCACTCTGTCTATCAGGTCTAATCCCTTAAATCTATTCGTCACCTCCATTGTATATTCATAAGGGATATGATTTAGGTCATACCTGAATGGTTTAGTGGTTTTCCCTACGTTCTTCAATTTAAGCCGAAGTTTTGCAAGAAGCACCTCATGATCTGAGCCACAGTCAGCTCCAGGACTTGTTTTTACTGACTGTATAGAGCTTCTCCATCTTTGGCTGCAAAGGACATAATCCATCTGATTTCGATATTGACCATCTGGTGATGTCCATGTGTAGAGTCGTCTCTTGTGCTGTTGGAAAAACGTGTTTGCTATGATCAACGTGTTCTCTTGGCAAAACTCTATTAGCCTTTGTCCTGCTTCATTTTGTATACCAAGGCCATGCTTGCCTGTTATCCCGGTGATTTCTTGACTTCCTACTTTAGCTTTCCAATCCCCTATGAAGAGGAGGACATCTTTTTTTGGTGTTAGTTCTAGAAGGTGTTGTAGGTCTTCATAGAACCGATCAACCTCAGCTTCTTCGGCATCAGTGGTTGGGGCCTAGACTTGAATTACTGTGTTGTTGAATGGTTTGCCTTGGATTCGTACTGAGATCATTCTGTCGTTTTTGAGATTGTACCCCAGTACTGCTTTTCCCACCCTTTTATTGACTATGAGTGTTACTCCATTTCTTCTAAGGGATTCTTGCCCAAAGTAGTAGATATGATGGTCACCTGAATTAAATTCGCCCATGCTTGTCCATTTTAGTTCGCTGATTCCCAAGATGTCAATGTTCAGTCTCGCCATCTCATGTTTGACCACCTCCAGCTTACCTTGATTCATTGATCTTACATTCCAGGTTCCTAAACAATATTGTTCTTTACAGCATCGGATTTTCTTTTCACCACCAGACACATCCACAGCTGAGTGTCCTTTCAGCTTTGGCCCAGCCGCTTCACTCTTTCTGGCGCTACTTGGAAATTCCCTCTGCTCTTCCCCAGTAGTATATTGGACACCTTCCGACCTGAGGGGCTCATCTTCTGATGTCATCTCTTTTAGCCTTGTGATACTTTCCATGGGGTTTTCTTAGCAGGAATACTGGAGTGGGTTGCCATTTCCTTCTCCAGTGGACCACATTTTGTAGAACTTTCCACCATGACCTGTCCATCTTGAGTGGCCCTGCACGGCATGGCTTATGGCTTCACTGAGTTACGCAAGCCACTTTGCCACAACAAGGCAGTGATCCATGAAGGGGTCCAGTACAATATCTACTGCTAAATTTAAACATCTTTACAGCTAAATAAAGGATAATGGGTTTGATCCAACCTAAGTTAGTTGCACTTAAGTCCCATTGAAATCAATGGGACAAGTTTATTCATGAATTTATCTTGAATCCCATTGGTTTCAGTGGGAACTAAGTTCAACTAACTTAGTCTAAATCCAACCCAATGTGCCCTTCCCCTAGGACTGGAGAACATTTTAATAGCATACTGAATAGGAGCCTGGAATCAGGGAAAGAGTACCTATGCTGCTCCTAAATGATTATTCAAGTCAGGCTAGAAAGCATCCGTCAGAAGCCTAACAAAGCTTGGTGCAAATTTGTGCTAACATGGAATATTGCCATTCCGAATCTGTAGCCATTTTAGTTCTGCCAATGAAAATGGAAACGGAAAAGGGGCACAGATGAGAGCAAAGGCAGTGCGGTCTCTTAAAGGTCCCAGATCAGAAGTACAACAATGCTTTCTTGTTTACCATACCAAATCTTCCTTAGTTACACTCTCCAGCTCCTGTTCTCTTCCCCTTTCCTCCTCCCAAACAGCTGAGTGCTGTGGTGAATCTTTGTTGAAATCACACACCTCAGGCCTCAGGTTTTTTAAAACCAAGGAATGGGGGAGAATTTCATTTGGGTTGCATTTTTAAGGAAATCAACCTAATTTGCACTTCCCTGACTAAAATGCAAAGCACAGTGATCCTTCCAGTTGCACTTGTCTCTGAAATCTACAATGCAGTTCTGAGCTCAAAGGTTATGAACAAATATATATATATATATGTTAGGGAAAGTTGCATTAAATATGTGCACGTTGTGGGAAATTGTGTACAAAATCCATATGTTAGAAGAAATTTCATAGTAAAATAAAAGCAAATTTTCATGGTTATTTTTTTAAAATGCAAAGGCTGATGTGGTAAGTGGACAGAATCGACTTATGACTGCATACATAAGAAACTGACATGAACCAGACTTAGACTGATTTGTCATTTGTCATTTAAACCTCACATACATTATTAGCTTTTCTAAGTATATCTATACAAAAAGTCTCCCTTGTACTCTGGTCTTTTTATTGTTCCATCCACCCAGGGCAATGTTTGTAAAGTGTTCTCCTTGAGACAATTGAAAGTACTTTTAACTGAAGATGAATCTCAGATGAGAAATGTGAGATGTGGGAATAGGAAGAGAATTCTGCCATGGTTTGGCTGAGGTAGCTAAATTCCTACCCTCAGAAAGCCTACCAGTATCTATCGGCAAAATCTGAAGAACTTTGAAGACAGCACGAACTGAAGATAATATAAAACAGCTTAGCAGAAATCTTAAATATTTACATTTTTGTTCCACTGGATGTCAGGTTGACATTTTCTAACATTTTAAAAATTATCTACCTGGCAGTGTAACCAAACTGGAATTCAACCACAACAGAAAGGTCAGTGTTTATATACATTAATAGCTTCCATTTATGAAATATGTGATTGAAATGCAGCTCCATGAACAGACAAAATGAACAGATAAAAAGACCAGATTCCTCCACTTACTTTTGACAGTCACTGAGGAAACAATTCACATATTTTTTTTTTTATGACAGCAATGGAATGTACATCAAATCCGATATTTTACTCCCTTCATAATCCATTTGGTCAAATTATTACAGACTACTACAATGTTTCTTTTAGGGATGCTGCAGTAAACTGACAAGTTCAATTTCTTATCTGGATATTGTAGTTCCAGCAGTATTGACAATTACCCCAAACCTTCCTTATCTTCTAGCCTATCCAATTTACTTCCCCAAACCCCAAAATTAATATAAACCATAATCATCACAATAATACAAAGAAAAGCAGATGCCATAAAAACATAATCTAAAAACAATGCAGTATGAAAGGTGTTCATCCACAAATACACAAAATCTCCCCCTGCCCACAGCTTAGAATGAACATAACAAAGCAGCCAACAACAACGGGGCCATAACTAAAGTCCAGATGCCTGGGAAAATAAGTACATCTTTGCCTGGCACTGAAAAGATGGCAGGGTCAGCTCCAGATGAACTTCCTTGGGGAGAGTGTTCCATAAACACGAAGCTATCACAGAAAAAGCCTGTTCCTGAACTGACACACCCCGAGCTTCTCACGGGGGTGGGAGTCATGCGGAGAAGGGCCTTTGAAGCCAAACTCAGGGACTCAGTAGTTTCAAACAAGGGGAGGTGGTCTTTGAGATATTGAGGTCCTGTGCCATGTAGGCCTTTATAGGTTAAAACTAGCAGTTTGACTTTGGCCCGGAAACAAATTGGCAATCGGTGCAGGAGAGCCAGGACTGGGCTTATGTATTCACATTGCCTAGCCCCAGGCAGCAACCTGGCTGCTGAATTCTGCACTAGCTGCAGTTTCTGAACCATCTTCAAAAACAGCTCAATACACAATGCACTGCACTAATGTAACCTAGAGGTTTCCAGAACACAGACCACTGATGCTAGACTATCCCCATCCAGATAGGGTTGTAGCTTGGCTACCTGCTGAAGCAGGTAGAAGGCACTCCACACTATGGAGGCCACCTGAGCCTCCAATGACAATGATGGATCCAGGAGTACCCCCAAGCTGCCTATCTGCTCCTTCAGGGGAAGTGTGACCCAATCCAGAGCTGGTGGCACTTCTCCATCTGGGCAGAGGAACCACCCACCAGCGCAGCCTCAGCCTCAGTTTATTGGCTGTCATCCAGTCCACTACCAAGGCCAGAGACTGGTTCAGCACAACCACCGCCACACCTGCCTGAAATTAAGAGAAGTATAGTTGACCAATTACTACGGAATGGGCATACAGATTCACAGCCAAACATACTTCCCACTGAAAACAATGGAGTAGAAAGGCAGCATCCTCATTTGGGTGCACATTCAAACAATAATGGGATGCAGTAGCCAGAGAGTATCCACATTTGGATGTGCATTCTGATGCACATTCCAATATACATCCAATTTATGCTGGTGGTTCCTGAAAGCAAGATTATCTGAGGCATTTTGTGGAGTTCCCACAGATATCTATGGCTAAAAGGCAGAAAACTCCCTCAAAATAAAGGGGCAGGAAAGATATCACATCAGCTCCTATTTACTTTAGTGCACTGAAGCTAAGTGCACAGGTGTTTACCTTTCGTAAGAATTATACTTGTGTGTCCTGGAGCAGATGCTTTGTAAGTTAAAAAAAATCCACAGCCCTATATTATGTAAAATAAATAGGACTCCTCAATGAATTCACCAATGTGCCTTACATATTATCGTGTGTATCTGAATCAACCTCCTGATTTTTACCTCCAAGAATTCTCTCTGACCTTCCCACCTGTTCTCCAAGGCCTTCACTCACCCAGTAACATATCTGACATTTACAACCACATCTTGTTCCAAAGATGGAAGTTTAGTATTTGAATCTGAAAAAATGACCTACCATCGTGTCACTAAAAGTATCTCCACACTCTAAAAGTTGGGGTATATGGAGAGGGCATGTATCTGCTTTTCAGTGTTGTGGTATCTTCGTAACCAGAAATGACTAAATATATGTTTCGAGCCATGTATTTGAATGAGTAGTAGAGAGTCACAGGTTGGAAATATGCCCTCCAGTGTTTTGTTTGTTTGTTTTTAATGTGAGGGGAGCATTCAAATGTGAAATCCCACCCACATCTAAAAAGGATCACTCCAGTGACTTTTTCCATGCTGTCCTTCACAGTGAGAGAGAAATACTGGTGTACAGTTCTGGTCACTGCACTTCAAAAAAAAAATGGTTGAACTTGGGAAGGTGTAGAAAAGGGCAACCCAAATGATCAAATGGCTGGAGCCACCCCTCTGTGAGCAAAGGACTTTTTAGCTTAGAAAAAGGGTGACAGGGGTGTATAAAATTATGTGTGGTGTGGAGAATGTGGATAGGGAGACATTTTTCTCCCACTCTCATAATACTAGATTCTGGGGTCATCCAATGAAACTAAATCGTGGGAGATTCAGGACTGATGAAATGAACTACTTCTTCACACAGCACCTACTTAAGCTATAGAATTCTCTATCACAAGATGTGGTAATGGCCACAACTTGAATGTCTTTAAAAGGAGATTAGACTAATTCATGGAGGGTGCCACTATCAGTGGCTACCAGTTATTACCTCCAGTATCAGAGGCGGGATGCCTCTCAATATCTGTTGCTGGGGAACATATGCAAGAGGGCGCTATTGCACTCATGTCCTGGTTATGGGCTTCCCACCTGCATCTGTCTACCACTGTGGGACACAGAATGCTGTACTCAATAGGCCTTTGGTATGACCCAGCAGGGCTCTTCTTAGGTTCTTAGCCCCTTCCATCTGTTTGTATATAACACCCCTCCTTTCATTTTCAATTCAGCTCTTTCCTGAAAACATATCCTTTCTATAGCCTTGATCGAGAAACCAGAGATGACAACCAGAGAGTGGAAGGAGGAGGGTGGCATCTTTTCTTGTGCTTTAAATATACCCACATGGCTAGATTCCTCTGTATCTGCCAGCAAATGTTGAACACTCTTTTGTTTGGGGGCAAGACTAGATGTATTCCTTCACTATCATATAATTTGATGTGTGTGGACTACAAGCACATTAGATATAGTGGATCATGGCCATTCCATCCCAAGAGATGATTGGTCTTTGGGTTTCCACAGCTTTCTGTTTTAATGCACACATCCTACAAAAGAACCTCAGTTTTAAAGCTGTAATGTAAACAATCCCAACCCCTTACTACCCTTCGAAGAACACTTCTGGCAGGAGTCGATGTTAAAGTGTAGCCAACATAGTCTTTGGCACCAAGCAACAATTTGTTTGTGGTCCTCCAAAACTGCAGAGATCCTCACCATCTGGTATTACTGTAGTAACTCCCTGGTAACTTTAAATATATTGGCTTGGAAAGCAGTTATCTCACCCGAAAATCTTAAAGTTTCTCAGTGAAAAACCTTGCTTCATCTGTTTTCATTGTATAGTGAGTTCAAGTTCAGACCATGTGGAGTGAGTGACTTATGTGCTTCAGGCCTTAAAGTGTGCAGGAGGGAGGGGAGTGCTCATGAAAGATGCAGGAAAGAGTGGAAATAATAAAACATTTAAAATTCCAAAGTTATCTCAAGAAATAATGAAAATATTAAGGTGATTTCCTGGACGGTTTGAGTTTCAAGTCCTTGTGGCTTCTAAAGAAATCTTGAACAGATATGGTAAAAGTTAGGGAACTAATTTGGCATGGGAACAGTGCACTGCATAATATAAACTTCCTTCCTTCATATACATTAGCAATATATTTTAAAATAGGTGAGCGAATGACGTTAACAAGACAAAGAAGTTCTACAAGCAGAAAACTGAAGGAAACATCCATAAGACCCATGACATGGTCAATTCATTGGAAACCTTCCTACAATAGCTATATTTATTTTCTCCAAATTACTGGAGATTCTCCAAATCTCCTTTGGGAGCACTAGTATTTGGGGCATTTTCTTCAATTCAGTAAATGTGGAGCGTCACCCAATAAGGGTCCATTGCCCACAAAATCTACATGAGCCACTGAGAAATATCCAAAGTTCGATCTCTAGTTTTCAGGCCTTCAGAGTTTAGCAACATTCCTATCCTGGATCCCAAACTGCTTGCCTCAAAGAAAGGATAATTATTGTCACAGTATACTGACTGCAATTGCTAGAAAACTATTGAAGGTTTCCTGTTGATTTTTTTTAATGGTTAAACTATTGATTTTGCTGTAAGCAAAACTCCTCAGAGATAAGGTGGGGTATAAATGTTTTAAAATAAATACATTCCTAATGTCCCGTCTTGGCTGTATGATGCCTATAGGTGTAGTACAAAGTTTTCTAGGGATAAACTGGAGCCATATGGAACAGGCAGTTGGTAACAGGCAGCAGAGGCTCACAGCTAGACAACTGCAAGGGAGCCTGTGAAGGACAGCTGGAGAGAGAAAGGTATAATGAGAAATCTGGTATTAGGAAAAGGTTTAACAAGACAAAAACTGCAGGACCACGGACAGCTCCAAGGCAGACAAACTGCTCCAACCACTACCAGAGCCAAACTTGATGGTAAACTGGTGCAGGTTCTGATATCTGTACCAAGCCCTGGCCTCCCCTGGGCCATGCTCTGCCTTGGGGCCTAGCACTCTGGTGCTCTACAATTTCTGGTAAGGGCCCCTGGCACCTCAGGAAATGAGGACTAGGGACAACTGGGATCCTGGGTTGTTGGTGCGGTTGGCCCTGAGGCCTGCTTTAATGAACTGGCCAGCCACTGAAGCTGTGTTAGATGGGCTTGCTTGCTTCCTGGTTTGCTCCTCGCTTGACTCGGATGTTACTAAATGAGGACAATTGGGATTATTTAATAACACATTTTCCAGAATGGTGTCGACACGGCGCTTCCCCTTCCCAAACTTGCTGGACAGAGCCTATCACAGGGTTACCAGCATTGTAACTGAAACCAAAAGCAGCCTCTAGTAGCAAGGTTGAGAAAGGGGGCTCTTCCTTAGACCTGCTGCCAGCTGGAGTGGACAGGACCAATGTCTACACAGATCAGATGGGTAGACGGAGCAGTGGCCTAACTCACTGGGAAGGATCCAAGAGCATCCATGTGGTGATGCTATTGACATTGCACTAGCGTAAGCCACTGCTTGCACAGCATCAACAGCAAGCACTTGCCAGTACAACAGGTATCCCGGGAAAGCTGTCATGCTAACAAGCGCTATTAATGTTGTGCTAGCACTGGTTTATGCTAGTGCACTAACACACTGGCGGTGTTTCCACCAGCGATTTACTCTGAAACTGGCTGTGTGTTGAGGTCATTGGGGATGCAAGACATCATGGCCATCCAGCAGCCCCCCTCCCCGAGCTTATCGGGGGGAAACCGGATTTCCTGAGACTGCTTGAAGTCCGATGCTTTTCCTCAAGTCGGGTTCTCCCCAGTATAGTCGCTGTGTGCCCCAACCCCTGCACTGACCTCGGGTATGCTGGCCCTGCCCAGGGGTGTGCCTTTCACGGTGGCCCCATCAAGGGGTGTTTCCTATGTGTTTCTTGTCCCTGCACAAACCAATTAGTGTCTCCTCAGAAGCAACTCCCGTTGTGCTGAATGAGGTTCGCCCTCTGACTGTCCACATCAGTACTAACAGAGATCCCCCTCAATTGAAATGTCACAGTTTAAAGCCCAGTTCCCTAAGTGCAGTTAAGGGTGGTCTCGAGGTTCCGATTCTCCATTGTTTGCTTTATTGCCTTAAGAAGTAACTAATTCACAGCTTCATTATAGAGATCCTACAAAGTACTGGTTTGCTGAGAGAGGGGGCTGGTTTCCCATTCCTGTGTTCTCCCCCCCCCGCTTTCCTATCACAAGCATATGTGCGTCTACTCAGAAGTAACACCCATTGTGTTGAATGAGGCTTTGGGCTCATTGGGAGGCTTGTCTTACAAATGCACACAAGTGGAAGTAGCTACTTTGCACCTTCATTATGGAGCCTGGAGGGGAGGGCAGGAGCCTCTCTTCTTGGTTGAGCAGCCCCTGCCACTCAGATGTCGTTCACTCCAACACCCACACCCTACCCAGAAGTAAGTTATGTGAAGCCACTTAGAATGGTGTGATGTACACCCTTGTGGAGCCCTGCCCGGACTGGCTCCTACAAAAATGCAGGTGAGCCACTCCTCCGTTCTCCTTCCATTGTCATGGAAACAGGGCCATGGATGCTGTTGGATCCTTCCCACTGAGACAGACCACCGGTCCATCTGTCCATCTGTGAAGGCATTGGTCCTGTCCACTCCAGCTGGCAGCAGCTCTCCTAGGTCTACGGAAGAGCCCCTTTCCCAACCTTGCTACCTGAGACCCTTTTAACTGAAAATACCAGGGATACCACTTCCAACACACAATGCATGTATTCTACCACAGAATTATGGCCCAATCAAGTTAAGGGGTATCCAAGCCCATCAGCTTGGACCACTGATTTCCATTTTCTGCTGCAAAGAACGTGAAGACAGTTGTCTTGTATAGAACTTCAACTTACTAGAAAATATCACATTTTATGCGAGGTTGGGCGTTAGTTGAAAAGAAAATGCTGCGTTAAGTAATGCTTGATTGAGATTTATAGCCCACTGCATCCTGAAGGCTCAAGGAAGCCGCCACTTTAAAAGTATTTTTTAAAAAATCAACATTAAAAACATGTATGTGACAGAGTTGGGTCATGACAGTCCTTCTTGAGGGCACACCATAATTCTTGGGTTATACAGCTTTTGCTTAAACCTACACACTACACAAAAACCATGAAGAATAGCTCATATGTTATCGATTCGTTGCACACCGACATTACTTTCCGCACAGGAAACTTGATTGCAGTGACATATACAGAGTTATATGAGACTAAAACTAACAGTGCAATCCTGTGCACGTTTACTCAGAAGTAAGTTCCACTGCATGACTCCCACGTATGTGTGCTTAGTATTGCCAATTATGTTTATCTTGTGAAAAGTGGCCTGTACCTGTTTGGAACTTTGAAGACGCCCTGAGCACAGGGTTGGCTCCATTTGTGTGTGTGTGTGTGGGGGGGTGCAGATACCAGTGTATATCACTAAGGCCACTTTTCTCCTACTCATCGAATAACTCCAGTGGCAGCTTCCCCTCTTCCTTCTCCCTGATGCCACCATCTCACAGTTGGGATTGGGCAAGAGTACAGAGGCAGCCGCTGCTCCATATCCACACTCACCTGCTGTCCAGCCAGCAGTGGTTTCAGATGCTCTGGAGCTCCTGTCAGTGTGTAGGCCCTGGTGCCAGACCTGCTCCTGAGAGGTGAAGGAAGCGGTGCCTTGGGGGCCAAACTCAGGGACTGCACAGATCCCTGCCACCCTAAAAATCAGCCCTTTGGGGCTTTTGCACAGCAATGAGTGACATACAGGACCTCTGACAATAACAACAGCAGCAATAACAACAATAACAATAACAGGCAAAAATGGTACAACAATGTAAATATTTCTTGTTTTCGTGTATCTTGCACACCTGCTCAAAGATCCAAAAAGGCAAATGTCAACATGTAAATCAAACTTTGGGGGGTGGGGTGGGGAGACATGTTTTCAATATCAGAGAGGGAGCATAGCTCGTGTAGACAGACTTGTCTCCATTTAAACTGGAACAAATGAAATGAAATATAGCCTTGACCTTGACTAGCCTGCTCATGTTTAAAACTATTAGCCTTGTCTACACTGGCTATATTTGCTACGTTGGCTGATTTGGCTACATTTTTTCCGTTAATGTAGACCAGCTGTGTGTACGCACGGAACACAAACATACAATAAACAGATTTAGAATCCTGTTCATAATATCATGGCCAGATCTAGCTGTGAAGTGACAAACAATAATGAACAAGAAAATGGAGTGGGGGGAGGGAAACTCCAGGGAGATTACATTCCAGGATCCTGAGAAAGTTCCACTGGAAGCCTTGGCACAGAAGAGCTGGTGGAGATGTAAATTAGCCTTGATGAGGGAAAGATGGAAAGTAAGGGAGCCTGTTCTTTTGAGGCTGGAGGATGAGTTTGCTCGCCTGGCTGGCTACTCTGTCTAACAAGCTCCAAGGTAGGTAACAAGCCCCGTTTCTGAAACGGTTAACTTCTGTCAGACATCCCAAATTGAAAATAGCAACAACCTGCTCTCATTTGTAATACCCTTTGTAGATGATTATATGAAACAAAGATTTTAAACTCAAACCAGGTTTCCAACTGGGGAAGAATCCAGAGATGCTCACTGCAAAGGAGAAGAAAGCCAGATGGCATATGTTGGTATAGTTAAGGGTTACATAGAGTAAGTCAATAGGAAATGGGGGGGGGGGGAAATCACAGCCCACAGTTTCATTATTGGCAAGCGAACACTCCAGGGTGATTGCAAAAGAGCTTTATGGGTTTCTTTGCCTCCCTTGGTAGACTTAAATATTTGTATCATAACCCAGGCACAAACTTGTATCCAGGGGTTTACTGGCTGTTTAGAAATCATTTGGTATATTAAAAATGCAGTTACTCAAGCTATTGCCACAAAAAAAAAAGAGCTGAAACTCTGATACTAATTAAAAACATAACCTTTTGGTATCACTAATATTAGGGTTCCCCCCCCCCTTTTCTTTCTTTTTTCTTAAGAAGCTGTTAATAAGGGTAATGCATCTGGATTGGAAGACTTTCCTTCCAAAACAATGTTCATACAGTATCCCCTTTGCTCAGTCCAATGTATTTTATGAACTTGTCAGCAACTGAGGTAGGAAAAGGGAAGGCTGGATAAGAATCAGATGTGATATTTACAAGAAGATATTTTATATATGTATGCGTGTGTATATATGTGTGTGTGTATACACACACACACACAGTGCAAGCTTATACTTTTAGAATTTGACACCATAAGAATTCACATGGAAGGAATCAAAACCTTCCATTTTATATGAACAAATTAAAACTGGATTCAATTAATGAAATTAAAGGATTTCACATCGAGAGTTCAAACAAAAAAAGTATAATTCCCTCCATTTCAAAAGTCATGGTTCTTTTGATTTTCACTTTGCAACAGTTAAGCTATACCTAACCTGCATCAGCTGTTATTTCTACCTGCATGTATTATGTACCTCGTCATTTTCATTTTTAAGCACTGAAATAAGTACTTCATTATACGTGTACTGTTAAATACGTAATGATGAATATGGGCATATCTGCCACCTGTTCAGCCATTGTTACCCATGAAACACCTCACTGGTCATGTTTGTCTATTTGCACTGTATGTCTGTTTTCTGATCTTCCACATCAAGAAGCAATTGGGCCGTGTACAGAAAATAAGATGTGAGTTTGTGTACCACTGATGTTAAGGCAATAGTACAACTGAGATCAGATGTAATGTAGCAGCTATGAGACTAAGCTTCAAATCAGGAAGTCTCTGGTCCAAATTTCACCATGAACTCACAAGCAAGTCTCTCTTTGCCTCACCCTTCCCTGCCCCTATCTGCAATATAAGGAGCACAAGGCAGCATACATCATACTTCACTCCACCCCAACTCAATTTTATTATCACACAGTCCTGTGATGTAGGCTAGGCGGAGAGACAGTGACTGACCCAAGGACAGACAGACCATGAGCATCATGGCCCAGTGAGGATCTCCCCAGTTCTACTCCGATGCTCTAACTATTATACCATCCTGGCCCTCATGATCAGTATTATTAGTTTTCCCAACCAACAGGGCATGCTGGCTAACAGCAGTCTTCTTTCCACTCGGTGCATAAAAAAAGAAAGTTATTGCATAATTCGCAAAAAATAAAGTAACACCAGTAAGATCCTTTGGCTGGTGGTGGTCGCTGGTTGTATATATCGTCTTGAAAGCCAACAATTAGTCCAGCTGGCCTGAGTAGAGGCTGCAGGGTTCAGTACTCTGAGGCACATCTCACACAGCTGTCTTCTCAGAAGTAAATAACATCCCACAGCAGCAACTCTGGCACCTGGTTTCTATTTGGGAATGTGGATTTCAGTTCTATGCCTTTGTTGACTCAAAAGCTAAATCACTTTCCCCCTTTTTTTCTACTCTGATGTCAATGTCAGTGTTTTAATTCTGTGTGGTAGCCAGGGAGGGTGCTTTTTATCTGTACTGAGTGAACTCCCCCCCCCCCCGCGCGCCTGTGTCAAACTCTGGGCTTGACAACAAAACAAAACAAAAAGTGGTGGAAGCTACAAAAACAAGTGAATTTGTTTTCATCTGATACCAACAGCAAAGATACTCTGCTACATAGGTAAATACAATGTAATTTGTTACATGCTTCTATTGTCTGTGTGTCAGACAGGGGTGGGGGAATTAAAGATAATAAAATATTCCTGTAGTGTCAGAACCATGAAGCCCATCCCTAATAAGAATATTAACTTTACAGCATCATGATTTTTTAAAACTATTCTCAGTTTAAGACAGAAATTGCATTGCCAAACTCCTTAAAACATTTCTATGATTGCATTTGTTAATTTTTTATTTACTTAATTAAACCACCAAGATAAGAGAAATTTCAATCATGTAATGCAAGCTCCCAATTGTTTTGGAGAGATACGCACATCTTTTATCAATTTTTGCAACTGTAAAATCGAAACCTGTGTGTACCCAAAGAAATCAGTAATAAAACCTCAGTGGTTAGCCACAGTACTTAATTTTATGAGTTAGGGGTTTTCTTTTTCTTTCTTTCTTTTTTTCTTTCTTTCTTTTTTTCAAGTAAAGGCATGAACGCTTTAAGAATTCCAGCATTCCTCAAGTCCTGCTTTTCATTTGGGGTTGACAGGCAAAGTTCAGAACACATCATTATGGGGTTCGCAGTCACTGCTAAAGGTAACACTCATATTACAAATGAATTAATAGAAAACACTTACCTTCCCTACTAGCTTTCCTTTCCTGTTCATGCAAAGGTAAAAGTCTGTCTCTTTGCCTTTGATCCGGACTTGACTGCCAAATGTGTCTGTTTCCACTAGAAGCTGGGCTTGTAAAGGAAGAAGAAGAAAAACAAAAACAGGCATTTACCAGGCCAGTCATAGAGTGAATGAGTGAAGATGCTCTTCTATATCTTCTCCGCATCTGAGTGGTGAGGTAGAGAATCCTTGCTCTATCACAGGGGAGGGGGAGAGGGGAATGCAGAAGAAACACACAAGCCCGTGTGCGCTACACATTGCATGACCACCAGATCAATGTAACAGCAGCTGGTGCTGCAGTACAGAGCTGGACTTTTCTTGGATGGATGGATGGATGGATGGGATGGAGACTACCACTACAGTCAATGGAACTCTGTTGAATTGGAAATAGGTTGCATTTATTTCCATAAAATAAACCACATCCCTTCAAAATAAGGGGCATTTGGCAACCATTGACTCCAGATTGTACTGTACATCGCAAAAGTAATCCCACTGACTATAGATCCACACACACTCTGAAATTGAAGGAAACGTAAGAGAAAGAAAAGGCTTGGGGGCAAAGTTCTGACTGCTGCTGCTCTACATGATGGCAAAGAAAGAACTAAGTTATAAGCAGAGCCAGCCCTGCCATGCATCAGGGTGAAACAGCCTGCCTCAGGTAGTACGATTGGGGGGGGGGTGGATAAGTGGAGGCAGGAACTGGCATCTGAATGGGGCAACAAGAGTTTTTAAAGGGTGGGCCCTAGCAGGGGGGGGGTCATTTGGGCTCCACTTCAGGCAGCAAAGTGTCTTGGGCTGTCACTGGCTAGAAGGGTGCTGACAGAGCAAAGCTGAAATTTCTCAGAATAACTTTTTATGAGCACATTTCTGAGATTTTTCTTCTTCTCACTCCCCACCCCCACCCTAAAAGAACGCCACTCTGCAGAATGTTATCTGAATGTTCTCCACCACTATTTGGTAGCAGATGCCATCCCACCCCCCGCCAACATGCACGCACACATGCCGCACACACAGAATACTGTGGATGATGCTAGGTCTGGAACATTGTGGAGGATTCAAAATGGTGTCCAGGTTGCCAACTTGGTTGCTGCTGCCTCTTGCAACAAATTAAAAAAAAAAATAATTGTGAACTGCCCAGAGAGCTTCGGCTATTGGGTGGTATAGCAATGTAATAAATAAATAAATAAATACGCACACAAGCAAGCAAGCAAGCTAGGGGGTGGGGGACGACAAAGGTGTGCTATTGCTTCCACTGCTAATGTTGAGTCCCACCCCTGAAAAACTGTTGGAGAATTTCTCTTCCCCTTTGAGAAATTCAGTGAAATGGTCCCACTGATTTCTCTGCCCACAAATTGGGTGGAGAATTTCAAGGGGCTGTTTGTACACAGCTCCAGTACTAATCCTGCCCTTCAGGGGCTCTGTTATTTGTTCAGCATGTCCTGCTAGCAGAAAGGTCCCTACTCAAGTACTTTGGAATGTGGCCAGTACAGGGGCAATCGCATAGGTGCCAAAATGAAGAATCCCTGCTCTCATTACATTATTGTACTTATCAAGCAATCCCACTGACAACAGGAAAAATAAATATGTGCATTGCACTGTTGTCAAAGAAAGTATTTTCTGTTATAGCTGCATGTAAAAAGCAACAAAATATGGTAATGTTCCCTATGAATAGAAATGTGTAACAGTCTTCATATCATCCACCCATACAACAACCCCTTGAAGCAAGCCTTTATTTTGCTAATATGCTAGAGAAGGGAACATCCATCCATCCATCTCTCTCTCTCTCTCTGAGTGTGTGTGTATGTATGTATGTGTATGTATGTATACACACACACACACTGTATTAATCAAGTTTATTATTTATTTTATAATTTTAAAAATAATTTTCCATTCACACTTGTCCATACATAAAAAATCCCACCATGTGGTGTACCCACATGGATGAAGTACCACACGAAACAGGAACTTCCACAACAAGTGGGGTTTTAACAATGACAGCACTCTTGGTCAAATATGCTATACAAGTGGGTCCTGCAACAAAATGTTCAGGATTCCAGCAAGCCAGCCATGCCCTTTTGCAGGATACTCCATTCCACTCCTCCTCCCCCTCCCCCCCTCCCCACAACAGTCAGCCAGCATTCCGTGACCACTGAGCATGCCCAGTCATCATTGGGCTGCTCTGGTTTCCCACCCCCACCCCCACCCCATTAGAGTTTCTTTTTTCTAAAGTGGTTTTGTACTTATAAAAGCCATAGCCCCCCCATAGGGGTTTCCCTAAGCCTGTTCATATCGCCCTCTTATGCATGGAAGGTGCCACTTTGGCTACATAAGGATCCATACTTGGAAAATGAATTTGCTAATAGTATATAGGACTGGGATGGGGAACCGCTGGCCCGTGGGCCAATTTAGCCTCCCAGGCTGGCCCATGTGGCCCACAGGGCCTTGGCCAAGGACCCTCCCCCTCCCTCAGGCACTGCCCCTTCAGGACAAGCAGGAAGAGGAATCCACGCTGTTACCTCTGATCATTGATTGCAGGAACGGCAGGCATAAGAGATAACGGGGAATCCCTTGGTGCACCACTTGCCATCCCAACAGGAAAGCCAAGAAGCACACTAAGGGCTTTAGCCAGCCCACATCCTCCCCAGTGTGGGAAGGCCTGGGGGCAGGTGGAGTTGCCCTGGCTGATGCACTGTGTGGAAGATCACTCCTCCACCTGGCACCTTGCTTAGGGCAGCTTTGCCCACCTGGCATTCCCCACAACTGGAGAAGGCACTGGGCCAGCAAAGCTGGTTCCTGGACCAGGCGGAGGAGCACTCCTCCACCCAGTGCCTCAGCTGGGGTGACTTTGCTCCATGTGGGCTTTCCACACTCATGTGGCAGTGAGGCCACCTCCCTCACCAAGCCGCTGGCTGGAGAAGTGCCCCTCCACCCAACGCTGTGTTTGGAGCAGCTTTGATCCAGCGCCCCACCCAGTTATAGTTCCCCATCCTTGATATACAGTATTCTTGAGATCCTAGAACTGTCAGGCAAAGAACACCACCCATTGGGGGGGTGGAAAAGATGTTGAAAATGGCCAGTGACATTCTGATTTTCTGCCCATTTTATACTATATAGTCTCCTGCTCCCCTGAGAGAATAAAGTAAGTTAGCCTGGATTGGCCTAAACTGAGCACAAAATGGAAGTTTCAAGATGGGCCGCAACAGACATTATTCACATATGCCCTCATCAAGGTGCTATGCCCAAAGCTGGCAGTCTCCAGGAAGTTGGGCCAGCAGTTCTCAAGTGAACAGTCGTATTCCAGTCACTGTCCATTTATCCTGAATCAACATGAACACTTTGGAGAAGGGCTGGCAGATGGCCACAGTGGAAAATGTGTCGGCTTGAAGAGTGAGAAAGACCCCTAAGGAGCAGAGAGGGACCTTTGCCAAAGAACTTGGAGACAGACCTCTGTCTGAGATCCAAAAGAGCTGCTGCCAGAGTAGAAAACACTAGGCAAGGTGGACCAATGGTCCAACCCAGTACAAGGCAGCTTTGTATGTTGGCTAGCATAGGTGATTGTCTCTAGTTTTGTCCACCAGTGTTGCTGTATTTATATGTCAAGGGCTGAGGGAATTCAGTCCTTTGTCTTTTTTCTACTTATAATGTTGACTGTCAGATAAAAACAACTTTTGGCGAACTTTGTCCTACAGATTCAACAGAAAACCGCATAATGACAAAAAGACTTCGTATCACCCTCATCATCTTGAGCCAAACGGTTGATTTCAATCATTTAAGTAAAACAGGTCTGCGTCTTTTAAAATTCACATTTGTCTCTCCATTCCAAAACATTTTCATGAAAGCTGGGTAGTTTCAAAACTACAAGATACATCACCTCACTCTCAAACTAAAACAAGTATGAGTAATACCCAGGCTGATTTTAATTTGAAAAATATCACCTTAAAAAGATGTTGGTTCCCTGCTGTGAAAATTAAAACCATCTGGATGGTGTGATTTCCAATAATTAATTTAGCTCTCCTTTGACACCATTACTAATTAAAATATGATACCCCCTTTTTTTCAAGTAAAGAATTTAAATAAATTTTAAAGACCTAATAAAATAATGTAATAATTTTGGAAATAAATGAAAATTACCGTTTCTCCTACTTGCCGGGCTACAAAATGCTATAGGTGTACCTTTATACTAACAAGAACTAATTAAGGCAGAACTGAAGGTAGCAAACTTCATGGGAAAACATCAGTAACAATATTCATCCCTACAAAAACAAGGACCAGGAGGCATGGTGCAATGAGTTTCAAACGCAAAATGCAAAATATTTAAAAGCAAAGTTTTAGAGTTATGTTTCCAAGGTAGTGCTGTCAGTGAGCTCGGTGTATAGGATCATGGGATAGATTTGTTCCCAGGCAGCCAGACAACTGACCATAAGAATCATGAATTACACCCAGAAGCAACTAGCCCATCTCATGGGCTGCAGGTACAATTCTGTGATATATGAACACTGTAAGGCACATGGCAAAGGTGTAAACCGATAGTGGGCAGGTCCTTAATTAATTTGCTTTTTTTTTTTTTCTAGAATGATTACAACTAAGTTATTACATAGTTCTTCTGACTTGGCATAATATTGGGCCCAGGTCTTAGGCTGGGATAATTTAAAGCCAAGGTTTGAAATATGAGCCAGAACCATATACTTACAGCACCACCTTTAGGCTAACCTTTTTCTAAAGCATTTGTATTTATTCATTCATTCATTTTATTTTATTTTCAAAGTGATCACTTCAAAAAAATATGGGTATTACATTCTTTCATCACTCACTGCAACTAACTGGCAAAGTACACATTATTACACTGCAGCTACGGTACGCATATTGAAGCCCAAATGGCCCCTTTTTCATTGCAGAATGGAAGGAGCAATTTGCATTCGAGGGAAAGGAGTGCTAAACCTTTCTTGTACATCTTCCCTTCTGAGCTGTGTTTAACCCCTGGCATTTTCATGCCCACACTTGTGAGTTAAACATGGGCCTAGAACCCAGCAGAAGTAACAAGCGGCAGTCAGGAAGGAATTTCAGGGGGAACGTGACAAGCAGAGGAAACGTTATGTATGAGATTCCCTCCTACTCTTCTCCAGTGCAAAGAGTTCCTTCGCCGCCTCCTGAAGAAACTTTTCAACAGATCAGTGGTCTCCAAAGTGGGATGCGCAAGACAATCCACTGGTGTGCGGGAGCTGCCTCCTGCTGCTCCAACAAGCTAAGGATATACGAAAGTCACTTCCCTTTCCGCGGATTATGTTGATGGTGGGGGGGAGGCGTTCTGTCCCTCCCCCCAGAATCCTCGACAGCGGGGGAGGCGATCCGTTCCTCCCCCCCAGAATCCTCCACGGCTGGCTGTGCTCCACGGCAGCTCCACGGAGCAGCCGGCCAGGCCCAGGCCAGAGCCGTCCGCAGCCGGATTTCCGGCCGAGGAGGGCTCTGGGTAAAAAACAAAAAACCACGTACGCAAATGGCGATGGCTACGGCTGCCGCCATTTGCGTTCCTTTTTTTTGGCCGTCTTAGTCTATGTAAATATTTACGTAGACTATGATGGCGAAAATAAAGGGGAATGCAAATAGCGTAGCGGGCGCTATTTGCGTCCCTTTTTGATTCGCCGTTTTAGCCTATGTAAATATTTAAGATACGTAAATATTTAATATTCACCGTTTTAGCCTACGTAAATATTTACGTAGGCTAAAACGGCGAATCAAAAAGGGACGCAAATAGCGCCCACTACGCTATTTGCGTTCCCCTTATTTTCGCCGTCTTAGTCTACGTAAATATTTACGTAGACTAAGACGGAGAAAAATAAGGAACGCAAATGGCGGCGGCCATAGCCACCGCCATTTGCGTACGCGTTTGTTGTTGTTTTTTACCCAGCCATGATAGGCTACGTAAATCTTTACGTAGCCTATCACATCTTGGAAAAAAAACAACCACAAGACTGCAAATGGCGGCGGCGGCAGCCAGTCGGAAGACCAGCCGCCGCTGCCCAGAACATCCACCCCAGGTAAGTCTCGTCCTGGGGGGGATCCGTGGGGGGGTGGCAGGCTGTTCCGCCACAGATTTCGAGGGGCCAAATGCACTGGCCTCACCGAGATCCATGGCGGAATTCTCTGACATCCCTACTACAAGCTGCTGTTGTGTTCAAGAAGGGTGGCTGTGGGGCTGAAGGAAAGCAGGAAGAAAATTAACCTTTCCTTCGCGCTCAGTAAAGCAGGAAAAGAGATTAACCCTTCCCACTCTCTGTTCAAAGCCAAGAAGGAAGCAGGAACTTTCCTCTCAGTTTCCATCCTGCCAAAGGAGAGCGGGAAGGGTTAACAGCCCAGGCCAAACCACCAGCCGGCCAAGGAGTGGGGACTCTGTGCAGGGTGCAGGGCTGGTGAGCAGGACTTCTGGCTCTAGCGCAGGCAGGAGCCCAGCCAAGCACATCTTTCCCCTCCTTGCAAGTTGACAGTGGTGCCCCCGCTCGATCATCAGCATATAGCAACGACCTGTGCACAGTTAAGTGGATTACAGATTAAATTAATAATCATTTTTTGAAGTGAGAGCAAATAGGGAGTTTTTACCATTAAGAAAAAAATATTTTAAAAATATTGTTTATTTCATCTTTATCTCATCCTGTTCAATTTTGTGTGTGTTTTATAATGTCCATAATATATTAGTACAGTAGTGCATGTATATAATTTATAAATAAATATACATATATTGGGGGTGCATGCTCAATTTTTTTTCACTGATAGGGGTGCGCGATCAAAAACGTTCAGAGACAACTGCAATAGATGATGGGCTGTAAGAATTTTGTTATATGTGATTGTAATGTAATGTGTAGTTTGCCCCTTTAAGTGAAAAAAGCAAATTGCAAATCACTCCTTCTAATAGCAAACTCAGTTGGAGAGTACCAACAAGACTGTAACCAAACCATGGCTCCTGAGAAATACAGCTGAGGTATCAGCATGCTCGGGGAAAACCTGAGGTTATAGAAGTACCCCCAAAATCTTTTTTTAAAACATCAAAGGGGGGGGGTACTTCCCAAAGGGGGGGTACTTCCAAAGGTACCCACCCCAAAAACAGCCCAATGAGGACTGAGTATGCATGGTTAAAAGCCATGGAATGCTGACTGTCAGTTGGAAAAGAAAAACATAAAACTGGGCAGAGAGCAAACTCTGCAGGAGGGAATGGCTGGCTGGCAACCTGAACTGGAGTGCCCCTATTAGGAGGTGAAGAAACACTGCAACCTTATGTTGCAGGTCTCACTTGTACATTGTAATCCACAACTCTACACTCAGATGCAAAAATTTCATCCATTAGAAAGCAAATTGTTGGAACAGGAGGTGCAACTACAAAATTACAGAACTGCAATAGTACTTTTGTATTGAAGTGATGCTATTTCAGCACCAAAATCATACATGAAAATGTTTAAGGGCCTATATATACAAGTAAGGGAGACCTTGTAGTTTGCAGATGTTCCATCACTTTCTGTTTTCATATAAGCACTTTCTCATTCAGCATATTATTCTTCTGAGAAGCCAACCTCAGTTTTATGTGACTTAGTTTAGACTAAAGATCTAAGGTACACAGCCATCTTAGGTACTGGGAAAGCAGCATCAGTAGTAGTATCTTTTCATGGCCATTTCTAGAGGCGCTCAAATCTGTAGGTAGGTGTAGGAATGTGCATTGGTTTCCTAATAAACTGAACCGAACGGGGCCCATTTGATTCAATTTTCATTCATTATGAAATGAATGTCAAGAGCAGAGATGGGGAACCTCCAGCCCACAGCAGTTCCCCATCCGGCCCATGAGCCTCCAGGCACTGCCCCATGTAGGAAACCCCACTCTTATTGGAGATAACAGGAGCAATTTCCCTGCGTACCATGCCCCATCTCATTTGGGGAGATCTGGACCAATGAGATATTGTCATTTTTCCAGTGCTGAAGACATTTGTCCTTTATAATTTAACAAAATCACTCATCATTTTATTCCACATATGGGTGGCTTTCACCTTGGGATCTTGTAACGTCATGCCTTAACTTTTCCTTTGCTTTGTTCTTTAGAGCTAGCTGGAAGATGAATGTTCTGTTGCTTTAAACTACAATTCTTCAGTAGAAATATTGTGGGAAGACTGATATCCATTCTTAAACATTGTTTCTGATTCCTAACAAGGGAAAACCTTCTGCTGGCAACCTTTTCCTGTATTGGTCCATTCCTCCTGAACTTTCTTGAGAACTCCCACTAGAAAGAGAAAAAAAAGACCAATTTCTCGCATGTCTAGCTGAAAGGGATAACATGTATCTGGATGCATGTATATGTGCTGAAAGGCTATAGTCCAGCTAAGAAAACATTAAGTCAGAGAAACATTTGATGATGGTGATGCCAATTATCTTTCAAAGATTTCCCTCGAGTAGGAGGATGGGAACCAGAAAGCTAATGAAAAGTTATTAGGAGGGAGTTACAGGAAACTGAGAAACGTGCAGCTTCGATTTTGCTATATCAAAGAACTCCTTCTTGTCTCAATGGGCTAAATCAAAGGGGGGACACATAGAGAGGTTTGGCTGTAAAGAAGAAGTGGATTCACACAGATACATTTCATCCTACTGAGATCTAAATGTTACAATCCAGTTCTGGTCCACATATGCTATCCCGGAACACTATCCTGGAATCTTTTGAACTTCTAAACACTATCCTGGAATCATTTTGATGAAGTGTGGTTACAAAATAGTTTAAATAAATAAATATTCAGGCCTGGGATGAGCATTGTTAGACATGACCCTAGACCTCTGGAGGGCCCTCTGCCCTATCCTTCTGCCTTTCCCTTACCATGAGGTGGGGGGAAACTAGTCCAGCTGGCAAGTACTGCTGCTGGAACCTGCCATTTTAATTCCCTCACCATGTCTCTGGAGCCCCAATAGAGCATTACTTCGGAGCACTGCTCCACTGGCGCCCCAGAGGCATTGTGAGAGAATTAAAATAGAGGGTGCAAGCAGCAGCGCTCGCTAGCTAGAACAGCTTATTTTATTACGGCTGGCATATGCCTGCCTCATAGTAAGGGAAAGGAAAGGAAGGGGAGGAGAGGAGAGCTGCTTTCATCACCATCAAGGTAGAGGTCTGTGCTGAAGCACCCCACAGCAGAAACACCGCTGCAGAAGGCTCCACTGGTGGGCTGTTGAGGGACCCACCAAGCCAAACGCCAGCCCCAAACAGAATGGAGTATTCTGGAAGAGAGGCATGGCTGTCTGGCTGGAATCCTGAACAGGAGCCCTTTATATTTGTTCATGCTATGCCCATATGTCACCTCAAGCAGGCTATAATAAAGGCTCAGGGCAGTTCTAGAAATAATCAATCACTTATTATTGCAGATTACACATTTCTATAGCACTTGCAATATTAAACGTGTTTTCTAATCCTTTTTCTCATTTAACCTCACGTACTGTAGACTGCCACAACTTCAGATGCTGTTCTGGATCAACACTCTTGGGAGGTCCCCTAGTTCAACATATCTGGAGGACACTAGGGGTGTTTCTCCACAACCACAGAAGGAGACGGAAGGAGAAGCCAATCATGGCTTACCCGGATTTTTCAAGGAGTCAGCTTTGGTCTGCGCAGGGCTCCACAAGCAAGTGTATTGCACCAATAAAAGTCACTTCACAGAACATACTTCCGGGGGGGTGGAGTGAATGTCATCTGATGGGCAGGGGCTGCTCAACTAATAAGAGAGGCTCCCCACCCCGTCTGTCCAGGCTCTCCCCTGTTTCTTCTTTGATAAAATCCTGGGAGGTTTCCTCCCCTGTATCCACAGAAATCACTCTCTTTCTCTCTCTCTTCCCCACTTCCTTACATTGACAATCATTATAGAAACACAGCGTTCTCGCTGCCCTGCTGCAATCAATCAAAGCTTCAAAGCTTTGTCATCAAGCCTTTCTAAATGCATTGTTTTGATTCATGGGGATCTCAATAACTTCGGGAGTGTGCATTTCAGGAACAAGCCTCATTGACCACAATGGAAGTTACTTCCAAGTAGACACACACATGTTTGTGCTGGGAAAGGAGAGGGGGACAGGGATGGGAAACCAGCCCCCTTTCTGACTCGAGGCTGCACAGGAATGAAGGTCTGAGTTAGTTACTTCTGAAGGCAGTAAACCAAACAACGGAGAATCACAGCCTGGTGGAAGCACTTTACAGTCTTTAGGGAAATAGTGCTTTAAAATGTGCTACTTCGATTGAGGGGATCTCTGTAAATTCTGAACTGCGCATTCGAGGGACAAGCCTCATTCAGCACAATGGGAGTTACTTTTGAGGAGACACTAATTGGTTTGTGCAGGGATGGGAAACGCACAGGAAACACGCCTTCACCGGGGTCACGGTGAAAGGCACACCCCTGGGCAGGGCCAGCATACCTGAGGTCAATGCAGGGGCTGGGGCACACAACAACTATACCATGGAGAACCCAACTTAAGGAAAAGAATCAGACTTTAAGCAGTCTCAGGAAATCCAGTTTTTCATGATAAACTCCGTGGGGGCTGCTGGATGGCCACGACGTCATGTATCCCTAATGACCTCCAAATGCTGCCAGCTCTGAGTAAATCACTCATGGAGACAGCCCCTAGGTTGGCAAAGGCTGCTCCAAGGCAAAAAGCCCACAGTTATTGTGACTTGTTATGTTTGGATTCATAGTTGAATCCAAACATAATTTTGAATGGAAGACAATTCAAAAATCATAACAAATAAGAGCAGAGAGTATTATGGAGTAGTATAGTTATAATGCTCCATAATACTCTCTCTTTGTGTTTAGTTTTAAACTATTTATTACTTTATATATACACACACACACACACACAAATAACATAGTATAATTCCATTTTATGGATCAGGGATACAAATCATAACTTGCTAAAAGAACACCTAGCAAGATCATGGCTAAGGAAAGCGTTGGGCTCAGCAGCTTTAGACCTATGGCAAAAATGCTTCCTGGGAAGCAGGGAGGAGGTCTCTGCCAATTCCCACCCCCACCTGCATCCTTCCACACCATTCTGACGGATCTTGCCACCCCCAGGAGCAGATATGTGGGGAGGGCGCACAGGAGGCTGCAGAAGGAAGGGGGAGGCGAGTAAGTCCTGTTCGATGAATGTGAACTCTGCTCTCTTCAAGGAAGGAAAATCAGGATCCAAGCCACTGTGTCAGCAAAAGATCACCCATTGCCACATGGAGTATATCAGAATCTGTGAAAATGGTAGAATAAAGTGGCGCCCACATGTTCCCATATTCTGAGAATAGATTTACACCACTTCTTACACTGCCTTTATATCCATAACACAGTGAACTATTCTCTGCACCTCAGAAATCCCATATCATGAACATGGATGTGACTTTTTTTCTTTTTGATTGCAATGCTCAGCCTATGAAGGAAATAATTTCCAGATAGGTACAGGGTAAGACTATCTTGCTTTGACCACAACTTGTGCACAATACAGTGTGAGAGGAGGCAGAGTCAGTGTCTAGTTGGCATTTGTTTGTGCAGAACATAAGTTTTACTTTGCTACAAGTCCATTCCTTGGGGCAAAAAAATAAGCCTCCAGAATTGCTAAGAAAAAGTTCCCACTTTATATCCATGCTTAGAAGTCACCAACACAGAGAATAATATCCAACAGAAAAATCATGTAGGACATTGTAGATTAGTTATAATATGTGAAATATGGCATGGATGTTCTCTGAGCCACAAATACGTCCAGAGAGCTACTTCATATACTTGCAGGGCAAACCCCACCCCCACCCATGCTGCACTTTACACGTAAAGACAGACATTTTCTGAGTGCAACAAAACTGCAGTGTGTGAAGCAGCCCTTAGACCGGCTGAAATATCACCAAACTCAGCTCGCGTTTACAATCCAAACGTTGAATCCTACGATACATGATAGAATGACCTTGCATCCACTCCATAGTCATGACATAATGAAGAGGGAGCAGTGCCAAAATTATGTAAAGTCCATGGGGAGTAATAAAACCTGCAGGCTATGAGCAAGTGAGAGAATCTATATTGCCTACATATTGAAATCTTATTCATATAAACACATAGCTCTGGCATCTGATTTCTCTTTCACTTGCTCTGGTACACATAAGAAGTTGCTGGTATTGAAGAGAAAGGAACTACTGGTGGTATAAAACAGATGTGAGAGAAGATATGGGTAGGCACACTGTCCCACAAATCTCATTTCAAATTACAGAATTTTGCACAAGCAATTAAAAAACAACAACAGAGAAATGGCCTCAAAATGAGAGCACGGGCTATACTTTAGCTCAGTAGTCTAGAAATCTTGCCCACTTTTAATCCCAAACTGCAACATGGGCCCACTTCTAATTTTTATCATACATGCTCCATTTTCTCCTTCTCTCTTTAAGGTGAACACATGCAAAGGAGGGTGGGAGTGCCTGTATTTATAGAAGAAGAAATGTTCACAGGTGTGGAAAGCAGGGGTGAAAAAGTCACACCTACCTAAATGTCTTCATCTACACCAGGGCTGGCCCTGCAGATGTTGGACTTAGGAAGGATGGCCAAGGGCCAGGGTTGCAGGGAGCTGTAGTCCAGCAACATCTGGAGAGGAACGAAGTCCCCCAGCCCTGAATCCTCAAAACTGTTGCAAGGAACTCTGTCTTCCTTTACCTCTGGTCACCCTTTAATCTTTCTCTGGGCTTGTTCACATGGAGCTTTTATCTTGCTATTGAGACTGGTTACTCACAGAGGTTTGCGAGTCCTTTAGATGATGTCGTCAACCTCCAGAGCGTCTCCCGCACTAAATAACCTATATTCCATTTTTTAAAAGATCAGAGATCTTTTTTAAAAGATCAGAGCTATCAAATTACAGCACTTGAGTTCCCCTATGAAAAGAGGAAACATCGAAATAAGAGGAGATAGACCACAGCACCATCTAGTGGCTGTATAATGAAACATATGGAAGATTCAGCTAAGGCGGGAATGGAGGGGAAAGGGCAGGGAGGAAGCATGTGCAAAGAGAGCCCATCACGATCCTGCATTTAAAAAGGAAGAAGAAAGCCCCGTATTAAATGCGGGATTTTAGGCTGGTGTAGAGATGCTCTCTGTCTTTCTCTTTCACTATTTAGTAGGGATGGACGAAAGGGACTTACCTAGTCCCGCAGCTTGCTTTGCGGTGGGGGGGAGGCGCTTCGGTTCTCCCCCCGAAGTTCAGGCGAGGGGGGGGAGGCGCCCCGCCTCGCCCGGCCGAAATTCAGGCCGGGGGGGAGGCGCCCCATCCCTTGCCGCCGAAATTCAGGCCGGGGAGGAGCGCCCAGTCTCCCCAGCCGCGAAAAAAAAAAGTAAAGTAAAAAAACACACACACACCCGTGATAGGCTACGTAACGATTTACGTAGCCTATCACGGCTAGATTTCCAAAGTCAGCCGTGATAGGCTATGTAAATCGTCACGTAGCCTATCACGGGTGACCTTGAAAGAAAAAAAAAAGCGCGTACGCAAATGGCGGCGCCCATGGGGCACCGCCATTTGCGTTCCTTAGTTTGGCACGTCTAGTCTACATAAAGATTTACGTAGACTACGGTGAAAATAAGGGAACGCTATTTGTGTTGCCCTTATTTTCGCCGTAGTCTACGTAAATCTTTACGTAGACTAGACGTGCCAAACTAAGGAACGCAAATGGCGGCGCCCCATGGGCGCCGCCATTTACATTTGCGCTTTTTTTTTCCAAAGTCACCCGTGATAGGCTACGTGACGATTTACATAGCCTATCACGGCTGACTTTGGAAATCTAGCCGTGATAGGCTACGTAAATCGTTACGTAGCCTATCATGGGTGTTTTTTGTTTTTTTTTACTTTCCTTTTTTATTTTGCAATGGCAGCGGCGGCAGCCAGTCAGAAGACCGGCCACGGCCGCTGCCACCACCAAAATGCCGCCGAAACGCCGCCGGGACCTGCCGCCGAGAGGGACATTCGCACGAGGTAAGTCCCATCCCGGGGAGGGCAGGGGGCCAGCGGAGAATTTCACCACCAATTTCGGCGGGCCGAATGCGTTGGCATTCGACCTCCCGGAGATTCATGGAGAAATTCTCCGCCATCCCTACTATTTAGGAGAAACTCAAAGTATCAAAACCAACAGTGGTGGTGCCACTGATGTGACTTATCTGAGGCTGGAGCAAAACCTACTTGTGGTTCCCCCAACTCACCAACTGAAGACCAATGCCGAATGGGCTTTTTCAGTATTGTGTCATTATTTCTCTTCTCACCCCACCCCACCCCACCCCAGCATTACCTTGTTTAACAATATCTTTTCCCATTTTGGTACCTCTGGATTAGTTTTGTGTTTCGAAGCAGTAGATGGTTTGTTACACCCACACCAATGAAATCCGTATGGATTTGAGTTGCGACGTAAGTTTAGTCAAGTTAACAATGTCTACAACCAGGTGATCTACACTGCCTAGAACTCCCCTTGCCCCTCACCATTGTCGATGCTGGCTAGGGTGATGGGAGTTATAGGCCAAAACATCTGGAGATCCACAAGTTGCCAACCCCTGTTCTTCATGCATCTTATGGCAAAGGGACTGAGTAAAAAAATAAAATCACCTCCTGTTTGCTCAGAAACGATCCCATGAACCCACCCAGAATTAAAAGAAATGAGGTTGCAAAGCATTGAATTATATATACAGTAGCTGTCTAATATACTCTGTATTTTCTTTCCTCCATGTAACTGTCAGAACTCATCCATCCGATACAGAATACATCCAATATAGAATATGCTTCAATATTTTCATAAGTTCTGCTGCCTGTTGTGATGTCTTCATAGTTTATCTGTCACAGATAACAACATGGCTTCCCAGTCCCTACTTCAACACATGCACCCAGCTTTTAGTACATAGATAACAATGTCAAACCAATCAATCTTTACAAATGGCAACATGTTACGTTTGTAGAAGAAAACGCAGGACGTTTTCAGAAATTTCATGAGATTCCATTATTTAGGACATTCAGCTTGTTTGAGTAACTTCCAGCTGTGCATTTGAGACCAAGTCTGCAGATTCTTATTTATAGAAATTATTTCATGCAGTATTCTTGCCTGCGTAGGAATATTATCCACTCGAATGGAGCATGGAGACAGGCAAAACCATTTGCAGGGAAGGAGGAATTTAATATTTCTCGGCCCGCTGCACAGAGTTTCATACTATAATCACTTATTGATGCATTTATCCTAAAGAATAAGAGATCAAAATAATGTCCTGTTGACATAAGTGTATTTCAGAGTAAGACTCTTCCAGAAACTGACTGAACAGGCTTGTGTAAGTTAAAGCCTATATTTTGTTAGCAGAAGCCTTGCCCATTTTGTCTCTATTACCAGGGCGTATGATTTGGTCCAGAGCTTGTTCATCTAGACATACCACTCAGACCAGATCCTTTAAACGTTGCTATATTTTAATGAGAGCTGTGTGCAAATGGCCTCTCGAAATCCTCCACCCTATTTGCGTGCTGAGAAATTGGGGAAACAATTTTACCAGATTTCTCCAGCGGGAGGAGAAATTCTCCAACAGTTTCTCACACTGGCAGAGGTTGTAGCACAGCTTCTTTTTTTTCCCAAATGGATTTTATTTTTTTTGTGCTGCCACTGCAAGTGGCAGCAGCATCAACTGTGTTGGCAGTCTGGCCCCCATTTTGCAGCCTCCACAATGCCCCATACCTAGCATCATTCTGGGGCACTGTGGGGCGGAGAGGGAAGACGGCTGTGGGGCAGAGAGGGAAGACAAACAAAAAAGGTGAAGAAAATTTGGAGAAAATTCTGCAAAGTGTCCTTTTATTTTTAAGGAGTAAGAAAAGAAAAATCTCAGAACTTTTCTGAGAAAAATGTCTTCTGAGAGGGCATTTTAGTAATTTATTCTGAAATTCTTTGGGTGGTGTTTTGTAGTGTTTTTGAGCTTATCAATTCACTGCAAGGTCACCAAGATTGCTGTGCTTGCTTCCTGATCTGAAAAGGCCCTATGGGAGAAATTTCCTCATGATGTTTTTTCTTCTTCTTCCCCCTTGAGCTTTAATTGATGTGCGGGAAGTAGGGATGTTGGAAGAATCCATCTGGGAGGTGAAGCTCGCTAAGCTTTAATCATCCTAGCTCCCCAGACCTTGGCTTGCTTTCCTGCAAGCTGGCCCAGCTTGATCTGCATCAAGTTGGGCCAGTTTGCAGATTTCTGGTTTGTTTGTTTTTTATTATTTGTGTAAAAAGCCATTTGTGGCCAGAATTTGCGTAATTTGCTCAAATTGTGGCCAGAATTTGCATAATTTGCACAAATTTTAAAAAACGCAGAAAGGGTTCCTGAATTTTGGGATGAAATCCCGGCTTGACTCACAAATGCAAGCTGAGTCAGGGGTGCCACAGAAATCCAGCAAGATCCAAAAGGGCCAAATTTCCCAGCGATGGATATCTCTAGCGGGAAGCTAAGGAGGCTGCAGGTTGCTGGAGAAATGATTATATAATGAAAGACATGACACTCACACACACTCCTCAGTTACTTCAGCAGTAACATAATCACAAGAACTCTGAACCCACCCCATGAGAATTTCTCTGAAATGTTTTTCTCTTTTGAATTTCTTTCTGAAAGGAATTTATTCTCTATCAAATTGAATGAGAAGTGTCAAAAAAAAAAAAAAAGCAGAAGACATTTTTGGCACAGCCCTAGTTTTAATAAATTTTGTTGTACCAGTTTTTGAGGGCTCATTTATCATTTTGAAAGCTGCAATAGAGCCTGGGGCCTGCAGGCCCTGGTGTATTGCAATCCATCTTAGGGTAAGGCTGCTTTCTGGAGCAATATGGATGCATGTTGGACATCCTGCTGAGCAACCAAAATAGGGTTGATTTCATTAGGCCCAGAGGATCAGGCAGAAAGTCCAGGTACATCTGGAATTTGCCAGCTCATAACATGTCACTTCTATTTCCACTGCCAAAGCACAAGCCAAAGAAGAAACATGATGTATGAGAAAACAATAAATCATGAAAACGGAGAACAGAATTTATGGGAACATCATGGCTTTCTATCTTCAAAATGGTCCTAGTTCTGGCCAGAAGTTCAATAGATGCGTATTTACTCAGAATCATTTTGCCAATCCATCTTGGGAAGTTCAGTAACTGGTTGCTCTTCTCCAGTGGCCAAACAGGAGAGATTTCAGCACCACTGCATTCTCTTCCCACATCAATCTCTCCATGTGCCAGCCTCGACACTGTCCAAAAGAGAGTCTCTCCAAGGTCACACACTGTTGTACTTGTGAGCGCTCCAAGCAGAAGTTAATCAGGAGGAATTTGTTGAGCATTTAAAAGCATGGGTTGAATTAGATTACAAGCTGTGCCTAATATAAAAAGATGTTATTTTCTCTGTATAGTGAGGTTTTATTACTCTGTGCCCTCTAATAAAAGTTGAAATTATGATGATTCATTTTACGAATGGGAATATGCATGTTTGTATATTTGCTCAAAGGCGCTCATTGTAACTTCTTTTTTCCTAGCAAAGTGAGAAATATCCTGAAACTAAGGTTGCACTATGCTACTGTATCCAGCAGGAAAAATCCTTATGGGTCTGGGGCTTAGGTAGCACATGGGGTGTGAGGACAGTAAATCTATACACAGTGAAGCCTGAACATGCATTAGTACATACTTAAAATGAAAAATAGCTTGTCTTATGGCAATTTTGTTTTTTTGTTTTTTTATTATTACATTTATATCCTGCCTTTTTTCCTCTTGAAAAGAACCCAAGGTGGCTTACATGGTCCTCCTCCGCTCCATTTTATCCTCACAACAGCCCTGTGAGGTAGGTTAGGCTGAGAGTTAGTAACTGGACAAAGACATCCAGTGAGCTTCTTGGCCAAGTAAAGACTAGAACCTAGATCTCCTGAGCCCCAGTCCCACATTCTAGTCACTACACCACACTGGATGTAAAAAATAAACCAAAATCCAGAGGTTTGGATCCAGCAGAATGGATCCAGTGGGCAGGCTGAGTGGGGCTGATGGGAGTTGTAATCCAATATTTCTGGAGACCACCAACTGCAGAAGGCTGCTCTACAGTCTCCCTCAGTGGTTAACTTACAAGGAAGTAAATGAGATGATGATACCTGCAGGTTTCCAGCCAAAAACAGCCACAACCCTGCACGGAATTCCCCCTCATCTTCCTGGAATGTGTAATGGTGTCACAGCATGATGTGATGTCACTGCCTTGTGCATTTCTGTGCCCCAGCTCCATATGGTTGGTTGCTGCCTTGGGGAAGGTGAGAAAATGCACAACATGGAGAAATAATCTCAGATATCTCCATCACTATTCCTTATGAACAGAGAAGATGGATCTCTATGACTGATTCCTGTCTTTGGCAGCAAACTTGCATTTGTAATCATGACTAGCTCTGCCCCAAACAGTACATACATAGGAATCATTTTAGCAGTGCAGGTGTCTCTGTAGACCAGGGCTGGGCAATGTGTGGCCCTCCTGATGCATTGGCCTACAACTCCCATGATCCCTCACCATTGGCTATGCTGGATAGGGCTGATGGGCTTTGTAGGCCAAAACATCTGGAGGACCACAACTTGCCTACCCCCTGCTGTAGACTGAGCACAGCAGCCTATGCCAATAATCTTGACAGGAATACACTCAAATTTTAAATGTTTGCAAGGCTGAAGAACCCAGTTAACAGCCCAGTTTTATGCATGTTGACTCAGTAGGTCTCATTTCGTTCAGCGGGACTTACTGCCAAGTAAGTGCACATAGGATCACAGCTTTTGTTCTTCCCTAGCTGACCCACCAACTCATGTCAGCTCAGCATCACTGACTATCTTGGGGAAGGGCTGGTGGAGATTCACACCACATGAATATTTTCAAGAGGCTGTCTCCAGCCTCCCTGTTTCTCAGACAACCTACACCAGTCTGCCCAAAACTGATGGTACCCTCCGGATGTTTTGGACTTTAACTCCCATCAGCCCCAGGCAGCATGGCCAGTGGTCAGGAATGCTGGGGACTGCAGTCCAAAACATCTGGAGGGAACCACATTGGGGAAAGCTGATCTACAACTTTAGGGTTTCAGTTTCATCCTTCAACACCCTGTAGGGCAGGGATGTTGAACCTCTTTAAGCCCAAGAGCCAAATTCCATTTTGGAGGTCTTGAGGACTTCATTCCAGTGGTGGGTGGGCCAAAGGCAAAAGGGATGGGGCAAAAAATACCAACATGTTTTACTAAACTCATACTGCTGACAACGAAGCCTTAGGAGGCATTTCAGGCTTGTAGAATTGGGGGTGGGGACTGCACAAAAGCCATGAAACCACCAAACAATTGGTAGTCAGGAAAAATGGGTAGGGCCAGGGGAAGAGGCGTGGCCATCTGGAGAACTTCAGAGGGTCAGTTTGGGACCCCAAGAGGGCTGGATTTGGCTCCCAGTCTGGAGGAATCCCAATTCTGCACCCCTGCTGTAAGGAAATGGAAAATATCAGTGACGGGCAGAACTCCTGTGGCTGGTGCTCTGTGTACACACAGACAACTCCATGTGGCTACATTTCCCCTTACTGTAACAATGATTTTAGTCAAGCTGTATGGCTCGTGAGTGCTGTGAGCCACTCTCAAAGCAAGCCAGAAGCTCACAAGGCTCCAGAGAAGGGCCATGGCCTGCCCTCTGCCTCACTGTATTTTTCCTCTTGTTATTCTTATGGTCGTAAGACAGGGGAAGCTCTCACTGCTGCAGGCCTAACACTCTTACATGTTGCCAGCTTCTTTCCCTTTTACTTGCTGCTTCTCCGAGAATGAAACAAAATGAATGGGAAACAAAATGACTCGTGGACAGGGGTGGAATTTTAGAGTGCTGTTAATGCGCTTCATATTAGCGCTTGGGGCAGAAAACCATGATGCCCAGGGCAAAAGATCAATTTTAATTTATATAGCAACATCTCGAGCTCTTGGGATTCCACACACACACCCCTTGCAGCTAACTCACAACTATGGGTCAATTTCACCATTTTATCAAGTGATAACTTACTAGTGTGTGTGTGTGTAACCAATGTGGGAAGGTGGCATGATGTACTGCCTAGTGGTTAGGATAGTTGATTGGATGAGCCAATAGTTCTTTCCTCTGATGGAAGGGGCTATCTCCAACAGAATGTATCCTTCCATTAGTATAAGGAGTCCTACTATTAGAGAAAGGGAACATTTGTACCCAGCCCATTGATACTGCACGTGTACACCAAGTCAGAAATCTACTAGAACTCTGCAGGGGGGTTTCCCTGTGTTCATTTATGAAGCAGCATAACGGGCTGAATTCAAAGACCCATGAGTGGAAAGAAAAGAGATGCTCATGCTGTTCTGCAAATGCTTGTGAAGCGTTTGCACAGTGCTATACAAGAGTCTAAAGCAGTTCCGTAGAATTCCACAATAATTCTACAGCAATTCTCATGCTGACTGAAGACACTGACCCAGTTTGCACGATCTCAGAGGGGGAAATTAGCCACCGTGGCTTATTTCCCCTGCTGCACATGCCAGGGGGATTTGCATAATTACCCTCACCAGCACAGCTTGACTTATCAGGTGAAGCCAGGAAGCATGGCTTATTGTTAGGGTTAACAAGCCACCCAGAACTAGGGATGTACGAAAGTCACTTACCTTTCGCAGATGTTGATGGCGGGGGGGGAGGCGTTCTGTCCCTCCTCCCGGAATCCTCGACGGGGGGGGGAGGCGATCTGTTCCTCCCCCCCGGAATCCTCCATGGCCGGCTATGCTCCATGGCAGCTCCGCGAAGCAGCTGGCCAGGCCCAGCCAGGCCAGAGCCGTCCGCAGCCGGATTTCCGGCCACGGAGGGCTCGGAGGGGGGGAAACCCATGTACGCAAATGGTGGCGGCTACGGCCACCGCCATTTGCGTTCCTTATTTTTGCCTTCTTAATCTACGTAAATATTTACGTAGACTATGACAGTGAAAATAAAGGGGAACGCAAACAGCATAGCGGGAGCTATTTGCGTTCCTTTTTGATTCGCCATCTTAGCCTACATAAAGATTTACATAGGCTAAAACGGGGAATAAAAAAGGGACGCAAATAGCGCCTGCTATGCTATTTGCATTCCCCTTTATTTTCGCCGTCATTGTCTACGTAAATATTTACATAGACTAAGACAGGCAAAAATAAGGAACGCAAATGGCGGCAGCCGTAGCCGCCATTTGCATAAACGTTTTTTTTTTTTAACCCACCCAGCCATGATAGACTATGTAAAGATTTACATAGCCTATCACGTCTTGTGTGTTTTTTTTTAAACCTAGCCATGATAGGCTATGTAAATCTTTACGTAGCCTATCACGTCTTTTTTTTTTTTTTACAAGAGTGGAAATGGTGGCGGCGGCAGCCGATCGGAAGACCAGCCATCGCAGCCGCCGCCGCCGAAGCTGCCGCCAGAGCCGCCACCACCCGGAAGATCCGCCCCAGGTGAGTCTCGTCCCGGGGGGGATCTGCGGGGGGGCGGGGGGGCAGGCCATTCCGCCACGGAGTTCGGGGGGCCAAATGCACTGGCATTCGGCCTCACCGAGATCCATGGCGGAATTCTCTGCCATCCCTACCCAGAACCCACGGGCTCATTGTGAAAGCTCTTGCTCACTGCTCTCCTGGGGTTTGGTGTCACTTTTATTGGGCAATGCTCTAGTGTGAGATGTAGTATTGCAAGGGAAAAACTGGAGGCTAAACGGCAAGCCCCAAGAAAATCCTTACAGTATAGCCCCTTGGTGAACGGAAGACACCTTCTGTATACAGAAGGGCACCTTTGGATCCAACCTTCTAAATTAAACCAAGGAGAAGCCAACTGTAGACCTGGATTCACTGTCTCTTATTATGCGTGCTACACAGATACTTCTTTATTGCATCAGTAAATTGAAAAAGACTTCTGTGTGTTGTTTCATATGGTCTTGTAGAATGGGGGGAGTCAGGGCCGGGCTGGCATCAAGGGTAGGCATGGTTGGGTACCAGCCAAGGACCCACACCCAAGCAGGAACCCCTGGACAAGAGCCCCTTGGAGCTGTTGCTATGCTGGCTAGGGCTGATGGCAGTTATAGGCTCAAACACCTGGAGGGCTGTTGCTCTTCTTCGACACTGCAACCTGCTTGTTCACCAGCCTCTTGCTCCAGCCCGGGCAATCATGGCGGGGGTGAGAAGGGGGAGGAGCAGGTGCCTGCTTGACAGGCCCTCTGCCTGTCAAGCAAGCAAGTGGTAGCAATGATGAGAAGGGGATGAGGAGCAAGGTGACAAGGGTGGTGAGAAGGTGGACTTGGTAAGGTATATAAAACAAATTCTGAGATACTACCAATCCTAAAGCCTGATGTGCAGATAACTAGAGTTCAGGAGCAGGCCATGGGATCATTTTCCCTCTCCCCTGCCCCTCCAATTTTCAAAACCCCCACACACCCATTTTCTCCAGGTGTATCTTTAGGAAATGCTTTCCCCAAATGTATTGGCAAGAGTGTTGGACTGGGAGCCAGGAGATCCGGGTTCTAGTCCCCACTCGGCCATGGAAGCTCACTGGGTGACTTTGGGCCAGTCACAGACTCTCAGCCCAACCCACCTCACAGGGTTGTTGTTGTGAGGATAAAATGGAGAGGAGGAGGATAATGTAAGCCGCCTTGGGCTCCTTGCAAGAGGAAAAAAGGTGGGGTATAAATGCAATAAATAATAATAATAATAATAATAATAATAATAATAATAATAATAATAATATGTTTGAGTTGTGCTCGGACAAACCTCAAGAGGAAAGGAATAGTAATTTGTACAGATGCTCCAAATGTCACATCAGTCCAAACCCAGAGTGCAAACTGCACTGAAAGTACTGCGGAACAGGACACCCCAACTCCAACAAAGCGGTGGATTTCAGCCCGTCCTGAAAATTATCTGCATATCTGATCCAGTGAGCAGGCAGTAACTGTCACCCTCTGCTGGCTGCACTGATCACAATCGGGGCATGCAAGGCAACCCCCGGAAGCATCCTGGAATGTATCGGGAAGCCCTAGCAGGCTGCCTCACATGCACTGATTGTGCCCAGTGTGCAAGTGTGCACTGAAAACACTGCCCATTCACTGTGCTGGATGCTCAGAGCATATAAAGTGGCCTGTTAGAACATCCTGACAGGAGGCCCCCCTCACTTGCCCTTCCTCTTTTACAGAGGCCAGTCCTCTATTTGAAGGACCCCCAGTCCAATTCCAGTTTAAAGGTAAAGAACCATAAGAACTGTTGCCCATCAGCAGTTAGCACCTGGGCTGCAGGCTGAACAGGTAGGCACACGGGTCACCTGGTCATTGTCTTCCACACTATGGTGAGATGTACTGTATTTCTATTAAAATTATAATAAGTATTTCTAAATGTGTATCTATACATATAAATTAGCATATGGAAATTTTATGCGAATTTGTGCTCTCTTTTGCCCTCTTTCTTGGTGATTCGTAAGTGACCACCCTATGTCCCGTTGCAAATTTTACCTCTGTACTGACCACGAAAATGAGCAGAAAACCCCAAGCCATGTTGCAACTTCTTAGTCCCGGGTGATTTTCCCATTTTTAAAATCACCCCCTCAATAAGCAAAAGATAAATATGATCATTCTCTTGAGCTGTTTTATTTAAAGGTTCCATCTAGCTAGTACTAGCTAACGCATCTTTTGTACAGATCCAATAAACCATACAAGGATAAAAATAGGATGCTGGGTTTAATTGCAAGATACTAAATGGAAATAACAAAACCTTCCCCATTTAAAGGCTGAGTCTCAGGGGGAGTTTATTAAGACTGGGAGTTGCTCCTTGGAGGGTTATTGTACACAGGAAAGGGATAATCATAGGAAGGGGGAGGGAAAAGATACCAGATCTACCATATGGCCACCCCTAGTGAGCATCTCCCAAAAGAAAAAGTGAAGATTGCAGTAGGTCTGCATCCACACGATTGTGTAAATAATACACAGCATCTAGCCTGATGCCAAATGGAATTCTCAGAGTAGGTGCCGACCCAGAGAGCAGGGCTTGTTTGTTTCTTTGTTTGTGTGATAGCAGCTTGGCATGGATCTGGTAAAGAGCAAAGATTGTCAGAACAATGGCATGCACCTTCATTAGGCCAATGGTACTGGGGCTTGGCTAACACACTGTATAATCATTATCTTTGTACACTGCACATTCCTCCTCTCCAGTGAGCTAAAGTTGCCCAGATGATCAGAAAAACAGAGAAAAATAATGTTTTCATTGGGTGGTCCAATAAGACCATTTTCCTGCCGCGTAACGTTATTCTACTGAAGAAGCAAAATCTTCAGTGCCCCTGAATCACCCCCAACAGGGAAAATATCATACTGACTGCAGCTTGTTTGGAGGTCAGACAAAATCAATAGAGCTCCCTCTTAAACGGTCTTTATGCTAAGCCTCTCTCAATGGCATCTGGAGGAAAATGGGTCTTCTTTTATCGTTCTTGTCTTGAGCATCTTTTTAACCACTAAAGATCCAAACAAATCTCACAGTTCTTTCCACCTGATGCCCTAGGGTGCTCTCTTGTTTGTAAAGTCATCCTATCCCTTTTGTTGCAAGTTGTCATTTCTGGCTGTACTTTCGGAAGAAGTCGAACTGCTTAGAACTTAGCAGGAATGGGGCGGGGGGGGAGAGATAGGGAAATTAATCAATGAACCTGATTGATCAGAAATTATATTTAAAACTAGCCATCAATTAGTTAAACACAGGTCGTAGCTTAAAGGACATACCAATTTAGCCCCAAGAGCTGAAATCTAACTTCCTTAGTCATGTCCCTGCTGGGAAACACACTGGTTGTAAGCCGGGTTTTTTTTTTAAGGGTTTTAAAGTTAGACTGGGGAAATTACAGGGCTTAGGCTGCAATCCTATACACACTTACTAACTAAAACCCTAACAGCCAAGTCCTATGCATGCTTACTCAGAAATAAGTCCCACTTTATTCCCAAGTATGTCTGCATGGGATTGAAGCCTAAGGCAGGTCAAGGAGCATGGAATGATTGCAGCAGCTCTCTACATCTTCTTAATACAGTTATTTACAGACAGGCACAACTAGGCCACTTACATCCTTTAAGAGAAAGGAGGTTAGCAGTGATTCCTAAGCCCAAGGACTGGGGATTGTACGACTCTCCAGATGTTACTGGTCTGCAACTCCCATCATCTCTCACCATGGGCTATGTTGGCTATGGCTGATGGGAGTTGCAGTCCCACCACATCTGGAGGGCCATATGTTCCTCACTTCTGCTCCGGTCTGCCTTATCAAACCCTGCCTGGCCACGTCCACCTATTTCCTAAGAAGAGCGACCACATCCAGGCCGCCATGTTTAGTCAATTAGATTGAGAAAGGATTTTTAACTAATTGGTTTAAAAGGTGCCCCTGATAAATTGCAGATTTAAAACCAAAGCCCCTTGTCAATTACTTTTAATTACAAAATCATAGAAAGTGGGCATCATAGCATTTCCTTTTCTCTTTTACATAGGAAGCAATACAGCGTCCCTCTTCCAAGCTGGTGCTTGCTGTGATATATCTTTCTTTGTGGGGGGGAAAAAAAACAATGATTTTTTTCATCAGAATTATTTGATTATTTGTATGTAGATTTAATGAATTGATTAATCAACAATTCAATTAAAACTCATGCAATTAAGGCACAAACCTATGCTGGCTGAGGAATGCTGTGAGTTGTAGGACTTTTTTTCTGTCTAAACATACATAGGATTGCACCCTTAATCATCTATGGTTTCCTCCACTGGATGACAGCCCTGTTCTTCTGGATACAAGAAAAATGGGTACTCTCCTTGACAAAAGAAGGGACAGATTTTAGACAGAATTCCCCCCGCCCCGCACACACACAACAAAAAATAATCCAGTGCAATAGTTCTACACAATGCAACCTTTTTGCCAGATTTTGAGTTTGCTAACAATTTTGTTCTTCGAAAAAATCACAGAGCTTGGTTGGCTGCAACAAAATGAAATCGCCACAGATAAATGTAAACGTACACAAGAAAAAACCATCAAATGCAGTAGCCTTTCTGGGTGGATATAGGGGTTGCTGCAGCTGATGTCAACTTTAACATGAATTAATAATGTGATACTCAGACCTAATCTATTTTGGAATATTCTTCAGGGCCAAAAAAATAATAATAAACATCGATAAAACATGATGGTTTCCTGCTCTCATAAATTATTCTGCCCATTCACTCTTTGCTTCCAGCTTAGAACTACCTCCTGGAGTATTTCCATGGTGCCACCTTTCGAATAGTGAGGGAAAATCATTTTCAATATAAAGATAAAGTATAAAGATAAAGAATCAGAAGAAGCCAGGACAGTAGGGGTCTCAACGTTGGCCATCAACAGATACCACCTGAACATCAGACTGAGCAGACAGTCACAAGGTCACCAGGTTGGGGCAGGGGGAGGATCTTCATGACAACAGAATGAAAAGCGTGTTGGAGTATTATTTGGATTTTCATGGAATTGGCTTTGGTCCAGCAGGGACACACGAAACAAGAAAAGCTGAGTGTACCATACCTTAAAAATCAGCTTTTCACAGGTCACACAGCTCTTGAAAGTAACATGCTTCCAGGTTGGGTGGGGAGAGTAAAATTGAAGGTCATTAACCTGGCAGGTGCTACTCAACCAATGAGAGGGGCTTGTTTCCCACGCCTGTCCAGGCTCCCCTCAGCTACCACATTATTATCCCCGACAGCATCTGAAGGCTCCCCATGACAGCACCCCATCAGCACAATTTTGCCCCATTCCAACCAACAGTCAGGGACTTAGAACTCCTACCCCCTTTTTTCTTTTCCAGGGAGTAAATACAAGGATCTAGCTGCTTCACCCATTGACAGTCTGCAGCCTGTATTGCCCAGGCCGTGTTTCCACGACAATGGAAGGAGAAGCTAATGGGGGAGTATCGGATTTTTTAAAAGGAATCGGCTTTGCTGTGAGCAGGGTTCCACAACCAAATTCTCCACACCAGTAAAAAACGCTTCATAGAACATACTTCCTGGTGGGGGTGGGGGTTGGAGTGAATGTCATCTGACTGGCTGCTCAACCAACAAGAGAGACCTCCCCCCTCTCCCCCCCCCTTGGTCTTTCCCCTGAAAGTCCAGATGCACCTGCATTTCAGAAGCAAGCCTCATTGAGCACAGTGGGAGTTACTTCTGAGGAGACAGCAATGGGTTTGTTGTGAGAAAGAGAGCAGTAAACACAAAGACAGAAACCAGCCGCAGTTGTAACCCGCAGGATATCTGTGAAGTACTTTCTTCCTAAGGCAATGAATCAGAGCCTCAAGATCATGCTTAATTGCACTTAAGAAATTGGGCTTTGAATTGTGCTTTAAAATGTGCCATTTCAATTGAGGGGGATCACTGTAAGTTCTGATGTGAGCATTCAAAGGCAAGCCTCATTCAGCACAATGGGAGTTACTTCTGAGGAGACACTAATGGGTTTGTTGTGGTAAAGAGATGGAAACTAGCCCCCATTTTAATGCACAGGATCTCTATAAGGAAGCTGTGAAGAAATTACTTCCTAAGGAAATGAATTGGAGCCTCAAGATTGCACTTAATCGCACTTAAGGAATTGGGCTTTAAAATGTGTGGTGTCAAGTGAGGGGCTTCTCTGTTATTTCTGTGGTCATTGACAGGGCAAGCCTCATTCAGCACAATGGGAGGAAACACCCCTTGACCGGGGTCAGGGTGAAAGGCACACCCCTGGGCAGGGCCAGCATACCCGAGGTCAATGCAGGGTTGGGGCACACAGCAACTATACTGGGGAGAACCGTACTTAAGGAAAAGAATCGGACTTTAAGCAGCCTCAGGAAATCCGATTTTTCCCTGATAAGCTCCAGGGTGGCTGCTGGATGGCCACAAGATCGTATATCCCTCACGACCTCAGCACGCAGCTGGGTCGGAGTAAATCACTGGTGGAAACATACACACCCCAGTCATTAAACCCAGTTGCACACTTCCAGGGAGTAAATACAGCGATCTAGCTGCCTCACCCATTCTCAGTCTGCAGCCTCTGTTGCCTGCTTTCCCCCCATTGAGAATCTGTGGCGTCTTTTTCCCATTGAGCAAATCGGAGCTGCGCTGTTTCAAGTACTAGCTATCTAGCGAGGGGAGGTGGCCAGGAGTGGGAGCCTGCAGCCCTGGTATTGCTCTGTATCGATAAGGTGATACGGTGAAAACGAAAGCATGTGGACTGGGAGGAGGCGGGCAGCAGAGGCCGAGGCAGCAGCAGTGCTAGCAGAGGGAGGCAACTCCAGCCAGCCCTTTCCCTCTGTGCAGAGAAGCAGTGAAGTAAACCAAGCATCGGAGAAGCAAAGTTACACAGGCATCACAGAAGGCTCTCAAGGGGGATGGGCTGGAAAATGGAGGCTAGTTACTCCCACTGGTGAAAAGGAAGTACAGTGCAATTCTGAAGGCACGGAAGAGTGCTTTGATGAGTTGGAAAGGCAGGCTAGTTACTCTAGTTACCTAGGTTACTGAGGTCATGGCCCAGTGAAAGACACACCCCTAAGAACACCCAATAATACCAAATATAAAGCAGAGGGATGGGCACATAGCAGCTGAACGGCAGGGGAGCCAAATTAAAGAAAAACAACAGAGTAGAAGTACCCTGTAAAAAATGCGGCTTCCCCACTCCAGGGTGGCTGCAGACTGGCCACAACATCATGTGCCACAAAGGACCTCCAAATGGTCCCAATCCACAGCAAATCACCCATGAAGCCTGGCTCCTGTTCACAGTCTTCCCCACCATGATGAGATATATTGTATTTCTATTTAAGTTATAATAATTCTTTCTAAATGTGTGTCCATACATATCAATTAGCATACACAAATGTTATGCAAATCAGTGTCCTCTTTTGTCCTTTTTTTTTGAGCAGGGAGATTTCTAGGGGTGTACGGAACTCACCTCCAAGTCCGCCGGGGGGTCCACGGGGGGGGCGATCCGTTCCTCCCCCTGGAATCCTCTCCAGCCGGCTGTGCTCTGCAGCAAGTCCCTGGAGCCACTGGCCAGGTCCATCCACTGCCGGACTGCCAGTCTTCGGACAGAAACGGCATCCAGCATAGCGGACACCATTTGTGTCCCTGCCTTTTGCCATGATAGTTTACGTAAATCTTTACATAGCCTATCATGGCAAAAAGCAGGGATGCAAATGGCATCCGCGACACCATTTGTGTCCCTGCTCTTTGCCGTGATAGGCTACGTAAATCTTTACATAACCTATCACAGCAAAAGGCAGGGACGCAAATGGTGTCTGCTACGCCAGCACCATTTGCATCCGAAGACAGGCAGCAGCGGACAGGACAAGCGGCAGCAGACAGCAGCTGACAGACAGCGGCAGGTAGGATCCGACTGGCGCGGATTCCCCAGGGTGGTGGAGGTGAGTCTTTCATTCTGCCACGGACTCCGGGGGGCCGGATTCTTAGAATCTGGCCTCACTGGAGTCCGTGGCAGAATTCTCCGCCATCCCTAGAGATTTGTAAGTGGCCACCCTAGTTGTGGGATTTCCTTCCTTGGAAGAAAGGGCCATCAGAGGGCCTCTGTAAGAAAAGATTGGAAAGGACAGACCAATGGGGTCACTTCCAACAAAGTTTTTCATATTTCAATGATGAAATGTAGATTATGATCCAAATGGGATTTGGATTATGAAGCAATTAATAACGTTGCACCATCCTTACCTCTAGCCTCCTCACACAGAATATTGTCACTATACAGTTATTACAGCAAGGGCCGATCTACATTGTGTCCGCTATCGCAATGAAGTCGGTAGACTGCCGCGTAAATGTAATCACATTAAAACATGATTATTCACACTCACTCTGTTTCCCCGTTCCAGTACTTCATCAAATGCACAAGCATGGCTCACACTATAGCTCTGTGCTCTTTTCCTGCTTTTAAAGAAGGCAGCTCCCACTGGAGGGCAGTAACCCTTGCTGTTTCTGCCGATTCCCCGCCCACTGTCCCTCTCTTCCTCTATCCCTGTGTGAGTGTAGGGGTGGCATGAGCATCCTGTTGGGGCTCGAAGCCCAGCAAGAAGTTGCCAGGTCAGCCCCCTGGACACCAGTTCCCTCAGCAAGAAGAGGGGAAGAAGGCAGCACCTCTCGTCCTCCCCCCATCATTGCTACAGTGGCAGTGGTATGGGAGAGGCTGGTTGTTTTCTGCAAGTTGTCCTGGCCTTACAGAAAACAACTACCTTGTCCCTTGCCACCGCTGTAGCAGGTGGGGGTGGAGGGAAGAAGGAGGCACCTATCCTGTTCTCCCCCCCACACCTGCTGGGGGTGGGGGTGCCTGCTGGGGGGTGCCTGCTGAGGCACTTTTCCCCGTGCCAGCCCTTGACAGTCAGCACAAGGAAGAGGGGCGGCAGCGGCACTGCAGCACTCTCTCCCTGGCCTACTCTAGGAAAGGCCAGAGCGAGAGGCTGGGGGGTGCCTGCCGAGGTGCTTTTCCCCGCACCAGCCCTTGACAGCCAAGTGTTCTGGTTTGAGGCGGTCTGCTTGCATCTTCGAAGCTTTGAAGCTTCGAAGACTGCCCTGTTTTTGTCCACAGCTTTATTGATGTTAGTCCATGAATAGTGATGAGTGTCTGCCTGGATGTGTGTGTGTATGTCTTTCCATTCAGGACAGCGTGCTGCGAGCATGGAGAGGACTGTGAAAAAATTTATGGTTGCCAGGGCTTGCCCAGGCAAGTGTGCAGAGAAATTGGGCTGGAAAAGCTACGATTCTTCGAAGATTCAAAGATAATTCCTTAATTTAAAAAAAAAAAAAAGCCAAAGCAGGGGCTAGGAGGAGGTAAAAGTGTCACTTGAAGGGATAGAACAACCCCCTGTTCAGTGCAGGAAGCCTGATTCCCAGGCAGTCTCCCATCCAAGTACTAACCAGAGTTGACCCTGCTGAGCTTCCAACATCAGACAAGAGCAGGCACATCCAGCCCTTTGCTTGTTGGCGATAAAACTTTGAGTGCTGAGGAAGCTATGCTATCAGTAGTTAGAAGACTGCATGGGGGCATTGAGAGCTGTGATTGGACAGGAGGGAAATACAAACACTGCTGTATATAGACAGGCATGGGAGGAGAATTCCATGCCCATGTATGGTAATGAAAGCGGAAAAGCAGAGCACATGAATGAAATCTACTTGGAAATCACGGAATATCAGGATAATGAAAGTGGTAACAAGGTAGCGGGAAACTTCTGTTCCAAAACGAAACAGCAAGAGCGTCATGTGAAACAAGGGGAATGAAGACTCATCGGAAGCATAAAAAACCGTGAGTGTAGACTAGGCCCTAGTAACTAATCTCACCCCCTGCCATGAATTGGATAGGTGGCCTGAGAGTACTTCCAGATGAGGCTTTTATCACTCCATCGCCCTGCCTCATTCAGAGAAATTTACAGGGGGTCCAGATGACATCAACATCCAGTTGTAATCCTCTCCTGTTTTCCCACTGCTTCTTCCTTTTTTTTTTCTTACGGCAGAAAATTCATTAAGCAGAAAAATACAGAATAGCTGCACAATGCCTTCTAATTGGTACTGCTAGGAGCCCCCCTTCTGGAAGCACCCATAGGCTTTCTTCACATGGAGCTTTTATTCTGCGGTTGAGATGGCTCCTTCATGGAATTTTGTGGGCTCTTTACATGACGCCGTGAACCTCCAAGGAGTCCCCAGCACTAAATGCCCTTTGTTCCATTTTTGAATAGATCGCAGATAATGAGCTATCAAATTACCCCTTTGCGTTCCACTTGAGTTTCCTCTGTGAAAAGAGGAAAAGCAGCAAGAAGAGGAGCGAGATCCATGAAAGATATGGAAGACTCAGATATGGGGAGAAGGAGGGGGAAAGGGGAGGGAAGGAAGCAGGTGAAAAAGTGAGTCGTCGTGATCCTGCATTTAAAACGGAAGCAGAAAGCCCCATTTTAAATGCAGAATTTTAGGCTGGCATAGAGATGCCCATAGACAAGCCCCTTGTTCTCAGTCTCAGCCATACCACCTGCAATACGGGTATAATGATAATGGCCTACCTTATAGGCTTACAAAATGATAATGGATGTGAAGCACATGGAATATTCTTCTGAAGTTATATAACAACAACAACAACAACAACACAGGACAAAGCAAGGCTATTAATCGGCAACAGATATTGTTCTACCTTAACCCACCTGCATGCATTAAAGGGTCCCACTCACTTGTGGGACCATGCATTCAAACAATGCAATAAAAGCTGCACACCAGGATTCTACATTGCATCAGGGTGGAAACAGTAATGGTTCCACAGATTAACTATTTTCCAATTTTAAAAGGTTTCAAAGACCACAGAAATATATGTCAGCTCCTGAAATAACCCTAACATTACCCCAGTACAGAGCCTAATATCATCCTGTTTGAATTTAATGCTGACAGCAAACAGCAAAGCCTTAAGTAAATCAGTATGACAAAAATAATGTGTACAGCGGGCATCTGGGGAAATAAGCGCAATTTAATCCCAGCACCATGATCCCCCTCTGCCCAATTTGGATTGATTTTCCCAGTGGCTACAGAGCTTTAAATTTAGCTGTCAATAGAATAGGTGTAAAATAAATTCAATACCACACTGGCTATTTGCCAGCTAATGTGTTACCCATGAAAAATTAAAACTTGTAAAGTCAATTAAAAATGCAGCTGGATTTGCCAATAAAACATAATGCATACCTAACTTCGTATCAGAGTGCACAAAGTATTTTGTTCTGGATTTGTACTCTTATGAAAATGATTGGAGTGCCTGTTTTCAGCTTCAAAAAATTAGCAAGTTGCTAGCCCTCATGGCTACACTAGAAAAATGTGCTATCGACAAAAGTGAAAGGTTCAGAGACAAGGAGGCAAAACTAAAAGTGTTATGCTGCCCAGTCCTATGTATCTTTACTTAGAACCAAGGTCTCCTGAGTTCAACAAGAGTATTCCCTAATGAGTATGCACAGGATTGCAGCCATGCATCCCAATCTTATTACTGTCTATTCCATAGGGATGGCGGAGAATTTCTCCCTGAATCTTTGGGGGGCCGAGCGCCAACGCATTCGGCCCCCCGAAATCAGCGGTGAAATTCTCCGCCACCCCCCCCCGCCCACCCCCGGGACGGGACTTACCTTTGGCGAATGTCCCTCCCGGCGGCAGGTCCCGGCGGCAGTTCGGCAGCGGTTCGGCGCGGGCAGGGGCGGGGGGCGGTCTCCCGACCGGCTGCCGCCGCCGCCATTGCAAAAAAAATAATAAAGTAAAAAAACACACACACACACCCGTGCATAGGCTACGTAACGATTTACGTAGCCTATCACGGCTAGATTTCCAAAGTCAGCCATGATAGGCTACATAAATCGTCATGTAGCCTATCACAGGTGACTTTGAAAAAAAAAAAAGCGCGTACGCAAATGTGCGTACCTTATTTTGCGTTCCTTATTTTGCGTTCCTTATTTTGGCACGTCTAGTCTACGTAAAGATTTACGTAGACTACGGCGAAAATAAGGGCACGTAAATGTTTACGTAGACTAGACGTGCCAAAATAAGGAACGTAAATGGCGGTGCCCATGGGCCGCCGCCATTTGCGTACGCGCTTTTTTTTTTTTTTCAAAGTCATCCGTGACAGGCTACCTGATGATTTACGTAGCCTATCACGGCTGACTTCGGAAATCTAGCTGTGATAGGCTACGTAAATCGTCACATAGCCTATCACGGGGTCTTTTTTTTTTTTTTTTTACTTTTTGTTTCGTGGCCGGGGAGACGGGGCGCTTCTCCCCGGCCTGAATTTCGGCCGGGCGAGGCGGGAAGCCTCCCCCCCTTCACCTGAACTTCGGGGGAGAAAGCGAAGTGCCTCCCCCCCACCGCGAAGGCAAGCTGCGAAAAGGTAAGTGACTTTCGTACATCCCTACTATTCCAGAGTAAAACTCACTGTGTCAGTGGGACTTAGGTAAGTGCACAGGACTCCAGCCTCACAGTGCAAACCTATGTATGTTTACACAGAATTTTGGAAACATTTACACTGCAGTCCTAAACACACTAGAGGTAGGAGTAAGGTCCACCGAACATAGTGGGACTTACTTCCAAGCAAGCGTGCATAGGATTGTGCTGTCAATCAAGGTTTTTAACATTACACTAAGAAGTCCCCAAATGAATACAGTGCTGATATGAGCAACATGTTTATCAGCTATGGCTGAACCTTTGTCCAAAGAAAAAGGCCTTCTGTGATACATTTAAATAAAGACCACTAAAACATGCACAGCAACTACACCCCTCAGGAGCATTATGTATTTCGGATGTGTCATTCAGGCTGAACAAGGTAGCCATCCCAGTACCTGGTTAAACTACAAGTGCAATCAAAACAAAGGACTCAAACCCATGAACTAAAAACGGGATGGGGAATCTCCATCCCATGAACCAAATACGGCCCATGAGGGTTTCCCATCCAGTCTGCTAGCTTCTTCTCCTGGCCCCACTCACTGTCATGGCAAGGAAACGCTCTTCTCTCTGACCAGCAGCTGAGTGGAGATAAGAGCTTTTCCCTGCAGGGGAGAATGGTTGGAGCCTGGGGAAGAAGCTGCTGCGTCAACCAGTCCTGCTTTCTTCTGAGCCTTGACCCACTCACATATGAGTGGACACCATTCCCCCACCCCACCCCCCAAAATTCACCATTCTTATAGAAACCCTTTCGTCTTCCCTTAACATTCCTTAGATACTTTTCCCGAGCAAGAAGGTGCAAATCCACGTTGAAATTTCAGCTTGGACAAAATTCAAGGGCTACTTGACCATGAACTGCATGAACTGCTGCTCCAGCCAGCCGGCGTCAGAATGGAACACAAACACCACCAGCGCATCGCAACGGCTGACATGGTCTTGGCATGGCTGGCTGGCCCACAGCGCTGTGCCTGGACTGCAGCTGGAGTCAGCATTGCTAGAATCCAGCCATAGCCACCTCCGTTGCCAGATGGGGGTGAGCAATGCTGTGCAAATCAGTTCTGTGGAGCAGAGCCGGGCAGAGGGAGAGAAAGCAAGCCAGACAGCAATCTGACCAGAGCTGACTCACTTGCACTGCATCTTAAAGGCATTTTCGATCCCTTCGGAACCAACCAGCCAGTAACACAGCATCCTGAGGGCACTCACAAGAGCAGCTGCACTGACATCACACAAGGCGGGCCCAGCCGTGGTGGAGCAAGGCTGGATAACATTAGATTCGACTCGTCTTCGGGGGCTCGGCATTCACGTTTTTAGAAAGCTCCTTGCAAGATAAATCATGGCACTAACCATATTTGTATTGATTATCTAAACTGGAGCTGCAATTGGCCCCATTGTCTCACTTCCTCTTCAATTGCTCGCAGATGGGATCCTATTTCTTAGCCTGCCGTTCTCGAGGGAACTCTTAAATCACAGCATAGAACGACATATGCAGATGCACACACGGAACAGTTAGTGAAGAAACTTTAGTTGCCTTTTAAGACATTTTAATTCATATTTTCCCACATTAAAATTCAAAAAGTTAAATTAGGAGGACACCTCTAACTTGGCATCCCCATACTACACTTCTTATATGAAAAGAACAGATTGGTGCTCCCCAAAATAGTCTGCCTGCTTAGGGGGGAACAGCTTGGCAGGTGCAGGAGGGAGCACAAGGCCTGATTAGAGGAGAGGGGATATTGCAAGTCATCTGATCCACCTGTAGTGTCAAGAGCTTTATAACTACCTTCCAACATTTTTCACAGATTAAAACAGACACACTCTTATGTGTTAATATTATAATATTATAATATTCTATAATATTCCATATGGAATATGGAATATTGAATATTATGGAATGATATTATAAATATTATAATATCAAATTATATTAATTTAATAAATAAATAATAAATAATATGGAATATTAAATAATAGTACATAATATTATATATATTATGTATTATATTATATTATATAATATATATATTTTATATATATATATATAATGTATTATATATACATAATAAATAATATTATGGAATATTATTTAATATTCCATATTCCATAATATTCCATATTATGGAATATGGTATAGAATAGAACACTATTCTATATCCAAGTAACTGCTCCCACTATTACACATTGCTGAAGGCTCTACTGTACTGGATAAAGTAGATTCTACTCTACTGGATAAAGGCTGTATTCCAGCCTTCCTCAACCTGGTGCCCTCCAGATGTTTTGGACCTCAACTCCCAGCATTCCTGACCATTGGCCATGTTAGCAGGGGCTGATGGGCACTGAAGTTCAAAACATCTGGGGGGTACCAGATTGGGCAAAGCTGCTGTAATCATTTATTCTACAATGCCCTGCCCTCTATAGATTTTAAATGCTAAACATGGTGGTTAGAACATTAAAGCAATTCTGGAAAAAAACGTAATTGTCCTACAGGTCATGAACAGTTCAAAATATACACCAGCCGCCACAGTATGTGAAATGGCAGGCTATGCACTGGACTATTTCCAGCCGATGTCAGTTTTACACATCCTTGTTCATAAGTCTGATTTATCCCATTTCCACATCGGCCTGTGGTTGTCTTTTAAAAATTGCACAAAACTTTGCATTGCTTTTAACATATTTTCCCACAAAATGCACATTTTTGTATGCATTTTATCCTAAAACATACATTCTAACATAAAGCACACATTCTTGAACTGAGAACTGTATCGCAAAAGTCTGAGAAGGGCCGACTGTGTTCTGATCTGCGTATTAGTCTGGGGAGTGCAAATCACGTTGGTTTGCTTCAAAGTGTGGCCCAAATGCAGGTCAAGCATCCCTGTGCACTGCATGATGCCTTAGCGTTCACGTACATTACATGTGCATGTTTGCGCCAGAGACAAGCTATATCCACCTCTCACTCAGCAGTCTGGAGTTCCCTGGGGAGGGAGCAGAACCCAGAGGAAAGACAAGTCTACCAACTTGCAGCAACAACATTTGAACAAGGCATTCCCAAAAGGCAAAAGTAGGGGTAGCGATTTTCCAGGAACAAGGACCAAAACAGCAGGAACACCTAGAACGTCTCTGTTCTCTATGCACACTTCACAGTTCAGAAGGCAGTGATGGTATAGGAAGGAGTGACAAGTGATTTGGGGATCTCTCCTGTTTTAGATGGCCAAATTGTGACACATGGATAATGCCTGACTTTCAAACCACATTCAGCCTAGACTCAGCTACACCAGCAAAATTTGCAAAATTAGCTATAGTCCCTCTGCTGGCATTATGCCACAACAGGTTCCCTAGGACTGATACATCACCACACATTCCTCTTTGACAAACTCGGCCCCTAAAATCAGGCAACCTGAAGACCTCCTAATTCAGTCCAGAGCTGTAAGCCATAATTTTAATTAAAAAATAAAGAACAATGTTCACAACGTGATGTACATGTTCCATGTTGCAGTGATTGCAATGTGCAATGTGCATGGGCTTTTGTGCAATGTGCATGGGCTGCTTCACACGTTGCATTTTTAGAATGTACATGTCACAGGTAGGCAACCTTCAGGGGACATGGGCACATATGGCAATTTGAGACACTGTTCAGGGCACCACCACAAAATGGCTGCCATGGGAAGCATGGCAAAGGACAAGTAACCTGCCCAAAAGACTGAGTATAAGGCATAGGTGCGGTCTGAGCCCCAGCACAATAAACAACTCCTTTGAATCCACAGTTATCAGCAACAAAATAAACTGATTTCATAGCAATCCCAGATGCCAGTAAGAAAATGGGTTAATTTTTTAAAAAGTGAGATGGATAGAGCACCTTGATGGGCAACAAGAAAGGTGTCCTGGGGTACATTGGTGCCCAGGAGCACTACGTTGCCTAAGTGCAATGCCACTGCTAAAGAATATGGCCCAGGAGGGAGGGAGGCACATTTCTAAAGACATGTACAGGGGAGCCAACAGAAAGCTGGGGCTTCCTGCTGTGATGTGTGCACGTCTTTAAAAACATGTCTCCCCCCATAACATCTGAAAGTGGCTGTCTGGGGGTGGCCATGTCTTATGTACATGACAAGCATTTGGGGGACACAAACACTGCCATCCCGGGGTTTGTGTGCCAAAAGCTGATGTTCAAAATAGAATTTCCCTGGCAAGTGCATTCCTCCCCACCGCCCCCCCCCCCAGCCCCAGAGTGTATTTCTACAAAAGCAGAACACAGCAAATTAAATAAAGAATGAAATCCTAAAACGCACAGATGTTTCAAATAAGATGACTATGGCACATTTTAAATGGTTGCTGAACCTTTCAGAACAGAATCCAAGGTGATGGTAACTGAGCCCTTTCCCTAACCCAGAGAATCCTGGGAGGTCCAGCTAGCTTTGCCGCTTGGGGTTCAGTGGAGCGGTCTGCCTGTTAGCCTCAGCTTCTAATTCACACTGCCGCCCCATCATTCCCAACATCTTCTGAGCCACTTTCAGAAGGAAAACTTTCCTACTGGGCACCCGCACCACCCAAATCTGATGGAAGAGATTGGGGCAAGGACAGGCAAGTGCTGGGTCAAAGAGAGAAAGGGAAGCAGACACGGCAGCTGGTCCACAGGAAAGCATCTCTCTCTGACAGTCCAATCGCAGGTCCCCAGATGACTGCACAGCTGCCACAGGGAGAGATCAGCATTATGCTGAGGTCATCTCTGCCCCTAGGCGAAGTTTGTGAAAATAAAGGGCTATGGAGAAAGGCGGTGTGGGGGGGGGGAGAGAAACAGAGAGAGAGAGGTCTTTTAAAAGTTTTTTTTCTTACTGCCACGCTTGGACTGTAAGAGGAAGAAGAGCGCAAGCAGAAATATGTGGCTTCAAAGAGCCAAGCGCCATCCTTGTGGTTCCACTAAATAAATTACAGATCAGAGTCACAGTTCATAGAGGGTATTGAAGTGATCCGCAACAGTCGGGCCATTTGTGTACACCAGCCTCCCCCAGCCTGGCAGCCCCCAGATGTGTTTGATGACAACTCCCATCATCCCACAGCCAGCAGGGCCAGTGGGGATGGTGTGGGGGGACACTGTAGTCCAACACATCTGGAGGGCACCAGGCTGGGGAAGAGTGGTGGACACCCAGCTCTTAGGAAAGAGTCCCAGTTTCTGAATTGCAGGCTATGAATGGATACTTGCTGAAGAGGAGGTTGTGTTTAGCTAGCCACGCTTTAGGCTGTGTATTACCTCCATCTAGTTATTATTTCAACTCTTCATCTTCTGGTCACAGGGCAGGGAAAGGGATTACAATTTAATTCCTCCTTTTCCTGGGTGTTTGGAATGCATCACAGGTAGAGGAAAGGGATTGATCTTGTATTGTTGGTAGTGATGATTATTAAGCTATTGTTTTGTTACATTTGTATCCCACCTTTCTTCCATGATGGAACACAAATTGGCCTCTGTGGGATTCCTAGGTGGCGGGCACTGATCAGACCCAGAGCTGCTTGGCTTCAGCAAGGTTAGGAACATAGAAAGGTGCCTTATACTGAGTCAGACCCTGGGTCCATCTAGCCCAGAATTGTCAACACTGACTGGGAGCAACAGCTCTCCAGGGTTTCAGGCAGGATTCTTTCCTTGCCCTACCTGGAGAAGCTGGGGATCGAACCTGGGACCTCCTGCATGGCAAGCATGTGCTCTGCCACACTGAGCCTGCCTGTAGTCTGTGCCTTCCAAAATGCAACGTGAGCCATAACCAATAAGCAGCAGCAACATCCAGGAGATAGCTGAAGGGAGGGGTCTATAGCACGGTGGCAGAGCCCATGCTTTGCATGCAGAAAGACCCAGGCGTCATCCTTAACACAGCCTTCCCCGACCTGGTGCCTTCCAGATGCGTTGGGACTAAAGCTCCCATCATCCCCACCAATGGCCATGCTAGCTGGGGCATGCTGGGAGTTGTAATCTGGAGGGCTGGAGGGCACCGGGTTCCCTAGTAACTCCAGGAGCACAGCTGATAAAGACCTCTGCCCAGTACCTTAGGGGACTGCTGCTAGTCATTGGGGATACCGCTGAGCTACTTGGACCCATAATGATCCGACTCAGTACAAGGCCACGTGAAAAATTTAATAACGTTCCCATTGTATAGAGAGGGCTCTGAAGCCAAGAGACAGCCACCTGCCCAAGGCTACTTGATATGTTCATAGCTGGATGCGAATTCCAAAGGATGCTGGGCTACGCTTGCTCTTTCACACCTTGCCACTAAGAACATTTATGCTGAATGGATCACGTGACTAATGCTGAAACGGAAAGCTTCTAATAATAATTTTTATTTATACATTATATATGAACATGCTAGATATTGGGTTTGTTTGTATTTATAATTCAGCTTCTAATAATATTTTTTATTTATACATTATATATTAATATGCTAGATACTGGGTTTGTTTGTATTTATGGTTATTTTTGTATTTGTATTTATGGTTTGTATTTATGGTTATATGGGAACATTAGCACAAGCAGCACCCCACCTGCAGTTTGAAGTGGTGCAGTCAAACCAGAGCAACAGTACATGATTCTGTTGATCATGTAATTCAGTTCTCAGTTCGAGAGTATTTTTGCCACATGTACACAGAATGAGAAGTTACAGAAACCATTGGTCTGCCAAATCAAGGATGGAATGATGTAGCCTTTGAGTATTACAGGAATCTCCTCCACTAAATAAACACTTCACAAATGTAAAGTGCTGTTCAATCTCTCTGCTAATGGTAGTGTATTTATTGGTATGGAAAGTACAGTTTGGATGGCTTACTTAAACTTTTGGATGACAGAAAACTCTGAGAGATTGCAAATGCTTGAGAAGACAGGCCAAAAGTTCAACATGATAGTCAATAAACAGAAGTGCTGGGCAAATAGCAACAGAATTAAATGCAACAAGGGTAAACATAAACTGTGGCACATGAGAAAGTAGGATCAAATGAACAATGATGATAGATAACTGACTTGGTAGCAGGATTAATAAAAAGCATTTTGAAGTTATAGCAGTTTGACTGAATGTGATGCTGTGTTATAAAAGGCAAATAAAATTTAAGTTTGACTAGCAGAAGCACTGCAAGCAGGAATCAAGAAGTAATTATAGGCAATATGTACAGTCACTGCCCTTAGTAGTTTTCAACCAACTGATGCAGACACCTGTCATTTTAGGAATCTAATGCAGGCACCTGTCAATAATATCTTTGACATGTGATTTTTATGCTGTATTTTAAAGATGTTTTCATTTGTATTGTGATGAATTTTCTTTTTATAGCTAGACACCTTGAGCAATATTCTCTTGGAAAGGAAGGATATAAATATTCTTAATAAATAATAACATGGCAAGAAGGTGGACTAGGGAACTCATGATGTACCTCCAACTCTCTGCTATTGAGAACATGTCAATGCAATGAGCCTATGGGACAAAACCCCTCTTTAATGAGCTTCCGTCATGCATTAAAAACGTGGTTGTTCAGGCAGGCATTTGGGGTGGGTTAGGGTATTTTTTAAAAAAAATTATGGTAGAATTTTATTGTTTTAAATTGTTTTATGGTATGTTGTACATCGCCCAGAGTGGCTGGGTGACCAGCCAGATGGGCGATTAATAAATTTAATAATAAATAAATAAATAAAATAAAACAGACATTACTTTACGCCTGTATCTGGCAGCTACATCTTTTTCCATTTTTACACTAGACTAGGTGTAGCGGCCCCAAAGTAGATCGTAAAAGTCCCCTTATGCCCAACACTAGGGTCCCAATCCAGAATGGGAACATGCACCTACTCTACAGTAAAAATGGGGGGAAAGCCATAGGTGCTAGATCCACGTTGAAAGCAATGTTTCTTTTGGCCCTGTGGCCCAGTCAGAATGCCAGGGAAGCTTACAAGCAAGGCTCGATGGACATACTTATCCCACTACTGTTTGTCCCTCGCACCTGGCACTTGATGGAATAGTGTCACTGAAACATGAAGGCTTTCTTTTGGCTTCTGTGCCTAATAGCAGCTGGTAGACCAATCCCCCAAGACATCAGTATAAAAAACTTTGCTCTCCCCTGACAAGAAGACACAGGACAAGTGAAGAACCAGCAACCTTCTATTCTGGGAGTGGGGGAGGAAGAAGAGTCATAATCACCCAGCCACTGCACTGTATTTCAGTTTAGTTTTGCTAAGTAGTCATGTGCTTATAATGCTACTGCCATGTCTGAAAAGGAATCTAGCAACCATGTGACTGCTGGTGCAACAGGATCATATGGAACATGGGCAGTTGCCTTATACCAAGTATGAAGGTTTGAGGCCTACAGAGGCAAAGGGGGGAAGGTCAGGCTTAGTGGCCTGGGGTTTTCTGTTGGAAGGGGATAACCCTGAGAGGAGTAGTTTCATTTCTCTGGTTAAGTGTCGGTTTCATTTCTCCACTTAGGTTTCATTTCTTCAGTTTGAAGTAGTACTTTCAGTTTTGAGGGAGGAGGGTATATGAAGAGAGCGAGAGAGCCAGGAAGAGCAGAGACTGAAGAGTAAGCAGGAAGAAGCAGCCTAGAAAAGTCTAAGTGCAGCTAGGGTAAAGGAACTTGCGTTTTGCAAATTTTATTTTCTTTTAATGACTTTTGTATCACTCAGCTCTATTGTGTAAATACCTTGAGTTGTAAATTGCTTGTTGTCAATCTACTGAGTAAATTGTTGTGGTTAAACCCTGTGTCTACAGTGTCAGTCACCCCATGTCTACAGCCTAAACCCCACATTACTGGGAAGGGGAAGTATGAAAGAAGGAAGGTGGGGCTCTTAAGGAGGCAAGATATCCTTAAGGGGTTGCTCAGGGGGTCCAAGTCATAAGGGGAACCTTGACACCAAGTCAGACTACTCATTCAGCTAGCTCAGTATTGTCTATGCCAGGGCTGTTGAAGCTCTTTCAGCTTGAGGGCCAGATTCTATTTCCAAGAAGCTCTTGGGGGCTGCATTCCAGTAGCTGGCAGAGCTGAAGACAAAAGGGGTTTGGCCAAAACACCAAAAATACCAGCATATTTTAGCTTAAAGCTTTTACTACCAGTAACTATGGAGAAGGTGCAGTGGAGAATCCCAGAAAGTTGGATTGGGACCCCAAGTGAAACAGATTTGACCCACAAGCCTGAGGTTCAACAGTCAGGTTCTAGGCTGACTGGCAGCAGCTCTCCAGGGTTTCAGACAGGAGTCTTTCCCAGCCCTACCTGGAGATGCCGGGGATGGAACCCGGGACCTTCTGCACACAAAACATGCGCTCCACCACTGAGCTTCAACCCTGACACAACCAGCCCCATTGTTCAGAATTCTGAGTTCTTCAACTTCGCAGCAGCATCCTCACTCTGTTATGTCAGTGTAACCTCCGTATAATTTGTCATGTTTTGGCTCTCAGCAGACCATTCAGGTATGAAGTTGAACTATGCACAACACAATGTGATCCGGCCCACAGGAAACTTTAATGTTACCTTTTAGCATAACACTGAAGTCCGATACTTGAAATACAATCTCCCAGCCATGAAATACAAACAAATCTCTTTCCTACCCTAAGCAGTACCAGCCCTGCAAGTGAACCACACACAAAGAGTGAACAAACAGTATAGAATGTCTTCTCTCTTTTGTGCAGTGAAAATCTAGTGTTTCAGCAACTTACATACTGCTGCCTCTCCTATCTATACCATCAGTGTGAGATACTATGTAATGCGTATCTTTCCTTCCCCCCACCCCCCATTTTTCCCTCCTTTTCCTTTTTAAAAGTCAGTGCATGCAGAAGAATTAGTAATCCATTTCACATTGTTATCCTGAATGTGAAAACCAACATCTTTGAGTATTACAAGATTAAAATCTAATTGATGAATAGGCAGTCACTTTTTAAGTAGTCTGTCCAGACATAATCCCCCTTGCATTTCTCAGTGATCTAAAACACTTCAGAAACATTAAGCATCCCACCACTGTGAACTGTTCAGAAAGTAGTTAGCATTATTAGTCTAAGCGTGCCCTGATTGATATCCAATTAAATGGATCCTAGTTCCTTTTAGAAGCAATACATCAAGATGATTACAGAGACTCTATTCAATATATATTTTCTGTGCCTGAGTGATTAGAAACATTTTTGTATGCTTCAGAATAAACACCGAGTACTTAGAAGTAGCATTACTGTGAATTTTTCTAAACTACTCAGTCTTTGAGATGAAGGGGATAAATTCAGTGTTCTCTGAGTGGACTTCTGCTCAAGCAACAAGAGTTTCCCTCCCACTTCTTACCCCTCCAGCCCCCCCCCATTCCTCTCCAGAGGGCCCTCCAAACCTCTGGAGCAGATTTGGGGTTGGAGGGGGGGCTGCAGGGGAGAAGGGAAGTTTGTTCCATTAGCGGTGGATACAGAAGGACACCATTGGAGACATCCCACTATACCTACTAGAATGTTGATGAGATCCCCAAATAGCTCTACTGACACAAGCCCTATTCAGGTGTTCTGAAACTGATAAAAGTAAACACATAAGGAGGGGGAGAATGCGAGCCCCACCTCATCCATCATCATTTCCATCACCCTCAACTAGGGATGCGCGAACAAGTGATGTTCGAGATCACCAGAATTCTCCAAACATCAGCTCACTGCTTGTCCCATGCCCAATTCTCGTTCACGATCGTGGCTCGCTCTGTGCAAACAGGAAAATTGCACAAATCAAGCAGCAACTGAACATGAAATGTGCACAAATTTCCCCCAATTCATATAAATTTCCTAATTGTGCAAACTTCCTAATCAGTAGTTACAGAAACCATCACCTAATTGGTGGTCACAGGAGCCATCTCATGGAGACTTTGGTGTCAGTGTGCCTCTATTATAGGGCATCTTCCTTCACACATTTCCTAATTTGTGCAAATGTCCTCCATAAACTAAAGTGGGGCTGATTCACTCTACAGGGGGAATTTGTGCAAATCAAATAGAGAAAGTTGCGCAAATTGAACATGCGCATGAGTTCGGCAATTTATGAACATTTTCAGCAGACACATGCTTGTGTTTGGAGTTGCAAATGGGGTGTTTGTATGTTGTGCAGGCAAAAACTAAACTCTCATACATCCCTACTCTCAACCCATGGTGGGTGACTTTCTGAGGAGGGGAGCCTCTTTTATTTGTCAAGGCTCTTCATAAGATTTTGAACACTGTTAGCAGAACAGGATGTAGAAACCGTTTCACTTAACTGGTGGTCACAGGAATCATCTCATGGAGGCTTTGGTGTCAGCGTGTCTCTGTTATGGGGCACCTTCCTTCACACAGGCTGACCAGAAATCCCCACTTTGCCAGGAAGTTCAGGTGGTGACCTTTGGCCAATCACCATCTCTTTTATCCTAATCTACCTCACAGGGTTGTCATGAGGGTAAAAGTGGGGAGAACAACAGATGCCGCTTTGAGTTCCTTGGTGGAAAGGCAGGATATAAATGTGATAGATAAATAAAACAATAGAAATATACAGAGTAGCAGTGGTGTTGTGGTACATTTTGAAGAGTAAGTGCTCATCATGACAGCCCCTGTAGCCACGCCCCCAAAGAGAGTCCAAAAATGCAGGCAGCTGCATTGATCCACATCAACAAACCAGTTCTAGCAGTTTTCATCTCCACCAGCAGCAGGTCTGTAAAACTATTGGGTCTTAATTGCCCGTTCAAGACCAGGCCACCCTAAAAGATTTTGCCTTACAAGCGGGGACAGTGTATTGTTGCTGGGAAAATGCACTTTTTCCCAGCCACTGTGAGGATTGTAGTTGAGCAGAGAGAGAGCAGGGAATTGTAAGTGGGATGGCAGAGGGCGTCACTGTCTCCACTCATTGAAAAGAGTCAGCGCTGCGTCCCTGCAAACCCTGGCCGCCACTCTGCCACTGCTGAGTAGGCTGAAGTAATGACTACTGGCAAAAGCTGGAATACTTAATAGACAAATTAACTGGTCCAATAGAGCAGAACCATCTGTCCCTCATCCTCAATATTTTCTTTTACCATCAAATTTAGCAGTTCATCGAAGCAATGGCGTTTCTGGTTTGCATCACTTCTAACAGGCTCACTGTCCACTCATTTGATATTGGTCCAATACGATATTCATTGCTGGGCCTAATCTGTTCCACATTTTACAGGGGACAGTGAAGTCAATGAATCACCTCTCCCTACTCCAACACAACAACATGAAGTTGATATAGTAGATAGCAGTAAATACTCTTACCATATTTGTCTCCATCTTCTCCTTTGGCACTGATCCGTCTCCCTAGCACTTGGATATGTTTCCCACTCGTTCTACTGTACAGTTGATAGAGTCGGAGTTGCTTCCGGCTGACATCATCTCGTGCTCGTGTTTGATTTTCCACATGTATCCGAAAATCCACATTTTCTTCAGCGACAAACATCTAATTTTTTTAAAGGGGGGGAAACAAACAATAAACTATGGCAGCATTTTGAAACCAAAGATGCAAAATAGCACTACACATATTTTGGCTTACTAACACCCAGAAGCTTGTCTACAAAACATTTATTTCATACAGATGCTTGGTGGAGTGCCAAGAATGGAGTTCATGCAATCAGGGGCAGGTGATGCCTCCAAGGCCCCATCTACACTGGGCTTTTACTCTGGGGAAGGTGCAAGGCAAGGTCCCTCGTGATAGATGACACAGTCATGACTTTGCAGCCATCTGTGGTTTTCGCGAGGAAAAAGCGGAGTTCCAAGTTCCATTTTACTGTGGTTTGGGGGGGTTGCTGCAGGTTCTCCCCACAGTTACAGGCCATCTGTTCCTTCTAGGGACGTCAGAGAATTCTGCCACGGATCTCAGTGAAGCCGAATGCTGGTGCATTCGGCCCTCCGAAATCCATGGCGGAACAAAGCCCCCCGCCCCACCACCCTGCAAAAGGCACGTGAAATGGAACACTTACCTGGTGCCATTCGTGCTGCTTTATGAATGGCGGCCGCGTCTGCGGCCACCATTCCTTCCCCATTTAGTCCATGATAGGCTACGTAAATACTTACGTATTTACGTAGCCTATCATGGCAAAAAAAAGGTAACGCAAATGGTGGCCGCCGTAGCCGCCGCCATTTGCATTTCTGGTTTTTTTTTTCCGTGATAAGCTACATAAATATTTACATAGTCTATCATGGCCAAAAACATGAATGCAAATGGCAGCCACCGTAACCACCGCCATTTGTGTCCACAGGCTCCATATGCCTGCGAATGCACCCGGCCGGCGGCTCTGCGGAGTTGCCGCAGAGCGGAGCCAGCCAGGTTAGGATTTCAAGGGGATGGCATCCCGTACGCCATTTGCGTTCCCACTTTAGCCGTGATAAGCTACGTAAATATATACGTAGCCTATCATGGGCCGGCATAGGGACGCAAATGGCGTCCCCTACGCAGGACGCCATTTGTGTCCGCGGCAACCCAGCAGCAGCTGGAGGCCCGCTGTGGGTTGGCCCAGCCGGCGGCTCTGTAGCCTGGCCACGGAGTGGAGCCAGCCGGGCAGGATTCCAGGGGGGAGGAATGGATCGCCTCCCCCCCCATCGAGGATTCCAGGGGGAGGAACGGATCGCCTCCCCCCACCTGCGGAACCCAGCGGAGCCAGGTAAGCGGGGTTTTGTACACCCCTATGCGTAGTGCCTGCGTCACTCTGTGACGCCCCTTTGCTCCTCCATCCCTTCGCAGCTGCACAGTTACAGAGGCACAGAGGAGCGTTTTCATTTATTTAATCACACTTTTGCACAATTTTGCAGCTTTGGATCTTCGCAACAGCTGCTTTTGGACTCGGTACCCAAGGGCTGGGGAGGATCTTGGGGGAGGAATAACATCGCTCTGGGCACCATTTCGGAGTGATGGCTAGGCACGTAGCACTCATGCATGTGAGTGTGAACCATCGCGAGAGTCTCAGGCTGGGGAACTGACAAACTAATGGTGCGGATATGAAGGAGCACAGAACACCCAATTTTTACCTAAAACAGGGTCAGGAAGACACAGCAGAGCCCCTCAAATATAAAAGAGCCACTGAAGTGTCACACCCACACACTCACAGGACTGCACAGCTGCGCATTTCAGTATAATGGCAAAAGGGGGGGGCACGTCAAGTCTCTTTGGGAAGCATGCAGTACATCGTGAGTGTAGCACAGGGCATGCCGACTCGAAGCCACATTGCTGCACAGTTGCAACGGGGTGGGGTGCCAAAGCGGTGCCATATAGATGGGGCCCAAAATGTAAGGGTGCTACAAGTTCCTCACCCACCTCGCGAAGAAATTCCCACCACACCTTGCCCTGGTTCCACCTACCAAGAATTGCTATCTGCAGGGCCAGCATCAAGGGTAGGAATGATTGGGCTTCTGCCAAGGGCCCACACACCAGCAGAGCACCACTGACAAGAGCTCCCTGGACTTGCTCTTCCTCTTCACCATTGCACCCCGCCTGTTCACCTGCCTTTCGCTTTGGCCCAGCGGTGGAGAGGAGGAGCAGCAGATGCCCCTGCCTACTTGCTCACTGGCTCTCTGTCTTTCAAGCAAGCGAGTGGTAGTGATGATGAAAAGAAGGATGAGGAGCAATTGCAGCTGGTGGTGAGAAGGTAGATTCACTGAGGGAGGGGGCCCAGTGGAGGGTGTCTGGCCCAAGAGCCCTCCAAAACCTGGTCCAGCACTGCCTATCTGTTCCACCCCAGCTCTACCCATGGGAGCCGCCAATGAGCCATGATAACTAGATGGAACCTCCATGTTCAGAGGCAGTATAGCTCTGATTACCAGATTATGAACACAAAATACAGGAGAGAGCTGTTGCCATCATGCACTCTGTATAAGCTTCAGAGAGGAATTTTCCTGGCCCTGCCAGGCACCCTGCATCCAGAAGTAGCATCAGGCAGCAGCTCAAAGCAACAGGTCCCTGTGGTAACCCCCTTTTAAAGCCACCCAAAATGGTGGCCATCACCAGATCTTGTGGAAGTGAATTCCATAGTTTAACTATGCACTGTGGGAAGAAGTACTCCCACTGATGTGTCTGGGGTACCAGGCAATACCGGCCTCTGCCCACAGCAGCTCCTCTATCCAGTGCCCTCTTTTCTAACCCATTTCCTGTGGGGCACACTCTGGAAGTTGCCCCACTATTCATCTGCCCATTTGCACTCTGCCAGTTTGTCTCTCAAACTCTACCCCACTCTGGCAGATCCTGCAAGCTGACACCCCATTATACTTGGAACAGTCCTGTGAGTGTGTTTCCATTATTTTAACCTCTCTGGGGACCAGGGCAAGCATGGGGTACTCACAGTAAGTAGAAGTCCGGTAGTAGCTGGGTTGTCTGCCTGCCTGCCTGCCTGCCTGCCTGCTCTCCTCTTTTTCTTGCCTGCTGCTTCTCTGCCCACATGCTGCTGCCCATTTCAGTGAAAGAGAGTACGCTGGTGGCATCTGTGCCCACACCCTGCTGCTGCCCACCTCAGTAAGAGAAACTGTGCATACTTCCTCTAGCATACACGTACCCAAATGAGAGACCATGTCCACTTCTGTCTGCCTCAGTGAAACAGATATTGTGCCCACATACTACTCCCTGCTTCAATAGGAGAGAAAGTGAAGCTAACTAATGTGTCCCCAAGCTGATACTGACTGTCTGAAGGCCACTGTGGCCTTATTCTGATGCTGTCTGCCTAAAAGAGAGAGACGGGCCATTGTGACCTCATGCTGATGCTGTCTGCCTGAAGGAGGGAGATTGGCCATTGCGACCTTATACTGATGCTATCTGCCTGAAGGAAAGAGACTGGCTGTTGTGACTTCAGACGGATGCTGCCCACCTGAAGGAGAAAGAGACTGGCCAGTTTGTCATCCCGCAGTTACTGCCCCTCCGAACAAGAAAGACACATTGGCCTTTGTGCCCACACAACGCCAGCCACATTCATGGGAATGGCAGCCTTTGCACCATGGCCCAGACGGGGGTTTCTTAACTTACTTTCTAAAGGCATCTCTACAGCAGCCTAAAATCCTGCATTTAAAACAGGGCTTTCTGCTTCCGTTTTAAATGCAGGATCACAATGACTCCCTTTACATGCGCTTCCTTCCCCCACCACTTCTCCCCGTATCTGAGTCTTCCATGATGGTTCATGGATCTCGCTCCTCTTCTTGCCGCTCTTCCTCTTTTCATGGAGGGAACTGAAGTGGAACACAAGGGGGTAATTTGATAACTCATTATCTGCGATCTATTTAAAAATGGAACAAAGGGCATTTAGAGCAGGAGATGCCCTGGAGGGTCACGGCGTCATGGAAAGAGCCCGCAAATTTCCCTGAAGGAGCCATCTCAACCACAGGATAAAAGCTCCATGTGAAGGAGCCCTCACTCTCCCATCTCCTCCTGGCCCTAAGAGATTCTGAGGACATGGTATCGCTTCCCTCTTACTGGCTGCCACGAGAGCATTTCTCTGTGCTATGTCTGCCTGCTGCTTGGCAGTCATTTCTCGAAGGAGTGGGAGTCACTAAAGGGCTAGCAGCCACTATTTGGGGACGAGAAGTCATCAGAGAGCCAGCTTGAGAAGGGTGGCCATTACGTTCACAGAGAAAAATGGAAAATGGAAGCTAACATAAAAACTGAAATGTTGCCTTCTGCCCACGCCTTCTGCAAATGACACTTAATCACATGTGGTTTGTCCCTGTTTGTTTGTTTGTTTGTTTGTTTGTTTAAGAAAATATGGCCACGGGAACTGTAATCCAGAGCGGAAGACCAACACAGGGGGGTGGGGTATCTTAATCCTTTTTTCCCTTTGGCAGTTTTTCTACTAAAAAAATCACCCCCCAACTGCTTCCCCCTCCCAGAGGAAAAGAGACAATTATAAGTAAGTGGCACCTGTAATTTGCCCCTTTAAGCAGCAATTTGTTCTGTAGTAATACATGGCAAGCAAGTCTGACACTGTAATCCTATACATGTTCACCTAGAAGTATGCCCCACTGCATACAATGGGGCTTACCCCTAGGCACGTGTGCAAAGGATTGCTGCCTAAATGTTCATCTGAAGGTTCAAATAAATATCACATCAGCAATGACAATGGTGGTGAGAAGACAGACTCAGTAAGGGAGGGAGCCCATTGAGGGTGTCTCGCCCAACAGCCCTCAAAAACCTGGAGCGCTGATGGAACAACATCCGCAAGTAGAGTGAATTTCCCTTCTAGCTTGCAGGCCCCCCATGGCTTCCCAAATCTGCTCTGAACAGTAGGGGACACTCCAGAGCAGATTTTGGGGGCACAGGGGGCTGCAGTAGAGAGGAGAGGGCAGAAGACGTCTGTCATGCAACACTAATGTAATCCATAGTGATTTACATCATATATTCAAACATCTCAAGACCTTTGAGGATCAATGTCATGTCAAGACTTCATGACCCACACTTTTCCCACACTGGCCATTCTTTCGCAATCATTAATGTATATTATTCTGAACTTACCAATAGATCAGTTAAGGTTTGTTCAGATCAGGCATCAGGTTTCACTATCTAAACATCGGAGGAATGAGTTGCATGCACAGTTCCACATCTGTGGATCTTGCACACTGGCATGGCCAACTTTATCACAAAGCATCCTGAACCAGGCTGCATGGTGTGATATGTGGGTTCATGGGGGTGTCCCTTGCTGTGTCAAAAAAAGCAAATGTTAGGTTTTCTTTGCCTTTTGTAGCTTGCTTCCTATTGCCAGCAGTTTCCTTAATTTCTCACTCTGACTGGCTTACTCTGCTTCTAACATGGCATTGCTAGGGTGACTTCAGGGATGCAAAAAGAAATGGCCAGCCAGTGAATAAGGATGGTTTGGCTTGGCTTCATCCAGAGGGACAAATGATCCGAGTTTGCAAACAGGGAAGGTTTCTTGCAACCAAAGGAACCAGCAGGGTTACAGCAGGTGTGAGGAACAGGTAGCCCTTTTGCTAGGCCTAGCAAAAGGGCTACCCGTTCCAGTGTTGCTAGATTTTCCTAAATGTTTCAGCCTTCACAATTACAGAGAAAAGGTGAACAATGCCTCCAAGGCACCTCTATGGCACCCTTTCCTGACCTCATGCCCTCCAGATGTGTTGGACTACAACTCCCATCATGCCCAGTCATTGGCCATATTGGCTGGAGGACGAGCAATGTAGTCCAACACATCTGGAGGACACCAATTTGGAGAATTTATTTATTATTTATTTATTGCATTTATACCCCACCTTTTTCCCTCTTGCAAGGAACCCAAGGCGGCTTACATTATCATCCTCCTCTCCATTTTATCCTCACAACAACAACCCTGCGAGGTGGGTTGGGCTGAGAGTCTGTGACTGGCCCAAAGTCACCCAGTGAGCTTCCATGGCTGAGTGGGGACTAGAACCCGGATCTCCCAGCTCCTAGTCCAACACATGGTATTAGTGGAGGGGGAAAGGGTTAAATTATCTTTTCTAAGGGGATCATCAGGGACCTCTGGAATTTCATGAGGCATTTCTCAGCCTGACAGAGTGAGAGCAGAATAGTATCACATTAACTGGCTAGTCTAATTTATTTCTCACCTGAGCATGAAAGAATACAGATTCCCATATCCCTTCCCCTAGGGGGAGGAAAACATCAATTTTGAGAGGACAAAAGTCTGGCATGGAAAGTGTTAAGCAAACCCTCCTTCTTGAGGAGGGAAGCCACTGGGAGAAAGAATCACACAACTACACATAGTAGTAACCTGAATGTGGTATATGCATCATTTCTCCCTTTTTTGGTAGCCCAGTAGTCACACCGGTATTGCATGTTTTATAACACTTGAGTCTGAACCCTACTCTCCAGAAGAATAACCCAAATGGGTGTGTATCTGCTTTATAAGAGGCCCAAATGCTGAACCAAAGCAGCGCGCTTCAGAGACATTCAGACTTCGTCCAAAGCAAAGCGATTCCTCCTTTCACAGCCTCTCCTACTATGATGAGATGGATCTGTATTTCTATTTAAATTATAGTATTTCAAATTTGCCCCTATACATATAAATTAACACATGCAAATTTTATGCAAATTTGTATCCCCTTTATTCCTTTTCAGGGTGGTGGTGGTGGTGATGCATTGCCTGTTTTTTGGTGATGGCCACCCTAATTTATCTTAAACCTTGTGATGATGATGATATTTTTGTTACCCCCTCGAGTCATGTGAAAGATAGGATACAAATGCCATAGATAGATAGATAGATAGATAGATAGATAGATAGATAGATAGATAAGGCCCCCATGCAAGACATTTGGATTGCCTTACTTTACCAGTACAACTATAAATGAAAGTATATAGACACATTTTAGAAGTCTGTATGCTTTTAAAGGAAATTTGCAAGTATTAAATATTCCTCCATTTAGGGCTCCATTCTCTTTGATGCAGCAAAAACATTTTTTTAACCTTCCAGCTACTGAACCAACCTCATAGTAATTATTTCCTTCATGACCTTTCAAACATATAAAATAATCTTGGCAACGTCAACAAGAAATATCTAAGATGTCTCTTTCCCAGGTCTGGAAAGAAGGCTAATCACTATTTTGCTTCCATGGTTTTGGCAAATTTCCACTTTGCCAATTAGAAAATTTGCAAGGCCACCTCCAGAGCAGGGTTTGGGTTGGGGAGGGGGGGCGGTTGCATGTGTTGAAATGTAACACACTATTATATGCTGCCATTCTCCCAGTCTCTCTTGACTGCAGAGCCCTTCATCAACCAAGCTGTTAGGTGGGAGCTATAGCTAGGAGCATGACTAGGACAGAAGCGTCCCCATTTAACAATGGCACATCTGCTTTTCCTCACAAGCAATGCTATATCATGTACATTCACACAACACCCTTTAGAATTAGAGCATCACCCAGAAATGATGATTATAACAAGTTTCAAAGTATGCACTACTTGCCCACATATTATCAAGGAGGACCACTTTTTGGCTTGACAGACTGCAAGTATATAATTTCCGAATGAACCACCGTGAATCCAGCTCCAGAATTAGCAGAGTACTTCAAAATGACTACAGCCTTAATTTCACCACAGGTATTTACTGATCCTGGTGACCAAGAAATATCACCGCAGACTGAAGAGAACTCTAGCTGGTTACCTAGATTTCTGTGAATGTGGAAACCAGATTGTAACTAGGCACTTCAGCCCTTCGAACCATTATCGCCTTCTATTATTTAGCTCAACCTTCCCCAACCTGCTGCCCTCCAGACGTTTTGGCCTACAACTCCCAGCAGTCCTGACCATTGGCCATGCTGGCTGGGGCTGGTGAGAGCTGAAGTCTAAAACATCTGGAGGGCACCTGGTTGGGGAAGGCTGATTTAGATATATTATTGGACAGGGAAACAGACACACGCAGTGTTTTGTCCTGAGTTTTTACCCATCTAATTGGCACCCTTGCAACAAGGTTGAAAGTGGCTGGGAAAGACCCATGCAGTTGGCCCAACCCACAGGCTTGCTTGATTCACACATATGCCCAGCGGCATGGACACAGCTCCTGCACCACTGTGTGTTAAAGAGAGTGGCAGGTCCCAGCAGCGGCCTACTACAGGGGGTCAGTAAGGGGGAGCCCGGAGATAGGAGTGTACCTCAAAACAGGCAAGGTTGAGTTCCAAAGATGGCAGGCCAAAATCTGAGGGCCCAGAGATAGGTGCACATTCAGAACCAGACAGAACGCCAAGCACCTGAGCAAGGAAACTGAAAACAAGGGGACGACAGGCAGGAATGTGGTCAAAGTCAGGCAGGGGTCAGGATCCAGGGCAACAGTCAAGATGCAGGAGCGTAAGCAGAGCCTACATACTTCGGACAAGTTGCTCAGATTGAGGAGCAAGCTCTGGGGCCCAAGTTTTATACAGCTTGGTGAATACAGCTTGGCCTGTGGGGTCAGCTGACAATACTCAGGCAGGCTAGCAGTGCAGCCTAGATGGAGCTCTTGAACCACTGTTTTCAGTATGTCCGGCTCGCTGCGGAAGCAGAGCCTAAGCCAGGAGTGTGTGTGTGTGTCTTGAACCAGGGCTTCCATCACTTAGGCCAGGGGCGGGGAACTTACAGCCCTCCAGATGTTTGGGCCTACAACTCCCACCATCCCTCAGAATCAGCTATGCTGGCTAGGGCTGATGGGAGTTGTGAGCCAAAACATCTGGAGGGCCGTAAGTTCTCCGTCCCTGGCTTAAGTGATGCAAGCCCTGATTCAAGATACATGCACACACACTCACCTCCTGAGAGAGAGAGAGAGAGAGAAAGAGAGAGAAAGGAAGGAAGGAAGGAAGGAAGGAAGGAAGGAAGGAAGGAAGGAAGGAAGGAAGGAAGGGACCTTGGCCAGCGAACAGAAGGCACAAACAGCGCCATCTTCAGAAAACAGAGGGGACTCAAGCGCACTATTCCCATTATCTGGAAACCACTATATTGGCAAAGCCCTTCCAGGTGTACAATAAGGCAGTATGTTCATCAGCTTACGCTATTTAACTGGAAGTGTGTCACACATAAAACCAAGTATGATGTTGGCCTGAGAAAACCCTACAAAAGTGTCATATGTTGAGTTGTGCAATCTAAGTGGGTGAGGGTAGAAGGTAAATCTCCAGATGCTTTGGTTGTCAACTCCCAGGAGGCCCTGCCAACAGGGCCAATGGTCAGGAAAGCTGGAAATTGTCATCCAGATCTGGAGATCTACTTTCTACCCATCCATGGTGTAGTCAATATAAGCCTTTGCTTTCCCATCCACCACAAAGAAGCCCAACAAGACTCCACAGGGGCAGGCCAGTAGCATGGCATGGAGCACGATGCTCAGTCCAAAGAAGTATTGAAGTCAACTACGCTTATTAAAATCTCTCTCAACAAAGTGGAGTGCAGACTTTGCATACAGAAGGTCGCAGGTTCAGCCCTGGGTATCTCCAGCTAAAAGCTCTCTGTAGCAGGTTTAAGAGAGGCCGCTGCTACTCAGAGCGGACAATACTTGGCTGGAACAGTGGTGCACCTAGCGCTGGACCTCAGGGCCAAGGGCTACGCCCCCCCCCCAGTCCAGGAGACGCCCCTCCCATGACCACGCAGAGAGCTGCAGGGGATGGAGCAGCGGCAAACAGGCTCGCATGGACATGCCAGGCCACACTGAGACTATATTCCTTTTCTACAACAAAATGGTGCTTATTCCCATGTCAGTGCATTTAGTATCAGGGCAGCGCAAGCAAACTCCTTTTTCTTCTTGTAGTCATGATGGAGCAATTACTTAAGGGAGCAATCCTATGGCCACTAGACAGCGGCTAAATTGCCATAGGATTGTTCAGTTTTCAGGAACCCACAGAGCCCGCTCTCTGAGGTCGGTTCCTGGAAAACTGGCTCCCCACGCCTGCCACTACCGCCTTGTCAGCAGCATGGATCGTCCCCAGGCTCCACTCTCAGAAGAGCAACATGGAGCATGGCAAAAGGGGGTGTTCTCAGGGGCAGGGAGGGGAGGGGCATGCAGAAGTGCCAGCGCGACGCTTCCTATGCATCATCCAGCCCCCCGCTCCAAAGTCCTGTGGCTAGACAGCTGGAATCAGCCATCTAGCTGCGAATGCAGGGTGGCTGGAGTGTGGAGGAGAAGATCCGCTCCACACTCCACACTCCCTGCATTGGATAGGCGCTTGCCTCTGAGTTTGGAGGTGGCCGCCTATCTCCATAGGAATGCTCCCTAAGTGAGTTTACGGTGCGAAACCACACGCAGGCTCAGGGTATTTCCTTCATTTTTAAAATCAGGGTTGGCAAACACTTTTGTTGGTTGCTCTAACATCAGGGATGGAAAAGCCGTTGTGAAGCATGGAATGGTGGTAGGCAAGGGGGGAAGAGAAGAGGAATGCTAGTTCTCTGCTTCACAAGTGAAGCAATACACATGACCATCTAAAGGGAGTCGCCGTCACACACACACACACACACACACACACACACACCGAAGACCGCTAAATCCCAAGTCTGAAATTACTTTGCTGCACCACTGGTCTAGATAGGCCAATTATCTGACTTAGTGGAAGGATCCAAAGGTGCTAGCACTATTTACGTTGTGCTCATGGAAACCAACACTTGCACAACATTAACAGTATTGCAAGCACAGCGGGTTTTCCAGGAACCTGACACACTAGCAAGCACTATTGACTCTCCTAGCAAGGACAGTGGGGGCACTGGAAGGAGTGTTACTCTCTATATAGTATACTAGATAATTAGGCTCAGTTTTCCGGAGTCAATGAGTCTTCTGTGCTAATGCCATTCCCTTATAGTCAGCTTGGCACTCTGCATATCAGTGTCACCCCACTTCAGGATTTCTCATCTCTGTTGATGGTTTCTGAATCTGTTCGGAGCCAATGTGGAATCTAATTTAAGTTGTGCTGCTACATAATTGATTGGAGTGCTTTTGGGTAAGTGAAATTCAATGATGCTCCTTTGAAAAGTCTTTGTTAATGCAGCCTAAGTAAAAAGCACTTAGGGGATGAAGCTGAAATTGAACAGGAAGGAGAGGTTGACTATTGGGTCAAACTTCCCTCCAGCTGCCAGGATTCAGAAATATGAGATGGGACAGAAGCAGAAGGGCACTCTGCAGTACGGAGAAGGTGATGGATCCCAGTAAGAACTGGAACACATTCAAAAATGATGATTTCAATTCCAGCACTTGCTTTACTTCATCACATTGGACCAAGAGCATGCTCTGAAATGCCAGCAACGTAAGTAATGATAGGAATGTATTCAATCTTCTGGTCCTACGCCATTAATATAGTCATTTTCTTCATATCAGAAGTACTGATGTCCCCGGTGGTCAGTAACAACATATTGCTCTTTAGTTTTCATTCTATCCACAGTCCCTTTTTTTAAATTACCTTCTCTAAAACTGTGGGCCCACTGAGATATGCGGTTACTCTTTGCAGCAGCTCCCTCCAAGTATTCACTTAATCCAGCATTATACATTAGCTCAGTAACAGAGGGTGCTTTCAGACTAGGCTCTTACTGTGCAATTGCCCTGCCTCATTTACAGAATGTTACAGGGGTCCAGATGAAATCGTCTTCCCTTTGAAACCATCCCATGTTTTCCCATTGTTTCTTCTGTCTTTTTTCTTACCAGAAAAAAAACCATTAAGGAGCGGAAAACAGAATGGCTGCATGATGTCTTCGGATTGGTAGCGCACGGAGGTGTCTGTCTGGAAGCACCCAGAATGTCATGCAAACCACAGCAGGATTGTGTTGCAACATAAACCTTGACATTTGCTCCATCCTGGAAATTTCAGTTAGGCTGCAATCCTATACCCCTAGCGTCCGCAGTGTGGTGCCCACGGGGCCAGGCTGAGGCACCTGCCAAGTTATTTCCCCACTGTTCAAATTAATGGACCTGTTTCTCCATTCGCTTGTACGGTGGGGAGGCATCCTGCCAAAACATGGCTGGAGGGGGCTAGAAACCTACCACCACAAAATGCAACAATGTCCTTGGCAGGGGGTGGGCTTCTACCACCCTCCAAGTAATTGTTGGTAGGGAGGGTTTTTTCCCTACCTATTCAAGTGAATGGAATGATTCCCCCATTCACCTGAATAGGGTGGGGAGAAAGTCCTCCCTGCTGATTCATGGTTGGAATGGAGTAGAAACCCACTCCCTGCCAAGGGCCCTTGGGGCAACAGGTTGGGGCAACAGGGCCTTGGGGCAACAGGTGCAGGGTAGGCTTTTTCCTCACTCCAGCAGATTTTTAGAAGGGCAGCTTCACCTGGCCCCATGCAAATTAATGGAGAAATTGCTCCATACCCTTGCATGGGAATGGAGGGAGAAAGAGAAAAGAGGAGCCTGAGAGGGGGGGAGAATGAGAGAGAGAGAGAGAGAGAGGCCAGCATGAGAAAACACGCACGCGCGCACACACACACACACACACAAGCACAGAGAAGGGGGGCGTTCCCCACATTTTTGCAATTCGCCCCCGTAGCCACGTAGGTGCACATTCGTGGTGGTGCCCAGGGCTGGTTTTCAAAACTCCAAATGTGCACACAATCCCATCAAGGCTGGGGACCCCAGTGTGTGTTTGTTTTTTCCTGCCAGCAAATCCCATAAAAATCAGTGCAAGGAGCGAGCAGGAAACAAGAGGAGAAGGAGAAAGACGTGAGGGAGAGGGGAAATGTTGCAAAACAGGTTCTGCAGCTTTAAAGCCACTCCTACCAGTCATAGTTACAACACCGCTAGGTTGGGACACACATGACTTGGTGGTGCATGAAACTGCAAGCACGGGGGCGGGGGGATAAATGTGTTTGGGAAACAAGGGGCTACTGCAGGAGAAATAGCTCCAGCACAATGGGCTGGGGTGTGTCCCGTGTGTCCTGTGCATGAGCCAAATGTTAGAGTATAGGGATAAAATGCTCATGTCGATTTGTCCTGCTTTCTGTCCCATCTTTGCATGTACCAGCCAGTGAAAGAAAAGGCGGGGACAGGTTTTCTGTACTCCTCTCCCCTGGCAGCAAAATCCAGCAGACTTCAGATACTTTAACAGTGGCAACAAGATGTCCATGCCGCCACCGTTGTAGATGCACCACCAAAAATGGCCGCCACACATCTCCCTCTCTCCCTCCCTCCCTCCTATAACATCATTGCACTCTGTGGGTGCTTCCAGACGGAGGGAATCATAGCACTACTAATCAAAAAGCACGGTGTAGCATTGCTGTCTTTGAGCTTTTCTGCATGAGGCATTTATTGTGTGCTCGTGATTCCTTACTCGTGGCTGTTTACGGATTCTTTAGATGATGTCGTGATCCTCCAGTTTCACTTCTGTTTTTTAAGAGCACTTTCCAGGCGGGGGGTGGGTGGGGTAGAGCAGGGAGAATGGGGTATTATTTCTGAAAGCGAAATAAATGGTATTTTCCTACTTGTGTAATTGCGATATTCCATTATAGCACACGGTCACCTAGAAGTTACATAGCGGAAAAGCAGGAAAGGAAACGCTCTTTGTGTGGAGCCCGGATCTCAATTCTGCAACAAAAGTAGATACAGCAATTAAAAGCCTTGTGTAGAAAAGCAGTTTTTCCCTGTAATTGATTTTCTGCAGTAAGGGAACAGATGGAAGAAACGAAGAGAAAACATGGGAGGGTTGCAGTTGGAAGATGGTGATGTCTGGATGCCTCCCCCCACTGTAACATTCAGTGAATGAGGCAGGGCAATGACACTATAAAAGCCTCATCTGGAAACACCCTGCATCTCCCCCGCCTTGCCTCAGACCATCAGCTGCTACAGGTGGAGGGGAATGACAGAAAACCAGTGATGTGTTGTGATGTCAAAATACATTAAATATTTCTAGATGTTATGGAGGGGGAGCTGGATACACCGCCACTGTTTTGATCCATTTGGCTGTGGCTGCTTGATCTTTCTGAATGGTGGGGAGAGTGTTGATTTTTCTGCCTTGGGAAGGAATTGGTGGGTATTTGGCACATTTTAAAAGATGTTTTATTTTATTAAAATGCCTTAATAAATTAACTTTAATGTAAACATACTGGACACTTTGTATTTAGGTTGCTGCTGCTTTATACTGACTCTAATAAAACATATTAGAGAACATTGGTTATTGGAAGGATTAGAAATGTAATAAATAAAAATTTGTTTTATTATTCATTTGAGAATTTTAAGTATAGTGCCCAATGAATAGCTTAGGAGATTGGCCTTGGTTCTTTTCCTGCTTCAGTATACTGTGGGCAGGAAATGCTCATTTATATTCATTTCATTGCTTTGAGGCATTTAAATGGTCTTAATCTTTCTTCCAATTCTGCAGTCACTGAACTTTTTTTGAACCACTGAATATGCATGTGTGTTTTAACCATTAAACATCTTTAACCATTGAACCATTTGTCTGATCATCGGTTTCTTGAAATATTGTATTTTCAGCCACTGTCTCAATCATATTTGTTTATTCACTCTAATCCAGAGACCTGATGTGCACAGCAAGCTCTTCAATATGTGGCCTGCCCCATCTATTAGCATCCAGGAAGCAGAATTCTGGGGGCTGTACATGCAAAGAATTTACCTGCAGATTGACTTTCCCTACCTTTGATGAAATTAATGACATGGGATATACAGATTTTGTTAAATCCGTTCTGTCTCTGTTGCATGGATAGTCAGGCATCTTTCCTTCCATTAAATCCGTTCTGTCTCTGTTGCATGGATAGTCAGGCATCTTTCCTTCCATCATTCCCTTATTGACAGAATCAGATTTGTCACAATTTCCCAAACTTACATTCATGTGGGAAAGTGAGCACTTGCACAAAAGCACAAATCCCCCCCAAATGTGCACTGTCACACTTTGTGTTTTTTACAGTTTTCATATTTTTGTACAACTACATTTGCATACAATTCCAGAAAATAAAAAAAACAGTTTGCAATTTCGCAGAATCCACGCAACTTGGAAAAAGCTGTTCTGCTGTGGAATCCACAGGTCAGTTTCATAGAAATTTGAATCCATTGTGGATTTCTCTGACATTCCTATTAATAACCTTGCATTTGTTGACAGGGCAGCTTGTGTGGACATCACATCAGGATTCTTGTAGCTGGATCTAGAACAATGGCTATTTCCAAGGTGATTCTCACCTTGGAAATCCACTGAGATTCATCAATAGTTTTGTTGGGATTTTTTCCTGTAGTCTTTAGGAGATATCACTCACATACACTCCTTATATATGCTGTAGAACTTGTATTTTCCTTCTTTCATTAGATATGGGCTTCTGCATAGGCTGTTTTACTGTAGAAGTTCCACAAGCATATCGGTGATTGATTAAGAGTTATTATGAGTGACTTTCTTTGTTTCTTTAGTGGTCTTGTTATATTATCATGCATGAATTTTTTTAGCTTTATTTCAGCATAAAATAAAATTTCATGAGCTAAAGCTAAAGACAGAAAAAAAGATTTCACTTTTTTTTTTTAACAAAACCATCTTTTGAGTTCATTAATATTTCCAGCTTCATAATTAATTTCTGTACTTGGGGGCAATCTCACATGTTTTTGCCTTTTAAAAATAAGCAGAGGACCAAACAATTCCATCCCCGTTATCACTAATGAACCTGAGCTGTGATTTGGGGGACTACAAGAATTCCCCCCCCCCACCTCCTCTGGCTTCCTCTCCTACAACTGAGACTTTTAATTCCACAATATCTGAAGGGTAAGGTAGGGTTCAGTGCAATCCATCAAGCATTTCTCCCATTCTATGCCATGTAATAACCATTCATTTCTGCAAGGCTTGGACAGGAGCAGAGTGTAATGGATTGCACCCTGAATCCCTTATTAATATATGGGACAGCTAAAAGGCAGAATCCCAGCAGACCTCAAATACTTCAACAGTGAGGCCCAAACTAGATGTGACACTAAATGCACATGCTCCACCAAAAATGACAGCTGTACACCTAGCTCCTTCCTATAAGACAGGGGTGGGGAACCTCTTTCAGCCCAAGAGCCCAATTAAATTTTGAAGATGCTCTCAGGGATTGCATTCCAGTCATGGGTGGGGGAAAAGGCGAAAGGGGGCAGGGCCAAAATACCAAAAATATGCAAAATACCAGCATATTTTAGCTTATTTGTTTGTTGAATTTATTAAATGCCTCATGAATGTCTAGATGTTTTGCAATAATAGTAGTAATAATAATGCTATAAATAAAATCAACAATAGAAAACTAAACAACGTGCTGGCACGGTATAAAATGTAATATTAGGTACAAGAGGTAAAACCACATTGCAAGGACTAGGATAATAAAACACAAACAAACTAAAGTATTTTAAAAGACTTTAAAGGCCTGGAAATTCTTAGCCTGGTGCCAAAAAGATAGCAGTGTGGGAACCAGGTGAGCTTCCCTTGGGAGAGCATTCCAGAGCTGGAGGGCCACCACTGCAAAAGCCCTCTCTCGTCTTGCCACTCTCCAAGCCTTCTAGAATGGGGGAAAATGCGCAACAGCTGGTAGACCATGGAACAACTGGCAGCCGGGGAAAGGGGGTGGGGCCAGGAAAACCCATGGCCATCTGGGAAACCCAGAGGGTGGTACTGGGACCCCAGGTCCCAATACAGCACTCTATCTCCCTGCCCATTCTCACACCATTGGCCACTACTGGGAGTGGGCGAGGACTGGAAGACACAGACGGCTGTGATGTCACAATACATGTAAGCATGACCAGATGTTACAGAGGAGGAGGGGGAGCTAGATGCACAGCTGCTGTTTTCATCCATGGATGTGTGACTGGGCCATCTAGACTGGGCTCTGGAAAAGCAGAATTAAGGAACGGAGCACAATACTAATGTATGCCTACATGACCCTTGTAGGCCCCTTCCAACCCTACTATTCTATGACCCACACCACCTGCTTTACACATGGTTGGAATGCAGTGTATCTTACTTGCTGCCTTTGGCTGCAGATGTCAACCAGAAAACTGTTGTGACGGAAGCCTGGTGACATTTTTTCTAATGGCAAAACACTTTATGCTAGAGCCAGCAATCAAGGCTGCCTAACACGATCTATGAGACTGGGGAACCTGTTGCCCTCCATATGGTTTTGGACGCCAGTTCCCATCAGACCCCGATAGCTAATGGGGGGATGGGAGCTGCCGTTTATGCACATCTGGAGGTCCTCAGGTTCTGCAGCCCTGCTGTCAGTCATTCAAGTCTGAGGGGGTTCAGCACAACCTACTGTTTTACGCCCAGTGGGCCAACAACTACAGACAACCGTGGGGAAGATCAGCGTGGAGAGGAAGCCACACTCAGTGGTTGCCCTCCAGCATTTATCAGATGAAATAGGTGCACTTGCTTTTGAGGTGCACTACCTGAGAGAACCCTGGGGCAAGCATGGTGAACTAACTAATCCCATGGAGCCTGGAGATTCATCAGCACAACCAAATGCACTTTGTGACATTGTAGCTTCAGAAGAGACTTCCTCTTCCCATCTAGAAAACAATTTTACTTTGATTGCAACACTAGGGTACCATACGTGTATCGACCTTTTTTGCAGCTTGTACAAATTTACCTCCTGCATACTACTCAGTTGCAGAATTTCAAAACCCAGCAAATGCTATGCAAAGCTGCAAGGTTTCCAGAAGCCTGGTATTCCACTAGTCAAACAGGAAAATATCAGCTGGCATTGCCCAAGACGGTGATGAGATGCCTCAGTGCAACGGGCGTATTTGTGCATGTGACTTATGCCCACAAAATGCAGCTACCCTCAGTACCATATTATGAAGCACAGGGGCAAATGCTGCATCGATTTACAAGTGAAAAGGACAAGCAAACGTTGGCCCAGGAATAAGACCCCAAATATGGCCAAAGTGAGTTTCCTTAAACCAGAGAAAGGCTCTTTTGCTTCAGGGAAGCCATTCTGAGAGCTTGAGGGTCAAGCAGCCATCCCCAAGCCAGTGCCCACCAGATGTTTGGGATTACAACTCCCATTAGCCCCAGGCAGCATGACAAAGGTCATGGCTGATGGGGACCGACATCTAAAACATCTGGAGGGCACCACGTTGGGGAAGGCTGCAGCTGTCACAATGCTCAAGCAGACTGTTCCAGTGGGGACTTTGCTCATGTTGAAAACCAACCCGTTCTTACCATGGCCCAAGGAACATTGGGATTGGGTTTTTCTATTTTTCTTTCCTCAAAGCGACATTACAGATGAGCTGTCCATGTTGCACACAGGAGCTGTAAGTGGGCACGACCCTTTCAAGGTACAAATGCAGTCCATCCATCAAGTGATACACAGAATGAAAAAACAAGTACTGTACCTGCTACATAGGTACAGTTGGAAGGGATGTGATAGGGATGGGGAGCCAGCTCTGGTTTGGCAGCACAGGGTGCTTTGGGGTGGCTTGGAGACAAGGAAAGGCACTAGTGGCGCCCTACAATAAAAAGAAAAAGAGCTCACATCAGCTGCTGCTGCTTCCACGCGACCGAATCTCAAAGACAGAAAGAGCCTGACCGAGTAGCAGATAGAAACATGCATCTCCCATCGGCGTCAGCTCCAGCAATGTGAATTTATAGGAAGGACCTGATCGGTTTGTGATTCCTGAAAATCAGTCCAGACCCTCCTTTGCTGTAGGGAGGGCGGTAGGTTGGGGGGAAGAAAACTCAAACTTAACATGGACGTGATATACGGAAAGCAGCAATGCAATGTTTTGGAGACAGCAGCAGCTCTAAAACTGACACGAAGAGGAAAAGGATCGACAAGCTTCAAAGAAACCAAGACACAGAGATCCCTCTTGTTTACCAGGGAGGATTAAATCCCCATGATCGTTTCCCAAGGTCATTTCAGGATTACACGCTTATTGGTAGGTGGGTCGGTGGGTGCGTGTGAGAGAGTGTGTGTGTGTGTGTGTGTGTTCCTGTGAGTCCTGTGTATTTCAAAAAACTGCAAAGAGTTAATTGTGTACCTTCACACCAGCCAGACAGAATGTGAATAGTCTAATGTTAAGAGCTCCAAGCCTGCTCCAAAATTCTACATGAAATTCTCCCCAATATACAAAGTACCTATTTATTACTGCATTAATATTTCTCTCTCTTTCACGCTCCCTCTCTCTCTTAAAACTGGAAAGCATGTAAGAATAAACTGGATTGAAAAAGTCACACTGTTTATTCAGTTCTGCAGCGTGCCCTAGACCCCTCCTCTGAAAGGAGGTCATGGGATGCTCCCCAAGAGAGAGTCTACTCAGCCACCCACAGTGAGAGGTTGTTCTTTCTTGCAGCACCTTCCCAGCTTGCTGGGGCTACTTGTCAAACACTAGCCAGGCACAGATTACCAGCTGAACGACACAAGGTCACCCCTAAATTCAATTTTTTTAATCCCACAAAAGCAAAGTATTTACCAAGATACTGAAGCCATAGCTGAGTCTTGGGGGTCCCTCCTCCTCCACTTCGATAGTCCTTGCGCAGACTATTGAACAAGGGTTCTGATGGTGACTTGCTACCATGACCAGACTTATCATTAGCTTGACAAAATTATGCAATTTGGCATATTTGAGGATTATCACATAGACACACAGGCCTGGCTACTGAAACCTTGCAGATAACACTGCAGTACATCAGAGACACAAAGCCCAATGTCATTAGCAGCTGGTAACCAAACATAATATCACATAATATTTCATAATATCACATGGATGCTGCTGCAAGATCCTGAACACAGATGAGGCTGAACATGGATGAGGCTGCAGTCCTATGCGCAATTACAGAGTAACAGCCACCACTGAGCTCAGTTGGACTTACTTCAGAGTAAACATTCATAGGCTCAGGCTGCACATCTCCAAGAGCCACTGACTGGGAGGATAAGCAGTACGTGAGTAAGGATTAGAGATGTGAAGGCCTAAAAAAAAACTGGGAAAATTGTGGGGGGCAGGTTTTTTCCATTTTTTTTTTCCGAAGGACCATTTTTGTTTTTCTCTGAAAAATTGGAAAAATTGAACAGCTTAGATTATGAAATATTTTCTTTTAGAATTTAAGACAAGGTGTTTATATATTGTTAGTAAGTATTTACTGCCCTGCCCCCTGATTCCTAAGAACTATGTAATAAGAAGACTTTTATAGAAAGACTAGAGATCTAAAATGTCTGGAAATAATGAAGCTATGAGGAAAAATGTTTTTAAATCCTCTCTGTAAGATTCTCAGCATAGTTATTTCTTCCATTTCTTATTAAAAGTATTGATCTAATGTATATTTTATTGATAGACATTTTGGACTGCTCCAAGTCATGCTCAGTTTCCCAACATGTGAATAGAGCCACCATATCATAATATGGAAGAAAATAAAGATTATTGACCATTTGGGTTTTGTTCTACCGAGTCCTGTATTTCTGGACTTGGCTTCCTCTGCCTCCAGTTCTTCCTGCTTTTTCTGGCTTCTAGGATGATTCGGATGTGTCCGAGAATACTTACTGAAGTTCCCTTTGGTCAGACATAAACTAGGAACCTAAAATATACTGTGTATAACTTGGTTTGCTCATAAAATTAATGATGTTTGGTATATTAAATTTCAAAAGTATAGTTTGTTCAGACAAGAATTATAAATTTACTGAGTTCACTTTTTAAAGTGTTCAAATATAATGATAATTTTATGAGCAAACTAACTTATACATAATATAACTTCAGGAACATAAAGGCTGCTTTATGTTCCTAAAACAGCCTCCCTCAACCTGATGCCCTACAGATGTTTCAGGCTACAATGGCCAGCATTCCTGACCATCGGCCATTCTGCTTGAGGTTGATAGGAGCTGAAGTCCAAAATATCCAGGGCATCAGGTTGGGGAAGGCTGTCTTAAAGCAACAAAGTGACTTTAGATCTGTAAGGAGTGCTAAAAGAATAAGCATTGCTCATTTTTTCCATTTTCCCCAAAATTTCCATTTTTTCAGGAAAAAAATGGGGGTGGGGGTAGCTTTTTTTCCATGGCTTCAAAATTTTCAGAAATGTTATATCTCTAGTAAGGATGGCCATGTGTCCTACTTCACCGTCCTCTATTTGGAGGGTTATTGGAGGACAGTCCTCCATTTGTCCTCCGCTTGAAGGAATGTCCAGTCCAAGTCTGTTATGGAGATCCGCCAGAAGGGAGAGCGAGCGCAGGGGCCTTGGAGGTGCCCATCCACAGTTAGCTCCTGGACAGCAGGCTGAGCAGGCACACAGGCCGCCTGGCCGCAGTCTTCTCAACCATACTGAGGTATATTTCTAGTTAAATTCTAGTAATTATTTCTAAATTAAAATCTACACATATTTACACGTCTTTTTATTCAAATTTGTATCCTCTTTTTTCTTCTTTTTTCAGTGATGCATAAGTGGGACTATGGTGGGACGTGAGAGAGGGCCTTCTCTGCTGTGGCACCCGGTTGTGGAATGCCCTCCCCTTGGAGGCCTGATTGGAGCAGACATTGGTCCCGTTTTGGCGCCAAGTAAAAACGTGGCTTTTTACCAAAGCCTTTGAGGGCTAAATGCATTCCCTTGTACATTGTTTTAACTGTTTTATTGTTTTATATTTTAACTGGTTTTAGCTTGTTTAATAGCTTAATATGTTTTAGGTGTTAAATTATTTATTGTTTTATATTGTTTATATTGATTTTATCTGTATGCCGCCCTGAGATCTTAATGATATAGGGTGGGATAGAAATGTGTTAAATAAATAATAAGTGGCCACCCTATAAGTTGTGGGGCAGTGGGGGGGACACCTTCCTATTGCCTTTGACAATAGTGTGGAGAAAGTTAAATTGAGGTCAGGGTGCACTAGGCAAGATTACAGTTTCCATGTCAAAAGGGGAGATTTCTTTGTGGTAGAAATCTCTGTGTGTCTATGGTAAAAATTACAAACTTGATCAGAGGAAGGGAGGACAGACAGTTATATGATTCTTTCATTGAAAAATGGACCTCCTTTATTATGTACTGGTCTAATAAAGTGCAAGAAAGTGTCAACCCACATTCTCTGTTACGGGTGTTATGAGGCTGTATAGTTTGCACCTTATATCTGATATGTAGGTAAAAAAAAATATCTTTACTTGTAAAATGGAACATGAATGATTTATCATTTGCTAATCATTTGTATGATCCAATACTTGTAACATTTGTAAAAACTTTTGTTTGGAAAATTTAAAAAAGGGTGGAGAGAGATTTTGGAATAATAACATTTTGGTACAGGGCTGGATTGATTGATTGATTGATGGTATTCATCCATTCATTTATTCATTTAAACAATTTCTAAACTGCAACTTCATCCAGACATGGATTTCAGGGCAGAATACATAAAAATTCCAATTTTATGGAGAACTGTGTTCTTCTGGTTATTCATATTATATCCTGTCTTAGCAACTTACCATTTTTTAAATCCTTGCAGCAGTTTTTCCCCTATTAATCATAAAGTAAATAAATCCTGTGAGGGAACTTCGGCCACTCACTGTCTATTAAGCTAAATCCACCCAGTGGATTTCATAGTTGAACCAGGATCTGAAATTGGATTGTTTGCATCCAAACGCAACACACATGCTACTAAATCACACTCATATGCTTAACCCATGTTTCCGTCTACTTAGTAAGTAGGTTCTACAAGCACTTATATATGAAGGTGAGCACACACAAATGCATGCATGTACAAAATGATGCACAGCAGGCAGATGGCTCCAAATGACAGAAACGGTGAGGCAAACCACAAATCACAAGGCAATTCCAATGCATATGATAAATACAGGTATTGTATTATACTATTTAGAAGACGTTGGACCCATTTTACAGATTATAAACATTAAGGCGCCATCCAAGGTCAGCCGCTGAATTCATGGCGCAACATTCTTAAGCAGAAACAACAGCTAAGTAACAATAAAGAGAGTAGTTCTGAGCATATGCAGAGTGCGCTTCCCACTGAGCAACTGCAGCTGCAACTCCCCATTCATTTAGAGTTAAGGAACAGTGTGCCTGAGCACGTGCAGAGTTTCTTTCATTAACCACTTACTGGCCATCCATGCAGTCTTTAAAACTGTGTTTGTCTAAAAATACAAAAGCCTCCTGGTTCTTGGCGTTCATGAACACTACAAGGCCCCAGCAGTGGGAGCACATACAGTGAGGGGAAGTGGCTCCATGCAGTGCGGGGGAAAGACAGGGGGCCCGACTCCTCAGCCAAGTGCGGAAGGGCATGCGCAGTGCCAAGCTAACTCTCTTTCCCACCTTGATTGGCCCATCGCGATAGTGCTATAGTACTATAGTGCTATAGGGGGTATACATATAGCTACACAAATGCACTATTTTGCTATAGTGCGATAGGGATATCATTCAAATGCACAGTTGTGGGCTCCCTAGTAACTACCTCGGGAGCCACAATCTCACCAAAATGGTGGAAACATCAGGGAAATACAGGCAGGGGAAACACCCCTTGACCAGGTTCAATGAGGTCACGGCCAGGTGAAAGACACACTCCTGGGCAGGGTTATCATGCCGGAGTAAATGCCGAAGGTTGGTGCGCTCTGCAGCAGAAGCACATACAAGCCGAATTAAGGAAAACAATTGGACTAAAAGAAGTCTCAGGAAAAAAACAGTTTGGGAGCGCAGAACTCCAGGGTGGCTGTGGGATGGCCATGATGTCATGTGCCCTGAATGACCTCCAAATGCAGTAAACTCGCAGTAAATCACTTGTGGAGACATCCCCCTGGTCTGCGAGTTAATTCGGCAGGAGAGTGACACAGGTGTTGCTGAGCATTTCAATTTTTTCTCCAAGGTGGCATGTCCAAACCATGCCCAAACTGCATTCGTGGAATTGTCTTTCAATATCCCCTTCAAAGAACAACAGTAGGATATTCATTCAAGAGTGCCATATTGTTGCACACTCTTTTTTACAGTTGGGGCAGACTCAGCCTCTAGCAACAGAGAGCGGGAGCAAGCAGCCTTCAGGGCTCTATACGGAGACAGCTTGGTGGCTGCATTCACTACTTAACTGAGCTCTGAGGTGGCATCTGGGTGATGGCATGGCCATCATCTGCATATGCATGCAAGTGGGCATGATTTCCATTCCTGGCTGTGAAGATTAAAGTGTCTCCTGTTCTCTTTTTTTTAAAGTCCACTCTGCCTTCCCCAACCTGGCGCTTTCCAGTTGTGTTGGACTACAATTCCCATCATCCCAGGCAGCACTGGGGATGATGGGGTTTGTAGTCTGGTGGCATCTGGAGGGTGCCAGGTTAGGGAAGGCTGCCGTAGATCATAGAACAGCCTTCCCTGACCTGGTGCCCTCTAGATGTATTGGACTTTAACTCCCAGCATCCCCCAGCCATGCTATGCTGGCTGGAGGATGATGGGAGTTGTAATCCAACACATCTGGAGGGCACCAGGTTGGGGAAGGCTGACATAGAACATTTCTTACCAGAAATGCTGAAGACCTTTTTATTCCATTTGTGATTCACCCACCCACCCCACACCCCACCACCGCTTGGATGCTGTCTCCTCAGGTTTTAATGCTGCTGTATTTCTGGTTTTTGTTTGACTTGATTGATTTTTTTTCAGTCTGTGTTTTATCATTGTGATATTGCAATTTCTTTCTTGTAAGCTGCTTTGGATTTAGTTATTTTCTTTCAGCAGAGTATAAATCATTAAGGTAAAATACTAGGAAAGCAAAAGGTTTATGAAATGTTTGAGCAACAGCAGCTAGGAGGGCCGACAACAAAAGAGAACTGTCCAAACGATCACAACATGGTGGGGTTGGGGGCTCATCGGTAGTGAAATAAGGGGTCTATGACACTCACACGGCCATATTCCACAGAGCACTTGCAGTAGCAATGGGTGTGCTAGCTGGGGAATGACATATATTCATTCCACACAAAATACTGGTCTTTGGGTGTTGGAACACACAATGTGCCACTTGGAAGGAAGACATCTGGATCCAGTGCAACAAATGAGTAACAACAGTGCATCTATTGCATGGGGAAAATATATATCTGGAAAGGCACGACGAGGATTACATATCACATGCCAAGACTAGGCTCTGGCAGCCCTACCAACCAGAAAGTAGCCTTAGGGGAGTAGTGGGCTGGGAGCAGACCAAGTTGCTTAGTGGGGCTTCCTGGCTGTCGAATTCTGAACAGGGTATAAAGGGCCCCCAAAACTGGGTTTTCTCCCACTTAACCCTCCTGGTGGTTGCCACCATGCCAGAATCTCAGGAATAATTTCCTGAACGTGAAAGGGCACAAGACACAACGTTTAAAAGGTCCTTGAGGTCATATGAAAACGTACATGTCAATGCCTAACCACCACAAAGCTCTCCCCCTGCTGGAGTTATTCCCAGTCTTGGGCAAGGAAAAAATATGTGAACTGGATGCAATATTCTCTTGAAACTAACTTCTCCTTTTGACAGTACATTTGTGAGCAAACACATTCCTTGCTGAACCTTAAACAGTGTTAGCTGAAGATATTCATTAACTGATTTCTAACTGATAACTGTGATTTCCAAACCTGCCTGAGAACTGCCAATTTTTATCTTATGCTGGGAACGGTCTAAACGGCATCATTGAAGTATATGGCATGGTCTGTGGCCTGGACGGTTATTATTTCTATGTTACAGACACAAAACTGAGGCTGAGGGTTAATAGCATGTCCACCACCACTGCACAACAAAACCAAACCTAGATCGCCCAGCTACAAGTACAGGTACAAGGGAAGTAACATTTTCCTTCGTTTGAGGGAATGTCATGTTATGCACACTGATTGACTAGCAGCTGGTGGTCATTTCAAAGGCATCTTGTGAAGACTTCTGCTATTGGATTTATTCCTGGTTAAGGCACAACACATGACCCTAGTGATGTCCGTGCATGCAGGATTCTGGGGGCAGGTTTACTGCCAGTCACCTGATACAAGAACTAGAATTCTTATCTCTAAGATGCAGCTTAATGTTTGGTGATGGGGGCGAGTAGAAGATCAGTGTACATGCTGGGATGAGCACTATTTGTTCTTTAGACAGCCTACCAGAGCCCTGGCAAAGCGCTGATGTTTCCAACGTGGCCAAAAAGATTCTAACGCAGGTTGAATCTCAACCTTTAAGAGCCTGACAATTTTAGAGGTCTCGGTGCTTCAGGTCATCACTACATGATGGGCCCCTTCACACACACACATACACACACACCACTGCCAGTAACATAAAGAGCCACTTTCTTGTCCTGTGATATCATGGGGAGCATGTGTTCTGAACATTCCAGCCATGTTGGAGTAGCCAGTGGCACGGATCGTTCCAACACAAATGTCATTCTGTCAGGATGGAGGCTTCTGACTGCTGGGGAAAGAGCAATGCTGCCCAAGTGGCTTGATTCACACACACTTCCCAACGTCATGGATGGGATCTCATCACAGGAAAGCAATGCTCACACCACTGGATGCAGCTGTGACAGTGTGTGCATGCACATGTGTGCAGATGTGCTCAGATAGGCAGCAGATACCAGTCCCCTTGGCTTCAGGAACCTGAATCCATCACTTTTAGGTCATGTCTGCATATTACTGCAGCCTATTAGGAGATACCCCACCCTATTTCCACGGATAGGAACCCACAAAGAGCAGTTAGAAACATGAATATATCCCTTTCTCTAGTGGTAGCCCAGGGTTGGCAAGTCAAACTCATTAGTTGCCCGTCTAATATTGCAAAGTTACACTGCTCTAGTTGTGCAAGGTGCTAAACAAAACAGAAGCCAAATGGCAAGGCCTGTGCATTAATCAAACAGCTTGATCCTCAAGACCACCCCAACCAACGGCAACTCACCAGGATTTACTGTATGCAGAGCCAGCTGCACAAGTTGGATGTTGTCAAACTCATACAAGGGAAAGCACCTGGTTCGCATTATTGACAAAGGCATCTCCAAGCAATGTGCTTTTGACAGGAATGAGGGGAGTAAGAAAGCACAAGGGGAAGTCCCCACATAAAATAACTGCTGTGTACATCTGACCTGATAATATGCAAAAAGAACCAGAAATAAATATATCAGGAACGGAGGCTGTTCAGGCTAACCAAGACATTTTTGTAATTCTGGGGTTGGGGTGCGGGGGAAATCCCTTCCTTGCATTACCTCCTGCCCCCTCAGCATTCATTCCCCAGGCATACAGTGTACACACAACTCCTCTGCCAAACTAGTATCTCAAGGACTGATCTTTCCGAGGTCCTTCTTTACTGTTTTTTGAAAATTAAATATTGGCAACACAGGAAAGGGGTTAACCCTTGCTTAAGTGAGCAACCCTCATTTTTGCAAGCAAAAGGGCTCTTGGCTTCTGTAAACAGTTTTGGGACATGGGAGGTGGGGAATATTATAATACAATGCTGCAACCTTGTCTCAAGATATGAAGGAAAGAGAAAGGAACCCAAACCATGTGACAGCCTTCCCCAGTGTGGTGTCCCCAAGATGTTTTGGACTTCAGCTCCCATCAGCCTCAGCCAGCATAGCCAATAGACAGGATTGCTGGGAGTTGTCATCCAAAACATCTGGCGGGCACCAGATTGGGCAAGACTGGCATATGAGCTGAAGAAGAACACCACACACACAAAATCCAGCCACAGAAACATCACAATGTGTGTGTTCTACCTAAATCAGTTCTGGAAAGGGGCAGAACTGATGCGACTGTGCTTCTTTTCCCATACCCCTTGTTCATCTTGGCTTGCATGTTCTGAACAACTGAGGTTGGATGGAATCTGGAATATTTCCTATGGAGTGGTGTGTGCTGAGAGAAGGACAGGCATGCTTAAATGGAGGAGCGGAGTGAGAAAACAGGCAACATGTGCAAGGAAACTGGCAAATGTGCCTTTTGCACACATTACAACTGACAGTATTTGTCTGTGGATTTCCCTACACAGAAATAGTATCCATGCAGAGAAATCTGTAGGGGAAATACAAAGAGAGGCCAGAAGTGAGGAAAACATGGGAGAAGCACAGAGAATAGAGCCCCCTTCACGCTGGAGTCATCAGCAGACACTGCCCATAGGTTTAAAACGCAGCTCCACATCTATCAGGGCTATGAACTTCCTCTTTATTTAAAATAAATGCTGAGGTTCTTAGGAATCCAAATTATGTGCCAGATACCAAATTCTTTGCAGAATTGCGGGAGATGAACAGCCCTGCATGAGAGAGATAAAGACAGAGCATGCAGGGTGTGTGTGTGTGGGGGGGGGAATAATGAGGACTGCTGATCTATGTGCCACAGGTTTGGATGTGAACGGTGCTTTCTTTCAACACACTCTGGCTAAATAAAACATATAATCTGTGCTCTGTGTTGCAGGTGGCTAACCAGCAGCACATAGACATCTGTTCAGTATGCATTTGGCACATGGGTCTCTGAACCTGCATTTTGCACAGAGCCGGTAGCAAGGAGGTTTTTGGAGCAGGTCCCTGTAGCAATAAACAGAACCAGATGAATGGGGGTTGTGTACACACATGCAGGCAGAGAGAGAGAGAGCAGGAGGGAGGGAGGGAATATCTAACCGTGGCCAATGGCTAACTGCATTTTTATCCCCTGATCAGATTGGATTCTGATTCAGTGGTCAGTCTCCCCACTCATCTGGCAGTGCTCATGCTGACAGCGCTTGCTCCTATGCACTCCGATGCGCCAGTGGCTACCGCCACCACCAAGCGCACAACGCCAGTGGGTGCCCTCAACGGAGAAGCACCCCACACGTGGCCGCTCGCGTGTGGGGTGCCACAGGGTTCCATCCTCTCCCCGATGCTATTTGACATCTATGTGAAGCCGCTGGGGCTATCATCAGGAGGTTTGGGGAGGGGCGGTGTCGTCAATATGTGGATGACACGCAGCTCTACCTCTCGTTCAGATCTTCACCAGGGCTGGCCATGGAATCCCTGTCCAAATGTCTGGAGACCGTGAGTGGCTGGATGGGGAGGAATAAGCTGAAGCTGAACCCTGACAAGACCGAGGTACTTCTGGTGGGAGACAACAGGAGGTTGGGGGATGTCAACCTGGTGTTGAATGGGATACGGCTACCCTTGAAAGACCAGGTCCGCAGCCTGGGGGTCATTTTGGACTCCCAGCGGTCCATGGAGGCTCAGATGTCAGCCGTGAGCCGGACAGCGTTGTACCAACTCCATCTGATATGGCGGCTGTGGCCCTACCTTCCCGACCATCTGCTCCCATCGGTAGTACATGCCCTGATCTCCTCTCGTTTAGACGACTGTAATGCGCTCTACGTGGGGTTACCCTTGAAGACGGTTCGGAAGCTGCAGCTGGTGCAGAACACGGCGGCTCGCCTGATTAAAGGCAGCCGCTGGTGTGATCACATCACTCCAGTGCTGAAGGAGTTGCACTGGCTACCAGTTGTTTTCTGGGCCAAATTCAAGGTGTTGGTTTTGACCTTTAAAACCCTAGGTGGTTCTGGCCCAGCCTATCTCAAGGAGCGCCTCCAGCAACACCAGACAGGCCGCTTAACAAGATCAGACTTGGATGGCCTTCTCTCTGTCCCATCAGCCAGGACAGCTAGGCTTGTGAGGACGAGGGAGGGCCTTCTCTGTGGTGGCCCCCACTCTGTGGAACTCCCTCCCTAGGGAACTCCACCATGCCCACTCTTTAATGTAAGCTACATAGTGTTACATATTCCTTCCCTTTTGCACAGTGGCACTGTGCATTTTACGAGAAGCAGAGGTAACGTTTTCACTTCAGTTTGTTTGTCCTTCTGCTATTAGATGCAGGCAAACTGGCTTACTTAATTTGGCTTAATTCATTTGATGTAGGGTATGGAAACCCCTTTTATCTCTGATCAGAGATAAGCTGCAGAGAAATCCTGCTCTTCATCCCCAGCATGCCAGCTCAGCAGCAGAGAGGCCCCACTGTTTATGGTCATTATGGTGTGCTGGGTAGGAAGTTTAAACCTCCCCAACCAGCACACCATGTTGGGGATGAAAATGCCCCTCTCTTTAGCTAATTTGCATGGATCAACTGATGGGTGTCTGCAATATGTGAGTGTGAATGAATGGGAGGGGGTCTGTGTATGTCTGTGAATGAATGCTCTGTGTGTGTGTGTGTGAGAGAGAGAGAGAGAGAGAGAGAGAGAGAACGAATGGGGTGAGAAAAAGAGAATGGAGGTGTGGGAGAGTGTAAAAATATTGGGGAGGGTACATCAGTGCCTCTGCCCACTTTGGATGGTGGCCCTGCCCCCTGCTGGCATGCAGCCCCCTCCCCCACCAGCCACAGTGGACACGAACCACCACTGAGTGGACCGGTTCCCTTTCAAACTTCTGTGGCTGTCTTAGCCCCTGCACTCCCTTCTCCAGATCCACTTCTGGCAGATGCTGCAACACCACTTCACCAGACCTGGTGCCTCCAATTAGGTTGCAAAGGATGGCCAGGTCTCTTGGCTAGGGATGGATGGACTCACCTCCATCTGTGGCTGCCAGGCACTCGCCAAGCCGCCGCTGCCACCCGGGCCCGCCCACTGCACCACAAGGGCCCCTGGATGGCTCAGCAAGAGCCTGGCGAGCACTGTGGGGCTGCCTGCCCCCTTAGCGAGCCACCATTTGGGCCCCTTTATGGCCGCCATTTATGCAACATTACTTTTATGGAGAAACCCAAGCTGTCATTGTTATGTAAAATGGCAGCTCACTGAGGGGACAGGTAGCCGCCGGGTACTCGCGGACCGTGTGAGCGCCCGGCAAATGGGTCTGGTGAATGGCGGCAGCTCAGTGAGCAGGGTCCAGGTGGCCAAGTGGGGTAGAGTCCACTGGACTCCACTACCACCCCTCTGACTCCCACAACATCCCTACTCTTGGCCTCCCTTTCCACACTGATTTCTTCAAAGATTTGGACTCTTGGTTGGTGAAGAGAGAGGCACGGCCCCTGAGAACCTGTTCCAGACTCGGGGCCTTTGTCATTGCCAATTTCCAAATGACAGCAGTTGGTGGTCTGACAGAGAGATTTATGGATGCAGGAAGCTGCCTTATACTAAGTCAGTTCCATAATCCATCTAACCCAGTCAGGGCCAGCCCAAAACATTTTGCTGCCTGAGGCAAAGGACAAGATAGCTCCCCCCTCCACCTCCATTCCATGAACAAAAGCTGACCAGAATGGTAGTCCAATCTTATTCCAACAGTGGTGACAGACAAGGTCTTCCACTGCACCTGAGTACAGCTGGGTAGCTTAGGCGGTGCAGAGCAGGTCACATGGCACATCCAGTTCTATCTACTCCTTGCCTATCAGCATCTGCTGCCTGAGGCCACCACCCCACTTTGCCTCATAGCAGGGCCAGCCCTAAACTCAGTTCTGCCTGCCCTGACTAGCAGTAGCTCTCTCTAGGGCCTCAGACAGAGCTGTCTTTCTCTTCTCTGCTACCTCAGATCCTGGAGTTTCAAAGGATCAAACCTAGGGCCTTCTGCATGTAATCTGTGCTCCTCCCCGTTCCCCAGGCCATGAGGTTACTAACACTACAATGTGCGGGCATGTCAAGGAGAAAGCAAGGCTGGAACCCTTTCCCCAGACACCTAGTCTTCTATGTACAAGGAATTCATTTTTGTACAGATGACCATTAATTTGTTTATTTAAAACATTCATATACCACCTTGACCATCTTCAGGTTTCACGGCAGCAGTGCCAGCTCCAGGTTTCAGAGGGCCTTTGGGCAAGACGCCCCCAATGAGCCCCCTCCCTCAACGAGTCTACCTTCTCACCACCAGTGTCACCACTTGCTCTGGCTCCTCCTCCTCTTTCCCAGCATTGTTACCTCTTGCTTGCTTGACGGGCAGAGAGCCGGTGAGCAAACAGGCAGTGACATCTCCTGCTTCCCCTTCTCGCCACCACCTTGCCTGAGCCGGAGCAAGAGGGCAGTGAACAAGCATGTTGCAATGGCGAAGAGGAGGATCAAGTCCAGGGACTCCTGTCTGTGTGCTCCTGCAGGGGTATGGACCACTGGCAACTGCCCGACTGCACCTACCCTTGGTGCTGGCCCTGCAGAGCAGTGTGCAATTTAACATTATTTTACCATTAAAAAATAGGTCAGCATTTAGACCCTTCGACCAGCCTTTCCCAACCTGGGTCCCTCTCTTTGTTTTGGTCTACAACTCCCATCTTCCCTGACCATTGGCCATGCTGGCTGGGACCGATAGGTGTTGTTGTTGTCCAAAACATCTGGATGGACCCAGATTGGGGAAGGCTGACTAAAACAAAGCTAAAAAGAATAGCAGATGAAAATGCCCAAGAAAATAAAATATTTTTACTTGGTGCCAAAACGATTATAACATAAGAGCCAGGCAAGCCCCTTTGGTGGGGGGCATTCCCCATAATCGGGACACCACAGCAGAAAAAGCTCTGTCCCTTGCTCTTGCATAACAAACCTCTGATACTCCCAAAGAAGGGCCTCAGAAGAATGTCTCCATCTCCATCTAGACCAGCAATGTCTACAATGACTAGCAGTGGCGCTCCAGGATTCTGACAGAGAACTTCCACATCAGGGGTGGGCAGAGAGCTGATGTCCAGATGTTTGGGACTTCAACTCCCAGCATTCCTGACCATTGGCCATGCTGGCAGGGGCTTCTGGGAGCTGAAGTCCAAAACATCTGGAGATCTGCCTTCTGCCCACCTGTCTTCCATCTCAGCTGCTGCCTGATTTTATTTTTTAAACTGGGGATGCCCAAAACTGAATCTCAGACCTTCAGCATGCAAAGCAGGTGCTCCACCACTGAGATGCAGTCTTCCTCCCTTCTCTCTCTCTCGTGTCAAATTTTAATTTGTAAGCGCCTCAGGGCAGAGGCCTGTCTTTCTGTCATCACCCCGTAAAGTGCCCTGGACATTCATGGCGCTATATAAATAATGATCAAAATAATTGTTCTGGCATTGTGAGCTGACCAGGGATATTGCACCAGAACAGCCCTCTTGACCAACTGCGCTGACAAGAGTCAGCACTTCCTTGCTTGACACCACATCCAACAAAAGAAAATGACACAACTTCCAGTGCCATGCTAGCTTACAAGGTCGTAAGAAACCATTTTGTCATGACATCATGAGAACTGAAACACACACACACACACACTTTATACCATCACAGATGAGCTGGCATTAAAAAGAAAAAGGCGAGAGGAGAGGAGAGGAATCTGAGCATCAGATCTGTGCTGAATGTCCTGTACAAGTTTCTTTTTTTGACAGCACAATAAAGATTTATTTAGTACAAGAATTGGTGTCAACCAAATATGTTAACACTAGGGATGGATGAATTCAGTCTGTTTTTAGTCCATGTCAGTTTGCATGTATTTGACCATACATCTGTTCTGTCCAGTTTCTGTCCAGTGATTTTCCTTAAAACCCACAGGAGAATTCACATTTATTTTCATATGCAATTTTCCCTAACAAACTCATTTTGTGTGCAACTTTGCCTAATTATATGCATTCCCCAATAGACATATATATTCTCTAATATATGAAAACAGTGTCGCAACATTCGGAGAAGTTCTCATTCTGAAGGATAACTGTGTTCAGGGAAGTGTGAATTTGGTCAGTTCGCTTAAAACTGCCGACCCACTGAAATTCCCACCATCCCTAGTTAACACTTTGTTTCTTTTCTTACAAAATATTTCTGCAATGCTTTAAAGCCCCTTCAAAATATTCTCCTTTTTGCTGTCCCCCATCAGTCATGCAAGATAGTAGAAGTCGTGAAGAGGAAATTCATGACATCACTGCTTCCATGAGATTAATGGAATCAATGATGTCAAAGAATGATACATTCCGCTATGTGTTTCTTTATGCAAGGAAATCCTAGAGGATTTCACAGTGGGGAAAAAGAATCTGAAACAGTTACCGATGATTGATTTCTGTACTGAACACGACCCCACCTCTCTACCGCAAGCATGTTAACTGGGGAAATCAGCACATATTTTCAGGCTTACCTCAATTTTCTTTTTAAGGTCAGAGTTCAGCTTTGCAAGCCCTTGATACCTAATGGGCTAATGATGTATCCCTCTGTGTCTTTATGCACAAGCTTCTCGCAGATAGAATTGCAATGCTGTGCACTAAATTTCAAATGCTCCAACCCACAAAACATTTGGGTACGAGTGCAAGCCCACCAGACTTGGGACAGTAAACCTGCAAGGAGTTCCTGCTGTACAATACTGCATCCCTTCTTACCTGGTCTCCCCAGATTTGTACCTACACTGTGCAGACAAATGGTAAATGCGGAGATCATGTCTCAGGGGAACATTTTGTCAGGGGAACATTTTGTCAGCTCACTGGCCGGGGTGGGGGAGGGGATCAGCAAAAGCCAAATGCTCTATAATAAAGGGATCTTCCCTCCTTCTCTGTGTATGGATCCAGTTCTACATGCCTGCAATGCACAAATAATGAGGAAGCTTGTGTTCAGCAAGGCCACTTCTTTTTTCAAACAACTAAGCCAGCAAGCTCTCCTGAGGTCTTTCCTTATGAAAACCAAACCTCCCACCACAGGCTCGGAGGCCTGCAAGCTCCCACACAGGAGAGAACTATAAATCATATATACTGTATCACCTACAGTACAGAACACTTTAGGCATCCCTTTCCATTATACTCCCTGGCTCTGAACGAAGCAGAGTAGCGCTAAATAGAGGCTTTACCTAGAAACAGGGAAGTTTGCATTTTCATTCTCTCCCACTCCCTCCACTGAGATCTTCCTGCCAGGCAACACTAATTGTCCTACATCCTAAGAGCAAACTCAATTCTGAGTGTGGATCCTTATGCAGCCTAATTGGAACCCCCCACACACACACACTCCAACAAAGGGGGGGGGATAGCCGTATCAGCAGGCTTGGGGAAACCCCAAAGTTTGCAGTATAAAAAAATATCTCTTGAAGAAAACCCTAATGTGAGGAGGAGGAGGTGGAGGAGGTCAAAAACAACCTAATGCTGACTGATATGGTCCATGGGTACAGAACATTGGTTGACTGTTGAGGGGGAAAATGGGAAATCAGAGGAGAGGGGGAATGGAGTACTGTAGAATAGGATATGGCTGGCTGGCTGGAATCCTGAATCCTGGCAGAGGTTTTATGGGGTTGAAGTCCAGAACATCTAGAGATCTACCTTCTACCTACCCCTGATGTAGTGGAAACTATGTTAAGGTGTTTAAAATTATACAGCACAAATCCAACAAAAGATAGCAATGTGTGTGTGTGTATGTGTGTGTACACCCACACACACCAGCCATAGCTAAAATGAGATTGGACTGTCATAAGACTCAGACTAGAACTAACACAGACAATAGAATGCAGCGGGATTGAGGTGGTAGAGTCCTGAGGTGATAGCATGAATGTAACACTTCAGACTGTAGGGGAGATCATATTTAATGCTCCCACACATATATAACCTCCTGCAAGTAGAAAACCAGTGTAAAGAGCTGGGCTACAATCTTTTTTTCTGATATGCTAGTTTTCCACTTCCAGGGAGATTTTACATGGGGGAGCACTCAAAAATGGTTTCCCCCCACCTAGAGTCTGAAATTGTCCAGTCCAGTCAGCCAGCCAGCACAGGGCTGTATCAGCTTGTTTTTTTCTGTCCTTCCTTTTTTGCTGCATGTGTAAATCAGGCCTAACTTTGCTTATAAAAAGAAACAACTGTAGACGATGAGCTCAGGTTTTGTGGACAGAATGCCATTTAGGTTAAATTCAGGTGGATGCAAAGAGATAGCACAAATGTGGTGTGTGTTTATATTGGTGATGTTCTTTACAGCTTCATGCCATTTTTGGCATCAGCAAATTGCAGCACGTGGTAATTTCAGCTAAAAGCTGAAATTAGTTAGGAATATGAACATAGAGCAAATGTTTTTTTTTAATCCAGGTAACCAGGAGACCATGTAAAATACAAAAAAAAAAAGAAGACATTTGATAATCATATCCTGATAAGTGGGCATAGAATAATTTTGTATATCTATGAGTCTGGGGAAACTGAGATTCAAATTATTAGCAAATTGCACTGACTACAGCTTGCTGTAGTGTGATCTCTAATTGCTAATAAATTAAAATTTATACCTACATGCACACTGTTGAAAAATGTTTGCCTGTCCACCAATGCTACAATATTTTTTTGCTCTTAAGAGCCAGTACGGTGAAGTAGTTAGAGTCTTGGGCAGCGGGGGGCAGGGGGGTATCTCCACAGTTGATTTGCTGTGAGCTGGCTCCGTTTCAAGGTCATTCAAGGCACAAGACATCCTGGCCATCCTGCAGCCACCCTGGAACGTCTCGCAGAAAAAACAGATTTCCCAAGACTACTTTAAGGCGGATTCTTTTCCCTAAGTCAGGTTCTCTGCAGTATAGTTCTTGTGTGCCCCAACTAGAGATGTCAGAGAATTTCGCCACGAATCTCGGGGAGGCCGAATGCCAGCGCATTCGGCCCCCCGAAATCGGTGGCAAAACGGTCTGCCCCCCCCGCACCCCCCCCGGAACAGGACTTACCTTGGGCGAATCTTCCTGGTGGCGGCGGCTCCGGCAGCGGTGCGGCGGCGGCAGCCGGTCTTCCGACCAGCTGCCGCCGCCACCATTTCCAGTACAAAAAAAAAACAAAAAATCATGATAGGCTACGTTAAGATTTACGTAGCCTATCACGGCTAAATTTTTAAAGAATACCATGATAGGCTACGTAAATCTTTACGTAGCCTATCACAGCTGAGTAAAAAACAAAACTCCCCCGGGCGTACGCAAATGGCGGCGCCCATGGGCGCCGCCATTTGCGTTCCTTATTTTGGCAAGTCTAGTCTACGTAAACATTTACGTAGACTACGGTGAAAATAAGGGGAACGCAAATAGCGTAGACGCTACGCTATTTGCGTTCCCCTTATTTTCGCCGTAGTCTTCGTAAATGTTTACGTAGACTAGACTTGCCAAAATAAGGAACGCAAATGGCGGCGCCCATGGGCGCCGCCATTTGCGTACGCCCGGGGGAGTTTTGTTTTTTTTACTCAGCCGTGATAGGCTATGTAAAGATTTACGTAGCCTATCACGGCTGACTGCAGGGAAGCAAACGGCGGCCATTTGCGGACCCGGCCGGCCAGGATTTGGGGGGGGAGGGACGGAGCGCCTCCCCCACGGCCAGAATTTTGGGAGGGAGGGACGGAGCACCTCCCCCCCGGCCAGAATTTGGGGGGGAGGGACAGAGCACCTCCCCCCCACCTCGAATCACATTTCGTTAAATGATAAGTGACTTTCGTACATCCCTAGCCCCAACCCCACATTTACCTTGGGTATACTGGCCCTGCCCAGGGGTGTGCCTTTCACCATGATCCCAGTCAAGGGGTGTTTCCCATCCCTGTGTTTCCCAGCACAAACCAATTAGTGTCTACTTAGAAGTAACTCCATTGTGGTCAGTGGGGCTTATCCGCTGAATGCGTGCTTCAGAATTTACAGAGATCTCCCTCAATCGAAATAGCACATTTGAAACCACTAATTCCCTAAAGGCTGTGAAGAACTGTCTCGAAACTGCGATTCTCCATTGTTTGGTTTATTGCCATTCAGAAGTAACTAATTCGCACCTTCAACTCTGCACTGCATCGGGTTAGAAAGGGGGCTGGTTTCCCATCCCTGTCTTTCCCGAGGCTGCACCTGTGTTTCTTTAATGTTTACTTTGGAGTCGTTAATGCGAAGCTTCGAATGTTTGCAGCTTTGTCAGCTATAAGGAAGGATGGGGGAAGCATCTCGCATTGGAGGGGAGAGGAAGCTTCTTGCATTGGTTGAGCAGCCCCTGCCAGTATGATGATGTTCACGCCAATCTCCCCACCCCACCTGGAAGTATGTTCCTGTGAAGGGACTTAGAATGGTGCACTGCACTCATTCGTGGAGCCCTGCATGGACCAAAGCCGGCTCCTTGAAAAATCCGGGTAAGCTACCATTGGCTTCTCCTTCTGTTGTTGTGTTGACACCCCCTGAGACTCAGGAGATCCAGGGTCTAGTCCCCACTCGGCCATGAAGCACTGTGGGTGACTTTGCGCCAGTCACTGTCTCTCAGCCTAACCTACCTCAGAGGGTTATTGTGGGGATAAAGAAGAGGGGAGAGGGATCATGTAAGCCACCTTGGCTCCTTGTGAGGAAAAAAGCTGGGCTAAAAAAGTAATAATAAATACATAAAATAATAGTGCAAACCTATACAATCGACTCAGAGGAAAATCCCATTAAGTTCAATGAGATGTACTCCCAGGTAAGTGTGTATAGCCAGGGTGGGTAGATCTCCAGATGTTTTGGACTTCAACTTCCAGAAGCCCCTGGCAGCATGGCCAATGGTCAGGAATGCTGGGAGCTAAAGCCCAAAACATCTGGAGATCTTTTTTCTGCCCACCCCTAGTGTATAGGATTGCAGCCTAAATCGTATTGTTAAGAGCCATGCAATCCTAAAGTTTCCCTTTAGCTTTACTGCTTGCTCACTAAACAAAAGTTGCCAATTAAAGTCAAACCACTACAGCAGACCACAATGGACTTCTGGTTAGTCAGTTCACACTGGCCCTGAGTGGCCTGATATTGATATGCTAGGGGCAGGGAGTGTGATGGGAAGGAGTCAAGCTCTGTGGTCTAAGATCCATTTAGGGTGCAGTCCTATGCAGATGAGCGGCCACCTCCAAACTCAGAGGTGACCACCTATCCAATGCAGGGCAGGAGAAGCACGGAGGGGATCATTCCCTCCGTGCTTCTCCTACCCTGCATTTTTGGCTAGAGAAACGATTTCAGCTGTCTAGCCACAGGACAGCGGAGTGGGGGAGGAGGCTGCCGGATGACACATTGGATGTGTCGTACTGGCATTTCTGCCCTCCCCACCCCAGAACGCCCCCCAGAACGTCCCACTTTGGCCGCTCCCACTCCTCTTGCGAGCATGAGCACAGAGCTTTCCTTTTTTTCAAGGGCAGAAGGTCGCTTCTCTGGGAACTGACCTTGGAGCACAGGCTCTGAAGTCAGTTCCTGGAAAACAAGCCATCCTATGGCCATCTAGCTGCTGACTAGCGGCCATAGGATTGCTCCCTCCCAGCATTTGCCACTTAGATGAGCACAAGGAGTGGGAAGAAGTGAGTGATGGGAGTAACCAAAGGGTCCAACACATCATGCCATCTCCACCTTCTACCATCGTGGATCGGCAGCTCAGGGATATTCTGTGTCAGCCAAACTGAGCCTCCTTTAAGTATCTGAAAATTCTTATTTAAAATTCCTTTTTATTTCTAGGCATTTAATGGCATAGGATGGGGTCTTTAATGCATCAGTTGAATTGTTTACGGTTGTCACTGATGTTAGCTGTTTTATTTGGTGGTGGGATTTTAGTGGATAATTGATTTACATGTTTTAAATTTTATATGTTTTAATTTTGTTTTAAGATACCTTGAGTCTTTTTTGAGAAAGGTATCTAAGAAATCTAAATAACAACAACAACTTCTTTAAAACTAAGAAGAAAGTGTATCCCCACCCCCCAGCCCCCAGCAGATGAGAAGTCCATCTAAAAAAATCTAAAATTGGTTGTGGCATTGTTGTTTGCTTTTTTTCTAAGTTTGCCCCAGTGCTTAGATTCGGTGTACTACTTTTTATATTCCTCCTCGATGATATGGGGGTTTGGTGTGTGTGGTTTTTCTCATGGAAGTGCTGACATGGTCTTAACTGCAGCATCCTGAACATGACGCTACCATAAGGAGACTCCGTGTGTGGCCCAACACGGAGATAAATAAAGGACTTTGGCAGCTGCTGCTGACAAATCATAAACCTTCAAATGCATAAATACTAACAACAACCCAAATGACTAGAAGTCTTAATGGGGAGCCAGGCTAAGGTAATTCAGAGGAGGGGGTGGCAGGGTCATCATTTCTGACTAGGTAGGGGTGAGCAGGCAAAAGAAATCAATACACAGTTCTGCTCTCTTTCAGGGGAAGAAGGGGCCCTGGTTAATTGTACAAACGCTGGCTAACCATGATTAATTTCAGTACTGAATTTTTAGATAGTTCAGCAGAGCTCAGGACTGGCTGCTCACCACAGCCTTAGCAGAAACGTTATAACCAAGGCACAATTCTCTCCCAGCAGAAGAAACTCCGAATCTCGAGTCATGTAGTGTGCAAGGAGCACGTCATTTCAGCCAATGCTCCCTTCGCCATGAAGGCCGTGATCACCCGACTTTGTTCTCCATCGAAATGAGTTATTTGTCAGTCTTGACACAACACAGCATTACAAGTGGTAGGTGTGCATTTGGACACTCCAGAATCAGCTCGGAATGGTATTTGGTGTTCACACTGCGAGAATGAAAATATATATACTCTCTCTCTCCCCCTCCTCTCATTCTCTCTCTTTCCTTCCTTTCAAGTTGATTGGCTAAGCAGAAATTTACTGTATCTGGCCATGGTATGCAAACAGTAATGAAGGAATTGAATAGTCCAAAGGCATGTTATCTCTTTCCCCACTTCCCAAGTTTGCACATTCTACCCATATATAAGATCATAAGCACAGCCTTGCTGGATCAGATCAAGGGTCCATCCTATCCAACATTCGGTTTTGAAAGTGGCCATCTAGATGAAGATCACAGCCATCCTCTGTTGTTTGTGTTGGGAATATTGCAAGCTCGTCTGCAAGTTACTGGAAGGGGGCAGTGTTGCAGTTAGTTATTTCATGGGAATTTTGACCACAGCTAGCCTCAGGATCTCTATAGCCTTCGCTGTGGTTTCTTGTGGTTTCTTCCTTCTGCTCCTCCCCTTCCTTCCCCCACCCCCTGACCTCCTCCATTGCTGGGCGCACATGTTTGCTCTCTTGCTCCTGCCAGCGTAATGGAACGTAAAGTGAACTGAACAAACTCTTTTGAAACTCCATGCTGTACCCGCATTGTATGTGCAAGAATATCCGTGAGTAAAAATCATTTTCTTTCCTTCACTGAAGAAGAGTGTGGCCTCCTTTTATTGTTCTAAGATAGCCTGTGTGCATGCGGGACTGGTAAACACTCATTCTGTTTTGCCTTTTTGTTATTTCTCTGCTAATTGCCTTTCTAAGAGGAGGCATCATTACTAAATAATCCCATCAATTTGAACCATCTTGTGACCAGAGGTATGCTACCTCTACACTAGGGTAGACAAATCTGTCTGTTTCACTTTCTATAACATTTGCATTTTTTTAAATACAAGTTTTTTCCATCCTGTTGCCACATCAGGTTTGCTTTTTTTAATATAGATAGATATAGATATACAGATATAGATATAGATATATAAGTCTGCAGGAAAATTCATATGCATTTTCGTATGTGCACAAAAATTCATAGGTGCTTTGGTATACAATTTTCCCTAACATATGCCTTTTTGTACTCTATTTCCCCCTAGTAGATACAATTTTGCATATGCGATTTTCCCTAATGGATGCATTATGCAATTTTCCCTAATGTATATATTCTGTATGCATTTTTTTTAACTGGAGAACTGCATCGCAAAATCCAGAAATGTGTGAATTGTGTTCTAGCTTGCATGCTTGTTGAGGAAGTATGGATTATGTTGTTTCCTATTAAAATGCAAACCAAACAAAATTCTCCCTCATCCCTACTCGTCTAGAAATGCATATAAATGGCCTGCTTCACAGCTCCATCAATTCTCTCTTGTTGCTTCCTGTGCATAGGATTCCATCCTTGAACAGGTGTGTGGTGTCTCTTCTCTCTGTTCCTTAAAATCTGTCTTCAGAAGGCTTCTCCCTGCCCCCCATGAGGCTGGTTTATCCCTTATGGGCTAAACTAGATAGGATGCAGGAGATCTGTGACAGTTTCTCTTTAAAAGTAGCCACAACTTTAATCTCAGGGGGCATTCTCTGTAGTGGCCCCCTGCTTTTGGAATTATATCCCCAGTGAGGCCCAACTGGCTGCAACATTGTTATCTTTTCAGCACCAGGATAAGACTTCCTCTACTCTCACACATTTGGCAGCATATGATAAGGTTTTAATCAAGTCCTGGAATTTCTTATTGTTGATGGCTAAAATTGGGGGGGGGGGTTGTCTGTTTAAATGTTTGTACATAAATGGTTTTTATTTTATGTACAATATTGTATTTTAAGGTATTGACTGATCGATTTGATTTGTACCCTGCCTTTCTATCAAAAAATGGCACTCAAGGCAGCTTACAGGCACAATTAAAACTGATTAAAACAATAAAACAATACATTAAAATACAATAAAGACATAACAATGACAAAAACATTACAATTAAAAACCACACCCAACCCCACAGTCCCACTTACAGGCCAAAGGCCTTCTTAAATAAAGTGGTCTTTGCCTGCCAGCAGAAGGAAAGCAGAGAAGGAGCAAACCTAGCCTCCCTTGGGAGGGAGTTCCACAGCCTGGGAGCGGCCACCAAGAAGGCCCTCTTTTGCGTTGCCACCAAACACGCCTCTGAAGGTGGCGGTCTTAAAAGAAGGGCCTCTCCCAAAGATCTTAAGACCCAGGCAGGCTCGCACAGGAGAAGGTGGTCTTTCAGGTAGCCTGGTCCCAACTCATATAGGGTTTAATAGGTCATAACCACCACTTTGAATTCTGCCTGGAAACAGACTGGTAGCCAGTGAAGCTGCTGTAACACCTGAGTCGTGTGCTCTCAGGGCCAGCCCTGGTCAACAGTCTGGCCGCAGCATTCTGGACCAGCTGAAGTTTCTGAATCGTTTTTGAAGGCAGCCCCACATAGAGCACGTTGCAGCAGTTCAAATGGGATGTAACTAGGGATGTGCGAACCCACCCCAGCTTGGGTTCTCCAGGAGCCCACTGAAGTGCTGCCCCCACTCGCCCTGCCCCAGACTCGCACTTCAGCCCCCATGAGCTCAGTGAGTCACCTGCACTCACCCCAAGCCCATCCGGCGAGCGCCCGCCATTTTGCCGCTGTTTTTTGTGGGTTTTTTTACAAAAAAAGGGAGCTTTAAAAAATTTGCACATTTAAATATGCACAGTTTGGGTCTGGGGAAGGTTGATATTAAGCTTTCCCGGCCCCAAACTGCACGTATTTAAATATACACATTTTTAAGCTCCCTTTTTTCCGTAAAAAAAAAAAAAGAAGAAGCGGCAAAATGGCGGGTGCTCATCGGACGGGTCGGGGTGAGTCCAAGAGGGCACGAGTGGGGGAGAGCAAGGGCAGGGGCTTGGCGGGCACAGTCCAGGGGTTGTAGGTGGGGTGATGGATTCCCAGACCCAGTCAGGCTTCCCGACATCCCTAGATGTAACTAAGGCATGCGTGACATCTCTAGGAACAGGCACAGTAGCCTCAGCTGCGCCAACAAACTCTTGGCCACCGCCAACCTGGGCATCCAGGTTCACGGCCAAGTCCAAGAGTCCACCTAAAGTGCAGCCTGAGTCTTCATGGGGAGTGCAACCCCATCCAGCACAGGCTGAACCCCTATTCCCTGATCAGCCTTTTGCCTGACTACAAACACCTCTGCCTTGTCTGGATTAAGCTTCAATTTGTTTGCCCTCATCCAGTCCATTACTGACATCAGGCACCGATTTAGAACCAGAACAGCTTCCTTGGATTTTGATGGAAAGGAGAGATAGAGTGGGGTGTTATCAGCATACTAGTGGCACTGAACCCCCAAACTCTGGACAATCTGTCCCAGTGGTTTTATGTATATGTTAAATAGCATAGAGGATAAGATGGAACCCTGAGGGACACCACAGGCCAGCAGCCATGGCATTGAACAGGAATCCCCCAGCACCACCTTCTGAGATCGCCCCTCCAAGCAGGACTGGAGACATCATATAACACTGCGTCCCAGTCCCACCTCAGAAAGACGCCCCAGAAGAATACCGTGGTTGGTGGCAATGAAAGTCGCTGAAAGGTCCAGCAGAACTAACAGGGACACATACACCATGTCCAGTTCCTGGCGTTGATCGTCCGCCAAGGCGACCAAACCAGTCTCTGTCCCATAACCAGGTCTGAAGCCAGACTGAAATGGATCTAGATAATTCACATCATCCAGAAATCCCTGGAGCTGAGAAGCCACCACATGCTCCAGAACCTTGCCCAAGAATGGAATATTGGAGACTGGCTGGAAACTATCCAATGCAGTGGGGTTCAGGGAGGGTTTTTTTTAAATCAGTAGTCTTACCACTGCCTCCTTTAGACAAGATGGAATTACATCTTGCTGTAAAGAGTTGCTCACCACCACCCTTACCTACTCGGATAGTCCCAGCCACTTTTATAAGCCAGGAAGGGCAAGGGTCCAGCACACCAATGGTAGGCCTCACCTCTCCAAGGATCCTGTCCGCATCCTTGGGCTATGTAAACCACCCAGAGAGCTTTGGCCATTGGGCAGTATAGAAATGTCATTAGTGAGAATGAAGGAATGAACCAGGGATGTGAGAGCTGGATTAAGGCAGTGGGGCTGTGGGAGGGGGCTGGGACCCTAGAACAAGGTGGGCAGAGAGCTAGAATCCCCCCTTAGATTGGCCCCCAAGGATGATCAAGCAAAAACAAACTGCTCTTGTAGTCAAGGCTAATTGATGAAGGAGAGGCGGAGAGTTGCCAGTCTCTCATCCAGCCATCGACTGCACGGTGTGGCTTGCTGTGCCTTGGGAGCAGGGCTTTGCTTTGGAGGGAGGAGCCAAGCTGAGCTGAGAGCTAATGTGCAGAGGGAGGAGAGAGGGAGAGGGAGTTAAAGTTGAGAGTAAAGAGGCTGAACCCAGAACAGCGAGCCTCTAGTTCTTCTACTTTTCTGTAGTATTCATGAACTGTGTCTTTCTGGTATAGCTGGGATCCCTTTTGAATTCAATTTTTAATTTAATATTGGACCACCTTGAGCTCCACTACCACCACCACCTTAAAAACACTTTCACCAGCACTGGAAGGGAAGATTAACACTTTTCCCCTCATACCATTTTCCTGACCACCCACCACCCCTCAACTGCCAATAGCCCTGCTGGAGAGGGGAGGAAGAGACAGGTACCCATATTGTACCTTTTTCTCCCCAGTGAGGCCATTACTGGTTTTGAGACTGAGGGTGCAATCCTTGCTGGCTGGGGAATGCTGGGAGTTGTGGGCCTTTTCTCTGTCTAAACATGCATAGGATTGGGCCCTGAGTTGATTTTGATCTTGGAAACAGGGTTTGGGGAAAAGGCTTAACTCCTACACACACGCACACCATAATTAACATTCCCAACTATAACCAAGCTTTAAGTACACATAGCTACCTTTCCTACCATGTTCATCCCTTGCTTCCCTGGCCTCCCCTCCTCTATTTTCTCATTGATTTAGATTGTAAGCTCCTTGGAGGCAGAGACCTGGCTACTTTTTCTTAGGAAATTCTATATGGCACTATGTACTCTGATGGCACTGTTCATAACAAGAACAAGGTGCTCATGTGTCATCATTTACAAGATTTACATCACCTTGAACAAGGTGCTCAACAGATCCTTGCCTTTGTTTTGATTCAGCTGTACTCCCTCAAGCCCTACATTCAGGGGCAAAGGAGACATTACTTTAAATGTGTCTAGCAGCTATGTCTTCTTTTCATCTTTACTCTAGAGTAGGTGCAGGGGGTCCAATCCAGATATTGAAAGCCCCCTACCCTCCACACTATGGCCCCAATCTGGATCGGGGGCCCTGTGACTACAATAAAAATGAAGGGAAAAGATGTTGCTGCTAGTCACATATTTAAGGTAATGTATATTTTGGCCCCCATCTCCCTCTCATAGAATCATGGAGCTGCACAGTAACAGCATCCAACAGATGGCTACCCAAACTCTGCTTTAAGACTACTAGCAAAGGAGAGCCCACCACCTCTAGGTAACTGGTTCCATTGTCAAACTACTTTTACAATAAGAACATCAGAAGAGCCCTGCTGGATCAGACCAAGGGTCCGTCTAGTCCGGCATTCTGTTCACACAGTGGCCAACCAGCTGTCGACCAGGACCAGGAACCATTCAAGTGTTTCGCCTCATGTTCAATCAAAATCTACCCTCCTCTAACTTAAGCCCATTAGATCTAGTTCTGCTCTCTGGGGCAGCACAGAACAAGCCTTTGCCCTCTTCTATGTGACAGCACTTCAGGCTCCTTCTTCCAAGCCAACTCCTTTACTGGCTGCAAGCACTTCAAACTCCACTAAACTGTCTTTCTCCCGCCCAGAACTAAAGCACGTGAGTTTTGCTGTTTTTTCAATAGCTAGTAGCCACCAGCCATTAAAGGCCATTTAGGAAGCACTTTTAGTTAGCAAACTCTACGACAGCCTTTAAAGAAGGTCACTGCACATAGCCAGAGAGGATTTCCCCAACGATATAGCTCCTCTGGCCTGGGAATGTTTGAGGATGTAAGAGCAGGATAAAAAAGGTATGTAATAAAGAAAAAAAACAAAACATAGACACTTGCATGCAACAGGTGAAGGCTAGAATAGCTGCAAACGCCTCCCTCTTATTTTCTCCCTTGAGCTTAGAGTGTTGGGTTGGTTTGTTTTTAAATTAAATCTGAGGCTGATGATGTCAAGGAATCCCCATATGAAGGAATTACTTAGGTGGCTTTTGATTGCAGCCAAACAAGCTGAAAGGGTGAGAAGAGGCTGTACTGCAGGGACAAGAATTGGCTCTACCTTGTGGGCCACCAAGGGGCTGGCTGCTCAGCTGCACACATCTGAAACAACAGAGTCCTGTGGCACCTTAAACACTCAGAGTCCTGTGGCACCTTAAACAGTTGTTGTGGCAGCTTCCTGGTCAGCTTCCTGGAGGGAAGCATGTCACTCACTTATTCAAAAGAAACTTCTTGCTAAGATATTAGGGCTGTGGTTTTTATAGTGGAGCCATACACTCATGCCAAGCCTGGTGAAGTCAAATACGCCTCACTGAAATATTTGCACCACTACTGGGATTGTATTTTTCTACATCCCGTTATGCAATGCCTGCTCCAGGTTTGGAGGGCAATTGGGCAAGACCCACTCACCGGGGCCCTCCCTCAGTGAGCCTTCCTTCTCACCGCCATTGTCACCAGCTGCTATTGCTCCTCACCCTCTTTCTCATCAGTGCTGCCACTTGCTGGCTTAATAGGCTGAAAGCCGGAGAGGAAGGCGGCAGCGGCATCCACTACACCTCCTTCTCACCACCACCGTTGCCTGGGCCAGCACAAGAGTCATGTGAACAAGCAGGTTGCAACGGTGAAGAGGAGGAGCAACTCCAAGAGGCATTTGTCGGTGGACCCCTGCTGAGGTGTGGGCCCTGAGCAAGTGCCCAGTGATGCCTCCCCTTGATGCCAGCCCTGCTGTTATGTACCAAGTGATCAGCTGCGGCTGCAGACTTACATCTCTAAGATCGATGGAACTCTTCCTTATGATGCTAAAATTGCAGGGCAGGTGAGACATCTGCCATGATCTAATCCAACTCTGGAGAGTTTTTGTGATGTTTTGCAAGACCAGACAGTTCCTCGCTTTTTTATATTTCTTCAAAATAATAATAATAAAGCCCACCAACAATCTCCATAAACATACAGTGATTTTCAAAACTAAATGACTAATACAAAAATTAATGCTTGGTCTGGACCTACACTTTGATCCCCACCTGGCTGGCTGGCTGGCTGTGGAGCTGATGTAGTGGCTCTGTTAGCTAAAGCCAGTATAGACACTGTGCCAGAGCTGGCACAGATTTCTTCAGAAGTGAAAACCTGCTACCTGGATTTGCTGTTACTCAGAGTCTTGGCACATACCAGATTCTGCTGCATGCTGCGGAAATCAGACTCCTGGGAAGAAATAAAAACTGACTCGCTTTTAGCAGCAGCAGCAGCAGCAGAAGAAGAACCACGATGACAACAACAACATATTGAAATTATATATAAAAGTAAGTCCTTCGCTGGTACAACACACTAAGGGCTGGCTGGAAGAGGAATGCTGGGAGTTTTAGGATTTTTCTCTGTCTAAACATGCATAGGATTGTGCCCTAATTCTTCTCCAAAAATCATAATGATAAAGCGCAACTCACCCTCAAGGTAGAGACACTGGCAACCGTAGCCAACTGGACAAAGACGTCACAATAGTCACCCAGATCGCATAGTTACCCCATGTCAGTCTAGTACTTCCATCAGGACCAGTGATGCTGATAGTGGTACGGAAATTAAACACATCATCCACATAACCCAAGTAATTAGGGCTGTCATATGACATTGCTGCCATACGGAACCTGACCACCAAGCAGGTGCTTTGTTTTTGTTAGAAAACATAATTTCTATTGGTTTGTTGATTGTTTCACATTCACATCAACAATTAACAGAGTAAACATAATACACTCACAAGAAATATGAACAGTGTTTCCTCACATTATTTAACTGCATTTCACCATTCTGCTTAGCAGGTATTATCAAATTGTCAGCCAAACAGCATTGGTAAGGTATGAATTCGGCCTAAGTTCAAAAACTGGCAAGCCAAACTACAGTGGCAGGATTGGCACGAAGACTAAGTTAGCTATCTGTGCTTGCCAATTTCTGCTGGAGAAAGGTGGCCAGGCTTTCACCCAAGTCTTTAAAGTGATAGAGATAGGCCAAGCTAAACAAACCTTTACCCTGGCGGATTAAAATGTATATGGATGTGTATGGATGGATGGATGGATTGCAGCACAAGCATCATTCTACTGGTGCAACATTGCAATTCATGACACTCTGTCCTATCCATTTTTGTCATGCACAGCAAACCACAGGACTGGGCTGTTAGACTCGCTAATTCCAAATTAACTGAATCACACGGATATTTCTTTGGATTGCGATCCTCATTTTTTGTCTATTGAAGTCATTCTACCACTGAAAAACAGGACAAAAATAAAGTAGCTAAATAACTTCTTTAAAATGCTCATAACAACAATACATATCACAGTGCCTTTAAAATTTTTCTTTAGTGCCTGCCTGCCATATCCCTAAAGGTAAAGGCAAATAACTTTTCCTTTTTCCCTGATATAATCTGTAATCAACTATCTAACCACTACTTTTTCCTTCCCATTGTGACACTTAGGAACTTGAGGTTAGACAGTATAATTACCTTTGTTTAATGTAAGAAGCTCATAATGGCTTTAGCCCCTATTCTGGCTGCGGCAACAGAGGCGTTATTTTAAAGAGAGAGCTGAAATGCAGGCATTTCTTTAAAGAGTATGTGTCTGATTGGGTAGGCGACCGGGTGCCCTGCAGATGTTGGACTACAACTCCCATTAACCCTGACCATTGCCCATGCTGGCTGGGGTTGATGGGAGTTGGAATCCAGCAACATCTGGAAGGCGCCAGGGCTGACTACCCTACTGCTGCTGAACTGGTTGTTCAAGTGCAAGCATCAGTGGAAAAGGGCCTTCTCCACCATGAAGTGAATTGCTACTTCCTCTTTAAAAACAGCAAGAAGAAGACAACCCTGGAAAAGGCTCAGATGATATCAGTAAACGTGGCTCCCTTTGTGGAGTAAAAGTGGAGAATGTACACCTGCATATAAAAAGAGTCTGTGAACAGAGCAGAAATAAGCCACTCACAATTTGCCCTACAGGTTTCTTTCGGTCATTCTTCTCCAACCTGGTGCCATCCAGAGTTTTGGACTTCAATTCCCATAGACCACAACCAGCATGGCCAATGTTCAGGAATTCTGGGAGTTGTAGTCCAAAACTACAAGGGCACCAGGTTGAGGATGGATAGTTTAGGTCAGAGGAAGGATAGTTTAGGTTAAGGGTGGACAGAAGGAAGATCTGGATCTACTGGTAGATCTCTGGGTAATTTTCAGTAGTTCGGCAAGGGTTTGTGACAGTCGCAGCACCAAAATAACCACCACCACCTTAAATTACAGCACTGAAATGAAGAATGCTTGGGATGACCAGGAGCAGATTTTTGTATACAAAGACTGTGAGCTCCGTTCAGTTCTGGCAATCAGAACAAATTCCTGGGCTTGGAATTCTTTAATTCTAAGTATATGCCTTTTGCACCAGGCACCGGTTGGTGGATCATGGGGTTCTAGTAAAGAACAAAGTAGATCTCACAGGCTTGAAGTTTGCCCATCCCTGGTTTAGGTACCATGGGTCAGCAGCAGCTGCTTTGCATGCAGAAGGCACTAGTTCAGTCTCCAAGCTTACAAGGATCTCAAGCAGAAGGGCTGGCAAAGAACTGCCTGAACATTTGGCAAGTCTGTGCCAACAGTACAAAATGGACCAATGCGCTGACTCAGTATAAGCCACTATCATGTGTCCAGAGAGCAAATACTTGCCCAAAATGTAACCAGTGAGTTCACAGACCACAATGTTAGCTACTATGATATATGTGGTTTTAAATGCTTGGATCATCCCCCTTTCTGCTGTCATCTTAAATGTTGGGTTCCCCAAAATCAAGAGACTCTTGTATTGTATTAATGAGAGTGGTGCGTATACAACTTAGTGACAAAGCACATGCTTTGGATATAGAAGGATATAGAAGGGGGCATCTCAGTAGCAGGTGTGGGAAAGACCACTCCCTACCTGAGACCCTGGAGAGCTATTGCTGGTCAGAGGAGACAATGCTGGAGTAGATATAAGAACATTTAAAAGCTGTGCTGGATCAGACCAACGGCCTACCCAGTCCAGCATCCTGTTCCCCATAGTGGCCAGTCAGATGCCCCAATGGGATGCCCACAAGTAGGACATGAGTGCAATAGCACCATCCCGCTCATGTTTCCCCAGCAACTGGTACACAGAGGCATGCTGCCAATAGTGACCAGTAGCCATTGAAGCCTTATCAATCTTCCATGAGTTTGTCTAACCCCCTTTTAAAGCCATCCATGTTTATGGCTATCACTACATCTTGTGGTAGCGGATCCCATAGTTTAACTCTCTGCGATGTGACAAAGTACTCCCTTTTATCTGTCCTGAATCTCCCCACAGTCGGTTTCATTGGATGACCCCAGGTTCTAGTAGTATGAGAAAGGGATAAGTTTTTCTCCTTATCCACTTTCTCCACACTCCGCAAAATTTTATACACTTCTATCATGTCCTCCCTCCATTACTTGACTTAGATTGACCAATAAGGCAGTTTGATGTACATTCATATACCCAAACCTTCCCCAACCTCGTACCCTCCAGATGTTTTGGACTTCAATTCCCATAAGCCCCAGCCACCATGGCCAATGGTCAGAAATGCTGGGAGTTGTCATCCAAAACACTGGGAGGGCACCAGGTTGGGGCAGGCTGCCATAGAGAAAGGTTTGGAAAAATATCGCCTAGTTTATTGCAACTTACTTAACCAGCAGAATTAACAGCTGAGCAGTTGAAGAAGGGAATATTTCCTCTGCTTGGCTAGCTTTTAAATGCCTGCTTCCAGTTGCTTTGAACTGCGTCTAAACAAGCTACTGTGAATGGAAACAGGTGGCAAAGCTTCCCATTATTCTGAGCTTTTAAACTCCCCCCGGACACTGCCTCTCCTAAGTATGCATTACACTAATCACTTTGATCCCTACAGGCTACTGTCTATTTTAGGGCATATTTATGTTATTCTGTCTGCACAAGGGCAGAGAAATACGTCCAATGGGTTTTTGTGGCACAGAGCCGGGTGCTGAGTTAGGTGCTGCATGCCCAGTTAGACACTGCTGCTGTTCAGAGATAGGTGCTGCCACGTTAACTGCTTGGGTTTGGATACATCAGCCTTGCCCAACTTGGTGCCCTACAGATGTTTTTGACTATAACTCCGATCATCCCCTGACCACTGGCCATTCTAGCTAGGGCTGATGGGAATTGGTCCAACACATCTGGAGGGTGCTAGGTTGTGTGAGGCTGGGATGCATTACACTTACATCAGCCTGCCCCAACCTGGGGAACTCCCAGAATCCTACAATTCTCAGAATCCCCCAGATGATGAGAATTGAAGTCCAGCACATCTGGAGGGCATCAGGTTGTGGGAGGTTGACTTACACCTTAGCTGTGTACTTTCTACACATCTCAGAAGACAAGATTTCTGTACTGAAAACCTGTGAAAGGCAGTGGAACTGTATAAGTATGGCATGATAACTACCCACCCCCCCAAGACCCATGTGGGCTCTCTGGAATTCTGTACAACTCTTGATACTACATTAACTATCAGGGAGATGCCATGGCTAGGGATGTTAGAGAAATCCACAATGGATTCCACAGCAGACCAGCTTTTTCCAAGTCACACGGATTCTGCGGGCTTGTGAACTGGTTTTTAACTTTGCCGGGAGATTTGCGCCCATTTGCATCAACGCGAATCCACAGTAACTAATTAGTATTAGCGCATTGGCACAAGTGCACATTAGTGCTAATGTGGAATAGCACTAGAACAAAATTCTGTTTAAAAACAATCTGATTCTGTCAATGAGCAGATGATGGAATGAAAGATGTCTGACAAGCCATGGAAGACAGACAGAACAGATTTAACCAAATATGTACATCCCCAGCTATGGCTCAGTGGTAGAGCACATTCTTTGCCCAAGCGTAATCCCCAGTATCTCTTGTTAAAGTATCAGGGGGCAGCAGAGTTGAGAACGAGAAAGCCTGAGACTCAGGGGAGCTGCAGTAGAATAGAGAGCACTAGGCTAGATGGACTAGTGATAAGGGATGTGAAAATCTGTAAAACTTCAACTGCAGGTTGTGTTTGAGTTTGGGAGGTGCGAACTAGGCAAAGCCTGGTCTAAAACAAACTGAATCAAATTTCTCATACATCCCTACCAGTGATCTGACACAGTATAAGGCAGCATTATGGTGAATCAACAACTTTCCCTTCCCTCTGCAGGGACTGTATGCTTTGTGGCTTTGTAGAGCATCTATCAGAGGACCCAGATGTTAATGGTGACAACATGGTGAGGGTAAGACCAATCAGGAAAACTCAACAAAGCACACTGGTGCTTTTTTGCATACTGTAACCCAGCTTGAGGTCCAGAGTTGGAGGGGAGGCACAAGCATTTGGCCTTGATACAGCTGAGACTGTTATATGAATCCTCCATAGGGTGACCAACTGCAATAGAGGAGAGGGCTCCTGTACCCTTAATAGTTGTGTAGAAGAGGAACTTGATCAGCTTGTCATGGGTTGGATTCAGACTTAGCCATGCTTAAAGTAGACCCATTAAAACCGTAAGTCCCACTCATTTCAATCGGTCTACTCTAAGCAGGACTACGTCTGGATCCTACCCCATGCCAGGAAAAGCTGCACTTTTTTAAAGTCCCTCTGTTGACACAACTATTAAAAGTACGGGAGCATAGTCCTCCTTTGCTTCTGGTCACCCTACTGGTCTAAAAGTTGGAGCTCCTTTCTCCCCCCTCCCCACCATCCCACTTTGATTGCTTGATCTTTTATGCTACACGTTATACATAAACATATGAAATTATACTAGGCATTAGGGCAAACCAATGCACTAACAATGAGATTATTGGCTTTATCAATCTATTGATTGTAGTGGGGCTATTTATTATTCTGATCTCACCTAAAAGGAAGTCTTGCCAATCGAATTAAGGTCATGACCACAGGGTCATAAGCCAGTGCTACATTAATCATAATGTGTTTTACAGATGATCAATACTGAATTGTGCTATGTAATACACAGTACTGTACTACATTACACTCAGTGATTAAGGCCACTGAAAGACACCTCTCTCCCTTTATATCTTACATAGCAAAACTAACACCTAATGAAATTCGTTAACTAACTTGTTGAAGCGATAAGTCTACTATATTCTTTTGTATCTGTCACATAAAGATGGCTTATCCTTGCTTTTCCATTTAGCAGCCATATATCTGGTTTAGCAGCTGTTTCATTTTATAGGAATCCTAGAAGAAATAATTAAGTTTTCTCTTCTAACAACTGACAAGACAGATATTGGATCTAATGGAATTCCATATATTGTTATCTCCTTGATTGCACCAGTGATTCCAGGATTTCTGTATTGTGGGGAGAGCAACTGCACCAGATACAGGCTCAGTCAGTGTTTGACAATGCCACTGTATACTTGATGGAACCTTGATGGAACCTGGAGTTGTAATGCAGTGAAGAGAAAAATAATTGCTGTGTTTTAACTTCATAATTCACAGTGAAACAAAAGTGATATTAATCCAGCTGCTACCATGGTTAATATAATACTTGATGCTTTGCATGCATACCTTTCATAGAGCACTTATTTTTAGGAATGCCTGTGGATATTCACTTGAATGAGAACGGAATTCTAATATCTTCTGCAATTGCTTTCTTTGGGTTAAATCCAACACCATGCAAGTGTAGTTCTGCTGGCACAACGGGACCTCCCCTTGCTCTCCTCCCCCCCCCCGCAGGTCCCCCATATGCTCCCCATATCTGCTTCAAAGAATCCCCCAACCCTGAGGAGCAGATGGAGGGGATGCTTCAGGAGGGAGGAGAAATCCAGTCTGCAGGCAGATGGCCAGCGGTGGATACAACACTTTGTCATCACATGAGTTGCAACTGATATCCAACCAATGCTCTCATTCCTGGGAATGTTCATGGAACTATATATTATCTTATGGAAGTGAATGCTAATAGAGCTTTGAATTATTGAATCAAACAACACCTCTCCATTTGACTTCATTGGATGGAGACTGTCACTAAAAAATCTGATCTATCTCCCAACCACTTTCAGAGCTGTTTATTTGGCCCAAGGGAGACCCTTACCTATGTAAGGCATAGATGATCATGCTCCAATGCACTTCGACATGGTCAATGTGCTTGGTAATGTTAGCATGTTGGAGGCGAGCCCATGCAGGCCACTAATTGCTAGCATGCTCACCTTAATCTTCAAATGGGCATACTGTGCTTAAACATGACCAGGGAGGTGTTTCCACCAGCAGTTTACTCCAAACTGGCTGTGTGTTGAGGTTGTTAAGGATACATGACGTTGTGGCCATCCAGCAGCCACCCTGGAGCTTATCAGGGAAAATCCGGATGTCCTGAGATTGCTTAAAGTCCGATTCTTTTCCTTAAGTCGGGTTCTCCCCGGTATAGTTGCTGTGTGCCCCAACCCCCGCATTGACCTTGGGTATGCTAGCCCTGCCCAGGGGTGTGCCTTTCACCATGGCCCTGGTGAAGGGGTGTTTCCTGTGTGTTTCCCCATCCCTCCACAACCCAATTAGTGTCTCCTCAGAAGTAACTCCCCTTGTGGTCAGCGAGGCTTGCCCTCTGAATGCCCACATCAGAACTTAGATGTGCCCCTCAATTGAGATGGCACAGTTTAAAGCCCAATGCCTTAAGTGCGGTAAAGCGTGACCTCAAGGCTCTGATTCTCCTTTGTTTGGTTTATTGCCTTAGGAAGTAACTACTTTGACCCTTCGTTATAGAGATCCTGCAGGTTCAAATGGGGGCTGGTTTCCTGTCTTTGTGTTCCCCCTCCCCAACTCCCCAGCACAAGCATATGTGTGTCTACTCGGAAGTAGCTCCCATTGTGCTCAATGAAGCTTGCTCCTGAAATGCATGTGCATCTGGATTTCAGGGGAGAGGGGGGTGAGAGGGGGAAGCCTCTCTTATTGGTTGAGCAGCCCCTGCCAGTCAGATGACATTCATTCCAACCCCAGCCTCCATCAGGAAGTATGATCTTTGAAGCAATTTTTACTGATGCGGAGAACCTTCTTGTGGAGCCCTGCATGGACCCAGGCTCAGCAAAGCTGATTCCTTTTTTAAAAAATCCGGTACTCCTCCATTTTCTTCTTCTTCCGTTGTCATGGAAACATGGCCCAGGTGCATGATGTGATAAGCTTACATAGATAAGAGCTTGGGCCTCTGGTTTGGGATCTTACAATCACCTGATAGTCTGCATTTTCCTCTGCTCTATTCCAAATATTTATTTCATCATCAGTTTCCTAAGTAGTGACAGGTTAAAAATAAATACATCCTGCAGCAATTTAAAGACTAGCATATTTAGAATTAGGGGTGTGTACTGAAGACAAGATTCAGTTCGGACCCCACTTCTGAGCTTTGGAAAGTGGTCCAATTTGGGTCTGAAGCAAAGGCTTGCTTTGGAAAAAGAGAGGCTTTGTCTGTCTCCCCATTGACATATTGGGAAATAAATAAATAGCTGTAGCAGCTGTACATTTTGACAGAATTGGATGGAAACTGCAGACATTGAAAGCCACTGTGGTGTGGTGGTTAGAGTGCTGGACTGAGACTCAGGAGACCTGGGTACTAGTTCCTACTCGGCCATCACTGAGAGTCAGTGACTGGCCACTGGGTGACTTTGGGCCAGTCACTGACTCTCAGCCTAACCTACCTCACAGGGTTGTTCTGAGGATAAAATGGAGAGGAGGACCAAGTAAACCATCCTGGGTTCCTTGCAAGAGGAAAAAGGATGGGATATAAATGTAATAAAATAGTAGCCCTTTTTGAGTGGATGACATCTGCCAAATTTCAGACAAATAAGTACGGGGGTTCTGTGCTACATGCCTTTACAATTTGGAGTGTGTTTTATTTTAAAGGGGGACACCTATAGCTTTTCTATTTCTTGTCAGAATTGGATAACATTTTCAGACATAGTTTACCCTTCTGAGGGGAAGAAGCCTGTTGAATTTCAGACAGATCGGTGCAGAGATTGTTGTGGAAGGGGAGCCTTTAAAGTTTGGGGAAATGGGTTAGCTTACTCCCCCTCCCTGTTGGTTTTGGAGCAATTTGTAGAAAAATGTCATTGGCATACATAGCAGAGATGCCTCTTCATAAGTAAGCTAAAAAATTTAGGATAGGTGCAGGGGTGTGGGAAGTATGATGAATGAAGAACAGTTTGAGGCTTTGTTTTTGTTTTCTAATCAGTTGGCGCCAACTTGTAAGTTGTTCCTTTTTAGTCCCTCTCAGAAGCCTGTAATTAGAAGTTAAAAGGAGAGCCCTGTTAGCCACCTAACTAAATCATGTAGTATTGACAATGGGTTGTTTCCAGCGGCGGCTTTGAGCTAACAAAAAGCACTTCCATTTTTACAAGGTAAGGAACCCAGTTTGCCGATTTCTGTTACTAACTGCAGCCACCCACTCCTCCTGAAAAGCTGCTCCGGAGGGTTGAGGGAGCTACAGAACAGTACGGAATATGCTGCCGAGGGCTGCAGTAGGTAGTTGGGAACTGGTGAAGACCGAGTGCCCCACCTTGCATGAGCAAAAGCACTTTCCACTAGTGCAAAGCCATGAATAGATACAACCCAGTAATTAGAGCATGGTCCAATGCATGCCAACCCAGAAGTAAGTTCCACTGAATTCAATGGGGCTGACTTCCAGGTTAGTCTGCATAGGATTGCAAATGTAGTCAGAAGTTCCACAAAATCTACCACTCACATTAGAAAAATGGCAATTTTGAAGATTTTATTTTTCATCCCTTTCTACCATAAAACACTATCCGGGGTGGGGGGAATCCTTATTCATTCTCCTCTTCACCAATTTAAATTTGTGCCCATCAATACAAGTTTTGCTTGAGTGTTCTACGAATCAGATCACGCAGCCATCATACTTAAGACAGCGTTTATTTCAGAATGGATTGGAGTACAGGGTGGCCATGTGTCCTACCTGAGAGAGGACAGTTTTCAGTTTGAAGGCTGTCCGGTCCAAGTCCAGTTTAAAGAGAAAGAACCATAAGAAGGGACAGCAAGCAGGGACTGTGAAGTGGCCCATCCAGAATTAACACCTGGACAGCAGACTGAGCAAGGCACACAAGTCACCTGGTTGCAGTCTTCCCCACTCTGGGGAGATATATTGAATTTCTATTTAAATTAGAGTAAGTATTTCCAAATTTGCATCTGTACATATAAATGAGCATATGAAAATGTGTGCGTGTGGGTCTTCTTTTCTGTGATACATTTCCGCTTCTTTTTTTCTTTTTGCAATGTGTGTGTAAGTGGCCACCCTATCAGGATAAAATGAGGTAGTGTTGGGAATGGGCTTACTAGACTGGGGGAAGGAGCCTCTTTCTACTTCTTTGGAATTTTCACATAGTTGCTGATTTGTGTACAAGAACATGGAAGACCATACCTACTCACCACTTCCATAGGGCCATCTACCCCAGTTTAAGTGTGGTTCCTTAGATATGCTGTGATATATAAGGCCTTTTCCAGTCTCCCGAGACCACTGAGACGTAGTGACACAGGCGTCTGGCGCAATTTACAAATCCCTCTAGCCTCTGAGGGAACAGGTTTGGTATACCCTAATCCATCCAAATTTACAATATCCCAAACATTCCACACTGTTACTATGGAGCAGGAACCCTTCCGAATGGTTAATTAGAGCTGGACAACTGCCAGTTGGTAACACCTGTCAGTTGTTCAAAGCCTTCACAACGGCTGAGTATACCAGACACTGTGCATTGTGGCCTGCCCATTCAGCTGCTCTACAGCAGGGGGGGAAATGGGGTTGGGAGAAGCTTGAAGACCACACGGGCAGGCCACATAGAAGGCTGCCTCCAGCTAGCTCCAATCCTGCAGCCGTCCACAAAGTATGCGGCCCTGTTTCAGGGCAGCAGAATAAAGGGGCCAGAAGATATTTTTGAATACTACAGCTTCAAAATGGCAACCCGACGGCTCAGAGCTCACAAGCCGACATGAGGAAAGCTCTACGTGCAAGGGATCAGTGAAGAACTCATTTCAAAGACAGCTTTTGTTTCTGTCCCTTCCCTTGTTATTGGGAGAGCCCACATGTATTTTTCCTCCTGCAAAGAAGTCATAAGCTGGGCCATCACACAAAAAAGCCTACTCATACCCATCCCTTTCCGGTTAACCGGTTCAACTAACTGTTTCCCTTAACCTGTTTAACTAATTAGTCTGATGAACTGTTTGTTTTTTTAACACAATAATGAGACTGTGTCATCTTTTTCCAGCATTGAACCAGGTTTCTAAACGCTCCAGCATTTACCCGGATAATGACTCAAGAGAGAAAAGCAAGGCAACTGCTGGAGCAAATACACTTTGGTTGCCCTTTAAGAGATTTGTGTGTATGAACAGAAGAGACACATATGACGTTACCTTGTAGCAACGTCAGACCATCAGTCCATCTAGCCTAGTATTGTCTCCTCCAGCCTTCTCCAACCCAGCGCCCTCCAGATGTTGGCAGCCCACCTGGTAGCCATCCCAGTGCCATCCCCGTGCTGGCTGGGGATGACAAGAGTTGTTGTCAAACACATCCACAGGGCACCGGGTTGAGGAAGGATGGTTTACTCAGACTGGTAGTGGCTTCACAAAGACTCCGGCAGAGGTCCTCCCCAGCCCTCTTACCTGAAATCCTGATTGCGGGGGGGTGAACCTGGAGACTTTCTGCAAGCAAAGGATGTGCTCTGCTGCCCCTAACCTATGGCGCCTCCTGCAGTTTGTTCAGCTGCACCCTGCTATATGCTGCTAGTGAGGATATCTGGTGCAAGATATTATTGTTGCTGTAATAATTACTTATTTATAAGGAGAGTTCATATATATATATATCCAAATTTTATTATTCATAGTTTACATAGAGCAGCTTCTTTGATGCTGCTACAGTTGGTTCCAGCAACTAAAATCATCTGCTGCACTTCATAACATGCTGCCAACAAGTCGGGCGCATACTTGCCACTGAAACACTGCAGATCATCATCGTAAAACCATTGCCGTTGATCCAGCAGTTCCTTTCAGTCATAGAACTACCCCGCCTTCAGTGGTGGGGAGGAGTATCCATAAGCACACAGAGATATCCACACAGATCTGGCATCTTCCATTCAAGTAAATGGGGAGAGTCTCACTCACACAACAGTGCCCACATTTGAAAAGAGATGAGGCTCTGGATGGAGTGTTGGGAGATGAGAGATTAAGCTGGCTTTCTTATCACCAGGAATTATGAAATACGCCCTGTGGTATGTAAGGGCCAAGAAAAATGTGACGTTAGGTTGTATCCAATATTGGACTAACTTCCCATTCATTTCAATGGGTCTGCCCTAAGTAGGACTAACATTGGATACAAATCCATGGCCTTTTTTGTGGTTCCCTCCCCAAGCAGCTACTGGGAGGATGGGATCCAGATCATCACCACAGTTCAAGGGAGGAGGATTATCCCCTTCCTCCTATGCTGGTTCCTGGCCAAAAAACCCACTGAGCTATGTCTCCTGAAGGTGTCATTCATTCATTCATTCTTGCTGCTTTTACTTACATAGCACCTTTCCATATCATATTCAAAGCAGTTTACATTTTAAAACATGGCAAAATACGAATAAAATTAAGACAAGATGTTTGTTGCAAAGGCACCGTCAAGGGCAAACAGTGTTTGGGCCAGGGAGGGGTGATTTTCAGTGGGAAAATGGCATGGGAGGAAAGGGATGACCTTCCTCCCTGCACTCCAAAATCCTGATCAAGATCAACCCTCCCACGACTGCTATTTTAAAAGGAGGAAGAGGAGGGACAGTCAGGCAACAGCCTGTTTAACATCATGACTAGTTTGGCCTTAAGAATCACAGCTTTAATTTTCCTTCCTTGTATTGAAGTAGTCTTAATGGTCATAGGAGTGGATCCAAGTTTCTTCTAAGCTGCTAAATGGTTTGGAAGGCAGGACTGAGTGGCCCTTCCTGTGATTGACAGGAAGGGGACTTTATTACACATGCCTCACCGTGGCCCATATTCTTTAGCTAGCAACCAAAAGGGACACATTGGGAGCTGCTACATATGCATATGGGGGGGGGGTCAAGGGGGGACCCTCTCTTACCACAACCCTCCCATTCTGGGATCCTTGGAGAATCATCTGGAATGGCACCCTATAAAATGCAAGGAGCTACCACTGAAAGAAAATCACAGAACACCCCTGCCAGTACACATGCGGAAATGCTCAGTTGCACGCGCACACAGGATTTTGGTTCTTCCTCTGTATCTGCTTGTTTGCTTGTTTCCACACCCTAATAGATCCCAACACAATACCTTACAGATGTATCTCATCTCTTCTTCCCTCCGTCTCCCAGATTCCAAACTGTACTGAAATAGAGCCACTGCCCCCCACTCCATCACCACCCATTCAACTGGGATAAAGCGCTACAAATGAGGAAAAATTTTTCCCCAGATTTACGTTATTCATTGCAGTCAAGTCACAGAATTGGTCTTTTCTGGCATATGAGTCAGGTGATTTTTTAAAATGCAACATTCTGGACCTACCAAAGAATCCAGACATTTTCATTAAAAAGGGGGAGGGGAAAATGTACTTTTTCAGAAGAGGTTATTGTGGAATCTTAAATACTTTTAAAACTCAGTGACTCTGAAAGAGTGGACTCTAGTTCGAGAAAGCCTATGCCACTATAAACGTGTTACTCTTTAAGGTGCCACATGACTCTTTGTTTTTGCTGCAACAGAATAATACAGCTACCCCTCTCAACGTTTTTGAATCAGTTGCTTCTATGAACAAATGAGGCAAAGATAGTTGTTTTAAAATGATAAAATAAGAAAAATTATTCTAGGAACATTCATCTCTCACAGCATAGGAAGCTGCTATGGGATGATGACTACTAAAGTGGTGTATTTTCATGCTGAACCTCACAAATCTCCATGAAATGCAATATATCAAATCCTGTAAAAGTTCCTTTTTGTGACATGAAGATTCTAACTCTCCCTTTCAAGAGCTCTAAACTGAATCTGAATGTGAGAAATGCAAGAGTCTGCTATTTTAGTTAGTTATTTTCAAAGGCGTCCACTGATTAGATTTTGTTTCCTGTTCCAATTCTACATTTGCCCACTTGGGTTAATTACATACTCTCCTAGACATGGGAACGCACATCTTAAGACTTTCATTGTGAAATATTTGGAGAGGGGTTGCATTGCCACAAAATAACTTTTCTAATGTGGGGAGGAGGGGGAAAATACAGCTCCCATAATAGAGGCAAAACAGTGGGATTTGCTCCTGGAGTCCTGAAAATTGGGAGCCTCCTTCCTGAACAAGGAAGAAAAGTATGCAGCCCTCTCCCTAACCCCCACCTCCACCCAGACTCTGATCACTGGAAGGAACTTTCACAAAGAAAAATACTCAGACCATGACAGCCTAAGCTCAGCCCTTCCTCTTTCCTTTTATGTTGCTCTCCATCCTAAGGTGATGCTATTGAATGCCAATAAGGAAGTGGTTTGGCAGTCTCAGACAGTCTGCAATTTCTTTAGATATCAGATCTCCAGCATATGTCGGGACTCGGGAGAGAGACCATCAGGTAGGCTGTAGCCTGCATGTATTCCGGTTGCACCTGGTCAGCTGGGAACCATGACAATGTTTATCATGCGTGGGTTTACAATGGAACAAATGAGCACATAATAGGGCTTTGTTGCTGCCACAAATCAATGTGTGAGTCTCATATTGCCTTTAGAGAAGTGCAGTGCAAGAGAAGTTCAACCTGAAAGCAGGGATCCTCTGAGCGTTTAAGCTAGTTTTGAAATTATTTTAAAAGTTTTAGATTGTAAGTTGCCCTTCTGGGCCCCCAAAGGCAACTCAGAAATATTTTTTATAAATCTAAATTAAATAGCCCTTAAGACATAGCTGGGGGGGGGGGGGCTACACAGCAAGAACAAAGCAAAGCTGAAGAAGTGGCTGAAGACCCTTTGACTAGTAAGATTTGCATTCAGCTCCTTATCCTTCGGACATGAAATACACAGTATATTATTGCTATAATTGTTATTAACGCATAGAAATCCAAGCATCACCACACAAAAACCATTAACATAAACTTCATTAGATTGACTTCCTTTCCATAACTGTACCAGACTAATCCACTTTTCTATTTCGCATATATCCCATATTCTTTACAGAACAATTGGATGCATCAGGAGTTGCAGTTATCCCCAGTTCCTTGCCATGATGACGTCTGCAGCCATTAAAAGGTTTGCCATAAAATCTTGATTTTTAGACTGACTTAAGTAAGCTGCACCTAGACAATGTGGTCATGTCTCAGTCTATAGCAGCTTTGTGCACTGATTGTGGAAAGGCAGCCTATATATTTTTCATAAATAGATACCTTATTTTATAGAATATTCATCTGACATACCTCTAGTATCTTCTGTTAATTTCATAATCCTGCGATACATGATTGTAATCACACTAAGGGCATGATCCTATGCATATTTAGACAGAAAAAAGTTCTACAACTCCCAGCATTCCCCAGCCAGGAGTACTGGGAGTTGCAGGGACTTTTTCTGTCTAATCATGCATAGGATTATGCCCTCCAGTATTCATGTTCTTCTGAACAGTAAATTTTATTGAATCTGTACCAGAGTTTTAAAAATATGTACTATCTGTAAACTACCTTCTACGGATTTTCTCTCAGATTCAGACAAAGACAGAATCTATTACCATGCTTATTGATATTAGCTTAAACACCTGATAGAATAATCACTCCAAAAGTTTGGCCTGTTTCTTTTTATAGGGATTGCCATGAAACAAGTTCGTTCTCTCTCTCTCTCTCTCTCTCAATCACACACACACACACACACACACACACACACACACATATATATATATATATATATATATATATATATATAATCCTGCCATACATTATATGACCAGAAGCCTTTAGTTTGCTTAACTTTCTCCACAACTTTTTTCAGACTGTGTTAGACATCCTAGATGAATTTGACTTCAAGAGTGCTGGGGAATAAGAGGCCATATATTTAAATGCTGGAAAGAAGGAAGGCATTCTGCCATTCATCTTGGATACCATTTGCTCTAATAAGATTGGCCTATTAAATACCAGGTCTTTAAATCTGTAAACTTCTAAGGATTTCCAAATCCCCAGACTGCCTTGGTTGATCTAGATTAAAGCATTTATGTTTATTATCAAAGAGAGTGGAGAAATACTAGGTGCAAGTCTGAACTTGCATCTATCTCTGGTTGATAGCAACTGATTAAAGAAAAGTACCATTGCTCAGACTTTCCCCTCTACCATGCTTAACTCACCATTAGAAACAAGGCTCAGCAGTTTAAAAAAGTAAATATTCCAGAAGATGGCCTGGTGCATTTTCCATTTTCTAATTTGCAGCTTGAGCCTTCTCACCATTAAGCCTGTAATCCTATACGCCCTTACCTGGAAGTGCGTCCCATTGCAAAGTCAATGGGACTTACTTCTGAGCAGATGTGCATAGGATTGTACTGCATATTCCTCTCTAGCACAGGGATGGGGAACGTGTGCCACAGTTGTGGAATTCCACCGCGGGGAAGTCCAACAAATCCCTTCTCTTCCCCCTTTTAGATGTTTTTTGAATATATCTGTGGGTGTGTGGGTGTGTGTTCAATTACTGACTCTTTTATTTTTATGGGTTTTGCTGATTTTTAATGCTCCGGTATGCTTTCCACTTTTTATGTGGTTTTTATATTGTATTTGTTGGTTGGTTGTTTTTCAAATGTTTAGCTATGAAAAATTCACTTGAAAAAATGGGGTATAATTAATAACTGAAATACAAATACATTTATTTATTCTTATTTAAAATATTTCTATGCTGCCCTTCCCTTCAAAATTTCCAGGGTAGTTTATGATAACTAGTAAGAAAACAAGAAAGACACAGCAAAGAGTAGCACTAAAACAATCACAGCCAACCCTGGGTGGTAGCGGGAAGGAATATATCAGAGGTTAAAAACCTGCGGAAATAATAAGGCATCTAAAAAACATTAGCGTAGGCACCAGGCAAACCTCCCTGGGGAGAGAGTTCCACAAGCATGGGGCACCACAACGAAAAAAAGCCCTCTTCCCTATAGTCATCTGCCTCACTTTAAAGGGCAGGATGTTTGAGGAACATTTTAGGCACAGGCAGGTCAAGCCTGGAGAAGGCATTCCTTCAGGTAACCAAGTCCCAAACCATGTAGGGCTTTAAAGGTAATACCAGCACTTTAAATTGGGCTCAGAAACAGACCAGAAATCCGTGGAATATAAATAAAGGTGGCTGTGGGGGGGGGGACTGCACTCACAGGCCCCATCCCCTCACCACGCTTGACCTCCATGATTTTAAGGTGGGGCTGGACAAAGACATTTTGCTACCCAAGGCAGAGCAGCAAATGCCCCTCCCCTACCTTCTGTCCCAAGTCAAAGGCAGGCCAAGTTATTTTGCCTCCTGAGGCAGAAAATCCCACACACACCTGTCCCCCTCCCTGCTACTAAAATACAATAATAAGAAATCAAATAGCCACAAATTTGCTGCCCTCTCATGACAACCAGAATCAGCTGCCTGAGGCCGCCGCCTCACTCTGCCTAATGCAGGGTTGCAGAACCTCAGGCCCTCATAGGGGCCAAAGCAAGCCCTCCAGGGTTCCTCAGTTGGCCACACCCTCTAGCCCCACCCCCTTTTCCCCAAACCACACAGCGTTTGGTTTCTTGGCTTTTGTGCAGTATTTTCCCCCTTCTAAAAGGTTGAAATGTCTTTCCTAATGCTAAGTTACTGGCAGTATGAGCTTTAAGCTAAAATACGTTGGAATTTTTTGTTTTTTGGCCCCACCCCCTTTTTCCTTTGACTTGAAGCCTTTTTTAGCGCTTCTCCAATATGGAATTTGGTCCTTGGGCTGAAGGCGGTTCAACGCCCCTGGCCTAATGGTAGGGCCAGTCCTGTTTGCGGTTCGCATCTGCACTGGGGCCTAGACCTATCGAGCCCAATGTACCAGGGTTACAAATATGGGATCCATCTCTCCATTTCCCAGCCATACAGATATGGATACAGAGAGCCAACGTACAATGGGATGCATCGGCACCTGTGCAGGAAAAGTGCAGCGAAGTAGGGCACAGTACAGGGGAGAGGCCAGGAGGTACTTCGCAAACACACATGCACACCACCTGCATACAGCATATGCGCTTTGTAACTGTCCTCGCAGAGCTGTCACAGTACGAACTCCAACTTCCAGATTCTACTCGAGGCTTCAGTGCCTCTATTGGCTCATGTCCCATTACTGTGAAGTCTGGGTTCTTAAACTTTCTTTTACAAAATCGTACCATAATCATGTTGTCTTAATGCATGCCGTTATGGTTGCAATCCTATACACACTTACCTGGGCATAAGACCCACTGAACTCAACAGGGCTCACTTCTGAGTGGACAAGTCTAGGACTGTGCTGTTCAATGCATGTCATTTATTACTTAGGAATCTCCAAAAATGTTATCACCACTGCAGGTTCAACTCTGCTTAATATATACATAGAAGAATTATTTACCGTGAGTAACCTCAACTGCTACTGGAGCTTTTAATTTGTTGTGATGGTTTGGGGCTTATTTATTTTGCTTGTCTTTATGTTTTCGTTCTTTAGGGTTTACAATCTGGCAATATGCGATTAGTCTTTCAAGCAAAAGGAATAACAGAAGTAACAGATCCTGCAGCATGTATTAAATTGTCCTCCTAATGAATCTTTCTCAATTAAATAATGGAACACTGAGCAGATGTCCAAGAGAAAGTGCAGGGCACATGTCCAATCATCCTAGAGTACAATACTAGATTTGCTCCTTATCTACACTTGTAATGAGACACCTCATAATTCACTCCATTATAAGCCAGGGCTCAGCTCCTCTTTCTGTGACTGCAAATGGGAACTTTATGAAACTTCTGTACATTTGCTTTCGAACATACTGTGAGGGTGCCTTAAGAATGTAAGGAGCTGCATTTTACTGCTGATCCCTCGAGCTCAATCCCAAATATGATTGTGTAGAAGTAGCTTCCACCGTTCAATTTAGCATGCCTCCCTGAAAAGGTAGCTAGGTTCTAATAATAGCAAGCATTGTGTTACATGATTCACACAGTCTTATTAGGTGGCTACTGAATGGATAAAATTACAAGCAGTTTTCAAACGGATGTGCCTTCTTTCCTACTCATACTTGCCTGGATGGCACCTTTGTTCATTCCTTATCCTGTCCCCACTGCTGTGCTCTTTTCTATGATACCCTTGTGTATCTTGCAGCATAATCACCTTTATATAATTCAAACCCTTTAAAAAGAAACTTATTCTGGCTATGACCAAAGCTTAATCTGAGTTCAGGCTTACCGGGTTTTGACTTTGAAATATGTGGTACATAAATAAATGAGCATTTATTCTCCTCAGCATTGAGGAATCACACACACACACACCAGATAGAGTGATAGAGAGACAGAGAGATGACAGACAGATAGCTGATAGACACATAAGAGAGATATAGAGAAGATCAGGCAGGTCTGTTTTTTAGAAATTAAGAATGGGCCCTGCTATATGTGTATTGAAGCAAAAAACATTTTAACATGTATTTCAGTTCAACAAATGTCAAAACTCCCTTCCAATGGAAAGCTAGCACATTAGGAAGAGAAGTTCTAGCTTGGCCCTTATCCTGATATCTTCATGCAAGGGGCAGGGGTGTTGAGATGTGGGAGCATTCAGCCTCACAATCCCGGGGTGGACTGACCATTCAACCTGTTTAAATCTGTAGTGGTATAGGTACACCCTGAGTGTCTATTTCCCTAACATCTATAGCACTTTAAGACTGCCATATCTTTGGAGGCTCTGTGCATTTAATAGCTACACAAGACATGCATGCAAGTGCCATGAGAGCAGAAGTTGCACCTGCTTAAATTCAGTCCACAATATAGCTCAGAAAGTTAGTCTCCCACAAGAAAAGGTGGCTACTCTCTAACAACATACCACTTGGTATTTGAAAGTAATCCTCATAGGCAGAAGGTGGACTTGGAATACACCAGATTTTGACTCTGGAATATACATATCTACTCAGAAGTAAGCCCAAATTAGTTCAATGGGACTTACCCCTAGGTCAGTGTGCATAGGATTGCAGCATGACTTTCTCCCAGGGTTCATGTTTGGCATCTGATTTCACTGCCAGAGCTAAACTCTGGGATATATGAATATATTAAAGTACCCCTGAACAGGTTCGGAGGGCACTTCCCTCACCACTGAGGGCCAAATTAGTTGCAACACATATTTTGCATGTATCCTCCCATTCAGCTTTCTGAGGCTGCTTTTGGGAACTTCTAAAAGAAAACATCAGGGGAAAGTTATATGCAAATGCATGCTACCTCCACTTTGGACCAGAGAATCCCCACATCAGAGACTGTTGAGGGGCTTCCAGATTTTAGAGGCTTCAACCCATGTCGACCTTTCTCACATTCACATTTTACATTTACACTGCAGCAAAAACTAGTGGAATGTAGGATGCCCTGCATGCTGCTGCAAAGAGTGCAAACTGTCCCTGTGAGGGTACATGATAGAAGTATAGAAAATGATGTGACGCAGGTGACTAGAAATTATATTCTTACTTAAAATACTAATGTTGGGATCATCCAGTGAAACTGGTTGGCCATAGACAGGAGAAACAAAAAGCAAGATTCATTGCTTTCTGTGGACATCAAGCAGCCAAAAAATCACTGGGATGCATTCCTTAAGCATAGTTTTTAATGAGATGGTCAACCTATGTCTGGGCTGTACCACATCAAACTGGAGGTGGAGGCTCACATGATTGGATGTCCCTCCATACATTAAAAAAAAACCTCATGCACACAGAAAACTATGTCATAGAATCATAGGGTTGGAAGAGGCCTACAAGATCGAGTTCAACCCACTGCTCAATGCAGAAAGCCTGATTCCCAAGCACTCTCCCATCCAAGTCTGAACCAGGGCTGTCCCTGCTTAGCTTGCGAGATCAGACGACATCAGGTGCATCCAGCCCTTTGCTAAATGTCAGGAAGGAGAGTTCTAAATTAATCTTCCTCTGAACATATCAGTTTTCTATGTAGGGATGGGGGGTGGGGGGGTTGTTTTGTTTCATGCAAGAGCCCCCTCCTGCACTCTCAAGTGGTACAGCCCAGACACAGGTGTACCCCCTTCATGAGAACTGAACATTATTTATAACAAGGTTGCTTGTGGCTTGTTGATCACTGGGATTTGTTTGGTCTTTATGGCTAGCTGCTTTGTTTTTCCTAAGATAAACACTTTTCACCAATTCTTAAATCAGGGATGGCCCTATAGTTAGGCAGAGTGAGGCGGCTGCCTCAAGCAGCTGCTTTGGGGTGTCATGAAAGGGCAGCAAATTGTTAATTTAGGGAGCAATCCTATGGCCGCTAGACAGTGGCTAGACGGCCATGGGATATGCTGTTTTCTGGGAACCGACCTTGGAGCCTATGCTCTAAGGTCAGTTCCTGGAAGAATGACCTCTCTCCCTGTTTCCGCGCTGCCTCCGAGGCAGCCCCGTCCTTCATGCTCGCAAGAGGAGCGCAGAGCAGCCGGAAAGGGGCATGCCTGGGGGCGTTCCCGGGCGGGGAGAATGTAGCTGCCTGTACAACACATCCAATGTGTCATACAGCAGCCTCCTTCCCCGCTCCATGCTCCCATGGCTAGACAGCCACAATTAGCTGTCTAGCCAAAATGCAGGGCAGGAGGAGCATGGAGGGAACAATCCCCTCCGTGCTTCTCCTGCCCTGCTTTGGATAGGCGGTCACCTCCAAGTTTGGAGGCGGCCGCCTATCTGGGTAGGATTGCGATGTTATTGAATGTATTATTGTTGTATTTTTACTGCCAGAGGAGGGGAGGGGTGCTTGTGGGATTTTCTGCCTTAGATGCCCAATCAGTTTGGCTGGGCTTGGGTACTGTGCACCTTGCGTTTGGGTGAGCACCACTTGCTGCACAGCCTCAGGCAGGAAAATGTCTTGGGCCAGCCCCATGTTAAATCATATCAGAAATGACAAATGAGTACTGTGAAAGGAGCCAATACGGAACTGGGATTAGGAAACATGATCTGGAAAATGGGGGAATGGTTATGAGATGTCTAATTTGAATGTAGATGTTTTCATTTTTTTCTCTTTAAGTTAAAAAAAATATAGACAGACAGGCCAAGGCATATAAAATATCGCAGATGTAACACAGCTTTCTGGATTCTGGCTTAGTCACCTTGCTCCCTGGCCTGTTTTTTCTATCTTAAACACTTACAAAGTATTATTGGGGAGTGGGGAATCTTACACAAACACAAATGCTAGATAACATCTTGCAATAATGATCGGGTGTGAATATGGCTCTACAGGTGCCAGTAAGGATGTGCGATCGTGGAGAAGAAACTCTGTCCAAGACTACTGATGATGACTGGAAATTTGTTTTTGGTCCCCACATGAATAAGTAATATCCCAATTACTGATCCAGCCTCCCATTGGGGTTCAGAGCTTCCATGTTACAGCATTTTATGTTACAGGGAGCTTTAGAATATTCAAAACTTTTATTGGTTAACTGAAAGATACAGTTACCTATTCTTCCTGGAGCAGATTTACGTTTTCGGTCACATCTGTATGGCCTTCAGAACACCATGCCTTTTAAAATACTCATTAACATTCTACACAACTTTACGAATACAATAGGATTTGGTATGCATTTTTATAATGTTTAATATAGTTTTGTGATATTAAAAAATGTGTTGCCTTATTTTGTTGGGTGATGGGGGGGTCTTTCTGAGTTCCATTTTCTGCCTTCTCTGTTCTTACTTTGCTGTTTTGTGCATGAAACACAAAGCTACTCTCATACTGCCCATGACAATTACTAATACAATGAGAAAGATCCCTTTCTCTCTCTGACACACACACACGCACACACACACACACACACACACACAGAGACGCACAAAGAGAAAGAGTGGGAGAGAGAACTATTCGCTAAAATTCTGGCCATACATCTAATCCAGGGATAGGCAACGTGGCACCCATGGGCCCTCAGACACCTTTCTTGCTGCTCACCAAGGTGCCCTACCCCTCCTACATTTTAAACTTAAAAAAAAGAAGAAAATTTCTTACTGGCAGCTGGGATTGCTTCAAGGCGAAGTGAGGGCCTCTAGCTGCTCCCATCTTTTTTTCCAGTGAAGGCTTCTGGGCCACACATGGGGCTCAGAGACACCCTTAGGAAATGAAGATGGTGGATGGTTGTGGGCCAATGCTTTCACCTACAGCATGCCCATTTTGTGATGGTGCCCAGTACTGCTTCTCAAATGGGCCATGGGCCCAAAAAAGTTGCCTAGCCCTCTGTGTTCAGTCTAGACCAGGAATATCTCCAGCAAAAGCAAGGAAGACCTATGGGCCTAGAGATGATGCAGAACAGTCTCCCACAACCTGGTGCACCCTACATTTGTGTTGGGAGTTTTAGTCCAACACATCAGGAGAGCACCAGGTCAGGAGAAGCTGCTCTGCAAGGTCTCTGGGCCTAACCCAGAGCTGGATGATGGGAGGTACAGTCCAAAACCTCCAGAAGGTACCATGTTGGGGAAGGCTGATGTCGAAGCTCCTTCACTGTTCACACATACCCCCTCAGGGTGCAATCCTAGGCATGTTTACACAGGAAAAGTCCTACAACTCCCATCCCACCCATGCTGGCTGGGGGATGCTGGGAGTTGTAGGACTTTTTCTGTCTAAACATGCATAGGATTGCACTCTTACTTATTCATTTTGTTTAGCAAATGGAGCTTGACCAAACCAACGAGACAGTCTCTTACTGCATATATCTGGAAATAGAGCTTCCCTCCTGCAAACATTCGTTGTTGGAATTACTTAATGGAATATGGCCTTTGGCCCATCCCCTCATGGGGACGTCCCAAGGGCTGCAGAAATACAAACTGATCTTTGCTCGCTCATACTCCTTGCTCTGTCCAGCATGCAGCTGTTCAGACAGACTAGATCATCACGGCAGCCTGGATGTGCAATCATCATTTTAATTCTAGATCTGAAAAAAAAAAACCTCAAATCGCCCACTCTCATTTTACAAGAACTGCTTCAGCAGCACAGAAGAGCAAAAGGATGTGCAGCCCACCTGCCCCTCCATAAGCTGCAAACAACACAGGGATGATGTCTGTCAGGTGGAAGCTGGCATTTCCCTGTGTTAACCCTTCCATGGTTCCATCCACGGGTGTCTCTCGCTTCAACAGTATTGCCAACTTATTTCTCCCTGTTTTCATAAAACCCATGCAGCAAAATGACCAGCTTTCTCCATACCAATTTTTCAAAGCAGTCCCGTGGATCATAAGTACATGAAATCTTTTCAAGATTATTTGATCCAAGCCCCTGCCCTGAGACTTAATTCTTCAATACAGCAGTCTCAAGAGATGGAAAAAGTGGGATTGCATCCGTTGCCTTCTGTAGTCTTCTGTAAACATACCTAGTCCAGTCTGACATGCATCTTGCATTCTGGAGTCTTTGCATTTCTCCTGTCCTCCATGCCTTCTTTAGTATTTCCACAGCCTTCATAAAACGTGGTGGTGACCAAAACTGAACGCCATACTCCAGCTGAGGCCTAGTCACTGCCAAGTGAAGTAGTACTGTTCTTTCTCAAACCACCCCAAAGGACATTTCAGGGATCTGGCACCAGTTTCCAAGCTCACATGGGGCTGATGGGAAAAGATTTCAACTCATTTAAAAAGAAAAAAATTAAAAGACAAGTGAATGCCTGGAAGAAAGTCCAGTCACTTAAATTTCCCCTGGCCCAACAGATCATCAAAGCTGCTGACAATATAACCCTAATTGTACAGTTGGATCATCACCCAATGTCCGAGCAGCCTCAGCCAATGGAAAGAGATTAATTAAACAGATTAATGCCTCTTGCCACACCTTAGTCTCCTTCAGCTGAACAACATGGCAAAGGATAAGAAATAATGGGTTCTATCTAACATCCCCTCCCCCCTACATCCCCCATTCACCTCCAGATCTGCTCCAGAGAGACCCCCAACTCTCCAGTACAGGTTTTGGGGTGCATGGAGGCTACAGGGGGAGGGGGAACTGGATCTACCAATGGTAATATTCATGGGTACCACTTTTGCATGCACTCGCTTCTTAAAACCTGGATTTAACAAGGTATGGGTGAATGAAATATAATGTGATTCAGTGATCCTAGTCTTGAAAATAAGCAAGTCCCTGAATAGACCCCCACTCATTATTGATCATGAAACTGCTCAGAGAACCAGTTCAGACAATGTAGCTGTTATCACAGTCGGCAGCTTCAGACAACAGTGTAGGAGCAGTACGCCATAGTGTAATAGCTGCCAGCTCTTGTGAGCCTCCTGGAAACACCCAGCTGGGCACTGTTAGAAAGGCAATACTGGCAGTGTCAGCTCCAGGTTTTGGGGGCCGTTGGACAAGACACCCTTAATGGGGGGCCTCACTCAGTGAGCATACGCCCTCACTGCCATTGCCACCAGCATCTGCTCTTCTACCCCCTCTTCCTCATCACTGCTACCATCTCCTTGCTTGCCAAAAGGGCCAGCGAGCAAACAGACAGTAGCCGCTACCACTACTCCTTCTCATCACTTGCTCATTCCCTCTGGCCCAAAAAGAGAGGTGGGTGAACAAGCAGGCTCAAGGGGGTTCTTGTCAGTGGAGGCCCTGATGAGGGGCAGGCCCTCAGCAGGTGCCCAGCCATGCTGACCCTGGATGCTAGACCAGATCAGTGCTCAAAGTGGGGTGAGATGGCATCCCACTTCTTTTCAAGTGGACATAAATGGGTCTGGACAAATAAATCTCACTTCCTTTTTTCTTCCACTTAGAAAATATTCCACTTCCTTCCAAACCATCCCACTTCCTTTTTTTCCCTCTCATTTTGGGCGCTAGATCAATCTTTGTTCTAAGACAGAAGGGCTTTATGTTCTGAATAGCCTAAAAATAAAACAGAACTGCATTTCTCTTTTCTTTTTAATGTAGAGTAGGCAGCAACCACTGGACCCAGTCTACTGTGTTCCTGCTCATTTCCCATTACTTTTAGTATGGGAGGCAGGGGGAATCCCAGTGGTTTGGACCCATTGTAATTTGTTTATTTGATATATTTAGTAAAGATAGGCAGGGCTGTCTATGGGTTAAAACTGAGAAATCTTAGCCATGATATATATTGATTGAATCAACTGACTGGTGCAAAACTCTAACATCCTGGCAAAGTAACTGCTGACCAATAAACCACCAAGTAACATACAATCAGTGGGCTAAAATCCTTCACGTGAACATTTAAATTTGCTGTCCTGGTCATAAATCATATGACTGGGTGGGAACAGTGTTTTGAGGAGTGAATCCATTATATGCATTTACACATCCTTTGTGCCAATACAGCACACAAAACTTTAAAGCAAAAACAACAATTTTCTTTACCCTAAATAAATATTACACCTAAAGGATGCTTTAAATTAATGTCGGGTCACCAAAGGCTAACTCCTACCCAAACTGATCATTATAATCAAAGTCATCTAATCTTTCTCTCTCTTTCCCATTCAAGCTTCAAACATGTAATCCAGCCCAAATTGGTCCAGACAAGCTGGATTGCAAAATGGTCAATAAAAACTTCTGGTGTTTGCACCTTTTCATCTTCCCATTAATACTGTATACACACTCACTCACTTGAAGGCCCCTGGGTATGACTAATCAAATGTTTTGGCTTTGTTGTACAGTAATACCCATAATAGTGAGCCTCCTATTAAAAGACCCAGCGGCAGATTAGAGGAAAGTGAAGACAAAAAAGCCATCTCTCACCCATCACTGATTTATTTGATTGACTGAGTGATCGATATCACACTCTGCCTCTATCCCATGGGCTCAGAGCAGCTTTACAGCAGTTTTTCTCACTTCCTTCTTCTCAAAACTCATCGTTGGCATGAAGACTCTGGCTTCACCCCTCAGTCCTCATCCCCTCCTGAAACTAAGCCTGCCGACAGCACAATCCCATTCACACTGACTTTGGAATAAGCCCCATTGAACACAATGGGGCTCACGTATGGGATTGCCTTGTAGGCAGGGGCACTGCTAAACCTGGGCCCATGGGGCCCAATGTATTTCCCAGAGCCCCAATCTATTCTACAGAGCCCTGAGTGTCCTTTTTTTTTCTTATCTTAATTGCAGTGGGGGGGATTTTCAAGGGGGGTTACAGCTGGGGAGGGAAGGGTTAACTCTCTCATTCCCACATGATGCAAAGCCCCCCCCCCCCTCTGCATGGCAATTAAGCTTTAAAAAATCTTTTGCCATTTCTTTGGGATGATCTGGGTCACGTTGCAAATTAATTGAAGATTTTATTTTATTTGAGATGATGTGGGTAAGAAATTAATTGTCTGGCTTAAGCCTCCAGTGAAATTTAAATAAATCATAGCAATTATTTCTAAACATACATATGTTGATAAAAATTAGCGTGTGTGTTTTTGTGCTCTGTGGGCCTGGGGCCTGCATCTTTTAAGTACCCAGCAATGCCCTGGAGTGTTAGGTATGAGACAGTGCAATCCTATACATGTCTACAAAGAAGTAAGACTCATTGTGTTCAGTGGGGCTTTCTCCCAGTAAGGGAGTACCAAACTGCAGGTCTGCAGCCTGAAACTGAAGTGAACATACACTGCCCCCTGTCTACTCTCTCGTCTTTCTATTTATCTCCCTGTGTCAAGATTTACGTTGTAAGCTACTGGGGTGGTGACCCATCCTTTTGTTGCTACTCTGTACCTCTGACACTAGATGAAGAAGAAGACTCCTGCAGGCTTCTCTGCCCTCTACAGCAAATGCTGCTGTCAGATCTCCTGAGTACAAAATGTTGCATAATCAGCACTAAAATAAAGTATGGTTCTAATAGTAGGAAAGTACAGAAAGTATTTCTCTCTCCCCCTCCCCCCCACTTCTTCATTATTTTATTGCTCTGGAAAGCCTGAGAGCTCCGACTGTATAAATGCCAATAACTTCCCAAGTTTTTGAAGGCTGCTGCTGAAGTAAGAGATCAGATTTTAGCAAGTGCTTTACAGGCAGCCAGCCAAAAAGTCTTCTGATTCTCTAAAAGCAAAAAGGGGATAGGAGGGGGGGAGGAGATAAAAGGGGGGGGGGAGGATGAGGGTTGATTAACTTCAGCTACCGCACAAATTCAAAAAAGAAAAGAAAGAAAAGAAAAAGGCTTTCTCGCTCTTTTTCCTCGCTGCCAAGAGTGCCCGTTTGCTGCGAGCAAACGCCTTTCCTTCCAACCGCAAAGTAATTTACAGCTGAACATTCGAGATCCGCTTTTTCCCCTCCCGCCGCCCCCCCCCCCCCGAAGTCTCTCTCTCCTTGTTGTTTTTTCCTACTCTCGCTTGATTTTTTCAAGGGAGGTAAAGCCATGGCACCGCTTTTTGGAGTTTGGCTTGCGGAGGCGGCTCAGATTTCAGAGGCTTTAATCCGTTTGTACAGGATCAGTTCCTGCCCAACGTGGAATAACCGCAACAGAATCGCTGGCAAACAGGTGCATTCCGGGCGAAGACGCTGCTGCGGAGCTGCGACCTTGGGAAGGTGAGGGCGCCGGCGGGGGGGGATCGGGGGGGCGGGGGGGCTGGCACAGCCTCCAGCCCCTGCTGCATTGTGGCTCCTTACAATGCACGCGGGAAGCCTGCCCAAGGCAACAAACAGCGAAGCGAGGCGAAAAAGCGGGGCGGGGGGGGGGGCAACTCCAGAATCGCAGCACCTGCTCTGCCAAGTCTGAAATATTCAAGATCGCGGGCGGGTCTGTCTCCGGACGCACGTGTTGCGTTTACACCAGCTCCAGCTAGACACAACTCCACGTTCGTTCTCCTCTCCGCGCCCCCAATTATAATGTCATGGAAAATAACGTGATCAACTCCACCAAACTCTATGACACACCACCCTCCCCCCCCCCGTATACCTGTATCTATGTATAAAAGAGGCGTGTGTGTGTGTGTGTGTGTGTGAGAGAGAGAGAGACAGAGACAGAGAGAGAGAGAGAATATGGAGCGAGAAAAAACACGCCGATGGGTCTCGAAGTTGCAAAGTTTCACTCCCACCCTTTGCCTCGTTTATGCTCCAGCCCAATTGGATCTGGAGCCGTTTCTCCAGAAGAATGGGGGAAAGGTCGGCCCTTCAGCCTCCTTCCCCACCCCACCCCACCCCATCCCATCCCCTTGGATGGAGGAGTTCTGGTTTTCAAAGTATGGGATCTTTTTCTTTTTTAAAGTGTCTCTCAAAGAGCGCGAGAGCGCGCGCTCAAGCAGGAGAACCGCCCATTCCAAGTGTATCAATCAACATTTTGCGGCGCACAGGCCAACTTCTCCCTCTCACATCATTAGCCCGTCTAATGCACTCCAGAGAATCCCCTTTAATGCTGGCTACTGGCATCCAGGACGCAGCGGGAGCCATTTGGGAGAGGGCGGGGGCGGGGGCGGGGGCGGAATCAGAGGAAATAATTCAAGATCATTTTATTCATACCGTGGATCGAGTGATCGCAGAACTGAAAAGTTCGGACGAGCGGGAGGTGCCGGGCTGGAGAGCAAGTGGTTCTCCATGGCAGTATAATAAACGAGGCTATAAAGGTGTCGGGAAGTGGGGGAAGCAGAGGAGAGCAGGAACCCACTAGGAAAGGTGCCTGGTCGACTAACCTCGCTTAGTCCACCGAGAACGGGGGAAATCCTTCAGGGGGCAGGGGTGGATTCTTCGGGGGGAAGGGGGAAGTCTCTTACCTGTACCTGGATGCACAGCAGCAGGAAATGTAAACATCTGAGGAGGGAGGGGGGAAAAGCGACAAAAGATCAGAGGATGAGATGAGACGGTTAAAGTGAATTAAAAGACAATAAAACACATGCGTGGCTGCATTGTTTATAAAGATCACAGTTCGCATATCCGATGGGGGAGGGACAGGTACCAGCTGAGCCTCTTTTTCAAGGGGAGGGAGGAAAAACAAAACAAACCCCAGCACCAACCAACTCCCCCCGCCCGCCCGCGGACACTTTTAAAACAAGGGCGCGAGAGAGAGTGTGAAAAATGCCCCAAGGATCCTTACAGGCAAGTGCAGGCGGAGAGCAGTGAATAATACATCGCCGAGTGAGGAGGGGCGGCGGCGGCGGCGGCGGCGGGGAGGTCAAGTGGCTTCAAGTGAACGGAGTCAAATCCCCGACCGCAGCCTTGCCATGGGAACGATCCCGTCTTGTAAAGCCCAGCCGCCGCCGGTTTCCAGCGATCCCGCTTGGCGCTGATCAGCAACGAGGAGAAGTTGAGAGCCTGCCTGCTTTGCCTCCTCCGAGTGACTCCCTTAGACATCAGCTCTCCTCTTTCCCCCCCTGTCTCTCCTCCTCCTGCTGCTGCTGCTGCTCTGTGGATGTGTGTGTGTGCGCGCGTGTGTGCGTGCGCGCGTGTGTGTGTGTGTCTCTCAGTCAGCCTTTGGAGAGATGAAGGTGCTGCTTGATTGTCAGTAACTTCCGATCATCAGCAAACGACGCCCCCCCCCCCGCGCGCCTCTTCAGCCTCCTCTCCCCGCCCGCCTCTTCTCCCTCCGCCGCAAGCCCTCGCCTCGCCCTGGCGCTTGCCTGGGTCCCAGGCCAGCGCAAGGCTCGGGGTTCGCGTTCGGCTCTCGAGGGCGGCTCCCGGGTCCCCGACTACGCCCTCTCTCCCTTTCCCCGCGGCGGATCGCTCCGTGGCGACAAGAGCGCGGGACTCGTCGTCCCCTCCCGGCGATGGGCAGGTTCCTGGCGAGGTCATCGGAGGGGAGGGCTGGCCGAGGGCGACCCGGAGGGGGCGAGCGCAGCCTGGCTGCCCCGGCGCCGCCTCAGCCCCCGTCTCCCTCCTCCTCCTCCGCTCTTCTCTCCACATCCTCCCCGCCGAGAGAGAGCGCGAGAGCGTGAGCGCACCGGCGGCCAGCGGAGGGAGGCGCTGGCTGCCTGCACTTGCTGGAGGCGAAGGACAGTCGCGAAGCCAGCTGGCCGGCCGCCGCTCCCCTCCAGCCCCTCTGCGGTTGTGAAGCCTCCACCTGGGCAGCCAGCGACCGCAGCAATTCGGGGACAAAGCGAGCGAAGCCGCCGGCCTTCTGGGGCGGAGGAGCAGGCAGCTGACACGCTAAGTCTGGGAGGGAGGCAACGAGGGAAGCAAGGCGAGAGATCTGCTAGGAGCTCAATGGAGCTGCCCTGCTCAGAGGCACTCTACCCCCAGCGGCTGGGGCAGGGGGGCAAGCCGCAGGAGGGGGAGAGCGGTTGCCCCTTCAAGCCCTGCTGCTGGGCCTGCCACTGTTCCGAACAGGATGCAGGACTGGATGTACCGTTGGGTCTGATCCAGCAGGGCTTTTCTCATGGCCCTCAATGGAGAGCCTCGGGGTTCAGCAGCGTGCACCACTAAAGGGCAGTGGTTGTCCTCTGGGTCTGTTTGTGGGCTTCTCAGAGCTGTCAGGCTGGCCTGGCCCAGTGGTACAGTTAGGTGGTTTTCGACTCTGGGCTTAATGTCCTTACAGAAAGACGGGTGGGGGGCTTTTTAGATGGTAAACTCCACTGACTTCAAAGTATGGTAAGCCAACCCTGCTGCTCCATCTGTTGAGTGGGGGCTCTAGATTTGTGCTCCAAAGTCCTGCCCCTGACGGCACCACTGCTCTGATCCAACAAAGGTTCTTCTTATGTCCTTAAGAACCCCACCATTACCACCGCACACGTGCACACGCACGCACACACAGGACCACTAGGACAGCAGCAGACAACAAAGTCTTAGCATGCACGGGGGGGGGGGCTCCCAGTCAAAGAGGTGCTAATCTGCATGACCACAGTGGGTGAAGGAAAGGGACCTTTTGGCCCATTTGCACTGCAGCCAGAGCCAAACCTCCTAACCTGATTTCAGGGGCCATCCAGAGAAACCAACCACTTTCTGAGCTGAAAGAGAGGCCCAGCTTTTTCTTGGAGTAGACTGGGTTTGGACTGGGAGGGGGGCACATTCTTCACCTCTCTTTGTATGCTCAGAATGGGGGCTGCAGGAGATTTGAGCAGGAGGAACTGTCTGCCTCAAATCAAGTCCCATAAGCAGCCTTCTGCTTCTATTGGAACAAGTCATAAAACCTTCTGTCGGTCTGAGCATCTGCACTGCACAACCAAGAAGAAGGTTTGAATCTGGCCTGGACCTCTTGACCGGCCTGCCATTCAAAAGTCTTGGGGCAGTGAACAAAGCAACTTAGTCAGGCTTCCTTTTGCACTTGGCCACTGATCATTTTGGATCCAGATCCATCCTTATCTTTCTCTTTCTCCCTTCAGCTGCCCCATTTCACCTTCTCTGCCCAGAGATGCTCAGTGCTGTCCATTAACCAAACACCGCATAAGAACATTAGAAGAGCCCTGCTGGATCAGGCCAAGGGTCCATCTAGTCCAGCATTCTGTTCACACAGTGGCCAACAAGCTGCCCTTGGGAAACCCACAAGCAACAGCACCCTCCCGTCCATGTTTCCCAGCAAGTGGTGTACATAGGCATACTGCATCTGATATTGGAGGTGGTGTACAGCCATCATGACTAGTAGCCATTGATAGACTTCTCCTCCAGGCAATCTTCCCTTCTCAGCTAAGCTTAGCAGCAGGTCCTTTTTTTTTATTACCTATAGTCAACTTCCTTAGCAACTGCTTAACATCCCCACCTCCGCATGATTTAAGTTTCCCTCTCTCTCCCCTCAACCCTTCCCAAACATCTAGGCCTGTGGTTGTTTTGTTGTTGTTGTTTTCAGCTAAATAAAGCAAAGCCAAATGTATGATATTTTAAAGGTAGCACCTACCCAATGCTCAATCCAACACACCACACTGATGGTTCTCCTAAGGGAACCGTGAACTACTATCAATTGGTGTGGTACAGTGGATGATGGTGGATGATGTCTGGATACAGCCCAGGTTCATCACTGTCATTCAGCAGTACAGTTTAGATTCTTATCTAGAAAAAATGGGGTTTAAATCTCGCACATGGTTATTAAGAACCACAAAAGCACTTTTTGCACTGACATGTGCTGTGGAAAGAAGTGACGCCCACAATGCTTCTTCCACACACACCCAAATTGTCTGTGGACTCTGATTCACTGCAAGAGTTGACAAAGGACATATCCCAAGTCACCCCAATTCCAGTCACCCCAATTTATGTAAAATTTCCTTCTCTATGGAAGGGGTGGGGAAGCTGTGGCCCTTCAGAAGTTGTTGGACTACAAGTCCCATCATCTGTGACCATTGGTCAAGTTGGCTGGGACCAATGGGTGTTGGGAGCCCAACAAGATCTGGAGGACCACATGTTCCCCACCTCTATTCTCTAGGCTTGCAGAAAGTAGCTGTGTGTGTGTGTGTGTGTACGCACATGTAGGTGTGAGTAAGGAATAACTTGGAGCATTTTCATATATTGACACTAACAAACATGTCTGAGCCTCTCTCACACTTTTGGTGCCACATGTGAATTTTGTTATTTTGCAGGATTTGAAGTCGAAAGGTAGCCAATTTATTTTTAAACAAAAGTCCATACAGGCCAATGCAGGTTTCATGTTCGTATCCCAGGCTGATCTAAGCAAAAACCATTTCAGCTTTGCATATGGGAAATGCCCCATTTGATAACAATCTGTCAGGAAAATACAGAGATGTGCATACATTAAAAAAAAAATGTGCAAGTGACCTCGATGAAGTGAGTTACAGCATATGGAGAAAATGTGTGTCCGTACTAAAGAAGAGAATGTGAATGTGCTGGTTCCAATGTGAAGGTTGTGTAGGAGCACAGGCAAGGGCCAGTGGTGAAAAGGTAGGGCACAATCCCTGACTGTGAGTGGGTGGTTAGAGTACAGGGTCACAGTTTGCACATAATGGTGGCAAAATTTGGGTTAATTAACCCACAATTTGCCATGGCACATGCCAGGTGAGTTCTACAGCCTTTTTTAATATTCAACCCCCGATCAGGCCGATTGGGAGTTGCTACATAATGTCCACGTCGGACACTAGATGAATCATGGGTTAAGCAGCCACGATTTGCCACTGTTATGTGCGAACTGGGTCTATATGTGCCTTCCTGCATAGAACAAAGGGGTACGCTGTCTCTAATGATATTTTTAAAAACCTAAACATAAATAAAAGAAATCAAAAGAGAACACAAAATGTGACGTGTGCATTGCTGTCAGTAGATAACCCTGTTGCTGTTTACCACTATTTATAAAACAAGGTTCACAAAATGGCAATTTGGGTTACTTGTCACTAATTACATCACAAACAATGGCCCTCATGCAATGGCAGTCAGTACAGAAATCTCAACTGCAAGATCTGGAGCAAGATCTGCATTCTCCCAAGTACAAAATACTGCAATTGGGATGGGTCAAAAATGTCATCTCACGAAAGAAGACATGAGGTCTATACATAAGAAAAGGAAAGCATTTATTGCATAAGAAGGGAACCTGAAAGTGGCTGAGAAAAGCCATCAGTATGGGTGAAGAAGGCTGCACACAAGGAAAAGCTGGAGGATATAGCGGGTGACTATGCCCTGGGTCTCACTGAGTTGGGCAACCTGTGTCTGAGGAGTAACAGTTCGGACTACAGATGGAGAGCTCATATGACTAAATGGCCCTGCATACAAAAATATTCCTTGCATATAGAAAACTACCATGTCAGAGAAAGGAGTTCTAGCCCAGCCTCCTCCCTGACATGCTAGTTTTCCAAGGGTGGTATTTTTAAACAACGCAGGCTCATTTAATCATGCGGGTCCCCTTGCAATTTGAAGTGGTATAGCCCAGACACAGGCCTGTTTAAGAGAGAAAGACAGAGAGATGGACAGAGAGAAAGGAGCGTGCATGGCAGTAGCTTCAGGAAGTCGGCACACTTTTACTTCTGAGAAGCAATGCAGCGCACATTCTCCCTTCTTTACTTCAAAAGACAGAAAGGTGCCTTGAGCTTCAGTCCCCCCTTTGCAGTCAGCCAAGGAGAACAAGCTTCCAGAATGGCCTGCTTTGGAAGCTGACCATCTGTCTGACCCCGAAGAGCATGTATTCACTCAACTGCTGCCTGAACATTATCGGAAGACGTCATAACACAGCTGAACACTGAACACTGGGATGTGCCATCTTTATGTGGCTTGGCCCACTACCAGCCTATCGCTGACTTGCACAATCGATGGAACAGCATCAAGGGGCACCAGGCATGACTTACCTACGGAAGGGCCCACAGAGACTTCCAGGCTGGAATCAAGCCCTGGATATCTAATAGCGAGGGAGGCACATAACATGCATGTTTTCAAGTTGTCTCAACCACTCTGCTGGCTCCATTCATCAAACCATCAATGTATTTGCTACTAACATTGGCCACTAGAAACAGGGCCTGTACCATTGCAGCCCCATGGCTGTGGAAAGGTCTCCCTTAAAAAAAAAACCTTCCTTTTACACCTGGCTTTTGGGACCTCTCCCGAGATGAATATTAATTTGACTGGTTGCTTTGTATGTTTCTGCAGTTTTGCTGTCCTTTTATCTTAATCTGTATTCATTATTTTATTGTTGTTTTTACATGTTTTGTTGACATAAGCCACCTTGAACACATGCAGGAAAAGCATCAAAGAAATGCTTAAAGATACATATATACATATGTAAAATTCATAGGGTGCTGGTTTTGCAAGCTATTCATTGTTATCATTGCTGCTGCTTCCAGATTGGGATATTATTTACGTCTGGATTCAACCAGCTTTTTTTTTTCGTTAGAGCGAAGTAAAAAAGTCAAAGGCATTTTCCCACATCCCAGCTGTTTTCCAGTGGTTGCCAGTCGTCTGACAGAGTTTCCAAACACTTCGCTTGCCATCTAGTGGACAAGATCGATGCAAATAGCCTTTTAGAGCAAATCGCTTGCATTACCTGAGAATGGATCAGCTCTATGTTTAGCCAGCAGCGATTATATGAGAGCTGGGTTTGAGGACATTTACCCCCAGGGCCAACATTTTACAGCGAGTATTTGTTACTGGCTCAGAATTCAAAATATGGAAGAAACCCAGTTACCTTGCTTATGCCTGCTAGAACAGAGTAACAAGGAAGGATCCGTTCAAGGGTCAGTTTGTAAGTTACTCGGGATTTATAGAAACAAAGCCAGTGCATCGCATGTGGATTTAAAATAATGGAAGATCAGCAAGAAACAAAAAGAATAATCAAAAGGAGGACACTTTCTCTGAAAAGGTGAGCATAGCATACAGATACCTGAAAATCCTGGGGAGCTACTTCCAGCCAGTTTAGACCAGCCTTCCCCACCTACTCCCTTCCAGATATTTTGCACTACAACTCCCAGCATTTGTGATCATTGGCCATGCTCTCTGGGAATGATGGGAGTTAAAGTCCAAAATATCTGGAGGGCACCAAGTTGGGGAAGGTTGAGGTAGACCAGTGGTCTTCAGCTGGTGACTCAGAACCCACTACTGCAAGGATAGGGCAGGAGTAGCCCTCCCGATGTTGTTGAACTGCAGCTCGCATCTTCTCTGACCGTTGGCCGTGGTGGCTGGGGCTGATGGGAACTGGAATCTGAAACATCTGGAGGACCAGAAGTTCCCCATCCCTGTACTGCTGGGTTGTAGCCTGATGTCACATGTGTCACAGCAGCCATCAAATATATGGCAAGAAATGCATGTTTGGACTAATGCCGGGTCCCAAGCCTGATACGGTTGAAGACAACTGGTGCCGTAGGGAATGCTGAGCTAGATGGGCCACTAGCCTGACTCAGTATAAGCCACTTTCCTACCTTCCCGTGACGGCTGAAGTGCAAAATGCAAGATTTTTGCCATGTCCATAAACGCATGACAAATGCAAACATATGCTCTGGAACTGAGCCATACTTCAGGGAGCTAATGATGGCAGCGACCAAATGTATGTGGTTTGTATCAGCCACGCAGGTTATTTAGGAGGGAAACAGCCAGCCTGTTTCAATTCCCATTAATATAAAACTGTTTACAAATAACAAATGAGAGGACAGCGATCACATGTAAATGAGTATAGTATGGGAACTATTGCCCATTCCCAGAAAACTCATGTATAGCGGACAAAAATGCCAGGAACTACCCAATTTGCATTCATATTTTATTCTTCAAAAGCAAGCACAATGTCCTTTACTACATTTATAGTGCAATCCTATACAAGTCTACCCAGAAGTAAGCCCCATTTAATTAAATGGGGCTTACGCCTGGGTAAGTGGGTATACCAGGATTGCAGCCAAAATGAGAATAGAACCATGGCTCTTATTTTTTGCACTTTGAAAAATTCTGCACACAACACCATCATATTTCATCCCCGGCATTTACGGTATTTGATTTCCATGCTGGCACCAGAGGACTCTCACATAAAACACACACGGAGGAAGTGAAGTCCTAATTTTCAGGAAAACACCATAGCCTCAACACACAGACACACACAATTTCAAGAAAAGCTCTCTGCTGTCAGCAACGTTGGACATGAAGCTTGAACTATACAGCCCTAAAAGTTTTCATTAAGGACAGAAATTTGAACCTTCAGGCAGGTTCCTACCCCAGGGTCATCCCCGCCTCCTCCTAGCTCTCACACCCTTGAGTACTTGCAGCGCACTCTGTGTGGGGCTATGCCTGAAAAGTGTCCGTAAGCTTCAATTGGTGCAAAATGAGGTGCTAATGAGTGCATATTACACACCTGTCTTCATACCCCTGAACTGGTGGCCAGTTGCTGTTCCAGCTCAATTCAAGGTCTTGAAAGCCCTAAATGGCTTAGGACCCGGCTATCTAAGGGACCACCTACCTGGCTCATTATGAACCTGTCCAGTTATTGAGATCCACAGGAGCGACCGTCTTGAGGGAACCATGACCCACAGAGGCCCATTTTCAGGCACGCATGAAAGGGCTTTCTCCTGGGTCACTCCCAAACTTTAGAATACACTGCCCCAAGAACGATGCTTTGCCCCCACTCTGTTGGCTTTCAGAAAGGGTGTGAAGACACTATCTTTTTAATTTAGCCTTTAACATTATGTACTTTAAGGCACAATCCTATGCATGTTTAGACAGAAGAAAAGGCCTACATTTCCCAGCATACTCCAACCAGGAGCATGTTTTTCCTGACTTAAACATGCACAGGATTGTGCCCTTCATGTTTTACTGCTTTTAATGTTTGTGGTTTTTATTGTGTAACAGTTGTATTGTTTTGAATTGTTGTTGTATACCACCTTGATGGCGTTTTAGCAAATGGCGGTATATAAATAATAAGAAATGAATACTGTGTCCAGCACTCACCAACCCTTAGTGCCCACTGCCTGCATAATAGACCTCTTTCCCCTTCTCCCTTCCAGTCTTGGCCTTAGGCCTGGTCTACTCACACAGCAGAATGAGAGGACAGAATCCTCAGGAGGTAGCGTGGACTGTACCACTTCAGATTGCATTGGTGGTAGGAATCACATTTTTGAATGAAGATTAATAAATAAGAAATAAGATTCTAGGCCTCGTACTTGTAGTGGGCTAGAGCAAAAAAGAAAATCTAAGGGATTGGAAACAAAGAAGCAACAGAAGGGCAAAATCATTTTCAGCCCATCTAGCAAGGGAGCTTTGGAGCGGGAGAGAAGGAGGCTCAGGATAGCTTGTATCCCAGCCTCTCCAGTCTCCTCCCCTCCCTGCCCTCCAGAATGCCCTCTTTCCCCCCTCTCCAAGATCAAGTTTCTGACCTCAGAAAAGCAGCCAGTGCAGTTCTCTCTGTGCCAGCTGTGAGGGGGAGTGTAGGAATATGACTGGGAAGGAGATTGAAGTCAAGGCGCAAGGTATATAAGGAAGAGAATAAAGGCAGTGTCTTTGGAAAGAAGATTATGCTTGCTCCATAAATATACAAGGGACTAATACCTTTTAGTCTGACTGAATCGTGTACAGGTTTGTGCTCTGCACTGTATTTGGCCACACCTAATGCCAAGCCTGGCATCAGCACATGGCATTCTCAGGCAGCTACTGAGGGCCCACGAGTGCCAACACCTCCTCCCGATGGGACCCATCCATCCACCCACCTCATCTCCCCAGCTCTGGTTTTACCCAGCGGTGGGCAGCTGCAAAGTGTCCACCGTTTTAAACTTCCCACAACACCCTGGAGCTACCACTGTCTTGCAGCATTGCAGGACACTTTAAATGGCAGGCAGGTCACAGCCATCTGCTGCAGATTGTGGTGGTGCTGCTGCTGCCCCCGACCCAGCTATGAGCCATTGCTACACCCACCAGGTGGGAGCCTAGTAATGTCAGGTGAAGCCTGCAGACATTGGGGGAACCCACCAGGTGGCGCTTCATCAGGAGTCCCCTTGAACCTGCCTACTGCTTTCTCTGGGATGATCTCAGGGGTAGTTGGTCCCTGCTTTGTAAACCTGGTTGGTTGGTTGGTTGGTTGGTTGGTTATTATTTCTTAGATGCCTTTCTCAGGTGTCTTACAAAATGGATTAAAACATACACACATTTAAAACAATTTAAAACACTAAAAAGTAAAACAACTAACAACAAAATACCAAGACCTGATAAAACAACTACATCTTAATTTAGTTGTTTTATTGGGTCTTGGTATTGCTTCTTTTCATACACATATGCATACGTACTCACCCATTTAGGAGACCATGCATCTGACAAGGTGAACTGGGAGTGGGTCACCATTAGAGGTGCCAGATTTGTACAGGACAAGAGGTTCCTGTTTGAAACCATCCTGACAGGTACTTATGCAAAAGTTTCAGCTTTGCAGTGTCTGCTCCTTATTTTAGCCAAAGTATCTCAGCTAGGAAAGCATTAGACTGAAGATCTAATGGTCCCTAGTTCATTTCTGGGCTTTGGCAAAAGCTGGTAGGCTTGCCTGACTTTACATGGTATACTCTCTTTAAAGCAAAAGCCACGGGTCAGTGGTAGAGCATACTTGCTTTGCATGTACAAGACCCATGTTCAACCCTTGGCATCTCCAATTGAAGGATCTCCAGTTAGCAGGGCTGAGGGGGGGGGAAACTGTCCAAGAACCAGAGAACCACTGCCAGTTAGAGTAGACAATAATGGACTAGCTAGACCAGGGGTGGGGAACCTTTTTCAGTTCAAAGGCCAAATTCCAACCTGAGAAAGGTCTCGGGGGCTACATTCCATCTGTGGGTGTGGCCAAATGCAGAGTGGGTAGGGCCAAAATGTGATTATTTGCCATTTTATACCTAATCAGTATTAAACAGAATAAGCCGCTGCATGTCTACTCAGAAGTAAATAGGACTGAATCACCCAGCAGCACTTTCTAAGAGAATCCCAAATGCCAAGCCTCTGCATGTTCCTCAGAAGTAAACAATGAACAACAGGACAACTCAAAGTAAGCAGGATAAGTCTCTGCATGTCTACTCAGAAATAAGCAGGACAAACCTCAAAAGTAAGCAGGACTGAATCACTCAGCAGCTTCCTCCCCAAGGCTCTGCACCCTCTCCCCAGCAAAGAAAAGCTCTTATTTCCAATCATCTGTTGATTGAAAATAAGAGCTTTTTCTTGCTGAGTGCTGAAAAAGGAAGCCTTTGTCACTGCTCAGTGGGGAAAAGCTTTTCCTTGCTGGGAGAGGGGACAGAGCCTGAGGAAGAAGCTGGTAGGGCTAACTGGAATCCTCTACGGACTGTGTCTGACCCATGGGCTGGAAGTTCTCCATGGTTGTGCTAGACCAGTGAGGAACCACAGTTCACTGGCAGAGCACACACTGCATGCAGAAAGTCCCAGGCTCAGTTTCTGGCATTTCTAGTTAAAAAGGATCAGGTAGCAGGTCATGGGAAAGGGGTCTGATGGAGACCCTGGAAAATTGCTGCCAGTTACAGTAGACAATACTGGGTGAGATGGACAAATAGTCTGACCTGGTGTAAGACAGCTTCTATTGGTCTGACTTCATATGTTGATATTGCCACCTTCTAATCTTTGAGGTGCTACAAGACTCTTGGCTCTAGATTTCTATAGCAGGATCACACCATGTAACACGTTCAGGCTGCAAGAAAAAAAAAATCAAATCTATTGCAAGACTTCATGGTAAGATTTTTAAGGGAAAGGATAGGAGGATATGTTGGGCTTATTTTATGTCCAAAAAGGAAGTTCCCAATATCAGATAGGGCTGCCAATTAACCTGTTATCTGAAACACCTTGTTTTGTAAATTCAGTGCATGCCATTCATGAGAATGCCACGTAACACTCCCCATTTTTTCCTAATATCTGTCATGTCCTCCACGGCCCTAAAGAGTACATCATCACATAGCTGCATTAGGAAAATAGTCCTAACCCAGCCAGTAGCCTATGAAAAAGAAGAGCCTACCCTGTGTACACCAGTCATGCAAAGCCATTGGGAAAATGCAAAGCCGAAGGAATTAATAGTATCACCTGCACTAGTACTCCCTACTGACCTTGAAAGTGAGATTTGATTACCTCTGTCTCGCCCTGCATAGCTGGCATTGTAATGAATGATCATAACATTATCCAGACTTGGCTAAAAGACTAGCCAAAAATCTATTGACGTCAGTCTGCATCCATTGACATCAATGCAAAAGCTGGGCCAGCATCCATGGGAGGAGCATTGGTCCTTAGTGTTCTCCTGCAGATCTAAAGAAGGTTCACTTTCATTAGAACGAAAGAAAAATTAGGCTATAAGGAAACAAGAGTGCCATTCCATTAAAACTTCTCTAGAACCATACCAAATATACTAGATTCATTATGAAACTATTGTCCCAGGAGACACCATTGAGTGTCAGCCCTGCAGAAATCTTCGGCTCATTTAGGGCTACAAATAATAGATGAAGCCAGCATCTCAAATGCAAAAGGAAGAATGGTTCATTTGAAGATTAGAGGATATTACCAGACCTTACATGCTCTCTGCATGGAAAACATCAATAAAATGCCACAAAGCCCTATGACCAGTCAAGCAGCTGATATGTTCTTTCTTTCTCTCTGCTTTCATTTTATTTTATCCTTTTCCTCTCTGCCCAGCCCATCTTCCAATGTTTTGTCCTTGCTTAGGCCCTAAGCCAGGGAATTAGCTTGGATGGGAACTCCATGTACAAAACTCTGAGCTCCTTGGAGGAAGGGTGAGATGACAAATATGGAACAAGGATATCTACTCCCCTTGCTAACCCAGCCACAGAGTCTTGCTTCCTTTTCTGTTTGCAGTAACCAATTGCCAGCCCCTATTTTCTTCTCTTCCTCTCATGCCATTCCCATCCTAGATCTATTCCTATATCTGTGCCATATACATTTGTACTCTTAAGATCTACCCTTATTCAATAAAAACATGAGCTGTGCTAGATCAGACTGAAGAACTTCTCCAAAATGGAATTCAGCCCTCAGGCAAAAAGAGGTTCAACACCCCGGTGTAGCTTTTCATGGGTTCATCAACACTTTTATTCCTCCCTCAAACTAGCTCCCACCCCTCTTGATTCAGATTACATGCTAGGTAGACTACCCTCTTCTTTTTGAAAAATCATGGCACTGTTGGCTGTCCTGCTGTGGTGTTATGGTGGCATCCCCTTGGAAAAAGCCCTTTTGTAGACAGATGCTTTTCCTTATGACTGTGGCTCTCTGACCAGAAGACAGTTCTCTTTCTGGAGGTTAGGCACAAGAATCTGAGCCTCATTCATTTATTTCAACTTTCCCCAAGCTGGCTGGGGCTGATGGGAGTAGGAGTCAAAAACATCTGGAGGGCACCAGGTTAGGGGAGGCTAATTTATTTGTTTGAAAGTTTTCTAGTCCTGCCCCCATCCCTTGCAGCAAAGGTATTAGGACAGCATATAACCAAGATCTTAAAACTATTGGGTAAAGAATATATAAAATATAGGCATATTGGATTAGTTACCGTTCATCACCAAATTCATATCCAAGTCTGACCAACTTGATCTTCCGCTTACATGGCTGTTAAGGATTCCCCGTGCTAGTGAAAGGCAATTCACTTGCTCTGCTCCAGTGGTCCGGAGCATCACCTGAATGACCAGACATTTCACACAGTATGAAATGTATTCAATAGGCCCAAGGAATTAATAGCATGCTTGATTGAAAAACTCTTCACACCCACTGGATGTCCCATCACATCAGGACTTAGGAATGTGAATGAGAAGTGCCAAAAAAGGCTCACGCTCCTTCCACCCATCCTGCACCTGACATCATTCAGCAGTGCAGGCAGCTGGTTGCTCTTTGTGGTACCAAGTCCACAATTTTAAAAACATGTTCTCATATATATGTATTTTAATGACTTAATGTTCTTTATTTTTTAAAATCCCACTTTTCAAACAAATCCTCTAACAGGGTCACAGCATTATAAAATTATATTTTTTCCCAAATACCATGAAACAAAAGAAGTAAACATTACAGTTGTAGCCACAGAGTAAATATTGTACAGCAAATTCCAGAGGACTATAGTCTATAGTCGTGTTTACTTTTCTTAAAGTATTTCTGAAATAAACAAGCACAAATGTGGCAGACCTCCAGCGAGAGGAAATTCAAGGGGCCACCACCAGCAAAACCCTGCTCCTGGTTGTAACCAGCCTTACTCCTGACTATGGGGTATCTGCAAGTAGGCCCCACTAATTTCAAGACTCAGGGAGATACAACTGGAAGAAGGGATTCCTTCAGATATTGCATATCTAGGAATCTTTAATGGTTAAAACAAGCACCTTGGATTTAGCCCAAAACTAGCTGGTAGCCAGTGGAGTTCTTGTAGCATGGGTATAATATGTCCATGAGGTTGGCCTCTGTTAAAAGTTGTGCCATCACATTCTGGGCCAGCTGCAGACATGTCTGCTCAGAATTAAGTCACATTGAGTTAAGTGGGTGTAGGACTGCAACCTAAATCCCTTGCACTGGGAGCCTTAGAATACATGGGCTGCCATGCAAATACACCCCGCACCCCCCATTTTAAATCCTACCAATTAGGCTGCTGTGAATTTTTAATTGGCAGTTTTAATTATATGTTGCACTGTTTTATTTGTTTTGTAATTTTATATTTGTAAAACTCTTTTGTAAATCAACCTGGGAAAGGTGATTGGCCATTAAAGGGCAGGATATACATTTTAGAAATGACATTGAATAAATGAATAAAGAAATAAAGAAATGCTGCCTATTTTAAAAATGGATGCTTGTGATTTTAAAAAGTGGTCCTTTGGATCACTGATGTGAAGATCTTCATTTTAAAAGGTAATAGACATAAAACACACTCTAAACCTGCCTTGGCTCCCCCCCCCCCCACTATATATGAACAGTGCTGTATACAGGGCTTACAACTAATGTTTATCTATTTCATTTAAAACATTTCTATGCTGTCTTGCCATCTAAAAAAAGATGCACACGGTGGCTTAAGTAAAAGTATGAAACAATGTAAAACAAAGAAACAAGAGCAAAGGCTAACTAATAGGAAAGCAGCAGCAGGGCAGGCACAAAAGAAAGAAAAAAACAGCAGGAAGCAATAACTACTAAAATGATCAAGGGGCTGGAGCATCTCCCCTATGAGAGAAGAGAATATACTCTCCTGTGAGAGAATATCAAAACAACTTTTAAAAGGGACTTCTCTTTTGTGACTACCACTGCTCGTAAGATAGTGGGGTACATGGAGCAAGACCTCCAAAGATGACCAGTGTAGATAGGCAGGTTCATACAGGAATTGGCAGTCCTGAAAATATCCTGGCCCCAGACCAGTTTGGGGTAAGCAACCTGTGGCCCTCCACATGTTGTTAGACTGTAGCTCCCATCATACCTCAGCATTGGCTATACTCGGTAGGGCTCATGGGGGTTGCAGTCCAAAAACATCTGGAGGACCACAAGTTGCCCACCCACAACTTAGGTCAATACTAGTACTTTGAATTGAGCCCAGAAACCAACTAGTTTTGGAATAATATGCTTAATATGTCATACACTGATTTAACCCATTGCTGTCACATTCTGATCCAGTTGTTGTTTCAAAATACTTTTAATGCCTTTAAGATTACCCTCCCCACTCCAGATTTTTTTGACATGCTGTACTGATATACACGGAGTATGTACTGACAAATTTGTCTTGAGTTTAGTTTATTTCTCTCTTGCTTTAATATAAAAGAAGCCATAGCACCTCTGTTTTTTTAATTAAAAAAAACACCTGTTGTAATGTGCTGGATCCCACAGAAGTCCAAATACAATGCTGCTTACGTAATGGGGCTTTCCGACCTCTTCTTTCACACTACAGCTTTGTGTGCCCTCTGGAAAGCCTCTCCTGAGGGTCAGGGAACCCTCCAGAATGGTATAGGGTGTGGTGTGGGGGCTGCAGCAAAAGGGGGAATCACAGGAAGTCAGGGGAATGGGTCTTCCATGAACACAAGTGCCTTCTGCTCACAAAAGTTATTCTCTAGATCCCAGCCAATATATATAATGCTGTATACAATTTTCACTTCATCGATAAGAGCAATGTTTTAGTTAAATACAAAATCCAACATAGTGTACATATTCTTTTAACTTTGGCTATTTTTACGGAGCTTGGCAAGGTACAAAATATGCAGTTAGAAAGAAAGAAAAGCACGTTTTCCATAAACAACATGGTACTAATTCTCAAGGAGAAAGCTCTTGACCAAGAGTTAGAATATTAAACATATCATGCAAAAGAGCAGTGGCTCTTAAACAATGATTGTATACTGTTTTAAGCAGTGTTGTTTTAAGCTGTGTTTTATTGTTGGATTTTAAAATTATTGTTTTTAGTTCAAAGTTGTTTTTAGCTGTATGTTGTCTGTATATATTTTCTGTATGTTTTTATGTAAATGGTTTTAAACATTATATATTGTATTTTAATGTTTTAACTTTTGTAAACCGCCTAGAGAGCTCTGACTATGGGACGGTATAGAAATATAAGAAATAATTTTTAAAATTGTATTGTGGACCACTATCAGACTTGCTTGTTATCTGTGAGCCATCACATTATCTTACACTACAACTGTCACATTGGAGGATACTCAGACAATACTCTTTCCAGTGCTTCCCATTCTGGAATCAGATTTTGTCCACTTTGGCTCCTTTCATTATAATATATATTTCCTTTTTCTCAATATACTGTAGGTAGGATGGGGCTTTCCAGCAGACTTCCTGCTCCCCTGCCCAAATGCTTCCCAGACTGGAGTGCGATTCTGTCCATTCCATTAATCATCCTTCCATTCTCTAATGTTTCCATTGTAGCTCTGTGCAGTGCTGAAGAAGTAAGCTCCTTTTTAGTTTACATTGTAATGTTTACACGGGTCTCCAACTTGCCACTACAGCATGTAGTGGAAACCTGTTGCGATCTCCTGCTCTTTGGTACTTTATTTTTTTCATCATGGTTTGTTTGGGCTATACGAAAATCAGCCAGGAACTACTAGTGATCCTTGGACAAGTGTGTGGCTGGCTTTAGGATAGACAGCCCAACCAACTAAATATAGCAATAAATATAAGAAAAAGGGATAGAGAAGAAGAAAAAAGTGATGTTTACAACTCTCAGAGGGGATGGTAGTTGTGAGTCTAACCACAACTGTGTACTTTCATGTGTCAGGATAAAATCTCTCTTTTTCGATAGTGTCCAATAATAGTGTCCAATTAGCACTCAAAGATTACTTATACAAGTTTCTATAGAAAACTACAGTGTAGACTCCCTCACTGGCAAACTAATGCTTAACACAGGCTTAGTTCAGAGATGACACTATAGTTTAGCACAATGCAAATGAACCTGCTCAAGTACTCCTCCCTCTGATCCAGCACATGCTAAAGGAGATTGAAGGCATCCAGTACCTGATTTAAACTGTAAGTTGTTGTTGTGTCCTGCAATGGCTTGGTACTATTTATTCTATTGCCTCTAGGTGCAAGATCCCACCTTTATATTACCCCATACTGGTGATCCCAGCCATATGCACCTTATATAGTGAAGATACCTGTTTTCCTTACTCTTTTAGGGTGCAATCCTATGCACGTTTAGACAGAAAAAAGTCCTACAGCTCTCAGCATGCCCCATCTAGCATGCTGGCTGGGGCATGCTGGGAATTGTAGGACTTCATTCTGTCTAAACATGCATAGGATTATGCCCTTAATCTCTACTGCCATCATTTACTTCTAAATATTCCCCTATTCAGCTTTTATCACACAGTAACTGAGTTAATGGAAGAAACAGACCAGAACACTTAAATTAAATGTTAAATGTGCATTGTATTATTCTTACTATTTAATTTGAAAACTTATGTACAATAGCAGATAATAGGCTGAAGTTAAACTTAACATCTTTGCTTGACAGTTGCTTAAAGATCTGGCAGCTGATTTAAAGACATATCTATTTCCTTACACTATTTCTTGTCCCTATTCTACCCCAGTAGCCCTTACCTTCTTCTTCCTTATTAACACACAGACAGCAGATTTAACCTGAAGTCTTCCCTCTGTTCAGGGACTGACTGGTAAGGGTACAGCACATTAGTCTTCCAGTTCCTTCTCCCTGAAGACTACAACTTCTTGAAAACCACTTCCAAGAGCTGACAATCTGGCCTCAGCTCTTCTGTAGAACCACTACTGGCGTTTTTCTCTCCCTGCAGACCCTCCCAGCCTTCTGTGGTCTCAGCTCTCTTCTCCAGGCAACTACCACTTCTTGCCACTGAAACCTCAACCACTCAATAGTGCTGTGTTTGCCCTTTTTATACCCCTTCAGCCAGAACAGTATAATCAATGAAAGGTTACACACTGGCAGTCCAACATCTTATTGGTTTTTAACTAAGGACCAATGAGATCAAATAGAATGTTCACTAAAGGGTCCATCACCGCTTTATCTTTGCCTTTTTGATTCCACTATGTCATATAAAAGCAGTGGTCTCTAATAATAATAGACATAATGGAAAACCTCACAAAGCACATAGTCACCTCCTTAATAAATGTATCAGCTTAACTGTTTCTTGGCAGGTTGCCAATTGTTGGCCACCTACACATAGTTCTTAGGCCTCAGTTAGAGGTAAACTGCCAACATTTTAACCTCATTCAACTACACTCAAACCAAATAGTTTTTATGACATAACATTCTTATTCATAAATTCATAGATTTATATAACTTTTATTTCAGAATGTACTGTTCCTTCACATGTCTGAACTGGGAACTGCTGTTAAACTATGGTTTATTAGAACAAGCTAAAATCATAAACAATGGTTTGATCTTGGCTTATTTCAGTAAACCATAATTTAAACTAACCAATTTGTCCTTGTTGGATGTAACAAGAAACCAGTTAGTTGAAACCCAGAATCTCCTTGCAGCTAGGCCAGAGGAGAAGGGAAGGGAGAACACAAGAGCCCAGGGCTTGTCTAGGTTCATTACATTCTGTTAAACCATAGTTTACCATTACATCTGAACCAGGCCATTATGATGGCTGATCACTCTTCTTCCCACACACCATGAATCTCACACAGTGCAGACTAGAACTAGACAGTGTCTTTGGCTTTGGGACTGGTGCTATGTGTTTGCTGTAGACCATGAAGAAGCTAGCCAGGAAATATCCTTTATTTCACTTTGCCATACATTTGTGTTGTTTTTTAACCTATTTATGTTCTAGTTTAATAAATGTTTCCTTTAATTCATTGTAATTGGGCCGGTCAGCTCTGTATGCCTTCTCCACAGCTCTGTGTTCTAATTCTCCAACACCCTGAAGGGCTCTGGGTTAAGGCAGGCACTGCTCTGGTTCCCCAAGGAGCAAAGGTCCTCCTGGAAAAGGCCTGGCAGGAACTAGCTGGAGTTAGCATTCTGGTATCTAGTGAACAGGTAATGGATATTCACTATTGTCTGTTTGAATTCAGCATCTCAAATGGACCCAGACCACTGAAGGGACATGTGGTAATGGCTCTGCTGATTCACGTTATTTTCCCAGGGTAGATACTGAAATCAGTGGCAAAATCCACCAATTAGAATGGATTAGGATTGCACCAGCTGTAAACAGCTATCTGAAACCATTAGCTGAATTTGGTGCAGCCACCAGAAAGGCAAATAACTTCTTTGGGATTAATAGTGGCGGAAGTGTTACGTGTCTTACTGTAGACCTCCATCTGAGAAAAAAAAAATATTAACATGGGGGGGAAAGTACAAAAAGATGAGAGAAAAGGCAGTTTGTAATTAAAATCTACCAGAATACTTTTTTAAAAACTCAATTTATAGTTGACTAATAAATATTGAAATACAGGCATACATTAGAAGCAAAATAGTTAACTGTATGTCATGAAATACCAAAAAGTATAATACAGTTTGGGTTAATGTTATCATTGCTCCAAAGTTACTAACTTCTGTATCACTACATTCGGGGAGAGGGGGGGATGGCTCTACATTTACAAGGTTACAATGTTGTTAAAATTTCATAAAGTTGTTGTTCACAGCTACTCTAAGAATCACTACTTTGCTAGTGATGAGGAAAGCAAGGATGAATTGTTACAGTCATCTGAGACCAATTCCTACATGAATATCACACAAGTTGCAATGCATGCAGTTGTCTATTTCTTGAATGAAGCAGTCTTTTAATGTACTGCTCTCCTTCCCATGCTGCAACTTGACATTGAAAAGGTTGGATTTTAAATTAAGCTCATGCTTTTGTGGACTTGCAATTATTTTTCAGACAGTATTAATTTACTAAGTGGCATGTTTCACCAACAGATTGATGAGATTGTGGTCAGCTTCTACCGAGTAACTAAATTAATGGGGGAAAGGGAGCTTTCCATTTAGTAATGAGGTCACATCCATGCTTTTAAAACATTGTCCCGACTCCCCCCCCACCACCCTTTCTATATTTTCTTTAGACTTTTCTAAAGAACCCATAGTATTTCAATGGGGAAAAACTACATTCACAATCCAAAGCTAAACATAGAGCATTCCAAATATTTTCATCGTAAAAGCTTCTGTTGCTTGCAGGAATCATTTAGTACTTGTGGGAGGTCCAGTGGATAGCTGTAACAAAGTCACCAAGCCCCATCCAGCTGAATCTTGGGAGCTCTAGTGTTACAAAGTTCAAGTTCTCAGGAACCTCCTAAAATAATGTGGGTAAAAAAAAATAGTGTTGGGGGCTCTTCGTAACTACCTTCTTGTTACTGAATCAGCTTATGGTATAGAACAGCGGTGGGGCTGCATGTGTCCCCCAATGCAGCCTCCCCCATCCACACCACCAAACTCAGCGATGGTGGTGGATGTGGTGGGAATGTACTAAGAAAATGCTGCTTGTAGTGTGACAGAGAACTAAAAGGGTCAAATCTAGCTTGCAAATAAGTTAACTTTAACCCTTTTACTATGGTTTGCCACTGAATTTCAGCAGAAAACATTTTCTGGTGCCCTCCGAACTGCGACCCCGAGACCACCTGCAGTTGCCAACCCCTGGATTCTATATAGTATAAACAACAGCTGTACACAGCAGCATTTCCAATGTTTCTGTTCTGAGTTGCGATGGCTCCTTTTGGGCATGGAAAACAATGCCCCCTCCAAATGCACACCTGTTTGGGGGACTTCCTTCCAACAAAAATGCACTGCACAACTAGGAATGCACACTTCAAATAATAGTGAGGGGCAGGCAGCCATTAACCCTAATGGAGCTGAAGTGTAAGCTCAAATAAGCACAAGAGTAAACCCAGCAGTCAGCCAGGTGGATCCCCCCCTTCCAACCATTCACCAATCCTGTCATCTCTACACCACAATCTTGTCACAGCCTACTTAGATGTTTTCCTTAAAATGTTTCTTCTGTACATTGTGCTCATTTACTGGATTCTCATATCTTTTTGTCCCTTTGCTGTATATTTTTACCGGGTGTATTGAAGGTTTTTCTGCCCACCGCCCATCTCTAAATAGGGCAATAATATAGTGGTAGCTGACATTTCATTGTTTATCCTCTAAACTTTATAGACAGAAAACGTAACTGCCAATAGGTGGTATATTCAGCAAGGAACTGGCTGGCTTTTGGTTGGGTCTTAGTGTAGCTTTCATGGTTGTGATCCAATACAGTATAGTGGTTAGTGTTGGGCTAGCACCAGAAAGATCTAGCTTCAAATCCCCATTCAGCCACTGACATTCATTGGGTGATGCTGGACCAGTCATCATCTCTCAGCCCAACCTCATAGGGAAGTAGGGAGGATGAGATTGGCAGAGATAAAAACATCAGCTCCTTTGAGCAAAGCTGGGATAAAAATTTAAGATGTAAAAATGTAATACAATTTGATTGCCCACTGACTAAAGCTTTGGGAGTGTATATTGACTCCCAATAGTAAGCTCAGCTGGCGAGTGCCAACCCAAGATTGTAGCCAAAATAGGGCCACCTTGGAACCCCAAGTTGTTGGTAGATACATTCATACAAACATAGGAACTAAAAAGGGGGCAAAAAGAAAACCATCCAAACACAGCTCAGGCAAAGTGAGCATGGTTCAGCAGCCACAGTATGGAGAATGTCTAGCGGAAGGGGAAAGAAACATAACTGGCAGAGGGGAAATGGAATAGAATGTCCTGGAAGACGGTTCCGTGTATATGCCTGACACGCTCAACAGAAGCACATTACAATGTTTTGTTCCAGGTCCCACTTGTTTACTCCCAGTTATGGATTCACTCAAGTGTAATTAGGAATGCCTTCTTTGTCCGTATAATCAAAGTACATCTTTTTACACTGGCTTCAGGGGGAGAGACTTCAGGCATCAGAAGTGGGGTAAAGAGCTGTGAGCACTATTTTCAAGAATGACTAGCCAACCTGTTGCCATGCAGAAGCTCAATAACCAGAAAACAAGTCTTCATTTCGTGAAAATGCCGAAAGCTTCCAGAAAATTAATTTAGGGCAGTATCCAAGTTGACCATGCATTAGCAGGACCCATCCCTATCACAACAGAAAGCTAGCAGATCCTGAAGCAAAAAAACAAGCGGAAACACTCATTCCCAGAACAGGTTAGCGATCTTGCAGAAAGGAGCTCTGCTAACCTATCCCATTCTGGAAACTAGGGTTTCTGCTCATTTCCAGGATTGCTTAAGGAAGTGCTAGATTCCTGTTGCACTAATGGTGGGTCATAGGCATAGAAAAAATGGGAGTGCAGCAGGAGTATTGAATACTGCCCTTAGTGTCTGAAGGCAATGTAATTTCCTTCCAAAGCAAGAGGCACTAAGCTATCAATGTGAACTAAAAAAAGCCTAATCAAGTTGGCATCTTCCATACGGATGGGCTCAAAGTTTGTCTAGATTGTGCATCATCTGGCAGTTTTAATCCAATCCAGTATGTTCAAATGTAAACTGAAGTTGAAGGTCCTAGATCAGCTGTAACTGTCACCCCATTTCCTTGAACATTACTTTTAAATACGTATCCATTATATTCCACTCCCACTGCAGTTTAACAGAAACTCCATAGAGCCCTTGAGAAATGGCACAGCTGGATTGTACATTAACAGGCATCCCCTTCCTTTTAACTCCCCATTTAAGTATACCACATGAAACTGCTCACCCAAAACACTCTGTACAAGGTAATTGCACCTATTAAGTGAACCTCAAGGGATCTTGCACATTTTACCTCAAGTTTTTAAGTTGCCCCTGCATATAAGGGCTCTTGCGTCATTCTTTTGGGCCTTGCATCCTTTGAATTAGGAAAACCAGCAGATGATATAATGGAGTCAAGCAAAGGATCTTGAACTCTGACTTGCCTTTAAGGATGTGATGCGTTTGCAAGACCAGTTCATTCAGATGCTTTCTATAAATACATGAACAGAACTGGTAGAAGCCTGTCCAATTTTCTTGGCAAGATTCTCTAACATGCTAAGGAAACATTGAAGAATGTCTTCCAAATACCTTACAATAATTTGTAAATAATTCTAGATATATGCTTTCAAAAGTGACCTGTATGTCTCTATAGCACACTGATGGTGCAATATAAAGGAGCTGGAATCAGTTCTTTCCTTCCTTGCCTCTATGGCTTGACCAGATGAACCAAGACTGGTCACAACATGCAATCAGCACAACCTGGGCCAGGGACCTGAAGACTTATGAGAAAAGGGCTCAAAAAACTTCAAGGCCTATAGACAGGAAACACCTCAATGCTACATTCACTCATAATGGTGAGGTAGGACCCTCAAGTTTACTAAACACCAATATTAACTAGCAGCATGCTCATTCATGCATCCTATTTGCTCCAGCTCCACTCCTCCCTTTACAGAGGGAGATAAACACAGCAGGGACAGCTTAACGTGACATCCAAACCTAGGATTACGGTTTATTGTCCCTAAAGAGGGCAGGATCACAAGACAGTTTTAGTCAGGGCTTGTTGTTAATTTATGAGTCCTGGCTTGTTTGGACACAATACACCTGACTTTGGACATCACAGTAACCTATCCCTGGCTAGTTTTACCTGCTCTCTCAAAGTGGGGAGTGACCAGGCTGTATGAGCCAGCATAGCTGTGTTCTTTTTTTAACTAGGATTCCTAACTCATTATGATGTATGAATGCAGCTTTTGTACAAGGAAAAATAAGAACAGTGATAAATAGGCATGGAGGCCCAAGAACCAGGAATAAACTATAGGCCAGATTGAAGAAGTGCCTTACCGGACTCATTGACAACAGAACATGTATTGCTGGCAGGGAATGGGTAAGTAATGCAGTAGGGAGGGCAAAGACATAACAGGGAAAGGCTTACATCAATCTTTATGGCAGTCTTCTGTTCACAAATAGATGTTTTCTCCCCCACTCCCATACTATCAAGGTGAGATTCTTCCAACTTCCCTGAGCAATATATGTACAAAAACTGCCAAGATTTAAATTTAGGTTTGGGCCAGTTCTCTGCAGGGACTTCCAAGAGGTTGGCACCAATTGTTCACATGTATGTGAAGTAGCTGAAATGCATCAGGTGTACTTGGATGATCACATAATCTGATCTCAATGCTTACCACTGTACTGCAAAGAGGACATGCAGGCGGCTTTTTTAAGGCATAGTAATAGCACTATTTGGGGCCGCGGTGGCTTAGTGGTTAAGACACTGAACAGCAGACCGGAAGGTCAGCAGGACAGCAGTTTGAGACCCGAGTGCCGCGTGACAGAGTGAGCTCCCGTCTTCAGTCGCAGCTTCTGCCAACCTAGCAGTTCGAAAGCAAGAAATTGCAAGTAGATAAATAGGTACTGCTTCAGCGGGAAAGGTAACAGCGTTCCGTGCACCTCGGTGTTCAGTCATGCCGGCCACATGACCACGGAAGCGTCTTCGGACAGCGCTGGCTCTTCAGCTTAGAAATGGAGATGAGCACCACACCCTGGAGTCGGACACGACTGGTTGGGGACACCTTTTACCTTTAACAGCACTATGCCTATGTACCTGGGCACCATGAAAACACCCACCTACAAAGGCTTTACACACTAACATCTATTGTATTGATTCAAGAGCATTAATTCCACCTAGGGTCTTAGAAATGTTGAGCAAGCCACAAAAAGAGTCAAGTATGGGAAGCTTATGACTACACTAAACATTATATCCACAGGCACCGAACGTGTTTTGCTATGTCCCTGTTCCCCCTCCACCCCGCCCCAAACAACTGTGGATGGCTGCCATATCAAGTCTTCAGTTTATCCAGCAGCTCCTGAAGCCGAGTCAGCACTGATGAAGACCCAATAGATGAAGTCTGATAAAAGTGAGGAAATTATGATCAGACTGTCTACTGGGGACTAGAGGTGGAAAGGTGCACCCATCAGATGACATCTATACATTACGAAGCTAGAGGAAGGCTGGATTTCAGAAGAGGGGTGAAATGTGTGGGATAAGAGAAAGCAAGTAGGATCAGTTACATGTGGTAATACAACCACAACATTTGTTGTGCGTACTGTTGTGAGCCAAGTTGAAAGCTTAAGAAGCAAGATCATGAACTGAAAACATCAGGATACTCATAGGCATTGCCAGTTGAATGGATTGGTAGAAGAGTGGGCACTGTACAAGAAATTCCACAGCATGCGTTCTTGGGCAAATGAAAGCCATTAAGTAACCCAGTTTGCATGGGTGTACTGCAATTTGTACAAGACAAAAGGCTAAATCTGACACCATAAAAAGCACCAATGCTACTTAAAATACTAAATTTTATTTTCACATTTACATTTAGTCTCCCCATTTCCATTCTTTGACCACCACTACTATGCATTATCAAAACATTCCATACATATTTGAAATGAAAAGGGTGGAGTCCTGGTCTTAAAAACTGAACAGGCATTGTGGACAACACATTCTTGGCAAAACATTCTGGACGACATTAACCAGACTCTGTAGGGAAAGCTTTAGCATTTATAAAAAAGACAGCCAGATATTAATGGTTAAACACACAGGACTGTAACTTAAAAAGGAGCCATTTAACTTCTTGCTTACAGAGTCTGTCTCCACTGCCAGAGTGCTTGAATAACCTAAAATACACAAAAAAAAGTTTAGTTCTGTCTAGATCTTCCTCTCAAGTACAAATTATATTCACTTCAGTAAGGTTGCAATCCTAAGCACACTTACTAGACAGCAAGACCCACTGAATACAGGGGAACTTACTTTTGAGTGAACATGCATATGAATGCACTGTAAAGCTATTCAGAACAAGTTATGGTCAAGTAATATCTACACAAAATATTTATAGGCATAAAATTATCAACTGAAAGTTTCTTTCATCTAAATGAATGGTTAACATTACATGTGTACATAAAATCTGTGCTCATTTTGAGCTTACCAAATACACCACATAGTACATGAACATTAAAATTATTCAATATATTTTGCCTTTCATGACTGTTCACACCCTATAAAGCATAGTAAAGGAAAGCAAAAGGAAGGGTGTGTATCAGTTAGGCAAATAATGTCTGAACTCTGCCTGCCCTGCATCATGTCCAAATCCACTTCAGTAGCTGAACTAACTGCTTTCAAACAGTCTCCTTAAAAAGGCCATGATCCCCACCCCACCCCGCGACAGCTTTGAACTGTTTGGGGGAAGCAAAAAAGCATAACAACTTTAAGGAATTTTGATAGTGAAATTTAAGATTTACAAGTCTAACCCAATGCAACTTGCTTCCTGATACCAGCACCACCACCACCTCCTGGCATGCTCTCACACAGTAATTTGGTTGATTTTGGAAAAAGAAAGCCTCAAGACTGCCAAAGGTTCTAGTGCACTAGTTCTTCTCTGCAAAAAGGAAACTAAAGGGTAGACTAGCCAAATTCAGCATAGAAACCCACAACACCATTTTACTTAGTCAAAATGGTGCTGAAGAAACTTGTGCAGTGAAAGGGCTCACTGACCATCTAAACGGGAAAAAAATGTTACCCTGGCCACAATCACAACCAAAACAGCCTCTACTTATCTAACTATTGTTCATAGGGTACAGACTTAGCCATGTAGACCCATTGAAATCAATGAAACAAGTTAGTCATGACAAATTTAAGTCCCATTGATTTCAATGGGTCTACTCTAAGCATGACTAAGTCTGAATCACACCCATTGTTTTTAACTAAAACCTTAAAGTGTGGAGAAAGTGACTGGGCAAAGAGCATCAGTTATACTGTAAATTAAGTGATTTCATTAAGCTCTAGACAATTCTGTTACCTTCGGGTCCTCCGTCCTGTAACAATTCTTAATGTAATTCGCAAACTTGGATTCTGCCTTAGGAAGAGAAGACCCCTATCATGTAAAAAAACAAAAAACAAACAAACAGGGAAACAAAGTTTACACAATGAACTAAAAGATCAGTAGCCTGTGCTGCATATGAAGAGAGAAGTTCATCCACACCTGATTTAAGAGAGTTGATTCACATGCAAACATTCTAGAGGACTCTTGTGAAGATCTGAAGAGGTAAAACATGCCAACTGCTATTCACAAGATTGCAGACTAAAATTAAGACTACTCATAGGGGAGATGTGTATCCTTTTTATCCTCAAGCTGAAAATATGCCTAAGATGTTGAATTGATGGAGGGGGGGAGCTTTCCTGAGGCTTTTTACTCAGTAGGGGAGAGAATCAACAAATCCTCTTAGGTAATACTCTTAGAAGTATATATGAAATATGTTTTAAAACAGCATTTAAACACTGTTACAGCCAAATCACACTGTTGCAAAAGTCCTAGACCCAAGAAATGATGACAGCATCGCTACTATATTTGCATGGATTACTAAACAAGCAACTCTCCAGACTGGATGCTGGAAAAATACTTTCAGAAGTTGCAAGCATTTGGTCTTAATGAGGTTCCTGCCAAATATACCATTCCTGCAACTTTGTACAACAGCGCCTCCTCTTGGTTCTCACTTGCCTCAGATTCCTCCATCTCTAGCAAATGAAAAATTGACAGATGTTTAAAAATACCCGACCAGGGAACTAATATGAAGATTTGAGAAGCCTTTAATTCAAACCAAACCTCTGAAGCACGTGAACCTAGAAATAAAAGTTCAAAATCTGACCTTGGCACTGATTAGAGAGAAACCTGAGTTACACGAGTAACTTCCAAGTTATATTTACTGATACGAGATCAATATAAATATGCATTCATTCTTTCAAGTTATTATGCCACCTACACAGGTTTACTCAGAGGGAAGTCCCACTGTGTTCAATGGGGCTAATGCCCATCAGTCTCCTAGGATTACAACTTGTATATAATGGTGAAATACAACTGAATATCCAAGTTTATTGCCATTCCTTAATTACATTAATTTATCTTGTGAGCCTTTTCTCCCACAGAAAAATGCTTAATGCTCCCAGCTTAATGCTGAGGCCTTCATAATGTTTCCAAATCCACATAATAAACCCTTCCTTTTATTACAATATTAATAGTTTCAGTATTAAACTTCATTTCCACATTCTGCATTCTCCCAACTGGAAATGGCATACTGAGGATGCAAGAGCTTGCAGCTCCATTTTTCACTCAATATATCTGCAATAGGTTTTGAGTGAAACCAAGGCATTTATACTTTAAATATATTTAATAGTACAACTGTGTGTGGTAACTAAGTTACGAATCATGTTCCTTAAAGTAGTAAGTTTAGGTTTGATGCATATTGCATATACTGCCACTTTCCTAAAAAAACAAAAACATTCTGGGAGAAAATCAATTTTTTCCACTACTTCAACTTCCAAAAATTTTACATTTGTGGCCAGATTTTTGTGCATTCACAAAGCAATCCATATAAAGGACATCTGCTCTACAAATATTAAAACAAAAATTTAAATTTAACACACAAAATTTAACAGAAAGCAGCTAAATATAGATTGACCTGTTCGTCCCCATCACTAAATGACATACAAGCCAAAAACATGACTTTCATTAATTTACCTTTTGTACGAATGCTTGCATTTTTGCTTTCATCTCATCTATAGTGAAGGATTTTGGTGTTTTTGGAGTCTGCGGTTTTTTCTCTTTGTGAGACTCTGGAGTCTGAAATGCACAAATCACATGTGTTTCTCAACAGTATGACCAAATAGCATTTAATGGTTCTGTCTTTACATCTTTTGCCTACACTCTACACCTGGATTGTTACAGATTCAAATGATTTACATCCAGTCATAGGTTCTGCTCTGCAAGGCAAAAAGTGTACACAATCAAGTTTCAAATATCAATAAAACATTGCAATGAAACATTGCATGCAGAAGACAGAAGCAGTAGGTGTCAAAGTTCACGCTACAACATGATGTGGTCTAGCTTATGCAATTAGAACTCCAGATACAACAGCATTTTTGAAAGCATATGGTTGCATCATCATACTAGTATGAATTCTAGCTTTGTGTCATAGTACTTACGAGTTACATTTTAATCAGGTATTCAAATCCCAGATTAGCGCCACTGCTAATTTCCAGAAGTTTATAGTGAACAATATTCAATTCCTAATTACTTTACAAATCTGTAGACAAATTATTAATACCAGTGTGTTAAATAATGGCCTGGTTCACACATGATGCTAACCCATAGTATGGGTTGTTGAATTTTAGGTTGTTGTGATGTGTGAACACAGCCACGCTGTCAACCACGAGTAGCCCTGAAAGAGAACCCATGGGATGTTGCTGAGTTGTGAACTGAGTTATTTAAAACATGGGTTGTCATAACCCATGAACAACTCACAGTTCTGGGTCCAACCATAGTTTCACCAGGCTACAGAGGCACCAGGCAAGAGAGTTTAACAAAACAGCCATTCTACATGCCAGTACTACAGCACCACAAAGGCATCTGGGATACAGGGAAGGAGCAGACAAAGGAGAAGAGGAATAAACAATCCGGGGATTGAGAAAACACACCACAATTTGTTTGATTGTCTGTCAGGCAAACCCTGAGGGCAACAGCCCTTGAGTTAAATAAACCATGGGTTAGCGTTATGCATGAACCAGGTCTATGCTTACTCACTTTCAACTTGGGTGTGGCCAACTTAGAATCTTTCCCATTCTGGTTTGATTTTGGTGTCTTCTTTGCAGAAGAATCTCGGGCAAGCTAAAATTAGAAAAATGGTAAGAGTCTAATGTTAGACAGATACTACAAAAGGACATTTCTGAACACTACCGATATAGATAGAAGACAAGTACAATGACAGTAACAACCTCAGCGCTCTGATGGGATCCAGCCAAAGATTGTTTACTAGAAACTAAGTAACACATACAGGATAAACATTTTTCTGGTCCTTAGGACAATACACTTTTATACTATGCCATTTGTAACTATTTGACCCTATACCCTATGTCTCCTCTGCTTTCACAGCACCAGTGATGTGGGTTGGGGGGGGGGGGATTTCCCCAGTCCTAGATCAATAGTTCTAATTTAGCATGCTTATTTAATGTCATAAATAAGCTTTAAAAGTATTTAAAGTAGTGCATACTTCTTACATGGTTGGTTGGTTGTTTTTTTAAAGTGGAGGCAATGAAAACTGTTAACATACTAGTTCTAGCATGCCAAAATAACTGTATGTATAAATGTGTTTCTCCCATGGTTACTCATCTGATGGAAGTTAATTAAAACTGATTTTAGGTGCGACCGGTACTGTTAACTGTTCCAGTTTTACTTGCATTGTTTTCATTTCATTATGTTACCAATTTTATGAAGCAATGCACTTATACTTTTCTGCAAAATTTTTACAACAAATTTTCTAACCCAGATTACTGGCTTGAGAATGCCTAATGTAGTTCAACCTTTGACACTAAGCAGACCTGGCAAATAGCAGAACTAGAGACTAGCAGAGAACCCCATATATGCTACTGAGTCTCTAATGCAAATTAAATATAGTCATGCACCCAAAACAGAGTCCACTAACTTTCTGCAGCGAGGGAGGCCAGTTCAGTCCTGTTTTTTTTATTTGCATAATCTAGGGTGTGTAAACATATTTCATCTTTTGAGCTATTTTGTTCTAGTTTTTCTCCAATCAAGCCAAGTTATATTTACATATAAACATAATGGTACCACACATTTAACGGCTTGATAAACTATTTAATAGCGAACAATTTCTAACCAAATCCCCAATTCTAGATCAGATCTTTTCTACCTACAATTTTTTTAGAAATACAAACATGTATTGAATTAAGTTAAATTAATCCCTAATGGAAATTTCAAACTGCAGCTTACTGCCTGGCACATTTTATATCTTTAGGCCACAGCACCACCTAGTGTGTCAGTCTGCAAAAATATTTGTATAATATGCATGTTTATTTTTACTTTCAAAAATAAGAGTGTGAAAAAAAGCACTTTCCTATTTATACCTTGCTGTTCAAAAAAAATAAATATTTGCCCCAACTAACTGTAGCTAATTAGACTTCAGTCCACAGCCCAAGTACAGGGCAGCAATGGTATAGCGCCAGGGCTGGAGAGGCATTCCCACATACCTTCCTATCCTGAAGTTCTAGAAGGCACAGCACAGACTTATAAAAGTCAGGGATGGTCATCTCCCCCTCACTACCACGCTCTGACAGGAAGCCAGGATATTGCAGCAGCGTATTTACTCCATATACCACCTTCCTCTCAATGCACTTAAAGCACTTCACTGTTTAAAACAATGATCTGCCTATTTAGTAAGTAATACAAAAGGAGGCAGGAAGAGGAGAATAAGCTAATGCAGAAATGATGGCCAATGCAGAAAAGTCCTGAAAAAGGAGGAGTCGAACAGCAGATGGTCCCAGACAGTGCATAACGTGCATAACACACAGGATTCCAGCAGTTTCACAGCCAGGATTTGGGGAAATTAAGGGAGGGGTAATACTGCTCTGCAAGGGGATTGGGCATTTCCATTCTTGGGTGCAGGCCCATGCTTAGAAGCCTCCTTCCTCAATGCATTCAAAATACGGAATTTGCTCAGTACAGGGTCTAGCTGCAAAGGTGATAGAAGCACACACCAACTCAACTAAAAAGAAACCGTCACCTGAATGGATAAAAACTTTATCTGAGGTACTGACATGTAATCAGTAGCAAATGGCAGATTTGCACACACTGTTTTCTTTAACATGGCAGATGGAGAACTATAAAATTACTGTCCGAGTGCTGTTAGCCACCTTAAACATTCGTATGGAAAGGCAGGATAGAAACTCTAATGAACTTTTCTTCAGCCATTGCTGCCACAAAAACAAACACTGCAAGAGAGGCACTGATTATTGATGAGGATTGGGACACAATAAAATTGCTTTACCTTCCCCCACTTCCAATTACTTGCTGTTCTGGCAGTCACATTCTCAAATCCCACTGTGCTGGAAGAAGAGCTAGAATGGTGCTCTTTCATATTAAGGAAAGGTTCCTCCTGTGCAAGCACCGAGTCACTGCTGACTCCTAGAGGGGCGCCGCTTGCGCTGGCGTTTTCATGGCAGACTATAGCGGTAGTTTGCCATTGCCTTCCCCAGTCATGACTACCTTTCCCCCAGCAAGCTGGGTACTCATTTTACCGACATCAGGAGGATGGAGGGCTGAGTCGACCTGAGCTGCCTACCTGGGACCCGGCTTCCGCTGGGATCAAACTCAGGTCTTGGGGTTTCAGTTGCAATGCTGCCGCCTACCACTCTGCACACACGAGGCTCCTCTTATATTAAAGCAGGCTGTTAAAACTGATTTGAGGACGGCATATAGCTGAAGTATGTTGCCCATCCTAAATAAGATTAGTTTTTTACAGGCTGTAATACTCATTGTAAGACTGGACTTGCCTTGGAACTGCAGCCTCAAATAATCAATTATGCCTCTACATGGTTAAATTCATAAGGCACAAGCCCACTACCATCTGCAATGTTAACAATTCCTTCTCACTAAGTGCAAAGTCAAATACTGTTGACAGTTTTGTGAATTATATATAGCTACTCACCTTTTTGGGTGGAGTCTTCTCTTCCTCCTCATCTTCATCCATATCATCATCACTACAATTAAAATTCCAGTTAGTAAAAAAATTAGGTTTGGAACTACATTAATTGACTGCTACAGGATCTAGCCAGAACAAGCCCAGAAACACAGGACTCTGTAGAACACACAAATGATCAAGAAAGGACATTTTTTTCCCATGTTGTGACATGGTGACTCTACTCATATAGGGAAATTGAGGATGACTTGGAACACCTCTAAGGGTACAATCCTATGGGTACTGGCGGCCGCCTCCAAACTCAGAGGCGACCACCTATCCAATGCAAGGCAGGAGAAGCAGGGAGGGGATTGTCCCCTCTGCATTTCAGCCGCCCTGCATTTGGGGCTAGACAGCCAATTTTGTCTGTCTAGCCGTGGGAAGGTGGAGCGGGGGATGCAGCTGCCAGATGTGTCATACTGGCCTTCCCTGCCCTGGAAAGCCCCGTTTTCCCGCTCCATGCTCCTCTTCCAAGAGTGGAGCACAGGGCCCTTCTGAGATGCCTGCGAGGCAGAGTGAAGTGGGGGGGGGGGGAGAACAGTTGTCCGGAAACTTGACATATCCTATGTAGGGATGGACGAAAGTCACTTACCTGGTCCCGCAGCTTGCTTCGCGGTGGGGGGGAGGCGCCCTGTTTCTCCCCGCCGAAATTCTGGCCGGGGGAGGCGCCCCGTTTCTCCCTGCCGAAATTCTGGCGGGGGGGGGAGGCGCCCCGTCTCTCCGGCCGCGAATCCTCCTGGCCGGCCGGGATGCAAATGGCGGCAGCCGTAGCCACTGCCGCTTGCGTTCCTGCAGTCAGCTGTGATGGGCAACTTTTGGGGGGGGGGGAAGCGCATACACAAATGGCAGCGCCCATGGGCGCCACCATTTACGTTCCTTATTTGGGCACGTGTAGTCTACGTAAACATTTACGTAGACTACAGCGAAAATAAGGGCAATGCAAATACATAAACGTTTACGTAGACTACACGTGCCCAAATAAGGAACGCAAATGGCGGCGCCCATGGGCACCGCCATTTGCATACACGTTTTGTTTTGTTTTTCTCCAAAGTCAGCCGTGATAGGCTACGTGAGGATTTACGTAGCCTATCATGGTGTTTTTGGAAAATCTAGCCGTGATAGGCTACATAAATCTTTACGTAGCCTATCACATTTGCTTGTGTGTTTGGGTTTTTTTACTTGGAAATGGCGGCGGTGGCAGCCGGTCGGAAGACCGGCCATCGCCGAAACGCCGCCAAGAGCCGCCAGCGCCAGGGACATTAAGCAAAGTTAAGTCCCATCCGGGGGGGGGGGGGGGGGGGGACACCGTTTCTCCACCAATTTCAGGGGGCCAAATGCGCTGACATTCGGCCTCCCGGAGATTCGTGGAGAAATTCTCCGACATCCCTAAGACCATCTAGCTGCCGGCTAGCAGCCATAGGATTGCTCCCTAAGTGTCTATCCGTAAAGCATAAATTAGATCAATAATTTTAATAAGGAATAACTATGCTGGGAATCTTACAAAGATTAAAAAAACTTTTTTCCCCATGACTTCATTATTTTTAGATACTTTATGTCTGTTTCAATAAAATTCTTAATAGTTTTTAGAACTCATTGGGGGTGTAAAGGCTGGGTAACAGTATATAAATGCCTTGTCTTAAATTCTAAAAGGAAGTATTTCATAATCAGATGCTGTTCAATTTCTCCAAAAAACACAAATGGCCCTTCGAATTTTCCCATTTTTTTTCCGAGACTTCACATGTCTACATATGCCTGATAGATTTAAGAACACATCTATGAATGACTCCAGCCAGTTTTATACTAAAATTTGAAGGGAGGAATAGCAGTGCGAACAACCACACAACAACCTAATAAGGGCTGGATTTGTGTGGGGAGGACATGCTATTCCGTGTAGCGTTACGTAATTACGCTACATAAGCTGCATTGAGAATCCTTTTGAATTGAATACAAGACACAAAATCGGTTGAATAAATAATTCGGGTTCTCTAGGGAAGTCTTATTTCTAACTTTTAGTCAGCAAAAGTTGGAATTCTGCTGTGTTAATACCAGCAACATTTTAACAAAATGCTTGCAGCCTCTAAAATAGTTAATAGATAAGACAGTGGTAACCGATTTACTGTTTTCCAGAACTGCATTTCCAGGGTGTGAAACCGTTGTTTCTTAGCTAATAAAGGTGGTAACCATGTTTCTCAAAGTAGAGTTCTACACAATTATTCCAAAGCTAACATACTCTTCATCATCATCGTCATCATCATCGTCATCTTCATCATCTTCATCGTCCTCTACCAGCTTTGCTTTTTTCTTTGAAAGAAAACATATCCAAGTCATGAGAATACATATGCCACCGGTCCAATTTTAATTTTATAACTTTGAATGTGTAGATGCCCAGGAAGTCAACCAATTTAAAATAAATTATTTATCTGCCTTTTTGCACACTGCATTATGGGACTGCCCCTAGCATACATAAAACTCAATTTTGTTTTATTCATTGCCTAGATTCACAGAACACATCCGCAAGATTTCTCTTGCTAGCCATACAAGCTGGAACACTTAATAAAATAAGCTGATTGGCTTTTAAGAGTTCATGCAAGGAGGCATAGTACTAGTTTCCTATAGTCACAACTTAAATTTCCACCATTCCAGGCTTACCTGTGGAACTTTAGCCAATGTCACACCTGCAGGCCTTTTTGCCATATTGTGTTGTACCTTATCATCCTCTTCATCTTCAGATTCTGGTTCTTCCTCTAAAGCTGGTAATATGTGACAAGACAAATAATAAGACAATCTTCCAATGTTTCACAAGATACATGTATGAATGGAAACAATTCAAGTTAGAACAAAGTTAAATTCCATACCTACGAGATGTTGACCGCTAACATAAACAGGCCCTGAGCCACTTTTCAATCTCAGAATTACTGGTGGTGTAATTTCAAAGCCACCTAATGAAACCTGAAGGGAAAAAAATGTACAAAACAGGTTGAAACAGTTTATATCAAATATACAGTATTAACAGTGGAACCATAGGAGTAGCAAATCTCACAGGTCTGAAAAAGTTAACAGGTATATCATATATCTGAACTCAAATCTGCCAAAATGGATTAGGGTTCAGAGGCTGCATGAAGAACCTACTGGCTAATTCAGGGTTAGGCAACCTGGTGCCCTCCAGATGTTTTGGACTACAACTCCCATAACCTGACTACTGGCCACGCTGGCTGGAGCTTAAAACTGAAACAGGCATCTTATCCACAGCCAAGTGTTCAAATTATATTATACAACTTCAATTTCATCACAGTACCTGTGTAAGTATTGTTGCACTAATGGAGTAGGACTGGACTTCACAACTGGCTAGTAGAAACTAATGCTTGTTCACCAAGCCCAGCCATAATTTGTAGACCCCTGGAGCCAGGCCTGCCTGGTTATGAAGTAATGCCAGGTCTATTCATAATGCATATAGATCAAAACACCATTAAAGGAACTATGAACAAATGTTATAATGCAGCCACTGGCATTAAAAGGATTGGAATCAAGAAGCATTTCACAATGCAAAAAGTGTAATGTTTCTCAGCATACATAAAAATAAAACCTGCAGGGGATAATGTATTTAACACACATTTATAGGCTGTTTTTCCAAGTGCCTGAAATAACCTGCAAAATAAGTTATGTGGAATGAAGAATTTTCTGTAAAGGACTATTTTTGATTTCCAAAAACTGTTTCATAAAATCAGTAGAACAAGAAATACCTGTCCAACTGGGGAGTTTCAAAATTATACTCAAGTTGTTTCAGGTAACTATTCCTAGGAAGCATGACATATGATATAAACGCACAGCTCTTTGAACAAAGTAACACTGGCATGTTAATAGTTCGAAGCCTTTATTTTTTTCCCTTTAAAATGTAAATACAAGGAAATGTATGGTGAACTATTTTCTGGGTACAGTGAAGGACCGGATATGGGTGAATGAACTGCTACTCAATCCAGACAAGATGGAGGCCCTGTTGGACGGAGACAGGCCAGCTATAGGGAGTACAACCAATGGGGCTCTTGGGTTGCTGAAAATGTTGTGCATCCATGTTCTAAGTGGTATGACATTTGTTTGCCAAAACTACCCCTGTAATGTGACTCTGCTTTTGTTGTAATGACAACTATGGCTTTCTTTGGACATAACAGTAAAGTGTCTGCTAGGGTAGCAGGAGCTACACATATGTGTCCATGCATACACATTCATATACAAGTCACACACCACTCGTTCACACTGTGTTTTGTCTTGTATATATTCTAATATTACAAAACCGTCCGTTTAAGATAGGGTTGGGCAACATGTACTACATTCTCTTAGGGGTAATCTGTCAAAGGTCAGGGTCCCCTGTGCCCCAACTCACATACACCAACCATCCATCCATCGTCACTTCACCCCACTCACACATACACACACACCTACTCACCTACCGCTTTAACCCTTCCTTTTGCCACCAAAAAAATCCCGTAGGAACAGGCTCTGTGGTTCCTGCCATAGAAGCCACATTCCTAGAGCATCCCCAGAGCATCCTGGAAAGCAGGAAGGAGCCTTCAAGCAGCACTTCCTAGGATGCACCAGAAGTGAGGCTTCTATGGCAGGAACCAGACTCCATTCCTGGAGCACTTATTCCCTTTTTTTCCAGTGGTGGCAGATGCTGGGGTCTCGGGGGCTGCCAGACAGGGCTTGGGGGCCTTCATGTTTTACAGTACTGACTTTGAACAGAGTAAATCTTTAACTACAGAGTTCAAGCTATGCTGCATTTCAACCACAGCCCAACCAAAGCAGTTAGTGAGACTAGATATGCAACTTCAATCCCATGAAGGACTTCAATCCCAAAAAGGAAAGATGAACACTTACGTATTACTGCTTAGCAGTTATATAGCACTAGAATGTCTGAAGTAGAAAGAGGAGACAGGAGAATGACTGAGAAGGGAAACTGGCACCTTGGCAGCCTTGTTCAATTTAGGTGCTGAAGGTCCTTGGGGACTCCGAGGTGGCTCATTTCTCATTTACTTCCAGGGGATGCTCTATGAATGGGGCTGCTGTGGAAGGAACCAGAGCGCCACCTAGAAGACTACCTGCCAAACAGCTGTTGCGGTCTACTGCTGCTGCCAGGAGGTTCAGTGAAATGCTGCTTTGCACAACCAAAGTAAGCTGATGCTTTGAAGCAGGAGAGGGAGAATGTTCATTATAGTAAAGGCAGTGGAGAAGGGAGATGACATGAGATAGGATTAAAAAAATGAAACAGAAATAAAAATAGAGTGGGAAAATACAGTGAGATGGGATGGGCAAGTGTTCATTATAAAAGGGGATAATGTTAACATTAGGGTAACGGGATGGGATGGTTTATTATGGAAAAGAAAAGCTGTGGGGAGACTGTAAGAATAATGGGAGTTTAAAAATAGGTGGAATGGCGTGTTCATTATAAAATAAAAATATGGTACAAAATACATGGTGTGGGGTGAAGTTACATTATAAGATATGGAATGAGACCCCCAAAGCAGCCTCCCCCAACATCAGCAGTCAGTGAGAGAGACAGAGAGAGAGTGTATATATATGTGTGTGTGCGCGCACGCAGCGACAAATGCAGCCCCTCAGTACTGTCTAATGCAGCCCTCAGGGCCAACAGGTTGTGCATCCCTAGACTAGTGTAGAACCAGTAGAGGCACAACTGACAATTTATGCATATTTCTGTTTCATTAGATTCCATCTCACTAATTTTAACAGGTTAATATCTTACCGTAGGTTGAACCGACATCTTCAACGATGCCAGCGTGACTGTAATCTGGTTGCCTTCGTAGTCCAATGCTTCTGCTTCAACAACATGCAACTCATCTTTAGCACCAGCCCCTAAACTAACCTGTGTAACAAGATAATGTTTGAAAAAACAGAGGTTTACATTTTCACCTTCAACATCAACAAAGCTTACTGCTATTACACTATACCTATCTGGAGAAGTGGTTAGGCTAACTATACCATATAAGAGAACCTTATTTTATTGGCAATTGGTACTACAATGATCAACATAAGTAATACGTATTCAATAACTAAACAAATCAAGATGCTCAGGACCACCACAATTTTGAGTATTTTCTTCACATTAAGTGCATTTGAGGAGGCGGGAGGGAGTGTTGTTGGGAAAACTGGTTTTCACAGTGGAGCAACAATTTAAGACTCCCTCTAGTATTTAGTATTATATATTACAACGCTCGTTTCAGTAGGTAATTGAATGCAATGGTCTTTCAAACAGGCCTTCAGTAATAAGCTCAGGTGTAGCCACATAATGTGTGCGATAAAACAGTACAGCTTTACCTTATTCCGGGGCAGGCTGACTTCAGGCTTGCAGGATCTACTGTCATTTTTTCAAAGAAACCAGAGATCCAACAATAGGAGCATGATGTAAACACATCCACTTAGAAATAAGAATTCAGAGCCCAAGAATTTGTTTGTAGTACCAGAACTGAATGGAGGTCACAATCCTTCCAGTACTTCCAGACAAAAATTCATTCCCAGTTATGCCAACCTTTTTTCATTTCAGCAACATAATTTGGAGGACATAGAGTATCATTGTTACTACCATCGTTAAACAACTGAATGCCAAATATCCTTGCCAATGCACTGCAAATCACCCAGAGAGCAAGATCTGCCCTTCTGCCCTACAGAAAGTCAACGAACAAGAGCCTCAGCAGCTGCATCTGAAATCCCTGGTGGCCACATCTGAGAACTTATAATAAAATGCATTTTTAAGTTGCTATTGCCACAAGGTCTTACTTCTGCACAACTTGTGTTTATTCAACAATACTTGGTCCAATGCTTCAATATTGTCCAAGAAACAAGCACTTACTGTTCTCAGAGAGAGCTGGTGTTCATTTTCTTCATCATTCACCTTGAAATGATACGGCTTGTCTCCCTTTAGTTCACATCCTGCAAGAGCAGCAACAATGTGTGGTGAATATGCAACTGAGTAGACTGAACTACTAACTCCCATTACATGTCAAGCTGGGCACTGATTTAGTGTCTATTTTTAAATACCAGAAAAGCTGACTGAGATCTGCTTGATTGCTACATCTACCTGTACAAAAAAAAAAAAATCTTTAAAAAAAAGTTTAAGGTTTTCAACCATGTCGTAAATAACCACAAGTGGGATAGCTTAAACTGGCCAAAAGCAATTAACTCACAAGCACAATTTAAGAGTGTATCTGCCACTTATCTTCCCTTTCCAGAGTATGGCTAGCGTGTCAGAGTTAGCAGCATGGGGCGCAATTTCACAGTATGCCTGTAGGTCACGGAGAAGTTGCCACCTCCCAATTACACTCATCTACAGCTTGCAAGAATGTCTCATGCTCCACCTACTGAAGCACGTGGCCATCCATCCCATTCTCCCTTTCCCACCTGGTCCCACTGTAACACTAGCCTCGCAACAGCTTTCTGCTTTCCCCAACAGGCCTCCCCTTGGCCTAGTTCCGAGATGGGCCAACCCGGGACCCACTCAAACTCCACGTGGCAGAGGCTCAGATGATGGGCATGGCGATCATTCAAAGACACCCTACTCGCAGAAAACGATCCTGCGTGGGGTGAAGGGCACTGCAGGCCTCCTTTCCTTGGCAGGCTACCTTTGGACGGATATTATGACGCATACGTGCCCAGACACAAAATATCCGGTCTATGTTTTGAACAACAGGCCCTTTCCTTCTCATATCGGGGCCTTGCGGAGAACGCGTGCACGGGGGCAGCCGCGAGCCAAGAGGCCTAACCCCCTTCGCCAGCCACACGCCAGCCAACGGCGCTGCGAGGCGCTGGCGATCCCGAGCCCACGATGGCGGCGCCGGCGCCCCACGCTTACTGGAGAAAGCGAGAAGGACAAAGGGAGCCGCCGGCGCCTCTCCTGCCACCCTCCTCGGGCAGGCCGCAGCGAAGTCAAAGGTCGGCCGGGAGAGAGCGAGACGTATCGGGAGGCGGGGGGGGCGCGGAATGGGGGGCGGGCGCCCTTGGGGGGCGAGGATCGCCATGCGGGGGAGGCCTGGTCGCTGTTACCGAAGAGGAAGGTCTGTGGCCGCAGGGAGCCCATGTTGTCCATGTCGCTGTCCTCCATGTTGCTGCGAGTCGCCGTCGTCCTCCGGAGCTCGCCTTCTCCTCACTAAGATGGGGGCGGGCGGGCGGGGGCTGGAAGGAGGCTCGAGCGCGAGGGCGCCTGTGCAACGGACGGAATAGCGCACCGCCGAGAAAGAGCCCGCCTCTTCCCCCCCTGCCCGAGTATATAGACTCGCTGCTCTCGCGAGAACCGCCGCAACCTTTTGCAGTCGCCCACTCTTTCCGGTTCTTCGAAGGCGCATGCGCTCTTCTCCGGTGTGGGTTAGGCGGCGCACGCGGTTGGTGGCTGCGTGGGGCGTGCTTTATGAGCCGGGTAGCTGGTCAGCGTGCGCATGCGCTCTCTGTTCTGCGTTCTTCTCGGGCGTCTGTGTGGTCGGTGCATTAGGCGCTTTTTGTCTATACGGACGCACAAGATTCAGAGTGCGGGGAGTAGAGCGCGCGCTTTGTTTAAAATGGCGCCGCTTAGGCTCGGTCCCCACCATTGAATATACCTCATAATATAGGTATATTATAATATAATATAGGTATAAATGAATATACCTCATATAAGTTGAGGTGTATTATGTCCTTTTCACAACGCGAGTTTAGTTTGCATTCCTGGGCCTGGGCCCTACATGAGGACAAGTGGCATCTTTATTTCTTCCTAGCCGTGGGGGCCCAAATGACCGCTCAGACAGCTGCAGGTGATGGGACAAGCAGCAAACAGGTCCTGGGTCGACATGGTGGGGCCCTGATGTTGCTCACCCCAGGATCCCACCGTATTTTTAAAAGCATGTTATTGTCTGGGCAGCCAGGTGGGCATAAACATGGTTACACATCCTCAGTTTATTATTTTTACTTCAAAAGTATATTGTCCTTCTCTGAAAGGAAATGGTGCCTATTCCCAAGGCGGTGTATTTAGTAGAACAGCAGCAGAAGGAAACGCCACTGCATTCCTGTAGTTGTGACGGTGCTATGATTTAAGTGAGTTTCAAATGCAAAACTGCACACGCTCAGAGTTCTTGTTTTGTTTTTTAAATCAGGGTTGGCAAGTCTGTTTGCTTGTTCTATCAGGAATGTGAAAGAGTTGTAAAGCCTGGAAAGGAGGTGGGGTGGGGGAGAGAAGTGTTAGCTGTGTGCTTCACAACTGAAATAATACACTAAGCTCTCTAAAGGGAGTCCAGATTTTGAAATTACTTGGCTGCACCATTACTCCTAACCTAGTTCATAGCATGTCAACTCTCAACCCTGACCCCCAATCATAAAGAAAGTTTAACTTTAGGATTTACCAGTTGCTTCATATTTATACTATGTGTAGTCAAAACACACTATCTTTAGCCAGATTGTCACATTTTTATATGAAGGTATTTGGATGCTATCTTCAGTTGTTAATGGGAAGAAATCTTTGTTGGAGTCATAGAATCATAGAATAGTAGGGTTGGAAGGGGCCTATAAGACCATCAAGTCCAACCCCCTGCTCAGTGCTGCAATACAAGTCAAAGCACCCCTGAAAGATGGCTGTCCAGCCTCGTCTTCAATGCCCACCACCTCCCTAGGTAATTCGTTCCATTGTCGTGTTGCTGTAACAGGAAGTTTTTCCTGATGTTCAGCCGGAATCTGTCTTCCTGTAACTTGAGCCCATTATTCCGTGTCCTGCAGTCTGGGATGATCCAGAAGAGTTCCTGGCCTTCTACTCTGTGACAACCTTTCAAGTACTTGAACAGTGCTATCATATCTCACCTTAAGTCTTCTCAAGGCTAAACATGCCCAGTTCTTTCAGTCTCATAGGGCTTTGTTTCCAATCCCCTGATCATCCTCGTTGCCTTCCTCTGTACCCTCTCCAGTTTGTCTGTATCCTTCTTAAAGTGTGGTGCCCAGAACTGGACACAGTACTCCAGATGAGACCTAACCAGTGCTGAGTAGAGGGGAACTAGTACTTCATGTGATTTGGGAGATATACTTCTATTCATGCAGCCCAAAATAGCATTTGCCTTTTTTACAGCCATATCACATTGTTGGCTCATATTCAGCTTGTGATCTGCAACAATTCCAAGATCCTTCTTACTTGTAGTATTGTTGAACCAAGTATCCCCTATCTTGTAACTGTGCATTTGGTTTCTTTTTCCTAGGTGCCGAACTTGGCATTTTTCCCTATTCAATTTCATTCTGTTGTTTTCTGCCCAGCGCTCCAGCCTGTCAAGATCACTTTGAATTTTGCTTCTGTCTTCCAAGGTATTAGCTATCCCACCCAATTTTGTGTCATCTGCAAATTTGATCAGCATTCCCTGCACCTCCTGATCCAAGTCATTAATAAAAATGTTGAAGAGCACTGGGCCCAGGACAGAGCCCTGCAGTACCCCTCTCGTTACCTCTCCCCAGTTTGAGAAGGTCCCATTGATAAGCAGTCTTTGAGTCTGATCCTTTAGCCAACTGTGGATCCACTGGATCGTTGTTTCATCTAGCCCACTTTGAGCTAGTTTGCTCATCAGGTTATCATGGGGCATTTTGTTGAAAGCTTTGCTGAAGTTGAGGTATATTATGTCCACAGCATTCTCACAGTCCCCAAGGGAGGTTACCTGTTCAAAAAATGAGATCAGATGAGCCTGGCAGGATTTGTTCTTGACAAATCCATGTTGGCTTCGAGTAATCACGGCATTGTTTTCAAGGTGCTTCCAGATGGATTGCTTTATCATCTGCTCCAGAATTTTCCCAGGGATTGATGTCAGACTGACTGGTCTGTAGTTCCCAGGTTCCTCTTTTTTGCCCTTTTTAAATATAGGGACATTAGCCCCGCTACAGTCATCTGGCACTTCACCCGTCCTCCATGATTTCTCAAAGCTAATAGACAGTGGTTCTGAGAGTTCTTCTGCCAGTTCCTTTATTACTCAAGGATGCAGTTCATCTGGCCCTGGAGATTTGAACTCATTCAAAGTAATTAGTTGTTCCTTGACCATATGCCTATCAATCTCAAGCTGAAATCTTGGTCTTTCAGCCTGTACTTTGCCTTTGCCAGTGGGGTCATAGACCCTCTTTTGGGGGAAGACTGAGCTGAAGTAGGAATTGAGCACTTCTGCCTTTTCTTTGTCATCTTTTATCATTTTGCCATCCTTATTTAATAGTTGAATCACCTTTTCTTTCCTCTGTCTTTTACTATGCATGAATCTGAAGAAAGCCTCTTTGTTGCTTTTAGCATCCCTCGCTAACCTCAGCTCATTCTCAGCTTTAGCCTTCCTGACACCATCCCTGCAATTCTGTGCTACCTGCCTGCGCTCTTCCTTTGTTGCTTGTCCTTCCTTCCACTTCCTGTATGTGTTGTTTTTTGTTTCCAGGTCATCTCTGAGCTTTTTGTGAAGCCACATTGGCTTCTTCTGTTGTCTTTCACCTTTTTTTTCTTGTTGGAATTGTTTGTAATTGTGCCTTTAGAATTTCCTTTTTTTAAAAACTCCCACCCATCTTGGACTCCTTTCCTCATTAGAGTCGCTTGCCATGGGACCTTACTGATCATTGTTCTGAGTTTATTAAAATCGGCTTTCCTAAAATCCAGGGTACGCGTTTGGCTACGCTCGGCTTTTGCCTCTTTTAGAACCAAGAACTCAAGTATAACATGGTCGCTTTCCCCCAGAGTTCTGCTCCTAACTGTCACCCTTTTCCAACGAGTATCCTCTAATTCATTTTTCCTTGCCTCAGCATTTTCCTCTTCAGCCTCAGCTTGCTGTTGCTCTTCTGGCTTCTGTACTTCGCTTTGCTGCTGTAGTTTCACCGTTCTGTCTGAGAACTCTTCATCTTCTCTTATTCCCTGGAGGGTCGACACTTGCCACTCCAGTCCTCTTACTTTTTCTTCCAACAGTGTAACCAACTTGCACTTGTTGCACGTGTAGGCCATGTTGATCTCAGGCAAGAAACAAGCATTGCACAGACCTTGCAGGTCACCACCACTGGAGAGTCTTTTCCTTCCATAGTCTCTATTCCCTTTATGTTTCTAGTTTTCTGATTTTACTGGGATAGCCTGTGCTTTGCCCTCTATTCACTGGAGGTTAACAACAGAGTCCCACTGGTATGGAAGTATGTGTTACAAGAAAAAGAAATTTTAAGAAGCGTCATAGGAGCACAATAAAAGGAGGGGAGGGGAGGACAGGACAGGACAGAGTGCTTCTTATGTACCTTTTCTGACGCATTAATAAAACTTGTTACAGATACAATGGAAAATAATTTGAAACTGGTACGAGAGTCACCTGTGCTCAACCTGCCTCTATCACTGATAGTGCCTATTTTCTGCTACCTGACCTTAACTCATTGCCCCTTGTTTTTCCTACTGTTAAAAATGGTACTATTTTTATTATTTTTATTGAAATGGTTTTACCTTAATATTAATTGATTATATGGTGAAAGCCACCTGGGGTGCACAAACAAGCAGAAAGGTGGAATATAGATACAAGTAAATAAATTAATTTTAGCTGCTGGTGGTTTAAAATTAATGGTTAAAATGTAGTTTTTAATGTGTGTTAAAACTTTATGTAAATTTTCTTGAGGTCAGTGTGCTCTGAACTGTGGGTTATAAAGCTTTGGATTGATGCAAAATGACTATTGTGGATGCCTCTTTGAAAAAAAGTGTTGGTGTATGCACATTTGCAAGAATGTACTAGTTTTTCTTCTTTCCTGGATAATATCTTTACGTTATAGTAAATCTTGTTGAATGTATTTTGAGTTGCAGTTGGCCTACATTGAGTACAACCAAATCCATTGTGAGATCAACAACTCAATCCTGAACATGTCCACTGAGAAGTAAACCATATTGCTTTCAATGGGACTTACTCCCAGATAAGTGTATATAGGATTGTAGCCTCAATATTCTGTTAAGCATTGTTTAAAAAGAAAAAGCCTTTAAGCCTTTTAGAGGGGGTATAAATCCAAAATAAGTACACATTTAATAAATCAAAATTATTGTATTTATCTGGGACATTTATGTAGAACTTTTCTAAAGCTCAGTCTAATAAACTAATAATAAAAATGATACATTCAGTTTACTAATGCAGCTGCTTTACAAGTCAAGGCAGGACAGAGTACTACAAAATAAATGAATATATAAAGCAGAGATGAATTTTCACTAATATTATATGAAAGGGAACCCTGAGACAGTGATCATTATTATGAGATTGTAGTGTTATGAGTACAGAGCTGCCCATCATTTCATCTGTGAAATGTTGGAGAATATGGATTTTTTTCCTGTTTCCTTTACTTCTCCCTTCTGCTTCTACCATTCACCTATGTTCCTTCATACTACCTAATAAACTTGTAAAAGCAAGGTGATGGAAGGGTGTTAGCATTGAAGGAACTCAGTGTTTTAAGAATAAATGCAACACCCATATTTGCACATTCCACATAAGTTATGGCAGGAAGTTGACTCCTTCGGTCCTTCCAAATAGACACCCCTTAGCGCTTCCATTCAAAAGACATTGGGCAGATGTTCTGTCTTTTCTTCAAGAGTCCTTTTGTGAGATATCTGGTTGGAGCCATGGCATCCTGCAGTGACTTGCGGAGCTCTGCAGGTTGCTTATCTCAAACAGCTGTGAAAAGGTTGAGAAACCTTTTTATCTTCCCCTGGAATTAAAAGGGGAAGCTTACAGGACCATCCAGATGAAATTTTGGAAGAACAGCTGCTTCTGTGGAGAAACAGAGGGGCTGAAATCTAAGATTAGATGCCGGAGTGTCATCTACTGAACGCTGTTTGAAACGCCTAAGCAATTAGGAGACATAAGGACAAATGGCTCCAAACAGTATTTCTGAATTTAAACTACCAGCAATATCTGAGGATTTCTAATTAAATCTGCGTGTTTGTTTTGTTTCTGCAATAATACTTGCTTGTGCTTTTGAAAGTGGAGGATGGCAGTACCAAAGGAAAAAAAGAAAGGCTTGAGAATGCCACCTACCCCTCCAATTGCACCCTTGGCAAAGGCTTCTAGAAATGCCGGAGATGAAGAGGAGTTGCTTACTTTGATAAAAGCTATGTCTTCTCAGCTACCAGAGCAGTTAAAGAAATTTGAAACAATTCAGGATTCAATTACTGCCCTTCAGGGGGCTGTGGATTTAATTAATATCTCTTTTCAAAAGATGGAATCGAAGGTTAATGCTCTTGAAGATGGGGTTACTGCTCATGAAACGGCCATCGAAGTGTCTCATAGTATTTTGTCTGCTCGAATTTCTCAACTGGAGGCCTGCACACGTAGAGCGAATCTACGTATCCTTGGTATTAAAGACGTGGCAAGTGATATAGGTTTGGCTGAATTTCTGGATAAACTTTTGCATGAGCTATTTGCTTTACCATCTGATGTTTTACTTGATATTGAGCATGCATATCGTGTTCCTGGTTCAATACGTGGCACTAAAGGGACTTTTGGGACTGTTATTGTTCAATTTTCATGAGTCTCTACAAAAAATTATCTTATGTGTCTGGCAAGAGAACGAGGTGAGCATCAGTGGGGACCAGCAAATGACAAGATTATGCTCTTCCCTGATTATACTAAAGAAATCGCTGACAAAAGAAGGCAGTTCACCAAGGTGAGAAGTTTGGCAGAGCAAATTAACCTGCAATATCATATTAAATATCCAGCTACATTTTGCATTCTTTTTGAAGGCCAGATGAAAAAGATTTTTGGATCCTGATGCTGCAGAATCATTTTTAATTGGTAGTAAAATTAAAAGAAGGGAACCAACTCTCGCAGCCTCCAGAGTCGGAACTTGGCCATCTTTACTGTTCTTTTGAAGTGTTGTTTGGGCTACAGCTGATAAGATGTCTAGGCAGTATGCCATAGTACATGTTTGCATATTTTTGTTTTCTTTCTCCTTTTTTTGTGTTATATTGTAATAAAATGCCTATTTGTGTGAGTATGTGTGTGTACACATATAAATATATTTTTAGATATGATATTACTTAAAATATACAAATGATTTGCTTTTTACTTTTTATCTTTTATGTAAACTTTTTCTTTTTATTATTATTATTATTATTGGATTATTATTACTATTTCTTGTTGGTTAAACCTTTAATGTTTATTAATATACGTTAACTGAATGGTAACATATGGCCAATGGAAATGGATTGTTTGCTCCCATTCCTTTGCTATAAGACTGAGGTTATGATATTGAAAAATAAGGTTTATCGTTTGTGGTGTAGTGGATTGAAGATTTAATAATACTTGCAGTGTGTGGAAGAATGCTGTATAGGTATAATCTACAATTGGATATATATTTGGATATTTGGTTTGTTCTTATTGAAGTTTAATATAATCCCTTTCTTTCTTTCTCTCTCTCCCTCCCTTTCCCTTTCCCTTTCCCTTTCTTTTTCTCTCTTCCTTCTTTGCTATCCTCCCTTTTTTCTTTTCCTCAGAATACTGTAATATTGGAAACCGAAGATTCTGATTATGTTGTTGGTAGTGTTTATTTCGTTTATAAAAATAAAATAAAAATAGATTTTTTAAAAAAGAGTCCTTTTGTGATAAGGAATAAACAGTGGGGAAAACAGGGTTACAAATGGAAGAGATGTTTAAAGCTCCTGTAAAATTCTATGACTGAGACCAGGCAATTGCACAATAAAAGCCTCTTCTGGAAGCAGCGCACCCCCTGTGAAATGTGAGTGAACAAAGCATGGCATTTCTACATTAAATACCTGTTGTGGAATCAGTCTTTGCTGCAAAAGACTAACTCAGCTACCCTTCTGGAATCAAGTACATATATTTCAAGCTGTAAAACACATATTCAGGGAATGGAGGTGGGATGTTAAAAACAAAAAACACTTGTTAAATTTGTTACAAGACACTATCGATGTACGTTTTTCAAATGTAACAGTGCAATATGTTTTATAAGGGCCAACTAAAATGTAACAAAGTAGCGAGCAAGCTTTCAACCTCTTCAGAACTCTTCTTTAAGCCTGCAATCCTAAACAGAATTATTAGGGAATAAGCCCCATTGAACATACCATGGGACTTACATTTCTGAGAAGCCATGCATAGGATTGCATTATAACAGAGCAATCCTTAAAGGGGGGCAGGGTGAGGTCCATTGCGCAGGAACTGTCTCTTCCAAAATCCTGTTCTGTGTTGTGGGGGGGGGGTCCTCTTTTCCCCCACCCATTGCTTCCAGTGGGAGGGAATTTACTATGTGGCTGTGGGGGCATGTTGGGGGAAATGAAGGATCCTAGGATCCTATGGATTCTTGACTATCCCAACACACCCACAGACAGAGCCAGAAACAACATCAACCTGAGAGCTGCCATAGCAAATGTCCCCCTACTGGAGGCAATGGAAGGGGGGAAGTGCTACAAGCCAGTGAGGTATAGGAAATGGTGGGTCCTCTACTATGGACCTCTCACCACCACCTTAGGATTGCTCTGCTAATAAAATGAAGTACAGTTAAAACAAACTTGTCTTGCATGCATTTCGGGAACCCTGCAAGGGTGGGGGGAGAGAAACTGCTTCGGGGAGCACTTTAGAGAAACAGGAGCTGGTGGGAAGAGTGAAGTATCTTCTCCTCTTGATCCCTCTCCCAAGGCTGCTTCACCTTTGAAAAACTGGCATCAGGAACCTTTTATGTCTACTGCAGCTTTCCCCAACCTAGTGCCCTCCAGTATAAAACCCAAACCATAGCACTTTTAAGTTTTAGGTTAAACTTAGAGGAGCTTCATTTTAGATCCATTTTAAAAAGATGGAGCCATACCTACTAACTTTGGAAGAAAGTTCCAAAAGATATGGGGCCACTACAGAAAAGGCTGTTTCTAGTATTCACCAGTCTGACGGATCTTTGCAGCACACCTGCGAGCAGGGCCTTAGGGGCTGATCTTAAGGCTGTGGCAGTTTCATGTGAGTGCAGGCAGCCTTTCAAATAGTCTGATCCCATAAGGCTCCCCTTGTGTGTAGCTATCCTTGGCAATAATAAATATACAATTAAAACAACAACAAATAGCCTGGTCCCAAACCCTTTAGGGATTTTAAAATGTCAACACTGGCACTTTCCATTGAGCCAGGAAACAAACAAGCAGCCAATGCAGCCGGTACAAGTGTCCTGTGCCCTGAATGCCTGGCCCCTCAGAGCCATCCAAGCACTGGCATTTTGTGCCACCTGTGGATTCCAAACCATTTTGAAAGGCAGCCGGATGTAGAGTGCGTTACAGTAGTCTAGTCTGGGTGCAACCAGGGTATGTAACTGGGGCAGTGTCTGATTTCTCTAGGCAGGGTCACAGCTGGTGAACCAGCAAGCTGGTAAAAGGAACTCCTGGCTACCAACACCCTCTGTGCCTCCACGGCTAGCACTGAGTCTGGGAGAAACTTGCAGACTTGGTCTTCCAGGGAGAGTGCAACCCTGTCCAAAGCCTGGTCTCCACAGGGAGAAAAGCATGGGGGGCGGGGGGGTGAATAGACAAATAGCTGGCGGGGGGTGAGTCAAGCAGCTTCTCTTCCCTGCCATTGGAGCCATCAGTGCTTTCTTTCCTCAAGACTCCTGCTTCCTATGACTGCTTTTCCTCGGTGGTGGGGCGGGGGAAACACTGCCAGGAAAAAGATTCATGCACCTACACATCACATAGAGTTTGACCTGTACCTTAGGTCAGCCTTCCCCAACTTGGTGCCCTCCAGGGGTGTTGGACTATAAACCCCATCATTCCCAGCTAGCACAGTCATACTGCTTGGCATGATGGGATTTGTAGTCCAACACATCTGGGGGGGCGCCAAGTCGGGGAAGGCTGCTCTTCGGATGCAGCTTGTCAATACAGGTGTGGGTTGCCCCTTACATTGCCATAGCTCTGCTTTACGATAAAAGTGGGGGGGGTTTCTGTTTACGTAATGTGGCCACTGTCGCCTCTTAAGAGGAAGCCAACTCACTGAATTGCTGGAGGAGTAGGCCACAAGATTCAGGGTGTAAGCCTATGCATGCTTAGACAGAAAAAAGTCTTACAGCCATGGCTGGCTGGGGAATGCTGGGAGTTGTAGGATTCTTTTTCCTGTCTAAACATGTATAGGATTACACCCTAAGCAACAGTGCATTTGTTATGGCAGCAGATGAAGCTAGCAGAGCTCATTTTTATAACACTCATACCAGAGGGTGCTGTGGAAATCCATAAAGAGATTTAAACCACCCATCTCATGTAATCCTTGGATATTCAAAAGGCTCTAAAGAGATCATAATATTTGAGGTGAACAGAGATTTGCATTAATCAACAATGGAAATTACTAGCACTTGCAATATCAAGTCCACTGATATTTATTTTTAAAAATACACACTGTTGCACCTAAGTTATCATGAGAAGGGAGGGCCTCTGGACAATGGGGCCCACCCAGTCCTTACACCATGGAGCTGGGACTGTTAAGAGGGCAGGGAAGGGGGACATTTTGAACCTCTGTTGAGAGACTGAGGTAAGTGTTAGGAAGCACTAGCCAGCCTCTTTCAGTCTACTCCAGTAGCCAACTCCAGACACAGACAAAGGATTCTTTTCAAGGCTTTATTCCTTTTACAACTTAATAACTCTATCACCAGCGACTAAGCTATGAACAGCAGAGTAATCTGTGCCCTGGGTTGGAAACAGTTGGTCCCCGTTTGAATGAGAATCACTTGCAGACCCTGAACTTATGGGCTAGGGAGAGTCCCTCCCCTTTTCCCTTGGGTCCTCTGGACGCGACCGTTGCTTGCGTGCCAAACAGGCGCTACGCCTCCTTTCCGCGCCCTCCACAGCTCATCGCTCTCTGCGTCTGCATCGAGCATCCAGCCAGTCCTCCTCCCGCGCTCTTTCACTCCCAGGACTGCTATCTCTGTCTGGAATGCTGGTAGGAGGAATCTCTGCCAGCTACAGGGCCTGGGAGGGAAGAGCGCACTCCTCTCCCACGGACGGCTGTTCCTCCTCAGAATCAGAACTGCTCTGAGGTTCTATGGGCTCAGTGTCCACCCTGACAGTAAGGTACCTGGTGTTCTCCTCCTTCCCTATGTGAGCCTGACCCATTCCAAACACACCATAGCTGTGTTCTCAGGATGGAGCTGTGGGAGAGGGGTTGCCTTCTAAACCAGTATAAGAACAGAGGCATCTGTCCATCAGCTGCATCAGTTGAGGCGCTAGTGAAGGCTATTAGATAAGGGTTATGTTGTGGTGCCATCGAAGAGGAACAGCTGTGCTCCAATGACCACTGCAGCTGCTACTGCTGAGTCTGGGAGTATTTGGTAAATGCCTGCAGAGAAACAGGAAAGCATGGTAACGGTGGTGTCCAACAGAAAAGGGAGTAGCTGTAGCTATGTGGAAGGCGTCAGTCAGCAATTAGGATTGCCTCCAGCTAACAGCCTTTATTCACATTCAACAAGCCTCAGTCCAGCTACCCATCACATGTGTGTACATGCTGGGCAGGGGGACCCACACACGTGTGGAAAGCACTTTCATGCATACACGAGGGGAGGGGGTGTAGTTCCTTCTAGTGGCAGCCACTTGTGCCTCCTGAGGGTCTGCTCTGGAAAAGCCTCTGCCTTTGGGGGGTGGGAGGGAGGAAAGCCCCTTCATGGATCACTGCCTTGTTGTGGCAAAGGGGCTTGCGTAACTCAGTGAAGCCATGAGCTATGCCGTGCAGGGCCACCCAGGACGGACAGGTCATGGCAGAGAGTTCTGACAAAACGTGGTCCACTGGAGAAGGAAATGGCAACCCACTCCAGTATTCTTGCCAAGAAAACCCCATGGAACATGTCACAAGGCTAAAAGAGATGACGCTGGAAGATGAGCCCCTCAGGTCGGAGGGTGTCCAATATACTACTGGGGAAGAGCAGCAGAGGGAATTTCCAAGTAGCGCCAGAAAGAGTGAAGAGGCTGGGCCAAAGCCGAAAGGACACTCAGCTGTGGATGTGTCTGGTGGTGAAAAGAAAGTCTGATGCTGTAAAGAACAATATTGTTCAGGAACCAGGAATGTAAGATCAATGAATCAAGGTAAGCTGGAGGTGGTCAAACATGAGATGGCAAGATTGAATATCGACATCTTGGGAATCAGCGAACTAAAATGGACAAGCATGGGCGAATTTAATTCAGGTGACCATTATATCTACTACTGTGGGCAAGAATCCCTTAGAAGAAATGGAGTAGCACTCATAGTCAACAAAAGGGTGGGAAAAGCATTTACCTAACCATGGTAAATAATTATATCTGCATAATGCTATTACATAGACTTTTCAGTCTCCCACCCCATTCTTATATCCAGGTCCTTAAATCTTTCTGCCCAAATGCCTTCAACAAGGAGAAATAAACTACATCAATTCTATGTTAGGCTAGCTTCCTACAGGCCTGCTCTGTCCATTCTCTGGCTAACAAAAATCCTATAACCCAGACCCTCTTGATACAATGTTCTGGCTGAGAGGGCAAAGGCTTTAATACCTACTATTCAGACAAACTAAATGCAGATTAAGCTTCCTTAAAGAGAGTCTCAAGAAAATGTTGCACCAAACCTTCACATATGGTTTTAAACATTGTATTTATGTACTGGGGTACAATCTCAAAAACAATAGAATGATCTCGGTATGAATCCAAGGCAAACCATTCAACATCACAGTAATTCAAGTCTATGCCCCAACCACTGATGCCGAAGAAGCTGAGGTTGATCAGTTCTATGAAGACCTACAACACCTTCTAGAACTAACACCAAAAAAAGATGTCCTCTTCATCACAGGGGATTGGAATGCTAAAGTAGGAAGTCAAGAAATAACCGGGATAACAGGCAAGCATGGCCTTGGTGTACAAAATGAAGCAGGACAAAGGCTAATAGAGTTTTGCCAAGAGAACACGCTGATCATAGCAAACACTCTTTTCCAACAGCACAAGAGGCGACTCTACACATGGACGTCACCAGATGGTCAATATCGAAATCAGATTGATTATGTACTTTGCAGCCAAAGATGGAGAAGCTGTATACAGTCAGTAAAAACAAGTCCTGGAGCTGACTGTGGCTCAGATCATGAGCTGCTTCTTGCAAAATTTCGGCTTAAATTGAAGAACGTAGGGAAAACCACTAAACCTTTCAGGTATGACCTAAATCATATCCCTTATGAATATACAGTGGAGGTGAGGAATAGATTTCAGGGATTAGACCTGATAGACAGAGTGCCTGAGGAACTATGGACGGAGGTCCGTAACATTGTTCAGGAGGCAGCAACTCAATCCATCCCAAAGAAAAAGAAATGCAAGAAAGCAAAGTGGCTCTCTGATGAGGCTTTAGAAGTAGCTGAGGAAAGAAGGGAAGTGAAAAGCAAGGGAGAAAGGGGAAGATATACCCAACTGAATGCAGAGTTCCAGAGAAGAGCAAGGAGAGACAAGAAGGCCTTCTTAAATGAACAATGCAAAGAAATCGAGGAAAACAATAGAATGGGAAAGGCTAGAGATCTTTTCAAGAAAATCGGAGATATCAAGAGAACATTTTGTGCAAAGACGGGCATGATAAAGGACAAAGAAGGCAGGGACCTAACAGAAGCAGATGAGATTAAGTAGAGGTGGAAAGAATACACAGAAGAACTATACAGGAAAGATCTTAATGTCCCTGATAGCCATGATAGTGCGGTCACTGAACTTGAGCTGGACATCCTAGAGAGCGAAGTCAAGTGTGCCTTAGGAAGCATTAGTAACATCAAAGCTAGCAGAGATGACAGTATTCCAGCTGAGCTATTTAAAATCCTAAAAGATGATGCTGTTAAAGTGCTGCGCTCAATATGCCAACAAATTTGGAACACTCAACAGTGGCCACAAGACTGGAAAAGGTCAGTTTATATTCCAGTTCCAAAGAAGGGCAATGCCAAAGAGTGTTCAGACTACCGTACAATTGCGCTCATTTCACATGCCAGCAAGTTTATGCTCAAAATCCTACAAGCTAGGCTTCAGCAGTATGTGAACCGAGAACTACCGAAAGTACAAGCTGGGTTTCGAAGAGGCAGAGGAACTAGAGATCAAATTGCCAACATTCACTGGATCATGGAGAAAGCAAGAGAATTCCAGAAAAACGTCTATTTCTGCTTCATTGACTACGCTAAAGCCTTTGATTGTGTGGATCACAACAAACTGTGGCAAATTCTGAAAGAGATGGGAGTACCAGACCACCTTACCTGTCTCCTGAGAAACCTGTACGAGGGTCAAGAAGCAACAGTAAGAACCAGACATGGAACAACCGATTGGTTCAAAATTGGGAAAGGAGTACGACAAGGCTGCATATTGTCGCCCTGCTTATTTAACTTATATGCAGAGTACATCATGAGAAATGCCAGGCTGAGTGAATCACAGGTCGGAATCAAGATTGCCGGGAGAATTATCAACAACCTCAGATACGCAGATGATACCACCCTAATGGCAGAAAGTGAAGAGGATCTAAAGAGCCTCTTGTTGAGGGTGAAAGTGGAGAGTGCAAAAGCTGGTTTGAAACTCAACATTAAAAAAGCTAAGATCATGGCATCTGGCCCCATCACTTCCTGGCATATAGAAGGGGAAGAAATGGAAGCTGTGACTGATTTTATTTTCTTGGGCTCCAAGATCACTGCAGACGGTGACTGTAGCCATGAAATTAAAAGACGCTTGCTCCTTGGGAGGAAAGCTATGGCAAACCTAGACAGCACAGTAAGAAGCAGAGACATCACCTTGCTGACAAAGGTCCATATAATCAAAGCTATGGTTTTCCCAGTAGTAACTATTGGCTGTGAGAGCTGGACTATAAGGAAGGCTGAGCGCCGAAGAATCGATGCTTTCGAACTGTGGTGCTGGAGAAGACTCTTACGAGTCCCCTGGACTGTAAGGAGGTCAGATCAGTCCATCCTAAAGGAAATCAACCCTGACTGCTCATTGGAAGGAGTCGGACAGATACTGAAGCTGAAGCTCAAATATTTTGGCCACCTAATGCGAAGAGAAAAGTCACTGGAAAAGACCCTGATACTGGGAAAGATTGAAGGCAAAAGGAGAAGGGGACGGCAGAGGATGAGATGGCTAGATAGCATCACCGATGCAATGAAAATGGACTTGAGCACACTCCGGGAGAGAGCGGAGGACAGGAAGGCCTGGCGTGCTATGGTCCATGTGGTCACGAAGAGTCGGACACGACTGAACGACTGAACAACAACAAGGGAGGAAAGGTTTCAGGGGTGTGGATGGCTTCTGCTAGAAAGAGACCGGTGAAAAGCCATTCTCTTCTTGGGATGCCTCTCGGAGGCATGAGGAATGAGGGAGTTTGGCTGTTGTGCTGTATGTTCTGAGCTGCCACTTCCCATTAACCTTCATCGTTGGCCCTTTGCTTATCTGAATGGGGTGCAGTGGTTGGAGCCACAGAGCTGAATTTTTTGGTGGGTGTTTTGTGTACAAAGGCCTGGGCAGGGATTCTTTAAGGAATCTGAAAACACATGTGTCTGTGCTGCAGTGGGTGTGGGTGGGTGTGCTGAACACGCACACTAGTGCTGAATTGTGATTGGTTACTGGACAAGTACAGATTCTATCCTTCAACATGCCTGGGTGGGTGCAGTATTGGTACTGGGTAGGGATACCTGGAATTTGTGAAATCCGTCCCATGTGTGTTTCAGGGATTGTGTGGTGTCATTCGTTCTGGCATCCATTCACAGAGGGATTCGAATCATTATTTTTCCCCTTATGCAGAAAAATACGCAAATAATTCCATAAGAGGGTTCGCAACAATTTACGTCATTTATATTAGTACATAAAATTTCATGTATTGTCCCCTATTCCATTCAACTTTTCCCCACATATATTTTCTAGTCTCAGCAGAAACTTGCATATTTTCCTACGAATACATTTGTGTAAATTTTGGGAAAGTAAAAAAAAAAGATCTGAAAGTCCATGGATTCTGCGCGGCCTGAGGAGGCTGGTCCGCAGTGGATTCCGCAGGCCAGTTTCTTAGAAATCCAAACTCATTTTAGTCTGTCTCGAACTTCTCCAGCATCCCTAGTACTGGGGACTATACATAGGGTTAAATGTATAGTTTAATGCTTTGAGTTAAAACCTGTGCCAGGGGTGGTCCTGACCCTGGAACAATTGAAAAGATCCTAAATAATCAGGTCATTCCTCCATCATACCCCTTCTCTACCCAGTTTTGGCCTTGGACCAGCAGCATTAAATGAACACAAGTTCTAGATAATAACTACACAGCATAAAGGATCTACATAGCATAAACACAGCCTCTAATTTAGTTGCACTCTTGCAATGCTGTGTTGCACCAGCGCTAGGAACGATCCTGTTCATGTGGTGCAGTGGAAGGAGAGGACTGTGCAATTCATCTTCGTTTGTATTTATCCCATATTCAGAAAGTGGGCTAAATTGCCATTTTCTTTCAGTTCCAGTAGTTTGTCTTTTCATTTCCAAACTACAGTTAGTGAAACAAAGGAATATATGAATGTGCTTATTCTAGGACATAAGGTGCTTCCATACAGAGCACTTGGTGCTCTCATTTGAAAGACAATATGCAGCTATTCCATCTTTCCCTCCTTAATGGATTGTTTCTGGTACAAAAAAAAAAAAGATGGAAGAAGCAGTGTGGAAACATGGGAGGATTACAAGTGGAAGATACTGTCATCTGCAGCCCCATAACATTCTGGAAATGAGGCAGGGCGATTGCACAATAAAAACCTCATCTGGAAGCACCATAGTACATTTAGGGCGCAATCCTACAGGGATAGCCAGCTGCCTGCAAACTCAGAGGCAGGGGGCTATCCAATGCAGGATGAGCAGATTTTGGCTGTCTAGCTGGGGCACGTCAGGGGAAGGGGGAGAGGCCAGACAGCGTATGGGAAGCGTCGTAATGATGCTTCCACGGACTCCTCCGCTCCCCGCCCTGGGAACACCCCCTTTTTGCCCCCTCCACACTGCTCTTACAAGCATGGAGCCGGGAATGAACCGCGCTGCCTATGAAGTGGCAGGGAAGAGGCAGGACGTGAGGTTTCTGAGAACTAAGCTCACATCCCTGGCTCCAAGCTCAGTTCCCAGAAACCGAAAAATCCTACGGCCATCTAGACACTGTCTAGTGGCCATAGGATTGTGCCCTTAGTTACAATTGTAATCTGTCCAAAATCTCAGTACCTACAATTTAGAGGAAGGCTAGCCAGACCACCAGGCAGAGCGAGGTGGCTAACTCAGGCAGCTCATTTCGGGCATCATGAAAGGACAGCAATTTCTTAGAGCTTCACCACGTGATGCTAAAACCCTGCATCCTTACTGGGGCTTCTGCTTCCAGGTTCTTTGCTGAATGAAGGTTGACTCCTTTACACAGGCAGATATGTGCTTTGAATCATGGAATTCCTTTCTCGGCAAATTCTATATGTTTCATTTTACAGCCACTAGATGGCGCTGTGGTTATAGCAGGACTGTGCAGTTAAACACAGCCCATATATCTGATTAACACTCCTTATCAAGTTATCTCCAATCTTTTAAAAAGCGGGGTAAAGGTCGGAAAGTGCGGGAGACACCATGGAGGTTGACGATGTCATGTAAAGGACCCGCAAACCTCTGCCGGTGACCAATCACAAGCATGTCATAAAAGCCTCATGTACAAATGCTCTTAGTTATTCAATTCATTCTTATTGGGTTGGATCCAGGTTTAAGCTGGATCAACTGCTCCGGTGAAAGTGGATTTCCCTGCTCTCTCCTTCTCACAGCAGCCCTTCCAGCCCCCTGAAAATGCTACACAGAGGGAGCATTTGCATGTCACGTTAAGCCACGGTGGTCGGCTGGCTTGTCCCTTATTCCTGGCAGACGATCCCCAGCTCAGCAGCTTCCTGTGGCTCGTTTCTCCCTCAGTCCTCCAGCCCGCTGCTGGTACATATCCCAGGGGGCTTTCTGGCAGAAATCCTCATTTTGTAGTTTCCTACGTCAGTACCCTTTCTGCAATTGATCCACTGCAGTTGCCAGCTGACAAGGGAAACTCATCAGGAGACCCTGATGAATGGGGTGGGTTGTGGTGGTGGGAAGGGGGGATTAACCCGAATAGAGTGGAGAGACCTTGCGTAATCAGCCTTTCCACTTGAGGAAGGTCCCTTCCTCTTGAGGAGGGCAGGTCCTGGATCCAACCCACTGTATGTTTCCTGCCAGTAATGGGGAGAGGTGCTTGTGGGATTTTCTGTCTCAGGTGCCAAAATAACTGGCTGGCCTTGAGTACTACACACCTTATCTTGGGATTGGGGCACCATTTGCTCCTCCTCAGGCAGCAAATTTTCTTGGGCCAGCCCTATATATCACCTTCTTTCCTTTCCGCCCTCTCTTTGTAATACAGAAATTTTACGGTGGCATCCAATTAAGTCCTCCTACGGATGGAACTGCTTCCATCAACAGAACAGGGGGGGGGGGTGATTCACACTCTCCCCTGCTGCCCCCACACACACTCAAGAGGGTTAGGGGACCCTCCAGAATAGGTGGGGGGGCTGCAGGTGAGAGGAAAGGAGGAAAAAGTCCCACTGCATGAGTGGATGTCCGTGCAATGTTGGATTTTGCCCTTAATCCTTTTTCCTTTTATTTTTTAACTTCAATGTAAATTTCATAATGCAAGCCTGTAGTATCACCAAGATACTATTAGGTATTTTAATTGGTATTATATTAAGAAAAAATATTATACTGAGTAAAACATTCATTTTCATGCTAGAACTGTGTCTCATCCATGATAATGTTATAATAGCTCTTTGTGATAAATCTTGTTTTATCTTTTCTCTCAGATGCAAATAGTTGGCTTTATAAAAAATCATCAAATTCTGTAGATAACCATATTCCAAAACACCTAGCCAAGCAGTTATTTTTCCAAATAATAGTACAGATAATACAGATCCTTTTGAGCTCCATCTCCTTCTCTTTTATATTCAGTCCCATAATTTCAGGCATTCTCCTTAAGCTTATAGTCAGATATTTCACCACACTTCTTTATTATCTTTAATACATCTTTCAGGGATGTGAATATCTTCTCAAAGGGGGAAAAATCCTATTTGATCTCCAAACCTGAAAAGTACAATCAATATATGATTTAGTGAGTTATGCAGATTCACAGGTAGTGAATTTGAGTATTCATTCAATAACAAACAATGACAATTTATTTCCAAAAGCACTGCATTTCATCTCTAATCAAAATATAGCTTCATTCTTTTGTTCATTATTCTCGCAAATAAATAACGTCATTGCTGCAAGTCAATCAAGTTTCATCTCTCTGTGTGCTTTTTTAAAGCAAAAACTGTCTATTTTTTTCAAAGTAAATGTGATCGTAGGCAATGCCCATTTTATTGTTACTTATTTCTTCAGCACATCTACTTGCAAAGTTCATTACAATCCTTCTTTTACTAAAGAGACAGTAGTGGCATTTTATCCAGGAGCTGCTGTGGCAGAAATTTTTTGAGGAGCCGTGGAAGTGATTGGGAGGGGAGCAGTGGTGCATACAGGATAAGGAGTCAAAGGAATAGTTACAGGACATCAGGCTGAGGTCAGCTGGGCTGGAGGAAAGACCAATCAGTCCCTGGCCAAGGGTGATTTTAAAAAGGTGCTGCCATGATCCCACCACTCAGACAATTGATCAGAAGGCTGTGGCAATAACAATAAAGACGAAACCATTTCTGAAACATCTAAAACTTATGACAGTACTCCTGCCATTGCTAAATCTTCTGCTGGAACTCCATGGGGCTGTTCACACAACACGCTAATCCACACTCAGTTGTTGAGTGTGGATTGTTGTTGAACCATGGGTTGTTTGTTGAACTGTGGGTTAGCGTATTGCCTGAACCCAGGACATTTTCCGCAGTGTGGCTTGTTAACCACCCTGAACAATCCAACAACAAACTATGAGTTCTCAAGGAGGCTTGTTCAAGAAAAATAAACCACACTGCATGGTTAACAAGCCACCCTGAGGAAAACGTGCTGTGTTCAGACAACACGATAGCTCATAGTTCAACAACCCATAGTTCAACAACTCAAAACTCAGTGGCTGAGTGTGTGCAAACCCAGTCCATATCTAGCTTTACCCACTTGTTTCTTACCACTGCCAAGAGAAGACTCTTAGCCAGACTGCATGTTATAAAAGTCATGTTTTAAAAAAGCAAGCTTCAGCTGGCCACGTAGATGTTAAAGGAAAGGCAGCCATGCGGGGTAGAGTGGCCACTTATGCATCACCAAAAAGAGAGGACAGAGAGTTGCATAAAATGTGCATCTGCTTGTGTGTGTGTGTGTGTTGGTATAGATGCAAATTTAGACATAATTAAAAACAGGCAGTAAAAACAAGACCTGGAGCTGACTGTGGCTCAGATCATGAGCTTCTTATCGCAAAATTTCGGCTTAAATTGAAGAACGTAGGGAAAACCACTAAACCTTTCAGGTATGACCTAAATCATATCCCTTATGAATATACAGTAGAGGTGAGGAATAGATTTAAGGGATTAGACCTGATAGACAGAGTGCCTGAGGAACTATGGACAGAGGTCCGTAACATTGTTCAGGAGGCAGCAACTAAATCCATCCCAAAGTAAAAGAAATGCAAGGAAGCAAAGTGGCTCTCTGATGAGGCTTTACAAGTAGCTGAGGAAAGAAGGGAAGCGAAAAGCAAGGGAGAAAGGGGAAGATATATCCAACTGAATGCAGATTTCCAGAGAATAGCAAGGCCTTCTTAAATGAACAATGCAAAGAAATCGAGGAAAACAACAGAATGGGAAAGACTAGAGATCTTTTCAAGAAAATCGGAGATATCAAGGGAACAGTTTGTGCAAAGACGGGCATGATAAAGGACAAAGGAGGCAGGGACCTAACAGAAGCAGATGAGAATAAGTAGAGGTGGAAAGAATACACAGAAGAACTATACAGGAAAGATCTTAATGTCCCTGATAGCCATGATAGTGCAGTCACTGAACTTGAGCTGGACATCCTCGAGAGTGAAGTCAAGTTGGCCTTAGGAAGCATTACTAACAACAAAGCTAGCGGAGATGACAGTATTCCAGCTGAGCTATTTAAAATCCTAAAAGATGATGCTGTTAAAGTGCTGCACTCAATATGCCAACAAATTTGGAACACTCAACAATGGCCACAAGACTGGAAAAGGTCAGTCTTAAAACATTAAAAAAACTAAGATCATGGCATCTGGCCCCATCACTTCCTGGCATATAGAAGGGGAAGAAATGGAAGCAGTGACAGATTTTATTTTCTTGGGCTCCAAGATCACCGCAGACGGTGACTGTAGCCATGAAATTAAAAGACGCTTGCTCCTTGGGAGGAAAGCTATGGCAAACCTAGACAGCACAGTAAGAAGCAGAGACATCACCTTGCCGACAAAGTTTCATATAATCAAAGCAATGGTTTTCCCAGGAGTAACGTATGGCTGTGAGAGCTGGACTATAAGGAAGGCTGAGCGCCGAAGAATCAATGCTTTCGAACTGTGGTGCTGGAGAAGACTCTTACGAGTCCTCTGGACTGCAAGGGGGTCAGATCAGTCAATCCTAAAGGAAATCAACCCTGACTGCTCATTGGAAGGACAGATACTGAAGCTGAAGCTCAAATATTTTGGCCACCTAATGCGAAGAGAAAAGTCACTGGAAAAGACCCTGATTCTGGGAAAGATTGGAAGCAAAAGAAGAAGGGGACAGCAGAGGATGAGATGGCTAGATAGCATCACTGATGCAGTGAATATGAACTTGAGCACACTTCAGGAGAGAGTGGAGGACAGGAAGGCCTGGCATGCTGTGGTCCATGGGGTCACGAAGAGCCATTTCAAGGCTCTCTTGCTTGGGGTGCCTTGTCCTTGAAGCCCCAGTTGCAGTGGTGGGATTGAGGTTCTTGGGGAGTGTTAGCGTCTGGAATCCTGAGACAGATTACCTTCTTCAGGGATCTGAAAACCCAGGGGTTATCCACCTGTCTTTTCTTCTTTGTTATTAGCCTTGAATATGCAAAGTGCTCCAGTTCACCAAGTTCGCACTTGTGCACTTGTACAGTCGCATGGCTCTGTAGATAGGAAAGGGTGGGCAGACTGATGTAGCCCCATGCCACACATCTGCATATGTTGAGCTGTGAGCCATTGCTGGGGCTTGGAGCCTCCTTGTGCTGTGCTACAATTTGCTTATGCATTAGTTGGAATCCTAATCCTTCACCATAGCGGGGAGAGGAGGACTGGTGTGTGGATTATGCTATTGACTCCAATGGATGTATCGCTCGCCTCTTGCTCCTGTTCTGTATGCATAACTTTTTGCACCCACAGACGAGGTGGGTCCTAAAGGAACAGAGGATGGGACAGCATAGGATTCTGACAGCTAGACTGCCCCCTCCGCCAGTCCTCCTCCACCATATCCCCAGCTCCCTCCATTTTCCCCATTGCACCAGTGTTGTCCGATTATCATAATGCTTTTGCCAGCTTTTAGAACACTTACTAGCAAAATACTTTTGATAAATCTGATCATTAAAAAAAATCTCACATATGTATAGGGTTTTTGTTTGTTTGTTTGTTTGTTTGTTTAATCAAAGGTAAGTAAAAGAAAAATAAGAACAATAGCAAAGCCATCAAATATAAAATGCTAAGGTAAATGTTGAGGTACAGCATAGAAATCAGCAGTGGGATGGATAATACAGTGCATCTTCCAAGAACAGACTCTTCAGTGTGGGAGATTTCTTTAAATCAGGACTAAAATCCCAGTTCAATAATGGAGGGAGAGCTAATAGCATTTGAACAATACCTTCCCCAATCCAATATAATTGATGTATTGCTTGTCCAATGAAGCCATCAAGTGTACAAAATGATTAATCTTATATTTCTGCTGCTGTTTTCTCTGAAGAGTAAAGCAGTAATGACCTGATTCAAATAGACACACCAGAGGAAATGTGGCTGTTCTCTGAACAACGCAGATACCATAATACATAATACAGTTCACCATTTTGAATGTAGTGCAGGGCCTTGTTCTAACTGAGATAGTCAACCTGTGCCTGGACTCTACCACTTCACACTGCGGGGGTGGGGGGACTCACATTAAGAAATGTTCCCTCATTCAAAAACATCACCTCCACATAGAAAACTAAAATGTCAGGGAGAAGGATAAGCTGGGGGGGGGAGTGGAATCCTTCCCACTATCTCATTTTCTGAGTGCACAGAGTGTGCGGAGGAGGTTGATTGGGTGGCCGCTTATGCATCACCAAACTACAGAAGGAATGGCTGTGGCCAGGTGATCTGTGCACCTGCTCAGTCCAGGTGCTCACTATTGATGGGCAACTTCAAGGCCCCTGCTTGCTCTCCCTTCTGATGGTTCTTTAGCTTTAAGCTGGAATGGATAATCTTGCAAATAGAGGATGCCTTCAAAAAGAGGATCATCCTCTAGGAAATGGGACACATGGCCACCCTAGGTGTTGTATGGAATAACATTCAGCCAAATGAGCTATGCACCAGCAGTCTGGTGTGGTATATTCCAGATACAAGTTGACCAGTCTTCAGTGAAAACTAATCCTTTTTCTCTACCAGACTCACCTACTCATCCTCAAACTCATCACAGTTGCACACCACTTCCTGATCCTTTTCATTTTCTTCCCTCTAAGACTTCTGCTAGTCTTCCCTCTTTTGTGCCTCTTCTCCCCAACCCTGCTCTTGATTAGGGGCCTTACAAGAGCTAAGCCATCAGTCCAGTCTTTCTCCCTGTCCTGGTTCTTTCCCTTCTCATTCAGGCAGGCTCTTGTCTCTCCATTCGTTATGAAACACTCTCTTAATTCTTCTTTATATTTATTTGTTGCCCTATTTCTCTTCTCCTTTATTTATTATCTTCTTTCTCTTTTTCTTTCTTGTCTAAGCTCCAACAGCATATTGTTTACTCTTGCTGCTAGGATACCCATGTGAGTGTGACATCATGGTCTGGGATACTAGCACTGCTATCTTTCTCCATTACAGAAAGTCCAGTTAATTGAGATGAAGAAAAGCCAAGCATAATCTTTTCTCTTTTTTACCACTGCCATCACCACCACCACTAACCATCAACTTTCTGGTATGCACTGTTTATGAATCAAGTATTTGGCTTATTTTCCCAAAAGACTGTTAGTTCTAAATTTCAGCATCATTGATAATCTTATCTTCTTTTTCCGTTCTTACTTGGGATACGTTTCATCCCACATCCCATGTAGCAGCATTCCCCTAACAGAAAATTCCTGTGTGCAATCTCTTCCATTATTGCAATGGCATTTTTCAGATTCCTCATGTGCGCTTCTAAAGGGTACGATGCTTTTTCCTAAGAAGAATATAAATGAAACAATCTCTTTTTCAGGAGCTTTCCCCTGTTACATATATGTAGGTATAGCACATCCATAGGTGTTCTACCCACTTGCAAGGGCAGGGAGGGAATGTATGGAGCTTAAGATAGTATTGTGTTTTTAATGAATGGGGATTAACTGAGAATGGCAGCACAGCTTATTTTTTTCCCTGTGCTAAGGAGCTGCTTGGTGAGCATTTAAGATTTAACAAAGTTTTGTACACATGGGAAGCACTGATGCTACACGATTACCACCATACGCCACCTTCCCTTTCTACCAAAGCTTATCAAATTACTGCATTGTTCCACAACTTCAGTTATGAATTCCCAAAATACTACCTTGTCTGATCTCTTGCCAATTTCAGCCCAAGTATTGAGAGGAAGCTGTGCCTTTGGTTGGCAATCTGTGCATAGAGATGTTTCTTGATTCTAAGTTATCTTGCTACCATTAACGAGATGTTGGTGACATTACTGCAGTCTGCAGCACCTGAGATGGCTACCCCTAAGTTTCTATTTATTTCTAACTGAGAGATTCCAGTAGGTGGTAAAGATCCCTGTGGAATCAGAATGCTTTACACATATCATTAATTTAATATATGAAGCCAATATATCATTCATTTAATATATGAAGCCACTGGAAACATTCCTGTGGAAGTGATGCAGTTTCAGTTATGATTAGGTTATGTACCCTTTAGGTCAGGATTGTGGAACCTCAAGCCTAGGGGCCAAATCTGGCCCACCTGGGTGTTTCAAAGTTGGTGGACTGCACCCCACAGACTCACACAGACTCTGCCTTCCAAACAAACCCAAGTTTTATTCAAACAAAGCTTTTCCACTCTCAGGCAGTAGCTTCTCCAGGGCAGACGCAGTGGACGTTGCCCTCAACCACTTCCTGGTTCCTCCAAGGAAGTACAACCCACTTAGGCCGAATCCCATATTTCTTTCATATTGTTACATCCCTTCTCTTTTGAGAAAGAAAGAAAAAATATTGTCACATGTAACAAGAAGCTGCTGCGGTGGGAGTTTGGATCACCAACCCAGCACCCATGGGCACTGCAACTAATAAGCCACAGTAGGCTGCAGTAATCATACGAACCACGTAAGTGTCTTCACCTTCATTGTCACTCTCCACATCTACAGTGTACACTCTAGCCTTTTCTGTTTAATAGACACTGGGATGCATATGGGTTGAGTTTGTCATAGTTGTGGCATTTCTTCCTACGAGCTGGGCAACTGTCTTTTTGTCTTGCATGTTTCCCCCACAGTAGTTGCACTGCTCTGTGGTGTTCACTGTTGTCTTTACATCTGGTTTCTCCTTCTCTTTCTTCTGTACTATATGGACAGATCCCACTGGCTGTCCTTCCAGGACACTAATCCCTGTGCTTGAACAACTCAGCTGCACTGAAAATCTCCAAGCTTTTCTCTAATGTCAAGTCTGCTTCCCTCAGCAATCTCTCTTGTTCTCGAGTGTCCTGTATTCCACCAGCTATCCAGTTCCTCATCAAGTAGTCTTTGATATCTCCAAAATTGCAGCTGGGCGGGCTGCTAGCATCTTTAAATCTGTGCAAAATACCTCAATGCCTTCCCCTATTGCTTGGTCCTGCACACAAAAAGCTGTATCTTTCCACTGTTTCATGCTTTCTGGGCTTACAGTGGGCATCAAAACCATCTATTATTGTAGCCAAGTATGCTGTGTTTGGGGAATGCTTGCACACAGTGTCTCATTTATTTCTCTCCCCCTTTCTCCAATCAAATATAGAAAGAGTTTCATTTTCTTAGACTTCTCTTCTGCCATTGCAATGTGTACATAGAGATTAAAGTCCTGTTTCCAGGTTTTTCATGCCTGGGCTGAGTTCTGAGCATGCAGGTTTAACATACTTAGTGGCTTCTAGCCTTCCATTTTCAGCCTCTTTCTTCTTCTTCTTCTTCCTCCTCTTCTTCTTCTTCTTCTTCTTCTGGTCAACTCAGAGTTTGTTATTCTTCTTCTGCCAGGAATTCAGTCACCACTGCCATCATGTTTCAAAGTTAGTGTACTGCACCCTACAGACTCCAAACAAACCTACATTTTATTTAAACATAGCTTTTTCTACAGAGCTCCTCAGGCTGTGGCCTCTCTCTCCTCAGGCCAGAAATAGTGGGTGTTGCCCTCAACCACTTCCTGGTTCCTCCCAGGAAGCACAACCCACTCAGGCCAAATCCAGTAATTCTTTGATATTGTTACACTGGGGTCCCAATCCAGCCCTCCAGGGTTCCCTGGATAGCCTTGCCCCCTTTCCCCCAACTACCAGTATTTTGGTTTCTCCTCATTTTTGCAGGGTTTTTCCCATTCTAAAAAGGGTAAAATGCCTCTCTTTAAGCTTAGTTACTAGCAGTAACAGCTTTAAGCTAAAATATGCTGGTATTTTTGTCCCATGCCTTTTGCTTTTGACCTCGCCATCTTCTGCCTTCAGCTCACTCACCAGTGAAATGAGGCTCCAAGAGCTTTGCAAAATTGAAGAGGTTTAACACCCTCAGCTTTAGTGGATTAAAGGTGCAATCCCCTGCATGTTTAGACAGAGAAAAGGCCACCAAGGCCAACCATGCTGTCTGGGGCATGCTGGGAGTTGTAGGACTTTTTTCTGTCTAAACATGCATAGGATTGCACCCTAAAATTCATGTAATTAATCAAGTAAGATTACTTTAATCATGCAACTGCTGTTATCATTATGCTGATGGCAGTCATCTCCCCCACCCCGCCCCCCTGCCCTGGTCATCCAAACCAATTCCAGACGCCCCTTTGCAAACATGGTGCTTGACTAAGGTTATAGATGGGACACCAGCACAGACTGAAGCTGAATCCAGGCAAAGCTGAAGTCATTATTGTTAAGAACATAAGAAGAACCATGCTGGATCTGACCAAGGGTCCATCTAGTCCAGCATTCTGTTCACACAGCAGCCAACCAGCTGTCGACTCAGAACCCACAAGCAGGACATAAGCACAACAGCACCCTCCCACCCACGTTCCCCAGCAACTGGTATACATAGGCATACAGCCTCTGCTACTGGAGGTAGCACATAACCATCAGGACTAGTAGCCATCGGTATCCCTCACCTCCATGAATTTATCTAACCCCCTATTGTTGGCAGACCTGGTGTAACCTTCAGGGACAGCAGTGCCCATTATCGGTAGGTTCCAGTCTCTCTTGATCATTCAGATTTGCTGCCTGTGGATACCTAAAGATTTGTCATTCTGCCCAGAATATTAACTTGTGGCACTGTCCAGGATCACCTTTTTCCAGCTGACTTTTTTCAGTTTCATACCTGGTGATCGTCATTCATAACCTCAGCCCCAATGTCATGCAATGCACTGTACAGGAAAGAGTTGAGGGATTGCACCATCTTGTTTCCTTCACAAGGGAGCATATTACCCCCGTACTCCAGGTTTTGCTCTGTACCGACTTCCTATAACCTTCTGGGGTGCTTCAAGGAGGGCTCCTCGCACTAACAACCAGCAGGCATCATGCAGCTATTCCATCCTTATTTTCTGAACAGATTGTCTGCAGTAAAAGACAGAATAAGTGGTGGGAAAACAAAGGAGGGTTCAGGCTGAAGACAGCTACATCTGGATCCCCTGTAAAATTCCATGAATGGGGCAAGGTGGTGGCACAATGAAAGCCTCATCTGGAAGCACCCCTAGTCACAATTCCATTTGCTGGTCTGAAGCCCTAAAGCGGTATGGCCTGTGTATCCAAGACACCACATTCTCACCTATACCCCATTAGAATTTCTGTGACTGACCAAAAGGCAATCCGTATTTAAAGTCCAAGTACCAGGGGGGTATCTACATGAGGCTTTTACTCCGGTTCTACTCCGCCCCCAAGTTGATCATGTCAGATGATGCATGTAGCTAGCATGGCATTTCTTGCCCTAAATCCAGGTTTTTTTCATACTCATTTTGTGGCAGCTTTTTCCATCACAGTGGCTTCAGTGCAATTTAGCACTCTGTGTGACCTCAGCTGGCTTCACTGCAGGCTGGTGGAAGCAGCGCTGATTGGAGGAAGGCAAAGTCATGTGGGGTGAGGGGAGAGCAGAGGGCTAAATGTCTACTCGGAAGTAACTCATTGCCCTCAATTGCACTTTGCTTACAGACTGCCATATTGCACTGAAAAAAAAACTGGATTTAGGGCAAGAAATGCCATGCTAGCTATGTGCATCATCTGACACGATCAACTTGGGAGCGGAGTAGAACTGGAATAAAAGTCTCATGTAGATACCCCCCAGATCTACCTTCCTACCAACACGAACTAGTGTGTGTGTGTTTTGTTGTTTTAATGCTCTTGATTTGTTTGTATGTTTGTTTATTCTGGAAATGGGCCAGAGCGGAAAAGCTTAACACTTTCCAATTTTGAAAAGTTTGGCTTTTATTTTCATTGCTGGTAGCATGCAATTATAGGCACTTAGTAAGAATTCAACCTTTTTATACTATGCCCTAGAGCTTAAAATTAAGAGGCCAGAGCTGGCTTTGTGCTGCTTTCAGATGCAGTTGGCTTCAGCATAGATCAACGCGGAGACTGACTGTCGCCTCTCTATTGAATTAAGTCTATATTTTTGACAAGTATGGCAGCAGTATCATCCCTTTAATCACCAACAATCCATTGTGTCTCTTTATGCTAATAAATAAAACATCCGGTGTTAAATATTGCCCAGTAAGCACTCGAAAACCTGCAGTCCCCACCTGCCTGCATGTTAGCAAGTAGAATAATAGAATAGTAATAAAATAACATCAAATCATGTCTAGGGGTTGCATAGTAGACATGATCAGCAGTTATTGCAAAGTGCAAATCAGAAACCAATTGAAAGATACAGTTCTCTTTAATACAATGACCCATGCATATTTCACTGACTTGTCTCAAGATACAAAATGAATGTAACAAGATGATGATGGAGGTCAGAATACTACGTAAATTCTTTAAGAAAGGCTTTTAAGCCTTTACTATTACTGGGGCAGTTTGTTAAACTGCCGTCTGTAGAGAAGATGAAATTTTCTTACCTCAGATGAAATTTCTTACCTCAGGGTGCTGCGGGCAAGGGCCTTTCTTGGACTGTAGCTCAGCAGGAGAGAAATGAACCACTGTTTTGAGGCTGGGATGCTAATCTGACTATGAGATAACACAAGGCACAGCAGATGAGGCTGATTATGACTATGATGGCAACTATGGCCACTAAAAAAGTTTTCAGAAACCTTTACTTGCAGTTAGCACTCTGGTCTTAAGCAGGAATGAAAACAGTGGGATTGGTGGAACATTTGGACCAGCCTTTCCCAACCTGGTGGCCACCAGATGTTTTTGGACTTCAACTCCCATTACCCCCAGCCAGCATGAGCAGTGTTCAGTAATGCTGGGAGTTGTATCCAAAAATGTCTGGAGGGGACCAGGTTGGGGAAGGCTGATCCACACGACTGAAGACTGTGAGATTTACTGAAGAGCTTTTATTAACTCCATATAGTCAGGTTAGTGGGTAGATTTTATAAATTGGTGCTAGATATCACTCATAATGGCTACATGTCCTTTAAAAATAAGCAAGAGGAAGGTTAGGGTTTAATGTTTAAATTGATAGAAGGAATTTGGCAATGGTTGTGTAATAATGTAGGGAGGAATCTAATTGCAATAAATTTGAAGGAAAATTATTTTAAAACTGTTCATCAATTATATTTGACACCATAGAAACTGAAATTGATTTATAATATTCCTCATGATAACTGCTGGAGATGTGGAGGTCAGCATGCTGACTATGTGCATATATTTTGCACTTGTAAGAAATTAAGCCTTTTATGGCAATTAGTGTTATGGTATGTAGAACAAATGACTGGATATAAGATTCCTGTAATTCCTTTAATGGTGCAATCTTATACACATCAACTCAGAAATACATTCCATTGGGGCTTACTCCCAGGTAAGTGGGTATAGGATTGCATCCTAGAGCTGCAATCTAAACCTACTTACTTGGGAGTAAACACAATTCAGCTCAAGTGGGCCTTGCTTCTGAGTAGACATGTATAGGATTGCACTGTAAATGTACTTTTAGGATACAGTCCCTTAGCCACTCCTGGGACTAAGTCCCACTGAAATTAATGGGACTTACTTCTGAGTAGAGATGTATAAGATTGCAGTGTTAATCATAAGGATATAAAAATGGTGACTAATCTTTTAACAGCCACCAGTATATCAATTTCATCTTGCGGGGGGGGGGGGGGAATTATCCCATCCACTTCCTCATTGGTTTTACAGTATTTAGGATATAGCGATTATGTCAATGGTCACTTACTATGTTTGAGCACAAGCAAATGTCCCTTTTTGTGGGGAATACTATTTATGGGGAAGGTGGATCATTTTTTAAATGTTTTGGAATGACAGATAGAGGTATCATATAAGGTCGTACTTGTTAAAAGGCTGGATGTGCCTGATCTCATCTGATCTCAGATGCTAAGCAGGGTCAGCCCTGGTTAGTACCTGGATGGGATTCCGCCTGGGAATCAGGCTTCCTGCATTGAGCAGGGGGTTGGACTCAATGGTCTTGTAGGTCCCTTCCAACCCTATGATTCTGATTCTTTTTGATTTGAAAATCTTTTGCAATATCTTATGAGTGATTTGTAATTGTATTAGCGCATAATAGATTGGAATTTAGTGACTCCTCTTTTTTTGTATAACCATATATTTATTATTTGATATATTCCATTTATGTATATATCTTTCTCTTTTTGCTATTTGTATGTTTCCATGAAATAATTTTTAAAATAACATAAAAGGCGATTTTACCAATTCATGGAGGACAGTTCTAACCATGGATATTAGCCATGAAGACCCTATGGAACCCACAGGTTCAGAGGCTGTGTACCTTTGAATACCAGTTGTCGAGAGGAAACAACAAGAGAAAGCAGTTGTCGTCATGCCCTACTTGGGGTCCTCATGGAATATCTGACTGGGCACCGTTGAAAACAGGATGTGCACTAGATTGGACTACAACTCCCAGGATTCCCCAGCCAGCCATGCCAGCTGGGGGATGCTGGGAGCTGTAATCCAAGACATCTGGAGGGCACTAGGTTGGAGAAGGCTGCACTAGGTAAATACTTGGTCTGATCCAGCAGAGTGGTTCTTAAGAGTATGACCTATTTACTGGCAGTAACAGCTTGAAGCTACAATATGCTGCCCCGTTTGCGTTTGGCTCTGCCCCTTTTGCCTTCAGCCCTGCTCACCATTGGCGTGTGGCCCCAGGCTGAAGAGTGGCTACGCCCCTAGCCTGGGGGTGGGGGGCTATCCCTTGACATCAGTGCCCATCTGATGGGCTTACTGGTGGTGGCGGGCAGCAGCAGCAGTGACTCTGCAATCTGCAATAGCTGGCTGCGAACCGTCCACCATTTTAAATGTCCTGCAGTGCCTTGGCCTAGGATTGCTCTGTCCTAGGCACTGTGGGAAATTTAACATGGTGTCTGGCTCTCAGGCAGTTGTTGCAAGTTAAATTCAGTCCAAGGGAACATGGACAGACATGTGGGCCCAATCAACAGAAGCTGGCAACAGCTCGAGGTGCAGCGTGTTTACACCAGTCCTAAATATTTCTTTTAACTGTAAATCTGTAACAAAGGCAGCATGTGAACCGAAAACCCATGTTCTATTGCCTTCTCAGTACTTGCTACTGACTGGATCTGAGAGTGGACCTATGTGCTATGTGTTTTTTTCTACATACTTTCTTTGCAATTAAATATTCCGTCCCCCACCCACCCATCGGACACCAGGGATGGCTGATGCTATATTCCACTTGTTCCAGTTCTAGGATGACCTTGTGTCCTATTTTACAGAGGGTAGTCGTCTACTGGAGGGACTATCCATTCTAAGTCCAGTTTAAAGCTAAAGAACCATCAGAAGGGAGAGCTGGGCTTTGAAGTTGCCCATCATCAGTGAGCACCTGGACAGCAGAATGAGCAGGCACACAGGTGGTCCCTGCTACGGTGAAATGTATTGTATTTCTATGTAAATTATGGACATTATTTCCAAACTTGCATCTAGATATAGAAATTAGCATATGCACACTTTAAGCAAATCACTGTCCTCTTTTTTGGTGATGCATTTACTTCTCTGTGGTAATTTGCAAGTGGCCACCCTATCCTGGGGGGCGGGGGGAGTGTTTCCACCAGCAATTTGCTCTGAGCTGACTGTGTGTTGAGGTCATTAGGGATACATGATGTCATGGCCATTGTGGAAAGAATATTTTAACTATGCTGACCCTCACCCCTAATGTGTTATGTGTACCCCAGAATGGCAGCGCAGTTATAAGAGTGCCGTTGGCATCTGCTTAAGGTGTCCAACAGATGCTTGTGCTTGTGTTTAGTATGAACCAGAGTTACTCCATGTTTGTACTCTAGGTCATCCTGTCTTGGCTCCACAGTCTTGTGAGAAACATATTACTCTTAGTACAATCTTGGATCATGAATAGAATTGTTTAAGTTTAAGGCGATGGACTGGAGAGCTGGACATTTCAATTATGGGGGGCTCATTTACAGGCTTGGCTGCATACTGGCCTGTAGGAAGTTGACAGCTGTTATATAAAGGAGGAACAAGGTTTATACAACATTGCACAAAGCAAGAGATGGCAATTACTAACACAAGAATAATAACAATTGCCATAACTAGTTTTCTTACCCAGGTTTTCTTACCCAAGCAGTAGAGGGAAGCCAAGAACGTAGCCGCTCTCTAAAGGTGACCTTGCTCATGTGTTCCGCTCATACAACACCATCCAGCAGCCACCCCAGAGCTTATCAGGGAAAACCTGGATTTCCTGAGAGTGCTTAAAATCCAATTCTTTTCCTCAAGTCAGGTTCTCCCCGGTATAGTTGCTGTGTACCCCAACCCCCACATTGACCTCGGGTATGCTGGCCCTGCCCAGGGGTGTGTCTTTCATGGTGGCCCCGTCAAGGGGTGTTTCTGTGTGTTTCCCATCCCTGCACAAACCAGTTAGTGTCTCCTCAGAAGTAACTCCCATTGTGGTCAATGAGGCTTGCCCTCTGACTGCCTACATCAGTACTTACAGAGATTCCCTCAGTTGGCATGGGACAGTTTAAAGCCCAATTCCCTAAGTGCGATTAAGCGCGATCTCCAGGCTCTAATTCTCCGTGGTTTGCTTTATTGCCTTCGGAATTAACTAATTCACAGCTTCGCTATAGAGATCCTGCGCGGTGTCAGTTTGGTTAGAAAGGGGGCTGGTTTCCCATCCCTGTGTTCTCCCTGCCCCCTTTCCCAGCGCAAGTATATGTGTGTCTGCTCCGGAGTAACACCCATTGAGTTCAATGAGGCTTGGGGCTCATTGGGAGGCTTGTCTTACAAATGCACACAAGGGGAAGTAACTACTTCACACCTTCCTTATGGAACCTTACGGAGGCTGGGGGGGGCGCCTCTCTTATTGGTTGAGCAGCCCCTGCCACTCAGATGATGTTCACTCCAACCCCCCCGACCCACCCACCGAGAAGTAAGTTACGTGAAGCCACTTAGAGTGGGGCGATGTACACCTTCATGGAGCCCTGCCCGGACCAAAATTGGCTCCTACAAAAATGTGGGTGAGCCACTCCTCCCTTCTCCTTCCGTTGTCATGGAAACAGGGCCTAGGCATTATGAGAGGCATTTCAACATTTTAGAATGTAGAAAACCCCTATGCAAAACCTGGGAAACCACCCACTGACTGATAGTTGGGAGGAGATGTGCAGGCCTCTGGGATTCCCCAGAGACCCCAGACAGGCTGGGTTTGGGACCCCAGGCAGGTTGGGTTTGGCCCACGGGCCTCAGGTTCAACACCCCTGGCCTAGGCATTGGGGGGGGGCACCAGGTGGCTCTTTGCTGAAGGCATATTTGACCCTTTTGAACGTGGAGCTAGCCCTGATTATATTTCCTGACAAAGTGGAACCCAGATCAGTTACCAGTGGGAGATCCTCTGTGAAACAGGGAGGAAGTGACATGTCAGTGCCTTTCCTTAATTATCAAGGAGTTTATACATATCTTCTCAGCAGAACTGAAAACATTAGAATCTTTGATTCCAGCAAGGAACATCCACTGCTGGAAGCAGCTATGTGTGGAGGTGATGCATATGCACATCTGCATCCCCCTCTCCAGATTACAGTGGTCATCTGAGCTCCATTGGCTGTATGAAGCTTCCCGATGGATGGAAATGTATGCCTGCTTCTGAGATTGCATTGCCAGTTATTACACATGACTAGTTCCTTGTGCCATGAGTTTGAATGGGGCCTGGAGGAGCACACTGCTAGGAAGCCTGGGCTAATAAAAGCATGAAAGAAAAATGTCCACACTGGAAATTACACTGAATGGGCAAGAAAACAAAATAGGTAGTTAGGAGAAAACTCTGTCTTTAAAGGAGGGAAGATAAAACAAGAACACTAAAATAAAATGTACATGGTGTTTTGTTATTTCTCAACAGTGATGTTACTAACCAATCACTGCTGTGACACTCACACAATCCCATTTCATGCTGCACACATGACCACAGTTGATTAGTAGCTGGCAGAAGTGCATTTCCCCATCCATACAAGATATAGCAGTTCATTGATAGGAAAATGCAATTTCCACACAGTGGAAGCATTCGTTTGGCTAAAGACGCTTGCACTGGAAGTGCTGCTTTTGAAGACATCATTTGGAATACAGCAACTGGCTAAGCGCGTTGCATGCCTTGTGCAAGGAAACCTTGCCTGGAAAGACTCTTAGTGGCCTCCCTGTAGTATTAGACTTCTTTGCTCCTCTTCAATAATCTCAGGACCAAACATACCACATACTCAATCTCTGTGCTCCCTCATTTGGCCCTTGGGTCCTGCATGCTCAGTCTGGGAGATCACATTCAAAAATTGCCTATCTTTCACCCTCCTCCCAAATCAATTTTACTCAATTATGCTCCTGAACTCAAATTTTTAACTTCCTTCCTAACTAAGGCTCCAAACCTCAAAGTCACCCTAAAGAAATCTTCACTAAATGTTACTTTCACTATCCAGGGACAATTTCCAGAGGGGTAGTCGTGTTAGTCTGTTGCAGCAAAAACAACAAAGAGTCTTGTGACACCTTAAAGACTAATGCTGTCCATGAAAGTTTATGCCAAGATAAATTTGTTAGTCTTTAAGGTGCTACAAGATTCTAATTTACTATCCAGGGAGTTTCCCTACCTATTTCTAATATACCATATATTTTTTCCCTACGGGCTCCATCTTCACTGATGTGCTGGTAAAGCGTCTCTCTAATTCCCCCAACAAATCCTTCTCCCCGAGCCATTTGCTAACTTAATTAGATATTCTAGCACTTTGGTTTAAAATAGTATTTAATTTTGCTTAATGGATTTCAACCAAAATATTAGGATTCCCCAAACAGACATGTTCCTTCTCATTATTTTATCCAAAGGCTTCTCTTTCATTTTTTCCTTGCTTTGTCAAAATCTAGTTAATTGACTATACTTAAAGCACAATTTTAGCAATTTCCCTCAGTGAGGCATCATTGCCTCCCTCGTCTATTAACACTACCTAATTGAAGTTATAATCTCTAGCCAGTAGCTTCACCCACTTCACAGATCTGTAAAGCTGTATATGGCAAATATTAACTTTCTACTTAAATGTACGCTGACTCCTCCCAAAGTAATTATCTGATCCTTGGAGTGTAATCTTATAAAACATTGGATGAATGGAATTTTTCTGTGTGAATGTGAGGGAACGGAATTCAAATATGCATTTCATCATGTTGCTAATGCAAACATTCTCCCTGGGGTCACAAGACCTGAAAAGGTCATGGAGGCCTACAGCAGATTTTTACAGTTTATTCCAAAATTCTGTCCTAACTTGTTAAAGTAGGCTGCCAGTCCCCCCAAAAGAGAATACCCCCCAAACAAAGACACTAGTCAAATGACAATCTAAGGGGGTTTTCTCTCTCTCTGTCTCCCACCAATACACAACACGCTTTTTGCATTTTCTGCTACTATAATATGGATGTGAAGTTGGCCAGAATGTCCACTTAGAATTTTTAAATGCTTCTCTTCCATGTTCTATCCCACATTCATACATGTAAGGAATTCAGATAATGAAGAATGCATATGCATTGGGCTCTACTGATATGTGGGTACATGGGGACATGACAAGACATAATTTGATAGAGTGGTCAGAGTGTTAGACTATGACTGGGGAGACCCAGGTTCAAATCCCCACTCAGCCATGAAGCTCACTGTCTTTCAGCCGACCCTACCTCACAAAAGTTGTTGTTAGGATAAAATTGGTGGGAGAGAACCACATACTTTGCCTTGAGCTCCTTGGAGGATGGGATATAAATGTAATATTCAAGAATCATAGTGTGGGAGAGGTTTAAAAACACACTTTGGCTGCAGTCCCACGCACACTTACTCAGGAATAAGTCCCACTGAAATGTGCATGGGATCAGGCTGCATGTGTCATTTATGAAAATGCCCTTTCTGTCAATTGAACTTTTCCTTTAAAAACCCAGAATAGGGAAACAGCTGAAAGATGATCTAATCTTATGTAGGCCAGGCACATTTCTATCTGAATTTACCAACTCTGGTTCATGGAATGAGATAAGGATATGTCAGATTTCCCACACAATGATTCCAGTCACACTACATTTAGCAAATTATGAACATTAACCTCTTATACATAATTAACTGCAGTCAAATGATCACATTGCCAGTGGAGAACACTTACACATTCAAAGAAAGGTCTCTTGTATTTCTACCTTACCTGACTAAATTAGGTGCTATTTATTTATCTACAACATTTAGATACCGTTACACATCTAAACAGATTCCTATCAGGGCATCAGCACCTAGGAACATACAGAACATACCTTATACCCTTGGTCCATCTAGCCCAGTAGTGTCAATACTGACTGGCACAATGGCTCTCCAGGGTTTCAGGCAGGGGATTTTTCCAGCACTGCCTGGAGATGCTGGGGATCAAACCAGGGATCTTCTGCATGCAAAGCAGGGGCTCTACCATTGAGTTACAGACCCTCCCATACTGCACTGGCTGTTCTGTTTGGAAACACACTTTGGGAAGACGGGTGTATGCTGAATTGTCTAGCACTAATATCAAGTATTTCCCCACATTCATTTCGAATGGAACTTGTAAAAGAACTCAGTACAATGTGTATTTCCAGTTTTCAACTCAGCAGTCATCAGTCAGAAAAATAGGGTGGATCTGAGAATGGGAGCTGATAAATCCCTAACCTATGTATAGGAAAACAAGTAGAATAACAAAATCCAAGAGAAGCAGCCAACAGAGAAGTAAAAATAAAGGGCTGCTCGGGTGAATTGTACCTTTCCTATCCACAAGCGCAGATGGAACATAGTGGGACGTAAATACAGAAAAAGCGCTATAACCACAATCCCCAAGTGCGGAAAATCAATTGCAATTCTGCTTGTAGCTTACTACAGAAGAGCAATGATTGGATAGCACTAGGACCTGCCTGTCTGGAAGCATCCCCCAGAGGCAGAGAAGAGATATGGGGCAGTGAAATCTGACTGTCCTGTTCTGAAATAGGTGAAATAGAGTCAGTGGTGCAACCAGGTAATTTTAAAGCTTGCACTTAGTGATCTTACACGGGCCCCTTTAGATGGCCATGTATTTTACTTCCGTTGCGAAGCATATAATTAACATTTATACGTCTCCACCCACCCCCTATTTCCATTCCAGGCTTCCACATTCCTGATAGAGCAAGCAAACAGCTTTGCCAAACCTGACTAAAAAAGTAAGACTCTGAGCATGTGCAGTTTTGCATTCAAAACTCACTTAAATCACAGCACCATCACAACTACAGGAATACAATGGATTTTGCTTCTGCTGCCCTTCTACTAAACATGCTGCCTTGGGAATAGCACCAGGCTGTTGTAGAAAAGGACAATATATATTTTAAAGTAGAAATAATAAAATAAGCATCTGTAACTATTTATATGTCCACCTGGCTGCCCTGACTGTAAAATGTTGTGTGTGTTTTTAAATAAGAAGTTAGGATGCTGAGGCAACCCTGGTATGCCCATACAGGCCCAGGTGCTGATGTTGAGGCCTAGCTGCACCACTTACTATGATACATGGCCGGTTTGGCAAACACTTTTTCAGAGGGGTGCTTCCTAATGGGGAAATGAATGAAGAAGAATCCAGATAACATGCAGAATTATTTATAGGACGGCATAATTAATATATGTAGAGTTTGGGCTGTTACTTCTAGGTAGAGGAGGACAACAGTGGGAATTTCAAGGGCAGGAAGAAGAATCCAATTCTTCCTCTTTTAAATTTTCGACAGCTGGTAGGCAGCAATGAGCCTATGTTCACTATAACTATTCCTATCTGACCAGTTTAGGACCACAGTATCTGAAGGATCACCTCTTCTCATACCTTTCAACCTGTGCTCTGAGATCATCAGAAGAGGCCCTGCTCTGAGTGCCCCCACATACTGAGATTCAGCGGTAGTGACTAGTAAGTGGGACTTTTCTGTGGAAGCCCTCCAACCCCCAGAGAGATTTGCCTAGCACCTACTTTGCTGCTTTTTCAGCATCAGGCAAAAACCTTTTTGTTCCCTCAGGCCTTTTCACTTGCTATACACTCTATGCATTCTGTGGCCTGGTTTGCATGTAATGACAGCCCAGAGAATGGGCTGAGTATGGGTTGTCATTGAATTGTGGGTTGTTGTTGAATCATGGGTTGTCATTACTTGCGAACCCTGCGTTATAGTTTAACTGTGGGTTGGTAACCACAAGCAGCCCAGGAAGAGAACCTATGGTTTGTTGTTGGGCTGTGAACTCTGGGCTGTTCATGATTAACATCCCATAGTTAAACCATAGTGCAAGGTTCACACATAATGACAACCCATGATTCAGTGACAACCCATACTCAACCCATACGCTAGGTTGTTGTTACATGTGAACCAGGTCCATGGATCATAAAGTTGTGTCTTAGAGCTATTTTTATCTCCATGGAGAGAGAGAGAGACTCCCTTTAGTATTTGTTGCTTTTGATATTTTAGCTTTCACTGTTTTAAAATGTGTTTGTGGCTACTCTTAGTTTTTTTTATTGTATTTAACCTGATTTTATTTGTATTTTATTTTGTGTTCATGTATACCACTCTGAAAACTTCAGCTATAGAGAAACTCATAAGTTAAATAAGTAAATAAATAAAATAAACTTAACATCTTTTTAAAAGTACCAAACTCAATTTGAAGAGTCAGCAAGGCTGGCCAAGAGGTCAGTCGACACCCATATGTGGATTAGATTCACCTAATCTGGTTTTCTCACATAGTGAGTGATTTGACCCCCTTTTTCACTAACCAAGCAGCATGCTTCTTCTTCCCTTCCCTCCTTGGTTAAATGTTACCTGGAGAAGGTACGGTTGCCCCCTGCCCCTGATGACCGATGTCATTCAGAGCTTGCTCAGCTCCAGTTTAGGAATGACACTGGAAACATGGAGATTTACTTTCATTACTGAGTGGGACCAGGGTTGAGATTTATTTCTATTTATGTATTACATTTACCAAACACCTCATAAAATAAATTTCTCTGGGCATTTTACGAAAATAATACTACAAATAAGGTTGCAATAAAATCAACAATATAAAACAAATAAACATACCAACAAAGCATAGAATACAATATCACGACCTGAGAAATCTTAATTTTAGGCCAGTGGCAAATGTTCCTTTCCTGGGCAAGGTTCTTGAGTGAGTGGTTGCCAACCAGCTCCAGACACTCTTGGATGAGACTGATTATCTAAATCCATTTCAGTCGGGGTTCAGGCCAGGTTTTGGCATGGAAACAGCCTTGGTTGCCCTGCATGATAACCTATGTCGGGAGAGAGACATGGGGAGTGTGACCTTGTTGTTTCTCCTTGATCTCTCGGTGGCTTTCGACACCATCAACCATGGTATCCTTCTGGGACAATTGCCTGAGTTGGGAGTATGATACACTACATTGCAATGGTTTTGCTCCTACTTGGATGGTCAGCTCCAAAAGGTGGTACTTGGGGGATAATGCTTGGCCCTGTGGATTCTCCAGTGTGGGATTTCACAGGGGACGGTTTTGTCCCCCATGTTATTCAACATCTACATGAAACCATTGAGTGTGGCCATCCAGAGTTTTGGAGTGCACTGTCTTCAGTATGCTGATGACACACAGCTCTTCTTCTCATTTTCATCTTCTTCAGATGAGGCTGTGGATGTACTAAACCGCTGCCTGGCTGCTACATTGCGCTGGATGAAAGCTAATAAACTGAAGCTCAATCCAGACAAGACTGAGACGCTGTTAGTGGATGGAGTGTGCTCAACCAGTTCTGGATGGAGTTGCACTTTCCTTGAAGAAGCAGGTTCAGAGCTTGCAGGTCCTCCTGGAGCCATCTTTGTCACTTGAGGCTCAAGTACCCTCAGTGGCACGGACTGCCTTCTACCAACTTTGGTTGGTGGCCCAGCTATGCCCCTATCTGGACAGGGATAACCTGGTTTCAGCTGTTTATGCTGTGGTAACCTCCAAGTTAGATTACTGCAATGCACTCTACGTGGGGCTGCCTTTGAAGACAGTTCAGAGGCTGCAGCTTGTGCAAAGTGTGGCAGCCAGACTAATAACAAGGACAAGACGGTCCAACCATATAACACTGATTCTGGCCCACTTGCACTGGCTGCCTGTACATTTCCGAGTCCAATTCAAGGTGCTAGTTTTAACCTATAAAGCCTTACATGGCTTGGGACCACAGTACCTAATGGAATGCCTCTCCCAGCAGGAACTGACCCATACACTATGCTCTGCATCCAAGGCCCTCCTCTGGGAGCCTCTTCTGAGGGAGGCTTGGAGGGCAGCAACAAGGGAGAGGGTCTTCTCAGTGGTGGCCCCCCATTTATGGAATGATCTCTCTGACAAAGCCCACCTGGCATCAACAATGTCATCTTCTTGGCACCAGGTAAAATCTGCCCTCTTCTCTCAGGCATTTGGCAGCATAAAACAAGTCTGTTGATCACGTCATCCTGGATTGTCTCTGACTGATTGTTTTAAACTGTTTTAGATATATGTTGTTGCTGTGTGTGCTATCTGTTTTATGTCCTTACATGAATGGTTTTATACTTTATATAATGCATTTTAATTTTTGTGAACTGCCCAGAATGCTTCAGCTATGGGGCAGTATAGAAATACAAGACTGATTGATTGATTGATTGATTGATTGATTTGATTTATTAGCCTTCCATCTGGCTGGCTACCCAGCCACTCTAGGCGGCATACAATACTAATAACAAATTTACATAATCAACTGAACAACAACAATAGAACATAACAAAACAATAGTGCTCTAAAAAAACCCTAACCCACCCCAAATGCCTGCCTGAACAGCCAGGGTTTTAAAGCCCAGCAGAAGCTCATCAAATAGGGGGCATGGCAGAGGTCACCAGGGAGGAAATTCCACAGAATGGGGGCCACCACAAAAAAGACCCTCTCTCTAGTCCTCACCAGCCTAGCTGTCCTGGCTGATGGGACAGGCAGAAGGCCTACTGAGGCTGATCTCGTTGAGTGGCATCCCTGGTGTTGTTGGAGGGGCTCCTTAAGATAGACTGGGCCGGAACCATATAGGGTTTTAAAGGTCAATGCCAACATCTTGAATTGGGCCTGAAAAGCAACTGGTAACCAGTGCAACTCCTTCCGCACTGGAGTAATATGGTCTCACTGATGGCTGCCTTTAATCAGGCGGGCCGCCACATTCTGCACCAGCTGCAACTTCCGAACCATCTTCAAGGGTAACCCCACACAGAGTGCATTACAATAGTCTAGGTGAGAGGAGACCAGGGCATGAACTACTAATGGGAGCAGATGGTTAGGGAGATAGGGGTGCAGCCTCCATATCAGATGGAGTTGGTACAGCACTGCCCACCTCACAGCTGACACCTGAGCCTCCATGGACAGCTGGGAGTCTAAAATGACCCCCAGGCTGCAGACCTGGTCCTTCAGGGGTAGCCGCACCCCATTTAACACCAGGTCAACATCCCTCAACCTCCCCTTGTCTCCCACAAAAAGTACTTTGGTTTTGTCAGGTTCAGTTTCAGCTTAGTCCTTTCCATCCAGCCACTCACCGACTCCAGACACTTGGCCAGGGTTTCTACAGCCAACCTTGGCAAGGATTTAAATGAGAGGTAGAATTGCGTGTCATCCGCATATTGGTGACACTGCACCCCAAACCTCCTGATGATAGCCCCCTATAGCTTCATATAGATGTTAAATAACATCGAGGAGAGAATAGAACCCTGTGGCACCCTGCAAGTGAGCAGTCAAGGGTCTGATGTCTCCTCCCCCAGAGCTACCTTCTGGTACCTGCCAGAGAGGAAGGAACGGAACCACCGTAATACGGTGTCCCCTATGCCCAACCCCTCCAGGCAGTCCAGGAGGATACTGTGGTCGATGGTATCAAAAGCTGCTGAGAGATGGAGGAGAACAAGGACGGAGCATTCGCCCCTATCCAGAGCTCTGCCCATATCATCCACCAAAGCGGCCAAGGCCGTTTATGCCCCATGCCCATGCCTGAAGCCTGATTGAAATGGATCCAGATAATCGGCTTCTTCCAAGTGTGCCTGCAACTGCAAAGCCACCACCCACTCAATCACCTTGCCCCCAAACGGCAGATTCGAGACTGGGCAAAAGTTGTTCAAGTCTTGGGGATCCAAGGAGGGCTTCTTTAACAGTGGTCTTATCACCACCTCCTTGAGGACTGATGGCATCACTCCCTCCTCAAGGGAGGCATTCAGCACCGCCTTAAATGAATAATAAATGAAATGAATGAAATGAAATAAGATAAAACCAGACTTCAGGGACTAAAATAATAAAACACAAAAATACTAAAAAGTTTTAAAATAATTTTAAACATCTTTAATAATTTCAACATCTTTAAAGGCCTGGGAGAACAGGAACGTCTTGGCCTGGTGCCAAAAATATAGCAGTGTGGGTGCCATGTGAGCTTCCCCTGGGAGAGCATTCCAGAGCTGGGTGGTGGGGCCACCACTGAAAAAGTGCCCCCCCCCCAGTTGCCACCCTCTGATCTTCAGAATGAGGGGGCACTTGAAGAAGGGCTTCTGTGAGGGCTTCCCACCTCCCTCCCTCCCTCCCTATCTCTCTGTGCCGATACCTTCTAAGGACACACATTCATAGAGATGCTCTTTCCTATGCGAGGAGGGAGGCTAGGAACTATGGAGCTGCTGCCATATTGGATTCTTTGATGAAGAATCCATTGAACAAAGAATCAAGATCCGTTGATTCGTTGAACAAAGGAACTTGTAAGTTTTTGAACCTTGCTTTGCAGAACATATCCTCATGTCAGAGGAAGTAAAGAGATGCAGTGAGAGGAACCATTGGGGAAGAGGCAAAATGTAGGGATATATTAAATTATGACCCTGAGTACCCATGGAATTGCATTGGCTCCTTCCAAATGGCTGAAGGAATACACTGAATTTCTGAATGGCCCTTGGAATGTATGAACAAGGGTGACTGGTTGCCTATACAGTGGTCTTTAGGGACTATACCCAAATAATTGTCAAACAGAAAAGTATTGCCCTTGTTTATCTAGAAATTTATATTCTACCCTTAGAAACATAGGAAGCTGCCTTTTACTGAATGAAACCATTGATCCAACTAGCCTGGTACTGTTGACACTGACTGGCAGGGGACATTTCCAGCCCTACCTGGAGATGCTGGGGATTGAACCTGGGACCTTCTGTATCCAAAGCAGGTGCTCTGCGTCTAAGCTACAGTTCCTCCTCTGAGTGCATTGGCCCTTCTTCCAGTGCCTGTGCACCACTCAGAGTGGCCCACAACAATTCAAAAGCACAGTACAATATCAAATAATGCATTCCATAAAAAAACAAAATAAACACTCAGCAGGCAAACTGGAAGAAAAAAGAAGCAGTGGGAAAACACCAGAGGATTATGACAGGATGATGACGTCATCTGGATGCCCTGGTCCCCAATTCCACAAACGAGGCAGGATGCTGATGCGACAAAAGCCCTCGTCTGGAAGCACCCTAAGAACCAAGCCTGCCTTATCATCTGCATTGCAGCATAGCTCCATCCTGGGTTCTGTCTCTTTGTCGTGTGATGGAATATTTGTAACTGGCTTAGATAGAGAAGATCAATACTGGTATTTGTCTATACTACTCATCTCTGTGAGTCACATTCTTCATGGGGATATTAATGCTAAGAACTGGTAAACACTTTCTAAATGAAACCCTTTTTGCTGTTGGAAACAGCCCTTCCTTTGTCCTGTAGCCTTGATCTTCAGAAACCAAAGTTACACTGGGCCAGTTTGCGTGATCATCGCAGCTGAGCACGGCTTATTTAAGCCACAGTGGGTTTTGTGGCACGTCCTGGAGGCCATTTTTAATATTTAACCCCTAGCAGGGGGTTGCCATGGTTTGCCGTGTCACGCAAATCCAGGCAGCATGGCTTGTTGGAGGGGGAAACAACCCCCAAATAACCCTACAACAGGCCATGGGTTATTGAAGGATTCTTTCCCCCTCCAGCGAGCCATGTCGCCTGGGTTCAGATGACATGACAAGCCAGGGCTGGGGCTTGAATATGGAACCTGTTGTGTCTTAAATAAGCCACAGTGGGCTGCAGTGATCTTGAAAACCAGCTCATTTCCTGATGCTATAATTCACAGTAGGCAAACTAGTTGTCCCGCCGCCCCCCCCACTTCTTGTTTTTCTCCTCTTTTGAAGAAGCTTTTACCTCATAAGCGGCAGCAGAGGGCACTATAGACTGCTCACAGGAGAAAGCTGGTAAGCATGTTGAAGAGATTGTATTAACTTTCTGCTATACAGCACTTCTTTGTTTAATCATTACAAGCAGCAATTCCAGCCAGGTTTTGTCTTAGCATTTTAATTTCTTGGTTGGCGTTAACCAACAATAATAATTTGATTAAAAATTACAAAGTACCTTCTTGTTGCACTGTAACAGACTTCCCCAACTGATGCCCTCCAAATGTGCTGGACTACAACTTCCGTCATCCCCAGCCAGTATGGGGAAGGCTGCACTAAAAAGGCTAATAAATCTGCTTTGAGATAAGCCAGAACACATGCCATAATAAATGAGTCAGTCTTCCAGGTGTCACAAGACTGCTGCCTGCTTCAGACAGCACCATAGAGGGGAGGAGAGGGAAAATACATGCTGGCCAGAACTGCTGCTTGAATGGTGCAGCAAGACATTTTGGAGCATTTATTTATGTATTAATTTATTTAATAGATTTATATACCGCTGAACATATTAAAAATATCTCTAAGCGGTTAGCCCTTCCTGGGGGGCGGGGTGGACATTTGAGATTCTCTTCAGACAGCAAAACGTCTTGGGCTGGCAATTAAGGTGAGCAGAGTCCTATTTTACAGAGGACAGGCCTCTATTTGAAGGTGTCCTCTATTTGAAGGGTGGCCCGGTCCAATTCCAGTTTAAAGGTAATGAACAATCAGAAGGGAGAGCAGGAAGGGGCCTTGAAGTTGCCCATCCACAGCTTGTACCTGGACAGCAGACTGAGCAGGCACACAGGTCACCTGGTCACAGTCTTCTCCACTATGGTGAGGTGTTTTGTATTTCTATTTAAATTATAGTTATTATGTCTTAATGTGCATCTACACATACAAATTAGCATATGTAAATGTTATGCATATTGATATCCTCTTTTGTCCTCTTATTCGGTGATGCGTTTCCTCTTTTTTGGTGATTTGTAAGTGGCTTCCCTACTGGCGCTGGGCCCTTCCCCATGACTGGATAACTGGATGCCATGCTTACCGGAACAGGAGGCAAGGCAACCGTGGAATGTTTTGAACCAGTCTAGGAGTGCATAAGATTAAGATCTTGTGATATGCAAGAGAAGGCATTCAAGATCTATGCTTCTTTTTTATTTTGGTATGGGAGGGGAAAAATGTGCCCAGTTGCCCTATTGGGCCAATATCAGCTATTAACAGGGACAAAATGGAATTTAAAAGTGATGGGGGATGGGGGCCTAGATTTAATAAATAAAATAGATCTGCATTGAAATATAATGCAGAGGTTTGCACAAGATTATGTCAAGCCAGGATTGCAGTGTCTGGCCCAGCAGGACAATGCTGCCATAAGTTATAGCTTTGCTTATATGTCTACATATCTTTATGTTCATACCTTGTCCTACAGTAACATGCATGGGCCACTCCTGCTTTCCTTGGAACATTTTTTTACACCAGTCCTCCCCAATCTAGTGCCCTTCCAATGTGTTGGACTGCAGTGCCTTTGGCCATGCTGGCTCAGGGTGATGGGAGTTGTAGTCCAACCGATCAGGAAGGCACCAGGTTGGGGGAGGCTGCTCTAGTTTGGACATTAATTCCATAACTGTAATGTTATAATGAAGAAGAGATAATACAGTACATCAATGTAAATATATAGCTTACAGATGTCCATGATGTCTCAATCTCTCAAAATATAAAATATATTTTAAGACAGAATCAATATACTTACATTAGTAGAAGGCAATGTGAAATATCCTCTCTAGGCACCAAGGACAGATAAGTAAAATCTTATCTATAGATTCCATATATACCTGTGTTGTCAATAGACACCTTTGAGATGAAGACACACTTGCTTTGTGGTACCTTTGAAATGTTATTGGGAAAACACTGCTGACAGCAGTCTGAGATCTTTTATACACATATCAGTCAGCCAGGTCTTTTCAAGCTCATGGCATTCATTTCCTACCCCAATAGGGTGCTGTTGTTTATTTAAAAACTCATACCCAGTCTTACCTGGAGATTCAAGGTAGCTTTGCTAAATATATATAATGCATACAGCACATACCCCCTCAAAAAAAAACATTTATCCCTCTCCCAGTTTATTTGCTAGTTAACATCTCAAATTGCTAGTGAACAACTCTCAAGGGCTCAGATTACATGACAGCAAATAGACAAGAACAAGAACTAGGTTGTCTTCTGTAAAATTGGAGCCTTTGTTTTCCAGAGACAGGGGAAATAAAGAGCTTAATGCAGTGCGAGAGGGGTCCACCAGGCTACCCCAGTATCTTAAACTGGTGGGTGACTCCCAAGATTTTGATGGCAAATGGCCATGCATTCGCCTGGGTTTATTCTAAATGGAATCATAAGTGCACTGACAGTGTCTGTTCTGCCCTGACACAACTTCAGACAATCCCAGTGGGTTAGGATCCAGTCCCCAGCCTGGCTTTGACTTCTCTATATCACCAGCAAAGGAAGATCCTATTGTTAGGCCAGCCCCATATCCACTTTATCCACTTTCCATGAGAGTCATGGGCCACATATGCACCACTTTGGAAACGGCACTGTCTAAACATGACAGGCCTATCCATCCTAAACAAGAACTCCAGACTTCTCTGATGGTCAATATTTCAGTCACAATTCACTTTTCACTGTACCCAGGGGGGTGTTTCACCAGTAATTTACTCCGAGCCAGCTTCGTGTTGAGGTCGTTAGGGATACATGACATCGTGGCCATCCAGCAGCCATCCTGGAGCTTATCAGGGAAAAACCGGATTTCCTGAGACTGGTTGAAGTCCGATTCTTTTCCTTAAGTCCGGTTCTCCCCAGTATAGTTGTTGTGTGCCCCAACCCCCGCATTTAGCTCGAGTATGCTAGCCCTGCCCAGGGGTGTGCCTTTCACCATGGTCAAGGGGTGTTTCCTCCCATTGTGCTGAATGAGGCTTGCCCTCTCAATGACCACAGAAATAACAGAGAAGCCCCTCACTTGACACAGCACATATCAAAGCCCAGTTCCTTAAATGCAGTTAAGCAGGATCTCGAGGCTCCGATTCATTGCCTTAGGATGTAATTCCTTCACAGCTTCCTTATAGAGATCCTGTGTGTTAAAATGAGGGCTGGTTTCGGTGTCTTTCCCACAACAAACCCATTACTGTCTCCTCAGAAGTAACTCCCAATGTGTTGAATGAGGCTTGCCTTTGAATGCCCACATCAGAACTTACAGAGATTCCCCCTCAATTGAAATGGCACACTTTAAAGCCCAATTCCTTAAGTGCGATTAAGCGATCAAGCACAATCTTGAGGCCCCGATCCATTGCCTTAGGAACTACTTCGCAGCTTGTTTATAGATATCCTGTGGGTTACAGTGGGGGCTGGTTTCTGGCTTTGTGTTTACTGCTCTCTTTCTCACAACAAACTCATTACTGTCTCCTCAGAAATAACTCCTATTGTGGTCAATGAGGTCCTGTGGGTTAAAATGGGGGCTGGTTTCCACCTTTCCCAGCACAAGCATACATGTGTCTACTCAGAAGTAACTCCCATTGAGCTCAATGAGGCTTGCTCCTGAAATGCAGGTGCATCTGGACTTTCAGGGGAAGGGGGGGAAGCCTCTCTTATTGGTTGAGCAGCCCCTGCCAGTCAGATGACATTCACTCCCACCCCCACCAGGAAGTATGTTCTGTGAAGTGTTTTTTACTGCTGCGGAGAATCTGCTCCAAAGCCGATTCCTTTAAAAAAAAATATGGTACTCCACCATTAGCTTCTCCTTCCATTGTCGTGTAAACAGTCACAAACTACTCATCATATGCCAAACTCTGTATTTTGGGTTTTTTTCTGTATGGTCACTTTGACTCACTTCAAAGTGGCAAATAGGCTGGCAAAAGAACATGTGCTAAATGTAGCTTTAAAAGGTATAAAAGGCTGAACAGTTTGTTAGAAAAGTTTCCCAGGGCCAATTTCATTCATTCATTTATTATATTTCTATACCACCCCATAGCCGAAGCTCTCTCAAAAATTAAATTTGGCCATGATGATAAGCTACTGCCTTGCACTCCTTCTTCTCTGTACTTCTTTGTCTAGTCCAAAATTGATTGTTGTCCCCACAGTGGGAAAGATCAACAACTAACCAGATCTGCTTTGGACATGGAGCAGGAACTGCAAATCAATTGCACATCCTTTTCTTCATACTTCTTGCTCCCCTTCCTTTACTGAACACTGTCAGGTCCCATCATCAGTAGCCCCGCACATGCAAGTTTATGTGAGACTGAACCCAGTTGTTTCCCATGTATTTCGAACCAGAGGCTTTTTTTTAGTCATCTTTCATCCAGTCATGGCTGATGACAAATCGACACTATGCTAGAATACGTGTAAAAGTTATTCTTTGTGCAAAATACCTGCAACAATCCAAAGCATACCAAGGCTTGTATTAGTTAACCAGAGCCCACTGTATTGGTCAACTCCATAGGTCAGGAGAGTGCAAATAATCCAGCAAGTGTCTGGGGCAGAAGAAGAGGGCAGAAAAGCAAGGTTCCATCAATATTAAAATTCCTGAAATCAAGGGAGGTCAGTGGTAGGTGTTTCAGGACTCCCAGACAGAGCCCAGGGAGCAGACAACTTGTTCCTTGATTTATCCCAGTCCTCAGCCAAAAAGGCTCCTGAAACGGCTTACATATAATCAGTAAAACAAGACAGTATCTGACAATCTAAAAAGACATGACAGAGGGGGGAAAAACTGGGGAGCAGGAACCTGCTGGAGGGTGCGGCAGCGGGCTCTCCTGGCAGGGGAGTGGAGCAGCTCTCCTGCACCACCACCTGAGACAGGCGCCTCACCCAGCTGCATGAGTGGGCTGGCCCTGATGGGGAGGGTATGGAAGAGGGAGAAATGAAGTCTCTAAGCTGGGCTGATGGAATGGTCCTGCTTCCCCCTCAGTGCAACCTGCTGGAGTGGGGATGACAGTTGAGGGAGGAGGAGCCTTCATGAAGGCTTCAGCTATTGGACGGTATAGAAATATAATAAATAAATAAAAATTGGGAAGTCTTTCAGCGGAGCTGGCGGGGTGGCTCTGGTCTCCCTCCCATCTCCCTGTGTGGGTCAGGCTCAGTGATGGGGCTTGGGCCTAATGCCTCCTCAGTCAGCACCACTGGCCCCTCTATTCAATGCAGGAAAATCAGAATGAGAGCATCCCCAACTGATGGCTTTCTTGCCTCTGCTTGAAGACTTCCAGCAAGGGACACCCCCCCCCCTGTAATTAGTTCCATTGTCAGACTGCCAAAATGGCTTTCCTAATGTTCAGCTGAAATCTCCCTTCCTGTAACTTAAGCCCATTAGACCTAGAGAAAAGTCCATGCCCTTCAGGTATTTGTAGAGTGCTGTCATGTTCTCCCTTGGTCCTCTCTTCTCCAGGCTAAACATACCCAGTTCTTCCAATCCTTCCTTATAGAATTTGTTTTCCATACCTGTGTCTGTCTTTGTATCTGTATACTGGGTTGCTGGGGAACATGACCAGGAGGAATGTTGTTGCACTCGTGTCCTGCTTTTGGGTTTCCCATTGGCATCTGGTTGGCCGCTGTGGCAATAGACAGCTGGCCCAGATAGGCCTTTGGTCTGATCCAGCTTGGCTCTTCTTATATTCATTGCCCTCCTCTGCACCCATTCCAATTTGTCTACAATCTTCTTAAAAGTGAGGCACCGAGTACTGGGCATAACATTCCAGATGGGGTCAGACTAGTGCAGTATAAATTGAAACTATTACTTCTTGTGACTTGGAAACTATGATTCTACTAAGGAAGCCTAAAATCACAATAGCCTTGTTTGCAGCTGTATCACACTGCTGACATGTTGACCTTGTGATTGAAAATAATCCTGAGATCCTTTTCACATGCCCCACTCCCAAGCCAGATATCCTCCGTTCTATACCTGTGTATTTCACTTTCTGTTTTTGGCCTAAATGCAGAATTTTCCATTTGTCTCTGTTAAATGTAATTTTGTTCATTTTAGCCCAGTATGTATGTATGTATTTATTTATTTATTTTTATTTCATTTCTGTACCACCCAATAGCCGAAGCTCTCTGGGCGTTTCACAAAAATTAAAACCAACCGGCACACAATAAAACAATATAAAATATATAGAACATTAAAACCACAATATAACAATACAACCACAATAAAACCTAGCAGCAGTGCAGGAATTTAAAATACAGATTTAAAATAGCAAAGCTAAATGTCTAGAAAGCTAAAATGCCTGGGAAAATAAAAAGGTCTTCACCTGGCGCCGAAAGGAATACAATGTAGGTGCCAGGTGAACCTCACTAGGGAGCTCATTCCACAGCCGGGGTGCCACAGCAGAAAAAGCCCTCCTCCTAGTAGCCACCCACCTCACTTCCTTTGGCAGGAGCTCACAGAGAAGAGCTGCTGAGGATGACCTTAAGGTCCGGGCAGTTGTATTTATTTATTTATTGCATTTATATCCCGCCTTTTTTCCTCCTTAAGGAACCCAAGGCGGCATACATAGTCCTCCTTCTCCTCCATTTTATCCTCACAACAACAACCCTGTGAGGTAGGTTGGGCTGAGAGTCTATGACTGGCCCAAAGTCACCCAGTGAGCTTCCATGTCCGAGTGGGGACTAGAACCCAGATCTCCCGACTCCCAGTCCAACACTCTAGCCACTACACCACACTGGCTCTCCATTCTATCACGGTCCTTTTGAATTTTATCCCTGTCTGCTGACATGATAAGTATCCCTCCCTGTTTTGTGGCACTTGCAAATTTGAAAAGGATCCCCTCCACTCCTTCATCTGAATCAGGAAAAGGCAACCTGCAGTTCCCAGGTGCCTCAAAGATGATGGAGGTTCTGTGAGTACATCAGTAAGTTTCTTTGCACCTTAGGATGCAGTTCAGATGGTCCTGAAGACCTGAACTCATTGAAGCTAGCTAGGTATTTCCTGGCCAACTCTTTATCAGTCTTGAATGGCAATCCTGACCCCCTCACCAGTCACACTACTTACGTGAGGTTGCACACAGTTCCCCTTTTGGCAGTGGTGCCCAATGGCAACTGTTTTCTGAGCCTCATAGCTGCGCAGGGTGGAGGGACAGCAATTTTTGTCCTGCTGATGGCCGGGGTGGGAAGGGATAAACCTCCCCTCCCCATACACTGTGGTCCCAGTAACAATCATACATGCATGCGTGTGCGCACGCACACACACTTAAAGATCTTTAGTGTGCAATCCTATCAGGATGCCTGTCAGCCTCCGAACTTGGAGGCTGACAGAAATCCTAGGCAGACCAAGAGGAGTGTGGAGATGATCTTCGCCTCTGCGCTTCTCCTGCTCTGTATTTCAGCTAGACAGGAATTTTTCACCCATTTAGCTGAGGCATCAGAGAAGGGGAGGGATGGAGGCCTCTGGATAGGCGAAAGCCAGCTTCCCCAATCCCCTCCCTGCCCATGGGAATGCCCCTTTCTGTCCTCTCGGAGGTGGCCTTTGCAACCTCAGAGAGGCAGCCAGCATGGTTCTCTCCACACCAGCTGCAAGGCGAGGGGGAGGGGAGCTTGGACTCCTGGGTCCAAGGTCAGAGCGCTGTCTCTGACCTTGGATCCAGGAATCTGAAGTATGCTGTGGCCCCCCAGGCTCTGTCCAGGGGCCATAGGATTGCTCTCTTCGTGATCTTGTTATATTAGTATGTTCATCTTTTTATTGACTTTTTAAAATCTTTATTTCAAAATAAAATAGCACATGATAAAAAGAAAAAAGAAAGACATAGCTGCACACAAGCTTCAGCACAACTCATTCAGCGTTCTAAGGTCCATTTGATATGAGCAAGCAATTGTATGCATCCAAAGGGGCTCATAGACTCACAGCCAAGATTAGAATAAAATGAAATTGGGAGCTCCTGCTTGGGCAAAATATTTGAAGGATATGAAAGACAGGCCAATGAAAGAGTTCTGGTAACACTCATGAAATTTCCTACAGGAGTTTTGTTCTTTCCTAGTCAAGATGCTGATTTTAAACACTGTCATAGGCTACAGAGAAATTCGGACGCTTCATGATTAAAGAGGTATGTCATTAAAAATGGCATGATCGAATACATTTTGCTGTAGATGTTCTGAGAGATACCGTTGTAGGAGTGATCAGATAAGCACAGAAGGATTATGATGTTTTAGATTAGTATGACATGGGCCTACTGCTATGATCTTACCCAGAATTAAAGTACTTCCTGGACTGCTCAGGTAAGAGAGGAGCACTTAACCAAAGTTTTTTTGTTATGGTAGATTAAGTATGTACACAACTAAAAAGAACTACAGAGCCTGCTGGTGTACTACCAAATAAGAAAAGTTAAGGAGATAAGGGATGCTGCCAGACGAGGCTTTTATGGCAACATTGCCCTAGCTCATTCAAGGAGTTTTAGTGGGGTGGGGTGTTGAGATGATGTCATCTTTCACTCATAACCCACTTGTGTTTTCTTCCATCTTTTCTCTTACTGTAGATAATCCCTTAAGAAAGAAGAGATGGAATAGCTGCACAATGGCTTCTCATAGGTAGCACTAGGAACCCTCCTTCTGGAAGCACCCATAAGTGCCCTGCTGGATCAGACCAAAGGCCCATCTAATCCAGCATTTTGTTCTCCCAGTGGCCAAACAGATGCTTATGGGAAGCCCACACACAGAACATGAGGGCAATAGCACCCTGCCACTCATGTTCCCCAGCAACTGGTATAAAGAGGCATACTGCCCCTGATATGGAGGTAATATATAGCCATCATGACTAGTAGCCACTGATAGCTTTATCCTCCATGAATTTGTCTAATCCTCTTTTAAAGCCATCTAAGTTGGGAGCCATCATTACATCTACTGGTAGCAAATTACATAGTTTAACTTTGCACTGTGTGAAGAAGTACACCCTTTTATCTTTGAATCTTCCACTACTCAGCTTCAGAGGATAGTACTATGATAATTTAAACATTTAAGCCAGAGCTTATAGAGTGCTTTCATACAGAAGAGCAAAATGCCAGACATTTTTTAACTTGATAATTCAAGGCCATTTCACAGTGTTTAAGGGCTTTTCTACACAAGCCATTTATCGTGTGCTCGTCATTTCCTACTCATGGTTGTTTATGGGTTCTTTAGATGAAGTTGTGAGCCTCCAGTTTCACTTCTGTGTCTAACCAGCACTTTCAGCAAGGTTTTTTAGAAGAGGGAAAATGCAGCATTTAATTATGAAAGTGAAAGAAAGCGTGATTTCTTCTTGGGTATTTGCACTATTCCGCTATACCACAGTGCCACCTAGAGGTTATGTAGCAGAAAAGCAGGAAAGGAAACACTCTGTGTAGTGCTCGGATCTAAATTCTGCAACAAAACCAAAAATAAATACAGCCAATCAACAGCCGATTAACACCTCGCGCAGAAAAGCTCTATAGCTTTGTATCAATACTGTTGTCACTCAGTCAGTGCTATTCTGGAACTCTTGTTTGAAGTGGCTTGCATTTGAGACCAACTGCCCACACTGCGTGCACACTGCCATATCCAGAGGTGCATCTTGTCTTAATATCACGAAGTATTTCGATTAGCTCAGCAGTTCTATATCTTCTTAAGCATAGCGAACAAGTGCCATGAGCACAGCCTATATCAAAACACAGCAAGAGTGAAACCAAAAGCCAGGTAGATTCAATGGGCTATGTCAGCCTTCCGCAAGCTGGTGCCCTCCAGATGTGTTGGACTACAACTCCCAGCATTCCCCAGCCAACCATGCTGGGAGTTATAGTCCAACAGATCTGGAGGGCACCAGCTTGGGGGAGGCTGGGCTTTGTGGAAGTGTGTAGGATTCCTTCTGATCACATGCAATGTATATCACAATGGTGGAAATAGAGGCCACTGATGGAACAGCCACTAGTACTGCAAAAGGCCTCTTGAAGGGAATGAAAAGAATACTCCATTGTGTTAAATACTTGGCTAGTTTAGGGAGAGAAATATTTAGGATTCTGACCAGTGCCTTGGAAAAGCTACGACATGAAAACCTCAGTTTATATTGCGTTCTGAAACTGATAAAAGCATGTTAATGTTTGTCAAGAATGAGTTTATCTAAAAACAACAACTGAAAAAGCATTATGTGATGAAGGTGAAAACATGGCTAAGGATCTTGAAATTGCCATTCCCAACCTGGCAGTATCAAAAAATCACTATGACAGCGTTATAACCTGAAGATCACAAAGAACGAAAGCAAATCTCCAGCAAGCTGGCACAGTGGGATAGTCATCTCTACAGGCTATTCCTAAGAGCAGTCAAAAATACATAAAAATTGATTTCTGCTATCCTGTGTTAGAGAGAATTCTTGTTGAACTCGACAGATTGTTCACCTCTAACACTAATTTGCTCTTCAGACCTCACAGGGACCTTGGGAAGAAAGGAACAGAGAAAAAGCCAAGCGCAGAGAATTGTGCTCCTTCTATTAGCAAAACTGGAGATTACTATGACTGGCTTATTTACAAATATGCACCATCAAAATCCTCCACATTTGTGAACAGACGTGGCTTACAGCACAACCCTGTGCTTGTTTACTTAGACGCAAGTCCCCTACTGTGTTCAGTGGGGGTTTTCTCCCTGGTAAGTGTGTTTGGGATTGCAGCCTTTATTATAAAGGGGCAGCACACTAAACCCTCCAAACGTTAGGTCAGGAGTGGGGAAACTATGACCCTCCAGATGTGGTTGGACTACAACTCCCAGCATCCCTGACAATTGGCTGTGTTGGTTGGGTTGGAGTGTAACAACATCGGGGAGGGTGCAGGTTTCCCACCCCTGCATTAGATAAGATAATCCAGTTTGTCTTCAATTCACAATCTGCTTTGTGTGTTTTCAGAATGAAGCTCCAACTTGGATATTGCAAGGATAGGGGTGTACTGCTTCTCTCCACCACCACCACCCATTCCCTGCCTTTCGGGGGAGGGGGGGTTCAGGCCTGACTAGTACTAGGCAGGCAGCATGAATTCCTACTGGTGCTTATATTTCCAAAGAGCATGTATACTTTTCCTTCCATGTTCTCTCCCCAGAAGACCTTTATGTAAGCAGAACGTGCAACAAGATGTTTTATTTGTAACCTAATTTTATCTGCTCCAACATACCTCATCCATTTTGCACACGTGGAATAGCCAGATAAATATCCTTTCTTCTTTCCTCAAATGTCCAGCCAGTTGAATGTTCCTGTATAACATAAAAACCTGCATTCTGCATTACACTGGTCAGCCCAACAAAAAGGCACTGTGACACCTATTCTGTGTTTCTCAGTACAATTAAAAATGATTTTAACTTGGCACCCAAAATATGAGAGAGACTGTGCTGAGCTAATGTATCTCAGGAGGGTATTCCATATATGGGGTGCCAGAGCTCTCTCCTTTGATGTTGGTAGATGCCCAAGCAAGGCCTCAGGTGGTGATCTGAAAGATTATCTTAGCCACTACGCTGTACTCTTGCTTCTGACGAGGCATTAGCTTTGACCCAAAACACACCAGGCATAGCAAACTTCCTGGAGCACTTCCATAAACAGAGGGGATTTTTTTCAACATCTTTTGAGGTTCACCTGACTTAACTCGCTGCTCTGGGGAATCAGCAGATACATCTGTTCCCTCCCCGGTACCAACGGAGACATGACAAGCTGCCCCTTCTGAGGCTCCCATTACTTCTGTACAACTATTAAAGGTGCAGAGGCCCCATTCAATATGAAAACTAAGAATTGTTATCATAAGTCATAAGGAATACAAACTTGGCCTATTCTGTGGACTCAGCTATCTTAAATTTTATTATGTGTGCTTATGCCACCACCAATCTGTATGCAGCACCACAGCTTATCCAAAGATAAACTGCAGGCAATGCTGGCTTTACATGTGTCTTAGGCTTCTTGTTACTGGGAGAGCTATCAGCTGTGTCAGGGAAGGGGCATCCATTTTAATTACGGAGAGAGGCTTTTCTATCCATTATTTACTATCTGCAGAAAACAATAAAATCTCTATCAAAATGGAGGCAAACCCAAGAAGTATTTTTCACTCATCTTGTTAGCACAAATCAGAAGAGAAGTAAAACTAGCACAAGAGACGTCCATGCCATCAAATCAGGGCAGACAACAAATTCAAAACAACTCGGACCCAAAGTACATGTGACAGGGGTAAAGTGGGGTTGAGATGTAACTTAGATGGCCAAAGGGCCACTTGGGCAGCGGGGTGCTGAACTCTCTCACCCCCACCCCACTATTCTTAACCTTTCACTCTGTCCCTCCAGGCATTCAGTTCAATTTTCAGTCCTTCTGAATGACATACACAGAGGTATAACTGGATATGAACGGGACCCCCATCCATGCCTGTTTGTGCCATTCAGGGCTGGGGCTGGGGACTTATGCTGGAGTGGCCGTGGAACTCATTTCTTTGGCTGCTCCTGGTAGCCAGCAGGGGCTGCCATTCCCCCCGCCCCCCAATACCCTGGAGATGTTCTGGGCATTGTGAGTATATAACAGAGTGGCTGCAGAACAAGGTGGCCATTTACGCATTGCCAAAAGAGAAGAAATGTGTCACCAAAAAAGAGGACACCAATTTGCATGTGTACCTGACACAGAGAACATTTGTTATTAGGTGGATTAGAAATGTATTTATTTATTATAATGATGATGATGATGTACATTTATATGCATAGGTGCAAATTTAGAAATAATAACTATAAGTTAAATAGAAATACAATATAGCTCACTATAGTGGGAAGTGAACTTGTGTGTCTACTCAGTCTGCTGTCCAGGATAGGCAACTTCAAGGCCCAGCTCTCCCCTTCTGATGGTTCTTTACCTTTCAACCAAACTTGGACTGGACAACCCATCAGAGGACTCTGCCAGCTTTCCAAAACAGAGGACTCTTCTCTGTAAACTATGACACCTGGCCTGCAGAAGGCAGCAGCAGCAGCAGCAACACACACACACACACACACAGTTTTTTAAAAGCACACAAATGCAAGTAACAAAATGAATGACTGTGGAATGAATGAATGAATGAATGAATGAATGAAAAAAATGGATGCCGATCATATGAATAAATAATGAAATGAATCAGGGTCTGCATGACGAAAACAAATGGAATGATGAAATTAAATATATATATATATATATATATATATATATTTGCATATCCCTAGTTCCCAAGGTTGCAAATCTCTACTGTTTGGACTAGAGAGGATCGACACATTCACCATGAGGCTTGTGGATGTCAGGGCATCTGATTTGTTAAAAAAAAGTTTTTTGATCTAAAAGCAGCTTGAGTTGATGAGAATTCTTGATAGGCCAATCTGAATGGAGTGAACTACCATTAGAATTCAGTAAGTAAGGTGGGGTTTGTGGATCACACCATGCTTTTCATTTCACAGAAGCTCTCCAATGTAATTACGCCTACATTCAAATATGCACTGGGCTAATAATATGGCCAGTCGCAAACATTTAAAAATAATGAGTTTCCCTAACCACCATCAACAAAATTATAATACTGGCTGAAAATATATGGTATAGGGCATGGAGAAGGGAACCTGTATTCTACAGATGTTGTTGGACTCCAATTTCCATCCACCCTAGCCAGCATGGCCAATGGTCAGGAGTGATGGGAGTTGTAGTCCAGCAACATCTGGAGGGCCACAGGTTACCCATCCCTGGCATAGGGGGGAAAGATGTAATTGTATTCATTTCCCAAGCTCTGACTGCATAATCTTCTCACCAAATAGAGGAGCTGCAAACAACTGCAGTTAAAATTGAGGTTACCATCATTTGTATAATGTCATCTTTCTTGGAGACAATTGCAACTTTCTGCAGTAGAGGCAGTGGTGTAGCTAGGACTGGACCTTGGGGCTGATGTCCAGGGCCTCGCAGCTCAGAGGACACCCCCCCCTCAATATTACTTCCCAGAGAGAGGCAGGTGAGGAGGGCATCGGGACAGCAGAAGCAAACTCCATTGTATTCCTGTAGTCATGTTGGTGTTATGATTTAAGTGAGCCTAAAATACAAGACTGCACCTGACCAAGTTGTTGTTGTTGTTTGTCAGAGATGGCAAGCAGCGCTGTTGTTGTTCTAATTTATCAGGAATGTAGAAACAGATGTAAAGCATGGAACAGGTGGCGGGGAGAGAAATGTTAGTTGTATGGTTTGTGACTGAAGTAATACACGTGACCATCTAAAGGGAGGGGCCCATAAGACCATTAAGTACAGGGCCTAAAATTACCTAGCTGCACCACTGAGTAGAGGCCATCTTGCTTCTTTTTTAAGAGCTTATCCTGGGGCAATTACATTATTGCTTTCCATCATATGGCATAGTTTGCTTCCCATCATGATCTTACACCTTTCCTGGACTGAAAAATGCCTCTCATGATGACTGTCCAAGTTCTACAACTGATGCTGTCGTGCTGAAAGCCTCATCGATTCTGTAGGATGGCAAAGCGGTTAGATTCAGGCTGTCTAAATGCGCCAGTTGGAATACGATCGTGCTGCTTTCGTGCATCCAATCCTGCAGACAAAATTTTTCCGAACATTTCATCGGGGCTGCTCCCAGCAAAATGGCCTTGCAGGTACTTCCTGTCAAGTCAGTGCTTTTCATTACCAACCTCAGCTCCTCACAGAATAAGATTTTGCCTCTCACTTTCCACATATCTGGGGGGTATAGATGGATGCATGCTGTATCCCTGGCTTTTCTGTAACTGGTCTGACAGCCCATCCCTATGTGTCACTAACACCCCCCCCAAAAAAAAATAGGAAGAGAGAGAGCACTGTGATTGCCACACTGTATGAGAGGAACACCATTCTACAGCAGGGGCCTTGAGCCTCTTTCAGAATGCAATTTTGGAAAAGCTGTGTTCCAGTGGTGGTCAGGGCCAAAAGCAAAATGGCGCCACTTAAAGCAGAATCCTTTCTTCCTATTTAAAAAAAAAACATTTTGCAGTCAGATGACAGCTGGATGGGCATGAACAATGGTGTCTAACCCCCACCCCCAAGACCATTAAATCCAGGGTCTAAAATTATCCCGCTGCACTGCCAGGGACTGAACCCAGTAGACCTGCCCCTCTGGTTGCCACACACATTCAGTGTTAACGAGAAAGAACCCTATGTGCATAGGACTGTCACTGTACACAACATAGAACTCCCCCCCACCATTAATGCCAAATGTGTGACTACCAGAGATATGGCCAATGGGTGCGGCAGCATGGCCAGCAGGCATGCTCTCCTCCCCTGCTGCTGCCATGAGTTCGATGTATGTGGGAACATCTGCACACATATTTTCACCTGCTAATTCTCAGAGATCACACCATTGCCCAGTTCAAAAGTTGGCAACTAACTAGGCCAGTCCAAAATATGCCCAGGAAGCTGCTCATGGTGCAGTTCAAATTCTTCTGGTTGTCTTAGTCTGCAATCCTATGCCCACTTACCTGGGATGAGCCCCATTTAACTCAATGGGACACATAGACCTGCAAGTCCCATTGAGTCCTATGGCGCTTACTCCCAGGTAAGTGGGTATAGGATTGGAGCCTAAGTGTATCTTGTGCAGTCCAAACAAAACTACATTTACTCAGAAGTAAGTACCATTAAGTTCAATGTCTTCCCAAATGTACATAGGACTGTAGACTCACAGCATGAACCTGTTGGAAGTGAGTCCCACAGAAGTCAACATGGCTTACTCCAAGTAAATGTGCATAGGATAACAGGCTTAATCCTATAAATCTTTTATTAACACTTGGTATTATACTAATTAAAACTGCCTTCTGTATGTATTATTAATTTTTGCAGCACTTCATGCTAGGGTGACATTTTTAGCTGGCTTAGCAGAATTTAGCACAGTAAATAAGAAAAAACTCATTTCCAGGCAATTAGGCTTGCAGAAAAATCAGTCTCCTAATGGAGGGCATGATGATTACAAATTTTACCTAAGTAAATGGGGTTTTTTTAAATGATAACTCCTCATGCTAAGTAAACAGATTGGTGTAGTAATGTCCTAAGCAATACTTAAATGTAACTGTTTAATAAATTGGTAAATTACTCATTTCATCTTAGAACAAAATGGTAATCCTGCAGTAATAACCCAGTATATATTCTGTAAATATGAAGCATCATCACTTTAGCTCTGAAGAAATCACCCGGGCAATATGTCAGCATTGATCTAAAACTATAGCATTTTATCTCAAGTTTATTACCCATTTTTGAGAATCGCTGAGATTCTCAGAGCATAATGGCAATAAAAGAAGAATTTAAAAAGCGCTTAAATGTGCATAAGTTAATCAGAGGTACCCTCGGGGGGAAAAGGAAATTTGGTAAAACATGAATTATCAGCATCATTTAAACTTACTTTGGACGCTAGAGATAATAAATGGCACCGTAATTTAGAAATAGCTTTTAACATCAATGACTGTAAGTAGCACTTTGCCGTTCATAAGAATTGCAAAGCAATGGTGCTGCAGCCAATTTTATTAGCCATTTTTTTCTTTATAAAAGCATTCAAACCATTTTCCAAACTGAGCAGACAGGAACAAGAGTTACACGTTAATATGCAAAATGCATTTGTTTAGGGGGATTTCTCCCCCCCCCCAAGAGCAAGCAATAAATCTACCCAAAGATATGGTCTGCAGGCAATTGAATGATCATTTAGGAAGAATAAAGCTCTTTTCAAGTTTACATATTTGGGAGGAAAGGAAGCAGGGGGAGAGGTAAAGCGAGTTGTTCCTTCCTTTCTGATTTTGCCACAGAACTTCTTGGCACCACTGAGCAATTAAAAGGAGGTGGTGCATTTTGGGGGCCCTTGCAATGTAGCCACAATAATTCTACTTTTAAAGTTCTTGTTCCTGACAATCAGGGCATATATGATGTAATGGTCAATTACCGGAAACAAATAAATTCAAATTCCTTTTGTTTTTCAAACCAGGCACAATGAAACGATGGTGCCTTCTTCTCATGGGTTATCACAAATGCCACTTTGTATGTGTTTTCAAAGAGAGAGAGAGCAGCTAGGCTGCCCTGTGGGAGGGAGGGAGTCATAGATTGCTTTCATGGAGCGTTGGCAACTCTCCTGACCTGTCAACACAGCAGAGAGTATTGCCATTGGCTCTGATCCACACATCCTTGCATGGCTGTTCATCTGTGCGCTGTGTGTGCATCTTGTGGCACGTGTGGATCTGTGCGCATGGCATGCATGCACCTGCCAAGCAGATGGTCAGGTCTGTCAGCTTTGATCAGTGCTGCAATTGGCGTTGGGGAAGTGGACTACGCTGACCAACTGCTTTGCAGGGTCGCACACACAGACCTGATCCTCCATGGATCACTGGGTGCTAAAGCCCCAACTTTTGGAAGTTGGGGGGGGGGTTTCTACCCCACATGCAGGCAGCATCTCTTTGCATGTATGAGACACAACCTAGCAGAACTGCTTCTACATGTTAATTTCCACACTGGATGGGAGTGACTGTATCTTGAACAAACAACACACACACACACACACACACTCCTCTTTGTACAACATGTGCTAAATTTTAAAGATTTGTGTGGGAAAGAAAGTATGTAAAAGGCTGCAAGAATGCATCAGGGTTCAGTGCTGTATTTTTGCCCCCTGCCAGGAGATTAAAAAAAAAACAAACAAACCTGGGATCCCTATTCAGATGAATCTATGGGGTAAAATATCAGAAAAAAATAGAAAAAAGCCAAGGAGCCTGGTTTTATTCTGTGGCTTGATCACCAGGTGACACCTTATCACACAGGTGACCACATGAGTGGCATCATGTACCATATCATGATTATAACCCCACCCTTTTCATAACAAAAGGCTGTGACATGTCTGTCTTTCTCATGGAGGTTGCAAGAGCCTCTTCTTGTCTCTGCTCAACTCTGTTCACCTTCTTCTGCTTTCCTATTCATCCAGTCAAGATATACTGTAGAAAGGGCCTTGTACAAACCATTGTGGTTTGGTTAGCTGCCCTCTAAGAACCCATGTGCACCTCTCTCTGGTTTCTGACAGTCAAGTGCTCCTTCTAGATTAAGAATATACACACACCTTCAACCCAAAAGTACAGTGCCTTGCTTAAGTATTCACCCCCCTTTGACCTTTCCACATTTTGTTGAGTTACAACCTGGAATTAAAATGGATTTTATTAGGATTTTTTGTCACTGATCTACACACAATAGTCCATAATTTCAAGGGGGGGGGGATCTACATATTTTACAAAATAATTTACAAATAAAAACCTGAAAAGTCTGGATTGCATAAATATTCACCCCCTTTGCTGTGACACCCCTAAATAAGCTCTGGTGCAACCAACTGCCTTCAGAAGTCACACAGTTGAATGGAGTCCACCTGTGTGCAATTCAAGTATCACATGATCTCAGATCAAATACATCTGTTTCTGGAAGACCCCAAAGTTTCAGGGAGAGTATATCTCAACAAACAGCATCATGAAGACCAAGGAGCTATCAAAACAAGTCCAGGATAAAGTTCTGGAGAAGCACCAACCAAGGTTGGATTATAAAAAAATATCCCAAACTATGAACACCCCCTGGAGCACACTTAAATCCATTATTACAAAATGGAAAGAATATGGCACAACTGTGACTCTGCCTAGACAAGGCCGTCCACCAAAACTCAGTGACCGGGTAAAGACGGCACTAGTCAGAGAAGTATCCAAGAGGCCAATGGTAACTCTGAAAGAGCTGGAGAGATCTACAGTTGAGATGGGAGAAACCATCCATGGGACAACTATCACCCAAAAGCTCCACACAGCTGGGCTTTATGGAAGAGTGGTGAAAAGAAAGCCATTGCTGGAAAAAAAAAAAACAGACCCATATCCCCAAATCCTATCTGGATTTTGCCAAAAGGTATGTGGCAGACACAGCAAACATGTTGAAAAAGGTTCTCTGGTCTGATGAGACCAAAATTGAACTGTTTGGACAAAATGCTATGTGTGGCACAAAGCCAACAGTGCTCATCGTCCTGAGAACACCATCCCCACGGTGAAGCATGGTGGTGGCAGCATCATGTTGTGGGGATGCTTTTCATCGGCAGGGGCTGGGAAACTGGTCAGGATTGAGGGGAAGATGGATGGAGCCAAATACAGGGCAATTCTAGAGGAAAACCTGTTTCAGTCTGCAAGGGACCTGGGACTGAGGCGGAGGTTCACCTTCCAGCAGGACAATGACAATGACCACACAGCCCAAGTTACACTGGAGTGGTTTAAAAACAAGAACCTGACTGTCTTAGAATGGCCCAATCAAAGCCCAGACCTCAATCCAATTGAGAATCTGTGGCAAGACTTGAAAAGTGCTGTTCAGCAATGGTTCCCATCCAACCTTACCAAGATTGAGCAATGTTGCCAAGAACGGGCAAAAACTGCAGGATCCAGATGCGCAAAGCTGGTAGAGACTTACCCAGAAAGACTCACAGCTCTAATTGCTGCCAAAGGTGCTTCTACCCAGTATTGACTCAGAGGGGTAAATACTTACGCAACCAACAAATGCCAGTTTGTTTTTGTTTCATTAACTTCTGTGCCATGATAAAAAATATTTTGCACCTTCAGAGTGTTAAGTATGTTGTGCAAATCAAATGGTAAAAACGCAAATTAAATCCATTTTAATTCCAGGTTGTAACACAACAAAATGTGGAAAAGTCAAAGGGGGATGACACAAGGAACTGTATGTGGGTAGGAAATACTGTCTGGCAGCCTTCCCCAACTTGGTGTCCTCCAGACGTTTTGGATGACAACCAGCATTCCTGGTCATTGGCCACACTGGCTGGGGCTGATGGGAGTTGAAGTCCAAAATATCTGGAGGACACCAGGTTTGGGGAAGGCTGCTGTAGGGCAACAAATTTGACACTTAGGACCTTCTGGCATGACATATCTAAATGTTACCTCCATTTGTGATTATCAGGATTCGAGTAAGAGCATATGGGCATCAAAGAAAAAAGACAAACAAGAATCAGCAATGGTTGCAGGTGGTCATGCATGTAAATGGGCTCTGAATCCACTTATTCCATATCCTCTATCACCACTTGTGTCCCTCATCACATCCTTGGCCTCCCCGTCGACACACTGCCATGGTAAAGATGAGGGCTGATAGCAAGTGGTGGTCAGTGAGCATCAAGGTTTCTTGTTTCATTAAAATCCATGCACTAAAACCAGCCATTCCTTCCAATCCTCCGGTCTACGAATCCTTCAGGAATTCAGCTGCTGGGTGCTTGCCAACCCCTGGCCCTTCCGGTGCAACGTTTCTTCCTCTTTTATGCACAAGCACAGTTTAATGAAGCATCATCGGCTTCTTGCAACATGACCCTGATGGACAGGAAGACCAGCTGGAAAGCAGGGGGTTCTCCTCAGAGTCTCTCCGAGTGCCGCCAAGTGCCAAACGTGCAATTAAATTGTCAGGTTATGCTATTATCACCCTGTGCAGATGTCAGCTTGGCAGCCTCAGGCCCAGACTAGGACAATCTCTGCTGACTCTCTAGGGCAACCTTCCCCAACCTGGCACCCTGCAGATGTGTTGGACTACAACTCCCATCATTCCTGGTCAGCATGGGAGTTGTAGTCCAGCAATCTGCAGTGCACCAGCTCAAGAAAAGGCTGTTCTAGGGACTGTCACTAGACTTTGCAACAGGACCATTGCAGAGTTGGAGACCTGGGTCTCTCTGAATCATCTTCCGTACAGGCATATTCACGGATCTTTTGAAGCACTTGCATTCTGGCACTGCACACTGGATGCTTTGTATTTTCCTTCTTATTGCAGCCTACTTATCTCATTCACTCCCTGTACAAGTCCCTCTTTTCTTTCCAATGGCTATCGAACTGAATACTTTATGTAACAATGTCTTAGGTAATGTTGACCAATTTTTCTAAAAGAAATCTTTCAATATGTTCCATGCACAGAGGAAGACTGATTTTAGTACCTGTAAAATTCCTGATAGTTGTGCCAGGTTCTTTTTGGAAGTTTATAAGAACATCTGCTCCTAAGATTTGGTCCACTGAAACTTGGGTTCAAATCCCACCAGTGCTATGTTGCTCACTGGGGGACCCTGGGGCACTTAGCCAGTCACTGTAGTTTATTGGATATCAGCCTTTCCCAACCTTGGGTCCTCAGATGGGGTTTGGACTACAACTCCCATCATCCCCACCCAGCACACCAATTGATGAGTATGTTGGAAACTGTAGTCCAACAATCTCTAGGGATCCAAGTATGGGAAAAGCGGGATTAACTAAAGAGGTTTTAACCACTTTGAGCCAGTTACTCTCCTTCTCTCAAGCTAACCTACCTCACAGGGTTATTATGAGGATAAAAGGTGCTGGGGGGAACCGTGTACACCACCCTCCACTCCTTGGAGGATATACATGTAATAAATAAAGTGCTGAGAGGATCAAATGTCTGTGTGGGGGATGACAACATATGCCACCCTGAACTCGTTGGGTACAAGCAGAATAAAAATAGTAACATTAATAATAATACTTCAGAGATGGGGTCATGTGCATAATGCACATGACCCCATCATGTGCATTATGGTTATGTGCGGAAGGTGAGGATGTTGTAAGACCATAAGAAAAGCCCTGCTGAATCAAACCAAAGGTCCATCTAGTCCAGCATTCTGTTCATACAGTGGCCAACCAGATGTCGACCAGGAACCCACAAGCAGGACATGAGTGTAACAGCACCTTCCCACCCATGTTCCCCAGCAGCTGTTATACAGAGGCATAGTGCCTCTGATACTGGAGGTAATATATAGTAAGGGATGGCGGAGAAATCCGCCATGGACTCCAATGAGGCCGGATTCTTTAGAATCCAGCTCCCCAGAGTCCGTGGCGGAACGGACTACCTCCCCACGTCACCCCACAACATTTTCCCGGGATGGACCCTACCTGCCGCCGGCCGGTCCAGGTCCATCCACTGCCGTCCGTTGCCCCGGTCTGCAGACGCAAATGGCGTCCAGCGTAGTGGATGCCATTTGCATCCCTGCTTTATCCTGATAGATTTACATAGCCTATCACGGCAAAGAGCAGGGATGCAAATGGCGTCCGCTATGCCATTTGAGTCGCTACTCTTTTCGTGGTAGGCTACATAAAGATTTACATAGCCTATCACGACTACAGCAGGGATGCAAATGGCGTAGCGGACGCAATTTGCATCCCTGCTCTTTGCCGTGATAGGCTACGTAAAGATTTATGTAGCCTATCACGGCTAAAGCAGGGACGCAAATGGCATCGGCTACGCCAGATGCCATTTGCGGCCACAGACCGGCAGCGGACAGAAGTCCGGCTGCAGATAGGCCCAGCTGGCGGCTCCGTAGACTCGCTGCGGAGCGGAGCCGGCCTGGGAGAATTCCAGGGGGAGGGACAGATCGCCTTCCCCCTGCCAGCAGACGCCCCAACCGGATGGGTGAGTGGGGTTCGTACACCCCTAATATATAGTCACAAAACACGCATTTCCCAGAAGGCAAACTGAAAAGAAAAGCAAGTTGCCCCAGAAACTAAGTACAAGGCAGAGAGGGAGTGTGACCACTCTTCTGAACTCACAGTTTTCCCCTTCAGCGGCTATTTCACAGAAAGCAAACTGATGAGGCTCAGTGACAAGCAGCTTGGTGAAGAGTACAAGGTGGAGGTGGAGTCTCTGCCCCAAATGCCAAATCACATATCTCATACCTGCTCCCACAAAGCACAATAGAAAATACCCATTTTACTAAAGGCAACGTGGTGATGCTCAGAAAAATCCTCCACCCCCAAAAAGAAAAAATGGAGGGAAAACATGCACACACAGCACAAGTAAAGCACCTCCCCCTGTAGCACCTCAGGATGCTCCCTACTACTCCCCAGCTTACCTTTTCTTTTCTTTTTCTGAGCAGCTGGATACACTTCAAAACAAACTGCTGGCCCGCAACCACCCTCCATTTTATTTTCTAATAAAATGGATGGTACTCATATGGAGACCAGAGGAATTCCTGGTAATAAAGATGATGCAGGAGGACTGTGCTTCCCTTTGCAGCACACCAGCCTCCCGGTCAAAAGGTTGGGTTTTTTAATTAAAAAAAAACTATTTTAAAAATAAATTCAGGAGGAGCGGGGCACCTGGCATCCACCAAGGAACCTACTCACAGTCACCACCTTGGGGACCCCAGTGGTATAGCATAGTCTAGGGCTGGGGGATGTGTGGCCCCCTCCAGATGTTGTTGGATGCCAACTCCTATCTGCTGTAGCCAGTATGGCCTATGTTCAGGGATGACAATGGGAGTTGTAGGGCTTTTCTACACAAGGCATTTATCATGCACTCGTCATTCCCTACTCACAATGGTTTACAGGCTTAGATGACATTGTGACCCCCAAGTCACACTTCTGTGTCTAACAAGCACTTTCAGTGAGTTTTCTTAGAGTACGGAAAATGTGGCATCTAATTGTGAAAGCAAAAGAAAGCACGATTTCCTCTTGTATAGTTGTGCTATTATGCTATACCACACTGCCACCTAGAAGTGATGCAACAGAAAAGCAGGAAAGGAAACACTCTTCATGTAGTGCTTGGATTTCAATTCTGCGATGAAACCAAAAGTAGATACAGAGGATTAACAACCAGCCTTGCATAGAAAAACCTATGGTCAAGAAACATCAGGAGAGCCAAAAGTTCTTCGTCCCTGCATAGTGGCTATAGAAGACTGGGCTAGGAATCAAGAAGCCCCCAATTCAAATCTTGCCTCTGTCGTTATTTATTTATTTATTTATTTATTTATAATATTTATATACCACTCCACATCAAAGATTTCAGAGTGGTGAACAACAAGATAAAGGAATAAAACCCCATAATTAAAACAATTAAAACATGTTAAAGAACAGATTCTGAATGTAATAAACTGCAGCTGGGCAGTCAGGGAAGGCCTCTGGAAATAGCAATGTCTACAGGAGGCACTGAAAGCAACACAACACTGGCACCTGTCTGAACTCCAAAGGCAGGGAGTTCCACAGGAAGGGGGCCACCACGCTGAAGGCTCTTTTCCTTGTGGACTCCAACCGAGCCATAGTCCATGTGGAACCAGCAGTGACATACTGTCCGATGACCTCAGTGACTGGGCAGGTTGGTAAAAAAGAAGGCTCTTTCTCAGGTATCCTGGTCCCAAGTAGTTAAGGGCTTTGTACACTAGTACTACTTTGCACTTTACGTGGGGCTGCCCTTGAAGACGACTCGGAAGTTGCAGCTTGTGCAAAATGCAGCAGCTAGACTACTGACCAGAACACCCCATAGAAACCATATAACACCGGTTTTAAAGGAATTGCACTGGCTGCCAATATGCTTCCAGTCGAAATTCAAGGTTTTGGTGATGACATTTAAAGCCCTAAGTGGCTTGGGGCCTTGATATTTGAGGGAGTGCCTCTCCCTATATATGCCTGCCCAAGAACTGAGATCTGTTGGAGGGGCCCTCCTCTGCATCCCACCAGTACGAGAGATACACTATGGTGGAACATGGGAGAGAGCCTTCTCTGCTATGGCACCCCGGTTGTGGAATGCCCTCCCCTTGAAGGCCCGATTGGCACAGACATTGGTCTCGTTTCAGCACCAAGTAAAAACGTAGCTTTTTACCAAACCCTTTGAGGGCTAAATGCATTCCCTAGCACATTGTTTTAACTGTTTAGATTTTAACTGGTTTTAGCTTGTTTAATAGTTTAATATGTTTTAGGTGTTTAAATTATTTATTGTTTTATACTGCTTACATTGAGTTTATCTTTATGTCGCCCTGAGATCTTAATGATATAGGGCAGGATAGAAATGTTTTAAATAAATACATACATACATACATACATACATACTTTAAACCTGGCCTGGTAGAGAATAGGCAGCCAGTGCAGTTCCCTCAGCAAAGGAGTTACATGCTGAAAAGGGGCAGCTCCCGACAACAGCCAAGCTGCTGCATTCTGCACTAACTCCAGCTTCCGGAGCAGCCTCAAGGGCAGCCCCACATAGAGCGCATTGCAATAATCCAATCTTGAGGTTACTAATGCCTGTACCACTGTGGTCAAGCTATCCCTGTCCAGGAGAGGCCGTAGCTGGCAAGCCAGCCAAGCTAGTAAAAGGCACTCCGAGCCACAGCAGCCACTTGAGCCTCCAGCAACAACGATGAATCTAGGAGTATCCCCAGACTATGAACCTGATCTTTCAGAGGGAGTGCAGCCCCATCCAGAACAGGCAGTGAGCCTGTCTCCCGGACCTGGGAACCATTCACCCACAGAGCTTCCATCTTGCCAGGATTCAGCTTCAGTTTATTGGCCCACATCCAGCCCATTACTGAGTTTAGGCACTGATCCAGGACTTGCACAGCCTCTCCTGATTCAGATGTCACAGGGAGATGGAGCTGCGAGTTATCAGCATACTGATGGCATTCCGCTCCAAATCCCCTAATAACAGCTCCCAGTGGCTTCATATGGATGTTAAACCACGTTGGGGACAAGATGGTACCCTGCGGCACCCCATAGCTCAGTTGCCAAGGGGCTAAGGAGTAGTCACCCAGTGTTACTCTCTGCAATCGGCCCCGTAGGTAGGACTGGAACCACTGTAACACAGCGCCTCCGATACCCATCCCACGGAGTTAATCCAGGAGGATGCTATGGTTGATGGTATCAAAAGCCAATGAGAGGTCAAGCAGAATTAACAGCATTGCACTCCCCCATCCTTCTCTCGATAAAGGTCATCCATTAGGGCAACCAAGGCTGATTCAGTCCCATAACCAGATCGAAAGCCAGACTGGAATGGGTGTAGATAATCAGTATCCTTCAAGAGTGCCTGCAGTTGCTCTTCCACAACCCTCTCAAGTATCTAGGAAAGGGGTATTTGTGACTGGGCAGTAGTTGTCTAGTACTGTTGGGTCCAGAGTGGGCTTCTTCAGGAGTGGCCGCACCATTGCCTCCTTAAGGACAACAGGGACCACCCCCTTCTGCAGGGAAGCATTTATCACACCCTGAACCCACCCAGTCATATCTCCTTGGCTAGCTTTTATTAGCCAAGAGGGGCAGGAATCGAGGGGGCACGTGGTTGGTCGCATTGCTGCAAACACCTTGTCCACATCATCAGGCTGCAGGACCTGGAACTGATCCCACAAAATCGGGCAGATGGTGGCATCAGATAGTTCAACTGGAACTGTGATAACAACAGTGCCAAGTTCACTGCAGAGACAAGCGATTTTGTCCTCAAAGTGCAATGCAAAAAGGTCACAGTGGGTCCTCAATGGGGCCAGGAACCCATTTGCTGGGGAGGGTGTCAACAACCCCCAGACCACCCAGAAGAGTTCCGCTGGATGGCTACTTGAGGACGCAATGGAGGCATGAACTCACTACGTAGCCTTAGAAAAGCCATTGTTTCTCAGCCTCAGTTCCCCCATTAGGGGGAACTCGGGGATAATAAAATTCACCTACTTTACAAGGCTGTTATAGCAATTGGAACTTGTGAAAGTACTATACAAATGATGTACTACTATTATTAGCTCTGCTCACATTGGAAATATGATCCAGTTGGTAGGGCCAGAACAATAAGAACTGAATTGACAAGCTGATCATTCTGCAGCCATTTCAGGTGCTTGGATCTGAAGGGCAAAACTGGAGAGATGCATGTCTGAAAGCATTGTTACCATTGTTCTTTGACTAGCTGAAGTGAATCTAGCATTTCATGGATTTGAGGAAACGCTTAATAATAACAGGAATAGAAACTCTTAGGTGCATCAAGTGAATGGCTAAATTTGAGCCTATAATAAAACGGACATGCTGGGAGAGCATTTTGATTTATCGCTAGAACATATGAAAGTGTTTAGAGTCCTCTGTGATGTGAGAAGTATTGCAAACTTTCCAGCAAGTGAAACAGGAAAATGGCCTAATATCCTTGATAAGTTTTGTCAGTGTAGATCTGGCTAATAAGAACTTCTTTGAGGTCAAGTATTATATCTCCAGATTATTTGGAAGGCTTGGCTACATTATCCAGAGGATGTGACATTTGCAAGGATCTGTCAATCAAGCTAGAATGACCTGGATTCTAGTCCCCACCCAGCCATGAAACTCACTTGATGACTTTGGGCTAGTCACTGACTCTCAGCCTAACCTACCTCACAGGGTTGTTAAGATAAAATGGAAAGGAGGATCAAGTATGCTGCCTTGGGGGCCTTAGAGGAAAAGATGGGATATAAATGTAACAAACAAACAAACAAGCACATTGTCAAACAGCATACATAGAGTAAAAAAAAAAAAAAGACTACTTTGACTTAAAAGGTATATTATTATTATTATTATTATTATTATTATTATTATTATTATTATTACATTTATACCCCACCTTTCTACCAAAAAAATGGCACTCAAGGCAGGTTACAAAACAATTTAAAATAGATTAAAATAATAAAACACATTAAAATACAATAAAACATAACAATCACAGAATAAAAACATCCAAACCAACAGAGCCACTTACAGGCCAAAGTATTCATCCAGAAAGTGACCAAATCCTTTACTGTGATATTGCTTGTGTGCTGGCATTAGACCATTTTGCAGGTCTAAGAAAAACACTGCCCCAGTTCAGATGTACTTATCTTGGCTAACTTGAGGTATGAACAAGCTTTGTGCCCATTGTACTGGCCCTCCTCAGTGTGCCACGATAAGCCAAGAAGTCTTCAATTACCCAAAACCAGGAAGCCATGTTTACCAGGTTCAAAACAAGCCAGGATCTTAAACCAACTTCAAACTGTGGTTTAAGGTTGCAGCTTATTCCAAACCAGGTAGTCGTTTCCTCAGTTTTGGACATAATTGCAGACCTCTATATCGCGGGAGTAGGGTGGAGACTTGGCCTGCCATAATACTTTGCCACTGAGAAAGTGTGATTCCTACCCCTGCCCCATCCCACCCGCACACACATATGAGTGTTCTGTTCCAATCCTATTGCAATTGCCATATGGAATGGGGCTGCCATGGACACCTCTTGGCTGCTATCTATAATGTCTTAGTGACAACTGTCCCCATGGCCTCTGACTGCACCACTATGTAGTCTGATTTTTTTTTCTTTTTAGGAGGTTAAAGTATGTCCTTTGTCTCTGTGTAGACTCTGCTGCAATGAGCAGCATTCCCCAGCACAAGTTTAGTTGTTTAGTTTCTAAAATATCTGTGGAAAGGGTGTAGCTCAGTGGTAGAGCACCTGTTTTGAATGCAAAAGGTCCAGGTTTTAATCCCCAGCATCTCCAGAGAGTTGGAAAAACTCCTCCCTGAAACCCTGGAGAGCCATTGCTGCCAGTCAGTGTCAACAGGCTAGATGGACCAAGAGTTTCCCTCAATAGAAAGCAGTTTCCTATGTTCTCAATAGTCAAACATTCAGAAAGACTACCAGCCAGCAAAGATCCCGGCTTCCCCTGACTAGCTTCCACCTATCAAGATAGGAATAGGTCAAACTCCCCCATTACATGTGCTTCTGTACAAGTGAAGTATATTCAGATTGCACAGATTCTGCTTTTATTTAGTTTAAAAGCTAATCACTCACTTGGTTTTCCTCTTATATTTCTGTTGTTTAAAGGGCTTCCGTACGTGCTGTCTCCCAAAAAGCCATTCCCCCCCCCCCCATGTGTTCATCTCTGAGCTGGCCAAACTTGCATCAGCCAAAATGAAAGTGTAGACAGTTTTCTTTGATCATGCATTCTTTCAACAAATCATTGCATTTTCTCTACCTGTAAATGATCTGTCCTGCCTGGATAAGTTACCAATCCAGCCTAAAAGACATATTCAGCACCAAGATCCCTCCTAAAGTGATTTCCCACAGAGCAAATGCATGTTGTCTAGCGTTAATTTCTAAGTCTGTCTACATGTTGAATTAGGCCTTTCATCTGAAAGGAAATGAACATTTGATTGGCAATGGGCCTCAAGGACCCAGGGCATGACAGCCTACCAAGATTTTGCCATGGCTATGAGAAAATCATTCCCTGCATTTCTGATGTCCAATCTTGAGTGCTTATGTAGCCAAAATACCCCCACCCCCACACAAGAGGGAGACATCAACAGGCTCAGCAAAGCCTTGAAGTTTGCAGAAGTACAAAAACATCTGGTGGAAAAACATCCTAGAAGGGGGGAACCCTCCAAGAGAGCCGACTGAGGCTGAGCATGCTCAGCAGCCACAGAATGCTGACAGACTGTTGGGGGCGGGAACAGAAAAGCTAGTGGAAGGGGAAATGGAATGGAACACCCTGGAGGATGGCATGGGACTGGCTGGCTGATCAGGAGCATTCCACAGTGCAACTTTTTGTGGCAGATTCCACTTGTACTTTCTTTGATGTGCACCAAAGCCTGTTGGGTGTTGAACATAGGTCCAAGCAGTCCATAGAGCCAGGGCCTCCTGATGTAGTTCTTCTAAGGCAGGGATGGGAAACCTCTTTCAGCCCAAGGGCCAAATTCAATTTTGGAGAAGTTCTCAGAGGCCGCATTCCAGTGGTGGGCTGGAGGCAAAGGGGGCAGGACCAAAAATGAAAAAAAACCCAGAACATCACATTTTAGCTTAGAGCTCTTACAGCCACTAACTAAGCCTTAGGAGAAGCATTTCAACCTTTTAGAATGGGGAAAAAACTGCACCAAAGAGCCTGCGTGGTGCAGTGGTTAGAGTGATGGACTGCAAGTCAGGAGATCTGGGTTCTAGTCCCCACTCGGCCATGAAGCTCCCTAGGTGACTTTGGGCCAGTCACTGACTTTCAGCCTCACCTGCCTCACAGGGTTCCTGTGAGGATAAAACGGAGAGGAGGGGGAGTATGTAACATGTAACGGGGCATGTAACCCGCCTTGGGTTCCTTGCAAGAGGAAACAAGGCAGGATATAAATGTAATAAATAACTAAATAAAGAGAGGGAACCACCAAATGATTGGTGGTTGGGGGAAAGAGGGTGGCCATCTGGGGGACCCCAGAGGACTGGGTTGGGACCCCAGGAAGGCCTGATTTGATCCCAGGATCTGAGGTTCCCCATCCCTGTTTTAAGGCAAAGCCCTCTGCATCTAGGAGCTGATAACAACAACCCAGGAATATTGTAGCTCGCAGAGAACATGGCACCTCAGCAAAACAGATCACAATATTTGCCACCCTGCTCTCATTTCAGTCTTCCCACTATTCTATATGATAAAAATTTGAGCTCAAAGCCCCATAGGATATCACTAGAACAGCATTATATGGCCACTTTAAAAATAGAACAGTCCCTCAGCCCCCACCTCAATCCAAATAAAAGGCCTAAGGGCTCTTTAATTATTAACAGTTTGCTTTGCTTTCCTGCTTTAGAATACAAGGCCTTTAGAGGCAGAAAACATACCTTAAACTCAGGAGAGAAACATGAGAGTTGCGCACTGGTCCTGTCCACTTTCTTGTACCCTCATCCAGTGTGCACACACAGCTCCCAACAGTGGCAGTGGGAAGCATCAAAGTAGACAACAGAGACAGAAGATGGCCTACTGATTTGGTATGGCCTCAATGAAATGCATTCTCCATTTCATCAAATTAGCCATTGCCTTCAAGCTCTCTATCTAACATTTTTTGCTTTAGTCCAGGGACGTTGAACCTCTTCCAGCCCAAGGGCCAAATTCAATTTCAGAGAAGCTCTTGGGGGCCGCATGCCAGTGGTGGGAGGAGCCAAAGGCAAAGGGGATTTGGCCAAAATACCAAAAAACCCAGCCTATTGTGGCTTCAAGATCTTACTGCCGGTAACTAAGCCACAGGAGAGGCATGTCAACCTTCTAGAATGAGTGGGGGAATTGCACAAAAGCCGGGAAGCTATTAAACAATCAGCACTTGGGGGAAAGGAGTGTGGCCATCTGGGGAACCCCAGAGGACTGGATTGGGACCCCAGGCAGGCAGGCCGGATTTGGCCACAGGCCTTAGGTTGAACATCCCTTCTTTAGTCAAACTCTTATGTCACTAGTGGCAATGAACCAGGCCATCCAGAAGATTTTGCAAGCCTCACCAATTAGACTCTGAATTTCTCAGTCTTCCCTCAGGGATGGAAAGTGAAGCACAACCTAGATTTGACTAGCTAAGTTTTCTGCTGCTGCCATCACATCCACACAGTCCCTGTATCTTTCCGCTTCACCTTTACGTGGCCAGTGAAATGAAGCTTAGGAACACTGTACTATGCATATGTCTGAAGCCTTTACCCTAGAATGGCAGCCTCCACTTTCCTCTCTAAAAGCAGCTTCATCCATGCCCAAACCCCCATTTTCCTTAGCTAGATATTTGGTTGCAGTCATTGGTCCATATGAAGGACCAACCAACCCTGTTTCTATAGACTTGCCCCACTATTTGTCCCTCAGGCCCCAAGAATGGCAGGTGGGGGGGGGGTAGGTGGAGAGGGTACACTTTACTGGAGCCCAGAGATTGGGGGGCAGCCTAGGCTGCAAGCCCATTACCAAGGCCCCATCTACATGGCACCGCTTTCACCCTTCACTCTGTCACAACTGCGCAGCATTTCAGCTTCAAATTAGCTTCTGCTGGGATACATTAGCAATTTACTGCGGGCTTCCCTAACAGACTCCGCCGTGCCCTTTTTTTGCCATTGTGTTTTAATGCGCAGCTGTGCAGTCCCGTGAGCGTGGGGGTGCGACACTTCAGTGGCTGTTTTGTATTTTAGGGGTTCTGTTGTGTCTTTCCATCCCTCTTTAGGTAAAAAGTGGGTGTTCTGTGCTCCTTCATTTCCATGCCATCTGTTTGTCAGTTCCTCAGCCTGAGACTCTCGCAATGGTTCGCACTCACAAGGCATGAGTAGTGCGTGCCTACCCATCACTCCAAAATGGTGGCTGGAGCAAAGTTGGTCCTCCCCCAAGACGCACATACACACACCCGGCCCTTGGGCACTGAGTCCAAAAGCAACGATTCCAAAGATATGAAGCTGCAAAAATGTGTGAAAGTGTGATTAAATAAATGAAACCGCCCCTCTGTGCCTCTGTAATTGCGCAGCTGCGAAGGGACGGGGGGAGTAAAGGGGCACCACAGAATGACACACGCACTACACACGCCTACAACACACCCACTGCAAAATGTGAAGTCAGTTTGGGGAAGGGACAGATGGCTCACAACCGCAGGAAACCCTCAGTAAATGAAAAACATCACAGCAAAACGACTCCTTGGAAATCAGCATTTTCTGGGAGAAAACCATGGATGGCTGTGAAGTGGTGACTACATCGTCTGTCTCAAGGGACCTCAAGTTGCAGCACCCCGGAGTAAAAGGCTGGTGCAGATGGGTCCCATGAGGAGACAAAATGAGGCTAAAGAGGAGGATCATGTATGCCACCCTGGACTCCTTGGATGAAAGATGGGATATAAATGTAACAAATAAGTAATTGCAGATGCCTTGAAGATATTTCTGGAAATGTATTTCCCTGGAGCCATGTACATACTGTCCCGATCTTGTGAGATTTCCTGGAGCCAATCAGAAGCCATGCTAGAGCAGCACAAGCTACACGTCAAAGCAGCTGCTTCAACCTTTCCCATCTCATTGGACCCTCCAAAGTTAGGCAGCTCTCCACCTCCATTTTGTAAGACTGTGTGCCCCCACGGCTTCTCCTTACAGTCCATCCTTTTGTCCTTGCAAGCCAGACATACCAGGCAGAAGCCCCCTGCCAAGATGTAAACCAGCGACTTCCAAATGGTAGGCTTAGGATATGGGCTGCTAAATTAGAGTAGAAGAAAACAACAGAACAAGTAGTACCCATTTCTAGAACATAAGAAGAGCCCTGCTGGATCAGACCAAGGGTCCATCTAGTCCAGCACTCTGTTCACACAGTGGCCAACCAGCTGCCCACGGGAAGCCCACAAGCTGCACATCAGGGCCACAGCATCCTCCCACCCCTATTCCCCAGCAACTGGTTTATACAGAGGCGTACTGCCTCTGATACTGGAGGTAGCGTATAGCCATCAGGACTAGGAGCCATTGATAGCCTTCTCCACCAGGAATTTGTCCAATCCCTCTTTAAAGCCATCTAAATTGGTGGCCACCATTACATCTTGTGGAAATGAATTCCATAGTTTAACTATGAACTGTATGAAGAAGTCCTTCCTTTTATCTGTCCCAAGTCTCCCACCAATCAGCTTCACAGGATGACCTTGGGTTCTAGTGTCATGAGAGAGGGAGAAAAATGTCTCCCTATCCACTTTCTCCACACCATGCAAAATTTTGTACACCTCTGTCATGTGTATCACCTCTACCATCACCTACTCACCTTTTTTCTAAGCTAAATGGTCCCAGATATTGTAATCATTCTTCATAGGGAAATTGCTTCAGCCCCGATCATTTTAGTTGCCCTTTTCTGCACGTTTTCCAACTCTACAGTATGCTTTTTTAGGTGCGGTGGCCAGGACTGGACACAGTATTCTAAGTGTGGCCGCACCACAGATTTGTATAAGGGCAGTATGACATGGGCAGTTTTATTCTCAATTCCTTTCCTAATTAAGCCTATCGTGTTTGCCTTTTTTACAGCAGCCACACACTGGATTGATATTTTCATTGAGTTCTACAGCTCAGCTCAGTTGGATCAGCAAAGTTGCTGTTAGAACAGGAGGAGAACTGTAGCTTAGGGGTAAAGCAGCTGCTTTGCATGCAGAAGGTCCCGGGTTCAATCCCCAGCATCTCCAAGTAGGGCTAGGAAAGACTCCTGTATGAAACCTTGGAGAGCCGCTGCCACTCAGTGTTAACAGTACTGGACTAGATGGTCTGACTATCACCAATTCCCAAATGGTTTATCTCCGATGGGATTTCGTCTTCATTTAGGTTTCACCTATCAGTTTTGCTATCTGTCCTTGAAGGACACCCATTATGCCTTCAAGGACTCACAGGCAAATACAACCTGGTATTCTCCAGAGGTTTTGAACTACAGCCCCCATAAGCCCCAGCCAGCATGGCTAATGGCCAGGGGTTATGGGAGTTGTAGTCCAAAACATCTGGAGGGCTTACCATCTGAAGTCTGCAGGTCGATGGTCTGTTCAGACGATACCAACAAGCTACTCGAGAGTCATTCTAGAAAATCTTCAAAGAGCCTTTCTGAGTTACTGTCTTACAGGGCAAAAACGAGAAGACAATAAAAGTAGAACAGCATACAGAATTGGGGCGGGGGCAGCAGAGAGAAGCTAACACTAAAGGAAATGTTTTGAACAAGGAATGTAATATACACAGTATTTTCAGACGCAGCCCTAGTGCAATAACTTAAACAGCACAGATTACTACTTGGGGAAATAAAAGGAGCATAACTTTTAAACTTGAAAAAGCTCTCTTTGCTTGTTGTAATCAATCGCAATAATCTGTGACAGTGATTTAGATGAAGATCAACTTTACCTTTCTTTGCTGATGACACAGAACTAGAAGCAATAAAAACTTAAGTGCATTTTGAATGCACACAACTAATGGATTGGATGTGGCACATGCCAGGCTGCAATGGCTGCGAAATGAATGGGATCAATCAAAAGGAGTTTGACATTTGGGAGGACCTGAGGATTCCACCTCAAGTTGCCTAATGGCGGGGAGGCAGCTGGGCAGAGGTGGGCGCCCTACAACATCTAAGTAGCTTGCTGTTGGTTCCACATAAGAGGTTATGTGGCCTACCTTGACCCTCAATGGGCAGCTGTGACAACTAGCCAGTTCAGGCAATAGAGATGTATCTTCTGCTCTCTTTCTGTTGAGACACGCATGTCTGCTGCTGTGCTTTTTACTACATATAATATCACCCTGCCTAGATTGCTGGACACCTCAGGGGACATGACATTCCTCTGCAAGCAGAAGGGCATTCGGGATTAAGGAATGTAATGGTGGAAGCCGGAACGTGTTGATAATACATGCCTAGAATAAGTAAAGTTGTAAATTAGACTGATCAGGAGGACAGCCAGAGCCACCACCTGGCTGGCATCCTTGGGCCGCTGGAAGGGTCCACCACTGATGCCAGCTCTTGGGGGGGGGGGGTTGTATTTATTTTATCTGGCCAGAACTCTGAGAAGTGCCATGTAGCTGGATCTGGCCACCATTTTAATTTCCTACAATGCACCAGATGTAGCATCACTCTGGGGCATTGTGGGAAATCAAAAGGACGGCTATACCCAGCCACTCGTAGGGTGGCCATATGTCTTCTTTCACAGAGGACAGTCGTCTGTATGAAGAGCTGCCAGAGGACTGTCCTCTATTTTGAAGATGTCCTCTGTTGGAAGGGGTGTTCAGTCTAAGTCTAGTTTAAACATAAAGAATCTTCAGAAGGAAGAACTGGGCCCTGAAGTTGCCCATCAACAACACCTGGACAGTCAACTGACCAGGTAGGCGCACAAGTCATCTCATCACAGTCTTCCATGCTATGGCAGGATGTACTGTATTTTTATATAAATTATAAGAATCATTTCTAAATTTGCATGCATACAGATAAACTAGAATATATAAACGTTATGCACACTGGTATCCTTTGTTGTCCTCTTTTTTTGGTGATGTGTGTCCTGTTTGGCAATTCACAAATGGCACCCCACATCAGGTAAGCTCAATGTGGGAGCCACTGACGAAGGAGGAGGTCACTGACAGAGAAGGGAATCCACCAGAGGGCACTTTGCCTGGGGGCTGGGAGCAGGGTGCCCTAACCCAAAGCCAGCGCTGCACCAGGATATGTGATTGCAAGGTACCCTGATGGCTGCTTCATACAAAACAATTGCCTAGAGGTAGCCTGGCTACAGTTACCCACACTCTGGTAACTTCTCATTTCTATTACTGCGATGCAGTATACACGCAGATGCCTTTGAAGATGGTCCAGAAACTTCAGCTGGTCCAGAATAGGGCAGTGAGATTCTTAACGAAGACTGGCCAATACGATCATATTATGCCAGCGTTTTGTGATCTGCACAGGCTTCCAGGCTGCTTCTGGGCCAAATTCAAGGTGCTGATATCAACTTTTAAAGTTCTAAATGGCTTGGGGCCAGGTTACCTGAAGGATGTCTCTTCCCATATATACCTGCTCAGACCTTAAGAGGCCCTCCTCCAGGCTCCCCTGCCAAATGGGGTGAGATCAGTGGCCACTAAGGAGAAGACCTTTTCAGTGGCAGCACCCCAGCTGTAGAATGCCCTCCACAAAGAGGCTCACTGATACCTATGTTGTGGTCTTTGGGGCACCACGTGAAGATCTTTTCATTTTCACAGACTTCTCAGTTTTTCAGTTTGAAAAAATTGTTAGGGTGCATTCCTATGCACGTTTAGACAGAAAAGGCCCTACAACTCCCAGCATGCCCCAGGCAAACATGCTAGCTGCAACATGCTGGGGGTTATAGGACATAGGATTGCACCCCTAATATGTGTGAAGATCCTTGTACTGCTCCTGACTTTTACTTTGTTTTTTTACTCTAGTTTTATTCTGTTGTAAAGTTTTAAATGCTTACATATTGTATTGTATTCTATTATATTATTTCATTTTATTGTATTTTAAGTTTTGTTTTGTGAACCACCTGGCTTTGGCTATGGATATCACTTCCTTGTAGGAAAACCGTATGTAATCTGCAACACATTACGAATGAACATGTAATGGGAAGCTGCAATTGGTGACAAGATATTATTATTATTATTGTTATTATATTTATATCCCACTTTTTTCCTGTTGCAAGGAACCCAAGGCAGCTCACATGGTCATCGTCCTCTCCATTTTATCCTCACAACAACCCTGTGAGGTAGGTTAGGCTGAGAGTCCATGACTGGCCCCAAATCACCCGTGAACTTCATAGCTGAGTGAACTTCATAGCTAGAACCCGGACCTCCCAAGTCCCACTCCAACACTCTAACCACTGCACCACACAGGCTCTTCATGTACATTTGACAAAACAGACACATGCATATTTGCCAAATGTTATGATGTCCACTACTTGTGTGCACGGCTTTCCTACATAAAAGTGATATCCATGTAGGAATCATCTGGCATGATGCAGCCCTCGATGACTTCAGTAGGAATTTAGCTGGAACTTCACATCAGCATTACAAACCTGAATAGATCAGTCTAAATTGTACCTGGGAACAGTTGTGAAGAACTTTTTCTTAGAGAAGTACAGTTACCAGAATGAATCAAAGAGAGAGAAAAGATAATGGTTAAAATGAGTTTACATGTTTAGTGCAGACATGCACTTGGTTACAAGGTGATCACCTCTTTAGTAAATAAAGATTTTATCTGAATGGATGTGAACATATCATTAATCAAGAAATCTGGGTTCTAGTGCTAAGATAACTGCTTCCCATGCAGCCTTCAAAATCTCAGTTTTAGAAGATTTAGAACAAAGCCCAAACTTGTTTCTAGCCCTCATGGACATGAAGTTTTATTTTTGATTTTGTTTTAAGATGAAGGCAGCACCTGCTAAGGGTTCTCACAAGGTTGCACAGGGAACATACTGGATAATCAACATATTTAAATAACATAATGGCAGTTTATGTATTGCACCATAATGGCCCATATTTGTAAATAATTGTTCCCCAGAGTTGTTGGTGGTGAAGATATGCAATATATCTGTTTGCATACCGGGTGTAAATTTCAGTACTATTTATGCTGGCTATAAATATATTAAATCATGATGAAGCTGTGCAACACACTTTTGTGCACTGAGGTCCCCAAATATTGTGCAGCTTTCCCATTTAACTTCATTGGACTTTCAGCGCAAAGTGAAGAAACATAAGAAAAGCTAATAACCAATTGATTTTCAGATCCATTTAGAAAAACAATTTCCTATAGCGATTTTATTGGCATGCATTATCTAGTAACACATAATGCCAGGATGTAAAATATAAGCTGAGAGATGCAGATCATACACAGAGTATTCCAAAGTTTGGAGAGGGATTTGTGAATTGGTCTTGATGAAGTAATTTTTTGGTTTGGCATGCAGAAAAACCACAGCAATACAGATTACTGTTGAGAAAAACAGTGCTTTTCAGAATCCTGCCTCAAATTTGAATTCAGAATACCCCAATTAAAAGTTTGCTTTTAAAGAGGATTCTTGCAAGTGCTTGAGAAGCTACTAGCTAACATACTCAGCTGCACACAGGTTGGAATAGCCCTTAGTTTGATCCAGCAAAGCCTTCAAGCAAACTTACGTAGCTATCAAAGTTGGACATATTGTGCCTGCTGGTACCCATAGGCATGGCCCATGCCATGATGTACCCTGATAGCCCCCTGAGGGATGGGTCTGCCCACTCCATTTCCTTGAAGGAAGCTGCCCCACAGCAGTGGGAGGGAACAGATGTATAACTCTGTCCGGCAGCCTACTAAACTCCCCTGTACGGACTTCAAAACTATGTGCTGGTTAGGGAAGTCTGCCCCTAATGGCTGAAGATGCTACTGCAGGCTTCAACCATGGACACATTCAAATTAATTAAAACCAATGAATGTGCTTTAAAAACAAAGTAACCTTGAGGCACACACCCTTAGGGTCCCCGTAGCATGCATGCCAAGTTTCAGGTGACTAGGTTTTCACAGTCTCCGCACTATGGCATGGACAGACAAACATACATACATCATCTATTATTATAGACAAGGTGCTAGCGTTCAAGTCTATTTGACCTGTCCTCAAAAATATTGCCTCTAATTTGTGCTGGGCAACTCAGAAAAGAGAAAGAAAAAGAATAAAGGGAAGGTCTCCGCACACTCTCAAAGCTACTGTTATCTTTAATCACACCCTCTACTAGTGTACTCGGGTGGTGAATGCTGATGGGTTTCTGGCCAAAATGGGACCAGTGAGAAAAATAGAGGTAGGAGCATTCTTGAGAGAACTGCAAGGTTTGCAGGAATACTTTAAAAACTAAGGGGACCAAAAAAAGCCCAGTCCCATGAGAAGTGAGTATGCTCAGTAGCCTTGGAATGTTGTGTGTCTTGGGGGAGGGGGGGCAGAAAACAGCGAGGGGGGGAAAAGCCGGTTGGCGGGCGGTCTACCCCTTCGCTTTGATCACATTCCACCACTTTTCAGAAATTGTTCCTGGACATCCCATTTTCCATCTTTCTCATGTACATATCATATGATAAATACCAGTTGCTCAGTATGCGAAACATCAGGGCCGTGTTTCCACAACAATGGAAGGAGAAGCTAATGGAGGAGTACCGGATTTTTAAAAAGGAATCAGCTTTGCGGCGAGCAGATTCCCCGCAGCAGTAAAAATTGCTTCACAGAACATACTTCCTGGTGGGGATGGGGGTTGGAGTGAACGTCATCTGGCTGGCAGGGGCTGCTCAACCAATAAGAGAGGCTTCCCCCTCTCCTCCCCTTTCCCTGGAAAGTCCAGATGCACCTGCATTTCAGGAGCAAGCCTCATTGAGCACAATGGGAGTTACTTCTAAGTAGACACATATGCTTGTGCTGGGAAAGAGGTGGGGGAAACACAAAGATGGGAGCAAGTCCCCATTTTAACCTACAGGACTCATTGACCACAATGGGACTCGCTTCTGAGGAGACAGTAATGGGTTTGTTTTGGGAAAGGGAGCAGTAAACACAAAGCCAGAAACCAGCCCCCATTGTAAACCACAGGATATCTATAACCAAGCTGTGAAGTAGTTACTTCCCAAGGCAATCAATCAGAGCTTCAAGATCGGGCTTAATGGCACGTAAAGAATTGGGCTTTGAATTGGGCTTTAAAGTGTGCCATTTCAATTGAGGGGGATCTCTGTAAGTTCTGATGTGGGCATTCAAAGGCAAGCTTCATTCAACACAATGGGAGTTACTTCTGAGGAGACACTAATGGGTTTGTTGTGGGAAAGAGATGGAAACCAGCCATTTTAACACACAGGATCTCTATAAGGGAGGTGTGAAGTAGTTACTCCCTAAGGCAATGAAGTGCGGTCTTGACATCATGCTTAATCACACTTAAGGAATTGGGCTTTGATATGTGCCCTGTCATTTGAGGGGCTTCTCTGTTATTTCTGTGGGCACTGAGAGGGCAAGCCTCATTCATCACAATGGAAGGAAATACCCCTTGACTGGGGTCATGGTGAAAGGCACACCCCTGGGCAAGGCAGGGGTTGGGGCACACAGCAACTATACCTGGGAGAACCAGACTTAAGGAAAAGAATCGGACTTTAAGCAGTCTCAGGAAATCCAATTTTTCCCTGATAAGCTCCGGGGTGGCTGCTGGATGGCCACGACGTCATGTATCGTGAACGACATCAACATACACCTGGCATGGAGTAAATTGCTGGTGGAAACACCCCAGGTGTCCTATGTATGATGATTCCATCGTAGCAAGCATTTCTCACCTCCTCAAGAATTGTATTTAGTACTTTCTTGGCACATACTGCCAAATGCTCATTCAAACTAAACCAGAGCATATAATATGCTTGCATTCTCTCCCCAGCTATTTGATGCACCATAATAGTTTCAAGGTGGAAATTCAGATCTTGATCGTATTTACTGATAAACCTTACAGTAGAAAAACAGCCCACAGTCATCATGCTCTAGGGTAGAATGTGATCCCCAAAATAGTGAAATTTACTTTACGCTGCTTTTCCTTCTCTGAACATACAGCATTTTTAAAAGCATTATCAATGGTTTCTTTTCCACCCAGACCATTGGCAAAATCATTGCAAATAATGCTGAAGATGACTAGAAATGGCCTTCTGACTCTTTTTCCTCCCGTTTTCATTCACACACCCCTATTGCAGATTCTGGATTGATAAAGGGGCTGACTTTTGTTGAGATCTCAACACAGACAGCATGGAAAGCAGAACAGGCCAGCTGCCTCTTGGCTCCAAATGAGCCCATCCTTTTTCATCCTCTAACAGTTCACCAGAGTCTTGCAGGAAACAGATGTAGGTAAATGAACATTAGGAGGAATCATGTGGGAAGCTTGGCGGTTTGGGTGGTGAGCCCTTGTGCACAATTAGATCTCTTTGCACCCTATCAAGCTGTCCCCAGATGGCTGGATCATTAGATAGCATTTCCAGAAGCTACGACCCTTTGGCTGTGGCCAGATAACAGCCCAAGAGCCAAATCTGGGCCACTTTGGGTCCAAATCCAGCCCTCTGGGGTTTCCCAGATGGCCACACACGCCCGTCACCAATTGTTTGGTAGTTTCCTAGTTTGTATGTTGTTTTCCCCATTCTAAAAGGTCGAAATGCCTCTCCTAAGGCTTAGTTTACTGGCAGGAAGACCTTTAAGATAAAATATGCTGGTATTTTGCCCCTCCCCTTTTGCCTTCAACCCCACACACTACTGGCATTCCCCCCCCCCCCAGCTTCTCCAAAATGGAATTTGGCCCTCTGGTTGAAAGAGGTTCAACACCCCTAAAATAACAGGTGTTGTCAACATGCAAGCAGAGAAGTAAACACTCCACTCAGCCAGGATGCCTCCTCCCCCTCCCCATCCTACCTGTTCAGCAGGTGGCCTCTGCTCTCATTTCTAAAGGGCTTTGCCTCCATAAGCACAGAAGCAGCAGGGGCCTGCCTCCCTCACCGTTGCCAGGATCAGAGCCATGGGACAGATCTACACTACAGACTACCCTTTACAAAGAATGAAATGGTGAACCGAGGTAGATTTCTGAACTATGCTGCCTTAGACCACAGGATACGGGGGGGACGCATTTTAAATCTCCCACATGTTATACCACCACCGCAAAAACCTGCCCACCCCCGCCTACTTACATGTAGTAAGCTCAGACGTCAGGAAGAAAAGTTAAACGTGTGATCCTATGCATGTTTAGACAGAAAAAAGTCCTGCGACTCCCAGAATTCCTCAGCCAAGGGAATTTCTCTGCCAGGGCTCTCTCATTCTAAGGTATGCCTCAGTAATGGCCCCGGACCTCTTACTGCTCAGGCAAGTGAAGAGCACTGAACACCATCCAGCATTTCCTTCTCCCGGTAGCGATCAAAAGGATGCTATGAGAAGCTAATGCTGGCTGAGGAATGCTGGGAGCTGTAGGCCTTTTTTCTGTCTAACATGCATAGAATTGAGCCTTAGGTTTAGGCTGGTGTGGGTGAAGAAGCCATTACTCAGTGTTCTCACTTGTTTCTTGCTTGCTGTAGTAGACCATGCTGGAAGCTTACACCAGCAAACCTCTTTGAGGGCTGTAACCAAGGTTGATAGGTCTAACTTAGGAAAATATTTTCATATCTGTTTTAAGTCTACCTTTATTCAAGCAAACACTTTATCACCCTTTCAGCACATGATAAAAGTTAAACGTAATGAAGTGCTTTGCTGAATCAGGATGGACTTCAGTTATGAAACGGAGGCTGGATTCACACCAGATCCTTGTGTGACAATTCTGAGAGGGCTGGGTGGTGTATATATAGAAAGGTGTTTGTTTATTTCTATACCACCCAAAAGCTGAAGCCATAGGCATCATTGTGTGTTGTTGTTGCTAGGAATTCTGTGGATCGAATTAGGCGATGTTCACAAGTTCAGGACTTTAGGAGAAATGGCATGAGTGTCACTTTCAATCATCTGTATTATAATGAGCTTGTGACAGTGAACCTTCTGGCACTGATTGGCTGAGCTGCTGTGGTGGCATGGAAAGTTCAGATGCTCAAAGAACTAAACAGTTTGCAGTTCACTTTCTTTGAGGGAAGAGAATGTTGTCAGTTTGGTTGGGATTACAGTGTCACACAGGGGCAAGCTGAGGACTGGCAGGTCCTGATGTGTAAAGAAGCTAAGGGATGGGGACCCAGAGGCAAAGAGGCTGAAGGGTGGACTAAGAAAGAGGAATCTAAGGGGAAGAATGGGAATAGGGAATGAGGTCTGAGGGAAAAGGCAGAGGAGAAGCAAGCAGGGGCTAAACTGAGTGGGGCTCTGAAGAAATGAATCACTTCAGGAGCTGTGTGCGCGTGCGCGCGTGCGCAGATGATTAAGCATCAGAATTGGCTTACTTCACCAATCCAGCAGATCATTATATCCTAAATAATGCACAGAATATGACTATTTTGAGACCACTGGGGATTTAATCTCCAACACTCAGGAATGAAGTGAAATGCCCTCCCTCATTTAACCACTAAATACAAAGATAAAATATATTAGATCTCTATGGGCATATCTACACTGAAAACCTATATTGTTTTGATGCTCATTATGGCTGTCATAGCTTCCCCAAAGAATCCTGGGAGCTGTAGCTTTGTCAGGAACTGAAAATCTATGTTAAAGATCTCTAGCCTACAGTTCCCAGGGTTCTCTGAGAGTGGTGGGTGAGGAGAGAGAGAGAGATGGCTAATAAACCACTTTAAGATCTTAGATCTGCCCTGTGTCTGGCCCAGTACTGGATATGGCTTGGTTTGCACTTTAGGCCTTTATATCTCTGATAGATTCAGGGAATAGGAAGCATGTCTGTGGCAAGATCTTTTACTTTTTTTTTAAGCACTGGTTGTAAAGATGTTCAGAGGTTTGTTTCTCGAGTTGGAAGCATCCTGTCTGAGATGGATCAGATGGCAGAGATCCAGAGATCAATGAAACAAAATAAATGCAGTTTATCGCAAGAGGTCTGGAGTTCAGGCAACCGGGGAAATGTTCAAATTACACGTGATTGAGAAGCAAGGGCCCTTTATATTGTTATGGTCCCCATTTTTCCCATGGAGGGTTGGGGCGGGGGGAGAAGAGAGAAGAGGTTGGTGAGCATTCCCTGCATTCTAATCAGATGTTCCTTCACTTTTCTTTCCTCTGCTTTGCAACTGCAAAAGACTGGCAAGTTTTAAAAGAAATTATTATGTACATGTGTGTGAATACAGCTATGTAAACAGGAAGGGACATCTATGTTACATCAGCCTTTCCCATCCTGATGTTTTGGACTTCAGCTCCCATCAGCCCTAGCCAGTATGGCCAATGGTCAGGAATGCTGGGAGCGCTGGTCCAAAATATCTGGAGAGCACCAAATTGGGGAAGGCCTGGCTACATCATATTTGTCCCCCAAATGGTATGGCCCTGCCCTGACCACTCTGAGTTTCCTGTTCTATTTGCAGCCCTGTGACAGGCAGGAGTTCAGGAGGTCTGACTTTTCACACTACCATGATGCAGGAGGCTGCAAGATATTTTCCCAAATGATAGGAAAGGAGTCTTGTAGCAAATGTGGCCAGAAAAGTTTCCAGTTCAGGGACATACCTTTAACCCAAACCTGCAACATAAGACACACTTGGCCTTATATGCCTGCATTTCTCCTTCTCACCGATACACTCACTCCATGTCCATCTTTCTCATTTTCTCCTTCTCCACCTTTCTTTTTTATCTGGGCTCTCTATCCATCTTCCTCTTTCTCCCCCTGCCCCCCTCTTCCCTTTCTCAGTGTATAAGTCCCTTCATACATTGGAAGAACAGGTACAGAAGGAACTCTCTTTTGAAGAGATGAAGGTGCAAATAGAGAAGCAACTGGGAGACCAGTGTTTGATTTCCCCAACACCTAGAAATAGGCAAACTCCTCCAGGCTCAATTCAGATTGGAGCTCGCAACTGTGAACAATGCTGGAGACCTCTTGGGGTTGTGGAGAGAGATCTTTGTTCCCAAGCATTCTAAGTCTGCTCATAATTTCCACCCTCCAACCTGCTTATTTTGTGACTGTGACACTGTTCCTCTCCCCCCCCCCCTGATTTTCTCTATGTTCTGTTTTCCTCCTCCTCTCCTTTCCTCCCTCTCCGGATAGCCATCAGGAACCCTGGAAAATGTAATATTTCCAGGTGCTTAAGGTCCACATTATCATCAGGCATCTGGGAAAATTACATGTCCCAGGGCTCCTGGCTAGAGCTGTGTGCAAATGGCCTCTCACAATTCTCTACCATATTTGTGGGCAGAGAAACGGGGGAAACAATTTCACCATATTTCTCCAGGGGAAGGAGACATTCCCCAACAGTTTCTCACAGGTATGGCTCACCATTGGCAGGGGTTGGAGCACAGCTTCTTTCTTTTTTCCGAATGGATTTTCTTGTTTTGTGCTGCCACTGCAAGTGGCAACAGCAGCAACTGTGTTGGCTGCCTGGCCCCATTTTGCGTTCACCACAGTGCGGGTGTGAGGGGAGCAGTGTTGTGTCTAGCTTCAGGGAAGAGGTGGAGCTAGAGCTGTGCCGAAATCTGCTCTCCAATTACCTGAAAGTTCCCCACCACCACCACGAAAGAGACGTCCGCTCTTCTGTTTCATCCTTGGAGCATTTTATAATTTTTTAAAATTTATTCTGGTGGTGTTTTTGAGCATACCTAAGCACTGCAAGGTGGGTGAGGGTGTTGTGGGTGTTTTACCTTTCTATTACACATCTCCCCTTTGCTCTTCAGCTTCCCTGGCTGCCTGCACTTCCTGATCTGAGAAAGCCCTGTGGGAGGACTTACCTCATGTCTTTGCCTGAGCTTTAATTGACATGCGGGAAGCCAAGGAGGCTGCAGAGCCAAGGAGAGTTGATTACAATGACAGACCGGACTCTCGCACACAGTCCTTGGCCACCTCATAAGTAAGGAAGCACAAGAACTTCTGTAAACCACCCAGAGAGCTTTGGCTATGGGGCAGTATAGGAAGGTAATAAATAATAATAAATAACCCAACCCATGAGAATTTCCCTGAAATGTTCTTCCCCTTTGAATTTGCTTTTGAAAGCAATTTATTTTCTATCAAATTGAATGAGAATGGCTGGGGAAACCATGGAAGGAATCTTTGGCATGGCACTACTCCTGGCACCTAGGATGCTACCTTAGTCGTAATTCATGCACTAGGGTGGGAGAGAAAGAGAAGGAAGGAAAAAGAGATCTCCTTAGCCACCTCCCTGCTGCCACCACCACCACTGCACCTCCCTGCTGCCGCCGCCACCACTGTACCTCCCTGCTGCCGCCACCACCACTGCAACAGCAGCAGGATAGGTGAATGAAGAAGAGAGCCGGAGTGGGAAGGGGCAGTGATTATGCTTGTTTCATATTGAAGGTGAGCCTGTTTCCTATTCCAAGCTGACATTCCTACTCCAAGCCAAGGGACAACAAACTCTGGGGATAGCACCACCTATGCCCACCCACAGAAACTGAACTGAAGGGTCTGCATGCAAGTGCTAATGAGTTTCCTTATCAGGTGGCTCTTCCATGCAACTCAGGTAAATGGAAATACCATTAGGAGGCTCCCTTTTCTCCCTGCCTCCAGCTAAAGAGGAAGCAAAGCCTCCAAATGGTGCTGAGATGTATGGAAAGCTTTGATCACAACTATTAAAAAGTCCAACATATTTCAGTTCACACCTTCTTCCGGAGCAAAAAAAATACATCCAGTCTGTGTTTTGGGTGCTCCCCCTTGTGTTTTCCTGCTTTCCTCCTCCATACCTTCAAGGATGGGGACCTCTGCAAAGTTCAAGACTTTTATTTGATAGTCAATAGTTGCCAGAGTCAGCTCCGATGGTAACTTCTGCCCATCCCCATCTGCAGAAGGAACACCACTACTGGCTGTCACTGGGGCTTCGTCAAAGCTAAACTGAGGCCTCACCTGCTCCCTGACATGCTAGCTTTCTAAGTGCAGATATTTTTCCTGCGTGGAGGAGCATTCAGTCATGTGAGCCCCCCAACCCCAGTCTGAAGAGGTACAACCCAGATACACGTTAACCACCTCAGTGATCACTAGGCCAAGAAGCGAAGAGTCAAGTCTAAGAGGTAGCAGTGCTACTTCTTTTTCCTGCATTACTGCTGAAGACATTTTTTAAACTTTAAGAACGTAAGGAGAGCCCTGCTGGATCAGACCAAGGGTCCATCCAGTCCAGCATTCTGTTCGCACAGTGGCCAACCAGCTGTCAACAGGAACCCCCCGGCAGGACATGAGTGCAACAGCGCCCTCCCACCCATGTTCCCCAGCAACTGGTGTACATGGGCATGCTGCCTCTGATACTGCTGACTGGGGAATGCTGGGAGTTATAGGACTTTTTTTCTGCCTAAGCGTGCATACGATTGCACCCTTCCAGGATGAGGCGCAGATTACAACCCAAAAGTGAGCATCCCGTCAAGCTGGTCGCTGATCCTTCGCCTATGAGTGGCTGGACGCCTATGTCCAGCTGTGGCTCCACACTCAGCTGCAGCAAGATGGGGAGCCAGGAGAAAATGGCAGCTGCAGCTCGCATGATGTATAAAACAAACCAGCTCTCAGGGCCGCTGGCCCTGTCATTAGGCGAAGTGAGGAGTCTGCCTCAGGTGGTGGATGCAGCAGCGGTGGGTGGTGAGGAAGCAGCGGTGAGGTGCTGGGAGGGCAAGCTGTGTGTTCCCCATGGCCTGCTGTGCGCCCCCCCCCTTGCCGCCGCCACCCCCCAAGGCAGCCTGCTGCTGTCGGGTGCAGTGGAGGAAGCTGTCCCATCACCTGCATTTAAGTCAGAGTCAACCCCCCCGAGTGGTCAACTTCTGCACATGGAATTGTTGAGGGGGTGGGGGGATCTTGTACACGACAGGCAGGAAAATGCCTTGGACTCACCCTGCTGCAGGAGGACCGAGACAAACTCTTCTCAGGGCCCCAGCTTCTTCTGCCACCACCCCCAACCTGGCAGAAGGTGATTATTACCTCCTCCTATCTGCTAAAGGGCTTAACTCTGGCCTCTTGGGAAAGGGAGTAGGAGGAGAAAATGCCCATCTGTGGAACTCTCTCCCAAGGGCAAACCCATCCCTAGTGGGTTTGACGGCAGCAGTGAAAATTGTACTGTTTCACCAGGCTTTTGGCTTTTAACACCATGCTGGCCGGTTTTAAGGAATATTTTGGTGTTGCTTTTTTGTTTTTATTCTGCTTTGATTTTATTGGATTTATGTCATTGAACGTCTGATGGGCAGAAAAGCTAATGATGATGATGATAATAACAATAACAATACTAATAGCAGCTTTAACGGGTGGCTATTCAGCTGAAAAGGTTTATAAAAGATTCTGGAGTCCCTCCTTTGCTTCTGGGAAAATCTAGCATAAAGCTTCCTGGTTTGATCTCTCTCTCTCTCTCTCTCTCTCTCTCTCTCTCTCTCACACACACACACACACACACACACCCTCTATGGGAAGAGACCTTAGCTGAGCGGTAGAGCTCCTGCTTTGCATGCAGAAGGCACCAGGTTCTGTCTCTGGCATCTCCAGGTGGAGGGTCCGCAGCCGCTGGGGACGGGGATGGCCCCTCCCTGCCAGAGACCCTGGCCAGCGACTGCCAATCCCAGGAGGAGGCCACCGTGGGCTAGTGAGAGCCAAAGCGGCTGAGCCGACAGCGTAAAGGCCCCAAGTTCTGACGTTCCCTGCCGGCCATTCTTAATCACAGCTCAGACCAGAATCATTTTTAAAGAAAACATTTATTTACACATTTCAGCAAGTACAAAGTATTATACACGGTCTGGATCAACCTCAACTCTTCCTTAGTATTTTTCTTTTAATTATGAAACATAAGGCGCTTTCTCTACACTCAGTTGCGGCTGGGCAATGGGCTGGGGGGGGGGAATTGCTTTCTATTTTATTTTCTCGCTCGCTCGCTCACCCCCCCCCCCCATGTTCATTTCCTGCCAGAAGGGGAGGTGGGGAGAAAAACTGAAGGCTGCCTTCGCGTGAAAGGGGAGCCCTTATTACCGTGGCGAATAAATTACGGATGGCACTAACTCCGCTTGGGGGACAGCTGGGGGCGGACCGCTTTTCAGCTTCTCCGGGTTGTGTTTTTTTCTTCTCCTAAAGATAATAAATTTATTTTCCTTTGCTAAGTGATTTTCAGGGGGAGGGGGAGGGGGAGGGGGAGGGGGAGGGCTGGATGATGGAACATCCAAGGTAAGAGCCAGAGGTGGACAAAAAGCCTCCCCCCCAACACACACACATTTTCCCCCTCTTCTAGAGCCAACCTAAAATATTTCTTCTGCGTTCCATAGAAATAATCGAAGTCCTCTCGCTCGCTCTCTCCATATTAACAGTGCTCGGCATCTTGGTGCATAAATAAATTAAATTATTCACATTTCTTACAAACAGGGGGGGAAAAGAAAAGGAAAGGTGGCTCCATTTCCTTTCTCTATGTTCCCCCAGTGGGCCACGCGCGGCCAGGGGGGCGAGGCCGGCGGAGGCGAGCAGAGGGCACCTCTAGGACTGGGCGCTGCTGCCCAGCTGGCACTGAAGCATCTCGCCTGCCGCCGCTGCCGGCCATTAGGAGACTGGCACCGCCTCAGCAACCGCGCATCCAGCGAGGCCTTTCCCAGAAAGAGGCCATTTCTACCACCGCTCAAACTGGAGGGGGAGGGGGCACAAACCCTGCCAGAGGGACAATCAGGGTGGGGGGTGGGGGACCCGCCTTCCTTCTGGAGTGGCCGGCAGTCTCTCCCTCACCCCCTGACAAAGTCCATGTTTTGTTCTTTACTACGCAGTCAATCGCCCTAGGGAAATTCGTGGCGGGGTGGAGTGGGGGGGGGCGTCTTGCATTTCGGGGAGACGAGAGCAGGAATACTTTTCTCCGCTTCCACCTCCCCACCGAGAGAGGTTTGTGCAAAGCCTCTAACGCGTCCGGGGCTGGAAGGAGAATGACTAGCAAGACCCATCCAAATAATAATCGCTGGGGGGCGGAGGGCGAGAATGTGGCTGGTAAGGGCATTCCTCACACAAGCCGTCTGCGCAGCCCCGCCAAGGGGCGCGGATGGCTGCGCCCGGGCCCGTCGCCAGCTGAGGCAGGAATGTGGCGCCAGCAGTGGGATCGCTCCCGCCATCTCCTTCCGTCCACGCAAGCGCGCACACGCCGGGACACTCGTGGCCTGGGTCCTTTGTGGGAAGCGTGCTCGCTTCGTCGGAGCACCGCCTTGCCAGGCCGTCGGTTCTTGCAGGGGGGGGTGGAGGAGGGTGTCTGCCTGCCTACCTGCCTGCCTGCCTCTCCGCGGCCCGCCCGCCCAGGCGCGGAGCGCTACACTAAGGAGGTGACGGGCGGGATCTTGGAGCCCTCCTCCTCCCAGGGCTGCAGGTTCTGGAGCGCAAAGAGCGAGGAGTTGTGCAGGCAGAGCGGGTCGGGCTGGATCGAGTCGTTCAGGGACTTCTGGAAGGCGTCGTGCTGGAGCTGCAGCATCAGCCGGCTCGCCTGTTGCCTCTCGGCTTCCCTCTCTTCCGCGGTCTGTCTCCTAAAGAGGCAAAGGACAAACCGGAGCCCGTCAGTCCCGCGCTCGCACCGACGCGCGCGGGGCAAAGACCTCCGGGCGGTGGAGGCTGGTGGCTCCGCTTTCGGTGGGACCCCGCACCTGGGTTGCAGTCAGAGCCAGCCAGAACTCCAAAGGAGCTGTCCAAGGTGCTGACCCCCCCCCCCCAATAGACTCGGCACTTGGATAGCGGCTCCCTTAGAGCTGACTGATTCTGACTTGGGCCCAGCAAGGATTTAGAGCCCCACCGAAATCGGAGCCACCAGCCCCCGCGCCCCTTCCGGGACCGTCAAGCCGTAATACCGGCAGGGCAGGGCTTCGGGGCAGACGTCCAGGGCCCTGTTCCAGGCGCACGCCCGCAATAGGGCAGGGCTGGCGCGCACGGGAGGCCCTGAAGACCACGAAGCCGAATCCAAACTCACCCAGCTGCCCCACGGCGGGGGGGGGGGGCGGCGAGGGCCCCTAGCTTCCGAGCTGCCCCTCTCTCTTTTCCTAGCCTGGGGGAGCCGCGGTTCTTCCCGCGCTCCCGCCGATCCAGCGAAGCACTTTGGCAGCGCCGTCTACGCCCCGCCGCGCCGCGGCTATTTACGGCCCAGGCTTACTCGGAGGCAAATCCCACCCACCGTGCTCAGCCCGGGACTTGCTTCGCTCTCCCACCGTACAGCGCAATCCTGGACGCGTCTCCTCGGAAGTAAGTCCCATTGAGTCCGATGGGGCTTATATGAGAGCCAGTGTAGTGTAGTGGTGAGAGTGACGGACTGGGAGCCGGGAGATCCGGGTTCTAGTCCCCACTCGGCCATGGAAGCTCACTGGGTGACTTTGGGCCAGTCACAGACTCTCAGCCCAGCCCACCTCACAGGGTTGTTGTTGTGACGATACAACGGTGAGGAGGAGGATAATGTAAGCCGCCTTGGGTTCCTTGCGAGAGGGAGAAAGGCGGGGTATAAATGCAATAAATAAATAAATAAATTTCGGGGTAAGAGGGCACATGATCGCGGCCCTTTGGCCGGATCGTGCCCGCCGGCTCCGAAGTACAGTCCACAAAAAGCAAGCCCACCCACCCAGGCGCACTCTGAAAGGAGAGGCGGCTGGGCCCTTTCCCCCTTGTTCCTCCGACACTGACGGGGCCTTATTGCAGGTCAGTGGGGTTTAAGAGACGGCAAAGTGTGTCCAGCTGGCTCAGAGGAGATCAGATGGCGGCAGATCTTCCGACGGGACGATGCTCTGTGTCTGGCGAAGCCACACGCGCCTCCGGCTGTTTTTACAGGCGCTGCACCCGCCGCCGCCGCCGCCGCCGCGCTTGAAAGGAGGAGGGAGGTGTCGATTTTTCTGGTTTGCTGAAGCGGAGGCTCACACCGCGTCGCTGCTGGCATTTCTTCGCATGCGTCTTCCTCGCAAATCGGACCCCAAACCAGGCCTCTGCGCGGTTCCCTCCCAGGCAGAGCAATTTACCCTACCTCTAAAAGCGGCCACGATCCCCAGCTCCTCTCCCGCCCAAAACAAACGCAAACCAAACGCAAACAGCCGACGGTTCTCGGCAGCGAGCCCCGGCAGCCCCGACCCGCAAGGGCGCTCGTTTGCCGACGGTCTCGTCAGTCGAGCTGGGGGCGGAGGGGCGGCTGGAGAAACTGGCGCGCCGCCACAAATAGCCGCAAACCCGGTAAGCCGGGCCGCTCGGAGTTTTAAGCCGAGCCCGAAGCCCGGGGCTCCGGAGGTCCCTTGTCATCAAAGGAACTGACTTTCTCTGGACGGCGGAAGGCGACAGCCATTGGGGCGGCCAGACCGTCTCCGGCCATCACGAGGGAACGGCTTTGCGGATCGCCGCCTCCAGTCCAGGCCTCATTGTCCTGTGCAGGAACCGCTTCACCGCCGGAGAGTGTCCAGCCTCGGTCTGAGCAGAAAGATAGGAGCGGCAATGACACAGCCGCTGGCTTCTTAGTGTACACGGAACTTGGGATCGGCACACATACACACGTTCCGGAAACAATCCCTCTTTCTCCCTGAATTCGGAAAACATCGTAAGGGGGAGGGCGTGCCCAGAGAGAAGCAGCGCACAAAGCCAGGTGGGAGGGACAGCTAACCACATTCCCCAAGGCCTGGGCTTCCAGCTGATGGGAACCCCAGTTCCAAACTCATGTATTCGGTGAAGTCCCGACGATTCCCCCACCCCACGCCCGCGCCGTTTGCTTCGGATGTTTTAGGAGGACAAGTCTGGAGCACCTCGGAAGTCACCGCGGTTTTGAAACGGACGTATCAGAGCCACGCAAGAAAATCCTAGGCATGTTTACTCAGAAGTAAGACCCCTTGGGATCACTTGCGTTTATTCCCGAGCAAGTAAGCTTCCATAAGGTTGCACCTTCCAGTCAGGTCGGGTAACAAAGAGGTCCAAGCGGCGTGTGGCTGTGGGAGTCACAACCGGTACTGGTGGGTGCTAACCAATGCAGGTTTACTCAGAAGTAAGTCCCATGGGACTTAGGTAGCCAGTAAGTGTACGTTGTACTCGGGTCCTAAGGCCCCTTGCACAGCCAATTTAGTTAATTTAGTTAAGGCACCTTGCCTGATTTAGTTAAGGTTCACTCATGCGACGCGTTACTCGGGCCTCTTCACTAGATTCCGACGTGAATCTTTTCCGCGGGCATTTTAAAAACCAGGGACTAACGTCAGCGTTCGTTGTGGGCTGGAAGCCTTTCTCTTTCTCTCTCCCTCCCTCTCTCTCTCTCTCTCTCTCTCTCTCCCCCTCCCTCTCTCTCTCTCTCTCTCTCTCTCTCACACACACACACACATATATATCCTCTTCCCAACTGGTATATTCTTTGAAATCTGCCTGCAGATTTCTGCCTGAAATCTGCCTGTAGACAGCCCGGAAATATGAATTAAATCTAACTCTGGCTAATATTAAAATACAGCTTACACAGTCCAAAAGTTAGTGTAAACAAGAAATACAACGGAGTGGGGTGGAGGAGAAAAGACAAATGAAGAGAAAAACTGAATTCTCCAACGAGATAGTTATTTTTTAAGCTAAAGTCTAGGAAACGACGGGTTTTCTCCACTCACACGAAGGCAACTTTTCCAAAAAGGAATGTATGTAAGTGGGGTGCTACGTTGCAAGGGGAGGAGACTATTTATTTCATTTCATTTCTATATCACCCAACAAAACCAAAGAGAATGTGTGTGTTTTTTTCCCTAAAGTAATTTTAGGTGAGAGTGAACGAAATCCATCCATTCTCAGATTCCTAAAATTTAAAAAACATGCATTTACAATATTAAAAATATATATAAGTGGGTTTTTTGCCTTATTGCCTAACAAACTGTAATGATTACCGAAGTTCTCTCGTGCTACCACTCCGCCCAGATTTACAACAAGATTAAATGTATTCATATTTTCGGGATCGAACACCAACAGGGTTCGTTCCTGTGAACTGTTGTTGTCTTTTCAAAGACTTAATTAAACGGCTTGAGGCCGACTGATATTTCTTTCTAGCTAGACCAAGCGAAATATTAGAAGGAACTCCCTTAGGTCAGACTATTTGTCCATCCAGCACATTTTCTTAGGGATTCCCCCCCTCCGCAACTCCTTTTGTTTAGAGATTATTGGGTGAGGGGGGACCAATGTGAATGGGCTTGAAACGGAGTTAAGGTGGTAGTGGGGTTGGCCTTCCAATGTGATTGCTGCAAATTATCAAATACGCGGATTTTATTTATTTTTTCCTATGGGTGTGTGTTTTAGGGAGAGGTTGGGAAATGGAAAAATCGGGACCAAATCGCAATTTCCCCCCATTCTGGAGAGTTAATGGCCACAGATGAACGAGCATCTTAAGGTTCGTATTATAACAAACATCAGAAACGTATTAAATGACCAGATAACAAGAGTGGCGGCGATCGTTTCCCACCCTACAAAGAAAGACCACAATCCACTCCAGCCCAGGGTGAGTTAGGCGGCCTTAAGTGTACCTGACTTTGTGTGCTGGATTGTGGCCAACGCATTTCAAGACTAAACACAGTCTCTTCCTCCTGCAATTGTCCGAAAGAACTACAACTTGTGAGCCGGAATTTAACAGAGAAATCTTAGGCATGTCGACTCAGAAGTAAGTCCTATCGAGTTCAATGGGCCTTGTTTCCATGTAAGTATGTATAGTAAGTGTGCAGCCCTGACTGGCTTAATCCGAAATAATAATAATAATAATAATAATAATAATAATAATAATAATACAGCTTCGTTCGTGTTATCAACAAATTGGCTCAAACCGAGAATGCATTGTGTGGTTTCCGCCTTGCGCTCCCCTGCTGCAGGTCCAAAGTTTCGTTTACACGGAATCCATCCCCGCTGCTTCTTTTGTGTCCTCTACACCGGCAGGGGCTCGTGACTGTTCCCAGTCGCCGAACCGGCCAAAACGAAGAGCGGACCCAAAGCCGGCAACGCGGCAGAAGGCCCCCCGTCCCTCACCCCCGGCCGCCGCGCGGCAGTTCGGCGACGTTATGCACCTTTACTCGGGAGCGAGCCTCAGTGCCGTCAGTGGGTTTCACTCTCTCTATACCTTGGGGGACGATCGGGCTGGGAGTCATTCAGGCGGAGGCGGCTTAACCACGCGATCCTGTCCATGCCTATTCGGAGGTGAGCCCCAGTGGAGGCTGGTGGCTCCGGTGTCCGTGGGGGGTTGAGTCCGCTCTGGGTTTCAGTCAGAAGCAGTCCAAACTCTGGCGGTGCTGTCCACGGTGCTGACCTTCTGTGCGGGGAGCGAAGGCGGGGAGCCCTTGCTCCTGAGCGCAGCTTCCGTTCCTGCTCGTCGGCGGGCCTGTCCTGTGCAGAGGGAAAGCGGGGTGCTGCCTCGGGGGGGCGGCGCCTTTGGATGGCGGGGCGCGCCGTGTAGCTGGCGTACTTCGAAGGAGGTGGCCCTCCGGACTCTGGGCCCAGGACACCCAGCTGCCGCTCGGCTCCGGACTCCTGTCTGGAAAACGCTTTGCCTGCAAGGTGGGTTTGATGGGCGTCTTTCTGCTGTGACTGTGAGGGACACCCTAGACCTTCTCTCAGGAGCATTTTTGAAGGGGATTCCCTACTTCCGTTTTTAATTGACGAAAAGCACAACCTGATTTGGGGCCTTTACGCATGGGGAGGAGACCACTCCTTTCAGTTCCTCCCCTCCAGCCCATTTTCCTGCAGGACCCCCCCCCCCATCTGCCCTCCGGAAGCTGCTTTCTCTATCTTTGCGGGTCTGGGACACACACACACACACACACACACAAACTAGAAGCGCCGGGCTGGAACAGTGTGCACTGGTGCCGCCATCAGGGTAGGATTTGAGGGCAGAGGTCCAGGCCCCCGCTCAGCACGAGGGGCCCCCAACACAGCAGGGCTGCCTCACCGAAGTCTGAAGGAAGTGAAACAGTCATGCACGTACCATCCAGAGAGTGGGGCGAGGCCATTCCGTCGAGAACCCCGAATCATCACACTGTACCACTGATTCGGTCTCCAGCAGAGACCACCCGGAGGCCTCTGGAACAAGCGGGGCGCAAACAGGGGGCCCCTCCGCCCTAGCTGGTCCCAGGCACCCGAGTTCCAGAGAGGCACTGAACCATCGTTCCATGCAACTCTCCAAGTGAAAACCCAGCCTGACAGACCTGCTCTTCTCGGACACCGTCTCATCCAGTCTTAGGGAGCCGCCTAAGCCAGCGGTGCGCAGCGCCTCTCCCGACCATTAAGCCCCCGAATGAGCAGGTTGCTGTCTGGATCGCTTCCTTTTCCTGTCCTGAGCCTCTTGGCTGGGGGATCCCGACAGCGACTTTCTCTTTATGGACGTTCTCGGCGCCGGGGATCCCAATCTGGCACACCCCTTCCCGCCGTCGCCTTCCCGATTTTCGAAAGCCAGCCAGCCAGACAAGAAGCCACGAAGAAAGACCTGCTGGCCTTGTGCATTTGCGCGGAGAGCTGCGGGGTGCGGACGCCCAGGGAGGGACACGCCCGTCCTCTGCCTTCGCCGGCGGGCCTGTCCTTCGAGAGATGCGGCGCGGGCTGGCTGAAGGTGTCCGCGTTGCACGATAACCGTCGGCATCCCGATCATCCTCGCCTTTCCTCGCAGAAAGACGCCTCGCCGGTTTCCACGGGCCTTCCTTTCAAGCCAGCAGGCTCAGGGCCTCGCAGGATGCGGCGCTGCCTGTCTTGAGAGGAGGCCTATGCGCCCCCAGCCACCTCCCTCTTCAGGATCTCGCCTATTCGGACGTAGGGCGAAGGATAACATGCGCCCCCAAAGAGGGAACTGAGAAGAGGCGGAGGGGCCTAAATAGGGCAGGAGGCCTGTGGGATTCGAGGATCAGCTCTGAGACATGTGAAAGAATGTTGAAAAAGAACTAGACGGATGAGCGGGGCCGCCTGAGCATGTGCAGAGTTTCTTTTGCTGCCAGGCCGCCCGCTCAGGAATCAGGAAGTTGCACGTGTTTCGAGTGTGGGCTCCGCTGTCCATTTCAGCACTGGCGCTGACGTCTGTCTTTCTGGGGAGGCCGAGAGGCCGAGGTGGAAGGCCAAGGCGCAGGAGGCAGAAGCGGCCGGGCCCCTGGGTGCTGGTTCCCCCATCCACACAGCCCCCCTCCCCCCACACACACAGACCCCCCCGCCCCCCGGATCCAGGGACTCACCGCCACTTGGTCCTGCGGTTCTGGAACCAGGTCTTGACTTGCGCGTCGGTCATCTTGAGCGATTTGGCGAGCGCCGCCCTCTCGGCCGAGGCCAGGTATTTCTGCCGGTGGAAGCGCTTCTCCAGCTCGCAGATCTGGACCCGGGAGAAGGACGTGCGCGGCTTCTTGCGCTTGGGCGGGGTGCGGTTCTGGTAGGGGTGCCCGATCCTCCGCGTCACCGTGAACGGGGTGAGCGCCGCCGCCGCTACGACACAGAAAGCGCGGCAGGTGAGAACCGGCCAGGGAAAGAGGCGCAGGCTGGGGGACTCCAGCCCGGCTGGGCAGCTGGAACATCTGGATGGGGCGGGGGGGGGCCCAGCAGTGCTTCCCTGGCCAAGAAACTCCGCTTAGGGAAGATCTCGCGTCCTAAGCTGGGCACACTGAGCCGACGACTCGGACGGCCAGAGGCGCCTGCCCAAGTGGGCTTCGCCAGGGATGAGTTTAGTTATCACTTGGCGCTCTGTGACACCCGTCCCGCCCCCCCCCCCCCATTATCTGGGCGGGTGGCAAAAAAGGTGCCTTGTTCCGCCCATTTCCCTGTCTATGCTTATGGGTGACGTGGGGATTCAAACCCTCCCTAGAGATCGTGAAGATAGAATCGGAGCGATTCCGGATCAATTGGTGTAGAGGCAGGTGGGTGGGTTGCGCGTGCCTGTGTGCCTAATCCTGGCTGGGTATTTGCTGTAGTAAAGCCGAGACCAAAACGACAAATCAAACAAACAAGCAAACCAACAACAAAACAAACCCCCCCAAAATTAACCAACCCCCCCCTCGCCCCTGTTTACAAGAGCAAATAGGATACAGTAGTAGGTTAACTACACCCCCGAAGAAAGAGATCGATAGAGACGAGGCTCGAACGCAGAAGTTAGACTAACCGGTGTAGATAAGAGAATACTTTTCATTTTCTCTTTATTTATCATTTTTATAGCATTTTTCTGGGAATATGAAGTGCTTTGTATGGAGAGAGAATCGGCAATGCTAAACAATTCCCATTGTATTGGCCAAATCAGGTTCAGCGGGAACTAGCCGAACTGGAAACACGCCTGGCGATCTGCCCCAGCCAGGAAGTGTATAATAATAATAATAATAATAATAATAATAATAATAAACAATATGCATTTTATACCAGGCGTTCAAGGGCTTCCCATATATTTTCTGTTTGGAGTTTTGTTGATGTCCACCCTCAAACACCTCAAATAAATATTCCCCCCCACACACACACACACAAATATAAATGCCTTTACCTTGAAGTGACACAGCAAGTCGATAATCGTGGAAAACCCAATGTTCAGGGCTTGTTTTACAAGGAAATTCTAAGCGTGTCTATTTCCCCCGTTTCCTTGTCCTTCATCTAATCGGCTTTTTATTCGAAAGTATTTAAATCACCACCATGGGTTTCTCATTTAGTCGTTAATTTTATCTCTCTATCGCCTCCCCCCCCCCATTCTGTAATCGGATTAGACACGGCGATTTACTCGCCTTCTTCCGCTCTTATATATTGCGATTTACATACATCAGCATTTAGGATTCTGAGGACACTGGGATTTATTAAGATTTGCGGGTGGCTGTTTTCCGGGCCGTCATTATTTTCAAGGGCGTATATATATTATTTATACTATATATACATCCGTGGCAGAAGTCAAGACGAACCCCTTGTATGTCCCTTTTGTCGTATTGAGCATCCCAAACTGGAAACCACCGTTTGGTACCACAATTTACAGAGAAGTTTGCAAATGGCAGCAAAATGATGAACCACTTTGGGTTTTATTTATTTCTTAAAGAATTATTTATCTCCCCGCCCCGAAGCGTGGGAGGCTGAGCACATATTTTAAATAACAAAACAAAACAAAAACCTACAAGTAGACCCTTTTACGCCGCAACAGGAGCTTCTGGGCCGAAGTCTTTCTCTGGGTCGTCTGTTGAAACCCCCCGACGCTTACCTGTGAATCTGTCCTTGACGAACCGCCTGCTGCTCTCCATCCAAGGGAAGTTGAGGCTGCCAAGGCTGGGTACAGCTGGCATGGCTGGGATGGCACTAGAAATTGGAGGTGGCACTGCCCCAGGGATGGGTCTATGAGCTGGCACCCGGATCACGCCAGATGGAGCCAAGCTTAGATTCACACTGTAAGATCCAGAGTCTTCGAATGGGGCCCCGATGCCAGCGAAAGAGCCCGGGAGGGAAGCGTACGGGGCGCCCGTTCTGCTGCTGACGGGGCTTCCCAGGTAATTTGTGCCGCCGTCTGATCCTCGGGGGGCGGGTTGGGAAGGGGTCTCCTGATCAGAACTGTTTAAAATCTGATCAATCCCGAAGCTGATGGGTTCGTGTTGATGCTGTGTCTGCGTGTTCGTTGGCTGATCCATCCTTGGTGAATAGAAATATTGGCTCAAACGTGGGTGGGGGGAGAGGAAAAAACCGTAAGAATTCCCCTATAAAAACGCTTCCCTTTCCTTTTACAGTAGATCCATGTAAGGTCCCGGTTTGTATAGATGTCACACTGAAACTTTGCCAACAGTGGTCCAGCCCGACAGGCTCTGTGTCATCTTTTTTGAACCAAACCTTGAGTTTCTGCTTCTAATTTCTCTCCAGCAGCTGCTATTGGCCACAACAAACAAGCCTCTCTCCTCCCATTGGCTCCTGGGTTTCAATAAAGGCCTAATTCATTGGAATAGGAGCTTAGGGACTGTTCCATGGTGACATCATTTTAACAAACGCACAATAGGTCAAATTTATTAGCTAAGATAATGCGGGGCGGATATTGCAAAGAGCATCTGCGATTGTTGTCTTTGGAAATGGGCGATATGAAATTGAACAAACCTTAGCAATTACTAGGCGAGCCTCTCCCGCCCTCCTCCTTTTCCTCCCCCTGCCACCCTTTGGAATCATTAACAAATATGCTCGTTGAACAGAATTCCAGGCTGGTAATATCGAGGTTCGTCCCTTCTCGGTGGATTAATTTGGGATCGATGTAACTCTTTCCTATAGTTCTTTGTTTATAAACAATATACAGAAGGTAGGAAGGCTCAGAGTGGGGGAAGAATAGGTGATGACTTGGTCCATTCCCCACCCCCACCCCGTCTTTGGAACTGTCCATTTTCACTTACAAGAAACTGATTTATTTTTCTTTATAAATGCAACAAGGATGGGTGTGTAATCCGTCTGTTTTTTGAAGTCCAGAGTTATGCTCCTTCCCCCTGCACCCTTTCCCGTTCTTTGGGAGTCCTAAGACGGCAGACCTATGCACACTGACCAAGGAATAAGTCCCATTGAAGCCAACGGAACTTTTGTTGTTGTTCAGTCGTTCAGTCGTGTCCGACTCTTCGTGACCCCATGGACCATACCTTGCCAGGCCTTCCTGTCCTCCGCTCTTACTTCCGAGTAAACATGCCTAGAGAACGGGCTGTCTAACGTGTATCTATCCGGAATGGTCTCGCTCTGATCATGGAAAGGGATTTTAGGGACACGGTTCTCTTTAACAAGGGCTATTAACATTTCGCTGGGCGACTTTAAAAACACACAGAAACACGTCTGCTTTTGAAAATAAAAGGGAAATGACAGAGAGGGACATTTCAACTGTCTATCTATAACAATTGTGTGTTTTCCCCAAAATCTCAGGGGAGGGACAAATCCCGCATTTCTCGAGAGGGGGGATAAAAGAGTTACTCGTTACTAGATACTGCCACCCCCCAAAAGCCTCCCAAATTAACTCAAATTATTTATCTGTATATATAGGGTGTGTGTGTGTGTGTGTGTATGCACACACACACACACACACACATATACAGTCACATTTCAGAAAGTCAACAAAGCGACATTCTTTTTTCCCTGCAGTCTCCCGTTTTATATCTACTTCCATTAGGTCGGCTCAGTTATCGGGGTGTAGTTTCCCAGTGTTTATTTGTATTCCTTCCCGATTCTTTCCGCCTCGTTCTCTTCGACACGGCCTGGCTGGTGTTTGCATAGGACGGCCTCCCTTGGAGATTGCTTGTGGGAGGGACTAGTCCAAGAAGGGATTCCGTTTTGGATTAATTTGTGTCAACAAAACTTATCGCCACACCGCTTGGTTTTGTGAGTTTGGAGACGCTCCCTAACGTCCAAATTGGACTAAAAGCGTTAAAAATTAAATAACGCTCAAATGCATTTACTTAGTTTCCCCTTTATAAAGGGAAATGAAAACAGGGAATAGAATTTTCCTTTTAATAGAATGTAATAGTATTTGATCAGCACCTGTTAGGACTGATTCCGTGATTTCAGAAAGCGGTGACAAGGAGGGAGTATATTAGTTTTTAAAGCTTAGGATTCAATTACCGCAACACACTGAATAATTTAAATGGCAACAGTAAATGCAAACAGACCTGTGGAGTTTATTGGGACTGCACGGAAAGGCTGCAGAAGGGGACGCCACGTCTCCTCCGTCATTCTCCCTTTCCCTTCCTCTCGATTTGGTTCTTCTCTCGAATAATGCTCAAGAAAGATAGACCAGTTCATCTTCTAAGTTTTAGGATTATTATTTTTTTAAAAAAAGACTCTTTTTCCATTTCACAGTATTTGTTTTCACACAACCACGCTATTTCCCAATTTTTCCCCCTCTTGTGACATTCCCCCTCCCCGCTCCCTTGTACACAAAGATTAATAATTGACCCGGGCATTTCATTTTATTTTCCCTTCCGGAAACGACCAAGAGATTATTTAATAACCGGAACTTCTCTTCGGAATGGAAATGGAGGAGTTCCCCGCTCGTGTGCTTGGATGTCTCCGAGGGGGGTCTGGCTGGCTGGGGGTGGGTGGAGTAAACTTTCGATTCCCCTGCCTTGGGTACTTCACCTCACGGGCAGGTTTAAGCTGCGATCACTCGGCGCATTTAAGAGCAAACTCGCTCCATTGAAATGAATGGGAATGATACGTGCCAAGGCATCCCACTGTCGATGGGCTGGACAGTGATGTGGGGAACATCGATCTTTAACCCGGGTTGCTTGGAAGGAAATCCTCATGTGTGTATGGGAGGAGGGGTACTTTTGCTTGTAGGGAGCAGCGGAGGCTGGGGGCTCCGATGTCAGTGGGGTGGTGAATCTGCTCTGGATTTCAGTCAGAAACAGACAGAACTCTAAAGGAGCCATCGAAGGTGGAGGACCTATTTGGGGAATGAGTTTCAGCCCCTTGATTAGCTCCTTCGGAATTCTGGCTGGTTCTGATTGAAACCCAGAACGGAACAACAGCCCCACCAAAATCCGAGCCACCAGCCTTCACTGGTAGGGAGTGTGTCGCCCTAGCCCGCTGTTCTTAATCGCGGACAAACGGACAGCCGGCGCTGTGACCTCGGCCAAGGATGGTCTGTGGCTAACCTAGGCGGGCTCGGCGGGCAGATGTCATGGCGCCCCAGCCCTAGCAAGCAACATTCTGAGTCACAAACCCAGGAGGAAACTCGGCCCTCCAAGGCCTTTCGGAGATCCGCCAGGAAGGCAAAAGGAGGCCAACTTTGTGCGAGGCCGTCGCCGCGTGGCTCTGTTCTCGTGGCTTGGCTTTGCCCTTGAGTGCTGCCTACCAATTGCCCTTAGGAAGGTGGAGATTTTCAATTGTATTCTAGGAGAAAACTTTCCAAAAACTGCCAGTAAGAGGTGCGGAGGGGATCCCCATATCAATACATGAGGAAAAGAGAACAAAAGAAATAGGATCGATCTGCACTAGCAGGTAAGGAAGGACGGAGGTGGAGACGGAAACCTTCTTTCCCAAACGGACGGAGAAACGCCTCCGATTAGTCTCTTCTTTCAACTTAGCGGCGTTACCAGCCGTCCTTTCCAGATTTGCGTGGGCGTTAAATTAAAGGGGGGACCAAGGGGGATCAGGTGAACTGGAGGGAGAAGGGAGGGCGAGAGAAGGGATCCAGGCGACACGAAGTCCGTATCTCGCTACGCCCCCTTTCAAAGGCGCAATCTGATGGAGGTTAAAAGTCATCAGATTGCCTCTGGAAAAGAAAGAAAGAGGAAGGAAGGAAGGAAGGAAGGAAGGAAGGAAGGAAGGAAAAGAAAGAAGTGATCGAGGGATGCTAAATGGACATCACATCGCCTCTGAGGAAGGAAGGAAGGAAGGAAGGAAGGAAGGAAGGAAGGAAGGGCTGATGGGTGGGAGAGGCGGCTGCTTCCAGACGAAGGGCTCGATAAGGTATTTCATCCTGGGGAAATGACCCAAGATAATTGCGAGGCAGCTTGTCTGACCTGGAGAGCGCCTCTCAATTAAGGCCTCGCTTCTTTCCAGGCGGACGTTTTTAAGAGGCAGCCCAGATGGAATGTGAAGGATATTTCTTTCACTGATAATCCGATTAAGGGGGAAAATAGACGCGTCTCAGGCAGAGCCAGCTCATTCCCCAGGAGCCCGGCTGCTCTTTCTGAGATGCTTTCTCAGTAAACACGACAGTGTGGAGATCTGCTCTGCAGAGAATGAACTAAAAATGCCCAGCGTGTCTTTTTCAAAAACTGACATCTCTCTCTCTCTCTCTCTCTCTCTCTCTCTCTCTCTCGTTTCGGTTTGTCCTCTCTCTCGCGCTCTCTCTCACGCACACACACACGGGGAATGCGCTTGCAAATAACCTGTTGACCTCTTTGGGCCGGTTCTGACTTCGGCTCTTGAACGAAGCTCCAAGGGCCCTTTCAAGAGCAGGAGGCGCGCCCCCGGCCAGGCGAAGGAGCTTTCCCCATTCACTTCAATGGCTGGGCGCGAGGTGGAGCGTGTCCCCGCCTCTTCCCGCCTGGAGTGAGTGAGGGGAGCCAGTATGTCCTTCGCCTGTGTCATTCTTATTGCGCTGTCCTCATGCAGTGCTCTATGTGTCATAAACCGTAGAATAAACGTAGATCACTTCATGCATAGGGCAAACCATGTTTTTTCAGGGTGCATATAGAAAGCACAGCGCGATATGTGTGTGGGGGTGAGGGGGGTGAGAGCGAGAGCGAGAGCGAGCGAGATCTATATCTATATACACAGAGAGCGAGAGAGAACAGATAACGTTTTCATGTACGTATGTACGTGTGAGTATACAGGTAATGTTTTAATGTATATAATCTTTACATATACGTGTATGGATACAGGCAATATAGTATGCACGGTGCTATTCTTACTGTTATTAATATGACCACCACCACCACCACCATTTTACCACCCTCCCTGCACAGGGTTCTTTAGAGAGTGCGTCAGGTCTCTGCCCGGAGGATCCCACAATCCACAGTTCTGCTCAACAGAGGAACGCCAAGGGACTTGGAGGCAGGGCAGATAACACGTGTGTGGGGGGCGGGGGGGGGGAGAAGAGAGAGGCAGGCGCGCGCCTATACAGTTATGGTTACTGTTTTATGTCTCCAAGCGAAATAAGCACGCGTAAGTATCCGCGTGTTTGTGCACGCACGCACCCAGCTGCCCATCCACCCGCAAACACTCGGGGACGCAAGGCCGCGTGGCGGCGGCGGCGGCAGGAGGGCGCGCGCGCGCTGGAGAGGGCGCGCGAGCGGGGCGCCCGGGGCGAGGCCGGGCCTTCCGCCATCCGCCTGTCCAGGTAGGCGATGCCTGTCCGGGGGCGGCGGCGGCGGCGGCGGCCCTTGCGGCCCCGCGCCGTCGCCTCCTGTGGCCGGCCGGCCCAGCCCGGGCCCGTGAGCCGGCGCCCGCCCGCCCGCGGCAGGCCTGGCCCGCGCGCCTTGGGGAGCTGCGCGCCGCCGCCGCCGCCTGGGAGGCAGAGCTAATTGGATTCTCCCCGCTTGCCCTCGCGGCGCGTCGGAGCCGCCTGATCATTAGCTTGAGTTTCCTCCCGAGCGGAGCTAATTGCATTTGCAGGATACCAGCAAGCTGCCGCTCCGCCAGGCAGGGCGACTCCGAGGCCCCGCTCCGGAGAGGGGCGGCGGCGGCGAGGCGCCCCGAGGCGCCCGCGCCGCGGACTTCGAAAGCGCCCCTCTGCCGCCCCCCCCCCCGCTTTCCCGGGAAGCCCCGAGCCGGATCGTGCCTTCTGAGCGGAGGGAGGCCGCCCGCGCGCAAATAAATAAAGCGACACCGGTCCTGAATCAGGGCAGGCTTTGTTAGAGGAAATTGCGGCTTGATCTGCATAATGGCAGCTCTCGGCTGCCCAAGGCTATCTTTTTATTGCGCGTGTGTGTCTGCTGTTATCAATTCTGTGAACGATTTCACAGGGAGCCTGGCAGACTTGAGCTGGGATAATATGCAAAGATGAGCTTTGAATAATGAATGATGTGCTTTTAAACCAATTCCAAAGTGTCTCTGATAGTACAATATGAAAAGGGGTGGTAAGTAATAGTGGGTTTTAAAAGGCGCTAGTATGTTTTTATTACTATATTTAAAAAAAGAGATATCTATATTATTTGGGCGAAAAGGATAATATATCACAGAGTCTTTGATAATCATATAAACAATACATTTTTCTTTGGGGGAATTTTCTCTCTCTCTCTCTTGGCTTTACACAGTTAACTTATACAGTCTATCAAGCCCACGCTGCCTTGAAAGGCTGGGCTACTTTATTAAATATTAACTCTATTTTAATATCAGCTTTTTAAGTTTAATCTGTTGACGTTCTGTAGTTTTTACTTTAATTATATTTCATAATTAATAACTCCATATCAAGGGTATTCTTAAATGTGACTATTCTGCATGATTTTTTTTTCTATGAACAATAAACTTGTGTGAATTAATTTTCGAGAACTGCTGGTCCTTATAGGGTCACATCCCGTAAATAATTTTTTTCCCGTTCATGATCCGGTGAGTTTATTGCAAGAGATACAGTTTTATATATTTAATTTTGAAAGTTTCAAGGTAGTTTATAGAGAGATCCTGTGATATATTGTAGCCCAGGCATAAAACACACATGTAAAAAATCCAATCCTGCAAACTGTATTCAGGTTTTTTACGAGCCTATTAAAACCAATGAAAATGTTCGATTAATTCGTTAAATTACACACAATTTATGCACCAATTTTTTTAATTTCATCCTGTTCTTTATTTTTTTATGATATTTAAAAAAAACTGCACTTATATATTTTGTTCACTATGGCAAATCCAGACATTTAAAGCTAATTTCTGTTAGCAAAGTTTTCCACCCTGCCCTTCCTGACAAGGAGAGCGATTGCAGATGCTGCTAATCTTCTGAAAGTGTGGGGGCAGGGGGGGAGAAGGAGAGAGGGTGCAAAGAAAGAAATGTGACACAGCCATGCAAAAAGAAAAGTACCCTATTATATATCTATATATGCCTGATTTAAAGATGGTTGGTTTAAAAAAAGTGGTTGGGGGGGGGACAGGAGTTAAAGTGGGAGGGCACTGAGATGACGGCCACTCACTCACCTGAGCTGATGACAACGTGAGAGGGTGCTCTGCATTTGTGAGTCTTCACACCAAGGCAAAAAATAATATTATTAATTGCACATTGTTGATATTCACTGGTTGCAGCAGTTGGCGATCTTATGCCAGAGATAAGGAATTGGTCCTATTGCAGGATTGCCTGAGAAACTTGCTGGATCATTCCACCCACCACTCACCCCGTCTCCCTTGAAAATGTTAAATATTAAAAAAGGGATCCAAACGGGGGAGGAATGGAGGGAGGAGATGGGGAACAGAGGCTTTTGGACTTGACCTTCGGCTTGGCCTTTCTCTTGTCAATTTCACACACTCAAGATCTGCAGGGAGACAGCACCCACACCAACTTGTGCATGTGAACGAGAAGAGACTGTGTGTGTGTGCGAGAGAGAGAGAGAGAGAGAGTGGGGGGGCTGTGTGTGTGACACTGTGTGTGTGTGTGTGCGCGCGCGAGAGAGAGAGAGAGAGAGAGAGAGAGAGAGAGACTATATGCGACACTGTGAGTGACTCAGAGAGAGAGAGGCCGTAAATGTGACATTCTGTGTGTGACACTCTCTGTGTGTGACACTGTGTGTGACGGTGAGAGAGAGAGTGAGAGAGAGAGAGAGGGACAGAGACTGTGTGTGTGTGTGACAATGTGTGTGTGTGTTCTGTCCTCATAGCCAGCCAAAAGCAGGAGGGGGAGCTGAGATGCCAGCGGAGTGGGCATGGTAGGTTGCCACCAGCCCCATCTGACTGCTTGGCTGCCCCGAGGCCTCAGGGCCTGATCCTGTGGGGGGGGCGCACAGGGTGTCTGTGTGAGAGAGGTTGAGCCACCTGCTTTCTCGCTAGATTGAGTTTGGCTTGTGATGAATGTTGCTGGTGGGGCAGCAGGAGCTGAAAAAAAAGCCAGAGGTGGAATCTGCCCTGCAAAGCAAGGGGCCGATCGGGACACAGCACAGCGTAGATCTTAGAAGGGTGTGTATATGTGTGGGGGGGTACCAGCTGTGTATTTTGAAATGTGGCAGAAAACAGTGGTTCCAAGAAGGCACATCCTCTGTCCTGGCTTACTAGCCTCCCTAGTAAGTATATTTACATGGGCCACTGGTGCTCTCCAACCTGATGCCCTCCACATGTTTTGGACTACATGCCCCAGCATCCTTGACCATTGGCTGTGCTGGCTGGGGCTGATGGGACTTGTAGGCCAAAAGACATGGGGGGCACCAGATTGGGGAAGGCGGCTCTAGAGATTGAGGCTGGCTGCCATCCTCTGTGTGCTTAGTTGTTTATTTAATGTATGGCCCACCTTTCCACTACAAATATAGTGCTCAAGGTGGCTAGCAACACTAAAATATGTGTTTTATGAGGACATATCCCTGCTGGTTCCACATGGACCCATGGCCTGGTTGGAGTCCACCAGGAAAGGAGCCTTCAGTGTGGTAGCCCCCTTCCTGTGGAACTCCCTGCCTTTAGAGGTCAGGCAGGCGCCAATGTTGTGTTCCTTCCGGAGCCTCCTGAAGACATCGTTATTTCTAGAGGCCTTCCTTGCATGGCCAGCTGCAGTGTATTAAATTCAACCTTATTGGAATTTGTCTTTTAAAAAAATGTTTTAACTGTTTTAACCTGGTGTTTTATTCTTTTCTCTTTGTTGTTCACTGCTCTGAAATATTCTCATGTGGAGCAGTATATAAATATTGTAAATAAATAAAATATAAGATAATATATACAATTATAATTATACATAAAGGCAAATCAGGTAAAACATTGATTTAAAAAGAGGAAGAAATAAACTTACTTTGGGGCAGTTTCAGTTGAAGTCAGTTGGGAATCACTTCTGAGTAAACTTGCTTAGGATCTCTCTGTCAGCATCCTTTGACTTTGCCTTCTGATGAGTTCTATATAGCTCAAATGCAAGACCCACCCAAATCCACAGATAATATAAATATAAGAAGGAGAGGTGGATAACTAGGTTGTGGACTACAGGATGGTAGAAGGAGTGAAGGGGTTAAATCTTAGGACTTAAGGACTAGGTTATGGTTAAGGGAGTCTTAGGACTAGGACTGTACCACTTCAGTGAGTGGGGCTCACATACTCCTCCATAAAAAAAAAACCTTCCCCCCACACACGACAGCATCGTGTCCCTAAGAGCATTCTAATCTAGCCTTCTCCTGTTCTCACTTTGTTTGTGAAGTAATTTAAGGCAGAGTATGGATGAACATTCAGTCACGTGAGCCCCCACCTGCCATGCAAAATGGTATGGCCCAAACCCCTAGTTGACCACTTCAGTGAAATCTGGGGACTCTGCCAATAAAGCATTCCAAATTTCTTGTGCCTACCCTGGCCTGGGGGCTTCAGATGCTTTCCAGGTGGGCTGAGCCTAGGTTCGAAGGGGTGGGGCTAGAGCAGAGGGAGCCTAACACAAGTGGTCCCAGCACCTGGTCTGAAGGCACATGAGGCAGCCACCTTGCTGAAGCTAAGCAGGTCCGGGTCTGGTCAGTGCTTGGAGGGGAGACCACCTGGGAACCACATGTAGCCACCTTGAGTTCCATGATAGAAGAAAGGTGGGATATAAATGTAATAATAAATAGTGACCTGTGCAGGAGCACAGCTTGAAGGGAGTGATGTGTTGCACCCTGTAGATGCCTCCAACCAGCTTGCCAGCAGGGCCCAAAGATGACAGCCACCCTCAGTTGTTTGTCCTCTGCATCGAACGCTCACACAGGTCCGCTGCCCCGGAATATGGAGACTTCATGTTGCTCTCACGGGCAATAGCCACTGGAAGGCCTGTTCTCAGGGACTTTGTCTCAGAGACCAGTTCTGCCTGCGAGTGAGAGAAATGACTGGGTGAGTGGGCACCATTCTGCTCAATGTATTGTGCTCCAGTCTTCCCCCAACTTGGTGCCCTCCAGATATTTTGGACCACAACTCCATTCATCACTGACCATTGGCCATGCCAGCTGGGGCTGCTGGGAACTGTAGTCCAAAACATCTGGAGGGCATCGGGTTGATGGAAGGCTCACTGCCCACTCCTCCTATGGACCATAATTATAACATTGGAGGAATACCACTGGAGTGCACACCAATTTTTTATTTAATAGATTTGTATGCCACTGACCATATTTAAAAATTTCTGTAAGTGATATAATATTTCACAGCCAAGTATTGGTATTGCTTTCTTACACTGCGGTGGTTGGGAGGATGTTATACTAGGGATGTGTTTCTGAATCCTGAACAACTGGGCTGATTCAGACAGATTCAGATGTCCAAACCAAAGCTGGGTTTCTCCGAAGTACACTGAATCCAAATCTGAACACTCCTGAAGGTTCAGGATTCAGAGGAACACTCTCTGCATCTCCCAAAAATGATACTTTTCTCCTCAAGCTATCCAATAGGGAAACAGCGGGGTTGGGAGATGGGGGAGGAAGAGGAGGGGGCATCATGTTGTGAATGGCAGCTCCAGTTTCTAGTCACAGTGAATAGTCTTACCAGGGCTCTCCAATCCCAACACTTTGTGGGAGGTATGTTGAAGTAATATATTGCAGCTCTTCTCTACTTCTTTCTCCCAGGAGCAGGGACATGAAAATCGGTTTGGTGGCATTTGTGGGACCTGGGAGCGTGGGGCATTGGGTGCTGGGGGTTCTAGTCTTTCTGCCTCTGCCACTGCATGCTCTACAGCAGGGGAGGGCAACCACTTTTTGGTCCAAGGAATGGATTCCCCACCACCACAAGCTGCCACTCTGAAGCCTCACCCACTCATGACATCATCTGCCCCCACCCACTTACAAAAATAGATCAGTGCAGAGAGAGGCACAGAGAAAGGCTGGGGCTGCAGGAGCCAACTTGCCATCCCCAGCCACATCATGCTGCTCCTTCCCATGCTGCTTGGGTCCTGATCAGGGTGTGAGTGGTGTGGAAAGGTCCAGGGCTTGCAGGAGCCAGCTCCTGCAAGCCACAGCTGATTGGTGTGGGGGAAGCCCAATGAGAGATGGATAACTTTGATAATGTTGATCCCCTTAATAATTCCAATCAGAGAGAACATGAGAATTCCTCTACCCAGGTGGTGGGGGCACAAAAAGGGTGCTTTCCCCATCTCTACATCCATCACCCACCCCTGTCCTATTGTACTTTCTCTGACTTGGGTGCAAGTTGTGTTGAAAACAAAAAAAAAGCATCAAGCTGTCTTACATTCATCATAACTCCCTAGCCACTGCACCTATCCTCCTGAAATTTGACAGGTTTCTTGCTTAGGGACACTTCTATAACATATGCCATTTTCATGCAAATTTCCAAAAACTCATGGAAGGGGAAGTGACTCAGTTCCCCCTCCTCCCCAATTTTAACACTTCCATTCCACACACAAAAAGCTGCTGCTGTCCTCCTGAAATCTTGCAGGCTTCTTAACAAGGGCTACTTCTATGCTGTATGTCATTTTCATAACAATTGCTTGCAAACAAAACAAAACACTTTACGTGGATAAATAATTCCTTTTTTTTTTTGAAACCCCAAACTGTAAAGGCTGCTCTTGCACAAAGCTCCCTGCATCTGTTCATCGGAAACTTGGCAGGCTTGTCCAAAGGGACAACTATCCTGGCAAAGTTCAGCCAATCCTACCAAGAAATAAAAAAGTCATCAGCAGCTCCCTTAAAAAAAATTAAAGGTGTGCAGCACAAAATATACTGCACCTATTTGCCCAAGATATGACAGGCATGATCCTCCCCCAAAAGGACCACTATACCTGCAAATCTCATCCAGTTCTGACAAACGGGGGGTGGGGTGGGGAGTTAAAGCCATTTGTTGATTTTCAACAATTGTCAATGGGAGGCATGAAGATACAGATTTTGGACCTGAGTTGAAGCAGGCATCTTCTGAACCAAATTGTGGGTTCAGTACAGACCCCCAGTTTATTCCACTGGGGGAAATATAATAGAACTATGGTAAAAAAACAAAACCAGACCACCACCACCCAATGTATTGCAGCAACTCCTGTCCTGGCTATATTCCATCTGTAAAGAATCATAGGAGGCTGCTTTATACTGAGTCCATCTAGCCTAGTATTGTTGACACTGACTGGCAGCAATGGGTTTCCAAGGTTTCAGGCGGAATTGTTTTCAGCCCTACCTGGAGATTGAACCCGGGACCTTCTGCATGCAAAGCAGGTGCTCTCCCACTGTGCTATGGCCCCTGTGTGATCACATATACAGCCAGCACCTGTCATTGTCAGGGGTAGCAAACCTCAGTGGTAATCTTACTAATGTGCTTCAGGTGGCAGTATTGCTTCCTTGATGGAGTTTTCTGGAAAGATAAAACTGACTGTTAAGAAGGGCGAGGCGGGGCAAGGCCAGCAGTTCCCTTAGCGCTGGCCATGTACATAAAGCCATTTTTGTATGCAAGAACCCTCAGTGCTGCTTGACTTATTACTTTCAACTGTGTGGTGATTCTGGAGCATTAATATCAATAGCTTCAGCTATTGGCCAGAATAGAGATGCCATTAATTAATTACTTAATTGGTTACTACTACAGGAAGGTAGATTTTTGGATGCAAGAGGAGTTTGCCAGCTGTAAGAAAAGCTGCAGCGACAGAAGGAGCTGGTTGGGGAGGCTATGTAATTTTCCGTTGCTTCCTTCTGAGCTCTTATTACAGGAGTATTTATTTATTTATTACATTTATATCCCACCTTTTTCCTCCAAGGAACTCATAATTCTTCTCCTCCTCCATTTTATCCTCACAACAACAACCCTGTGAGGTAGGTTGGGCTGAGAGTCTGTGACTGGCCCAAAGTCACCCAGTGAGCTTCCATGGCTGAGTGGGGACTAAAACCCAGATCTCCCGGCTCCCAGTCCAGCACTCTAGCCACTACACCACACTGGCTTGATCATTTCAGAGGGTTTGGGAGTGGGGGAAATGGTTGCCAGTGAGGGCTGGCCCTCCCATAAGGCAGAGTGAGGTGGCCACCTCAGTCAGAGGGTGGGTGGTGGATGCTGCCCCACTGCTTGTGCTGAAGTAACATTCCATGGCGAGTCCAGTTGGCGATGGCTGCTATATGTAGAATAGGAAGGCGCCATCTTGTCCTTCACCTCAAGCAGTAAAATGGCTTTGGCAGCCTTAGGCTACCAAGGGCCTATTCCTATTTCTAGATCTGCCTCCACTCCTTCTGATAGTTTGGGGGTGGAGAGAGAGTGGGTTTCCATTAGGTTTATACTTCAGCACTTTGTTTCTGGGTAGCGCTACACAATAACATATGTTCTAATCGGGGGTATGGCTAGGCACTTACACGATTTGGTCCCAGTCTTTCCATTGGTATCAATTGAACTTTTTTACAAGCGGAATTGCCATGCACAGGGGGGATTTGGGGGCCCCACAGTGCACAGGGAATGGAGGGTACCCCTTCCCTCCCCCACTGTGATCCCCCTGAAATCCACCCCCCATCCCGCATGGTAGCTAAGCTTAGGACTAATCTCCCATCGACACCAATGGAAATACATTTTCTAAGCTTAATCACCATGCAGGGGAGGGGGTTGGGGAGTGTTGCAGCATGTGAGAAGAGGTGGGGGGAACCCTCCCCCCCAGCTAAAATTCCCCTTGAAGATTGCCTCCTGCATGGCAGTCAAGCTGAGAAAAAGGTCTTTCATTGGTACAAAGGGACACTTAGATCTCTGGGGAATAGATCCAGGCCCCTGGAAAATAGATGTGGGGCTGGGACCCCATGGGCCCATGTTTGGCAACAGCGCTGGTTTTAATGGATCTTATCTTTGTACTGTTCCCTGAATGGCCACATTCTGATAGCTGCAGGGAACACAAGTGGTACACTGGTTTTACCATACAGAAAGAAAACAACATGTGGTTGCCACATGAAAAAGAAAATGTACACACATCTTCGAACACCTAGTCCAATGAGCTCTCCCACATGGGCACTGGTGAAGGAGGACCAGGTAAGCCATCCTGGGTTCCTTGCAAGAGGATAAAAGGCAGGATATAAATGTAATAATAAATACACAAACCTGTATGTTGTGACAATCTTTGTGTGGTGGGTGAGCGGGCTTATCCCACCATCACACAGGTTACACCCCAGATACCCTATTAATGTAACGTCTCCCCCTTCTTTTTTGGAGCAAAAATCATACAAAGTAGGGAGGCTGTGTGATCAGGCACTCATTTCATGTCTGACCTCTCTGTTCTGCCTTGGCTCTCTTGATGCCATTGGTTTACTTACTTTGACGTCACAGAGGGGGTACTGATGTCACAGAAGGGCTGAACCAGGTAACAGAGTGCTTTGGAGGGGAAAGGGCTCGGGAGATCCTAGAATCTGAATTCCAAGAGTGATATTTGTTACACTACTCAGCCCTCATGCTGGTGCCTGCACCATGGGTTCTAATGACGTCTTGTTCAGCTGAATGGCTTTGGAATCTCGTGATGGGGACAGACAGATGACGTGTAGCGCCCTGTAACACTGGAGTCATTTTATGGAGGTTTGTCAGGGAAATTCATTTATGGTTTCAGTCTAGATTGCATGCTAATTATTCACTGTTTATAGTTTCAATCTCCTTTTTAATCTAGATTGCATGTTAATTATTCACTGTATTTTAATTAATGCTAATGAATGTTTCATAACATGTTGTAAGCTGCCCTGAGCTTATGGGATAAGGCAACGCACACACGCATTCTTGGAGGTCTTTCTACATGATTATAATGAAAGATTAACAGCAATAATAAAACAAATGGAATCATCAATGATTCCCTTTTTTCGACTATAGTACAGAATCTAAGTGGGAGAAGAGAAAAAAGCCTAAGCCCCTTTCACAAGGGTGAGCTCCTCGATCTATTAGTCCCTACAACCAATTGGTCTATGCCAGCCTTCTCCTACCTGGTGTTCACCAGATGTGTTGGAGCACAAATCCCAGCATGCCCCAGCCAGCTATGCTGGGAGTTGTAGCCCAACGCATCTGGAGGGTACCAGGTTGGGGAAGGCCGGCCCATGCTGTCCAGACCATAATGTGGACTAAAGAGAGAGAAGATTTCACTACAGAAAGATGCCAACCTAACGCATAGCTTGAGATGTCTTATGCAATGAGCCAAGGCCCACTCAGCAGCCAACCCCCAGCACTCATAGCCAGCATAGCTAATGGCAAGGGATGCTGGGAACTGTGGGCCAAAACATCTGGAGGGCCACAAGATGCTCACCCCTGCTCTACAGTGTTAAACAAGGTTTCAACCCTCTACCCACTTACCGGGGAGAAAGTCCCATTGAATTCAAGTAGTAAATCTCTATCCACACTTCATCTGATACAACAAACAATTGAACTTGCCCCCTGTATAATTGTGTCATCCTAGCAACTCATAGTGATCTTGTAATCAACCAATATCCCCAAATCTTCTTTCCTCCTCAGTTGTTTTCAGCGGATGAGCCCTAGTGATTAAATCATCTCACCCAGTCAGACCTACCTAGTTTCCTGACCCTTTCGTGTATTCTCAGTACCTCTTAGCTTGGCATCATCTGCACATTTCATCAATATGTTCCTAGCCCTCTCCCCCAGCTGTTAAAAACCGTTGAAAATGGCATGGACTGTCAGACAGATTGCAGAGGTATTCTGCTGGGAACCACACTAGGAAGCAATGCCCTTTAGCCAAACTCTGGTGTCTGCGATGCAGCATACAGCTATAGGGATGTTTAAGCCCACGGATTTCTCTGTGCTAGACTGGGGCCAGTGTGTTACGCACTCCAAAGATATGGGGGAATTCCTGTAACATTACTGCAGTGTAAGGGAACTGCTTCTCCCTGGCTTATTCGCATACCTCACTGGTAACATTTAGATACACCTGGGATCCCCAACCTGTGCCCCGTGGGAACCAATGTACCCACAGACACTTCCCTTTAATTAAAAAATAACTGGGAGGCTGGCAGGCTGCAACATGATGTACCGTCCTCCAGCTTGGACCCCTGAGGCATCCTTAGGGGGAAAAATGGCAATCCAGTGCTTTGTTTGAAAGATGCCCAGTTGCCCAGAAAAATGGGGGACACCCCCTGCAAGCTGTGGGGTGGTAGGGAGCATCCTAGGGGGGGCTTGAGGGGGTGGCAGGGAGTGAGGGGGTGTTTTGTCAGGACTGTGGGTATGTGGAGGAGTTGCCTCTTTATCCAGTTTGGTGTGTGTGTGTGCGATCTGGTTTGGTTGTTTTGTGTGTTTTGTTTTGTTTGGTGTGCTGTGAGTTTTGCCTGGCTTAGTGTGGGTGTTTGGTTTGGTGTGGGTTTTGTGGATGTGTGTGTGGGTATTTTGCCTGTGGGTGTTTCTCTGAGCATCACCAATTTTCCTTCTGTGAAATGGATATTCTTTGTGGGGTCAAGTATGTGAGATTGGCGTTTTGTACTCAAGTTTCTTGGCCAAGTTACTTGTCTCCGAGCTTCATTGTGCTTTCTGTGAAATGGATGTTGGAGCAGATAACTGTGGGTTGAAGAGTGTGTTTTTGTGTTTTGAAACTCCAGCACTGCCTCTGCCTTGTCCTTAGGTTCTTGGGCAAGTTACTTTTCTTTCAGCCTTACCAGTTTGGCCTCCTGGGAAATGAGTGCTTTGTGACTGGCCACGCCCACCAGGGCAGCCATTTTTTGAGATCACCCACAGTAGGCTCTCAAAATGTCAAATGTGCCCACTGACCCCAAAAGGTTGGAGACCCTTGGGATATGCCAATCACATGAGCCGCCTTCACACCCTCAACATGCATTGCTCTGGCTCACAGCCACTGGCCATATCTGTGTGTTCAGGTGAGACTGGGACAGAACAAACTTATGTACAACTGTACATGCTATGGATTTGTCCTTACAAACATGGATCCTTGAATGGGCAGGGTCCATGACTGTGCACCTCTTGTCTGTGGATACAGTTTGTGCATATATGGGCTTTCTCGCATCTTCACATGAATGTGCAAATGGGGACAGTGGCCACTGACACGTGTGATCCTGCTCCTGCCCCATACAGGTGTATTCAGTGGAACATATGAAAGGGGGAGGGGCTCTGGACAAGGTCAATGCCAAGGTATTTTCCCAACCCTCCTGGCCAGGTAACATTTGTATAAGAAAGAACCAGGTAACTGGCTCTACCTGCCTACGTTACATCCCTTAACGAAGTTCTAAGGCTGGCTGTAAAGTAGATCCTATTCAGCGTTCTGACAGAATGTCCGCTGAAGCCATATATCCCATTATATCAGTCATTTTATACTCCACTTAAAAAAGATAATAATGAAGAGGTGAGGTGAGATGGACAGGCTCTTGGAAGGAGATCAAGAGAGAGTGAGACCATGAAAACCTTTCAAAAAGACAGGTAACATTTTATAATAATGGAACATTAATTGATACTACATTACTCTGAGATTCCTACGGAGTTGCATACGTGGCATCAACAGCAGTGCAAAGAGGACTCAGCAAGATGGATAGCATGACAAGAAATGATTTCCATTTCAATGTGTAGGGAGTACTGCCAGATATTCCTTGCTGGTGAATGAAGCAGGTAGCAACAGGCAGATGAGATTGAATTTGTTCTATCGACTTGCTAAGGTTTTGCTGACATAGTGTTATAAAGTTGAAAGAGACCTCAAAGGTCATCTAACCCACTCCCTGTTGATGCAGAAAATCCACGACTACCACATTAAGCGCTCCTTAAAAACAACAACGTAATTTAAGTCAGTGTGTTTCTCCTCTATGATTTCCAGGTATGAAAATATGGGGCCTTAGGGCAGGGTAGGACATCTCCAGCCCACAGGCCAAATGTGACGCATGGAAGTTCCCCATCAAACCTGTAGGAGCTTCCCTCTCAAGCCCCGCCCCATCTCCAGGGGGATTCCCCTTTGGATGCTACTATGTGGGAAGAGGAATCCCCGCTGTTATCTCCAATTACCAATTGGAGATAACAGCAGGGATTCCCTTCACGTGCAGGGGAAAGATAAAATGAGCAGGGTTGGATGGATTAAGTCAGTGGAGGGGTGGGGTGACATCATCTAGCCCACATCTAGCATCCAGCCCCTGGATCAATACAAGTTCCTCTCCCCGGCTTAGAGTGCTAAAAAAAGACGCTTTGCCTCATGTTATTGACTGAAAAGAATCAGATGGGAGGAGAGAAAACAAGTACCTTCCTTGAGTCAGAGAGACACTGAGACATTACAAGGACCTATGGTTTTGTCTCCTCCAGCTAGAGCCATCTTCTCTTGCCTTTCATTTGAGGCAGTGACAGCGGTGTAGTGGTGGCAGGTCATGCGGGGGCATCACTCCGGCACTTTTTTTGAAGCCAGCCCCCAGCCAGGTCACAGTCTGCTAAGGAAGGAGGAGGGAGCAGAGGGAGTGCGGGCGGCTGCTTCTTGGCTGCTGACCAGACAGAGCGAGCAAGCGAGCGAGGGAGCTGGAAGGAGCTCTGCAGCCTCCTCTTGCCCCCCCCCAGCTCTTGGCTTCTCCACCCGTGCCTGCCTGACCGGCGCTGCCCTTGTCTCCTGCAACACCAGCCACCTGTTCAGGGCTGCTGCTGGCCACAGTGGCAGCAGGAGGGGGGGCTGCCACCATTATTTACTTACGGGGCAGGACAGGAGGCTGGTTTGTGCCAGTTTTTAGGATTTAACACACCATCCTACGCATGTTTACTCAGACATCAGTCCCACTATGTTCAGTGGCCAATTGGACTTTCTCCCAGGTAAGTGTGCATAGGACTGCAGCCTTAGCGGCCTTCCCATGGTCTCTGTACATTTAATTCGAAATAAACACCCATTGGATTGCACTGTTAATTCTTGAACATTAATTTCTACAGTAAGCGGAATTGCCAAATGCAACCTGCTCTGTCAGCTACATTTTTTGGTACAAGGTTGGCGTGTATTTGGGCAAACAAACCCTGGTGGAGGGGAGGGAAACAGAAAAAAAATCAGTTGTGTGGAGAGGAGAAAGAAGGTAGGGGTGTGTGTGTGTGTGTGTGTGTGTGTGGTTCAATCCAGCTGGGTGTGTGGACGTTTCTGTGGTGGGATGGGAGAGATATAATGAAGGAGCTTAGGGAAGGCTAATGGGTAATGCTGGGGCGCTAAGGGAGTGTGCCAGGGGGCTGGCTGTTCAAATGAGAAGGGATCTGCCCATGAGGGCTGAGTTGAGAGGGTGAAGCTTCCATAGAGGATCATATTCTGAAAACCTAAAATGTTTGTGTGTGAGCGAGTGAGTGGGTGGGTGAGTGAGTGGGTGGGTGGGTGAAAAAGATTAACACCCCTGCATTTTTTCTCAGACGTCCGATTGAAATACCCCTGCCTCACTCTCAGCGGCACTGTTTTTGGATCCCAGTTGAAGGCTGCATATCTTACACGGTTGTACAGTCTTAGAGGGGGGCGTGGCTGTGACTGTCACGAAGGGACCCTGTACTTCTGAATGTGCCACTGCACTACTGAGCATATGCATTCGCCTGGGAAGAGAAGGCGGCGGGGGGGGGGGGGAGCGGAGCGCCAGAGGCGGGTTGGGGAGGGCAGCTGCACAAGGGAGACACACAGAGAGGAATGTCCAGAGGAGAGAGAGGCAGGCAGTGAGTGAGGCAGGCAGGCGGTGCACATGCGTGACAGAGAGAGATGGGTCAGGAATGGGGCGGGTCTGCTCATTGGTGAGTGCAGGGGTGGGGTGGGTGCAGCAGCGGCTTTTCCTCCTAGCACTCCGTCCACGAGGGAGAAGAGTTTGGTACAGGCAAATGACGTAGGCTGCATCCCTCTGCGATATAGCCGCAGCTGTTCTTCCTGTGTTGTTCCTATTTTACAAAAAAGGAAACAAGGGCTGGCTGGCATATAGTCCAGGACAGCGTCCCCCAACCTGATGTTTTAGACTACAACTCCCATGATCCCTGACCACTGGCCATGCTGGCTGGGGTTGATGGGAGTTGAAGTCCAAACCATCCGGAGGGCGCCAGCTTTGGGAAGGCTGGCCTAGAGCTACGTTGTGGGCCATGCTGCAGAAAGGCTACTTCAAAGTGACGTCTCCCTGACCAGTTCCTAGCAATGGGCAGCATCCAACGGGGCTGTTGCACAGGCGGCCCCTTCTGCCAGTTCCATTGCACAAGCGGGGCCCGCTGCTCATGCAACGGAGAATCAGCGCTTCCAACAGGAAACCCGGAAATGAGCAGAAACACTAGTTTCCGGATTGGGACAAGTTGGCAGAGCTCCCTTATGCAAGCTCCACTGATCTACCCCATTCCAGAATGTTGATCCCAGAAGTGCCGAATCTCCATTGCGCAAGCCGTGGGTTTTGCTTACGGAATAGAATCGGTGGGGGCACAGTGCCCCATTGGATACTGCTCCATGTGTGGGAACACTTGCCCTTCAGCGGCATCACACTGGTAAGACGGTTCCTCTTTCTCCAGCTGCCAACACTGTGGAGTAGGTTTGATTCACAATATGGGGTGAGCGCTTCTGTATGACATAGGGGTGCCATTTCTGTTTACATTCATATGTACTGTGCATTCCAGCCTATATTTTCTTGCACAAGGCCTATGGCTGAATCAGCATTTGAACCCAACTCTTCAGGCTTAGGGTTAGAGCCAAGCACTAGTCTTTTTTTCCTTAAAAAACAAAACTATTGGGCTTTCTCCCAGTTGGCTCAAGGTGGCTCAGTGACCCAAACCACACCCTGCCAGGGAAAGGTTAGAGCTTTGGCTATTGGGTGGTATACGAATGTAAGAAATAAAATAAAATAAATAAATAAGGCTTCCCTTCCACGGAAGATCCACATTTCCATTTTAGAGGCATGTGTGCTATTGAGACAATAACTGGCCGAGGGCTGACTGTGTTAATGAAATACAGACCGCTGGTGGCCCTTATAAGCGTATGGAGTCTTTTCACGAATGGAACCTTCCATGCAACATAGACTTCAGCTGTAGACAAAGACACTTCTTTCTGCTGATACAATTGTTTAGACAGCTCTGCTTGTGATTATTAATCCTGAACACCAGCAAAACCTGTAGGATGTGAATGCTGAGATGAAATAATGACCATGGTTGCTGTCTGAATTAATTTCATCTGAGCGAAAACATTTCTGTAGGTGCAATTATGTATTGCCTCTGTTGATCAGGGCCAGCCCAAGACATTTTGCTGCCTTAGGCAAAGAACAAGATGGCGCCCCCTCCAATTCCGTGTACAAAAGCCAACTGGACCAGCAGATGAATCTGTCTTCAACACTGATGTAGAACTTGAAGGTAGCAGGCTAACTTGGGGGGCACGACGCAGCCCAGGCAGGCATGGGGCACAGCTCTTTCCTCCAAGACTTGCTGCCACCTCAGGCAACCAGCACACCCTGCTTAATGGTAGGGCTGGCCCCAACTGTGCTGCTACGCCTTTGTCGGGCAGACGCTTGGTGTGCTGGGCTTTCCACAGCATGGAGACAAACTTGTGACAAAAATGCTCTGCCGGCCCAATTGTTTGGTGATAGGCTGCTGTAAAAATGCATAGGAGGTAGCCCAGCAAAAATGAAAATAAGAAAAAGTGGCAACCTTCTTCAGCATTGGTGTGGGGACAGTGGTGAACGTGAGATGAGCAAGCATGAGAGAGCTTTGCTGCCCTTTACAGGTTGGAACTGGAGTATCTCTGTAACATCCCCTTGCTCAAAGGAGGGACAGATACATTTTAGGGGGAAAATAGACATCTGTACTATCTCTGTAAAGCCAAAAGAAAGAGTGGGACCATTTGTTCCTCATATCAAAGTATCCACCTTCAGTCTCTGCAGTTGAAAGTAAAAGGTAGGAAAACCAGGCTGGGCATCTCACGGCCCTCCAGATGTTGACTACAACTCCCGACAGCCCCAGCCTGCACGGCCAATGGTGAGGGGTGAGGGGACTTGTAGTCCAGCAACAGTCCTGTTGTGCACTTTGCTGTGATCATTTGTGTGGACCCAATTCCTAAATGTAAATAATAAATGCCCAGCGGTGGCAGCACAATATGTACTGCTGCCTGAGGCGCGAGGGTATATGCCACCGCTCCACCGCAGCAGCAGGTGTGCCTTCCTCCCCCGCCCCCCCCGAGATCAGGCAGGCAGCCTCTGTGGAGAGAGGCCCAGGCCCGAATGCTGCGCTTTCAGTGGTACTTCCTCAACGTGTGGCATCGTGATGTGGCCCTGGAGGCAGTCTCCTGGGCCACCTTACAATGCCACACCTTGAGGAAGGACCCCTCAGAAGTGCCGCATTCGGGCCTGGGTGAATCTCCAGAGAGTCCACCTGCCCACTCTCTCATCCAGGAGTCTCTCCCAAATCCACTGCCTAAGCAGGGGATTCACCCTGCCTGCCTCGTGGGAGGGCTGGCCCTGCTGCTCATCACAACAACATGGAAGATAAGCATGGTGCTTTAAAGAAGGTGCAGGCAGATTTTAGGCTTGTAGGATCTATTTTGTACTAGAACCCCAAGGTCAGGTGGTGTTGAACTTTCTGTCTAGACACCTAGACATAGAAAAAGTGTAGAAAGAACCCTCTCTTTGTCTGAATAGGTCAGCTCAAGGTTCACACTGAGAAGCTATTTTAAAAATGCCCCATGGAAGGAACAGAGAGCTGCCCATAGACATCAATGGAGAAATCAAAGAACTGAAAGTAGCTGGGATTAGGGACAAATGTGTTCACCCTGCCAAGAGAGAAAGAGATACTAAAATGAAGGAAAACACACCCAAACAGGCCAATAAGGACTGAGCATTTCCTGCTCTCTGAGCATTCTGACTGTTGGAGAAAGAAAAGGGAACACGGGTGATAACAGTGACGGTGGGAAGGGAGGATAGAATGGAGTGGCTGGTGCCCTAAACAGAAGCACTCCACCCTATAACATTTTGTTGTGGTTACAGAATAACTCCACTTTCAGCTCCATTTTTCTTCTTTTCAACAGTTTCTAAATAATTAAAACAAAAATCTGATGTTCTCCATCTCTGACCAGCCTGACCTCTCACTGGCCAGCTGAAGCTTCCATTTGCATTACTGTCCAGGCTGAGGCAATACAGGACAAAGTCAGGAGATCAGCCGGAGATCAGAGTTGGAAGCCTATGTGCAGCCCAGGTCAGCTCTTCAACCTAGCAAATGCAGTATGTCCTTGATCCTGGTTCTCATTGTAGGAAAAAGGAGCTCCAAGATGGTCCTTGGTGCCCCCTCTACCTGAGCAAATGCCCCGACCACCTGTATAAACCCATCTCTGCTTCAAGCCAAATAGTGGCAGAAATGGAAGAAAACTACACCTGGCAGGCCGCAACCTTCCTCACTCCCAGCCTGGGCTGAGCACAGAGACAAGAATACAGAGATAAGAATACAGAGATAAAACTAAAATTAACACAAAGCCTGACATTCTGGCATTAAGCCACCATTCACCATGATTCCCTATGGACAGAGAGGCAGCATACTAGTCTTGCATCTCTATGGAGAAAGCTCTGCCTGCCTTGTATTGACCATCAGAGTGGCGACCATTTCAATAAGGACAGCAGTAGGACAGTATCCTCTAGGCCAGGCGTGGGGAATATGTGGCCCTCCAGATACTGTTGGACTGCAACTCCCATCAGCCCTAGCCAGCATAGCCAATAGCAAGGGGTGGTGGGAGTTGCAGTCTAACAACATCTAGAGGGCCACATCTACCCCATTCCTGTTCTGGGCTAAAGCTGGGAAGCTGTGCCCCACAAGGAAATGAATAGCAGCATTACACAAAACATAGATGACAGGGGGGCGGGGGGACATCAAGGAAAGAATGCCAAAACTCAACAGCTCTCTTTTGTCTTCTCTAGAATTAGTTTTTAGTTCATTAGTGTCAAGCAAAGATGCTCTTCTGGTCTCCATAATTCTGTTGGAGTTGGTGCCTCCTGTCAGGGGAATTGTGCATTACAGGTCCGTGTCAATGTCTAGATCTAACACAGACCAGTTAGCCCACTAAGCTGGCTTGCTTCTCTGTTCCATTTTATCTTTGTATTTTTATACAACAATCCTCAGTCCTTGCCAGATTTTTTTCTCTACTAAATATAACTTTGTTTCAAACACTTTTGTTGGGCAAATTACATTAGGGTAGATGGTGCAGGTATCCATTAGAGTTTATTTATCGTGATACTGTTTAGATCTCACACTTATAAATAACTTATGTTATGGGGCTTTTGTTTGTAGAAATGTAACTTACATATTTTATTACACTTTTCTGTAAACCTCAAAAAGAATGTTGTCAAAGAAGCGCTCTTAACGGCAATCTAAACTAAGGTACATAAAATCTACACCACCATTATTTTTTAATACGGCAAGGAAGCATGGTATTTCTCGATAGTTTGAAAGGTTTGCTGTCACCATAAACACACACTACAATAAAACATTAAAAAGTCAGAGGAATTATTTTATCAAGTGCATACACACCCACAGCCAAGTTCCTCTGAAGCATTCTTATGCAAGCTGGAAACTATATTAACAGGGAACATTTTTCTAAGATGGCTAGATTTGCCTCTTGCCTTCTTCATTCCTCCTGCTCTTTTAAAGCCAAGCAACATAGCATTCACTGGGCTACATAAGCGAAGATATTTTTTTACTTTTCTCCTTGCAAGCCTAGTTGATGCTTGGTTTCACTTCATGTGTATAAGATGTTTAGTAGGGCAAATCAGGTCTATTCTCAAACTGGAAATCCCAATTTGTTAAATTTATAGCTGCAATTTAAGTTCCCAGATACTCAATTCAGAGGGAACTACTATGGCCTAGTTCTCCTTTGCTTTTAGACTAATTCCCCATCCCAATTAGTTTACCTCCATAATGTTTATGCCTGGCCCATAGCTATGGAGAAAATAGGGCATAGAAAAAAGAGCTGTGTAAAAGTAGGGCATTCAAACACTTGCATGAGGGGCAGTACTGCACAGATAAAACATTAAAAGGATTAAATTCTGGACATTCCTAATTTTGGCAGTGTTCTTTGGAACAACAGATAGATTTAACGGCAGCAGCTGGAACTAAAATTCAGACCAAGTACTATGGCACCCATTTCCATCTCTAAATGTAGGCATGTTTATATGTCCATCTATTCTAATATGCTTCAGCTCTTAACAGAGGTTGAGAAGCTATTCAAAATATGTATTACAAGTTTCATATAAGATCTTATTTATTTGGAAGTTGCACGTTAAAAGTAGATTTCAGCGATGGATTTCAGTGCTCCAGGGAGACTGTAGCCTTATATGAAGAAGTGGCATTAAATCCAGAGTGCTGAGTTACAAGGCTGTACTTTTCAACTTCAGCTTTCAAGAGAAAAGCTATTTTAAACCAACAAAAACGACTGATTTGTGAACACAGGCAGGTTACATGCCAACAGTGTATCTTCCCATGGCATGTTAAGGATCAATTAGTTTTCATCCCAATCTTTCAACATAAAGGTACAGATTTTCAAGGTAAAGGCTATGCATAGCAGTCAGAGTTCTTTACTGGGAACGAAAAAGCACTTTTGACTTGAGTAGCTCACACTTTGAAATACCTTGACAGAATGCAGTTCATTTGCTCACTGTCCCCCCTACCCTTTCCCCATGATTTAAGCAGTGTATGTTCAACAAGGCTCTTTCCACTGCATGTTTCAACAGCAGTAACAAAATACCAGCCTATAACTAAATGTCATCATGAAGCTGCCTTAATCCAATCAGGCCGCTGGTCCATCTAGCCTAGCACTGTATACTACAACTGGCAGCAGTTCGCCAAAGGCTCATGCATGGATATTTCCCAGCCTTACTATCTGTGATACTTTAGCAGAGATTGAGAGTGCGCGGTTGTGGGTTCAAAATTTTAAAATGTGCATAGTCGCCCAATCCTATGCGATGCCGCTTGGAACAGTGACTCAAGAGGATCAGGAAAGAAAAAAGAAACCCTGACCAAATGCTAGCATTGGGGTTCATTTTAATTTTATCATGTTGTGCCAGTGTTGGAACTCAGCCCCGTGTAGCTGTAATGGGCTCCAACGGCTGGCAAGAGCTCTTTGCTCAGAATCCAAAGAACCATCGGAGTCGATTCCCTTTGCCCTGCCCCTAAGGCCAAGTAAGTGGTTTTTAGAAATTTTTCACTGATGAACAGGGGTGATTCCCTTTGTTTTCTCCCACATGCCATACTTTGAGCCATTTAAGATGCATATGCCCTGACGGTCCTACATCCAACTATGGCTCCCTCATGAGCAGACCTGTTCTTTCCAGTCCATACCATCACCCTGGACCAGGGCTTGTGGAGTGCTAATGATGTTTGAGATCTTTTGTCAGCACGAGCAACCACAGCTCCCCAACAGAGTGTAGGTGTGTTGGGAGAGGAGTGAGCAGTAGGCCATCTGCTCCCTCTCATACTATCTGCCCTTGAAAAATCATCCCTAATGTTAGTGTATGCATTCTTAACCTCAATTGCTGAAACAATCCTGGTGCTTAAAGAGGGTTTTCTGGGGGAGGGGTGGGTGGGAAGGACAGTCCCCTCAACTATTTTTGTGTGTGTGGCAAGCCTCGGGAGTGTCTGCTGATGACAGAGATTCTAGGCTGCCCTGTGCAACCTTGTCAAAAGCCACCAGCTATACTCCATACACTGAGCCAAAGTCATTGTTGAGCTGAAAGAATGGAGTGCACCTACTGAACATCACAATGTCTTGGAATATCTGAATGTGTGCACTCGTGGCTTGCGGATTATGTGGTTGGTACCTCTCATCTTACGAGTCCCCTGGACTGCAAGGAGGTCAAATCAGTCCATCCTAAAGGAAATCAACCCTGAGTGCTCATTGGAAGGACAGATACTGAAGCTGAAGCTCAAATATTTTGGCCACCTAATGCGAAGAGAAAACTCTCTGGAAAAGACCCTGATGCTGGGAAAGACTGAAGGCAAAAGGAGAAGGGGACGGCAGAGGATGAGATGGCTAGATAGCATCACCGTTGCAATGAATATGAACCTGAGCACACTCCGGGAGAGTGCTCAGGACAGGAAGGCCTGGCGTGCTATGGTCCATGGGGTCACGAAGAGTCGGACACGACTGAACGACTGAACAACAACAACCTCTCATTAAACCACAGATTAGTGGAATCACAGTGCTGTTTTTGCTTGAAATGCAACCTAGCCTCATTTTGTTATCCTGTGGTTAAGTGAAAGCCAAATAAAACAGCTGCTTCATTGGACTGTTTGTGTCTTATTTAGCTCCAGTAACACGCATAAAAGGAAAATACGGCAAGGACATCAGGACAGACTGTGTTCCTAAGAAATACTAATTTAGTGCTACTTACCTAGGAGAAAATAAAAAATGCATATTCAAAGAATGTGTTAATGATTTTGAAAATAAACAGCAGCATGATTTGCAGGAAGCTGAACCAAATTCCCATAGAAGAATGTGTAAAATGATATAAATGCTAATTGCACAAAATAGACTGTGTACAATACAAGCAACTCAATCCCCCTCCCCGCGAAATCTTTATTCTAAAAATAACAGTATTTCAAAGCAAGTCCCACTGTTTTCAACAGAATACAATTTGCAACGAACAGGCATAGGGGTCCTTGCTGATGGTTTTCACATTACACTTTGCTAGTGCTTAAGATATGTTGTGCTCTACAATAGTCGAACATCAGCTTTTGATATTAGATTCTGATACCAGCAACTAGAAATCCTTAAAATTTGTTAATATCACATTCTCAACACATTTGGAGCCTTCCCCAACCTGGTGCCCTCCAGACATTTTCAACTACTACTCCCAGCATTCCTGACCATTGGCCATGCTGGCTGTGGCTGATGGGAGTTGAAGGTCAAAAAATATGGAGGGCACCAGGTTGGGGGAGGCTGGGATACTTCATCAGTAATTCTTACCCAATCATGTGATGGGCATTCCTTGTTCTAGAAAATCAGAGTAGATCTCTCAAGCATGAGCCTTAGCATATAAAAACAACTATTCAGGGACACAAATGAAGCCTTTTTATGAAGCCTGTAAAGGTAAAGATGTAAAGGTACTTCATTTTGTCATGTGCTATTGACAGCTGCGGGTGGTGACGGCCGACAGGAAGCTCTGGCATGGGCTGGTCCATGAAGTCACAAAGAGTCGTAAGCGACTGAACAAATAAACAACAACAAACATTGACACACTATATCGCCTAGGATAGAAAGCTCTGTATTTGCTGGCTTCTTACAATGGCAGATGACTTCAGTCTTGTTCAGAGAATGCCATAGTACTTAACAAACACAAATTGTGGCACTGGTATTTTGACCTGGAATGAAACATTCAAGATGCATGAGTGTGAAACAAAAATTTATTCATACAAGGATGTATTATCATCTGTAAGCTTTTCAAAGGTCCACTTTCTGCATTTTCCTCTTTATTTAATCCAGAAAAGTCAATTTCCATTCTGTTAATAATTTTCTTATCGACTGTGCACTTTAGATGTAAATCCTTTAAAAAATCTACGTATCTACATATAGCCACATTGCACTCTGTTCATCCAGAGCGTTTGGATAGAGATGAGAGAAACAGTCAGATGACAATCACTGGCTTTTTAAAAATTCTCTGAGAAACTGTTTATTGGTTCAGTTGTGGAATTGAAAACCACTAGCAAATGCAGTCTCGGGGGGAAATACGTATTTTATTTTGTTCTTTGGTTAAGTCCTGTTTCTGCACAATTGCACTGAGAAAAGGAGTAAGAAATTTAGATAAGGAAGTCCAAAATGCTTCTTTAGGCCAAGTTTGATTTTACATTGTTTCCATTGTTACAAATCCTTACATTTATGCCAGAGATATAAAAAGGCAGAAGTTATTTAAAAAAATATTTTCTATGAAAGTCAAAATTTATCTAACAATATAGCGTGGTGCCCAACTGTCCAAGTCAGTTCATTATTATTTAAACACCTTTCAAGTTCAGCATCAACTCATCATTTCCGAACTGCTTGATTCTGATGCCCCCTCACAGCGCAGGGTTTCGGCCATGTCTCTACGGAAGACGGACATGTTCTGTGTGAATCTGTAACCAAGAAGACCCCAAACAAGTATCCTTTCAATTAAAGCATTTAGAAGAAATATTAGCAAATAAACCCGACATTTCATACCAAAGGTGTTAGAACTCTGAAAAAAGCAGTCCTCCATTAGCATAAAAAAAACCTCCTTCAGGTACAATATCGAATCAAAATTCCACTCCACCTTGTACTACCTCTGGAATTTCTTATTGTGCCCACATAGTCATCACATTTCGATTATTGATTCGGGGGGGGTTGAGCTTGAAGGGAAATCTTATTTTATTTATTACATTTCTATTCCATCCAAGAGCTGAAGTCTCTGGGTGGTTCACAAAATACCCCCTCCCCCAAAATGTGTCTACAACAGAATAAGGCATAGCCAAAATCTAAATTATCTGGTTAATCAATGTAGGTAAAACTATTTTCTTCTCGGTTCCTCAGACCACTTCTAGTTCAACACATTATTCCAGGGCTTTCATAGCGGGGAAGTTTAAAAGGTTTCACTAGAAAGTTGCTGCCTTCGCCTTCACTGTTGCCTTTGCCAAGAGAGGTTTTGCAGGCTTTTGAAACAATATAAAACTGGCACAACCTGTTGACCAAGGCAAGACTGAGAAGATTGTATACATACACAGTGATCCATCTTTCAAACCAGCACCAACTATCTGAAGAGACTACAGTTTTAGCCATAATTATATCTTGGGTTCGGATTTGTAAAAGCATAAATTGTATTGTTTTAAAATTAGAAGCAAACTTCCAAATCTCACCCTCTGATCTGCCCAACGGGGATAACATTTTATGTGGAGTTAATGTTGCTATTATATTATGTCGCTGAAACCCTCTTTGAGCCCAACAGAATCCTCATCTTACAAACAGCTCTACATTTGCAGTCCTAAATCAAACCGGCGTAAAAGTGTGACAAGCCCCCAAATTTTGGGTGATGATGTAGGATGGAGGGAAGAGTTGAGAGACTGACAAATAAAGAGTAGAAATGGGATAAGGGCAGGGGTGTCGTTGGGAAGGCCCACCAGGGCACAGGCCCTGGATCTTTTTTAAGCTGTGCCCCAGATCTTTTGAGCTATCCTAATTGCCATTATTTTTTACATTTTCCCATTGACTTGCATTGGAAAACAGAAACGGCCATAACTTTTTTACTTTGTAGGATAAATACATGAAATTTAGAGAACTGGTAGCCCCCATGGCGCTGATTGAAGCTGCCCAATTTCAGGCAGTTAGGTCTAGTGGCTTTTGTGCTAGTCACAGGTACAATTTGCTATTTTCAAAAAAATCTGTCAAAGCAAAGAGCTATATTTTTTGTGTGCTTCCACGTAAGCGCATAGAGTTTGGGGACCTCACAGCTCCTATATAGATGATGGAATCTGCCAAATTTCAGACAGTTAGGTCCAGTGGCTTTTGTGCTAGCCACAGGTAAAATTTGCTATTTTCAAGAAAACCTGTCAAAGCAAGAGCTATATATATACAGTCAGGGCCAGAAATATTGGAACAAGGATAACTGTTTTGGCAGTTGGCCTCTGTACACCACCACATTGAAGCTGAAAGGAAACACACCCAGATGGGAGTGAAGTCAGGACTTTCAGCTGTAATTCAAGGGGTTTGACAAAAGTGGGGCACTAACCATTCAGGAAGGACAGCCAGTGGCATACACACACACCCATTGTTGGTGGCTCATAAGTTCTGGAACAAACCAACATCATTTCAAACTTAAGGATCTCCTTTAATACCTGGATGAAAATCCTTTGCAGTCAATGACTGCCTGAAGTCTGGAACCCATGGACATGACCCAATGCCGAGTTTCCTCCCTCAAGATGCTTCGCCAGGCCTTTACTGCAGCTGCCTTCAGCTGCTGCTTGTTTGTGGGTCTTTCTGCCTTCAGTCCTGTCTTCAGTAAGTGAGAAGCATGCTCTATTGGGCCGAGATCAGGTGACTGACTTGGCCACTGAAGAACATCCCACTCCTTTGCCTTCAGAAACTCTTGGGTAGCTTTTGCTGTATGTTTTGGGTCATGATCCATCTGCAATATGAAGCGGTGTCCTATCAGTTTGGCAGCACTCGGCCGAATCTGAGCAGAAAGTATAGCCCTATACACTTCAGAATTTGTCCTGCTGCTTTTATCAGCAGTCAGGTCATCAATAAACATCAGTGACCCAGCTCCATTGGCAGCCATACATGCCCATGCTGTAACATTGCCTCCATCATGTTTGACAGATGATGTGGTCTGCTTTGGATCATGAGCTGTTCCTTTCCTTCGCCATACTTTTCTCTTCCCATCATTCTGGTACAAGTTAATCTTGGTTTCATCAGTCCAAAGAATCTTATTCCAGAACTGGGCAGGCTTCTTTAGGTGTTTGCTGGCAAAGGCTAATCTGGCCTGCCTGTTCTTGAGCGTTACCAGTGGTTTGCACCTTGTTGTGAAGCCTCTGTATTTACATTCATAAAGCCATCTCTTGACTGTAGATGCTGCCAATGACATGCCTACCTCCGCAAGAGCATTCTTGACCTGGCTAGATGTTGTGAAAGGGTTCCTCTTCACCATGAGCAGAATTCTGTGGTCATCCACTTTAGTTGTCTTCCGTGTTCTTCCAGGCCTTTTGCTGTTGCTGTGCTTGCCAGTTAATTCCTTCTTTTTCAGGATGTTCCAAACTGTTGTGTTGGCCACTCCCAATGTTTTTGCTATCTCTCTGATTTTGTTTCCTCAGCCTAACGATGGCCTCCTTCACTCACATGGACACCTCTTTGGACCTCATGTTGGGAGTTCCAGTGAACAGCTACCAAATGCCAATGTAACACTCAAAACCACCTCCAGGCCTTTTATCTGCTTCATTGGTCATGGGGTACCCAGGAAACAGGCCACACCTGGCCATGCAGCTGCTTGTCAGCCATTCGTTCCATTACTTATGAGCCACCAACGATGAGTGTGTGTGTATGCCACTGGCTGTCCTTCCTGAATGGTTAGTGCCCCACTTTTGTCAAAGTCCTTGAATTACAGCTGAAAGTCCTGAGTTTCTGGGTGTGTTTCCTTTCAACTTCCATGTGGTAGTATACACAGGCCAAATGCCAAAACAGTTATCCTTGTTCCAATATTTCTGGCCTGACTGTATATTTTGTGCTTCCACATAAGTGCATGGAATTTGGTAACCTGGCAGCCCCTATGGAGCTGACTGAACCTGTCAAATTTCAGACAGTTAGGTCCAGTGGTTTTTGTGCTAGCCATGCGTAAAGTTTCCTCTTCTCAAAGACTAAAACAATAAGTAAAAACTGCCAAGTCACCCAGGGGATTAGAGATCCTAATTAGAAGATGTTTAAGGTGACCATTTGGAGGTCACTATCCCTAATCTCTGGTGTAGGTTTTTTTTGAGGCGCAAAAAACCCCTCTCCCCCTACTTTTCTGCTCTTACATGCCCACTGTTGGGAGCTTGCTTGCAATGAAATTTTGAAGAGGGAGAAGGAAGGGAAGAAAGAGCTTCATGTGAAATACTGGTATTTCACACAGCACCTGATTTTACTGCCCCAAACTGGAACCTTTGGATTCTGCAGAAGTTTAGTAGCTTCAGTACAGCAAAGGAACCAATCAGCCTCCACAAACTTCTTTCTCCCCCTCCACTTTAATTTCTCCTAAATAGCTGCAGGACTCAAATTATTTCAAAAGGAGGGTTAGGACTATGTGGTGTCATGATCGAGGAACTGCTAAGGCTTTTAAACAGGTTCTACAGTTTAAAAAAAGCCAGAAAAAGCCCTCTGCCACCTCACCTCAAAGAGTTCATTTAAGTATGTGCAACCCTTACAAACCCTTCACAGCCTCCTAAATTCCTTTGAAGTACTACCTCTCTGAAAGGAGACACTTGGCTTAGGGAATTCTCTCTACCCCCACCCCTGAATTTCAATCACCAATCGTCCTTTCTTCTTCCCTCCCTATCCTGTCCTGTCCTTTCTTCTCTTCTTTATTCCACCCAGAGCATATCTTGAGGAATTCTTAAAGAGAATTCTCTTCAGTGGGCAAGAGAAGTTCTGAACTGTATTTGACTTTATACAAACAAACACGAGGATTGGTTTTTCTCCTCCTCACTCAAGTCTCTGAGAAAAGTGGGTTCACATGGTTGCAGTTGCAGAGAAACAAATCTGGGGCTGTTTTGTTTGTCAGTTGCCATTATCCAGCAATAGGAAGGGCGGTAGCTCAGTAGCACCCGCTTTGCATGCAGAAGGTCCCGGGTTCAATCCCCAGCATCTCCAGGTAGGGCTAGGAAAGAATCCTGCCTGAAACCCTGGAGAGCCGCTGCTGCCAGTCAATGTCAACAATTCTGCGCTAGATGGACCCAGGGCCTGACTTGGTACAAGGCAGCTTCCTATGTTCCTATGAACAGAAAGCTTTAATAAAAATAGGAGTTTGGGGTTTGATTTTTTAAGTGGAGGGGAGATAAATACTGCTCATTTATACAACCCTATGTATGCCTACTCAGAAACCCCATTATGTTTAATAAGGCTTACCCTCAGGAAAGTGTGCATAGGATTCCAGCACGAGTTACTTTTGCAGGGGGGTTTGCACCTTGATGTTCTGCGTGTTTACTCAGAAATAAGTCCTAAGTTGTGAACGTGGTATTGCAGGCTTAATACAGTGCCTACCCAATACCACCTAATGAATTGACTACCCTTTCAGCTCAGTCCTATGTATGTTTTGTCATACATTTGTCATGGGAGGGGGTCATTTTGCATGAACTCTAGCTTCAGTGGTGAGGGAAAGGCACTTAGTACATGCTCAGAGTTTCTCCATAAATAATCCCTAGTTTTGAAAACAGACTCATTGGCTGAAACCTGGTGAAGTCTTGGCACAAATGAAGTTATGGGGAGGAAGATACATTGAGAGTTTGTGCATAACAAGGAGGAGGTAGAGAGGAGTTGCACAAAACAAGACACCTGTTTTTATGAAGAGTTGCTGGAGGATGGTAGGATGAGGAGGGATGGTTGCATAGAGGGGAATAGAATTGGTAGGGGGAGAATGTAAGTGCTTAGTGGTGAAAGAAAAGCATTCTGCATATGCTCAGAAGCACTCTATATTTAAGAACATAAGAAGAGCCATGCTGCATCAGACCAGTCCAGCATTCTGTTCACACAGTGGCCAACCAGATGCCCATGGGAAACCCAAAAGTAGGACATGAGTGCAATAGCACCTTCCCACCCATGTTCCCCTGCTGCTTATATTGGTGAAATGTAAATACATTCTAGTCATTCTAACTTTGCATGCATGTATATCCTTCAGAAACTTTGCAGGTTTCTTGCCTGGGAGACACTTCTAATGACCTGTGCATTTTCATACAAATTTACTCAAAAAACTATTGGGGAAGGGGTGAAGGAAAAGCAAATCACTCCCTCCCCCAAAATGGAGAACTCCCCTTCCACGTGAACTGCTGCACCTATCCTTCTGAAACTTTGCTGGTTTCTTACTTAGGGACAACTCTAGGCTGTCTGTAATTTTCAGAACAATGGTCCACAAGGAAAAAAAGGAGAGAAGTATGTCCTCTTTTAGAGACAGAGAGCTTCGGCTATTGGGCGGTATAGAAATGAAATAAATAAAAAAATAAAAAATAGAGACCTCAAAATGTCAAGGCCACCCTTGCACAAAAATCCTTGATCTCCTCTGATGGGGCAATGAATCATGAAATATTTATCCAAGTAATAAAAATGTTACTGGCAGTGTCCTTTAAAAGAAAACCAAAATATAAACCCTGCACCTATTTTCCTGACATTGGGCAGGTATAATCCCCTTCTAGGGGGTTACTATGCCTGAAATTATCATCCAGTTCTGACCAAGAGAAAAAAGTTATAGTTTTTTTAAAAAAAATTCCAATGTAGTCATCAGGAAGCAAAAAGACTCTTTTTTCCAAATCTTGACTCAGGTTTGGTGTTGAGCTGAAATGGTCTGACTACAAATTGGCCTGAGCAGCGCCGGGATGTTTTCCAAAATGCTGAATCGGGGTACAAGTTGAGGTGGGGTGGGGGGTCAGTGCACACTTCTTATGTATGTATGTAATCTATACACACATGCAAGCACACCACATGCACACACCACACACACACACACACACATATATATATATATATTACAGGCATGCTTAGTCTCGGATATATATATATATACACACACACACACACACACTATATATATATGCGCGCGCGCGCTCTCTCTCTCTCTCTCTCTATATATATATATATATATAATGCAAATTTGCATTTTATGCAAATGTGTGTTATGGGCCTGTGCCCCGGATCTTTTAAGAACCTAGCAATGCCCCTGGATAAGGGGACTCCGAAATCCCACCATTTTTGTTTGTCCCTCAAAGATCTACATTTCTATGTCTTATAACAGCAAACATAGACTTGGAAGTATGCTTTGCAAAAATACTAAAGGGATCACAAACAAGGAAGTATGCCTAAATAAATTTTGTTTTTCGGTTCCCATAATTGCATACAATTCATGAAGACTTTTTTCGCCAGTACTGTCTTAAGTAAGAATAATCTAAAATAACAATGACGAGCCCATTCGCAGCAGTCTGGCTTTCTCCATGTTCAGGCTGTATCTGGTCATATTAGATTTTTTCTGTTTATGGCATATACACTAGATGTTCCTGCCTGTGTGCCAGTTCACAGTTCAAATGCAATGGCCTATGGTGAGAACCAGTGTGATGTTAAAGCACTGGCTCAAGACTGGGAAGATCCAAGTTCAAATTTCCCTTTCGGCCTTGAGTTCATGGGATGACCTTGGGCCAGTCACTATTTCTCAGCCTATAGTGTTGTTGGGAAGATAAAATGGGGGATAGAAAGGTAATGAAAATGGCTAGAATAGAAAGTAATCACATTTATCTAAAATATGCAGATTTGATGCCTATTAAATTGCTCCACATCACAGCTATTATAACGTAGCATGATGGAGCAGATTGCCACATCACTGGGGTAGTTTTCTCCATGCCATTACTTTCCAGAGGAGTAGCCATGTTAATGTATTGCAGAAAAAACAACAACAAGTCTTGTGACTCCTTTAAAGATTAACAAATTTATTCTGGCATAAGGTTTTGTGGACTACTGAGAGTTTCAGGTACCCTAATACAACTCTTTTCTTTTCAGGTGTTTGTGCTAGCATGGAGAAAAGTGTCCCAGTTGTTAGATGAACCCCCCCGCCCCCACATCTGATGTTGAGGATGAACAGGAAACACAGCCTTGATGGCCTACGGCTTTTAGCAAAGGAACAGGGGGGGTCAGACAGAGAGATGTATCTGATTACCTCTCACTTTTGAGACTTATGGCTACTTCAGGAGCAGCATGGGGAGGGGCGAGTCCTCGTGTACTCACCCTTTACATCTCCTGAATTAAAATGTTACCAGAGTGGAGTGAGAAGTAACCACATGAAAGCAGCAGACCGTGTCAGTTCTGTAATTAGGAACTTGCCCTAAGTGAGGATTTTAGAGGCTATGCTTTTTCCCCAAAGTGGAAGAATATGCATGAAGAACATTGAGTCCAAATGACAAATCATACGTTTTCCATATGCATTCCTCCGAGTAGGAAAATGGGCCCTAAAGCCTGTTTTCTTAAAAATCAAATAAAGGGATAAATACTGAGTCATTGAAACTTTTATTTCACTGGATTGGATGGAGAGTAAGGCTGCAATCCTATACCCACTTACCTGGGAGTAAGCTTCATTGAAAACAGTGGGCAGAACCCAATGTTGCACAAGCAGACTTCTGCTCATGTGATGCAAATTTCTCCTGCACTCCTCCCTCCTGCCCCCACACCATGCCAAAATCTGCTCTGAAGAGTAATACATCCAGATGGTAGCACATCCTGGAATTTATTCTCAGTTCCATGCTGATGGCCACCCTAATTCAACAGCACTGACAGCCTATCCTATTTTCCCAGCATATTTGAGCAAAAATATCTGGATCCTGCAGAACAATTGTGCATTTATTGTGTGCAATATACTTGTCTGGAAAGGTCCTTATTTTATAGATGTTTTTGTCATTCCATCTTTAGCTGTCTGTTCAGGATATGGGGATATGGGGAGCTTACCTGTCTCTGTTCTTTACCAGAAGGTTTTGCTCTACTCCTTCCATTAGGTTCCTGAAGCACTGATGAAGCACTTCTCGTTTCTCAGCAGGCTGACTGTTTATCAACCCCAATCTTAATTCACTAAAATACTGAGAAGAGAAAGGAGAAATAATCAGAACAAACATGTTGGAAACAAGCATCTACCATAGATTATAGGATCAGATTTTTCAAACCTTGCTTATAAATGAGCTCAATTTTGGGAGTATGAATGCCTAATTCCAGCTGTAGTTCAGAATGGTGCCATTTTGTGACTGGAACGAGTTTCCAAGGTTATTTAGTCCAACCTGCTGCATTGAAGCATTCCCAGATATTAGTAAGATGTCAGTCCACATCAAGACAACAGCATGAAACCAAGCAGAAAGCGTGTGGGTCCAACATACCCCAGTGCCAAGAGGGCAAGGTGGAATAAGATCAATGGAACACAGAGGCCACAGTCAATTTAGTTGTATTTAAGTCCCACTGAAAGCCACAGAACAAGTTAGACATGAGCAACTTATGTTCCATTTATTTCTATAGGATGTCAGCATGAGTAATTATCTCTGGATTGAGGCCAGATAGTTCCGTTACGCTGGAAGTAGACAAATAATGCTTCAAAAACATATGTGGTGGCTATAGGGAGGTTGAGAGGACCTTCTTCCACATGTTCAAAGAATGCATGAGGGGGCTTGCGGGATTGCATGGATTAGCCCAAACTCATGCTGGCCAGGCTGCCAATGGCTGTGCATGAGAAGGGGTTGAGTACCTCCATATGAGGAGGATCCCAACTGGGATCTTTCTCACACACACCAAATATATAGGCAGCAGGGCTTGTGGCTGCTGGACGCATTGGGAGCTCCATAACTCCCCTCACACATTCTTTGAATGTGCGGGGCGGGGGGAAGTTGCCTGCCCCCTGCCCCCCCCCCATTGGGACACAGAATGTGCACCCAAAAAGCAGACACAATGGATTCATGAGCACAAACATCTGGTACAATGGAAATGGTTACTCTAGCAATCATGATTTCTGGAGAGCTGTCTGATAAACCCACCATTTTATTCTCTCCTGCAGTTATTCCATGAAAAAATGTTCTGAAGAAGTCAAAAGCTTGTAGTTTCCAAAACCAAAATGGAGAATACGCTCACCTGAGCCTATAAAATAGAATGTGCTAGTTCTGACATACCAAAGTTTTCTGCATGTGGCTTCGCAGTAACAACTTCTCTGATCCCAGGATTGGGGATCAGCTGCTACGGTACAGGAATTTCTTTGGGAAAGCTACACTAAATGCTTTGATTGTCCTGGCTGTATGGTCCATGTCACTAATTATATTCTCCATGTGAATGTGTCCCAGGGATAATCAGGATACACTGTGTGAAGAAGATTGAGTGACTGCTTCCATGTATAAGCCATTTCTCAAATGGGTTTACTGGGAACTCAACAGGGGCTCCTTGATGAGAAGATCAATAATGGAGGACAGGGTTTCCTGAAAGATATTTGCTATCAGGAGCGCCCTAGCTGCCTCTTAAAGTCCCCTCCAATAGCCAACTCAAGACACAGACGAAAGGGATTCTTTCCAAGCCTTTATTCCTTTACAACTTAATGACTCTTTCAGATGCTAATTTCCAGCAACTAAGCAAGGAACAGCACTGGGGAAAGATAGCAGAGTAGCCTAAGCTGCAGGTAAGGCAGTTGGTCCGTTTGAAGGAGGAGGGCGGGAAGACTCTGAACTTATGAGCTATGGAGAGGTCTTCCCTCTTACCCTTGGGTCCTCGGGATGCGACCGTTGTTTTAGCGCCAAGCGGGCAGCTCCCTGCGTCTGTGCTGAGCGTCCAGCAAGGCCCCCTCCCCCGCTCTCTCAGTGCCAGGGTCACTACCTTTCTCAGAAATGCAGGCAGGAGGAATCTCTCCCTGCAGCTGCACCTCTGAGAGATGAGCGGGCTCCTCTCCCACGGGTTGTTGCTCCTCCTCAGAATCAGAACTGCTCTGGGGCTTTATGGGCTCAGTTTCCACCCTGACATTTGCACAACCATTACCAATCTTCTTCCGCGATGCACATTCTGCAGGGAAGTGCTGCACATGCTCCAGGGCATTCTTTTGAGTTTGTGCAAGAAAAGGCAACTTTCAAAAAGGCAGAGAACTGAGCGTGAGCCCTAGAACGAAGGTGGGCAGATGTCAGGCTTGCAGGCTTTTGAATTCTTTTTTTATTACAGTCCCAAGCTCCAACAACTGCATCCTCGTGCTAGAGACACAGACCTAGAATTAAAGAAATGTGGTACCAGAACTGGAGACCAGACCTTCCATAGAAAGACCCTCTCTTGGTTACCCCAAGCTTTCTTCATTTTAGCAGTATAATTTTGAGTGGCAGAAGGGAGATCCTTGTTGCTGTTATTGTTAGAACACTTGGGATTCAAAAATCTTTGCTGATGAGGGGCAGTGTGATGATGGCAAGTGCAGACAAGATGGCAGTGCAGAACTGGAGCTCTTCCCCCAAACATGAGAATTTCTTAAACCATCTAGAGAGCTTTGGCTATGGAGTGGCATAGAAATGTAATAAATGAATAAATGAATAAATCTAGAATATATTCCCATCCCTTTAATTTATCTAGAAATGGCATGAACCAGAGCACTCCAATAAAACACAACAGAGACCTAAAATCATACTTTGAGGTGAGAAACAATGAACAAAGCATGGATCAACCCAGAGAAAAAGAGCCAAATATGGCACCCACAGCAGCAAAAAAGTGAAGGACAACAATGAGCTTCTCTCTGAAATATCAAACCAAATCGCTATGCTGAAAATCAACCTAACACTAGGGTGGGAAAACTCGCTCAAGCCACTCAAGGAGAAAACTGAGGAGTTCTCAAAAGCAGTGTGGGATGCCTCTAGCAAAGCAAGTGAAGCCCTAGAAATCAGCACTCCTTGCCAAGCAGAAATGGAGAGCCTTAAAAGATCTAATACTTACCTAGAACACATACATGACTTGGAGAACCGTAGTCACAGGCAGAACGTCTGGGTAAGAGGACTAAACATATCTGTGGACAATGCGAATCTAACTGCAACTCTTATTGAGATTTTTGCACACCTCTTCCCTCTATTATCTATAACATACGCTGATATAAAGAAAGCACACAGAGCCCTGGTGAAGGCCCAGACACATTATTATAAAGTTCCTTAACTGTTCCCTCAAAGACAAACTACTGCAGGCTATGAGAAATAAAGGAAGTATACAATACAAGGGCAAAACACTTCAGCTATATCAAGACTTAGCTTCTGAAATGCTACAGAAAAGAAAAAACACAAATTCTTCATCATCCCACTTCATAACACAGGAATTCCCTATTGCTGGGATTTCCCCATGAAAATTCTGATCACTCATGCAAGCAAAACTTATGCAGTCTCTACAATTGCAGAAGCCAAACAAGTACTACAAATCCTAAATCTCCAGCCAGATCCGTCCTACCCACCAGTTGAGGAAGAAGAGGATAGGGCCATTGGAACAAACGACACAGGCAACGGACAGATAAAGATACACAATTATAAGTGGGGAAAAGATCAACACTGAAAACTTTGATGGACCAGCCAAGCTGACAAACCTGGATCCTTCAACTTGATGGCACCTGAAAGACGTTGCTTCCTAAACACAGATTTAACATTTCATGGGAGAGATTACTATGAATAACAATTGCTAAGGCATAAACTATACTGTAAATATATTATTTTGTTATCTGATAATCTACTCATTGTATCAATGCTGCTCAACAGATTTATATGCATATAGTTACTTCGGGGGGGGGGGGAGTAGAATACCTAACACTACTCCTCAAGTCAAGCCTGCAAATTTAGAGGGGAAGAGGTTACAACTTCTGTATGGGTGCATTGCCTGTCAGTGCCTCACTCTCCTGGGTGCCAAAAGTTTTATGGCTATTTTATGCCATGATTACTGTTTTGTTTAACCTTGCAGGGGCAAAGGAAAATCTGGTTAAAAAAACTGAGTTCAGTTAATGAAAACAATGTAAGATCAAGTGTTCTTCATCATTTTTAATGGTTGAAATTAAAACTTTAAGCATAAATATCCAGGGTTTGGGAACCCTGGTCAAATGAAGATGAGTTCAGAAATTAATTTTAAAAGAAGAGAAACCCCAAATAGTGCTTCTTCAAGAGGCACATTTTAGAAAGAAAAGTGCTAATATTTTAAGCTCAACATGGACAGGAAAAGATTTCACAGCCTGTGGGACTTCGAAGGCTGGAGGACTGGCCATCCTGCTAGCCCAGAATTTTGATATGCAAATTCAAGACACCCTTTAAATACCCTACTGGACAATACATATTCATCAAAGGAAAAGCTGGAAACAGAGGCCAGATTTACACCTTGTCATATCGATACAGTCCTATCATAATGACACTATATCCCTCTTGTATATTTATACCTTGTAGCACACACAATGACATCTGTTGCAGTATTTAGTATAATATGGCATAAAAAGCAGGAAATAATGCTAGAAAAGTGGTATATGGAATATGTAATGTGCCCCAACAAATAAATACACTTCAACACTGATAAAAAGTACTAGTGTAGATACAGCCATAGACTTGACTATAGGTTTGATATGTGCTCCAAATTCAAATCAAATTAGTTCAGATTAAATTCTCCATAGACTGAACACATTTTTAAAAGGGAGAAATCATTGCGTGTGTATGTGTGTACACTTTAATTTGATACATGATCCAAAACTGGATAGGAAGGGGCAAAAGGTTTTTTAAAAATAAAGATTTTTAACAAGTTTGCTAAACTTCTAGAAGACTGTGACTTCATAGACTCATGGAGGAGTCTTCACCCAGAAGAAAGAGATTATTCCCATTTCTCTGCACACTATCACACTTACACCAGACTAGATTATATCCTTGTGTGAAGAACACTTTTACAAAACTTAAAGCATGCCTCTATTGGACAGATAATGTGCTCTGATCACGCCTGTGTGTGCACAGTGCTGCACGTGGGGATGGAAGAACAATATACATACATATGATCCTTAAATTGATCTCTATTATTGAATCAAATATCCCACAAAAAATGCAAACCACAATTGTACAATATTTAGAACTCAATAACACTCCAGAAATCTCAAAAGCAATTATATGGGATTGTTTAAAGGCAGTGATATGTGGCACAAGGAAAAAAATTATAAAAGGAAACATTATTAAAGAAAATAAGCAGCCTAGAACTAGAACATAAAAAGACTTCCAGCAAAAGGATATCCAAATGTCTACTACAGAAGCAGAATGAACTTAACATTTTGGAATTAAACAAAATAGCGAACTCATTACACTATTGTAATAAAAATATTATGAATTTGATTACAAAAATTCTAAATTATTGGCCAAAAAAATTTAAAAGAAACATTCCAGAAAGAAAATTTACTGTATAAAAATAATTCAGTTCATACTTTGCATAATATAAAAGAAATCCCCAAGCGTAGAACAAATAAATGAATACTTAGAAAAGACACAGTTAAAAAAAAGTAAGTGAAGGCCATCAATCTTTCATTAGCCAAAAAATAACAAGAGAAGAAATACAAAACACAATTAAAAAACTGAAATCCTACAGGGCTCTAGGGCTGGATGGTCTGCTTGGGGAATTCTATTAAAAATGATCAAAAACCTCACATCACAATTAGAAATTCTATTTAATGATATCTTACTTGGAGGTACTATCCCCCCGTCATGGCAAGATTCAAAAATAATAATGATCCTTAAACCAGATAAAGATTCAGCACTGATATATTCATACTGACCTCTAACTTTAACCAATCAAGACTACAAAATATTTAAATCAATTTTAGCTGAAAGACTTGGCAAGATAACTCCAACACATGTCCACCCAAACCAGACTGGGTTTTTATTAAAGGGCGGAACATAGTACAGCCTATCTGCAAAGTTCTCAGTGTAATACATCTTTGTAAAAAAGAAGCTATCAAAGCAATTATTGCTTCAATGGATGAGAAGAAGGCTTTTGATGTGGTGGAATGGCCTTTCCTGTTCAAACTCCTTACAAAATTAAATTTGGGCTCCTTTTTGTAAATACTATATCGAGACTATATCTTAATAATAATGCAATAATTGGAATTAATAACTATAATTCAAAGTCAATAGACATTAACAGAGGTACCAAGCAAGGATGCCCTCTGTCAACACTTTTATTTGCATATTACATTGAACCACTAGCAAAGCCAAAAATAAAAATAAGGAAATTTGTGAAATATATAAAAATGAAACAGACCATAAAATCAACTTATTTGCAGACGATGTAATTTTAACCCTTACAAAACCGAAATTATCTATCTCAAAAGCCACTGAAGAACTTAATAAATTTGGGGAGGTTGCAGGATTAAGTATACATTTTAAAAGATCAGAACTTTTGGCTCTTAACTTATCTAAAGAAATAAAACTGGACATTAGTAACGCCACAGGAATCAAAATCTGTTAAAAAAAAAAAAAAAGCTTCAACTATCTAGGTGTTAAAATATCAACCAATTTTATGAATTTACTGGAATGCAACTTTATTCCCCTAATTACACTAAATTAACTCTTAGAAATTGGTCCAAACTACATTTATCATGGCTAGGAAGAGTGGCAGATATAAAAATGATTCTATTACCAAAATGTTTGTACCTCTTAATTCCACTTCCAGAAGATACATTAAAAGCTTGGCAGAAAATGTTAAACCAATGTATATTCAAATGGTAAGAAATCTAGAATCACTAAAAATTCTCAATATAGACTACCTGACAGCAGGGTATAGTCTTACCAAATTTAAGAATGTATGAAGCATACCATCTTAAACAATTAATTAACTTGAACCACAGAAATAATCCAAAATCATGTGTGTTCACGGAAGTTGAGGACTGGAGTAAAATGCAGATCCAAGGGTTTTCATTCTTAATACAAAACATATCCATGGATAAAAGTATACAACCCCCTTTCTTGAATCTTACTCTGCAAACTGGGGAAAAATGGAATAAAAAGCGAATCCCCTTAATGCCTCTGTTTACTCCTTTTTTTAGCCCACTCATTATTTGCCAGTGCAGGGCCTCCCCAACCAGTGAAACTCCTCTCCATGGGAGGGAGATTGTCCCCAACTCATCCTACCCTCTCCCCAGCTGGCAGTTATGGGGGTTAGGATCGTTCTGCCCGTAACCTACTTCCATCTTCCAGTGTGATCTGGCCATTGAGTGAGTGCAAAGGCACTAGGATAACTGACAAGGCAGATTTTTAAATGTTACAAAATGTTTTATTAATATTTAATACCAATAAAAGTCTGTAAGCATATTTGGTATCTGCATTTAGGTTCTGGCTGCTCTGCACTGATTTCCTCCCTCCTCCGCCAGCTGTAGGCTTAGGCTCCCTTGATACAAAATGTCTGCAGAGAGGCCTGTGATTTGGGCAGCCCTGCACAAGGAACAGCCAAGATGCTCATAGCTCAGGGGTTAAAATCTCTAGCCAGTTATGAGGCAGAGGTTCAACACAGTATGAGAAAAAAAGATCTATGCAGAAAGGCACCAAATCAGAGAGACCAGGAATGGAGGCAGATGAGTACATGACGTGCTGCCTCTTTATATTCTATGTAGAGAATATCCAGACCTAGTGGAAGGGGCAGAACCACAGAAAAAGCACACATCTGCAATTTTATTTTATGTAACTGACGTTAGTGGCCATTTATGAGATTGTTTTTTCTGTAAGCTTAAACTCTTTAAGATGGCTGGGAAATGCTGAGAGTTGTAGGACTTTTTTCTGTCTAAACATGCATAGGATTGTGCCCATACTAATACAATTTAAAATAGTAAGACTTGGTGTAGTGTATTGTGCTGGGCTAGGATTGTGAAGCTTACTGTGGGAACCTGGGTCCATAGTTCCCTCTCAGTCTAGCCTCCTTCACAGTTGTGATAATAAAATGAGGAAGGGGATCATGTGCACTGCCCTGAGCTCCTTGCAGAAGGAGGGGATAAAAATGTAGCAAGAAATAATTATGATGGTAAGGAGGTATTACACAATCTATTGTGGCAGCTCTAGAATCACTGACAGTGCAATTGTATGCATGTTTACCTGGAAGTCCGACTGTGTTCTATGGGGCTTACTCCCAGCAAAGTGTACATAGGATTGCAGCCTGCCTCATCTCCAGGTTGCATCCAAATTGGTGCTGGAACCCTGAACCTGAAACAAACCACTTCTTATCACGATATTGTTGGCTTTCCAGAAACTGGAGCAAGGAAAGTTACGGGTACTTGAGGCACACAGAATATTTCTTGTTGGTTTGTATCCTCTACACTGGAACATTTTTTTTCAATAGACAGATTAACAACAACAAAAACCCACCTATCCACCCCATCACCTGCCTCCTTATTGCATACAGGTGCAAAGTGAATGGGTCTATGGTAGACTTGCTGATAAATAATGGCACACATCTACATTCTGCAGCTAACCAAGCTCCATGATCATTAGAATGCAATATTGTTCCAGAAGGAAGAAAATTGTGCTAGCTTCATATTTCTTACTATTCATGATTGCATGGCTATATCTCCTTGTGAAATATTTAATTCCTCCTTACACTAAAGCTTCTAAAATCAAAACCACATAATTAATATGGAGTCAGGCTAATATTTAATACTATAAATCAGACGCATTGGCTAAACAAAAACGTTGCCAAGAACAAGATTGGGAATGCATACGACTACTTATTTCCGCTTTTTATAATGATGCAGTGACTCAGGGCAGATAGAAAATTATTAGTTTTCCTCCCAAAGTAGGAAATATTGCTTCCATCTGTAAAGGATAATATTGTGATGTCATAAACTTTTTCTAAACACTGAATTTGCCCTTATTCCCTCTCAATCATTTTAAAAGAACTGCTCCTCGTATGGAGCTTGGATTTAAATCACAATAATACACCAAGAAGATGAATGACAGTGCTATTGGATATGGTTAAAATTGGATCCTTCAGCACAGGTGAATGATGAGACGGCGCTTCTATACTTGATATATTTTCTTCTTCTATTAGTTTCCTACCAGGGCTGGGATTTCAGTTTGAATTTTAATGTATGCGGCTGCTGCTAATCTTAGTGTCTTATTTTTTCCCAGCACCATCTTATTGTATAGACAATTCATTCTCCAAAGCAGTAATGCACTCCCACTTGTGACTGCCCAGGATATAAACGAATTTGGAATAAAGTCAGAACTCGCACTGAAGTATGGAGAACACTACAGGTCAATATCTTCAGGAACAATCCCTTAGCATCTGCAGCAAGCTTGTACATGTTCAAACTGGTTCACACTGTTGTACTGAAACGGGTCCCTTTTCAGCTGAGTACTACTGGACCCCAGCCATGAGCCCACAGACCTACACTGGCATGGGCAGGCCCCACAAAGGTAACTTGCCTGAGAAACGACAGAACTGTCTGCCATCAAGGCAGGCAGTTCAAGATGGTGAATATCAGTGACTACAAAACTCAGCATTCCACTGAAGAAATCCGAGCAACGGTTTACTGGCAACGGTTGTCCTTTGATAGGTTCTGGGTGCAATCACACATTTGGGGCTGTGCTTGCACAGGCCAGCATTGTGAAACATTCTGGGAAATTCTGGAGACATGGGAGGGCTTGGCTCCTGCCCTCAAGTGCTCTTGTGCTGCTCCGATGGGCACTCTGACCTGGTTCGCGCAATCGCAGGGTGGTTAATAAGCCACTATGGCTTGTTAACCACCCCATGGGTGCTGGTCACATGCTGGGGGGATTAACATAATTACGCTAAGCAGCATGACTTCCTGTGTTGTGTGAACCTGGCCAAGGTGGCTTGTTGCCATGGTTAACAAGCCACCCAGAACCCATGGGCTGTTGTAAGGTTCTGGAGTGGCTTGTTACCCATAGCAACAAGCCACCTTGGCTGGGCTTGCATGTCACGGGAAACTGCGCTGCTGAGGGTAATTATGCTAAACTCCCCTGGCATGCACAGTGGGGGAAAATAATTATTTTTCCTGCTGTGATCGTGCAAACCCGCCAGCTGAGGAGAGGGACAACACCCTTTTTGCTCACTTCTGCCCCTAGCTGCCACACAGATAGCAAACCCCAAACAAATTATGCAACCCATGGCAGGGCTGGTTGAGCTGTGCAACAGCACAGAGGGGGTCACTTGAAGAATATGTTCAGATAAGCACCTTTGTTTTCTCCATTGAGGGTTCAGAGCAATCACTGTATATATGATAAATGTCAGAAGAGCCCTCTCTTTCCATAGTGCGAACAGTAGAAAGGTGTGTTTGTTTGTTTATTTATTTATTTATTGCACTTTTAAACTGCCCAGTAACAAAGTTTTCTGGGCTATGTACAATACCTTAAAAACAGAATACAATAGTTAAAACAAAAAAATAAAAACAGCCCTAAATACAGACGAAGTTCAGGGGTGGCCAGAACCAAAGCAGAAATGTTCTTCACATATGCTCTGGAAATGTGGAGGAGGACCACTTTCTATGTATAGAAGGAAGAATCTCTCTTTGCTACTGAGAGTCCACTGCATGATGCTGGAGACGTATTCTCCCCCCGTCCTCCCTTTCCAGTACCCTCGTGAATGGAATACGAAAAGCAGTTCATTTATTAGAATCCAGTATCAAAACCACAAGTAGCCTTGTGCCATTTTTACCTGGTTCTAGTTCTGGAGTACTTACTTTCTCATTGAGGAGTATGAGACCTAAGAGGGGTCTGGACACAGACCACTGGTTTCTGCAGTCCTCAAAAATTATGGTGTTCATAAGAATTGACATCATCTGAAAGAAAGAAAAGTTTTCTTCAGAAAACAAAACAAAACCAGTCACTATACATTCCCCCTCCATATCTGACTGCAGTTCTGTGGTGCTCATCTGGGTCAGTCTTCAAATAAGATTCTAAAAGCAGCAACACTACTCCATCAAAATACAGGATGCCTTTGAAAGTAAAAGGAGGCAAGTGTATCTTATTGAGGATGTGAAGCCACAGAACCCTGCTTCCAAAAGCAGACATCTGTAGCTAGATGGAACCAATTTTTGCGGACCTTGAGATAATTCAAATGCTCTCTGGCTACTTCTGAGAGTTTAGTTTTGGAAAACACTATTTGTTTGGAAATTCTGAATGCACCTTATGCATACATACGCAAGATCTTTATAGATGGCAACAACCCCCCCCAACCCCCCCCCCCCAAGGAGACAGAACATTCACAGCTACATTATCTCAAACACAAACATCAGATGGTGTCTGAGTAGATTTAGAGCCCTACATTTGAAAAGAATAAGTAACACACTGCTGTAATAAACAATGTCCCCATCCCAATATCAAATATAAGGAAAATGTGGGAAATCCTTAAATTATTTCTTCAAGGGCAATGAGTAGCAGTGAGTTGAGCCTCCAGAAAAATGGCACACACTGCAAGCTAGACTGTAATAACTGCCCAAGAATAAGTCAAACAACATGTTTCACTAAATGAAAATGATAATTATAGCCCTTCAAATGACCTAGAACAAGGAAATTATCAAAGATTATTGGAAGCTTCAGCACAAGAAATGTACTGTAGAGTGCAAGCAAGGCTTCCCTTGACTATTGCCAGCACATGTGAGTGACAAAAAAAGCATGTTACATAATGGATCATACATCTAATCTACCTACTTACACCCTATATTCATACACTCCCAAACAATGAGACAACTAAAAAAGACTCATGAGACAGGAACCATGTCAGATCGACGAGCCATGCTAAGTCAGATCAAAGGCCTATCAAGTACAGCATTTGTTTGCAGAGTGGCAAACCAGATGCCCATGGAAATCCATAAGGAGGATATGAGCACAACAGCACCTCCTGCTCATGTTCTCTAGCAACTGGCATTAAGAGGCATACTGCCCCTGATACCAGAAGCAATATACAGCCAAAGTAGCCATTGATAGCCTTATCGTCCATGAATTTGTCTAATCCCCTTTTAAAGCTGTCCAAGTTGGTGGCCATCATTACATCTCGAGGTTAAAAAATCCATAGTTTAACATTGCACTGTGTGAAGTAGTACTTCCTCTTATCTGTCCTGAATCTCTCATCATTCAGCTCCATTGGATGACCCCAGGTTCTAGTATTATTAGAACGCATAGTTAAACTATGGAATTTGCTACCACAGGAAGTAGTGATGGCCACCAGTTTGGACGGCTTTAAAAGGGGGTTAGAGAAATTCCTGCAGGAGAAGACTATCAATGGTTACTAGTCTTGATGGCTATATGCTACGTCCAGTACCAGAGGCAGTAAGCCTATGTACACCAATTGCTGGGGAGCATGGGTGGGGGGGGTGCTGTTATGCTCATGCCCTGCTTGTGGGTCCCTGGTCGACAGCTGGTTGGCCACTGTGTGAACAGAATGCTGGACTAGATGGACCCTTGGTCTGATCCAGCGTGGCTCTTGTTAGGTTCTTATGAGAGAGGGAGAAAAGCCTTTTTTCTAAACTAGCAACTCCCAAACATTGTAACATTTCCTCATAGGGGGGATTGTTCCAGTCCCTTGATCATTTTGGTTAGCCTTTCTGCACCTTTTCTAACTTCACAATATCCTTTTTGAGATGTGGTGACCAGAGCCAGACACAGTATTCCAAGTGTGGTTGCACCATAGATTTGTATAAGGACAATATGATACTGGCAGTTTTATTTTCAGTTTCTTTTCTAATTATGCCCATCATGAGATTTGCCTTTTTCATAGCAGCCCCACACTGAGGTGACATTTTCATTAATCTGTCCACCACAACCCCAAGATCTCTTTCTTGGTCAGTCACCACCAGCTCACATCTCATCAGCATATATGTAAAGTTAGAATTTTTTGCCCAAAATGTTTATCACTTTACACTTGCTTAATGAACTGCATTTGGTATTTTAATACCGATTCATCCAGTTTGGAGAGATCCTTTTGGAGGGAATTGCAATCAATAGAGAGGATAGGAATAACATTCAAAACAATTTTGATAAAAATGGGACCCTGTGCTGTTGTAGAAACAAAATTCAACAAAGGCATGAGAGATAGATAGGGTGTTTGTGTTATTTATCTACACACACGCACACACACACACACACACAACGGAGGGTTATTGTCAATATTTATATTTCAACTCTAATCTACCCTTTGGCCCTATGTCAGACTCCGAGGTGATTGTGCTCCAAGCATATCTGATATGAAGACACAAGGATTAGCATAGAACACTTTAAACATAAGTCAGCACTGTTGCAAAAAAAGAGAAAAGACAAAGGCCATTTTAGATTGCTTTTCAAAAATGTTGTATGCGGGTATGGGAGAGGTTTCTTTGTCTCTAATTAGGCTTCAGAGAGGGAGAGTGTATGTGCCATGGCTAGTTTTAAATATTTCAGGAAGGATATCAACAAATCCAAAAGGATTGGATGAAGGGAACAGTAATAAAGGGCTTTTAAACAGGGAAACCTTGAAGGAAAACAAAAATGTGAATTTATTGCCTATCTTCTTCATAGGTGGATGATCCAGAGCATAAGGCTCAACTCTGTACTGGGCACAGATAGTAGGGAGATACCTTGGTCCCAGAAAAAAGGCAATCCCTCCAGTTTCTCTAGAAAGACAAACAGAAGCCTATGGAATACAGTACAGTCAAAGCTAAAACTAAAACTAAAAGTCGTTAGCAGAAAATATAATATATAAAAAGAAGATATAGCAATTTCCTCTGTAATGCAATTCAATAAACAGAATTCAGATAGTGCTTCTATTAATCTTGTATTTTATATTACAATTAGAGTACAATTATTTCTGTTTAGAGTGCAACATCAAATTACTTTACTTTTTTAAAATCAAGGTTTTCACTACACTGAATATGTCTATCCTAGATAAGTTGATAATTCCTCACAATTCTAGATCATGTTTTAGGGATATGAAACCTCCTAAATATCATACCTTTTACAACTACACAGAAGTTCTGATCTGCACATTCATTTAACAGCAACAGAATAAATTTAAAACAAAAAAAGTACATACAATCACCATAGCCAGCAGGCTTCTGTGCACAAATTGCTAACTTGAAAAGGCACGAAAAATATGTGCTGGGCTGTGTGTATTTCCCACATTCCTTGCCCCCACCCCTATGCAATTGGAGAACCCATAGCTCAATGCCAAGATTGTATGGTTTGCATGCAGAACATCCCAAGTTCAATTTCCAGCATCTTTAGTTAAAAGAGTCTCCATCAAAAGGGCCAGGAAAAACTCTGCCTAGGACCTTGAGCATCAAGCTTCAACATATTGAAGAAACACTTTTGGTGTTGCTGAATGTGTGACCATTTATGTTCTCTCCTGGTCTTTTCATAGAACTGTTACTTTCACTTCAAATTTTTTAGTAAGGATAATTTCTGCATGAATAGCAGTTAAAGGAAGTTGGGGAATCAACTGTAATTCCTATATTCTACATAAATTAACAAGTGACTGCTTGGACAAGAATGTAATTCTGAGGACATGCAAGTCAGTACTCAAATTATTGTGTATGTGTGAGAGCACATGCATCAGTCAAAGGGGGCTTGGCCCCCTTTCCTAGTGTTTTTAGAATGTTACAAGGGGGCATGGTTTGACTAGAACTGGGGAGTCAAGAGGTGGGAGGCTTATGGGTTTTATAATCCCCCCACTTCCCCCCTTACCTGAACATTGTACAACTGTTTCCGTGTTACTACACAGTTTCCCTCCTACATGGAAATATCTCAGCCCCAAATGTGCAAAACTGAGGGGAATATTTCATAATGCAGACTCACTCTTGAGTGATCCACTGAGTGGCAACTGATCCTAGACTGACAGCAGTTTCTAGAAATTTCAGTTGTACTAGAAACTGATGCAATATCCAAAGAGGTAGAAGAAAAAAATGAGAGTTAGAGGACAATCCGTGACCAGGATGATGGATTTCTAGTTATGGTTGGGAGGAGGCTTCCTGAACTCCAAACAAAAGCCTGAACACAGCTACAAATAGTAAATAAAATTAATACTAAAAGTGCAGTGCATAGAAAGTTAGGCAGGCTTGAGTGCCATTTAGATTAACAGAATTTTAAAACTTGGCATAACCTATTAAACATCAGCATTACAACGGCTCATTCCTATGATCTGTTGCAGGCATAGGGATGCTGAAGCATAGAGCCTTTGACAGAATCTGTTCACCCCAAAATGGCTTCCCCATTCATCTAAGGCTATTCTAAGGCTATTTCTAAAACTAAGGCTATTCTGCATGTATAAAGGGCTGCACATCTGGAACTTCCCCTGCTCCTGGAATTCACAGGGAAGCCCTCTTCTGCTCTCTGTAGACTGGAGAGCACACGGGGCTATGAGGCTGAGCACAATAGTCTGAGTAGCTTGAAATCTAGATTGAAAGTAAAGTTGGTAACAATCAAACTACTTTAAAAATTAAAGAATTAATGTAACAGTTTAAGGAGTATGAAAAACCTTTAGCAAAGGGTTGGTTGTCTACCAAACAATGCTTTGCTAAATTTTTGATAATGACTCGAAGGCTGTTAAAAAATGACATTAGCAGCTATATTTAGTCAGTGGTTTAATTTGCCTACTTGGCATTCTGTCTGCCAGTCCGTTTGTAATGTAATAACTCCATTGAACACTGAGTTATTGGAATGAAATCTGGCACTCGCATTTAGGACACAATTCTACATATCACATTCAACTACCAGCTCAACCCCCAATCCATTTCCCACTATATGGATGAGCTGTGGTGAGCCTCAGGCTTGCTTCCTTCCCCTTCCCCCCTTCTCTTTGGCAGCTATGAGTAGCTCTTTCCAGGGGCTGCAAGCCACATATATACACACCCCATTCATGCCCATCCATACATCTCCCCTGCACTTCTCTACCCCATATCCATGTTCCCACCATTTATGCAGGTATTCTCCCCTTTTCTCAGTGCTGCAGAAGAGGTGAAGTGACTGGTGATGCAGGAAGAGTTCCCCTGTCTCAACATACAGCAAGGGAATGCAATGTGCTGGTGATGGAGGAAGAAGCCAATCTCTTCTTGCATTGCCAGCTCACCCCACCCCTTCTGTAGCCCCATTTTACCCACTTCTCAGCCTCTTCCCCAAGGATCAGCTGTGCAGCAGATGGGCGGGGCAGAGGGTTCATAGGGATAGGAGATTGAACCTCACTTCTCCCACAATCTCTCCCCTCCTCCACTTAGCTGATCTAAAGGAAACTAAGAAGTGGGGAAATGGGGCTGCAGAGGGGCCACACTTGGGGGGAAGCTGGGGACATCAGCAGGGTGGCAAGCCCTAGTCGATCTCCACAATGTAATACCTGAAAAACTCTTTAATACAACAGCAGCTTACAGTTCTTTGTAACAAATTCATCTCATGATAAATGAGACCTTCTAAAACAGTCTGCCTTCCAACCAAGGCAATAAAAAAAAGGGAAAAAAGTCTAGCAGACTGAGTAAAGGAAGTCAGGAGAGACCCCCAGCGGAGTGGTGGAGCACAAGCTTTGCATGCAGAAGATCCAGTTTCAATCCCTGGCAATTCCATTAAAAAGAAAGAAAGATCTCAGGTAGCAGGGCTGGCAGAGATCTTTCCCTGCCTGAGGCTTTGGAAAGCTGTTGCCTGTCACAGCAGACAATAATGGGCTGGATGGTCCCGACAGAATGTACATATGGAATCACTATATAATTAAACTCACTTTAGTACTCAAGAAGCAGATTCTGTTAACCTATTCAGTATAATTGTTGTCCCACCCCTTCAGTTGTTTCTGTGCATGAAGGTAATACAAGATGGAAAATCACTTGTTCGTTTTAGATTGTAATGTGGGCAATACTTATTTTAAAAGAAGCCACTTTTCACAGAGGCAGGGTAATTGGAAATCCCCATCATGTGAATTTTGGGAAACAAGGACGGAAAAAAACAACAAAGAACCTTGTGGCATCTTAAAGACTAAGCAATTAATTATGGGATAAGCTTTTGTGGATTACAGTCCACTTCAAGTTACAGGCCATGTACACATGGCTGGGGGAAAGGAATAGTAAACAGTGAGGTCAGGGGGAAATGAAATGCAGTAAATATAGACACTGACAATTACATTATTAATAGTGGCAATTCACAAAACACTTGTTGGTGATAACACAGACATCCTCGCATTGGTAAGCTAATTAATAAGACAGTCCCTTTGTTGTTTTTTCTGCAAAAGTCTAACACAGCTAACCCTCTGGAAACCATCACAATGGTAGAAAGCTCTCACCCTTAGTGAGAGGGGTCTCATCCACAGTGACCTGGTTCACACATCATGCTAAGGTACATTGGGTTGTTATTGTGGGTGGTTGCAGAATGGCTTAGGGTGACATCCAAACCTGGAGTGGCTTTTCCACCAAGGGTTGTTTTTCGCAAACAAGCCACCCTGAGAACCCATGGCTTGTAGCTATCTTGGAGGGGCCTGAACTTGGGAGAGGCCATTCAGGTTCAATCCCCCAATCTCCAGTTAAAAGGATCAGGGTGTGAATGCGTCTGAGACCCTGGACAGCTGCTGACTAGATGGGCAAATAGTCTGACCCGATATAAGGCAGCTTCCTATGTTCCATATCCAAACTTTCTTCTCTATTGTTTTATGAAGATATTTAGTGTAAGGGGTGCTTCCAGATGAAGCTTTTATTATGCCAGCATCCTGTCTCATTCACAGAATTTTACAGGGGGTCTAGACAGCATCGTTTCCCACTAATAACCCTCCTATCTTTCCCCACCGGCATCCCTCTAGGGGTCAGTAATGACCCGGTGCTTGCACAGGAGGAACCTTTCCTTTCCTTTCCCCACCACATCTTCCATCTTTTTTCTTACTGACGAAAAACCATTAAGGAGGAAAAGACAGAATAGTTGCACAAAGCATTTTGATTGGTAGCTCTAGGAGAAGTCTGTCTGGAAGCATCCAAGAGCTCACAGTTAGTTTTACCTATCTATTATCTTCCAATTTTACGTGATCACATAACATAATGTAATGACATTTCCCCACTGATTAAAAAGCTTGTATCACGTCATATCTTATGTTTTATTACTGAAACTTTTGACAATTGGCAGATTGCCTTTCAAACTGCTGACTAGATAATAAAGCAGATGTCTGCATTTTATCTGAAAGTAAATACAACAGGAATGGGAAGACAGGAAGCAGTTGTGTGACTGCAAATGTGCCTCTCGGAAATAAATGCTTCAGTCTGAAAACAATGTAGATTTAATATATAAAATTAAGCACTTTCAGCTTGATTAACATCAATTTTGTTATAATTATTTATTAATTAAATTTATCAAATGTCTCATAAATAAATTTCTCTAAGCATTTTACAATAATGATAAAAACAAATCTCAAATCAAAATAAAGTCAACCATACAAAACTAATGAATCTGCCAACACAGCATAAAATGCAATATCAAATTCCATGGATGATGATAATAAACAACACTCCAGGGACTAACATGAAACACAAAAGTACTAAACTATGCTGGCTGAGGAATGCTAGGAGTTGTAGGACTTTTCTCTGTCTAAACATGCATAGGATTGTGCCCTAAAAGATTTGAAAAATGTAAAAAGCCTGGGAGAACAGGAAAGGCTTAGCCTGGCACGGAAAAGATAGCAGTGTGAGCACCAGGCAAGCTTTCCTTGGGAGAACATTTCAGAGCACTACTAAAACATGTAATGGGCTGGATGAGGGATAATAAACTGAAGCTGAATCCTGGCAAGACAGAAGCCCTGTGGGTGAGTGGTTCCCGGGTCCGGGAGAGAGGTTCATTGCTTGTTCTGGAAGGGGCTGCACTCCCTCTGAAAGATCAGATTCATAGTCTGGGGTACTCCTAGATCCATTGTTGTCACTGGAGGCCCAAGTGGCCACAGCGGCTTGGAGTGCCTTTTATCAGCTTTGGCTGGTTCGCCAGCTATGGCCTCTCCTGTACAGCGATAGATTGGCCACGGTGGTACAGGCATTAGTAACCTTAAGACTGGATTACTGCAATGCACTCTATGTGGGACTGCCCTTAATGCTGGTCTGGAAGCTGCAGCTAGTGCAGAACGCAGCAGCTCAGCTGTTGTCGGGAGCTGCCCCTTTTCAGCATGTAACTCCTTTGCTGACGGAACTGCACTAGCTGCCTATTCTCTATCGGGCCAGGTTTAAGGATTAGTACTAATGTACAAAGTCCTAAACAACTTGGGACCAGGATACCTGAGACAGCACCTTAGCATCATGGAATCATAGAATAGTAGGGCTGGAAGGGACCTATATGACCATCGAGTCCAACCCCCTGCTCAAATGCAGGAATTCAATTCAGAGCATCCCTGACAGGTGGCTGTCCAGCGTCATCTTGAATGCCTCCAGTGTGGGACAGCCCTCTACCTCCCTAGGTAATTGGTTCCATTGTCATATTGCTCTAACAGTCAGGAAGTTTTTCCTGATGTTCAGCCGGAATCTGGCCATCTTCTTTACCAACCTGCCTGGTCACTGACATCACCAGAGGGCACATCCCTGGTGGTTTCACATGGACCCATGGCCTGACTGGAATCCACCAGGAAAAGAGCCTTCAGTGTAGTGGCCCCCTTCCTGTGGAACTCCCTGCCTTTGGAGGTCAGGCAGGCGCCAACGTTGTGTTGCTTTTGGTGCTTCCTGAAGACACTGTTATTTCAAGAGGCCTTCCTTGAGTGACCACAGCCACAGTTTATTAAGTTCAGCATCTGTTTTTTAAAAAAAAATGTTTTGTTTTAATATGGTGTTTTATTCTTTTATCTTGTTCACCGCTCCAAAATCTTTGAGGTGGAATGGTATATAAATATAGTAAGTAAGTAGGTAGGTAGGTAGATAAATAAATAAATAAATACCCTCTTTTGTTATCACCCTCCAAGAATGAGGGGGCACTTGAAGAAAGGCTTCTGTGGATGACCTCAAAGTACGAGCAAGTATATATAGGAGGAACTGTTCCACAAGGTACTGAGGTCCCAAGGCATGTCGAGCTTTATAAGTCAAAACCAGCACTCTGAATTGGACCCAGAAACTAATTGGGAGCCAGTGCCAGTGAGAGAAGACTGGTGTAATATGATCATAGCTCCTGGTCCCAGTTAGAATTCTTGCAGCCATATTTTGCACCCACTGAACTTTCCAGACCAGCTTCAAAGGCAGCCCCACTTACCAAGTATTACAATAATCCAAACAGGAAGTTACCAGGATGTGAATCACTTCAGCTAGGCTATCCACCTCTAGGAAAGGGTCGTAGCTGGGATACCAGCCAAAGCTGGTAAAAGGCACTCCAAGCCACAGAGGGCACTTGAGCCCCTAATGACAGTGATGGATCCAGGAGCACCTCCAAGCTATGCACCTGAACTTTTAGGGTGAATGCAACCCCCTCTAGAACAGGTTGAATCTCACTCATCCGGTCTGAGGAACCACCCACCAGCAGTGCCTCTGTCTTGTCTGGATTGTACTTCAGTTTGTTAGCCCACGTCCAGTCCATTACTTCCATAGCTTCATCTGGCTCCAAAAAGGAGAAATAGAGCTGCATGCTATGTCCATACTGATGACAACGCACTCCAAACCCCTGAATGACCTCACTTAGCGAGTTCATGTAGATGTTAAACAGCATGAGGGGCAAGATGGAAGCTTGAGGGACCCTGAAGCAAAGATGCCACAGAGTCAAGCAGAAATCCCCCAACACCACCTTCTGAAAATGTCCATTCAAGTAAGAGCAGAACAACCACAAAGCAGTCCCACCAACACCTATCTCTGACAGACATTCCAGAAGGATACTGTGGTTGATGGTATCAAAAGCCACTGAGACATCACGAAGAATCGACAGGGTTACTCTCTCCATCTCTCTCCCAACAAAGGTCATCCCACAGGGCAACAAAGGCTGTTTCTGTGCCATAACCAAGCCTGAATCCCAACTGAAATGGACTCAAGTACTGCTGAAGGATGCCATCACTTGGAGCCAAAGTATATGTGATGGCAGCGGCCATGTTAGTTGTTCATATGCCTATATAAGAGGGGGGATGTTGAGGTCCAATTTTAACATTAAAAAGGCGTGCATAGGTGTGGGAGAAATGATTTTTCCCATCCACCACCTTACTCCCTTTCAAAACTCCTTTGGCCATGCTCCCCTTCCAGCCCAGCTCCACTACCAGACATGAGCCAGGCTGAGAGAAAAGTGCCTGAGGTAACAAATGTGGGGAGATAGGTGGGGGTACAGCCACTCCAGCCCCAGCTTTATATATGAATGGGACAGACATATGAACAAATGTGGCTGCTGTCATGTCTGGTTTGGTGACTGCCATGGCAACAGCAGTATGAGTAAAGGCCTCTCTTTACCTCTCCCTTACAAGAGGTAAAGGACAGCCTCATGTTTGAGATGCACATTCAAATTTCAAAAGGCAGCATGGACTATCTATTGCCTGGGGAAACAGGTCTCTTAAGAGACTGAGCTCATAATAAAGGAAAGATTCCTAGGTGCTGCAGAGTTAACTCAGCTGTATAGTATGATGTAGACTTATTTTCCCAAAGGTGAAATAGAGGATGCGTGACTGACATCACCACATACCGCGCAACAAGTGGAAATGTATAATCAGAAGAGGCACCTCTTGCTCTTGTCTACATTGAATTCCATGTAAGCCCTCTACTGAGTGTAGTGTCCTTTCAGGCTGTTTGGTTCTTGGCTATATGAAGCAGCCAACAGATATTTTCCAAATCAAGCTTCCATGTATCTTCCTATCTGCGCTTTTAGATGTGCAGATTTGTCTTCCTCATGGCTGGAATAACTTATCACTTCACAAAAAGGATTCATGAGTTGCTTGCTTGATGTTTTGGCACTCTTCAGCTTGCAAACTCTGACAAGTCATTTCCAGTTAGTGTATATCGTATTGCAGTCCGTCCATTTGGAAATTATGATGGGCTCTTTAAGCGCTGGATCAAACATCTTTCACCTTTTGGCAGTGCTAACACAGGCCTTTGTAGAACACACTCTCCACATGTTACCGTATTTGCACTGAATTTCCACTACTGGGATTGGCAAATAGCCCCTCTTTGAGCAATCACTATCACATGATTAATGAGGGTAGAAAACAGCATCCATTACAAGTGCCTCTTGAGAGAAGAAAGGTGCAGACAGCCTGATCCTTTTAATAGCAGTGTCATATGTTTCCTCTGCCAGTGGCCTTGGCAGCGGTCTATCACGGCAAAACAAGCTTTTAGCCTACCAACCTCTTCACATCTGGCCCTAAACTGTTGCTGGAACCCTCAATGTCTGCTTTACTTAAACCATTGGGATATAGACTTTGGGACATCTCTTCCCATGATCTTCCCTGATCAACCAGACACTGCTTTGAAAATGGTTCCTCTTCCACATGATGCTGAGACCCAAATGATAGTTTCTGAACATGGGTAGGGAGGGAGCATATTGTTGCTCATTTAAAAAAATAGTTGCTCATTTGCCAAATGAATATCACCTATTTAGTTGATTTTTTTTTTTTTACTGTCTTCATTGGTGTGCAAGTAAATATTTATGCCCTTGAGATAATGATGAGATAAAGTGCAGAAAATCTGTAGAGGTTTCCATATTTTACTATGCAGCCATAGAGTCTTCCAGAGGATCAGCATTTTTTAGGCAGAACAGTATTTAAGAGACATGCTGGAACAGTTTGTGTCAGTATCTAGTCACTTTAAACCTCTTTGTTCACAAGAAGTTCACAAACTGATTCTATTTTTTATGGAACAAAATGTTACTTGCATTTGAAACAAATGGCAATTTGAAAGCACATTCTCATAAAATGACTGGTGAGGGACTGAATGGTAAAAGTAGCTATTCCAAATAAAGATGGAAGACGGAAATTGTGAGAGTGGCAACAAGTGCCCACTTCTTACATAATAAAAACTAATCAGCATCTTCAATTAATAGAATTCCTCACAACAACCACCTATCAAAGCTAGAAGTAACAGTATACCGTGGCATTATTTGTGAAAAACTTCCTTAATATTACTTTTTTAACTCACTGGCCCAGTTCGCCTGATCACTGTGGCTTGTTTAAGCTGCGGTGCATGCTGGGCGCCATTCACCTAATTACCCACCCAGGCTCAGCTTGTCGTCTCATGTGAGTCTGAACCTGGGTGGCATGGCTTGTTAGAGGGAGAAACAGCCCTCAAATAACCCAGCAACAGGCCATGGCTTATTTGAGGTTTGTTTCCCCCTCTAACAAGCCCGGGTTCGGATGACTAGGAAACTCTGCCTCTCTTCAAACTGATAAAAAAGGGAATCATGTTAACATCCCCCAGTGGTACTGTGACAACGTTTTGCAAAGTTCAAGCAAAAACTGACTATGCATGATACCCATGATGCCCCCAACGTAACAGCAGCTCTACTCGATCAGACAAATGGTCCATCTAGACTAGCAACCTGTTTTCAACCATGGCCACCAGAGGCCTCTGGAAATGAAGGCAACAGCCCTCCCATGTTGCTTGTTTCTCAGCAGCAGGTATCCAGAGGTACTCCAAGAAGCGCTAACAACAATCCTTGGGGAACGTAAAATAATATCGCAATCAATGAATGGACAGACGCATCAATGTTTGTGCAGTGCTGTATTTTGTGTGCGCGAGAGAGAGTTTAGAAAAAGGCAGACGGACAGCCTGCCTGAAGCAGGGGAAGAAAGGCAACTCCCAACAACTGAGCCAGCATTCAATTAGATGAATTTGCCAATATCCACTGAATTCTGAAACCAAAACCAAAATATTTTGCACCACCTCTAAAGACTTTCCAGCTTTGCATTTAGAGTAGAAGCACCAGCCAATGAAGGAGGACACATTTAAAGAAGTGGACACATTCTGCAAAAAAAAAAAAAAGTATTTAGAAATACTGTGTCATATATGTATTGTATATGTTTTAAAGAATGTGTGCATAGGAAATTACTATTACTGAGTAAGCAGGAGAAGTTGTATTTATTAAATCTTGGCTATTTGTTTTTCTTGCAAATATAGTATAAGGCAAGCAATGTGTTATAAATATGCAACAAAGTTACAAATAAGATGCAAACACCAGCATCCTAATGTTTTCATTTAATTACCCCTGAAACGCATTCTATTTAATATTCATTACTCAAAAGCCAATTTAAAAGGGAAAGAGGTGATGGTACTTATTCAGAAAGACATGCTTTCATTCACAGCAATAGTTATCTAATATACGGAAGTTAATAAAGCAGATTAATCTACAAGTCCCTTTAAGCCATCACTGAGTTTAGAACAACTGCCTCTTTGACCTTTAACCCTCCTGCTGTGCACCAGTAGCAGGTGCCAGCTGCGCTAAAATGATGGCTGACGTGCTTTAACGCAAAGTCTTTTCTTACTCTGCTTCTGACCAGCAGCTGACCCTGTAGGAGCAATTGTTTCATCTGTTGCCCTAAAGGGTACATAAACCAGAAACTGATAAACAAAAGCGCGCGCGCGCGCGCACACACACACACACACACACACACCAGCTGCCTAGCCTTAGGGTACACCTCTTCCATTGACACCTCTAGCTTTATTTTTTTTCTTCCTAAAGCCAAATTACAGCCTTTTTGTCTCCATCCATGGACTATACAATACTTGTTACTTTATGAAGCTAAACTTCTATCCACCTCCAAACAGCTTATTGTTAACTGTTTAACAAGCCTCATGATTAGGGATGTTATTCCTAGCCTGATTCAACTGTTTGTTTTAAAAAGTACAAGTGCTTCAAGTAACTATAAAAACCCATTAACAGGCTTTGGAATAAAAGCTGCAATTTATGCAAGATACCAAACTAGGACAAAAGGAATGCTGTAGGGTCCTCCCAGCCTCTCCACTCACCATTTTATAATTTTAAGTAGAGAACAGTAAGCACAGCATTTTGTATAGTTTGAGGTATACTTGCATTGCATTAGTATAAAAACTACTGACACTTTTATACCCTTAAGAAATACCACTTTGCATACTGGGTTTCTTTGCATTAAGATGAGAAGGCAATTCTTTTACTAATAAAAATTACATAAGCACAAAAGCAAATAAATACATACATACATACATACAGTTATACTTGTCACAGAATACCAAATGTTAACATGTTTTAAAAGGCAGATCCAAGGGTTTTTTCTTCATTAAAATTATTTTTTATATTAGACTATCAATTAATGCTGAGATGTCTAAATATAACATCAGTAGTCAAAGTAAGTGGCTTTGAGACTGAATCTTGGCTCATTCAATATGGTGCTTTTTCCCTGTCTCATAGCCACCCACGTCTCTGCTGAGTTGGCCTACAGCTGTTATATTTTGTTCTTTTCAATTAAATAAAGTTATGATACTACTGGATGATGTCATCAAAATGTGCTAAAAACCTGAACACATATAAGATATCCTAGGAAACTATTCTGGGCCCAATACATAAAGCTGTCAAATATTCTATAGCCTTAAGTCAGTGCAAGACTTTAAGTGTGTCCATAACTTTAAGCTGGTTCAAGTCACCAACAATATGAAGCACATCCTAAAATGCAGCTGCCTCCTCAAGTCCTAACACCTTATAAGACCCATATTGCTAGATTATGTGCTTGTTCCTTTGTTGCCATTCAGTATTATTGAGTTTACCCACAGATTTGTTTCCATCATCCAAAGTAAGAGCATTACATTCTTTCTTTGCTTTGAGAGCACTGCTCTGCGTTTACCTTTATGGGAGTCTTCACAAAAACACACTTATTCTGATATATCAAACAAGGCCAATGAGAAAACTGGCAATTTGGAAGAGATTCTGAACTGAAATTATTCCCTTTACTATGTAAAAAGTCCTAATTTCCTGGCTCAACACACCACAGTATAGATGTACATATTTTGTGCTTATTTTGTTAAAAATGATTTCTTCAAAGCTTACTGCATAATTGCCACACAGAAACATAGGTAATTTGTTTAAACATATGCTCTTCTTGTGCTATTGCCACCCACACCCCATTCCCAATTCTATCAGATAGTGCACACACCACATAGTAAAGTTATTATCTTGCCCGAATGGCAACCTAATACTACTAAAAATGACCATGATGTCAGCTGAAAAGATTTCACCACTGAGCCGAGAAAAGGCAAAACAAAAAGATAATGCTTTTATGTTCTCTGCTATACATTGCTGAGAACATTTATCTAAACACAAATAGGGGTGATCTTTACTCATTATGAAAAGCATGAGAGTGAAACATTACGGCATTTTATTAATGACATTTTAACACATTCCCCAGTGGGGCAGGCTAATTTTAAATCCTTTTGTAAATCGACAGCTTCTCATAGGTATGCTGTTGCTTCTCCCACTGCTTATCACCATGAGCAGCAATCAGAATTTTAAGTGTGAAGAACATGCCACAAAGTGTGCCAAAACATGGAGCAAATACTGCAAGCTACACATGGGCAACAACAAGGAAGGGCAGTGGATTCCCTTTTGGGGCTGTGATGAATTTTGGGATGCACAGCACAAAAAGCACTACAGAGAAGTAATTGTCACTGACTTACTAATAGCAAATATATATATATATATATATATATATATATATTCATTCATTCATTCAACATTGCTTCTGTTTACATTACAGCAAGCTATAAGAGTTATAGCTTATGTAAGCTATTCAAACAACAGTTAATTAAAGTGAAGGCTTTTTAACAGTTGGGAGGCGTTGGCTTTGTTTAGTCTTAGCAGGAACTGAATAGCAGCATTTGTAATCAAAGAAAAGAGCAAACAAGCACAAGGATACTTAAAGAGGTTGCATTTAGCTACATTGTACAAGACCACATTAGCACTTAAAAAAAAAAAAAGCAATACTGGCTAGGAACACAAACAAAAGTTGTGTATAATAGGGCTTCTTTCATTCCATCTATGCAGAAAATATTTTCTAGACCAGTTTCACTAATGCAAGCAAGGGCACCACCATTTGTGTTCTGTTTAAATCTATTGCATTTCTTCAATAGACAAGATCAGCCAACTGAAAGATATAAAATCCCTTAAAGCACATTGTGCCAGGTCTACTATCTGATATACACTATCAGAAGTCGTTTCCATTCTATGGCATAATTAGAATCATAGAATAGTAGGGTTGGAAGGGGCCAACAAGGCCATCGAGTCCAACCCCCTGCTCAATGCAGGAAATATTAATTAATTAAATAAATGCCTCTCACTGAACTTCTAATACTCTTAATAAGGCTATATGTTTTAAATGCCTCTGACTATATCCATAATATTATTCCTACTGTCAAAGTTTTAGCAAAGGACCTGCTTATTATATAAGGGCAACCCAATCAAGCCAAGCAGTGAAGCACATGGACAGTCCACTCTTGACTAGGTGATCAGATGTTTTATGAAGGTAGCTACCCTCCAAATCCTCCCCCTCTCACAACACCACTGCCGCCTGCATAGTACCTTCTCCTAATCGATTACTTGTGCAAGCCCTACATCCCTGCTTACTGGGAGTCCCCTTTTTATACCATTGTGTAGAGCAGGGGTGGGGCCTCTCTTTCAGCCCGAGGGCCGAATTCAATTTCAGGGAAGTTCTCAGGGGCCACATCCAGTGGTGGGTGGGGCTGAAGGCCAGGGGCTGGAGCCAAAGGCAAAAAGGCCAGGCCCCCAAATACAACAAAATACCGGCATACTTTAGCTTAAAGCTCTTACTGCCAGTACCTAAATCTTAGGAGAGACATTTCAACTTTTAGAATAGGGAAAAAAACTACACAAAAGCCAGGAAACTATCAAACAATCATGGTTGGGGGGAAAGGGGGCAGGGCCAGCAGAAGAGGGCATGGCCTTCTGGGGAACCTTAGAGGGCCAGACTGAGAGCTCCAGAGAGCTGGATTTGGCCCCTGAGCCTGAGGTTCCCCACCCCTGCCATAGAGGGAGAATGTGGAATCTGGAACACAGCATGGCTGAGCAATGAACCAGAACAAAAAGCCACCGGCTGCACACAGGAGAAGGCTGGGTACACCCAGTGGTTTTCTGATCTGGTTGCTGTCCAGCCACACTGTCCTGCCCCAGGAGCCAACTACCTGCATTGGATGGCTTCTGGGGACAAAACCTTGGAGCGGACCAGAGGGAGAATCTTCTGCCTCTGGTCCACTGTGAGGCCATCAATAGGGAGCCTGTGTGGCTTCAGCGTCGCCACTCCCAACTTCTCTGCCCTCCCTCGCTCCTTTGCTTTAGGACTCGTCATCTTCTTATGGACAGAGGTTAGCCACCAACAGAAGGGATTGGGGAGAAACTTTACCTGAGATTCACAACTGATCTCAGGAGTGCGAGGTGTCTGCCACCCGCATAATAATATTGATAGTTTGCTGTTTAATTGCATTGTCCTATATGTATCTTACAGATTCTCGTTGCAGATGCTGGAGGCACTGGCCAGATCCACAGCAGGAATAAGAACAGAGTGGGCTCCCCTGCTTTCGACTGGGGGATGCCCATAAGATAGAGGTGTTGAGCCAAATCTGGCCCTATGTCAGGGTTGAGCCCAGGCCCCTTGAGATTTTTGAGGACTCTGATTCTGAATCAGACTAGAACAGCTAGATCAGAGAACAGGGGAGGAACGTCCCTGAGAGGCTCCAGGCATTGGGAGAGAATCTTCCCAAAGCTTTGACAAACAAATGGCCCAGGCCAAGTTGCTGCCCCCCCCGCCCCCACTGTGGGAACCCAAGTTTCCAAGGAAGAGGGGCACAACTTGAGAGATCCCAGAGCGCATCACAAGTCAATACAGGTAGAGTTAGGGATGGGGCTAAGGTGCTCTGCCAGGATAGCCACTCTTAGAAGGCAGCCTCCCTAAGGGAGGGGCATCATCGTTAGGCAGGTTTGACCACCCAAGCCCAGCTCAGGTCTGGCATCCCTGCCAGACATCCATAGTATCAGCTTGTACCATGATGGGCCTGAGATTCTTGCTATTCCCATCAACACTCTCCCAGCATGTGGACTGGGATGGTGGTTTTGGCCAGTGGTTGGGCTGCTCGATGCCTGGATCCTTGCCCTACACCATGCCAAATTCTGTGAGATGTAACACATTAAAAATTGTTGCCATTTGTAACCCACTTCATCATATGCATAGCTATTGCTCCTGTACCCCACCTCTCTCCATGATACTGGCACGATATCCCAGCAGTCAGAAGGATAGCAAAGCAGCAGTGCAATACTATGGTAGCAGTTACAGTAAATTACTCTCATGGTCTCAAAGAGCAAGAGCTCTCTTTCCCCTGGCCTTTTATGCCATGAGAACACACACCATTAAGCCACTGTCCTGCCATTTCTCTAGATAAGAAGAGCTGCATGAGGCTATTCAGTCTGGGGGAGAGGGAAATGGTAGTAGCAAAGGACGTGGTGTAGCTCACATAGCTTGGCAACTGGCAGATGGGGGTATGAAGAAGGGGCAGGGAGGGCAATTCACCTGAAATCAACTGGTACCCATTCCACATGAGCAGCAAATTACTTTGATTATGTATCGTGAACATGTGCAGTACCTTCTATCAGGCCATCTCACTGACACCATCACCAAGTTATATTTAATTAAAAACATATTTCCAATTTGTTTAATAACAAGAGAACATTATTTTACCGACTTATTCTACACTTGTGTTGACATGTACCAATATTTAGAGATGCTCTCTTCCTATTTTAAAAGAAACACAGTATAATAGTGTTTCCATCAAAACAGACAAACTGGGGAAATATTCAGCTTCATTGCATCACTTTAAAGAACTGACAAGCCTCTTTAAGCTCACAGTACAATTAGTCATTAGGGCCTAGTTTTCTAGCACTGTTAAGCAATTTGTAATAACCCTTTCCTTTTAATAGGGTTAGGCATTACTTACAAGACACAGCTGTCTGGAAAACTGAAACCTCTAGTTGTGAAGCAACAGTCTTGTTCATTAGCTTCCATGATAGTCAAATCAGCTCTAAAGCCAGGGTTTAATGGCCTGCCGATGAATAATCAATGGCTCACTTTTCATCTGAGTGTGAAAATGAGAATAATCTAATTCATTGTCCCTCTGGTAAGATGCAAGGCCTTGGGTTCTGTTTCTATTCAGGGCTGATTTATAACCCAATGGAAACCTGATGTAAACATATAATCAATGAGTCCCATCATTGCTGATAACCACCCCCAACTGGCTCACTCCGTCATCTCAAAAAGCCATCCCTTTAGGCTATTAGCTTCGTCCAGCTAACTCTTTCTACTATTCCTGCCTGCTGCTTTTACCTTGGCCATTCGTTCAGACCAGCAGAGTCAGAAGTAATTTTATACGCAGCAGAGAGCGGGTGGAATTGATTTTTCACTCAGCACTCAGTTCCCATCTGAATAATTATCAATTTTACTGCCTCATAAAGGGAAGAGTCAAAATTTCAAATCAATTCAAAAGAGCTTCTGAGACTGGAGAAACTGTGCACAAGGAGAAAGGTCAAAGTTGGTAGTGACCTCGGGAGATGATGTCAGGTATTAGTACACTGAATGGTTGACATCAGAGGCACTCAATACGGTATGACTCGTGCTAATGCAAATCATATTTATGCTGACTACTGGGGACCAGTCATTAATATTTAAAAGAGTACCTGAAAGCCTGCATTCAAACTAAATATAATGTATACTACAGATTGCAAAGCTAATAAAGACAGATCACTGCTTATTCATATGCTATAAATTTCAGGATTGCCAAGCATCATTGACACAAAATAGGACATTAAGGTCATAAGAAAGGCAAAGGTATGAAAATCGAGATTTGAGGCCAGCATTCCATTCTTTCTGATCATACAGCTGTGCTCATCAAGTACCAACTACTGTTCTCAGCAACTGGCAAATATGGAATACATTGCCAGGTTCTAATCAATTACTACTCTGGACTGACCATTCCAGGTAGATGCAATGGGAGGCAATAACTGAAATGAATTACATGCTGATGATAATGCCAGTCATATACATACATATACCTATGTACTAGTTCCTAATTTGGGTTTATTTGGAGGCAAAGAGCACCCAAAATAATCAGAACCGTAAACAAGAGTGATAAATCTTGTAAAGTTAAATGGCAACCGCTATTCCTGTTTCCGAACCACCAGTACAATCTCCAGGTCACTGAAGATCATGCCAACTCTTCCACTAATGTTAATGTGTCTTGACTGCAGCCCATAAATCCAAGCAGTTATTTAAACATGGCACTTAGTTAACAGTCTGTTCTTAAAATGTCCAACAGTCGCTCACTGGAGAAACGGATTAAATCTTTCACCAAAGCCAAAACTGACTAAGGAACTGCCAGGACCCATGGATCTTTTCAACAATAATGTAACCCCCTATAACAGAGACAACTCTAAGTGATCTGTTTCTTCTCCGGATCATGCCACTTGTATTACTCTAGTAGTATTTGCCTTGAAAACAAAAGGTAAATGAAAATGGATACAGTTTAGTTTAAGATAATACTAACATCCAGTTATTTATTTAGAAGATTTAGATTCCACCTTTCCATCTGATGATCTTCAAAGGTGGCTTACATAAAATATTAAACACTAATAAAAAAGTAATTAAGATCAAGCTAATGCACAACAAAAAAGAAAAGCCAGCATAATAAGTGGTGATACTAGAAGCTGTCCACAATTAAAATATGCCATAGACTCAAGTAACTAAAACAGATTTCACCTGACACCTAAGGGATATTAAAGTAGGCTCCAGGCAAATATTTTTAGGAGGAGTGTGCCACAGTTGGGCTGCCACAACAAAAAGGGCCCTGTTACGGGTAGCCACACACCTAACTTTCAAAGGTGGAGGCACCTGGAGTAGGTTCCCAGTTGATGATCTCGGCAAAACAGGCACATTCATAAAAGCATGTACACACACACACACACACACACACACTGCTGTTTTAATGAATTCTGTACATCACACTGAAGTTTGTTAATGAAAGTTTTTTATTATTTATTTTTAATAAATAAAATAAGAATAAATAAGAAAGTCATTCAGGTATCCTGGTCCTAGACTGTTTAGGGCTCTCTACAAGCCAAAACCAGCAGTTGGAACTGTATCCAGAAACAAGCTAGAAGCTAGTAGAGATCTTTTACTACCAGTGAAAATATATTCAGCACAGTGGGTCGCAGTTAGTAACTTGGCCACCGTGTTCTGAACTAGCTGAAGTTTCTCCCCACTGCTTTTTTTTTTGTTTCTGAAGATGCAGAATGCAGTCAGCCTTCTGTATCATATGTTGTAATTGTCTAATGTACATGTTATCAAGTTATGAATATTTGTGGAAAGATTTTAGTCATCTTGGAGAGGCTGCAGCTGGCATACCAACTGAAGGCAGAAAGCACTCCAAACTACAGACATCATTTTGGTGTTTATAATCCAGGCTGGACCTAAAACAATCCCCAATTTACAAACTTCCTTAAGGGGAAGCAGAACCCCATCCATGACAGGCCACGTACCATATCCCTGGCCAATCATACCAACAGTACCTCAGTTTTGTCTGAATTGGGGTTTAGTTTATTATGCTGGCGCAACATGCCGCACAACAACTGGAGGGGGCTAGGTGGTCAGAACGTGGCTTTCTTCACATGGAGCTTTTATCCTGCGATTGAGATTGCTCCTTCACAGAAGTTTGCGGGCTCTTTACATGATGCTGTGAACCTCCAAAGCGTCTCCTGCACGAAATGCACTTTGTTCTGTTTTTAAATAGATTGCAGATAATGAGCTATCAAATTACCCCATTGTGTTCTGCTTGAATTCCCTCTGTGAAAAGCTGCGAGAAGAGGAGAGAGATCAGTGAAAGATACTGGAAGACTCAGATACGGGGAGAAGGAGGGGGGAAAGGAAGCACTTGAAAAAGGGAGTCGTCGTGATCCTGCATTTAGAACAGAAGCAGGAAGCCCTGTTTTAAATGCAGGGTTTTAGGCTGGTGTAGAGATGCCCCATGTGACATCTATATTGTACCAGTCACACTAGTTGCTGGTGCATTTCTGGACCCAAGTTAATGTCCTGGTATTTACTTTTAAAGTCTTAAATGGCTTGGGACCAAGTTACTGGAAGGACTGTCTTCACTGATAGAAGCCTGCCCACACTCTTAGATCAGTGTCCAAGGTCCTACTTGCATGCCTACCTGTGAAAACAATTAGATTGGTAGGCATGAGAGAGTGGGCCCTTTTGGCTGTGATTCCCAGTTTGTGAAACTTGGCTCCAGTGGATGTACATCAGGTCCCATAATTGCAGGCCTTTAAAGGCCCATATTTTTTACTATTGCCCCCTTTTAAATAAGGACTTTATTGGATTGTTGTAAATATGACATGGTTTAAAAGATAATTATTTTATTGTTTTTAACGGTCCCTATGTTAACTGTTTCAATGTTACTGCTGGCCCTGATTAGTTAGTAATCTTATTCTCATTTTGCATAAAGAAATAAAAAGTATTAGCCCTTACCCAGTACATTACAGATTCCAGGCATCTATTCCTGTCCCAGGCAACCACCACCACATCTAGATTAGACAAAAATAAGAACTAGATTGGGTGTCATTAATGTACTGATGGTAAAAGGTAAAGGTGTCCCCAGCCAGTCGTGTCCGACTCTAGGGGGTGGTGCTCATCTCCATTTCTAAGCTGAAGAGCCAGCGCTGTCCGAAGACGCTTCCGTGGTCATGTGGCTGGCATGGCTGAACACCGAGGTGCACGGAACGCTGTTACCTTTCCCGCCGAAGTGGTACCTATTTATCTACTTGCAATTTCTTGCTTTCGGACTGCTGGGTTGGCAGGAGCTGGGACTGAAGACGGGAGCTCACTCTGTCACGTGGCACTCAGGTCTCAAACTGCTGTCCTGCCGACCTTCCGGTCTGCAGTTCAGCATCTTAACCACTAAGCCACCGCAGCCCCTTACTGATGGTACTTCACTTAAAATCCCCAGATGGTGATTTCATGTAGATGTTAAAAGCACATAGAACAAGAAAGATGCTACCTTAACAGGAAAAGTGAGGGCAGGTGTGAGACAGGTGTGACTCCACTTTTAAACTGGAAATGGAGGGGAAGGAGAAGGTGGCCATGCTTCTTTGCCTGGAGCCCTGAATTCTGGAATAGAGGAACTCTTGCTCTTCATGCCCCCCCCCCCACACCTCCTTAGTGGAAAGGGTTGAGACAGTTGCCATCTCCCCCTTTTCTATACTGGACTGCCCATGACACTAGCACAAAGCAAAGCCAAAGGGAGCCCCAATGCTGATTTCCCGTCACCTCTGATTTTGGCTCTGCTGGGACTGAATGGAGGAGAGGACTCTTGGAATATTTCTTCACTCACTATCCGCCCTGCTGGTCATACTGAATATAACATAAGAACAGCCCTGCTGGATCAGATCATCCAGTCCTATTTCCAACAGCATGCTATTTCCATCCAGTCCAACATCTGGCCAGCCAGATGCCACCAGAAAGCTCACAAGAACTGATGAAGACAACAGTATGTTTGCTCCCAGTATACTAAACTCAAGAGGAATAGTGTCATGGCTTATAGCCATTGACAGACCTATCCTACATGAATTTGTCTCATTTTTTCTTAAGGTCATCTGAACTAGTGGCCATCACTACGTCTTATGGTAGTGAATTCCAAAAATCAGTTATATGCTGTACGCAGAAATACATTCTTTAGTCTGTCCTAGATCTTCTGCCAGTCAGTTTCACTGTGTGACCTTGAGTTCCAGTATTATGAGAAGAAGAAACATCTCTCTCGATCTGCTCTTAATACCATTCATAGTTGTATATAAATCTCTATCGTGCCCCTCTAGTTGTCTTTTTTTCTATCTACACACTCAGTGCCTTTCCTCATAGGGAAGATGTTCTACCCACTTGATCGTTTTAGTTGCCCCTTTTGGTAACTTTTCCAGGTCTATGATATACGTTTTTGAGACAGGGTGATCAGAACTCTATACAATATTCCAAATGTGGCTACACCATATAATTACAAAGACCTCACGATATGGGTTGCCTTTTTTGTAATCCCTTCACTAATAATTCCCAATACTGAATTTGCCTTTTAACTGCCACTGTACCCTATCTTGACAATTTTCACTGAGCTACCTACAGTGACTCCAATATCTTTTTCCTGGATAGTCCCCATCAGTTCAGACTCCAATACTGTGTATCTGAAGATTTTGAAATTCTATAATCAAAGCAGTTCACCAGTGTGTTTCTTAGTCACACGGGTCTTCTGATAAAGTGCATTCCTCTCTCCTGCAACGGTGCAGACATTGGATTTCCAGTAGGACAAGGGAATACATTTCTCTCTCTGTGTGTGTCCGCACGTGTGTGTGTGCACAATACAAATTTCATGGTCTCTCCACTGTATCACTTCATCATTTTCTCTTGACCAATGCTTCCACTGATCTATGGGAGATGTTGCCAGGCCAGTGAGAAATACTGTTGGAATGGTTGACAGTGGGGTTATCAGTGTCTGGGATGAAGAACATGATCTCCCCTCACTTCAACTGTATCACTAAGTCAGAGGCCTTTTACTGTCTTGCAAAATAAAAACAACACCTATCTACTAATTCATAGACTGAAATATTATTGTGAACTTGCTTTGGAAAGGAGGAGAGGAGAGCAGGAAACCTTTGCTCAGAATGACAATGCAAATACAAGGCAGGTGAACAATGCTTCTAAGTTTACCTGCTGCAGCACCTCCGAGTTCTGCTGCATGAAGTGCAGTAATCTCTGCCCGTCTTGGGAAATCTCTCTACATCTCAGGGGTTTCTTGCCTTCTTTTGCTATGTGTTTGAAGAGGTAGGTGACAATGTAGTCTAAACTTGCACAACAGCTGGATGAGACAATCGTATCTGCACACAGAAAAGGAAATAAAATGTCATTATTTCTGAATTATTTTTAATATTAATATTCTGCACTAAAAAGGGGAAGTCACAAGACTATAATGAGTTTAGATAGCAGGATAAAATGTTTCACCACATCACTGCTCTTGTTCTGCAGGTTTAACATATTCCAACTAGTTTTCCCTGCGACAGGCCCTTCCCTTTCATTCTGCACAGCACAGGGGGACTTCTATACCCCACCGGTATTCTGCCTCGTTTTAAGCACTCCTGCTGGCTGTTACAAATTGCAGGATTCCAGCTGCTTCCTTATTGCTATGAAATTATGAATTCTGAAGGGTTTGTACTTGTGAGATTTAAAAAATTGTTTTTATTTTCCTGTGTTAAAATTCAAACTGAAAAGCCACTGACACAATCTGAATGAAAAGGAATACACGGGCTGAACAACCCATGCCATTCTGTGATCATTCTTCATTGCTAGGTATTCAGAAAAGTGACCCAAATGTTCCTGTTATCAAAAATATTTACACTGTATTTAGATGGGAAATTAAATGTTAGGACAATACTGATTTATTTATTTATTTAGTGTCCAGATCGAACTTTGCTCTGCCAAAATGTAGCCACCGCCACAGCTTTGTCATTAGCTTGCTGTAGATCGTTAACAGTACAAGACTCCGGCAGTAATAGACACACCATCAGATGCGCTGGGTCTTGGGTTTCTCTACATTCACATAATGTATTGTCGTCAGCCAGCAACCCCCACTTAAGTAAATTCATCTTACATGTTGGTACCCCCACCCTTATCCTGTTCATTGTCCTCCAAACTATATAAGGGAGAGTATTTCCAGCGGCCATTTCTTCCTTTGTTAAAATACTCAAATCGGTACACTCATTCTTCCATTTACTTATCCGATTCTGTTCTTTGGTCCCCTCTAGGATATTAGTTCTTGACATAAAGCTCTTTCTAGATCTAAGTCGACGAATTGGGGGAATATATCCACTCAAAGGGTGACAAGAGTCAGTCTCTTGCTTAGTTCTTTCGGCATCTGCTTTTACTTCCCTTCTGATCTTAGGTGGAGCAATGTCAACAAGAGAATATAGTTTATTAGCGAGTGTCGGTTTGAGGCATCCCGTCACTATGCGCATAATACTGATGTTGGGATATGAAGTGAGAAGGAAGACAGAAACAAGTGGCTGGTTGGGTACTTTTATTATCTGAATATAATAAAAGATAATTACACATATAATGGCACAGTTTCTATCAAGAGTTTTTGGATTATGAAGATTTCAGTGGAATAGTGACTCTTGAGAAAAAACAGAGCAAAGGGCCATGTCACAGTTTTACTTGCAGGATTTATAATGAAGCAAACTTTTGAGAATAAAACCTAACCATATTTGATGCAATATCCGTGAGTCTATCTGAATCATGCATGTTATTTTGTTCTTTGCCGCCAGAAGGATTGACATAGTTTATCTTTCTCACTTTGATACCTTTATTTACCCCTCTTTTGCAAGCAGGACACCATTTTCAGTCCCTTAACAGCTAAACACCGTTGTATGCTCAATACAAACAACCAAGCCCCCAAACCATACATTACTGACTCAGCAATTTTGCCCATTCTTTGGAGAATATTACAGTAGCTGGAATTACTTCCTCAGCTTGTAATTTTGATAAAAGCACTCATGTTCCCTCACATGTTCCCATCACACCCAGATCATGTTATTCCAACTCATACTGCAAAACAGTCTATTTGCTTATATGCATCAGCATATGACAACATCAGGTTGGTTATCTTCTAGATGTACTCTTCCTCATGAATTTAGCCACTCTCACCCAGTTTTCCCTTACTGGATTCTGTGGTCTTCTTTTCCCACACCATAGGTATCTCTTGCAACATTCTGTATATAAGTACAGCTTCTCTTACAATTCTAGCAGCTGACATACTTTTTATGCTAGTGGAAATCATTTATCTTCCTTATTTCTTAGGGAAAGGAGAACTTGGAACAGATGCTAGTATAAACAATGAAAAAATCACATTCAAGGAAGATTGGCAACCTTTAGGGATTCAACCTATTTCCAAGGGAGGACAATACTACAGCATCCACTGACTCTGAGGGGTGCATATCTAGGTTACTTTCAGAGACCACATTACTGGCTTTGGATGCTTTGCTTTTGGATGGATGGGTGCATGCATCTGAAAGCATTAAACTGTTAAAATATTCATTTGGAGGAGAAAAGGAAGGTGTATGATAGACTCAATTAAGTGTATCCCCCTAAACTGTGATAAGTGGAAGCATGCCAATATTGCAGTGAGCATTTGAGAACTTCCCTCTAGACACCAGAATGTTGATCTGTGCCAGTTCCGCTTTATAAATGTTGTTTTGAAGTTTACTTGTATTTGAACATCATTGCAATATATTTTTTCCTAAGCTAAGTTCTCCTGAGGTCTTTGGAAAGATTTTGCAGACAATATAGCCACAATTAGTCTCAAGACTCTCTTAATCTTACAAAGTATGAAGCATTCCTGTGAATTTCTGACAATCCCCATTTCCATTGGCTTCAAATGAAAGTGAACATTCATATCTCTTCCCTCAGAGAGTTTGATTATTTGTAGCATCTACCCACCCTATTCATTATCTGTCTAACAAAATAATGTCCCGCCATGCTGCTCAAGATGGCATACATGATCCATCCTATTTTATCCTCACCCCAACCCTATAAGTATTGAATTTAACAAGGATAAGCACACAGCTCTTGCTCCTCCTTGGTCTTTATGTCATATAAAAGCCTTACAGAATTCACTCCATTACATGCAGAGTTAAAGCCTAAGTCAAGAGATTTTAATTTCCACAAAGAAAGAAAATGCAAAACCAAGCCATTTCTTTATCCAGGGCATGGCAATCTGAATGAACTCTGTAGTGCTACCTGATGTAACAAGATGATCCCAGAGCTGCTGTATAAATGGAGACAACTTTCATGTAGTAATGTGTAACCATCGTTTGTGAAAACTGAGTCTCTTTAAAGAAACAAATAAATGATCAAATAAATAAATGAGTACTTTGCCACAGACAACACAGAAGCTGCAGCTCCTTCCCAATTTATGCTTTCACAGCAAAACAGACACTAATGCGTTCACATGTAACAGCATACACATTTTTTCCCATACACATGTGCAGTTTCCAAGGCCTCCTATGATACATTAAAAGCAGGAAATCAGAAGAAATCTAGTCAGAAGGCTTAAATATAAGTCTGGTGCCAAAGGGATCGACAGTAACTCTATGTTCACCAGGCCCCTTTCTGGTCTGAGGTTATTATATGTAGCAACCTTGTACTAAAGACAAGTGTGAAGTTAGCAGATGTAAATACAGACTTGGTTTGCACATAATGGTTTTGAGTTCGAAGGCTCTATCTCACAGTACCTACGAAATTGTATGTATCTATTTAACCCATGGGTTGTTGAATTCTGGGTTGTTGTCAAGTGCAAACCCAGTTGTGCTAATGAACCAGTTTGTTAACCACAAACCACCCTGAAAGAGAACCATGGCTTGATGTTGGGTTGTGAACTCTGGGTTGTTTAAACCATGGGTTGTCATTATGTGTGAACTCGGAATGTTGAGATTTTGTTAAATCCGTTCTGTCTGTGTTTTGCTGATTGTCAGGCATCATATGCTCATTGACAGAATGTTTTTTTAAAAAACCAGAACGTTGTTTTACTTGAGCTAATGCACATTAGCGCAAATCAACCTTAATAAATGGGCATTACCACAAACCCACCCCCACCCTCAAAGTGAAAAACCAGTCCACAGAATCTGTGTGACTTGGAAAAAGCTGATCCACTGTGGGATCTGCAGGTTGGATGCATAGAAATACAAACTCATTTCAATCCATTGTGGGTTTCTCTGACATCCCTATTGTGAACCCAGAACCATAGGTTGTTCATGGGTTGTTTCACCAGGCTACAGAGGTGGCAGGCAAGAGTATTAAAAAGCCAACCACTCTACATGCCAGTACTACAACATGTCAAAGGCATTTGGGATACAGGGAAGGAACAGGTGAAGGAGAAGGAAAACAAAAAACCCAGGGATTGAGAAAACAAACCACAGTTTGTTCAACCATATTCCAGACAAACCCTGATTAAATAAACCATGGGTTAGCGTTATGTGTGAACCAGATCATGTTGTTAAATTACATTCCCATGCTTTGGAATCTACCTGACGGCCAATATAAGTGGCTCATGATAGTGTTCGTGGTCACCAAGAGACTTGTATTACAGCACTGGAAGGACAAGTCCCCACCCCCAATCATCTAATAGACTGAGGACCTCAATTCTCTTTACATACTTGAACTATCATTGGCAACAGCAGATGGATATGTATTTGGACATTTAGACTATGTCTATTTTTTTCTCTTCTTTACCAATACATGCCTTGCAGTTCAACATCCAGTATGATCTGTCATTAATATTCTCTTCTCCTTCAAACTCCAAGTGCCCTTTCTCCTTCTTCCTTCCCCTGACCTTTTTCTTCCCTAGTGTTTGCACTTCATGTTGTTTAATCATAAATGGAAAAACGAATAGAAATATGTGTGTGTGTGTGTGTGTGTGTGTGTGTGTATAAACACCCTATGTTCGCCAGAGAAAAAACAAGTAGGCCTTGGAACATTTGTCCCATAGTACATTAAAAAAACACATTTTATTAGGTAGGCACTGTAATGAGAAAAAAAAAAATGACTGGTATTGGAACGGTGTTCAGAAACAAGTCCAGGAAGAATTTGGGTTCCACAAATTATGAAGAGATGTTAGACACAACTGACATGTGCCCTGCCCTCCCCCGCCCCTCGATTTGACCTTTTTGGCACTCTGTAGTATTCTGGACACCATTTTTCCCTGTTAAAATGTTAAATGTTTTTTCCAATAAAATATATATTCATTCATTTTTTGAGTCATCCAGGAGACTGTGGCCCACAGGAGGCAGGGTCCAGGGGGGCAAAAATGCCCCCTGCCCATCCTGAAGTTGCCCACCCATTGGGCATGCCTGTCCATGAGGACAGCCATGCCCAGTGGGTGCAGTCTTGCTCCTTCACCACATGTAGGAAAGAGATCAGGCCGAAGTATTTTCCAAACCAAGTCAAGACATGGGCTATAACATTTCTAATTATCTAGGTTAGATTGTAGGTTGGCCTAAAAAGAAGAGAAAAATATTATTATAGCCCTTTCCTGATTTGAATGGAGTGCTGGCTCCCTAACAGTCCTCCTTCCCTATCTATAAAAAAACCCTTGGCTTACAAAGAAATGCATGTTTTGAAAATAGGAAGGAAATATTCGCCAAACAATGTTTAATAATTAAAAATAAACTGGGTCTGAAATTGTTTATGCACTACAAAAAGTTTGAGTGAAACCAACCATCAGGTTTTTAGCCCTCTCGTTTGGGCTAAATGTCCCTCTAAGTAACGTTAAGAATTGAACACAAATTTAGCCCTAAGTATTTAGCTGCTGCTAAACAATCTGGGGAGTCCTGTTGATGTGAACACTGTAGGATCTGGCCCATTATGTTTCCTCTGCTAAAACTTCCTTATGCTGTAGCTGCATATGAAAGTAACGAACACTTCAAGAAATGTATTTGGAAATGCATATTTCATAAGCGGGTTTTGCAGTACTTTTAAACCAGTGCTTTGACTCTATTTGTTTTAAAATTGAGTAACACAAAGTAAATCACTAACGTCCATTTAGAAACCCAGTAGCTGCTCTAAACATGCTGATACTGTACAAGTAGATATTTTATATTCTTATGTAAGTGATCTTAGCAGCACAGTGGAGAGGTCCACCGTCTCATCTGCTTGCGGCGATGCCATTTAAGTATTAAGAGCTACTTATATTTTCCCATAACTGTATATCAAAGACGCTTGCGGTGCTCATTTTTCTTCTTATTGTTAGGGTGCAACAGAGTAGGATGTTATGCAAGACCCCCACACTGATTTTAATGGACAAGTAGAATCATTTGTTGATCCCGAACAGAGTCTTTATTGCATTTTACTCAAGACGGACAGACAAACAAACAACAAGGAAGCAAGTTAAGGTGGGAGGGGGATGACAATTGTTGCTCAGGTAAACAAAGGGGGAGAGGGAAAGTGACTATAGCAGTGATACCATGGAACATCTGAACAATAAGAAAACGAAGAATTACATTTGTATACTACAGCTTCCTTTTACATGAGCAACAAGGTGCTGCTGCTATCCCTTGAAAAGGCTCATTTGGCCGTAACATTTTATGAATAAGCAGAGATGGAATAATCATTTTAAGCTTGACAATACTATTGAGTATACCATAATTTAAGAGCTTAATTTTGTTTGAGATGAAGCTAAAGCAAAGTTTAAGTACATTACTCCCTGATCAAGATCCTTTTACGCAATATCAGAAAGACCTCCCTTTAAGAGAGTCAACTTGAAAAGTAAACAGATTAATCTATTTAACATCTAATAAAAGACGGCTGGATATAGAAAATGTGATGCTTTCATTTTAGTCAATGAATGGCAGTACGTTATCAATCACAGGAGAATTAGGGAGGCTTCACATGGCGATTAGTGAGAACATGTCATACAGGAAACATTAAAAGGTTCCAATCCACTGAGTCAGCTGTGAAAAAGCCAGGTAAACACTTTAGAAAAGGGCTCTTGAAGTGTTTATCCTGACTATGAAGTCTCAATGAGGGCTTCCATTACACATGATTTACAACCAAGGTATTCCAAAGGAATAAATATTGTTGCAGAGTATGGAATATAAAGTGTGGAACCATGATGCAGACAGTGCTTCTATTCAAGAATTGTTAAAATAAGTTTTAAGATGTGGGTTTTCATATCTTTTGTTCTTCTGTTTAATCCACAGTATTATATTCTATGCCCAACATTTCAATGACACAAGGGAAAAAGGGCTAAAACTTTTTAAAAAAAGAAATCTCAGCAGATAATAAATTTCAAAAATGACAAATGCCAACTGCCTGCAGCCTTGACCTCCTCTTCTATTTTACTAAGCACAGGATATAGCTTGCTTACTTTAATGCTTTAATGTTAGCACATCCAAAGGCAATTTTTGTATTTAATTGCCAGACAGTATTTGCTGCTGCTCGTGCATTTTAAAATCACGGCTGCACTCTCAGAAGAGAGTGCTTACGGGTTACGTTTGTTTTAAACAGAGTGACAGTTGAATTGCTAACATTCTGGCCAATCATAGCATTTCCATCCACATCCATCATCCTTACAACACCCAACTCCACTTTAGGAACAGGAAATGTTACGTGGGTTTTACGGAAAGTGTACTTATGAAACCATTTTATGCCAAAGAATTGCACTTGGATCAGGAAGTCTGAGTTCAAATCCCAGTTCGCCCATGAACTTGCTGGATAGTCTTGGGCAAACTGCTATAGCTTAGATTGTTCCCATTCTGTAAAATAGTAATTGCTTTTACCTTTGTTGTGAGAATGAAAGAAGTACAGAAAAGATACCTTGTGACAAATGGTATGTCTGCACCCTCAACCCTGTGAGGTAGGACAGACTGCAAGACACCCTTTGTTTATATTCCCCAGAGGCAGACTGCATCCACCTCACGTATTTAATAACTTTTACTTCCTGGATTTGTGGGAATCCAGGCTTATGGAAAAGGACAGGCTGCCTTTCCAGGGCTTTCTCTGCATGCTTTAGAAGCAGGTCAGTGTGTTTGTCAAGTAGTCTAGGTATGCTACATAAGACTAATTTCCAGGCTAGCAAAACAACTAAATCAACACCAGTTTCCAACTGAGTATATTATTTTCAAGAACCAAGCAGAAAGAAGTCGGTCAAGTTGCTTTTAAAATAAAATGAAACATGAAACTGCCTAAAGAAAACCTACTTATTAGGATCTAAGAGTAACTCATCGAAGTAGCTTATAGGGATGAGACCTACCTGAGGCTCCTCCATAGCATGGCTTAGTTTTGTCGTGCCTCTTTGCCAGCCAGTTGGAAACAAAAGAAGATCTCAAAGAGCAAATGTATTTCAGTGGAGACTGGGCAGCTCTCAGAGAAGGAAGTTCAAACTGATAGCCTGGGAGGACTTCATCCTGCATCCTCCAGGTGATTCCTGCATGTACCTTGTAAAGGGATGAGTCATGGGAGCGGGGTGGCAGAAGTGGTGGTGGTGGAGGCAAGAGTCAGCCTGGGATGTGCAAAAATGCAGACTTTGGGTGTCTGTAGTTGCCTGGCCATGTCCACTGTTCAAAGACAGGTCTTACTAGGGGCAGGGAGAGTTGGGATCATCACAGTCAGAATGTTTTATGAGGAGGGCAAGTAAAAAACTTAGAAAAAACAGTAGTTTGGACTGACATTTGATGTTGTAGAAAGGGACAGAAGTTGGATTAAAATGCAAACATTCATTTCGAGGAGTGTATGAAGTATGATTTAGCATCAGACCATTTTAACTGTGAAGGGAAATACGCATATTCGGCTCTATTCAATCCATTGGGAGAGTTGTCATTGATGTCAATGGGCTAAAGGTTATACCCACAACTGCTCCACCCTAGTCAAGTGGGATTACTGGAGTTTCCTTCTCAATATAGGGATATTAACATCATTAATATTTATTTAATTTTTTCACAAAAGAAGAATTTTATAGAAAAATATATGCTGCCTTGGAGTGATTACAAAATGAAATTCTTGATAACTCTGAAAACTATGCTCCATTGCTTTTGGCTGGTGCACAGTACCTTTTATATAATTCCTTAGTTCAGTTAGAGGGTGTACTTACCCAGTGCAGTCAGTCCTTCAGATATTGATGTAAATATATACATTAGCACATGAGGCTCCAAACTGGTGATGAAACTCATATGGTCCTGGGTGAGACATTCCAAGAGTGGGTAATAAGACTGGCTTAGTTTTCGATATTGCTTAGAGTAAAAAGAAAGAGAAGACAAATTAAATGAGTACAAATTATTGTATTAAAATATTAAAATTCCTGCAAAGTAATTTTAATATATATTCCAAATTATGTATTGCATTAAATCCCTTTTACACTTAAGAATAATAATTACAAACTATATTCTGGGCTGTATTTATTCTGTGCTATCGACCAAACTAATCCACTTTTTGCTGCCTGTATTAAATATGCAAATTCAGAGTATGTATTTATATCTATATATCAGATCATTTTCCCTACTTTGTTCTGCTATTTATAGAGGGGCAAGGATCTAGCTATGCAGAGCACTGAAGATCTACCCTCTAGAAATCTTTAATTAGTCAAATACCAAATTGCAGAATACACATAATTTTCTCTATGTATTTTTACTGTCACAGAATGCACAAACTTATGTACCTAAGTAAACGTGTGCGTGTGTGTGTGTGTGTGCGCGCGCGCACACGTGTGCATGAATGTATGTGCATGTGTGAGAGAGAGAAGTCTTGTGGCGGTAGTACAAAATCGAAAGCATGGAGCGGGACATACACAGACGTCTGCGCAACCCCCCCAACACCTCCCCGTGTTGACCTGGAAGTTCAGACCACATTTGGCCGAACATAGTTACAGTACTGTATTAGTTACATAATACAATACTGTATTGTATTAGTTACATAGTTACAGTATTGTAAATACACACTGTTGGAAGCCCTGGCATACCTGTGTCCCCTCCATGCTTTCAGTTTTGTAACACTGGCATACCATCACCTCTGAGCTAGGCAGGAACCTCCATGATAGGTCTAAGAATTTACCAGTTTATAAGTATAACTTTCCAAAATACTCTACTAGTAAATTCAGCTTGCACTCTGCAAGCACAGGCATGTTTCTGGCTGCTACTGGAAAGGGGAAACAGAACTCCCACAGCCCAACATTCCATTCCAGGCATGGCTGCCCTCTATGATGTTGTGCTCTGAGTTTTAAGTATTAAGACTGCTAATGGAATCTGAGTGACTTGGGCTAGATATGTACCAGATTTCAGCTCTCTAAGTTTGAAAGCAGCTGAGTTATTCTGGGGTACATTCATGCACCCTTTTTGAGGGTATCCCATTTCAGGGTTTTTTTTAAGTCACAGTGTTTATCAAATTTCATCTTTTTAAGCATGCATAAAATACTATTGATGTAGTTAGTAGGAAAAGAGACTTAAAAACTGATCAGGTCAAATATTTTGCATTAACTGATTGATTCTGTTGAAGCACTTGACAATGTGAAATGGAGGCTAACATAAGGCTGTCTGAAAGCATCACAGAAATTACACACATTTCCTCAGGCCTTGTAACCCAGTTGCTACTGGATGAGCCCTGATTGCAGTAAGTGACATGTTAATCCAACTTTGGAGATCATTTTGCAATAGCTGATCACTAATGCTTCCCTCACTTGGACTCCACCACCCATTGTCTATTTCACATACTCCATCACTGCTACTGCTACACGATACCATGCTGGAAAAAAAAGCACCATCAGGCTGGTTGTGCACTCTGATCTGGCTCACACGATCATGGCTTGTTTAAGCCACTGCCCACTGTGGTGAGTCATGGTGCGTGCTGGCAGTTTCTGAATATTCAAGCCGTAGTTGAGGCTTGTTGTGTCATCTGAACCCGGGGACTGCGGGTTATGTGAGGGTTAAATAACCCTCACATAACCCACAGTCTCCAGATTCGGATGACATGATAAGCTGCAGTTTAAATATTCAAAATGGCCACTGGCACATACCGCAGCCTACCGTGCCTTAAATAAGTCATGGTGGGTTGTTTGATTGTCCAAACAGAATAAATGACTGAGTTTGCATTTCACAACAAGCCACCTTTGGTTAATTGTTGGGGTGGCACATGCTGGGCATCACTTTGAATATACAAGCCCTGGCTGGCAGTTACCATGGCTTGCTGTGTCATGCAAACCTGGGCGGTGGGGGTTGTGCGAGGGTTAAACAACTCTTGCATGATCCTAGAACAGACCATGAGTTATGCGAGGGTTGTTTAAGCCTGGCATAACCCCCGCTGCCCAGGTTCGCACATGACAAGCCATGGCACCCGCCACCTGGGACTTGCATATTCAAAATGGTGGACAGCGCACACCACGCCGACTGTTAATTAGGCTCACAGCACTGCTGTACAGAAAGAAAAGCTCACTTGATTCAATGCTAAAGTTTTGTCGATGGCAGAATTTCTCTCTCTCACTTGCCAAGTAGTGGATTGTACTTGGGGATGGGCAAACTCCCTTGAGCCTGCCTCGCACACCATTCACCAGACCCCTGCCACTTGCCTGAACCTGGTGGGTGTGCGGCACAAGCCACTGGATGGTCTGCGGGTGCCCGGCATCCCACTTGCCGCCATTTTCTACAAACTCACAGGTAAGTCTTTTATGGAAATCACGGCCACCATTTTGAGCAAAATGGTGATTTCTGTAAAAGGCTTGCCTGCAATTTTGCATAAAATGACAACTCGCAGACAAGCGGGGAACCACAAGCTTGTCTGACTCGGGGCGCGCCGAGTAGGACAAGCTCGGGGGTCCGCAAGCTGGCATCCGGGGGCCGAGCTGATGACAACTCGCTGAGATCAAGCCCCAAACCAGATTCCTCCAACATCCCTTATTGTACTATCATTCCCTCTAAAGTCAATCTGTATGAGTAGGTCCCAGAGGAGTACTACTTTAGAAAATATGCCCCAGATTTCCTAAAGGAATGGTTCTCCGTGTGCTCCGTTACAGAAAAAGTACTATGGCAGCTAAGCAAAATTAGACTGACAGCATGGAAAACAATTCTGCTGCCATTTGAAGGTTATAATGGACACACAAGGTAATTTGGCCAATACCCTCTTATCCTGATGGCATATTTTAAATATTCTGAATTGCACATTCATCATTTGAATTAATGAAAACACTCATGGTATTTTTGACTGCAAGAATGGAAACAAATGCAAGTATCTGAGAATAAAAAGAATTGTGTTTGAGCTCTTCTAGATCCCCCTCTGTCTTCATTTTAAGCCTGTGGTGATGATTTCATATTTTGCATAAAGACTCCCAAGATGAATAACTGCTTACAAGCAAGTCACTGTGGGATACTGAGAGCAGCATTTTGACAAAGGCCTGAAGTACATTGTCAAAGTGGTTGTCCCCATACAACTTGAAGACGCCAAAGCTGACATAATTTCCACACAAGGCAGATTTGAGTGCAGAATAACAGATGGAAATACCCTTGAGTTTCAATGGATAAACTTGATCTTTTGACAGAGTCCCAAGGGATAAGATCTGATTACCTGTTTGCAAGGAGGGGGGTGGGGGAGGAGAGATAAAGAAAGAAATTGACATAAGTAATTGAAAATCTTGGTAACTGTGTCACTTAACATTTTCACTTCACTGTTTTTATTACTATTTGAATACAGTTTAAAATTGATATTCCAGAATAGCAATCACTATATTTTAAAGGAATTGTCAGAATATATTTCAACAGACATTGCATAATTACACATAATAAGACAGGAGCACCAACTTTGACCTTGGTTCTGTATGGTGGGCCTGATACCAAGTTCCAGAGCTTTCACATTCTAGACAATAATTGGTAGTGAGTCTCTTCATATGATTGCTTGTATGCAAACATTAAATATAGAGCATAAACAGAGATGCTTCATTTTCAAAGCCATACTTCTGTATTAGGCTAGAAGCATGATGCATTGTTTTAGAGCCTCAATGTTCTTTTCAAGGATCGTAAGAACGTAAGATGACCACGGGTTCACCTTGTCCAGCATTCTATTCACACAATGGTCAACCAGCTGCCTGTGGGAAATCCACAAGTAGGACATGACTGCATATCCTTTTAAGGTGTTACCTATGATAATGTACCTTCCTGTCAATGGTCCTTCAGATAATGCAAAAAGAGAAAACATTGGGCATCTTGTTGCTGCAGGTGAAGGAAACACATTTTGAGGGATGAATAGTTTTTAGGTTGAGCCCAGTGATGCACTCCTTCAACTCTTGATCCAAGCCCAAGTTCCCTGAGCAGTGCAATTTTCAGTAGGCTCCATAGCTCCATAGATTGGCACCCACACTGACTATTGCTCTTGTTGTACGCCAGAAAAAATGGATCACACTGGATCTGCTGGGGATCCAACCTCCATTTCATGATGGGCTTGCAGGTACTCACTCAGGGCAGGACTTTGGGGCAGAGGTCCAGGGCACCACTCAGCAGAATGAGCAGCACGGGCCTCAAACACAGCAGGGCTGACTTGCCACATTCTGAAGTGACGTGATACATATTACTATCTAAACAGCTCCGCGCCCAGTAAGACCATTGGGTTCAGAGTCTAAAATGACCTAAGGGTACCTCTGCTTGCCTGATTTTGCGGGGCACTGGCATATGAAGCCTGTAATGATATTTGACTTGAGACTGGCATGTGTTCAATAACAGTTGTAAAGGCCAAGGAATCTCCTCCAGGTAGCATAGCCCCTCCTTCAGTTGCTGACCTAGGTTCATAATAGGTCAGCAGATGATCAAGAGAAAAATGAGTTAAGATGGAAAGATGATATACTGGATTATAACTTTACATGATGAGACTACCTGAGCCCTATCTATCTACAAACCAGTTCCCAACATTCCATTCTATAATACAGTAGAGGAGCTCACAACCTTGTGTATTGCAAATACATGTGAGGGGGTCATGCTGGCTAGCTCCCCACCCCTGGGCTGACTGGCCCAGAACTGCACTTGAGGACAACCTTGTGGATGGGGCAAAATCCACCCAACATCAAGGAGGACTCCATGAGAGGTAACAAGGTCCTTCCACCTCCATGTGTATCCAGCTCTATGGTTGCAGGGTTAGACAATATTTTCCAATACTCCACACAAAATTAACTAGGAGTTGGGTCAAAGACAAATGACTCTGCTTCTGGTTGGATCCTATACTGCATATCTATCTGTTTATCTACCTGTAGAACATCTAAAACAGAAAAAGTAATGGCCATCAAATCTAGAAAAGTATAAGAAAACATAATAGCAAATGCACAGCTTTGTCACTAATCATGCTGCCAAAATAGCAAAACAGAAGAAGAATTTAGAAAAAACTGAAGATAACCCCCAACAGACAGCTACAGTGCTCACTATATGCATTCTTTATTTATTTATTAACAGCATTTATTAGCGTCCTGTCTAATGAAAAATCACCCAAGCGGGTGTACAGCCTTAACTATAAAAATAATTCTGAAATTCTATGACTATTCTATTCCACAGAAGGCTATGTAGGTTCTATTCCACAGTAAACTTTTCCCTTCAACTCCTCTCAGGAAGCAGGAAGAACCAAATTCTTCTCCAGAATATATGATCGAATTCAGTCATTTACAGTTTTGAGCAATAATTGGCTTATTCTAAAGAAATATGTCACAACACAAGTCATCAACATTACATTATAAAAAAATGTGGAATATACATTAGCTAACTTGAAGCTATATTGAAGGAAGTAATACCTCAAGTCACATCCACATGACACTTTTCTCATGGTACTACATGAGGAGTGATCAATACTTAACCCTCAATTAGGGGTTAGGGAGTAATCCTCACACTAGAAGGGAATTAACCATTGTTCCTGATCCTCAATTCTAACCGGGCAGAAAACACCTATTTTATTTTCCGTAAAGCATAATGTGACTAGGCCACACACCAACATATTTCTAGTACATCACAGATTATTTTTATTAACTACCTTCTTAAGGAAGCAGGAGAATAACTGTGGGAGGGTTTTAGGACACGTTTATCATGAGAATGGCAACAAACATGAACTGATCAAGGGTACAGAGAAAGTGGCAGCTAGGAACCTAAATAACAAGCAGGCAGCGTATATAATACTAACAACATAAGAAGAGCTCTGCTGGATCTGACCAATGGTCCATCTAGTCCAGCATTCTGTTCACACAGTGGCCAACAAGCTGTTGGCTGGGAACCCACAAGGGCATGAGCGCAACAGCACCCTCCCACCCATTTTCCCCAGCAACTGGCGTACATAGGCTCACTGCCTCTGGTACTGGAGGTAGCACATAGCCATCAGGATGAGTAGCCATTGATAGCCTTCTCCTCCAGGAATTTGTCCACCCCTCTTTTAAAGCCATCCAAATTGGTGGCCATCACTACATCCTGTGGCAGCGAATTCCACAGTTTAACTATGCGCTGTGTGAAGAACCTCCTTTTATCTGTCCTGAATCTCCCACCAGTCAGCTTCATAGGATGACCCAGGTTCTAGTATTTTGAAAAAGAAAAATGTCTCCCTATCCACATTCTCCACACCATGCATAATTTTGTAGACCTCTATCATGTCTCCCCTACCCTCCTTTTTTCCAAGCTAAACAATCCCAGCTGTTGTAACCTTCCCTCACAGGGGAGATGCTCCAGCCCCTTGATCATTTGAGTTGCCCTTTTCTGCACTTTTTCCAGCTCTACAATTATCTTTTTTTAGGTGTGGTGACCAGAATTGGACACAGTATTCCAAGTGTGGTAGCACCATAGATTTGTATAGGGGCAGTATGATGTTGGCAGTTTCATTCTCAATTCCTTTTCTAATTATGCCTAACATGGAGTTTGCCTTTCTTACACTGGCCACACACATCTTCAGTGAGCTGTCCACCACAACCCCAAGATCTCTTTCTTGGTTGGTCACTGCTAGATCAGATTCCATCAGGCTATACTTCAAGTTTGGTTTTTTTGCCCCAACATGCATCACTTTACACTTGCTTACACTGAACTGCATTTGACATTTAGATGCTCATTCTCCCAGTTTGGTGAGATCCTTTTGGAGCTCTTCACAATCCCTTTTTGTTTGAACCACCCTAAATAGTTGGTGTCATCCCCAAACTTGGCTACTTCACTGCTCGCTCCTAATTCTAGATCATTTATGAACAGGCTGTAATACAGATCCTTGTAGGTCATCACTATTTACTTCCCTCCATTGGGAGAATTTACCATTTATTTCTACTCTCTGCTTTCTGTTCTTTAACCAGTTACTGATCCATAAGAGGACCTGTCCTCTTATTCCATGACTGCTAAGTTTGCTCAGGAGTTTTTGGTGAGGGATTTTGTCAAAAGCCTTTCAGAAGTCCAAGTAAAAAATGTCTACTGGATCACCTCTGTCTACATGTTTATTGACACTGTCAAAGAACTCTATAAGATTAGTGAGACAGGACTTACCTTTGCAGATGCCATGTTGATTCTTTTTCAGCAGTTCTTGTCCTTCTATATGCTTACTAATTTTATCTTTAGTAATGCCTTTAACCAATTTACCAGGAACAGACTTTAAGATAATTGGCCTGTAATTTCCCAGATCCCCCCTTTTTGAAAATTGGTGTTACATTGGCCATCTTTCAGTCCTCTGGTATAGAGGCTGATCTTAGGGACATGTTGCATATTTTGGTTAGAAGATCAGCAACTTCATATCTGAGTTCTTCGAGAACTCTAGGATGGATACCATCTGGGCCCGGTGATTTATTTGCTTTCAATTTATCAGTAAGGTTGAGAACTTCATCTTTCGTTGCCACTATTTGCCTCAGTTCCTCAGGCTCCCTTTCTGAAAACATCAGTTCAGGCACAGGTATCTGTCCTATATCTTCTGCAGTGAAGACGGATGAAAAGAATTCATTCAGCTTCTCTGCACTCTCTTTGTCCTCTTTCGGTACTCCTTTAATTCCACTGTCATCCAATGGTCCAACTGCCTCCCTAGCTGGTTTTCTGCTTCTGATATATTTTAAGAACTCTTTATTGTTGGCCTTGATGTTGTTAGCGATATGCTCTTTAAAATGCTTTTTGGCATCTCTTATTGTCTGCTTGCATCGCCTTTGTGCAAGCTTGTGCTCCCTTTTGTTTTCCTCACTTGGGCAAGACTTCCATTTTCTGAAGGAAGCTCTCTTTTCTCTAATAGCTCCCTTAACACTGCTCGTTAACCATGATGGAGACCTCTTGGACTTGGTGCTACTTTTCCTAACCTGTGGTATACATTTTAGCTGGGCTTCTGTTATAGTGATTTGCTTCAGCACACCACCCGTTTCCAACTTGCAGATTTCCCTCAGGAATAGTAGCCCTCAAAACACTGGGTGAAATAAAGGCGTGTCCAATAGGAGGGCACTTTTGATGAATGATGCCCTCAACCAGATACTCTGCTCTACGCACACTTTGACCTGCCAATACAGCTGATAAAAGCTTGTGATGGCAGAGAGTAGCATGCAGTCATCCTTCCACTGCCTACCTGTTTACTAGGGAATTCAGTTTGCTCGTCTTTAAATTTGAAGAAATATATTACTTTGATAACACAAACGCTGTGCTGCCTTTGAAATGCTTCTCATCTTCTTGGAAAGCATGAAGGATCGGGCAGGTGTCAAACACACAATGTACTATTTGGATGATTTCCTTTTAATGGGGCAGCTGGCAGAAACAATTGTAATAACTTGTGATGTACCTTCCAGTACCCATGTCATAACCTTGACACTCCCCTGGCTGGTGTGAGAAAAAGGAAAAGAAAAAAGAGGGCACCTTCAATAGGCTATGGTTATTGGAAACAACAGTGTCCTCAACAGTGGGCAAAATCAGAGTGATTACTTCTCAGGGAAAAAAACATTCAAATGGAATGTTAAACACAGACCCCGCCCCGCTGCCAACTTACACACACTATTTCAAATGAAACTACTTTTCTTTGAACAGCATGTAACCACAGGTTCTATTAGCACACAATATGAACTCTCAAAGAAACAGAACCAAGCCATGGTTTAAACCGGGTTGCCATGTTTAAAAGTATCACGGAAAAGCAAATAGGAGTATGTGTGATTTTAAAATATGTAATAGTTTATGAGTTGCTACATTTACCAACACATATCTGCAAAATGTCAATACTAGGAGTGCTCAATATGAAGGAGCAAGGGATAGTAATTGGGCACAAAATTGGTCCCACAATTACAAATGGACAATTCATTAAAAAAATTAATAATACTTATTGCACAACTTAAACATTTTTAAAAGATGCACAATTCTATGAAGTTGCTAGGGTGGAATGGATTACAACACTAAGCTTTACACAATAGATGTTCTAGAAGCAATTTAAAGCTCATTAGAAATAATGTCCCTGGCTACTGGAAAATGTGGTAAAATGTAATCCTCATCCAAATGTTACCTGGGCTATGAGAACAGGAAATTGTTCTGTGCTACTGTGGCTAACCTTGATGCTGACCCTGAACAGTAACTGCTAGAACAGCTGAAAGCTGCAACAAAATTAAAAACTTACATCAAAGTATATCATGACAGAATGCAGATAAATAAAATACAGCATATTGAAAATATTATTTTTCTGTCAGTCTTCCATAGCAATGAGGTAGAAGAATTACTAAAAAACAAAAGGATTCTATTTACAAACATGAGAACAAGACATATATCAGGGTCTAGAACAAATCTTTTTCACCCTCTTGTGCTGATATTTAGCACATCTGAATCTATTATATCTATAACAAACACAGAGTCTTCAAGTAGCCTCTACTATCATGGAACACAACTAAAAGCCAGTATGATGTAGTGCAGGGCTGGACATAAGGTAGATGGTGGTACACTGGTGGACCAGTTAGAGCCTATAGCTTGCTGGGATTCTTGAAAAGAATACTGAACTAGATTGAACCCTGATTGATAGAAGAAGGAGCTTCTTATGTTTTTAAGCGAGAGCACATATTGAAAACAATTTAACCCAGAGTAGTTATGCTCCATTAAAAGATCCTGAGTACGCATTCCTGTATTTCAATTTAACACACATGGGTGGACCACTGGAATTTTAGTTTTTTGTTTTTGTTTTTAAAGTGTGTAGATAACACATTTGAAGCCAGCCTACCTGTATTCTACAGTATGCAAACATCCCCTTAAGAGAAATGCCAACACAATTCCCCACACAACTCCTCTTGCTTTATAATTACTAGTTTCAACACCTATCAAAAGAGTAGTGAATGAGGGAAAACAAAGCCCATTTAAAATGGGTGTCCGCAACTGGTATCATACTGGATAAGGGTCAATAAACTGAAGGAGAATCCCAACAAACTGGACATACTGTTAATGGGCAGTGTGTCTGTTCAGGGTGCACTCCTCCCTAAAGGATCACATCTGCAATCTGGTGGTGCTTATTGATCCAGTTCTGTCACCAAAAGCTCAGGTGGTATCTATGGCATGGGACACCTTCCACCATTGTGGCTAGTGCACAGTTTTGCTATGGCTTATCCATGCTCTGAAAACTTCCAGAGTAGGCTACTGCAATATGTTGTATGTGGGGCTGCCTTTGAAGACAGCCCACCAATAACAATTAGTGCAGAACACAGCTGTGAGGTTTCTAAATGGGACTGGATACTGGGGACACTTTCTGCCAATAGTAAAATCAATCAAATTAGGTGACATGATAGTATCACAGCAAATTATTAACTTTACAGTGTTTAGGGAAGAACAGGTGGTAGGAGGAAGCATGTAAAATAAGGCAAACAAGATTTATTAAATGGAAGTTATGAAGCTAATAGAAATGTCCGGTGAATACAATTCACATCATTAGCAGTATCCAATGGGGTGAAACACCCCCACCAATTTCATTCTGCAAGTGGCACCCACCACTTGCACAAAAGAGATTTAGCACTTCTAGGAGCAACTAGAAACGAGTGGAAACGCTCATTTCTGGAAGAGGGCAGGTCAGCGGAGCTCGCATAAGGGACCTATACCAATCCAGAAACAAGTGTTTCTGGGCTTCCTCTAGGGTTAAATCTCCATAGTTAAATTTCTGTAGAGCAAGCGGTGGGTCCCGCTTACACAACGGAATCAACAGGGCCATAACAGAATTGATGAGGGTGCAGTGCCCTGTTGGATATTGCCCCTACATCTGGGAACACAGTCTTTATTGTATAAACATAGAATCATAGAATAGTAGGGTTGGAAGGGGCCTACAAGACCATAGAGTCCAACCCCCATAACATTTCTTTGGTTAATAAAACACCACAGCGTGTTAATGCAACAAAAATAAAGTGGTATTTGATTAGTATGTACAAAAAGGAAGATGCTGTTCTTCTTTTCATAACAGTGAAGCAGCTTGGACAGGTCTCCCAGGAAACTGGATCTAACCAATCATTCTGGTGATTCAAGAGTTTAGACCCAGTTCTTCGGGTAACGTAGCAACATTTTGGAAACTATGAATCTGAAAACTTCACCTCAGACATGGAAAAAATGTAGATTGAAGCAAAAACTGATTCAACAAGGTGGAGACACCCCCACCCCACACTGTTGTTGTTCAGTCGTTCAGTCGTGTCCGACTCTTCGTGACCCCATGGACCATAGCACGCCAGGCCTTCCTGTCTTCCGCTCTCTCCTGGAGCGTGCTCAAGTTCATATTCATTGCATTGGTGATGCTATCTAGCCATCTCATCCTCTGCCATCCCCTTCTCCTTTTGCCTTCAATCTTTCCCAGCATCAGGGTCTTTTCCAGGGAGTTTTCTCTTCGCATTAGGTGGCCAAAATATTTGAGCTTCAGCTTCAGTATCTGTCCTTCCAATGAGCACTCAGGGTTGATATCCTTTAGGATGGACTGATTTGACCTCCTTGCAGTCCAGGGGACTCGTAAGAGTCTTTTCCAGCACCACAGCTCGAAAGCATCAGTTCTTCGGCGCTCAGCCTTCCTTACAGTCCAGCTCTCACAGCCATACATTACTACTGGGAAAACAATAACTTTGATTAGACGGACCTTTGTCGGCAAGGTGATGTCTCTGCTTCTTACTATGCTGCCTAGGTTTGCCATAGCTTTCCTCCCAAGGAGCAAGCGTCTTTTAATTTCATGGCTACAGTCACCGTCTGCGGTGATCTTGGAGCCCAAGAAAATAAAATCTGTCACTGCTTCCATTTCTTCCCCTTCTATATGCCAGGAAGTGATGGGGCCAGATGCCATGATCTTAGTTTTTTTAATGTTGAGTTTCAAACCAGCTTTTGCACTCTCCACTTTCACCCTCAACAAGAGGCTCTTTAGATCCTCTTCGCTTTCGCCATTAGGGTGGTATCGTCTGCATATCGGAGGTTGTTGATAATTCTCCCGGCAATCTTAATTCCGACCTGTGATTCATCCAACCTGGTGTTTCTCATGATGTACTCTGCATATAAGTAAAATAAGCAGGGTGACAATATGCAGCCTTGTTGTACTCCTTTCCCAATTTTGAACCAATCGGTTGTTCCATGTCTGGTTCTTACTGTTGCTTCTTGACCCTCGTACAGGTTTCTCAGGAGACAGGTAAGGTGGTCTGGTACTCCCATCACTTTAAGAATTTGCCACAGTTTGTTGTGATCCACACAATCAAAGGCTTTAGCGTAGTCAATGAAGCAGAAATAGACGTTTTTCTGGAATTCTCTTGCTTTCTCCATGATGCAGCGAATGTTGGCGATTTGATCTCTAGTTCCTCTGCCTCTTCGAAACCCAGCTTGTACTTCCGGTACTTCTCGGTTCACATACTGCTGAAGCCTAGCTTGTGGGATTTTGAGCATCACCTTGCTGGCATATGAAATGAGCGCAATTGTCCGGTAGTTTGAACACTCTTTGGCATTGCCCTTCTTTGGAACTGGAATATAAACTGACCTTTTCCAGTCTTGTGGCCACTGTTGAGTGTTCCAAATGTGTTGGCATATTGAGTGCAGCACTTTAACAGCATCATCTTGTAGGATTTTAAATAGCTCAGCTGGAATACTGTCATCTCCACTAGCTTTGTTGTTAGTAATGCTTCCTAAGGCCCACTTGACTTCACTCTCGAGGATGTCCGGCTCAAGTTCAGTGACCGCACTATCATGGCTATCAAGGACACTGAGATCTTTCCTGTATAGTTCTTCTGTGTATTCTTGCCACCTCTTCTTAATCTCATCTGCTTCTGTTAGGTCCCTGCCTTCTTTGTCCTTTATCATGCCCGTCTTTGCACAAAACGTTCCCTTGAGATCTCCGATTTTCTTGAAAAGATCTCTAGTCTTTCCCATTCTGTTGTTTTCCTCGATTTCTTTGCATTGTTCATTTAAGAAGGCCTTCTTGTCTCTCCTTGCTATTCTCTGGAACTCTGCATTCAGTTGGATATATCTTCCCCTTTCTCCCTTGCTTTTCGCTTCCCTTCTTTCCTAAGCTACTTGTAAAGCCTCCTCAGACAGCAACTTTGCTTTCTTGCATTTCTTTTTCTTTGGGATGGATTGAGTTGCTGCCTCCTGAACAATGTTACGGACCTCCGTCCATAGTTCCTCAGGCACTCTGTCTATCAGGTCTAATCCCTGAAACCTATTCTTCACTTCCACTGTATTTTCATAAGGGATATGATTTAGGTCATACCTGAATGGTTTAGTGGTTTTCCCTACGGTCTTCAATTTCAGCCGAAATTTTGCAAGAAGCAGCTCATGATCTGAGCCACAGTCAGCTCCAGGACTTGTTTTTACTGACGGTATAGAGCTTCTCCATCTTTGGCTGCAAAGGACATAATCCATCTGATTTCGATATTGACCATCTAGTGATGTCCATGTGTAGTCGCCTCTTGTGCTGTTGGAAAAGAGTGTTTGCTATGATCAGCGTGTTCTCTTGGCAAAACTCTACTAGCCTTTGTCCTGCTTCATTTTGTACACCAAGGCCATGCTTGCCTGTTATCCCGGTGATTTCTTGTCTTCCTACTTTAGCATTCCAATCCCCTGTGATGAAAAGGACATCTTTTTTTGGTGTTAGTTCTAGAAGGTGTTGTAGGTCTTCATAGAACCGATCAACCTCAGCTTCTTCGGCCTCAGTGGTTGGGGCATACACTTGAATTCCTGTGATGTTGAATGGTTTGCCTTGGATTCGTACTGAGATCATTCTGTCGTTTTTGAGATTGTGCCCCAGTACTGCTTTTCCCACCCTTTTGTTGACTATGAGTGCTACTCCATTTCTTCTAAGGGATTCTTGCCCACAGTAGTAGATATGATGGTCACCTGAATTAAATTTGCCCATGCTTGTCCATTTTAGTTTGCTGATTCCCAAGGTGTCGATGTTCAATCTTGCCATCTCATGTTTGACCACTTCCAGCTTACCTTGATTCATTGATCTTACATTCCAGGTTCCTAAACAATATTGTTCTTTACAGCATCGGATTTTCTTTCCACCACCAGACATATCCACAGCTGAGTGTCCTTTCGGCTTTGGCCCAGCTGCTTCACTCTTTCTGGCGCTACTTGGAAATACCCTCTGCTCTTCCCCAGTAGTATATTGGACACCTTCTGACCTGAGGGGCTCATCTTCCGGCGTCATATCTTTTAGCCTTGTGATCCGTTCCATGGGGTTTTCTTGGCAAGAATACTGGAGTGGGTTGCCATTTCCTTCTCCAGTGGACCACATTTTGTCAGAACTCTCTGCCATGACCTGTCCGTCTTGGGTGGCCCTGCATGGCATAGCTTATAGCTTCACTGAGTTACGCAAGCCCCTTTGCCAGAACAAGGCAGTGATCCATGAAGGGTCCACCCCGCACACACACCAGCAAAAAGAGGTTTCTTTCCTTAACTGTCAGGGAATCTGGGCTCTGGACCAATGGTATAGAAAGTCACAGGTCATGGCAGTTCCCATCTAAGACTGGATTAGTTTTCCACACCCAACTCCCAAAACAAAAGTTATATGAATACCTTGGTATCAACAGAGAGAAACCAAGGAGTGGAGACATGCCACTCTGTACTCATCGTGGTCAACAGCAGCTTTTAATTTTTACCAGAAGGTCAGGCTATGTGTCATCCTAGCCTTTTTCTATCATTATGGAACTAATTTGCTTCTCTCTTTCTTGTAGGCCTTGGATGACCTGGAATCATACAACAAAATGTTGCAGTGTATCCTCAGCCCCAAACCTAAGTTCTTTATGGAACTTATTTGCTAGCCAACCTGCAACAGGAGCCTTGTAGTGCTGCTTGGAGCCCATCAGTGGGCGGGAGACTTCAGTAGGACACTTCTTTGTTTTGTTTTCTACCCTCCAGAAACCTTCCTCTGCTATGCTATGAAGGGCTTAGGTGCGAGATTAGCTACCTGAAGTAGTGTGCTTTATAGCTATATACTGAGGAGGAGGTTTCTGGAGAACAGGAAAGAAGGGCTGTAGCTCAGTGGTAGAGCACATGCTTTCTATGAAGAAGGTCCCAGGTTTGATTGCTGGCATCTCCAGGTAGGGCTGGAATAATTCCTGCCTGAAACCCTGGAGAGCCACTACCAGTCAGTGTCGATGATACTGTGCTAGATGGACCCATGCTCTGACTCAGTATAAGGTGACTTCCTATATTCCTAAAAGGGGAAAAAGGTGTCCCTTCTCCCCTCTTGAAACATCCCAAACACCAGGGAGAGCAGAAGTGCGTGTTTTTTAAACTTCATGGCACATATCCCCACAACTGTAATTCCCCCTGCAGGACACTTTACCATTATGGTCATTGTGGGTGACCCCATTTCGCTTCCAAACTGGTAAGCACAGCATCACCAAATTGTGGTATCGCAGGGAATTATGGCTCCCCCTCTGGAATTTGTCCCTTAACTTAATGAACTTTCTACCCAAAGTGCTCTACTGTTCAAAGGTATTCTAAAACCATCATTTCTCACAGCAGAAGCTGTGGATATCAACATCTACAGCATAAACAGGGCAGCCAAGCCCTCTTTAATTAGAATCAGGCACTCCTTTCTTACGAAGTAATCAAAGACTTACACATAACAAAATCAACAGATACTCACCATAAGTGCAAATCATGTTACTAGCCTCTCTGAAGAGGAGAATTCCATTAGGAGATGACACATCAAAATTTAAACGTTGTGATCTGGTGGGAAAAAGTAGCAGCAGGCTATCTTTAAATGATACAATGAAACAAACATTTATCATATACACTAATAGCAAACCCAAGGATGGTTATGTAGCAAAAATTCAGTTACTGGGAAACAAGAGGGAGGTACCAGCATGCTTTAGGGGACCCCAAGGTTTGGAGAAGTAGAAAAAAAATCTTAAGGGAAAAAAACAACTAAAAGGGCAACCCCCCACCAGAACAAAACTGCTGCCCAATGAAGACTAAGCATGTCCGGGGGCCACAAAATGCTGAGTGTCTGTTGGGAGACGGGACAGAAAAATGAGGTGGGGAAGGGAGAATGGAATAGAGCATCCTGAAAAAAGGTATAGCTATTTGGCTGGCAGGAACACTGAACCGGAGCTCTCCACATTGCAACAGTTTGTGGCAAGTCCCACTTATGCTTTCTAATCTGGCACAAAAGGGCCGTCCTGAGGAAGGATCAGACTACTGCCCATTTAGTCCAGCATTCGGCTTCTAAAAGATGCCTCTAGGAAGCGCACCAATTCTCTACCTATGCTCCCCACCATAATTTGAGAAATCCTTAACATATCCCCTCTCCATTTTTTTTTAAAAAAATGACAGCAAAAACTATAAAGCCCTAAGTGCATTAGTCTTTCCTTGTAGGAAAGCTGCTTCAGCTCTTTGACCATTTTTGTTACCCTTTTGCAACTTTATGATGGCCTTTTTGAGTCGGGATGACCAGAACCACGCACAGTATTCTAAAAGTTTGATATATTTATACTTGCCATGTCAGGTCACAGACTGACAGGGGAAAAATGGATGCTAGAATTATACGAACATTGCATTATTCTGTAAACAGGTATCCAAATGATGCGTAAACTCAAGCCCACCAGAGTGGGAATGCATGGAATGGGGCCCAGTAGACCTATCCCTAATGTCAGCATGCCCCCAACTCCATATATTTGGTGGGACATCTGAAAGGAGTGCCTATATCTTTACAGGTATATTCCTGTAGGCTCCCCATACAATGTCTTGTTCCGTTCTATGTGTTAGAATGGGAAGGAAGGAGATAATGCATATAGGGCTTCAGTTTCATTGGTTACACATCTTTAAATACAAGGCTTTAGTGACAGCTATCTGCCTCATCGGGTCTAAATCAAGTAATCACAGGACTGCTTTTAATGCTTTCTTTCTTTCTTTCTTTCTTTCTTTCTTTCTTTCTTTCTTTCTTATTTATTATTTGTGGCATTTATATACCACTGAATATAATAAAATCTCTGCATGGGCGCTGCACCATGCAAAAGCCATTTGGATTAAAATACTTTCTGCAGCTTGGTTGGTTTCGATCATACTCACTCACCTGGGCCAGGCTTTTGATTTATTTAGATTCCTATCTGCTGGTGGATTTGTGTTATTGGCTTGTTTTAATGCTTTTTATAATTAAGTTTTTATTTTAATGTTGTAAGCTTCCAGGGGTGGTGGTGGCTTTTGAGGGCTGAAAGGCTATACAGAAATTTTAAAAATATAAATAAATCAAGTGCTTAGCTGAGAATGACTGAATGGCACATGAAGCTGCTTCATAGAAATAGCTTCCCCTATGTTGCAGCACTCATGCAACTGCATAAAAAGCAGCTATTTGTGTAGGGAACCACTTGTACAAATCAGGCCTCAGTGTGGCTGAAGCAACTGCTACCCAGTTCATCATCACAACCTGAAATACTGCACTGCCCTGACATTACTCTGTGGAAACATAGTCTAGCACAGCTACACTGCTACCCGGCATTATTGGATACATATAATGACATCATGCAAACCATACAGCAGAGATTTGGGTGGAGAGAAGGTATAGCGAGGACATGTCAGGTACATCAGGAATAGAAGTTGATAAAGCAGACCAATTTCTGGTGGTGCCTACTAGTTGCTGGGACTAACACAGAATGTTAGATGAAATGGACCTTGATCTGATCCAGCAAGGCACTTCTGAGGATTTAAGCAAGATTGCATACTCATGATCAATTAACATGGATTAGTTATCTTGAGTATATAATTGTGCTTTGTAAATTCTAGAGTGATTGGATTGAGGCCAAGCTCTATCTTCTGAGGATTTTGAGTTTCACGCTGAAGGCAGCCCTTTGACCAAAAAGAAAGAAAGAAAAGTTTAGAGGCTACTTCATGGGCAGGTAACTTCCCAGCTTTGGAGCAATTAAGTGCCAGAAAGGGTTTTAAGGGAGCCTTCCCTAACCTGGTGCCCTCTAAGGTATTGGATTACAACCCCCTTATCTGTTTTAAGATGAGGCAGTAGATCTCCCCAGGTATTTGTCTGGGCTACCATAAAGAAGAAAAAAAAAGACATTTTAAAGTGGGAGCTGAAAGACTGGCAAAAATAAACCAGAGGCAATATTCACTTTATATGAGACAGAAACGGAGACAGTTCAGATCAACCCTATTATACAAATGCCAACATTAGCTCCACAAGACTGACTACAAGACTTCCCAAGCTTGCGCTGACCCCAAATCCCAAGAAATGGTGGATTCTCTATCTGGATATCATGGCAAAGTGAATTAGAAACAATCACCCTGACAATGAGAAAAAATGTTGCCTTTTATTATTTATATAGCTCCAACTATGGATGTGATGTTTTACAAAGAATGGGTATAGAGGTCCTTACCCCGAGGGGTTTACTATCTAGAAAATGCAGATAAGCTTCATAATAGAGGGAGGGAAAAGGAGGCAAGGGTAAATATGGGAAGAAGGTGGTCTCATGAAACATTCTGGGAAGGAGTTCCATGCATAAGGGACAGAAACATAGAATTCTTTCACGGAGCAGACCTTAGGACAGCTGACATCCAGTGGAGCGGGATGAACAAAGTTCACAGCTAGGCATGCATTGAGGCACACAAATGCAGCAATGCGCAGGGCAGCCAAGACCATGGAAGGCTTTGTTGCTGTTTTGTATACTATCTGTTTTATGTCCTTACATAGCTGGTTTTTATACTTTATATAATGTATTATAATAGTTTTTAATTTCTGTGACCCACCCAGAGAGCTTCGATTATGGGGTGGTATAGAAAAATAATAAATGAAATGAATCCAGGATCCAGGAGCAAACAGGAAGCCAGTGTAGGGATTTGAGAAGGGGTGTTATATGCTCCGAGCAACGAGAAAGGCAAATGCTTTTGGTAGCAGAGTGCTGGAGACTTCAATATTCTGTTCTTGACCACAAGTCAACAAAAATATCTAGAGGGTATTTTCATTTTCATGATTTTGCTTCTAAAGTTCATGAATAGGTGGTAGAATGCTTCTTCCAAGAAGGTATCTGCCTCCCACACCTTTGTTAAGCACTGGCATAAAAATAATTGACAATGTTTTTTTAAAAAAATCTAGTATGGGACAAGGTGATTACTCTTTAAAAGCGGGAATGCCATCAGGAAGGGTGGGAAGGAAATACATATGACTCAGTCTCTGAGGAGGGTGAAGAATGTCTCCCCCCACCACCACCGTTGTTGACATTCCTCGTTTCATATGAGTGAACGGATGAAAAGTGCTCCAATCATTCAGATGGACATGCCCAGGCAAAAGCTTTGAGGATTCCAGAAAGGTTTACAGAATTTTCGGTTCTGCACACGCAGAAGCTGCAAATTTGTTCGGCACTGAAACACTTTACAATATCTGTGTATTCTACCAAGTACAAAATGATAACATCTGGCAGATGGAAAAAACGGAAGCAAAACCTTGTTCTATCATAACGCACAATTTGATACTCTGTAACAGATTTTCACCATGTCAAAGTGTATTGTATTATGCAGTTTAACCTGTAAAACTTAATGCAATACACAACTCAGGAAAAAGCAAACCCATCCCTAAAGATGTTCTCTAAAGGGAACAATACAGACTTTCTGCATACGAATAGGTAAATGAATATAATGAATATGCAAAGAAGTTCAATGAGCTTCCCCTCTTTGGGGATTTAATCTACTAGTAACTTTTTGCTTTGTTTACTACTGTCAGTATTCGTAAAGGTGCCTCCCGAACCTCTCTCCTCTGAAGCTACATCCCTTTTTAAAAAACAGTTTCTTTAGCCTTACTAATTTTGGAAAGATGTGATATAGGTAAATACATGTTAAAATTACCCAATCACACTATAACTATCTGTAAAAGAAAAAAAAAGAAGAGATATAAAATACACTATCAGATAAAGCCGCAGCAAGGATATAAACTCATTCAGAGTTTAGCTTACAGGGTTGAGTTGCTTTAGTGGAATCTGATGGATTTCTGAATGCTCTTGGGGATTTCCCAGTGGGGAAAGCTGGTGATCCAGCTAAGGCCCTAGGCTCGCTGTGGAACAGTGAGATGCAGAGGGCCATCAACTCGATTGCACCCGAGTGCCCTCTCCGGTGCTGTGGAACCCATTCTGCTCCCTGGTATTTGTTGTTGTTGTTCAGTCGTTCAGTCGTGTCCGACTCTTCGTGACCCCATGGACCATAGCACGCCAGGCCTTCCTGTCCTGCGCTCTCTCCCGGAGCGTGCTCAAGTTCATATTCATTGCATCTGTGATGCTATCTAGCCATCTCATCCTCTGCCGTCCCCTTCTCCTTTTGCCTTCAGTCTTTCCCAGCATCAGGGTCTTTTCCAGGGAGTTTTCTCTTCGCATTAGGTGGCCAAAATATTGGAGCTTCAGCTTCATTATCTGTCCTTCCAATGAGCACTCAGGGTTGATTTCCTTTAGGATGGACTGATTTGACCTCCTTGCAGTCCAGGGGACTCGTAAGAGTCTTCTCCAGCACCACAGTTCGAAAGCATCAATTCTTCGGCGCTCAGCCTTCCTTATAGTCCAGCTCTCACAGCCATACATTACTACTGGGAAAACCATAGCTTTGATTAGACGGACCTTTGTCGGCAAGGTGATGTCTCTGCTTCTTACTATGCTGTCTAGGTTGGCCATAGCTTTCCTCCCAAGGAGCAAGCGTCTTTTAATTTCATGGCTACAGTCACTGTCTGCGGTGATCTTGGAGCCCAAGAAAGTAAAATCTGTCACTGCTTCCATTTCTTCCCCTTCTATATGCCAGGAAGTGATGGGGCCAGATGCCATGATCTTCGTTTTTTTAATGTTGAGTTTCAAACCAGCTTTTGCACTCTCTTCTTTCACCCTCAACAAGAGGCTCTTTAGATCCTCTTCGCTTTCTGCCATTAGGGTGGTATCGTCTGCATATCGGAGGTTGTTGATAATTCTCCCGGCAATCTTAATTCCGACCTGTGATTCATCCAACCCGGCATTTCTCATGATGTACTCTGCATATAAGTTAAATAAGCAGGGTGACAATATGCAGCCTTGTCGTACTCCTTTCCCAATTTTGAACCAATCGGTTGTTCCATGTCTGGTTCTTACTGTTGCTTCTTGACCCTCGTACAGGTTTCTCAGGAGACAGGTAAGGTGGTCTGGTACTCCCATCACTTTCAGAATTTGCCACAGTTTGTTGTGATCCACACAATCAAAGGCTTTAGCGTAGTCAATGAAGCAGAAATAGACGTTTTTCTGGAATTCTCTTGCTTTCTCCATGATCCAGCGAATGTTGGCGATTTGATCTCTAGTTCCTCTGCCTCTTCGAAACCCAGCTTGTACTTCCGGTAGTTCTCGGTTCGCATACTGCTGAAGCCTAGCTTGTAGGATTTTGAGCATCACCTTGCTGGCATGTGAAATGAGCGCAATGGTGCGGTAGTTTGAACACTCTTTGGCATTGCCCTTCTTTGGAATTGGAATGTAAACTGACCTTTTCCAGTCTTGTGGCCACTGTTGAGTGTTCCAGATTTGTTGGCATATTGAATGCAGCACTTTAACAGCATCATCTTTTAGGATTTTAAATAGCTCAGCTGGAATACTGTCATCTCCGCTAGCTTTGTTGTTAGTAATGCTTCCTAAGGCCCACTTGACTTCACTCTCGAGGATGTCCGGCTCAAGTTCAGTGACCGCACTATTATGGCTATCAGGGACACTGAGATCTTTCCTGTATAGTTCTTCTGTGTATTCTTGCCACCTCTTCTTAATCTCATCTGCTTCTGTTAGGTCCCTGCCTTCTTTGTCCTTTATCATGCTCGTCTTTGCACAAAACGTTCCCTTGAGATCTCTGATTTTCTTGAAGAGATCTCTAGTCTTTCCCATTCTGTTGTTTTCCTCGATTTCTTTGCATTGTTCATTTAAGAAGGCCTTCTTGTCTCTCCTTGCTATTCTCTGAAACTCTGCATTCAGTTGGATATATCTCCCCCTTTCTCCCTTGCTTTTCGCTTCCCTTCTTTCCTAAGCTACTTGTAAAGCCTCCTCAGACAGCCACTTGGCTTTCTTGCATTTCTTTTTCTTTGGGACGGATTGAGTTGCTGCCTCCTGAACAATGTTACGGACCTCCGTCCATAGTTCCTCAGGCACTCTGTCTATCAGGTCTAATCCCTGAAATCTATTCCTCACCTCCACTGTATATTCATCAGGGATATGATTTAGGTCATACCTGAATGGTTTAGTGGTTTTCCCTACGGTCTTCAATTTCAGCCGAAATTTTGCAAGAAGCAGCTCATGATCTGAGCCACAGTCAGCTCCAGGTCTTGTTTTTACTGACTGTATGGAGCTTCTCCATCTTTGGCTGCAAAGGACATAATCAATCTGATTTCGATATTGACCATCTGGTGATGTCCATGTGTAGAGTCGCCTCTTGTGCTGTTGGAAAAGAGTGTTTGCTATGATCAGCGTGTTCTCTTGGCAAAACTCTATTAGCTTTTGTCCTGCTTCATTTTGTACACCAAGGCCATGCCTGCCTGTTATCCTGGTGATTTCTTGACTTCCTACTTTAGCATTCCAATCCCCTATGATGAAGAGGACATCTTTTTTTGGTGTTAGTTCTAGGTGTTGTAGGTCTTCATAGAACCGATCAACCTCAGCTTCTTCGGCCTCAGTGGTTGGGGCATAGACTTGAATTACTGTGATGTTGAATGGTTTGCCTTGGATTCGTACTGAGATCATTCTATCATTTTTAAGATTGTACCCCAGTACTGCTTTTCCCACCCTTTTGTTGACTATGAGTGCTACTCCATTTCTTCTAAGGGATTCTTGCCCACAATAGTAGATATGATGGTCACCTGAATTAAATTCACCCATGCCTGTCCATTTTAGTTTGCTGATTCCCAAGATGTCGATGTTCAATCTTGCCATCTCATGTTTGACCACCTCCAGCTTACCTTGATTCATTGATCTGACATTCCAGGTTCCTAAACAATATTGTTCTTTACAGCATCGGATTTTCTTTTCACCACCAGACACATCCACAGCTGAGTGTCCTTTCGGGTTTGGCCCAGCCGCTTCACTCTTTCTGGCGCTACTTGGAAATACCCTCTGCTCTTCCCCAGTAGCATATTGGACACCTTCCGACCTGAGGGGCTCATCTTCCGGCGTCATATCTTTTAGCCTTGTGATACGTTCCATGGGGTTTTCTTGGCAAGAATACTGGAGTGGGTTGCCATTTCCTTCTCCAGTGGACCACATTTTGTCAGAACTCTCTGCCATGACCTGTCCGTCTTGTGTGGCCCTGCACGGCATAGCTTATGGCTTCACTGAGTTACGCAAGCCCCTTCGCCACAACAAGGCAGTGATCCATGAAGGGGCTCCCTGGTATACTGGGGATCTATGGGCAATGAAACAGGCTGGACATCAGCTAGAGTGCGAATGGTGCAAGTCTCAAAGCGAAGATGACCAAGCATGCTCTAGAGCACATAATCGTGCCTATTGTGTGGTGGTGTGAGCAGCAAAGAAGGCTTACTTTGCTGCCTCCATTGCGTCCTCAAGTAGCCATCCAGCAGAGCTCTTTCGGGTGGTCTGGGGGCTGTTAACACTCTCCTCAGAGAATGTGGCCCTGATCCCCTCAAGGACCCACTGTGACCTTTTTGCATAGCACTTTGAGGACAAAATCGCTTGCCTCCGCAGCAAACTTGATGCTGTTGTTAGCGCAGTTCCAGGCGAGGTGTCTAATGCCACCATCTGCCTGATTTTGTGGGATCAGTTTCAGTTGTTGTGGCCTGATGACATGAACAAAGTGCTTGCAGCAATGCAACCGACCACGTGTCCTCTCGATCCTCCTCTTCCTGGCTAATAAAAGCTAGCCGAGGGGGTTAACTGGGTGGGTCCAGGGTGTGGTGAATGCTTCACTTCGGGAAGGGGTGGTCCCTTTTATCCATAAGGAGGCAGTAGAGTGACCACTCCTGAAGAAATCCACTCTGGACCCAATGGTATTAGACAACTACTGCCCAGTTGCAAATACCCACTTTTAACGGAAGGTTCTGGAGAGGATAGTGGCGGAACAACTGCAGGCACTCTTGGAGGATACTGATTATGTAGACACATTTCAATCTGGGTTTTGTCCGGCTTACAAGACTGAATCAGCCTTGGCCACCCTGATGGATGACCTTTATCGAGAGAGGGACAGGGGGAGTGTAACTCTGTTAATTCTGCTCTATCTCTCATCAGTTTTTGATACCACTGACCATGGTATTCTCCTGGATCGACTCGTGGGATGGGTATCAGAAGCACTGTGTTACAGTGGTTCTGGTCCTACCCATGAGGTCGATTTCAGAAAGTAACATTGGGTGACCATTCCTTGGCCACTTGGCAATTGAGCTACAGGGTGCTGCAGGGTGCCATCTTGTCCCCGATGTTTTTTAACATCTATATGAAGCCACTGGGAGCTGTTATTAGGGGATTTGGATCTGAATTCCACCAGTATGCTGATGACATGCAGCTCTATCTCCCTGTGACATCTGAATCAGGAGAGGCTGTGCAAGTCTTGGATCAGTGCCTAAACTCAGTAGTGGACTGGATGTGGGTCAATAAACTGAAGCTGAATCCTGGCAAGATGGAAGCCCTGTGGGTGAGTGGTTCCCGGATCTGGGAGATAGGCTCATTGCCTGTTCTGGATGGGGTTGCACTCCCTCTGAAAGATCCAGTTCATAGTCTGGAGGTACTCCTAGATCCATAGTTTTGCTGGAGGCTCAAGTGGCCACTGCAGCTCAGAGTGCCTTTTATCAGCTTGGCTGGCTTGCCAGCTATGGCCTCTCCTGGACAGGGATAGCTTGGCCACAGTGGTACAGGCATTAGTAACCTCAAGACTGGATTACTGCAATGTGCTCTATGCGGGGTTGCCTTTGAGGATGGTCCAGAAGCTGGATATAGTGCAGAATGCAGCAGCTTGACTGTTGTTGGGAGCTGCCCCTTTTCAGCATGTAACTCCTTTGTTGAGGGAACTGCACTGGCTGCCTATTCACTACTGGGCCAAGTTTAAGGATTAGTACTAGTGTACAAAGCCTTGAACATCTTGGGACCAGGATACCTGAGAGAGCGCCTTCTTCTTTACCAACCTTAGAGCGTGTGGTGACCTCCCAGCTCCAGGGGTTCCTGGATGAAACAGATATCTTTATCCATTTCAATCTGGTTTCAGGCCTGGGTATGGGACAGAGACAGCTTTGGTCACCTTGGTGGATGACCTACATCGGGAACTGGACAGGGGGAGTGTGTCCCTGTTAGTTCTGCTGGACCTCTCAGTGGTGTTCGATACCATCGACCATGGTATTCTTTTGGGACGCCTCACTGGGATGGGACTTGGAGGTACTGTTTTATAGTGGTTCCATTCCTTCCTAGCGGTGTGAACTCAGAAGGTGGTGTTGGGGGATGCCTGTTCGATTCCATGGCTATTACCTTGTAGGGTCCCTCAGGGTATTGTTCTATCCCCCATGCTATTTAATATCTACATGAAACCACTGGGAGAGGTTGTCTGGAGTTTTGGAGTTCGGTGCCACCAATATGCTGATGACGTCCAGCTCTCCTACTCCTTTCCACCAGATTCCAGGGAATCTGTTTCTGTACTTAACCAGTGTTTGGCATCAGTAATGGACTGGATGAGGGAGAACTAATTGAAGCTTAATCCAGACAAGACAGAGGTGCTCCTGGTCAGTCAAAAGGCAGATCAGGGAATAGGGATTCAGCCTGAGCTGGATGGGGTTGCACTCCCCCTGAAGACTCAGGTTCACAGTTTGGGGGTGCTCCTGGATTCAGCCCTAAGCCTAGATGTTCAGGTTTCAGCGGTGGTCAGGAGTGCCTTTGCACAGTTAAAACTAGTGCGCCAACTGCGCCTGTTCCTGGAGATGTCTGATCTGGCCACGGTGACACATGCCTTAGTTACATCCTTGTTTGGATTACTGCAACGCGCTCTATGTGGGGCTGCCTATGAAGAGAGTTTGGAAACTGCAGTTGGTTCAAAGAGCTGCTGCCAGACCGTTGACTGGGGCTGGCTACAGGGAGCATACAACTCTCTTGTTAAAATAGCTTCACTGGCTTCCAGTCTGTTTCCGGGCACAATTCAAAGTGCTGGCTTTGACCTATAAAGCCCTATACAGCTCCGGTCCAGGTTATCTGAAAGACCATATCCTCGCTTATGAACCTGCCCATGTTCTGAGAACTTCTGGGGAGGCCCTTCTCTCAGTCCCACCACTGTCACTGGCATGTTTGGTAGTAACCTGGGAAAGGGCCTTCTCAGTGGCTGCCCCACGGCTGTGGAACACCCTTCCCAGAGAGGCTAGGATGGCTCCCTCCTTGATGTGTTTCCGGAGGCAGGCTAAAACATTCTTGTTCCAGCAGGCCTTTGGGACATAGTTGGAACCTGGGGGTAAGCTGCTAAAATACTGTTTAAAATGCTGTTTTAAAATGCTGTTTTAATGTTTTAATTTTAATTGCATTGTTGTTTAATTATATTTTAACTTTTGTATATTTTCATATGTTTTAATTGTATATGTTTTAATTTTTGTAAGCTGCCTTTTGTCCCAGTACTGGGAAAAAGGCAGAGTATAAATAAATATAATATTAATAAACAACAACAACAACAACCACCTGCCCGGTCACTGAGGTCATCGAAGGTCTTTCTCCTGGTGGTTCTACATGGCCCAATGGCCCAATTGGAGTCCACCAGGAGAAGAGCCTTCAGCGTAGTGGCCCCCTTTCTTTGGAATTCACTGCTCCTAGAGGTTAGGCAAGCACTAACACTGTAGTCTCTGGTGCCTCCTGAAAACTGCACTGTTCCAGGAGGCATTCCTTAATTGACCAGTTATGGTTTTTATTGGTACTGTGTTTTTAAACAAGTATAATTTTAATGTGGTTTTAAACTTTTTATTCTTTTATTGTATTAATTCGTGTGTTCATAGCTCCAAAATCTGTTCTAGATATGGAACGGTATATAAATATTGTAAGTAAGTAAGTAAGTAAGTAAGCAAGTAAATAAATAAATAAATGTAGTGGAAAGTATTCACTAGATTGATTGAAAGCCAGATTTCAACTCTGGGATGCCTGTGGCCAGTCACTCACTTGTAGTGGAATATGTTTTTAGGCAGCTCAAATGTTTTCAACTTACAATTTCTTTTAAAGATAAAATACATGTAAACATCCAAGGGTGGCAGATCTATCTCCATTGACATCACACCCATTCAGTTTAACATGCTCTGCAAAGAAATTGTTCTAATTTTCCTTTCCAAGTTCTCTCCCCCATTCTGGGGGCAAATTCAAGAACTTTATTCCAAATTGTATTTTTCACTCATCGTCACAACTATGCAATCTGTTAAAAACTAAGGGAATGATACCAAGAGGAGTCAGCAGAAGGAAGAAAAGCCTCAACAGGTGGCATTCATTTGAATATAGCCTAACCATGGTGGGTAATTCTGTAGGAATTATACGGAAAGGCATGTGTTGCTTTTCTATTTATCATATACGTTTTACAAGCAGGAGTACCCTATCCTGAAGGGCAAGGGGAGAATCACCAGAAAGGAATCCATTAGTTATTACTCATTCGTTGTTCTTGGCTCTGCTTCCTACAGTGCAACTTGCCATACCCTTTGTGGTAAACAGGAGCACTCTGGCAAGGAGAAACAGCAGGCTCTGATCATATAATATTTACAGGAATCAAGTCACTACTCCTCTTTAAAAAGTGGTTGTCACTTCAATGCTTTTCTTAGGTGATTACCCTGAAACAATGCTCAGCTTAAAGAGAAATTCTCTACATGTTCACTCAGAAGTAAGTCCCACTGGGCTTAATAAGATTTACTCCCAAATATGTGTCAGGGTTCCCCTTATGACCTGGACCCCTGATCAACTCCTTAAGGATCTCTTGCCTCCTTAAGCATCCCACTTTCCTCCTTTTAAACTTTCCCTTCCTGATAACGTGGGGTTTAGGCTGTAGATGTGGGGCAATTGACATACCAGACACTTGGGATTTAACCACAACAGTTTACTGGTAGATTAAAGCTAGCAAATCACAACTACAGGTATTTGCACAATAGAACTGAGTAATACAGAAGGTCTTAAAAGAAAATAGAAGTTGCGAAACGCAAGTTCCTTTACCTTAGCTGTACTTAAACTCCTCTAGGCTGCTTCTTCCTATTCCCTCTTCAGGCTCTGGTCTCCTGACTCTGCTCTTACAGCTCTGGTCTTTCTGACCCTCTCTTATTATACTCTCCTCCCCACAAACCAAAAGTACTACTTCAAACCTGAAGAAGTGAAACTTAACTGGGGAAATGAAACTGAAATTTAAGCGAGGAAATGAAACTCTTCCTCTCAGGGATACCCCCTCCCAACAAAAACTCCAGGACTTTAGTCCTGACATTTTAATTTTCCTTGCCTCTGTAGGCCTCAAACCTTCACAGTATGTGCAAGACCCTGATTTAAGGCTCATTGAACTCAGTGGGATTTACTTTTGAGTGAATGTGCACAGCATTGTGCTGCACAAGAACTGAACTGGTTTGCGTGAACACTAGGAATGTTAGAGAATTCCACCACGGATCCCAGGGGGGCCGAATTCCAGTGAATTTGGCCCTCCGGAATCCGTGGCGGAACGGAGCCCCCCACCCCTCCACCCCACGAAACGGAACCTACCTGGCTGCGGCTCCGGCTGCGGCGGCTCCGGCTGGTGCGGACGTAAATGGCGTCCTGAGTAGGGAACGCCATTTGCATCCCTATGGTAGCCCGTAATAGGCTACGCAAATATTTACGTAGCCTATCATGGCTAAAGCAGGGACGCAAATGGCATCCCGTACGCCACTTGCATTCCCGTTTTATCCGTGATAGGCTACGTAAATATTTATGTAGCCTATGTTGGCTAAAGCGGGAACGCAAATGGCGTAGGGGACGTCATTTGTGTCCCTGCTTTAGCCGTGATAGGCTACGTAAATATTTACGTAGCTTATCACGGGCTACCATAGGGACGCAAATGGCGTCCCTTACTCAGGACGCCATTTGCATCTGCACCAGCCCGGCAGCGACTGGAGGCCCTGCTGCGGGTTGGCCCGGCTGGCGGCTCCACGGCCTGGCCGTGGAGCAGAGCCAGCTGGGCAGGATTCCAGGGGGGAGGAACGGATCGCCTCCCCCCCCCCGTCAAGGATTCCGGGGGGAGGAATGGATCGCCTCCCCCCACCTGCGGAACCCGGCGAAGCCAGTTAAGTGGGGTTTTGTACACCCCTAGTGAACACGGCCTTAGGTATGGCTTTTCAACACTATCTTTACTGGGCCAAAGTCCTTGCAAGCATCTCTAAGGAAACCTCAACAAAAATGAAGTTTGTTTTGAGGCAGTTCAAAGCAATGCTAATGAGGGTTTCATCTTCCTAGTTTGATCACACACTGCAGTCCCTGAAGAGAACTCTCAGGACAATTAAACAAGACTAGGATGAACTGTACCTGTTTTGCATCATCTCAGCCATGAGCTTCAAGATAGGAGTCGTACATGCTGGTTCACGATACCAGAGCTCAACAGCTCTTTGAAGAATGGGAAGATATGATGGGTAGCTTTCATAAGGGAAGTTAAAGATAAAATTCAAAATAAAAGATTTAAACTTACTTTAAAAATGTAGCTAAGATCTTGGGCCTATATTTTAGTTGGCATAAATTGTCACTGAAGCTGAGAAAAGCTGCTTTAATAGAGACTATAATATACACTAACTGAAGATCCCACAAGGATCTGTATTGGTGCAGTGCTTCTTTTATAAATGATCTGAAGTTAGGGCTGAGGAGTTAAATAGCCAAGTTTGGTGAAGACATCAAATTATTTAGATCGGATCACAAATCGGAGATAACAGTGGGGATTCCTCCAGGGGTTGGGGCTTGGATGTCAAGTTCCAGTCCCTAGAGAAGTCCATGGTGGCTCTGCAGGCTGGATGAGGAACCCCTAAGTGCCGGAGGCTCCCCTTGCCTGCATTGCAGCATTTAGAGCTTCTTAGCTTAGAAAAATTGTGTTTTTTGCATGGGGGACATAATCAGGTGTATGAAATTATGCATGGTGTGGAGAAAGATAGGTAGGTTTTCTCCTTCCCTCATAATACTAAAACCCAGGGTTATCCACTGAAACTGAATGAGTTTTTCACACAGCACATAGTTAAACTATGGAATTCACTACCACAATATGTAGTAATGGCTGCCAACTTCAATAGTTTTAAACAACAAATAGGACAATTCATGGAGAATAAGGCTATCAATCGCTACTAGTTATGATGGCTAAATATTACCTCCAGTATCAGAGGCAGGATGCCTCTGTATACCAGTTGCTGGGAATACGAGCTGGGGGGTGCTATTGCACTGAAGTCCTGCTCATGGGCTTTCCATAGGCATCTGGCTGGCCGCTGTGGGAAAAGAATACATAAGGCTTTGGTTTGATCCAGCATGACTCTTCCTATGTTCCCCAGTTATGAAATACAGCAGGCAACCACATTTCAAGCCAACTGTACATGCTTCCAACTATAAGGAGTCGAGAGGCATCAGCAAGGAAGTTTATAGACCAGGGATAGGGAACTGTTGCAGTTCTGGGGACAACTTGCCGGGGCGGGGGGGAAGAGCGCTCTGGGGAGCAGATGATGCCCATTCTGGGGTCAGATGATGACTGGGGGCAGGGCCCTCCCTTCCTAAAGCCCTGCTCCCTTGCATCATAGGAGTCCCTTTTTCTGTGCACAGAGACACATGGAGGAATTGCTCCGTGCCTAGTAAGGCATTCTGTTCATACAGTGGCCAACCAGTTGCCTGTAGGAAGCCCACAAGTAGGAGAAGAATGCAATAGCACCCTCCTGCTTGTGTAACCCAGCAATTAGTATGCAGCAGTATGCTGTCCTCAGTACTAGAGGTAATATATAGCCGTCATGACTAGTAGCCATTGATAGCCTTATTCTCCATTTAAATCCATCAAAATGAATGGCTAATATTAACCCTAAAGGTAATTAGATCCTGTAACATACTCAAAGCATGTGCAGCTTCTTGAAATAAATAAATATATCAGAACTATATGATTATTAAGGAATTTCAGTTAATGAGATTGCATTCTGATTTTTAGGCTCAGTGGCATGAAAATTCTTAGATAAAGCATTGTTTCTGTATATTTAGCAGTGCCCTGTGTATTCAATATACCCTATTGCTGACTGTACAAGGCAAATCCACTTCCAAAATATAACACTGGAATCACTGACAGCTTGACATATCAATATTTCAAGATAAATGAATGGCTTCCATATTCATGATATTTTTATTTCCATATCTTTATGCACCTTTCCTTAGTAGAATACGCCAAGAGCAGCCTATACCTTACCACCAGAAATGCCTTTAAAATATTTGGAGATATTTTAATAAAGCCTTATGAGAGATCAAATAACAACTTTGTAACAGATTTTTCTATTATTACACATATTTGCTTTTCATCCCTTGCCCAGAGGGAAAAACTATAAATCCTTTCTCAACTGAATGAACACCATTTATCATATTCATTTTCTTGTCAATACAATTATGAAAAGCCTTTGGCCTTTTTCCAAGGAGTCTGATTTGTTACGGAAACCCAATTAGTATACGCAAGCCTGCTACAAACAATCGTATTTTGCAGGATAACATTACTATTCTGCCTGCTTGGCTATTCACTTCTAAACATTAGCAGAGAATGGTTATAATATATAAAATATAATGATTCCCAGGTCAAAGACCAAGTCAAAAAGATGTTATGAATTCTGCTCATCTTTGCCATCTAGTGGACAGAACAAACAATCAAAGCTGCTTATTCAAATCCGAAGAGGAAAAGTGATCTTAAGAAAACTTTAGTCCCATGTAAACATTGTTCATCTAAGATAAAGAAGTGGAAGTCAGCCTGACTATCTGATCTGCTGCTTCATCTTTTGCTTTCTCCTTTTATTTTACTTGCTACTGAATCATTTTAAAACACTGCATTGATATTTCTCGATTTTAATTTGCATATGGTTAGGGGTATTTTTAAATAAAGGTGATCAGTAAGTTCTATAAATACCATAAATAAATTCTAGAGTTAAGGCAGGGTTTAAAAAAAATTAAAGAGGAAGGAAACACAAAAAACAGTTTAAGCATTATTTATAAAAACCAGCAAGTAGATCACCTAAAAAATGCTGAAGTCCTAAAGTGCCTGAGGTGACTTCAAAGAAGCACAAATCCTACTTCAGCAGAACAGTCTGCAACATCCGACCCTAATCCTACCCTTTGAAGACCGTGGTAAACTTGAGATCTAGGTGGATAGTATCTAAAGTGTTCTCTAAATCAAGCTCTGTTGATTTCTGTAAGATGGACAGCTTGGAAGATTCTAGGAAGACATATTAGCCTTTACTCTTGAGACCAATATGTGCTTTAAACTAACTAAGAATTCAAGCTGTTCAACCTGCCCACCTCTTAAACCCAGAAGCAATTATCCAACATTTGTGTAAAAGGCCATTTTGCTTTCTAGTAAAGAGAAACAGAGAACCCAAATAACAGAAAGCCTAAAGCACGGATGAAGTGATACGACAGATCTCATAATGACTTACACAGTAACAAATTAAATATCCTAAAAATAAAAATGATTCCTGCAGTGTGTGGCTTGAAGTACAAGAGGGAATTTCTGAAAGGAGCCCCAGTATATATTTTGACTCAGCACATCACACTGTAAATTAAAGGGCTATAGAATTATGTAAAGAAGGCTTACATGGAGTAGGAGAATATTTAGGGATTAGTGTGGAATAACCTCACCCCTCCAAAAGTGACCTCTCTTCTCCAAATGTTGCCCTCCCAAGTTAATGGCATGATTGCAACGGTACTGTAATTTTAGCTGATTACACATTAGTTCATTTAGCTTTGTTTCCTCTTCCCCACTGTGCCACACTATTAAACTAATGCAAGGGACCTGGTATCCCTCTGTGCACAGAGCCGGTATTGTCATAGTGTAATAAGGATACATCCAGTCAAACAGCATGGTGTAGCTGGTCTTTGTGTTCAGAGCAAAGGCAATCCCTCGAAGATCTCTTGCCAGTCCGATCAACATACGCTGTCAGTGGGAAAGAGACACAGTAATTGATTTTCACGTTAGCAAAGAGCAGATGGAGTAATGATCAGCCAATAATGAGCACAATATCTGATTTTAATTCATTAGTGTAAATGTCTTCCCTCCACCTCCCAAAGAACACTGGAGTTTAAAACTCTAACTTAAATATAAATATTAATCAAATGTTTACTAATGTACTAAAATAAAAGTATCAACAGAAATAATATAATTAATTCAGCCTGAAATAGTAGATATGAGATCATATAATAAATTAAAGATCAAAGGATACATTTAACAGAATGTAACTTCCATTATAACCCCTTCTCCTATTTCTTTCTCCTTTTTTTTAACTGGGCCTGGGGATTTTCACTGATGTCACTTTTCCAACTTGGTCATCGCTCAAAAGTAATCTGAACAAAATCTATTTAGCAGTTCAGTTATATGTTTCAAACATAGGTAGTTGCTGAGCATGAAACATGAACACATAAACATTAGTGAGTATATTCCATACATTAATATTCACTTTATTGAAAATATGTATTAGTATAAAATGTTTGTTATTAAATATTGACCCATTCATGATTTTTATTAAACATCTGCTAAAACTGTTTAGGAGACACTGTCTCAAACCATGTACAGAGTTCACGGGTGCCTTCTCTTTAGGGAATGGAAGTAGAACTTTTAAGTAATCAGTTAAGCTATCAAATATGGCTATGCCATTTTTAGACACCTCAGGTGAACAAATGGGGTGTGATTGCCATCACAGTATCGTTAGCCTTAATATGAGAATGTTAAATCAGACTGACTTTAAACAAGACTTTTTTGGGCTGAAGGTTAATCAGATGGATTTACCACAAGGTATGTACAGTTTGCCTGTAGTACATTTACTACAGTGTTAATTTGAGGCATCTGTTACATTCAGCCACCCTACTGGGTCTTTAATGTAACATATATCTAGCCTGCATCCTCACCCTGATCACATATGGGAATTTGTGTAAGCCCAAAGTATCAAGCTACACAAGGATGAAGAGGAAAACAATTCCCCATCACAACTTCCTTTTTATAGAAATCAAGCAAATCCATCACAATTGCCAATGTAATTGTCTCAGTTCAGCCCCAATTGTCTAATTTCTCAGCTGGGTGGTGGTGGTGAAAATACATATATAGTTGCAGAACAGATCTTAGTGTGTTTTCCCCATCCTTGATTTGCCAATTGCACAAATCCAGCCAGACCTCTGATTGATTGGGGGGGGGGGGGGAGAAGCTGGAGGGACATGCAATTGCCACCAAGTGAAAGCACAGCAAGAGACAACCAGACCAGGTCCTATTAGCATCAAACCTAACGTTGTGAACCAACACCTTACCAAATCAAAATGAACTCACTTCAAGTTTGATGACACACAGTGTTTGATGGAAGCGGAAGTTAATTCTTTGCCGTACCACTGTCAGACTTAGGACTGTCTGTATATTCCAGTATTCTGAGTAAGTGTTAAAGACTGTATAGAATTTGATACTGGGCACAGAACTCGACAACCGGAGAACCTCTGTTTTATTTTTTTTGCCAAAATTTTAGTACTTATGGCTGTGAAAATAGGCTTAAAAGTCACTAAGCAATGTCTAGTGAAATTTCGAAAGCATGGGTGGGCAGCAATGGTAGGCCATCCACTGATGAGTGGGCCAGTTCTTCAGTGCTCTACATTGCTCCTTGCCTTTCCCCATGACTAACAGAACCAGAATAATTAATGCAAAGCAAGCAGATATATGTAAATGTGCTTCATTTGCATAACTCACACAGGTTGTTAAAAAAAAACACCCAGCTTTTCTTGGCACAGTTTTTTTGTATTTGTTTCTAATACCGAGTCTAGGGCAGCCTTCTCCTCCAGATGTGTTGATCTACAACTCCCATCGTCCCTAGCCAGCATGACCAATGTTCATGCCTCCTTGGATGACTGTAGTTGTAGTCCAACACATATAGAAGGCACCAGGCTGGGGAAGCTGACCTAGGGCCTAAGGACATACGAATACTACATATTGGGTTCCTACATCCATTGCTATGAGGTGTCACTAACAAGTATAAAAAACATTAACCTGATTTGGTCTGGCACTTTCTACATCCTTGACAAACAAGTTAAGTTACTCTTCTCCACCTTCCAACACCCCCCCTCCCCAAGTAACACAGTGATGGTTTAGTGGGAGCAGGGTGTGTCGACTGGGAGCATCTAACAACTGTGAGGAAGGCACTGAACAATTACATGGCTCTTCCAGGGCCTGATTATATTATAGCTCCCTTTCTAGGAAGAGACTCACAATGAGACCTCAGGATGGGCCCTGTCATGCAGAGGCTTTCCCCCAAGCAGAAGGGCAGTATTTGATGTGTTGCCATTGCCGCACATTCAATACAATGGGGGCAATATTCTGAATAATTCCAACTACCTAGGTCATGCCTCAGAAAACATTTTCACCCACTGGCCATTTTTACTAAGATTTCCGGTCAAGGCAGCTAGCCATTCAGCAATTGCCAGAAGCCTACTCCCTTTACAAATGTGTATCATTTCCAATGGCAAAGTATATCAATGTATATAATTTCCAATAGCAAAGCCTGCACTTACCCTCAACTATTACCTGTATCTATCTAGCCTAGGGGTGCTGAACCTCAGGCTCAGGGGGCCAAATGTGGACCACCAAGGTTCCCTAAATGTCCATACTCTCTTCCCTGGCCCCATTTCCTTTCCCCAGCCGCAACTCGTTTGGTGGTTTCCTAGGCTTAGTTACTGACAGCTTTAAGCTAAAATATGCTGGTATTTGGGGGATTGTGCTCCCAACTCCACCCCTGAGCTTCTCCAAAAATTTGGCCCTCAGGCTGAAAGAAGTTCAACACTCCTGATCCAGTCAGTTATCATCTTTCTGTCTCTTTGCTACACTCTTAAAACCCAAAGTTTTAATCATACCAAGAAACATACACAGTGTTCTGGGTACAAGTACGGCACAGATGAAAGGGTGAGGCTATGGTGATGGTAGCTGGCTTAGTCCTTAATGATTCACACTGAAATCCATGTGGCAAAGTTAATCTGGGGCATAGTCCAGAAGAGGCCAAAGCTGTCTATCATGTTTTACAAGGCATAAATGAACTTCCACTGGCAGGGCCCCCAATGTGGCTTGGTGTGCAGAGTATACACAGATGCTTTGCAACCTACCCACCCTGCTCAGGCCTCTGCAAATACATGCTCTCCCTCTGTATACAGCATCTGTTATAATGATAGGAGTCTCACTAGTTCTGCTAGCACAAAATACCATTTAAGTATGCTAGGGCTGCCACATTTATTTATTTATTTAAAAACTGATAGCCTGATTACTAGCTCATGACTGGCTCTCAAAGCAGCTGTAGATTCAGTGTAGATGAATCAAGATAGATTCAGGATGGCTAGCATAGTCTGAAGAAAAATACAGAACAGTGCTTCGACATCCACACTGCACAGGTTATTTTCTCATTGCCAGTTGGGCCCCTCATAAAGAGTGGTAGAAACAAGGATCATTTCACCAGTTCCACTGAAATACATCCATTCCTGGGATGCAGAGTAACCACTGCTGAACATACCACAACACCCTGGCTTAAGGAATGTGGAAATTGTGCAGGGAGGATTTTGGTGGCCAAAACTCAGATTTGTAAGTGCCTGTTCATTTGCTGCTGTCTACCTTATAACTACAAATAACAGGCCAACTGGCAGTTTTTTAAATGAACTTTGCTGGGCTTTTGTCTGTCTCCTATTTTTCACTGATTTCTTAAAATAAAATGGTTATGGCTTTCTAAAAGTAACTGGGGGGAGGGGATACCCAGACTGAATATGTACCCTGACAGCCTGAGCCACGTTGTTAAACTTGTTCAACTGGAGCCAGACAAACACCCCAAAACAGGATTTTATAATGGAGAAGTCTGACAGACCTTTAACTGTATAGTTGTACTTCTGGGTACAGCTATAATATTACCCTCATAATTCAACTATATAATAACAGCCACGAAAAAGGTGAGGGGTCATAGTGCTTTGTCTTTAGAATTAAGATGGCTGTCTTCATCCTTACAGCATACTCTTAATTCTACAGACACGTCTTAATAACCTCTAAATAGTTCCAACAAAAGAGCCATGTCAGAGGAATGAGCAGGCCCCAAGGTGTTTCAACTGGAGTGTTTTCATCTGCCTTTATTGCGCTATCCCTCTCCAGAATTAAGGCAATAACCTGTGATAAATTATTCAGGAACTGCTACAGGGATCAAAGCAAAATCATTCTGTTAAAGTGCTGTTTGCAACATTTGGCACTTAGTGTGAAAACTTTTAATGTGTGCAAGCTGAAAATCAAGGATTTTAAATAATTCAAGAGCTTTGAGTTTCTGTGAACCAGCTATACATAGCATGATGCTACTTAACCACTCCTCTTCCTTGGATACAATGTTTTATTTGTTCCTATCAAACTAATCATGTCATAAATAATATCAAAGTACTACCAGGGTTAAGTATAGAAAGCCAATATATTATCGAACAGAATTTCCAGGCCCAATCTAGGGGTTTCTTTAAGAGAGCCATGGTGAGAAAATTGGCAATCATCGTGTAACTATGAATTTTCCCCTCCCCAGCTAATGTCATGGCACGAAAATGTCCTCATGTATTTGCTTAGCACTTCCTGGAAAATAAACCTGAACATATGCTTTATGAACAGGATTGTTAACTCCAGATGTATTTCAACAAGGGTAAACTGCCCTGCTGCAATTATTTTTGAACTATGTATTTCACATGTATAAAAAGCCAATTAGAAAATCCTAGCAGAAGCCACAAATTAAATGAGTTTGGCAGTCACAGGCCATTTTCTAAGTGATATTTTAAGTGTCACCTCCCTGCAGATAGGAATACTAAACATTTTATTGAAGAACAGAACATATTATTTTTGTTTTCAGTATTTGCAGAATAAGGGTCCCTGAAAGCACTTTGCCATGTATTATTTATTCATCAGGAAAAAACAAACAGAAATCCCTTCAACCTAATAAATTATGTTTAAAAGATTTTAGCAGAAAAGTTTCCTTTATCATAAAGCAACAAATTTAGTTCTTCAGCAGTGGCTTAGAGCATGAAGTTTCCCTTTATACAAATTAGACAGATGGTGCTTACAGTAGAATTTACTAAAGGTCTGTCACAACAAATGCAGCCAAGCTGCATATTTAATCACTGCAGAACCTTGTCTACCTGCAGCTGCCAACTGCTAATCCAATTTCCCTGATAAATGTGGCAAGAGACACGATCAGCAATAAAGAGCATCTAACTCCATTTTCCTGCAGGGCGTCTTTTGATGAACATTTAGGACGGAAGCAAAGAGTGCACCGTGTGGCCCTGGCTTGTGGCAGCTGCATGCATTCTGAAGGCGCAGTTCTCAGGTTACTCACTTAATTCTGCCACTATCATTATGTTGCTATTGATCTCAGTAGCTCTTGTCTACACAGCATTACTCTAGATGGAGCTGAATCAGGCAGTGATCATGCATCAAAGTTGCTCAAAAGCCTGGAGATTTCCCCTTAATTACTTGTGATTTTATTTGCAAATACCGTTAAAGTGTAATCAAAGCAATCACTTTCCAGGGTCATTAAGAACTTGCTAGTTTAGGGATATAACACTGGAACTCCATTAAAAAATTTCCCCAGTAAGAATGTTTCTCTATCAAACAAGACGGTAAAAGAGCAAAATGGCTTCAGTACTGATAAAGTCCTCAAATGACAGAAAGCAGCAATCTTTCACCAAGATCGTTTAAAATCCACTTCAAATCTTATTTTTAACTTCAAATTGCACCTTAGAACAGTGATTTGTACAGTGTACTTAGAAGCAGTTTTAGTATCTAACACACTCTTCTAAATGATCTGCGAATGCAAAAGTAGCATTTAAAATACATGGTAATTGTTATAATTAGCCAAAGCTGGATATTACTGATATTATTAAATTGCTGAAGCACCTCAAATCTACCAGACACTGATACATCAAAACAATACTTTTCATATTTTTCTCAAAAAGTTGCTAACTCAAGCAGCAATTTTCACATAGAGTAACTAACATTAAATATAATAATTCACAAATAATTAGTATAAGTATTCTGATGATTACTTATGGCCAGATTCCTGTAAGACTGTTCAAGTATACACATGGGCTCATACACAAGCAAAGGGACTTTTGGCTCTTTTTTCCTAGCAACATTTCCATGAGTTATCTCACAAAGGGCCAGCCCTACCATTAGGAAGACTGAGGTTCCTGCCTCAGGTAGCAGATACTGAGGGGTGTGTGGGAAAGAGAGAGAGGCAGCACAGTGGCAGCAGCCCCCCTGGTGACTTCTCCAGCTCCCCCTGGCTGTTCCCCTTCGTTGGAGGAGAAACCTGTGTGTGTCATATGGCCTGCCTTTTCCCCACTCCCCTAAGCTAGCCTGCTCCTCAGGCACAGCGGAGGACGCTGTCCTGTCGCCAGGGCTGAAGTAAGATTTAACTGCCAGTCTAGTCGGCTTCTAGATATGGAATGGGGGAGGACTGCCATCTTGTCCTTCATCTCAGGCAGAAACATTTCTTGGGCTGGCCCTATCTCACAATCCCCTTTTGAAACACCCTCTGCCTGACTTTCACAAACAGCTTGTCAAGTGGGGTAGGGGGCTGTTGTTTGGAAAGGAAGCATCAGATGCCTGCTGCATACATTGCAGCCTGTGTCTTCTGGAAATACCGAGGAGAGGAAAAACAGCAAGGGCACTACTGAGTTTCCAATCACATTTTAAAATGCTAAAGAAAAATTATTGATAGAGCTTCTAGGAATATTACACAATGTATCTGAAATAGCCACTCCAGAGTGCATGGTTAACTGTTCATAATAGTAGAAGGCAATCTATTTAATGTAATGCTATGCTAATGTGTTTTGTTCCTGATGATGCAGCTTCCACTTAGTAAGTCTTTTCCCCCTAAAATATACTGTTGTTTTGACACAAACAGCTTGCTACACTTAAGGATTTTACTAATAAAACATAATGTTGTGCTAGATAATATGACTGTTGCCACAGCTGAACTGACTTGTCAAATCAATCCTAATATGGCTCCCACAGGCACATAAAAACCTTATTTAGCTATCAGTTATCCTAATCACTTTGTTCGGTTTAAGAACGCAATACTTCAAGACCAGTTCCTATTTATACATATATGCCCAGCCATTTAATAAACTCCTGATTTATATATTAAATTCTTGTTTGGAAGAGATGTTCTAAGCATACAGTGTTTTTACCTAGTATATATCTGTACCTCTGCAAATCCACACACACTCCATAAATAAATACACAAAATAAATAAACAGAAAAACTGTGGTTTTTCCACCACAGAAAAAAACAAGTATTTAATATACATAAGGCCAAAATTTCACAACTATAAGATGCTAAACTTTCATTTTAGATCTCATTCAAAAGCAGTCATCAGAGGGTGGAACCAAACGCAATGCTGAACACAATGCTGAAAGTCTCTAGTTCCCCCTTCCCATTAAATAATGGAAATGTTTGATATGGCATCATGTTTCCACCACTGCTCCACATTATTGGCTGCCAGTAGGGAAAAGAGAAATAAACATGTGTAACAATAACATCACACATTTCCCTTACTAAACGTTATGGGGAGACATGAGGGAACTGGATACGAAGTTGCTGGTTTTTGGTGGCAACCCCATGAACAGTGCCATATCTAGTTCTACCTTTATTTGCAAAGTTCTTGGGGGGAGGAATCAATGGTGCAATCATGCTGTCCCCTCACTACATGGCAAGCCAAGGTCTTTCGCTCCTCCCCATGGGTATTCAGCACCGGCTAGGAATAAACATAACGCATAGAGGCCCCTAAATCATGCAACACCATGTAGGGAGGAGCACAGACCAGGAAGCAAGGCATCCAGGAAGTAGGGATGCAACAAGGAAGTACGTCAAGAGAGGGAGAATGTAGAGAGCCTACCCTACGCTCTCCTTCTTCTTACTCTTTGGCCTATACTCTCAGTCAGTGCCTTGCCTTCATAGATGTCATTCATGCCATGCCTTTCCATCTGGGGAATGCAGAATAACATTCCAAAAGGCTTAACAAATAGAGGTCATATAGGAGGCAGTATCCAATCAAACACTAGCACTAATGTAAATTATGTGCACTAGTGGAAGGGACCTCTAGAGCAACACCAACAGCATTAGCTGGTGTGACAGGTATTCTGAGGAATAGCCATCTGCCTAGCTTCCTTCAGTAGGGACAGGCAGAGGGTCCGGGCAGGTACATATGAGAAGAGACACGCCTTCAGATGTTATTGAGAATTCAATGGGAGAATTAAGGTCATATTTAATTTGGTTCCATTTAAGTCACTGGGACTTAAGCATGGCTATTTTTTGGCTAGATTGTGCTCAGCACCTTTAAAAAACATTATTAGTTTATGATCAGTAAGATTTCCTTCTACTATTCAAAGTAACTTACCTTTGCTTCCTCTTGCTTAAAGCTACTGTTAAATATCTGGGCTAAAGTTTCAAATGAAACTGTCAGGGGAAGCATGAAGTTTTCAAACTCATCCTCGTCTTCTCCTATGGAAAAAAGGAGAGGGGAGGAGAAAAAGAAACATAGCGTTGAGAATCTGGCATAGCAGCCATTAAATTAAATAACATAAACTAAGCATACTACTGACCTATGCAAGCCTCAACCAACCATCTAAACTGAGCCTTTAAATTTGAAATTATTTGAGAAATCAAAGATTTTAGTGTTGCTGAAATTGGGTACCAGTGTGTCCACTCCACCCCACCCAAACTGTGCTCAGTGGGCACAAAACACTGACTGCTGGGGCGGGGAGGAAAACTGGGGAGTCAGAGTAGGAATGGAGTGGAGTGGCTAGAACCCTAAACAGAAGCACTACATGCTGCAACAATGGTACTGCAGGGCCCCACTTGTTAGGACTATTTACAATTGGGCATTAGCACAGGAAATGCTTGGCTTTCAGACTACATACTTACCCTGTATTCAGAAATACAATAATGACATTACTGCATTTATTAAAATGTTGTACATTATAGTCAAGTCTCCCATTTTGGGTAATTGTTAAGTTCAAAAATATTTTCTCTTGCAGCAATGCACTTTTTTTTAGACAACCAACAAACAGGACGCTTCAGGAAAAGATCAACACACAAACCTTCCTGACTTAACTGCAGATTTACTTAAACAAACTAACACATCTGTTGACGCATTCATGCCTTAAAGTAGCAGTATACTGAAGTTCTAGGAGGCTACTCCAGAGCAGGACCATTGGGAAGATTGACACTCATGGGACCTTACTCAACTGCTGAGCTAGGTTAGACTATCTGTATAGTTCTTTTCTGCAAGGAAATGCAATGCATGTGCATATGCAATTCTCTTTGGGAAACCAGCCACAGGATCCTAATTGGTCTTTAAGAAAAGGAGACAGAGGGCATGCCACACAGCTATCATACCACTGCGTTCCTGCTTCATCAGCTGGAAAGGAAACGTCAGTAGGGTAGTCTTGCTTTGTGTCCTAGATTGAAAGAGCTAGGACAACCAGGCATTCTACAAAGTACAGGAAAGTGAATGACCAGGAGGAATGGAGTGGTGGAAGGATTTAGGAATATTGAGAACAAAACTGAGCAGTAAGAGGTGCTTGGAACTAGAGCTGCAGTACCACAAGGATGATAGTAGAATGACAGCATATGAAGTGGATTGTTTGGGCAGCTGTTTACAGCAAAGAGGGATGGGAAAATGGTTGTGTTTAAGTAAAAAGTAATGCAAACAAATATACTTCTCTGAACAGGGAAAATGTAGCAAATGTAATCAGTGACATTAGGCAAATTCTCTCTCCCTCTGTTTTGTGTGAAGAAACACCAACCAAAACTAGAATATTTTTTGCATCACTTCAGCAAGATGGTTCCTCTGTCTACAGCTCTATTGCATTCTGAGCAGGGGCAGTGTTTGAATGCCACTCTGCTGTGCTTGGTACTTGTCGTTCCAGTCAGGTCTCCACTGCTTTTCTTCAGTGATGGTTAATCCACTGAACTGCCATTCTAGAGACTGAAGGGACAGAAACACAAACTCATCTCAGCTTCATCCCGAGTCAGACACTTGGTCCATCCAGCCCAGCGCTGTTTACTATTCTGACCAGCAACAGCTCTCCAAAGCTTCAGCAGGAGTCTTTCTCAGCCTCGCTACCCAGGATCTTTTCATCTCCAGTTAAATCTCTAGTATCTTCTGTGTGATAAGCATGTGCTCTACCACTGAGTTACAGCCCCTCTCATACTGTGTTGCATTCCACTCTCGAATGCTCCTTTTTCATTGTCTGGTAAGAAACAGGAACATAACTCACGTGCCATTTTCCCACTTGAGACAGTTGTTCCATGCCAAATAATGACAACTGATTGTCATTCCAGATGACATCCTTACTTTCCCAGCCCACAGTACTAATGTCCATGTCATTCCATTTATGCCCCTTGGGTCTCTCTTTGCTGTTTTTCTGTTTCCATATATTGGCTTTAGCACACATTTTCCCTTTTACCATTCCCCTAAGCATTCTCCTTGGCCTACTGCACTTGATCCATCTCATTGTTCTTCCACAATGTAGCACTGAAACAAATGCCTTTTAAAGCTCATTCATACTTCTTGTAGCCCTGCTCCTATTGTTTCAGTGATCATTCCAGGTACTGCTATCACTTGCAGTGGGCATTACATTTTCTGCCACAGAATACTGAGTTGAAATAAAGAAGCATTTAGCTCTCTCCAAAATATACTAAAAAGTACATGTACCAAAGGGGGACAAACATTTTCCCTATTCGCTTGTGGCATGCATAACTGAGTCCTGGCCCCCACTCTCTTGGCTTTTCAGAAAGTAGTTGAGGGAGCAATCCTATGAGGATAGGTGGCCGCTTCCGAACTCAGAGGTGACCACCTATCCAATGCAGGGTGGGCGAAGCGTGGAGGGGATCTTCACCTCCGTGTTCCAGCCGCCCTTCATTTGTGGCTAGATGGCCTATTTCAGCTGTCTAGCCACAGCACTTCGGAGTAGGAGGCCAGGGGCGGCCAGAAGACTCATAGAAAGCATCGTACTGGCCCTTTCGAGGTCCCCTCCCCTCCCTGCCCCCGGGAGCATCCCCTTTCCTCCCGCTCTGTGCTGCTCTTACGAGAGTGGAGCGTGGGACGATCCGCACCACCTATGAGGCAGGAGGAGCAGGGATGTGGTTTTCTGGGAACCAACTAATCGTATGGCCATCTAGCCACTGTTTAGCCGCCATAGGATTGCACCCTAAGACACATCTCTTTAATTTGACCTTTTAATTGCGAATAGTGGCTTTAATACGGTTGTATTGCCTTTTACGTACTATGTATTATTGTTTATTTGTACTGTTGTACACACACACACACACACACCCTTGGTGACATTTGTGGAAAGGTAGTATATAAATATTATCAATCAATCAAAAATACTCAGGGCAGCAGCAAACATGAGATGGCATCTGGGGAAACAAGTTCACACTTATCTGAAAGAATACAAGTCCCTTTTGAGATACTTTATACACTCAGATCTGAATGCAGATACCTTGTACTAGGATCAAGGGGTCTTTGTGCTGTTGAAGCCCCAACCTTCATGTGGCTCTTTAGGGAAATGTCATGCTAAGGCCATCTCATAGGGTGTGGTTCAAGACTTAATGTCCCTCATAACAAACATACAGCTTTTCCAGAGTGCTGTTACCAACACATGTGACAGGTGATACGTTGGATTTATTGTATTACACTTGCCTGGAAATAGGCAGTCTGAGCATGGGGATGCTGTTACTCTTATGATCAGTCCATTACCTCACAAAGGTGTGGATTTTCATCACACACAGTCTCTGCCAAGGGACAGTAAAACGGGGAGGCACACACTTAAAGGATGGTCCATATTTGGAGATTTTGAACAAACTGTTCTGGAAGATTTATCTAGTGATGTCCATGGTTGCCTTGTGAATGTCCTGATTGGCCACTAGAATAAGGAGTTGACTTTGGCTACTGACACAATAGCTATTATGTGTTCTTCCTTTCTGACTCCTAGACAGACCTTCTGTTGGTATATGGGTAACTGAATGGTGTTGAGACATTAGGGACACCTCAAGAATGAAAGTGGTGGAAAATGTGTGCCCAATCTGGCCAAACATGTCACTGAAGCCATATGAGATGGGGTAGTGGCAGCAAGGAAGAGCTTCTTCTCAGCTCATGCTGCATTGTACAGTGTTATGGGATTTGTTGGGTCCACCTTCACACACAAAAATGGAGTAATCAACAGCATACTGTAGTGCATTTATGAGGTAGTACTTTCAACTCAATCCAGATTTTCCTTCTTTTAAAACATAGTCTGAGCCCCAGATATCAATTGTCATGAATACTTGAATCACTTTCAGCTTATTTCTTCTGAGAAGTTCCTCTGATGTCATCATGATGTTGAAGGCAGTACAGCCAACACCACACAATTTAGACCCTTGGCCATCATGGGTTATTAAGATCTGCCAGGAGATCTTGGGTTCTGCTTTGGAGGGGATTATGAATGCCATACTAAGTGAGGGCCTAACTCCAATTCTTTTCAAGATAGTTATAAGGGCCCTCTTGGAAAAAGGAGTATATTTGCTAGTTGGATAAGCACTCCAATCATGAACCTGTTTCAAATCTCTTGTTTTGGGGAAAACCTGGGACCAAACTAGATGTGGCAAACTAGGTGTGACAAGGGCAGCTAAGATTATTCACATCTGCCCTGTTCATGTATAAAGCTTGGGGTGGAGTCTAATTTTAGACTAAAAGTCTAACATCAGAAGACGTACATGGGTGAGGGGAACTGAACCTTCCCTTCTCCCTTGCCTTTCCTCCCCCACTGGCTCCATCACTTTGGGCACTTTTCTCTCACTACAGCTCTCTTCTGGTATCTGAGCCTGGCTGGGGAAAAAAGAAGTTTAGGTGGGGGAATGTAGGGAGGGAGGGAAGGTGGGGGGGAGTTCCACTCCCTCAACTGCATGTCCCTTCTGATATTATGTATTTATTCATTTTATATATTGATATCTCTCCCTTCAGTACATGTATTTCCAGAGTGGCTTATTCCCACAAAAAAGTTACAAAACAAACAATAAAGCCAGAAATTAAAACAAACAAAAAAACTGATAACAAGCAGCAGAAAAACAGCTGTTCTTTAAAGTGATTTGCAGCATAAAACATAACAGAAGTTTAAAAGCCTGGGAAAATTAAAATGTTTTTGCTTGGTGCCAAAAAGCCATCAGAGAGACATGTGAACCTCACTCCAGTGTTCCATGTGAAAACCACAGTCCTTAAAATTAGACCTCCGCCCCAAATCTGTATATGAACATGGCAGATATGTGGACACTTTTAGTTTGGCTCTTAGGGCAAACGTTCACTTTTCTTTTTGTTCTCAGGTATATATACAACAATATAAAATATTCATGCACTCCATCAAATATGTTATTTAGAATTGTGCTATTGATTATTTTCTTCATTTGGATTGATTCCCATTTCTAATTGCACTTATTTTCACAATATTCTGATTCTGTTATTGTTACCATCAAACATATGCAAATCTGCTGAAAAACACTACATTTATGCTTCTTTTTACATAAAAGAATCCTTGGATTTCCATCCTCCCATTGCAATTGCATTTTAAACAATGTTGTTATTGTGTTTTAAATTGTTTTTAAATGCATTACAACAATAAGAATGGAACATTGGTACTTAAAAAGAAGGTTCCTTCTGGGCTGGTGTGCAAAAGGCATCCCACAGTGGGTTAGCTCCCCCTATCGCCCAGGAAAAGCAGGGACCCACATGACTGAGTTTCAAATACTCTATCGGTCTGAAGCTCCTCCTAGCCAGTTCCATCTGTGGCTAAAGCTCAGAAATTGAGGAAGAAAACATATTTTTGTATCATAGGTAAGAAGAGCCACAGAGGAACAGATAGTTATCAGTAAATACACAGACTTAAATCTGAGAAAAGAAAATGTGAAGATCCTTAGGAGAAGAACTGGCCAGCCAAGTGCAGGGATGAGTGGCCTGATTACCTATGCAAATAGCTTCAGTGCTGTTGCAGGGTGTGGTTGGGATGCCTTTTGCACACCAACCCAGAAGGAACTTTCTCGGTAATTACCAATGTTCCAAGGTTGGTGTGACGAAGGCATCCCACAACAGGACATGCTAAAGCTAAAACCCTTATTCGGGTGGGAAAAATATAAGGCTGAGTCTATTGTACTGCTACTACCTGCTGGAGGACTCTCCTGCCAAAGGAGGCATCCACTGAGGCGCATGTGTCTATTTTGCAATGCCTTATGAAGGAATTAGGATTTGTCCAGGTGGCCGCCTTGCAGATTTCTGCCAGGGGAGCATTAAGGCGGCTGCTGTGGCTGCTGCCCTAGTGGAGTGAGCTGTGACCCCTAATGGCTTGGGGAGGCATGAAGCCTCATAGGCTGAAACAATGCATGCTTTTAACCACCTAGTTAACGTAGATCTGGTAACTTTCTTGCCCATAGCAAAATGGTGAAAGGAAACAAACAGTGAGCCAGATTTTCGAAAGGACTCTGTCCTTCTTAGGTAAACTTTAATCGCTCTGCGGACATCCTGCTTGTGCCAGGCCTTCTCCTGTGGATGAGAAGGGTTAGGGCAGAAAGAGGGCAGAACAAGCTCCTGTGACCTATGCAACATCGTGTTGACCTTAGGGATAAAGGTCGGGTCTGTTCGAAGGGCAAAGGAATCCCTATGGAAGGTAATGAGGCCTTTTCTGATTGAGATGGTGAATAACTCTGAGATTCTGTGAGCAGACGTGGTGGCAACCAGGGAAAGAACTTTTTGTGACAGAATTCGTGTTGGGATAGATCCAATTGGCTCAAATGGAGGTTTAGTCAATGCAGAGAGTACAACTTGTAGGCTCCAGGAAGGAAACCTATGGACTGTAGGAGGCCTCTTGAGTACTGCTCCATGAAGGAATCTTTTGATATGAGGGTGTGAGCTTAGTGGCTGCTTACCCGGCTTGGAAAGTACCAATGACAGGGCTGATGTTTGTCTGCACAGGGTGCCCAGTTTCAAACCCATCTGGAGGCCTTCCTGGAGAAAGGCTAGGAGTTTCTTGATGCCTACCGCCCATGGATTAAGTTTCTCCCCTTCACTCCATCTGCAGAAGGCCTTCCAGGCTGTTCCAAAGATTCTGGTGGTGGAGTCCCCGCGGGATGCCATCAGGGTGTGTATGACATCTTCAGAATAGCCCAGGGTTTAGTAGATAGACCTTTCAGCAGTGAGGCGGCTAGCTTGAGCCAATTTGGGTCTGGGTGGAGCACTGGACCCTGAGACAAGAGTTCTGACTTCTGGGGCAGGAACCATGGACCCTGCACTGCTAGGGTTAGGATCTTGGAGAACCAGGGTCATTGTGGCCAGGAGGGGGCTACTAGGACTACAGTTGCTTGTTCCTTTCTGATTTTCTGCAGAACTCTGGCTAACAGAGGGATTGGATGGAATACGTAGAGCCTTTCTTTCGGACAGTTGATGTACAGTGCATCTATTCCTTCAGCTCCGTAAGACCAGAATCTGGAGAGAAATCATGGTAGCTTGTGGGTGTGTCTAGATACAAACAAATCCAGTGTGAGTCGGCTGAAGCAGCATATGATTTCCTGGAACACTGCTGGATGTAGGCTCCATTCCCCCAGTTCTATTTGTTGCCGACTTAGATAGTCTGCTGATTTCAGAGTGCCTTTGATGTGCTGGGCTGATTTGGAGGCTTAAATTCCACTTGGTCCATAACAGGATGCACTGGGCCTCCAGGTGGCAGAAGCAGGATTTGGTACTCATTACAAAATTAATTTTGACACATTATATGGGCTCGTGCCGTTGTGTTCTCTGTTCTGACTAGGACGTGAGAATGTAGCAGCCAGTGTGAGGATTTCAGACCCAGGTGGATTATCCTGAGCTCCAGCCAGTTGATGCTGTGGTGTTTTTCCTCTGTGTTCCATTTCCCTTGGGTCAGGAACGAGTTGCATTGGGCTCCCCATCCTTCAAGGCTGGTATCTGTCATCAGTGTGATTCTGTCTCGCTCTTGGATGGGGCTGCCCATCTGTAGATTTTGGAGATGTTGCCACCATCTGAGGGAGTTTCTGACATGCTGAAGCAGATGTACAGGGAGGTGATCCCTCTTTGCTATTTGAGCTTGGAAGAGCAGTAGGAACCGTTGAAGGGACTTTGTTCTTGTTCTTTGTTCTTGTTCTCTCTTGTTCTAGCAAGAGAGCTACTAGGATAGCTATTACTTTGCAGAGAAACTTCTAAGTTCTGAAATTTAATTAAGCATCATTAACTTGAAATACTGAAGTATCATGAATCTTTGGCACAATCTAAAACCAGTAACATTAAAACAAAGTACACTCCAAATCCATTTTTTCTCTTGTTATAGGACACTTGAAACAAAAGTGGGTTCTTCTGTGGAAAAGGGATTGATTCTGTGTCCAAAGCTTATGTTCTTATAATCTAACACTGGTGGGAGCAGAAGACAATTCTAGATCTGCTGGTAGATCTCTGGATGATTTGTGGTGGATTGGCAAAGATTCCGGACTCCCAATTGCTTAACAGTAGCAGCAACAAATGACTCCTCTTCCACCCTAAGTTATACTGCTGAACTGAAGAAAGCTCAGGGCAAACACAAGTGGATTTTTATGTGGAAAGATTATGAGCTCCATTCAGTTCTGATACTCAAATAAATTCCTGGGCTCAGAATTCTTTAATTATAAGTATGTGTATTTGGCACCAGGCTCCAGTTAGTGGATCTCAGGGTTCTAGCAAAAAACAAAGTAGTTCCCACAACCCTGAAGTCTGCCCACTTCAATCCAACAGGCCCATCCTAAACATTTCTCACAAATCAATCTTAAAACTTACTACCTGGTAAGTAAATTTAGCCTTGAAACCAAAACCCATAGGTAAATAAACTGGGATGGATCCAAAGAACAGTGAGTGGAATGAAAATAGCCACTAATGTGTTCTGCAACTACTTCATAAGGGTTTATGTAAGTAGGTTCTACACAAAATTTTAATGATCCCACGGACTCTTATACAATAGAGCAATAGTGTTGCATTTACTTCCACCTTTCCCACACATCACTCTAACATGAGATGGAAAACAGCCCTTCTGTGAGAAGATATCTTCTACATCTGGAATCCAGCCCATTAGATTTCAATTGGTCATAAACATTTTCAGAATAATCTGGCATAGCATTATTTTGATTTAAGAACAAATCTCAATATCGCCAGGAATGACTTATTAGACAGTGTTGTTGAAGAAACATTCTCATTTCAGGAAAAGTGAAGGAATATCATAAGCAACTTCTTACCTAGATCTACCATGAGGAGGCGTGTGAGAGCAGTATAGAATGTTGTTCTGCACCTAAGGTCACTCAAACCATAATTATCATTGACACCCAAGAAAGGAAAATGTTTACTCTGGTGGAAAAGAAAAAAGAGTAGACAAATTAATTCATAATTGTTAAAGTTAATGACTTTAAAAATATTGAAACAAATTGAAGAGGCCTACCGTATGATTCTGCAGCATGAATTTCACAGCATCTATTTTCACAAGCTTTTTTAAGAGAATATAAGTACTTGAGGTTAAGGAAAACAACAGTATCTAATTACTGGGTTGATACCACAAAACATAACATGGTCAGGGATTTTAAACAACAATATCTAACCAAGTATTAGAATACGCAGGTTTTTTTAAGTGTTAAAATACTGCACAAAATGTTTCATGGAAACTTACAAATGAATATCTAATAATTCTAATGAAAAGAAAAAAAGTATAAATATTAACAGTATTGGTGGAAATAGTGTAACACTGTAAAAGCCCATGATCAAGAACTGAAAAGCAGGTTTGCTACAAACCAAGAGTAACTACCAGCTAATTACATCCAACAGATTCTAGAGTCATCACGATCTTTTTTAAATGGAGGATATATGTATGTTATAGCAATTGTTAAAAGATTTTTAGGAGACCAGTAGGAAATGTATGACATTTCTGAATATATTTCAAGGTCAATGCTGACATCTATGACAGTAGTAATCCAATACTGAGGAGACAGGGAGGGGGAAGCAAATTCAAATAATCCTTGACCCCTGCCCCACAACAGGTGATTAAAACTGTCAGAAGTGCCAGTACTATTTCTCTGTTCAGAGAGTGCATGAGGGGTATCTTCACAGGCAGAAAAGTTGGCACACAAGTAACTGGTGTGCATGGGCCTTTGATCAAGGTATTTAATTCAAATTATCTTCAACAGATCTCCCCTATCAGAGTTCACCCCATCATCACTTCCTTATTTAAAATGGCTAAAATAGGAAGGAAAGGAGTTACAGATAAGTCCTGATATTATTCCACATCATCTTACTTATTACACTAACTAAGGTGTATAAGGAATGGAGCAACGACTCCTGCATCAAACTATTTATTTGTAGCACTGAGTATTTAAAACAATAGAAAAGTCAAAGGTTAGAAATATCAGCACTTTCTCCCCACATTCTACATACCATTAGAAGGAGGTTTAAAATATGGAATGCTACTCAAATAAGTAAATACATTACAATGCTTATGCAAATCGATATTAGCAGATAAACATATTTGAGAGGACTGAATAGAAGAACAGTTCAAATTACATAGCCAAATCAGTCATGACTAAGGAACATAATTTCCAGGTTAAAAAGTGCTCTAAACTGGGGTCTTGGTTAAAATAATTACCTTTCCTTTTATCTCAACATTTTAAAAGTCAGTACACTAAACTTTACATGATCAGCTTTCAGCGTTTCCTTATCCAGGACCCATGTTTTATTCCAACCTCTAACTTAGGACCCACTTTTAACTTATTTTTATATTTTGGCCACAGTACAGCACAGAGGGAGGCATTTTTTTTTTTTTTTTTGGAAAACATTGATAGCACTAGGCTTTACATCAGTACTCAACTGTGGCCATAATTTTTCTCTTTACTACATCTGTCTGTAGTATCTGTCTAGAATCTAGATTCTTCATTATCTCTCTTTTTCCAAAAATGATTTGAAACACTCCTTTCAACCCATTTTAGATCTGGATGCAATCCAATTGTAGATCATGACTCACCAGTTCAAGACCAAACCTTTAAATGATCCACTTCCCTTTTAGAAGGCTATGTTTTAAGTTTTAAAGAATTACATACAAAAATTTTGAAGTAACCTTTCTGGATATTTATCAACAACTTAAGTGAATGTTATTATCTCTTTTTATAGTGTGTTTCTCTTAAATCTAAAGGAAACCTTTAACAATTGTAAAGATACATACATTGGAAGTGCAACAACTAGAATAACTGCAAGATACTTCACTGTCAGTTGCTTCACAAAGTAACTATGCAACTGTATATATTTTGTACAGGAAAGATTATGATAAAGTTAATTATTAGAAACAACTGAGGTTGCATGAGGAAGCACCATGCACTGACATAAAGGAAACACTAACACATTCCATTATGTAAATGAATTCAAAGCTATTCCATGACTGATCAGCTGGAAGGGACATAATGATTTATAATTCAAATAACTGAGCCTTAAAATCAAATTGGGCTAATATATTTCTAAATATGCAAGCCCGGAATAATTGTTAAAATAAATGCAAAACAAGACAGCAACACAAATCATGTGTTGCCTCTTGTTGCTTAAAATATTCCCCCTTTTATTTTATTTTTTTGCTCTTTTATCTAATCCCTTATAAAAACATTTTTTTAAAAAAACTATTACATAATCTCTGTAGAAATATATAACCCTTATGCATAATAAAAGTACCAGTTTCAAGGAATATGTCGTGCTTGATTCTGGAAGGAAATTATATGCATATGAATGAAGCAATGGGCAGGCATTTAAATTAAACTAATTATTTTTAGCCTTTCAAATTAATCACAATTTAATGTACCTTATGTGCTGAAAATGCCCTCCCTAGATGTGGTCTCTGAAAAACACAATGCTTCCCACAAAGTTATATATAAGGAAAATCTAACCCTCAACCTACCACAGTAGCACAATCCTGATCAGAAGGAAGAGTGCCTGTGTTAAGTGAGCTTGAGCATCATAGCCATTGAGTTGTTCTGATAAACTAATGCAATGTTAAAAGGTCAAAGTTTGCAATACCAGGAAGTATTTATAAACACTTCATATGTAAGAAATAAAAAGTACCTCGGTATTATTCTTTAAAAGCTGAGCCAATAGATTTTAAACCAGGGAACTGGGGGGGGGGGGGCTACGTATCGTTAAAAGCCAAAATGACCAGCAAAATTGGGTTGTACATCATTTTCCAGCAAAAAGGAAAAACAGCTTCGACAGGTGTAATTTATCATTTTTCTGATTTAATACCAAAGAAATATATTAAAATAATAAAAAGAATCCTGAAATCCTCAAAATTTGTTGTGATAAATAGCCCTCCCTGCCTTTATTACATTATGCCTACTAACAGAAATATTGCATGGTGGATTTTGCCAGACAAGGACGATTATTTTCCAATAAAAAGTTGCATATTAAATTCCAGCACAAAAGTGGGTGTCTTAATACTTCTGAATTCTTTTTTCATTTGCCAAAGAACACAGTTTTAAACTTAACTAATACTAACACATAAGAATAAAGTGAAACAGCATTTAGGTTAGCTGCTTCATGCTGCACCCATCTAAACTGAAAACAGATACAAATCTCAGAAGTTTGAATCAAATTATATTTAATACTGTGGGTAACCACATTTTATTTATTCAAAATATTGTTCATTCCAATGTTGCCAATATAAAAAATATCATCAGTGAAGTTAAAGCTGATTTTGTATATAATCCAGAAGCCCTTTTCACATCATCAACGCTTCTACAATACAGTAATATTCCTTATTGACCAAGAAGGTTCTTTACAGTTCATTTTGGAAAAACAGGCAAGGAAAGTGAGGAGTGTTAACACTGAATACCTTTGGGCCTGGGTTCAGGATGGAAGGGACATCAAATTCCATGAGATGGTTTCTCATAGTTATGAGTTTTTCATGGTTTCCACAGTTATAGATATAGGCATTGGCGGCAGGGGAGGAAATGCATACCAACTCACACCACTGGCGATCTAACCCAGCGTTCTCTACTGCAGAGATCCTTTCCAGCCCTGTTTTCTGAGATCCTGTTGACTGGAGATGCCAGGGCTGAATCTGAGACTTCGCTCTACCACTGAGCTATGGCCCCTCCTCAAAGAGACTATTGTTGAATTCTGCTATATGCCACTGAATCAGACAAACAAATCCGGGGTTTATTGAAAAGGCAAAAGGTTCCAAAAGCTCTCAGTTGATAAAAACAGGAGACCTAAGAGACAAACGGAAATCTAACACTGTTGTAATAGGGTATGTGTTAGCATCAACCACTGCTTCTGTTGAAAATGTCAGAAACATGGCCCACTTGGCTGCAAAGGCTGATGCTTTGTGAACCACCTGTAGAACTTCCTTGACTCCCTTGGAGAAGATCCTCACTGGCAAATGAGCCATGCCATCATCCCAAGACCGGGAAGATCCGACACAGGACTCTGCCTACGTCCTGAGGCAGTGTATCGGATCCAATGAAACCCTTGCGTGGACGCCCCCGGTCTGCTGTGGGTGGTGCACTCACAGACCCTGTCACTGGTAGCTGCAATACAGCGCTTCCAGGGACAAGCACCAAAACATGTGGAAACGCGTTTCTGGAAGGGGCCCATTCAGCATTTGCCCCTGGAAGCGCTACATCACGTCTGCCAGCAACAGGGTTTGTGCACAAGCTGCCCCCGGCAGACCTGGGGGCGCCCGCACAAGGGTCCCATTGGATCCAACCCATAATGTCCACCTTGTGTATCATGCAGTAATAGGTGTGAATCAAAATTAGCATCAGCATCATGAACCATGGGCATCTGATAAATAGGATGTAATGCCGTCAATCCCTGATTATCTTTGCCCCCCAATATGGCCAATGGTCAGGGATTATGGGAGTTGTAGTCCAAAACATCTGGAGGGCACCAGACTGCCTACCCTTGATGCATAGGAACACTTCTGACCACTGACTGGTTAAGCAACCTGTCCACTAGAGAATTCTCTCCTATCCCCATTCAGCTGCAATACAAACTGCACAATTTGTGGGCATGCATGGCAAAGACATCTATTAGTGGAGTGCCCAAGTGCTTCTGCCAATAAACAAGTGACATCTGCTGCACAGATGACTTCTATTGTGTGGTCGACTGCTTCTGACTGGTAGGAAATTGGTGATGACTGGTATTTTCCTCCTCCTTTTTAGGAGCAGAAGCTGAAGATGCACACCACTTAGAAATTTTGGCCAGAAGTCAAATGACCGGCTTCAACCCCAGAGTTTGTGGAACAGCTTGAATACTGGGGAGATCGATCAATACCAAGGCTGGTACCAAGGTGGATGGTTCGAATACAGGAGAAGAGGAAATACTGACATGGTCTCCAAAGAGCAACCAATTCCTCTAGAGGTCAGTGTTGTGGCAGAGCCAGAGAAGGCTGCTGATGGTATAGCCATCAAGAGAACAATAGATGATCTGCTGCTTCTAGTGCCTTCACCCAAAGACAGCCCCTCAGGCAAGACACTTTCTGTGCACCTGGAAAGTAAAAGCAGGGCAGTGTTTACAGGAGTCTACAAGATGACCCTACCCAAGGCAGAGCAGACACAAACTACTGCAGTTCATCAGTGGAAGTTTGCTCCCACAAGAGGAATATTTTCAAAAGAAAGCCAACTTCTGAGCTATAGGCTCAAGATGCCACAAAAGGGACACCAGAGGCTCTTAACCCAAAAACAAATAAACAAAGTAGATGGGAGAGTCAGAATAAAAGAATTAAAGTAAAATAGTTTCCCTTTTTTCTAGCTACATGGAGCAAAGTTCCCTGATGTTCTACAGCTGTTGTGGTCATAAGAGAACTGAGCAAGAAGGTGGGAACCACGTCCACTTAAGTGCAGGCATGGAGGGTGAGAGCTCAAAACTCTAGCCTAGTTTAGAAATTTCCCTAAATGAAGCTCTGTGTAGGCATGGAACCCATATGTGGGACTGCAGAGAGACCATGAAGAAGATCACTGTTCCCTAGTTTGCAACTGGCTTGCCCTGGAAACTCACCAATGCCTCAGTATCTTTCAGAAGCACAGGATCTTTCCATTTGGGCTGAATTTCACTAACTAGGAAAAGGTATTATAGTTTAGTAACTATTTTATACTTGGCTCCTATTGTAAAGTATGTTTTCTTGCCCCAAATCCCAAGAAAGGAATAAGTTAAAACAAGGGGTGGGGGCAGGGGGACAGTCCACAGGGTATAAGAGAGAGTCATTTCAGAACAGAAGCATTGATGAAATGCTTATCACTTGGTTATCTTCCTATTTTAACAAAGATATTTAACATACAATTTCTTGTTGACCTTCAGTTTATTGAACACTATTACACCATCAGAAAATATAAAAAACCAATCGTTTTTACCCTTTTAACATTTTAGCAATGCTACACAAAAACCTCTTCTCTTCTGTCTTTGTCATATGAAAGTGACTTTCTTTCTTTCTTTTACACATCCTGTATCTGATTCCAAGAACAAAGCATGCAAACATACCTTTACATCACACTATGTTAGCTGGTTCATTAAACTAGAACCACACTTAAGTAAGATCAGTTGAACGCTCAGTGCAGCCCGCCCCTGAAGTGCTCAGCAGGAGATGGCACTGAACTGGCGGGAGGCAGTGCAACGACTGCGTGCTCTCCCAGAAGCCCAGACTACCCCCTGCTACTAGCCCCAAGGCTAGGAATAGGCTGAGTGTTTGGCCAAATTTACACTGTGAAGCAAGCACCAGGGACTCCAGTAGTCTCATCTGCGGCTGGCAAACACCATAGTTGTTACTCTACCATAGCTGCCCATCAGGAGGAGGTTTAAGGACAGAGAGGCAGCCAAGGGTGACAGAGAAGTATTACCATGTGTGTTTCCCATTTGTGGTTGGGAGGGGTATCTGTGCCTGTGAGTCTACTTGAGGGGGAGGGATGCCTTTAGGGGAATGGCAGGAGCAAGAGCATGTCTCCCTTTCCTCTTGTCAAACTCCTTAGTTCCATGGCACATAAATATTTATGAACTGAAATACAAGCTTGGGATAATCTAATAGGGTACTTATCATGGTAAATAGACAGAACAAGGCCTCAGATGAAAGCACAGCATATAAAGATTTGGGGGTGGGGGGGTGGGACAGAGATGAACACAGGCCACAGTTTTTGAAACCTACTGAGCTATTGGGTGTAAGACCTCTGACTTCACTTTACTGAAATAAATGACATCTCACTACTGACTACAATTGTTCAAGGTCATCCAAACTGTTCAGAAGCAACAACTGTCGGCACACAAGGGCTCGTGAAACAGCTGTTAGTGGGAAGGGGTGCAGCACAGAGAGGACTAAGCCAGAGATGGGGAAAGTGTGGCCTTTCAGATGTTGTGATGTGGCCCCTCACCCCTGGCTATGGTGGTCAGGGCTGATGGGAGTTGCAGTCCAACAACATCTACAGGGCCACATGTTCCCCATTCTTGGACTAAGCAACAGTATAACGGTATTGATCAACTGTTCACCTGTGTGTCAGAAGGTTGCGTGTTATGAAACTGCTAGGAGAATGACATGTATGTGAGAAGTATGAGAGGGAGAGAGAAGAGAGAGAATAGGGGGAGTACATAAGAGTTTAGGGAAAATAGAAGAAAGGAAAATTTAGACTTACCATAAACTTCCATTCTGAGAGGTGGCGTAGTCTTTTACTTTCAGAGGAAGACCCACAAGGGGAAGAACTTCCTCTCCAATCCCAGACCAAGACTGAAATCTGAAAGCAGTTTATTTTCCCCTAGACTAATTAGAACAAATAAATAATAAAACCTTCTCCATCTAATGGAGAATAATTCAATTTTAACAAAGAACTATGAATAAACATAACCTATTCTACAAACCGCCTTGAACTAAGGGCAGAGGAAAACAAAGGAAGCTAAAGACATCCCAAGGGACTCAAACTAGCTATTTCTGAATGTACAACCTCCAGTACCAGAGGCAGTCAGCCTATGTACACTAGTTGCTAGGGAACATGGGTGGGAGGGCGCTGTTGCACTCATGTCCTGCTTGTGGGTTCCTGGTTGACAGCTGGTTGGCCACTGTGTGAACAGAATGCTGGACTAGATGGACCCTTGCTCTGATTCAGCATGGCTCTTCTTATGTTCTTAATGTCATTCCCTCCCAGCCCTTCCTGGTTACCATAGAAGATCCCTTTCAAGAAAATAAAAGACTGTCCCACCCAGGAATCTTCAAAGAAGGCATTACACATAGAAGAAATACACAGCAAATTTACAGAGGACTTCAATTTCATTTTACTATTCAAACAATTTCACATGCAGAAATGTTAAAATATTTTTGAAAAGTTGTAGATATTGAGCTAGATCCATACTTAGGCATACTTAGGCTTGTTGCTGTTCGGTCGTTAAGTCGTGTCCGACTCTTAGCACGCCAGGCCTTCCTGTCCGCTGCTTTCTCCCCGAGTGTGCTCAAGTTCATCTTCATTTCATCAGTGATGCTATCTAGCCATCTCATCCTCTGCCAACCCCTTCTCCTTTTGCCTTCAAACTTTCCCAGCATCAGGGTCTTTTCCAGTGACTTTTCTCTTCGCATTAGGTGGCCAAAATATTGGAGCTTCAGCTTCAGGATCTGTCCTTCCAATGAGCACTCAGGGTTGATTTCCTTTAGGATTGACTGATTGGACCTCCTTGCAGTCCAGGGGACTCGTAAGAGTCTTCTCCAGCACCACAGTTCAAAAGCATCAATTCTTCGGTTCTCACCCTTCCTTATAGTCCAGCTCTCACAGCCATATGTTACTACTGAGAAAACCACAGCTTTGATTAGACGGACCTTGCTTCTTACTGTGCTGTCTAGGTTTGCCATAGCTTTCCTCCCAAGGAGCAAGCGTCTTTTAATTTCATGGCTACAGTCACCGTCTGCGGTGATCTTGGAGCCCAAGAAAATGAAATCTGTCACTGCTTCCATTTCTTCCCCTTCTATATGCCAGGAAGTGGTGGGGCCAGATGCCATGATCTTCGTTTTTTTAATGTTGAGTTTCAAACCATCTTGTAGGATTTTAAATAGCTCAGCTGGAATACTGTCATCTCCGCCAGCTTTGTTGTTAGTAATGCTTCCTAAGGCCCACTTGACTTTACTCTCGAGGATGTCCGGCTCAAGTTCAGTGACCGCACTATCATGGCTATCAGGGACATTCAGATCTTTCCTGTATAGTTCTTCTGTGTATTCTTGCCACCTCTTCTTAATCTCATCTGCTTCTGTTAGGTCCGTGTCTTCTTTGTCCTTTATCATGCCCATCTTTGCACAAAATGTTCTCTTGAGATCTCCGATTTTCTTGAAAAGATCTCTAGTCTTTCCCATTCTATTGTTTTCCTCGATTTCCTTGCATTGTTCATTTAAGAAGGCCTTCTTGTCTCTCCTTGCTATTCTCTGGAACTCTGCATTCAGATGGATATATCTTCCCCTTTTTCCTTTGCTTTTCGCTTCCCTTCTTTCCTCAACTACTTGTAAAGCCTCATCAGACAGCCACTTTGCTTTCTTGCATTTCTTTTTCTTTGGGATGGATTGAGTTGCTGCCTCCTGAACAATGTTACGGACCTCCGTCCATAGTTCCTCAGGCACTCTGTCTATCAGGTCTAATCCCTGAAATCTATTCCTCACCTCCACTGTATATTCATAAGGGATATGATTGAGGTCATACCTGAATGGTTTAGTGGTTTTCCCTACGGTCTTCAATTTCAGCCGAAATTTTGCAAGAAGCACCTCATGATCTGAGCCACAGAGAGCTCCAGGTCTTGTTTTTACTGACTGTATAGAGCTTCTCCATCTTTGGCTGCAAAGGACATAATCCATCTGATTTCAATATTGACCATCTGGTGATGTCCATGTGTAGAGACGCCTCTTGTGCTTTTGGAAAAGAGTGTTTGCTATGATCAGCGTGTTCTCTTGACAAAACTCTACTAGCCTTTGTCCTGCTTCATTTTCTACACCAAGGCCACGCTTGCCTGTTATCCCAGTGATTTCTTGACTTCCTACTTTAGTATTCCAATCTCCTATGATGAGAAGGACATCTTTTTTTGGTGTTAGTTCTAGAAGGTGTTGTAGGTCTTCATAGAACCGATCAACCTCACCTTCTTCAGCCTCAGTGTTTGGGGCATAGACTTGAATTCCTGTGATGTTGAATGGTTTGCCTTGGATTCGTACTGAGATCATTCTGTCGTTTTTGAGATTGTGCCCCAGTACTGCTTTTCCCACCCTTTTGTTGACTATGAGTGCTACTCCATTTCTTCTAAGGGATTCTTGCCCACAGTAGTAGATATGATGGTCACCTGAATTAAATTTGCCCATGCTTGTCCATTTTAGTTTGCTGATTCCCAAGATGTCGATGTTCAATCTTGTCATCTCATGTTTGACCACCTCCAGCTTACCTTGATTCATTGATCTGACATTCCAGGTTCCTAAACAATATTGTTCTTTACAGCATCGGATTTTCTTTTCACCACCAGACACATCCACAGCTGAGTGTCCTTTCAGCTTTGGCCCAGCCGCTTCATTCTTTCTGGCACTACTTGGAAATACTCTCTGCTCTTCCCCAGTAGTATATTGGACACCTTTCGACCTGAGGGGCTCATCTTCCAGCGTCATCTCTTTTAGCCTTGTGATACATTCCATGGGGTTTTCTTGGCAATAATACTGGAGTGGGTTGCCATTTCCTTTTCCAGTGGACCACATTTTGTCAGAACTCTCCGCCATGACCTGTCCGTCTTGGGTGGCCCTGCATGGCATAGCTTATGGCTTCACTGAGTTACGCAAGCCCCTTTGCCACAACAAGGCAGTGATCCATGAAGGGGATACTTAAGCTAGATTCACTGAAATCACATAAGATTTTCACCTTCCATTTGGAGATGGTGTCGTGATCAGTTCTTTGCTGTGTCTCTCTCAAGTTTAAGCTTTAAAATTACCTCTTCAAGGCTGTCGTGTTATCTGGGTATTTCTAATTAAACTTGCTTAAGCTTTTGTTTTCCGTTTCCACACTTATATTTGCTTGTTGTGCTTTCGGAAATGAGAGGAGCATGGCAACATCGAGGGGGAAGAAAGGCTTGGGAATGCCGCCTACCCCCACAACTTCTCCCCCAGCAAAGATTTCTTAAGACGTGGGAGAGGGTGAGGAGTTGCTTGCTTTGATAAAAACTATGTCCTCGCAGTTATCAGTGCAGTCAAAGAAGCTTGCAACAATTCAAGATTCCATCAATACCCTTCAAGGGTCTGTGGACTTGATGAATATTTGTCTTCAAAAGATGGAGTTGAAAGTTAACGCACTTGAAGACCGAGTTACTGCTGACGAAACTGCTATGGATGCCTCTCATCATTTGATAAGATTATAGTTGATAAGAAGTCTGGGCAGCATGCCAGATCAAATGCATTGTATATTACTGCTTCCCCCCTTCTTCCCCCCCCTTTTTCTTTTCTTGTTTTCCTCTTATATACGTATAACATATACATAATTCCTGTTTTTAAGTGTGTTAATTTACATATTTTGAGTAAATACAGGTTATATTAACTACTATATTAAATTTAGCTTAATAAGGTTATGTGGGTACATACATGTCTGTGTATGCATGTGTATGTATATGTACACACATATGCATTTGTATGTGTGTGTATATGAATGTACACATATGAACACATCTCCATATATAATATTAGTTAAAATATCCAGTTGGCTTTTTAATTCTTTGTTAAATTATTATTATTATTACTATTTCTTGTTGGTTAAATTTGTAATGTTTGTAACTTTGCTCTATGTATGTATTTAATATGCAGGAGGGGCTAAGCTGAACATTGCAGTTACACGTTGGTCCAAACGGAAGGCAAAAGTTTTCATTTTTTGTTTTTGTTTTCGTTAAGGGTTTGGGGGGGTTGTTAGGGGTGTTTTTGGCACTTTTTATGGTAGGTAGACACAAATGAGATTATTTGAGTTTTATTTTTATTTTGGTTTTTTATTTTCAATTTTTGTTCATATTTTGGAATAATTTTAATTTTTTCTCAGTTTCTATATAACAAGAATTATTTTGATGAAGTCTGAAATGGTTAGTCCTAAATGTAAATTAAGGATGTATTTGTTATACCAATTATGGTATATAAATTTAGTCATTGTTTGTAAATCTAGAAAGATGTGTTTGGGTGGAGGGGTAAACAATTTGCTTTTGTTTTTTCAATGTTTAACGTGACTTCATGGAATGTCAAGGGGCTGCGAAATGTAAACAAACAGAAAAGAGTTCTTACCAAGTTAAAAGAGCTTAATGTTGACATGGTCTTCTTACAAGAAACTCATTTGATGGCTGCAGATCGGCAGATGTTGCAAAAGGATTGGGATGTGGAGGCCGATGTGACAGACACTTCAACACGGTGTAGAGTGGTGGTGATTTTAATTCATAAGCGACTTTCCATCTTAGTTCAACAGGTGATTTTTTATATTGAGGGGTCTTTTTTGATCTTGGTAGGAAGGTATATGGGCAAATTAATTGTTATGATCAATGTATATGGGCCACATATTGATTCTACGGCTATGTTTCATGATTGTTTTGCTAAACTGGTTGATATTGCCTATGATTATTTGATTGTGGGTGGGGACTTTAACGCGGTCCTAGATCCTTTGTTAGATAGGAGTACCCCTTCTCCCAAGACTCAATGTGTGGTGAGACTGGCACTTCAGGCTCATATGATGGAATATAGTTTAATTGATGCTTGGAGAATTTTACATCCTGCTTACAGAGAGTATACTTTTATTTCACCAATTTACCATAATTGCTTTATATTTGACTATTTTTTGATTTCTACAACTTTAGTATGTCAGATCAAAGATTGCAAGATTGATACATTGGTAGTCTCAGATCATACCCCAGTATGTTTGGAACTGCAATTTTCTGATACTCCTAGGGCCCCCAGTCTTTGGCGTTTTAATGTTTCACTTCTTAAGGATGAGAAGTTTAAAACCCAGATGTTAGCTGAACTAACAGAGTATTTCAATAGTAATGAGGGTACAGCAGGTTCGTGCGCCATTGAATGGGGGGCTAGTAAAGCTTTTATAAGGGGGTGAATTATCTCTTATGCTTCCTATAAAAAAAAGGCTTTAAAAAACTCAACAGACGCACCTAAATAAGAAGCTGAAATCTCTCGTAACTCAGTTTGCCACTTCCCCTACAGCACAACTTTATCAAGAGCTACAGAATACTGTTACTCGAATAATATCCTTTCACAACAAGCGGAATTTGCTCTGACATGCCTACGACAGAAATATTCGGAAAATGGTGAACGTCTTAGTAAAATCCTTGCACATCGTCATAAACAGCACCAACATCAAAATGTTACTTCAGCTATTAAAGATGAGTGGTAAAGTATATACTTCTCCTACAGACATAAACTCACAATTTTTAAAGTTTTATGCTGATCTGTATAGTACTGGTAATAAGATATCAGTGCAAGATACGGACGCTTTTTTTTCTCTGTTTCATCTTCCACGTTTAGATTCTTCACAATAACAGCTCCTTTTAGCTCCTCTGCGTTTAGAGGAAATCATGAATGCAATAATGAAAATGAATACTGGGAAATCACCTGGACCGAATGGATTCCCAATTGAATGATATAAAACATTTTCTAGCTTTTTAGCCCCAAAGTTGTACCACCTCTGTAACCATATTTTTGAAGTGGGCTCTCTTTCTTCATCGTTAAATGATGCTTACATTACTGTGATTCCTAAGCCAGGCAAGGATCATACCTATTGTGCAAATTATCAGCCTATATCATTAATTAATGTAGATATCAAAATATTAACAGCAATCTTGGTCGATAGATTACAACAGGTCATGTATGTATTGGTTAGACTGTATTGATTAGTCTGTACTGGTTTAATAAATCCCAGGTGAGATTTATTAAAAATAGACAGGGGGCCGATAATCTTAGGTTAGTTGTTGATCTGGTTGCTTTAAACTCTGAAAGAATTGATCAGGCAGCCATCATTTCCTTGGATGCAGAACAGGGCAAAATTCATTGGAAATTTATTTTTATTACATTGACTAATTTTCCTACAGAATTTCTGAAATGGATTAAAATTTTATACTCGGCTCCTAGCACAAGAGCATTGACCAACGGTTTATTCTCAGCTTGCTTTTTTTTGTATTAGGGCAGGGCACCAGACAAGGTTGCCCACTTTCCCCATTGATATTCAATTTATGTTTGGAACCCCTGGTGTTTTGCTAATTTTGCTATTAGACAAAATAATAGTATTCAATGATGCGTCCATTTTGGATTAGAATTTAAAATTAGTCTTTATGCTGATGATCTTTTGTTGTTTATTTCGAGACTCCAGTCATCGGTTCCAGCTTTGATAAAATTGATTAATACCTTTGATGAATTGTCCGGCTATTCAATTAATTGGTCAAAGTCAGAAATAATGCCGACTGAACATACAATATACTCTAGTGTATTAGCCAATTGGCAATTTCGACGGTGCCCAGAGTTTATTACTTATTTGGGAATAATTATTCCTAGAGATATATCTCAAATGATTAGTTTAAATTTAAACAAGTTGATTGATATTTCACGAGATATAGATGGGCATCTTTAAAGTTGAGTTTATGAGGTAAGGTGAATACACTTAAGATGAATACCATACCCCGAATTATTTATATTATACGAGGGATCCCTATACTTATACCTGGCAAATATTTCCAAAAACTTAATGCTTTGTTTTGTAAATTCTTTAGGGGTTCCTCTCCACCAAGAATATCTTTAAAAAGGATGCAACTTCCCATTAATGAAGGCGGGTTCGGTTTTCCGAATCTAGCTATGTACCTTCGGGCCCATTTGCTGACCTCTACTAAATTTTGGTCTTTTCCACTCAAATTAGATTTCCCTCCGTGGTCAGTATTGAAATCTTCTTGTCTGGAGCCTCTCTTTAAATGGATGGCATTAGGTTCGTGGCATATTAAGGTAGACAGAGCTCCTCCCACAATTTTGGCAGTTAGGGAAGTCTGGCGTATAGTGTCACATCAATTACAGTTTGATCCATTTTCCCATGCTAAATTGACTTTATGGGGAAATCCAGATTTATGAATTGGCAAGACAATCTTTTTATGGCAGACCTGGACAGATAAGATGATTTTTAGATCAATTAGTGAGGGTTGATGATGAGTTTTTGTTATTTTCAATTTTGTGAGATCAATTTTATCTGCCAGCTTCAGCGGAATGGCAATATTAGCAACTGAAACATCTGTTGGTATCTAGATTCGGTCTGCTGCTTTTACTGCCTCGGAGTCTCTGTCACTATTGGAAATACTTATTGAAGCTGATCTGATGTATCAACCTACAATTCATGTTTATAAACATTTATTATCAATGAATAAATTTGACACAAGTGGTTTACAGCAGGAATGGAACAAGGAATTGGAATGTCCTATTTTGCATAATCAATGGACTGCCGTTTTGGCATCTGTATCAGATATTTCAGTCACAACGTCCTTTTAGTAAAGGCTTGTCAAATTCGGCTAATTGTTGAAGGTGTAATACAGTCAATGCTTCTTTTATTCATATGTTTTGGAAATGCCCAATGGCCGCCTCCTTTGGAAGGAAGTTATTGTATGGATAAATTTTGTATTGGAAAGCTCTTTAATATTTACTGATGTAAATGTTCTTTTAAATTACGTACCTGCTTCTTGGAACGTAATACATGGTCAGCATAAATGGATTTTTCGCACCCTTTTGGTTGCTAAAAGACTGATACTACAATATGGGAAAGATAAAAGCTAACTACCTATAACACAATGGACTGAAGTCGTAACAACAATAGCAACATTTGAAAGAGTGGTATATAGATGTAACTTGCAAATGGACTTATATGCAGATATTTGGTCTGCTTTTACTAAAGTTTATGTGTAACCTTTTTTTTCTTCCCCTTTTTTTCTCAAATATTGTAATGCTAGAAACTGAGGATTTTGAATAGGTTGTTATTTATTTTTTTTTAGGTTCTGTAGTGTTTTCAGTTTGTTTTGTTTTGTAAAAATTCACAATTATAAAAATAAAAGAAAAAAGAAATCACATGGATTTTGATAGGTCTATTCTAAGCATGACTAAATCTAGATTTAGAATAAGTCCTGCCAGACAAATCTGATCTCATTTTTTGATCAAGTAACCTCCCTTGTAGACCGTGGGGATGCTGTAGATATCATATACCTCGACTTCAGCAAAGTTTTCGACAAAGTGCCCCATGATATCCTGATGAGCAAACTAGCTCAAAGTGGGCTAGATGAAACAACGATCTGGTGGATCTACAGTTGGCTACAGAATCGGACTCAAAGAGTGCTTATCAATGGGACCTTCTCAAACTGGGGAGAGGTAACGAGTGGCGTACCGCAGGGCTCAGTCCTGGGCCCAGTGCTCTTCAACATTTTTATTAATGACTTGGAGGAGGAGGTGCAGGGAATGCTGATCAAATTTGCAGATGACACAAAATTGGGCGGGATAGCTAATACCCTGGAAGACAGAAACAAAATTCAAAGTGATCTGGATAGACTGGAGCGCTGGGCAGAAAACAACAGAATGACATTTAATAGGGATAAATGCCAAGTTCTGCACCTAGGAAAAAGAAACCAAATGCACAGTTACAAGATGGGGGATACGTTGCTCAACAACACTACAAGCGAGAAAGGTCTTGGAATTGTTGTCGATCACAAGCTGAATATGAGCCAACAATGTGATGTGGCTGTAAAAAAGGCAAATGCTATTTTGGGCTGCATTAATAGAAGCATAGCTTCCAAATCCCGGGAAGTACTAGTTCCCCTCTACTCAGCACTGGGTAGGCCTCATCTGGATTACTGTGTCCGGTTCTGGGCACCACACTTTAAGAAGGATGCAGACAAACTGGAGAGGGTTCAGAGGAGGGCAACAAAGATGATCAGGGGACTGGAAACAAAGCCCTATGAAGAGAGACTGAAAGAACTGGGCATGTTTAGCCTTGAGAAGAGAAGACTGAGGGGAGATATGATAGCACTTCAAGTACTTGAAAGGTTGTCACAGAGAAGAAGGCCAGGATCTCTTCTTGATCATCCCAGAGTGCAGGACACGGAATAATGGGCTCAAGTTACAGGAAGCCAGATTCCGGCTGAACATCAGGAAAAACTTCCTGACTGTTACAGCAATACAACAATGGAACCAATTCCCTAGGGAGGTGGTGGGCTCTCCCACACTGGAGGCATTCAAGACGAGGCTGGACAGCTATCTGTCAGGGATGCTCTGACTTGGATTCCTGTATTGAGCAGGGGGTTGGACTCGATGGCCTTGTAGGCCCCTTCCAATCCTACTGTTCTATGATTCTATGATTCTAGATCCAACCCATTAGGTCTGGGCTCAAATTAAAACAAGGAACATGAAGATATACAGACAATGGTTTCTTGGGACACAACTGTCCACCCCCCTCAAAAACAAACAAAAAAGTACCACAGAGAGAGGGAAGAGCCCTGGCTACAGTTTCACAGGACTGAAAGGAGCATGCCCAAGTTCAGGGCATGCTCTTAACATTATCTTGGTAGAATCACTAGAAGTTGCCATGAAGCATACTGCCAGGTGATATCCTACTAGTTCTTCTGGACCTCTCTGCTGCTTTTGATGCCATCGGCCATGGTATCCTTCTAGATCACCTGGTGGTGCTGGGCCTTCGCGGCACTATATTGCAGTAGTGCAGTCCTTCCTGTCAGGTCGTGTCCAAAAGTGATGTTGGGGGACTAATGTTCAGCCATAGTTGGTCTATGGTGTCCTGCAGGATTCTGTTCCGTCCCCTATGTTATTATCTATCTACTTAGGAGAGGTTGGAGCTTCGGAGTGGGATGCCATCAATATGCTAATGACACTCAGCTCTATTGCTCTTTGTTGACTCCAAAGAGGTAGTCAACATCCCTGAACGTTACTTAAGTTCAATAATGGGCTGGATGAGGGTGAACAAGCCGATTAAATCTAGACAAGACAAGAAGTGTGTTGGTCAGAAGAGAGCCTGACTCAGGGCCTGGGATTCAACCTGTTTTGGCTGGGGTCATACTCCCCCTGAAAGATGAGATTTGTAGACTGGGAGTGTTTCTGGATCCGACACTGTCCCTGGACCTTCAGGTGGAAGCAGTGGTGAGGAGCACATTTGTACAACTACATCTAGTCGCTACTTGTGGCTGTTCCCAGGTCAGTCTAATCTGGCAACAATTATCCATGTCTTGGTTACATCACTGTTAGACTATTACAATGTATTCTACATGGGGCTGCCCTTGAAGAGTATCTTGAAGCTTCAATTGATGCAAAATGCGGCAGCTAGGCTGCTAACCAATGCATTGTATCCTGGGGGGGAGGGGGGATCTTCACGACAACAGAATGAGAAGCGGGTTGGAGTATTACCCGGGTTTTCATGGAATTGGCTTTGGTCCGTCAGGGATACACAAAGCAAAATAAGCCAAGAACATCATCAAACTGGCAGGGACTGCTCAACCAATAAAAGAGGCTTGTTTCCCACCCCTGTCCAGGCTCTCGGGTGCTACTACATTATTATGATTAGAGAGCAACTAATTTTCCCATTTGTGAAGATTTCCCTGAAGAAACCAAAATCCCCAATTCTCCACTGCAGCATCTGAAGGCTCCTGAGAGCTCTCCCCACCCCAATTTCGCCACATCCCAATCTGCTGTGGAGTTCTTGCTCTCACCCAATTTTTCCCAATGTGCACACTTTTGCCTATTGCTTCCAACCCCCTCCCTTTCAAGACCCCCTTTCTCCTTCTCCCTACTCACAATGAGAAGCTCCCGTAAATCCAAGATTGTTACTGTGATAAAGCAGAGAAGAGACTTTACATAACAACGGAGAAATGACTTCTACAGAACATCAAAGAAGCACATCACAATAGTGATTTAAGACAGCAAGGGAGAAGTGAAAGAGTGCTATAGGGCGAGTTACTAAAGTTAGCTTCTAACCCTTTCACTGCAGGAGAACTAGATTTATTTCTTACTTCTGAGTAAACATGCACAGAAGTGGGGGGATCTGTTAAAGATTAAAAGCAGGTTACCTTAGGTGACTGAGTGTCCCCGTTACTGCGGTAATGTAAGGGATCGCTGCTGCGCTCTTGAGGATTTTCTCAATGGGAATGGGAAAAACTACTTCCATTGGGGAAACAAGAGGGAATGGGGAATCCCACCCCCTTGACCACATCACTGCCAGATCACAGAGGCACACCCAAGATTCAATGTGTGTGTGTGGGGGGGGGGACAAGGCACACTGTGGTAAAACCACTAGGGAGCCGCTTTCAGTAAAAAAAGTCAGAATAAAAGGAGTTTCAGAAAATGCAGCTTTTCAAGAGGGAAGTGGCTGGTTGGTAGCGGATTGGTGAGGGCGTTATTTGTTACAAAGGAATTCAGACTGCTCTAACGTCACACTAAATCGCTCGTGAAGACAGCCCCCTGATCATATCACCTCAATATTGAAAGATCTGTACTGGTTGCCAATTATTTTCTGGACTCAATTCAAAGTGGTGTTTTTTTAACCTTTAAAGCTCTAAACAGCTCAAGGCCTAGCTATTTAAGAGACCACATATCTTTGTATGAACCTGCTTGGGTGTTAAGATAAGCAGGAGAGGCCCTTTTGAAGACATCTTTGCTTGCAGAGGCTTGATTGTCAGTCATGGGGGAAAGGGCTTTGTCCAGTGCTGCTCCCAAGATCTGGAATACACACTCTTTGGAGTTGTGACTGGTCCTCACTCTCTCTGCATACAGGAAGGAGTAAAGAGACATATGTTTAACTTGGCATTTTAAATTGTTGCTATGATTATGGTTTTTAAAGGTTGTTTTTAATGTTTTACTGTTTTGATTTTTTTATGATTTCTATCTTCTGAAATCTTTGTAAGCCACCTTGGTTGGCTTCAGAAATGTGGTATAGAAATACGATAATTAACTTTCCTAAAGCAGCTGCCCGTTACCTTCCAAAGTTTTGGAGACAGGCCAGCGGCTTGGGTGATATGCGGGCTCCCAGTTTCTGATCCTTCATTAGCTTTTTTCTTAGAAAACTGGAAGCACATTATCCCAGACAGGAGTACCTGAGGAACCATTTCTGTCTAAATCACCACTGCAGATTCTCAATGCTTGAAGAATAAAAAGAAGAAGCAGGGAAGGGAAATGAAATGAGACACCAGGCCAAGACTGTATACCTTGTCCAGTTACTTTGACACAGTTCAGACAATAACACAGCCCACAGTATATAAACTGTGGGTTGTTTGTGAGAGGCTGAAAGTGAGCAAATGTACTGGCTCAAAACCACTTGCCTACTTCCACTTTGCTAAACAACCTAGGAACACCCCATTCCTGGGTTGTTTGCAATGACTTCCATACCCAGAACTTTGAGTTGTTGAGGGAGAAACAACCCAATTTTAACCCATGGCTTGTTGGGTTAAAACTCTGGTTTGTTTCTCCCTCAACAACCCAGAGTTTCGAATGTCACAGCAAACAATACCATTCCTGGGTTGTTTAGGAAAGTGGAAGTGGGCAAGAGCCCCCAAACAACTATGGTTTGTTAACCATGAGTATTTGATCGTCCACACCTGGTCTGTATGTTACACTTCTACATTAATATTTCTTGAGTTTCTATGTGTAATACTAAAATTAGGATTGTTCTATGATGGACAATCCTCTATTGAAACAAACTACCTATTGTTCAATTGCAAGATCCAATTTCATTTTCTGTACAATACATTTTAAATAGCGCATTAAACCAAAGAAGCCAATTCTACTTTCCAAAACATTTCATGGCATTCAATCCATGCAGCGATTACACATGAAGAACATCTTCAAGCAGGCATGTGCATAGGCATTATGCCAAGGTGTTACAAGAATAGAGGGCCTCATGTCCTCATCCACTTGTTCCTACTTAAATACTTTGTCAACAACCCCAAGCTCCATGCCCAAGTTCCTTGACCGTGTGTGTGTGTGTGTGTGTGTGTGTAAGAGGGGGGGGGGATGACTAGACAGGGATATGGGAGGCACACAGAGGGCCCCATTTCCCATACAGCCTGACACATTGGGTGTCTGTGAGCACATGCTGATGGGGAGTGGGGGAAGCTGGGCTCTGGTATGCTCTTCTAGGATCCCTAGGCTTTCAGGTATAACATCTGATTTTCACTAAACTTTCATGGGTTCAGCAGTGCTGTAAATTTCATTTTCAGGTGCTTAATTCCACAACTATTTGTAGATATCAGAACAGATTCCTACTCATTTTTTATTCAAATAGCTTGATGACAAAACAAAACAAAAAACAAAACAAAGAAGATCTGCGATACTATATTAACCTGGATGGCCCGATAACCATGGCTTAAACAAGCCACAGTGGCTCATTTAAGCTGCGGCGCATGTCAGACACCATTTGCCTAATTACCCGCGCAGGCATGGCATGTTGTGTCATCCGAATCTGGACAGTACGGCTTGTTTGATGGGGTACCAACCCTCAAGTAACCCAAAAGGCCATTGAGTTATTTGAAGATTGTTTCTCCTTCAACCAAGCCATGCTGCCCGGGTTCAGATGACTCGACAAACCATGCCCAGGTGGGTAATTAGGCAAATGGTGCCCACCACACACAGGCATGTGCTGCAGCTTAAACACAGTGGAGCTTAAACACCACACACCACCGTCACCGTGGCTTGTTTAAGGTGTGGTGATCAAGGCTGGCCCTACCATTAGGCAGAGTGAGGCGGTTGCCTCAGGCAGCAGATGCTGGGAGATGGTAACAACATGTTGGAGGATAGAACTGTGTGCCACGTGGCCTGCCCTGTGCCCCCTAAGCTAGTCTGCTGCCTTCAGACAAGCTTAGGGGGCTAGTCTGCTGTAGTGGAGGATGCTGTCCCATTGCCAGTGTTGAAGACAGATTCAGCTGCCACTCCGATTGGCATTTGTACATGGAATGGGAGGGGATGCCATCTTGTCCTTTGCCTCAGGCAGCAAAATGTCTTGGGCCAGCCCTGGTGGTGATCATGCAAACTGGGGCATTGTGACTGACCCCAAATGTTTAACTAAGTGCTCAATGGGCTTCGGTTATCAAGCTACATTAGCAAAACCAAAACAATAAAGGAGCAATCCATATATAGGCACACGGCACTTGGAGTCATGCAAGAATGCCCCTAGTCCTCTTTGGTATTCATTATCCCAGCTTTTACTGACCAATTTAAGACAGAAACCAGAACCAGGTTTATCTGAGAGGAAAACTGTGTGCAAAAAAGCAAGAGAGCATTTTTAAAGTGTACTAAGCATTGAAAAGGCTAAGGTGAATTAATATTTAAATATTAACTATTCCCACAAATATTAAAATTGTTCAGCATGAAAAAAGTCAACAAGAAAATGGCTCACACTCTACAGTTTTCTAAACTATGCAGTTGGTAGGTCCTATAATGTACAATTAAAAGGATATCCAACAGAAAGATCATTTAGAAACTGAAGAGTTCTTGAAATCACAGGCTCACATCGTCCCCAGTATTTAAGATTTGTAACACTACAATTAAAAAAAGAAGAAAGGTTAACAAAGGTGTTTTCTAGCCAGATGTCAACTTAAATATATACATACACATAATGTTAGGGCTGTATTCCATTATGTTAACTCATCCATCTACTATTTTTAAAATGTATAGTATCATATAGAAGTAAGCACAACTGCACAATAACTTCATCATTTTATGATCCAACACACACTAGTAAGCATTTTCAGTTTTTACTACTCCCGAGTCCCCATTGTACCTGTATGCTGCTTAAGAAATCAAGCATGATTGATTCTGATCCAAAGATCTGTAGGAGCTCCAGCATACAAACAGAACCCGTGCACTCCATGGGTCTTCCCACTAGCTTCAGTGTCAAAGCCAGCTCCATGCATGCAATGAGATGATGCCCCTGGCACTGAAGTGGAACAGAAAGTTGTGTCTGTGTACTGGCGCTCCTACTTGCACATGGACACGCTACTAAACTGGAGCAATGATTGGTTAGGCTACATTGCAGCTGACTTAGTAAGGATCTGAAAGATACCTGTGAACTTTAGGAATTTTTTAGTTCTCAATATTCTTGTGCTATTCAAGTATACTTATGTAAAGGATGTCAACAAAATGATGGCATCTTGAGTTACACAAGAAAAAAAAATGCAAGCCTATTTATTAAATTTGTGTAACACTTCCCCAAAGCAATATATGATAAAAAGACATGGAAGTAGTCTTTATCCTGTGTTGTCTCAGTGGTGTTCAGCATAATTTTGCCTTGCAAAAGGGATGATTGAGTAATAAGTGCCTACAAACCACTGGAAAGTTTAACTGTTGGTGAAAATTTATTTATTTACAGTATTTTTACCTTGCTCTTCAGTTAAAAAAAAGGCTCCCTGAGCAACTTATAAAGTTTTAAAAATCATATATGGACAAAAGAAAAAAAAATACAGTATCATTTGCAGGCATTAAAGCAGCTTGATCCCTGAACAGCATGCATTCCCTGCTGCTTTAGTTTCAATCCTGTGCTTCCCTTTCTAGTGGTGGCAAACAAAAAGGCATTATTCCTTTCATCATAGGAGTCTTGAATGCAAAACATCATAGGTAGTATCCAATGTGAGCTTTGTGTGGGCGGTCCAGGGCAGCTGGCGGCAGCACATGTGTGGCTCCTACCACTGTGATGTAGCACTTCTGGGGGGGGGGGAGCACCGAAATGAGCAGAAATGCTAGTTTCTGGAAAGGTCATGCCACGCCCCTTCTAGAAACCAGCATTTCTGCTCATTGCAGCGCTTCCCCCTGGAAGCGCTACGTTGCAGCTGCCAGTGGTAGAGGTTGGATACAACCCCATGTATTTTAAAATTCTTTGTTTCAGAATGTGTGCACAAATAATTATGGCTGTGTACATGCAATTATTCTGGGAGTAACTCTGCCCAGATTTGCTTTACTGCCTCTCCTCTTTCCAAATGAGAATGTTGTCACTGAATCATTTTTGTTGAAAAAATCGGGGACGGGAGATGGGAGGGCATCATTGGTTTTAATTGCTGTTTTAATTGTTGGCTTTTATTGTTTTTATGTTTTTATCACTTTTAATATTTTAACTGTTTCTATGTATTTTATTGTTGTAAGCTGCCTTGGGAGGGCTTCTGCCCTGAAAGATGGCCAAGAAATATTTTAAATAAATAAATAAATTAAATAAACACACACAGTTAATATTATTTTTTAAATGGATAATCCCAGGGACCAAATCCAGCCCTTCAGGGGTCCCAATACGGCCCTCTGGGGTTCCCCAGTAGCCCATAGCCCCTTCCTCAGGCCCTACTCCCTTCACCTCAACCACTGGTAGTTTGGTGGTTTCCCAGGTTTTGTGCAGTTTTTCCCCTATTCTAAAATGTTGAAATGCCTCTCCTAAGGTTTAGTTACTGGCAGTAAGAGCACTGAGCTAAACTATGCTGGTATATTTGTTTTTTTGGAGCCACCCCTTTTGCATTCAGTCCCATCCAACACTGGAATGTGCCCATTCCCCCTCCCCCCCGCCCCCAAGCCGGCCTTTGGGCTGAAAGAGGTTTTGCAGGTTATATAGTTGTAAACCTTACAACAATCCCATAAGGTAAGTCAGTATAATTATCCCCCATATTGCAGGCTGAGTCTGAGGGAGGGAGGGAGAGGCAGGCTTGCCTAAAGCCACCTAGTAAGCTTATGGCAGATTCGAACTGGGTACTTCCTGATTTATAGCTCAGTTTCCCAGCCTATCTGTCCTGGTTTGAGGCAAACCATACTTTGCCATTTCATGATCAGGCAAAGTATTATTTCTGCTTGCCTGCAAACGAGGATCAAACACTGGTATGTGCCTTCTGAACAGACTCATTGAAAATAACTTGTTTATTTATTTGTAATATTTCCACACAGCTTCTTATTTGCACAAATCGCAAAGCAGTTTACTACAAGACCATAAAAAATACAACAATACAACGAACACACAATAATACAATATTAGAGATTGTTCAAAACAACTCATGGCTAGGGGAAAGCCAAAGTAAAAAAGATACAATTTCAATAAACAACTAAAACACTCCAGTGTTGAGGCCTGATGTACCTCTTCAGGCCCAGAGGAGAGATCACTTTACAGGGCTGGTGCCACCCCAGAGAAGGCCCATCTCCATGATGCCACCAAATGGAAATCCATAGGCCATGGAATTAGGGCCAGCCCTCCCATGAAGCGGGGTGAATCCCCTGCTTCAGATGGCAAATCAGGAAGGGTGGCAGATCCCACCTGCCTGCTGCTGGAAGTCCCAATGCTGCTGCTGCTGCCAACCCGACCATGCTATGCATCTTAAAGTGAGGCATAAAGGGGATGTTCTCAAAAGCCTTGCTGGCCACTCTCTTGCCGCGGCAAATGCTGCAGCAGGAAAGCAACCACTGAAGCTCTCCAAAGCAGCTCCTGTTGCCATCAATGCTCAACCTGTGCCTCACTCTGAGTAACGCATAGGCAGGTGGCCACTTTGCAGAGCTGAGCAAAAGCCACAGAAAGAGAGCATTGGGCATGGCTCTACACAGAGCCCACCCAGCTGAAATGCCTCACTCTGAGGGGTCCTTTTTCAGAGTGAGGCACTGGTAGGGCTGTGACCTTGGAGACTGCCTGTACTGCCATGGCACAAGCAGTCTCCAGGGCCACCTCCCCACCAATGCCTTGCTCTGAAAAAGGACCCCTCAGAGCAAGGAATTTAGGGAAAGGCGGGCAGGGGGTAGCTCACACTCAGCCCCTCGGGAGCAGAGCAAGGCAGCTCTCATTTCCCCTCCCCCAGCAGTGGCATGTGCCCTCCCTGACAAGAGCACATAGTGTGTGGCAGCAGAACGTTCCCCCCCACTCCCCAAGGTGCACAGCAGCTTGCGTTCCCCCTCCCGCAAGGTAGGAGGTCTTGCACCGGCCCTACACAACATGGGCAACAGGGCCTCCCCTGAAGATCGTAGTGGCCTGGGAGACTGGTATAGGGAAGACGTTTGTTGAGGTAACCCAGTCCCAAGCTGTATAGGGCTTTGTATACAAATGTAGTACAAAGAGTGTTGGACTGAGAGCTGGGAGTTCCGGGTTCTAGTCCCCACTTGGCCATGGAAGCTCACTGGGTGACCTTGGGCCAGTCACACACTCTCAGCCCAACCTACCTCACAGGGTTGTTGTTGTGAGGATAAAATGGAGAGGAGGAGGATAATGTAAGCCGCCTTGGGTTCCTTGCAAGAGGAATAAAGGCGGGATATAAATGCAATAATAAAATAAATATAAATAAAATAATGCCAGTACCTTAAACCTAGCTTGGTAGCAGACTGGAAGTCAGTGTAGATCCTTTAGCACAGGTGAAATATGTGTGCAGTGATGTATCCTAGTCAATAACCTAACCGCTGCATTCTGTCCTAGCTACAGCTTCCAAACCAGTCCTAAAGGCTGTGTAGATCTCAGTGGCCAGGCTACCTCTGTCCATGAATGGGCACAGTTGACATACCAGCTTAAGCTGGTAGTAGACGCTCCTAGCTATGGTGGTCAACTTAGTTCAGATCCTATGGGGCCAAGAACTGAATTCTCCTCCCCAACACTAGTTGTGTCCAAATCCTTCTTTAGAACGAATATGACAAAACAGCCATGAGAAGGAGGACTTTTTCTTCTCATAGCTGTCTTGTCATTATTCCTTCCATAGAAGGATTCGGATCAATGTATCAAGCCGCTACCTAGAAAGTCAAAATTTGTTGGAGGGAAGTAGCAAGATCATTTTTCCTAATTTTACAATGTATGATGATCAGGATTTAAAATCTGAAAATGAGGAAGGTTTTGTTTAAAATACAGTCAGAATGGAAATAACAAGAGAACATGGTTAACTAGTGCCAAGGAAAACAGAACAGAATGGAAAGGGGAGCCTGAAAGCTACATGGATTATATGCACATATTACATTTCAAATTTTAAAAATTAAGGCATGAACTATTAGTATCATTTATATTAAGTTTAATGTTTAAATTTTAAACTTTGAAGACAAACACCATTATAGAAATAACTCAGATGTGAACTCACATTTTTGCCATAAATGTGTCTAGAACCTGGTTGTCATCTGTTATTCCCAAGACTTCTGACATTCGAGCATAAACCTGGAAAAAAATTCAAGAGTGGCATCTTAATAACCCACCAGTTTTCAAAACTTTTATTGTTCTGAAGAGATCTCTTTTTTCTTTTTGGCAGCAGGTTATAAGCACACTGGCTGTTTTGGTTTTTTGGTCATTCAATTCTATTGTGGCTATATTAGGTATGTGTCACTTTTAAAGGCTGAAATTATGGGTCAACTGTATTTCTCCTCCCCATACTTATGTTCTATAATCTTTTTACGTTATACAGTTAAGAAAGCAAGTCATTTTTTCTCAAGAAGCTTGTGGTGACTGAAGCAGACTGAAATGGGTAGACAATAGCACAAGCTAATACATGTGGAGTGAACCTATTCATGTTTACTCAGAAGTAAGTCCTACTTAGGTCAATGAGGCTTGTTCTCTGGTAAATATGCATAGGGTCACAACCTTAGTGGCATAGGTTTATATGTTCTTGGAACTTTTTGCTAACATATTAATGGCAGGCTCTCTAACCTAATTGCCATGTTTCTTGTCCTCCACCCTCCATGTTCTCTGATATGTGTCTCTCTGTCTGCCAAATTACAATCATATGTCTTGAACTAGTAATTCAAGAAATGACCCCATCTTGGTTATAAATTTGAGTTCTGTTCTACAGTGAATTATTAGAATAATTATTCCCAAAGGTTGAGTTAGTTTGTTACTTGCATGAAGTTATACCATATTATGTTTCTACTATTAATAAAGTTTTGGGCACTTTTCAGTGTACAGTCTAATTTACCCTCAAACAGAGTCTGTGAGATAGGTTAGAGTAGGGGAGAGAGATAATAGCATGCCCAAGTTATTGACAAACCTTGTCCTAGAGCTGAGCAGGGATTTGAACACAGGTCTCCCAAAGCTAACATTATAAATCACGGTAGCACCCTGGGAAGATCTATTTGAATTTATATTCAAGAACATCAAAACCAAGACGTTGCACAAGCTACCTGTTACATGATTGATCTATGCTATGTTGCTGCTAATGATTCTCAAATTTTGAACCCACCATATACCTTAAGAAATTCAGATGTTTTAGTTTCAAAGTGACAGTTTTAGTTTCAATGGGCTGTATCTAATGATGTCATTCCACTAGCAGAAAGCTACTCCCTCTTGTGTAAACCGTTTTCATCCTTGCGCAACTTCCTCTGTACATGCCTCTTGTGTAAACCGTTTTCATCCTTGCGCAACTTCCTCTGTACATGCCTTTGTAGAAGCACCTTCACTACTCATTATCTTTTCGCTGTGCTGTTGCTTATGCTAGTTGCACTAGTTGCTTCACTAGCACTTGCGCGATCACTAATGGAACACACAACCACTAGGGGAGCACCACCTCATATACCTTTGCTGCTAGTGTTATGTTGGATACAACCCTATGTTCTTATCTCGGACTCTACTAATAAGGCATCCCTCTCTCTTTATTCTTGTGGATATGTGCTACTTTGTATGAGAAAGTAATCTTGAGATCTTTGAAAAATATTTCATATGTTTTTAAATTAGAATGAAAAAGGAAGTCACGTCCAACACTCATAGCATTTATCAGGGCTTAACAGCAAGAATATGGCATTCTATTCTAAATACATGTCAGACTTTCAAATTGACAATAATCATTTACTGTGATTAAAATCTTTCCTATGCTGGGTGATTACGTTAGGGTTATAATAGCTGGGTTATGGTTATGACAGGACAGGACAGCAACCATCAGATTCAAAGAAAGCTATGCTAGGCTTAACAAGGGATAGCCATGATTAACAAGGGATAGCCATGCTTATGAGTTTCCCTGTGGAATCTGGCTGGATGGGCCTTTGGGTCTTAATATAGCTTTTATGATCACATGCAACATTTCACTTTCAGAAGTGCCCGGGTACAACTTGCTTGAGTAAATAATCATTTAGTAGTAATAACATTGTCTTTACTAAGCATGCAGACAGAAAAGTTCTAAATTTCCAATCTGGGATTAATTCCACACACTTTATATGCAAGGAACATTTGATATGCAAGATCATTCCTATTTAGTGGATTTGTTTGCGTAGAAGCATGCAAGGCTTTGAGTAAGACAGTATTATTTATATTATAGTATAATCATGTTAAGTCTTCTGTTTAGAAACGCAAGGGTTAAGTGTAGCACACATATAGACTGTTTCAGTTGTTCAGATATTTCAATAAATTAGCATGAGCTTTCGTGGGTTACAACCCACTTTATCAGATACTATAAGTGGAACTGGAGGCTTTGGGCCCAAAAAGACAGTTAAACAGTTAGGTGTGCAGCAAGCATTCCATTCTCTTAAAGCAACAGTTACAAACCAGAAGGTTCACCAAGAGTCTTTATAATGTACATAGAAATCATAGTCCCTACCGAGTCCCTGATTAACACAATCAAAGTTTTTTATCAGGGAGAATGGAAAGGTAGCTATAATCCTTTGATATTTATTTATATCTATATACAAAAGATATCACTGTAGCTATTTTGTATTCTTTAGTCTTTGCAATTGATGCCACAATAACTATCTATATTATAAGTTGAGTACAATGGCATTTCAGGATTTTATTTTTTTTTACCAAATGTAACTTCTGTTTCAACTGTTTGCATAAGGTACCTTAACATGAAAATGAAAGAAAAAAAGGTGAGACAGAGGAAACCATGTGCTATGCTAGCATTTTCTTTCTGTTGTCAATTAACATTCAGAGCAGGGTTGAACAAATAAAACACCCGGAAAGGTGTCAAACTTAACAAAGAACCCTCCTTTAATCCACAGTTATCCTTGTAACTCTTGCTACTCCTTTTATCATGCATTAGCTTTGATTCCTATTATCACATCAAGATCTATGTCAATACGTATCCCTAGAGATGTCCCTCAACTACAAGAATCTGACAGCTAAGCTTGAGTGCTAAACAGGATCATTACCTCTTAAATCTATTTATCTGAACCACTGAATAAGTAAATTGAAAAGCTCATTAGCAACAACAATCTGATTTGTTTTCATGTGTGACAGGGTCATTTTAAGCAGTTGTATGTGTAACATAGTTCAACCATGCGTTATGCAAGAGAAAAAGTCCTTAAATTAAAACAGCTAAGAAACCTGTACTAAACCTGTACAATTTTGCATATAAAAGTATTTGATCCTGTGTGCATCTCCTATACAACACACACACAGTTAGCACTCCTTCTAATATTGAGCACAGGTGGTAAGAACAAACAAGACTGGAGACAAAACACAGCCACTGAGAAACAAGAGGGAGGTATCAACATATTTGGGGGGCAAGGGCCAGGCAAGATTGCAGAAGTAAAAACAACAATTTTAAAACAGCCTCAATGGCCAAAAATACCCAACAGCCCAATGAGGACTGAGCATGCTCAGTAGCCACAGAATCTCCAGTGTCAGACGGAAACAACAGAACACTGGAGGTGGGGATAGAATACCCTGCTTGAGTTCATTCCAGCTTTTATTATCCTGGAGAAAGACGTGACTGGCTGGCTGAAATCCCAAAAAGGAACATTCCTGCTAAGAGGTGTGGATATATTACAATATTCTGCTACAAATCCCACCTGTAGCATTCAAAATCTAAGCCCTGTTGAGATGGTGTTAGTCTCAGTTCGAGATCAGGGACAGGATCTCACTCCTCTGCTGAGGATGCAACTGAGATGGAAGCTACTGTCTCTTCCACCTTTGAGTCCAAAACTTGGCTTGGGATGGGGGCCATGACAGTAAGTCCCATCTGCATAAGGCCCCCATCCTCCAATGCATGGACTTTTTACATACAATGCATATTCTCTGAAAAATGGAGGCTACACAGAGTCTAGATGCATAGGCCCCTGTTAAGCTGAGTGTGCCAATGTGAAGAGGTCAGGTGAAGAAAGGGTACAGGGCCAGTAGGTTCCCCGCTCCCCCGATTACAGCTGTACACGCCTTGTCACACAGGGCTATAGGCTCTACTCATTCTTACATATCCTAGACTCAGACATAGAGCCTGATGAAAGCTAGCAGGTTGCTCTCAACTGATTTTTGCACCTTGCTGGTTGAACAGTTTGCAGCCTAACTTTATTTTTATGTATTTATTAACAATATTTATACACCACTCCATGTCAAAAGATTTTGGAGTGGTGAACAGCAGAGATAAAAAGAATAAAACACCATGTTAAAACAATTAAAACATTTTAAAACAAACTTCCATGGTGTTTGCCTAATCTGGGGCCATCAGGATTGGACAAGCTCTGCGATCTATTCCATTTTTAGTAGAAACATCACAAACCAATAATATAGGATTTAAAATGTGTATAACACATGCAACAGTGAAACCACAATATTCTCAGTGGGAGGAGGGGTCAGAACCACAAAAGCTATAGCCAACACTTATGGATAATTAAACTTCAATAGAAAGGTAAGATTCAGCAATTAGTTCCATTCAAATATATTCTCAAGGAAAAACTAATGTTTCTTTTCTTATAGTATGATCAAGAGGTTAAGCAGTACCCAATCACATTACTCCAGAATTAATTCAATACTTAAAATACCACAAAGTAACATAGAGATGAGAACAGCCTATTCTTATTACTTCAATAATCCAAAATGTTTTTTGTTTTGTTTTTTGCTAAGCTACAAAGAACAAAGAAATCAACCCTGAGTGCTCATTGGAAGGACAGATACTGAAGCTGAAGCTCAAATATTTTGGCCACCTAATGCGAAGAGAAAAGTCACTGGAAAAGACCTTGATGCTGGGAAAGATTGAAGGCAGAAGGAGAAGGGGACGGCAGAGGATGAGATGGCTAGATAGCATCACCGATGCAATGAATATGGACTTGAGCACACTCCGGGAGAGAGCGGAGGACAGGAAGGCCTGGCGTGCTATGGTCCATGGGGTCACGAAGAGTCGGACACGACTGAACAACTGAACAACAACAAAGAACAGAGGAGACAGGGAGGCATATATCCAACTTCAGAGACAAAATTGCAGAAAGCAGTGTATTTTAATTTAATTTTAGGATAAGAAAACATGTTATCACCATTACAGAAATTAAAGTTTAACTCTTATATTGTTCATGTAATCCTTTGGCCCCAGATATGTTTAGCCAAGAAGCGGCAGCTAATTATATCAATCCTTAAAATGTGAAGCATATCATAAAACTGGGAAACAGAGAATGAGAGTTCCTAAAGGTTGTATGGATATATAATGACAGTCAGAGAAATTCAATAACAGCTCTGTATGGAATGTACTCAGAAGCACTGCATGAAACAAATTAAACTAGAACAATGAATCCTTCACACTGTGCGAACAAGAATAGACCAGAAAGTGTTGATTCTATATGTTTTGTAACGGCTATAATAATGAATTAAGATTTGAGTAGCCAACCTTCAGAAAATTACAGCAAAGTTATTACCCAGAGGCACACCATAAATGTTTTAGATCTTACAACTTCTTGAACTTTCTTCAGGCTTTGCTGCAGAAAACCAGCACTGACACAGACTCAACATTAAAGCACTTTGTCATCAGATAACTTAGGGCAGTCAAACATGCACTCTTCCTAGCAGAGTTCAGATGGAAAACTAGCAGAGCTGGCCGCTGCAGAGGAGGCTGGGGAAAACACCCTTATTCATATTAGGCTGTGTTACTCTTACAGCCACTTCCCACTTTACATTATTTGGTATTCAGGCACAGGTAACCAGAATACAAAATATGCCCACCTCCTGTCAGCTGAGAATGGTGTGTACATCTTTTAAGGCATCCCCTTTCTCAGCAAAATAAACTCTAGCTCCGATGTAACTGTGCAGTACTAGGTTCACCCTGCCCCCTCCCTGCTTCCATGCAAAGAGAGCCAGTGTCAGGTTATAGCAGTCTTCCCGAATGTTGTGCCCTCCAGACATGACCTTGCTGGCTGGGAATGATGGGAGCTGCAGCCCAACACATCTGGAGGGCACCAGATTGGGGAAGGCTGTTGCTGTGTCGGGAGGTGTCAGGGAGATTTAGGTTCAAATCCCCACTCAGTTGTGAAAATCACTGGGTGATTTTGGGCCAGTCATTCTCTCTCCAGCTAAATGTACCTCACAGGGTTGTTTTGAGGATAAAAGAGGGGTGGATTTAAATGAATAAAATAAATGGGGGTGGAGGAAAATATACATATGCATTTCATCTGAACAGATGAAAGGCAAGTGTATTTTACAGGCGAGTATCCCGAGTACAAATGGTAACATGAGAAGCAGCATTTTGAAAAGTATAATGCAAGTATATTTTCTTCCATATTTTCTTTATCTTCCAAAAAGCTTGGAACATAAAGTTTTAAATTCATTTACAGGCATCCATTTGGAATTCTACCCCTATTTGTGCAATAGTTAGTGCAGCAAATACTTTGTTTTGTTACTACAATGAGCCCTATCCATGTGCATTAAAACAGCTTCAAACAGATACCAAATCTAAATGTGGCACAGCTGTATGGCTGGAGTTCTGGCAGGGGGGAGGAAAGTAGAATTGGGGAAAGGACTGGGACTCTTCCATCTCCCCCCTCACCTACCTGTCAAATCTAACAGGACTTTAGGCAGCCACATACGTAACAGGCAGTGAAAAATATCCTCACAGTGGAAAATGCAGCACGCTCAAGGAAGAGCCACAAATCCCAATGGGAAGAGACTAATCCCTACATCCACTGCTGGTTTCTAGAAGGTTGGGGAAGGATGGCCTTAAATTCTTCCCAAATTGTTCACACAAATGACTCTTTCCCCTGGAACTACCGCTGCCTCACGAGGAGGCACCACAATCTCTCCCATCCCATCAGTGGAGAGCAGAAGTGGACCTGCATCAGACCATGGCCTGAGGAAAGCGCAGAAGGAATGCTATGTCCCACCAGACTGGTGTCACTCGGGAGTATCGGAAGCTGGCTTATACCGAATTAGACTGTTGGTGTATTTAGCTCATTATTGTCTACAGTGACCAGCAACAGCTTGCCTAGCTTTCAGGGAGGAGTCTTTCCCAGCCCTGCCTGGAGTTGCCAGGACTGAACCTGGGAATTTTTCCATGCAAAGCAGGTGCTCTACCACTGAGATTTGTTGTTTATTGTTTTGCCTTTAAAAAAAATATATGGTTACTGGGGTATCAATAATCCAGACTGGCAAATACCTATTTGCTTTATTATTTATTTATTACATTTGTATCCCACCTTTCTTCCATCACATGTGGTTCCCAGGTAGTCTCCCCTCCAACCACTGACCAGACCCAGACCTGCTTAGCTTCAGCAAGGTGGCTGCCTCATGTGCCTTCAGACTATGCCCTGGGACCTATTTGTAGCTTTCTGGGACAGCCTTATCACAATGTATTACATTCTTTTTTTTTTACAGGAGATCAATCTTGTGTCCCCACTGTGCCATTTAAACATCATCTGTTGCTGTTGTCCATCCCCCTAACATGGGCATTAATTGCTATGTCATAAAAAGCAATGAGTAAAGAGGCCCTTGAAGTTACAGTAGGGTAGGCAATCTTTAAAACGGTAGTTAACATGTTATTGTAGCTTATGGTATATTTAAGAAATTCATCACACAGATATCTTCTCTCTAAGTATTAGAAACTTAGCAGAGAAGATTATTGCTTCAATCCACCAAGGTTTACACACACTCAAATCAAGCTTGTGTGCATGGGCAGAACATACAGATGATGTCATCCACATGCCAAAGGTACTCCGCAAGGGGGAAAAAATAGCATGCAATTCCTAGGGATGCATGAAAGGGGCTTCTGTATCCTGCATGCACCGCTAAAAAAGGTTGTGCTATCAGTTTATTTATTTATTTATTTATTACATTTCTATACTGCCCAGTAGCCGAAGCTTGCTGATCACTTGTAGAAGATAGGTGTGTGATTTCAGGCATTTTCTTCCTCCTCACAGCTGACAGTACCAACCATGTGCTTGGCAGGGAGATCTTCATGTATTATGTACATATGCAGTCTAAATGCTGCATGCAAGGTTTCTGGATCAGGGCCTATATGTTTTAAGTTATATATCAGAATGCTTTTTGCACATTTATATCAGAGCCTTGGGGGAAGGGGGAAGATACACCATAGCTAATGCTAGCAATTTGAACACTACTCTTTGGCAGGCCAGAAATAAGATAATTGTTCAACATAGGCTGGCTTTTTTGAACTACTGGAAGCATTGTCTGTAATTATAGACATCTGTCATTGCTAGCCACTCAGTAGTAATCCTGACATCAGTATACAACTATAACACTAAACTGCCTCCAGGCATAGTAATGGAGGCCAGATACGAAAGGCGGGTAATCATCTGCTTCATCCAAACTATCTGTCAAAGGTTCCCAACCACAAATAGCTCTTATGTTTTGTATCCTTAGGATAATATGTTGATTTATTTTAGATACTCTAATATTTACAGTCTAGGCCATCTACTAAAATAAAGAAACAAACCTTATAGCTAATCAAGGCAGTTAGTATTTGAAATCATCCTGAAAGACTATAGCTCATCACTACAATGTTAAATATTGCTAGTCTTTTTTTGAACATGTCCTGTTAGAATAATAAAAAGGCAATCAGACCTTATTAGCAAACATATTGAACAGATAGTTACAGTTTGGACCTTTGTGTAGTTGTACAAAGCCATACAGGTGTCAGAGTGCCACTCTTGCAACGTGCAAGGAAACAACATGTTTTTGTATAATTTTATTTTGTTGAATAATGAATGTTTTAGAATTTGCTAGGTATGTTTGGATAAGATTCATTATTAATTCTACTCATCAAATCTATTTAAGTTTTTGAGTAAACTAGAAAACAATGTATCTACATTTTAAGTAAGATGTATAATCACAGCAGGAATTGGAGAGGAAAAAAAGAGGCTGTGGGCTTAAGCTAATTAAGAATGAACATCCTTATAATTATTATAATCTGTTATTAACAAAACTAAGACAGCTTATACCAAAAACCCAGTTCATACCAAGGAGAAACTATTAATTATTAGACAGACTGTTAGCTTACAAGTGAGATGCATTTTAAAAACCTCCTTTAAAATACAATTGCTAAATGCCTTACAGTGCTGTAACGTGAGACAGGTTCAAATCTTATTACTTCACTGAAATTAAAACCTAAGTTTTAATACTGTTCAAGTCGAACAACGATTCCACACTTTATTGCTTTTGAAATCCCTTGATGATCATAGGAAAAAATGCCCTCGAGAAAAAAAGACTCTGTTTTCGATAAACAGAAAATACAGTTTGCACTCTTAGCCTCTTTGTCATCACAAAAAAAGGATTTAATGCCAATTCTTAAAAAAAAGAAAGACTTTTTTCACAAAATGTGCACCTTGTGTGCCATTTGTAAAATCAGTTCACTTTCTTTTATTTATTACTGCAGTGCGGCAAGGCAATAAAGCAGCTACCGATAGCTAATAAATTACATGCCTTTTAAAACAATTCTCCAGCTACAAAAACTTGTAACTACAAAGGTTTACATTTACATGGTACATCATGTGAAATGTCTATATTTTTGTCTTATTAACCACTTTAGTAAAATCTGACCTTTTATCTAGTAGCTGAAGGCAAATCTGAGGTTATATCTAAGAGTAAAGCGTGCACGTGCACACACACACACACACACACACACACACCTTTCCACTAACACTGCCATTCTGGCCATCCTAAAAGCATTATGTAATTTTTAAAAAATGGCACATGGCTTACATTATTTACTTGTTAAGCCACGCCTGCTTTAAGTAAAAAATACGTCCTTCAATCTACCTTGTACATTACAAAAACATTAATTTTTTAGGTGCACTTCCCATAAGAAAACAGCTATAGCTACATCTCCTATTTCAAAGGATTATCAATAATAACAATAATAAAAAGTATGCATTTCCAACAGATGCAGGAAAAACACGGCACCTATTTTTAATTAGAAGAGTTTATAATTCTCCATACAGGCAAATCTATTTATATGTATAACCAAAGGAAATATGTGTATGGACCTACTGAAATCATTAAGATACACTTAAATAACACTGCACCATGCTAGAATACTACAGGTCCTCAAAAGTTTTATAACTGCAGTATATATTACCTGTGCTTTGTTGGATATTCAATTTTCTTAATATCCCACATTCTTTACATACAACTTTCCCTTACTATTTGATTGGCTCCTAACTTCTAGTGACCCTATAACTCTATCCTTATAAGCAATATCAGGATTATATATTTACACACTTTGGGACTATTGTAGAAATTCCAGGAAATCCAGCAAGTTATTAAGCCACATTCCTTTAGATTGACATCTTCACAGATTTGTCTATAATACCTCTATATGTTAACAATGCAAAGTAAACTTAACTTGCATGCCCACCCCTGTGAAAAAAATAACACATCCCAGGTGCATTTTAACAGTATACTGCTTTTGAATATCTTTCAACAAGCCTGGATGATGCTAGGAACAATTCTAAATGCAATAGCTCCCCCCCATCCCAACTGCCCCGATTTAGCATAATTTTGATTTAGCACAATGTCTGGTATTAGCAAAATTTTGGGCATTCTATAATAAACGTAAATCCAACCTCTTTGCTAAAGAGCTTGAGAACTAAAAATCAGAAACAGAAACCTACTTCACATTAGCTGTGCAAATAAAGTAACGGGGGCTTGTTCCAGACATTTTACGAGGGGGAGTGTAACTAAGGAAACAAATGACTAGAATAGGGAAGAAGAATTACCTGGACTGGAAAGAGAAGAAAACTGATGGGGGAGAGAAGAAGGAACAGAAGCTTATGGCCAAAATCCAAAGGACTGAGAGAGAAGAACTAGTTCCAGAAGTCAAAGGGACTTTAGATGTGTTTTTCTTAAACAGCAACATTCACCCTTGCAATTTTGCATGGCAATTGGTTTTTGAAAGTAACAGCAGTTTAACATAAAGTTTGTAATACAGCATAAGAGCTGATCAATACAGCTATTTGAAGAGGAAAGGGCAACATTTCTACTGGGATAGTGCAAGCCCTTGCATGAACCTAAGCAGCTCTTTAGATTCCAGCCAAAAGGAAGATTAACTGCACATCTGGAGCCATCAGACCAGCATACTTAAGATGAACCACCTTCCAGGGGGATGGTAAAACCACTATTAATTCCAATTAGTGTTGACCTCAAAATATAGCAATCAAGGATGGATTGAAACAAGCTGACTACTGTAAAAGACGAACAAGATCTATAGTGCTCCCTCACTAGCCTTTTTCTCAAATATTGATGTCATTTGCTCAGTTTAGTTACTCTGAAGAATCCTGTTGGGTCCCCACCCCCAAGGGCTAGAATTTCATGATTTCCTAAGCTTCCAAATGGTATAGCAGCATGACTGCAATTTTCAGGTTCTAATGAACAGCACTGTTAACTCACCAGGTTTGGATTGGTGGTTCTTGTGAGAGTGGTGACCAGTGCTGTAGAACATTGTTTCTTTCTCCATCACCTGTCTTCCACTCTGCCATTACCTTCATCAGGGAAACTGATAAGGTGAAGAGTCAGGGGAGCCTTGTTGCTTTCTTAGTATTTTTCCCCACATCAGTACTGGTATGTATACATACCCAGTTTTCAAAAACATCAGCAGCAATGGGGGTGGCCAAGGAAGCCCTGAACAAGGCAAAGGGGCTGAACTGATATCTGTGATGGACTATAGGGTTTTTTAGCTATCATCATCCCTGTACTTACTGAAAAAGTCACTATATCTTTTTCTGTTGCAGAAAAAAAAAATGACAGCCCAATTAACATGTTTCTGATTTGCTCAGTGTGGATGCTATACTGTTCTCTCTCTCTCTCTCTCTCTCTCTCTCTCTCTCTCTCTCTCTATATATATATATATATATATATATTTCATTGTTCTGTATGTCTTTGTATATACATTTGTATACCTTGTATTTCCCAATCTGGTCGTGGACCATAATAAACAGATTTTCATTTGCACTAGCAAATCCAATTACGGAGGGCACACGTGATATCCCAGCAAGAGCAGCATCTTCAAAGAAAGAATAGCAAGGGGAACTTCCCCAAAGTATTAAAAGGTTTTCTTGGAACATCTCAAATACTAATTTTAAAGCTACAAGAGGGAACCCAGCAAACTCACAGGAGACACATTCAGGAATGCCAAACATGAATGTGGTCAAATATTCAGGACTGTGAGCAAGTTTTGGTGGTATCTGGAGTGATCAACTGGTCTGGTGAAGAACTGGACCTAGGGGACTTGGGGGAAAGTAACAGGAGAGGGCTGGGGAAGAGACCTATTAGCAAAATTGTAGGGGTGCGGCTGAGCCAAACAAGCCTTATCACAATAGGGTGGAGCCACCTTCCCAAAGGTCTAAAGAAGGGGAATTAAGGATCACCGGATCACTGCCAGGATCTCAGTGCTTAGGTCTGACCTTTGTGCATCACCTAGACTTCTGTGATCTCAAAAATTCCTAGCTATGTTAGTGAAGTAGGAGGATCAAAAAGAGAGAGACTCACTTGTGAGACTCACTTCTACTTGGGTGGAAACGGTAGTTCTTACTTTTTATCCTTCTTAGGATTGCTTTCATTGGTTTGCTGATGACCATACAAGCACCAAAGGGTTGAGTTCTAACCTGGATCTGGTGTCCATTCCCCAATGAAACACATATTAGAGGCTAGAGATGTACCTCTCTCTGCATTGTGGTTCCAAAGGAAGAATCTATGAGGAAGACTACTGGAGACTTTCAACGCATTTTTCTTAATAGTTAAGAGACTGGACCAATCTCCAAGTTCATTAGCATGGGTAAAAGTTGCTCTAGCCAACAGTGATTATTATTTAGGACAGGGAGGGCAATATGTGACCTTCCAGATTTTTTGGGCTTCAACTCCCATCATCCCAAGCTAGCATAGCCAATGGTGAGGAATGATGGGAGTTGTAGGCCAAAACATCTGGAGGGCCACAAATTGCCCACCCCTGGTTTAGGATGACTGCATGGCCAGGAATGAAGATTCAAAGCCTCAAAAAAGTTCAGCCTCTCCTTTGGGATTTTTCTGATCTTTTTTCAGGTCCTCACATCTTGGTTTGGGAATAGCATATTGGGCTTAAGCACTCTCCTCCCCCTGCAATGGCACATTATGCAATCAGCTGAGTTATTATTTTGGTATCAGCTATTATGAGCTTGCAAAACACCATTTGTCTGGTCACCTGTAGCTTTTGCCACAATTTCCAATTGTACACTCTCCCCCCTGCCACTTGGGTGGGGGATGACTGTTGTCTAGGGAGAACATGAGCCCACCAGAAATAAAACTCAGCAGGGCAGGCTGCTTTCCCTTTTTCTTTATCTGGCAAACACACAAAGTTGTCTTATACCCGGCAGACTATTTGTCCAGCTGGCCCAGTACTCTCTAGTCTTGACTGGCTGCAGCTCCCAGGGACTTGGCCAAAGACAGGCCTTTCCCAGTATCTGCTACCTTTTAATTGGAGATGCCCGGGATTGAACCTGGGACCTTCTGCGATGAAACATTATAAATATATTCTTTGTTTGCACACACACCAGAATTGTAAAAATATCACATAAATCATAGTAAAATCCATAATTAAATGAAAAAAGAAAACTCCCAACATTTTACTGAACAATATAAAAAGCTCCAATGCGAGCGTGAGGCTGTTTAGTCTTATATTTCATCATTTGTCTCCTTTAGATCCCATACAGCAAGTAAGGGTACAATCCTGTGTGTGTTTATAGACAGAAAAAAGTCCTACAACTCCCAGCATGGCTGGCTGGGGCATGCTGGGAGTTATAGGACTTTTTTCTGTCTAAATATGCATAGGACTGCACCCTAAAATAGTTCTAGCTGGGGCGGGCAGGCGGGCGATATGTATTTCTTGAATCCCATGCAGTGGGGGTGAATCCATTCTAACCAAATCGATGTGGAACATACTTCTTGCCCACACTGTGGTTGTTTTCAAAAGGAGTCTTATGTTTACAGAGAATTAAGAAGTAGGTGACTTAACCAGGGCAATATACCCTTCATGTTCAGATGCTAATTGACACTAGTACCCTTTTTTTTAAAGGAAAAGAGCAGCCTCTTTACATAAGATCTTCTCCCTTCCCTTTAAGAACTAACATTTCTTGAAACAAACCGTGGGGTATTAGAAAATACGTAATAATCAACATGAAATCAAAACAGCAAGCATAACTTTGCTTACATATCTTTAGATCGAACAGCACAAAAGCTAACTACTGCTTTTGTAGTTACATACTACAAAACTGCTAACTGATGCTTTTGTAGTTACATACAGCATAAATATCTGCAACATCATGCACCATTTGGCATAGGACAAACTCATTTTGGTCAGACATATTGTAAATTGAATTTTGTGTCAAAGACAGCCCATAGCCCAAGAGATCCAGCTCTTTATTTAGAAACTGCCTAGTAATCAGTGATCATAATCATACTGACTCTTAGCCAAAGGTGGTGTTTCTCACTGTATTGTAGAGTTCAACTACTATACACAGATTTGGGCACAGCCGGTAGTACATGCCCTGGTCTCCTCTCGTTTAGACTACTGTAATGCGCTCTATGTGGGGTTACCCTTGAAGACGGTTCGGAAGCTGCAGCTGGTACAGAATGCGGCGGCTCGCCTGATTAAAGGCAGCTGCCAGCGAGATCACATCACTCCAGTGCCCATGGAGTTGCACTGGTTACCAGTTGTTTTCCGGGCCAAATTCAAGGTGTTGGTTTTGACCTTTAAAACCCTATATGGTTCCGGCCCAGCCTATCTTAAGGAGCGCCTCCAGCAGCACCAGACAGGCCACTTAACAAGATCAGCCTCGGATGGCCTTCTCTCTGTCCCATCAGCCAGGACAGCTAGACGGGTGGGGACGAGGGAGAGGGCCTTTTCTGTGGTGGCCCCCACTCTGTGGAACTCCCTCCCTAGGGAACTCTGTCATGCCCCCTCTTTAATGAGCTTCCGCCGTGCATTAAAAACATCGTTGTTCAGGCAAGCATTTGGGGTGGGTTAGGGTATTTTAGAAAATGTTTTTATTGTAGAATTTCATTGTTTTAAACTGTTTTACTGTATGCTGTACATCGCCCAGAGTGACTGGGTGACCAGCCAGATGGGCGATTAATACATTTAATAATAAATAAAATAAAATAATAAACAGCCAATCCTGGCACATTCACTGTGCCGGTTCGCATGAATTGACAACCCAGGTTTTTTTTTTAAAAAACTAGCCCCCGTGTGCTAGCTAGTCCCTGTTGCTCCATCAGTCCTGCTTGGCTCCTCCTGCCAGCAGGAGGGGCTGAACAACCCAGCAACTCTCCATTCCTGGGTTATTTAGCATGACGTCAAAACCCAGAACTCTGACTTGCTTCTACCCAACCAGGTTCCAATCTGGCTTGTTGGGGGAGAGACGAGCCAGGGTTCTGAGTCTGGATGTTATGCAAAACAACCCAGGGATGGGTTGTTTAAAAAAACCTAGGTTGTTGTTGCATGTGAACTAGGCCATCCCCTGGGGACCATATGGGCACACAGTTAGCAGGTAGGGATATTAAGTGCCCCCAAGATTTAAGTTTGAAGAGTTAAACTTCAATAGGCAATTAGAAAGATAAAGAACCCTATTTCATAGTAATACAGAAGACACAGCTAGGAAAGAGCTATTTCATATCTTGCATACAGAAATATCAAAAGGAAAAGAACTCATAGCGAGGCAGATAAGATCAAAAGGCATTACAGCAGAAAGGTAACTGAATCTGAATTCATATCCCTTGGTTCAAGGTGATGTTGGCTGCCACAACTTTAAAATGAAATTTGGCAGTGAAGAACATTGTTGAGGCTGAAATCCTACGCATCATTATCAAGGAGTAAGCCCACAGAACACATTATGGCTGACTTCCAATTAAACATTCATAGGATTGTGCTAAGAGTTTTGTTCACAGTAGTAGGGCAGATCTTATTTTTATAACTAATACAAAATAATTCTAAAGCCTTGTGTGTGTTTTTCTGTCACAAGCTCTTTCCATAATTAATGTGATTTTCTGCTTTTGCTTTTAATCTTTTACATACTTAAGGTAAAAATCTGGAAATTGCAAATTTTACTCTTAATTTTCAGTCATGCATTCCACTACTTTTGATTAAATATCTGCCAGATGCAGGTGAAACGCAATATTGCATACAGACTCTCCGCTTGTGTCCTCCCCACATGCACCCCCCGTGGTACCCCAGCAACTTCTCTGGAGGGCACCTCAACCCTCCAGAGCAGATTTGGGGGGGGGGGAGGGACTGCATGGGGAAGGAGAATTGCCCCCTCCCCATTCTGCTGCTGGAAACTGTTCTCTAGGCAGGATGGTCTAACCGCACACAACCCTTCGTGTTTAAAATAGTTTTTGCCTTAAGTAAATACTTACACACAAGATTAAGACCAAGCCTAGCTATTTTCTGGAAAGAATATAAAGCTTATAGTCAGACTGGCTTTCAGTCTCGTATTCTTTATACATGGGAGCCATTTTTCCATGTTTTCATTCACTTTCTGTACTCTTAATTTTAGAAATACCCAACATCATGTGGGCAGAGTCAATCATGCAGATCCTTTCTACCCAACTGCTGCCTCTGATCTCAGCCAGGCAACAAATGCATGGAAAAGACTTGCCTTACTTACATGGTGTTGGACATTTTAAATGTTACAGCAGCCCTGTGGTGAAGCCATTCATTAGTCATTATTATTTATTATTGTATTTATTTACAATATTTGTATACCGCTCCACATCTAAGGATTTCAGAGTGGTGAACCGCAGAGAGGATAAAAGAATAAAACCCATGTTAAAATGATACTATTTTTCAAAAAGAAACAGAATTCTGATAAACCAAGTTCTGATAAAACCGCAGCCGGTCACTCAAGGAAGGCTTCCTGAAATAACGATGTTTTCAAGAGGTGCTGGAAGCAATCAATGCTGGCACCTGCCTGACCCGATTCAGATCTCAGGGAGAAAGAGCTGTGTGTCATCAGCACACTGATGGCATTTGGCTCCAAATGCCCTAATGACTGCTCCCAGTGGCTTCTTGTAGATGTTAAACAAAACTGGGGACAAGATGGTACCCTGCGGAACCCCATCGCTCAATTGCCAAGGGGCTGAGGAATAATCACCTTATATTACTGTCTGAAATCAGTCCCGTAGGTTGGACTGGAACCACTGAAATACAGTGCCTCCAATACCCATCCCACAGAGTCGATCCAGAAGGATACTATTGTTGATGGTATCAAAAGCCAATGAGAGGTCGAGCAGAAGTAACAAGATTGCACTCCCCCTTTAATTACTGATTAAGGCCTGTATTTTAGTTAACTGCAGGATTATTGTCATGTTTTTGTGGTCAAATTTTATAATTTTATACACTATATTTTACTGGGGGGGGGGTACATTGTGTTGAGCCTTTGGTTTGGCAGCATAACAATCCAAACATTCAGATCTGATTCATCCAAACATTTTGTGTGTGTGTGTGTGTGTGTGCGCGCGCGCGCGCGCGCACGCGCACACACGTGTGTTTTCCCCATAAACCTTCACAGTTGCAGGCACACACCATCTCTGGTGAAGGTAGTCTGAAGAAAAAATATGCGCCCTCCTGCATTATTTTAAGACACATCTTGAAGCATGGGTGGGCAACTTGTGGCCCTCCAGATGTTTTGGACTACAACTTCACCACCCCTCACCATTGGCTAAGCTGGTTAGGGATGATGGGTGTTGTAAGCCAAAACATCTGGAGATCCACAAGCTGCCCACTCCTGTCTTAAAGTGTAAAAAATGGCACTGACTAGGTTTGGATGACATGTTAACCCATGACAGGTTAAATAAATCATGATGGTTTATTTAACCCATGATGGCTCAATATGTTGTCTGTGAGCTCTTTTCCCACCCATGGTGGGTTGTTTCCCACAAATAAGACACCCTGGGAATCCACAGTCTGCAGTAAGGGTTATTTTATCTATAGTGGGTTAGCGTGTTATCTGTCGCGCCAGCGTGGGTTACAGAGATTACCTACAGAACTGCTCGGTAAAAACAGCCAAAGACGCTGCCAATGCTCTGCTCCTCTTGAGCGATCTCTGAGCAAACTTGTTTTCCTGCCACATTCAGCTGTGTCTCTAACTGCAAATAAGTCCCCCCCTTCTGGTGCAGTTTCCAAATTGTTTCACGTGTGGATAAATCCTCACTTTTCCCTGAAAATGCAAACTCTCACATTTATCCAGTAGTACATGTAGTGGCTCCCCATAACGGAAACCTGTATATTAAATTTCATCCCATTCCTACAAACTTTCAAGGAGTTGGACCCCCTCCCCCCTTTGGTGCACTGTAAGCATCCCTCCATTCCAGTCAAGCCACCCATTCTCAACTAAGCAGAGGAAGAATGGGTAGGTGCGGGAAGGGAAGGGAAGCAAAAAGGAAATTCTTACTGTGAATTCCTGTTTCCAGGACTCCTGGAGAGCATTCAATATTCTTATCCTTCAGGATAGCCCCTCTTCTTCCATAAGCAGGCAGGCCAATGTCTTGCTGGTCTACTTTAGAGGAGGGATATCCTGGTCTCCTAGATCGGTACTGGAAAAGCAGAAAAACCCTTCTACCTCCAAAGCAAGAAACTATAGAATTAGAATACTAGCTCAACTCCTGGCCAAAAACGCCAGTTGGATAATCTAAGCATGCTAATATCACAGCTTGTGAACTAAAAATATATTGTTGAAATGGGAATTTCCTCCCAAGAAAAACTGTCTACCACCTCCACATGTGCAGCGGAGGCAGAAGCCCTAAAATCCCCCCCCCCCCCGCCGCCAGCTCAAAAACTGGACCAAAGAGGCAGGCGAATGCCCTCCAGGAGCCCTGGAAACAGGAATTCACGGTAAGAATTCCCTTTTTCCCAGGACTCACAGAGGGTGTTCAATATTCTTATCCTTTGAGATGTACAACAGCAGTTCCATCCCTGGATGGGAGTCCAGCTGGCTTAACCTCAGACCTGAACAACCCGCTGTAAAATCCTTCTCCCACCTGCTGCATCGGCAGAAGACTATGTGTCCGCCTTGTAATGTTCAGAAAAGGTATGTGCAGATGCCCAAGTAGCAGCCCTACAGATTTCTTCTATGGAAGACCAGCCCCACAAGGCAGCAGATGTGGCTGCTCCCCAGACAGAATGGGCAGTCACCCCTTGAGGAACTTGTTTCCCAAGGCTAACATATGCCACCAGAATGCACTCCTTGATCCATCTGGAAATGATGGTCCCGGACACCTTTTTCCCTAGGGTCATATTCATGATGGACACAAACAAGCATTCAGATTTCCTAAATGCTGCAGTCCTATCCAAATAGAAATGCAGAGCCCTCCACACATCAAGCATACGCCAATTCTTCTATTGTTGGTGTTTGGGACAAAAACAAACAACCACCTCCTGGATCCTATGGAATATCGAGTTTATCTTGGGAATAACCAATGGATCAGGGTGAAGCACCACTCTGTCACTATGGAATACACATAGCTGAGGATTAGAGGAAAGGGCCCCAACTCGTAACAGCCACTAAAAATACTGTTTTAAATGTAAGAACTCTGAGGGGATTTTTTCCCATCGGGTCAAAGGGATCCCTCATAAGAGCTGTCAGAACCCAATTTAAGTTCCATGAAGGAAACCTATGGATGGGTGGAGGGTTCAATAGTGCCATCCCTTTAAGGAACTGGTGGACATGGGGATGAGAAGACAAAGACTCTCCACACCTGCACCCCAAGACACTGTTCAAGGCTGCAGCCTGCCGTTTCAGTGTATTAGTGCTTAAGCCTTTTGAAAGGTCTGCCTGTAAAAAGTCAAGAATATCCTGAACCTGCCTTTCTTCCCTCTTATACCAGGACAGAAAAGCCCTCCAAGTGTTGGAGTATACCTGATCAGTAGAGGCCTTGTGAGATGCTAAGAGAGTTGTAAGGACCTCTGATGAATAACCTAATCCCCCCCCCCATCCAATTCCGCTCAACCTCCAAGCTGTCAGATGAAACATGTGTGGTTGAGCATGTATCACAGGATCCTGTGTCAACAGGTCCTCCCAGCTGGGAAGTCTCCAACACTCCTGGGTTGAGAGGCTAACCAGATCCAGAAACCATGGTCTGCATGGCCAAAAGGGCACTACCAGAATCGCCTCTGCACTTAACTCCCTTATCCTTCCAAGTATCTGTGGTAGCAATGGCAGCGGCAGAAAGGCATAGAGGAGCCCTTGAGGCCATGCCTTCTCTAGTGCATAGCTTCCCTCTGCTTCTGGAGAAGGGTCTCTTGTCATGAATAAGGAAGTTTTGCATTTTGCAGTGTGGCAAACAGGTCAATGCCTGGTAGCCCGAAACATCGGACAATCTGTTGAAAAACCTCCAGATGCAATGCCCTGCACCACTTTGCAGCTGAGCTAATCGGCCAAGAGTTGGATTCCCCTGCCAAGTGCTTGGCCTTGATTGATGCCAGGTTGTGTTCGGCCCAGCTTAGAATCGCAGACACCTCCAAGTGTAACGCCTCTGACCTTTTTCCTCTGTCTGTTCACATAGGTTTTTGCAGCTATATTGTCCATGTGCACAAGAACATGGTGGTTCCATATTTTATCTTGAAATTCCAACAGCGCCATCTTGATGGCTCGCAGTTCCAAGCAGGTTTGTGCTTTTCTTTGCCTCCCTTGCTGATCATGTTCCTTGAGCCACCAGTGTCCCTGTGTGAGCCCCCCAGCCAAACAGGCTGGCACCTGTAGTGACCATGACTCTGTCATCATTTGCAAGCGACATCCCGTGGTTCAACCAGAAGGGCTCCATCTACTAATTTAATGCAGTTTGCAGCTCCTTGGAAATCTCTACCTGCAGATGTTCCCTGCGCACTATGTGGCTCTGGAAGGGGCAGAGTAAGCACTGCAGAGGCCAGGTGTGAAAATGCAACCAACTCACTATCTCTTGGCAGGACACCATCTGGCCTAAAAGCTGTGCCAAGGACATCAAATCATGTGCTTTGTCTGGGCTGCCTCCTCCAACATCTAAAGAATCTTGCACTTCCTGTCTTCTGTGAGGAACATCCTGTACTCCTTTGTGTCTAGGATTATGCCCAGATGCTCCAAACGCTGTGTCGGCACTAAGGGGCTCTTCTGTATGTTTAGAATGAAGCCATGTGACTGGAGACAGTTCAGAGTAGTCTGTACATCGTGCATCACCTTTTCCCTGGTCACATAGAGGACTAAGACGTCGTCTAGGTATGGGTATAGGTAGATTCCTTCCTGTCTCAGGTGTGCCACCAAAGGTGCAAGAATTACCTTGCATTGGTAATGCTTGTGGTGGTAAATGAAACTCAGGAACCTCCCGTGGCTGGACCTGATTGACACAAGTACATAGGCCTCTGAAAGGTCGATTGATGCAGAAAATTGATGTCGACTTCAATGTCTCCATTTTGAAGTGTTGTTTCATGATTTGTTGAGCCATTTTAAATCCAGTATGGCTCTTGTATCTCCATTTTTCTTGGAAACCAAGACAAAATTGGAGTAGACCTCCAATCTTTCCTGCTCCTGTGGGAAAGGCTCGATTGCTCAAATGTCCAGCAGGTGTTGAATGGCTAGCTTGAACAGTTGATGTTTGTTTGGATTCTTGGACTTCGGAGTCACCCAGTATCTGTTCCTGGGGTGGTGAGCAAATTCCAGTACGTACCCGTGACACAGACTCCAATGCCCATGCATCCGTCATTGTTGATAACCATGGGCAAACTGAAGAAGTCTGCCCCCAATGGGGCCTCTGGCATCAGGAGGAATGTGGCTTCTTTGTCCCTTTGCCTGTGCTTGCTGATGTATTTGTGGTCTGTGCCTACTTTTTGTACAAGTTCCTGGCTCATGGCCACTTGGTCTTGTGGTCTGAAATACCCTGGAACCTATTGGAGGATTTGTAGGGTCCACAATTAGTCTGAGCCCTAGCTTTTTTGTCCTCCTCCTTGGAAAAGAGAAGTACCTTCTTTTTGTCCTTTCCCTCTATGAGGACTTTCTCAAGGGGCTCTCCAAAACGTTTAGCACCTGCAAAGGGAGAGGTTGCTAATCTAGCCTGGACCCATGTCCCATCTGCACAGCCATAAGTTTCTGCGAGCTACCATGTTAGCCACCATAGCTCTAGTTTGAGCCTGGATGAATCTGCCAAGAGCGCTGCTGTGTGTGTAATCTTATATAACACATCCTTGACAGGTTTGGGAACGGATTCCAGCTCTGCCAAATCTTGTGCCCAAACGTAAACTGCCCTGGCAAACGTGGCGTTTGTGACAGTTGCACAGAAAGCCAATGCTGAGGCCTCAAAGTCTTTGTGGAGCATTGCCTCCACCCTTTTGTCACATGGGTTTTGCGGTTCACCTTCTCCCTCTGCAGGAATAGCTGCCAAGGAAGTAAGTAGTGCCACAGGTGCATCTACCAGTGGCACTTTGAGCTGATCCATGACTTCCTGAGGAAGTATGTACATCTTGTTAGCTAATCAGTTGGAAGGCCTAGACTTAGCTGGATTATCCCACTTAGCTTTACAAAGCTTCTGAAAGGAAGAGGGAAAAGGAACTGTCATAGGCTTTTCCTCCCCCTGGGGGAATACCACCCTAGATCCTGATTGGGATAGGATATTTTCACCCTCTGTCTCAGATTTCTTATCTCCAGGGAGCTGTACAGCCTGGCAGGCATTGGCTAGCAAGATAGGAAACAATTCTGGCTGAAAAAGTCTGGTAACTTTGGGAGCCATCTGAATCAGATCTTCCTCTGATAATTCTCCCTCCTCCCTGTGCTCAGTGTCAGACTGAGCATCAGAGTTATTAGGAGAGAGCTGAGAAACAACCTGAGAAACAACCTTGCTATGTCCTATCCTATGAAGAGATTTAGGTTTAGGTGCCTTTGGGCTAGGAGCAGTTGCTTTTCCCTGCGTGGCTGTAAACTCTTGAGCAACCTTCCTGCGCTTGCCTCCCCTGCCCTTCCTGCTAGACCTTGAGGAGGCCTGTCTAAGAGAGGGACTCTGAGAGGGGGAGGAGGAGGAAGAGGGAGAAGATCTACATCCCGTCTTATGTTTGTGATGAGATCTGCCTCTAGGATGGCTACGTCTGCAACTTTTCTTTTCCTTTTGAGCCTTCTTTGGTGAGCAGGATGATCTTTTGGAGGATTCCCTGCCTGCTCTCCACCCAAGCTACACAGCACCCTGCACTTCCTTGAGGACTAGGTCTTGCACCCACTGTACGAACTCAAGAGTGTGCCCTACCCCCACTTAAATCTGGTGGTATGAGGGAGGGAGGGAGGGGAAGCAGCTCTACTCTCCCCCTCTACTTCCATCTGATGCCCTGGAGTGCCCCACGGTCTCGGATGCTGCTGCTGGCAGCTGCCAAGTCTCCAGCGCTGCGGGATCGCTCAGTCTCCAACTCCATCACACTCAGTGGGGAGGGAGAGAGACACAGAGTCCGGCTCCTGTCCACCTGCCCTGCCAAGAGATGAGGCGGCAGGGCCCATGTCCTCCTGGCAGACCACACTGAGAAGAGCGGTGGTGCGTGGCCTCTCAGAAAAGGCGCAATAGAAACGTGCCCCGCTGCCAAGGGGACAGGCAGACAGGGCGGCAGAATTCGAAGAGTGCTCCCTTCTCTTTTGCTATGTGGGTCTTCCCAGACCCACCCTAACGAATTGTTTGGCAGGGGGGAGCAGAGAATACTGGACGATCAAAAACGCAATTAACGCGGTGCTCACTCGAGGCCCCGCTGTGCTGCCAGTAAGCAGGGCCAGTCTGGGCGACCAGGATATCCTTCCTCTAAAGGAGACGGGCAAGATGTTGGCCCTGCCTGCTTATGGAAGAGGAGAGGCTATCCCGGAGGATAAGAATATTGAATGCCCTCCGGGAGCCCTGGGAAACAGTCTGTTTCATGTGTGGATAACTCCTCACTTTTCCATGAAAATGCAAAGTCCCCCATTTATCCAGTACTACACGTGGTAGCTCCCCATAAGGAGAACCTATATATTAAATTTTATTCCATTTCTGCAGACTTTCAAGGAGTTAGAGGCCCCCTTTTTTTGTTGCACAGGGGTGGAGGAAGGGGACCCAGCAAAGGCTTGAAAATCTGCAAAGGAAGCTGAGATATCTGCCCAGCCAGATGGGAGGACTACAGAGGGAAGAGGGGCGAGGGGGGAAATAAATTATGCTGCGTAGCTTATTCGTCCAATTGTGTGAGGGGGCACAGTAGGCTATTTGCAAAATAAGGTACTGTGTGTGGCTTATAAGCCACCATGGCTTAATGTGACATGTGAACAGCCCCACTCTGTAGTGTGTTGAATTCATGGATCAGTTGTGCATACCTAAAAAGAATAATCTTGGCCATATTCAGGAGGCTTGCCAGCCGATAGGAATTAATGTCTCTCTTTCAAATAGTGTTGTATAGATGATGTACATTTAATTCCAGAAGGAAGAACATTTATCTTTAATTATAATGGTAGATCTATTGCAAGCAGACATTTTTATTTAATAGGGTCATACTGCAGGAAAATGCAGACGTGTCTGTAAAAAGCAAGTAGAGGGATGCCTTCACTCATTCCTACAAATAGGCAATGACAAATACATTGTACAAAAACACTAAATAAATAATTCAACTTTAAATTTTTAAAACTCATATTTATGGGAACCGTTATGACTTAGAAAGGTTGCTATATGCACTGAGCATTACATCAGCCTGAAAGAAATTAATACACAGTATTGCTTTCATTTGCTCCTCTCTCTCTCTCTCTCTCTCTCTCACACACACACACACACACGTGTACACACACACACACTAAATGTGCATCACTACTTCACTTAAATTTCCAAACAATAATGGGACAGACTGACTTTTCCCAGCAGAGGTGAGTTGGAGGGAAGGACATTAGTGTATTTAAATTTTAAATTAATAAAAAGGGTAACTGACTAGGAGAAAACATTCAAACATTTATCTCGTACTGCAAAAGCAGTAATTCCACACGTGCAACAATATATACTGGTTCTCAGTGCTTCGAAGTATCAAAATTGTCTTGACTGCCTCTTTATCATCACAAGATGTAGAACAACAGATAGCAGTCAAAACAATGAATGATGAATCCAAGATGGCTCATGTCAGCACTTGACATTCTCAGAAGCAACCGGCATTATCACCTCTAAACTATCTAGCTTATCCTACTACTGCTGTTAAAAACAAAGTGGGGGAGGGTGTGGTTGACCATCAGTTACATGGCTTTATAGCCCAAACGTGGGCATATTTATTTGGAAATAGGTCTCACTGTATTCAAGACTGCTTACTCTCAGGTAAATGTGCATACAATTGCAGTCTAAATATAATATTCCTTCCAAAAAATTTATCAAATTAAAAAACACAATGATTTTACTTCTTTGTTAACTGGTGCTTACTATATTGATTACATATTTGTAGGTGAGAGATAACAATACCGAATGGCTGAATGTTACTTTGCAATTCATAATGGACTCAACTTGTGACTATCAAATATATTCCAGTGTACATTTGAGGGAAGCCAAATGGATTGTTACAGAATAAAATATTTAGGCTGCAATCCCATACACACTTTGCTGTAAGTCCTATTGAACCCAATGGGGCTTACCTCTGAGCAGACATGTTTAGGATTGCACTATTAATGAATGCATCCTTAGCTTTATGATACGTTCACTGATTTTGCCAATGCATCCTGCTGAACCAAGTATGTCAAATACCTTGCTTCCTTAGATAATTAAAATAAAAACATATAGGCAGTGGTGTGTGTGGGTGCGCGTGCGCATGTGTACACACGTACACACATATACACACACACACACATATATATATATAGTGTGTGTGAATATGTGTATATATACACACACTCTCTCCCTCTCCCCCCCCAACACACACACACACACACACTTCTGTCTAAAAGAGATTTATCTGGCTATAAAAATATATCCAACAATTCTTATTAAGAAGTGAAAGCTTTTGTGACTCAAAATGTATTTTATTTTTTAAAGGGTAAGTCCATTTCTTTTGCAAAAATTAGTTGATTTGACAAAGGATGTTGTCTGATTTAAAAATCAACGCAATAAAAATTAGGACTTAGCACAAGAGTGCGGGAACAACATTAGCCATCTATGGGAGACAAATCCTCCATTGCACCTGTCCTCCACTGTGCAAAAGAACATCAGCCTGCCACTGATTATTTGTTTCTGACATGATTTATCACCTACTATTCTTTAAACTTGATAAAGCAAATTAATCTTTGATTGCAGAAGCCACTAGAGGTTGTCATTAGTCATGTAGTTTGGTGAGGCTGCATGCGTTTCATTTACCAGTCACAGAAAAATGAAAGCCCAGCAGCCATCACTGGCCACTTTCAACGTTTTTTTTCTGGGAAAAATGATCCAACAATGTATGGTATTTTCAATGACTGCTTTGGAGCTGCCCTACACAGGTAGTAATTACTCTTTAATGTTGTTTCTAAAAACAATGCTGATGTACTTACCCTTTGGATAGAATATTCCAATACAATACATTCTATTCTATTTAAATAGGAACTGGTCTGCAAAAACAAGGCAATTAATGTCTTTTAGACAATCCAAGTAATTTACAGCTGTAACCCAAAGCAAAAAGAAATAATATTGCAAAATAAGCTTTGCTGCCTTGAAAAGTTTTTGTTTTTTTTAAATTAAGAAATCTGGTAACTTTAATACATTTATTTAAGCAGGGAGGCATTTGACTTCTTCTAAAATTCCCCAAATCCAGGTAGTGTCTCTTTGTCCTGCAAAAACTTCAGATTTTCCAAATCATCCTTTGGCTGCTCAAACCCCAATCCCCTCCCTGACACACTCTCTCTCTCTTCCCCCCCCCCACGATGTTTTACCAGTCCTTCCATGTCCCTTCTATCTTCCATGACTCTAGAATAACTCCTCCTGCTTTTATTTAACGTCTAGCTTGGGGAGTGGTGGTGGGGGGGGGGGGATGTAGCAGCAGCACTACAAACCACCAGGACCTGAGGGCTTTTTTTTTTAAAGAAGAAAATGGGGGGTGTGTGGGAAGAGTACAGACAATTGCCAAGAAAGTTATCAAAGGTCTTAGAAATTCTTTTAGTTTGAGAAGGAAGGGTCACACTGGGAGGAGTGACCCTTGCCAATATTAATTGTTCTATGCAAGTTTATCCAGTGTCTCAGAAACACAAGGCTGAAATGGACCAAGGTGTCATTTTATTACCAACCCTTCCCTGTACTCATTCAGCAACCTCCATGCACTTAAACTATATCCATACACCCCAAACTTCCCACATATTTACCACTACTACTAATGTTTAGGCAACACTTCAGGCGGGCTAAAATTAAATCCATTTTGAAAATGGAGTAACTGAAGCTGTGAGCTGCCAAAAGTTGCAACCATGAATATGTAGCAGAGGTGGGAAACAGAATTCAAGATTTCCACAATCATTTCCAAGAGAAGAAGAAAGTTCCTTGATCTGAGGACACTGCTTCTGATTGGTTTAGATCAACAGGCTTTGGTCTCTTATACAGCTAATTTTATATACACCAACACACTATGCAGCTGCCTATTCAGGGAATTCTACTCACTTTGGTTTTTGTTGTTATTGTTATTATTAACATCAACACTATAAACAGTTACGGTCTGAAAAGCTATAGACAGAATCAGTAGATTTGAACTCACACATGAGTCGGAGTTAAATCGCTGATCTAAATCCAGTGCCTTTAACTAGCGTATTACCTGAACACTCTTCAATATTAATTGGCTGCTATAACTATTAAAACATATCAGTTTGTAAATAAACAATCTTTATACTACTAAGGAGCATAACCCCAAATCTCTCATCATGAAGTCTCCACATACCTTTTGCACTATAGAAGTTATACCTGCTTAGACACAGTGGAGCAATTATGTAATGAAGGACTTCTGCATGGCTCCCTCTTTAGCTAGGTAAGAACACCAAGCAAGATCAATTACTTGACGCCTAAGCCCCGGTTCGCACATCATGATAAACCAGCATTCCTGGTATGTTGTTGGGGGTTTTCTCTGGCTTGTCAGGGGAGAGACAAGCCAGAGATCTGGGTTCACATGTCACGCTAAACAAACCACAGATCTTTGTTTAGCAGCTCCTGCTTGTAGCAGGAGTTTTTGGACAGAGTTTACAAGCAAGCTGCGTGTAAATGATTGGTTTATCATGACACACAAACCCTCCCCAAGTGTTCTGAACTTTCCAAAATCAAGGGCTGAGAGTCAGTAAAACAATGCTTTTCCAAGAGATGGAAATTAAGTGCCCATGCTATTTGGTTGACGGAGCCTAAACATTTCTAACATGCACAATATTACATGTATTTTACCTTTATTATTTTTATATATATATATATATATACACACACACACACATATACACATGTCATATACTTGACCCTAGTGTGTCATGCTTATAAGGCTTTAGCTCAAAAGTCAAATTTTTTACCTTAGTTACTTTATATAGAAAAATAGGCTTTAACTCAATGTGTTTGCCTGAGGACCATGAATTTTTCACTAATTTCTCATGAGTATTCAGATAGTGACCTGGCTCCAAAGAACCACATAACTAGGTATTGGAGCCTATGACCACTCTGGACTTGTGGAAGGTTGCTGTTTAAAAAAATACATCACACATTAAACCTTTCAAAACTGATAAATTTCAAAAGCAGCTTGTGCTATGAGATGAGTGTCTACAGTTCAAAAGAGAAAGGCAAAACCGCACTGATATCCTAATGTAGCTCTTTGGCTCTCAGACATAACACTAAGAACTTAAAGCCAACTACCTCTAATTTTGGCTGTGCAGAGGCTGAGTTCCCTGTTCAAGTGCACAACAGTCTCACACAGGTTCTTTTAAAAACATTTGCCAGGCATGCAAAAACAGGAAACACTACTTGCTTGCACTACACTTACTGTCCCTGCACATCTAGGTTAACATGTGAAACTCCTCAGTCACCATTAATATGGGAAGAGAACAAAGCATGACACTGCCTGGATTTCTAGCATTTCAAGCAAAGATTTACAAATTGCTGTAAGGCATTAAAACTCAATTGCAAGGTAAAAAGATCAAATTATGTATACATACCTTAAGAGCAAAAAATGATACAAGGAAAAAAACATTTTGAAATCCGAAGACAAGTTTTATTCCTGAGCAATAATCACAAACCTCAGTATATTTGCAGACTCCTCAGGGAACAAGCACACATTATTATTTATTTATTAATATCAGATTCCAGTAAGGATGATGCTCTCAAATAAGCTGAAATCACTGCATAGCATTCTACGGTTCTCTGTTGTTATAACTATATGGATAATAGTATGTTTGCTTAAAACACTAAAACAACAACAATAAAACTTACACACACATATATACACTATTTGGGTTCGATTAAGAAACTATAAATTTCATCTATTGAACATTAGCAAAAATTACATGTGTTTATCATCTTGATTATTCTCAGATTAATAGAGATAAATGACAAGACATAACCAGCAGCAGCTCTGCAACTTAATCATTGCATCTGAGCTATAGGAAGCACTTAATTACTCTCATTTTCTAGGCTGAATCTAATGAGAAGGCATTAGCCAAATGAAAAGAATGCAGTACAAACAAACAAAATAGTTACACTATCATTAAAGCGAAACTCTGACAGTGCAGGTGACAGCGTATGCTGCATAAATTACCATAATGTTCTAAATGCTGAGCTGTCAGAATGCTAACACAGTGATCACATACCCTGGGAATCTCAGCACTATAGCTGTCAGAAACAGGTATCATAAATCACCTCTCTCGACTGTATTGCTCATTACTACAGCTATCTTTATACATGTTTTCCAGCACTCTTCTATACAGAGATAAAGGGAATGCTTTTCTAGTAGACAGTTTGCTCTGGCAGACGTTATATGCAATTGTTACTTTTAAATGGAGACTTTTTTCATTATAATGAATTTAAATGTCTTATTAATGCTCACAGTCCTTTACTTCAACATGTGAACCCATACAATGCAGAGACAGCAGATTACACTGTCATATGCTGCCACACTGGTAAAAATAACGGTGTATTAAGCTTGTCTTTAAAATTATTATTTGTAAGCACGCTGGTTGCTAGAAATTGTAGGCAGACATACACATTGGGGAACAAGTGTCAGAATTGCTAGTATATGCTCCAAGTACAGAGGAATGGTAATTGTACAATCAGGGCAATCCAAGTGCTATATTGCATGGAAAAGACGCGCATGTAGATGAAAAGCATTGCTTGAAACATGTACCCTCTTGTGCAAGTGGCATAACATTCCCACAGAAGGGGAGTCGTGAAGTTCTGCTAAAATGACACTTGGGCTGCAATCGCACATTTACCTAGACATAACTCCCACTGAACCCAACAGGACTTACTTTTGAATAGGCAAGCATGGGATTATACTCGTAGAATCAAATCAGATGAAGAGGAGAAAATACATGGTACAATTCTCATTCACTACATAGCGCCTCAAAATACAGGCTGTAGATATGTGTGAATGCTCCCATCAGGCTAGGCTAGAACCGTCCCTGTTTTTGACATGGAGATCACAGAATGTTCCCGTAGCCTGCACTATATAGTTCCAGGCTTTTTCTTAGGCTGTTGAAAAGCTCTAAGGCAGCCCAGCAATATCCTGTCATACAATAACGGGAGGACTTGCTGTGTGACATTGAAGGACTTTCATTTTGTTATTCACAGCATTTATATAGGCCATCCAATAATATTCTTCTCTTGGTGGCTCACAACATAAAATAATACAATACGATATTATAAAAGAGATTACAGCATAAACTGTTCCAGGGATCTATAAAACCAGTTTACAACATGACTAAAAATACACAGCATATAAAATGGTTCAAAACACTAAGGTTAGGTCACAGATTCTTACAAGGCCTAAGACAATAAATAAAAAAAAAGTTTTCACCTGCTGCCAAAAAGGAAGACCATAGAGAAAGTGCCAGGCAAGCCTCTTTAGGGGAGGCATTCCACAACCAGGCTGCCATCACCAAGCCATCACCAGGGTTATAGGGAGTTTCCTTCAAAATAGAAGGTTTTATGTGACTCTGAATGGTAAGAACAGTAGATGGAGGAAGCAAAAGAGTGGATTACCACAAGGCAGCGTACTCTCTCCGATTTTATACAATATGTATACTAACGACCAACCCGTCCCAGCCAATACGCGAATGTTCATATATGCGGATGACACAGCCGTGGCCATACAAGAACCGAGTTTCGATGAGTGTGCTGTAAAATTATCACGGGCTCTAGAAGAAACGGAGCGGTATTATGATAATAATCACTTAAAACCAAATCCAAGTAAAACTCAAGTATGTGCCTTTCATCTTCGTAATTGAGATGCAGGAGTTGAATTGGATATTATGTGGAGAGGGTATAGATTACAACATTGCCCAACACCTAAATATTTGGGTGTTACGTTGGACAGAACGCTTTCTTTTAAGCAACACTGCCTGAATACCAAGGCTAAAGTATGTGCTAGGAATATTATGTGACGATTGACAAACTATACATGGGGAGCCCAGCCAGCTACGTTACGAGCATCCGTTATGGCCTTGAGTGTCTCTACCGCTGAATATGCAGCACCAGTATGGAATGCATTGGCACATGCGAAGCAAGTAGATATTGCTGTGAATGAGGCAATGCGCACAGTGACGGGATCCTCAAACCGACGCCCGTTAATAAACAATATTCTCTTGTTGGCATTGCCCCACCTAAGATTAGAAGGGAAGTAGAAGCAGATATGGAAATAACTAAGCAAGAGACTGTTTCTTGTCACCCTTTGAGTGGATATATTCCCCTAATTCATCGACTTAGATCTAGAAAGAGCTTTATGTCAAGAACTAATATCCTAGAGGGGACCAAAGAACAGAATCGAATAAGTAAATGGAGGAATGAGATTACCGACTTGAGTATTTTAACGAAGGAAGAAATGGCCACTGGAAATACTCTCCCTTATATAGTTTGGAGGACAATGAACAGGATGAGGGGTAGGGGTACCAAGGTGTAAGACTAATTTATTTAAGTGGGGGCTGTTGGCTGACAACAATATATTATGTGAATGTGGAGGAATCCAAGACCCAGCGCATCTGATGGTGTGTCGATTACTGCCGGAGTCTTGTACCGTTGACGATCTGCAGCAAGCTAATGACAAAGCTGTGGCGGTGGCTACATTTTGGCAGAGCAACGTTTGATCTGGATACAAAATAAATAAATAAAATCACCAAGAAGGCCCTCTTATGTCCCAAGACAGAGTACTTTTGGGTAGTAAGCCCCACTCATGCTGCATGATCACTGCATCACACAGTGAATGGGCTTGTTGCCAAGAGCAGTTGCACTGCTGCTGCATTACCTAGCTGGTAGCCCTCCACTATTTCGCAGTACTCTACAACAGGGGTGGGTAGAAGATAGATCTCCAGATGTTTTGGACTTAAAACTCCCAGAAGCCCCTGCCAGCATGGCCAATGGTCAAGAATGCTGGGAACTGAAATCCAAAACATCTGGAGATCTACTTTTTGCCTACCCATGCTCTACAAAGAATACACAGATTTACCAACAGTCTCAATTTAAACCTGGTCCTGACTTCCACCCAACAAAATGAAGGAGAAAAAAACATGTTCAAGTCTGCAATGTTTGCAAGTTGGTTGTGGTAGTTTTCATTTGCTAGAATCTGGACCATTCTAACCAAGGTTTTAGTAACTGCTCAGAATGTCATCACTATCCCCTAGTGGACCTGGTCAGGAAACAATGAAAGCTTCTGGAAGATCTCACTCCACTTATGACAAAATTTGGGCCCCTGTTGCAGCAAGGGTGTTTGAAATATAGGCAGCATTCCTGTCTTAGACAAAGGAAGCTTCTCGACACTGGACAGGTCTCCACTTCTTTATTTCCCTGCCTGGAGATACTCTGTTAGCATTATAGCCTTCAATGTTATAAAGAGAAAGCTCCCATTTATAATAATTTTGCAATAACAAACAAATCATTATGGCAGTTTGATGCCCATGATTCCCATACCATGCTAGATTCTTCCTGGGATAAACGGATCCAAAGGCTAGTGATTCTATTCCATGCTATGGGAATGCACTGTGACACCAGGAAGTGGGCTCTGCTTTTGCAATATAGTGGACAACAAGTATATGACATAATTACCACCCTTCAAGACACTAGGTCTATGAAGATTATGCCAAAAACAGAGGAGGCACTGACAAAGTATTTGTCCCTAACAAAAAATATTGATTGAAAATAAGTCCACAAATACCACTGGGTCACACAGAAACAAAGAGAATATATGGATGAATTTCCATGGAGACCTCTTGCTGTATCTCCTGAATTCAGAAACAGAGAAATTCTCAAATACTCTATGCTTCTCCCCTTGGCTAAGCAAGAAATACTGGCAAATATAGACTTGTCCCTTCTTAAAATGTACACTAGAACCAACTCAGAATCTAAAAAAATACATACCTAAGGCAAAATTTTAAAATTGTAATTGTCATACACATGAATGTTAATCTTTACTGATTTTGTATTTGCCCCATTCCAAAATGGTGGGTGTCAGGATGCTGTGGTACTGAAGATGGTGCCACAGCTGGTCACAAGGCCTTTCCATGTCCAATAGCAACCCCAACAGAGAGAAGGGCCTCCATCTGGAAATAATATGTCTTCTCTGACACTTGTGATCCACTTTAGGTCTAGTCCAATATAGCTTTCATTTAGGGGAGGGGGAGGTTTTATTGTACTGATTCTTCACAGGTACCCTCTGCTGACAGCAGCTATTGATGCATCATTGAGTTCTGTAATCTGGACAAAATTACCCTGGGCCAATCAGCACATCTGGTTCAGAATGCCAGAAATGCCTTCTTCCAGCAATTTGGCTCAGGACACTGTCCAATGAAGATTAACTGTGGGACTTCGGCACTGACATTTTCAAGAACAGCCATTTGGGCCTGTGTTTTATTTTTAAAATGTACAGGTCACCTCTCCTAATGTGCAAGGCAGTTATAATGTATTTGTATGAGTTGGAATTATCCACAGCCCAATAGGAAAGTATATGCTTTGCATGCACAAGGTCTCAGGATCAATCCTTGGCTGGGAAAGAGTTATGCATAAGAACATGGAGAGCCACTGGCAGTCAGAAAAGAGCAGCTTTCCCCAACCTAGAGCCCTCCACATGTTTTGAGGCTGTAACTCCCAGCATTCCTTACCACTGGCCATGCTGGCTGGTGCTGATGGGAGTTGAAGTCCAAAACATCTGAAGGATACCAGGTTGAGGAAGGTCGGAGCTGACAGTTACTGGGCTAGATGGACCAATGATATGACTTGTTATACAGCAGCTGTTATATATTCATATGAGTTCTTAACTGTATCAAATCATTTTCAGCTGCCTTTCAGTTTCATAGATACTGAATTAGTAAACATTTTAATAAAATATAGTTAAGAATGCCCTCTTGTCTTTATTGCTGAAGGACAAAGTCTGAACACTTGCCAAGTTACATAACTGTCCCTACGTAGGCTCCCTTGAGGGATATGAAATTATTTATCAGCCCTGCTTCTTAAAATTGCCACTAGTAGAGGTGCTGCCTTGGCTCCTAAACTTGTGTGCATGCTTATAGTTAGTTGATGCAGACTCTAAACCATTAAACATCCTCTTGCACAGCAATAGCAAAACATTTACCTTTTTTACTTTAGAGACTAGCCAACAACTGGGCAAGTGCTACAGTTGAGAGCAAGGAATTTACTTTACTTGAACTTATTCCAGAGGTTTTAGGATTTTATTTTATTTACTTTTGGGTGAAAATTAATAAATTACTAGCCACATCTCTTCACAACATCTCTTTTACAGCAACAATGAATTGACTGCAATTGATAATGTATACTAATTGGCTATTCTATTACAAAGCAAAGTTCAAAAGGTTAATTACAACTTGATCGCCAGTTCATCTTGGAAACATGAAGCCAATTTCTATATGCCTATAAAATGAAGATGTACTGCATGCATTATAGCACACTGACAAATGACTGGGTCCTCTAACATCAATGTAACAGGCATTAACATTTGCTCTGCCACTAAAACTGTCAGCTCTTTTTAATTCTGAAGATATATAAAAGTGCTGCAAATGCTTTGGTTTTCATTTTATTAAATTCATGGACCAAGAGTGCCAAGTCAAGCCAAAATGCGTTGTCCAGTTAAACCTAGAATTAGAGAAACCATGGAGGTAATGAACCTAAGGGGCCCAATTATTTGTCAGTGCACTATTAATGCATAACAGTACATAAGCACAACCCATTTCATTTTTCTATGATGAGACACTCGCTCGTCAAGACATAATTAAGAAGCAATAAGACAACTACAGAAATTTGCACAAAACAGTTCCTCCCATGTTTATAATTACAAATACTGGCCACATTCAGATGTTCAAATCCCAGCTTAATAACCTGAGATAATAACGAGCTTCATGGATCTGCAATGCTCCTCCCTTCATACAAGTGGGGAAATAAACCAGGAAGCCCTAATAAATCATAGCTTTCTGTTACATCCAAACTATGGTCAATAGCTTCCAAACAATCCAGGATATGGAAGCCAACTTTATACCATGGCTTCCATATCCTGTCTGGTTTGGAAGCCATTAACTGTAGTTCACTGGTTTGGACATATGTTTAAATATGGCTTCCTGGCTTCCTCATTCACACAAAGAGAGGCACAAAGTGGCTGTGTGCAGCTTGTTCATACCTCAGCTTACTAAGCCAAGACTTGATTATCCAAATATGACCACTCTGACAATTTAACTAAAGGCAAAGTATCCAAATGGTTCTTAAACAAGTTTACCTATTCTCCCTTGCTGACCTGTATGCAAGGAACTCCCTCCTTGAACACACACATGGCGTCAACTTGTATCATTCCTCCTAATGCCTCCTCAAAACCCAGCTTCTTCATGTGGCATTTGACTTATCAGTTTAATCTTCATTGCCAATTATAACCATGCTTGAAGTACGCAGAGCAGGTTTTGCTCACATTCATTCCTCTCTAATCTTTGTTGCCACACTGTCTATTTTAGATTATAAAACCTTAGGAGCTCGGACATCTCTATGTTGTCTATGAAGCTGTATAAAGTATCATGTTCACTGGTGCTGCATTATAGATATTAACCAAACACCAACACACCACTCTTTTAATCCCTATTCTCCTGCCTGTGGCACATTATAATGTGGATCATGTGGACTAATCTGGAATGGGGTTAAAGTGTTAGGTGAACATTACTGGGTGCACAGAGGATCCTACATTTGGAAGGGAACTGAACTACATGATCTTCAGCTCCCACTCTGTACCTCGATCCATGCGTCTTCCCCCCCCCCCAATACTCTCACCCCCACACACCCAGACTTGTCTGGGAAGAGGAAAAACATACTATCAACCATACTGGAAGTGCCAAGCTACAGGATGATAATCAAAGAAATATACAGCAGCATAGAATGCTGCTCATAACATACTTTTCTTACTTTAATTTCCAGTATTGATTAAAAGAGGCTAAGTTGGCCTTCACAATGGCGCTATCACCATGATGTCAGCTGCAACAAACTCTAAAATGAAAAGGGTACAGGCAATGTATAGAGCAGGGGGGCCTTACAGCAGGAATGAGGAATTCTACAAACCCTGCAGACTTTTCCAAGTCAGACGCAATTCCAGAGACTTGGCAAGAAATGTCATCACTAGCAATATGCCAAACTTGACATACAGTAGGTGCAACCGAGTATCAAAGCTTTCCCACTTCTCACTATAGGAGAAAAAAACAAGGACATTTCAGTCTCTCTGAAAGTTGACTCGTCTCTCTAAAGGAACACAAGCGACTGACTCAGCATTGCTTGGCAGAGGCCTTTCACTGTACCACTTTTTTTTTCTAGAAAGGGGCAATAAAGAGAAAGCTGGGGCAGATCAAAGGGTTTCTGTTCATTTGCCAAAAGTCTCAAAATCGAAGCTTAAAAGAAAGAGTGGATCAGGCTCCCTAACATGTATACACAGGTGGTTAGAGACATGGATATGTAGTCCATACTTTGTGTAATCGTTGTTTGGAACTCCAATACAGAAAACACTAGCAGGTGACTGTCATATGAAGTGCGGAGACATCTCCTAGTTATACCAGACTTAAAAGCCTAATCCTATGCTCTGGAGTGTGGTGGTGCTGGGATACAAGATCTCCAGTGCAAGAAGACCACCAAACCCCTTACGTCAGAGCAGAAGCAATTTGCTGTGCTGTCAACAGTTCCTACGGGCTTGCAGTGCAACTCCCTCACTAACACAACCTGGCGCTGGTCAGAATCTGTATAAAGTATATGTTTCCCTCTACAAAGAGAGACAAGCAGGCTCCACTAACGTTGCACAGAAAGGCTGTGGTGCAAGCTGAGGCTGCAACCCTGCTGCTTAGTTACTTTTGCAGAAGTTCCATAGAAGTCAACAGGACTCACCTATGCATGATGGATAGCAAGACGGCACTCTGGAAATACTCGACTCATGGAGCCACTATTCATTTTTTAAATCTATCTATAAATAGATTTTACATCCCACTTTTCCTCTTGAAAAGGGAGGTGCCCACAGTATTTATTTTATTTTTTATTTTATTGATTTCATTTCTATACCTCCCAATAGCTGAAGCTCTCTGGGCAGTTCACAGAACAGTAGCTAATAAAACAAGCACAAAAAGATTCAAAACATCTTGTACTACCATACTACTTTATGCCTCTGCAATATGGCAAGGTTTGTGTCAACAACACGTGCCAACTGAGAGAACTACATTGTTTGAGCATGTCTCCTTATCTTCAAATTCTCTAAGAGTCTTGAGTGGAGATAAAACTGTATACCAGCCTTCCCCACCCCATTGGCCATCCCGGCTGAGCAGAATGGGAGCTGCAGTCAAACACATCTGCAGGGCATAGCTTGCAGAAGGCTGGTCTACACCTGCTAGGATCAAAACCCTAATCTTATTTTGCTGTCACATGAGCCACAAACTATATAAATATTAACAAAAAAGCTAATGGTAGGTACAGATTGCTTCACAAGAAATTAGAAAGAATCGCTCTAAATAGTTCCCAGTACTATAGATGCCATATGGCTAATCAATTGAGAAATTAAAACATTTTCCATTCAGCTTGCACAGAAGAGAATTCTAAGCTGAACAATAATAAGAGCTGAAGCCAAAGTACGGCAATGGCATCATTAATCAAAAGTGACTAAGAAAGAATTTTATTTAGAAGAATGTGTAGAATAATTCTACACAGTTCTGCTCAGGTATTAGCATAGAATTAGAGTCCTATTTTAATTGCCAAGCATTTCATTCGAAGTAAACAGCTGTACAGAGATACAAATTCACAGAGCTTTTCCAAGTTCTCAACTACTAGTTAATAGCAACCATGCTTGGTTTGAAATAATAATACAATTGGCCAATGTAAAAAATGAATTCAGCATTGGCTAGTACATAAGAAACCAGCAGCGCGCGCGATTGATGATGTAAATCAATGCAGGAATACTCGGGTCTGGACATAGTTGTTTGTGGATACATTACTAAATTCTACATCAGCTTAGTGTCTAATAAATCATTCATGAAAACAGAATATATATTTATATGTTATTATTTGGCAATTCAAAACCTGTACCTTTTAAAAAAGACTACTGATTCAATTACTCCAGAACTATTACCTTTCATTATTAAATGATGTTGACAACTGTCACTTTAGCAAAGCTCTCACTGACCTTAAGAAAACCTGACTGAGGAGAGATGGAGGAGGGGACAGAAAAGAAAAGCATTTCACTAAAAGAATGAAAACCACCAATTTCTCCATTTATATTTTACAAAGAAAGTGCCTGCTGATACAACAATTAGAGTTTATGAAAGCCTACATCATTTTTTTTAGCACTAAATTGCAAAACATCAACTGCATTACCACAGTAAGTCTCGTACAACATCATCACTGTAATAAATGATAAAGTGTTCTATGCAGAGTGTTCTATTTGGAGCAATGATTCATTGTGCTCAGGAAAAAAAATTGCTGACACTTCTAGAAGACATTTCCCGTAAAAGGTTGAAGTCCTTAAGCAGCAAAAGAAAAAAAGAAAGAAAAAATACCAGCGTCCATCATCTTTAAACCCTATTGATTTCTGGAGAAGATTTAAAAGGCTGTTTACTTATTTCCCATCATTTTTGTCAGTGCTGTAACAGTTCTCTTCCCACTGAATAAACCTCTCATGATCCTCCTGGTGATTAAGGTCAGACAAAATGTCAAACTCCTAATGCTAAGTGCTTTCACATTAAAAATTAATATCAAATCACCAAGTAAAATCCAAACAAGAACTCAAACATGTAAACAGTACACAATATGGGTAATACTGACCATTACCCCCCAAAAAGCATGATAATGCATACATGAGACATACACTTGGCAACAAGAGCTTAACCTTTCACGCTTTCATTCTTGCAACCCTTCCTCATTTTAGAGTTATTGTGGTATGGTTGACATAGACCTTTTTAAAAGTGTTTCTTGCATTCAAGTTTGAAGTCATCTCCTGTATTTATTCCAAGTCTGTTTACTAGCTATCCAGACCAAGATGGTTTGTTTTTCTTTTATTCTGAGAGTTTTGAGCCATCAAAAAATCAGCATGCAGTTCGCAAGCATTATTCTTATAGACACTGCATTTATCAGAGGCTGTAAAAGGATACACTATTATCTTTTCAGAGAAGCAACGTGCTGTTTCTCCATAAAACCAAAGAAAGCACCCCCTACTTACATTCACTCCTCCAAAATATTATAAAGATATAAAAGAACAGAAATATTCTCAAAGGCTGCATATTTATGCCATATATACCAAAACAAATTTTCCCATATTTCACCTGCTCCTCTATATTTTTTTTCAACATGTCAACGATTGGCTAGCCCAAACTTTACACTACGGGCAACATACTAGTGCAATTCACTTCCACCGTAGATATAGCCCTGTGTGCAGAGGATTCTGATGATCCCTACCTTTCAATTATAGCTGGGGGGCGGGGGAGATTACAAGGTGGCTTCCAGACATAATAACAATATTAGGTCCCAATACAAAATCAATAAAAATGTCATAAAAGCAATAAAAATTACCATAAAACCACACAGTGGAAAAATCAATAGCAAAAGTAAACATTCTATCACTACATTCTGCTACATGTGTAGACCCAACCAAAGAGAATTCTTTTGGTGGGGAGGGGGGAGGGGGAGGGGTAAGGAAGGCGGAGGGGAATAATTTGCCCAAAGGAAAGAATGGAAATGTGTGGGAGAGATTAGGATGCAATGTGAGGGGGAGAATAGTGCATGTCTTTACAAAACTGAGGAGCAGAAATTAGGAAGACTTGGGAAGTACAGTATTGCTGCTACTGCCAAATGCCCTCACCCCATTAGATAGGCATCAGTTCAAGACAACCTAAACCAGAAGTCTGGAATACATGGACCGAAGGCACCATGAGAACAAATTCACTCAAATTCATGGTAAATCAAAGACTGAGAATGAAGACAGGTAAACCAGAATTGCTGGGTAGTGTGTTCTTTAAATATTTGATCAATAAAGGTGGCCAAGAACAATGTGTATGCATTTTGTGGTTCAATATTCACCTCGTTGCGAAGTGCAGAACATAGTACTGGGTGCAGAATACAGTTCCTGAAAATTTTTAGCTTTCAGCAAGTTTCAAGGCTTGGTAAGGAGCAAGATATCCTATGGTCTTGCTCAGCTCTTGACCCTTTGGATGACTACCAGAAGCACAATACAAAATAGTAACATTTGTTTAGTTAAATAGATTGCAGTATTCAGCTTTTTTAAAAGGAAGAATCTGGGTTACCTTGGTGCTAAATTTTTATTCTTTAGAGCAGATATATACCCAGGTTGGGCTATACTCTCACATCTATAGCATTTGTGCCTTTGTCTTCCCTTGGCCAGCATCATAATGCTGTATATGTACACTGAAAAGACAGCCTCAATTCTTGAGCAGACAAGTTTTCTTTTTTTTTAAAAAAAAGATCATGCAACCATCATCTGTACAAGCTTTGCAGTGTATGTAGTATATATGTTCCTTCCTGTGCACAAGTAATATCTGCAAAGCAAAAAAAAAAAAAAACACCTCTGAGTTTGGAAGTGTGACTGTTCCCTAAAAATGAACATAAGAAATCAAGATCACTTTCTTTTAAAATGCCCCCTAATTGAATCAAAGTTAGCATAACCTTAAATACAGCTTCAGCTTTAACACCATTTAGTCTAGACATCTTTGATGGAGTATTAGTATTAGCTAATGTCAAGCAGCTGGCCATTAGTGGCTATTATGAAGCTATTTAATACACGTGCAGAACCAAAGAAACAGGGTAATGGGTGTATTATTCATTAGTAACTGGAGACCTGCAGCCAATGCTCTGACTGGTTAGTCAAATTCCTCCCCACCTATACAGCCTTCCCACAGAAGCTGTATTGACGATACCTCTTCCTGAGCATCTAGAATGCTTGTACACATTCCCATGAGATTATAGAAGCAGGGTGAGTAAGAGAGAGAGAATGCTTGCAAAACAGACAATTTTAATCTATTTTATGCCTGCAAGGAAATCTTGCCTTTACCTTAGTTACAGCTACTTAAGTATGAAAGAATCTGCTTGGTAAAATGTAGCGTCTCCTTACACAGATTTGATAGATGTGTTTTACATTTAAAATATGGCACATTGATTGGAAATGGTAAAACACACAGACCTTGCTATTTTCACAGGACTCCTTAGGCCACTGTTATTGCCACTGCCACCTCACTGGCCACTGCCATATAAAATGTACCAGGCGTAATACATTTTTAACCTGCTGTTCAGAAAGCTGGCAGCACTGGTAAAGGCTAAGAGGTTCTGAGAAGATAGCAGCAGCAGCCAAGCTTAACCATCCTTTCTATCTGGCCCCCTAGGAGACTCACACAGCAATCCTATGCACAGCTACCTGAGAGTAAGCTCCATTTAACACAGCAAGACACACTCCTGGATGAGAAACTGCAAAGACAGTCTGTGATGGTAGCAAACAAGTACTGCAGACACCTAGTGGAATGTTTTTTTTCCTCAACTTTTTCACTGCTCTTACATTCCCTAGTATTTTTGCATGGAAGTAAAACTCTCCTGGACCATTTCTCGATAACAGTAACAACCCTAGACTTACTGGCACTCTAGATGTCCCAAAACAAACACAAACCACGGAGAAGTATTGTCTTAAATTTCTGAAACCTTCCTATCCGTCCCAGACAACATTTTAGGTTTTCATTGTTAAACTGGGAATAAACTGGGAATAAAGGTTTTCATTGTTAAACTGGGAATAAATCAAGACACAGTGGTGGGGTCTCCACAACACAACAAGCCGTGCTATTATGCTAATCCCTTGGGCATGGGTGGGGAGGGGAAATAAGTCACTGTGGCTTATTTCCCCTCTGTGATTGTGCAAACCAGGACAATGTAACTAGCCAGTCTCCTGGGTAAACTGATACCCTTAGAACAGCATTCTTAGTAAATAAAAATATTATAAAGAATCAGAAAACATTACATAAGGAACAACCAAACAAAGAATCATTTAAACTGGTGCAATTCCTTATTGATTGACTTGGATATTCAGAGGTCCTTTGTTTAGGCCATTTCAGAGAGTACAAAACTGTCTCCTGGAGCAGCCCATCACTCCCATAGGCAGCCATTTAACAGAAGCCAGCATGAAAAGTAACGACGATACCTGCCTGACCTCTTCTTAAAACTTAAAATGTCATGCATTTGTAACTCCACACCACCAGGGCCCTGGGCCAATTTGAGCTGGTCAAGTCATGCATGAGATGTTGCTCTTGGGCTGAGTTGTCCATCAGGGAACTAAAATGTACAGAATTGGGCACAAGACTGCAATCAAAGTCATGAATAGGTTTTGAAAAGTGTCATATTTTCTTGGATCTGAATTGTTATTTTATTGCTACTGTATTTTAAACCACATTTGTGCTTACTTTGCTCCTAAGTTGGAGAAAATATCTGTATTTACTCATAATAAAAGTATTAGAAAAACTGTCAATAAATTTTCTGTTATAATTTAATCATCTGATATCTAAATTGTTGATAATGTGATCTCCTTGTTAAGCAAAAGTGTCTGGAGAAAATGATGGATTAATTGACGGATGGCTAAGGTTTCTCTCAAATATAATGGCTTACCCAATTTGATTTGATTTGTGTAAAATAACTTTCTCTAATAAACAATTTGCTCAGAGGCAATAGAAGAAATGAATGGTTATCAAACCAAACTTAATTAGTCTATCCTAGATTGATATTACTTGGGGAGTCTTCATTTTAATTGTGAAGGGCTGGATACAAAGAGTTCGGTTCATTATTTTTTTTCCTGGATAAACACTATTGTGTAACTACCTATGGAATAATAACATGTGAATTCATTTTAATAAATGCTTGTAAAGTGAATTAGCTAATCATGCCACACTAAACATGATTCCTTTAATTATTTTCAATATTTAACTGGTACTTCAATGTTGTTGTAGATAGTCTGTAAAAGTGATTTGTATTTGATCTGCCAAACTAATTATAACGTATAAACCACAAGGCTTAACAGTTTTGCAATACCCTTTATGATCTCCTCCATACCAAGGAACACATTTTAAATTATGGAAAAGAACACAGAGGAAGAAGTAGATATTAACATGCTCACAGAGGAAAGTAAAAATGATCAATATATTTTACAGTACTAGTAATTTTGTTTCCCTCTGAAGACACCTTCTTAAAATGGTTCCGTACTTTGAAAGGATATGCACAGTAAAAACATTTGAATCTTCTTTCATTTGTGACAATGAGATGTATTGTTTCTGAATAGGGCTACCAAACACCGCTATAGTTTCTTGTTTCTTTTTAATGTATTTCAGCTTACTTGAAGTCTGTAGTGTTCCTCTGAATCGTTTTATCATTTTTTTCAATTTGTCTTGACAAATTATACAAAAATATTATTATTTAAGGAAAAAGCTTTACAGAAAGGTCTTTTATGTATGATTTTGCCCTGTCGCATAAATCACTGTGGAGATAAATCTTTTTTCCCCCCTCTGCCAAAGCTGGCAGCTCTTGCCAAGAGGGCAGTAGAATCAGCAAAAGCACACGTGTCTATTTATTTATTTAAATTAATAACCTGCCATTTTTCTGATGGCCCACATTGGCTAAAACAACTTTGTTTATTTTATTTCATTTTAATGTTGTTTATTTATTACAATTCTATATTGCCCATCAGCCGAAACTCTCTGGGCAGTTCATAAAACAAAACTTAAAAACAAAAAATACAATAACATAGTAAAACATTTTATAAAAACCCTAAGTTTAAAACAGAATAAAACCAAAGTATGAACAAAAATAAAAGCCAGTATAAATATGGACAGGTGGGCCCATGTTCCTTTAAAGAACAGATACATAGGTGTATAACACAAAAGAAGAGGGAACAAAGAAAGAGTCACACATACTCTTAAATACCAGTAGTTTACTCCAGCAATAACTTTGACAGTAAAAAATCCAAAATCCATACTCAGGCAATAACTTTTTAGGACCAACTAAAATGCCACAAAACATTATGCACCCAGAATTCTTAATAAGACTAGATGGTGTAAGAGACTGGGGATAGGGCAAGAAACAAAAAAGTTCAAAAATTAGTCCAGATCTTGTGAGCATGAGGTTTGCAGTATAGAGTCAGTTTCAAAACGGTGATTGCAGACCGAATGTGTCACTGGTAGGTGTTGCGAGTAGAAAGGTAGAAAGCTAGCTTATAATGAGCCAGCTTCTTGTTCCATCTAGTGAGTATTGTTGGCATTATTATTGACACTCACTGGTAGCAGCTCTCCAGAATTTCAGGCAGAAATTTTTCCAGCCTCACCTGGAGATGTCACAGACTGAACCTGGGACCTTCTGCAAGCAAGGCATGTGGTCTGCCACTGAGCCATGGCCTTCCATGTATCAGGTATCAGATAACATCTAGCATTCTGAGACAAAGAAGCAAAGGCTGACATCCCTTTCTGAGCTGCAACTCAGATCTGTCTCTTGTCCTTGCTGAGGCACACAGGTTCCTGAGTAAGCAGACAGCACAATTAAAGAGAAACACAACAACAGTTCATATTAGCAAAGCCAGGTATTATTTTCAGGTGGTGCACTAGGTAAAAAAAGCCAAATTCTGTAGTATTTGGTGGGTATGGAACACTCAGAATGTCCTTCTTCAGGTGGTATGGCTCTATGCTACCTCCAGTATCACAGGCAGTACGCCTATTCACACCAGTTGCTAGGGAACATGGGCAGGAGGGTGCTGTTGCACTCATGTCCTGCTTGTGGGTTTCCCTTTGACAGCTGGTTAGCCACTGTGTGAACAGAATGCTGGACTAGATAGACTAGATGGAAGGGCTCTTATGTACTTATGAAAGAAAATCATCTTCCTCTGGTGGTAGATTCCATCCTGAACAGTAAAGTACTTCTGTACTGTCTGCACAGCCAACACAGTGAGGAAATGGAAATCTTTTACTCACTGGTGAATTTCTGTTCTCATTGAGTGAAGGAGGCCAGTCAGTACAGGGCCAGCCCTGCCTCCAGGGCCAGGAAGGCAGACTCGAAGTTGAACTTCTGGAGGAGGCGGGGCCTCCCCCATGCTCGCCAGTTGAGTCTTCCAAGTTGATGAAATTCCTCAGAAGCCCCCAGTCCTGACAGTCTTCGATTGTGAGTCCTCACTGACGATCAGGCTGAGGAAGCAACGGTGGTGAAGCCTCCCCAGCCTAAGAGTCTCCCAGAAGGAGGCCAGCCCCAGAGGCAGGCCTGGCTGGCCTCCTTCATTCGATGAGAACAGAAATTCACCAGTGAGTAAATAATTTCCGTTTCTCCCACCGAGTGCAGGAGACCAGCCAATACGGGGATGTGCCAAAGCAGTTCATCCCTGCGTGGGCCAACAAACCCTTAAGCCAGCCCCCTGCTAGGGTTGTAGGACCCTCTGGAGGACCCTCCTGCTGAAGGCATCCTCTGCAGAGGCAAAAAGGTTAATCTTGTCGTGGCATGTGGAAGTATGCATGGATGACCATATGGCCACCCTGCAGATCTCCTCTAGAGGAGCTCTCGCCCAGAAGGCTGCTAATGCAGCCATCCCTCTAACCGAGTGGGCCAATATTCCCTCTGGGACTGCTAAGCCTCTGGAGGTGTAAGCCAGCACAATGCACTTGCGCAGCCAACGTGCCAGAGAGGCTACTGATACCTTCTTGCCCATGGAGGATCGTCTAAAGGACATGAATAGGCCACTATGTTGCCTGTGGGGCCCGGTCCTATTTAGATAGAACTTGAGGGCCTAGCTGGCATCCAGGGTATGCCACTCCCTCTCCTGGGGGTTGGAAAGGTGAGGGCAGAAGGATGGGATGACCAGTTCCTGGGCCCTGTGGAAGTCTGAGTTGATCTTGGGGATGAAAGTTGGGTCCAGGCATGGTCTTTTTCCGCCAAAAGAGCCCCCAGCTCAGAGACCCTTCTAGCAGGTGTGATAGCCAGAAGAAAAATCATTTTGAGGGTCAACACCTTATGGATGGCAGACCCTAGAGGTTCAAACGGAGCTTTGGACAGTGCTTTGAGGACCATGTTGAGGCTCCATGTGGGAAACCTCTTCACTGGGGGAGGATTGATCAGTGAGGCCGCCCTGAGGAATTTCTTAATGTGGTGGGTGAGACCCTAACCCCCCCCAGTCCCCTAGTATAGACTCCAAGACCAAAACCTGTCTTTTGGGGGTATTTGCTTTGAAGCCTGCTGACAGGACCTCCTGGAGGAACTCCAGGATATCACTTATGCTGGTGGCTAAGGGGTCCCTCCCTGTTGTCTGGGCCCAGATGAGGAAAGCCTTCCAGGTGCATTCATGCAATATATTAGTGGAGGACCTCCTGGAGGCCAGGAGTGTGTCACCTTTGAGGAGTAGCCTTGGACTCCTAAGCAGTTTCCACTCAACCTCCAGGCTGTAAGTTTCAGGAAGCGTGAACTGCCTTTGAGTCAGCAGGTCATGCCGGGGCGGCAGGATCAGAAGTTTGTCCATGGATAGGTTTATAAGGTCAGCATACCACCGTCTCCTTGGCCAACTGGGTGCTATGAGGATTAGTTCTGCCCACTGGTCCCTCAGCTTCCGGATCACCTTTGGGATGAGAGGCACGGGAGCGAAGGTGTAAAGAAGGCCCCCAGGCCAGCTGCTGGTCAGGGTGTCTGTGAACTCAGTGCCTCTCATGACATAGCAGGTGGTGAATCTGGGGAGCTTGGCGTTCTGCTGGGATGTGAAGAGGTCGATGCAGGGCAGGCCTAACCAACTCATGAGCCAACTGAACACATCCTGGGTCTAGGGACGTCCTGATGAGCCATTCAACCTGGATGTTCAACACACCTTTTAGGTGCTCTGCCTTGATGGAATGGAGGTGCTTTGGGGCCCACCTGAATAGCATCATGGCCTCCCTCTGAAGGGCTTTGGACCAAGTCCCTCCCTGTTTGTTCGCGTATGCCTCAGCTACCACGCTGTCTGTTCTGAGTAGGACATCCTGTGTCTCTAGCTGTGGGGCTAGGTGCCTCAATGCCAGGCAGATGGCCCTCAGTTCCAGTAGGTTGATGCTGAGGTGAAACTCCTCCTTGGTCCACGGGCCCTGGGTGTGGCGGTCCTTGCAGAGAGCGCCCCATCCTGTGAGGCAAGCATTCGTAGTTAGGGTGGCAAACATTGGGGTCTGGATGGGGATACCTTCCGTGAGGTTGGGTGAGTGTGACCACCAGGCCAGGGAGCAAGAGACTTCCACTGGGATTGTCTCCATTGGGTTGTGGTTGGATGCTATTTCCATCTGGAAGGCCAGGAGGAACGACTGTAGGAGCCTTGAGTGGAATCTTGCCCACTGGATGGTCTCCTGGCATGAAACCATCATGCCCAGAAGCTTTGCCAGTTCTCTGAGGCAAGGCTTCTTTTCGGTCTGGATCCGGGCTGCCAGCCTGCTTACTGCAGTCTGTCTATCTGGAGAAAGAGTCATGATGTCCTTGGCTGTGTCCAGGATCACCCCCAGGTGGAGTAGGGACTATGAGGGTGATAGGGAGCTCTTCTCATTGATGACAAACCCTAGGGACCGTAGGGTTGAAAGAGTGACGCTGGTGTCCTGTATGCCCTGTTCCCATGATGATGAGTGCATTGAGATATTGTCCAGATAGGGGTGTAGATGGATTCCCATTGATCTCAAGTGGGCCACTGTGGCCAGTAGGATCTCTGTGAACACTCTCGGAGCCGTGGCTAGGCCAAAGGGAAGAGCTTTGTATTGGAATTGTTTTATTCCACAGCTGAAGCGCAGGAACTTGCGGTGGAATGGTCGGATAGGGATGTGCAGGTAGGCCTCTGACAGATCCACAAAAGTTAAGAAGTCCCCTCTTTAGAGGCTCTCCTTTATGGACTTGAGAGTCTCCATTCGGAACTTCTGTTTCTTCAGGCAGCGGTTGAGCCCCTTTAGGACCAGAATGGGCCTGGTCCCCCTGTTCCTCTTTGGGACTGAGAAGAAGAGGGAGAAGATGCCCTGTCCCCTCTATTTCCGTGGCACCTTCCCGATGGCTCAGATCTGACGTAGGGGCTGTATTGCTGCAGGAGTCCTCGGAAGTGCTCCCTGGGTGGCCTCTGGAGCTCTATGGAGTAGCCCTCTTCCACCATTTCCAGAATTCAGCTGTCTGAGCAGAGTCGTCTCCAGGCATTTGAGAAGTCCCACAGCCACCGTCCCACTGGGGGGGACAGTAAGTCATGCCATATTGGGGTTCTTGCCTTGCCAGGGGGGTCTTTTGTGGGCTCCTGGCTTGGCCCTGATGCCATGTTGTCACTTGGGGTTTCCATCTCTGGGCACATAAGAAGAGGGGAAGGATGGCCTGAAGGGATGAAAGGGCTTGGGCTTTGCCTGGAAGTGCTTTGTTTCTTTCTTCACTGGGTTCGGCAAAGCTTTCTTCTTATCCTTTGTCTCCACCAGGAGTTCGTCCAGGGCCTCCCCGAACAGTTTACCTGAGAAGGGAATGCTCACCAGATTGGATATGGTTTTGGTGTCCACTCCCCAGTTGCGCAGCCAAATGTTTCTTCTTGCCACGATATTAGCTACTATTGCTTTCGCTCCCGGCTGGAAGGAGTCTAGTGAGGTATCGACCAGGAATGACACTGCCATCACTATATCCTGTAGGGTATTATGAGCCTCCTTCCCTAGGTCTCTGTTGTGAAGGTCCGTTTGCCATCATGAAGATGCCTCTAGCGATGACAGCTGATGTGGTCGCTGCTCGCATGGACCTGGCTGAGACCTCGAAGCCCCTGCGGAGTGCTGTCTTGGCCCTTTGGTCGTGCTGGTCTGAGGAGAGGTCGTCTTGTTCAGAGGTTAGAAAAGCCTTGGAACTGAGATGGGTTCGTCTGCTCTCAGGGTGACCAGGTCCTGCATGGCATCCTCTTGCAGGTGGCAGAACCTCTCACAGAACCTCTCACAGTAGCAGTGGAGTGTCTTAGATCCGGTTGGCCTAGACCACTCCTTGCACAGTATCTCTTCCAGGCTCAGTGGGAGTGGCACAGTCGGTTGGGGGGGGATGGGAAGGCAGCAGTCTCTTCCTGGTCTGTAAGTTCCAGGATGCTGAGGCATTTGGCGATCATTTTGGTAAAGGCATCCGAAGGGAAAAGATGGCCTTGGGAAGGCTTTTCCTTGGGTTTGTCCCCTTCTGAGGGGTCTCCCTCCTCGGATTCTGATGAACTTGCCCCAGGAGAAGGGGATCTAGAGCCTTGGGAGTCAGAACAGTAGGTCGGGGATGAGGAAGGGGATCTGTTCCCCCGCCTCCACTCTCTGTGCCTTCTAGTCTTCTTTTTTTCGTTAGAGAATGATGAGGATCTGGAGCACTTCCTCCCTGAAGGGCCTGTTGGAGGTGGATCGGGATCTGCCCGAGGCCTCACTCTTCCTCCCCCTCTATCTGCTCCTTCTGGAGTGGGCATGGGGGATGGAGGTGCAGCTACGCCCCCGTTTGTGGTATAATCTGCTGCACCAGTTGCTCATGGAGCTGACACTGGAAGAGCAAGAGCATGAGCCAGTGCGCCACCTAGGTTGGGCCCTTTCCCTGGATGTGCTCCTGCGGGAGCATTCCCTGCTCCCAGTCCCCTCTTGGGGTGAGGCCTTGCATCTGATTTGGTGCATGGCCTCCTCAAGGAGATGTAGCATGGACTTTCCCCCCTCCCGGAGTTGTGGTGGGAGTTGGCCCTCAGGGTTGGATGTATAGCCGGGCTCCAGGCCCCCTGAACTTTCCTCCAGGGGCTCCCATGAAAGGGAGCGCAGGGAGCTGGAGTCCTCCATCCCCACCCTTTCTAAGGCACCAACGGGGGTGGGGGCCTTGGGTAGTTTGTGGCCAGGTGGGGGGGGCAGGAAAGGGGGGCCGCCCAGGGTCCCTACTGCCGCCTGGACTCACCCTCTCCAGGCCACTCCTGTTCCTTTTCGGGGGGGGGGGATGGAAGCCTCTGCTGACCCATGTAGGCTCCACCATCCAGGCAGGCCTCACTCCACTGCGCCCACGTGGATGCTGGCAGGGAGGAGGCCAATGGCAGCGCCTGCCTCAGACTCGTGGCTGTGGGCTTCCTCCGCTATTGTGCAGGAGGAGCTGGAGCATTGGGGCTTCCCCAGCGCCTGTGTGGCGGTGGGTGAGAAGCCCTTGGGGGGAGTCTCCTTCTGTCGCCCCTCTGCGAGCCAGTCCTCTGTATGCCGGAGAAGGAGTTGCCTCCCTGATGTCGCGACTGCACGTCACTCCTTTCTTCTGTCTTTCTTTCTTCTTTTTTTGTAGTTGCTCTCATACATGAGAGCCTCAGAGAAAGCTGCCTCCCACCACAAGGAAGGAAGTCGAACTGGCGAGCATGGGGGAGACCCCGCCTCTTCCAAGAGTTCAACTTGGAGACTGCCTTCCTGGCCCCAGAGACGGGGCCTTCCCCATACTGGCTGGCCTCCTGCACTCAGTGGGAGAATCAACTGCTCCTCTCTTTTTGAGGTGTTTGTTCCCACCAAGATGAAAGACTTTATATTCCTGAAGTTACTGATGGAGTGAATACTGTTGTTTGAGAGAGCAGGTTCAAATGCCTGTTTACGTACGCTGTGGCAGATGTGTTGTCCTTGCAAATCAAACTGTTTCTGCTCTCAATCCAACCCTGGTGCATCCATTCTCCAGACTTCCAACCAATTTATCTCCTCCATGGACTGGTATTTGGAACAAATCCTATGTGCTGCTGTGCCCTGGAGTTGAGCCGCCCATCTGGATAGGCTAGAATCCACGGTATCACCATGTCACCAGTTTTCTTTCCATTAGCCAGCTGCGGAAACAGGATGGACCCACCTCCCAGCAACCCTTGGAGAGCTTTGGTCACTGCTGGAATGCCTCGAAGCAAAAGTAGTCCTAAAGCCTCCTTTCCCCATTCCCTCCCACAAAGGTTTCTAGTCCATTTTGTTAACCCTTTCCTCCCAACCCTCCCAAACAGTCCTCATTGTGACAATTCTTTCAATAAAGACTGGGGGGGGGGGGTTGTAGTAAGAAAACTTGATTGGTGAGCAAGCAGAAGAAAACGTGTTAGAATATAAAAAGTGTGGATTGTTGTAGAAACAGAGGTTAGCAAAAAGTGAGTGGGTGATGGCAATTGGGGGAGGCTTTCTGGTCAAATTGTGTATTTACATCTGTTGAACTCTTTGTACAGCTTGCTAAGAGCAAAGGTGTGCTTTTAACATATTCTTTGCTAGATATGGGTGCCCATGGTCACTGTACATTTTTCCCCTTCGCAAGACTGCTGGACTGGAGAGGGCAAACTTGTCAGCAAAGAGGTAGATGGGGAAAGGAACCTGCTGTCAGGCAGAATAAGGGGGGAAGGAGAGGTCTGTGAAAGAGCCAGCAAGAGTCTCTTAGCCCCATGAATGGTTTTGTTTTCAAGCTGCTCTTACCTCGCATCTCTGTAGACTGAGCAATGCAACTTGGATTAAAGCAGGATACAAAGTTCGGACATATTTGCAAACTAACTTCACATTGTGATTTATGAGCTTTGTTTTTTGATCCCAAACACAACTACGGTTAGTGGGTCTTTTTAGGCACCAGAGTTACAAACCAGAGTTATGCTAAATCAATCACAGTTTAGCATTACATCTGAACAAGCCGCTATGATGCATTTGTGAGATCAGAGGACATCTAATTTTTTTAAAACGTATCACCTTGCTTAAATATTTTGTGAGCAAAAGCTGATTTGGGAATCATCTAATATTCCCCCCATTCCTTAACATTATTTTTCATGTAGCAGAATACAGCAGAAGTCAATGTGTAAAATGGTTTAGATATACATTTTAGTATAACTTTCCAATAGAAAAAAGTATGTAAATATGGGATCCAAAGAGCTGCTCACAGAATCTTATACTTGCTAATGGAATCTTTGGCCTTTTCTCTTTGAACAGCTGGCCTCTATGCCAAATCAAACAGTGTTTTTGAAATTCTTCTCAGTCCTCATCACGGCCTCAGTATTCAAGTACAGGTAGCTGAAGAAAACTGAAGCAAGTAATGTGGTGCATGCACACAAAAGTAAAAACAGTAATTTACAAATGAGTAGGGAGATACAGCCTGTAGTAAATTCCAAAGAATTATGCATTCAGTCCACAGATCCACATACTATACAGATATATCCACCTAGTGCTGTTCCCCTTTGGGGTGGGGCAGAGAATAAGCGAATAGTAAAACCTAAAGAACATGTCCTGAATAAGCCAAGAGAACATAAGAATTTAAGGAGAGCCATGCTGGTCCATCTAGGGCCCATCTAGTTCAGCATTCTGTTCACACGGTGGCCAACCAACCAGCTGCCCACAGGAAACAGACAAGTAGGACATGAGTGCAACAGCACCTTCTTGCCCATGTTCCCCAGCAACTGGTGTACATAGCCATGCTGCCTCTGATACTGGAGGTAGCATATAGCCATCAGAACTAGCAGCCATTGATAGCCTTCTCCTCGAGGAATTTGTCTAACCCCCTTTTAAAGCCATCAAAATTGGTGGCCATCACTATGTCTTGCGATAGCGAATTCCATAGTTTATCTATGCACTCCGTGAAGAAGTACTTCCTTTTATCTGTTCTGAATCTCCCACCAATCAGGATGACCCTGGACTGTAGTATTATGAGAGAGAGAGAAATCTCTCCCTATCCACATTCTCCACAGGGCTATGGAAAACACCCCAGGAAAGGAATAGACATTAGGAAGAAATGGTCTACAGTACCCTTCTGATAATCACCACTTCAAACAAAGGAACAGGTTTCCCTCATATTTGTCCCTCCCCTCCTGGATGCTTTTCATACATGCCCATAGCCCCTTCATACATGCCCATAGCCCCTTTTTTCTGTTCCTTCTCTTAGTATTTATCCTGCTTGGTTTGCTGCTCCCTACCCTAATGTTATCACAGCACATTTTTCTTTTTGGCTTTGTGCGAGTTCCCATGCCTAAATTTCCTGTGCCTCAGAGTCACTTTGGACCTCTCCTTCCCCACCTTGCTGCTTCCACATCACACAGAGTAAATAATGTAGCAACATCAACATTCTTAGATATTGCTGAACTAGCGAAAGTCCCATGAACTGGGTGGCATCTGCGATTTTGCTGGGCATGGCCCTTCCACTCACTCCCCCAAAGCTAGATAGTTTGTCACAGAAATGTGATGCTCACGGTGCAACAAGGACAAAATAACCCTTTGTTAAAGAATAATTATCTAAGAGCAGATTATATTAATGAGAATTCTAACTCGTCACAGCAACTAATATCCTACCTATCCAACACTGTATATTCTTATTCCAACACAACTTCACATTCTTCATAGTAGTTAAGCGTGAAAATATAGATGTACGCACTTGCTTGAAGTTAGCCCTGTACGCTTGCTCCTCCTCTGGATTGCTGTAGTTCGTGCCAAGCACACAAACAAGCCAACAGCATGACTGAAATGTGCAATCGTTCTCAAGGTTTAGCGTAACAGTTCCCAGTATCAAACCACAAGACACATTTTACGTATGTTCTTATTTTAAAAAAGAAAAAGAAAAGAAATGCAGTCTGTTTGCAGCTGCTGTCACAGATTTCAAAAGAAATTAAAACATGAGCCTGCACGGATTTGCTGCACGCCAATTTCAGAGCCACAACCTACCACCAAGATCTGGTACCTCTAAAGTGGGGGTGACGTTCCAGGCTTACCGGGCCTTCCATATCTCTTTTATGAACAAAGTAATTCTGCATGTGTAAACATGGACCATTTCCCTTCATTGAAAAGAAGCAGATGCTCCTGCATAGTTAGGGATTTGGATCATTCCTCATATCTATAGTGCAACAAGGCACCATCTTGATTGAGGTTTCCAGGGGCTATTCAGACTCAAGTAGATTAATGCCGTCAATAATGTAAAAACTATTAAGTGTTCTGAATTATTCCTTTTACTCCCGAGCCAAAATCTTTTATTAGCCTAGCTGAAGAAAATTCATTTATGGCATCTCTCTCACAATCCACACACTAAACGCTCTAGCACTACCTGGGCACTGGAAAGGTCCCAGCAATGATTACAAAAGGACAGAGCACGCAACATTTACACTGTCCCTTCAGATAAGGCCAAATAAAGTATATAAGCAATTTAGCAGGCAAGAACAACCAGATATTTTCACATAATCTAAAAATACCAAAAAAGCCTGATATTCCTTTCTGAGGGTGGGCAACGTATTCATTCACCGCATCTGGCCCACCAAGGCTTTTCACTTGAAATACTCTCCTTGACCCCTTCCCATAAAACTGCCATCCAGAGGACAAATCCACACACACTAGCAGCATGGACTACAAGGAAGGTTTCAGGAACCAGACATGGCCTGCACACCACAATGCTGCCTATCCCTGCTTTAGTTCTATCACAGTTCAGTAGAACCTCTATTCTTCACTTGGCTTAGACAGAAACACAAACGACATTTGGACAGACCATTAGAAATATGGTATTTCTAAAAATAAATATATGTATATAAGAGGTGGGAACCTCCAGATTGAAACCTCTCACATCTGCTTGCGCGCCCTCCTGCATTTCGTTGCATACATCCAGTTCAAAAGGAGGTTTCCAACTTGCCATCCACCAACACTCTCAGTTTCATTTTCCATTTCTAAGCATCAAAATATTGTGAAACCTATTCAAAGCATATGCCCCTTTTCTGTCTACAACGAAACACAATGTGTCATTCTTGATTTTAACCAGGGTTGGCAGGTCTCCCCTTCTACAACAAGAGTAGTATTTAGTAAAAATATTTAGTACAGTTCTGCTCCCTAGATGGGCATTTAACTACAATGTTATTTAAATGCCTCTACAGAGCTTGTCAGTTTATTTGTGAAGTGCACATTACAATACAACATCTAAAGGCTTTAAAAGGCTCCAGTGCAGCACCTATTCAAATATGAAAGCCATATGACTTCTGAAATTTGCTAACCGTCTGATGAAAACAAATGTTTGACCTTTAATACACTGACAAGTGTAAAAAATACTCTCCAGTTCTTTTCTACTGGCAAGTTTATTTTCTGCATAGATTTTATCCTATTATGTTGTAACAATCCTTCATTACCCTGGTACAATAACGCATAGTCTATGGTCTACCTACAGTTGTCTGGTGCCTATTTAGTTTTATCACAAGCAAGCAATTTGAGAATATGGTAATAAACCCTCAATCACTGTAATGAGGTATGATGGGTTGTAATTTCTCTGTGCTAATGGGTTACAAACAGTATTACAATGATGACGGGAATATCATTGATTCATTATGACTGCAATAATATCAAAATGACTTAATATAGATCACTATTAACTCATGCACATACTGCTAACAGCCTCTCTATGTTTCTATATACATACATATAATACGTAAAATTAATATTTGTCTTTATATAAAATTCACACAGCACAAAACATTGTGTTGAATTCCCTAAATCAATATTTAAAGTTGGAATTATTGCATTGAACTCGTTCTTTGGAAAGAAGACCATTGATTTTAATCTGCTTGAAGCAATCAATTACTCCCTGTCCTCTTTATTCCGAACTGTAATGAAAACTAAACTGCGCTGTCTTGAAAACTAAATGTGAAGATGATCATAAACAGAATTTAAACTCCATGGATTATTCATATCTACCCATTTAGATTTGCCATTTCCATTATGAGTACATTTGCCATGAGCATTTAATGGACATCTAAAAGGGAATTCATTAAAGCAGGAGCTGTTGGCAGCACTTATGGCCTTCAGACTGCTTTATGTTTGCCTTTAATAGCTCGCTATTATAAAAGTGATATATTGTGTTCATCCCATTAGCAGTTTGCAGAAAGGTCTGTAAGACATAACAGAATCAGAATCAAAACTAAAATCACAAAGTTGTTTTTTTAAAGCAGCATACAACTGTTGTAAAGATATACACTGTTTGGGGTGAATGTTTGCTAGTTCAAGCCAAATAAACAGTTAGCCATCATTAAACAATATGTTTGTAATACCACTGTCTATCAAATACTATAACCATGAGACAGCATCTAGAAAATTAAGGTTGGCTAAAAAAGACAGCATGTTAAATATATATATTATATACAGGCATACAAACTATAGGTTTTCTCCTGCAGTAATTCGCAAGCTTCCATTTTATTAAATGAAGGCTATGATACAAAGTCACTGGACTCCAGTAAGAGGCCTATCTATCTATCTATCTATCTATACACACACACAGGGATTAATTTACACTACCTTTTTCTCCCTCATAATCAGTCATAATTTACAACTAAACACAAAACTTTCTTTTTTGTAGAAAAGACATCTTAATCTTTGTAAACCACCCAGAGAGCTTCAGCTATGGGGCGATATAGAAATGTAATAAATAGTATCATTGACAGGTTGTTATATGAAAATTATTGCCAGAACTATGAGAATCAATAATAAGTCAAACAACTGTGGGCCGTGGCCTATTTAAGAAGCACCTCAGGGCATTCTCTCCATCTTTTGCTGTAGAAAGTACAGGAGAAGGACTATCCTTGGACAAATCCATGCTAACTTACATAGCTGTGTTAGTAAACACTGACGAGCAGGAGCTGGGAATCTGTGGCCCATGGTGGCTCTGGCAGGCTGTGCCCAAGCCTTCCCTGCCTGGGTGGGGACAACCCCCGTCCCACCTATGCAGGGAGAGACGAGCACTTTGAAAATATGGTTCATGTGTGCCCGTGCATGTCTGAGAAAAGCATGAGCTGTGTGTGTGTTTTTAAGAAGAGCACTGAGGGGTGGGGGGAGGAGAGGGTATAGTGTATGTAAGCGTGAGAGACTTTCTCTCTGAACATCATCACCACCAACACTTTTTTTCTCCCCTCACTTCCATCTCAGATAAAGAGATACACATTGGGGTTGGGGTAATGATCCAACATGTGTGGGAGGCAGCTCTGGCCCCACCCACCAGCAGCTCTGGACCTAGCCACTTACCCCATCTGCACAGTCACAGAATGGTTAACAAGCCATGGTGGCTTGTTAACCACCCTACGCATGCCAGTCACATGCCAGCTGATCTGCGTAATTATCCTCGCCGGGTGCTGCTTCTCATGTCATCTGAACCTGGCAAGCAGGGCTTGTTGGAGTAGTTAACAAATCACCCAGAACCCATGGCCTGTTGCAGGGTTCTGGGGTGGTTTGTTAACCATCCCAACAAACCATCCTCGATAGGTTCGGATGACACGAGAAGCTGGAGGCTTGGATTGGCAACGCACCACGGCTAATAAGTCACAGTGGGCTGCAGTGATCGCACAAATCAGGTCATTGCCAGCATGCAGTCCCTCTGAGCCGACTGAAGGAAAAAAAGATTGCATTGAAGGAGAAACGGTTGCCCACCGCTGGGGGGGGGGGGGAGAGAGAGAGAGAGAGAGAGACGATACACAGATTAAGGCAGCAATGAAAACTGTACTGTTTCACCAGGCCTTTGGCTTTTAACATTTGTTTGGCCTGTTTTAAATAATGTTTTGTTTTTATTCTGATTTGTTTTTATTGGATTTTATGTAATTGTGCCCTCATGAGCAGAAAAGGAATTAATAATTACTTTTAATTAATCATAAAAATGAATAAATAATTCATTAAGTTACTGAATCAAAGTGTCTTTGATCAGATAAACAGCTATCCCCCAATCAGACAACAGGTTTTAAAAATGTGTAATTGTTTTAAATATTAGTACTTACAAAAACTGTGGGCAACAGGTGCCATCTTAGAAGACGTATTCCTCCCTCTGATCACACAAGAGAGAATGCCTCTTCTAAGATGGTATCAGCAGTCCACAGTGCACTGAAGTACTTCTTGATCATGATAGGCACTTTGCTATTAGTATTAGTAAAGCTTACTTAATATTTTAATACCAAGCTAAGACTTGTACGCAGGAGTCAAGTGTGACTTCAGAGTTTAAGGAAAATATGCTTATTTGAATGCTTCTCCTTTACATGTGGCTGACAGCTGATATAGCTGTATGGTTCAGGGAACATGAGGGCCTCCACCTGAGCACTGGAGCCTTTTTCAGGCATTGCCTGCATATTTGCAAAAATGTCTCCATCCATGAAGATTAGAAAAATGAAAGCTGGGATTCTCAGGACTATGTTTTCAGACTGTCAAATTTCCCAAAAAATTCTGCAGGACGCAAACTTGTAAGATTGACATTATTAAGACAAAAGAAAAAAAATGTAGGTTGAAGGAAGTCACACTCATATTGAAAAAATAATAGTCATTATGTCATGATGTATATAATTGATCTTATTTAAGCTACTTATATACCACTTGATTTCGTAAGGTCTCCAAGTGGTTTATATATTACCTATATTTTCAAACTAGGATATCCACATGTGGGCCTAAATTGGAGGGTGGGGGGAAGAAGCAAGAGAGGGTCTTGACCAATGGAGGCCCCCATGCTTACAGAATAATACCAGGGGATCACAACGAAATGCAACTTTCCCCAAACCCAAAATGTGGTAGGGAGGGCGAGGGCTGGGCATGCAGCAAGCAATGTGGAGGCCCAAGCCCTTAGCCAGACAAAGCTGGGAATTGGAGAATCTAAATGCAGGCAACCTGCTTTCATCCCTTCAACCTGGAGCACAACAAAGAAAAAATGAAGGGGCATGACCTGTACCATGGATCTTCAGGGGATTGTTCTCGGGGGGACATGGAATTGGCCTCAGGGGGTCATGTCACAAGGTGCTCATCCTCTAAGCCCAATTCTTCCCTCCAAAAGGATCGTTTCAGCAGTGCTGACTCCCCCTTTAACACTTAGAAGAATCCAGGGCAGGGCAGGGAGAACTAAATTCAGAGAAATGCATCACACGACAGAAAGATGGAGCTTGCTGATTCCCACCCTGCATGAATTATTTGCACATCTTAACTGTTGAACCTCAAGTTGATCTAATGTACACATTTAAATAGCTCTCAAAGTATGTGCACATCCTAGAACTGTGAAGATTTTCCCATTCATTAAGTCCAAACATGACGTTAAATATATTTTTAAGATGAAGGAAAAAAGGAACTAATTTGTTCATACACACACCTCAGTTCTAGCTGGCCACCAGTTAACCTCAGCAGTAAAGAGTTGTATAAATCTTATTGGTAGTGAAACCTTCTAAATATGTTGATCCATTTCTAATGACATTCTCCTTACTATCTTACCTTGCCATGCTGGACAACACCCTGAAAGACAGACTTGCCCCATCTGCCACATGGGTCAAAAGATGAACCAAAATCTTCAAGTATGGAGGGCAAACCCAAGATGGACTGGTTTGTTACAAGTCTTCACAGAAAGATGGGCAGTCTTCTGTGCAATAAAACAGAAACAAAGATAGGAAGAAAACAAGAGTGGTAGTAGATGCATTTCCCTTTCACTGGATGAAATAGATATAAAATATACATATTAGGGCCACAAACTTTAAATCAGAATTATTTATCAGATTCAGCTGCAATCCTATGCACACTTATTTGGTTGTAAGGCTCACTGAACTCAATGGCCCTTACTTCTGAGTAGATATATAAAGGATTGCCCTGTTAGTGGATTAATGAGGGAAGGCAAATTTTAAGTGATGGGGCAGAATGTTCAGGGCATATTTGTTTATTTCTACTTCGAGTTGCTTTCTAAGACTAGTTGTGATCTATTACTGCAACAGGGAATGCACAAGAAAATATTAAAGATGGTCTTTTCTTCCAAGTGGTAGCTTTTGTTTATTGTATTCACATTTATTTCAGTGTGTCAAAAGGAATGTTATTTTATCATTTACAAATTTGAAATGCAGTAATTAATCATACGATCAATTTAAAATTATTTAATCAGATAACATCATATATACTGTCCATATAAAATTCTTCAATGAGTCTCTAGACTTCTGCCTGAAATCTAGGCTAGATGGGCCAATTCTCTGGGTATAAGGCAGCTTCATAGTTGTGTTCTTATCCAGACTATGCAGCTTTCAACATTCTTATGTCAAAGGCATATCTAAATATATTCTTGGAAAAGCAACACCTAAAATACTGCTTCTACTTGATTTCTGTCATCTCAGCTTGAAATTACTCCACTGCAAAATCCTGAAGAATTTAAAGTCCAAAGGCTCACTCTGTCACAGAAAGTGTTAGCAGGATTCTTAGTTACTTGAAGACAATCAAGAAGGTTAGGGCTGCATTGACCATACTTTGAATACCTCGGCACATTTCTGAAAGACCTCTCCAGTGCTACCTCTTGACACCTATAAAGAATCCTCCCCCTAGTAACTCCAAAGCATTCATACAACTGACAGTGCATACCCCCCCACCATTGTTTCAAAGAAAATGGTAGCTCTGTATCATGAAACTAAAACTTTAGTTTATTCAGATGTAGGGAATAAACTCACATTATGAATTAAAGTGATATTGTTTTAGATAGGTATAGAGCGGAAAATCAGTTTCATATGGAAGACGTTTTGCATTAGCCTCTTTCTATGGTTTATGGTAAAGCTCCAGGTTAATAAATAAAGCATGCCAGGTTTTTTCCCTTTTAGATCTCTGCTTATCAATGACCTGGTTCGCACATCACAATAGCATTTTTGAAAATACTGGTTTATTGTGAGCAAAGCAGCATGCTTATGCATGCTGCCCAACTGCTCCTGCAGCAAGTGGGAACAGCTAAAAAAAAACTACAGACCTTCTGTCCATGGTTTGGCTAGCATTATGTCCAAACCAAGAGCTCTGGCTTGTCTCTCTCCCACCAAGCCAAATAAATAACGCATGGTTTGTTCTAGAGTTAGTTCTTTGGCTTGTCGGGGGGAAGACAAGGCAGAGTTCCTAGTTCACACAAAGTCCGTGGTTTGTTTAGCCGTTCCCACTTGCAGTGGGTGTAATTGGGCTCATTTATCGTAGCATGCGAACCGAGCCAAATTTGCTTCATAAAACAGCTCAGTTTACTCATTATTACCACACAGCAAAAGTAGTTTGAAAAAGTTACTTCTCACACAGATCAATATACATGATGCTAATAGTCCAGCCAGCAAGGAGTTGAGAGATACATAGAATTAGAAGAATGGGTAGTCAAGTATTTGGTTAGGAATTCAAGACCATAGAAATTACTGGAAAAAAATTCAATAAAATGCTCTCCGCCCATACTTCATCAATGCTTATTTTATTGCTAGCCTAATGAAGAGTAGTATATGGCACAAAAATTAAAGACACAAAATCTTTTGACAGAATCTATTTAGATTGCAAGCTCCTTGGGGGTAGGGGCCTGTTCTTTTTTGCTTATAAAACTATCACACAGTTACAATATTATTAACATCATTATTAACAGTAGAACATTGTTTTGAATCATCTTTGCTTGAGACTTTAAGAACTGACGGTCTTTCCATGGGTGGCACTGACCTTATGACCAGCCTCTTGTTGTACAAATTCCAGTTCCCCCAACAGGATAAGCGATGCTGAAAAACAAGAAGTCTTTCTTGTACACTATTACTGGAATACCTGAAAGAATCTGGAAACTAGATAAAAACCCTACTGATGAAAAGTGCTTGGAGCATCTAAGCACAGGGCTTGGTCTAGAAGGGATCCTGTCTCTGGGAATCATTAGAAAAGTCTAGAGGTATTTGTAAGGAGCATTTGGCTACAGGTGTAGTTAACCTTTTAAATTTCTTGGAATACATGACAACTACAGATTTAACAGTAAAACTAATATAAAATCACCATTAATGAAAATCGATCAAGAACTGTCTTATCCACATTTAAGTTCAACTAGAGAGGTACAGCGATTAAGAGACTGACTTATGGCTCAGACTTTCCCCAACTTAAATGTTACTTTAACCATGAACTCAGAGCCTGTACAGTCATGGCACTTAAGGTGAAATGTAGAAATCAGTTAACAGTAGTGAGAAAGCGTGTTCCCTCTTCCTGTCCCAAAACTGAATTCGCCTCCTGTCTTAAGGGGACCATCAGCTCTGACCTTTGGTTTAACTTGTCTGCTTGACATTCTGTGTGTCTGTTTGCAGTGCAGTCTCTCCCTTGAGCATTGAACTATTGGAACAAAATTTGGTACACACACTCGAATCACATTTATATCTTTCAAGTTTTAATAACTGCTCAATACCCTCCACTGGCTTTTAAGGAGCAAACAGAGGAAGATGTAAAATATATTGTAATACAGTATCTGTCTTGAAGATTGCGATATCACAGTTAATGTGATTTACTAGCTTATGCTTGAACTTTGTGATTTACTAGCTTATGCTTAACTAATGAATTTGTAGAATTGTGTGAAGTGTAACAATATGGGGAAACTAAACTCTTCAACCAAGGGGAATATAAAAGGAAGACAGAGGAACAAGGGGTTGGATCCAAAAGTTGCCCATCCATGTGTGGAAGGCATCTTCCACTTACAGAATGTTTTACACCTGGCATTAGAGCACTGCTTTGCACTATATAATTTTTCCATATAATTACAAAACTCAGTGGAGCCCAAGCTCTCACACTTAGGCATTAGCTGATCAAACAAAGTCCAAATTCTTCCTCAAGGAAGAGGGACTATTAGTCGTGAACCACTTTCTCTCATTACCTTGGAAATATGTTTCTTAAGGAGCTATCCTTCTATATATTTTATGGCTTTGAGAAAAAGCAGAGTCCACTGCTGTCTTAGTTAGTGGGAGAATCTCCCAAGAAAATGAACAGCAAGAGGGATTAAGTACAGGAAACCTCAGATCACAGATCTTACATGACCTTTTATTTTCTGGACTTTTTCTGGCTCCCCTTTGATTTTGTGTCTTCTTGACTTTTAGGGCTGGTTTGGATGCAATGTTCCTGGCTTAACCCACCACAGTTTAAGACAGGCACTAGCATCGGGTCTGCATGCTCCACCTTTACCTATCCCCTCCTTCTCCCATGTACCGGCTTTGATGCTCATCGCTTTAAATCATGATTCCCCATTCTAGACATAATAGGAAAATGTGGTTTAAAGAGACTGAGGTCAAAATGCCAAAGCCAGCATGTGAAGGAAGAAGAACACGTAGGCTTGATTCTTGTTCCTGTTTAATACACTAGGGGGATTGCAATGGTAATACCTTTAACTAGAAACACTAATCCTAGGACAAGTGATTTGCACAACGGTCATCTACCAAAAGATTCTGAAGGCCATTTATTTTTCAGTAAAGAAGTCCAGAAAAGTGAGGTCAACATTATAAAGAGTGTCCTTCCACCAAATTTTTTGATGCAACAGAAAAAAGTAATTAGGGCACAAAATGGAATGGGATTGCAGAAGTTATACAGATTTCATGCCTGGGCTGACAAAAGAAACTAAATGAGATATAACAGCAGAATGTAAAAAATGAGTGCTACTTTGTCATATGTTATATCCAATTTTACCAGTTGATTTCAATAACTAAAAAATGACTATCTCATTTTTCTCATCCATACATCCATATATAGTGCCGCCAGCACAGAACATTACTTAATAAAGCAATAATAATTTTTGCTAAAAAAATTATTTTGCTAAAATCTGCAGATATTGGTCATGAATGTTTAATAGATGCCTTTGCTGATTGAAAGTAGTAATCAGTAATCCGAGTAATCTCTCATATAAATTTAAAATGAGCAATGTACGAGACTCCTCCACTCTGTTCCAGTAAGTATACCTGAGCACTCCCTTGCAACACCTTGAAGACAGGAATGTACTCATACACATACCAGGGAGTCAGCCCAGTGGGGACTTCCAACAAGAGAAGTCACATTTTAAATTATAAATCAGTTCCTTCCATGCCTCTTTAGCTTTAAGAGAGCCAGTAAAGGAATACACATTTCAATTTTACCCAATGCTTACTTGGAAACAAGTATTGCCCATTTCTCCTCACCCCACAACCATGTATTGATTCCACTGAAGACTAAAGGGCCAGTACACATTGTCAAACTCAGCCATGCAATTGAGTACATGGGGATACTACCTCATGGAGAAAAGTTAGCATGAACTGAGCTATACACCCATGAAGCCACAGCATTTCCATGACTGTGGGTACATTTTTTCTATGTCCTAAGCATGGGAATGTCTAAGGAATGGGGAAGGTCTGGCATCCTAGACAGGGGAGGGGCAGAGACTGGAAAAGAGGAGAAAAAAAGGCTTTCCACCAAATTCACTAGTCTGAAAAATGTAAAGTTCTTCCTGTGCTCTGATTTTCTTCTGAATACATCATCAAAGACCAACCGCATAGTCTCGGAGTCCTCCTGGACTCTGCACTCTGCAGTAACTGGGGAAGCTCAGGTTACTGCTGTGTCCAGGAGTGGATTTTATCAGCTTAGGCTGGTGCGCCAGCTGTGGCCCTATATGGAGAGAACGGCTCTTGCCTTGGTTATCCATGAACTGGTGACATCCAGGATAAACTACTGTAATATGCTGTATGTGAGGCTGCCTGTGAAGATGGCTCAGAAACTTCAGCTGGTGCAGAATATGACTGCCTGAGTGCTGTCGAGGGCGAGGTGGTCAGATCATATATTGCCTGTACTGCATCAGTTGCACTGATTACCAGTTCATTTTCAAGCCCAATTTAAAGTGCTGGTTTTGACCTTTAAAGCCTTAAATGGTTTGGGACCAAACTATTTGAAGGATCATCTTCATCCATACCAGCCTGCCCACACTTTAAGGACAGCAACAAAGGCCCTTCTTACTTGCACACCTTTGAGGGCAGTTAGGTGGGCAAGTACATGAGAGAGGGCCTTTTCCACTGTAGCCCCACACCTCTGGAATGCGTTGCCATTGGGGATCCATCAGGCCCCATCACTGCAGGCTTTTAGGAGGCTCTGAAAACCTACTTGTTATTCAGGTCTTTCCCTGATTACGTGTGTGTGTTTTTATTGCAGGTCTTTTAGATTGCAGTTTTTATGAAATTATATCAGTATTTTAATGTTGAGAGGGCTCCTGTCCTGAAAGGCAGCCTAGAAATATTTTAAATAAAAAATATATAATAAAATCAAAAGGAACTCACCACAGTGCATTCCCCGAACTTCCATGCTGAGCAGACAGCATATATGCTGTTGCTGCTGCTTCTACCACCACTATGTCCCATGAAGGCAGCTCTGAAAAGGACTCAGCACAGCAGCAACTCTGCTTATGTGGGGCTGCTGCTGCTATGATGACTGCTGAGTCCCTGTCAGCATCTTGTGAGAGCAATTCCCAAATGGTGTGCTACAGCATGCAAGTGTGCTATGAGAGAAGCTAAAGCGTGCCCTCAAAAATTAAGCCACCATATTGGCATATCCCGCACCCTAAGCCCCTTGGAAGTGGAACATCATCCTAATGGAGGTACTCTGCATTCCCCAACATAGACTGCACTACAGAAGACAGATATGGGGGACCTTCCAAAGGCATTACCATTGCCCAGAAAGTGCAATCCCATCCCTAAATCCCAAGCAAAGGGAAGGACCCAAGATACCAGAGGAAATATTTACTGGGCCATCCTGCACTTGCAAAGAGGTTGAGGGTAGAATGGTATGCCTCCCAATTTAACCCAGAAAGAATACTGCCCAAGGTGGAAAACACTGCTTCATGCAAACATCTTCTAGTGGGACATGCCTATAAAAGCAGACAGAGGGAGTGGAAAGTCCTTCCCTCTTGACTGTGGATCTCACCAGTCTTTTTTTAAAGTTCTGTTAAAAACAAGCCACCCTAATTGGAAAGAGTTGATCCTGCACTACTATATAATTCTTAACTACCTCTAAAGCTATCTTAATGATTGATCAGCACTGTTTTAAGCATAACAACCTCCCACCTACTGATACAATTATTTTATTTGGGGCAATAGTAACTTCTCTCAAATAAGAAAAATTTAATACATGGATAACCTGATAATATGGTTGCTAATGACCGAGTTAAAGGCAATCATCTGAATGCAAGTCGTGCTACATTTCAATCTGCAAAATATAATTCTGAATCCTTTAAATATTATTTTACAAATGTTGCTCATGGCTTCGTAGCACTGAAGATGCAGCTTTGCAAAGATATTGGCTCTAGACAGTAATTATATCCACAGCCTAATGTTGCCGTTAATGGACACACACATTTCAATAATTACAATGCCTGAACAAGATAATATGCCTTTATTAGCTGCTACAAAATAAAGCTGAGCCAGAACTGAACTTAGCTAAGCATTTTAAAGATAGATATAGTACATTTTATTAAAAACTCTAGCCAATAGAAGACACTGAAATCAGGCTTTTCCTTACAATTGCATAATAAAAAATTAAGTGTTCATATAGGTAGCATCCAATCTGAAAAAAATTAAGGGTGTGAATTAGTACAGGGTTGAAGTTTTCACATTAACTGCATGAGAAAGTTATATGTCACAGTTATTATTACAGGTCAAACATACTGTTGAGTATTTTCATGCTCATACTTCAGTACCAAAAACATGTTCTGCTGTTCTTTATCATTTTGAATGTTTAGCTTTACAAATCGGTATGCAGCATTTACAACCTTTCCCGGTTCTGTATTACCCACAGATTTAGTAATGTACTCTTTGCCTTTTCATTCATGTAGTTATTTATATTTAACAGTACTCAATCCAGAACCAACACTTAAGGTATTGCAGGTATCAAACTGGGGGCTCTGGAGACAGAGACTGGCACTTCATTCCCAGCACTATTGTGGCAACTTGCACGCAGAAAGAACTGCACACAGATGGCAAGCGGACAGGATTGGAGCAAGTAGCCCAGCAGGAATCAGGTGACATTAGGAGCTAAGAGAGCCCCATCTGGCCCTACACTGCTGCTGACTCTGGCCTGGCCCCTCAGTCTGAGCAACTCACTGCTCAGATGCAGCCTTAGCAGTTCATGCCCTGCCTATCACTGCCTCCCCACCTGTATGCATGTAGGCTACCAGCCCTGGAATACTATACTTACGTCAGATGTGGGCTTTAAAGGCCCATTCTATGTCCACTTTTTAACCCCTGGTTTTAGCAAGTGTTTTGGCCTATTCTAATGAAATTTTTCTAAGAAAGCACAAAATGTATGTAATGCTCATGTCATAATTCTGATAACAATGCTTCCCTGATAATGCTCTTCCCAAAGAAGATGGTCTAACACAATTTAACAAATTCATGCTAATGTGCTCTGTTTTTCCTCTATTTTCAACTGAACTGTCAAATATGTTTGAAGGGCATGAGAGACAAGTCAACTCCTGGGTCATCCTACTAGCAATTTTGAAGAGACAGGAACTTTGCTTGAGAAGAACTAAGCAAAAATGGTGGTGCAACATCTTGGTCGCATGAGAGTTCCTTTGTTATCAGATACACAAAGTGGACATAAACAAATGCATGAGCTGAAGTACAGTGTAGGATAAACAAAGGTCCAGTCACTTTTTAGTCCCTTTGCCAAGGGTTTTGTGACCCACTGTGGACATGGGCTATCATGGAGATGGGCCTTTTTAGAGCATGTATAATTTTGCAAATCACAGTACTTGGATGTCCAGCAGGCACACAAACACAGAAGCAAAAGTCAATACTACTCATGTCTCCATTCAAATCTAGATGAGCTGCAAGCCCACCTGCAGCCCTATATATTCTTGCAGGCAATCACAAAGAGGCCAAGAAGCATCTGAACTGGACCCAAAATTTACAAGGTAAGGATTGAAAGTAACAGGTAAGTAAAAGCACTTATTTCCAGAAGTACTGAACATTAGACAATTGCTGTTGCACCAAATAGGAAATTAAAAAACTAAGAGAACCATCTACTGAGCCTTTAGAAACTCTGTTGAATTTTCTAAATACCAATTCTGCATTTGCTCATGTCAACTGTCCTTTTGGAATTGTTTAAGCATGGTGAACGCAATCTTCCCACTGCCAGTGTTACTAGACAATTGGTGATTTGTTCAACTAGCAGCTCCTTCAGGGCTCTTGGCTTATTATTATTATTGCTATTATTAACATTTCTATACTGCCCCATAGCCAAAGCTCTCTGGGCGGTTTACAGAACTTAAAACATTAAATACAATATAAAAAGTTTAAAAGCTATTTACATAAAAACACACAGACAATATACTAAATAGCCCTAGGATTCATTCAAACTGTGCACAGTATTTTATGTGGTCTTTTGCTATCCTGATCCAAGTACCTTTACCCTTCCTTGTTCACCTCCACACAGTACCAGATGATATATATCTGTTGGGGTTAATGTGAGTTCACTGGTGAATGCATGAACACCAGAGATTTTTCACATTCATATGAAGATGTGGAGAAGGTTTAAAAAGTGACAGCATCCATGTAGGATTTTTCTCATTCTCTGAACAATACAGACAATCATTACCATGTTGACCAGGTAATGTACAAAATCTACTGTTCACGGTGTCAGTTCTTGCATGTTCTCCATGTGTATGGTTGTTTCTGCATATTCTCCTCTGAATTCACATTAACCACCATTATCTAAATAGATGAACCTCTGAGTTTCATTTCTTCCACAACTATTTTACACCAATTTAGATTTAGGAGATTTAGGATTTAGGATTTAGGAGAGCCAGTGTGGTGTAGTAGCAAGAGTGTTGGACTGGGAGCTGGGAGATCCGGGTTCTAGTCCCCACTCGGCCATGGAAGCTCACTGGGTGACTTTTGGCCAGTCACTCACTCTCAGCCCAACCTACCTCACAGGGTTGTTGTTGTGAGGATAAAATGGAGGGGAGGAGGAGGATAATGTAAGCCGCCTTGAGTTCCTTGCAAGAGGAAAAAAGGCGGGATATAAATGCAATAATAAATAAATAAATAAATAAATAAATAAATAATAGATTACCATCATTTATTATTAAATCCACCTCAGTTTTGTGAAACAAAATCAGATCACATCCCCTTATTAGATTCCTTTTTACTAGATATGCCCAGTAATTCTCACAAAATAGTTCTCATTTCCTATGATTCCGATTTTTAATATGCCTTTTAATATGCCTTTAATATGCCTAGTTTGAAATCTTCACATACAACTTAACCAGAATAAGGCAAGTAATAAGTGGATATAACCAAGATTTCAAGAATTATCATCTTCAAGTAGCCAAGCTCTTTTCACCTGTTTCTGAGCAAACTCAGTGAAATTATACAAGTTATGACAATTAACAGAAATCTGGCCTAGCATATATTTTAAATTGGCTTGTAATTTTGAGAGACATACCTCATGCAAGAATGCCTTTTGGTAGGACTTCCTGTGCATCATGATTCCCACTCAGAGAATGAATACAAGCCATATACAACACAGAAAAACCAGTTTTTAACAGAGATGTATAAAATGACACTTATGGTGGGTTTCAGAATTGTAATGGCACTTCCACAAGAAACAGAAAGCTGAAATTTGGTAAACACACAGCACATGACATACACATTAATACAAACGTCTGGAAATGGAACATTTTCTTGCTTCTCACTCAATATCTATGAAATCTACCTCATCTACCACAGAGGGGGATGGAGGGGAAAGTGGGCCACTCCACCAGTCCTGCTGAATGAGTACCTCCATGAAGGCTTCTCCTCCCTCAACTGTCACTACTAACAGCCACTCCAGCAACAGAGAGAGATGAGAGGTGAAACAAGGCCATTCCACCAGCCCTGGTGAAAAAAGACTACTTAATTTTTTCCTCTTCCCTCCCCATCCCTTTTCCTGTGCAAGTCATGTCTTGTAGATTGTAAGCCTGCAAGGAGGAACTGTTTTGTTTTACTGGTTATATATGAGCCGCTCCAGGAGCCTTTCAGGCCAAAGAGCAGGATAAAAATACTTTAAATGAATTAAATCATAAGAGCAGCTGATATTCGAGCAAACACCAAGTCAAGCCACAAGCGTAACAGAAGGACTAAGCATGTGAGTACTTCACTTACTTAAACCAGCCTTTAGTTTAAGGAAAGAGAGATGTTCCAGCAGCAGCCAGAAATATATCTATTTTACAGACTGGAAGCTGTATTTACTAACATTTGGGCTTGTGCACTCCTCTGTCAAATGCGGTTTCAAATTTTGATTTGGAGGGCAAGTGCAAACCATCAATTGTTGCTTCAGATGCAATGGCAAACTGTGGTTTGCCAGAAACCAGAAAGTCAGTAGAGCTGAGCACCCAAGGGTGTGGAGAGGAAGCACATCAGTCCAAAGCTCACCTCATGTGAATCATCCCTGTGAGGTGTAGGTGTTTGTGGGAGTACAACTGCATGCAGTGTATCTGTTTATTTCAGCCATTCATTTTCTTCACCTTGAATGACAGGCTGTGTATAGCTTGGTCCTCAATTCATTATTAAACTGAAGTATAATGTAGCTCTCATTAAGTCATAGCTTTGTTACATTTTATCTACTTTAGACAACAAACACACAATTCCTACTTTAAACTAGTTTAGCCATCTTTAAAGCCCTTGCCTTAAACATTCTGGGGCACAGTTGCACCCATTTCTTGTTAAAATGCTTCTTTAAACTCTAAATGTTAAAGTTAAATGAGAGGCATTTAATGCAATCTGAAAAATATTCAGTTCAATTAAAAATAATTGATGCATGGTGAAATAATTCTTCCCAAAGCTGCTGTAAAATCTTAAAAAAAAATAAAGCTACTTAATAATTTTCATCTCCTACAGGCTAGAGAAGCATTATTGCATATTAAAAATTGGAATTCAGTTTTCCCAGGAGGTACAAGAAAGTTATTAAAACAACCTATTTATTGTTGATATAACTATCCATTTGTGCTATGCAAAAAGTAACAATTTCAGTACATTAAGAGAAAAACTAATTAAGATATAATTAGTATTTTCTGTATTTTGATAATTAAGGGTTAGTTGGCTATTCCTTTTCACAGTCCTGTTTGTTGCATCCCAACAATACCTTTAATGAGCAACTAACACTATTTAAGCCCTGATGGCTGAGGAGTTTAGTGACCACTACTACATTACTTCCATTTATCACTGCCTCTTTACCTATAAATTAAAGCAGCCCTCTAGCTATGTTGATCTACTTTATATCAATTTCTTCATCCATATCAGCTGAATATGTATGGCATTAACCTCATTTACTAGTTGAGAAAAGATGAATTAAAATGAGATCCAATTCTTGGTCACACAACACAATTTCAAAACTGGCTGCTAATTTCCACCACCTGTCAGAACAACAATCCTTTACTTTCTAGTAATAAAATGAAGTATATGTTTCTACAGCTCAGAAACACACACACAGACAGACAGACACACATACTTGACTATTAAAACTACAAAGCCCTAATCCTGACATGAACTATGCACAGACAATTCTTGTAGCTCCACTGAGGCTCATGTTGTTGGCATGTGTTGTATTCAAACAATATAAAATGCATTGTAGAAGTGTAAGTGTAAGTTTAAGTGTATATATTCCTGAAAAAATGTTGTTTTCTAAACACAGGTTAATAAGAAAACCAATACAGTGAAGGCTAAATTAATATTAATCAGAGATGCACAATCATGAACAAGCGAGCATACATAGAAAGCACACAAAAGGAAGTGAGAGAAAATTAGAGATGTTCAATGATAGGATACATAGTTGATACTTCCAGGGCATGCTCATTGCCATTCTGAATTTCTACAGATTTGCAGAAGGGTGGTGGTAATAACGATTTTTATTCTAAAATGTGGACTGGGGGTTCTCTCTATCAGGGTATGCCTTCCAAATTAAAAGTATTACTACCTAAACTCAGCTACAGGCACATATAGTATTCAAACCAACAGTGTTGCGCCACCAATCACCATTCCCCAGCTCTTCAAACAATTTCAGTTCCTGTATACAAGGCAAAATCAAGTCTCCGTAACTGGATACACACATCTCCAAAATCTGTATGATCTCCTGGAGTATTGAGTAGTCATGCAGCATGGTAACTTAACTCTTTTTTGTTTTCCATTTTCTACCAAAAAAAAGAGATCAAGATATTGCCCAGCAGTGGTGCAGCAGTGCAGAAAGCTAACACCTCTCACAATGTACCTGCTCTTCGTTTGTAGCACATTGTAGTCAGAATGGCATAGCGGAGGGACTACAGCATGTCCTGATTTGGGGGGTTACTCGATGATCTTTTGGCTCTTTCCAACTATATAACATCATACTTGAGCAGCAGAGGTCATACCACCACTATGTCACATATCATATCACAGGTATCGTCAGTAATTGTGGCTAGGAAAGCTGAAACAACAGGCTGTTGAAGCCTTATTAGCGGGAGCGGCATCAGCACTGGAGATCAACATAACCACTATTTTAGAAGAATGTTTGGATCCTCAGTACTTTGCATGGTTCAGAAGCTATAAACTCAGTCTCCTGCAGCTGGACACCAATGCATCTTAATTAGCAGTTAATTATGTCTTAGCCTCAATTAAAATATGGTCTACCACAACCTATGAAACCTTCCTGGCTTTATAGTAAGGCTAGCCATATATAAAGCAGTACACAACACCAGCGGAAGAAACATTATTCTAGCTTTAACATAGTAGCATGGTGGTATAGTTACAGACTAAACTAATCTGGGAAATACTGAAACTGCCTATAGCTGCATATCATCAATGCTTCAAAGTCCTCTAACTATGAAGGACAAATGTAAATATTTTCTCTCCACTGTTATTCTTCTAGAAATATATTTCTTCACCATCCCCACAAGGTCATTTATTCCCCACATAAAGTAGAGGGCAAGTAAATGGAAGGATAAACCCAGTGCCCTGAAGTGAGAAAAAAATCCACAGTCAATGGAATATTTTTGATTCCTTCCTTCTCTTTTTCACCAAGAGGTACTTGGGGAGCACATTATGCTGAAATGCAATCTCATAAATATCATTAAAAACCATAACAATACAAATGTGTAATACATAGAACAGAGGGAGACATTTCCCACTAGGGCTTCTGAAAGTTCCCTACTGCTTATATTTCCTCAACAGAATGAAATAACCACATTAAATAAACTTTTTAATCAATGTATATAATTCGCATAGCAGAAAATACAGGTTAACAGATGAAAGAGCTACCTGTAGAAATAAGTGCACAGAGTGTACTTTCTCTAGCACAACAGTATCACAGTTTTCCATCTAAATATCTGAGCACAGCCATGTAAAACAATGAACGCCTGACATTACATAGTTAACCAAATGCTTGCAACTTGGCCTTTTGCACAACCAGGTATTACCAATATAGGATATTTCAGTATTTCTGGCAGCAATTATGCAGAGTTGGACCTTTGCCAAACCCTCCAGATTTGCAGTAACCCTAATAAATAGTTTGCTATGTTATGGCAATCATGATGACACGATGGCTTCTTCAGTTAACAGAGATAAAAGTTTAGTAATTATCATCTATTGCTAAAGATAGGCATATAACAAAATCTGTCAAAGTTAACTTTAAAAAAAACTCCTAACAGTGTCTCAACATTGCTGATTATCCTTTATCAAGTGTATAAATGGACCTTTCAGTTAAGTTAATACCTTCAATGACCATATAAATGGTTGTCATCTTAACTAGATCCATTTTTACATCTCTCCGCATTTCTATTTCCAAACATGAATCCTTCTAATCAATAAGAGCATGTCTATGTGGGCAATATATAGCAGAGGATTTACTGTAGGGATATAATGCCATCTGCTGCTACAGCAGGGGAAAAACCAAAGTCTTCATTTAAAAAAAATGTTTTAGACACAAGCGGGCACCTAAGCCACAAGGTTATTTTATTTATACCTTAAAACAAAAATTAAACTCAGAATATTCAGAGTCCCAACATACCCCAGAAAGGACCTGAGTTTTCTTTTTGTTCACTCCCATTCCTGTGGGCTGCCAGATATGAATTATCATACTCTCAGAGTAGATTCACAAAACAAATGCTTACATTCATTTCACACTAAGATTCATGCTGAATTCAGCTGTGTGTAAAGAATCCAACACTGGTGCATATTATGTTAATTATGTAAGTGTGTAGCTGACCTCTCTCTCTTGCTTTTTTACTTGAGACGAACATGCACTGGAAGGGGAGGAATAAAGCTTTCCCCCAAGTCTTTTGCTTCCTGAAATCCCGCCCCACCCCCGAACACACATGTACGGTGATTAAAAGAAGCCTCCACTGAAGCTAATGGAAGTCAGTCACATATAACAACATGCCAGAAAGACGTCTGCCACTTTAAGGAAAAAAGCATAACCTTTAACTGTGGCCTTAATCCAGACTTTTGTTGTTGTTCAGTCGTTAAGTCGTGTCCGATTCTTCGTGACCCCATGGACCATAGCAAATCCTGCCTTTACATACACGTATTTTAAATCAAACTCATGGGGAGAGGGAATCAAATTTTACAGGGACTGAATCCACCTGCAAAGCAACAGGGATAGAAACCACAGAAAATCCTTCACTATCATGTAATTTAGACGAGGGAAGGAATTTGCCATTAATGAATTCAAGTTATGAGCATCGTGTTATTTTAGACATATGCGGAGGAGACAGGTAGATGAACTACACACCATACTTACCAGAACAGTTACTGCTGAATAATCTTAAAACAATACAATGGATTGAAATAATCTCATACACAATCTACAGTATCTTTACTGCAGCAGTTAAATCACCAACAGTGCAATCCTATGCATGTCTGCTCAGAAGTAAGGCCCACTGAGTTCACTGGGACTTAGTCCCAGGTAAGAGTGCATAGGATTGCAGCCTAAATCATTTTTCTTTCTAGGCACACTCTTCAAATTGTTCATTCAGAAAGATAATAATGAACTAAAAAACTAATGCATATTAGTTACCTACTGCAAGAGAGCATTTTTCTCAGCAACAACACAACACACACACCCTGGCACTTGAAAAGCGTGCCGCTTTGCCTTTGCTTTCAGAGTATTCATTTTAATTGACTTATCATATGTCCAGTTAAAAGTGTTTCTGAGCCCAACTTAAAGTACCAGTTTTAACCTTTAAGTCCTTAAATGGTTTGGGCCCAAATTGGACCCTTATCATGTACCGACGTACCCAAAATGTGAGGTCATCAACAGAGGCCCCTCTCACTTGCCCACCACCAAGGGTGGTTAGGCTGGTGAGTACAAGTGAGAGGGCCTTCTCAGTGGTGGCCCTGCACCTCTGAAAACAGGTTTCATCAGGGGTTTGTCAGTCCCCTTCTTTCCAGGTCTTCAGGAAGGCTCTGAAGACTCACCTGTTTTCACTGGCTTTCCCATAATTTGTGGACTGCAGGCTTTATTGATCTAATTCATTTTTATAGTGTTTTATAGTATTTCATTGAATATTTATTGCTTATTTATATATTTTTGTATGTCTTTTATCCTGTACAGCACTTTGAGATTGACCTTAAAAGTGACCAAAATATAATTTTAAATAAATATAAATAGAAGATGTGGTAGCAGGGCCAGCAAGACCTGGGAAAGCAAGGTTGGAGACTTAACATAGAGTGGGAAGCCAAGGGTTTGTCAGACTACTGTGGAAATTCATTACATGACAGTTTCCTTGCAACTGTTAAAACCTAAAGTGTTCAACAATATCAACTATCAGTCTGTTTATATCAAGTGATAGCACAAGCAGTCAAAAGGAAATGACAGAAATAAACGAGTTAGTGGGGAACAAACTGCAAGCTAGACAAGGTCGGAACGCTGATTACAGCTAGTCTTCAAGTAAGGAAGCTTTACACAAAGAAGAGGATATAGTTTATTACTTTAACATTTCAAACCTAAAACATGATTACAGCAACTGAAATCAGAATCAGGGATAGGGAGGTAAGAGGAGACATCCACAAAGTACACAACTCTGATTTTTGTTGCTAGAAAGAGTAAAAAAATAAATACCTCTAAAAATATGGTATAGATTCAAACGGGACAATAAAAATCTTGACTTACCAGAGAGCATGATTACTGTACTACATATATTAAAAACAAAACCTTTTATCACTGCCATCTTGCTAAATATTTGCTTGGAGCTCAAACAAAATTCTTTCAGTCTTCTCAGTATCATCTGATGAGCTCTTTATAACATCTATATTATGTGTGTCCCCTAAAGTTAGGGTGAATTAATGACTTTTCCCGTAAATAATGCATCTTACTTTTCCCCCCTCTCTATTTAAATGCAAAAAAAAGCCAAGTATTGTGAGAAATACAGTAGAAATTGCATAAATGAGTAACTGTCAAAAGGACAGAACTATTAAAAGAATAAATCTTGCATACCCAGCTGTGAAATATAATACAGTAGAGCAAACCCTGTTAAATGCTTGATATAGAAGACAAAATGCAGTGTAATCTCAAACTGTTTAATGAATACAACTGTTGAAAATATGAAGTCCTTGCATACAGCACATTGAAATGAATCTGACTGCAGATACACAAAAGATGCCAACAAATAGATAAATATCCCTCCAGCACACTCATCCACAGACTAGTCATACCAGTTCGGCAATCTGTCAGCCGTTTAACTGTGTACATAGAGGTCCTTCATCCAAACAGCTTCTCCATTCCTTTCAGTGAACTAAGTAGATTATTCATCCAGGTCATCTCCCTCCACTGAGCTCTGAATCAGGATTAACATTTTTAATCTGCTCTACATCACATTTAATGGGGGATATCCAATACTCCTGCTGCACTCCCACTGGTCCCACTGTGCTCACGGGGGCTGCTGCTTGCACAACAGAAACTAGCACTTCCAACAGTAATCCTGGAAATGAGCAGAAATGCTCATTTCCAGATCGGGGCAGGTCAGCGGTGCGCCCTTCTGCAAGCTCCATTGACTTGCCCTGTTCTGGAAATGACTGTTTTGCTCATTTCCAATTCCTGCAGGATCCACTAGCTTCCCGTTGCATTAGCAGTGGGTTCTGCTAATACACAGGCAGCATTGGATACTGCCCATTGACAAATACATCAGCTTCTCTATTTAAAATAATGTTGTACAAGTAGCTTAGGGAAAACACCTACCTTTGAGGTGCGCTGGAGTTGATCTCCTACATATGTTTTACGGAACTGGTCCAAAAACCAGAGTATTGCAAGTTCCACTTTCTCGTTGCTACAGCGTGGTAACTGGGCATCCATCAAAGAAATTAGCTGAAAGACTCTGAAATAAGTGAAAGTCTATAAGATGTTTTTTACCCCTGACTTTAAGGGGGGAAAAGTATATTCTGGCAAATTCAGAGATGCATCAGCCATTAAAATAGCTAAGCATACTTTCTTCACATGCTCTTAAAAGGCTATCTTAAATCAAATAAGTTTTAAAAGTTCTAATTATATTAGATCTACAAAGTATCAGGACCTGAATTACAAAATATTTAGGACCTAGATGTCCTCTGTTCCATTTTTATTTTTATTTTAAATTAGTACAAATCGTTTATAATGTTTATATAACCAAGTATAACTTGGTTCAGTTTTTGTTGCAGCTCAATGAATAAACACCATTCCCCTACAAATCTGCTTGGCCAGCAGCTGAGAGGGGCAGATCTGACTGTTACTGTGCAATTTTAGAAAGTAGATAATGATCAAAGTATAGAAGCCAACAAAGCCAAGAACAACGGTCCAAGAGGGAAAAGAGAAATACAACAAAGGATTTACACAACACAGAAGAAACTGAAGTGCTGACTAGGGTACGAGTATCACTGTAAAACAAATAGGGGTGCTACCTGTTCCCAGCCAGCCATAGGGCTACCAATTTTTAGATGCTAGATAAGGCATTAAGAACGTCTGCAAACCTGCTATACTAGCAACTAGGCCTCTATTTCACCAATACCTCTATAAAATGACACACTTGCTATTGATGCCATTCCTTGCAAGGCATTCAGGCCCTTCGATGCTAGGATCCGTGTATAGATCACCTAGTGTGCTTGCTTCCATGAGTACAACCAAAGCTGCCATGCATGTCAGAACGTTGCAATGAAGTTGGTAGAACATGGCAACTTAAGTTATTGCTTCTTAAAAGGCAATCTTTTGCCTTCACAATTACAAAGAGATTTTGTAATTGTGATCTTTTGTAAGAGAGAGCTTCGGCTATTGGGCGGTATAGAAATGAAATAAATAAATAAATAAATAAATAAATTTGAAAACATGGAAGCAGTGGTTGCTAAACATCACAGCATTCTGGTGGTGAAGCTTTTAAGTAGTGCATGACTCCCTCATGACTTCCAATCTTTTCCTGTAACAACGCACCATTATCACTCCACTTGCCACTACACAAGTTGGGTTGGATCCAGATTTAGGTGTGTGCGACTCAGCTAAAGGAAGTGGACACTTTCTGTTAGCCCTGGTTCTGTGGGCCCACGGAGAACAGATCCCTGATCCAACCATTTTTATTGTATTAAAATCTGGTATAGGGTACAACAGCCTTCCCCAACCTGGAGCCTTCCAGATATGTTGGACTACAACTCCCATGACCCCCACAAGGATGGCCATTGGCCCTGAAGGTTGGAGGTGATGGGAATTGAACCCAACACATCTGGAGGGCACCAGATTGGGGAAGGCTGGCACAGAGGCTAAGAGACTGAATTCAAAATCAGGACATCACTGGTTTGAATCTAATCTTGGCCTCACCCCCTCCTTTAATTTGCAATATGGGGATAATAATACTGACCAACTTTAGAGTACTTTTGTGATAATAAGATAATGTACATGAAGCTCTCTGGATGTTCTGAAAACGTTATTACCATCAGTAGTATAACTTTTTAAAAGTTGGTGTAGAATATCAAATTCTCTGATGCAGAATTTCTCTTACTGAAGGGCAAATAGATAGACAGATAGATGGTTGGTCCTTTTGCACCAGTAATTAAAGTAGCTAAACATACTTTATTCCCACACTAACCCTGTTCACATGACATGACAGCCCACCATGGCTTGATTTAGCCATGGGGCTCTCCTGTCAGACACCCATAGGTGCCCTTTTTGCACCTGCAGGTGCCCCTGCTTGCCATGTTGTGAGAGCCTGGTGCCATGGGTTGTTTGAGTGGGTAGACAACCCGCAAATAACCCTAAACAAGCAATGATTATTTGAGAGTTGTCTACCCCGTCAAGCAACCCACACCGCTAGGTTTGCATGACACGGCAAGCTACACGCATGATGCCACCACCGCTTGCATATTCAAAATTGCAGCCGATGCATTCCACTACAGCCCCACGGGGAGATTAATCCATGGTGGCTTAGTGTTGTGTGTGAACAGCCCCGCTTTCTTAAAAGCTACAACTGCCTACCCACATACAGTTTAAGAACAACAAAAAAGGCCTTCTTAAATCAAAGGAGTTTTAAAAAGTACTAGTTATATTATACAAAGTAATGTTTAGAAGCTAACATTCTGTTCAGTTTTTATTTTTGCTATTTTAAATGAGCAGTACGAATTTATATCATTTACATAAACATATAATTTAGTGTGTGTACCAGGGTTCCTCCTCATGTAAACTCTATCCATCCACCTGTTTAAATCTGCATATGGATCACAATCTAAAGCAGCAATATGAATGTGCGCAGCAGAACCAGAGCTGTGTTTGATGGTGGCATACAGTGGTTTCTGTGGCTGAAAAGAAAAGCCACATTTTAAACTCTCCTATCCTGTTAGGTGGGGTGGGGGGGACTCTATTAGCTTCTGCCAAGCACAGGGTCCCCTCCGAAGAGGCATGTAACAAAGCAATTTAAACAAATACAATTTAAAAAAAACTAATGAACATATAAAAATAAAAAAGTTTGAGTACATCAAAATAAAATTAAATAAAATTATTCATGGTATCAAGAAAATGGGAAATGTTCTTCTGCCTCTCTCATAATACTAGGACCTGAGATCATCCAATGAACCTGAACGGTGGGAGAGTCCGGACAGAAAAAATGAGGTCCTTTATCACCCAGCACATAGTTAAGCTCTGGATATTCGTTACCAGATGATGTGGTGATGGCCACCATATTAGAAGGCTATAAAAGGGGATTAGACAAATTCATAGAAGATAATGCTATCTTCCACCACTGAATACCAGTTGCTGGACAACACAAGCAGGAGGGTGATATTGTGCCACTGTTCTGCTTGTGGGCCTCCAAGAGGCATCTGGTAGGCCACTGTGGGAACAGAATGCTGGACTAGATAGGCCTTTGGTCTGATCCAGCAGGGCTCTTCTTATATTCTTAAAACCAAAAACAAAACCAGGCAACAGCACCAACAGTACAGTACACACAACAACAAGGGAGGACAAATTAACCAATACAAAAGGTGCATCGGAATAAGATATGCCTTGCCGAGTGCCAAAAATAACAGAAAAAGGATCTATTAGCCTTCCGGGAATGTCCACAGTTTGGGTGCTGCAACTGAGAAGGCCCTTTCTCAGCACTGGCAGAGAGACATATACAACTCACCCTAATAATGAGAAGTCTGCCCTAACAACCGGGGCCAATGGAACTCCCACTACCACAGGCTGAGGAGTGCCTCGGCTAGCAACATGCCCTGAAAGCAGGAAAGGAAGAAAAGCTCCATAGTCTGTTTCACCTGTGGGAAGGAGGGGCATGTCAAGTGGGACTGTCCCCTCATGGAATATGCCTACATAGATGCTTGGTATACGGCTCAGGTGAGTCCCCAACCTAAATGCGCATGGATAGTACCTGCTTGGGTAGGTGGGAGAGCCGTCGAGGGGTTGCTAGATACAGGCTGTAGCTGAACATAGAAGAATAGAGGAGCCCCACTCAGTGAGATCTTTATGATCTGTTGCATACATGGGGATGTGAAATCCTATACTACTAGGTGGGCCAAGACAGAGGTGGATGGACACACCCACCTGCTTAGGGTGGGGGATGTTCCCAGCCTAGCCTATGGTCTGGTGATCAGAAGAGATTGGCTTGAGAAATTAGTGGAACAAATTTCCCCTGCACCTGTTCCGGCAGGAGAAGGGTTGGGAGCAGGTTTTTTGGAAGACATTCCAGGTCCCAGTTGGCCCTACTCCAACAAAACAATTCTACCCTGGCGCCTGCATTAGCATAAGCTCAGCCTGCAGCAGGGGAAGCTACTCCTAAAGGACTGGGGCCATATTTTGAACTTGATGGTGACAGATTGTACCAAGTAGTCCCTTCTAGGGAAAACAGCCCTGAGCTAAGACAGTTAGTGGTGCCCGAGCCATTAAGGCCCACGTTAATGAGGTTGTCACACGATATACCAGCATCTCGTCATTTAGCTGTTGACAGAACTATAGAAAGGCTAACTCGAAGGTTCTATTGGTTCTATATACAAACAAGTCTGTAGGTATTGTGTATCATGCCTGGACTGCCAAAAGGCACAAGGCCAGGGGGGTCCAATGGGACCTTTGATCCCCCTTCCCATTATGTCAGAGCCATTTGAACAGATAGGCATAGATATAGTGGGGCCCCTTGAACCAACATCCAAAGTGCATATGTACATCTTAGTTGTAATCAACTATGCCACAAGATACCCAGAAGTCATTCCCTTACAGTCAACCACAGTTAGGGTGCTAGCACATGAATTATTACTAATTTTTTCAAGGGTGGGTTTTCCTAAGGAAGTCCTAACAGATCAAAGGACAAATTTTATGAGTCTGGTGCTTAGGCAAGTGTGGAAGATTAACCCTCTCCACACCTCTGTTTACCACACACAGACTAATGGCTTGGTGTAGAGCTTCAACAAAACACTTAAGATGTTTTTAAAAAAAGGGTAGCTGCTTATCCACGCCAATGGCACCTATTGCTCAGACCCCTGATGTTCAAAGTCCGAGAAGTGCCCACACTTCAATGGGATTTTCCCCTTTTGAGCTCCTGTATGGGCATCACCCACAGGGCATCCTAGACTTAGTGAAAGGAGGGTGGGAAACGAGCCCTCCAGGATCCAGATCTACTCTACAATATGTTCTGGAGATGAGGCAACACCTTAAGAGATATATCCCAGAGAGCTACCACCCACCTCCATCAAGCTCAACAAGAACAGGCCTGCTATTATTATTGAAAGGGGCGGCTCCGGGAGTTCAAGCCAGAGCAGAGGGTGTTTTACTCCTTCCAACAGGTAGTGGTAAACTCTTTGCCCAATGACAAGGACCTTATGAAGTGGTGCATCGGGTTGGGCCTGTAGATTATGAAATATGTTTGACCAACAAAAGGAATTCTACCGAACTGCTGAATGTGCTGAAGAATGGATGGGGCCCTAATCAAGGGTAGCACACACCAACCGCACTTTGTCACTAAGACCTCATTTGTCAACCCCACAGGTAGAACAGGTAAGACAATTAGAAGAGGGTTTTTTAGGTATTTTTTTCAGAATTAACAGGGTGCACTCAAGTATTCCCCTTCATGGATCACTGCCTTGATGTGGCGAAGGGGCTTGCGTAACTCAGTGAAGCCATAAGCTATGCCGTGCAGGGCCACCCAAGACGGACAGGTCATGGCAGAGAGTTCTGACAAAATGTGGTCCACTGGAGAAGGAAATGGCAACCCACTCCAGTATTCTTGCCAAGAAAACCCCATGGAACGTATCACAAGGCTAAAAGAGATGATGCTGGAAGATGAGCCCCTCAGGTCGGAAGGTGTCCAATATACTACTGGGGAAGAGCAGAGTGCATTTCCAAGTAGCGCCAGAAAGAGTGAAGCAGTTGGGCCAAAGCCGAAAGGACACTCAGCTGTGGATGTGTCTGGTGGTAAAAGAAAATCCGATGCTGTAAAGAACAATATTGTTTAAGAACCTGGATCAAGGTAAGCTGGAGGTGGTCAAACATGAGATGGCAAGACTGAACATCGACATCTTGGGAATCAGCAAACTAAAATGGACAGGCATGGGCGAATTTAATTCAAGTGACCATCATATCTACTACTGTGGGCAAGAATCCCTTAGAAGAAATGGAGTAGCACTCATAGTCAACAAAAGGGTGGGAAAAGCAGTACTGGGGTACAATCTCAAAAATGACAGAATGATCTCAGTACGAATCCAAGGCAAACCATTCAACATCACAGTAATTCAAGTCTATGCCCCAACCACTGAGGCCGAAGAAGCTGAGGTTGATCAGTTCTATGAAGACCTACAACACCTTCTAGAACTAACACCAAAAAAAGATGTCCTCTTCATCATAGGGGACTGGAATGCTAAAGTAGGAAGTCAAGAAATCACCGGGATAACAGGCAGGCATGGCCTTGGTGTACAAAATGAAGCAGGACAAAAGCTAGTAGAGTTTTGCCAAGAGAACACGCTGATCATAGCAAACACGCTTTTCCAACAGCACAAGAGGAGACTCTACACATGGACATCACCAGATGGTCAATATTGGAATCAGATTGATTATGTCCTTTGCAGCCAAAGATGGAGAAGCTCTATACAGTCAGAAAAAACAAGACCTGGAGCTGACTGTGGCTCAGATCATGAGCTGCTTCTTGCAAAATTTCGGCTTAAATTGAAGACCGTAGGGAAAACCACTAAACCATTCAGGTATGACCTCAATCATATCCCTTATGAATGTACAGTGGAGGTGAGGAATAGATTTCAGGGATTAGACCTGATAGACAGAGTGCCTGAGGAACTATGGACGGAGGCCCGTAACATTGTTCAGGAGGCAGCAACGAAATCCATCCCAAAGAAAAAGAAATGCAAGAAAGCAAAGTGGCTGTCTGATGAGGCTTTACAAGTAGCTCACGAAAGAAGGGAAGCGAAAAGCAAGGGAGAAAGGGGAAGATATACCCAACTGAATGCAGAGTTCCAGAGAATAGCAAGGAGAGACTAGAAGGCCTTCTTAAATGAACAATGCAAAGAAATTGAGGAAAACAATAGAATGGGAAAGACTAGAGATCTTTTCAAGAAAATCAGAGATCTCTAGGGAACGTTTTGTGCAAAGATGGGCATGATAAAGGACAAAGAAGGCAGGGACTCAACAGAAGCAGATGAGATTAAGAAGAGGTGGAAAGAATACACAGAAGAACTATACAGGAAAGAACTTAATGTCCCTGATAGCCATGATAGTGCAGTCACTGAACTTGAGCCGGACATCCTAGAGAGTGAAGTCAAGTGGGCCTTAGGAAGCATTAGTAACAACAAAGCTAGCGGAGATGACAGTATTCCAGCTGAGCTATTTAAAATCCTAAAAGATGATGCTGTTAAAGTGCTGCGCTCAATATGCCAACAAATTTGGAACACTCAACAGTGGCCACAAGACTGGAAAAGGTCAGTTTACATTCCAATTCCAAAGAAGGGCAACGCCAAAGAGTGTTCAAACTACCGCACAACTGCGCTCATTTCACATGCCAGCAAGGTTATGCTCAAAATCCCACAAGCTAGGCTTCAGCAGTATGCGAACCGAGAACTACCAGAAGTACAAGATGGGTTTCGAAGAGGCAGAGGAACTAGAGATCAAATCGCCAGCATTCGCTGGATCATGGAGAAAGCAAGAGAATTCCAGAAAAACGTCTATTTCTGCTTCATTGACTACGCTAAAGCCTTTGATTGTGTGGATCACAACAAACTGTGGCAAATTCTTAAAGTGATGGGAGTACCAGACCACCTTACCTGTCTCCTGAGAAACCTGTACGAGGGTCAAGAAGCAATAGTAAGAACCAGACATGGAACAACCGATTGGTTCAAAATTGGGAAAGGAGTACGACAAGGCTGCATATTGTCGCCCTGCTTATTTAACTTATATGCAGAGTACATCATGAGAAACACCGGGTTGGATGAATCACAGGTCGGAATTAAGATTGCTGGGAGAATTATCAACAACCTCCGATATGCAGACGATACCACCCTAATGGCAGAAAGCGAAGAGGATCTAAAGAGCCTCTTGTTGAGGGTGAAAGTGGAGAGTGCAAAAGCTGGTTTGAAACTCAACATTAAAAAAAGCTAAGATCATGGCATCTGGCCCCATCACTTCCTGGCATATAGAAGGGGAAGAAATGGAAGCAGTGACAGATTTTATTTTCTTGGGCTCCAAGATCACCGCAGACGGTGACTGTAGCCATGAAATTAAAAGATGCTTGCTCCTTGGGAGGAAAGCTATGGCAAACCTAGACAGCATAGTAAGAAGCAGAGACATCACCTTGCCGACAAAGGTCCGCCTAATCAAAGCTATGGTTTTCCCAGTAGTAATGTATGGCTGTGAGAGCTGGACTATAAGGAAGGCTGAGCGCCGAAGAATTGATGCTTTCGAACTGTGGTGCTGGAGAAGACTCTTACGAGTCCCCTGGACTGCAAGGAGGTCAAATCAGTCCATCCTAAAGGAAATCAACCCTGAGTGCTCATTGGAAGGACAGATCCTGAAGCTGAAGCTCAAATATTTTGGCCACCTAATGCGAAGAGAAAACTCTCTGGAAAAGACCCTGATGCTGGGAAAGACTGAAGGCAAAAGGAGAAGGGGACGGCAGAGGATGAGATGGCTAGAAAGCATCACCGATGCAATGAATATGAACTTGAGCACGCTCCGGGAGAGAGCGCAGGACAGGAAGGCCTGGCGTGCTATGGTCCATGGGGTCACAAAGAGTCGGACACGACTGAACGACTGAACAACAACAACAACTCAAGTACTGTCCCATCACATTGAGGCACAACCCAGGACTATAGTGTGGGTCCCCGCACACCCATACCCTCATAAGGTAAAACAAGTGGTGACAGAAGAGGTCAAAAATATGCTCCAGCTGGGGGTAATAGGAGAGTCAATCAGCCCTTGGTGGTGCCAACCTGTGTTAGTTCCCAAACCTGATTTCCAAAAAGTTAATTCTGTTTCTAAATTTGACGCATATCCCATGCCTCGAGTGGATGATTGTTAAAATTATGAGGACAGGCTGCCTTTCTGTCTACCTTGGATCTTACCAAAGGGTACTGGCAAATACCATTGACACCCTCCTCCAAAGACTGCTTTCCCTACTCCCCTAGGGCTGTTTCAATTCAACTACATGCGATTTGGATTACACAGGGTGGGCACCACCTTCCAGCGACTCTTGGATAAGGTGTTGGGACACTTATGCTATTGTGCTGCGTAACACATTGATGATATAATAGTGTTCAGTCAAACCTGGGAGGAGCATCTTACCCATTTATCCCAGGTCCTGTTGGCACTAAGACAGGTGGGCCTAACAGCCAACGGGCAAAACTGTTGGATAGCCTGTAAAGAAGTCCACTATCTGGAACATGTAGTCAGGGAAGCTTGCATTGTGCTAGAGAAAATTGAGGCCCTTAGTAAATGGCCTAGACCCAGGAGTAAGAGGGAAGTACAACAATTTCTTGGCTTGACGAGTTATTATTGGAGGATCGTTCCCCATTTTTCATCTAGAGTGGCCCGCTTGAAGGATTTGACTAAAAAGAATCGACCTCATCAGCCAAAGTGGTCACAAGAAGCAGAACTAGCCTTTCAGGACCTGAAGGCTCATCTGCTTGAATCACCAGTCCTTAGGTCTCCCGATTTTTCCCAGCCATTTGTTTTACAAACAGATGCCTCATGCATTGGTTTAGGGGCTGTGTTGGCACAAGGCAAGGGTGATAACAAACATCCTATATTGTATCTATGTTGAAAACTGAATCCCCATGAGAAAAAATACTCTACCATTAAAAGGGAGGCTCTAGCGGTCAAATGGGCAGTGTTAACACTCCATCACTTTCTCTGGGGTAACTCCTTTACACTAGTAACTGACCATGCCTCCTTAAAGTGGCTAAATCGCATGAAAGATGACAGTCCCCGTTTGACCTGCTGGTATTTAGCATTGCAACCTTATGCCTTCACAGTACAATACAGGTATGGTCGGCATCATGTTAATGTGGATTTTTTTTCCCCTGTCATGGCCCATGGCACAATGGGCAAGATGGCAACCCCCTCTTGGGCCGGGGGATATGTGAGGAATCAGAGGGGTTGCCATGTCTTACCCAGAATACTGCAGTCCCATCACAGCATTGCCAGGGTGCCCCTCCCCCTTCCAAATGCTGGGCTCAAGGAGAGCGGCTGTGCCGGGGCCGCAGCGAGCAGCAGCAGCGCAAAGGAATAGCAACACCAGCCTGCACATGCTCAAGGCTTGTGCTAATTCCTGTGATAAGATTCACCTGGAAGAGGGAGAGGGTGAAGGGTTTTGTGAACCGCCCAGAGAGCTTCGGCTATTGGGCGGTATAGAAATGAAATAAATAAATAAAACAAATAAAATAAGGGGGGGTGGGCAGACACTTGAAAAAAAGCAGGAGAAAGCAATAGAGAGGGAGGAGGTGGAGAGGAGACGTGGAGACAAACAAAGACCCCCGACAGCAGGGGAGAGAGATGCAAGCCAGGAGCTAGGAATAGCGTTTTACCTGAGAAATGCCAAACTCCGCTCCTCAGGGGCTGCCTAATCTATTGGGGAGAGGAGAGGTCTACCCCCCTTCCTCCATTGCCCCTATAAGAGCAAGCTCCAAAAAGGCTGCACTAGACTTTCCTGCTCAAGACTGCAGGAGTCAGCATTTTCCCCAGGAAAGGTACTGGGATGCAACAGCAGAGACAGATTTAGCAGCTGTGGGTGATGCATTTGGCAGAGCCAAACTGTGGGGGGATTATTTATCTGCCCGGGGTCGGTCCCTGCCATAGGTGAAGGTGGAGAGAATTCGCCTAATGAATGAGCAATTCCCCAATTGGTTTACGTTCTGTTTGAAGACTATCAGTGTTGTAACTAGGAGAGTCTTTCTTATTAAACTTTTGAGTTAAAGCATATTTCTAGCTGCTGTGTCTCTGATGGAGTCAATGGACCAAGGAGGTTTTGAGGTGCCTTTGCCTCCAGACTCGCTCACACCTCCCAAAAAAATGTCCTGCTGTACCAAGCTAATTTTTAAAGTGATTCATCCAAAAAATAAGATATTTTAATTTTATCTACATTAGTTTTCACTCATAAAACATACGTTTCAATTTCTATGATTGTAAAGACACACACTTACCGACACGATAATTCACCATCCATGGCATCATGCTCGTCAGTACTGGTATATGTTAATCTACCTCCTACAACAGTTCCAACAAGATATACAAGCCACGCCAAGCATCCTGGCATGGAGGCAGGAGGAGGAGAAAGAAAAACAAAAAAAGAATTTACGTTACAATTCCATAATATATCTGAACATTTTCCAGCCTGTTCTCTGCTAATGTTTACTGATAAATTATGGAAATGAGGGAGAAATCAGATCATTTATTGAGGATGTTTGGCAATTCTTGTAATTAACTAGTGAACGATTGTGTAATACAGCTTTGTTTTCAACATCCATACCCATGCTAACACGTGTCTCACCTTTTCTAGGAAGAAGGAAATGGGAATGGAACTTGGGCTTTGAGATTTACTGATAAATTATTGATATTGCCTAATGTTTTCCACTGCCCTTCTAAAATGTTAAGAATTACTGGTAAATGTCAATGTTCACCAGTTTCTGATATTTATCATAACATATTAATCAGCTGAGGCAGTTAATTCCAGGATTAAGATTGAAATTTGCTTTGTTATAAACAATAGTGTGGTATACTCAGCCCAGGTACTATAAAGTCATTTCTTTTCATGACAACATTCTAACTGATTCAACAGAATTTAAAAGAAACTCTCCCAACTGATTCTGGTGAATCTTTTGTTTTTCCAGAATTAATCCATTAACATTAATTAATGTGGCAGGACAATAACCTTGCAGACCTCAAATCATTTCAATCTAGCTTCCAGACTGATTGCGGGAAGGTGAAGGCCTTTGCAGCTTCAACGAATGACCTTTACCTGGAGATCAACAAAGGGAATACCTCTCTCCTGATCTTGGCTGGATCTCTCAGCTGTTTTTGATAGTATGGACCACACTATTCTTTTGAGCCATTTTGAACATTTGACAAGTGTAAGGGATTCCATTGTTTATGGAATGGTTCAATTCTTTATATTCTATAGGACACAGAGAGCAATCACTGAAAAACAGTGTGTCTGCCTCATGGAAACTGTTGTGTGAGCTAAGATCAGGGCTATTTTTCTTTTTGACTGAGGATCCAGGAGCTGCCATCTCTGTCCTGATGGAGTGCCTGGAAGCTCTGGTCAAGTGCATCAGGGTGAATAAACTAAAACTGGATCCAAACAAGAGAGAAGTGATACTCGTAGGGAATGCCCATGGTCTGCAGAGAATTAGTTTACCTGTGATAGACAAGGCATGCTCTGCTCTCCCCCTCCAGTGTGGCGAGTTCAGAAGCGTTCACTGCCATTATAGGATAGCCACAGTTTGCTATGATACCCAAACCTGGACGGACTGCAGTTAAACTCAACTGGCTAGTGGAAACAAGCCAACTTCAAACTACAGTTTATGAAGTTGGCTTGTTTTCATTAACCATAGTTAAGATTAATCACAGTTTAGTGTTGGAATGACATACAAAACTGCCCTGCAATTAATCTAAAATGGAAGCAGAAGCTTCCAATAATTTCCTTGTGGCCTCACCAGAGGAAAGGGGAGCAGAGGTGGAGCATGCATGCTCGAGGCTCACCTATGCTTATGAAGTGAGGAACAGAGCCTCCACATTGGCCTGGTTCAGACATAATGTTAAACTATAGTCTGAACCAGGCCAGTGTGGAGGCTCTGTTCCTAAGGGCTGACATGGCTATGCTGATACATGCTTCTGTAAGTACAAGGCTTGATTACTGCAATACACTCCACCTGGGACCGTCCTTTTAAGATGACTTAGAATGTTTGACTGGTGCATCTCCCGACCAGTGTTGGGAGATGCATTCATATTTAATCAGTTTGGTGCCAACTACATTGGTGCTGGTCTTAACCTTTAAAGTCTTACAAATCCTGCAACCCACATACCTATCAGATCACCAATCCCTATGGGAGCACACATCAGCTGATATCGGGTCAGCAGGCACAATTTGCTGGTCTATCCGTCCATCAGATTTAGGACAGAAGCAATTAGAAGCAGGATCTTTACTGTGGTAGCTCCTAAGTTCTAGAACAACCTGCCGGAGGTTAGGAAATCCATACCCGTATTACGGTTTTTTAAGGGCTGTAAAACTCTCTTCCTCAGCAGCCATTGGATGATTTAATGAGTTCTACATTTTGAAGAAGAAAGAATCTAATTTTGCAATCCCAATATTATTATATATTTGGTTGCTGTCATTAAAGCAGACTCTGACAGGGTTCCGACGGAGATATTTAGCTCACAATGAGCCGCGGCGCCCATGGGTCTAGGTTGCATATCCAACCCGCTCTCAGGGGTTGCCATGTCAGGTGGTTATGCAAGGGTTAAACAACAGGCCATGTATCATGCAAGGGTTGTTCAACCCATGCTCACCAGGTTCCCACAAGCGGTGGTTGCATATTCAAAATGGCAGCTGCACACACCCTACACACACTGCAGCCTCACAGAGGGTGAGCTGTCATGTCACGTGAACAGCCGCTCTGTAATCAAATGCTTATCTTTTAAAAACACATCAATATTTAACAATTAAGTATGATTTCACAGTGCTAAGGCCAGCATCACCATAACTGAATGTCTAAATACTGGCAAGACTGAAATGTAAAAAGCCATAATATGGATTGATAACCTCCTCAAAATTCCAGATTAAATTCAGAAGTACCTTTGTCAGCACACAAGGTATTTGGCTAATAGTCTCGAGCTGGTCCCTATCCACAAAAAATAGAATTCATTTTCCATCAAAATTCTCTGTGCTTACTTCCTCTACTGAAAACATTCAGTATTGTTGCTTTTCCAGCTGCTTCAAGAGAATATTTTTTCTTTACCAAAATAATTATTGCTGTAATAATCTGTAATTATGTTTTATAACAGCAATAATCCCAAAGAAATCAGTCATTACCATAGATCACAAGTAATCGTTAACTACTGTTAATGACCCATTTCTTGGGGATTATTGTTTTAGTAAACCATGACTGCATCACAATCGATACAGAGAGCAAGACAATATAATAAAATGAGGTCTTAATATTATATTAACTTATTTTGTAACATTAAAAGCCATTAAACATCGAAATTAAAGTGTGTATAACTAGGGGAGGTAACATTTATTGTTCTGTGCTAACAGAAATGTTTAGTCCACAGAAAAGAAAGTGAATATTATATAAAGAGTCATACAAAAATAAAGTACTGCCATTGTTCCTTGCAAGAAAAACATGATTCAAAACCACTGACCTACAGAAGTTTTTTGAGAATAGCTAACCGCTTTGATCATATAGCTTTGGGTACAAAATATCCGACACCCTTAATTTCAAAAGATGCATCTTCTGTTTTAATTATGGTCATCTCTATATTGCTTTATGAGCATTAAAAGAACTTTGCACACATTACCAACAACGCTGTAAATTAGGTCAGCGTTATTATCTGGTTACTGCAGATGGTAGTGGTGGTTTGAAGCTGAGACAGTGACTTAAATAAGGCCACCTAGTAAAGATGAGCATGCATGTTTATGTAGTGGCACAGTGACCAAAGCCACATAATAAACCAACAGCTTTTCAAAGGTTGTTTAACCGCCAAATGACCCTCAGTGGCCGGCTTCACACGACACAGCAACCGCTGAGCAGGGGTTGCATATTCAAAATGTCACCTGGCACACACCACGGCTCAACACTGGTTAAACAACCCCCAATGAGCCCGGCGTGTCATGCGAACCAGGTCACTCAGTAACATAACACACCTGCCTTCCTTTAATTCTCGATTAGGGAGTTTAAGGCCCTCTGTCCAATACCTCTACTAGGCATTTCCAGATACATTATAGCATCTTGCAGCAAAACACAACATGTTTGTTGAATATGAACGTTCCATGACAGCAATTCAGCCAGTTGCTGTCACAGGCAACTTTGCCTTTTGGCCTTCATTGCTTCCTTGGATTTTGCCAGGCCACACTGGCACTGGCATTTGCACTGGGAGACCCAGCCAAATACGTTGGAAGGAGGGGCCATAGCTCAGTTATAGAACACTGCATCTCTAGTTTAGAGGTTTCAGATAACATATGCTAGGAAGCCAAAGCTCTGCCTGAGACCAACAATACTATGGGCCAGTTCACACAATCACTGTGGGTTAAACAAGCCATGGTCGCTTGTTTAAGCTGTGGTGTGTGCCAAGTGCTGTTTGCCTAATCACCCGCTCAACAACAGCCCATGGGTTATTTGAAGGTTGTTTCCCCATCCAACAAACCATGCTGCCTGGGTTCAGATGACACAACAAGCTGTGTCCAGGCAGTGATTCGGCAAATGGCGGCCAGCACACACCCAAGCTTAAAACATGCTTGTTTAACTCATGGTGATAGCACGAGCCAGGTCTATGTCTGGCCTAGGGACCAAAGGCCTGACTCAATGTAAGGCAGCTTCATATGTTCATGGGGTAGAAAGACAGAATTGTTAAAAAGAACATGACTTGCTGAGGACAAATAGCATGGCTTCTACAAACGGAATTTATCTCTCACCAAATTTGGAATGGAGAAACAGAATCAAAACCAATAAAAGTACAACAATTAATAAAACACAAACCCAGCCCATCATCTCGCTTTCTTTGGCCCTCTTGACTTTGGGTTCAGACAACATGATAACCGCGATGGGTTAATTAACCCACGATGTTTTATTTAACCCATCATGGGTTATCGTGTCATCTGTCGTGATTTTACCCACGACGGCTTAATCGACCAAAATAACCCACACTAATAACCCACGGTCTGCAGTAGGGTTTATTTAACCCATTGTGGGTTACTGTGTCGTCTGGCAGTCACTGTGAGTTATTTTGGCTGATCAGAGACCTGTACTGCAAGACCGGTCAAAACTGCTGCCGCTCTACTCATTGCAGCAATAGAGGCTGGGCTGAGGGCTATAGATAGCTAAAGTGTTTTAACAATGAAGCAAAAATGCGCCTCCCCCTGGAATACTGGCTTGTCATTAGGAAAAGCCTGTATTCCGGTGGGGGGGAGGGGGCATTTTTGCTTGATCACTAAAGCTCTAAAGCACTTTAGCCATCTATAGCCTTCAGCCCAGCCTCTGTTTCAGAAATGCAAAAATAAGCTAAGGGCTATAGATCTCTTTAGGGCTTTAGCACCTTAGCGATGAAGTGAAAATGCCCCCCCCCCCCCGAATACAGGGTTGTCATTAGGAGATCCCAAATGCACCAAAAATGGGGTTTGTGGCAATAAAAGCTGGGGAGATTGAAGGATTGGGAGAAAACTTTACAAACAGCCTTCTCCACTGAGGAGGTACCAATCTGCCAGCCAAACCCAGCACAATCGCTCACCCAGCAGCAAAGATCCCAAGTGCTCAAAAAAGTAGTTTGTGGCAATAAAAGCTGGGGGAGGGGGCGGTATAGGAAGAAAAATTTACACAGCCTGTATTCGGGGAGGGGGGGCATTTTCACTTGGTTACAAAAGCACTGAAGGGCTTTAGCAATCTATAGCCCTCAGCCTATTTTTGCCCCAGAGTCAGTGCTGCAATAGAAGCTGGGCTGAGGGCTATAGCTCGCTAAAGCGCTTTAAGGATCAAGCTCACAGTAGCTTATTAGCCCATCATGGGCTATTGTAATGTCCAAACATGGCCTTTCTTTGCCCTTCACTGGTTCCTCCTTTATTTAACTGCCCATCTTCTCCTCAGGCTTCTGTGTCCTCCACTTATATTCCTGTTTCTTGGTCCACCGAGTCCTTTTCTGCCTTTCTACAGCTGACCTCTATGTTCCCTGTTCATTAGCTCTCTACCTCCTGAGACCCTTTTATCTCACTTTTCCTCCAAAGAGTTCAGGATTGTATACATGTCCCCATCCCTACCCCTTAAAAAAAAAATCCTCACAACAACCCTATGGGATAAGTAACGCTAAGAAAATGTAAACTAGTTATCCAGTAAGCTTTGTTGCCATGCAGGGATTTGATCCTGGGTCTCTGTCAGTCTAAGTCCAACACTTTAAACAATATACCACTCTAGCTCTCTATATTTAGATAGAAGCCAGGCATTTGATGAATTTCCAGCCTGTTACATATGGCTATTATTATCCTTTCAGGTCTGTAATTTTAATTTATTACAGGGATTTATATCCCACCCTTCGAAGAATTCCCAGGACAGCTATGCATGGCTACTCCTGTTGCTCACCCAGGGACCCTCCATGCACATGAATAGTTCAATTTGAGCTGAAGGGCACAATTGCTGGCCAACCTTTTGGATTACTTCAGTAGCAATGGAGTGGGGCTTAAACATGCAAATAGATAGGACGAGGAGAAGGCTGGTCTACTTGTTACTAAGAGCACTACTTCAATCTCAAGTGTACTGAATGCTGAAGCTTTGCGACATTTCCCCCATCCCATCCATTGCAGTTCCTAGGAAAGGGCATTTGAAACAGCAGTCAAGATTATAATTGTAAAAAAAAAAAAACTGGCACAATATTAACGCCACTCAATCAAGAAATGCATCAAAATACAGGATGTCATGCAAATATCAAAATTAACAAAAATGGAAGGGAAGGGTGGGGGGAAGGATTTTGTAAATATATGCTGCCCATTAATTGAATTTTGGAAATCGAATCAGAGTATTGATATAAACGGTTATAATGGCTTCTCAATTTTGTAATCCTTTATTTTTCTTCTGTATTTGTTGAAGCAAAGAAACTATTAAAATATTTATAAAAAAAAAAGGCAAGGTACTGGGGGCATTCTCCCAGGTAAAAAATCAGTTATTCCAAAACCTAGCATTCCTCACCCTCTGAAAATCCAGGTGGCATCACTCTTGTTGACAGAAACCTTCCATCAGAGGCTGGGGACAATTCTCCCTTCCCTCTGCAGCCCTCCACGCACCCTGAAATCTGCTCTTATCTCTGGGGGACCCCAAAGATCAGATTTGAAGAGGCAAGGGGGGGGGCAGGAGAAGGGGAACTTGCACTGCACAAGTGACATCTGCTTACCTAACACTGGATGTAGCCCTAAGCTGTTTCCAGCAAAGTGGTTCAGGAAGGAAAAATCAGATGTGCCAGACAGATAGTCGTGTGCACAATAAAATTGGAAAGATAATATATACTAACCTTCTTGAATTGAGGCTGCCAGGGGATTTCTACTAGAAGACTGCAACAACTTCTGATAGTTTTGTGCATTTTGGTCAAACAGCTGTACAAGAAGAGCACAAGTCTTTTCATATTCACATCTGCTAACTGTGCACAGTTGCTCCAGCTGCTGAAATACTGTGGCTGTATCATCCAAGGGATCATCCAAGCCATCTCTAGAATACATATTTAAAACGTAAAATCATTCTGTGCAAATTACATTCTGTACTATGCTTTGGTCTTACCGTATGAATTTAAGCATTTTGGCTTAGACTTTCAAGTCATTACCTAAGAACGATAAGCTGAAATCAAGCATAAAAACTTATCTGTAGAGTTCCTTCAAAAAACAACAAAACACAAAACATAGAGAAAGACAATGGAACTAAACAACTATGACCTGCAGCTTTGCATTTATTATTTTAGAAATACAACATGAGAAATAGCCCAAACTTAGATTGGAGCCAATTGATTTCAGTAGCATTTTTCTCCTTGAATGTGTATCATAAATGAACTCTATGCTGTTATCCTAATACAAGATAAATATACATGAAAAAGACAGCATGCTATCAAGTCTGAAACAGTACCACTCTACTCATGGAGAATACTACTCAATGTTACCTCATAACCATGGAGACAGATTCCAATCTAGAAGTAATATACGCCTTTGTGATCTCAGGTGCATATGTATCTAAGAGATGGGGTTCTGATGATTTAACAAAAGGCACCGAGGCAACCATTCTCTGCCAAAGAGTGAGCAAATAATGAACGCTGTTTGGTGCAAATTCCCAATGCTAGAAAGAAACAAAATGAGATTTTCATTAGAGTATGTTTTAGCCCAATGTGAGCAATTACAAACATTGCAATCTACACTACCACTGGTATTTATTATTTCTGTTCATGCTTCAGTTAGAACCAAAGCCCCATGACATTATGTAAAACTGTAGAAAGATATGGAGCCCAAAGCCAATGATCTCACAGAATAATGTTACTGGCACATGTAAGGTAACACTCACTTTCCATAAATCCATCACCATCCAAGCAATGTACCAAAAAACCCCATCCTTTTCATAATATCACAGAACACTTCTACCACTGCCTTACCTGTAAGCTAGTAATAGTGAAGCTGGCTATCAGTCTAATAACTTCTGGGTAATCTTTCACAACTACTAACTCCCCCAGTTGATAATTTGTCTTCAGTCGAGCCAAAAATCGACAGAATTCATGATAGTTACCAGGGTCAGATAAACCCTAAATTACACAAAAAAACACAAAGGATTTTCATGATTAGAGTCATTGTCTAATGGCTCACATACATAATTCTAAAATAGAAAGCATATAATTCTGCACAGGACAGTCAACCCAGAATGATCTGCGTCTCCTAAAAAGGATCCTGAAGGATTTAGAGGGGCAGTAAAGGCCATGATACAAAACAGAACAGGGACGTAACAACAGACTGCATATGGAACATATTTAGAAAAACCAAATGCTATTTTAAGAGAGCAAAAGAATTTGATAAGCAAAGCTGAGACACAGAGGAGGAGCTAAGTCCATGTGGTAGGTGATCAGGAAAAGGGCAACAGCAGTGCAGCAGGTGGCTGTCTCTTTGACTTCATGTTTAGTAAAGTACGTGTATGTCAGGGATGGGCAAGTTGTGGGCCTCCAGATGTTTTGGCTTGCAACTCCCATCAGCTCTATAGTGGCCAACGGTGGAGGCTGAAGCCCAAAACATCTGCAGAGCCACAAGTTGCCCAGCCCCGGTATGTATGCATGTGCCAACTGATGTTAAAGCAAAACAAACGGCAGAAGTCCTTCTAGTTGCAAATAATTTATTATCCTCCAAACCACAGGATTCCAGTGTGTTTCAACTTTAACACTCCTCAGGGTGGATTGATTTAAATCAAGGCAATTTAGGGCGCAATCCTATCAAGATAGGCGGCTGCCTCCAAACTCGGGGGCAACCACCTAGCCAAAGTGTGGCAGGAGAAGTGTGGAGGGGATTGTTCCCTCCACGCTCCTCCTGCTCTGCTTTTTCAGCTAGACAGCCGATTGCAGCTGTCTAGCCATGGGAGCACGGAGCAGGGAAGGAGGCTGCTGTACAACACATAGGATGTGTTGTGCAGGCAGCTACACTCTCCCCACCCAGGAACGCCCCCCCAGACACACCCCTTTCTGGCCACTCCACTCTCCTCTTGTGAGCATGGAGGAGGGGGCTGTTCCACACTGCCACCCGAGGGGGGTAGTGTGAAAATGGAGGGAGGTCAGTTCCCGGAAAACACCATATCCTATGGCCATCTAGCCACTGTCTAGTGGCCACAGGATTGCTCCTTCCAGGATTTAAATCAGCAAGAAAAAAGGTCAATTTAAATCACCAATTTAAATCAAATTTCCCATTGAAACTGTTTCATATATCTCCTGAATAATGGTGAAAATTCTGACCACTAAGCCATGTTACTTTAAACACAGTATTATTTACACTGTTTTGTTCTTACAAACAAGCTTTATATATGTCTCACTGTATATATTTTGCATGCTTGCCTTTTTATCTATAGAGGGAATGTCTTTAAAATATTCCTATATAGGATCTTTCTTATGACCAGCACCCATGCCATTTTGAGGTTAACAGCACAATCTTATGATTGTCTCCCCATAAATAAATTCCATGGAGTTCAATGGAGCTCACTCTCAGGTAAGTGGGTATAGGATTGCAGCCTTAGTATGAGAATGTAGGAAGATGCACACTGAACAATTCTGTCTTATTCTTTTCCCCCCCAGTATTGCTCTTTTCTGCTTCATTTTGCCTTGGCCCGGCTTTGCCCTCACAAAAAATTAGGTAGCAAACAAAAACACCTACTGATAGGTCAAAGGAAAGTTTGATAGTTATGGAGATTTTAAAAATCCAGTATATATTTTTAATCCAATTTTAAAGATTTTTTAAAGCATTGATTATTACCCACCCTGCTATATTGTCTTTCTTCTGTCTTAACTAACTCCTCTGCCTTGGCTGGCCCAACTCCACCACCACATAAGCACAGAAAAACAATCTTATCTAGCCTGTGTGTTTACTCAGAGAAACTGAAAGCACAGAACTTTCAAAAGGCAAAAGCTGAAAGTTAGACTAGACAGAGCAATTGTCATGAGATGAAAAACTGTAATTAATGCCCATTTGACTGGTAGCTATCTTCATTTTTATGAGACTATAAGTGTCGGTTTAGCATGTTTATGATGAGATTTAATTGTAATTATGTTATTTTTTGTCAGAGATAAATTTAGTATTTTATTCAGGATGTTTTAAAAATGATTTAAATTTTTAAAAAACTGATTTAATGTGTTAAACTGATTTTTTTAAAGCATCGATTTTTATCTACCCTGATACCTCAGGAAAAAAACATTGTAAAAGACAGTGATGTAAACAACTCGGCTGCCCCTTGTCGATGTCTACCAAGGACCAGGTGGCTGGGGGGTGAATATTCTCTTGTGCCTTTAGCAACTCTGTTAGAACCCACACTGCACTAGGAGTAGAGCATGATCTGAGCAATGCTGCGGCAGAAGAAAGGAGAGCTGTTTGATTGCTTTCTGATCCAAAGCTATTCGAAGACCAAGGGCTGCTTCTCCCCAGACCTCCCCAATCAGGTGAAAATCTGTCTAAACGTGTGCAGATGCACACTTTCTTAACAAGGCCAAGGAGTGCAACAGAAAGCAAGTAGCACACAAACACACATATGCCATCTCTATCGTTCAATTTACTCTCACCTGGCTACCTAACATAGAGTAGTTAATTAGTTATGAACAGCTGTGTTTTGTTTTGTTTTTTCAAACCTAATGTACATTTCAAATATTTTCAAGCGTCTATTTACAAAAAAACAAAATTAACACTGCTTGAGAGTATTTTAAAAGCTTACTTTTCCTTCTAGAAACAGGCACAAATATAACAGGTCCAGTGGTTGGCCAGCAGGCCAATCTCGCAATGAACACTGAAGGCCAACCACTTCCTGATCCTCATGTCTTCTCCCAGGCCCAGGCAGCACCACAGCAGCTACTCACTGGATGGAGGAACTGGGAGCAATGACCCGCTTCTTCTCACCACCGCGTCGTACCGAAGGCGCCAGAGGATGCCCCATAACGTTCTGTGTGTGGTTGCTCAGGAAGTACAGAATGCAGCTGCTGCCGCCACAATTTAAAGTGGCTGAAGTGGGGTGGGGAGGAGGAGAGGAACATTACCCCCAACTCCTCCTCCCTACACAACACCCCAAGTGCCAGCTAGAAGTCCTCCACAGGCAAATTTTGCCTGTGGACTACCACAGCCAGTCCCAAAAATTAACAGTAAACTGAAAATTATATACACTAGAACTGGTGAGAAGATTGAAAAGTATATACCTGAGGATTTTCAAGTATTCTTTTTACTCCTTTGACCAGATTACCAAGGTACTTGGCACGTTCTGGGTTGCTAAATAAGGATCGCCTTGTAGAAGCAAACTGAACTAAACAGGAAAGTGCCTACAAAGGAAACAAGGATTTCAAAGATTTATTTTTTAGCATGATATACATATTCCTTTTTGAAACCAAAGGATCTATAACCACACAAAAAGCAGCAGGGCTCCTTGATGCTACACCAGTCATGTTTCTGCTAGCTTAGGAAGCTCTCTACAGTCATACAGGAACAACAGCTAGTGTAGTCCTACACAGATTATATTTAAGATACAGAAGTTGTCATGAACTTATATTGGCCACAATAAAAACATTAGGCAAGGTGAATCAAAATACACCTACATGTGTAATACCTAGGGATGTTGGGGAAATCTGCAATGGATTCAAATGAGTTTGGATTTCTATCAATCCCATCTGCGGACTGCACAATGGACGAGCTTTTTCCAAGTCACACGGATTCCACGTAATTAGAGACTGGTTTTACACTTTTGTAGGGGATTTGTGCAAATTCTCACTTGCACTAGTGCACACTTGTGCAACTGGAATAAAATTCTCACACATCCCTAAAATAAATGCAATTCTGTCAATAAGTGGACAATGGAATGAAAGACACTTGACAATCTGCAAAACACAGACGGTACGGATTTAACAAAATCTGTACATCCCTAGTAATACCTACACAGCGCATACAATCCAGATACAGTTATACACATTTTGCCTCCACAGAAAATCAGATGTCTGGTATGATCATATCCTCCTAACATGACAGCTGAACAGGATCCCCCAGGGCCAGCCCTATCATTCGTCAGTATAAGGCAACCACCTCAGGCAGCTGATTCGGGGCACCATGAAAGGGCAACAAGTTCTTATTTAATTAATTATTGTTGTATTTTTTTTACTATCATGGAGGAGAACCGGTACTTTGGGGATTTTCTGCCTCAGGTGCCAAATAACTTGACTGGCCTTGGGTACTATGTGCCTTGACTTGCGGGGGTCGGGGAGATCCGTTTGCTGCTCTGACTCAGGAAAAGAAATGTCTTGGGCCAGCACTGATGTCCCTTTCCGCAGGCTAATGGTATGCTGTGATTAAGCAAAAGATATGCTATAACAGCCCAGTAACTCATGCTGGGCTGTTACAACATGGTAGGTGAACTGTTGCAGCTATGGCAATGTAAGGCTAAAACTCCGCATAAAAGGGAGCATGGTGGAGGAAGAATGGAAGAGTTATCAGGTTTCTTAGGACCCTATCCACCATTCCATAATGGGGGACTACCTCTTATGCCAGTCCCACCTGAAAGGCACAACAAACACACTCTAAATGCGACAATTAAACGTAATAGATAGCCTTGAGTAGCAACCCACCCTCATTGTACGTGTGTGCGCATGCATGCGCACACACTTACTTCAAGGCATGTTTGAAGATAAGACTCCCAACTAGCCTAGTGGCCAATTATGACCCAGCAAAGAGAACATATACACTGTAATAGGGAAAGACAATCCGCATAACAAGACCTCCTGTACCATGGGGCTACGTCCCTCTGCTGAAACCTATGGAACTGTGAGCATACAAGATCACCCAAGTGGAAGGAGGGAAATTGGTGATGGAGAATGTTAGTGAAATGGCAGTCCACAAAGGCAGCACTTTGCATAAGCACCCAGCATCCAAGGACAGCAAAGGCCCATAGAGAAGATTCCCATCAGGTATCTCCCTTGGGACTCTCAGAACAACAACTCTCTCAACTCTGCAGCTGCAGCAGGGAAAACAAGGTCAAAAACACCCCACATATGTGAGCAAAGCCAAGGCCTATCACAGCAGAGGAGGGAAAGCTTGGCCAGACCCTCCATGCTGTTGCCTGTTGATTCGTTTCTGTGCATTTTTGTCTGTGGGAAAGGGGGAGAGAGCGCTGTGCAGCTGCTATGCACTGTGAGAGTAGCTGTGGCTCTTGATGCATTTATTAACATGCTGCTGATTGAGCACAGAGTTAGCATTGCAGTGGCCATCTTGTCAAGACCACAGAATAGGGTTGCCCAGCACTAAAGTCCCACTGAGTTCAATTGCAGTTGTGTGCGTTCAGCTTTCCCCAGACCAGCTTTCCCCAACCTAGTACCCTCCAGGTGTTTTGGACTAAAACTCCCATTAGCCTCAGCCAGGATGGCTAATGGTCAGGGATGATGGGTATTGCAATCCAAAACACCTGGTGGGCACCAGGTTGGGGAAAGCTGCTCTAGACTTTATCAGAGATCCCACTGCATTATAGAAGCAGAAGTGAAAGCTTGGAGAGACAAGGGGCATTTTTTAGTTTCATACATTTAACAAACATACTGCTATGGGGACAGCTCTTCAGAAACCACTTCCTTCCTTTGCATATGGAAGATTACTAAAGACATACTTACTAACTGAGACAGCATTGATGGGAGGGAATGATACAGATCAAAAAAGAGGTCCAAGGTCTCTGGTTCCAGGAAGACTGAGAAGGCAAAATGAAAAAAATGAAATAGACCAATCCCTGTATCACAGTGCTACAGTGAAAGTAATTTTACTGGTACCATCCCTCTATTTAAAACAAATGTAAAGTTTAGTGTTTTGTCAACACTAGAAAGAAACAGAGCACACAGTAAAAATAAATCATAGCCCAAACCTGGTATTAAAACAAACAAATAGACCGCCATAACAAATGACATGTACTTACTGCACAACCAAACTTTTATCTTTTCTGACTGGTGCCTACCTCAAGAACTCAACTGAAATTCTACTAGTGCTGTGTCACTAGTAGAGGGCTGGAATGTTCCCCAACTCCCCCCATCCACCCCCAAGGTTTACTGATATCAGTGTTCACTGATACTTTCATCCCCATTCAACTGCTGCTCCAGTGCCATACTTTTTCCCTTTAGCTACCTCTTGTTCCTGGGACTGGGACCCCAGACAAATGGATATCATGTTAACATGATGACATCACAATGCCATGAAGCCCGTCAGATACAGCTGCATGGTAATGTCACAAAGCCAAAGAGAGTGGGGGCAGGAAGCATTGCTCAACTCCAAGTGGATACCAGGCAAGAGACTGTGCTGCAAAACACTTTCAGCTGTTTGAAAACTCCCACCCCTGAAAAACACACCAGCAAGAGAACTGAAATGAAATATTTGTGTAGCATCCTCTTGCCCCTGTTTAACTTCGGTACTAAATTCTACTGCTGCTGACACTTCAGTATTATCTCTTTTCATTCAGCCTCTCCTCTTCTTATGACTGTGTCAAGCACAGGGGAGGCAAAGGGCAATAAACCAAATCATGGCCCTTTTCTATGTTCTATTCTGCTGGCTGTTAAGAGTTACGTTCAGGCACAAACATATAGAAAGTTCTCATTCATAAACCTATTTCAGGTTTAACAGAACCCATAAAAATCAACAGCCAACAGCTTTGTTGCTTGTTTCACAGTCCTAACAGTTGCTATTACATCAACTCAATGCAACAGGTTATTTTGCTATATTAATATTACATAGGCTTCTGCATCTGCAGAAAGTTCCACAAAATACTCAGATTTTATCCTGAAATAGTGAGCCCTGAAAATGTATACAGAACTGGTAATAAAAGTACTACTTACTGATGCACAAAACTTTCCCTTGAAAAGTTCATTTTTAACTAGATGCACTTTTCAAATACTAACATGTTTGAGAAACCTCATGGGAGACTCAAATTATTCAAACAACAAAATAGCTCTCCAAAATGTTATAACTGCCACACACACACAAATCTTAAATGTATTCAACATGACTAATATACAACACACCATAAGCTGGAATGGGTGAAGCTAGCAAGTGAAATTCCACTGATGAAGCCAAATTTGCGGGCCAGATCTACAAAGAATTTCTAGGTTTCCATCCAGACTCCGCCCAAGGTCATGGGGCTTACCAGGATCCAGATGGCCCTGTGTCACAAAAGGCCTTGCAGAGGCTTCTAGACACACCTAGTATGGTGATGAACCATATAGAAATAGGTAGAACCTACACAATGTATTCCAATAAGTGCACCTGACAATCCATGGCAGTGACTGCCTGGTGAGAAACCTTCCATTTGTTAAGAACAAGAATCAGCTGCTCAAATGTGGGCATGAAAGAATGTCAAAAGGGGACAAATATCAAATGGTTTTGGCTCTCAAAGCTCTTTGCATGGCCTGCAGGCTTTAGATTACGGTGGGCAACACATGGCCCCTGCTGCAGCCTCCATTCCCCCCACCCCAAATCTTATTTAAAAAAATGTATGGGGAGGGGGGAATGGTGTCCGTAGCAGCTACCAAGTGCCAAAAGGGACTATTTAGCTGGCAAGTTAAATGACAAGTTAAATTTGCCACTTTTGGTACTCCCTATCTGCTATGGATGCCATTTCTTTATTTATTTCATAGAATCATAGAATAGTAGGGTTGGAAGGGGCCCACAAGGCCATCGAGTCCAACCCCCTGCTCAATGCAGGAATCCAAGGCAGAGCATCCCTGGCATATGGCTGTCCAGCCTCATCTTGAAGGCCTCCAGTGTGGGGGAGCCCACTACCTCCCTAGGTAATTGGTTCCATTGTCGTATTGCTCTAACAGTCAGGAAGTTTTTCCTGATGTTTTGTTTTCTGGCATCCATAGGAGGCGGTGAGGCCCATCAGGAAGGGGGTGGTCTGGTGGCAAAAAGGCACCCAGACCTCCCACAGTTGCCCGCCCTGTTCTAGGTAAAACCTCAGTACTAGAACAAAAGAGTTGCACATGGTCAACTGTTTCAACACTGCCATTCCCAGTGTTATCCATGGGTGGGGGAAGCTACCTTTTGCAATCTATTTCTGTTTGGAAAAGTTCCCCTGCTACCACCCTTACTTGATAAAATAAAAACAGTTCATGATACAAAAGGGAAAAAAAATGTTCCAAGGACATCTGTTAGGAAGTTCGTCACTTTAGCAATACATGTACAGGCTAAAAACAGACACTTCAGTCTTTGCTATGGTCTCAAACAATGCAAGATGGGCATTTTTCAAAGCTGTTCTGTACATAATGCAGCAGTCTTTGTGGATGGGGGAATCTACAGAATATACTTTGCACTTCCTTTTTTTTTTAAGTCCATTACCTAATGGAAACTCCTAATGGATCAGGATTGCAGCAACAATGCACACTTGGCAAAGAAGCCAATGAATAAACTGAAGAGAAGCGGGGGGGGGGGGGGATTGCAGTCTACAGACTGCTGTTGCTGTATACACAATAGACATCTTTTTGTTACAGAATTGTTAGCCTAAAAACAGGTGTCTTGAAATATATTCTTTTTTTACCCCAAAGGATGGGCATCCTAAGATATTCAGTTTAAGATAAGGGAAGGCCTGTGAAAAAGGTAGCATTCTATTTGGATAGGGAAAGACTAGGAATAATATCACCGTTAGTTGGGCATGGATTCTCCTGAGCTTCCTCAGGAGAATTTCCCAAGAAGGGTAATCAAAAAAAGGATATCTAGTTAGACAATAGGAGGGCAGTGAAAAGGAGCAAAGGAAATATTAAGGAAGGGAAGAGTGGGGGAAAGTGAAGCGAAGGAGCAACTCATGTATTACAGCACGTTACATGCCTAGTTGCACGGAACTCTACAGCACTTGACTATATGGTGCCTGTGTGTTATTGATAGAGCTACGAAGGCCTGGAAAAAACCCGGAAAAAAATCAGAAAAAAATATTTTTTTTAATAGAAAGACTAGAGATGAAAAATATCTGGAAATAACGAAGCCATGAGAAAAATATTTTTTTATCCTCTCTGTAAGATTCCCAGAATAGTTAGTTCTTTCATTCCTTATTAAAATTATTGATCTAAAGTATATTTTACTGATAGACATTTATGCTCAGTTTCCCAACATGTGAGAAGAGTCATCACTGTGCATTCTTGACAGTAAATGTGCATTCTTGACAGCTTGGGTTTTGTTCTAGAGAATCCTGTGTTGCTGCTGCTGCTGATGTTGTTGTTGTTGTTCAGTCGTTAAGTCGTGTCCGACTCTTTGTGACCCCATGGACCATAGCACGCCAGGCCTTCCTGTCTTCCGCTCTCTCCCGGAGTGTGCTCAAGTTCATCTTCATTGCATCGGTGATGCTATCTAGCCATTTCATCCTCTGCCATCCCCTTCTCTTTTTGCCTCCAATCTTTCCCAGCATCAGGGTCTTTTCCAGTGACTTTTCTCTTCGCATTAGGTGGCCAAAATATTGGAGCTTCAGCTTCAGGATCTGTCCTTCCAATGAGCACTCAGGGTTGATTTCCTTTAGGATGGATTGATTTGACCTCCTTGCAGTCCAGGGGACTCGTAAGAGTCTTCTCCAGCACCACAGTTCGAAAGCATCAATTCTTCGGCGCTCAGCCTTCCTTACAGTCCAGCTCTCACAGCCATACGTTGCTACTGGGAAAACCATAGCTTTGATTATACGAACCTTTGTCGGCAAGGTGATGTCTGTGCTTCTTACTATGCTGTCTAGGTTTGCCATAGCTTTCCTCCCAAGGAGCAAGCATCTTTTAATTTCATGGCTACAGTCACCGTCTGCGGTGATCTTGGAGCCCAAGAAAGTAAAATCTGTCACTGCTTCCATTTCTTCCCCTTCTATATGCCAGGAAGTGATGGGGCCAGATGCCATGATCTTAGCTTTATTAATGTTGAGTTCAAACCAACTTTTGCACTCTCCACTTTCACCCTCAACAAGAGGCTCTTTAGATCCTCTTCGCTTTTGCCATTAGGGTGGTATCGTCTGCGTATCTGAGGTTGTTGATAATTCTCCCAGCAATCTTAATTCCGACCTGTGATTCATCCAACCCCGCGTTTCTCATGATGTACTCTGCATATAAATTAAATAAGCAGGGCGACAATATACAGCCTTGTCGTACTCCTTTCCCAATTTTGAACCAATCAGTTGTTCCATGTCCGGTTCTTACTGTTGCTTCTTGACCCTCGTACAGGTTTCTCAGGAGACAGGTAAGGTGGTCTGGTACCCCCATCTCTTTCAGAATTTGCCACAGTTTGTTGTGATCCACACAATCAAAGGCTTTAGCGTAGTCGATGAAGCAGAAATAGACTTTTTCTGGAATTCTCTTGCTTTCTCCATGATCAAGCAAATGTTGGCAATTTGATCTCTAGTTCCTCTGCCTCTTCAAAACCCAGCTTGTACTTCTGGTACTTCTCTGTTCACATGCTGCTGTAGCCTAGCTTGTAGGATTTTGAGCATAACCTTGCTGGCATGTGAAATGAGCGCAATTGTGCGGTAGTTTGAACACTCTTTGGAGTTGCCCTTCTTTGGAATTGGAATGTAAACTGACCTTTTCCAGTCTTGCGGCCACGGTTGAGTGTTCCAAATTTGTTGGCATATTGAGTGCAGCACTTTAGGATTTTAAATAGCTCAGCTGGAATACTGTCATCTCCACTAGCTTTGTTGTTACTAATGCTTCCTAAGGCCCACTTGACTTCACTCTCAAGGATGTCCGGCTCAAGTTCAGTGACCGCACTATCAGGGCTATCAGGGACATTAAGATCTTTCCTGTATAATTCTTCTGTGTATTCTTGCCACCTCTTCTTAATCTCATCTGCTTCTGTTAGGTCCCTGCCTTCTTTGTCCTTTATCATGCCCGTCTTTGCACAAAACGTTCCCTAGAGATCTCTGATTTTCTTGAAAAGATCTCTAGTCTTTTATATAGTCTTTTATAGAAACCATTCTATAGTTTTCCTCAATTTCTTTGCATTGTTCATTTAAGAAGGCCTTCTTGTCTCTCCTTGCTATTCTCTGGAACTCTGCATTCAATTGGATATATCTTCCCCTTTCTCCCTTGCTTTTCGCTTCCCTTCTTTCGTGAGCTACTTGTAAAGCCTCATCAGACAGCCGCTTTGCTTTCTTGCATTTCTTTTTCTTTGGGATGGATTGAGTTGCTGCCTCCTGAACAATGTTACGGGCCTCCGTCCATAGTTCCTCAGGCACTCTGTCTATCAGGTCGAATCCCTTAAATCTATTCCTCACCTCCACTGTACATTCATAAGGGATATGATTGAGGTCATACCTGAATGGTTTAGTGGTTTTCCCTACGGTCTTCAATTTAAGCCGAAATTTTGCAAGAAGCAGCTCATGATCTGAGCCACAGTCAGCTCCAGGTCTTGTTTTTTCTGACTGTATGGAGCTTCTCCATCTTTGGCTGCAAAGGACATAATCAATCTGATTTCGATATTGACCATCTGGTGACGTCCATGTGTAGAGTCACCTCTTGTGCTGTTGGAAAAGAGTGTTTGCTATGATCAGTGTGTTCTCTTGACAAAACTCGATTAGCCTTTGTCCTGTTTCATTTTCTACACCAAGGCCACGCATGCCTGTTATCCCAGTGATTTCTTGACTTCCTACTTTAGCATTCCAATCCCCTATGATGAAGAGGACATCTTTTTTTGGTGTTAGTTCCAGAAGGTGTTGTAGGTCTTCAGAGAACCGATCAACCTCAGCCTCTTCGGCCTCAGTGGTTGGGGCATAGACTTGAATTACTGTGATATTGAATGGTTTGCCTTGGATTCGTACTGAGATCATTCTGTCGTTTTTGAGATTTTACCCCAGTACCGCTTTTCCCACCCTTTTGTTGACTATGAGTGCTACTCCATTTCTTCTAAGGGATTCTTGCCCACAATAGTAGATATGATGGTCACCTGAATTAAATTCACCCATGCCTGTCCATTTTAGTTCGCTGATTCCCAAGATGTCAATGTTCAGTCTTGCCATCTCATGTTTGACCACCTCCAGCTTGCCTTGATTCATTGATCTTACATTCCAGGTTCCTAAACAATATTGTTCTTTACAGCATCGGATTTTCTTTTCACCGCCAGACACATCCACAGCTGAGTGTCCTTTCGGGTTTGGCCCAGCCGCTTCACTCTTTCTGGCACTACTTGGAAATACCCTCTGCTCTTCCCCAGTAGTATATTGGACACCTTCCAACCTGAGGGGCTCATCTTCCGGCGTCATCTCTTTTAGCCTTGTGATACGTTCCATGGGGTTTTCTTGGCAAGAATACTAGAGTGGGTTGCCATTTTCTTCTCCAGTGGACCACATTTTGTCAGAACTCTCCACCATGACCTGTCCGTCTTGGGTGGCCCTGCACAGCATAGCTCATGGCTTCACTGAGTTACGCAAGCCCCTTCGCCACAACAAGGCAGTGATCCATGAAGGGGTTCCAATGCTGTAGCAGTTATTTAATGTAGTTCTCATCTGTTCTGACAATAATTACAAATTTACTGAGTTTACTTCTAAAAGTTTTAAAATATAATTTTTTGAGCAACTAAGTCATACATACAGTGCCTTGCGTAAGTATTCACCCCCTTTGCCTTTTCCACATTTTGTTGTGTTATAGCCTGGAATTAAAATGGATTTTATTAGGATTTCTTGTCACTGACCTATACAAAATAGTGCATAATTTTAGAATGGAGGAAAAATCTGCATATTTTACAAAACGATTTACAAATAAAAAACTGAAAAGTCTGGATTGCATAAGTATTCACCCCCTTTGCTGTGACACCCCTAAATAAGCTCTGGTGCAACCTACTGCCTTCAGAAGTCACATAATTGGTTGAATGGACTCCACCTGTGTGCAATTCAAATATTACTTGATCTCAGATCAAATACATCTGTTTCTGGAAGGCCCAACAGTTTGTGGGAAAGCATATCTAAACAAACAGCATCATCAAGACCAAGGAGCTATCAAAACAAGTCCAGGATAAAGTTCTGGAGAAGCACCAACCAAGGTTGGTGTCAGGGTGGACACTGAGCCCATAGAATCCCAGAGTAGTTCTGATTCTGAGGAAGAGCAGCTGCTCCTGGGAGAGGAGCGCACTCATCCTTCCCAGGGCCAACAGCTGGCAGAGATTCCTCCCACCGGCATTCCTGGCATAGACAGCAGTCCTGGGAGTAAGAGAGCGCGGGGAGACTTACTGGACGCACAACGCCGACGCAGGGAGCGGCGCCAAATGGAGGGCGCAAATAGGAGGAGTAGTGCCCGGTTGGCGCGCAAACAACGGTTGCACCCAGAGGATCCAAGGGAAAAAGGGAGGGACACTCCCTAGCCCATAATTTCAGGGTCTGCCAGTGATTCTCCTTCAAACGGGGACCAACTGTTCCAACTTAGAGCATAGGTACTCTGCTGCTCATATTTAGTTGCTAACAGTAGAGTTGTCAAGTTATAAAAGAATAAAGCTTTGAAAAAAATCCCTTTGTGTGTGTCTAGACTTGGCTACTGGATTAGACTGAAAGAGGCTGCCAAAGAGCCCTTGACAGCTGGGTTATAAGAAAATATCCCAAACTATGAACATCCCATGGAGAACCCTTAATGGATACATCCATTATTACAAAATGAAAAGAATATGGCACAACCATGACTCTGCCTAGACAAGGCCGTCCACCAAAACTTAGTGACCAGGTAAGGAGGGCATTAGTTAGAGAAGCAATCAAGAGGCTAACGGTAATTCTGAAGGAGCTGGAGCGGAGATGGGAGAAACCATCCATGAGACATCACCCGGATGCTCCACAAAGCTGGACTTTATGGAACATTGGCGAGAAGAAAGCCATTGCTGAAAAAACCCATATCAAATCCCATTTGGATTTTTCCAAAAGGCATGCAGGAGACATAGCAAACATGGGGAAAAGGTTCTCTGGTCTGATGAGACCCAAATTGAACTTTTTGGCCTTACTGCAAAACGCTATGTGTGGCACAAAGCCAACAGTGCTCATCATCCTGAGAACACCATCCCCCCGGTGAAGCATGGTGGTGGCAGCATCATGTTGTGGGGATGCTTTTCATCAGCAGGGGCTGGGAAACTGGTCAGGATTGAAGGCAAGATGGATGGAGCCAAATACAGTGCAATTCTAGAGGAAAACCTGTTTCAGTCTGCAAGGGACCTGGGACTGAGGCGGAGGTTCACCTTCCAGCAGGACAATGACAATGACCACACAGCCCAAGTTACACTGGAGTGGTTTAAAAACAAGAACCTGACTGTCTTAGAATGGCCCAGTCAATCCAATTGAGAATCTGTGGCAAGACTTGAAAAGTGCTGTTCACCAATGGTTCCCATACAACCTCACCGAGACTGAGCAATGTTGCCAAGAACAATGGGCAAAAACTGCAGGATCCAGATGTTCAAAGCTGGTAGAGACTTACCCAGAAAGACTAACAGCTGTAATAGCTGGCAAAGGTGTTTGTATCAAGTACTGACTCGGGGGCGGGGGGGAGGGAGTAAATACTTATGCAACCAACAAATGCCCGTTTGTTTTTGTTTAATTAACTTTTGTTCCACAATAAAAATATTTTGCACCTTCGAAGTGTTAAGTATGTTGTGTAAATCAAATGGTAAAAATGCAAATTAAATCCATTTTAATTCCAGGTTGTAACACAACAAAATGTGGCAAAGTCAAAGGGGGGTGAATACTTATGCAAGGCACTGTAAAGTAACTTAAGGAACAGAAAGGCTGCTGCTTTATGTTTCTAAAGCAGCCCTCCCCAACCTAGTGCCCTCAGGATATTTTGGACTACAGTGCCCAGCATTCCTGACCATGGGCCATGCTGCCTGAGGCTGATGGGAGCTGAAGTCCAAAATATCTGGAGGGCACCAGGTTGGGGAAGGTTGTCTTAAAGCAACAAAGTGACTTTAGATCTGTAAAGAGCGCTAGAAAAAGTATTGCTTATTTTTCAGTTTTTCCAAGATTACAAGTTTTTCCCAAGAAACCCAGAAAAAAATGATTTTTTCCCCCATGGCTTCAAGATTTCCAGAAATTTTACATCTCTAGTTATTAATACCCAACATTACAAAACAAATCAAGAATATTCAGGAGCTAGCATGGCAAAAGGAACAAAATTAGTCCAATACAACATTATTTCACTCTGTACCACGCTGAAGGTTCACATATGACAAATAAAAAACATGGTCCCTCACTTTAAATATTGATTGCATAAATCACACACACCCCAAGAATTGATTCAGCCCAGGCCTACTGCCTCTGTTCTGGTAATTAAAGTTTGGGAAAGTGAGTGGTTATAAGTTGTGAAAGGTAGGATATTTTGTTCTAACAGGTCGTCCACCAACCTACAATATTATCTTTTTGCAACTCAATTGTCTTAAGCCATGATATATACCTACATAAGATTTGCTTTCACATACCTTTACAGACACAAAACATGGCTACTGAACTACAAATGCATATTGTCACAGACACCACATAGAACATGTTTATTAGCACTGATTATTCTCTTACTTGATCGCCAGTTTGTTGGAATCTGTACAGTGCATAGATCATCTGCAGATTCGTCTGCTGAACTGCCAATAAAGTCATAGTTAAGACAATTGAGCACAAGTTTCAAAAGGTGCATTGCCAGATTTTGTTGTTGTTGATCCTGAAGATCCAATGGTTTTGCCAACATCTAAACCCAAGCAAACAAAGAAAAACGTGTGTCAGCAACTGAGACATTCTAAACAAGCAGCAGTCAAGTGAGTACAGCAAGAGAAATGTCCCAATACAAATCAACATCATGCCTCATAAACTTCTTTAGAGACAGTGCAGAGATGGTCCTGATGGAGACATGCAGGGAGAAGAAGACATTCTTCTCCATCTGTTCTATAGCCTTCAATGACTATGCATTCTCATGGGTCCTCACTGATATAAGCCTATTCATGTGTTTAACATACACCAATTTCAGTGGCTATATGAAGTTTCACTCACAAATGTCTATCTGTATCAGGCCATATAACTCTCAATTATATTGGAGCAAAGGGTCTTATGTGTTACAATGGAGACATTCACACATAATGATAAGCTAGGAATTCTGGCTTATTAAATTAATGTCAATGAGTTGCGTGCTTGTGCACGCAGCCCATTCACTCCTCTCTTTATGTAAGCAGGTCAATAAAACAGGAAGGGATAGCTTAGAGAAGACTCCCCCAGCCTGTCGCCTTCCAGATGTGTGTGACTATGACTCCCATCATCCCCAGTCAGCATAGGCTATGTTAACTGGGGGTGATGGCAGCTGTAGACCAACACATCTGAAAGGTACCAGACTGTGGAAGGCTGCACTGAAGTGATGTCCAAACCCAGGACTATGGGTTATTGCATTCAAAGAAGCCAAGATGCATGAAACAAAACAAAAACTGTGTTATTAATTCTCGTTTCTTTGGGTGCAGTAAAACATAATCCTGGTTCAGACATCACACTAAGCTATCCTTGCCTTATTTCTTTATATGTTCATACAAAGTGTGAGTGAACAGGCTGTGTAGATGAGTACGCTGCTTACTCACATCATGGTTTAATAAGTCAGGAATCCTATCATTATGCATAAGCACAGCCAATATCTAGCATACATGAACTTTCAGGCAACAATTCTATTTCAGACAGCATACAGAAGCTAATTGGACTCACCAGAACATATATGGATGCATACTCCTTGTCCTAGTTTGACCCTAATTCTTAATTCATCCCTATCTTTTAATGCATTCATGTAGTAAAATATCAAAGAACTGTGTTCTGAGGATGTGGAAATATCATACCTTTATAATATGGCTAGTGTTTAGGCCTACCTCTTTCAACAGTGAACATGCCAGCATCAAAATGTCTTTTAAAGTGGTATCACGGAATGAGGTAGCTATTTTACGATGCTTTGATGAAGGTCTAGAATAATCAACCTAAAAAAAAGCACTTAAGATTACATGTGTCTTCATTTGGACTAGTTAAAGTACATTTCTTATAGGTGAGCTAGTAGACAGAATTTAGTATGCAATAGCAGACTTACATCCTACTATTTATTTCATATCTTCCCTCCAACCCATATAGGTTCTTAGCATTATTCTCCTCTACATAATGTGAGAATAACAATAAACATGTGAATACCACTTATGTCTGGGTTCAGTATATGAAATTATTCTGGGGCAAATGCTCTAGGATAAGCAGCACAAGGAAACAGAGTTCAAGTGCAGGAAGGTATTCAGAAAAGCTAGGCCCCCAGACAAACAGGATCTGTACCCTACAATCCTAAACACACACCCACACAGTTCCCTGAATGTCTCACATCTATTACCAGTACACTCAACTTTGGAATGTTCTGTCATTACGTAGCTTCTAGCTTCTTCACTAGAGTTAAATGCAGCCTTTGTGCCTTGTACGTCTGGCTGTGAGACTGTGATCATAAAAACATATATTAGGAAGCAAGTCCCACTGATTCAATGGAATGGGGATTGCAAAAGCAAGTAGAAATCCTCAAGAGTTCCAGGGTGCTTTTACAAGCGAAACTTAAATCACTTTTTGAATTTCCCATATCTCCACAACAGCATCACACCAGCCCATATTATGCAAGTTTAAGTGGTAACAATTTCACACTTCCAATCATATTTTTAGTGGAGAAGGTATCATACCACCAAGAAGAAGCCTATATGGTAGCTTTCTCTATGGAAAAGATAACTATCTGCAACAAACAATAAATATCCGTTAAAAATGTACATCCACCAGATCAGACTGAGTAGCTCTACTTTTCCAGGTGACCATCATCTAAATTAAAAATGTTCATATCCATCTCGAGGATGCAGGCTGGCAAAGACTGTGTTGAAATGATGTCCAAACCTAGGACTATGGATTCATAAAACAAAACATAAAAACCTAGCTTATGAAACCTGGTTTCTTTTGGTAAAGTAAAGCATAATCCTATAAAGCATAAAGCATTACATATTCAGGGTACAAACACCCTCGTGAGGGGCAAGATGTCATCCTTAGTGTCACTTGTAAAAGCACTTTGGATTATATGTTGAAGAAAAAACAAAATGATGTGCATCAAGAGAAGCAAACCCCCACACTCTAATCTTTTCAACCCACTCCTCTGTGTTCTCTAAAGTCACAAATTATAGGTAGAGATATTAAGCCTTGGTAGCATCTGGAAGTAAGAATGTTTGTGGCTCTTGGTGAGATGGGAATGGGGGGGGGGGTGTTTAGCATTGTCTGACAGGTGAGAGCATTTCTGCACCTTTTCCCCATTATGCTACTTTCCTATATTCAGGGAGTATTTTCATGGAAATGCATTCAAATGTGCCACACTCCCACACCTGTAGCCTCAAGTGGCCAGGAAAAGCTTGATCACTTGATTTGGCTGACTATATAAACCAGCTCTACAATTTGTGGCAATGTCCTAGCAGCTTGCACAGCCTCTTCAAAAGCCTCCTCCCTAGTCAATGCTGAATGGATGGAGAGAGATCTGAGTATAGTATTTAAAAGCACTCAAAAGGTAACCACCAATAAAGAGGGCAACCTGGGCTTCACGGTCCTTTATCAGTTTATAACTAGTTCTAGCAACTGCAGGATTGGCCCCATTCCCTTCACTCAGGTAGGCATTGCTACAATCCATTTCTAAGCTTCATTCCATAGGTCAGCCTTCCCTAACCTGGCACCATCCAGATGTGTTGGACTACAACTCCCATCATCCCTGGCCTACATGCCTCATGGCCACACTGGTTAGGGATGATGGGGCTGAAATCAACACATCTGGACAGCACCAGGTTGGGGAAAGCTGCCATAGAAGCTTTTGTGTTCTTCAGCTATTAAAAAAAGAACACACACAGTGTAGAATCCCAGTCCTCAACCATTAGCCCTTTCCCTTTCCCCTTCCCCTCAAGATACTCATGACAATTCTGACAGCATTACAAAATAATTTTGAGAGAAAAGGAGGATGCTTACAAAGTTCATTTCCTGAGTCAGTTCTGAAAGAATCATCACTCCTATTATGCAGTGGTCCACAGTCCCCTGTAACACACAGAAACAGAAGTGTTCATGTTCCAATATGAGTGCTTTAGGTAACTTTGAGGGAGAAAACTCAGCCTCCCCAAGTGATTAGTTTTCCAGTTCCCACCATAGAAATACACAAAGAAAAACATGAATTTGGGGGGGATCTTTCACATCTTTATCCTTCTTAACACCATATGCCAACTCCAGTGCCAAAGACTGAAAACACAAAACAAAGTTGGCTGGCCTTCCTCAAAACAACATCTGATGTTTCTAATGGCTAGCCAGATGGCAATGTTGCTCAAAGACAGATGCACTTATGATGAGCCACTTTCTCTAGTAAAGTATCAAGGAATTCTGATCTGAGGGTTTGGAAAAATCATACCTTTATAATATGGCTAGTGTTTGAGCCTACCTCTTTCAGCAGTGACCATGGCAGCACAAAAATGTATTTTATACCTATTTTACAATGCTTTGGGGTATAGGGCTAGAATAGGCTGCACTTACCTATTCTGCAAAGGGAAACGTAACGGTATCTTTACCTACTGTGCAAGACTGCAACCACTGAACACTCAGACAAGAATTACCCATGAGCATAGCAGTAAAACACAGAAGGTAGAAACTATGCCTCCGGAACTGCTACCCCCAACCACTCTCAATGGTTAACAGTTTCGAACAATTATGTAGGGGAAAGGCAGCTGCTTGAGACTATGAAGATCAGAGTAAAGAAAACAATTTGTGGATATTTGGTCTACTCTTAGTTGTTGGGTTTTTTTTTAAAGCAGCAGAATATGACAGAATAGTGACTATCATGCACGAATAGCTACTTCTTTCTTAAGGCAATGACAGATGAGGTTACACCTGTACAACTTGCTCACAAGCAAGGAAGAAAAAAAAATTGAAGCTCCTCTTAAAAAATGAGGGAATCTAGAGTTCTAATAATTTAAGAACAACGAAAAGGATTGATCTAATACACTAACTAGCAACTAGAATTTTGGACATGGAGGATGTGTACATTTGTAGAAAGAAAGAAAAACTAAATGACAGCATGACTGTCACTTCCAAAAGGAATTGTTGTAAATATCCTTAAAAATCACTCAGCCTCTGACAAATGGAGAATCAGATTCCTTACAAAATAAACTTGTTTCTCATTGCACATTATGCCATTATTTATATTTATTTACAGTTATTCATTATATTTTTAATCTGCCCAATAACTAATGTTCTCTGGGTGGATTACAAATAGTTAAAAGACTAAAATACCATACAGTTAACAATACAAAACATAATACAAACATTTAAAAGAATAAAATACAATACTAGCAAAATAAAACTAAACCTTTGGCAAAACTGACCAACCCAAACCATTTGTGATAGACGCTGAACAAGTTTCTTGTAAACTGTTAAAGAATACTTTGGAGCTTCAATTGTCCCAACTTTGTGGGCAGGCAGAAATGTGTGGTTATTATCTAAGCCTGTTTCTTCCTGCCACCATAATTTTACCTCCATTACTGATACTACACCCAAATTAAATGGCCAACTGAATTAACCACCTTCCTTTCCATTTTTCAAAAAGCACGGCAATTTTGAGGCTGAGCATAGGTACCTTCCATAGGTTAGATGCTCCAATCTAATTATCTCTCTGTAGCTCAGCAGAAGCACATCCAGAAAAATACCTCCTTTTCTCACAGGGAAGAGGGAGGGCAAGAGTTTCTGCATTTCAGTTCTTCAAAGCAGTAGCCCCCACAGCATTTCAGGAGGAAGGAATGAGGGGCGCAGACCACCTGTGGCAGCAAGTGCAAGGGTCTGCCTCTTGTGGGGTTGGGTGTGAGTTAGCAGAAACAGTATGTGATGCCAGAGGGATCACAGCGGTGTATGCACAGCATACAGGGGAGTCTCTCTGCTATTGCAAGCACATGAAGTTGCCTTATATTGATTCAGACCATTGGACCTTTGAGCCCAGTGATTGGCAGTGGCTCTGCAAAGTGGCAACCAACACAGGCCATTCCAGAGCCACAAACTGCTATAGCCCAGGAATGGCTGGCTGCCTCGTTGCTGTACTAGGCAAGACAGGTACATTTAGGACGCAGTCCTATGGGTTGCGTCCTTGATGATCATAAACCCCCGAACTCGGTGGCTCACGATCATCAAATGCAGGGTGGGAGGAGTGGTGGTGATCTTCACCTCCCTGTCCACCCGCCCTGCATTTTTGCTCGATAGGCTTTTTTGCTCTTCTACCTGAGGTGCTTCGAAGGGGGAGGAAAGGAGGCAGGTGAGGCTTCAGGGTAACTTGTATCCTAGCCTCGCCAATCCCCTCCCCACCCAGTGAAATGTCCCCTTCTCCAAGGTTGAGTTCCTGACCTCAGAGAGCAGCCAGCGCAGTTCTTTCCATGCCAGCTGCAAGGGGGAGGGGTGTTGGAGCTCCGATTCCCCCCTCCGAGGTCAGAGCATTGCTTCCGACCTCAGATCGGGGAGTCCAGAACATCCTATGGCCCCTCAGACGCTGCCTAGGGGCCATAGGATTACTCGTTTACCGATTTAAACTGGACCTTTATTTTATTTAATTTAATGACAATCCAAATGCATCTGTTCAAGTCTGATGTCTAGTAATGATCAACATTATATTAAAGGGTAAATTCAGCGCAGCATTTGAAATGTGGCTTCATTTTCTCTCCCACAGGAAAATAATTCAACGAAAGAAGTCTCTTAAGCAGCAAAGTTTTGAGCCTGAATTTCTATTATTAATGAATTAACTACTGGAGATTCACACTGCAAACATTTTAATAATAAATGTAAAATCAAATTACATTAATAAAAATAACTGCAAAAAAGGCCACAGTATCCTTCTCAAGTTTGTTTTTAATAAACACAAGGTCTTTTTTATCGTACGTTCTTAATGATTTTAAAGTACATTAACTAACATATTATGTTTTTCCCCCTCATGCAAAAATAGTAACAGCATATAATGACATTTAATAGCAGATGGTTTCACATTTGTGAAACCAGAATCAGTTTAAACCTTGGTTTATGCATGAATATATTGGGTGGCCTTAGGCCAGAGATGAGGAACCTGCGGACCCCCGTTTTGTTGGACTACAACTCCCAGCATCTCTGACCATTGGCCATGCTGGCTGGGGCGAATGGAAGCTGGAGTTCGACAACATTTGGATGACCAAAGTTCCTACTTTAGGAAACAACTCCCAGCCTCAGTCTCTTCTCCCATATCAGTAATATGGTGGTAATACTAGCCTGTCTTGCAGCGCTCTATAAGTAAAGATTACTAAGATAATGTAAGTAAAGCATATTTTGAGCACTAAGAAATTCTAAATTTCTAACTATTATGTGTTCATTTTGCTACACAGTTCCTTATCCCTTCTACCATCATCACCCAACACCAGAAATGACAAAAGCAATGAGATATTGTGGGTGGCAAGTGTCCAAGACAGACTAAAAAAAAAAAAAGCACTCAAATACATCATCCTGACTTGACTATTCTAGCTACAACTACTACTTACTTTCAAATGAATTTGTAAAAAAATCCTTGGCAATCCTGCTTCCTCGCAAACACTACCTAATCTAAGCCTTGGTAATATAAATATATCCACCCAACCCCAAGTTAAGGGAACATGTTTCACCACAGAAAGATTCCTTGGAAATGCATTACCCTTGACTTGCATAATTTGAACTGCATTTCCTGTTTCAGTTTTTAAACTCTTACATGGAACAGATGACATGATAGGAGCATGATGAAAACCTCTGCCATAAGAATCATAAGAAGAAAATCCACCCACACTCGTAAGTATCCCTACATCACCTATCAGTTTTCAATGTAAGGACCATCTAGAAAAAACACCCACCCTTTAATGTGCGATTTCAAAATCTGAGCACTACCATAGCTTCAGGAATCTCTCAAAGCAGGGGTGAGGAACTTTCTTCCCTTGTTGAGGCCCACATTCCCTTGAGAGCAATCTGTCTGGGGCCATATGCTAGCAACGGGCGGAGTCACCCCTTCTTCCTCTCTCTGACATCGCTTCTTTCTCTCTCACTCCCCATCCTGCCATTTCCTCCCCATCCAGTGAGCTGCTGAGGGAGAGGCAGATTGCTCTTGCAAGTGATCTGAACTGATCCCTTGCAGAGGGCTTTTGAAGTTAGGATGAGGGCTGCATGAAATTAGGCTGAGAGCCACAGAAGACCTTTGTGCGCCCCCACCCCCCATCTTGAAGCCTTGAGCTTATGTAAAGGCAGAATAGAATATTTTAAAATAAAATAAACGGGTCATCTCTTATGTACTTGCTTAACACAGCTTCCTGAACCTGGCCGTATTTCACATGTTCATGGATCTCCTGCATATAGGCAAGACCCTCCACATTCACCAGGAGGAGGGAGAGCCACAACTACCTTTTGTTCATGGAACTGCCCCCACTATTAATATGAATGGAGAAACATGCGTGTGTAAGAACTTTATGCGTGCATCATTGTATAGCAGGAATGGTCACGTTATCTAAATTAACATCACAGAATACTTCTTTCAATTAACAATGAATAATTCTGCTTCACCAGCAATACAAGTGAAGAGCCTCACCTTGTGAGAGTGAAACCGTTTAAAACATGTTAATTTGACCAACATTCCAATCCTATGATCTGTTGGAAAGGACTGGTGCAAACGACACAACACTGCTTTGATCCAGAGTGGGAAGCTAGCCCTGTCCCAATTCAGCAGCAACAACTGGCACTGCTGGCCTGGCATGGGGGAAAAGGGGCTGTAGCTCAGTGATAGAGCACATGCTTTGCATTCAGAAGGTTCCCGGTTCAATCCCCAGATAGGGTTGGAAAAATTCCTGCCTGAAACCCTTGAGAGCTGCTGCTAATCAGTGTCAACAATATTGAGCAAGATGTATCAATGGTCTGACTCAAATGACTCGGTTTGCATGTTCGTGGCGTGGTTAACAAGCCATGGTGGCTTGTTAACCCTGTCACGCACACGTCTGATTTCCCTAAGTACCCTTGCTGACGCAGCTTGCCATGTCGTCCAAACCCAGCGTATTTGAGGGGGCAGCAACCTTCAAACAACCCATGGGCTGTGGTTGGGTTATTTCAGGGTTGTCGCCCCCACTAAAAAAGTCATCCCACCTGGGTTCAGATGGCACAGCAAGCTGTGCCAATAAGGAAAATTAGGGAAATCCAGCCAGCACATGAAGCAGGGGGGGGAAGCCACCATGGCTTATTTCCCTCACTGTGACTGTGCGAACCAGCCCGGTATAAGGCAGCTTCCTATGTTCCTAAGCGGCTGACGTAGGGTAGAGATCATAAACAAAAGAGGCCAACAGCAGTGTCAGGCATCACCTCCTATGAGAAGCCCCAGCAGCATAATGCATCTTCCTAGGGCCAACACACTACTGCAGTAGCAAAAAGTTTATTTAGGTGCTGCTTTTTTGCACAAGTTTTTTACCCAGTTGCATACTCATTTTCAACTCCACAATTCCAAAGCTTGCATATGAAAATGCCACATCTAAACGCAGCCTTAAAAATCTGCACAAGATCGGTTCTTGTTTTATTGTTCAAGTGATCCTTAATTTGGAGATGACTGAATTACTATCTTCCATTCCATGTCTCCTTAGAATCGCACATATAGCACTTAAAATATATTACTATATTTAATACAGAAATATGTTTTAACAAAAGACATGCTCAATTTTTCTTACCTGTAAAAACTTTTTAACATCAGCAATAATGTCTCTAAAGATGAGCTGGTCTTTTTGAATGTCAAACCAACCCAACTTTGTTATCTTTGCAATTACTTGAACAAGAGCTTGGATCACAAAAGGGGCCAGTTTTGGTCGAGATGCAACATAGTTTAATATGTAGTTTCCTGTACCAAAATACCAAAAATTAAATCAAATTATTTTAATGTTAATACAGTAAGCTTTTTAAAGCTATGAGTTGTATCCAATGGTGCTTGTCTGCCAGCAGGATACCATTGGCGGAACAGAGTTCTGCAGCCCCCACATGCATCCAAAATCTACTCCAGAAACTTGGGGGACTCTCAGAAGCAGATATTGGGGGGGCTCAGGGAGTTGAATGGGGGAGGAGAGGAAGGGGGAGCCCTGTTGTGTGGGGGGAAGTCCACTCTCCAATGTGTGCGGAGGGAAGTCCACTCTCCAATGTCGGATGTTAATAACTCTGAAATACATGGAGTAAGTCGCCAAATCTCAAAAATTGTGTAGTAATATTTTATTATATGCTCCAAATGCATATGCAGCTATTTTAATGCTATTATAAAGGTACAAGAACCCTGAAATAGCATTTGCAGACAAGTCTCTCATTAGTCCTCTGGTTGAATTTCCCACAGCAATAACATTAAAGCCATCTGTGACAGAGACATATTACTGTTCTGTGTATTAATTCTGATCTCTTCTTGACCACAGTACTTCCATACAGTCTGTACCAAAACCATAGCTAAATGGAGCTACCAATGTCACAGGATTAGCTTGCCAGACACCAATTACATTTTGTTCTCTGTGTATTGTATTGATTCCACATCTATTCAGTTCAGTGTTTCCTTGCCGAGAAAACACTGTGGGAAACTTCTATGTTCGGTATCTATTGGGCCTTTTCCTCTCCCAGCTGCCAGTCGGAATCAACTACCCATTGTCCCATTCAAAATTCTAACCAAAGTGCTTTTGGTTGGTTTGATGACCAGCTGATTAGTTTAGCTATGTTAGCATGCTGTTTTGCTTTTTAATTTCCTAGATGCTTTTCTTTACATTCTATTATATTACAACTTTTCTTAAATAAACCTTCATTTTCACTGCAAGTGCTCACTTTTCCCTCAGTTATTCTAAATACTCTTGCTAATCAGTGAGCCCTAGTACAGCTTGATGCCAGGTTATTTGGATATAGTATTTCTGAGGTCAGGGACGATAAGAGGTTGAAAGCGCCTGTGTTAAACCAGAAATGAGCACAGAAACCACATAATCACCAAGTACTCTTGTTTTGTTTTAATCAGGTCTCTACCTACTTGGATATAAGTATGTGGTAGAGTTGGGGCAGCATGTCTCAAATTAAGCATTGAAGTGAAACATGTCTCCCTTAAATATTAAGTCCCAGGGCTGGGTCAAATGGCGAGTAGCATGCAGTCTCAAATACACCCATCTTGAGATCAGGGGTTTACTACTGAAGCTGAAGGCGCTGCACAGAAGTCTGATACATTGTGTGTTCCAAGTGGAAGACAAAACCAAAAAGGGGGGTTGCATGACTTAAAGAACAGCTTGGATTACAGAAGGGAGCAGTTTTAAGTCAAGATGCTTCATAGCTGACTTTTTCCTAAATAGCCCAAATTAAATCATGTTTATGTTTGTTGATAATTGGCAGGTTAACACCTTATATTGAAATCATTTCTATAAATATGGAAGGCCTCTTCTCACAACATGTATTACACCCAGATATACAGTCAGGGCTAGAAATAATGGAACAAGGATAACTGTTTTGGCAGTTGGCTTCTGTACACTACCACATCCAAGTTGAAAGGAAACACACCCAGATGGGAGCGAACTCAGGACTTTCAGCTGTAATTCAAGGGGTTTGACAAAAGTGGGGCACTAACCATTCAGGAAGGACAGCCAGTGGCATACACACACACCCATTGTTGGTGGCTCATAAGTAATGGAACAAACCAACATGATTTCAAACTTAAGGATCGCCTTTAATACCTGGATGAAAATCCTTTGCAGTCAATGACTGCCTGAAGTCTGGAACCCATGGACATGACCAAATGCTGAGTTTCCTCCCTCAAGATGCTTCGCCAGGCCTTTACTGCAGCTGCCTTCAGCTGCCGCTTGTTTGTGGGTCTTTCTGCCTTCAGTCTTGTCTTCAGTAAGTGAAAAGCATGCTCTATTGGGTTGAGATCAGGTAACTGACTTGGCGTTCTTGACCAGGCTAGATGTTGTGAAAGGGTTCCTCTTCACCATGAGCAGAATTCTGCGGTCATCCATTTTAGTTGTCTTCCGTGGTCTTCCAGGCCTTTTGCTGTTGCTGAACTTGCCAGTTAATTCCTTCTTTTTCAGGATGTTCCAAACTGTTGTATTGGCCACTCCCACTGTTTTTGCTATCTCTCTGATGGGTTTATTTTGTTTCCTTTGTTTCCTCAGCCTAATGATGGCCTCCTTCACTCACATGGACACCTCTTTGGACCTCATGTTGGGGGTTCCAGTGAACAGCTACCAAATGCCAATGTAACACTCAGAACCACCTCCAGGCCTTTTATCTGCTTGATTGGTCATGGGGTACCCAGGAAATAGGCCACACCTGGCCATGCAGCTGCTTGTCAGCCATTCATTCCATTACTTATGAGCCACCAACGATGGGTGTGTGTGTATGCCACTGGCTGTCCTTCCTGAATGGTTAGTGCCCCACTTTTGTCAAACCCCTTGAATTACAGCTGAAAGTCCTGACTTCGCTCCCATCTGGATGTGTTTCCTTTCAACTTCGATGTGGTGGTGTACAGAGGTCAACTGCCAAAACAGTTATCCTTGTTCCAATATTTCTGGCCCTGACTGTACTTCTGCTTTCTCCCATATAAGTAGACTGTAGATGCCCAAGCAAAAAATATACATCTACGACATTAATTATGTCGTATAATAATTATGAAGGCACAGATATTCTCTCTTACTCTTGTACCCAAATACGAAATCACTTATGAGAAGCATAAGAGCAAATCTAGTCCAACGATGTGTTTAAACAGTGGCCTACCAGATGCTAACAGGGAACCCGCAAGCAGGACAGAGCCCTCCCGCTCATGTTCCCAGCATCTGGCATACAGAGACTGATACTAGTGGTAATATATAGCCATCATGACCAGTAGCCATTGATATCCTTATCCTCCATGAAGCAATCCAAACTAATTCTTATTACCCCCTGATAAAGCAGATAAGGATGATGGCTACTGCTATCTTCATTTGACAAAATATACTTGTTGGAGGCTACACTTGAAAGCATACTTGTTCTGGGTTAAGTTCTACTGAAACCAATGGGACAGTTCCAAATAAATGTATTTATGATAAGAGCATAGTAAAGATAATACATGTCACTCCCCATTGTGAGAGTCTGTTCCACGTCAGTACAGAGATAGCTAAGTATAGTATGAGCACTGTTCATTTGCAGTGTGCCTAGGCTCTTGCTCAATTTCTTAAGATTTCTCCTTTGTGACAAAAAAAAGTGTACCTTAACACATTTTCTCTTCTGCTCCATAAAGAAAAAGACAGACAGAAATTCCAGTCAAATTAATCTGATCACTGATCTTGCAGTTCAAACTATTAGTATAATAAAGTTACGGATAATAAAAGCAGAACCTCAGAATGTTAATCTAATACCATTATGACAAGCCATTTTGTACTAATTACTAGGACAATCTAAAACTGCAGGTAACAAAACCTACTGCAATATTGAAAGGAATAAACAATACTTACTGATGTCCATTCTTTGTTGAATAGGTAAAGGGGTTGTTTTGCACACAAGTTTAGAGAGGCATGTTGCTGCTAAAAGTTGTGCATAGGATGTCTACAGAAAAATACACACAATTCAAATGCCATTAATGATAATTTTAAAAATCCTTAGATATCATCCAAAAATATAACCCTGTAACAAGAAATGCTCCTCTTAACGTCTTGCTATCACTGGAGTTGTACTATTTAGCTAGATACATATGTTCTGCTATAATTTTCAGCACAATCCCAGGACTTACTGTGCAAGCAAGGGACATGCTTGAAGAGTACCAACATCTATTCCATTCAGTACAACATCACAAATACATGCTGTCCCACGAGCATGCAGTGATACAATTCAGCCGTACAGTGGTTTGTCCTTAATATGGGATTAAGACGTGTCCTGTTTTTGTATTTATATAATAACTACTGCATTATTTTTATTGCAATAACCCTAAAATAAATATACACAGGGCTAGGTCCTTATAGAACACCATCACGACTTCCATGCTTGGACACTCCCAACATGATTGTCATGCTCCTTTTAGCCCAACTGGTACCACTGGGGCTATAAGAAACACAAAATGGGAGACTGCCATCTCCTCTGCTACTAACACATATTTCTCCCCTCGCTATCTATCACTACTTTCAAATCTTAAAAGTGCTATTTCTGAAAGGGAAAGAATGTATGAGTAAGGAGAAAATATATTGTCAAATGTACCTAGATAATATATAGACAGTCCTGGGAACCGGTATGTGGACTTTTGCACAGATATAATGAATGTGTATTTAGATTATAAAGTTTCAAGCACTTACTGTTCCTTGTTCCAGTAAAAGCTGGCATTGGCTGAGACATTCAGGACTGTTAATAAGCTCCAAGAGCACCTTTTCTGCTTGTATTCGCTGTGCTAAATCGGTTCCCTCGTAGAGCTGTTTACAAAGAACTTCTAGCTCTGCCAAGCTCTGTTGGGTGAAAAAAAATCAGACATTAAGTTCCATGTATGGCCCTTCCCTAATTCCTCACACCACTACTTATGTACAAATGCTGATATACAGAAACAAGAACAGCTGTTTATATTTAAATCGATAAAATATTTCCAAGCCATTGGAGGAGGTGCAGGGGTTATTCACCCAATTCCTCCCACCCATACCTCAGAAGTAACTGATTCATTTATCACACAGGAGAAATACCTTGGCACTCAACTGACATGTGTGCCCGCCCCCCCGAAAAAGTGCTATTTGTCAGCTCCAAAATAGAAGATTGTGCTCCAGCGATCACATTTCTGTGACAATCTAAATCAGCAACGCTTTTTTCGCCTAAGGAAACAATAAAGCTGGCAAAGTTAACACTGAGAATCAATATTTTCAGTGCTGTGTTTGATCTCTGCCATTTATTTCACATTTGCCAGGCAAGAATAAAAATCTCATTTTCACCTCACCTCTTATTTAAATCAAGACATCCTTGCTAGCTAGCTCTGAAAGAACCAACCCCAAGATACATTCTGCACAAATGCTTGCACTAAACTTGATTCACTCGTCCCGCAGGTGCACAGGTTAACAATAAGAATAACTACGAAAACATCATGGGTAGGATCCAACAGTAACCTACCACTAGTGGCAAGCACCGTGCACGCGGCTGGCTCCAGAGATGTAGCACTTCCAGGGGCAAGTTTTTGGATCTGCGATGTCCATTTTTATGTTCTTAGGCAGAGGGTAAAAAATAAAATTCTTCTTTGTTAACCTATGTGAATGTATTATTTAATTGAAATATGTTTACCAAATATACGTTACGTGTTTTGTTTTGCTATTGCCATATCAAGAAAAAAAAATTGGTCCACGTTATCTGAAGAACTGCCTCCTTCCATATGAACCTGCACATAATTTAGGAGCTTCATTGGAGGCCTTGTTATATATCCCACTACCTAGAGAGCTGGCTAGGTTGGCGGCTACTCAAGACAAGGCCTTTTTGTTGCAGAAGCCTGATTGAGGAAATCTCTCCTAAGGGAGGTGAGATTGACTCATTATGCTTTGTTGTTCAGTTGTTAAGTCGTGTCCGACTCTTCGTGACCCCATGGACCATCGCACACCAAGCCTTCCTGTCCTGCGCTCTTTCCCGGAGTGTGCTCAAGTTCATATTCATTGCATCGGTGATGCTATCTAGCCATCTCATCCTCTGCCATCCCCTTCTCCTTTTGCCTCCAATCTTTCCCAGCATCAGGGTCTTTTCCAGTGACTTTTCTCTTCGCATTAGGTGGCCAAAATATTGGCGCTTCAGCTTCAGGATCTGTCCTTCCAATGAGCACTCAGGGTTGATTTCCTTTAGGATTGACTGATTTGACCTCCTTGCAGTCCAGGGGACTCGTAAGAGTCTTCTCCAGCACCACAGTTCGAAGGCATCAATTCTTCGGCGCTCAGCCTTCCTTATTGTCCAGCTCTCACAGCCATACGTTGCTACTGGGAAAACCATAGCTTTGATTATACGAATCTTTGTCGGCAAGGTGATGTCTGTGCTTCTTACTATGCTGCCTAGGTTTGCCATAGCTTTCCTCCCAAGGAGCAAGCGTCTTTTAATTTCATGGCTACAGTCACTGTCTGCGGTGATCTTGGAGCCCAAGAAAATAAAATCTGTCACTGCTTCCATTTCTTCCCCTTCTATATGCCAGGAAGTGATGGGGCCAGATGCCATGATCTTCGTTTTTTTAATGTTGAGTTTCAAACCAGCTTTTGCACTCTCCACTTTCACCCTCAACAAGAGGCTCTTTAGATCCTCTTCGCTTTCTGCCATTAGGGTGGTATTGTCTGCGTATCTGAGGTTGTTGATAATTCTCCCAGCAATCTTAATTCCGACCTGTGACTCATCCAACCCCGCGTTTCTCATGATGTACTCTGCATATAAATTAAATAAGCAGGGCGACAATATACAGCCTTGTCGTACTCCTTTCCCAATTTTGAACCAATCGGTTGTTCCATGTCCGGTTCTTACTGTTGCTTCTTGACCCTCATGCAGGTTTCTCAGGAGACAGGTAAGGTGGTCTGGTACCCCCATCTCTTTCAGAATTTGCCACAGTTTGTTGTGATCCACACAATCAAAGGCTTTAGCATAGTCAATGAAGCAGAAATAGACTTTTTCTGGAATTCTCTTGCTTTCTCCATGATCCAGCGAATGTTGGCGATTTGATCTCTAGTTCCTCTGCCTCTTCGAAACCCAGCTTGTACTTCCGGTACTTCTCAATTCACATGCTGCTGAAGCCTAGCTTGTAGGATTTTGAGCATAACCTTGCTGGCATGTGAAATGAGCGCAATTGTGCGGTAGTTTGAACACTCTGTGGCATTGCCCTTCTTTGGAATTGGAATGTAAACTGACCTTTTCCAGTCTTGTGGCCACTGTTGAGTGTTCCAAATGTGTTGGCATATTGAGTGCAGCGCTTTAGGGTTTTAAATAGCTCAGCTGGAATACTGTCATCTCCACTAGCTTTGTTGTTAGTAATGCTTCCTAAGGCCCACTTGACTTCACTTTCGAGGATGTCCGGCTCAAGTTCAGTGACCGCACTATCAGGGCTATCAGGGACATTAACATCTTTCCTGTATAGTTCTTCTGTGTATTCTTTCCACCTCTTCTTAATCTCATCTGCTTCTGTTAGGTCCCTGCCTTCTTTGTCCTTTATCATGCCCGTCTTTGCACAAAACGTTCCCTTGAGATCTCCGATTTTCTTGAAAAGATCTCTAGTCTTTCCCATTCTATTGTTTTCCTCAATTTCTTTGCATTGTTCATTTAAGAAGGCCTTCTTGTCTCTCCTTGCTATTCTCTGGAACTCTGCATTCAGTTGGATATATCTTCCCCTTTCTCCTTTGCTTTTCGCTCCCCTTCTTTCCTCAGGTACTTGTAAAGCCTCATCAGACAGCCGCCTTGCTTTCTTGCATTTCTTTTTCTTTGGGATGGATTTCGTTGCTGCCTCCTGAACAATGTTACGGACCTCTGTCCATAGTTTCTCAGGCACTCTGTCTATCAGGTCTAATCCCTGAAATCTATTCCTCACCTCCACTGTATATTCATAAGGGATATGATTGAGGTCATACCTGAATGGTTTAGTGGTTTTCCCTACGGTCTTCAATTTAAGCCGAAATTTTGCAAGAAGCAGCTCATGATCTGAGCCACAGTCAGCTCCAGGTCTTGTTTGTACTGACTGTATAGAGCTTCTCCATCTTTGGCTGCAAAGGACATAATCCATCTGATTTCGATATTGACCATCTGGTGATGTCCATGTGTAGAGTCGCCTCTTGTGCTGTTGGAAGTGTTTGCTATGATCAGCGTGTTCTCTTGACAAAACTCTATTAGCCTTTGTCCTGCTTCATTTTGCACACTAAGGCCATGCATGCCTGTTATCCGGTTATTTCTTGACTTCCTACTTTAGCATTCCAATCCCCTATGATGAAGAGGACATCTTTTTTTGGTGTTAGTTCTAGAAGGTGTTGTAGGTCTTCATAGAGCCAATCAACCTCAGCTTCTTCGGCCTCAGTGGTTGGGGCATAGACTTGAATTACTGTGATGTTGAATGGTTTGCCTTGGATTAATACTGAGATCATTCTGTCGTTTTTGAGATTGTACCCCAGTACTGCTTTTCCCACCCTTTTGTTGACTATGAGTGCTACTCCATTTCTTCTAAGGGATTCTTGCCCACAGTAGTAGATATAATGGTCACCTGAATTAAATTCGCCCATGCCTGTCCATTTGAGTTTGCTGATTCCCAAGATGTTGATGTTCAATCTTGCCATCTCATGTTTGACCACCTCCAGCTTACCTTGATTCATTGATCTGACATTCCACGTTCCTAAACAATATTGTTCTTTACAGCATCGGACTTCCTTTTCACCACCAGACACATCCACAGCTGAGTGCCCTTTCGGGTTTGGCCCAGTTGCTTCACTCTTTCTGGCGCTACTTGGAAATTCCCTCTGCTCTTCCCCAGTAGTATATTGGACACCTTCCGACCTGAGGGGCTCATCTTCTGGCGTCATCTCTTTTAGCCTTGTGATACGTTCCATGGGGTTTTCTTGGCAAGAATACTGGAGTGGGTTGCCATTTCCTTCTCCAGTGGACCACATTGTGTCAGAACTCTCCGCCATGATCTGTCCGTCTTGGTGGCCCTGCACAGCATAGCTTATGGCTTCACTGAGTTACGCAAGCTCCTTTGCCACAACAAGGCAGTGATTAGGACTGTTGGGTTCCACCAGGCTTTTAATATTGTAAAATGTTTTGTCATTCTTCATTTTTGATTTTAATGTCACTCTTATTTTACTGTATGATTTTTTTGGCTCCCGCGGTTCATGGTTTTATGTGATGTTCTAATGTTTTTATTTTACATCATCCCAGGCACCTGGCAGGTGGAGAGTGCCCTATATAAATCTAATAATAAAAATATCCAAATAAAAACACAAAATAGCAAGGGCTGACAGAGGTATTCTAGGTCACCAATCAAAAGGGTGTTTTGCCAAATCCTTTCCTACATCCCGCCAACCCAGTGGTGCTGCAAACACAAACTTATCTTGGACCAAAGCGCAATGAGGGGGAAAGAAATAAGCTGCTTTTCAACTGTGCTATTCCCAAGGTAGAATACAAAGTAATACATACAACAGATCCAATAAAACAATATTAAATATTTATTTATTTATTTATTGCATTTATACCCCGCCTTTTTTCCTCTTGCAAAGAACCCAAGGCGGCTTACATTATCCTCCTCCTCTCCATTTTATCCTCACAACAACAACCCTGTGAGGTGGGTTGGGCTGAGAGTGTGTGACTGGCCCAAAGTCACCCAGTGAGCTTCCATGGCCAAGTGGGGACTAGAACCCGGATCTCCCAGCTCCTAGTCCAACACTCTTGATTTGGCAGAAAACATGTTAACTACTGCTCTTCTAAAAGAGTCAAGAGCGGAGATCCGGCAGGTTTTTCTTTGGCAGTACCACAAAACAGGAGTTACCACTGAGAAGGTATAATTGCTAGTAGATGTCAGCATAGCCTCCCTCAGCAGTGGAATCCACGATTACTACATTTACATCTCAGTTCTCAGAGGCGAGGTTACATAGGAAAAGACTTCTGACAAATATCGCAGACCCGCTGTTTAAGAGATTTAGGGTGAAATACTATTCAAGTTTAGACATGAAAAAAGGCCTACAACACCCAGCATACCCCAGCGAGCAGTGCTGGCTGGGGCATGCTGGGAGTTGTAGGCCTTTTTTCTGTCTGAATATGCATAGGATTGTGCCTTTAAAGGTTAAAACTTCTAAGTTTGGTCTGAACATAAACTAGAAGCTAGCAGAACTTTGCCAACGTTGGTGCAATATGCTCCTTCCAAGTGACCCTAGATAAGAAATGGGCCACTACCTTCTGGACAAGTTGAAGTTTCAGAGTTGTCTTCAAGGGCAGCCCCATGTAGATTACTTCACAGTAACCTAGCCAAGAAGTTACCATGGCATGTTCTTCAGTCACAAGATCCTTGTCATCTAGAACGGGGTTCAGCTGGCATACTGACCAAAAGTGGTGGAATGCACTTTTGGCCCTGGAACACCCTAAAACGAGGCAAGATCGATGAGCATTGCCAAGCTGCAAACCTTGCATTTAAGGGGAGTATGATTCTGTCCGAGACAGACAGATCAACCACTTCCTGGGCTCCATAAGCAACTCCCATCTTGTATGGATTGAATTTCAAATCAGTACCGCTTCGGCGGGAAAGGTAACAGCGTTCCGTGCACCTCGGTGTTCAGTCATGCCGGCCACATGACTACGGAAGCGTCTTCGGACAGCGCTGGCTCTTCGGCTTAGAAACGGGGATGAGCACCACCCCCTAGAGTTGGACACGACTGGCTGGGGACACTTTTACCTCACGTTAACTCCCTGGTATACCAACATATGAGCCAGGGCCTGCAGGAGAAGCCACCACCACCACCACCACCGGGGAAGAGGCGTGCTTGCCGCCGCGGGGCCTGCTGCTGCCGCCGCTGGGCCTGCTGCCGCCGCCGCTGCCACCACCACCAGGCCTTCCTTGTGGACTTCTGCCTGGCAGACCGCCAGTCCCTGCAGGACCAGGCCCCCAGGTACCGAGCCAGCTGTGCTGCTCCACCTGCCCCTCCCTGGAGGGGCTACATAAGCTGGCTGGCTGAGGTGGCCTGGGAGAGCCAGGACCTGCAGGAGAAGTCACCACCACCGGGGAAGAGGCGTGCTTGCAGCCGCTGGGCCTGCTGCCGCCGTCGCCGCTACCACCGCCACCAGGCCTTCCCTGTGGACTCCTGCCTGGCATTTTTAAGGGGATTTTAATTGTTTTGTTTGTTTTATTTTGTTGGGGGGTATTTTGTTGTGTTTTTAGGGGTGGGTAGCCTGCCTGATAGGTGGGAGCGAGGGGGCATGTGTCCACCTGATGGAGGCAGTGGGGGGAGTGTTGGGGGCCAGAACATACCGAGGCTGGGCGGCAGGCGCTGGCGGAGCGCTAGGGGCAGGCCATGCCAGCTAAGGGGAATGAGGGAGAGATGTGTAGTATCTGTCCCCTGCTCCGGGCCTGTCCAGAGCCAAAGGATGGCTGGGGGAGGCGTGACCCCATCTTCTGGCCTTCGTTTGCTGCTCTGCAATGCCAGGTCTGTTACCCAGAAAACCTCCCTCATCCATGACATGATCCTGGATGAGGGTGCAGACCTGGCATGTATTACGGAGACCTGGCTGGCCGAGGCTGCTGCTCCAACCCTTGCAGCCATGTGTCCAGCTGGATTTTCGTATGCACAGCAGCCGAGGGCTGGGGATCGGGGAGGGGGAGTGGCTGTTATCTACCGAGAGTCCTTGGTCTTCACCAGACCCCCTCTCCGGGAGACCAAGGTTGCTGAGTGCATGTACTGGAGGTTGGGCCCGAAGGGCAGTCTGGGGATTCTGCTCGTGTACCGTCCACCCCGCTGCACGACTGACTCCCTGGCCGAGGTGCTTGAGGTGGTCTCTGATGTGCGTGTACAGTCCCCTAACTTACTGGTGTTGGGGGACTTCAACGTACATTCGGAGGCCATCCTCACAGGAGCACCTCGGGACTTCATGGAGACCATGGCCTCCTGGGAGCTGCACCATATTCTACCTGGGCCCACCCATGTAGCCGGTCATGCACTAGACCTTGTGTTTGTTTCTGGAGAAGCGGGGAGTGATCTGGAAGTCAGGGGTATATCCACCACCCCCTTGTCATAGTCAGATCACTATCTGGTGATGTTGGACTTCTCGGTTCCACAACCCCTCCGCAGGGGTGGAGGACCCATTAAAATGGTCCGCCCCAGGCGTCTTATGGATCCAAATGGATTCCTGAACGCGCTTGGGGATTCTCTGGGGCATGCCAACGGCCACTCGGTCGAGACCCTGGTGGGTGGCTGGAATGCCGCAATCACTGGGGCATTAGATCAGGTGGCTCCGAAACGCCCTCTCCCCCTGAACAGGGCTCGGACTGCACCATGGTTCAATCCGCGGTTACGAGCTCTGAAACAGGAGGTGAGACGGCTAGAGCGCCGGTGGCGGAAGTCTCGCTCCAAAGACGATCAGACACGGGCTAGAGCTGTATCTTCAGCCTATCACGTGGTGGTGAAGGCAGCAAAAAAGGAATATTATGCTGCCTCTATCGCGTCTGCAGAGTGCTGTCCCAGGAGGCTGTTCCAAGTGGTCCAGAGCCTGGTCAGTCCTGTGGCTCCAGAACCACTAAAGCATTCTAAGGCCTCCTGTGAGGCCTTGGCAAGGCACTTCGCAGATAAAATTGATCAGATTAGGTGTGTTATTCTGCACGCTGTGGATACAGTTAGTGAGCAAGAGGTGGCCTGTGGCAAACCGGTTTTGTGGGATCGGTTCCAGCTTCTTCCTCCTGATGAAGTGGACAAGGTGCTTTCATCTGTAAGGCCAACCACCTGCTTACTTGATCCTTGCCCATCTTGGCTCATTATGAGCTGCAGAGAGAGACTGGGTGAGGGGATCAAGGCGGTGGTGAACGCCTCCCTTGAGGAGGGAGTGATGCCATCAGCCCTCAAGGAGGCAGTGATAAGACCGCTCTTAACGAAGCCCTCCTTGGATCCTCAAGTTCTGAACAACTTTCGCCCAGTCTCAAATCTGCCATTTTTGGGCAAGGTGATTGAGCGGGTGGTGGCGGTGCAGTTGAAGGCACACTTGGAAGAAACTGATTATCTAGACCCATTTCAGTCGGGCTTCAGGCCTGGGCATGGGACAGAAACGGCCTTGGTCGCCTTGGTGGATGATATGAGGAGGGCTCTGGATAGGGGTGAATGCTCCTTCCTTGTTCTCCTCGACCTCTCAGCGGCTTTTGATACCGTTGACCACGGTATCCTCCTGGACCGCCTGGAGGGGTTGGGCATTGGAAACACTGTATTGCGGTGGTTCCAGTCCTTCCTCTCTGGCAGGTACCAGAGGGTAGCACTGGGAGAGGAGGTTTCGGACCCGTGGCCACTTACTTGTGGGGTGCCACAGGGTTCCATCCTCTCCCCGATGCTATTTAACATCTATGTGAAGCCACTGGGGGCTATCATCAGGAGGTTTGGGGTGCAGTGTCATCAATATGCGGATGACACTCAGCTCTACCTCTCATTCAAATCTTCACCAAGGTTGGCCGTAGAATCCCTGTCCAAATGTCTGGAGATGGTGAGTGGCTGGATGGGGAGGAATAAGCTGAAGCTCAACCCTGACAAGACCGAGGTACTTTTGGTGGGAGACAAGAGGAGGCTGGGGGATGTTGACCTGGTGTTGAATGGGGTACAGCTACCCTTGAAAGACCAGGTCCGCAGCCTGGGGGTCATTTTGGACTCCCAGCTGTCCATGGAGGCTCAGGTGTCAGCTGTGAGCCGGACAGCGCTGTATCAACTCCATCTGATACGGCGGCTGCGCCCCTACCTTCCCGACCATCTGCTCCCATCGGTAGTACATGCCCTGGTCTCCTCTCGTTTAGACTACTGTAATGCGCTCTACGTGGGGTTACCCTTGAAGACGGTTCGGAAACTGCAGCTGGTACAGAACGCGGCGGCTCGCCTGATTAAAGGCAGCCGCCGGCGAGATCACATCACTCCAGTGCTGAAGGAGTTGCACTGGTTACCAGTTGTTTTCCGGGCCAAATTCAAGGTGTTGGTTTTGACCTTTAAAACCCTATATGGTTCCGGCCCAGCCTATCTTAAGGAGCGCCTCCAGCAACACCAGACAGGCCGCTTAACAAGATCAGCCTCGGATGGCCTTCTCTCTGTCCCATCAGCCAGGACAGCTAGACTGGTGGGGACGAGGGAGAGGGCCTTCTCTGTGGTGGCCCCCACTCTGTGGAACTCCCTCCCTAGGGAACTCCGTCATGCCCCCTCTTTAATGAGCTTCCGTCGTGCATTAAAAACGTGGTTGTTCAGGCAGGCATTTGGGGTGGGTTAGGGTATTTTTTTAAAAAAAAATTATGGTAAAATTTTATTGTTTTAAATTGTTTATGGTGGGTTGTACATCGCCCAGAGTGGCTGGGTGACCAGTCAGATGGGCGATTAATAAATTTAATAAATAAATAAATAAATAAATAAACAAAACATAAAACCCGGGTTCCATGATATGGGAGAAGATACCTAAGTGCTATTGTGTCAACGACTCATGCCAATTATTCCCTATTTAAATAATTTACTAGGGCTTCAAGCTGAACAGTTAGTCATATCAGCAAAAATGTCCCCAGAACAAACAGGAAGCCATCAGGATCCATTAACATTTAGGGGCAAAGCAGCTTAACTGGCCAGCTATTCCTGCAGACATTAAAGGCACCTATGAAATTACCAGGTAATGATCTATCCATAACTAAGGAGTCACATGAGCCACCAACCCCTATCTCCTTCCCACCCAGTGTAGAAAATCAGATTGAAGGTGTGCCCTGCCACGTGTGTCAGGCCAACCACTTTAACCAAGTTCAAGACAGTGGCTGGTGAGGTGGAGCTAGATGCAAAATTTTATCTCGGCACAGAGCAAGCTACCTACTGTGCCACACAGTGGGATAACCTGCATATGTAGGTCCAAATCTACATGTGAGTTACTACAGATCAGGGATTCTAACAGCCTGACTAGGGGGAGAGGGCAGAGAGCCCTTAGTTTTGCTATTGGCAGTTGTAGGTCTGGTTTGCAAGTAACAAGAAGCCATATTCAAATCTACGTAGCTACAATGTTTTCCCTTTCTTTTTTGTTACAGTATACAGTTTATTGCTTTTTAGCCAATCAGGCCGTCCGCACACAAAACAAATAGAATTCTCACATCAACCCAAAAGGGAGACCAAAGTACAAATTATTAATAAAATAACTAACAAGAACAAGTTAAAAACATTTTAAAATCCTAAAACAATATCTGCCAGAATATTATTACCATGTTTACGGATTTAGTTTTTTTATAACAGTCAATGACTTTCGCCTCTCCAGGGCTCGACTGACAAACTTAGCAGTCCTATATGATGTATAATGATCTGTTCCAGCTAATAATAATCGAGTTATACTTGCACCAGAAGTATCCTCAAGCACAGCTAATAGGGGCTCAAGATATTGCTTCCTCAAATTGATATACAATGGGCATTCTGCTAAAAAGTGTACCATGTCCTCTACCTTGGGGCAACCAGCTGGGCAATCTGCACTCATGCCATGATGGATCCTATAACGTGCCTTCACCTCCATCAATTGGAGTGAGTTCAGTCTACACCTAGTCATGAGCCATCTCAATTCATGTGAGGTGATGGAAATCAAATACGGGGGAGCCTTCCCCGGAGAGGTCATGATGCTTTTATAGATCTTGTTAGAGCGACTTTCAGCAGCAACAGCCATTGTTGTTTGAATATCAACATCCTGTAACCTCTTTGAAATCTCATCCCTAGCTCTATCATAGCCCCTCGCAAGCAAATATGATTGTGAAAAGCCCAACTCAGAGATAGATGTGGTTATCTTGTCTGCCCATGAGCCCCTTCCCATAGCTTCATATGCTAATAAGACCAAGGGGGAGGCCAGTTGGAACACTATCTTTAACCAGAAGAAAGTGGCAGCTTTTAGAACAAGCATTCCCACTGAGTGACAAGCTGTTTCTAGTCGGACAATGGCCTTAGAAGTGGATCTGGGAACCCCGAGTACTCTGGATAGAAATTTATGCTGCACTGACTCCAATGAAGCAATGTTAGCATGGGTCCAGGCAGGTGCCCCATATAATATTTGGGGAAGTAATTTGCCCTTGTATAACTCTATTAAAGGGGCCACCATCTTACCACCTGGTCCAGCAACAAAACGAAGAATGGCATTACTAGTTACATTAGTTGTCAGGGCTATTGCATTCAAGTGCTCCGACCAAGATCCTGAACTTTGAAATGTCACTCCAAGGTATTTATATTTGTTGACCTGATCAAGCAGATGGTTATCCAGCTGCCATCGGTATTTTTTCCTCCTTTTGCCAAAGACTAAGATTTTAGATTTTTCGTAGTTGACCTGAAGGGCTTCTCTCACACAATATGAGCTTAGGGCTCTTAAAAGCCTACGCATCCCCACCTGGGTGTATGATAGGACACTGTTATTACATGTTGTGCATCTGTTATTACAACACATGAATGGGAATGACACTTCCATTCCCTCTTTTATGATGAGATGGCCTGTCTTCCCCCATTGCAGGAGGAAGACCCAGAATCATCTAGTTGGCCCCCAGTCACCTGTGAGGAAATAGCTATGCTGATACGCAAGTTGAAGCACGGAAAGGCCCCCGGAAGGAGTGGCATTTCACCAGATTTCTTGATCGATTATCCTCATTGGTGGATCCCAATGTTAGCAACCTTATTTACACTTATTGATAGAACTGGGAAATTTCCCCAAGATTGGGCAGTAGCTATTGTAGTGCCTATTTATAAAAAGGGCAATCGGTCAGACCCTAAGAATTATCGCCCTATAAGTCTACTGGATGTTATAAGTAAGTTGTATGCAAGACATCTTTTAGATAAGCTGGAAAATTGGGTGCTCAGGGAGAATCTCCTTGTTGAAGAACAAGCAGGCTTCCGATGTGGCAAATCTACAGTAGACCACTGTTTTCTACTAAAATATTTGGCTGGGAAATATACATCTCCCCCTTATCACTCACTTTTTGCTGCATTTGTAGACCTTCGAGCAGCCTTTGATTCTATATCTAGACCTCGCCCTTGGCAGAAGCTTACACTTTTAAATGTGGATTATAAATTGCTCAGGAGAATACAGGGGCTGTATGAGAATTCTATCTTGCGTGTGAGAGAGTCTTCAGGTGATCTTTCAGGCCCCATTATTGTTAACAAAGGAGTGCGCCAGGGATGTTTGCTTGCACCTCTTTTATTCAATCTTTATCTTAATGATATGGTTCCCTACTTATCTAATCCAGACTTCTTCCCACCTCTTTTAAAAGACAAGAATATTTCAGTGCTGTTCTTTTTGGTTTCTTAACATTTTAAAACTAAAAAACTAATCTAAAAAAAATTATGAGAAGTCACCATGGGAGATTTCTCCATGGGGCTTATTGTTCTAGTGGCTGCCCCATTTTGAATATTTGGGGCGTGGCAGGGGTGCGCCATAGTTTCTCATTATGTGCGAACCTGGTAAGGGTAGGTTGTTGGGGTGGTTGACAAGCCACCCTCAACCCTAAAACAGTCCATGGGTTCTGGGTAGCTAGTCAACCACTCCAACCACCCACCATCTCCGGGTTCACATATAATGAGAAACCACAGCAGCAGGGTGCTTGGATTGGAAACCTAGCACATCTGGGTGCTGCAACCCACTATGGCCAGTAAGCCATGGTGGGCTGCTGTGATCGTGCAAACCAGGTCACTCTCTTGTTGGTCATTCAGTCATCTATCACAAAAATCCAGTAACTTACCAGTAGATCCCTATGTAGATTCTGCCCACCCGTACCTTAGCAACTCACATACTGGAGAAAATGTCTAGGTTTGTCTTGACAATTTCAATGGCACTAGTTTTCTTTCAGGTATGTGGTTTTGTCTGAATCTCTGGTTCACCAGAACAATCAATAATGTGTTCCTTCTTCACTCCTTTCACAGGGGAAAAAAAATGCTTTTGAGGTATTTATACTTCCCATAATTTTGTCCCAGATTGGGTGGGCATTCCTTAAAAGAGAGGGAATAAACAGACACCAGAAAGCCATGTATGCTATAAAGAATATGCTTTTGAGGCTGCTCAAATGAAAGCAGTGTGACTGTTTTAAGGAAGCAAGCGTTTTACCTGCTGAATACAGGATGGGGCTGAAACAAATAACTCTCGCAGAGGAATGTACAAGCAGTCACAAAATCCACAGCACAAAATTCTAACCAACTCCTCCCACCCCCAGACACACATTTTCTCCATTCATCTCTTTATAGCTTTCCATTCATTGCAGAATGTTCCACCTGGCACTGTAGAAATACATGGCAAAGCATTTCCTTGCCTTATAAAGCTGCTAATTTGTTTTTGTTTTTTGTAAAGTTGGAGTAAGGGTAATAATTTACAATCAACAACCACTATTTCCAATCATCCTGCCCTTGAACTTCTGACCCCCCCTCCCCTTAGGTAGCGTTACTCCCCACTTCTTCCACCCTATAGGGCAGTCCACCCTAACCTGGCACTCTCCAGATGTGTTGGACTGCAGCTCCCATAATTCCCAGCCAGCATGGCCAGTGGCAGTTGGGAGCTGCAGTCCAACACATCTGAAGGGCGCCAGGTTGGGGGAGCTTGCCCTAGGGGACACCTGCCCCAATCACCATCCTCCCTGCAAGCCCCACTTTTCCCAAACCCCATCTCCTTGGCTGGCGCCCACCCTCTTTCCTGCAACACCCCAGCCTGACACGGGGGATCACCACCTCCTCTCCCCACCCCGGTCTCCAAGCACAGCCCTCCCACGACGATGAGCCCCTTGGCAGGCGCCCACCCTCTTCTTGCAACATCCCAGCTTGACGTGGGGAGGGCAGGAGCCCCTCCTTCTCCTCGCCCCCCACCCCCCCCGACACACTCCAAGCGTCGCCTTCCGCGGGGATGCGCTGCCGTCCTCCGACGCCCCGCTCGCCTCGCCTCGCCTCGCCTCGCCTCCCCCCCTGCCTCCTCCTCCACCGACGGCCTACCTGCCCCTCCCCAGGGCTGAGCCATCTTCCCACCCGCTCCACAGCCCCGCAACGGCCGGCCTCGGGGTTCAACGCCTCGCCGCCGCCCGCTTCCACGCACACTGACTGACCTGGCCGCTCAGCGCCATCTTCCACGGCAGGAGGGCGACGCCGAGACGAGCCGGGGGGCGGGGAGGCGGAGGCTGCGGTGCCAAGGCGAGCGGGGCGGGGGCGGAGCCGAGCCGAGCCGAGCCGAGCCGAGGGCAGGCCCGGCAGGAGGAAGCGGCAGCCCGGCGCCCGCGGAGCGAGCGAGGACGGCTAGGGCGGGAAGGGGCTCTGTGGAGCGCGGCGGGGGCTGGGCTCCCGCCCTCCTTTGGCCCTTTCACCCTCGTCCTTCGGTTGCTTTAACTTAATGAAATACCTTTTTTTTTTAACCGAGCCATTCGAGTGCTTTTTATTATAGCGTTGTGAGCTGCCTAGAAAGCTTTGACGGCTGGGCGGCGTTAAAGCGGAATGAATACCATTATTATGTTTAGAAATGCAGTGGCGCGTTCGCCCCGCATCATTTTGAGCACCCTTTGCGTACTACGGAGAAACCCACCAACTGAGATTTAGTCCATATTCCATAAAAACCTTTCTCTTCTTCGCCCTCCCCAATAAAAAGGATTGGGGGGAAACCCTATTGATCAAACCTACAGTAATTTTAAATCAAATCATTAAGAGTACAATCCTATGCATGTTTTTAGACAGAAATAAATCCTACAACTCCCAGCATTCCCCAGCCAATTGGGAGTTGTGGGACTTGTTTCTGGATAAATATGCATAGCATTGCACCCTAAGGTCACAAATCCTATACACAAGTTATCTGAGAGTAGTCCCCATTGAACTCAATGGGGCTTCTGAGTAGACAGGTATAGGATTGCGCTGTAACCCACAAACAACCTTTTTTCTCCTAGTCAGTGTCACTGGTCATTCCTTAAACCATTTTCAACAAAGACCTGGGTCCGTTCTCAATTTTGTGTTTCCTCACATAACTCTCTCACCCCATGCATGCCACCACAGAGACATGTTACATAGCAGTAGGAATCAGTCTAGCTGATCATGTAGCGAATGTGTAGAATATACAGCAGGACCACCTTCACCAAAGAATTTAACCAATACAAGCAGAGAAGGAACCAAAGAAAGTAAAATTGGTTGTAATTAATAGATCATAGCTCTGTTTATTGGCACAAAAAGATTTAACTCTTATTATTTGGTCTAATAGAGCACAACTGTTGTTCAGTCGTTCAGTCGTCTCCGACTCTTCATGACCCCATGGACCGCAGCACGCCAGGCCTTCCTGTCCTCCGCTCTCTCCTGGAGTGTGCTCAAGTTCATATTCATTGCACTCCTTTCATTTTGTGTCAGGATTGTAAGCCTGAGGACAGCGACTGTCTTATATTGATCTTTGCAAGCTGTTCTGGAAGGTTTTTTTTTTCCGCTGAAGTGCAGGGTAAAATGTTTTAAATAAATGAACTATATTATTAAAAGTATAGATAGTAGTTTTTCAATTTATTATAAAATAGAGGAGCTCAGGGCAGCACACACGGTACCCCTCCCCCTGTCTCTCTCTCACACACACACACACACACACACACTTTTACCCTCACAACAACCCTGTGAGGTAGGTGAGGTGGGGAGAGAGTGGTCCAAAGCCACCCAGTGAACTTGAGTAGGGATTTGAACCTCCACAGTCCTAGTCCAACCCTCTAATCACTACAACACACTGGCTCACATCATGCTCCTTCAGCGGAGTTGAGCTATATGTAAGATAGTGTGTTGGCTGGAGATTCTAGGAATTGAACCTGGGACTTCCTGCATGCAAGACATACATGCCCTGCTATTACTGCCTCTCCAGAGCCTTTGTACACTGAACCAGGAGCCTGCACCAAATTACTGCCTGCACCTTTTCTCTATCTACGTAACTAAAAGGGCTACAAACTTGTGTGCATTTAATTAAAACTAAATATTCACCGATAAGGCCTGTAATATCCTTGATGGGCCCAGTGCCCTGGTCCTCCTGTCTGACTAAAGCTAGCTATCTTCAGTCAAAATTAAGCATACTACCTCTTTTACAAACTCCCTTACCTTAGTGCTGGGATTTGGGTATTACAGGAAGCCCAGGAAAGATATGCAAATTCACATTCATGTTAAGGAAGAAGCCAGCCTAGAACCCTTCACCCTGATTTTTGGTGTGCAGGGAATTTTTTGTATGGAGAAGCTTTCACTCACGTGAGCCTCCACATGCAGTTTGAAGTGGCATAGGTCAGACACAGATTGAACACCTTGGTGAGAATGGAGTTTCTTGAAACAGATCTTCAAGGCTCAGCCTTAGGGCAGCTTTGAAAACACTGAGCAACACTTGCACAAGAGAGACCCATATGTCCTTTTTGTTTTTTGCACTGCTGGGCTTATGTGTGAATGTGTGAGTCTCTATCATGAAAGAAAACTTGTAAAATGCTCACTTGACTGTTACTCTGAAGGCACAAAATAGTGGATATGTGAATTGCTTACCCACCTGCTTTTTAGTGTATTCTGTGAGAAATAGGCCTCAGAAGTGTGCATGTTTAATCCTGATGAAAAAGCAAAAGAAAACATGAAGGATTAAAGGGCCTCAGAAGTGCCCTTTAATCCTCCAAGCAAGGGAGGGGAAAGTGGACTGGAGCTGTACAGCCACCTTCTGAGGTAAACTGGAGGATTTGTTTTCTGAGGCAAGCTGCTGACAGACAAGGGATTTCTGTGATGCCTTGATAGCCCTGAAGAATTTGACATAGGTAACTGGGAAATAAAAGCAGGGTTACTAGAGTTTTATTTTACATGTGTGTACGCTACTGGTGTATTTTGTCATTCTTTTTAGTATTTTGTGACAGGATTTTACTTTCTGGCAGTCAAAAGACTTCTGAACTTGGACTTCTTCACACTACTGAGACTGCATTCATATACACACTTACCTGGGAGTAAACCCCATTGAACCTAATGGGAATTACATCTGAGTAGACACAGATAAGATTGTGCTATGAAGGAGTACATTAGTAACCTAGCTGAGATTTCTATGGGCTATAAAAAGAGGAACTTAGGGTGCAATTCTATGGGGATAGGCGACCGCCTCCCAACTCGGAGGCCACCGCCTATCCAATGCAGGGCAGGAGAAGTGCAGAGGGGATTGTCCCTCAGCCGCCCTGCATTTGCAGCTAGACAGCCGATTTTGGCTATCTAGCCGTGGGAAGGCAGAGCGGGGGAAGCGGCTGCTGGATGACACATAGGATGTGTCATACCAGCATGTCCACCTTCCCCGCCCTGGAACGCGAATCCGGAACATCCTCTTCCAAGCGTGGAGTGCAGGGCCATTCCGAGCTGCCTCCAAGGCAGGGGGGGGGGGGAAGGTCGGTCCTCGGGGAATCAACTTTGGAGCGCAGGCTCTGAGATCAGTTCCCAGAAACTGACATATCCTATGGCCGCCTAGCCACTGAATAGAGGCCATAGGATTGCTCTCTCACTACCTCTATTGTCCAGTATGTACATCTTCATACTGAATTACATTTACTTTAGATTTAAATACATGCATTTCTCAATAAACAATCTCTAGTTTGTTAAATGTGTTGTATTGAGGATTGCCTCTAAAACTTCACATAAAATTATTTGATGTGAATCCTTAAGCTAACCCTAAAAAATCCACACCTTGATAAATTACACATGAATAGATTCAGTCATGGAAAATTTTTAAGCTGAAACCATATTGTAATTCACTTATAGTGCAATTCACCTACAATGTGTTTAGTTACCTTGTTTGGTAAACCCCTCTGCCACAAAGACATATATGACATTTCAGGTTAAATAATGCCAACTCTTCCAGACCTTCAACATAATGAGAATTAGAAGTATTTCAGTTCCTCCAGGATAGGGGGAAATACTTGATAAGGCTTTCCCTGTCACCCCTGCAGCCAGTCTGAAGAAGGCTGGTGAAACTGTCAAAGCTTGCCAGTCTCACCAAGCTTCTCTGAGCTGTACTTTGTCAGTTTCAGTTTGTTTATTTTAACCAATGATAGCAGCTGGAAACCAGCTGGTACTGCCAGAATGGGAAAGGTTTCCTTCTGCATGGGGACTAGATAATGTGCAACTACCACTGATTAGAGCTAGACCTAGGATAGTATTTTTTTTAAATCACGTTTTGTTATCATCTGGAAGCACCTCATTTCTGGATCTGCAAATGTTAAACTAATCTGGCAAATATTTCAATGCATGTTAAGATCACCAACTCAGCTATATAGAAACAGCTTTGCAATGCATTCCTGCATAACTAGAGGCTGCTTGTGAATGACACAACCAAATTGGTGAGACAGAGGCAGAAAAATATGGAAGACTCTTTCAAAGGGGGAAGAAAACTTTCAGGAAATTGGAAGACAGATTTTGGCACAGCAATAACTCCACCTCTTTCCTGGAACTCGACACAACACTGCTCCCCTCACACCTGTTGCAGCGCTTTCGGAGAAGTAGCCATATTATAAACAACTGCATTAGAGACCAAATGTATCCACAATCCCCCCTAAGGAAGTTAACATTTGGAAGACCTTGGGGAAGGTGCTGAACCATAAAGAATTAGCTCAACCAAAATTTCTCGGAAGACATTTTTCTCAGAAATGTTCTGAGGTTTTTCTTTTTTATCCCCCTATAAATTTCTTTTTCCCCTGAAAAGAATTGGTGAAATTGTTCCCCCAATTTCTCTGCCCACAAGTAGGGTGAATTGCAAGAGGCCATCTGCACATAGCTCTAGTTTAAAGGGTGCTGTGACTTTTCCAGTCACATACAAATCCTTCAGGCGTCACTGTTCACAATTAAACAGAATATGTCATTGCATGTGCATGTCTGGGGAAGCTGAAAACATGATAGTAACAGAAGAGGGTAGAGGCATCCACTATGAATATGAAGAACCTGGGAGTGTCTATCAGTTGCAACTGAAATTCAACATTTCTAACCATCTTCTGTGACCATGATTGCTAAAATGGATAAGAGGAACTAAATTCACTTAGGGAAACTTTAATCATAGAAATGTTTATGGAAGGATTAGAATGCAGAAAGGGCATTTGGACTGTAAATTTGCAAGCAAGTTCTATTTTTTAATTGAATCATTATACAACATTTAGTTCTTGAGGCACTTTATATATACTGTTGTTGTTGTTCAGTATAAATCAACATGGACAATCCTAAAACTCCTTTACAATTTCTTGTAACTCAGCCTATCCGTGCCCCTCCAGTAATATCTGAAAACCTACAGTGCAATCCTATACATGTCTGCTCAGAAGCAAAGGCAAGTTTACTCCCATGTAGATGTGTATAGATTGCAGCTTAGTTCTAAAAGGGATGTTAAAAAGCCTACTCTTGAAAAAGCTATCTGAGCCATACAATATTATAAAGCAAGTTATATTTCACATCAGATAGAGAATAAGCATAGCATCAGAGACAGGAAACCTTGATTAAAGTTAGGAGCCAGGAGCATGAAATTAGATTTTAATTCCCATTTTCTTCTTTATGACTACACCACTTAGTTTGCACTCCTCAATGGTGTTCCACTCACTGAGGGCTGAAAACGGAGTTTCAAATCATACTTGGTCTGGAACCAAAAGTAATATACAACAAAAGACCACACCGATGCATCACTAAGGAAAGACAAATCTGTCAGTTTCACTTTTTCCTACAATAGAATTTTTAAAACCTTAATTTCTTTCTGTCCTATATATAAAGAAACTTGTGAATATTGCTAAGTTCTTATAAAAAAACCAAACTGCATGAAATTCTCACCCATTTGCGCTGTCCAAATTCAATAGGTCCAGCTATTCCCAGCATGGAGAGGACCATATTGAACTTGCTTACCATGTAGCTGTTAAAGATGAGGAAAAAAAGATGTGGCAACCCTAATTCAGTGCCACAAACATGGCTGAATAAACATCGAATCAAGCTCAGACTTTTAGGAGCTTAGCAGCACTCGAAACCCTCTGCCTGGATGGACAAATCTGTCAGTTTCGGTTTCTCCCACATCCCAATTTTTAAAATCTCAAGTTCTTTCCGTGCCCATAATGAAGAAAGTTGTAAATTTTGGCAAGTTCTTATTAGAAAACAAACCAAACAAAATTCTCAGCCATTCCTGTTTCCCTGCCCACCCATTCAGATGTCACCTGCAGGAGGAGAGCAGGTCGCTGCCAGGAGTGCTTCCCAGTGCTGCACTCAGGGCAGGACTTTGAGGCAAATGTCCATGGTCCCACTCAGCAGAATGAGCAGAAGGGTCCCCAAACACAGCAGGGCTGGCTTAGCACATTTTGTAGTAAGTGAAGTAATATATACTACCATCTAAAGCAGGGGTGGGCAGAAAGTAGATCTCCTGATATTTTGGACAATTCCCAGCATTCCTGGCCATTGGCCAGACTGGCAGGGGCTTCTGGGAGTTAAAGTCCAAGACTGCTGGAGATCTACCTTCTGCCCATCCCTGATCTAAAGAGCCCCCCCCACCACCACCACCACCCGTAAGACCATTAAATTGTGAGGGCATAACACCATTACGTCCAGCGTCTAAAAGTACCTACGTGTACCACTGGAGTTTCCCATTGCAATTTTGAAGTATTTTTCAAGTTGGGTTCTTTTGTTTCATAAAATGAGAGAACACCTGGAATAACTTACCATTATATCTTACAGTTTATCAGCAATAAGATATCTTCTTCTAAAATGCTGGGAAAGTATACCACAAATATATATCCAAAAGTGTAATTTGTCTAAAATGAAAACTATCTAGGGTAAGGACTCAAGCCTATTTCTCACTAAAATGGTTAATCTGTGTTTGGACTATATCACTGGATATCAGGGCTCACATGATGAAATATGTGAAATAAGAGAGCTTCGACTATTGGGCAGTATAAAAATGTAATCAATAAATGAATAAAAAATCCTCCATGTATGAAAAAGTGTAGGCACTGAAAACTACCATAACCAGTAGAAGTGTAGACTAGAACCTTTTTCTCAGCCACCTAGTTTTCTACATGAATGAACTTTTTGTTTGTTTTGCTTGTTTGTTTTTGGTATGGAGGAGAATTCAGTTGTGACCCCTATAAAAAGGTTGATCAAGTCAGCAAGAAAGAACTAGGCCACACTATTGGTATAGGGGTTGGTTGGCTGTGTATGTACATGACACAAACACACACATACATACACCACATTTCTGAAAACGCATGAGATTCAATTAAATTGGGGGAGGCTGGATATAGTGACATATATTGAAGTGCAAGAATTCATCATGACAGCCCTCATAGAAACACCCCCAATGAGAATCCATAGTCACAATCCAGTTATATATTCTTCATATTATTTATACGCGAACTAACACTCTGGTTAAAATAGTCCATCATAAAGCATCACAGTCATCCAAAACAAAGCAAACAAACCACTAATGAAATCTCAGGGTTAAGTTTATGGGCATGACAACAATACCCTGCATAGCTAGTTACCTGGGAGTAAGTTCCATTGAACTCAGTGGTGCTTACTTTTGACTGCATTGGTTCAACTTCAAAAACACATTGAGCTTTAACAAAATGCCAGCTGAAATGCAAGGGTGAGTTTTTAATGAGAAATGAGAACAATCTTGTAAATAAGTGACGCTATTTAAAGTGCTGCTATCAAAGAAAAGGAAAGAAGTATCTAGCCTCCCCTTGATTATTTTCCTCATTCTCTGACTTCCTCTATGCTAATCTGTCACAAACAATAGCTTGTGAAAGCCCCATTATCACTTCATTCAGTTACCCTCTGCTACATCAGTGCTTCTGCTCTGAAAAGGGACCCCCTCTCCATTACACCACTGGTCCTCCTATAGAGGAATGTCCAGGATAAAGGGGAAATTAAAGAATATGTTGGAGTGATCCAAATACATTAGTCTAAGAGACACATTTCATAGGGTTGAAAGGCACAGATCTATCTCATTTCCTTCATCCTCATCAATAATGTGCATCCCCTCCCCTCCTACAGCCTAGCCAAAGATAAGTCACAATGGCTTCCACTGGAAACCCTCCTGTCCAATGTTGCAGCTCAGGCTGGATCTTGGGGCTAAAGTCCAGGACCCCAGAGCCCGGGGGAGCCCAAATGATCACCCAGAGAGCATCAGGGGAGGGGGGCAGCAGCAAAGAGGCCCCACTTCAGCAGGAGGGCTGGCACTGCTCACCACAGTATCCTTTCTTATTTTCAGAAACGTTTTATAGTCAGGGGGCACCAGCTAGGCATGTACATGGTTATAGATGCTCATTTTATTATTTTGACTTTTAAAATATATTATCCTTTTCTCTTAGAACAAGATGGTGCTTATTTGTTTAGCATTTGGGTAGCAGAAACAAACTCCATTTTATTTCTGTAATCCTGAGGGTGCTATGATTTGAAATAAAAATGCAAATGCTCGAGTACTTCTTTCTTTTTAAATCAGGGTTGGCAAACAGCTTTGGGGGAGTGCTCTAACATATGGATGTAGAAGTGGTATGAAACAAGTGTGTGTGTGAGGGAGGGAGGGACAGAAGAATATAAGAAGAGCCATGCTGGATCAGATCAAGGCTCCATCTAGTCCAGCATTCTTACACACAGCGGCCAACCAGCTGTTGACCAGGAACCCACAAGCAGGACACAAGTGCAACAGCACCCTCCCACCCATGTTCCCCAGCAACTGGTGTACATAGGCACTGCCAGAGCAGTCCAGGGTCTAAACCCACTACTGCTTCTCCTGTTGTTACCCTTTTCCTCCTTCCCTCGGACTTATTATGCACATATCTGAAAGAGGGAGGAAAGAGGAGGCAAAAGAGTATTCTCTAAACAGGGACGGAGAACCTGCGACCGCCATATGTTGTTGGACTACAACTCTCATCATCCGTGACCATTGGCCATACTGGCTGGGGCTGGTGGGAGTTGGAATCCAACAACATCTGGAGGGCCACAGGTTCCCCACCTTTGCTCTAAAGCATATGTGACTTGAGAATGTCTTCATTTCGATACACCTTCCTGAACTGCCCCAAACCCACGCAAAGCCTTCATAACCTGCCTATGACTCTTGAGCCCTACTAGGACCATTCCTGTCCTACAGCTGTATGGTAGAGAGGGTATGTCTCATATAAGCAAATGTCTAGATTAGGGTGGTCTAAATAAGTGCAACTTTAATATATTTTTAGAACCATCATTTTATCACTTATACATTCACTGTGCATTATTCTGACCACAGTCAATGCAGAGGCTTTATCCTTTGTCATTTCTTATTAAAATGGTATAGTATACTTTTAGGCACTCTGGTCACACTGCTGATAATTTCTAGAATGTGATATAACATATTGTTGTGATATGTGAAGCTGTAGAATAATGCAGGTCACACAAGTTAAAAAAAAATGGAAGGGACAGGGTTGTATACACACGCATCCCCTTCCACAATCTGCACTTGTTTCATTTTCCATAGTCTCCAGATTCATACTCTGTCTCTTCCTCATCTTCAATAGAGTCAAAATAGTCTCCAGAATCTGTACTGTCCCTTGTGGTCCAGCTGTCAGGGATATTCTGAAATGATGATGAGCCTGCAGAGTAAGACACAGGAAGTCTTAATAGTTTTTTTAGTGGGTGGAGGATACACACACACAGACACACACAATAGGGGAGTGCCCATATATTTTAGTAATAGAGATTATATGGTGGCTATATAGGTTAGGGATAGAGCACCTGCTTTGCCTGCAGAAGGTTCCAAGGCCAATCCCTTGCAGTTATAGTTAAAAGGATCTCAAGGAGTGGGGCTTGGACAACGTCTCTGCCTCAGGCCTTGGAAAGCTACAGCTGGTCAGAGTTAGGCTTGCCAGGTCTCCAGTCCTCGCCAGAAGTCTCCGGTCCTCGCCCTGAGTCTCCAGGCAGGAGTGGCGGAAATCTCTGGACAAGAGCTCTCCGCTGTCTTAGTGGTGGTGGGTTCCCCGAGCAGGAGGAGGAGGACGAGGTGGATGCAAAGGAAGGGAACAGAGGGAGGGCTGCGCAAGGTGAGAAGTGGTGGCGGCAGCTCCTCTCCATCCTCCTCCTCCTCCTGTATGGTCCCCTCAGGCAGCATCCACGGCATGCATCCTCCTCTCGCCAGCCCAATCTCAGCAGCAGGGAGGGCAACCCAGGATTGTTGGGTTGGCCTGGCAGGTATTGTGACAGGGCAGAGCGGGAAAGAAAGAGAGAGAGAAAGAGGAAAGAAAAGAGCAGGAAAGGGGTGAAATTAGGGAAGAGGGAGAAAAAGGCAAGAGTGAGAGGAAGAAAAGGGGGGAAGACACGACAAGACAGAGAAAATGGCCAGGAGGAGGCCCAGGAAGGTGACCACCCAGAGATAATTTTGAGAGCTGAGCCCCAGCACTTGTTTCTTTCAGGGACAGAGTTCAGCTTGTTGTTGTTGTTGTTGTTGTTGTTGTTGTTGTTGTGATAGAATACACACTGGCATTATTTGCTTGTGTGTGCCAAGTGCTTTTAAATGATGGGATATATACAGCAATCCTATGTTGGTCTACTTAGAAGTAAGTCTCTACTGAATTCAGTGGGACTTACTCCTATGTAAACATGTGTGTGTGTGAGAAATGTTTTTTTCCCTCCCCACTCCCTTTGCTTTCAATGTTGGAGAAGCCAGCTGTGCTAGGAATTGCTTTATAAATGTTGTTACTCTGGATACATTTGCAGGGAGGGGGTGGATTAATGGATTGAACTATTTATAAATTTGGGCCTGGAATCGATTTTGTTTTGCTTTATAGTGCATCTGAGTCACATTGTGAACATGTGGTTTTAAAAATCCTTTCTTTCCTTTTGGTGATGTAGGTTAACCCATATTCCTGGCTAAATTCCTCCTGTTTAGTTTGCTGGGCCACACTTAAAAAAAACAAACCTGTAACCCAAACTCTCTCACTTACAATTATTGACTCTTAATTGCCTGCTGCCTCAGTTTACCTGTGTGTGTGACATGGGTTTCCTGGGCTCCCATCTCCCTTTAATTTAAATCTTGGAGATGTGGACTTGTCTATAAATGCCTTTCTCTGTGTTGTGACATACCACAGATAAATTGTGGTGTGTGTGTTTTAAGCCACTTTAAAAAAAAAAAAAGCCTTCTGTCTGTTGGTTCTGTGAAGTTCATATGCTGTGATTATGTAACCCAAACTTACCCTCTCTCTTGCAGTTATTGACTTTAATTGCCTGCTGCCTCAGTTTGCCTGTGTGTGAAATGGGGTTCTTCCTTTCCTCCCCCCCCCCCATTGCTTTCAATAAGTGGAAAGGAAAGGAAAGGTTCCTCCTGTGCAAGCACCGGGTCATTACTGACCCCTAGAGGGACGCCTGCTTACGCTGGCGTTTTCATGGCAGACTATAGCGGGGTGGTTTGCCATTGCCTTCCCCAGTCGTGACTACCTTTCCCCCAGCAAGCTGGGTACTCATTTACCGACCTCGGAAGGATGGAAGGCTGAGTCGACCTGAGTCAGCTACCTGGGACCCAGCTTCCACTGGGATGATCAAACTCAGGTCATGGAGAGAGTTTCGGTTGCAATACTGCCGCCTACCACTCTGTGCCACATTGCTTTCTCTGAAAGCAGAATTGTTATTCTGGAGGAATGTCTGGGAGGGGGGTTGGTTTGAACTGTGTAGCAAAATACTTGTGTATAGCAAAATAAGTGACCTTGGGTCCACCTCTGGTGACCCCTGTGACATCACCAGGGCCCACCCCCTATGACATAACCAGGGGCCATGCCTAGGTCTCAGGTTTGGGCCCTGAAATCTCAGGGCTTGGGATGTACCTGACTTACCAACCCTAGTCAGAGCAGACTAGGGGTGTTGAACCTCAGGCCTGCAGACCCTATCTGGCCTGCCCAAACCAGCCCTCCAGGGTTCTCCAGGTGCCCATGCCCCTGTTCTCCCCAACTACTGGTTGTCTGGTCATTTCCCTGCAGTTCCCCCCACCCCATTCTAAAAGGTTGAAATGCCTCTCCTAAAGCTCCCGTGGCAGTAAGAGCTAGCAGTAAGAGCTTTAGGGCACAATCCTATGGATATTTAGACAGAAAAAAGTCCTACAGCTCCCAGCATTCCCCAGCCAGCATGCGAATTGTAGGACTTTTTTCTGTCTAAACATGAAATGCATAGGATTGCACCCTTAAACTAAAATATGTTGGTATTTTTGGTATGTGAGGACCTGCCCCTTTTGCCTATGCCCTACCTCCTTTCACTTTTGGCGCCACCCACCATGAGAATATGACTCCCAAAAACTTCTCCCAGATTGAATTCAGCCCTCAAGCTCAAAGAGGTTTGATACTCCTGGACTAGACAGTACTGAGTTATCTGGGCCAACAGTCTGACTCAGTGTTAAGCAGTTTCATATGGCCAACATATAGGGAAGAAAAACACACCTATGTGTTAGAGTTCTACACCAAAGAAAATGCATATTAAGTTAATCAAACACTTGAAAAACGGTCCATCCATTGTATTAAATGAAGACCTCCATGTTCAAATGAAGTACAGCCTTACACCAGGGGAGTGCAAATTGTGGGCCTCCAGATGTTTTGGCCTACAACTCCCATGATCTTTCACCATTCTCTATGTTGGTTAGGACTGATGGGAGTTGTCAGCCAATACATCTGGAGGCCCACAAGTTGCCCAACTCTGTGTTAAACTGGGACAGCTGCATTGGTGAAGCAGTGATGTGTGGTACTATAGGTACACAGCACACCTTAATTTCATGCCAGGAAAATTTCCCCTCCCACAGCTCGGAGGATGCTGCATGAAAGAACTGTATCCCCTTCATGCTCCCCATCCCATGATGCCCTCGTCTACAGCACTGCTCTATCACATTGGTAACAGGGGCTGTCACCAATACCAGTGCCAGTAAAGCCTATTGCTACAGCCCTGTCACTGATGTTATGATCATCATCTCAAACCCCTGCCAGATCTTGAACATGGATCCTGAGGGATGTGAGGTAGAGATTCAACACTATCACTAAGCTCTGGTGAAAGGAGGGAATTGCAGGGGAACTGGTCAGACATGCCAAGTAAATGCTTGTACACCTGGGCAGAGCAATTTGTGGCCCTCCAGAGGTTGCTGAACTGCAACTCCCATCAGCCTTAGCCAGCATAGTCCATGGTGAGGACTGATGGGAGTTGTAGGTCAAAGGCCAGAGCACATCAAGTGAGCTTCCAGGTCAGGCTTGCTCTCTCTGGTCTGAGGAATAAAGCATCTTCTCTCCAGCTCCTTCCTATGAACCAGCCTTCCCCAACCCGGTGTCCTCCAGATGTGTTGGAATGCAACTCCCATCATCCTCAGCTGGGGATAGACCTATTTTGCCTCTAACATTCTACACCCAGCCTTGTTTTGCTCCTAGGACTTGTTCTCCTGTCTCTGGTTCATGTCCTAAAACAATTTACCATTTTTCTAGTGGCCCTGTACCTGTGATAACTCAGCCTCTCCCTGTTGAGTTATCATATGAAAGACCAATCCAGCTGTTGACAGTTATGGATTGGCCAAAGATGGCACTGTAAATAAGGAAGTCATTAATCATGTGGTTTATCAATTATCAGGCTATGTTCACTGAAACATCACTTCCATAGCCAAATCTCCTAATGGTCATCCCAATTGCCCATTTATGTAAATACAGTAATTTACAATCAATAACTTTCAACCTAGCAGATGAATAGGCAAACCCATATTTGTTTTTTGTTTGGCGTATGTAGACACTCGGAACCAACAGGCAATTGGCATAGCCATTAGGAGATTAGGCAATGTTTGAAGCTTCTTCTTTTTGTTACGGATATGACTGATGCAAATACAGTAATTTACCATCAATAACTTTCAGCTTAGCGGATGAATAGGCAAACCCGTATTTGTTTTTGGTTTGGCATATGTATACACCTTCATCTGATTTCTTGATTCCTTGAATTTGTAACCATCCAGTCACACTGTATTTCTGAGGTCCCCCTCTTGCCTGAGAAAAACAAAAGACAAAAGAGTAAATATTTAGGATGAAGTTCTCACCATGTACCTTCCACTGACTTCAGTGGACCATATGTAGCAGATCCTGCTTTTGGCTGAGGTGTTGATTGTAGCATTATCTTTTGGTTCCGGCACAACTACTACTGGAATGCCCATTGTAATGGGTAGGGAGGAAGCAAAAAAGCTGGTATGTTGCAGGGACTCTCAGGGAAGGTTCAACAAGTGCACAAAAATACAATATGGCCCACTACAGGATTCCTGTCGCTGTGGATGGGACACACACTGCCAGGGTCAGAGGGAAGATTTTGCCTTCATTGCAACTGGTGACCCCAAATGCAGTATTCTACATTTCTCATAGGAGCGAATGGCAGGCATTTACTTATATGGGAGAAAGCAGAAGTACAGTCAGGGCCAGAAATATCGGAACAAAGATAACTGTTTCGGCAGTTGGCCTCTGTACACCACCACATTGAAGTTGAAGGGAAACACATCCAGATGGGAGCGAAGTCAGGACTTTCAGCTGTAATTCAAGGGGTTTGACAAAAGTGGGGCACTAACCATTCAGGGACTACAGCCAGTGGCATGCACACACCCTCATCGTTGGTGGCTCATGAGTAATGGAACGAACCAACATCATTTCAAACTTAAGGATCGCCTTTAATACCTGGATGAAAATCCTTTGCAGTCAATGACTGCCTGAAGTCTGGAACCCATGGACATGACCAAATGCCGAGTTTCCTCCCTTGAGATGCTTTGCCAGGCCCTTACTGCAGCTGCCTTCAGCTGCCGCTTGTTTGTGGGTCTTTCTGCCTTCAGTCTTGTCTTCAGTAAGTGAAAAGCATGCTCTATTGGGTTGAGATCAGGTGACTGACTTGGCCATTGGAGAACATCCCACTCCTTTGCCTTGAGAAACTCTTGGGTAGCTTTTGCTGTATGTTTTGGGTCATTATCCATCTGCAATATGAAGTGGTGTCCTATCAGTTTGGCAGCATTCGGCTGAATCTGAGCAGAAAGTATAGCCCTATACACTTCAGAATTCATCCTGCTGCTTTTATCAGCAGTCAGGTCATCAATAAACATCAGTGACCCAGTTCCATTGGCAGCCATACATGCCCATGCTGTAACACTGCCTCCACCATGTTTGACAGATGATGTGGTCTGCTTTGGATCATGAGCTGTTCCTTTCCTTCTCCATACTTTTCTCTTCCCATCATTCTGGTACAAGTTAATCTTGGTTTCGTCAGTCCAAAGAATCTTATTCCAGAACTGGGCAGGCTTCTTTAGGTGTTTGCTGGCAAAGGCTAATCTGGCCTGTCTGTTCTTGAGCGTTACCAGTGGTTTGCACCTTATTGTGAAGCCTCTGTATTTACATTCATAAAGCTGTCTCTTGACTGTAGATGTTGACAATGACATGCCTACCTCCACGAGAGCGTTCTTGACCAGGCTAGATGTTGTGAAAGGGTTCCTTTTCACCATGAGCAGAATTCTGCGGTCATCCACTTTAGTTGTCTTCCGTGGTCTTCCAGGCCTTTTGCTGTTGCTGAGCTTGCCAGTTAATTCCTTCTTTTCCAGGATGTTCCAAACTGTTGTGTTGGCCACTCCCACTGTTTTTGCTATCTCTCTGATGGGTTTATTTTGTTTCCTCAGCCTAATGATGGCCTCCTTCACTCGCATGGACACCTCTTTGGGCCTCATGTTGGGAGTTCCAATGAACAGCTACCAAATGCCAATGTAACACTCAGAACCACCTCCAGGCCTTTTATCTGCTTGATTGGTCATGGGGTACCCAGGAAACAGGCCACACCTGGCCATGCAGCTGCTTGTCAGCCATTCGTTCCATTACTTAGGAGCCACCAACGATGGGTGTGTGTGTATGCCATTGGCTGTCCTTCCTGAATGGTTAGTGCCCCACTTTTGTCAAACTCCTTGAATTACAGCTGAAAGTCCTGAGTTCGCTCCCATCTGGGTGTGTTTCCTTTCAACTTCAATGTGGTGGTGTACAGAGGCCAACTGCCAAAACAGTTATCCTTGCTCCAATATTTCTGGCCCTGACTGTATGTGCTTTTCTACACCAGTGGCGTAGCAGCCAAACTTTACCTCTGCCCCTTGGTCATTCCACTATAGAAGGGGTCTATTCTTCCCCCTGTTATGTATTCTACTTTTCAGAGGCTCTGAAAAAGCAGCCAGATGACACTGAAACTGCTTAAAAGGAACAAATCTTGACAATCTTAAGCAAGCTCACTGGCTCCTGGTCCACATCTGAGTACAATTAGGGCGCTAGTTCTTACCTCTAAAGACTTACACAGCTTAGGGCTTGAGTACCCAAAGAACCACCTTCTCCCACATGAACTGCCTAAGTAGGTTCTTCAGAAGCCCTTCTCTGCATCCCTTCGGAAGTGAGGTGGGTAACTCAGGGCAGCCATGTGCCCTACTTTACAGAAGATGGTCCTCTATTTGAAGGTGCCCTCTGCTTGAAGGGCTGACCAGTCCAAATCCCATTTAAAGATAAAGAACCACCATAAGGAAGAGTGGGCCTTGGAGCTGCCCATCCATAGCACCTGGGGAGCAGACTGAGCAGATACACAAGTCATATGGTCACAGTCTTCTTTACTATGGTGAGATGTACTGCAATTTATTTAAATTATTAGAGTAATTATTTCTAAATTTGCATCCCTCTATAAAAATTAGCATATGCAAGTTTTATGCAAATCCATGTCTTCTCTTGTCCTCTTTTTTGAGTGATGCATTTCTTCTTTTTTGGTGATGCATAAGAGCCTACCCCAGGTAGGTGGAATTCTCTCCCTAGGGAGGCTCACATGGTGCCCTCTTGGATGCCTTTTCAGCAACAAGGGAAGACCTTTTTAAATTTCCCCAGGCCTTTTAGATGATTGTATTTTTACATCTGGAGTTTTTAATTTCTCTGCTTGAAGTGCTTATAACTTTTTATTTTCCTGCTGCTGCTGTTTTAAATTATTTGTGATAACTAGCCCTGTTCAGGCATTTCCTGTCATGTGGTGATCACTGTGTGAAGGAGAAGAGTGGGAGTCCATGCTTGCTAACCCCACCTTCTCTGTCCTGCCCTGGTTGCCTGCCTCACCATCTTCCACATATTGGAGGCAGAACTTCTGAAGCAAGAAGACTGCTCTATACAGGAAGTCTCCCAGCACAATTTAGAACCCTGATTGCAAAGGTTTCTAAATTGCCCAGGGAGCGTACATGTAGGGAAGACTGCCTGCATCAGAAGTTCCACCTCCAGCACATGGGAAGTGGCAATGGGAGCTAGGAAACGGGGACCTGACAAAGGAGGTGGGGCCAACAAGCGTGTTATAATAATGCAAGGGCGAACGCCTAAACAGGCCTACTGTAATATATTTTGAACTTGTAAGCCATTCTGAAATTCCTTGGATTATAGAGTGAGGTAGAAATATTGTAAATAACACATAAATAAACACACACACACACACACCCTGAAACATTTCCTGGGGCAGGATTTGCCTCCCCCCCCCTTTTACTTTTTCCAGTAGTGATAACAGCTGAGAACTGAACCCACCCCATGAGCATAGCTTTGCACCTTCATTTGCATAACTATGGTTTTTACCTTGGTCAGAGGAAATTGTAACAAGGAAAAAGAACCTGCAAACAGGGTCTTATTTCTATGATGCTGCCAGCCAGTTCCTGAACTTAGGATTAACGTTCCCCAAACCTGTTTTACCACATGGGGGGCAGTCTTTAGCTCCTTCAGTAGGTGGTTTCTTTAATTCCACTCCTTTATTTTGTACCCTTTATCTTATACAGACCTGTAACTAAGTGTAAGCACATGCAACTGAAACAACCACAGATTGTGTCCCTATGTTCTGTTGCCTCCACTTCCTCCCCCTTCCTCTGTTGTTTCCTCTGTGTTAAATCTTAGATTGTATGTTCCTCGGGTCAGGGAAATGTCCTCCTGTATTCTGTAAAGCACCATGTATTACACACACTGATGGTATCATCATCACTGCCATCCCCCAATCCTTTCCTTCTACTGTAATTGAAATATGCGCCCCACACAAGGATGGGTTTGCTGCATTTTAACAGAATGTTTTGAATTAAATATATAGCCTGTACATACTTAATAAAACCATTTTTATCATTTTGGCCCCGGGGGGGGGGGGTGGAATACAAAATACATAACAAAACGTTTTTTAAAGGTAGGTGCCTAGTCTCCTTAGTATCTAGAAATGTATGCTAAAGATCTGAAATATTATTCAGCCCTACTGATGAATAAAGCTTCAGCCCTATTTATGGATAAAAAAGGACTGATGCATTAAAAAAATAATTCTGACTCCTAAAAACTAATGCTGGCACCTACAGATTTTATCAGATGTCCCGCCCCACCCCACTGCGCCCCGCCTGCTTTTACAGATGGGGAATTGTATATATATATATTCACAATTTTGTTGTATAAAGAGGCCCCCTAAGACGTCTCCCAGTAGCTTGCAATGAAGAGATGGCCCCATAATTATATAACCTTACCTACTTTGCACTGTATACCTGAATTGAAATATGAGCATCATCTCCTGGCAGAAACATGTTATTTCCTTTTTTCTTCCATTCAAGGTGTGGCATAGGATATGCAGATACCTCACAACCAAAAATAATGTCATTCCCCGTGAAATTCTGGGTGTCTTGAGGTGGTAAAGAAATAACAGGAGCTAGAAGAGATACATTTGAGAAGATCATGCCAATAAAAACGTTAAACATTTTCTAGAACACGGACTACTTCCAGATGGGAAGACATGTTAGATTCAAACTACAGGTAATTTTTAAAATGTAGTTAGAATCAAAGTCTTTTTTTTTTCCTTACACAAAAGTAAACATGAGGGACTTGATCCAGATCAGGAAACATGTGTGGGGATAGGGGACTTTAACATCCCCCCACACACACTGTGTTCCTGACCCAGATTGGAGAACTGCACCTGCAATTTGCATTGCCAAAAAAGAAAAGAAAAAAAGGATCCATTAGCTGGATCCTATTTTGGCAATCTAAATCGCAGGCACAAGGGGCCCAATCCAGATTGAGACTACAGGAGGCGGAGGGAAGTGTTAAAGCCTCCTACCACACATGCAAGGCTCCCAATGTTTGTTTTTAAAGTAATATCTAGTTTGACCCTTAGTTAGAAGCACTTTAACTTCTTATTTGGAACAAAAAGAACAAGGAGTTTTATGGCACTGTAAAAAAAAAAAAAAAGCCATTTACTGTAATTGGATAGGACTGTGCCCTTATAGAAGTCATTGGATAGGATTGTTCCCTTATATAGGAGTCATTGGATAGGCCTGTGTCCTTATAGAAGTATAAGCTCTTGTGCACTGGAGCCTCTGATCAACTGGTCTCTAGTCCTTGAAATAGCGTTTTGTTTGACATGGCTGCCAGGGGAATGCTGTGATTTGTTGTAGGACATTTTTCTGTCTAAACAGGAATAGGATTGTGCCCTAAATCTGTTACAAAAGCCACAAGGGTTTGTTCTCCCTTTTCTTAAAGGGATAAGAGAAATCTGTATATGACCATATCCTACACTGAAAGGGAGGAGAGGAGATGATGCTACTGGTATCTGCTTATTGTTCCGTGGCTATCAAATTGTATGTGAAAGTATAATCAAATATTTTACTATGCCCAGATTTCCAGCATAACTTTTAATGATTTATTTATAAACGGTATCCTGCCGTTTTTCTAAGGAACTCAGAACATCATTTCAATCTAACAACAATCCTTTGTTGTAGGTCAGGCTGAGGGACAGTGACATGCCCAAGGCCAGTGGCTGGGTTCACATAACATGCTAACCCACATTCAGTGGTTGATTGTGGGTTATAGTTGAACCGTGGGTTATTGTGTCATTTGAACGCAGCACGTTTTCTGCAAGGTGGCTTGTTAACCACCCTGAACAACCCAACAACAAACCATGGATTCTCAAGGTGGCTTGTTCAAGAAAAATAAGCCACACTGCATGGCTAACAAGCCACCTTGCAGAAAACGTGCTATGTTCAGACAATATGATAACCCACAGTTCAACCACAACCCACACTCAACCACTGAGTGTGGGTTAGCATGTTGTACAAACCCAGCCAGTGAGCTGAAGCTGGGATTCTCATACTGAAAGGTAAGGCTGCAGTCTTGAGTAGAGTTTGGCAGATTAAATCCCAACGACTTCCACAGGATTCAAGCAGGCTCCTCTATGTAGGATCGCAGACCGACCTCTCGCCACAGCACAATACTGGTAATTTTTTGTAACATTTTGTAAACATTGCTTTTGTTTTTGTTACCACTGCTGCGCACAGCAAGGCAGAACATCCCATCTGTTTACAGGAATGCTTGGGACTTTTTTTTTTATCCTGAATGGTAGCTGTTAATTTTGAACCCAGCATGACGGACAGTTATAACTGTGAACTGTGTGATTTGCTGCCATTTCACTTGGGCACTAAATTCTATTTTATAACTTTCATTTTGATCAAGCTATTAAAGTCATTATGCTTTTGGGGGGAGCAGGTTTTTTTAATGTAATTGCAATGCAGTTTTCAATTGCACATTCAGATTAAATCTGTAAAATACTAGACCATGTAGAATTATTACAATTATAGTATGAAGGACAAATATGTGGAAGTTTTTTGGTTGATCCTTTTTTTAAAAAGAATGTATGTTTAAATCAAGCCACTAGAGGGAGTGGATCCAGTCCTTTGAGCACATTAAATGAGCAACCAGTACAATAACGGTTGGGGCTTTTGAAGATACAGAGCAATTGAAAAACAGCACAACTTTTATTACTCTGAGCAATCCATTCCTTGGCAAGCTATTTACAATATCCCCAAATATTTTTGAACATAGCTAAAATTTTCTTTGAAATCAACCCATTTCCTTCCTTTATTGTCACTTAATAGGTGGGTTTCTTCCCAACTGTATGGAGTTTGGCATTAATAATGTTTTTGTCAAGAATATGCAACCTGGGTGGCCCCTAGATGTTTTGGGCCACAACTCCCAGAAGCCACAGTCAATATGACCAATGGTCCAGAGATTATGGGAGTCAGAGCCCAAAACATCTAGAGACCACCAGGTTGCTTACCCATTGTACATAATATTATTTTTCCTCTCAAATCCTACCATGAATCACTAACCTAATCGCCAAATATCAATCCCCACACACACAGATATCCTTTTTATTGCAGTCTCCAACCCCTTCCCCCATTCTGTGACATAATCACTTCGGTAACTCATCGCATTATTGCAAGGAACCAATTATTTTAACTATTTCTTAAAAGAATTTAAGGATACCCCAATATCAGTTAATCAAACACCTTTAAAAAGCTTAGGTACTCCAGAAACAATGTTCATGCTCAATGCTGAAGAAACGTTTCTGTAAAATAACATACCAAAAGTTGGTTGGCCTAATAAAGATATTACACAAATCTGGATTTTGGGATATTGCTTAAAGCCAGCACAGTTACCATTATTTTTTGTATATCACAAGATATTTTCTAGGATCAATTGTCCTTCATATTGTCATGAATGCAAGCCATGCATAGGGTGGCCATGTATCCTCTTTTACAGAGGGCAGTCCTCTGTTTGAAGGGCTCCCCGGTCCAATTACTGTTGAAAGATAAACCATAAGAACTGTTGCCCATACACACTGGCACCTGGACAGCAGACTGAACAGGCCGGCACACAGATCACCTGCTCACAGTCTTCCCCAGGACTGTGAGATGTACTGCATTTCTATCTGAACTGCAATAATTATTTCTAAATTTGCATGTATACATATAAATGAGCACATGCAAATTATATGCAAATTGGCACCCTGCTTTGTCCTCTTTCTTGGTGATGCACATCTTATTTTTTGGCAATTCTAAAGTGGCCACCCTACATGCTGACCTGGCCATATCATTTGTCAGGCAAATTACATGATAATGACCCACTGAGGAATCCCTGGAATGCTAGAGCCATTGGGGAAAGGAGACACACCTTTACTCCTCACCTTCAGTTAAGGATGATGTAAGATAGGTCTGCATGTGTGTGTGTATGTGTATGTGAAGCAGCTTTCTCCAACTTTTGGACTTCAACTTCCATCATTCCCAGCCAGCATGGCAAAAGGTCAGAAGTTCTGGGAGTTGTAGTCCAAAACATCTGGAGGGCACCAGAGTGGGAAAACCTGATGTAAAGCAATAAAAGCAGGATTTAGGATGGGAGGCGAGCAGTAGGCCAGAAAAAGTGCAATTTAGAATGAGACTAAGAAAAAGACACAGAGTTGTTAGCTAAAAAATATCTAGGGCAGGGGAGCGCAGGGATGGCCCTCTTTGGAGATCTGAACTGGAACAGTAGATTTGCTATTTGTAGAAGTAATTATGTCTCCCAGCTTCCTCCAAAGGGAGATGTCTGTTGACTCCTAATACTTCAACAATAACTCCCTTCATGCATTATTATATGCATGAAGGGGGTTCCACACAATTCAGGGGGAGTGGGAGCCTGAAGTAATTTTTTTCTACCTCATTAACAGAGGGCATGTTTTCTGTAATTATAAAAAAACCCCACATAACTACCATCTTTGTTTGCTGGGCCAAATATCCCACATAGCCATGAAATCTTGTCTCCACAACCATAGGTTGTATCCAATGTCAGCCCTACTTAGAGGAGACCCATTGAAGTGGATGGGACTTAAGTTAGTCATGGCTAACTTGAAATGCCATTCATTTCAATGGGTCTACTCTAAGTAGGGCTAACATTGGTACAACTCACTATACCAAATGTTTGACCTTGGTCTCTTTCCAGTATCTACAGCTGAATGAGGTAACCCTATCAGGCATTCAACGTCTGTATGCATGAAGGGGAATAGGGACACATGCTGATGCCCTGCCCCTATCTACCCATGACCTTCTCATTTTTACCAGGATGGTCTGAAGGAGAAATGTAACCACATTTGAGTGAACATAGTGACAGCGTTCTGAGCAGGTGAGAACACAGATAAGGCAGGATACCCGATTGCATGGAGTTCAGTAAATGCGTTCACTTGAATGTGGTTATATTTCCTCCTCAGACATTCCCAGTAAACACAGGAAGGTCATAGATGGAAGGGGGCAAGGCAACAGTATGAATCCCTGTTCCCCTCCACAGATGCAAATTTTGAACCCCCACAAGACTCCAAAAGCCTTCCAAACCAGTATTTTGGAATCCATTTGACAAATTTGCAACCTGCTCCACAAACCACGGAAAACTGACAGCAATCTAGGAAAAGCTACCTAAGGGTGTTTCCAGAGGAGAGGTTGGATCCAGATTTAGTCATACTTAGAGCAGACTCACTGAAATTAATGGGGCTTGTTACTCATGACAAACTTAAGTCCTGTTGATTTCAACAGGTCTACTCTAAGTTTGACTAAATCTGGGCCCAACCCAAGATTTTTATAATGTGATTACCCTGCCAAACTCACGGAATTTAACAGGGCGGCCAGACAACAGTGTCTTCTACTCATAACCCACCCGTGTTTTCCCACCACTTCTTTTATCTTTTTCCACTAAACAACAATTAAAGAAGGAAAAAGGGAACAACTGCACAATATTGTGTTTTGACTGTTAGTGCTAGGGGCCCTCTATTTGGAAGCATAGTAAGACATTTTATCCAAGGCTCTATTATAGTGGTTTTAAATTATCTTCCTGATTCTCCCCTTCAACTTCCTTGTAGCTAACCAGTATTTTGATAAATTCACTCTTCTAAAATTAAATATGACAATGTTAGACTTCCTAGAAAATTTTCCAGTCACCCAGGTGTTGAATTTGATAGTGCTGTGGTTACTGATCTCAAGAGGTTTGGCAATAATTCCATCTTTTACTCATTCTGGGGTACTGTTCAGGATTAAAACCAATTAAATGCATGGATTTTTTAGGTCTAGCTCAGGCTGCAGTCCTATACACACTTCCTTGGGACTGGGAGTAAATCCCACTGAATTCAGTAGGAATTACTTCTGAGGAGACCTGCATAGGATTGTGCTGTCAGATTAGCAACTTTGAAATACAGAAAGCTTTTGCCGGCCCTTCACTCTTACCGTGTCACCTAAGCAAATGGACATTTTTTGTTTGCTCGCTAAACTCCTGAACATATCAGTTTCCCAAAATCTGTCATGAATGATTATTTTCTGCAGATAGTTTTGTCTTGATGAAATTCTAAGATTGACCCAACAGAATACTTTTCTCTCACTTCTCTCCACATCTTGCTCTCACTTTGCTGCGATCCCTTCTAACGGTAAAATGCTTACCCAGCAGTTGGGTTCTCATCCCCCACCCCTTCCCCCAAATCCAGCTCCAATATGACTGAGACTTGCCAGACAAGCGGGACTGGATCAAAGAACAAAGCCAGGAACAAATATGTTTATTTGGTGAAAAGAGCTGGATGATCCTGACAGCAGATCTCAAGGGGGACAAGGCAATATATCAAAGCACAGCTGCCTTGCAAACTCTGGCAATGATACGTCATTGTGTGTGAATAATTTGAATAAAACACAATTACAGCATATTCTATCAGTGGGCACATTACTATGATGTGGCGGCTCTAGTTCTGTCATATTCTTTTTCATAACTTCAAAAACCTTTGCAGTTTGCTTTTCCAACTCTAAGTACATACAACTGCACCTCCTTACATTCATTCCTTACCACCCTTGTCTCTTATTCCCCGCCCATCTATTTTGTATTGTAAATTGCAGGTTCCTTGGGAGCAGACACCTGCCTGTTTTTGCCTGTGAAATCCTGGAAGATACTATGTACACCAATGGCCGCTGTGCACTTAAGTAATTTTAGAGACTGGACTTAATCATCCAGTTGGGTGGGAGAGCTCTTTAGCTGGTACTGTGTACACTTTCTTCAGAATGTGGCAAGCCAACCCTGCTATGTTTGGGGTCCCTCCTGCTCATTCTGCTAAATGGAGTCCTGGACCTCTGCCCCAAAGTCCTGCCTTGAGTACACCACCCACTACTTTGTGTGTATGTACATATGCAGAAATACACACATGTACACACTCCAGATCTTTGTCCATGCATTTCTACAGTTCAATGGCAAATGGAATCCTGTAAGACATTTCAGATAATGTCCTGAAAAACATCTGGATCAAGGAAAGGGAGGAGCTTAATGCAACCTAGCAAGATCCTAGAAAAGTATATGAAGCTTTGCCAAGCCCTGTCCAAATTCTCAGAATGTCTAGTACAACCGTTTACAGTGATAACAGATGACACCTCTAGATTTGACCTCAGACACTTTGTCTTTAGCCCTGACCACCGCAACTGCACAATGTCGCAAGCCATGCCAATGTTACAGGAACATTTCACCGACATTGCAGGTCAATAGGCTCATTTTTATAAGAGGGGGGCTGTGAGTGTTGCGTGAACGCTATCTACAACTGTCATGCCTTGAAGAATGTACTAATCACATATGGCAAACCTTTGCATAAATTCGCTTTGACTCACTTTCATGCTCAGCTTCATAGGGCATTTGGGCCTCTCCCCAAAGGCTGTGTGAAATTGCTCAGAATTCTATGAAGCAATGATGCTAATTGCTAAAGAATGAATCATTTACACATCAGGCTATAAAGCTATCAGTGAGCTAATAACTCATCTAATAACTCCACTCGGTTGTGTTCTTGGTTTGGGTTTTTTCATATGCAATGAAGTTGCATGCAAAGGTTTGCTCCTCACTATAAAAACAAATTGTAGCCCAGTGTGTGGTGTATTTAAATCTGTGTAAGTCTGTAAGGACATTTGGAGATCTTATATTTCAGGCTCAATCTGCTTAGATCAGGGGTAGGCAACCTGGTGCTCTCCAGATGTTTTGAACTACAACTCCCATCAGACTCAGCCAGCATGGCCAATGGTCAGGGACTCTGGGAATTGTAGTCTAAAACATCTGGAGGGCATCAGGTTGCTTACTTCTGGCGTAGATTCCTCATAATGTATGTTATTATTATTACTGCTACTATTATTATTATTGATATTATTATTGCTTAAAACTTTCTATTCTGTTGAGTATTCTCAGTGATTATTTAGATATTTTGAAACAATCTCCTTTTCTTTGAAACTATTTATACTAAGATTGGAGCATGACATACCTGTTTTCAACATTATTTTTAGCCATTGGCTTCTCTTTCTAACACATGTGGGGATCATAGAAACCTTGCTAACTCTTGCCCTTGCTATTAAATAAATACCCTGCCTTTCTGTACCTTTCTCCATGTTCCCTTAGCCTTCAATCCTACTGTTCTTTAATGTATAGCAGTGGGTAGGTGCTCAGTTACGATTAATATACAAATCTGCATGCCACTTGTGTTTTTCACAGTTTCTCATTGCCTCCACTTTCAGCTGCAGATTAATCATTCATATGTGACCACTACAATGTTAATCATGCCTACCTTGAAGATTTTGGAGCAAGTTCAAAAAGCATAACCAAAAAGTTTGTAAAGTAGTTTCATCCAAAGTTTATTGCCATATAAAACACTTGGAAAAGGACTTCTCGCTGCTGCTGCTTGTTATTTTATGGGAAAGCTTATCTGAAGAAATGTGAGTATTAGTGGCAGCGCAGGGAGGGAGGGCACTTGATTAGGACATGAAGGATGTCTTCCAATTCCGGGACTAAAGAAAGTCATACTACTGTCTGTGCCCTTAGCTAACCCAAACCTACAATTTAGAGACTACAGTCCTACACACATTTAACCTGGGCGTAAGTCCCATTGAACCTAATGGAATTTAATTCTGAGGAGAGATGTAGGATTGCACTGTCAAGCTGCAATCCTATATATACTTACCTGGGAGTAAGTTCCATAGAACATAGTGGGCCTTACATCTGAATAAACCTTGCATAGGATTGCACTGTTCGACACAAATTGCTCATCTACTCAGCTCCCAAAGATAGGCTATATGGAATGTCATGCTGCTGTGTTGCACTTTGACTGAGACCCTGATGTATCCTGTCAAAAATATCCATAGCAGCAGATCTTAGCTTCCTTATGTATGTTGTTTAGACTCTGCATTGCCTTTCCTTACCTGATTTGCATGGTCCTTTGTGCCTGATGCTAATATTTCTCCCCTTCTCCACAGAAGCCTCACTGAACTGGCAGATGTTCTCATAGGTCTTTCCTTCGGGGCCACACACTCTCTCCTGCGATTTGCATGCACACTGAGGTTCAGGGATTTCTCCAGACTTTATGTCCTCGATGTCCAGGCGGCACTCCAGGTTGTCTCCACAGTGCCCATAGAAATTGCTGCTTTTGTCCAAGTCGCAGATCTGTCCTTCCACATTTCCACATTCGGGGCAGCAGCCACACAGATCTAGGACAGTCCCAGCTCGACAGCCTGTTGGCATGGAGCAAAGTTCCAAGCTGCACGTTCCACACCTCTCCCCTTCTCTTAACAGTCTCAACCATCCTCTGTGGTACCAGGCGGGGAAAGTCTGAGAAAGTTGCATCAGGGTTACCAGTACAACTGTAACCACCAGGGGCTTCATCTTGAGAATGTAATGAACAAGAAGCAAATACCTTTGGAGTGAAGCCAGAAGAAAAGGAGGAGGAGGAGGAAAAAGGAGGAGAGAGCATGTCACATTCCAGTTTTGGTTTTGATGAATCTAGAGCAAAACATACAGACCTTTACGAAGAAATTAGCCCCAGATTCCTGCTTCACCCTATATCAATAACAGTAAAGAAGAGCAAATGTCAAGAAGTTTCTTTCACACAGTTCTGGAAAGTAGCTGCTAATAAGAATAATATTATCATATATGTAAAGAAAACTCTATCCTCCTTACAGCTGAGCCTGACCTTATCTTAGAATGTCTTTTTCTGCATTTCTTAAAGCATGTTTTCTTGATCAACATACAACACAGAACATAAAATAATAAATACGTGGCAAATACATGTCACAAAAAAACAGAAACAAAAATAACAGTATATACATAACCCTCATTCCCATAATAACAGTCAAATATTTCAAAAGGAGAATTTCCCCCTCTCATACTTTGGCCATATCTGTTGTTCTGCAAGGGCCAGAAATAAAGTGGGTTCTGTGCCTGGGATGGATAGATAGATAGATAGATATTTTTTTTTAATGGAATAGGATGTTTTAAAGTCCTGTTTGGTGCCAGAAGGTGTTGAACTTCACATTAGCTCAGCTACATCACATGACCTCTGCTGTTTATTTAGGAAAGGGTGCGAGGAAGAGCCAACCCAAGATACTGCGTTGCCTGAGGCACCGCAGCAAAGGCACCCCTCCCCCACCCACGTCAAGGTCCATCCAAAGCCAGCCAAATTATTTTGGCAGAAAAGCCCATAAGTACTTCCCCCCATCCTTAGCAGAAATACAATAAGAAATACAATAACAACAAAATGAATAACGAATAACTTGCTGTCCTTTTAAAACACCTAAAATCCTGCCTGAGGAAACTGCCTCACTCTGCCTCGTCGGAGGGCCAGACCTGGTGGTTGAAAATCCTCCCCAAATGAAAGACCAGAAGGTGAGAGGGGGCAAGAGAAGAAGCGGATTGAAAGGCTCTCTAGGGAACTCTCCAAGCAGAGCTCCACCTTCTTCTAAACAGCAGTTCCTCTTCCTCCCCACTTCCAAGGGCTTGAAATGGCAACCCCATGGCTCTCGCGGTGGTCTGCTGCTGGCTATGGGAGCCATGACATCAGCAGAGACCGCAGTAACCATCACGGAGGCTCCGCCTGGAGTCTCTTCCCAACTTCCGGCTGCTCTAGTTCTGCAGTTTGCCCCCCGCCCCTTTGTTGTGCTTCTGCCGGCAGGCAAATACATATTTATTCAGGTAGCCTTTGGCCTATAATCTGGTATGTTGCTGAAGGGGACTTTAATTGGCCGGGTGTTGTTTATTCCTTGAATAGTTGTGTTTTTAATTGTGTTCATGTTATGTTTTAATTAAGATTGTTTTCAATGTGAATTTTATTGTTAGCCACTTTTGAGAACCATTTTTTGCTGGAAAGGTGGGATATAAATAAAATAAAAATAAATGCATAAAATATGGCTCCAGCACCTTCTTCTCCTCCCAGGCCTGCAGAGGAATGGACTGATAAGCAAAGCTGGAAAGGAAGCCCCACCCCTTCCTGTCTGGAATCCTGTCCTTCAAAGCCTTCCTGGTCTCCAGGACAGACTCCTCCTAAGCACATAACTCTATAAACACTGGTAACCCAAACAAAGGAGAAGACTGAGGGCTTATATACTTGCAGTTTCTGATTCTGCAGTTGCAGCTGGGTATTCCTCCTCATGACTAGATCCTGGCTCCTGAGTATACCCTTCCTCCTGAGTAAACCCTGGGCAAAAGTGTCTTCTAGCAGCCAGCCAGGCAGTCCAAAAACACATCTGTAAGTCCTACCAGGTCCATTGTGACCAGTACTCCATAGAGCCATAGGATGAGAGAGATCAGGAATCCCAGCATAGGTTGGGGGGGGGGGTCAAAGGGGTTCTTTGGGAGTTCAGGTGGGGCATCCTTGCAACACATTGCCCCATGTCTTCTGTGGGAGAGGGGGTGTGCTGAGGAATCCTCCTCCAAAGAGGTCTTTCCCAAGCTTGGGTCAGCCAGCAGCCTGACCCAACTACACTCTCACATTTTTATCACATGGGGGGGGGGGGAGATTGGCTGAATTAGGCCCATCTGGCTTGTCTAATCAGGGCCACAAGAGGGGATGGGTTCAGCTACACTGTGAGTTGGCACAGTGCCAAGTAAATGGAGATGTGCTACCTGATGAGACCAAGGGGCACACAGCTTAGGCTGGTGATGTGCCACATTATACGTGTGCTAAACTCTTAAGAAAGCACTGAGCTTATTGCATGGATGAGTGGTGTAAAAGAAAAGTATATGCTATTCCCCCACTGATGTATACTGTGGTTGAGTGTTACAAGGTGATAAGCAGATTGCCGATAAATAAAGGCATTCCGTTCTAGAAGTGACCATGAGTCAAAGGATCTGACCCTCAGCTTGTACTGGATTTTTTGGTAGTGGTGGGGTTGATCATTAAAGTCATTCCAGTGTGTTGGGATGCAATAATATTCCTTCTGGTATGCCCCCCCCCCCCGCACACACATAGCTTGAGCTAATACTTCTTTCTGATGAGAGAAAACACTTTGCATTGGACCAACCACTCACACATTATCTTAAATAACTACCAGATCTATGGCACCATTCCTGTAATATCATGCAGGTTATAGAAGCCAGATCTCCTACAAGACCATAATTATTCTTAGGAGAATCAAGGGGATTTGGCAAATATATCTCACAGTCACTCTTTTTGCTGTTCCTGCTGTAATTGCTTCCTCTGCTGCTTAGTTTACTTAAACATGGGATTAGCTGTATACTAAAGATTATCTAATATATTGAAAGAATGTTTATTTAAACAAACAAGAAACAAATGGCAAATTATGACCCATGTATTGCAGGGATAGGGAACATGTGGCCCACCAGATGTCACTGAACTGCAACTTTCACCATTGTCCAACAACATCTGGAGGGTCACACATTCCCCATCCCTGATGCATAGTATGTTCAGTCTAACATAATGAAGAGAGAGGGTCAAACTACACATTACTTTAATTGTGTTCTGATTGGGACCGGCGTGCAGCAGGAGAGAAAGATTAAACATTTCCACATGCACACACCTGTTTGCTTCCTGAACCCCCCCCCCCCCCCGGCATGGATTAAGGAATGACAAAAAACCTATCCATTGGAAACAATTGAGGCTTATCCCCCCCCCCACACACACACACTTTTTTGAACCTGTGTGTGGGGGTATTCCAAGAAGCAAATGGTGGAGAGGGGAAAATGTAATCCTCCTCTCCTGGTGTGTGCTGGTTGTGATCCAGACTCTTGTGTGAAAAAGAGAATAGGCTCAGTTACACACTACGCAATTAACATAATTGTCATGTTTCCCTTGGTCCCCCTCTTTCCTTATACACTCACACATGCACATAGAGAGGCTTCAGTCTCATGCCTTTAATTCATTATCAACAGGTTCATTACAGATGCAAATCCTCCAAGGCTACAAAGGAATGCCTCCAGGGGATTCAACTGGGAACACCTACCGCCTAAAGTTTTAAGTGAGGCTTGCTGGCTAGACTAACTTAGGGAGGGATGTCCCGCCCTTCCAGTGATGCTTCCCTACATCACCTCTCACCCATTGCTAACCGGGTCAACCGTCTGAGCTCCACCCCTGACGTTTCCCGCTTAGCTCTGCGCCGCAGTCTAGCACCTCTTAGGTCACAGCCCTCACTCTCCTCCTCCTCGTCTTCCTCCCAGCTTCTCGGGGGGGCGGGGGGGCTTCAGGCCCAGCCATCTGGGAGTTAGTAACCTGAGAAGCATGGTCACCCATATCTGAACTGGCTTGGGAAAATGCATCCCCTGGTTCTGGCTGTTCCTCTTCTGAATCTGAGCTGCTAACTATCTCCCTGCGCTCAGAATCAATCCTGATATCAATGTGTAATTTGACTCAGAATTGCATTTGAATGCAAGGCACACAGACTGAATAATGACACTTTCTGGGTTGCCTTGGGTAAGCCACTGTCTCAGCCTAAACTCCCCCACAAGGCTGTCATGGAGTAACTCTGTGTTTGCCACTTTGAGCCCCCCTGCCCATCTGTTGTCTTCAGCAGAGAAAGGAACGATATTGTCCCTACACACAGACACACAGAGGGAGGGTCCCCACTGGTGATGGCTGGGCATTCCTCCTGATAGTCGTCTCAGGAGGGCGATTAGCATCATCCAACTGCCCCAGACCCTCACAACTGACCCTCCTCTGAGGAATCTTCCAGTTCCAGACTTGTTCTGCCCAGAAGACCATAGGATATGACAATTAATACGTCATAGTTGTCTTGTAATTCATCATTATCCCCTCTGTTCTGTTCTGATGACTCTAGGTGACGTGTTCGCAGCTATTAATACATGATCTCACATTTCACACTATTGGTTCTCATTTCATGTCTATTACTGTGGTCCAGTAATTGATCCTGTTAATTCAGGAGCAATTTCTTGATCCTTCGTTGCTCCAGCAAGGCCTCTCTCTTCCCATCTCAAGACCCTATTATATCTGGGTCAGAACCCTGTCTAGACGTTTGGCAGTTATCAGGCTTAGTGATGAGATAACAATTACTGTTCCTACATACTGGAATGTTCTGACTTCGCTGGAAGGCAGAAGAGCCAAATTATAGTTCTTTCTTTTTAGTATTATGTAGAAAACTATTGCAATATATAGAGTGGATTATTAAAATATGTAAAATTTATAATTTAATTATAAGATTGCAGAGCTTTATCGTCTAACAGCTCTGGTGTATTTTGCATAACGGTGAACAATTGCTTCCTTAAAGCGCACAGTAGAATCATTTACTTGATGCTGGAGAATAAGTTAATTATGGATCCCTTGGCTTTGACTAATGGTTTTAATAATCACATTACTGTAGAATTAACTTATACTTTGCCATGCTTATAATGCTAATGATGAGAATTATAAAATTTATGTATCTTCAAAGTAAAATTGGCATGAAAAAGCTGCCTGTAAATACAGCAGCTCCTCGGAGAACATTTAATGGGCATCCAATCACTTCTGATTCTCCTCTCATTTATCCTCACCACTCGTTTTCTTCTGCTTCCAAGACTGAATGGCAATTACTAGTTTACAAGCAAAAGTGTGGACGGTCTTCCTGGGCAGGGTGTAAGAAACATCCTCCTAGGATCAAAATGAGCAATCACATGCAACACTTGAATTCTGTGGAATGGCATGAGTTGGCTAAGTGCACGCGCATGGTGATGCTGACATTCTTATGACCAAACAGGGAAAATGGAGCCTTGATCAGATATGCAACCCGAGAAGGGGTGCAAACTGCATCAGCTTTTCACATCATACTCCGCAACACAAGTGGGACCTACAACAAAATGTTGCAGTGCAGAGTGCTCCGTGTTTGGGATTCTGGCCACTTCATTCCATTCCCCTCCTCCCCCAGTTTTCCATTTCCTGTGGCCCAGCAGTCAATAGGCATTCCATGGCCACAGAGCACTCAGTCTTCATTGGGTTGTTTTGAAGGTCTGCCCAAGAGGGTTCTTCCTAAAGTTTTTCTTGGGGGGGGGGACTTCTGCAAACCTCAGCATTCCCCCAAGTCTGCTAATACCCCCTATTGTGTGTGGGTGGTACCATTTTGCAACAGCACTCACAGCCTGAACATTGGAAATAGAAGGAATGATATCACATGGGGTGGGTGGGTAATCTAATGCAGAGAGACATACCCCTAGCTTGTGGCTTCACAACTAATGCAGACAAACATAACCTGGTGCAATCGTGGGCATGCAAATGCTGCTGCTGACATTGAGCTAAAAATATACACTCGGATGTACCTAAAAATGGAAGTAATTGATGGTTTTTCCACCATAGAGCAAGCAGATGAAGTTGAATATCTTGCCTTTGCTTATGTTTTTCCTGCTGTTTCCTGGTTGCTTTCTTTCTTTCTTTCTTTCTTTCTTTCTTTCTTTCTTTCACTGTCCAAGCATTGTTCATCCAAAGCTTATTCAAATTTATCACAAAGTCCTGCAGTACTTATGACTTCAGTGGAGATTTTTCTTTTTTCTTTTGCTTTGGTCTGTGATCAACAACACCTGACACTAATTAATACTTCAAAGATATGTTTTTTGACAAAATACATTTTTATTAGTCATATGCCAAGCGTTACCATGCCATGTAGTATAATGCAACAGAATTCAAAGCTTAATATAATACTGTTACATGACCGAGAGGCAGGAAATGAATAAAAACGCAATTTCCTAAACAATTCACTTAAAGGCACCACCGTGCCAAAGAAATATGGCTTCACAAATGTTCTGATGGGGAAACATCATTGTTATTGATAACAACGTGAAGTGACTCTTATTGGAGATATTCATTGTGTCCCCTCTAAAGAGAGTTGTCACAAGAAATTCCAGTTATGGGGTTATCCTGTCTAGGAAGCTAAACAACCAGACTGTCATGTCCAGGGTAATATGAGTATCCAATTACACTCTGAGGCACCTGAGACTGGGGCATTTTCTGTTTAAATACTAAAATACTGAAAGTGGAAGAAGCAAAAGGGAACAAAAAGGACCAGTCAATCAAAATCAGTCCCCGAAACCTGGTGGAATGGAAGTGTTGTTGTTTTTTTTAAGAGCCAAAAAAGAGTGACTAGTAAACTTCCTGAAGAAAAGCATTCCACAGTTCTGGGACACCAACAGAGAAGATCTGCTCCACTTAGAACAGAAGTGGGCAACTTGTGGCCCCCCAGATGTTTTGACCTACAACTCCCATCATCCCTCACCACTGGCTTTTTTGGCTAGGGCTGATGGGAGTTTTAGGCCAAGACTTCTGGAGGGCCACACTTGCCGTAGAAAACAACCTCCCCATGCGATGGGATCCCAGACGATCCAGCTGATGTTAACACTTGTGTGGAGGACACATCATAATGGAGAAGCTGTTCATTGAGGTCATTCGTTCCAAAACTGATGAAGGCTTTAAAGGTGAAAAACAGCTCATTGGTAGCAACTGGTGAAGCAGTTTCAAAACTGGCATGATGTGTACTCACATTGAGTAACTCCCAGCAAAAGTTGAGAGGCTTCCTTCTGAACTAACCAACACTTCTAGGCTGTGTTCAAGAAGAAAAGAAAAGAAAAATGGGAAGGTACCAAATACAGGTGGAAAAGGGCAGGAATCCTCTAGTTGTACGGGAATATATCTTATGAACCAAATGTGTTTCAAATATCTTCCTCAGGTTCACTCTTAGAGGCAACTAACTTCAGCAATCTAGTCCAGTCTAGTCAGTCAGTCAAATTTTATTGCTTATAGCCAATGAGCATTACAATCTAAACCACAAAACACAATACATGCAAACAGGACAATGAATCCAAATGGAAGTTAACATATAAGTTTCCAGAAATATAAATTACTACGAATTTAAATTGTAAAATTCCTGCAAATCATTTAAATTTTAAAATTTCCCCTGGCAGTCAACACTGCAGAAAAATAGTTCACTTTCTCACTGGTAATGCTTATAAAGCTACCGTATAAGTAACGAACTTGTCTACACTGGTCAATAATCTAATCTAGGGCTTATTGAAGTGTGAATGACAATAGCAGGTATAATACACTCTAAGCTACAGCTGCCACCTGGGTCCAGAAGTGCCTCTAAACTGTGAACCTGCCTTATAACAGGGGAGGGTGTTCCCATCCAGAACAGGCATTTCCCACAAATCTGCATGAACGTTCATATTTAACTACTATTTAAATTTGTATTTTTGATTGCATTTCCCCACAAAGTATGCATTTCTAAACATATTGTCTTTCAAGGTAGGCATTTTGAAATGTATTTTATTCAAAAATACGCATTTTTACTATGCAATTTTCTGTACATCTTTTGAGCTGAGAATTGCATTGCAAAATTTGGAGAAGTGAGAAATCTAAAAGATAATTCTGGTCAGTACCTTTGGCCACCAGGTAAGGATTGGGTCAGTTTCTATTGGAATTCACAAAACAATAATTCCTTAAGCATAAGATTAGAGGGCTTGTGGCTCAGTGGTAAAGTACCTTATCTGCTTTGCATGCAAAATGTCCCAGGTTCAGTCTCCAACAACTCCAGGTAGGATTGGAAAAATTCCTCACTGAAATCTTGGACAGCTGCTGCCAGTCAGTGTCAATGAAACTGGGCTAGATGGACCAAGGGCCTGACTCAGTAAGGCAGCTTCTAGTGTTCCTATCCTTAGCAGTGGCTGCATTCAAGGCTGACCAAAGTTCGTTTGTTATTTCTCTGTTAGGCTAATAACTAGGTTTGTGGGCTAATGTTTCATCAATGGGAACAAATTATAGGAGATTTAATTCATTCAACCCTTCCTTTCCAATTAAATGTCCAAGTCAGTGTCTCCTGAAAGCTGAAGAACTCTCTTGAGTACTTTGAAGAAGGCCATCAAAGCTTGGAAAAATCTGAGACCCTTTCAGCTGAGGAGAGGGGTCAAAGAGACAGCAGAAACAGGGTCTGGGCAGCTTTGGAAGAAAGAGGAAGAGGCAAGTAGCAGCGGGGCAGCTCTACCATTAAACAGAGTGAGGTAGCTGCCTCAGGCAGCAGCAGCTGAGGGGCAGAAAGTGGCACTGAGGTGTTGGAGGACAGAGTTGTGTGTGCCACACGGCTGCCTGCTCTGCACCCCCAACCTAGTCTGCTGCCCTTCAGTGTGGTGGACAATGCTGTGTTGGAACTCAGATCCAACTACCAGTTTGGTTGGCTTCTGTATGTGGAATTGGGGAGGACAACTTGTCCTTCACCCCAGGGTGCCAGCCCTGACAAGTAGAGTGTTTCTAGCAGGAACTGGGTGTGCAGCCCACGGGTTGCCTAACTTAAACTCTGGGGGAGCTTTGGGTTTGCAGGAGTGCCCCTTGGCCTCCACGTATGCTCTGCTTATATATTTATCAATAAAGAAAATATTACAAAGATGCCATATGCCTCTCATTCAAAGGAAACTAAACCCAGTACTGGAAGTGTACTACTACTACTACTACTACTACTACTACTCTTCTTCTACATCTTCTACTTATAGATATCTGGATTGCCTGTCCCTTTCTTGCAAGCCCATTCCACTCCCGAACTCATAGATCCTCCAGAGCTGTCTCATACCACCTTACACCATCTGATATAGTATTGTCTTACTCTGACTGGCAGCAGCTATCCAAGGCCTGAGGCAGGTCTTCCTTCCATTACTACTACTACTACTACAACTACTACAACATCCTACCTTTTCCCCTCATGCAAGGGACCCAAGGCGGCTTAAAGAAACCTCCCCCTCTCCATTTTATCCTCACAACAACCCTGTGAAGTAGGTTAGTCTGAGAGTTAGGGACTGGCCGAAAGTCACCCACTGAGCTTCAGGCCAAATGGGGACTAGAACCCAGATCTCCTGAGCCCCGGTCTAACACTCTAACCACTACACTACACTGGCTCTCTATCCCAGCACGGCTATCTGAGATCTATCAACTGGGGATGCCAAGGACTGAATTGGTGACCTTCTGTATGTAAAGCACCTGTGATATACCATTGAGTCATAGGCGATTCCCCAGCTATTGGTTACCATAGCTATTGGGAGTTGTGCATTTGTTGTTGTTCAGTCCTTCAGTCGTGTCCGACTCTTCGTGACCCCATGGACCATAGCACGCCAGGCCTTCCTGTCCTGCGCTCTCTCCCGGAGCGTGCTCAAGTTCATATTCATTGCATCCGTGATGCTATCTAGCCATCTCATCCTCTGCCGTCCCCTTCTCCTTTTGCCTTCAGTCTTTCCCAGCATCAGGGTCTTTTCCAGGGAGTTTTCTCTTCGCATTAGGTGGCCAAAATATTGGAGCTTCAGCTTCATTATCTGTCCTTCCAATGAGCAGTCAGGGTTGATTTCCTTTAGGATGGACTGATTTGACCTCCTTGCAGTCCAGGGGACTCGTAAGAGTCTTCTCCAGCACCACAGTTCGAAAGCATCAATTCTTCGGCGCTCAGCCTTCCTTATAGTCCAGCTCTCACAGCCATACATTACTACTGGGAAAACCATAGCTTTGATTAGACGGACCTTTGTCGGCAAGGTGATGTCTCTGCTTCTTACTATGCTGTCTAGGTTTGCCATAGCTTTCCTCCCAACGAGCAAGCGTCTTTGAATTTCATGGCTACAGTCACCGTCTGCGGTGATCTTGGAGCCCAAGAAAGTAAAATCTGTCACTGCTTCCATTTCTTCCCCATCTATATGCCAGGAAGTGATAGGGCCAGATGCCATGATCTTCGTTTTTTTAATGTTGAGTTTCAAACCCGCTTTTGCACTCTCCTCTTTCACCCTCAACAAGAGGCTCTTGAGATCCTCTTCGCTTTCTGCCATTAGGGTGGTATCGTCTGCATATCGGAGGTTGTTGATAATTCTCCCGGCAATCTTAATTCCGACCTCTGATTCATCCAACCCGGCGTTTCTCATGATGTACTCTGCATATAAGTTAAATAAGCAGGGTGACAATATGCAGCCTTGTCGTACTCCTTTCCCAATTTTGAACCACTCGGTTGTTCCATGTCCGGTTCTTACTGTTGCTTCTTGACCCTCGTACAGGTTTCTCAGGAGACAGGTAAGGTGGACTAGTACTCCCATCACTTTAAGAATTTACCACAATTTGTTGTGATCCACACAATCAAAGGCTTTAGCGTAGTCAATGAAGCAGAAATAGACGTTTTTCTGGAATTCTCTTGCTTTCTCCATGATGCAGCGAATGTTGGCGATTTGATCTCTAGTTCCTCTGCCTCTTCGAAACCCAGCTTGTACTTCCGGTAGTTCTCGGTTCGCATACTGCTGAAGCCTAGCTTGTAGGATTTTGAGCATCACCTTGCTGGCATGTGAAATGAGCGCAATTGTGCGGTAGTTTGAACACTCTTTGGCGTTGCCCTTCTTTGGAATTGGAATGTAAACTGACCTTTTCCAGTCTTGTGGCCACTGTTGAGTGTTCCAGATTTGTTGGCATATTGAATGCAGCACTTTAACAGCATCATCTTTTAGGATTTTAAATAGCTCAGCTGGAATACTGTCATCTCCGCTAGCTTTGTTGTTACTAATGCTTCCTAAGGCCCACTTGACTTCACTCTCGAGGATGTCCGGCTCAAGTTCAGTGACCGCACTATCATGGCTATCAGGGACATTCAGATCTTTCCTGTATAGTTCTTCTGTATATTCTTGCCACCTCTTCTTAATCTCATCTGCTTCTGTTAGGTCCCTGCCTTCTTTGTCCTTTATCATGCCCGTCTTTGCACAAAACGTTCCCTTGAGATCTCCAATTTTCTTGAAGAGATCTCTAGTCTTTCCCATTCTGTTGTTTTCCTCGATTTCTTTGCATTGTTCATTTAAGAAGGCCTTCTTGTCTCTCCTTGCTATTCTCTGGAACTCTGCATTCAGTTGGGTATATCTTCCCCTTTCTCCCTTGCTTTTCGCTTCCCTTCTTTCATGAGCTACTTGTAAAGCCTCATCAGACAGCCACTTGGCTTTCTTGCATTTCTTTTTCTTTGGGACGGATTTCGTTGCTGCCTCCTGAACAATGTTACGGACCTCCGTCCATAGTTCCTCAGGCACTCTGTCTATCAGGTCTAATCCCTGAAATCTATTCCTCACCTCCACTGTATATTCATCAGGGATATGATTTAGGTCATACCTGAACGGTTTAGTGGTTTTCCCGACGTTCTTCAATTTAAGCCGAAATTTTGCAAGAAGCAGCTCATGATCTGAGCCACAGTCAGCTCCAGGTCTTGTTTTTACTGACTGTATGGAGCTTCTCCATCTTTGGCTGCAAAGGACATAATCAATCTGATTTCGATATTGACCATCTGGTGACGTCCATGTGTAGAGTCGCCTCTTGTGCTGTTGGAAAAGAGTGTTTGCTATGATCAGCCTGTTCTCTTCGCAAAACTCTATGAGCCTTTGTCCTGCTTCATTTTGTACACCAAGGCCATGCTTGCCTGTTATCCCGGTGATTTCTTGACTTCCTACTTTAGCATTCCAATCCCCTATGATGAAGAGGACATCTTTTTTTGGTGTTAGTTCTAGAAGGTGTTGAAGGTCTTCATAGAACCGATCATGCTCAGCTTCTTCGGCCTCAGTGGTTGGGGCATAGACTTGAATTACTGTGATGTTGAATGGTTTGCCTTGGATTCGTACTGAGATCATTCTATCATTTTTAAGATTGTACCCCAGTACTGCTTTTCCCACCCTTTTGTTGACTATGAGTGCTACTCCATTTCTTCTAAGGGATTCTTGCCCACAATAGTAGATATGATGGTCACCTGAATTAAATTCGCCCATGCCTGTCCATTTTAGTTCGCTGATTCCCAAGATGTCGATGTTCAGTCTTGCCATCTCATGTCTGACCACCTCCAGCTTACCTTGATTCATTGATCTGACATTCCAGGTTCCTAAACAATATTGTTCTTTACAGCATCGGATTTTCTTTTCACCGCCAGACACATCCACAGCTGAGTGTCCTTTCGGGTTTGGCCCAGCCGCTTCACTCTTTCTGGTGCTACTTGGAAATACCCTCTGCTCTTCCCCAGTAGCATATTGGACACCTTCCGACCTGAGGGGCTCATCTTCCGGCGTCATATCTTTTAGCCTTGTGATACGTTCCATGGGGTTTTCTTGGCAAGAATACTGGAGTGGGTTGCCATTTCCTTCTCCAGTGGACCACATTTTGTCAGAACTCTCTGCCATGACCTGTCCGTCTTGGGTGGCCCTGCACGGCATAGCTTATGGCTTCACTGAGTTACGCAAGCCCCTTCGCCACAACAAGGCAGTGATCCATGAAGGGGAGTTGTGCATAGCCATTATTTATTGGTGCCAGAATAGCCATTATTTTAAAACAAACAAACACCACCACCACCCCAAAACCCCAAAGCTCAACCCAAGGAATAGCCCCTAAACAAATATGTACCTTTACAAGAAACAGGCTCTTAGAAATCCTGGAATGTGAAGGGACAAAGTGAGACAAACCAATGTGGCGGGGGGGGGGGGAGTACACCTGGGCACCAGCATAGACATACCCTAAGGCTACTTATTCTCATATTACCCACTTTGTAAGAAACAGAATGAGCGTGCACTGCTGGGTCTGGTATAAAAGGAGTGCATGACCATGCCTTAATCATTAAACCTTTAATTATTACACAAGACTTGTGTGACTGCCCTTGTGTTTCGCAAACAGGAACACGGTCACTTTGTTAGGTTGTTGTGAATTGTCACTGTGTTTACTCTGCACATATTTAAGCTCTAATTGAATTGTCATAGGCTGTCCTTTTTCCATTTCATGACCATTTACATTTTCCAACCCCACTCTACACCAACGTGTACCTGTCAATTGAGTCTGTCACGCATCTGATGAAGTGGGCTCTATGCCACAAAGGCTTCATCTGCTAGGCTTTAAGGTGCCACAAGGCTTTTTGCTGCAATAAACTAACACAGCTACCCCCTGGAAGTCATTAGATCCATTATTCCTAAATGAGTTCCCTCAGGCTAGCTATATGGAGGCCCTGGCTGTTTCTCAGTGACGATGGTGGGCCATGTATTGAGAAATTTATTATTAACAAGTCTTCTCCCATCTGATCTCATCCTCAACAGTTGTACATTATCCGTGATTATTATGCAACTGGCAGAACTTAACCAGTCAACAGCTTAGTGATAGTTCTACCTTATCAAGGCATATTTGATTTATGTAAAGGTGGTTTTGGGGTGTTCATGGTGTCATGTTTAATTCTGTATGGAAGAGACCAGTGGATGTGCTACCAGCCCAGTAAGAGTCTGTCTGCAGATCCTCATCTTTTATGAACAATGCATGAGCTTCATGTCAACAGATGGAAACATTTACATGCACCACCATTTACATGCACCACTGGGTTTTGAAATGATGATCAGAACCACATGCAGTGTAAAAATGCAAAGCATCAACTCAGCCCTTTCATGTCAATGAACATTAACATCAAACTTATGAAACCTCCAACTGACACTTGACAGTACCAGAAAAGTCAATTTGTTGCCGCTAGCTCTGGGACAATGTAGGTAAAGAGCTAGCAGCATTAACAAGTGCAGGAAAGGTGGAGCAAGAAAGTTCCTTGAAGGAACTCAGGATCATACAGAAATGATACAAGGCACAATGGTGGAAAGCACCAAGTTGAGGCAAGGCTGTTAAGCGGAGCATAGGAAGCTGCTTTTTCCAGTGGAGGCTGGTGGCTCTGATATATGTGGGGCAGTGAATCCGCTCCATGTTTCAGTCAGCACTCTGAAGGAGCTTAGGGAACTTCAGGGATGCAGAATGTTCACTCTCCCTGGTGAGCCCCCTTGCTTATCTGTATAGGGTTCCTTGCCCTTACAACCCCAGTTGCCACAGGGGAGTGGAGATTCCAGGTGGGTGTTTGTTTCTGGAGTTTAGAATACCAAGAATTATCCACCTATCCTCTCTATATTTGGTGTTGGCCTGGCATCTTTGTTCTCTACGCAAAGTGCTCCATTCATGCTCAAAACCTTCTCAGCAAGTTCTTATCACCAAAACAAAACAAAAACAACACTTGTGTGCCTATAGTTCTCTAGATTTGTGTGTGTGTGGGGGTGTCAGTGTGATACAGCACCAAGCTTCACATCTTGATATGTGTTTCCTCTGTTTCCTTTCCAGGGTTGGTAAACTCCTGGCAACTACTGAATTAGCTAGAATCTTATCCTCCATTGTGCCAGGATGGTGGTTGGGTGGGGTGGGGTGGGGTTGGCAGAGCAGAGCAGAGCAGAGCAGAGGGAAAAGAAAGGGGCAATCATCTGGGGATCCATTGACTCTTTTGCAGGCATAGCACTTGGTATGCCTGACCTTGTCAAGTCATTCATGTGTGTATGTGTGCATGCATGTATGTGTACAGATATAAATACATACACATACACACGTCTTATCAGTAGTAAGGGAATTCTAGTCAGTGTATATTACATATTTGCATATTACACAAAAAGCATTCCGAAGACCATTATTTTCTGATTTGACCTGTGCTGTAGAAAGGGCTCAGTAGCATTACAGGCCACAATCCTAAACAGGTAGTAAGCTCTGCTGAATACAGTGAAACTTACTTCTGAGTGAACATCCATAGGTTTGCACTGTCAGCATACATTAGAACTCCTTTTAGTAATGGAATTCACACCACAGCAACCATTAATTATTAGTCATTGAAACCATATACTGGAATTAATCACAGATTCTTACTTTCACTTTTCCCAGCCCCCAAATTTCCTACTAATCTTACCGGGCCTTACCTAGATCCCTCATCATACGACGCTTATCCTGAGTAAGACCTTTGGTCCATCAAGTTCAGTGTTGTCAACAGATTGGAGATAGCAAGGGGATGCCCCTCCCAACTGGGGGAGTGCTTCAGTGCTTCACCCACCCTGTGACATCCCCAATGGGGGAAGGCATGGGGTGTCAGCCAAGTCCAGTTGTGTGCTGACCCCATGGGGACAACGTGTACTGCACAAAGCCAGGGACTTGACTGGCCAAATTCATTTGCATGGTACCCCCATGGGGATGACGTGTGCTGTGTGAAGCCTCCCAGCACCAGCCGAGTCCCCTTCTCAGTGCTGAGAGAGGCACAGAAGTCTGTGCCCCCTTCAGCATGAGCAAAGGCAAAATGAGCAGAGGGCAATGGCATCAGTGGGCATAGCCTCACCCACAATGTCTTCCAGCCTGCAGAGAGCCTGTATGTGTGTGTGTGTGTGGGGGGGTGCGTGTCATGTCTCATGGACCTGCAATGCCTTGCTCTGTGAGTGGAAGGAAAAACAGGCAAAATAGTTTGCCTCCGCTCTGTTTTGTTCTTCTGTTCCTGTGACCTTTTCCATTGCCACCAGGTGGGGTTTTTTTCTCTCTGGCTGCCTCCAACAAACCAGCCTTAAAACTCTCTGGGTTTCTGGGATCTGGGGTTAGATATGAGGCAGGTAACCCCAAAAAAGAGAGCACAAAGTTTCCGACAACATGTAATGTTTTACTGAAGAAAAATGTTAATAGGAAAAAGTTTTAAAATCTACGTGGATACAGACACACACAAACATATGAGCAATAGGGCAATAAAACAACCAGGATAAATACATCCAACTAACTTAACTAGACTACATCCCTATTTTATCCAGCTCCCTTATCCAAGCAATATCTTACTGTCACAAGTCCACACCTTTCAATTAGTTCTCCAGTTCTAGCAGTTCGTTCTTTCTTTCTTTCTTTCTTTCTTTCTTTCTTTCTTTCTTTCTTTGTTCTAGGACTCTGGGCTTCTCTTTTTCTCTCTGTCTCTATCTGCTTCTGCCTTAGGCTTTTTATCTTAAAATTTGTTATTTTCCCTCCCCAACTCCAGCCAATCAGGAGGGTAGTTTCTTTGCCCTAAATTTCTTTCCCTAAGGTTCTTCCCGTCTTCCTGTTGAGCCTCCTGCAAACTTCTTCTTCTGCAGACATCCTGGCTCCTATACGCTAACTAAACTTTTGACTTGAGCCTTCTGCAAACCCTTTGCTTCCTGAACAGACATCCTGGCTCTTATAATCTGATTAAATTTTGGAACTCTTGGCTGAAACTAACCAGCACACACACAAACACACACACACTCTCTTAATCCCATAGTATGCAAACCCAAAACTAAATACAAAAATGAAAAACTGTTCTGTTCCTTCACAGGGGGCAATTCAAGCCCCTACCTTAAACCTGTTCCCCACCCCTGGTCTACACTGACTGGCAGGATCTCTCTGGGGTTTCAGACAGGAGTCCTCCAATTCCTACCAGGAGATGCCACCAGGCATTGAACCTGGGACTTTTAGCATGCACTGCATGTGCTCTGTCTCTGAGCTATAGCCCTCTCCTCTCAAACTGAGAACAAGGCTACATCAGACATCATTGATGCTATAGATATGCACATCAGCAACCCCACCTATGTGCAGCCACATCAAAGATGACAGCCTTCAAAAGCTATGCCATTGCTACAATCAATGTGGCTACATGTATGCAATATAGCATCTGTATAGGCCAGTAATGAAGATCGCAACCCTATGTCTTCTACTGTGGCCTGATTTGCTAAGTGACTCTCTGGACAATGTAAGAGAACTATGGACTAAAAATTGGAACATAAATACGAGGCCTAAGGCAAGTAATAACACCTTTCATTTAACATAAAAAGATTTATTTTTGGATGTTTGCTCCACAGAGCAGAGCAAAGGCTCTTTTTTTTGGCTGAGTTTTAAAAGAAATAACACAGAGCAAGTATCCTTTCCATAGCTGTTTATTTCTTTAAAAAATACCTATCTTCTTTATTACATTTTATAGAACATATTCTTAAATGCCAAGATGTACAAGCCCACATTTCATTACTAGAATTTGTGCTTATTCACCTTCTATTGCTATCCTGTACTGGGGTGATTTTCCTGAAGAGTTGCACTTTATAAAATGTATGATTTATGAATATGTGGTTTTGATCCTTCACAATGTACGGAGGGGAAATGGTTCAATAAAAAGTTATTAAAGAAAAATCCATAATGCTTCATAGGCTGTGCTCACTCCATAGAGGGAGAGGCCGGAGTGACTTTAATCAATCACTTGGTAAACACTACCTGGATGGACTTGCCATGCATTATATGTAGGACCTGCCTAGAAGTCCTGCATCAGGCCAAACCTGTCAAGGCAAGGTATTGCCTCCACAAAATGAATGGGGAAGCCCTTGTAGATTGCAGAGTTCTGTCTGAATCTATTTAAACCTTTGAACTCAGGCGATGCAATCCATTATTTTATGTTGAGATAATCAGTATATTTACTGTACTATGTTCAACACACTACTTACATTTTGATATTATTGATCAACTAAGTCAGCCTTCCTCAAACTTGTGCCCTCCAGATGTTTTGGACAACAACTTCCAGCATTCCTGACCATTGGCCATGCTGGCGGGGGCTGAAGGGAGTTGAAATACAACATTTGGAGGGCCCCAGGCTGGAGAAGCTGAGCTAAATGGTCAGATGCACAGTTAATAGGTTTAAAAACCTTCAGCTGATTGAGAGGCCTATATTGTCTATACCAGCGGTCCCCAACCTTTTCGGGACCAGGGACCGGTCCGTGGAAGACAATTTTTCCATGGACTGGGGGGGGGGATGGGACCGGGCCGCAGTAGGGGTGTGGGAACCCCCCTTACCTTGGGTCCGTGGGGGGGCAATCCATCCCATCCCCCCCAGAATCCTTGTCGGCCCTGGACTCGCCGCGGAGCTACCAGATGGCTCCGGCTGGGGGAAGACTTCCGGCCGCTGGATGCAGATGCCGTTTGCGTCCCTGTTCTTTGCAGTAATAGGCTATTACTGCAAAGAACAGGGCTGGAGCCGACTGGCAGTTCCGTGCACTTGCCGCGGAGTGGAGCTGGCCAGGGCCAGTGAGGATTTCAGGGCGGGGGTGGGAGGGATGGATCGCCCCCCCCCCTGCGGACCCAAGGTAAGGGGGGGTTCCCACACCCCTACTGCGGCCCGGTCCCTAACAGGCCATGGACCGGTACTGGTCCATGGACCGGGAGTTGGGGACCCCTGGTCTATACAATGCACAGAGTGAAGTTCTTGCGTCTTACGAGTGTTATTATGGGGTGCCACTGCAAGAGTTGCATAGCAATGCAGGACTCCTATGATGACTTTAGTAAGTTCAAAGAGTGTGTCTTCATAAGAGATATTCTGAAACTATGTGCAGGAATTCATCACAGAGGGCAAATCTCGATGGTTGCCATTCACACAATCAGCAATTGTATGAATGCTTTTTTAAAAAGCAAATAGCAGGCACAGGTAACATGATCCAAATTGGGACCCTGGTATGTGTGTGTGTGTGTGGGGGGGGAGGCATTTTAACCCTTTGCGCCCTGCTGCAGTCCAAATCCAGATTGGGGCCCCAGAGCTTGTTATTCGCACGGGGGGGGAGCACCCATTTATGCCAAAATGAGCTTTTCTTCCAGTCCACATAGCAGGCATAGAGGGCCCAATCCAGTTGGGATGGAATCCCCTCTTCCCCATGCCAAGGCCATTGTGGATTGAGTCCCCCATGCCTGTTGATTACTTTTTTTTAAAGCCATTCACGGAATAGCTGACTGTGTGAATGGTGTCTCTTCTAGTATGACCCTGATCCACAATGCAATTCTACGCATGTCTACTCAAGGCTAAGTCTGACTGAGTTCAATGGGGCTTACTCTCAGATAAGTGTGTATAGTATTGCAGCCCCTAGTTCTTTTCAAGATTCTATCCAAAAGTGAACACAGTGTCCTTCATAAGCCAAAAAGGAGTGATGTGAAAGAAACATACACTATAGAGAGATAATTGTTTCAGTTGTAATGATGAACAACTGCTTTGGTGCACATGCTATGGAACTGTAGTGTAGTTAAGTCCATTTTGGCAGAATGTATGTTCAGCCAGTGACACTGTTTCGGGGTTCTCTTTCATTCCAGTGTCTTTTTCACTTATATGGATTTTAACAGAGGCTAGCAATTCAGATACTTCTTAGTGGCTACAATATCTATAATACTGCACTGGAAAACCTCACTTGCCCAAACCTGGATACAAGAATTGGCATACTTGAGCTATTAAAGAGAGAGTGGCCTATGAGAAAAGTAAGAACTTGGAAATTTTATCATGCATCCTTCTTTCCATTTGAATTTTGGGAGAAATATAAAACTCCTATCTGCACCAACACAGATGTTGGGTTGTATAGATATAGGAGAAATTAAACAATGAGCATCTAGCTATTGTGGTTAAGGAAGATCCTGAGGTGCCAATTTGGTGAGATTTTGTTCTCTATAAGATGGGCCAAGTTGTATTTGACCTTGAAAGAAGATGGAGATAATAAAGCCTCTTTGCTCACTACCAGGTTTCACACTAATCATCTTACCAGAGACCAGTAGGAAGCAATCAGCTAGTCAGCAACAGCTTGGGGGCAAGTGGCTGAAAACTAGGGATGGACAAATTGGTCAATCTCAATTTCTCTCTGTTTCTCATTTTTCCAATCTTAGGTTCAGTTCATTGTGAACTCTGAGAATGTTTTAAGTTCCCCAGTTATTTCCCCCAGTATACACATTTTTGCAAGCAATTTCCTAATATAATTCATTTTAATTTTATTTTCTCTAATATACACATTTTGTACACATGTTTTACTTGGAGAACTCCATTGCAGAATTCAGAGAAGTGCAAACTTAAAAGGATAACTGAGTTTCAGTTTGTATAGTGGTTCAAAAGTGCGAGGTTAGGTAAGTTCTCATTAAGATGTGGGCTGAACAAATTTCTCCCCTATCCCTACTGAAAATAACTAGCTGAAAAGCATTTGTACACAAACGTAAAATGTCCATGACTTAAAATGGCATGCTGGGGCTTAGCTGTGTTAACCATGTAAAATAGTTGCACAACCTTGAAACACAGCAGGTCACAAGGCCAATTCATTTTAGCATGTGACGGCAACAAGAAGAACCTCAGCCTTGTTGGCTCCCATCTGCTTTAGCCCCACAACCAACTGGTCATGTACCTGTGCTGCCCACACACAGGATTTGGCTTTTGGTACATCACTGTCAATGCTGGGGCTGGCCAAGTCCTGGATCTGACAGTGCAACCACAGTCACGCTCACCATAGTTTGGAGTGGTTGGAGCCAACATAGGCGAGACTTTCCTCAAAGTCACCACACGCTGAAATGGTCTTACTAGCAGGCCCTCCTTCCCCAGTCAAAAGGGGCACACCCCATCCATGAAATTATTTGCTTTGGCTGAAAGTGAACCCCTGAGTACACTGTGCTGACACAGACAGTTCCCGTGCTATAAGGAAGTTGTGCTTCCCTAAAAAACCAAGTAATAAGCCCAGTACAACAAATTAACTAACACAAAAAACAAAGGAAATAGCAGTTTTGAATAGTGGTCGATGTTGCTTGGATTTCGGATTGTGAAATAGTCAACAACTTTGTGCATTTTGTTCCTCAAGATAAACCGGATTTTGTCTTTTGGGGTCATGGCTAAGCCACCATAGGTAATTTTATCAATGTTGCCAAAGTTTATCTTTTGATTGTAGCTGGTGAAGGAAGTATTGAGGATGTTGGTGATGGTGACATTTTCAGTTTCTCTGGTAACATCAGTTGTAGAAGCCTAGAACAGGACAGAGTTACTGAAAGATGATGTGACCATATCACTATTTTGTAAACAAGCCACCAAAATACAAAAGGATACAACAGCAAAGGACAGAAGTTTGATGTGACTCTGTTGCCAGCATACCATTAGTCTGGAATTTTAAAAATCCCTGGAAGCCAAATTCTGGTTCGCTGATACTAGAGCCTGAGGGACCAAAAAATAATATCCTGTCTAGGCACTCCATGAACATATCCTTGGATGGCTTGCATATTTTTATGAATCTCCTGGCCCCAATAAACATGAATTTCCCTTGCTACCATAATCAAGTTGCTTTTCCCCATCACTCACAGAAACTATACCGCTACCCCTGAGCTACTATAACACTGGATCAGAACATGGATTGGCATTACTCTGCTAGGTTTCTGGAAATAACAACAGCCAGAGTGTGGCTAAATGCCATTTTTAACACTGACCTGTGTGAGATGGAAGAGATTCCATATATTGTTACTTATGTCTGCCCTAATGTCCCTCTTAAAAGAGTTTTTCCTGGTCTGATGGTCTGAGCAGCTCTGGGTAACTGGGTGTGGTTGCCACAATGCCCCAAAGCAACACTACATTGAAGCCATTGACAGTGTGCGCATGACACACTGCAGCGCAACGTGGCTTATTTAAGCCACGGTCAGCTGCAGCACCCACAGGCACCATCCTGAATATTCAATCCCTGCCATGGGTTGTCATGTCACGTGAACCCACCCAACGGGGTTTATGCAACGATTAAACAACCCTCACATAATTCTATAACAGGCCATTGGTTACGTGAGGGTTGTTTAATCATCGCATAACCCCCGCGGGCCAGGCTCGCATGACATGACAACCCATGGTCGGGGTTGAATGTTCAGGATGGTGCCCATAGGCACCGCAGTTTGTCATGGCAGCCGCATGTCATGCAGACCCAGTCATTGTGAGCAATTAAAGTGGGAGATGAGACCCATCAGCATGATGTTTTTCAGAACACTGTCAGTTCCACAGGTAAGCCCACCGGGGCCCACCGAGAGAGGAGACAGCCCCACCAGGGGACACTTGGCTCCCTCCAACCTGGAGCCCTGACCTAATAGGAAAAGAGTAAACATAATAAGAATCCTTAATTATTTAAAATTAGTGAAGTGCCTCTCTTGATGGCCTTATCTTGGTTTCTGATGGTGCACTAGCTTCTTATCTGGGAAGGTGAAGGCCTGGATGGTAAAGTCCATCCTACCCCTAGGGAGAAAGGGGGCAGTACATAAGCTGCACTAAGGATAGGGTTCATCTTCCTTCTTCTGGCCTGGCTTGGTTTTGTAGCCTCCTTACCTCTATGGCAGCCTTCCCCAAGCTGGTGCCCTCCCGATGTTTTAGACTAGAACTCCACCAGCACCAGCCAGCATGGCCAATGGTCTAGAATTCTGGGAATTGTAGTCCAAAGCATTTGGAGGGCATCAGGTTGAGGAAGGCTGTTCTATGGAGAAAAGGGACAATACTTCTGACTAGTTATCTGTGTCTCAGTTCAGGCTTTCCCATCCTCATAGCTGCCTTCAAACAACTGGATTTTGTAGGTTTTCAGTGAAAATGTCTCTTCACAGAAACATCTGACAACAATTATATATGTTGTTTACCTTTTGAGGCTTATTGGCTGCACATTTTTGAGATGCGATGTAGTGTGCAACTGCATATTCCACCAAAGCACCAAATATAAAGCTGAAGCAGATGCCCAGGTAAATATCAATGGCTTTTATGAAACCGTTGCTCTTTGTTACTGAGTTTTGTGACCCCATCATCAGAGTTGTCATTGACAGCACAGTTGTTACTCCTGGAAAGTACAATAGAAAAACTTTCTTTTTTCTTGGAAGATGGAAGAGTATTTTTCTGTGAGATTTTGCAGTGAGGATGTTTCTTCCTAGTTTTCCACTAGGATGGTAATGCTATGATCAATTATCCTTTCTCAAAAACCATGGTTCACAACAAACATCTGGCTTTTTTTGTTGTTGTTATAATGCTGACATTTGGAACTTCAATCCTGCATCACATACACCTGCTCAAAGAGAAATCTGTGGTAGAAAACATTATGCTATTGGAATATATAATATTCATACAGGAACTTTCTTAAACTGCAATCTTAAGCATATTTACCAGGGAGTAAGCCCCATTCATCTCAGTGGGACTTACTTCTGAGTAAATATGCTTAGGATTACACTGTCAAGCATTCATGTATATCAGCCTTCCCCAACCTGGGGCCCTCCGGGTGTGTTGGACTGCAACCCCCATCATCCCCAGCCAGCATAGCCATTGGCTGGGTTGGCTGGGAATGATGCAAGTTGCAGTCCAACACATCCGGAGGGCCCCAGGTTGGGGAAGGCTGGTGTATGTTATCCTACTAATTCTTAGAGTTGCCCTGTAAAGTAGGCCAGTATTGTTAACTCCAATGTTACGGGGAAGTGAGGCTGAGGGATAGTGGCTTGCTTAACGTCAACCTGTGAGTTTATAGTTAAGTTACGATTTGAGCCAGGGATCCCAGGACCATAGCTTATGCTCTTCCCCTTTATTTTTACATCAGATCAAAAGTTTCACCTGGTTTGCTTCTTCTGTGCATTAAATTGTAAAGGCAAAGTGTCTGTCCACATTCACCTGTTCAAAAGAAGGAGCAGGGGAAAAGATTTCACTGGCATAACCACCAATATTCTGGCAAGGCTATGAATGCACAGTCTCAGATGCCACTGGATGAACTGAAGGTCTGGCCTTCAATCCTGGAGAACATGGGCAGGAAGGTGCTGTTGCACTCATGTCCTGCTTGTGGGTTTCCCGTTGACAGCTGGTTGGCCACTGTGTGAACAGAATGCTGGACTAGATGGACCCTTGGTCTGATCCAGCATGGCTCTTCTTATCTTCTTATGTTTTGCAAAACAACCATAGTCCTATACCAAATATATTTTTCCCATGGCATCCACTATCCTCAAAGCTGAAGCCTCAATGGATCAAGCTTTCAATAAGAATTTTACGGCATTTTAGAGCTGAAATGAATTTGCTTCCAAGAATTCTTCTCAAAATTCTCTTTGGTGCATTTTAGTTATGGATGGAAGAGAAATTTGTTAGGTTTGCATTCTAATGCAAATTTACCTAATTCTGCATATTTCACCCAAGATGTGAACTGAAACTCAATTATCCTCCAAAATTCACACTACTCCAAATTTTGCAATGGAGTTCTCTAATAAAGGAATGTGTAGAAAAATACAGATACTCGTAAAAGTAATGTTCAAGAATGCATTATATCTGGCAAATTGCTTGCAAAAATGTGTATATTTGGCAAAATTGGATACAAAAATGCATGTATTAGGACAAATGCACAGAAAAATGTTTAAATATTTTCTTGCAAAGTTTAAAAAACAATTCTCACAGTTCAGAGTGAACTGAACTTAAGATTGGAAGAATTCTCTAAATTCAGGATGAATCGAATGTAAGATCGGAAAAACAAGAAACTGTGAGAAAGTGATTCCCTAATTTTGAGGTCACATATTCTCCAGTTGCTGTCTGATAGTTAATGCATTTGATAGTTGAAATTCAATTATACTTAGTATTTGTCAGCATTTGACAGCTGATTTGCAAAGGTATATCACAGCAGTTTGCAAACATCCTGCCTTTGGGAAACGCATGACACATCAAGTTCTTTGTGAAAGAACCCCTGTGCAATGCAAAGGATTCTGGGATATATTCTAGGGTGCATAGTCAGTCTACATGGAACACTGTTGGGCCTCACTGTCTCCTGTATGAACTGAGAGTGTGTCCTAGAATATACCCAACATTCTCTGCGTTGCAGGGGAAGATCTGTAGTGGTGGGCAATTTGCCTTTCAGTTACATTTGCCCACCACTGCTGATCTTACATATCCCTGAGAAACCTCTGTTAAGTTTCCAAAGAACCAGAGCATCCCTTGGAAGACAGCTTGAACAAAAAGCCACCACTACATTTGCCATGTTTGTATTTGATGGTTGGCATACAATAGTTTTTAAAATGTATCTTCATTTCAAAGTTGGCAGTTAACGGTATTTTTTACCTAGCAGTATTTGATAGATAACATGCTATGGTAATTAGTATTTGACATTTGACAACTTATGAGATTCCATATCTGAAGCCTACCAAAATCAAAACAGTCAAGTGATGCCAACAAGTCTAAAGTGTGAGTTTAAAATGGCACATTCAAGATGCAAATTCAAAACATGCATTCAAAATTTCTCATTCAAAACTTGAGTTGTTAAATTGGAAACTTGCCAGATGTCAAATATTTGTGATTATTCATTTCAGCTCTAGATATTTTGGTAGCACATTTCAGTTGTAACACTCCCTATAGACTGCACCTCTACAAAAACCCACAGGTGTCTGCTCTTCTTCCACAGGTGTCTGTCTGTCTGTCTCTGTCTCTCTCTCTCTCTCTCTCACACACACACACACACCCTCTGCATGCCTATAATAAATACCCTACTCCAGGGAATGGCTCACCAATACACGTTCTTGCAGGAACTGAATCCAGGGTGATCCAGAAAGAAACCCAAGACAACATGACAAGCAGGGAGGATGGCACGTAAGTCTCCAGAATGAAATAAAGGATATTTCTTTTGAGCTCAAACTGTAATATCAGTCTTGGGTAATTGCCTAGTTAGAGAAAGACAACACAGACCATGAAAAGAAAGCATCTACAGAGAGCAGATCATCCTAAGCCAAAGGTACTCCAACTGCTGCACATTTATGGGGCGGGGAGGTGGGGGGGCTTCTACATGGTTCAGAAGCACAGAACGAAGTACTGCTTCTCACTTGGTCACCAGAGGCCCCTTCCATTGAGAGGGAGATCATGCCAGAGGCCCCTTTCCTATGATGATGTAAGGGCATCAAGGTGATCTTCCATTTCCCTCTGTGTGCGTATGTGTGTATGCATTTGTGCGTTTGTGCATGTGTATACAACTCCTTTATTCTGACAGCACCGAATTTCTTCTTGCAGCAGGTAGGCAAAAGGAGGGTGAGAGGGAGTTGTGCTTTGCTTCCTCTGCAGTCACCAAAGCATCCCTCCCTTTGGGAAACAGGAGAGATTGTCCTGGAGGCCACTGCAGCAATCCCCCATTTCCCACCAGGAGGAACACCTGACTACCTCACTTGCTTAAAATCTCCAGGCTGTGAGAGGCCAGCTGGTTTTCCTCCTGGGGATGGGAAGCAGAAGCTGCCACGGCAGAAGCACAGTGTGTGTGTGTGTGTGTGTGGCAGGGGAGAGCATAATGTAGGGCCTGTAAGTGTTTTGCCAAGCCCCCCCCCCCCCAAACAAAAAAACCCTGGACCCAGCCATAAGGCCGGAATAACAGCAACAACAACCAATGCATTTTGTAGAATGATTAGTCCAGCCTTCCCCAGCCTGGTGCCCTTCAGATGTGTTGAACTACAACTCCCAGCACCCTCACCCAGGTTTGTTACCTGTTTCCTGATTTGATATTGCTAAAAGGGTGTAATAATGCTCCACTGTATACTGGGAGAGTCGCAGGTTCTCAAGGCCATGGACAGAATCATTTCCCCTCAACCATATGTACAGTACGTCATTTTCATCATATCCCCCTGTAGATAACAGAAAAAAGTGGTATGGGGTAACTGAGCACCCAAGTAGTTGAAACTTTTCGTCCCTGCCTGCCACCTTCACTGGACTCTAATTCCCATTTAGGGGTGCCACCGTAACCTGCCTGGGTTGATTTCTAACGCAGATACTGAAGTTGCACTAGTGTGGATAATGACCTGAAATCCATTTCCTATCCAGTTCTGTTTTAGTGTCCATTTGGTGGGGAAAGGATCAGTATTTGGATGTGCAGAGTGTTGCACAAGCTAACTGGGGGTTAAGAATGGTGATGCACAGCCAAATGTGCAGCCCCATAGAAAGCAAAAATGAGTGTCTGTGTTTGAATGTGAGTTTCGATACTGTGAAGGTTTGAGGCCTGCAGAGGGAAGGAAAAGAAAACGGTCAGGCTTAGAGACCTGGAATTTTTGTTGGGAGGGGGTATCCCTGAGAGGAGTAGTTTCATTTCCCCAGTTAAGTTTCATTTCTACAGGTCTGAAACAGTACTTTTGGTTTTGAGGAAGGAGGGTATATAAAGAGAGCGAGAGAGCTGGTAAGAGCAGAGTCGGGGAGACCAGAGCCTGAAGGGGGAGCAGGAAGAAGCAGCCTGGAGAAGTCTAAGGACAGCTAGGGTAAAGGAACTTGCTTTTTGCAACTTTTATTTTCTCTTAAGGCCTTTTGTATCACTCAGCTCTATTATGTAAATACCTTTAGCTGTGATTTGCAAGCTTTAAATTTACCAGTGAACTGTTATGGTTAAGCCCTGTGTCTAGAGTGTCAGTCACCCCACATCTACAGCTTAAACCTCACATTACTGGAAAGGGGAAGTTTAAAAGAAAGAAAGTGGGACACTTAAGAAGGCAAGAGATCCTTAAGGGTTGCTCAGGGGGTCCAGATCATAAAGGGGAAACCTGACAGATACGCATTCAGCTGCACTTCAGATTTACTCCTGCAGTTCCTAAAGGCAAGGATGTTTGCACAGTTTCTGTGGCTCTCTGAAATAACAGGGTGGAAAAGTGGAAATCTCCATGCAAACCTCCCTACTTCTGCTTATAATAATCCCTTCTCACACCTGGCTGTCTGGCCCTTTGAGTTGTCAAGCTCTTCCACACCTTTAGCTTGTTGCGGGCCGCAATGTACCCCCCATGTCTCTTCGCCAGAGTGCCAGATCCCTTGCTGGAGTCCTATATTTTCCTTGCCTCTCTTTAGCATCAGGCCTTCAATCTTCCCTTCAAGCCCTGCTGTTCCTGAGCACTCAAACGTGAATGTTCCTCCCACCTTCAGCTGGTAAAGAAATGGACCACTAAGTAGTTACTTTGCTGAGCTATTGCCCATAAACGTTTGGCTGGAAGGAGAAAGGAAAAAGGGGAATATGTCAATATTCCTAGCCTAGAAGGCCTGCCATAACATTTTGCATAGCTCTGATGGACGAATATCTACCCTTTCTACTGAAATGTGGGTCTGCGTCAGCCTTTCCCCAAGCTGTTGACCTCCAGTTGTTCTGGACTACAATTTTTATCATGGCCAATGGCCATGCTGGCTGGGAGTGATGGGAGTTGTAGTCCAACACATGTGGAGGGCACCAGGTTGGTATTGAAAGGATGGTTATTTGGGGCTATTTCATATTGTTGGTTTTGCCCTGTTGACACAGTGAAAAGAAAGCTTTGGAGGAAATCTCCTGTACGGAAAGACTGTTATTTCAACACGCAATGGATGTAAGTTCAGGATTTAACTGTCCAACAGAAATTGCAAGCAATCCCCCCACCCCACCCCACCCCACCCCACCCCCCACACAAACAGAAGGTATTGTAAATACCAAGAATTATACAGCTCTCCTACAATCAGTTTGCTTAAACATGCAGGCTAATAATGTTTTAGCTTGCCAAGCTATTTAATTAAAGATCTGCCATTCAATAAAAATGGCAACACTGATATTTGCTAGTTTGTCTTTATGAAAAAGAGGCAGAAATTGTGTGTTCTACTAGACACAAATGTCTAAATTTTGCATCTGATAGTACAGGACGTGCTGATTTCCCCAGGTACAAATCATCCAAATACGACTTTTTCAAAGTTTCTGCCCAGTTCATAATAATGATAACTGCAGTTACTTAGGGAAACTTTATAATAAATGACTAATTGTTGTAAATTCATCTAGCATATATTTAAATAGCATTAATTTATCCTAATGGCATCTCTAGTTGGCAATGTGCATATAATTTCATAAGAATAATATGGCACAGGAGCTTGACATAGAGCCCAATTACTCTCTCTCTCTCTCTTTTTTTAAGGCTAAATCCAGCTACATTTTAAAACAAGAGGCTAATCATTATTATTTCAGTGTCTGAGCATTGTAATAAAGTTAATCATGGTAAACTAATATGATTTTAATGTGAAAATAATAGGCACCTCCATAGGAACTCCATTCTAGTAGCTGGCAAGTAAAGCCTGGTTTTAAAATAATGAGATTTCAGACGTTACTTGAACTGGTAACAAAGAGGAACAAAGAGACAAGTCCTCAAGATATTCAATCCTCACACTGCCAAGTGTTTCTTTGGGATCTATGGTTCCTCATGCCTCCATGAGCAGCAAAAGCCTATCGCTCTTTAGAACCACATTTCCCAAACTGTGTGCTAGGGCACACTAGTGTGGCACAAGAGAGCAGCTCATGCCAGAAGAAATCCATCAATCAAAACAGACATGTGCCAAAAGTACTGGCCCAGAAAGGAAGCTGCCCACTGCCTCTCTGCATGATCTACTACTCTTGCCTTCCCTCCTTCCATTCAGCATAGAACGTAATTTCTTCTGCATCCTCGGTTTGGGTACAATGGCTGGGGCATGCTGGGAGTTGCAGGACTTTTTTTCCTGTCTAAACATGCATAGGATTGCACCCTTTATCACTTGCAATGCAAAGACGCAGTAGAATGACTCACCTTCAGCTAGGGATGCTTGAGGAATGCAGTTTTTGTGAATCCCTATACAAAACATCCCGATCCACACCTTTCAGAAGAAAGAATGTGTGGAGTGACACTTCACTCTGCCCTGGATTTTGTACCTCCCCTAATATTGTGACACAGTTCAAATGTATCAAAATATGCATTTCAATACACAATTTGAGAGAAAATGTGCATATACGTTATGGCAGGGGCAGGAACCTGGTGCCCTCCAGATGTTTCAGACTACATATCCCGTGAGCCCCAACCAGCAGAGTCAAAGATTATGGGAGTTGTTCTTCAAAACATCTGGCGGGCACCAGGTTGCCTACCCCTGCATTACAGAATAGCAGGAGTGGGATATCAGTATCAGAGGACGTATGCCTAGGTATACCAGCTGCTGGGGAACATGAGCAGGAAGGTGCTAGTGAGTTCATATCCTGCTTGTGGGCATCCCCTTGGGGCATCTGCTTGGCCACTGTGTGAACAGAATGTGGGACTAGATTGGCCTTTGGTCTGACCCAGCACACCTCTTCTAATTTGATTCAATAAATCAGAAGATTAAATGCAAATGCTTCCCTTTTGAAATGGTTCTATATTTGAAAGGGCAGGTGGAAATTTTTAAGAGGTCAAAGACAGACATGAGATGTTTGAACTGGTCACCTAAATATGAATAGACACATTCAAAACCAGTCAGACAAAATATTTTCACCTGCCTGTAGAATGTGGTACTTACAGCTTTCCATCTGCAGTTTACACGTCTGTGTATCCAGAGGATATTTTGACAAGTCCATGTTACATGCAACAGTGGTCGTGATTCTGCAAAAGGAGAAAGCACTCTGTGAAGGCATTTATTGCAAAGCATCTGTATTTTTCATAGCGGTTTGGAGATGGCAACTTCGCTACTTTGAAGAATAAACGAATGTTAACATTTTTGGAGCAGCAGTCTGGGCTTCCCAGTTAACAGTTCTGCTAATGTGCACCTGGGTATCTCTGTTAATGGAAAAAGGATAACATATGATGTAAGCCAATGTGAGATAAGCTGCCTTGTGAAGACTGCAGTCTTGAGAGATGGCTAAGAAATGCATTAAATAAATAATAAATAGGCCAAAAGGTGAGATACAAATATCAAAGGATATACATAAAAACAACAGAGCAGTATTTGGGCCAACACAGTGAAAACTGAGTTGAAAGGCATGCTATGTCACTTTTAGTGGAACATTTTGTGTTAGATCAGAGATACAACCATCATTCTCCAAAGCTCAAGTCATGGATTTTACAGCGTAATTTAAGGAGCTAGGATCCAGACCGACCCTGCAACTCTTTCCTGTGTTGTAATATTCAGCCCGATGCTGAGCATAATTTGGCACTTTTCTGGGTCTAAAATGGAAGAGTAATTGCTGGAGAGTGCCCCCCAAAACACCCATGTAGCTCCACCTCTCTTGCTTCATTAGAGAGGCTATTAACACATCACCACCAAAAGGAGAAAAGCTGACTGGGGGACAATGGGAGCTGTAGGCCAACATAACTGAAGGACACCAGGTTGGGGAAGTCTTGCTTAGGCACAGAGGATATACTCGGTGATGGTCAGGCCGATATCAAAAAACTTTACTAGAGAAGCTCCTGTTTTTAGATGAAGGACAATATGAGTAAAAGGGAATGTATGAGGCACACAATTTTAATGGTGTTGAATAAATAAGCAGTGTCTGCATTCATGGTGTCCTATGGAAGTCTTTGGTATAGTTAAGAAGGTACATGCAAGACAAGCGTAGTAATATAGGTAGAAATGTTACTTGCCATCCCTGTTAACACCTGACCCAGAACATTAATTTCCTCCTATTGCAGCTCTGCAACTGCATATCCAGTCCCAGAATACAGTCTAAGACAGGGTTCCCCAATCCTTTTGAACCCATGGGCACATCTGGGAATCTTAGAAACTGGTAGATGTGGCTAGTCACATAATAGCTACTGTGGGGGCAATGGCTACCATGGGGCATGGCTAGAGCGGGGGAATAACAAGGCAAAGAGGTGGGAGGGGAAAATAACAAGGCAAAGGGATAAAGTGGGGAAAGAGTGCAAAGTAAAGAGGTGGTGGGGAGAGAAATAGCAAGGCTAGAGCCTGGGAGTGGTGAGGAATAGCAAGATAAAGGGGTGAGCGGAAGAGAAAGAGCAAGGCTAGAGGCTAGGAAGGGAAAGAAAGAAGGTGGCTAGGGACAGGGAAGGGAGCAAAACATTGAGGAAAGGGGTTGAGGGGAGAGAAATACTTAGGCTAGAGGCTGGGAGTGGAGAGAGAGAGAGAGAAAGAGAGAGAGAGAACACAAAGGGGAAAGGCCTGCAGGGATAAGAGACATTTGGACAGGGCCAGGAAGCAACTCTTTCTCTCTTCCTACCCACTGAATAGCTGATCAGCAGCAGGAACAGGATGGAGACTGGTGCCCTAACATTGTTCAAGTTTTTAAAATTAAAAGTAATTTATTGAGGGGAGAGGAGAGCTTTGCGGGTGCATTTGAAGGTCCCCACAGGCACCATGGCACCTGCAGGCACTGTACTGGGGACCCCTGGTCTAAGAGAAGCTCTTAAGAGAAATTCAGTATTGGAATACCAAACTGTTATTAAGAGTATATGATAATTGCCATTAGTATAGAAAAGCTACAGGTAAGCACAAAGAGTAATAGAAAAAATAATAAAATGTACAGCTGGGAAAATAATTTCCCCCGCTTGAGTCAACCTTCAGATATTTTGCATCCAATAGATGCCAATTGAATCCTGAATTCCTGAAGGCTGTACCCAATTAAACCCACTGTTACCCCCCCCCTGCTCCTACAGTAAGGCTGCAATTCTGTAGACATTTACCTGAACTATTCAGAACTGCTTCTGAACAGACTGCCCACAAGACTTACCGCAAAGCATACAAGATGGTACCATTGGAGAACAGCCGTATAAGCCGATTCTCTACTGTGACCTCATGTAAGAAAGACTTTTTTGACCCCACAATATACGTGTCAGGCACCCACAGGTATTTCACCAGCCGGGCATCCAGAGTAAAACTTTCGTTCCCCTGAAAAACCAAACGGGGATCCGTCCAGCGTTGCCGCAGATATATTGTCGCTGTGTAGTCCTAGGAAAGACAGCAAGCCATGAGAATACATACAGGGCTTTTCTGTAAAAAATAAAATCCTTCTAAGTCTAAATGAGGGTTTATTGTGCAATTGCCCTGACTTGTTCATGGAATTTTAACGGGGGGGGGGGGGGTTCCAGGCAACAGGCTTCTTCACACAGAGCTTTTATCCTGCTATTGAGATTGGTTACTCACAGAAGTTTGCAGGCCCTTTAGATGACATTGTGAACCTCCAGGGCCTCTCCTGCACTAAATGACCTTTATTCTGTTTTTTATAAGATCGGAGATAATGAGCTATCAAATTACAGCATTTCAGTTCTGCTTGAGTTCCCTCCATGAAAAAGGAAAAGGCATAACAAGAGGAGCTAGACCACAGCGCCATCTAATGGCTGTATAATGAAACATATGGAAGACTCAGATAAGGGGAGAAAGGAAGGGGAAGGAAGCATGTGTCAAGGGAGTCCGTTGTGATCCTGCATGTAAAACGGAAGGAGAAAGCCCCATTTTAAATGTGGGATTTTTAGGCTGGTGTAGAGATGCTCAACATCTTCTATTTGTAACCCTGCCGTCTTTTCTCACTGCTTCTTGCTTGATTTTTCTTACCACAAAAGATCTGTTAAGGTGGAAAGATGGAATAGCTACACCACCCTTCCCCAGCCTGGTGCCTTCAAGCTGTGTTGGACTAGGACCCCCAGCATGCCCCGCTGGGCATGCTGGGAGTTCTAGTCCAACACAGCTGAAGGGCACCAGGCTGGGGAAGGCTGAGCTACATAATGGCTTTTGATCGGCAATGCTAGGAGCTGCCCAGAGAGATCTTTGTCCTCCTTCCACAAATCATATGCCTACTGAATGCAGCCCCTTGTCTTGCAGATACTGCTGATATTGGCAAATTGTGTTCCTTGTAGTTCTCAGGCTGCTCTATAACGTATTTTTCTATTTTACAGGTTAATTAATTAGTTCATTACAGATATTTATATCCCGCATCTTAATTGTGGGGATTCCCAGGACAGCTAATAAACACAGAACTATAAAACCATCACTATAGAATCAAACTGGAATTAAACAAATAAAACAGTCAACAAATTACCATTGAGCAATAGCAGCAACAGCAGTAAGGCTTATTAAAAGCAAAGGAAAAAAAGCAGTGTCTTCAGTTTCTTTCTAAAAATAAATAAGGAGGGACAGAGGCAAGATGCACAGTGACGGGGAGGGGAGCAGGGAGGATTTCCAAAGGCAAGGTGCCACAACCGAAAAGGCTCCATCTTGTTGAACCAAATGGGGTCTTACTGAGCAGTCTGCTGTCTGGAGCAGGTTAGAGGGAGCGCATGATTTGCTTAGTCTGCTTTTAAGCCCTTTTTTAAAGTTTTGACTTTAAGGCCCTAAATGAGAGCCAGTGTGGTTACAGTGTTGGACTGGGACTTAGGGGATCCAGATTCTAGACCCCACTCAGCCATGAAGCTCACTGGGTGACTTTGGGCCAGTCACTGACTCTCAGCCTAACCGTTGTGAGGATACAAATGGAGAGAAGGACCATGTAAGCTGCCTTGGGTTCCTTGCAAGAGGAAAAAAGGCAGGATATAAATGGAATAAAAAATAAAATACATTTTAAAATGGCTTAGGACCTGAAGTATCTGAAGCCCTCCTGCTCTAGTGCAAGCCTGCCTGGGTATTAAGATTTGCAGGGGAATCTCCCCTCAGTGCCCCACCAAGGTCAGAGGTGTGTTTGGCGGGAATGTGAGAGAAGGCTTCTCAGTGGCCACATCCAGACTTCAGCATCCCCTCCCTCAGGTTTGCCTAACTCCCTGTCTGATGGCGTTCAGTTGGAGGTGTGTGTGAAAAAAAATCGCCTTTTTTTGGCTGCCTTATAGCCTATCAGTTGGCCACCTGCAGATATGGTTAGTGCTTTGTTTTAGTACTGTTTATTTCTCTGGTGTGTCATTTTTATGGTGTCTTTTAAAATATATTTTAGTTTGTATTTTGAAGAATGTTCTTGCTACTGTTAGCTGTCTTGAACAATATTCTGTTGGAAAGGTAGGATGTAAATAAGAAATAATGGCTAGACAGGTTCATCTGGGAGTAGGTGATTCTATGTGTATCCTGGGGGGTGCCTCCATGAATGATTTACTCCGAGCTGGCTGCGTTTGGAGGTCGTTCGGGATACATGACGTTGTGGCCATCCAGCAGCCACCCCGGAGCTTATCAGGGAAAACCTGGATGTCCTGAGACTGCTTAAATTCTGATTCTTTTCCTTAAGTCAGGTTCTCCGCAGTATAGTTGCTGTGTGCCCCAACCCCCGCATTGGCCTTGGGTATGCTGACCCTGCCCAGGGGTGTGCCTTTCACCGTGACTCCGCTCAAGGGGTGTGGCCCTGTCCCTGCACAAACCACTTAGTGTCTACTCAGAAGTAACCCCCATTGTGGTCAACAAGGCATGTCCCCTGAATTCACACATCAGAATTTACAGACATCCCCCCCCTGCCCCAATTGAAATAGCAGATTTTAAAGCACTAATTCCCAAAAGGCTGTAAAGCGCTTTCTCGAAGCTGCGATTCTCCATTGTTTGGTTTATTGCTATTCGGAAGTAACTATTTCCACCTTCGATCATCCCAATCCTGTGCAGCATCGGGTTAGAAAGGGGACTGGTTTCCCATCTGTTTCCCCTCCATGTCTTTCCTAGCACAAACATGTGTGTGTCTACTCCAGAGTAACTCCTACTATAATGAGTGAGGCTTGTCTCCAAACTGCACGCTCCTAAGATTCCCATGAATCAAAATAATGCATTTAGAGAGCCTTCATGTTGAAGCTTCGATTGACTGCAGCAGCGTAGCTAGAACACGGCGTTCCTTTCATGATTGTCGGGGAGGGAGGAGAGAGAGAAAAAGAGAGTGATTTCTGTGGATATGGGGGAGGAAACCTCCAAGGATTTTATCAAAGGAGAAAGGAGGAAGAGCCTCGATGTGTGTGTGGGGGGGAAGAGCATTTCTTATTGGTTGAGCAGCCCCTGTCAGTCAGATGATGTTCACTTCAACTCCCCTCCCCACCCGTAAGTATGTTCTGTGAAACGACTGCAATACACTGCTTGTGGAGACCTGTGCAGACCAAAGCCGGCTCCTTGAAAAATCCGGGTAAGCCACAGTTGGCTTCTCCTCCCATCTCCTTTCATTGTCATGAAGAAACCCCCCTGGTTCCAAGCCACTTAGGGCACAATCCTATGCATGTTTAGACAGGAAAAAGTGGTACAATTCCCAGCATTCCTCAGCCAGCCATGATGGCTGGGGAATGCTGGGAGTTATAACACTTTTTTCTGTCGAAACATGCATAGGATTGCGCCTTTAGTGATTTAAAGATCAAAGCTAGCACTTTGACTTAGTCCTGGAAACAAATTAGTAGCCAGTGTAGTACTTTTAGTATTAGCAAGATATGTTCCCTAGTACTAGTACCAGTTAGTCTGGCTGCTGTATGTTGTACCAGTGACAGTTTCTGAACAGTCTTCAAAGGGAGCTCTACATAGAGTGCATTGCAGTAATCAGCCTTTTCTCAAACCCGACTCATTCATGGAATTTTAGCTGGAGTGGAGGGGTGGAATAGATGTAATTGTCATCCACTCATAACTGTCCTCTGTTTTCCCACTGCTTCTTCTGTCTTTTTTCTTACCGCAGAAAATCCCTTAAGGAGAAAAAGACGGAATTGCTGCACAATGCCTTCTAACTGGGAGCCCTCTGCCTGGAAGCACCCATATACTTTTATGGGCTGCTGAATGTAAGTAACTATATACAATTGCCTGTCACATCTTAGCTAAAATGGTTTAAATTCACACCTCTTCAGGTATTAACACTGTAGCTGAATATCGCACCTGCCACATTTGAACATCACCCTAGTCCTCAGGTTACCGTGTGTCCGGTAAAGTATGATTTATTGCTCTCTATGGATGCAAAATATCACGTTCCACTCCGCTGCTGGGTGAAAGGATTCCTTTTGTACTGAGTGTAGAGACGGTAACAGGCTTTAGAATGAAAGCTGTTAAGGAAAAAAAAGTCATGCAGGGACTTCATGTATATCATTTCTACCTTTCAGATTTTATTCTCATGCTGTTAGGGGGGAAACCTCTTCACCTAAATGATTGAGATGATGCACCGTTATGCATTTCAAAGCAGTGAATTATTAATCCCAGCAATGAAGGTGAAAACCCCTGGGTCATTTGTAGTTCAATTATTTATCTAGCCAGAGAGTACATCTCTATAATGTTCTGCATGAGACTGGAAAATGTAAGTTGTATAGTGATGAGAACTCTCCTGTATGAAGAGAATATTTGTTGATTAATAGCCTCGGAATACCTGGAAAGTTAGCTTCATGAAAGACTGTGTCAACCCATCAAAGACTTCCTATGGGTTCCAAACCCCAATAGACTCCTGCTTTCTATAGGGCTCTGCATTTAAACTGATGTCAAAAGGTATGACATTTTATGTGCACAGGCCAATGACTTTGGACACTTCCAATCTATGCATTATTCTCATCTCAGAGGTGCTTTATTTTCAAAAGATACTTGTGATGTCTAAAACCAGAAAGACTTTGTTTATTTTATAGAGATATTTTAATGCCATGTTTGAGCAGCTCAGAAACATAATAAAATAATCACAACCACAAATGTTTTTTTAAAAGAACAACTAACTTAAAACAGCATCATCACAAACAAACACTGGGGATAAGAGAGCATCAAAGGTACACCACTGTGGTGTACTGGTTAGAGTGTTGGACTAGGACTTGGGAGAACCAGATTCTCGTCCCCACTCTACCATTAAGTTCACTGGGTGACTTTGGGCCAGTCACTGACTCTCAGCCTAACCTACCTCACAGGTAGGAGAGGGGGACATGTAAGCCACCTTGGGTTACTTGCAAGAGGAAAAAAGGTGGGGTATAAATGCAATAATAAAAAAATTAAAAAAATAAAGAGGCTGTGAGGGAAGGGGCTTAAATGACCCTCCCCAAAAGAAGGAATTCCTCCACTGAGAAGGCCCTGTTCTGTGTACTCACCAAGCACACCTCAGATAGTGGAGGTACATTGAGCAAAGCCTCCTTAACAGGCCAACAAACCCATACAGGAACAAGGAGTCCCTTGGATATTCCAGGCTCAAACTGTATAGGGCTTTAAATCAGCAGCTTGAATTTAGGGACCCGGGGAGAAATTGGTTTGAGTTCATATTTGACAAGAATTTTCCCAAATGCACAAATTTCCTCATATTTGGGACAGAAAGAACATGAGATTTTAAAAAATTCGGATGTGGAAGAAGCTGAAACTGACTGATTCGTCTGTCCAATCCCAGAGCTTTGAGTGCTTAGGTCTTAGAAATCTGGGTTTGAATCCCTCTATGATCAACTATGTTTGTGGGGATGAATTAGGCTTGCCTTCTTTTCTGGCAGGCTCCTAATCTTTAACAGCTGTATGGCAGGCAGGTACAACATTGTCCTCTCCATCTTGAGAACAGCTGTACCTATTGAATTTGGCTGATGGAGATGGGTGGGAAAGTTGTTTCAGTTTGTTTGTTTGTTTGTTTATAAGAAGCTACCAAAATTCATGAAGTTCTTCATATTCAGGAGACAAAGAACTTGAGATTTTAAAAATCTGAATGCGGGAGAAAGTGAAATTAACAGATTAGACCATCCCTACTTGGAACTGACCAGGAGCCAATGCAAATTGAACAAGAGAGTCATTACGCCAAGCAATGGCCCCCATCAACAGCCATACAAGCACAATCCAGAACCAGCTATAATCTCCAATTTTTTCAAAGGCAGCCCCATGTAGAGCATGTTGCAGTATTCCAACCCAGATGTAATCAAAGCCTGTGTGACGGTGGCCAGATCTGTGTTTTCCAGGAAAAGGCTGCTACTAGCACATCAGCCAAAACTATACAAATCCACTCCTGGCCACAGGGGCAAACTGGCCCTCTAGGAGCAGAGCCGGGTCCAGACTAGCATATCCAGGCTGTCAACCTGCCCTTTCAGTGGGAGTGTTACCGAACACCATGCATTCCCTGATTGGCCTCCCTGAACAGCAAACACATCTTGCTGGATTGGCAATTCTTGACCCAGAAGCTCTTATGCTTTTAATCAGCATTGTGGCAAGATGTTTGGCAGGTCAACAGTTAGTTGTCATTGCAATATTGCAATTCTAAAGCTGCAGCTGCTGAAGCTCTCCCTCACACAGAGTCTCTGAATCACAGAACCAAAACAGTCCAAAACACCCTCTACCCAACCTTCACTGCAGTGGGACTATATCCATCCCCCAGCCCTCCATATTCAGCCTAGACAATACAGGCCAGAGAGCAGCTGAACTGCAGAAGGCTGCTGACAGAGCAAATAACTCCATGCCTGATCTCATCTGATCTTGGAAGCTAAGCAGGGTCAGCCCTGATTAGCACTTGGATGAGAGACTGCCTGGGAATCAGGCTTCCTGTACTGAGCAGGGGGTTGGACTCAATGGCCTTGTAGGCCCCTTCCAGCCCCATGATTCTATGATTCTATGTGACTCCTGCAAATGAGCAAAGCTGCCTCCTTCAGGAGGAGCCAAAAGAAAGCAAATGAGGTTATGCCCAGTCTGACGTTCAGGGGAAAATATCCTTGCTGTGTTCAGTCAGTCACATGACATACATGTGAAACAGGACTCTCATTCAATCAAAGAAATCTTAGTTGATTGATCGAGTGGCTTGTAGTTCAGTCATTATCTGCATCTACATAAATTTGCATACAATACACAATTGTTCTGAAGAAACAATGCATTCTTTTTGTTTAAATTATGCCTACATGTGTTGTACTAGGCATGATGGCTATATGTTATGTACAGTATTGGAGGAGTATGCCTCTGTATACCAGTTGCTGGGGAACGTGAGCAGGTGGGTGCTTTTGCCCTCATATCCTGCTTGTGGGCTTCTCATGGGGTTGGCCCCTATGTGAACAGAATGCTGGACTAGGGAGGCCCTTGGTGTGATCCAGGAGGTTCTTCTTATGCTCCTATCTTTGAAGAGGCATTCCCTCTCGTGTCAGAGTTACTACCCATGGTTTCTGTAAGTGTATTAAAAATCATTGTTTTTAAGAATAAAACCTGATGTGCAATTATTCAAGAGACAGCTTTTTAATCAGTTAAGAAGCTTTTAATTCTACCTGACAGACTGACTAAACATTGCAGGCCTAATATCAACTCTGACTGTAAACAAACTCCTGGAATGCCATTTCAGGTTTTGGTAAGTCATTTGACCTTCTTATAGATAAAAACAAAATAACAAAACCCTATGGTTCCCAGACATGGAGCATGAAGCAAACACTCTCTCCAAGAGAAAATGTTCTTGGCCCTCTAGAACAAGACCAACTCATGCAACATGCCATCTCTACCACTCATGTTAGCTTCTAATGCCCTGGATGAAAAAGAAGAAATCAAGGGAGCACTATCAAAGGTATAGATACTGAACACAATTGAACTTCATTCCATGTCTGGAGCTGGAATAATTCACTGTACTATTTCCTTATATACCCAGCAGGGATTATTTGCTTACCATATCACTCTCAGAAATGCTGGAAATACTTGCAACATCAAGGCTCATTGCTATCGTCACAGGCTTTCCTGAGAAAGTGAAAAGAAAGTGTCAGAAGCAAAAATCAATTTTATTGTTTCATGTTCATGGATGAAAAGGATATATATATATATATATATATATATATAGAGAGAGAGAGAGAGAGAGAGAGAGAGAATATACACATATAACTCATCAAATTATCTTTACAGGTATCCAGATAGCAGCCATTGATTTTAGAGAAGTAAAGACAGGTAATATAGGTGGGATCACTTGGTCCACCCAAGACATGTTGATTAATGTGAAAGATGAACTGGAGTGGTGGCTTTGCCATGTGAGATCAGGACCCTGTGGGATCATTGGACAGGAGAACCTTTAGTGGTATTGTGGAACTGGGCTCTCCCCTTTTCTTGAATTACAATCTTTGCTGCAATTTAAAACAAACACATAATACCACTGTTCTATTTTCTGCAGGACAGCCACAAATTATATGCAGTAACCAGGTGCACCACCTCATTGGGCACTTTTTGCTGTTGACAGCTGGAACCACATGATACCCAATCTGGATGTGCACCTGAATATATGTAAGGATAAGTAAGCCTGATAGCATGGTGAAACCATGTTTGTGTGAACCCACTCATATTTCTCTGCAGGTAGCCTCCTTGTCCTTTCTTTGTAGTCCTGAGCCTGCTAAATCTTTTCACATTAGCCTGTCCTTCCCTACTCTCATCTCCACTAAAGACAGGGACTTCTCGATGGTGGCTTCAAGTCTTCAGAAATTCCTTTCAATAAACCCATGCCTTGCCCCTTTTGCTCTAGCATTTGGGTGGGCCTTGAAGACATCTGTTCTGATGTGGTCACCTTTAAATAAGAGTACCTTCTCTATTTGTATGCTACTTTGGAAGGGCATAACCCTAACAAGCAACTCAAAAATAATTGAAATAAATCTAAAATAATAAAAGAGGATGTGTATCTGCCCATCAGTCAGTGCCAAGACCATGAAACCTAGACATCTGAAATTTGGCATGCAAACTAAGGGGACCTTAGGGGTGTACACCTAGGACTTAGTTTGTTTTCAATTGCATTAATTAATTTTAATTAATTTAAACGTGTCCATATGGTTGAAGCCTGCAGTAACATCTTCAGCCACTAGGGGCAGACCTCCCTAACCAGCACACAGCCTTGCAGTCCATACAGTTTGAAGTCAGGAGAGATTAGTAGGCAGAGGGACAGAGTCATACACCTGCCCCCTCCCCAAGCTGTGGGGTAGCTCCTCTTCAGAGGAATGGTATGGACAGACTCTCTCCCCAGGGGGCTATAGGGGTGCACTATGGCAGGGGCTGTGCCTAGGGGTGCCAGCAGGCATGGCTTCATTCAGATTGGGCGGGCTCAGTGTGTCCAAGTCTGACAGCTGTGTACGTTTGCTTGAAAGCGTAAGGGCTATTCCAGCCTGTGTGAAGCCATGTCGGTTGGCTGGTAAAAAATAAATAATAAAGCCTTGTTTAATAAAGCATGAACATAGCCTTACAATTCACAGTGGCTAAAGATGCAGGAATTATCTGCCCAGGCCCATGGTATTATTTTACCCCAGTTCCCCAAGGAGTAAGGCCTTTGACAGGGCTGTCATTTTCCTTGTGATGAAACCATACTGGAAACGGATAGTACCTTTTGTAATACTGTGTAGTGGTGGGAGGAAGCAAGTATGCACAAAGGCCATGCTAGGTTCTAGGTTCAACTCCCACCCCTACCCCTGCCACACCAAGCAACGCTGTTCTTGCCAACTAGCAGCACAAACTCAAACTTCTGTCTCTGGCCAACTGATCTTCCCTGTTACCTCGTCCCTTCGCACATGCCCCTCTGGCACAACATCAGCTGCCCTGGGGAAGGAAGGACCATAGGTCAGTATAGTTCCATCAGCTGGGAGCTATTCTTGCTGCTGCCTCAACCAGCACCGTTTGGAAGAACTAATTATTATATCTGTTTGACTGCCTATATACCTGTTTTGTAAACACCAACATTTTAAAATTTTTGTTTGTTTTCCAGCTCCCCTCTTTTCTCCATGCCAGGTCTATTTATCTGGTCTGTTTCTATTATGAGACCTTTACAAGGGGCATTAGGCTGATGTCATATACACAATTCATAGAATCATAGACTAGAAGGGGCCTACAAGGCCATCGAGTCCAACCCCCTGCTCAATCCAGGAATCCAAGTCAGAGCATCCCTGACAGATGGCTGTCCAGCCTCGTCTTGAACACCTCCAGTGTGGGAGAGCCCACCACCTCCCTAGGTAATTGGTTCCATTGTCGTACTGCTCTAACAGTCAGGAAGGTTCTCCTGATGTTCAGCCGGAATCTGGCTTCCTGTAACTTGAGCCCATTATTCCGTGTCCTGCACTCTGGGATGATCGAAAAGAGCTCCTGGCCTACCTCTCTGTGACAACCTTTCAAGTACTTGAAGGGCACTATCATATCTCCCCTCAGTCTTCTCAAAGCTAAACATGCCCAGTTCTTTCAGTCTCTCCTCGTAGAGCTTTGTTTCTAGTCCCCTGATCATCTTCGTTGCCCTCCTCTGAACCTTTTCCAGTTTGTCTGCTTCCTTCTTAAAGTGTGGTGCACAGAACTGGACACAGTACTCAAGATGAGGCCTAACCAGTGCTGAGTAGAGGGGAACTAGTACTTCATGAGATTTGGAAGCTATACTTCTATTAATGCAGCCCAAAATAGCATTTGTCTTTTTTGCAGCCACATCTCATTGTAACCTATGCCCCAACAGCAGAGTAACCTATGCCCCAGGTTAGAAAAAAAAGTTGGTCCCCGTTTGAATGAGAATCACTTGCAGACCCTGAACTTATGGGCTAGGGAGAGTCCCTCCCCTTTTCCCTTGGGTCCTCTGGACACAACCGTTGCTTGCGCGCCAAACAGGCGCTACGCCTCCATAGCTCGTCGCTCTTTGCGTCTGCGTTGAGCATCCAACCAGCCCTCCTCCCACGCTCTTTCACTCCCAGGACCGCTATCTATCTCTGGAATGTCAGCAGGAGGAATCTCTGCCAGCTGCAGGACCTGGGAGGGATGAGCGCACTCCTCTCCCACGGACGGCTGTTCCTCCTCAGAATCAGAACTGCTCTGAGGTTCTATGGGCTCAGTGTCCACCCTGACATATACTTGGGTTTCAATCCCACGCAGCAAGGCATCTCCCACAACTACTGCTCTTCTTGTTGTTGTAGGCCTTGGTTTCATTGCCTCTGCTTGACTGACCTTCAGCCTCTTACTCGCTCTCATGTGGGGTCCCCTGTAATTCTTCCTCTCCAGTCTCATCCTCAAGTACCTGAAAACGGTTCCACAGTACCACTGCTTCCACTGGTGTGGAGTGGCTTCTAATTCTTGTGCTCCTGTCACTCTTTTCCAAGGGGTATCTTCTACTTCATTTTTCCTTGCTTCAGCATTTCCCTCTTCTGCCTCAGCTTGCTGTTGTTCCTCTAGCTCCTGTACTTCATTTTGCTGCTGTAGTTCCACCATACTGTCTAAGAACTCTTCGTCTTCACTGACTCCCTTGAGGGTCAACACTCGCTGCTCCATTCCCCTTACTTTTTTTCCCCAACAGTGTAACCAACTTGCACTTGTTGCAAGTGTAGGCCATGTTGATCTCAGGCAAGAAAACAAGCATTGCACAGACCTTGCAGGTCACCAACACTGGAGAGTCTTTTCCATAGTCTCTATTCCCTTTATGTTTCTAGCTTTCTGATTGTACTGGGATAGCCTGTGCTTTGTCCTCTATTCACTGGAGGTTAACAACAGAGTCACACTGCTATAGAAGTGTGTGTTACAAGAATTTTTTAAAAAAATTGTTAGGAACCTCCCCCTGGACCTCCCCTGCTAAACTCCTCTTTGCTGTCCCTGTTTGCCTGCTCTGATCGATTGCTCTCTCGGAGCTTGCTTGCTTGTATAGCCCCTAGACCAGCTGGGGCAGCTTCCTCTGCTCTGCTCAGTTAGGAGTCAGGAAACACAATGAAGCTCCCTGCCCGCACAGAGTAATCAGGCCATAGCCCTTCAGTCCCAGCTCTCAGGAGCACATGGTGAGCACACAGTGATGCAGAATAGAAAAGTCACTGGGCTCACTCCAGCCCACTCACCACTTTGCCTTATCAGAGAGTGAGTGCCACTGAGCCTCTGAGTAGATGTGTATAGGACTGGGCTGCAAGCTATCTATGTAATTCTCAAAGCTGTTGTTAGCTGCTCTGATTCCTTGGGATAGGCTGAGATACTAAACTAAATCAACCAATCTCATCCACTGTCTGACACATTTGGAACTGCTTGAATTACTCCATGGCTGCCAACATCATATTTATTATTATATTTATTATTGCTAACATCATATTTATTATTTATTACTAGATTCAAAGGAGTAAGCTACGAAGAGTACGACAAAGCACACAAATATTTAGCGATAACAACACACTGAAAGGTATACTCCGTTGACCTGAAACTATTCAGTTGTGATCCTGGAGCAAAGAAAATATGAGATACTGTGCAATGGGGAAAAACTCCTTGAAAATGATTGAACCCAGTGCCTACCTGAGACTTGCCATTCAGCTCAGAAGGAACAATCGCATTCTTCTAAGTCAAGAGCTGATTTAAACATTCAGAATGAACATGTGATACACATACACCCTGTCAAAATCTCCTTGTATATAGCAACATACATTTCACCACAAAAACATAAGAGCTCTCCTAGATCAAACCAAAGGTCCATCTAGTCCAGTATTCTCTTCCCACTGTGAGCACCCTCATGCAGCAACTGGCATTGAGAGGCTATGAGCCATTCGTAGCTTTATCCTCCACGAATTTGTCTACTGCCTTTTTAAAGCCATCACTTCATTTTGCGGCAGTGAATGCCATCATTTAAGTGTGTGCTGTGTGGCAATATAGGTCCCTTTATCTGTCTCAAATCTCCCACCAATGAGCTTCATGGGATGACCTCCGGTTCTAGTATTATGAAACAGAGAGACAACCATCTCCCTATCAACTTTCTCCACACCATGCATAATTTTGCACACTTCTATCATGTCCCCCCTTACTCGATTTTTTTCTAAGCTGAAAGAACCCAAACATTGTAACTAGAGATGCCAGAGAAATATGCAACAAAACCAAATGAGTTCGAATTTTCATGAATCCAGCAAGCAGATTCCACAGCGGAATGGCTTTTCTCCTGTCAAGCAGATTCTGTGGACTTGCAGACCACCTGTAAATTTGTGCAAATTCAGGAACTTTAAAAAATCCAACTGGGCAGACAATGGAACGAAAGGCACCTAACAACCCACGAAACATAGACAGAATGGATTTTACACAATCCGTACATACCTAATCGTAACCTTTCCTTATAGGGGAGTTTTTCATTTTGGTTGGTTGCCCTTTTCTGTACCTTTTCCAGCTCTACAATATCTTTCTCCACCAGAACTCCATGTAGCATTCCAAGTGTGGTCGCACCATAAATTTATATAAAGTTACAATACTGGCCGATTTATTTTCAACACCTTTCCTAATGATCACCCACATGGAATTTGCCTTTTTCACAGTAGCCACACACTGGGTTGACATTTTTATGGAGCTATCCACCATGACTCCAAGATCCCTTTCCTGGTCAGTCACTGCCAGCTCAGACCCTATCAGTGTATATGTGATGTTAGGAATTTGTTTTGTCCCAATGAACTTTCCCACATGCTTCCTCAACATTTAAATTAGGGTTAACAAGGGTCAGCCTTGCTGAAAGAAATAAAACAGAATGGGAACCGATGAGAGCTGAGGGTCTCTCTGGGAACTAATTACAGCTGATAGGCTAATATGAAACAGGCAGACACATTAGACAGAACACTATGAAGACCGAGAAATTCCTCTTTGCAAGGAGGAATGATTATTTGGCAAGTTCTATATGACTGTAAAAGATCCCAAGAATGACATACCACCAAAATTTGGCCTGAGATATCTGTTGTATCCTTGGGTGAGGTTCCCAAATCCAGGGAGGGATGGTGCGACCTGATAATCTGACGCGTCAACTTTGTGACCCAAGATGCACTTTCTGAAAATGAAAAATAGGAATTGTTAGATGTGACAGAGGACACCTAGACCATTCACTGTGCAGTTGCAGCCTCGCTCTTCTACTCATATCTAGTACACACACACTAACCAAGCAGAAACGTCATACTGCATTTATGCAGCCTTTACATTGAAGGTCTGTGGCCAGCAACACTTGTCTATGTTCTATGGCAGGAGGATGAACTGTGTCTAATTGTAATGCACTTGATGGCATTAAAAACAATAGACCCCCAAATCTGTGATGGGCCTGTGAATGTGAACTATATGCAAAGTTTTAATACTATTCCACAACCATATTGTAGTGAGCAGCGCTGAGCATAGGAGGGGGCTGTTTTCGGAAAATATCAGAATCAAAATAAGTCCCCTCTTTCAGCTATTTCCAAGGAAGACTGCAAAAGTTTTCATTTTGTGATAGACTAGGATCACCCATATTGTCAGGGTTGGATCGGAGCCCAGAGAGCCCCAAAGCAGTTATGATTCTGAGGAAGAGATAGAAACCGCGGGAGAGGAACCCGCGTGCTGTTCAGAGGAGCAGCCAGGGGGAGATCCCCTCCCGGTACACATTCCTGGGAGTGATAGTGACCCTGGCAGGGAGCGGGAGGAGCAACAGCAGTTTCTGGACACTAGGTGCCAGCGCGCCGTCAAGCGTGAGATGGCGGGCGCTGAGAGGAGGTGCTCAGCCTGCTTGGTGCGATGGCAACAGCGGCGCCCCAATGCCCCACGGGAAAGGGGTGGACTCTCTCCTCCTAGCTCATAAGTACAAAGGTTTCCCACCTTCCCCTCCAAATGGAGATCAACTGATTTCTAAGGTTAGAACCCCCAAGTAGGCAGCTCTCTTAAGTCTCACTCCTCGGATCAAGCAATTAGCATCTGTAAGTGTCATTAGGTTGAATGGGAATAAAGCCTTGAAAAAGAGCTCTATTGTCTGCATGTTGATTCTGGCTACCTGAGGATTTCAGAAGGCAGCAGGGGCGACCCCCTGATACATATAATCTAAGATAGACTAGGATCACCCACATAACCTAAATGCAGAGAAAGTATTACCCACACTCTAAGTGAGCTGTAGACATCAAATAGACAGTTTTGACTGGCTGAATAGTATAATGGCATCATCACATCTAGTACATGATCCCAGATTAGGTTGGCTCACTTGTAAAGGAGTTAAACAGAGGGCGGAAGTAGCCAGTGAAGCAGCAGCCAAAGACGGGGAATATGCCCACAAATCATAGCAAACAGCCACAAAAACGTAGCATTAAGGTGGGGGTGGGGGTGCTCAAGAGGTTGCTTTCCAGAAATCACTGGAGAATATTTGGCTCAACCCTAGTAGCATCCTTCAGTGAGAAGAATGAAGACGTAGCATTGAGTTTGAAGAGCTGGTAATTTATTCTGAGTCTAGCAGATACTGCTGTTGTGCCTTCACAGGGGAGAAAGAGGTGAAATAATGGGAAACATTCACAGAGGTGGGTTGAGACAGGCTACAATTTTTATTGTTTACAGTGTCCATAACTTCGGCATAAAGCAGGCAGGGACAGTGAACTTAGTGACAGCGCTAACCACTGACAAGTTAACCAACCCTTCTTGTCTTCTAGGTAAATCAGGGAGAAATAGAAGCCTAAGGCAATGGGTGACCAGGCATCTTTGGGGTGTAGTTGGTATCCAGGCCCAAAACTCTGCCCAAACTCACAAGGCCTCTTAGTGAGGGCCCCAATGACTCATCCCCACCAACTATAGTCACTATCTATGCCAAGCAAGCCAGTGATATCATGCCTTGGTATGCTCGGTCCCCACCAACAAAGCTTGGAATTCAGAGGTCTATTTTCCAGCATTTCAGTGTCCTACCAGTAGAAGGAGCTTCCTGACAGCATTTTGCAATATTCGTCCCTGAACTTGGTTGGTGAACTTCTGTTTACCTGTTCTCTGGTGCAAACAGACAGGCCTTGCTATGAGGAACAGAGGAAGATAAGGGGCGGGTAGTCCGTGTGGGAACACAGGTAGGAGACTCCTGCTAATCACTACCACTATTTTGGGGCCTAGACAGGTTTGGAGTGGGGTAGGTGTTGACAACAACCAGAACATTAAAAAGAAAGAAAGAAAAAGCAGCCTTTGCTACATGCAGGCTCTGACAGTGAAAATTGGGGTGCGGGAGTCCAGGGTAGAGAGGGACTCCATGCCCTCTACTTCTGCAGAATCATATATGGGGAGAACATGGCATGCGAGGAGTCCACATACATGTTTCCTTCATGCCACCAGGGAATATTCGTGGCAGCAAAGAGTAGCATGCAAGCGCTCAGCCTCAATTTCTGGGCCAAGGTCCCCCTTATGAATTTTCACAGGGCCCCATTTGTCAGGATGTAATTATCAGCCAAGAATAATTTCAGTTGTTGTTGTTGTTCAGTCGTTCAGTCGTATCCGACTCTTCGTGACCCCATGGACCATAGCACGCCAGGCCTTCCTGTCCTGCGCTCTCTCCCGGAGCGTGCTCAAGTTCATATTCATTGCATCCGTGATGCTATCTAGCCATCTCATCCTCTGCCGTCCCCTTCTCCTTTTGCCTTCAGTCTTTCCCAGCATCAGGGTCTTTTCCAGGGAGTTTTCTCTTCGCATTAGGTGGCCAAAATATTGGAGCTTCAGCTTCATTATCTGTCCTTCCAATGAGCAGTCAGGGTTGATTTCCTTTAGGATGGACTGATTTGACCTCCTTGCAGTCCAGGGGACTCGTAAGAGTCTTCTCCAGCACCACAGTTCGAAAGCATCAATTCTTCGGCGCTCAGCCTTCCTTACAGTCCAGCTCTCACAGCCATACATTACTACTGGGAAAACCATAGCTTTGATTAGACGGACCTTTGTCGGCAAGGTGATGTCTCTGCTTCTTACTATGCTGTCTAGGTTTGCCATAGCTTTCCTCCCAAGGAGCAAGCGTCTTTGAATTTCATGGCTACAGTCACCGTCTGCGGTGATCTTGGAGCCCAAGAAAGTAAAATCTGTCACTGCTTCCATTTCTTCCCCTTCTATATGCCAGGAAGTGATAGGGCCAGATGCCATGATCTTCGTTTTTTTAATGTTGAGTTTCAAACCAGCTTTTGCACTCTCCTCTTTAACCCTCAACAAGAGGCTCTTGAGATCCTCTTCGCTTTCTGCCATTAGGGTGGTATCGTCTGCATATCGGAGGTTGTTGATAATTCTCCCAGCAATCTTAATTCCGACCTCTGATTCATCCAACCCGGCATTTCTCATGATGTACTCTGCATATAAGTTAAATAAGCAGGGTGACAATATGCAGCCTTGTCGTACTCCTTTCCCAATTTTGAACCAATCGGTTGTTCCATGTCTGGTTCTTACTGTTGCTTCTTGACCCTCGTACAGGTTTCTCAGGAGACAGGTAAGGTGGTCTGGTACTCCCATCACTTTAAGAATTTGCCACAGTTTGTTGTGATCCACACAATCAAAGGCTTTAGCGTAGTCAATGAAGCAGAAATAGACGTTTTTCTGGAATTCTCTTGCTTTCTCCATGATGCAGCGAATGTTGGCGATTTGATCTCTAGTTCCTCTGCCTCTTCGAAACCCAGCTTGTACTTCCGGTAGTTCTCGGTTCGCATACTGCTGAAGCCTAGCTTGTAGGATTTTGAGCATCACCTTGCTGGCATGTGAAATGAGCGCAATTGTGCGGTAGTTTGAACACTCTTTGGCGTTGCCCTTCTTTGGAATTGGAATGTAAACTGACCTTTTCCAGTCTTGTGGCCACTGTTGAGTGTTCCAGATTTGTTGGCATATTGAATGCAGCACTTTAACAGCATCATCTTTTAGGATTTTAAATAGCTCGGCTGGAATACTGTCATCTCCACTAGCTTTGTTGTTACTAATGCTTCCTAAGGCCCACTTGACTTCACTCTCTAGGATGTCCGGCTCAAGTTCAGTGACCGCACTATCATGGCTATCAGGGACATTCAGATCTTTCCTGTATAGTTCTTCTGTATATTCTTGCCACCTCTTCTTAATCTCATCTGCTTCTGTTAGGTCCCTGCCTTCCTGGTCCTTTATCATGCCCGTCTTTGCACAAAACGTTCCCTTGAGATCTCCAATTTTCTTGAAGAGATCTCTAGTCTTTCCCATTCTGTTGTTTTCCTCGATTTCTTTGCATTGTTCATTTAAGAAGGCCTTCTTGTCTCTCCTTGCTATTCTCTGGAACTCTGCATTCAGTTGGGTATATCTTCCCCTTTCTCCTTTGCTTTTCGCTTCCCTTCTTTCGTGAGCTACTTGTAAAGCCTCATCAGACAGCCACTTGGCTTTCTTGCATTTCTTTTTCTTTGGGACGGATTTCGTTGCTGCCTCCTGAACAATGTTACAGACCTCCGTCCATAGTTCCTCAGGCACTCTGTCTATCAGGTCTAATCCCTGAAATCTATTCCTCACCTCCACTGTATATTCATCAGGGATATGATTTAGGTCATACCTGAAAGGTTTAGTGGCTTTCCCTACGTTCTTCAATTTAAGCCGAAATTTTGCAAGAAGCAGCTCATGATCTGAGCCACAGTCAGCTCCAGATCTTGTTTTTACTGACTGTATGGAGCTTCTCCATCTTTGGCTGCAAAGGACATAATCAATCTGATTTCGATATTGACCATCTGGTGATGTCCATGTGTAGAGTCGCCTCTTGTGCTGTTGGAAAAGAGTGTTTGCTATGATCAGCATGTTCTCTTGGCAAAACTCTATTAGCTTTTGTCCTGCTTCATTTTGTACACCAAGGCCATGCCTGCCTGTTATCCCGGTGATTTCTTGACTTCCTACTTTAGCATTCCAATCCCCTATGATGAAGAGGACATCTTTTTTTGGTGTTAGTTCTAGAAGGTGTTGTAGGTCTTCATAGAACCGATCAACCTCAGCTTCTTCGGCCTCAGTGGTTGGGGCATAGACTTGAATTACTGTGATGTTGAATGGTTTGCCTTGGATTCGTACTGAGATCATTCTATCATTTTTAAGATTGTACCCCAGTACTGCTTTTCCCACCCTTTTGTTGACTATGAGTGCTACTCCATTTCTTCTAAGGGATTCTTGCCCACAATAGTAGATATGATGGTCACCTGAATTAAATTCGCCCATGCCTGTCCATTTTAGTTTGCTGATTCCCAAGATGTCGATGTTCAATCTTGCCATCTCATGTTTGACCACCTCCAGCTTACCTTGATTCATTGATCTGACATTCCAGGTTCCTAAACAATGTTGTTCTTTACAGCATCGGATTTTCTTTTCACCGCCAGACACATCCACAGCTGAGTGTCCTTTCGGGTTTGGCCCAGCCGCTTCACTCTTTCTGGCGCTACTTGGAAATACCCTCTGCTCTTCCCCAGTAGCATATTGGACACCTTCCGACCTGAGGGGCTCATCTTCCGGCGTCATCTCTTTTAGCCTTGTGATACGTTCCATGGGGTTTTCTTGGCAAGAATACTGGAGTGGGTTGCCATTTCCTTCTCCAGTGGACCACATTTTGTCAGAACTCTCTGCCATGACCTGTCCGTCTTGGGTGGCCCTGCACGGCATAGCTTATGGCTTCACTGAGTTACGCAAGCCCCTTCGCCACAACAAGGCAGTGATCCATGAAGGGGAATAATTTCAGAGCACGGTACAAAAACATCAAGCAACCCGCAGCCCCTAAATACCTCGATAACTTGGAAAGCAAGTATGAAATTATTTGTTGGTGAGGATGAGCCAAAAGAACAGCCCCTCCCTATCTCCAGTATAAATCATCAGCTTTTTTCTGCCCCACCTCTAATCTCTAAGCACACAGGCACAAAGCCCATGTGGCAGGATGAGTTTGATTAGAATGCTAACATTTTGACATGTGTAACACTAAACTTTATTTCTGTTGCTGCTCCAGATTACTGCTAACCAACATAAAGATTTGGTGGAATGAGCTTAAGAAAAAGATTGTCCAGAGGTTCTTGCATGGAAGTAACATTCTGACCCTGCCTCTGACAGCTTGGGAAGATGGAAGACTACCCCTGTATACCCTCAGTGTAAGGCAGCCTTTCCTGAGCCATGGACTACAACTCCCATTACCCCCAGCTAATTTAATGGCTAATTTAAAAAATTCTGGGTTATTGGAGTGGCTAAACACACCACGGATTTCCATCCATGGTTTGGCTAGCATTATATGCAAACCAGGAACTCTGGTTTTGCTCACCCCTGATGAGCCAGAGTTATTTCTCTGCCTTGTTAGTTCCCTGGCTTGCTGGGAGAGAGACAAGCCAGAGTTTTTGGTTTGCACATAATGCTAATCAAACAGAAGGTTGGTGGTTTGTTTAGCCGCTCCCATTTGTACTGGGAGCAATTCATGATAACACACAATGTACAAAAACAACAACTTTGGGTTAGTATTGTGTGCAAATCAGGCCAATCTATGCATCTGTCCTACCTAGGGATGGGAGAGCGAGCAATGTTTGAGCTCTTCAAGGTTCTCCATTTTCTGCCTCGAAAATGTCTTGCCTCATTCTCGCTTCCGAATGTGAGCATCTTTTTTTTCAACCATGAAAAACAACGTACAATTTCTCCTCATAGGCGAAGGCCTGAAAATGCATTTTTTGGAGGGGAAACGCGCATTTGCAACCCTGCACTTGCACAAGAGCTCATTTTCAGAAGTGCGCACTTGCGCAAATGCAGACTTTTGAACACAATGCAAGCTTGGGAAATTGCAAAACCTTTCTGGGAATAACGGTCCTGCTCACATTCGGAGTTGCAAACGTGACATGTTCGCATGTTTTGTGAACGGGGATGATTTTTTTTTGCATATCCCTAATTTCACCACCACCTTTTCACAGGCTGTGCTGAAGCTCCAGAACTCCCTTCTGAAAAGAGTCTGTTTCTCCGTTCTGAAAGAAATCCTCCACGAATTTCCCGAAGCTGGTGAAAACATTTTTATATATTTTAAATATTTTGACTGTTGTCATTTTATCATCTGCTGTTGTTTTTGTGTATTACTGCTTAGTAGGTTTAGTTTTAGGGCCGCGGTGGCTTAGTGGTTAAGACGCTGAACTGCAGACTGGAAGGTCGGCAGGTCAGCAGTTCGAGACCCGAGTGCTGCGTGACGGAGTGAGCTCCCATCTTCAGTCCCAGCTTCTGCCAACCTAGCAGTTCGAAAGCAAGAAATTGCAAGTAGATAAATAGGTACCGCCTCGGCGGGAAAGGTAACAGCGTTCCATGCACCTCGGTGTTCAGTCATGCCGGCCACATGACCACGGAAGCGTCTTCGGACAGCGCTGGCTCTTCGGCTTAGAAACGGGGATGAGCACCGCACCCTAGAGTCGGACACGACTGGTTGGGGACACCTTTACCTTTACCTTAGGTTTAGTTTTAAATTATAAGGATGTTTTTAATGGTTAAGGGTGCAATCCTATGCATGTTTGGACAGAAAAAAGTCCTACAATACCCAGCATTCTTCAGCCAGCATAGCTGGCTGTGGAATGCTGGGAGTTGTATAACTTTTTTCAGTCTGAACATGCATAGGATTCAGTCCTAAATGTATTATTTCTGTTATTAGGTGCCTTGAGTGCGTTGGTATAAAGGCGTCATAGAAACATTTTAAAATGAAATGAAATAAATACTGAAAACCACAGAATCACCATATATTTGGCCAGTTTCTGCCAAGCAAATATTCAATCTAAATTTTGAAGCTTTTAATTTTCATCCCTCAGAAATGTGTGACCTGGAAGCTTAGTTGCCACCCTTTATGGTCTCCTCCCCCCCCGCCCCCCCGCAAAAAAAAAAATAAAGTTTTGGCCCCTGCCCCTATCTCTGATTAGAAGCAAGGCGCATGGTGTTTTTGTTTTTGAAGGCCCTTGGGGCAAAGTATTCCTTCTAGCTTTAAAATATCAGTGTTGGGACACAGTGCCTTTGAGCATAAGTGCTCTTCCACTTTGAAAGGTACCATGTTTTGTTTTTACATACAAGGTACATTAGAGAATATAAGACCAAGGGTCATCTAGTCCAGCATTCTGTTCACACAGCGGCCAACCAGCTGCCCACGGGAAACCCACAAGCAGGACATGAGTGCAACAGCACTTTACGTTTTATATGAAGTAGAGAAATAATAGCAACTTTTTCCTGGCTTTATTTCTTGCTCTGGCAATTGGGTAGTGGGGTGAAACTTTGGTCAGGCCAATAAAATACTGGCTAGGCGGCAATTCTGGAAAGGTGACATAACTGGCTGTTTCATTTCGCAACAGTTGGTCTATCATTTCCTCACTAGCAATGGTGCAGTTGGGAGACAACAAGTCTCTGCTCATCTCTAAGCTTAAGCCTTCACTCTGGGGAGATCATACGGCACATTCCAGCCTGCTTGCGTCTTTTCCAAACTCAACCTCAGTGTGGGTTAATGGCCAATTTAAGATCAGCAGACAGCCAAAATGATTAATAAGTCGAGGCCTTCCTTTTCTCTGGTAGAGAGCCAATGCTATGTTCTTGCCAATATTCCAAGACATAGGAGACTAACAGTGCAATCCTATGCATGTCTACTCATAATAAGAGCCCTGCTGAATCACACTGAGGGTCCATCTAGTCCAGAATTCTGTTCACACAGTGGCCAACCAGCTGCCCATGGGAAACCCACAACCAGGACATGAATGCAACAGCACCAAGGCTGGTGCCAAAGGGAGACGTGGTCAGGCACCTGCTGAGGGCCCACACCACAGCAGGGGCCCGCTGACAAGAGCCTCCTGGACTTGCTGCTCCTCTTCATCACTGCAACCTGCTAGTTCACCTGGCTCTCACTCTGGCCTGGACAACGGTAGTGGTGACAAGGGAAGTAGCAGATGTCAGTACCTGCTTGCTCACTGGCTCTCCCCCTGTCAAGCAAGCGAGTGGTAGCAATGACAAAAAAGAGGATGAGGAGCAAAAGCAGCTGGAGACAAGGGTGGTGAGAAGGTCGACTCACTGAGGGAGGGGGCCCACTGAGGGTGTCTTACCCAAGGGCCCTCAAAAAGCCAGGGGCCCTTCCCACTTGTGTTCCCCAGCAACTGCTCTACAGAGGCATACTGCCACCGATAGTGGAGGTAATATACAGCCACTGTTATAGTAGCCACTGTTAGCCTTAGCCTCCACAGATTCCGTTAATCCCCCTTTTAAAGCCACCCAAGTTGGTGGCCATCCTTGCACCTTGAGAGCCAGTGTGGAGAGAGCCAGTAGGGTGTTGGACTGGGACCCGGGAGACCTGGGTTCTAGTCCCCACTCAGCCATGAAGTTCACTGGGTGACTTTCAACCTGTCACTAACTCTCAGCCTATCCTACCTCACAGGGCTGTTGCAAGGATAAAATGGAGAAGAGGGGGACTACATAAGCCACCTTGGGTTCCTCGCAAGAGAAAAAAGATGGGATATAAATGTAGTAATAATAATCGTTTAAAAAAAATCTTGTGCTACTGAGATATAAGTCTTCCTGTGCTTAATGAAACTGCCAGGTAAATGTGTACAGAATTGGAGCCTGTGACTGGTAGCCTGTTCCTAACAGTGCAATCCTGCATACAACTCCCCTGTTAAAACAGCTTCACTGGCTCCCAGTCTGTTTCCAGGCATAATTCAAAGTGCTGCTTATGTCCTATAAAGCCCTATACGGTTCGGGTCCAGGTTATCTGAAAGATCGTATTCTCCCCTATGAGCCTACTTGTGCCCTGAGATCTTCAGGGGAAGCCCTTCTCGCTATCCCGCCATCATCACAAGGCACGCCTGGTGGGAACGCGGGAGAGGGCCTTCTCGGTGGCTGCCCCAGGGCTCTGGAACTCCCTTCCCAGGGAGGCGAGAGTGGCACCCTCCTTGATATGTTTTCGTAGGCATGCAAAAACATTTTTGTTCCAGCAGGCCTTTGGGGATAACTAGTCTGGACCTGTGAAAATGTGGTTGTCTTTTAATGTTTTAATATTTTTACAATTTTAATATTGATGATTTAATTACATTTTTAACTTTTGTACAGTTGTATTTATATTTCTATTCATAGGTTTTAATTGTAGAAGTTTTGACGTTGTAAGGCCGCCTTGAGTCCCAGTATTGGGAAAAAGGCGGGATATACATAATCATAATCATCATCCTATGCCAATCTACTCAGAAGTAAATCAAGTAAACCTGGGACCTTACTCCCAGGTAAGTACATGTTGGAATGCAGCCTCAGCCTACTTACTTGGAATCATGCTTAGGACCACAACCTCAGAGAGTTTGAATGAGTGATAGCTGTGCAAACATGGTTACTGTTCAGTAAAGGGGAATGACCAGAGAGGACAGATCTCACCTTCCAGAAGTCTGTAAACTGAAAGAGAAAACCTGAAGAGCAGTGTGGATGTTGAGTGTAGGTGTGTAGTTTCTCCAGAGTAAAGCATCCTGATATCAAATTCATACTCAATTGGGTTGAGCTCAGTGTTCATCAGTATTCACTAATTCACATCAAGAGCCACCCATTCAGCAATCACATAAAACTTTTAATTAGGAAAGTAGCCAAGCTCTGTGAAAATCTGATGTTTCTAAGCAGTTTAAAAAGGAGCAGATTCCCAGTCTTGGAACTATTATCATTTGTAGGCAATCCATCAAGGGACACCCCCACACCCCCACACACACTTGGCTGCTTTGGACCATGTGTGATCATCCTTCGAGCTGCCATACATCTGGTCAACTTGCAGGTATCATTATAAAGAAAGTGGCCACTTAGGTAAAGAAAGCCATAACATGTACCAAATGTAAGTATGCTCTTGAAATGGGTGAAACAAGTACATTTGTGGTTTTGAGTTTTCATGTTTTATATTGTTTTGTGCTGTGCTTTGAGGTTTTAATTTTTGTGACCACCCAGATAGCTTTGGCTATTGGGCAGTACAGAAATGAATGAATGAATGAATGAATAAATAAATAAATATTGCAGGGCCAACTTGATGAGGCTGGATTCTAGGAGTCCGTCATCTTATCCTGCAGGGGTGGGAGGACTTCAGTACAAGAACTGAGCTCACAGATCCTTCATCCATAAACCTACTCCTGGCTTTCACCTCAAGCATTCTTCATTTCAGGAGCCAAATTTTGGGGTGGGGGGGGGAGAAGGAAAGGATTTGTTATTGTCATACAGTTGGGAGTCAGAAACCCTTGCTGATCTACTGCAAAACAGCCAGAGACCTACCAGTAGATCCCAATCTACTTTAGGCCCACCCTTGTCTTTCAACAAAGCCAGGATATGATGGTCTGTTATCTTTTTGAGGATAAAACAGCTGTCCTTTAGCGATTTCCATATTGCTCTATCTCCAGAACCCTTCTGAACCCTCATCCCTATTCTGAGAAACCCACCTACTCACACACTGTCTAAATTTCCCTCTTTGGTGCAATAGCCCCAGAAAACTGTCTGAAATCTTCCCATACCCAACCCCTAGCTCTAGAAACCATGGCCCATTTTCTTTCATGAACTGTTTAGCTGTGCTACAGATTAGGAATGAATGAATCTGTCAGTTTGGGTTTCTCATTTTTCCAGTCTTTAAATTTGTTTCACTCTGTTTCTGCAGCAGTTTGCTTTTTTTAAATACTTCATGCACATTTTCATGTACATTTCTCCTGATATACATACACATTTTTGCAAACAATTTCCCCAATTTTTCACTAATACATGCATTGGGGGGGGCACTTTTTCCTCATATATACCATTTGAATTAAAAAAAAATTGGAGGACTGCATCACAAAATTTAGAGTGGCAAATACCAAAGGATATCTTTGCTTCAGTTCTCATATTGTTTTGGGAAGTGGTGTAAATTAGGTCACATCACAAGGAAAGCTGAATACATTTCTCCCCCATTCCTACTGCAGATATCTTAATACATTTCAACTTACCCTTGACACAGAAGAAAAAGCCACACATGGGTGGAGAAATAATAACGTTGGTGCATTTGGGAAGATTATTCACCACTGGTGGCAGCAGTTAAATTATCAGTGACCTGTGAAATAAAGCAGAGAAATATTTCATCTGGATAAGTAGGGATGAATAGATGAACCTGTTTCAGGTGCGTGAACCCTTTCCATCAGTAGCGTAGTGATACATTCATCATGACTATCCCATAGCCAAGCCCCAAAGGAGCGTCCAAAATTGCAGGCAGTTGTGTTGATCCATATCAACTAACGCTTCCAGCCGTTTCCATTTTTACCAAGAGCAGGTCTCTTTAAAGCTAATGGGTCTTAATTGCCCATTCAAAACCAAGCCAAAATAATGTACATTACAACAGGGAACAATATATTGCTGCTGGGAAAATTCAATCCCTCCCACCCCCTGCCCCCAGCTACTGTGAGATTGCAGCTAAACTCAGAGGGAACAGGGAAGTCTGAGGGGGGGAGGATGACATCAGTGTCCCTGCTAATAAAAAAGTGCCAGCACTGCATCCCTGTCAGCCCTGGCTCTACTATGCCACTGTTTTCCATGGGTTTGCTCATAAACCCGTTTCCTTCCGTTTCTGCATTGATCTGCAACAAAATCCACACAAGAATTCACATTTAAATACATTTTTAAATACACCTTTTAACCATATTTCCTCTAAAACTTTTCTCTAAATGTATTTTCTCTCAACATAAGCATTCTTAAATGCATTTATTACGTTTTTTGAGCTGAAAACTGTCAGAACACTCAGGAAGTGCAAAACTGGTGGATAACTACGTTCTGATCCACGCATTACTTCCAGAGGCACAGATCCGGTCAGTTTGAATCAAAATTCACAATGACTGATTCCTCAAGCACCCCTATATCTAGAAAACAATCATTTTGTTATTAGTGGGAAAGTGTTCGCGTTGTAGTGTGTGTGTTATTTGTTTATCTAGGAATTCATTGTCTGCCTTCCAGTCAGATTGGCACCCACTTTTAAGTGTACAACTTATAATTTTTGGCTAGCTACTGTTGAAGGCACAGTGCTGGGCAGAAGGCTAAAATGAAGCCTGGTCCTAACCTTAACACCAGTCCTAGCCCTGGGTCTGATCTGTCAGAGGCTGTTTTTGTGTTCTTAGCCTGGGGAGCTGGGGAACTTTTGGCCCTCCAGATAAGGCAGGGAATGTCTGGCCCTCCAGATATTGGACTCGAGTTCCATCAACCCCAGCCATCATGGCCAATGGTCAGGGATGATAGGAGTTCTGGTCCAACGACATCTGGAGGGCCAGACATTCCCTGCCTTAGACCAAGAGATCTTGCCTACATGTTACACTCAATGTCCAGGTTTGGACAATCAGCGGGGGGCGGGGGGACCCAGCATTGGTTGTTTCCCCTGCCCCATGCATGCTGGTCACCTGACCAGGATTAACCTAATTACCCATGCCACATCATGGGTTGTCGTGTAGTCCAAGCCCAGTGCAGGCGTAGTGCATTTTCATCCACCCTACAAACCACAGCTTGTAGTATTGGTTGTTGGGTAGGTGAAAATGCATTACCCCTGTGTGCTGGGTTCGGACGACACAGCAAACTGTGATGCGGCTCAGGTAATTAGGGTAATCCTGGTCATGCGACTAGCACACGCGGAGGAAACAACTGATACCGTGTTGTTTCCCTCTCTGATCGTCTGAACAACCCTGATGTGTTAAAAACAGCCATTGTAAGCCAGGCTCTGACTTAGAGCGCAGCAGTCCTATGGTTCCTGGGCAAGCATCCCAGGGACTAAAAGACAGCTCGGAATACCCCTCTGAAGTTGGAAGCAGCACTCCAACCTCAGAAGGGGGAGTCAGAGATCTGACCCCAGACCCTTCCCCCTCACAGCCAGCACCGAGAGAACCACATCAGCTGTCTCTCCAAGGTCAGAAAAGTGACCTCGGAGGAGGAGGAAAGGGGGCGTTTCAGTGGGCAGGTTGGAGAGGAGACTGGAGAAACAAGGATATGAGTTATCCTGAGCCTCCTCCAGCCTCCATCCCTCCCCTTCCAAAGTAGCCCATCTAGGGAAAACCAGAAAGGACAGAGAGGAAAAGATTGCCTCTTCCACTCGTCCTGTCCTGCCAGCTTCAGCCCATCAGGGCATAAGAAACACAGAAGCCTCCAAGTTTGGGGGCTTCTGAGCGGCCGGGGCACAATCAACAGATTTGCACCCTTAATCATCCAGACCCACAATCTATGTTCTACCCACCTTGCTATATCATGTCTTCAAACAAACCCAGGATATGATGGTCTGTTTATCTTTCTGCAGATAAAACAGCTGTCGTTTGGGGTTTTCCATATTGCCTTTACTCCAGACACACACACACCCGCAAACTGGCACCCCTTTTCCCAAGAAATCGACTACTCACACACCGCCTAAATTTCCCTATTTGGTGGTAAGCCATGCAATAGCCCCAGAAAACTGTCTGAATTCTTTGATGTAAAAAATCTTCCCATACCCAAACCCTAGCTCTAGAAAACATGGCTCATTTTCTTCCATAAACTGATAAGCTCCGCTACAGATTAAGAATGGACAAATTTGTTCATTTTGGTTTCTCATTTTTCCCAAAGGTTCTCTGGAGATAGGCAAAGCAAGCTGGAGGGGATTGCTTATCTATGGTTTCCCTATTTCACCTTTATCACCTAATTGTCCCCAGGGGGTTGGAAGGGACTATTAGCTGCTAAGGAGAAATTGGCATAGCTATGTAACAGAGAGATTCCTTTCAGCTTTCTCTGCCTGTCTCTTTGGGAACTTCCCAGCTCTGGAATGAGCTCCCTGGTGAGGTTCGCCTGTCACCTACATTGTATTCCTTTCGGCTCCAGGTGAAGACCTTTTTATTTTCCCAGGCATTTTAGCATTTTAGCTTTCTAAACGTTTAGCTTTGCTGTTTTAAATCTGTATTTTAAACTCCTGCACTGCTGCTAGGTTTTATTGTGGTTGTACTGTTATATTGTGGTTTTAATGTTCTATATATTTTAAATTGTTTTATTGTGTGCTGTTTGGTTTTAATTTTTGTGAACCGCCCAGAGAGCTTCGGCTATTGGGCAGTATAGAAATGAAATGAATGAATGAATGAATGAATGAATGAATAAATAAATAAATAAATAAATAAACTAACTAACTTTCGGAATTCTTAAGAGTCAGAGCCTGGCTTACACAGAGCTGCTTTTTATGGGATGAGCATAACGTGTATTCAGGAATCCTAAACACAGGGAGCACATCAATGAAGTTCTTTTTGTCCAAGTCTCACTAAAAAGATCCAGAGCTGCTCAGCACCACTGTAGTGCCATTTCAATGGGATCTACCCTGAAGATGGATTATGCCCAAGTGTGCATGATGCCTGCATATCACAGAATGCCCAGGTTTCTCTCAAAAAAACAAAAACTCCTTAAAAATGTAATAATTTAACACACATGCACACATACACACACACGTGTGTGTTTCATAACCACCTTAGCTCAGCCTTCCCCAACATGATAACCTCCAGATATTTTGGGCTGCAACTCTCCCACCAGCCCCAGCCAGCATGGCAAATGATCAGAGATTATGAGAACTCTAGTCCAAAACAGCTCCTAGGATGGCCATCTGTCCTCTTTTATGGAGGACAGTTCTCTGTTTGAAGGTCTGCCAGAGGACTGTTCCCTATTTGAAGGCGTTCTCTATTTGAAGGGCTGCCCTGTCGGTTCAAAGATAAAGAACTATAAAAACTGTTGCCCATTAACAGCAGGCTGAAAAGGCAGGAACACAGGTCCTGTGGTCACAGGTTTCCACACCATGGTGAGATGTGCTGTATTTCTATTTAAATTATAATTATTTCTAAATTTGCATCTATACATATAAATATATGCAAATTATACGCAAATCAGTGTCCTCTTTTCTCCTCTCTTTTAGTGATGCATGTCCTCTTTATTTGGCAATTCATATGTGGCCACCCTAGGAAGGACTCAGGTTGGGAAAGGCTGGGCTAGCTAAAGGTATGTGTGTGTGTGTGTGTGTGTGTGTGTGTCTGTCTGTCTGTCTGTCTTGGGGGTGGGGGTATGTCTCACAACATCATATTATAATAACCTTTATACTAGTGATTCAAAAGCATATCACTTGGTTCACTCCTATGAGTATTGTTGTTTGGAACCGAAGTATGAAAATGCCATTTTTTGAAGTGGTTTTGTTGACTTTTTTGGGAGTGGGCATGACTGTCTTGGCTCCAAGCCCAGACGTTACACAGGGTTGTTCTCATCAGAGCATGAACAACGTGATCAATTAGCCTTCCTCAAATGCCTCTATTCTGTGCTGCCCACTAACTTATTACTCACCAAAGGAGAACAAGGCCACTGCTCCAACTTTTGCAGCCATATGCCCAGCCGGATTGTCGTACACGCAGCAGCCGAGGGCTGGGGATCGGGGAGGGGAAGTGGCTGTTATCTACCGGGAGTCCTTGGTCTTCACCAGACCCCCTCTCCAGGAGACCAAGGTTGTTGAGTGCATGTACTGGAGGTTGGGCCCGAAAGGCAGTCTGAGGATTCTGCTCATATACCGCCCACCCCACTGCACAACTGACTCCCTGGCCGAGGTGCCTGAGGTGGTCTCTGATGTATGTGTGCAGTCCCCTAACTTATTGGTGTTGCAGGACTTCAATGTACATTCAGAGGCCATCCTCACGGGGGCACCCAGGACTTCAAGGAGACCATGGCTTCCTGGGAGCTGTGCCCTATTCCAGCTGGGCCCACCCACGTAGCTGGTCGGGCATTAGACCTTGTGTTTGTTTTTGGGGAAGCAGGGAGTGATGTGGAAGTCAGGGGTATATCCACCACCCCCTTGTCATAGTCAGATCACTATCTGGTGACGTTGGACTTCTCGGTTCCACAACCCCTCTGCAGGGGTGGAGGACCCATTAAAATGGTCCGCCCCAGGCGTCTTATGGATCCAAATGGATTCCTGAACGCGCTTGGGGATTCTCTGGAGCACACAAATGGGCACTCAGTCGAGACCCTGGTGGGTGGCTGGAATGCCACAATCACTGGGGCATTAGATTGGGTGGCTCTGAAATGCCCTCTCCCCCTGAACAGGGTTCAAACTGCACCATGGTTTAATCCGTGGTTACAAGCTCTGAAACAGGTGGTGAGATGGCTAGAGCGCCAGTGGCGGAAGTCTCACTCTGCAGGTGATCAGACATGGGCTAGAGCTGTATCTTCAGCCTATCATGTGGCGATGAAGGCTACAGAAAAGGAATATTATGCTGCCTCTATCGTGTCTGCAGAGTGCTGTCCCAGGAGGCTGTTCCAAGTTGTCCGAAGCCTGGTCGTTCTAGTTGCTCCGGAACCGCTGGAGCATTCTAAGGCCTCCTGTGAGGCCTTGGCAAGGCACTTTGTGGACAAAACTGATTGGATCAGAAGTGTTATTCCATGTGCCATGGACACAGTTAGTGAGCGAGTGGCGGCCTGTGGTGAACCAGTTTTGTGGGATCGGTTCCAGCTTTTCTTTCTGATAAAGTGGATAAGGTGCTTTCATCTGTAAAGCTGACCACCTGCTTAATTGATCCTTGCCCATCTTGGCTCATTATGAGCTTCAGAGAAAGACTGGGTGAGGGGATCAGGGCGGTGGTGAACGCCACCCTTGAGGAGGGAGTGATGCCATCAGCCCTCAAGGAGGCAGTGATAAGACCGCTCTTAAAGAAGCCCTCCTTGGATCCCCAAGTCTTGAGCAACTTTCACCCAGTCTCGAATCTGCCATTTTGGGGCAAGATAATTGAGCGGGTGATGGCGATGCAGTTGAAGGCACACTTGGAAGAAGCTGATTATCTAGATCCATTTCAATCAGGCTTCAGGCCTGGGCCAGAAACGACCTTGGTTGCCTTGGTGGATGATATGAGGAGAGCTTTGGATAGGGGTGAATACTCCTTCCTTGTTCTCCTCGAACTCTCAGCGGCTTTTAATACCGTTGACCATGGTACCCTCCTGGACTGCCTGGAGAGGTTGGGCATTGGAGACATCGTATTACAGTGGTTCCGGTCCTTCCTCTCCAGCAGGTACCAGAATGTAGCTCTGGGGGAGGAGACTTCAGACCCGTGGCCGCTCACTTATGGGGTGCCACAGGGTTCCATCCTCTCCCCAATGCTATTTAACTTCTATGTAAAGCTGCTGGGGGCTATCATCAGGAGGTCTGGGATGCGGTGTCATCAATATGTGGATGACATGCAGCTCTACCTCTCGTTCAAATCTTAACCAGAGTTGACCGTAGAATCTCTGTCCAAATGTTTGGAGACGGTGAGTGGCTGGATGAGTGTTGGTTTTGACCTTTAAAACCCTATACAGTTCTGGCCCAGCCTAACCCCTTTTATTTATTAAATTTATTGATCGCCCATCTGGCCGGGCCACTCTGGGCAATGTACAACAGTACAATTTAAAACAGTAAAATTGCACATTAAAAATTGTCTAAGAATACCCTAACCCACCCAAAATGCTTATCCAAACAACCAAGTTTTCAATGCATGGCAGAAGCTCATTAAAGAAGGGGCATGGCGGCGTTCCCTAGGGAGGGAGTTCCACAGAGTGGGGGCCACCACAGAGAAGGCCCTCTCCCTCATCCTCACCAGCCTAGCTGTCCTGGCCAATGGGGCAGAGAGAAGGCCATCCAAGGCTGATCTCGTTGAGCGACCTGTCTGTTGTGGCTGCAGGCATTCCTTGAGACAGGCTGGGCCTGTCTCAAACCCCATGATTTCCGGTCCAGGTGGGGTCCGCAGCAAGGAAATCCGGGCCGCTTGGGGACCCACAGATTTCCCAAGAGCCTTATCTGCTGGATTTCGCGGGGTGGCTCTCCTCCTGGCTGCGCCGGGACCCTTCTTCTCCACACCGGCTGTTAAGGAAGCCATTAACAGCTGGTGGGAAAGAAGGGTCTCGGTGGCACCCCACGCCCTCTCCCTGGTCTCCTCAAGAGGAGGCCAGGGCAAGCACACTGAGCACTGGCCATGCCATGACCTTTCTTCCCCGCACTGGCTGTTAAGGAAGTCCTTGACAGCCGGCATGGGAAGGAAGGGCCTCAGTGACACCTAGAACTCTGGAGAGTCACCCCATTGAAAATCTCACCGACCCAAAGGTGAGTGGGGGTGGCCCACTGCGGACTTCACAGGTTGGATTCTTGAGAATCCGGCCTGATTTGAGTCCGCAGTGGATTTCTCGGGCTTCCCTAGTCTACCTTCTGACCACCATTGTCACTAGCTATTATTATTTCTCACCCTCTTTCTCGTAATTGTTACCGCTTGCTTGCATGACAGGCAGAAAGCCAGGGAGCAAGTGGGCAGGGGCATCTGCTGCTCCTCCTCCTCACCACCAGCACTGTCTGAGACCGAGCTGGAGGCAAATGACGGCAGAGACTGCATGGGTGAAAAGGAGGAGCAACTCCAAGGAGCTCTGGTCAGGGGCCTCCTTCTGAGGCATGGTCCCCTTGGCAAGTGCCCAGTGATGACTACCCTTGATGCTGAGCATAAGTGCGAATGAGGCTGAACTACAATGAGGAGGGTGAATGGTTTGGAGGATAGAATACTAGCCTAGAGAACAGGCTTTAATAGCAAGAATGGCTTTACTAAATAATTTAAGGCTGAAATCCAATGCATATTTACTTGGGTAAATCCCATGGAAATTAATATGATTTTCTTTTGAGTAAACATGCTTACGCTTGCATTGCATATTTCTTTGGGCTACACAAGATTATTATCTGAAATCATAAGCAATGAAGAAGGCTGCCTGGTCCACCGGTGCCCCTCAGGTCATCACAAATTTTCATAAAAACCATCCAAGGCTATTTTTGTATATCTGAGCATGATGAAATCTATTTTTAACCATGTGCCATGAAAAATGCAAATATTTACCAAACAAGAAAGAACTGTTTACGGAGTGTGGGATGGAAAAGACTATGGGACGCTGGTATCAGAGATCTGATAAGAGATGGATGGTCTTGCTATGAATAATTGGCTGAGCTTAGGGCTGCCATGAGATCCCATTAAAAAAAAATCACTTTCACATTCCAGAAACCAAAGAGATTAATCAATGTAACCACCACCACCTCATCTTCTCTTGGCCTTCTAAAATTTTAGAGTTACAAGTGAACATCGCAATTCACTGATTTTCAGCTGATATTGTAAGCTGCCTAGGAAAACTTTGGGCATGGTTTGCATGTCATGCTAGATTGAGGGCCACGGTGAGCAAAAAAATTCATTTATAAATGCTTAATAAATAAATCATTAATAATAAAACAGTGGTGCAGAACCTCAAGCTCAGGAGCCAAATCCAGCCAGAGGTCCCCAGAAGGCTACACCCCTTTTCCACAATTGCTGATCGTTTGGTTTCCCAGCTTTTGTGCCATTTTTCCATTCTAAAAGGTTGAAATGTCTCTGAAATGAAATATGCTAGTATTTTGCCACCACCCCTTTTGTCTTAGTCCCCAACCACCCCTGGAATGCTGCCCTCAAGAGCTTCTATAGTTGAATGACTGACAAATCCACCTTTTAGTCCTAGGGCACATTTTAGCAGGGGCTCTCCAATCATTGTGCTCTGGGGGAGGGCAAGGATGGAACTGTGAGATGGCCATTCTTCCAACACCACCAGGCTTTACTACCAAAAAAAAAAAAAAAGCTTTAAACTGGCTTTCAGTCATCATAACTCCTTAGCTCCTGAACCTATCCTTTTGAAACTTTGCAGGTTTCTTGCCTGGAGACATCTCTATGATGTGTGCCAATTGCAAACAAATTGCCCAAAAGACCTCCAGAAAAAGGGGAAGCAAATCACTCACACACACACCTTAAATGTGAGGAGTCCCCTTCCACATAAATTGCTACACCTATCCTTCTGAAACCTTGCAGGTTTTTTAGTTATTCACAGCTCAAGGCTGTCAGTCAGTTTCAGAACAATGGCCCACAAGGAACATAGGGAGATAGGTATGTCCTCTTTGGGATACCTTCAGAATGTCATGGCTACTCTTGCATGAAAAACCTTGTGCCTTAAATCTGAAATTTGGCAGGTTCAGTCCCCTGACATAGGGCAACTATCCCTGCAAATTTCATCTAATTCAGCCAAGAAATAAAACAGTTATAGGCAGTTGCTCTTTTAAAAAGATCAAAATATAAGGTGTGTACCACAGAACCAGAGCCTCGTGTGGCGCAGAGTGGTAGGTGGCTGTATAGCAACCAAAGCTCTCCCCACGACCTGAGTTCGATCCCAGCGGAAGCTGGGTCCCAGGTAGCCGGCTCAGGTTGACTCAGCCTTCCATCCTTCCGAGGTCGGTAAAATGAGTACCCAGCTTGCTGGGGGGAAAGGTAGTCACGACTGGGGAAGGCAATGGCAAACCACCCTGCTACAGTCTGCCACAAAAACGCTAGTGCACGCAGCATCCCTCTAGGGGTCAGCAATGACCCGGTGCTTGCACAGGAGGAACCTTTCCTTTATAGGGGCCGCGGTGGCTTAGTGGTTAAGACGCTGAACTGCAGACCGGAAGGTCGGCAGGACAGCAGTTCGAGACCCGAGTGCTGCATGACGGAGTGAGCTCCCGTCTTCAGTCCCAGCTCCTGCCAACCTAGCAGTTCGAAAGCAAGAAATTGCAAGTAGATAAATAGGTACCGCCTCGGCGGGAAAGGTGACAGCGTTCCGTGCACCTCGGTGTTCAGTCATGCCGGCCACATGACCACGGAAGCGTCTTCGGACAGCACTGGCTCTTCGGCTTAGAAACGGGGATGAGCACCGCACCCTAGAGTCGGACACAACTGGTTGGGGACACCTTTACCTTTTTTTTACCACAGAACCCCCTATACCTATTTTCCTGAAATTTAGCATACCTAATCCCCACTTCAGGTGCTACTTTGCCTGCAAATCATCCAGTACTGACTGAGAGAAAACACTTGTAGCCATTTTTATTTCCCATGACAGTCAATGGGAGGCACAAAGCCTTCCATTTCTAAATCTTTGCTTCGGTTTGGTACTATGATGCACACACATCATGGATTGGATCCAAAGGACCATGACTGGAAACAAAACAATTGCTAGTGATGTTCCACAAACGCTTGTAAGAAGGGTTTGCACCATGCTCTAACAGGCAAGTTCTCACATTTATACTTGTGCAAGTGTTGCACATGTGGAAGAATATCTTTGGATTTATTTCCACTTTCTCATGCAAAACTCTAGCACAAGGTGTAAAAACAGCTCTTCTGTGAACACAAGGCACCTGCTGCATGTTGAAGGGTACCTTTAGATCTCCAGCCCCATGTCAGATGCGAAGGGCTGCTCATGTAGAATTAGGAACAAAGTGCCTTAAAGAACTTAGGAGTGGTGACTGGGACAAAACTGGAGCCACTGCAACATACGTATGTAGTTCTATGGATATCCACCCTTCAGAATTGACAGGCCATGTGTGTCTTTAGCACTGGAGATGCATACCTGAGTAGATCAACACCAAAGCAAGCTCAGACTAGAGCTTTGGTGGATCTCCAAAGGAAAGGGGCTCTACCATCATATGCCAAGCTTTGCGAGCACCTCTTGATGCATGCGCTCTTTTCATCTGGATCACAAACAATATTACTAAGATCTTAGGAATGCTTGATCCTAGGGGTCACGATGGGACATACCTTCTTGATATATTGCATCCCGGCTGACTAGGTTAAAAAACAACACTTTGGAAGACAATAGGAAACCAATTCACAAGTGCCGATGGTGCCATTTGCTCCCATTGGCCCATCCCTGTTAGGAAGTGGAACGCTGCATTCTCTACCAGCTTGAGCTCCCTGAGAGTGTGGAAGGGTTGGCCTGTGTAGAATGCATCAAGGCAGACTAACCTTGAGGTTACAAAGGCATAAAAGTTAATTGACGGGTCTGAATCTGATCAAGAGAGTTATAGTTTCCATGGAGCCAGTGAAAGGCACTCCTGGCTAATGCTGAAACCTGGGGATCCTCCAAGTGCAGGGATAAATTAAGGAGCACCTGGATTTGGCTGTGGGCTTCAGAGACCACGATATACTGAATGCCATCTGTGGCAGGTATTTGTTCTGCCAGGTCACAGGGAGTTCCAACTATCTTGTCTGGATTGTCATCTCACTGTCATCCAGTTCCCAGTAAGAACTAAACACTAGGGATAACCACACACTAAGAAGTTGTTAGTGTACACCTAAATGTGTGACTGCAAGAAACGTGTAATATGAACATTAGACAAGTACTTGCATCATGGAGTCATGCAGTTTGCCTCTACATTATGCATGAACTAGCCAGATGGAAGAGGAGTGGCAGAATTAGATGTCAGTAGCAAACTGATGGCACCAGACTCCATATTTCCCTATGATCTGCCCCAACACCTTCATATACTAGTTACTGAGTGAAAAAAGGGAAGACTCCTATGGTATGATGACCTCTAGCCCACCATCACCACCACCACTCACTTGATCAAGGATGGGCAAGTTGTGGCCCTCCAGAGGGTTTAATGTACAACTCCCGTGATCTCTCACCATTGGCTATGTTGGCTAGGGCTGATGGGAGTTGTAGGCCAAAATATCTGGAAGACCACAACTTGCCCACCCCTGCACTAGATTCTCACTGCTTAGAATGAGGGGGATAGTATACAGTCCCCCAGTTGTGTCACCTGCACCTTTGGATCAACAGTAGCAAAACCCACAGAAAGATCTAACAATGTCACTAGGGTCTGACCCAACCTTCCCCAACCTGATGCCCTCCAGATGTTTCAGATGGCAGCGCCCATAATTCCTGACCATTGGCCTTACTGACTGGGGCTTTTTGGAGTTGTATTCCAAAGCATCTGGAGTACACCACTCAAGTTGGGGGAGGCTGGTCTACCCTTTGTGTCTTTAAGGAACACAGACCAAGGCCACAACCCTAGTCTGCCTGCAGTCTCCATACAATGTCAGGTTCACATCCCATCTGGCAGAGGCCCAGAAAAATTGGCTGGAATCCTGTGTGTCTGAAGCTGCTGGTCAACAACCTTCTTAAAAAGGGAAGCTTGGAAACAGGGTAGTAATGGGCTGTGGAATCTGCATGTAGGCTTACTTCTTCTTTTTGCTAAGGGCTGAAGAACCATAGATCCAAAACTGGGTCTGAAGCTAGACTGAAATGAGTCTAGATAATCTGCTTCATCCAAAAGAACTTGAATCTGGACAGCCACCAGTTCCTCTGTTGCCTTGCCCAGATGTAGAAGGTTAGAGACTGTCTTATAATCCCCTGAATCAAAAGGGGCCCAAACTATCCTGAACAGTCTGCTGATTACCCCAACCATCAAAGGATACAGCTTTCACCAACCAGCACAGGCATTGTTCCCATTCACAAACGTCTATCTGCATAGCCTCACCACCCCTTCTGCTCTGGTGAGTGAAACTGTTTAGAAGTGATTCTCTCCCCACTACCCCACCAAAAAAAACCCCAAAAAACAAAAACCAGAACAAGACTGAGCCCATGATAGCTAAAACGTTGATTCTTTAGATGTATGGTAAGCCAGACCTGCTTGGTTTGGGAGACCCTTGTGCTCATTTTGCTGAGTGGAACCCTGGACTTCTGCCCCAAAGTCCTACCTTAATGACATCCCTGGTAACAACCCCCAGATGAGTCTTAATGCTTATGAAGTCTCAGAGATGTCTTGCAAGTATATGTGCATTAAGCCAAATGCCTATAAGATGGGTTGCAAACCTGTCATGGTGGGTATTGGACTTGTGTGTGTGTGTGTGTGTGTGTGTGTATCATTGTATTGTTTAGATTTGTAGTTTGACTCATCCCAAAGCCTTTGAGCATATAACAATTTAAAGGCATAAAGATTCCATTAAAATAATCATGTTTTAATACCATTGAAAGACACACACCCGTCCCTCTGCCAACTTAATCCTGACCCCCAAAAGCCGGATATGGCTTTCCAAGGGTTGGTGGAGATCTTGTAACTGGGAAGACAGCCTGTCTGAATGTCTCTCTGTACACCCTTGCTTTCTGAACCTGGTGCTCTAAATCTGTGCCCCACCTGGTAGATTATATCTTGTCAAGAGACTGGATGATTCAACCAGGGCTGTGTGGAATGTCTTCATGAGAAGAAGGGTGGTCTCCAGTCCTCTGAAGAAACCGTTCCTGGAACCAGTGCCAGCTCCAGGTCTTGAGGGCCCTCGGGAAGACACCCTCAACAGGGCCCTCCCTCAGTGAGCCCACCTTCTCACCACCATTGCCACCAGCTGCTCTTGCTCCTCATCCTCTTTCCCATCATTGCTACCACTTGCTTGCTTGAGAGGCAGAGAGCCAGTGAACAAGTAGGCAGTGGAAGTAGGGGAGGAACAACCCCAGGATGCTCTTGTCAGTGGCCCCTGCTGGGGTGTGGGCCCTCAGCCAGTGCCCAGTCATGCCTACCCTGGATGCCAGCCCTGCCCTGAACCCTTGAATCCAGCGAATGACAACCAGACTCTCATTTTCTGTGTCTGGTCAAACTCATAGAGAAAACAGCAGTGGTCTAGCTCCAAGCTCTTTTAGCCAAGACAAAACATCTGGACCCATTTCAGTCTAGCTTCAGGCCTTAGTTTTGGAACAGATTCACAGAACCTGCCTTGGTTCTGCTGTTGGACAACCTTTGAAAGGGTGTGACCCTCCTGATTCTATTAGACCTCTCAGCACCATTCTGTGCCATCAGCCCTGGTCTCTTTCAGTGCCATCCGTCAGGGTTAGACATTGGAGACATAACATTGCAGTGGTTCCATTTTAGCAGGGAGGATGAAGGTGCTGCAAGATTGCTGATCCACCCCATAAAACCTATCCAACAGGGTTCTACAAGGTGGTTCAGACATAAATCCCCCACCCCCATCATGTTATTGAGTATCTCTACGAAACCACTGGGAGAAATCATTCAAGGAATTTGTAGTTCATTGAGGTAATCCCTGTTGCCAAGTCCTCTGCAAAATGAAGATCAGCCAAGTTATTTCATGGGGTAAAAGGCAATATGATCATGTGGAGACAGCTTGGATTCACCCAGCCTTTTACCCCATGAAATAACTTTGCTGGGCTTTATTTTGCAGAGGACTCAGCAACAGGGATTACCTCAATGCTACTATTGATGGGCAGTCTTTAAATAATGATTTATGCCTCAGTTGGCCATCTTTGGCATGACCTAGGGTGGCCATGTGTCCTCTTTCACAGATTAAGTCCGGGTTAAAGAGAAAAAACCACAAGGAGGAGGAGCTGGGCCTCGAAGTTGGCCATCCACAGTTAGCACCTGGACAGCAGGCTGAGCAGGCAGGCACACCTGTCACCTGGTCACAATTTTCCACACTATGGTGAGATGTCCTGTATTTCTATTTCAATTATAATCATCATTTCTAAATGTGCATCTTCACATATAAATTAGCATATGCAAATTCTATGAAAATCAGTGCCCACTTTTGTCCTCTTTTGGCCATTCATAAGTGGCTGCCCCACATGAGCCAGCCAGGCTCTAGTCATCTCCCCTTCCTGCTTCGTCCATCTCACAGGCGAACTGTCACAGTGGGGAAGGATGCACACCCCATAATCCCTGACCATTGGCCATGCTGGCTGGGGTCAATGGGAGTTGTAGTCCAAAGCATCAGGTTACCTACCCTAATACCAGCCTATCATCCTCCAGCATGAATCTGCAAGAATCACAATGCGTTCTCATCCTGAATTGAGTCAAGCATGACAAATGTTTCTGTTTCTCGCTGCCCCGGCACTAAAGAGTAGAAGTAAGCTCAGGGCTCAGCATGAGCACTAAGAGGGGGGAGACACTCGACACACAGCTCTAGCCTGCCTCGTTGCATTTTCTACTTACCCTCTCTGCCATTACCTTCAGCTCGCCACCATGATCCCAGTTATTCCCTTCCTTTCAGCTAACAACAATAAGGAATATCTACACACCACAGTCAAACGTTCAGAGCCTTTTGTCCATGGCAAGCCTTTCCAGAAATGGATATTACTGTGGGCATATTAAGTTGCCTTCCATGGTGTCACTCCCCGCCCTGCCCCCCCCCCCGCCACCGCAAAGTGTGCCTAAATTAAACTATCAAAGAAGATGCTCAAAGAAGAAGAAAAGAGGACTGTCAACATTTCCTTATGTTCAGTGTACCCTTCCCCCGTAAACTGTGCAATTCCCTTCCTGAGCAATCACGGGTCTATTTGCATTGCTGGAGCAAAACCAAAGTGCCTGATAGTAACACAGCGAAAGTAAAGGTTGTATCTACAAAGACGTCTATCTCCTTGTCAGCCCTTTCCATAAAGATTCTTCGAATGAAGGTCCAGCAAACTCACCAGCAGCATTCATCTGGTTGCAACTAATAATTTACGTCAGTCATTACTGTTCAGGATCAATTGGGTTCTACGGTTGTTCCGGTGCTGTCATTTTCACTCCATCAAGAAAACCCGTTTTCTCACCTGACCTCTGCACGTAGAGATCCCCTTTCCTCAACAAGACACAAACTGCAGGTAAAGCAGGACTGTGCGGGCTTTCCTAGGACTTTACCTGAGACACTATTTGCATGGCCCCTCCCTCCTCTGCCGTTGTCCCAGCCCAGGCCATCATTCACCTTCCAACATCTTTAGTGAGACAATTTTTCTCAGTTACATCATCACTACTGCACTTCTGCAGATTTAAGTTTCATTTCAAGGTATGAAAATGGGCCTCTTTCTAGATTGTCCTTTGTGGTCTATGAACAACAATAGGCTAGGAAATAATACAAATACACGCTTGTTCATTACTGGAACCAGCTCCTGTGCTATATTTAAGTCCTGTTACTTTGCCCTGGAAGAACTGGTGCTAATCAAAGACATGACTCATTAATCAGGGTATCACCAGCATGTTGGCCACACAGAATAAGGCTGAAATCCTGTACACCAAGGCTGAGGAACCTGAAGCCTTCCAGAGGTTGTTGGACTCCAATTCTCATCAACCCAGCCAGCCTGGCCAATGGTGAGGGATGGTGGGAGTTGTAGTTCAGCAGACTTATGTGAGAGTAACAGCACAATCCTTTGCATGTCTACTCAGATGTACGTCCCAACTGACCAATGAGGGTTCCTCATCTGGCCCCACCTCCACTCTGATCAGCAGCTGTATCTAGCCCCGCCCCCACTGCAATCAGCAGCTCATCAGCGGCTGTATTGAGTGTATAAAACTGTACACAGCCTAAAGATACTAATGCTGTCTTTTGCCCCAATCTTTGGGTCTCTTGTCTGTGCGTTTGTCTTCACTGCACATATTAATTGCTTTTAGCAAGCTGAATGTGGACTATCACAGTTCTTTATTAAGTTTTAAAAAATACGAAACAATCACGTCTCTATCGATTGCACCAGTCTAACAGCAATACACTCTTTTAGGCTGCAATCCCATGCACGCTTACCTGGGAGTAAGCACCAGTTAACACAGTGGGACTAATTTCTGTGTAAACATGCACAGGATTGCACCGTATAGAAAGAAAGGGAATAAAGAGACAAATCAATTACATAGAGCCAGGGTTGCATAGTGGTTAGAATGTTGGACTGGGCCTTGGGAGATCTGGGTTCTAATCCCCACTTGGCTATGAAAAGGGAGAGAAGTGTCTCCCTATCCATTTTCTCCACACTGTACATAATGGTGTATAAGGGCAGTGTGCTACTGGCAGTTTAATTTTCAATTCCTTTCCTAATTATGCCCAATATGGAATTTACCTTTGTCACAGCAGCCGCACACTGGGTTGAAATTTTCAGCGAGCCATCCATCAAATCCGCAAGATTTCTTTCTTGATTGGTCACTGCTAGGTCAGATCTCATCAGGTTATACTTAAAGTGGGGATTATTGCCCCCACATGCATCACTTTACATTTGCTTACTTTTTAGCCGCATTTCCCATTTGGAAGCACATTTTCTCAGTTTGGAGCTCCTCACAATCCCTTTTTGTTTTAACCACCCTAAATAGCTTGGTGTCATCAGCAAACTTGGCCACCTCACTGCTCATTCCTAATTCCAGATCATGTAAGAATAACTTGAAAAGCATTAGTCACAATACAGATCCCTGTGGGACCCCACTGTTTACATCCCTCCATTGGGAGAATTTACCATTTATTCCTCCTCCCTGCTTTCTGTTCTTTAACCAGTTACTGATCCATAAGAGGACCTCTCCTCTTATCCATGACTGCTAAGTTTGGCAGGAATCTTTGGTAGGGGACTTATTCACTGTGACATAGATAATTGAAAGCACATGATACAATTTTATGCAGTTGAGTAAGCAATTTACAACTGATTCTTTCGTGTTTGTTTGCTTGGTTGTTTATATCCTATATTTCTATCCCATTCTTCAATCTCAAAAGAGTTCTCAAAGCAGCTCACAAGGTCAAGATTTTTTTTATGAAACACACACACACACACACAATGGGCCAGTTCACACAATCATTGTAGGCTAAATAGGCCATGGTGACTTGTTTAAGCTGCAGCATGTGCCAGGGGCAATTTGCATGATCTCCTGTCTGGCTGCAGCTTGTCATGTTGCCCGAACCTGGGCGGCATGGCTTGTTTGAGGGGGAAACAACCCTCAAATAACCCAACAACAGCCCATGGGTTATTAGAGGGTCCTTTCCCCCTCAAACAAGCCATGCCATCCAGGTTCAGACAACACAAGCCTCTGCCAGGCAGGAGATTACACAAATTGCGCCCAGCATGCACCACAGCTTAAACAAGCCACTTCGGGGGGGGGGGGGATCTTCATGACAATAGAATGAGAAGCGCTTTGGAGTATTATCCAAATTTTTATGGAATCGGCTTTGGTCCGTCAGGAACACATGAAGCAAGAAAAGTCAAGTGTACCATACCTTTAAAATCCAGTTTTCACAGGTCACACAGCGCTTCAAAGGAACATACCTCTGGGTTTGGTGGGGGGAGTAGAACTGAACATCATCAACTTGGCAGGGGCTGCTCAACCAATGAGACAGGCTTGTTTCCTGCTCCTGTCCAGGCTCCCCTCCTTTTGCATGAAGAACCCAAAATCCACAATTCTTGAGTGCAGTATCTGAAGGCTCCCTATGACAGCGTTCCCCCTCCCCCCATTTTGCCCCATTCCAGCATACTGTCAGAGAGTTATTGCTTCCACACACACAGCTTTCTCCTTCTCTGGGCAATTTCTCCCTGCTTGCAATGACAAGCTCCCGAGACCTCACCAGATTGGAGAAGGACTTCACATAACATCCAAAAAGCAACTTTACACAATATCAGAGATGCGATTTAACAAAACAATGGAGAAGCGAAGTAATCCAAACATCAGAGAAGTGAATAATCACAGAGGCTAATTACTGGCTGGAAAGGCTTAGTGAGGACAATGACACTCCCCTGGGCAGGGCTATCATGCCTAAGTAAATGCAGAGGATAGGGGCACACAGCACCAGAAGCACGGAGAACCTGAATTAAATAAATCAAATAGAGTAAAAGTAGTCTCAGAAAATCCAGCTTTTCCACTGGAAATCTCCAGGGTGCCTGCAGATTGGCCACAATGTCATCTGCCGCCAATGACCTCAAAATGTTCCCAATTCCCAGCAAATCCCCCCTGAGGACAGCTCCCATGGCTTGTTTAGCCTATAAAGACCATCCAAATCAGGTCAATAAAACCGCTAGTACAACAGTTGTAAAACAGCATAACAATACAACCAAAATATAAAAGCAGAACCAAGTATATTTAAAACCTTGTATTATAAGAGCATTTAAAGACTCCAGGCAAATAAAAATATCTTCACCTGGCACCAAAAGTTAACAAAGTTGGTATCTGCCGAGACTCCCTGGGGAGCACATTCCAAAGACAGGGCGCCACCATTGAAAAGGCCCTGTCTCACATTACCAAACTGTGATGGCAGGGGGACAAAGAAATGTCTTTGAAGAATATCTCAGTATTCAAACAGGTTCACGTGGTCCTTGAGTTAAACTGGTCCTAAATTCTGTGAATTATGAGTCATGCATTCATATTCACTGCTGATAGAAAGGGACAGTCTTCTAGTTTGCATAAATAGTAGCATTATATAACTAATCAGTACATGGGATACAATTAAAACATATTATTATTATTATTATTATTATTATTATTATTATTATTATTATTACCCTACTCCTCAGCCAAAAAGGCTCCTGGAATGGATTGTTTGCAGTTGGTAAACAAGAGAGCCCCTGCCTGCAGGCTTAAAATCTAAAAAGACATGGCACACAAGGAAAAGGGGATGGGGAAAGGAAAAAAATTAAGTAGTCTTTCAGTGGGGCTAGTGGAATGGCCCTGCTTCCCCTCTGATAATGGTTAAGGATCAATCAAGGTTGGGGTGGAGAATGTATAGCCCTCCAGATGTTGTTGGACTACAACTCCCATCAGCCCTGATAATTGGCCATCCTGACTGGGGCTGCTGTTGAGTCCAACAACATTTGGAGAGCCACAGTTTCCTCCCCCCTGCTCTAAGCTGATGGAGATTTCTCTGATAGCAAACTGGGGGAGTGCAGCAAAAAAATTCAAAATCTAAGAACATTCTGGATTGAATATTATAGCACCTTGCTGCATTTCCCCCTCGTTTCACAACAGGGGACAAACTTGCCAGCTCAGAACATGTAGATCTGTACCTACAGTTTGTCCCAAGGAAACACTTTTCTCCTGGAACACAAGCTACTCCCACACTTTCGGTTGTGGTCTACAGTGAAACTCAGACTCCTGCCAAAATCTATCTATTGTTTGAGTCTTATTGTGTACTCTTGTGAGCATGTTTAGTACATCCCAGTGTAAGCCCAGGTCACGGGAGATGACTATCGGTAGCTGAACTTCAAAGTGAGAGATGGAGGACTTCCAGGTTCTCGGAAACCTTGAAGGCTCAAGAGGCTTTGGAGTGATTTTTTTTTTACCCTTTCCTAAGTGTGAATCAAAGGACCAAATTGTACATCATGTGTCATTTTCTTTTCCCTGGTGTTTGTTTTTTAAAAAAGGAAATGCACCCATGGACAATGGAATCTTTTGGTGAGAACCAGCTGTTTAATCTCTGCCTTGCCACCTCTTAAAACCACTCTCTCCCAAGCTGCTTTTTTATTTGTGCGGGAAAGATACAAATGTATTTTCCCCTATACTGGGAAAGCAACTGGTAGGAGGGTATGTGTGATGATTTTGAATGAGCAATCAGGTAGCAAGGAAAGGGTTAAGCAGCCCTATCCCAATGCCTGTGGGTTCCTGGTTGACAGCTGGTTGGCCACTGTGTGAACAGAATGCTGGACCAGATGAACCCTTGGCCTGATCCAGCATGGCTCTTCTTATGTTCTTATTCCAGCCTTTCATGGATGTTTTTCCTTTAAACACACACACACACACACACACACACACAGAGTTGGGAAAGGATCACACTACATGTAACATGCCATTTGGCCCAAAGCCACATCATAAGGTAATTATTTTTAAAAAATGACGTAGATTTCTCCATTGACAAAGTAGTAAAACTAAAACTTTTTTTGCAACTAGGAAAGCAATCTAGAGTCAATGTTATATCTGTTCAGGGCCAAAAACAAACACACACACACACGTTATTTGCATACTAAGGGCATACAATAAAACTGGTATTGACTTCAGGGAACTTTAGAGAGTATCGGCCTCATGACATTGGAAGGTTTGCTGCTAACTGCTATGAAAAATACCACTCTATAGTCTCTAAGTTGCTCAGGACTAGGAACATGGAACTTCAACATTCGAAAAACACATTACACAATAGGTGATGCACCTCACAAACTCCCTCTTAGCCTAAGTTAGCCTTCCCCAGTCTGCTGCTTTCCAGAGTTTGGGATAACAATTCTCAGAATGCATGACAATTGGCCATACTGGCTGGGACTGATGGGAAGTGAAGTCCAAAGGTTACCCAGTGGGGAAGGCTGGCTTAAATGGATGGAATGCAGCCTTCCCTAACATGGCTCCCTCCACATGTGCTGGACTGCAACTCTATGCTGGCTGGGGGATTATGGGAGTTGTAGTCCAACACCTCTGGAGGGTGCCATGTTGGGGTCGGCTGATAAAATACTTTGATGTTTGTGTTGATGCATTGGCAGACAAAAAGGCCATCATTCTGAGGAAGAAAGATGTGTTTGCTTAGTATCAGATGTGGTCTAAGAACCCCACCTGCAAAATTATTTGTTTCCTGGTGATCTGAATAACAAGAACCTGAAAGCTTGATGTTACCAGTCATCTGTACATCCATACAGAATACTCATGCTGATGTACAGATGGGTTTAGAAAACTAATTTTAGGTTAATAAAGATTGCTAAAGGGATCAGTTGTTGCATCCGATACCAGTGGTAATTAGATACAGATGGAGACTGGTTAATCAATAATGACTAATGAACTTCCAGGTGTCATCCCAACTGGACACACAATGTATCTGTGTATTTATAAACCATCTCTATAGGGAGATACACAAACCTCCAGTATAGATATTGCAAAAGAAACAAAATGGAAATTGGAGGCACTCATGTTTACCATGAAAGCCAGAGTTGCTTGTACATAGAAAGTACTGTCTCCTTTTTTCAGCATTTTCCTAAACTGCATGTTTTATAGTGGGAATCCTCAGCAAGTAATAATTCTCAGGGGTTAATAGAAAGGAAAGGAGTATGGTGATTTCAGCCATGATTGGATCCAAAGAAAGGACTTTTCTTCCTACGGCAGGAGTCTTGTATTCATGAAAGGGCTTTCTTATTGCTTGCGCTAGAGCAGGGGTGTAGAACATGTGGCCCTCCAGTTGTTGGACTGCAACTCCCATCAGCCCCAGCCAGCATAGCCAATGGGGAAGGGTGATCAGAGTTGAAGTCCAGCAACACTCGTAGGGCCACACATTCCACACCCCTGCACTAGACTCTAGCAAGAGAGAAACTGTATGGGTGGCGATCTAGGGTGAGAGAGAGCACGACATGGGGGCAGGAATGAGTGGCTAGCAGAGTGGGTGAGGAGAAAAAGAGCGTGCCTTCTGCAAAATAGGTTTCTGTTGGCACTGAAAACTATAGGTTCAAAGCAGTTGTTCAGTGTGCTGGGGATGAGACTCCACTTCTGCCTTGTCTTTTGGACAGGTTCCTTGTCCTTTGTGACTAGCCATGCCTCCCACAGCAGCCATGTTGTGGCGATGCCAGGACAGTTTCCAAAATTGCCAAATGTGTCCAAGGGCCCCAGAAGGCTTCCTGCCCCTGCACTAGAGCATTGCATGAGAAAAGTGAAGTAGGGCTGACAATTCTGATAAGCAGTTGCCAGCTCTTGCCAAGCTCAAGGAAGCATTGGAAGACACAGGAAGGTGACCCAGGGAGGCCCTTTGCTGAAGTGCTATTTTACTTGAAAAGTTCTCCCCCGAAAATGTTTAACCTAAGTTTACCTTCTCATCATTTAAACCCGTTGCTTCATGTCCTGATTGCTTTGTGATTTGGCCCTGCTACCAAGAATAAACTTGATTAATACACTCCAGCATCTTCCCTTTTTTAAAAATGAATATTTCACATCAAAATATTTTCATACATCAGATTCCAGTGAGACCTATGTAATTACAACAGAATACTTAACCCAAAGGAGCAGTAATGGCTTTCTTTTGGGAGCACAGTTACACGTGTCTGTGTTTTTGCATTCATTAGCAGAGTTGCCTTTGTCATTCTACTGATCAAGAGTGCATTTGATGACTGATCAGCTTTTATATTCTTTGGAGCATTAAGCAATCCACCCAATAAATCAACATATCTATTTCTCACTAGCATGTTTTGCCACTGCTACGTACAATAGATTTGCTAAAGGCAGATGAGCTATGAACTTTTAGCTTTTCTACATGAGGCTGTTAATCACTGTATCTACTTTGTTTCATCACAGAAATGAGATCCAAGCACTATGTGAAGAGTTTCCTTTCCTGCTTTTCTGCTACATAACCTCTAGGTGGCACTGTGATATAGCAGAATAGCACAAATACACAAGTGGAAACAGCGTTTTCTTTTGCTTTGTTTAAATACCACATTTTTCCTACTCTAAAATAACTTGCCAAAAATGCTCTTTAGATACAAAAGCGAAACTGGAGGGTCATGTCATTGTCTCTAAAGAACCCATAAACAACCATGGGTAGGGAATGATGAGGGCACAATAAATGCCTCATGTAGAAAAGCTCTTTAACATAACTCTTGCAATGCACAATGTAAAATTCTAGAGTACTTCTTCAGAAGAAGCTCTCGTCTTTTTTAGGAGGGGGTAACTGCCTTTGTTCTCATGTATGAAGAGGGATCTTATCAGCAGTGACAAACAAAAAGAAGCAAGCCTGATTTTTAGAAAAAAAATAACAAAGATGCTAATAAGATTCCAATATTTCATTGAGCAGCTTTCCTCAACCTGGTACCCTCCAGATTTGTTGGACAACTCCCAGAATCCCCCTCTGGAGGGCACCAGGTTGAGAAGGCTGTCATAGAGTGAAACAACATTAGCAGATACACAGTGTACCCTTTCCCACAAAACAACTCTCTTGATTTTAAGAATGTTTAAGGGTGTGCGCACAAGAAGGTTAAAGGATTCCAGAAAGAACACTAATGCTATTGCAAAACTTTAATTATGGAGTGCTTTAAATGCTTCCTGAGATGATGTATGATTATTTTTTATGAGGTATGTGTTCTAGGAGGAGCAATTAAGTGGAAAAAGCTGTGCTGGGATTCATATCTGTTTCCTTTTACATTAAAGGAGCTTAGATAGATGAGCATTTGTCAAAATGGCACCCCAAAGTTCCACTTTCTGAAAGTTAATGTTTGCTATCATCATTGCCAGACTTCCTGAGCAACTGTTAGGGACATACGGGGTGAATCTGTTCCTTCCATTAGGTAGCATCACAATCATACTTACAATACCTGACTGAGCACCTCCCCCTGTATGAACCTAGTCATACACTGCAATGAACATCTGAGGCCTTCCTCTGAGGGAGGTTCGGAGGATGGCAACAAGAGAGGGGACCTTCTTGGTGATGCCCCCCAACCCCGATTGTGGGATGCTCTCCCCAGTGAGGTCTGCCTGGTGCCAACATTGTCATCCTTTCAGCGCCAGTTTAAGACTCCCTGGCATTTCATGTCATAGAATCATAGAATAGTAGGGTTGGAAGGGGCCTACAAAACCATTGAGTCCAACCCCCTGCTCAGTGCAGGGATCTAAGTCAGAGCATCCCTGACAGATGGCTGTCCAGCCTCATCTTGAACACCTCCAGTTTGGGAGACCCACTACCTCCCTAGGTAATTGGTTCCATTGTCATATTGCTCTAACAGTCAGGAAGGTTCTCCTGATGTTCAGCCGGAATCTGGCTTCCTGTAACTTGAGCCCATTATTCCGTGTCCTGCACTCTGGGATGATCGAGAAGAGATCCTGGCCTTCTTCTCTGTGACAACCTTTCAAGTACTTGAAGAGTGCTATCCTATCTCCCCTCAGTCTTCTCTTCTCAAGGCTAAACATGCCCAGTTCTTTCAGTCTCTCCTCATAGGGCTTTGTTTCCAGTCCCCTGATTATCTTTGTTGTCCTCCTCTGAACCCTCTGCAGCTTGTCTGCATCCTTCTTAAAGTGTGGTGCCCAGAACTGGACACAGTATTCCAGATGAGGCCTACCCAGTGCTGCATAGAGGGGAACTAGTACGTCCCAGGATTTGGAAGCTATGCTTCTATTAATGCAGCCCAAAATAGCATTTGTCTTTTTTGCAGCCACATCACATTGTCTCATATTCAGCTTGTGATCCACAACAATTCCAAGATCCTTCTCGCTTGTAGTGTTGTTGAGCCACGTATCCCCCATCATGTAACTGTGCATTTGGTTTCTTTTTGCTAGGTGCAGAACTTGGCATTTACCCCTATTAAATGTCATTCTGTTGTTTTCTTCCCAGTGCTCCAGTCTATCAAGATCATTTTGAATTCTGTTTCTGTCTTCCAAGTTATTAGCTATCCCGCCCAATTTTGTGTCTTCTGCAGATTTGATCAGCATTCCCAGCACCTCCTGGTCCAAGTCATTAATAAAAATGTTGAAGAGCACTGGGCCCAGGACTGAGCCCTGCGGTACCCCGCTTGTTACCTCTCCCCAGTTTGAGAAGGTCCCATTGATAAGCACTCTCTGAGTCCGATTCTGTAGCCAACTGTGGATCCACCGGGTCGTTGTTTCATCTAGCCCACTTTGAGCTAGTTTGCTCATCAGGATATCATGGGGCACTTTGTCGAAAGCTTTGCTGTCATATCATGGGACTTTATAATGGCAGGGTTTTTTTTATCGGGCCCTGGTAGTTTTATTGTTAATTGTTTAACTGTTTCAAACTGTTTCCAACTTTTGTATGTTAAGGTTTTATATTATGTTTTATCGTGCTGTGAACTGCCCAGAGAGCTTTGACTATTGGGCAGTACAGAAATGAATGAATGAATGAATGAATGAACTACAAGTGAAGTAGTGAGCTAAAGTGGTCCTGGACCAGTGCTTACCTTAGTGCGGTCAACTTCTTCAGGAACATAATATTAAACCCAGGATTGTCCCAGGAAGCTGAATGGTGGGAGATTCAGGACAGATAGGAGGAAGTACTTCTTCACACAGTGCCTAGTCAAGCTATCAAACTTGCTACCATAAGAGATAGTGATGGCCACCAACTTGGGTGACTTTAAAAGGCAGATTAGACAAATTCATGAAGGATATGGCTATCAATAGCTACTAGTTACAATGGCTATATATTACCTGTAGTATCAGATGCAGTTACTCTACCGGGGAACCTGAGTGGGAAGGTGCTATTGAGCTCGTGTTCTCTTTGGAGACTTCCCACAGGAAGATGGCTGGCCACTGTGTGAACAGAATGCTGGACTAGATGGACCCTTGGTCTGAACCAGCATGGATACTCTTATGTATGTTCTTAAAATATGATTTTGACAGATATCAAATGTTGAGGGAGATGAGCACATAGGTTGGAGAGGTTTGGAGGCTCAGTAGGGTTGGGAGGTTTGCAACCATGATTACATCATCAGTATGCAATAGAGTATGGTTTGATTCAGAAAGGGGCTTGGAATTAACCATGCTATTTTCTGAATTTGGGGAGAAATGCTTTGGTTTTCCATGTCCGGTTTTCCATGTCCAATTTTCCATGTACTTCAGCAGGGGAGTTCATCCCATCACTATTCATAACATCATTCCTTTCAACAGCAGTGCTACCAGGGGGAGGCTGTGCTTGTGGGGGAGATAGCCTCGTCATAAAAACCACCAAGGCAGCCCTAGTCTGTGGCAGATGAATGTCAAAGAAAGCGTGATCCGTTCTTTGCCATCATCCCTGCCTGTCCTCATGCACAACTGGAATGTCTCTGCAACGTCCATTCCAGTGCCTCAGTTTTGGCTCATCCAAGGTTATCCAACCAATTTACCAAATATATCTGAAAGGCATCCAAAAGAATTCAAAAAGAACACATTAAACTCAGCAGTGCAAAGTTCCCAGGAACAATTAGGTTTTTTCAAAATACTGCAAAGGTCAAAGTTTTTCCTACCTATACTGATAAAATTCTTATTTACAAATTAATACACACCTGTAATCACAGGAATTGGCTACATTTATCTTTCAGGAAGGTAAAGATCCTGCTGGAGTAGTTTTATATGCAGGCCAATCTCACAGGTCACTGGCATTACATAATCTTGGCAGGTATTTTACCATCTAGGGTCAATTACCTTCTTCCCAGATATATCTGGAAAGGTTTATCTGGACTGAGTTAATTAATGGCCCAAAATGAGCAGGTATCGGATCAGTCTGTTTTACTAGTTACCAACCCAAGCTGAGTTCACCACATCCAGGGCAAACCTATAATTGTTGTGTGAATTGGCCTTTAGTGTCTAACAAATTACATTTAATCAAATACCAAATCTCCAGAAAAACAAGTTTGTTGAGCGTTTTACTCTCATTTATGTTCTAAATCTTCAATGGGGCAGAAAGTATGAAATGAAATCATAGGGATAGGATATAAACAACATGGGTGTCCTAAACGAAACAGTATTTGAGAGCATAGCCCAATATAGTCCATGCCCAACTATTTACATCATAAGGTACCAAAAAAATTGACCATCTGGACATCTTGCAAACATTGTGGCATCTCCAAAACTGCCATTTTTATGTGCAACTGCTGGGGTATTTAGGGGGTGGCAGCCCCCCAAGCCTCCTTTTGGGGGCCAATCATTACTTCATATTGTATATGGATGAAACAAGCAGCATCTTTTGGGGAATAGTGGATATAATTCCAGAATGTCCAATCTGGCTGACTTTGTCAGGGCGTGCCTCCTTCCTGACCCCTCTGAAAAATGGGCTGTTCATTATGTCATAAGATACCTGGCTGAAACTGGTACCATTTGGTAGAGATCACCTGACAGTTTTGGAGACGCCACAACTTTTGTAAGACATCCAGTTAGTCAAACCTTTTGTACCTTATGATGTCAGTATTTTGACATGGGCTTTTGGACTAATACTTTTACTGCAGGAAACTGTAGGAAACATGGCATATGCGAGAATGGAACAATGACCTGGGGTAGATCACTTGATCACTGGATGAATAACAAGACTTGCCATTGAACTGAGAACCTAATAACCAGGCTAACGCTCAGTAATAAACTTTAAGGATCATAACAGTCCATTGTAAACCTGTCATTAAACGTTTACCCATCCACTAATATTAAAGATAACCTTTAACAACATTTATAGCAAAACATTTGGGCAGGATCCAACTAATTTCCATCCACTGATGGAAGGTTTCCTTTAGCAAAATGGGAAGGAGTGCAATTTTCAGCAATTCCTTATCCTTCCTTCAGTCCCCAAGTCTGCTCCAGAGGGTTGTGGGGCATTCCAGAGTGGATTTTGGGGGAATACTGGGGCTGCAAGGCAGGGGGAAAAGAATTTCTGAAAAACTGCATCCCTCTTTGTTCCACTGATGGATGCCTTCTATCGATGGAGGGAAATTAGTTGGATTCTGCCCTTTGACTATAGTAGGTGATACTTCTATGAAAATTGGAAGGAATATGCCCAAGGAGTAAGAATGGTGGGGTAGGGAAAGATGAGTTCTGATTAAGAATGATTTCTTAGAAGTACATAGGACATCTAAACAATATTCAGTTTGTCCTTTTGAAAGCAATGTGCCTTGTGGTATATTGTCAACTTGTGTAACATCATGACAATTCGGTTCATTTCCCAGAATTTTCTGCTAGCAAATGGAAATCTCTATAATATTCATACAAGGGAATCGTAAAGAAAGCTTGGCAATAGCTAAGCAAAAGTACTTTAGCCAAGGAAATCTATTTTATTTATTGATTCATTACATTTCTATACCACCAAGTAGCCAAAGCTTTCTATCAACAATTGTTCTCAAACCAACATGTCTACTCAGAAACAAGTCCTATTGTTTGATCAGATTTACTCCCAGGTACATGTGCATAGAATTGCAGCCTAAATTACTTGTAGCACTATCAGTAAGAAGAACCGATGTGGTCTAGCGATAAGGACTTCAGCTTGAATGTGGGAAGTCCAGGAAAACTGAATTAAGGAACTATTTCTATCATGGACTCACTGCAAGGCCTTGGTCAAGTGATTGTCTCATTTTCCCATCTGAAAATGAAGACTAACAACAATAGTCCTCACGTGGTTGGGAGAGTGAATAAACCATTACCATATCCTTACCTGGATGGTTGGAGGTTGACTTGGACCTGGTGTTGAGGTCTCCCAGGTTCTTAGTCCTGGGGGACCTCAATACCTGTACCAAGGCTTCCTTGTCTGCTGTGGCTCAGGACTTCATGGCCATCAGGACAGTCATGGAGCTGTCCAGGTCCAACTCACATGACTTGTCATATGCCCAGTATGGTTTTCTGCCCTGCACAAATCCAAAACAAACAGGGGATGGAGGGAGTTGTTGCAATTCCTTTGTCAGGGTCAAACTATTACCTGGTGAGATTTACTCACAGGGTCTTGTAACCTCAGCAGGGATGGTGACCGGTTAGGATCCTGCATCCATCAGGTTTTCTCAGGAAGGTTCCTTGGGAAGACAACTAGAAGTTGTTTTTCAAGTGAAGTTGAAAAACAATTGAAAAAGGGCTAAAGCCCAATTTTACAGCCTACTTGTCCTGCTTCTGGTAGCGCAGGAGCAGCGCTCCAAGGATTTTGCAAGGAACAGTACTAAAGGCAAGGTCAGTAGGCAGTCCAAAATCCAGACAAGAGCTAGGTTGTCAAGAAAATACACAACTGGGCACTGGTGTACAGACATTGTTCCAACACTCTGTGCCTACCACTGAAAGCTTTTAAGCCTGAGCCTTCAGAGCCCCGCCTAATGCACAGCTGCAGGCCGTCAGTGCCAGCTGAGGAGTGGTCTACTCACAAGGAGAGCCTTGCCCATGAGTATACGTTTGCTCACAAGTAGTCCTTATTCCTCAAGCAGGCACTTCTCTGACTAGCAGCCTGAACCTTTAGGCACCTGCACTTCCTGAGGCCAGGTGGGCGCTGGGCAGCCAAGTCTTAGAGGGGGTTAAATGTGCCTTGAGAGGAAGGTATGATGGCCACCTCCCCTAAACACCTGGGGTCCCCTTATCTGCCTCAAGGTCCCTCAGCACAGGCAGATCTTCCATGATGTTCAGCTTGGGGGACTCCAGGGAGCTGTCTTCATGAGCGATTTAGTGTTAGAGCACTTTGAGTTGCTTCACGACCCATGATGTGGCCACCTATCCACTGCCAACCAGCCACTTCCCTCTTGAAAAGCTGCATTTTCTGGAACTCCTTTTACTCCAACTTTTTTTTACTGAAAGCGGCTCCCTGGCAGTTTTGCCACAGTGTGCCATGTCCTGTCCCCCCATTAAATCCTGGGTGTGCCTCTGTGTCCAGGCAGTGACATGATCAAGGGGGTGGGATGCCCCATTCCCTCTTGTTTCCCCAATGGAAGTAGTTTTTCCCATTGAGAAAATCCCCAGGAGCAACCCCTCACATTCCCGCAGTACTGGGGACACTCATTCACCTTTCCTAGCCTGCTTTTAATCTTTAACATATCCCCCCTTCTGTGCATGTTTACTCAGAAGTAAGAAATAAATCTCACTCCCCTGCAGTGAAAGAGTTAAAGGCTAACTTTAGTAACTCCCCCTAAAGTGCTCTCTTAAATTGCTAGCAGGATGTTGTGTTTCTTTGATGTCCTGTAGTTTCTCTGATGTAAGGTCCTTTCTCCATTGTTATGTAAAGTCCTTACTCTGCTTTATCACTTTAGTAACAATCTTTCAGGTTTACAGGATCTTCTCATTGCAAGTAGGGAGAAGGAGAAATGAAGAATGAAGAAATGGGGGTGGGAGGAATAGGCAAAAGTGAACACATGGGGAAAAATGGGGTGGCAGCAATAATTCCGCAGCAGATTGCTGGAATGCAGCAACATTGGGGTGGGGTGAAGCTCTCAGGGGGAGCCTTCAGAAGCTGCACTGGAGAACTGGGGATTTTGGCTTCTTCAGGGAAATCTGCACACATGGGGAAAATTAGTTGCTTTCCATTCATAATAACGTAGTAGCTGGGAGGAGCCTGGATAGGGGTGAGAAACAAGCCTCTCTCATTGGTTGAGCAGCCCCTGCCAGGTTGACAATGTTCAGTTCTACTCCCTGCACCCCGCCTGGAAGTATGTTCCTTCCAAGTGCTGTGTGACCCCTGAAAACCGGATTTCAAAGGTACACTACATTCAGCTTATCCTGCTTCATGTGTCCCTGGCGGACCAAAGCTGATTCCATGGAAGTCCACATAATACTCCAGCATGCTTCTCATGCCATTGTTGTGAAGATCCCCCCCAGTCATCCTCCAAATAGGAGTCCTCCAGCAGGGGCCTGACACTACTCCGTGATGGTGGTGGCTATGAAGCAGAATCCCTCCTTAGCCACAGTGGTATCAATGCAAAAGCATCCAGTAGACGTGCCTTTTCTGTGCAGAGTGAGGCTCATCTCCATCAGAACACCACCACCGTCCTGGCCAGGATATGAGTAATGAACCCTCATGGGAGGCCTTATGTGCAAGGGCATTTCAGTAGCAAGATTTCTCCACATTTTTAAGTACAAGAGCAGTTGTGGCACCTCAGCTGTGGAACTCTCCATTTCATGCCATGAGGCACCCACTGCTCTGCTTTTAGGTGACAGCTGATGACCTTCCCATTATCTGTAGCATTTAATGGAATCTGATTTTATTTCTGCTGCTGCTGCTGACTAAGCCTATTTTATTTGTTATGGCTTTTATTTTGTTTTTATCCTTTTACTTTCAGCTTTGAGAGGCAGAATAGAAATATTTTAATAAACAAACAGAATTTGATTTAAACCACAGTTTCTTATATTTGGAAAAATCCATGAGATTTTACTCATTTGTGACACATGTTCTAGCTAAAGCTGCACATAAGGAAGTGGGGAACCTGTGGCTGTCCAGATGTTGTTTGACTCCAACTCCCATTGACCCCAGCTTGTATGGACAATGGCCAGGGATAATGGGACTTGTAGTCCAGCAACATCTGGAGGGCCACAGATTCCCCATCCTTGGCACAAGAAGAGCCCTGATGGGTCTTGCCAAAGCTCCAGCCAATCACTCATCCTATTTCCAACCAGATGCTTCCAGGAAACCCCCAAATGGGTCATGAAGGCAACAGCTGTTTGGCCCCACCCCAGTAACTGGTTTTCTGAGGTATTCTACTCACCATAATCTAAGCAGTTTATAAGATCAGAGATTAAAATACATCATAATACAAAAATTCACCAGTTAAAATGTTTAAAATATTTAAAACCAAAACTAAAAGCACAACAATTAGTAAAGAAACTAACTGGGCAGCACAATAATTCAGGGAAGGCTTGAGTCAAGAGATCCATAATAACTAATAGATGTTAATAGACCTATCTTAGAACCGAAGTTGGGAAAGTGTCATGAAAATGTTTAATGTAAACCCTAAAATAAGCACATTTGTCTAATCTTACTTCTACATCTGTAAGCAGATGACTCACGTTCATATATTGCTTGACATTTTCACAAGAACATTGCTATGTTTGTTGTACCTGGAGATGTCCCACATACCAGATCACCACATCCAGGGGACATACAGCCTGAGGGAAGTGTATGTGACCCCGTGAATATATATCCCCTAGTCAACACCATGGAAACCACAAAACATCCAAATGACATCATCAACCTTACTCAAAGAATGCCCAGAAGAAAGCTTTCCGTGTGGGAAAATACCAGTACAGAGTCTTGTGCAAAATTTAAGTTACCAAGGTAGAAAGGCAGAAAGCATCTCTAAACATTGTATTGCAGTGTAGGGTGGTTATGATCATTTTCACCTATTATTTTCAGAGACTTCATTTCCTTCCGACATTTCCATTTCAAGAAGATGGATGATTTGTCTTCCAATTTAGACTGGATTCTCATATGACATTTGCTATAATGGCGTATAAGGCTATGATGATTACTGGTGGTTGTTTTTTAAATGCCAGGTTTGAAAGAGCATTGCTCTTTGTAATTCTAATTCTGGCTACAAGGAAGAAAATTTCCTGGATGCAAACCTGGAGCAGAAGAAGCCACATAACACTTCAAAAGTATACATTTAATCAGTTATTCCCACCAAGAAATTATGTTGCTGTTAATGTTTTCCTGCGTAAATATGCTATAGACATCCTATATACAAAAGCGAGTTGAGGTCATAGCTGGAGGCTGGAAAAACAGGTGAAGGATAGGCCTATAGCAGGAATAGTTGGTTTAAAAAAATATCTATTTATCTTTGTGACAAACAGCAGCATCACTAACAGGAAGGAGATGACATGCAAGAGCCTGAAAAACAGAACACTATATGTTATTCTGAAATTATATAGCCTTGTAACGCTTGGTCAGGGTGTGAGTGTGTTTGTCTTATCAAAGGCTATATCAAAAGTCCACACAATAGCAAGCATTAATAGGCACCATGAATATAACGAGGAGTCCTAATTGCCAAACTTAGGGCTCAGTCCTCTGCAAGTTTAGACCAGCTGGGGAATGCTGGGAGTTGTAGGATGCTTTTCTCTCTAAGCATGCATAAGGTTGCACCCTAAGGCTGCAATCCTCTGCATACTTAACTATTGAGCCCTATTGAACTCAGTGCGACTTACTTCTGAGTAAACATGCATAGGATTCCACTACACACATGAACATATCACTAGATTTGTAATTATTATTTATTATTAAGAGAGCAATCCTGTGGCCCCTACAGAGCACCTGCGGGACCATAGGATAGTTCAGATTCCTATATCCAAAGTCAGAGGCAGCTCTCCAGCCTTGGAACCAGGAGTCCAAGCCCCCCACCCACTTCTCCTCACAGCTGGCGCAGAGAGAGCCACATGGGCTGCCTCTCTGAGGTCGCAAAGGCTGGGGAGGGGTAAGGGACTAGGGAGGTCGGCTTATGAGGAATCCTGAGGCCTCCCCAGCCTCCTTCCCTCCCACTCCACAGAGGTCCAGGTAGATGGGCGAAAAAGCCCATCTAACAAAGATGCAGAGTAGGAGGAACGCAGAGGCGAAGATCACCTCCACACTCCTCCCGCTCTGCATAGGATGCCCATCAGCCTCTGAGTTTGGAGGCTGATGGGCATCCCGATAGGGTTGTGCCCTAAATGTATGCATCACTTCCCACTGAAAAAAGCAATCGTGAAGCAACTTACACACACTAATACAGAAATCCATAATTAATATAACAGAAAAAACCCAAAATCAATATAAATCATTATCAGCATGATTGTTGTTGTTCAGTCGTTAAGTCGTGTCCGACTCTTCGTGACCCCATGGACCAGAGCACGCCAGGCCTTCCTGTCCTGCGCTCTCTCCCGGAGCGTGCTCAAGTTCATATTCATTGCATCCGTGATGCTATCTAGCCATCTCATCCTCTGCCATCCCCTTCTCCTTTTGCCTTCAATCTTTCCCAGCATCAGGGTCTTTTCCAGTGACTTTTCTCTTCGCATTAGGTAGCCAAAATATTTGAGCTTCAGCTTCAGTATCTGTCCTTCCAATGAGCACTCAGGGTTGATTTCCTTTAGGATTGACTGATTTGACCTCCTTGCAGTCCAGGGGACTCGTAAGAGTCTTCTCCAGCACCACAGTTCAAAGGCATCAATTCTTGATGCCTTTGAATGCTCAGCCTTCCTTATAGTCCAGCTCTCACAGCCATACGTTGCTAATGGGAAAACATAGCTTTGATTATGCGGACCTTTGTCGGCAAGGTGATGTATCTGCTTCTTACTATGCTGTCTAGGTTTGCCATAGTTTTCCTCCCAAGGAGCAAGCGTCTTTTAATTTCATGGCTACAGTCACCATCTGCGGTGATCTTGGAGCCCAAGAAAGTAAAATCTGTCACTGCTTCCATTTCTTCCCCTTCTATATGCCAGGAAGTGATGGGACCAGATGCCATGATTTTTTTAATGTTGAGTTTCAAACCAGCTTTTGCACTCTCCACTTTCACCCTCAACAAGAGGGGTGGTATCGTCTGCGTATCTGAGGTAGTTGATAATTCTCCCGGCAATCTTAATTCCAACCTGTGATTCAAATAAAACACCATAAAAAAAACTTAAAACAACACAAAAAGTATTCATCCACAATACACGGTGTTATACATATTATGTACATTGCTCTTGGATGGAAACAGGCCTAAAAGCAACTGCCAGTTAGTATATTCTGTTCCATAAAACTAGAATAATCCATCCCTTTATTTAGACCTCTAGGGACTAAAGCGTTCAACCAAAGACTCCATTGTATCTCCTTCGTTAACATTAGAATGTCACTAGAAGAATCAAATTATGAGTACTTTTAATTTTACCATATTATGGATGCTAAACTTTTAATGTTTTCAAAAGAGAAGTCTATACTTGCTGATTCTTTTGAGTTCTTTTGCTGGTTTTTGTTTCGTTTTAGACAGATGGTTCCCTTAATAATACCCAGCATTGAAAGAGTTAATTACAAGCTGGGACGCAACCCTTCCCCTCGCTAAATTTTGCTCACAGGACAGAAGCCTACAGAAATAGTTCTGTTTATCAAAGGTGTACAGATATTTCATGTGCTTTACAACCCTCTCAGCCACCAGGTACATGATACCAGGGTGGTCTATGCTGGCCTAACCCAACTGAGACTCCAGCTGTGTTACGAGCACCAAGTAAAAGCTAAAAGTGTACAACTGAAACAGTTCAACCCAGCTGCAGACTGCACATTTCACATCTCTGTAGCATGTTATTAAAGAATTAAGCATGTACAAGGCATTTAGAAAATGTTTACCCATTTTGCAACTGAGAAACCCTGAGGCTGAGTGCCTCCGGTCTGAAGGATAATCAGCAACTCCAAGGTAGAGAACTAAAAACCCCAGGCAAAGCTGATAAGGAAGATCAAAGAAATTCATAGGAATTAAAAACCCACACCGAGCTGATCACTCAAGAAAGCCAACTCTCCCATGCAAATAAACCAGGGGAAGACAACCTGGTACCCCCCAGATGTTTGGACTACAACTCCCAGTCTCGGAACATTGGCCATGCAAGCTGGGACTTATGGGAATTGCAGTCCAAAACATATGGACAGCACCACATTGCCTAGCCTGCAATACACGCTCCCCTGTCCCAAAGTCATACACACCCACTCCATCTTCACTGACTTTCATACATTCACCTATGCACAACATTCTCTCTCTCGTGCATACATTTGCCCACTCCCCACCTTTGGAACAGAGGAATGGCCGTTCCCAGCCCTGCCTGGAGATGCCAGGGACTGAACCTGGGACCTTTTGCATGCAAAGCAGGAGCTCTACCAGTGAGCTACAGACCTTCTGAACATTCCTGTACACATTCTTGTAAACCCCACCTTCCTTCCTTCCTTCCTTCCTTCCTTCCTTCCTTCCTTCCTTCCTTCCTCTCTCTCTCCCCCCCTCCCCGTCATTCCTACCCACACCCAAACACACCCCACCTTTTCTTTTCTGTCTCATTCGTATACACCCACACCCAGGATACTCACTCAGCACGCACACATGTGGCACTCACACAGATGTGGATGATGACCAGTGGTGCAGTGGAGCCAGGGCTCGCAGGGACGCAGCACCGGCACTGTTCTATTAGCAGGGACACTGAGATCATCTGCCACCTGGCTCAGACCTCCCTGCTCCCCCTGAGCTTAGCGGCAGTCCTCACAGTAACTGGGGGGAAATGAATTTTCCCAGCAACAATATATGGTTTCCTGTTGTGATGCAAAGTATTTTGGTGTGGCTTGGTCTTGAATGGGCAACTGAGACCCAGCAGCTTTACAAAAGACCTGCTGGTGGTAGAGATTAAAACGGCTAGAACTGGTCTGCTGATACAGATCCACACAGCTGCCTGAATTTTTGGACTATCCTTGGGGGCGTGGCTGTGGGGACTATACCACTGCACATGATGTTCAAGCTCCCCTCTCCCCAATCCTGGCTGCTGCTGTGGCTGCCGCTCCTATTGCAGGGTCTTGTGGCTGGCAGTCAGAGAGGGCTTAGAGTTGGTGGGGGCTCGCCTGATGGTGGCCAAGAGGCTGTGCAACCAAGCTAGCCAGTCAGCCCACCTAGTAGGACTTCTTCACTCCACCTTTGCCACCATGGCTGCCTTTAGCCACTGCCAGCTGTCTGGACTCCAAAGTGAGCAAGGAAACCAATGAGACTCCTTCTCACCTCCACTGCTCTGGTGGCATGTAGCAGCAGTTTCAGGCTTGACTCCCATTGCTTCCTGTCATTGCCCCACCAACACATGAATGTGTGCATCGTGCACACATGTCCAAAACAAAACCACATTTCAATATTTTCAAATGAAGGGAAAACCAGGTGAGGAAACTGACTTTTGCGTTCCTTGCCTGGCAATGGTGTTTATGTGTGCGCGCGTGCACGTGGGAGACCTTTGAAAATCTGCCATGCTGTTATGTTTCTTGTCAATTGCCAGTTTAACTTCCCAAGGGAGGGAGTTCCACAATTGAGGTTCAGCCACAGAAAAGGCCTTGACCTATGTTCCCACCAATCTGGCATCTCTTGATGGTGGAACATACAGCAGGGCCTCTAAAACAGATTATAAGTTATGGGCAGGTTCAGAGAGGAGGAAGCAGTCCTTCACATATCCTGACCCCAAACTGCAGGCCCTAGTGTAGGGCTTTATAGGTAAGAACCTATAAGCACTGATGCTAATACTTACCATATATATTCTCTCTTCTTACATCTCTTTCCATGCACGTAATGGTGGAAGATGTCTTCTAGGTTTTGTATTAGGCAAGCCTTGGGCTTTTTGGTGACCTAGGGCTTCGCTACACAAGGCTAAAATCCTAAACCCTTACCAGGGCTTCTGCTTCCAGACTCCTTGCAGGATTAAGCTCTGTTCCATTACACATGTTTTTTTCCAGGAGGTTTCTTTCTGGGCAGGTTCTATATGTTTCATTATACATCCATTAGATGGTGCTGTGGTATAGCTGAGATATAGCGAGATTCTGGAAATTCATCAGACCTTGCAGCACTTCAAAGCATGATAAAATCTCTTATTGCATTTTCACCATTGAGAATAAAGGTGCTATAATGGCCAGAAAGCATGGGAGAGACCCTGGAGGATGACGATGTCATGTAAAAGACCCGCAAAAGAAAAGTGGGTGACCAATCACGAGCGCACAATAAAAGCCTTGTGTAGAGAAGCTCATAGGCCATAGCAACCAAGATATATTACTAGTTGTCAGTTTCCATCTTAGTCAAGGGCCTAAGCCCAACAACTAAAACATACTCCATTGGTGAGCCCACAAAGTTCAGGGGCCCTATCTGATAAGTTACTTCCTTTTTCTGACAGGGCTCCTGTGCCTTTAACAGCACCATTACAGGCACAAATTCAACAAGTGCAGCCTCCCCAGGCTTTGAGTTGAAGTGAGGTGGACAGCTCAACTGGTTGTACAGCTTGTTATGCCGCTGTCAAAATCACAGGGAAACCTGCCAAGAAAAGGGTCAGTGAGGGTTTGCCCTCCTTGGGATGTTGCCATGACTCATGTTGCTGCTTGCCACAAGAGCATCATATTTCCCACCCAACTATACCTTTTTTGCCATGTTGAGGACTGGAAGAAATGAAGAAATGCACAGACACTGGTTTTAACAACATGTAGGGCCCTAAGGTGGCAAGCAGGCTTGCAGGCTTCTATCTATCTACTGCACTCATTTGGAAAGGTTTTAGTGACCTCTGGTGCTGCAGCTGGGAAATGCAGAGGTATTGATTATTCTTCTGCAGGGGTGCAATTTTTAGTTTTTTGCAAAACATAGGGGCCAGTGAGGTTTTCTGATCAGAAGAGATGGAGAGCAGTGAGGGGTGGGATCCTGTTCTTGTCCGTGTATTCTGCTCTCTCCCTCTCCCCTCCCTTGCAAGCAATGCTAAATTATAGAATCGTAGAGTTGGCAGTGGACCTTGTAGATCACCATCATGTATGTATGTATGTATGTATTTAATGTATTAGACAACTTTCTCTCTAAAAAAAAAAATAAAAGACTCAAGGCATCTTACAGCAGGGGTTAAAACATACAAAGCATTAACACACATTGAGAGCCAGTGTGGTATAGCAGCTAGAGCATTGGACTGGGGCCTGAGAGATCTGGGTTCAAGCCCCCGCTCAGCCATGAAGCTCCCTGGGTGACTTTGGGCCACTCATTGACTCTCAGCCTAACCTACCTCACAGGGTTGTTGTGAGGATAAATAAAGAGGAGGAAGAGGACCATGTGAGCCACCTTGGGTTCTTTGCAAGAGGAAAAATGGTGAGATATAAATGTAATAATAATGTTGAAGATGAGGGTGATGCTAGAACAATTTAAGACCCAGTAAAACATCATCTAGTCCAATCGTTCCCCACCCCACACACTTGTTAAACGTAGGATGCAGCTACAGCATCTCTAACAGATGGACATCCAGCCTCTGTTAAAGTGCCTCCAGTGAAGGAGAGCTCACCACTTCCCAAGAGGTCCCAGGAACCAACCCTACCTGGGTTGGAACCAACAGGAGCGTCCCTCTGGATTCAATGAGCAGCTGGGGGGGGAGATTTCATTAGAACTGCTGTGTGTGGGTTAACCCCCCCCCAGTCCTGATGTCCCCATCCCCCCCCAGCTGCTATTTACTTTTTTTAAAAAAAGGTTCAGAGAACTACAAGCAGCATGTTTAGCATCATGAGCAGTTTGGCCATATCTTGGGAGGGCCTCCTCCAATGAGTGGCTGCTGGTTGCGATGTCTCGGTACTGACAGAAACAAAAGAACCTTGCATGTATCCCCAGCAACTTCCTAGGGTGGATCTACATGGGAAATTTACTCCGGTGTTCCTGCGGCTCACACACAATCATGGCAGATGACTTTCCCCCCTCTCCACAGCAACTGTGGATTTTCATGCCGTAAAACCCGCATTTTTGCAAAGTCATTTTGCGATGGATTTTCCCATCGCACCGGCTTCAGCGTGCTTTGGGAGTCTCTGTGACTTTAGCTAGCGATACTGGCTTCAGCACTAGCTGGGAGGAGGAGAGCTGATACGCAGAAGGGAAAGTTGCGTCATCAAAGGGTGGACGCAAAGAGGGGAGTTGGCTGAAGATGTCTACTCAGAAGTGATTCACATTGTCTTCAACTGCACTTACACAGCGCAGGAGCGGAGAGAGGGCTGGGGAGTTAGGAATTGCTTTGTCTTTTGTTTTTGTATCTACTTGGAAGTAAATCACATTGACTTCAATTGCACTTACTCAGCACTGGAGAGAGGGAAGAGGAATTGGGAATTGCTTTGGGGATGACTTTTTTCACTCTCTTCTCACCACACCTACACAGAAATAGTTGATGACGTTCTGTTCTACTCGCAAGACTCTGTCCACACAACTAATATGGTTTTAGGTGCTGTTTGCCCCCACCCCCCAAAAGTGTTTTTTTTTTTTTTAATATATACATCACTTTACTGGCTATGTGTGCCAGAGGAGGAGCAAATCCAAATACATGAAAATCCAGTTTTAAACAGAATCACCTCAGAAAGTGTCTCCATGTAGATGGGGCCCTAGTTCATGTGAATTCCAGGTCTGAGCCCCAGCCTAGAAAGAATTTCTGGAGCTGTGGTGTTGGAAGCCCAAACTCAAACTGAGCCCTCCTTCCACAGAATGCTGGTGGAGGAGAATACAGATAAAGAAATAGAGGAGAGGTGAAAGCTCAGGCTGCAATAAGGGAAGGAACAGTTCGCTGGGCCAGGGAGGTGATTAAAGCCTCTTTGCAAGAGAGGGTGATCCCAGGCTCCCTGAAAGAGACCCCTGAAAGAGGTGGCAGTGAGATCGCTCCTGAAGAAAACCTTCCTGGACATGGAACATCTCAACTTTAGGCCAGTGGCAAATGTTCCTTTCCTCGGCAAGGTCCTTGAGCAGGTGGTGGCCAACCAGCTCCAGACACTCTTGGATGAGACTGATTATCTGGATCCATTTCAGTTTGGGTCTGGGCTGGGTTTTGGCATGGAAACAGCCTTGGTCGCCCTGATGTTGGGAGAGGGATGGGGGATGTGACCCCATTGATTCTCCTTGATCTCTCAGCAGCTTTTGACACTATGGATGATTGTATGAGTTGGGAGTCAGAGGCACTACATTGCAGTGGTTTTATTCCTGCTTGGATGGTCAGCTCCAGAGGTTGGTGCTTGGGAGCTATTACTTGGACCTGTGGATTCTCCAACATGAGAATCCACAGGGGTTGAATTTCTCCCCCATGCTATTTAACATCTACATGAAACTGCTGAGAGGGGTCAACATGAGTTTTGGAGTGCATTGTCATCAGCATACTGCAGCTCTATTTCTCCTTTTCATCTTCTTCAGGTGAGGCTGTGGATGTGCAAGATCGGTGCCTGGCTGCCACAATGGACTGGATGAGGGCTAATAAACTGAAGCTCAATCCAGACAAGACTGAGATTATCTTAATGGGTGGTTCTTCTTACCGGGTGGAGGGTGCTCAACCTATTCTGGATGGGGCTGCATTCTCCCTGAAGGAGCAGGTTCATAGCTTGGGGGTTCTCCTGGAGCCATCTTTGCCATCTGAGGTTCAGGTGGCCTCAGTGGCATGGAGTACCTTTTGGCAGCTTATTTTACAGAGGCCAGTCCTCTATTTGAACAGCTATCATGGAACAGTCCTCTGTTTCAGGGGTGGGCGGACTTCAGGCTTATTGGATCTGCTTTGTTTTTTCTCCCTAGAACCCCAAGATCCACCATGGTGCAAGACATATGCTTAGAATTAAATAATTCTGAGCCCAGAGATTTATTTTGAATATCAGAAGTGCACAGAGTTCACAGTCCTTTCACACAAAAAGACGTTTCAAATTTGGGGGGGGGGGAGTCATTTTATTGTTACTTTTGTTACAACTGGGATTCAGAAATCTTTGCTGATCTGCTGCAAATCATCCAGAGATCTACCAGCAGATCCAAATATACCTTCTGCTCCTCCTTGCTCTGTTTGGAAGTGTCCTCTATTCGAAGGATCATCCAGTCCAATCCTGGAGGAAGAACCATAAGAAGGGACAGCAAGCAATTGCCCACCTACAGTGCCTGAACAGCAGATGGAGAAGCAGCACACAGGTCACCTGGTTGCAGTCTGCCACATCGTGGGGAGGTGTACTGTACAATCACGATCATTTCTAAATGTGCATCTGTGCATATAAATTAACATGTGCAAGTTTTATGCAGATCAGTGGCCTCTTTTGTCCACTTGTTTGGTGATGCATTTCCTCTTTGGGGGTGATGTGTGTCGCCCTTCCCAAGGAGGTTCAATCCCCAGCATCTCCAGTTAAAGGACTTTGCCTAAAAGACTCTGCCTGAAACCTTGAAGAGTTGCCGCCAGTCCTCCACTGGCTTAGATGGACTAGTGGTTTCACCAGCATAAGGCGGTTTTGTGTGTTCGCATGGAAAAATCAAAGTTGAAAAGGCTAAAAATGCAGGAGGAAAGAAATGAAGAAAATGCTGAGGGGTGGGGAAGAACACAGCAGGTGATAGAGTTCCTGCCCTGTTTAGTAATGTAGCTGCCTATTATAGCAGGGCTGGGCAGAAATAAGATCTCCAGATGTTTTGGACTTTGTCCCAGCTTTCCTGACCATTGACCAAACTGGCAGGGGCTTCTGGGAGTTGACAATCCACCTTCTGCCCATCCCTGTATTATAGGAACCAATAGCAACTGGCAATCACAAGTGAAGATGTCAACCAGGAGAGTAAAGAAGGATGTTCGATTTGAAGACATATGTGGACTGAAGTCCCTGCCCCCACATCTCCTATGCAATACCCATCAAACTGCAGAAGGTTTGGTGAATCTGCATGGCATAAAACTGAGTTCCTGGTACAGAAACATTCAGAGTTAAGATCAAATTCTTCTTTGGTGGCAACACTCCCTTGCCTGAAACTCACTTTTTCTCTTTAATGAAAGAGATTGTCACCTCTGTCCAGCGGAGGAAATCCATGAGTGACAGCCGGCTTCTTCTACATGTGCAGCCAATGCAGATGTGGATTTACATCTCATTGTGTTCACCTCTGCATTGCAATTCTCATCTGACTGTGCATGCATATCTGCATTGTGATATTCATCCAGATCCTTTGAACTGGCTGGATGCATCCTCGGATGTGGGGTGAGCTGTACATCCCCACTACGTTGTATGCTACTCGTTGCTTGTCAAGAACTAGTGCTGAATTGAGGCCTATACGTCTGCTGACCTTCTGGAGTAACTGGGATCAGAATCAGACTGCTGTCATCACAAGTCCTTGCCCAGTTGATGACGTTTAATGAACAACATAAATGGAGGAGATTGTGTTGCCATATACAAGTTCCATTTGTAATTTTGGTAAAATGTATTTCTGCATTTAAAAAAAACCTGTATCACTAAAGTATGGCTTAGGCAATTTCATAAATCAAACTAAATAAATAGCAACTTCACTTTGAAAAGAATAAGAACCCTAATACTGTTACATAAGCATGAATGTTTTATGGGCTATTGCCAGTGAGAAATACTACATTCCATTGCTTTGGCTGTTCTCTTGGGAATAGTCCCTGAATTTTCATTAAAACAGAGGAAGCCTTATATTTTAACTAAACATATTCATGGCAAATTATTTAACAGCAGTTGTTTTTCCCCCAGATGTAATTTATGGCATATATTGCATCTCCTCTGTCTGCATCTTGGCAGTCTTTAATTTTTGAGCACTTCTTTTGTCCTTGCTTTGCTTGAAAATGAGCATATGTAATGCCTGGTTTCCACCTTGTAAATGAACTGAAATGGATTTTACATTTCTGTAAGCCTCCTGTGGCAAAGTACAAAAGTTCTTCATATAAATCTCAATGTAACCTCATGTTGTCAGGCTGGATGCATATATTTTGACAGCATCCATGGATATTACTAGCTTCATCTTGATTTTAAAAAAACACAGAAAACCCCCAAACATTACTAGGGCCAAACACAACATGATGTGAAATTGCTTGATTTTAAAATGCTTGATTTTAAAAAAGAAAAACCTGAAAGTAACCACGGCATTGGGGGGAAGCTTCCATTTTAATAAGAATAATGGTGCTGGGAAAGAGGTGTTTAACTATTTCCTGCTGCACTCTTATCCTGATCTAAATTGTCCTCTGAAGCTGCTGTTAGTCACCCTGGAGGAGAATACACTGGTACCTATATTGTGCCAGTGGTCCCCCACCTACCAGAGCTAATAGCAGTCTTTGTGGGGTGATTTACATTGCTTAAAATTGGAGTCCCAAAGCTTAAAAAGAAAAAGTAGGAGATGTGATTACAGATTTCCCTGTCTGCTTGGGCCCTTCTCCAATCTGGCACCCTCTAGATATTTTGGACTACAATTTCCATCAGCCCCAACCCATCAGCAAGTGTCTTTTGGGGGAGGGGGTTGATCCTGGGGGCATGCATCAAGAAGTTAATAGAAATGGTACTTTTGAGTGGTTGTGAGAATAGTAATGGGTGAAAATTGTCCTGCCCTTGACTGGATAACTACATCATTCGCCAGGGACACAACGTTCTAACACAGGGATAGCCAACTTCTTAAAATATGTGTGTGCGCATATGGTGTGTGTGTGATTTATTGTAGCCCCAAACTGCTCAGGGGTCAGCTCCTCTCCAGTTCTAATATCACTGGCCACTTAGATGTCAAGAGAGCATGGCTTATTCTTTCTATCTCACAATTCTTCCACTGAGCTCAAGGGTTCTGAGGATCTCAGAGGGTACCCATCAATGCATTGACCAGGCCTAGACCTGCTTAGCAAGGTCACTGCATCACAGGCTTTCATACCATGCCTTGGGACCAGGGTTATACCACTCAGCTATGCAGCTATTTGGAGTCTAAGCTATACCTTATTGGAAAACAACAAAATGGCTTAGAAATTGGGAAACTCTCCTGTACAATCAAGGGGTGGGGCTTCTCAGGTAGGCAAATGCTTTGGGGAAAAGCAATCCAGGACAGGAGAATCTCCCTAAGCTAGGGCCACTGGTATAAACATTATGGGTAGGAACAAGCAACCCACTTCTTCTCCTCTCTGGGCAGCTCCTTCATGGTGAAAATGCAGGGTGCAATCTTCACCCTTCCTCCTGTCCGGGGGCAGCATTCTCAGACCCTACAGCAGCCTTGGCAACCTCCAGATCTGTTGGACTACAACTCCCATCATCCTGGCCAGCATGCTCAATGGGGATAATGTGAGCTGTGGTTCAGCAATCTAGAGGGCTGCTTTACAGAGATGCAGCAAGCTGATGCCAGGAACAATAAAAGCTTCCTTCTGCACTACTAGTAACAATGCAGGCTATATATTTTCTTTTGTGATTGCATCTGAAATAGGACTGCTACATATCCTTTGCTGAATGAGAGAAAGTACCATCAGGAAACACACCAATCCTAGAAAGATAATAATGAACACTGTAGCATAATAAAAATATACATTATTCATCATGCCATTTATTTATGAGTTTCTCAAGAGTGCAATCCTATGCATGTTTACTCAGAAGTAAGTCCCCTTCTGTTCGGTTGGGCTTACGCTTAGGGAAGCATGCATAGGATATACACACTTATCTCCAAGAAAATGCCATTGAACACAATGGGAATTACTTCTGAGTAAACATGCATAGGACTCTGCTGCAATGGAGGGAGCAATCCTACCCCGATAGGCGGCCGCTTCTGAACTCAGAGACCACCTATCCAATGCAGGACAGGAGAAGTGCAGGGCAATTCAGTCACCCTGCATTTGCAGCTCAAAAGCTGATTTTGGCTGTCTAGCCAGCCACAGGACGGCGGAGTGGGGGAAGCGGCTGCCAGACCACATGTTGGATGTGTCCTACCGGCATTTCCGCCTTCCCTGCCCCAGAACGCCCCCAGGAACGCCCCATTTTTGCCGCTCCATGCTCCTCTTCCGAGCGCAGGGTCGTTCCAAGCTGCCTGTGAGGCAGTGTGTGTGGGGGGGGAAGGTCGGTTCTCAGGGGTAGGTTCCTGGAAACCTACGTATCCTATGGCTGTCTAGCCACTGACTAGCAGCCATAGGATTACTCCCTAAGTCTTTTATTTCCCATATCATGGAAGTGAACATCACTTTTATCTCAGCCTATCCAAGTTCATTGCTTTCAGCTGTATTCTTATACCCACTTCCCTAGAAGTAAACCCCATTGAAGTCAATGAGACTTAACAGAGTAGACATGTACAGGACTGTGCTGTTAGTCTGCCATCTTTTCAATGCAGTTTGCGATGATGATAATGGTTCTCCAATTTAGTATCTCAGGTAGGTACAATCCATGTTCCTAACACATTTGTTTGAAAGCAAGTCCTACTCATTACACGTGACAGGATGGGAGAGTCCTCAGTGTCTCCAGCAGGTCCAAAAGGTCTGCTCCCCAAAATCACCTAGAGGTGTTCCAGCTACCTCCTGGGAGAATGGAAGATTAACAGAAGCATTACAGCAGGAGTAGACAACCACAGGTCTAGGGCCCAAAGTGGGCCCTCCAGGGTTTCCTATATAGACATGCCCTCTTCTATTCCCGCCCCTTTCCCTGACCACTAATCATTTGGTGATTTCCCAGCTTTTGTGCAGTTTCCCCCCATTCCAAATGACTGAAAAGCCTCTCCTAAAGCTTAGTTACTAGTTACTAGTAAGAGCTTGAAGCTAAAATATGCTGGTGTTTTGGGTCTCATCCCTTTTGGCTTTGGCCCTGCTCACCACAGGAACGTGGCCCCTAGAATTCAGCTGTCAGGTTGAAAGAGGTTCGACACCCCTGCATTATGCACCATATCCCATGTTAGTGTAACTTCCAATTCATTTCAATGTGTCTCCTCTAAGTACGACTAACGTTGGACATGACATTATGTATGTGCCAGCAACCAATATGAGGATAAATGTGCCAGATAATGTTAGACCCAACATCATGGTAGTCAAATGGCAAAGGCCAAAATTATTCTGATCCAACTCTGAGCTCAGGAAAGTCTGTGAAGAGGACAGAGGGTGCATTCGTATTGACACGTAAAGGTGACAGCAACATAACAGAAGCTGACAGCTTTCACACATCATTCAAATCAGACTGGAGATAGCATTCCCAATGGAATGCACTCATGCCCTTAATATCTGGCTGGCAAATGCAATTATATTGTTTCCAAAGACAAAGTTACTAGTCCATTTAGCTTCTCTATGAAGCAAGGGGAATGTTAAAGGCCAGGGTGTATGCCAAATAGAAATTATACAATATAACATGGTTATGTCCATTGTTGTAATATTTCCTGATACAGGAGTCTATTGAGATCTGCTACAGAGATGCTTCGATGAATAGCTCATTGTAGTACAAAAGCTTCCATACTCTTATTAATATATGCACAAAAAAAATCCAAATTAAAATAGGGGCATTTTAAAAATATATTACTAGTTGTTATCTACAGCCACTGCAAAATAAACAAACACTTCCGTCAGGTTCATTAAGGCTGGGAAGCTTAAAGTAAAAATATAGTAGGATAGCCGTCTTAGCCCAGCAATATATTTGCGATGAGCTCATTTTAATGCAGCAGGAACGTTTGGAGACTATAGCCTGGTTCTTCAAATGCCAGAAGTGGAAAACTGCATTTCTTTACCTTTTGCAACCTGGAGTGATTAATCAGTTGAAGACTAAACTTTGGCTTAAAATTATTCTCTGATGAGTGGAACAGAAGCAATCCAGGACCCCAAATCACAGCTTTTCTGCTGGTTGTGAAACGCGGGCACGTATAACCACCTTTCCCGTTCATGGGTGGAGCCAGAGCGATCCTTTGCCCTGGCCGTGGCCTTCTGCTGGACTACAGACAGACGTTGCGGGTCGGGGGAATCAGTCGGCGCAGGAGAGCACGCTGTAGCGGAGGGCGGGGCACCTGGCCAAGGCGGCTTCCACAAGGCTGATGCGGTGTTGTGGCTGCAGGAGCAACCCTATCCTCCCGCGGGCATTTTTGCATGTTTGGGCTCCGAGCCCTGGTAATACCCAGATTTCCCCCAGCCCTCGAAGCTGGGGCTACAGAGCAGCCTTCGCCCAAGCCGGTGCCCGCGGCTTGAATCCTAGAATCCCCCAGAATCCCCCCGGCAGGCGGCGACAGCCCGCGAAACCGGAGAGAACGGGGCTTCTGTGCCAACGTTAAAAATGGCCCCCGTGGCGTCCTTTCCCACGAGAAAGAGGGCTGACCGCTCTGGCCCAGGGTAGTACCATAGAGGAGGGCGCGGCAGTGATCAGTAATACTACATAGACAGACGGCAGGGCCGCTCTAGCTCCGCGGGTGAAGCCCTGGCGGACGAGGGTCTTCCGCTTCTCCACTCCTCCACCCTCGTGTCGAAGTAGTGGAGGCCGCCTTGCTACGGTGGCCGCCACCGATCAGTTTAAGCCCCTCTCTGCGGGATGCTGGAGGGAGTCTCCGCGACGCGAAGGCGGAAGAGGAGGGCTGGGACGGCCGGACGGACAGGCGGAAAGAGGTGGCGGGGCCGCCTGGGCGCCGTGGAGGCACATCCTGGCTTTCGGCTGCTGGCAACGCGGGGGATCTGCCTCTCTCTCTCTCTCTCTCTCGCTTTCCTTTGTCGCCGAAACCTCCCGGGTAGCAGAGCCGAGAAGGCAGGCGGGGCCGGTCTGGACCAGACCTAGGGAAGGGCCATCCAGGTCAGCATCCCGTGTCCAGCAGTGGCCGACCAGATATTTCAGGGACGGAAGCCCCCAACAGGGCGCGGAGGCAAGTGACAGCTGCTCTCTCCCGTCGTTTGTGGCCCCCCGCTGCATCCAGACGTGTCCTGCCCCTAGAAATAAAGAGCTTGATTAGGTATCGCAGTTTACAGCTGTTCGGTGACCTCTCGCCACCCATGAAATCCGTCCAAGCCCATTTTAACGCCGCCGAAGTCTCTGGTTGTTGCTGCATTTTGTGGCAGCCAATTCAATAAGGTGCCCCCTTCCCTTGCTGGGTGCCCCCCCCCCCAGAGGTGTTGTAGCACAAATCCCATCAGATCAATGTTGCAGGGATGGTGGGAGTTGTAGTCAAACATATCTGGAGGGTGCCAGGTCGGGGGAAGGCTGCTGTAAGTTCGTTGTGTGAGTTTATGATATATAGCACACGTGCTTTCTTTTTTTCAGCCCTGGGATGCTTCCAGGCAGGGGCTGCTAGTGCTGCCAGTCAGATGGCATCGTGCAGCTATTCTGTCTTTTCCTTCTTAACAAAAAGAACACGGAAGAAGCAGTGGGAAAACACAGTCAGGTTATGAGTTGAAGACGATGACATCCAGAATCCCTCTGAAAGTCTGTGATTGAATCAGGGTGATGGTGCAATAAAAGCCTTGTCTGGAAGCACCCATGAATCTACCTAGCCATCAATTTTCATTGGGTGACAGCTCCCAACCCAGTACTAATCTTGGAGAAAAGGACAATGCTTCTTCCCCCCCCCTGCTTTCTCCACACCAATCATAACTTTTATAAGCCTCCTCATAATCCCCGCCACCAGCAACCAACCAAAAAAACTCCAAACACTTTTCCGCATAGGAAGGTACTTTCCGTGCAGCCTCCCCAGGGACAAATGAACAGAGCTTGCCTCAGTTAGTTTACTGCCAACCCCCTTCATAGGTATGTCAAGTCCACAAAATCAAGTGATCCAGCTTTTCCTATTTCAAGCTGCAGGTAAGGAGCTGGTATGCTGTTCTTCTACCAAAACTAAAATAAAAACACTTCCTTGCAAATAAAGAGCCAGCAGGTTAGAGAGAAAAGATCTAACCTAGTCTTCTCCTTGGGATGCTGCTTTTTCTACCAGCATGGAACTTTTTGAAGGAGCAATATTTAATACCTACCTGCACCTGAAGTCATACAGTCTAGGTAACGCATTACCACTTAATTATGCAGCATGTATAGATTGGGCCACAATTAGAGCTGTGCTTGTCTCATTAGCTAAGTCAAAGATGCTCCTGCCCCTTGTACCCCATTAACTTCCATACGCTGAGTTGATACTGGCTGCCTTCACGTATAATGGGGGGGGGGGCTTGTGGCCCTCCAGATGTTTCACCTGACAACTCCCATCAGCCCTAACCAGCATGGCCAGTGGTGAGGGATGATAGAAGTTGTAGGCCAAAACATCTGGAGGACCACAGGTGCTGACCCCTGTAAAATTTACAAATAATTAAATACAATTATAGTTTAACAGCATTCAGTGTCACTTTACAGTCAAGCCCATTCCCAGTGAATTGCATGGATTTGACTTGTGTTTAAGTATATATTTCCCTGTTCTTCTTGTTGTTAGGTAGGTTTCCTCTCTGTTTTGCAGAGGGTAGGGAACAGAAGCTGGAATATAATAATCTCCCCAAGGCTCTCTGCCAGGCTGGGATAACAAAACCAGGTTGAATAGTGCAATCCTAGATGTGCCTGTTCAGAAGTAAGTCACACTGAATTCAGTGGAACTTACTTTTGGGTAAATAGGCTTACTTACCTGGGAGCAAATCCCACTGAACTTAGGACTTCTGGGCTACTGATCATAGGGTTGTTTGAATTCTGAAAACTTGATCAGGTGTAATAACTACTCAGTTATTAGTGTGTGAGATCCTGTATTAAAACTGAACTGAATGAGAAGGGTAATTTTATACAAGTTGATGGAAGTTCTCTAATGTACTTTCTTCTGTTTGATAGGATGGAGAAAGAGAAAATCTTAATGAAATCTAACATTGCTGCTTCTAACCTCTTGAGAACGTTACATTCTCTCTATCGGTTTGGTCACTTCTGCGATGTGACAATACACACAGACCAGCTTGGAATCCAGGAGGAGTTTTCTGTTCACAAAGCTGTATTAGCGGCTTCCAGCAATTACTTTAAAAGCCTGTTCCTCAGCGATGAGATGCTGAATGCCCAGAATTGCAAGGTGACCCTCCAGGACATTCACGCTGAAGAATTTGTCTCCTTCCTAAAGTTTGTCTACACAACCGAAGTAGAAATTGAAGTGGACAGGCTGCACCGGATAAAAGAGGTCGCTGAAAGACTTGAATGCAAGGATCTGCTTGAGGTTTTTGAAGAAATGAAGGCAGATTTGAGTGTTCATTTGAAAAACCATAAAAGTGGCGGGTCTCTCTGGAGTCAAACGGAACAAGTAGAAAACAAAGAACAGAGTGACCTGTCCCAAATCTTGGCAACACCAATGAAGAGGAACCTCTGGGACAGAAAGAAGCATAGAAAACTGTCAGCTAGTTATGATGTTATTGAAGGTAAACCTGGACGTCCTAACAAACGTAGGGTTGCTCGTGCTAAGTCCAAAGATGAGAAAGCAACATCAACTGGACATAACAAAGTAGACGTGTATGACATTCACATCACAGACAGTCCCAGCCAGGAGGAAAATAAGACCAGCCATCCTTCACTAAATCAGGTGGACTCAAAGGAAACCTGCATTATTATAAGCAAGATATTCCCTGGCCAAAAGGAGGATGAAAATAATTTGGTTCTTGGTGAAACAAAACTCAGAAAATCCCCCCGTAGCATCTCAAAAGTCTTGCCACGAACGTATGCCTGTGACAAGTGCAATCATTCTTTCCATTTTGCCAAGCAGTACCAGTCACACATGCAGTTGGAGCATGACACAAATCTGGTCATCAAATACAGCTGCAACGTGTGTGACCAGCTTTTTTCCAGTTGTCAAAATCTCCGACAACATAGGCTCGCCGTTCACAACAATGAGCAGTGCTTCCCCTGCGTATTGTGTGACAAAAAGTTCAAGCGCCAGAAGGATCTCAACGATCATATCCGGAGGGTGCACAAAAAGAAACAGAATCCTCAAAGGTGTCCCTACTGTGACAAGGTGATCAGCTCCAAATGTGGCCTGACTGTTCACATTCGAACACACACAGGCGAGAAACCTTATAAATGTGCGTGCTGCCCGGCACGTTTTGCTCAGAGGTCTGCCTTTAATACTCATGTAAGGTAAAGACTTTCTTTGTGCATTTCAGAGTATTGGGAGAAAAAATCCTCATCTCTTTAACGCTAGAAATTTTATCCAGACAACAGAAGCTAGTATAAGTTTGCTTGCCAGCATTAAACTGCAATGCTAGATTCACTTACTTGAAAGTAAATCCCATTGTACTTACTTCTGAGTAGACATGCATACAATTGCACTGTTTGTGGATATTGATTGTATGTGTGTATCAGTCAGCCTTTTGTGGTGTTAAGCAAATATTTTCAAAATTACATTAGGTTTTCCTGTGAGTATAACGTATTTACCGCATGATTTGCAGGTCAGATTCATGCAGCTTATAAGCAGCACAGTGCTTGTTCTTATATAACTGGGTTTCTTTGCTCTGTTTCCAGTCTGGGCAACTTGTGGCCCAGCAAACAAAACACAATCTTAGAGCCACAGCATGGCCCGACAAAGACGCCATACTATCTCAACCAGCTCTTACAAACTGCCAGGGAATTTCTGTATTCTCTGGGTTGCTAGGAGTGAGCTACATAGGGCAGGGGTGCAGAACCTCACCCCTGGGGACCAAATCTGGCCCTCTGGGAGTCCCCAGATTGCTGAACCCCTTTCCCTTGGCCTCGCCCCTTTCCCCTGGCCATAGATCCAGCTTCTGTGCTGTTTTTCCCCATTCTAAAAGGTTGAAATGATTGTCTTTCCTGACAGTAAGAGCTTTAAGCTAAAATATGTTGGGATTTTGGCCCCGTCTGCAACTGGAATGTGCCCCCCCACGAACTTCTCCAAAATGGAATTCAGCCCTCGGGCTAAAATAGATTCAGTACCCCTGCAGCAGGGCTTTCTACTGCTGCTGATCGGGGCAAGATCCTGAAATCATAGTTCAGACTTTCAGTTAGTCCCAAGAATGTCATTACTTCAAGTTAGATTTTATTTTATTTATTTTCAGCATTCCTATCCTGCCTGTCTATACAATTATATAGATAAAAATTACAATTAAAAACCTCCAAGGAGGCAAACAGGTATCACGTTTTAAAACAATATATCAAAAATCATCTGTTTAAAAAAACAAAATTAAAACAACAAATTAGGGTCAGTATAAAAACAGCAGTCAAAAACCTTCTTTTAAAAGGCCAGGCTTGAAAATTTTGTGCTGGAAATCTTAGGTGCTCACTGAAAGGGAAGCAGTGGTAGGACCAGGTGAACTTCTACAGCACTAACCTGTGCATGTCTGCTCAAGAGTAAGTCCCATTACCAGTAGGGCTTACTCCTAGGCAAGTGGGTATAGAATTTCAGCCTTAGATGCTTTTCAGTGGAGTGACCTTAGAATATGGCTTTAGGTGAATTTGTAGATTATTTGCGTATGTGATACCTTGCTGATTTATGTACACCATTATGTTTTTCCCAACAGAAAAATACATGAATCCCAGCAAGACAGGAAAGTCATGCCTGGTTACTGGATGATAGTCCCACCAGCAGAAGGAGCAGGTATTATAGATGGTGAAATTGACATGAATAACAAAACATGTCATGAGTTATCAGATACCAACTTGCCAAGAGAACTTGTGGGTGAAAAAACTCGGGAGCTTGAGAGAGAATCCAGAAGTTCTCTTACAATGGAAGCAGAGTCTGACCAAAAAGAGGGAAGGCAGGGGCAATGTGATATTAGAAGAGGGGAAGCTGATGAACACTGGACTGTGGTCGGCGAAGACAGCACTAAAGGAGAAACAGACAATGGCGCTGAAGTGGATGGCAGTGAGGATGATGATGTGCCGTCTTTGGATGACGATGACTCAAAGAATCAAGATGCAGAATTGGATGTAGACTTTGAAGTAAGGAAAGCAAACAAAAACGAGGCAACTGAAAAATCTGCCTATGTTATAACCTGTCCGAAATGTGCGGAGAAGTTCATATCGCGGAAAAAATACGTCGACCACTGCAAAGATGTCCATCACTCTTTGCCTGGTAAAGTGTATCAGTGTGATGTTTGTAGCAAATCCTTTGCCAGTTACAACAGCTGGAAAGAGCACCGTGCGTGTGTCCACACAGAAGACAGGCAGTTTGCCTGCACCCTCTGTAATGCCACCTTCAAAAGAAAAAGGGACGTGAGGACGCACTGCGTACGGAAGCACGAAGGGCGAGTGAAACGCCCCCTCTGTTCTGTCTGTGGAAAGATCTTAAGTTCTAGAACAGCACTCGTCTTTCATATGAGGACCCATACAGGGGAGAAGCCGTACCAGTGTGGCGTTTGCTGCTCACGATTCGCTCAGCCATCGCAGCTCAAGATTCACACAAGGTCAGCCTGTACAGTCTCTTTTCCTCCCCTCTTTCATGACTTCTGCATGCATTATCTATTACAGGCTTTCCCAACCTGGGGCCCTCCAGATGTGTTGGACTGCAACTCCCATAATTCCCGGCCAGGGTGGCCAGTGACCATGCTGACTGGGAATTTTGGGTGTTGCAGTCCAACACATCTGGAGGGCCCCAGGTTGGGGAAGACATTGGGTTCTTCTGTGTGGTTCAAAATATGTGCTGGCCGTGCATATTGAGTAGCCAAATGGCAAAACGAAGATCCAGTGTGTGGGGGCAATTTACTTTTTTCCCTTTGGGTGTGTAGCCATCAACCCTCAGTAGTCTTTGGAGGTGGTGGTGGAGAATATAAATAAGGTTCAGTTATATTATTTATTATTAAGACTTGTAAAGTGCCCAACATTTTCTAAGCACTGTGGCAAACCATTTGCAGTACTGAGTAAATAGGAAATTTCACAGTGGATTGTGATCTTAAATTGCTTTCTCGGTATCTTCATATTCCTCGGAATGCAGGTCCCATACAGGCGAGAAGCCATATATCTGTGAGGATTGTGGGGCATGTTTTGCGGACAAAGGCAAACTTAATGGTCACAAGAGGACACATACAGGTAGGAATTTAAAGCCATTCCCTGAATGTGGTAGGGGGCAATGCATATTGATGCCCCAGTCTTCTGACTACTTTCTGTGAGTTACACAAGCATAAATTTCTCCTCCCCACACATAAATTTCTAGACTGGATGACCATCTGTAAAAAGCTTCTGTGGCATATTAACACAGGAAAAAGCTGTGTAGCTATTCCAAAAAGAGGGTTATATACCCCAGGAGAAGGAAGAGATCAAATCTATTAGGGAAAAGCTGGAGTGTGGAGAAAAGACCTCCTAAATTCCCTTTGGAAATCTCTTATGGGTGACTGTCAACATGGGTGGCCAGCAACAGAAATGGTTTGTTCCTTTCCTTCACAGGAGAGCGTCTCTTCAAATGTGATGTGTGTGGAAAACATTTTGCTACCAATGAATACTTAAAATGCCACAAACGCTGCCACATGGGAGCCAAGCCATACAAGTGCGATGTATGTGGGAAAACCTTTGGACTGAGAGCCTCATTAGCCCAACACAGTAACGTTCACGCAGGTAATATATGCTCTTTCGGGGTTGGGGTGGAGGGTGGAGGAGATAGATGTGCAAAAACAAGCTTCTATGCCTTCCCCAAGCTCTTGTCCTCCAGTTGTTTTGGACTGCAATTTCCAGCATTCCTGACTATTGGCCATAGTCGCTGGGGCTGATGGGAGTTGAAATCCAAAACAAATCCAAAATCTAGAGATCAACATCTTGGGGAAGGCTGTGTCAGCCATTTCCATCAAAACTGTCCACTAACACATCCTTCCCCAACCTGGGGGCCTCCAAATGGTTAGGACTTCAACTCCCATCAGCCCCAGCAACTATGGCCAATGGTCAGGGATGATAAAGTTGTAGTCCAAGATCTGTAGTGCGCACTGAATTATGAAACTGTGTCACCTACACATTCCCCTTTTGTTGAAAGCATGGAGGATGGTGACACAAGATGGGGCCTTCTCTGTGGCAGCTCTGAGGTCGTGGAACTCTCTCTTCCCAGGAAGGTTGATCTTGCCTATAAACTCATAAATAAGGGGCACCATGTAGAACTGCTTTGACGTCAGAGGGCATTTGCAATTCAAGTAGTTCACGTTTAACTGCTGTTTCTGTAGACTCGTTTCTTCTTTGTTTTGTTTTAGAATTTGTTGTGTTTCTGGTATCATATTTATAATCCATTTAGTCAATCCATTTTGAGTCAGAATGCAGAATAGAAATATCTTTTTAAAAAATTATGCAGGGATTTTGAAAATGCCCTCCAACACTTGTGAGATTTTTTTTTTCTTTCCAGAGACTCCTCCCTATTTCTGTGAGCAGTGTGGAAAGACATTTACTCAGCAAGGAGCCCTTAGGCGTCACCAGCGTATCCACACCGGCGAAAAGCCATACAAATGTCGAGCTTGTGAGAGAACCTTCACAGACATGTCTACCTTGAGGAGGCATGTCCTGGTATGTTCTCTGGTTTCTGCTATCCATTTTAACAAGACATTTCATCCATTTTGTTTGCCAAAATGCTTTCTTGATGTCCTGGGTGTTAAAACATTATTTAAGGGTGCAATCCTATGCATGTTTAGACAGAAAAAAGTCCTACAACTCCCAGCATTCCCCAGCCAGCTATGCTATGTAGCTATGCTGGCTGGGGAATGGTGAGAGTTGTAGGACTTTTTTTTCTGTCTAAACATGCACAGGGTTGCGTCCTAACATACCTTAGAGCAGGCATGGGGAACCTAATGAAAGTCCACAAGAGGGCCCCATCTGGTCCATCAGCTTCCCTGCCTTATCTCCAATCACTGATTGGGGAAAAAAGTTTCCCAGCCCACACTGCATTTAGGCTTTTAAAAAAACCATTGGTGCCAGTGGAAGTTTTTTTCAGCATCGGGGGGGGGGGCGGATTTTCAGGAGGCCTGACTGCAGTGGGAGAAGAGCAGTGTGTATGCATGTGTGTGAATGGAGTCCAGACAATCCCACTGTGGGCCATATGCCAGCAGTGGGATGTGCCACCCCTCCACCCCCAACTGCAGGCATGTAGCTCCTGATGTGCTTGCCTGAAACCAATTCAGCCCTTGGGCCAAAAAAGGTTCCCCCACCTTACAGCACCCAACTAGCAAATAGCATTGCTGTCCCCCTCCTCTTACCCTGTCACCACTGGCAATGGGGCACAGCTGCTGTGGTATGAAGGAGAAAACGAAAAGCACTGCTACAGCGGCAAAGAGAATTAAGATTGCGCCAGTGACAACTACCGCCATGTGCAGGGCTTACAGAGCTCTGGAAAAGAGAGGACCCAGTGTAGTGTTCCAAAGGCCACTGGGATTGCTGAGGAACCTTTGGGTTGGATCTGGAGGAAGTTAGTAAAGCTTCAAGCCCATTGTAGTCAATAGAACTTTAAGTTAGTTGTGACTGATGCAAGTTCCATTTATTTCAGTGGGAGTAAAGCATGACTGACTTCCTTTGGATGCCTCTACACTGCCACCCCCCCCCCCCCATATTGGCACAACAGTGTTCCCAGGTTTTGGGATTGTAGGAGTATTCCAGCAAATAGGCCAAAACTTTATGGGGAGGGTAATATGCTTGTCTCGCTTCAACTAAGCACAGAATGTTGGATCATGTTCCTGAATCTTAAAAACACATGCAATTGGTTAGTCAGATAACAAACTGGTGGTGATCTCATCTGTGAAAGCTTTTGACAACTATAATTCCAAATAATGTTTTGTTTTAGAATGTTTCTATGTTTGGTATAATCACATCAGAACTTGAATTTAAAAAGTAATTTTATTTTCTCCCCTTCTGTAGGTCCATGACCGGAATGCTCATTGGAGGAGTTTCTTAATAGATCTTACTATCAAAAAGGATCATAACTGGTCCAAAATACAGACTTTATCTAATATCTGTATGGGAGAGGACTCTACACCAGTTTGGCCAGGTGTTCAAAGTAAACTTTATAAACCAGAAAGCATGAGTGTAAAAAAAGTGGAACACATATCATGTAATAATGTGAGAGATCCTGACCATTCACTTATGTACTTATAACTATAAACATTCAAGGAACAACATGGGCGTAAGCATTTCTCATACCTTCAATCTGTCCCAGAACTTCCTCCATCTGCCCACAAGTTCTACAGATGAGCCATGCTAGCAGTTCAGCATCACCAGATGGGAGACATGGCCACTGGGCAGCTCAGAGGTGCGTGTGGAATTACTTGGAAATGAAGCATTTCTTTTCAGCTTAGATGCTGGCTTCACTAAGAGCTTTTGGGGAGTCAGATGATCATCGGAGCTCAAAAGTCATAACTGGCTTTAACAGTAGTACAAGAGCATCTCTGTAAGCTTTAAAAATCTAAAACCTTTTGGGGACTGTGTTCTTGGAATTCTGTCAAGGGAGGTGTGGGTAGTGTTTAAATCCAGTAAAGAGAGATGTCAGTGCTCAAGCCTGTACGTGGGCACCAGAGCGAAGCATTGCTGCTCTGTGGGAACAGGCTGCACATGCTCAGTGCTGAGGGAAAGGTGCTGTGTATGATCAGATGCCTTCCATTGTAACCATTGCCGGAGGGGTAGTGGAGTTAAGTCTGTTGCAGCAAAAACAACAAAGTGTTGTGGCACCCTAAAGACTAGCTTTTGTTATAGCATAAGCTTTCATGGACTGCATTCCACTTCATCAGATACACAGAGTGTTTTCCTGAGGTAAAGGTAAATTATACACATGGCTGGAGGTGGAGAGGGATTGTAAGCAGTGAGGTCAGAGGGAAATTAAATGCAGGCGGTGCAGTGATAATCATGTTACTCACAGTGGCCATTCACGAAACAGTTTTTTTTTTCTGATAACACAAACATCCTGGCTTTGGGTAAGGCAAGTAATACAGGTAGTGTGATTTTAAAAAACATCCCAATTCAAGCTGCACAAGATAGAATTAAATATCTTGATGAATTCTAACTCCGCTGTCTCTCCCCTTGAAGTTTCTTTGCTCCAGAATGACCCGTTAAGAACAGTGACAGAACGTCCTGAGAGGCTGAAGTGTTCTCACATGAATATTCCCACTTCTGATGTCAGATTTGTGTCCATTTTTCTTTTGCATAGAGACCAGCCTATTTGCCCTATGTAGAATGGAGAGGAGCATTGATGGCACGTAATGGCATTGGAAGATGAGCAGGCCAGGTGAACAAGCCAGATGTTGTGGGTGACATGATTGGGTCCTGTAAGAGTGTGGCCAGGTTTGTAGTATGGCACTCATGAGTCCAGCACCGTTGCTGGAGGCACGAGGGGTGTTGGTGGTGTAGTGCACCTTTTATCAGCTTAAGCTGATATACCAGCTACAACCCTATCTGGACAGAGATAACCTAGCTACAGTTATCCACACCCTGATAACCTCTCATTTAGATTACTGCAGTGCGTTACTTCCCTTTGCAAACACTCCAGAAACTTCAGCTGATCTAAAATAGGGCAGCAAGATTAACAGGTTGATATAATCATATTACACCAGTGCTTTGTGATCGGGACTGGCTTCCAGTCAGTTTCTGCACCTCGTTCAACATGCTGGTATTAAACGTTAAAGTGCTAAAGAGCTTGGGGCCAGGTTACCTGAAGGACCAGTTCCTCTTGTATATACCTTAAGATTTCCATGAGATGACCTTTTCAGGAAGATGGCTCCCAGGGAGAATGCCTTTTTGGTGGTGGCATCTTGATTATGCCCTCCCCTGAAAGGCTCACTTGGCATTTACATTAGGATCTTTCAGGGGGTAGGTGAAGTCCTTTTTATTTTCCCAAGCCTTTTAATTTATGTTGGAATTAATAGTTCCCCTCATTTGGTTTTAGTGCTCTTTTTATATGATTTTGATGATGCTCTGTGTTGGTTTTATGCTGATTTCTGTATTGGTTTATTCAACCCATATCTAATTTTGGTTTATTTGATTGTATTTGGTATTTTGCTCATTTTAAAACTTTGTGAACTGCCCAGAGGTCTTTGTTAATTAGGTGACATAGAAATTTCATACACATACTAAACAAAATACTTTTTTTTTTTAAATGTCCCATGTAAAGGCTTCCTGCTTCTTATTTGGAGGGATGTTCCACATTGCAGAATTTTGGGAATGAGATGAACACATCTGAAATCTTTGCTCAGGTTTGTGTATTTGCTGTTTTAACTATGTGACAACAAAATTGCAGACCTGTTTCCCTGCTGAGATCTGAATCTGGGATTTCCAGTGTACATGGTGCTTACAGAGGACAAGAGGACGTGCTCCTAGCTTACAATCTAAAATTTGACACAGTGGAAGAGAAGGGGGAGGGAAGTAAAAAGTAAAGGACTGCTTTCACCAGTATGATCTTGCCCATACTCTTAGAGCAGAGCCTCTGACAGTGACCATATGCCAGCCAGTTAGAACAGCTAGATTGGAAAGTACAAGGAGCAGGGCTTTCTCTTTGGTGGCCCTTCAGTTGTGGAACTCTCTTCTTGCTGCTTTGAGCCTTACACCTTCAGTGCAGGCCTTTAAGAAAGAACTAAAAACTTGTTAGAACTGGCCTTTCCTGAGTAGGTAGCTAATACTTCTATTCTGCTCTCAACAACCTCAAACTTGGCTTAATTTCCTCAATTTGCATAATGTGGTTTTTGTATATTTATATGTGCTTATGTCTAACCCCTGTTATTGTTTATCTTGGTTTGTGAGCGTATATTTTTGAAACATGGGATATAAATATTGAATAAACAAACAAGGCCCTGTTAAACGTGGAAGCAACACCATTATTTCACTTACACACGCTTAAGACTTCAATCCCATACCCACTTACTTGAACTTAATGGGATGTCTGAGTAGACATGTACAGGATTGCACTGTAAATTATAATACAGCATGGCAACCAGGTATTGTGCCAAAGAAAAGGAGAATTTTGAAGAGGACTTTGAAGAAATGGATGACAAAGAGCTAGTGCTGGATCCAGGAGCAGACAGGAAGCCAGTGCAGGGATTTAAGAAGGGGCATCATATGATCAGAGCAAGAAGAGTTCCTTGGAAGAAAGGTGCAATATAAATATTAATAAATAAAATGGGTACTGCTTTCATGCCATTCTTTTGGGCTTCCATAGGCACCTGATTGCCTATCATGGGAAACAGAACGTGGGACTAAATGGACCTTTGGCCTGGCCCAGCAGGCTTTTCTCTTAACATTTATTTATTTACAACATTTGTATACTGCTCACATCTAAACAGATTCCAGATTGGTGAACAACGAGATAAAATGAACAAAAGATAAAAAGAATGAAATATTGTATTAAAATTATTGTGTTTAAAAAAAAAAAAAACCAGAGTGCCAATAAAACTGAGACTAGTTAACCAAGGAAGGCTTCCTGGAAAAGAGCTGTTTTCAGGAGGCACCAAAAACAACCCAGTGCTAGCACCTGCCTGACCTCCAGAGGCAGGAACTTCCATAGGAAGGGAGCCACCACACTGAAGGCGCTTCTCTGGAAGGACTCCAGTCAGGCTGTAGGTCCACGTGGAACCACAAGGAGCGTGCCCTTTGATAACCTCAGTGACTGGGCAGGTTGGTAAGAGAGACGGTGCTCTCTCAGGTATCCTGATCCCAAGTTATTTAGGGCTTTGTACGCTAGTACCAAAATCTTAAACCTGGCTTGGTAGTGAATAGGCAGCCAATTCAGTTCCCTCAGCAAAACAGTTGCATGCTGAAAAGGGGCAGCTCCCGATAACAGCCAAGCTGCTGTGTTCTGCACCAACTCCAGCTTCTTGAGCAGCCTTAAAGGCAGCCCCACATACAGCACATTGTAGTAATCCAGGCTTGAGGTTAATAGTGCTTGTACCACTGTGACCAAGCTATCCTTGTCCAGGAAAGGCTGCAGCTGGCAAACCTGCTGAAGCTGGTAAAAGGCACTCTGAGCCGCCATGGCCACTTGGGCCTCCAGTGACAACAATGGATCTAGGAGTACCCCAGACTATGAATCTGATCTTTCAGAGGGAGTGCAGCCCCATCCAGAACAGGCAGCGAGCCTACCTCCTGGACCCGGGAACCACTCACCCACAGGGCTTCAGTCTTGCCAGGATTCAGCTTTGGTTTCTTGGCCCTCATCCAGCCCCTAGGCCTTGATGCAGGACTTGCTCAGCCTCACCTGATTCAGATGTCACAGGGAGACAGAGCTATGTGTCATCAGCATATTGATGGCACTTGGCTCCAGATCCCCTAATGACCATTCCCAGGGGCTTCATATAGATGTTAAACAACATTGGGGACAGCATGGTACCCTCTGGAACCCCATAGCTCATTTGCCAAGGGGCCAAGGAATGGTCACCCAAAGTTACTCTCTGAAATCGACCCTGCAGGTAAGACTGGCACCACTGTAACACAGTGCCTCTGATACCCATCCCACAGAGTAGATTCAAGAGGATACTATGGTCGATGGCGTCAGAAGCCGATGAGAGATCGAGCAGAATTAGCAGGGTTGCATAAAAAAATAGAAGAACATATTTGTTAGAACACAAAAGGTTGTACCCACAGCCTTCCTCACCACTGGCCATGGTGGCTAGGGCTGATGGGAGCTGGAGTCCAAAGCACCTGGACAGCGCCAGGTTGGGGGAGAGTGGTCTACCGCTTCAGGCTGCCGGGAGGGCGGGCTTGTATGCTTCAGTCCCTCTCCGTGGAAAACCTCCATAGAGTAACTTAGCCTAGGAGGGCCCTTCCCCGCCCACGGGCGCGGTGGGCTTTCTACATGCCGGGACGTACCAGTCGCCCGAAGGGAGCCGCGTAGTTATTAAGCGCCTGGATGGAGGTGGCTGTTGCCAGGTAACGGTCGTCACCTGTGTGGAGGAGGGGGGGTGAGATAGCGTCGCTTCAGAGAAGTGTCAGTCGATTCTTCCCATAGAAAGGGGCCGGAGTCGCAAGACGCAACCTAAATTTCCGGTATTCATTCAAAGCCACCCAGGGGGAGGGGCTACGATTCTCTAGTAAATGCTGATTGGGGCGTCGTTCTAGACCTTGGCACCTCTATGATGAAAGCCCCCTCTCCGTCGGTCACCGTGGAAGAGCCAGTTCGAATTGAGTGGCGGAAGTGCTGATAAGGCCTTGCCCCACGCTCTGCCCCGCCCCACTCAACTCCGCTGCTCTCGCGCCTTTCTTCCGCCTTCACCACCTCCTCCTAGCAACTGTCGTCACAGTGACGCGTCGGACGTCATGAGGCTGGAAGGGGCGGCGGTGTAGCCGTTGCCGGATGTGGGAGAGTCGCGCGAGCCTTCCTGCCCTGAGGCTGTAGGGCTGCCCGGATGTGGGGCTGCCCGGTGAGTGAGAAGCGGGCACGGTGGGCTCGCAGCGCCCCGGGGTGGGAGGGTAAGCGGGACTCCCCTTCCCTCCTTTGTATCCGCGGGGAGGGGAAGAGAGGCAGGGCTCTTTCTCGGCGGGTGGGCAGGAGGAGGCGCGGCGCTCCTGCTTTCGTCGCGGGGCGGGGGGGGCTCTGCTCCGCTCCGTAATGTCGCCGCGGGGAGACTGCGGTGTGAAACTGAGTGGGGAAGAGAAGGGCCGATCCCTCCTGCAAGGCACTGGTGGTGTCGCTGTGACGTCAAGAAGTCCTTCTGTCTTTGCAGCTGTTGAGACGGGCTGCCCCGGGCCCCAGTAACAGTGGTATTTATTTATGCAGCTCCGTCAATGGGCATGGTGCTTTAAAAGAAAGTAAGGGCTCAACCCTATGCATGTTTAATCTAAAAAAAGGCCCTACAACTCCCAATATTCCCTAGCCAGCAGACCCTGTGCTGAAGGACAGCTCCCTGCCCCTAGGCACTTACAATGTGAAATGTGCATAGCTGGAGGCAACAGACAAAAGCAGAGGAAGTCGGGTGAAGGGTGAAAGATGTCGGGTGAAAGAATCTATGTTCAGTTGCATGGAAGCAGGCTATGATATGCTCCCTTCCTCTGCTTCCATGCAAGGGGCAAAGAATCAATGTTCAGTTGCATGGAAGCAGGCTATGATATGCTCCCTTCCTCTGCAGGAGCTACACTCACAAATGTGAATGGAGGAATGAAGGGGTGATGTGTCTCTTTCCCTTCCTGATGGTTTTTTGCAGGAGGCTGCAGGTGGGTCACAGCTGCAGCAGCTTTTTACACACACACACACACAACCTTTCTTGCTGATTTAAATCATGGTTTAAATATTCCTGACTTAAATCCACCCTGCAAAAAAAAAAAAAAAGTTCAGGAACATTCTAACTGCTTAGGTAGCAGCACTTATTCATTTAAAACAGTTTTGCCCGCATTTTAGCTGAAAAGGCTCGCCGAGCAGCTTGCATAAGATCAAGACAGTTGCTGCCTGTAGGCTTACAGTCTAAAAGATGTGACAAAAGGGAAAAAGGGATGCGAGGGGAAGACGAAAACAAACATGGGTACCAGTTCTTCAAGTTCCATAGTAATTCTTATAATGACCAGCTGGACTGGAAACAGTTCAGGGAGAGAGAGCGCCAAGTGCAGCTGGTCTCTCCACAGAGCCAGTAGAATAGCTGTGCTGCCAGGTGACATTTGGGGGCAGCAAGAGCCCAATGAAGCTCATCTTTCAGCAGAGCTATTCATACATAGTGTAGTTTCGGTGACAGATGTGAGAGGCTAGTTTGGCCACACAATTTTTACACAGAGTTTGCAGATAGGAGATGCCGTGTGGGCAGACAGAATTTGAGGGCTTCAGTGAAAAGAAGATCCTTGAGGTACGGGAAGTTAAGGAAACAAGAGCTTACAGGTAAGGTGGCTGAAGGAAGGGGAACAGAATAGGCAGAAGACTTAGAAACAGGCAACTGGAGGAAGTATGGGTAAAAAGCAAAGTACTGAGGGAAAGCAGTTCACAAAAGGAAATGGGGCTGGAGGAAAGTTCTATGTTGGGCTTAGAGACTGGGGGCTGCTGGCATGAGCAAGGTGGGAAAGAGGCCTAAGAAGCTTACTGAGAAGAGGTTCAAAGGTCATTGTTGCGGGGATGGATTAAGCTGGGATGGGCAACTTATGGCCTTCCAGATGTTTTGGCCTACAACTCCCATCATCCCTCACCATTGGCTGTGCTGGCTAGGGCAGATGGGAGTTGTAAGCTAAAACATCTGGAGGGCCACAAGTTGCTCACTCCTGGAATAAGCAGTCACCTGTGAAGCAGAGATCTGAAAGGGTTGAGAAGTATGAAGGAAAATCTGGAAAAGGCATCCTTATCCAGAACTTAGGGACAGATGGTTGCGTGTTGCTGGCAGGAACGGAAGAGAGTGGCAAGGAATTTGAAGTCTGCGGAACTGTGAACCAAGGAGACAATCGCACACACACACACACACACTGCCACCAAAGTGGTGGTGAGATCTCTGATTCAAATAATGATCGGAACTAATGAGCCACATATCTTACTTTAGGTGTCCAGTAAACTAGTAATGTTATGTCTACCCACACATTTTTTGTTTTCCATTCATGGGGGAAGGGTGTCTGTGCCAGAGTGTGAGATAGATCCAAGCCCTCTGGTGCATGCATCATACTTGGGAGGGGAATTCCCTCCTTCCCTCTGCTCTGAACCTTGGGGAAGCAGAAGCAGTAGGAAGTAAGTGTGAATCTCATGGTTTCTGCTTTTCTCAATTCCAATGCAAGGTGGGAGGCCAGTCCTCTTCCCACATGTATCTACCCAGCCCCTGAGTTCATCCTTGGATGCCCCTCTTTGGCTGCCCCTGCCAGATGAGGTGTGGTGGATGACTATGAGTGCAAGGGCCTTTCCAATTGTGGTACCCTGATTGTGGAGTGCCCTCTCCAAGGAGGCGCAGCTGGCACCTACTTTTTCTCTACAACGTGAGGTGACAAACTAATTTTCCCAGGCCTTTCACATCTTGTAGTAGTTTTTTAATTAGTTGTAGCTCTTAGGTTTTATTCTCTTCACTTTCTATTTTTGATCTTAATTTGGAGTTTGTTTTAATGCTGCATCACAATTTATTATAATGTTCTTTTTATTGGTGCTTGTTTGTTTTTTGTTCTGTAAGCCTCCCTGTGAACTTTGCTAAAGGGCGGCCTATAAATATGGAAAATAAATAAACCTCCCTCCCCCACAAGTTCTCTGTGCATGTCAGAGGACTTGTGGGTGCTGGGTCAGTTGCAGTTAACAACTAAATGGCTGCCTACTAAGACAAGGTCTGTAAACTGCTGCTATTAAAGTAAAATGCGGGGGCCACATAGTTTGGCAAACAGTAATAGAGAGAGTTTTGTGTACTTTACAGTGTAGGATTATTTCAATATTAAAATTGGTAAGTGGAGCAATAATCTTTTGGTCCTTGATATCATTCCCCTGACATACAATTAACATGTGGTGATGTCGTTCACAGTTTTTAGAAAGGAAGAAGATGGAAAATAATGCAGTTGTTTTGGAATCGAAATCTTCACCCATCAACCTTCTGAATGAAATGCACCAGCTGCGTCTCCTAGGCCACCTTTGTGATGTGACTGTGAGTGTGGAATACCAAGGTGTCAGGGCAGAGTTCGTTGCTCACAAAGCTGTGCTGGCAGCAACAAGCAAGTTTTTTAAAGAGGTGTTCCTTAATGAAAAGGCCATGGATGGACCAAGGACAAACATATTATTGAACGAAATCCAGGTAGCTGACTTTGCATCTTTTCTTGAGTTTGTCTATACTGCCAGGGTGGAGATAGAAGAAGATCGGGTGCAGCGTATGCTGGAAATAGCTGAGAAGCTCAAGTGCTTGGACTTGTCAGAAACCTGTTTTCAGCTAAAGAAGCAGATGCTTGAATCAGTGTTGTTGGAGTTGCAGAATTTTTCTGAGTCACAGGATGCAGAAGAGGACAGCGGGGCCCAACCAAGCAGTTTACTTGAGCCAAAGGCAATCATTGAAACACAAGCTGACAATGTGGACTATTTTGCAAATTCTCCCTTCGAAAGGCCCACAGATGGAGATGGTCTTGAAGCTCCCACTGCTAAATTAAAGGAGAAATTAGACAAGAAGAAAGAAGCTCTGAAGACGCCCTGTGCCAAAATCCGGAGGGCCAGCGGACGACTGGCTGGCCGGAAAGTCTTTGTGGAAATACCCAAGAAAAAGTACACGAGGCGCCTGCGAGAACAACAAAAGTATGCTGAGGCCGTTGCGGAAGAGAGCCGGCTCTCCAAAGACCACAGCATGCCTGAGGAAGGCAGGGTTGAGGAGGAGGAGAAAGAACAAGTGGCGAACAGTGTGAAGCCTGAACACAAAGGGTGTGATGGCATGAGTGAACTGGAAGAAAACTTGAATAAATTGGAGGAGGATAAAAAGAACCGTGGTGGCAACTTTACATGTAGCACTTGTGAACGAGAATTCCTGTACGAGAAGAGTTTTCTGAAACACATAAAGCACAGCCACGGGATTGCAGCCGAAATTATTTACCGTTGTGAAACCTGCGGCCAGACTTTTGCCAACCGGTGCAACCTCAAAAGCCACCAACGCCACGTCCACAGCAGCGAGCGCCACTTCCCATGTGAGCTCTGTGGTAAGAAGTTCAAGAGGAAGAAGGACGTCAAGCGGCACATTCTGCAGGTTCATGAGGGTGGTGGGGAACGTCATCACTGCCTACAATGTGGAAAGGGTTTGAGCTCCAAAACGGCCTTGAGGCTTCATGAAAGGACACACACAGGCGACAAGCCTTATGGGTGCACAGAGTGTGAGGCTAAGTTTTCTCAGCCTTCGGCACTTAAAACACACATGAGGTATGAACAGACTTAACTGGCCTTATTAGCTAAATCTCTGGGCAAAAAGGTAAAGTCCCCCAGGGCAGTTTGCCAGCGGTCAAATAAGCTAAGTAGGGTCGGAGATTCTCTTCTGAAATTCTCAATAATATGGATTCTTTGCTTTTGAAGAAAGAGGCTGATGCGCTCATGATCACACTCACAATATAGGCTCAAACCTCTCATAAGTTACCCTAAAAGGGTTTGGCATAAAACTCATAAGCCTTTGTGAAAGAATTTGTATGGTTAGAGTCCTGATTTTAACACACTGGTATTTAGAGTTCTAGAAATGTAGTTAAATGTCGAAGAAGGCTTCAAACCGTCTGATGACAGTCTGATTTTGCCATCTGGTTTGGGTAAAACACATTGTGATCGATAAGAGCCCTCAGGAAAGATACCAAATGTAGGCATCCTACAAATTCAGTAGAAGATGGTGTGCTTTGAGAACAGATATTGGCTGAGAATAACTTCCTGTTACTTTTGTAGAGCTAAATTGTAGCAGGCCTGAAAACTAGTTCATGTTACTTGGTTGAAGAATGACCTGAATATCTCCTGGAATGCTCCCAGAGGTTTATAGCATCAGTGTCTTACTTGGACTTGGTTACATTATTCATCCTCCACACTTCATATTTGTGGAGAGGACATTAGAAGTTTGGTCTTGTAAAGTTGTATTGGCTCTGTAAAGTGTGGGCCAGACTGCTCCAGATTTGGAAATGTTGATCTCTTAACTAGTTGAATGCTTCCTGCAGTAGGTCTAGCTCTGTTTCTATAGACCTGTACGGTTACCTCTAGAATGTGATTACAATGCTATGCGTAGGACCTAGAGATTAGTGGCTACTGCCCTATTAATGGTGTGATTCCTGCTCCCTCAAGAGACAAAGGCAAGACACTGTTGTTAAAGCTTACTAAACTGCTAAATGAAATAATAGTGTCAGAAGTGACATGCTGAGTTCCCTGGTATGATGTGGGCAATCCCTTCAGTGTGAAATATGCTTGCATCATAGTGCCATCTTGGCAAAGGCCACCAAGAGAAGAGAGGCTCTACTCAAAATTCAGTGGCATTCCCATTCTTACTTTAAATGCAGTAACATGTTAATATTGTATTTGATGTCAAGACTCTTGGGAATGTCCTTGGATATCAGTGAATTGCGTTCCATTGTAAAATCAAAAGTGTGTGTGGGGGGAGAATACTAGGCTATAAATAACTAATAGAGCATTGTTATTTTGGTAGTGTGAATGGGAGAATAGCAGGGTCAAATTAACTAGAGTCTACTCATGTCTCAATTGGTTGACTGGGCAAGAAAATGGTAGATGACAAAACTTCATTTTAAGACACACTTCCATTGGTACAGAAAGAAATCCTAACTTCACGTTTGGTGTCTAATTTGACTATAACCACTAGAGCGTTTGATGTCACAGTGGATAGTTCAATTCAATATCCTTAGGCAGCCAAAAAGAATGCAGGTTTAGTCCTGGGCATTACTAAGAAAGGGACTGAAAATACAACAGCAAATAGGACGTGCCATTATGATACAACCACATTTAGAATGCTGTGTGGTGGTGTGGTCTGAAAAGCAGAGCTAGGGAATCTACAGCAGCTGCAGCTGGAGAGAGGATGGGTGGGGAGCACCCAAGCCCAGGAGGAGCTAGGCTCATACAGGTCTCACTACGTCGTGGTTTAGCATGACATCTGAACACAGCTGTTGGCTCCTTGCTAGAATGGGTTCCTGTTCATTCCATCAGCAGTGCCTCTGCCTGCGAGGTTTTTCAAGTCGTGGCTTCCTGGGATGTGTGCACAGCGGCTGCCTGGTTTTCTGCCTATTATTAAACGCTACAGCATGGCCTTGTGTTCCCTGCTTTCAGAGCCAGAGTTACAGAGAATACTAGGATAAGGCAGATCTACCTTTGCAACTTCAAGAGCAACAGATTTCTTATTAGTGTGAAAATGTTCCTTCAGAGAAGGTGTTCACCCTGTTTTCACAGTTTTAGCACTGCCTGCTGTGGAGCAGCACGTGAAACACACAGGGTGAATGAGAAGCTGGGTCCTTCCCTGTGAGTCATTTCTCTTCTCCTGGGATAAGATAGGCTTGAACTAGCTCTAGGAAATGAGGCAAAGTTCATATAAAACACAGATAAGCGTTATGAAGCACCTGGATGCCCTGTGTTCATTACTTAGTTCAGATGCTTGGGATGAAATCACATTTTAGGAAGGAGAAGGGGCATTCAGCTCCTTGATGATTAGCCTCATTCAGTAATAATAATAATTCTAGTGGTGTGCTTTGGAAGACTGTCTGGACTTCTAGAGGGAGGATGATCCCTAGGCCACCTATTTCATATACTAAAGAAGTCTGCCTCTTGCTTCTTGAGCCAGGGATATCCACCATAGTAGAGCAGTGTTTGGTCCCAGGAGAAGAAACGGGACGTGCAGGTAAGAGCCCAGTTTGTGATTAATTTTAAATGTAGTGGTGTGTGTGTTTTTAATTTGAGAGAATAAATCCAAAATGTTATTGTTCCATGGCTTCCACAAGCAAAACATTTTTTCTTCATTTTTGAAAGCCAAAACATGGGTAATCTGTAAAACCTTGTTGGATTTTTCCCCTACAGGGGGGGAAAAAAACAGTTCACTGGAACCACATTACTATTCTTGTTCTAAATTTGCTGGCTGCTTTACACAAAACAAAAAAATTAAAGCATTTGAATTGTGGTTCTGATTAAAGCAACTAATTTGTGACCAGTTTTTTTGTTCTGCTATTATAGGCTAGTTTAGATCACTGTTGCTGTTTTGGCCCAAGAGAATGAGACCAGGCAGGGGGAGATTATCATTGTTGAGGCTAAATTTGTTATTAGTTCATGTACGTCTTGACAGTTTAGGAGTATGTTTCTTGCTCGGAATAATTTGTATCTTTATCATACAGCCTTGGCTCTTATTAACTGATTCTTATTCAGAATGTCTTGTTAATTTGAATTGTTACTTGGTCCTCCCATCCATCTGGAGCAATGTACATGTAGAAGAAGACATCTGTGTGTGCATCACGTGTTGGATTGGGAACTTCACACACAAGTAGCACTTCATTTGGGGCTGCATTCAGCTTCTGGAGCTATTGGGAGTGGAGGGATCCCATGGATTGGCAGTCACAAGAATAACCCCAGTTGCTATAGTAGAGTCATGCTCTCTAGTTACGGCTTAGTGAAAAGGAAGAGCAAGTGCTATACTTGTCTTAATTTGTATTATTTTCTCATTTCAGAATACACACTGGTGAAAAGCCTTTTGTTTGTAATGATTGTGGAGCAAGATTCACGCAGAATCACATGCTTATATATCATAAAAGGTGCCACACAGGTATGAGCGTTGTCTTGCTTTTTTACACTCCAGCTTGTTTTTACTCAGTGACTGCGTTCACGCGACAGGACAACCTATCGTGGGTTGTCGTTTGAAACAAGCCACAGTGGGTTGTCATGGCATCTGAACCTAGTGATGTACGAATGTTATGAAATCCATTCTGTTTCTTTTTCGTAGCTTGTTAGGGATCTTTCACTCCGTAATCTGCAGTGATTTGAGAAAATGTATTGAATCCGATCGTTTTCTGGTTTGCTGTTTTGGAGGTTTGCCTGAGTCTGCCTCTTTTCAAGGAGGGTGGGAAATCCCATTGAAAGCAAATTGTCTTCGGATTTGAAGTGACTGCTTTCCCACCCAAGCAGTGCCTAAAGCAACTGCTTTAAAAAAATATCTGAAAAGATGCCAAGCTCTGCCAGATGAATTGCATGGCACAATCCTATGCATTTTTAAAAAGTCCTACAACTCCCAGCATTCCCCAGGCAGCCATGAGTTGTAGGACTTTTTTTCTGTCGAAACATGCATAGGATTGTGCCAGTGAAATCCAAACTTTGAAAGCTTTCTCCTGCTTGGCTGAAAAAGAAGACTCCCCCATTCACCCAGGATGCCAATGTGTTGGGAGGTACTGGATAAAACAAGGGTACATCAAATCAAAAAAGGGATCCTCATACTTTCATGTGATTAAAGGTGAGATCCACAAAACCAGTATCCAGTCACAGAGCACATTTCCCTCCACTGACTGAAGTAAAAAAATATGCATCTGCCACCAGCCTACAATCCTGATTTTAAAATGGGGTTTTCTGCTTCCGTTTTAATTTTTTTAAATACAGGATCACAACTGACTGCCTTTACACATGCTCTCTTACCAACCTTCCCCCTCCTGTAGTTTAACTTCTGCTGTAGCATTTTTCTCCAAGTCCCAATCCTGGGCACTTAGTTACTTGGGAGTAAGCCACATTGCACTTAATGGGACTTACTTCTGAGTAGACATAAGATCACCCTGTAAGTCTGCAACCCTCGAGTAAGCTCCTTGGAACGTAACAGGGTGCTCTGAAAACGTAACAGGGTGCTCTGAAACGTTGCTAAGAGGACGTTGCTTCTGAGCTTGGTGGGGTGGGGGATCAGATGTGTCTCTCCCTTCATTGCAGGGAGGCATTTTACCCTCTTCTCCCTCCGATTGAGAAATGCAGAGGCGGGAGACGCAATCGGCAGGGATTTGTCTGTATTTGTCCCAGCGATAGACTAATGGCAGCTGCCATTAGCATATTGCCTTCCAGAGAGCCACTCCGCTAGGGATGTCAGAGAATTCTGCCACGGATCTCGGTGAGGCCGAATGCCAGTGCATTTGGCCCCCCGAAATCCATGGTGGAACTAAGCCCCCACCCCCCACCCCACGAAAGGCGCGCGAAACGGAGCACTTACCTGCTGCCGTCCGCGCTGACTTGCGAATGGCGGCCGTGTCTGTGGCTGCCATTCGCTTCCTCATTATAGCTGTGATAGGCTACGTAAATAATTATGTAGTCTATCACGGCTAACGCAGGGATGCCATTTGCGTACGTACTTACGTAATTACGTACGTAGCCTATCATGGCAAAAAACAAAACAGCGGACGCAAATGGCGGCGGCTATGGCGGCCGCCATTTGCGTTTCCTTTTTTTTGCCATTTTAGCCTACGTAAATATTTACGTAGGCTAAAACGGCGGGGGAAAAAAGGGAACGCAAATGGCGGCCACTGTAGCCGCTGCCATTTGCGTCCGCTGGTTTTTTTTTTGCCGTGATAGGCTACGTAAATATTTATGTAGCCTATCACGGCAAAATACAGGGATGCAAATGGCGGCGGCTATGGCCGCCGCCATTTGCGTCCCTGCAGGCTGCCCAGTGGCCGGATGTCTGGCTGCAGGCGGCCCTGGCCGGTGGCTCCGTGGAATCTCCGCAGAGCGGAGCCGGCTGGAGAGAATTTTGGGGGGAGGGATGGAGTGCCTCCCCCCAACCGCGAATGTCACCCTTTGAAAAGGTAAGTGACTTCCGTACATCCCTACGCTCTGCACGAAATCCTCTAGAGCTGGAGGTAAGTGATGCCGTTCCGCTGCGGAATCTGGAGGTCGGATTCTCTGGAATCCGGCCTCGTTTGAGTCCGCAGCGGAATTCTCTGCCATCCCTATCTGAACCCGGAATACTTCCCGCAAGGTGGCTTGTTTTTCTCCAAGAAGCCAGCCTGACAACCCATGGCTTGTTCTTGGTGTTGTTTAAACCATGGTGGGTTGGCATGTCATCCAAACCTGGCAGAGCCAACTCATTGTAGGTTGTGATTCACAGTAACTGCTCCAAATGGGAGCTGCCAAAAGGGGATGGACTCTACATCTCAAAAAGTCTTGCTGGAGACTCAGGGAAATGTGGAATGGAAGCATGGCACCCACAACTGCCAGCTCAGCATTTAAAACCCTGGGGATCACCTTGCTAAGAGGGCGATCTTGACCTCTTTTCCCCATCTGTCAATGGCTGTCAAAGTTGCCTAAATGCAGTCTTGTCAATTACCTTGTATGTTTATACTTCAGTTCATTCCCTTTGACAGCTGAAACGTGCAAAGCAATAGCCAAGACAAGGCTATATATATTCTTGACAGCTGCAAGTTTTCAACTGCAAAAGGCTGACAAATAATAATAATTTAAAAATTACAAAGTCATTTGCACAAATACTTTGGGCCAAAGAAATTATTAAAAAAAATATTCTGTCCCCATTTGTGCAAATGTCAGGGCACAAAAAATATTTTTTAAAAGCCAGGGAATGAAAACGGGGTCATGATCAGAGCAGGAGAGGGACGGACGGGCAGACAAGATGGTGTCTGCCACAGAGTCCCCTGGGATACATGCCAGAGCCAGCTGGAGGACTGAAAGGGAAGGAGGTGGTGATGGTGCTGCACTGAGTACCCAGGAGGGCACAGCTGGGAAAAAATAACCCCTCCCAGTTCACCCACCTAAGTCTCAATAATACATACCAGGTTGGCCCCCCCACCCACAATGAAATCATGGATGAGGGAGATTTTGTTTTGGACTGACCTGGCTTTCAGCAGCAGCACCAACATACCTGAGGGGAAGCTGGTAGAGCTGTCAAGAACGATCTTGTTGGGGGAAGAACCAGAAGAGGGGATACCCATAAGGTGTTTACCCCCTCTTCTCCTCAACTGGCCTGTTAATTTCCCAATACCATACTTCCCCCTACCCATGACTACCATTATGGGGGCACCCACTTGCCCCTCCGAGTTACCCCAGTACATATTAAAAATACAAAGGTGTAAAATAATATAAAACAATATAAATGAGAGAGCAACAGCTAAAAAGGGGCAGATGAAGACCTGTATTTGTTCTCGTTCTTCAAGCTGCTGCCCTCCGCTTCTTTTAGTTATTGCTAGTTGCTGCTATGAACTGGTCATAAGCATCCCCAGAAAGCGATAGGGTGGGTCTGGTGTGTGCTCTTTGATGCGACTCGAGGCAGAGGCGCTGCCTCAGCCAGCCCCTCCCTTTTGTACCTGGGGAAGAAGGAGCAGTTGGTCAGCAGGTGTTAGGCTGATGTCAAACTGGTGGGGGAAGCTGCAGGAAAGCAGGCCTCAGCAGTTCCACTCCCCACCCCAAACACACTCCTACTGTTGGAATCCTGAGGAACTCAGCTTTCTCTTTTCAGGAAGCAAATTTTATTTTAAGAGTTTGAAATGTAGGTTATTACCACATGCTGTGAAATCTAAGCCTGTCTTGTGATTTTAAGGCTCTGATATTGAGCATTTATCCATAGCAATATCAGGGTGATCGGGCCAGCTATCAATGGCTTGTTCAGTGGGTGCAAAGTAAACTGACATGGTGTTTACTGCATTAGTAGGTATTATATTAGGGGTAAACCAGATGCATCTGTCCAGGGCAAGATAAGTAACTTCCTTCTCAGTCCTATAAATATACGCAGAAAGAATTGTACTATTCTAACTACCATCATTTGTTGTGTGAAGTTGTTGGGGCAAGCCTATTCTGCTAAGCTGCCTCTTCATGGCATTCATTTTGTGGATGTCATTAAGTACTAGCCCTGTAGAGCTTTGGTTATGTAGTACTGACACTGTAGTGGTCAAAGTGTCTTGAGGAGGCTGTGTAGATGAGTTGACAGCACCTCTGACACAGAGCCCTTGGTCCAGTTCTATGCTGCACAATGGTGTTGTGAAACTCCATCAAATCATGAGTGGGCTCTGGAATAGCTTATTGGCAGCAAAGTCTGTGGCCGTGCACTGGTGTAGTGGTTGCTGCAACCTCTTCCCTCCCCTCTATTCTTAGCTATTTCTGGATCAGCAGCTCAGAGGGTAAAACCATCAGTGGGTCAAAATAACTTTTCATTTTTCTTCGATTCCTGTGTGACATAGGGGAACGACCTTTCATGTGTGAAACGTGTGGGAAGAGTTTTGCCTCTAAGGAGTATCTGAAACACCATAATCGCATCCACACTGGGTCCAAGCCATTTAAATGTGAAGTTTGCTTCCGAACATTTGCACAGAGGAATTCACTGTATCAGCACATTAAAGTTCATACAGGTAAGAAGCAAAAGGTCATATTTGGGGTGGAGTCTGGCTCTAAACTTTTTATAGGAACTGGAGAGGAGCTGTTCTCAATGTCTATACTTATTGCTTAGAAACCTAAGTGTTTAAAATCCTTCAAATATTTAGTTTCCCTGGTCATTCTGTTGGTGGTATTACAAAATATGTGGCAAAAGCTGACTTAGAGAGACAGGATTATAAGCTTGAACAAATCTCTGGTAAAACACAGTGCTTCTCAATGACTGTTTCTGCAGGCCTCAGCCTTGATTTTTGTCAGCTGCCTCATCATCAAGTGACGTTGCTGACGTTTTCCCCTGTTTATAACCTTGGACATTTATCTAGCCTCTAAGCTCTCTCTTGTCAGGTGACCTGCTGTTTTCCTCCTCAGTTACTCTGCCTTTTTGGTTTCCACTCGTTATGTATTCCCTATGCAGAAGACTAATCTGCTCTAGTCCTATCATACTAGAGCCTTTAATCACTTGCAAGTTTTAATGGGTCTGATCGCCAAGTCCCCAACCTGTGGGAATCATCCTGCTTTAACCTTGTCCACATACAGATGCCACTATCCCCAGCTCTTTAGCCTCCAGCGAGAAATTGGTATTTAAAATCTACTAAATAACATTGTTCAAATCCTGCATATGCCAGCTTCAGCTTCTCCCCAAGTGCCTCAGGTTCATTCCATGTTTATGAGAGCTGTCATTTATACTTGAGAAACCTCCGTGGCCAGTTGCTTACATCTCGATCTTGGACCTGTGGTTTAAAATCCCAGCTCAGGGACATGCTGAGGCAGTACTGGATCTCTCAGTATCAGATTGTGCCAATGGGAGAAATGCGATCACCCTTAGGACATGGAATAGGGTTGTAGGAATGAACAAGAAAATGATTGAAAGGTATTTTTCATGTTGCTAATGGTATTGGTTGAATGATTGCTAATTAAAAAAATATTTCTTTCTGTTGTCTTTGAATCTTGAAAGTGTACTTTCAGCTGTTCTAAAACTGGTAGTTCCTCCCCTGGGCTGTTTTCTTCCACTGTGGTGCTCTTTTAGTTTGTCTTTCCTATTCCCAGCTCAAGCCTTTTGTTTGTATTCTGCTTCTGCTTCCCTCATTCCTTTTCCTGGGTGCAAATATGATCATGTGTCTCAGTGATATCGCATCCTTGGCTACCTTTTTTTCTTGGCTTTCAACTTAAGATTATTTTACTTCCCTTCAGATGTATTCATTCTGTAGCTCTTGCTTAAGTTTCATCTCTGATTTGTCCCTATCTCCTCCTCTGTTCTTGCATTCCTAAACCCCATATCTTCCAGTCATGCTTTTTTCCCCTTATTGCTGTTACCTATTTTATTATTTACCAGCTGTTGCTTGTTCAATTGATTCTCTCCCTCTTTTTAAAAAAGACCTATTTTTTAAAACTTAGGTTTTTAGCCAGTTGGACAGGTCCTTTAATTTGTCATATCTGGGGGGGCGGGGGGTTAGGCACTTCACAAATGCATAATGTCTTCAGGGAAAAAGTATAATTGATCATCAATTCTTTCATAAAGATCGTCCTAGTCCTGTGTTAAGTTGGCAATGCTCCATAGAAATCAGTGGCATGATTCATATCAGCTGAGATTCTGATTATACTTCAAGATTACTGTACTTTTTTTGGATCTTAAGGTATATTTGATTGCAAGTACAAAGCTGAATATCTTGAAGATGTTCTTTAGTGGTGTCTTCTGATGCTTTGTTGCCATCAAATTAGTAATCTAAAACTTCTGCAAGAAGGCACCCTTTTGAGTGCAGCCAAAAAGCAATAGTAATTATGTGCTCTGGGTTACAGGTGAGCGTCCCTATTGTTGTGATCAGTGTGGCAAACAGTTCACCCAGCTCAATGCCCTGCAGCGCCACCATCGGATTCACACGGGGGAGAAACCATTCATGTGCAATGCTTGCGGTAGGACATTTACTGACAAATCTACTCTTCGGCGACACACCTCGGTAAGGAAGGGAGTAGGCACTTCTCCTGTGGAGAACTATTTCATTTCATACTTCCTAGAAGTATATGTAAACGGTGTATTTAAGGACAGGGTTGGGAAACATTGTGTAAACTCCCAGTTGAGCTTGGCTGCCACCTGAAGAGTGACAATAGAATTGGAATTCCTGATGGCTGGCAGTTCTATGCATATGGACAGGGCAGGAATGTTCTTTAGGGTGCAATCCTATGGCCGCTAGACAGTGGCTAGATGGCCATAGGATTTTTTGTTTTCTGGGACCCGGGCTCAGAGCCAGGGCTCCAAGGTCAGTTCCCGGAAAACCGCCTCCCTGCCCCTTACCCCACCACCTTGTAGGTGACATGGTTCATCCCCAGCTCCAGGCTCGTAAGAGCAGCAAGGAGTAGGGGAAAGGGGGGTGTTCTGGGAGAGGGGAGGGAATGGCGAAAACACCATTACAACACTTCCTATGTGCCTCCCCTCCTGTGCTCTGAGGCGTCCCAGCTAGACAGCCAAAATTGGCCATCTAGCCGCAAATGGAGGGTGGCCGGAGCACAGAGGAGATCCCCTCCACGCTTCCCCCACCCTGCATTGGATAGTTGGTTGCTTCCAAGTTTGGAGGCAGCCAGCTATCCCCATAGGACTGTGCCCTTAGCTAATCCTAACCGTGGCTCTTTCCAGTTTCCTGTATTTAAGAAGCTCCATGTTATTGAATTGTTGGGTACATGGTTAGAGACTGCTACCAAAACAGGGATTTCATGAATGCCATGGCAATTTAGACCTTGGTTCACTGTGGGCCATTTTGGAAGAGGGGTGATGGCCTCCCCAAACGTGCCCATCCCAACACCATTACCTCCTTATTAGTTTTTGTGGTGCTTTAGTAAGTGCCTTCCCCACCCACGTGTCAGTTTTCTATAGTAATCTTACCATGGAGATGTGATGCGTAAAGTTGTATACCCTAAATTTCGCAAACTGAGATCCCCAAAGCTATTTTTTTAAAGGAAAAACAGCTCCTTGATTAAATGGTGAAAATAATTTATCCATAAATAATGAGTAAAAAAGCTTGTTTGACTTGGTTCTGTTTTTGAGTTTGTAATGGTTTTGACTCTTCCCCTCCCCCCGCAGCTTGGAACGGATTATTTTAATATTTTAATTGCTCCAGCCATTATTTTTATCAGTGGGATTTAAGCTATGTAAGAGCAAGCTGTTGGAGCTAGACCCCTTTTGGCTGAATATAAATCTCTCAAGGGTACTATTAATCCATAGAAGACCAAAAATGGGTTGCAATGTGTCCTCTTTCTGATTATCCTCCTAAACTTGTTGGGGGATGCAGGGAAAGTAGCTATGCTGGCTGCCTATCTGAATGGTAATCCCCAATTTAGAGCTCTGTGCAGTGTTGCCTAGTTGGATCTGTTTGATTAGACAGCAGCTTAGGAATCAACATTCAGAGCAGTGGATGTGCTGTAAATATAGTGAGTGCCAGTAGTGAATTTTGCATGGTTTCCACCCTCCAGATTCACGATAAAAACACACCCTGGAAGTCATTTCTTGTAGTTGTCGAAGGAGCCTCTAAGAATGATGAGGATCATAAGACAGAGCTTCCTGATGAAGAATATGATGTAGCTCATTCCAAAATATCAGAGAAGCTGCTATCGTTCTCTGAAAACAGACACTATCAAAGTCTGACTCCTGTCCAGGGAAGCATGACTGCTCTGCATGAAAATGAATCCCCGCCAGTAACAGACTGCAAATCTGGGGGCACAGCAGGGTCCCAAGAAGTCCCCATAGCTACAACTTTGCATGACCTCACAGTGCTGCACACCCAGACAGACTCCCTTCAGCCACCCCTTCACACCCTGGTGAATATGGACTAGCATCATTGGTTATGAAGAAAATTCCATCCCAGTGATAATCCGTTGAATATTGTAAACTCTGCCAACATCCATGGACTGCAAAAGAATAATGAATGTTTATAGTGGGTGTTTTCAATGTCCTCTATTCCCCCCCAGCCAACATTTATGAAGGTCTCTTGACTGAAGAATACAGTTCTCATCCCATTTCTTGAAGAGAAAACTACTCTCTCATTTTTTTTTTTGTCTGTGTGATTTAAAGTAGGTTTCAGATTGTGCAGTCAATTTAAGAGAAGTGAAGATTCACCACTGTTTTAATCCAAATTTTTCTCTTCCTTTCCCTGGGCATAATGAATTATTTGGCTATAGATACTTTTCAGTGGTCCCTTTTGAAAGGAGCGTAATTCCGCTGTTCTTTTTTTTAACTCTTAATCAACACTGAATTGCACATTATATGCAAAACAATATAAAATATTATAGCATAGTCTCTCCCTGGGCCCAGCACCTAACATAATTTTAATGTAGGGTGGTTGTTTACACAAAAAAAAGTGAGGAAAAAGCAATCCTGTTATTAAACAGATCATAGGAAATGTCTGACGCTGCTCTTCTGAACAGCAGAACAGTTACTTTGGGAAATGTTTGCAAAGCCAGGGGTTGAATCTAACTGTATATAGATCCACCAGGGGAACAGATTCTCCCCTCCTACCCATTCAGCTCCCCCAGCAGCACCCCCCCCCCAACTGCTGTGAGTTGAGGGACCATCTGGAGCAGATTTCGAATGGGCTGCAGGGGGAGAAGGGAAAGTCCCGTTTTGTGAGCAGAGGTCCCCTCATGCGACATTGGATATCGCCCCAAGTTTGTAAAAATGATGGAGCTACATTGGAGCTCATATGATCAATCTGCACTCCGTCAGATTTGAGTGTTCTAAGCAGTTTGAAGTAGATTTCAGTGTAATGTTACTGAATTCTGGTCAGAATTTGTGGAAGAGTTTCACAAGCTTTTTTCTGTGACTGAGCCTTCCTTCTAAGTACTGGCATTCTGCAAGCCTGTTGTCCTTGGCCTCCCCATCCCTACTGTTTTGTCTGCATACTTTGTGCTATAAGTTCCCCATATCCACATGCCTCCATCATAGGTATTCCCTCTCTTCCATACATTCCTTGCACAGAGTGTTTAGTCACAAGGTGCTGCACTTCTATATGGTTCATTCCCCAAAGGGCCTTAATATTCTTCCCAACCTCTGTTGCTCCCAGTGCCCCCCTGTGGTTGTTGTGTATTTGGCCAAAGGACAGAGCATTCTGTAACTTTAAAAATTTCCTTGGCAGCCTTCTAGAACAGATTGCTCCAAAATACTGAACATGGTTTTCTCAAATAAGACTGTACATCTTACTGGAAGTAATTTACTGTGATTCTCCTCTCATCTCCCCACCTGATGAGTTTTATTAACATTTTGTGTTGGAGCTGATTAAATATTCTTAATTCTGGTTTCTGGCAATGGCCTGAAATTATCTGGGTAAATATTCTTGTTCTTTTGTATTCGCTAATGTTTATACCAAAGGCTACACAATCTATTGGAGGATTCAAGTTACAGCCAGAATTGACATTCTAAGTATTGACCGACATTCATTTGATAGGTAACATTGTTTAGATATCCAACTTAAACTTTTAAAGGTTTTACAAAATGTGTGCATGAAATGTTAATTCAGTGAAGCTTTAATGCTAATAGCTGGAAAACAAGACCAAGTAGTATAAACCAAGGCAAAGCAGCTGCCAAAATTTGACGAAATACAAGTTGCTTTTAAAATGTGTTGTTTTCCTCCTTGTAGGGGTCACAGAGGTGAAGATTTACTTTGTTCCTGATAGAAATGCATCAATATTGTGCCTTTTTATTTTTAGATTCAGGAAAAAAGTGCCAAATTAAATATGTATTTAAGTCCAACATTGATTGACTTCCAACAGTACTTGAATTTACTAGTATAGTAACTCTTGAGAGTGATCCTAATATATGAATATATCATCTGACACCTCTCAAAATGAAGTATTGCTCATAACAGCTCATAGGATCTGACTTCAGCTACACTTCCTATTGAGAAAGAGATGCATCTCTTTAAATTCAGTGTGTTTTAGTTTAGAAAGTGTTGTTATAGGAGAGTTTTATAAAACATAATGAGAATGTTAAATACTACCTTTCAAATACAAGTATACTGCTTTAAGTTACTCCTTTCTGCCTTTTGCCACACTGAGGAGTTACTATAACAGTGCTTTTTCTTTAATGCTGTGATTTCATTGGGTTGTATCCAGTGGTGTCTACCTGTCAAAAGAACAGACATGGCTGGCAGAACAGTTCCTCCTCCCCACTGCAGCTCCCCACACACCCCTCAAATCCGCTCCAAAGAGTTGGGGGACCCTCCAGAGCAGATTTGGAGAAGCATGGGGGGAGGAAACAAAAGTCCCATTGCACAAGCAGACATCTGCTCATATGAAGATGGATGTCACCCAGTTTTTAATGCATGTGTTTTGATGCTTTGTTCCTTTGAAGAGATGGTTGCAATGACTAAGCATGAGTTTAATAGAACCTTTTATGTCATGGTGGGTGCCTTTTCCTGCTCTGGCTAACTTGTACAATTGGCCCTGCACCCATTCATGACAATAACATATGAGAGAGTGGGGGGGAGTAGTGAAATAGTGCTGCGTCAAAGCCAACTTTGATGCAGCACAACACTTACCTTAAGATACTGCCCTGATGTTTTATTTACCGAAAGGAAATGCAATAAAAGATCAGTCCAGCTATGTATCAGGGTTTGGGGGGTAAACCCCATAGGAAGAGCTTTTGCCATCTACTTCTTGTTCGTTTAATCCACTTAAGGGGAATCTTCTTAGAAATACTCCCAAGAGGTTATATTTACATATTTATTTTGTAAGCCATGTGCTCCTTTTTGGCTATTGAATTTTAATGACCAATTGCAAAAAATTGTAGTAAATATTTAAATCCTTATGTTAGTACCTATAGATAAGGATTTTTTATTTTGTACTCTATGAAGATGTGAAGTGGGTTAACTTGTATGAATTGATAAGCCCCATTAAAAAAGTTACATAGTTCCATCCTTCTTGTTGTAAGTGACTTGCTTGGAGAAAACAGTTTATCTGAAAACATCACACTTCTTATATTTCTATATTCAATATATTAGCTTAAGGCAGCTTTACTCAACCTGGTGTCCTCCAGATGTTCCGAACAAAAGCTCCCAGCATACCTGACCATTGACTACAATGGTTGGGGCTGAGGAGTTGAAATCCAAAACATCTGGAAGACACCAGGTTGGGTAAGGCTGGCTTAAGGGTTAGAGAGTGATCTTAAAGTTTGTAGCCAGCCCTGCAAGTTCTTTAAGACATCTATCCAAACATGTTTTAAATCTGCTGCAAGCATTTATATGGCACTTTAAATTACCAGACCTAACTTTTGTTTGTGTTATGGAATGGAATAGTTAGCTCCTAAAGTATTACAGTACCAAGCCAGCTTGACGTTGGTCAGCTTTCGGTTCACTATAATTGTGAAGGGAAAAGAGAGTACAGTTTCTGGTTTTTAGGCAATGTTTGGGCAGGATTTGAGCACACATTTCTGTTAAAATATGTAACAATTGCAGTTTTACAGAAAAGGACCGTCTCCATTTTACTCCAGGCTAACAGTAGTGTGGGGAGAGATGTAGAAGCTATTGCCTTATCTGCCAGTGATAAGTATTTTACACAACTGTGATAATCTGCATAAAATGGGAGTAACATAGCAAAAGTTTATTCTAGTCTGTATGTTCCCAGGGTAGTATTCTCTCTATATAAACGTACCTTCACTGCTATTTATGTAGCAGATGATCTAATGTACTGTACTGTATACTGTGATATCAGCAGTTTTTCAGTGAGTATAAAATATAATCTGTCAGCCTGGTGTACAATTTAGGTCAAAACGTTTAAAATGCAATAGAAAAGTTGAACAAAAAAACAAGTCTTTGGACGCAGTTCATTTGTTACTGTTTATTACTGCTCATTTGTGAACAGTAATAAAGTGGAACACACCACAGTCACAGTTGTAGTTTTCCCTTTCCAAGGGTTTTCTGGATCTTACTGTACATTTTACAGACATGTCTGACTGCTGTGGCGCTGCTGCCAAGATTTAAAATTATTTTAAAAATTCTTTTCTAGTGGAGAGGTAAAGCTTTCCTTCTTAGGTTAAAGATGGAAGAAATAGGAATAGCTCCAGATACTTCCAGTGACAGAATTGATATATATTGATACAGCAAGAAACGGGGCACCCCCTTTTTGCTTTACAGTTATGGTGAACTGAAAGCTGACCAGCATAGAGCAAGCTTGTTACTACACTTTAGCAGCTGACTGCTGTGTTGCTGAGGATGCTCAAGAATAACTCCTCCATGTGAACCAGGAAGTGGCCTCTCCAGCCAAGGAGGGATCTTCCTACCCTTTCTATATCTCTGTCTCTCTTCTGCCGCCTCAGTTTCCAGCCACTTCATTCCATTCCCCCTCCCACCAGTTCCCCCTCCTTGTGCGTCTGAACATTCTGTGCCATTGAGTTCTTATCAGGCTGTTTCAGCGTCTCCTAAAGATCTGCAAAGCTTGCAAGTCTGCCGCTAGCTCTCTTGTATGCTGCTGGCACAGTTTTGGCTACATAAATAGTAGAAGACTTGAAGCAATATTAGGAAGCATCTTCCAGCTCAAGGAAGCCTCTGGTATACAATTATGAAACTGGGACACATAAGGGCAGCTCCGTCCTGTTTTCTGTAAGCTGGCTGTACCTGACAACGGGCTCCGCTAGGGGAGGAAAAAATACTATAGTAAATAAAAACACACTTGGTCTTTCCAGTGGGCAACACACTCTTTAATGACAATTTTCATGATAAAACAGTGAACACAAAAAGCTGAAAACCTCCCCAGATCCAGCCACAGCCCATTCAGTTAAGGACCAAACAAACCCAGACCGGCTGGTGGTTGCGGTCTTCACATCTGTTATAAGAGTGTAGTATTTTTTGACTATTAAGACAAGTGCAGATGCAGGAGAGTCAACAAAGGTTTGCTACTTCCATGTGTCGTGTCACAAAACAAGCAGCCCATTGTTGCCTTTACAGCGTTGGCAATGAATGGATCTAGAAGTACACATCCACTATACATTTCCACAGATTCCTGCATACTACGATACCAGCACATAATAGCACACTATGATTGTAGGTCTGTCTGTGATCGAATACAGGTACATTGAAAAGATCTCCCTAACACTGGGGAGTGTCTTGTGACTATTTCAGCAGTACAGTGGATTTTTATTTGAGGGATTTCTGAAGCAAGTCACATGAAGCTGCTACTGGGAACGATGATCTTAAACGCCAGTCTGATCCACAGATTCCCTGCATGCAGAAGCAGGCTGTGTGTGCAGCCGTCAAATGGCTGCTGTGGCCAGCTTAGACAAGGACAACCACTGGGCTACAGTCCTCCCAGTGCTTCCCCCGCCCCCATGCCAAACAAGTGATTGGCATGGCAAAGTTACTTGCACCAACCATCTGTTAATGTTGACAATGACAGTCTTGATCCCGTACAGATTACTGCAGCCTTCTCTCACATGGTGCTCTCCCAATGGTTTTGACTACAACTCCCATTATGCCTCACCATTGGTCATGCAGGCTGGGGCTGATGGGAGTTGAAGTCCAAAACATCTGGAGGGCACCATGTTGGGGAAAGCTGGATTACTGCATATTGGGGCGGGGGCCAACAATGGCTCACCATGCAAATGGTGTACTTAAGGACAGGGTTGGGAAACATTGTGTAAACTCCCAATTGAGCTTGGCTGCCACCTGAAGAGTGACAATAGAACTGGAGTTCCTGATGGCTGGCGGTTCTATGCATATGGACAGAGCAGGAATGTTCTTTAGGGCGTAATCCTATGGCCGCTAGACAGCGGCTAGATGGCCATAGGATTTTTCATTTTCTGGGACCCGGGCTCAGAGCCAGGGCTCCGAGGTCAGTTCCCAGAAAACTGCCTCCCTGCCCCATACCCTACCAACTTTTAGGTGGCATGGTTAGTCCCCAGCTCTGGGCTCGTAAGAGCAGGACGGAGTAGGGAGAGCAGTAAGAGCTAGATTTTGTGTACATCTTGCCGTCATGAGACCAGCACCATTTACTCCAAGGAAGTCCCACGGAAATGAAAGAGGCTGGCTTGCTCTCAAGCAGACGTGACTTGTGCTGCCGCAGAGCTGAACAAAGGTAACTCAGTGACCAGACGGTGTGTACTAAGGAAATACTTCAACAAACAGCACGGCAAAAATGAATTCGGGCACAGCAGGCGAGGGAGGAAAAGCTGCAGCGGCCAAAACTCACATCACCACAAATTATTTTCAAGGATACAAGTAAAGGGGGTGTGCCACAACTAACACGATAAATATGTCTGTCTGTCAGAAATAAAAAATAGAGATTTACATATATATTTAATCCTATTTATATCTTGCCTTTCTTTCCATGATGGAGCTCCAGCAGTATACACCAGGTTCCCAAGTGGTCTCCCATCTGGGCACAGACTAGTTCCAGACCTGCTTAGCTTCAACAAGTTGCTGCATCATGTGCCTTCAGACAATGCCATGATATATACAGTCATGCAAGCACACGGCCTTGCAAAAACTATCCACCCATCCTCCACGCTCATGTGAGCCCTTGTCTCCACTCCCTGCCTGCCACCCACTTCCTGCTGTTGTTCCCCTACAGTACGGGTGTTAAACTTTTTTCAGCCTGAGGGCCGAATTCCACTGCAGAGAAGCTTTTGGGGTCTGCATTCCAGTGGTAGGTGAGACCAAATACAAAAGGTGCGGGGCCAAAACAGCAGCATGTAGCTTCAAGCTCTTACTGCCAGCCAGTAACTTAGCCTTAGGAGAGGTGTTTCAACCTTTTAGAAGCGGGGGGGGGGGGGACTTCACAAAAGGCAGGAAGCCACCAAACAATCGGTGGTTGGGGGAAAAGGGGTGGAGCTGGGGAAGGGGGCATGGTGCTCTGGGGAACCCCAGAGGGCTGGATTGGGACCCTGGGGCTGAGGTTCTGCACCGATGTCCTACAACAGGGGTGGGAAACCGCCAGCCCATGGCCCCCACGCCCTTGTCATTCGACTTGCGGAGGACTGGGTGGGGTTATCCAGTCTCCCCACCTGATTTCACTTGCCCCCCCTTCCCCACTGTACAACCCCTGCATCACCAGCAATACATCAGAGAAACACCAGCCAGTGCTGCTTTGCTTGCTGCAGGGGTATGCATAGGCTCTGGTATGCGTGTGTGGTTCTCTCTAAGGAGCCAGCTGAGGGCCGAGAGAGAAAGCATGCTGCTGTTTATCAACAGGAAAGCAGGGAAGGTGAGGAGCCTTAGGGGAAGGTCAGTGGCAGCAGATGGGAGGAAGCCTGTGGCAGGAGGGACAACCCCTCAGTTTGCACTGAACTGTTTGACAAGGGCAGTTGCCATCTGACGCTGTTCAACTGGGTCAGAGATAAATTGCATGGCTGAGGACATATCTATATATGCAAACATACATACATACACACACGCACGCCACTTCGTAAAACACATGACGATAGGTCAGAGGTCCAGTCTCCCCATGCAGCAGAACAAGGTGGAGAGGTGCATCTCTTCACACTGCAGGCTGGGGTATGCCATTCAGTGGGGGAAAAGCTCTTGCCCAGCCTGCTCCCTGCTGTGCAGGTTTTCTGCCTGCAGAGAATTTCGAGGGAGAGGAACATTCACAAATGTGATTCGCCACCCACAGTCTGAACTGGTACAGGCCCTTCTGCCATGCTGAGGCTCTATCACCTCATTCTGCTGCATGTGTTTGCCAGGCCTGGAGGAGCTCTTTGGACAAGCATTTTGTCTTCCAAACTACGACAGCCTGGTAGCATCTTTAGACGTAAGTTGTCCTGTATTTCTACATGGCAATTAAGTCCACACATAACCCATGCATCCCGTCTCTATCAAAATCACAAGCTTTCCACCAGCACCACAGAAACAACTCAATCACATCTCAAACTCACAGCAACGAAAAGAAAGAGCAGTATAAAATACAGTTCGCCCAAACTATTGTCTCTGCCGCATACTCTAAACAATACGTACACTCTCATGAATCAAAGGTATAGAACTGCCTTCCTGACCTAATGCCCTCCGGATGTTTTGGACTATAGCTCCCATCACCACTGCCCATTGGTCATGCTGGCTGGGGCTGATAGGAGTTGAAGTCCAAAATATCTGGAGGGCACCTGGTTGTTTGGGTGGGCTGGTTTAGAAGCCCCTAGTCTAGGAAAGAACTAGTAGCATCAGAGAAGAACAGTATCTACTAAAAAAACAAAAAGGCAAACTTCTCTTTTTCTTTTGAAGGGACTGACACTGCTAAGATTTCTGGACCCCACATGGTCACAAGCAGCCTGATCAAAGCCTCTGCAGGCCTCCAACATACAAGTAATTCAAACTGCTTTATTCACATCAACACTTGGATATTCAGAGCTTTCCAGACTACTGAAGAGGTATTGCACCAGAGCTTCTGGTTTGAAGCCGCTTTCGGGAGAGTGAGAGACTTCAGGAATTCCACCACTATCAGTAGTCTCAAATAATGTAACTAACATTTACAGTAAACATTTTAAACTCATCCATGTCATCAAAATAGACACAGATTCCCCCATAACTCATGTAACATTTGGACAAAAGCTAATAAAGCAATTTGCATTCAACATGGTTTATACTCTCATTTTTGAACTGGATGAGACTAATATATACAACTGAAAGGCTGCAATCCTAAACCAGAATACAAAGATCCCTTTGCAGTGCAATCCTAGTCATGTTTACTCAGGAGTAAATTCCACTGGTTTCAATGGAGCTTACTTCCTAGTAACTAAGCCCCACTGAAGACAACAGGACTTACTTTTGAGTAAACATGCAGAGGAATGCACTGTGAAGAGATCTTTGAATTTTAGTAGCCATCTCTGTTTGGGTTTGGTGTAGTGTTGTAACTCAGCTATGTTTCATACGTGATAATGCAAATTACACTTAAAGGATGCTAGTTGCATCTCTTAAAATACACAGAGAAAGTTGTGTTTTTCTCTGCATATGTTAATGCTATAAATATCTTTGAAGAACCCAAATATGTTTTAGGTGACCAAAATTTATTTAAAATCGCTACTACCAGGGTGGGAGGTGGAGTCTCAGATTATGAGTGCATAATTTCAAGGGAGTTGGCATTTCACATCAACTGACGGGATTTCTATGACTAAGGCAATTCTAAGCACACTTACTATGGAGTAAGCACGATTGAACACAACGGGACTTACTTTGGAGTCAACTTGTGCAGGCTGTAATCCTATGCACAGTTATGTGGGAGAAAGCCCCACAGAACTCAGTGAGGCTTACTTCAGGGGAAATATGCATAAGGCCAGGCTAAATGCCTTGCATTTAGAAAGAAAAAGAAACAATGAGATTTGTAAAATATACACATTCATGTCCACAGTTACACCGAATGAGTCACAACAGGACACTAAACAAGACACCAGTCAGTCAAGCTAGAAGCATTGATCAAGTCTCCCATAATGGTCCTTGGCCACAACACAGCAGACTTCAATAGACAAGTCACAACGCCACAAGTTGCACCAACAGTTCACTTCAGGTCCCCGTCGTTGTCTCCTTGAATGGATTTTTTGATGCGAAGCAACATGGTTGTCAGCCACTGGTCCAAGCGGGATATTGAATCAAACTCTTTAACCTAGTCAGAGGGGTTAACGTAGTGGCGTTAGGAAATAAAAGTACGAGGGCAGCATTTATATTTCATTTTCAATTATTTTCAGTCAGTTACCCAAGGGGAAAATAAAGATAACATCACCATGATCTTTAAGCTGCAACAAAATCAGAAACAGAGAGCGGAAACCGACTCTTTCTGCTGCAATACAATACAAGGGACATTCCTAGAGATGTGAAGGCCTAGGGAAAAACCCAGAAAAAATGGCAGGAGGGGAGAGGATTTTTTTAATAATAATTTTCCTAGTCCCTGTGTCTGCCCCTGCCCCCCTGGATTTTGGGATAATGTAGGAAAAAAACCTTTTTCCTAAATTTCTGGGTTTTTCCCCCAAGCCTTCACATCTCTAGGCATTCTGCTGCCCACCCATAAAAGCAGCTTTGGATAATCTAAACATCAGACGGAATAGGACGCACACATGAGACATGGTTCTCTGCAGGCCTGTATTTAAGCACTTGCTTGGGCGACCAGGAATTCTATGCAGGCGAGTGAGAGGGCTGGCAGAGGCGTGACGGAGCACTCTGCCCCTCCTCTGTGCCCAGCATAGAAACCACGTGGGCTGTCATAGGCTAGTAAATATTTTGGCACACAGGCTAGTAACTTTTGTGGGCTTATTTACAAGGCTGCTTCCCTGTGGGAGAGGAAGCGCAAATGTTCCTTGTTCCATTTAGTCCTCCGTATTATCTGAAAGAGAACTTCTTCTCCCTCCCCTGCCCATCCCACCCCCCAGCCACATATTCCAATAATGCACAAGCTTCAGATAAAGGTTAGCTTGTGCATCGCCCCACTGGGGAAAGGTTGCAGAGGGTGATAAAAGAATAAATCATTCCATAAAATAATGTATCTGTTCAAAGAGGATTACCCCTATCACTGTCCTGTCTCTGCTCTGCACAGTGGAGTAGAACTGGCCACACACCATTTTTATTACATTTTTGACAACAACGTATATCCCACCTTTCCGCTAAAAAAATAACATGGCACACCACGATGACACCAGCATCACAACCCTCTAAATTGGGTGGGCAGAAAGTAGATCCCCATGTTTGGGACTTAACTCCCAGCATTCCTGACTATTGGCCATGCTGGCAGGGGCTTTTGGGACCTGAAGTTCAAAACATCCAGAGATCTACCTTCTGCCCATCCCTGTCCTAAAGCAGGAGCATGGAACCTCCATCTCAGGGAGGTTCCCCATCCAGCCCATGGAGGCTTGGGCATCTTTCATGGACCCTACCCACTCCCCCCGCCCAGGCCCTCCCCCTTCAACAGGCTTAGGAGGCTTTGAAAGGAAATTCAGTTGTAGTGGTTAGTTATTTCTGTTCTGTTCTGTTCTATTGAGTGGTTGTACTGCCCAATAGCTGAAGCTCTCTGGGAGGCTAACAAAATCAAAATCAAAACCATAAAACACAGTAACATAGTAGAACATAATATAAAAACCTTATGTTTAAAACAGAATCAAAACAAAGTAAAAACAAAGAAAGTTAGAATTGCTAGTGGAATTGGAAGATGATCTGGGAGAACCCTGGACTAATACAATCTATGGAAGTAAAATAGGGGTCTACTTACTGCTTCAGTGTATGCTTCACAGTTTTGCTCCTCGTGAGCCTCCAGTAATTTCTAGCAGAATGACATGAAAAGATTACATAGCAGAACTGACCATTTTCCCACCACTCCCAAGGAAGATGGGCTTGTCAAGTAATTCTCTCTGTGTCCTATGAAACTGAAAAGGTCTTTTGCTACTTGAAAAGAGACAGATTAAAAATGCCCTAGTACTTGAGAGTAAACCTAACCCTTCAGCAACAATATTCAGGAATATACAACACATTTTATTCAGGTCCTATGCAGGCAACAGCTATACTGGCCTGCAACAACCATGCATCACCATAGATTGTGACTTCATAATGGTAGGGAATGTTGGGTGGGGTGACGGAGGGAATACCCACACTGCACTGAATTCCCAGCCCACAACAAGAACCAGTTCCAGTGGAAGAGGAAGGAGACAGGGCCAAGCGAAGGGGGGAACTGTGGAGGGAGAAGTAGCCCAGCCATTGAAGCAGGGGCGGGGGGGATGACACAAGCCTACAAACACTGTGGCCAGAAATGCTCCCCACAATCAGGAGCGGAGACTACTGTTTGCAAGTAAAGGCCAATTCATAAGCAAGGGCCTATTCGTGAGTATAGAGGTGGAACAGGAAATGAAGTAGAACAGGAAATGTGGCTTTGGGGAACCGCTTACAGAGCCAAAAGGGATGAAAGAGAGACCTCTGAAGCTTCCCTTGGAGCAGGGGTGTTGAATTTCTTTCAGCCCGAGGGCCAAATTCCACTTCAGAGAAGCTCTTGGGGGCCATATTCCAGTGGTGGGCGGGGCAAAAGGGGAGGGGCAAAAAAATCCCAAATACCATATTTTAAATTAAAGCTAAAAAGCAAACGATTGATAGTTGGGAGAGATGGGGTGAGGCCAAGGGAAGAGGCATGGCGATTTGTGGACCCCGGAGGGCCAGATTTGACCCCCAGGCCTGAAGTGCGGAGAAAAAGGAACACTGATGATAACCAGCCCCCTTCCCTCTTTCTGAGGCCCAGAGCAGCTGGTTGGAGCCCTCATAAAGGTCCCATTAAAGGGATGTGAAATGAACCAGCTCACGCCCTGCAGACAGTGTGACCTATCATAAAAACTCTTTAACTGGTACAACTAACCTTCACATCCAGTCAACGGAAATGTTTTATTGCTAATATGCATATTGGGATGACCATTCTTTCCCTCTTTTTTCATAAGCTCAATCAATACGTGTTTAACTCAGAGGGAATATGTATTCCTCAATCTTCATGTAATCTCCATTAGAATACTACAAGAGAATGTCCAGCAAACATTTCTGTTTTCTACATATTGAAAAGCGTACAGTTCCACTTACTTTCAATAGTTTACACTCCCTGGAATCTGTGAATGCTGGGAACATTTCTTCATATTTCTCAAGAGCAAGCTGGAAAGAGAGCAGCAACTTTAAAGTTTACTATTTAATTAAAGCAAGCAGATTCTACCTAATTATACATGTTTCACTGGAAAACTGTAGCTAAAGTAGCAATGTGTGGCAAGAACAAAATATGATGAAGAAGCAAAGCTCAACCTGTCCTTGAGTAACTGAGAATTTGACCTCCAGGTTGCAAATAGTATTTCACACAGCAGAATTCCCTATGCTGGTCATCAGTAAGTCTCCTGTATGAAGAGGCTTTCTGTATCTGAAAGTCCTCATTGTTGCCACCGCACCCCCGTCACATGGGCAAATGAAACATTTCGGGGAAGGCCCATAGCTCAGTTAATACGTGTTTAATGTTTCAGCAGGGCTGGTGGAATGGCCCCACTTCTCCTCTCATATCTTACCTCAGCCTATCTATACAAAGGAACACACCAAGCTGGTATTTATACAAAGGTACATACCAAGCCAGCTTATACAACCAAGTTAGCTTGGTATAAAACATCTCTCTTATACCAAGCCAGACTATTTGTCCATCTCACCCATTATTGTCTACTCCGACAGGCACCAGCTGCAACTAAACCTGTCCTTTTAACAGGAGAAGCCAGGGATTGAACCTGGAGCCTTCTGCATGCAAAGCAGGTTTCCCAGATGGCCATGCCCCTTCCTCTGCCCCACCCTCTTTCCCCAACCACTGACCATGTGGTGGTTTCCCAGCTTTTGTGCAGTTTTTTCCCCATTCTAAAAGGTTGAAATGCCTCTCCTGAGGCTTAGTTACTGACAATAAGAGCTTCAAGATTAAATATGCTGGAATTTTTTATATTTTGGCCGTGCCCCTTTTGCCTTCTGCTCCACCCACCAGTAGAATGCAACCCCCCTCCCTCCAAGCTTCTCTGAATGGAATTTGGCCCTCAGGCTGAAGGAGGTTCTGCACACTTGCTTTAGCCCCACGTAATTACCAACGATGAAGGAAAAAATACAAAGCAAATGGCTAGATATGATAATTTTCATTACTCCATGGTTCCGCATAAACACAGGCAAGCACAGAAAGGGCATTCAGGTTAGAAAAGCAGGGCTTGTACAGTGATAGCCTTTTTGCTGTAAGAGCAGATGGTATTAATGGTTTAAAATTCATAAATTAATTTTGTTTATTCTTTGTACACCATACAAACTAGGGTGAACTGTCCTATACAACTACGGTACACTGTGGGTTGCACTAACCTTAGCATTCAATTCATCAACTATAAAGTGACACAGGGCAGCCTTAAAGAAATAATCCTTTGCACTGTGCTTGAGCAATGGATTATCCATAGTACTTGTTCCAACCTATGGAAATAAAAATTACACTTACAGTCTGATATAGTGAAAAGCAGAACGCAAAATACAATCTATTATTTCAATTGGTTCCTGGTGCTGTTATTTTTTGTCCTTATATTTGAAACTCAAACATTTCATCTAGAAAGGCCCTACTGTCCAAACCCTCCAAACATCACTTTGTTCATTAACTTTTCCACTAATTCTTTGTTATTAAAAATAAGATTTCAGCTTCATAACTCATTTTACTACCACAAATAGTAAAAATATTTATACATAGTCAGAGTCTCCTTCACGGTCTTACTTGGCCAAATAATCCAATCTTGATCAATAATCAGGTCTTGACTAGATCTAAAAGTCTAGTCCTGACTAGGTCCTGAGCCTGATCTAAAAGGATCAGAAAGTCAGTTAAGTGATCCCAGTGGGGAAAATGTGTAGGAACTGACAGATACTGAGTAGCAGTGGAAGAATTTGCACACATTTGTCAGCAAGGCAGTTCATACACTCTTTCTGCTGCCCAACTCTTGGTAAAGTTCCTAAGAGAAGTTCAGCTTTCAATTTGTAAAACAATATTGGTCTTAACAATTGGGACCTACAATGTTGCAGTACGGAGTGCACCTATTCAGTGTTCAAACCTGTCAGACTTCCATCCAGTGCCGTGTGTGTGTATTTCCTCTTAAGGAAAACCCCTCAGAGCCCACCTCTCACTCCTTAGCTCAGAGACCTGGCTCATGTGACATGGTAGCCCACTTAGCTGTGGAGGCTGTCATGTTGTGTCAGGCACCCCTGCTTCCCATGGTTTGCTCTGTCATGTGAACCCTGCATCATGGGTGTTTGAAGAGGCAGACAACCCTCAAATAAGCCTAAAACAAGCTATGGGTTATTTTAGGGTTGTCTACCCCCTCAAACAACCCACAATGCCAGGTTGGCACAACACAGCAAGCTACGAACGCTCTGCCATTCCCTCTTGCATATTCAAAATGGTGGCCGACATGCTCCAGTAAGCCCCATGGTGGCTTAGCATTACGTGTGAACAGGCCCAGAGAGCATGTCACAGTTCGCATGATCATGGCAAGGTTAACAAGCCACGGTGGCTTGCTAACCCCGCTGTGTGTGCTGGTTGCAGGCCGGCCGGATCTCCCTGATCACCCTCGCTGTTGTTGGGTTGTCTGAGGGTTGCTGCCCTCCACCCCCAAACAAGCCATGCCTCCCAGGTTTGGACGAGCTGCAGTACCGGGGGTAATTAGGGAAATCCGACTAGCTTGCGCAGTGGAGGAAATAAGCCACCGTGGCTTACTTCCCTCGCTGAGATCGTGTGAACCAGCCCAGTGTGTCCTTCTCACCCTTCCAGCAGGTTTAAGAAGCCTGGGTCACCAACGGGACTTTCCTGCAGTAGTTTTAACTAACTCTAATACTGTGATATAGCCCCTCCCCCTTCAACTGCTTCTGCTATCCCTCTTTTTCGCCCCTTCCAAAGAACAATGACTTTACTCTTTCCTTCCTTTTCAAACTTGGCTCACCCCTGGACTCCTGAATCCAGAATCTCTCAACTCCTTTCCCCTCTTTCAGTGCACACAAACCATCATCAGTTACCTCACCAGCTGCTTAACAAAATCTGCTGGAAGCTCTCCCTTCCTCACTGCTTTGCCTGACCTCCCTTAATGGGGGGGATGCTGCTGCTGCCGCCAGTTCTTCTGTGGTCCCTGCTGCTGCTCGCTTTGCTTGGCATTTAAATCCCAGCAGAAGGAGCAGGGGAGTGCTGGGCACCCAGGAGCCAGCACAAGCCTTGTCTGCCCCAGCTGAGCTCACTTCCAGCTGGCCCGGCCTCGTCATGGAACAGAGGCAGATGTGCACCACACCCAAGCCTCCACATAGCCAGTCAGCCACACCCTCTTCCAGGTACTCCAATCCATTCTCCCCCCATCCCTATGTTTTTAAATTCCACCCACCCCTAACAGTCAGTCAGCATTCTGTGCCCATTGAGCAAGCTCAATCCTCGGTGGGCTGTTCGGATTCCCCACCCCTCAAGCAGGCTTTCCCCCCTAAAGCTTTAGGTTCCCCCAAACCTTCTGATACCTCCCTTGTGTTTGGGCGGTTCCATGTTCACTACATAAGGCACATAAGTGCTCAGACAATTGAGATCAATATTAGTATATACAACTGGCCCCTACAACAAAACGCTACAGTGTGGAGCACACCATTCCATTCCTCCTCCCATCCAGTTTTTATTGTGGGTGCAGGGGAGAAGCTTCCACGAACAGACAAGGAGTTCCCTGGAACTTGATGATACCTCCCGCTGGTGCATGGGTGGTGCTGTTTCGGCTACATAAGGACCAGCACTCAGATAATTGAAATCTCTGTTTGTGTGTGTGTGTATAACATATGATGGTTACAGAGGAAAAATGCAACAGCAACTGTAATATTTATTTTTATTTATTATGCTGATATCTTACCTTTCCTCCTAGGAGCTCAAGGTGGCATACATGGACCTCTAGCCACCCCCACCCTCTCATTTTATCCTCACAACAGGCAGGTTAGGCTGAGAGAGAGTGATTCAGCCAAGGTCACCCAGTGAGCTTCACAGTTGAGTGAGGAATTGAACCCAGGCCTCTCCAATCCAAATCTGACATTCTAACCTAGCCTTTCCCAGCCTGGTAGCCTCCAGATGTGTTGGACTGCGAGTCCCATCATTCCTGAGAATGATGGGACTTGCAGTCCAACACATCTGGATGGCACCAGGCTGCGGGAGGCGGTTCTAATCATTGAAACAAACTGGTTTTCACACTCACACTGATGGTATAGAAACTGCACATTAAAGCATTTTTAAAAGATGTCTGTATATTAAGATTGTAAAGCTAGTTTCAAAGTTTTATAAAAAGCATGATCTGGCAATATTAAGTATTAAGCAGTATTAAGAAGCCCTTGGCTATGGCCAAGGTAACAGAGAAGTAGTAGAGGAGGAGTAGGATCTATTTCATGCATTACAGCCACTTTTCCCCTTTGGCAAAAATAACCCTCTGAAGGCACCAATCTTGCTTAGACATTCAATTCCTAGAAATGTTCTCCCTGAAATATTACAGAAGTGTACATAACACCACATGCTTTCTACCACCCCTTGCTTGAAATGACAGGTGCCATTCAAATCCAACTTGCGTAATGGCTTGGAATCTGATATATCCCCAAACCTATTGCTCCACGTTGGCAGATTACACATGAATAGCACTTGGATTAATTTGGATTGTGTGCCTATGATGTATTCCCTTCCTTTTATAAACCAAGATGCAGTGCACCCACCTGTTCAAAGATTTCAATTGCCTTCGGATATTGCTCTAACTGGGCAGTGTATCCAGCTACTTTCAGCAGACATTTGTTAGCAGAACTAGAAGCAAAAGGTATAATTCAGTGAAAAACACAGAAACAGAGGATTTTCTTAAAAAAAATAAAAATGTACTGATGCATGACAGCACTCCCTGGTGAAAGAACCTAAACTACTCAAGAAATGATTAAATCTGTTGACATGCATACAGATGGAAGAGGACTGGCATTCAGCCATCTTCTCTCACACACACACACACACACACACACATATATATATATATATATATATATATATATATATATATAAATTAGCCTATTTTCAGTGTCCACATTCTTGAGCCTTGCATTTTGATACTTAAACTGACAGACAGGCAAGTGGAATGCCAATCCAAGGACACTTATTTAGGATCTGGGCGTTCTATTGAACCTTACAACATGGGAGAGACAGAATTTCATTTTAGGGTGTCCAAAGGAAAAACCAAAACAGACTTTCACTCAATTTATACTTTCAACATTAAGACCAGCTATTTTATGAAAACTTGCCTGTTGGATTCTTCCCCTTTGTAATAATCTGCAGCTTGTTCATAATGAGCAATAGCCTGAAAAAAGAAGAAGTCATTTCTCTTTCAACATGGACACTTTCAGACTGGATATTTTGAGGACAAACTGTGCAGATTAGGTTTACAGGTTATCTGCTTCCACAGCTACATGCAAAGTGCAAGATCATGGCATTGATTCCCATAACTTAGACTAAACCTTTTACATGTACAGAAACTTCCTTGCATGTGTGTAGTTCATATCCACTTCATATGTTACATTGTATTGTGCACACAAACTATTCAAAACTAGTGGGTTGAATCCAAATGGGCCCTTTCATTCGCAGGAGACCTTATGAGAACGGAATACCTTTTGATCCAGCTGAGATCCCCACTACTGGAATGAGGGAGGAAATTTTGCCAATTTCCTCTCCCCTGTGTCACCCTCCATGTTGTTCTGGAGGGTCCTACCATTAGGCAGAGTGAGGCGGGCACTTCAGGCAGCAGCTGCTGGGAAGAAGGAAGTGGCTGCAAGGTGTTGGAGGACAGAACGGCGAGTGCAACATGGCCTTCTCTGTGCCCTCCAAGCCAGCTTGCTGCTCTCAGGTTCAGCAGATGAAGCTGTCTCATCAGTGTTGAAGTAAGATTCAACCGTCAGACCAGTTAGTTGGCTTTTGTATGTGGAATGGGAAGAAGGGCACCATCTTGTCTTTTGCCTCAGGCAGCAAAACATCTTGGGCTGGCACTGATAGCTGCGCAGTGCAATCCTATGGCCCCATTCACATGTAATAGTGCCAAATTGTCAGTTAATTAAATATCACCACCATTTGAATATGCAACCTCTGACTGGCCCAATCAGAGGCTGCTCCATGACATCCGAACCCAAACCCTATGGGTAAATCATGGGTTAAACAACCCACAGTTAACCTAACAACTAATTGTAGGTTAACTGTAGGTTGTTTAACCCACAATTAACCCATAGTGTCTGTGTTTGGATGTCACAGGCAACCTCCGATTGGGTCGATCGGAGGTTGCATATACAAAATGGTGGCAGCACATACTTGGCACATGCAGTGGGAAATCATGGGTTAATTAATGCACAGTTTGCTGCCGTTACATGTGAACTGGGTCTACGTGCATTTACTATGAGTAAGTTCTATCATGTTCAATGGGGTCTCAGGAAAGTGTGCCTCTTCAGGTAGTGCCTGGACACGTACAGAAAGGACTCAAATAACTAAAAAGTCACTCACCTTCTCAATGTCTACTAGCTCAGACTCATAAATTTCAGCAATGGTAATGTGATGTTTGGCAGCAATAGTAAATCGACCCTAGGAAGAGAAGAATTGGACCTAGGTATTTTCTTTTCAGCTCAGTGCAAACACTGATTACAAAGACAGCTGAATCAAAGCATTAACACCAATCTGCCAGATCACAAACTGGAATCCCGATCTAGCACCTCAGATGTCTTACCATGTCTGTGTAAATATCGATGGCAGCATTTAAGCAGTTGATAGCCTCTGCATCGTATGCATTTTGGGGGGGAAATAATGAATAAAATCAGCTCAGTCATCCAAACATTGTTATTTCAGTAGTACAAGGAACTGGGTTGCTCATATCACCAGATTCTTAGCCATTTTTCTATTTAACATCAACTCCAGGCAAAACCTCTCCATTTTCTAACAGAGGGTGGGCAGACATCACATTTATAGGATCAACTGTGTTTTTTATTAGAGCACCAAATGGAACCAGATGCAAAAGACATGCAATTAGAATTAAAAGAATTCTGAGCACAAGAATTTGCTTTGTGTACCAGAACTGAATGGAGCTCACAGTTCTTCTACATAAAAAATCACACCTGGTTACCCCTAAGCTTTCTTCATTTCAGTAGTATAACTTAAGGCAGACATGAGGGGGGTGGGAGTCATTTTTTAATACTATTGTTAAACTGGGAGTCAGAAATCCTTGCTGATCTATTGCAAATCACCCACAGATCTACAAGTGGAGATCTACCATCTGCCCACCCCACTCTAACATACACATAAGATACTACTGCCCCTATCCAGTGATCCCTTCTGACAACAGATGCTCTGACATACTTGTAGAAGACTCCCATCTTCACGAGTTTCTCCACATACTCAATGGAGGAGACTGCTTGGCAAACACAAAGGGACCTGCTACCTCCACTGCAGGTAATGGAGACACATGCAGGAGTTTCACATTTGCATTCCGGCACTCATGTGACTTTGCATGAGAGCATTCGTGCGCAAGCTTGGCATCTTCAAATTGAGGTGCAGAGCCAGTTCACAGAGGTGCTAGTGTATCAGATATATACATGGTGGGTTGTGGGAGCAATCCTAAGGCTCCTGCATCATCTCCCATCACATATCTAACATTAGCCAGGACCTATGCACTTGGAATACGTTATAGGTCATGCATACAAGTATGCCCTACTCATTCAGAACAAGGGGCAGACAGACCCTGCGAGTGGGGCCTTCACATGTAGCCCCAGTTCACATTAGAGTTTAAAAATGTGATGGCAGAATATGCACCTGTCCATATGGAGCAGGCAACCTGGTGCCCTCCATACGTTTTGGACTACAACTCCCATCAGCCACAACCACCATGACCAATGGTCAGAGGTGATGGGAGCTGTAGTCCAAAACGTCTAGAGGGCACTACCTATTCCGAAGCTAGCCTAAGCTGGCATAAGTTCCAACAAAAATGAGAAATTGTCTTCTATGTACAAGTTGACTTTTCTATCCATGGAATTACACAACACACACAAAGTTACACAGCTCTTCTTAGGCTTCAGAGCTCCTTCTGACTTTTCCTATCAAGTTAACTGAATAGCAAATTTAGATTCCATGGTACTAAATTCGTATATTTGCACATTCGCTTCTATCAAATGGATAACAGGGTCTCTAAACTAAAGATGAGCCAAATCACTTTAAAAAGATATGTTTAATTTGAATGCAAGTGGTTCTGTTTCGTTTAAACATTTAAAAAAGCATTTAACTGGCAAGACACATTATCAATTAGCAAAATATTTAGATGTACTTTATTCGGTAAGATCCAATTTTAGGAAAAACATTCACACTGATTTTTTTTCTTAGGAGTACTGAAGAAAAGGTATTATTTTTCACTATTCTTCAAGGGAAGAAACACTTTGGAAGGATTCATGCTTCATTATTCATGCTAACAAGATATACTTACACTCAACATTTTTCTGTGTCTTTAATGTAGCATCTCTTAGATGCATTCATATACCACCACTGCCAATGCAATTGTGTGAACTGGCTCTAATACTACATTTATTCCAAGGTTCTTCAGGGAGCTTTCAGGATTATTCATGTTGACCTGAATCAATACATTCTTCTTGGGAGAGTTTGGTTTTCTTTGGGCTGCCTTACTTTATAAAAATCTCAATGGTACAACTGTTTTTATGGATACTTGTAAGAGATTATACTACCCATGTGCCCTTCTTAACAACAGGAAATGCCAATCTAGATAGCCATACTATGCATAATACATCTTACCTTGTGGATCGGCTTTTTTGTAAGCGTTCCCTGCATCCACAAAACAGGTCGCTGAATCATGTTTACTCTGTAGTTGCATGTGAAGCCTGGCTGCCTGACAAAATGCATTTCCTGCAGCTGAAAACGAAACAATCACAACATTTAAATCTACAGTGCAATGTTAAAATCAGCCATTTAAATGACAAAACAACAGCAAAATTATTTTACTGTGTACATACAGCTTTCAGGCTTACACTGAAACAATTATTCTTTGCTCTAACTTAGAAGAGCACAGATATTTCGAAAGCAGAGCTTGCAATAATTATTTAATTTTTTTCTGGTCTGAATTTGTCTCTGAAATACTCTCCATATTAGTAATTACAACACTGCGGACGTTCCAACATGCTACACTGAAAAAGAATTTTCACTGTCACCCAGAAATCATTTATAATGACATTATTGTTCCAGCAAATACATATTGGCTGCATTGGAAGCTTTAGCTTTTAGTTAATCCTGGCTTGTTGTTTTGTCCGAACCAGGGATCGTGGTTTAACACTAACTATGGTTAGTTTCAAAACAAGACAACTTCAAATCGTGGGTTAACCTGGCTTGTTGAAACTAACCATAGTTAGTGTTAAATCATGATCCCCGGTACGGACAAAACAAGCTGGGGGTAACTAAAAGTAGGAACAAAAATTTCTGAATCCCTTCTTTCAGCCACATGGGAAGAGAGTGGAGGTGGGGGGAGACCCAGAAGGACAGTAGGCTCTGTCTAAATGCAGCCTCTTTCTTTGTTTATTTGTTTTACAACATGTATAAACCGTTCTATATCTAAAAAAGATTCCTGAGCATTAAACAGTAAAGAAAAATTAATCAAAATACAAAATATATTTAAATAATATTTTTAAGCAATATCTTTATGCTTCAGGAAAAGTTTATTTAAATAAGAATGTATTTAGCATATGTTGAAAACAAAGCAACATCACCTGCCTGACATCAACTGGCAGGGAATTCCACAGAGGGGGAGCCAGAACACTAAAAGCTCTATTCCGAGTGACTCCAAACAGATTGCAAGTCCATGCAGAGCCACCAAGAATGCCTCATCCAATGACCTCAGTGTCCAGGTAGGCTGGTAAGGGAGAAGATGCTCTCTCATATATCCTGGTCGCAAGATGTTTAGGGGTGTATGTACCAATAACAAAATCTTGGCCCGGTAACAAACAGGTTGCCAGTGTAATTCCTTAAGCAAAGGTTACATGCTGAAAAGGAGCAGCCCCCCACTACAGCCAAGCTGCTGCATTCTGCACTAGCTGCAGCTTATGGACCAAATTTAAGGGAATCAGCCTTTATGTCTCATTCTCATATTGCAGCTTTCTCTACTTTTTCCACTAAGGCAGAAGACTCCACACACAAGAGATGCTACTGCCATAAGATGCCACTGGCTACCTTCTCATAAAGCTATTCACATGTATGTGTAGTAGATGGGCCCATTTCCATGCCTCACTTCTGGCACTGTGTATACTGGCTGCAAGTACTTCACAGTTCCCCCACTTATATGGCCCCCACCCCCACTCTCTTCCCTCCCCACTCAAAAACCTGTTTTGCAGTGAATGTGTATGCGCTGCATTGATCTGGGGTCCTGATTCTGTCAGGACCCAGTCAACAATAGATTATCTTAGATTACAAAGATGAAACAAAGCCACTTGTGCAAAAAGATGAGTTTATTGATAGAAAATGGATCCAGAATAAAGTTCACACCTCCCCTCAGTTGACAAAGCAGGCACCCTTGTCACAAGCTGATATGTCTATCTGAGTCAGCAAGGCAGACGGGGAAGCTGTTCCTTGGGCCAATGCTTCTCCAAGCTGGTAATGTGTATTTCCCATTGAAGCAAGACCAACACATGAAGCCTATGGATTGGATCTTGTAAGCTTTTCTGCTAGGTGCCTACCCCCAGCTCATGAACTGACAGGCGACACCTGTCTCTCTCAGTGCACACACACTGAGGAGAAGGGGAGGGGCTTCCTTCCCCCTTAGGTGCTTGAACCAACCCTGGGAAACTAATTGCCCTTCCAAAGAGAGAGAGTGGGGGAGTGGAAGCCTCCCAAGTCATAGAAGAGATAAGACACCATTCTCTATGAGAAAAGGGTGAGGTAACCAGGCATAAGTAATACCAGTAGGGTCTGGTGTAAAACACCCTACTTTTAATTATTAAGCTGTTGGTTAAGCCAAGTCACACAGGTTTATTACCAGCATGAAGGAACTCTGTGTAGTACAGTTTTTTGCACACTAACCATCTCACTACATGCGTATACACACATCCCGACCTGGTTCGGGCACTTCTGGATCAGTTTCCCTGCAGCAGTTGAAGGTAGACTGACGAACTAGAACCAGTGTCTAATATAAGCCAGATGGGCAAGCAGAGGAGACTGTGGCAAGAAAGAAGCACATCCAGCAAGCCTCCCTTTTGGAAAAGTGACACTCCAGCCCAGCCCAAGCCGGGAGATAGGATTTAACGATCTGCTAATTAAAATCCAGCCACAGCCATTTCCTTAAAGAGAAAGTGAGTCTCACATTTCTCCCTGTTCTCCCCTAGCTGCTCTAGGCACATGATGGCTCCTTCAGCATCTCTGCTCTAAATCCCATCTCTCTGGTTAGACTGGCCTGTCAATTTCCCCAAGTCAATTTCAGCCAAGCCAGCATGTTGAAGTCCAACACATCTGGAGGGCACCAGGTTGGGGAACGCTGCTCTAAGAGTTTATTTAAAAGTAACTCATCCTGAAATAATCGAAAGAGAGGAAAATAACTCCTATTAAGGACTCCTGAATCACCTCCATTTCATCTTGGGATAAGGGACTGAGTCACCAACAAACAGCAAAGTCATTATCTAGACTGTAGAGGATGCAGAGATGAGTGGATTTTAAAATTCAAGGCAAGCAAACCATGACTTGGGGTATTGAACAAAGAGGTGTGGCTGTACATCCCACCCTGTAATTAGTTGTGTGTGTAATTTAGGAGCGTCAATACAGGACAAAGACCTTGAATGAGTAACCTCAGAGAATCTCTGATGGTATCAGAAAGTTCAACAGGAGACACCAATTACCAACCATCAAGTAGGAACACTTTACAGATTTGCAAACATGCAACCCCTTCTTGGTTTTAGACTACATGAAACATGTGTTGTTGCTTTGAATTATGATGTTTATATATAATTATATATAATTATATATAATTATATATAATTATAAAATTTTGAATAAAAACATTTTAAAAAAGAAAGTTCTACAGGGATCCACAAATAAACATCCACCCTCTGCTTCTACAAAGGAGACAGATGTTTCCATACATACCACTCCAGTTTTTGGCAATCTTGAACATATTTGCAGCTCTAGTATACATTTCACATGCTTCTTCTACCCTTGTGTTTCCTCTAGAAAAAAGAAAAGGAGAAATGGAGTGAGAAGGAGGCAGAACTTTCTGATACAATGAAAGAATCAGATATGAAAATGTGTTGAGGGGGTAAACCCACAAAAATAAGGGACAATATGCTAACCCGATTCCATATAAATGGCTCAGATTACACAGTGGTGAGTCCTCAGTTGTTGTCTCTGCAGTGGATGCTGTGTCATGTACAATGAATGCCTGAAAAAGCCACAGAGACTTTGGGGATGTTTACTAATGTGTCCTCGTGACAGAGACATGTGCACACTACTATTAGAGGAGGGGTGATGACATAGAGGATGGGGAAGACTGGATACAGGAGCCATCTTAGGGGAGTGCCTTCAAAGCAACTGCCTCACCAGAAACTCCTTTGAAAGGGGATCTCCAGGGTCCAGTTTTGCCTGCATCCTCTCTGGGTAACCCTGCTCCCCTTCTCTGACTCGGAGGACTCACCCCTAGAAGTACCTACAGTATGGAATGGTTCCCCATCCTCAACTATGCCACTTCCAGGGGCAGCAAGAGGCTTCCCAGACCCACCAGAACAGCTGCCTTTGGAATAGGGCATGCTGAGGACGCATAGATTAAGATACCCACCCAGCTGTAAGAGTCCAGACTATTGCTACAGTAACATTCCAAATATCTGGTTGCCTTGACCTTATAATTAGCCTCCACACTGAGCTGTCCGTGGTCCTGACCACCAGCAGCCTATCCTGGATCCTGCCATGCTCGGCAGGGAAACCCTAGGACAACCTTATCCAAGTTGGCACCCTCCACGTGTTTTGGATTTCAACTCCCATCAGCCCCAGCCAGCCTGGCCAAAGGTCAGGAATGCTGGGAGTTGTACTCCAAAGCATCTGGAGTGCACCAGGTTGGGGAAGAGTGCTGTAGGGTTCCAGCTGGGAACAGGACACTTTCCCAGCCACCAGGAACATCAACTATGTTTGCTCCACACCTTGCTTCTTGATGAATCATGTGTTTGAGTTGAGCGATTATTCACTGGAAATCAAAGACAACCTTCCTGAGAAGATTGTCCTGCATGTATGATAGAATGCAGATCTAGAAGCCACCCAAGTCCATGTCACACTATAGATCTGCCATATTCTTCACTGATTTATTTATACACTGTTTATAGGCTGCCCAATAACAGAAGTTCTCTGGGCAACTTACAAGATAAAAACAAAAACAAGTTAAAATAATATTCAACCTGTTCTGGAGGGGCTTGCACTCCCCCTAAAGGATCACGTTTGTAGTTTGGGGGTGCTCCTGGATCCAGAACTGTCACTTGAGGCACAGGTGAACTCAGTGGCACGGAGCACTTTTTATCAGCTTAGGCTGGTATACCAACCATGCCCTTAGCTGGACAGAGATAGCCTAGCTACAGTGATCCATGCTCTGATAACTTCTCGTCTGGATTACTGCAATGCGTTATACATGGGGCTGCCTTTGAAAACGGTCCAGAAACTTCAGCTGGTCCAAAATAGGGCAGCAAGATTGTTAACAGGGACTGGCCAGCGAGCTCATATTATGCCAGTACTTTTTCAGCTGCACTGGCTGCCAGTCCATTTCCGGGCCCGATTCAAAGTGCTGGTATTAACATTCAAAGCCCTTAATGGCTTGGGACCAGGTTATGTGAAGGATTGCCTCCTCCCCTATGTGCCTGCCCAGACCTTAAGATCTTCCTCAGTGGCCCTTCTCCGTGAGCCCCTGCCAAAGTAAGTGAGGCAGGTGGCTACTAGGAGGAGGGCTTTTTCTGCTGTGGCACCCCAGCTGTGGAATGAGCTCCCTAGTGAGGTTCGCCTGGCACCTACTTTGTATTCCTTTCAGCGCCAGGTGAAGATCTTATTTTCCCACGCATTTTAGCATTTTAGCTTTCTAGACTTTTAGCTTGCTGTTTTAAATCTATATTTTAAATTCCTGCACTGCTGCTAGGTTTTATTGTGGTTGTGTTGTTATATTGTGGCTTTAATGTTCTATATATTTTAAATTGTTTTATTGTGTGCCATTTGGTTTTAATTTTTGTAAACCGCCCAGAGAGTTTCAGCTATTGGGCAGTATAGAAATAAATAAATAAATAAATAATCACAGTTACAATAAAAAGACCACAAAACAGCAAATCAAACACAACTACACAGTCAGAAAAGACCATAGTAAAAACAGAAGGGAAGAGGAACAAAACGCCACAACATCACATTTAATGTTGCAACAAAAAGAAAAATCCACAAAGCTGAAACAGTATTAACTCCCACATAAATTAAGTGCCTTAGGATTTTTTTAAAGTATTTGCCCAAGAACAGAAAGACTATAAAGTAGATGCCAGGCAGACCTCTCTGGGAAGGGCATTCCACAGCTGGTGGAGAGGGGGCACTGCTGAAAAGGCCCTTTCTGATGTGGCTAACCACCATACCCCATCTGGTGGGGGAACTTGGAGAAGGAACTCGGATGATACCTCAAGACAGGGGCATCGTTAGGGGAAGGCCCACCCGGACACAGGCTCCTGATATTTTTGAGCTGTGCTCCGGATTTTTTGAGCTGTCCTAATTGCCATTTTTTTTTACATTTTCCCATTGACTTGCATTGGAAAACAGAAATGGCCATAACTTTTTTCTTTTATAAGATAAATACATGACATTTGGAGACCTGGCAGCCCCTGTAGGGTTGATTGAACCTGCCAAATTTCAGGCAGTTAGGTCCAGTGGCTTTTGTTCTAGCCACAGGTAACATTTTATTTTTTCCCAGAAAATGTGTCAAAGCAAAGAGCTATAATTTTTTTGTTCTTCCACATAAGCACATGGAATTTGAGGGTCTGGCAGCTCCCATGGAGCTGACTGAACTTGCCCATTTTCAGGCAGTTAGGTGCAGTGGCTTTTATGCTAGTCACAGGTAAAATTTGCCATTTTCAAGAAAATATGTCAAAGCAAAGAGCTGTATATTTTTTTGTGCTTCCACATACATGCATGGAATTTGGGGACCTGGCAGCCCCTATGGAGCTGACTGAACCTGCCAAATTTCAGACAGTTAGGTCCAGTGGCTTTTGTGCTAGCCATCCCTAAAGTTTCCTTTTCTCAAAGACTACAACAAAAAGTAAAAACTGCCAAGCTGCACAGGGGATTAGAAATCCTAATCAGAAGGTATTTAAGGTGACCATTAGGAGGTCACTATCCCTAATCTCTGGTGTTGGGCTTTTTGAGGTGCAAAAAACCTCTCTCCCTCTACTTTTCTGCTCTTACATGCCCACTGTTGGGAGCTTGCTTGCAATGAAATTTTGAAGAGGGAGAAGGAAGGGAAGAAAGAGCTTCATGTGAAATACTGGTATTTCACACAGCACCTGATTTTACTGCCCCAAAGTGGAAACTTTGGCTTTTGCAGAAGTTTAGTAGCTTCAGTACAGCAAAGGAACTAATCAGCCTCCACAAACTTCTTTCTCCCCCTCCACTTTAATTTCTCCTAAATAGCTGTAGGGCTCAAATTATTTCAAAAGGAGGGTCAGGATTATGTGGCATCATGATCGAGGAACTACTGGGGCAGGTTCTACAGTTTAAAAAAAGCTAGAAAAAGCCCTCCGCCACCTCACCTCATAAAGTTCATTTAAGTAGTGCAATCCTTACAAACCCTCCACAGCCTCCTAAATTCCTCTGAAGTACTACCTCTCTGATAGGAGCCACTTAGCTTGGGAATTCTCTCTACCCGCCCACCCTGCATTTCCAGTCACCATTTTTCTTTTCTTCTTCCCTCTCCTATCCTGTTCTTTCTTTCTCTTCTTTATTCCACCCAGAGCATATCTTGAGGAATTCTTAAAGAGAATTCTCTTCGGTGGGCAAGAGAAGTTCTGAACTGTATTTGACTTTATACAAATGGACAAGAGGGTTGGGTTTTCTCCTCCTCACTCAAGTCTTTGAGAAGAGTGGGTTCACATGGTTGCAGAGAAACAAATCTGGGGCTGTTTTGTCAGTTGCCATTATCCAGCAATAGGAAGGGCTGTAGCTCAGTGGCAAAGCACACGCTTGGCATGCAGAAGGTCCTGGGTTCAATCCGCAGCATCTCCAGGTATGGCTAGGAAAGAATCCTGCCTGAAACCCTGGAGAGCCGCTGCTGCCAGTCAGTGTCGACAATACCAGGCTAGATGGACCCAGATCTGACTCAGTATAAGGCAGCTTCTTATGTTCCTATGAACAGAAAGTTTTAATAAAAATAGGTTTTGGTTTGTTTTTTAAGTGGAGGGGAGATAAATACTGCTCATTTATACAATCCTATGTATGCCTACTCAGAAGCCCCATAACGTTTAATGAAGCTTACCTTCAGGAAAGTGTGCATAGGATTCCAGCAGGAGTTACTTTTGCAGGGAGGTTTGCACCTTGATGTTCTGGATGTTTACTCAGAAATAAGTCCTGATGTGAGCATGGTATTGCAGGCTTAATACAGTGCCTACCCAATACCACCTAATTCATTAGGGTAGTCAATTTCTTTCAGCTCAGTCCTATGCATGTTTTGTCATTTGTGGGTTTAGGTTTTTTGTGTATGTGTGCATGAACTCTAGCTTCAGTGGTGAGGGAAAGGCACTTAGTAGATGCTCAGAGTTTCTCCATAACTTAGCCCTACTTTTGAAAATGTACTCATTGGCTGAATCCTGGTGAAGTCTTGGCACAAATGAAGTTATGGGGAGGAAGATAAATTGAGATCTTTTGCTTAACAAGGAGGAGGTAGAGAGTAGTTGCACAAAACAAGACATCTGTTTTTATGAAGAGTTGCTGGAGGATGGTAGGATGAGGAGGGATGGTTGCATGGAGGGGAATAGAATTGGTAGGGGGAGAATGTAAGTGCTTAGTGGTGAAAAAAAAGAATTCTGCATATGCTCAGAGGCACTCTCTATTTAAGAACATAAGAAGAGCCATGCTGCATCAGGCCAAGGTCTATCTAGTCCAGCATTCTGTTCACACAGTGGCCAATCAGATGCCCATGGGAAACCCACAAGTAGAACATGAGTACAATAGCACCTTCCCACCCATGTTCCCCTGCTGCTAATATTGGTGAAATGTAAATTAATTCTAGTCATTCTAAATTTGCATGTATGTATATCCTTCAGAAAACTTTGCAGGTTTCTTGCCTGGGAGACACCTCTAATGACCTATGCATTTTCATACAAACTTACCCAAAAAACTATTGGGGAAGGGGTGAAGGGAAAGCAAATCACTCCCTCCCCAAACTGGAGAACTCCCCTTCCACATGAACTGCTGCAATTATCCTTCTGAAACTTTGCTGGTTTCTTACTTAGGGACAACTCTAGGCTGTCTGTAATTTTCAGAACAATGGTCCACAAGGAAAATCAGGATGTCCTCTTTTGGAGCCCTCAAAATGTCAAGGCCACCCTTGTACAAAAATCCTTGTGGCTATCATTTGGAGACATGATCTCTTCTGATGAGGCAATGAATCCTGAAATGTGTATCCAATTGTTCCAAGTAATAAACATTTTATTGGCAGTTCCCTTTAAAAGAAAATCAAAATATAAACCCTGCACCTATTTTTCTGACATTGGGCAGATGTAATCCCCTTCTAGGGGGCTACTATGCCTGAAATTATCATCCAGTTCTGACCAAGAGAAAAAAGTTACAGTTTTTAAAAAAAATATTCCAATGGTAGTCAACAGAAAGCATAAAGATTTGTTTTTCCAAACCTTGACTCAGGTTTGGCGCTGAGCTGAAATGGTCCGACTACAAATTGGCCTGAGCAGAAGTGGGATGTTTTCCAAAATGCTGAATCGGAGTCTGAATTGAAGTGGGGTGGGGGGTCAGTGCATACTTCTTATGTATGTATGTATGTTATGTAGTCTATACACACATGCAAGCACACCACACTCACACCACACACACACACACACACACACACACACACATATATATATTAGGGGTGCACTTAGACTTGGATATATTATAAAGATAGATAGATAGATAGATAGATAGATAGATAGATAGATAGATAGAAAGAAAGAAAGATAGATGCAAATTTGTGTTATGGGCCTGTGCCCCAGATCTTTTAAGAACCTAGCAACACCCCTGCCTCACGGCCTGGGTAGGTCCATGTGTGAAGAGGCAATTCTTCAGGTACCAAGTCAAGAAGAGCTTTAAAGATTAAAACCAGCACTTTGAACTAGGCTCAGAAATAGACCAGGAGCCTGTGAAGATGATAAAGTCCTGGCAGAATATGTTCATAACACCCAGTCCCGGTTAATACCTTTGCAGCCGTATTCTTCAGTTTCCAGGTCCTTTTCTTTTTTCTTTTTTTAATTTTATTTTTTTAAAAACACACACACAACAACAACATAAACACACAATTGTTGTTGTTCAGTCGTTCAGTCGTGTCCGACTCTTCGTGACCCCATGGACCATAGCACGCCAGGCCTTCCTGTCCTGCACTCTCTCCCGGAGCGTGCTCAAGTTCATATTCATTGCATCCGTGATGCTATCTAGCCATCTCATCCTCTGCCGTCCCCTTCTCCTTTTGCCTTCAGTCTTTCCCAGCATCAGGGTCTTTTCCAGGGAGTTTTCTCTTCGCATTAGGTGGCCAAAATATTGGAGCTTCAGCTTCATTATCTGTCCTTCCAATGAGCACTCAGGGTTGATTTCCTTTAGGATGGACTGATTTGACCTCCTTGCAGTCCAGGGGACTCGTAAGAGTCTTCTCCAGCACCACAGTTCGAAAGCATCAATTCTTCGGCGCTCAGCCTTCCTTATAGTCCAGCTCTCACAGCCATACATTACTACTGGGAAAACCATAGCTTTGATTAGACGGACCTTTGTCGGCAAGGTGATGTCTCTGCTTCTTACTATGCTGTCTAGGTTTGCCATAGCTTTCCTCCCAAGGAGCAAGCGTCTTTTAATTTCATGGCTACAGTCACCGTCTGCGGTGATCTTGGAGCCCAAGAAAGTAAAATCTGTCACTGCTTCCATTTCTTCCCCTTCTATATGCCAGGAAGTGATGGGGCCAGATGCCATGATCTTAGTTTTTTTAATGTTGAGTTTCAAACCAGCTTTTGCACTCTCCTCTTTCACCCTCAACAAGAGGCTCTTGAGATCCTCTTCGCTTTCTGCCATTAGGGTGGTATCGTCTGCATATCGGAGGTTGTTGATAATTCTCCCAGCAATCTTAATTCCGACCTCTGATTCATCCAACCCGGCATTTCTCATGATGTACTCTGCATATAAGTTAAATAAGCAGGGTGACAATATGCAGCCTTGTCGTACTCCTTTCCCAATTTTCAACCAATCGGTTGTTCCATGTCTGGTTCTTACTGTTGCTTCTTGACCCTCGTACAGGTTTCTCAGGAGACAGGTAAGGTGGTCTGGTACTCCCATCACTTTCAGAATTTGCCACAGTTTGTTGTGATCCACACAATCAAAGGCTTTAGCGTAGTCAATGAAGCAGAAATAGACGTTTTTCTGGAATTCTCTTGCTTTCTCCATGATGCAGCGAATGTTGGCGATTTGATCTCTAGTTCCTCTGCCTCTTCGAAACCCAGCTTGTACTTCCGGTAGTTCTCGGTTCGCATACTGCTGAAGCCTAGCTTGTAGGATTTTGAGCATCACCTTGCTGGCATGTGAAATGAGCGCAATTGTGCGGTAGTTTGAACACTCTTTGGCGTTGCCCTTCTTTGGAATTGGAATGTAAACTGACCTTTTCCAGTCTTGTGGCCACTGTTGAGTGTTCCAGATTTGTTGGCATATTGAATGCAGCACTTTAACAGCATCACCTTTTAGGATTTTAAATAGCTCGGCTGGAATACTGTCATCTCCGCTAGCTTTGTTGTTACTAATGCTTCCTAAGGCCCACTTGACTTCACTCTCGAGGATGTCCGGCTCAAGTTCAGTGACCGCACTATCATGGCTATCAGGGACATTCAGATCTTTCCTGTATAGTTCTTCTGTGTATTCTTGCCACCTCTTCTTAATCTCATCTGCTTCTGTTAGGTCCCTGCCTTCTTTGTCCTTTATCATGCCCGTCTTTGCACAAAACGTTCCCTTGAGATCTCCAATTTTCTTGAAGAGATCTCTAGTCTTTCCCATTCTGTTGTTTTCCTCGATTTCTTTGCATTGTTCATTTAAGAAGGCCTTCTTGTCTCTCCTTGCTATTCTCTGGAACTCTGCATTCAGTTGGCTATATCTTCCCCTTTCTCCTTTGCTTTTCGCTTCCCTTCTTTCCTCAGCTACTTGTAAAGCCTCATCAGACAGCCACTTTGCTTTCTTGCATTTCTTTTTCTTTGGGATGGATTTCGTTGCTGCCTCCTGAACAATGTTACGGACCTCCGTCCATAGTTCCTCAGGCACTCTGTCTATCAGGTCTAATCCCTGAAATCTATTCCTCACCTCCACTGTATATTCATCAGGGATATGATTTAGGTCATACCTGAACGGTTTAGTGGTTTTCCCTATGTTCTTCAATTTAAGCCGAAATTTTGCAAGAAGCAGCTCATGATCTGAGCCACAGTCAGCTCCAGGTCTTGTTTTTACTGACTGTATGGAGCTTCTCCATCTTTGGCTGCAAAGGACATAATCAATCTGATTTCGATATTGACCATCTGGTGACGTCCATGTGTAGAGTCGCCTCTTGTGCTGTTGGAAAAGAGTGTTTGCTATGATCAGCATGTTCTCTTGGCAAAACTCTATTAGCTTTTGTCCTGCTTCATTTTGTACACCAAGGCCATGCCTGCCTGTTATCCCGGTGATTTCTTGACTTCCTACTTTAGCATTCCAATCCCCTATGATGAAGAGGACATCTTTTTTTGGTGTTAGTTCTAGAAGGTGTTGTAGGTCTTCATAGAACCGATCAACCTCAGCTTCTTCGGCCTCAGTGGTTGGGGCATAGACTTGAATTACTGTGATGTTGAATGGTTTGCCTTGGATTCGTACTGAGATCATTCTATCATTTTTAAGATTGTACCCCAGTACTGCTTTTCCCACCCTTTTGTTGACTATGAGTGCTACTCCATTTCTTCTAAGGGATTCTTGCCCACAGTAGTAGATATGATGGTCACCTGAATTAAATTCGCCCATGCCTGTCCATTTTAGTTCGCTGATTCCCAAGATGTCGATGTTCAATCTTGCCATCTCATGTTTGACCACCTCCAGCTTACCTTGATTCATTGATCTTGCATTCCAGGTTCCTAAACAATATTGTTCTTTACAGCATCGGATTTTCTTTTCACCGCCAGACACATCCACAGCTGAGTGTCCTTTCGGGTTTGGCCCAGCCGCTTCACTCTTTCTGACGCTACTTGGAAATACCCTCTGCTCTTCCCCAGTAGCATATTGGACACCTTCCGACCTGAGGGGCTCATCTTCCGGCGTCATATCTTTTAGCCTTGTGACACGTTCCATGGGGTTTTCTTGGCAAGAATACTGGAGTGGGTTGCCATTTCCTTCTCCAGTGGACCACATTTTGTCAGAACTCTCTGCCATGACCTGTCCGTCTTGGGTGGCCCTGCACGGCATAGCTTATGGCTTCACTGAGTTACGCAAGCCCCTTCGCCACAACAAGGCAGTGATCCATGAAGGGGAAACACACAATACACATACACTAAAATATCTCTTAAGATGGTAAGATATATCTACCTTTGGCTCCTCTTACACAACAAATGCGTATTATTATTCTCTAGTTCTTATCTTAGTTGTATATCATACATTCTGTTTACAGACATTATCTCATTTCTCTCCTAATTTTAACAACAACAAGAAGTTTCCAGATCCTTTTCAAAGAGAACTTCACAGACAACACATTGCAGTAATTCAAACGGGAGGTAACCAGGGCACCGATCGCTTAAGCAAGGAGATCTCTGTCTACGTAAGGGGTGTAGCTGGTGGACTGGCCTAAGCTAATAGAAGTTGCTCCAAGCCACAGAGGCCACATGTACCTCCAGTGACAAAGATTAATCAATGAGCACACCCAAACTATGTACCTGGCCCTTTAGGGGACTGCAGCCTCCTCCAGAACAAGTCGACCATCACTCATCTGGGCAGATGAACCACTCACTAACAGTACTCTCATCTTGTCTAGACTGAGCTCCAATTTACTGAGCCTCATCCAATCTATTGCCACAGATAGGCACTGATTACTGAATCACCCAAGTTAGATGAAAAAGAGACATAGAGCTGGCTGTCATCTGCATACCGATGATACCAAAATACCTGGTGACCTCACTCAGCGGTTTCATGTAGGTGTTAAAGAGCATGATGGATATGACAGAACCCTGCTGGACCTTGAACCATAAGTGCCACAGAGTCAACCACTGGCAAAATAAGAATGCCAGCTCCAGGGCTGGCATACTTCCCCCCACCCCATTCTGGGGGCACATCGACAGGACTTTGGATCCAGTAGATCCAAAGCCTCTCCCTTTCCAAACCTGACATGTCACAGAATGCCCCCCTTTTGCCATTACCACCAGTGAAGCACTGCTGGCAGGGCAGCCACAGTGGTGGCCCAGGGAGGACCTCAATGGGTGGACCTCCATCAGCAGAGGTGGAGGTCCACATGATCCTATGTCCTCTGTGCATATCCCAGGGACCATAGGAATGCACCTCCCAATTATCTCTAAAATACAGCTTCGCTAAGGCATGGCAAGTTGGTTGGTGTGACGTATCACCCTTCCCCCACCCATGATTATTATATCATCGCCACACTTCATAAATATTTTTACAACACCAAGTACAAATTCTAGCTCCAGAATTTCAGCACCTCTATATTCTCTCAACCTCTTCCTTAAGATAATACCTTAGAGCTAGCGTGTGTGGAAGGAATACATCAACTGTAACCTCAGCAATCACTACTGTTGTGTGTTTTTTTTAGAAAACCTTTTTATAAACCTTTATTAGGATGCTGCCACCACCCTCCTCCTCATGAGGATTCAACCTTCAATTTTTGTGCGTGTGAGTGGGTGTAAATTCATAGGCTATGGCCTATTTCTTTCATAGTTTCATCTAACCCTTTTTCTGCTAACAAACGAGACCGGGAATAGTGTGGTTTGAAAGAACAAATAAAAAATGAAACTTTATTTACAAGGTATAAGATGTTTCAATGAAGTTTGAGTTTTAGGTGGTTAAATTCTTGTTTCAAATTTTTATTAATTCCTTACCTACTCTAACTCTTCTAATAATAAAGCTTTAAAATAATAAATTCACCTTTTTCCACCTCCCAGGGGTATCTAACCACTCCCAAAGCTAGAGCCCAGGGCCCTAATACTACCCCTCAGAAAGCCCATTCCTATCTAAACCTCTAAAGAAAACCGAGTGCCCCTTATTCCCTCGCTCTCCTAACTGAGAAAGGAACACTTAATCAGGAGACAACATTTAAAATCTGAACATTCCAACTCCCCCCTCCCACCTACTTACCATAGCGTTTAGGAGAAAATGTATGTTAGAATACATCAATCATGCAAACAAACTTTCAAACATGTAATTAAACAACAATTAATATAGCCAAAACTGGAAAACATTTACTACCCTTTGAGCACAACCCTAAAGGTCGGACACTCTATAAGACAGAGGGCTCTGTCTCTGGTCCCAGCGCATGGTCTGAAGGCACATGAGGCAGTGACCTTGCTGAAGCTAAGCAAGTCTGGGTCTGGTCAGTGCTTGGGAGGGGAGACCACCTGAGAAGTGCATGTAGCTATGCTGACTTCCATGATGGAAGAAAGGTGAGATATAAAGGTAAAGAAGGAAAGAGAGACAGACAGACAGACAGACCTGGGAGGGAGGAATGAGCCAGCATGGTGTAGTGGTGACAGTGTCGGACTGGAAGCCAGGAGATCCGGGTTCTAGTCCCCACTCGGATGTGGAAGCTCACTGGGTGACTTTGGGCCAGTCACAGACTCTCAGCCCAACCCACCTCACAGGTAGGGTTGTTGTTGTGAGGATAAAATGAAGAGGAGGAGGATAATGTAAGCCGCTTGGGTTCCTTTCAAGAGGAAACAAGGCGGGATATAAATGCAACAAGCAAGCAAGCAAGCAAATAAATAAATGACACAGGCTTTTTAGCCTCCCATTCCTCCCTAAACCCATTTTGAGCTACATAAGCTACCTTCCTGGGGTGGGGCCAGGAATGGAAAGGCTTGTGGATCCAGCTGATCTACATCCTCTCCCCTCCCTGCCCACCAACATGCCCCCTTTCCACGCTCCCATCCTCTTCCAGTGGACAGATAACAGTGACCTCAGAAGAGGCGCTGCCACACGATCAGATCTCCTCCTCTGCCGTCATAGCTCTGCCTATCTCTGGCTGCAGAGGAGGAGATCTGCAGCATCCTATGTTTCCCCAGACAATGTCTGGGAGCCACAGGATTGCTCTCTTTGAATTCTAGTTTGGCTCTACAAAATTCATTTCCAATGGAAAGAAACAAATTTTAGAGTTTCCAACACTGAGGTGTATTTGTTTCTCCCCATCCCAGTTTTGCTCAGAATATGCCTTTATTGCTTTTATCTTTCTATACTTCTTGTATTGTTTTAAATGTGTTCTAAAAATATATATTTTTTAGAAGTCTGCTATTGCTGATGCTGTTTTTACTGCTGTTTGTTGTTTCATTGCTCATAGTGGTTGTTTTCTTTTATCATTAGAGGATTGTTTTTAATTTTGTTGCAACTTAGATTTTTATTTGTATGCTGCTTTGAGGGTGATTTAATTGAAAGTCAAGGTATAAATGTGGAAATAAAATAAATATATAGGCTTGCATCCAATGGTGCCTTTCTGCTGGTGGAAAGGACACTGATAGAAGCCTGAATTTCTCCTCCCCTCTGCAGCCCCTCAAACCTGCTGCAAAGGGGCTGTGGGAACCTCCGGAGCAGATTTGGGGGGCATGCAGAGAGGAGGGGAAGGGAAACACCCGTTGCCTGAGCAGACGTCTGCTCACGTAAAATTGGATTTACCCCATACATCAGGGTTGGGCAACTTCTGAGGGCCTGGAGGGTAATTTCTACCACCCCAGAACCCACCATGAGCCGCACACATACCCCTGCTGAAATCACTGCCGCTATGGTGGCGAATTGCCAGAGGAGCACAATTGTGCATTGAAACAAGCCACATGACTTGTTTTCAAGGGGAAATGTGGCTTTTTTGGCTGCAATGCACCACCTAAATGTTGACAGCACGGTGATGGTAATTTGGAAGGGGCAGTAGGGGCTGCAAAATGGCTGGGGCCCCCGCACGCGTTGCCCACCCCTGCCATGTATACATAAAATAAACTGGTTTTTAAAATAAACCTATCACAGCAGAGACAACCCAGCAGTTAAATTAGTTCTATAGTTGTCTACAAGAAAAAAAATCCTGTCCCACTTTCCAGTTCGTCTGCTGAAGAAAACACTGGCAGAGATTTATTATGATGAATTCATTGACCCTATGCTATCTTATCCAAAACAGCTTAAGGAGGCTTATGAAAAAACACAATGTTCTTATTAAAACAGTGTAATCATACATGCTTACATTAGCAAAATGTACCATAAAATTATCATGGCTCCCTAGCAGGGAAATAAGAACTCCAGATACACAATACTACAATTATTTTTTTTTAATGAAAATAAATAAATCCATCATTTTTTTCTTTTCTAAACAAGAGGATTTGTGTGGCTTATCAAACAATTGGAGGCTTGCGCTGGGTGGATTATTTTATGAACAAGATCATAAACAGAAAAGCCTTTCTGCGTATCATTTCCACTCACTTCTACAAATGGTAAATTTCAACAGCCAGGAAGGCTCCTGGGCAGAGACTTGCCAGGCCCAGGTAGTAAAAAGCTTTACAAGTCCAGACACTGAGACACTGAGACCAAAAGCAAACCAACAGCTGATGGCTTATGCCAGCCTCCCCCAGCCTACCATGTTCCAGATGTGATGGCCTACAAATCCTGGCTGGGGATGATGAGAGTTGTAGTCTATCACATCCGGAGCATACTGGGTTGCAGAAGACTGGCATGTGTTTCCACCTCCCTGCTCCTCATAGAAAGCCCATTGCCACATCCTGCACATCCGTCGCTGCTGCCAAGTCATTCTCAGGGCAGCCCCATACAAAGTGCACTGCTGTTGTCTACGCTCAGGCTGCAGAGGTATGGATGATGGTTGCCAAATCCTCCCACAGATGCCTGCTGGATCTAGAGAAAAAGTTGTTCTCCTGCAAATAAGATGAAATGACAAAAAAAATGCACCTCTGGGCAATGCCACCCTGAGCCTCAAGAGCAGCGCTGGATCCAGAAGCACATCTGTTTCCATCCATTGCAACCACAGTGCCCACCAGCACCACCACAGGTATCACCAACCACCAGCATTTCTGTCTCACCTGGATTTATCTAAAGAGATCATCTGCTGCCAGAGATTTTTCCCTGAACAGTAAATAGCAGCAGGGCTGAGGGGGCAATTTAGATTGCAGAAATTAGGCTGGGGAAACCCAGTGCCATGTCCCCAATTCAACACTCCCTCTTGCTGTGTGACCACTGTTAAGAAAGAAAGCAAACACTGGGAGATCTAGTATGGCCCCAAGATTAAACTGAACAATGACACCAAAGATAACATTATGTATCTATTTGCTTGGGGTAGGGGTTATACTTCATAGCCCAGGGGTCCCCAACCTTTTTGGATTGGTAGGCATATGTTGAATTCTGAGTGTGTCATGGGCACTCTCACAAAATCGATGTCATGGGGGAGTGGCTTGACCTTTCATAAAATGGCTGCCATGATGGGCATGGCCAGTCACAAGACACCCATTTCCCAAAAGGCAAACTGGTGCAACTGAACAAAAAGTAACTTAGCCAAGAACCTAAGTACAAAGGCAGAGTCGGGTCTGATATCCAAAACATGAAACCACTCTTCTGAACACAAATAAAGATGGTGCTGGAGGACAGCACTTTGCTTCGCAGCATGCCAGTGTCCTGGCTGAAACATAATTCATTTAAAAGATCTTAAGAAATTAAATAAAAATCAGGCGGGACAGGGAGCCTTGAGGGCACCAAGAGAGGCTCTCTGCAGTCACATTGGTGCCCAGAGGCACCACACTGAAGACCCCTGTCGTGGCCTACCCCATCCCAAAGACTCCGGACAGGTAACAGTACGTCCATTGTTCTAGCCTACTTTGCACCCACCCCCACAAGCCAGTTTGAATAAAAAGTTCTTCTACCCGTTACACCACCACCACATGAATGCTACATCAGCGTCACACAAGAAGCAGAGATGCTGGTAACAGTGTTTAAGACACAAGCGGAAGGTTTATGGACAGGACCTTCACTGAAAGTGCAGTACTTGAAGCACTTCATCCAGTCCAGAGAATTGTTCTTAAAATGACTAGGCATGATCAACCCAAAAGTAAATGATTGTTGTTGTTCAGTCGTTCAGTCGTGTCCGACTCTTCGTGACCCCATGGACCATAGCACGCCAGGCCTTCCTGTCCTGCGCTCTCTCCCGGAGCGTGCTCAAGTTCATATTCATTGCATCCGTGATGCTATCTAGCCATCTCATCCTCTGCCGTCCCCTTCTCCTTTTGCCTTCAGTCTTTCCCAGCATCAGGGTCTTTTCCAGGGAGTTTTCTCTTCGCATTAGGTGGCCAAAATATTGGAGCTTCAGCTTCATTATCTGTCCTTCCAATGAGCACTCAGGGTTGATTTCCTTTAGGATGGACTGATTTGACCTCCTTGCAGTCCAGGGGACTCGTAAGAGTCTTCTCCAGCACCACAGTTCGAAAGCATCAATTCTTCGGCGCTCAGCCTTCCTTATAGTCCAGCTCTCACAGCCATACATTACTACTGGGAAAACCATAGCTTTGATTAGACGGACCTCTGTCGGCAAGGTGATGTCTCTGCTTCTTACTATGCTGTCTAGGTTGGCCATAGCTTTCCTCCCCAGGAGCAAGCGTCTTTTAATTTCATGGCTACAGTCACCGTCTGCGGTGATCTTGGAGCCCAAGAAAGTAAAATCTGTCACTGCTTCCATTTCTTCCCCTTCTATATGCCAGGAAGTGATGGGGCCAGATGCCATGATCTTAGTTTTTTTAATGTTGAGTTTCAAACCAGCTTTTGCACTCTCCTCTTTCACCCTCAACAAGACGCTCTTTAGATCCTCTTCGCTTTCTGCCATTAGGGTGGTATCGTCTGCATATCGGAGGTTGTTGATAATTCTCCCAGCAATCTTAATTCCGACCTCTGATTCATCCAACCCAGCATTTCTCATGATGTACTCTGCATATAAGTTAAATAAGCAGGGTGACAATATGCAGCCTTGTCGTACTCCTTTCCCAATTTTCAACCAATCAGTTGTTCCATGTCTGGTTCTTACTGTTGCTTCTTGACCCTCGTACAGGTTTCTCAGGAGACAGGTAAGGTGGTCTGGTACTCCCATCACTTTAAGAATTTGCCAGTTTGTTGTGATCCACACAATCAAAGGCTTTAGCGTAGTCAATGAAGCAGAAATAGACGTTTTTCTGGAATTCTCTTGCTTTCTCCATGATGCAGCGAATGTTGGCGATTTGATCTCTAGTTCCTCTGCCTCTTCGAAACCCAGCTTGTACTTCCGGTAGTTCTCGGTTCGCATACTGCTGAAGCCTAGCTTGTAGGATTTTGAGCATCACCTTGCTGGCATGTGAAATGAGCGCAATTGTGCGGTAGTTTGAACACTCTTTGGCGTTGCCCTTCTTTGGAATTGGAATGTAAACTGACCTTTTCCAGTCTTGTGGCCATTGTTGAGTGTTCCAGATTTGTTGACATATTGAATGCAGCACTTTAACAGCATCATCTTTTAGGATTTTAAATAGCTCGGCTGGAATACAGTCATCTCCGCTAGCTTTGTTGTTACTAATGCTTCCTAAGGCCCACTTGACTTCACTCTCTAGGATGTCCGGCTCAAGTTCAGTGACCGCACTCTCATGGCTATCAGGGACATTAAGCTCTTTCCTGTATAGTTCTTCTGTGTATTCTTTCCACCTCTTCTTAATCTCATCTGCTTCTGTGAGGTCCCTGCCTTCTTTGTCCTTTATCATGCCCGTCTTTGCACAAAACGTTCCCTTGAGATCTCCAATTTTCTTGAAGAGATCTCTAGTCTTTCCCATTCTGTTGTTTTCCTCGATTTCTTTGCATTGTTCATTTAAGAAGGCCTTCTTGTCTCTCCTTGCTATTCTCTGGAACTCTGCGTTCAGTTGGGTATATCTTCCCCTTTCTCCCTTGCTTTTCGCTTTCCTTCTTTCCTCAGCTACTTGTAAAGCCTCCTCAGACAGCCACTTTGCTTTCTTGCATTTCTTTTTCTTTGGGATGGATTTCGTTGCTGCCTCCTGAACAATGTTACGGATCTCCGTCCATAGTTCCTCAGGCACTCTGTCTATCAGGTCTAATCCCTGAAATCTATTCCTCACCTCCACTGTATATTCATAAGGGATATGATTTAGGTCATACCTGAACGGTTTAGTGGTTTTCCTGACGTTCTTCAATTTAAGACGAAATTTTGCAAGAAGCAGCTCATGATCTGAGCCACAGTCAGCTCCAGGTCTTGTTTTTACTGACTGTATGGAGCTTCTCCATCTTTGGCTGCAAAGGACATAATCAATCTGATTTCGATATTGACCATCTGGTGATGTCCATGTGTAGAGTCGCCTCTTGTGCTGTTGGAAAAGAGTGTTTGCTATGATCAGCATGTTCTCTTGGCAAAACTCTATTAGCTTTTGTCCTGCTTCATTTTGTACACCAAGGCCATGCCTGCCTGTTATCCCGGTGATTTCTTGATTTCCTATTTTAGCATTCCAATCCCCTATGATGAAGAGGACATCTTTTTTTGGTGTTAGTTCTAGAAGGTGTTGTAGGTCTTCATAGAACCGATCAACCTCAGCTTCTTCGGCCTCAGTGGTTGGGGCATAGACTTGAATTACTGTGATGTTGAATGGTTTGCCTTGGATTCGTACTGAGATCATTCTATCGTTTTTAAGATTGTACTCCAGTACTGCTTTTCCCACCCTTTTGTTGACTATGAGCGCTACTCCATTTCTTCTAAGGGATTCTTGCCCACAATAGTAGATATGATGGTCACCTGAATTAAATTCGCCCATACCTGTCCATTTTAGTTCGCTGATTCCCAAGATGTCGATGTTCAATCTTGCCATCTCATGTTTGACCACCTCCAGCTTACCTTGATTCATTGATCTGACATTCCAGGTTCCTAAACAATATTGTTCTTTACAGCATCGGATTTTCTTTTCACTTTACTTCAAAAAGTAAAGGATAGTCATATCTTATTGATTTCAATGAGAGTGTTAACACACATACTCTGGCTTGAGTGCTCTGAAGCAATGTGCATTCTAGTTTAAATGCAACTCAATGCATTTAATTTTACCATTGTTAACAAATACATTTAAATTGTTTTCTTAAAGAAACATGCATTGAAGACCACTAAAGGTTTTTTAATACACCATGGCCAAAATCCATCTAGAGCAGGGGTGTTGAACTTCAGGCCTGCAGGCCACGTCTGGCCAACCTGAAGGCCAAATTTGGCCCTCTGGGATTCCCCATGGGGTCATGCCCCCTTTCCCCTGGCCTCACCCCCTTCAGAGTGTGATATTACTTGGCAAAAAAAAAATTATTATATTTACTGTAAGGACCATAACAGTTCTGACAGATACTTCAGAATTAAGGCTATCTGGAAAAAAAAAGAGAACTTCCCAACGTTACACCAGAGCAGCATTTCTCCACAAAATTCACCCTCTTTCCTTAAGAGCAAGCTCTCATCAATTCCATCACATTAGCAAACCTGACTTGGCACCAGTTGAGGGTCTAATCTCTTTAAGAACAAAATCAGATATACATCTGAATTAACAGATTAGTGGAATCAGATACAGGATATCTAATTAACGGATAATCCAAGGAGAATTCCTGCATGGTTCGCCTTACGTAATGTAGAAATCAGATGTGAAAAGTGACTGATATTCACCGAACATCCCACTAAGAAAGAGAGATTGCAGAATAACTAAACATTTCTCATCACTAAGCTCACAAACAACAGCTGAAGTGGTAAGCATTTCAATGGACTACACCAGTTTAGGCTGCAGTGGGGGGGCTCATGTGACTTAAAGCCCTTCCATACCAAAAGAAGCCAGGGGTGTCGAGCCTCAAGCCCATGAGCAAAATCTGGCCTGCCTAGGTTCCCAATCTAGTTCTCCAGGGTCCCACAGATGGCCATACTCCCTCCCCTTGGCCCCAACCCCTTCCCTATGATCTTTTGGTGGTTTCCTGGCTTTTGCACCTTTTCCCCCAGTTATAGGTAGGAAGAGTTTTAAGCTAAAATATGCTGGTGTTCTTGGCCCTACCCCTTTTGCCTTTGGCCCCACCCACCACTGGAATGTGGCCCCCAAAACCTTCTCCAAAACTGAATTTGGTTCTCAGGTGGAAAGAGGTTCACACCCCTGTCTTGCACATAGAAAACTAAAACGTCAGGGAGAAAATTTAGCAAGAACCTTTCTCCCTGACATCTTCTTACTGATGAGCAAAATTTTCCTTCTAAAATGGAGTAGCATTCAGTCATGTAAGACTCCATCTGCAGTCTAACATGGTATAATCCAGACACAGGTTGACCACCTCAGCTGCTGTTTATGAGAACATGGTCTGTGACAGGGAAGGTAGAGAGGAGTGGAAGAGAAAGATCAGCCACACCATGTCCATGCTCCTCTTTGCCCTGTGGAGTCCTTGTCAGGAGAGGCCTGGCTTTCCAGAACTCAAGGCACAGCAGTGGGAGCAGGTATTTATTCTATTTTATTGAATAGATTTTTTTTATCTCGCCTTTTAGTGTTCACCCTCTCAAGCCAGCTTGCAAAGCAATCAGGAAAGAACAATAAAACAAGAGTGTGAGCTATTAAAACAATAAAATAGTAAACAACAACATGAAGTAGTATTAAAATAGCAGCAGCAAAGAAAACCAGTAGCAAAACATAGTGCCATAAACACAATGATGACCAATAAACAAAGTGGAATAAAGTCAGTTCTAAAAGCCAGCCAAGAGGGGGCCATGCATACCTCCCTGGGGAGGGGCCAAACACAGAGAAGGCTCTGTCCCTCATACTTGCCATCCCAATAGCAAAGAAACAGACAGACATTCCTGTATCCTCAGGTTTTCATGTACAGAGATGTACTGACAAATTCCAGAGTGTAGCCTGTTAGTCTGTTGCAGCAAACGTTTTGTAACACCTTAATGAAGTGGTGGGCAACTTCTGCAAGTCTGGGGACCAATTCCATCCCCTGCCCCCCTGGAACCCACCAGGGGCTGCACCCCTCCCTGCCACCACTGCCAATTTCCGCTGAAATTTGGGAGGCTTCTGGCAGCATGATTCTGCTTCCCAACAAGGTTCACGCTCCCCATACGCCTTATTCTAAAGGACAATCATCGCAATTTTTGTCACCACCACAGGAAATCCAGTGGCAGGGCCACAAAAATGGCCAGGGGGCCCCACGTGCAGCCTGCAGGCCATGTGTTGCCTAGCCATGCTTTCACAACTAACAGATTTATTGTGACATACACTTCCATGGCCCAGAGCCCACTTTGTCACATATATGAAGTGTGATTCTCAACAGGGAAAGAAATGTAGACAGGGGAGCCTAAAGGCCATGAAATGCAAGAGATTCAGGAGGCATGTAGATTTTCCATGGCAAGCTAAAATATAAAAACACAGTGACCCATTCCAAAGGGTAGCCATTTATTGCTTCTTGTGGTCTCTTCTCTTACAGCTAGTTATGCCTTTGCTAAAGCTTTATGTCACCCCTCCCCGATTTGGTGCCCTCCAGATGTTTTGGACTTCAACACCCATCAGCCCCTGCCATCAGCCCCTAGCCAGTGGCCAGGAATCCTGGGAGTTGTAATCCAAAACATCTGGAGGGCACCAGATTGGAAGAAGCTGTCTTGTGTATTAATGCCTATGGATGATTGTCTCCCTTAGACATAGCGACACACATTAAAAACTAATCCCAGAGGGTTGGTTGCTGTTATTTTGTTGTCATGAAAACAAGAGTCTCATGGCCTCTTAAAAACTGACATGTTTTGAAGCTTTACAGTTTATTCCCCCACCCCACCCCGCTTCTGTATATGTAGATATACCTGCCAACTGAGAATAAAAACACCTGTGACAAAGTGGGCAGCTCTAACACGTGCCAGTGTATGCCACAATGCATTGTTTAGTCTTTAAGGTGCCCCAAAGCTATCGTGCTGCAACAGACAAAATACCAGAACCCCTGTGGACTTATCTCGTAGACATCGGAGCTTTAAGTGAAATGTCACAGACCTCCTGCACAGACTTCTAGCATTTCTTCTGATGCCTTTGGGTGCTACTTGGCAGAAAAGCAAGAAATCGCATGCATTAATAATGATGATGAGGGTAATCATGATATTGCATTTCCCACCTGTGCCACTACGTGCGTGGAGAGCAGCTTTCCCCAAACTGGCACCTTCCCGACGTGTTTGGCTACAACTCCCACCAGACAACATGGGGATGATGGGGAATGTAGTCCAACGTCCCTGGAGGGCGCCGGGTTGAGGGAGGCTGGTGTAGAGATAGATATGTCGGTCTAGATTTCTCTGCCGCCCCCCCGCCCCCGAAACCATGCAGCCGAGGCGGAAGTGGGCTAGGCTTATGCCACAAGAGGACGGCCGGGTGCCACAGGAGACAAATGGCAAACCGTGATTCCGGGAGAGTCGCTGCCATCCGCTCCATTACCGCAGGTCCCACCCCCGTCAGCCCCAGCACACACGCGCCATTCCCCCTCCCCGTGCCAGACCGGCGGGGGCCTAATACTAGGCGCGGGGAGCCACCCGACGTGCACAGGGGCCCGGGGAGGGCTCCTCAGGGCCCGAGGAGGGGGAGCCGCCCCTGCCCGAGCCCTCGCTCGCTCGCTCACCCGAAGAGCCCTCTGAGGAAGGAGTGCGAGGACCTGACCCGCTTCTCGGCCTCGGCCAGGAGTTGCGCGGCCTCCCGCTCCTTGTTGCCGGCGGCGGCGGCATCCATCGCGGCGGCGCGGCTGGCTCCGAGGCTGTGCCTGGTGGCGTGGCGAGGCACAGCGGAGGATGGGCAGGCCGCCCCCTCGGGCTCCAGCTCCGCCTCCTGCCGCTGCTTCTACAGGCGCCGGCTCGCCTCTCTCCGCGTGGGAGCGGGGCACGGCAGGCAGAAACGGCCTCGTCATCTCGATGGCGTCGCCAAAAGGCCGCTGAGGGGGTCAGCCCGGGTCCCGCACCACCGGGGGGAGGGGGATAGAAAAATCCCTGCACGTAGAAAACTAGCCTGCCAGGGAGAAGGCAAGACTAGAACCCCTCTCCCCCCGACACAATACAATACAAGGAGGAACTGTTTTGTATAGAGGCGCTTACAAAAGCACGGGAAGGGGGATCCCTGCACATAGAAAACTAGCATGCCAGGGAGAAGGCAAGACTAGAACCGTTCTCCCCCCGACACAATACAATACAAGGAGGAACTGTTTTGTATAGAGGTGCTTACAAAAGCACTGGAAGGGGGATCCCTGCACATAGAAAACTAGCATGCCAGGGAGAAGGCACGACTAGAACCGCTCTCCCCCCCGACACAATACAATACAAGGAGGAACTGTTTTGTATAGAGGCGCTTACAAAAGCACGGGAAGGGGGATCCCTGCACATAGAAAACTAGCCTGCCAGGGAGAAGGCAAGACTAGAAACCTTCTCCCTGACACTACACAGGGAACTGTTTTGTACAGATGAGCGTACACGTTCGTTTTGTACAACTGTTTTGTACAGATGAGCGTACACATTCGTGTGTGTATGTGTACAGAGAGGAGGGGGCCCCTGCACATGGAAAACTAGCTTGTGAGGGAGAAGGCAAATTCTTTCTCCTGGCATCTAGCTTTCTATGTGCAGGACATTTATATATGTATGTATGTATATTTGCCGGGAGGAACATTCAGCTATATAAGCTCCCCTGCTGTCAGAAGTGATCACTGGAGCTAATGGACTAGAGTTGAGCGGTTCCCCATTGACAACTAGTTTCTAACAAACAAACCTGTGTCTGAGCTGTACCATTTTGGACTGCAAGTGGGAATTCATATGACTGAAGCAGCTCTAGACAAAAGAGTTCTCTGCATACAGGACATTAACGTTTCAGGAAGAAGGGTTCCAGCCTTGCTTTTTCCCTGGCATGCTGGCTTTCTATGTACTGGGAATATTTCTATCTTTTTTTCAATTGCAGCCATAAAAAAAATTAAAGTAAGGAAATGTTCTTGAAACAGCGAAGTATTTCTGTGAGAGAGCAGATATCCTTGCAAATTTTAAAAAGAGGTACATGAATGCTCATGCTATTCAATTAAGGATTAACAATGGAAGGGCCAGCCAAATCCAGACTCTTGAGGAGTACCAGCTGCCCCTGCACAGTTGCCAACCCAGGTGCAAAACAGGCGAGGGGGGAAGGACCTCCTGACATGTCATTGGGGTGGTAAGGAGGAGACTATCTCAGGAATTTACACCCCCTCCTCCAAATATTTTATTCAATACCTGATGGAGTACATCCTCCAGGATGAACCTACCCGGACAGACTACAATCAGCATCTGAGGCCTTCCCAGGAAGGCTCAGAAGGTGGCAACAAGGGAGAGGGCTTTCTCAGTGGTGGCCCCCCGATTGTGGAATGTTCTCCCCACTGAGGTCTGCCTGGTGCCAACATTGTCATCTTCTTGGCACCAGGTTAAGACTATCCTCTACTCCCAGGCATTTGATGGCATACAATGGAGCATTTATGTCCATTGTTTTTATCAGGTCCAGGATCTTACTGTAATTGTTCTAGCTGTTTAATTTTTTAATTGTATGTTAACTGTTTTATATTATGATTTGATTATGTTGTACTTGTTGTTTGTACTGTTTGTGAACTGCCCAGAGAGCTTCAGCTATTGGGCAGTATTGAAATGAAATGAAATAAATAATAATTTAAAAAAATAATCCGTTCACTTATTTATTTGGGGGGTTATATTCCACCACATGGTTCCACTGCACTCTTTAGGCAACTGAGGCATTCCTTTAAAACCCATTGTTGACAAGGATTTCCTTCATTGGCAGGGGGTTGGAATAAATGACCTTTGAGGTCACTTCCAACTCTGATTCTAAGGGAAATGTAAATATTCACATACCTCACCATACTAAAAAATAAAAAAGTAAGAAGAATGTGCTCTGGGCCCTGCATATGTGTGTTAGTTTTCACCAGCAATGCCATAAGTATTGATCAACAGGTGCCCACAACAGCCATACATAGTGCCCACATACATAGTACCCAGTATGTGCTCACATACATAGTGCCTAATAGGTGCCCACAACAGCCACAGTCTGACAATAGCTGCCCACAACAGCCATACATACGTAGTAACAATAGCAGCTGTGTGCTAGACACTAGTTTCCACTTTTTCCAAGTATTGCAAAAGCAAATTGATCAGAGAGAGTTGCAGGGGAAAAATTGACATGTGTACCAAGTGGTACCCTGAGTACCAAAAATGAGCATGATGGGGCTACCAAGCAACTCGGGTGGGCAACTTGTGGCCCTCCAGATTTTTTTTGGCTCACAACTCCCATGATCCCTCATTATTGGCTATGCTGGCTAGGGCTGATGGAAGTTGTAGGCCAAAGCATCTGGAGGGCCACAAGTTGCCCACCTCTGACGTAACTGGAAACCTGTTGCCTGTACACAAACTTTGAAGGAAATGACAACAATTGGGCAAGATGTCTCTTATGTCACAATACCGTGATCACATTGCTTTGGGCCATAAGGTCACAAAATCATGGCAGAGGATTCAATGGTGGATGTTGTCTCCTCCCCAGTCCCTTGGTATGTGAACTGTAATCTAGTCTCTTCAGGTTGGGGGTGGGCTGTACTTCAAGCAGAGGGTAGGATTCCTCTGCACTTCCAAATTGCAAGAGACTTTGGAGAACAAAACCTTTGGATGGCAAAAAAACAGAATTTAACATGCTGGAACTTCTGCTTCAAGTGCTTGGACAGAAATAAAAGGTATGTTCAGAGTCAAACCAACTTTGGCCTTAAACAAGAGGATGAGCAGCTCAGGTTGAGCAGTGTCTGTCAGATGGGAAGCCTAATTTAGCCATATGTTACAGAGTTTCATGAAGGAATCACTTGACCAACTCATCAGTATACTAGGAAATCATGGCAGTCTTCTCATGAACTGTATGTGAATGTGGCTGAGCAGGGATGTTGAACCTTTTCCTGCCTGAGGACCAAATTTCATTATTGCCAGTAACAAAGCCTTAAGAGAGGCATTTCAACCTGGGGGTGGGGGGGTATATGAAAACTGGGAAACCAGCAAATGATTGGTTATGGGGGCAGGAGGGAAGGGGAGTATCTGGGGGATCTTGAAGGGCTGGACTGTGCTCCCAGACAGGCTGGATTAGCCCCCCACCAGCCCCCCCACCAGGCCTGAGGCTCTGCGCTATTGCTGTAGAGTAAAACACTGCTGTCTCTTTTGTCTATGGCGGGATGATGGACTTGTTGAAAATGGGAATTGCTGTGTGAGCTAAACTTTTGACTCTCCAAAAAATGGATGGTGTGTAGGGAGCAAGGTGGTGTAAAGGTTATTGAGATTGTTAGGTCTCAAAAAATGAAATAAAAAACCTGCACAATTCAACCTCCATATTCTCCCGTCTCAAAACCTGTAGAGTTGCCATCTTCTGTATTCCTCACAAAAGAAACTATCCTTTCAAAGCGTGTGTGGGAGAGAATTTTACATTATTAAGCCCCGATAGAGTGTGATGGCATAGCTCAGTTTTCACAGCAATCAAGCACTTTTTTTTTTTTTAGAGTATTTACACCCATTGTGGACTAATACATAGTGATCGTTTTCAGATATTGGGGCATGTGACTGAGCATGGTAAAAAACACAGTAACTCATATAACAATCACACACTTTTTCATAAAGGTACCAAATTTACACCATTTGTATACTAATACACAGTGATCATTTTCAGATATTGCTGTGTAAGTCACTGTGTGTTGTACCAGGTTCAAATAGAAACATTATTTCAGTCAGGGGTGAATGCACATACTTATGAGCAATATTGCATGCTTCTGTATCTGAAAATGATCATTCTGTATAAGTCTACAAATAGTATACATTTGGTGCCTTTATGAAAAAGTGGAACACTGTTACATGAATTCCTGTGTTTTATAACATGTGCAATTGGCTGCCAATGCACATTCATGTGCAATATCACATACCTCCATATCTGAAAATGATCAGCAGATATTAGTCCCCAAGTGGTGTCAATGTGATGCCCTTCTGAAAAAGTACATGATTGTTCAGTTATGTCAGTGCACTAATATTAAAAGGTCAGAGTGTCAGACTTAAACCAGGGAGAGACCTGCGTTATATCCTTGCTCAGATGCAAAGCTTGCTGGTTGACCTCGGCCCAGTCAACTGTTTTCAGCATAACCTGCCTCGGAGGGTTGTGAGGATAAAGTGAGGAGCTGTGTATACTGACCTAAGTTCCTCAGAAGGAGACTGGAATGAAAAGGCACAAATCCCTGATCTTTCTAGAAACTAGCAATGCCCATGGTTATTCTTTATCTGGCCCAAGAGATCTCTATTTTAATTTTGCCTTAGGTCTCTGAAAACCTTCAAATATTAAGAGGGAAGGATGTGTTTTTTGGTGGATAGAGATTCTTGTTCATTAATATCGATCCCCCCTCCCTGCAGCTAGAAATAGAGCCAAGGAATCCTGATACCCCATCCCCTCTCCAATTTATTAGTACTTATTGACCTGGAGAATATGTTTCCTCTCTGAAAACATAATCTATCAGGAGTAGCTTAATCCAACTGTGTAAACCTACAAACTTTGGCAGCGGTGCAGCTAGAGTTGGATCTCAGGACAGAAGCCTAGGGGGCCACAGCCCAGCCCATCCTCCAAGAGTGGCAGGTGACAGGGCTGTGGTAAACAGGCTTGGAGCCAGCACCTGGGCAGGAATGAGCCTGCCAGGGCTGGCACTGGTTGCTGCAGCATCCTTTTTTCTTCTTACTAGCTGGGGAATGTCCATGCTTGTAGATGCGCATTTTATTATTTTTACACATACACATGCTCAGAGTATTTCTTTTTTTTTATCACGGTTGGCAAACTTTGTTGTTGTTTTTGCTTGAACATACCAGGAATGTAGGAGCAGTTGTACAGTGTGGAATGGGGGGCGCGGGGAAGAGAAATGTTAGTTGTCTGGCATTCTGGTTGTGGAATACCCTCCCCAGAGAGACCTGTCTGGCACCTAAATTATGGTCTTTTTGGCACCAGGTGAAGACCTTTTTAATTCCCCAGGCTTTTTAGTCCTTCAGTTGTGTTTTTAAATGTGTCGCTGTGTTTTTAGATCTTTACACCGCTGCCAGTTTTTACTCTGGTTTTTACTTTGGCTTTATTCCGTTTTAAACTTTTAAAGGTTTTACATTTTGTCATGGTGTATTTGTTTTTAAAAAAAACTTTTTTGACCTGCCCAGAAAGCTTTGGCTATTGGGCAGAATAGAAATGTAGCAAGTCAATAAATTAATTAAGAACTTAAGAACTACACATGGCCATTCAAAGGTGCGTGTGGAAGGGAGGCTTGTAAGCCCATGAAGGCTAGGGTCTAAAACTACCTAACTCCACCACTGAACTTGGTCTCTTCACATCTCCAGGAGAGATGTGTTTGAGCTGGCCATCAGTGAAGAGGCATCTCAGAACATGGAGAGAGTGAAGATGGATGACCTGTCCCGTCTTTTATCAGATGACAAAAGTATCGTTGGGCCTTGCAACACTTTCACAATTGTAGCAATGGTGCACATCGCAGAGAACAATGGGGATCTTTTGCAGGATGCTAAGCAGCAGCAGCAGAGGAGAGAAGACCAAACAAGGCTGGAGAAAAATTATGACATTCTATGCAAAGGGAATGGGGACAGAGAGCACCCTAAGATATCTAATGACAGGAGAGAGAAGAGAACCAGCATGCAGCAGATAACCAAGAATGCTGTGATAGGGGAAAATAATAATTCTGGGACCCTGAAAGATCAAGGAGGATTGGAAGAATTAGCCAATGGTGAGAGATGGGAATTGTAGTCCATTAACATCTGGAGGGCCACATGTTCCCCATCCCTGTATTAATTAATTAATAATAATAATAATAATAATAATAATAATAATTACAACACTTGTATACTGCTCCACATCTAATCAGATTCTGGAGTGGTGAACAAGAAGAGATAAAATTAACAAAAGATAAAAAGAAGAAACATGATATTAAGATTATTCTTTTAAAACCAGTGTGCCAATAAAACTGAGGCTGGTTAACCAAGGAAGGCTTCCTGGAAAAGAGATGTTTTCAGAAGGCGCCGAATATTATAGAGTATTATATAGAGGTGACAGAGCACATATGCACACCTGCGCGTGCACACGCACACGCACACACACACTTTACCCTTTTCAGAGAAGGATTACATTCTGAGATGTGGTGTCACTCTCAGATCTAGACCATACGAAGAGTGCTACACCCCTTTGTCTTCGTTTTCCCAGTAATAGCCACAAGAAGGCGCCCAACATACATTTATTTTGACCACCTGGAAAGCTGCACTAACTAACACAGTCCCCCCATTCAAAGTGTCTTGAACACTGACAGCCCGTCAGAACACCACGGAAGTGCTTGTTTCAGAAATACTTGCAAATAGAGCTTTCTTTCTATGCAAAGCCAGGTTCATTCTTAACGATCCATCATTCCATTTTCAGCACTGCCAGTTAAAGAAGGGGAGCAGGTACCGCAGCCCACATTCCAATGGAACTTGAACTGAGTTATACTTTATTGGCAACAGATGTGCATTCCAGCCTGTCATCAAGTTTCAAGAGCAGGAGTGTGGAGAGTGCAGCATGGATATACTTGGGAAAAAAGCAAGGAAGATGATAAATTGGCATTCCTCCTCTCTTTAATGGTGTGAGTCACAAGAATGGCCACTACAATGCCAGTGTTGCTGTGTATATTAAGGAGGCCTACTCTTGGCCTAGAAACAGTGGTATACTGGTAGATTTTGAAGTGCAGGCATTCATCATGCCAGTCCCCATAGCCACGCCCCCAAGGATAGTCCAAAAATTCAGGCAGCTGTGTGGATCTGTATCAACAAACCAGTTCTAGCTGTTTTAATCTCTACCAGCAGCAGGTCTTTTGTAAAGCTGCTGAGTCTCAGTTGCCCATTCAAGACCAAGCCACACCAAAATACTTTGCATCAAACAGGAAACCATATATTGTTGCTGGGAAAATTCATTTCCCCCCAGTTACTGTGAGGACTGCCGCTAAGCTCAGGGGGAGCAGGGAGGTCTGAGCCAGGTGGCAGATGATCTCAGTGTCCCTGCTAATAGAACAGTGCCGGTGCTGCGTCCCTGCGAGCCCTAGCTCCACTACACCACTGCCTAGAAACACAATTACTTACAAAAGTGGGTGCTGTTTGTTGGTCAAGAAGGTTATTGAAGCAAGCTGTCTTCCTGGAGATTTTAAATCAGGGGTGTGATTTAAGAAGGTTTGGGAGACATCTTTATACTGCCCAACTGGCAAATGCCTTGGGATGGATTACAATCATACCCCCATTCCAAAAAACTACAACAAAATGACCAAACAAAAATACAGCAATAAAAGTATCAAAGTAATACAATATTAAATGTTACAAATATAAAAACATTAATAGGAGCCAGACGTAAAATAACCAAATTAAAGATGTAATACTTGCTGTAAGAGGAAGGTCTTACCCTGGTATCTAAATGTAAATTATTATTATTATTATTATTATTGTTAACCAACTTTCCTTCAAGGAGCTCAATGCAGAATACATGGCTCTCTCCCTCCCTCCTCCCTTTAGCATCACAGCAACCCTGTAAGGTAGGTTTGACTGCCCTAAGGTGTCCCAGTGAGCTTCATGGCTGAGTGGGGATTTCAACCTGGATCTCTGTGGTCTTAATCCAACACCCTAACTCCGGAGAAGGGGGAACTTGTGGTTCTCCAGATATTGTTGGACTGCAGCTTCCATGATCTCCCACCATTGGCTATGCTGATCAGGCCTGATGAGAGTTGTAGGCTAAGAAACTATCTGTTCTGCTCCCATTTGGCAGTTGAATTTTATCTCCTGCTGGCCAAAAATCCTGAAATAGTCCAGGTATTTGGACCTTTAGGGTAGTATCCAACATTGTCCTGGCACTAGCACTGAAGATGTCACACTAGCATAAAGCCACACTTGCATAATGTAACTTGCGCAATGGGGAAAAGCTGCGATTCTCCCCATGTGCTTTGTTTTAAAGAAAAACCACCCCTTTTTTGCCACCATGCTGCTGATTTTTGCCAGCTACTCACCACTTTTTTTCCATTGTGCTGGTTATGTTGCGCAAGTGTTGGTTTACACTAGCACAATGTCATTAGCTGTAGTGCTGGGACAACATTGATACTACCACTTATCTCCAGATTCAGGCCTTAGAGGGACCCTCAGGGCCAGTATTTGAGATAACTGCCGTGTTTGCCTGTCCTCTGGTGTTGATTATGTACAGGGCCCCATAAATATCAGCTTGGCTTACTAACCAAGCCTCTATTTCTCCTTACTACCAATTTATCAGGCTTTCTAGTTAGCATGGAGAGCTGGAGCTTGCCTCCCTTGTGCCTGAGATATGCATAAGGAAAGAGCTGGAGAAATGCCCATTGTTTCTTTTCTTATCCAAACTGCCAGGGCACTCATTCCAGGTGAGCAGGAGAATGGAACTGTGGATGCCTGGTTATGCATGTAGACAAGAAGACACTGCAAGGTGAGGCTGGATATGATCAGATAACTTCCCCAAGTTTTAGCAAGCAAACAAAAGCCTCGCTATGAAAATGTCACCCCATCTCCACATATAAAAAGGGGTTCACAGGAATTAACTGATCTTCATTGCAATTTCAGTTGCAGACCATTCTGAGATTTCATATACCTTTGTGTGTTGAAGGCCCACCTAGACTGGGTGTCCTTTGCTCAGGCTGAGTGGAAGATCAGATCAGAGCAGTTGCACTTATTAATAATAATGCTTAGCATTTGCAGGATGCTGTTGAGAGTTCAAAGTACTTCATGTGCACCATCTTGGTGTAATAAGACCCCTGTAAGGTAGGCCAGTATCAACATCCCCATATTGCAGATAGGGGGACTGAGGAGGAGAGAAAGCGAGGCATGCCTAAGGCCGTCTAGTGAAGTCATGGTAGAGGTGAAATTCAAACCCAGAACTTTCTGATTTGTAGGAACTTCAGTGCTTAAGTCCCATGCACACTTACCTAGGAGGCAGTCCCATTGAACTTAACGCGACCAACGTCTAAGTAGACATATATAGGATTACATGCACAAATATGCGTATTAGCCACTACACTATAGCTGCACATAATATAGCAGCTCCTTAGTCATGTATCATTGTAATGAAAGCCTGGAAGTCTAGATTCTGCTCCTTTACATATCTACTTAGGCCCACTGAGTTTGAGAGGGAAAGTAGCTGGCAGGGGAAGGGTTAAGTACTCCCTTGCCCCCTGCCCCTCTTTTCTTCAGTACAAAGTATGTGGCTATCATGTATCTTGCAGTTTAGCCCATACACAGCAGGCTAAACTTGCCTCTCAGTACCACTCTCTGAATTCCCTGTAGCCATTGCTCTAGTTGCTGTGATGTCACAGAAAGCCCACCAATATTTTAAGTGCTTAGAGGGAAGAATCAGTTATGGAATATTGACAGTGGAATGTGAGGAAACTGGAGGGCCTGTTTGGCTAGTGGAAAAACCTCATAAAGGGGCTAAAGAAACGAGGGGAGACAGGGCAACTAATGACCAAGGGAATGGGAGAGGCAAGGAGACAAGCTGGTGGAGCGGGGGGCAGGACTAGGAGGAAGCCCTGTGCGTCAATTGCAGGAAACAATGCTGAATTTCACACATTGATTTAAAAGAACTAACCAAACCTTCTGCTGTAGATTTCTAGTTATACAAGTTTGTCCAAGGTCAAATGAATTAGACCAAAGGAAAGCTGCTTGTTTGTTTATTCCTCAGCATGACTTCTCCCATTGCTATGTTTTCACTGTATTTTCTTCTTTGTTGTTGCTGGAAAAAGGTTCAAGCCTCCTTGCCCCTACAACATAAAATACAGCATTCATGTTTTAATCATCTACTTCAATCCAGGCTGGAACAAAATATTTGAATGCAAAGGTTATATTTAACTTGCATAGCACCAGCTGGTTGCCTTGTTTCCTGCTTACAAAGGAATGTTTTAACCAGGTCACAGTGCTTTAGACGTTCCTTAGGTGTTTGCCACAAAGCTCAGTCTTTGGAAGGACATATCTTCCTCCACTGCTCCTGCTGCTCCATTAGTTTTCGCCCATTAGTTCTTCTTGGAGATTAGGTCAACAGTTTGAAGAATGGATTTTTAAAACATTCTTAATGGGTTGGATGCAGATTTAGTTACAGGGTCAGGGGTGGCATCGAGGCATGGTTGGGCACTGGCCAAGGGCGCACACCCCAGCAAGGCTCCACTGACAAGAGCTCCCTGGAGTTGTTCCTCCTCTCCACCATTGCAACCTGCTTGTTCCCCTGCCTCTCGCTCTGTCTCAGACAACAGTGGTGCTGGTAGTGATGAGGAGCAGTAGATGGCACTGCTTACTTGCTCACTACCTTTCAAGCAGGCAAGTGGTACTAATGATGAGAAAGAGGGTGAGAAGTAATAGCAGCTAGTGACCATGGTGGTGAGAAGGTAGACTCGGTGAGGGAGAAGACCCATTGAGGGTGCCTTGTTCTAGGACCCTCAAAAAACCTGGAGCTGGCACTGCTTAGTTTAGACCCATTGAAATTAAGTCTTAGGCACTTCGGTCCCATTGATTTCAATGGGTCTACTTTAGGTATGCCTAAATTTGGATCTAACTCTCTTTGTTTATTTAAAGAATGGCAATTGTAGATCTTATTTAGGGAATGTGAGGATAGAGCTATTAACTTGCTTACTTCACGGTATTTATATAGACCATATAAATGGTCTATATAAATAGACAATTTATATAGACCACCCCATTACACAGGTCCTCTGGGTGGCTCACAAGTAAGGACATCATAAGACAGTAAAAATGATTAAAACTAAAATACAATTAAAACATGGTATTTAAACTGAGAGGCCCAACTAAAAGACTTAAGTTGGACTGAGTGGATAAAAAGATCTTCACATGGCACCAAAAAGACTGTAAAGATTATGCCAGTCGAGCCTCTCTGGGAAAAACAACTCTTTAAATTGAGCTCTGAAATGTACCGGGAGCCCACAAAGCTGACAAAGCACAGGCACAATGTGGTCAAAATGCCTAGTCCTGGTCAATAATCTCACAGCCCTATTCTGGACCAACTACAATTTCCAAATCATTTTTAAGGCAGCCTCCATGTTCAACACACTGCAACAGGGCATGGGTAATGGTGGCCAAGCTATCTCCATTTCCAGGTAAAAGCCACAGAAGTCACTTGAGTCTCTAATGATGAAGCTGGATCAATAAGTAATCCCAGATTGCAAACCTGATCCTTTAGAGGAAATGTGACACCGTCTAGAAAAGGCGGAATGCCATTCACCCAGGTGGACTACCATTTGTTCCTTTGCTGCAGAGGGTATGAGGACTAGACCAATTATTTTTAGGTTTGAAATAATTCTAGTCTACTGTATGCTACAAGCTGACAGTTTAATATTTGGTGTAGATATGAATTCTGCCCCCCCCCCAAAAAAAAAAAAGAATACACACACACTCAAACCACTACAGAGAAATTAAATACAGAGCTAGATCGGATTTAGATACAAAATGCATTTTATTTTTAAAATAGGATAGTTCCCAGAGACCTCAAGACTGTGTTGTTTGCAAAGGAGAAGAGGAATTTCAATACAAAGCAATACGAGACAAACCACTTCCCTCAAACAACTCAGTAGTACAGACCAAAAACCATGTACATACTTGCATTTATTCAACTTTTATATAATCAACTTTGTACAGCACTGAAAAGATTCATATCATACAAGCTATTGTTTCAATTGTTGATTTACCATAGCAGGAGAAAATAAATATTTTTTTCATATTTATTATGCATTTAACACTTCAGTAAAAAGTTACAGGTACTTCAGTTTCAATTACCTGCTATTGTAGAGAGGTATGGGTTTAAAGACATGCAAACATACATATGTGACAAAATATTCTATCATAATTTCTGAATAAGTTATACACAGAGTACATTAGCCAGGGGTTAAAGATTGAGACCCTATTACATTATGAAAATCAAACTGATTTTTTCCTTTCGTTTTTAAACACATCTGATAGTGGTCAGAAATAAAGAATATGATGATACAAAACCTTATTTAGCTATCTACACACAGAGGCTTATGGTTTTTCAGCAAAGATTTAAGCACTTTTATTCAGCCCTTACTATCCTTGTACCATATAGCACCACAAGGGTGCAAGGGCTGCTGCGAACATCTAGAGTTTCATGCTTAGTACTTACTGGCTTTTGTATTGTGCATATTTTCATTTAACTTTTAAGTACAATGATACATTTTCTTCAACTTATAAGTCAGACCCTGGTAATTTGGCTTATATTGATTTACAACATACTGAGCTTTAGCAACATTTAGATACAAAAGCAGTGGACAAGGGGTGCCATTCACCTGTAGGTTGCTAGAAAGAGACTACACTACTTACTCATCATTGTATCTGGCAAAATAAAACATAAGACAGCAGCAACCTGAAGGCAACAGGGGAGGCGGGGGACAACTATAATCGCAAACTTGCAATGTGATGGCACACAGGTTTGTATAGATGCATGCATCAGTGCAAATGCATGCACCTGAGGTACCTTTTCCCCAGACCAAATATACTTTTATACAGTACAGTATTCTCCACTATTGTTGGGAGTCAAATCAATTAAACAATGATATTTGGCTGTTTCCTAACAACGTAGGAAACTATTGCACTTCAGATTGCTCAGAAACCACATGCATATGTTACAGTACACAGATGCCATCTTAAACTGGTCAGTTCAGAATATACAAGAACTATACAACAGTGTAGAATAAGAATTACAACTGACCAAATATTTTAGCAGGATTGGACAATCTAGCAATGACTTTTAACATTATCCAGTGGATCATGTGTTATTGCTTCATTTGGATGCAAGAACAGGGAGGCATTGCTAACATTGTTCAGGGGAGAGAATTGGATGTACGCATCAAATAGCATTCCTTCCTGGGTAGAGTCCATTAGAAACTGCTTGTATTGTCTACAAATCTCGCATTTACAGGCAATTATTATGACACTTACATAGTCCTACAGTACTAAAATGGCTAACGGTGGGACAAATGCAGCTTTTCAGCTCCGGTACCTCCTTCCTCAGTCGTTCTAGCTGCTCTGTCTGGAATATATTTGGCTGTTCAGGCATCCAGTCATAAATCCTAAAACAGACACACAAAGTATTTAATTAATGCAAAACCAACCTATACCCATGTGGTATTTGAGCCTCTCATAAACATTTGATGCCAGTGCGTAAATTCATTTTGACTTGGATGAATGCACAAGGCAAACAACTTTAAGTTCAAATGGATACACATATGCTTTTATGCTCAAGTGCATCACACAGTGATCCTGTTAGAAGTAGGGCACACATGTTACCAAGTTAATGTTCTGAGACAACCAAGCTAATAAGTTATGGATCGCTGACATTTCTGGCATCTAGGATTCCTGGGTATTAAGACATTATGTTATAAATCTATCCAATTGTCAGAATACATGCATTAACATAAGACATGCCACGCTGTGCAATTTCATTCTTTTAAGTATATGAGGAGCCTAAAGAAAATATAGTGTATACTTTGCTTCCAAATCAAAAGCATTCCGAAGTATCAAAAGGGATTTTAAAAAACTAAGTGAGAAGAAAGCTTCATGATCCCACTGTGCTTTAAAAAAGTCATTCTGGGGAGCAAGTACAAACCTGCCCCATCATTTGGAAGTTGAGGATCTGATGATGGTCTAGAGGAAGAGGAATCCAGGTGTCAAGGACTACACTAGTTACTTGCCTGTTTATAGATCCTACTTTAGAATTGTTTATTGCTTTATTTTTCCTCTAGGTCAGGGGTGGGGAACTTCAGGCACTCTGAGATTTGCTGGACTACAACTTCCATCATCTCTGGCCATAGGCCATGCTGGCTGGGGCAGATGGGAGTTGGAGTCCAACATCATCTGAAGGGCCATTCTCTACCAGTGCTGTAGGTCATCATCAACACCTTACAACTGTTCACTGACTGCTTCCCCAAACCCAACTGTCACCCTCAGGGCTCCAATTTCAGAAAGCATTTTATAATCACCACAATAACCTAGCCTTCTCCCAATGGCTCCAGACTGGAAAACTGCTGAAAATAGGCCTGTTCAGGCAGCTACAGTCCAGGCAGGAATTAACCAAACACCACAGCAAGACCCACACCTGCCAGCCAGCCCCATAGCATCCAGTACTGGTTCTGAATACAGGCACTGAGATCCCATTGATGTGCCAGCAAATGTGATAAGTCTTGGGTCTCGCAGTACATTAAGACTGAATGAATCTGATGCCATTAGCAGGCTTTCTTATCAGATTTTAAGTAGCAGCTCCTTTCCAGACTTGCATAGATGGGAGTAATCAAGCTGGATGTTGGAACTAGTGCTGTGTTGTGGAAATATGAAAGATTTAGGCTTCCAGCTGCTGGTTCCACACTGAGGGTCAGCATTAACCAGTTCAAAGAGACTAGCAATTAAACCTTGCCATTTGCCAAGTAAGTATGGGTTTGAATTCATTTTCTCAGTTGTCATCACTTTATGAGAATAGTTTTATTAAGATAATTTTTATTAAGATGCTAAGTATAATAAAGAGTGACTAACTTATGTTTAGATCTTGAGTGCATGCTTCTGTCTCCTTCAGCCCTCCTCACTCTTTTATCCTGTTAAGCATTTTGTCTTCTCCATTTTATTCCTCCTTGAGTAATCCCAACCAATCAGGGATCACATACCAGACATGACAAAATCACACTGCTATGTAGCCAAATTTGGCAATGTGCTCACAGTGCTAAGGGCAAGTAAAGCCCAGGGTAAGAGCAATGTTTCCTGTACTGATCATATATCCATGATTCTAGCTAATCAAGGACCATTCTTAAATACTTTCACAGGAAGCCCCCCACACCAAAAAAGGAAGAAGCCCTTTCAACGCTAACAAAGATTCAGACTCACAAAATTCCACTGTCTGTCTAGTTTAGATTCAGTGCTAAACAATGAGAAGATAAGGTTTCAAACAAGAAAGGTAAAATCCCATTAGGAACTCTAAACAGATAAAATGAAATATTTGTCTAGCTCCTGTTCACAGCCTTCAGATACTATGGGGCCAGATTGGTAATTGGTAATAACATTATGTTCTGCAAATTGATATAGTTTGGTGACACTGATGTTGTCCCTCATAACCCCATAGGGATAAAGCAACTAGCTTAGGTGTAGATGTCTTTCAAGATGCCTGCGTTTCAATGTACATGGACAGGGCATATTTCTGATAACATCAATACCATCAAGAAGTAACAGCTCTTAAGATCATCCTCCAATTAATATATCTAGCCTCTCTTTTATCATTTGGTGATACAGAAAAGACATTGCTTTTCTAGAAGAACAAAATTATGGAAATTAAATATTCCAAATTACTGAAACCAGCTAAATGAACATATAGTGATGATAGTGATACAGCACTATCGAATTCTGATTTAAAACTTAGCTATGCATCTGAAATATGGAATGGAACTACTGTCTCTCCCAAACAGAAACTTTTTTTCTGGCAATATAAACAGCTACTGCATCCTCCCACAACTGGGACGCCTTATTTCATGGATAACCCACTCCTTTGTTCTCGAACTACAGTATTCTTTAAATTCTCCCCTCCCCTAGGAATGTCCAATCACTCCTCTATTATTCAATCACTTATCAGAACCATTTAGCAATGCTCTATAACAATTGTTTTCAGATAACCAGGGAATTAAATTAGGGAAACTAAAGACAAGAAATCCTTGATATAAGAAAATTTTATTTGTCTAAGCCTCAAATCACTCCCAGCCTCAAACCAGACCACTCTGACAAATTTTCAAAGTATAAAATAGAAAGGGATTAATTCAACGTCACGAAGATTTCAAAACGAGTTCAACTGGAAGCGTTCCATCCATAGGACCATTTAGATGGCAGAAGACTAACTGCAAGTAACTTGACTCTCCATATATTTTATCAAAGTGGGATAAAAGTCCTCAGTCAACAATAAAAAAACTAAAACAGGACCAGTGAAGCAGATGTTAGTGCTCAGTTACCCTTTAGTTACAATGCTACATTCAGACTATTGATATACCCAAAAAGAATTGTCTGTAATAGTTTTCCAGAAGGGACACAGGTTATTTCTTGACTATTAATTTATTGATTACATTTCTTAATCACCCATCTGGCCGGTCACCCAGCCACTCTGGGCGATGCACAATAATACAACAGTTTAAAGCAATAAAATTCCACATTAAAACATCGTATTTCTAAAAATACCCTAACCCACCCCAAATGCCTGCCTGAACAACCACATTTTTAATGCATGGTGGAAGCTCATTAAAGAGGGGGCATGGCGGCGTTCCCTAGGGAGGGAGTTCCACAGAGTGGGGGCCACCACAGAGAAGGCCCTCTCCCTCGACCTCACCAGCCTAGCTTGTCCTGGCTGATGGGACAGAGAGAAGGCCATTCAAGGCTGATCTTGTTGAGTGGCCTGTCTGGTGTTGCTGGAAGTGCTCCTTGAGATAAGCTGGGCTGGAACCATATAGGGTTTTAAAGGTCAAAACCAACACCTTGAATTTGGCCTGGAAAACAACTGGCAAGTTTATGTTGATTTCATCTCACATAGGTGCTTTGGCATTTAGCAGAGGATAAACTAAACTCAGATTCCTAGACAATCCTGTTTTCTAGGCAGAGTGACAGGCAAATTCTAAATGCTGACTCAGTTCAGATGATCAGTGGGGAAAACAATGCAGCACTGTTTGTTTCCCCTACACCCTTGCATGCCGGTCATGCAATCCAGATTATCCTAATTACCTGTGCTGTGTTGAGGGTTGCCGTGTTGTCCAAACCCAACACGTGGCGCAGCCATGGTAACATTTCACCCACCTTCTAACTGATGGCTTGCAGTAGGGGTTGTAGGGTGGGTGAGAAGTCACTATGGCTGTGTCACATGCCAGGTTTGGGCAACATGGCAACCCATGGCATGCGTAATTAGGGTAAGCCCATGCGGGGGGTGCAACCAGGACAGCATTGTTTCCCCCACTGATTGTATAAATACCTCCACTGAGTGAATACACAGGAAGTGATAACCTCACCCATTCTACTACATTAGTAGGTTCTTTTGGGAACACCCCCTCCAGCACATTGAGAAGTCATAAAACTTATCAATTACCTATGATCTCAGCACTACCGGAAGTACAAGCTGGGTTTCAAAGAGGCAGAGGAACTAGAGATCAAATCGCCAACTTTCGCTGGATCATAGCGAAAACAAGAGAATTCCAGAAAAACGTCTACTTCTGCTTCATTGACTAAGCTAAAGCCTTTGATTGTGTGGATCACAACAAACTGTGGCAAATTCTGAAAGAGATGGGGGTACTAGACCACCTTACCTGTCTCCTGAGAAACCTGTACGAGGGTCAAGAAGCAACAGTAAGAACCGGACATGGAACAACCGATTGGTTCAAAATTGGGAAAGGAGTACGACAAGGCTGCACATTGTCGCCCTCCTTATTTAACTTATATGCAGAGTACATCATGAGAAACACCGGGTTGGGTGAATCACAGGTCGGAATTGAGATTGCTGGGAGAATTATCAACAACCTGAGATATGCAGACGATACCACCCTAATGGCAGAAAGCGAAGAGGATCTCAAGAGCCTCTTGTTGAGGGTGAAAGAAGAGAGTGCAAAAGCTGGTTTGAAACTCAACATTAAAAAAACTAAGATCATGGCATCTGGCCCCATCACTTCCTGGCATATAGAAGGGGAAGAAATGGAAGCAGTGACAGATTTTACTTTCTTGGGCTCCAAGATCACCGCAGACGGTGACTGTAACCATGAAATTAAAAGACGCTTACTCCTGGAGAGGAAAGCTATGGCAAACCTAGACAGCATAGTAAGAAGCAGAGACATCACCTTGCCGACAAAGGTCCGTCTAATCAAACCTATGGTTTTCCCAGTAGTAACGTATGGCTGTGACAGCTGGACTATAAGGAAGGCTGAGCGCCGAAGAATTGATGCTTTCGAACTGTGGTGCTGGAGAAGACTCTTACAAGTCCCCTGGACTGCAAGGAGGTCAAATCAGTCCATCCTAAAGGAAATCAACCCTGACTGCTCATTGGAAGGACAGATACTGAAGCTGAAGCTCAAATATTTTGGCCACCTAATGAGAAGAGAAAACTCTCTGGAAAAGACCCTGATGCTGGGAAAGACTGAAGGCAAAAGGAGAAGGGGACGGCAGAGGATGAGATGGCTAGATAGCATCACTGATGCAATGAATATGGACTTGAGCACGCTCCGGGAGAGAGCGCAGGACGGGAAGGCCTGGCGTGCTATGGTCCATGGGGTCACGAAGAGTCGGACACGACTGAATGACTGAACAACAACAACAACAACAATGATCGCAGCATGAGGTCACAAATTTAATTTGTATTACTGTTACCTGAATGGATCTGGTCTCTGGGTTCGTACTAGCTTTCATAGTTTGGACTGAGTATTTGATGCATCACCTACAACTAGGGGCCAAATGGCGCAGAGTGGCAGTGATCTTAAAAGACAACATGGCCCATAATAGGTATCCAGTGAACACATCAACACGATATGTAATACTGGAGACAGAAGATTCTGTTGGTATATTCTCTGCTTCCTCTTTCCACCAGCTAACTCCGTGAGAGGGTGGATCTCAATATGAGATCTACTGTCTTGGTTGACTGCAATATGGGGGCTGAGACCACTTCTTCAGGCCCAAATTAATCATGGACGTCATAAAATAAGCTCTGGGCCAGTTACCTGGGATAGTGATTACGCACAATAGAGCTAAATGTTTTGCTTGGATGCACCAATTTTTCACATATTGGAAAGACAGTTGTCATGATCTGATCAGTCTCCCAGGGTCTTAGTGTCCTTCCCTTCTAAGCTGCCACTGGGAAGAGGGGTCAGATTCAGCTGCCCTTGGAGGCTCATGGGGTCAAATCCTTTGGAAAATACATACACTGTCTATTGATTGCTTGGCTGAACTATGAAATAGGAGGGCAATTTTGACCCCTGATATAGTGGCACCCAGATGTCTGCTCCACTATTGTAGCAGCAGCATACAGGGCATCAAAGGCTGCTGAAACAGGAGGGTAGATAAGTAGAGCATGAGCAGTACTTGATCAATGACAAGACATAGATTTTTTTGCATCAATTGCAATTGCAGCACAGATGTTAAAGGAGACTACATGACATGACAAGGGTCAGGGTGAAGAAAACTCTTCACTGCACTGCCACTGGACAGTATCATCCAATAAACTGTTCTGGCAGCTATTAGTGTTTATACACATGGCCAGTCTCCACCTGGAGTGAAAGATTGTATGTGAACTAATTTGTGAACCAAAACACAGTTATCCTTCGGTATTTACACTTCTCCGAATTTCGCAAAGCAGTTCTCTGATCTACATGTGTAAAAATGTGAACATTAGAGAAAAGTGTGCACAAAAATGCATATATTAGTGAAATTAACATACAAGAATGCATTATATATGGGGAAATTGCTTGCAAAAAGGGAAATGAAAGTGTACAAATGTTAATGTGGCTTTTTTTTTAAAAAAAGTCATGCTTTTGCAGAAATGGGATGGAATGGACTTAATACTGGAAAAAATCAGAAATCAAAGTTTGCATGAGGGCATAAGTAAAGTAAGGGAGAGCAGGGCCATTCCACCAGCCCTGTTGAAGGCCTCTCTCATGAAGGCTCCTCCTTCGACTGTTACCACCAGCAGCCATTCCAGCAGGTTGCACTGAGAGAGGTGAGAGGGAGAGCAAGACCATTCCACCAGCCCTGCTAAAAGAATATCTTCCCCCCCTTGCCTCCCCATTCCTTTTTCCTTGTGTGTCATGTCTTTTTAGATTGTAAGCCTGCAGGCAGGGACTGTCTTGTTTATTTGATTATATGTGAGCAGCTCTGGGCTGCTCCTCCTTTCAGATGAGGGGTGGCATAAAAATACTTAAACAAATAAGTGTCCCAAGTGATATTATCCAGTTGGGAACTCTCCCCAAACAAGGCCCAAGCATCTTTAACATACAGCTAAACTTTTTATTCAGACAAGCACTTAGTGGCTGGGCATTCACAGGGATACTTTCAACAGCAGGTTGATTTGTATGGTTAAACTCACTCCCCTCAAATAAGGATCATACAAAATAGCACACACACACAAACCATGCAGAATATGAACACCATAACCAGATATCCTCCCCCCGCCACACACACACACACCACCTTCCCCAGCTCTGTTAGCCAGAAACTGATCTCAGTGCAGAGCAAAGCCTGCCAGAAAAACAGCAACAGAAGCTAGGGAGCTGAGCCCCAGATCTCTCACTAAAGGCAGGTAGAGAAGAGCAGTGCATCCCCAGGTCACAACACCTACTAGGGAGTGAAATATTCTCTCTGAAGTCTGCTAGAGTTTCCCCCCTCCCCCAGGTTGTACCCACCTGCACTTTTTTATTGTGCCACATCAACTTCTCCCCCTTCCTCCCCCACCATGAAAGTACAGCAGACCCTCAAATGAAGGTGGAGTGGCCCTTCTAAATACTACCAGCCTTTGGCTTTTGAAGTTAAGTCAGGTTAAATATATAGAAGTAAACATAAAACCTTAGGCAAACTGTAGCAACATCTCTCTGGCTCGGTGCAACCAGGATCTACTGGGCCCACGTCTCCAAATATTTCACAAAAACTGCCAAGAAGTGCCAACACCTAACAGCATAATATTCATGGGGATGCACCTTTGAAAAGTGTTCAGAAACTTCAGCTGGTCCAGAATGCTATAGCCAGACTATTGACTAGGGCCAGTCATAGGAAGCACGCGACTCCCAGTTTCACCAACTACTGGTTCATTTCGAGGCACAATTCTCAAGGCTGGTTATGACCTATAAAGCCCAACATGACTTGGGACCAGGATATTTGAAAGACTGTATTCTCCTGTATGAGCCTGCCCAGGTTTTAAGATCCTCGAGAGAGGCCCTTCTCTGTTCCACCACAACTGGAAGCACATTTGGCAGGAACATAAAAGCGGGGCTCCTCAGTGGCTGCTCCGAGGCTCTAGAACTCCCTGCCAAGGGAGCCCAGGCTAGCGCAACCTTTATGCATTTCCGCTGGCAGGGAAAGTCATTTTTATTTAAACAGGCTTTCAGCTGACTTGTTTGCTGAAGTAGGTTTTAACTGGTGAGTGCTATTTTTTATATTTTTGGTAAGTTTTTTAATTAATTTGCTTTTATGCGTTAATTATAATTTGTACTTTATCTTGTATTTTATTGTAGTTAGCCTTGAGCATTATTTGTAGTGGAAAGGCTGGATATAAATGTAATACATACATAACCATCTAATCTGAATACATCCCCCTGCCCCCCCACTAAAAGTGAATTGGGAAAAGGAACTAGGAAGAAATATTTGACAAAACTGTAGGTTCCAATTCTATCCAGCTGTGTGACTTGAGCTACACAGACAATTTTAACCCCTATATAAATGAGCATTCCTGTATAAGTCGGTTGCTTGTTAAGTTAAATGACTCAACATCTGCAGCAACAGTAAACTTGGCACAGGCAAGCCCTTAATTTGTTTGCCCATCCCTTTGAAGAATCAATGGCCTGGTGCAGACAGAATGCTGCTCAACTATCAAATCATGATTTTGATAAGGGGTGCTGTGTGAGCTTGCATACTCTTCCTCCCTTCTTGTATAGACATTCCCTTCCACTCTGAAGTGAACTATTGTTAGTTACACCAGCACCAATGTGCATGTAAACCACAGTTAATGTCAAACCAATTCAAGAATTTGCTTATCATCATACTTGTAACTGTGATTATAATGCTAAATATTGTTAAGCATTTCCATAGCTGCCAAACACAACACTAACAATAACTGGATGAAAAACTGGAAAGGGGGGGAATGCCTGCAAGACCATAGTTAGTGATCATGCAGCATTGTTTGCAATGACCCAATATAATTCTTGCACTTCAGTAAAAGTAGACTGAGTTTTGGTTTTAATTTCACTCTGTTCTAATGGGACTTGAGCTGGGAGCATTTTGGATGATCAAGGCAGTCCCGTATGCACAAGACTGTATGTTGCAGAACACAAATACAAGTGGGACAGAGACATTGACCAAAAAGGACAACATCCATTGGCGATAAACACACATGAGAACATAATGGAAAAGACAAATTAAATGGATAAGAACTGAAAAAAATGTATGAACTATTCAAATTAAAATACTTTGGTACATTTCCAAAGCAATTATATTCCTCGCAGAACAAACTTACATAGGGTTGGATCCAGAGATCCAGCTGTGTTGAGTGAGCAGATGGAAGATGACTTTCCCAACCCCTCCCCTCCCCCCAGCCTCTAGCGCCCCTTGAGGGTCATGTAAACCTGCTGAGTAGCATGCACTGTGGTGTAGGAGGGGGAGATCCTGGAAAGTCATGCGGAAGCACCTTCTGCAAATGGAGAAATTCCATCCAAACCCTTCTGTGGATGGGTCTCTGGATCCAACCCATCAAAATGTCACATTCAAGATGTACATCACCCTCAGGAATATCAATACACCAAAAGGTGTATTTATATATAGTTGCTTCATTTTTAAAAAACAAAGACCGTGTTCAGATGTCACTTTAAGCCACGGTGGCTTAATAAGCTACTCACAGTAGCTTATTTTTGAAACAGTCCACGATGCCCCACCACACGACCAGGCTAATACGCTACTGTGCATAATCTGAGACATCCCCCCCGCCCATGCAATAATACTGTTTCACCCATTGACAACATCGCAGGACCCTGTTTTAACCTTCCTCAATATCCCAATGAGAGGGGAGAAGGGTGGGGTGAAGTACAGGGGCTTAATTCAGCAGTTCCAGCATCATCCCGACAAGGGGTGGCAGCTCTGAAGCGCTGGAAGTTTGCAGGATCAAGACCAAACTTCACGCACAGCCTCTCCTAGTCAGGAGGCATCTAACACATCATCAAATCTCTACAAGATTACTCACAAAGGAGAGGAAATCCTGTGTGCACCAAAAAGGGGGTGGTGGCTATAAAACCTTGTAGGTTTGCAGGATCGGGACCAAACTTCACACATGGCCTCTCCTAGTCAGAAGGCACCTGATGCACCATCGAAACACTGTGCAATTACCCCAAAGGAGGGAAAATCCCGGATGCAACAAAGAAGGGGGTGACACAAATAAACCTTTGGGGGTTTCCAGGATCAGGACCAAATCCTCAATTGTGCATTTCCCCCCATAGACATTGATGGCATAAATGCCTTTGCTGTCCAAAATTGATGACAATAAAGTGGAGTTGCGTATTTCATCCCCCCTTCCAAACAATGTTGGTAGAGCTCTAAAGCAAAATTGTGCAAAAGCCCCCCTCCCGCCCATACCCACTGCTGGCTTAAAGCCTTTATCATCTCAAAATTGCAAAATGCGCTTTAGCGATACAGTGTAGTTGCACATTTCACCCCACCCCCAGACATTGCTGACAGACCTGCTATTGTTCGCCATAGTGCAAAAGCACAATTGCGCATCCCCCGCCCCAATAGCCATTTTGCTTCTTCATGGAAAAGTGACCAGAGAAGAAAAAAAACAGATGGGGCTATAACTCCCTGACAGTTTGCTGGAATCAGGCCAAGCTGCACAGGTGGGGTGCCATCATGGGGAGCCTCCAGATGCTGTAGTGGATTATTGCAGAAATGTGCTTCTTCATGGAAAAGTCAGCAGTTCTTTCCCTATTCCCCTATTTTCCAAGTTGTGCAGTTTCAATGTAGCGATCAGGGAAGCCTGTCATTGTGTAATTTTGCTGTAGCGGGATAGCGCAGTAGCACAAGGCTGTCATTGAAGTCAGGGAAAGCTGCCATTTTGTAGCTGTAGCGCAGTTTCAGGGAAGGCTGTGTTTATTTGGCTGCGGTTGTCCCCCAGCTGCTAGTCAGAAAAAGAGCTTTGCAGGCTGGAGCAGAGCGGCCACAAAGGGTTTGACTGCTCTTGCCAGGCGACTCTGTAGGCAATCGGAATAATCTATGCCGAGCGCTAGACAACATAACCCATGGTGGGTTAAATAACCTTACTGAGTGTGGGTTATCAGAGTGGCTTATTTTGGCCAAATAAGCCATCATGGATTAAAAAATTCCCGACAGATGATACGATAACCAACAATGGGTTAAATAAGCTATGGTGGCTTATTTATAATTTATAACCATCAAGGGTTATAGTGTTGTCCGAACCCAGTCGAAGAGTTCAAAACAAACTGAACACGCATACTGTTCTAAGCTAATTTTTTGATAAAAAACACAAAACCACTACCACCACCAAAAAGATAAGGAAATAAAAAGGATTGTAAAACTCCTGATCCAAGATCCACCTTGAATCTGAACAACCACCTGAACAGAATTAAGTGCTTGCTGCAAATTAAATATGTAAATATTTAATTTAGTTAAAATATTGTAATACCTGTCATATACCAGACCATGAACCCCATATTCCCTCAGCTTCTTCCTGTTCTCTGGCTCATTCGTTTCATCACCCCAGCAAAAAACAACCAAGCCTCTTGATAGGGCATCTTCAACAAATGATGGATTGTTTAGCAATTCTTCGGTATGTGCATTAATTCCCTGAAAAAGAAAGATAAAATATTAAGTACAGATGGATGAGCCATTTAGCAGTGAAGTCTTTCAAGTTGTCAGGAGTGTTGAACAGTATTCCTTACGTTTAACACTCACTGCCGTCATCTTAAACAAGTTATTATGCACTCGTAGCATTTTGTTGTAGCAATGAAAATATGACTGAAACTGTCTTATTTTAGAAATCACTTGACACATAATTGTACAGATGGTTTGACTTACCAGCAGATTTTCAAACAGTGCAAAACTCGTGGCAATAGCCGTTGTACGGCACCTGAGATCCATGAGTTCTGGGTAAGCATCACATTTTCCTTGAGTTAGAAATAATATGGGATATTTATTTTGTTTCTGTCTGACCCTGTAAGAAAAATGAACTAAGTTACAACTTTGAGAGATAAAAAAATCTGCAGCATAGTTCTAACATGGACAGATTGTATTTCCCCTAAATTAATTAATTTACTTGCAAAATTTAAAGCCAACTGTTAAATAGTATCACATTAACTGTAAGAAAATGGCTATGTGATTCCTATACAGAACTAATCTGCTTCAAAAAATGAAGAGAAGCTATGGATGTTATCTGATCTTTCCCCTTTTCTTCAAAATGTAAACATTATCGAATACAGTATTTGCATACAACTTCATTGGGGGTAGACGGTAAATTTGTGCATGGTATACTACCACTGCCATCCAATGACAGTGTTCCGGTGTGGTGCATGTACACAGAGAAATGTTAAAAATTTCATTATAAATGCCTGATGTGCTCAAGAGCAAGTAGCATTTTAAACAGAACAGCTCCTTGCCTCTTCAGCAGTGTCAACAACAGAGATGGAAACTTCAAAGGAGGCTCAAGCTGCAGGTATGTTGCTTCCCTGCATGTGTATGTAAGGTTGTGTCTCTGGTCCTTGTTTAATGGCTGACTCAAGAGGTTAATACAATCACAATCGACAAAGGGTTCCACCACTGTCCTATCCTTTAGAGCAGTGGTGGGCAATGTGTGGCACTCTGGATGTTTTGGCCTACAACTCCCTTCAGCCCTAGCCATCATGAGGGTTGAAGGGAGTTGTAGGCCAAAACACGTGGAGGGCCACAAGCTATCAACCTCTACCTTAGAGTTTTAAGGAACAGTCACATGCTAACAAAGAGAATGCTGAATGTAACAGAATCTACTTCTATTCATATTTCTTGGTTAAATATGAATCTTCAAACATGACTACAGATTATTTTAAATGTAACATAGAAACATAGCATGTTAAAAATCTCCCCAAGTTAAAAATCTCTCCAAAGTGATGCTGAAAAGTATTTCCATTAGCTCACATTGTGCATATGTCTGCATCAAATGAAGAAAATATGATCCTCCTGTGTCCAGCCTTGACCAGAATAGTCTTTAAAATTATATCTAGGAAGAGGTTCATGTCAAAGTAGGTTGAAAGGTTGCCATCCCATAAGCCATCCTGCAAAAAAAAAAAAAAAAAAAAAGCAACACATTTTTGGTTCTTCTAGGTTCGTGGATATCCACTGATTTACGTCAGGGGCAGGCAACTTGTTGTCCCCGAAATGTTTTGGCCTATCACTCCCATCAGCTCTAACCAGCACAGCCAATGGTGAGGGATCACGGGAGTCTTAGGCCAAAACATCTTGAGGGCCACAAGATGCCCACCTCTGATTTAAGCGATGATTAAGCTATATCTGTTTACACAAACTCTGCTCCAGTTCACTTATGGATGAGTACAATACAGAAGAAATATCATCTATGGTGACTACTGACGACATAAGTGTAACCTAACAAACCTAATGAATTCTTCAGATTCACTTCAAGCAAAATTGTGTCTCTCATAAAAATGTCATTTTAACAACCTAATACATCAATGCAGATTTGTCAGCTGCCCTCTGAACTTCTTGCTCTGGCAAGATGGAAAATGTGTTCTGGGCAACAGAGGGATCAGGTGCTACCAACGAGCTCATATCAGAGGCAGGCAGTATAGGGCACTGCTTTGAAACAAGCCTCACACGTGTGGCTCTGGGTCACCTCTCTCCATTGCCTTTCTTTCCTTTCCTTTCGCAGCTTTATCTACTGCAGATAAGCTCTTCCTCACTGAAGCTATCAGAAGGGATAGAGGAAGAAGTAGCCTTTCTCCCCCACCCCCAGACAGGGAGAGAAAAGTAGGTAAAGTTTTTTGTTTTTGTTTTTAGCTAGACAGAGGGAAGCCAGGCCAAACTGGTAAAGACAGAAAGAATGCAGACCAATCCGGGGGGAAAAAATTAGACAAGAGGAAGTACTTAAAGAATTGTAGTGAAGGAGGCAGAGCTCCAAGGCAAAAACTGGGGAAGAGTTGGGAGGCCCATGCTTCCTCCCCAAAGACCACTGATCATGTGATCCCTATTTTCCTGGACAGTGAGAGGGGAGACCTTGGACATCTGTTTCACACACTCCAGAAAAAGTGGCAACTGAATATTTGGGGGAATTCTCTCTTTCTCTAGGGCATAAAGATGTAAGATGGTAATATATATTTTCAGTTTACATAGGTACCAGGTGTAAATCACATACTCAGGGTCTGACTGGTCAACATATTTGGTGTTAAGTAGGAACTCTTCCCCACATCAAGTTGTTTAGGAACTGTAGCATTTTATTTTGTTAAATTTATGTAGCAAGTGGGATGGTTCTTTTGCTTGTGACATCAAGAGCCATCTGTTCTGCAGGCTCCTTATTGCAATACAACCTCTTTCATTAATACGCTCGGCTCAGATTTGTCTCCATCAATCTGTGGGGGTTGGTGGATGGTCCTAAATATTTCAGCACTAAGGTGAACCATATGGTTTCTTAGTTCCTTCCAGTTCCAAAGTTGTATGAAACCAATAGAGCGCATATATCTTCAGAAATGGTATCTTAGAATTAGATGTACAAGCCAAACATTCTAGACCTATGCCAAATTTAGCAAGGCAGTTCACTTGCATTAACAATAAGAGAGATGAAGGAAAAATAAGAAGAAACATGTTGTTTAGTCCAATCAGGTTCCATAATATAAACATTGGAATAAAGGAAGTAGGTAAAGTTTATGCCTCATGGAAGTACTAAGCTAAGGTGTATGTTAAGAAAATAGTTTCTTACCCTTTGCTGGCAGATCCATTTGATTTCTATATTAAATCCAACACCTTCAGGAATACATTCTAGTACCTGCGTGAAAAAGCATTACTGACATAACCAAAAGTCACTAGGGATATCAGTCAGAGAAAAATTTTGCTCAAGCAGTGATTGCCATCACTTTTAAAATTTTAAATCAAAATAGTTCTGTAGAATCTACAGGAATTTCTTTCAAGATGTCCAACGTCCTTTGCAAAGGATAACCACTTGAGCAGCCCGTAACATGACATTCTAATAATTATATAGTTAAGAATAATTCTCTGTATCTATATACACAGCTCCTGGGTTCCATCTCTGTCACACCAGCAGTATACGCTAACAAAACCAAGAAACAGATCCCAAGGCAAAGCTATGCAGATATCAATTAGATTGCCAGTGGCATCCATTACACTGTAAGTACAAAGTAAACTTACTGTCTGTAGTGAGGGGAATGGTTGCATGTCAGAAGGAACATTTTCTTCTTCTTTAAATGATTCTGTAGGGAAAGTATATAAAAGAAACCTTGGAGAGAAATCTTAAGCAAAAACTGTATAGGGCAATAAAAAGTTTCATGATTCCTAACCAAACAGAGGTAATTCATCTAGGGGACAGCAACTGACAGGCTGACTCTGCCTCACCCTCAGAGAAGTCACTGATCTTCCTCAAAACTCCCCCCACCCCAATCTTCTATTGCTCTGCCCCCCTCCTGCTGCTTTTGAAGAGTGAGGAAGCAGCAGTTATGTGTGCCAATCAGCCCAAGGATGTTTAAGCCAAGGGCCAAGCCTCCCGATCCTATTGTAACACTTACTTACTTGAAGACAATGGTCTTCAAAATAGTTGCCATCCAAGAGATACACGAATGTACAGTAAGAACTGAAAATTCTCCAGAAGCCCAATATAAATTACTGTCTTGTTACCAAGACCGGAGTGGCAATATGGTGTCAGCTTAGCAGTAGAACTGACTCCAGTGAGGCTCTGCCAGGGCAACAGGATATAACTATTGCATCTCGGATTAAAATACTTTGCTGTCATTAAATAATGCAATATATTTTGCACAAACTCTTGAAAATTAATGAAGAGATATTATAGGAGATACTCAATTCTCAAAACACTACAAACCATTGAAATAGTAACTAGAATGTTCATTACTTGGTTCATAATCAACATACGACAGGTGAGAGTTACCAAGATTTTAAAGACTTCTACATACCTTGACTATCTTTAGATTTCAATGCAGTCACATGTGCCAGCTACAAATAAAATGAACATATACTTTAAAAAGTTTTGGCTGCAAGTCTTTCCACATACAACCCACTCATTTTCTGAACAGAGTTCGCATATTGGCCTCAAAATAAAGCTGTGTGCTGCCTATAATAAAAGGAAGACTTGTTCCTCTTTTTTCAATTTCAGCATGCAGGTAATTCTTACAGATAATCTGCAACGTTTTGGGGTATTTTTCTGGTAAGCTGCACTCAGATGTGGCCAGCTATGAAGCTCCAGTAACTGAACACAAAAAAGTCAGACCTCTAAGAAGCAACAGTTCAAAAAGTTATCTTTTGCCTTTATGGACTAATGAAATCCTGCCTAGCAGCTTTTTTAAAGTAGTAATTTACATAGAAATTTATGCTGAACTTTTGCTGAGAGGTGCAGTGCATAGTATCATGCGTTTTTGGAGCTTTCGAGCCCCAGTGAACAGGAATTCAAAGCAAGTATGATTCTAGTTCTGCTTCACAGCTGGCAAGAAACGAGGGCACAGGTGAGCAGAGTGTAACCACAGACGGAACTGCCATGGTATAGTCATGACAGAACTGATGCCATTAATTCACACTGTGAAAGGAGAACTGAGTGGACTATTTTGGATTGCTTCACATACACACTATATTGTTTGATACATTTTGCGTTAAAACTGCAGTGATTAGGACTTTTTTTTTTTTTACAACTGAGATGAAGGTTAGTAGCCAGGAAAGAAAGTGTAAGTCCTGTTAAAAGATTATTGGAAGACATACTGGATATGCACCTGTATTATTTTGGATAAAACAAGTCTATGTTGCCCACTGTTTCAATTCTTCTTTAAGATTCCCATTCCATGGGAGCAGGAGTTTACCAATTTTGTCTAGCCTTGCTGGCCAACCCAAAAACGTTATGAGCCAGCCTCCCCTAGCAAGCCCCCATCTCCAAGAGGAGCATGCCAGCCACCTGAAAGTGCCTCTAGCGCATTTGCAGATCAGCATCCGCCCCCTGCTTTGCTAAGGGAAGAGCTGGCAAGGAAAATGACTGGCTAGGTGCTGCTACTGGGAGGTGTTCCAAGCACCTTCCAGCAGCAGTGCCCAACCCTTCCCTACCTACTTTTCCTACTTCAAAGCAGAAAAGGCCAGCAGGATGGTTGGTTCCTTTGCTGGGTTGTCCTAGCATGGCCAAAGCTCTCCAACCACATTGACCATACCACTGACAAGCAACCTTTCTCTCAATCTTGGAGCTGGAGAGCAGGTGGGGATCACCACACAACTGCTAGGACAATTCCACCCACCTCTGCAGCTTCAAAATTGGGAGGATGGCAGGCTGCTCATCACGCTTACCCGAGAGCAGTGCCATACTTGCCATGGCAAACAGAATTGTTGAAGCCTAAATGATGAAACATAAATGTTGAAGATGGGCTAGCGTGACTAGAATACGTTCTAGCATAAATAGAATATGAAGAACCTATTCAAAGTCAGTATTCCTGGAAATGATAATGTTCTGAAACAAAGACTATAGACATGGGTTTGGATCTAGACCTAGCCATGACTAACATGTCCTCTTGATTTCAATGGGTTTATTCTAAGTATGACTAAGTCTAGAACCAAGCTAGTGCTTCAAATCACTGATGTCGAATATGAGTTTGACCCTTCCCTAATCCTTGCATGAAAGTAGTAATAAACACATTTCTAAACATACAGACATGGTTCGCACGAAATGTTAACCCATGGTTTATGTAACCCTCGGGTTTAATTCTGGGCTGTTGTGACTGCGAACCCAGCTGTGCTAACAAACCATGGTTTGTTAACCCTGAACAACCCAGAAGGAGAACCCATGGTTTGTTGTTGAGTTGTGAACTCTGGGTTGTTTAAACCATGTCTTGTCATTACATGTGAACCCAGACCCATGGGTTTTGCCAGGGTACTGAGGTGGCAGGCAAGAGTGGTAAAAAATCCAGCCGCTCTACATGTCAGTACTACAGTGCCACAATGGCATTTGGTATGCAGGGAGGGAATGGGCAAAGGAGGAGGGAAACAAACAACCCAGAAATTGAGAAAACAAACCATGGTTTGTTTGATCATCTGCCAGACAAAGCCTGGGTAGAGCAACAAACCATAGGTTAACTAAACCATGGGGAGCATTATGTGTGAACCAGGTCATAGTATTATTCCTATAACAATCTCCTCTCCTGGGTACCAAAGAGCTGTCTGCTGTCATACATGTCTTGATAATTTCCTGGCTTTATTACAGTAATGTGCTTTCACAGGGCTACCCTTAAGCAGAGCTTGAATACTACAGCCCATTCAAAATATGACAGCCCCACTAATGGCTGGGAGCAGCTACAGGGAGCATATTACACCTATACTGGAGTGCCTTTGGTTACTAATGGTTTTCCAGACTTAGTTCAAGCCAGACTTGGTTCGAGCTGTTGGTTCCTGCCTATAGTCTTAAACTGCTAGTGCCTAATTAAAAAATGGCTAGTGCTTAATTAAAAAATGGCTAGTGCCTAATTAAAAAAACCCTTCCCCTGTATAATACTATAACCTGAAGAAGCCCTGCTTTGTACGCTTCGAAACAGCAGAGGTAAGTAGTTGCCAAGATTGGTAAGGGCCCTTTTGGAAGGTGCCAACCTTGTACGGTCCCCTTCCAAAAGGAGGTTCAGTCCATTCAGGTTTGCAGGAGTCAAAAACTTTGTTTGTCTGGCATTTAAGCTGGCTGATCTAGTTAGCAAAAAGCTGCTACTATTTTTGTAACTTTATGTCACTGCTATTAATTCTGATTGACTCAGTCCTAGAATTTATTTTTATACATTTTACATTATGAGCTGCTTTGAAGGTCTATGTTGGGCAAGACAGAAATATCAAATAAAGGTAACCATCAGAATGATAAAACAAACTTTGCAAAATGTATCTGTGACCAGTCTAGTACAATACCTTTAATAACTGCAGTTGGGCAAATGTGAGCTCTTTAACTGCAATCTCGAACAGCTCCAATGGCTCAGTTTCATTTTTCTTTTAAGCAAATGGGAAAAAATATTAGGTTAGAAAGCCACTGGATGCTGAAAATTGTTCTAAGGCTATCTTAAAACATGCTTACTAGGGCATAAGCCTCATCCAACGTAACAGGACTTAATTCTGAGTGAACATGTACAGGATTGTGTTGTAAATAAATGTAAGAACTATTACGCATTCTATCCCCATCCCGAAGAATCATTTCTACACAGAAAAGTTTCAGTGCAGGAATCTGCTAGAGGAGGGGCACAACAAGCCTCTGCATCTTGAAACCAGACTGTTCATCCAGCAACAGCAGAGGGGGTTGCAGTCTCCTTCATCTCTCCTGCTACACAGACGGATGGTATGGACTGTGTGAATAAAGCCTCTCACAGCACCAGTGAACAGAGGTTCGGCAGAAGAGGGAAGGCTTTCCAATTTTCTGCACAACTACAAGGAAGCAACCTTAGCTACTCTTGCGGTTCTCTGGGTCAGGGCACATAGTTCTACTTTTATCATTTCAAAAAGTGTTCTGATCGTAACCCTCTCACAGTCATAAGCAAATCTGAACAGCACTATCTATTCGAAGAGGACTATCAGTTTTTAGAAATAACACATGCATGCTTGTGTGTGAGCGCACACATGCAGCTTACATGTACATGAAAGTTTGGCAAATTTTAGGTGGTAATTTAGATACATATCCATAGTCTAGACTACTTTAGAAAAGGTAGATTAGGGATTCTGTCAATATGCTTCACTATTTTTAAGATTACTTGATCCATTACATGTAAATTAGCAAGCAAGCTAGAAAACTAATAACTAATTAACCCCAAATGTAAGTATGAGGATAATATTACAGGTTTCCTTTGCTTGGAACGTCTCGTAATACTTGGAATATATACAACATGAAAGAACTGGGACAGACACATCATTTTCATGTGCAACATAGCCCCACTCCATTTCAGAAAATGATATATTTTTCCTTGTTTCCCATTTCAATCAGCGTGTACTACTTTGATAGTAGTTAATTTTTTTTAAATTTCAACCGCCACCTATCAGATAAATGGTATTTCCAGCAAATAAATACATTGCTGTTCAAAATTTTAAAAAAGAATTCACAACAATGTTTCCCTTTGCTGTCCCAGCAAAATGGGGTAGGGGTGAAATATCACTGACAACAGTCCTGTAGTTCTTTCTAATCTATTAAAGTGTTTAGAAATACAGCACTGCTAGACTGTAGTACAAACACACACACACGTTTGTGAATCACTGCAGAGCCGAGATGTTTCCCATTTAATCTTTAACAATCTCTATTAAAGAGATAGCGAGGATGAAATACTGTAAAAAGCAACAAAAGTAATTTTATTATAACTACCAATGCTAGCCTGTTAAGTTAAAGCCGCTTTGCTAGTCACCCAAACATTTAAGTGAAGTAACACAAACTGCATATTTTAATACCTTTTTCATAGCAATACAACAAGTAAGATCATGATATATGATGGGGATGTGATCCCGGGAAAGGTGTACATCAAATTCCACAAAGGCTGCTCCCTAAGCCAGAAGAGGGGGAGGGGGGTGGAAGACAACAGCATGTGAATTTTAAAATATGGACATTAAAAAAATGTATAACAAGGTTTCATAATTTTTTTGGTTGCACCATGTTGCTCTGTGTACATGGTGCAACCATATTTAGTGCCCCAATCATTACGGGCAAGTTAACTTGGAACAAATTCTGAAGTTAAAGCATGTGATGAAAGAAGCATAGCAATGTTTTTAGTGTGGAGCATGGCTGAGCTTTTCCCTCCCTAGTACACAGATTCCAATGCTTATAAGCATCTCTCCACCGCACCCTCCCAGCAAACCTCCAGTAGCAGATTCTGAAAATACCACCTTTATCATTAATTGCCTACATGGACAAGGACATCCAGGGTATATCATCCTCACACTGATACACTCATTTACAGATCACTACCACTTCTGTCCTCCTATCCCTGCACAGACACAAATAACCTAGTCATACTTTATATACTTTCTCCAAGAACCCCCAACTTACTCCTTGACTGGGTTAGTTCCAGAGCAACCCATCTGTGAATGGAAAGACTCGTTCTATTCACAGAAATGTCGGAGATTTCCTGCTGGAGGAAGCAGGGGGGAGGCAATTTTCACCTATTCTTCCTCCCATCTGCACACACACACACACACCTCTGCTGGAGAGTCCCCAATAGGAACAGTTTTCAGGGCACAGGGAGAAGAAATTGGCCACAAATGCTTCCCCTTCTTCCAGTGGAAGTGTCCTGTGAGCACAGTTCCACTCATAGGCCCTGATCAGACGTAACACTGGTGTTTGGTGGCAATTCATGTGCTAATTAACCCAATAACAAATTATGGGTTATCCTCAGTTGGTTTAACACACAAACAATCCCAAGTGCACAGGTTTGGACATCATGAGGCATTCATAGCTTGTTGCTAGAAATCAGAAGCAGCTTGCAGTTATGCAGGCATTACATCTAAACAGAGTCAAAGGAACTCTGGAACCCACCCAGTGTAAATAAGACTGATTGAAGCACATAAAGATTTTTTTCCCCCAGAGTAAGTGATCAGGTTAACAAGAATGCAGCATCTGTAAAGCAAAGAAGACTTTCAGCCAAGTATTTTTGGTTTGTTATGTTAATGCTGCTACCTCTTCAATTGTAGTTTTATGAACTGTTGTTTCTGCTATATAATTTAATTTTTTCTCACTTGTTATATAATTATTGTTCTACCATTATTGTTTTATGGATGTGATGCACATGGTTTGTTTATTTTAATACCCTGTATGATCTTCTGCTGGTTGGTTGTAATCCACTTTGAGTTCAGTTTGAAAGAAGTCAGGATATAAATTTTTAAAATAAGTAAAAACCTCAGATCTTCCTTTCTCCCCCTTCACACTTAAGTACTCCTTTACCATATCATGCCTCTTTTTCTAATCAGAATGAGAAGGGATCCTTCTTGCTATCTCAACAGAATGCCCAATAGACATCCATCCTTAGAATTCGTACTCTTTGGAAGAACAAGATTTTAAAATCATATCACATATATTAAATATTTACATTTTAAAGAACAGCTAGGCAGTTTACAATGTACCTAAAAGCTATTCACAGCTGTAAGTTTTTGCAACATAAAAACTATTCCCAACAAATTTGAAAAGATCCAAAAAGATGTTGACGGGGAATTCCCTAAAGACAAGATTTGGAACAGCACTGACAGTCTATCTGAAGAGTTTTGATATATTATAATTCCAAGCATTGTAGGAGCATCAACTATCTTCATATAAAATATGACAGTTTGAGAAGCATGGTTTTATGTAAAAGATAATTTATATTTTACTTTATTTCTAGCCTGAGAAGTGTTTGATATATATTATTTGTAATGTAAGATATACCAGTGACAATATACATTTTAGATGTAGAAATAACAACAACAACAAGTTGTTGTTTTTGATGGAGAAGCTCAACCACTCAGTCTTGGGAGCTCCCCTTGGTATGAGAACAGAAGTGTTATAACAGTTCTGATACAGATCACAAAACTGTTTGTTATCTTATTGAATTGTATGGTTTTACGTTTTGTGAACTACCCAGAGAGCTCCAGCTATTGGGTGGTACAGAAATATAATAACAACAACAACAAAGTGAAAAAGGAATTAAAGGCAAGTATAAAAAGGTGCAACTAGGATTAAGCCCTCCCACTATAAAAATCACATTTCATAATATGACACAGGATTATGAAATCTACAGTCCAACTAGAGTCTCTCTGCCAACAGAAGTCTTCTGTCACAGGAAGGTGGAGGGGGTGACACACACACACACACACACACACACACACACACACACATGCTCTGGAGGGTTGGGGGACTCTCTGGAATAGATTTTGAAGACATGGCGGTTGCAAGGGGGAGAACTGCCCTATTCCCGTTTCAGTGAAGGCAACTTTTCACCAGCAGAGGGACACTACTTGGATTCCTCCTTGTATTTTTTCTACACAGTTCACATAATTTTGTTATTTCAACAATAAATATTCATACGTGTTAACATGCAAAAAAAGGGGGGATAAAAAAATTCACACATACATGTCTAGCAGCATTCTTTAAAGAAGCAATAGTATTTTCTCGAAGTTTAGCAAGCCTGGAGACAAAAAAAAGGGGGATTTATTTTCATATTTATGAATTTTTAATCATACATTTAAATGATACATTCATTCCATATATGAACAAAACAGAAAAACTAATGAGTCATAAACTATGCATTTGAAATTCTGATTGCAGCAAGAGATATACCGCTTATCAGTTTAAGCTAATATCAAAACTTTGTGAGACATTTCTTTTTCTAATCCTTCCAGAAATATATATCAATCCCGAAGTTTATTTGTAGCCAATAATACAGAAGCAGTATGTATAAAGGTACTGAGTCTATTTTGTACACACCCCAAACTATTATTTCCAGTGGACAGTAATTGATTAATAACTGGCCCTTAACAGGAATATGCCCACTCATGGATCAGTGCCTTGTTGTGGTAAAGGGGCTTGCGTAAGTCAGTGAAGCCATAAGCTATGCCGTGCAGGGCCACACAAGACGGACAGGTCATGGCGGAGAGTTCTGACAAAATGTGGTCCACTGGAGAAGGAAATGGCAACCCACTCCAGTATTCTTGCCAAGAAAACCCCATGGAACGGATCACAAGGCTAAAAGAGATGACGCCGGAAGATGAGCCCCTCAGGTCAGAAGGTGTCCAATATACTACTGGGGAAGAGCAGAGGGAATTTCCAAGGAGCGCCAGAAAGAGTGAAGCGGCTGGGCCAAAGCCGAAAGGACACTCAGCTGTGAATGTGTCTGGTGGTGAAAAGAAAATCCGATGCTGTAAAGAACAATATTGTTTAGGAATCTGGAATGTAAGATCAATGAATCAAGGTAAGCTGGAGGTGGTCAAACATGAGATGGTAAAATTTTGGCTTAAATTGAAGACCGTAGGGAAAACCACTAAACCATTCAGGTATGACCTAAATCATATCCCTGATGAATATACAGTGGAGGTGAGGAATAGATTTAAGGGATTAGACCTGATAGACAGAGTGCCTGAGGAGCTATGGACAGAGGTCCGTAACATTGTTCAGGAGGCAGCAACTCAATCCATCCCAAAGAAAAAGAAATGCAAGAAAGCCAAGTGGCTGTCTGATGAGGCTTTACAAGTAGCTGAGAAAAGAAGGGAAGCGAAAAGCAAGGGAGAAAGGGGAAGATATACCCAACTGAATGCAGAGTTCCAGAGAATAGCAAGGAGAGACAAGAAGGCCTTCTTAAATGAACAGTGCAAAGAAATGGAGGAAAACAATAGAATGGGAAAGACTAGAGATCTCTTCAAGAAAATCGGAGATCTCAAGGGAACGTTTTGTGCAAAGAAGGGCATGATAAAGGACAAAGAAGGCAGGGACCTAACAGAAGCAGATGAGATTAAGAAGAGGTGGAAAGAATATACAGAAGAACTATACAGGAAAGAGCTTAATGTCCCTGATAGCCATGATAGTGCGGTCACTGAACTTGAGCCAGACATCCTCGAGAGTGAAGTCAAGTGGGCCTTAGGAAGCATTACTAACAACAAAGCTAGCGGAAACGACAGTATTCCAGATGAGCTATTAAAATCCTAAAAGATGATGCTGTTAAAGTGCTGCATTCAATATGCCAACAAATTTGGAACACTCAACAGTGGCCACAAGACTGGAAAAGGTCAGTTTACATTCCAATTCCAAAGAAGGGCAACGCCAAAGAGTGTTCAAACTACCGCACAATTGCGCTCATTTCACATGCCAGCAAGGTGATGCTCAAAATCCTACAAGCTAGGCTTCAGCAGTATGCGAACCGAGAACTACCGGAAGTACAAGCTGGGTTTCGAAGAGGCAGAGGAACTAGAGATCAAATCGCCAACATTTGCTGGATCATGGAGAACGCAACAGAATTCCAGAAAAACGTCTATTTCTGCTTCACTGACTATGCTAAAGCCTTTGATTGTGTGGATTACAACAAACTGTGGCAAATTCTTAAAAGAGATGGGAGTACCAGACTACCTTACCTGTCTCCTGAGAAACCTGTACGAGGGTCAAGAAGCAACAGTAAGAACCGGACATGGAACAACCAATTGGTTCAAAATTGGGAAAGGAGTACGACAAGGCTGCATATTGTCGCCCTGCTTATTTAACTTCTATGCAGAGTACATCACGGGAGACACCGGGTTGGATGAATCACAGGTCGGAATTAAGATTGCCGGGAGAATTGTCAACAACCTCAGATACGCAGACGATACCACCCTAATGGCAGAAAGTGAAGAGGATCTAAAGAGCCTCTTGTTGAGGGTGAAAGTGGAGAGTGCAAAAGCTGGTTTGAAACTCAACATTAAAAAAACTAAGATCATGGCATCTGGTCCCATCACTTCCTGGCATATAGAAGGGGAAGAAATGGAAGCAGTGACAGATTTTATTTTCTTGGGCTCCAAGATCACCACAGACGGTGACTGTAGCCATGAAATTAAGACGCTTGCTCCTTGGGAGGAAAGCTATGGCAAACCTAGACAGCATAGTAAGAAGCAGAGACATCACCTTGCCGACAAAGGTCCGTATAATCAAAGCTATGGTTTTCCCAGTAGTAATGTATGGCTGTGAGAGCTGGACCATAAGGAAGGCTGAGCGCCGAAGAATTGATGCTTTCAAACTGTGGTGCTGGAGAAGATTCTTATGAGTCCCCTGGACTGCAAGGAGGTCCAGTCAGTCAATCCTAAAGGAAATCAACCCTGACTGCTCATTGGAAGGACAGATACCGAAGCTGAAGCTCAAATATTTTGGCCACCTAATGCGAAGAGAAAACTCCCTGGAAAAGACCCCGATGCTGGGAAAGACTGAAGGCAAAAGGAGAAGGGGACGGCAGAGGATGAGATGGCTAGATAGCGTCACCGATGCAATGAATATGAACTTGAGCGCACTCCAGGTGAGAGCAGAGGACAGGAAGGCCTGGCGTGCTATGGTCCATGGGGTCACAAAGAGTCGGACATGAATGACTGAACAACAACAACAACAGGAATATGAATGTTGCTTGATCTTGAAAAATAAATTAGTTTTAACTTATTTTAAGGGAAGCCCCACTATCATTTTTGTTGCTGTAAAAGAGAAGATAGAAATTTCAGAGTTTGTAATTTATTAAGTTACTTGTGGGGAAAAGGATCTGACAGCAATGAACCATAGGCCAATTTTGTATAAGGCTCAGCTTCTGCCATTTTGTTCTCTGTGACAGTCTATTATACTGACTAATGACATTTTTTTTATTTAACACACACAGTGTACTCTAGACATCAATTTTATCAGCCTGTTTCTCCTCCAGCATTTCCTATTCCCTTTCCAAAACCCTGAACTCTTGCCAAATGCTTGTTACCCTCACTGATGAAGTACCTCAGTAGACTATAATCATCATGGAACCAATGACCCCAACCCAAGGCAGATATGTGCACATTAAGTGCTTTCTCAGGTTTGATGCAGCAGCTCCCAGGGCTCGAGAGGCAAGGGGCCATAACTCAGTAGCAGATCTCAGCCTCTGCTTGCTAAACGGTCCATAGGTTCAATACCCAGTATCTCCAGGTAGCAGGTGCTGGAAAAGACTTGTATCTGGGGACATGGAGAGCTACTGTCACCTGGAATGTACTTCTTTGCCCCTGCTATAGCATCCAAAGGATGATGTATACAGTCGTCACTTATGGGCAAATCTTTAGAACAGCCCAGAATGGAAGTGGTAAGCTAAAATCTTAGGAGCATTTACTACGAAGTACATTCTGTAGACCTTTGATGTTTATATCCAAGCAAAACACATTTGGGGCTGAGGCACAGGTGCTTTTAGATAACAGGCTTCTCTTAATTTGAGTTGGTATTATACATCCAAAGTCTTGGATATAATAGTACCCTGCTGCACTGATCCAGAAAGGCTGCAGCAGGAAGGAGAAAACTTGTGGTTCATAGGAGCCAACCCAAAGCACCACTAAAAATTATCGTTCCATTACATGAACTTACTTAGTGGTGGTCGTAGAATTGCCTGCACCCCTGTGCCCGACATCTAGCCCTGATCTTTCTCTCCAGTATTTGGCGTACGAAGCTTCCAAATCACAGAAGTATCCTTGAATTGGCTTAATAATTATGTAATCCACTGCAAAGACAAAGTGAATTTCACTTAGTTGTCAAATTATTTATTTTTATCCAATTAACACAGCGCGTTAGCTCTTTATTTGGTTCAGAGAAACTTGACTTAAAATCCACACTTCACTTAAAATCTTGGAATGCAAAAAAGTACCTAATATGGAACAAATAGGTACATTTAACATGCTATTTAGAATCACTAGGCACCTTTCCTTAAACCATTAACTCTGGCTGCCTATACTGGCTTTTGTGAAATTCCTTATACCAGAGGGATTAATCCAAATTGGCCATTCTGTGAATGGAAGGGTTCCTTCCGTTCACGGAAGACAGTGGATCCAGCAAAGGCTCCCCACTGTGGGAAGGTGATCTTTGCTGATTCCCCCTTCATCACCTAATGCTGCTCTGGAAGATTCCCCAGGCCTCCAGAGCAGCTTTTTAGGAAGCACCGGGGGTTTCCGAGGAAGGAGGAATCTCAATTGTCTTGCCCCCTTCCTCGAACGTGAGTGACGGCTCTGATAAACGTTAATCGCTATCCAAGCCAATATTTTAAAACATAAAAAGGAAATGCATGAACTTTAAGCTAAAGACATGCCCACCATTTATGTATTAAACATACCTCTAACTTTTCCAATTGTTTTTCGGGACATTCTGTTCATAATAGGAAGTGTGAGAATCCCACAGCTCTTTCCTGCTTCTGCAATAGTGGAGGATAACAGACATGCAGAACCCACATGGCCTGGAAGCTCATCTCCTTGTATCACCGCTTCACTAAGATCTTCCTAAAAATGCAAAGGTGTTTACATATGTAAAATTACTGCTGTGTTTATGAAAGCTAAAACAAGCATTTCTCTGAATACAAGTCTTGCCCCATGAAGTCGGGAAAGGAAGAAAGCAATGGGGAATGTATGTTCATGCAAATTAAGCCCTTTTGTTATCCTCGACTAACACGGAATTAATTTTGCCACTACTTTTAAATTCCCAGCAACATGAGCATGCTGGAGTTGGCTGCTTATTACCAGTTTCATGATTCAATGGAGTAACATAGTATTGGATATACTGCATCAACCTAATATATTTGATAGTGTAAAGTTATAAAATATGATGTTTAAGTGAAATCTCTCCCTCACCCCTCCCTTTTCTAGCATCATGTACCTGGAGAAAGGAAGGAGACTAGAGACAGAAAAGACTACTTAGGGTGCAATCCTACGCATGTTCAGACAGAAAAAAGTCCTACAACTCCCAGCATGCCCCAGTCAGCCATGCAAGCTGGGGAATGCTGGGACTTGTAGCACTTTTTTCTGTCTAAACATGAATAGGATTGCACCCTTAAAGTGTGATGGGAGAGTATTTGTATTTTGTTCCTTGTATTTTACCTCCACGAATCTTTACTGTCTTATGTTTTTTTCAGTGAAAGAACAGTTTGCCAATCGTTGTTGTTGTACAAATACTTTTAAGAAGGTAATGGCAGTATCTAAACAACTCAGAAACCAGGGGTGATCTGGGAGAGGCTACTAGCAGCCAGGAGATAGGATACCAAAGTCACTAGGGAAATTGGTTTTGATATCCAAAGCAAAGACATCTTTCAAATAACCACAGCACCGCCCAGCTTGGGTATTGACTTCTATGTGTCACGAGGGGAGGAAACACATTAGCTTGAGGGCTGCTTCCTGTCTCATGATGTGTAGAGATTGGGGGCAGAAGCAATAATGTTGAAACGGGCCCTTAATTAGGTAAATGTTTAGGGGAATCTTTAATAAGATTTCCCGCCTTGTTTAGGATCAATCTTGGGGAGCAAACTCCTCATTCTCTGTGAGGTTTGTTTCCTCTCTTCTTCCACTTTTCTATATGTAACTGTGTCAGGGAGGATGCAATCCTGAAATATAGTAAGAAGTGATCCAACAAAAAGATTATGTCATACTGTAAAAAAGAGTATGTATTATTTTAAAAAAAATCTGTCGAGAACATTGCACTTTGTCAGCTATCAAAACAGAAAAATGTTTTCTTACATAGCCAAGCCCTCACCTCAAAAAAGTCAAAGATTAATTCCAAGTTGTCTGGTTCCATTGTCTGTATAGTATATTCTGTCCACCGGTCAGGCTGAAGTCCATAACCACATTCTGGCTGAGAATGCCGAGATTTGAATTCAGTATCACTTATTAGTGAAATCTCTAATGTGTTTGCCATTTTATGATGAATTGTAGGTGACAGTCTATCATCCTCTTCATCTTCACCCTCCTCCTCCAAGCCTTCAAGGGTGAGTTTCACCCTAAACAGTAAGGAGGAGAAAGCAAAGTCTGATATTACATGTCATAGATCATCACTGAAAGCAACAGAATGGAGGCAGACTGTGGTTTCAGAGGAATGACCCAATGTATTACGCTTTTGATAACATTGGGACATGATAGAAGTATATAAAATTGTGCATGACATGGAGAAAATGGATAGAGAAATGTTTTTGTCCCTCTCTCATTGTGCTAGAACCCAGGGCCACCCAATGAAGCTGACACTTAGGAGATTCAGGACACAAAAGGAAGCACTTCTTCACACAGTGCATAGTTAGACTACGGAATTTGCTTCCTCAAGATGCTTTAAAAGGGAATTAGATGAACCCATGGAGGATAAGGCTATCCATGGCCATTAGCCATATTTTTATTTAAGGTGTTTATAAAACACTTTTCAGATTAACCTCACAAAGCAGTTTAACATAAAACCATCCAATAAGCATTAGCAAAACTATAGAAATAAAACAGCTTTTTACAAAAGCCAAATCTCTCTTCCCCTCAGGGCAAGACTGCTCTTGAGTAGCCCTTTGGTGGCAATTGGGGAAGGGAGAGGAGACCAGGAGCTCCATGATGGCTATATGCCACCTCCAGGATCAGAGGAAGAATGCCTCTGAATACCAGCTGCTGGGAAACAATGGCAGGGGAGGTCTGTTGCCCTCATGTCTGCTTAGGGGTTTCTGATAGGCATCTGGGTGGTCACTGTGTGAAGCAGGATAATGGACTAGATAGGCCCTTGGCATGATTCACCAGGGTTCTTATGTTCCATATAAATGCAGGGTTATTGTCTTCATTCTAAACCTACAGGCGACACATACACTAGCTTTACTTCCTCCACCTTTAATTTAAACAGTAGTTCACATATCCCAGAAATCTCATCAAGGTGTCTGCAACCTCCAAAACCCCTGACACTTGGATCTAACATCAAAAGCACATAGAAACTAAACAGTCAAACCATATGTTTGCAAATATAAACTCATGCATTTCAGACCATTGCTAGACTGCATTTGGTACGCTGTTTTCCAAGTGTACAAGGAAGAATTCTTCCAAAGAGTTTAGGGCATCAGACTTTTCTGTGGGTAAGAGTATAACTGAAGGACAAACTCCAAAAAACAAAGGCTACAAATATATCCCACCCTACTCCGAAAACTGTCGATTGCAGTGGATGTACAACAATGGCAGCTTTTGAACACATATGCCTTAAACCAGGAACCAAGACTACTTAATACGGAACTAAATATGAAGTGAACTGCAACTGTGTCATACACATTCACTGCATAATCAATGGATGAGCAACATCAGAATTGCAATCCCTATCCAAACAATAAGGAAGGGCACAAAACTGGTGACAATCATTTCCAAATCTAATTAAACACTCCAGGGCACCAATCATTTGTGTGTTGGGGATGGGGAGATCCTAGAAACAGGCTTTCCAGTAAACATACACCCTACCTTTTTATGTTTAGGTTTCCCAAAGCAGTGATTTTAGAAGAACCTCAAAGCTGATTACAAAGACTGAGAAGTAACAACTGACCTTGTTACCTTGCAGAAAAGTTACCTTGCAAAAAAGAAAAGGTTCAGACTTTAAGGGCTCTAGAAAACAGACTGGGAAGGAAACTTGGCTTTTTCAGAATTATACCAACATAGTTTAGCATACTAATACCATTATATTATCAAAAGGTGGCCTAGAAATAGATATTCAGCAAAAACAAGAAATGGCAAACTACGATTAGTATGATCATACCTAAATCTAGATTTTTTAAATTTTTTCTTAGTTATCGATACAGGCGGTTTTTCAGAAAAATGCAGACGTAGTCTTATTTCTGTCTGACATGTCAGCCATCCAGAATCGACACTCTCCACATCATCTGATAAGGTGAAAAAATACAATAGTTATAACTGTATAAAATCATTTTGCTACACCCTGAAATCACTAAACCCCTCTTAGTTATCCCGGTACTCCTGCTCTAAAAAAGGAGGAGCCAAGATAAGCTTATTGCCACCACTACTGCTGAAACTAAAGGTGACATGGATCTGAGTTGGGATAATTTTGCCTGAAGTAGCCCTGGGAACTACAAATGGTCTCCTGCGTGAAATGCAGTTGAAATCAACTCTGTGCATGCACACCAGACGCTTCGGGGAAGGAGAAAATTAATAGAAAACTGGAGAAAAGTGAGGGAATGAAGGAAAGTGTACACCCACCCACACAGCCCCATTCCCAGGATCATTAGCAGCACCACACAGGTGAAGTGTTAGTCTTTGCTTCGATTCAAAAGAAGTAACCTGTCTGTCTCAGAAGATGGGTTTAAACGATATACCCAGCAAGGCTGTGTTCTCTAAATCATAGTTTGAGAGCACTGACAGCAGTCGATGACCTTATCATGTCATATGGATGGGAATGAGGAGGATACCAAGAGTAACTAATGCAAGCCATTAACTCAGGTAGCCAGGTTTACCCTCTGATTTGTGGGCATGGTTGAGGAGTTCATTGCACAGAACTAGAACTGAATGGTTTTCTTGGCCCACCTGTTGAGTTTATAAGCTAAGCAGCTTCAAAGCCACTTCTCTAGGCCCAAAGCCAACCACCATTTACTGGGCAACTGATTGATTGACTGAGGCATTCATTCATTCTATTTCTATAGAATGTTCTGTAGAACACCAGGGACATCTTCCATGCGAACTGGGCTTCAGGAGGAAAATCTGCAGGACGGTTGGTTGGGGGTTGGTCCTAAGGAGCGTCGTCAATTAAAGAGGGCAGTACAGAGGCATCCGGTGAGGCACAGCAACCATCTGCAAGCTATGTTTCCCTGCAAGGATCAGATATCTCACAGTGATCTTTAGCAGCCACTCTCCTGTATTTAAACCAGGGCAATGGACCATAAACTTTGCTTGAAGCAACATCTTGGTAATCTGGAAAGCTCATTGGTTTTACTGTAAACTTGTTTGGATTTATTCTGTGTGCTGAGCCCAGAGCTGACTGAGTCTGCTCTTGTGATGCTCATGAACCAATTCCAGTCAAGGAATTACGTTGTAATTTGGGGATCTTTAAAGGCTTATAGCTATTTACTGGAATTACTGCAATAAAAGGTTTTACTGAGACTTGTGCCTCTGTGTCAGGAAGTCAGGCTCTGACAGTATTAATTCAAATCGTTTCAAAATTGTTCAGGTATCTTTCTACCCACACTGTTAGAAACACTCCCCAAATCAGCCAGACAAAGCAGTGCTTGAATTATTGGGGGACGTGTGTGTGTGTGTGTGTGTGTGTGTATGTATGTAAAATCCACAAACCCCACCTGTGGGCAAATCATGCCCCCCATAGCCTTTTCAAATCAATAAATAAGGGGGCAGTCTAAAAGGCAAGGGGGCCAGGTCCCCCTGTTACTCAAGCGTTGAACTGATGTCGTATGTATATCTTTTCTATCTATTCAATGGAATAAATATCCACAATTATAAAGGGGTGGGAAACCTTTTCATATTCAAAATCCATACTAACAACAATAACTTGATATGACATGAAAGAGTGAATATGACAGGGCAACTATTTGGTAAGAATGAAAGCAATAATTATCTGGCCACAAGCAGCATAGATTCAGTGGTTAAAGCGGGAAGGATTCCTGGAGAGAGAGGGAGGCAGGTGACACTCCAGGTAGGGGTTTGAGGCACCCCTCCCTCCCCAGGACCTTCTACCATCAACTGCTTTGTGGGAAGGATCCTTATCACCTGTTATATTTTAATATTGTTTATTGTTATGTTATTAGTTATCTTTATGTTACTTATAAACTGGCTTGGAAGGATCTGTATCCAGAAAGGCAGGAAAGAAATAATTGTAATAAATATATAACATGGTGATGCTAAAGGACATGCATCTATGCAATTTGCACCCTAACCCTAAACACTTGCATAAGAACAACATCTCTGCAATACTAAGCATAACAACTTAGGGAAGCTTACTCAACGAGTCTCAATATCTGCTTAAATATAACCCTCAGTTGTAGGATTATAATCAGTTTAAGTATTTCAAAGCATCTGAACACAAATACATGTATATATCATATATGAATGTTTTAAAGCCAATGATTGATAAGGTACTTACCAAAGATTCCAAAGTGCCCATCATCAAGGGAAATATCCTCTAGAAGTGAAGGGACAAACTATGAGAATAGTTCACATGCACAGGTTACCCAGTTAATTGCTAATTTAGGCTGCAAAACTTACACACACTTACCTGGAAGTAAGTCCCCTTGAACTTAATGGGACTTATTTCTGAGTAGGCATGTAAAGGCTTGCACTATATTATTTATAATAGCTACAACTAAAACATTTACATAAAAAGACAAAGAATATGCAGATTGTATCCTGCAAGATACCGCTAAGCCAACCAACCTGGCGCTCTCCAGATGTGTTAGACTACAGCCCCATCATCTCCAGGTTGGCTGGGGATGATGGGGTTGTAGTCCAACACACCTGGAGGGCCTAGATTGGGGAAAGCTGTTCTAAGCTTTGTTTTTTTCCTTTAAAAAGTATCCAGGCAACCTTAGCAGGATGGATTTCCTTCAAACTGAGCTATCTAAACTGGGAAAAGGATATGATGCCAAGATATTGCACTAGAAGGACAATGCATATGTTATGTCACTAATGTGATGGACCACAAAATACCTGCTAAGCAACCAATAAATCTATTTTGCTTATAATTTAGATCTAAAGCTTCAGTTATTACAAAAATTAAAACTTTCACTTTCATCCCATGCTACAGGAATGGAAAAGTTGAAATCTTTAAACACTGAATAAGCTCAACAACAACACAGAACTATAGAGTTTAAGATGACAAACGTTCTAATCAAAAGGTTAATTTTCCCTCCATCTCATTTTCAAGTGTTATTTTTTATTGTTGTCTGACCCGTCCACGTGTGACAAAAGCACAATGTTCCTTCAAGTATTACAAAAAAGTTCAGTTTGGAACATTACTGTGAAGGCATTAAACATCTGTGTAATTAATTCCCCACCCCAAGAGCAGATGGACTACTTAAGTAAAAAGTCAAGTGTTGGTTGTAAACTGTCACTGGAAAGTTTTCAAAGAAACATAAACTTCCCTTTAATTAAGTTATTAATTAATTAGGTTATGGCCCTAAGTTGTCTAAGGGTGCAATCCTATGCATGTTTAGACAGAAAAAAGTCCTACAATTCCCAGCATGCCCTATGTGCTGGCTGGGGCATGCTGGGAATTTCTCTCTCTCCTGTCTAAACATCCATAAGACTGCACCCTAAATGAGCTAAATCTTCTTGAAAGTCAGTGGTACCTCGACACCGACATTGGAAGATACTTATGATAATTACAGGTTTCCGTTTTACCTTTAAAAGCAATTGAGGGGCAGTTCATGCATTACTTCACAAACTGAGGATCTACCAGAATTTAAGATGCAGTAGTATCATCTGTGCAGTAAAGAGGATGGAATCTAGACTAACAGTGAGTCTTATAAATCTGCTGATCACTGAAGGACATGATTTCCTAAGTAGTCTTGATGAAAAGAATGAATTGGTAAGCAGAAAGTCATGCACACAATCCTTTCTAACAATTAGAAACCAAGCTATTCAGTGCAATCCTACGCATAGCTACCCAGAAGAAAGTCCCACTGACTTAAATGGGACTTACTCCCAGGTACATATGCACAGAATTGCAGCATTAAACTAAGTTCACTAATTTGAAGCTCATACATGCATGGAATTTACTTCCAAGTAATGTATTTAAGTTGAAATATAAAAGATGCATTTTCATATGTTTTATCATAACACACTGGAAATGTATAATGAAGCAAAGCCAATCACAATTTTTTCAGGTTCTGTTGTCCCACAGAAAACAGATAACAAGAAACTTCCATCACTTTATAAAACCACCTTGAGGGAGAGAGAACATTAGTTTATACCACCATTATGTTTCCATTTGCACTGGTTATCCTAAATTAAAAGAAAGGTGTAAGCTATGTTTATTGTATATTTACTTCACGCCCTGTTATATTCACAAATACATTTAGTATAATGTTTCAGAAAAGGGTTGTCTTGCCACTGAGGTAAAATGTTTTCTCTTTAAAAAAGAAAAGAACTGGGACTTAAACTTAACATAAACATTTATACTTTCTACTACAGAGGCATGGTCTGTAAAGAAAATATGATCTTGGATTCTCAGTCTCAAATTACAATGATTTGTAATCATTGTAATCATTTTCAAGTGTTTATTTGAAAATGTGCTGTCTTTTTTTCTTTTTAAATTAAGACTTCAGGAGTCCACAAATTCCTTCTCCACGTGGTGAACATAACACCCGGTGGAGAGCATCTCCACATCTACCCCACCCCACGCACACCTCTCTCCAGCTTAAATCTGGGGATGAAAACTGGGCTTCATCCATGTCACATTTCCAAAGCCCAATGTGAAATCGTAGGCAACCCCCACACCCTGCCCATTTGAACAGCCAAAATTTGTGGACCTGATAAAGTCATGAAAAGAATTAACTGTTCAAATCCATTTTGTTCACAAATGCAAGTAAAGTTATTGTATAATGTTTAGAGACCAATTCCCATGCTAGACTAAAAGGAAGGTGCCTTTGTAGCAGTGGTATTGTTAATCCTACAAAATATTATCAACCCCACTAAACCATTTTCTAACATATTAGTAATCTTATGCATATGCTCCAAACAGATGCAAATGATGCCCATACCTAAAGGGGTTATTGATCGTGGTGGTAGATGAGTCTCCCACTTGTGAATTATGACTTGGCATGGACCATCGGGAGTCTGTAATTTAAAAGTTAAACGTCTGCAATAATTTCTGTTAAATCCGATTTTTGACTGCGATGCCCACTTACAATCCTTTGTGAGCCTATTTTACTTACACACCCTCTGTGCAAAGATTGGCCTTGATTCATACCATTTATACCATAACTACTGATACCACTAAAATGCATCTGGTCATCCTAAGACCATAACCCTATTCAAGTGACATACCTCCATACAGGAAAGGCTGAGGGGGAGAGACATGGAATGTCGGCCCTTTACCCTATCGCTGACCTTTACACATTCAGCCTGACCTCTGAATGGAGTCTGCATGTCTTAGTCCTGTTCAGGGGCTAGGCTGAACATGTCGAAGTCTGAGTCCAAGCCAGTAGGCACGATTCCTCTCTGTCTCTGCCTCTCTGTCTCTGTCTCTCTCTCACACACACACACACTCCACAGGTCCAGTGTGTCACATGAATAGGGCTTGTTAAAAATTCTGACCAGAAGAATGGAGATTCTGGACAATGTTAACAGATATATAACACTCACAAGTGTTGAACATCATACTTCTTTAGAACAGTTGCAGTAGTCACACATATTAATAGCTTATGGTGGTATTTTTATACCAAGCCATTTAAAAATTGCTGAACTGTTGACTCAATTATAACTAATTTGGGGTGCGATCATATGCATTTGTAGACAGAAGGAAGTCCTAGAACTCCCAGCATTCTCCAGCCAGCTATGCTAGCTGGTGAATGTTGGGAGTTGTAGGACGTTTTTCTGCCTACAACATGCATAGGATGGCACCCTTAGGCATTTAACTCATAGTTATAGCTTTCTATAGTCACCAGTCAGACCAGTTCAAATATGACATAGAACACACAGCATAGGCCCTGGTCTGCTGCACTCTCGTGCAGACACAAAAACCCACCCTTGAACCAACACCAGAAAAACAGGGATCCAAAGGTGCTTTTCCACATGTGAAAGAAATCTTCTACCCCCAGAAGGCCTGTTTTACACCTTGTGCTATAGGACTGAACAAGTGAAATTTTACTGCCTGCACAAGAGGTTGCACAAGAATGAGAACTTCTATAGAACCTACGCATTATAGTACTGTATGAAATCCTGCAAAAACATTTGTACAGTAGCATTATCTTGGATCCAACCTATTAGTCTAAAAGCACAGCAAAAGCAAGAGACCAAAAGGTCAAAATGAACAGTAATAAGGAAGTTTGTAATTTTTTGTTATCAAACTCTTGGTTAAAGGGAGAGAGAGCTTGTAGAACAAAGAGAAAAAATAGGGCAGAAGGTTAGGCAGCAAAAATCTTGCCTGTGTATCTCTTAGCCTAACGAATTCCTTTGAAAATAAACATGGTATTTCCATGTCTGTATACACATTAAAAAAAAGTATCAACACAGCTCATCTGCATAATTTGTTCAAACACCATCCTAAAAAAAGGGAACTGCCCAGAGTCCAGGTGGACTGCAAACAACCTGCACAGGTTAGTAGTTTAAGCACGTATCCTTCCCACCCAAGTATATACATTCACAAAAATTCTCTTCACGAATCTACGTGTACTTGCAAAATATTACTTAGGAATATTACCTAAGGTGAAATCCTAGGGCTGGTCAAAGGCTGGCTGAGGTCTCACAGGGTACGGATTAAGTGCTGCTCTGCTGGCAGAAAGGGAGGCCCACTGGCAGAATGGCACTTACAGTATTGAAGGCTCCCTGGTATGCCTATGAAAAGCTGGCATAGTTTATTCCTTCCCATTGGCCGCAATGTGAGGGGGGAAAGAAAAAAAACTAGAAAAGGCAAGGGCTTAGGAAGTGGCAGTCACTTCACCGTGGAATTTTCACTTCACCTCCACCACCAGGATTGTTCTGTTCAACTACAATCCTAAACACACTTACTAAGGAGTAAGCCCCACTGAAAATTATTGCCTTACTTCCAAGTTAGCATGCTGCATGTCTACAGTTTTCGCCATTACTTACATGTAGAATTGACCCTTCCACTTCTTACGATTAAAAATCCACTTAAGAGTGAAATGTTTCAAAAATCAAAAGCACAGACCCATGAGCACTTATACTTGTTTCAGATATCTGGAACAGGTGAGTCACTCACACAATAAATGAATCTTGTGTAAGAAGGTCAAGATACACAGATTACTTTGTGCCCCTGAACCACTAAGGACTGCACTCATGCAATTTATTAAATTAAATGCTTGCACAACAGCATCCATGGTGACACCACATATGCCAAATAAAATAAGTCATTTTAAATGTTAATGCAACTTTGTCTTTTATGAACATTAAACTATTCGGCAATAAAAGCAGGGGCAATTGCATACATATACCAAAAGAAAATTAGCTGAAAGAAGATGTGCAAGTAGTTTTCTTTCTGGAAATACTTAAATTTTCTAGTGAGCATCTATATCTATGGCTGCTAGCAGGGAGGGATTTATCTACTACTGCCCAAAAGGAGCATTGTAAGCAAAAAGTTTCTAGAAACAGATGATTACCAACAGAAGGTTAAAGTCTGAGGTTAACAGACTACCATGAACAGGTAATGTTCCTTAAAGCATAAAAAGGCTCTTTTTAAAAAAAATCACTCACAGAGAGTTTAAGATGCTGTATAAAGTAGTATGGTTTTTGGCACAGAAGAAAATATTTGCTTTGTGTTTCTAGAAAGAAAAGTTATGGGGCCTGCATTAAAAGGTGGCTTCCTAAAGAGCCAGCATGCTGCCGACTATATCTACTCTTCCCATGGCATTTTAGGGCTGTTTTACATCTAAGATGGCAAGGAGGGGTGTGCAACAGTGAAACGCCTCTCCACTCTCAAGCTGCTTTAGATTCAAGGAATCATCTTAACTGGACAGCATTCTGCTTAGCAAGCTTTCACAAGAATCTATGTGATATGAAGTAGCTTTTCAAAATGGAAGCTAGAAATAAAGACAATAGTTTGGCTACTCAACAGTATCTGTCAGTTCAGATTATCCTATGTCAAAACATAATGAGAAGTTGTTAAAGTGGCCAGAGAGAGAAAGACAGAAAGTGTGTGCGCATGCCTGTCTACACACACGCACACACACACACACACACAGACTGGGCTCACACAACATGACAACCCATCGTGGGTGAAAAGCCGCAGTGGGTTGCCATGTCATCTGAACCCAGACTAATTCCTGCAGGGTGGCTTGCGCACGGACAACAAGCCACCCTAACAACACATGGATTGTTCCAGGGGTTGTTTTACCCACAATGGATTGGTGTGTCGTCTGAACCTGGCACTGCCAACCCATCATGGGTAGTGGGCATTGGCCAGCGAGCCACTTGGCAAGAGCAGCAGAAACCACTGCCACCCTTCCCAAGCACAGCCGCAATTGCTCTTTGCAATTGCGGCCAAACAGCTTCCCATGCTCCTTGCCAGTGACAGTCCCTCCAACTGTGCTCAAACAGCACTTTGGTGGTGCTGTCACTGGCTCCCCCCAAAGTTTTCATTTAAAAAGTGCATGCCACCCCTTTTTTTCACTCCCAAATGCAGTAACTGCATCTAGTTTGATAGCTGTCAAACTAGACATGGTTACTGCACCCGGAAGCAAAAAAGCAGGTGGCGTGCACTCTCGTATGAAAACCTGTTGCTGCCGACTCAGGGAGGGATGGACTAGGGCAAGGGCACCCCCAAGGGTCGGGGCAACCTTTTAAATCCTGCGGATTCCCTTGCTAAGTGGGCAATGTTGGGCACTTGCCAGTTGGGGAAACAACACCCCTTTTCCCACCCTGTCAACTGTCAAAGGTTGTCAAACCAGCCTATATACAGTGCAGCCTTGACTATTACCCTGTATGTTTGACAACTCAAACATACAAGGCTCCAGGCAAGGCAAGCCTGCATATTTTGGACAGTTGAAATTGCACAAGTGCACAAGTTGTAAAACCCACTAAAAAGGGAGGGGAGGGAGGCTTTTGTACACATTTCCTGGGCTGGGAAAATGCAGGAAAAAATCTGCCCCTGTTTTCACACACAGAAAAAGAGAAAATATTTTTTTTAAGGCTCCAACTGCGACCAGGGTCACGATCAGAGCAGGCATGGGGGCTTGGCGGCAGACAAGACAGGTCCTGCCACCAAGTCCCCGGGATACTGGGTGGAGTCGGCTGGAGACCAAGGGGGAAGGAGGGGCGGAACAACCCAAGGTAGACCTGATTGTCTGCTGGGCACACCATGGCTTGTTCTGACAACAACCCACACTGTATGGCTCATTTCGCATGGTGGTCTGTTGTGTTGTGAGAACTCAGCCACACACACCCCAAATCAAATCAATCTCCTCTTCTTACCAATAATATTCAGAGGAGGAGCACGTCAATACTTCAAATATTTGAGACTAAGGTTAGTTTCATCAGTTACTCCAGTGACAGAAAAGTAGCACTTCTACTACTCGTAAATTATGAATCAGAACTAAAGTCTGGTTCATATATTCCACTCCTACAGGCAACTCTAGCCATGGACTAAGAAATAATTGAAGTATCTTTAGGGTGCAATCCTAACTTGGAGGCAACCGCCTATCCAATGCAGGGCAGGAGAAGCACAGACGGGATTGTCCCCTCCATGCTTCAGCTGCCCTGCATTTGCGGCTAGACAGCAATTTGCGGCTAGACAGCCAATTTTGGCTGTCTAGCCGTGGGAAGGCGGAGGCGGCTGCTTGACGACACACAGGATGTGTCGTACCGGCATTTCTGCCTTCCCCACCCCGGAACACACAATTTTCATCACTCTGCACTCCTCTTCCAAGCGCAGAGTGCGGGCCCATTCCGAGCTGCCTGCGAGGCAGCGTGGGAAGGGAGAAAAGTCGGTTCTCCAGGAACTGACCTCGGAGCACGGGCTCCAAGGTCGGTTCCTGGAAACCGACATATCCTATGGCTGTCTAGCCACTGACTAGCGGCCATAGGATTGCTCCCTCTGTTAAGTGTTCTAAATCCAACCCAATCAACAGCTAAAGTTGTGATTATCACATAGGAGTCGGTTAGACATAAAAATATTAAGAGAAGTACTACCCTCCTGGTTAGAAACCTAAAAAAGCCCAACCTGTTAACTCTCCCTAAATGTTAAAGCATTACAGCTTGAGTACAGTAGAACTTCCATGGAAATAAACCTGCATCATACTAAACTTAAATACAGTCTGTTTCATCTCTAAGTTCAGATTTTACAACTGTGCTTGTGAATATGTTTATAAAATTGACACATACACGTGTATTAAAAAAACACACACCTCATTTGGCACAGAAATATGCAATAGGAAGAGTCATTTAATAAAAGTTCTGACGTATCATTATATTTTATATTTACGTAGTTATAGTCACTTACTGTACTCCATTTTTCTATACAATTCCTGCTTTCAGTTTCACTGTGTTATATCCATACACTAGAACAATGCACTCTTCACTGCAGTACAGCCTCCCCACACTTGGTCAAATCTGAAACCTCTGCTGGCAGCTAGGTTTATGATAGCCATCAATATTGGCTCTTCATATATGTCTCTACTCTGCTATTCCATAAAATTCATACTTACCATAGAAGCCTCTGCATCACACGGTACTTATAGCGTGCACGATACAGAGCACCTACTCAAAGGAAAGACACTCACCAATATATACTGTGAACTTTGCATGTATTATAAGGGAATTTGTCTTAACTACAGCAGATCTATCAACTTCTTAAAAGAACTAGGTTGTAGTTGTGTTCTCTTCCATATTTTAGACGTTTAACAAAGCTACAAGAGTGCAGATAAAAAGATATCAAAACTAACTTTGACTTATGAGATTTCTTGCCTTCCAAAGCCCACACACCCTCACCTACTTATAGCGTGTCCTGCAAAACCACTAAGGCAACAAGAACATGCCAACACATCTACCTATTTTCTACTATTAGAGGCTTATGTTGCTTATACATTAAATGTCTGTGCCCTGTTTAAAATGTTTGCATTTAAATTTAAGCTAACAGCAACAAAAGATTTTTGAGCGCACCATTTAAGCTAGATATTCTTCATAAGTTTATCTTTTCCTATACAGGCTGGGTTCACTCAACACAACAAGCCAGAGTATGGGTTGTCATTTTATTGTGGGTTGTTGTGTTGTATGAACCCAAACATGCTAATAAATCATGGTTTGTTAACCATGAATAAGCCACAAAGAGAACCCATGATTTGTTGTTAGGTTGTGAACTGTGGGTTGTTTGTAGTTAACAAACCATGGTTTGTTAGCACAGCTGGATTCACACAATACGCCACAATTCAACAGCAACCCATACTCAACCTGTATTCTGGCTTGTCATGTTGCGTGAACCAGATCACAATAAGCATCTGGGAAACAAAAGCATGAGATGTGCAGATCACTGCATGCAGCAGTTGTACATGTCTTTTGATCTGCGTACACATGCTGGGAAACAGTGACCAACCGCGGCTTGCCAGTACATGAAGAAAGATATATGCAGGTGCACTCTCTCGTTTTATGTTTTCTTACACAAACGCTTTTTGTGTAGGAAATTTTAACTGAAGCTAAACACAGTTTATTATTAGGAGAACTGAATAAAAATGAATTTAACAGCTGACTACAGGGTACAGACTATTTCCAACTGCCATACTACCAAAACCTTATCCTAAAGTTAGTCAACAAGTTATATTGCGGCTTATATAGGTATACATACCTGGGGTTCTAAAAAACTCCCTTGAAAATACCGATAGTCAATATCCTTTCCTCTAGGAAGGTCAACAGTAACTTTCCATAACAGACTGCAGAAAAATATTTTTGAAATCATTTTAGAAAAAAAATACAGGATGCCTGTCAAAGATGTTTCTTTAAAAAGCATTTGCTGTGCATGCACATATATACACAATGTGACTTTTGACTCCCCCCTCCCCCCGGTTCTGTTTCAAAGGGCCATTCTGACATAATACTGGAAGTCACAGCTAAAGGTTTTAAAGTATCCATGCAGTAAGCTCCATATGGAAACACTACACAGAAGATGAGCAACAGTCCACTTTCCTAGCACAGTATTCAGGATCCAACAAGGACCCAGTTCACAAATATATTCAGAAAAGGCAGTCTCCATGTAATGTTTTCAGGTGGAGCCATTAACATGATTACTGTGGCCCCCAAGCAGCTTCTCAAGTGGCACAGGAGGCTGTTGTTAAGGTAAAGAAAATGAACAAGAAGCCTGTTGTATGCATAGTAGAGCTCACTGTGCAACACACTGGATAACAGCCCTTGACCTTGGGATATTTAGTGGCTCAAAGACATAAACACTAATGTTTAACCAAAGGCACTTTCCAAAGGCTTCACTATATACTTGGGAGTGATTATTGGTCCAATCAGAAGATCCAAGACAGCAGTAGTACTAGGGGATCACACCCTCAAAGTATTCAGATAACCAGAGGAGGAGGCCCACAGGAAGAAGAGAGGAGAGATGTGTACAGCAGTGGATGTGGAGGCTATGTCTACATCTGGGAACACTGAATAAGGACCACAGCTGCAAGCACAGTATGAGCTGCTGAGAGAAGGTATTTCTAGTTCAACCTCATGCCCTAGCCCCAATCCTAGCAACCTCTTGCACATGTAAAGGTTGCTTCCACACAAACAGTGAGCTTTGATGAACCAGGGTGCTCACGTTTCTTTTAGAAGCTACGCAAACAAAACAAAGGATGCTATTCAGAAGGGGCTGGGGAATCAAATAAAAGATGACTTTTTGATATAGTCTATGGGCCACACAATTGTGTTACGTGGACAGACAGGTTTTTCCCTGAAGTACTTTATTATAAGCACACTAACCCAAATATGAGCCATGCAAGTGCTTAAGCAGCATCCAGGTACACATCAAGCACTAATCAACCTCAAGTGATACTTTTGCTTTCTAAAATGAGGCATACAGATGCTGAGGCAGTTAAGAAATAACACATGAACTGTATAGTCAGTGTTAACCAGCCTGTTTGTACAGTTAAGAAGTTCTGCATGCACCGCTAAAAGAAACTTACACATCACCAGCCTCATCCTCCGGCTGAAGGATTACTGCACATTGGGGATTCCAATTTCCCAGAGAATTGCAGCTTCCGCATACGGCAAAAACCTCTCCTAGAAAGAAGAGTGTGCATAAGAAAGTGCACAATAAAGCCTTCACATTACGAACTTTTGCCAATACTGAGCAGCCTATTAACAACATGTGCAGACTCAAAGGTAAACAACTTCTAACCTGCTTTTCTATTAAAAAGATTCAAAGCACTGTCCAAAATAGTAATACTATACAGGCAGGAGGGGAAGCATATGTGCCTGCCCAAGGCATGGCAGACCTAATTTTTCAGGGTGCAACCCTATGCATGTTTAGATAGAAAGAAGTCCTACAACTCCCAGCATTCCCCAATCAGCATGGCTGGCTGGGGGATGCTGGGAGTTGTGGGAATTTTTCTGTCTAAACATGCATAGGATTGCACCTTACTTTCTCTCTAAGCCCAGTTCATTGCTCAATAACAGGGTGCTAAAAGGCTCTGTGAATTGATATTATATGAGTAAACTTCTGTTAGCAGAGAGCTCGTCAATAAATTCTTAAATAAAGCTTAACACCAATGTAATTATAATGCTCTTGCTAGAACATGCTTTTCTGCCGCAATGAAGCGTTCATATCAGGAGATGAAACTAATAATTTGTATTCTGAACCTGGAAAGTGGTGACTTACACATTTGCTTTCTTCACTGCAGCGAAATGTTCACTAAATTACTTGATGTACAGACAGCTCTGTACAGATCCACAGGGGGGAGCAAGAGATACACTGATATCCCCAAACTGTTTGAACAAGATCCTGGTGTGCTTTATAAGTATGTACACGGATATTCATAAATTAATAGTCATGTAAGCATTTATATAGGTCATGTGTACTAGGCTAAAAGTCAACTGCCTGTTATCTGAGACAGCAACAACTTGTCCGCTGCTAGCTGAGTTTGGGACATTATATAATATTTCTGAATATGCTATCTTATGAAATAAAAGGATCAGTAGCTGACTTGGTCAGCACAGCTGCTGTGAGAGCAATGCAAGGTAAGTTTCACTAGCAGAAAAAACCTTACCAAGATTCTAGGAATAGAAAGGGCTCCACACTGGTGTAATAAAAGGGGTAGACATGAGCACAGAGGCAAGAACTGAGGGACAGAGAAGCCACAGAGCTAGGAAGCTACGTGAATAGGACCAAATAAACAGAGTACTGAATAAAAAGAGTGTCTGAAGGAAGAAGAAAAGAATACAACTGGAATGAGAAAAACAGTGGTATTGAAGTTTGGAATGTGCACATGGGTGAGAAAAAGACAAAGGGAAAGACCTGAATTTTATTACAAGCCAAGCCCGAAGGAGTTCTGAAAGTCCAGGTGGCTTCTAATGGGCTCACCTGGCACCAGCCCTCTTTTCTGTTCATTCTCTCTTTCTCTAAAACATACCACTGTAATGGGGGGGTGACTGTCCAGGGAAGATGAAGAAGCCACTTCAAGTCACACAGAGTGTCCATTAATGCTCCCTGTCCTTCAGCAGAGAGTTTGCCACCACTGGAAAAAGTCCTGCTCTTTAACTCCACCTGAATATGGTGGTGGGGCCTGGTACTGAGCCTCTGCAGATCCCAGCACACAGGAACAGGACAATTTGGACCATGAGAGACAATTCAAGGAAAATAGCCAAATACTTTCAAAACTTGACTTGCCCCCTAGGTCAAGATTTGAAATTGAGGAATTGCAAGTTGTGGCATACTGCCTACTCTGTGTGTGTCCATTCCACATGCGGCTACAGTTTCAGTAGCAGGTACAGGGAACTCTGATTTATGACATCCATTTAATGTTATCGCAAAGTTTATCATTCCTCACAAGAAAAGTGGCCATATTAATGAAAGCCTTTTAAATGAATGCCCTTTAAGAGTTTTTTTTTTAAAGAAAGGCAGCCAAGGAATTTAACATAAAATAGCCTAGTAGTTGCAAAATAGCAAAATCCCAGTGCTAAGAAACAGATTGGTTTCAGTGTTTACTCAATGGATCATAGCTCCATTAAAAAGTTTGTGTGTGTGTGTGTGTGTGTGTGTGTGTATACACACACACACAGATTGTGGTGGACTAAAACAGTGTCATCTGGGAGGTTGCCTAGTCACAGGCTGTACATTACAATATATCATAGAATAAATGTGAAGTAAAATTACAACTGCTTGGGGCTGGGAGAAGGGGAAGGTGTTGGAGCAAAACACTGAAAGCAGCATATTTTCTTTGAGGGAAGCAGAAATTCAGTATAGGTGGAAAGAGACAAACACTGAGCCTATGAACAGAAGAATCCATTAGCATAAAAGGGACTGTATAGGCATGAAAGCTGTAAACTGCAATAAAGAGCCAGCAGAGCCAAAGGGGCATTGGTTTCACACATCAAGCTGACCAATCAGACATATCTGGCAGGTCACTACTAAACAAATATTTGGAAATGTAGCAGAGCTCAGGAAAGCTCACCCTATTCATTAAAAAATGAATCTTCACACACTTGCTTAATACAGAGCAGGTTACGTTACACCCTGTGAAAGTCTTCTATATGTACAAATCTGTCTGTGCAAGACAAAAGAAATCCAGTTTCCCCACACATCCCACCTCCAAGTATTGCACATGATGTATAGTTATTACATTTTAAGATGTAATTAAGTGTAATAATAATATGTAATAATAATATGTAATATGTATTACTTATTAAGATGTCCTTCCATTTTTCTTGTAAAACTGCAGTAAAAGAAAAGTGTTTTGTACCTGGTGGTGATATTCCTCTTATTGCAAAGGTAACCCGACAAGGTGCCATACTTGTGAAGGATGTTCAATGGCTGCTGTATCCTGAGGAAGGGGGGGAAAGCATTGTTTTAGGAGTACTACACTAATTCTGTATATATCTTAATAGATGAACTTATTTATTTTATTCATTTATACCCAGCCTTTCAAGATAATAATTCTTCTAAAGGCAGCTTGTAGTACAAGTAAAGAACAATTACTGAGAATTCAGCAGCAGAAACATTTTAATACAGTATCTAGGAGTCTGTATGAATTATTCATAGAAATCCTTGCAGAATGAAAGGTTTTTACTACAAGTCTAAAGATGGCAAGAGAGGAGGCCTGTCAGGTTTCCCTGGGGAGGACACTCCACAGGCATGGAGCCACCATTGAAAAGGCCCTGTCTTTGGTACCCGCCAAGTTAATCTTAACTAATAAAATGCCAAAGAGTGGGGTCTCTTTGATCTTAGGGCTCAAGTAAGTTCATGTGGGCATAAGTGGGCCTTCAGATGATAACCTGGCATTAGGCCATTTATGGCTTTAAAGGTCAGTAGCACTTAAAATGAACCCAGAAACAAACTGATAACCAGTGTCACTGATGTGGGATCAGCATAATGTGAGCTCGCCACCTTGCTCTTACCAGCATCCTGACAGCCACATTCTGGACCAATTGTAATTTTTGAACCGTTTTTACAAGGTAGAATGGGAAAGAACATCATAGCAGTCCAATCTGGATGTAAGCAGTGCACAAGTGACTGAGGTGAGGTCCACATTTTTCAGATAGGGTTGCAGTTAGCAAATCATGTGCAGCTGGTAAAAAGCACTCCTAACTACTGATACACATGCATCCAGAGATAGTGCTGGGTTCAGAAGAACCCATGAACTGTATACTTTCTTCAGAGGGAGTGCAACCCCATCCAGAAAAGGCTGAGCAACTTCATTCAGTTCAGAAGAATTCCCAACCAACAGCAGTTCTACTTAGTCTGAATTAAGTTTCAGCTTATTCATCCATCTCAGAACAGCCCCCAGACACCGGTTCAGAGTTTCCACAGGGTCCCTGAGATTAGTAACAGAAAATGAGGAATAGAGCCAAGTAACATCAGCATAGTTATGACATTTCAGCCCAAACTTCCAGATTACCCCTCCCAGCAGTTTCACATAGAGTTAAATCACATGTGGGACATAGAGTGGAACAATACTTCTTCAGCACCACCAGAAAGGACTCAGGGCAGAATAACAGTGCCCCAAGTGCTACTCTAAAGGAGACCCAGAAGCATAGATAATGGTACTGAAAGTTACTGAGAGATCCAAGAAAATCATCAGGATCATACCCCCCCTATCTCTAACCACAAGTCATCTGCCAGGACAACTCCGCCTGTTTCTGACCCCAAACCTGGCCAGATACCAGACTGAAATGGATCTAATTAATGAGTACCATTCAAAACTGCCTTAAATCCTGTTTTCTGCTGAGAAGCTTTTAGTACTTGACTGGATTGTGCACCCCCCCTTTTTGTTATGAAAAGCCATTTATCTTTAAGAAAGAGCATCACATTTAGTTAAAGTGAGCAAAATATGTCATTAATCTTCTTATTTGAGTAAAAAAAGTTAACCAGAAAAGCTTTCAAAGTATTAGTTGAACATAAAGAGACACCGATGTCAGCAGTGTCTGCTGAATGAACTTTTAACAACCCAGTTAGAACTGAACTGTATATTCCACATTGGCCGTTTTCCTACTCTACCAAGAAAAAGTGTCATCAGATTTCTTCATACCAAGGAAAAGTAAATGAAACATTTGATGATCTCTAGACTGAGTGAGGTCACTAACTCTGAATTCCAAAGAGGACAGCTTTCTTGAATGGGTGTCCTACTGTTACCTAGTGATCAGTACCTCCTTTTCTATAAACCTGTTGTGGACCACATGTTAGACAGATGGACAATTTTTGGCTAGCCTTGGCAGCAAATAAAAATGTATGGTCACCACTGACCCTTTCCTCACTTGGGCAAAGCACAGGGCCTTTGCCTGATGTCTAGCTGAGCTACAAAAGTACTAAGATGTCTTACTGCTTCTTTTGTAGTTGTTGTTGTTCAGTCGTTAAGTCGTGTACGACTCTTCATGACCCCATGGACCATAGCACGCCAGGCCTTCCTGTCCTTTACTCTCTCTCGGAGTGTGCTCAAATTCATATTCATTGCATCGGTGATGCTATCTAGCCATCTCATCCTCTGCCGTCCCCTTCTCCTTCTGCCTTCAATCTTTCCCAGCATCAGGGTCTTTTCCAGTGACTTTTCTCTTCGCATTAGGTGGCCAAAATATTTGCGCTTCAGCTTCAGTATCTGTCCTTCCAATGAGCACTCAGGGCTGATTTCCTTTAGGATTGACTGACTGGACCTCATTGCAGTCCAGGGGACTCGTAAGAGTCTTCTCCAGCACCACAGTTCGAAAGCATCAATTCTTCGGCACTCAGCCTTCCTTATAGTCCAGCTCTCACAGCCATACATTACTATTGGGAAAACCATAGCTTTGATTAGACGGACCTTTGTCGGCAAGGTGATGTCTCTGCTTCTTACTATGCTATCTAGGTGTGCCATAGCTTTTCTCCCAAGGAGCAAGCATCTTTTAATTTCATGGCTGCAGTCACCATCTGCGGTGCCTCCAAAGCCCAGAGTGAGGTCAGGTCAAGCCCTCCACACTTCTTCAGAGTTCCAGGCTTGGAAGAAAAATGAGGGTTCATTCTGTAATCACACATACCTCCTCTAACACTCAAGCTAACACTCCTCTAACACTCTGGAGTCCCTCCAAAGTCACTTACTGTCTCTAAGAGGGACATTTATAACTATCCATCCACATTTTGCATACAAAGTATAAGAAGTAGATTAGCCCAATATAAAGAAGGGGCAAACTGCCTCATGAACTACAGTCCCTAACCAAAGCAAACAGATATAGAATTAATAAATGCATATACCAGAGGTACATGTGCAGTGGTAATGGACTGGGAAAATCAAGAAACGCAACAGTTCAGCTGAAGAAGCAACAAGAGGTAATGAATAAAAAGAGCAGAAAACAGCAGCAGGAATCTCTGGGCTGTTAAGGAGGAAGGACTAACAGCTGTTGGATTTTAGGAAAAGAGGAAGACCAACAGAGACTTCTTCATTTATGCACCACTTATATCAATGGTGCGCTTTCTGTTGTTGCTGTAGTTTTATATCCTGGTCTTCAGAAAAGAAAATTTTCAGAGTGGGAAGCAAGATTAAAAACATAACAGAACCCAAGCCAACATAAGTAAATGAACAGCAGCGCAAAAACAGCCTCTTATTGAAAACAAAAGTAAATGACTCCAGTGCTAAAATACCTAAACGGTCAGGGCAAATAAGAATGTCTCCACCTGGCACCAAAGCAACCTCAGGCCCAGTGCCATGCAAGCTTCCTCAGCAAAAGCACTCCATATCAGGATGCCACCATAAAAGAGACCCTATTCCCAGTCACCACCCACATCACTGACTCACATAGCTCCAAGAAGCATAAAAGCAGGCACAAGAGCAAAATGCATGAGTGGAGAGAAGAAATGCTTACTTTGATTATGCTCTATGATACTGCAATTACCAATTTTCTGCAGAAAGATACTAAAATGCAGCAACACTGAGGAACGTCACCTGAGCCTTGTTATCTGTGATAAGGATGGGGAAAGGATGGGAATCAAGTTGAATAAAATATAGTTTCTGGTTACAGTTGTTGTTTTTAAATCCAAGCCTAGCCTTAAAATTGTGTTAAAGTGAAACAGGCATGTATCTGTGGAATTACATGATTTCCACGAACAGTGACTCTTAACTGAGAAAGTCAAGGGAGTAGCTAACATTCTGCACTTTGTGATAGCAGCCTTGGCATGACTGGACCTTTAATTTCTCTCAACAGATAGCCAGCAGAGATAAGGTAACTTGCTTCTATAGAAAAATCACAAGGTATTTTGCAGCTGCAGTGATGCAATGCAATATTATAACCTACTCAAGTTCAACTGGCATATGCACAACATGGTATCAATGTAGAATGCTACTGAAGCTGATTTCTTCCAGTTAAAATCCCTATTGATTAGAAATGCTGGACTGAACTATAGAATTAAGAAGACTGATAAGCTTTGAAAAACACTTACTAAAAAATATTAGTATGAGAACTTAAGCCCACTAACTGGGAAAGCATGGACTAAGTATTTAGGATTAAGCTCATCTGATGTTTTGATTCCCTAGTCAGGAACTAATTTTCAATTGGGCCATATTTTGAACTGAGCAAGAGCTGAAGGGCCAGGCAGAGGCTTTGAGCAGCTGCAAAGACTTTCCTGTAGGTACTGCAGCAGCTCTGTACTATTTGCTGTGTCGACATGCTCACAGGACTGAGCAGCTGAAAGAAAGAATAAGGGAAGGGCTCTGGCAAAGCTTCTCTTTCTCTTGACAGTGCAGGAGAGCCAGCTAAAGAGCCCCTTTGCCTGTGCCTTAACTTGGGAAGCAGCAACTGTGGTCCATAATAGCACAGGTGGATGGGGTAATCTTTGGGAACAGGAATTATGGTGGGGAACCAAGTTGAAAATCTTCGGGGGCTTGATTTGTGTGACCTCCCCTCAGAGGCCTCCAGTTGCCTAACCCTACATTAGTACATTTGTACCTGAAAAATCATTCATTTGTACCACTATTTCAACATAGTTATTGTCTAGGATGCTCATTTATTCTTGGCATTATTGCACTACAAGCATTTCATAGCATTTCATAGTTATCAAGAGGAGTTCTAATCAGTCGACTGCAAAGTTGCCTATATTAGAACATTAGAGAAAATCCTTTTTTTAATTTTTCCAATATGAGATTAACAGACACAAATCTCAAGCTTTAAGTCATACTATGCTCAGATCCAACTGGTATTTTTAAATCATTAAATAATCAGAAAACCATTTCAAATGCCTCAACAGGAATTGCTATAATAACCAGGAAAAGCCAATATACTCTGCCCTCAAAGCAATCATCAAATGAACTGCGTCACCAACTAAATTTAAGTACTGGTTACAACTGCAGTTTATATTGCTATCCTTAAAATAAATACGCCACCTATATTGAAACTCATATTTATGTTCAAATTCCACGATCCTAAATGAATGTATTAACCCTGTTTGAAATAAATGCGACTGAGGTGTGCATAATGGGGAGAACCACAAACTAATAAATCCCAGTGGTAGGGTGTCCTGTGGAAAAGCTCTCAGGTACAGATTTTCTGCCTTTTTTTAGTCTGCTTCAATCAGCAATCCAGGATACAACCAACTGAAAACTTCAGCTTTGAGCACTGCTGAGACACAGCAGACTGGCTGCTAACTCATACAGGCAGCGACTCAGAATTGCCATCATCTGTGGTTCTGGACTAGGTCCACTAGCTGATAGCTTGAAGAACCAGGAGTTTCAGATACATAGACATCCCCAATTTTCTATGCAGGACAGTGACAAACCATGATGAACATCTTATCTTTGGGGTGCTGCAAGGCAAGCTGTACATTTGTAAGAAGGGGCACGTCCACATGCATGAGGGAGCCCCCCTTTGGAAAATCACCTTCCCAGTCCAGGGGTTTAAACTCTTGGGTATCAAGCCACTGTTGGTCACCAACGCAACTGGAGCCTTAGCAGATTCAGAGAGCATGATAACTTCATGCTTATCTGGGACTACATCAACTTGCTGGGCTTGGCCAGGCAAAATCCTTTACTGGGGCCCAGTGAGAAGCAGTTTGGGCCCCACTTCCCTGTCCTCTCTGATGCTTATAACAGGAAGATCCACAGTTTGACCATGGAGTCAGACAGATACTTTGGATACATCTCCTTTGTCATGGCTGGAATGCCCCGACTTTGAATCTATCGCAGAGGCTCAACTGTTGCACTTGCTGGAGGTGAATGCTGTGGGAATCAGCACTACAGTAGTAGTAGTTGTGACAGGGACTATGGGCCTTTGCTCTTTCACTGATCACCAACAAGGCGGCAAAGGACTACAATAACAAAGAGAGCGTTACCCATCATAGCGTGTTGGAGATGAGCCGGAGGTGAGGCTCCACATTCCAGATGCTCTTCACAAAACTGGTGGATGAACTGGACTATAGCAGCAGCAACCAGAAAGACAACAAGACCTCCTATCAAAATGAAGCCTAAAACCAGTTATGTATGTGAGCTGTGGACCCAGGGATGCACTGGATGGCGCTCATGAATTGGGCATCAAGGAGAGAGCCTCCCACCAGAATCCAAACAAAATCTGGACTGAGAATCCAGGACCTTCATCTTGCCTGGCTCTATATACCGGGCTGGGCAACTTCAGAAGGTCCAGGGAGCATTTCTCAGCACCCCCACAAGTCACACATACATGCGTGGGCACAACCCCCCCCCACATGGCATCAGCAGTGGCTACAGAGCACCCAAAAGTCAAAATTAGCTTGTTTGCAGCCACTATGGATGCCACCCCCCCCATTTTTAAATTAATTTGTGGGACAGCAGGGGCAGTGTGTTGCCCACTCCTATTATACACCACCTATTGGGTGTGGAAAGATTTGAGTTGGCCTTTTCCTCTTTAGCTTCACAATTCTACTGATGTTGGGAACCATATGTAAGCTGCACTGTGCTCCCTGGAAAAAAATAAATATAAATGCCAGCCCATTTTCCTTTTGTGTCAGGTCTTTTAGATTGTAAGAACAGGGACCATCTTATTATTGATCTTTGTAAGTTGTTCTGGGAGCCTTTTGAGGGTGAAGGTTGGGGTAAAATGCTTCACATAAATAATACAAGAAGGCAATATGACAAAATCAGCTCCTCTGATACTACAAGGAACTCTGACAAAAGGGCAATGAAAAGAATCAATATAAATGTAAGTCTAGATTTTGTGTACAACACTGTAATATTAATCTTTTTTTAATTACCTCATGTACTGACACAAAATATTGTTTTCCCTACAATACAGAGAAAACATCTAACACACCCCACTTTAATGAGTTTGATAAGAATGTTATTCTTCTAATCCTTAACTTCTGAAGAGTTTTTGTCCTAACATTTTTAAGGATAAACAAGGCTCAAAAGGGTACTTCATACTTCAGGCATCAACTTCATGAGCTTTAATACAGTCACTTTTTTCCCAAGATAGACAGCTGTTCCATATCAGCTGCCTACAGCAACACAAAACTCTTTTTATCATAACGTACATTACATAATGTGGAAAGACCTTTAACACATTTCCTCCTCACCCTGTCTGCGTGTCTATAACAGATGCAATAATTAAAAACTCTTCACTAGAGTACTTCTCTTAGGCTGGCTTTTCCCCAGCTCCATGACAGCTTCTTATGAGAACTTGGCATCCTCCCCATACATTCTGCAGTACAGGGCAAACAAGAAAGCCAGATCAACGTCATACCTATTTTCCCTTCTTCCTCTGCAGAGCTGGTCAGATCAACCAGGAACACCATGAATTAACCCAGTACCTGTCCCATAGTACTCTGTAGAGCTAGAATGAAAAAGGAACTACCTGACAAGACCCAACAAACTGTTGAGGAAGAAGTTGGATCTGCTACACACACCAAGCTCAATAGGAGGAGCGGGAGAGAAAGAGCCTAGCTCTCACCGACACTGACATGGTCAAAGTCTGAATTGTACTACATCAGATTGGAGGTGGACACTCACATGGTTGAATGTTCCTACATATACATCCTGTCACACAGAAAATTGTCATGTCAGAGATAACAGATCTAAGCTAGCCATCTTCCTCACATGCCAGGGTTTTGTTTTGTTTTAAAGTACAGGGAATTCTTTTGGCATGGAGAAGTACCCAATCAAGCAAGTCCCCACCTGCAGTCTGAAATGGTACAGGCTAGACACAAGTTAGGACATCCCCCACACCCACCAAGTGTAGGGGGATGAGATCTTGAAATAGGGAAGACCACCATCTTTAAAAGCCTGAAGGATTTATAAATAGGAAGAGAAGGGGCACCTTATTCCATGTAACTCTACAAAGCTTTAAGTTGAAGGGGCAATGAGGATAAATCCCCCCCCCCATACAGAATGTGCTTCTCTCACTGAACCTTACAGGTTTCTGGCAGAATTGCACTCTCCTAAACAGAGAACCAATGTAGTTTAGATGAGGACCAGTGCACTAGATAACACTGATTCTGTATTCTCCTTGGTGGATTACACCAATGACATAATTCTATTGTTTACCTTTGTCAAACAGAAAGAAAGAATTGCCAGATGAAGAGGACAGGGCACTGTGCCTCTGACAGTTGTGTAGTAGAGACGCTGGTGCATATTTCCTCTCTCCACACAGCAAACTGCATCTGCTGAAATTCCCTCTTCTACACAGCTATTGAAATTGCAGTAACCCTGCTATCCTCCTTTAACATTTGGTCATTCTAAGGACAGAAGGTGAAAGATGGCCACACACAATAAATAATTTAAGGGCGCAATCCTATGCATGTTTAGAAAGAAAAAAAGTCCTAGAAGTCCTACAGCCATGACTGGCTGGGGAATGCTGGGAGCTGTAGATTTTTTTCTGTCTAAATATGCATAGGATTGTGTCTTAAGTCAACTCCCGTCCTGCAGGTTGGGATGGAAAGAGGATCATGAGCCACCTAAGGTTAAAGACTACTGGCATACTGGAAAGAGCTTAACCAAGGAGAGTCCAATTCAAATCCCCCATTGTCATGGCACCCACTGGGTGGGTGACCTTGGGCTCAGTCGCCACCTCTCAGCCTAGCCTATCTTGCAAGATAACTGTGAGGAGCAACTGAGGCAGGGGGTGGGGGGAACACCCTGACTTTCTTAAGGAAAGGCAGCACAAAAATGTAATAACCACAAAACAACCATTTTATTGAGAATGGGGCCATAGCTCAGGGGTAGAGAACATATTGAGGATCTGTTGGGCAGTGTAGTGGACAATACTGAGGTAGACAGACTAATGGTCTAACTCAACAGAAGGAAGCTTCCTATGTAACAAGCAGCTCCTGGTGTCGGAAACACCCTTGCGTGGTGGCACAACCACACACCAACACCCAATCACTTTCCACACCACTTCAGCCCTCCCAAGCAGGGCTGGGTTTTTTGCTTTTGTTAAGGAGTGGCAGGTAAGGTCTTCCACCCTGAGGGTGAAGGAAAGGGTTCGAATCTTACCGTTAGCAATTTGCCAGGCAGGAAGCAAGGGAATTACCCCGGAACAAAATGAACCCGGAACGGTATCGGGGAAGGGGAGACGGGAGGGAGCCGCAGCATCCCTCATGAATGCAGGCAGAGGACAAAACAGCCGCTGGACAGCCGCACACAAAGGAGCCCTCTTTCAGCGGCTTGCCCCCTTAGCTTTGCCGCCGCTGGCGGCGTCCCCACGGCCGCCCCCTTTTTGGTCCCAGCCCCAGCTTTGCGGCTAACCTGTCCAAGGAGGGGGATTGTGAGGGTTTCGTATGATGGATGATTGATTATGATGGCGGCGGCGGCGAGTCGGTCTCTCGCCCCTCTCAGGCAACTTCCTTCCCGCAAAGCTCGGGCTCTGGGAGAAGGGCGGCTCTTCACGCCGGCGGTGTTGGCGAGATGGAGGAGGAGGAGGAGGAGACGCGGTGCTGCGCTGCTGTTTGCTGACGACGGAGCCTCTCCCTGACCCAAACCGGTTCCAGCCGCCCGGCCGCAGCCGCCGCTGCCGCCGCCGCCGGGCGGAGAGAAAGAGAAACTCCAGCGGGTACCAGGGGCACGTGACGGGCGCGACCAATGAGGAAGCGGAGAGGGGAGCGCGGGGAGAAAGACCGGCCGAGAAAAGCGGCGGCGGCGGCAGCGCGCGGGGTTTCCTAGAAAGCGCGGCCTTGGGAAAGCCGGCAGGGGCGGGGCGTAATGGGACAGAATTACCTGGAAAGGGACGGGCAGGGTGCTTGATTGTGTATGAGGGGGAATGAAAGTGGCGGCGGCGGCGCGCACACGGCAATGCGCAAGCCTCCGAGTGTCATAAAACTGTTCTTCAGCGTCGCTGCCAAGCCAAGCAAAAATCACAACGGCGGGCTGGCGGGCGCGGAGGGAAAGGAAATGTTCCTGGCAGGGTCGTCGCCTGAAGAACTCCAAAGTAAGGAGCACTTCAGGGGGCGGGGAAGTGTCGGCACATGCCCCCACCGCACACATTCGGGGAACAGGTCAGGAGGGCTGCACGGGCTAAGCCCAACGCTAGCGTGCCCGGCGGCCGTGCCGTCCTCACGTGGTGGGCGAAGCCTGACGCCGCGTGAGTCGACTTGGGAACGCAGGAAGCTGCCTTATACTGAGTCAGCCCCCGGTCCATCCAGCTCAGTACTGTCGACGCTGATGGGCAACCGTTCTCCAGGGATGCAGGCAGGATTCTTCCCAGCCCTACCGCGATGCCAAGGACTGACCATGGGACCTTCGGCATGCAGACATACCACTGAGCCACAGCTCCTCCCATAAAATTCACACAATGGAGCTTTCTTCGCTCCTCCCCGCTGAAGCTCCCGAGTACCCCCAAATCTGCTCTGGAGGGTCCCCCATTCCTTTGGAGCAGATTTTATGGGCACATTGGGGGCTGCTAGAGGGGAGAGGAAATTACCCCCCTCCCCTTTCTTCTGACAGACGCTATTCTGTTAGCGACTCCCGCTAACTGGATACCACCCTATACACAAATAGCAACGTATGTGCCCAGCAGTCCTCCATGCCAGAGGGAACACTGATTTGTCCAGAATCTCCCCTCACGTGGAGAATCTCTGCTTATGTACACACCTGGAGTCCCTTCTCACAAGCCATGAATGTGTGGAGGATGTGACCGCTGGGTTTGTCAGGAGGGGTGGTGTTGGACTAATCTGTGTCTGAACCTGCCTACTTACTACAAGATGGCATTGGATGGCCGTACGCATTGGATCATCCCTATTGGACTGTGCCCAGAGGTACAATCCTATGCAGGTTTAGACAGAAAAAAATTCCCAGCATCCCCCAGCCAGCAGGATTTTTTTCTGTTTAAACATGCATGGGATTGCACCCTACCACTTTTTTTTTTTTAACTGAATGACTAAAAAGACTGGGAAAATAAACAGATCTTCTCCTGGCACTGAAAAGACCACAACCTAGGTGCCAGGCAAGCCTCTTGGGAGGGGAGATTCCAAACTGGGGTGCCACCACTGAAAAGGCCCTCCTTATTGGCCTCCCATCTCACCTTATTTGGTTGGGGGACCCAGAGGAGAGCCTCAGAAGATGACCTTAAGGTCTGGGCAGGTATATATGGGGAGACAATCCTTCAGGTAACCTGGCCCTAAGCCATTTAGGCCTCTAAAGTTAATACCGGCACTTTGGATTGAGCCTGGAAACAGACTGGAAGTCAGTATTCATGTCTTCCCATGAAGACACCCCAAGCTGCCAGTGTGACATATTTATATTGTGCAACTCTGCCAACCCACCTGCATTAGCACAGCTATGTGATTGCAATGGCAAAAGTGGGTGGGGAGAGGTGTTCAAGGACAGATGCATGAGTGGCCAGTTTAGTAGGCACCCTATCCACAAAAATGAATCATTCTGTCAAAATAAAAAAGAGCCTTGCAGCATTTTAAGGACTAACACATTTGTTATGGCATAAGCCTTTGGGATCTAGTGCCCACTTCATCAGAAGCTGATGAATTTTAATGAAACGATGAAGGTGCTCATGTGATGGAGATATAATAGAAAGGGTTTTTTTAAGGTGGACTAAGAATTTTTATACTATTTTCTTTGTGACACGTACTGTGTGCCTACTAGCCAATACAGCCTCCCACAACCTGATGTCTTCCAGATGTGTTGGACTACAGCTCCCATCGTCTCTAACCATTGGCCATGCTGGCCGAAAATGACAGGAATTGCGGTTCAGTGCATCTGGAGGGCACCAGGTTGGGGAAGGTTGAACTAGAACATTAAGCTAATTGCGTATGAATTTTTGGAGTTTGCTTCTTGAAACAGTTTGTTTTTATTGGCCTATCTTTCAAATACCTGTAAATTTCTGATCCCCTTAATAAATCTATCTTTTAACTTTTTATGCCAGAAGCTTGCATCTCAAGGGGTTGACATCTGCTCTCCAGTCCTACTTGTGCCCATGTTCAGCTTGTCCTACTTGGATTTGGGGCATCTTCTCTAGTTGCAGGAGGTTCCTTTCTAACTGAGTGTGAATGTTCAATATGTATTTGGGTTCAACCACGGCAACATAGAGGAAGGATTAAAAGTCAGGGCTAACTTCAGACAGCACCTTATTCTTGTTTTACAAGGAGTGATAATTAGGTGGTGCCAACATCCATCATTTCAGATTTAAAATCCCTTTTTAAGTGGGATAGATTGTAATTACTTTTCCACAGCACTCATAATCATATCCTGTGTCTCATTCGATATTTAATTAAAACTGCTGCTAGTGCTAAGTTGACCTGTCAAAGCTGCAGATCCGATTCCACCACCAGACAAAAGTTTCTAAACAGATATAAGAGGCCCAGTCACAGCAGGGCTGAGCCAGTATGGCAGGTAGATTATATTCTTTAGTCAAGGAAAACCCAAATGCTCACTAATCTTAAAGCAATACGGAAGAAGTTTATTTCACCATTACAGCTAATTACAGCCAACTCTACACTGGCTGTTCAGGCTGTGTTATATCAATCAAGATTAATTTATACAAAAACAACAAAGAGTGTTGTGGCACCTTAAAGACTAACACTTTTATTATGGCGTAAGTTTCCATGGACTATGGCCCATAAAAGCTTGTGCTATGATAAATTTGTTAGTCTTTAAGGTCACAACCCTATGCATGTTTAGTCACAGAAATGTCTAAAGACTTCTCAGCCCTGATTGTAGTTTTGCAGTACAAGAGAGAATACAAATTATATACAAAAACCATAAAACAGAAATGTCACGCTTATACCCACTGGTTAGGATTTTCAAATGTATCTATCCTCTTGTGTCATGGAAAGGTATCTTAATTCTTTTACATGCATCAAAGATCTTGAGGTTTATCATGCAAGGCTTGTAACTAAAGCATATTGTGTGACAGTATATTTTATTCCATAAAAACCCACTTGATTTGTATGGCTGGGCTAGAAAGAGGGATATGTACAGGCAGATGTATAGATGGAGTGACTAACTCAGTACCTTGTTTATACAAACCATATTGAGATAAGCATTGCATGTACTTCCTAGGACATTTCTGGAATTATACAGAAAGATACGTGCTTAATTCAACTATAATAAAATGCTTTTCTTAAGGATAAACAGAATCCTGCTTCTACGATTTGTATAGATTCTGTTTGCGGTCATTACTTCACTGAAGGACAATGCTTCTATTCAGTTTATTGTCTTATTTCTGTATCCACTTTTTAAAAACTTACATGCATTTCAGACAAGGTCTCTAAATACTATAGTTGCAATCCTAACCTCTTCCAACCATCAAGGTTTTGTATTTAAAATGCTGAATAAATTGATCTACATCAGCATTCTTCAAAATGCACTGCTAGCCTAAGGTGGAAGGTCACATTTGAAATATAATTTTACAATAATGAAGCTAAAGAAAGAGATCCTTACCATGTGAAAAAGTGGGTGTAGCTTAATTCTCATTCTTAAGCATAGATTAATTGACATGGAAACAAATATTTTGCTCTCTCCTCTTGTCCCTGTAGACAAAACCATAGTAACCTTTTCTCATACTTATAGAACAAAGCAAGGAAAAACAACACAGTGACTCAAACCAAACCTGTCCTTTTAGCTTCCTCTTTGTTTTCCAGTGGTGATGTGTTCTTTCATACTCTTTCCTTTCCTGAAATTTATTATTTTTAAAGGAGTACATTCTTAAAGGATTATACTGGCATCCAGGATAAGGCGGGTCATAACACTGAAGTAAATATCTATACACTAATAGAGATCTTAGTGCTGCATGAACATATCCAAGGGGACTCTGGGGGCTGGAGTGGAGATCATACAAGGCTTGCCAATAATTCTGCAAAAAATACTGTGGTGCATAGGGATGTACAAGAATTTAATTTCAGCTTGGAAATCACTTGAAATACACAGTTCACTATCGCCAACAGGAATGGGAGCGCATGTTGTCAAATTTCTGAAACTGAATTTACATTCACAAAATGTGCACTTTAAAAATGCACACTTTTAGAAATGCACACATCAAGAAATGCACTTAAAATGCACAACTTTAAAATACACAGCTTTTAAAATGCTCAATTTAAAGTGGGCATTTTAAAAAGTGGGCATTTTAAAAAGTGGGCATTTTCACACTTAGTCAATGGGGGAAAGTGCACACTTTTGAAAAATATGCAGTTCTCCCATTTGAATGAGCCAACACCCCCCCCCCCCAACGAGAGTGAAAGCAAGCTGAACTTTGAAGTAAGGTTCAGAGAATGTCAGCAAGTGCAAGCATCCCTGGTTCTCCCATCCCTAGTGGTACAACTGTACCAAACTGACAAGAACCATTTCTCAGCCATTTCACCCACCTCAAAACACATAGTGGAACCAGGAGGTCAGCATTTGGTGGGACATCACTCCACAACTCATAAAGGAAAAGGTTCAGTCCCCCCTCCCACACCGTTAATCATTCCCCAACAAGGCAGGCAGGACTGGTCACAATGGACAGGTGCTCCCCCCCAACTGATTGAAGGATTTGAGGAAGTAGTGCCAAAAATCACAGCTGGAAAGCTGCATCTAGTCAGTGTAGCCAATCAGTGGTGTAGTGGAGGCAGGATTCACAGGGACACAGCCCCGGCACTTTTTCATTAGCAGGGACTCTGATGTCATCTGCCACCCCCCTCAGAATTTCCTGTTCCCTCTGTGCTTAGCTGAGATCCTCCCTGTAGCTGTGGGGGGAATGAATCTTCCAACCAACAATATATTGTTCCATGTTGGAATTCAAAGTATTTGGGATGACTTGGTCTGGAACGAGCAATTAAGACCTGGTGGAGAGGAAAGCTCTTAGAACTGGTTTGTTGATATGGATCGACACAGCTGCCTGAAAGTTTTGGACTGCCCTTGGGGACTGTCACAATGAGCTCCTGCATTTCCAAATTTACCACTACAGCAATGTGTGTGTGTGTGCGCGCGCGTGTGTGGTGTGTGTGTGTGTAGTTCAGTCCAGCTGGGTGTGTGGATATTTCTGTTGGAGGGAGAAGGGAGAGATATAATGAAGGAGCTTAGGGAAGGCTAACAGGTAATGTTGGGGTGCTAAGTGAGTGTGCAAGGGGGCTGTTTAAATGAGAAGGGATCTGCCCATGAGGGCTGAGTTGAGAGAGCTTCTACAGAGTATCATATTTTGAAAACCTAAAATGTTTGTGTTTGAGTGAGTGAGTGAGTGAGTGAAAAAGATTTTAACACCCCTGCATTTTTTCTCAGACGTCTGACTGAAATACCACTGCCTTACTCTCAGCTGCACTGTTTTTGGATCCCAGTTGAAGGCTGTATATCTTAGGAGGTTGTACAATCTTAGAAGAGGGCGTGGCTGTGAGGGGGTGTGGCTGTGACTGTCACGAAGGGACCCTGCACTTCTGAATGTGCCACTACACTACTGTAGCCAATACTCAGGAAGATGGACTAATCTAGGGCTGGGGTCAAGGGTAGGTATGGTAAGGTACCTGCAGAGAGCCCACACTCCAGCAGAGGTCCACTGACAAGAGCCCCCAGGAGTTGCTCCTCCTCTTCACCCTTGCAACCTGCGTGGCTCAGACGACAGAGGTGATGAGAAAGAGCAGCAGCAAATGCCACTGCCTACTGGCTCTCTGTCTGTCAAGCAAGCAAGCAAGCAAGCGGTAACAGTGATGAGAAAGAGGAGGAAATGCAATAGCAGCTGGTGACAATGGCAGTGAGACTCACTGAGGGAAGGGTACTATTGGGGGTTGGACCTGATGGTCTTATAGGCCCCTTCCAACCCTACTGTTCTAGGATTCATTGAGGGAGCCTTGCCCAAAGGCCCTCCAAAACCTGCAGCCAACAATGCCAATGGCCTTCTTACCACTGGGGGAAAAATACCCAGTATGTGGCTGATCCATAGAGAGAGAGAGAGACTGGCTCTTTGAGGTAGGAGGCTGTGTGCTAGTTTGATGCCTCTTTAATAGACTGATTTCACCCACAGCTTCTATTAATCTCCATTCAAATTTACTTTTTATTAGCACACATGTAGCACAGCTAGCAAATGAGTTGTGGCAATTCTGGAAAGGTCTATGTGTTTGATTACAGCATAGAAAGGCTCTTATATGCCTCTCCAACATGCTGTGCTCATGCTTCCCGCTCCCTTGTCTCTCTGTATTTTGGGTGAGGGTGGGGACCGGATGTGTATTGTTATATACACTGGAGTGGCACTATCTTATCCTTTGGACATGATTTGTGGGATATTTGCCAAAAAGGCTGGCAACCACTGGTTTACCAGATAACAATAACCATGCATATAAGTTATGGCCTATACGGAACATATCGAGTACAAACAGACCTATGGCTGTGGATCTCATAGAATCATAGGGTTGGAAGGGGCCCTGATCCATGCAGGAAGCCTGATTCCCAGGCGGTCTCCCATCCAATTACTAACCAGGGCTGACCTTGCTTAGCTTCTGAGATCAGACGAGATCAGGCACATCCAGCCCTTTGCTCTCCCAGGTGTGGGAGAAGAGAAAGCCTGTGTAGCTGGAGTCTTGCAGGCGTGACATTGTGGTATGTCAGGGATGGGAACCCTTAGGGCCAGGGGCCAAATCTTGCCTTCGTGGGATGTCCTTACATCCTCTCCCTTTGCAATCAACACACTCCAGGAACGCAAGGCTTCAGGATAACACTATTAGTTAACGACTAGCTTCTTTACAAATGCAGGTTCTCGGAAACTCTCAGACTGCATAGAAACAGCTAATCCACAGATCTACAAATATCAATAGAGGAGACGAAGTGAAACTTAGATAAGTTGCCAGCAGGCAAGAACTACTCTGGTGGCTCCCTCCTACACTGGCTTCCATGAGTGGCCAACCTGGCGGAGCATCTGAGCCCTGCCCCTAACTTTTCTTGCTTTGCTCTGCAGTGGACCCTAGCATCCCTCAAGTCATGCCCCTCGCCCTCCTCCTCCTCCTCCTCAACTTGCGTTCTCATGGTGGAGGAATGGGGGAGCTGTTCAGGCTGGGACATCTGTGTGTCAAGGTCTTGGGAAGAAAGTCTCGCCGTATCTGGGCTCACTATGGAGGGTGCCTCCCTCTGTTCTTGCTGTTCCCATTCTAATTCCAAATCCAAGCTGCCAAACATCTCCACGTGCTCAGATTCATTCCTGACATCGAGTCCCACACCAACTTCCCCTTTCCCCAACCACCAATCATTTGATGGCTTCTCAGCTTCTTTCACCACTCTAAAAGGTTGAAATGTCTCTCCTGAGGCTTAGTTATTGGTAGCAAGTGCTTTAAATTACAATATGCTGGCATTTGGGGGTATTTTTGGCCCCAACCCCCCTGCCTTTGGCTACATCCTTTTGCCTTTGGCCTCCCCTGTCACTGGAATGTGGGCCCAAAGAGCTTTTCCAAAACTGAATCCAGGCTTCGGGCTGAAACAGGTTCCCCAACCCATTGTATGTTGATTGGTACTTTCTCTACCAACCAACTGGGTACATTGGGTACATTGTCTGGGTACATTGTTGTGAGCTGCACATTTTGCAGTCACTAAACGAGTTGCCTGTATGCTGTGTTATGACTGATGGAGATGCTGCATAGTTGGTATGGTCTCTGGAAGTGGTTGCTGCTGTTCCTATGCATTTTGTTCTGCTGACAGTTGGTATTGACTGGACACAGCCTGCTGCTTATCTTGGGTAGGATCAAGAAGGGCACAGCGGCAAGCCATCTTGGCCTCATCATAAGGCTGGGCTATAGCTACCACAATAACTAACAGTGAAACACACGTGCATAGACGATAATTTATTCTGTGAAAATGTCTGAAATGTGGGTGGGAGGCAATATTTTGGATTTTGTGCATGTGGCTTCTGAAACTGATTTGGGGGATTTCACGCAGGTTCTTCTTAGTTGAAATTAAATAAACAAGGGTTACCCTTCTGTTGTTCTGTTAACCTGCCAGAGACAATTTTGAGTAACTGTTAGTTTTATATTTTCAAAGGAAAGGTGGCAATGGCTTCTTTGTCCCTGTATACTTCGGTGTATCTTTTGGTGATCTTTTGTACTTGGCACAATCAAATGAATCTGCGGAGCTTCCTGAATTACCATTTTAAAACTATTTGCCTTACCATTTTAAAAGCACCTTAAAAACTTAACAGATTTACTGTGGCATATGTTTTTGTGGATCGGGGTCGACCTTGTCAGATACCTGAAGCGTTATCATAAACATATGTGCATAAAGAGAGAGAAAATGTCAAACAAGGCCATGCAATGCAAGAGTCCAGATACATACAAGATAAGAACAGGGGGGCCCATTCCAAACAGCAGTCAGGGGAGCAATCAGTCCCCGTGCACCTTGTTTTAAAGAAAAATAGTTCCCTTTTTGCTGCAAATCGCCACTTTTCCCCGTTGTGCTAGTTACATTGTGCAAGCATTAGTTTATGCTACAGCAATTCCATTAGTGCTAGCACTGGGGCTACCATTTGATACTATCCTAGTTCAGCAAGTCAAGATGGAATCCTGGGTTTTGTACTGAAGTATGGTAACATAGCAACATAAGAAATTCAGCCCTGCTCGAAGAAACCAGAGGTCCATCTACTCCAGCATCCTGTTTCTAACAGTCGCCCAATCAGGTACCTATGGGAAGTCCACAAGCACGGCATGCGGCAACAGCCCTCTCTTGCTGCTGTTCTCCAGCACTTGGTATTCAGAGGTATATGAATCTATCACTGGTCGATCTAGCTCAGTATTGAGTATTGCAGGGGTGGGCAATGTGGTGCCCATGGCCACCAATGAGCCTGCAGACAACTTTCTTGGCACCTGCCAAGGTGCCCTACTCTTCCCACTTAAAAAAAATAAATAACTAATTTTCTTACTGGAAGTTGGGATTGCTGTGAAATGAGTACTCAGCCTTTTGGGCAGGTTACTTGTCCTTTGCCATGCCTCCCATGGCAGCCATTTTGTGGTGGTGCCCAGAACAGTTCCTGAAATTGTCAATGTGCCCATGGCTGAAAATGGTTGCCTACTCCTGATCTATTGACTGGTGGTGACTCTCCAGATTTCAGCGCTGCTTGGAGATGCTGGGGATTGAAGCTTGGACCTTTTCCTCGCATGTGCTTTAACACTGAGCTGGGCATACTGTTTCTGAACATTTAAGTCAATAGCAGAGTATCCTAGGAGACTGGAATCTGCTCCCAATAGTTTATGAACTGAGATGGTAACATTGCAGACTGGCCAGCTTTCTACCATGCCCTGTATCATGAACTAGGCTTGCAACTACTTTATTATTTCAAGGAATGGTTCCTTATTTTGTTTTAGAATGTAGAGTTCCTTTTCAAGTTAAGTAGTGAATTTAATACATTGTAAGGACAGAAGAGTTCAAAGGCAGATCAGGGAACAGGGATTCAACCTGTGCTGGATAGGGTTACACTCCCCCTGAAGACTCAGGATCGGCGTTTTGGTGTACTCTTAGACTCAGCCCTGAACCTGGATGCCCAGGTCTTGGTGGTGGCCAAGACTGTGTTTGTGCAGCTGAGGCTAGTGTGCCAATTGCACCTATTCCAAGAGATGTCTGATCTGGCCACAGTCACCCATGCCTTAGTTGCATCCCGTTTGGGCAACTGTAACATGCTCCATGTGGGGCTGCCTTTGAAAACTGTTCAGCAACTTCAGCTGGTACACAATACTATGGCCAGATCGTTGCCTGAAGCCAGTTACAGGGTGTACGTATCTCCCTTGTAACAACAGCTTCACTGACTACCGGTCTGTTTCCAGTCAGAATTCAAAGTGCTGGTTATGGCTTGGGACCAGACTACCTGAAAGACCACTTTCTCCCATAGGAGCCTGCCTGGGTCCTAGAATCTCCTGGAGAGGCCCTTCTTTTGAGTCCGCCACCTTCAGAGGCATGTTGGATGGCGACCTGAGGGCCTTTTCGGTGGCTGCTCCCAGGCTGTGGAACTCTCTCCCAAGGGAGGCTAGGTTTGCTCCTTCTTTGCTGGACTGCAAGGAGGTCAAATCAGTCAATCCTAAAGGAAATCAGCCCTGAGTGCTCACTGGAAGGACAGATACTGAAGCTGAAGCGCCAATATTTTGGCCACCTAATGCGAAGAGAAAACTCTCTGGAAAAGACCCTGATGCTGGGAAAGACTGAAGGCAAAAGGAGAAGGGGACGGCAGAGGATGAGATGGCTAGATAGCATCACCGATACAATGAAGATGAACTTGAGCACGCTCCGGGAGAGAGCGCAGGACAGGAAGGCCTGGCGTGCTATGGTCCATGGGGTCACGAAGAGTCGGACACAACTGAACGACTGAACAACAACAACAACAAGCCTGTAAGTGGGCGTGTTGGGTTGGGTGCTGTTTTTAATACTCCTTTTTTTCCTGTAATTATGTTTTTATTGTATTATAATGTATTGTTTTATTGTTTTAACCAATTTTAATTGTTTCTGTAAGCCGCATTGAGTGCCATTTTTTGGTAGAAAGGTGGGGTACAAATAAATATATAAAAAAATAAAAATAATAAAAAATGAATATACTGACACACAAAATACAATCATCTTCTTAAGGTCGTTCTTCACCTCCCTGCTTCTCCTGCTCTGCATTTTAGCTAGACGGACTTTTTTGCCCATCTAGCTGGAGCGGTTCAAAAGAGGAGGTAATGTGGCTGGAGAGGCTTTGGGATAGTTCGTATCCCAGCCTCCTCAGTATCCTCCCCACCCCACCCGCTGGGACGCCCCCTTTACCGACTTTCTGAAGTTGTTTTTCCAACCTCGGAGAAGCAGCCGGCTGTGAGGGGGAGGGGAGCATGGATTCCGAGCTCCGAGGTCAGAGCACTGGCTCCAACCTTGGATCCAGGAATCCAAAGTATCCTATGGACCCCCAGACGCTGTCTAGGGGCCACAGGATTACTCCCTTAGTACATTTTAAGATCCTTGCACTGCTGCTGGATTTTACTTTGGTTTGTTACTCTAGCTTTATTCTGTTTTAAAGTTTTTGATATTTTTATATTGTATTTTACATAGTATTTTACTATGCTATTGTATTTTATGGTTTTAAGTCTTGTTTTGTTAACTTCAGCTATTGGGCAGTATAGAAATGTAATAAATAAATAATAGGGTATGACTAGCTGTGTTTGCATAAGAAACTGTAGTGAAATATAGGATGGTGAAATATATATTTTAAAAAAATGTATAGATATTGAATATGTTTAAAAAGGAAATGTGTCCCATACTCTGGTTTCTCTTCAGATCGTATAAATATTTCGCCCTTTTAAAAAGTAAATGTATCCCAACCCTGCATTTGGATGAATGCATATACTTACATGGTATTTTTGTAAGAGACCACTGAAGAAGATCCTTGGGTCAAAACATATTTGGCTTTACTTTGAACATTGTAATTGATTTTGGTTAGTTTTGTTTTGAATAATGAAATAGATTTTGGTTTTCTGTACATACGTATTATAGTCTTTTTCAGAATGTATCAAGTACTTTTGGAAGTCAATTAATTAGATTTATATGTATTAGAACCTAACATTATATATTAGTCACCTCATCCCAATTTTTGTCAGACAACAATATATGTTGGGTATTCCCTAATCAGAATGAGTGGTGACTTGTTTATTTACAAAAGAGTCAGAAGTTGTCAATCTGCCGTTATTGAGACAGTGCTGGCAGGGGAAGTTTCCTGTTAGCAAGAGTAAGTGATTTTGGCTCTCTTGCTACGAATCCATCTGCTGGGAGAGTATTCCCCACTGAGCTTACATATATTTCTGGCTATCTCACACCAACTAGGAGGAAGGAAATGACCTGATCTAAACTTCAGCTGAGCAATCTGAACAAAACTGCGAGCAGTCTCTTCTGTGGGGAGCTCTTTCTGTTTGCTAGCTTTGGCACTGCATGTTGCTTTAAACTTGGTCCCTTTTTGAAACAAAAGAAAACAAAAAACAAGCCAAGAGAAACTTTCCGGACAGTCCAGGGCAGGAAAATACAATTGCATGTAGATGTTGAATCTTCAAGCTGGTTTTCAATGTAGAGGTCAACCAAATATTTAATGCAAGTTAAAAAAAATCCTACAAATGTCAACCCTTCCTACAAATGTCAACTCTTCCCATTTAGGGAGCACGGCTGTTATCACAAAAGTCTACTGTTTGCATGCACAGTGATCATTCTGGGCCCACCATGGCATCTAGAAGCTTTCAAAAGCAAGCATGAAACAGCCATTAGACACTGAATTTAAAATGTAATTCATGGAATATTCCCAAATGGGGGGTGGGGGTTGAGATGTGGCTGCAAAACAAGGTTCTGCTTAGTGCAGGAGTGGGGAACGGTTTTCAGCCCAAAGGCCGCACTCCGTTGTGCCTAAACTTCCAGGGGCCATATGCCAGAGATGGAAAGCTCCCTTGCAAAAGGTTGGTGGGGCCAAAGCTGAAGTGGGTCGCCACACTTTCTTCCTCCTGACTACATCCACATCCCTCATCTTCATTTCCACACTCCGACACACATGCATTCACGTACATCCACACCTAACACAAATTACACACAGAGGTACCTCAACATGACACGCACACAGGGCTATCGCAAGGTATTTTGGCACCCTAGGCAAATGCAATTTTGGCACACACACACACACATCTGTTAGTTCTAGACAGCATAAAATGGGTTCCTGGAGGGAAAGTTCAAGTTTCCTGCAATAGTGATTTATCCTATTTTTAATTTCCTTAACATTACCATTAGGGGCGTTGCTGGGTACTTAGAAGATTTCGGGAATAGGCTCCTAGGCCCGCCTGAAGAAACAAATTTGCATGACATTTGCATATGCTAATATATATGAATAGATGTGAATTTAGAAATTAAACTATAATTTAAATACATCTCACTACAGTGGGGAACTCTGTGACCTTGACATTCAAAATATGCTAGTTTGCACGTGTGTTTTGCCTCTGACTGCATTAAGATTGAGTAACTGAGATCAAGCGTTGAAGATCAAGCAACTTAGCAGCTAATCAACCTGAAGCAAATAATTCTTTCTTTAGATAAGACAGAATTAAGTGATCAACACTAACACTCCATGTTAATTGGCTAGTATGCTGGACTGGGAGCCGGGAGATCCGGGTTCTAGTCCCCACTCAGCCATGGAAGCTCACTAGGTGACTTTGGGCCAGTCACAGACTCTCAGCCCAACCTACCTCATGGGGTTGTTGTGAGGATAAAATGGAGAGGAGGAGGAAGAGAATGTAAGCCACCTTGGGTTCCTTGCAAGAGGAAAAAAGGCGGGATATAAATGCAATAAAATAAATAAATAAATAAATAAATAGTAGATTGGGCTGATGATCTGTATTTAGGGGCTTAATTTCAGAGGGAGTTGCCCCATGTATGATTATTTCTTAGGACCACCTACTGTATATTTCTGGCCAGCTCAGTGGTTTTCTACATTACACTGGTTCTGTATACCATGTAACTATTGCAATAGCCACCTGATGCCAACATTGTTAACTTTTCAGCTCCAGATAAGAGCTTTCTCTTTTCTCAGACATTTGGCAGCATATGATGAGTGGTAATCAGGTCCTGGATTTGTTTTATGGTTGACTGCATAATGTTGTTTTTAGATATATGTTGTCTCTGTGTGATTTTATGTAGATGGTTTTTAAACTTTGCATACTGTATTTTTAATGGTTTTCAATCTTTGTAAGCTGCCAGTGGAGGCTGGTGGCTCTGATGTTAGTGGGGTCAGAATCCACTCTGGGTTCCCGCACCTTGGATGGCTTCTTTAGAGTTCTGGCTGGTTCTGACTGAAACCCAGAGCAGATTCACAGCATCACTGACATCAGAGCCACCAGACTGCACTGTAAACCACCCAGAGAGCTTTGTCTATGGGGTGGTATAGAAATGTAATAAGTAATAGTATAAGAATAATAATAACCACCAAATAGTGGTTTGTGATAGTTGTGATATCACAAACTAGTTGTGATAGCCCCAGTTGTTCACCCTGTGCTGCAATTAGGTTTGTAAAAAGCCTTCCACTGTAGCAAATCATCCACATTTGCCATCCCTGGCTTAGAGGCACACTTTTTTGCAGGTCGCATTGGCCCCAAAGTGGAATGGAAGCTTACAGGCTGTCCATTAAAATAAAGAATTGATCATGCCTCACTCATGCCTCTTGAAATGTATGATTTAAATGTTACAGGTTGTGACTGGTAAGTGAACAATACTATGTCTTTTAGATTTAAGGCTCATGTATACTTTTGAGTATTTGTGGCTAGAGCAGTAGACTGCTGAGAATCTAAAATTGCAAATGTAATTCCCCTGGATGCTGATGTTAGTGTGGAAGCATGGAGCATACCCAGGGCACTGAAAGCTGAGCAGGGAAACTTGGTGTGTAGCAGATGGCTGCTGGAAATAATAGGGAAATGACAGAGAGATTGAATTTGGGTGGTGGGCTCTCCTTTGTTGGAAGATTTTAAGCAGAGGCCAGATGGCCACCTATCAGGGATGCTGTAGTAATGGATTTTCTGCATTGGCAGGTGGATAACCTTTGAGTTTCCTTCCAACTCTATGTTGCTTTGAATCTATATTAGAGGTATGCCTCCCCCATGGCTGTTTTTGCAGGGAGGCTTGCCCTGGTTGCTGCCTCTACCAAATTTTTTATTGTTGTGGCGGCAGCAGCAAAAGAAGCAGCAGTTTTCCTTGAAGCTCCCAGAATCCTTTTTTGCAAGCAAGATTGCTGCTTTTTTGCTGCTTTTTTGCTGCTGCCATGGGGGCAATTTCAGCAACAAATTTGGCAGCAGTGGTGAAGGTGTGTGCCCCCTGGTGGGTTCTGGGGGGCAATGTGGCCCCCTAAACCCCAGAAATCCCCCCAGTCTATATGGAAAAAGAGAAGAAAGACACAAGTGGGGCATATGTATAACTAGAATATTGATAAGGAGGGTGGTACAGGCAGACTCTCTGACAAGGGGAGCTGTTGAATGGATCTTTGACATGTATGTCCTTGGTTTAAAAGTTGATCATTCGTGTCCTTGGACAACTTAATGCAGCTTTGCATGTGCACCTTGGGGCTTATTTTTGTCTACATGGCTCCATGTAAACATCAGCAATCAATTGAAGATTTAAACACCGTAACTTCTCCCCTTTAGCTATAAGGCTCAGACAAAATGTTGCATTTCTGTTATATTTTATAAGTTCTTCTAAATAATGTTTGATGTGATTAGGAAATAAGATGTACCTAAGACTCCTTGGAACAGAAAGTTGGTGAGGATATAACTGTGATGTTTTGACACTTCGCAGAATCTGGTAGATCTCTCCACCCAGTTAGGTAACCTAGCTTTGCAGTTATTCAAGATTCCCATTGACTTATGGTGCTTCCAGACTAGGCTTTTGTTGTGCAATCACCCTGCTTTATTCACAAAATTGTATGGGCGGGCCTAGATGATGTTCTCTGCCATTTATAACCCTCCCATATTTTCCTTCTGCTTCTTCCATCTTTTTTCTTTCCTCACTAAAAAAACCTTTTAAGGAGGAAAGACAGAATGGCTGTAAAATGCCTTTTGATTGAATGCACTAGGAGCCCTCTGTCCGGAAACACCCTTAAAAACCTTAATACTTGTCATTACTTTCCATTTAGTGTCAGTTCACTGCCTTATTTCAGCCTAGTTTGCACCATGCATGGGCTGAATGGATTGTTCAAACTGTTTCTCAGAAACACAAACTGGAATTGCATGCAACCACAAAAACCTCCTAATGTAGGGTAAAAATAGGAGTGCAAATTCACAATGTATTCTTTATGCCAAAAAATCCAAATTTGTTTTTTCCCAGCCCCACATACACTGTGCAACCCAAGCTGAAAATTAAAATGCTCATCCAATTACAGAATGATCACATGATTTTGCCTTTAATTGTATAGTTCTTGACTAATTAAGTTACAGGTCTTCTGAAGAAAAAGGCTTACATAATATCCAGTGTGGAAAATTTTAATCTGGCTTGCTTTTTTTTTTCCGAACAGAAGGGTAGCAACAATTTGTAAGCCTTGGCGCTATGGAAATATTCTTGTTTGAAAAGAAGAAGACAGTAGTTAGAAAGTGATCATCAGATTAATGATTGCAAGTGTTTTCAGTTGTTGAGCAATGCATCATACTTATGTTGTATGGATTTTTTTACCACAGTCAGCAGTGCGGGGGGGGGGGGAGCTTTAATGTTATTTGTAAACAAGAATTAAAAACAAAATCAAGATGGGTGAATAATTCAAAACTGTGAGGTATTCAAATGTTTATCAAAGATTAGCAGTTTTCCAGTATAATCAATTTTAAAAGCTGTGTTTGTTTTAGCTTGGGTTGCTTCACTCTACATTGCACCGAGGTCCTTGGTGACAGCGTAATAATGCTGGCACAGTGAGTAACTTCTTTAAAAACACCTTGCAAAACAGCTGCCCACTGTTGACAACTAAAGTATGACATTATAACAACTTCACTCAGTGTTGTGGTTTTCCTATCATGGATTACAAGAGTTCATAAAATGAAACCTGGTAGGCAAGTGGCACAGATGACTGTGTTTTTTGAGGTGGAAGGAAAATTGCCACTAATCTATTGCAGTGATCCAGGGTTCCAGAAATCTTAATCAGACAGTGATTCTCTTGCTGGGATGTCAAATATTTTGTTGCTGGGAAAATGCAAGCCTTTCCAGATGAATGTCTTTAAGGTCAAAAAGTTTAGGTCAGAAGAAAATGTCTGACCTAAAATATAATCCAGACCTCTTTAATCAAGCTAGCAGTTCTTCAGGGAAATCTCATTTCCCCAGCATTCAATCCACAATATTTTGTGGCTGGGAAAATGTGATAACAGCACCACCACTTAGCTTCTTTATTAAAAGTGTGAATGTTGTGTGTGGTGGTTGCATGAGTGTCATGAACATTTACTCAACAGTGTCGACAGCGTTACTAGTGATGAGCAACACATCTCCTCTACCCTGTGCGTGCTGTTTTTGTAAACTTTAGAAGCTGAGTCTACTTCTACTATACCATTCAAGTATCAGGACACTCCTCTTGGGCTTTCAACAGTGGTAAACAGCAGCTACATACACATGTGTGTGCGTGCGCGCGCACACACACACACACACACACACACACACAATCACAGTATGCCCATGGTTGAAGATTGTGCACTCTCCATCCCCTGTGCAATCTGAAGGGATGGGCAGAAGGTGTTTTGGGCTTCAACTTCCAGAAGCTCCCGCCGGCATGGTCAATAGTTAGGAATGCTGGGGGCTGAAGTCCAAACACCTGGAGTTCTAGTGTACTGCACAACTCACCTGAAGATAGAAAAAATGAAGGGCCCTGTCCATTTCAGTTCACTACTTTGGGCACTTCAAGTGAAATTGACAAAGAGCTTCTCCACACTAGGCTTATATTGTGCAATCAAGATTGGCTGCTCATGGATGTTTGCAGCTCCTTTATATGATGGCATCAATCTCCAGGGCCCCTCCCACGGTTTATGACCTTTATCCCACTTTTTAAAAGATCGGAGATAACTTGATAAGGGACATTAATCCCATCTATCAGCTGTGTGTAATGGTGTTTCACTATAATCACAGAGCCATCTATTGGCTGTAAAATGAAACATATAGAAACATATGGACTTCCCGAGTAAAGAAGTCCTCAATTCAAAGCCTGTGTCCACCCATGTAAAGGAGCTGATCTTAATCCAGCAAAGAATTTGAAAGAAGAAAGCCCTGGTAAGAATGCAGGAGTTCAGCCTCATGTGATGAACCCCAAAGTCCTCTGTAAGGGCCACTCCATGAGAGGATAAGTTGGAAGTGTTGCATAAAGCAAGGGGTTATACAGGGGTTTGGGCCAGGCTGAGCTTTGCAGGAACATACAATTAAGTTTTTTAATTCAATTATTATCTGTACTGAAGTTCTGCACGTGCAAAAGGCATCTATTGATGAGTACCTGTAATGCTGACAAGTGGCAGAACACCCTGTTCCTGCCAATTTTTGAACATTTGCTGAATGAGCACTGTAGTGTTCACTTACAATATAGCTTTCCTAAGTCCACCAAAGACAACAGTCAGTGTGCGTTAGACCTCACCAAGGCATCTGGTGGTTGGCTGGAGACAGAATGTGGAGTCTGGTATAGCAGGCCAACATTGGAGGCCCTCTTCCAAGTGAGGAAGGCTTGGAAGACGGAAACAAGGACAAGAGCTTTCTTCATGGTGTCCCCCCCTCCCCTTGATTGTGGAATGCTCTCCCCACTGAGTTCTGCCTGGTGCCAACATTGTTGTCTTTTCAGTCCAGGTTAAGACTTCCCTCTACTGTTAGGCATTTGATGGCACATGATGGGGCTTTTAATGTTAGCTGTTTTATTAGGTCCTGGTATTTTATTGTACCCCTTCATGGATCACTGCCTTGTTGTGGCGAAGGGGCTTGCGTAACTCAGTGAAGCCATAAGCTGTGCCGTGCAGGGCCACCCAAGACGGACAGGTCATGGCAGAGAATTCTGACAAAATGTGGTCCACTGGAGAAGGAAATGGCAACCCACTCCAGTATTCTTGCCAAGAAAACCCCATGGAACGTATCACAAGGCTAAAAGAGATGACGCCGGAAGATGAGCCCCTCAGGTCGGAAGGTGTCCAATACACTACTGGGGAAGGGCAGAGGGTATTTCCAAGTAACGCCAGAAAGAGTGAAGCGGCTGGGCCAAAGCCGAAAGGACACTCAGCTGTGGATGTGTCTGGTGGTGAAAAGAAAATCCGATGCTGTAAAGAACAATATTGTTTAGGAACCTGGAATGTCAGATCAAGGAATCAAGGTAAGTTGGAGGTGGTCAAACATGAGATGGCAAGATTGAACATCGACATCTTGGGAATCAGCGAACTAAAATGGACAGGCATGGGCAAATTTAATTCAGGTGACCATCATATCTACTACTGTGGGCAAGAATCCCTTAGAAGAAATGGAGTAGCACTCATAGTCAACAAAAGGGTGGGAAAAGCAGTACTGGAGTACAATCTTAAAAACTATAGAATGATCTCAGTACGAATCCAAGGCAAACCATTCAACATCACAGTAATTCAAGTCTATGCCCCAACCACTGATGCCGAAGAAGCTGAGGTTGATCGGTTCTATGAAGACCTACAACACCTTCTAGAACTAACACCAAAAAAAGATGTCCTCTTCATCATAGGGGATTGGAATGCTAAAGTAGGAAGTCAAGAAAGCACCGGGATAACAGGCAAGCATGGCCTTGGTGTACAAAATGAAGCAGGACAAAAGCTAATAGAGTTTTGCCAAGAGAACACGCTGATCATAGCAAACAGTCTTTTCCAACAGCACAAGAGATGACTCTACACATGGACATCACCAGATGGTCAATATCGAAATCAGATTGATTATGTCCTTTGCAGCCAAAGATGGAGAAGCTCTATACAGTCAGTCAAAACAAGACCTGGAGCTGACTGTGGCTCAGATCATGAGCTTCTTGTTGCAAAATTTCAGCTTAAATTGAAGAACGTAGGGAAAACCACTAAACCATTAGGGAAAACCACTAAACCATTCAGGTATGACCTAAATCATATCCCTTATGAATATACAGTGGAGGTAAGGAATAGATTTCAGGGATTAGACCTGATAGACAGAGTGCCTGAGGAACTATGGACGGAGGTCCGTAACATTGTTCAGGAGGCAGCAACGAAATCCATCCCAAAGAAAAAGAAAAGCAAGAAAGCCAAGTGGCTGTCTGATGAGGCTTTACAAGTAGCTGAGGAAAGAAGGGAAGCGAAAAGCAAGGGAGAAAGGGGAAGATATATCCAACTGAATGCAGAGTTCCAGAGAATAGCAAGGAGAGACAAGAAGGCCTTCTTAAATGAACAATGCAAATAAATCGAGGAAAACAACAGAATGGGAAAGACTAGAGATCTCTTCAAGAAAATCAGAGATCTCAAGGGAACGTTTTGTGCAAAGACGGGCATGATAAAGGACAAAGAAGGCAGGGACCTAACAGAAGCAGATGAGATTAAGAAGAGGTGGCAAGAATACACAGAAGAACTATACAGGAAAGATCTGAATGTCCCTGATAGCCATGAGAGTGCGGTCACTGAACTTGAGCCGGACATCCTAGAGAGTGAAGTCAAGTGGGCCTTAGGAAGCATTACTAACAACAAAGCTAGCGGAGATGACAGTATTCCAGCTGAGCTATTTAAAATCCTAAAAGATGATGCTGTTAAAGTGCTGCATTCAATATGCCAACAAATTTGGAACACTCAACAATGACCGCAAGACTGGAAAAGGTCAGTTTACATTCCAATTCCAAAGAAGGGCAACGCCAAAGAGTGTTCAAACTACCGTACAATTGCGCTCATTTCACATGCCAGCAAGGTGTTGCTCAAAATCCTACAAGCTAGGCTTCAGCAGTATGCGAACCGAGAACTACCGGAAGTACAAGCTGGGTTTTGAAGAGGCAGAGGAACTAGAGATCAAATCGCCAACATTCGCTGCATCATGGAGAAAGCAAGAGAATTCCAGAAAAAGTCTATTTCTGCTTCATTGACTACGCTAAAGCCTTTGATTGTGTGAATCACAACAAACTGTGGCAAATTCTTAAAGTGATGGGAGTACCAGACCACCTTACCTGTCTCCTGAGAAACCTGTACGAGAACCAGACATGGAACAACCGATTGGTTCAAAATTGGGAAAGGAGTACGACAAGGCTGCATATTGTCACCCTGCTTATTTAACTTATATGCAGAGTACATCATGAGAAATGCCGGGTTGGATGAATCAGAGGTCGGAATTAAGATTGCTGGGAGAATTATTAACAACCTCAGATACGCAGACGATACAACCCTAATGGCAGAAAGCGAAGAGCATCTCAAGAGCCTCTTGTTGAGGGTGAAAGAGGAGAGTGCAAAAGCTGGTTTGAAACTCAACATTAAAAAAACTCAGATCATGGCATCTGGCCCCATCACTTCCTGGCATATAGAAGGGGAAGAAATGGAAGCAGTGACAGATTTTACTTTCTTGGGCTCCAAGATCACCGCAGACGGTGACTGTAGCCGTGAAATTAAAAGACTCTTGCTCCTTGGGAGGAAAGCTATGGCCAACCTAGACAGCATAGTAAGAAGCAGAGACATCACCTTGCCGACAAAGGTCCATCTAATCAAAGCTATGGTTTTCCCAGTAGTAATGTATGGCTGTGAGAGCTGGACTATAAGGAAGGCTGAGCGCCGAAGAATTGATGCTTTCGAACTGTGGTGCTGGAGAAGACTCTTACGAGTCCCCTGGTCTGCAAGGAGGTCAAATCAGTCCATACTAAAGGAAATCAACCCTGACTGCTCATTGGAAGGACAGATACTGAAGCTGAAGCTCAAATATTTTGGCCACCTAATGCGAAGAGAAAACTCTCTGGAAAAGACCCTGATTCTGGGAAAGACTGAAGGCAAAAGGAGAAGGGGACGGCAGAGGATGAGATGGCTAGATAGCATCACCGATGCAATGAATATGAATTTGAGCACACTCCGGGAGAGAGCGCAGGACAGGAAGGCCTGGCGTGCTATGGTCCATGGGGTCACGAAGAGTCGGACACGACTGAACGACTGAACAACAACAACAACAACAATTTTATTGTAACTCTTTTTTGGCTATTTTAAATTCTTTTAAAATTGTGTTTGTTAAAGATTTTATATTATGTTGTATTTTGGGGTTGCAATTTTTGTGAAGAGAGCTTTGTCTGTTGGGCGGTATAGAAATGAAAGAAATGAAATGAAATATTTGTATGCATCATAGCCTTTTTTCCTTTTCCCACATTCTTTGTTAGATGAGCATGCTGCCCCCTGTCCCAGGTGGGATAATGTCTAGACTGGATATGACATTATTAGCTAGTTGTGTCCATATGCCCTGTGGAGAAAATCCATTGCCTGATCTTCTGCGCAAGCCTGTAGGACTCAACTTTGGACTCGTGGTTTCCATCCTAGAAAGGCTGCCTGGGTACCATAGTATGATGTAATGTACTTTCCTGTGTATCTGTGTTAATTGGATGACTTTCAAACCATCATCAGGTATGTGCAAAAATTAATTACATCAGAATGAGCCCAAGTAGCAGGCTTTACCTATTGTCAGGAGAGCTCTGGCGGCTAAGTTCTCCCAGTAGATTCCAATAGCCAACTCAAGACACAGAGAAAGGATTTCTTTTCAAAGCTTTAATCCTTTTACAACTTAATGACTCTTTCAGATGCTAATCACCAGCAACTAAGCAAGGAACAGCAGGGTAGCCTAAGTTTCAAGTAGTCAGTTGATCCCCGTTTGAAAGAGAGTCACTTGAAGACCCAGAACTTATGGGCTAGGGAGAGATCCTCCCTCTTTCCTTTGGGTCCATGGGAGGCGGCCGTTGCTTGCATGCCAAACGGGCGCTACGCCTCCTTTCCGCACCCTCCATCGCTCATCGCTCTTTGCGTCTGTGTCAAGCATCTAAGAAGCCCCCCTCCCGCATTCCCTCACTACCCGGGTTGCTCTCTATCTCTGGAATGCTGGCAGGAGGAATCTCTGCCAGGTGCTGAGCCTGTGAGGGATGAGCTGGCCCCTCTCCCACGGATAGCTGTTCCTCCTCAGAATCCGAACTGCTCTGAGGCTCTCTGGGCTCAGTTTCCACCCTGACATCTATTGGGAAATGTAGCTATGTCTTTTCCTTCTGATTAGATTATAATTACTAGTGCTAAATAAATATTCAGGAATGCATAGAATAGAATAAGCAGCAAGAAAAGCTTTCCTCCTGAGCTAAATAGGTATGGGGTCCCTGATTTGAATCAAATGCACAGGCCTAATCTGGTTCCCTCTCCTCCCTGCCCCCGCACCATCCATCAGCTGCTATTATTTATTTATAATTCATCCCTGCTTGAGAATTGCTCCCCCCCAACAAAAGGACGTGTATTGCTAAAAAAGCGGACATCTATTTGCATAAAATTTGCACATGCTACTTTATATGCATATATGCAACATTTAGAAATAATTATGATAATGTAAATGGAAATATAGTGCATCTCACTATAGTGTGAAAGACTGTGACCAGATGACCTGTGTGCCTTGCTCAGTCTGCTGTCCAAGTGCTGTTGATGGGCAACTTCAAGGCCCAGCTCTTCCTTCTGATGGTTCATCTTTATCCCAAACTTGAATTGGACACCCCTTCAAACAGAGGACGCCCTTTCAAACAGTGCAGCTAAAAAAAAAAAAAATTAAAAAGCTCGAGACAATAAAGACACCTTTGTCTGGCAATGAAAGGCTGACAATGGCATCAGGCAAGTCTCCCTGAGCAGGGACTTCCATTAATAGGGTGTCACCACTGAGAAGGCTCTGTCTCTCTCGGATCACCATCCACCTGCCCTCAGATGGCAGGGGACCTGTGGTTGAGAGCCTCCAAAGATGACCTCAATGCAAATGAAGGTTGATATAGGAGCAGCCATTCCTTTAAGTACCTGGATCCTAGGCTGTTCAGGGCTTTAAAAGGTAAGCACCAGCACACTGCATTGTGATCAGAAATGGACCAGAAGCCAGTGAAGTTCTTTCAGTATCGACAAGCTATGTTCCCACTGAGCAGTCCAAGTCAAGGGCTTGGTGGCTATATTTTCAGATAAGTGAAGTTTCTGAACAATCTTCAAGGGCAAGGCCATATATAACACATTGCATTGGCTACCAGTTGTTTTCCAGTACAAATTCAAGGTGTTGGCTTTGACCTTTAAAACCCTATATGGTTCCGGCCCAGCCTATCTCAAGGAGCGCCTCCAGCAATACCAAACAGACTGCTCAACAAGATCAGCCTCAGATGGCCTTCTCTCTGTCCCATCAGCCAGGATAGCTAGGCTGGTGAGGACGAGGGAGGGGGCCTCCTCTGTGGTGGCCCCCACTCTGTGGAACTCCCTCCCTAGGGAACGCCGCCATGCCCCCTCTTTAATGAGCTTCCGCCACACATTGAAAACTTGGTTGTTCAGGCAGACATTTGGGGTGGGTTAGGGTATTTTTAGAACATGATGTTTTAATGCTTAATTTTACTGTTTTAGATTGTTGTATTGTTGTACGTTGCCCAGAGTGGCCAGGTGACCGGCCAGATGGGCAATTATGAAATTTAATTAATAAATAAACAAACAAACATTACAGAAGTCAATCCTAGTTGTTACTATTGTATGAATAACTGTGGCCAGGCTATCTCTGTCCAGGAGAGACTGGAGCTGGCACACCATCCTAAGCTGATGAAAGGCACTCCTTGCCACAGAGGCTACCTGGTTTAGTTTAGTTTATGTATATTGGCGGTGTTGAAGCTCTTTTCACCCAAGGGCTGAATTCCATTTCAGAAAAGCTGTTGGGAGTCCCATTGCAGTGGTGGGTGGGGCCAAAGGCAAAAGGGGCAGGGCCAAAAATGCAAAAAAAAAAATCAGCATATTTTAGCTTAAAGATCTTATTGCCAGTAACAAAACCTTAGGAGAGGCATTTCAGCCTTTTACAGTTGTGTGTGAGGTGGGGAGCCAAGAAAACAAATGATTGGTAGTTGGGGGAAGGGGCATCTCAAGTCTGAGACCCCCTCTGTCAGCCCCAGCAGAGAGACTGCTGGGTAGTGGGATGGAGGGTATCACTCCCTAGTGCCCAACACCAGCACAAACTCTCTAAATTGGTAATAGGAATCCTGGGCTTCTAGTGGGATTGGTTAAAAAACAACAATCATGCAAGGGCTAATGATGTCATTAACGTCACATCCAGTTTAGCCCAAAATTTATTGAAGGGTATGGGATTTGTAGTCTAGCATTTGTTCGCTGCATTTAATGAATGCAAGCCCTTAGAACTGTAAGAGAGATTATCTTAAACAGCAGGGGAGGCAAGTGTTGTAAACTGTTCTGTCCCCAACTGCCCTGATAGAGTCACAAGGGAGAATTTATAATATACATTCTGTCTCTTCAGTCAACTGGATTACGGAAGGGTTACAGGGCAAATGGGTCATTTTTCTTCCTCTAGCTGAGAGACTGTTGCATAACAAATCCTGGGAGTGTCTGTTTCCCAAACAACTTATGTGACCTTTTTGTGAAATGTGGTAGAGGAAAAACAACAAAGCCCAAGTCTAATTGCTGATTAATATTTCCTTCTTTCTGGTGCCCCTATCCGCTCTATAAATCTGATCTTTATTTGATCTGGTATTCAGATTTGGATGGATTCTCCTATTTGCACAGGCTAGATCAGCCTTCTCCAACCTGGTGTCCTCTGGATGTTTTGGACTTGAACCCCCATCAGCCCCAGCCAGCATGGCCAATGCCCAGGAAAGCTGGCAGGTGTAATCTAAAACATCTGGAGGGCACCAGATTGGGGAAGGCTGGGCTAGATGGTTAAGAGTAGGTGGGAGATATGTTTTCTTGCTTTAGAAGGTCTCTAACCACCTACATAAGAATACGTTAGTGTAACACTTATTACTAGAGATCTACCAGACCCATTTTGCTCATTTTTAAAAAACTGAAGCTGGAGCAATATAGATGTGTAGAAAATTCTGAAACTTCGAAAAAGTTCAAAGCTCGAGCTTCAATAGCAAAACAGTATGTTTATTTGCTCCATGCCAAACATGCTCCACACCAAATAACACCTGATCTGACATGTGTTTTCAACCTCCATTACCTGCATCCACTTTCCTTTTTTCTGTTTCTGTTTGGATTTGTTTTTATTGGTTTTGCTTCACAGGAAGGCTTCACAGGGTGCTGCTAAGCCTCGGGTGGTTGCTAGGGCAATGGCCATGCTCCCTGCCCCGGGTTGTATTGTTTCGAATTGGACGAATCAGAGAGCCAGGAGAGAGGGACTAATGCTGATCTTCCGGTGATGACCTGCACACTGGTGGGGGTTGTGTTTTTGTGTGTGTATGTGTGTGTGAGAGAAAGGGGAGTAGTGGGCGGGGCAATGCAGCAGGAGTGGGCGGGGTGCAAGACTGGCGCCATATTGGATGGTTCTGGCTCAGGGCATGTGAGAGAAAGGCTGCAGTTTTTCTTCTCTCCCCACCCCATCTCACCTTTTGTTTTTCAGGTCCAGATGGGGGTGGGGCTTCTTGGATGGGGGCTTGGAACACCCCCACTCCCTGCAATGGAGGAGGGGTGGGTCTGTCTATGCTTTCATGTAATGGGAGGGGGTTCTTACTGGAAGGAGGGAGGCTAATTGTGAGAGTGAATGAGAGAGAGGGAGGTGGGTTGGAAGACCCTATTTGCTATGGCAGGGGGAGGCTTGCTGTAATGTAGTGGGAAGAGTTCGTATTATTGGGGTGCTCACTGAAGGGAAGCTGATATGGGATATAATTGGAAAGGTGAGAGAGGAAGAGGGAGGGAAAGATGGAAACACCCCCTGAAAGTTGTTCCAATTGGAAGGGAAATAGCCAAACATATTTTCATCCTATCATTCTCAGACTACTTGCGCCCATGGTGACACAGGCTTTACACTAGTAGATTACAAGAATTTGTCCTGTCCCTCCATCTCTAGTGGGAACAAGAGAAGATCAACAGTTAAGATGGAAGATTGCAAAGATGATAATCCAAGGCAGAAGAGTGGAACGTCAGGCTTGGGGGCCAAATCATGCCTTCCGGGGGTCAAGTCCAGCCCTTCGGGGTTCTCCACATGGCCACGCACCTTCCCCTGGCACCACCCCCTTTCCTCCAAACACTGATTGGTTGGTGGTTTCCTGGATTTTGTGCAGTTTTTCCTCTCATTCTAAAAGGTTGATGTGCCAATTGATGGTCAGGGAAAAGAGCATGGGGCCAGGCAGTGGAGGCTGGTGGCTCCAATGTCAATGGGGCTGTGAATCCACTCTGGGTTTCAGTCAGAACCAGTCAGAACTCTAAAGGAGCTATCCAAGGTTCTGAACCTCTGCTGGGGGCAGAGTTCATCACCTTGGATAGCTCCTTTAGAGTTCTGACTGAAACCCAGAACAGAATCACAGCCCCACTGACATTGTAGCCACCAGCCCCCACTGGGGCCAGGGGAATGGGGTGTGGCCTTCTGGGGAATCTCAGAGGCCTGAATTTGGCCCTCAGGCCTGAGGTTCTACACCTCTGCTGGAGACAGATGCTCAAGAAGACTCTTTTAATCAGTTTGCTGCATTTGTAAAAAAAAAAGTGCCTAACAGGGTTGTTATAAGGATAAAATGGAGAGGATTATGCCTGCTGTCTTGGGTTCTTGGAGGAAAGGTGTGATATAAATGTAACAAACAAGCATATGTCATCTTGATGTCTTAATTCAGGCTTCCCCAATCTGGGGCTCTTCCAGATGGAGGACTCCTAGTGCTACCAATGAGAAGGCATTGTGCATCTCTTCTGTCTTTTCTTCCTTAATGGATTATCTGCAGTAAAAGACAGAAGGAACAGTGGAAAAACATGGGAGAAAATTCCATGAATGAGGCATGGCGATGGCACCATAAATGCCTTGTCTGGAAGCACCCTTGGTACCTTCCAGATGTGTTGGATCACAGAAGAGTTGTACTCCAATACATCTGGAGGGCACCCAGTTGGTGAAGGCTATCTTAATGGGTTGGGTTGGCATTTCCACTTCATTTTGATAGTGCCTACTTAATTTCATCAGGGCAATGTATCAATTATATATTAATAATGAATTCCATCATTGCCTGCAAAGAACTGATAGCATAAAGCTGGGATAGGAGAGTTCAACTAGTGGATTCTGCAAACAGATCACTGAGAGGGTTTTGGAAGGGCCCCCAAAACCGATGAGACTATTGATCAACTTGATAAGACTTGTGCATGAGGCACACCATTTCTCTTCCCAGATCCAATCATCGTAGCTGGCTATGGAGGTGTGACTGGTGGATGGGAGTGTTGCCCAGGCTGACACAGCACTCTCATTCCATCTGCCCACAATGGACCATGACATTGCTTCTAGTGAGAGACAGATCAAAGGGTGGTAATGATACGCAGAATACAGAGTGCAGCTGTCATAATCAAACAAGCCGTTATCTCACTAGGCTGCCAAGAAAAATACTCCTTAAACCATTGTACTCTCTTCTCTAGCAGCGTACTGGACATTTCGGCACATTACCTTCTTTAAATTACAGTGTACAAAGTACATATTCCAAAACAACCCTTCTGAGGTCAATTTGGGGTAGACTGTTGGAGATTTTTAGAATCAACTTTTTTTCATTCCATCCATCCAAGAACAAAGATGTCCCACATGTCCATGTGATGCCCCTAAATAGATGAAGTAGGAGCTGCCCCCTCCTTTTAAGAAAAGCATTGTGTGTGATGGAGGATGAAACAGCCCCACTTTCCTCCAGTGGTGTAGTGGTAAATTTTGGAGTGCTCATCGTGACAGCCCCCATAGCCACACACCCCAAAGAGAGCCCTAAAATATTGATCCATATCAACAAACCAGTTTTAGCAGTTTTCGTCTCCACTAGGGGCAGATGTTTTGTGAAGTGGTTGGGTCTTCCTTTCCCATTCAACAGCAGACTGTCCCAAAATACTTTGCATTACAACAGGGATAGCTATGTATTTTTGCTGAGAAAATTAATCACACACACCCGTTAATGTGAGGATTGCAGCTAAAGTCAGAGGGAATCGTGAATTCTGAGGGGGGTGGCAGGTGACGTCAGCACCCCCATTAATAAAAAGTTGTGGCATTGCATCCCTGGGAGTCCTAGCTCCATGACACCACTGCTTTACTCTAACACACACACACACGCACACACACACTACCCCAACCCATGTTCCATTATGCCTCCACAGAATATCCCTGGCAGCAGAAGATATTCTGGTGCTAACTCTGTGCCCATAGGATCCTGCACCAGGGAATGTGTGGCCCTCCAGATGCTGTTGGACTGCAACTCTGATAATCTCTCAGCATTGGCTATGCTGGCTAGGACCAATGGGAACTGAAGTCCAACCACATCTGAAAGGCCACACGTTCCCCATCCCTGCCCTACACACTTTCAAACTCCTTCACAGCCAAAAGGATTAGAAACATTTGAAACAAGAGGCAAGGCAAAGTTCCCATTCTTATGAAGCCAAATTCTGGGTCAGGTTTCTTGTACTGTCCAAGACAGCATACGGCCTTGAATGTAAGAGAACTCTCTGCGTTTACCCCCCAACCCTTTTTAATAGAATAAGCCTCGAGCTCTGTACTTTATACTACATTATTTTTTTCTAGGCAAGTATAAAGATCCCACAGTGAAGAGAGAAAGCTCATTTGTACATTCGTGCTGGCAAGTTCAGTTTTCACATCTGGCATCGCTTGGCAAAAGATCATGCCCCATTGTGCGGCTGCAGGTGTTCAGAGGATCCATCTTTGCAGACATTTTATTTTGAAGATTCTAATAACTACACCGTTATGCATCCTCCCTATTTCATCTAATTAATTATTGCTAAGTAAAAGCGGTTCTACCAAAGGTTATTGGTACAATCAGGCCTTGTACAGTAAAGAATTGGCCAAGTGATGGCATAATAAAGCAATTTCATCAGGTTTTCATTGAGTGAAATGTATAGCTGGCAGAAGACACTTCTTGCTGTGTGCCCCCCCTCCCCCCGGTGCCTGGAATCAGTCTCAACCCTTAGGGAGACATTCTACTGCTGGGCTCTCCAAAGTGGCGCCCACAGACACCTTTCTTGGTGCCCACCAGGCTCCCTGCCTCTTCTGATTTTTATTTTATTGAGATTTTTTTAAAAAATTACTTTTAACTGGGAGGCCGATGTGCTGCAAATTGAAGGGCTGCCCTCCAGCTTCATCTTTATTTGGGTCCAAAAGAGTAGTTGTGCGCTTTGGAACTCAGACTACCACCTCTGCCTTTGTACTTAGTTTCTTGGACAAGCTACTTTTCTATTAGTCTCATCAGTTTGCCGTCTGGGAAATGAGTGTTTTACGACCAGCCATGTCATGAATGAGCAAGCCCCCCCCAGCAGCCATTTTGATAGGGTGCCCCAGACACTCTCAAAATTCCAAATGTGCCCACCATCTCCAAAAGGTTAGGCACCTCTTTTCTACTGACTTCCGGACTGGTACAATGTCCACACTCCTATAGCTGATGACCTAAAACGGGCTAATAAGCACTCAGTTTACTGGCTACATCTCAGCCCAGTTTCCCATTTACATAATATGATTTCCACAACAGTTGTGTCAGAGTCATGTTGCAACTACCTTTCCTGAATGTATGCAAATTTAGAGGCTCACTTATCTCCTTCGGCAAAACATGTTTTGATAACCTAAACATGTGAAATCGGAGGCTACATGAAAGACTGCAAACCAAACACCTGAGACTTTATTTTGGTCTTAATTCAGAGGGGCCTTGACTCGATCACCAGATTAGGGGCATGTTCAGTTTTAATCTTAAGGAACCTCTTCTGCCTTATAGCTAGCACTCAGATGTGCTGGGTATGAAAACTAGGTGGTGGTGGTGGGGGGGAGTTCCGGGAAAAGGTGCCCTACACACTGCCTCAGGTGTGCATCCTCCATTTCCTGCTCCCATTGTAGACCTGCCTCAGCCCCTATGCTCCAGCTTGTCTCTTTTTGTCCTGCCCTTCTTCTCATTGTGTTTGGCTCTGCCCTTCCCTTGTTAACCATAACAAGCAGACCAAAAATAGTTGTCCCATTTGCTATGGCAGTAATGACTGGTATAGTGAAGATTTTGCAATCAGGAAGGAAACAAGCTCAACTTACAGCAGATGGGTTTCACAGTTGGCCAACATTCACATGAGTTTGAAGCAGGAAGCACTTGGACAAATTACTGTAATTATTTAAGGTGTTGGGTTGTTGTTCTAAAAACACTTGCTCAAATAGAATCTGCTCAAATAGAATAGAAGCAGCTCATATTGCTGAATGTTGGTTGATCCGAGAGGATTAGCCAAATTTCTTACTCACTGATTAAGTACTCCACCTAGTTTTAATCCTTGATGAGTCTTTTCTGTTGCTTAATACATAAGTGCAGGGCCCCCCAGTCTTTTGGGTTGGTGGGCAGATCTGAAAAGAGTGTTGTGGGCACTGTCACAAAATGGCTGCCAGAGGGTGCTTATTCATAACATGGATGCCATGGTGAGCATGGTCAGTCATGAAACACTCATTTCCCAGAAGACAACTAGTGAGACTAAAAGAAAAGTAACTTGCCCAAGAACCGAAGGACAAGGCAGAGGTGGGGTCTGAGCACCAGAACACAAAACCACTCTTGTGAACCCAAATAAAGATCATGCAGGAAAGCAGTACTTTGCTTTGCAGCATGGCAACCTCCAGTTAACAAAAGGTAATAAAAAATAAAAAAGTTAAAATCAAAAGGGGCAGGGGGCCTGCAGGCACCGTGCTGGAGACTCCAACATAGGCAGAAAGGAAGGTGAAAAGAAGCAGGAACAGCTCTCTTACTGACACTTTTATTATTGGCACTGCAATGCAAAGATTTAAAGAGGCTTGACTTTACATCATTAACAACTTCAGGACGAGCAGAAATTCAACATGCAGCTTATTCTAGCATTGAGATATAGTGATAGGAAAGGGAACATGTGGCAAAAAAAATAGGACAGCCCTAGGTTGCAGTGCAACAGCTAACGCACCTGATGTGAGACAAATGGAACAGAGTTATCCACCTTTACTGCATTGTCCCTGGATAAACTCTCCAGCATTGTGCCAAGGGTAAAGGAACAGTGTTGCCCTGAGGTCAGTAGGCATGCAATAGACTAGAAAATAACTTGACTGACTCCGGGTTAAAACAATTTATATTACTTGATATTTTAAAGGGGTCTTCTCCAACCACAGTGCCCTCCAGATATGATGGACTACAACCCCCACCATCTCTACCCAGCATGACTGGCCATGCTCCTAGGGATGATGGGAATTGTAGTTCATCATATCTAGAGGGCACCAGGTTGGGGAAGCCTGCTTTCAAAACATCTCTGTAGTGGAGAGGATCCATAGGAGAGGTCTTCTCCTGTCTCCAAAGAGGGGACAATGAATAGGAAATATACAGGGAAAATACAGACATATGGCAAGGGGATTTCCTGGGTTGGTTCAGTATGAGAATTCTGCAGACATTCCTATACAGTTCCAAAACATAATCTGAAGGCACATGAGGCAGCCACCTTGTTGAAGCTAGGCAGGTCTGGGTCTGGTCAGTGCTTGGAGGGGAGACCACCTGGGAACCATATGTAGCCATCTTGAGTTCCATGATGGAAGAAAAATCCATGATGGAACTCAAGCTGGTATGGCTGGTGCTCCTGTCGAAGCCCAGGTCGCTCTGTGGAATGCAGAGATGACTCGGGCGGTTGACATGATCGCGCCCAAGCGCCCTCTCCCTCTGAGCAGAGCCCGGCCAGCTCCTTGGTATACACTTGAGCTGAGGGCGATGAAGCAAGAGGGGAGACGGCTAGAACGCAGGTGGAGGAAAACTCGTGCTGAGTCTTACTGAACACAGGTAAGAGCCCACTATCAAGCCTACTCTGTGGCAGTGAGGGTGGAAAAGAGACAGTTCTTTTCCACCAGCATTGCATCTTCTCAGTGTCATCCAGCGGAGATTTTCCGAGTGGTTCGCGGCCTGTTACATTCTGGGCCAGGGACAGAGACGGTGGAACCCTCGGTGGCACGCTGTGACGAGTTTGCACGGCACTTTGAAGATAAAGTCGTTGAGATTCGTCATGAATTGGACACCACCATTAATGCAGTTCCGTTGGTAGAGGCGTTCAGAGAACCGTCTGGTCCATTGGATGAGTTTCAGTTACTGAGGCCTGAGGATGCGGACAAGGTGCTTGGCCAAGTCCGATTGACCACTTGTGTGCTTGACCCTTGCCCTTCATGGCTTATTAAATCAAACAAGGAGGGGATGTCTGGCTGGGTCCAGAAGTTTGTAAATTCCTCCTTGAGAGAGGGAGTGGTTCCTGCCGCTTTAAAAGAGGCGGTAATTAGACCACTCCTGAAAAAGCCTAACCTGAACCCAGAGGATGTTAACAATTATAGGCCAGTGGCCAACATCCCCTTCCTGGGCAAGGTGCTTGAGCGGGGGGTGGTTGTAGGACAGCTCCAGGCACTGTTGAATGAAACGGATTATCTAGATCCATTTCAATCAGGCTTCAGGCCTGGTTTTGGAACAGAAACTGCCTTGGTCGCTCTGTGGGATGACCTCTGCCGGGAGAGAGACAGGGGGAGTGCAACCCTGTTGATTCTCCTGGACCTCTCAGCAGCTTTCGATACCATCGACCATGGTATCCTTCTGGATAGGTTGTCTGGTTGGGAGTTGGAGGCACTGCACTACAGTGGTTCCACTCCTACTTGGATGGCCGATTCCAGAAGGTGGTGCTGGGGGATTATTGCTATGTGCCATGGCAATTGTGCCATGGGGTTCCACAGGGCTCTATTTTATCCCCCATGCTGTTTAACATCTAGATGAAACCTCTGGGGGAGGTTATCCGGAGGTGTGGGCTGAAGTGCCATCAATATGTGGATGACATCCAGCTCTACCTCTCTTTCTCATCAAAACCAGGTGAGGCAGTGGCTGTTCTGAATCAGTGCCTGGGCATGGTAATGGACTGGATGAGGGCCAATAAACTGAAACTCAATCCAGACAAGACGGAGGTACTGTTAGTGGGTGGTTCGTCTGCCCGGCTAGGTGATATTCAACCTGTTCTGGAGGGGGTTGCACTCCCCCTAAAGGATCAGGTTCGTAGTTTGGGGGTGCTCTTGGATCCAGAACTGTCACTTGAGGCACAGGTGAACTCAGTGGCACGGAGCACTTTTTATCAGCTTAGGCTGGTATACCAACTATGCCCTTATCTGGACAGAGATAGCCTTGCTACAGTTATCCACGCTCTGATAACTTCTCGTCTGGATTACTGCAATGCGTTATATGTGGGGCTGCCTTTGAAAACAGTCCGGAAACTTCAGCTGGTCCAAAATAGGGCAGCAAGATTGTTAACAGGGACTGGCCTGCGAGCTCATATTATGCCAGTACTCTTCCAGCTGCACTGGCTGCCAGTCCATTTCCGGGCCCAATTCAAAGTGCTGGTGTTAACATTCAAAGCCCTTAACGGCTTGGGGCCAGGTTATCTGAAGGATCGCCTCCTCCCATATGTGCCTGCCCGGACCTTAAGATCATCGTCAGCGGCCCTTCTCCGTGAGCCCCTGCCAAAGGAAGTGAGGCGGGTGGCTACTAGGAGGAGGGCTTTTTCTGCTGTGGCATCGCGGCTCTGGAATGAGCTCCCTAGTGAGGTTCGCCTGGCACCTACATTGTATTCCTTTCGGCGCCAGGTGAAGACCTTTTTATTTTCCCAGGCATTTTAGCATTTTAGCTTTCTAAATTTTTAGCTTTGCTGTTTTAAATCTGTATTTTAAACTCCTGCACTGCTGCTAGGTTTTATTGTGGTTGTATTGTTATACTGTGGTTTTAATGTTCTATATATTTTAAATTGTTTTATTGTGTGCTGTTTGGTTTTAATTTTTGTGAACCGCCCAGAGAGCTTCGGCTATTGGGCGGTATAGAAATGAAATGAAATGAAATAAAGTAAGTAAGTAAATAAATAAATAAATAAGAAAGGTGGGATATAAATGTAATAAATAAAGTACACAAGCATAAGGTCCAAGTCGATTAACAAAAGGTTTTCTTAGGCCAAATACATCACCTTCATATCAATCACTGTGGGATATGGGTTGAAAGTCCAAGTACATAGGAATATAGGAAGCTGCCTTAGATATACTGAGTCAGACCCTGGGTCCATCTAGCCCAGTATTGTTGACACTGACTGGCAGAGGCTCTCCAGGGTCTCAGGCAGGAGTTTTTCCAAGCCTGCCTGGGACCTTCTGCATGCAAGGCATGTGCTCTACCACTGAATTACGCCTACTCAGTAAAAAAGAGTATTGATGTCTTCCTTGTATCTTTTGAGTCAAATCATTCATTGCTTTTATTCTTTGACAGACTCCAGTCTTCAGGACTGGGTTCATCATAAATCATAACAATGGCATTTACAAGAGTGTGAAATACAACATGTGCTGGGCAATCCTATCATGCATTCAGAAGGACGTCCCACTGTGTTTTGATGCGGCTTACTCCCTCCAAAGTGTATTTCAGATTGCAGCCTTGGTAATCTTAAAAACAACCAACCACAGGTGCAGTAAAATCTCCCCCTTCCTCCCTCCCTTGTACACTTGGAACTGTGAAAGCAGCAGGTCACCTTTCCCATTACTCTTTCATTGCTGTCAATAAGCAGACATTTTAATTTTTTGCAAGTTTGACAAATACTCCTTTCTAGCTAGCAAATGTCTAATGTGGTTAGGTCTTAAGAGATACTGATGGCAAACTGATAATGTGACAAAACATCAACAACCTCAAGTTGACACTGAGAGCATATAATATTTTCCTGTCATGGTCCTCCTGAACTGCAGTGGACATTTGCTAGAATGGCAAAAGAGTCATAGGTCTCCTAATCAGATATCTAATAAGAGTAGATACGTATCTTTCATGTCTATGATGACATATAAACATATAATCCCAGGGGGTATCCTTCACACAATTCAGTTATCACCACTGAATGATTAAAAAGTGAAGATAGCCCTCTTGGCCAAAAGAAAAATGATAAAATACTTATTAGCGTAATATCTTTTATTAGGCCAACTCAAAGGTCACAAAATAGCTGTGAGTTGGTCTAATCAAGGTATTATGCCAATATGATTTTTTTCATTGATTGAATCAAAACATCCTTCTCTCTCTTTTTTTAATTTGGCTTTCTCCCTGCTAGCTCAATGCTATGTGAGATACTGTATCACTCTTTGCTTCATGGCAGTCCAACAGCATAATTTCTGGCTGGAAATAAACCCCGCTGGGAGTAGAAGTGACATGGCATCACCAGCATCAGTGTGTAGGCACTCCAGTACCACCCTCTGCAATTGGGAGCTATCAAAGCACCCCTGTGGCTGAGCAAGCAGAAAGTAGTGGAAGCACCCAGACACTGGGGGCAGTAGCAACAGGAGGGTGAATACACCCTCACCTTCCTGCTTGAAAGGACTCCTGTCTAAATCGGAACAGTTAGGAAAGAAAGATGGAACTGCCGGCAAGGTGAGTCCCTGTTGAGGCTCAGCAGGGAAAGGAACCAGCAGGGACTTCGGTGCCCTCAAAGATAGGGAGGCAAGTCAGGAACCCAAGGAATATCAGAACTACAAAAATATTCAAAACAGAATCCCCTAGACTGAACAGTATCTTCTGACACCAAGAAGTCCCTATCTATCTATCTATCTATCTATCTATCTATCTATCTATCTATCATCTATCTATCTATCTATCTATCTATCTATCTATCTATTTCATTTCTATACCACCCAATAGCCAAAACTGTCTGGGCAGTTCACAAAAATTAAAACCAAAAAGCGCACAGTAAAACAATATAAAATATAAAAACATTAAAATGTTTAAAACATTAAAACCACAATATAACAATACAACCAGAATAAAACCAGTTGAAATGTAGTGTAAAGATTGTAGTAAAAGGTAAAGCTTGATTTTTTGGATATTCTAATGGAATATAGCTTAACATTAGGTATATTGTTTGCTATTTTTTATTTATTTAAGAATTCATGAATGTCTCTCAGTTTCTGAAAAGTATTATATATTATCTTACAGGTGGAGTGGGCACTCCCGGAATTGACTGACGGATCATATTTTGTGGAATTTTTGTGAACCACCCACAGACGTTCGGCTATTGGGCAGTATAGAAAAGTAATTAATAAAATAAATAATAGCAGAAAATAAATTGCTACAGAAAGAGATGCATAAAAGCCCCCAATCTTAGATCCATAAGGGGCTTCTGGGTGTAATTTGGCCAGAGTAATTTTTACAGCAGGAAATATTTGCCTACTCACATTCCCACCTTCATAAGGTAGCATTAACTGACTGCTCTGCTTTAATTTCACAGTGTGAAAATGTTTGCACCATCCACTGGATTCTGAAAAACAGCACTGTCAGGTTACAGGAGGATATTGCTTGTTCTATAATCTGGCTATGAATCTTCCATATCTGTTTGTGGATGTGTAGTTTTGCTCTGCTACATCCTCCCCCTTCCCCATATTGATCTTTAAAACTTTAATGTTTTTTTTCCAAAGCTGAAAAATGTTCAAAACGCTCCAATACAAATCTTACTCATATTTTTTTTTCCTTATCTGCTTCATTGCAGTGTGTTGTCTTGAACTGTGGCTTTGCTTCTGCTGAGCATCTGAAGAAAAGTAAGTGACTTGAAAGAAAGCCACTGCAGTCTGTCGGCTTGATCTGGCAAACTTACTACACATGTGTCAGGGATCATATTTTATTTTATTTATTTGATTGGTTTATATCCAGCCCTTCCTCACTAAGAGCCTTGGGTGGCTAACAGCTTACATTAAGCACAGTACACCAGATTAAAAAAGAAATAGAAATACATGATAAAATACAATAAAACTATCAACACAATCAATCAATCAGTCAATAAAAAAAATGGAGCACTTGCCTATATCACTGAAGTCTGCACATTTGAATAGGTTTTTAACTGGCACCTCAATGATAACAGTGTAGGACAGCCAAATCTCCACCGTGAGTTCCATACAGGCCCTCTCAGACGTCGAGAGAAGCCCGGGCCACTCCCATTTTTTGATGCTCATGATATATTAAAAAATGAAGAAATGCCAAAACAGGGTTACAAAAGTTGTGGTATATTTTAAATGTTTACATTTTACAAACGGAGGGAACAAGCCTATGGCCACTAGTCAGCGGCTAGATGGCCATAGGATATCTGGTTTTCCGGGAACCAACCTCAGACACCACGCTCCGAGGTCAGATCCTGGAGAGCCAACCTCCCCGCACTTCTGCGTGACCTTGCAGGCAGTGCAGAAAAGTCCCGTGCTTCGCACTCGCAAGAGAAACGTGGAGCAGCCAAAATGCCAGGGGTCATTCCAGGGTGGGGAGGGCAGAAATGCCTGTATGACACATCCACAGCCGCAATTGGAACGATCCCCTCTGTGCTTTTCCTGCCCTGCATTGGATAGACGGTCTTCTCCAAGTTCGGAGGTGGTCGCCTATCTGCATAAGATTGCGCCCTAATACTTTTACGCAAAAAAATACAATGCAACAATTTGTAATAAATATTCCTTTTTTATTTAACAAGTGCTTTTCTAGCTTTTTTTTCTGTGCAAATTCACCAATTATTCTGGAAAAATTTAGTTTTCTTACAATGTTAGAGTTTATGTTAAGCATAGCAAGGCCATTCAAACGATCTTGTCCCATAGTTGAATGGTAGCAACTCTTGACCTGCTTCAGCATATTGAAAGACCGTTCACCTGCAGCTACTGATGCAGGTAGACTGAGAAAAATCCTCGATGCAATGGTGACATTAGAAAACGCACCAGTAAGTCCAAGTTGGTGTATTTCTTGAAGCAATTCCTTTAGTTTACAATCCAGTTTAAAGTTCACAGAATGTATTCGCTTGAAGAAAATGGCCTTGTCACACAGATCTATTGATATTTCTTTGGTGTACTTTCTTTGGAATTGTTTTGCTGATGTACATAGCCTTCACTATTCAGGCTATTAAATTGCCAGAGAAACCCAAACAGATTACAAATTACATCAAGGGTGCTGTCGTATAGGATACAGCCTGGCTACTTCTAAGCCTCTGAACTCGGAGGCTTACGAGGATCCTGTGCAGAGCGGGAGGTGCCTTGCACCTCCCGCTCTGCATTTAAGCTAGACGGGCGATTTTGCCTGTCTAGCAGAGGCTTTGGGGAGAGGGAGGGAAGGAGGCTGGGGCTGCCATAGGATTTGTTGTATGCCTGCCACCCCGGGTCTCCTGCCCTCCCCACCCCTGCAAACGCCCCTTTCCCCCCATCTCCACGTTCTGTTTTGTGAGTGTGGAGAGGTAGCTGGCGTGGTTCTTTCCACTCCATCTAGGAGGGGGAGGGGAGCACGATGTCCTGGCTCCCAGCTTGGAGCCCTGTCTGCGAGGGCCAAATGGCTCCCCCCCCCCATGATGGGTCCTAGTTGCACAGCTGGGGTGTCACCACTGAAAAGGCCCCACCAGATGTGGCAGCTCCATGGGCCACATTCCTCAAGGGACAAGCAAAGCCTCCCTGGCAGATCTTAAATCCCATGTTGGCTAGTATTGAGGGATGTGGTCCTTCAAGTACATGGGTCCTGAGCCATTTCTGGCCTTGTACACTATTACTAACCCTTGAATTGGGCCCAGTAGCTCACTGGCCAGTGCAAAGAAAACTGCATGTAAAGAGCATTGCAATGATTCAGTTGGGAAGTTGTCAGAGCATGGACTACTGTTGCTAGGTTACCTTGGTCCAAGAACAGCTGTAGCTGGCCATAAGTACTCCTCGCCACTGAGGATACCTGGGTCTCCAGTGGACAGCTTAGAATTAAGGAGCACTCCCAGACTATGTACCTGCTCTGTCAGGGGAAGTACCACCCCAACCAGGATAGGCTGTCAACCTAATTCCAGGACCTGGGAACCATCAACCCACAAGAGACAGTTTTATCAGTGTGCGGAACAGCTGTTCCATATACACAGGCATATACACATACACACACTCCTGCTGGGTGCAGAAAACCAAGGCCAGCCCTACTATTAGGCAGAGTGAAGCAGTCGCCTCAGGTGGCACATACTGGGAGGTGGCAGCAAGACGTTGCAGAAGAGGCCTGCGTGCCTTGAGGCCTGCCCTGGGCCCCCTAAGTTAGTCTGCTCCCTTCAGGTGCAGTGGAAGATGCTGTCCCATCATCAGTGTTGAAGACAGATTCATCTGCCAGTCCAGTCGGCTTTTGTACAGGGAATGGGAGAGGTGCCATCTTTGCCTAAGGCAGCAAAATGTATTGGGCCCACCCTGCAGAAAACTAACCAACACATCCACTGCTTGGTTTTCTGTATGCAAAAAGGATGTATATATATCCTCCAGGACTCTCCATGATCAGAGGTACCTTGATAGTTGCTGGGGAATGACAGTGGGAGGATGCTATTTTGCTCATGTCCTGCTTGTGGACTTCCCAGAGGCATCTGGTTGGTCGCTGTGGGAAACAGGATGATGGATTCGTTAGGACTTTGGGCGGATCCAGCAGGGCTCTTCTTATGTCCATGTAATTAAGAGATCCTGTGGAAGTGGGCAAGGTGAAACTTCAGATCTGCTTCTCCATGTGTGAAGTATTGCATATGTGTAAATAAGCACAGAAGAGATGTAGTGCAGATAGCCCGTCTGACTTTCTGCAGCTCAACCCAGGGCAAATACATAGTACTCAAAGTACTATACGTGGTTCTAGTAAGGTTGCCAACAGGACAAAAATTTACAGGCTCATGCAGAATATTACTCTCTTGGCTGCTAGCCAGAACTGGAGGACACGAAGCAGAAAACCAGGCAACAGAAGTGGTTTTAAAAAAATAAATGTTAGTGCTTATCTGTGAACTATTTTAGTGCACTCATGAGACTAAAGCAGCCTTCCCCAACCTGTTGCCCTCTAGATGTTTTAGACTACAACTCCCAGCATTCCTAGCCATCAATCATGCTGGCTGGGGCTGATGTGAGTCAGAAGTACAAAACATTTAGGGTACTACATCAGGGAAGGCTGCACTAAAGCATCACATGGCATTGGTGCAAGCAGAGGTGGATCTTTTCATTTTGCAGGAGACATGTGGTGAGCAGTGTGTGTTTTGTTGACCAGGCAAAAGCTGTGCATAAAAGCCATCCATCATAAAAAAAAAAAAGAGCCCAGGGCTATCCTTCTCAATCAAGCAACTGCCTGTTATTCTGTCTTGGGTCACCCCGTAGCCAGCATAGCATCTATAGGTCTGCTGCCACCCTAAACTGGTAGGCTGAAGGTAATTTGTAATATACTTAATTTCAAATCACATCTGGAAAGAAAAGGTATTATGCTGGCCCTGAACTCTGTGCATACTCAGAACCATGCAGCGTAAAAGGCCAGTATTTTGAAAAACAGACTTTGGACACCCAAGGTAATCACTGCATGCAGTGCTGTTTTGTGCCTGAATATCTCTGGTATGAATCCTTTGGACTCATACTAGTTCAACTGGTTCTCTCAGCAAGTTATTGACAATATGTGATGAACCAGCTTGCAGATATATAGAGTTGAGATTAATGTTGCAGTAATTCAAAATGTATTTTTAAACTCTGCAAATAAATGGCAAATACCTGAGAGGACAGAAATGACAGGTGCATTGTCAATACCTTGTGAAGCAGTTATCCTCTTCATTTTGACCAGCTGATAGCTTAATTTAATCAAGTGCTTAAATATTCTATTTAAACTGTTGGACAAAGAATTCCACTATGGGAGCGCTGTGCAAGCCTGACCTTATTTAGTATTTGGTGCAGCATTCATGATCCTGAGAATCTTATGGTGACAGAGCTTAATTCCGAGTGCCAGAACAGACAGCAAAGCTGGCTGGGGAATGCTGGGCCTTTTCTCCGTCTAAACATGCATAGGGTTGCGCCCTAGATGTGCGTTTAGCAGCTTTTCAGTTTTACCCGTTGTGTGCTCACTGGTCATATGCGCTCCTTAGATGCAGTTTACTAGTATGCAGTGGTGCTTGCTTCTGCAATCCAGTGCACGTTTTACCAGGGGAGCACAGCCTTATTGAACACAGAACTTACTTCCGGGTGAGCCTGCATAAATTCGGGCTGCAGGCTACATTCGCGTTTACTTCTCTGTGACGTGTGCAATCCGCTGGACTTCCCTAGCTTTATGAGCTCTGTATGAATTTCCAAATCTAATCCCGCTCTGCGTTTCCTGAAAAGGTTCTACCACGGGATGGCTCTAACACGGCTGCCTGTGGCCCCGGGAGGCAGTCCTGGGCAGGCTGCCGCGGGTGCCCCGCAATCCCAATTCGCCCCCTCGCGTGCTGCCGCCCCTGCTACGCGGGACGCGCGAAGAGACCCTTCCCGCGCGCGCCCCGGGTAAGCAGCCAAATACAGCGCCTGCCAACCGGCCAACCAGCTGTTTGGGGTTCTCTGGCAAGACGGGTGCCTAAGGACTCTCCTCAGGCGCCTGTTTTCCAGCAGAACCCCAAGCAGCTGTTGTTTGGCGGGCTGGTTGGGAGCAGAGAAGCTGGACGCGCGAGGACAGTTATACAGACGCTTCAGGCTGCAATCCTATCCCGTTTCCTGAACTCAGTAGGACTTACTCTTGAGCAGACAAGCACGGGCTTACCCTGTCAAGCTCTTTGTACCGCATATTTTATTCTCCTGTTCCCCCAGCGCACCCACCCTCCCTCCTCTCTTTCTGGACGTAACAAAGATGGCCGGGACGACGAATCATTCCTCCCGCGTGCAAGAGTAGGAAGAAATGGGGGACAAGAATATTGGGCCATTTCCCCCCCTCTGCCTGCGTAACCCACGAAGCATTTGCTATGCATTTTTTTTGGGGGGGGGTTATTATTAAAAAACCCCTCAAAGATAATCTTTTCCCCACACGAGAAGACCTACGATTGAAAAAAAAAAAACACGAATTTCTGTCTTTTGGTTCTACTGGGGGGGGGGGGGGTGCGCGTGACAAGCTACTGCCAAATTCCTGCCAAGGTAAAAGTCCTGGATGTTTTCATGAGACTTCCTATAAGCAGCATTCGTTGTTGGTTCCCGACTAACGAAATAAAGAGCCCAGAGCTTAAAAAACAAAACAGGAAGTCCGGTCTGCGGGCCAATGAACTGCAGCCCCACGTTTTTGTTTTGTCTGCGCCTCCACGTGTCCTTGCCTAGAAGGCTTCAAGCGCTTCCGGTACGGGGACTGCCTGAGTGGGGTCTTCCAGTGGGAGGGCTGCAGTCAGCTCTGTGTAAGTAGAATCCGGGGGAGGGGGTTCGCTTGCTTCCCTCTGATGTCAACCTCCAATTCGTTTAGGACTCCCCGTTTCCACTACCGCACCCCGAGTCACAAACACATGCTAAACAGGACGTGTGTATTGTGTGTGTGTAGGGGGATAATGGGATGCAATGGGGTTTTTCTCCTTTGCAAATATCGTCATACCGTAGGACAAGGTAGTCAAACGCTTCGCCTTCAGAGGGACGCTGCTATTTTCTTGCAGCAGACTAACGCTGCCAGTCTGGAATTTCTCAGCGTAGCTGAGCTCTGATCACGTGCGAGGGAGAATGTCTTACGCCAATCTCACACTCCTGGGAGAAATGTAATTTAGGGGCCAATCCTATGCATGTTTAGACAGAAAAAAGCCCTACAACTCCTAGTATGGCTGGCTGGGGCACGCTGGGAATTGTAGGAGTCTGTCTATGCATAGGATTGCGCCGTTTTCCTCCTTTTATATCGGGGTGGGGAACCTCATGCCAGTGTGTGTGTAAATCTGGCCCTTCTGGGCTCGCCTCTGAACCTCTGGGGTTCCCCAGATGGCCACGCCCATTCCCCTGGCCCCATCCTCTTTCCTCCATCTACTGATCGTTTCCTGGTCTCCAGGATTTTGTCCCGTTTCCCCCACCCCCTCTAAAAGGTTGAAATGCCTCGCCTAGGGCATAGTTGCTGGCAGTGAGAGCTTTAAGCTAAAATATTATGAGATTTTTTTTAATGTTTGCCCCCACCCCTTTTGCCTTTGGCCCTGGCGCCTTTGCTGCATCCCCCTCTGGAATGCGCCCCCATGCCTCTGATTCTCTGAAATTGAATTCAGCCCTCAGGCTAAAAGAGGTTCCCCACCCCTATTTTATATCAATTTCCAGAGATGTAGCTGTGTTAGTCTACTGTAGCAAAAACAACAAAGATTGTTATGGCACCTTAAAGACAAACTCATTAATTCTGGCATAAGCTTTTGTGGGCTATAGTCCCCTTCGTCAGATGCTTGGGAGTATAATGGAGAGTTTCAAGTTGATATATAGTTTATATTGGGGTTGAGGGAGAGAATTATAAACAGTGAGGTCAGAAGGAAACTGAATATAGGAGGTACTGAGAATGATAGTCACATTATTAACAGCAGTCACAGTGCAGTTGTTGTTCCTTTTGTAGTGAGAAATATTATCTTTTTTTGGCTGCAGCCAAAATCTTGATTCTTCATTGAATGCAGCAATCTTCATTGCTGCAACTTTATAATGTTTGTTATTAATTTTACAGTGTTGATCCAGTGTGTTGGGATCCTTTTCTCTGATTTTGGTACCTCTGAGTCTAATCATGTGGTCTGAAACTCTATGTGTGTGGTGTGGTCGGAGGGATTGCCTTACCTAAATGGCACACCTTGGATATATTATCCCCTTTTAGGAGGTGGGGGGATGATACTTATCCAGGTCAGAATAACTAATAGTACCAACTGGAGTACTGTGCCCCATTCTGGGTGCCTCATTTTAAGAAGGGTATTGACAAACTGAAAAGTATCCAAAGAAGGGAAACAAAGATGGTGAGGGATATGGAAACCAAATCTTATAAGGAAAGGTTGAAGGAGTTGGATATGTTTAGTCTGGAGAAAAGATTAAGAGGCAATATGATAGCTGTCGTCCAAGATTTGGAGAGCTGTCAGAGAAATGAATGGAGTGAACTTGTTCTCTGTTGCTCTAGGGGGTAGGATCCAAATCAACCAATTCAGATTACAAGAAAGGGGATTTTGATACATAGGAAGAACTTTCAGACAGTATGAGCTGTTTTGACAGTGGAACAGACTGCCTCAGAAGGTGGTGGACTCTCTTTCGAAAAGCAGACTTGTGTTTTTCTTATTGTTTGTTATTAGCTGTGGAAAGTATGCCTGTAGATGCAGGAATTCCATGTTCAAATTCCAGCTCAGCTGCAAAGCCCCTGTAACAGGCTTGCAATTAAATATTTTAATCTTCCAAAGTGAGCAAAATCTGTCCTTAGGTGACCAAGTTAATCCACCCCTACCCCTAAAACAATCTGATAGAGCCATGGCTCAGACGGATTCCGGGGGGAGGGACGGCTCGCCTCCCTTCGCCAGCAGGTTCCCACCCGGACCAGCAGGTAGGGAATCCGCCCATCCCTAGCCACCATACATATATACAAACCTTTACTATTTACATATTGTGCATGTGAATTGCCACAGGGCCCAGACATGGACTGGCAGCCAGTGCAGCTGGATAAGTACTGGCGTAATATGATCTCGATGGCCAGTCCCTGTTAACAATCTTGCTGCCCTGTTCTGGACCAGCTGAAGTTTTCGGAATGTCAGTTAAGTACACGTGTATAGATGAAAGTTCACATACAAATGTGAAAGAGGGCATGCGGTAGCAGGGGTTTGAAAAATTCATGGCTCCGGCCAATCATGCAGGACGTATTTGTGTCTTCTTAAATAAGGGCAGTGAAATATTAAGCTTGTTGTAGCAGACATGTTCTATGCTTGGTCTTTAAACTAGTTAAAAGTGGTGGTAAATCCTATGGAAGTCAAGGAGAGGCTATGCATGCACACTTCAAAAGTCTGTGCCATCTTTTGATTACCTTTTCTTCTTCCTGGGGAAACAGCTGAATTGCTAATTATCCCAAAGCCAGATATTTAGACTTACGTGCTCAGTAACATTTGACATGTACCAGGTTCATCTCTCTTGATCCAAGAGTGAGCTTGAAAAGAAAAAGGGAGATCTTTCCTTTCTGGCAAGAAAGGTGTGCCCTCATGACAGCCATGACCACACCCCCTAGTGGTGCCAGCATAGGTAAACTTATTTTATTGTACTCTTCTACACACACACACACACACACACACACGTGTGTGTGAATATATATATTTATAGCCAGGGTGGAGTTCTTGTGTGGCTGATAAGATGTATTAGCCATTTCTGTTTTAGAGGAGAACATGTTAAATGGGTCATGAGAGAAGCATAAACAGCTGAACTGGCCATTGAAATGCTGGGTTGCTATGAGTGTGTTTGGTTTGAGCTATAGTTTGGAACTGTGGAAACCGACTTTAGTACACTGTGAATTTCTTTGTAGTGCCTGTGACGATGTTTCTTTTTAAAAAATTATCCCTGGAGATGAGAATCTTCTTTTGACCTAGATTTGATAAACAGTTAGCTCGCACGTTGCCCAGAAGCATGTGCTTGCCTTGGAAAGGACGCATCATATCTGGCGTCACGATGGACAAGTTTGACTCAATCTGTTTATTTCATTCCAAAGAGTGTGACCAGATTTCTCAGAAGGGTCATTTGCGTGACAGGTGTTGTCAGACCACGCAGCTGCTTATTCGCCTCTGGCAGTTGCCCAGAAGAACTGCTGAAATGTCAGAGCAATCTTCACAGCTTTGATGTGGCTGAAACAAGGAGCCCTTCCAAAGCATCAGCTCCAGCTTAGATTTCCACTAAGCTGTTTTGCTGATCCCATGTCAGCTTTCTGACCATTTACTGCCCATGCTTCTTCTGATTCACGTGCCACTTACTTTTGTCTGGCTAGAATTATTTTTAGAGCCATTGAAAAGGCAAGTGAGTGAGACCTAAACAGTAATTTGACAATAGCCATTTACAGCATGCTTTTATTTAAATCAGCAAAAGAGTTTAATTGAACTAAACACAAGTCAGGCAAACTAGCTGTTACGAAGTAGCTCTCTTTTGAGTGAACAGTACTGACTCCATTTTGAGACACAGCCACAAAGCCAGGCGTCTTCATCCCCAGCAAATGTGGGAGAAAGGCACAGGAATGGGGTTGAGAGCATCATGCAAGACTGGATCAAGCAAGTCAGTTTCTAATAGACTTCCCAAAATGATTTCCCCAAAGGCAAAGGTGGGGGTAAAAATTCAGCAAAACATGAATGTGCTGGATAGCCATAGTGATATCTGGTAAGTAACCTAGTCAATTACCTGCAATATGCTCCCATTGTTGAACTCCAGCCTTGACACCTATCTTTAAGACAGTCATTAATATGCAAGGTCATATTTTGTTAAAAAGTAAGGGATAGTAAGTAGAACTTTTGTTTCCTGCAAGTACACCCATTATCCCCAAACACCCTCTTTTGTTATACGGGTCGGAAGGCCAACTCAGGCTTTATCCCATAGCAAGTAGCACATTTCCTGTTCCTATGAGCAGTGTCTGGGTCATCAGAATTGTGATGTCACTGCCTTTCTCGGAACTGTATAAGAAGCCTCAGTTTGGTGCAGTCCCAGTCCCCTCTTCCCAGAAGGCGGCGAGGGGGGGCATGTTGCTGAAATCACCCATGCAGAGGTATGGTGCCACACTGCTGCTAAAATCATTCTGAGTCTCTCCTCCCAGAGGAAAGGCTCCATGCTAAAATCACTAAGCTCCATGCTTGCCACAGCAAGGTGCCAACAGTGGGTGCTTTGCCTCCCCCAGTCAAGGCTCTCTGCTTTCCTTCCTCTTCACCTGAGACCAGGAATTGCAACACACACTAGTTCCTGCCTGCAGGAAAGGGCTTCTGTCCAAGGAAAGGTATATTGCTTTTAGAGGTTCTTTATGGAAATTGTAGCTCCCCCCCTCCCTGGTTCCCTTCTCTCACTCTCTGTGCACGTGTGTGTTTCAGGCCTTGGGAAGACTCCTTCCCACAGTCTTGAAAACTACCTTTAGGCCTGGAGCTCAGCTTTGCCAAGAATGCAGCTAATTTCCCCACCAAAGCATAACTTGGTGAAGGCTGGAGCATCCCCAATTGGTCTTAAATGTTAAATCCATTTGCTCAGCTAATTCCCCCAAGACCAGCTTGTGTATCTGAATCTTTGTAAACCTCAATAAATGTACCATTGTGGCGTTATCCTCTCCAGCAGGGTCTGAGCGTGAATCTCTTTGGGTGGGAATCGCCTTCTCAGCCACAGACGCTCTATTGCCAATGTCTAAAGATTCCTTATAAGCGAGTATGTCAGTCTCGTTAGAACATGTGCAAGTTTGTACATAGGTCTAACTAGAGCACATCATGTAACATAGCTATGTACTTAAGCACATGTGTGCATGCATGTATGTGTGTGTGTGTGTGTGCACACAACACATGTGGCCCCTGGGCTGGCATCACCTGTGGCCCTCGAGACCAAAAAGATTGTAAACCTCTGGCATAGAGGGACGCACATGGAGTGGCGAGAGGATGGGGACACCCGCCTAGCCAGCCAGATCAGCCAGAAACTGATCCCTAGCCATCAGTGAGGTGAGAAATGTTGCTGCCAGATCTGAGGTGAGAAATGTTGCTGCCAAATCGCCCTTACACTGATATAATTCCTAGACTGAGGAATCATGTGAACATATGAACCTGCCTTATACTGCCTAAGACCATTGGTCCATCTAGCCCTGACAGCTGTGACTGAGAGCAGCTCCCCAGGGGCCTCAGGCAGAGAGGGGTCTTTTCCATCCTGCTCCCTGAGACCCATTTGGCTGAAGCAGGTGGGAACTGAACCTGGGGTCTTGTGCATGTGAAGTATGTGCTCTACCAAGGAGCTATGGCCCCTCCCCAGTCACCAGAAGATCCACTTAAGATAGGGGTGGGGAAACTGTGGTCTTCCAGATGTTGTTGGACTCCAGCTCCCATCGGCCCCAGCCTGCATGGTCAATCGTCAGGGATTATTAAGAGAGTTGTGGTTCAATAACATCTGGAGGTCTGCATGTTTCCCACCCATGACTTCAGAGAACAACTTGTTTTTCTCTCTCGCATGGAAACTGCCCTTGTGAGAGTTTTAACCTTGCCTCCATCAAGGAAACCAATCTTGCTCTGATCAGAAAACTGATATTGTCTAGTTAACTAGTAAGTATGAGGCAAAGGCCAGGTTCAGCAGCATGCTGTAAAAAGGTTGCACACAAAAGGCACTAGTGTCATAAAACTCGAGTCAATAATGTATTTAAAAACAATACCTTTGGTTTGTGGCTATGGAATGGATGTTCCAGATAATATTGAGCCTGCTTCTCATGGTTGCCAGGCAGAAAGCAAATGTAACTGCCTTATCCCAGACTAATTGCAGATATTGTTGTTCTCAAATGTGAACAACAATATGCCAAAAAGGGGCTCTCCAGTGCAGTCTTCTCTTAGACCTGGCTGCATGTCATTGGCATTGGTGCACCACCTCGTTCTCTCTATGTTCGATCTTCAGGGGGAGAGTGCAGTTGCTTATGTAGCCAAAATGGTACCACCCATGCACAAAAAGGGGAGGTATCAGCAGACTTGAGGGAACCCTGCAGTTTGCAGAAGTACAGAGATTTTTTTTTAAAAAAAACCCTCCGGTCCCGTCCCCCCAACATCCCAGTGAGGACTGAGCATGTTCAGTAGCCATGGAATAATGACTGACTATTGTGAGAGTGGGGTGGGGGGATGGAAAACCTGGAAAACGGAATGGAAAGCAGTGGCTGGAATTCCGAACAGTGCAGCACTGTAACTTTTTGTTGTATGTCCTGCTTATTTCTGTATATTCTCAGACACAGAGGTGACTCACATAAATATAACCCAGGATACATCTTTCTCTTATTGTTCAGACCGGGGATCCCCGCACTTCTAACGGGTGTTAGCCATCTCACGCTTCTGTGACACATTGCCCCCAATATTAGCTTTAGGATACCTGTGAACCAATTGTGTGCATTATCTATCTGTCTCTGTCTGTCTATCTGTCACCTCCCTGATCTTTGTACCTGCAGTGAAGAAAGTGCTTATACCACACTTAGGCTGCAGTCCTTTATGCACTTACCTGGGAGTTAGAAGAATTCAAAAAGGATTTGCTTCTGACATGCATAGGATTGCACTATGACTACTTTAAAGCATACATCTTTTCTGCTCTGAGATTGCTCTTCATGTAGGAAATGAGGTGGCACTCAATAAAATGGCTGAGAACAGAGAACCCACAACACCCCCCATTTGGCTATGCAAAGCAATTACTCTTGAGTAGTTCCCAGAATAACTGCTTATCTTATGAGCCTGGCTGTTTTCTTGATTAGTATGGCTGGACTTTTGCCTAATAAACTTCAATGGGTGATAAGGAGATTTTTAGTTGTTTTTGTTTTCAGTGGTTTTCAATGGGCTTTGTTGTCCTGGATACTAAGACCTAGAATCTCTCTCTAGCCTTTGGAAAATGTAGCACCCATCTGAGTTGGCAGGAGAGATGAGATAGCTAGAAGGAGTTTTTGCCATTCGAATAGGAGCAGAGAGAATTGGACAGCAAGCTGTGACTTGGCTAAAGATAAAGCCCTCGGGACAGGGAATTTGATCTCTTTGGGAACCTGATGCAGGATTAGGTGTTGTGCTATCTGCCTTCAGGATTTGTCTGTCCCCCAAAGCACTCTGCTTGTATATTTGTAAATGGACATTACAAAGGCAGCATAGGTCTCCACTACACTTTCTTTTCCAAAGGAAACAAAACCCTTTAGTGCTGCTCTTTACTTTCAGGCACAGCATACCTAACACAGTATTTCCCATCCAGAGAAAATCACCTACTTTGCATTTAAGACAAATTCAAACTAAAATATTTTGAGATGGTATCGCCATGTGAACAAGCCCATAGTGAGTTTAGTAAGTCTGTCAGTCAGACACCGGTTTATGGCCCAGTCCTAAAACACATTTATGCACAATGGGAAGACCTACTGAATTCAGTGGGATTTACATCTTGAAGTGTTTAGATGGCATGTTAGGCTTATGTGTCATGAATAGGAGAAATTTGGCAAATTTTGCCCTTCATGTTTTCTTATTGGTGGTCTAGGTTACTCTATACAACAGGGTTTTTTATTTTGTGTGTGTGGGTATCCCAGCTTGTCATGCATCAGCCAGAGGACTTATGACACACCCTGCCTCCCTGGAAGAACATCATGGCAACAGGGAGACCAACCTGGCCCCATACATAAATACATTGACTAGAGAAGAAACTTGCTTTGCCCCTCTGTGCTAGTCAGAATACTCAGCTCCAACTGATAGTTGCCCTGGGACTGCAGAGCTGAAGAGCAGCACACTCTAGCCTCATCCGTCAGCAAGGGTTGTACACTGCCTTGATGGCTTTTTAGCAGATAAGGCAGTATATACATAATCATGATGATGATAAATAATAGGGGCCAAGGGGTACTGGGAGGCTGTATCCCCTGTGTCCCAGAAAAAACTTGATGGCAAGCAGGAGACCAGGCTGGCCCCCTACATCAGTCAGAGGAAAAAACAGCTTCAGGGAGCTTGTTTCCCCCTTCACTGTCAGAAAGAACACCTATAAGAACTTTGTAAATAACCCTTAGTACCTGAGACTGCATTTTTCTTTTTCCCTCCCAATCCCTTTTGTGTTGTATACTTTAGATTGTAAGCCTGAGGGCAGGGACTGTCTTCTTATTAATCTTGCAAGCTGCCCTGGGAGCTTTTTCTTTTTTCTTTTTGGCTGAAGAGTGGGATAGAAGTGCTTTAATAAATAAAGTTATCGGAAGATATCAAGTGTCAGGAATAATGTATTCGAGCAGGAGCGCAGAACCTCTGGCCTCCGGGCCTAATATCAGGCTGAAAGTCGACACTCTTGTACTAGGTGATGCTGCGCTGGCTATTTATTTCATTTATTTCTTATTACATTTATATCCCACCTTTATTCCTTTTGCAAGGAACTCAAGGTGGCTTACATGGTTCTAGGAATGATGGTATTGTAGTCCAACACATCTGGAAGGTGCCAGGTTGGGGAAGCTTTTCTAGAGTGTCTGTCTTGGTAGCTTTTTAATTGCTAGTTTGTTTTCTATTTGATTTGTTTTACTGTGACATTAGCTATCTTAAGGACTTTGGTGCTGAAACAGGAAGGTGGGATACAAATCGCACAAGTAAATACAAATGCAATTAATATTTGCCTTTGCTTTAGTGGCACTATGGAAGACAGCGGAACAGTGTCAAGCTGTCAGTCAGAAGAAAGCAGCTTGCTAGACATGCCGTGTTTCATAACTGCAGAAAGCTTTCTGTTGAACCCCAGCCCTGGGAGGAATGACGAGATCCTTCATTCTGAAGATGCATTTGTTTCACCAGCATTCACAGCATTCGACACAGGTAAAGTTACCCCCACTGTTATTACTCTTTTTACCATGTGTGCTTTCCTTTGTCAAGCATGCCTGGCAGGAGAAATGCCATACATCTGGAACTCTAGACAAAATGTTCCCATGCCAGGCGGGAGTTTGATATATGCACCTCTGCATGAACACAAGTGACTGATTTGTCTTTTTAAAAGCTGGGCTTGCCGTGCAGTTTATTCCAAGCTGTAGGATTGCAGTCCTGTCTTGAATGATGTCACCTTCCACAAATGCCTGTGTCACTTAACTACTTACGGAGTCATTTGTCCACTGCTGGCAATAGTTACCTTTGAACATTTTTAGGCCTATCTAATTCAAAGTGTTCTCTTTCTGGGTAGAGATTGTATCTCTTTGCATCTGTGTTGAATGTATTGTGCTTTCCTATGAATTGATAATATTACTTGCAGTTTTAAAAAAAAGTTTGTTAGAGAAGAATTAATGTACAGAAATTAACTGCAAAACATACATCCCATAGAAGTTATACTATCTGATCTTACTTGTTTTGGTTTTTTAGGAAGCACTCTCATTATTTTAGTGTAGTGCTGGTACTGAGTTGAACAAAATATTTTCAAGCCTGATGGGCAGAGCAGGAAGCCTGAAACTCAGCTGTCCAATGTTGTGGGCAGTTCTGAGGTTCGCTAACTAGAGAGCATCATATTTGGATCTGGGGTGACACCTTCCTTCTAGTCATGCCATTCTTAATACCACAAGGTGTACCCACTTCGGACGATCAAATCCTGGCTTAGTAAGTTAGGATATGCACAAGTTTTGTGCACCCACATGCAGCCACTTTGCTCCCTCTTATTATTTATTACCCAAATTTATATACTGTTTTCCTTGGAATTATCAACATAGTGAACATCCAATGTCATTGCCATCAAAGTAAAACAATAAAACTACAGAGTAATGAAGACATATTAATCAGCAATAAAACTACACACTCTGCTGTGCACCACAGGCCAGAGCTGGCTCGGTTACACTTCTGGGAAAGCCTGTGTGAAGAGATGGCTCCCACTTCACTCCTTCCTTCACAGGACTGGGGAAACAAGCCAGGAAGCTGCAGTTAACCATAGCTTGCCATTATGTCTGAACTAGGCAGTTAGGAGTAATGACTTCTCAAAAAGCCAGGATATATCGACATGGTTTGAAGTTAACTTCTGAATCTGAGTTTGTTAAGTTGGCATCCGAATTCTGGCTTGTTTGGAAGCCATTCACCTTAATTCCTGGTTCAGGTGTAATGGGAAGCTATTCGCCCTCCTCAGGCCTTTAAAAAATGTGTAAACATGGAGAGCAAATGGGGACACATATACCGGCCCTGGCCCTGACTCCGACTTCTCTATGTTGACGGGAAATGTCTGAAGAGGGACTGTAACGTATTCACTGAACGTGGGATTATGGATCCCTCCTGGGATTAGGAACCCTGGCACTCCTACAGGACTCTCCAGAGCGCTCATCTCATGGCTCTTGTTCTGAGAAAGGGCAGGCTGAACTTATAGCCCTTCCTGTCCAGGGGGATCCAGTGTCTAGTCTAGGTGCCGGAGCTGCCTGAGCAACATGGTCTTGCTGAGCTCTGGCTTGTTCCAGTGACCTTTGGTTGTTCTTCAGTCCTGCTTCCTATTCTGTCCTTCAGTCCAGACTTCAGCCTTTGTCCCTTAACTCTGATTTCCAGGCACAGTTCCTGGCTCCTGGCTGCACCCTAATAGCAAATTAGATGGGAGAAACACGGGGGGTGGGGGGAAGGGTTGAACACCTCTGCCAGTACTGCTGTTCCACAGCTGTTTTTAATGTTTTTTAAAATCATGTGTAGGGTAGATAGGTGGCACCAAACTATAAACACAAATGCAGTTTTGGCAACTGTAGGAATGATAGTTCAAATAGATTAGTGTGGACCAACTGCAAGTAACTCTGCTGGCCACTGACTGCATCGCTTATCAAGCTAAACAGTGCCATGATTTACTTGTTGTGAATTTATCTGGACCATTACTAGATGTAAAAGTTGAATAATCTTCTCTGGTTTTTGCTTTTTTAGTGTTAAGTAGTCAGAAAATACCATTTTACACTGTGTAAAACTGGCAGATCTACACATGTTCTGTTTTTCATTGTACTTTGGCTAGAGAAGGACAAAGATGCAACACAGAATTTCAGGAAGCCATAAGAACCTAGTGATTATAGTGGAAGGTTTAGCACATAGAATTTCCCCTCTAATTTTAGCAGTGGTGGATTTTTTGGTGTGTCCTGTGGTTTTCTCTGAACTTCAAGGACCTTTTGGTGAGTCATAAACCTGGAGAAGTCCAAAGAGGTTTGACTGGATATACTAAGGTATGAGGGAAAAAAGATTTCTTACCAGAAGTTCCCATACTTGGAAATCATGCAGGATGTTGCAACAATGGGAGGAGGGCATTCCAGCCACGTGGATGGTTCTCTGGGGAGAGGCTTCAGGAAAGTTTCATACTGACAGCCCTCCTGCCCATTCTGTCTGGCTGTTGGGATAATCTTACTATGTATGTATAGATGAGGGGTGGGCAGACTTCATGTATGCAAGATCTATTTTGTTTTTTTACTAAGACCTCCTGAGATCCACGAACCAGAGCTTGGTGCAAAAAACATACACTTAGAATTAAAGAATTCTGAGCCCAAGAGTACCAGAACTGAATGGAGCTTACAGTCCTGCCACACAAACATCTACTCCTAGTTACCCCAAGCTTTGAGTGTCAGAAGTCCTTGCCACTCTACTGCATATCACCCTGAGATCTGCCAATAGAGCTACATCTATCTTGCATTTGGAGCCCTCAGATCTGATGTTTGGAGTTTGTTTTTTTGTGGTGTAGCTGGGAATTTTGTTGTACTACTGCTGATTGTGAGTTTGTTTAATTTTTTTTATCATATGATACTTGTGGTTCCCCTTGCCCCATGCTTCAGTAACACTATGGTGGCATACATTCCCACGTGAAAGCATCCCTGCTGTCCCAGCCACACTCTGTTTCACATTCTTGAAGTCTCTTCTCTACCTATTTGTTTTATTTATTATTACATTTATATCCCACCTTCTTTTCCTCTTGCAAGGAACCCTCCTCCTCTCCATCTTACATGGTCCTCGTCCTCTCCATTTTTATCCTCACAACAACCCTGTGAGGTAGGTTAGGCTGAGAGTCAATGACTGGCCCAGAATCACCCAGTTAATTTCATGGCCAAGTGGGGACAAAAACCTGGATCTGCTACCTGACTGTGAGCTGCCTCAGGGTGCTTGGCACAAGATGGTGCGATAAAAATTGTTTTAATAGTGAATTTTAAATGTGATTTGTATTGTTACAATGCAACCAGTTGAAACGGTTTCTAATAGTGTATTTAAATCTGATTGCTGATATTGATATGTGAACCGCTTGGAGAGATGCGCCTGATCTCGTCTGATCTCGGAAGCTAAGCAGGGTCAGCTCTGGTTAGCACTTGGATGGGAGACCACCTGGGAATCAGGCTTCCTTCACTGAGCAGGGGGCTGGACTCCATGGTCTTGTAGGCCCCTTCCAGCCCTGTGATTCTATGCTTCTAGAATAAAAGTATTACTAATGAATAAATAAAATACAAATCTATATTATGCAGTTGGAGAAAAGAGGCTGAGAGAAAGTGACTTTACCTAAGCCTGTCTCTTAGCTGAAGTGGGATTTGCTTGGGCCCAATGTCTTTAATGAACCATATTGGAGGTCATAAAGGAATCCTCCCCCACAGCTCTCATGGGCTAGCAATCTTCATCCTTTGTTTGGCACACAGAGTAGTCCTGCGGCCTGCTGGCTCTGCCATTTGTGCTGATGGCACCTCCTGTTGGCAGCTCACCTGCTTTCTGATTGTGGTGGCAAATGGTATAGGCTGGTATTTGGAGGGCTGAGGTGTTGAAACTGGTAGTGATATTTTCAGAATCACATTTCCCTGATCAGCTTAATGTGTGGACAAAACATCTGCTCACAGTTCTTGAGATCCACAGCCACAAGGTTTCAGCAGACTAAATTCCCTCAGTTGGCTCTCTCTATGTTTGCGTGACAGGTGGCTGTTGCACACCAGTGTGGTGGTGTGGTTAGAGTGCTGGACTGGGACTTGAGAGATCTTGGTTCTAGACCCCACTGGGCCATGAAGCTCACTGGATGATTCTGGGCCAGTCATTGACTCTCAGCCTAACTTACCTCACAGGGTTGTTGTGATGATAAAAATGGAGAGGACGAGGACCGTGTAAGATGGAGTGGAGGAGGGTTCCTTGCAAGAGGAAAAGAAGGTGGGGTATAAATGTATTAATAAATAAAACAAATAGGTAGAGAAGAGACTTCAAGAACGCGTAACAGACTGTGGTTGCGACAGTAGGGATGCTTTCACATGGGAATGTATGCCCCCATAGACTGTTTCTGAGGCTTGGGGCAGGGGGAACCGCAAGTATTGGTCAGAATGTGTGGCTGGTAAGCTGGCCTGATTCTTGGCACAACTTTGTTTAGAAGTTAATAACATAAGAATAGCCCTGCTGCATCAGACCTAGGGTCTGTATAGTCCAGCATTCTGTTCACGCAGTGGCCAGCCAACTGCCTGTTAACTATTGGCTACCCTATGATTGGAGTACTGCTTGAGTGTGCATCCTGCATATTAGGGATACTATCCAGGATGGTTAGGGAGAAACTAAAATTGAGTCTGGCCTTGTGAATTTTCATTCTGCCGAGCTTCCTCATTAATAAGCTATCACACCCTTAGTTTATTTTGATAAATCAACGAATCCATTGGGTGGGTGCACTATGACTTGTAACAAGAGCTCAGAGAGGGAGAGAGAGACTGAGAGTTAGTGCAATCCTATACATGTCTACTCAGAAGTAAGTCCTACTTCCTACCTGGTGCTTACTTCAAGGTAAGTAGATATAGAATTGCAGCCTTAGAGATCCAGCTGTTGGAAGCAATTGGCTGGAGAGGGAATAGGAACGGGCAGCCGCTGGCCTTGTCCTGTCAGAATGGTTAATAAATCTGTCTTCTGGCCAGAGCAGGAACATTCCCCACCCATGTTTGGGTCCTTGGCCAGCAAATCCATAGAGGCAAATGCAACAAGGTATGGGTGGCAAGTTGATAAGGTTCGTGGTGCAACTTTGTTTACATGTTAGCTATTGGATGAGTCAGCTTACCCTGTGACTGGAGTACTTCTCTAGTGCACATCCTATATTAGATGTGGATCTAGGACTAGGCTGTTTTCCTTCTGAGTAACTCAGAGAGAGAACTTATCACAGATTTTATGTTCACATTCATTTCTGATGGCCTCTGACAAAATCTTTCTGCTTTATTGGCTATTCTTAATTTCCAGATCTAGGGAGGAGTATGTTTCACAGAATAATACATTATCTAGTCCCTAATAGTTCTGCTATGTGTTCTTTGAGCTTTCTTCATTGCTAAACAGACAGCTATTGTAGATCCTATGCATGTTTAGAAGCAAGTCCCACTGAGTTAAGTGGGGCTCACTCCCAAGGAAGGGTGTAAGGGGAAGGGCTGTAGCACAGTGGTAGAGCCCCTGCTTTGCATGCAGAAGGCCCCAGGTTCAATCTCTGGCTTCTCCAGGTAGGGCTGGAAAAGCTCCTGTTTGAAATTTTGGAGGGCTGCTGAAATTCAGTGCAGGCAATACTGAGCTATATCTGACTCAGTAAAAGGCAACTTCCTATGTTCCTAAGTGTGCATAGGATTGCAGCCTGACAGTTTATTTAGAAGTCCCCCTGTATTCAGTGGAATGGCTCACTAGTAGGTGTGTTTAGGATTGCAGCCTGAATGACCTAAATATTAGGAATATTTTTACCCCAAGTCACTTTTCATAACTAATTTAGCTCAATAGTCCATCAATACATCTCTTTTATTTGAAAGTGTTGAAAAATGTAGTTTGCTAGCCCCTGCTGATTGAAGTTCACTATAGATTAAAGTGGATTCTTTCACACATGAAGCTGGCTCAACCAGTTGCTTTGTAAAAAAAAAAAAAAAAGGAAAAAAAATCATATATAAAAGAAACATCCACAAGAGGGCTCTCAAAGAAATATTTACACAATAACCTGATTTTCTGGACTCCCATGTGGGAAGTCTTAATTCTACCTCTCACCATAAAGTACTATTCTGTGTCACTGTTGCAGGCTGAAATCTGATATGATTTCTAAAATGCCATTTTCTAGATGCAGTGCTGCCTTGATTTTATATTTTTAAAATTGTTCAGGACATTTTTTTGAAAAAAGAAACCTAGCTTTCCTAAACTTCCTCAGTCTTGATCAGTATTTTGGACATGTTCTGTATATCTTTACTACTGTATATCTGTGTTTTCTCCTTTATTCTCAGTTACCCAGTTAATCCTCTTGTGGATTCATTTCATGCCCATGGCTCAACATTCCCCTGGTATTAGGGAAGCAGTTAGTAAAGGCAAGATGTAGTGAAAACTATCAATGACGACTAGTCGTGATGGCTATGTTAATACCTCCCATATCAGAGGCTGTATGGGCTTTTCTACACAAGGCATTTATTGTGTGCCTGTCATTCCCTGCTCACAGTTGTTTATTGGTTCTTTAAATGACATTGTAACCCTCCAGTTTCATTTCTGTGTTTAAAGAGCACTTTTGGTGAGGTTTTTTTTTTTTAGAGCAGAGAAAGTGTGGTATTTAATTGTAAAAGCCAAAGAAAATTTTTGTACTTGTATATTTGCACTATTCAGCTATACCGCAGTGCCACCTAGAGGTTATGTAGTGCAAAAGCAGGAAAGGAAATGCTCTTCGTGTACTGTTCAGATCTCAGTTCTCTGACAAAACTGAAAAGTAGATAACAGCTGATTAACAGCCTTGGGTAGAAAAGCTCTATACCTCTTTATACCAGTTGTTGGAGAACATGAGTGAGAGGGTGCTGTTGCATTCATGTCCTGCTTATGAGCTTCCTGTAGGCATCTGGTTAGTCACTGTGGGAACAGATTACTGGACTAGATAGGCCTTCTTAGGTTCTTAGTTTATTATATGTCGTGTCTTTTTTGCTATCTATAGAATTTCACACTCTTCCTGTTTATGTCTGTCAAGTTCCTTTGTTTGAAGCCTTTTAGAAGGATTGTTCAGTTCTGTTTGGCCACTTACACTGAGCATTTAATCGTATTTAAACCTTCCTGTGTGTTTTGTGTCATCTGTGGACACATGCATCCTAGCTGTTTTGCATTTTTTGGACCTCTACTTACTACTTTTCTATACAGTTCTTCTACACACTTGTGAACAGCTTCTTTTCTACATTTTAACCTTGCCTCCGTGTTCAAAAGTGCCTGTTTGGTCACAATTATAGGCATGATGCAGCTCCCTTACCTGATTTCTCTTCTTTTTCCATGACCATGGGCATCTGCTGCACTGTCTGGTGAGATTGATATGTGTTGTGTGTGTGTGGCGGGGACGGACGGACGGACCTGGTCTGTTTGTCCAATGCTTGACTAGTTAGTTTGCTTTTTCAAAAATAAAAGAAATATTGCTATTTGTCCAAGTACTTGTTCACATTGTAAAGAAAAAAGAATACCTTGGTGAAGTTGACAAGGTTCCTCCCTCCCCCCACCTCCAACCTTGTCAGTTTCACTGGAGACTGAAGATGGAAGTGATGGAGATGACAAGGCTTTCCCTTGACCTTTTCAGTTTCACTGGAGACTAGCAGAAAGGAACAGGGAGGGTTGGCATTGCATCCAAGTCTAGTTACAGAGCAGTAGGTGCCTGTCTGGCCCAGGTGTTGTGATATTTAGCCTTGTATTCTGTCTTAGGGGCAAATTACTTTGTGACTAGCCACGTCTTCCCTTGCAGTTGTTGTGTGGTGGTATCCATGAAAGTTTTGAAATGTGCCCACAGGCCCAGAAAGCTTGCCAGCCCTGGCATAGGCTGTATCTAAGGTGTGATCTTTGGTAAATACATTTAAAGGCCATGGGTTCAAATTTTGCTTATTTAAGAGGATGTTATGTGCACTACTAGTAAATGATAAGAAAAAGAAGCTTTTATTCATGTGTGCAGTAAGATGTTCCCATTGTGGTTCAGTTTCATAAGTTTTTATTTCATTTTCTCTGCATAACTTAAACCCACAGTCCTGAAAATATATTTGTTTCTGGAAGGCAAAGTGATGCATTATCATATCAGTTGGGATTTATGGATGTTCATCTCCAACGGAATGTCTTGGTATTCTGAATTTTAATCATCATCTAGTGTAACATGGCTATAGACTCCTGTGGTCCTGATACAAAAGATATAGCACTCTCTCAGCAGGGAAAGAGTGTGCCTCTCTTATCTTCTTGCTTTAGCCACCATACCTGCCCATTAGTGCTTATCACTTAACGACTTTCTGGCTGTCTCACACTGGATTAATAGGAGTTGCTCTAAAGTCCAATAACCAGTTTGTTCCATATCACAGACTAATCCAGAAAATTCAGCACTGAGTGATGCTCTGGTTACTGGTCTGCCAGATTTTATCCTTAGAACTTTAGCCCTGGAAGTAATAATAATAGAGTATTTTAAGCATAGGCAGAGCACCTTCCGGTCATCACTGAGTACAACCAGCGCTCACATTCTTGACAATAAACAGATGAACTTCCAGAAAAAGTTGAGCACCATCACTCTGGGGACTCACATGATGGAACGCCTCTCCCGCTTCCCCACAATCAGTCTGTTATGCCAACACTTCCCTTCTGATGATTGTCACTGCTGGTGATCACTGGGACTACCTGTTTTATGGGATGGCTGGATTTTTGCATTCCTCCTCCCTTGGGGCCTAGCAAGACCCTTTCCGTTTATCAATCAGTGGTAGAGCCCATGCTTTGCACGTGTAGTTTTCCAAGCTCTCTGCTGCAGCTACCATACCATCCCCACTTGCAAGATAAGTCAACGGTAAGGATGAAGAGGGTACTTGGCAGGGTGGGGTGGGGGCTTCATTTTCCAAGCTCCTCGTATTGGTTTACAACATTGGCCAATCTCTTCCTGATTTTTTTTTTCCAGAGAGAAATCTGCTTATTTCTGGGGCATTTCAAGGGGAGACTGGGGGAGCTCACAGATCCTGATGTTAAACAGCAGGAGGGACAAAATAGAGCCTTGTGGAACACCATGACATAACTGCCATGGATCAGAGCCATAGTCCTCTAGCACTACCTTCTGGAATCCAGCTATCCAAGTAGTGCCCCTAATTGTCAACTCAAGTAGCTGCTCCAGAAGAATACTATGGCTGATGTTATTGAAAGCTGATGGAAGGTCCAAGAGAATTAACAGGGTTTTGCTCCCCCTACCTCCCAGCATAGGTCATCCATTACGGCAGGGGTGGGAATCCCTAGGGCCACATGTGGCTCTGCCTGATTTCATGTGGCAGAGAGCCACGATTTAGCCTAATTTCAAAAGTTCTCTGCATGCAATAAGTTCAGATCTCTGGCAAGAGCAATCTGTCCCTCCCCAGGCAGCCTGCTGCTTGGGAAGGAACAGGGAGAGAGAGAGGGAGGTGGCAGAAAGAAAAAAGGGGTGACCGACCCACTTTTGGCCCTGGCCCTGCCCACAACTGGCTTCGGCCACACCCACCACTGACTTGCATTACCTACAAGGGAACGTGGTCCTTGATGGAAAAGAGGTTGCCCACCCCTGCATTAGGGTGACCAAAGCTCTTTCAGTGCCCAAACTAGGCCAGGAACCAGCTGCTGCCCATCGGAGTAGCCAATACTGGGTTAATCTATGGCACTCTCATATGTATTCCCCCATTTCCATGGATCTATTTGTCCCTGTGCCCAGGACAAGAACTTACAGAAAAATTTCCTGCCTCTCCTGTCTTTTATTTCTAACTGAATTACCGTGAGGAGGTTTGAATTTGATTTTCTTGAAATAGTTTTTCTTTGGGATAGTCAGAAAATCTCTTTTTTAAACCAAAGACATTCTAGGTGCTGCAGCCCTCGATCGTGTTGAGTTTTAAGAAAGGATAGCTGACTTTGGCGCTTCAGGAGCCAATTTGGGCTAGAATTTAGAAGAGCTGCTGTAGTTTACTTTACTAGATTAGAATCTGAAAAACACAGGATGTTCTTGCAGGGGAAGAAATCTCATTGATATGCTATGTAGGTTCCTTTCCGAAGAGTGATATCCTTCCTTCAGGAGTGAAGTTTATATATTGCTGTAGGCAAGAGTGGAAATACATTGAACGGAGAAGCAAAACAGGAAATTAAATTCTAATCTGTAAAGCTGAACCGTGTAGAGTATCATGCTGTTAAAATAGAAGAAGCCTTATGTTTCATTGTAGTATCTCCAAAGCAAAATAAATTCAAAGCAGACCGGGCAGTATGGATTGCAGGGGACTTGTGTGAATTTAATGCTGTTGGTATCTTTTGCCAGCTACTAATGATCTGTGGAGATTTTTCAAAGGATTGAGACAGACTGGGTTTTTTTTTATTTTTCAGTCCTGCTGAATATATATGATTCCTCTGTCTTTTGCTGTTTGCAATTTATAAGGTTATTGAGACGCAGATGGTTTGATTAAAATGCATCTTTCTTTGAGTAAAATTGAACTTGTCCACTTTGTGCATCTGATGAAGTAGGTTTTCCCCCACCAAACCTCGCACTGCAATAAATTAGCCAAGCATTTGTGCCATGGGACACTCTTCTGAAATAATAAAACAAATCTTTATGTAGATGCAAGTCCACTGAGACTTATATATGCATTTGCGTTGACACATCTTCAGATTTGTAGCATGGGCTAAACCATGGCAGGTTGTCCTGTGAAGTTAATGATTGTTACTAAGAATTTAGATTGCTCAGACTTAAAAGTTTCTTGATCTTACAGTTGCTGAAAGAGCCTTAAAATCATGGCTATGGTATCAAAGGATAGATGGATGGACGGACGGACGGACAGACAGAGTCAGGCTTTGCTGCATATTGGTGTCCCAGGATAGACTGAGAAGTGATAGTAGGATCAGAGCCCCCAGGTCAGGAGAGAGCCAGCCATCATTCAGGTATGGACTTCAGTAGGGGTGGGCAACCTGTGGCCTTCCAGATGTTTTAGCCTACATCTCCCATCATCCCTCACCATTGGCTATGCTGGCTAGGGCTTATGGGAGTTATAGGCAAAAACATCTGGAAGGCTACAAGTTGCCCATCCCTGGGCTAAAGGCAAGCAGTGCACTCTAATGCTGGCAGACAATCATGTTCCAGAAGCAGAATGTGGGGCAAGGTGGAGAGGAAATGGTCTGCAAGCGCCTTCTTGCTAGGAGATGAGTTTTTTGAGACTGAAAAGCAGGCTTTGGGGCTTAGGCTTTCTAAGGCGCAGAGTCATGTGACCAGGTTCGGAGTTAGCTGGTGGCACGTGTAATGCTGCCTAGGTGTGGTGCCTCTGGATAGCCCACTTCGCCTGCAATTCTTTCAGCAGGCATACTGCCCCTGTGGCGCAGGAGGTTAGGTGCTGGAGCCTGGCTGGTGGGAGTTCTGGTTCAAGACCCCCTGGTACCTTATACTATGCTTAATGCTTTCAGTGGCTTTGTCCTCCGCTCTCTGCATGGCATTCTAAGGTCCCCCTTTCGCGTCTGTCTCGGGTCACCAGAATCGTTGCAGAAGGAATAAGGAAAGAGCCTTTGGTTTGAAATCTTTGGTTTGAAATGGCAGTCCAGGAGGGAGAAGGGACACACACCTGTGTTGGATGCTGGTGATGCCTGAGCCTCCAGAGTCTGCCTGCCACATGAGACAAGATTGTGAAATACTTAGCAGTATACCTGTGGATGGCATGATACCTTGGCTTCAGTCTGCAAAGACTAACTGAAGTCCCTCCGATACTGGGACCACACAGTCAGTCTGCTTGGGAAACCAAAGGGACAATAAATAATTCAGTGCTTTGATATTAAAAGTGAATACCCAAGTCACCCTATTTGAGGCAAAATAGACAGGAAGCTGAATATACAATGTTGTTTAGTTTGCTTGCTTATTAAATTTATATTTCACCTTTCCTCCAAGGAGTTTGAGGCCCCATACATGGTTCTCTTCTCCATTTTACCCTCACAAGAGCCCTCTTACATAGGTTAGGCTGAGAAATACTGGCCTCTAAGGGCACAATCCTATGTATGTTTAGAAAGAAAAATGGCTTACAGCTCCCACCATTCCTTAGCCAACCATGCTTTTTTTTTTTTTTTTTGGTCTAAACATGCTTAACTCAGCTTTTCCCAACCTGGTGCCCTCTAGATGTTTTGTACTAGCATGGCCAGTCAGGAATGGTCAGGAATGATAGGTGTTGTAGTCAACAGGTTGTGGGGAGGCTGCTTTAATCACTACTCTACAGTGGATCTAAAGCTATACAGTTGTATGGCTGGTGGATATTTTAATAGCATTTTGCATTTATTTAGTACCTTTGGAGTGTTCCAAGTGCTTGATACACACTATATTCTAATGATCCTTACAGCAGCTCTGTAAGGTTGTTTACTATTAGTATCTTCATGTGGCAGATGGGGGAGGCTGAGGCTGAGTCATAGCAGCCTGCCTAAGGCCAACTAGTGAGTACAAGGCTGAGGTGAGATTTGAACTGGGAACTTCCTGATTTATGGCTCAACCTCTTAGCTATACCAGCTCTAGTTAATAATAAATCATTATATCAGCCAAATTTGTCAAGACAGTTATGGATTTCTGCCTTTCCTCTTTTTTTCCTGTGCTTTAATCTATGTGTTTATAATGATGGAGAAAATTTAATCATCTTTTTAACTGTTGTTTTATGTAAAGTCCTTACATGAAGGAAATCTAATGGATCACCCAACTTCTGAGTGTTTTTAAGCCTTTAGAGGAATGTCAGCAAGCTGAATAAAGCTTGGAAAGGAAAAGAAGTGGAGAGGTGACATCCCTGGAAATGTATCTGTTTTACAAAATCAGAGTTTGTGCCCCTTGGCTCATCTAAGCTTAGCGGTTAAGAATTCAGTTTTTCGTTAAGCTGACTTGATGTGGGAGCGTTCTTTGATGTTGGCCTTTCAAGCTTTCTATGTTTTCAGTGCAAAATCCACACGGCGGTTATTTTTAGGTGATCTGCTGAGACTGTGCAATTTAGTTTCTGCCTGTTTTTGCAACTGAAACCAGGTTTATATTCACTTTTTTCTCTATCTAGAAAGTTACTGCAATTTATTTTTCAAAGTAGCTTAATATACACATTTCATTTGTTGATTAAATGACACACACCCAAGAATAAACAACCAGGGACTGCTCTAGATGCTGAAAGGGGACACGGGGGAGCCCTCGGAGGGATCATTGACAAGGTGTTGGGAAGCTCAGCCAAGGCCATGGCATAGGTGCAACACATGAATTTGGCCTTTTCTGAAAATGGGTGAGAGCCAAACACTTGCTACTGGACAAGACTACATTTTGATGTAGCCCCAGCAGTTCTTGAATAACCCTTCCTCATGTTGCATTGTGATGTCATTGTGTGACATAGTATGGCTGGAAGTAAATCAAAAGGCAAAGCTCAGCCACTTTGGGACTCCCCTCCAGACACCCCCCCCCAGCCCAACGAGGACTGAGCATGCTCAGTGGGTATAGAATGCTGACTGTTGTGGGGTGGGGAGAAGGAGGGAATGGAATGGAGTGGAATCCTGAATTACAGCACTCCACACACTGCAAAATTTCATTTCAGGTCCTACTTCTCTAATAATGATGGCCAGGGAGACAGACTTGCTTTCCCCACTTGTGGTTGTCTCTTCATGTGTGCTCTGAAACACACCGAAGATAATCACTTTCTTTTATGTCAGTCCCGCCAGATCGGACAAGGTGGTTATATAATCCCCGTTCCCTTTTCAGCATTAACCACGATGTTGTATTAAGTCTCTACAAAGATTGCTAATCATAGTTAGGTTTTAATGAGGGATGGAAGCTTCCATTTAAAACACAATGTTTTGATATTAACTTCACTGCAGATACAATGCTACATCATGGTTACTGCTGAAGAGGGAGAGGGGGAAGGTGGTGAAATTTGAGTAGGAGAGGAAGAGTAGGAAGGAACCCATGGGATTAAGAGATCAAGAAACATTAGATCTGCACTGGGCCCTAATACCAGTCATGCATCATTGCAGTTACTTTAAAAACACACACCTGGAGATTAAAACAAAAGAATTTGTAATCTCGGCAAAATGCTACCTTGTATGGGAGTTCCCCTTTCTCTCCTCCCCTCTCCCCACTGCAGCCCACCTCCCCCCAGGATATATTTTGGAGGATCCTCCAACTCTTAAACATGTGCAGGAGGCTGCACAGGGGAAGGGGAAATTAAATTCCACCAGTGGTGTCTGTTCTGCTGCCTCATGGACGCAGTTGGATACAATCCATGAAATGATGCCCATAATTCAGAGCATAGAATTGGGTATCCTTCAACCACTGGTCAGGATAAAATACCTTATATTTTCTGGCTAATGTTTTAATATTGGCTAATTAACATTAAAGATCTAGGTGAAGAATTTCTACTGTGATGAATGGTTGACCAATGCCTTCTACAATTCTGCTGGGTTTTATTATGGTTGTACTTTTATATTGTAGTTTTAAGCTTTCATATTTTATGATTTACTTTATGGTTTTAATTTTTGTGAACTGCCCAGAGAGCTTTGGCTATTGGGGGGGTATAGAAATGAAAAGAAATGAAATGAATGAAAAATATAATTAAATCTTGCAAGGATCAGATCAGGGCTTTCTCAATGGTGGTCCCACTACAGAGTAACAGCCCCACCTGGGAAGCCCGCCAGACTACTTTATTAGATAAGCAACCTGCAAAACCCTTCTCTACTTTCTCTGGTTTCTTTAATAAACGTGGCTATTTGGATTTGTGATGTTTCTGCTGTTGCTTTTGTAGGGCTTGAGGGAATGGGTGGTGTTTTGTTTTTTGCTTTTCACTGCAGATTTCTTTTCTAAATATGTTTTGATTTAAATATTTTATGGCTGTACATTGCCTTGAATATACCCCCCCCCCCTTTAGCAGCAAGGGTATGGTCAAGTTTAAAAGAACTATCCAAGAGCAGCGAGGGTACAAAACTAATATTGCTTAACATCCAGTCTTATGAAGACCTCATAGCTGAGTATGAGGCTGATGACAGTGGGGTAAAGAAAGTGTCAGCCAGAATACTGTAGGGTTCAAACTACATTTTAAGTGAAGTTCTGTGATTCCTCCTCATCCTCTTGGTCATCTCCTCCTCCTCCTTCTCCTTCATCATCTAGGCAAAGCAGTCAGAGGCAGGAGGCATCTGAATAGGAGAAAGGCAGGGTTATCCCTTTTGTCTCTGGTTGAGGGCATTCTTTGTATGGAGGGCCATTCCATCGTCTGAGCCTCCACCACCTGCAATCAGTATTGGTACAGCCCAGACACAGTTTGAGCATCTCTGTGAGAACTAGGCCAAAGGAACATTCTGGATATGAGGAAACTGCCGCTACAAATCCTGCTGGTCTTCTTAAATTTCACCCCAAACAACATCCCCATTATGGGGCTGAATGTCTTTATCCATCCTGTACATAGGAGGGGAGAAGTGGCGTGGAACTGTGTGAACGTATGTAAAGCACTTTGGAATAGTTTAAATTAATACTGTGTAAATGCCTAGTAGTAGTAGAAGTTAATTTGTTTTTTCTGTTGTCAAACCAGAGGGGAGCCCTTCCTGTCATTCTCCTCCTTCTCGGCTTATTTTAGAAAAGAAACTTAAACCAGGACAGGTAAAAACCTGGTGCTGGCTACTTGGAACTATAAAATATGTTTGAACCGTGCAAGGAATCCTATTTTATGGATTCTCAGACGGCATGGAGAGAAACCACTTCTGAAGTGTCAAATGTGAGCACAGTGTTTGCAGTCATGAAGTCATGCTGCTTTGTGGATGCTGCTCAGTTTCAGTATTGGATTCAGTTGTCGGCTTGTACAAAGATGTATTTATTTCTGAAGAACGACGTTGCACCCTGCAGTGCATTGTGGCCTGTTGCGGATGGATTGACTCATAGACTTCACCAAAAAATGGCCCACACAACTTGCATGATGATATGCTTATTCAGGTTTCAGCCAGTTGAAAACCAAATAGAAAAGTTACTGTATTGTAGCTTTATGGCTGTGTTACTTTAGAGCTGATATTATGGCTGAATTAGTACTATGGCAATTTAGACGTACATAAAAGGCCCAGGGAATCTTTAATCACAATACTGTGAAAGCAAAGGAAATATTAATGAAGGCGAGGATGGAGTGTAGGGCAGAATTGTATTGCATCAGCTCTTTACAGCTCCCAAGACCCTGTTGGGTATCCTGTGCACACAAACGAAAGAGATGTTCTGACATCTAAGCAGTTAGATATACCCAGGCTTATTGCAGATAACTACATCTGATGCTGGCAAATATGCAGAATTAAAAGTATGGTTACCACTAGCAACTGTATTTGTGGAGCATGTATATCTGTACAACCCTGACCCTGAAGACTTACTTGTTTTCTCTGACCTTCATCTCATTATGTTTTATTGGACCATTCTGGGTTGTAGCTGAAGTTATGTTGTGGGTTCTATCTCATGCTGGTGTTTGTTGTTTTTATGAATGGTTGCCATTTTATTACCATAATGTTTTTATTGTTGTAAGCTGCCTTGGGAGTGCTTCTGTCCTGAAAGGCGGCCTAGAAAGGTTTTAAACAAAATAAATAAATCATGCCCTTGGGCTACATTCAATGAATCTGTTGCTACTTCTGGTCTAACAGCAGAGGTTGAGGAACCTCTTCCACCCCAAGAGCTGAATTCAATTTCAGAGAAGCTCTTGTGGGCTGCAGTCCAATGGTGGGTGGGACCAAGGGCAAAGGGGATGGGGACAAAAATATTTTAAAAACCCAGCATATTTTAGTTCAAAGCTCTTAGTGTGAGTAACAGAACCTTAGGAGAGTCTTTTCAACTTCTTCAAATGGGGAAAAATCTGCACAAAAGCCAGGAAAGGGGATGGGGCCATCTAGGGACCCCTTGAGGGCTGGATTGGGGCCCTGGGGAGCCAGTCTGTCTTGTGGGTGGCTGGAGTCCTTCTCCTAAATCCTTCTGGACGCCATGATGCTGTCTATTGAAATGTAATACTAGAAAGGCATTTGGATGCCACCACATAGTCGACAAGCACAGAGCTCAGGGAAAGCTGGCTGCTATGTGGGCAGGAGCTGTCAAAGGCATTTCACATTTATGCCACAGCTATTAACAGTAGGAGCATTTTGGAGATAGAAGAAACAGACACATCTCCCTCCTTCCTCACATGCAGATATTCTAGAAGGTAGCCTTTGCCTTCTGCATCCCTTCTTAAGATCTTCACAGCCATGATGCTAGAAGTTGGGTGTTCTGGAATGGAGTGCAGATTCTCAGTATTCTGAGGTAGAGATGTGAAGTCCCCGTGAAAATCCCAGAAAAATACCGTTTTTTTCTTCTTCTGAGGACTGTTTTTATTTTCCCCCGAAAAATTGAACAGCTTTGGATTATGAAATATTTTCTTTTAGAATTTAAGACAAAGTATTTTTATATTGTTACTCCCCCAAAATGATTTCTAAAAACTATGTAATAAGAACACTTTTATAGATAGACCAGAGATGTAAAATGTCTGGAAATAATGAAGCCATGGGGAGAAATATATTTTTTAATCCTCTTTGTAAGATTCCCAGCATAGTTAGTCCTTTCATTCCTTGTTAAAATTATTGATCCAACCTATATTTTACTGATAGACATTTATTCTTAGTTTTCCAATATGTGAGTACAGTCACAATTGTGCATTCTTGACAGTAAATGTGCATTCTTGACAGCTGGGGGTTTGTTCTATAGAGTCCTTTTTTTCTGATGCTGTAGCAGTCATTTAATGTAGTTCTAATCTATTCAGAAAATAATTACACATTTGTTAACAGTTTACTTTTAAAGTTTTAAAATGTAATGATAATTTTATGCGCAAACTTAAGGAACAGAAAGGCTGCTTTATGTTCCTCAAGCAGCCCTCCCCAACCTGGTGCCCTCTGGATGTTTTGGACTACAGTGCCCACAGCATTCCTGACCAGTGGCCATGCGGCCTGAGGCTGATGGAAGCTGAAGTCCAAAATATCTGGAGGGCACCAGGTTGGGGAAAGCTATCTTAAAGCAACAAAGTGACTTTAGATCTGTAAAGAGCACTAACAAAATAAGTATTGCTTATTTTTCAAATTTTCCAAAATTTCTGATCCTCCCCCCCCTAAAAAAAACCCCAGTTTTTTTCTATGGCATCAAAATTTCCAGAAATTTTACATCTCTATTCTGAGGGATGCAGGAGATTCCATAATTCACAACAGTACAGCCATGCAGAAATCTTAGCTTTCCTGCTTATAGTTCTGTACATATAGCTTAAAAGTGAAGGGCGGGGCAGGAGCAGAATTAGTACCTTGCAGAAAGGTTGTTTAATTTATTTTTTACCTTAACTTTGCCCAAAGCATCTTGAGAGTTAATGATGACAACAACAACAACAAGAACAATAATATATTTATATCCCACCTTTCAGGATCAAATCCTGTCAAGGTGGCTTACAAGTAAAACAACAATACATTAATAAAATATTTAAAAATAACAATGCATAACACAGGGCAGTGGATGGTCGAAAGCCCTGTGGCGGAAGGGAGGGACAGTCCCACTGGAAGAGAGGCCTGAGGAGATCTTTGCCTGCCTTCCTGTCTGTTTGGGCCGGCTTGCATGATCACCTTAGCCGACTGCCCTTCTGAATATTCAAGTTGCAGTGGGTGGTTACCGTGGCTTATTGTGTCATGTGAACCGTGCATGGGCAGGTTATGTGAAGGTTAAACAAACCCTCACATAACCCTAAAACAGCCCATGTGTCGTGAGGTTTTAAATGCTGACATGGGCTGCTTCCAGACAAGTGGCTCCTAACCAATCATTGTTCTTCTGTTGTAAAACTACAGGTAGAATTGTAGTTGATTTTTTCCCCAAAGGTAAACTGTATTGTGCTTTATCTATATATCCTGCTGTATCTGTTCACACCAGAAGGTATGGCATGGCTGCCATGGGTGGAGCCATATGAAGCTCAGTGCACATTCATTATAATCATTGCATAGGTGCCATTTAACGATCCCTTTTTTGTTTTTGAGTCATTTTTAAATTATCGCTAAACCATTTTCCAGCTGGATTACTCTTTTTTTAGATGAAAGAGAGGTAAAGCATTGTAACACTGTAATGCTATAATGTCAATTTGTATATGAATTTTCCAACCCCGCCCCTTTCTGCTCACTGCCAAATGGCGGTGATCTTAAAGATGTTTTAGGGAGCAATCCTATGGCCGCTAGTCAGCGGCTAGATGACCATAGGATATATGGGTTTCCGGGAACTGACCTCAGAGCCTGCGCTCTGAGGTTGGTTCCTGGAGAACCGACCTCCTCCCCTTCCCGCGCTGGCTCACAGGCAGCTAGGAACAGCCCCACACTCGGAAGAGCAGTGCAGAGTGGCAAAAACGGGGCATTCTGGGGCGAGGAAGGCAGAAATGCCGGTACGACATATCCTATGTATCGTCCAGCAGTCTCCTCCCCTGCTCCGCCTTCCCATGGCTAGGCATCCAAAATCGGCTGTCTAGCCGCAAATGCAGGGCGGCTGAAGCGCGGAGGGGACGATCCCCTCCGTGCTTCTCCTGCTCTGCATTGGAGAGGTGGTCGCCTCCAAGTTTGGAGGCGGCCACCTATCCCCATAGGATTGCACCCTTAATCATTATAAAAATTGCATCATTGTATTATTGTGTTATGGCGCTATAACACCATAATACAAAAACTAACTTTATAGCATTATTATGTTATAATACTATAACATCCGAAAAGAGATATAGCACTATAATACAATAATTACAGTTTTTTGAAGATTCGTTTTAAACAATGCTTTCTGGTCACTGCCATTTTGGTGGTGACCAGAAAGTGTTTTTTTATTATTTTTTATTGACATTAGAGGATTATGGTATTAAAGTGCTGTACCCCTTTCATTTATATATATGTTTTGGCCAAAATTAAAAGATAGTTGAAAAAAACTGGGGTCATAAAATGGCTCCCAATACAAAGGTTATCATGAATGTGCATGAAGTCGGTTCGCTTTTCTGATGTATCACCGCCCACTTCAAAACTCCAGCCTTTAAAAAGATGGAAAAGTAGTGCTAAAGGCATCTACACCTGTGATGATTGTGCTCCTCTTCCATTTTTATGTTAAAAAGTTGAACTTTTAGCGACCTGAGAAAAGACAGAAAAACCATGGGGAAAATAATAGGATGACAGTAATTGGCTAATAGTGTTGTGTCGAAGTCCCATAAACAGTGGGTGAATGAAGCATGGCTATTCCACACTAAATCCCTAGCATGGAAGCATATTTATTCCTCAAGGGAATAATGTAATGCTTAGATTGCGTTCCAGTTTTCTGCAGGTACAAAAATATCTGCTTGTGTTCCCCACCCCCACCCCTTCCTTGCCTTTGCTAGAGGACAGCTTGACAAGTATTAGGCAGTTAGTGTTCTGCACCCACTGGCTAACATGTACTGTCACATTTCCTTGGGATTCCTGGTGTTTTGTGTATTTATGATTTTGGTCATTTAGTAATTACTTAAAGGCATGTTTTTCCATTGTTTTTACACTATCTATTTACCCTGGGGATTCGTCTGTGACTGGAGCTCTTGAGGCTGCATTATCAGTCATTGATCTGGAGGGAATGTTGAACTACATGTTTTCAGAGCTGTTTGCTTTTGCATTCTGTGTTTAGACTTTTATCATATGAAAACTTTCCCTCCATTTAATAAAGAGCCTTCACACATTAGACTGCAGCTTGTATGATAGTACTTTAATTTCCCTGATGAAGCGTTTGAAACACAGTGGACCTCTTAGCATTATTTTCTACAATAAATCTGCCTTTGTATTCCATTATGGACTGATTTATTTATTTATTATGCTAAGTTATTGGAGCTCTTGCCCCACTTAGGACCTTATTCATGCTTGTGCCTATAAAGGCAGAGCAGGGAGGCTGTAAACTGTCCCTGTGATTCCATTGCAGGCATAAAATTTTATCAGTATTTGCATCACAATCTAAAATGCGGGTAGTCTATTTCTCAACTTTCTTCATCCTTTATACTGGTAGTTTTGGCAGCTTGATTGCACTTGTTCGATATTGACAGCAGTTGCAGTACGAAGGTGGTGTGTGTGTGTGTGTGTGTGTTCAGTAGTAATTTTCACAAAATTACAGTGCTGCTTTCTGTTGAAGTGCTAGATTGGTGGAAGACCAGATTACAACATTCTCACATCTGCAATCAGTATGTAATTAAGAAAGCCACTGTTGATTTATTTGTTTTTCCACTATGTTAAATTGGTATATGCCTTGTTTTAATAATAATTCTCTTGGTGTAGGCTTAATTAAAAGGTAATTTAATGACAAGAGAGAATATATGAAGTTAAAACAAACTGTCTCTACAGAGGTTGAATTAGAGCCTAATTTGTACATCGTCTCGAGTGCTCATTGAGCAGACGGGCGATCTAAAAATCTAAGTATGTTTAGATATTCTAAATTAAAAAATTAAATAACCATATGTTACATGCAGATGTGTATAACAGAAATGAACCCTGATGCCTGTTGCTTTTTTTCTTAAAAAAACCCACTTATTTTCTTATTACAGAGAAAACTTCCAGTAGATAAACAAAGGAAAACATTTTGTCTTACATTGATTCATAAATACAAACGATAACAAAGGAAAGTTATAAACATAATCAAACTCATACCAGTTATATTACCCGAACAGTAAATAAGATTCTATTGAATTCTGCACTTTATCGTTCCAATATAAAATAGACTCCATTTTTCTATAAAGAAATTATTTGCTGATTGTCGCTCTGACTCTAATCATACTGGTTAATTTCATCATCGAAGCCATATCCCAAACCCTCATACACCAAGCATCAATTGTTGGAGGATTAACTCTCTTCCACCTATAACTTATTCCCATATGGGCAGCTGCCCATTAGGCTTTTTTCTTTTCGATAAAGAATCCGCTTGGGTGGGGGGCAATTTGAACCATTTCTTGTTTTTAAAAGCTATAGGGTGCTATTATACACATGCAACCTGTAGTTAGGCCTTCAGTGCTGCATCTCTCATGGCAAGAGAGAAAAGTGTTATCAGATCAGCAATGGCTGAATTAGATGAAAAGCTACCAACACTTGGATACCACAGGGTTCATTGCAATGTCACAGTGCTGCTTTTCATGTTTGGCATGTTCATCCTCCGCTAAAGATAGCACAGCTACATCTCAAGCAGGAGCTAGCTAATTATTTTGCTATATTCCCTGTTAGTGATGTGTCTTATCTCTTTCTTCTGGTAACTACGGGGAACCAGGACTCAGATTGCTCAAACAAAACTAGAAGGGCAAAATGTCGAGAACTTGGAACTTTTACTATCACCCTGTACATTACTCAGTAAGCAATTTTGCAATTTTCTTCCAACTTTATACTGATTACCAAACTAAACTCAGTCCCATGTTTTGAAACTCAAGCCTGAAGTCTTTACAGAGAAGTTGTCTGAAATAACTTTAGTTTGTTCTTTTCTCTTTTTTGAACTGTTTGTCCTCATATTTTTTCTGTGTTGTTTCTTTTTTCTTTTCTCTGGAAAACTGTTTGTTTAAATTTTTACATTGCATTTGTACAAAATCACATGCTATGGTATAATTCCTCCACACCCCTGCTTTCCCCCACATCTCAACAACGTATGCTCTCCTTTATCAGAGGATTTCTCATTAACTAATGTAGTTGCCCCTCCCCCTCTCCCCCCATACTTTACACAAAGTAAAATGTAGTGTAACTCTTGCTGAGGACAAGCTTATTTAACCTGTCCAGGCCTTGTATTGAACAAGACACCTTGGCAGCCATACCAAGCAGAAATTCCATGCAGTCAAGTGAACAAACTGACAGCAGAGGAACAGATATGTCCATCCAGGGCTGGTGTCAAAGGTAGGTATGGTTGGGCACGGGCCGAGGGCCCACACCCCAGCAGGTGTTCACTGACAAGAGCGCCCTGGATTTGCTCCTCCTCTTCACCATTGCAACATGCTTGTTCACCGGCCTCTCACTCTGGCCCAGACAAAAGTGGTAGTGAGAGGGAGGAGGAATAGATGCCAGTGCCTAATTGCTGACTGGCTCTCTGCCATCAAGCAAGCCAGTGGTAGCAAAGTTGGCAAAGAGGATGAGCAGCAATAACACCTAGTGACAATGAGAAAGTAAACTGACTGAGGGAGGGAGCCCATTGAGGATGTGTTGCATTGTCTCCATTCCTGCTCAGTGCGCTTGGTTTCCATGCTGGCCACAGAGGAAGGGGAGCCCCTTCCTCCATGGCCAACATGGAAATGCAGCAAGCCGGCAGAGGAGGGATAGAGTGATTCATGGAGGAGAGATAGATCCCTCAATCTCTTCTCCACAAGTCCACTTGGTTTCATGCTAGCCATGGAGGAAGAGAAGTCTCTTCCTCCATGACAAACGTTGAAATGCTGCAGGCTAGAGGAGGGGGAATAGAATTATCTATCCATCCTCCTCTAACCTGTTCACTCACCTGCATGGAATTCCTGCTCACCTATGGCTACTGTAGGTTGGCCATGTATCCTCTTTTATATCAGACTGACCTCTATTTTGAAGGCATCTTTTATTTGAAGGGCTGTCCAGTCCAAGTCTGGGTTAAAAAAAAACCATCAGAAGGAAGAGCTAGGCTGTCCAGTCCAAGTCTGGGCATCCTGGTATCTTACATAGGAGAATTGCTATTAGTGAACTCTGAAGATGTAAAAAGACCCAACGATTCAATAAGGTCCTGACTCAGTGTTTCTCCATTAGACTACTACATACTGATCATGAATCATTTTGTGTTGTATAAAGTCCTAGCGCTGATCCATTTTTATTCAACCCTTTCATCCCCACACCCTTCGCAGCAAGAGTTTTGACACTGAAAACAAGTAACTGATCAGACCTTGCTTCTAATCCTGATATGGCTGACAGCTCTTGGAAGTTTCACATAATCAAATGCATGTGAATGTGTTAAATCTCATTAAAATAGGACCATTTGAATCCACCCTCAAACAGACCAAAAACTATCGCAAATATTTTATGCAAACTGGGTGGCTTATCACCATGCAAATGTCTCCTTAATTTGATTCCTTTCATTTGGGGGGCAGTAATCTGTTCATCTGCTTCCCTTATTATTTTATGCCCAAACTGTGTGAGGCAGAGGAAATGAAACTGTTTTCAGATAGAGACCTTTTATTAAAACTAAAATAACCCAAAACAACCTAGACCAACTTGTGATGTGCAACTGTGGCGGTTACCATGCTCCCTTACAAAAATAAAATCTCGACTGATATGGAAAGCTAATCACATTTAGCATTTTGCCTGAGCAGGGCTTGTCTCAGGATCTGAAATTTTCAATAACTCTACCATTGTGCAGATGGTCTTTATTAAAGTCAGGGCAGATTAAATTTCAGGCCATGTCACGATGGATTTTATATACAGGTACATGTGCTGGAAACTAATTATCTCTCTTAAACATGAGCTGATAAGAGGGTTTGGTTTGCATCCATGATAAAAACAATTAAAAGCTCCACACTCTCATTTGCTGGGTTTTTATTTTAAAAAATACGAATGGGCTGATTTTTAAAGGATAATTTAATATGCCTCGATGTTTATCGTAGCCTAAAGTGTGCCATGTTGGACTGCTTGCTTTTACTAATATAATTTACCTGCCTCTCTAATGTAATTTCTTTCAATCACCTCCTTTCCTATCCCTGGGCTGTTTATGTTGGAAAACAAAGTAGACTTTTTCTCTTTGGTTGTGGAGGGACGGGGACAAAAATGTTTTTGCAATTGCTGCTTTTCACATTGGTAGAGAGATGCCACAATGTTTTCATAATAAAAAGTATGCCTTGGTTCATATTTTCAGCCAGGTTAGTGCTGAAGTAGCCAAAAATAGCTCCTGTTCTCCACTGCACACATAGCCCTCCAGTGTGAACTGTGATCTCTGTGGAAGTGGAGGCTCTGTGATTCTTTCTCCCCCTCTTTTTTGAACCAGGCCTTGGAATAGTCTATCCCAGCCTTCTCCAACATGGCACCCTCCATATGTGTTGGGATGCAAATCCCATAATTCCCAGCCAGCCTGGCCTCCAGCAGGAGTGGAATCAAAGGTAGGTATAGTTGGGCACCTGCCAAGGGCCCACACCCCAGCAGGGGCCCGCTGACAAGAATCCCTTGGAGCTGTTGCTCCTCTTCACCATTGCAACCTACTTGTTCATCAGCCTCTCATTGCTCAGGCAATGGTGGTAGTGAGAAGGAGGAACAGCAGATGCCACTGCCTGCCTGCTCACTGGTTCTCTGCCTCTCAAACAAGCAAGTGGTAGCAATGATGAGGAGGGGATGAGAAGCAATAGCAGCTGGTGACAGTGGTGGTGATAAGGCAGACTCATTGAGAGAGGGAGCCTATTAAGGGTGCCTTGCCCAAGGGCCCTCCAAAACCTGGAGCTGGCTCTGGCCTCCAGATGTGTTGGAGTTGCAGTCTAACACATCTGGAGGGTCCCAGGTTGGGGAAGGTTGGTCTATCCCCTTAGTGGAGCGGGGTGTGTGTGTGTGTATGTGCTGCTCCTCCACAACCCTATTGCAGTATTGCCTCCCAGCTGAGTGTAAGAACCAAGGCCGAATATATGGGAGCATGTTCTGAAATTAAGATGCTCAGTGGCATTTAAGTGTGCCAGCTTTGGGTATATCAAGCTATCTTACACCAAAGGAAAGAGGGTCAGTACTGTACTAGCAAAATGATTGCATAAAGTGGCTATGCAGGTTTATTTTTTTAGAATATATCACATTTTAAATTCTAATTTAACATACAGAGAATCATTATTGACTTACAGATTTGCTGCTGCAGGATATGGTGACAGGGATCATTCACTCATTCATTCATTGTATTTCTACCCCACTCATCAGTCAAAAGAGTCCCAGAGCGGCTTACAAGAATCAGTCATTGATTGGACCATCCCTGCTCTCAGGCTTACAATCTAAAAAGAAGCAAGACACAAAGGAAAGGGTTGGGATGGGGAAAGGAAGGGAAAAGCATGATGGTGATATTTGATTCAGTTGCTCAGATGGATGGGAATGCATCAATTGAACTCAGATTTGCTCTGCATCTATTGTCCTTCTGGGCTGGCCTATTCTTTGCTGGCCTGTTACGCTTTTATTTCTTCTCTTCGGCAGTTTCTCTTCTCCTTTCGGGCTCAAGCTTAATCTCTTGCTTCTCCCTTTCCTTCAGGGCAAGATGTTTCTTCTAAAGCCCTTCTAGTGGCTGCTGGGGGGAGGGGGAGGTGCCACCACTGGGGGCTGGATTCAGATGCAGTCTACCTCTGAATGCCTGTAGCTGAGGAACAGACAATGAGATATGGCTGCTTGCTTCGCACTTTGCTTGTGGGCTTCCCAGAAACAACTGGCTGGCCAATGGTGCTGGATATAGGTAGCCTGATCCCGCAGGGCTCTTCCTGCGTTTGTGTGTGCTGAAGACTTGCTCTGCCTATCTGTAAGAGCCTTTCTTACCCTGCCCTCCTAGTGGTCTTAGCCAAAATAATGCAAAATAGGAGTCCATGGTGCTGGAATTTTGTTGCATCAAAGGCCTGGCATCACAATGAACAGTGTGAAGTTGGCCTGGGTTTACTGAGGATCTGGTGGATTGCAGACTTTGTTGTTCATTGCTCCCTGTTTCCAACAGTGCTCTATGGAGGAAAAGTAGTAGGCTATGGGACCCTGAAGAAAAGAGGGCAAGCCAGACCTTTAGAATATAGAGTTGGGGTGGACAGGTGTCCTACTTTGCTGAGGACAGTCCTCTGTTTTTGAGAGCTGGCAGAGGACAGTCTTCTATTTGAAGGTGTCCTCAATTTGAAGAGTCCTCAATTTGCCCAATCAGCAATGAGGTCCTGGACGTCAGATTGAGCAGGCGCACAGGTCACCTGGCCACAATGCTGTATTACTATTTGTATTATACTTCTATTTAAATTATAGTAATTATTTCAAAGTTTGCATTTATACATGTACATTAACATAAGCAAACATTACGCAAATTGGTATCCTCCTTTGTCCTGCATTTTGGTGATGCGTAAGCGGCCGTCCTAAAGGGAAACCATCTTCAGTGTTTCCAGAACTCTGAGATCAGCTTGTGGCTGTGATACACCTGGCTGCCCCTCCAGAATGAGAAATTCCTCAGTGCAGTGCAGAATTACATTGGCTCATTGGCCACATGGTCATGAGTGGTGGTGGTTATCCAGTGCCCCTTTGTGCCACAGGGGCAGGGCTTACGCTAGTCCTAGTGATAGCTTTCAAAAGTGGAGTGAGTATGGGAGGCTCTTCAACATGTTCTTTCTTTCTTATTCCATTTACATCCCATGTTTTTGCTCTCACAAAGAACCCAAGGCAGCTTACATGATCCTCCTCCATTTTATTCTCACAATAACCTTGTCAGATGGGTTACCCTGAGAGTCAATGACTGGCCCAAAGTCACCCAGTGAGCTTCATGGCTGAGTGGGAACTAGAACCCCAATCTCCTGAGTTCCAGTCCCAACACTGTAGCCACTACAGCACACTGGCTCTTTCTTTGCAGTTAGTATGGAAGTCAAAGCTTGGTTACAACCTCCTTTTCTACTGTAGTGCTGATTAGGTTGCTAATGTGTCAGCAGGGAGGGAGATCCCACATCGATCCCCTGGGTGAATAACTTCTTTCATGGAAGCATCTGTTTGTAAACTCCATTTCTCTACCAGCTTGCAAAGGAATTGTTTATAACTGTGACAGATGGATTGTAATATGCTGTGCTAAATATTGTTCTGCAAATGAAACTTGTTCTATTATTAATGGGTACCTTTTGGAGTAACATGAAGCCAGTTTAGTTGCACTTAACAGCAAACCCGCTTTGATATAGCTCAGCCTTTCCCAACCTGGTGCCCTCCAGTTGTATTGGACTACAACTCTCAGCATGCCCCGGCCAGGGGCCATGATTGGCTGGGGGCAAACTGGGAGTTGTACTCCAACACATCTGGACAGCACCAGATTAGGGAAGGCTGATGTAGGCAATTGAAACTGGCAGCCAACCTGCTAATTGCTCACCCCTTCCACCCTTAGGTGAGAGCCTCGTGTGGCGCAGAGTGGTAGGCGACAGTACTGCAACCGAAACTCTTCCTACGACCTGAGTTCGATCCCAGCAGAAGCTGGGTCTCAGGTAGCCGGCTCAGGTCGACTCAGCCCTCCATCCTCCCGACGTCGGTAAAATGAGTACCCAGCTTGCTGGGGGAAAGGTAGTCACGACTGGGGAAGGCAATGGCAAACCACCCTGCTATAGTCTGCCATGAAAACGCCAGTGTAACTGGTGTCCCTCTAGGGGTGAGTAATGACCCGGTGCTTGCACAGGAGGAACCTTCCCTTCCCTTCCCTTCCCTTCCCTTCCCTTCCCTTCCCTTCCCTTCCCACCCTTAGGTGCCTTTAGTCAGTATCCTGTGGAAGATACTTCAGCAAGGTTCCAAATGGATTTCCTGATTTATTAGTACTGCTAATTATTCAACCCTTTGGAATGCTCAGTTTGAAGAACTCTTCCCTCCAAGCCCTCATTTGCATGGGACATGGAAGTCTTAGTTCTAAAATGAGATGCCAGGGCTGGCTTCTCCAAAGAGTGGCATCCTGAAGCCATAATAACTCTAGGTGCTTCCATTAGCTTTCATCAGAGGGGAGGTTAGTCTTTTTCGAAATAGAACAACCCTATTTAAGGCAGGGCCAAAAGTAGGGATGGCGGAGAATTTCTCCACGAATCTCCGGGAGGCCGAATGCCAACGCATTCGGGCCCCCGAAATCGGTGGGGAAATTCTCCGCCAGCCCCCCGCCCCCCCGGGATGGGACTTGATGTGGCCAAATGTCCCTCGCGGCGGCGGGTCCCAGCGGCGTTTCGGCGGGGGCGGCGGCCGGTCTCCCGACCGGCTGCTGCCGCCGCCATTGCAAAAAAAAAAGTACATAAAAAAAAACACACACACCCGTGATAGGCTACGTAACGATTTACATAGCCTATCATGGCTAGATTTCCAAAGTCAGCCGTGATAGGCTATGTAAATCGTCACGTAGCCTATCACGGGTGACTTTGAAAAGAAAAAAAAAACCGCGTACGCAAATGGCGGCGGCCCATGGGTGCCGCCATTTGTGTTCCTTATTTTGGCACGTCTAGCCTGCGTAAACATTTACGTAGACTACGGCGAAAATAAGGGAACGCTATTTGCGTTGCCATTATTTTCGCCGTAGTCTACGTAAATCTTTACGTAGACTAGACGTGTCAAAATAAGGAACGCAAATGGCGGTCCCCATGGGAGCCGCCATTTGCGTACGCGCTTTTTTTTTTTTTTTCCAAAGTCACCCGTGATAGGCTACATGACGATTTACATAGCCTATCACGGCTGACTTTGGAAATCTAGCCGTGATAGGCTATGTAAATCGTTACGTAGCCTATCATGGGTGTGTATGTTTTTTGTTTTTTGTTTTACGTTTTTTTTTCGCGGCCGGGTAGACGGGGCGCTCCTACCCGGCCTGAATTTCGCCGGCGAGGGATGGGGTGCCTCCCCCCCGGCCTGAATTTCGGCGGGGCGCCTCCCCCCCCTCACCTGAACTTCGGGGGGAGAACCGAAGCGCCTCCCCCCCACCGCGAAGCAAGCTTCGAGAACAGGTAAGGGACTTTCATCCATCCCTAGCCAAAAGAAATCCTGCTTAAGGCAGGGCCAAAAGTTTTTTTTGTGTTTTGTTTGCCCTTGGCTAGGTCTATGGAGAGCAAGCTCTGTACTTTCTGCTACTTCTTGCCCTGACTCTATACGTCTTCCACCTTGTCTCCTGTAGTGTAAATCCTGACCTCTGTATATAGCCCTGTTCAGGCATTTGCCTGAATGTGTGAGGGTACAAAGTGAGTAGAGCGATAGAGCCGTGCACACCACTGCTGCCCCCTATGTCTCCAGACACACCATGTTGAATCAGCAAAGTCTGAAAGGGAGTTCTACTTGCGTTTGCTTGTGTTATCAGTGTACGCAATTGCACAGAAAGTCCTATTCATGTTCAAACGAACACAAGTAGTCATGGCAAGGTTTGAGCAGAGGTGGGCGGGGCCAGGGCTGGTGTGCATGGCCCCATTGCTCTACCCACTTTAAGTCCTTACACGTTCAAGTGAATGCCTGAACAGGGCTTCTAGAACAAGTTCTCAGTTTTGTTGCTAGCACTGCAACAGAACGAGAGAGTTAACTTGGTAGTACAGATTTAAAGCATGGGTGTTAAATTGTAAGCCTGGGGCTAAATTTGACCCTCCTGGGGTCCCAGAGGGCCATGCCCCCTTCCTTTAGCCCGCTTCCTTTAGCCAGTGTGGTGTAGTGGCAAGAGTGTTGCATTGGGAGTCGGGAGATCTGGGTTCTAGTCCCCACTCAGCCATGGAAGCTCACTAGGTGACTTTGGGCCAGTCACAGGCTCTCAGCCCAACCTACCTCACAGGGTTCTTGTTGTGAGGATAACATGGAGAGGAGGAGGATTATGTATGCCGTCTTGGGTCCCCTAAGGAAGAAGAAAGGCGGGATATAAATGTAACAGATAAACAAATAAAAATCCCCTTTCCCTTGACTGCTGATTATTTGGTGTTTTTCTGGTCTTTGCACAGTTCCCCCCCCCCCCATTCTAAAAGGTTGAAATGTCTCTCTTAAGGCTTAGTCACTAGCAGTAAAAGAGCTTTGCGCTAAAATATGCTGGTATTTTTGGAATGTTTGCTCCCCCCTTTTGCCTTTGGTCCCATCCACCAATAGAATGCAGCCCCTGAGAACTTCTCCAAAATTGAATCCGGCCCGCAGGTCTGCACCCCTGATTTAAAGTAACCATTCTGTATATTATCTTTATTCCATGCCTTAAGATGTATCTTTTAGATAAGGTAGGGAGCAATCCTATGTCCCCTAGACCGCATCATGAGGAGACAGGATTTTTCGGTTTCCTAGCTCCAAGCTCATAGTCAGTGCTATGAGCTCATAGCCGGGAAACAGTGCTCCCCGCCCCCTCCCCATCGTAGCCGGAGTGGAGAGAACCGTAGCAGCTGCCTGTCTGTGCTCATAACATGGAGCACAGACTGGGCAAAAAGGGGGCATTCCTGGGGGCGGGGAGAGGAGGAGACCGTGGAAGTTGTTTTAGACAGCTTCCTATGCGGTCTCCAGCCCTTTTCCTGCCCCCTCCCTGAAGCCATGCTTAGATGCCCGAAATCGGGTGTTTTAAGGCAAACTGCAGGGCAGCTGGAGCACGGAGGGAGTCCTCTTTTCCGTTCTTCAGCCTCCCTGCATTGGATAGGAGCCGACTGTCTATCTCAATAGGATTGGGCCCTTAATGTCTTTCGTAGATTAAAAAATTCTGGTTAATGAATTTCATGGGGGGCAGGAGCGGGATTCCCCTTTAGTCTACACCTAAACCTCACCCCTGAAGACAGTGCCTGACTGGTTTTATTCACATAATGAAAAAGAGCTTTGTCTTCAGTTATGTAGGTTGGGAATCCATAACCCTGGCTGGTATGGACAGAGGCACCTTTGCCCTTAAGAAGTTCTCCCTATTGCTTAATTCCATAGCCTGTAGAATTGCCTGGACATAAGTAAGAATTTAGCTGGTGACGGCCTGCATTCCAGTCGAGCCAACAGATTCAGTATCTCGGTTTGTATGGTATGTAGCTAGTGGAGGTGATGTTTTTAAACTAACTGCTCAAATATACCTTATGTTTTGGCCAATGTTACATTATTCTAATCTGAGAGCATCAGTAAACTGTGTATCTGTTGGTGGCAGGGAGGTGCGGGGGGGAAGGGGGAGAGACATGTTGGTTTCATAGAACAAAGATGGAGATTAGGACAATGTGGGCAGCATAGCTCAAGCAGGCTTAATTAAGGTTAGATTTGATTTACTGATTCCAAGGTTAGAAATGAAAGATGGGTGCTAAGTTAACAACATCCTGTTGATGGGCCTTTGCAGTGGTGTGGTGGTAAATTCTGAAGTGTAAACTCCTGTCATGATGGTATACACCCCCCCCCCCAGAGCAGCAGTACATATTGTAATACCTAATTTATTAGGATCAGCATGACTCCAATCCTATTACCTGGGAGTAAGCTCCATTGAGGCTGCGGTGGCTTAGTGGTTAAGACGCTGAACTGCAGACTGGAAGGTCGGCAGGTCAGCAGTTCGAGACCCGAGTGCTGCATGACGGAGTGAGCTCCCGTCTTCAGTCCCAGCTTCTGCCAACCTAGCAGTTCGAAAGCAAGAAATTGCAAGTAGATAAATAGGTACCGCCTCGGCGGGAAAGGTAACAGCGTTCCGTGCACCTCAGTGTTCAGTCATGCTGGCCCCATGACCACGGAAGTGTCTTCGGACAGCGCTGGCTCTTCGGCTTAGAAACAGGGATGAGCACCGCACCCTAGAGTCGGACACGACTGGTTGGGGACACCTTTACCTTTTTTTTAAGCTCCATTGAACTCAATAGTTCTTACCTGACTGCATTTATGCCAGGGGTATAGAACCTCACCCCCAGGGGCCAAATCTGGCCCTCTGGGAGGTCTAAATCCAGCCCTCCAGGGTTCCGCAGAAGGCCATGCCCTTTCCCCCAACCACCAATCATTTGGTGGTTTCCTGGCTTTTGTGCAGTTTTTCCCCATTCTAAAAGGTTCTCCTAAGAGGCAGTAAGATCTTTAAGCTAAGATACGCTGATTTGGGGGTATTTTTGGTCTTGCCCCCTTTGCCCCACCCACCCTGAGAGCCGTCATGTGATCCCTGAGAGCTTCTTTGAAATGGAATTCCGCCCTCCAGCTGAAAGAGGTTCTGCACCCCTGATTTAAACTGCTAGAGTGAAGTAATAACCCCATCCAAGAAATGGAAAGAAGTATTCAACTTCTGCTTCATTGTTTCCCTCATTCTCTGACTTCCTCTATGCTAATCTGCCATACAGACAGTAGTAAAACTGGAAAGCCTTGTTATCCCCTCATTCATGCGCCAGAGCAAGGAGGTTCCATCAATTATCCTGGCACTTCCGGGCAGATGATGCCACTGCTCCAGCTCTGAAAAAAAAAGGCCCCAGAGTTGCACTCCTCTGACTTTCCCCTCCACTACACCGCTGGTTCTTGGTATCTGGGAATGACTATTGCAGTTTTACTATGTAATAAATCAGAATAGAAGAGCTTCATGAAAAAAAACAAGCCTATTGGTTACAAAGTTTCCACCCTTGTCATCTTAATTGGCACGGAGTGTTAAGGATAAGTGGTGTTTGTTCATGTGGCTTCATTTAAACATGTTGGATCCTTTAGAGTAATTATTCAGCAACCTCTCTTTGCAGGCATTTTAACTGCATTTATGTTTTCAACAGAGCAAAATGCCCATATACTTCCCTTAGCCCTTTTCTGTGAAAAGTATTAGTCTGTGAAAATGGTTTCAAAAAAAGATCTGCTGCAGCCACAGAAAATAAAGGATGTATGCCAGAGGAATTCCACTTGCTGCTTTCATACAAGACTGAAGTTGGTTACTAGCTCTCAGTTCCTTATTCCTAGATTTTACTCTTTGTTTTTTTACTCCTGTTTTTTTACTCTAGTTTTATTCTATTTTAAACCTGTTAATGCTTTTATACCGTGTTTTATTATGCTATTGTACTTTGTGGTTTTCTATCTTACTTTGTGAACCGCCCAGACAGCTTCAGCTATTGGGCGGTATAGAAATGTAATAAATAAATACATGAATAAGTAGTTCAGTGCTGCTCATGAAGATGCATGATATCAAGTAGCCCAAAGCTTATAATGGGGTGCAGAGGCATATCACCATTTCCTTATTCAGGCTGCTCATGTAGCTCGGTTTCTCCCCACCCCCAATTTTTATTTTTTACATTTTTCAACGTGACATAATAACACAACCAAAACCTCCAGTACAATATTCCATCATGAGAGATGTTATATCTCAAAAGCCAACATGTACAAAAGTTCATCGCCATACCATATGCAAGTATTAAAGAAAGGAAGGGGGGAGCGAATTTGGGACAGGACCAGTTCATCCAAGAGATCTTTCCAAAAGTTCCCATGTACCACAGGTGGCCTTAAATCTGCTACATTACGCAGAGCTTGGTCTATAAATGGGTACCGAATTGCAAGAAAGTTGTCCAGTAATGAGTAACTTTGTACATGAAGCTGTTTTGTAAGCTTCTCCATCAGGGCAAGGTTCCACACTTTAGTCAACTAGCGCTGTATAGATGATTCCCTCACAGACTTCCACATGGTTGCTATCTCTATCCTCACAGCTACACAGAAGAAAGATAGCAACTCTCTGTGTTGAAAACTGCCATTTCTGCCCTTGAATATTAGGGAGGCCTAAAGCTGGGTAAACCTGTATTTTCTGCATCGCAGTAGGAATAAAGTATTAGGAACTAGTAACCAACTTCAGCCTTGTCCTGTTGTTGTTGTTCAGTCGTGTCCGACTCTTTGTGACCCCATGGACCATAGCATGCCAGGCCTCCCTGTCCTCCGCTCTCTCCCGGAGTGTGCTCAAGTTCATTTTCATTGCATCGGTGATGCCATCTAGCCATCTCATCCTCTGCCATCCCCTTCTCCTTTTGCCTTCAATCTTTCCCAGCATCAGGGTCTTTTCCATGACTTTTCTCTTCACATTAGGTGGCCAAAATATTTGAGCTTCAGTATCTGTCCTTCCAATGAACACTCAGGGCTGATTTCCTTTAGGATTGGCTGATCTGACCTCCTTGCAGTCCAGGGGACTCGTAAGAGTCTTCTCCAGCACCACAGTTCGAAAGCATCAGTTCTTCGGCGCTCAGCCTTCCTTATAGTCCAGCTCTCACAGCCATACATTACTACTGGGAAAACCATAACGTTGATTATACGAACCTTTGTCGGCATGGTGATGTCTCTGTTTCTTACTATGCTCAGGTGATGTCTCTGCTTCTTACTATGCTGTCTAGGTGTGCCATAGCTTTCCTCCCAAGGAGCAAGCGTCTTTTAATTTCATGGCTGCAGTCACCATCTGCGTTGATCTTGGAGTCCAAGAAAGTAAAGTCTGTCACTGCTTCCATTTCTTCCCTTTCTATACGCCAGGAAGTGATGGGGCCAGATGCCATGATCTTAGTTTTCTTAATGTTGAGTTTCAAACCAGCTTTTGCACTCTCCTCTTTCACCCTCAACAAGAGGCTCTTGAGATCCTCTTCGCTTTCTGCCATTAGGGTGGTATTGTCTGCATATCTGAGGTTGTTGACAATTCTCCCGGCAATCTGAATTCCGACCTGTGATTCATCCAACCCGGCGTTTCTCATGATGTACTCTGCATATAAGTTAAATAAGCAGGGCGACGATATGCAGCCTTGTCGTACTCCTTTCCCAATTTTGAACCAATCAGTTGTTCCATGTCCTGTTGACAGAGTTGGAAATTCTGTAAGCTGAATGTGTAGAGGGGGAGCAGGTTGACACTCATTGGGTTGTGTCCAATGTTAGTCTTACTTAGAGTAGACCCATTGAAGTGAATAGGACTTACACTAGACTAACATTGGATGCACTCATGGTTTTTGTTCCCACCTTCCACAGCTTGTCAGTGGACATTGTCTATGCCAGGGGCAGGCAACCAGATGCCCTCCAGATGTTTTAGATCACAACTCCCATATTCCCTGACCATTGGCCATGCTGGCTGGGGCTGATGGGAGTTGTAGTCCAAAACATCTGGTGGACAGTAGGTTGATAGTCCTGGTCTAAGCACATACAGCCTGTACTATCTCCACACAATCAGGCATCCTGCTTTTGCAGAAGTGGTCTTGATTCACTTTCTGCATCATGTTGTAAACTTCCATCATTTTCTCCCTCAGTCTGCTACTTTTCTAAAATATTAGGCTTTTTAGCTTAAAGTGTTTTTTGTTTTTTTTAAAAAAAGATGATCCAAACTCCTGGAAACCTTAGTTGCCCTATTCTGTACATTCTTCAGCTCTGCAGTATGATATTTTCAATGGGGCAACCAGAGCTCCACAGGTATATCCTAAATATGAATGCATTACATTTACATTTATATTATGGAGAAATGATTACGTTTATATTATGGAGATATGATACTTTCCTTTTCATTCCTGGGCCTAATAATTCCATGCACTAAAGTTGCCTTTTTGTTGGCAATAAGCCTACTGAGATGACAGTTTCAATGAGCTTTGTGCTGTCGCCCCAAGAGCTAGGTGGTTACACTCAATTAAAAACCCATTAGCATATATATGAATTTGGGATTTTTGTCTCAAAGTCCATTACTTTGCATTTACTTACACTGAATCGCATCTAATGTTCTGTTCCTATTCATCCAGTTTGGAGAGATCCTTTTGGGAGCCCTTTCACAATCTGCTTGGGATTTCACCCTCCTGAATGACTTGGTATCATCCGCAATCATGACCTTCTCTTTTATTCACTCCCAACTAAAGATAATTTAGTTTAATGTTGAATAGGACTAGCCCCAAGGCCCCTGGGAAAATCCATTGTTTGCATCCTTCTTTTGTAAAAATTGACCAGTTAGTTCTATCCTCTGCTTGCTGTTTTGTAGCCGGTTACCTATCCATAGAATGACCTGTCCTCCTGCCATCACCACTAAGCTTTCTTAGGGCGCAATCCTATACATGTTTAGACAGAAAAAAAGTCCTTCAACTCCCAGCAGGCCCCAACCTGTACAGGATTGCGCCCTTTGAAGCCCTTTTTTGATAAGGAATTTATCAAAATATTTTTTGAAAACTTAGGCATATAATGTTCACCAGACCATCGACATCTACATGCTTGCAGAGTGCAACAAGTATGTAGTGAAACACAATCCCTTGTTTATTACAGGATTGATTAATTAATCCCTGCCCATAATACTCGTTCCCTGTTTTTGACATTGATAATGCAGATTTGTATTTCTCTTTTTGTCCCAAAGTGCATGACTTTGCACTTACATTGAGGCTCATCTACCATTTTGTTCCCATTCATCCTGTTTGGAGAGATCCTTTTGGGAGCCCTTTAATGTATTAGTATTAAACTAAAAAGTGACAAAATACACATTTATTCTTCTACCCACCAGGCTTACATATACAGTAGAGTGGTGGAAATGTATTCCGGGTAACTAATGCTCCATACGTAATCTTGAGTGTGGGTGTTCTTAGGTTTGTTTGTTTTTTAAAGCTAGGTGCCAGATGTACAGCTTCCCTGCACTGCAGGATGCTGCACTGTTGCCACCCAGCCCCTGCAGCCTCAGGCATCCCAGAGCCCGGTGGCCCCATGGTCCAGTGGCTTGCTTCATCCAGTAGTGCTGCTTTGACCGGAAGAGGTTTCAGCAGCCCCCAGTTAAACACAGCAGATCTGAAGCATTACATTCAAAGTAATTGCTGTGACACAACTAGGTGATCAGGTACAACAGGCCCACAGATCTTTGCTGGAGGCTGGTGAAATGTGCCCCCCCCCCATGGTATTGCTGGGAGGAGCAAGGCTCATGCAGTTCACTGTTTCCCAGGGGTAGGAGCCAAGACAGTGCATAACACAGAGAAGTTGTGGATTGGGTCCTAGAACTTTCATTTCCCCTTGTTGTTGTTGTTGTTCAGTCGTTCAGTCGTGTCCGACTCTTCGTGACCCCATGGACCATAGCATGCCAGGCCTTCCTGTCCTGCGCTCTCTCCTGGAGTGTGCTCAAGTTCATATTCATTGCATCGGTGATGCTATCTAGCCATCTCATCCTCTGCTGTCCCCTTCTCCTTTTGCCTTCAGTCTTTCCCAGCATTAGGGTCTTTTCCAGAGAGTTTTCTCTTCTCATTAGGTGGCCAAAATATTTGAGCTTCAGCTTCAGGATCTGTCCTTCCAATGAGCAGTCAGGGTTGATTTCCTTTAGGATGGACTGATTTGACCTCCTTGCAGTCCAGGGAACTCGAAGAGTCTTCTCCAGCACCACAGTTCGAAAGCATCAATTCTTCAGCGCTCAGCCTTCCTTATAGTCCAGCTCTCACAGCCATACATTCCTACTGGGAAAACCATAGCTTTGATTAGACAGACCTTTGTCGGCAAGGTGATGTCTCTGCTTCTTACTATGCTGTCTAGGTTTGCCATAGCTTTCCTCCCAAGGAGCAAGCGTTTTTTAATTTCATGGCTACAGTCACCGTCTGCGGTGATCTTGGAGCCCAAGAAAGTAAAATCTGTCACTGCTTCCATTTCTTCCCCTTCTATATGCCAGGAAGTGATGGGGCCAGATGCCATGATCTTAGTTTTTTTAATGTTGAGTTTCAAACCAGCTTTTGCGCTCTCCTCTTTCACCCTCAACAAGAGGCTCTTTAGATCCTCTTCGCTTTCTGCCATTAGGGTGGTATCGTCTGCATATCGGAGGTTGTTGATAATTCTCCCGGCAATCTTAATTCCAACCTCTGATTCATCCAACCCGGCGTTTCTCATGATGTACTCTGCATATAAATTAAATAAGCAGGGTGATGCTTTGTAATATCTCAGATGCTGGGAGAAAAGAATAACTGGGAAAATTGCAGCATCAGTCTGCAGCCATCTAGTGTAAAATCTGTCGTGCATATCACCAGAGAGCTTCGGCTATTGGGCAGTATAGAAATGAAATGAATGAATAAATAAATAAATTTCTATGCATAACTTGTTTCAGTGCCTCGTTGCAATTAAATTTGCCAGCCAGATACATGTTTAAACACAAACCAGAAAAGATTCTCTGAAAAGAAAAACCTCAACTTTTATTTAGTTGTCTTATACTGTAACTACATGTTTTTAAAATCTGGTCCCTTTTCCTTTCTTTCTTACTTTGCTGTCCACTTTTGAAACATGAATGATGAACCTTTCATTTTCTCTAGCAACAAGTTATCCTTTCAGGAGTAGAGTTAAACTGAGAAGCACTGATTGGTATCTACATTCCAATTATTTTGTATGTTCCCATTGTTTATTATCCATTGCATTTTGAAAAGAAGAAAAGGTGCATACATTTTCTTCAGTTCAGTAGACACAGAAAAAGCCACCCAGAGCCTCATTAGCATTTTGAGAGTCAGAAAAAACGACAAAAGTTAACAACTCAATAATAATTCTGAAATAGTTTAAAAGATTTGTCCCTCACTAGTGTTCTGTTTGCACACAGAGGTTACTATTCATTAATTTGTTCTATTCCATGGGTAGCTGAGTTTGTATTAACCATGTAAAAGGTGTGTGTGTTTTAAGAGTACAGAACAAAATCATGGAGTAGGCTAGCTAACTCAATAGAATGCTAAAGAGCAGCAAATCAACTTACTCGTTTACCCAAGACTTTAAAAAAATCTCACCTTTAATTTTTTCCCCCAAGATAGCTCACAAAAGGTGAGAGCAAAACAATAAAATTTTAAAATGCATAGTAAACACACATACTCATAGAATATATATGTATACACACACACACACACAAATCTTATCTAAGAACCAGCAAGAAGAATAAAAAATCATTAAAAGACTGAGGGAATAACAAGGTTTTCCGAGCCCATATAAATCCTGGAGAGAGAGGGGGCTTGCCAGATTTCTCTGGGGAGAAAGTACAACAATTGTGGTGCTACCACCAAGAAGGCCTGGTCCCTAGCACCTGCTAATCTGGTCTTAATAAATGATGAACCAGAACACAGGTGCCATTAAGGGAGGGCCCATAGCTCAGCAGTTGAGCACCTGCTTTGCATGTGGAAGGTCCAAAGTTCAATCCCCGACATCCCCAGGTAGGGCTGGAAAAGACGCCTGTCTGAAACTCTGGAGGGTCACTTCCAGTCATTGTCGACAATACTGAGCTAGATGGACCAGTGGTCTGACTCGGTCTAAGGCAATTTCATTGCTGTCTGTCACTGTGTGTGTGTGTGTGTGATATGGAGGGCCTCTGATATTGATCTTAGGGCTGTGGTGGGTTCATGTGAGCATAAGCAGTCCATCAGGCAACCTGGTTCCAAGCCCTAAAGGCCAATACCAGCACTATGGTGTCATCATGCTACGCAACATGGGCCATTCATAACTGTAGTGGAGCTACATCAAATGCCAGTTGTGATACCCGATCGCTTCCTTGCCAATGATGGCATGCTGTGTGATGATGATATAGTATGGCTCGGAGGTGGGGTATAAGACCAAAGTTGGGTAGTGCTGTAGCTAGCCTGGAACTAAAGAACTGGATTGGACTGTATGCCTAGAAGGGAATAGGGTTTCATATTAAGTTGTAGAGTCATATCAGGAATATCCTTAGGATTGCATGAACATGGTCACACAACCCAAACTTGACTGCATTGTTTGCCATCACCACATGCCTTGATCTCATTCCCTTCTTTCTGCACATCTTTCATAGGTCCAATCCCTGTATTGCCAGTGGGAGCCCAGAGTGCCTTATTTGAATCTGCTCTGAACAATTGCCCTACTTCCTCCTATTTGTGGAGCCACCACCAATCGGGCTTTTCATATTTGACTCCTGCCTTTGAGAAGAAATTACGGCTCTCCATTAAGGCCATTAGTCATTTTAAAGGGCAGGGAATTGAAGGCTCAAGGGACTCAGCTGATTTTCCCCTACAAGAGACCCCCTTCCTTGCTGAGAAACAATTAACAAGACTTTTAACTGAGATCTCTTATCTCTGTATTTTACTATCTTATAAATTCTAAGTGCCAGCATATTAGGTAATTATCTCCTCATCTCTATGAAAATCCAAATCCTGTATTAGCATTCTCTCCTCGTTTTATACTTTCAAAAATCAAAGTATATGTTAACCTTTTCAGACATTACTTTTGCATGCCAAATTTAGATGTTTTATATTAAGGAAGAATGCTTTGAATCTTTTGCTGTTAACCCAAGAAGAGTTCCCATCCTACCTTCATGAGACAGACACATAATGCAAAGCAAAGTATATTCGATTCGTTTCCACCCTTATAAAACCAATCTTTACTAATGTCGAGAATGATCTGGTCTTTATTCTGTGTTCAAATGGCCTGATAACCCAATAAAATAAGATTCCCAAATATTTCTTCGTAATTGTGATTTGAAGTTACTTCTTTACAATTGGCACCTGAAATTATTTACTCTCCCCCCCCTACCAGCTTTGGTGAAGGGGTGCATTTGTGTCTCTCTATTGTTCAGTCCAAGTCTTTATTCCTGCAGTGATGAAGCTATAATTTGACAGCCTTGAGTTAATATGTAGTTGTCAGAGAAACATATTTCACTTGTCAGTCACAGGGTTCAGTCTGAAAAATATTGCTAAGGCTACGTCCCACAGGCACACATTCAAGACTGAAAATATAACCATTTATAATGAAACCTGAAATGTTCAGGGTTACTCTAAACTGTGTGCCCATCTTTTTAAAATTTTCCAGTGCAACTAGGTGTACTCTTTCTTTCTTTCTTTCTTTCTTTCTTTCTTTCTTTGCTGACCTCCTGAAACCAGAGCTCTCTTTCCTACTCTGTGTTGGTTTAAGCCAGCTATTCTCAATGTGGTGCCCTCCAGATATACATGGACTACAACTTCCAACAATGGGCATGCTATCTGGGGATGATGGGAGTTGCAGCTGGTGGGCAGCAGGTTGGAGGAGGCTGCTTTAAAGAATAAAAGGCTGTTCTTGTTGTCCCAAGTAAAAGCATCTCTCTTTTTTAGTATTCTTATCCATACTCGTGGAAGGAACTCCAGGTATACATTTGCACGGCTGTTGTGTTAGAAACTTAGCATTATCCCGGACTGATGCTTGAGATTTCAAATTGAAGCACAAGACATATACATTTGCTCCCCAATAGTTGTTTTCCAAACACGCGTAAAAAAAATGAAATGTAAAGAATATAAAGAATTTATAAAGAATATAAATTCGTTATATTCTCTTCATAAAGAATATAAAAGAACTGGGTACTTTTATAAGCAAGGCTTAGAAGACCATTCCTAGGTAACCACAGCCCAGTCATGGATTTGTGAAGTCACAAAAGGCCAGTCTATAAAAGTCAGACTTGGCTGGCTGCAGTCCATACCTGTCAGTCCTGAAGTTGGAAGTTCAAGGAGTAAAAAGCCAATAATTAGCTTTAAAGCATCTCTCTCTCAACTGTATCTGGCAGTTGAGGTGTTAAGCTCAAACTGGTCACTTTTCCAAAGTGTATGACATTTCAGAATCTGAAAATGGCAAAGATTCACATGTCCTCTTCTTTTTTACCATCCCCTTTAATTTGTTTGCTCCCTTTTTTATGTTGCAGAACCATAACAACAATATGGTTCTGCAACATAAATGGTGCCGTGACTCGGATACGAACCGAGGTTGCTGCGGTCACAGCGCAGAGTACTAACTCTGACAGACACAATTAGGGAATGGGAATTGGTCAGTGAGTAAGGGGTCTCACTGGCCGACACAAGAGGATTTTACACACCACGCACTTTGCTACTGGTACACTATTTTTAGGTACACTGGTACACTATTATTTTAGTGTATTTAATACACTAAAATTAGTGTATTTTAGTGTAGTGTGTAGTGTGTAAAAATTAGAGCGTATTAGGCTGCGCTCTAATAGCCCAACAAGAAGCTAAGTAATATGTATGTCACAAAAAGCTTTGTATAGTTATCAGAAATGCTATAATTGTAATGAAATTATGCATTTAAGGGGGGAATGTAGCAGCCATATCGGGGGTCAGACTAAGTAGCCTCATGCAGTCTCATGCTTCATGTTCTTGCTGAGCTCTTTCTGCCTTGAATATATTGTAAGCTGACGAGACACAGGAATTCCTTATCTTGTCAAAGGTCATACAATTGTATATCTTGTTCTCTGCTGTTCTCTCCTTATCATGGCTATCCTATAACCCAGTTCTTGTATTATAAACAATAGTGCTAGGAAAAGAAATGTTGAGGACTGCAACCCCACACGGGAGGGGGAGGGGGAGCCGTTTCATATGTGTCACAATGTCTATAAAACCAATGTGCTGATGTATTTCGGGGCTTCTGGCTCTTTGGAAATGATTCCAGCCTTAAGCCCGCACGTTAAATAAAGAAGAATCTCTTTTTCCTTCACTCCGTGGTCTCTCTGACTCTGGGTTCTGCAACACTTCAAAGTACAAAAGAAAGAGAAAACAAGAGAGTGTTTCTTTGCTGTTGCTCCTACTTATCTCTGGTACTTTTCCTCCATTGACCACTGCAGTGCTAGACTTTTACCAACAGCAACAACAATCACCAGCCGCCTGCAGGCAACTACACTTAATCCACCCCACAGTTGAACTAGGACAGGGGTTTTATGGACTGGCCAAGAGAGTCAATCTGAAAACTCCCCCCCCCACGCCTGCTGCTTTTAGCCAGCTTAAAGGGCCAGTGCCTTTTCCTGCAGTCACTGGCTTCTTCTAACAGGAATGGCAACCTGGTGCCTTCCAGATGTTTTGGACTACAACTCCCATAATTCCTGACAGTTGGCTATGCTAGCTGGGGCTGCTGGGAGTTGACATCCCAAACATCTGGAGAGCATCAAGTTGCCTATCTCCATTCTAGGAACAATAGCCTTTTGTCTTGCCAGATTGAGGAGCCACCTTTTGCCCCAACTTGTAACATGGGACACATTATTTTTTTACTGTTTGTTTCCATTATTTGTTTGTTTTACTTTTAAACTGCCCAGTAACTCAAGTTCTCTGGGTGGTATATAATACATTAAAAACATACAATAAAACAATGAAACAATTAATAAAAAACAGCACATAATAAAATCTACTCTTTCTCCTCTGTTCTTGGTTGTCTCCCTCCCTTCCATAGAGTAAGGGAGGAATCACTGAGGATAGTCTCTCCCCACCTCTTTCTGCTTGTGGAAGCATTCCGAATGTAACTCCACTCAGGGAATGCTCCTGCCAGCAGAAAAGAAAGAGCTGGACCCAACTCATTGGATTTGGTTTCAATGCCATCTCAGCACTTAGCTATTGCGGCTGCCGACTTCTGGCTACGGGTGTCACCTGCTGAAGCAATCGTGTGCAGAAGATGACATGCCACACGCCCTGAATTCTGTGCAGTTTTCTGTCATCATGTCATTTTCCTAACAACAAAACATGAGAAAGTGACCTTGATACTGCCCCCCTCCAAAAGGGGTGTGTGTGTCTGTTTAAATAGGGGAGGAGCTGTGGGGTGTGAGTGTTGTCATCAAGATCTAGATATGTTTGGAGGAGATGTTCTGAGAACTTAGCGGAAAATAGGAGCTTAAAGGAGCTTCTGAGTGGACAATAGATGGCAGTGAAAGTGGCAAGGGTCAAAATGGGGTAGGGGAAGAGCATTCTGTACTAGCAGAGTTGCTGATGTGGGATAATCTTATCTGGAGCCTTGCATTGCCTGGCAGAAGCTTATTATGCTGCACACTTGTGTCATTAGTATGGGATGCTTCAAAAGCACAGAGAAATCGAAGGCTGCATTAAAATGCCCAGTTGTAGCACAAGCTTATGATGATCTGAAAGGTCAAACATCAAGGTAATGGGCAATGGAGCAATTGCTACTTTCCATGACCAGCACAATAGGTCAGATTCTCCACTAGTAAATGAAGTTAAACATCTTCTGTTAATTTTTTTTTAAAGATAACTGCTAAATTAACAAGAGAAACATGGAACTATAAACATAAAACATTCCATATTATTTAATAAGCCATTCAATATTTTCCTTGGGTAAAATGTAAGACTCTGCCTTTTAAACCATGTTGTTGTTTAATCATTTCTGAGGATGAAATATGGTATCCAGTTAATAAATCATTTATGGAGCGAGCTATAAAAAACTTGTGATTTATCCACTTTTTATTACTTCAAATGTCAGGGCAAAGTAAAATCTAAGTTACTGAGTCCAGAAGAGGCTCAGTTTTGCCTTCTGCTTCTTTTTGGTCTTACAGCATGGTGCTTCACCCTGAACTGTACAGAGTCTGTCCGTCAGTCTCTCTGTCACACACACACACACACACACACAGTGAATCAATTTTACTTTGGTTCTGTATTGTTAAAAGGTAGCTCTCCCTTTTGTGTCTCTATAATCTAGAGTCAATATAAATGTCATCTGGTAGGTCAGGGAAATACTTTTCCAGTCCCAATCGCTGGTGAAATGAACATGTATGGGAAGATGAAAACTGGCAAATAAAGGGAGAAAGCTCTCCCAAAGAGCAGACCCAACTATGAGGGGGAAGCTATGCCCCCATCGTAATTTCACTTTAATAGCCACATCATAAGTTGAACTGGCCTCCAGTTTGTTTGTATTTAATAGCCTTGTGTAGGCAGCTTTCCTCCCGTTGAACAGGATTTCATATTTATATGAAATTCTCCATTCTTCATGTTCCAATAAATTATAAAAGAAATGGCTTTAAAACACACACACAAACACACACACCTTATATCATAGACAGCCACAAATCTCACAAGCTTCTGGAAACTGAAGAAGACAAGAAGCCATAAACAGCTGCCCCCTGTGAAGCCTCAATAATCACTTATATTAGTAAAAACAACAAAAAGTTGTGGCACTTTAAAATAAGCAGATTGTATTATGGCATTGGCTTTTACAATGAAGTGGACTTGAGTCCGCAAAAGCTAATGCCATATTAAATTAGTTTCTCTATATTATAGACTCTATAAAGTGTCACAAAACTTGTTTTTGCAGCAACAGAGTAATAGGGCTACTTTTACTAAATTGTATCAGTCAAGTGGATGACTAGCATGTATAGATGCTAAGCACAAAAACTGGTGTAGGGAGAGGGCAGGAGCAAATCTCTGCAGGCAGCCCTGTCCCAAATATATGCAGGAAAATGCTGGGTTGTTTTTTTTTAAAGGATCCCAATGCTACCTCTCCCCCAACCTTCCCCTGCCCCACAAATGGTGGAGGGCCAAAGGGTGCGCACACTCACTGCCACTGTGTTGTCACCAAACACTGGCAGAACAGAGAGCAGTGTGCAGGCATGAGCTCTTAGCAGGAGGGAGTAAGGAGTAAGGGAAGCCAGGCCCTGTTTTGCTTCCTTTCAGTCAGGGCGGGGTAGGGATTGCTTGTAAGGTGGAACTGGGTTTAGAAGACATGCCTCATAGGTCTAGGTTGCATCCTCTAAACCCATCCCACACACCCCAGATCTTCTAAAATCTGAGGGGGAATTGCCTAAGAGGACATTTTCTCCAAGGCCAGTTCTCCACCCTTTCCATTCTGGATGTTTTTTCATGAACCCACTTGTGATGATTCAGTAATAATCTTGAGGGACTCAGCTGTCCAACGAGACCATTGTTAGGAGTATCCATTGAGGTCAGAGTAGGCAACGTGAGATCTCCCCATACATTTTGGACTACAGATCCCATCATCTCTGAATATTGGCCATGCTGGCTAGGGCTGGTGGGAACTGTAGTCCAAAACATCTGGAGGGCATGGGGTTGCCTATTCCAGCATTAAGACTAACTGTGATATATTGCCCGGGACCAATTTCACCATTGGCATGTTGGGTTTACCCAGTTCTCATAGTACCAAGGAAGGTTCCTGATTTGCACTAATATACATGGACTAGGAAAAAATGTTACTCAGCCTTGATACCCAAGCTACCCTCTCTATGACCAGCTTGCTCTTCTGGCTGAGGAAATGCAAAGCTCCCAAAGATAAGGGAGGCTACATTTCCTGTACTCCAGAATACTAGAAAGGGCAGCTTGAAAGCACCCCTTTCCATCTTACTAAGGCTGTGGGTGGGGGAGAACTTTGGTTACTAAGGTATAGTTTTTGGTATCCAGAGCCTTAGTAGAAAAGAAAGAGACTCTACTCTGTTGCTCTGCCTCCTGCCACTTTGTGGCTGGCTTCTGGGAACACCGAAAACTGTCCCTTACAGCAGGAGTGGGCAGATGTCAGGTTTCTGGGATCTACTTTGTTTTTAACTAGAACCTCAAGGTCCAGCAACTGGAGTCAGGGCCAAAATAGTGGCTCTGGGCAGACATACACCAAGTAGAATGACGGAACAGGGTGCTTCTGAGCACACAGCTCAGACCAAGGGAAGTATCCAATGATTCCCGTACACGAGTGGGACCCACTGCTAGCACAATAAGAAGCTCACGGATCCTGAAACGAACGGAAATGAGCCAAAGTGCTCATTTCTGGAATGGGGCAAGTCAGCTGGGCTCAGAAAAGGACTGCTTTAAGAAGTGCTAACTTTCTGTTGCACTAGTGGTTGGTTCCATGGGCACAACAGTATGAGCGGGGGCACAGCGGCAGTATTCAGTACAGAATGAGCTTGGGCACAGCAGCAGTATTCGGTACAGAATGAGCGGGGGCACAGCGACAGTATTCAGTACTGCCCCAAGAATTGATTTTCATATCAGAACTGAGCTTGCAGTCCTTCCACACACAAAAATCCACTCCTGGTTTTCCCCCTCCCCCGGCAGCCTAATTTAGAGGAGAGAAAAGCCTTTCTGTTGATGAGTCAGAAATCCTTGCTGATCTACTGCAAATCATCCAGAGTTGTACCAGTAGATCCATATCTACCTTCTGCCCACTTTTGTCTTAAAAGCCAAACCAGATGTTCTTCTCATTGGGTTATATCCAGTGTTAGTCTAACTTAAGGCCCATTTATTTCAGTAGGTCTACTCTATGTAGAACTAACATTTGATACAGCTCAGTGCATGGTTAGCGACAGTGTCAGGGTTTTAAGATATTTAAAGCTAGGCCCATGCTGTGTGTGTGTGTGTGTGGGCCGGGGGGGGGGGGTCATTGGGACCGCAGTGTGTGTGGGGTGCAGAGGCTTAACCCTTCTCAGTGTTGTGGCCTGGAAGATCCAGGCATGTTAGTACTACCTCTCACAGCCCCCCAGACACAATCAACAGAGACTTATTGGAAGAGTCTGGAACCAGTTTTCCGTAAGGTAGCAGAAAAGCAGGTTTGAGGGCTTTTAAAGAGTGGACGAGCGCTTAGCAATGGCTATTGCCTGCTGCCTACTTATTAGACTTGGGAGGTGCATTGTAAACTGCCAAAGAGCTCTCTGTCATATCTCGCTAATATATAAATAATAAACAGTATTTCTCATCTTTCTGCTCTCCATGGATCATTCCCACGGGAACTGGTTCCTTGTTCCCAGTCCCTTATTTGGCACAGAGCTGCATGAGCAGCCTGAATAAGTTGTTGATCTTTTATATGCATCTGCACAGTAAGAGAGAACGGCAGGTTGCTCTTTATGCTACTAAGAGGAATAATTTACAGGGCATGCCATGTGGCCGGATCATAGCAGAACTCAGGCTCAAACTACATATGACATTTTTACCAACAAACAAAAACTGAAAAGCAATTGGGAGTGAAGGGGAGGGGAACCATTTCCTGTCATTTTTCTTTTCCACGTGGGGAAAATATATATTTATTTCTTTATTTATTAATAATACTTAATGAATAAGGGGCCATAGCACAATGGTGGAGTGCATGCTTTGCATGCAGAATGTCCCGGTTCAATCCCTAGCATCTCCAGGTAGGGCTAGCATGGAATTGTGCCTGAAACCCTGGAGAGCCACTGCCAGTCAGTGTCGACAGTACTGGGGGTAGATGGACCAAGGGTCTGACTCAGGATAAGGCTGCTTCCTATGTTCGGCTTGATATATTTATTTATTTATTGCATTTATATGCCGCCTTTATTCCTCTTGCAAGGAACCCAAGGCGGCTTACATTCTCCTCCTCTCCATTTTATCCTCACAACAACAACCCTGCGAGGTGGGTTGGGCTGAGAGTCTGTGACTGGCCCAAAGTCACCCAGTGAGCTTCCATGGCCGAGTGGAGACTAGAACCCGGATCTCCTGGCTCCCAGTCCAGCACTGTCACCACTACACCATGCTTTACATGCCAAAGAATTAAAAACCACTATTAAAATAGTCAATTAATAAACAATTACAGCTACAACAAACTAAGAGGATGGGAACAGAAACAATAAAAAACAAAAAATGGGAATAGAAAACAATAAAACGGGGCAGCATCATGATAATCAATTACAATTCAGGGAAAGCTTGTGTGAACAGCTACGTTTGCAGGAAGCATTTAAAACTCTCCATGCTTTCTGCCTCCGAACCATACAGGAGAGGGTGTTCCAGAGGGTGGGTGCCACTACTGAGAAGGCCCACTTTTGAGATGTCACAAGGATCCCCATATCTTTTACCTTGAGGGGAAGAAAGCAGCTGGGTGTCTGTGTGTGACTTTGGGTGGAAAAAAAGGTCCATGGGGAAGGGGTTAAGCAGCTACTCTTCCTTGTCAGTGCACTAAAGATCCCAACCTCCTGCAGCCCCTTTTTCATTCAACAAAAAAAGATGGGAGGCGGAATGACACATGGCTAAGTGTAACATGTAGTTGGAGTATGATACAACAGCTTGCATATTATGTGTATTATTATACATATGTGTTTATATACATGTTTGCAAACAAAGAAGTCAGTCTGGATAGATCATTTTGCATATAATAAATAGGTAACTCACTAATTGTTGATACTTCGCAGCATGTACATTTTTAATGAAAACTACAAGCCTTAACTACTGGCCCTGTTCCTATCCTACATTGTTCTTGGGCTTTATTAAGCTGCCTATCTGATTTTCAAAGATAATTACAAACATTTCTAAGCCTCTTATTTCCCCAGGGAACTTTACATATTTTCAGCCACAGTATTCAAGTGACACAAAGACTCCTTAGGCAGATTCACATCAGATACTCATGGGGGGTGGGAGTGTTTTGGCAATGCTATGGGATTGTGAGTCATTGATGATAGACCATAATGGGGAGGGAGAGAGCATCAGTTTTAATCCCTAGAACTACAAAAAATATTGGTTGTTGCCCTGGAGTCTCATATGAAGCTGCCTTATACTGATTCAGACGAATGGTCCATTTTGCTTCCTACAACTGGCACCAATTTTCCAGCATCTCAGGCATTAAGAGCCTTTATTTTTGGACTGCAAGCAGGGACTGAAATGGGGATATTCTTCATGTAAAGCATATGCTCTACCTACCCCTTACCTATGCCCATTCCCCAAAAGATTAGCTTTGTCTTGGGAAGGTCACTTCAGCATCTCACTGGAACAGGACTCAAATCCCCATTCAGGGCCAGGGCCCAACCACTAGGCACAGTGAGAAATGTCTCAGGCAGCAGATGCTGGGGGGCAGCAGTGGTAGCCGTTCCCTCTCTTGGAGGACAGACGTGTGTCCTGCATCCCCTAAACTAGCCTGATGCCCTCAGGTGTGGTGGAGAACCCTGTACCACTGCCAGTGTTGAAGTAAGATTCAGCTGCCATCCCAGTCAGCTTCTGTACGTGGAATGGAGCAGGGGAAGGTGTGTGTGGACATTTTCAGGCAGCAAAACATTTTTCTCTATCCCTGTCTCCATTGCACTGCTCTTTCCTGCTGAGCTACCAGGAAGCTCCAATTTATATTTATTAATTTTTGCTCATTTCCCCTGTCAGTGTACAAAGTGCTTTATGGGTGTCATCTCATGTATTCCCATAAGCACCTTGGGAGGTGGGTGAGGCTGAGAGAAAATGCCATTTCCATGGCCACACAGGGAGCTTCATGGTTGGATTAGTGCTGGACAATTTTTCCAAGATTCCTCTGAGAAATCTATTAAAAAATCAAGCCCAGGGGAGTTTGCCCTCAGCCCTCCCTACTTGTCCCAAACAAATGTATCCTTGTGAAGAGAGATGGACTGAGAGCAGAGAGGGGCCACTGGCTCATGACAGGAGAGGCCTTGCAGGCTTCATCCTTAAGACCTGCTCACTCCTGAACCTTCTCAGCAGCATCCTTGGCCACCAGTGTGCCTGGGAGTTGTAGTTTTCTCTTGGCCCAATTCCTTGAAATGGGAGGCATTGGAAACCATTTCCATGCATCCCAGTGGCTCTCATAAGCATGCTCAGGACTGTCTAAGCCCAAGGTAAGCAACCTGATACCCTCCACATGTTTTGGACTATAATTCCCATCAGTCCCAGTCAACATAGCCAGTGGTAAAGGATTCTGGAAGCTGTGGTCCAAAACATTGGGAGGGAACCAGTTTGCCTACCCCTTGTCTAGGCCTTAAGGAAGAAGCCTGCAAAGCCTCTTGTGTCACCAGCCAGTCCTCTCAGCTGCTGGTTCCCTACCACCCACCCTGGTCACAAGGGTAAGTTTGCTTGGGAAGGGGTGGACTGGCAGGGAGGGGGGGATGTTGGTGAGCCCATGACAAGTTGGGCCTGAACATCACGGGATTTGGGCTCAGCTCATAACGGGCCTAGCAATTCCAAAGTGAGGGAGTTCATTCCGAACTCACCCCATTTCAAAATTTGCCATTATCACTTGGTTGGTCACAGATTTGAATCTGCATCTCCTATTCATAAACATAACACTCTGGTCCATAGACAGCATTTTGCACTTGTCTTTTCTTATTTCAGTGTGAATAATGTGGCTTTGCCATTTCTTTCCTGACAGACTCAGATAGCACAGTCTTTACAGGGCACAGCGCTGGAGCTGATGTAACTTTGTGGCCTCAACTCTGTGAGAGGATGCAGCTGAGTAACCATGTGAATACTGAACTATTTCAACCTAGTGAACTTCCCTTATCTTGGACATATGAAGAACCTACCATTAGGAAATCTCTGGATACATTTTATGGGACTTGCTGCCAGAAGAAGCCATTTGTGGGGAGTCCGGCATATGAAGCAGCTTCGCAATGTGTTTCTGCCAAAATCGCAGACCTAGCAGACAAAGAAGGAATGGAATACGCTCTGAAGAGTCTCCGGTTAGCTCAGATGGCTTTGAACAGAGATGGAAATAAGGTATTTCCTCAACACTCCAGCAGCACCTGCTTTTCCACTCCCCCTAATGTGAGTGTTAGTTTGGAGGAACGAAAGCAAATACCTGGACTCTCAGATGATGTCCTTCACTTCATCTTAAAACAAAAACTAACTAAGTGATTTTTGGTCTAAAATTATTACATTTCTAAGTTTGCTTCCCCACCCACATTAAGAGATGATAAAATGGGGGTGGGGGTGGTACCAAATGGATTGTTGGAATGCCTAGGCAAGGCCAAGAGTATAATAAAGTCATGAATTAACCAGATTGTGTTCCATGGCACAAAACAGTTGCTTTTAATTACTAGTGTTCTTTAGCACACACCCATGTTATGTTTTTATTTTTATTTTAGAAAATGCATAAACCACTCTGTATCTAAAAAAAATTCCCAAGCCGAGAACAGTAAAGAAAAAAGAATCAAAATACAAAAGAATCAAAATAATTAAAATCAAGATGCACCAATCAAACTATGGCTGGTCATTCAGGAAAAGCTTGTTTAAATAAAAATGTCTTTAGCAGGTGCTGAAAACAAAGCCTCGTTGGCGCCCGCCTGACATCAGCTGGCAGGGAATTCCACAGAGAGGGAGCCAGTACGCTAAAGGCTCTACTCTGAGTGGACTCCAAATGGACCACAGGTCCATGCGGAACCACCAGGAGTGCCTCATCTGATGACCTCAGTGTCTAAGCAGGCTGTTAACAATTGAAGAGTGGCTTGTGCATGTGTAAACTGTGCTGGATCCTCTGACTGGTTGCTTGTGAACATATTATCTATTTTGATTGGCAGTAGCTCTCCAAGAACTCAGGTCTTTCCCAGCCCTACTACCAGAGTTCATTTTAACTGGTGATGCCAGGAATTGAACCTGGGATGTTGCGCATGCAAAGCAGGGACTCTACCACTGAACTGTGGCTTTTCCCCAAAAGCATGACAAAGCTTGTAGAAGGGAGATACAGACTGTCTCTGCACCATACTTGGGCCGCAGTTTAGGTACATTTGGAAGCTTCTTGCTATAAATTAGTGCTCTGCTTCCAGATTATGTGGGATTTACAACACAATCCTAGGCATGTCTGAATTCAATGGGAGTTATTTCCAGGTAACTGCATCTAGAATTGCAGCCTAAGGCAGGGACCCTAGTGCCAGCATGAGGACACAGTTTGCCCCATTGATTACAGTGCTCCTGGGCACGTGGGTGTCTCTGGGGGAAGGAGGAAGCTGCAGCCTCCTCCCTACCCCAGCAACCCCGCGCAACAATTCCAGTGACCTCATGTATGTGTGTGAATGACTACGTATGTGTGTGTGCATGACTGTGTGTGTGCATGCACCTGTGAAGCCCCCAGCACCACAGCAAGGCACTCGATGCGGCCCTCATGGCTGAAAAGGTTGGGCGCCGCTCGATTACATCAGTGCCAGGGCCTGGGGCAGCAAATGCCTTCTGTGCAGCGTGGCATAAGCCCTGGTTCAGAGGTTCTCTCAAGACATGTCACCAGTATGTAGGCAACGCTGGGCTACCTGATTAACCATACGTAATAGAAAGCCCTCTTAAAACCAGATAGCATCTTAGAACAAGCTTAATATTTGGCTCTCGATATGGGTGATACAGAATTCTATCTCTGTAAATGTTTCTGTGAAAAAGATTTGTCTTTTTTACTACAAAAGTATCGGCATAACAGTACAAAATACAGGAGCTTATGCGTGCATGAATTCAAACACCTGAAACAGCCAACATCATTCTAAACAAGGCTTCCAAGCAGAGTCAAGTACACCGGCTAGTTCTCAACTGATAATATCAAGCTCACCAGGTTGATTCTACAGGCAACACATCGGGGAAGCGGATCGCAGAGGAGAGCTCCCACTGTTGCGTGTTCTGAGTCGTCTTTATATATTTTTTGGATTCTATAAAATATGTTCAAACTATTTTTACTATTATTTATGTTACTTATCTAAGAATTCCAAAGATAGCATTTCTACCTTAAAACTGTCATATGGTTAAATAAGATTATTGAATTATTAAGCTTCTGAGCAAGATTAATGAGAATAACAACATACTTATACAAACATTTTAGCCTTCCTTGACATCTTACAGGTATGTTTGTGAGACAGAAATATTTCCTTGATATGATCCTGTCTTGTGAGCTTGTTTCCTTATTTCATATCTGTTGTATTTACAATCTGAGATAGGCTTTCTGGTTACTCCTCTGATGGCCCATCTGGCCTCATTATGTAGCTAATTGTTTCATGGTACCCTTTTTAGCTATGCTAAGTAGAAGAGTCAATGCTAACTTTAAGAGCTATGCTAACTTTAACATTGGCAGTGCCTTATCGGGATTCCTTTCTTATCAGTAAAGGGTGCTAATGATCAATCTCCGATGGCCTGGCATTGCTGCTTTTCATCTGGCAGACCTCAGAGATGAGACACCTTTACTCACCGGTCAGGAGGCCAAGCTGTGTTGCCTTAGCCATTGAAATCTCATTATTAATTCTAGAATTCTTTTGGAGGCATTTGATTATAGAATTTCCTAATTGGGCAGTACGGGTAAGATGGTGCAAATATGAAAGATTTGCCTGATCTGCCATAGCAGCAGCACCAATAATTCTCTCCCATCTCCTAAGTGATGTATATATGCTGCTCAAGAGCCAGAGCATCACTTTGTTGTGGGATGTGACCTTGTTTTGCTCAGTATCCTGTAGATTTTTAAAAAAATTCTATAGGAGTTACAGAGGCTGGTGCAAAAATGCAGCAGGAATTTATCCAGCAATGTGTGATCAGATAGACATAAACTAACATTTCCTGTATTAAATAAAGCAAGGTAGAAAGATGAAATGAATATAATCAACAAAGATGGATGGATGGATGAGAACGGAAAAAAAATGATCAATTTAGATGCATTCCCTGCTCTGCCATAATGGTTCAGAAACATAACAATACTATATAGATTTAGCCAGATGTTGTTTCTTGTTCCAGGGGCCCAGATACATTTTTAAAGGAGGTGGTAGAGGAGAAAAGGCAGCCAGTGAATCAAGGGAAAGATACCAAAACATTAATAACCCTTAAGAAAATCCATCATGTATCTTTGCATAATTTTTTTTTAACTGTACCCAGTCTGGTATTCTGGAGAAATAAAAGTTAAGTGTTTTTTGTACGAACAGCAGGTTGTAGCACCCTTGAGCTTGAACAAGTATCAAGAAGTAGCGAGTCACTCACCTGAGAAATTGCTAAAGTAGCCTTTTCGGGCCATGAGGGCTATTATGACATCACCAGCAGTTTATATTGAGAAGACTATATTGTGCTAGTTGAATAGTACCTCAATATTTTGCAGTGTTCCCTTCTGCAACCTGCTGCTCTTCTGAACGGTGAATCATGCTGATCTTGAGAAGGAAAGCCTGCATAAGGGTGGAGCAAAGCATAAGCACAGTATGCCCAATTTTCCAAGGCAGAACCAGTTTCAGGCACAATATCAAAAACTTACATTTCTTCTGTTTTCTGGTAAGCTCTTTGTAGTTCCAGGAAAGGAGTGGCATTTTTAATGAACCAGGGTAAGATAGAGGAGGACTGCTACATGTCTGCTGGGCCTGGTAGTAGTGGTGGTGAATAGAGCAGGGATGGGCAACTTGTGGCCCTCCAGATTATTTGTTTGTTTGTTTGTTTATTCAATTTATAACCCGCCTATATAAAAAATACTCTAGGCAGCAAACATAGTTAAAAACAATTTAACAAAAAATCCAACAATAAAAACAACGCAGCTTAAAAACAGTATATAAGAGTCAGCAAAAGGAACAAGAGTTCTAAAAAGGGAAGGCCTGCCGCAATAATAGAGTCTTTAATTCCTGCTTAAAAACCTTCAAAGCAGTCAGAAGATGCATTTCAACTGGCAGGTCATTCCACACCTGAGGGGTGGCAAAGGGAAATGCCTTAAGCAGTGATGAGGAGGGAAGTTGTAGGCCAGAACATCTGGACGGCCACTCCTGGAATAGGGTTTTGAGGAAAATACTGCTGCCAGATAGGGCCAGGATGTTTAGTCACTGTCTACTCTTCTGCAAAGTTGGAGGAGGAGGAAGGAGAAGAAGAGGAGGGTGCTTAATTATGCCCTATATTCAGTGGCTTTTCTCCTGTGATCAGAACTGGGCTCAAACCGACGCTACTTGATTATCAGTGGATTGTCCATGACAGCAAATAAAAAAAACAGATATTGGATTTCTTCAAATAACCCAGAAATGCTGAGCATAGCAAAGAATAGCCTTCCCATAGTGGGTTAACCTAATCAATGTGCTGCAGCCATACACATAGAGCAGCCTTCCAGATGTGTTGGACTACAACTTCCACCATCCCCAGGAGGTGGAAGGCGCCAGGTTGGGGGATGCTGGTGTAGAGTAACCTGCTCCCTTCCTTGGGGAGGGAAGGGTGTGGTTGGGATTTGTAAAGCACGTTGCTAGTGCTACAGATTGTTCCTGTTCTGAGCATGCCTCAGTTGGCAGGATACAAATTGGGGATTTTATGCCCCCCCCTTCTCATACTTTGCAAAAATTGAAGAGAGACAATGTAAACATATTGATGAGCTGCAGAATATATAATACCCCAGGGAAGTGGACTATGGAAAGGTTGTCTGCATGTGTTTTTTAGGTGCCTTGCCTCCCAGCTTCTTAAAGTGCAGTGAGAAAGCCAGCTGCCACATCCAAGGGTATCTCATTAAAAAAGAGAGAGCTAAAACCATAAAACAGGCCAAATACCACATCACTGTAGCTTGTGTAATTCAGTCACATGACCCGCACTGACGGAGCTTCTGGCCTCTGCTTGTTCAACAAATAGATTAATATTCTTAGCTCTATAAAGAACAGTAATCATGGGTTTATTTTTAAAATAGCATTTGCATGCATTAAAAAAACTAACGTTATCTTCCCCAGTATCAATAAGAGTAAAGTTATATTGTGGAAAATACCTTGGCAATTGCTGTTTGGATAATTGTAACTGTTGCCAAAGGATTTGCAGTGACTGACAATACTTTTGAAGGCTTCACGTAAATTGGATCCTCCAGTTCAGCCTTATTGTTCTCCTTCATTGCGGGAGGCTTGTCTTATTGATGCACTGTTCTTTGTCTGGCTCAGGGTAGGGTTACTTATTTATTACAATTGTGCCGTTGTACCTTCACAGCAATCTTGCAAGGTAGGTTATGATGAGACCAGTGTGGTGTAGTGGTTAGAGTGTTGGACTGGGGAGACCTGGGTTCAAGCCCCCACTCAGCCATGAAGCTCACTGGGTGACATTGGGCCAGGCACTGACTCACAGCCTAACCTACCTCACAGGGTTGTTGTGAGGATAAAATGGGGGGGAGGAGGAGGATTATGTATGCCGCCTTGGGCTCCTTGGAGGAAAGGTGGGATATAAATATAACAAGCAACAACAACAACAACAACAACAATTATTATTAATAATAAGAAGAAAGAAAAAGATATAGATAGATAGATAGATAGATAGATAGATAGATAGATAGTCAACTAGTGAGCTTCAGAGCCCAGCAGCAATTTGAACCTAGGTTTCTACTGTCCCAAACAAATCCACTGCCTGTGCCATCAAATTTCCAGACATACCTGCTGAACGTCCTGGAGCACGGATTGCAGCACCAGCTTAACAGTAAAGGACAGCAAATACCCTCTTCAAGTGCAACCCTACACATGTCCATTCAGAAGAACCATTGAGTTCAATGGGGCTTACTCCCAGGAAAGTGTATATAGGATTGGAGCCTTAGTTTTGCTACTACAAGAGTAAAGTACTACTCCTGCCAAGCATCCCGCATCACCCAAAAAAAGGAGTAGAGAAGACAGATTTACATAAAATGGGTATTTATACGCTTGGATGCTAATTTAGAAATGATGATAATTTCAATAGAAATACATCTTTCCATAGTGGGGAAGACTGACCAGGTGTGCTGTGTCCCTGCTCAGTCCACTGTCCAGGGGCTCACCATTAGTGGGCAAATGCAAGGCCTCTGCTTGCTCTCCCTTCTTATGGTTATCTTTAAACCAGACTTGGACTGGGCAACCCTCCAACTGGAGGAAGCCTTGAAATAGAGGATTGGTACCTCTGTAAATTAGGATAGATGCCCATTCCACCTGGGAGTGGATTGCTAGGCAGTGGAAGTCTGGGTGGGCTGGAAGAGCAGGTCTATCGATGGATACTGCCTTTAGCCCTTTCAGTTATTTTGTTTCTGGGCACAAAGCTATAAAAGTGCTTACCTTTCAAACCCCCTACATGGTTTGAGATCTGGGAACCTCGAGGATCACCTGTTCTGATATGTGTACCTGCCCATACACTATCAGAGTTTGGTGGTGTCTCGGCTTTTGTGCAGTTTTTGCCCCATTCTAAAAAAGCCGGAATGTGTCTCCTAAGGCTTTGCTCCAGGCAGGAAGAGCTTTAAGCCACAATAGGCTGGCATTTTGGCCCTGCCCCTTTTGCCTTTTGCCCCACCCACCACTGGAATGTGGCCTGAGACCTTCTCCAAAGTGGAATTTGTCCTTTGGGCTGAAAGAGATTCAGCACCCCTGGTCTACAGAAAAAGCCTGGCCTCTAAACACCCCTTTCATGTGGAAGTCTCCACCAACTGGGAGGATGTTAGATAAGGGTATGGGTTGATTTGGTCTCAGCTAAAGGTCCAACCCACTCTGCCCTGTGATTTCACTACTATCTTCGGGAGGGGCCATAGCTCAGTGTGACAGAACATATGCTTGGCATGCAGGAGGTCCCAAGTTCAATCCCCGGCTTCTCCAGGTAGGGCAAGGAAAGAATCCTGACTGAAACCCTTGAGGGCTGCTGCCAGTCAGTGTCAACATTACTGGGCTAGATGGACCAAGGTCTGACTCAGTATAAGGCAGCTTCCTGTGTTCCTCCTATCAATATACCATTGGTACCAATGGCAGCTTCCTTCCTGTGACAAACAGCAGCGGGGGCAGGCGGGGTGCAGTGGGGAGGATTTTCATCAGTGGGGGAAAGAGTTAAGCCCCTCTCCCTACCCACAGTGATCCTGACCTTGTCTGGGCCTCCCTGTTGCTGCTGTTTTAAAGTTTAAACAAACACACATTGCCAAATTACATATTTAATCTCAGATGTAATAGTATGACTCTTCGTATGATACATAAAAAGATCAGAGGGTAAAGCTGAGACTAGACACAAGAGACACATCAGGCAACGGCAAACACAGCACGTGTTTTTGGTTTGCAATAACCTTTTATGTGATCCACAAGTGTGTATGGTTGATGTCAAAACTAGGAACAAGAGGGTGTTTGTGTGTTTGTTGCAAATATATTTTATTGTATTTTTAAAACAACAATAAAATAATAAAGAGCAAATGTGAGTTGTTCAATTCCTGAGTTACAGTTGAATTCCTATAGCCATATCACATAGTGCTTATGGAGCTATGGTCTTTCCGAAAACTGTATTTTGTCAGCACATCTCTCCAGAACGGGGGTGCAGAACCTTAGGTCTAGGGGCCAAATCCAGCCCTCATGGAGCTCCAGTCCTTCCAGAATTCCCCAGATGGCCATGCCCCGTTCCTCCTTTCCCCCAACCACCACCACTTGGTGGTTTCCCAACTTTTGTGCAGGTTTTTACCCATTCTAAAAGATTGGAATACAGTACCTCTCCCATGACTTGGTTATTGGCTGTAAACTAAAATATCCAGTTATTTTTGATTCTCCTCTTTTATCTTTGGCCCCACTGCTTTTACATTTGGCCTCACCCACCACTGGAATGTGGCCCCTGGGAGCTTCTCCAAAATGGAATTCAACACTGTTGCTGGAAGAGATTCAAGAACCCTGCTCTAGAAAGATGTCTGAGGCTTTGATGGATGGAAATCCTGAATCCCCTTGTTTACATAGAGACTAAAGGGAATCCTACCTCTTTAAATCTACCTTCGACCGTTCCCCTGACCAGCCTAAAGTGGTGTGTTAGTTTTTCTGATAGTGCTCGTTGCCAGATTTGGTCAAACCATCCCTGAACTGAATCCGGACCTGGATTTCTAGTGCTGTCCTATTTCTGTGTGTGCAGCAGCTAGTAAGTACGTAACCTTGTGTATAAATTTAAATCCATCAGGTATTGAAAGCAATGCTAACTGGATTCGAATGGACTGTTTTCCAAATGATGTAACTCCAAACACCTTACACTAGAATTCCTGCACCCAACCACCTGCCTAGATGACCCACATTCACTGCACCCTATCCAACACATAGGGGATGTTCTTTTATCCACATGATGTAACCTCACCAGTGCAAGGTGCCATGAGGTTCCGTATCGATTCCTTGATCCTTGCTGAGATGGTGGATAGAGGCATATTGGAGGACATGGCTTCTCATTCTGTGCCTGGTGACATAGGAACAGAGGAACTGATACTGAGTCAGACCCGTGGTCCATCCAGCCCAGTATTGTTGACACTGACTGGCAGCAGCTCTCCAGGATTTCAGGCAGGGGATTTTTCCAGCCTTACTTGCAGATACCAGGGATTCAGCCTGGGACATTCTGCGTGCTGTCATACCTCCCTCAGACTCCTCCAAGGATGAAGGGGAATGACAGGCTCCAGACCCAGGGGAAGGGACCAGCATGGAAGGAGCCTGAGCCCCCTCACTCCCTGTGGATGTTCCATGCCCAGCTGCAGCCCCCCCCCCCATTTAGGAGAGCAAAATGCCACCAACCCCTGCAGAGCAAAGGCAACTGCATGTAAGGGAGCAATGGAGGCAAGCCTCTGTCCGTTTAAGACACAGAGGCTCTCGGGGGGCAGGAGGACTGATTGGAGGCAGCTGCCTCCAGTAGTGGCCATTAAAAGCAGAAGGCAGGCTGGGGTAAGGCTGCTGGGGATCAATGTTGCATTGTAGGCCAGGTCTCAGCCTTGACCATGGACCTGACCTACTGCCTTGCTCATATTCCCTTGTGTGTTTTGGACCTCAGACTGGACAGTGGACTTCTCTTTGCCACATTGCTTTGGATTCAACTTCCCGGGTAAAAATCCAGTGATTTATCAGCCAGTGATTTATTGCTGCCAGCTGCAGTCAGCTGGCAGGAGCAGACACATACAAAGCAGGTGCTCTACCACTAACTCCCAAGTCTGTTTTCCATGCCAATAACTAGGAACAAGGGTTTTGAACACTGATAGTGTTTCATCAGTGTTAGAGCTCCTGCTCAAGTATGTGGATTGTCCTTGGAAATTCTTTCTGCTTTGCTACCAACGACAGAGTGCAAGATACCATGGGTTAAGCTGCAGGAATGTTTCATATTAGGGGAAATCAGGACAACAACACCTTTGCTTAGGAAAGATGCAAGATCTATGTACAACAGTTTTTCTTTTTAGGAAAGCCTGGATGAACATCTCTCAGGTATGATATTGGCCTGTTTCAGTCCTGTCTCAATGCATGTAGCTGGACAAAATGACTTTTGAGACCTCTTTAATCTTGTTTGTAAAAACCATTCTCCAAACCCCCTTAATATTTGTGTGTGAGAAGATTCTGAATCAGAAAGGCCAATTTGAAATGTTTGGTCTCTTGCTGTTTGAAATATGAGTCCTGAAATTATGAGAATATACAGCGATTTTTTTTAATGACACCATTTTATTGTCAGACTTGGAGTTGGAGAAATAGATCATACGATTTCAAGATTTTCAGATAGAATGAGAAGCTAAGGTAAGGTAGCCTTCCCCAAACTGGCGCCCTCCAAATGTGTTTGGACTACAACCCCCCACTTAACTACAACCCAGGGCCATGGTGGCTGATGGGGGATGTAGACCAAACAGATCTGGGGAAGGCTGAGCGAAGGTGTTCTGTGCTTGCATCTAGAAGAAGGCTTGATTACCATGATTTTCGCTGGTTAACAAGCTGAATATCTGATTCCTCCTCATGTAACTGCATTATATATTCTAGTTAGACCCAAACCTGTGTCTGTTTGTTAATCTCTTAGATTTTTGCAGGCCATATACATGGATAACAGGCTCATCTGCCTCCTATATCTCCCATGGGACACAATCCATATAAATAAACTGAACTTGCATCATACATTTCTACAGAATTATTTGACAGGGATATTTTACACCCTTTTTAAAATCCTGCTTCTCAATGAGACCTTTTGATCTCATTGAGGTTCCTTCAGTTCCTTAAACTGAGCATTGGAGCCTGTCCCCAGAAATTGCAGTGAGGCTATTTTTCAGGAAAGACAAATGAGCATAAAATCTTCCCAGATATATTTTATATCTCTCTTCTGTAAATGAACACCATTCCAAATTCTGCAAAGTGAATGTGTCTCTGCCTGGGGAACAGAGTGTCTGTGGTCTGCCTTAGCTAGATTTTCCACCCACACATTTTTGAGTTCCAGTAAATTATAGATACGTTTTCTTTCTCTCTCAGCCTCTGTGCTAATTGAACGCATGTAGAAATTTGGGTGGCTGATGTAACCTCCTTTGGAGCCACAGCAATCACTGTAACATCTCAGCTGCAGGTTGGAAATGGAGGCATCCCGAGGCAAAGCACTCCTGGGAGATTTTCATGTGTGATGTTACCTTCAAGCAAGCTGCATTTGCCATCATATATACCAATTAGTGATGTCACTGAATTTCATAATTAGTCAGCTCGTTTGTCGAAACTGATCCATTTGTAATGCTCACCTTTGTAACGAGCTTGGATCGATGTATTGTTCAGTCATGTCCGACCCTTCGTGACCCCATGGACCATAGCACGCCAGGCCTTCCTGTCCTCTGCTCTCACCCGGAGTGCGCTCAAGTTCATATTCATTGCATCGGTGATGCTACCTAGCCTTCTCATCCTCTGCTGTCCCCTTCTCCTTCTGCCTTCAATCTTTCCCAGCATCAGGGTCTTTTCCAGTGAGTTTTCTCTTCGCATTAGGTGGCCAAAATATTTGAGCTTCAGCTTCAGTATCTGTCCTTCCAATGAGCAGTCAGGGTTGATTTCCTTTAGGATGGACTGATCTGACCTCCTTGCAGTCCAGGGGACTCGTAAGAGTCTTCTCCAGCACCACAGTTCGAAAGCATCAATTCTTCGGCGCTTCCTTATAGTCCAGTGCTCACAGCCATATGTTGCTACTGGGAAAACCATAGCTTTGATTATGCGGACCTTTGTCGGCAAGGTGATGTCCCCTTTCTCCCTTGCTTTTCACTTCCCTTCTTTCCTCAGCTACTTGTGAAGCCTCATCAGACAGCCACTTTGCTTTCTTGCATTTCTTTTTCTTTGGGATAGATTGAGTTGCTGCCTCCTGAACAATGTTACGGACCTCCGTCCATAGTTCCTCAGGCACTCTGTCTATCAGGTCTAATCCCTGAAATCTATTCCTCACCTCCACTGTATATTCATAAGGGATATGATTGAGGTCATACCTGAATGGTTTAGTGGTTTTCCCTACTTTCTTCAATTTAAGCTGAAATTTTGCAACAAGAAGGTCATGATCTGAGCCACAGTCAGCTCCAGGTCTTGTTTTGACTGACTGTATAGAGCTTCTCCATCTTTGGCTGCAAAGGACATAATCAATCTGATTTCAATGTCCATGTGTAGAGTCGTCTCTTGTGCTGTTGGAAAAGACTGTTTGCTATGATCAGCGTGTTCTCTTGGCAAAACTCTATTAGCCTTTGTCCTGCTTCATTTTGTACACCAAGGCCATGCTTGCCTGTTATCCCGGTGCTTTCTTGACTTCCTACTTTAGCATTCCAATCCCCTATGATGAAGAGGACATCTTTTTTTGGTGTTAGTTCTAGAAGGTGTTGTGGGTCTTCATAGAACCGATCAACCTCAGCTTCTTTGGCCTCAGTGATTGGGGCATAGACTTGAATTACTCTGATGCTGAATGGTTTGTCTTGGATTCATACTGAGATCATTCTCTCATTTTTGAGATTGTACTCCAGTACTGCTTTTCCCACCCTTTTGTTGACTATGAGTGCTACTCCATTTCTTCTAAGGGATTCTTGCCCACAGTAGTAGATATGATGGTCACCCGAATTAAATTCGCCCATGCTTGTCCATTTTAGTTCGCTGATTCCCAAGATGTCGATGTTCAATCTTGCCATCTCATGTTTGACCACCTCCAACTTACCTTGATTCATTGATCTTACATTCCGGGTTCCTAAACTTCCGGCATCATATATTTTAGCCTTGTGATACATTCGATGGGGTTTTCTTGGCAAGAATACTGGAGTGGGTTGCCATTTCCTTCTCCAGTGGACCACATTTTGTCAGAACCCTCCACCATGACCTGTCCGTCTTGTGTGACCCTGCACGGCATAGCTTATGGCTTCACTGAGTTACGCAAGCCCCTTTGCCACAACAAGGCAGTGTATTTTGAATTTGCTATTAAGTTCAAAATTTATTGTGAGCTTCGGAGCATGTGCTGTAAAGTAGTACACAGATCACCCCCCCCCTTCAATCATCCTACCATTTAGATTACCCAGAAACGTACGTAGTCTCCTTAGCTGCTTCCCTCATTGCTGCCACCACTGCAGCTCTGGATCCATCTTCATGCTGGCAATTGGCAATGGCAACTAAACACATGGCATCATCATGCAAGAAGGCCACATGAAAACCAATCAGAAAGGAAGCAAGTAACGTGGTGCATGGCATCATGCCACACCATGCAATTTCATACTACTGCTCCCAAGATGCACCGTCATACTGCACATGTGGAAAATCTCATATACATGAGATTTTGTAATACAATCTTTTGTATTAAAGGAGGACTCTCATCCAAATTCGTTGATGTTTGTTTCTTTTTGAGTAAAGAACGAATTCACTCAGGGTAAGTTTGCCTATCGCTAATACTAATGATGCTCACAATGCTCAGAGTGCTGGTACTCAGTGTATCCAATATGGCACCATCCATGCACAACAGAGAGGTATCAGCAGGCTTGGTGGAATTCCAGGCTTTGCAGAAGTAGAACAAAAAAAATTCCAGCGAGGATTGGGCATGCTCAGTGGGCACAGAATGCTGACTGACTGTTGAAGGGGGAATGGAATGGAGCACCCCAGAAGAAGACTGAATAGCAGCACTCCGCACCACGACATTTTGGTGTAGGTCCCACTTGTTCCCTCTATTTCCGATGGTCGGGTTGTGAGTGCTGTTCTTCATATAACCAAAATAGCACCGTCCAGTGGGAGGTAACAGCAGGCTTTGAGAAACCCTGAGGACTGAAGAAGTACAAAATTCTTTACGGGGAGAAAAAAACTCTAAGGGGGGAACCCTCCCCTCTCTAAAAAAAACAATCAAATGAGAACTGAGTATGCTCAGTGACCATGGAATGCTGACTGACTGTTGTGGGGAGAAACAAAAAATGGGGGTGGGGGGCATCCTGAAGAGCAGCATTCCATATTGCAAGATTTTGTTGCAGGTCCGTATGACATCTAAATATCCTGGTAGGAAGGTTTTGAGTGCTCACTATTAATGTGAAAGGTCTATCGGGCATCCTTGACCATTCCCACCCCTTTCTCCTGCACTTTCTCTCCCTTTGGAGGATAAAAAGGTAGCTATGTGATGGTACTTGAAAAACTGTCCTTCAGCTGCCTTATACTGAATTGGACCATTGGTCCATCCACCTCAGTATTGTATACACCAGCCTTCCTCAACCTGGCACCCTCCCACCCTGTGTTGGACTACAATCTCCATCTTCCCCAGCCACATACTGGGAATTGCAGGCCAGCATCTCTGGAGGGCACCAGGTTGGGGAAGTCTGGTCTACAATGACTGGTAGCAGCTCTCCACTACAACTCCCATCATCCCTACCATGGCTAGGGCTGATGTGAGTTGTAGTCCAAAATATCTGGATGGCCACAAGTTGCCCACCCCTGTAGTGTGCTTAGTATTGCAGCCTTCAAGTGCTTCTCTACTGGTATCCTTATTTTGCTCCTTTAAGACAAGCCCCACATTGTCCTACTTACCTATTAAATGCTTAAGTTTCCCTAAAACATTTCTAGAAATGCAAATATATCACCTAATGTTTCTTCTTTGGTAAAGATAGACTCGAGCAAGCAACTGGCTGCTCCTCCCTTCTGCCCTCCCCTCCCCCGCCCTCCAGCATCATATGTTCTGATGGAAGAGATTGTCACCTCTCTCTCTCTTTCCCTTTCTAGCTCCACATTTTTCAACTTTTCACAGTACACAAGTATCCCACAGCATATGGTTGCTAAACTGAGCATACAGCAGTCAACCTGTGGACTCTATAAATGTACCCCTTTTGTAGTTATGTGCAGGGCGGTTGTGTGGGATAATTTAAAAAAAGAAATCTGTTGAAAACAGACTTTGTTATTTGAGAAAGTAATCGCTATTTTTAATGCTTCCTTTATATGTTCATTGATATGTTCTTAACATATTTTTCTTATACATTCATTGATATATTCTTGGCAAGAATGAACATTCTTAAAGCTCTAAATGTTAATCAAAACTGAGGGCGCAATCCTATGCATGTTTAGACAGAAAAAGGTCCTACAACTCCCAGCATTCCCCCTAAGTGGGAGACCAAAGCCCCCAAACAACCCATTGAGGCCTGAGCATGCTCAGCGGGCATAGAACACTGGCTGACTGTTGGGAGGAAAAATGGTGGGGGTATGGCATGGAGAACGGCTGGAATGCTGCATAGGGACACTCCACAATGCAACATTTTGCTGCAGGTCCTGCTGGTCAATCCTAATTTTATAAATATCTGTCATGTCCGCTCCCGCCCCGCCCCGCCCCGCCCCGCTCCGCTCCCAGTAGGTATAATTGCATGTGGTCTTGAAACGTAGGAGGATATTTGTCCCCCCCCTCATGTAGGGTAGCCAGGTGTTCTCTTTTACAGTCCTCTATTTGAAGGCTGCCAGAGGGTTGTCTTCTATTTTGTAGGCATCCTCTATTTAAAGAGCTTGTCCTGTCCAAATCCACTTCCGAGGCAGCAAACCATCAGAAGGAAGAGCTGGGCCTTGAAGCTGCCCATCAACAGCACCTGGACAGCAGACTGAGCAAGGCGCACAGGAGGTACCTTGGTCACAGCCTTCCACACTATGGTGAGATATACTCTATTTAAATTTAAATGATAATAAATATGTCTAAATCTGCATCTATACATATACATTCTCTGATGCAAATTTTATGCAAATAGGTGTCCTCTTTTTTGGTGATGCATGTCCTTTGGGCGGGAGGGATTCACAAGCAAGCACCCTTACACTCCTAGAATAAGCGTCCAACTTTCACTTCCCCTCAGTGAACTTTCTTCTGAAGTGGTGGTATCCTTACCTTCAATGCTATCTTCAATGCATTTTTGAAAGAAATAGCCTTTTTTTCTGGCCTCAAGCCTCCACCAGGGATAGGGTGGTTCCTGAGTAGGCACATGGAGACCCACTGTGTGCCAAGGCATGTTGCACACGTGCGTGTCCAGGTCACCATTCTGGGCTGTTTTTTGTTGTTCAGTCGTGTCTGACCCTTCGTGACCACATGGACCATAGCACGCCAGGCCTTCCTGTCCTCCGCTCTCTCCTGGAGTGTGCTCAAGTTAATCTTCATTGCATCAGTGATGCTATCTAGCCATCTCATCCTCTGCCATCCCCTTCTCCTTTTGCCTTCAGTCTTTCCCAGCATCAGGGTCTTTTCCAGGGAGTTTTCTCTTCACATTAGGTGGCCAAAATATTTGAGCTTCAGCTTCAGTATCTGTCCTTCCAATGAGCAGTCAGGGTTGATTTCCCTTAGGATTGACTGATCTGACCCCCTTGCAGTCCAGGGGACTCGTAAGAGTCTTCTCCAGCACCACAGTTCGAAAGCATCCATTCTTCTGCGCTCAGCCTTCCTTATAGTCCAGCTCTCACAGCCATACGTTGCTACTGGGAAAACCATAGCTTTGATCATACAAATCTTTGTTGGCAAGGTGATGTCTCTGCTTCTTACTATGCTGTCTAAGTTTGCCATAGCTTTCCTCCCAAGGAGCAAGCGTCTTTTAATTTCATGGCTACAGTCGCCATCTGCGGTGATCTTGGAGCCCAAGAAAATAAAATCTGTCACAGCTTCCATTTCTTCCCCTTCTATATGCCAGGAAGTGATGGGGCCAGATGCCATGATCTTAGTTTTTTTAATGTTGAGTTTCAAACCAGCTTTTGCACTCTCCACTTTCACCCTCAACAAGAGGCTCTTTAGATCCTCTTTGCTTTCTGCCATTATGGTGGTATGATCTGTGTATCTGAAGTTGTTGAGAATTCTCCTGGCAATCTTAATTCCAACCTGTGATTCATCCAGCCCGGCGTTTCTCATGATGTACTCTGCATATAAGTTAAATAAGCAGGACGACAATATGCAGCCTTGTCGTACTCCTTTCCCAATTTTGAACCACTCAGTTGTTCCATGTCCGGTTCTGACTGTTGCTTCTTGACGCTCGTACAGGTTTCTCAGGAGACAGGTAAGGTGCTCTGGTACTCCCATCTCTTTCAGAATTTGCCACAGTTTGTTGTGATCCACACAATCAAAGGCTTTAGCGTAGTCAATGAAGCAGAAATAGATGTTTTTCTGGAATTCTCTTGCTTTCTCCATGATCCAGCGAATGTTGGCGATTTGATATCTAGTTTCTCTGCCTCTTCAGATCCCAGCTTGTACTTCCGGTAGTTCTCGGTTCACATACTGCTGAAGCCTAGCTTGTGGGATTTTGAGCATCACCTTGCTGGCATGTGAAATGAGTGCGATTGTGCGGTAGTTTGAACACTCTTTGGCATTGCCCTTCTTTGGAATTGGAATGTAAACTGACGTTTTCCAGTCTTGTGGCCACTGTTGAGTATTCCAAATGTGTTGGCATATTGAGTGCAGCACTTTAACAGCATCATCTTTTAGGATTTTAAATAGCTCAGCTGGAATACTGTCATCTCCGCTAGCTTTGTTGTTAGTAATGCTTCCTAAGGCCCACTTGACTTCACTCTCTAGGATGTCCAGCTCAAGTTCAGTGACAGCACTATCATGGCTATCAGGGACATTAAACTCTTTCCTGTATAGTTCGTCTGTGTATTCTTTCCACCTCTTCTTAATCTCATCTGCTTCTGTTAAGTCCCTGCCTTTTTTGTCCTTTATCATGCCGGTCTTTGCACAAAACGTTCCCTTGAGATCTCCGATTTTCTTGAAGAGATCTCTAGTCTTTCCCATTCTATTGTTTTCCTCCATTTCTTTGCACTGTTCATTTAAGCAGGCCTTTTTGTCTCTCCTTGCTATTCTCTGGAACTCTGCATTCAGTTGGGTATATCTTCCCCTTTCTCCCTTGCTTTTTGCTTCCCTTCTTTCCTCAGCTACTTGTGAAGCCTCATCAGACAGCCACTTTGCTTTCTTGCATTTCTTTTTCTTTGGGATGGATTGAGTTGCTGCCTCCTGAACAATGTTACGGACCTCCGTCCATAGTTCCTCAGGCACTCTATCAGGTCTAATCCCTTAAATCTATTCCTCACCTCCACTGTATATTCATCAGGGATATGATTTAGGTCATACCTGAATGGTTTAGTGTTCAATTTAAGCAGATATTTTGCAAGAAGCAGCTCATGATCTGAGCCACAGTCAGCTCCAGGTCTTGTTTTTACTGACTGTATGGAGCTTCTCCATCTTTGACTTCAAAGGACATAATCAATCTGATTTCGATATTGACCATCTGGTGATGTCCATGTGTAGAGTCATCTCTTGTGCTGTTGGAAAAGACTGTTTGCTATGATCAGCGTGTTCTCTTGACAAAACTCTGGTAGCCTTTGGCCTGCTTCTTCGGCCTCAGTGATTGGGGCATAGACTTCAATTACTCTGATGTTGAATGGTTTGTCTTGGATTCATACTGAGATCATTCTCTCATTTTTGAGATTGTACCCCAGTACTGCTTTTCCCACCCTTTTGTTGACTATGAGTGCTACTCCATTTCTTCTAAGGGATTCTTGCCCACAGTAGTAGATATGATGGTCACCCGAATTAAATTAGCCCATGCCTGTCCATTTTAGTTCGCTGATTCCCAAGATGTCGATGTTCAATCTTGCCATCTCATGTTTGACCACCTCCAGCTTACCTTGATTCATTGATCTGACATTCCAGGTTCCTAAACAATATTGTTCTTTACAGCATCGGATTTTCTTTTCACCACCAGACACATCCACAGCTGAGTGTCCTTTCGGGTTTGGCCCAGCCGCTTCACTCTTTCTGGTGCTACTTGGAAATACCCTCTGCTCTTCCCCAGTAGCATATTGGACACCTTCCGACCTGAGGGGCTCATCTTCCGGCATCATATCTTTTAGCCTTGTGATACGTTCCATGGGGTTTTCTTGGCAAGAATACTGGAGTGGGTTGCCATTTCCTTCTCCAGTGGACCACATTTTGTCAGAACTCTCTGCCATGACCTGTCCGTCTTGGGTGGCCCTGCACGGCATAGCTTATGGCTTCACTGAGTTACGCAAGCCCCTTCGCCACAGCAAGGCAGTGGTCCATGAAGGGGGGGCTGTTTTTACTAATGCCAATAAGTTACTTTACAGTGCTTGTGTAAAGTGCCAGGGGACTTGAGCGGCAGGGCCCAGGTGCCTTCCTCCATGTACCACTGAGATAGCTTGTAGGCCAGCCTTCTTCAACTTGTTGCCCTCTAGACGCATTGGGCAGACTGTAGCTGGCTGGGGGATAATGGAAGAAGTAGTCCAACATGTCTGGAGGGCACCAGGTTAGGGAAGGTTGTCATAGATAGAAGTCATTACTGGCCTCAGTGGCCTGGTCTTTCCTGGGTGGTAGCACCACCCTTATAGTGGCCAGAATGGGTACTGCAGCTCATCAACTCAACTAAATCAGGTGATGGGAGGAGCCAATAGCAGCCATATCGAGTACCTTGCCTGGCTGATCTGGACTATGACCCCTTGCCTGTGTTTGGCCATGTCTTCGACCTTCACCCTTGGACCTTGGTCTGCCTGTACCACAACTGGAATCCCATCTGTACCTCCTTTCGAGCTTGCTTAAAGCTTGGCCGCTTGAGAGAGGAGCACTTTGGCCAGAGCAGGCTCCAAAGGCTGCTGGGTTTGTGCTGTGCGTTTATCTACCAATATGTCGTCCCCAAGCTCAGCATCTCCTGGACAGCCTTTAATGTATTAAACGGCAGGTTTTCTAGTATGTCAGTGGCTTTATTTATTTACATAAAAAATAAATGCAATCCAGTGTAAGGATTCCGTGTACCCTGCAGAAAACCAATAAATATTTAAACAATCCAGTCAAAATGGAGTGGACTGAATATTCAGACCGTCATCTCTTGTATTTATTACTTTAAATTTACATCCCATTTTGAATATTTTCCTTTAGATAGGAAAGAGTGGGATAGGACTCTTAGCATCCATGGGTGTCCAGCTTCCATCATTCTCCAGAAAGGGGTTTTCTGCCTGCCTATCCCCCTCTCCCAACCCTTGCTTTTGATACTTGCTTTGTTGTTTATTCATTCAGTCTCTTCCAACTCTTCGTGACTTGGACCAGCCCACGCCAGAGCTTCCTGTCGGCCGTCGCCACCCCCAGCTCCCCCAAGGTCGAGTCCGTCACCACCAGCATATCATCCATCCACCTTGCCCTTGGTCGGCCCCTCTTCCTTTGGCCTTCCACTTTCCCTAGCATCAGCATCTTCTCCAGGGTGTCCTGTCTTCTCATGATGTGGCCAAAGTACTTCAGTTTTGCCTTTCATATCATTCCCTCAAGTGAGCAGTCTGGCTTTATTTTCTGTTATATAGAGTGTTTCAAAATACTTCATGTACATTCATTGTCTTCTTGCAAATCCTTACAACAACCGTAGAAGGTAGGCCAGTAGCATGCCCATATGCAAATGAGGGAGAGAGGAGAGGGCTTGAGTCCTTGGTGTGTGCGGAAACAAGAGGGCGGAGGGGGGCTTGCCTAAGACTACCTGGTAAGTTCATGGCAGAGGTGAACTTTAAATTGGGGTTTTCCATACTTGTCATTCAATCTCTTATGAAGCTGCACCACTCTTAGGCTGTCCTACCAGAACTGGTGACAGTGCAGGAAGTTTTATTGAATAGATTTTAGTGCAGGAAGTTTTATTGAATAGATTGAATAGACTGTGTTTTATTGAATAGATTTTCAGAGCTTAATCCTCAGCTGCATGGGAGAAAAACAAAACCTCTTCCTTGCTTGTTCAGCCTGCAGTGAGCTTAGAATAGTATTCTTACCATTGGGATACAGAGACACCACTTGCTTGCAGGGGCAGTTTGCAGAAACAGAAGGAGCACATGAAAGTGCAGTGTATTTGTTTTTAGATTTGTAACCTAGGCAAAGATGTAGGACAGGTGGCACTCCTATTTTTAATGCACCAAACAAAAATAACTTTCTGTTTACTTAATCCAGACAAAATAAAATGCTCAGGTGCTGAAGCTTTGAGAACAAGAAGGGATGGTCCCATAGGGTGGCCAGGTGTCCTCTTTTACAGAGGACAGTCCTCTGTTTGAAGGGTTGCCAGCAGATTGTCCTCTATTTGAAGGGCTGTCCAAGTCCAGTTTAAAGATAATGAATAATCAGAACTATTGCCCATCAAAAGCAAGCATCTGGCCAACAGGCTCGATCTACACTTACTGCCTTTTTTTCACTTCCAATGAAGCTTCACAACTTCGAATCTTTGACGATCATGCCTGAATTAGAAAAAAAAAATCGCGGAGAAGCCCTGATTCTGTGAGGATAATGCCTTGATTTAAAAAAACAAAAACAGGAGTGGGGGATAGGAGGGGGTAAAACTTAGTCTCATTTGAAGGGATAGAATAATCCCCTGCTCAGTGCAGGAAGCCTGATTCCCAGGCGGTCGCCCATCCAACTACTGACCAGGGCCGACCCCTCTTAGCATCCGAGATCAGACAAGCGCGTGCAGGAAAACAGCACAGCGCTCGAGTGTGAACCAAGCTCGCGCATTCGATGAAGCACTGCAACGGGGAAAATGGGTGCGTGTGAATCATGTTTTAATGCGAGAGCGGTTAACCCAACGGGACACCGAATTCATTGCGATGGTGGGCGCAATGTAGATCGGCCCACAGACACACTGGTCATCTAGTTACTACCTTCCACACTAGGATGAAATGTACTGCATTTCTATTGAAATTACAACAGTCATTTCTAAATTTGCATCTATACATACACATTAGCACATGCAAATTGTATGCAAATGTGTGTCCTCTTTTGGGGGGGCAATTCATAAGTGGCCACCCTAGCTGAGCACCTACCTGTTTTGCATGCAGAAGGTCCCAGGTTCAGTCCCTGGCTCCCCCAGTTATGAAGATCTCTGGTAGCAGGGCTGGGAAAGACCTCTCTTTACCTGAGTCCTTGGAGATCTTTTGCCAGGTAGAGAATAGACTACCCTGGGCTATACGGACCAGCGGTTTGACTTGGTAGAATACAGCTTTGCATATTTTCACCTGGGAAGGAAACTTCTCCATGGGTCCTTGTTGTATGAGCCTGGTGCTTGAGGACAGAAGCTCTGGCATTTTTAAACATAATCTCGAATCTCAGTAGGCCAGCCTTCCCCAACCTGATGCCCTCCAATGGCCATGCTGGCTGGGGATAGTGGGAATTGTAGTATAACACATCTGATGGGTCCCAGCTTGAGGAAGGCTGCCCTAAATCCTCAAGGAAGCATTATAATCTCTTTTCACGTATAGTGAGAATGTGACCCGACATACCAGCAGGAATTCGAATCATCCCAATGACCATAATACCAAAGCAGTTCAGATCTAGTTCCATTTATATCAAGGGCATTAAAAAATACATTCCTATTCAAACTGATGTAAATAAGCTAGGAAACTGCTCCTCAGTATGAAGGGTTAAGAGCAGTATTGAGCTTGCCTTGTTCAGTACTCCTCTGTCCTCATCAGTTTTCTCCTTCTCTTCTGCCTCTGTCCTGTCTTGCTTGTCCTACCTTGTTGATGCCACTGGATGATCTGTTTTGAGGACACAAACTGGGTCTCAGACAGTGTTGTTCACTGCAAGGCCCAGGGGTCACCGGCGGCTCCTAATCACCTCAAGTGCCCCTCTCTGCTTCTTTCTCTCTCTCATTCATTTCTTTCTCTCTTTGCAGTAGTGCCTCACTCTCCGCTGAGGCTCTCTGGCTTTGCCTTGTTGTTTTGCTTTAGCAGCGGGCCAGCTGCTGTGATCTGGGCTACTAGAGGGGGCTTCAGGGCTGGGGAGTCAGGAGACCTGCCGCTCCACAGCTATAAGATGGCGGGGGGGGGGGGAGGAGAGGCTACCCACAGCCTAGTCAAAAGCCCACAAGCGGCCTCAGCAATGGTGCCTGCAGTCAAAGTGGCTCCTGCTTGGAAAATGGTGAAGGTCACTGAGAGTAGCAGCCCCTCTAGCTGCTGATGGCACAGCAAAGCAAGGCTATTATGGAAAGCCTGCCCAGGGCATTCTGACCCCCTCGCAGCTGAGGAGCAATGAGGATTCTTGAATCATTTTGCCAGAAAGGGCAAGAGAACACTTGCTGCTTAAAAAAGGGAATTAAAATGGACAGCCCCCTGAAGTTCACCACAGCTAATCCACCCACTACCGAAATGCACTGCAAAAGAGCTGTCATGAAACTCTGAAATCCATCCTTCAGCATGTTTCTATATTCCCCAGAATGGGGAGAGCAGACGCAAAGTCAGAGGTCACTCTGACTTTGCCCACTCTCCAGTTACAATTCAGTGTGGCATTTCCTGTAAAACTATTCCTGCTAAGGACCACAGCTCTTATTTCTAGGGGACTGAATAGCTGTGGCTTGGCTTTTTCCTCTGATGGTGTCTGCTGAAGCACCTGTGTGGTTGCACCATTGCTTTCAAAGCATCTCAATGCACAGAGCATAGGAAGCTGCCTTATACAGAGTCAGACCCTGGGTCCTTCTAGCCCATTGTTGACACTGACTGGCAGCAGCGGCTCTCCAGGGTTTCAGGCAGGATTCTTTCCTAGGCATTCCTGGAGATGCCAGGGATTGAACCGGGACCTTCTGCATGCCAAGCAGATACTCTACCGCTGAGCCACGGCCCCTTCCTAGTGGATACCTTGAGGGCTGAGCTGGGGTTAATCCTGTGCCTAGAGCAGTGTTGCCCTGCCCTGGCACCCTCCAGATGTTTTAGACTACAACTCATATCATCCCTAACCCTTGGCCATGTTGGCTAGAGGTGATGGGAATTAAAGTCCAAAGCATCTGGAGGGCACCTGGTTGGGGAAGGCTGCTCTAGTTCATTCTTGTCTGCTCTGACTGGTAGCAGCCCCTCAGGGTCCCAAGCAGAGGGTTTTCTCATCACCCACTGGGAGGCCATCCTCATGTAATTAAAGCAGCAGGTTCCCTCCCGCCAAGCTTCCCTCCCCACCATGGTCCACCATGCTTGCCTGTTCTGTAGCTGACAAGTCAGTGCCACCTCACCTGAGTGACGAGAGGGACTGTCACGTTGTGTAGGACATCAAGGAGATTTTTCCGCCATGAATGAACAGTCAGGTAGAATCGCCTGTGTGTTCATTGTTTGAATGAAATGCCGTTGCAAAAGGCTTTCCATTACTTTGATGATATACAATGTTATCCATAAAATTCAATAAGGGGAAATCCTTCCTCTAAGCATGAGAGCTGATGGAGAGAAATGCCCTTAAAACACTGTGCTTTACATGCAGAAGTATGTGCAAATAAATATTGGGATAATTCTCTCTCTCTCTCTCTCTCTCTTTAATGTTTATGTACTTGGCTCTAAACAGCTCCTTTGGAGTCACTATATCTTGCTGCACATAAAGGTAGATTTAATTTATGATACTGAAATTAGCCCCTGTGAATCATTCAGCAGAGCTAGCAACCTCCAAAGTGATTTGGGTTTTTGTTTAATTGAGCAGTGCCCTTATTTAGAATTAAAGCACTATAAATATTTAAATATGTGCATTATTAAGGCAGCCAGGCTAACCCATGTTGCTGAGAATACCAAAAGGGAAATGGGTATTAGCAGATAAATCACTGCTGCCTATACTCCAGGGGCGCAGTGGCCAGGGATGATGGGACTGAGTCCAGCAACATCTGTAGTACCACAGGTTCCACACCCCTGCTGTAGTCCATGGTTAAGTATAATAAGGGCACAGTCTTGTGTATGTTAATGCTGGGAATTGTGGGAGATTTTTCTTTCTAAACATACATAAGACTGCACCCTAAATGAGCTGTTCTATTGCTAGAAAAGTATGGTATGTCTTTACCCCCAGCCACACTCTTGCAACTGCTGTCCTGCAAGGCAATAAACGGACTGCAATCCTATACCGGTGAGTAAGCCCCATTGAATTCAGTGGGGATTACTTGCTCGGAGGTTACTCAAAACCACAATAAGAGAAGCTCAGGTAGAATGTATACCACAGCTTAGGAAAGTTAGCACCAAGTCCAAGAGGTCACCAGCATGACAAACAAGCAGGGTCAAGGAAGCTATTAGAGAAAAGAAGGCTTCCTTCAGAAAATGGATGTCTTGCCCAAATGAGGAAAACAAAAGGGAGCACAGGCTTGAACAAAGGTGATGCAAGCAGACAATAAAGCATTTTGAGGAGCATATCGCTAACAATATCAAGGCCAGCAATAAAGAATTTTTTAAGTATATCATGAGCAGGAACCCAGCTAGGGAGGAAGTTGGACCATTGGATGACAATGAAGTTAAAGGCATACTAAAGGAGGATAAGGAGATTGTTGAGAAACTGAATGAATTATTTTCATCTGTCTTCACTGCAGAAGATATAGGACAGATACCTGTGCCTGAACTGATGTTTTTGGGAATGGAGTCTGAGGAACTTAGGCAAATAGTGGCGACAAAATAAGAAGTTCTCAATTCTATTGGCAAAGTTAACAAATCACTGAGCCCAGTTGGTATCCATTCTAGAATTCTTAAAGAACTCAAATATGAAATTGCTAATCAAAAATATGCAACATATCCCTAAGATCAGCCTCTGTACCAGAAGACTGGAGAATGGCCAATGTAACACTAATTTTTAAAAAGGGATCTAGGGGGATCCAGGAAATTACAGGCCAGTTAGCTTAACATCTCTTCTTGGTTAAAAGCATTATTAAAGATAAAATTTGTAAACGTATAGGAAAACAAGCCCTGCTGAAAAAGAATCAACATGGCTTCTGCAAAGGTAAGTCCTGTCTCACTAACTTTTTAGAGTTCTTTGAGAGTGTCAATAAACATGTAGACGGGGTGATCCAGTAGGCATTGTTTACTTGGACTTCTGAAAGGCTTTTGACAAAATCCCTCACCAAAAACTCCTGAGCAAACTTAGCAGTCATGGAATAAGAGGACAGGTCCTCTTAAGGATCAGTAACTGGTTAAAGAACAGAAAGCAGAGAGGAGGAATAAATGGTAAATTCTCCCAATGGAGGGAAGTAAATAGTGGAGCCCCATAGGGATTTGTATTGGGACCAATGCTCTTCAACTTATTCATAAATGATACGGAATTAGGAGTGAGCACTGTGACAGCCACGTTTGCTGATGACACCAGCATGAGGAAAGGTAACAACAGCTGGGAGTGTTTCGCTTCGCAAAAAGGCAAGTAAGGGGAGACATGATAGGGGTATGCAAAATTATGCATGGTGTGGAGAAAATGGATAGGGAGGGAGACCATTTTTCTCCCTCTCTCATTATACTAGAACCTGGGGGTCATGAAGCTGATTGGTGGTAAATTCAGGACAAATAAAAGGAAGCACTTCTTCACACAGCGCATAGTTAAAGTATGGAATTCATTTCCACAAGATGTAGTGATGGCCACCAATTTGGATGGCTTTAAAAGGGAATTGAACAAATTCATGGAGGAGAAGGCTATCAATGGCTACTAGTCCTGATGGCTATCTGCTTCCTCCAGGATCAGAGGCACTACACCTTTGTATATACCAGTTGCTGGGGAACATGGGCAGAAGGGTGCTGTTGTGCTCATGTCCTACTTGTGGGTTTCTCGTGGACACCTGGTTGGCCACTGCGTGAACAGAATGCTGGACTAGATGGACCCTTGGTCTGATCCAGCAGGGCCCTTTTTATGTTCTTAGGATTCCACTGTTAGTGTTAATGTAGTGACTAAGGCTGCAATTCTATACTAGTTCCCTGGGAGTAAGACCCATTAACTCAATGGGGACTTACAGTTGAGTAGACATGTGTAGAATTGCATTGTAGGAGACCGAGCTATACATTAGGAAGGCCCTGTCTTAAATCACAATTCTGCCATAAATTCATTAGGTGGGCTTCGGAAACCCACTCAGCCTCAGCCTCCCATCTGCCCTGAGTATGTGTGTGATGATACTGAACTACCTTATGAGGTTGTTGTACAAGGGATTCCTGAGATAATCACACTGAGACCCAGTGCGGTGTCGTAGGTAACGTATCAGACTAGGGCCAGGGAGACCTGGGCTCAAATTCCCACCCCTCCATGAAGCAGACTGGGTGACCTTAGACCAGTAATTATTTCAGCTCACCTACCTCACAGGGTTGTTGTGAGGGCAAAATGGTTATCCTCCCCTGCCCCCATTTATGCTGTCCTTGGAGGAAAGGCAGGATCGAAATGTAATCAATAAATAAGGTATGTGAAGCACTTGAGAGAGTTCAAACTGCGGAATGAATGAAGAAATATTGTTAGTAATAGACAAAAATGAGTTGGCATCAGCAAGTCTGTAACAAGACATGTGCATTGTATTATTAACACTGTCTGGTTAGAGAAGGGATGGGGAACATGTCTCCCTCCAGATGCTGCTGGACTGCACTGGCCTTAGCTCAACTGCTTTCTTCTACAACTGCATCTGACAAGAGGAGCCACACAGAAAACAGAGGGCCACAAATGATGTATGTCCAGTAGCCTGGGATAAACCAGAGAAGAGGGTCACTAAATGATGCCACCACCCTGTTCCAGTACAATGTTCATCCTTCAGAATAAGTCCCTTAGTCTGGTATTGGGCCCCATCCCTCTTAAGTGACCCAGCATTTCGAGGATATGCACACTTGTTGGGAAATGTGCCTTGTTTCAAAGTATTTCTGAGCCACTGTTAAATTCAAACTGCTGTTTGTTGCTGTCTTAACGTATTCTTCCATTCACTTCCCATGGCAAGTTATGATTGCTTTTCATCTTCTTTGGAAAACAGAGAACCTGATCTGTCACTTTCAGAGTTGCAAATGGGGAGAAATTTGCATTGATTAATCCCAGAAGTGACAACTCCAGATGTGAGGAAGGCACTTGGGATCAGATCAAGCTGCTGTCAGACAATAATAAAAAATAAATTAGTTGTGTGTTTTTAATGTGGCAGGCAGAGCTGCTTTTAGAACACGTTATGGTGTATTTTATGGGTTCAAAGAATACTCTCAGACCTCAGTGTGTGGGTCTTTTTCTTTCTTTTGAGAATCACACAGAAGGATAATTACAAGAGAGATGTTACATTTATTGCCCAGAAGCAAAGTAAACTCAACTGAGGACCTGTCAGGAAAATACATGAGAAACAGCAGTGTTCTATTATGTGAAACATGTTGAGAATGTGCAATATTGTAATATTTTCATATTTTATATTGTTTTATGCTGCATTTTGTGGTTTTAATTTTTGTGAACTGCCCAGAGAGCTTCGGCTATTGGGCGGTATAGAAATGAAATAACGACAACAACAACAATTCTTCAGTGAACCCCCAAAATGTGGACCATTATTTTTAAATGCTGTAAAATGGATAAATTTTCCTCTGTCACTGACAACATATCAGCCTGAGTTTACCTAGAGTTAAAACTGGGGTCTCCAATATGGTGCCCGTGGACACCTGTTGGGGCCACCAGGCTTACCGCTGCTCCTGATTTTTAATTTTTTAAAAAATCTTAAATGTTTGTTTTAATTGGGGGCTGGCATGATACAAAGCAAAGGGCTGCCCTCCACACAAGCTTTATTTGGATTCAAAAGAGTGTTTTTGTGTTTTGGAGCTCAGCCCCCACTTCTGCCCTCTACTTAGGTTCTTTTCTTTTTGTTTCACCCTTTTGCCTTCTGGGAAATGAGTGATTTGTGACTGGCCATGCTCACCATGGCAGCCATTTTATGAATGGACAGCTCCCCTTGAGCCATTTTGTGAGAGCACTCATGACACTCTCTCAAAATTCCAAATGTGCCCACTGACCCAGAAAGGTTGGGGATCCCTTAGTTAAGGAAATGAGATACAATCACACAGAGCTAGATTAAGCCATGGGCTCTATGGGTTTAGGCCTCATGTGGCACAGAGTGGTAGGCAGCAGTATTGCAACCGAAACTCTCCCCACGACCTGAATTCGATCCCAGCGGAAGCCGGGTCTCAGGTAGCCGGCTCAGGTTGACTCAGCCCTCCATCCTTCCAAGGTCGGTAAAATGAGTACCCAGCTTGCTGGGGGAAAGGTAGTCACGACTGGGGAAGGCATAGAATCATAGAATCATAGAATAGTAGGGTTGGAAGGGGCCTACAAAGCCATCGAGTCCAACCCCCTGCTCAATGCAGGAATCCAAGTCAGAGCATCCCTGACAAATGGCTGTCCAGCCTCGTCTTAAAGGCCTCCAGTGTGGGAGAGCCCACCACCTCCCCAGGTAATTGGTTCCATTGTCATATTGCTCTTACAGTCAGGAAGTTTTTCCTGATGTTCAGCCGGAATCTGGCTTCCTGTAACTTGAGCCCATTATTCCGTGTCCTGCACTCTGGGATGATCAAGAAGAGATCCTGGCCTTCTTCTCTGTGACAACCTTTCAAGTACTTGAAGAGTGCTATCATATCTCCCCTCAGTCTTCTCTTCTCAAGGCTAAACATGCCCAGTTCTTTCAGTCTCTCTTCATAGGGCTTTGTTTCCAGTCCCCTGATCATCTTTGTTGCCCTCCTTTGAACCCTCTCCAGCTTGTCTGCATCCTTCTTAAAGTGTGGTGCCCAGAACTGGACACAGTACTCCAGATGAGGCCTAACCAGTGCTGAGTAGAGGGGAACTAGTACTTCCCGGGATTTGGAAGCGATGCTTCTATTAATGCAGCCCAAAATAGCATTTGCCTTTTTTGCAGCCACATCACATTGTTGGCTCATATTCAGCTTGTGATCGACGACAATTCCAAGATCCTTCTCGCTCGTAGTGTGGTTGAGCCACGTATCCCCCATCTTGTAACTGTGCATTTGGTTTCTTTTTCCTAGGTGCAGAACTTGGCATTTGTCCCTATTAAATGCCATTCTGTTGTTTTCTGCCCAGCACTCCAGTCTATCCAGATCACTTTGAATTTTGTTTCTGTCTTCCAAAGTATTAGCTATCCCGCCCAATTTTGTGTCATCTGCAAATTTGATCAGCATTCCCTGCACCTCCTCCTCCAAGTCATTAATAAAAATGTTGAAGAGCACTGGGCCCAGGACTGAGCCCTGCGGTACCCCACTCGTTACCTCTCCCCAGCTTGAGAAGGTCCCATTGATAAGCACTCTTTGAGTCCGATTCTGTAGCCAACTGTGGATCCACCGGATCGTTGTTTCATCTAGCCCACTTCGAGCTAGTTTGCTCATCAGGATATCATGGGGCACTTTGTCGAAAGCTTTGCTGAGGTCGAGGTATATGATGTCTACAGCATTCCCATGGTCTACAAGGGAGGTGACTTGATCAAAAAATGAGATCAGATTTGTCTGGCAGGACTTGTTTTTGACAAATCCATGTTGGCTTCGAGTAATCACGGCATTGTTGTCAAGGTGCTTCCAGATGGATTGCTTTATGATCTGCTCCAGAATTTTCCCAGGGATTGATGTCAGACTGACTGGTCTGTAGTTCCCAGGTTCCTCCTTTTTACCCTTTTTGAAGATAGGGACAACGTTAGCCCTCCTCCAGTCATCTGGCACTTCCCCGGTCCTCCATGATTTCTCAAAGAGAATAGACAGCGGTTCTGAGAGTTCTTCTGCCAGTTCCTTTATTACTCTAGGATGCAGTTCATCTGGCCCTGGAGATTTGAACTCATTCAAAGTAATGAGGTGTTCCTTGACCATATGCCTGTCGATCTCAAGCTGCAATCCTGCCCCTTCAGCCTGTACTTCGCCTTTGCCAGGGGGGTCATAGACCCTCTTTTGGGAGAAGACTGAGCCAAAGTAGGAATTGAGCACCTCTGCCTTTTCTTTGTCATCTGTTATCATTTTGCCATCCTTATTTAATAGCTGAACAACCATTTCTTTCCTCTGCCTTTTACTATGCACGTAGCTGAAGAAAGCCTTTTTGTTGTTTTTAGCATCCCTCGCTAACCTCACCTCGTTCTCCGCTTTAGCCTTCCTGACGCCATCCCTGCAATTCTGTGCTACCTGCCTGTACTCTTCCTTTGTTACTTGGCCTTCTTTCCACTTCCTATATGTGTCCTTTTTTGTTTTCAGGTCATCCCTAAGCTTTTTGTGAAGCCACATTGGCTTCTTCTGTTGTCTTCCACCTTTTCTTCTTGTTGGAATTGTTTGTGATTGTGCCTTGAGAATTTCCTTTTTTAAAAGTTCCCACCCATCTTGGACTCCTTTTCTCGCTAGCATTGTTTGCCATGGGACCTTACTGATCATTGTTCTGAGTTTATTAAAATCAGCTTTCCTAAAATCCAGGGTACGCGTTTGAGTACACTCGGCTTTTGCTTCCCTTAGAACCAAGAACTCAAGTACAACATGGTCGCTTTCCCCCAGAGTTCCTGTAACTGCTACTTTATCCACTAAGTCATCTCTGTTGGTTAGGATCAAGTCAAGGATAGCCGATCCTCTAGTTCCTTCCTCTACTTTCTGTAGGAGGAAGTTATCCGCCACACAAGTCAGGAATTTCCTGGAGGGGCCATGTTTTGCAGAATTTGTCTCCCAACAAATATCGGGGAAATTGAAGTCCCCCATTACTACTACATCAGGCAATGGCAAACCACCTCGCTATAGTCTGCCATGAAAACGCCGGCGCAAGCGGTGTCCCTCTAGGGGTCAGTAGTGACCACCCGGTGCTTGCACAGGAGGAACCTTTCCTTTCTATGGGTTTATGCCTATTTGTTTACTATGTATGTGTTTATTGTATTTTCAAGCTCTCTGTGTGGTGTACAATGCATTAAAATCAAAATACAAACATAACAATGAATAAAAACAGCACGTAATAAAACCAAGGTAAAATCAGCAGCCAAGGGTGAGAACACTCCAGCACATAAAGCCAAAGTAAAACCAGCAGTAATAAAAGTGCAGTGATCTGAAAACACTAAAACATTATTTAAATGCCTGGAGGGAATAGAAAGGTTTTCACCAGGCACTGAAAAGACCATAACGTAGGTGCCAGGTGAGCATCTTTTGGGGGGGCATTCCACAGATAGGGTGCCACCACTGAAAAGACCCTCTCTTGTAGCCACCCACCTTGCCTCATTTGGTGGGGGCACCTTAGTATCTGGGTAGAAAAATGTGGGAGGAGAAGTTCCTTCAGGTAACTTGGCCCCAAGCTCTTTAGGGCTTTACGGCTTTGAAGGTTAAAACCAGCACTTTGAATTGGAACCAGCACTTTGAATAGGCTGCCTAGAAATGGACTCAATTTGTATCTTTCTCATAATACTAGAACCTGGGTGGTGGGAGATTCAAGACAGATAAAAGGAAGGACTTCTTCATACAGTTAGACTGTGGAATTTCCTACCGCAAGGTGTAGTGCATGTGATGGCCATCAACTCGAACAGCTTTAAAAGGGGGTTAGCCAAATTCATGAAAGACAAGGCTATCAATGGCTACTAGGCATGGTGGCTATATATTACCTCCAGTATCAAGGCAGCATGCCTCTGTACACCAGGCAGTTGCTGGGGAACATGAGCAGGGGGGCGCTATTGTGCTCATATGCTTCCCATAGGCAGCTGGTTGGCTGCTGTGGAGCAGAATGCTGGAGTCGATAGGTCTTTGGTCTGATCCAGCATGGCGCTTCTTATGTTCTTATCCTGCCTTTCTAGCTAATCATGTCTGTGGCTAGGTCATAGATTCTCAAGTTGCATGGCTAAAAGAGATGCTGGCACTCCCACCTACTCCATCCTAAACTGGCACATTGTCTTGTAGTGTGCATTTGGGGATGTTGTCAGAAGCTGTTGAAGCAAATCAGGCTACAAATGAATAACACAGGAACCGGGACACACCTGTCCAACAAAGCATTGCATATTGGCATGAGTTCTGCTTAAGATAATGAGGTTCCAGCCTGAAAAAGCAATTGTCAGAGGAAACCTAGACTCGGATGATGCTGGGACCAGAGATATTCCACCGCAATGCCAGCAGAATGGCTGCCACATTCAGTGCAAGCTCAGGAAATTGCTGGTATAGGCAAAACGTTTTACCTCGCTCCACCTCCCAACAGAAGAGAGACAGAAAACCAGGCAGCGGCAACGAGCAAGGGAACTCTGTCATGCACTCTGCAAAGCAGGCACAAATATGCTGGGGGGGGGGGTGTCTTTCTTTCTCAGTAGCCATCACTTCTTGAAAAGGGGATAGACTCAGTACAGTTGTGGAGATATGAAAACAAACACGCACGCTCTCAAGGGCACTGGTTCAAATACACTGAGGGGAAAACCTCCCTCTCTCTCTCTCTCTCTCTCTCTCACACACACACACACACACACACACACACACACTGGTAAACCCAGGACAATAGAAGGAACCAAGGTGTGTGAGTGTGTGTGTGGACAAGGAGCACATGGTTCTGAAGCACCAGAAGTCTTGCCAAGAGAATGTGTCCCTCCTTGGGTGAGAAACCACACTGGAACATAGAGGGGATATCCCAGTTTGGGAGGAGTGAAGTGCCAGAGGAGGGAAGGGATATGTATACACATGGCTACAGCTGCAGGAGGCTGAATATAAGGGATGTAAGACACCATGCACGTGCCACTGGGGAAACCATTCTGTGCACAGCACAATGGGCTGTCAAGGAGTCACATGCTACCCCCTCGCCCCTGCCTGCCATGTGCTTGACAGCGGGGCTTGCCTAGGGTGGCCGTGTGTCCTGCTTTATAGAGGATGCTCCTCTATTAGAAGAGCTGCCAGAGGGTAGTCCTTTGTTTTGCAGTGTGTCCTCAATGTGAAGCAGTGTACAGGTTTACATACAAAGCGCCACAAGAAAGAGGAGTGAACAGCGGCCTTGAAGTTGTCCAACAGCAGCATCTGGACAGCAGACTGATAGGCGCACGGGTCACCTGGTCACAGTCTTCCCCACTATGGGGAGATGTATTGCATTCTTAATTAGATTAGTGTAGTTATTTCTAAATTTACTATACAGAGAGAGAGAGAGATGAGGGCAAGTCGGTGGGAAAAGAACTCCTGGCCCACTGCACCCTTGAGCCCAGGGGTACGGAATGTGCGGCCCTCCAGAGCCAGAATAGTCAATGGTGAGGGATGCTGGGCATGGCAGTCCAATAACATCTGGAGGGCCACAAGTCCCCAACCCTGCTATAGCCCCTCAGCGGAGGGATCTTCAGTATTAAATGGCACCTTTAAGGATTAGAGCACCCTCATAAGTCTCAGTTAATGAAGGCGGAGTTGTAGGCCTGGAGCCATGCGGTGCATCCAGACTCTCTGCCCTAACTGGCAGTCTTTACAATGCAGACTGGATATCTGAGCCCCATGCCACCATTTTTCTGTCTTTGATTAGAGGGTTGTTGTTGCTTTTAAGGAAAAGCTAGAAAATATGGCATATCGCATTCATTTGTCTGCTGACTTTCCCCATGACCTTAAGGAAGGGTTGGGAAGAAGTGGGATGAATCATTAACCTCTTTTGGGTATAATTAATAGATAATATTAATAATTCAGTGTAATAAACTTATCCTGTTTTTTTTTAAATTCATTTTATGAAAGTATGTGTTTTTAAAAGGTTGTTACGTATTACTTGGCTTGGCTTCATCTGCTCACATTGGCTTAGTTCATCTACTAATGGCTGGAGAATATTTTCAGTCCATAAAAAATAATTAGCATCCCTTAACAGATAGATTCTTGCAAGGACATCATTTGTGCTGATGGGGGGCGGTGGGGGGAGAGAACAGTAACAGTGTCCCACTGAGCCATCTGATGAAATGTAATGGTTCAGAAACAGGCAGATAAAATTGCCATTACTCTTGTGCGCAGTATGCCTACATGCACCAGTTACTGGGGAACATGGGCAGGAGGGTGCTGTTGCAATCATGTCCTGCTTGTGGGTTCCTGGCCAACAGCTGGTTGGCCACTGTGTGAACAGAATGCTGGACTGGATGGACCCTTGGTCTGATCCAGCATGGATGCTCTTATGTTCTTAACATTCTAGAGATCAGGGGGAGGCAACATGGTGCCTGTGGGGGCCAATATGCCCCCAGACATTTTTTTTTTTGCACCTGCCAAGGTCCGCTACCCCTCCCACTTTTAAAAATATAATTAACACATTTTTTTTTTTTACCAGCAGTTAGGATTGCTGTGAAATAGGTTTCTGTTGGTGCTGAAAACTCTGGGTTGATTGGAGTCGTTCAGTGTGCTGAGGATCAGATCCCACCTCTGCCCTTTACCCAGTCTTTTGGGCAGGTGACTGGTCACAGCACAGAGACTGCCTTGACTTTGAGACATTCTTACGTCAAGGGTCCCCTCTCTCTGGGTCTGTTCCACACACACACACACACACACACACGCAGATGATAACAAACGCTTTAATCACGAAGATGTTCCAGTGAAAGGTTTGCCCTTCACCCCCCCCCCCTCAAGTGTTAAGCAGTTTTTTATCGGCTCATCAGATAAATCGGCAGGGGGATGAGGTGAGGTGAACAAACTGGACGGCTGCAAATAAGGTTCCTTTGACAGAAACATTTCTGCAGTGCGTGTGGGCGTGTGAGCATCTGTGCTACTGAGTGAAGCGGGAGGAGGGAATACGATTATTTTACACGGGAGAGCCGGAGTTTCCTAAGCATCCAAGCCCTTCGATGAGAATGCAGGCTTTCCCCCTCCGGGTCCATTGCAGTCCGCCTGCATTTCACTCCCACTCCCCTTCACAGACATAAGAGGGAAAGGTGGGGAGGATCTCCCTGTAGGCACCTTGTGCTGTCTGCGAGTGTCCGTGTGTATAAGGGTCCCTGTGACGGAGTCTTTGTCATAATGGGGGCGGCAGTCGGCATGTCAGGATGCTGAATGGCACTGGGGGGAAATCAATGGGCGTCGGGGCGGGGGCAAGAGATCGGGGGAACTGCGTAGGAAGGATGGGAGATCCTTGATCCTCCCATTCCCTTGAAGAGGGGAGGACCTGTTAAAGCTGGGTGAAGCATGAGCGGGGAGGTCTTCGTGACAATAGTGTTAGAACCAGTGGAGGCTGGTGGCTCCGATTTCGGTGGGGCTGTAAATCCATTCCGGGTCTCAGTCAGAACCATCCAGAACTCCAAAGGAGCTGTCTAAGGTGCTGAACCCTATCCCCAAAATGGGTTCGGCACCTTGGATAGCTCCTGTAGAGTTCTGGCTGCTTCCGGCTGAAAACCAGAATGCACGCCCAGCCCCACTGGAATCGGAGCCACCAGTCTCCACTGGCTAAAACTTAATGGTGCGGCGTGTGTGTGTGTGTGTGGGGGGGGTGGCAGTGGGTTTTGAAAGCGAACGAGGGGGACCCCTGGCCGGGGGTGTCTGTCTTTGGCAGGTTCCGGAGGAGGGTCTTTCTGGCTATCCCAGGGACTCTCCACCCAATCCCTCGGGGACCACCTCTGACGCAAAACCCTCCCCTCCTCCGCTCCATTCCCCCCTCCTTTAAATAGCGTGGCGCTGCGGCCAGGAGGGAGCTGGTAGCGAAGCAGCTTCATTCAGCCCGTGCCAGCCAGCCAGCCAGCCAGCAGCCAGCCAGTCGGTCGCTCCTGCCGGCCATGGCGCCTTCCGTGGCCGCGCTGCTCGGCCTCCTCGGAGCCGCAGCTCTGGCAGGTGAGTGAGGGCGGCGGGCGGCATCAGCGCCTTGGACAGCGGCACGGCGACGAGGGGCGATCAGCCAATGGGACAGCGCAGCCTGGTGCCCTCCAGAAGCTTGAGACGGCGGCTCCCATCATCCCCGCTCACCGGCCATGCGTGGCTGGGGACGATGGGAATTGTAGTCCAAACCCGTCTGAAGGGCGCCAAGTTGGGGAAGGCTGGGGCAGCGGGGAAGGCAGGGCAGGGGGAGGCCGGAGAGGAGGGGGGCAAGGCACTGCCGTCGCCTGCCCTGTGGTTCCAGCACCAATGGCTGGGTATATACACCATAGCCAAGAACCGAGTTACATCAATGCCGGCCATCTCGTAAGGCAGGAAAGAGCCCGTCTCAGTCTGTCTATGGATCCCATCTCACGGATATTTTGTTCGGCTGCTGTCCCGGTTTAGTTACACACACAGAGAGAAGAGTAGTGTGCCTGAGCGTATAGATGGCGTTCTCACTCCATAGTCTATGGCTCCAGTGTGTTCAGTGCCTCAGGCGAGGTCCAGTATGGACCGCCAGAAGCAACACCTCAGAGCGGATTGGGGAATCGATGCACTCCTGAACATGACATTATTGCGCAGGCACAAAGTGCATTGGATTTACTTGTGCTCATGTAAGTGCACAAGTGTGCAAATATGTGCACATTGTCTGTGTTAGGGTCTCTATAGCCAAAGGAAGAGAAAACTCTTAAAAACAGGAAAAGGTATAAGATAGATAGATAGATAGATAGATAATGTGTGTGTGTGTATGTGTGTGTACTTTCCTTTCACCTATTTGTGTGTATGGGGAGGAGGAGGAAAGGAGTATATACATTCTCAGTATATATGTGAGTAGTTACTGGGTGCATAAACAAAATTTGCCATAGAACAAACAGACCCACCTGTGGTTTGATCATTCAATGCCTAACTGTATCGAAAGAGACAACTCAAATTAAGCCTATTCAGATGTTGAAGATGAGATACTTTTCTAAAATGTCAGCTTCAGTACAAGAATAAAATCAAAAGAGAAGTGACAGCCAAGCAATTTCACATATTTGTTTATTAGCCCTGCATGTCAGTGTCTGGCAAAATCAATCAACAAGGATAATTTAAAAGGTGTTATTAATTTCATCACCAGCTAGAACATATTGAATTTTTAAGGAATGATTCTTTTAATTCTTTAATATGGCAGCTTATTAACATAAAATGCTTCTGAAGTGGGAATTACCTCCCTTTAAAAGAGAACAATTTCATCTTGAACAACAATACCCATTGCTGAAGTTTCCATTTCCCTCCACCCCTGTGGCAACTGGATTGAGGATGCTTATTGCCTTAATTCCCATGATGCATCCCTTGCTTGCCAGTGCATGGATTTATGCTTTTTAAGTTTCAGAGCTGTAGGAAGGGTGGGAAACTCCTACGTATTCATTCTTGAGAGGGTTATTTTTGTCAAAAGCAAGATGCTGTGTTCTCTGCTTGTGCGTTGGTCTCTGAAATGTTGCGCACGAAGAAAAACTGAAACACTTAAAACAGGGATCCACAATGATATGGACAAAATTATGTGCACTACATAAAATTAGTGACAGCTAAATACTATGCATTGCTATACATATTTATAGTATTTATTTATACATTCATTACATTTCTATACCACCCAATAAAGGTAAATGCAAAACCACACCACCTTGATCGATAATTAAGACTGCAATCCTATGATATGCTCACCTGGGAGTAAGTCCCATTGAACTCAATGGGACTTACTTCTGCATAGACATGTATAGGATTGCACTGTAAATTGAAGTCAAGTGATTTAATAACGTAGATTCTTTCTAAAATTCTGCAAAGATCTAGAATAGTAAAAAACCAAGAGAAACTGCCAATAGGTTGTTGACTTGTGCAGCCTGTATGAAACATGATGAATCTGATTGTACAAAATCACACCCCAGTTCTATAGATAAACAAACTCCCAGTTTTGTTGTGATGGTACACATCAAAACAAAGAGCTGACTGTATCCTTCCATCAGCATCCTACATGATACTAAGCGATGTACCATATCTGGGGTCCTGTCCCATGAGGGCCCCTCAAAGCATTTAATTCTCGTTGTGTTGAAGGGTGGCCAACGCTCATGATTTCTAGCTGCCAAGCAATCCATGCCATAGTACCTCTGCTTTTCTGGGAGGAAAATGAAGCACGAACGGACATAGAAGAAAAAGAATACCTAGTGTCTATGTATACACATAGGCACACGCACACGCACAACTTCAGAATGTTCAAAGGGCATCACATATATAATCCCAGTGATCCTTAAATTAGATCAGTTATTCCCATATTCATATCCAGAGGCTGGATTGGGAGGAATGGCCACAATGCTGCTATTTCTAAGGGCCCGCTGGCTTTTGACAATATATACAGGGCGTGGCTTCTTCCTTGATATCCTATCTATGCCATCATTATCTTGTTCTTGTTGATGGCTTGTCAGTTTGTTGGGCAGAATAGAAGGGTGGACATATGTTGGAGGGAAGTCTCCTTCCATTCTAAATCCATGATACACAAATGCTCCAAACCCCCCCCCCCAGCTTCTTCCCTTCCCCCTCACTTACCTGGCAGTCCTTGACCTCACAACAATAAGAGAGGTATTGCTTAGCATCCTCCTCACCAGTGTTGCCGCCATCAAGGTGCTCTCTAGCCACTGCTTCTTGTACTGTTTAGGATTCCTTGAACACAGCACTTCTGCTAACAAGGGCAAGGGAGGCTTCCCACCCACTCATTCAGTGGAAGCTGTAAGAGCAACAGAACTGCTTTCACAGGGCCTTGTAGGCAGCCTGAGAGGCACTGCTGTATGTTCAAGGCTGATGGGGGCAAATGCACAAAGGAATGCCATTCAGATATCCTAGGAGGGAGGTTTGGGAAGTGTTGTGGCTCTGTAGATCCATGTAGCTCATATTGTCTTCCAAGGTCGCTGCCTCCCCTGCCTCAATTATGGTGGGCTTGGAATGATGCAGGTGACAGTTCTCCACTCCACTCCAGCATGATGTAAGTGCTTGAGCGCATGACTCAGACTGAGAATTGGCAGATAGATGGATAATTTATCTATTTCACTATTTCACCAATACTTTCCCATGGGCATTGTATTTTGCCATTGTTATCCCCTTTGTACACAATATTCCACTGCATTTGGTTAGGCTTGGAGATAAGGGGTTGGACCCAGATATATTCATCCATAGAGTATACACACTAAAATCAATGGGATTTGAGTTAGTCATGACTAACTTATATCCCCTTGGTTTCAGTGGGTTTATTAGAATGTCTAAATCTGGATCCAACCCAATGTTTTGCCCATGGCCACCCAGAGGTCTATGAGTGAGTGGAGACTGGAACCTGAGGCTCCCATGTTCATGCTCACTATGCATCTTGCACATGAGCCCCTGCCCTCAAATTAGTAGACTATGTGTGAGTCAAACCATGCATGCTTATCCTGCACTGTTGTTTACAATCAAATTAGAACAACCTAAAGCCATCTATCATGCCTATGGGCTTGCACAACATTACATGACCGTATGTTGCTTTTCCAGAGCTGAGTCACCAGTGTTGAGATGTAGCAACCTGTTTTATAATGAAACATATTTTGAATGCTAAGGCTTATATCCAATGGTAGTCTAACTTCAGTCTCATTCCTTTCAATATATCTATTCTAAGTACGACTAACAGCCCTGAATATATAACACCAGATTCTGACAACAAACAAATTAACATATATCCCATTCAGTTGTGGGGGTGGCCATATTTAATACAATTTTTATATATTTTCATAGCTGCATATATTAGGCTAAGATTGCCTTTTGCTGGAAGGCATATCCTTTGCAATCTGAGGGAGGTTGTATTGTCCTTATCATTGACAAATGTCTGCATCAGTGAAGATTGTTTTGTCCATCAGTGATCCATTTCATGCAGTCCAAAACAGCCTGTATTGCAATGGGCAGGGTGCCTGTCTTTGTGCATTATGTACAGCCAACATGTGATAGAAACATCTTCTGTTTGAAATGGGACTCTACCACTTAAATGAAACACGCTTTTAACACGCTATCATCACAACAGACAACACAAACTACATTCCACGTTGCCTGCTTAATTTAATCAATTCATGAAGGTTCTCTTCATTCAAATAGTACTGAAAATAGGAAGGTGTTGCCATCATTTCGAAATGTTACTTTATGGCTTTATTTACTCAAGACTGCAATCTTCACTATCATGGATAGAAGATTCAGAAATGAATTATCAGATCTAGCAGGTAGAATTTTGCATGTTCAGTATTAAAGCTAGGGTTTTGCTTTCTGGAACATGGGAAGCTGCCTTATACTGGATTAGACTGTGAGTCCATCTAGCTGGGAGTGGTCTACTTTATTGTCTCCAATAAAGGGACAATAATGTCTCCTACAGAGTTTTTGTACAGCCCTGCAACCCAAGAGATCCCTTCTTAAGTGGTGATGCCATGGACTAAACCTAGCACCTTTTGTGTGCAAGCATATAGAGCTATGACATGTCCTCTGTGTGCATTTAGATATACAGTATATGGCAAGATTGCCTTCTTCTATATATACCTGCCTGTACTGAGATCATCTTCAGAGGTCATAAGAACATAAGAAGAGCCATGATGGATCAGACCAAAGGTCCATCTAGTCCAGCATTTTGTTCAAATGGTGGCCAACCAGCTGTCAACCAGGAACCCATACACAGCACCCTCCCACCCATGCTCACAGCAACTGGTGTACATAGGCTCACTGCCTCTGGTACTGGAGGTAGCACATAGCCAACAAGACAAGTAGCCATTGATAGCCTTTTCCTCCAGGAATTTGTCCAACCCCCTTTTAAAGCCATCCAAAGTGGTGGCCATCACTACATCCTGTGGTAGCGAATTCCATAGTTTAACTATGCTCTGGCTGAAGAAGTACTTCCATTTATCTGTCTTCACTCTTCCTCCAATCAGCTTCATGGGATGGCCCCAATTTCTAGTATTTTGAGAAAGGGAGAAAAATGTCTTCCTATCCACATTCTCCACACCATGCATAATTTTGAACACCTCTGTCATGTCTCCCCTACCCTCCTTTTTTCCAAGCTAAACAATCCCAGCCATTGTAACCTTCCCTCACAGTGGAGATGCTCCAGCCTGTTGATCATTTTAGTTACCCTTTTCTGTACTTTTTCCAGCTCTACAATATCCTTTTTTAGATGTGGTGACCAGAATTGGACACAGTATTCCAAGTGTGGTTGCACCATAGATTTGTATAGGGGCAGTATGATGTTGACAGTTTCATTATCAATTCCTTTTCTAATTATGCCTAACATGGAATTTGCCTTTTTGACAGCAGCTGCACACTGGGTTGACATCTTCATTGAGCTGTCCACCACAACCCCAAATCTCTTTCCTGGTTGGTCACCGCTAGCTCAGATCCCATCAGGCTATACTTGAAGTTGGGATTTTTTGCCCCAACGTGCATCACTTTACACTTGCTTACACTGAACTGCATTTGCCATTTAGATGCCCATTCTCCCAGTTTGGAGAGATCCTTTTGGAGCTCTTCACAATCCCTTTTTGTTTTAACCACCCTAAATAATTTGGTGTCATCTGCAAACTTGGCCACTTCACTGCTCACTCCTAATTCCAGATCATTTATGAACAGGCTGAAAAGCATTGCTCCTAATACAGATCCCTGTGGGACCCCACTATTTACTTCCCTCCATTGGGAGAATTTACCATTTATTCCTCCTCTCTGCTTTCTGTTCTTTAACCAGTTACTGATCCATAAGAGGACCTGTCCTCTTATTCCATGACTGCTAAATTTGCTCAGGAGCCTTTGGTGAGGGATTTTGTCAAAAGCCTTTTGAGAGTCCAAGTAAACAATGTCTACCAGATCACCCCTGTCTACATGTTTATTGACACTCTCAAAGAACTCTAAAAGGTTCGTGAGACAGGACTTACCCTTGTGGAAGCTTTGTTGATTCTTTTTCAGCAGGGCTTGTCCTTCTATATGCTTACTAATTTTATCTTGAATAATGCCTTCAATCAATTTACCTGGAACAGACATTAAGCTAACCGGCTTGTAATTTCCCAGATCCTCCCTAGATCCCTTTTTGAACATTGGTGTTACATTGGCCATCTTCCAGTCCTCTGGTATAGGGGCTGATCTTAGGGACATGCTGCATATTTTGGTTAGAAGATCAGCAATTTCATATCTGAGTTCTTTGAGAACTCTAGGGTGGATATAATCTGGACCTAGCCATTTATTTGCTTTCCATTTCTCAATAAGGTCGAGAACTTCATCTTTTGTCACCACTATTTACCTCAGTTCCTCAGACTCCCTTCCTGAAAACATTGGTTCAGGCACAGTTATCTGTCCCACGTATATCTTCTGCAGTGAAGACGGATGAAAAGAATTAATTCAGCTTCTCTGCAATCTCCTTCTCCTCCTTCAGTACTCCTTTAACTCCATGGTCATCCAATGGTCCAACTGCCTCCCTAGCTGGTTTTCTGCTTCTGATATATTTAAATAATTCTTTATTGTTGGCCTTGATGTTGTTAGTGATACGCTCTTCAAAATGCTTTTTTGCATTTCTTATTGTCTGCTTGCATTGCCTTTGTGCAAGGTTGTGCTGCGTTTTGTTTTCCTCACTTGGGCAAATCTTCCAAGGTCCTAAACATGCATAAGATTTCACCCTAAATAAATTTAAATTTTGAATCCTACTTGAGACCATGCTTGGGTAGGATCAATGGCTCATCTAGCCTTGTATCTTTTCCCCAATGGTAACAAACAGCAGCTGTTCCTAAGGATAAGAACTGACACATACATGGAGCAATCCACCCACCTGGCTTCTAGCAGTCAGGTTTAGTAACAGCTGGAGAATGAGTTTATATCCCTCGTATACTATTAATGGAACTGTGCTTTCTGGGTCTATCTAAACTCTGAAGTAGTAATAGTATCATGGACTCTGAGTAAGACAACAGCTAACAAGGTGGCAGAAATATGCACAATTCTCCTGCTGAAGTGGCTTTGCTTTCATAAACATCTTCACCACTTAAGAGAACGGTATTTGGACTCATCTCATAAGGTATTTTCTAGAGCTACTTAATTCTGCTGTTGAGCAATTCATTAAAAAGTTGCTTTACCTATACACTGAACTAGTGGCTCAATGGCTATTGGGTATCCATAAACAGAAGAGTAAATGATAAGCACATGTTGTTTGACATGGTTTAGGTTTATTATATATATATATATATATATATATATATATATATATATCTCCTGCCTGACCTCTCAGGAGCATAGGATATGGGATATTCAGGTGGTTTCCCATCCAAGTACTGACCAGATCCACCTTTTGGAAGACATGTGACTTTATCTCAGGAATATGTCTCTCTGTGGCTAGCTGGTTCTACACACGAAACAATCATTGTTATAAACAATGGAATGGGACTGTACTAAGCATGCATGTCAAAGGCATAAATCCCCTTGCTTGAAGAAAGATGCTTCCTGTCTGAACATTTGAAGCTACCGTGCACAGAGTCAGAGCACTGTTCCATCCAGAGCACTGTTCCATCCAGAGCACTGTTCCATCCAGAGCACTGTTCCATCCAGAGCACTGTTCCATCCAGCCATGTACTATCTACTCTGCCTGGCACTGGATCTCCAGGATATAAGTCTGAGGGCCCATCCAGCTCCTCTCTCTGTTTTCACCAGTAGCCAACCCAATGCCTTTGGACAGTCATGAGGAGATCATGAGTTGATGTGGATAGCCTTTTGAGCATCTGACGCACAGAGATATACCAAGATTCTACTTAGCTATAGTGGTTAATAGCTATTGGTAGACCTTGCCTCCATGAATTTGTCAAACCCGGGGGTGGGTTAACCTATGGCTTCCCAGATGTTGTTTGACTGCTGCTCCCATCATCCCCAACCAATGGCCATGATGACTGGGGTTTATGGGAAATGGAGTCCCACAACATCTGGAGGGCCAGTGGTTCCCCACTCCTGATCTAACCTTCCTATAAAGCTATCCAAGCTGGCCTCCATCAGTGCATCTTGAACATTATCCCATAAGTTAATTGTGCAATCTGTGATGAAATGATTCACCTGTCCTACACCTATGGTCAATTGACTTCATTCGGTATCCCCACATTCTAATATAATGAGAGGGTGGGAAAATGTCTCTGTTGCTGTCTCCATACTGCGCAAAATTGTATAAACCTCTGTCATGTGTTGCCCCAGTCATTTTTCTCTAAACAAACAAGCCTAGGGGTGCAACCCTACGCATGTTAGCCAGAAAAAAGTCCTACAATTCCCAGCACACTCCATTCAACTATGCTGGCTGTGGCATGCTAGGAGTTGTATGACTTTTTTTCTGTCTAAACATGCTTAGGATTGCGGCCTAATCCATTTTAAACTGTCCTTGTAGGGAAGGTCCTCCAACCCCTTGATCAATTTGCTATTACTAACCTGGAAGTAAGCTCCATTGGACTCCACGGTGCAATCTACAAACGTGAGTAGACAAGCATAGGATTGCAGTGTTAGTTAACCTTCCCTGTATCTTCCCCGTCTCTGATATCCATTGTGAGAAGGGATGACCATTGCGGCACCACAGGGTTACATGACGACACAGAAAGTTGAACTCAGAAGTTTTGGTACTCTTCTCCAGTCCTGTTTAACTTCCCCAAAGAGCGGAAAGGTGCAGGAGGCATGATCCAGGAAAAGGAACCAACATGCGATGGTGGCTTTTATGCAACCATCTCTACGGTCTTGCTGCAGAGTTCATGTGAAGGGAGAGGGGAGGTCAGAACGAGTGGTGCTCCAGGAATACTGTGCAAGCAGATGGCCCTCTCTTTGTGGTCCTTTGCCAGCTGGCTGTTGGCAGCTTCCCCCTGCCCCTTTAATGCTTAAATTGATGCAAGGGAGCAACTAAGCAAAAGTTACAGTGCTGTAACTGGCTTCCTGGGCTGAATCTACACACGGCAGTTATACTGTTATCATACCGTTATCAGAACTATTGGTACACACGACACCAATGGGCACCAATAGTTATGCTAATGGTATGATAACGGTATAACGGCTATGTGTAGAGTCAACCCTGATGTCATTGCCTCTTCAGGAGCATGGAACTGCACTTTATTCAGTTTCCCCTTTGCAGTAGGTAGCCACAAGGAGGCAGTGATGGTGAGAGTCTAGTTAACAGAGGAGGAGTCCTGCTGGATCAGAACAAAGGTCCATCTTGTTCTGCATACAGTTTACAACATAGGTCTTCAAGAACTATGATTTCCCCCACCCCTGCCCCTCTCTTGGCCTTTAGAAAGGGCATGAAGACACATCTTTTCTATTTAGCCCTTTGAAATCTGTAGTTTTAACAGTGTAATGTTTTTAATGTTCTTGTTTTTATTTTTATTTTTAAATTATTGTTCACCACCGTGATGGCTCTTTAGCAGATAAGGTGGTATATACATTTTAATAATACAATAAATAAATGATAAAAAGTGGCCAGTTAGATGCATCCAGGTAACCCAGAAGCCCTGAAGGCAACGCTGGCACCCCTGTGTGTGCTGATAGCTCCCCAATAACTGGCATTCAGGGGTATACTGCCACTGACTCTGGGTGTTCTTCCATTTACTTTCCATAACCAATTGCTCTTGATAGACCTCTTCTTTTAAAGGCCAAATGAAACAGAACATGGGAGATCAATTATTGGATCTCTCAACATTTTTTTCAAAGTTTAAAAGTAGCTGGGGGGTGGGTGGGAAGTTGTCCCCTTGCCTAGCCGCTATCAGGTCTGCTTGGGGGGTGGGGGAGAGGTGACCATATTGTACCTGCCTTTCCCTGCCTCCCAAATGAGAGCATTAGTAGCTTGGGGGGAGATTTCTATTGGGAAAATGGAGTACGAGGAAGGGGTTACGTTCCCTTCCCCCACAGTGCCATCATCACAACCTAAGCCACAGGGGCCCTTATTGCTTGTTTAATGTTGGCATCACATTGAGTTTGGCCCTAACCTAGTGACCATTCCCACATGTTGTGGCAGTTCCCATCACACAGGTGTGTCATCCTTTTTGCACTCCCCTTTTGAGACTATCACTATCACCATTATCATCATCATCATTATCACCATCTCATAGGCCGGGTTCTCACATAACAACAACCCAGAGTATGGGTTGTTGTTGAATCGTGGGTTTTCCTTACCTGCAAAGCCTGCAGCATGATTTAACTATGGGTTGTTAACACGAACAACCCAGGAACAGAACCCATGGTTTGTTGTTGGGTTGTGAACTCTGCCCAAGAACTCGTCCAAGAACCTAATTACAAGACAGAGGTGAAGTCTGAGTTCCAACACACTCTTTTGAAGCCAAAGAAAGATGGCACTGGCGGGCAGCACTCTACTTTGCAGCAGGCCCACTTCCCAGTTTAAAAAATAAATCAACTGAAATTTTAAAAAATGGGCAGGGAGCTTGGTAGTCACCAAGAGAGGTGTCCGTGGGCACCATGCTGGAGACCCCAGGCTTAGACTCAAGGGCGCGATGGAGAGGACAGAGATAATTATGGGGGAAAGGGTGCATGCTTGTGTAGATTTGTGCATGTTTTGGGCCAGACCATGAGCTCTTTGGCTCAGAGACACCCCCCTCCAGGAAGTCTCCCCACATCTGCTCTAAGCTGCTGCTAGATGTCATTACTGAAGCTAAACCAGAATCTTTGGCTTTGGATGTAGCTGCATCCCACTACTAGCACGATGTGATGATGGGTGACAGATAACTTGGAGTAAAACTAATTTACTCAAGGCTAAAGGCTGAAAACATTGAATGTGTGTACCAACCCTAGGAGGGTTGTTCCAATGTTTTATTCAGTGCGCTTCCAGTCTGCTTTGACATTGTTGTTGCCTCCTCTGTTAGGTATTGAAGATTGTGTCCCCTCATCACACAAACATTGTTTAATCAATACTGCTCTTCTGAAATTATCAGCACTTCAGAATTATGCAACAGGGCAGTAACTCCAGTTTTCATTTTCTATCAGAAAGAACACTGCAGGCCCTGGTGGTCTCAAAGCTTGACCTTGGAGGAGCCCCTGGAAATGATGGCCTCTAATATTCTCAGCAGAGCCTACACCATGCCAACAAGGTTTGCATGGCAAATTAGCCTTGTGTCAGATGGATTGCTGCGGATTTGAGTTATTCATTCATTATTTAAGAAAACTGCACTGGCAAAACAGTTTGCTTACAACGGCACAGTGAACAGCATGTGCTCTTTTGGTTTCTGAGCAGCTGTGTTGCAGGATGAGTCAGGCACACTCATGGAAGTGAGAATAAAAAATGTGAGTCAAACGACACGGCTTTTTCACAGAGGCAGGGAATAGAATCCAGCTCTCTGCCGACACATAGAGCTGACGAAAGCACCATTCCTGTTGCACCACATGACTCTCTCATTAATGTATTCATTTTTATCATTACTGCCATAATGCACACACAATGGGTATGTTTAAAAAAATTATATTCATACTTGGTGATCATGCTTCCCTATTTTTTTTTTATGATGATGTTGACGACAACGATGATGGTGATTTTATCGTCTTCATTGTCATCTTCTGAATTCAGGGAGCATTTAAAAAGAAACGGCTACTTCAAGCAAGCAACACCCAAGGGCAGAACAAGTAATATTCTCTATTGATGCTGGAGGATCATGATATTAAATGTATATTTCAGGCTGAACATGAATATGTCCAGAAAAAAGGGGGGAGGAAAAGCTTTAATTGTGTCCATGCTCATGTACTCTAACACAATCTCCCAAGAACAACAAACGAAACCAACATAACCAAGGCAGCTGCCCCCATCCTGGTGGCCTCCAGATGCATTGAACCACAGTTCCTATCACCCCCAGCCTCCATGTGCGGTGATGGGGGCTGCAGTCCGACACATCTGGAGGCCACCAGGTTGGAGAAGGTTGGAACAAGCACTCTCAGCTAACAAAACAGGGAAGAGCGAACGGTGGTGCTCACTTGCTGGACCCAGACAGGATGCATCACGAATTTGTTCAGGCTTCTTTGCTCTGCCCTCCTTAAGGGCTCCAAACAGGAGTCACGACGGAGGCCTGATGCTTTAAGCTGAAAACCACAAGTAGACCGTACAGCTTGCTTATTTATGATTACATTTTAAATCCACCCTAACAAACTCAGGTCGGCATGGCTCTCCACTAACGATGCATGAGTTCATTTCAGCTCATTTCCCCCCAGGATTTACCTAGTTCACCCTTCTGAAACAAACGCAGTCTCAGGCGCAATCTGAGGATGACGTCTGTACATTTCCAAGCTTGCGGTGTGGTTCATGGGCCCCCCAAAATGTGTTTGATAGTATGCATGCATTTGAAAAATGTGCATGAAAAAATAAGCACTTCTGAAATGTGCACAAATACACTTTAATCAATGGGAGAAGAAAGTCTGCATTTCAAAGATGTGCAAAACTGATTTGGAAAAATACGCATGAAAATACGCGTGGATTTTCATGTGAAAAGAAAAAACAAAGCTGATCTGATATGGACTCAAGTTGGAAGGACCTTTGAGATGGAACTCAGAGAACTTTGGAGAGCTTGGGTTGTGCTGATTCACGCATTCCTACTTGCCACCCACCCACTTTATCCTCCCAAGTGTTAGGTTAGGCAGAGAGTGTGTGTGTGTGTGTGTGTGTTACTGGATAAAGATCTCTCTCTCTCTCACACACACACACACACACACACACGTATGCACACGCACACACTCACACATATTTGAGCCTGGTTCTCCCTGGTCTAGGTCCAATGCATCAGCCACTACATTATGCTGGTCCTCATCCTCCAAAGCTCTGCAAGTTGCAGAAGCTCCCAGTACATGAACTTTGATTTAGATAGCTGTCAGCCACACATTACTGATGGAATGGAGGGATAGGCAGGTTGCTTTCCTGTAACTGTCGTTCTTTGAGTGGTCATTTGCGCATTCACACAAATGGGCTCTGCACCTGCACTGAGCCTCATTCGGGAAGCTTCTAAAGCTAAGGAACATTTTGGTGGGAACCCTCCCCTTGCACATGTCCCAGCGGGTTCCCGCCCATTCCCTCAGTTTCTTGAGCCCGCCTAGTGTGGCCTCAAATCTGAGGGAAAAGCACACTTCAGTACCAACATCGAATTCGACATTGACACCAAAATGGGGATGGTGGGTGGGTTATGTGAATGTACAGATGACCACTTGAAGAACTACAGTTACAGGTAAGCAACCTACATTTTTTCTTCGTGGTCTCTGTGCATCACACATATGGGCGACTATCAAGCTCACTTGCTGGTTGTGGGTAGGTGTCTCACGACAAAAGCGATGACAGTATGGCTCACCCAAAAGCACAGTTGGAATGTGCCTGGACATCCAGTTTGTAATGCTTTACAGACATTGAGGGTTTTTACCATGTCACCACTTTACATAAGTCCAACTGTGGCACATCTTTGACAAAGGCTGTAGACATGGCAACCTCTCGTGCAGAATGCGCCCAAACATGTATGCTCTAAGCCTGATAAGTCATAGGCTAAACCAATAGCCTGCACAAGCCATGAGGACAGCCTTTGAGAAGAGACAGATAAACCCTTCTTGGGACCACCGAGCATACGAAAAGTCATTGCGTCCTACGGAAAGATGCTGTCCTTGACTTATAGAAGGCCAATGCCCTCATTACATCCAGAGCATGCAACTTCTGTTCCAGGTCAGAAGATGGATCTGGGAAAAAGGTCGGAAGTAAGATGGATTGGTTGACACGAAAATCAAAGACCACTGTTGGCAAAAAGTCAATGTCTGGTCTCAGGTCAACTTTGTCCTTGTGACAGATCAGATAGGGATGATCAACATGTAAAGCACAAATCTCACTGACACATCTGGAGGATGTGATGGCAACGAAAAAGGCCACTTTCCACGATAGCAACTGAAGATCTATCGTGGCCAGAGGTTCAAAGGGTTTTGAGAGGAGAGCATGTGAAATGACAGAGAGACTCCACTGAGGCACTGGAGTTCTCATTGGAGGTGCTACATTCTTTAGGCCCTGTAGAAACTGACCAGTAGTAGGATGAGTGAAAAGAGAAAAACCTTGAACTTGCCCCTTATAGAAAGAACAAAAACTGCCAGATAAATCCTTATGGATGACAGTTTTAAACCTTTTTGAAACAAGTGATGAAAAAACAAAAGAACATCTTCAATCGATCCCTTAAGGGTATTGAAACCATGGAGAGATGCAAACTTAAAAAACAATGACCACTTAGCCACATAGGATCGATGCCTAGCCAGCTTCCAAGCCACATCCAAAACTGCCTGGACTTCCAATGTGAGTGGAGTACCAGTACTTACTGATAATTCCTCCAGGCTGTGAGTTTCAGGGTGTTGAGATCCAGATTCCAATCAGGCATTAATCCCGAGAAATCAGATCCGAGGAGTGCAGAAGGCAAAGGAACTGCCTTTTTGACAGGTGCAGCAGAGCTGCAAACCACAACTGCCTTGGCCACCAAGGAGCGATCAAAATGCAGTCCATCCTGTCATTTGCTAGTTTCTGAAGCACCTTCAAGAAGAGGGGAAAAGGAGGGAACAGGTAGAACAGTTTCCCGTGCCATTGAAGTTAAAGGCATCACCCAATGATGACTAATCGAAGATGGGGACTTCCATGACTGTTGCACCATGTCGGGAGGAAGGGAACCACTACCAGTTTTGACGATTCAGTATGGACTGTATAAAAAACAGGGTCCTGAACATGCTGCTCCGGTTGCTGTACTTCAATACCCAACGAATGGGCCATTCTGCTAACCGGTTCAGCAGAACTAAACACGTCCTCCAAAGGAGAAGCTTCCTCTTGCACACCAGCTAAATCATCTGGAGAGGGAACAGAAGGTGGAAAGGAGGAGTACAAGGAGGAATCAGATTGGTAATCATCAGCCGAATAATGAGGCGAAGATGGCCCAGAAACCAAGGCCGGAAGAAGAATCGGTCGCACCACAGGCAAAGGCGGCAACTGTGCTGGCTTGACTGACTCTGTACCAGTGATGATGAGGAAGGAGGCACAGGCGGAGGTGGAACAAACTCGTCTCCTGATGGAGGATGAGAAAGAGTCGCCAACAGCTGAGGATGGTATCGAGGCAAAGCTGCCCCAAGGTATCTTCACTGATCATAATAATATCTTCGATCCCGAGGACAAGGCAAATCTTCAAAACATAATGATGTGGAGATGGGTAAGACCACTCGGAACTTCTATCCCAGTTGTCACGAGGAGACCTGGACTTTTCCCTATACTGGTAGTCATAGCGACAGTCACCAAAGGGAGACTTGAGTGACTCCGAAAAAGGGAAATGGCGATGTTGGTCCCAAGGAGGGGATGATGGTCGATGTCAAGGAGCCTCATCTCTCAGTGAAGATGCCAACTGGTGATCTCTTGATGGATAAATTTCTCAGTCCCAAGACATGGGCTATAGAGGTGATATCTCCAGAATGTCACCTTCCATTGCCATAGAGATTGGTTCGACAACAGAAATGCCCAGCACCAACAAGAGTACCTGGATGGGTGAATTCAGTATAGGAGGGGGTGTTGGAACTTTAGGTTTTGAAGGCTTATCACCAACCTTCTTCTTCCTTTGTTTTTCATGGCTATCAGATCCCGACTTTGGAACCTTAGCCTTTTAAAAAAATTTTCCTTGCTACTGAGAGTGTTAAAGAAGGCCCCAGAGTCAGAGGGTCAGCCCATTCAGTGGAACCCAAAGGACGAGGAGACGATGGCTTTGACAAAGACATAGCTGCTGCTGTCTTCTCTGTTACACAGGAGTCGGCCAAATTCCTCGTATCTGTGGCCAACAAATCCCTCCTCCACAGCTCTGCTTTGAGTCTATCAGATCTATTTTTCCGTGCCTGTTTAGTGAATGGTTGGCATAAAGAACAAGCATTGGGTAGATGGCCCTCACCTAAACAAAAAAGCAAAGAGAATGATGGTCAGTGGGGGGCCACTTACTCCTACATTTGACGCATTTGTGGAATGGGGCCTTTGTGGCCATATGAAGACTGCAGCAGTGGTAGATGACGAAGGATGAACAAACAGATGATGGATTATTTATTTACTTTTAAATGTCAAAAAAAAAATCGAAGACCAATGACAAAAAGAAGAAAAACAGAGAAAAAAACAGCAAAAAGGACCTCAGCACCAGTGAAAAAACACTGACAAAAAAATTCTCCATGCACGGAGGAAGCTCCCAAAGAGGCTACGGCTAGGCAGTTGAAAGAGAACTGAGGGAACAGGCAGGAACCCACAGGGACTTGCGCAGTGGATGGTGCGGGAGGGTTCCCGCCAAAATATTTCTCAGCTTTAGAAGTTCCCAAACCAGGCTCAGCACAGGCACAGAGTCCATATGTGTGATGCACAGAGACCACAAAGAAGAAATGGTTGTTGTCACTTGACTTTGCATGCTTGAGCCATCCTGGGGGATTTGCAGTGGCAAACAAAAATCGAAATCTGAAAACTGGCAGGTCTACTGAGATCAGCTGCCCGCCACCAATGCTAAGTCTCTCTGTGTCAGTGTTGTGGATTAGGCTACCCATCTGTCATGCTGCTGTACAGAAACATCCCGGAATCATGTGCTGAATATCTGTTTTCGCCTCATCGCCTAATATAGTGTTCTCACCTCCTTTTTGCTCATTTTCCTCTTGATTATGGAAACAGTAGCAAGCATAAAGTGTGAAGTGTGTGTGTGTGTGTGTGTATGAGTGTGAATCTGAATGCAGAGTTAAACCAGGGGAAACATTGCAAGCAACGTTGAGAAGCGGGGGCGGGGGGGTGGAGAGAGAACTTTCCTCAATAAATGTATGCAAGACTCCAAATTTTGTAAGTGACCTGCATGTTCAACAGCATTTCTGCTACGTGTTCAGCAGTCCAAATGATGTCAAAAGCTGGTGTAGCAGGAATAAGAATGGGCAATTTTATGGGAATGCTTTTCTCATTGAAGAAGAAAGGCCACCATAGCTTAGAGGTAGAGCACCTGCTTTTCATGGAGAAGGTCCTAAGTTCAATCCTCAGCATCTCCAGATAGGGCTGGGAAAATCCCCTGCCTGAAACTCTGAGAGTTGCGGCCAGTTAGTGTTGACAGTACTGGGCTAGAAAGACCAATGGTCTCACTCAGTATTCCTATGTAAAACACATACTTTGGATACTAGCAGTCAAGTAGTGTAAAAAACATGTTTCTGGAGCAAAGGTTGGAACCAGTGAGTGAAACAAGGACAATGGGTTGGATTCAGCAAAAGCCTTCTGTGGATGGAAGGAAGGAGAAGGACTCCTTCTGTCAGTGGGAGGCTTTGATCCTGAGGTCCCCATTGTCCCCTCAACATCTGCTCCAGAGGGTTGGGGGACTCTCTGGAATAGTCTTGGATGTGGCACTGTAGGAGGGAGGGGGCACTGCCAAAAAATACCTCTCCCCTTTATACCAGCAGGAGTGCTCTGAGAGGAACTCTGCTCAGGGTCAATCCTCCTGGTGGAATAAAAACTCTGGATCCAGCCCTCTGGTTGGATCCAACCCAAGTTACTTGCACTTATGTCCCATTGGAATCAATAGGACACGTTAGCCTTGACTTAGGTCTAATGTTCTAGTGCAGCCAGGACTCATAGGGTTGAAGCACTGGGATTCTTTGACTAGCAGCGACGATGATGTCATCTGCCCCCACCCCCAAACACACACTCTTCCCTGAGTTTAGCTTCAATCCTTTCCATAGTTGGAGGGAAATAAATTTCCCCAGCAAAAAAATGTTGTTGTGAGCTATCCCCCAAAATATTTTGAGGTGGCTTATGGCTTGACCAAAGACCTGCTCCTGGTGGAGATGAAAACTGCTGGAACTGGTTTGTTGATATGGATCAACACAGCTGCCTGCATTTTTGGCCTCTCCTTGGGGGCGTGGCTACAGGGGCTGCCAGGATGAATGCCTGTACTTCAGAATTTACCACTACACCACTGCTTAAATTCCACTGATTTCTATGGGAACCACATTCAACTAACTTAGGCTGGATCCAACCCAATGTTCTGTTGATGGGTGCCATTATTAAAAAGGATGGAGAACCACTGCTGAAGAGTTTGATCACCCATTTTCTGGCCTGAAACCAAATGCCTTAGAATGCAGCATACGTCCGTCAAAGCCAAACCAGTATGCTGCATTCTAAGGCATACTGAATGCCTGTATGTCCTCAACCAAGCCTCACCCAAGTCATAATACTACGGTCTCTGCCATTGTGTTTTCCATGTCTCTCACACCTCAAATGTTTTTTCTTCAAAGGGGTTCGTTCAGCACCCGTGGAAAAAGATGATCATGTTGAAGAAATGGTGAGTAGAAAAACTTCTGTCTATGTGAAATGAATTAAATTACCCTTCGCAGATTAGCAGAGCTTCTCACATGCTCCAGCACACCCATGTAGTTCCTCCACACACTGGCATCCCCACTTATCTCAGTGGAGAGCAGCTCCTTGGCTGCAAAGGAGCGAACCTTCAGAACTGCCCACCTAATCGAGTGAATGGGGAGCTCTTGTGAGCAGGGGAGTTTGGTAGCCTTAGTGGAACCTCTGTGGCCTCAAGAAAACTTTGGTTAGGCATGTGTATTTGAGGTTGTGCTTTGCAAGGATGCTCACACAAGGGGAATCCCACACTCCCCCCCCCCAACACACACAAAAGCTTCTCCTGAGTGTCAGGGGATCCCCAGGAATGTCCTGAGACGTGGGGTGGGTGGCTGCAGTGGGAAGGGGCACTGGGGAAAATTGGGCCGGGGCAGCGTGCACGAGCAGGCCTCCACTAAATTCCCTCCATTTCCTCCCTCTACACTACAGCTACTTTCCTGAAGGTCCTCCAAACCTCAGGGGAGGCTTTCGGGGGGGGGCACAAGGGGGAGGGGATTCCTCCTTGCACGAGCGCTGCTTGGATACAACCCATTGTGCACTGTAATCCCCGAGGCTACGATCCTGTACCCGCTTATGTGGGAGTAAGCCCCATTAAACGCAGTGGGGTTTACTTCTGAGTAGACGTGGCTAGGACTGCACAGTTAAGGGTCCCCCCCCCACAGGTGATACTTACAGATCTTCTTAGCCTCTCATCCTGCATGCCCTGAGGCTTCTTAAGTCGTGCTGACGGCCCTGGAATTTGTGCAGCCCTGCAGCCTTAGGGTTGGATCCAGATTTAAACTGGATCAACTGCATTGGCGGTAGCGTACTTCCCCGTCCCCTCCTTCCCACGGCGGGGCCCTCCAGCCCCCTGAAAATGCTCCACAGAGAGAGAGGACACCGTGCTGAATGGGGTGAGCTGGGGCGGGGGGGAAATCCCTAAAAACCGGGTAGAGGAACCTTCTCCAAACAGCATCCTTCCTCTCGCAGAAAGCAGATCCTGGATTCAACCCTTAGTCCGCTGTGTGCCATTCTGAATGTCACTAATATGGTGCACAAAAAGAAAGGGGGGTATTTAAAAGCTGAATGTACAGTCTAGTTTTTCATTCGGCTTAATTATGCAATAAGCTCAAAAATCAACTTAAGCATCACTTGTCGGAGGGGGGGTGGAAATTGGCCTCACATGTTATGCTTCCTCTTTTTTTATCTTAGCATGTACTGGATATTAGACTGTTGGTAATGATTTCGCTTAATGAGCTGACAAGGACTAAGGCTGCCATCCTAAGCACACTTCCTTGCGAGTATCCCCTACTTAACACAATGGGTCAACATGTGGAAGATGGGGTGTAGAGGCTTTCACTGTGTGGGATGAAAGGGATCTAGAATAGCCCAACTAGTAAGAAAAGCAGTAATGCAGCGTATGAAGAGAAGGTAGCTGGATTGCAAAGTGGAAGATCACTAACAATTTACTGTTGACTGAACAGTTTCAAAGTGCGGGCTGAGGTGAAGAATCACTGCCTGTTTTCTTTGAGAGGGATCTGAGACCTGGGCTTACCTATTGACATACATCTGGCAGGAAGAAGGGAAGCTGCCTTATGCTGAATCAGGCCATCGATTCATCTAGCCCAGTATTGCCAACACTGACCGGGTTCAGACGATATGCCATGGCTCGCCATGGGTTATTCAACTCATAACGAGCTGCGGCGCCCATGGGCACCAGGTTGCAGATGCAACCCACACTCGAGGGTTGTTGTGTCATGCGAACCCAGCAAGTGCGGGTTATGCGAGGGTTAAACAACCTTCACATAATCCTAGAACAGAGCATGGGTTATGCAAAGGTTGTTTAACCCTCTCATAACCCACACTCGCTGGGTTCGTACTAGGGCTGTGCACCGCTTCGGCCCAAGGCCAGAACCCCGAGTCAAAGCGGGCCACTTCAGGCCACTTTGGACCCCTTCCAAGGTGAAGTGGAGGGGGCACGAAGTGACATAAAGTGGGTAGGGGGCTCTCTGAAGTGCTTCGGTGCACTTTGGAGCTCTGGTACCCTGGCCCAGCCATGCCGGTGCCTCCAGCTCCTTACCTGAGCCATCATGGGAGTCACCGCCACTGCTTCTACTGCCATCTCCACTGCTGCCACTGGCACTATCGCCATTGCCGCTGCTGCCCGCCACCACCAGCTCCTGAGCCCTGGACGCACGCTGGATCTTGTTGTAGGGAGTCGCCATTTTAAAATGGCAACTTGCCCAGGACTCAGAAGCTGGTGATGGTGATGACGGCAGTGGCAGTGGAGGTGGCGGCAGCGGCAGCGGCCCAGGTAGGCAGCTGGGGGTTTGCGCAGGCCGTCCGAATCCTATTCGGGTTTGGCACCAAGGCGGATCAGCCCCCCCCCCCCCATCAGCCTGAAGGAAATCGGACCCACCTTGGAAGCCCTGAAGCGGCTTCCTGCACAGTCCTAGTTCGTGCAACATGACAATCCCTAAGTGGGTGTTGCATATTCAAAATGGCAGCCGCGCACACCACAGTCTCGCCGTGAGTTAAATAACCCACAGATATTAACCCACCCACAGTTCACATGACACAACAGCCCACCGTGGTGGGCTGTCATGTCATGCGAACAGCCCCACTGACGAGCAGCAGCTCTCCTGGGTTTCAGACAGAATTCCTTCCTGGTCCTACCTGGAGATGCTGGGGATTGAGCCTGGGGCCTTCTGCATGCCAAGCAGGGGCTCCACCACTGAGCTACAGCCCTTCCCTTACCTGCCTTCTCTTCTCTGATCCTCACCCAGAGGCCTGTTTCAGATATTCCGGATCCAAGATGTCCATCAGCTTCAAAAACCTTGAAGAGCATTCAGAGCATTAAATCAACATACAGAAAATCCTGATGCAGGGGTAGGCAACCTGGTGCCCTCCTGATGTGTTTGAACTACAGTTCCCACAACCCCTTACCATTGGTCATGCAGTCTGGGGCTGATGGGAGTTGTAGTCCAAAACATCTGGAGGGCACCAGGTTGCCTACCCTTGCTCTGATGTAATGTGTCACAACCATCTTTCCTTCTGTCCTGGAAATATCTCTGACTCATGGGAAATTCTGGGCTGTCTTCCTCCTGAATTAGGGACAATCTTCTGCTGAGCTGTTTTCCGATGCTATGCCAAGCAGGTCAATCTAATTACAGTTGGCAAAACATAAAAAATAAATCAAATACAGTATTGCTTGGCTCCAATACACACTGAGCACAGTAAAGATCAGGATACACTTTGGTTGTAATCCTATTTACACTTACTTGGGAATAAGCCTGATTGAACTAAAGGAGACTTTACTTTTGAGTGAACATGCATAGGAGGGCACTGGCAAACTGTTTAATTTCTTCTCCATTAGAAGACAAGAGATCCATGGCATTGAAGACAGCTTTAGGGGAGTGTTTGCTTTTTGTTAAGCGTAATCAGCCATGCACAGAATACATCTGTCATGTACCAATTTCACTGGCTCCCAGTTTGCTTCCAGGCCTAATTCAACGCGCTGGTTTTTCTTACTCTTTTAGGCCCTGAATCAGCACCAACTCCCATCATCTCTGACCATTGGCTCTGCTGGCTGGGGCTAATGGGGGTTAGAGTCCAATAATATCCAGAGGGCCATAGCTGCCCACACATGCCCTAAATGGTCTGGAATCAAAAAGTCTGCCTTCTCGGACATGAGCTCCACGCTCCACTCACCATGGGGGACTATGCACTTTTCCCCTCTCCAAGGTCAGATATGGTGTGCGAGAGGGCCTTTTTAGCGGTGGCATGCATGCTCTGGAACTCCCTTACGCTGGGAGATGCGGCTGTCCTCTTCCCTATTGCGTGTTGGTGAGACAAATGAAGATACTGTTGTTTAGATGGGTCTTGTTTTTAGAACATTCTCTGAAACAAGTTTGACATCTGGCGTACTTTGGGCTTTCTTTTTTAGCTGCCATAATATTGTTGTTGATTTCCATGTTGTTGATACTTAATTCGTTTTTAAAAGTTATTGCTATATTGTATGATATCGTCACCTTGAAGGTCCTATTGGGAATGGAATATTTCAAAAATAAAGGAATAAAGCAGGGGTGCTAGACCTCAGGCCTGTGGGACAATTATGGCCTGCCTTGGGTCCAAATGCGGCCCCACCATTTGGTGGTTTTTCAGCTTTTGTGCTGTTTCCCCACCCCCATTCTAATAGGTTGAAAGGCCTCTCCTAAGGCTTCATTCCTGGCAGTAAGGGCTTCAACCTACAATATGCTGGTATTGTTTGCATTTCTGGCCCCACCCCTTTCCCCATTGGCCCCACCCCTTTCCCCATTGGCCCCACCTACCACTGGAATGTGGCCCCCGAGGGCTCCTCTGACATGGAATTCAGCCCTCAGGCTGAAATAGGTTTGACACCCCTGGAATAAAGGAAACGCCCTGATCTCCCTTTACCTCCTTTTGCTCTAGCTCACCCGATGCATTGTAGAAGTCCTTTTGAGTGGTCTGTCGAAAGCCAGTGCTGCACCCATCAATCCACAGTGCAAAGAGCTTCTGAAGAAAAGTAAGTGGTGTTCTTAAAGGAACCTGACAGACTTGATCCCTCCCTGCTTGCCTGCCCTTTCCTAACAAAACGATTTGGCAGACGTGACTGTTTTGTGAGCAGAGTCACAACAATGGCTCCAGAGCCCATTTGCAGCGAGCTGCCCCCGAAGCGAGGGTGGTGAACCTGAACTGAGGAAGGCAGGAGGGGGGCTTGCCTGGGAGGACTAAGAGTGTAACAGCAAGCACTGGAAGACAGACCTCAAAGGCCGTTGTTTCTTTTCTAGAGAAGCACATTCAAGATCTCTTTATACACTGCCTCAAAACATACACTACCCCATCGCACTTGCAATAATCAGGGCGGTGCAGTGAGGATGGTGGCTGCTTTCCACCCCACCCCCCAACTTTGCAATGCATGGATGAGATTTTATTCATTGCACTTCCATCCCACCTTTCCTCCGAGGAGCTCTGGGCAGCGTTCTGGCCTCCATTTTTATTCTGTCAACTATCCTATGATGTAGGTAAGGCTGAGTGATATGGATCGGCCCCAGGCCCCCAGTGGCTTTCCCGGATCAAGGGAGATACCAACCTGAGCCTTCCCAGTCCTAGTCAAACACCCTAAGCCAGGGCTAGGCAACCTGATGCCCTCCAAATGTTTTGGACTACAACTCCCCAAAAGCTCAGCCAGCATGGCTCATGGTCAGGGATTATGGGAGCTGCAGTCCACACACATCTGGAGGGCACCAGGTAGCTTACCCCTGCTCTAAGCATACACCACACTGGTTCTGTACACTGCACTGCTTCTCAGCGTGACTGAGGCAAGGTTTCTAATCACTATGCTGGTGTCAGTTCAAAACAAACCTGCTGTTCCTTGCTGTAGTGGGGCTACATATCTGAGTTTTGTATTTTATTTTATTCATAGCATTTGTATCCCACCCTTTAGCCAAAAAAGGTCCCAAGGCCACTTATAAACATAAGAAATAAGACAGTCCCTGCCCACAGGCTTACAATCTAAAAGACAACACAAAAGGAAAGTGGATTAGGAGGGAGGAGGAAAAATGCAAATTCAGGCACTAGATTCTTAGCTGCAAAGTTCCACAGGTCATGGGCACAGTGGAAGGGTTGCTGCTGCTTCTCCCTCTCATCCCCTCAGCAGGGACAGCTGGTAGCAGGAGGGAAGGGGCTCTCAGCTGGAGCTGTATCCAGGCATGATAAAGCGGTGCCTGCGTGCTGTTTCCTCTCCCTCCGAGTTGCTTCAGGGATCATGCTGCAATGATAAAATGGAAAAGAGGAGGATTATGTATGCTTGGGTTCCTTAGGAGGGAAAAAGGTGGGATATAAATGTAGCAAACAAACAAATAAATACAATGTCAAACTCTCCCTGTGGATGGAGGTAGCTTTCTAACCCAGGTTTCTTCCTGGTGGGTAAACGTTCCATGGGCAGATTTTTGTCATGGACTTGCTCTCAAATGAGCCATCTGTGGATTCTGACTGAGGCAGTATAACAGGCTGTGAGAGGGTTCTACCTATGTCAAGTTAAATATTTGAATCAGTTCATTGTGTCTGAATCAGTGGGTGATAGTTACTCTGGACTACAGGAGTAGGAACTTGATGAACGTCAGATAGGCCTTCTGCCACAAACATTTGCAAATGGTAGAGAGAAGCTGAAGATGAGGATGTCACATGGCCCAGTTCTCTGTGTACATCTGAGGCTAATTTTGAGGGCCCTGACAAATGAGTTGGGGACCAGCAAAAATAGTGATAGGAACAGAGGAAGCTGCCTTATACTGAGTCAGACCGTTGGTCCATCTAGCCCATATTGTCGACACTGACTGGCAGCAGCTCTCTTGGGTTTCAGGCAGGATTCCCTCCTAGCTCTACCTGGAGATGCTGAGGATGGAACCTAGGACCTTTTGCATGCAAAGCATCTGCTCTACCATTGAACTATGGTCCCTCCCCATGGGGCGCAGTGGCTTGATAGGGTCATGAATAAGGAGCTAGAGCAGAATTGGGCTAAGAAGTGCCTGCCTGAGGGACCCAAGGTCACAGTCTCCTTTCAATGCATCTGTGGTCATGGTGTTTCAGTGGTCATTTTAAATAACTTTGTCTGTGTGGAGGATGCTTTAAGGCAGTTTATTCCTTTGTTTAAAGGAAACATTTTTACTCGGCTCTTCAGCTGAAAAAGGCTCCCAGAGTCCCTCATAAAGACCAGTCCCTGCCCTCAGGCTTACAATCTAAAAGACATGACACAAAAGGAAAAGGGATTGGGAGGGAGAAGGAAAAAAGCAATCCTGGGCACTCATTCTTCAGTATAAAGTTCTTATAATGACCTGCTGGATAGAAACAGTTCAAGGAGAGGAGGAGCCGAACACTGGTGGTCTCTCAGCTAGGCCAACAGAATATCTTCTCAGAGCTGGTCTCTCAGCAGAGCTGTGGGATGGCCCTGCTTCCCATATCTCCCTCTGCTGCAGCCTGATGGAATGGCTCTTGCCTGGTGACAGTTGGTGGAGGCCCTGGCATGGCCCTGCTTCCCATCTATAATTAGTTTAAGTGACAGCAAACATGTGACAGACTCATCACTCCCCATTGTTAGGTAAGCCTAAGGCAGTTATAACCATAAGGAGAAATGGTCCATGCTCATTGAGCCTCTCTTTCTGGTCTTCAGCCTTCCAGATGAGCAGTAGGGGAGGGGAGGAGTGGAGTGGGAGGGAGGGAGCCAGGATAGAAGACAGCCCAGGCAGAAGGTGCAAACACAATGGCATCCTCATAAAGAATCCACAGCTTTTTAAATTTTTTTTTTAGGCAATCTCCAAAAGCAAGAAGAGCAAAATGTAGGCCAAGACCTGGAGCTTGACACGAGGCACTTATCAGAATCAGAGGAGTTAAGTAAACCACCCGAAGGGACTGTGAGGGAAGAACAAGATCTAAACGAAGAAGAATTTAAAAGACAGGCAGAAGGAGGTGAGAAATGGCACCCGGAGAGAGGAAAACATGGGCAAAACGGCAACCCACAAGGCATCTCCCAGTCTTTTGATGAAGCCCATAAAGAAGAAAAAGAGAATGATGGTGAGAAAAGGGCTGAGGAGGATGGTAGCTATACAAGAAAGAACTACAGTGAAGAAGGAAGCAAAGAAAAGAAACACAGTGAAGAAGCAGAGCATGAGCTCCTAGATAAAAAGTCCCTTCCTACAGCAGGAAGGGTGGCTGAAGGGGACTACAAGCGTTCTGGGGGGCAAAGGTACTTGCAGGAAATCGTACACAGCCAAGAAAAGGGAAATGAAGAAAGCAAAGAAGAGGAAGAGGATGAAGAGGATGAAGAGGAGAGCAGTGAAAAATATCACCACAGTTTTCACCGAGAATATGAGGATTCTTCTGAGAGGGGAGAAGCTGACATAGAGAAACGAGGCCGTAAGCCAAGACATTACCACCGGAAACCAAGGCTGGGCAACTCCTTTGAATACAAGAGACATCATAATCGTGAGACAAAGGCATCACCCGAAGAGTCGAGTGAGGAAGAAAGTGAGTTCTGGGATAAAAGGAACCATTATCCTAAACATTATTATAAGACAGGACATCATTTTGAAGAGAAGCGAAACTCTGATGAGATGCATGGCTCTGAGGAAATGGAGGAAAAGAAGAGGAGTAGAGAGTATCAGGACAGATGGCCTCACAGCAGAGAGGACAATGAAGAGGAAGACATGAGGCACCACAGCAGGGAGAATGAAGAGAAACGGCACCACTATGAGAAAAGACGACTCCTTGATGAACCACAAAGTGAAGTGAGGTACCACTATGAGGAAAGGACGCCTCACAGCAAAGCAAGTGAGGAAGATGAAGGCAAGCCACATAGTTATGACAGCAGGGATGAGAAGAGGCTTCAACATGACAAAGAACGACAGCATTCACAGCTGGAGGAGATGCCAAAGCCACAGATTATAGAGAAGGAGGAAGGAGAGCAGAGACTCTACAGCCCACAAGAAGGGCCTGGAGAAGAAATAAGGCCCGGTGGTCATGTCAGAGATGAAGAACTAGAAAAGAGGCACCACAGTGAGAGGGAAAAGCATGTTGGCAATAAAAGGACGCTTCTGATGGAGGAGGGTTATCCAAGAAGCCACTATCTTATAGAAAACGTAAAAAGAGCTGTATCTCCATACATCCCGTACTACCAACAGCTTCGATGGAAGAGCAGACACATTGAAAAGAAGGATGAGGCCGCTGATCCATTTTTGGAGAGCGAAGAAGAGTCTAGGTCCCACCTGAATGAGAGAGATTTCTTTCCCGAGTATAGCGACTACGACTTGTGGGAGAAGAAGCCCCTTATGGATGGCCTGAACCACAAGCGTAATGAGAACAACCATCTCGAAAGGAGCCACAAATTCGATGCGAAAAGGCAATACAACCGGATGGATGAACTGGCCCATCTTCTGAGCTACCGGAAGAAATCAGCAGAATTTCCAGAACTGTACAGCTCCAAGGAAGACATGAAAAGGAGCCATGTCATAAGGAGTGGTGAGGGCAAACTCAGTCAGAGGCCTCTGACACAAGAAGAGGTAATTTATTTACGATTATCTAAGAAAGGCTAATAGAAATGACTTTGGCTATTAAAAACTCAAACTTCAATTTCAACATGACTGTCACGATGGTCAGTGATGCACAATTCACTGTCACTGTTGCCAAAGCTTTATATTGGCAACCTGATAAATGTGATCAACACATGCACTGCAAAGTCCTGTCCATTCACACTTCACATCCAAATAGCATATGGAACCATCCATGTGTTCCAGTTAATAATCTGGCTTTGGCCGGCTTTCACTTAGTCCTTAGCTACCCCCAGATATCATTTACATTTGTACCTCAGTGGAATGGCTCAACATGCTGAAGTCACTCCATGTTTACCCTGCAGAAATTGTCAGCAAAATCAGATTCTTAAGAAGAAAAAAAAGTACTGGATATTGAAACCCAAGAGCCTGGATGTTAAGATTTCGACTGCAGTCCTACACAACACTGACCTGGGAGTAAGCTCCATTGCATTCAGTGGGGCTTATTTCTGAGTAGAGATGTATAGGATTACTCTGTTAGGCTGTTTTCATTCTGGGGCTTAGGCTGCAATGTTAAACACAGTTACTAGGGAGCAAGACTCATTGGGCACATGGGAACTTAATTCCAAGTACAGGATTGTGTCGTTAAATTGGTTCTTGCTTAAATGGCTTATCAGCCACCTCCATAGGCCAAGATATGCATTTGATGTTAAAATTACTTTTTAAATTTTCTCTCCTGCATACATAGCATTCACATAGGGCACAAAAAATGGTGAGAGAGGCTCTGATGTGCTTTTTAGTGTCATGTTCAAAAATGCCCCCGTGTCCTTTTGACCTCAGTGAGATTTCAGTGTGCCCAAGGCAGGGGTAGGGAACCTTTCTTTTCTGTTGAAGGCCATATTCCCTCAGAGGTAATCTCTCAGGGGCCACATGCTGGTGGTGAGCAGGGTTGAAGCCAGTGGCAGGTAGGGCTAGAGTCAGAAATAGGTGGGGACACCCCTTTTCTCTTTCTCTTTTTCTCTGACACCCCTTTCTCTTTCTCTCTCTCTCTCTTTCTCTGACATCCCCCTCTCTCTCACCCCCCCTCTTACTGACGCCCTCATCTCTTTCTCCCACCCCCATCCTCTCCAACCGGCAGGCTGCTGGGAGAGGGACAGCTGACTCTTTCCAAAAGTCTGAACTGATCACTTGCAGAGGCCTTTTGAAATTAGTCCGAGGGTTGCATGTGGCCCAAAGGCTTCCACAGATTGCCCAACCCTGGTCTAAGGTATCATGCTTCAGGCTACCAAATGAACAATGCATGTATATGGTTAGAAGTTCACACTACAGAACCAAGAAAGTTACTCAAGCACCTTAGGCTGCAATCCTAGGAATAAGCCCCACTGAAAACAGTAGGATTAACTTCTGAGTAAACATGCATAGGATTGTGCTGTCAATATTTTTTTCCTTAGTCTTCAGGCACTTCTCTCAAGGTACTCACTGAATTCTACTGCTTTCTTCCTGGGCTGTACTATAATATCGATCATTGCCAATTTACTGGGGTGTTTGGGTATGGAGTATATGTTGAACCCCTGCTAATTACATGATCTTATGATTCCCTCAGCGTTAAAATGTGTGTGTGTGTGTATATATATATATATATATATACATATATATATACACACATACATACATACATATATATATATATATATAGAGAGAGAGCGCATATGTGTGTATTACAAACATAACAGAGACGTGCACACATAAATACCATACCTGATACTTTTTCAGCATACCGAGAGCAATCTTATCTTTAAGTGGAAGAACACTTGTTAATAAATTTCGCACTTTTGGACAACTGTTAATTCTAGGGCTGTGAGTCTCCTTTTAGTACAATACTTCTGCCTTGTGACATTGGCTGTTACAGAACTGATGAGGTTTCTGCAAGGTTGCATGTTTCTCTGAGGTGGCACATTCCAACTTTAAATATTACATGGTACAGTGCAGTGTGTTTCTCTGAAATCACTGAACAAGCAACAGTGGGACGTAATGACATAGACACCATAATATAAATTGCCAGCCTGAAACAACCCACCAGCTACATTACTTGACCTAACTGATTGGGCAGTGCCAGGTATCAAATATGTTGATGCCAGGAAATGTCAAAGATCTGGAAGCAAGCATGAAAATTTTTAACATGAAGTTCATTAATCTGGCAAAATTTAATCAACAGCTGCAGCCTGGTACCTACGTTACAGACTGATCCCTAGACTTACTGCACCTTCACATAAATGTGGGTCATGTACCAAGTATTGCACCAGAACAAGGTCACAGAACATGACATTACACAAATGTTACAGTGACCCATATTACATTCCCACGGCGTCATAGAAAGATGTTGGCCTCTATGTCTAGGAATAACCAATATGCTCCAGCAGATAGAAAGCTGGATGTGGATCTTGGACAATCCACCCTGCAGAAGACCATCACAAGAAATGCCTTAGATGTTTTCATAATAAAACACATGCACAGCACTTAGGGGTTCCTTCCCAGTTTTCTTGGGACATGGTTTCTTAATAACTAACCAGGGTTCAGTGGAGAAAGCTGGACATGGAGGAAGAAGACCTGGTTTTAAAGTCTCTCGGCAGCATGGACTCATTGTATGGCCTTTGGAACATCTTAGCCTCAGTTTTCTATCCATAAAATGGGAATAATCCCCATAAAATGAAAACAATCATGCCTGAGATGATAATGTGAAGTCAAACACAATGAATGCCAAATAATTAATTTTTAAAAATACAATAAACACAGCACAGCAATTTGCAAATAAGTACTATATCAATAATTATTTGTACCTACAAGTCCCTAATAGGATAAGCTTGGTTTTTAAAGTTGTAGATTTACAACTACCTTCTTCAAGCTCCCAGACAGGCAGGAGCAGAACTACTGCAGTGCAGTGTCACCTGTTCCCAGTCTTGCCAGGTGGGGTGTAGAAGGTTTTGATGGTACTGAAGGGTGCTGTGAGCTCCAAGAAAATCAAGGAAGTCACACTGTGAGGAAATTAATGTGTGTAAATGAACCATGGCCAGATATGTGTTTTTTTTCCCACCTGGGGGTGGCAACACTCCTTTGATGTAACTGAAGATTGCCAAATAACACAATTACATTAATTTGTCACACAAACATTCATAATAAAAAGCAATCTAAGCGTGTAATGTCACAGTCCACAAGGGTTTGCTTTTCTGTTCTTCACAGGAGAAAGAACTGGAAAATCTTGCTGCTATGGATTTGGAACTGCAGAAGATAGCTGAGAAATTCAACAATAACCAGAGGGGATGAATCCTACCCCGTCTAATATGGGCATGGTAAAGCATAGCTCGATTTACAGTACCCTATATTTATTTGTAAAGTCACTGCCACTGTGTTGCTCTCCTTCGTTTCCTAATCAGAAATGCAGTTTCCTATCCACTAAATATATTATTTACGCAGCGGCAAGCATCTTTACATTCCAAATATGCTAGGGAGATCAGATCAGCATGAATTCCAGCATACAGAAGAACTATGTGCAAGGCAGACATTTCAAAATGCGTGTGGAAATAATTGTGCTTGTGTTCTTCAGAAATATGTTTTGTCTTAGTTTGAAGTAATAAAAAAAATTACATTGTCCACAAGGTTACATGCTTGGCTTCTGTGTTAGTCTCCTATACTGATATGCAGTATTGTGTTGATCAAAGAAAAGAAATTTACACAGCTAATTCTGGAGCCATTTTTGCATTATAAATACGAGCCATTCCATAATATGTATTAACGTAGTGATCCCGTGATGGCATTTGGAGAGGTGATAGCAACAGAGCGTGTGCAACAGCTGTCCACCATCAGCGTACCACATTGCTATAGGGCATGTTGAACACACATAATCTTGGAAGTAACCAGAAACACAGCCCCTTTTTGAGCATGAAAATATCCAAAGGTACTATGGTGTTGATGTATTAAAAAGTAAATGGGAAAGTAAAAAAAAAAAAAAAGGAAAGCCAAAGTAGGGCAGTAGTAGTAGTATTGAAAGATCTATCACCAGCATTGCCAGCATCCAAGCTCCATTATGCCACCTACTGTGCATTAGAAATACTGCTTCATGAGAATATAGACACACCCAATCTTTTACAGGGCCAAAATAAATGGGACAACGGGCTTCTCCACATTAGTGGAAAATCCTGCTGCCTTACTGGGGGTTTCTGCTTCTAGATTCCTTGCGGGATTACGGTCAGCTCCATTGTACCGGCAACCACGTGGTTTGAATTGAGACCTTCCTTTTCAGCACTTTCCCTATTTCCTTTAGGTGGTGCCATCTAGCAGCTGAACTATAGCACTACGCAGCATTGCACGCTACCGATTCTGCAATTTTTTTTTAAAAAATCCTGATTTCGTCCGGTTTTTTTTTAAAGCGGGATAAACCTTAAAAAGCGGGGGGGGGGGTGAATGTTGACGATGTCTTGTAACAGACCTGCGAACTTCCGTGAGTGGCCAATCATGAGTGTGCTATAAATTTCTGGTGTAGAGGAGCTCAATGAGAGACATCTGGAGTTTCTCCCTGTGATTTGTGTTCTTATCTTAGTATAACACAGCTGAGAGCAACTTCAAATCTGATTGAATAGCAGGGTGAGAGGGTTACCTAACCCTTTCCTCATGAGCTGCTTTCCTGATAACAACAAGCACCTCCAAGGTGCATTCCCGCTTGCTGCAGGGGAAATAATACCAAATCTACACATTTTCCCCTGGGAAGAGAAAAGCAGAGAGGTAGGTAGCCTGTGTCTACGCACGTCCAAGAGAGATAGACCGACCCACCCATCCATATGTCTTTCACATCACATCCACTGTGGTCCTCACTTCCTGCAAAAGTTATAGCACCACAATTCATCACATGTACCCCACAGTCTCACAGAAGTCCAAGTACTTCTATGGAAAACAAGAACACTGTCCACAATGAAAATAAAATATAGCACCCAAAGTGGTTTTGGTTTTGTCATCTTGCTATTTAAAATTACACCTCCACTACAGCACTAAAGCTTCACATCTTGCAAAGTTTGTCACTTTGTCCATTGCTTTCCATTCTTAGATCTGTCAGCAGCAGCAGCAGCAAGGTATAATGTAGATCCTCAGGTTTTGTTGGCACGTGTTTGAAATCCCCTGCAACTGTCAGCACAACTGAGAAGCTTCAGACAAAACAGAACACGTCCAGAAGGCTGCTTGCCCAGCCCCCCTGCGTAGGGTTCAGCCTTGCTGTCTGGTTTCATTTTAACCCTGAAAAATTGAACATTCTGGCTTATAAAAAGATGGTATGTACCTATCACGAACACGAAGTCTCTCAATATCCCTTTACGATGAGCCCCACCTCCAAGGGGCAATGTCTCTATTTCTTTATGAGGCTATCTATACCCCCACAGTTCCACCCCGACAAAGCAGCTTACACAAAGAACACACAAATGCTATTCATTAAAAAATACAATATTTTTTGTAGCAATAAAAGCAACGATAAAAAACAGAATTAGGAAGAGCCAAGATTAAAACAGAATGTATTCTAAGCATATTTATCAAGTATGTACCATGGGTTTTCAGTGGGACTTACTGACAAATATGGCTAGATACGGGCTATATGCTTGTGTGGAATTTAGGTGATGGGCACCATCACACAAAGGTAAGACCTCTTTTCAGGCTATATGGTTTTTAAAACACATGTTAGACTATTCTATGGAGTTTGGCTTCAGAGACTGCTATTAAAATGAGCCTATAACATTAGTAGTTGTTACTCAGTCATAATGTACCACCAAATCCATCATAGATAAAGCAAGCCTCAATCCTTATTGAAGGGAGCAGTTCCATTTTATACTCCAAAACCTGAAACACAACGAGGTTCCATAAAAAGTAATGACTACCTTTCATTTTCTAACACACAGGGGACATATATGCTGGGGCAGGAAGATACAAATTCTTTGCTCATCATAAATAATACGAACAAGTACACACACATACTCTCCCATATATATGCACCTATATATACACCCATATTATATATACACACACAATTAGAACAAACAATATACCTTGTTTGTTCTAATTCAAACCTTCATATTCTTTAAAAATGTAAATTTTCTCTCCCAAAGTGGAAATCAATAAAGAATGGGGCAAAATTGGCTGTAGGAAGGAGAAAACTGTATAGGGGCACGGATCGGTAGCCTTTGAAAGTCGGGGAGAAGCAGGACATTGAAGTCAGAGCCTCTGACCGCTGCAGATGTGTTCCAATTTCTGTGGTGCTTCCTGAACCATTTCCAAGTTTTCCTTCAACAGTGACCCTGAAATTAGCTGCAGGCAATCTCAGGCAAGCCACATATTACAGCAACTATTGGGTTCTGTGTTTGGACAAATATGGAGATTCTGTATAGATAAAATATTATTGAAGGCCTCAAAAAACATATCACTTAACTACCACCATACATAGCAGCCTGAGGCCTCTGAAAACTTGCTGGGGAGAAAACAGCATGTTGGGGGCAACTGATCTTCCATTCCCACCAAGTAATGCTGCAGAAAATGCATATGGGGGACCAAAGCTTCGTCTATTTTCAGAACCAAAATGGTGCTAACCTGCCAGAGGAGGCGAGTTCCTGGGCCAACTGAGCTGACAGTTTCTCTGTGAGTTGCTGCAAAGGGAGGAAAGGAGAGCTTCCTTCCTCCTTCTCTCAGCCATCACAGCTTCCCAAATGTTCAGTACAATTCTGATCACCCAATAGGCTGCAAGATCATATACCTCTCTTGGACCATCTAGGCTGGAGTAAGACCATCTGCTCCCCTTCCCATACCAGACCTGTGACTGCATTTGAAACAGTGACAGCAACAGTGAAGGCGGAAATCAAGAGTGAGCGACTGCTGTTGTGGCCTGGTTAAAACCATGACTGATCCGTTGTCCAAAGGCTCTCTCACTGTGAAAATAGTACCATCCAATGCTAGATCTGCGTCTGTAGCCATTGCTTAGAGCAGGCAGCCTTGGAATAGCCAATGTGGTTGGATTAATCTGAATATGCAGATGACCAGATGGAGTGAGGAAGAGTTCTCAGTTTCCAAGAAGTCAGGTGCTGAGTTCCCACAGCCAATTTAAAGAGGTAGGATAAAGAAATTCATAAGCAGTAGCAATAAGCACTTTCCTAAAAGGAAATCTGTACCCAGATATAAATTACCGTTGTGATACACATGAAGAATAATCACTTGTTTCATACTTAATTTAAACTCAAACATTTCACTGAAAGGCAGGCATCCACCTCCATCTTTTATTATCTACTGTCCTGATCCTTCATATGGGTACACAACTGGTGAAATACCTTCATGGCATTCCATTTGAGTGGAAGTCCACTCACGCAATGAGACTTCCCTATCCTCTCCTCTCCACTACAGCCCTCCATGCGCACCCCAAATGTGGCCCAGAGTGTTCAACAAACCTCTGGAGCAGATTTGGAGGGCTGCGCAGGGAAAGGGAAATCCGTTCTGCCAGTGGCTCCCCTCCAGTGACGGAACGACACCACTGGATACAATTCCACATTTCCATATTTTCATGCCCAGAAGAAAAATAATCTCTTGTATTACAAAAAAAACCCTTGTAATTTATTGAAATGCAGATTTACAAATTATCATAAACCCTACATAAGAATATAAAGTTGTCACATTTTAAAAAAGGAAAGATGGAAATCAGCTTTTATTTAAAAAAAGTAACTGAACTATTAGTATTTTAAAATTTACAAACATACACCTGATGTTCCTTTGTTTTCATATTTAGAAGCGGTAAAATATACAATATACATCAACAGTCCTGTTTTTCCCAACAGTAATGAAATTGCATGAACTTGTAACATCCGTTTCACTTAGTAAAATCACCTAATTTCAGGATCCTGAACTGGAATCAGAGGCAGGTAGGACAACATTTTTAACCATGAGAAGCTGCAGTGAGATTAGATATGAGTTGGTATAAACATGTGATTTGAATTCAAAAGTATTTTGAACACAGGAACAGAATAGGACTGGAGTTTCAGTCAATTTCTGTAACAACTCCAGGAAGAGTGTTTTTTAAGTGCTATACCCTGAACTCTTTCATACAAGAAGGTTAGAATACATTTTTGAAGCTATGGCACTATTGGAGTCTGGGTTGGTTATGACAGCAGAGGATTCTACCAGCAGGTCTTCTCTGCAGTTTCATTTAAATGGATAGCCTTTCTCTGCAATACACCTGTTGCTGGTGGCAACTGCAAGACACACTTCTGTGCTCTTAAATACAGTTAGCAATAGAACACAAGGATCGTTTGTGTCCTAAGCAAAACAGCTTCTTCATGTGTCAGCGGTGTTCTTGAAGTTTACGTTTTTTAGATGTTGGCTCATTGACCTTCTGTTCTGAGTCATCGTCTGTTTGAATGCTCTCATTTAGAACAGTGATGCCGGTCAGTAGATATCCACCACCACCACTCATCATCAGTTTTGGATGACTTCGATCTGGCAAGACCTTTACAAAAAATAAGTGACACACATCATGATTATGTGGCATCATTTAAGCAGCAACAGCACACTTATTCTGAAAGTTTAATGGGTCCCAAAGTTCTAAAAGGATTCAGAAGTGCATTTATACTACATAGTACGACACCCGTAGTTGTAAAAACAACAACAACAACAACAACAACAACTCATCACTGCAACAAAAGTCTGACAGATTCGTCACAGTGACCCAGTTCGCATGTGATGATCAACCATGAGTTGATCTAAACCAGATGCAAACCATGGCTTTGCATCTGGTTTAGAAAACAACTCAGGAACACCTTATTCAGTGTGTCTATCCTGTTCAGTGTGACGTGCAAACCTGGAACCTTGGTTTGCTGAGGGGGAAACAACAGTTTTAACTCAATAACAAACCATGAGTTAAAACTCTAGGTTGTTTATCACTCAAACCCCTAGAGTTCTGGGTTCACACGTTATGCTGACCAACCCAGGAACCGGGCATTCCTGGTTGTTTACTAAACTGGATGCATAATGGAAGTGGCGAGTGGCTGGGAGGCAGCACACTCACCTGCTCCCACCCACGACAAACCATGAACTGTCGTTACGTGCAAACCAGATCAGTAAAACCATGTCACAGAAGTTTCATTAAATAGTCAAGATCATTTGAGGAACACCATCAATCCGTACAGATTTTTCCATTCAGCAACTACACTTATGACTATATGAATACATAAAGTCATCCTTGCACAGCCAGAACATTGGTACATATACTCCAGTAATTTCAACTCTCAAGATATCCGAGATCCTTTTTAAGAAGATATACCCAGGGAAGAACTTGGGAGCTTCTGCTTGCAAAACAGGAACTCTACTGCTAAGCTGTAGCCCTTCCCAGTTTCTTCCCAGAGGTGACTTTTGATGTACAGTAGTACTAATAGTTGTATTTGATCTTCAGAAGTCTTCTGTCTACAATTAACAAACTTTTAAGCTTGCATATAGCTTTAAAGGTCTGAGTGCTCTATTTACAAAAGCTATAAAAGCTGTCAGGATTGACCAACCAATCTCTGCAACATCTATATCTGCCACACATAGCAGAAATAGCATTTAAGCATTCTCAAATTCTACAAACTTGACAATATAGATGCCAAAGCTTTTTAAAATACCTTTTTGGAATAGGATTTCATTGTCACCCTAAATATTGATACTCCTGAACAGCTCCAAGAAAGTCTGACCCTCAAAATTGCATTTGTTTACAACTCTTTGTTTACAGCATAAACAGCTTAAAAATGCACAGAAAGAGATCAGGACAGAAGATTTTTTAAATGATATTTTAGGTTTCCGGCTGACAAAATATAATATTAGTCATCTTATTAAATTCATTATAATAATGAATATATTCATTATAATCCTCTAATTTCTAGTAAACATCATGTAGGGACCATGCTTTAAAATCAAGATACTTTAAGCAAGTAAGTTGAACTCAGCCACTAAATCATTATGAGCTGGTTCACACATCACAGCAGCAAATTTGCAGGGACACACAACTTACAATTTGTTGTTAGATTACTTTCAATTGTTTAACACATAAACAAACCACCATGTCCAGATTCAGATGTCACCCTCACAAACCTAGGGCATTTGTAAGTTGTTTACAGAACGTGGAAGTGGCTCGTGCACAGTGCGCATCCCAGCAAACCGTGGGTTAATTAACCCACATTTGCCACTGTGGCATATCCACTGGTCCTATCTATTGTTGTATTTGTCCTCTGCTATGATTTAAAGCATTCCACAGAATAAAACTCCTCTATAACAGTTCTTTATAGATGACAGGAAGTTTCTCAATGCAAAGGAGCCAGTGAAGTATTGAGATTTATTTATTGGACAACAACACATATCTGCTTGCTTAGAATGAGATGTCAGTGTTTGTATTCGTACCGCAATTACTTAATGAAACAGAACAAGGTAGATGAGCATTATCTAGTTAAGCATTTTATTACTTTAAAAAGTAGCATTCCATTTCTGATAGTGGTGGTTTTGGTATTTTATCTGTGTTAAAGCTGAGAGACTGCAGGACGGGGAGCACATGCAATTTTTTAATTAACGTTTTCCCATATGAGCTTGTTGTGTTTTGCAATTCTTACCTGATAGTTTCGTAACCATGTTTCAGAAAGTTTCAGATTAATGACACCGCCTTTCTCTCTTAGTTTTGCGTAGCATTCCAATAAAGGCTAAGAGAAGAAAATTTGGTTCAATGAACTTATTGAAATATTTAGAAAGATAGTAAAAAAAGATAAGGTATTGGATTCACCTCTTTATATTGGCAGTAGACAACAAAAGGCCTCGAGGAAGCAACAAATTCTAGTAATGAGAGTAATAAAGGTGATGGATGAAATCGACTGGCTACGATTAAACTGCAACAGAAAGTTATACACAGGTTAGCTGAGTTTCCTAAAACATAAAAAAAAAAATCTGATAGCCTTTGGCTGTGCAAGTGGTATTGAAATAAGGAAAGATAGTAATGTAACAATAGCTTGGATCCTAAGATAAGTTAACTCAAGGAAGTTCATGGACGGAAAATGTTTCCTCTCCATTGCCACCTCCTGAAAAGTCTCTCTGAGCAATGTGGGATCAGGACCACCCACACGCATTCTAGAGAGGCTTTTCAGAAGCGCAGATGAACTTCCTCAAGTTAACGTATGTTAAGTTCCAAGCTGTTGTCTTAAAGCAGGGACATACAACCTAATGCCCTCCGGATGGTCTGGACTACAACTCCCAAAATTCTGGACCACTGGCTATGCTGGCTGGGCTTAATGGGAGTTACAGTCCAAAAAATCCAGAGGGCACCAGGTTGCCTACTCCTATCTTACAAGGGAAACCTGTCCTGCCAGATTACGCTATTGGCGTACCGCTAGAAGTCGCTTATGCTAGCAGTACATCAACAGCTTAAGCAGAGCAGTAGTGTTGCACACTGCCCAGTGAGTTTTACTATAATACAATGGATAGGCTAAGCCATTTAGTACGATTTACATGTTGGTAACTCCCTGTGTAATAGGAATAACTGCTATGAAACTCAAGTTTCCAATCTTTAAGTGCCGCTAATATTTTGGCCCCTTAGCTTTTGATCTAGAATAGATATTTAACAGACTGATGAAAAAGGATAACCAGGAAGAGATTAATGTTATCCCTAAACTTGTGATTAAGCAAACCCTAAACTATTTAGTGACCTCCTTCCACAAAATGGCAAATTATATTTGAAAGTAACTGATAACAAAATAAGACACTTCTGGCAATGTTCAGTTGCCCATCTTTGTAAAACTCACCCATCAGCATTTTTGTCTTTCAACAAGGCAGCAGTCTCTATTAACCTTTTCCTCCTCTCCTCTTGCTTCTTTTGCTTGTCACATGGCTGAGAAAAACATTATTTTTGAGGTTTAAAGTGGTTTGAGTAGAACCATGGGCTTCTAAAGAAGTCTCTTTTCACACAACTTGATCTAAGTACAGAGTAGACAAATCATCTGCAGGATGCTTTGACCTTCAGTTTCAAAGCTCGTTAAATTTAAAGCACCGTTTAAAGGACTATTCACAGAACGTAGAATAGTCCTTTTGGAAAAGTAAGATGCCTTCCAGGGATTTTCATTAGGATCACCCTCACTGAACCGCCAAATGTGCATATCTTGTCACTAAGATTACAGTGCTTTACATTACGGTGTATGAAACTAGACCACCTCCTAAAAACTTTAGTTGCCATCTGGTGCATGCTAGGAAATGAAGGACTTTTTCTGTTTAAACATGCATAGGATTGCACCCTTAGTGTCATTAAAGGCAGAGGAGCGGAGCTTCCTTACATTCCAACACCTGTTATGTTAGCACATAAAAGCTTTAGACCAGGAGGGTCAACAACTAAATTTATGTTAGATTGGAAACCTTTTATAGAATTTGTACAAGAGATAGAGAAAAATGATATCTATGTATGTGGATTTTGAACTTTGAGATGGTTGATTCTCTTTTTTCTGTTGTTAAAATTAGGAGAAAGGAGATAATGTCTGTGAACTCAATGTATGATATACAACTAAGATAAGAACTAGAGAATAATAATAAGCATTTGTTGTGTAAGGGGAGCCAAAGGTAGATATCTTACAATCTTAAGAGATATTTTAGTGTATGTGTATTGTTGTTGTGATTCTGTTGTTGTTGTGTTGTGTTTTGTTTTTAAAATAATAAAAATTATCTCAAAAAAAGCTTTAGACCAGGTATGGGCAACACATAGCTCCCGGGCCATATCCATTACCCTGACACTGGACTGATTTTGTGACCTGGTCACCATCGCAATTGGACTCCTCAGAGCCCGTCAAACAGATGTTTGGCAGACTGCAGGGAGCCCAATTCTGCTAGGAAACAAGGCACACACACCTTGCTTCCAAGAAGAATCACTGGGATTTTGGCCATGTGGCCTCTTGCAGTAACAGCAGGGTGTGGACCCCACAGGGTTCCAGGGGGCAATGAAACCCCCCGAACCTTCAAGGTTGCCCACCCCTGCTTTAAACTATGATTGACAGCTGACTTAAAGTCAGTAAACTATAACAGGCAACTATAACACGGCTTGCCACAATACATCATTACTCTGCTGCTGTTGGTAAACCTAGCGATCCTAAATACTAAAAGTGTGAATAAACTAAATACTAAAAGTGTGAATAAACTCCTCAACAGGTTACTGGAGAACTTTTCAGTTCTATCAAAAGGCCATGACAATTGACATCAACTGTGAACACACCTACTTAACTAAGTAACCATGTCGCTAGTAATTGAAGCCGAAAGGTGCCTCTGAGGTAGATTTTGAGAAATTGTAAGACACCATGGAAGTTCCAAAGCTGAGGGTGGAGTATGAAAACTTTCAAATAAATAAAATAAATAAAACTCAAACAAAAACACTTGGCTTGGTTCTTAAATGATGTTTCCCTGATTAGAGCGTTTAAGAAGTTAGTAGCATCTTACCGTTCCCTTTGCTTTATCGTCAAATGCTTCAACCTCGGTTGGAATGTCCACTATTTCTTGTTCTTCAGGTTGATTGCTCTCCATAGCTATATCAGTGCTACATTCCATATCCACTTCTTGTATGGAAAGTTGCTTGTCACCCACTGACCCATTACTGTCATCCACCACTGGCACATTCTCTTCAGACTCCGAAGGCAGTGTCTTTAAAGACAGTGTTCCAGAGAGAACACTGTCCACTTTGCTGAGAGGGAACTCATAAAGGGTGTGGAAAAATGATTCCGGAAATCCAAAACAGCTTGTGGCTGCTCTAACAGGTCCTCCTCCTGGATACATTTGAATAATGGATCCATAACCTGCAATCATGGATGGAAGTCAACATAGCAAGCATCTAGACTTACACAACTACATTGTGACAGTCTAAATAAGGGTGCAGTCTATTGGGATGCCCATCAGCCTCCAAACTTGGAGGCTGATGAGTATCCTATGCAGAGCAGGAGGAGCGTGGAGGCAATCTGCATTTTGGCTAGACGGACTTTTCCATCTGTCTAGGAGCGGAAGGGAAGGAGCCTGGAGGATTCCTCATAAGCTGGCCTCCCCAGTCCCCTCCCCTCCTCACCCACATCTTAAACTGGTTGTGAAACAAAATAAAATTGGGGCGGGGGGAAGGAGAAGGGGAAAGGAGTGTTCTTGGTGGCTTCTTATTGGTATACTCCTTTGGGGGCTTTCCATTTTGTTACAAATACCTTGTTTGTGGAAGTGCTTTCCCAGCATAAACTCCTTAAACATAAGATTAAAGATCATATTTTTAAAAGGTCAAGTACATATGCTACCATAGAAATATTACTATTTAAATGTTCACACTACCATTCCCAAAGAAACCAAGCTCTGCACACCATGAACTCTGCTTTTCTTACCTCCCATTCGCTCCATTATAGCACCCAGCACCAATCCTGCACAGGTTTCCATTACGATCATCTTGCTGCCAGCATGGACATTTCCCAAGGTCAACATTTGGGCTAGAGTATCGTATCTCAAATAGCTAGAAAAACAAAGATCTATTTTATGCTCAGTGTGACAACTTTTAAAATTTTAAGGAATGCAATAAATGATATTTATTAGAAATACAGACTCCTGGCTATAGTTCATTGCAGGTAAGGAAATACTGACAAAATATTAGACTTTAAAGATATAGGAACACTATATGTGGTTGCTGAGGACTGTGAGAGAGATGTGGCTTCTTTTCATAATGCTAAGAATCTTAGTGCCTAGTACAGATGATTGCAGAGTAAACATGGTAGTAATATTGCCTAAGCCTCCAGAAACAAGAAGACAAATAAGCATTAAATACTTCAACATGAAACCTTTGATTCTTAACCCAGTCTTCTGTGTCATGAGTCATATGGATCATTTTTAATATCAGCCTGTCCTTTTGAAATGTAAAGTCTACCGGCTTCTAACATTGCCTGTCCTTTTACAGTGTAAAGGTTACCTGTTGTTGACATAGCCTTACGTCAGCCTTCGTCAATGTGGTGCCCTCCAGACATTTTGGACTACAACTCCCATCATCATCCCTATCCACTGGCTATGTTGGCTGGGGCTGACGGGCATCGCAGTCCAAAAGATCTGGAGGGTGCTACGTTGGGGAAGACTACATTATACTCTAGCTGACCAAGTAAGAAAGCATTAGCTTGATAGGAATTCCAGAATCTACGAATTTGGTCACTGGATCTACACAAACTGTTGCAAGAATGCATCAGGTGACATTACAAATATTGTACTGATTCTCAAAGATGAAGCTCTCTGAACAGAGCATACCAAGTTTTACCTTTAACATCTGAAATCTCTGTGCACGTCCTTCCATGAGGAAGGAATCCCTGTGGGTGTATCAACAGCCCTCAGACCCTAGACCAGGGGTGCAGAATCTCTTTCAGCCCAAGGGCCAAATTCAATTTTGGAGAAGCTTTCGGCCGCTGCATCCCAGTGGTGGGTGGGTCCGAAGGCAAAAGGGACAGGGCCAAATTACCGAAAACAATGGCATATCTTAGCTTAAAGGTCTTGCTCCCAGTAATTAAGCCTCAGGAGAAACATTTCTGTCCAGTGGCTGTCTACTTTTGCTTCTTGGAAAGCTCCTTGGACCAAAGGTCTGCTAAAGCCGGCACAACTTGTATTAGCCTACCGGAATTTGACTTTTTATCACTGACCAGCTGACCCACTCCTGCATGTCAGATCACAAACTGCTTTTGACACTCCTCTCATTTACAAATGCCAATTGCCATGCAGCATGGAAGGAGAAATTAATGGCTTTCTGCTTGGTTCTCTTTGTATACATAGCACTATATGCAAGATCCTTTATTTGTAGGCTAAAGTTAGGATCCAAAGAACCATGCAGCTAGTTCTATCAGCCCGAGGGGGCTGTATGTTTGATGTTTCCACAACCCCCGCTCCACTGCATCTAAGCAGATATATATTCAGTGCAGAAGGCATGACCAAAGGCTTATGCTCCACTGGATTATGCTCCATGGTAGTATACAATGCTTCATGCTTTGGTTACAAACTAATACATTGCTAATGTGAGCTACCAAACAGAAGACTTTATTTAAGTCACTGATGTAAATTGGTTTTCTCACGGAATTATGTCAATGATTGTTCAAAAAGAACAGGAGGAACAGAAAGGAAGGAAGGCCAAGCAACAAAGGAAGAATGCAGGCAGGTAGCACAGAAGTGCAGGGATGGCGTCAGGAAGGCTAAAGCTGAGAACGAGCTGAGGTTAGTGAGGGATGCTAAAAGCAACAAGAAAGCTTTCTTCAGCTACGTGCATAGTAAAAGGCAGAGGAATGAAACGGTGGTTCAGCTATTAAATAAGGATGGAAAAATGATAACAGATGACAAGGAAAAGGCAGAGGTGCTCAATTCCTACTTTGGCTCAGTCTTCTCCCAAAAGAGGGTCTATGACCCCCCTGGCAAAGGCGAAGTACAGGCTGAAGGGGCAGGATTGCAGCTTGAGATCGATAGGCATATGGTCAAGGAACACCTAATTACGTTGAATGAGTTCAAATCTCCAGGGTCAAATGAACTGCACCCAAGAGTAATAAAAGAACTGGCAGAAGAACTCTCAGAGCCACTGTCTATTATCTTTGAGAAATCATGGAGGACGGGGGAAGTGCCAGATGACTGGAGGAGGGCTAATGTTGTCCCTATCTTCAAACAGGGCAAAAAGGAGGAACCTGGGAACTACAGACCAGTCAGTCTGACATCAATCCCTGGGAAAATTCTGGAGCAGATTATAAAGCAATCCATCTGTAAGCACCTTGAAAACAATGCAGTGATTACTCGAATCTAACATGGATTTATCAAGAACAAATCCTGCCAGATGAATCTGATCTCATTTTTTGATCAAGTAACCTCCCTTGTGGACTGTGGGAATGCTGTGGACATAATATACCTCAACTTCAGCAAAGCTTTCGACAAAGTGCCCCATGATATCCTGATGAGCAAACTAGCTCAAAGTGGACTAGATGAAACAACGATCCGGTGGATCCACTGTTGGCTACAGGATCAGACTCAAAGAGCGCTTATCAATGGGATCTTCTCCAACTGGAGAGAGGTAACAAGTGGGGTACCGCAGGGCTCAGTCCTGGGCCCAGTGCTCTTCAACATTTTTATTAATGACGAGGAGGAGGAGGTGCAGGGAATGCTGATCAAATTTGCAGATGACACAAAATTGGGCAGGATAGCTAATACCCTGGAAGACAGAAACAGAATTCAAAGTGATCTTGACAGGCTGGAGTGCTGGGCAGAAAACAACAGAATGAAATTTAATAGGGATAAATGCCAAGTTCTGCACCTAGGAAAAAGAAACCAAATGCACAGTTACAAGATGGGGGATACTTGGCTCAACAATACTACAAGCGAGAAGGATCTTGGAATTGTAGAACGTAGGGAAAACCACTAAACCATTCAGGTATGACCTAAATCATATCCCTTATGAATATACAGTGGAGGTGAGGAATAGATTTAAGGGATTAGACCTGATAGAGCGCCTGAGGAACTATGGACAGAGATCTATAACACTGTTCAGGAGGGAGCAACTAAATCCATCCCAAAGAAAAAGAAATGCAAGAAAGCAAAGTGGCTGTCTGATGAGGCTTTACAAGTAGCTGAGGAAGGACGGGAAGTGAAAAGCAAGGGAGAAAGGGGAAGATATACCCAACTGAATGCAGAGTTCCAGAGAATAGCAAGGAAAGACAAGAAGGCCTTCTTAAATGAACACTGCAAAGAAATCGAGGAAAACAATAGAATGGGAAAGACTAGAGATCTCTTCAAGAAAATCGGAGATCTCAAGGGAATGTTTTGTGCCAAGATGGGCATGATAAAGGACAAAAAAGGCAGGGACTTAACAGAAGCAGATGAGATTAAGAAGAGGTGGAAAGAATACACAGAACTATACAGGAAAGATCTGAATGTCCCTGATAGCCATGATAGTGCAGTCACTGAACTTGAGCTGGACATCCTAGACAGTGAAGTCAAGTGGGCCTTAGGAAGCATTACTAACAACAAAGCTAGCGGAGATGACAGTATTCTAGCTGAGCTATTTAAAATCCTACAAGATGATGCTGTTAAAGTGCTGCACTCAATATGCCAACAAATTTGGAACACTCAACAGTGGCCACAAGACTAGAAAAGGTCAGTTTACATTCCAATTCCAAAGAAGGGCAATGCCAAAGAGTGTTCAAACTACCGTACAATTGCGCTCATTTCACATGCCAGCAAGGTTATGCTCAAAATCCTGCAAGCTAGGCTTCAGCAGTATGTGAACTGAGAACTACCGGAAGTACAAGCGGGGTTTCGAAGAGGCAGAGGAACTAGAGATCAAATCGCCAACATTCGCTGGATCATGGAGAAAGCAAGAGAATTCCAGAAAAACGTCTATTTCTGCTTCATTGACTACACTGAAGCCTTTGATTGTGTGGATCACAACAAACTGTGGCAAATTCTTAAAGAGATGGGAGTACCAGAGCACCTTACCTGTCTCCTGAGAAACCTGTACGAGCGTCAAGAAGCAACAGTAAGAACCGGACATGGAACAACCAATTGGTTCAAAATTGGGAAAGGAGTACAACAAGGCTGCATATTGTCGCCCTGCTTATTTAACTTCTATGCAGAGTACATCATGAGAAACGCTGGGTTGGATGAATCACAGGTCGGAATTAAGATTGCCGGGAGAATTAACAACAACCTCAGATACGCAGACGATACCACCCTAATGGCAGAAAGCAAAGACGATCTAAAGAGCCTCTTGTTGAGGGTGAAAGTGGAGAGTGCAAAAGCTGGCTTGAAACTCAGCATTAAGAAAACTAAGATCATGGCATCTGGACCCATCACTTCCTCGCATATAGAAGGGGAAGAAATGGAAGCAGTGACAGATTTTATTTTCTTGGGCTCCAAGATCACCGCAGACGGTGACTGTAGCCATGAAATTAAAAGACGCTTGCTCCTTGGGAGGAAAGCTATGGCCAACCTAGACAGCATAGTAAGAAGCAGAGACATCACCTTGCCGACAAAGGTCCGTCTAATCAAAGCTATGGTTTTCCCAGTAGGAATGTACGGCTGTGAGAGCTGGACTATAAGGAAGGCTGAGCGCCGAAGAATTGATGCTTTCGAACTGTGGTGCTGGAGAAGACTCTTACGGATCCCCTGGACTGCAAGGAGGTCAAATCAGTCCATCCTAAAGGAAATCAACCCTGACTGCTCATTGGAAGGACAGATACTGAAGCTGAAGCTCAAATATTTTGGCCACCTAATGCGAAGAGAAAATTCACTGGAAAAGACCCTGATGCTGGAAAAGATTGACGGCAAAAGGAGAAGGGGACGGCAAAGGATGAGATGGCTAGATAGCATCACCGATGCAATGAATATGAACTTGAGCACACTCCGGGAGAGAGTGGAGGACAGGAAGGCATGGCATGCTATGGTCCATGGGGTCACGAAGAGTCAGACACGACTTAATGACTGAGCAACAACAACAAGCTGAATATGAGCCAACAATGTGATGTGGCTGCAAAAAAGGCAAATGCTCTTTTGGGCTGCATTAATAGAAGTATAGCTTCCAAATCACGTGAAGTACTAGTTCCCCTCAACTCAGCACTGGGTAGGCCTCATCTGGAATACTGTGTCCAGTTCTGGGCACCACACTTTAAGAAGGATGCAGACAAGCTGCAGAGGGTTCAGAGGAGGGCAACAAAGATGATCAGTGGACTGGAAACCAAGCCCTATGAGGAGAGACTGAAGGAACTGGGCATGTTTAGCCTTGAGAAGAGAAGACCGAGGGGAGATATGATAGCACTCTTCAAGTACTTGAAAAGTTGTCACAGAGAGGAAGGCCAGGATCTCTTCTCGATCATCCCAGAGTGCAGGACACGGAATAATGGGCTCAAGTTACAGGAAGCCAGATTCCGGCTGAACATCAGGAAATCTTCCTGACCGTTAGAGCAACACAACAATGGAACCAATTACCTAGGGAGGTGGTGGGCTCTCCCACACTGGAGGCATTCAAGATGAAGCTGGACAGCCATCTGTAAGGTATTCTTTGACTTAGATTCCTACATTGAGCAGGGGGTTGGACTTTATGGTCTTATATGCCCCTTCTAACCCTACTATTCTATAATTTAAGATCAAACCACCCTGCTCTGTGCAGGAGCTGGTGAATGGCCAGCCCTGCCTCATAGCACAGAGTTGGACTAAATTGCTTTTTGGTCCTTCCAACTCTATAATTTAAAAGCAACCAGCAACATACAACAAATGCTATTGTCTTGTATGACTGATTGCTTCAGCCAGCAGCTAAATCAAGCTATAAACAACACAGAGAACAAATAAAATACTGCAAGAAAACAGTGTAACAGAAGCACAGCATAGACTTTAACAAGATTTACTCTTGGTTTTGCAGAACCTACTTACTGCAAACGAGGACAATTTTGTCAATACCCAAGTAAATAAGAGTCTCATATGATTTTTTTTAACACGAACACACAGAAACGCATATATTATGTTATTTCAGGGGAACGTTCTAAGGTTTCACACACCAGGTTTGCCATATAACTGAAATATTATGAAGCCTTACTTGATTTTTCCTGGTTCTCTTGCATAATACATTGTTGACAGAATTCGTGTTGATGGCTTGACAATTGTAATAACTGCCTCGTATCTGTAAGCAAAGGACAGTGATTGTGTTGAAAGCACAGATGATGATTTGTGAGCCTCTGAATATTCCCTTTGCTTTCTAGAAGCCAACTTACTTTTTTTTCTTTTTCTTGATGTATTTATCCTGGGCGAATTCTGTCTTGTCTCTAAATGTGGTGCTGTTTTCTATCAGCTGTTGAACTATTTCCTTTAAGAGAAATATGTTTAATCATTTTTTCTATTGCATTATAATTATCTGGAAAAACTTTTCACTTTAAAAGCAAAGTAAGCAAGCAGTGCCTAACAAAAGTGAGTCTTTTTGGTTGATAACCTGCTGGTTTGGTTTTGGTAGCAGATACTTGTCCTGGAGGAAAAATGTACTCAGCAAATACCTAGTCAAAACAGGCACAGCAATTGAGGGACTGAGCTCTTCCCCAAGCTCCCAGCAGGCAGACTATTTGTGTGCCAGCTGAGAGCACCACGTAGTCCCAAGGAGAAGAGCCACTAAATCAGCCTTCTCCAATCTGGTAGCCTCCAGATGTTTTGGACTACAACTCCCAGAATTCCTAACCATTGGCCATGGTTACTGGGGCCAGTGATAGCCGACATCCAAACCACATGGAGGACACCAAGCTGGGGTAGGTGCACTAGATTCTTCTATCATACATAAGAAGGCCTTTAATTCCATGTTATGGCCACACTGCCCTGCAACCAACCAAGAACCAGCTGTGTGTGTGTGTGTGTGTGTGTGGGGAGGGGGGGATGGGAGCCTAAGGGAATGGGAGCCTTGCTCAGTGGTAGAGTATATGCTGTACTGTATGTGATAATGGTAAAGCACACACACTACCACAAAGTTTGTGGTAGAGGACATACTCTGCATGCAGAAGATTCCAGGTTCAATCCCTTGCTTCTCCATTTATATGATCAGGTAGCTTGTGCTAGACCAATGAGGAACCACAGTTCTGTGGTAGAAGACATACTTTGCATAGAGAAGGTTCCAGGCATAATCCCTGGCATCTTTAAAAAGGATCAGGTAGCAGATCATGGGAAAGGGCTCTGCTGGAGCCCTTGGAAAACTGCTGCCAGTCAGAGTAGACAATACTGGGTAAAATGGACAAATAGTCTGACCTGGGATAAGGCAGCTTCCTATGTTCCTATTGGCTCAGTGTTGCACATGTAGGAGGAAGGGGCTCATGCCCAATTTATTTTCATTAGAAGTAATTCTATTTATGCAGTTACAGTGACAAGCAAGATACTTCTCAGAGCATGTCTCTAAGAAAAAGGAAGCAGTGATCAGTATGGGGAAGATGCAGAATTTTTGAAAGAGGTGATTTCTGGTCTCCTCTCTGTGCCTTGTGACACCATGATACATAGTGACAGTCTGCTCAGATTCCATCAGATGCTACGCCCATCTTAAAATGTACAGTGAGAACTGTGATGGTCATAGGAGAGATGCAGAAATGATGAACGTCAGTTACCTGCCCTTTAGTGCCTTTATCCTTCAAAGCCTTTATATCATCATGAGTCAGTTTCTGAGACTTTCCATCATCGACAATATTACGATTATCTGTACCTGCTTCTTTTATTTCTAGAAAAAAGCATGTATAGATTTGTGGAAAATTACTGGCGACATGTGAGAATACTAGTTGCATAAGAACTATTCCTAGAACCTTTAATATCCTAACTTGTTCCAAAACTGGTAACTTTAGTTTGCAGGTTCAGACAAAACAGGAAGAGATAGTTAGAGGTTTCCCGGCTTGCTTGCGGCATGAATGGAGGAGCAAAGAGGCTACGTGCATGGGGAAAAGGCTCATTTATATCACAGCTTATTAAGCCATGGTATAATGATCTGAATGGGGCCGCGGTGGCTTAGCGGTTAAGATGCTGAACTGCAGACTGGAAGGTCGGCAGGACAGCAGTTCGAGACCCGAGTGCTGCGTGACGGGGTGAGCTCCCGTCTTCAGTTCCAGCTTCTGCCAACCTAGCAGTTCGAAAGCAAGAAATTGCAAGTAGATAAATAGGTACAGCTTCGGCGGGAAAGGTAACAGCGTTCCGTGCACCTCGGTGTTCAGTCATGCCGGCCACATGACCACGGAAGTGTCTTTGGACAGCGCTGGCTCTTCGGCTTAGAAATGGAGATGAGCACCACACCCTAGAGTCGGACACGACTGGTTGGGGACACCTTTACCTTTAGATAATGATCTGAACCACGCCATTTAGTTGCCTCTGAGGAAGGGCCAGTGACTGGAAATCTGCTCAGACATCATAAACAACTGTGCCACCGTTCAGCAGATATTCCCTCCAGACACACCCTCCTAAAGGATAATCATCCATTACTGGACAACTAGCACCCTTCCTCCTGGCTTTTTCCAGCTTGACACATTTGGTGGATTGGTGCCTCCCCTCTTCTTTGCCCAATTACAGAGTTGGACCACTGCTGGCTCTATACAACACACACATATGACAAAAGTAGAAGGCCTAGGCTGAATGCTTTACTTTTAATTCTAGCAGGGCTGAGATTACCCTGCCCCCACCCCCAAATATGCTGCACTTTGGTCAGGAAAAGTACCAGAATTATAGCACCAAGGAACTGCACATTTCCCATTTGTTGGTGGCCTCCTACCTGCAGCAGTCTCCTCCACTTTCCTCTTTGGCTGAAGGCTCCCACCACTGGTCACTTCAAAAGTTGTTCCATAGATATGCCCAATGGCATTGTCCAGGCAGAACCACTGTTTTTCAAAAATAATTTTTCTGAAAGAAAAAATGTAACAGCAATGCGACAAACACTCATAACATTATCTTCCAAAAGCCTGCAAAAGCCACGGAGAAGTAGACATGAAATGCAATACCTTCAAGCCCAGATTAAAAAACAAGTAGACGCAAGTAAAAGAGTTACTGTTTTATTGTGAGGAATATCTGTTGTGGGCATTTTGGGAACATTTTCTTAGGTATACAGTTTAGTAATTTTGATATGGCTCCTTACAAGTGAAGCAGTTGCTTTAGTTTCACTTTCCATTCGGTTTGTTAATAGCTGTTAAAGAATCAGAAGAAGCCTTGTCTTGGTTCTAATAAAATTGTCAATAAAGGCTGAACTCCTTTTCCGCTGGATGGGGAATTACTACACGTATGAGTCCGAGTTCCACTAAAATTAATAGAGAAACTACAGACTAATTATTTACAGTTGTGCCTTGGGTGAAAGTTGCTAACATTTTATTACTACTAGGTGTTAGCACCACTAAGAATCCATTCTTTCTGTTAAAAATTAGGCTAACAAAAGTGGTGGGGAGAGAAAAGCTATGTTTCATGGAATATCAGTATTGCTACATGCAACATTTATCACTTGCCAAAGTTAAATACCAGCTGAAATAGTCTCAAGCTACTGAACAAAATATGAAAGTAATTGCTCTTATGGTCATAAATGGTCCAGGGAAAGGTCAGCCTGGCCTTTTACTCCTACAAGGGCATCAATGTACATTTGCCATAAGTCTGTACTGCAGCCAGGGATAAGTATGTTGGTGATGGATGTCACATAGGGAGGGGAGAAGACAGAAGAAAAAATAGGAGATGGTGGATATGCCACTAAGCAAATATATCTATTTATTTACTTAAAGGCCAATTCAGGTAATGATGCCGCCAATGCTTACACAGAGAACATCTTTTAACAAGACCAAAAACATATTAGAACAGAAGAATAACCAAGGTTTACAGCAGTGCATCCATGGAAGTACTATCTGAATACTGTCCTAGAATATATTGAATTAGGCTATGCTGAGATATGATGAGGAGTTATACAAAGTCACAAAACCAAATGGAAAAGCAGGTGAGAAAGAAAAAGAAAGGTCAAGCTGTTGATACAGAAACAGTGCAATCCTATCCATGACTACTCAGAAGTAAGTCCCACTAAATATAATGAGGCTAAATGGGTATAGGACTGCATCTTTAAACTCTTATTTGAAGTCTTCAGAAAAAGGTATATACATTACAACTAAACCCATGTATCAAAGATTCCAAGGTGGTTGAACAAGCCATGAAAGAAAGAATCAACAGTACTGGTTCAGTCAGATAATTTGTTTAACAGTTCCTTGCTGTTATAAGAAACAAAATTCTAATATTTAATTAGAGCCTCTGAAGCACATTTTCACAAGAGAACAGTTATATTATTTTGAGAAAGAACAAAACTGAACAAAGACTAGGAAGTAGAACACTGACCTAGACATAGCAGTAAGTGTGAGCACAGGAGTATAAACAAAGTCACATTTCTCTCTGACCCTGTGCAGCTTTGTATGAAAAGGTTTAGGGCACAATCCCATGCAGATAGGCGGCCACCTCTGAACTCGGAGGCAACCGCCTATTCAAAGCAGGGCAGGAGAAGCACAGAGGGGATCTTTCCCTCTGCGCTTCTCCTGCCCTGCATTTTTGGCTAGACAGCCGATTGCAGCTGCCTAGCCGCAGGTGTGGCGGCTGTTGTACGACATATTGGATATGTCGTACAAGCATTTCCGCCCTCCCCAGCCCAGAATGCCCCCAGACACACCCCTTTTCGGCCACTCCGTGCTCCTCTTGCGACTGTGGAGGATGGGGCTGTTCTGTGCTGCCTCCGAGGCAGCACAGAAGTGGGGAGAGGTTGGTTCCCGGAAAACAGGATATCCTATGGCCGTCTAGCCGCTGTCTAGCAGCCATAGGATTGCTCCCTCCAGTGGCATTTATAAAAATCAATATTATGTGAGAAAATTAATCTTCCTTGTTCTCAGATTCTGAAGAAGAGAATCTTCTAGAAATTAAGCACACAGCCCAATCCTATGTAGATTTAGATAGGCCTAAGCCCATAAATGTCAATGGTCCTAGATGTGCCTACCTTTATAGGTTCAGGCTGGTGATATCCTACATTCTTAGATCTTAGATCAAAATATTGCTACAGCACTGTTGTAAGATGTGTTTGGGTGCATACTATTTGGCAGCATGCTATGCTGGCTGGGGAATGCTAGGAGTTGTAGAACTTTTTTCTCTATAAACATGCATAGGATTGCCCCCTAAATCTATTTGTATACCGAATGGTACATCAAGTGAATGGTACATCAAGTGCATGTTTCAAGAACATTTATTTAGCCCACTCTTTAGCCAAAAGGGCTTTCAGAGCAGCTTACAAAGATCACCGGTAACACAGTCCCTGCCCTTAAACTTATAATATAAAAGATATGGCATATAAGGAAAAATGGATGGGGCAGGAGGAGGGAAAAAAGGCACCAGTTCAACCTTTTTATAATAACCAGCTGGGACCGAAACACTTCAGGTTGCCTGATGGAATGGCTGCCACTATATGACAACTGGAGAAGCAAAGGCAACTGGTCTCTCAGCAAAGATGATGAAATAGCCCTGCTTCTTTTCTCCCCCTCTGCTCTGCAGCCTAATGAGATAACTTCCTATGTGGGGGCAATATTGCTCTTTGCCATGTTTGCCTTGGTCCTTGTTTCACTCATTTACTCATCTTTCTGTGACTTTCCCTAAAGTATGGCATAGTGGTGGATCTATCTTGTTTGAGGCAACAGAATGGGACAACATGACAATTTAAAGCAAGGGACCACTAGTACATGAAAGATATCAGCACTCTTATTTCATTTATTTAAGAATGTATGTGTCACCTATCAAAATGAAAGTTCTCAAGGCAGCTTACTGTTAATATCATAGAAGCATTTGAAATATCCAAAACTTAACTAAAAGCAGCAGTATAATACAATTTCCAATAAGGCCAGTAAAATCACATTACCATTAAAGACAGAGAGAAATTACATTGGTTGAAGTTTTTAAAAAGTCTTAAAAACCCTCTTAAAACAAATATGGAAGGGGCCAACCTCCTTCAGAAGGGAGTTTCACTTGTAACTTCCCCTCTTACCCTTCCCTCCGTCCTCCTCTCCTGTGTCAAATTTTAGATTATAAAATCATTTGCAGTGACCTCCCTTGTTTTTGGCTTACTTAACTCAGTAAAACACCATGTACATCAATGGAGCAGCAGCAACATGAATCTTTGGCTTCCCCCTTTAGTTCCGATCCCCTACCAAGGTCAGTATGATTTAAATCAAATTGATTTAAATTTGATTTAAATCATTATTTAAATTGCTTCTCTAAGGGAGCAATCCTATGGCCACTAGACAGTGTCTAGACAGCCATAGGATTTTTCAGTTTCTGGGAACCAAGCTTGGAGCCAGAGCGCTAAGTTTGGTTTCCAGAAACCTCACTCCCCTCCCTTGTCCCCTCATAGGTAGTGCGGTTCGTCCCCATCTCCATGCTCGTAAGCGCAGTGCGGAGCAGGCGAAAAGGGAGTGTTCCTGGGGGCAAGGAGGAGAGGAGACCACGGGAGCATCATTACAATTCTTCCTATGTGCTGTCTGGCCTCCTCCCCTCCCACTCCAATGTCCCCACCTAGACAGCCAAAATCAGCTGTTTAGCTGCAAATGTAGGGTGGCTGCAGCACAGAGGAGAAGATCCCCTCCGTGCTCCGCCCACCTGCATTGGACAGTCGCCCGCCTCCATGTTTGGAGGTGGTCAACTTATCCGCATAGGACTGCGCCCCGAAGGACTTAATTTTAATGATCTAAATCACAATTTAATTCACTAGTGATGAAGATTCTATTTAATCATCTTTTTTTCAATAGAAGTACATTATTGTTTAATATAACCTTAATATATATTCAGAGATGTAGGTTTCATTAGAAGGTAGGTACACAGTGGAGGACACATGCAGCAGAGGTTTCTCAGGAGTCAGGGCTGCATGAATATGTTCTGTTCACTTTTGCTTTCACTTTCTATTTCCCTCCCCTATCCCTTAAATTTATATCCAGACTCCTCCTTCTTGCTCAGATCTATTCCATCTTCCCAAATTCTCTATTCACTGACCTTCTCTATCTTTCCATTTAGAGAGAGGCAAGGCTTCGACCGAGCAAGCGAGAGTGTGTGCACTTCTGTACACCACCTGCAGTGCAGAATAGGGCTGATAACGTTATCTCCCATCTCCATAAACCGCTGTTAACATATTCATAGAATGTAATTAGAAGTTGTATAGTTTGTATTCATTATGATATCTTTGACCTAGGCTCTTTTTTATTAATTGTTTTAAGAAAACTTCAAAATCTGATTTAAATACAAAATCCAATTTAACCCTGTTCCCTACTGAAACTAAGCCTAAGCACAGATAACTGAACTAAACACATCTTTCCCCCTCTATTCCCCCTCCCCTCCATCTTCCCTCTTTCTCTTTTGCACCCTTCCCCACCCTCGTGCCCCCCAGATGTTTTGGACTTCAACTCCCATCAGTCCCAGCCAGTATGGCCCAATAGTCAGGAACTCTGGTAATTGTAGCCCGAAATATCTGGAAGGCCCCAGGCTGGGGCAGGCTGCTCGACTGCCTGTGTCAAATCTTGGGCTGCGAGCTCATCGGGCAGGAACGCCTCTTGTTCCTTACTCCGCGAAAGCACCACGCACATTGATGCTTTCCAGAATGAGTAGCCCATTGCAGCAAGAATGACAAGAATCTCGCTGGCGGCAGCTTAAACACAAGCAAGTATCGTGGCACATACGCCTTCGCCCACCGGGTACACTTGGTCAGATGCAGGACGACACAATGCCAATCATAACAACAATTGTCCATGATAACAATTACGGGTATACGAAGGATATGGGGCTACCTGACTTGGCGCAATGGAAACAGCAAACATTTCCTCTACCACATCAAGCGACCCTCCCCAAAAGGGAGGCTGGCAGCTCAGTCCTACGCGGAAGGAAGTCCCATTGAATTCAATGGACCTTACTCCCAGGTAAACGTGCCTAGGATTGCAGCCTTAGGGCGCAATCCTATGCATGTGTAGACACAAAAAGCGTCCTACAACTCCCAGCATGCTCCTGGCTGGGGCATGCTGGGAGCTGAAGGGCGCTTTTTCTGTCTAAACATGCATCGGATTGGTGCCTTTAGAGAAACAGAAGAGGGGCAGAGCTAGGCTCTGGGTGCAACGGAGCCTCACCTTCGCTTCACTACAGCGACCGCCTTGAAGACCTCTCCGCGCTTGAGAACAGCCCAGTCCCCCTCGCGGATGACATAGGGGGAAGCCGGCCTCGGACCCTCCTCCATGACCCTCGCGCGCCCCGGTATCTCCCCCACCCGCAACCCGGAGCCGGCCCGAGCGCGCCGCACGCGGGGAGTAACCGCTGCTTAAGCGCATGCGCCAACGAGGCGGAACCCAGCGCGCCTCACCTCCATTTTGTGGCGGCTTCCTCCCCCGGAGCGCATGAGCAACAGGCCCTGTCGGAGCGGAAGCGGGCGTTCCCTCCCCCTCCCTGCTGCACCGAGGCCGGAAAAGACCAGTGGAGGCTGGTGGCTCGGATTTCGGTGGGGCTGCCCACCCACTCTGGGCTTCAGAACTAGCCAGGATTCCAACGGAGCTATTCAAAGTGCTGAAGCTGGTTCGGGGCTAGGGTTCAGCACCCTGGATAGCCCCTTTAGAGTTCCAGCTCGTTCTGACTACACCCCAGCATGGGTTCCTTGCAAGAGGAAAAAAGGTGGGATATAAATGCAATAATAAATAAATAAATAAATAAATAATATAAATGCAGAGCCCCACCGAGCCACCAGCCTCCACTGGAAAAAGCCTTTCTAAGTTCCGATGCAGAGCTTCCGCCTTGGGGATGACGAGGGTAGAGTGGCGTCGCTCTGCTCCTGTCATCCTCATAACAGCGGGGCGACACGGAGCCTGAAAGCTACAATTATAGCGCAAGCCTATGCTTGTGTAGGCAGGAAAACGTCCTGCAACTCTCAGTATTCCCCAGCCAGCCATGCTGAGCGTTGTAGGACTTTTTTTCTGTCTAAACATGCATAGGATTGCGCCCTGAACTTATGATCCTCTCGTAGACCCATGGATTTCTCATTGTGGCAGAGAGGTGCTGCTGTGCTTTGACATCTCTGCTTCGCATCTGAGAAGTAGAAAAACGTTAAGTAGTCACCTTATAGGTGGAATTTCCAGGCTCCCTTGGATAGTAAGAAAGCCAGGATTGTAGTGTCGCTATTTGTGTGGGGAAAAAATCTGATTGTTTTTTTAAAACGTAAAGAGTAAAGAAAGTGTTCTGCCAATATAGCTCATTTCCCCCATCCTCAAGTTGAAAGGGCGGGATTCTACGCTTTAAGACAGCGCTGCAGGTAGGCCGCTATTAATATTGTAGATCACGGGTAGGGCTGAGGACAGTTTCGGTTTGCAGCCCCAAATCTCCTATACGAAACGCCCGCCAGGTTGCAGCACCCTCAGACCCCCTTGCACGTTTAAGGGAGCAATCCTACGCACGTTTAGGCAGAAAACAACATTGCTGGCTGGGGAACGCTGGGAGTTGCGGGCCTCTTTTTCTGCCCCAGCATGCACAGGATTGTGCCCTAAAAGCTAAAACACTTTTTTTTTTTTCAAAAAAGATCACATAAAATAAAATCTAAGTTGGCAAAAGCAGGGAATCCTACCGCTGCTTCTACGGTTTGGGTTTGTTTTTTTGGTGGGTGGGTAGACACGCTACGGTCCAACCACAGCTAACATAAAATCCTGGATTTTTACGATTCGACGCCCCCGCCCTCCATATCCCGGGAGACAAAACACTGAGTTCAAAATCAACCCGGAAGCTGCCCACCGTGTGTACGTCCATCTGTTATAAGACTTTGGGCCAAATGGTGGCTTTCGGTTTTTTTGTTCTAGAAGCTCAGCGTTTCTGTACTAAAAAAGGCTGCGTAGCACTCTACCCTTTTCTTTCTCTATCCTCTCATTCGAGGGAAGCAATACAAAACTGCGCTCGGTTTGTGAACGAAGTGGTGTTTCGCTCCCTGAGCCGCGTGACGCGTTGGGCGTGCCTTTGTGCCGTTGACTTGTTATGGGGCGCATGCGCGTCGGGCGCTGATCGGCCCGCTTCCTTTTATGTACGTTTTCGTGGGCGTACACAATGAAACTATGGCAACGGGGCAGCGCCCGCCTCTCGTTGGTTCTGGGCAGCGGAGGCGGAGAGAGGCCTGGTAGTCCCGCGCAAAAATGAAAATGGGCGGGAAGGAAGAGGACTGATCGTGAGGGAGCCGGCCGGGCCTGGGCGGGGGCGTTTGTGAGGTAAGCGCTGCATTTGGGGTTGCTGCTTCCTTCGGACAAGTTCTCACTGCGGTGGCCGGCCTGTCTCTGTGTTCGTCCCGCTTCATAACCAGGTGGGGGACTCTGGATGCTTCCAGACGCTACCAGCTAGAAGGCATCGCGCTGCTATTCCTCCTCCTCCCCCCCCTTTTTTGCGCCTCGAAGGCGAAATGTCAGGGAGATGAGATCTAGCCTGGTTTTCTCCCTGACATGCTAGGTTTCTCTGAGCAGGGATTTTTTCCATGGAAGTGCATTCAACCATCTGAGCCCTGCGCTTGCAGTCTCTAGTGATCACATGCACAATGTCCTATAGGTTGACCATCCTCACTCAAAAGAGTGGACTTGTTGTTCATCACGAGAGGAGCAGACGAATGAGCAGCAGTATCGTCAACCAGAACAATTTCATTGTGTGTATGTTCTAGTTTTTGTGTGGAGAGTTTTAAAACAAAGAAAACCATTGAGCAGGGGGTTGGACTCGATGGCCTTGTAGGCCCCTTCCAACCCTACTATTCTATGATTCTATGGACCTGTTTCTCTTGGTCTTGTACTAAGTAGTGCCCTTGGCCTTTCTGCTTTAGCAGTGCAATCCTGTCCATGCTTACTGAGAAGTAAGTGCCCGTGTATTCAGTGGGGCTTACTCCAATGTAAGTTTGTAATTTAAATCTATTCTGATCTATACTGTGTTCACAGTGTGTTGGATTCAACTGATACTGGATTGCCCTGCTGACACACATCAGAGGTAGCTCAGTGTTTGATCTTCTGCAGTGGCCATCAGATCCTTTAGCCTGTAAGAGATCTCACAGATACACAGGAAATGTACATATATTCTTGTTATAGTACATTAAGGGCGCAATCCTATGCATGTTTAGACAGAGAAAAGGCCTACAACTCCCAGCATTCCCCAGCTGGGGACATGCATAGGTTTGCGCCCTTAAACTATAAGAAGATGCCTTGTATTGTTTTATACAATTGATCCTTCTACTTTAGTTGGCTCTGTGAGGTCTCAGGCTTTCACCAACTTAAAGGCAGAGGTGCTGGGATTAAACATGGGATGTGGTATGTGTATTTCACTACTGAGTTATAACCCTTCCCCTGTTAAGTTATAGCTAACTTCCATTTATTTACTGCATTTGGAAATAATGATAAACTCTGGAGTAATGTTACAGGAACAGACCTTGGGCTTGTCTACTTCACCCTTCTTTCTGCTTCAGTGACAGCGTGAGGAGGAGACTGGAAGCTTTCGCATCCATTTTCACTTCACCTCAGTTTAGCATTTTGTTCAAACCCTAAACTGTGGCTAATTTTAACTGTATTTATTGGCTGCGTTTGCATGTCTCAATAAACCATGGCTAATCGTGATCGCACAAGTCATAGTGGGCCGGTTCGCATGACACAACAGTCTACCGTGGGTTAAAGTGAGGCTGTGGGATGTGTGCAGCCACCATTTTGCTTATCCAAGCCCCAGTCAGTGGTTGTAGTGTACAGACCCACGAAGCGTGGGTTATGTGAGGGTTGAACAACCCTAGAACAGATGATGGGTTATGTAAGGGTTGTTTAACCCTCGCATAACCCATGCTTGCCAGGTTTGCACAGCACGAAAAACCCAGAGTAGGGGTCAGATATACGCTTGTCATTTTACTTTTGATATCAATTTTTATTCCGTGATTTAAGATGTTTTATTTTACTTTAGGAGCAGCAGTGAAAAGCAGTTTAAAAATCTTAGAAATAAAATAATAAAACACTATAAACCCAGTCATATTTTATACATCCGTTTTATAATTCATCTGTTTTCTTCCATGTTAATAAATGATTACTTGCAAGATGTAATGTCACTTGCCACACAAATGGATTTAAAGTATTGTCCTTTAGTTTACTTGGGATTGCAAAGCGATTAGAGTGCTGAAATGAGCAGAGAGTCCAGTGGGAAAGGTTCTGGATGTGGAGGCAGTGGCTTTCAGAGGTGGAGAGGAAGAGGAGGATGGCAAGGAAGAGGAAAAGGTCGTGGACAGAGAGGAGACTGGAAAAATGGTGCTGGGAAGTCTGGTATGTGAATTCTGCAAGGTGACTTTGCATTATTGTGTTTTGCTGTTGGGGCTTGCCTTTTTCTTAGGAATATGTTAGTTGCTGGAATGTGTCCTGTGATAGCATAATGCAATGCTGGAGTCTAGGGTTGCCATACTCTGGAGTAGCATAATGCGTTGTCATAGCCTTGAAATGGACTGAAGTTTTCAAACCTAAATCCCATCTCAAAGTTGCTTTTGTGGGTAGCACAGGCAGTTGATAGTTTCATTATCACTTTGGGTGTAAATTGTAACTACATCTACCATAATTTTCGTAAAACTGATTTAAAATTTGTTATCATTGACTTCTTATACTTTTCAGCTCCTCCTCAGCTCATTCAGACAACATTGGATTGGGTTACTCCTTACAGAGGTTGGAAACTTTATTTCTCTGAAGGTGAGCTTTTTCCTGAATATATAAGAGAACTGAATGGAAGGCTGGAGAAGGGGAAAAAATCTGGCTTGCACTTAATTCTCCTCTTCAACTCAAGGGGTGATGCTAAACTCTTGATACTGTAACTATAAAATACATGGTTATGTAAAAACAAACAGTTTGAAGTAAATGGGTTTACTTTTACATATTTGCTAATCTTCTTTTAGACTTTTAGCTCCTCAGAGTGGGGACCTGTCTTGTTTGTTACTCTGTAAAGTGCCATGTGCATTTATGGTGCTATATAAATAAATGCAAAAAATTATGTGCAAGCTCTCAAAAGCTTGATCACAATTGCGTGCGTTTTGGCTAGCCCTAATAAAAGTGTCCTGATTATGGAATTTGGATTTTTTCTTTTGGACAAACCCAACTTTTTAATGTATAAATAAATGGTTTAATATATAAATAAATGGTTTATGTGACTTGTGCTCGCTGGGCCAATAAGCAAACAACCTTTTGCAGATATCTGGGACACAGTACATAAAGTTTACTATATGAGGGACTAAAGCTAGTTCTCCCTTTCAAATGGAAATACTTTTAACATGTGCTTCACACTATGACCAGATGCTTTATTTTAAATACGTATTTAATTATTTAATTAATTTAAATTTAAAACATATCCTGCTTTTTAAAAGTAAGATAAACTAATTTTGGCTTCTCTCAAAAATGCTAGTAGTGCTCTAATCAGCTTTCTTGTCATGTAACCCAATCCTGTGCATGTGTATTGTGAAGTAAATCCTACAGAGTTAAATGGGTCTATAATATCAGTTATTGGGTTTAGGCACGCCTAGTTCTGCATAAGATCAGGTTTTAAGGCATATTACGTACACTTACCTGGGATTGAGCCCCATTGAACAAAGTGGGATTTACTTCTGAGTAAAAGTGCTGTACGTGTGTTTAGGATTATACGGCCAGTAGCTTTTTAATGCCTGTAGTAACCAAAGACAGTGATAGGCATCAGAATTAATGAGCTTATTTCTAGGGTTGCTTTGGAGAAAGGGGTTTTCTTTCTGATTGACTTGGTACCACTTTGAGGAAATGTAATTGCTAATAGAGAAGATTTAAGGAGTGTCTTTGGGTTGTATCAATTTATCTACTTAGAGTAGACCCATTGAAATTAATTGGACTTAAGTTAGACTAACGTTAGATACAGCCCTTTCAGTCCTAAGCAAAACAAATAACATCTGCAGCAAAAATGTTTTGTTCGACTTCAAAAGGGCATTGATTCCTTTAAAAAAATCAGATAAAGGATTTGCTTGCAATATAAACAATGCCTACTAATTAAACATGTGTGCTTTTAGGGTGTAGGATCAGGGTTACCTAGAGGTATAAATATCTGTGTTAACTCATCTGTGTTTTCCAATTCAGCATATGATGACAAATCCCCTTTTATTCAGAAGACTGACGCATTTGAAAAGTTTTTTATGTCTCGAATAGATCTTTATGATAAGGTAAGACATTATTATGTGGCCGTCTTTCCTTCCTCACCCTGCCCCCTATGATCTTAGAGTGATATCTTGCTTTGAATACATTTGCCTTCTGAGGCTAGATTGACAACCACAAGTAGCAGAGCCATTGTGGTGCCTTTTCTAGAAAGACTTGGCAGACCAATTCTGTACGGCCCTTTAGAAGATCTGTAATAACTTGTTTTACAGGCCTTTGGGGGTCTGATGTTTGGTCATGAGGCTTAATTTAGGATCCCTAGCGTTGATTATACTTTTTACTGTTCCCTATTGACTGCATTCTTACTAAGTTTTATAGCGTTCTTAAGTATATTATGATATTATGTTTACGATGTTATGCTGTCACTTGTTTGAAAGCCCTGGTGGGCGTAAAGCCAGGCTACTAATGCAATACAGTAGTGACCTTTACAAGGTCAGGACTGGAAGGGAGCTGAATACCTTCTAGTCAGCTTCCTTGCTCTGACAGCATCTTCATGTGCTAAACCACATCCCTATTAGCGTAGTTCACACAACGCTAAGCCGTGGTGTGGTTTGTTGAAATCTGGCTTGTCGTTGTGTCTGAACCTATCTGGGCAAATAAACTATGGTTTATTAACCAGGGGTAAACCCCAAGTAGAAGCCATAGGCCTGGTTTGCATGACAAGACAGCCCCACTGTGGCTTAATTCACCTACAGGAGCTGTTGTGTTGTGCTGGGCACCCACAGTTGCCATTTTTGCATGGTGCCGATGGGCGCTCAGCTTGCCATGGCTTGTTGTGTCATGTGAACCCAGGCAGCAGGGGTTGTTTGAGGCTCAGACAACTCTCAAATAAGGTGCCTGGAACGACATGACAGACTTTGCAGATGAATTAAGCCCTGGTGGGCTGCTGTGTTGTGCAAACCAGGCCATAGTTTGTTTTTGACTTGCGAAATCTGGCTTGTTTAAGCCATGGCTTGTAGTGATATCTGAACCAAGAACGATGCCTGATCCCTGGCTTGTTTGTGCTGCTTTCTGCCCTGAAACGGAGGCACCCACCAAAAGCAGCCTGAAAATGAAACTACTCTGAAGGGTGGCAAAATGGATGGGAGAGAAAAAAACCCAAATCAGGAAAATAAGCTGCGTTTAGTTTGCTCATGTGTAGGACAATTCATGGCTAATGCAACAAACCATGGCTCAGAGCAGCCTTCCCCAATATGGTGACCTCCAGCTGTTGGACTTCAGCTCCCAGCATTCCTGACCATTGGCCATGCTGGCTGCCGCTGATGGGAAGTGAAGTCCAAAATATTTGGAGTTCATCAGGCTGGGGAAGGCTGACTTAGAGTTATATGTGAATATAGCCATTGCATTTCAAGTGCTAAATTACTTGCACATCATGTATTAGCCTTCACTCAATTTAATCTATCTCATTCTGATTATAGTGTGCCAAAAGTGGAAAAGAGGAGTGCATAACCCAGAGGTTTCTCCCTGATTCAGGGAATAGTTCAACCAGTTGAGATAGCTCAAATGGATGAGCCAAAACTTATATATTCTGGGGGTGATGATGCTGTTTAATAAAGACTTGGTGTTTTGTGAGAATAGTATTGGCAGTATTGCCGAAACACTTTATTTATTAAACATTTAGAATTGCCCTTCATCCTTGCAGATACCAGTGCAGTGTACAAATATGATTAAAATAAAACGTAATAGAGTAAAAACACTGAGGTATAACCTTTTAAAATTCTGTGACAAATTCACTTCCACATAGTTTCATTTCTTAGGATGAAATAGAAAGAAAAGGAAGCATTCTTGTGGATTATAAAGAGCTGACAAATGATAAAGAATTAGTGGAATCAATACCTGATATTGCTTCTGAATTCAGGGAAATGCCACAGAAAATATTGGACTGCATGGGCCTGGCCATACATCAGGTAAATACATCAAACAGATAGTGAGCAGTAGACTTTTGAGTGCAAAATAAAAGATTCACAGATTGTAGGTGTTATCTGGTGTGACTGTGTCACTTACAGCACAATCCTATGCATGTCTGCTCAGAAGTAAGGTCCATTGAATTCAATGGAGCTTACTCCCAGGTAAGTGTGGATAGGATTGCAGCTTTACTGTTCCTTTAACAAGTATTTTTGTTGTTGTTCAGTTGTTAAGTCATGTCCGACCCTTCGTGACCCCATGGACCATAGCACGCCAGGCCTTCCTATCCTCTGCTCTCTCCCAGAGTGTGCTCAAGGTCATATTCATTGCATTGGTGATGCTATCTAGCCATCTCATCCTCTGCTGTCTCCTTCTCCTTTTGCCTTCGATCTTTCCCAGCATCAGGGTCTTTTCCAGTGAATTTTCTCTTCGCATTTGGTGGCCAAAATATTTGAGCTTCAGCTTCAGTATCTGTCCTTCCAATGAGCACTCAGGGTTGATTTCCTTTAGGACTGATTGATTTGACACTCCTTGCAGTCCAGGGGACTCGTAAGAGTTTTCTCCAGCACCACAGTTCGAAAGCATCAATTCTTCAGTGCTCAGCCTTCTGTATAGTCCAGCTCTCTCAGCCATACGTTACTACTGGGAAAATCATAGCTTTGATTATACGAATCTTTGTTGGCAAAGTGATGTCTCTGCTTCTTACTATGCTGTCTAGGTTTGCCATAGCTTTCCTCCCAAGGAGCAAGCGTCTTTTAATTTCATGGCTACAGTCACCATCTGCGGTGATCTTGGAGCCTAAGAAAGTAAAATCTGTCACTGCTTCCATTTCTTCCCCTTCTATATGCCAGGAAGTGATGGGGCCAGATGCCATGATCTGAGTTTTTTTTAATGTTGAGTTTCAAACCAGCTTTTGCACTCTCCACTTTCACCCTCAACAAGAGGCTGTTTAGATCGTCTTCGCTTTCTGCCATTAGGGTGGTATCGTCTGCGTATCGGAGGTTGTTGATAATTCTCCCGGCAGTCTTAATTCCAACCTGTGATTCATCCAACCCGGAGTTTCTCATGATGTACTCTGCATATAAGTTAAATAAGCAGGGCAACAATATGCAGCCTTGTCGTACTCCTTTCCCAATTTTGAACCAATCGGTTGTTCCATATCCGGTTCTTACTGTTGCTTCTTGACCCTCATACAGGTTTCTCAGGAGGAAGGCAAGGTGGTCTGGTACTCCCATCTCTTTCAGAATTTGCCACAGTTTGTTGTGATCCACACAATCAAAGGCTTTAGCGTAGTCAGTGAAGCAGAAATAGACATTTTTCTGGAATTCTCTTGCTTTCTTCATGATCCAGCGAATGTTGGCGATTTGATCTCTAGTTCCTCTGCCTCTTTGAAACCCAGCTTGTACATCCGGTAGTTCTCGGTTCACATACTGCTGAAGCCCAGCTTGTAGGATTTTGAGCATAATCTTGCTGGCATGTGAAATGAGCGCAATTGTACGGTAGTTTGAACACTCTTTGGTATTGCCCTTCTTTGGAACTGGAATATAAACTGACCTTTTCCAGTCTTGTGACCACTGTTGAGTGTTCCAAATGTGTTGGCATATTGAATGCAGCACTTTAACAGCATCATCTTGTAGGATTTTAAATAGCTCAGCTGGAATACTGTCATCTCCGCTAGCTTTGTTGTTAGTAATGCTTCCTAAGGCCCACTTGACTTCACTCTCTAGGATGTCCCGCGCAAGTTCAGTGACCGTACTATCATGGCTATCAGGGACATTCAGATCTTTCCTGTATAGTTCTTCTGTGTATTCTTTCCACCTCTTCTTAATTGCATCTGCTTCTGTTAGGTCCTTGCCTTCTTTGTCCTTTATCATGCCCGTATTTGCACAAAATGTTCCCTTGCTATCTCCGATTTTCTTGAAGAGATCTCTAGTCTTTCCCATATACTATCCCTACTTCTAAATATCTAACAGTCCTTGGAAAGAAGTTCTTCAGATTTTAGTAAGATTTTCTTCCAAGTAAATCAGCATAGGATTGCAGCCCAAGCTTCCTGCCTCTTTTTGTTTTTAAGGTTAAATTGGGTTACTTGCCCTTTAAGCAAAAGAACCTGGGCTGGGATCTTTCTTCTGCATGGTTGTGTTGTGTTTGATAGTCCAATAATTGTCTGGCTAGAAAACTAAACGAAGCAGAAGAAAGGGACACATGCATGTTACTGTGCACAACAATGCCGTCCTATGCATGTTTACTCAGAAGTAAGTCCCATTGAATTCAGTGAAATGTATCCCAGTTCATTTTGTAGGAGCGCAGGTCTGAGTGTCTTTTCAAAGGACCATGCTGCTAACAGGCTTCCCAGTTTCTAACTTCACTACATGTTAAGTTCCTTGGGCCCAAATATGAAAATTATGAAATCAGGAGGAAAAAACATTTTTTTTGTTTCAGTGGTTTGTAGTGTAATTTGAAGTTTATGTCTATTTTGACAGTGAAAGTTGGCAAATAAACTAATTTCACTTGGCTTGAACAAAGCTCTTCTTAGAGCCAGTAAGTGCTCATTCCGGCATCCTGCAAAATGCAAAGATTAGAACATGATTTTTTGTTTTTTGGGAGTGGATGTTAAGAATGCAGAGTTTTGACTCCTGAAAGCTTCTACAAAATCAGTGTGGTTAGATCCACAGTCCCATGAGTAAAGATTTTATTCTATTTGATTGTGAAACTGCAACACATGAAAGTCTGTTTCATGTGCATATAAAGCAGCATGTATCTTGTGCTTATTTTGCTATGCTTTGGAATACAAAATGGGTTTGTTACTAGCTAACATGAGTGGCGCTCCTCTTCAAGAGGCCTCCTAAAAGCCTATTCCTGAGGGCTTGCCCACCCCCACCCCCCACAGAAGAACGTAGGATGTAGCATGGGGGAACTGCAGTCGAAAGGAGAAATAAGCCAGGAACTCCCTCCTCCCTTGCAGAAGCAGAAAGCACCTTCTGTGTGAGCAAGGACACCTTTAGAAATTAAGGCTTAGATCCAAAAGTGATACCAATTATTTCTACATATAGTCTAAATTATGTAGAGTTTCATGGACATTGTTTTGCCTCTTTTTATTATCCTATAGGTGCTAAGCAAAGATCTTGAAAAACATGCAGCAGAACTGCAGGAGCAAGAAGGGCTACCCATTGATGAAGAGCCCATAATAAATGTACCATATATTCATGCAAGGTAGCTACTATTTTTTAAAATCCTACTAGAAGGATGAAAATCTGCATTTTCAAAAAAGGGGGAATTGTACATTTGTGTGCTATGTGGCATACACAAATTCTTGTATAATTGTAAAAGATAAAACTAGAAAATGGGAATTCTGTGATCATCTCCCAGGGTTTGCAGAGAATGCTGATATTAATCTTCAACCAGTAACCAATGAATGGAGGTGGCAACAGCAGTAATAACACCACCACTACTGGCCTCATTAAGGTGTAGCAACAAACAATGCTTTGTTGTTAAAAGAACGCATCCCATCCTTTGCACGTAGGAGAGAAAGCGTGAAATCTCTTCATTGAATTAATGGAAGGCTCGTTTCCATTGAGACAGACAACACGGCGTGGATATCAAATGTATTATGACTTCAACAATCATCCTATGTTCTTTGGGTAACAGGACTAAATGCTTCATGAACTATACTTCCAATAAGAATTGTTTTGGTTTCCTTCACCGTTGTAAGGAAGAGGGCAGACCATTTTTGTGGAATGCATAATAACTCTAGGAGCTTTGGCAATGTCAGTCTAGAAAATATGCCATTATAGTTGTATTGGCCCCAGGAGCGTAGCCAAGTCACCTGTAGTGTTAGAGGGGCCTAGAGATTTATAATGCTTGCTTAAGTTCATTATTAGTGCAGTTCCCTTGCTAGTAAACCTCTGAGCATGTGAAGATGAGTCAAAGGCCGATACATTCCACACTAATGAGCCAGAAGGCCTTATCAAGATGTGCCTGAGAAGCAAATTTTGTTTATGCTGAGCTGCAGGTGGCTGTGCAGAGAACCGTAGCAATGCTAGTTGACGGTGGGAATGAAGGCTAGGGAGTGCTTGCTGCTGTTATACTGCTAACATGTATTGTATAAAACCCATTTGATCCAATGGCTCGTGGTTCAGAGAAGCTGTCTGATCCAACCATTGGGTATGCTGTAAGTTACCCAGTAAAGTCTTCTTGTAAGTAAGCCTTTGGATCTGATTTATCACTATCATGGCACCTCTAACCTAAGTGTTCACTGCCCACGGCCAGGGCAACACAATAGTATATCAGAATAACTTGACAAAAAGGAAGTTTCCTAGGACTAAACGTGTTAACAACACACACAACATAACACACAGTCATCTTTGTTCTGAATTTTGGTCTGCTAGAATAATTTGCAGATCAAAATTTAGCTTGTAGAGGTGAATTCTTAGAAATACTGAAGTCATTACAGCTGTAATTCAGAGGTTTAAGCAGTATGCTTGCTATGTAGAAAAGGAATGCTATTTGGTATTGTAAAGCAAAGCATTGCTAAATTATTGCTAAAAGCATTAGCCCTGATCTAGGCAAAATTAGTTACATTTAAGTCCCGTTGAAATCAATGGCACAGGTTAGTTATGACTAATTAAAGTTTCATTGATTTTTTTTCCCAATGGGATGTACAGCCTGATTTTATGCATGTCTACACAGCAGTAACTCCTACAGAGGCATGCATAGCACGGTAGGTTTTAGGATGATCTCTCTGGATTGTATTTAATACACAGTTACCTAATTTTTGTTCTTTATGAATTATTATTTTTAGAGTGTACAACTATGAACCTCTTACTCAACTTAAGAATATTCGAGCTAATTGCTATGGGAAATACGTTGCTTTGCGCGGGACTGTTGTGCGTGTCAGTAATATTAAGCCTATCTGTACTAAGATGGCATTTATATGTAGCGCTTGTGGAAACACGCAAAGTTTACCTCTCCCTGATGGAAAATATACTCTCCCTACAAAGGTAACTATTCTAATAATTAAAACACTTTTTTAGCCACTTGTCATTATTAGACTGGTAAGACTAAACGCTAAGGGCAGTATCTGACTGTCCCATTCCACAAACTCAAATAGCAGTAGCAGAACCTCAGCAGAACCTTTCTGTTGCACAAGTATAATGCACAACTGTTTGCACGGGGGTAATGTGCAAGTGCTTGCACAACCCCACTTGCGCAAACATGACTTTAGTTGGATTCTCCTCTTGGGCATAGTTTGGAACCTAGTTTCCACTAGCACAATGACACAGTTGGATAATGCCCTAAAGTAGTAACATTTAAGGGAAAATAAGAGACCTTTCAAAAATTAGACAAAATATCTGTCATGCCTTCTGGTTTACTACCAGTTTGATCAACATGGCTTATATGTTTAAAGCTAAAGAATTATTCAGAGTGGTATTATTCAAGGGGGAAGGAAAATCAATACAGATTTGATTCCTCCTACCCCAAAATCATATGGAACAAGCTGTTGCCATATAAGCCTGCTTTTGTACTAAATTTCAACATAATGTGTTTTCAGTGTCCTTTGCCTGAATGCCATGGACGATCATTCATTGCAGACAGAAGTTCTCCTTATACTGTTACAGTGGACTGGCAGTCCGTTAAGTAAGCACACAGTGTGGTTCTTTTAATGTGATATTTTGGCGGTATAATTGAAATTTGTTGATAAACTCTACTTTGGACTCTCATATTTTTATAAGTTGAGGTTTAAGGAAAACATTGCTATGTTCTTGAGAAAATTAATAACCGACTGTATCATTTTTGAAGTGTAATATAACTCCTTTTTTGAAGTTGTGTTGAATAAAAATAAATCCCATCCCTAAATGAAATGTTCAGTTCCTTCCCTCTTATATTGGTTTTACACAATAAATAGCCACCCTGATCCAAAGTCAGCAATCCTATCTCACATGCCATGAAAAACAGATTTGGTGCTTTGAAGAGTTTGGTTTGAGCTCTGGCTACCAGGTACTCTCCTTCCTGAATAAAGTGCTGCTTTTTAGAAAGAAAGCATCAGATCCTTCATTTGCAATTCATGTGAACCAGCCTTTACATATTAGTAGAATGTTTAGAACAATTCTTAGAGAGGTCATGTTTCTTGAGAGGGAATGGATTACCAGGATTTATTTATTTCATTTCTATACTGCCCAATAGCTGGAGCTCTTTGGGCAGTTCACAAAAATTAAAACCAAAGAGCACACAATAAAACAATACAAAATATATAAAACAAAACCACAGTAAACAATACAACCAGAATAAAACCTAGTAGCAGTGCAGGGATTTAAAATACAGATTTAAAACAGCACAGCTAAGAGCTAAAATGCTAAAATGACTGGGAAAATAAAAAGGTCTTCACCTGGGGCCGGAAAGAATACAATGTAGGTGCCAGGCGAACCTCACTAGGGAGCTCATTCCACAGCCGGGGTGCCATAGCAGAGAAAGCCCTCCTCCTAGTAGCCACCTGCCTCACTTTCCTATGGGCAGGCACATAGGGGAGGAGGTGATCCTTCAGGTAACTTGGCCCCAAGCCGTTAAGGGCTTTGAATGTTAATACCAGCACTTTGAATCGGGCCCAGAAATGGACTGGCAGCCAGTGCAGCTAGAAAAGTACCGGCATAATATGAGCTCGTTGGCCAGTCCCTGTTAATAGTCTTGCTGCCCTATTTTGGACCAGCTGAAGTTTCCAGACCGTTTTCAAAGGCAGCCCCACCTATAACGCATTGCAGTAATCCAGATGAGAAGTATCAGAGCATGGATAACTGTAGCTAGGCTATCTCTGTCCAGATAAGGGCGTAGCTGGTATACCAGCCTAAGCTGATAAAAAAAATGCTCCGTGCCACTGAGTTCACCTGTGCCTCAAGTGACGGTTCTGGATCCAAGAGCACCCCCAAACTACAAATGTGATCTTTTAGGGGGAGTGCAACCCCCTCCAGAACAGGTTGAATATCACCTAGCCGGGCAGACGAACCACCCACTAACAGTACCTCCACCTTGTCTGGATTGAGTTTCAGTTTATTGGCCCTCATCCAGTCCATTACCATGCCCAGGCCCTTATTCAGAACAGCCACTGTCTCACCTGGGTTTGATGAGAAAGGTGGAGCTGGGCAATATGCCATCCACATATTGATGGCACCTCAGCCCACACCTCTGGATAACCTCCCCCAGCGGTTTCATGTAGATGTTAAACAGTGTGGGGGATAAAATAGAGCCCTGTGGAACCCCATGGCATAATTGCCATGGCACAGAGCAATAATCCCCCAGCACTACCTTCTGGCGTTGGCCATCCAAGTAGGGGCAGAACCACTGTGGTGCAGTGCCTCCAACTCCCAACCCAGACAGCCTATCCAGAAGGATACCATGGTCGATGGTATCAAAAGCCGCTGAGAGGTCCAGGAGAATCAACAGGGTTGCACTCCCCCTGTCTCACTCACAGCAGAGGTCATCCCACAGAGTGACCAAGGTAGTTTCTGTTCCAAAACCAGGCCTGAAGCCCGATTGAAATGGAACTAGATAATCCGTTTCATTCAAGAGGGCCTGGAGCTGTTCTGCAACCACCCATTCAAGCACCTTGCCCAAGAAGGGGATGTTGGCCACTGGCCTATAATTGTTAACATCCTCCAGGTCCAGGTTAGGCTTTTTCCGGAATGGTCTGATGCCTCTTTTAAAGAGGCCAGCACCACTCCCTCTCTCAAGGAGGAATTTACAACCTCCTGGACCCAGCTGAACATTCCCTCCTTATTTGATTTAATAAGCTGTGAAGGGCAAGGGTCAAGCACACAAGTGGTCGATCAGACACACACATACATTATAGGAAGCACATTATACAAGTACTCCAGGATCCAAAGTGAGTTCCTCTAGCCTTCCAGGCACAAATTGGGATGCTATTTTTGACGTACAGTATCCTAAACAGTTTGTATACTCTATCTCTTACCACTTCCATCCCCTGAAGCTGTTTAATGTAGCTATTTCCTCTGATTTAGGCTGGGAGTATAAATTTGCACTATCTGTATGTAGTATCTTAAATACAAAATTATTATACCATGTATTCTAGGATTCAAGAGCTCATGTCAGATGATCATCGAGAAGCTGGTAGAATTCCTCGCACAATAGAGTGTGAACTGGTTCAGGATCTTGTAGATAGCTGTGTTCCAGGAGATGTGATTACCATTGCAGGAATTGTCAAGGTGTCAAACACCGAGGAAGGTACACTATGTCTGTCTATAGCTTATGTGAGTTGGTGTTTATGCAGGTATTCATCTTCTTTGGAATTTATGAAGTATATGGTTAAAGAAATTGATAAAATGGTAAAAGACACTGTCTTAAAATAGCAACTCTTGTGGCTATCTGTGTGCATGACCGTGTAGTCTAATGAGAAGTAATCCTAGTGAGAGCTGATGAAGGTAGACGTTGAGCTACAAATCCCCAGTTCAAATCTCTCATCTGTCATGAATTTATGAGACAACCTCAGGCAAGCCATTCTGTATCAGCCTCTGCTCCTCCCCACCCCTGAAAATATGGGAAGGATAATATTGATCTTACTTGAAAATGGGAAGCACTTTGTACACTTGAAACTACTGTACAAATACTAAGAATTAAAAACAATAATGAAATTAAGTTCTGTTGATTTCAGTGGGACTTCTGTATCAGTAGTTGAGTACAGGATTGAAATATAGCTTGATGGATTTCATTTTGAGTATTTTGTTGCATCACTTTCATGTTCTAATACTAGACGTTTTTGGTTTGAACTTCAGTAAGGTTTCTGACATGCAAGCAAAACCCTTAGAATATTACCAAATCTGAGTTCGCAAAACTGGGTGGACTTGGCCACTCTGCGCCTATTGACGTCTTGCATACATTTAAGGCTGATTAAGGCTTAACAGGGGAGAAGCCAGTTTTTGCTGATTCCTCCCTCATCCTGCCATCTGTTATATCCCCTGAAAATCTGCTTCAGTGGGTTGGGGGACCCTTCGGAACATGGGAGAGGTGCCTCTGAGGGTGCTGTAGAGGAAGGGAGGAATCGACAAAAATATCTTCTTGTCCCTTTCTGCCAGCGGGAGTGTTGCAAGCTGAATTCCTGCCGGTGGAATAAAAACATCACCACATCCGTGGTATGGAAACAATGCATCTTTACAAATAAGCATATTAATTGCAAGTATCTAGGTTACTTTGGTCCTTGGAGCTGAATAAGCTGGTAACTTCTGATATTAATGAACTGTCATCCTGTGTTTAGTTAACAAATATTTAAAACTAAGTTAATATTTACTATGAGCCTTTGTATAGTATGTCCCTGTACAGAGATATTAACATGACTGCTGGTTTGATAATTTAACAGGAGCATCTAGAAATAAAAATGATAAATGTGTCTTCCTATTATACATCGAAGCAAACTCTGTCAGTAATACTAAAGGACAGAAAGTCAAGAACGATGAAAATGGAATAAACCATCAAGCATGCATGGAGTTTTCGCTTAAAGATCTTTATGCTGTTCAGGAAATTCAAGCTGAAGAGAATCTGTTCAAGCTGATTATTAAGTATGTCATTTCTTGCATGTCAGTGGATATTATATTTTGCTTGCCATCGTGTCTTAACACTCCAAATTACCAATCTGAACTAAAAAAACTAAAAACAGGATCACATTTTTGGAGAAAGTGGGTTGCATGTTATTTAGTCATCAAACAGCAGTACCTGGTTAGGCATAACTGTAATTAAGCAGCAATTTCTATATTCTTTGCATGCCCCAAAATATGAATACAATGGTAGGGAGTATTCTTCAAATCAGGAATGTTTTGTTAAAAGTAGACCCATTACAAGTCACTTCTGGAGTCCATGGTGGAATGTATGCAAAGTTACCTCTAACCACCATTTAAAAGTTGGGCACCTTTTGTTGTGTTCCCAGCTTCTCGGGGGGGGGGGGGGGAGAAATATTTGTACTATGTTACAAAAAGGAGCTCTGCCAGTAAGGGAAAGTCTCCCCTACCCCCAAGATCCATCATATATGTAAAGTCAGAGATGTATAAAACAGCAAAACCAAGAACAATCCAGGTGCTAAAATGTGGTAATAATAACTTTGCCAACCTCCTGTACTGGTAGAAATGTAACAAAAACATGCTGTGAGTTCCAGCTGGCAGTATCCTAGACAGACACCATGCCCCTTTTGTACTACTTGTATGATCTCTTAGGATAACTTCAGAGGTAGGAGAGGATGTCACCTGCACCATTTGTGACCTCACAAACACTGTGCTTAAAGACAAGGCCCATATTGGCCATAGCCACTGTGTGACACTGCTGAAAAGGGCACATGAATCTGCTTTACTACTGAATAGTCTTTTTTCAATTTTTCAATTTATAACATGGTCTGATATACTGAACTAGAACAACTTCTTCTGTTCTCCATTCCACTTGTGACCTGGGAGGGGATAGATGAGTGCCAGAACACCAAGCAGATGGAATCGGATTTGAGGTGCTATTAGAGGAGGAATCTAAAATGCTCACTCTACAGTCCTTGGAGTCCAGGATGTTCAGAATATAGCACAGCTGAACAGTAGGCATCTAAAACATTGGTAGGAGAGATAGTGAGTGCAGGTACTTTCTGTGTAACTAGTATAGATTTATAAGTATCCATAAATACTTCCTAATGTTAAACAGTTAAAACTAGTCCAGCCAAAGTTAATCACTTAGTCTTAGTGATTTCAGTGGAAGAGATGTAATGATTGAAATCAATGGGTTGGAGCCAGAGTTTTGCTCTGCCAGTGGGAACATAACCAGGTGGAATTCTGCTCACAACACTCCAGCTTATGGAACATGGGGGAAGGTGATTTTTGCCAATTTTCCTCTCCCTCTGCAGCCCTCAGCACCAACTTTCCCATGTTCCAGGGGGTCTCCCAATTCTCTGGAGCAGTTTTTTGGGGGACATTGTAGGGGAAGGATGGAATCAACAAAGATTGTATCTTCCCTGATTACACAGTTGGAGAGCTCTGCTGGACCAAAAGCTTCCTGTGGATCGAAGGAGCCCTTCTGTCTGCCACAGGATTTTGCTGAATCCAATTTAATGTGTCCTAAAAGTGCTTAGCTTTGGCAGAATTGTGCCCTTAGCATTCTTTATGGACTTGGAATGTTTAAAACTTAGGTTTTGATGTTTGCAAAGGAAGAGTAGTTGTTAGGCTTGTAAGAAAGCCCAAACCTTCTGCTAATTCTGTTACTGCTAGCAAGATATTAGCCAGGCTGTGTGTGTTTCATAACTCTGTACAAAAAAAGAATATGATAGCAGCTAAGAATCTCAGCATACTTTGAAAATGCAATTTTCTTACTAGGTGTTATATGGCTACAGAGAGAGATTTGAAAGTGTGTGTGCAATGCTTGGTGAAATCCCAGAAGCCAAAGTACAGTTCCATGAGTAGTATTTCAGGGCCCTATGTAGCACCTTGCTCTTGTCCCTCCCAACGACTAGCAGGAGGAGAATAACTAGTATAGAATGCATGCAAATTTGCTTAATTAGCACAAGTCATACAGGCTTACAGAATTCAGTTTAACAGAGTTTGCATTACCTTAGCACTGGTGTGTGTGTGTGTGTGGGGGGCTATTATTCACAACTCTAAATGTTTGTTTTGATACTATGTTGTTAATATTGCATTTTTTCCCTCCTAGCTCTCTTTGTCCTACTATCTATGGTCATGAGGTAAGTGCATTCCAACAACAAAATTCTGAGGTCTATATTCTAAATGCTTTCCAGAAATCATAGGGTTCTTTTTTAATTGACCACATTTTGTCAATTAACTTGTTGGCAACAAACAATAAGCAATGCCGAATAGCACTGTGTAAGATTGAGGCTTCCATTATTCTGTATTCCCCTGCCATTTGTAGGATTCAATCTGTTAACTTAGCATTAAAAATAAATTCCTGAATTCCTCATGCGATCTGATCTAGACGTGTTCTGAAGGCCACAGTGAAAATACATAATGAACTTCAGGGTAGCTGACAACTTGCATATTTGCTGGCTTTAATTATTAAAAAATGTGTATATCACTTTTATAATGTGACAGTTAAAGGTTTTATAATTATTTTATAGGAGTTTATCTGAGATTGTTGTTCCTAACGTCTACAAACTGATGTCATGTGATTTTAAAACAATGAACAGATCCAGTTTTTAATTGCCTTGTTCCTGATGTTTAGTATTTTGCCTTTGCATTTTCATCTCTACCTCTGAAGGGTAGGATTTTCAAGTTCTTACCAGGTATCAGTGGACCATGTGCTGCCACCTTGAGCTAATTGTTTCAACTATCTTATGTGTCACTCTTTCATTGAATAGATTGTGAAAGCTGGCTTAGTGTTGGCATTATTTGGAGGATGTCAGAAGTATGTGGATGATAAAAACAGGATTCCTATTCGAGGAGACCCACACCTTCTGGTGGTTGGAGATCCAGGACTAGGGAAAAGTCAGATGTTACAAGTATGGATGATTATCATACTACTTTTAGTGCAAGGAAATGCCATATAGTCTTGTTTCCCGGGGTTATTTTGTTCTTTTTAGTATAACTGTGGTAGCTGACTCACAGCTTGCAAAACTCACCTTTTCCATTTGTTTCCTAAGGCTGTATGCAATATTGCGCCTCGTGGTGTCTATGTTTGTGGCAATGCCACTACTACTTCTGGCCTGACTGTAACTCTGTCTAGAGACAGTTCATCTGGAGATTTTTCACTGGAAGCTGGTGCTCTTGTGCTTGGTGATCAAGGTACTACATAAAGTGTTATTTTAAAGATCCAACGTTTATTATGGCATACGCTTTCATGGACCACCATCCACTCAGTTAGAAGCATGAAGTGTCATCCTAAACGACTTGGGACAAGGTTACCTTAGGGACTTCCTCACCCTTTGCGTCCCTGCCTGGTCCTTGCAGTCCTCAGGAGGGAGTAGAGAGTTTACAGTTGCTGTGTGTGTGTCGTGGGGGGGGCGGGGGTCTTACCTTCCTCCTTTTTTTCTTTTTAAATATGTTTTAAAGGCCATGGCTTTGGCAACGGAGCTTTGGTCACCACCAAAGAGTGGTAGTAGCCAGAGCTCTACTGCTATTGTGCTGGCAGCTTTACAGATATTCTTAAAATAAAGACCGGGGGGGGGGAGAGTAAGAAGCCCTCTGACACACATACTTGTAAGCCACTCACTTTCCCACCGAATTGTTTTATCCACCTTCTCTTTTGCCGGAGAGGTTTTTCCTGAAATGCCCCCCCCATCCCCAAATCAGGTGAACTTCTGAAATGACAGGAGACTAGTCCTAGTTTTTACATACTTTTGGGATTCCCTAGGTAAGCAGAAGTATATATGTTGGTGGTAAATTAAAAGAAATATACACTTTAAAAAGGTAACTTAAAAATGGCTGGACAAGGGCCTGTGAGCTTCTGGGATATACGGAATGTTGCCATGTCAGTTGAGGGGGGACGATTAAGGAATGGAGTAGAGGGGAATAAGATGAAATTTGCCAGCTTAACCCCCTAACAGCTTTGTAGTCAGTGTTCTGGAAGTGGGGAAGGGCTAGGGTTGCGTGAGTACTTGCTGTAAAGGTGTATTTCCCTCCCTGCATTTTACAGGGATATTTCATCCCCCCCCCAGTGCTATATAGCAGAGATGGGGAACCTCTGGTATTCCAGATGTTGTTGGACTCTAACTCTCATCAGCCCTAACCAGCATGGTCAATGGTTAGAGATGATAGGTGTCGTAGTCCTTCAGATGTTGGAACTCCAGGTTCCCAACCCCTGCTATATAGCAGTAAAATGCTCAAAACCTGCTAGCACTTTATAGCACAGCAAGGGAAGACCTCAGCCAGTGTGGGAAAGAAAAAAATGTCCTTTTTCCTCTCTGCCTCCCCCCCCCCCCCCCGTGGCCTGAACAGGAGCACTCCTGTTGGGGGTAGGAATACACTGCAACATTTTGTTGCAGGTTCCACTTGTACTTCTTTCTGACTGATGCTGCAATCCTATGCATACTTACCTAGGAGTAAATCCCATTGAACTCAGTGGGACTTACTTCTCAGTAGACCTACATAGGCTTACTCTATGACTTATCTTTGAACAGATGTGAGTGCCTTGGCTTGCTCATGTGCAGTTTTGATAAATAGTTTCAGAATATGTAGTTGCCCTGAATAAGAAATGGGGATATGTGTGTTGAAACAAACTTCAATATGAGTAACCCTTTCTGTAGTTCAAAAGGGGGCTAAAGGTGCATGCTCCTGGACTGGGAACATCATAGGTAAATTCTGGGCAGATGGTTGGCACTTGTAATCTTTGATCGCACCAGTTTCCTATTTGGGATAGGGACTGAATCTCCTTTTCAGGCAGATGATCACCACTGTCGAAGCTATCAGCACTGATCATCTGTTGGCCATGTTGACCTGCATGACAGTACTTGGGCAGCCCACTGTTGTGCATGTGGATCTCCTTGGCCATGTTAAATGATACAGGTTTTTCTAGAGAAGTCTCACATTGGGTATCTAAAAATGGTTAGAACTGACGGGTGGTTTGAAAATTTTTGAGAAGCCACCATAAAAAAATGAAATTGTGTAGTTGAAAGAGTTGGGAGCAGGAAGTACTAATTTGAAGAACAGCTCTCGGCATATTTTAAAAGAATCCTTTCCCTCTGATGCCTTTCACTTGGCAATTGCAAGAGTTCTAGAGAGATGTCTCTGCCATTTTTCGTTCATTTCTGTAAATTTGTTTTTAGGTATTTGTGGAATAGATGAATTTGATAAGATGGGGAACCAGCACCAAGCCCTGCTGGAAGCTATGGAACAGCAAAGTATCAGTCTTGCTAAGGCTGGTATTGTTTGTAGTTTGCCAGCGAGGACATCAATTGTAGCTGCAGCAAATCCAGTTGGAGGACACTATAACAAAGCCAAAACGGTATCTGAGAATTTAAAGTAAGTACTTCTAAAATGTTTGTCCAATAGCTTGCAACAGAAACAAGAAAGTGGGGCATTTTTCATGAATTAATTTTTGTGGATTTGGTGTAATTTTTCATGAAAGATTCTCAAATGTTAAATTGATTTAAATCTATATATAATAGCTTTATTTGGAGAGACCCCACATATTTTAATTCTTCATACCAACTGTGCTTTCAGATATACTACACACACATACCCACACACACACGCTGTTCCCACTCCTAGACACACAGATATTATATTTGCTCTTTTTTCTCATACAGAATGGGAAGTGCTTTATTGTCCCGATTTGATTTGGTATTCATACTGCTGGATATACCAAACGAAGATCACGACCACTTGCTTTCTGAACACGTGATGGCAATGAGAGGTGGAAAACAGACTGGATGCAGCAGTGCTGTTGTGACTCGTGGGAACTCTCAGAATTCAAATTTATCAGTCCTTGAAGCTGTTTCAAACAAACCATTGTCTGAAAGATTAAAGGTAACATATTCTCTTCAGGGTTTTTTTTATACTGTCTCATAACCATCTCATATCCCCATGGAATGATTAAAGACTGCTTAGAGATGATAAGCTTTAGCAATATTTTCTCCTGCCTTCCACATGGAAGGCTAGAAGAGAGGGGGCATAGCTATTATCTTAGATTCTGCAGGTCCTACCAGTCCCCCTAGTGTGGCTGGTATAGAAATGCAGGGAATCAAAAATCCCTTATGCTTTTTTGTTAAACTTTACCTACTAGTGATGCTTCTAGGCTTCAGCGAACCCTCTTGGCACCATAAACCTCTCCTTTATTTCCCATTGCCTCCAATTTTGTACCTTTCTCAGTTGTCATTTCTGCCCCACCTCCTCTTTCTTTCCCCGCTTCTCACTACATTTTTTTTAACCATCCAACTGCTAACCTTGTGGATAGTGTGATCTACTTCTGCCAAGCTTCACCTGCCCTAAATTCCCTTCTGACTATTCTTTGTTGCAAGTGGAAAATCCAAGCTTTGCCACAAGGGAAACCATGCTTAGTACAAACAGAATACGTTATATAAATGTTGGCATCTGTCTTGTTGATGGTTCAACTGTTGGTTTATTTAGGACACCTGCAATATTTTAGGGTTGTCTGGGAGAAATACTGGAGGGATGTGGCACCTTTTTTTATCTGTATCACAGGGTACAATCTAAAGTGTATTACAACACCATAGCATTGACTGGGAACCGAGTTCATTCTCTCTTGTTTTTGCCGTCCTTGTAGCCCTTAGCATGATGGCCAGTCAGTGTTGAGGTGGCTTACACTAAGGTGGGTAAGAATCCCAAATTCTGTTTTAATTATTGGATTTCCGTGACTAGTAAACTACAATTCTGTGACATGACTTGAAAAGTATAAAGATAAATTAGCACATTTTTTAATCATCTGTGCACTTTTATTCTAGTTACACATCTAATGTAATACCCATGGTGTGGAAGCAACCGGATAACTTCAGGCTTCTTAGTAGATATCTCCCTTCAGCTTCATGAGAAGAGAAATAATTTTCTTTAAAGCATTAGGATTTGAAAACGAGATCCTGCACTTTACAGCCATGTAGACCTCTAGTATTCTTGGCTGTATCTCTTCTGTATGCCTCTGCCCCAGTTACAGACTCCACACAGTGAACCCTTCCTATAATCTCACTGATACCCATGGGGCTCTGCAAGGTGACAAAATCCTGTCTGTTTGAAATGACAAACTGTAAGCTTTTTGCAAAACCAAAGTTCATACCCTGGTGCTGCTCTTTTGGCTAGCTGGCAAACACTCCTATGTTTTTGAGGAGACCATATTATTTATGTTTATGTTTCTCCTGTGTCTTTGAACAGCTGTTTCTTCAGTAACTGTTTGTTCAACGTTAGGAGCTCACTCTTTGTTTCATTTCTCTTCACTGCTTTTTCTAAACATCTAGGAATTCTTTGTAGACACCATATCCAAATGGGGTTTTCACATCTGGGGCAGTATCCAATGCTGCCCATCTGCGAGTGGGGCCCTCCGCCACTTTTGTTCTGTGGGCAGTCAGCCCTGCCAATTCCCTTCTGCAATCTGCACCCACTGCTTGTGCAACGGAGATTAGGACTTCTGGGGCCAAGCCCCCAAACAAGCAGAAATGCTAGTTTCTGGAATGGGCGTTTCTGCTTGTTTTGGGTTGTCCCTGGAAGTGCTAAATCTCTGTTCCCCAAGCAGAGGGCGCTCCTTGAGGAAGGGAATCATGCAGGGCAGTCTCCATTGGAGACTTCCCCCCGGTTCTGAATTAGTTTTTGTTAAAATTTAAAAGTAGCTGATAAATTGTCCTGAAATGCAATGTTTATGTATAATAACTAGGACCCAAGGCACCATGAGTGGTGGTTTGCTTGTGCATCTGTGTTTTTCTGCTTCCCCTTTTCAGCAACAGCCTCTGGAGTGTTACTCAATGAAGTGCAAGGAGCCACCAATGGAAGGAAATATTCCCCTTCCTCACCTGTACAGAAGTGCTTTCCACTTGCACATGGGGTGGGAAGCTGGATTCTGCCCACTGAGTTTAATTTATTATGTAGCGCTGCTGTGTTCAAAGTGTTGTGAGAATAGATGTAACAATCAAGATCTACAGTAGAATGACTTGCAGAAATACCTATGATTGAGCTGAGTGTTCAAGCTGGGACTTCGGGGTCTAATGCTCTACCCATGAAAACTACTGTGCTTCATATCTAATGCTGTTCCAGTTGAAGTGGAACCTTGCAGTACCTGAACCATATTTTTAATTGTTAGGTCATTCCAGGAGAAATCTTTGACCCAATTCCACACCAACTGTTAAGGAAGTATGTTGGCTATGCTCGGCAGTACGTGCACCCAAGAATATCTCCAGAAGCTGCTCAGGTCCTCCAGGAATTCTATCTTGAGCTCCGACAACACGGCCAAAGAGCTGATAGTACACCTATCACCACACGACAGCTAGAGTCATTGATACGTCTTACTGAGGTATCCTTTAATTTCATCTTTCTTGTTACTAGGGGTTTTACAATAGGCAGATTTGGACAGGTGACAGACTGCTGAGAAATTAGTGGATTTTAAAGTGGGGGCACAAAGATTCTCTTATTTGTACTTCCATGATAAAGAACTGATTTATTTTAATTAATACACAATGATGCCATCAGCCTGGTGGGATCAGATCTGAATTGCCAGATTTCTTGTGAATCCAGGGAAGCAAGAAAAAACCCTCACCATAGTTTATGCTACTACCATCTTTTTGTGTAAATAAAAAATTACTGTAGAGCGTGTTAAAAGGTAACAAACAGGCCTCAGCCATATTTATAGCCTTCAATTCCTTGACCCGTTCCTTATACGGTTGCATGGTTTTGTCATGTTCATCCTGTCATTGGCCTCTAAATAGAGCTATTACTTAAAATTGGATGCCCCAAACTGGACGCTATTCTGGATATCACCAGTGATGAGTAGAGTACTATAATTCTCATATCTTAAATATGATGGTGCAACTGAGATTAATCCCTCTTGCAACAGTATTATGCTGCTGATTCAAATTTACTTTACTATTAACTGTACTCTTCTCCGCCTCACCCTAATATTTTACACTGATGCTACCTTGTCGCCCCTTTGCTATGCTAATTTTATTATTCCAGGGAACAACATTTTATAATTTCTTTTTTATTGTGAAATTTCAACATACATACATACATACATATATGAGATTGAAATTATATGCATAGATTGTATATATCCATATCAATGAATACATATGAAATGGATATATATATATATATATATATTTCTAGTAATTATACATAAGCTTCAACAAAAGCAGACCAGATATCCAAACAAGTATCCATTCGAGGGAGGCATCTATACGCTACCCATTGAAAGCATTGTAAGGTCCTCAATCCATAGCATTATAGGAGGTGAGCACTTACCCTTGCAATGTTGTAATATTCTTTTGATTTTCATCTACTGATTTATCAAGATCCTTTGAGATTCTACCCATACCTTCAAAATTATTTTGTGTTGGATCTCAATTTCAAAATATATGAAGTTGCTTTATGCTGAGTCAGAATATTTGTCCATCTAGCCCAGTGTTATGTACTCGGATTAACAGTGCCCTCTAAGGTCTCAGAGGGCCGAGAGATCTTTCCCAGGCTGGCCACCCATCATTTTAACTAGAGATGCCAGGGATTAATCCTGAAGGCTTGTGTGTGCAAAATATTTCTGCTCCCGAGACATGGCTTCTCCCATATATTCTCCAGCCACCTTCCAAGAAATTAGTAAAATAACATTTGGGTCTTAAGTTTATTTAACAGGGATCCAGTAATGATCATTTTCTGAATGTAATTCACCTACCTTCGCTGACAGTCCTTTTCAATCAATCAATCAATCAATCAATATTTCACAAAATTCAGTAACGTTGCTGAAATAGCCCAATTTTTAAATTGAAGAATGAGGATATATTTGTCTTTTTTCTTCATACCCAAGTGCAGACTCTTTTCACATAGGCTTTCTGGTCTTACTAGACAAGGGAAGAGCCAACATATTAGTTTAATTTTAATTATGCTTTTTAGGCACGGTCAAGATTAGAATTAAGAGAAAAAGCCACCAAAGAAGATGCTGAGGATGTCATAGAAATAATGAAATACAGGTAAAATACACTGGATAAAGCACAATTGCAACAAACCAAACTTCTATAGGGTTCCAGTGAGCACCTGGAGCTCTCCAAAAGCAGCAGCTGTTTTCATTTGCTTCACTGTTCTGTGCACATTTCCATTGGGTATGTGGAGCTGTCTCCTACACTACAATGAATGAACACCCCTTATCCACTTGGTGGTCTGTGTGCACATTGGAGCCACTGGATTAATGTCAATAGTTAAGCTTTGTATTTTTCATGCAGACAAGCCAATTATTAGCTGGTAGACATTAAGGGCAAAGTGTGATGATCCCCAAAAGGTCATTATGTGCTCAATATTATTGCCCTATAGATTGGCAAATACTAAGGAGCAATTTATAACATTCCTCCCCATCCTAAGAAGCAAGCCGTGAACTTTTGTTCTAGCCACATAGTGTCTAACTACACATGACGTGCTAATGTGTGCAATGGTGCTACAGTGCTGTTTAGTTTTTTTTTTTTTAAGCATAGCAGCTTCAGGAGGGGGAATTTAGAACAAAGAAGTAGCCAGGGGGTGGTTAACCCTTGGGGAGAGCAATACAGTGGCCACTAGACACTGTCTAGAGGGCCATAGGATTTTTTTGATTTATTGGGTCCGAGCTTGTAGACAGTGCTCCGAGCTCGGAGCCAGGAAACTGCACTCCCTGCCCCCTCTGCCTCATAGCCTGTGCTGGGAGAACTGTGGCGGCTGCCTCTCCATGTTTGTAAAACAGAGTGCGGAGAGGGTGAAAAGGGGGCATTCCTGGGGGAGGGGACCACGGAAGCTCCGTTATGTTGCTTCCTATGGGGTCTCCAGGCCCATTCCCACCCCCTTTCTGAAGCCCCAGCTAGATGCATGAAATTCTGTGTCAAGCCAAGAATGGAGAGTTGGCGGAGTGGGGAGTAGAGGAACCCCTCTGTGCTCCACCTGACCAGCATTGGATAGGTTTCAGTCTCTTCGGAGGCTGACATCTATCTCAATAGGATTGTGCCCTAAAAGAACAAAAATACAGCTGCACACATTGGTATTGTCCCTGATGTGTTTCAAAAACATTTCTTTCTCAAGGGAAAAATTTGTCTGTAAAACAAGTCAAAGTACAAAAAAGTCTATATACTCTAAAAAACAAACAAACCCCAACACCCAGTACATTCTGCATTCAACCCACTGATGAATGCCCAATGAACATCTGTATTGAAAAGGTAATGCTCATTGATTGCACTTAGGAGTCCTAGTCTTTTAAGTTTTAGAATACATTATGGAGGCTGAAGAAAATATTGATAGAACCAATAGTTGAACAGCATGCTAGGTTATGCTGAACCTAGTCAATAGAACTGTAAACTGTGTAAGCTTTTTTATGAATGTTTCACACACTTATGGTTAAGGACAGGAAGAATTAACTGTTCCAAATGCTGTTCACCATCTAATTTACACTTTGTCTCAATTACTTGTTGATCATGTATGTTTTGGTGTTTTCTTCCTCAAGCATGTTAGGAACTTATTCTGATGAATTTGGGAAGTTGGATTTTGAACGTTCTCAGCATGGATCTGGAATGAGCAACAGGTCACAAGCAAAGAGATTTGTTTCTGCCCTCCATGGTATTGCAGAAAGAACATACAACAATCTCTTTGAGTTTCAACAGCTTCGGCAGATTGCAAAGGAAGTAAACATAAAAGTAAGTCACAGTAAAAATGTGTATTTGGGAAGAATGAAATTAGCTATTGGAATTACTAGTTGAAAAGAATAAAGTTATGATTCCAGCATCTCCACTTGCGTTGATCAGAGGAACCCAATCACATTTAACTTATATTTAAGTGGAAAATTAACAAGGAAGTTCAGCACAGTCACATTTGACTTCAAAAGAGGAAACCTCTAAAATGAGGGAATTCATAAAAGGAAGTTGAAAGGAGGAATCAAGAGGGTTAAATCCCTTCAGAATGCTTGGAAGTTACTCAAAACCATAATAATAGAAGCTCACCTGTAATGTATATCACATGTCAGGAAAGGTGGCACTAAGTCGAAGAGGTTATCAGCAAAGTTAACAAGCAGTGTCAAAGAAGCTATTAGCGTAAAGAAGGCTTCCTTCAGAAAATGGAAGTTTTGCCCAAATGAGGAAAACAAAAAGGAACACAAATTTGCCCAAAGGAAATGCAAGCAGACAGTAAAAGATGCAAAAAAGTATTTTAAGGAGTATATTGCTAAGAACATCAAGGGCAACATAAAGAATTATTTAAATATACCAAAGCAGGAAACTAGCCAGGGGGGGCAGTTGGACTGTTGGAGAATTTTTTCAATTATATATTTTTTTATTTTATGAAGAAAATCTTTGCATATCAATATTTTTAAAAATGAATTAATTAAGTAGGCCTAGAACACAGGACTTGATGTTACACTTTATGCAGCTTTGACAGCACACATCAATACATGCCTGGCACCTTGTGAAACATGTTTCGCAGATTTCAGTGGCAAGGATACAAAGAGCTACTCCATGTGAGGTGAAGGGCTTATGTTACACCCCCCCCTGTGAAATGTTGATTATTTTCCTCCTTCACATATCAGACACCTGTGCCATATCACAAATTGCTTTTGAAAGTCCCTTTTTGTTGAAAAATATTTAAAGGGTTTAAATTTTTTTAACTTTTTGGAAGGAAGGAGGCTTTTTAAATACATTTAATTTAAGGTACTTTCTCTGTTTAGATAAGATACCTACTGTTTTATTCTTCCAGGTAGCTGATTTTGAAAACTTTGTTGGATCTTTAAACGATCAGGGTTATTTCTTGAAAAAAGGTCCAAGATTATATCAGCTTCAGACTATGTGAAGGAACTTGGCAATTGAAGAAAACATTGAAGTAATTGATTTGCTGAAACATGTCCAGTGGAACACAACATGGTACTGTGTTAAGGCTTATTATATCTCATAGCTAACCAAGGCTAAGATGCAAGGCCCTTTTAAAAAATCAGTACCTTCAGGTACATCGGTATATTCCAAGAAGCATAATTGCACATAATAAGTGCAGAGACTACTCAAATAAAGTATTGTCATGATGGGGAAAATTATTTTGACTGCCATTTGGAGGTGCTCTAAGTGCCAAGAGAAACTGATGCATAGTTAATTTCATCTCCAAAAGCTGCTGCAAGAAACTATGTTAATATGTTTCCTATCAAGGGACAATCCACAATGTTAATTGCAACTGCGATAATTTAAGATTTTTGGTAGACTTTGTGGTGTAAAGTGCAGGAAACACACAGCTCTGTTTAGACAAGCAGAAACAAGCGTGCACTTGAGCTTTCTCTTTCATAGATTCGTTCTCCATTCCCTCTTTAGTTCTAATTGCAGCTTGCTGATTTAGACATTGCAGTAAATTATGACAGGAAAGCTATGCCATGTGTGAAAGGGAAGAAGGAAATGTGGAAGTCTGAAACTTATTTATGATTCTAATCTGAATTCTTTGCCTATTAACAAGTCAGCTATGAAAATTCAGGCACTAGTTGGGAGCTCCTTAATGTTACTAATTGTAATGAAGTTGTATGTCATAATTTAATGTTCCAAATTATTCCTGTTGAGATAGTGTTTAAATGTAACAAACAAATTTGTTTATACTCTTACAGATTTTCATAGTGATATATTGTAATGTTAACATTTTAAACTGAAACGTCATTTCTTGAATGAGTAAAACTGCAATGCTAACTTAATGCCATAAACATTGTACAGTGTTGGGTTATTATTTAAAACAGGCAATAGCAACTGTCAAATGTTATTAAATGTGCTGATTGATAGTCATGTCAAGCCAATGTATTAAATTCCAATTATGTGTACAAAGTGCATATTCTGTGTGTATAGGTGTGTGCATGCTTTGGCATATAATCTATATTGTATTGTGCCAAGAGAATATATATGTCATATGGCCTGTGCAGCAGCTTGGGGAAGGGCAAATTCATGTGGTGCATATATTACCCTTTCCTCCCCCCGCCCCCAAAAGTAGTTTGTGGCATCATCTGCCTCAGGTGGAGGGGTAGAGAAACAACTTGTACCATTTGCAGGTCACAAGCTCAATTTACTTTCAGCATAGATATGAGAACATTTTAATCATTAAATGACTTGAGTGCCTAAAACTGTCTGTGTGGCCTGTACTGGTGTGAACTATTTTCTACCACCTGCACATCTCCCACATGGGACAAAGCAGTAGCAATACTAAAACTCATGCAACATGCTCGGTAGTGAGAGATTTCACTGGTAATTTGCAAGTATCTTTTAAAGTAATTTGTCTGCATTTGCAGGATGTAACTGAACTGCAGATTAAGTTTTAATGTTTTCTGAATGTGGCATACATAAGCTTAAAAAAGGCAACTTGTTTATGGCTAGCTTTGTGTAAGTGCATGCTTTTCTTCCTACTTTGAGGCATCCTTAATTACTTCAGCAGTTGCCAATGGCACTGGTAATTTGCTTCCTAGATACAGAGTTATTGAGATGGGATTGAACACAGAATATTAATATTTTGATCTCTTTCTTTTTCCAGAACCATCTTACCTGACTTGCACATGAAGTTGCATTTTCCCCACCTGTTAAAATGAATTGCTCAGTTGAATTGCTCAAATGAATTGCTCATGCACACTAATTATATAATATTTATCACAGTAAAAAGAGGCTTCACCTGAGGAAATTGTGATTTTGAAATAGTATCATATTGTGCAGAATTAATCCTTAACTGACAACCAGTTTCAGGGTTATGTTTTGAAGACTAGGATCTCTTAAAATCTAGTCTACGTTAGGGGGGTTGGGAGTCCTAGAAGAATTTCCCAAGCTGGGCACTAATACTATGTTTTTATAATCTCCTTGTTTTCCCATTGTATTTATATGCAGCAGAGAACTATATCAGCTGTGCCTCATGCTGCAGAGAAGCACATTACCCAGCTAGGCAAATGTAACAATGCCCATAAGACACATTGTGCCCTTCTCCAAGCTGTTGCTGAAAAAGGCTGAGGAAGAGGGTCTGCATGTGGGATAATGATTTCCTGCAGCTAGTTTGTGGTAGTTGTGGTTTACCCTAGTACCAATCTACAGACATATCTTGGATTGGTTAGGGGCTGTCAGTATATACTTGGTAACGTTGGATAAAGCCCCCAATACTCTCTATTACTTGTAATGCTGATTGATTGTTTTGTTTATATACACCCTCTTCCCAGCTTAGTGTACATTCATGTGGTGGTTTAATTGTATGCAATAAATTCCAGAGGGATAGCCCCAAAAGTCTGTCACAGACTCACAGCAAAAACAGCGGTCTCTTGCCACCTTAAAGACTAACCAATTTGGGACTGTGTAAAAGCTGGAACAGGCTGGAACAGCCCCTTTACATTAAAAAAGCATGCCAAAAATAGTGGCATGTGTTAGAAACACTTGAGGACAATATTTTAGGACTAAAACCCTTGCAATATTTTATTATTAACCCCTTGAAGCCCAGAACACATCCAGAACAGAATGGCCTGGAACGGACACTTATAAATGAACAAAATCAACCAAACTCACCAGTCATGCATAATTCCATGGTAGGGATGCAGTAAGCCACAAAATGTCCACAGAAACCATATTCTGATACCCATTCCGGGCAATAGTCCATAATGAAGAAAAATGGCCTGGAACGGCAACTTCCGAATGAGCTAAATCAACCAAACTCACCAGTCACAGCAGACTAGATGGGACAGTTGTAATAAGCTTCATAACATCCATGGAAGCCACATTTCAATACCCATTCTGTGCCACCATTCACATTCCCAAACAATTTAACTTTCCACTATCCGACCTACACAAACAGAAAGATTAAGGTGACATGCTGCAATGAATTTCAGTGGTAAATTAGGCAAATACAACATTGGTTGGTTTAATAGTGGACAAATTTAATTTGATTAGTGCATAATTTTGGACTAGGCTAGGCTGCTTTATTCTCATGTAGGATTATAATATGTGTCTTGTTCATTTGCTTGTAAGAGATACCACAGAAACTCAGTACCCATTCATTACATTGCAGCGGGGCTACAAGGAGCGAAATCCTGGTGTGCACCAAAAAGGGTGATGCGAACTTGGAAGTTTGCAGGATCAGGACCAAACTTCATGCACAGCCTCTCCTAGTTGGTTGATGCACCATCAAAACTCTGTGCAGTTACCCCAGATGAGGGAAAATCCCAGGTGCAACAAATAGAGGATGCCGACAAGGAGCAGAACAGCAGTGATCTCAAATGCTGTTACCACACAACTCTGTAGGTGACCAAAATAATCCATGGTGACCACCAGACGACATGATAATCCATGATGGGTTAAATAACCCCTAATGCAGATGGTGAGTTAGCAGAGTGAGTTATTTTGGCCAAATAAGCCATCATGGGTTAAAAAATTCCCAACAGACAACACAACCCACAATGGGTTAAGTAAGACATTATGGCTTCTTTAACCCATCGTGGCTTATCATGATGTCCAAACCCAGTCTTTATCTCACGCCTCTGGCAACATATTTGTTTAATTGCTACATTTATATCCCATGTACCTTCAAAAAGCTCATGGTGAAATGTAATGGTCTCCCCCAATTTTATCCTTGCAACATCCCCGTGTGGCCGGTTAGGCTGAGAGGTGTGAATGGCCAAAGGTCATTGTAAGCTTTAGAAGTGAGTGGGACTCCCCCTTCCTAGTCTGATATTTTAAGCATTAAACCACGCCACACCTATGGGCTTCTGTTGGAAATGGTCTTTGCAGATCTTCCCTCTGGATTCTGTAGAAGTTTCATGATTAACTGCATCAGTTCCATCTAGTAAAATGACAGTGGTGTATTTGGTTAATTTCACTCACTCAGAAATTGGCATTTGGAGCTATTTCCCCACAACAGTCTGAGGTTCATTTTGCCAATTTGGAAGTTGCTGTTCCGAACTGTTTTGCACAATACAGACTATAGCCCGGTATGGCTACTGACACGTGGTTTCCCTGGAGGTTTTGGAGCTTATTATATCTGTCCCATCTAGTAATGTGTGACTGGTGTTTGGTTGATTTGGCTCACTTGGAAGTTGCCGTTCCAGCAGGTTTTCCGGAATAAGGACTATGGCGCGGAACGGATATTGAAACGTGATTTCCATGGAGGTTTGGGAGCTGTTTATATCTGTCCCATCTAGTCTGGTTTGACTGGTGAGTTTGGTTGATTTGACTTTTCTTCAACACAGATTGTTGCCCAGAACGGGTACTGCAACATGGTTTCTGTGTATGTTTTGTGGCTTATTGCATCTCTGCCATGGAATTATGAGTTTGATTTCGCTCAATCGTAAGTGTCCGTTCCAGGCCATTCTGTTGTGGATGTGTTCTGGGTATTATGGGGTTAACAATATTGCAAGGGTTTTAGTCCTAAAGCATTGTTCTCAAGTGTTTCTATCACATGCCACTATTTTGGCATGCTTTTTTTTTTTTTTAAATATAAAGGGCCCGTTCTGGCTTTTACCAAGTCCCAACCAATTTTGGGGGGCATAAGCTTCCTATAAAATAAAAAAATATTTAAAAATTAAAAGCTTATGCCAAAATAAATTGGTTAGTCTTTAAGGTGCCACAAGACTCTTTGCTGCTTTTATTACATTTAGTTGCGTGTTGATAAATATAATAGACAGTTTCAATAAAGGTGCAATCCTATGCACGTTGACAGAAAAAAAAGGCTCACAGCTCTGTGTAAATGTGCGTGGGATTGCACCCTAGGTTATTTAGCTTAAAAACCATACAGAAGTGACCAGGAGCTTAAGGCATGAGCTAAGGGTATTTTGTGGAGGCTGTATACTGCAAAGCACGATTCTGTCTGGTCTGTTGCTGGCCGACTGTTACACCTACATTGCGGGGGCAGGGAAGAGAAGGACTCCGCTTAACCTACGTCCTCAGGGCGACAAATGGGTTGCCAGCTCCTTTAATAAGAAGATTCAGCTTCATCGTAAAGCATAGTGGAGATGTCGTAAACGCTATGTAAGGCTTTGCTATGAGGCAGAAAGAGCGCTCAGGCTAAGTGGAATGAAGGAAGCGAGGCGGCGGCCAGCGGCGGGGCGATCAGGGGAGGAGGGGCAAGTTGCCGCTGCCCCGCCCCCTCGGAGTCCTCTTAGCGGGCAAAGCGGTCTCCCCACCCCCGCTGCCGCCAAGCCATGTTGACCGCGGCTTGGTTGGTCAAAGGCAGCGCCTGTGGGTGGGGGCTCGTGAGGAGCGTAAGCCCGGGACGATCCGTTAGAGCCACCGTAGCGGCCGCCGCCGCAAGGCTGGGCGGCGGCGCGCGCTGCGGCGACCCTCGAGCGGCGCTCGCGGCCTCTTCGTCGAGCGGCCTCGCGGCGGCCCCATCCTCCTCGCCTCGCGTGGAGCCTCGTCAGCTACCGCGCGTGCGCCTGCCCAGCTCCGAGCAGCTGCTCGCCTCAGCTTGGGGTCCCGCTCTCGCTGGCTCCTGCCGCGGGCCGGGGCAGCCGCGCCGCTCGCGCACCGGCTACGAGGGCGCGCCTCGGCGGCCCGCAGGCTCCTCGGAGCGCAGCCCTGGAGGAGCGGACCACCACGGATACGCTGAACTGGTAGGGGCGGCAGTGGCAGGCGGCCCTTCCCCCTTCTTCCCGGGCTGAGGTGGCCAATCTGAGAACTGCAGGCATCAGGTGGGGGCTGGTATGGTTGGTTTATTTATATAAGAATAGCCCTGCTGGATCAGACCACGGCCCGTCTAGGCCACCATTCTCTTCACACAGTGGCCAACCAGCTGCCGACCAGGAACCCACAAGCAGGGCATGAGCGCAACAGCGCCCGCCCGCCCTCCCATGTTCCCCAGCAACTGGTGGCCATAGGCTCACTGCCTCTGGTCCTGGAGGTAGCACATAGCCATCAAGCCTAGTAGCCACTGATAGCCTTTTCCTCCAGGAATTTATGTAACTCCCTTTTAAAGCCATCTAAATTGGTGGCCATCATGACATCTTGTGGTAGTGAATTCCATAGTTGATTATGTGCTGTGTGAAGAAGTCCTTCCTTTGATCTGTCCTGAATCTCCCACCAATCAGCTTCATGGGATGACCTCGGGTTCTAGTATTTTGAGAGAGGGAGAAAAAAGTCTCTCTGTCCACATTCTCTGCACCATGCTTAATTTTGTACACCGCTATCATGTGTCCCCTTGACCCTCCTTTTTTCCAAGATAAACCATCCCAGCTGTTGTAGCCTTCCCTCATAGGGGAGATGCTCCAGCCCCTTGATCATTTTAGTTCTCCTACAATATCCTTTTTTAGGTGTGGTGATCAGAACTGTACATAGTATTCCAAGTGTGGTTGCACCATAGATTTGTATAACAGCAGTATGATCTTGACAGTTTTGTTCTCAGTTCCTTTTCTAATTATGCCTAACATAGACTTTGCCTTTTTTACAGCAGCTGCACACTGGGCTGACATTTTCATTGAGCTGTGTACCACAACCCCAAGATATTTCTTGATCAGTCACCGGTAGTTCAGATCCCATCAGGTTATACTTGAAGTTGGATTTTTTTTTGCCCCAACGTGTATCACTTTACACTTGCTTACACTGAACTGCATTTGCCATTTAGATGTCCTTTCTTCCAGTTTGGAGAGATCCTTTTGGAGCTCCTCACAGTCCCTTTTTGTTTTGACCACCCTAAATTATTTGGTGTCATCAGCGAACTTGGCCACTTCACTGACCCCTCCTAAGTATTTGATTTATACTCTGCTTTTCTACAAGAAAATGGCAGTCAAGGCTCCTCCATTAAACACACACACACACACACACACACTCATTCCCTCCACATAGAAAACTGGAGGAAGGTTCTACTCTTCTTTTTACCTTGATGTGCTACTTGTCTGTTTACAGGAAGGTTGGGGGGGATTTGTATGGGAAAACATTCAGTTATGTGAGCCCTTGCCTGCAGTTTAGAGTGGTACAATCTAGAAACAGGCTGACCACCTCAGTCCAAACTAGCCTTAACTCTCTTAGGCATCATCCCATTGTGGTTGAGGGAGTGAAAATGCCTATTATTTCTGCCTTGGAGAACAACATTCCTCCTCTCCCCCATTTGTGTGCATGTTTAAACTATGGCTCAGGATTCCTTCATCAGGAAATTGCTGTACTGCTGTCTGCAATCTTGAGGTCCACAACCTGATTCCATCTGTGCTTGAAATAGCTTCCCACGTAGGTCTGCCAGATAGCCTGGGAGGGACTGACACCTGCTGCTGGGAAGGTCAGATGTTCAATCTGCAATCTGCAGGCAAAACAAATTCAAACTACTCCTTAGCTGACCGAGGCCCCAGTGCAGTTGTTACGTTTTGGAAGTCTTTGTATTTGTTTCTCAGTGTATAAATTGATGATTGACTTGGGAACGTAACAGAGGGTTGTAGTAACTACTTCCATAAAAAATACATTTTGCAGTTTTTCTCGTCTTGGAAGCAGCTTCTGCAATTTCCTGTATTTCTCCATTTTGGACAGCTGTTATTATAAACGTAGGTCACTCCTGTGAACAGTTAGTTATAAGAGTTAGCCAAGTCCATTACCATGCCACTGTATAAAGATCTGAAAAGGGTCAACTGGATGAAGTAGTAGACTAATTGTGATTGGTTAAAATCCACATTGACCATAAATAATGAGGTAAAGCTCTGCCCAGAGTTCCTTTACAAGCAGCTGTGGTTGCACGTATTCATCATTAGATATCTATAGCATTTAAGTAGTGGCTTGAACTTGTGAATGAACTATCACAGATCAATACATAAAACATGCAGTGTTGTCTTTCCTCAAGCGCACTGTTTTTCACTGGAGCCAAGTCACACATTCAGCTTTTGAGTCAGAAAGAAAACAAGGGCATCTGTGAATCAAGCCTTTTGAACAACCAGTCCCTTACATAAAACAGGTGTTCAGTCTTATGGGAGGATTCTGCCCTCAGTTCTGGGAAATGCCTGATCATTCCTGCTTAGCTCCTCCTACAAGCGGGAGCAGCCAAACAAACCACAGGCCCCCTCCATCTGCAATTTCTTTATCATGATGTCCAACCTGGGGATTCTGGCTTGTCTCTCCCCAAACAAGCCCCATTCATAAGCCAACAACAAACCATGGCTTATGACGCTGGCTCGTTTGGGGAGAACTTCGGACGAGTTAAACATTTAACATTTAGTTTTAAGCATTGTTACTTGGTGTGAAAACTCAAGCCATGCCTTTGAATAAATGATCCCCAAGGAGGCTTCAAACAGTTTGGTTTTTATATTGTAATCTATTGACCCTTGTCTGGTCACAATGGGCAATGTGTCCTTCCCCTTGCTTCTGCAATCTGGGAGCAACTAGCTGTGGGAGCTGAGGTTCTTTCTGGCAGGGAGCGAAGAAGCAAGCTCGTTGCAGCTACTCCTTTGACTGGACCTCTTTTTACCATGGTATTGTGCCTTCTCTGGATGATTACTAGGGCCAGGTTAGTCTTAATTTAAAGATTGCCACAGTGGTAGAAAGAAAATGTATAAATTGGAGCCACAATAGGAGTTTATAAATTTCAATAATATAAAATTAGCATTCTGCATTTAAATAAGATTTTGTAACTGTTAGTTGGTACATTTCAGTGCAGCACAGTTCTTTCCTTACCTAGGTTTCAGATGAGAAGTGATTGGTTTTTTGTAGATAAGAATACAGGGAGGGAGGGAGACATGCACACCAAAACTTGGAGGTGTCATGTCTTGTGTTCCATAATATCAGGGCAGATTGAAGACAGATAGTTTGCTTGATTTTGAATAAGCCTAAATTCCTGCTCTTTTTGTTTTTCCAGTATGAAAACCCTTGGACAATTCCTAATTTACTTTCAATGGTAAGGATTGGACTGGCACCAGTTTTGGGTTACTTGATTGCTGAAGAAGACTTTAATATTGCATTGGGTGTGTTTGCTCTGGCTGGCGCAACAGATCTGGTAAGTCTTTTGTAACATGGTTTTGAAAGGCTTTATAGAAATGAGCCCCTTCATGGATCACTGCCTTGTTGTGCTTAACTCAGTGAAGCCATAAGCTATGCCGTGCAGGGCCACCCAAGACGGACAAGTCATGGCAGAGAGTTCTGACAAAATGTGGTCCACGGGAGAAGGAAATGGCAACCCACTCCAGTATTCTTGCCAAGAAAACCCCATGGAACGTATCACAAGGCTAAAAGAGATGACGCCGGAAGACTGCAATGAATATGAACTTGAGCACACTCCGGGAGAGAGCGCAGGACAGGAAGGCCTGGCGTGCTATGGTCCATGGGGTCACGAAGAGTCGGACACAACTGAACGACTGAACAACAACAATAGAAATGAGATCTTTCTATACATTTTTAATAGTTTTTATTTTAAGGCAATAATGATTCAAGTTGTATAGAAAGGTTTTCTCGTTCCTTTGATGTACAGTTTGATAAAGGAGATTGGCTGCCTTACTAGATTCCTGCACTGAGCAGGGGGTTGGACTCGATGGTCTTATAGGCCCCTTCCAACCCTACTATTCTATGATTCTATACCCATGCTAAAATTTCTTTTTAAGTTTTGAGAACATATTTATAATTTCCGTCCCATTTTAAGACCATTTGTGAAGGACATTTGTTTTCAAGGGTGCTTTTAATAGAGATTGTCTTAATATACATATGCATATCCCACTGTAGTCGGTTATTATTGTATAAATTGTAAGGAGTATTCTACTCTCCCACCCCCAGAATTTTCCATTTGTCTCTTCCAACTGACAGTCAACATTCCATGGCTACTGAACATGCTCAGTCCCATATATTTTTGTACTTCTGCATGATTGGGTTCCCTGATCATGCTAATACCTCTCTCTTACTTCTCAGTGGCCCCATTTTGGCTCCAGTTGTACAGGCACTCACCTCCTGAGTTTGCTGTTAGGGGGAATGATAAAGAATGTATTGTATATACAGTAAAAACAGCCATTTACACTAGTTGGACACAATCAAATATGGGTTCAATTCCCAGTTTGGTATGTGCTCACACTGCTCTGCAACTTTGTGACATAAAAAATGTATACGATACTATGTTTTGTTAAAAATCTGGCTGGCAGTCCATTGTTAAGGGTCAGATCCTAAATGTAGTATAACTAGTTCTATGGGGCTTTGACTTGTGTTTGTCAAACACAATGGTTCACGGCGGGAAAGCCAAAAATCTCACTGGATATGCTCAAGTCCTTGGGCATATTTAAAAGTCTTTGGATCCTGGACAAGGATCTTAGGCTAATAATAGCATTAAAACAATTGCCTTTTTCTCAATCTCTAACTTTTCAGTTGGATGGCTTTATTGCACGAAACTGGGCCAACCAAAAATCTGCTTTGGGGAGTGCCTTGGATCCTCTAGCTGATAAAATTCTTATCAGTATCCTGTACATTAGCCTGACCTATGCAAGTCTTATTCCAGGTAAGCAAAATAGGTATATTTTAAATGACTGTTGTTGAAATGGCTCAAGGAGAGCTAATCACGGTTAAACGTTAGAAGTAATATTTCTAATGGTAATAGTTTTTCAACTTGCTCTCACAATTCATTACCTGGACAGAATGAGATCATGGCTCCGACTAATTAACCTTTTGCTTAAGTCCAGTAAAATTCATATTGAAAGGGAAACATAGTTTATAAATATTCTTCATTGAATTCATTTTACTGAATCATTGCCTTGTGTAAGATTAAACAGCTGGATCTTTTAATAATTGTGGATGGTCTGGTAATTTTTAAGTGGAGGCTTTTACTAGTCAGAAGGGGGCGGGAGGAGGGCTATATCCAACATTACTCTAGCAGAAATCCACTAATGCAATAGGCGTTCTCTCTCTGTCCTCCTTGCTGCAGTGCTGGGGCCACCTGAAAATCTGTTCCAGAGCGTTTCCCAGCCCTCCAGAGCAGATTTTGAATGTGTGTATTGGGGAGGGAGGAATGTCCCCCCTCCTGGTTCCACCGACAGAGCATTGGATTCAACCCAGGGTTTACTTATTTTGGATTCCTGGATCTAAGGTCAGAGACAGCCCTCCAACCTGGGACCCAGGAATCCGAGCTCCCCACCTCTTCCCCTTTGCATCCGGTGCAAATATAAATATTAAAACAAGAAAACGCTGGTCTAGATTAAATATTTTTATTTCCACCAGATTGTCTTTGTTAAGTGCCTCAGTTAGGGAAATATGATACAGACTGCTTTTCCCTTGGCATTTGACACATGCACAAGTTCATAAGATCTACGCAGTTACAATGATTCAAGTGTTGTAAATGTGGGGCCCATCAGGAAAACCTCCTCCACATGCAGTGGAGCCCTCAAGCTGCTCAGAACTGTTGGCAGTAAATTATAAATGTAATTTTGCAAATGGTGGAATTAATTTTAATATTAGATCCTTTATTAATGCTTTTTAATAACATTCAGGTTAATATTCCCAGTATCCAAAAATATTGATAATTTATTAATTTGGCTAACATTGTTTGGGGAAGATGTTGAAAAAATGAACACTCTCAGATTCCATCGCTTCACAAATGGCTGTTAAAATGTTAGAATATTACAGAAATGGACGAGTTAATGGAGTATATTCAACAGATCATATTCAGCTGTAAACACAGCAGATAAATGGGATGAGTCGATCACTTATTGGGAGCTGCACAGTCATGTACAGCTTGTTAGAGATTTATTTATTGACTGTTTATAACCAGAGTACCCCCCACCCCAAATCTGTTTTTTACTTCAATCATAACTTGGGGACATGTCCCCAATATACTGTGTGTTTATGCTTGTGGTAGTGAATATGTGGGCAGCAAACTGAATACCATTAATTTAGAATAAATGGAAGAAGCCAAATGGTTCTTGTTTTCTCTTTATATGCTAATGTGTCTTTGGATGCTTCACATGTGGATTTGTAATAAGTTTAAATTGTCTCCATATGTATATGTAGATATATTTACATATAATTTCATTTTTTTGCAGTTCCTCTTACGTCTCTGATCATTTTAAGGGACATTGGATTAATTGCTGCTGTTTTTTATGTTCGATACAAAACTCTTCCTCCACCAGTAAGTATGCAGGTATTCGTTTGATTTTTTTTTTTTAAATCCCAGTCATATCCTTTTAAGTGTTGTGACAGGATGTAGGTAGAGGAGACAGCAAGCAAACATATAATGGGAATCTTTGTTAGAAAGTGCTCCCAAAGTTAGGATGGTGGAGTCAAGAATCCAGAAGTTTCTCTATCAATAGACACATAACATAGTTTTGGCATACCACAAATAGTGTATCATAGAATCATAGAATAGTATCATAAGAGCTCCTAATTGTATCAAGGTGATAGGATTTTTCAAAAAGATACACTTTGGTACTTGAGAAGGTGTGTAATGTTTGTACAATAATATAAAAGGCTAACATCTTTTTAGTGCATTTACTATCTTCCATTTGAAATTGTATTTTAACTTGTTTTTAATAATTTGATAATTCTTCCATGCTTGACTTTCTATATTCCCTGGATCACTGTGATTCTGTCCTCAGCTGGTTCTCTTTCTACCTGTCTAATCAGTTTCAATATTTCCATAACAGAAAGCCCTTCCTCTGCTTTCCCTCTCTCTGTTGGTGTCCCCGAGGGCTCCATACTTGGCTCACTATTATTCTATCTATATATGTTGTCTTTGGGTAACCTCATCACACTGCATGGCTTTCAGTACCACCTATATGCTGATAACATCCAGCCCTACCTCTCAACCCCAGAACATGCGTCCTCCATCTGACCCCACATCTCCAAGTACCTGCCTTGATATATCTGCTTGAATGCTTCATCATCACCTCAGGCTTAGTATGTTAAAGACCCAGCCTCTCCTCATTCACTGCCCTTATCAATCAATAACATCACCATCCACCCTATTGATCAGGCACAAAGCCTTGGTTTTCTCTTTGCTCTCTTTTGCCTCTCATATTCAGCCCCATTGCCAAATCATGTCACTTCTCCCTTTACAACATTACAAAAATAAGACTTCCTTTCTCTCCCCTCAGTGAAGACTAATGCAGTCTTGTCTGTGAACTACTGTCGCTTCACCTTGATCTGCTCACACCCATCCAGCATGTGATTCTCCTCCTTAAATCCTTATACAAGCTTCCTGATCACTTGCAGATCCTTCCCAAGCGTCAAAACCTTTCATGGCCTTGCTCCCCTTCGTGTGATCTTTCCTTGTGCAGCTCCACCGCTCGCCCACCTGAAAGTCTCTTGCTCCTTGTAATGACACCAGCCTTTCTCCCTTGCTGCCCCATATGCCTGGAACTGTCTCCCAGAATGCCTCTGTGGCCACCTCCCTTACTTCAGGTTCCTCCTCAAAACTCACTTTTTCCAAGAAGCCTTTAGAACATCCTCCTAATCATGCTACCCCATTGTAACTAAGCTAAAGTACATATATTTGAAATATTCACATATTATTCTCTGGTTTACCCAGCCTCCACCCCCACCCCTGTTGTTTTCCTGTGTCTTTTTTAGATCGTAAGCCCCTTGGTCTAGGGACCCGTCATACCTGTTATTTTAAAGCTCCATATATCTAGATGGTGCTAAATAAGAAATGAGTGTATTATTTTTCTAAATGCATTAGTTAGGTTTTATCAGCTCACATGCTATTCAGAGTGTTTTTCCCCTACTAAACAAACCAAACTTTCTGTCTTTCACAGAAAACACTTAGCAGATATTTCAATCCATGTTATGCCACTGCTCAGTTAAAGCCAACATTTATCAGCAAGGTAAGAGTGATTGTACATCTTACCATCCATTTGGCATCCAGAATATGTCATCCTGCAGCATTGTTGAGTCTCCAGGAGACAAGCATGAGATGGATGAGCATGCTTTATCATAGCTCACACCCTGCTGTCATGGACAAGGCTTGGAGCACATAAAAATGTGAATGGAGATTGTAACAAATAAATGACTGCCAGACTGCAAGAGGACTTTAGTGCTGCCCTTCTCTGTCAGGGACTTTGGCACCAACCAGCTGCTGCCCTTCTCTGTCAGGGACTTTGGCACCAACCAGCCACAGGGCAAGTATGAAGAAGGACTTGACTGCCACCCTGCTTTCCCTTTTCATCCTGTCATTGCTGTTGTGGGAGATGAGAGAGCAAGGGGGTCCAAGCTCTGATCTAGCGGTTGGGTTATCTTCCTTTCAAGTGTCAGACATCTCTTGCAGTGAGAAGACCAGAAAGGGGTTGCTTTGAGTTTTTCTCCACTGTCTCAATGCTGAAAAATTCTTATTTAGGCCTTGAACTTGCAGAATCTTGTCTTTACCAAGAACAATGCTAAACTGTAGCTTGGCCTCATGCCCTAGTTCAGATATAATGCTGAACTATGTTTTAGCATTACAGAAATCAGCCATAGTGAGCCTCAGGCATGTACGCTCCCCACTCTCCTCCACAGGTGAGGGGAGGAGATATGAAAGCTAGAATGAACCACAGTTTCCCGAATTTGGATGTAATGGGAAATCGAGACGTATTCAAAATTGAAAGTGGAAACTTTCAATCTTCCTCTCAAAGGAGAAAGAGAGGGATTGGGAAAGCGCATGAGTCCTAGGTTTGCTAAGGCTCATTCTCATAATGCTAAACTACCATTGGGTCAATGGTGTCAAAGTAAAACTGTAGCAGTTCTCAAATGCTATATTTTGACTTTAATTTACATGTTTGCATTACTAATATTAGGGCACTATCCAGTTAAGGACTTTAATTCTCATTGATTTTAAGTGGGAGAAAGTAATACTAATGTTGTGTGATTTCAGTTTTCCTTTATCTTTTACCAGATGAACACAGTAGTACAACTCATCTTAGTGGCAGCTTCATTAGCAGCCCCGGTCTTCAATTATGCAGACAGTGTGTATCTTCAGACCTTGTGGTACGTAAACCTTAATTTTTGTGGTGCTGCTAATTTGTGCGAGAACATGCAATTCAGAAAGAATACGATTAAAGTGTAAAATGGGAGCCTGAGCAATTTATAGATCTGTGGTTGCTGAAATCAGGTTAGCTCAACAAATTGATTAGTCTACAATCAAATTTGCTATTAGAATTTAAATTGTTAGCAACACATTCCTATGCATGTTTTCTTGGAAACAAGTCCCATTGAGTTCAATAGACCTACTACCAGGTAAATGTGCATAGGATTTCAGCCTCAATAATGCTAAAACTAAGGGGATTATATCCGTATAGACAGAGTTTCTATTTATGGTGCACTGGTAAGTGGTAGTGGTTAAGAAGCTTTGGAATCACCTCTGCTGATGAACTCGCTAGATGACCTTAGGTAAGCCATGCTCAGCCTCAGCCCCCATTTGCAGTATGTGGTGGTACAGTACTAACCTAACTTGCAAGGTTATTGTAAGGATTGTAACAAGATCATGTATGTGAATTACTTTGAACTTTCAAATGACCATCAGCCTCCCCCAATTTGGTTCCTCCAGGTGTTGTAGACTTGGCATGGCCAGTGGTCAGGAATGTTGGGAGTTGTAGTCCAAAACATCTGAAGGGCATCAGTTTGGGGAAGGCTGGACTATATGAATGCTAAGTATTGTTGTGGGGAAACACATTGTTGTGGGGAAACACATATCTTTTGCATACAGACAGTCGCAGATTTAATCCCCAGCAGCTCCAATTGAAAAGGTTCTCAGGCAGCAGGATGGGAAAGACCTGTCTGAGAGTTGCAGCCAGTCAGAGGAGACAATGCCAGGCTAGATGGACCAGTGGTCAGACTCATTATGTGGATTCATATTTTGGTGTAACCAGGTTTTCATTTGAGCTTCCAGGCAGCTCTGTCTTACAGATCAAGTCTTAGCTACCGTAGCAGAAATGTATTCTAAGTTGGACTTGCCTTGCTTTAAGTGCCCCCTAGTAGTAGGGAGCTGTGGTGCTTTAGACTTGGCCTTTCCCTATTTTTGCGCAGAAACTAATATTGTTTCTTCCCTGAAGGTGCATCACAGCTTTCACAACAACAGCATCTGCGTACAGTTACTATCATTATGGCCGGAAAACAGTTCAGGTGCTGAACAACAAATGAAGTCTTGCAGAGCAACTGCTCACCCCCCACTCGGTTCAGTGTTGGAATGGTGTCATCCATATTTGGATTATGGATAAAGAACTTTCGTTTTGATAGCTTTGTCTCAATTAAACCATGTCTTCACAGTGAACTTAAAATGAAGATCATGTAAATATGCAGAATTTTCAATGTAATTTTTCAATTTGTTACAAATAAAATATAATTTTTTACCTTAATGCACTTAAAACACATGCAGATGTCATCACTTGATATCATATGTTTCTGGTCATTGCTTTTCAGAGGTTTGATGCACTGTACCCGTTGATGCGTCTGAACTGGAAAAGATATTAAGGCTATCTATGGAATACTTGGCACAAGCAGAGCCCAATTGAGTTTCATTGTGTTTAGGATGTAATTCAGTCAGAGGCGCAATCTGTTGGCACAGCGTGTTGATGTAACATGACAGGCAGTAAAGCCTACGTCGTATTACTTGAAACATCATGATCTATTGTTGCTCTGTGTCTTCCTGATGATGTGTCCTACGCTGTTGCTAAGGCCACTTAAAATATAGTTCTTCTCAACAGCCTAATCCTAGGACTCGCTGTGCTAGCATTAAAGTGTTTAGGAAAGGGCATTCTTAGTTACGCTAGAACATCATGAATCATTACATTATGGTAACATTGTAGTCATGCTGCACTAGAATGCTTGTGCAAATGTTGAGAATGAAATTGCTGATTGAGCAAGATAACTCTGAGCATTTGTGGTAGGATATAAATGTTCTCTTCACAAATTAAATGTAATTACTAAGGGCGCAGTCCTATGAGATTCACCCTGGCTACTCGTAAGCGTCTGAACTCAGAAGCTTACAAATACCCTACGCAGAGTGGGAGGTGCATCGCACTCTGCATTTGAGCTAGATCTGCGATTTTGCCCATCTAGTGGAGCTTGGGGGAGGGGGAGGGAAGGAGGCTGGGGTCGCCATAGGATTTGTAAGGCTGCTGCCCCGGTCTCCTCTCCACACCCCCGGGAACACCTTTTCCCAGGCTCTGCATTTTGTTTTGTGAGTGGAGCAGTAGCTGGCACAGTTCTTTGCACCAGCTATGAGGGAGAGGGGATGGGGAGCATGGTTTCCTGGCTCCCAGCTCAGAGCCAGGAAACCGAACCGAACAAATCCTATGTCTCTCTCCTCTCCCCGCCCCCCCAAGCCTCTGTCTAGGGAACATAGGATCGCTCCCTTAATGTGTTGAACTAAGGAAAAAGCTGATGTAGCATAGTGGATAATAAACTGAGCTATGAATTGGGATGTACCTGTTTTGAATCTTGGCTCTCGACAAGAGCTCACCAGGTAAGATCTTTCAGCCTCAGATTTCCATCTGAAGTATGGGATGATACTGACTTACCTTACAAACCTGTAAGGCTTATACCAAATATATGTGAAGAATTTTGAATATTAAGTGTTACATAAATGTGAAGTTTTGTTACCTACCGTATTAATAAGGAGAGGTGACCTACCTATGGACAATCTGAGGTCTCTGTACTAAATATGATTCACATATGTATTTTAAGATTTGAGCTTAAAGGTGCAATCCTGTCTGTGTATGTTTAGATAGAAAAATGTTCCACAACAGGGGAATGCTGGGTGTTGTAGGGCTTTTTTCCTGTCTAAACATGCATAAGGTTGCATCCTGAGTTCTCTAATGCATCTGTGGATCTCTAGTTCTTATGAGTTTCTGACATTCCTTTTCACTGAGAAATTTAAAAATAACTAATACACAGTATTGTATAAACCACTGTTAGTAGAAGGGAAAACGATGAGACTTTGGATTACTAAAATTGGTGTATGAAGTAGTAGGGTTTTTTGGAGATGGTTAGAGCTAATGGTTCTTATCTGCATGATAGAAGAGTATGGCTGCCTGTATTCAATGGCTAACCTTTGCCATAACACAAGAGAACTATAAAAATAAAAGTTAAGTCAAAACCAAAGAAAGCATTTCTTATTACATTCCAATTCACGTATAAGATGTTGAGAAGTTTGCTGAGAGAACAGTCTGAAAGGAATTTACACATTCAGCCTCGGTGGCGAATCAGTAGGGAATACAAGTCTTATGCACAGGATTGTGTTAAAACCTAGGATTTTTCTGGAAGTTAAACAGAGGCAAATACTCTGTCATGTTAGCGCTTGGTCTGAATCATTATGCCATTTGTCTTCACAGCAGAATTGCACAAGTCATACAATTCAAATTTTTAAATGTCTTCTTTAAAATGTCTTAATATTGATGCAAACACTAAAGATTTCAGAGGAGTGGGTCTAGGCATGTAGCATGTTTTGCATGTGGTAAGCAAGGTATTAAACTGCAGTGATGAAAATAAACTGAAAATGAACTTGTGCATGTTGGATTATGCTGCTATCTCACCAGAAGTGAATTTACTGTGGAAACAAAGGCTGGTGGAATGGAGTGGGTTGGGATCATATCTATGTATAGGAGCAATTTTTAATACATTTTATATATTTAAACTTGTATAAAGAGTGTACATCGGAAAGATCTTTAATAGTTTATGCAACCTCAGGATACTACAGACTAATAGTGTTGCAATATATATATATAAAAACAACCCCAAAAAACTCAAAAGAGGATCTCCATCCCCCCACCCTGTTTACCAGGACAAAATAGACATACTGTAGAAACTACTTGGGTACATTCTTTCAGCTGGAATGTTGCATATCTGAACATTTAAGAGAATTGAACAATGAATGAATGTGCAGAATTATCTACAGTCAGTGCCTCTGCACTTTCAAAATAAATCTTTTCAATGCCTTGACTATTTATTGTGTTGTGCGCACCCTCTTCCAGCCTGATGACTTATGTGTTGCTCTAGCATCCACCACACCATCATAACCATGATGTTGCACCAGGGCCACTACATTGGAAACAGCTAGTTCAGCCAGATGTGTTCAGATGTGATTTGCAACATGTATGCAGCTTAAAAACTGGAAATAACTGTACCATGCAAAAGGCCTTTCAGCTTGCATGAACCAGCTACTCACATGGTCAATATTTAGTACTAAAACTCTTACAGAGGAATTCATACATGAGATAGGCCCGTGCAGTGCTCATCACCTGATGCTGCAGGAGCCAACAACAGCCTGCATTGGCATCAATATTAAACTGGTCAAGTTAGTCTATGTGTTTGTAACCTTACATTTGAGCTGCCATTTAGCAATCCAGTTCTAAAAAACTACAAAGAATTGATGTTACATATTTAAAAAATTCCCCGAAGTGTACATATGATGTAATTTGTTCTGAAATCAGAGAAGATGCTCGTGTGTTCACAATCTATGCAGGGTTATATCCACCAAAGGACCTAGAACCAGAATGATATCTACAGTGCAATCATATGGCACTCTACTTAGGAGTAAGTCCTATTGAGTTAAGTATGTATAAGACTGCAGTCTAAATGATGGTATGTTAAGACAGGTTTTACCTTCAAAAAGGATGGTGGTGGTAGATAGATATGACGTAAACACATGCAGGGCAGTCTCCAACACTGTCTGTGTGCTACCAGGACCCACCACTAGTGCTACAAGAAGCTAGCAGATCCTGAAGCACCAAAATGCTAGTTTTTATCATTAACATAATACATGCATTGAGCAATGGTAAGAGGATACACAGGATCACTTTAACATTGGCCACAACTGAATTCCAGTTTCTGACAACCTTTTGTATATAAATTTACTTTGCTCTGTGAGCAGATGGAAGAGGTCTATTCAGAACTTTGTAACACAAATATAAATGTAGCAAGGCAAAAATTCAGGACGCTAACTTTTTATTTGTAAATCATCATGACAAATGATGTAATTCTTTTTAAAATATATACTTACTTTTCTTCCCACCCTGGCGTTCAAGGCAGAGTAACCTGAAGAAACAGGCTGTTGCACACAAAAACTATTCTGGCCTCAAGCAGGTATTGCGGTGCAAATAATTCTTGCAGCCAACGCATGTCGATTTGGAACAAAGTACCGCAAAGTTCGGTGGAACCTGCTTCCTAATCAGGATGCGCAGATTTGATGCCTTGAAAACAGTGGGGCCTACTTCTGAGTAGTCTTGTATAGGACTGCAGTGTTAGTCTGTAGTCGTCATTACTCAAAAAGCATGAGCGTGGGAATGTATTACATTTATGATAGGGCTTGCTTATTCATTATCTGTAGCCTACCCCGCTCCTGAAAGGTCAGTGCACAATGGAGCAACTAGTTCCACACATTCAAGGGGGCCTTTGGCTTGTGTTTCTCCAACAGCACCCCACCCCACAACTATATCCCATAGTAACCCCCTTTAGAAACTCAGGAAGCAGTGTGTGAGATGGCGTTGTAGGGAGCTGGTTTGCTGCATCAAAGCAATAAACAGGAACTAAACATCAGGATACTTTTAATGTTCGTGCTTCCAAGTGGAAGATGGCAATTTCTCCAGCGGTGGCTAGGGTTTTTGCTGGTCGTCTTTTCATCACGCTCAAAGCATTGACATTAGACAGCTCACACAGCAATACTTCTCTACCTGTTGTGGGAGTCCTGAGGGAGATGCTTACATGTAGCTGCTTAGAGCACAAGTAGCCTCCACGGACAGGCCTGGAGAGGAGTAGCCCGGCTGAATCTGCACAGATGAGGTGCACATGGACCACCCACAGCAGGAATAGCCAGCCAGGGGTGTGCCTATTCGCTCATAGCCAGCGGAGAAAGAACGGGAGAGAAAAGGGTTCTGTCCAGCCCTACGCCGTTTCTCATGCAATATGCAGGAGAATACATGGGGCCCTTATGTTCTGGTGTAACGCATCTCAGCATCATGTTGAATGGAGGCAAGATCATTCATGGCCTGACACAAACCCTTATCCAAGAAAACTGATACACTGCCTGCCTTGGGTTGGATCCAGAATCTGCCTTATGCACACAGGGGACTCCTTCCATCCACAGAAGGCTTCTGATCCCAGTGCAGCATTTCTGCTAGCAGAATGGGGGAGGAGGGCGTTCTCTCTTCCTCTTGCAGTCCCCTATTGCCTCAAAAACCTGCTCTGGAGGATCGGGAGACCTTTCGAAACAGCATGGGAGGTGGCACTGAGGGCTGCAGGGCGAAGGGGAATTGGCGAGGGTTGCTTCAGCCCCCGCACCCCCCACTGCCTAGACTGGCTCAGTGGAATTCCACTCTGGGAATTCCACTCTTGGCAGGAAATGCTAGATCCAAGGCTTGACTTTTTGTAGAATACATTTTCAGTCATAATGTTTAAAGAATCTTAATAACCATTTAAGGCTTTTAAAATACTTCTAAAAAGAAAAAAAGGTTTTCCTATTGTCTACTTACCCCATTTATTGATTGCAATTATATGTAAACAAATTAAATTAGGGAGGGAAACCCCCAGGGAGAGCAAGGTATTAAAGCAAAAACTTGTAAAACTCCCCCACCCAAGTTGGCTGTTCCAGAAGACAAAAAAGAAGTTCCGGCATCAAAAAGGTGAAATGTTTTGCAACAAAGACACACCCTTTCCAGTCTCATTTGCCTTTCTTATTTTAAGGAGTAATCAAAAGCAGGGTTTTTATACGAGACTAAGTGTGTGCTATATTGCTCGATGTGAGGTGCTCTACATTTTTTGCACAGACACACTGACAATAATATGGTAGCAATGAGAAAGAGTGCACTTGTTGTACACAAGGCAACCAGGACAGGTTTGTAGCTGGACTGTGTTGCAAAGGTACTGCAGGGAGCGTTGCGTGCGTTCCTTTCTGTAGCCTGGCTTGACCCTGCCTGGTTTGAAGCAATGATGCATACCTGGTAGGCTGAGCCAGGCAGCAGGTTATTTAGGGTGTACCGCCTGGCTGTGGCATAAATCTCTCCAGAAACGGTGTAATTCTTGCTGCCTTTCAGGCGGTAGGCGAGCTGGTAGAACCTTACTGCCGAGCTTGGGGCACACCAGTGGATCTCTGCGGAAGTGTCCCTCATTTCAGAGACTTTGTGGAGCCTTGGTGGCTCTGGGATGGTGAATTCATTAGATATGCCTGGGCACAAGCAAGGAGACAACTCCTGGAGATCAGGGCAAGGCTTCTGCAGGTGTCTGCATGGGTCGTAGTCACAAAGCCCAACCATCTTCGCCACGGATTCCTCTTGCTCGTGTTCATAGTCATAGTCATCTTCATAATACATTGGATCGTCAGTGGTTGCAAGGTCTGGAAGGGAAAGTGCCTTGGTGGGGTTTTGCAGTGGCAATGTGGTCTGATCTGAATGTGCTGTGCTGTGTGGGATAAACCAACCACTGGAAACCTGGGAAGAATCGGTTCCTCTTGCTTCAGTTGTAGGACTGAGCAGAGCGGAGTGGTGCAGTGTTCCTTCTGGGGAGACAATAGAATTCACTGTTGTGGCATCCTGCTTCCCTGGATCCATTCTGATTGTGCTTCCTAGGGTTTGCTCAACAGAGAGTATCATCTGCAGAATTGTTGAGGAAGCTGTGCTAACAGCTGCTAGTGTGGGTGGGTGGTCTGTAGATCTGTAAACTGTTTCCTCTTTGTAAGCAAGAATGCCCACCTTGGTTGGATCCTGCTTTGTTGTGTCTTCCCAAGTCAAATGTGTGCTCCGGGGCGCAAAAGAACTGCTGCCCCATTCATGAGGCAATGCACTGGAGTCTGACAGGGTGTTTGCGGTGAAACTGGGAGATGTACTGTAAAGTTTGTCCAGAGTCAATGATGGGGTTGAATGTGCAGTCCTCTGTGCTTGGCACTCATCAGAGAGCTCAGAGAGCAGCACAGGTCTGGATACAGATGCTACTCTCTCTTCTGGGGATGGGTAGCACATTGTTTCTGATACCCTAAGATATGTGGCAGAGACCAAGGTAGAAGATGTGTTATTAAGACATGAAAAGCTGTCATATGGAAAATATTGTAATAACCTTGTACTACTCAGTGGTGTATCCACAGTTTCAGGCAATGGCTTTTAGCAATCTACCCCCAGCATAAGGGTTCAATATGGATTCTTACATTATTGGTAAAGATCCCACTCTATGAAATGGGTGGGGAACCTTTTTCAGTTCAAGGGCCACATTCCAGTCTGGAAAGATCTTGGGGGCGACATTCTGTCCATTAGCGAGGACAAAGGCAAAGTGGGCAGGACCAAAACGTGGTTGTTATCACATTGTTACCAATATTAAGCCTACTCAGAAGTAAGCAGGATAAGCCTCTGCATGTCTATTCAGAAGTAAGTAGGACTGAATCACTCAGCAGCACTTTCAACTCACACTATTGCTCCTTGCTGCTACTATAATATTGCTATTTGACAATCTCACAATTAATAGTTGAAACCTACATCTTATTTCTTGTTTTTCTAGAAATGTATGTATGGATTGGAGGAAAACTTAACTTTTCACTTAGGTTAATAAAAAGGTTGATCCAAGGCCATTACTAGAATGAAATAAACTCATTTAATGAAAATAAACCAATTTGAATTTAGTTCAGATTCAGATCTGTAAGTTTTCAGTGTTTGCTGAATATTTATCCCAGTGAATAAATGGGTGGATTTTATTTACAAGCATGAATAAGCACTAATGCTCCAGATCACTTTGCTAGATTGGCCACCTCAGTGAGAAGTGGACCCTACCTGTAGTCCCCTCATCATCAATATTCTAGTCTATGTGCATATCAGCAGCGCATTAGCTTAACCTGCATGTCACTGTCATGAAAGGTGTGGTGGCATTTGTGAGAGTTGATAATACATGTGAAAAATGTAATCCCTCAAAAATTGTGATATGGGTTGAGAAATCACAAGATTTGAGGAGTCCTTTTATCAATCTCTTTCACTCATTTTTAGCATTTATTGCTATTATGTTTTCAAATTTCTTTTGGCCACTACTAGAGTTAGACTTTTATTTTACACCAAAAAGTGGGGCAGGGGGAGGGAATCAAACACCATTTACTGAGCACAGCAAAGTGAAGATGGAAGATCTACCTGGCACTTGGGTCAGGGAGCAAATGATGTCAGGTGAGCATGGCCATGCCCACTGATGTCACACAGCCCATGGAGGGCTGAGTGAGGTGGGGGTCATCCAGCCCCTCACCCAGAACTAGTTCTGCACCTCTGGTTTACAGTGAGCATTAAAATGCTTTCTGACCACATATTGAGCAAACCCTGGCTCTTTACACAGGCAGCTCTGTGTGGAACCAGGGATTGCCAATCAACCTGAAACTAACCTCATCCTTGTTGTAACTCTTCTTACCTCTGTAGAACTATTTTGTCTGGCTTGGCAAGCAGCCAGGAAATTGCACAATGGCAGGCCAAAGGATTTCCGTAGAGGTTGATAACAAGGTTGTCTGATGAGCTAAGATTCCACTGGCTGAAAGAACTCAAGTTACAGCTAGAGCAAGAGAAATATATAAAGAGTCAATTATTGTATGGATTACAGATTATTCTTTCTCCACAGAACATGCAGTTCTCTGTTCTCTCCAGAAGGAGGGTGAGATATTTATATTATTTATTTTTTTAAACCAGTTTGTCTCTTGCCTTTCCACCCAGAAATGCCCAAGACAGCTAAAGCAAAACACAATGAAATGCATTATAAACCAAAATATACCTTGTGGGAACTACATCGGGATTCAGGTTGGAACCAAGAAGTAGGAGATCTACGTACATGTACAAGCATTAAATCAATTTGACCAAAGACTCGCCAACATCATTCTGTCTTCATTTATGATGCAGAAGTCAGTCCCAAGCCTTATTCAGAAATAACATGCTCATTTTGTCCCAGCCACCTCTTCTGTTAGCATCAAGGGTTCTGTGAACCCCAAAGGGATCCCTTCCACCAGCTGAGAATCAATGCGTTGGGTGTCATAATAATATATCAGAAGATTAAACCACAGGCCTACAATTGAACCAAAATCGTTACAATATTCACTTATGCTAACTAGGAAATTGGTGAGGGACAGAGCCATTTGATTTAGATATGACAGACAACAGGAAAACTTACTTTTGGAATATGAGGAAAGCCACATGTGGTGTGTGGTTGAATGACTCTGTTTTCACCAGACTCAGTGCATGTGAATCTCGGCAGTCTAGTTCTTTCAGCTTGGGCACATGCAAGAAGACATCAGCATCAAGGCTTCTCAGCCGGCTCATTCTTGTTAGGTAGAAGGATGTGAGTCTGGGCAGATCTTTGATCCAGTCCTGATGAACTGAGGAAGAGAGGGAACGATTGACAGGGATTTGCATCAAGCAGGGGAGACTCAGCTTCAGATGGGGCTGGCTGTAAAGCAAGAGTGCAGAACCGGAGTACCGGATTCCATTCTGGTGGTGGGTGGGGCCAAAAGCAAAAGGGGGCAGGCTGAAGGCAAAAGGGACGGGGCTAACATGACAGCATTTCTCAGTTTCAAGCTATTAGTGCCAGTACCTAAGCCTTAGGAGAGGCATTTCAACCTTTTAGAACGGGGAAAAAACTGCACATAAGCAGGCAAACCACCAAACAATTGGTGGTTGGGAGAAAAGGGCATGGCCCTCTGGGGAACCTCAGAGGTCCAGATTGGGGTCACTGGAGGCTGGATTTATCCCCCGGGCCTAAGGTTTTGCACCCCTGCTCTCAGGAATCACACATGCCACCTTCTGTGACTCACAACTTTTCACAGAAAGCTATTTTGCTAGAGCAGCTTGACAAATATTGGAGACTAAGCAAAAAATCTTTCTCTAGTGCAGCCTAATGCCCTCCAGATGTTTTGGACTACAACTCCAATCAGCCCATGCTAGCATGGGCCAATGATCAGGGATGATGGGATTTGTAGGCCAAAACACCTGGAGGGCCCTGGTGGCTGAGTGGAAGAGAAGAAAGAATTAATGAAGATAGAATTGGTTCTCGGTTCCTTATCCAGACCTGAAGTGGAGGTGTAGAGAGGATGTTCTAAATAACAATTAATGAATATGCAGGGCTATATTAACCAATAACATTTAATAAGAATCACATTCAAATCATTTTGGAAAATAGAACTGAATAAGGAACTGGGAGATGACAAGCTTTCCATCTAAAAACCATCCCTGGGCTGTCTCCAATCATATGCCCATATGGAAGGCTATTCTGATATACAGCTCCAGACTGATATAGCCAGCGGAAATGGATACACAGCATGCTCTGAAATATAGAACTGTTTGTGAAAAAGGAATGAGTATTTCACCACCTCTGCATCCCACCAATAACCTTTGGACTGCTCCAACTCCCATGTCCGTATCACTGGTGGTGGTGGTGCTCTCCATTTTGAGCTGCTGTAGGTAGATGCTCAGTCCAAACATTAGTTTGGGTACAACAGGCCTCCAGGCTTTCCATGTCCACAGGCTTCCCACTGGTTCACATTGACTCGTCACCTTCTGATAAAGAACTGGAAGGTGACCAGCTCTACACCTCAAGGACTGCAGTTGGGCAAATTACAGTTCTGAATGCTCCTCTATGTTAAAAATGCGGAGCAAACAGAGAAGAGCACAGGAGAGAGAAGGTCAGGGGTATGCAATCTGGTGCCCTCCAGATGTTTTTGAACTGCAGTTCCCATCAGCCCCTGCCAGCGTGCCCAATGGTCAAGAATTATGAGAGTTTTAATCCAAAGTATCTGGAGGGTGCCAGGTTGCCTACCCCTGGCATAGACTGGGCCTGAACCTGATGCAACTGTTTCGTTTGTTTTTACTTGCAGAGGATACTTTATGTGGGGCACCATGCAAAAAGTGCATTACCCACCTGCAGCCTGGGGGGGCCCAATGAGCTTTACCGCCTCAGGTTTCTACCACCCACTCATTTTGCTGCAAGCGTAGAGCAGGCTATTGATCTGGATTTCGGGTCTATCCTACACTTTGCAGCTAGCGTAGGGAATAATTGGAAGCACGTAAACAAAACCCTTTAACCCAAAACACAGTAGACCATACTGTACATGTCTGTGAAGGTCTGTGAACGTCAGCCTATTAATTAAGAAATCAGTATGAGAAGATCCTGCCCTAAGTAAAGCGCGATCCTGGCCCTTTGCATGCTGATGAATCAGGATGGTGGAAAACAATTTGCTAGGAAGACAACAGCATGGAATGGAGGGATATAAGTGGGCATATATTAAACACCTGAGTAGTTCTACACTGTGAGTGGCACAAACCAATTGTTAATTCTCAGTACCACCACCTCATACATACACATACATATACATACATGCTGCATCTGGTAATAAAATGAAAGTACTCGTAGTACTTTCCTAAACAAGGACTGCTTAGAATCCTTGTGAAGGTTTGTTGCTTTGCAACGGTTAAACCTTTTTGGTTGCAGTCCTGTACCTGCTTAACTGGGAGTAAGCCCCATTGAACTCAATGGGGCTTACTTCTGAATAGACCTGTATCGAATTGCACTGTTAATCTTTTAATGTAATGTACAGGCTGCATTAGGAATCGTTTTTTGATTAAAAAGTGTTAAGTAGGGTTGAAATTTCATTAAAATGTATGCCTTAAGAAATATAATTCAAAGCTTTAATTTATATTTGAATTTTACAAATCTGATTTCTCTTTTTGGGGGGGCCGACATTTAGGTTTTGCCATAAAAATTTCAGTGTGTACAGACAGACAGACAGACAGACACACACACACACACACACACAAACACAAACACACACCACACACACACACACCATCAATCAAAAATTGAAAAAATCCCCCAAATAGAAAATTCTTCCCAACCTCTCTATTCCATTTTTCATGTTTACATTTAGACTTTTAAATTTGAATGCAAATGCTGGGTTCCCAATTCCAATTCAAATGTCGCTCTAGTGTTACACTTGACCCCTTCTTCTGACCCTTTCTTTCTGTTGGCAAAACGCAGTCACTGCCCCCCACAACCCCAGTTTGATGGAACTTGATGCTTTCCATCAAGGTTTTAGCACTCACTCCTCTCCAGAAAGGTTGCACTCAGGTCAAGCACGCCGATAGCACTCCCAGCTGTTTTGGTGGAGTCTCCAACACGCAGCAAGTTTGTTGCAAAGGCAGATTCCCTAATCCCCTCTTTGCCGTCCTTTCCCAGCCAAGTGAAAGAGAGATTCAGGAAATGCAGCTGAGGGTAGCAGGAGAAAGCCAATGGCTGGATTTCAGTGATGGGGTTTCCAGCTAAAGACAGCCACTTGAGATTGCCCAAAGATGAGGAGGCACTGCACGCAGGCACGGATGACAGCATGTTGAAGCTGAGATCCAGGACCTGGAGGCTGCTGAGGCTCCAGGTTCCCCACGTCACTTCTTGGATTTGATTGTGCCTCAGGGTGAGGACTTGCAACTTGGTCAGGTAAGCCACGTCCTGGCTACGCAATTGGGGCAAGAGGTTGGCGTTAAGATCCAGATGCTCCAGAAGTTCAGGCAGACATGCAGGGAAAGAAGCCAGACTTTGGTTTTTCAGGCGCAAGGTGGTCCAGGTCTGGTTACTCAGGTCCTCACAGGACAGGCTAGTGAGCTTGACATTTTCCTCCCAAACATTCTGCTTAACCACCTGGAAAAGCCCTTTCACATCTCCTAGTGCGGCAGGACCTGTCTTCTCTGTTGGCCTGGCTGGCACTTCCCTTCCAAGTAGAACTAGGTAGGCAAGGAGGAGGCAGAACATTGTGGACCTTTTCAGCACCTTCCACCTAAAGATGAACCCTGTTCTCAGAGAACAGGCAAGGGAAGGAAAATAATCCTGAGTTCAGCCAAATATCAATTTTCACAAAAGAAGCCACTGTTCTTAACAGATGCTGAACTCACAGGATAACATTGTGGCAAGAGGGTTAGGAATACACCTGGGTTCAAATCCCAAGCTCAGCCAGAGGCTCAGTTCGTTGGCCACAGACAATTCATTCATTCAGGCTGCAGTCTTATACACTAGGGATGGGCAGCGTATGGCCCTCCAGATGTTTTGGCCTAAACTTCTGTCAGCACTAGCCAGCATAGCCAATGGTAAGGGATGATGGGAGTTGTAGGCTAAAACATCCAGAAGGCCACAAGATGCCCACCCCTGCTATACACATTTACTTAGGAGTAAGTCCCACTGAACTTTACAGGACTTACTTCTGAGTAGGCATATATAGGATTGCAATGCCAGTCTCACGTAGGTCCTAATCTGCAATAGTGAGTCCTGCTTCAAAGGATGGGTGTGAGTTTAAGAAAAGGGTGCATTGAGCTTTGGGGAACAGTATAGACCAGGGACAGGAACCTTTCCAGCCGTTTTGGACCACAACTCCCATAATCCCTGACCATCAGCCATGCTGGCCGGGGCTGATGGAAGCTGTTGCTCAAAATGTCTAGAAGGCACCAGGTTGCCTATAGGATTGAAGGCTGTAATCCTCCATATTGACCTCAAAGGGGTGCCTGAGCCTTGCCTACCAGGCAGCTCCAAGCAAGTGTTGTCCTATGGCCAATCTGTGCTATATCAAGGCCAGCACCAGAGACAAAACTGGCATGAAGGCAGGCAATATGTCCTGGCAGCAGCTAACACAACACCAATGTAACCCTAAAAACTGATTCCAAGTGAGTTTCCAGAGGCGTTTTTTTAAATTTCATTTTAATTATTTTTTGGTCACCTTTAAAGGTAGAGCCCTCACCCTGCCTCATTTACAGGAGAGTTCAGACAACCTTGTCTTCCACTTGTAACACTCCTGCATTTTCCCACTGCTTCTTCCATTAAGGAAGCAAAGATGGAATAGGTGTGCAATGTTTCGGAAGCAGTATGCCTCTGTATACCACTTGCTGGGGAGCTTGAGTGGGAAGGTGCTGTTGCCCTCATGTTCTATTTGTGGGCTTCCTATAGGCAGCTGGTTGGCAACTGGGCAAACAGAGTCTTGGACCAGACAGGCCTTTGGTCTGATTCAGCAGGGCTCTTCTCATGTTCTTAAGGGTAGCGCTAAGAGCCCTTCACCCAGAAGCCCCCTAAGTGTCATTTTTCAAACCTAGGAAAATAGAATTCCTCTTTACCCAAATGTATCTTTTGGGGGACTTCTAGCTCTGAAAGGTAAATATTGGCCAACTCAGTTGCCCCCTACTTACTCAAAGCAGGGATCTGGGGCCTTTAGTAGCCAAGGCTCAGATAAATGTCTGACCCATGTGGCTTCACCCATGGCAGTCCTGCAGCAAGAGATGAAGCCACACTTGCAGAACTTCCCCTTTCACATGAAAAAAAAAAACCCTGAGGGGATCCCATTTGCATCCAAAGTTGCCAGTCCCAAGTCCAAGCACCTGCGCTGCTTCATCCAGCCTCCATTATAAAATCCTTCTCTTTGTCGCTTGATGCTGAGCTGTCTGTTTTGTTCAGAAACCTTAGATGCAAAACATCACCCCGTCAAGAGGGAATAAGCCCTCTCCCTCTCCTCCCATTAACATCAGCTTCTACTTACCCACCAAGGTGTTTCTCGGGGAGATGTTCAGTGTAGGGGACCCTGAATTCTCCAGCACTTGCTTTATACATTGCAGTGATTCAGAGGTAAAGCATGAGACCCTGCCTGCTCTCTTGTTCCCTGGCCTCTCCCACCACCCCACGGTCTCTATGTGGGGGGGAGAGATCTGCTCTCCTCTCCCCGGTATGCCAGTTTACCCCCCCCACCCTTTGCTGGGAAGGGGAGGAACTGTTCTCATTGCTGTACCACATACGGTAAGTGGACTGATTTATTTCCTGGCCTACACAAATGGACTGCTTGACAGCTCCTCCCTGCATAGCTGGGTGGGTAGGTAGGTGTGTTTCGGGAGGGTGTGTGTGTGTGTGTGTGTGAGTGAGAGAGAGAGAGAGAGAGAGAGAGAGAGAACGAACAATGTATCTGGCTTTTGTTGCTAGGAGGAGGAGGAGGAGAGAATTGCTTTTTACAAAGAGGAAAGGTTCATGGGAGGCACTGGTCTGTTAAAAAGTAGGCCAAGGCCTTTTACTCAAGGAATAGACAAAATCTCCCCCATGTCTTGCTTCAGCTTCTTTGCAAACGCAAAGGGCAAACTACACATTACAAACCTTGCAATTAAAAGAAAAGAGGGCTTGAGAGTCTGTGATTTTCAAGGGCAGGGGGAGGAGGGAAGAAAGGGGTGCTTAATCCTTAGCCTGGCAGCCATTTTCCCTTCTCAAAATTGACCTCATACTGCTCTCCTTGCAGGGCTCCAGAATGTTTACCCTTGCAAATACATCTGGAACTCCATGGGGAAGGACCAGTTTTGGTGCGGATAATTTGGAGTGGCATACCAGTGACATACCCTCACTTGGCGTATCTTCGTTCAAAATAGTCCCTTTTCTTTAACTCACACACCCAAAGGACCATCGGGCTACCATTACATCCATTTGCATGCAGTATTTAGATTGGCCATGGCAAGATGAAGCAGAGGCGACAATATCCAAAACATGCTGAAACTATTTTCCTTCAAAAAAGAGTAAAACAGTTTAGTTTGCTCCTCAGTTTAAGGCAAGTGAATCTAACATGTAAGAAGAAAAGGCAAATAAATGAGCCTACTGAAAGTAATTAGGGTGGCCACTTACACGTTGCCAAAAAAGAGGAAATGGTTCACTAAAAAACAACACATAGAGGGATACAGAATTCCACAAATTGTATGACTGCTAATTTATATGTGCAGATGCAAATGTAGAAATAATGGGTTTGATCCAGATCCTGTCCTACACAAGCAGAAGGCACGTTGTGCAGTTGCAATGACCTTTCCCCCCCAGTTGCACGATATCTCTCTGCTAACACTAGGATCCTGATCCAGCATACTGGGGTTCCGTGAACACTAGGCTCTTGCGCAATGTTGTGCAACATATCTTGTGCTCTTACTTCAAGGTCAGATTTCACATGGTGTTGCCACTTGCACAACGTTTACATGGAACGTACTACTGCTACAACTCTTCTGGAAGGGCAAATCTGGATCCAACTCAATTACTAAACTTTAAATAGAAATAGAATGCATCTCATTATAGTGGGGAAGACTGTGACCAGGTGACCACTGTGCCCGCTCCCAATCTGCTGTCTAGGTACTAACTGTTGGTGGGCAACTTCAAGGCCCCTGAGCTCACTGTCCCATCTTATGGTTCTGTATCTTTAAACCAGACTTGGACTGGCCAACTTTTCAAATAGAGGACAACTTCAAATAGATGACTGTCCTCTGCAAAGTAGGGCATATGGCCACATAATAGCAATGTGAAAAATAGCAGGTAGCATTGTTCAAGGGGAACTGAGCAGTCAAGGCTCAGCATGTATGTGCACAATGGCCATAACAATTAAGGCTATGCTTTCCTAAGGGCCTTGGGGATGTATGCTGGGCTTATCTTTGCACATGTCAGGCAGTATCAAGGGAGCCTTGAGACTTAGCAGGCTTCCCAGACATATAAGAAAGATTACTTAATGGGGCTGTCTGGAGCCATTGTGGTTCTGTTCCCTTGTTGTAAACAGAGCGCCTTGTACTTTTGGAAAACCCTGTTTAAGCCAAGGAGCGTAATTAGGTATTACCCAATGCTGTTCAACTCCCATGGGTACAACTCACTCGTTGCACAGTCTAATTTCTCCCTCAGCACAAGGCCCAAGACTGCACAGTACAGTAAGACAGAACACAGCATGAAGTACTGCAGACTACATACACATTTGGAGAAAACATTAGCCACAACAGAAGTCATTAACAGTTGTTAACCCAGTTCTATTAGATACTTATGAAAATCCCATTTTCTTATTTTTGTATTGTATTGTATTGCTAGGCTGCCTTTTAGGGCCATGCCCTCACAAATACAGAGAAGACAATTTAGAAGATCCTCTACACTAGATCCCTCAGTTGGTATAAATTACAAAGAGACAGAACTTTGACTTCACGGGTCTGAGAGAAACCAAAGAATTTCAATAACAAACAGCTCAGAACCACATAGCCAAAAACACATTAGGAAATACACTTTAGGGGGGAAAAAAACACTTTATCACAAGGGTGGGTAACTTGTAACTCTCCAGATGTTTTGGCCTACGACTCCCATGAACCCTCACCATTAGCTATACTGGCTAGGACTGATAGGAGTTATAGGCCAAAAACCTGGAGGGCTACATGCTGCCCGCCCTGCTTTAAGGGAAAGCAGCCTAGAAGATATTTTTTGAAGGCCTGCAGCACTGAAGGAGCTAAGCACAGTTCGTTTGGAAATACAACAATATAGCACTTTGCCTAAATGCTCAAAGCAGTTCACATGCCCTAGTATCTCAGCAGTCCTTATGACAATCCTGTAAGAGAGGTCAGTTTTATTATCTCATGTTATAATGGAGAGCTCAAGCTGAGAGCTGGTAGCTATCCTAGAGCGATCCTCTGGCCTGGTTTGCACATAACACTAACCCATGGTTTATTTCACTCTTGTTTTGTTGCCCTACCCAGGGTTCGTCTGGCAGACAATCGAACAAACCATGGTTTCTTTTCTCAAATGATAAAGGTTCAAAACATGAGTGAGCAAATGTGATTATGTATAAACTTTAAATCAAATAGCAATTGGTTAATGATGAAGTTAGAAAAAGGCCCAGATATACAGACAATAAAATGGTGAAACACACAGCCAGTTCCGTTAAAAAGTAGTCTAAAGGCTGAGGGGAAAATACCCACTTTATTATAAACCCATACTTACACAGGATGATTGCAATTATGCTAGAATATGTTCAGATATCCTATTCTTATTCTTACACATCTTTTTGACACAAATGGGCCCATACCAGCTTGAAACATAAGAAATAATCATACATTCATATTTGGAAAAAATCTTCAATTTGTCCAGGAGTTAAATTCAAATAATTATTTCCATTTCATTTTATCCTCTCATTATATGAATATCAGTGAGGCAGTGGGCAGAGTAAGTCAATGGAGGCAGGGGAGAGAGAATCCATGGTAGACGAACTGCCAAATCCAAAGACCTGCCAGGCTGGCATCACCAGGGCAGAAAGCGGGGTGCAATTCCCCACCCCTTTTTTTTAGATTTCCCCCTCCCATTGATCTCTTTCTGCTGCTGTTGCGGCTGCTGCTTGGAGTCTTCTCAGGGCAGATCTGGAAAATCTTATAGCCCCTGGGACACCCTCTCAGGGACCATAAGATTGTGGCCTAGTTATTATGAGAGCACAGCTACCCTCACTGAGGGGTAATGACAAGTTGATAAATGCTACTGGCTCGGTACAGGCCTCTAATATACAGGGTTAAGTACTTCTCTAAAGAAAGGGCAAAGATTGAAGGATGCATGTTAAAAACATAATGTCACAGTATGCTATTCTATCTAACCCTATATTTAAACCTGAATTACTAGGAAAACTTTTCTTATGTTTGGATTTTTTCTTCTTTTTTAATAAGAAGCTCTTCTAAAAACCAAAGATGCTTTATTCAAAAGCAGACCCAAAGATTTAAAAAGCATCCATGCTGGTTTTGAGGGGTGGGGGTGGAGAATAAAGAGATTTAATGGTGCAATCCAATGGATGTCTAATCAGAAGTAGGCCCCACTGAGTTCAGTGAGAAATACATGCTCCCAAATAAACGTGAAGAATCAGCAAAATGATTCAGAGAACAAAGCTGGGGCAGGGGCAATTTCATGAAACCGTTTCTCCTTTATTGCTCAATCAATTTCACAAATGTTTGTTTGAATCAGTGTTTCTCCTCAGCCCTAGACTAACCACAGGTGTGTCTTTTCTAGCTGGTATATCCATGATCCAAACACTAACACTGGCCAGTGGTCTTACACGTGTTCCAGTATTGTGATATAAATACGTTACAGTGTGGCCTGCCCATACATATTAAAACATCACCTGGAAAGCTACAACCAGCACATGTCCCACCTTTCTCTCTCCTATGGGTTGAATCAGTGCTGGCTGCAAATCATTCAGTCTGGAATGTTACAACTGAAAGTTGAATTCCTTATTGACGTAGGAGATAAACAGAACAGAACAGTCCTAAGAGGAGATGGCACCATACTTCAGAGATGAATTCCTCTCCCTCCCCCGCCCTCTCTTGCAAATGATGAGAGTTCCCCACCACCCAATTATGATAAAGATGGAAATATTCAGCAAACGTTGAAGGCTAGTCTTCAAACCCCAATTTTAGAAAAATGGTCTGACATATTTTAGTCGAGCAGAATTAGACCCCTGCATAAGACTGATCTGTAAGCGAGTAAAATAAACAAAATGAACTCCAAAGAGAAGTAAAGTAAAATGCAGTCTTTCTACTTTGTCCCATATTCTGAACAATTACTAAAATTTTGAAATAAAATGTTAAAGCTATTGAAAAGTTCAAAAAGAGCATTTTAGAAGTGGCATTATTTTAAAAGACAGCAGAGAGTTAAACCCACAATTAAAAAATGATATTTGCCTACAGTAAGTATCTAGTTATCATACTGCAAAACCTTGCAATATGTAGGAACACTGTCAAAGGAAGCAGCTATTTTATAGTTAAACTTGAAATGCTTTATGAAGAAAAGCAAGAAGAAAGAAGAACAAAACCAAACTCTGGGACAACTTTGTTTGAACCTTTTAATGGCAATGAAATAAATGCCTGGGTTTAACAATACCCCCAAATAACAGTAATTTAAAAAAATTAAAATCTCAAGTGTAGATTTTCTTGGGAGGAAGACATGCTTAACAAATAACATTGTAAAAATTTACATAAATTGACCATGCAGACAATAATACACAGCATGTATTACATATATCATTTCTGCTGCCTTAGCACCCTTTTGTTCTGTGGATGTTTCAATTAAAATGAGTAGAAGGAGATTTTAAAAAGCCAGAATAATACAGGGCCTATAATTAATCAACAGCTTAACTGCTGTGGGCCAAATAATGCATTCGAGTATCACTCAGCATAATCCTATCCATGTTTATTTGGAAGCATATTCCATGGATTTCAAGAGAGTAGGCACAGGATTGAAGCCCAAAGCAAAGAATGCCTCAGCTGCATCCTTTGCCTTTATGCTCTTTTATACCAGGGGCGAGGAACCTGTGGCTTCCAGATGTCGCTGAACCACAACTCCCATCAGCCCCTGCCAGCATGGCTAATGGTTAGGGATGCTGGGAGTTGGGAGTCCAACAACATTTGGAGCACCACAGGTTCTCCATCGCTGGGGTATACTGTGGCAGGAATCAAAGAACCATGAGGTCACTTCCGTGCATCCACAGGTACTTTCTGTGTGCACCTCCTTCCCAAAGCAACCTCTGAAAAGCCACTCACAAGGACCAGAAGCAAAAAAAAAAAAAGGCACATAGTTGGATGATTGTGCCAAAGTGCTTTAGGCGAGCACAAGGGGCTCTTTGTATCACAACTGAAATCAAATTACCTGAGTGTGATGAGCCTTTCCAGACAGTTTCTCAAACAATGGGGCTGGATCCAAGTAGCCGTGAGCAGAAGGAACGTAACGGCTAGCACCGTTCCACAAATGCTGTGAAAAAGGTTGTGCAGGATTTCGCACATCCCCAGAATAGTTAGGTTCTGTATTTGTTCTTATACTTTCACAAATTCTTTCAAAAGAATGTCTTTGGATTCAGGGTGCTTCCAGGCGAGGCTTTTATCTTGCAGTTGCCCTGACCCAAACTGTGGGTTGGATCCAGATTTAGCTGGATCAACTGCTCTGGCGGAAGTAGGCTCTCCTGCCTTCTCCTTCCCACGGCAGTTATGCCATCCCCAGAAAATGCTACACAGAGTCAGGAGACCCTGCTGAATGGGGTGAGCTGCACTGTGTGTGGTGGGGAGGGGGTTCCCCAAATATCAGGCAGAGCGACCTTCCGTGAACCGAAGGTCCCTTCCTCTTGTGGAAGGTACATTCTGGACCTAACCGAATTTTATGGGGGTTCCAGTCATTGTCATCTTCCATTTGTAACCCTCCCATGTTTTCCCACTGCTTCTTTTGCTTTTTTCTTGCCAGAAAAAGTCAAATTATTGAGGAGAAGATGGAATAACTGCATGATGCTTTTCGATGAGCAGTGCCAGAAGCACCCTTAGTTTCATCTTCCTTGCACAGTAACCTACAGCAAGGTGTAAAACACCCTTTCTTTAAGCAGATAACACCTTTTGCATGTAAAAGGGCACGTTTAGAACCAACCCATTTTTTCTTCCTTAGAGTTATGTTTGTGCTAGCCTTGATTTGGCTTCATTCGTGCTACATCCTTTTTCCTGGATCCTCCCCAGACTTGTCCCTTGTGACTAGCCGTGCGTTCCACTGCAACTCCTTCACCTTCCCTGACACACCCTGCCCCCTCCCCGCCCCCTTTTAAAAACCAAAATGTTTACTTACCAGCAAGTGGGATTACTTCAAAGCAAAGTGAGGGCCTCCAGATGTGGCCATCTTCACTTCCCATGAATGCCTCTGTGCTATACGATGAGGCTCAGAGGCACTCTTAGGAAATGAAGTTGCTGGGTGGCTGCAGGCAGATGCTTTTCTCTACAGCTCATGCAGTCACCAAGAAAAACAATGCTGTGCCCATGAGGCTCCAAGCCGCATATAGGCTTTTCTTCCACCGACTAGCCAGGTGCCATCTATTCCCCTACATCCCTGTCTGCCATGCATGCATGGTCCCCTATGTATGCCATTTTGTGTAGCGCAATGGTGTCCTAGCCATGTTGTCCTCCGCTTACTGTAGATGAGAAAAGGAGGTCATGGCAGCACACAAGGGAGGTGGGGGTGGGAATGGAGGATGCAAAGGGCAACTGGATTGTGGTGGATTAGAACCTTAATTGGTTTTCACAGGCTGATTGTGTCATATGTTAATAAAGATCACAGAGGAACAAACATGGTGCACTAACTTACACAGGCACTCTGTAGATGAGGGGTAAGCAACACGGTGCTTGTAGGCACCCATGCGCCCCGGACACCTTTCTTGACACCTGTGCTCTACCCTTCCAACTTGAAAAACAACAACCTATTTTCTTACCAGTTGGGGTTGTTGTGAAATAGGTTTCTGTTGGTTTCAAATGGTTGTTTAGTTGCTCTTCCTTGCACTCAGTCTTTTGGGTAAGTTACTTGTCCTTTGCTATGCCTCCCATGGCAGCCATTCTGTGGTGGTGTCCAGGAAAGTTTATCAAATTGCTTAAATGTGTCCACGGCCCCCCAAAAGTTGCCTATCCCTGCTGTAGATAGCTTGCTGTACTAAAGTAGGCTCTAGGTATTTAAATGTAACTTGAATAACCCCTGAGATACACTAAATAATAATAATAATAATGGTCAGTAAGTTGCATCAGAGTGATTAGAACAGCTTAAAATAGATGCACATACAGGAGACGTTCTTCTCCTGTAATCCTGTTTAGCCTATGCAGTTCAGAAGCAGCTTCTTGCTTCGTCTCACTCCCATCCTCCAGTTAATTTATGGAACAAGTCTTCATCCAGTGTTTCATTCTGGTCTTTGGAACGGGTTGACAGGAAAATATAGCCTCCAATGTATTCATGGACAACCTTGCAATCTGCGCTCAGGCAAGCGAATGCAATAGATACGTTCTGATCAAACTCAATTGCAACCTGAAAGGGAAATGCGAATGTGTATAAATAAATACATCTAATTAAAATCCCAAGAATGGAACAAAACTGTGATAACTGCAATTTCCCCAGCTCCCTACACTCGTTATTTTATAAAGAGAATTACACTGGGCTCAAAAGCTTGAGGCCCAAACTAGGTGTGTGATGCAGGAGACACAAAACAGTCTCCCAATGATTCACTTATTAAAACTTTTCTTTTTAAAAAACTGAAAAGCAGCAGCAACGGCAGAAGTCAAGAATGGAAGAGTGGCAGAAGGGAGGGCGGCTTAACATTTTCCCTCTTGCCATTTCGAAATCACCTACCTTTCAGGTACTTTTGGACCCCCCTCCCCTGGGGAAAAGGTACAGGGGACCCTTAGCTTTTCCCTTGCAGGAAGGAAAGCAGCACAGAGGGGGCAATTTTGAGTAGACAAAATGGCAGGTGGGGGATGGGTAAAGCAACCCCTTTCTCCTCCTGCCATTCCTCCACTCAAATTGGGAGCCTCCCACAACTGCTTTTCATTTAGAACATATATTTATTATGATGATTTCACCTGGTCATTATGTAAACCTTCTTGACAACTTTTACTGAAATATGGTATATAAATGTTATGAAGAAAGAAAGAAAGAAAGAAAGAAAGAAAGAAAGAAAGCAAGCAAGCAAGCAAGCAATATTCAGAGCCTATTCATGTGTCTCCTCTCTCTGTAACAGCTAGTTCGGCCCCAACCAGAAGCATAACCTTTTACCTGGAAGCATAACTTTTTACCTGGAAGTTCTCTCTCCTAAATGCAGATACATTCATGCTGGCTACATTTACTCAGTGGAGAGGGAAGAGTCCTTTGAACATATGTGAAACCACACAGAGCAATGCCATATGTTGGTAGGGCCGCTGGAAGAGCATGCCTCCTGCCATTTGCAGGGAGCCAAGTCACATGTGAGCTGGGCATTTGCATGTGATTAGCCTATTACCAGGATTCAACCGCCATCCGGAATGGATGGAAAGAAAGCAGAAATAGGGCACTTGCAGTCAGATGCTCGGACTGCAAGTGACTTCCTACATAGCAGCATGCAGACAGGGGATACTACACCCAGCTGACTACTGGGCCCACTAACATCTGGATCAGCTAAGTGTTTTCCTTCATTCCAATCGGCTTGCAGGTTTCAAAGAAAAAGATAACCCCAATATAGAAAGCTCATGTCCCAGAACACTGGCTGCTAAATCATGCAAGGATCCCCAACCTTTTTGTGTTGGTGAGCATATTTGGAATGTTGAGAGACCATAGCATTACAGCATAATAAGAGTTCTGCTGGATCAGACGAGTGGTGCATCTAGTCCTGCATCCTACCCATAGCCAAATGCTTCCCCAAAGCCCACAAACAGGGAATGAATAACCACAGCCCTTCCCAGTTGTGTGTCCATCACTCAGCATCTGGTATACAGAGGTATTCTAGACTTGGAGGTTCCATTTAGCCAATATGGGTAAAAGACACAGATAAACCCACCCTCCAAAAATGAATCTAAGGCTGTAATCCAATGCTCACTTACCTGGAGTAAGTCCCATTGAAGTTAATGGAGTTTACTTCTGAGTAGACAGAAATAGGATTGCATTCTAAATCCCATTTAAAACCATTAAGCTTGTTGCCAGTGCCACATCTTGGAAAGCAGCGGTGTTGAAACTCTTTCAGCCTGAGGGCCGAATTCCATTTCGGAGAAGCTCTTGGGCCCCTTATTCTAGTGATGGGTGGAGCCAAAGGCAAAAGGGGCAGGGCAGAAGGCAAAAAGGCCAGTGCCAAAATACCAAAAAAAGTCCCAGCATATTTTAGCTTAAAGCACTTACTGCCAGGAACTAAGTTTTCAGAGAGGCATTTCAACTCTTTAAAAGGGAGAAAAACTACACAAAAGCTGGGAAATCACCAACTGATATATGGTCTGCAGGGTGGGGGAAAAGGCGTGGCCTTCTCAGAGGGCCAGATTTGGCCCTGGGGTTTGCAGTTCTGCATTCCTGTTGTAAAGTCTGTACAATAATGATGCGCTGTGTGAAGTAGTTCAGTTTCTCTGTCCTGAATTATTAACACATTCCAGTGATGATCTTTTGTGACTCCCAAAAGAAATTAAGCACAGTTATAACCCATCACATGTCAGATGGATAGATTTAGACATGTGCAACAGGGCTCCCCTGTCCCCTCCTCTCCAAGGCATCCACCCTCCAGCCACCTTGAAAATGCTACACAAAGTGTAGGAGATGGCTGTGCTGTGGGGTGCTGAGGGGGAATGGGGGATCTCCCCAAATCAGACAGAGGCACCTTTTTTCAGCAGTATCCCCCAGCCTGCTGTGTATAATTCTTCAGGGGGCTGGAAGGGCTGCCATGGGGAGGAGGGGAGGGGATTCTGCTGTCGCCAGACTCATTGCACACACCTACATCTGGATCCAACCCATTAACTTTATCTCCCTCCTCCCACCCCCAATTTTTCTTTCCTCTGGCAGTGAAGGAGGGGAACTTCCATAGCTATGTTTTATACTGTAGTGGAGACATTAGAATATAAGATCATCAGAAGAGCCCTGCTGGATCAGGCCAAAGGTCCATCTAGTCCAGCATTCTGTTCACACAGTGGCCAGCCAGCTGTTGACCAGGAAACTGCAAGCAGGACACAAGCACAACAGCACCCTCCTGCCCACATTCCCCAGCAACTGGTGTATATAGGCATACTGCCTCTGGTACTGGAGGTAGCACATAGCCATCAAGACTAGAAGCCACTGATAGCCTTCTCCTCCAGGAATTTGTCCAACCCCCTCTTAAAGCCATCCACATTGATGGATATCACTACCTCTTATGGAAATGAATTCCACAGTTTAACTATGCGCTGTGTGAAGAAGTCCTTTTTATCTGTGCTGAATCACCCACCAATCAGCTTCACGGGATGACCCCGGTTTCTACTATTATGAGAGAGGGAGAAAAATGTCTCCCTATCCACTTTCTCCATACCATGCATAATTTTGTACACCTCTAACATCAAAGCCCTAAATAAAAGACATGGGCTGCAATCCTATGCATGTTTAGACAGAAAAACATCCAGCAACTCCCAGCATTCCCTGACCAGTATGGCTGGCTGGGGAATGCTGGGAGCTGTAGGATTTCTTTTTCTGTCTAAACAGGCATAGTACTGTGCCCATAGTGAATAAGGCAACCCTAAGAAATCCATGTTGCAGATGCGCAGTGAAAAGCAGCCCAATAATGCTGGAAATGTGCATGTGGTGCTCATTAACACCAGTTGATGCAAGGAGTTCTACCCGCAGTGGGTGTATTTATTTTGCAATCCCATGTTATGTCCAAAAACCTGCAGTTTTACTATTATCTGCTGAAGACATTTTTATACGAGTAAATCCAACAGGCTGTGCTCCAGGAAACGCTGGATTTTACCTGCCGTATCTCCCAGTTGACATTCCACTGTTTCATATTTGAGAATCTCCATGTTGTAATTGGGTCCCCAGTGGCTGTGTCTATCCTTATTAGCCGGTTATAAGAAATCCCCAGGAGATCATCTTTCTTGCTCCCTTTAAATCTGCATTGGGAGAATTTGAAACCAATTAATTCTTTTAGCATGTTTCTCTCAGACCAGCTATAATAATAGCAACTAAAGTTATGCATGATGACCATGTAAGGAGAACTCATTCCTACTCACAACTACCTACTCCATCCAGACTGAGGGGTCGGGGGAGAGAAAACTGTTCAATGAACTGAAAGCATGTATCAGGATTTTGCATTTGGGGGCACACTCTGCTTATGCTTGATTTCTCTTCCCCAGCTTTGTGAGTCCAGCTGGGAAGATGAATAGGGCATGAGCAAAGAGAGATTCCTTTCCTTCCAGAGCAACCTCTCATCTCTGTTTCATGGGGGCTGGTGGGTACAGGGGTGGCCAGGGAGCAATCCAGGCTGCTCTAAGTGCAGGGAAAGGAGGGAAGTGTGGTTGGGGCTCTTTCTATCCCTTATTTACTCCATGGCAGTAGGTTGGATGGCAGATTATAGCATGGGAATGGTGGTGCAAAGGCTTTCCTTTTATTCATATCTTCCATCACAGGGGTATTGAGAGAGGGTATATTTCCTTCCATCTTAAGTCAATAAAAGTAAGGAAGAGAGGGGAACAGGTGGTTCAAATGACAACACAACTTTTTAGGGATGGGAAAACCAGTGATGTTCAAGCTCACCTAAATTCTCCGAAATAATTTATTTATTTAATTTCTATACCACCCAGTAGCCAAAGCTCTTCAAATAATTTTGAAGCTTGTTTCAGCTCGTTCCCATTTTCATTTTCAACCTATTTTTCTGCTCATTCAATTGGGAAATGTGCACATTTCGGATGGGTAAAGTGTGTATTTCTGTGTGCAATTTTCATCAGTGAGCACTTCCCCCCATTGACTAAAGTGCGAAAATGCATACTTTTTGAAAAAGGTGCATTTCAAAATACACAAATTTGGGAATTTGCTAACATTTCTCAAAAAAAGTGCTCCTGGTTGCATTTGTGTTCAGGACATGTCTGCATGATTTGTGAAGAAAATCAAAATTCCTGTACATCCCTAAAACTTTTACTGCTGCCTTTACTTCGTGGGATTATGCTTCCCCCTACTGGCCAAGCAGAAACACTAAATTATGTTTTGAAAACATTTATTGCCAAAACGTAGGGTACTTCCAGATGAGGCTTTTGTCATGCAATTGCCCTGCCTCATTCATGGAATTTTACGTGGGGGCAGGTCCAAATGTCTTCAACTTGTCCCCCTCCTGTGTTTTCCCACTGCTTCTTCCATCATTTTTCTTTCCACAAAAAAATCTGTTAAGGAGGATGGAATAGCTACACAGTGTCTTTTGAGTGGTAGCACTGGGAGCAGTCTATCTGAAATTCTCGTACCCCCAGATGAGGCTTTTACTGTGCTATTGCCCTGCCTCGAACACAGAACTGTGGGGGAGAGGGGTCCAGAAAATGTCATATTCCATTTGTAAACCTTCCGTGTTTTCCCTTTGCTTCTTTAGTTTTTTTTCTTAACCAACAAAATCTCCTAAGAAGGGAAAGATGGAGTTATCTGCACAATGCCTTTTGACTGGTACTGCTAGCAGCCCTCTACCTGGAAGAAGCCATAGAAGGCTCTGGAGGCTTTTCCAGTAGATTAAAAATACAGATTTTTCTCTTAGTACGAAGAATAGTTTCACACTCTAGCCCTGATCAAGTGCACACATGGAATGGTCACATAATGGCCGAGAAAGGTACACTCTTTTTTTTTTTTTGCAGGGGAGATAGTGCTATGGTTGATACCAGTGCTTGTATTTGACACCTTATTTTTAAAATCAGAAGATGTGTGTACAGCACACAAGTGGGGGTGTACCTAGTATTTACTGACTTAAATCTCCCCACCACCACCTCAACCAGGGAAAAGTTTTCAGAAAGCAGGTCATGCAGTAAAGGATACAGAGACAGCAGGTTTTCACTGCCAAGTAATAGCTGGTTATTGCTGTGCGCACATTCTTCTGTGAAAGCCTTGTTTATGTGACTTAAATGTCCAAGTGAAATCTAGAAGTGAGGAACAGAACTGGGCCTTGGGCCAAGTTCCCTGACTTCATCAGCTCGGAATCTGAGAAATGTTTGCTTTCAGTGAACAAACAGTGCTCACCTCAGGACTGCTACACTGGCTCATGTGGGACCATTAGATTTTAGTCCAGTTGTCCCGGGACTGATCAGAAGGAAACACCAGCACATTCCAGGCTCTTTGTTATGAATTCTGTGGTGAGCTTAAAATTTGGTGTCAGTGAGCTTAAAGGTATACTGTGGCAGGGGGCGGGGGGACTGTTTTGTAGTTCAGTGCGAAGCAACAAAATCCTAACTGCAAGTAGTCTGGTTTAATTAGATTTTAGTAATAATAAAAAAGACATGTGCTTGTATTTGCAGTAATTGGTCAGAACACTAGAAGATGGGCATAGGTTTACTTCTTGCTGGTCAACTGGGTTAAATATTGCCTCCACAGCTTTCCTTATATCTCTGTAAAAAAAGGGGCTAGGGAGTTAAGTTTTTTTTTTTTTTTAATAATGAAAGTTTCAGGTTCAGGGAAGGGGCATCAAATATCACCCCATACTATGTCCCCCCAACTCCACAGATATGACTCTGTGACATTCCAGTCTGGAACTTGAGCAATGGGCCATAAATGCTAGGAAACCCTGGTAATGTATGTAAACAGATAACAGGTTTTCTTGGGAGGTTATACCACAACCACCAACACTTGGGAAAACAGCAAGGGTAAAAAAAATTCAGAAACATAACACTTATTTCTAAGAGACTTAGAACTGAGAGACTGAACTGACTAAAGACATTTATCTCTCTTTTTGCAGTACATCACACACATAAGAGTACATGGAAATTCCCCAGATATACTTGTGCATTCATCTTGGAAGCAAGAATGACCCAATTCTCTTCTCATTCACCTTTCATGCCTTCTACCCTCAGTGACACCCTGCACTCCCATAGGAGCTTTAGGAAGGCTCTGGGCTTGGATTAGATGCTGCACAACAAAATAAGAATAGAAAATAAGATGTTTTGACTTAACCACTTCCAACTTGAAATGCGATACCTGGAGGAATTAGCCATTCTTCTTTCCATCTGGAATATGTATGTATATCATGAATTGCCTCAACCATATGAGATGCTAGGAACAGGGACAGCGCCAGGACTGAGATGAGCCCCACCATATAATGCCCCCTGCTGGGCCCCCTCTTACATTCAGTGGGTTGCCCCGGTTCTGCTGCTCAGCACTTGTGGCAGGGCACCATTTTTATTTCCCACAATGCCCTTGAATGACCACACTGAGGAAAATTAAAATGGTGGCTGTCTGGTTGTGCTAGACAGTGTTGTGCCAGAAAAGAAAAGAAATTATTAAGGGGGACCCTAGGTAGCTACCCAAAGATACCTTGTGATGACACTGGGCATGACTAGGAAAAACTCACACTGTATGCCAGAATTATGTTGCAACCACCACTTGTTTAACTAAAAAAAAAGTGGTGAAAAGGCTCTGAGAATCATTTGCTGCTAAAAGACTAAGGCAGCATAATATTATGTTTACCTTACAGTGTAGTATGATAAACCAAACTCGGGAAGGGACTGCCACACCTGGATAAATCTTAATTTGGTTTCCATCAGAGACATGTGGGCGATGTTTTGGTGGGCTTCCAGAATGCGAGCAGCCAACTAAGAAAACACAGGAGGGGAGAAATACAGGTGTTGGCTAACAGAGGCAGGAAATTAAACAACAGTGTTAGGTAGATGGTTGCACATGTGATCAAAGGGTGCAGATTTCACTGTCGCTACCTTAAGGAAGAAAACTGGCCACCGGGGCTTGAATGCTCTGTGAATGTTGGCCAAAGCAGTGTGGGGAAGGGCTGTAGCTTGCAGGGAAGGGCTGTAGCTCAATGGTAAAGTACCTGCTTTCCATGAAGAAGGTCCCAAGTTCGATCCCCAGCATCTCCAGGTAGGGCTGGAAAAAACCCTGCCTGAAACCCTGGAGAGTTGCTGCCAGTCAGTGTTGACAATACTGGGCTAGATGAATCAAGGGTCTGACTTAGTATAAGGCAGCTTCCTAATCTGAGGGCAGCTTTTTCAATATGGATGCCTTCCCATTTGGCTATGCTGTTCCCTGAGGAACATGTGGGTGGAGTTGACATCTCATGGGCCACAAGGATACTTCTGTGCCTTGAATAGCCACGTGGCAGGAAGAAACACAGGCCGGTCTGATTTCCTGCCAGGTTTCGTGCCTCTACTTCTCCTCTGCCCATGCAGGGTGTGCAGTTCAATATCGGCATGGCATACGATGTCCCAGAGGATTGGGAAGTAAGGATTCCCTGGATGATTATTCTTGTAGTTTACAACAGAATAGACTAGTGCAAGAGGGATTGTATTTACACTGCTGTGATACACAATATTGTAATCATCATGAAATCAAGTAGAGAGCTGGATTTCAACATGGGTTCAACCCTCACTTTTGCTGTGGCCTTGAGCAATTTACTCTCCCTTAGCCTCCCAGATCATCACTGGTGCTATTTTGAAAATGGGGAACTAACTCACAGGGGTGGTGCAAGGGCAGCCATGATATAAAAGATTATCACTTTTTAAAAAATTGCCAAGTGAATGACAAATAGTAGGAAAAAACCAAACTACTTCGAGCTGATCCTGATAATCTGAATCATAATCTTCCGCAATTAGGAATAATGCTACTACTAAAGATTGGTAGTATAGGGCAAGGGGCTGTAGAGGGAGCCCAAGCCTCCGCAGGCCAGACAGAGAAGCTCCACAGGCCAGATTAGATCTGCAGCTGGAGGTTCCCCATCCCTGATTTATGCAATGTTTTTAATGCTCCATGTATATATCCTCAATAATATTCTTGATGCCAATTCAGTTCACTGGATTTCAAGTTGTGTGTATGAGCATATGAGGCTGCCTCATCCAGGGTCCACTACTGGTCCATCTCTCCCAGTGCTCTGTCTGACAGCAGCTCTTTGGGTTCTAGATGGGGAGGAGTCTTGGGCAGGGACCAAGCCCTGGTACCCAGGATCCTTTAGGTTGAACATGCTGGAAACTGAACCTGGAACCTTCTGCATACAGAACGTTTTAACAGATCCCCTTGCCCAACCCTATTCTCTTATGCCCATTTTGCCGAAGGGAAACTGGGAGCTGAGAATGACTTGCACAAGGTGAATACACTGAGAACATGGAAAAGTAGATTATGAACCCATGTTTCCCAGATTCAAGCCCAATACTCTACTGTGGGGGTGGTCAACTGTGGGAGATCCAGGGTCCATTTTCACACCCGCCCCGAGGCTGCACATCCCTCCCATGCAGGTGCCAAAAGAAATTTTATATATATAAGGCAGCAGCTACAGAGTGCCTAAAGAGTAAAATTTAGCTTGCAAACAAGCCAAATTTGATCGTTCGTGTGCTCTATAGCTGCTACAGACATTCAGGGGGCATGTGGCCCATAGGCCATGTGTTGCCCCTTCCTGCTCTACTGGATCATGCTTTGGATTAAAAAAACTTTTTTTTACAGATCCCCTAGATCAAGGACTTGCTCAAGAAAAAAGAACTGGAGTTCCTGGAATTCATTTTTTAAAAAAACTTGGTTAAGCAAGAATCACACAAACCAGACGCCAGTCATCCTAAAGATGCTTCCCAATTACCTGCTTAGACTTGTATTTCTTTGCATAGCGTGGCGAGATAAAGCACTCTGGCTTCACGTCCATGCTTTCTACGTCAGAAACATCTTGGGGAGCAGCCGTTCTGCTCTTCATTTTTAAGAATGAGAGGATGCTATGGACCTCGGGATGGTAAGAGCTGTCAGCCATTGTTTTCCCTTTGGAAGCCAACATGCAAGCAGCCATCCATCTGGCATACTGATTTTCCTGCAAGAAACAGGAAATTGACCTCCATGAATTCCTTGCATCACATCTTCTTTGTGTTTTTTGTTGTTTCAGTCATTTAAATTGTGATGTCAGTCCAGCTTCTTTAGGCTGCCTTTACATTAAAGTAAAAATGCACAGTCCTCACATTGTGGAGCCTTTCTGCGTTTATAGTGGTGACCGCGTGATGGCTGAGAGGGGAAGCTTTTAATTTTCAAGGTTCCATAGAGCTCAATGAAAGGAGGCCATCTAGTGGCTGTTTTAATAGTGTAACAATCCGACTTAAAATAAATAGTTCATTATTTCCAGATCTTTTTGAGATGGAATAACCAGGAAATACCTCTGGATGTGCCCTGGAGTTGATGATGTCATGAAAAGGACCTGCAAACTTCTGTGAGTGAGCAATCTCAATAGCAGGATAAAAACTCCATGTGAAGGCACCCTTAGTTTGAAGAGAGGCCTCAATTCTGAAAGCACCAGAAACTGGCTAGGCTCCCCGCATGCATGCGTTTAGATGGCTTTAAAAGGGGATTAGATAAATTAATGATGGATCAGTCTGTCAATGGCCACTTGTCACGAAGGCTATAATCACCCCTAGGTTCAGAGGCACCGTGTCCCTGAATACCAGTCACTGAAGAACAGGGGTGTTAAACCTCTTTCAGCACGAGGGCCAAATTCCATTTCAGAGAAGCTCTTGGGGGCTCTATTCCAGTGGGGGTTGGGGGCAAAAGGGTCGGGGCAAAAATACCATAATATGTTAACTTAAAGCTCTTACTGCCAGAAACGTAGGAGCCTTAGGACAGGCATCTCAGCCTTTTAGAATGGGGAAAAAACTGCATAGAAGCTGGGAAACCACCAACCAGTGGACAGGGGAAAGAGGGTGGGGCCCTTTGGGGACTCTCAGCGCGCAAGACCGGGATCCCAGGAAGGGATTGGGATCTCCATTCTGTAGAACTGAATACCAGTCACTGTAGAACCACCGTGGGAGATGGTCACTGCCTTCATGCCCTACTTGTGGGCTTCCTAGAGGTATCTGGCTGGCCACTGTTGAAAGCAGAATGCTGGCCGAGATGGACTTCCAGCCTGATACAGCAGGGCTCCTCTTATGTTCTTAGTCTAGTTCAGGGGTAGGCTACTGGTGGCCCTCCAGATGCTGCTGGACTGCAACTCTCAACATCCCTTAACCTTGGCTATGCTGGCTAGGGATGATGGAAACTACAGTCCAACAACATCTGGAGAGCAACCCTTGGTCCAATTTACTGATGTCAGATGACATCCACCTTTGTGTATCATCCTAAACTACTGTAGATTACCTGAAACTGTCCACTGCTCATGCAGTTACTGCTTGGAATAGTAGGGAGAATTACTGATGGATCTGTTCAGCAGTAAATCTGTGGGTGGGGAAGGTTAGGCAAGAAGAATTGCAGAAGCATCTGGCTGGGTAGTGGGATGGGGCATAATGCTGTCATCTCAGAGTTAATTTTGAAGCGGTGCCTCAAAAGATGCACAGTAAAGCAGCCTTCCCCAACCCGGCTCCTTCCAGATATTTTGGACTGCAACTCCTAGCATTCCTGACTATTAGCCATGCTGGCCTGGGCTGATGATATGGAAGTCTAAAACATCTGGAGGGCACCAGGTTGGGGAAGGCTGCAGTCAAGCATACAGTTTGCATACTCCGAAGGCCTTATCCTGGGAGCTCAGTATTATGTCCTTAAAAACCCGTCCAAGAAATTCAACCCACGGCCATCGAAATAAATTATACCAGACAGGAGAAAATTATGTATCTTAAGCTCCCACTTCACATGTAGCTGCAGCCGCACGGGAACAGCTTCTCTCCGGTGTGATTTCACACAATTTGGGGCTGCACAGGTATGATACGGTCATGTGGGTGAGGATGATCAGAGGGATGCTGGGAGTTGTAGTACAAAGTTTATGGAGGGCACCAGGTCGGAGAAGGCTGCTCTAGATGTTTTCCATCAGAAAGTGCTGCCATTCCACCCAGACACTGTGCTAATCCTCCTGTTTACGCAGGGCCTGCACATAAATATCCCCACTCACAGCCCAACTTGCATTGCAAGGACATATACATCAAAGCCTATACAAGCAAGTCAACCGGTGGCCTGGTTCATGGCTGTTTCTATTGTATTGTGACCTCATTCACTGCTCAGTCTCTGGTGCTGTGCACATACCATGCTTGACTGGAAATATTTATGCTCTGTGTGTGGCACCATATGCCTTTCAAAGCCAGCCAGGCACAGCGACCTTCAGTAGGCTTCCCACACTTTACTGTCATGCACCCAAAGCAGAGTAAAACCCCATTCAGGATCATTCTGCTATTCCGCTACTCACGTTATCACATCTCAAGTGTACTTCATTCATTCCATCAGCAACAGGGATGAGTAGCTTAATGCCATATTTTTTCCCTGACACACTTACATCGGGGACAATTTCACATCCTAAACAACAGAACACATGAGAAGTCATAAATGAGGTTATGTTTTTATCTACTTTTAAGGATGAGTGACAAGGACAATAGGAGAACTTGAAAGGAAATCAGAAGAGTATATTAAAAACAGCAGCATATAGAACAGGATATAAGACCACTTTTTAAAGTGTAGCAGTTTAACTACTATATTGCTAAGAGACAAGGAAGCATTTCATCCCATATCTATTACCAGAGCATTGAATTTGGAAATACTTAATTTGCTCAGCTTCATCTACATGATGAATGTGCCAATGCATGTAATTTACTGTTACAATGGAGAAGTGAATTAGATTTTAGGCCAGGAGTAATGCCCTAGAGCCATGATAGTGCAGTCACTGAACTTGAGCCAGACATCCTAGAGAGTGAAGTCGAGTGGGCCTTAGGAAGCATTAGTAACAACAAAGCTAGCGGAGATGACAGTATTCCAGCTGAACTATTTAAAATCCTAAAAGATGATGCTGTTAAAGTGCTGCATTCAATATGTCAACAAATCTGGAACACTCAACAGTGGCCACAAGACTGGAAAAGGTCAGTTTACATTCCAATTCCAAAGAAGGGCAACGCCAAAGAGTGTTCAAACTACTGCACAATTGCGCTCATTTCACATGCCAGCAAGGTGATGCTCAAAATCCTACAAGCTAGGCTTCAGCAGTATGCGAACCGAGAACTACCGGAAGTACAAGCTGGGTTTCGAAGAGGCAGAGGAACTAGAGATCAAATCGCCAACATTCGCTGCATCATGGAGAAAGCAAGAGAATTCCAGAAAAACGTCTATTTCTGCTTCATTGACTACGCTAAAGCCTTTGATTGTGTGGATCACAACAAACTGTGGCAAATTCTTAAAGTGATGGGAGTACCAGACCACCTTACCTGTCTCCTGAGAAACCTGTACGAGGGTCAAGAAGCAACAGTAAGAACCAGACATGGAACAACCGATTGGTTCAAAATTGGGAAAGGAGTACGACAAGGCTGCATATTGTCACCCTGCTTATTTAACTTATATGCAGAGTACATCATGAGAAATGCCGGGTTGGATGAAACAGAGGTCGGAATTAAGATTGCTGGGAGAATTATCAACAACCTCCGATATGCAGACGATACCACCCTAATGGCAGAAAGCGAAGAGGATCTCAAGAGCCTCTTGTTGAGGGTGAAAGAGGAGAGTGCAAAAGCTGGTTTGAAACTCAACATTAAAAAAACGAAGATCATGGCATCTGGCCCCATCACTTCCTGGCATATAGAAGGGGAAGAAATGGAAGCAGTGACAGATTTTACTTTCTTGGGCTCCAAGATCACCGCAGACGGTGACTGTAGCCATGAAATTAAAAGACGCTTGCTCCTGGGGAGGAAAGCTATGGACAACCTAGACAGCATAGTAAGAAGCAGAGACATCACCTTGCCGACAAAGGTCCGTCTAATCAAAGCTATGGTTTTCCCAGTAGTAATGTATGGCTGTGAGAGCTGGACTATAAGGAAGGCTGAGCGCCGAAGAATTGATGCTTTCGAACTGTGGTGCTGGAGAAGACTCTTACGAGTCCCCTGGACTGCAAGGAGGTCAAATCAGTGCATCCTAAAGGAAATCAACCCTGAGTGCTCATTGGAAGGACAGATAATGAAGCTGAAGCTCCAATATTTTGGCCACCTAATGCGAAGAGAAAACTCCCTGGAAAAGACCGTGATGCTGGGAAAGACTGAAGGCAAAAGGACAAGGGGACGGCAGAGGATGAGATGGCTAGATAGCATCACGGATGCAATGAATATGAACTTGAGCACGCTCCGGGAGAGAGCGCAGGACAGGAAGGCCTGGCGTGCTATGGTCCATGGGGTCACGAAGAGTCGGACACGACTGAACGACTGAACAACAAATGCCCTAGAACAGGGGTTGGCAACATGTGGCCCTCCAGATGTTTTGGCCTACAACTCTCCATCAGCCTCGTAACTGGCTAGGCTGGCTAGGGATGACAGGAGTTCTAGGCCAAAACGTCTGGAGGGCCACAAGTTGCCGATCCTGGCTCTGGAATCGCAGAACCTCAGGGCTTAGGGTCACCTTGTCCATTTGCCTTGCAGTAGGGTTGCCCACAGCCCTAACAGGTTACCTCGTATTAAGCAGACTACATTGTCATCATAATCATCACCATTCTTTAATCATTTGGTAATAACCAGTCCTAAACCAATAAAGATGATTTAGAAAATACATTAAATCAAAATAGTATATAAAAGCAGGTTGCGCTGTGTAGTTGTGTATGCATGCCACAAACAGGGATGGGGGAGAATTTCATTTCAGTTCGCATTTTGATAAGAAAGTACCCAATGTGCATTTTCTGAATCAATATGCAAAACGGAACATAGTTATCCCTTGGTATTAGCACAGAAAAATGCATATATCAGGAAAATTGTCCACCAAATGTGTCTATTAATGGGGAAACCTGTACAAAACAGCATTATATTAAGGAAAACCGCTTGCAAAAAAGAAGTGTATGTTAGGCAAAAATGCCTACAACGATGTGCATGTTAGAAAATGTGTGCACGAATGTACACGAACTTTTGTGTAGAGATTTTCAAAAAGTCAAAAAATGTTGCAGAAATGGTATGGACGAAACTTAAGACTGTAAAAATGAGAAATGGGAGAAAATGACAGATTTGTCCTGTGCATTGTTCCAGGAGGTCCCCGTCACATGGTGTACAAGGAGTAGCGCTTTATAAAATGCAGTATGAAAATGCCACTTCATCCTCTACCTCTTAAGTTGAGCTTCTCAACGGGTTCTCCGTGTTCAGCTTCTTCGTTTTTAAAATAGGAGACCGAGGTGTCTTTGAAGACAAACCAATATTGCTTAAAGGCTTTCAGTGTTAACTTTTTGGATCTGCAAGTAAAAAAACGATCGCATCAATTCTCTTTGCTAATTAGACTACTTACCAATACCTTGAGTCAGAGTTTATTCCCCCTCATGTTAGGGAAGCTCTCGTGGGTGTCACTTGCTGACTTGAGTGGATTTTCTCAGTATTGCTTTAACTGAGAGGAGCAAACATCCTTACAGTTTGGAACAAAATCCAATTAATTTCAAAACACAATTATTTTACCCCTCAAAATGCACTTCCTGGTAGAACTACAGGCCAACTAAAAGATAGGCTTACCTCCTATTTATCAAACCATCCAGGAAGTTTACATGGTTGGCTGAATTCTACTAAGGGCAAGTCATTTTCCATCTTCTGATTTTGACACTTGTAAGCGAAACAGGAAGAATGGGGCACCAGCGAACTAGGTACAAGCAGAATGCAGGTAGGCTTTTGGTGCAGCTGTTATAGTGGTACCGAGTGGAGTGCACAGCCCATGCTAATTCCAAACTTGCTGTCCTTAGTTCTCATATACTGCTGTCTATCACATAAGGCACCATATCCAGAAGCAAACATCACCTTTTTCTTTACATAAAGGTTCAACAGCATAGGCTCTTAAATGCGTTGTGAATCTTACCAGATGCTCACCATGGCAACATTTGGGAACATATGTACTAAAGTAATCAACAATATCCAAGAGATAATTTAAATGCACTTGTTTAATCAATTGCTCTCCTCTTACTTTTAGGGTGCAATCCTATGCATGTTTAGACACAAGTCCTACAACTCCCTGCATCCCCAGCCAGTATGGGATTGCACCCTTAAAGACCTAAATGACTTAGGCCCAGAGTAGTTGAAGGGGTGCCTTTTCCCACATATTCCTCCCTCCCTATTCTCTGCGCCAGGTCCCTTGCTTGTCAGAGTTGAGACTGGGGGGGATTCAGAGCAGGGCCTTCTTTGTATTTACACCAGTGTTTTGAAAGCCCCTGCCCAGGAGAGCCCATTTTACAAAATCCTAATACTCTTTTCATTGTACACTAGAACTTGGCTGTTTGGGAGAGATATCCCTGGGGCAGGTTAGCCACTTTTGTATGTCCCTGACATATAAATAACAAATTTATGTTCAAAGCTGTCACATAATCTTTCAAATATATTTGCTGTTCTTGGTCATTTGCATTTGAATAGAAATCTTTTAGAGGGTTGAACATGATCCAATCCCCTTTGAAGAGAGCCCTTTCTTTCTGGGAAAAATGCCATGACCTATTAGTAAAACTAAACACTTGAGAGTTCAAAGCTTTAAGTTCTTTTATCTCAGCGTTCCATAGAAATAAAGGCTTGAATCAGTCACTTCAATGGAAGAAAAAGCTAGCAACCTGCCAGTGCAAAGAAGTCAACCTATAATGGAGCTTTATTTGAGTCTCTGGAAAGTTCAGTTTGATTATGAACACATGCAATTGATAACACACGTAGATGCTTTGTCTGCACATAGCTGTAATTCATACTCATTTAAAGATACACTTACAACCATGTAGACAAGAATTGTAGGCAGCTGTGTTGGTTCACTAGGGAAAAAAACCAAATTATTCCTTTGTTAGAACAAACACCTTACCGCTGCCTCCCAGCATTTGCTGCCTGAGGCAACTGCCTCACGCTGCCCAACAATGGGGCTGGTCCTGGGAGGATTGTGCCACACATAAGGTTAGACTGTGTATGGTGTGAATGATTTCAAATTGCAATAAGGCAACCTTGTACGGCCATGTGGCAGCCAATGTACATAATGTGGCTTCCTCTCCTCCACCCCTGCACCCTTCCCTAAATCTTCTCCAGACAGTCCCTCAACCCTCCAGAACAGATTTCAGGGAATGTGGAGGAACACAGAATGCTGTCTTATATCGCTGGCCCATCTAGTCTGGTATTATCAACATGGTCTGGTAGCCACTCTCCAAAGTTTCAGGCAGGATTCTTTCCTAGCCCTACCTGGAGATGCCAGGGATTGAGCCAGGATCCTTCTGCCTGCAAAACATGTGCTCTTTCACTGAGGCACAGCCCTTCCCCAAGTGGGAGAGGGAATCCACTGGTTGACAGAAACCACTCGACACACCCTTCCTACAATAAATTATCTTTCTCAGAGAGGCAGGTTTGTGTAGTGGTTCGACTGTTCTACTGGGACTCAGGAGATCCAAGTTCTAGTCCTCACTCGGCCATGAAGCTCACTGGGTGATTTTGGGCCAGTCACTGACTCTCAGCTTAATGGTTGCTGTGAGGAAGAAATGGAGCGGAGGAGGACCAGGTAAGCCGCCGTCGGTTCCTTGCAAGAGGAAAAAAGACGGGATATAAATGTAATAATAAACAACAATGCACTGAGCAATCCGATGTCACACTGAGCAATCCGACACTTTAAGAAGGATGCAGACAAATTGGAGAGGGTTCAGAGGAGGGCAACGAAGATGAGCAAGGGACTGGAAACAAAGCCCTATGAGGAGAGACTGAAAGAACTGGGCATGTTTAGCCTTGAGAAGAGGAGACTGAGGGGAGATAGGATAGCACTCTCCAAGTACTTGAAAGGTGTCACAGAGAGGAAGGCCAGGATCTCTTCTCGATCATCCCAGAGTGCAGGACACAGAATAATGGGCTCAAGTTACAGGAAGCCAGATTCCGGCTGAACATCAGGAAAAACTTCCTGACTGTTAGAGCAATATGACAATGGAACCAATTACCCAGGGAGGTGGTGGGCTCTCCCACACTGGAGGCATTCAAGATGAAGCTGGACAGCAACCTGTCAGGGATGCTCTGACTTGAATTCCTGCATTGAGCGGGGGGTTGGACTCGATGGTCTTATAGGCCCCTTTCAACTCTACTATTCTATGGTTCTAAGTAAGTTTACTCAGAAGTAAGTCCCACTGTGTTCAGACTGCAGCTTCAAATACACTACCCGTGTATTGTAAACCCGATGAAATTTTGTTCCTGGGTGCTGTGTTTAGGGATGTACGGATTCTGTTAAATCCGTTCCGTCTGTGTTTCACAGATTATCAGGCATCTTTCATTCCATGATTCGCTCATTGCCAGAATCAAATTTTCTTTTAGGGACGTATGACAATTTTGTTCCTGATTAGCACAACTGCGCACTTGCGTAAATGCACATTTGCGCAAATTCCCCCTAAAAGTGAAAAACTGCTCCACACATTCGCAGACTCCACACGACTTGGAAAAAGCTGGTCTGCTGCAGAATCTGCAGATCGGATTCATAGAAATCAGAACTCACTTGAATTCACTGTGGATTTCTCCAAGATCCCTAGCTATGTTTTTGTACATATTAATTTAAGGAATTTTTCCCCATTTTGAGCCAGTCTGTCAAGCAACACACTATGTTAAATACATAGCTAGCAGCAACTTCTTTCTTTCTTTCTTTCTTTCTTTCTTTCTTAGTTGTGGGGTATGATTTTTATTGGAACCCCCCTGAGTGGGGAGGGGAAGTTTTATACTGGTTAAAAAAAAAGCTGCCACCTTGCCTTTGGCTTAATATTAAGTAAAAAAAGAAAAGAAATACAGAGACAGACAAAGCGACTGATCATCAGTCATGTAATCGCATAGTAAAAATGTCCCCACCATGTATCAAGGAAATTGGACACCCTCTTTATACAATTGGGAGTGGGGGATTATGTGATGATTAACTAATAAGGTACTTAACTGAAGCAAAATTGATTTTTCAGCAGGATCTGGATCATCTGGGCAGGCAATTAATTGGGGGTAAATTAATGGAAGAACAACTAATTGGGGTGATCTGTAGTGGCATGCAAATTCACCGAAGAATGTATTTAGGGTGATTTGGGTGGGAAATTAATTGGCTTGCCTCCTCTGAAATTTAAATTCTAGTAATTATTTCTAAATCTGTACATATCAACTAGCCTACTAATTTTTGTCCTCTGTTTCAGTGGTGTGTATCCTTTTTGTTGGAGATGCATAAGTGGCCACCCTACTGGGGTCGCAGCCCACCTCTAAAGGCAGGAAGACACAAATGTGGGCCTTAGAAGTCAATTTTAGTATTCAGGCAGATTCACAAGGGAGAAACCAGTCCCTGAGATAAGCAGCTTGGAACCAGTTTACAGCTTTAAAGTTTAAGATTATCACGTTTAATAGTTATCCCCCCTCCCACAACACCCCTAGTCATCTGACCATCACTGGGCCCTCCTGCCCACACACAAGGTCTTGGATAATAATTCCATGTGTATATATAGACTGCCATCTCAGAAAATTTCAATAAAAAACACACTGATTTTGAATTGAAAGAACAAATCACTCTTCATGCAATGTTGCTTTCTATGGATTTTAATTGTTGAACTTTACCATATGTTATTTTATTATTTTAATTATGTGAGCCATCATGGGAGTTTTTTAAAGGTGGCATATAAATATGCTAAATAAATACCTACATAAATACATTTCCAGTCCTACTGAAATCACATTTGATACAGTGAAAACGACAGAGCTTTATCAAATACTTGATTTCTGCAACTTTTTACATGGGCATGCTAAATACTGGTCTCTTCTCATATTAGTGTTCATTTTGCAGTACAGTTAGTTCTCTGTAAAGGTATGATTAAATAAAACAAATAATGAACAGACAGCTTTGTTATTTGCCTCACTTCTTTTTTACTTACCTAAATAGCTTGAGGTTATCTGCAAGCTTTGGTATGTCAGTGATATCCTCCTAAGGACAATCAAGAATTATTTTTTGTATAATACACTTCTAGGTATTTTCTAGTATATATATTGCTCTATCCGTATTATGAGCTACGTTCCCTATTATGGTTGGCTCTTTGGTGTCTCTTGCCCCCGCCCTGTAATATTTCTTTAATCCCAGCTGAATGATAGGCTGTGGACAAATTTACATTTTCATGTGCCACAAACCAACCAACAATGGCTTTTTAAGTTTGGCAGAGGTGGAATATCCAAAGGATTTTTTCCCCAGAGTCTCTTTATGAAAAGCTCAGCTGAGCCTGAGTCAAGCGCAATTCACCCAATGCTATTAATTTCAATATGAGCACTGCAGCTATGGAATATGATTACAAGAGGGGGTTCCTCTGTTGCAGGGGTGGGCAGCATGGCTCTCTCGATGTTTTGGCCTACAGCATCTATCAGCCATAGCCAGCAGAGCCAATGGTGAGGGATCATGGGAGCTGTAGGCCAAGACATCATCTGGAGGGCCAAAAGTTATCCAACCTTGCGCTACTGGATGTTGTTTGAGATATGCTTCGTGCCAAGCCACAACCCCTCCCTGCTGCCCACCATGCTGTCTTGACCCTGTGACTCCTACAGCCATGTGCGTGACATACCAACATGTTCTCTGTTTTCCCGCCCTCTAGCGTTACTTCAAGATTAGAAAGAGCAGCCTCCACTTCATCCGTTTCGGCTTCGGTTGTGAGATCCTGAGACCCCGTTGATACCATCAGCTTGCTGACGTGATACTGCAATAAAGATAACAAGACAAAGGCACAGAGGTGGACCTGAGGAGACTCATTTACTTCATACGCTGGAGGAATTTGGAGTAAGTGCATTGCAAGCCCTTTTGAAATGAGGTATACCGATTGATGGAGTGGATTTGTATCCCACCTTTTGACCCAAATGGTTCACAACATTCATAATGTGCAATAGGTATGTGATGGTGATTTGGCTGCCTGCCTGCCCTGGTTCTCTCTCATAAGGCAGTTGAACTGGCATAGGAGGGAGGAAGGGACAGTCCAGCTGAAACAGGAGCAGGCATGTGATGCTGTCTTGCCTCCCTGCCTCCCTTCCCAGATTCCTTTCTCTTAGAGCAGTTAGTCTTACATGAGCTTAGCCTGCCCTTCCTTTCCAATCTACCACCTCTCTCTCTTCTCTATTTTCTTTCTTTTCCATAGCTTTCATTCATGCAACATATCAGTAGATGTGAGCACATGGGCAGGAGGGGGGTGGGTGGTTTTGCCCTCTGGGATTGTGCCCTCCGGTTTTGCCCTCAACCTCTGCACATGCGTGAGACAGAGAGCAAGGGTGAGCAGTGAACGAAGACTAAGAGGGGAAGATTGAGAACTGGGCGTTTCTAGCCGGAGTTAGCAGCTGGAAATTGGGGTTAAGCCTTGTGGGGCCCAAGTTGCTCTCTGGGGATCTGTTGCAGGGGTCAACAGACTTGCTGCCTGCTACAGAAGTGCCTGTTTGTTTCCACTTGTATGTTGCTTGCATACTTGCAAATAAAGCACATATTTACAGAGCCATGCTAAGTCTCTCCAGTGCTTTCTCTCATCCAAAAGAAGCTAAACCCCCAATGCAGGGGTGGGGAACCTCAGGACAGGGGGCCAAATCCAGCCCTCCTGGGGTTCCAGTCTGGCCCTCTGAGGTTCCCCAGATGGCCACGCCCCTTCCCCTGGCCCCCTGGCCCTTTCCCCAACCACTGCCCATGTGGTGGTTTCGCAGCTTTTGTGCATTTTACCCCATTCTAAAAGGCTGAGATGCCTCTCCTAAGGCTGAGTTACTGGCAGTCAGAGCTTTAAGCTACAATACACTGGTATTTTTTGTTTTGGCCCCACCCCTTTTGTATCTGGCTCACCCCTGGTGCAAGAACTCTGTTCAGTCCAAGGGCTGAATTCAATTCTGGAAAAGCTTTTGGGGGCCGCGTTCCAGTTTTGGCAGGGCCAAAAGCAAAGGGGGCGGGGCAGTTCTGCACCACTGCCTTAGGGCTACCTCTGGGATTTCCCATTGCTTAGAAGTCAGGAGTGCATAACAATACTTTTTTTAGCACGCACAGATCCAGTAGTTTTGTGCAGTAAGAGTTGCTCTGCAAAACTACTTTAACAACCTGTTGCTGCCATAAAAGTTTGGGGCTTCTGTTAATTATTGATGTAGGTTTAAACAGAGTTTCAAACAGCAAACTAGTTAATCGCTACTGATATGAGTGGGACAAACGGCCTCACTTGGAACAATCAATCGGTGCTCCGTTCATTGTGTTCATGTCCTGGCAGGTGCTGAACCCAAAATGGGAAAACCGGTTTTTCCACTTAAGATCAAGTACATACCTGCAGTGCAGCAAAGATGAAGGTCTCTTCCTCCGTACAGTCTATTTCTTCCAGCAGAATAGCCCATCGGGCTTGTTCATACAGCTGGTTGATTCGCACTGCGTCATACTACCAAGAGAAGGAAGCAACAGCAAGTTCTGTTAAAGGTGGGCAACAGTCTGAGCAAGCCTGCCATGCGTCAAGACGGCTACACAGTACAACCACCTCCACACATACAGGGCCTTGAAGGGGCTTTACCCTTAGGCCAGGGATGAGCAACTTGTAGCACTCCAGATTTTTTCTGGCCTACAACTCCCATCATCCATCCCCACTGGCTATGCTGGCTAAGACTGATGGGAGTTGTAGGCCCAAACATCTGGAGGGCCACAAGTTGCCCCACCCCTGCCTTAGGTAGTACTATGCACATTTACCTGGACGTAAGCCCCACTGAATTAATTGGGACTCACTTCAGAGTACACGGGCTCCTGCTGCGAAGCAGGCAGCAAGGCCTGACTTTAAGCAGTAGCCAGGACCACAGGCCCTGCTGCTTAGGGTGGCCAGTGACGCACTGCCAAAAAAAGAGGAAACGCAGCGCTGAAAAAGAGCACGAGGGCTGAAATTTGCACATGGGAATGTGTAAGTATACATGCAGATTTAGAAATCATTACTATAATTTAAACAGAAATTTAATACATGTCAACACTGGGGGGAAAGCTTGACCACTGACCAGGTGACCTCCTGTGTGCCTGCTCAGTCTGCTTTCCAGGAGCTCAGATTGGATGGGCAACTTCTAGGCCTGCTCTTCTTTCTCTTGGTCCTTTATCTTTAAACTAGACTTGGACCGGACAGCCCTTCAAATAGAGGGCTGCCCTCTCTAAAGCTGGACACATTGCCACCCTACTCCTGCTCAGGAGCTGAAAGAAAGCCCATGTGCCACAGCACTCATGCCACAGGTGCCACCCACACCCTAAAAGATGATTGCACCCAAGTTTCTACTGGAACCCTAGAGCAGTCCAGTATCCTAACATCTCCATCTCTGCTCTCCTCCTTGAAGTGCCTGAAAGCCTCATGTGACCCCTGAGCCAGAGTTTGGTCACCTATGTCAGTTATTAAGCAAAATGTAGCTAGATTCTGCCACAAAATAAAATGTGAGAAACAGAGAAGGGAGACCAAACAAAAGAGAATTTTCAGTGGAAATGTAATGCTTTTTCTTATGTTTTGCAAAATGTTATGTTAGCAAAGTGTGGCCAAACATTAGAGACCATAAATGTACTTGCTTTAGGCTGTAATCCTGTGCACACTTACCTGGGAAAAAGCTGCAGTGAACACAGCGGGACTTACTTCTGAGTAGACATGCACAGGATTGCCCTGTCAAAGAGGTGCTTGTTTTCTTCCTTGTGTTATACGTAATGTGGCTTCTCCTTTATAAGTGGATTATTTTGTTTTACTTAACATAAGGACTGATTAATGAATACAAGCCTAGTAAAATCCTTAAATTTACGTTTTATTTGACATAAGTTGTGACAAACTATGAAGACAAATCTTAAGAGTTTCTTACCTTAGCATTCAAATCGAAGAAAGAATAGTACTTAAAGCGTAACAAAAGCTGATCATCCTCCTGGATACCCTGTTCCATAAGTGATCGAGAGGAATCTAGCCACCTGAAAGAAGTGGGAACACACACTTTCAACTGAGTTGGGCAGGAAGGAAAACGCCAGTTTGTAAAGCATCTGGAAGCAACAGTAACGGCCCCAGCTTATAACCCTGCAAGTAATGTTTGCATGTTGCCACATTTTAATGCTCATGTACATTTTTTTTTAATCTTCTTAGAAAAAAGGAAGATGGCACCAAGGAGATGAATGTAGAAGACAAACCCCTCCATTGTCCTCCAGGACTACAGTTATCAACATAAGCGTGTATCTTTGCACATGCAAATATCCACACAAACTTGCCTACATTGAAATGTATTTATTTAAAATATGTGTCTACCACCTTTTGAGGCAACGTGTCTTCAAGGCAGTTTACAAGACAAACATTTAACATAATAAAATATACAACTATCTGAAATATTAGCACAATTTTTTTAAAGTAACAGCATCAGTAAAACCTCCAGTTTATAAAATAAAGATGGGCACCCATTCATTTAAAAATGGACTGGAACATCCAGGTCTTTAAGACCCGCTTAAAAAACAGCCAAGAAGGGAGCCACACACACACACATCCCATGGTAAGTATTCCATAAGGATGGGCCACTGCAGAAAAGGTCCCCTGTCTTTTACCCACCAACCCTAACAGAAGGGCACACAAGCGGGCCCCTGTGGCCAATCTTAGGGTCACGGCAGGTTCATACAGGTGCAGGTGTTCATTCAAATCATTCTGCCAACAGTTACCCATGCCTTGATTACATCACAGTTAGACTATTGCAATGTGCTCTGCATGGGGCTACCCTTGAAGAGCCTCCAGATGCAAAATGTGGCAGCTAGGCTGCTAACTGGTGCATGGTATCATGAGCACATCACCACTATACTGAAAGATCTGAATTGATTGCCAATTATTATTCAAGGTGTTGGTTTTAACCTTTAAGGCTTTAAACAATTTAGTGCCTGGGTATCTGAGGGACAGCCTGCCTAGGTATGAACCTGTTCAGTTATTAAGATCAGTAGGAGAGGGCCTTTTGAAGACATCCTTGCTTGCAGAGGCCTGCCTGTAGAGTATGTAGGAAAGAGCTTTCTCCTGCATTGCTCACAAACTCTGGAACACACTCCTTTTGGAGTTGCGACTGGTCCTGACTCTCTCTGCATTCGGGGAAGGGGTCAACACACATTTTTTAACTTTTCTTTTTAAACCGTTAGCATGGTTTTTAATGCTGCTGATACTGGTTTATGATGGTTTTATCCGATTTCAGTTTTATTGTTTGAAGTTTTTGAACACAGCTGTGGTTTATTTCAGAAAGGTGGTATAGAAATACCATAAATACATACAATTCTGATATACCCAGGATATGTTTTAAGTGTTTCTAAGGGCTCTGGAGGTGATGGGAATGAAGGGAGAGGAGGAAAATGGGAAAGAAGTGCTGATAAAAGTCACCACGTTCTGCTGGTGGGAAAACACCTTTCACCTTAGCTATGTTTAGGGGAGCCTTTGATTGAAATCCTAAACAGACCTACGAGGGAGTAAGTCCCATCAAACACAATGGGACTTGCTTCTGAGAAAACATGCATGGGATTGCAATATTAAAAGATTTGTTTCATGAATCTTCAGCAACTTAAATGTGGCAAAGATATCAAAACAGCACACAGGCGGCACAAAAGCTGTTCAGACTCACTACTGCCGGCATGTGGAACGTGGAGTAGTGAGAACATCACTGTGCACACAAACTTTGAGAAAGGATAACTGTGGTGATGAGGCCAGGGCTGGAACCCTACAAATTTTACTGCTCCAGTCTATAATCAATTCCTACGTTTGACAACGTATCCCTTGATAACTTGGGACAATCTATGATAGCTGCATCTTTAGCACACTCACACACTAAGAATGTAACATTCAAGGGAGACAAACATCTATGTGATTCGAAAGACAAACATGTGTTTTGAAGACATAACCAAAAGACATACAAATGACGCATGGACAACTGGGACCTGTGCCAAGCTGGTATTCCTGGCATATTAGCATGTCCCTTTCAGAACATCTACACAGTGACACCACTTTCCCCTCATTTCAGCCCCCTCCTTGAGGCTCGCTTCTCTCTGGAGTTCATGGGTTAACGCTTTAGTCCTCATCTCAAACCAAGTAAAAGTGCACGTAACTGCATTTGCTCCGATTCACCCCTTGTTACCTTGGCTTCTCCCATTCCTTCTCTCTCTTGTTTTGTTTCTCTCAAGTCTTCACCTGTCTCTCCCTTTCCTCTATTGCCCTCTCACTCCTCAACTGAAATCTAGATTGGAAGCTGCTTGGGGATGAGGTTCCTGCCTTTTTTTTGGCTTCTGTCCCACATTAAAGGGCCATGAATACTGATGGTGCTGCATACGTCATCACACATTTGCAAAGCAGCCTGAAGATGACCAGCATGCCAGGATCTGGAATTTTTAAAGTACTATATTTTTTAAAAAGCATTCATCTTTCCTGCTTTAAAATACTGAATAAATGCTCACTCAGACACCCCAACATACATTCTGGAACAATGCAATTTTTTCCATGCTTTCTCTGAAATAAATCGCACTGAGTTCAATGGGGCTGACTCCTGAGCGTGAACAGGATAACAGCCCTAGGTTACATATCATCTAAAAATACCTTGTATAAGCATATACACACACAATTGTTCCTGGCTTGCCAAAACTAGCAAATCCAGATGTTCAACAGAAGCAGTCCTCACCCTGCATTTAGTTTTGCTTTGTCGGCCAATGTCCGAGGCTGGTACATTTTGGCAAGTGTCTCCGGTGTACAGTTGGGGTGACTGAAAGCAAGGCTGCCCCAGTTCTGTTTCGCCAGAGGGCTGTCACCAAACCATGTGATGGTAGAAGAGACAGGTGTACCACTGACAGGATCATAAGTGGGAGTCATGGTTTTACTATATAAGCCGGGACTCGCTGAAGTATTAAAGACAGGAAGTAAAGAAAAATCAGTCTGTGACATCACCTGATATCAAAATAGTCAGCAGTTTTCCTATCTATTCATAGAGAAATGTTTATATACATATAAGTAAATACGTAAGTTATTATGTCTATATTAAGAACAGAGTTCAATTTCTTTCCTTGCAGGGGCAAAAGCTTCAGCAGGGAGCCAAATTCATTCTGCCCTGGAAGTCCTGCTCCTTGCCTTGATTCTAGGTCTGGGAGGATGGGTTGTGCAAGTGGTAGGACAAAAGCACCTTTCTTATTATTGCTTCATATATTCCAGGATACAGCCCTGATACTGAAAAGAGATTTGGGGCGGGTCATGGGCACAAATTCAGCCATGTCCATTTATGATGCACTAAGACCCACAGCAATGGCAATGAGCACTTTAAAAGCCCCCAAAGATCACCCCGGTACTGGAAATTGCAAAGCCACTTCCATGATCTGTAGAAGTAGAACAACAGAGAAGATGAGCTGTACTCAGGCTTTCCCATGGTACCTAGCTTTCCCATGGTACCTAGCTTTCCCATGGTACCTAGCTACTCATGCTCACTTCAGCTGAATCACTGAGCAGAATGATACTACTAAGTAAGACCAATGACCATCGTCCAGTATTCTAAAGCCTATGGAGCGCATCATAGGGAACAGATACAGCACTGTAGCATCACACCATCTGATACCCTCTGGATGTGTTGGCTGGACTACAACTCCCATCAGCCGCTGCCAGCACAGCCAGTGGCCAGGGATGATGGGGGTTGCAGTCCAACAATCTGGACTGCTCCACATCTGGGAAGCCTGCAGAACTGCATTCCTTGTCACCCACCCCAGCCTCTCTAAAGATGCACTGAGCATCAGAACAACAAACTTTAGCATCTTACCCACTAGCTGTTATTGTTACTGTTCATCTGTCTAGTCCTCCCACAACCTGCTGTTGTCATACAGATGGCGAGCCCTAATTCTGACTGCAGAGCCATCTACGGATCACGTGTACCGTGTATAGAATTGTATACCTGAGAATTCTCTCTGCATCTTGCTCATCTGACAAGACTCTGTGGATCATCGGGAGGGCTGCTTCTGGGTTCAAGCCCCCCTGCCCTCTCAATGCCACGCTCTGAGTAAGAAACTACAGAACAGTATTTGCTGCTGTCACAACAAAGCAGCAGTGGCGCAGACGCTTCCCGGGGCTATCGCGTCCACAATGCCGCAATCCAGGGAAGGACCTTCCACAGAGCGAGGCACGAGGTGGGCACCCTGGAGAGCCCAGCGAGCCCTGATCCAGCCACTTGGTTGTAGTGGCAAATACTGCAGCAGCAAAGCCAGCAGCTCTCTATGGCTGGCAGGCAGCAGCAGCAGCGGTCAGCCAGGGAGACGTGGATGCAGGGGGCAGCTCTGTGGGCAGCAGATGGGAATGTGAGATTTGCTGCCCCTTGCAAGCTGCCGCCTGATCCACGTAGTTCAGCATGGATCATGGTAAGGCTGGCCCTGGGTAGGTGAGTATTATCCCCATACTGCAGAAATAGTGCTAAATCCTGGCTTGGAGTTACATGCGAACTAATCCACTGTGTGTGTGTGTGTATGTGTGTGTGTGAGAACTAAAGGCTCCCACAGGAGCACCACTCAGTTGCTGAGGATACAGGGATAATCTGTGTGTGTTAAGGAGGAGATTGGGGCATAATTTCAACCTGTGTTTCCCTTGAAGGCCTAAATCCTTTTAAATAGCTGTAAATAGTGAAGAACTGTTTCACCCTCCTTGTCCCTAAAATGGTTCAGACGTTAAAACATGCCTTTGGCACAGCCCCTACTAAAGCTAAGCTTAACTTTGTGTAACTGAAATGATTGCATATTCCTCCCCTCTCTCTATGGCAACCATTCCCATCACACCCAACCAGCATGACCAGTGGTCAGGGATGGTGGGAGTTGTAGTCCAAGAGCATGTGGGGAAAGGTTGGGGAAGGTTGCTAAGGCCTCACTAGTGCTGAATTTTAAATGGTAAGCTCCGCAGGACAGGGACTTCACTTTTGCTCCTCTGTAAAGCACTATGTCTATGGATGGCACCCAATAAATAAGCAAAATAAAAAAACAAACACAGTACTATCTATTGGACTGTTACCTGGCAATCCCAAACTCACTGGAGAATTGTGCAGATTTAAAATATTTTCTATGACTGATTCTTTGTCCTTTTCTTTTCTCTTTTTCTTTTTTGTGTCTTCGGGTGGTTTCAGCAGAGAAAGTTCTTCTGACCGTCTAATACCTGCAAGAGTTTTAGAAGGTAAAATGCAAACATCTTAAAAGAAGAAAAGGCTTGAAAAGACTGAGGGGCTCCTTCACTTGGGGTCCCTTCGCTTTGACAAATTGCGTTCCTTTGGGTAGCACAGCACAGCCTCAGAGGCTGACCCCAAAGCTTGGACAGGCTCATATGGGTGCACGTGGGCCTTCACATAACCTGTTCCCAAACAGTTCAGGGCTTCAAAGGCCAGGATTTTACATTGGGCCTGGAAACAGACAGGCAGCCAGCATAACAGTTCCACGCACTGGGGTAATATGTTTCAACTGCCTGGCGCCAACAAGCCTTCTTGCTGCCACAGTCTATACCAGTCTTGCCCACCCTGGTGCCCGCCAGCAGTGCTGGCTGGAGAATGTTGGGAGTTTGTAGTCCAACACCTCTGGAGGGCTCCAGGTTGAGTAAGTGCTTTGTACCGATTCAAGTTTTTGAACCATCTTTAAAGGCAGCCCCGTGCATTACAGTAATCTAGCCTGGATGTAACCAGAGCATGTATTGGTGAGGCATAGTCCGGTTCCTCTCGATCAGGCCACAGCTGGTGAACCAGCCAAAATAGATATAAAGCTCCCCTGGCTACACTGATCAGCTGCCAAAATCATTATTTGGCCCTCAATCACTAACCCTCATGGCAAATAAACAAGGAACTAAAGCAATGACATTTCAACCCGACAGGATTAGTTTGGCCTTGGGATGCTGTCTATGCGTACAGTGTTTTATTTGTACGCTACCCTAGAAATATTTATATGAAAGAGCAGTGTATAAATGCTATGCTTGTTTTGTTTAAATTAATCTCATATGATGTGCATTTTTATTTATTAGTAACAGTTATTTTAACATATATAAATCTGGGAAATGAATTAAAATAAACTGTGTGTTGTTTTCTAGTCCTTTGCCAGTAACTCCTTGCATTCCATCTGCTTGCTTGACTGGTACAATACACAGAGACGCCATTTTGCAGGACTGCATCTGTGCCCGTGAATAAAGAACATGGTCCAAATGTACATAAAATCATGTTTTATTTCCTCAGCCCAAGCAAAAGAACTGCTGCTATTGTTGTAGAAGTATCATAGCACTATAAAATCATCTTCAGTTGTGTTATGCACTTCCTACTCTTCCCTGTCTTTAATTATAGCCTTACACAAAACAATGCCTTTATTCTGTTCGTTCAGTCATACATACTTCCTGCAGGCTGAACTAATTTATCTGCTCCACAACTATTTATTTGTGGTTAGGAATACTCAAGAGCCATATTCGAGTTGAGCAATATCTGGGACTTTCATCATAGTAATCATACCACTCAAGACCTGTTTACAATCATGTGCCTGGAATTTAGATGGCGAATTGCACAGCTGTTAATATAGCTTGGGGTGACAAATTCCATTCCCAGGGAGTGGGTGCATTGATTCACATACCACTGGAGATGCAACTGATATGCACTATCAAACTGGAGTCATTCTGAAATCTATGGCCTCAAGGCAGGCTCGTTGGGTTAAGGCAGCCACCCTCAAACTGCTACACATCAGCACAACTATCAGTGAAATTTGACATCCAGGGAACAGTATGAAAATGGTCCACTAAGCTCTCAGAATATTGATTTTCTCGTAGTCCTGGGTCATCTCAAATTTGATGTTTTCAGTTTTAACGTTTACCCACTTGTGAAACTCAACCAACTAATTCATATTTCCTTGCATGATCAAAATTATGTCATCTAGGCATCTGCCCCAGAGTTTAATGAGCTTGTTAAATGGATTATCAGGAGAATATATGTACACGTCTTCAACTTGTCCCATATATATATATTAGCCAAATATATTTACAGTGAAAAAGGAGGAGGGAGAGTTAAGTACAAATTTATAGAAAAAGCACAGATCGAAATAAACCTCTCAGATATGACAGTGCACATCTTAAACATATCAGAGAAAATATTCCTTATGGACAATTCATAAGAATTAAGAGAAAATGTACAAAAGATTCAGATTATAGAAGAGAATCTGATGGTTTGCATCAAGCCTGTACATAGAGGGGCTATTCAGAGAAAATGTTACAAAGAACCAGAAAGAGGGTGAATAAGGTAAGTAGAAGTCCTTTACTGTCACCCAGACAAAAGACTTCCAGAAACAGAATATGCTGTTTACTTTTGAATAACATAGAATTATAGAATCATAGAATAGTAGGGTTGGAAGGGACCTACAAGGCCATCAAGTCCAACCCCCTGCTCAATGCAGGAATCCAAGTCAGAGCATTCCTGACAGATGGCTGTCCAATCTCGTCTCTCTAAGTCAATCCATTAACAAAGACTGGTATTTGGTAAAAGACATAGCTGGATGCAAAGAAAAGCCATACATGACTTACAAAAGAATTAGGAATGTGGGGACTGGGTAGTCAAAAGTGACACATCAGAAAAGGAAAAAACCACTGACAAACAACTTCTTTCGCCAGGATCAAGACCTCCAACAGGAAATTTTCCTTGTGGGCACTGTAAATATTGTGAATAGTGTCTAAGATTGAAACAGTTTGTGAATCCTGTAGTTGGGAAAAATGTATGCTGAGAGATTTCACAACATATAATAGTAAGTTTGTGGTATATGCCATACATCCTTGTAACAAATTGTATATAGGTAAAACTACAAGAAATCTCAACATCAGAATAGAAGAACATATCAGTAATATTAAGCACAAAAATGTGGGAGCATCATTAGTTCAACACTGGAATGATAAATCCCATAGAATAAGAAATCTTTCATTCTCGGCAATAGAGACAAGTTGCAAACAGATAAGACAGGATTCTTTTATAAAGGGAAGTCAGGTGGAATTTGAAGTTTAATATTATGACCTGGTTTGCACGACATGACAGCCCACATGTTAAATAACCTGTGGGCTGTTGGGGATGAATGGGAGAGACTGGGTGCACCACCTCCCGTGCGCCTGCTGCTTCCACCTTTAATCAGCAGTCCATGAGCGACTCCTTCGTAGGTTGTTGAGAGTGCCATGGTTTATTGTTGGGTTAACTGCTGTGTTGTTTCACCTCCAAACAACCCAGAGGTCTGGGTTCAGACAACACACTCAGCAACCTATGAAGAGGCTGCTTGTGGGCTGCTGATTATAAGTGGAAATGGTGAGGGTGCGACAGGCAGTGCACCTGCTCTTCCTTGCTCATCCCTGACAGCCCATAGCTTGTTTAACCCATGGCATGTCAAGTCATGTGAACTGGCCCAATGACTTCCTTTGGCCTTAATGAGTCTCCTGACTTTGCAATGTTGGTTTAAAATACAGCTGTTTCTAACCAGGATTTATACAGATAACAGCCTGGCTTCTCTTCCCTGATCTGGTATAACATAGGAGACTGGGGTTTGAAGAACACGCATTATTTGATTGGATCATACTGAATAAATTAGTTTATTTTTAAGACAGGTGAATATATGTTATGGTTGTACACAGTTTGAAACCTTGATCCTCTTTCTTTAGATTTTGAAGTTATTTTAGATGGTGAAGTTGTGATAAATAATTGTCTTCCTAATTTTGCATATTTTTGAACACAGATAGTAGTTTAAGGTCTATAAATCTTGCGTATCATTTTTCAGATTTCCCTGAAGAGGGACTTTTAGGTGGTCTGAAACATGTTGGAACGACTCATTTTTGTTAAATAAAGCGTCCCTTTTGCCCACCCCATTGCTTTTTGGCATCTCCCGTGAGGTTCCCCATTTTGTTGGCCTCTGGGATTCCCCAGATGGCCATGCCTCCTTTTCCCTGACCTCTGATCGTTTGGTGGTTTCCCAGCATTCATGCAGTTTTTGTCCTGTTCTAAATGGTTGAAAGGCCTCTCCTGTGGCTTAGTTACGGGCAGTAAGAGCGTTAAGCTACAATATGCTGCAATATTTTGGCCCTGCCCCTTTTGCCTTTGGCCCATCCACCTTTAAAAACCTTCAGCCGCAGCCATGACGGGAATGCAGCCCCTGAGCGCTTCTCCAAAATGGAATTCATCCTTGGGCTAAAAGAGGTTCCCCAACCCTGGCATAAGGTGAGAGAGTGACATTCGCAAGCCACCCAGTGAATTTATTGGCTGAGCCAAGCTATCTATAAAATCAAGGCTGGGCAGCCTTTAGCCTTGCAGGGTTTACTTTTTACTAGATTCTCAGTATATTTTACGTTTCCAAAGCAAGAGTGTAGACTCAGGATTTCTGAACAGTTAATGCATAACCAGTGTGCAGTGATCCTGATCTACACTGTGGTCCTGGCTGGTTCAGACCAGAGTCAACCTGCTCCAGCATACTCTGCTGAATAAGTTACCATAAAGTTTTGTCATATTTTATTTCAGCTGGCTTGCCTTTGTGAAATTTAAATCCTAGTATTTTTAAATTTGCATATATACATGTGAACTTATGCAGATGTTATACAATTCTGAGTCTCTGAGCCCATGCCCTGGATCTTTTGAGTACCTAGCAACACCCCTACCAAGAGACGTAGCTTGCACGAGAATTTACACCTAATGAAATTCCCTCTTCTCCACAGCTAGCAGAGGGGCAAAAGCCCTGTCCAGTTTTGCATCTGTCCATCCTAGCAGTGGAGGATGCTACCCTGTGCCAGTAATGAAGAAAGATTCAACTGAAGTCCAATCAGCTTCCATACACAGAATCGGGGGCGGGGGGATGGACTTTGTTCTTTGCCTCAGATAGCAACGTATTTATTTACTTACAGCATTTTTATCCCTACTCCTCAGCCCAAAAGGCTGTTGGAGAGTCTTATGTACAATTAATAAAAGCTTATGATATAAAAAGTCACAACACAAAAAGAAAAGGGGATGGGGGGTAGGGGAAGAGAAGAGGACACATCTCACACCAGCCCTAAAAGTCAGCCTGCAACACAGCGTCAGGTGGGGGAAAGGGAAATGCTATTCAGAAAAATAAGTGGTTCCTTGGCTGTATGAAAAGTTGATTAGTAGATGCAGCTGGAAGGGGCACGTCTGGAAAACCTTGGAGTATAAGGCGGGGGGACACCACAGATGATGGGGAGGGCCCTGGCTCAGCGGTACAGCCCCTGCTTTGCATGCAGAAGGTCCCAGGTTCCGTCCGCGGCATCTCCAGGCAGGTCTGGAAAAATTGCTGCCTGAAACAGCTGCTGCCAGTCAGTGTCAACAATACCAGCCTAGATGTTCCAAGGGTCTGACCCAGTATAAGGCAGCTTCTTATGTTCCATGATGGTGGCTACTTTGTCTAGTATTAGGATATCAGTTGACTTATTTGGGATTAACCCAACAACTCAAAAGCTTGCTCAGTATTTTGTGACTTTTGAATTGGCCCTAATAAAAGTGATACATTAATATAGATTTTAGCCTTTTTATATAGGTGTTGTAGACCTGAAGCAAAAGCCTCTTTTGATTAAAGAATACAAAAAATTAATAGTTCAAACTAGCCTTAATTAACGTGTATCAAATGACATGGGGTGAAATTCACCAAGCACAGCCTCCATTCTTTACAATAGTGTTTCCATCAGGACCCAGCCATAACCACATACAAGAGACACATTTGTCCGTGAATTCCAACTACGTTAGCAGCATCATTTTAGGGCACCAGGTATAAAGGTTTAGAACCCCTGAAAACCACTGGTCTCCGTACTCACCGAGGACCTTGCAGATCTCTCCGACGACCTTGAACACTACCGAAGAGAAGCTGACATTCAGTCTCACGGTCTTCATGCTGGGCAAGCGAAGGCGCAGCATTTTGTGCTGAAGGGTAAACAGCAGCTTGGCATCTGCCTGCACCCCATATTTATCTAGCGTCCAATGCGTTTTGAGAAGCCAGCATTGCTTTTGCTCCCACCAGAGGGCATAGTCTGACCAATCCTGCGATACCCCTAGGGAAAAACCAACAAGCAAAGCACGAGCATTGGTTAAAGCATAGCTAACAACACCCTTCCATCCTCTGAAAACCCCAACGGACTGAGAGCCTGGCTACATGTTACATTCATGGCATCAGAAGCAGCCACCTGAAAGACCAGTTCTGACTGCTGAGAATGCTGAAGTTCTCCTATGGACAGGCAGAGAAAGTGGGAGGGATCACAGACCTGTAAGTCAAGAGTGGGCAACCTTTTTTTCCTATGGTGGGGCACCTTCCCTCATGGGTAATCTGTTGGGTGGTGCAGAGGGCAGGGCCAGACCCCAAAATAGGTCAGTTACCCCTTTTTCTCTTTCTGCCACCCCTTTTTCTCTCTCTCCCTCTTCCTTTCCACTGAGTGGGCTGCCAGGGAAGGACAGATTGCTCTTGCCAAAGGTCTGAACTGACAAAGTCCACAGGCATAGGACTTCTGTCAAGAGGCCGAGGGCTGCATGAAATTAGGCTGAGGGCCACAGGTTACCCACCCCTGTCATAGGCAGTGGTGCTGTCATAGGAAGCTGTCAGACCATTCATCCATCCAGCCCAGTACTGTTGACACTTACTAGCAGTGGCTCTCCAGGGTTTCAGACAAGAGCCCCACCTGGAGATGCTGGGGATTGAACCTGGGACCCTCTGCACACAACGCGTGTGCTCTACCACTGAGCCATGGCACTTTTAACATCAACAAGGTCTAAAAACAGAGCCATATCAGCTAAAAACATTCTGGAAGAGTCCTAGCCAAATGCCCGAAAGAGGATAGTGCTGGGGCCTGGCAAACCCCTCCAGGGAGGGCACCCTGGATGCCCACCTCACCCCCATTTGGTAACTTCTAATATTATTGTGTAGCTTAAAAAGAACCGACTTTAAACTCGCCACAGGAATGTCCAAAATTTCACAAAATATTGCTGAGCCCAGCACTAAAGAGTATGGCCTCCGTTTTATGGTTACCGATCTGACAACACAAAATGAAACGGCCAATAAATGTAGGACACACAAGTGCCACTATGAAAAGTGCCACTATGAAAAAACATACAAGGGTATTAAAATAAATTAAAAAATATAATCCTACAGCAGCATCATACAGCAACAAATCAGAGGAACATGGGATCATCCATCCAGGGACTGAACTTGGGTCCTTCCGCATGCAAAGCAGGTGCTCTGCCACCAAGCTATGCCTCTTCCCTTAGGGGTCCTGTCGGGGCAAGCCCTTGGGAAGATGTCCAAGGCCCTGCTCAGTGGCATGAGCAGGAGGGCCTCCAAAAACAGCAGGACTGACTTTCTAGATTTTGAAGAAAGTGAATTAATACACGTTAACATCTAAAGAAGCCCCTCGATCCCATATGACCAATAAGTCTGGAGTCTAAAATTATCTAACTGCACTACTGATCACTGGCAAACACACAGGGAAGAAGGAGGCACTGGTCGCCTTTCTCCTTCTCTCTCCTTTCGGGACTAATTATCTTTGCTCCTCCCCTTCTCAATCGTTATGGACAAAGACCCGCTAAAGGAGACATAAACAACAGATGGAGATTTCTAACTATGACAGGAATGAAATTCAGGAATGATCTGTCTAGAAAACACTTGTAGTCCAAAACATCTGGAGGGCACCAGGTTGGCTTCCCCTGGACTAGATCCAGGCAGAGTAAGGCTGCACGGCTGTATCTAGCCTGCCAAGGCTGCTCCCCGCCTGGTCCTCCTGTACTATTATCATGTTGCAAGTGACCTGCGCAAAGATTAGACTAGATTTGGTCCAAGAGCCTCTTATTGCGTAAGACTGTTTAGAACAGGGATGGGGAACATGTGGCCCTCCAGAGGTTGTTGGCTTGCACCTCCCATCATCCTTCACCATTGGTATGCTGGCTGGGGATGATGGGACCACACAGTCCCCACCACTTGTTTAGGACATTGATGGGAGCAAAGAGAAATAGCTTAATTTATGATGGCCACTTTATGATACGTTTGTAACTTCTGTACTGGCCCAGGAGAATCAGTTAAAGTTCCACACTCCCAATAATTTGGACATTCCCCCACATCCTACAAAACACCTTCTACTTTGGCATCAATTATATCAGCATTTGTTATCTTATCTAAAGGCCCATGTAAGTGAGACTATACTCCCCTCCCCCCTCAAAACCCTCTGACGAAGGTAGAGAGTCTGGAACGGGGAGGGGAAGGGGTTGTTCTACTTTCATTGCAGTTTGGAGAAGGGAAGAAACAGCAGGAGTGTTACCTGCTGCTGCTTCCCTTCCAAACTGCAACACACTGACCAGGTTTGCACAATTATCGCAGCTCACTGTGTGATGGCTGCCCGCCTGCCCGCCGCCCACCCTTTTGAGCATTCAGGCAGTCACTGTGGCTTATCATGCCATGTGAACCCAGCAAGGGTGGCTTAAACAATGGGCTGTTTTAGAGTTCTGCAGGGGTTGTTTAACCCTCACATAAGCCACCCCCTGGGTTCTCATGACACAATTAGCCACAGCAACCACCTGCTGTGGCTCAAATATTCAAAATAGCTGCTGGCATGCACTGCAACCCACCATGGCTTAAATAAATAAATAAGCAACGGTGAGCTGTGGTTCTTGTGCCAAATGGCCCACCAAAAATCTGTTGGAGGTTGCAAAGAGTCTTCCTCAGTAGAGGGCCAGGGGCACCAGCCATGGGGAACTGAGTGGAATTGCCAACATCATCATCTGCCCTGTTCAAATGTTTCCAGGAATGTTCAGTCCTCTGCCAGGTGTGCTGGATTACACCTCCCATCATCCTAAACAGGCCCATTGGCATGCTGGCTGGGGATGATGGGAGCTGTGGTCCAACACATCTGAAGGGTGCCAGGCTGGAGAAGACTGGATTAGATTATATACAATAAATTAATTTTGGGTTGTTAATTGATGCTCTGTCCTGGTACTTTAAAAAAAAAAGTATATGGAAAAGTAGAAATATATTTGTATTCACCGATTTGCTCTACGAGCTTGAGCATCACCCCTCCAATGTGAAGTTCTCCCGATACTTGAAGTTTGCTCTGTTTTGGTTCTCCTCCATACTGGTGATCAATAGTGACAATGAGCTCCCAGGAACTGGAACCGTATTCATTTGAAGACATCATACTGCTATTGAGAATTCCACAGACTCAACAACGGAAGAAAACTCAACATCTGTTCGGGGAAAAAAAAGTCAATGCATTTTTCTTACATCCATTACATAGGTGCAAGCCCACTTAGCCTGGTTGAAGACAAGAATGACAGAAACCAGACCTTCACTTTTGATGTAGCGAAGGAGCTCCGTGCGATTTGATTTGACCTTCTGATAGGGCCAGCCCAAGAGATTTTGTGCCCGAGGCAGACCAGCAAATGGCGCCCACTCTAAGTCAAAGCGCACAGTGCCCAAGGCCAGCCAAGTTATTTTGGCACCCAAGGCTGAAAATCCCGCAAGTACCTCTTCCCCCTCCCTGACAGTAAAAACAGAACAACAAATTAAAATAATTAACAATTTGCTGTCCTTTCATGACACCCCCAAATCTGCCGCCTGAGGGAGCCACCTCACTCTGCTATTGGTAGGGCCAGCCCTGCTCCTGAATTTCACATTGGGCGCATTCATAAGAAGTATTTCACAGCTTGGTGACAGCTCCTACTTGCAGTTCCCTCTTATACGGTGAGCACCAGCTTGTTACCATGTTAGGGAATATTAATAAGAAATGCTTCATTGACATGATATCATCAGATATTCCACCATGTGTTCGATGAGGACGCACCATAATACAAGTGAACATGTAGTCCCACTTCCTGTGTGGTTCTGGACATTAATCACCCTGTGTTGTTACTAACACTTGTGTCATGTCTGGCATCCCCACTGATCAATCCTGCCAATCCTCTGGGAATGTCTTTAGTACGTCACACTCAAGATAGCTACTCCACTTCTTAAGTACTAGTTAGGCTTCAGCTAGGAGCCCTATTTGGATACCACGTCCCTATTCGAGGGAACAGAGTAGAGACACCTTATCCAAGGTGTTATTTCAGAAAACACAGACTCCAGTTCATGAAAGCTTGTGCCACAATAAATGTGTTCATCTTTAATAACTTTCTGTTCTGCTGAGTTTTCCAGAATTATAATCAAGAAAAATGAAAACAAATATAATCCAGCACCACTCACCTCTCATTGCCCACTATTTAAAGCAGAGCTGGGGAGCCTTCTGTTGGATGTTGTTGGACTGCAACTCCCATCAGCCCCAGCCCCAGTATGGGATGATGGGGGTTGCAATCAAACAACATCCGGAGGGTCATAGGCTTCCCACCACTGCTTTAAAGGCTAAAACTAAATCTGTTGGGAGCAATCCTGTGGCCCCTAGACATTGTCTGAGGGGCCATAGGATACTGGGGATTCCTTCCTCCAAGGTTGGAGACAGCGCTCTGACCTTGGAAGTGGGAGTCGGAGATCTGACCATCCTCCCCTGCCCCCTTGCAGCTGGTGCAGAAAGATCTGTGCTGGCTGCCTTCCGAGGTCAGAAACTTGAGCTCAGAAAGGGGGGGGGGAAATGGGCCGTTTTAGAGGATGGGGAGGGGAGGAGACTGGAGAGGCCAGGGTACAAATTATCCTGAGCATCTGCCAGCCTCCTTCCCTCCTCCTCCAAAGCGCTGTTGCTAAATCCGCAGGGTGGGAGGATGGGGAGGTGAAGATAGCCTCTTCCACTTCTCCCGCCCTGCATTGGATGATCAGATGCCTCTGTGTTCAGGGGCTTCCAATCATTGAGGGTACAACGGATAGGATTGCACCATTAGTCTTTAAAGTGCCACAAGCCTCTTTGTTATGGTTGAAATAGTAACCCTACTATGCAGAATCTTTGCAGAAACACAGAACAACTCTTGCATTCTTTTGAGATGGTACGAGGATTCTTTAGGGGTGAAGGACATGTGGTAGATTTCTGATTATCTTTTGGGGGGAGCGGGGGGAGATTCTGTGGGTCTATCCCAGCTACTCAGTTGGAATCCATAGCCTTCTCTCTCTCTGTCCACTCCCCCTAGTGAACAGAAACCCCTAATTCAACCTTCCCCAACCTGGTGCCCTCCAGATGTGTTGGACTGCAACTCCCAGAATCCCCCAGCCAGCAGTCCAACACATCTGGAAGGCACTAACTTGGAGAAGGTTGCCCTAATTCGATTCCAGGGAGCTTCATGAAACAATATTTCCCTACACTTCATGAAACAAAAACACACACACAACAGCAGAAATCCTCAACATTTCCTCTACCTCAGCCAGTGTTCTAAACGTCCTTTGTTTTCTGAGTCCCTTAATATTTTTTAAAGTTCCTCCCTCATCTTTTTTTTTTTTAAAATGATTTCTTCAAGGCTCAGTGTTCCATTATTCTCTTTGTTTCGCATCGCTTTAAAGTGCTCTGGTGGAAGAAAAGATTTGCACTGGGAAAACCGGGATGCCTTCCTACTGCTGCCAGAGGAAAGACTTTCCTGCCTCCGAAGCTGACGGTGCTCAGACAAACAAACACACATCGATCTAAGAAGAATCGCGTGTGGCGTTTTAAGGACTTACTCCGTGCTGCTTTGGTTGGACCAGATGCTTGGGGCTATAGTTTCCACTATCCCCAACCAGCTGCCCTGGTGGCTGAGGTTAATGGGAGTTGTAGTCCAAAACATCTGGAGAGCACCAGGCTGGGGAAGGCTGCTAAAATCTCTCTCAAACTTGCCCTCCCCCTGCCCCATTCTCCGGAAACAACCTCGCAACACCTGAGCTACTCCCACGTCCCGCTTTCTTTTGCGAAGGCGCAGTAAGTGGAAGAGGCAGCGCGGAGGGACGCGCGTCCACGAGGAGGCCCTAACAGTCACAACAAGGCCGGCCCAGGGCGAGGTTCCCTACCTGGAAAGGCGTCGTGATCATGCTCAAATTATGTGCCACTCACATGCTCCTCCTGAGCTCGGCGCCACGGCCGCCGCCTCTCCCGTCCCAAGGTAGCTGCTTCCTGCAGTTCCCGGCAGCACCAAGGGAGGGGAAGGGAGGAGGAGCCTTTCACACACTCACTCGCACACTCACTCACACTCACACACACAGCGGGAGGCCCCAATTATTTGCCTCCTCCTGTGGCTGCCAGAGAGGCCCCCGCCGCTACAAGCCCGGCTGCGGCGGCGAGAGATTCCCCAGCCGCTCAGTCCCCGCCCTGTCTGGCACCGGCAGGCAGGCAGGTAAGAACAGGCGAGCGGAGCAGGCGGCGCCTCCTCCAGGCGCCTCCCAGCGCCTGGCTGAGTCAGAGGGAGAGGCTGGCCGACCCCTCGGGCTACGGCCAGGCCCGTAGCCAGCCTAAAAATCCGGGGGGGGGGGGGGCTTGGGTTCATCTGGTTTGCAGGCCTTTTAAAGACAAAATTGAAAACTGTTTTTTTTTTTTAATTATTTGTAGAGGCAATCCTATGCATGCTTGCCTGGGAGCAAGCCCCATTGAACACCGTGGGACTTGCTTTGGAGTAAACACGTCTAGGGCTGCGCCGATACAAACTAAGAGCTTCTCCAGACTGGGCTTTTTATCCCGCAACTTTACCGGGGCTTCCGCTGCTGGATTCTGTGTGGGATTAAGATCAGCGCCTTCACACAGGATTAAGATCGGTTCCTGGGGGGGGGGGGGGTCTTTTATGTCCAAGTTCTATATGTTTCATTCTACAGCCACTAGATGGCAGTGCTGTTATAGCGCAACTCCTCCTCTACACAAATTCAGATCTTTTTATTACCTCCTCATCTCTGTTTCAAATAAAGCTGCCAAAATGGTCAGAAAACACGGGAGAGGCGCTGGAGGTTGATGACGTCATGTAAAGGACCCGCAAACCTCTGTGAGTAACCAATCTCAATAGCAGGCTAAATGCCCTGTGTGGAGAAGCCCTAAGAGTAGTATCCAACTGTGTCATTCTGTTAGTGCAAATGATGTTACAGCTAGCAGAAACTAGGTTTCGGAGTATGTGCCGTTGTGCAATGTGCTATGCAGCCCGTCATGCAACTGCTCGCACAACCAATTGTGCGAGTGTAATGAGCAACTGCTTGCACCATGGAAAGATTCAGCGGAGCTCAGCTAGTGCTGTTTGAGTTTGCAGAATGACACTGTTGGAGACTGCCCAAGGCTACAATCCTATGCACACTTACCTAGGTATAACCCATTTAGTTGTTTGTAAAATTATTTGTAAAATTCAGAGGGACTTACGTCTGAGTAGACATGCATGGGAAGGATTGTGATGTAAGGCAGGGGTGAGCAGAAGGTAGATCTCCTGATGTTTTGGACTTCAACTCCCAGCATTCCTGGCCTTTGGCTATGCTGGTGCGGGCTTCTGGGCATTGAAGTCCAAAACACTGGGAGGTCTTCCTTCTGCCCACCCCTCTAAGGGTTGTATTCAGTGTTAGTCATACTTAGAGTAGACCCACTGAAATGAATGGGACTTAAGTTAGTCATGACAGTCTTCCTGACTGTTAGAGCAATACGACAATGGAACCAATTACCTAGGGAGGTAGTGGGCTCTCGCACACTGGAGGCATTCAAGACGAGGCTGGACAGCCATCTGTCGGGGATGCTGTGGCTTGGATTCCTGCATTGAGCAGGGGGTTGGACTCGATGGCCTTGTAGGCTCCTTCCAACCCTACTGTTCTATGATTCTGTGATTCTATGATTTCTGTGAAAAGCTTAATTACATACAAAGAGAAGAGCAACTTCCAGAGGCGAAGCCATAGCAACAAAAACAAATAGTTTTGTGGCACCTTAAAAACAAACAGATTTATTCTGTTTTGATTGATGAGAAACCACTTAATCAGCTGCATGAAGCTTTATTCACAGTTGGCAGATATATCACAGATATGCAAAGGGGGGAAAGGCAAATTATTTATTAGTATTAAAATGTTTTGCCATCTTTTTTGCCAAAAGCTCTTAAAGCCCATGGAATGCAGTAGGTCTGTGACTCAGTTCAAGGTGCTGTTTTGTTATGAACTTGTCTGGTTGTTTACGTCTGAGGCAGAGATCCTTCTGAGGGAACTGTTACCTGCAGAGCCAACATGCTGGAAAGGGATTTCTCCAGTATTGCTCCCAAACTGCAATGCCCTCCCTCAAAAATTATACTTGGTCCCCATTCTCTTGACTTTCAGAAAGAGTGTGAAGACACATCTCTGTAATTCGAATCTTACATTATGTAATTGTTTTAATGTTTGTAATGGCCTTCATTTTATAGTTTTAAATTGTTGGGTGCTGCCTTGATGGGTTTTTAGCAGGAGCAACAACAACAATATACAATAATGGCAGTATATAAGTGTTAATAATAAAAATAAATCAATAAATATTTCTAGGCGGAAGCCCTCACAAAGGTGGCTTACATAAAACAGTGCTAAAGTACAATATCATAATTCAATAAAAACAACCATTTAAAACAGCAGTCTGAAACCATTCACAGCCTTACATTGGCTTGAGACCTGAAGGAGTGCCTTCTCCAGCAGAACCTTTCAGATCATTTGTTGAACCCCTTCTCCAGGTGCCCTTCCCATCTGAGGTGAAGCTTTTTCGGCGGTGGTGTCCCAGCTATGGAACGCACTCCTCAAAAGGCTCCACCTGGCGCCAGGGAACATAGGAAGCTCCCTTCTGAGTCAGACCACAGGTTCATCCAGCTCCAGCATGGGTCTCCGACCAATGTGCCCGCAGACACCTCCCTTGACGCCTGCAAGGTTCCCTGCCCCTCCTGATTTCTATTTCACGTATGAAGATTTTTTTAATTAAAAAGCCCTGCCCTCCAGCACTGTGTTTATTTGGCTTCAGAAGAGTGGCTTTGTACTTTGGAGTTCAGACCCCACTTCAGCCTTGTTCCTGGGCAAGTTACTTTTCTTCTAGTCCCACCAGTTTGCCTTCTGGGAAATGAGTGTGTTGTGACTGGCCATGCCCACTGTGGCAGCCATTTTATGAATGGGCAAACCGCCCATGCCAGCCATTTTGTGACAGCACCCATGACACTCTCTCAAAATTCCTAATGTGCCCACTGACCCAAAAATGGTTGGGAACCCCTGGGTATATCTCTTTCCAGGGACATGATGCAGGGTAGCATATCTGCTGCTTTGTAGGTTTGTTTCCTTGTATTATGTGCTTATATAGATGTGAATAAAGGAAATACTATAATACCCCCTCTTCATCCAGAGGAAATCAAACCATGGTAGCACTACTCTGCCCCCACTGGAACTTTTTACCACTTGTGGGACATGAGCAGTACACAACACTCAAATCAGGCAGCCAGAAATGTAAGGATCTTAAAAACAAAGGTAACTAAGGGTGCAATCCTATGCATGTTTAGACAGAAATAAGTCCTACAACTTCCAGCATGCCCCAACCAGCATGGCTGGCTGGAGCATGCTGGGAATTGTAGGACCTTTTCTGTCTAAACATACATAGGATTGTGCCCTAAGAGAAGCTAAAGGATTCCAACCGATCCTCCATTTTTCAAAACAGGCATGGGATTGTTGAGGACAACAGGGGGCTGTGGTACAAGTTTATAGGGGGCCCAGAAAAATGATACTCAGGGCACCAGGTATGAGGCTTCCACCAGCGCAGCCTAGCACAGATTTCATAGTATTGCTACACAAATTCACTGTGCCAACCTTACTGTATGTTTTACCAGCTCAAGAGGGCTTTGGTCACTATCCTATCCCACCCAGCAGAAGTAACTTAAGGAAAACATTGCTCTTGTCTCTTTGTTTCAAATCCCAACCCTCAAGGTACACATTTGCTAGGATTTCAATGCACAACACGCCCTTTATGGCCACCTCTCATGCCTGAACCTGAAAGGCAAATAATGCTAACATGGCAACAGTACCAATGAAAACCCAGAAACGTTTTCATGATGTCATGCAAACACCAATCCCCCACCACCAGTGAGTAATCATTAGATATGTGTGTCCAGGTGGAATTCTTAACCTGATTCAAAGAGATCAGTAATACAAGGAAACAGATCACAACAGTGTGGAACATCCTATGCAAAGTCTGAGGTAATGAATCCGATCTTTGTCAGTCTTTCAAATATGAATCCCCAAATCTGAGTCCTGTTAGATGGCAATGGAATCATTGGAAAGACTCTCCAATCTATTAAGCTTCCTGCAAGGCTTCCACTAAGATAGGGTTTGGCTACCTAGTTGCCCCCATGGCCACATTTGACAATTTGAAAATCTGTACTGGGCACCACCACAAAATGGCTACCATGGGAGGCATGGCAAAGGACAAGTAACTTGTCCAAAAGACTGACTACAAGACAGAGGTGGGATCTGAGTCCCAAGATAATGAACAACTCCTTTGAACCCAGTTCAAGGAATAGAGATTGGCTGGAGTGAATCGGGGAAAGAAAAAAAGTCATTCTCCACACACCCAGGGGAACACTCCCTTCTCCAACCGCCTTGTATATGCTGAGAAATAAATAATAGTCCTAGCAAATATCTACCATTTCTTTTTGTCTGTTTACCTTAGGAGCCAGTGTGGTGCAGTGGCTAAAGTCTTAGACTGGGACTCGGGAGATCCGGGTTCTAGTCCCCATTTGGCCATGAAGGTCACTGGGTGACTTTGGGCCAGTCACCAACTTTCAGCCCAATCTACCTCACAGGGTTGTTGTGAGGATAAAATGGAGAGGAGGATGACCATGTGAGCCACCTTGGTTTCCTTGCAAGAGGGAAAAAGCAGGATATTACTGTAATAATAATAATAATAATAATACAATTATTAATAATATAAATACATCAGGAGTGGGGAACCTTTCCTTTTCTATAAAGAGCTGCATTCCCTTGGGCGTAATCTGTCAGGAGCCGCATGCTGGCAGTAGCCAGGCCTAAGCCAGTGCTGGATGGAGTCAGAGCCCAAAATGAGTGGGGCCACTGTCTTCTCTCTCTTGCTCTCGCTCTAACCCTTCTCTCCCTCCCTCCCTCCCTCCCTCCCTCCCCCCTGCTGGGGGATGGGCAAATTGCTCTTGCTAGGGGTCTGAACTGATTGCTTACAGGGGGCTTTTGAAATTAGGCTGAGGGCCACATGGAATGAGACAGGGTGGCATATGGTCTTAAGGCCACAGGTTGCCTTAAATTAATTGCAAAGGAGGATGGGAAAGGACACAACTCTTCAAGAAAATGAGCAGGGCCTTACAGGGGCTTTATACCTCCAATGGTATACTTGCTAGATGATTCATGCCAATAGTGTATTGTTCGTATTGTGTTTCTAAAGACCCACTAAATACTGATTTCACCCAGGCTACCAGTTCAATGGAAGACGATGAAAACTCCCTGGCATCTCTCCCAGGCTCTTCAGTTCCATTTTTGTAGGCCTCCTAGAGACCTGTTCCAGTTTCTGCTCTGTGGGCTCTGAGCCTGTAGGACAGGGGTGCAGAACCTCAGGCCTAAGGGCCAAATGTGGCCCTCCTGGGGTCCCGATGAAGAGTTCCTCAGATGGCCACTCCCACTTCCCCTGGCCCCATCGCCTTTCCCCGGCTACCAATTGTTTAATGGTTTCCTGGCTTTGATGCAGTTTCCCCCCATTTTAGATTGTTGAAATGCCTCTCCTAAGGCTTAGTTACTGGTAGTTAGAGCTTTAAGCTACAATATGTGGGAAATTTTGGCCCCACCCCTTTTGCCTTTGGTCCCACCCACTTTGCCTTCAGCTCCATCCACTACTGGAATGTGGCCCGCAAGAGTTTCTCTGAAATTGAATTCGGCCCCTGGGCTGAAAGGATTCTGCACCTCTGCTGTAAGAGACAGTGGAGAGCTACTGGTTATTCTCTGTAGGCTTTGCATAGAATACTTGATTTCAGTGGGTTGCGACAGGCCAGCAAACTTGACCGGTGATTTCCCTTACCTGTGGAGTGGGGCTGAGCAAAGATGGGGACATTGTTCCTTCCCAGCCACTTCCCAGCATTAACTTTTCTAACAACAAAAGTTTCACAGTCCCGTTAAGACCTTTCTTTTTTCTGTTGACTGCTCAAATGTCAATCAAAATGATTTTCCAGATGAGGATGCTCTCCACCGGCACCAGTGTAATGACATGGCCCTTTTAATGAGTTTCACTGTATGTGCGCCAATGTAATTTCACAACGGTTAGAGACAAATATATTTCCATCCCGAGGCCAGTGTTCAGCCGCCTGATTCTGAAAGTGTTTCTTGGCACTTGAAATAGACATGCATATAATCCTATCAAAGTTACACTGACCCAGATATACCTACACAGACTCTAAGGCTCCAATACTTACTAGGCAGTAAGCCCCATTGAATACAGTGGGACCTACTTCTGAGTAGACATATGGGATTGCACTGTAAAAATCTTGGTGCACGTCCAGATCAATGGGCTCCTAGCGCTACAAATCAAAGGACATTGTGCGGCTATTCTGTCTCCCCCGCCGCCCCCTTCTTAATTGACTTTCTGTGATAAGAAAAAAGACAGAAGTAGCAGTGGGAAAACATGGGAAAATGAGGGTTACAAACAGAAGATTATGATGCCTCCCCCCCACCCCGGTAAAATTCCATGTTTGACGCAGAGCAATTGCACAATAAAAGCCTCACCTGGATGCACCCAAAGGCTAGGTAAAGTCAGGAACAATCCATACTAGAATGGTTAATAAAATGTTTTGTATGTTTAGGGTGCAATCGAATGCATATTAAACAGAAAAAAGTCCTACAAATCCCAGCATGCCCATCAGCTTCCTCTCACATAATACTAGAACCCGGGGTCATCCCATGAAACTGATGGATGGGAGATTCAGGACAGATAAAAGAAAGTACTTCTTCACACAGCGCATAGTTAAAACTATGGAATTTGCTACCACAAGATGTAGCGATGGCCACCAATTTAGATGGCTTTAAAAGGGGATTAGACACGTTCATGGAGGAGAAGGCTACCAACAGCTACTAGTCCTGATGGCCGGGTGCTTCCTCCAGTATCAGAGGCAGTACACCTCTGTATATACCAGTTGCTGGAGAACATGGGCAGGAGGGTGCTGTTGCGCTCCTGTCCTTCTTGTGGATTTCCCACAGGCAGCTTGGTAGCCATTGAGTGAACAGAACACTGAACTAGATACACCTTTGGTCTGATCCAGCATGGCTCTTCTTACATTCTTATTACACCAGTGCTCAATGCACAACTCATTCTGCAGGCTAAGGGCGCAATCCTATGTATGTTTAGACAGCAAAAAAGTCCTACAACTCCCAGAATTCCCCAGCCAGAATTCCTAGCACTACCAGTCAGAAAGCATTGGGCAGCTATTCTATCTTTTCTTCCTAAGCAGATATTTTTGTGGTAAGAAAAAGGATGGAAGAAGAAGTGGGAAAACATAGGACAGTTACAGATAGAATACTTACAAATAGAAGAAAAAGGAGGCTTTAATGGTGCCGATTATTTCTTTTATTGTTGTGCTTTAATTGTGTTTTTAATTTGTTTTTATGCTATTTTTTAATTAGGATTTTGTTAATCTGGATTTTACTATTAGCCAACTAGAGCACTATTTTTTTGTTGGAAAGGTGGGATAGAACTTGGAGAAATAAATCTATATCCACCCCCCCCCCAATAAAGTTCTGTGACTTTGGGTCTGGAAGCACCCAAAGACTAAAATATATTGTGGTATAAGCCTTCATAGCAAGAAATTGCAAGTAGATAAATAGGTACTGCCTCGGCGGGAAAGGTAACAGCGTTCTGTGCACCTCGGTGTTTAGTCATGCCGGCCACATGACCACAGAAGCGTCTTCGGACAGCGCTGGCTCTTCGGCTTAGAAACGGGGATGAGCACCGCACCCTAGAGTCGGACACGACTGGTTGGGGACACCTTTACCTTTTTTATAAGCCTTCATAGGCCAAAACCCACTTTGTCAGATGCACGAGATGTCCATGAACAATTCCCAAGACATTGGCTATAGAGAACCATCCACAGAGAAGCATGTCGCTCATCATATGCATGTCATGGTAAGCATATACTTATATGCTCCATTAAGTCACTTTGGGGTGGGGAGTTTGTAGCCTTCCAGATGTTTTGGCCTACAACTCCCATCAGCCCTAGCCACCATAGCCAAAGGAGAAGGATGCTGGCATTGTAGGCCAAAACATCTGGAGGGCCACAAATTGCCCACCCTTCTCTGCGCACATACACATCACTTGTGAGCATATACACCATTCTCAGCTGCACATGCATGTATGTTAGCAATATTCTTTACACCCCGGGCCCACTCCTCTATCTGCAGCGAGTCAGAGGAGCCCCTGAATGTTCTGCAGCTGCTGATGACAAGTCAGTGAGAAATACCCACGAGCAAGCGGCATTGTTCCAAAAGACTTCACTGATCTGGGCTGCAAGCTGTAGCATGCTGAGCACAGAGTCATGAGGCTAGCCAGAGGAGGAACGTAGAGAAGGAGCCATTGTGGCTGGGTGTGGGTGAGAGAGAGGCAGACAGGAGGTTGCAAGAAGGAGCTGCTGCTTGAATCTTTGGCACACGGGGGCAGCTGTGGCCCTTGGAATACCCTGTTGCACAGGCATGGGAAGGATTGCTTGGAATTTCCTGCCTAAAGGTCTTTTCCCATGATCCTCCTCCTCATGGTTTGGCTAAGAGTAGTAGGGAAGCTGTCTGTCCACTGGTGTGCTCCGCTTCAGATCCCATAGTGCCTTGAGGCAGGCAGACCTGAGGAGGAGGGAATTTCTGCCCAAATTTGGGAAACTTCCTTAGATCAAAGCAGAACCATGCTTCCTTATTTATGTATTTATTACATCTCTCTACCACTCAACAGCTGAAACTCTCAAGGGAACTTCCATGTGTCTTTGGGATTGGGGAGGGTAGTATTGGATTATTTTGTCCTGTGAAGAAGGATGGGCCCACTGATGATGAGGACCAAATAGGTCAGGTATTTTAATGCAGTATTTGGTGCGGAACCTTCGATGCTAAGCAAACCTTAACGCATCCTTCCAGCCAATCCCCTATGAGACCTGTGGAACCAGTTGGACTTTTGGAGCTGCCAAGGTCAGTAGTGCTATCTAACGGTGAGATTTAGCTAGAGAAACGTTAAGCCACGACTTTGTACTTCTGCAGCAAGTGCCAATCCTGCCAGCCTGTTATATCCTGTTAGATAGTGCTGGATCCAGGTTTTTGCCCCTCCCTTGGCAAGTCCACTTTCTCACTGCCGTTGTCAACAGCTGCTGTTGCTCTTCCTCCTCTTCCCATCATCGCCACCACTCGCTTGCTTGACAGGCAGAGAGCTGGCGAGCAAGTCGGCAGGGGCATCTTCTGCTCCTCGTCCTCACCACCACCGTTGCCTGGGCCAGAACAAGAGACAGGTGAACAGGCAGGTTTCAAGGGTGAAGAGGAGAAGCAAGGGGGCTCTGGACAGTGCTCGGTGGGCCCTCAGCAACTGCCCGGCCATACCTACCCTGGATGCTTGCCTGCTGCTAGACAGGACCCTGTGCGTACACACAAACATTTTCAGACTTTACTCTTAAATCTCTCCAGTGATGGCTATCACTTTTTAAAAAAATAATGTATCCATCAATCTGTGCACGTGGTCAATCCAGCAGGTCATAGCTTTACCACAGGCAGAGTTCACACCAGCACAAACTAGCCTGCTTCCTAGTTTCTTCTGTAGGACCGAGCAAAGAGGAAAGGAAAGGAGCAGTGGAGCAATCTCCTGAATCTTGGGGATTTCTGGTTTCCTGGCCTACCTTCCTGTAAGTGCTGGGTGGCAGAGCCAGAAGTCAGGAGTTATGAATCTAATAGGAAGAGCCATGCTGGATCAAACCAAAGGCCTATCTGGGTCAGACTTAATCATTCTTCCAAGTCAGGGGGAGCCATTGGCCAACCTGGGTGGATAGAAAAACTCCAGGGCCTAGAAACAGTTTAGTACCTTCATCCTGTGTCTGCAGTGGTTCACCGCATGGAGCACTAACAGCCCACAGATCTCTAGGTTTCTTCCTGGTGCCAGAAGCCCTCTCTCTGCCCTCTCCTCTCCAGACCAAAATGTTGGGGCTTGAGTATCCACGGGAACAGAATCATCAGTGGTCCATTATGACTGCATCCAGTGTGCTTTTGATGACACATTGCCAATTCCCATCAAGGTAGGTTGGAAAGGGTCTGTCGGGATGATCGCACTTAAAAATAGATTTACTTCCGATAGCCATGTCAGGAATGGTGGGTGGAGTTTCAAGTTGCCTAGTAAACACAACATCATGTAAGAGGATGTTAGAGGGCATGTTCCATGTGGAAAATAAAGCCTGCTTGGCTGTTGCTGGGGATAAGTGGTAGCCTAAAGCACTACATTTCCTTAGCTGCTGTGATGGAGAGGGCATAGACCAGCCTTCCCCAACCTAGGGCCCTCCAGATGTTTTGGACCGCAACTCCCAGCATTCTTCATAATTGGCCATGGTGGCTGGGTCTGATGGGAGTTGTAGTCCAAAACATCTGCAGGGCACCAGTTAGGGGACAGCTGGCATAGACCATGGGCCTCTTCACACCTGAGTTTTTTAGTAGGATCATTGTTCTTTAATCACTGGTTTTCACGGGAGCTTTAGATGATGCCGCTGCTCTCCTGCTGCTATCTTACAGCTTTCTTTCCCTCTTCCCGTTTTATCTGAGAACAGGGAAAACCCGGCATTTTCTGTGCTTGCGATTGATCATCATTTCCCCCTGTGTGTTTCCCCTTTGGCGCTTTGTCCGCTTTGTGTGGGCGTGTGCTAGGGGGTCTTGCTGGGTGGAGTTAAATAACATTGTCATGACAACAAATTGGTGGGAAGGGGGGACAGGTAACTGACCGGGCTTCCAGTGACGGTTTCTGCCTCCCATTCCACTACGGGCTCCGGGATCCCCTTGAACACAGCGATGCTTACTTCTGAATAAACTCATTGGCTGTAAGGTTTTCCTTTCCCTGGAGTAAGTGCCATTGAAATCTGTGTGGCTTGCTTCTGAGTAGGCATGCATAGGAGTGCAGTGTAAGTCTACTTAGAGTAGCAGTCTTAAGGTCTCCCATCCCCTTCAGTGCATTTACTTGGAACCTCCCCCTCCCATTGACTTCACCAACTGCTTCTTCTCCCTTTTGCTCAGCAGATTGATGGGCTTTTTTCCTCTCAGGGCGGATGGGGGAGTCTCTCTTCTCAGCCACGCAGGAGAAAGGCTTGACAGTTAGGATTTCAAGGGGTATTTAAAGTGCCTTTTCTCCGCCCCTGAATAAATTCATCATGCAGAGCTTGGAATGGTCATTTTTAATAGTTTCCTTTTTGGGTGTGGAGTTGTTTTAGGTAAGGCAGTAATGCTGAGGTGGTTTTCCGTAGTACTCCCCACTAGCCAGCCACAATCTCTTCTCCTAGCCCACCTTGCAGGGTCATTGGGAAGCCAGAATAAGGGGGAGGAGCAACAACAGCATGAGGGTGGGTAAAGCAAGCCGGGTCTAATGAAGGTGTCCCCTGTGAAGTGGTCACTAGGGGGGCGGGGGTGCTGCTAGGGATGGCCTGGTGCATTGACTGTATACAAGTCTGTGGATTTTTTACTTCTGTAGTTGGGAATCTGGAAATCGGTATACCCTTCAAACTCAGTAGTGCAAGCAATGTGCTGCATTTAATTCCATCACACATGGACATATTTAGCAGAGAAGGACTAATAGTGCCAGCAGCCTCCAGGCAAGCCACCGAGAAGACTCTCGGAGGAGGAAGGAAGGGACCAGTTCCCATAGCCTGCCATCCAGATCACTAGTAGGGCTTCCAACTTCCCTCCTGCTGTGGAGGAGTGGAGGGATGGAGCCATCAGTCATGTTACAGGAACCAATGATCAGGGGAGGGGGTATGGAGCCAGCAGCCCCCTTCTGTCCTGATTGTTCCGTGCAGCTTGGCCCAGCCATGAAAATATATAATGTGGAGGGACGCGCTAGGAGAGATGCCTGTATACAGGGCCAGTGTAAATTCCGGAAAGGATCTGGAATGAAAAGGGACAGTTTGTAGTGGGATAAAATACCAGGTGTGAAGAGAGCCCATATATACTAGGGAGGGTGGGCGTTGCCTTTCCGTTTTTTTTGATTCACAGGCTTCCTTCCAGTATATCAATTACTCTTGAGTATGAGTACATATATTATTCAAAGTCAATGGTCTTGAAAGAAAAGGTGTTCACTGCTTTAGTCATCACAACAAAATCTTGATTGTGATACTATGTCAATACTGTTAGCAGTTTAGGGTGCAATCCAGCATGGCTGGCTGGGGAATGCTGGGAGTTGTAGGACTTTTTTTCTGTCCAAACATGCATAGAAGTCCATTTTTAGTCACTCTAAGGTAACAAGGGAACTCACAGATCTTCACTGCATCTTGTCTGGGTAATCCCTATGGCAAGATTTCTTTTTGTGTATGAAGCCTGGGAAGTACCAGCCATGATGTTTTCTCCAAATGCCTCTATGTAGTGAGCCATCTTGCATTTGTATTTTTATTTTGCAAATGGCTATTTTGCTCTCATTTTACTTTCCTAACAGTGCTCGTTTTCAAATACAAATTGTAATGTTCAAACAGTTTTTAATCATAAAATGTCTGCTTTCTGGACAAAGCTGCAGGAAATATGAACATGCAATGAAACTATTGAAAAAACAGGCAGGATGGAACAGTGAGGTGAGGAAGCATTCACTGAGTAAACGTAACATATGTGCTACTGTATTATGGCCAGTAGATGTCACTGTACTCACGTCTAGAGTCAACATTGAATTTTGCTGAGGTTGCCATGAGATTATGCCCAAAGGAGAATTTGGCAGTGGATTTGGGTGGGAAATGTCAGGTTCTTCGCCCATGCACTTTTTATCACTTGCTTACTCAACAGTCACTCCCAGCTGAATGTGTGAACTGATGCTACCAAAAAGCATTCTGTCTGGGGTGATAAGAATGTGATCTGTGAAGATGAATTCACAAATGTAATGACTGGATGCCGTATGAATCAGCCAAAACACCTGGAGGATTACCAGTTTCCACAGACCAGACCTCTACACTGCTTCAGTCTTCAGTGGACCCTGACAGCCTTTTCTGTTGACAGGGACCATCACAAGCCCGCTGTGGGGGATTCCACCCCCACCCCCACCATAGTGTCTTAAGGCACAATCCTGTGTATGTTTAGACAGAAAGAAAGCCCTACAACTCCCAGCATTCCCCAGGATAGCACCCTTATTGTACTATTTATTATTTATGGCTCCAGCTCTTCTGGGTTGTCTAGCTTTAGGTATAAAGTTATATTTTTTCCCACAGTTCCTTTACCATACCTTGAGTGTCACTTCCTTTGAAGTTCATGGACATTAATTCATTCAGATGGTCATAGAAAATGGCAGTGGAAAGGAGAACACAGGTGGTAGGTGACAGATTTCAGCGAAGAGCTGATGTCATCTTTATTAGATGCCAAGAGATTAGGAGTTCAGAGGATCAGGAAATGTCTGCAGAACTTAGAAGTGGTTTGCAGCTTCTCTCAGATGACAGGTTTATTTAGGCACTCTGTAATAAGTGACCTGCTAGAAATTTCCTTACTGAACAAGCAGTTTTAAGTCTCATTTGGTGAGAGTGTGTGTGTGTGTGAGAGAGAGATTAGTTTTTATTTATTTAACATCCTGCCTTTCCACCAGAAATGGCACTCAAGGTGGCTAACAATAAAATACAGATTAAAAGCATAATCTTAATTAAAATGTACCATAAAAATAAAGTCATTAAAAACACAATAAAGAAATAAACAGCACCCAAGCAATTAAAGTCCTATGGTATCCACCCTTCATAAGCCTCATCCAGTGCAGTGCATAAGCACTCATCCAGTGCAGAGCCGGAGGCTAGCTGAAGCATGGTGGAGGGGGAGGGAAGGAGGCTGGAGAGGCTTCAGGATATACCATAAGCCAGCCTCTCCAGTCCCCTCCCTCCCCGTGGGAACACCCCCTTTGCCTTTCCTGTGAGGTTGCTCTTGCGACCTCAGAGATGCAGCTGGCACGGTTCTCTCCCCACCAGCTGTGACGGGGAGAGGAAGAGGGGGGAGCTCCGATTCCTGGGTGTCTCTTGGCTTCTTCACACGGAGCTTTTATCCTGCTATCGAGATTGCTCGCTCACAGAAGTTTGCGGGTCCTTTAGATGATGTCGCCAACCTCTAGGGCATCTCCTGCACTAAATGACCTTTATTTTTTAAAAGATCAAGAGATCATGAGCTATCAAATTGCCATGCTTGAGTTCCCTCCATGAAGAGAGGAAAAGCTGCAATAAGAGGAGCTAGACCACAGCACCATCTAGTGGCTGTACAATGAAACATATCAAAGACAGATAAGGGGGAAAAGTGGGGGGAAGGAAGCATGCATAAAGGGAGACCGTTGTGATCCTGCATTTAAAACAGAAAGCTCTGTTTTAAATGCGAGATTTTAGACTGGTGTAGATATGCTCTCTGACCACAGATCCAGGAATCTGAAATATCCTTTGGCCCCCCAGACTCTGTCTAGGGGCCATAGGATTGCTTCCTAAAAACTCCTTCAGCAACAGACCAGTTTATATGCCAAAGGCCTGCCTGAATAAAAACATATTTGCCTGCTGGCAGAAGGAGAACAGAGAGGGGGGCAATGTAGCCTCCCACAGCAGGGAGTTCCTTAGCCTGGGAATGGCCACAGACAAGGCCCTTTCTCATGACCCCACCAAACACACCTCTGATGGTGGCTGGACTGAGAGAAGGGCCTCCCCCAAAGATCTTAAAATCTGACCAAGATCGTATGGGAGAATGCAATAGTTTTATACCATCTTGCAGTTATCCAGTATGGGCTGCATCCAAGAGAGCACTTACAGAATCGGCATGATTTGTTCCCTCACATTTTATGCCCACAGGACGCTGACAGCTTCCGTTGGTAATTCTCCTGTTTTCCCAGTGCTGCTTCTGTCTTTTTACATACGCACATTTTATGCAGATTAGTGTCACCATTTCTATCAAAGAACTGCAAAGGAAGATCAGCTTGGCTCCAACAGAAATAAGAGGCCTAAAATTACTAAATTACTAAAATTACTAAAATTATGGAGAGGAGAGAAGGGGGCTCAATGAAATGCACAACTGCTGCTGCCTTACTCTCCCCAGTTTTAGCCAAAGTGTTAATGGGGGGGGGGTTATTAAAAAGGGAGGCTGGACTCTGCCTCCCCCCTAATAAGAGCAATATGAATCTTCTGTAGGTAAAGCACCTGCACTGTAATTTGATAATGAGGGATGGTATATAAATATTTAAAACAAATAAGTAAAGCATGTGTTCCGCCACTGAGCTATGACCAACATTACTGGTTCAGCAATAGCCCCAAACAAAACTGGAAAGGGTGGAAGGTGATAAACAAGGCATTAAATGCCCTCCCCCTTTAAAAGTGCCTCTTTCTTTATGTCAGTTCTCTCATCTTTTATAGCATGAGTGTGCGCCTCGTTTTCAAGCCCAGACACTTAGCAGCTTTTTGGGTGTGTGATTGGGAGGTAGCAATAGTGTTGATTCACAGTCCTCTTATCATGCATTTGGTTTCTGCTTCCTTCATAAACAATATAGTCATTCTGCAGGTGGTGGGGATTTCCCCCGTGCACACACACTCCATTTCAGGGATTCTAGCTGAACTGAAGACAGTAAAGGCAAATCATGGCTAAGCTGGTACAGCGTACCAGTATTTGGTGAGCACGTTCAGATTCTCAGTTGAAAGTATTCAAATGGGAATACTTACTTACACTGCTTACAGGCAGTGGTGCTGATGGGAACTCTGCCCACACTGGGAAATGGCAAGTATTTCCACATAAATAATTATTTCTGAAGTATACAAAATGCATGGCGGAGATCCAAAAGCGGTGTAGTGGCCAGTTTTGAACTGCAGGCACTCATCATAACCGTCCCCATAGCCACACCCACCCAAAGAGAGTCCAAAGATGCAGGCAGCTGTGTTGATTCATACCAGCAAACCAGTTCTAGCAGTTTTCATCTCCACCAGGAGCAGGTTTTTGTAAAGTTAATGGATCTTAATTGCTCATTCAAGACCAGGCCACCCTAAAATGCAACCAGGAACAATGTAGTGTTGCTGGGAAAATTCATTTCTCCCCAGTTACTGTGAGGATTGCAGCTGAGCTCAGAGGGAACAGGGATGTCTGGGGCAGTGGCAGATTAGCAAGGGTCAGCATTCCTGCTAATCAGACAGTGCCAGCATGGTGTCCCTGCGAGCTCTGGCTCCACTGCACCGCTGGATCCAAAGAACAAGTAATTCTGCATGCCCAAAGAGGACTTGGGTTTCCACAGCAGCAACCTCCCATGCCACAGAGCAAGCCACATCTGAGACTGAGGCCAGTTTCATAACAAATTTATGATATAATGCAAAGGGGGAGGGAGGTTTACCATAAAAGAAAAGTTAAAAAAAATGCCAGTGGCCAAATTCAAACCCTTGGGCATAGCTAAAGTAGCTCTTTGGATTCCAGCCTATATGCTGATAATCTTGTGCTATGCACATCTTGCTACTTTCCATGTACAAATGCAGAGTTGCGATGTGTGATATGGGAGCAAAGCGACAAAAAATAAGGGGCAATAGGGGTATGCCGTGTTTTCAGAGAATTCCTCTCTGTACCACAGATTGGATGTGGGGCAATGGTTTATTTATTTATTTGTATACCCCTTTGTCACAAGGCAATTTAGGGTGCAATCCTATGCATGTTTAGACAGAGAAAAGGCCTACAACTCCCAAGATGCTGTAGCCAGCCATACTGGCTGGGGAATGCTGGGACTTAAGGATGTTTTTCTGTCTAAATATGCATAGGATTGCGCCCTTACAGTATTAAACACAATTAGTACCGTGATGATGACGACAACAACAATTACTATGATGATGATAGTAGAAATAAGAATAGTAATAATCATAATATCACTCAAAATCAATCAACTTGGTGAAACAGATAAAAAATGGCACCAGACAGATCTTCAAATGTCAACAGAGGCCTCACTCTCCAAAGCTCAGCAAGCCAAAAATGATTGCATCTGCCTCCGAAAGTAGGCAAGTGATGAGTTAAATGAGCTTCTGTGGGAGCACATTCCATAACACCAAGATGACTATTGAAAGTGAAAGGTCCTACTTCTAGGGCAGGAGCAGGCGGCTTGTGGCCCTCCAGATGTTTTGGCCTGCAATTCTCATCATTCCTCATCATTGCCTATGCTGGCTAGGGCTGATGGGAGCTGTAGATCTCTGTTCTAGGAGATGCTAATCTTGCATCCATCAAAGATAGTACAATGACCCCCTCCCCCTGGTCTAATTAGCAGCTTTTAAGGCATGGGGGGGGAGGGGGTGAAGGCAGGACTGTCATGTGGTAGAAGGTGCTCTCTGAGATATGCTGGGCCCAGACAATTTAGGGATTTTTATGCCAAAACCAGCACCTTCCATTGGGCTTAGAAACACGCTGGTATAGCCAATGTGGTTGTTGTTAGACATAGATAGTGTTCCCATTGGCTTGTGCCTGTCAAAAGGCAGGGAGCAGCATTTTGAACTAACTGAAGTTCTGGGCAGCCCCACAAAGAGTGCATTACAATAGTCTAACCTGGAAGTCTGTGACATGACACGAATGACAGTGGCCCAGCATATTTTAGTTTAAAGCTGTTCCTGCCAGTAATGAAGTTTAAGGAGAGCCATTTCAATCTGTTAGAATGGGTAATAACTACATGAAAGCTGGGAAACCACCAGGTGGTAGGGGGGAAGGGGGTGGGACCAACAGGTGGTAGGGGGAAAGGGGGTGGGACCAGGGGAAAACAACAGGTGGTAGGGAGAAAGGGGGTGGGACCAGGGGAAATAGGTGTGGCCATATGGGGAACCCCAGGGGGCCAGATTAAGAGCCCTAGAGTGCTGGAATTGGTCCCCGGGCTGGAGGTTCTACACACCTGCCATAGGCATCTGGTTGGCCGCTGTGAGAACAGAATACTGGACTAGATGGGTTGTGTGCGGTTTATTTCTTTCATTGTTGTCTTTTCAATTGTGATTTTAATTTATTTGTTTTTATGTTATGTTTTAATTAAGTTTTTTTTGTTTAATCCCGGATTTATTGTTACCCACTTTGAGTGCCATTTTTCGGTGGAAAGGTGGGATATACAATAAATAAATAGCTAGGCCTGTGGTCTGATCTAGCCAAGCTCTTATGTTGTGTGCTGTGCTATCATTATCAACCGATGGTTGTACCCTAAAGAGAACTAAGCACTTTACTTACTATCAAGGTTCCCCTTATGACCTGGGCCCCCTGAGCAACTCCTTAAGGATCTCTCACCTCCATAAGAGTCCCACCTTCCTTCTTTTAAACTTCCCCTTCCTAGTAATGTGGGGTTTAGGCTGTAGACGTGGAGTGATTGACGCTCTAGACAAAGGGTTTAACCACAGGAGTTTACTAGTAGATTTAAAGCAAACAAATTACAACTAAAGGTATTTACATAATAGAGCTGAGTGATACAAAAGGCATTAAAAGAAAAGAAAATTTGCAAAATGCAAGTTCCTTTACACTAGTTGTCCTTAGGCTTTTCTAGGCTGCTTCTTCCTGCTTACTCTTCAGACCCTGCTCTCACTTCAGGCTCTGGCTGTCTCTCTGCTATTACTGGCTCTCTTTCTCTTCCTCAAAACCAAAAGTACTGCTTCAGACCTGAAGAAATGCAACTTAAGTGGAGAAATTAAACTGACACTTAGCTGGAGAAATGAAACTACTCCTCAGGGTTATCCCCTTCCAACAGAAAACTCCAGGCCTCTAAGCCTGACCCTTTTCCCTTTCGCCTCTGTAGGCCTCAAACCTTCACACCTAATTTACACTTAAATTCATGGTTGTACCCTAAAGAGAACTCAGCACTTTACTTAATTTATCATTTTAACTAGTTGAGTCTTATATGTGGGGTTCGTGCAAGTTGTGGGCAATATGTAAAACATTGGGATTAGAACAATCCCCTTACTGCAGAGTAAGTTTTATCTTCCTGCTGTAGGAAATTTGAAAATGAATTCTATTTAGGCCTTTGCTATGCTTTTAAAGTTATGTACTGTTATTGTCCTTTTCTCAATGAAAGAGAAATTACATTTTCTTGATGAAAATTTGGAAATGCTTTCCATATGGGCTTATGCAATTTGGGGGATATATGCAATTTGTTAGAGTTCAAGCAAACCATTATAAGATACCTGTAATGAGAAATTAAAGGTAATAGCATAATGAAAATTAGAAGTGGGAAAGGTCAGCAGGAAACAGAAATAGACATTCTTCTGCAATGTTATTCCAGTCAATGCTGTCAAAGGTTTTTTCTAGGTCAGTAAATAAATATGTGTCCTTCCCAATACATCTTTTATCAATATTTGGATTATAAGAATGGTTTTCTTTGTTCCGTTTTGTTTCCAAAGATCAAACTGATTGTCACACATGGTTATCTTTCGGGCACGAACATCCTAAAAACACACCAGCTGAATGGCCGTGGGATATGATGGAAGGCCTGCTATGGCAGAGGCACTCAGTTTATGCCTCTGCCGCTGGAGAAATGCCAGCACAACACTACACCACTGCATCTGTTCTGACAGTGCAGCTCCGCTGGCTCAGCAGCCAGTAGGGAATAGCGACATGGGCGGGATGTGGACAAGACAGGAGAGGAACAGAATTACACCAAATCCTGCATCCCTTCAGACCCTGAAACTTTATGCTGACAACAGAGCTAGTGTAAGCAAAAATCCTCCCACTGAAGTCAGTGCAGAGGGGGAAGTACTATTACTGCCTCAGCCTCCCACTCCACCCACATCACCACATCAGATGTAGGGTTGGGCTCTCCAACGTGGTGCTCATGGGCACCAGTGTGCCTGCAGACACCTTTCTTGGCTCCCATCAGTCTCTCTTCCCCTCCCGATTTTAATTTCATTTCTTAATTAATTTTTTTTTTTAAACTGGGGGATTGCCATGCTGAAGACAAAAGTGCTGACCTCCAGCACCATCTTTATCTGAGTTCAACAGAGTGGTTTTGTGTCTTAGGGCTCAGGCCACACCTCTGCCTTGTACTTAGATTCTTGGGCAAATTACTTTTCTTTTAGTCTCACCAGTTTGTCTTCTGGAAAATGGGTGTTTGGTGACTGGCCATGCCCACCATGGCAGCCATTTTACGAATAGGCGAGACTCCCACAGCACCCATTTTGTGAGAGTGCCCATGACACTCTCTCAAAGTTTCAGATATGCCCACTGACCCAAATAGGTTGGGGACCCCTGGTATAACCATATGGTGCACCCAGTCACAGCACACCAACACCCTATATACATCCTCAGCAGAGAGTCCATAACTCAGATGACAAGGTAAGCAGCCTGGGGTATTGCACTCTGGCATCATATTGTGCATACTTGGAGTTCAGAAGGAAGAAGTCTGTTGATGGAACAGAATCATGGCGAATGGGCACTTTGCACCAGACACATATATAGAAATACATATATAAAAAGATCATATTATTGACACTTCTCTTGCTTAGAACCCTTACAGGAATCCTGCTTCAGACTGAACATTCCAGATGCCCAACCTATGATTTGTTGTGAATACACCATACGCTGTAGGTCAGTTACATGATTAGTTCAGACACAGACTTTTTAGTTACCATGTTATTGTCAGATTCATTTTCAGTTTTGCAGAAATAATAATAAACGTGTTAAATGGAAATGTAGGCTAACTGAATTATGATGAGTTTATATAAAGAAGAATTAAATTAGAACAAATTAAATTAAGACAAATGAAACCCATCATGTTCACAAGTTTGCCATGTGCAATGATTTGAAACGAAAACAGAAAAACTATGGTTGTAAAAGACTAAAAATAGCCTATGAGCTAAAATAAAATAAAAATGAACCTGATTGTGGGCTGGATTCAGATTTAGAGTAGACCAATTTAAATCAATGGGACTTTAGTTAGTCACCAATATAAATGGGTCCAACTCTAACTATGATGAAGTCTGGTGACTGAGGGAGCTCCACCAACCTGTCACAATCCAGAAACGAGCGTTTCCGCTTGTTTCGGGGCTTCCTGTAGGAAGCGTTAAATCTCCATTGCGCAAGCAGTGGTTTCGACTTGTGCCACAGAATCAGTGGGAGGGGCTGCTTGCACAATGGCCCCATTGGATACAGCCCTATGATGTATAAAAAAAACTTTAGGCTTCATGAAGTTTTAGGGTTCTCTTTTTTTAGGGTTGAAGTTTTAGGGTTCTCTCACAAATCCTTTCGTCTTAGTGCCACTTGCTTTTCCTGAAACTGTACTTGTCTCATTAACAAGATAACCTCAAAACTGCAATAAAAACAACGAATTGCAACTTTTGCATTTAAAAAGTGGCAAATTCTTCTAGAGTTTTCTGAGCCAATTACTTCACCGTTAGGGAGACTGACCAGTCATTTGTTTATGAAGAAACAGTTTCATCTCTCTGTCGGGCCACAGTTCTAATCAAACAGGAATTTAGTTAAGTCCATGGAAATCAATGGGACTCACTTCAGGGAAAGAATTAGGCTGTAAGAAAAAAAGATATCACGCATCTCCAAAGTGAACTTTATTTCAATTTGTATGCAACACTTTTATGGGCATCAGTGCATGAGCCCACAAGCTGTGCTCCCCCCATCCAGGAAAAGCGCTCCTGGAAAGGCTCAGTTTAGCCCAGTTCAAGCCACTTCTCCAATGACACAGGAGGGCACGGCCCATCCTAGCTCTGCTCACAAAATGCTAGGGGGCTCGCAGAAGCAGAAGCTCCAGCATGCACTCAGTTCAGCGACAACCCACACTGGGTGGGTTAGCATGTTGTGTGAACCCAGCCACAGAGTGCAAGTAGTAGACATGCACACATTCCCTCTTCTTTCTTTACGATCTTTCTCTTATTAAATTGTATTGTTCCGTATATTATTTTATTACTAATTTTGCATCTCTTTCTTGGAAGGAGTGCAGGGCAGCATACATGGTTTGCCCCTTTTTTATCCTCACAACAACATGGTAAGGTTGGTTAAGCTAAGACATAACGACTGGGCCAGGGTCACCTAGTCAGCGTCAGGGTTGTGGAAGGATTTGAAACCCTGCCTCCTAGTCTGATACTCTCCTTATTAAACATTTACAAGGAACATACAGTCTTAAACTCTTGTTTTATTCAATATATTCTTCAAAAGTCTCCACCCTTCCCTCCAGGATTCTGTATATTCACAACACGTGTGTTCTTTTATAAGTGATAAAAGACTGTGCTTCATTTTTTAAAAAGCCATTTCAGCATCGTACATTGGAGGGGAGAAGGCCAAAGGCATTTCCAGAGCATCAGTATCAGCAAAGGACAGGGAGGAGGTGGGATCCAAAGTGGTCTTGGCTGACTACCAGTCTCCTAGAGAAAAAAAACCCTTCATCCTTGTACCCAACCTGTCATACGTTGCATAGAAGAAGGATGGAGCAGCCTTGGAAGGAGTCAGGATTAGCAAGGGTGGCCAATTATGCACTGTCAAAAAAGAGGAAATGTATCACCAGAAGAGAAGACATCAATTTGCATAAAATTTGCATATGCTAATTCATATGTATAGATTTTTTGTAAAAAAAAATTGAATATGTCGATTTCAATGCATGCATATGAAACATATATATAAAACTAGGCTTTCTAAGAATTCTAGATCAACTTTCACAAAGCAAACCAAATAAGTATCCATTTGCAGGTGGTGTCTATACATCACCCATTCAAATGTTGAAAGTGTTGTAAGGTCTTCAATCCCTTCCATTATCGGAGGTGAGCATTTATCTTTCCAATGTTATAACATCAGTCTTTTAGCTGTCAAAAAGATGCAGAGAATCCATTTGTGCTGACTGTGCATTAACTTCCAGAAAGCAGGTAGATCATTTAAATGGACATATACATCAGTGATTCATATGTACAGATGTAAATTTAGAAATCATTATTATAATTTAAAAAGAAATACAGTACATCTCACCATCGTGGTGTGACTATGTGACCTCCTGTATGCCTTGCTTAGTCTGCTGCCCAGGTGCCAACTACTGATGGCCAGCTTCAAGGCCCAGCTCTTCCTTCTGATGGTTCTTTATGTTTAAACTGAACTTCGTCTGGTCAGCCCTTCAAATAGAGGATGTCTTGAAAACAGAGGATGGTCCTTGGGGAGCCTTTCATATAGAGAGCTGTCCTTTGTAAAAGAGGACACATGGCCACCCAGCACCCAAATATATGTTCAGAAAATATGAGAGCAATCCCCCCTGCAGTGATTCCCGAGTGCCTGCATCTGAGCTTATTTCTGCAGCAGCAAGTAGAGGGACCGGTTTAGGGTTATTTTCTCTGCAGCATGTTTTTGTGCATAGAAGCCCTGTCTTGAAGGGTGCTCTGCACGTGGAAACCTGTTCTCACACATGCTGGGTAGGAGCACTGTGGATATCTTTTAATTTCATTTTAATGTGTCAATTGCAGTTTAATTCTAACTTTAACTTTGTTCAAGGCACTGGTTTTGGCCAGAAAAGACCTAAATTGTTTGGACCCTTGGTTTGAGACTTACACATCCAAAGGATGTCTCATGTGGTTTCATTAGAGAGGACCCTAGTAAGTATGCTGTCCATGAGCCAAGTTCAAACAACAGTGTGTAGAGAAGTGTTCTTAGTGATTGCTTCCTAGCTCTGGAACTCCCTTTCCACTTGAAAGTAACCAAAACATAAATACTTTGTCAGATTAAAGGCACTCCTTATTATTTAGGATGGTATTTAGTGGCTAGGGATAGGCGAGGGCTTATTTTAGTGACCTGTGCTTACTATACAAATGTCAATCATTTATGTATTAAAAAAATTAAATCCATGTTTATACACACACACACACACACACACATGTTTATTTTAAAAGCTAATTTGCTCTGAGCCCTTACAAGTAAGGCAAATTAGAAACTTAGTCTGAAATTATTATGATTAATCGTTGAGCTACTTAAAAGAGAATTCAGACTCTTCATATGATCATGCTAGTTCTGTTGTGCCAGCAGAACCGACTGTTAGTGTAACAGGAACTAGCGGTTCTTGACCCCCCCCCCCGAGCAGAAACACTCATTTCCAGAACATGAAACATCAGTAGAGCTCCCTTGTGGGGCCAGTCTACATGGGGCTTTTACTCTAGTTCTTTCCACCCCCAAGACGATCATGTCAGATTATACATGCCCCTCCCCATAGCTAGTGCGGCGTTTCTTCCCCTAAATCAGTCCCTCCCCCGCACTCATTTTGTGATGACTTTTCCCATCACAGCAGCTTCAGTGCAGTTTGGAAGTCTGCGTGACCTCGGCTGGCTTTGGCATGGGATGGTAGAAGCAGTGCTGATTGGCAGAAGGGAAAGTTGCATGGGAGGGGGCGTGGGGAGAGCAGAGGGCTAAATGTCTACCCGGAAGTAACTCATTGCCTTCAGTTGCACTTTGCAATTGTACAGGAGCAGAGGAGTCTGGAGAATTCCTTTGCCCGTCGTTTGTGTGCCGGAGTGGGGACAGGAGCCTGCCCTGATGCTTTGAAACTGCCGTTGTGGAGAAGAAGTGCAAAGGTACACAGAGCTGTAGTGATTTTAAAAGCTTCACTGAGCGGGGTGGGAGGTGGGGGAGAGCAAGCCTCTGCTCATTCGCCCCACCCACCCAACCCCTGAACGAATGTGGTTTCAGGTGCCAGTTTGCCCCATGCAAGCAGGGGTCTTTCAAGGAATACACCGCATTACGGGCTACCTTTTTGCCCTGGGAGGAGCAACCCCGATTTCATGAAGATCTGTATTGAAATGGGATTGCCTCAAAAACTGCCTCCCTGTAGATTCGCCCGTGGGAACTCTGCAGATCTGCCCCAGTCCAGAAATGAGTGTTGCTGCTTGTTGCCTGTTGTTCAGGAACTGCTAGTTGCTGTTGCAGTAGCAGTCAGTTGCACTAGCATGGGGGCAGCGTAGGATACTGCCCAAGGTCACTTTGGGGTTTAGGAATTAGTAGTCATGTACGTGTGCGTGCATGCGCACACATGTCAGTGTTCAGAGGAGTATGGGGAGCAGCTGTGTAGCGGAGGCATCACTATGAAAGCCAAGTGATTAACACAGGCGTGGAGGGCTGTAGTTAAATTGTAGCGAGCTACGCAGATTTTCTTTCAAAAACCGGATTTTTCCCCCTTATTCCCCAAAGCATGTTATTAATTCTCTTGGCATGTAACACAGCAGAATGATTGCATTTATGAGCTTGGCTGCCTCTTTTAACATGATCCAATATCTGCTTCCTAAACCTCTTGTTTTGTATATCCATTACGCACAGTGAGCACTGAAATCGACCAAGGAGCAACTCGGAAGGGCTGCTCGTGTCAAAGCAAGATTGCCAACGGTAAAATGTGGATATAATTTTGTAACATATTTATAATTAAAGTAATAAGTGAGGTTTCCCGCTATTGTTTGAAAATGTGTCATGATACATTTAAATCACAGAGAAAGACAGAGAAAGAGCTGCAAAGTAACATGTTGGCAGCAAAGATGGTATATAAAGGGAAGGACGAGGAGAGGGACATGTGCAAACAATTTCATTGGAATAGTTCTGTTTATGGCATTCTGTTTTAGGAACTCTAACCACTTAGAAAGTGTTTTCATTCATGCCAGAATGAGGTTAGCCTGTTTGCTATTGCACATCTATATGGACAGATTTTTATTTTATTTTTTTACTGCCAACAAAATGTAATATGTTGGTTTTATGAGCGAACAATATTTCAACCAAACTATAAAGAGTGCTCTGAAAGAATGCAGATGGTTAATCAGTTTGAGTGCAATCCTGCTCTTGGTTTGTTATATGTATGTGTGTGTGAGCGAGAGAGAGAGAGAGAGACTGAAGACAATGGCCAGGATCCAAAGAATCACATAATTCGTTCCGTGCGCACAAAGGGGTTCTGATCTTGTGGTTCCTGAGCAGCAGTCCCTCCATACTGCTTTTGAAACTGAAGGGACTTCCAAAGCCATTTTGTGGTAGAGCTTGGTGGGATCTACTCTTCATTAAAGGCAAAAAAGGAAAATAATAATAATCATCCCATTGGGTATGCCTTGGATGCACCTAAAATAGCTCTTTGGGTTCTAGGCAATGGTTCTGCTTACCTATGTATAAACAATGGTAAGACTGCATCCTTCATTTGTGAATCCAGAACACAAGGAATTTTATTTATTTCTGTATTTGTAAAATTATATGCCACCCTATATCATTTGATTTCAGGGCGGCTTACAATCATGGGGGGAAATCCCAAACCAAGCCATCACTAAAACTACAATAAAACAATGCAAGATGAAGTTAAAGCAAGATAAGCCAATGAATCTCAAAGTCCTGGGTGAGCGACTTAGGTGTTGCCTAAATCACAGCAAAGAAGTTGCTGGTTGGGCTTTCCTGGGGATGGAACTGTGGTGTAGTGGAGCCAGCACTCACAGAACTGCAATGCCAGGACTTTTTTTGTTATTAGCAGGGATACTGACCTCATCTGCCACTCCCCCCGGACCCTGTGCAGCCCCCCCATGGATGCCAAAATAAGGAAAAAATAAAAACAAATAAAAACAAAATGGTGTCTGAAGCTGCTACAGAGTCCCCAGCGAGTCAAAATTAGCTTGCAAACAAGCTAATTTGACCCTCTGGGGACTCTGTAGTAACTCCAGATGCCATTTCGATTAAAAAATGATATATATTTTTTTTTAAATTGGGATTCCCCCTGAATTTTAGGGAGTGATGGGGCCACGGGGGGGGGGGCTGTGGAGGTCATGGGCCACATGTTGCCCACCCCTACCTTTGAGCTTAGCTGCCATTCTCACAGTAGCTGAGGGAAATTCATTTTCCCAACACCAATATATTGTTCCCTGTAGCAATGCAAAGCGTTTTGGGGTATGGCTTGGTCTTGAGTGGGCAATTAAGACCCATTAGCTTTACAAAAGACCTGTTACTGGTGGAGGTAACACCAGTAGAAGTGCTTTGTTGATGTGGATCAACACAGATGCCTGAATTCTTGGCCTCTCCTTGAGGGCATGGCTGTGGGCACTGTCATGATGAGTGCTGGCACCTCACAATTTACCACTACACCACTGGTAAGGAGTTTCACAGATGGGGCACTGTGGCTGAAAATATCCTCTCTTGGTTGCCATCCCCTCACTTCTGATGGGCAGAGCACCCAGAGAAAGACATCAATAGATGATCTCTGTAAATGGGTTCATTGGTGTGGGAGCAGGCATTCTTTAGCTGAACAGCTTATCACCTGAGAAAGGAAAACGCTGATAAGAATCAGGGACAATCAGTGATTGCAATCCGGGTGCTCAACACTCAGGAGTGCAACTGAGGTTTTCCCATTGCCTGCTATGCAATGGCTTGGACTCACACAGTTGTCATATTTTGTCCAGCTGAATCATGGGCAATCATTTCCATGACTTGTTTTCAGGAAGGCCTTTAAAATGTGCTAATATGCAGTTATATATGGGATGTTTTTGAATAAATGTTTGAGAGCCAAAGTAGACCCAATGGTCGTCGTGGTGTCGTGTCCAGACCAAACTCCACTCTGCCAAAATGTAGCCACCGCCACACCGCCGAGCTGCGGTTCGATCAGGTGGTAGAAGGATTAGCTGGAGCAATGCACTGTTACCAGGGTACGCCCGCTTGTACAACAATTTCGAGGAGGCTCCTTCCGTGTACCCCGACCCAATGGTGGGTGCCATGTTTGTTTATTTATGTGTCCGCCCCATTCATGTTTAAAAGAGGATGGGGTGGGGATCAAACATTAACATCAAAAGGGGCATATGGAGGGGAGCAGAACCTTCCCCTCCCCATGATCCATCACACCAGGTAGTTTTTCCCATCTATCTCACTTCCAATATTGGAGTTGGGCTGGGTGAAAAGTCTGGTGACTGATTGCAGTATGGTAAAATAGTGTTGGGTAAATGTTGAGTAAAATGTTGTTTTTACTGTTCTACTGTGTTTTTATTTGATTATGGTTGTTATGTTTTGGATCGTTTGTAAACTCCCTTGATTGGTCTAGAGAGGTGGTACAGAAATACAATCAATCAATCAATCAATAGGAGTAGGGTTCATCTCACACTCACATACCTTTTCATAATAAAATCACACACACACCTCTTTATACATGGATGTATAAAGAGATACATGAACATGGCTACCATTGCCACGTCTAGTATGTTCCTTAGTATGAAGTCAAATTTAACGAGACTGACCAAGAGAGAGAATGGAAGAGTACTGTGGCTTTCAGCTACTCCCTTCCCTTCTGGGCTTCTCAGCAAGCCCCAGCAACCACAAGATCCCCATGGACAGCTGCTGGTCACTGCCCGTGTTTCGCTACTGACACTGAGACCACTAAACTCCTTGCCAGATTTCTAGTATAGAGATGTCATCTAGTAAGAGCATTTGTGCCATTAAGCCTCTTGATCACCAATGAAATGAAAGACAGACTCTCTGTTAATTTCAACGAGACTGGGGATTAGACTCTTATTTCAGATGGTTCAACCCTGATTGTGTGATGTGATCATCATGTAGGGAAAATTAAAGGAAACTTCAAAAAGAGATCAGCATACCATGATGGGGGTGTGGCTTTTTCTTAACTCTGCAGCCTCTTACTGTTGCTCCTGGTCACTTTCTTTTTTAAGTGTTGGAATTTCTTCCGTTTTAGTTTTTCATCTTCAAAGCATGAGAACACAAACATCTCTATACTTAATCCAATGAAAGAAAATATGGGTTAATCTAGTTCACTTCCACTGTTTACAGTTCTAGCTAGTACAGGAAGGAAATAGATGCTTTGAATATGCAATAAAACACCAAGCTCGCAAACTGAGCTAGCCTCTCATAATGTTTGAGAACCAATACTGAGTGACCTCATCTTGGTAGGCAGTGTGTTGGATTAGACTCGGTGTTCCTAACTTAAAAACACAATTCGATCGTAGCATTAAGACCACAAAGTAAAAGAGACCCGGAATGCTCAATAATGAGGAATTTAAATGGTGAATGGCTTCATTCTGATGGGAAACTATCTCCTAAAGCTTAGTAGAAGCTTGGTTCTGTTTGTACTACATCATTACATGCCACATTTATGAGTCCTTATTGTCCCCACCTCTCATTTTACAACAAGACTTGGGGAGTTTGCCTTATTTGTTACCACATCGTGATTTTGAATGATCCAAATATTTGCAATTGTGGTGGTCTCTGAGAACAAGACATACAGTTGATGAAATGGTTGATGGAATCCAATTACGTCCTTCCACTGATGGAAGTGCTTCCACCAGTGGAATGAGAAGGGAAGATTATTTCCTTTTCCCCCCTGAAGCCCCCCTACACACTCAAAATATGCACCAGAGGGTTGGGAGACCCTCCTGAGCAGATTTTGGAAGGACACAGAGGGCTGCAAGGTGTACTATTTTGGGCAGTGTGTTCTGATGATGCCCCGTGATATAGCCTGGTTTGCAGGGTTCTGCTTTGGTGAGGTTAGCAGGGGTCAAGTTAGGTCAGGTTTCTCAGGGAAGCCAGACGGGAAGAGATCAGCACCACAGAAAACTCCAAGTGGTGCTGGGGCTGGAAGCCACACAGGGTTGTCTTATGTTGCTCCAACAAGAAGCAGATAAAGACTGAGCCTTAAGTAGGGGTTTGCCTGCTTTTAGGCTGGTTGGCTCTTTACTGACTGTGGCTTTGTCTCTTAAAGGGGCCTGGCCTGTTTTAGAAGCCTTAAGCTGTGATGACGTGGGAGTGGCTGTGGCATGCAAGGGTCCTCATGGCCAGAGTCCTCGGAGTCCAAAGATGGCAAGGCAACCTCCTCTGGACATAGGGGAGCTGAGATCTTCCTGGGGAACTAGGTCCTGTGGAGGTGTAAGCATTGTGGTGCCTTTCCCTGACCAAATCTGACCTCTTAACTTCAGAGCCTCCTTGGAAGACAAGGGATCAGCATCCTCTGAGGATAAGAGTTTGGAGTCCTGGTCCATAACAGAGGAGGGACAAGAAGAGAAAGTCCCATAGGGAGTTTCTAACCAGCACCAGGCTTTTTTTCCTCCTCAGGTTTGCGGTAAAATTCTTCCCATCCACATGGGCCTGAGTATCTTGCTTAATGTTCTCTGGAGTATGGACTGGTGTCTCATCTGCTAGTGGCCCAGAGTCATCCTCCATGGGAATAGCTTGTGTAGTTCTGGTGGCACAGAATGCCTCCTGATTCTCTTGGTCCTATGTGTCATGTTCTACCAGTCCCCTACCTCTTGCCTTGTGTTTTCTTCCTCTGCCTTGGAAACCTCCCCCTACTGGTGCTGGTTCAAAAGGGCATCCTGCCTCTCATCCAAAAACTTGTCACCCTTTCTGATCTGTTGGAGTGTACAGAAGGCATCCCCTGAGCCCCTTCACCTTCTCTTCTAGCAGAGCTATTAGCTTGCGTTTGCTGCAGGTGTAGTTCATGCTGTCTTCAGGCAGGAGGACAACCATGGCATATGCTCTGCAGGTCACTGGGACAGCTCCCTCACCATCCATGCTGCTAGGATCTCTAGAGGAATAGAAGATTCTGCCATTTCCTGGACTCCCCCTTAACCTTCACCACTAGACTCCCATGCAGCCCCCCCCATTCGCTCACCCTATTCGCTCACTCCTAGGAAACAGAAGATCTTCCTACAGAGCTCACCTATTCCAATTACCTCACCCACAAGCCACAGGCTTTTATAGCAGCAGGCTGAGTCAGGTGAGTCAGCAACCTAAGGAGGGAGGGAGGGAGGGAGGGAGGGAGGGAGGGAAAGAAAGAAAGAAAGAAAGAGCAAGCAAGCAAGCTCAAACCATAGTGAGAGAAAGCACACAACCCCAACCACAATAGCAGGCTGAGCCAAGTTACTCAGTACAACAGCCTAAGACAATGTTGCTTCCAGTTTCAATTCACACAGCCTACAATGAAGTCAATGTGACTATGGTCTATTTAAACAAGCCAGCTTTATAACCCATGGTTTGAAGCTGACTTGTTTTAAAACACATAGTTAAAATTAACCGGCTTGTTGGACTGGATTATAGAACAAGCTGAAGTTAATCTAAGCCCGAACCAAAGACTGTCAAATTCTTTCCCATAGCTGCTCCAAAGGAGAAGTAAGGCTGGGAGGCAGGGGGTGGGGGAGGAGACATGCAAGCCTGGGGAAGCTAGGCTTAATCTCATCACACTAAACTATAGCATTATGTCTGAACATACCCACTATAATTTTGTTGCGGGAGGGGGGATAGCTAATCTCATACTTTCATATATTATAGAGCAAAACAGAACTTTGCTGAAATACAAGTTGCAAGATGTGTTGAAATAGGACCTACTGTAGATTCAAATATGGGCCATTCCTTCTTCCAGGCTAGGGCCTATATACATAATCAAATAATACCGGTGTGCTGAGTTCCAATGGATTATTTGGTGGTGAATATATGCTGGGGTAGATCAAAAGGTGCCCTTTCACAAACTGACGTTGCCCCTCCATTTGCAGATGTGGATTTGATCCAGTGGAGAGTTCCACAAATGAAGCCCCCCTCCCCCGCCAGCTTTCCAGGTGGCAACTGAAGAGCAGATTGTCTTTTCATGCTGGGAATCATAGGGTCTGATTAGAAGCCCCATGCAGAAAAGATGTATTCATAACATTTGCAGCCAAGAGGGGCTATCCAGCCTCCTTCTTGGCAGCAAATGATGCACAGAGCGGTTTTTGTTGATGGAGATCATAAGGACCCATGATCCTGGGATGAGGAAGATGCTCTGTGCTCCAGTTTCTGACACGACAGGTCACCCCAGGCCCATCCTATATTGGGGGAGCCCTCCACCACCTGCTGCCTCCACTGGCAAGGTCAGACTTTTTGGGCTTGAGGAAGGGGTAGCCGGGACAGTGTAGGAGCAGCAAAATTTGGCGCATCAATCACAAAAAATGCTCCTTGAGGCTTTCTGGCTGATCAACATGCACACTAAAAATGCCAGGGCTTTTTGCAGGGTGATTGCTGGGTTCAAGCAACATCTCTAATTTTAAACGCTTGTTCCGGATCCCCCAATTGGTGGGACAGTTAAGCCCTTGGCAGGCTACAGGTCATGGATGGCGGTCTGTGTTTGGCTTGCTGGGTCATGGGTTGTGCAGGCATGATGTGATCATTGAACATCTGCTCTTCAAACCCCCAAAACAAGTCTGAGGGCAGTAGGTTACCAGTACAGGTGGATGAATCTTCCAATTCAATTTCTCTAAGGGTTACACCTTAAGCTTCTCGTTTTTCCAATCTGAAGTTTGGTTCATCTCCGACTTTGAGAACTTATTCAGTCTTTTAAAAATATATATAGTTATTAAGTTTTAAGAATAATACATACTCAGATAAACAAACGGACAAACATCAGGGGCAATTTACAGCAAATCCGAGACAATATATGTTGCATCAGTGACTGAAAGTAGATCAAGTTCATTCATCTAAAATAGACTTCCCAGAGAGTACCATGCGTTTTCGGTGGGTGTCGTTCTTTTGCTTCATTTCTTGCATAGTCTAGGAAACAGAAAAAAGAACTGGCAAAAGTGTCTGTGTCCTGTTGTCCTCTAAGTACTTTAAAATGGCTAGTGAGTCTTTCAGCTAGGATGACTATCCACAGGCGGCCATACCAAAGATCTAAGGTTAGTAGTTTTCAGAGAATTTATCCAGTCTTCAGTTCAGTTCATCCTGAACGTTGAGCTCTTTTTTAAAAAAAGGTTCACCTTGAAATTCATAATTATTTTTTGCACATTTCTCCTAACATGTGCATTTTTATATGCATTTTGCTGAATGTACATATTTTTGCAACTAATTTTCCTAATATAATGTGTGTTTGAACCTGATTTTTCCTAATACATGCATTCTTGTATGCATTTTTTGATTGGAGAACTCCATTACAAAATTCAGAGAAGTTCGCATTTCAGAAGATAATTGAGTTTCGGTTTGCACAGTGGTTCAAAAGGGCAGAATTAGGTAAGTTTGCATAAACATGTGAACTGAACTAATTTCTTACCCCAACCCTAGTTACTAAGGAGCCAGTGTGGTGTAGTGGCAAGAGTGTTGGACTAGGAGCCGGGAGATCCGGGTTCTAGTCCCCACTCGGCCATGGAAGCTCACTGGGTGACTTTGGGCCAGTCACAGACTCTCAGCCCAACCCACCTCACAGGGTTGTTGTTGTGAGGATAAAATGGAGAGGAGGAGGATAATGTAAGCCGCCTTGGGTTCCTTGCAAGAGGAAAAAAGGTGGGGTATAAATGCAATCAATCAATCAATCAGTCAATATTAGCTCCTAAGTCGGATATAAAAGCCTTGACTTCCAGTCAAGTAAGATTAAGATTTCTGTCCTTACCCAACTTGAACAACAAGTGGCACTGCAGACTCACAGTTGTTTAGCTGCTCTCTCTCATCAACAGCTACGGTGTGCTTTGCCAACTAAACAAGCATCTGTATTTCCAAAAACAACAGGGACATGGTTGTTTCCATCTATTCCAGAAATATACACAAGTCAGTTTGGTCATTCATAATCACACCTTTGCAAACATTCAAGATATTGTAAGCAAAAAGAGGCCATCAGAATGTGGCATTCCCAATGTCCTAGGAAGACACTTTGGATAAACTTCTAAGAGGTTGCCATCTACATCTCATTTGCAGTGGAATGGCTCCATTAAAGATTGATTGATTGATTGACTGACAGATTAATTATATTTATACCTTATTTCCTTTCCAAAGAAAGGACCTCAAAGCAGCTTAAAATAAAATAGGATAAAATACGTACAAAGTAATACATTGGATTAATAATACATCCAGAAACTAACAAGACAAAACAGCACTGACTGTGACAACAGCTAGCTCCAGTAAAATAGTTAGGTCATAAAAGCCTAAAAACAGGCAAAGAGGTCAGGCTTCAATTGTCTATGCTCTGGTAACCTCCAAGTCAGATTACTGCAATGTACTCTAGGTGGGGCTGCTGTTGAAAATGTTTCAGAAGCTTGTGCAAACTGTGGCAGCCAGATTGATAACGGGGAGAAGAAGGTCTGAACATTGAGGACTGATTCTGGTCCACTTGCACTGGCTGCCTATATGTTTCCATGCCCAATGCAAACTGCTCGTTTTGACTGTATTGGCTTACATGGCTCGGGACTGCAGGACCTGACAGAGTGCCTCTCCTGGCATGAAACTATCTGTATCCTATGTTCATCATCCAAGGCCCTGCCCCAGATGCCTCCTGAAGGGGAGACATGTGAGGTGGCAACAAGGGAGAGGGCCTTCTTGGAGGTGGCCCCCTGAATGTGGAACAGTCTCTCCACCGAGGCCCACCTGGTGCCAACATTGCTATCTTTTTGGCACCAGGTTAAGACCTTCCTCTACTGTCAGGCATTTGGCAGCATATGATAACATTTTTAATTTTGGCCCTGGATTTCTTATTGTTGATTGTTAAAATTGTTTAGTTGTGTGCAGGTGTGTGTGCAGGCATGTGTGCTATCTGTTTATATATTTTTATGCAAACTGTCTTATATTAGGTACAATATTGTATTTTTAATGTTTTTAAACTTTGGCTAATGGCCATTATCTGGCAATAATGGTTGCTGTTGATGCAGTAATTTTGCCCCATGCCGCTGCTGTGGAAGAATGCAGCGTGTGTGTTCGTAGTGTCTGTCGTGTGGATGTTGCCTCAGTGCATCAGTCTGTGCCCTTGGTCAAGTGTGCATGCAGCTAGATCAGCAGTCCATGGGCCCATGGACACCTCTCCTGGTGCCCACCTGGTTCCCTGCCCCTCCTGATTTTTATTTTATTTTTAAGACTTAAAAAAATGAAATATTGTTTTTTGGACTGGAAGGGCAGTGTGCCGTGTAGTGAAGTGCTGCTCTCCAGTACTATCTTTACTTGGGTTTAAGAGAGTGGCTTTGTGTTTTCGACCTCAGACCCCGCCTTGGCCTTGTACTTAGGTTCTTGGGCAAGTTGCTTTTCTTTTAGTCTCACCAGTCTGGCTTCTGGGAAATGAGTGTTTTGTGACTGGCCATGCCCACCACTTAGTGGCAGCACCATGACACTCTCAAAATTCCAAATGTGCCCACCAGTCGAAAAGGGTTGAGGACCCCTGAGCTAGATCGCATCTAATTTTAATGAGAGGTTTACTCTGTAATCTAAAATGCTGTCCATTGGACTGGATTATTAGTCTCTTGATATAATGACATAGCAATAAGTACCTCAGAGGATTTTTTGTTTTACGGAGAGTCCATTTCTCTTATTCTGCAACAGAAACCCAAGTATTTGCTACATCTAATTCTCTTCCTCATGCAGCTAAGTTGTCCTCTGCTAGCAGAGAAAACGGTTCAGGGAAAGGTTGATAAGCAGCATAATAAATAATGAGTCAGATACCATGATTAGATGCTACAATTAGATACCAAGATAAGTAAAATAAAGCAAACATATTTTGGTTGCTGAAGTAAGACAATTTAGAGGGTTTGACAGAATTCTTTAAGCAATTCATGGTGGCGCCTAAGCTGCCCTGTGCTATGAGGCCCCTGATCTCAGGACTGATCCAAAGGCATAAGCCATGCTTTTGTATCTGTTCACATCCCCAATCCCCATACAAAGGTAAAGTCATCTCCAGCCAGCTATACTACCTACCACTCTTCTGTCCAGCCCTCTCCCCTAAAATCTTTAAAAAAAAAATCTTTATCCATTTGGAAAGTATTCAACATTGCATGTTGGTCAAACTACCTGTACTTTAAATTTTCCCTTAGCTGGGAACTTTCCTTTTTAATATGATCATCAGCCAAGTTGCATGAATTTTTAAGGACATCAGTGCAGGGAGTAAGATGTACACATCTTCTTTTCATGTTGAGGAAATCCCACATCATTCAACAATAGCAAAGGCATCTATTTGACTGTCCCTATTTGCTAGCTCTATGAATAAATGAGATAAAGCTGGGAAATGTAGGTGAAGAGAATTGAACATGACACAAATTGTTTGAATCATATCAAGGACCCTGCTGGTTTAATGATCTTCCCTTTAACTGGATGCTATTGACCTTCTTACATTTCTGTCCTGTCTCATAATTCTTTCCCCTCCCCCCCAATGTCTCATCTTGTCACTCAATCCTTTCTCTTGGGCACTACTATCCCTCTTCATCTATGATGTTCGTGTAAGTTTGACTTTGAAATGATAACTGAAATACTTGGATTGGCTCTAAACCACATGTCTTTGTGATGTCATGAGATCCAGACTCACAAAGAGAAGTCAACAGACAACCAGTTATCTTTCCTTTGGTCCCATATACATGTTTGGGACTGAAATGTGCCTGCTATGCTGAGGGCACAGGAAGTTGACTTCCAAATCATTCTCAGTGTGAATTAACAGCAGTTTGCCAAAATCTGAATGGTGCATGATAAAAAATGAACACAACCCATTTGGTATGTGCCAGGAATGGCTGGGAGTCAACAGATATTACGATGTGTGGCATGCAGAACACTTTTGTTAATACAGAAGACTGAGCAACCCTACTGTAGAAAGTCTTACCACTTGGTAAGTTGGTCAGCTGTGCTCCAAGTTTCCTTTTCTCATTCACTGTTACAACAACTGTATGTCACATTTTTCAGATGGGAAATGGAGGCTTGATTCAGATGTAACAGGAGACCATGGTTAGAATCAGGCCATGGTTTCCTGTTATGGTAATGTGTCCCGGCGTCACTATGCCTCAGGTTCACACCCTTCCCCCTCCCCTTCCTTCTCTTTGTCTGTGAGGGGAAGAAGCTTAAAATTTCTGTTTGCAGTTTGGAACAAACCACAATTTGGGTTATGTATAAATATGGGAAACTGGTTTGTTTAAACCACAGTTTGTTAACAGACCAGAACCTGAAACCATATTTTGATCCTGGTTTGATATGACTAATCATGGTCTGTATTCAGATGTAACAGAAAACTGCAGTTTGTCCCAAAGTGCAAATGGAAGCTTCCTTCTCTTGCACTCAAAGGAGAAGGGAAAGGGAGGGAGGAGTGTATGAGCCCAAGGTTCACTGTAGCCCATTCTCATAATGGGGAACCAGGGTTTCCCTTTATGCCTGAACAGGGCGAGAGGCTCACCCATGGATACTAAGCCTGACTGTGGCTGAACTAGGATCAACACCCCATGCTTACAGTGTTCAGCCCCATACATGTCTGCCATCTAGGGTGGCCAGGTGTCCTACTTTGGAGACAACAGTCCTCTATTTGAAGGTGTCCTGTATTTGAAGAGCTGTCCAGTCCAAGTCTAGTTTAAAGACAAAGACCCATAAGAAAGAAGAGCAAGTGGGGGCCTTGAAGTTGCCCATCCACAGTGAGCACCTGGACAGCAGGCTGAGCAGCAGGCACACAGATCACTAGCTGGTCTTCTCCACTGCAGTGAAATATGTTGTGTTTCTTATGTAAATCAGGGTTGGGCAACTTGTGGCCCTCCAGATGTTTTGGCCTACAACTCCCGTCATCCTTTAGCACTGGCCATGCTGGCTATGGCTGTTGGGAGTTGTAGGTCAAATAATCTGGAGGGCCACGAGTTGCTCCTACCCCTGATTTCAATGATATTATTTCTAAATTTGCGCACCCACGCACATATATATGCCTATGCAAATATTATGCAAATTGGTGTTCCCTTGTTCTCTTTTTTGGAGATGGTTTTCCTCTTTTTGGGTGATAGGTTAGTGGCTGCTGTAATGCCAGCTCTGCACCACTTGTGATCTATCAACCTGCATTCAGCCCACCAGCCAGGGTATGGTGGCTTACCAGGTGCTTGACAATTCCCCTGTTTTACAGACCTGGAGAGGCAGCAAAAAACAGGCTCATTGAGTCCCAGGTGGGCTTCTACACATGGTGGGTGGGCTGTGTTTGTATCACACAATGGGCCAGCGTGCTTGTATCACACAATGGATACCTTATGCAAATGTTCAAGCTCCAGGTTGCCTTTTGCTTTCCACAGCGTTAGCTTCCTTCAGGTTGAGAGGGGAACATGAAAAGATGGTATCTCTGTCCGGGACTAGCTTCCTAAATACTGTTGCCTTTATTAGGCCGCAGTGCTCAATTTGCAGAGGGGGCTGAGTTGGAATCAAGGTTTTGATTGCTTATGCTGGACAATGGTGCAGATTATTAAGTGAGAAAAGCTTGCCAGCCCATCCTGATCGGCACATTGGAAGTCACTTCGCATAGCTGATGGCAAAGTTGCTAACTCTGGCAGCTTGTGTGTGTGTGTGTGTGTGTGCCTCGTTAGTTTACTGCTCTTTAAAAGCCAACATTTGCAAGAATCTCATTGTTCACATAAAAATAATAGCCCAAGCCATTTGTGGCTGAAAAGGAAAGGTTGACTATGTCAATGTTTAATGCTTCCAAGTCATTAAAACACAAGCAAAAGGAATGCACAAAAAATGGAAAGACCATACTTATTTTTAAACTTTTGGGAAAAGCCAATTCAGCTGTAGCTTGTGCAACACCAGACCTCCCCCCACACCCCGCTAAAAAACACACACCTCAGGTCACAATCCAGTCGAAGCACCCTGAAGCCCCATTGATTCCAGTGGGAGAGAACAAAGTACATCCCTATTTCTCCCACTGGAATAAAGTTTAACAGCATTTAGTTCTGACTGGATTGCATCTGCAGTATTTTGAAACAGGAAATATCTTCTGGAAAATTCAGATATTCTCCTGTTTTTTATCAATAGAGAGGACTTTTTTATTTTGTCAGCAGAGAGGAAGAAGCGTTCTACAGATCCATCATCTTATGGCCCATCTGATTCTCCCATTCAAAAAGATCCACACAACATCCTTTGTGCTGGCAGACATCTCATCTCATGATCCTCCTGCTCCCCAAATGCAGGACTATGGACCGTACATACATCTTCCATAGTTCAGGGATTCTACAATGAATGTCACTGACTTTAAAAATGAGGGACAAAACTCAAAACAAGTTATAGGGTGGCCAAGTGTCCTCTTTTACAGAAGACAGTCCTCTTTAGTGAAGGGCTGTCTAGTCCAAGTCCAATATAAAGATAAAGATCCATCAGAAGGAAGAGCTGGGCCTTGAAGTTGCCCATTAACAAAATATGGACAGCAGACTGAGCAAGTCACACCAGTCACCTGGGCTGTGTTTCCACGACAATGGAAGGAGAAGCGAATGGAGGAGTACTGGATTTTTTTAAAAGGAATCAGCTTTGCTGCGCTTTGGTCCATGCAGGGCTCCACGAGCAGGTTCTCCAGAGCAGTGATAATTGCTTCACAGAACATACTTCCTGGTGGGGTTAGGGGATGGAGTGAACGTCATCTGACTGGCAGGGGCTGCTCATCCAGTAATAGAGGCTTCCCCCTCCCCCTGTTTCTCCTTTCCCCTTAAAGTCCAGATGCATGTATATTGCAGGAGCAAGCCTCATTGATCACACTGGGAGTTACTTCTGAGTAGACACACATATGCTTGTGCTGAGAAAGGGGGGGGGGAACAACACAAAGATGGGAAACCAGCCCCCATTTTAACCCATGGGATCTCTATAATGAAGGGTCGAGGTAGTTGCTTCCTAAGGCAATAAACCAAACAAAGGAGAATCGGAGCCTCAAGGTCCGCACTGAAGGAATTGGACTTTAAACTGTGCCATCTCAGTTGAGGGGGACATCTGAGTTCTGATGTGGACATTCAGAGGGCAAGCCTCGCTGACCACAAGAGGAGTTACTTCTGAGGAGACACTAATTGGCTTGTGGAGGGATGGGGAAACACACAGGAAACACCCCTTCACCAGGGTCATGGTGAAAGGCACACCCCGGGGCAGGGCTAGCATACCCAAGGTCAATGTGGGGGTTGGGGCACACAGCAACTATACTGACGAGAACCTGACTTAAGGAAAAGAAATGGACTTTAAGCAGTCCCAGGAAATCCAGGTTTTCCCTGATAAGCTCCGGGGTGGTTGCTGGATGGCCACAACGTCATGTATCCCGAACGACCTTAACAAGCAGCCAGCTCAGAGTAAATCACTGGTAGAAATGCCCCCCTGGTCTCAGTCTTCCACACTATGGCAAGATAAACTGTATTTCTATTTAAAGTATAATAATAATTTCTAAATTTGCATCAAAACATATATTGTAGCATATGCACATTTTATGTAAATTACTGTCCGGGGGTGGGGGGCAATTCACAAATGGCTACTCTAAACTAGTGCCTGGCACTGGAATTAGGGTACTACTGTCCTGCCTACTGTCCTTCCTTGCTTAAGCCCTGCAACATCCTCCCCAAAGTATTCCATGCAAAATTGCAAAAAACATCTCTCCCACAATCACAGTGATGTTTTTGAAATCAGATCATCACTTCTTGTGGCAAGATAAATGATGGTTATTTAATATGCTCACAGCTTCCCCCACCCTTCTCCCGTGACAACACTTACTAGATGAAAGGACGGCCAGCAACAGAAAGTAAGTGCCCTTCACTTCAACAGAACCAGAGCACTTCAAAGAGAAGTTGCTGTAGCTTTAATGTCCCTCAGCCCTTCTCCTTGGGCATTAGCATATGCAGGTAGCTGATCATCTGCCAAACCAGAGCTCAGATTCTCTCAGCAGCAATTTGACAGGGATTTTCAGTAAATAAACAGTGGGCATGAGTGTTTTTTTTCCTTTCCATTCCTGGATCACTGGCTATTCAATGCAGCAGTAGTCCAAAAATCACATAACCTTCTCCTGCACTTGTGTTAGCATAAATAATTTACATCAACATATCTGTTGGGGAAAGTGGTTGTTTGGGAAGTGAGGTGCATCCCGTGGGTGTGTTGTGTGATATAACCTGACAAGAAAAAATGTTTTCCCCACAACGAAAAGGTTGCTTTTCCAAACAGACTTTTGCTCTTCCTGCAGAAATGGAGTTGCTACCATGACCAGCTGATGACTGCCCATATACTTGTTTTAGAGAGTTCTCTCCGCCAACACACACACACATGCACACACACTTCCCCTGGAAATTCCCAAGAAACAAGTGGTCGTCTGAATGTGAGCTGTAATTTCTCTTATGTGTGACTTCTAGCAGCTTGTTCAGAATATACCCTGCCCCAGTTTGAAGTAGAAGGGAGTGTGATTGAAGAGGCACACATGGGTAATTTACATGGTCAAATGGTAGGTTTTTTACTCTCTCACTGTGAAATAATTTGGGGCCCAGGTCCACTGGTAGTGTAAGCCTGGGAATGAAGAGAGAGAGAAAAGATCTGGTGGATAAATGAAAATGACTCCTTTTGGATCTATTCCTGATTTGTACAGCTTAGTCATATGCAGAGCTAGGCATAACTAAGGCCCTTGAAATCAATGGCTTTGGATCGGCCTAATTGGGTGGTCATGTGTTCGACTTGACAGTCTTTTATTTGAAAGGTTGTTAGAGGATAGTGCTCTGTTTGAAGACATCCTCTGTTGGAAGGGCTGGCCAGCCTGGGTCTGGAGATAACACAGCATAAGAAGGGAGAGGGAGCTTAGGAGCCTTGACATTGCCCATCAAGGCATCAATAGAACCTGGGTAGCGCATTGAGCAAGGCACGCAGGCCACCTGGTCACATTCTTCCCCACTAGGATGAGATGTGTCATATTTCTAAATTATGGCCACTATTTCTATTAGCATATGCATTAGCATATGTAAATGTTATGCCAATAAGCACCCTCTTTTGGGGTGATACATTTCCTCTTTTTTGGCAATGTGTAGTGGCTACCCTGGTGCCTAACTCTGCATAAGATTGGGGCTGGTAGATTACAGTCCCAAGCTATCCAACATCTCATCTCTCCATACATACTAAGTAATACGTTAAAATGGCATCAGAATAATTTTTTTAAAAAAATTTGGTTATCCTAATAAAGGTATTACAGCAACATGGATTTTGGAAATTTCCTTATGGTAAGCACAGCTGCCTTTGCTTTTTTTGGCTTGAGAAAACCATATTTAGCTGTACTGCAGCAGGACCCTACAGCAGAGGAGGGTTTTATATGACCAGAATATGACTTGTATTACCTAGAACAGCATCTAAAATGATCTCTTGCTTTGTTAATCTAAAAATGACCTAATTTCTCTCTGTGATCCACTGGCAAAAGGAGCCTGTGTGCTTTGACCAGGATGGAAAACACTTCTGGGAACAGCTGGTCTTTGAGCATCTCTACACTAGCCTAAAATCCTGCATTTGAAACGGGGCTTTCTGCTTCCGTTCTAAATGCAGGATCATGACGGACTCCTTTTACACGCCTTCCTCCCCTCCCCTCTCTTTTCCCCCTCATCTGAATCTTCCATATGTTCCATTGGTCTAGCTCCTCTTATTGCAGGTTTTCCTCTTTTCATGAGGGAACTCAAGTGCTGTAATTTGATAGCTCATTATCTCCTATCTTTTAAAAAACCGAATAAAGGTCATTTAGTGCAGGAGATGCCCTGGAAGTTCACGACATCATCTAAAGGACCCACAAACTTCCACGAGTAACCAATCTCAATAGCAGGATAAAAGCTCTGTGTGAAGAAGCCCTTTATATCACCTAAAATAGAGGACCCAACGTTCTCCCACTTCTTCCCGGCGTAACCAGGGGCAGCAAAACTTTCCTGTCGCTATCACATGACCTGGACACTCCTTCTCCCACACTGTACCTTGGGATTAGTCTGGCCTTGCAGACAATGACTAGGTTCACATGATCACAGAGGGCGAAATAAGCCACAGTGGCTGATTTCCCCCTCCACAACTATGTGAACCGGCAGTCTGTGACTTCACCATCTACTCACTCCCCCCCAGCCCCAGCCTGCCTTTTATACCATCTTGCCTGAAGGAGAGATCCAGGGATCTCAAAAGCTTGCACAATTTTGGGGTGAGCTTTTGGTTGGCCTAACAAAGGTATTACAGCAACATGGATTTTAGAAATTTCCTTATGGTCAACACAGCTACTTTTGCTCATTTGTTTGTTTGTGAGACTGCAGGTAGGGGCTCTCATGGCTGAATAGTCCTCCATACAAGAATACTCCCTACACATAAAAAAACTAGTATATTAAGAAGAAGGCTAGGCTAGAACCCTCCTCCTTGTCATGCTAGTTTTCTATGTGGAGCTATTAACTGAAAAACTATGGAAGAACATTCAGCCATGAGAGCCCCTACCTGCAGTCTTGCAGTGATACAGCCCATGTTTCTGAAAGAATGGCTGAGAGAGAGAGAGATTACCACGGGTCAAATGAGTTTGTGTTTGCCCATGAATGGACTGAGCCATGCTGTTGAAGAAGCCTCTCCTGTGTACAGCAGGTATGTGTCATTAGAAAATGCCAGAGAGAGAAAAACTGCTGAAAGAAGCTGTTACTGAAGATTAATGTGCATCCCGAGGCATGTGAGATGATTCTGGAGGTAACTGTGCGAAGGCCAAGGAAGTGCCTATGGGGGAAGTTGTGGGAAAGCTGGCTCTTGTCTTTTAGAGAAATCTGCTCTGGTAATTGCATGTGATAATTAAAGCTGATTCAATCTTTCTATCGGGCATTAATGCCGTTAGTTGCCAACTATGCTCTGATTCCTAAGTACTGTCAGTCCTCCCCCCTCCCTGCTTTTAAGGGAGCACAATAAGGGAAATGGACCATTTGGATCACTCTAAATGCAATTTGTTCAGTTCTTTTCAAGCATATAATCCTGGTACAAAGAAAGGATTTGGGGGGCATTTGGAGCTCCACAGGAACAAAGGCCCAGGCCAGCGAGAAGGCAGAATTGTCACTTGCAGCTGCACTGATAAAAGAGCAGCCACTAAATGCCTCTACAGTTTTGGAGGCGTCTTAGGGAGACTGAACTTTCTCTGCAGCAGGTGCTTTGGCCGCAGCTCTCCAACTTCCCTTTGAGCTGGCTGGTCATCTCTCTTTCTAGGTCAGGGGGCAGAGCCAGTTCAGGAACAACAAGGGCTACTGTGGAAGCACATCATGAACATAGGACGGTTGTCTCATGCCGAGCCAAACTGCCTGGGGCCTGTTTCCACGAGCGAGTTATTCCAAACTGGCTGTGTGTGGAGGTCGTTAGGGATACACGATCTTGTGGCCATCCAGCAGTCACCCCAGAGCTTATTGGGGGAAAAACAGATTCCTTGAGACTGCTTGAAGTCTGATTCTTTTCCTCAAGTTGGGTTCGCCCCAGTATAGTTGCTGTGTGCCCCAACCCCCACATTGACCTTGGGTATGCTGGCCCTGCCCAGGGGTGTGCCTTTCACGGTGGCCCTGTCAAGGGGTGTTTCCTGTGTGTTTCCCATCCCTGCACAAACCAGTTAGTGTCTCCTCAGAAGTAACCCCCATTGCGCTAAATGAGGCTTCTCCCCTGAATAGAGATCCTGAGGGTAAAAGGGGGGCTGGTTTCCATCTTTGTGTTTACTGCTCTCTTTGCCAAAACAAAAATATTAATGTCTCCTCAGAAGCAACTCCCGTTGTGCTGAATGAGGCTTGCCCTCTGACTGCCCACATCAGTACTTACAGAGATCCCCCTCAATTAACATGGCACAGTTTAAAGCCCGACTCCCTGAGTGTGGTTAAGGGCGATCTCGAGGCTCCTATTCTCAGCTGTTTGCATTCTTGCCTTGGGAAGTAACTAATTCATGGCTTTGTTATAGAGATTCTGTGCAGTATCGGTTTGGTTAGAGAGGGGGCTGGTTTCCCATCCCTGTGTTCTCCCCCCTGCATCTTTCCCAGCACAAGCATATATGTGTCTACGCAGAAGTAACACCTACTGAGTTCAAGGAGGCTTGGGGCTCATTGGGAGGCTTGTCTTACAAACGCACCCAAAAGGAAGTAACTACTTCACACCTTCCTTACAGAGCCTGGGGGGGGGGAGCCTCTCTTATTGGTTGAGCAGCCCCTGCCACTCAGATGACATTCACTCCAACCCCTGCACCCTACCCGGAAAAGTAAGTTACATGAAGCCACTTAGAATGGGGCGATGTACACCCTTGTGGAGCCCTGCCCGGACCAAAAGCGGCTCCTACAAAAATGCAGGTGAGCCACTCCTCCCTTCTTCCGTTGTCATGGAAACAGGGTCCTGGCCTAGTACAATCTACTCTGACTGGCAGCTGAACCCCCAAGGTCTCAAGCAGGCCACATGGTGCTGTGACAACATTGCAGACCCTAATGATGGTATTTTGGAGGGAATCCAACAGTGGAACTAGATGTTATGAAATATAATTTACACTGAATCAACTGTGCTTGATGGAAGTGGACTTCCCTGGCCCCTCCTTCCCACAGCAGCCCCTCCAGCCTCCTGAAAATGCTACACAGAGAGTTAGGAGATCCTGCTGAATGGGGTGAGCTGTGGTGGTGGTGGGGATTCCCAAAAATTGGGGAGAAGGACCTTCTGTGAGCTAAGCTGTCCTTCTAGCAGAAGGTCCCTTCCTCTTGCGGAAGGCAGATCCTGGATCCATCTCTACATGTGTTATCCTCAGTTTCTGAGTCAGGCAACTATGTATAAGGCAGAGTCAGACAACTGGTCCATCTAGCCTGGTATTGTCGACACTGACTAGCAACATCTCTCCAGGGTTTCAGGCAGGATTCTTTGCTAGCCCTACCTGGAGAAGGCGGGGATTGAACCTGGGATCTCCTGCCTGCAAAGAAAGTGCTCTACCATTGAGCTATGTCTCCACCCACCCACCAATTCTCTCCTGCAAATGCATCCCCCAGGCTTTAGAAAACATTTTTTCCCCCAACCAGGCTCCAAAATCAGAAGTAAATGCAGCTGTGGGACACAGTCTCAAGAGGACATTTGGAGTGAAGCGCTGGTGAAGCTAAGCACCGCCCTCTCTTTCCCACCAATCCTTCCCTTTAAATATCCCCCCTATGCCTGGATTCTGGTTATCTTGGGAAACATGACTTTAGGAGCATTTGTTTGCCAAAATTGTATGTACTGCAGCCCTAAGACTTCTGTTTGGACAGGGTTATGGTGGCCCAGACTGTAATGCACATGCAATCTTACAAGGTCTAAATCACAATGGTTGTGAGGGTTTTGTTGATGTTTTAGTGCAGCCTTCCCCAACCTAGTGCCTTCCGGTGATTTGGGCCTTCAACTCCCATCAGCCCCAGCCAGCATGGCAAATGGTCAGAAATCCTGGGAGTTTAAGCCATTCTAGTCTGCTTTCAACAGATATCTAAATACAATGTTTGGTTTTAATTGTGACCGCACACAAAGACCTTTAGGATGTTGTGGAGGGCTTAGACATTGAATCAAAGGGTGGGGGAGAACAGAATGATACTTGAGCTATGTAAAACATTCTTTTGAAAGCAGAGAGCACCCCATTTTCCACTTCCTTCCTGTTCCTGCTTTGCTCCTTGCTGACAGCCGCTATCTGCATCTGGATGTGAGTGAACACCAGTGCCACTTTGTGAGTCAAGTGTCAGGACATGGCATGGGCTGATACTGTCTGCAGTTGCTCCCTCTATCGCCAGAGATAGCAAAGCCAGGTGCTCTTGAGAGCAAAAGTTCAATTCCTGCTTGCCTCCGTTTAGAACTCGAATCTGGAGAGGAGGGACAGTGGCAAGTTACCTGGTGTTGACAAGTCAGATGAGAGAAGGGGTCATGGACCCATCAGTGAATTCCTCAGCAAACAGAGCAGGAGGCAGCTGATTGAGCAATATATACACTTGGGAGGTAAATATTGTCAAATCTTTTGTCTATGGTCATGGCACTGAAGCACTAGAACAAGTTGCCCTCAAACTACAATGAGGGATTCTCCACCAAACAACAACCCCTGACTGCTTCCACAAGATTTAAATACAATTCTGCTTATTGACATTTATTTCACAATATCACCAAGGGGTGGGAAACCTCAGGCCTGCAGTTTGCCAAATCTGGCTCTCTTGGTGTCCTAATCCAACCCTCTGGGGTTCCTCAGAGGGCCACACCGCTTCCCCCGGCTGCACCCCTTTTCACCGAACTGCCAATCATTTGGTAGCTTCCTGGCTTTTGTGCAGTCCCCCCCCCCCAGTTGAAATGCCTCTCCTAAGACTTTGTTACTGGCAATAAAAGCATTAAACTGAAATATGCTGGCATTCTTTGGTGTTTTGGCCTCACCCCTTCTTCCTTTGGCCCTGCCAGCACTGGAATGTGACTCCCGAAATTCAGTCCTTGGGCTGAAAGTGGCTACTCACCGCTGATATAACACATAGGATATGTCACTGACCAAATAAGCATATTATTGTTGACCGATTTACTGTTTCTATTATAGAGTTTTTAGTGCTTCAGCAAGTCAGTCAGTCAGTCACTTTGCTTTTCCTTATGCAGTTTGCTCAAAGTGGTTCATGACAAAGCATGATGGAAAAGCAGTACATTGCTTCCTATCCATATTAAAGAATAAATCAGTACTTTGCTCATCTTTCTTCAATTCTATGAAATAGGTTACCAACTGAGAAGGAAAGACTCCCCTTCTCTCCATCCCAAGGATACCCAAAGAACTGAACGCTGCACAAACTAGTCTGCCTCATGTAAAAGTGGTTTTCGATGGTAATTATATATACACATATAGAAAGTGAGAGTCAGGCTTCCTGTATCTGCACCTATCACTGATGTTTAAAGTGTAGGGCTTGTACGTTGTCCCAACATTGGAAGTACTGTATCACCCACCTCCCTCCATGACAAACACCAGTGATATGTGCAAATATAGATGGCAAATGTAGACAGCATTGCTGTCTCCCACTTCCTATATTTACACATGATTAACGGCCAAAAACACTGGCAGCTTCCACATTTACTCTGGAATAGCCATGCTTTGTTTATTTACTTTTTATGAGACATCTGCATGATATCATGAGCAAAACATATCTTTTCAGCTTCTGTGTTCTGTTGTGTGTGTTTTTTTCAGAGCTCAGAAAAATCTGTCTTTTTAAAATGCAATGGCCTGCTTCAAATGTCATAGTAAGCAGAATGGATGAGAATTCTGGCCTACCATGAATGAGCGAGCATGGTGGTATATGCTGCTCAATCACTCCTGCTCGGCTCCTCTTGCCAGCGGGGAGTGGCAAAACAAACCAGGAACCTCCATCCATGGTTTGTTTACCATTACCTCAGAACTAGAACTTGAGAACCTTGTTCCTCCCCTAACAAGCCAGCATCATAAGTCAGGGCCCCCGAAGCGTAGCCACTTACATGTTGTCAAAAAAGAAGAAATGCATCATTGAAACAAGACAAGAAACAAAAAGAACTGATTTGCATATGCTAATTTATATGTATAGATGCAAATACAGAAATAATTACTAGATTTTAAATAGAAATATGATACATCTCACCATAATGGGGAAGACTGTGACCAGGTGACCTATGTGCCTGCTGAGTCTGCTGCCCAAGTCCTAATTGTTAATGGGCAACTTCAAGGTCCCTTCCTATGGTTCTTTCTCTTTAACATTGACTTGGATTGGACAGTCCTTCAAATAGAAGGTATCTTCAGATAGAGGATTGTCCTCTTATATCTCGCTCTTCAAACAGAGGACTGTCTTCTCTAAAGTAGGGTAGATGGCCACCCTAGGACCTCCAGAAAGGCCTCAGGGCCTTCCAAAGGCGGCCAAGCACTTAACAAAAACCTCCCAGCATTCCCGAGTGTGCATGAGCACTTCCACACACTCGCAGAAATGCCTGAGTACTTCTGAAGAAGGCCAAATGCAGCTGGGAATGCTGGCAGAGAAGTGGAGGGTGAGCATGCTGGCTAGCTAACTGTGGGAATAAACTAATGCAGTGTCCAGGCTACTGTGTATGTGTGCGTCTTGGGCAGAGCCTGGTAGGCTGGTGGGAAAGGCCTTCGACCACAGGCTGCAGATTTCCTAGAGTTTGTTATCCCTCATTAAGACCCTGTTAGTCCTGCTTGAGCTTTCAGAACCAAGATTTTCAAGGAAGGCCCTGTGCTTGGTTGCCATTCTGACCCAGATTAAGGCCTGGATTCCTTCCAGCCACGAGAAGAGGGCAGCAGGGGTTCAATGTTGTACATTTTTCCCAATAAGCCTCTCAAAGCTTAGAGCAAGGGCAGGCAACCTGGTGCCCCCTAGATGTTTTCGACTACAACTCCCGTAACCCCTGACCATTGGCCATGCTGGCTGGGGCTGATGGGAGTTGTAGCCCAAAACATCTGCAGGGCACCAGGTTGCCTATCCCCTGGCCTAGAGTGTGTCCATACATTATGCACATTAGAGTGAGGAGCCTGGTATGGAACCTCACTTGCTTGATCTTGGTCAGATGTTGTATGTCTGACCAAGATCAAGCAAGTGAAGTTTGCTTACAATGCTGATTGGCTGGCTCTTGTAAGTAACACTCATAAAGCAATTGCCCCCTTTCTCATAGCAATTTGTTAAATTTAACTAAACTGATTGTGTGTGTGTTTTAAAGGTGCCAGACAAATGTTTAATTGGATAAACTTGCAAGGCACTTGAAAAAAAATAAAAGAAAGACATGGACATTCTGCCTGAAGCATGGTGGGAGGAGGAGGAGGAGGAGAAATTAGCACTGGGTTTGGAAACAAGTATGTGCGCTGTTTGAGAAATGAAAGGGAAACTGAGCTCATGCAACAGCAGAAAAAACTGCACAGAATCCTGTTTGTAGGTACATCTATGCGACTGTGCTGCCCAGTTTACTGATGGTTAGTCCTCTGGTTTAAAATGTTTTAATTTTGGCTTGTACCTTTTGATAAATCTTTTGATTTAAAAATGTTTATAACTGAGAAGTTATGTATCTTCAGGTTTTAAACGTTTAACTGGAGATTTTGTGTTGTAGATGTTTATGCTGTAAATCATTGAGTTGTCTTTTTACGGTCCATGGGGTCACGAAGAGTCGGACACAACTTAAGGACTGAACAACAGCAACAAAGCAACCTGTGGCCCTCCAGATGTTTTGGCCTAGAAATCCCATCATCACTAATCTTTGGCTATGCTGTTTAGGAGTGATGGGAGTTCTGGGCCAAAACATCTGGTGGGCCACAAGTTGCCCACCCATTTTAGATTAGGTCAAACAGAGTATAAAATGTTTAAATAAATAAATAAATAAATAAATAAAATCCATATATTTAAGAAGGCAAGTGGAACTGCTTCTGTTTAGACAGGCACTTTCTAAGGATGCTTCCAAATGAAACTTTGATTGTGCCATCTCACTGCCTCATTCACAAAATTTTATTAGGGATGGTGGCAGTCCACACAGTAGCATCTTCCATTTGTGTATTCCCAAAGTATCTTCTGTCTTTTATGTTACCACAGAAAATCCATTGTCAGGGTGGGAGATGGAATTGCAGCACAGTGTCTTTTGATTGATAGTGCTAGGAGCCCTCCTTATGGAAACACCCTAAATAACTGTTGGCCATGATAATCTTACGGTAATATTTGTGGCTTTGCTGAGCTTTATTTATTTTCCCTGGTTCTAATTATGGTATTATGAATTCATAATTTTACGAGCAGTCACGGACATCTTCTTTGAAGGAAATGTAGAGCACAAATGTGATAGATTACATAGACAGACAGACAGACAGACACTGCAGTTACCTAGGTTGAATTCCATCAGCTGAGGAACAGGCTTATGGCTTAGTATCAAGAATACTATCCCCTCTTCCACACACCAATATTTATAACTTTTTCAAATTGGACAGCCAGCCAACACATCGGAATTCTTTTCTGTATTATTATCTGGTCACCTCAGAACACAGGCTGTCTTTTTAAAAGAGCCAAACTCAAAGTTGCTGGCTGATATTTCTCAGTATTCCTCTAGAAGGCTGCATACTGAGTGTATAAGCTGCAGGCTTGTCTCCTTGTTGAAATGAGATGCTGAAAGACTGTTGGAAGAGCCATCCTCTTCAGGCTGAGAGAGAGAGAGAGAGAGGGAGGGAAGGATGGGATGGGATGGGATGGGATGGGGGAGATGAAAGAAATGGGAAACAAACTGACCATATCAGGACTGAAACTCTGTGTTGACCGTCTCTTATAATAGCTGAAACAGAGTTCAGAAAACATTTTCCCTGCCCCTTTTCCAGCTTCTGTATAGTAGTTACTAAAAAAAAGCCAGATCTCCCATCTCTTCTCTGTGCTCCAGGCAGGCTGTGGTATTCATTGCCATGTTTCACTGTTGAGGCAGGCAATTCTGTAGTCTATTTTTGAGGGGGAGGACAGGGCAGTGATGGAACAATGTCTAAGGCGAAGTGAATGGGTAGGCTAAGCATTCGACAATCATTCCAAAAGCCACCGTACAGAGTACTGCTTTGGTTCAAAAATTAAACTTGCCTGAACCATCCGATTTGTACAAGTCCCCTGGACTGCAAGGAGGTCAGTTCAGTCAATCCTAAAGGAAATCAACCCTGACTGCTCATTGGAAGGACAGATACTGAAGCTGAAGCTCAAATATTTTGGCCACCTAATGCGAAGAGAAAAGACCCTGATGCTGGGAAAGATCGAAGGCAAAAGGAGAAGGGGACGGCAGAGGATGAGATGGCTAGATAGCATCACCGATGCAATGAATATGAACTTGAGCACACTCCGGGAGAGAGCGGAGGACAGGAAGGCCTGGCGTGCTATGGTCCATGGGGTCATGAAGAGTCGGACACGACTTAACGACTGAACAACAACAACGTAACATGACATTTGGGGTCAATTCTGATATTTCTGTTTTTGTGGACTGCCTGAGGAATTTCGAGGGAAGCAAAAAGGCCGTCGAGTAAGACTAGAAACATTTAAGTTCCCACACTGTGACTGAGAGGAACCCACAGAAAACATGAATGCGGACTTTGGTTAGTCAAGTTGTGCTAGGTATATATGTTTTGTTTTGTGTCATCATCCTCTACCTCTTACCAGCACTTCATGTCCAGTTAGGAGCCTTACAGTGCAATCCTATATGCATCTACCCAGAAGGAAAATCCATTGAGTTCAATGGGACTACTCCCAGGTACATGTGTATAGGATTGCAGCCTTCAGCTGGTGAAGAAAGTCTTCATTCAGGGGACAATGCTTGGAAAGGTCTAGGAAGGTTGCTGCCCCTGAATTTCACCTAAAGTGAAAATCCAAGGAAAATTTGGGAGAAAGATCCAGGAAATCTATAGAAAGAGAAGCGGATGGGATTTGGGTTATTTAGAGAAACAATGTTCAAGGCATATAATATCTCACCTCACCTGCTTTGGGAAGGCCCCCTCCTTCTCCTCCATGGCAGTAGTTTGTGGCCTCTGATGGGAAGCATTTTTTCCCTTCTACAGGAGAGGGGCAATGCTTTTGTTGGCAAAAGCTTCATACAGCATGCTGAATTTATTAAAATGGGCGAACAAGAGAGGTGGTCTTCTGAGTTACAAGAAAAACACACACACATTGAACATAGGAATATTAACTATATAAGACTGTTTAAAATAGCACTTAATTGACTCCTTCCAGTAGAGCTTGGTAGCAAATGCTATACACTGCATAGAGAGGGGATCTTGTCTGGACTAGCAGAAGGGTGGATGGGAGTCGGAGAAAAAAGCTATAAAAGGTATGCTTAAATTTATTATATGAACAAAGTCCTCCTTAAACCTTTTATTTTAAGCCTCTAGCACCTAAGTTGTTGGCTTGTTAATATATATATTTTGCAGGTCAATTCCAATATATTTAGCATTGTTAAATACTAGAAGAGCCAAATATCATTACATTTGAACGGTGCCTATTTTCTCCCCACATGAAATGTAAAACGTCTCAACTCAAGGGGGCCTGGGAACACTTAAAAGGCATGTATGTTTTTCGTTCTATTTTTAAGCAGCTAATCCCCTGGAAAAAATGTTTCTCTTAAATGGTTGAAGCTGTCCATCTTGAAAGAATTGTTTTTTAATATCCAAGTGGTAAATTTATTCTGGATCCATACCGTGTATGTAGGGTGCTTCCAGATGAGGCCTTCCTTGTGTGATCACCCTGCTTCAAACACAGACTTTTACGAAGGATCTAGACAATGTGGTCTTCCATTTGTAATCCCCCCCATGTTTTCCCACCACTTCTTCAGTATTTTTTCTTAATACAAAAGAATCTGTTAAGGAGGGAAAGATAGAATAACCACATAATGCCTTTTGATTGGTAGTGCTAGGAGCTGTCCATTTGGTTAAGCACATAGAAGGGGACATAGCTCAATGGTAGAACACATTCTTTGCACACAGGAGGTCCCAGGTTCAATCCCCAGCATCACTAGATGGGGCTGGGAAAATTCCTGCCTGAATCCCTGGAGAGCCGCTGCCACTCAGTGTCAACGATACTGGGCTAGATGGACAAAGGGTCTGAGTCAGTATAAGGCAGCTTCCTTAGTTCTATATTAAAGAAAAGGGCACACAGAAATGCATATATGAGTGTAGATCACATTAAAGATGCATTTGATTAGAAACATAGATTGCAAACGTGTATATTAAGCAAACCCCTTCATGGATCACTGCCTTGTTGTGGCGAAGGGGCTTGCATAACTCAGTGAAGCCATAAGCTATGCCGTGCAGGGCCACCCAAGACGGACAGGTCATGGCAGAGAGTTCTGACAAAATGTGGTCCACTGGAGAAGGAAATGGCAACCCACTCCAGTATTCTTGCCAAGAAAACCCCATGGAACGTATCACAAGGCTAAAAGATATGACGCCGGAAGATGAGCCCCTCAGTTCGGAAGGTGTCCAATATGCTACTGGGGAAGAGCAGAGGGTATTTCCAAGTAGCGCCAGAAAGAGTGAAGCGGCTGGGCCAAAGCCGAAAGGACACTCAGCTGTGGATGTGTCTGGTGGTGAAAAGAAAATCCGATGCTGTAAAGAACAATATTGTTTAGGAACCTGGAATGTCAGATCAATGAATCAAGGTAAGCTGGAGGTGGTCAAACATGAGATGGCAAGATTGAACATCGACATCTTGGGAATCAGCGAACTAAAATGGACAGGAATGGGCGAATTTAATTCAGGTGACCATCATATCTACTATTGTGGGCAAGAATCACTTAGAAGAAATGGAGTAGCAATCATAGTCAACAAAAGGGTGGGAAAAGCAGTACTGGGGTACAATCTTAAAAATGATAGAATGATCTCAGTACGAATCCAAGGCAAACCATTCAACATCACAGTAATTCAAGTCTATGCCTCAACCACTGATGCCGAAGAAGCTGAGGTTGATAGGTTCTATGAAGACCTACAACACCTTCTAGAACTAACACCAAAAAAAGATGTCCTCTTCATCATAGGGGATTAGAATGCAAAAGTAGGAAGTCAAGAAATCACCGGGATAACAGGCAGGCATGGCCTTGGTGTACAAAATGAAGCAGGACAAAAGCTAATAGAGTTTTGCCAAGAGAACATGCTGATCATAGCAAACACTCTTTTCCAACAGCACAAGAGGCGACTCTACACATGGACAACACCAGATGGTCAATATCGAAATCAGATTGATTATGTCCTTTGCAGCCAAAGATGGAGAAGCTCCATACAGTCAGTAAAAAACAAGACCTGGAGCTGACTGTGGCTCAGATCATGAGCTGCTTCTTGCAAAATTTCGGCTTAAGTTGAAGAACGTCGGGAAAACCACTAAACCGTTCAGGTATGACCTAAATCATATCCCTTATGAATATAGAGTGTAGTTGAGGAATAGATTTCAGGGATTAGACCTGATAGACAGAGTGCCTGAGGAACTATGGACGGAGGTCCGTAACATTGTTCAGGAGGCAGCAACTCAATCCATCCCAAAGAAAAAGAAATGCAAGAAAGCCAAGTGGCTGTCTGATGAGGCTTTACAAGTAGCTGAGGAAAGAAGGGAAGTGAAAAGCAAGGGAGAAAGGGGAAGATATATCCAACTGAATGCAGAGTTCCAGAGAATAGCAAGGAGAGACAAGAAGGCCTTCTTAAATGAACAATGCAAAGAAATGGAGGAAAACAACAGAATGGAAAAGACTAGAGATCTCTTCAAGAAAATTGGAGATCTCAAGGGAACGTTTTGTGCAAAGACGGGCATGATAAAGGACAAAGAAGGCAGGGACCTAACAGAAGCAGATGAGATTAAGAAGAGGTGGAAAGAATACACAGAAGAACTATACAGGAAAGATCTTCATGTCCCTGATAGCCATGATAGTGCGGTCACTGAACTTGAGCCGGACATCCTAGAGAGTGAAGTCCAGTGGGCCTTAGGAAGCATTAGTAACAACAAAGCTAGCGGAGATGACAGTATTCCAGCTGAGCTATTTAAAATCCTAAAAGATGATGCTGTTAAAGTGCCGCACTCAATATGCCAACAAATCTGGAACACTCAACAGTGGCCACAAGACTGGAAAAGGTCAGTTTACATTCCAATTCCAAAGAAGGGCAACGCCAAAGAGTGTTCAAACTACCGCACAATTGCGCTCATTTCACATGCCAGCAAGGTGATGCTCAAAATCCTACAAGCTAGGCTTCAGCAGTATGCGAACCGAGAACTACCAGAAGTACAAGCTGGGTTTCGAAGAGGCAGAGGAACTAGAGATCAAATCGCCAACATTCGCTGCATCATGGAGAAAGCAAGAGAATTCCAGAAAAACGTCTATTTCTGCTTCATTGACTACGCTAAAGCCTTTGATTGTGTGGATCACAACAAACTGAGGCAAATTCTGAAAGTGATGGGAGTACCAGACCACCTTACCTGTCTCCTGAGAAACCTGTACGAGGGTCAAGAAGCAACAGTAAGAACCAGAGATGGAACAACCGATTGGTTCAAAATTGGGAAAGGAGTACGACAAGGCTGCATATTGTCACCCTGCTTATTTAACTTATATGCAGAGTACATCATGAGAAATGCCGGGTTGGATGAATCAGAGGTCGGAATTAAGATTGCCAGGAGAATTATCAACAACCTCCGATATGCAGACGATACCACCCTAATGGCAGAAAGCGAAGAGGATCTAAAGAGCGTCTTGTTGAGGGTGAAAGAGGAGAGTGCAAAAGCTGGTTTGAAACTCAACATTAAAAAAACGAAGATCATGGCATCTGGCCCTATCACTTCCTGGCATATAGAAGGGGAAGAAACGGAAGCAGTGACAGATTTTACTTTCTTGGGCTCCAAGATCACCGCAGACGGTGACTGTAGCCATGAAATTAAAAGACGCTTGCTCCTTGGGAGGAAAGCTATGGCAAACCTAGACAGCATAGTAAGAAGCAGAGACATCACCTTGCCGACAAAGGTCCGTCTAATCAAAGCTATGGTTTTCCCAGTAGTAATGTATGGCTGTGAGAGCTGGACTATAAGGAAGGCTGAGCGCCGAAGAATTGATGCTTTTGAACTGTGGTGCTGGACAAGACTCTTACGAGTCCCCTGGACTGCAAGGAGGTCAAATCAGTGCATCCTAAAGGAAATCAACCCTGAGTGCTCATTGGAAGGACAGATTCTGAAGCTGAAGCTCCAATATTTTGGCCACATAATGCGAAGAGAAAACTCCCTGGAAAAGACCGTGATGCTGGGAAAGACTGAAGGCAAAAGGAGAGGGGGATGGCAGAGGATGAGATGGCTAGATAGCATCACTGATGCAATGAATATGAACTTGAGCACGCTCTGGGAGAGAACGCAGGACAGGAAGGCCTGGCATGCTATGGTCCATGGGGTCACGAAGAGTCGGACACGACTGAACGACTGAACAACAACAACAACAACATATTAAGCAAAATTGTGTACAAAAATGCATGTATTAGGAGAAATGTGCACAAAAAATGTGTATGAAGTTTCATGCAACTTTTTTTTTCCTCAGCGTTAGGTATGAATTGAAGTTAAGAATGGAAAAATTCTCAGAGTTTAGGACAACCCAAACTTATGATTGGAAGAATGAGAAACCAAGAGAAACCAAAACCAATAGATTTACCCATCCCTATTGAGCACCTCAGATTTATTATAGTTTATTTTACTTAATTCCCCAAATATGCTGAACTCTTTTCAAGAGTTATGCCTAGTTATGACAGCTCAGGATCCTTACAAAGCTTGCTTGCAAAGGAAAAGACTAGCCTGACCTTCACTAGATTGGTCTTGATCAAGGGAACCATAAATACTGCATAGACTCTCCTTGCTTGCAGAACCCCCTCCTGCAAAGATGTGGTCATTGCTGCCAGATCTGACAGCAGTTCATTAGGTGGTGCGTACACAGTGCAGGAGCACCCTAGGGCTGGATCATGTGTTAGATGTATTCCTCAACAGAAACTATTTCTGCTGTTACAGTGGCTGATCTTAGCACTGAGCCCTATTTTTTGCATGGAGATTGGTTCCTCTGGACTGGGACAAGTGCTTGTAGATTTTAGTTCATTCAAATACTAAAAGCGATGAGAGTGTCTGTCAAATGTAACTCAATAGCGTGCTGTGACCACTTTGCGCGACACAGTGCAGATAAAATTGATCATATCCATACCGACTTGGATGCCATAGTTGATACAGGTGTGGTGGATGTAACTTTGGCTCCTGCTTGTCCAGTTACAATAGAGGTTTTTCAAATTGTACAGCCTGAGGATGTGGACAGGATCCTTGGAGAAGTGAGCCCTACCACTTGTGTGCTGGACCCTTGCCCTTCCTGGCTTATAAAAGCAGCCAGTGGGGACTGGCTAAGTGGGTAAGGGCAGTGGTGTACACCTCTTTTTTTTTTTTTTTGGAAAACACTTTTTATTCTATTTTTAATCTTTATAAATGAAATAAACAATAGCAACAACCCAGTCATTATCTACAGTTTGCAGCAATACAGTATCTTAAGAGGACACGGCAATAACAAAAGCAAGAAGGAAAAAAAGGCGGGGGGAAAGAGAGAGGGAAAAGAAAAAATCAAAAGGAAGACAAGGGGGAAGAAAGCAAAAGAGGAAAAGAAAAAATATAAAAAGTTACTTCAAGGGATTAAATTTTAACTTCATTGCACACAGATTTCAAGTATTCTATTTAAAAATTATACCTATATCATTGCCATTATTACACTTCAGTACAGCATAGGTTGTTGTTGTTCAGTCGTTAAGTCATGTCCGACTCTTCGTGACCCCATGGACCATAGCACGCCAGGCCTTCCTGTCCTCCGCTCTCTCCCAGTGTGTGCTCAGGTTCATATTCATTCCATCGGTGATGCTATCTAGCCATCTCATCCTCTGCCGTCCCCTTCTCCTTTTGCCTTCAGTCTTTCCCAGCATCGGGGTCTTTTCCAGTGACTTTTCTCTTCGCATTAGGTGGCCAAAATATTTGAGCTTCAGTGTCCTTCCAATGAGCAATCAGGGTTGATTTCCTTTAGGATTAACTGATTTGACCTCCTTGCCTTCCAGGGGACTCGTAAGAGTCTTGTCCAGCACCACAGTTCGAAAGCATCAATTCTTCGGCGCTCAGCCTTCCTTATAGTCCAGCTCTCACAGCCATACATTCCTACTGGGAAAACCATAGCTTTGATTATGCGGACCTTTGTCGGCAAGGTGATGTCTCTGCTTCTTACCATGCTGTCTAGGTTTGCCATAGCTTTCCTCCCAAGGAGCAAGCGTCTTTTAATTTCATGGCTACAGTCACCGTCTGTGGTGATCTTGGAGCCCAAGAAAATAAAATCTGTCACTGCTTCCATTTCTTCCCCTTCTATATACCAGGAAGTGATGGGGCCAGATGAGATGATCTTAGTTTTTTTAATGTTGAGTTTCAAACCAGCTTTTGCACTCCCCACTTTCACCCTCAACAAGAGGCTCTTTAGATCATCTTCACTTTCTGTCATTAGGGTGGTGTCGTCTGCGTATCTGAGGTTGTTGATAATTCTCCTGGCAATCTTAATTCCGACCTGTGATTCATCCAACACGGTGTTTCTCATGATGTACTCTGCATATAAGGTAAATAAGCAGGGCGACAATATGCAGCCTAGGTAATCAACCTTAAATTTCAATATCATATCATCAGTCTTATAACACAGAAGGAAGCATACAATTCGTTTCCACTAAGCATATATTTCCCTTCAGTGAATATATAATAATAGAGCTTAAAAATTTAGCCAGCAGGTATTACTAATCAAAGTCTCATAATAATGAAAGTAATAATAATAGGAAAAAAAGAAAAGAAACAAAGAAAGGGATAAAAAATAATAACAAATCACTAATATATTTTATACTGTCTGTATTTTAAATAATGTCATTTCTGGATGGATATATATATATATATATATATATATATGAATGTGTACATATCTATACACACCCAAATAAAAATTTTATATGAAGTATGTCATATCTAATATAAAAAAGAAGAAAACAGGAATATATATAAACAATCCTCACTGGCATACCGCCCGGCCCTTATAGCCTAAACAAATCCAAAGAGCAATCTTGATTGAAGAATTCTCAGCTCATGAAGCTGGAAAAGATGTCTCCTGCATTTTGCTTTGTATGCCAGCCAACCAAGCCTCCGCCAATTCATGATTTAAATTTTTTTTCATCTGGCCTTCAAAAAAAAATACAAAATATAGCAGGATATTTGATATGATATTGTAAATTCATTTGTATTGCACGATTTCTTGCCTTGGTAAATTGCCTTCTTTTGTCAGCAATTTCTTTGGTGTAATCTGGAAATAGCATAGCTTTATCTTAATTTGGCCTCAAAAATGTCCTTTCATTTCTCTAGCCAAGTGCGGGATATGATTTTTTGTAGAAACTCTTGCAAATTGGACTATGACAGTTCCAATCCCATTGGTGCCATGAGCTGCACCTGGAACATGGTATGCATGCTCAATATCAAGTCAATAATCAGCTGGCAAAACAAGTAGCTCATGCAGAAATTTATCCAGGAATTTAGGCAGGCTTATCCCATCATGCACATCTTTAATACCCAGGTTGCGCAGATTTGCCCTGCGTGAATTTACCTCCAGTTGGGAGATTCTAGCAGACATGACATTATGACTGGGTTGCATTGTAGTTCCTTGCACATAAATCTGTTCTTGGAGGGCACTGACCTTCAGTTCCATTTTTTGTCAAGAGCTATTAATTAAATCCACAGCCCCTTGAAGGATAGTAATGGAATCTTGGATTGTGTCCAGCCTCTTATTTATTTATTTATTTCATTTCTATACCGCCCAATAGCCGAAGCTCTCTGGGCGGTTCACAAAAATTAAATCCAAACAACACACAATAAAACAATTTAAAATATACAGAACATTAAAACCAAATCTTAGCCTGTTCTGCTAGTTGAAAAGACAAAGTTTTTATCAAGGCCAGTACCTCCCCTACTGCAGGATCTTTAGAAGCCTTTAACGAAGGAGGGGTTGGGGGGGTCAGCGGTGGTCCAACAGTTTTCTTCCTTCCCTCTAATGCTGCCATCCCCCTCTTCCAAAGATAAGGCAGGCAGAAATAGTTAGAAACAAACAGTCACATAAACAATCACATAGACAGATTTTGCAGGTCCTCAGATGTTGTTATTTTCAATTCAAAATTACTAACTAAAACTGGTGCTCGTCAGCCCTGAGGTCTCCTCACTACGTAGGAGTTTCAAAACAACTTTGAGTAGATGACACTCCGGAAAAAAACTGACCTTAAGAGTCCAGCCCTTCTGCCACTTTGCAAAAGGAGTTGTTCTTCCAAGATCTTATCCAGATGGTACTCAAGCTTTCCCTTTTAATTCCAGGGAAAGATAAAAAAAAATTTCAACCTTTTTAAAGCTGTTTGAGGGGGCAACCTGCAGAGCCTCCGCAGAACACTTGCCAGAGCGACATGGCACCAACCAGATGTGCCGGTGTACACCTCTTTACGACAAGGAGTTACTCCGTCTTGCCTAAAGGAAATGGTGGCAAGAACTTCGATGTTTTTTAAAAACAAAACAACTCCCTGAACCCTTCTGTAATGGATAATTTCCAACCAGTCTCCAGTATTCCATTCTTGGTGAAGGTGTTGGCGCGTGTGTTGGCTTCTCAGCTCCAGGGATTTTTGGATGAGACTGATTATCTAGATCCAGTTCAATCTGGCTTCAGGCATGGTTACGGGACAGAGGCTGCTTTGGTTGCCTTGGTGGACAATCTACACTGGGAACTGGACAGGGGGAGTGTTGCCCCATTAGTTCTGCTGGACCTTTTGGCAACTTTTGATACCATTGACCATGGTACCCTTCTGGGGCTTCTGTCTGAGGTGGGACTGGGAGGCACGGTTATATGGTGGTTCCAGTCCTACTTGGAGGGGTGATCTTAGAAGGTGGTGCTGGGGGATTCCTGTTAGACGCCGTCGTTGTTTGCCTGTGGTGTCCCTCAGGGTTCCATCCTATCCCCCATGCTATTTAACATATACATGAAACCACTGGGAGAGATTGTCCAGAGTTTGGGGGTTTGGTGCCACCAGTATGCTGATGACACCCAACTCTATCCTTTCCATCTAAATCCAAGGAAGCTGTTCTGGTTCTAAATTGGTGCCTTATGTCGGTAATGGACTGGATGAGGGAAAACAAATTGAAGCTTAATCCAGACAAGACAGAAGTGTTCATGGTCAGTCAAAAGGCAGATTAGGGAATAGGTTGCAACCTGTGCTGGATGAAGTTACACTCCTCCTGAAGATTCAGGCTCACAGTTTGGGTGTACTTCTGGACTTCGCCTTGAACCTGGATGCCCATGTCTCAGTGGTGGCCAGGAGTGCATTTACATAACTGAGGCTAGTGTGCCAACTGTGCCCATTCCTAGAAACGTCTGATCTGGCCACAGTGACACATGCCTTAGTTACATCCCATTTGGACTACTGTAACGCACTCTACATGGGGCTGCCTTCGAAAACTGTTCAGAAATGCAGCCGGTCCAAAATGCTGTGGCCAGATTGCTGATCAGGGCCAGTTACAGGGAGCACATGACTCCCTTGTTACAGCAGCTTCACTGGCTACTGGTCTGTTTCCAGGCAGAATTCAAAGTGCTGGTTATGACTTATAAAGCCCTCTACAGCTTGGGACCAGGCTACCTGAAAGACTGCCATCTCCCATACGAACATGCCTGGTTCTTAAATCTTCTGGAGAGGCCCTTTCTTCGAGACTGCCACCATCAGAGGTGCATTTGGTAGTGACACAAGATAGGGCCTTTTTGGTGGCCACTCCTAGGCTGTGAACTCCCTCCCAAGGGAGGCTAGGGTTGCTCTCTCTCTGCTGTCTTTCCAATGGCAGGCAAAGACTACTTTATTCAAGAAGGCCTTTGGCCTGTTAGATGGGTCTATGGGTTAGATGCTGCTTTTATTCTGTAACTGTTATGTTTTAATTGTATTTCAGTGTGTTTTATTGTTTTAATCTATTTTAAATTGTTTTTGTAAGCTGCCTTGAGTGCCATTTTTTGGTAGAAAGGCAGGGTATAAAACTAATAAATAAATAAAAGTTGAAAAGCCAGGACTGCATGCTAAATATTTCTCTGTGGCTGGCCTTTAAAAAAATCTAATCTTTACTAGGAGAGTTCCTGTGGATTATTACTGAATAAAAAGGCCAAATGACTCAAATGGCTGAATAATACAGCAAAACTAATAGTGGTATATGTCAACATCAGATATTGCCTTAATGATACTCTTTGGAAGTCAGAACACAGTATCCCACCTTTATCATTGTAATCAACCGAACAAAGGCAAATGAGACAAGTTTGCAGCACATACATTCACACTAAGTCAAAGATTTGCTGAAGAACCTGAACATGTAAATCAGCATACCCCAACCGGGCAACCTCCAGATGTGTTGGACTACAACTCCCATCACCCCACCACCAGCATGGCTGGTGGGGATTATGGGAGCTGTGGTCCAACACATCTGGAGGGTGCCAGTTCGAGAAGACTGGTGTAAATGTTATTTATGATTGGATCACTTAATCTACTAATTGTCATTTGATTTATAGTTGTATTTCACTCTCTCTTTTGTCTCCTTAGGCAAGCATGGAGCCAGTTTACCTTGGGTTGGGAGATGCAGTTCCAAATTGTTCCTTAACTGCAAAACTCACTGGTTGACCTCCAGCAAGTTACAGTTCTCAGTGTAACCTTACGGAGTTGTTCAGAGTATAAAGTTACGTTATCAGTGGACATGGGAAGTTGCTACAGAAATTATTAATTACACATATGCGGTTGTCAGACATTAGGAAAATTAGATCCAGAAGTTCTAAAAATTAATAAAGACTTGCATGTGGTGGAGATACAAGAGGTAAGAAATTAGCCAATTGCAATGCCTCTCTTACTCTTCATTTTTCTCAAGTTTTTTTTTTTTTAAGAGAGCTTTAATTATCAACAAATGGCAATTAATTTCCTGTCATGTAAGGGTTGTACTGTAATAGCCCATCACCCTTTAGAAACAATGTTGACAGTACACGGCTCCTTTCAAAGATGAGAATTCGCTTTGCTATATACAGTTGTCATTGCAATTAACTTGGCCCTTTAATTATAACCAGATGGATGAATTGTTTTAATCACAGCTATATATCTCAACATCTTAACAGTAGTTTGTACATGTGACACAAAGTCAAGAACATCAAACAGACATTAAATGCTAGTGCAGGAACCTCGCCAGCCTCTAAGGGGAAGCTGTTGATCACAACCTGTCATTTTAAAAGGTTTGAAAATGCCAAGCAAACAATCAGGATTAGTGTCCTGAATATGGTTTATCAGCCCAGCTTTCCCCTTCTTGATAATTCATCTGTATCATTTGTTTAAATACTCTGCAGTACACGTAGCTCCAGCTCTATAATTACACAGCTTCAGGTATTGCCTTCTTCCTGCCTTTGAAATATTTGCTTTGAGGCTCTTCAGAAAAAGAAGATACAATGATTATTAGCGTGCTATTTGATGAGCGGTACAAAAAGAGGCAAGCCATAAAGCGATCCATCTTAAGTGCTCTGCCAAATGTGAAAACAGTTCAGAATGGCCACCAAGGAGAATGCTGAACCTCCCCTTGCCACCACCGGTTTTGGAATTTGCACACGCATTATATAGGGAAGGGCCCAGGTTTAATTCCTGGCACTTCATGAAAAGGATTGTAGGTAGCAGGTCTGGAGAGGCCTCCACCTAAGAATCCAGAGAGGCAGTGCCAGTGGCAGTTGGAGTAGCGGGGGTCTCTCTCCAACCATTTAGGCTGGTGGAACATTTGGAATTTTTAGAAACTCATGAGCACTGTCACAAAATGGCTGCCATAGTGGACACAGCCAGTCAGAAAACACCCATTTCACAGAAAGCTTGCCAGGTACTCTCCTCATAGAAACTAGTGAGCTTAAAAGACAAGTAACTTGCCCATGTTCCTGATCCCATAGTAGAAGTGAGGTCTGAGTCCCAAAACACAACTCCATTCCTTTGAACCCACAATTATCTCTCTTATTCAGGCTCAGTCATTGCCCCCAGTACTTCCACCCACCCCATACTCCCAACACACAAGATCCACTCACCTCAGATTCTCTTTCAGGAACACCCCACCCTGTAAACTCATTCACACTCCACAACCAGAACACACACACTGCACCCAAAACACATACACACAGGGACTCCCTCCTCTTCATCCCCCACAAGGTGTCCCTGATCTGGCTCAAAGCTCCACACACTTACTCTGAGGTTAAAAAAGAAAAAGAAAGCAAGGATCAGCTGCACACTACATATTTAATGTAGGGTGTAGTTTAGCCCTGAGAGATGGTGAGTTTCATGGCTGAGTGAGAATTTAAATACGAGTCTCCCAGGTCTTAGTCTGATACGCTAACTCCACTCTGGCTTTCTCAAACCTAATTTAGTTTTAATTAATACAATAACTAAAATTAAATTAGTCAATTTCATTTTATGATTGCATTAACTAAAATTAAATAGAAAGCAAATTAAATGTACTTTTAATATAGCATAACAGCTGCCTACCATAAGGGTGGGATGCCCAACTGCTGAAACCAGAGGGAAGGGGAGAAGGAGGGGAGGGGGAGAGCAAGGACCATGAAGATGGGCATCCTCACAAAATCAGGCTCCATTGCAACACACTGGTTCACGCAACACGACAACTCACACTCAACCCATACTCAAAGCTGAGTATGGATTGTCACTGAAACATGGGTGGTTGTGTTGTGTAAACCCAACTATGATAACAAACCATGGTTTGTTAACCATGAGCAACCCACAGTTCACAATAACCGTTGTGGGTTGTTTGTGGTTCACAAACCATGATTTGTTATTGTGGTTAACAAACCATGGTTTGTTAGCATGGCTGGGTTCACACAACACAACCCATGTTTTCAACAACCCACAGTTCACTGACATCCCACAGTCAACCCATACTCAACCTTGCTGGGGTTCCCTGAGCTGCTCAGAGATGTGCGGTATTTAGCGCACAAGTCGAGGTTGAACATTTCTACTCCTGTCCGTATGCCCTCCATCTGTGTTCTGAACTCCTCCTGCCCAAATGCTGGTTGCCCCCTGCCAGTCTCCCTCTCTTCTGGCTTCTCTCTTCTGCTCCTGTGACTACCTGCTGCCATCCTGTCTATTTTTACCAACATGCTCCCTCTGAAAGTCCCACTGTTATCATACCAGTGACTGCTGTTCTTTAGCCTGCCAGTTTGTCCCTCAAACTGTGCCCAACTCTAGCAGACTCTGAAAGTTGTCACCTTCTTGTATCTGGGGTGCTGCTAACATTCTGTGCTTGCTTCCATTATCTCCACTTCTCTTAGCATCAGGCCATGGCCGGGGTAGTTGTATGTAGAAGCCCTGTAATAGCTGGGGTGCCCACCTGCAAGCTTTTCTCCTCGTCTTGGTACCTGTTCCAGTGACAGAGACACCAGTGGCTGCTGTACTCAAAAATTTTGCTGCTGCCCACCACAGTGAGAGAAACTGTGCCCACATGCTTCTGCTTCTACTGTTTCAGTTGAGAAGGAAAAAACATAGTGTCCACATCTTGCTGTTTGTTTCAGTGCGAGAGACTAGCTGCTGACCCCACACTGATGCCAGCTACCTGAAAGGGGGAGACAGGCCATAGTGGCCCCATGCTGATGCTGCCTGCCTGAAAGAGAGAGATTAGTCGTCGTGTTTTCATGCTGATACTGCCTGCCTGACGGAGAGGCACTGGGCATCTTGTGACTTTATGCTGAAGTCATTAATGACTTGGTTCCTCTTATCTGAAGGAAAGTGGCTGGCCATTGTGACTTCATACTGAAGGTGCCTGCCTGAAGGAGAGAGACCGGATAATTTGGCCTCAAGCTGATGCTGCCTGCATGAAACAGGCCAATGTGCCTTCATGCTGATGCTGCCTGACTGAAGGAGAGAGAAACTGGCCAGTATACCTTCCCACAACTGCTTCCGCTGCGCTTCATGAAGTCACTATCCTTCATAACCACACATTGCCAACCACTTTCATGAGAAAGGGGCCTTTTGCATCTTGGACCAGACTGGATTTCTTAACTTTTTTTCTTTCTCATCCTCTCAAATGCAAGTTTCACCTCCTCAGGCCCCACTGTCCACCAAAGCTTTTTTGGGATGCCTACCCTCTGACTCGTCCCTACTGCCATTGATAGTGCCTCATATGCTATGTCTGGCTTTGTCATGCCAGTCATTTGTGTAATGAATGGGAGCCACTGGAGAGTTAGCAAGCACCATCTGAGGATGAGAAACCATCATAGAGCCAACTTGGGAAGGGTGGTAGGTATTCCCTTAGGGAGTAATGGGAAACTAAAATTAATTTGGCCGTACAAATGGAGATAAGAGAGCTGGCCATTCCACCAGCCCTGCTGAAGACCTCCCTCATGAAGACTCCTCCTCCCACAGACTACCCTACCTCACAAGATTGTTGTGAGGATAAATGAGTGGGGCAGCCATGTATACCACCTTGTGCTCATTGGAGGAAAGGGTGGGGCACTAAATAAATACAGAAATGCATACATCTATAACATGGAAAATAAAATCAAGATGTTCGGAGACTCTGAGATCTAGATTTTTTTTTTTATATTATTAGACAGAATCCTGGAATCTTTTGTATGATATGTTATTGGCTCTAATTGGGGTCACATTTGCTTCATACAATGTCACTTTTATGTATGTGTATATCTTTCCCTACTGTGAAATAATGTTCATGAGAAGTAACTACTTCCCTTGTTTGACAGAGAATATTGGTTTTTATAATATAAGTTTAACAGCTGAATGCTTTCCTCAGCTGATAAGAGTTTTAAAAATTGTGATCTCTCTCTCTCTCCCTCCCTCCCTCTCTCCCTCCCCCCTCCCTCTGACACAATCTACCTCCTTGAAAATATCTTCCAGAAACATATAATTTTCTTTAATAAATATATTTGCATTTTTGAACACCTGCTAGCTATTTTGCTGGATATATTTGTGTGTGTGTGTGTGTGTGTATGTGTGTATGTATATATATATATGTATGTATGTATGTGTGTATATGTATGTATGTATGTATCTATATCTATATCTATATCTATATCTATATCTATCTATCTCCCGCCTTTTTTCCTTCTTAAGGAACCCAAGGCAGCATACATAATCCTCCTCTCCATTTTATCCTCACAACAACAACCCTGTGAGGTAGGTTGGGCTGAGAGTCAGTGACTGGCCCAAAGTCACCCAGTGAGCTTCCATGGCTAACTAGAACCCGGATCTCCCAACTCCTAGTCCATCCCACTAGCCACTACACCATGGCCCATTTGTACTTGAGTACACTGTACTCACTTGTCTAAATAATTTGCAGGCCTGCAACTTTGCAGTAGAGCAATGTATGAAATAAAAGTGAGGATGGATAGACAGATAAATCTAGCCAGCGATAGGTTCCCCCCACCCTGCCCACTATATATATAGCAGGTAAAACATGTAGGTACGTTACATGATTGTTTAGACAAATTATACTTTTTTTGGTCATATTTCACTTTTAGCATTATAGAACTGGTTTAAATTAGAGATAGGACATGATTCCTACCCAGTTTATACATTGCCAGCAGTTGTGTGGAAGCATCCATACCACTCCAGTAAGGTTTTAGAAAGCAAAACTCATGAACTCATTTGCCAGACCAGTGTATTCACATATAGATATTCTCTGTTCAGTTCCTGCTGTGGCTACAGACAACTTCCCTGCAGGAGTTATTTACCTTTTAAGAATATTTATATACCACTTCCTATTTTAAAAATCCCAAAGCTGTTCAGAACATATTACAAAACAATGTATCATTAAAAGCATAACATTTACCCTAGTTAATGGTTGGGAAAAGCCAGGGTAAGCAAGTAGGTTTTTAGTAATCGTCAAAAGCACACGATCCTCAGTACCTTATGTATTGCAGAGGGAGGTCATTCCAGAGGGAGGGCACCACCAAAGAGAAGGCCTGTTGCCATGTCGCTGCCAGATAGGACTCTCCAGGGTGTGGCACAGACAGCAAGGCCTCCCCTGAAGATCATAGTAGTCTAATGGGTCTATATAGAAGGAGACAATCCTTCAGGTAACCTGGTCTTAAGTTGTGTAGGGCTTTATATATCAATAATAATACCCTGAACCTGGCTCGGCAGGAAATTAACAATTTTGTGGCTCTGTATCCCAAAACAACTGCAGTTATCTGCCTATATCACACTGTCTGACAGAAAGTTGAAAGCACATTCATATCTGTCTCTGACTGGGTGGCAATGGTTTTTCTTGATTGGCTGTTGATGCTGCTGACGCCCTTCCAATCTGCTTCTGTACATACAAACACACAGGGCTGGTGTCAAAGGAAGACATGGTTGAGCACGTGCCGAGGGTCCACACGTCAGCAGAGCACCACTGACAAGAGGCCCCTGAAGTTGCTTCTCCCCTTAATCATTGCAACCTGCCTGTTCACCTGTCTCTTGTTCTGGCCCAGGCAATGGTGGTGTTGAGAAGGAGGAGCAGAAGACGCCACTGCCTACTTGCTCACTAGCTCTCTGCCTGTCAAACAACCCAGTGATAGCAATGATGAGAAAGAGGATGAAATGCAATAGCAGCTGGTGACAATGGTGACGAGAATGTAGACTCACTAAGGGAGGAGGCCCATTGAGGGTGTCTTGCCCAAGGGCCCTTAACCTGGAGCTGGCATTGCATGCACACACGCACATATAGATATAGATACACACATGTGGTTTGGATTCACTCAGCTGACTGCCAGAATCGAAGATTTTTGTGTACACGGGAACGTATCATCACAACAGGATCAATGAGAGCTTTGCGCCTTGCACTGAGTAAAATAAATAAATAAGCCCAAAATAAGACATCTATTCATGGACTAAGAATGATGAAAGACAGAGGGAAGAGAAGACACAGAGCTGACAGCTGAAGCTTGCGTCTGCGCTCTTAGCCAGTAAAGCTGACAAGTAGATTGCCCAGAACAGGCACTTACAGGTTACCCTGTCAGCTACTTGAATGCCCTACTTTTTATCGGCCACCTTCATGGAGGACTTAAAAAGAGAGAGAATCTGTGCCCATCTGATGAGCTGGCTCACACTGGCATGTCATCAGCTTCTGCAGCACAAGAACACAGAGAAGACCACAAGTTACAATAGGATCTTTCATATACTTGTCGGATTTGTACCATTGCTGGATTACACTAAGATCTTTGATGTTTTGTTTGCAGATAACTACATAGCATGGAGGGCAGGAGCAGAAGCAGCGCAGGCACCACCCATTTTGCCATGTGTGTGAGAGTGAAAATTAAAAAAAATGATCGTCACTAGAATGCAAATGTTTCTGTCTGATTTTTTTAAACTACAGGATTGGGGTCTGCTCCCACCTGCTAAATAAATCCAGACAAAATGGTGGACTTCTTAACAGGTTGTATTCGAACTGTTAGTAGCCTCTTTGGGATCTCAGCAAAACTGGGACACATAAGCAGTGAGATACCACTTTTAGAAACAAATTGTAGTTTAAAGACATTGGGGGAAATCCAGTGTAAGTCCTACTTAGAGTAGATCCATTGAAATGAATAGGTCATGACCAACTTAAGTCCCATTCATTTCAATGGGTCTACTCACCAAACGCTTCACTTCATTCATCACTGGGTACAATTCAGAAGTGGAATAAGCTCTTGTGAATCGATTTTGGTCCTAGTATAGCCAACAACTATTTCATCTACTACAGAAGAGACATTCTTATTTAGCTATCCAGATGAGAATTTTCCAGCAGGAAGAAATCTATCAAAACTTGTATCACCGTAGCCCAACCCAGCCAGGGTCTAAAACCACGGGTGAACATGAGTTCACTGAATGGAGGTAGATTTGTCTCTTTGATTTCTTTCTCTGTGAAGTGGGTGCGTCAGTCAAAAAGACTGGTCAACTCTACAAAGGTTCTAATACAGATTCCATTGTTTCATTTGGGAACCTCCCAACTCTGTAACATGAGAATCAACACAAACTACTCATCTGTAGCCAATAGGGAATCTAGTTAAATTTTGTATGCAGAAACAGACCCTGACATCCATTAAACAGACATCTACACATTTATTCTATTTTTAAAATTCGTCCTGCAAATTTATTTTGCCATATTAAGAGTTCCATGAAAATCAAAAGTTCCAATGTTTTAAAAGATGCTGGTTGATCGAACAGATGGTATCATCTCACCAATTCAATGTCTTGATTTCAACAAGTTGCAGAGAACAAAAAAACCCTAATATAAAGTGCCCCACCTTAATGTTTTTGCAAATGTAGTTTTGGAGGAAAATTTCTCCCTAAGGACAGTGTAAGCAGTGTTTATATATTATGTCAGCAAAAGATGTGCAAGATACAAGGCTTTACAGATTAATTAGTTAATGGCTGTAATGCACTTTGAAGTTAGAAAGTGCTATGTAAACTTTAAGTATGATTACAGTGGTGATGTATTTGTGGTCCACAATCTACTCCTAGTATTGCTGTAATTACTGATAAGTTCTTTAAAGCCTCAATGGCTGCTTTATAATTAGCCTCTCTGAACCAACTTATCTACCACACAATCAGGCAATTTTCTCAGGCATGGTTTATACAAGTAACCAACCTTTGCCATTACAAATAATTTCAGATAATAGTAGTGTATTTAATACTATGTCTTAATTTTAATTGACTCGGATAGGACTTCAGCTGATTTAAGCATTCAGTCATGCGACACTATGTGGAACTGTGGTATATGCACGTGTCGATGATTTAGCTAATGGTTTAGCTTTAGTACGGTAGCATAGCTCAACTTTTCACAGCGATCTTGCACTTTTTAAAACTTTTTTTTTTAGAAAAGCACCAAATTTATACAATTTGTGGACCATTTTCAGATATGGAGGCATGTGATATTGTGCATGGATGTGCATACACAGCCAACTGAAATCATGTTTCTATTTGCATATGGTGTATGACACAGTGACTCCTATAACAATCATCCACTTTTTCATAAAGGCACCACATTTACATGATGTAGGGACTAATATATAGTGGTCTTCATCAGATATTGGGGCATGTGGTATTGCCCATGTGTGCGCATGTGCAGTTGATTGAGCATGGTATAACACAGGGTGACTTATAGCAATTGTGTACTTTTTCATTGGTCTGATATGCCACTCTGTTATTCGCCTTGCTGGTGGGCAGTTGTTTACAAGGAGAACCCTACCAGACCAGACCAAAGGTTCACCTAATGTGACAACATGCAGGGTAAGGAATAAGATACTAGCACTAAGCAAATGACATTCAGCTATCTGGGGTTAAATGAGAAGTGCCATCTGCAGTCTCAATTTTTCTCAGTCTTTGAATGCATGCAGCAGGATCTGGCATCTTGGGACACAAGTCTTCCTAGTTATTCTGAAGAAAAAAGGTGCCCGAGGCAAGCTCTACATTGCTTGTGTGGTGGTTTTCAGAGTATGGTACCAAAGGAAATTCTGGGCTGCCCTGTATATTTCCTCAGACAGCAAATACACTCTTCATGATAAGAACTTTCTCATGGCATCCATCAATGTGTGCCATATCAATTAGGGATGGCACGGGCACCCGATTCTGTCCGGGAATCCAGTAGAACCACCCCTGCCCGCACTTCTGAGCCTTGCTCACTGAGCCTCTGCCTCTGCTTGCCTCCTGCTTGCTCTTGGCAAATGGTCTGCACTCACCCCAAGGGCCTCATTGAGCTTCGTGGTCGCCATTTTTTGAGAAATAAAATGGCGATTGCAAAACCGTGCATATTTGTATATGCGTGAAAATGCACGTTTTGTGAATGCGCGTATTTGTGCATGTGCGAAATGCACATTTTTGCAAAAATGCACATTTTCATGCATACGCAAAAATGTGCATTTGCAAAAGTGCGCATTTTCACACATTCGCAAATATGCACATTTTTGCAATTGCCATTTCATTTCTCAAAAAATGGCGACCACGAAGCTCAATGAGGCCCTTGGGGTGAGTGCAGACCATTCACCAAGCGCAGGCAGGGGGCAAACAGGGGCAGGGGCTCAGTGAGCACGGCTCAAGGGTGTGGGCAGGGGTGGTTCCACTGGATTCCCGGACAGAACTGGGCGCCCGCACCATCCCTAATTGATATGGCACACATTGAAGACAGTGACTAAAAACAATGAATGGCTCAGAGCTTGAATTACAGGTGAGGGGGCAGACTGTTTTTAGAAGGTTACAGGGGGGTCATGATTTGGCTAAAATGGGGGGGGCGGCTAGGGAATGGGGCTTCTGGATCTCATTAAAAGCCCACTACCTCCCCCCACCCCAGCCTGAGTAATGGAATGGCTGTGCATGGAGACAGAAACAAGTTATGTCCATGATTCTCCAGCAGGAAGCAGCATACTAATGCTATTCCCTAAGAGAGCCCTTGGAGAAAAAATGAAAGAAAGAACAAATGAAAGAATGAAAGTATTGGTGCTGAGGCTTCTCTCATTCCTTTGATTGTATCCTCATTGGATACCACTGATAATGTGTACACTAGGCCCAGTGAAGTGAATGGATGTTGCATTAGCAGCATCGCTTGCTGGACTGAACCACATATTGTTACTATTTGAAAAGAACTGAAACATGGAGGCATGCCTTCCTGAATTTATGGGAAAGCCTGTTTGTTTTTCATACACTGGAGAAACTGTCTAAAAATAGTTCATCTTTGTGAAAACATTACTCCTGGAATGTTACCAAGGGCAACAAGAGTCTGAATTATCAGCCTTGTTAATGCTCACATAAATTCAAGCTGTCAAGCATTAACTTGTTCAGCTGAGATTTTTTTAAAAGGCCTTCCTTTTCCTGTGCTTTCGGAAATTCCCCTCCTCCTGTCTGTTGCGTTTCAGAAGCACGGCTTACTATTCCAGTATGCAGGAGGCGATCTGTGGACGGAATACCAGGTCCATGTACACTGAAGATGAGAATTACACTTAGGTATATCCTTCATCACAAGTAGAACCAAGCTGAAAGCTCTGCAAAAAATAAATTAATTAAAAGCTCAGTTTATTTCTGAAAATCAGAGCTGGCTTTCGGCTGTACTGAAGAACTGCATGAAACCATTGATCATTTTTTCAACTGTTTCCCAGATCAAAAACTAACGGTGCAATCCTATGGCTGGGGCATGCTGGGAGTTGTAGGATTTTTTCTCTCTCTCAACTTGCATAGGATTGCGCCCTAAATCAATTATTACCTGCACTGTCCTAAACCAACTTTCCTTGTCGTTCCTCGACCCATCCCTCTGAGCAGAGCCCGGCCAGCTTCTTGGTATACACCTGAGCTGAGGGCAATGAAGCAAGAGGGGAGACGGCTAGAATGCAGGTGGAGGAAAACTCGTGCTGAGTCTGACCGAACACAGGTAAGAGCTCACTATCGAGCCTACTCTGTGGCGGTGAGGGTGGCAAAGAGACCTTTTCCACCAGCATTGCATCTTCTCAGTGTCGTCCAGCGGAGCTTTTTTGAGTGGTTCGTGGCTTGTTACATTCTGGGCCAGGGAGAGAGACTGTGGAACCCTCGGTTGCACACTGTGACAACTTTGCACAGCACTTTGAAGATAAAGTCGCCTAGATTCGCCATGAATTGGACACCACAATTAATGCAGTTCCATTGGTAGAGGTGTTCAGAGCACCTTCTGGTCCAGTTCTATTGGATGAGTTTCAGTTATTGAGGCCTGAGGATGCAGACAAGGTGCTTTGCCAAGGTGCTTGGCTTATTAAATCAAATAAGGAGGGGATGTTCAGGTGGGTCCAGGAGGTTGTAAACTCCTCCTTGAGAGAGGGAGTGGTGCCGGCTGCTTTAAAAGAGGCGGTAATCAGACCACTCCTGAAAAAGCCTAACCTGGACCCGGAGGATGTTAACAATTATAGGCCAGTGGCCAACATCCCCTTCTTGGGCAAGGTGCTTAAGTGGGTGGTTGCAGGACAGCTCCAGGCACTTTGGAATGAAACGGATTATCTAGATGCATTTGAATCAGGCTTCAGGCCTGGTTTTGGAACGGAAACTGCCTTGGTCGCCCTGTGGGATGACCTTTGCCAGGAGAGGGACAGGGGGAGTGTGACCCTGTTGATTCTCCTGGACCTCTCAGCGGCTTTCGATACCATCGACCATGGTATCCTTCTGGATAGGTTGTCTGGGTTGGGAGTTAGAGGCACTGCACTGCAGTGGTTCCACTCCTACTTGGATGGGCATTTCCAGAAGGTGGTGCTATGGGATTATTGCTCTGTGCCTTGGCAATTACGCCATGGAGTTCCACAGGGCTCTATTTTATCCCCCATGCTGTTTAACATCTAGATGAAACCGCTGGGGGAGGTTATCTGGAGATGTGGGCTGAGGTGCCATCAATATGTGGATGACACCCAGCTCTACCTTTCTTCCTCATCAAACCCAGGTGAGGCAGTGGCTGTTCTGAGTCAGGGCCTGGGCACGGTAATGGACTGGATGAGGGCCAATAAACTGAAACTCAGTCCAGACAAGATGGAGGTACTGTTAGTGGGTGGTTCATCTGCCCAGCTAGGTGATATTCAACCTGTTCTGGAGGGGGTTGCACTCCCCCTAAAAGATCACATTTGTAGTTTGGGGGTGCTCTTGGATCCAGAACTGTCACTTGAGGTACAGGTGAACTCAGTGGCATGGAGCATTTTTTATGAGCTTAGGCTGGTATACCAACTACGCCCTTATCTGGACAGAGATAGCCTAGCTACAGTTATCCATGCTCTGATAACTTCTCATCTGGACAACTGCAATGCATTATACGTGGGGCTGCCTTTGAAAACGGTCTGGAAACTTCAGCTGGTCCAAAATAGGGCAGCAAGATTGTTAACAGGGACTGGCTAGCGAGCTCATATTACGCCAGTAGTTTTTCAGCTGCACTGGCTGCCAGTCCATTTCTGGGCCCGATTCAAAGTGCTGGTGTTAACATTCAAAGCCCTTAATGGCTTGGGGCCAGGTTATCTGAAGGATCGCCTCCTCCCATATGTGCCTGCCCGGACCTTAAGATCATCCTCAGCGGCCCTTCTCTGTGAGACCCTGCCAAAGGAAGTGAGGCGGGTGGCTACTAGGAGGAGGGCCTTTTCTGCTGTGGCATCCTGGCTGTGGAATGAGCTCCCTAGTGAGGTTCACCTGGCACCTACATTGTATTCTTTCCGGTGCCAGGTGAAGATCTTTTTATTTTCCCAGACATTTTAGCATTTTAGCTCTTTAGACTTTTAGCTTTGCTGTTTTAAATCTGTATTTTAAATCCCTGCACTGCTGCTAGGTTTTATTCTGGTTTTATTCTGGTTGTATTGTTTACTGTGATTTTGCTTTATATATTTTGTATTGTTTTATTGTGTGCTCTTTGGTTTTAATTTTTGTGAACCACCCAGAGAGCTTCGGCTATTGGGCAGTATAGAAATGAAATGAAATGAATGAATGAATGAATGAATCCTACATGTTAGATTAATTAATAGAGAATTCAGTCAATACTACCACATGGTCTTTTCCATTCATTAATGTAGGTTGAAATCATCAGTCCACGTAAACATGCTTGTAAGAATGGATGATAACTATCCACTCCTTTATATTATGTGTAATTTCCCTAAGAATAATAGCTGGTTAGAGTACAATCCTATGCATGTTTAGACAGAAAAAAGTCCTACAATGCCCAGCATGATGGCTGGGGAATGCTGGAAGTTGTAGGACTTTTTTTTCTATCTAAACATGCCTAGGATTTCACCCTTAAATTATTGTAAAGGATAGACAATCTACTATGAGCATTTAGCCAATTCTCTGCCCCTTAAAATGCTTTCATCAGAGGCTTTCATCTCTTAGCCTGAGTGCTTCACAGCTCAATCCTATGAATATTTACTCAGAAGTCCTACTGTAGTTAATGGATCTTGTTGTTGTTGTTGTTGTTCAGTCGTTAAGTCGTGTCCGACTCTTCGTGACCCCACGGACCATAGCACGCCAGGCCTTCCTGTCCTCTGCTCTCACCCGGAGTGCGCTCAAGTTCATATTCATTGCATCAGTGATGCTATCTAGCCATCTCATCCTCTGCCGTCCCCTTCTCCTTTTGCCTTCGATCTTTCCCAGCATCAGGGTCTTTTCCAGGGAGTTTTCTCTTCGCATTAGGTGGCCAAAATATTTGAGCTTCAGCTTCAGTATCTGTCCTTCCAATGAGCAGTCAGGGTTGATTTCCTTTAGGATGGACTGATTTGACCTCCTTGCAGTCCAGGGGACTCGTCAGAGTCTTCTCTAGCACTACAGTTTGAAGGCATCAATTCTTCGGCGCTCAGCCTTCCTTACAGTCCAGCTCTCACAGCCATACGTAACGGATCTTACTTCCATTTAAATGTGCATAGGATTGCAGCCACTAGGGTTCTCCTGCCCCAGAGTTCTGATTTTGCACATCCAATCCCTGCATAACATGGGAGGATGGAGCACATGTATAGACATGTATTATGTCACCTTAAAGACATAAAAGCATAAGCATCTGATGAAGTGGACTGTGTGTCCATGAAAGTTCATGCCAGAATAAATGTCTTTAAGGTGCGACAAGACTCTTCGTTGTTTTTGCTGCAACAGACAAATGCTGCTACCCATCTTAAAAATGTACTGACCAGTTTCCTACACAGCAAAAGGATATTTTTGCACACATTTGAAATTTGATCCATATTTGGGATTCTAATGACTAAACATTTCAAATTATGTTTTGCAAATTTGATTTTGACAGATGGAGTTTTTTAATTTAAAAAAAAACCCTATTAAGCAGTGTTGATTGATTTCAAGGAAATAATGTTAAGTATCGACTTGCCCAGCTATGCGCCAGACTGGACGTGATGAGGTGGTAGATAGTCACATTTGTTGTTCACATGACTAGCCTGTTCATGTATAAACCAGGGTGTGTGAGAGTCTAATTTTAACATCAAAAGGGTTGAGAGGAAGCCAAACCTTACTTTCCCATAATCCAACACTTCAGGCACCTTTCTCACAGCCTGGTTCCTTCCAATAATGGAGACAAGGTGGGTAAAAAGATGTTTGGGCACTGGACTGTGGGGTGGATTCAGCTCCCCTCACTCACAGGATCTTCCTTGCAATTAAAAGTAGACCCCCCACACACACACACACTGTTATATGCAAACAGGAAAGACATAGGAACAAATAAACATGGCTGTCACCATCATATATAGTTGGCCCTTAGAGAATGTTAAACATCAGTCACTCCCAATTTAGGGCTTCCTTTTCAAAAGTGGGAAACTCACACGCTCAGCTCCCAAGAAACAGTAAAATGAAACTGAAATTCTCATGAAGCTCTCCCTCCAACACTGCTGTCGCCACCGTGACCCACCACAAAGTAGCCTGGAATGAGATGAGGGCAGCCCAAGTTTCATGAATGGTTGACCTTTGTGTTTTCCCAAGCTCCAAGCATTTGTCAACTGCTTCCCCCCTTTTTGTATAGACCAATCTTCTCCGACGTAGTGTACTCAAATGTGTTAGACCACAACTCCCAGAACCCCCCAGCCAGTATAGCCTGGCTGGGGGATTCTGGGAGTTGTGGTCCATCATATCTGGAAGGCACCAGGTTGTGGGAAGGCTGGTATAGACACTGTTTAACCAGAGTAAGCAGGTATCAACATCAGGGGCGGGGATGAGAAGTTCTGAAAGGACTCTGGACTGTGTATTACATCTAGAAAAAGACAGTGTCTTCAGAACACAGACATATACGCACACACTTGATAACACTTTACAATATAATTATACCTTAGTAAAATATAATTATTTAAGCTCTTCTCCACTGTTATCTGTGCGCGCGCACACCTACTCACAAAGCAGGAGCTATGACCTCATAGCCCATTAATGAAGTTACAGCTTCTATCTTTAACAGGGTTATACTACATTGAGAAGGTACTGCTGACATTTCACAGGATGAAGTTAAGAGACAACCAACGTAATGTAAGAAGTATCCTTTTTCAAATCCACAAATGTGTGTCAAATGGTACAGGCACTCAAAGAGATCTGGGCAAAGACCACTCTGTGGCTGCAGCCTAATACAGTTAAGTACATTTGGGCTTTCTTCACACGGAGCTTTTATCCTGCGGTTGAGATTGCTCCTTCACGGAAGTCTGCGGGCTCTTTACATGATGCCGTGTCCCTCCAGGGCATCTCCTGCACTAAATGCCTTTTGTTCCATTTTTAAATGGATCGCAGATCTATTAGCTATCAAATTACCCCGTTGTGTTCCGCTTGAGTTCCCTCCGTGAAAAGAGGAAAAGTGGCAAGAAGAGGAGCAAGAGATAATGGAAGACTCAGATACGGGGAGAAGGAGGGGGAAGGGGAGCGGGGAAAGGAAGCGGGTGAAAAAGGGAGTCATCGTGATCCTGCATTTAAAACAGAAGCAGAAAGCCCCATTTTAAATGCAGGATTTTAGGCTGGTGTAGAGATGCCCTTAGTCATACAGTACTGTTGGTGGAGAGGAAGAAGACAATCAGAGATATGGGGCAGTGGCCAGCTACTGCAGATTGGACTGAAACAGCTAACATGGGTGTTTTTTTGTTTCAGCCACATCTTCTAAACAGTAGAGCTGCAAGCAGCAAGAGAAGTCTATTTGTACAGTGAAAATTTGGGATTTAAAGGCCCAGAACAATTTCTGAGCCATTCCAGATTTTACCAATTACTCCTCAAGGGATGTGGTCAATCCAGAAGTAACTCCTGTTTTATATTTGTGTGTAGCCTGATCCTATACACATTTACTTGGAAGTAAGTCCCATTTTATTCAATGGGGCTTAGTCCCAGATGAGTGTGCATAGGCTTCTCCTCCCTCAGTGTCACCACCACCCCAGCAGGCTGTACGGAGGGAGAGGAAAGGAGAAGCAGGGCCACTCCACCAGCCCTCCTGAAACGCTTAATTTTTCTCTCTTTCTTTCCTCCCAATTCCTTTTTCTTTGTGTGTTGTCTCTTTTTAGATTGCAAGCTTGTGGGTAAGAACTGTCTTGTTGGATATAAGCTGCTCCAGGAGCCTTTTTGGCTGAGGGCCAGGAGAAAAATATTTGAAATGCCAAATAAATAAATAAATAAATAAATAGGATTGTAGCCTTAACTTCTTTGCCTATCACATAAATATAATCTTGTACACAATGCTGGCTCCAGGTTTTGGAGGGCCCTTGGGCAAGACACCTGCAGTGGGCCCCCTCCCTCAGTGAGTCTACCTCCTGACCACCATTGGCACCAGCTGCTATTGCTCCCCATCCTCGTTCTCATCATATTGCTACCACTTGCTTGCTTGACAGGCAGAGACCCAGTGGCAACTGCTGCTGCTCCTTCTCACTACTACCATTACCTAGGCCAGAGCAAGAGGCAGGTGAACAAGCAAGTGCAATGGTGGAAAGGAGGAGCAACTCCAGGGGCTTCTTGTCAGTGGGCCCTAGCTGGGGTGTGGGCCCTTGGCAGGTGCCCAACCATACCTACCCTTGATGCCAGCCCTTCTTGCACAAGGTTGACTTTTTGAATGTGTGTGATGCTGTGGGTTTTGAAGGACAAAGAACTGGAAACCAGCCCCAACTATAGAAATCGTTAAAGCACCAGTGCTAAAGAGCTGTTAATTGTTCACTCTGAACAACTGACCGGAGTGGGAAGGATTAATCTTCTGATTAATACCAAATGGATTATCGTTAAGGGAAAGCTCCCTCAATTTCTCTGATTTGGACTTTCACCTAAAAAGCAGCATTGGAGGACTGGTGCTGAATATGCTTCAATAGTTGTGTGCTAACAGACGCTAAACAATCATTATTGTCTTGGATATTTGCTTTAACTATGGAAATTTCAGTGTTTCCATTTCCCCTATTTTGCCTTAAGCGGTCATGAGGTGTGTAGCATATTTATTAATGTGTTGCATAGCCTTTTTGTGAATGGATTTATGTTCTAAGAGTGTGGGCATCTCAGATATCAGTGTGCAAACCAACTGTTTGGATGCCATTGTATTTAGACAGATTCTTTTATTGTTTTAAATCCGGTGGTTAGAGAAGCTTAACTCTAACATGAAAGGGCGGGGGGGACTTCTTTCTACAAGTCTGAAACTCCAAAGGCTCATAAGCCAGCATGACATATTGACTTAATGGAGCACCATATTTTTTTGATTCAGGAAAGAATCCCCCAATCCTCTGATTAGACTGATACACAGATTTTTCCGAGATTAGCAAAATCTGAAATACATAAAAATAATCCAGTGTGACAAAACAGTTTTGGCAGCATAAATAAAGCCTAAACCTGGAGTAAAACAGAATTATTGCAACTATTTCAGTGACCCTTTCACTATCTGTTGCCTTTCCCCTATCCCTACCTCATTTTTTGCATAGATCCATGTTTGGAACAGGGTGTTTCCCCTGCCTCATCCTAATTTTTACCTGTTGAAAGTCTTTTGGCCCTCAGCATTTCTGCATACTTTCTATTGAACAGGTAAAGCAACTAGACTGGGAAGAAGAAGAGGAAGAAAAAGAAGAGTACTTTCATTTTTCTTTGTAAGAGATGTGAATCTAGATATAGGCCAGGATCCAATGAGCCATGAAACTATACCTGTGAATGTATGCAACTACCTTATACTGAGTCAGATCACTGGCCCACGTCACCCAGCCTTGCTGTCTGTTCTGATTAGGGATGTACGAAATGCACTTACCTGTTCGCGGATGTGATTCGCGGTGGGGAGGAGGTGCTCTGTCCCTCCCCCCAGAATCCTCGACAGGGGGGGAGGCGATCTGCTCCTCCCCCCTGGAATCCTGCCCGGCCGGCTCCGCTCCGCAGCGGCTCCGCGGAGCAGCCGGCCAGGGATATCCGCAGCCGAATTTCTGGCCACGGACGGGCCTCTGCGGACGCAAATGGCGGCCGCCGTAGCGGCCGCCATTTGCATCCAGCCAGGCTGCCGTGATAGGCTACGTAAGAATTTGCATAGCCTATCACGTCTAACCCCCCACCCAAAAAAACCAGCGCATGCAAATGGTGGTGGCTACGGCGGTCGCCATTTGCGTTCCCTATTTTTCGTTCCCTATTCTTTTGTTCCCTATTTTTCGTTCCCTATTTTTCCCTATTTGCATTCCCTATTTTTTAAAATATTTATGTAGGCTATTGTGGCGAAAAAAAGGGGAATGCAAATAGCGTAGTGGGCGCTATTTGCGTTCCTTTTTTCCCTGCCGTAATAGCCTACATAAATGGTGGCTGCAGCAGCCTGGCCATGGCTGGCCAGGAGACCAACCACCGCCGCCGCCACCAGAGCCGCTGCCGCCGAATCCGCCACATCCGCCCCAGGTAAGTTCCGTCCCAGGGGATTCTGCGGGGGGGCAGTAGGCCGTTCCGCCACAGATTCCGGGGGGAATCCGTGGCGGAATTCTCTGCCATCCCTATTTCTGATTGGTGGCAGCTCTCCAAGGTTTCAGTCAGAAGTATTTGCCAGCCTGTGCTCTCTGATGCCCTTCAGCTGGAGATGCTGGGCATTGAACCTGGGATCTCCTACATGCAGAATGTGAGCTCTACTCCCAGTTATCTGTGACCCCTCCGTGAGTTCAAGGGGGCATCTGACTTGCTTTTATGAAATAGCAATACCACTACCACCGCCACACGCACAGCAACACATGGCAAATCACTGTTGCAAGCATTTGAAGGGAGTTTAAAAATCACTTTATGATATCACATGGGCCCTTAGGTGTTCAAAAATGAAAAGTCAAACATTCCATTATATTAGTTCGATCCCTTTCTGTGAGCACCTAAATGGCTCATAGGGTCCCATCCCTAATTTCTATAGTTTTGCAAAAATTTGGGGGATAGGGCTAGCACCTTGGATAGCACATTTAGAGTTCTGGCCAGTTCTCACTAAAACCCAGAATGGAATCACTGCTCCTCTGAAACTGGAGCCACCAGCCTCCACTGCACTTATGTATGGTGTCAGTACAGTCAAATGGTTTTAGCTCCTTGGAATATAATGAATTTTAGGTTTGATAATCTCTGGAAAATCTGTGTGTCAGTTTAATTAGAGGATTTGGGATTCTTTAGTAAACCAAAAGTACACTGCTCAATTAAACCAGTATTTCACACTGGCTTACAAGCCTTTGGAGATTTGTAACTTCTAAAAAGGAAAGGGCTTTGTGTAGGATTTACACTTTTTGTAACAATAACAGTGGCTCAAAAGCAAGGCAAGATAATAAGGAAAATAATTAAATCAACGGATAAAATAGGTTCCTTCCTACAACATGGCAAATATGCTGTCTCAACTGGTAAGGCAGAAGATAGTGACAAAAGTGCATTCTTTACTAAATGAAGGGAGGATACGTGAATCATGTAAAAGATAGTAACGTGAAAATAAAGTATGTACACATGAACTGAACGAAAATCAATGCATTTTTTATAGTGGGGAGAGAGGAGGAGGATCATTTGTGGAATGTACATGCCTAATTCTGGAACTTTTTATAACACTTGTACGATTTTAATTTGCCATGTTGACGCGTGGGCTACTGTGCTAATGACTGACAGCAAGAATTCCTCAATTTTAAACTTGCTTAGTTTGGTGCATTTAATTTGCCCTAATGTTATATAATGTTCTATATTGCCTCTCTATATAATAGTCATTAAAAACACACACCCTAAAAGCTATTGTGTTGTATTAGCCATAACAGTTAAATTTGGGATGTTTCTAGACCATTTAAAATATTATTAAATAAATATTGAATTTCTGCGTACTCAGTTGGGCAGGCAGTTGTTCATTTATCATGGACAAAATGGCTGTGAGCACTGTGGATATGCTTTTAGTTTGTGGATAACATTATATTCCACAAAAGTATTCCTGACGTGGTCAATGCAGCACTGAGAGTTTCCATTCTGCTAGAATGGCAATTGCGGCCATTGTGTAACCCTCTCCAATTCGAATAAGCTCACACAATACTAAGTTTTACTCCCTTTCCCTCTGGCCCATGGGCGTGGAACCCCTTTCAGCTTGAGGGCCAAATTCAAATTTGGAGCATCTCTTGGGGCCACTTTCCAGTGGTGGGAGGGGCCAAAGGCAAAAGGGGTGGGGCCGAAACACATCAAGCTTTCCCTTGGGGTTCAGGAGAATGTTCTTGACTATCCACCTGTAAGAACATCAGAGCCCTGTTGAGTGGGACCATAGGTCCATCTAGCCTAGCATTGTGTTTTCCACACTGGCTGACCATACGCCTCTGGGAAGACCACAAGCAGGGCATGATGGCAATAGCGCTCTCCCACAGTTGTTCTGGAGCAACTGGCATTCTCATGGAGGGAGCATACAGGTATCCTGGCTAGAGGCCAGAGTTTGTGCTATGTAAACAGAAGTGGCAAGGAGCAGACAGAAAGGAATGTAGATGCTGCACTGAGTTCACACTGTGCCTCCAGGAGAATCAAAGGTTAGCTTCAACTCCTATGGGCTGCAACTAGGACTAAAGGGGCAAGCAGATATTAGGTGGCCATGTGTCTTACTTTACGGAACACAGTCTTCTATTTTAAAGCTGTGCTCTGTTTAAAGGGCCGTCTAAGTCCAAGTCTAGTTTAGAGAAGAAAAATCATAAGGAAGAAAGAAGGGCCTTGAAGTTCCCCATCAACCTGGACCACAAACTGGGCAGGCATGAAGATCACCAGGTCACAGTCTCCCCCACAATGGTGAGATGTATTGTATCCCTATTTAAATTAGTTTCTTAATGGGCATCTATGCATATCAATTAGCACATGCAAATTCTGTGGAAATCTAGTGCCTCTTTTGTCCTCTTTTTTTGGTGATGCATTTCTTCTTTTGGGATGATGCATAAGTGGCCACCCTAGCAGGTACCAGGTTGTGCTCCTTATGGGTCCCCAGCAGGATTGGAACATAGCCACTGCTGCCCTTCTGTCTGCCTCGTGCTGCAAGAGAAGGTGGAATAGATGCCAAGCTTGGCTGCTCAGCCTCTTGGAATGGGTCAGAGCAGGCACTATTTATTACACGTACATATGAAGCTGCCTTAGTACATTTATTTATTGCATTTATACCCCGCCTTTTTTCCTCTTGCAAGGAACCCAAGGCAGCTTACATTATCCTCCTCCTCTCCCTTTTATCCTCACAACAACAACCCTGTGAGGTGGGTTGGGCTGAGAGTGTGTGACTGGCCCAAAGTCACCCAGTGAGCTTCCATGGCCGAGTGGGGACTAGAACCCGGATCTCCCGGCTCCTAGTCCAACACTCTTGCCACTACACCACACTGGCTGTCTGATGAGACCAGTTCTGCCTACTCCATCTGGCAGTGGCGCTTTCCCAGCCCTTTAGCTGAGATCCTTTCCATCAGAGGTGTCAGGGATTGAATCCACTTTCAGACCACGAGCTCTACCACTCAACTATGGCCCCTCCCATTTTCCTTTAATATCTCTTTAGTTCATCCCCCCCTCCAATACTTTTAAAAAAGCAATTGCAGTGAGAGAGGCTTTAAACAAAGCTGAGGTTCTTATGTGACCTCAGTAAGTGCTGTAACATCCCATCTGCATGGGGGAGTGGGTTGGGATTGGTATTTAGTATATAGAGTTCCTCAAAAAAGAATAATAATACTCCACCATGTTTGGAGTGGAATCTCTGAACTCATGCAAGTATTTGAATCTAACAGCTTCAAACTGGTTTGCTGTTCAGCCCTCGAGGATGAAAGAAACAAAGTTCATCTGTTAAGAGTCCTGAGGTATATGGAATTCGAAGAGTTGTGGTTACAGCAACTTTGTTCCAGAGCGTTCAAATATTCAGCAGTTTGTAGCAACTGCAGCTGGAAAATGTTAGAAATGGAAGAGGCAAGGGAGAGGGGCTGGGCATGGCTGGGAAACAAGAGACCCTCTCACTGCACTAGCCCGACCTTCTTGAAAATCCAATTTCAAGGAATTTGACATCGGGAAGAGGTGTGATGGGATGAATGCAGCAATGCTGACTGATGCCTGTAAGGAAAAAATGGTTGAGAGAAAATGTGCATATTACTTAAAATCCCAGCTACACAAAAGTGAATGGGAAGCTTGCAGTTCCTCTGGTTTCCCTTCGTCTCTTTTAAAGGCATGCCTTGGCTCTGAGTCTAAAGTTGTTGTTAGGGTTTTAGAAGTCAATGCAATGGGGCCTTTGGGCCAAACTACACATTGCAGGAGATCTGTGACTTGGATATCCCAATGGTTTTGGTTGTGTGTGTGTGTGTATTTTCAGTAAATGGAATGGTGTGGTGTAGGGTGGCCAGTTGCAAAAGAGGACAGGGCTTTTGCATCTTTAATCGTTGTGATTTGGAGAGGGAATTTCAGCATGACAAGTTACACCTACTGAAATTCCTGCTTCTACATTACTCTTAACGGTGCAGGAACCATACCCTCTTTTGCATCTCGCCACCTTAGTAGGTTGTGTATGTGTGTGTGGCCATTTTGAGTGGGGCAATAGTACAGATAGGTCCTGCCCTATTGTGGCCTGTCTTGTGCAATAGGAGACCTAGTCAGGATACAAAGTGGGCATGTTTTGTTCCCTATCAATTTCTCCTTTGTGTGTCCTGTCACAATATCATAAAGTACAATAGTGAACAAATAGTTGTAAAGCTATAGGTTTCAGGCCTACTTTAGAGTAGCTGACAACTGCATCTTGCAGCTCCCGGGACAATGGTATACACAGACAGGGTAATTGTATCAGATGCAGAAGGTCCTAAAGGAAAAGCATGGCAATATTTATTAAGGCAATACATTGTCAAAATCATGAAAAAATGCTATCTCTCAAATAAAGCCTCATATGTTTGTCCTTTATTTATTATTATTATTTATATATTATTATTTTAAAATATTGTTAAACTGCCCTACATCCTTGTGGATACCAGGGCCATGTATAACAACCAAAACAGAAAGAAAAATACACAACAAAACAGTGAAACAAAATCTTCATATTAAAACCATTGAGAGGCAGCTAAAACAACACAACAGACTGGCCAATGTACCCCTCCCCCAAGTTAAAATTCTTGGGCCAATTAAAAAAAAAAAAGAACCTTTTTTGACCAGTCGAAAAGATCAGAAAAGCAATGCCATTTGTACTTCTACACTGGGAAAGGTATTCCACAAATCAAGGAACTACTTCAGACCTGACTTTGAAAAAAATGACTGGCTGCCTCCCCAGTCCATATATGCGATAGTGAATTAGCCCTCCAACTTTAATTATTTGTCTACACTTCCAAGCATGAAACTGCACACATACATTTGAGGTGCAATCCAATGGGAAGTTCTTCCATGTAAGTCACACTGAAATGAATGAAAGCCACACATTCGGTTGGGCTTGTGCAGGTGACCTTCCTGATGAGGTGGCCTCCCTTGCTGGCCATAAAACCACAGCCCTATGTAACTTATGTACTGCTGTACGTGAAGCACTTGGCTACATTTTCTAGGATTTGAGGGGTGGAGGGAATAATTATCTACTGTGGTTTTGTGCTCATTTGTTGTTGTTCAGTCGTTAAGTCGTGTCCGACTCTTCGTGACCCCATGGACCATAGCACGCCAGGCCTTCCTGTCCTGCGCTCTCTCCCAGAGTGTGCTCAAGTTCATATTCATTGCATCGGTGATGCTATCTAGCCATCTCATCCTCTGCCATCCCCTTCTCCTACTGGGTTGTTAATGCCTTGATACTGATAACATGTAACAGTTCACAAGGCAATATCAAATGTTGTCTTTCAGACCTTCAACAAGCTTTGCAGATAATACAACAGCCTAATATAGAGTCTGATGTATGTGTCTGGAGAAAAAAAAAGGCCGAGGTTCTTTAGTCAGGGCAGTGTCTTTAATGGATTCCCTAGATTAAAGTAATCCCTATGGGAATCCACTATGACAACAGTTCTTATACAGATTTTCCAGTCACTGCTTCTGTGCCGCAACCATTCTTTGAAAACGTTTATAGTAGTGAAAGGCCACATTCTTAAATTAAAAAACAAAAAAGCATTTGCTTTAACTCTATTAAGAGTGCAAGAATGTTCTCTTGCTTCTTTCAGTGTACGTATTTGTTCTACATTTTCATTGTCTCTTTGACAATGTGCAGAGATGACTAGCTCTCTTCTTGTTAAACGGCCACCTTAGCATTTATATTTTCGTACAGTTATTTATAACATGGGAGAAGTTACACTACAGCATTGCTAAATTTATGTGTGGTTATTTTATTTTTTCCATAGCAAAATGTGTCATTTTGGGGAATTATGTTTTCTCAGGAAGAACAGCACTCACCAGGGTGTGTGTGTGTGTGTGTGTGTGTGGAGAAAAACCTACTTTCACCGTATTTGTCCCCCTCTCTCGGTAATGCTTTTGCCAAGAGGCAGGCATGGATGGTGCTCAACACCACACTGGAGACTGGCTCCTTTAAAATGGATGTTGCAGCCATTGTAAAGGAAGTGAACATTTTCACCACCATCTTTGTCCCCAGTTTTAAAAAAAGCCAAAACATTTTATGAAGAGCCACCTCTCCCCTCCAACACCAATTTTGTCTCAGCTAGAGTTCTTTGCCAGAGGGGCATGTGGAAAGCCAACATGAAAAATCACATCTTGTTACTGAAGGTAGACCAAATACTAAAGGCAGACCAAAATTAAAACAAGGGAGCAAGAAAAATAAAGCTTGCTTTTCTGTTCTGAAGGGTTTGCCGACCCCATTACATTTCTTCAGGAATTGTATTCAAGCAGCAGTGCAATTTAGTCTCATTTCCATTTTGGCATAGCAAGAGGTTTTTTTTTAAAGGTCTAACTAAAAATAGACATGGGCATTTTTGTTGCTGGGGGGGGGAATCTTGTTGTGGCCTTGTTCAGGCCTTTATGATGCTCAACACTTTTGTTTCAGTCCATGTTCTCTTGCTTTCTCTCCGTCGCAGTTAAGCATAGGTTGCCAGCAATAGTTCTGCAAACGATCACAAGGTCAACTGCCCTAAGTGTATAGAATCTAACATTCAATCCATTTCCATCAAAAGCATTAGATGAAGAGGGAAACCATGGCCACACAGTACATAGATTTCTGAGGTGGGTATTAGTATCACTCCCTCTAAAAGTGAACTCAGGTGGTGAGTGTCAATAGGAATGGAGCCAAAACAGGGCCATTGACAAAGGAAGGTATCAGCATACTTGTGGGAACCTGAAGATTTGCACACATACAAATTAAAAAACAAGAGCAACAACTAAGGGGGCAAAATAACAAAAAAAAAAAAACCCACCCTAGTCCAGTGAAGACCAAGCATGCTCAGTAGCCATGAACTGGAAAGAAAAGGAAGGAAGGAAGGAAGGAAGGAAGGAAGGAAGGAAGGAAGATGGAAACAGGGAGGGGGTGGAGTGGATTGCTTGAGGAAGGCATGGCTGGCTGGAACCCTGAACACCTCTTAGGAGGGGAGGGGAGGATACACTTTGTTGCATGTCCCACTTGTTGAGACCCAGTGTGGTGTAGCGGCTAGAGTGTTGGACTGGGAGTTGGAAGATCTGGGTTCTAGGCCCCACTTGGCCAATTCAGGGGCTGATTTTCAGCAGGAAAACAGCATAGCTGGAAAGGGTTAACTACACTTGCCCCCTCATGCTGCAGTCGGATCGAGACTGAGGAGCCTCATGGCTGCTTTTTATACCAGATCAAGACATCAGGAATTTCAGTCATGGGCTTTGTTCACATGGAGCTTTTATCCTGCGATTGAGATTGCTCCTTCACAGAAGTTTGCAGGCTCTTTACATGACGCTGTGATCCTCCAGGGCATCTCCTACACTAAATGCCCTTTGTTCCGTTTTTAAATAGATCGCAGATAATGAGCTATCAAATTACCCCACTGTGTTCCACTTGAGTTCCCTGGGTGAAAAGCGGCAAGAAGAGGAGCGAGATCAATGAAACGTGATAGAAGAATCAGATATGGGGAGAAGGAGGGGGAAGGGGAGGGGGGAAAGGAAGCACGTGAAAAAGGGAGTTGTTGTGATCCTACATTTAAAATGGAAGCAGAAAGCCCCATTTTAAATGTAGGATTTTAGGCTGGTGTAGAGATGCTCATGGAACGCCCATATTGTTTCTAGTTTCACCCTCGGTGGCATGGGAAGCAGCCCTCCTTCTTGAGATGTCTGGTGCTACTGGCCAGCCTCTTCTTGGCAGAAAGTACTTAAAACTTTCATAGTGTAATCTTGGTCCTTTGGTCTGTTACTCTCTGTATAAAATTGCATAACTGAAGATGTCATATAAATGACACCAGGTGTCTCACAGTCTGATGTAAGGAATTCTATGGGTCCTATGTTGTGAAGGATGGTCCAAAAGCAGGTCCTGAAGCAGATTCCTCAAATGTAGGTCTCCCACAATCTGCAGAGAGTCCTGATACTCTGGGCTGCACCATATTCGGAGGTTTAAAGGCACAAGGAATTTCTGACATCTACTAGGCTGGATCTACACTTACCGCCTTTTTTCGCTTCCAATGAGGTTTCACTGCCCGCCTTTCACACTACGCAGTACCTGCCTCGAATTGGAACTGGAATTCCCACTTCCGTGCTCCCGCTTTCAATATCCTAATATCCCGGTATTTCCCCTTAATGTGCTCTGGTTTTCTGCCTTCGCTACCGTATCCGGTCGTAGTCCCCTCCCCCGCCTGCCCATATACAGCAGTATTTGTATTCCCCTCCTGTCCAATCACAGCTCTCGATGGCCCCATGTCTTCTTCCGGCTAACTGATCGCATAGCTTCCTCAGCAGCCCCCATTTCGTCAGCAGCAAGCAAAGGGCAGGATGTGTGCACATTTGTCTGATCTTGGAAGCTAAGCGGGGTCGGCCCCGGTCAGTAGTTGGATCAGGCTTCCTGCACTGAGCAGGGGGTTGTTCTATCCCTTCAAATGAAATTAAGTTTTACCCCCTCCTATCCCCTGCTCCGGATGTTTTTTTTTTAAATAAGGCTTTATCCTCGCATGGTGCTGGTGTTTGGGGAGAGGCCAGAGCTCAGTGGTAGAGAAACTGCTCTGCATGCTGGAGATCCCAGGTTCAATTCCTGGCATCTCTGGTCAAAAAATGAGCAGGTAGCAAGGGATGTGAATGACCTCCACTGGAGAGCCACTGCCAGTCAGAGTAGGCAATAGTGGTCTAGATCGTAGACTGGCCAGGTGTCCTCTTTTACAGAGGACAGTCCTCTCTTTGCAGGTCTGCTGGAGGACTGTCCTCTATTTGAAGGGTTGTCCTTTCCAAGTTCAAACATAAAGAACCGCCAGAAGCGCTGTTGCCCATCCAAAGTTAGTACCTGGACAGCAGACTGAGCAGGCAGGCACACAAGTCACCTGGTCAGAGCCTTCCACATCCACGCTATGGTGAGATGGGTAGGCCATATTTCTATTTAAATTATAATAATTATTTCTAAATTTGCACCTATACATATAAATTAGCATATGCAAATTTTATGCAATTCACGATCCACTTTTGGCCTCTTTTTTGGTGATGCATGTGCTCTTTTTTCTGGCAGTTCATAAGTGGCCACCCTAGCTAAATGACAGACAAATAGCCTGGCCTGCTCTAAGGCAGCTTTCTAGGCTCCTGAGGATTGCTGGTAAGGGCAGGAATTCTCCTCCCCCTCAATTGTTCCACAGAGGTGGCTCGAACTCGTGAACTACTTCGTTGGACACAGCTGGAGACAATACAGAAGAACAAAAAATAAAGTATATGAATACACAATTGAGTGCTTCCAAAAGAAATGAATGTTGTAAATGCAGCCCCTTTCTTCCTGTGTCACTATATTATACAACAATGTGTCTCTGTGTGCATGTCTGTGTGTGTAGGAGGGGGAGAGGAGGAATCAAGTGGTCAACATAATGTGGGAATGGGCTCTTACATCATTCAGTATCTGCCTTCTGTCAAACTTAATTAGCATCTGTGCTTGCTGACTCATTCACAAGAATCCTGCATGCTGGCAAAGATAAGTGTGTGAAGCAGAGCCAGCAGCAAAGGATTAAGCTGATTTGTCATTAGGAGAGAGACTGAGTCAAAGTTAGCAAAATAGCATTTAATCAAAGACGTTTTGGCATGTAATGACTTTCCCCCCACTCCTCCAATCTCAACAATATATCTCGGTTGAAGTGCAACTGTATAGCTATATTATTTCAGAGCTTTTGTTTTAATGTGCTTGACTGTACAAACACTTTGTGCAGCACGTCTACAACTGGAACAAATATTCAGAAGTTCAATTTGTTTTTAAGAGCACGAAACATCAACATCACTCACATTCTTTTTCTCACAGACATGAGTTGTCAAAATGCAGTCCTTCTCAACAAGTCCCACAACTTAAATTTCAGCTTTTCATTTGTCTTTCCTGTTTCCCACACACTATAGCCACGAACCTTTGACCAGGGCAAAAAGTGACCACTAATTAGCTTGAAGGTCTCCAGGTCTGCTTATAAACTCATGGACACAATAGCGGAAAAGGAACACTTCGTGACCATTTCCTTATTTAGACAAAACAAAAAACAAACCAAAAAATTAGTTTTTGAATTGTGCAAGTCAAAAATAATTACTGCTTTTGGCAATCTCTTCTTGAAAGTCCTGATGCCATCCATTGTTCTCTAAATGTTGGTATGAAGTTATGCGTTACATTTACTGAGAAAACGGCCTAGGGTTAGCAAAATGGGTTCACTTGTGTATTCCACATGTATTATGAGCTTAGGCATCAGCCACACCATAACTCATCCAGACAAATCAACTGGTTTGCATACTTTTCTATGAGAAGACAGCAGTGCAATTAAACTTCTTGTAGAGGAATTGTGGCATGATTCAACAGACAGCACAGTCCTGGACCAAGCCTCCTGCACTCAGGCCTCAGTCAGAGACAAGAGGGTTCAACAAAATCCACCTTTCCTTCTCTACCTCCCCAGCTCAGCTTCCATCCAGGCACATAGCCAAACTCTGATGGAATTCACCCTGGCCTGAGGACCGCTAGCCTTTAAATGCTGCCTTGCCAGCTGACACTGACTTATTTCCTTCCGAGCACCCTCCCCCCCCCAATAACACACTTTCCCCACAGTGCTAAAGAACGTGTCGCTCCGTTGCTTGGCATTGAGACTGACATTTCAATTCCACCCTCACATCTAAGGCTACCCCTGGACAATGCTAGTGGAGGCCTTAAGGTAAAAAGAAGCAAAGTGTCTCTGGAGTGATATCGAATCAGCTTTGTTAAATTCAGTGAAAAAAGCGCTACCCACTAGTTTTTATGCAGGGGTGCCCCAGCCCTCTTGTGCGGCCCCACAAAACCCCTAGCTGCTGCCACCAAAACTGTGCGGCCAGAAAAAAACAAGTGCCGCCACTGTCAAGAGTACTGTGGCACTGCAAAGCAATCCCTGATGCAGCCTCTGAGCAATCCCCCCTCACTCTTCCCTGCTCCTTTCAGCTTTCTTTCAGTTCAGAAGCTCAATTGCAAAGCATCTTCCCATTTCGTGCGCCGGGGGGACGGGGGGGACGGGACTGGGACGGACACTAGGGGGCATAGTCAGAGGGCAGGAACCATAGAGCCCTCTATGAGCAACTGCTAGATAGTCTCCTAGAAGATGATCTGGCAGCTCTTCTCAAAGGGCTCAATGACTCTTTGCTCTCTATCACCACTCTGACTGCAGCTACGGCTGCTGATGGCAGGAGGCGGAGAGCAGTTTTTAAAAGTAAGCTACATACTGGAGTGGAGTGGAGGGGGGCAGGTCTGAGAGAAGCATTAACTAACATGACTTAATTTTGAAAATTAAGTTAAATTCTCTAATTGGGATGAATGGTGGAGGGATACTAATTTCAACTTTATGTTATGAAAACATAATTTTAATTATAACAAACGAGGGGAACTGATGGAATGCAATGCACATGAAAAATGAGATCAACGTTATTTCACAGGGAAAAGTACACCTGTAAAAGGAATTTTAAATATAACATAAATATAACAAATGAGGGGATCTCAGTGAAATGCAGGGGTTTCCAATGAGGGAGCCTTCAGACTCCCCCACCCTACCCCAGCGTCTTACTGCAGGACCAGTAGGATGGGGGAGAAGTTAAGGCCTCCCCCACTCCCACCATCTTTGTAGGTGTGCGTATGTATGAGTGCATGTACCTGCAGTTACACCCCCTCCCCAGCCCCCTGGTAACAATGGATGTGGCCCTTGGACCCAAAAGGGTTGTGAACCCCTAGTTTAATGGAACAGAGAATCCTGTAATGGAGGGATGGCAGTCTTATTTTTCTGAATCTTATTCTTCAGAATCCATTTCTAACGGTTTACCTGCTTCATTCATACCCTCTTTGTTTCAGGTCCATCTTCCAGTCATCAAGTCTTACACAAAGTAGAGTATTAGAGCCATGAGGCAATGGCTGACCAATGTATTTAGAACCTGGAAGAAATCAGAAGGGCTCTCAAGGGGATTTCTGCCATTATTATTATTATTATTATTATTATTATTATTTCTATACTGCTCCATAGCCAAAGCACTCTGGGCAGTTTTCAGAAGGGAGCAATCCTATGGGGATAGGTGGCTGCCTCTGAACCCAAAGGTGACTGCCTATTGAATGCAGGGAAGGAGAAGCACGGAGGTGATCATCCCCTCTGTGCTTCATCTGCCCTGCATTTGCGGCTAGATGGCTGATTTTGCCTGTCTAGCCATGGGAAGGCAGAGGGGGGAAGCGGCTGCTGGATGACACATAGGATGTGTCGTACCGGCATTTCCGCCTTCCCTGCCCCGGAACACCCCCTGGAACACCCGTTTTGGCTGCTCTGAGCTCCTCTTCCAAGCACGGGGCTGTTCCGAGCTGCCTGCGAGGCAGTGTGTGTGTGGGGGAGGTCAGTTCCCAGGAACTGACATATCTTATGGCCGTCTAGCCGCTGACTAGCAGCCATAGGATTGCTCTCTCCAACACTAAAATACAATATACAAAGTTTAAAAACCATTTACATAAAAGCACACAGGCAATATACACAAACATGTAACTAAAAACAACTCTGAACAGTCAGTCATAACTAAAGAAACATCCAGGACCAATTAGAACTCATCATGTGCTGCCATATGCCTGGGAAAAGAGTTAGGTCTTAACCTGGTGCCAAAAAGATAATGATGTTGGCGCCAAGCAGACCTCATCAGGGAGCTCATTCCACAGATGGGGGGCCACCACTGAGAAGGCCCTCTCCCTTGTTGCCGCCTGCCGAACTTCCCTTGGAGGAGGCACCCGGGGGAGGACCTTAGATGCTGAATGTAGAGTATGGGGAGGTTCATTTTGGGAGAGGCGTGCCGGCAGGTATCACAGTCCCAAACCGTGTAGGGCTTTATAGGTTAAAACCCGCACCTTGAATTGAGCTCAGAAACATATCGGCAGCTAGTGCAAGCAGGCCAGAGTCAGTCTTATATGTGCGGACCTTCTAGTCCCAGTTATCAATCTGGCCACTGCATTTTGCCTTTACTACAGCATGAGAAAGCCAAAGGTACGAGGAATGCGAAGAACATAGTTTGATGGCTGGTGTGCCAAACGTTAATAAGCTAAATTATATGACTCTCTCAGAGAACTATCACAGCAAGTAATGCAGGGATGGAAAATCCTTGGGTTGTTTAGCCACTCCCACTTGCAGCAGGAGTGATCAGGCAGCTGCTGTAGTCACAATAACCCAAAATTTATGTGACATGTGAACCAGGGCTAAGTGGAATGGGTGGGGGGATCTTATCTTTTGACTCAGGCAGTAAAATGTATTGAGTTGGCCCTAGCAATTTGAAAATATTATGCCAGCACTTCATCATTTGCACTGGCTTCCAAGTAGTTTCCAGGTCCAAATCAAAGTGGCTTGGGGCCAGGTTTGCCTCCTCCCATATGTACGTACCTGTATCCTGAGATTATCCTCAGAGGCCCTTCTCTAGGCCTCTCCGCCAAGTGAGATGCAGGCTGGCTACTGGGGAAATGGCCTTTTTGGTAGTGTTACCCCAGCTGTAGAACGCTCTCTCCAGAGAGGGTCACCTGGTGTGTACTTTGCAGTCTTTTTGATGCCTTTTTAAATTTTGCCTGGCCTTTGAAACTCTAAATTTTCAAATCTTAAATCTATTACGTTTTTAAAGAGGGTTTTTTTTTTAATGTTTTATGCTTATCATCTGCTGCTGGAGTTGTTCTTTTAAGGTTGCATTATATTTTATCGCCCATAATTGTATTTTATAGTTATTGTAAGATGCCCAGAGAATTTTGCTATTGGGCAACATATGAATATCATAAATAATTTTTTTAATTACTTTTTGGCTTAGGTATAGTAATCACAGGGTGGTAGACAGAAGGGCCATGAAGACCAAAGCACTTCCCTCATTTGTTCTGCATTTTAGAGAAAGGAAACCAAAACAAAATATCCAATTTGTGAAAACACGTGTATATTCCACAAGCATTTGTGAAAACACGTGTATATTCCACAAGCCCATAACTTCACTGTGCAAGAGTGCAATGTCTTACTGGATGCAAAGTTCAGTTCAGCTTTATATTTATTTTATTTTTTCAAAGAGCACTGCACGTGTAAGGCTGCTACAAGCTTGAAAGTGTGCAGTGGTGTAGTAGTAAATTTTGAAGTGCAGGCTCTCATCAGGACAGCTAAGCTCAGAGGGAACAGAGAAGTCTGAGTGGAGTAGCAGACGACATCAATGTCACTGCTAATTAAAAAGTGCTGATGCTGCATCCCTGTGTGCCCTGGCTTCACTACACCACAGAAAGTGGGTGTGTGATGACATGTGGTGCAACCTCAGAAGCTGGGAGTGGAGGGCACTGAGCAGGGTTTCCTGTGGTCTGTGTCCTGCATAGCTGTTTGTCCCTTGTCATGATGAGCAGAAATGCGATAATGCAAATACAAATTTGCTTCATTTGAATAATTTGTCAAGTCAAAGAAACCAACATCCTCAATACCCAAATTATTTTTTTAAAGCTATGTTTTACAGATACAGCCAGTATACAAAACCCTGAATTTATTCCTGTGCAACCGTCTTGTTTGATTGTTGGCAGGTATATATATCTTCAAATATAAATATGATTCTGGAAGATGTACAGGTGGATGAGGCCCTGTTCGTACAACTGATAATTGTTAGTGTCTGTCTTAGTGTTGCCACAGCAGATGCAGGACCGGAGCTGGTACGGGTGGTGTTGGTGTTGGAGAACTTAGATCCTTATTATCAGCAATTAAGATACCGCAGATTCTTTGGTATTATGGGAAACAGTGTCTTGACAGCAGACTTCTTCAAGGGGAGGATTATCTACCTAGATACAGGGCTCTAATAGTTATCTACATTACTTAGGGCACCTTTGAACATTCCACAAAAAGCTAGCTAATATCTCTGAAAGTATAACCAGTATTTCCATTCTGAGAATAGAAACAGTTTTAATTTCCTGAAATAATCTTTTTGGCTCCTAAAAATGAATTTCACAGCTAACAGATAAATTACATCCATTAATTGGAACTCATATGTCAGTTTTTTTCACTTTGTGTGAAACCATCCAAGATGTTACCCAAACCAACAAACTCAACACATTCAAATGATCAGGGAAATTAACTGGAATACGAGATGGGACAATTGAAAAAAAAATTATCCCTTTGGCTTGTTCTTTACTTAGAGCCAACCCAGATGTTGTTAGAAAAAGAGACTCCATAACCGTTGGCGCCTCAGTTACGTAGGAGCCCAAGTGGCGGGAAAAATGTGGGCGGAGCAAAAAGGAGAACCATAATGACGCGCTCATGACTAATGGCTTGGTAAGCTGATACTGACTGTTTTTTGGCTATTGGTTTGGTAAGCTAATGTACTGACTGTTTCATTGGTTATTGGCAAGAACAATAGAGGTGATAAAGTATAAAAGGCTTTTGCACACATGTCTCGGGGTCCAGACTGCTCTGCACTCGTTTTGCAAAACGTTCAATAAAATAGTGTTGGATCCACTGCTGCCTGCCTGGCATCCTTTTCTTCTAAACCGAAAGCAAGAACTTTTTATCTAACAATTTGGTGCCGTGACTCGGATCCTGCTTCGGGGCGCGTCCCCTTCACGCTGAGCCGAGGGGCCGCGGAGGAGAAGTGGCCACAGGCGGTTGTTTTACACTGCCTTCTCCTCACGTCGGCGGTGGCAGAGGCGCTTGGGGACCAACGCCAGAGGGAGAGGGAGACGTGATCACTCCTTTTTGGCACCGGCAGTGGATCAATAGGCAGCTGGATGCGGCTGCGGGTGGGACAGAGGAGGCCTCGGGGAAGTGAAACAGCTTACTTTAGGGGATACATGCGGGACGGTGGTGTGTTTGTGATTGTGTGAGACGCCTACGGGCGAAGCGAGTGAGGAGCCCCGATCTGCATTTCCCTGTCTCGACGACGGGCTGGGTCAGAGGAGGGCGAAGCGCGAGATTTGTTGAGTGAAATCCCACCGTCATGGGCGGGTCCCAATCCAGGCTCACGGAAGAGTCCCATACGCCTTTGGAGTGTTGTTTGCGCAACTGGTCACATTTTAAGCAGGATTATGGAACTAAGATGACGAAGGATCGACTTGTCCTTCTTTGTGCCCGGGAATGGCCGGTATTAGAACCCAAATGGCCACCCGAGGGGTCTTTTGACCCAACCCTGGTATCTGCTGTGCGCATAATAGTAACGCAGAGGGGAAGTTGGGATCAGTTCCCCTATATTGATTCATGGGCAACTTGCGTACCTCTCGGCGGCAGGCCCGCCCCGTGGGTAGTTAAATGTATGTCCTTGGCCCTCCCTGTGATAACTGGAAAAAAATTGATGAGAAAGGGAACACTTAGGGTGGTAGTGACAGCCCCTGAGGATCTGTTGCTTCCTCCTCCCTACGGGACTGCTGTCACGGGGAGACTACGCCTGCCCCCCCCCCAAGGGAGCCTGCCCAAGAGTTGCAACCGTTAAAAATTCCCGAGATTGGGTCTATGACTGAGTTCGAGGACACTCTCCAAGATCGTTTGGATGCCCTCGAGAGAAATTTCAAAGAGATGAAGGGTGCTTGGGGGCCTCGAACCCAGGAAAAGGTGCCTGATAAAGAGGGGGAAACCAAAGGAGGGCCTAATTACAATTTATGAAAGGACCCTCAACCACTAGTAAAATTGACCTTCCCTATTAGAGAGGTCCCCGATCCTACCGCCCAACACCCACAGGGGACAATGTTTGTTTACGTTCCCTTTACGACATCTGATTTGTACAATTGGAAACAGTTCAATCCTCCCTTTGAAGACAACCCTGGTCCACTGTTGTCCTTAATGGAAAATGTGAGGCTTACACACAATCCTACCTGGGATGACACACAGATGTTGTTAAACACTTGCTTCCTTAGTCAAAAACCAACTATTCTTGCGGGGGCGTGAACTAGATTTAGAGAAGAGAACCCCCAGGCGACTGAGGAGCAAATGGCAGAGGTTTTGCCTATTGGGAGGCCTGACTGGGGAGTGGCCACGACAGCGCAAAGGCAATTACATGCCGAATACTTTCGGCTTGTTTTAGCGGGCATGAAACAGGCCTCTCGAAGGGCCCCAATCTGCAAAAGGTCTTGACGTTGAAACAGGACAAAAGCGAGCTCCCCGCCGTCTTCCTCCAAAGGCTGAGAGAAGCCTTTGCTAAATATTAGGGATGGTGGAGAATTTCTCCCTGAAACTTCGGGGGGCCGAGCGCCAACGTGTTCGGCCCCCCGAACAAGTTTCGGGGAGAAATCTTCCGCCCCCCCCCCTCCGGGACGGGACTTACCTTCCCTGAATGTCCCTCCCGGCGGCGGGTCCGGCTGGCGGTTCGTCCGGTGTTCGAGCGGGGCGGGAGCGGCAGCCGGTCTTTCGACCGGCTGCCGCCCCCGCCATTGCAATGAAAGAAAAAAAAAAAACACGTCCCCTGATAGGCTACGTGACGATTCACGTAGCCTATCACGGCAAGATTTGCAAAGTCAGCCGTGATAGGCTACGTGAATCGTCACGTAGCCTATCACGGGTGACTTTAAAAAAAAAAAAAAAAGTGTGCACAGATAATGGCGGCCCCCATAGGGAGCCGCCATTCCCCTTCCTTATTTGGTCGCTGTAGTCTATGTCAATGTTTACGTAGACTACGGCGAAAATAAGGGCAACGCAAATAGCGTTGCCCTTATTTTCGCCGTAGTCTACGTAAACATTTACGTAGACTACAGCAACTAAATAAGGAACGCGAATGGCGGCTCCCTATGGGGGCCGCCATTCGCGTACGCGCTTTTTTTTTTTTTAAGTCAGCCGTGATAGGCTACGTGACGATTCACGTAGCCTATCACGGCTGACTTTCCAGATCTAGCCGTGATAGGCTACGTGAATCGTCACGTAGCCTATCAGGGGACTTTTTTTTTTTTTTTTTACTTTCGTGTTCGCGGCCGGGCGAGGCAGGAAGCCTCCTCCCCGGCCTGAATTTCGGCTGGGCGAGGCGGGATGCCTCCCCCCCCGGCCTGAATTTCGGCCGGGCGAGGCGGGAAGCCTCCCCCCCCCGGCCTGAACTTCGCGGGGGGAGCAGCGAAGCGCTCCCCCCCACCGCGAACAAGCTGCGAGAAAAGGTAAGTGACTTTCGTCCACCCCTACTAAATATACTGACATGGACCTGAATGACCCAAATAACCTACGAATTCTCACAACGCAGTTTGTAGGAAATAGCTGCCAAGATAGTAGAAAGAAGTTACAAAAAGTCGAAGGAGGACTGGCGGCTGATTTGGGAGTCCTGGTTGAGGTAGCCCAGAAGGTCTATGAAAGACGAGAGGAAGAAGAAGAAAAAGAAAAAGATAAAAGGCAGGCAAAACTACTTGCTGCTGTTCTCAAGCCAGAGAAAGGGGGGACTAAGAAGGGTGGAAAGGGGAACACAAAAGGGCCTCCCTTAGGAAAGGATCAGTGCGCTTTCTGTAGAAAGATTGGGCACTGGAAACAAGACTGTGAAGCCCTGAAACAGAAAGAGAAAGAAAGCAGGGGGGAGAACAAAGAGTGTTGTATGAACAAGAAAGAGATTAGGGCAGACCGGGGCCCGGACCCCTCTTGGCCGTTTCCGAGGCAAGACGGGACCCCATGGTCAAAATTAAAGTTGGGGGTCGCTCCTATGATGCCCTTGTGGATACAGGGGCTGCCTTGTCCATACTCCCCCTTAACAAGCCACCAACGGGAAGTGGGGGAACTACCACCATAATGGGGGTCGAGGGAAGGGCAACGCGAGTGCCCCTTTCTCGTCCTTTGTTTACTAAAATTGGAAAAACACACCTAGAGCACACATTTGTCTGTACCCCCTCCTGTCCAGTGGCATTGTTAGGGAGGGACTTATTGACTAAGCTCCAAATTGAGATCACTTTCACCCCTGATGGAAGAATGGAAGTACGACTTCCCAAGCAACAGAGCAGCAACTATCAAATGGCCCTTTTTAAAGCCATGGAGGAACCCACCTCAGAGGCAAATGAAGACTGGTGCTTAATAGAAAACAGAGTCAACCCACTGGTTTGGGCCGGGGTTGGAGGGGCCTCTCGTGCCAAATCGGCGGCACCATACAAAATTCCTCTCAAGGAAGGGGCGAAACCAGTTCATATGAAACAATATCCCCTTTCCAGCCAAGGGAAGCTGGGTCTACAACCAGTAATAACGAAGCTCTGAGAGGAAGGCCGACTCATCGAGATAATGTCCCCCTTCAACACGCCCATTATCGCTGTGTCAAAAGGGGGGGGGCAAAAGGTTTCGCCTCGTGCAAGACCTCCGCCTCATTAACCAGCAAAGCGAGGCCCCCCACCCTGTGGTCCCTAACCCACACACCCTTCTCGTAAGAATTCCAGGAGATCATGCATGGTTTACTGTCATAGACCTAAAAGACGCTTTCTTTAGCATCCCACTCCACCCTGATTCGAGGCCTTTGTTCGCCTTTGAGTGGGAAAGCCCAGAGGGTGAGTCAAAGGTTCAATTAACAGGGACAGTGATCCCTCAGGGGCTCAATCTTTCACCGGTCGTTTTTGGTCAGCAACTTCAAAAGGACCTCGAGCCTTGGGTCCATCAGCACCTTGAGGTGCATCTCCTCCAATATTGTGACGACCTCCTGATCTCAGCCAAGGCTAAGGATATGTGCCTAAATGGAACAATTTCCCTCCTTAATCATCTAGCAGAGAGAGGCTATAAAGTGTCAAGGGAGAAGGTGCAGCTAGTCCGACCAACTGTAAAATTCTTAGGTTACCACTTAGCCTAGGGGACCCAAAGCTTGGGATCAGAAAGAGTCGAAGTCATTCGTGACACTCCTGTCCCTACGTCCCCCCATGAGCTAAGAGACTACCTGGGCTTGACTGGATTCTGTCGGCTGTGGATAGCCGACTATGGGGAAATAGCACGACCACTATATGAGGCACTGCAAAAGGATAAATTAGACAAATGGAAATGGACTAAATAAATGAATAAGTCTTTCCTCAGCCTTAAAGCTGCCCTTGTGTCACCACCGGCCCTCGCCATGCCAAATCCCAGTCGACCGTTTAGACTCTATGTGCATGAGAATAAGGGCGTAGCCTCGGGGGTACTCTGCCAATGGACGGGCCCTTCCTGGAGACCAGTGGGTTACTACTCCAAAGTCCTTGATGTTGTAGCACGAGGATGGCCGAGCTGCTTGAGAGTGGTAGCAGCAACAGCCTTGATCTGCACTGAAGCTGAAAAAATGACAATGGGAGGGACCATCGAGGTCTGGGTGCCACATGGGGTGCCGCAAATCCTAGGGTCAGGGGGAGGAAGCAAATTCCTCAACCCAGCTTGGCACTCCTGATATGAAATAGGCTTGTTAACGAACGAAAGCCTCACTTTCATAGGGATGGCGGAGAATTTCTCCCCGAAACTTCGGGGGGCCGAGCACCAACGTGTTCGGCCCCCCGAACACGTTTCGGGGAGAAATTCTCTGCACCCCCCCAACCCCCGCACCCCCCCCGGGACGGGACTTACCTTTGGCGAATGTCCCTCCCGGCGGCGGGTCCGGCCGGCGGTTCGGCGGGTCTTCGTCCGGGGCGGGAGTGGCAGCCGGTCTTTTGACCGGCTGCCGCCGCCGCCATTCCAATAAAAGAAAAAAAAAACACGAACGCCCCCGTGATAGGCTACGTGACGATTAATGTAGCCTATCATGGTTAGATTTGCAAAGTCAGCCGTGATAGGCTACGTAAATCGACACGTAGCCTATCACGGGTGACTTAAAAAAAAAAAAAAGCGCGTACGGATAATGGCAGCCCCCATAGGGAGCTGCCATTCGCATTCCTTATTTGGTCGCCGTAGTCTACGTAAAGATTTACGTAGACTACAGCGACCAAATAAGGAACGCGAATGGCGGCTCCCTATGGCGGCCGCCATTTGCGTACGCGCTTTTTTCTTTTAAAGTCACCCGTGATAGGCTACATGACGATTTACGTAGCCTATCACGGCTGACTTTGCAGATCTAGCCGTGATAGGCTACGTTAATCGTCACGTAGCCTATCACGGGGGCTTTTTTTTTTTTTTAACTTTTTAGTTCACGGCTGGGCGAGGTGAGGCGCCTCCTCCCCAGCCTGAATTTCGGCTGGGCAAGGCGGGAAGCCTCCCCCCCGGCCTGAATTTCGGCCGGGCGAGGCGGGAAGCCTCTCCCCCCAGCCTGAACTTCGCGGAGGGAGCAGCGAAGCGCCTCCCCCCCACCGCGAAAAGCTTCGAGGACAGGTAAGTGACTTTCGTGCACCCCTACTGACTTTCAAAGCCTGCTCTAGCTTCAACATCGCCACCCTGTTACCAGCAATACAGGCCACACGTGGGCCGGGGCTCCCAGATCATGATTGTCTTGAAGTACTTGACTTGGACACCAAGGGTCGGCCAGATCTTGAAGATGAACCATTGGAGGGGGCCGGAGATTTGTTTGTGAATGGGTCCAGTTATATGCTAGATGGGAAGCGTTACACAGGGGCGGCTATCATCACCCATAGCGAAAGTGTCCATGAAGAACGACTGCCTCCTCATTTCTCCGCCCAATCCGCTGAACTGGTGGCCCTGACAAGAGCTTTGCAGGCAGGCAAAGGAAGGCGGGTAAATATTTACACTGACAGTAAGAATGCTTTTGCCGTTGTGCACGCTCACGGACAGTTATGGAAAGAGAGGGAATTCCTTACAGCAAATGGATCCCCAGTTGCCAATGGCAGCTTAATCGTAGACCTCTTGGATGCCCTCCAGTTACCCTTACAAGTGGCAGTTATCCATGTCCGAGCCCATGGAAGGGAAAAAGAGGAAAAGTGGAGGCAAGGAAATCAAAGAGCTGATGAGGTCGCAAAGAGAGCAGCCAGGGAAGGAATCCAAGGAACATTCCTTGTCTTACCCAGAAGGGGGGAGTGCCCCACATACTCCCCCTCTGAGTTGCAAATGGCATAAGAACACAAAGTGAGTCTTGGCGATCATGGATGGATCCAGATGACGGATGGAAGACTGCTTCTTCCACAGACCCTGCAGGGAGCTATCCTGGAACAAGTGCATCACTCTCTTGGACACCCTGGGGCATCAGCCATGATTAACTATTGCAAGAGGCTATTTGTCTCCCCTGGCCTAACTGTACGTGCCCATCGACTAGCCGCAACCTGCGAGGTCTGTCAGAAAACTAATTCCCCCAGAGCTCCCCCTCCACCAAAAGGAGGGCGACCATGGGCATACTATCCCTTCCAGAGGGTACAGATCGATTTTGCTGAAATGCCACCATATAGAGGTTACAGGTATTTGCTTGTAATAGTGTGTCAAATGATGGGGTGGGTAGAAGCGTTCCCATGCAGGAACTGTCAAGCAAAAACTGTAGTTGCTAAATTGTTACAGGAGGTGGTGCCCAGGTTCTCCTTGCCTGAAGTTATAGAATCCGACCAGGGCTCACATTTCACTTCAGCTGTTATGCAAGGGTTGGCACGAGCTCTGGGGGTAGAGTGGCACTTACACTGCCCCTGGAGACCCCAGGCAAGTGGGCAAGTTGAAAGAACCAATCGGAGTCTCAAGGAGACTCTAACCAAGCTCCAGCAAGGGGTAAGACTCACTTGGGTTGAGGCTCTGCCAATAGCTTTGACAAATCTTCGAAAAATGCCAAGAAAAGACATAAAGCTGTCCCCCTTTGAACTAATGTTTGGATTCCCGCCTCGGGTACACTGCGGAAGGAGGGAGGAGGTCAAATGGGAAATGGGAGATCAGATGTTAAGGGGCCAGTTGATTTCTCTACAGTCTGTTCTTTCACAGCTACGAGCCTACTCTGTCCCATTCCAGAGATTGCCACTAAATGCTCCCATCCATCTTTTCCAACCGGGAGATGAAGTACTGCTGAAAAAGTGGAATAAAGAAGCTTTAAAGGAAGGGTGGGAAGGACCCTACCTAGTGGGACCAACCAGCCATTCATGTGTAAAACTTGTAGGTTCTAGCAGATGGACACAATGCAGCCGGTTGAAGCCATTTAGACGACCCCTGCCTCCCCCTGTCACCCGGAGAGAACAGGAGGACACGGGCAATGGTCCTCTGCTCCCTGGCACTCCCCAGGAAGCTGCCAGGGACACAGGCGAAGAAGCCATCCAGGAGCCACAATCGCCTCTTGTCTCTAAATCCCAGCACCTAGGAAAGGCCAAGATCCGACTTAATCGGGCTTGATAGAATAGCTACTCTTGCTAAAATGAAGTGGCCGTGGATCCTAACATTGCTTACCTATGGAGTAATGGGATCAAAACAATCTTGTTGCCAAGAAGGGGGAAACACAGTCTTCAGAACTTCTCTAGGGACAGAATACTACAAATCCATGAAGTCTATCACTTGCTTAGGAAAGAAGGTTTTCAAGATACAATTAACCAAACCCTACACCTATTATACTGGTACTCGGAAAAGCCAATTACCACTAGGGGCCAAAGTTTGCCTCACTAAGGGAGGGCAGTGGGGATTAGATCGATGGACCCGCGGCGGGTCCATCAGACCATTAAGCAAGTTGTGCAGCAAGCCAGGCTAACCCCTGCAGCCCCACGTCCGCCCCCCTTAATAAAGATCCCAGAGATAGAGAAGCGCCCCTGGAAAGCCAGATTAGGGGTCCCAATAACAGAAGAAACTGATAATGTGTGGCTAGAATGGGTAAAGTACACCGCCAAGTCCTTAAATAAGTCTGACTGTTTTATTTGTGCTGCAGGAAGATTGGTAGCAAGGGTACTGCCTTTTCCTCTGGGATGGGACACTCCCTCCCTCCTCACCTGTGTGATCCGTTTGTTCCAGCACCCTAACGCATGGGGAGAGGAGGAGTGCCAGACTCTCAATAAGTTGTACCCTCCCCTCAAATTAGAAAATCGTGTTATACTCCCTGTAGCTTTTGTGCAACAAAGAAACCATACTGGATGTATATACTGAAATCTTATAGGGGGAGGGGAGCCTGTAGGGAACCTGACAAACAAATGGAGATGTATTAATTCCACTAGCTTTAAAAATGATTCCCTCCCAATCCCACAGGCTGATCTCTGGTGGTATTGCGGGGGTCTAGAGTTGTATGAAGTATTGCCCTTCAAATGGTCAGGAGTTTGTGGACTGGTTCAGTTGGCAGTCCCCTTTTCAATCGCATTTCATCCAACAAGGGAGACTAGCCAACCCCGACAGAAACGGTCAGTAACCCCTTTTGATAATCGAATATACATTGACTCTGTAGGGGTGCCAAGGGGAGTGCCAGATGAGTTCAAAGGGAGAAATCAAATCGCTGCACAGTTTGAATCTACCCTGTTTTGGTGGGCGACCATTAACAAAAATGTAGATTGGATCAATTACATTTATTATAATCAACCAAGATTTATAAATTATACCCGTGATGCTGTAAAAGGATTGGCTGAGCAGCTAGATGCCACTAGCCAAATGGCCTGGGAAAATCGGCGTGTTCTTGATATGATGTTAACAGAAAAAGGAGGGGTATGCGTTATGTTAGGTGGGCGGTGCTGCACCTTCATCCCTAACAACACTGCCCCAGACGGCACAGTAACAAAAGCATTACAAGGTCTCACCACCTTATCTGAGGAGTTAGCCAAGAATTCAGGGATTAACAACCCCCTGACTGCCTGGCTAGAAAAGTGGTTTGGAAAATGGAAACACCTAGCAGCCTCAATCCTTATCTCACTTGTAGTGGTGGTAGGAGTTCTGGTATTATTTGGTTGCTGCATTATCCCCTGTGTCAGAGGCTTATCCCAGCGATTGATAGAAACCGCTCTGTCAAAACAGATGCTCTTGTTTTATTGTACCAATAAAGAGGCTCCGTTTTAAACGCTTTAAGACGTGAGTAAAGACTTAAAGGAGGGAATTGTTAGAAAAAGAGACTCCATAACCGTTGGCGCCTCAGTTACGTAGGAGCCCGAGTGGCGGGAAAAATGTGGGCGGAGCAAAAAGGAGAACCATAATGACGTGCTCATGACTAACAGCTTGGTAAGCTGATATTGACTGTTTATTGGCTATTGGCTTGGTAAGCTAATGTACTGACTGTTTCATTGGTTATTGGCAAGAACAATAGAGGTGATAAGGTATAAAAGGCTTTTGCACACGTGTCTCGGGGTCCAGACTGCTCTGCACTCGTTTTGCAAAACGTTCAATAAAATAGTGTTGGATCCACTGCTGCCTGCCTGGCATCCTTTTCTTCTAAACCGAAAGCAAGAACTTTTATCTAACAATGTGATACTAAACATGTCACTTATATTAGTATAATAATAATACCACCACCACCACCACTACCACCAGTTAAAAGTAGTCACAGGGGGAACTATTTTTTGTCAGGAACATGACACACGGAGAGGGAGGGTTAACCTTTTCCTCCCCCCAAGTTACGCTCATCCCCAAGCTGCTATTAGGCCTGGAAGTGAAGCTCCCATTGGTACTGCAGTCTTCCCATTTTCTTCGAGGGGGTAGTCTTCACAAGGGATTTGGTGTGAAGTTAGTTAGAGCAGTTTGAGGCCCTTCGCAACAGATGACGTCATCGCCAATCTCTTGCCAACCAGCCGCTTCCCTCTTGAAAAGCCGCATTTTCTGAAACTCCTTTTACTCTGACTTTTTTTTACTGAAAGCGGCTCCCTGGTGGTTTCGCCACAGTGTGCCATGTCCCCCCCCCCACATTAAATCCTGGGTATGCCTCTGTGACCTGGCAGTGACATGTTCGAGTGGGTGGGATGCCCCATTCCCCCTTGTTTCTCTAATCGAAGTAATTTTTCCCATTGAGAAAATCCCCAGGGGCTCAGCAGCAACCCCTCACATTGCCACAGTAGTGGAGACACTCATTCACCTTTCCTAGCCTGCTTTGAATCTTTAACATATCCCCCCTTCTGTGCATGTTTACTCGGAAGTAAGAAGTAAATCTTGTACCCCTGTAGTGAACCTTAAACATATCTCTATGCATTCAGGTCTCATCTACAAACCTCTTCCAGCTTCTCCAGGGTATTTCACTATAGCAATAAAGGGTTAAAGGCTAACTTTAGTAACTCACCCTAAAGCGCTCTTTCACTTCTCTGATTCTCTCTTAAATCGCTTTTGCCATGCTGTGCTTCTTTGATGTTCTGTAGTTTCTCAGATGTAAAATCATTTCTCTGTTGTTATGTAAAGTCCCTTCTCCGCTTTATCACAGTAATGATGATCTTTTGGGTTTACGGAAGCTTCTCATTGTGAGCAGGGTGAAGGAGAAAGGGAGAAAGGAGGGGTTGGAAGCAATAACTCCGTGGCAGAGTGCTGGAATGGGGTGAAATTGGGGGGCTGGGCTGCTTTCAGGGTGGGGGGTCTTCAGATGCTGTACTCCAGAATTGGGGATTTTGGTTTCTCAAGGCAAAAAGTGCACACATTGGAGAAAAGCGGGGGAGATAATGTAGTAGCAGCAGGAAGCCTGGACAGGGGTGGGAAACAAGCCTCTCTCATTGGTTGAGCCACCCCTGCCAGGTTGATGACACTCAGTTATACTCCCTGCCCCCCACCTGGAAGTATGTTCCTTTCAAGTGCTGTGTGACCCCTGAAAACCAGATTTTAAAGGTACAGTACATGGGGCTTATCTTGTGTTGTGTGTCCCTGGCAGACCAAAGCTGATTCCATGACAGCCTGGATAATACTCCAATGCACTTCTCATTCTGTTGTTGTGAAGATCTCCCCCTGGGCTCATAGCAGATGGTGGGAGTGGGGTTTTGGAACCACAGTGGGCTAGGAAAGGGTAACTCCCATACATTACAGTCCTGATGAAAAACTCCACCCCACCACTACTGTTCTGTGTGTGTGTTGTTGTTTTTTAAAAAAACTCACTCAACTGCAGGTGACAAGTTTAGCATCATATCTAGTTTGTCCCTTACATACTTCTGGTATCAGATCTGGGCTGGGAGAAAACATAGTGTCTGTGGGGCAGAGCAGAAGAAGGGAGCGGGGGGGGGAGGTTCAGTTCTTCTCATCCATGCATCCCTTTTCATACTGCAATTACACTCCCCCACACACCAGACCAAGATGAAGCAGACCAAGATGGTGCCCCTTCCGATTTCACATACAAAAGATGACTGGATTGCCAGTCTGTGTTTAGTAGTGATAATGCGACAGCAGTCTCCACTGCACCTGAAGGTAGCAGGTTAACTTAGGGGGCAGAGAGCAGGCTTCATGGCACACAGGTCTCTCCTCCAACACCTTGCTGCTGCCTCTCAGCCTCTGCTGCCAGAGGCAACTGCTTCACTCTGCCTAATGGTAGAGCCGGCCCTGCCCCCTATTTTATATGTGAATAGGTCAGGCAAGTGAACAACCACCATGGCTGCCCCAATCATGTGTCTTATTTGGCCCCCAATGATCAGCTGGGCCAACTCATCATGCTACCTTCTTCTATATTTCTCAGTTTCCTTTGACCTGACAAGGGTGTGGTATGTAGGGCACACTTAAGAATGTACTTGGCATGTTTTCATCAGATACATTCACAGTGCCAAGCAGGCAACATGTAAAATTTCAGACCTGTATATCTGCAGAGGACACAGGTTATTAAAGCATTCCTTAGGAAGCAGTTGTCAGAAGTCCTGTCCCGTCCCCTTCCACAAGCAGGACACTTTTAAGGCTACCATTTCATTGAGCGGTTGTGAAATTCAATTCTGAGTGCATTTTAATGGGTAACTCTCCACCTGCATCCAATAAGGACCAGTTCATTTGGGAAAATAAGTGAAACCAACATATGTATTGACCTTTAGCCTTTGGTTAATCTGCTGTCTGAAAAGCAAATTATTGGCTCTTCTTGTCAATGAAGTCATTTCTCCTTACTTAGGATGAGAACTAAGAGCTGGGTGAGAACAATATAAACAAGAGAAACTACATTGGACTAAAAATGTGGATATTCTTAACAGCAATTTTTTTTTGCTGTGCACCTCTCTCTATTGTGCTCTTATCCTAAAAAGGAATTTTCTCCTTTCGGTTATTCCTCCCCTGTGGCAGCCACTCCAGTGCAATATACATGAAGAACTGGCTGGAGTTCTGCCACAAATTTGCTGATCAGCTCACCATGTTGAAGTCCCAGGCAGCAAGTGACCGCCGTTTATGATTTTAACACCACTCAGTATAGATAAGGCTATCCATGGCTACCAGTAATTATGGCTATATATTACCCCAGTATCAGAGTCTTTATGCCTCTGAATACTAGTTGCTGGGTGCATGAGCAGGAGGGTGCTATTGTACACATGTTTTCCTTGTGGGCTTCCCGTAGATATCAAGTTGACTAAGGTGTAAACAGAATACTGGACTGAACAGGCCTTTAGTCTGATCCAGTATGGCTCTTCTTACGTTCTTTAAGAGGAATACATGATCCAGAGGGCAGTCCACTACCATATATTCAGTGGACAGTAACAGGATATTACTTTCAAGCCCAAGTCTGATTCTGTGTAAAACATGCAGCCAACCAGAAGCAACCCAACTCATAAGCCCAGTTGAAGTCCACCAGGAGAAGAGCCTTCAGTGTGGTGGCCCCCTTTCTTTGGAACTCCCTGCCCCTGGAGGTCAGGCAGACACCAACACTGTGTTGTGTTTGGTGCCTCCTGAAAACAGCACTGTTCCAGGATGCATTCCTTCACTGGCCAGCCATGGTTTCTATTGGTATTGTTTTTAAAAAGCATAATTTTCATAATGGTGTTCTAATCTTTCATCCTTTTACTATTTTATCTTTTATGTTCACCCCTCCAAAATCTGTTTTAAATATGGAGCTCTATACAAATAGTGTAAACAAACAAACAAACAAGCACTGGTCAATAAGGAACAGCACACTAAACCAGAGAGAACTCTTGAAAATGTTGATTTTGAGCTCCTTACAAATGCTAAACCCGGCCACATTAGAAACACTAGGAAGTTGTGCAGTAAAAACATGCATCATGGATTATGGAAGCTAATACATGGTTTCTTACTAAATTGGGTTGTTCTACCAAAGGGAATTGTGTCCTGTGCAAGGGGTTTGCTTCCACTTCTAGAAAGTTTCACCACAGCCCTTGAGTAAGCTACAGCATTTGAGATTATTTCCCCCTGCAGATCACAAGAAACCACATTCTCAGGCAAATCCCTATTGTTCTCAGGAGAATGACTCCTTTGGCACATACATTAATTTAATCCTACAGAACACAATGCCTTCTGGCCTGTGTTTTTTTGTTTTTCTTTTGTTTTTAAATACAGTTTTATTGTTGTGGAAAGGCCTTAATGAGGAAGAAAAAAATATTTAATAAAATGGATCAAGTGCCTTTGGGAAAAATTAGCACACAATGCCTTCTTGTGAAGCCAGTTGAAACAGTGGATTGATGCAGTGATCGACCTTACAGGAAGTATTTAAAAAGCACAGATGGCTCAGGTTTACATGTTTACAAAAAGCTAGAAAGGCAGTTAAAGTCTTCAAGTGTGGTATAATTTACGAGAAGGTCATATATTCAGTGGTTGAAAATGAACCCAAAGACTATTGTAAACACACTTATTAGGGTTTCTGAAGGTTTAATCCCAGTATATTTAATTCTTCTCTGCAGTATTAGAGGCAACTGTTTTCATTTCTTAGTGAGAAGAAATCCCTCGAGCATGGAAAAAAATGTAACATTTCATTTAAGGGTTTGGAAGAATCAAGTTGTTGCCATATGCTGGAGTTTTGTTACGCAACTGCTACTGTTACTATATAATTAGAATACTTTTGACACTAATTTAACAAAATGGCTCATGATGTGACCAAAATAAAAATTCTGGGGGTGTGGGAGGAGGGGAGAAAGTGATTAGAAACAAGGTAATAGCAAGCAGCAGTAAGAGAAACATACAACAGCCCCTTCTGCATTGAGATTTTCCAGTGCACCATGATAGAAAGGCAGTGACCGGTGGGCCCCGAAAGGCTATCAAGTTCCTAAGCAGTTTAGGGGCAGCTAAACAATGTAGGTAAGGGAAGTCAGCAAGCCAGATCCGTAACTTTCTGGATAAGGATAGTCTGGACTTTCCATCCATCCTTCTATTTTTTTTTTCTAGCTGCTGTCTGAATGTAAGTGGATCAAGACTGGTAAACTTAACACTAGACTTTAAAAGAAGTTCAGATTGCATACGTGCAAAAGTAAGTAACGTTACACATTGTGTAGATATTACTTGGCAGGGGTAATTAACTCACCAAGCCAAACACTGGTTAGTTTACCAAGCCCTAAATTCATGTTAACCTCTTTTTTCACTGAAACAGGACAAAGTAAGGAATTAGGGCTCAAATAAGGTGGTCCCTACCTCACTGCCATACTGGGAGCTGGGAGACCCATGTTCAACTCTCTGCTACCACCATCCCATGTACATTTGTGAACACACAGACCATTTGCACAGGGCAACTATATCTAAGCCTGAAGTATTTAACAGGGCTGTAGCAAAATAGGAAAACTTCATATACTCTGCCTTGAGCTCTTGGAAAAATGGTGGAATACAAAAGTAATATATGAATAAGTTCATTATTTCATAAGTTCATAAGGTGTTTACTGTTGTTCCCTATAGAAAATAACTTTCTGCCTTTCTATTGTAAATCATTTCCATTTAAAAGCAGAACACAATCGAGTCAGGATTTGCGAGGAATCCAGTAGAGGCAATGGACTGTTTTTACTGAGTTTACCATAGGTGATGTTCAGTTAACCAACGTGCACCAGCTATACAGAAAGTACAAGCCATATGTATCAACTATACAGAAACAGAATTTGTGTGGAGATGTCACTGGAAGTTGTTCGTAAACCAGCTATCATCTTCTGAAAATCAAAATGAACTTCTAGTTCCCTTCAGCTCACCTTCGGAACCGTGATGAAAATAAAATCAAGTTGACCATGGTGTAATATGTATAAGCATCTGCATACACACAGTAGGAACACAGGAAGCTGCCTTATACTGAGTCAGACCCTGGGTCCATCTAGCCCAGTACTGTCGACACTGACTGGCAGTAGATTTCCAGGGCTTCAGGCAGGATTCTTTCCTAGCCCTACCTGGAGATAATGGGGATTGAATCTTGGACCTTCTGCATGCAAAACAGGTGCTCTACCCCTGAGCTACATCCCCTCAGTAAGAAAGAATCCTAAACAGAGTGAACATCAATTATTACTCAAACCTAGCAATGTAGTTTCAAATCCCTGGAACGGGGTGGGGAATGAGGTGCTGTTATTTTGTTTCTGGGATTGGTGCTGCCCTTGCTGGAGAAGCCTGTGGGTTGGATCCAGACTAAGTAAGTCATGCTTTAGTCCCACTGAAATCAATGGGACATAAGTTGGTCATGACTAACTTGTCCTATTGAGTTCAATGGACTAAAGGAGGCTTCCCCAACCAGATGCCTTCCAGATGTGTTGGACTTCAACCCCATCACCTTCAGACAGCAACTGCAGTGCTAGCTAGGGATGATGGGAATAGTAGCCCAACCCATCTAGAAGGCATCAGGTTGGGAAGGCTGGATTACTTGACTGGATCCTGGATTGCTGGATCCAATCCTGTGTTCTTACATCACTAGAGAGATCAGACAGAGGTCAGTGGAGGTGTAGTGGTTCTGACGTAGTTGGTACCAGACTATTTGGCAAGTGCTTGAACAGCATTTACCAAGCACGACTCATCACAGAAAAATCCCAAGAAAACAATGATGAGCTCATTTAACATCAACAAGAAAATTTGGTTACCATAGCAACTGAAATACAATGCATCAACATCTCCTGACAAGTTTGAAATGTCTGGGTGAAAGAAATACCCTAGCTTTGTGCAGTGTTATAATATCTAGGGGGAGGGGGGGAGAGCTTCATGACAACAGAATGAGAAGCATGTTGGAGTATTACCCAGATTTTCATGGAATCAGCTTTGGTCCATCAGCGACACATAAAGCGAGATAAGCTGAGTGTAGCATACCTTTAAAATCTAGTTTTCAGTGCTTGAAAGTAACATACTTCCGGATAGGGTGGGGGAGTAGAACGTAACGTCATCAAACTGGCAGGGGCTGCTCAGCCAATGAGAGAGGCTTGTTTCCTGCCCCTGTCCAGGCTCCCCACTGCTACTACATTATGAATGGAGAGCAACTAATTTTCCCTGTGGGTGCAGATTTCCCTAAAGAACCCCAAATCCCCAGTTCTCCAGTGCAGCATCTGAAGGCTCCTGAGAGCTCCCCTCCACCCCAATTTCACCGCATCCCAGGAATCTGCTGCAGAGTTATTGCTCCCACCCCGTTTTCCCCCAAGTGCGCACTTTTACCTATTGCTTCCAACCTCCCTTTCCCCTTCTCCCTGCTCACAATGAGAAGCTCTCCTAAACCAGGAAGATCGTTACTGCAATAAAACGATAAAGCGGAGAAGGGACTTTACATAACAACAGAGAAACTACAGAACATCAAAGAAGCACAACATCGCAATGGTGATTTAAGAAAGCATCAGAGACTAAAGTTAGCCTTTAACCTTTTCACTGCAGGACAGATAGATTTATTTCTTACTTCTGAGTAAACATGAACATAAGGGGGGACATGTTAAATATTAAAAGCAGGCTATCTAAGGTGAATGAGTGCCCCACTACTGTGGTAATGTGAGGTGTCGCTGCTGCGCTCCTGGGATTTTCTCAATGGGGAAAACTACTTCCATTGGGGAAACAAGGAGGAATGGGGCATCCCACCCCCTTGACCATATCACTGCCAGGTCACAGAGGCACGCCCAGGATTTAATGCGGGAGTGTGTGTGTGGACAGACACATGGCACACTGTGGTAAAACCGCCAGGGAGCCGCTTTCAGTAAAAAGGTTGGAGTAAAAGGAGTTTCAGAAAAAGCGGATTTTCAAGAGGGAAGTGGGTGGTTGACAGCAGATTGGTGATGTCATCTGTTGCAAAGGGGCTCAAACTACTCTAACTTTGTACTAAATCGTTCGTGAAGACAGCCCTTAGGACACAAAGTCTTGATGACAGGGATGAGGTTTGGGGCCAAGATGCCTAAAATCTTCTTAATCTGGCTGCAATGTTAAATGCACCATATCTTAAATCTGATTGCTCCAAGTCTAGATGAAGACTCACTGCCTCAGGGCTTAACATTTCATCTTGGCGGTATGATTAGCAGGCTGCTATGACTTCAGTCTTTCGAAGCATCAACATGTTCTACAGCGACAGTATGCGTCAGGCCACAGGAGTCGATCTCATTTTGGAAGGAGTGTGCATGCGGAGCCGGAGCAAATGGTGGGACAAAGACTGCAGTCACGTATGGGTGCCAGGAGTCTGCATTTACAAAGCCAAAAGTTGTCTCTATGTTAATGAAACAACTTGTATGTTAGATTTAGCATGGATATAATGCCTCATGCAGAAGACACACAAAGGATAACATTCCAGACATAGCTCCAGGGGGTCATACATTTTCTCTGAGAATGTATTTTCCAACATGGCACTTTCAGAGCTCCGTAGGCTCGGGTGCAGCACCCAAGAATGTGTTTTTTAGTCCTTCAGGTGAAACAGGGAGAAGTGAACCTCAATTCAACCTAACCAGCTGTAGACAAAAACCGGAGTTATCTGTGAAAAAATAAGATGGCATGTAATTTTTTCTTAAAACAGCAAAGACAACTATAAGAAATATTTGCTAAATGCTCAAAGCAAATTTTTTGAAATGTTTGGAATTGGTTTCAGGTTTCAATGGACTTAAGTAAGCCTAACTCTGCATAGGACTGGTCTGTTAATGTCACTTTCATTATTATGAGCAGATGCAGTAAGTTCTATTTCCCATCTTTGTTCATCCTCAACAGGAATGTATTCTATTTCCTCACACCATGTAAGCTTTTATTATTACAGTGATTTTTTTTCTCCTTTGAAATGTCCTAAACCACATTATATTTGACAAACCCCCTTTCAAGTCAGCAGATATGGCCTGATACCTTACTAAGCTGTCAATTGATGATACAAGGGAAGTCTCTGAATCAAAGCATTTAGATATGTGAGCTCTCTGTTTTCATTTTGACAATACCCCCAAGGAAATGACTTCTGCTTCGTTACTACCAGTGCCAAATCCATCACAGTGAAATTATTTCTTAAAATGTAGGAAGTTATTAAGCCGAATTGTCATTAAATTGTTCTGAAAGAGGTCCCCCCACCCCACCCAAGAACTCATATGTAGAAATGTGGGTGGTAGAGACTGGCTAAAAGCAGAAAATCATGGACCTTTAAAAAAGTGGCTTCTAACAGCAAACAACACCCCACCTTTTCCAAACCTCACAAGAAGAATTTGTGCAGTGCAACAACATTGCCTGTTTTTTTAGTTTTTGATAGATGCCTTAGTTCAGTGCGAACACTCAGGAAAAAGAGGTATCGAAGGTATCAAAATGGTTACTGCAATGTAGACTGCAGTCCAGTCATAGGTGAAGCTGAACACAGGTAGAGGAGAAGAGCAATGCAAGCAGCCCATTTGAGCTGTTTATGGTGTTCCTTGGTTACCACAAGTTCCTGGGTTGCATCCAGTGTTAAACCTATTGAAGTGAAAGGGACTTAAGTTAAACTAACATTGGATACAAGTCCTTGTTACTGCCTTGGGGTGTGAGGCTCACTTGAGACATTTCCAGAAGGCTATATAATCCCTACCGCTTTGCCTTTGATTAAGATAATATATGAAGCTGCATTCTACTGAGTCACACCATTGGTCCAACCAGCTCAGTACTGTCTACTCCAGCCTTCTCCAACCTGGTGCCCTCCAGATGGTTTGGACTACAACTCCCACCATCCCCAGGCAGCATGGCATTGTTCACACTGGCTGAAGATGATGAGGGTTGCATTCCAGCACATCTGGAGGGCACCAGGTTGGGGAACACTAGTGTTACTCTATTTGGGCAGTGGGTCTCCAAGGTCTCAACCTGAGATCTTTTCCAGCCCTGCTATCAGAGATCCATTTAGCTGAAGATAGCAAGGACTGCCTCCTGGGACCTTGAGCATGAAATACAAACCATGTGCTCCACACTGAGCTACTAATGTCAAGTTATGACTAGTACAACATCATCAGGGCTAACATGATTTTTAAGGATGTATCTGAAAGCACTCTAAATAGCATGCGCGCAGAATCGATAGACCCATGGTTAAAGTACTAGACCACTAAATTTATGAAGACCGCTTGTTTTCACAGCAGAAACTTCATCAATGTGTGCATCGAGGCGGCTGCTTCATCAACTGCACATTCAGTTTGAGCTAGGAATGTGTGTGTTTGGAGGGCTGCTATCTAAATCAACGTATGTGTAAATTAAACCCAGCATGGACACATTCAATTTCTAAAAAGAGAAAAGAACAAAAGGAGGGGGTTAGTTCAAAGGCGCTTGAAAGGAACTGTCAGAATGGTCAAATCTCTTCAAAATGGTTGGGGGTTATTTAAAGCCACAATAATGGACGCTCGGGGCATCTCTACCCCAGCCTAAAACCCCGCATTTAAAACGGGGCTTTCTGCTTCCATTTTAAATGCAGGATCACACGACTCCCTTTTTCATGTGCTTCCTTCCCCCCCTTCCCTTCCCCCTCCTTCTCCCCATATCTGAGTCTTCCATTACCTTTCATGGATCTCACTCCTCTTCATTGCTCCTCTTCTTGCCACTTTCCCTCTTTTCACAGAGGGAACTGAAGCGGGTAATTTGATAGCTCATTATCTGCAATCTATTTAAAAACGGAATTAAGGTCATTTAGTGCAGGAGACGCCCTAGTTCCCAACATCATTTAAAGGGCCTGCAACGTTCTTGAGTGTGCAATCTCAATAGCAGGATAAAAGCTCCATGTGAAGGAGCCCCAAAAGTGTAAGTGCTGCCCAAAGTGGGGCAGGGGGAAGAGCACTTTGGCAAAAACAGTGAGTATGTTTTTGTCAGGGTTCCCCTTATGACCTGGACCCCCTGAGCAACTCCTTAAGGATCTCTTGCCTCCTTAAGCGTCCCACGTTCCTTCTTTTAAACTTCCCCTTCCCAGTAACATGGGGTTTAGGCTGTAGATGTGGGTGACTGACACTCTAGACACAGGGCTTAACCACAACAGTTTACTTAGTAGATTTAAAACAACCAATTTATAACTACAGGTATTTAGACAATAGAACCGAGTGATACAAAAGTCATTAAAAGAAAAGAAAATTTGCAAAATGCAAGTTCCTGTACCCAGCGGTGTAAAGGTGGTGGGCTGCGCTGGCGCATCGCTCTGGCACTTTTTTTGAAGCCTGCCCCCAGCCGGGTCACAGTCTGCTAGGGAAGGAGGAGGGAGCAGAGGGAGTGTGGGCGGCTGCCTCTCATCTACTACGCAGAGCCAGCCAGACAAAGGGAGCGAGAGAGAGGGAGCCGCCTGAGGGAGCTCTGCAGCCTCCTCTGCCCGCCCTTCTCCTCCTCAGCTCTTGGCTTCTCCACCCATCCCTGCTCCGGGCCTGCACGCCTGCGCTGCCCTCGTCTCCTTCAACACCGGCCACCCATTCAGGGCTGCTGCTGGCCACAGCAGCGGGGGTGGGGGTGGGGTGCTGCCACCATTATTTACTTATGGGGCGGAGCAGGTGGCTGGTTTGTGCCAGTTTTTAGGATTTATCACACCTTCCTATGCATGTTTACTCAGACGTCAGTCCCACTATGTTCAGTGGCCAATTGGGCTTTCTCCCAGGTAAGTGTGTGTACCGCTGCAGCCTTAGCTGTCTTCCCAAGGTCTCTGTAAATTTAATTCGAAATAAACACCCATTGGATTGCACTGTTAATTAGGGATGTCAGAGAATTTCGCCACGAATCTCAGGGAGGCCGAATGCCAGTGCATTCGGCCCCCCGAAATCGGTGGCGAAACGGTCTGCCCCACCCCCCCCAGGACGGGACTTACCTTGGGTGAATCTTCCTGGCGGCGGTGGCTCGGCGGCGGTGGCTGCGGCAGCCGGTCTTCCGACCGGCTGCCGCCGCCATTTCCAGTAAAAAAAAAACAAAAACAAAAAATCGTGATAGGCTACGTAAAGATTTACGTAGCCTATCACGGCTAGATTTTTAAAAAATACCGTGATAGGCTATGTAAATGTTTACGTAGCCTATCACGGCTGAGTAAAAAAACAAACAAAAGCGCGTATGAAAATGCCGGCGCCCATGGGCGCCGTCATTTGCGTTCCTTATTTTGGCACGTCCAGTCTACGTAAAGATTTACGTAGACTACGGCGAAAATAAGGGGAACGCAAATAGCGTAGCGTCTACGCTATTTGCGTTCCCCTTATTTTCGCCGTAATCTACGTAAATCTTTACGTAGACTACGTGTGCCAAAATAAGGAAAGCAAATGGCGGCGCCCATGGGCGCCGGCATTTTCATACGCGCTTTTGTTTGTTTTTTTACTCAGCCGTGATAGGCTACGTAAACATTTACGTAGCCTATCACGGCTGACTGCAGGGACGCAAACGGCGGCGGCTATGGCCGCCGCCATTTGCGGACCCGGCCGGCCAGGATTCGGGGGGGAGGGACGGAGCGCCTGCCCCCCGGCCAGAATTTCGGGGGGAGGGATGGAGCGCCTCCCCCCACCTCGAATCAAATTTCGTTAAAAGGTAAGTGACTTTCGTACATCCCTACTTAATTCTTGAACCTTAATTTCTACAGGAAGCGGAATTGCCAAACGCAGCCTGCTCTGTCAGCTACACTTTTTGGTACAAGGTTGGCATGTATATTTGGGCAAACAAACCCTGGTGGAGGGGAGGGAAACAGAAAAAAATCAGTTGGGGGGAGAGGAGAAAGAAGGTGTGTGTGTGTGTGTGTGTGTGTGTGCGCGCGTGCGCGTGTGTGGTTCAATCCAGCTGGGTGTGTGGATGTTTCTGTTGGAGGGAGAGGGGAGAGCTATAATGAAGGAGCTTAGGGAAGGCTAATGGGTAATGTTGGGGTGCTACGGGAGTGTGCTAGGGGGCTGTTGAAATTAGAAGGGATCTGCCCATGAGGGCTGAGTTGAGAGGGTGAAGCTTCCATAGAGGATCATATTCTGAAAACTTAAAATGTTTGTGTTTGAGTGAGTGAATGAGTGAGTGAGTTGGTGGTGGGTGAAAAAGATTAACACCCCTGCATTTTTTCTCAGACGTCCAATTGAAATACCACTGCCTTACTCTCAGCTGCGCTGTTTTTGAATCCCAGTTGAAGGCTGTATATCTTACACGGTTGTACTATCTTAGAATGGGGCGTGGCTGTGACTCTCACGAAGGGACCCTGCACTTCTGAATGTGCCATTACACTACTGCCTGTACCCTAACTCCAGTTAGACTTTTCAGTCCGCTTCTTCCTGCTCCCTCTTCGGGCTCTGCTCTCACTCTCTCTGTTCTTGCTGCTGCTGCTCCTCTCTGATTCTCTCTTTTAATATCCTCCTCTCCACAAAATGAAGGTACTGTTTCAAATGTGAAGAAATGAAGCTTACCAGGGGAATTGAAACAGAAACTTAACTGGAGAAATGAAACTACTCCTCTCAGAGATACCCCCTTCCAACCCCGCCCCCCAGGCCTTTAAGCCTGCCCTTTCCCCCCTTTTGCCTCTGTAGGCCTCAAACCTTCAAAGTTTTATTCGAAGAGAACTAATTGTGAACAAAGACTGACAAGGAAGCTCTTTTACTGACATTGTTCCAGTGTACTCAAGATGCTGAAGAAGACTAAAAGTCATGGCCAGTGAATTCAACAACAGTACACATGTGTGTTTCTATCTATGAACAAAATGCTCTGTCAAGCAGTGGACTTTAAGAGATATTGTTGCCAGTTTTATTATGTCCACAGTGTATATTCTGCACATGTATTCTACACATATTATCCTAACTTTGTGTGTGTGTGTGTGTGTGTGTGTGTGTATGTGTTGGTTTCAGTTTTTGAGTTAGGCAAGCATGTGTAAGAATGTAAGACAAACCCAGATGGATCAGCCCACGTAGTCCAGCATCCTGTTTCCAACAACAGGCAGCCAGATGCTCCTGGGAAGCTCATGTGCAGGCAATAGCCCCTCCCGTTTCTTTGGCCCCTAGCAATTGGCATTCCAAGGTAGACTGTCTCAGACTCTGGAGGTTCCATTTAGCTATCATAGTCAATAGCTGTTGATAGGCCTCCATGAATTTGTTGAATCCACAGCTATGTTAAGTCGACGGTGACCACTTGCGCATCGCCAAAAAAGAGGACAAAGATTTCCATAAATGTGCACATGCTAATTTATATGTATAGATGCACATTTAGAAATAGTTAACATAATTTAAATAGAAAGAAGACTGCAACCAGGTGACCTGGGTGTCTGCTCAGTCTGCAGTCTAGGTGCTCACTGTTGATGGGTAACTTCAAGGCCCCTCCCAGCTCACTCTTTTTGGGGTTCTTTGACTTTAAATTAGACTTGGTGTTTTATCTAGATTTAGTAATGACTACCTTATGTCCCATTGATTTCCATGGGTCTACTCTGTATGACTAAATCTGGATCCAGCCCTTGAACTGGACAGGCAGTTGAACAGAAGACATCTTCAAATAGAGGACTATCCTCTGACTGCCCTTTAAACAGAGGACTGGCTTCCAGAACATAGGACGCATGGCCACCCTATATAAGCTACCTAAGGCAGTTGTCACCCCACATCTAATGACAGCAAATTCCTTAAGAAAGTACTTTTCTTTTATCTGTCCTGAATCTCCTGCCAATCAATGTAATGGGGTGCCCCGAGCTCTAGCACTATGGGGGGGGGGGAGACAGACACACGCTTCTATCAGCTTCTCCAAAAAAAATGCATAAACCATTTAAAATAACAGCAAAATCCCATTCCCCTTTTTGTGCTTCTACATAAGTAATTGAACAACTTCTTTAACATCTCTTGCAGAGCTACACTGATGTAAACACACTCTGGAGTAATTGTTTTATTATGTTTCTGGACTGCTTAGCTATGGCTGTTACTTACTGCTTGCTTCTTTTCCCCTACCCAGCCTGGGCTCTGCCTTTATTCAAGTTGGCTACAGGAAGAATTTGATTATCTACAAGCTTTTAAGTACCTACGTTTTTTCCTGTCCACAACACCCGTGTCCCAAGGGCTTGAGTTCTAAATGAATTAGGCAAGGCCCTATAAATCATGATCAAATACATCGTCACCACAGTGTGCAATTCATTTTGAGCCGAGGGAGGGAGGGAGAAGAAATCTGAGGAAAGACAGGATAAAAGCACCTTCCTGAAAGATTGAGTGTAGATCAGAGATTACTTGTCAACTTGAGCTGCTGGCACATTATCTCATGCACACAGGCAACAACTAGTAGTCCTGTGAAAGTGCTTTATTCATAAAGCTTAGATGTCTCCTCTGAGGAGTAACTTTTTTAATGCCTTGTTTCTATTTATCTGAGAAGGGGGGAAAGGTAACACACAATGGACCCTAAGGGGTATTATGTCTGTTTCCATAAAGTTCTTACTGAACACTCGCCTTGAATTAAAATGTTCCTTGGATGAAAGCAATTAAGTGATTTGAAGAGAGGTGTCTGTGCTTTAGTTCTTTAGAAATTCTATCCCCAAGTTTGCAAAAATATGTCAGAGGAACAACTAAAGCCCTCAGATTTTGTCAAAGGGGAAAAAGAGCCATGACACGGGAGCGGAAGCCTGTCTTTAGGTTTTGCCGTCTGCAAAACTATCTGAAACTTGCTTATGTCAGGCCTACTTTATGATATGAGAGAATTCACAGTTCAAAGAGAGCAATTTATGAAACACACATCAAAGACTCTCCATCCCAAGTATCAGACCATAAGCTTATTATCCATAATTGTGAGCAGCTTATATTGGAGTAGACAGACGTTAATATCTTACATAGCACAGACTGCTTTATAATCGTATCAAGATTATGCAAACTACCTTGTAAAACAGATTGTTATTTCCATTCTACAGATGAGAAACTGAGGCAGAGGCAGATATCTGCTGCATAGCTAAGCAAGAATCCAAAGCCGAGTTCTCTGTTTTGCTATGTAGCCTCTCCTGAGCATAAGCTGTGCTGCTTCCCAAACATTTGAGACTTGAGTGCCAAAAGATATATAACATATGCCACTGATTCAGTATGGACGTGGCCAATTTTTCCTCCTCTAGTTTTGAAGTCCCCTTCATGGATCACTGCCTTGTTGTGGCGAAGGGGCTTGCGTAACTCAGTGAAGCCATAAGCTATGCCGTGCAGGGCCACCCAAGACGAGAGTTCTGACAAAATGTGGTCCACTGGAGAAGGAAATGGCAACCCACTCCAGTATTCTTGCCAAGAAAACCCCATGGAACGTATCACAAGGCTAAAAGATATGACGCCGGAAGATGAGCCCCTCAGGTCGGAAGGTGTCCAATATGCTACTGGGGAAGAGCAGAGGGTATTTCCAAGTAGCGCCAGAAAGAGTGAAGCGGCTGGGCCAAACCCGAAAGGACACTCAGCTGTGGATGTGTCTGGCGGTGAAAAGAAAATCCGATGCTGTAAAGAACAATATTGTTTAGGAACCTGGAATGTCAGATCAATGAATCAAGGTAAGCTGGAGGTGGTCAAACATGAGATGGCAAGATTGAACATCGACATCTTGGGAATCAGCGAACTAAAATGGCCAGGAATGGGCGAATTTAATTCAGGTGACCATCATATCTACTATTGTGGGCAAGAATCCCTTAGAAGAAATGGAGTAGCACTCATAGTCAACAAAAGGGTGGGAAAAGCAGTACTGGGGTACAATCTTAAAAATGATAGAATGATCTCAGTACGAATCCAAGGCAAACCATTCAACATCACAGTAATTCAAGTCTATGCCCCAACCACTGAGGCCGAAGAAGCTGAGGTTGATCGGTTCTATGAAGACCTACAACACCTTCTAGAACTCACACCAAAAAAAGATGTCCTCTTCATCATAGGGGATTGGAATGCTAAAGTAGGAAGTCAAGAAATCACCGGGATAACAGGCAGGCATGGCCTTGGTGTACAAAATGAAGCAGGACAAAAGCTAATAGAGTTTTGCCAAGAGAACATGCTGATCATAGCAAACACTCTTTTCCAACAGCACAAGAGGCGACTCTACACATGGACGTCACCAGATGGTCAATATCGAAATCAGATTGATTATGTCCTTTGCAGCCAAAGATGGAGAAGCTCCATACAGTCAGTAAAAACAAGACCTGGAGCTGACTGTGGCTCAGATCATGAGCTGCTTCTTGCAAAATTTCGGCTTAAATTGAAGAACGTCGGGAAAACCACTAAACCGTTCAGGTATGACCTAAATCATATCCCTGATGAATATACAGTGGAGGTGAGGAATAGATTTCAGGGATTAGACCTGATAGACAGAGTGCCTGAGGAACTATGGACGGAGGTCCGTAACATTGTTCAGGAGGCAGCAACGAAATCCATCCCAAAGAAAAAGAAATGCAAGAAAGCCAAGTGGCTGTCTGATGAGGCTTTACAAGTAGCTCACGAAAGAAGGGAAGCGAAAAGCAAAGGAGAAAGGGGAAGATATACCCAACTGAATGCAGAGTTCCAGAGAATAGCAAGGAGAGACAAGAAGGCCTTCTTAAATGAACAATGCAAAGAAATCGAGGAAAACAACAGAATGGGAAAGACTAGAGATCTCTTCAAGAAAATTGGAGATCTCAAGGGAACGTTTTGTGCAAAGACGGGCATGATAAAGGACAAAGAAGGCAGGGACCTAACAGAAGCAGATGAGATTAAGAAGAGGTGGCAAGAATACACAGAAGAACTATACAGGAAAGATCTGAATGTCCCTGATAGCCATGATAGTGCGGTCACTGAACTTGAGCCGGACATCCTAGAGAGTGAAGTCAATTGGGCCTTAGGAAGCATTAGTAACAACAAAGCTAGCGGAGATGACAGTATTCCAGCCGAGCTATTTAAAATCCTAAAAGATGATGCTGTTAAAGTGCTGCATTCAATATGCCAACAAATCTGGAACACTCAACAGTGGCCACAAGACTGGAAAAGGTCAGTTTACATTCCAATTCCAAAGAAGGGCAACGCCAAAGAGTGTTCAAACTACCGCACAATTGTGCTCATTTCACATGCCAGCAAGGTGATGCTCAAAATCCTACAAGCTAGGCTTCAGCAGTATGCGAACCGAGAACTACCGGAAGTACAAGCTGGGTTTCGAAGAGGCAGAGGAACTAGAGATCAAATCGCCAACATTCGCTGCATCATGGAGAAAGCAAGAGAATTCCAGAAAAACATCTATTTCTGCTTCATTGACTACGCTAAAGCCTTTGATTGTGTGGATCACAACAAACTATGGCAAATTCTTAAAGTGATGGGAGTACCAGACCACCTTACCTGTCTCCTGAGAAACCTGTACGAGGGTCAAGAAGCAACAGTAAGAACCAGACATGGAACAACCCAGTGGTTCAAAATTGGGAAAGGAGTACGACAAGGCTGCATATTGTCACCCTGCTTATTTAACTTATATGCAGAGTACATCATGAGAAATGCCGGGTTGGATGAATCAGAGGTCGGAATTAAGATTGCCGGGAGAATTATCAACAACCTCCGATATGCAGACGATACCACCCTAATGGCAGAAAGCGAAGAGGATCTCAAGAGCCTCTTGTTGAGGGTGAAAGAGGAGAGTGCAAAAGCTGGTTTGAAACTCAACATTAAAAAAACGAAGATCATGTCATCTGGCCCTATCACTTCCTGGCATATAGAAGGGGAAGAAATGGAAGCAGTGACAGATTTTACTTTCTTGGGCTCCAAGATCACCGCAGACGGTGACTGTAGCCATGAAATTAAAAGACGCTTGCTCCTTGGGAGGAAAGCTATGGCCAACCTAGACAGCATAGTAAGAAGCAGAGACATCACCTTGCCGACAAAGGTCCGTCTAATCAAAGCTATGGTTTTCCCAGTAGTAATGTATGGCTGTGAGAGCTGGACTATAAGGAAGGCTGAGCGCCGAAGAATTGATGCTTTCGAACTGTGGTGCTGGAGAAGACTCTTACGAGTCCCCTGGACTGCAAGGAGGTCAAATCAGTCCATCCTAAAGGAAATCAACCCTGAGTGCTCATTGGAAGGACAGATAATGAAGCTGAAGCTCCAATATTTTGGCCACCTAATGCGAAGAGAAAACTCCCTGGAAAAGACCCTGATGCTGGGAAAGACTGAAGGCAAAAGGAGAAGGGGACGGCAGAGGATGAGATGGCTAGATAGCATCACCGATGCAATGAATATGAACTTGAGCACGCTCCGGGAGAGAGCGCAGGACAGGAAGGCCTGGCGTGCTATGGTCCATGGGGTCACGAAGAGTCGGACACGACTGAACGACTGAACAACAACAACAACAACAACAAGTTTTGAAGTAGGTGTAGAAAGCATAAAAGCCTAAGGTAGGGCTGAGCCAAAAGTTCTCCTTTCACCTCAAACATAGTGACTTGGGAGCGGGTTCTCTGTGGCTTTTCCCAACTTGTTCTCTGCTCTGTTTCTACTGCTTTAGCACATTTTGTTGTTAATGGGTTGATTCCGAGACCTGGTGTAACATAGTGGCTCTGTATCAGAAAGTCCCAGGTTCAAAATCAGCTCTGTCACCCTCCGGCAAGCCACTCTCAACCCTTGTCCCCTGGACCCCATCTGCAACACTGGGATAATAATGCCAACCTACTTTATAGGATTGTTGTAGGAATTAAAACACGATAATATATGCGAAACACTCTAAAATGCAATCTAAATCCTAAATGTTATTATTATATTCCTGGTCAAGCCAGTCAGGAGTCATGTACTGGATGTGTTGTCAAACAGATGTAGCTACATACTGATGTCACTAAAAGCAAACAAAACCTATCAAGCGAGGGCAATGCTTCCTATATGGGTCTCATGTTCTTCATTACCAAGAGAAGATTTATTTTCACTAATCTCAAAGGGTATATTTTAGATAGAATATTTGGAATGGAACACATGTGGTATACCCTTCAGATATCCGCAAGCACCTCCAAGTCATGACAGGTTTTCTTTCAGAAAAACCTCAGGCAAGCCTCAGCAGAAGCTAGGATAGTTCTTTATTGGAGAAAGGACCACTGAGGCGGCTGGCTTGTTCTTATGGCAAAGGGGTAATTTCTCCTATGTATCAGCCTTTCCCAGGACAGCCACCACTCCCAAGCATCCCTCATGTTGTTACCATTTTGCTGCCAGTTCTAAAAGAAAAGGAAAAGCATGTAGCAAGTGCAAGCCACCCTCTCAGCCACTCGGGGTGGCATCTAAATCATTTTACCCCCTGCCAGGTCCTGGAATCCCTCCAACTTCCTTCTCTGCCCAGCCATTTTTACTGGGAAAAGAGAAAACCACGTTGTGGCAGTGGTATGACAGAGCTGCGTCATGGCTGTGTCAACAGAAAGGAACAAGTGGCACAAAGATTGAAGAAGGTGGTCTCAGACTTGAGGGAGCAGATGATGGTCCAAAGCCCTATTGCTAGGTTTTATCCAGAGTCAAATCAAGTATGCCACTAACGTGTAGCAAAAACAACAAAAGAGTCTTGTGGCCCTTTAAAAACGAATATATTCATTCTTGCATAAGGTTCTGCGGACTATAGCCCATTTCATCAGATGCACAGCAAACCTCTGGAAATGGTTACTTACTTGTAGGAAACCACAATACTGAAGATGGGGTGTGGGGCAGAATTCTGCTGGTGGCAGTTATTGTCCTTTTCATGACATCTTATGACTCAGTAGCTGAAATTGGTCAGTAGCTGAAAACATGAAAAAATAAAATGAGGTGGCAGAGTTGTTGAAACTTCATGAAAATGACATAGTCTGTCACTTTGTTTCCTTATGTTTACTATGTCTCTTTGCCCACACTGAGATGGTAGACGTGTGTCTAGATTAGCCATTCACACACACACACACACACACACACCCCGGACGCCACTGTAAGCCACACTGCTGCCACTACAACCTTGCTGTTGAATTCAGGTGCACAGCAGTGGTGACATTTAAAAAAAAAATATTGGCAGTTTGAAAACAAGCTAAATTTGGCTTTTCTAAGACCCTGTCATGGTCTGCTACTGCATTTCAGCAGCAAACTGGCCAGTTTTTTACTGCTGCACTGCCAAGTTCAGCAATGCAGGGGCTGCACAAAGAGGGTTGGGGGGTGGGTGCATGCAGTCCATAGCCCACCCCTTGTCTAGACTATACCACTTCAGATTGCAGACAGGAGCTCACATATTTGAATGATCCATACAAAATTATATCCTTCCATGTAGAAAAGTAAGTCCAAGGGAAGTAGTTCTAGCTTAGCCTTCTATCTTGCATCTAATTTTCTATATAGAAAGGGAAGGATTTGGTGGGGGAGCGGGCTGGAGGGGCTATGGAAGAACCTTCAGTCATGTGTGCTCCCTTGTGTAGTCTGAAGTGGTACAACCCAGAGAGAAGTCTACAACTCAGTGAGAACTAGATTTTAGACCTAAGATTCAAATACTTCGGAGGCCTATGGTTGCATTTCAGTTTTGCACATCTAATGTGTGTGCAAACAAATAATGATTTAAATGTATAACTGCTGCCATAAAAACATAATAGATACACCATCCAAATATTTCAAGGTGAACTCCCAACACACAAGATGTACATGTTTTTACATGGGCGATGCAAATTCAAGGGTCTTCAATATTGCCCTGTTGTATGAAGGAACTTATTTCAGAAAGTTCTGAAGAAGTGGCGAGGGGAGCATTGGAATAACCTCAACATTATTAACCCACATAAAGAGCAATCAATATAGCACAAAATCAGTAATGTTGATGTTGGCATCTACCAGAAAGGAAGAGATCAAAGGCCTTTTGGCTACTCTGCCGAAAATGTTTCTTATTAGTTTGTTTGCAGAGCTTTAATGTGAGATTGCCTTTACCAGCTTACTACTGAAGCAATATTGTTGCCCTGGTCAGTAGGGCTTTTATAGTCGGTAAGCATGCTCTCATTTATTTAGCTGCTACTTTGGAACTTTGAGGCCATCATTTCCTGTAGAAATGAGGAAGTTCTCCCCTTTCTTAAGGAGTTGATATTTTAAGGAATGAGAGGGAGTTAGGGTTATTTATCAATTTGTGAACTTTCCAGTTCAGGATGACTGGAAGAGGCCATGTAATTGTAAAATGTGCAGAAAGGATATGGTCAGCAAATATATTTTAGAGAAAAACAAACACTATAAGCAAAGAGGAAACCATCTGATACTTTCAGGGCATACTGGTATCACATTCATGGGATGGTGTTGTGGACCACCCCAGAGGGAAATATGCTATCTGCATAAGATTATCACATTGTGGTGATGTTTAGGGATACACACCTTAAAACCCCCCACTTTTCTGCCAAGCAAAAAGCACAAGTGTCACACTTCTGTCCACAAGGTCTTGTCATACACTTAATTTCTGGTCTATTTCGAGATCATGAAGTCACAGAGAAGGCCAGCCAAATACGTAGCCTCTTTTAGGCTGCAATCCTAAACACATTTACTAGGAAGTAAATCTGACTGATCTCAGTGGGACTTGCATCTGAGTAAACATGTTCAGAATTACACTGCAAGTCTGTTTTCTGGGGTCTTGATGAACCAATTTCTATCTTGGGAACTCATGGTTAACAATACTTATATAGTGCCTTCAAGTGTTCATCCTGTTATGACCCTTACAACACACCTGTAGGATAGGTGACTATTATTATTCCGATATTGCAGGAGGAGAAGGGTGATGAGAGAATACCTTGCCTAAAGCTACCTAGGGAACTTATGCTACAGGTGAGACTCAAACTGGCATCAGCTCTCGTGTCTGGAACTTCCTTGGTGGCAAGGAGTCCTCATTAAGGGCATTTGCCTTTGTTACACTCAGTTCACACAGTTAATAACTCGGGGTTTGTTAACCATGGGCTATTTTGGAGCATGTGGGACTGAGCGAGTGTGCTGGTTCCCCAAAGCTTGCCCACTTCCACTTTGTTAAACAGCCCAGGAATACCCCATTCCTAGGTTGTTCTCCATGATGTCTAAACCTGGAACTCTGGGTTGTTTCTCCCTAAACAACCCAGAATTTTAACCCATGGAATGTTCTTGGGTTAAAACTCTGGGTTGTTTCTCCCTAAACAACCCAGAGTTCCAGGTTTGGACATCATGGAAAACAATCCTGGGTTGTATGGGTTGTTTGTGTGAACTGGGTCATAGTGACACTGCCAGACAATTGTCATGATATTTAAAAGTGGCAGGTCTATAGCAGCACCACCATTTACCACAATACTGTACTTTATGCTCTACACCCCAAAAGTATCCACAGGTTTTGGCTCTGTTTCAATCTGCTCCAAGTTAACGACACTCGTATGCACATCTGTCTAAGTTTTTTTTTAAGGTTTACCAGGCTTGAATCAACATTTCTAGGCATATACCTGAACATTCCTAAGAATCGCCATCATATTAAAAGGGTATCTGACACACCAAACCCTCAAATTAAATGGCAGTTTCAGAATGACAGGATACTAGGGGCTGTTGTTTTGTCATCCAGCCTGCCACCCACAGGAGAGATCCCTTCTGTCAGATTGGAATTGTCCTGGTACTGACAAGCTTTCCCAGGAAGCGTTTGGGGAAAGCTCTCCTGAATTCCAAATGTTCTCTACCAATTTAAAACATTGGTGCATGTACCTGGATGGTGCTGTGTGCACCTGGATGGTGCTGTGTGCGTGCACATGATCGTATAGCCCCCTGGGAATTGTAATTGTCAATGTAATTAGTTTATTACTTTACACAGCATGGTATCATTTTCTAAATTGCATGCTCATTTCACAGCAAATTAATGAGAGTTTCATCACAAGGAAAGGGGTAAAAAATGTCTGTGCCCCTACTTACAAAGGTGACTTGGGATGCCTCCTCAGCTGAACGCTGAGTGTGCATGTGGGGAATCTAATTTAGCATTCCAAAAGCAAGGAATAGTTTTGGGGGATGGTGCTCCATTCGTACAATAGCTAAGCACTGCAGGTTACCTGGGCCAGGTAATTATGAACACCGACTCCATCGCTAGACAAGAGAACAGCATGCTCTGCTTGGTCAGGCATTCGTCTGCATTTGTCTCAGGTGTATTCTGACCCATGGCAGACAGGACTGGCCCAAGACATTTGGCTGCCTGAGGCAGAACAACAAATAGTGTGTGTGCCCCTGCACTGCCCCACAAGCTAGTCAAGTTATTTTGGCACCGGAGGCGGAAAACCTCACATCCCCCCTCTCCCTCCCCGGCAATAAAAATACAACAAAAATAAAGAACAATTTGCTGCCCTTTCATGACACCCCAAATCAGCTGCCTAAGGGGGATGGGTCACTCTGCCTAATGGTAAGGCGGCTCTGCCACTTCCCCTAAAGGTCCTCTCTCTGTGTGTACAAAGCTGGCTGGACCACATGCAAGAATTCTTGCATGCACAGTCCACGTGTGAGAAATATCGTGTGCAATTCCCCCTTTCCCAGAGCTTTCCCTGTTCTTTCTCTTCTTACAACAAACTCTGTAATCAGGGCTACTTGGCCTAGGCCAGCTATAAGTCTACCTAACTAATTTTATCTCTACTGCTGCCCAGAGAAAGAAAGATTTTACCTGACCATGAAGATTGGTTTAGAATTCCCTTACAGTTGGGGTGCAGGCCTAGCAAATAAGTAGCATTTCCAGTCTCCCGAGGATACCTTTTACAACCAACTTCAGTTTGACCAAAGGAGCCAAGATCATTTATCATTTATTTAAGCTCAATCCTATGCATATTTAGACAGAAAAAAGTCCTGCAACCCCCAGCATTCCCCAGCTAGCATTGCATAGGATTGCATTTTAAACTGTTCCTTACCAGACTGTATGCACACCAACATTTTAAACAACCACTTAAGCACTTAAAGAATTTTTAATACCCCTTTGCCCAAATCCAGATATGCAGTTGTAGATTGCATACAGGCAGCTGAATGCCTGGATCTCCATTTGCCTACCCATCAAACAGATGGGTAGTAATGGGTTGTGGGGGGGGGGGGGAGAACGCACAACTTTGGTTTAGAAGGAGAGCCAGCATTAAATAACAACAACAACAACAACAACAACAATAATAATGATGATGCATTCAGTTCTAGATGCTGCCATATTGTCAACTGTTTACACATTTGTTGTGTGAACACCCAACATCCAGTGCTATTGTGGAATGTTACACTACTAAGAAAAGGCTTAATACGGAAACAAATAAGGCCAACAAAGACATCAGTCACTGCAAGCATTTGCATCTGGCAGGCAAGGTTTTGGAAAGAATTATCCAGCCAATCTCTTGCCTTTGAAAACTGATGTTATTACAATGTCCAACATGAAGCCTCTATTTCTAAAGTACACTAGATTAATAGGGCCTTAAATTGAAACCATGTTGGCTCAGAGGTAATAAAGCATGTTTGAAGCAAATGCTTCACTTAAAATGAAAGCATTCTTTATGCTACAAACTACAATACAATGCAGCACAAACCTTGCTCTTTGGATCACTTTGCCTTCCTAGAAAGCAAATGTGGCCATAAAAAGCACTCTTGGAGTCTCTGAGATCTGAGTGACGTTCAGAGGTTTGCTTCATAGAGGATCAGATCATCAGCCCTTATTGATCAATGTCACTTTATTCAGTGGTAAGAAAACAACAACCAGATTTTACTGGTATGTACCCACAAAACCAATTGATCAAGCCTGAGGTCTTCTAACACATACCTGCCAAAGAAATCTGAGCTCATTGTAGGAGACCTCATTATTTTACTATCTTTCCCTCAGCTCAGATACTTCATTCAATCTGCTTCACAGTTGTTCCTGACATAATCGGGTACAAGCTGTATGTAGGCAGTCATTTTTCCACATGTAGAGGGTGGTGGAGCAAATTGGGATCATGCCAGCAGACATCATGGCCAGCCTCTCTCCTTCAGGCATGCTGCATCAGCACGAGGTCACAAATGGCCAGCCTCTCTCCTTCAGACAGGCAACATCAGCATGAGGTCACAATGGCCAGTCTCCCTCACAGAAGCAAGCAGCAGCACGCAGCATAATTGCTCTGTCTTTCTCACAGAGGCAAACAGAGACCCAGTGTCTGGCGATGATGGTCTCTTTGTTGAGATGGACATTTGCTGGAGCAGGTAGACCCATCTCTCTGTTACTGAGGTGGGCAGCAGCACTGAGTGGACAGAGTGGCTTCCAGTATCCCTTGAATTGAAATAGGCTGGAGCATTTGAGCAGAGAAGCAGCAGGCTAGGAGTAAAGGACAGTTGGCAGCTGGGTACCCCAACTATTTCATGGCTTCTGCTTACAGCGAGCACCCAGGGCCATGTGAAGCACACAACTAACAGTTCTCTTCTCTTCCCCACTGCCATTTCATGCTTTACAACTACTTCTATGTTCCTTATATGTTAGAACAACAACAACTTAACTGTTTGCCAACCTTGATTAAAATAAGGACTGACTTGATGTTGAAGTCATGACGTCTGCACGGTCAGAGTCTTAAGATGAAATGGGGGAGGAAGGTTTGCAGACATTCAAACTGGGCTCTACCAGATGATGTAATAGTTTCAGGTTTTACCTGGAACTGCCCCAAGGACCTCTGGGAACAAGAAAGAATCAAGCAATGGTTGATTTTTGAAAATATAAAATCAGTTGTTACTCAGAACTGTCCCACATTCAGGACAAACCACATAGGTTCCTTGATTGGTGGAAAACAGTAGAGTGAAACTAGGCAGGCTTTATATTAACAAAGCTAGAGATAACTTTAGATGCTGACCTAGATATTCTTTCTCAGTTTATCCTCATCCCCATATTCCTCTACTGACCACCCTGTGTTGAATTTTAGATTGTAAGCTCACAGCAGTCTTTATGTTGTTGCTCAGTAAAGTACCATGCACATTAATGGTGTAGACAGCGGAGGACAGGAGGGCCTGGCATGCTGTGGTCCATGGGGTCACAAAGAGTCGGACACGACTGAACGACTGAACAAAGTAGTAGTAGTAATAATAATAACAGTAGGAGCTGAACATATGAACCAGCGCTCACAGATGAAGTCTGTTGACATGGTCCCAGCCATACATGCAATTGCTTGAAGAAGGGCAGCTATGATCACATAGTTGGTGGAGGCAACACAGACAATTCCCATACGAAACCACTGGTGTATACAAGCAATGCCTCTGCAGGATCGTTCCAAGCAGTGAGCCTGCCAGGTAGGTAGCTACATGGTGGCTTTTAAACATAAGAGCCAGAGCTACAGTTCTGGCAGCTGAAATATAGCATGTACTAATGTTTTCAAACTACTGGTGAACTTACAAAAACAAACAGGTAGAGTAGAACACTTGTACCTCAGAAGAGGCATACCTAAGGTCACACCCCAGGAGGTCAGTAACAGAGCCAGGTCAGATCTCGAACACAGGGCTCTTTTGGTAGTCTTCATTCCCTCTCGGATTACTTGAATTGCTACTGAACTGAGTCCTGAACTGGTCACATGGAGTAATGCAGAAGTCAACTTCTGCAGGCACTTGAGAGACTGACCTGCCAGAAAACTGTTGACATGCCAAAGACCAGTGAAGAAAAAAGTCATGTCCTTTACTAATCAGACCCTCTATAACACATCCTCACAGAGATGATATCAGCTAATGGCATCTGAAAGACACTTTGAACATACCATGGCACTTCAGAGATGAAAGCAAATGTACGATGTGTGAAGCACCAGAAGGAAGTAAAGGCCAAGTCTACAATGCATGCTGGAACTTGCCAACAGACAACCTGTAACTGAAGACAACAGCTTTGTCCATAGTCAGAAAAGACGAGAGTGAAGGGGGTGGGGCGGGGTTAAGGGATACATCTGATGAATGAGGGTTTTGCCTACAAAAGCTCATACCGCAAACAAACAAACAAAAACCAACAACCCAAACCCAAGAAATCTCTTCATCTGCTTCACAAAATCAACCTGTTCCAATTTGGAAACAGCCACATTAAAAATGTTCCTTTCCAAATCCAGTGAGCAGCAGGTTATGGCACCCAGGCAAACATCGAGGGGTCTTAAAGGCCATGGGAGTAATGGGGTGGCTTTAACAATTTGCAAAGACTTCTAGCAGTTTGTAAATGTGACACTGGAGGAAGGGCTGCTGTTCAAAGACTTGTTGGGTGCAGAGAAACCCTTAGTCATGCCTAATTGAGCTCAGTATTGTGGCCAGGGGTTTGAAGAGGTTGTTAAAATGCAGGCAAGAAAAAAAGCAATGTTGTGTCAACCACCACAAATCTATGCAACTTAAAAACAACAACACCCATACAATGTGGTAAATGAAACCTCTCATCACAAGCCTTCCACTTTTCTTTTCGGACAGGCATCGCTGATCACAAATTGAATGATCTTTGCCTACAGAAATATGAGATCATTTGCAGAACGGCAAGGTTGTTATACAATATGACAACCTTGCCTCTGTCATCCTTTATCCTCAGCCTGAGGACCTCACATCTCCCTCAGTCCTATGTTGAAGCTTTTCCACAGGACTCTATGCTTGCTGAAATGCTTTTCTTGTTGCCAGAATGAGAGCAACAATGCCAGAGATCTAATCAGGTGGTGACACAAAAGACTCTTAAGAGATGTTCTGCACATGGAAAAGGCTAATTCTACGGCCTTTTGTGCCAGTTGGCTCTTTAGAAACAGAAAGGTAAGGTTGGGAAGCTAGTCCTTAAAGGGGCCTGATGATCATTCTGCTTTAAAGCTGCAATGCTGTGGACTCATACTTGAGAGTAAGTCCCACTGAACTCAGGCCTGCCCTACACATCGAACGCAATGGGGTGGGAGAGAGTACTGAAGTGGTAGAATGGAGTGTACCACCTCGGACTGCAGGTGGGGGATTCCTGAATGCTCTTGCACATAAATCAAAACATTACTCCCTGCAAATAGAAATCTAGCAAAGTGGGGTTAAAGCTGCTATCCCAGCCTTTCTGTTTGTAGGGGGATGGGTTAATGTAGGGAATCATTACAAAAATGGGATTCCCTCACCAACAGTTGAGGTGATACAGTCCAGTCTGCCACTTCAGCATTCTCCTACCTCATTCTGCTGCATGTGCAAGACCTCACAGTGGGACTTACTTCTAGGTAGGGATGGATGGCTCTGTCAATTTTGGTCTTGCTGAGATTGTAGGTTGTTTGAGGTCAAGCACAGTCCATCCCGTTTCTGCACAAGCTTGTGTTCTATTTATTTTTAAATCTGTATGGAAATTTTTACTTTTTTGTATGCCTTTTTCATAATGTATGCATTAACGGTTGGGTTTTTAAATGTACACTTTTCTCCCAAGTACTTTCATTGCTGAAATGTTTTGTGCACTGCACACATTTCTCCCTAATAGGCACATTGCATGACATTTTTCTCAGGATGAGCAGAATCTTATAGGCCTTATAGGCCCCTTCCAACCCTACTATTCTATGATTCTATGAATCAGAAAGCTCTCAAAAATGCGAATTTCAGGATGCAACTCTGTCTTGGCTCTCTGAAAGGCTTGGGAGGTGCCAGATGGGTAAATCCATAAAAAGAACCTTGATGGAGCAAATTTCTCACCCACCCCTAATTCTAGATAAACCTGAATAGGATCGGGTTGCATGGCATGATCCTCTATGTTGTGTATTAAATCTTCCAACAGTGCTGACTCCAGGGTTTTGAGGGCCCTTGGCCAAGAGACCCTCAATGGGCCCCCTCTCTGGAGTTTACCTTCTCACCACCACCATTGGTCTGGGCCAGAGCAAGAGGCAGGTGACTAAGTAGGTTGCAATGGTGAAGAAGAGGAGCAAGTCCAGGGACCTCTTGTCATTGGGCCCCTGTTGGGGTGTGGGCCCTCAGCAAGTGCCCCACCATGCCTACCCTTGATGCCCTGCCTCACAGATGGATGGCATATGCCCCCAAATGCATTTCCCCATCCAGATTCTGCCCGAATGAAGCATGGTAAACTGCATGTGACTAGAGGTGGATCAGGGCACATGTTTTGCTGTGCAGCACTGGAAGCAATGAAACTGCCAGCATGGCGAGGTGGCAGAGAGCACCACCCATCTACCTGGGCAATGGGCATGTGTTCCCTTTCCTAGCCCCTGAAGCAGCAGCGCTCAATGGCTGCAAACAGGTGCCAAAAAAAGGAAACAAAAATGAGGATGACGGGGTGGTGTGTGTGTGTGTGTGTGTGTGTGAAAATCAGTGGAGGTTGGTGGCTCCTATATCAGCAGGCCTGTGAATCCATTCTGGGTTTCAGTCAGAACCAGCCAAAACTCCAAAGGAGCTATCCAAGGTGCTGAACCCTATCCCCAAAATAGTTCCTTTAGAGTTCTGGCTGGTTCTGACTGGAACCCAGAATGGATTCACAGGCCTGGGGATATAGGAGCCACCAACCTTCACTGGTTAAAATACAACCCCTTTTGCAATGAAAACGGAACCTCACAAAATGTTGATGCAACACTCTATGCCACAAGCGGAGCACAGATGCCTCAAATGGGCCCAGCATGTTTCCGAGCACAGTTTAAGATGCTATTCTCAAGGAAGTGGACGGAACCAAAATATTTAAAAAGAAAAAAGGGAGAGGGCAAAACAACACAACCACACCTATTGCGACTAGACTAGACAATCAATTCTGCAGAGAAATTCCTTCCCCAGATGAGTAAAACCTTGACTGTGAAGCGCATGTCCAAGACCGCTGCGTGTGTTTGAAGGGAGAATATCCTGGCACCCAACTTCTTGTCGTCAGTTATAGCAATCTTAGCCCTGTCAGGGCAACAAGGAAAGGAGGGGCAGGGCTAACTCAAGAAAGTCTCTGATGGAGGTATCGCGTGAAATACAATACCTACAACTCTGAGTGGTTTGGGCAGTGCAACCCTAAGTACACTGTGTGAAAATAGACCCAGCCAGCTGTGATGAGAAGAGCCTGGTTCAAATCTTGCCTCTGCCCTGAACTTAGTAGGTAGCCTTTGTCAAATCACATTCTCTCAGCCTCAGCCCATCCTTTTATAATATGGGGATGATCATACCGAGCTACCTGATAGAATGGTTGGAGAAATGCTGAAAAAAGATACTGTATGTGAAATGCTCTGAGCATTCTAAACTTAAGTGCTGTATAAATGTGAAGCATTCTGATTATTACTATTATTACAATTCTATTGCTCTTTTAATATGGTGCCTACCTTTGTATTGCAAAGTATGTTTTTAAGTCCACATGGTTCTTTATGCCACTGCTCAGAATGTTTACATTTGCAGAAGTGTGATGTTTTCTGATCACCATTTCAAGTGCATTAACAAGATGGCCCAAAGCAGGGCAAAACTGAGGACAACTCAGGCCAGACGATCTTATAATGTTGCCATGCTGGTGGCCAGTCTATGCCAGTGTAACACTGGCTTATGCTTGGCATTATACTGGCATGGAGTATGGCTGTGGTACATCTCCAAGAATCGCCAATGTAGAGGATTTACCCTGGATTTTAAAGGGCTCCAGCTGGTGTCATTTTGGCATAATACTTGTGATTCCTCTCTTATTTCCCATACCATTGCTTCCCCCCCACACACACTACAGTAAGAACCTTGTTAATTGATTATTGCTTTCAACTGGACATAACCTATACTTAAGGAAAACACCCTATTCCAGTCTATAATGAACAATTGATATTGCTCATACTGAAGGAATGCAGAATGTAAAGACAACAGATTCCTGTTTCTCCAATATGTGACTTAACCACTCTTTGTAGGAGACAAAAGACTATAATGTATTTACATGGGACATTACGTATGTCTAACCCTGGCATTTCTGTTCAGAAGTCTCAGTCTTTTCTTATGGCTTATTCTCCTTCTTAGTACTGCCATGCATATTATGTTTCAAATACAAGGTTGATTTGGAAATATATTCTGGTTAGTTCAGCTACCTTTTCCTACCACAGATTATCTCCACTCGTTAACAGGGAAGTGACTCAAAGAAGGAATGTGCAGTAACCTGCCTTTCTGAAAAAAGGTTGCTAATTACAAGTTTAATTCGGCTTTGTTTTGAAGAATCCAGGTGCCCAATCTTTTTATGACAAACACAACAAAGCTCAATACAGGTGTGCGTTGGCAGAAAAGATGGCTCAGCTGGCAACCTGCCGATCAGGTGGTTCAAACCTGATATTGAAGAATCACTTGAAATGACATAACGTGAGAGGAATTTGCTGTGGTCAACATCACGAGTGCCAAAACAGCCATATGTAAAGTTGAGCCTTGTGTGGCTGGGAGGAAGAGGGTCAGAGTGTGTTGTTCTGTTTGGGTGATTCAAATCAGGGGCTGAAAGGGGGATCCCTGAACAATGTGTAGTCAATTGACTTCTGTTGCATCCAGCTAAACAGCTTTCCAATGGATGTGGGTAGTGATGCCGGTGAAGTTTGCTGTACTTGAAATACTTGCCTAAAAGAGGCAATAATTGTGGTTGCCTGAATTCTTCTCCAGCTTGGATTAATATCTGAGCTGGAGACAAATTCCCAGTTTACTCCCCCGCACTCACCCCTCATTCCACAAACTCCTCCCTCATATCCAGCTCTGCCAATGCTCCCCTTCCCTTTCAATACAACTAACCCATCTGTGGCAGCAGTGGTGGTTTTCCAGACACAGTAAGAAGGATCTGTCCTCCTCCTTCCCTTCTCTGACATAGACATTAAGAGCACTAGGTGAAATCCTTGGTGGCCCTTGGGTGGCCATTGCTGTAGCCCCTGGGAAAAAATACATTTTTAAAGGCCACTGGGCTTTTCCTCCTAGAGCTCATAATGAGCATGCCAGAGAGAGAAGGGGGGGGAGGGAGAGATTGGGGCTCCTTCTTTCCCCCTAACTGTATCACGAGCACTTCTGCTCCACACAATTTAGTTGTGTTGGAAGGGAAGGGTAGTAGGGGTTGGGGGGATCAGATGAGTGAATGAGTGATTTATGAATTTTGGATTGACTTGGAAAACAAACCAAGATATTTCAGATTGGGGTGGGGGGAAGCAACTCATCTTATTTTCCAATCCAATTCAACACAAGGTGGCTGGGAGCTTGCCCATCGCAACAAATCTTTTGGTGGTACCCAAGATTTCGGCAGTTTGGTCCATCATGGCTCAGAATATGGCCTTTGGTGTCATAATGCCCACTCTCTGGAACCACCTACCAGTTAGGCAGGCACCAACACTTCTGGGTTTCCAGCGCTGACTAAAAACTTTTCCAACAGGCATTCCCAGGAAGGTGATCTTGTTCTCATTACATCACTTAGAAATTTATTTAATATAAGTGATTCATAAATATTGTTAAACAAACAAATCTGTTATGATGATATTTTTTAACAATACAGCTAATTGCACATGTTGGGTGTGTGTGCGCGCGTGTGCATTGGAACTGAAAGCACAGGGGAGATGGAGTTGACCCTTTCCCCATGCCATTTTCCTAATTTAACCCCTTCCCACTATTTTCTCTGAGGAAGGATGTACAGTGCTACCACACCTAAATCTGAAGTGCTAAAGGTGATGCACTACTGCAAGAAGGAGACACACGATTGTAAGCTGTGATAGTGCATCAGCATAAAACACTGCAGTAACTCAGCAAGCAGAATTAACCCTCGGCACCACTACAAGGCAGGCAAAAGTGCAGAGGACTGACTCATCCAATTCACAGCTCTGGCATTAAAAAAAAAAAAAAAATCCTTCCCAACCCCGTCAACTAGCAACCAGCTGGACAATGCAGCATACCCACTTAACATATGCCAAACAACCTGAAACCAACCTGGCTAAGCCTGAGAACCTACCTACAATACACTGTTGGTGAGATTAGAGGGAAGCAGTTTTTTCACCAACCCTACCCTCCAAGCAAGCCACACCCTGGGCTAACTCTTCAAAGGGATGGTGGCAGATTGGCCAGCTGCATACTTAGCCCACAATAATAGCTCCCATCTGTTTTCTGACTCCTTCTGGGACTGCCTGCCTGTCACAGTGGTGTCCCAGCCCAACAGAGGCACCTTTTCTTTTGCTGCTTTATCCAACTGGCTGTCTCAATGGCAAACGTTTCACAAAGGCAAAACCACCACCCTTATTCCTTCCTATGCCAAAACTCTACAACACAACAGTGCACAAAGCTAATCTCTGCTTTTGTATTTAGTACTGGAGTTGGGTTTAGAGGGATGAGCTTTTTCTAATAAGCAGCAGCGCATACACAGAATGGCTGGATATGGAACTGGTTGTGAGTGTGGTGGCGCGTGCCATGCGCATCTGTGCACAGAGGTAGGAAACCTGTAAATAGGGATGTTGGAGAAATCTGCAGCAAAATCAAATGAGCTTGGATTTCTATGAATACGGCCCATGGATTCCACAGTGGACCAGCTATTCCGAAGTCTTCAGAATCAGAATTCAGAATCTCATGGATTCTGCAGTCTTGCAGACCGGCTTTATTACTTTTCAGATTTTTACGCAAATTTAGTTGTAGAAAAATGCATAAAATTAAAAAAAAAAACACCAGCTGAAAATGCGCATTTCCCCCATAGGCTGATGCATGAAAATGTGCATTTTAGTGTGGATGTGAGCATTTTTGCAAGTGCAAATTTTTACAAACGCAAATTTGTGCAAGTTCAGGAAATTGGAAAAAATCCGATTCTGTCAATGAGCAGATGACAGAATAAAAGCCATAGGATAATCTGCGAAACACAGAATGTATTTTACAAAATCTGTACATTCTTACCTGTAAATATGACTGTTTGAATTAGATGGGGTAATTTGTTTCGCTTAGGTAGCAAATAAAGTTTTGATCCTCAAAGCTTTCTGCAGCACAAGCCCATTTGATTCAAGAGAGTTTATTGCCAATGGAGGACTTGAGGACTAGACTGTTAACTGATGGATGCAAGGAGGTGCTATGTCTATTGTGTACATACAATGCAGTAGATGGCCAAGACAAAACACAACTTATCTGCTAGCACAATAGCAAAAGTTCTTTGCCTTACAGATCTTTGGACTCAAGTGTAATGAAAGAGAATAAGCCTCCATTGTTACGTCTAAGCTCAGCACTCTGTTCATTCCCTCCCTTCCCCCTCCCTACTTCAGCACTACAGTAATATCATCTTGTCAGTCCTGAGACATGTTGGCCTAGTTCACAATCATTGATGGATATTCAGCCTGTGAATGTACTAAAATGGCTTGTTTCTGTTGATATATGTCTTTGTAGAATCCTGTAATGGAAGAGCAAATAAAAGGAAACCTTCAGCAGTACTGATTTTCAGCAAAGTCCAGTTTTAACTCCTAAATGTCTGGAGGTGGTACTTAACATTTCTTTTTATCATTCCTCATGCATCTAACTCAAAGGAAAGGACTTATGTTAAGATATCCTGGAACTCATACTGACTTTGTGGGGAGGGAATAAAAATGTGGTGTGTGTGTGTGGGGGAACAGTTCAAACATCTGTTCTTGGATGTGTTCAAGGTTAAATTGAGCAACCCCCCTCCCAAAACCAGTGGATTTTAAGAGCATTTGCTGTTGTTCTTCCAAATGACCAGATAAATATGTGCCCTTGCAGAATAATCCAATGTGATCTGAAACAGGGGGGTTGGGGACAGGGATGCCCTGCCTATACGGTGCCCCTAACTACCACCCTCCATCTCTCCAATGATGGTACAGGCCTGCACTGACATATAACAGAGATAAACTAGAAACAGACATGTATAAATTGCTTTTTGTCCTACAGAGTTATTTTCCAGGCATGCTAGGGCAATGGTAGACTACCTGGTTTGCATGGAGAATTTTCATTTATGCTACTTAGTGTGTAGACATACAAGACAGCTCCTTAGAAAGGAAGATTGTACACACACTGGAGTTAAGGGAGCATGCTACTTCTCAATAACGTCAGTAGTGAGTGAGTAACATAAGTAGTCAGTAATGTAAGTAGTGAATTTTTCCCACTAAAATGGTTGGAAAATGGAAGTTCAGCAGCACTGCAGGAGAAGTGGTTACCTAAGCACAGGGATAGGCAACCTGGTGCCCTCCAGATATTTTGGACTACAACTCCCATAATTCCTGACCACTGGCCATGCTGGCTGGGGTTTATGGTAGTCCAAAAATATCTGGAGGGCTTCAGGTTGCCTACCCCTGCCTTAGCATGAATGTAAAACAATGGGTACATACAATACAGAGTGATGATATAGTTCAGTTCACTCTGTGGCACCTTTGGGTGAATGCTGTACAATAACTGGCCATGAGGTAATTATCGTGCAACAAGCCTTCCCACATCTAAGCTTCTCTCTCCCCATCGACTAAATCTGTGACAGCAAGGATTTTTAAAGAGAAGGATTAATTTATCACTCCCACTGATGTCTCACTGATATCACCAGGGATGCGCTATAAGAAATGGCGAGAACCCTTGACTTGCAACAACTCGGGAGTTTGGGGTTTGAACTGAACATGCTATTTTAATTAGGAAACACACACACGCATCTTGCCGCTGCTGTTGTTTTAACATCATTTTGAACATTTAACTTTTGGAAGTTTTAAACAGGGATACTGGAATCTGACAAGTGTACAGCCAGGAGGAACCGGAAAACCATGTAGGCCTAGTGCTCACAAACAACAGCTGTGACAGTAATCCTGATTCTTGAGACTGCAGGTGGGAGCTCAGGTGACTGAATGCTCCTCCACACATACATATGAGCAAGCAAATCTCTCTGCAACCCCCCCCCCCAACCCCCTCCCCCAGATGTCAGGGTTAGTTACTGAGAGGCTCTCAGGAGCCTCATTCCAGTGGTGGGAGAAGCTGAAGGCAAAAGGGGTGAGACCAAAAATCTCAGCATATTGTAGCTTAAAGCAATTACCGCCAGCAACTAAGCCTTAGGAGAGTTATTTCTACATTTAGAATGGGGAAAAAACTGCGCAAAAGCCTGGAAACCACCACACAGTCAGTGGTTGGGAGAAGGGGTGTGGTCACCTGGAGAACCCCAGAGGGCCAGATTGAGATCCTAGCACATGGATTTGGTCTCTGGCCCCGAGGTTCTATATCCCTGTGTTAGGGGCTCCTTCACACTGGGCTTTTATCCTGCGATTGAGATTGCTCCTTCACGGAAGTTTGTAGGCTCTTTACATGACACTGTGACCCTGCCATGACCTTCCTGCACTAAATGCCGGTTGTTCCGTTTTTAAATAGATTGCAGATAATGAGCTATCAAATTACCGCATTGTGTTCTGCTTTAGTTTCCTCTGTCAACAGTTAAAGTGGCAAGAAGAGGAGTGGGATCAATGAAAGATAACGGAAGACTCAGATATGGGGAGAAGGAGGGGGGAAGGGGAAGGGAATAAGGAAGCACATGTAAAGGGAGTCGGTTGTGATCCTGCATTTAAAACGGAAGCAGAAAGCCCCATTTTAAATGCAGGATTTTAGGCTGGTGTAGAGATGCCCTTAGAGTGTGCAGAACTCTTAACCTGTACTGTTTTTATGCTGATTCCGACCCTGCCCATTAAATCTTTTACTACTGTGATTACTTTAGTGTCTTTTTATGGTCCGTTTTATTTTTGCTGTTTTAAATTGTAAGCCTTTGGGCTGAAGAGCAGTCTGTTATGTTTTGGCAAACAAACAGACAAGCCCCACTGGAATTGCTGGGAGTCCCCAACTTCTGTGGGTCTATTTACCTCATCCTGGAAATGAGGCAGAGGAAGTGTACAGGAGCCAGTGGGGAGTACAAGAGCTGGGCAACAGGGGGAGCCAGTGTAAGCAGCAGTTTAGAACAAGGCAGATGAGAAAGGAGTGTTACAGGCGTGGGTGCTGACGCTGGGAAAGTGGCATATGCACTTGGTTTTCTGACAGTGTGGGTTAAGACTAGGCATGGCAGAATCGGGAAGGCTTGAGCTTGTCAAAGTTCTCCAGGTTCCACCTTGAACATTCCTGTATGCGAGCTTTCGGTGGTGGCTGTTCGACTGGGGAAAGTGCACATTTGGGGGTGCATTTTTAAAGTGTGTTCCCAAATGCACACTTTCCCCCATTGACTAAAATGTAAAAATGTGTGTGTGTGTGTCCGTGTCCGTCCATCCCCAAATCCATTTTTAAGGTGCACATTTTTCTAACAAATACATTTTGCAAATGCAATTGCAAGCTCACCAATATGCAAGCTTTGCCTGAAAAATGCATTTGCATTCAGGGGCACAAACGGAACGTTCTGGTCAAAAAATGGATCAAAATGAAATTCTCGTACATCCCTGCTTAAGACCTAAGGAGTACAATTTCATACACTGTGACTAGGTTCACATGATCATGGAGGGAAAATAAGCCATGGTGGCTTATTCTCCTTCCCTGTGTGCACTAGTTGAGAGCCGCCTAATTAGCATAATCACCCTTGGCAAGCATGGGTTGTCATGACATCCAAACCCACCAAGGGTGGGCAGCAGGGGTGGTTTACAAACCACCCTGAAAACCATAGCTTGTTCTGGGTGTTTTGTAAATCATTCCAGCCAGCCACCCTCGCAGGGTTTGGACATCACAACAACCTGCTCTTGGTGAGGGTAATTATACTAATTAGGCAGCTTGCAACTGACATGTGCAGGGAGGGAAAATAAGCCACAATGGCTTATTTTTTCCTTGTGATCATGCAAACCCGCCCTTTGAGAAACCACTTCTGGTTTGCTGTTTATGGTTTGCTGATATGGATCAATGCAGCTGCCTGCATTCTTGGCCTCTCCTTGGGGGTGTGGCTATGGGGGCTGTCATGATGAACGCCTGCACTTCTAAATTTACCACTACACCACTGGTGGTGAATAGCTGAAATGGGACAGAAAAAGGTTTTGCAACTCTTAAGAAGAAAGCCTGGAACCTTCTTTAAACACAAGCAAAAAGTGCAGGCTGATTATAGAAATGTCACAGGCATAGCTGCAGAGATTATGGAACAGCCCCCAACATCTCTGTACTCTGTTTAGAACATAAGGAAATCTGAACTCTAGCCAAACTGATCAGGGCACACGACTTACATTTCTTACTTGTGTATCATGCTCTAGACATCTAGCATTGACAGATTACATTCTGAATCTGTTTTTATGATTATTACAGTCGCCCCAGAGATAAAAGGGCTCTTGTGCTATATACTGTACAAACAGTGCCTGCCCCAAAGACTTTGCAGTCTAGGCATACAACACAGACAAAGGGTCCATTGTCACCCTTGTTTTTATAGAAGGGGAGCTGAGGCCCCACAGCAATGAGGTGAAGAATTCCAAGCAGATACTGCCAGCCCTGTCCCCCCACCCTCTGCCCCATGAAGCACATGGTTTGAATGAAGAGAGCTCATGGGGATGCTGAAGGACAAAGTGCCCCCCCTGTCAAGCCTGGATGATCAGAAACATACTACAGCCAAAAACTGGTCCATCATGGCTGCTAATAAAGACAGCTCAGTATGGAGGTATATAGATACGCTAGGCCACCCTTCCCCAACCTGGTGCCCTCCAGATGTTTCCTGATCATTGGCCATGCTGGCTGAGGCTGATGGGAGTTGAAGTCAAAACAGCAGGAGGGTACCAAGTTGTGGAACACAGCACTAGGCAAAGAGAAACTTTCTCAATGAACTGCCCATGGTAGGGCTGGTTCACACAACTGGTACATCACTTGATTTCTCTACTTTTGATTACTAGGAGCTGATGCATCAGAGACATTGTTGTGCTGAACAGAACTAAACTGAACCCTCATGTATTAGCATAGCCAATGAGGCTACATCAGCTCTGGAGTCTCACAGGCAACAGTCCTGCCTGGGATTGGGCTGACTGTGTAGATTCTCTGGGATTGGGAATTTGGGCTGTAGGGTGACAGGGCTATCTTGCTTACTCTTGAGTTCTCTGTGGGGTTGTCTTCATTCTTCAAGAAGGCCCAGGAACCTCATAATCATAAGGGGGGGGGGTTGTCCCAGGCATGCAGAGAGTTTAGGAAGAGCTGTCTTCCCCCGATACGTACATAGGCCACAATTGTGGCATCTTTGGACACTGACTTTGGTATGGGATGGCCAATTGTTAATTGAAAAAAAAGAGGACATGCATCACCCCTAAAGAGGACACCTATCTGCATAACAGCTGCATATGCTACTTTATATGTATAGATGGAAATTTAGAAATCATTGTTATAATTTAAACAGAAATACAGTCCATCTCTGCATTTTGAGGAAGACTGTGACCAGGTGACTGGTATGCCTGGGTCAGTCTGCTGTTCAGGTGCAACTTCAAGACCCCTGATCTCCCTTCTGATGGTGCTTTATCTTTAAACCTGACTTGGCCAGGAAATGGACAACCCTTCAAACAGAGGACACCTTCAAAATAGAGAACAGTCCTCTGGCAGCCCTTCAAATGTAAAAGAGGACACTTGGCCACCCTAGTTGGAAACTCCTAAATAACTGTGAGATCTGGTTTCTTAAATCTGCTACTCTGAGAGCCATATCAGCTGAGAAATTCATAAAGTCTGATCCACCAACGGAGGCCTGGACTATGACATTGCCTGACTGCAGCATAATCACAGGATGAGTGGTGTTTGATGCGTTTAGCCAGGGTAGAAGGTAGAAAATATTTGAGACTAGGATTTGGGTTGGTGTGATTAAGGGTATAATTAGACCTTCTGGATAATTAGTTAGAAGTGCTCCACCCTAATGGGAACGTGCCCTCACATATTGCCTCTTTGACCCCCACACCGCACTCATCCAGTCACAGGGATGAAACATAGACACACCTGGTGGAAGAGAGGAATGTTAATGGCAGAAGGATGAGAACTACAGCTGTGAGACATGGGAGTAGCTATGACTCAGCCACAATGGCCAGCTAGCATGGAGAGAGAAGCTGAAAGGAGATCATTCCAATCCAGATGTTTATGATCTAAGCAGAGGCTACTGTCAGCTCTGGATGTAATTACTTTTGTCCCAACCACTAGCCTTGTTCAAACAGCCCAGTGAGCAGCTTTTCAGTATTGTCAAACATAGTATTGTACAGGGCTTCAAAAACTAGGATGACATTAGTGTCGCTCGCCTTTTAAAAAAACACAACAATCAGCAGTGATGTTAAAGCTGATAAAAAGGGACGCGTGGGTACTGGTGCCAGGGAGCTGCTATTGTCTAAACCAGCTACAAGCTGAAGCATCTTAGCTAATAACTCACATGCAAGCATGTATTTACTTGCATGTCATTTTTTTGAGGGTCACCTGGAGACAGGTGAAGGGAGTCTGGTCCTGAATGTATGAAAATTACTATCTATAACGGGCAAGGGTGGCAGATTTTAATCCTACAAGCTTGTAGACAATTACAAAAATGGCACTGACAGGCAGGTCTGCTTTTCTAGTTTTGTCGGTGTGCATTTTCACTATTTCCTGACATCACTAAATGATCCGGTTAATTACATGCTTCCCTGCTCCTTGAGGAACTCATAGACTTTGAGTTGCCTTCCCAAGGATTACAAAGTCAAGAGTCTAGTCATGAAGTCAGCTGCAAGCAATGGTGCTTACATAAGACTGAGCCATGATCTTCTAGCATTGAAATTAATCTAGGGCAGCCAGCATGGGAACTATGGGAGTTGCAGTCCAACACATCTGGACGGCACCAGGTTGGGCAGATCTAGGGAGGCTCTTATACAGAGTGGTGCAAACCAGACATGATTAAAAAGGAATGAAGACCTACACTGATGCCTGATGCTGTTTAGTGAGTTATTTCCTAATGGTTATCATTTCTCAGAAGGATTAAATATCAGAGGAGATTGCTTGAAGATGGTGATGCAATGACAACTTATGCATGGAAATAATATACAAGTTATGAAATGAATAGTGGAAGGTGTTGGTATTGTGCAGATGTTAATGGCAATTTCTTTCATATGTGGTGGATATGTACCAGAGCAAAAAATGGTTTGCAATTAATAAGATGTTGGATTTACAATTACCACTAAGCCCCTTGATCAGTTTACTGACTATGGTATAATGATATCACTTATTATATATCATGGTAGCTGGAAGATTAATATTTGCTAAGGACAAGAACAACACTGAAAGAATGGGTTAGAAAAGGATGGGAAATGTTTACTTTGGCCTATCAAAAGAAAACCATGTATTATTTATGTATGCATGTATTTATTTATTGCATTTATACCCCGCCTTTTTTCCTCTTGCAAGGAGCCCAAGGCGGCTTACATTATCCTCCTCCTCTCCATTTTATCCTCACAACAACAACCCTGTGAGGTGGGTTGGGCTGAGAGTCTGTGACTGGCCCAAAGTCACCCAGTGAGCTTCCATGGCCGAGTGGGGCCTAGAGCCCGGATCTCCTGGCTCCCAGTCCAACACTCTAGCCACTACACCACGCTGGCTCCATGTAATGAGGGATTTGGTGGGAACAGTTATAGGTTATATATTACTGGTGTGCTCTATTAATAACTTAGAATTTGGGTTGTTGTTGTTTTTAATCTGATATCATTTATGGTTCTGTAATAGTAAAACAAATGTAATGTTTGTTTTTATTGAATGAAGCTATGAAAAGAATGGAATGATACAAGAATTATACAGGAATTATCCTGTGGCCATGAGGCATTTTCACATGAATGCATCCTTCACTATTTTATTGGTGCTTATTTATTCAATTTATATACTGCTTACCATATCTTAAAAAAAAGTGGTATTGATGATTAGTCCTCATGCTCAGACAGTTTAGAGGAATGGCACCCACTAATAAGGGAAGAAAAAAGTATGTGGGAGGAGAAAGTTGGGAAAAGGGTAGTTCAAGTGAATATTGATGCTCAGAAGAACAATCTGGGAAACCCCCTATTTTTCCTATTCTATGACCAGTCCAGAGGTTTTACAAGATTTGCTCTTTTTTTCCTTGGATGAGTGTTTATTAGAGCAATCCATCTCACAGTTCTTTCCCCCACCAAAGCTTCATCACCTATGACCAATTTGAATATCTCTGAACTTCATTTACTTTAAGGCTCCTCTTGAATGGCTACCCCCCCCCCCAGCCATCTGTTTCTGTACATATAAAAATATGTGAAATCTCCTTGCAGTGTGTATTTCATGTTAAAATAAACATAATACATTCAAATCCACACAACTAACAGCTAAAAGAGGAAGAATGGAATGTCAGCAAGTTAAACAGAAGTTTAAAAGAAGCATTCTTTGCTGATTCCCAATATATGTAGGGTGTGGCTGTATGGGGGTTTATTTTTATTTATTAAAAACCTTTATAGAGCACTTTCCCACCCTAAGGCCTTGAATTAAATTCATATATATATATGCACCACCCTATAATTCTAAGGGCAGCTCAAACACTGAAACAGGATAAAACAACAAATACACTAATAAAACTCTAAAAATCTAAAATGCCTAGCAGAAATCTCTTTTTGGCACCAGGTGAAGACAACCATGTGGGCCCCAGGCAAACCCCCTTGGGGAGAGAATTCCTTAAACAGGGCACCACAACTGAGAAGGCTGTCTCTTCTGGGAGAACCTGGAGGAGGGCCTCTGAAGATGACCTGAGGGACTGGGTAGGGATATATGGGAGGCTTATGAGGTTTATAGGGGGACTGGACCTGTATGCGCATCCATAGGAACATAGGAAACTGCCTTATACTGAGTCAGATCATTGGTCCATCTAGCCCAGCAGTAGACAACATGGTACCTGTGGGCACCAATGCATCCCCAGACAACTTTCTTGGCCTCTGCCAAGGTGCCCTATCCCTCCCACATTTTTTAAAATTAACACAAGTGTGTTGGAACTCAGACACCTACCTCTGCCTTGTACTCAGTCTTTTGGGCAGGTTGCACTTCCTGTGCCGTGCCTCCCATGGGAGCCATTTTGTGGTGGTAACCAGGACATTTTCTCAAATTGCTAAATGTGCTAACAGATCTATCCTGGTATTACTGACATTGACTAGTAGGACCTCTCCAGGGTGTCAGGTAAGATTCTTTCCTTGCCATACCTGGAGATGCCAGGGATTGAACCTGAGACCTTCTGCATACAAAGCAGGGGCTCTACCACTGAGCCAGAGTCCCACACATCTCAGTCCCCCAGTTCACATGCACCTAGGCCTTTAGCCTACACTGCTTCTCTAAGTTTTCCTACTGCTGATGGGGCCAAATGCAGTGCTAATTAGTCCATAACGTTTCCACACCTTCTCTGCAATGGAAATGTATACCCACGCTGGCCCTTTTCCTGTGTGGATGGCAGGTGGGTGTGACTGTAAGGAAAGTAAAGGAATGGAAAGGAAAGTCATAAAGGCTATAATTCAGAACATTCATTCATGAGCACCAAAAGGATTTTTACACTACTACTGTAAAAGTAGCACAGTCAGTACTATGTTCTACCATTTATTTGTATGGCAGACCTAACCTCCACCCGGCTCCCACCCCAAATGGGTGAAAAATGGTGGTTAAAAAAATCCCACTGGGCTCATGTCTGGATTGTTACCATCCTGATGCTAAAGGGAATACCACTGAACTAGTTAACAAGGCATTTTGCATCCAACAAGCTATCAATTAATTGTACATGGGTGTAAGTTGGTGTGGGAAAATCAGGGTTGTGGAAATCATTCCCCTGATGTCATCATGTATTCATATGTCTTTATAAAAACTGGAAGTACATCCCTGTTCATCATGAGGAAAAGTAAACCCCTTGAATAATAGCTGGAAAGCTCTGTGTAGGGTTATGAGATGCTGGGAATTCCATTCTGATTAAACACGACTGGATTCTGCAGTGTTTCCATTCTGGTAAGTGATGGTGGACTCTAGCTGATTTTTCCCCCTGATTCTTGAAATTTTTTGGGTTTCCGCAATTGCGGAGGGGGGAATCTTGAAATTTGCACAAATGGGGTCATAATTTGTTTAATTTTTTATTGGCGCTCTTGTGCAAGTGTGCATGATCGCAAGTTCGTTTGTCCAGGATGTAGCCCCACAGAGGCATATTCCCTCCTGTAAATAACTTTGTCAATTTCATCCTCTCCACACACTACTTAATTTAGCCCAGCAGAGGAAGAACATATCAATTTCATCTTCCCTTTCAGAGCTTCCCAAGTTAAGGGGGTGGGGGAGTGCCAGAGTGGATCCCAAAAGATCCAATTTGCGCAATTTGCCACCATTAAAAATGACAACAATGGAATATGCATATTGGATTGACTTGCTACAGATGGAGTCAACGTTGAGGGGTAGGGGGAATGGAACTAAATCTGCTGGGCCGAACTGGAAAAATCCATAGAGATTTCACCTCCAAAACAAAATTTTCATACATCCCTAGCTCTGTGTGACCTTGATGGGTAGTATTTGGCTGTGTGACCCTTGTGCAGAGCACCTTCCAACACACGCAAGCACATGTTTAATAGCATCTTCTTCAGGGTATCAGGATTCCGTCAACCAATTAATCACACTCTCAGTACTCTACAATCTCACAGTTCAATTGCCTTCTAGCTAAGTAGTGTTATTCAGCTGGTCCTCTTGCCCCTGAAGATATGACATATCTCAAGATTAGCTGAGATCCGCAGTAGGCACTGATTTAGCATGAGTGGCTAAGAATAGTTTGGCTGCCTGGAAGGGAACTGACACAGGCTCAGAAGTATGTTATCACAAAGCACAGGCACAGAAGAAAATCTTGTCATCTGCCACCTGGCTCCTTTTAGCTCACTGTCTCAGGTTGAGACTGTTTGACAATTTACCATTTCTGGATGGAGGGTTCAATAGTCCACTGTCAACGGGACACTGATGACAGACGGTAGCTGGTGTTTCCCTGATAGCTTGCCTTTGGAAAGAACCATAAAATGGTTAGTCAATGTAAACAGTTTGAGGAGCTGTAGAAGAAAGGGACTGATTAACACCTTTGTTTTTTTCACAGCAGCTTACTTGATGAGGAATTACTTGCTGCCCACTTGACTCATTGCCTTAGAGCACCGGGGAGGGGAGAGCGAGCGAGCGAGAGCACACTAACAGGGATATTTGCTGGAGCTTGCCTGTTGTTTTTGCTCAGCCAAACGAGCTTAGTCCAGGAGGTGACCTACAAATCTTGGGGGGCATTCAGAACTTTGGGGAGCAAATGAGGGGCATGTGGGATTTTAGGCAACCTCCTTCCTCCATCTTGCAATGGCTTCTAACAGCAGAGAAGACTTACTGACTACTGCTCATGCCAGCTGGATAAAATCCAATATCCTACATGTCTCCTCCAGGCTCTTAAAAAATGGCACACAGCAAAGAGGAATCAAACAAGAATACGCCCTCCCTGCTTGGGGCAAAAATCAACAAAAAGATACTCCTCCATCCATTTACAATGAGACTAAGTATGTGTGATGAGCTTCCATAAAGAAAACTACAGAGGGGGCACTGTAATAGCCACAAAGCAAAGGAGAATTATGTTCTCCAAAAAGTGCCAGATGGGCTCAAATAAACCTGACATGTATGCCTGAGATCTGTGTATCATATACATATATAATGAATAGTTGCCTTGTCTGGAATGCTATTTTTACATCTGGGGGTTGTATCCCATGGTGTCATTCTGCTAGAGGGCAGAGCTCTTGCTCATGGATGTTGTCTCCACCTGATCTTTGGGGATTAGCCTCCACCCCTGCACAGCAACTCACCCCATTCAGGAGGGTCCCCCGGTCCTCTGTGAAGCATTTTGGGGGGGCTCTGGGGGCTGCTTGGGGGAAGAAGGGCAGGGATATCTGCTTCCAGAAACTTCCTTCTGCCAGAACAACATTGGATGAAACCCCTAAATTTCTTCTTGTGACTTGTGAGGCATTCGATGATAATGTTGCATACTTGGAGGGCAGTCATGGATTAAAGTTTGAGAGCTACTGGCAGAGATGGCCCCTTCCGCCATCTTATCCTCATGACAAGCCTGTGAGGTAGGTGAGAGAGAAGGGTCAATCATCCAATGAATTTCATGGCAAAGTAGTGATTTGAGCCCAAGCCTCTCTGGTCATAGCTAGACATTCCGTCCACTACACCACACTGGTTCCACTGCATCACACAGCTTCATATCTCTTGGGTCCAGATTATCCCTGGACCAGAACTGATGGAATTTGTCTATCTCTAAAATAAAAGAATAGAGGGTAAGATCGGGGGGGGAGGATTGAGGAAATAACTCACCACACCGGTACCCTATCACAGTAAGGGCATCAAAGTGTCCAATACTGGCCATGCTCTATGTTTGCAGAATGAGCACTGTGCCAAATTTCCCAACTATTCATGGCGGGCGGCGGGGGGGGGGGTAGGGTTGGTGGAGAATTTCTCCCTGAAACTTCAGGGGGCCGAGCACCAACGTGTTCGGCTCCCCGAACAAGTTTCGGGGAGAAATTCTCCGCCCCCCCGCCCCCCGCCCCCCACCCCGGGACAGGACTTACCTTTCCCGAATGTCCCTCCCGGCGGCGGGTCCCGGCGGCGGTTCGTCGGGTCTTCGTCAGGGGCGGGGGCGGCAGCCGATATTTCGACCGGCTGCCGCTGCCGCCATTCCAATAAAACTAAAAAAAAAACCCGCCCCCGTGATAGGCTACGTGACGATTAACGTAGCCTATCACAGCTAGATTTGCAAAGTCAGCTGTGATAGGCTACGTAAATCGTCACGTAGCCTATCACGGGTGACTTAAAAAAAAAAAAAAAAGTGCGTACGGCTAATGGCAGCCCCCATAGGGAGCCGCCATTCACGTTCCTTATTTGGTCACTGTAGTCTACGTAAAGATTACGTAGACTACAGCGACCAAATAAGGAACGCGAATGGCGGCTCCCTATGGGGGCCGCCATTTGAGTATGCGCTTTTTTTTTTTTAAAGTCACCCGTGATAGGCTACGTGACGATTTACGTAGCCTATCACGGCTGACTTTGCAGATCTAGCCGTGATAGGCTACATTAATCGTCACGTAGCCTATCACAGGGGCGTTGTTTTTTTTTTAACTTTTTATTTCGCGGCCGGGCGAGGCGAGGCGCCTCCTCCCCGGCCTGAATTTCAGCCGGGCGAGGCGGGAAGCCTCCCCCCCGGCCTGAATTTCGGCCGGGCGAGGCGGGAAGCCTCCCCCCCCCGGCCTGAACTTCGGGGGGAGAGCAGCGAAGCGCCTCCCCCCCACCGCGAAAAGCTGCGAGACCAGGTAAGTGGCTTTCGTGCACCCCTGGGAGGGGGGGAGAAACTGCACCAGAACATTGTGGGAAGGGTGAGAATTTCGATGCAATTTCTCAGGGTGCGGGGCTAGAGTGCTTACTTTACTGTAAGGAGGTGGCCAAGGGGTGTCTGTGCTCTTTCTTTAATATCCCCCTCCCCTTTCTGTCCTCGCAGCCTCTCCGGCTGCCTGAGCTTCGTGGAAAGCCCCCTGGAGGACTTAGCCAGACTTCCTCCCGTGGGGCTTTGCAGTGCTGCTGCCTGCTGAGTGCCTGAAAGCTGAGCGAGGATTCGTTTTTGTTGTTGTTGTTGTTGAAAGGAGTTTTAGTAACAACAATGCGTTCTTTATTAAATGCCCCTCTTGGCTTTCAGGCACTCAGCAGGGAGCAGCCCTGCAAAGCCACAAGGGAGGAAGTCCAGCCTAAGTCCTCCAGGGGGCTTTACGAGAAGCTCAAGCAGCCGGAGAGGCTGCAAGGGGGGTGGGGTGGGGATAGGGAAAGAAAGTGCACACAGGAGCCCCTCTGCCACCCCCTTCCAGTAAGACAAGTGCTCAAGCCCTGCGCTCTGAGAAATGTCAGAGAAATTCTCAATACCCCAGCGAAAGAGGCAGAAAAACGACAGCCTCTTTCACAGGGAAACAAAGAGGTTGCAAAAGGGCAGGTGGGGTCTCGGCACTGCGCTATGCAGAATGTTGCTCTGCTCCTCAGGGACGCAACAACAATCTGCAGTTGGCAGTACTGCATGGTTGTAGATTACTAGTTCAGTGAGCTGCATCTTCAAAATGTCTGTTATCAGGATAGATTAGAAAAGGTCTACCAAGAGCAATTCTTCCCAACTGTGCTTCTCTTTTGCTCTTTTGCGTCCTGTTCACCCCCCGCCCAAGAAGTCATATAATGAAACTACTGTATATGTGCCAACTTTGAAACAATGCCACTTCAAAACATGACTCTACCTTGACATGCTTCCATTATTTTTATACTCAGGGTAGCTAGAATTCCATTGCACCTCTACTCTCCACCCAAATAACAAGAATAATTTGTTCCCCTCGTTGAGATGCAATTTTTCAAAAGCAGCCTAACTGAAAGGGATGGGGGAAAGTTTTTAAAGTGGAAAAGTAAAGAGAAATTACCACTATAGCAATGGTTATAAAAATACACTGGTTTCCCAGCATTCAAAGGGGTTTAAAGACTGCATCTTCCAATATGGCTTTACGTGATTAATCTGCCTATAGTTGTCCTCTGTAAGTAGTCTTAGATAAAGGGTTTCCCCTTAAAGGCCTGTTTTCTGGAATTTTCCCCTACATGCATTTTTAAGCCCTGTAGTGAGGTGGCTAGAAGATGTACATTTTTGGCTGAGATACACATCTGACTAGTCCCAGGTTTCAACAAGATGCAACCTCCAGCTCTTCCTTCCACATATATTTAAAGTATCATAGCAATTGGCTAGATTTAAAATATGTGAGAGATGAGGTTTCAGAAATAGGGCACAGCTTTGCTAATTAAAGGGGGGTTAATAGAGACAGAGTTCATAGAGGAATTGGTTTCCACTGGAACCTCTAACTGCCCCTTCAAGATAGTTTTAAAAATTAAGACAGAAAAAAACCCTCCTCCCTCCCTCATATGAAGCCTGATTAATTTTCCATGTTTTCAAAAGGAATGAATTTGTCATTTGTATAAATATTTCATAGGAAGACAAATCCATTTAGGCAGACAAAATCTCCCAGCAATTCTAGGATCCTCATCCATCATCTTGAGGTTTTTGTGCCCAGAGGCAGAGTATGCCGCCAAAAGGGAATATTTGCTCTGGGCTGACTCCCAAAGCCTCATGGCACATCCACCATATCCCAATAATTACCCCTCTTAAGCCGAGGGGGTTCCCTCCTGCCTCATAACAAGAAATATAGATCTCTGTTGGAGAGTTGGGGAAGCTGAAGAGAGGAAGCAAGACAGGGACATACCCAGTTCAGATAGTTTGAAGATGACTGGTGCTCCCTTACTAGATGGATAGATGGATAGATGGAGGATGGCTGTGGGTGTTTCATAGAATCATAGGGTTGGAAGGGACCTACAAGACCATTGAGTCCGACCCCCTGCTCAGTGCAGGAAGCCTGATTCCCAAGTGGTCTCCTGTTTCCACACTAGGGTTTTACACTGCAATAGCTACTGTATCTTTGTACAATGCCTTTTTATGGGGCATCCACATGACACATTACTTCTGTAGTATTATTTCATACATGAAAATGGTCCAAAAATACTTTGAATATAACTCAGTTTGTTTCTTTAGCTACTTTAACAGGCTAGCAAACCATTAGTGCTGCTCCACTGTTTTACACGGATGATATGGACTATCATATCGAGTTCTTGGATCTAAAATATTCAGGATCTTGGACTTTGACATGGTGGAATGTTGATGAACAATGTGGTATACCTGGCAAAAAATGTGGAAATTAGATGAAGCCCTGCAGCCTGCAGTATATTTCCAATGTGTTCCTCTGTCTTAATTAAGTGAACAACTACAGGTAGAGAGTCACCTCAAGCCGTTTTGAGCTTGACTTTACTGCCCTGGGCTCATAGCCCATTCCGCACACTGGAAATGTTTATAGAATGAATGCATGGCAGGAAAGGGGATTTGTGCCTGCTTGTGTGTTCACATACACACTCACACACTCCTATTATTTTTCAAATGGAAAATGTCAGCTAGTCTTCCCCTGTTCCTACAATAAAGGGTTGTTGTTATGATGTGTGAACCCGGCACTCTGGGTTGTTCAGGGAGAAACAATCCAGAGTTTTAACCAAATAACAAACCATGGGTGAAGTTCCAGTGCATATCTGCACAATTTATAATTTTTTAAAGGCACCTGCCCCAACATCTCTCTCCAAACGAATTCAGAATAGAATTTTACCAGGTACAGGTACCAGAAAATAGGGTCTGTCCTTGACAGGGAAAGATGAATCTGTCCATTTCAGTTTCTTCCCCCCCAATCTTACATTTGTTTCATCCTGAACTTATGAGAATTTATCCAATCCTTAATTTTGGTTCACTTCAAAGCTTGAGCATTTTTAAAAAAGTTTGCAAGAGAATTCATATGCATTTTGGTGCATATTTCTCCTTTTGTATGCAATTTTGGCTAATATATACATGTTTTGCAAGCAATTTTCCTAATTCAATGCATTTGGAACATTAGTTTCATCAAAATACAAGTTTTGGGGGTGCATTTCCCCCTAATATGTGCATTTTTGTCTGCATTTTTAAAATTGGAGCGAAATTTGCTAATGTGCAAATTTCGAAGGGTAATTGAGTTTTGGTTCGTGTATTGGTTCAAAAGTGCAAAGTTAGGTAAGTACACATTAAAATGTGAACTGAACAAATTTATCCCTCCCTAGTTCGTAGTAAGAACAGATGGAACCTATGTCATTGACTATGATGTCATTACCTGACCACAGAGGTTACATTTGAAATTTACTCAAGTAGCATAAGGCATCACTTTCAGTATCTGAAGTCTGGGAGGCTCAGAATGATTTACATCACACACATCTGCAGAGTGCTTTATTTTTACCCTAACAAATCAAATACAAGCCATGTGACAGTGTCAAAAGAATGATGAAGTATATTTGAAGTGTGTGTGAGTGTGTGTGTGTGTGTAGCTAGTCACCTTATTAAAAGCCTGTAAGTAAACATCTGTCCGTTTGCTTTGTTGGTGTGCCACATTACTTAGCCCACCTCTCTCCGTGACTTTCCATAACCACCGTTAGCTCTGTAAATAGAGACAGTATTGTAGGCTACTGCTAACTGGCAAAGGGGCTCTGTTGTGAGACCATGGACTGATCAAGGTGAACCAACATGCTTCGCGCACACAGGCTCTACACTGGAGCAACAAACATTTAAAAAATTCATGTTGATGTTTCACACAGAGTAGCTACCACCACTCTACCACTCATTTATATCCAGAGACGTAAAGGTATTTGGTCAACACCAGAACAGGAGTATCTGGAAGTGATGCGGCATGCACCTTATTCTTTTCCCCAAGGTTTTCCAAACACACCATGCCCTCCTCAGGAGTATTATATCCAAGGAGTATTATATCTAAATAGCATAGCAAGGTTCATTGGCAGACTACAGCTTTTGAATAGCCCAGGACAAAGCATACTCTTAAGCACAATATACAATGAAATCAGAGACAAGAAAAATGACAAAAAAGGCACGCTTGCTCAGCCCAACATATCTGCATGAGCAGTGGAGGTTGGTGGCTCTGATATCAGTCAGGCAGTGAATCTGCTCCGGGTTTCCATCAGAACCAGTCAGAACTCTACAAAGGAGGCCTCAATCTTCCCTACGCATGCTTCATTCTGTATCTGAGGCTTTGCTCTGGTTGCCATTGCCAAATGGGCTGGGCGGGCATCTACCAGGAGTGGGGAATTTGATTGGTTTCTGACCATGATGCTGCTTTGCCCTGTCATTTACTGTTTTGCCTTGCATTCCTGTCTTTGGGAATGGAGTGGTTGTTATTTTTCTGATGCTTTTGTATTTTGGAATTTTTCATGGCATATTTGGCATTTTGGACGTTAATACTTGTTTAATATTGTGATGTCTTGTTTTACTTGATTTTATGGTTTTGAGCTGCTTTGGATCCATCTTTGATGGAGAAAAGCAGGGTATAAATTATTAGAATAATAATAATAATAATAATAATAATTGCTTGGAGTCCCATCTTCTAAAGAAATTAGACCTTGTAATGATCACAGATGTGCCACTACGATTCTGCTACAGAGAAGCACGCCAGGCCTACCTATTGCTTAATCTTAAGTAAATACTTTTTTTGTTTTGTTTTCTGAAGAGCTGGAATGTCAGCCTGACTGAAACTGTGATATTTCCATTTGCTGATTTCTTTTTAGATGTGTTTACTTTAAAATTTGAAAAAAAAGTCACCTTGAACATTTGATTTAAAAGACAATGAATACATTTAGAGCATAATTAATAAGAAAAATAAATATTCTAGCTAAAGACAGAAAATACAGTCAGAGAAAAAAAAACTTATTTATAACTTTTACATCCCATCCTTCCTCTAAGGAGCTCAGGGTGGCATATATAGCGCAGTAACTAAACCAATGCTACCACTAATATAAATTACATAGCGCTGGCATAAGCAACCTCTAGCACAATGCCAATAGCATATGCTGGTGCAACAGGTTTCCTGGGGAAATCTGTTGCACCAGCAAATGATACTGGCATTGTGCTAGAGGTCGCTTGTGCTAGCACACCGTAATTCACATTAGTGGTAGTGTTGAACTGGATACAGCCTACAGTTCTTCCCACCCCCCAGTTTATCCTCACAACAACCCTGTGAGTTAGGTTGGGTTGAAAGATAGCGACTGGCCCAAGGTCACCCAATGAGAGCTTCATGGCAGAGTAGCATTTGAACCTGGGACTCTCCAGTCCTAGTTCAACATGCTAACTATTATATCCTGTTGACTTAGTTACCAGAGCTCCTAAAAATGTCTGATTCATTAATAGGTACGCAACATTTCATTCAATCGAAGCAAAGCAAGCACATAGTATCTGAGAAGCTGGGATCCTAAGCAGAGCATTTCCAAAGCTAAGGGAAATCTATATTCACAGGGGTGGGAGTGGGGACTCCTGGTTTCAGTTGTATCTAGTGACCTCACAAGTTGTTGGTTTACAGTCAATTAAAAGTATTTTGGCTACATTTCAAACAGGACAAGAATTTAATGTGGTTTTTATCCCAGCTGGGAGCCAGGAAAGAGGAGATAGACAGGTGCATTCCAGAATTTGCCAACAATATCTTGTCTGCCAGGAACATGCATTTGAACAGAATAATGATCAAAGTGCTAGCTGTAAATGGCTTCCCATAAATATTCCAGAGGAACAATTTTCTCAGTCTTAAACTTTAACTTTAGGCAATAGCAGGGCCCAAATAAATCTGTACTTTAGTCAAGAGAGATACCAAAGTTAACACATGGAACAGCCTAGATAATAACCTACTAATTAACTAGCCATTTTATTAAAAGTTTAACTGAACAAGTATGTGTTCATTTTCTTGGTATGTCAAATTGCTTTGGCCATTTTACCAAGGCTTTTCAAAAGAAAATTGTTAGTACTGAAAATAGATTCAGCAATACACTCTGGCACTAAATACAAATGCTAATCCTGTTTATGTGTTTAAGTTATGAGTTGCAATGGAATATGCTACATGGCTGAAGTACTCAAGCTAGAATGGAACAGGAAGTTGCACATACCTTTATGTTAGCCAAGTGGAAGAGCAGGCATCAAAACTCTTCTTTAGGTCAGAAAGGAGGGCCAGCAGCCTTGAGATCTCTTCCTGAGACACCTCCAAGTTTCAGGACATAGCTTCAGCTCAGGGTGGTTGAGAAATCTGATCTTTGTGAATTACGATAGGAACGGGCGTGATCTGTACTTCCTGGAGTAATGTGCAGATTGAAATTTAGTTATTTACCGGCTTTGGTACTTCCCAAATGTTCCAGTGCAGTTCTTAGCTTTAAAAATGTATCAAAAAAATTTAAAAGCATGTATTTAAATGCAGGTTTTCATGTGGACTTTTTAAAAAGTCCAGATCAAGGCAGGATGGAATGGATTTCTAAGTGAACAGATTCAAAAGTGACACAGAGCAGAAATACCCCAAGTGAGTCATCTGCACCTACATCAGCCCAGTTCATAGTTTAACCAAGTAGCTGAAATAACACCTAAAACCCCCAATAACAGGAAAAATAAAATGGAAAAAAAAGCCTCCAAGGAAGCACAGGATAGAAAGAATTTCCTCCAGATTCCCTGACACAGTGCATCTCTAACTGGGAAGTCTGCACGAACATGGAATTGCTTCCCTTCCCAATGGCACCCTTAAGCAAGTTTGAGGCTAGTCTGTCTGCCCTCCCACTTGACAGAACAGAACCTCTTGGGACGTCTAACCACCCATTCTTGTTCTGTCAGAGAGAGGGATTTATGTGTAAAATGGCCCTCATCTTGAGAAATATACAATCCTTTCCTTATGGGAAGTGCTGTCATCTCCCATGCCCATCTCGCAGAGGTAAGGCTGACTAGGAAAACCAGCTTCCAGATAAATCCTTGAAAAGCGATGGTTGAGAGTGACTTGAAGGTGAGTCTCATAAGGCCCTGTAATGCAAAGGTGAGCTCCCAGCTAGGGAAACCATGAACTGTGTGTGTGTGTGTGTGTGTGTGTGAATACATTGAGAATGCTTAATGTATGTATGGTGAAGAAAAGGAAATCCTTCAGGAACTCTGAAAAATACTGTTTTAACATGGAGATTTGCCTCTTTAGAAGTATTTGATCTAAAACCCTGAACTAGGTCTGCTTGGAGGAAGGTTAACACTTCTGGAATAGAAACCCTTGCATCTCCACCATCTTTGAAAGGCCTTCCACTGTAACCTTGTGGATTTTGCTGGTGGTAGACTGACAAGAGACCACCATGGCCTTCTCAGCTGCCTTTGCTGAATATCTTTCCCTCTCTTGTCTCCACTCGACCTCCACGTATGCAGGTAGAGCCATGCTGAGTCAGGATGAAGGACAGGGCCCTGAGAGAGCAGATCCAGCCTGACTGGCAGATGAGAAGAGAGATCAAGGATTGGAGATTTTATTCTTTTGTTCCGTTTATATCCTGCCTTTCCACTACAAATAATGCTCAAGGCACCTAACAACAATAAAACACAAGAGAAAATAGAACATTATCAGGAAAACTTAAAAGCAAATTAATTAAAAGCACATCCATAAAAAATAAATAGCACCCACACATTAAAAGCTTCTTCAGCAAACAAATCAGCTCAATCGCCAAAGCCTGCCGGAATAAAAAGGTCTTTGCTGGCTGGAGAAAGGACAACATGATCTGCAAAATGTACATGCTGGAAATCCCATTGAGAATCTGCAAGACTGGGACTCTGTACCGGAAGCAGGTATTTTTGGCCTCTTAACACAGTTAAAATTAGGGAAAGCTCCAGGTTTAGATTTAAAAAAAGTTTTCCAAAACAAAATCAACCAAACCAGCAAGAAAAAAAGGAAGTGGATAGATTTAAACTTTATGTATTTCTTTTTATCTAATTATTGTCAGAGGGTAGTACATTTAACATCTCTTCGTATTTATCCACATTACTTTACCGAGCAAGTTATATGTGGAATCCAGAGACTGCATAAAAGTTTTCATTATAATTCTTCAATATATCAAGTTTGTATTTAGTCTCTTTTCCATAATCTGAGGAAAGGCTTTGACAAATATTGCTGTATATGCCCCTGATCAGTATTATATAGAATAAAATCCTGCCATATTTTATAAAAGTTGGATATTTTGCCTTTGTCTTTAGCTAACTTCAGTTGGTATGTCAATTTTTCTGCCATGCCTATTTGCTATAATTCCATATATCATGTTTCAATGTTAAATGTTCTGGAGTTTTCCAACTTTCAGCTATGACTTTTTGGGCTGTCATCAGCATGAACTCCAAGCCTTAGATGTCACTTTTGCATTTTGTTCTTCCCATATTGTTAATAAGGCCAACGCTGGTGTCACGTGTATGGTTTGATGAGTAATATTTGCCGTTTCTAAAAATATGATGTTCCAGAACTGTGACACAATAGGACATGTCCACCATATATGAATACATAAATCTTGCTGATTGCAGTTTCTCCAACATTTTGTATTATTTGTGTTGGCTATTCTTACCAGCTGCACAATTTCAACATATTATCTCTGAGAGTTATTGAAACAGTTTTTCTTGGCTCTGTCATCCATTCTGTATCCATACCTTTTCCTCTATTGGTATCCCAATATCATCTTCCCATATTATTTTCAGCCCATCTGACATACTCGGATCTATTTCAAAAATTTGTGAATAAATTTTCGAAACCAATCTTTTTGTATTAACCACATGTTCCAATAATATACCTTCAAATTTTGTCATGCTTCTAGTCATAGTTGGTTTTACTAAAGGATTTGTAATAAAATGATGTATTTGATGAACGAGCATCCAGTTTATTTGCATTCCCTGAATCTTTTCTTCTAATTTTACTACAGTAAGGGGGATTTTATTTTCATAGAAACCTCTCATTCTATAACCCCCACCCCCTTTTTCCATTTTGCGTATTGCTCTTGTTTATCTATAGAAGCAAAATTCAGATGCAACAAGAATGGAACCAATGGAGATATTTCCGGAATTAATTTATTTTTCTATTTTCCCCAAATGTCGAAACTAGCATATACAAAGGGGTTATCTACCCATTTCAAATCTTTTCTATTTTCCCTCCAAACAAAACTTGCTCAGTCAATAATGAATCTTTCCCTCTTGCTTCCATACCTACTCAGAGCTGTGGACAGATTTAGATTTTGTTCCATTTGAGCTCCTCAGATCAAATATTAACTGGTGGTGACTTTTTTTACTTCTCTTTTTTTACCCATATTGATAAATCCAGATATATTCCTTCTACATGGCTTAAAGCCATAGAAGTCCCAATTTGTAAAAAGGGATCTATGTTGGATCCATATAATATCAAATTAGAGCGCAATCCTATGCATGTTTAGATAGAAGCAAGTCCTACAACTCCCAGCATTCCCCAGCCAGACTTTCTTCTGTCTAAACATACATAGGATTGCACCCTTATAGCCCTGTTTGTCTATCACCAATCATAGGGAAATTATGCCATGCATTTAAATCATACGCTAACAACATGGATGACTGATGGTAATATTATGGGCACAGAACAAATTGGCTTCCGAAAAGGCCTCTCCACTATGGATCATGTCTTAGTCCTTTTCCAGATGGTTGAGAAATACTCTAAACATTGAAAAGATAAATTATATTCTGCCTTTATAGACCTGAAGTCAGCCTTTGGCTCAATATCTAAAGATTATGGGAAAACTTGAGGTAACCTTAACTGACAAATTCGAATATATTTGTATTACATATCTCTGCGTTATTGTCTGTAGACCGAAATAAACCAACTGACAACAAAAATGGAGCTCGCCTGGCCTCCCTTGACAGGGAGTTCCATACCCTGGGAGCAGCCACTGAGAAGGCCCTTTCTCTCATTCCTAACACATGTGCCTCTGATGGCGGCGGACAGAGTGAAGGGCCCCATTTCTTCTTTGGTTCACATCTCACACCCAGTTGTCAGGACAGGCTTACCTTAGACATCATTGGCACAGAGAGCTACGTTCAGAATCACCCCCAGGTGCTGAAGACATTGTATCAGGTGAAGGGAATTATTTTGCTGACTGACAATAAAACTGCAATGCTCCAGCGACAACACATTGAGTGACATGTCCCTTATTCCCTTTGCCTCCAATAGAGACAGGATTAGCAGCTCATCCAAGTAGATGTGCATCCTTTGCATCCCTTAAATCTGCTACCAGGGCAGCACTATCACCTTTGAACAAAACTATGGGGCTAAAGAGAGGCCAAAGGGTCTTGTACTGATATTCACTCCTTTTGCATGGAAACCTCAGGAAGCAGCAATGTGCAGGTAGGAAGAGTATGTGCAGATGTGCCTCCATTGAATTCATCCTCTTGTGCACAATCCAGCTAAAGTGAAAGACTTTTAAGTCCCACTGATTTCAATGGAAGATACCTAAGCACGTGCTCAACTCTCCCACTGAAATCCATGGGAACTGAAAATGCCTACCTTTGGCTGGATTGTACCCAACATAAATTCAGTTGACAATGTTTCCTTTTAATGATTTAAATCAGCAGCTTCGTCCTGTACTATTTTACCTAAACATAAATGAAAGTCAACCATGAAAGAATGCAAACATAATTTCCAAAAAAGACTAATAGCTAAATCACACAAAATGAGAGTGTTAAATGAGGGGGAAAGAAGTAGTTCAAAAAGTGTTGGGCTGGAATCCTAAGTATATTTACTAGGGAACATCCTATTAAACTCAGCGAGGCTTACTTCCAAGTAAGTATATGACAGGGGTGCCAGAGTCATTGATTCACCATTTCGAGTCGCCAACATACACATTGCATTGTATGCACTCCAGCAGCTGTAGTATTTGTCAATGATTTAATCTGATAAGTTTTTCTTACATAGAAAAGTAAGATCAACAGCTATGAATAAAAACAAGATGGACAAGGAACCCACAGAGGTTACAGAATAAAGCAATGCGTGTTAATTCACAGAGAAGTAAGTCCAGAAGTTCTTACAAAAAGCAGATGAGGTGTGGTCAGCCTGGAACGTACTACTTCAGACAGGTGAGGGTTTGCTTGACTGAATGCTGCTTCATACAGCCCACCCCCCACTCCCCATCGAATAAACTCTCTACACACCGAAACATAAAAGCCAGGCATAAGGCTACCCTAGAACCCTTCTCCCAGACATGGATGTTTCATATGTGGAGATATTTTTCTTCCTACAGAGTAACATTCAATCAAGTGCGCTCCCTTTCCCCCTGCCTCCACCCCCCCCCCCCAGTCTGAAGTGGTATGACCAAAAAACAGATTGACTGTCTCATCTACAGTTTGAGAGAACTGGGCTGTACAGACAAATTGCTATTTGTTTTTACTCTATACCTTGTATTTCAGAAGGGTAGTCCACAATTCTGTCCTCCTTTTTCCTGACCTCTTACCTGTACATGATCCCTTGTCTTTGCAAGAAAACTGAAGTCTGCTTTTATGTCAAAAAATGTTAAGAAAATATTGGCATTATTATGATTACCACCGAGGCATTTGGCTTCTAGGGATCAAGAAAAACTTCACATCACCACTGTATAAGGTTACATCACCGCAAGATCACATATGCCAAACACCAGTGATCGGAGCATGTTTTTTTTTAGAGGGGGACCCTTTAGTGGCTTTCATGAGCTTCTGAAGAAAACCTGCTCAACAACTTAATGAAGTAGACATACGGAATGTTTAACCATTCCTGGGCTTAAGGAGGTTTCTCTTTTCCTCCAGCCAGTGCCTCCAAACATCCAGATGCTATTGTTCTTTCAATCTCTGATAAGTATAGCAGACCATGAAGGACATCATTATTAGAACATGTCTTTAATAAAGGATTTATTAGATTGTTCATGCGGTTATCCCTTTTCTATACTTTCACTGTTTCCTTCCTCTGTTCTTATGATGGCTTTGTAGTGACTGGTGGTGTTAAGAGCAGTCCCATGGCCTGAGAAGGAGCCTGAAGGGCTGGAACATCAATGCTGTTGGGGAAAGAACTTCCATGGTAACCAAGGTACAGAGAAGTTTACAAGGAGGATGAGGCAGGAGCAAGAGGCTGGGAACCTTCCGCCTGCCTTAAATGTTCTCTACCCAGGGTCCATGAGCGAGTGAGGAGCAATATTTCCCACATTGTGCTTAGGAAGAACTTCAAAACAACATGTTCTGATTGCTTCAAATATACTGATGCAAAACTGCCTTGACTAATAGAAGGAGAATGCAGTTCCTGATATGTGTCCATACATAGTGCATGACTGAAAACACTCGTACAATGTACACTTTCCTTACCAGGCTCCACTTTGTGACTTCACCAGGCCCAGTCTTTGAATTTCAGGGAATGGGATGCTGTTGGCCATCACATCTCAGGTGATCAGAAGCTGCTGCTGACCTAGCAAACCCCCCCTCCCCTGGAATGCCCTTCAGATGTTGCCTTCCTGCAAATACCAGTTGTTCCTTCCACATATCGCACTCAGATAGCTCCAGAAGATTATCATCCTAAACCATCATCCCTACTACTGATGAATATATATGAAGAGGGAACATTAAACCAGATCCCATGTTAGTAACCATGGTACCCTGACAGACTGGGTGATTGAATTTAACTTGTGTCTATGCATGCAGAGACAGTATATTCCCTTTCCCCCTAGCTATGTCTTTTGGAAATATAAACCATAGACATCATGGCACAACGCTCGGCAAAAAAGGGAAATAGTTCTTTGTCAGCTTTGAACCACCCACCCCAATAACTTGATTCAGTTAGAATTAGATTGTATTCCGCTGCCCTGGTCATCTGATATTTATTAAAGTATTTATATACTATCTTTCTGTCCTATCAGGGCCCCAAAGGCAGTGTACGTAACAAACATTAAAACCTACTGGCAATAAACGCCAAATAAAAACAGAGCTGTCTTTAAACCATTCAAGAAAACATCCAAGACTGCAATGGGTTGGATTTGGAAATGTCAATGTTCTGTCTTGATTCTTGAGACAACATTCCACATTCATTGCTCTCATATAGGAAGGGGGAACATTTCTTTCTAGTGACAGCCACTCATGCCTCACAGGGTGCCGCTCTGGAGACCCACAGCCAGGAACTCCCACCGGAAGTCAGTGCTTAAAAGTCCCCATGCACAGACAGAGCACTGGTTTCTTGTTGTTGTTGTTCAGTTGTTCAGTTGTTAAGTTGTGTCCAACTCTTTGTGACCCCATGGACCATAGCACGCCAGGCCTTCCTGTCCTCCGCTCTCTCCCAGAGTGTGCTCAAGTCCATATTCATTGCATCGGTGATGCTATCTAGCCATCTCATCCTCTGTCGTCCCCTTCTCCTTTTGCCTTCAGTCTTTCCCAGCATCAGGGTCTTTTCCAGGGAGTTTTCTCTTTGCATTCGGTGGCCAAAATATTTGAGCTTCAGCTTCAGTATCTGTCCTTCCAATGAGCACTCAGGGTTGATTTCCTTTAGGATGGACTGATTTGACCTCCTTGCAGTCCAGGGAACTCGTAAGAGTCTTCTCCAGCACCACAGTTCGAAAGCATCCATTCTTCGGCGCTCAGCCTTCCTTATAGTCCAGCTCCCACAGCCATACATTGCTACTGGGAAGACCATAGCTTTGATCATATGAATCTTTGTCGGCAAGGTGATGTCTCTGCTTCTTACTATGCTGTCTAGGTTGGCCATAGCTTTCCTCCCAAGGAGCAAGCATCTTTTAATTTCATGGCTACAGTCACCATCTGCGGTGATCTTGGAGCCCAAGAAAATAAAATCTGTCACTGCTTCCATTTCTTCCCCTTCTATATGCCAGGAAGTGATGGGGCCAGATGCCATGTTCTTAGTTTTTTTTAATGTTGCGTTTAAGACCAGCTTTTGCACTCTCCACTTTCACTCTCAACAAGAGGCTCTTGAGATCCTCTTCGCTTTCTGCCATTAGGGTGGTATCGTCTGCGTATCTGAGGTTGTTGAGAATTCTCCCGGCAATCTTAATTCGACCCGTGATTCATTCAACCCGGTGTTTCTCATGATGTACTCTGCATATAAATTAAATAATCAGGGCGACAATATACAGCCTTGTCGTACTCCTTTCTCAATTTTGAACCAATTGGTTGTTCCATGTCCGGTTCTTACTTTTGCTTCTTGACCCTTGTACAGGTTTCTCAGGAGGCAGGTAAGGTGGTCTGGTACTCCCATCTCTTTAAGAATTTGCCACAGTTTGTTGTGATCCACACAATCAAAGGCTTTAGCATAGTCAATGAAGCAGAAATAGACGTTTTTCTGGAATTCTCTCGCTTTCTCCATGATCCAGCGAATGTTGGCGATTTGATATCTAGTTCCTCTGCCTCTTCAAACCCCAGCTTGTACTTCCGGTAGTTCTTGGTTCACATACTGCTGAAGCCTAGCTTGTAGGATTTTGAGCATCACCTTGCTGGCATGTGAAATGAGCGCAATTGTACGGTAGTTTGAACACTCTTTGGCATTGCCCTTCTTTAGAATTGGAAAGTAAACTGACCTTTTCCAGTCTTGTGGCCACTGTTGAGTGTTCCAAATTTGTTGGCATATGGAGTGCAGGATTTTAACAGCATCATATTTTAGGATTTTAAATAGCTCAGATGGAATACTGTCATCTCTGCTAGCTTTGTTGTTAGTAATGCTTCCTAAGGCCCACTTGACTTCACTCTCTAGAATGTCCAGCTCAAGTTCAGTGACCGCACTATCATGGCTATCAGGGACATTAAGCTCTTTCCTGTATAGTTCTTCTATGTATTCTTGCCACCTCTTCTTAATCTCATCCGCTTTTGTTAGGTCCCTGCCTTCTTTGTCCTTTATCATGCCCGTCTTTGCACAAAACGTTCCCTTGAGATCTCCGATTTTCTTGAAGAGATCTCTAGTCTTTCCCATTCTATTGTTTTCCTCAATTTCTTTGCATTGTTCATTTAAGAAGGCCTTCTTGTCTCTCCTTGCTATTCTCTGGAACTCTGCATTCAGTTGGGTATATCTTCCCCTTTCTCCCTTGCTTTTCGCTTCCCTTCTTTCCTCAGCTACTTGTGTAAAGCCTCATCAGACAGCCACCTTGCTTTCTTGCATTTCTTTTTCTTTGGGATGGATTGAGTTGCTGCCTCCTGAACAATGTTACAGACCTCCGTCCATAGTTCCTCAGGCACGCTGTCTATAAGGTCTAATCCCTTAAATCTATTCGTCGCCTCCACTGTATATTCATAAGGGATATGATTTAGGTCATACCTGAATGGTTTAGTGGTCCTAAATATTTCATAGTTTGTAATATTTGGTATTTTGAAGTCAATTTCCATAGTTTTTGCATGCATCTTAACAATATAGAAGTAGTTTACTTTCCTTTGGCTAAATTCATACTGCTTAGCACAACCAGGAAACTTGTTTTTAAAGAGATGGTTCTGCTTGTTATTAGTTCAGGAAGAAAATGTCATTAACAGGCACAATATGGGATGTCATCATATCCTTGTTGCTCATATGCCACCATAACATCCAAGCACTTAGGACTGGTTTATGCATAGCCCTGCTTTGTAGAATGCACATGCCTTAAGGTATGGAAGTGATTCCTGGATCTGCTGTACATCCTTCCTCAGGGTGCATAGAAGCTTTAACAAGAATTGGGGCCTGGGTGCATAAATGGCTATATGAACAATCCCCGCTTACACAATCTGTATACAAAGAAAGAAAGACAGACAGACAGACAGAAAAAGATACGAAGCTAATCAAAGACTAAGGGCTTTCCCTAAGACCACAGAATGTATCTATTGTCTACCTATATTAAAGGTATATTATATTATATTATATTATATTATATTATATGACTTATTCTAACAGGACATTTCTCTAAAGAGAGAGCCAATGAAGCAATATTTGAAAATCAAGATAAATATTAAGTATTAATTTAACTGGAAGCTATAAAACAAACAGATATACTATTTAGGACATGTGGATGAAAAAAATCTCTCTCTCTCTCTCTCTCTCTCTCTCACACACACACACACACACACACAATATTAGTGACAAGAGAACATCAAGAAGTTTGTTTACTGCATTATATTTTGGGAACTTTTTCATTCAATGGCTAGATTTCCTTTTATTACCTTAGAGACTGATATGAAATGCATTTTCCAACAACTGCCATTTGTTCGAATATGTACTAAACAATAAACCCTTTCAAGAAAAATGAACCACTTAATCACAGTAAATTTTAGAGGTGAAAATCTGTCGCTTATCAGGCCTTCTCATTCCCCTTATATGGAAATGAAAAACTGGAAAGCAGCTATCACTTTATTTGCTTCAGTGACTTACTCTTAAATCTGTTAGAGTTGCATGTCTCACCTTGGCAACAAATGGCCATAGGCCTGGTATTCATTCTTCTTTTACTGCCTAACAGCTTGATCTAGGAAGATCTCGCCTCCTCATATCACAGCTGACTTGTCTAAAGAACTAGCGTCCACCTCCAAGGCGCAAGCCGACACTGATTCAAAAGGAAACTCAAGGAAGAGAAAGGGATCATTAATTTGTACTCAAGATAAGCTGCCAAATGACAGTTCATTTTCTAGGAACAGGAACAGTAAGTGTTGAGATAACCCAAAGAAGGAACTGAACGCTCTATTTTGCATTTCCACTCAAATGACTTCTGTACATCTACTATAGTTTCAGAACACAATTATACTTGGCTTTGGGAATGCTATTCAGACTAGCGATAGGCGAACAGCAATCAATGGCTACTAGGCTTGATGGCTATGTGCTACCTCCAGTACCAGAGGCAGTGAGCCTATGTACACCAGTTTCTGGGGAACATGGGCGTGAGGGTGCTGTTGCTTTCATGTCCTGCTTGTGGGTTCCTGGCTGACAGCTGGCTGCCCCCCCACCCCCCTGTTTATTTTAAAATAAGAAAGAATGCTGCAGTGAGGAGGATCAGTCCCAGAGGTCCCCAGCATGTCTGTGCTGGCCTAAGAGCTGACACCAGGCCTGTTTGCTGCTGCCCCTATTACCTGCTACTCTCTGGGTGGCCAGGACTTTGGCTTACCACTTGTTTGTTGATTGTTTTGAACTGAGAGGCACAAAGAAAAGTGGTTGTTTTAAATCATATGTGTACCTCTAGGAAAGATGGAGAGGCAAGGTGGTCATGTGTCCTCTTTCACAGAGGCCAATCCTCTAGGTGAAGGGCTGCCAGAGGACTGTCCCCTATTTTAAAGGCACCCTCAAAATTGGGGAAGGAGTACGACAAGGCTGCATATTGTCGCCCTGCTTATTTAATTTATATGCAGAGTACATAATGAGAAACGCCGGGTTGGATGAATCACAGGTCGGAATTAAGATTGCCGGGAGAATTATCAACAACCTCAGATACGCAGATGATACCACCCTAATGGCAGAAAGCGAAGAGGATCTAAAGAGCATCTTGTTGAGGGTGAAAGAGGAGAGTGCAAAAGCTGGTTTGAAACTCAACATTAAAAAAACTCAGATCATGGCATCTGGCCCCATCACTTCCAGGCATATGGAAGGGGAAGAAATGGAAGCAGTGAGAGATTTTATTTTCTTGGGCTCCAAGATCACCGCAGACGGTGACTGTAGCCATGAAATTAAAAGAAGCTTGCTCCTTGGGAGGAAAGCTATGGCAAACCTAGACAGCACAGTAAGAAGCAGAGACATCACCTTGCCGACAAAGGTCCGTCTAATCAAAGCCATGGTTTTCCCAGTAGCAACGTATGGCTGTGAGAGCTGGACTATAAGGAAGGCTGAGCGCCAAAGAATGGATGCTTTCGAACTGTGGTGCTGGAGAAGACTCTACGAGTCCCCTGGACAGCAAGGAGGTCAAATCAGTCAATCCTAAAGGAAATCAACCCTGACTGCTCATTGGAAGGACAGATATTGAAGCTGAAGCTCAAATATTTTGGCCACCTGATGTGAAGAGAAAACACCCTGGAAAAGACCCTGATGCCGGGAAAGACTGAAGGCAAAAGGAGAAGGGGACGGCAGAGGATGAGATGGCTAGATAGCATCACCGATGCAATGAATATGAACTTGAGCACGCTCCGGGAGACAGCGCAGGACAGGAAGGCCTGGCGTGCTATGGTCCATGGGGTCATGAAGAGTCGGACACGACTGAATGACTGAACAACAAAAACAACAAATATTTGAAGGGCTGTCCAGTCTAAGTCCAGTATAACGATAAAAACCATCAGAAGGGAGAGTGAGCAGGGGCTCTGAAGTTGCAGCTGGAGAGCAAAATAAGTAAGGCCCACAGGTCACCTGGTCACAGTCTTCCACACTATGCTGAGATCTACTGTATGTTTAGTTAGATTATCATAATTATTTCTAAATGTGGATCTATACATATATATGAGCATATGCAAATTGGTGTCCTCCTTTGTCCTCTGTTTTGGTGATGCATTTCCTCTTTTTAGGCAATTTATAAGCAACCACCTAATGGAGAGGGGATCCAACCCCCTGTTCTCTAGCATCTCTAATATGGAGATGTTGATATAACATGTGGTAATAATGTACTGATTCAAGGGCATTAAAGACCTCAGGGTCTTAAAAACAGAGAGGAATGATAACTGCATTTTTTTAAAGTGCCAAGAGGCATGCAAAGCAGTAGCAACTAGCAACAGTTGTGTGTCTTCATCAAAACATGTAAAATTTCTGCTGGCCTTCAGAACACATGGCTGAGATACTGCCCCCCCCCCCAGCCCAATTGCTACCCTACACCTGTTCTGCTTTGACTTCAGCAGACTCTTGACTGCAGGACTAACACAGAACCTATGCAATGAAGCCAGCAAATGTTCAGGCATATGGGTTTCTATCTAATGGGGTTCAGGCTTAAGACAGGAGTGGTCTAAATAACAGGCACAGGCCAAGACACAGGCAACCAGTCAGATAATTGGGGTCAGGCTACAGCAGCGTTGGTCCAGATAACAGGCAACGGCCAAAACACAGTCAATCCGTCAGATATATTACACAGCCCAGAGGCAGAGTTGATAGGGAGTCCAAAGGTCAGTAACACAGAGCATCAATCACAGGGCACAGTCCAGGAGGCAAGGTACACAGCACAGGAGCTAGAAGAACAGTGTTGTTCCAACAGTGGCTAGGTCTACAGTAAAGGCTTTTAACCTCAGAGCCTGCTGAGCCCCACCCAGAGCTCAGCTGCAGTAACCAGAGCTCCCTGTTCAGAGCCCTACTCCTGAGGAGTCACTTACTCCTGAGGAGTCCTTCTCTGCAAGCAAGCACTCCTCCACACAGGAACCCTACTGGCCTGTCGCTTGAGGCAACGATGCTCCAGGAGGCCAGGGGGTTGTTCAGCCTCTGCCTCAGAGGCAGGGCTCCATCACCCTGGCAGTGATGGACCTGCAGCCATCAGCCCTCGAGGGCCCAGGCTCTTGCTGGTCTGGTGGCAGTATCTCATCTGGGGTGCCCTGGGTCTTTGCTCCTCCTCTGAGGAAGACTCCTCCAGTGGGGGCATGACAACACCTATTCTTCATATATCTAAAAATATAGCTTCAGTGATCCAAGTCGAAGTATTTATATGGTTATAAGATCTCATAGGAAGCAACATAGGAAGCTGCTTTATTCCCAGTCAGACCATCGACTGATCTAGCTCAATACTGTCCACATTTGACTATTAATGTCTCTCCTCGGATTCAGAACGGAGTCTTTCCCAGCCATACCGGAAGAAGCCAAGGATTGGACCTGGGACCTTTTGCACACAAAGCATGTGAGCTACCACTAGATTTCAATGTGTGTAAGAAATCTCACCCTCTCAGTCAAAGGTCATAAGTGTTTTAGGCTACAATATGCTGACGGACACTGTCTAAGGGGCTTGTGCGCATCTAGCAGCACCTTTGGTTTCTTTTGCTTTGGACACCGGCCCTCCATTCCAGTTCACAAAATGTTTTTGAGATCTCCTCAACATTCAAAAGCAGCTTGTTACGCAATATTTGGGGATAAAATATGAATGAAGTATTTGATGGGAGAAACAGAGACAGTCATACATGCAGTTCTCTGGATTATGGCCAATGTCCACAGCGTAGAGCAACAACAGTGAAGAAACTTACACTAAAGCGCCCCCCCCAGCTGGCATGCTCCAGATGTGTTGGACTACAACTCCCATCATCCACACCCAACAGGAACGGTAGTCCAACACATCTACGCACGCAAGCCTGACTTCTAATGTCAAGTTTTGGATATAAATATATCCAGAAATACATATATCTTTTAAAAAACAAAACAAGTATTCAATGTGAAAATACAGTTGCTCAGGATGGTTCAAATGGGTTCCTGCTTTGAATACAAACATATATTCCCTTATGATCCTCAACAACGACCATTAACTCACAACCTCAGAAAGTTGGTACTCATTGAAGTATATACACAATTCGTGACCACAACTCAATAAAAGATCCACTAAAAGACATACGTAAACCCTCCCTTCATTGCCCACATTATAAATTTTCACCATGGGTTACTACCTTGCTGACAGCAGTGAAATAAAATTCTTAAAGTATATATGTCAGGGCTTTCTTTTATAAGAGTGTTTTCAAAAATTAAGACGTGGATCTCTGTGTTAACTCCTCCTGAAAATGGCATGGTTGAAGGCAACTGCTTTATTAAGTCATTGCCCTAAAAAGGTAGTAAGAAAAACAGCTACGTGCTCAGAGGTGCCATGCCGTGCTATAATATGATCTTTTTGTTTCCATCAACTTGGCAAATTCTTTTTTCCACCCTTAATACCACGTAAGTAAGCGCTCAACTGAATCGTCATTGCTAGAACTGAAAGCTGATACTTTATTAAGCGGGGACTTCCTAATACCTATACACAGGGAAAGCCCTTTGGAACTGAACAAAAGATAATGCTCATATTGTTTTTGGAACAATAAGCAGCTTGCATAATCTTATTATAAACTGTAGCGTACATTTCACAGTCCATTTGACACACAGTCAACACTCTGACTCTGCATTTGAATGCTATGCTATGCAATGTACTGAACTATCAAAGAGACAAAAATTCTGCTATATATGTGGCATTGGGTCAGGAAGAGGTCATGGAGCATGTTTCTGTTTTTAAGATATATCTTTTAGGGTGCTTTACTGTTGCAGAGACATGATTACAAATTAACTGTCAAGCAAGCTTTGGTGCCTATTTATTTTTTAAGCAACTGGCCAGTCAAGCCTGCATTATGTCATTATGCTGAATCCAGGAAGTTCACACTTCCCAGGGTAGGAAATGTTGCCTTCTTTTACAATACACCGAGTCCTGACACTAAGAGGTATTATGATCAGAAGTAGTTCCTAGCACTGATTGCCATTCTAATCTGTGAAATGTATTCCTGTCTCTCCATTTATGTATAATGAAACACTAATGCCCCAAGTGATTGAGGTTCCTTTTAATTAGCATGACAATATTCTATTTTAAAATACAGCCAATGATTTTTCCTTTAACCCCCCGCCAAATTGCCTGCCAATCATATTTGAACATTTTAATTGTATAAAATGTGAGAACTAGTTTGAAGCTGAAAAAGACACTACCAATCTTCATGCAACTTCCATTCTGTTGCTCTGCTGGTTTCACTGGAGGAACACAGCATGATCAAGGCTATAATTGTTAAAACACATAGAAGACCAAGCTTTGCTGAAAAAGAATCAGCATGGATTCTACAGAAAGATGTCCTGCTTCATTAATTTTTTAGAATTCTTTGAGGATATAAATAATCACGTAGATATAAGCAATCTGGTGGACAATGTCAGCTCTAGATTTTGGCTTGGGGCTGGGGGACCCATGAGCAAGGTGCCCTCAATAACAGCAAGGAAGGGGAAGAGGAAGAGGAGCAGGACCAGTGCCAGGGAGTTCTGGGGGTCAACAATGCCAGCCTCCCCCTAACCAGCCCTAGACATCATACACTGGATGTTTCAGATGGTTGTTAAAGTTGCTTACCAAAGCTCCTAAAAAAGCTTTGTCCCAGTTCATACATTCAGCTGGGATGATACTGTTTTCATATGGTAGCAGAGTCAGTCCATCCTCACCAATCCTGGATGCATGCAGCTAACATCAAGTGTTAGCCAGGCACTCCATACAAATGAACGATGGATGATGTGAAGGCCTGGTTTACGAGAATTCTGTCCACTATTTCTGAGGTGAAGGGAAGCATGCAGGTCAGACCTCCGCAATCAGAGATTCTCAGGGAGCATGCTGTTCATATGGGGTGTTATGTGGGGGGAAGGGGAAAGCTCACTCCCCCACCATATGAGGACAGTACTGCCAGGGACAAATGTATGAACTAGGGCTTAATCACGGGATAGGAGGACTAAAAGAATGCAAAGGGTAGGAATACATTGATAGTTTTCATAGTGGAAAGCAAACAGTGGGGGGCCCTTAGAAACATCTATTGGGACCTCCTCCAAGGGCCTACATCGGTCACCCTGTGCCTGGGTTGTACCACTTCAGAGTGTGATGAAACTCCATACAAAAACACAAAACCCCCAACCCCCCACATAGAAGGCCATCATGTCAGGGAGAAATGCTCTAGGAACCTTTAATCATGCGACCCCCCACTTGCAGTCTGAAGTGGTATAGCTCAGGCATGGGTTGGCCACCTCTGTGAGAATTAGGTCAGATGGGGTGGGGTGGGGGATAGTTTTATATCTGACCATCAAAATCTGGGCCATGACATTTACCTCATAATAGAGGCCAGCATTCCCTCACAGAGCAGGCCAAGCTGAATTACACATGGGGCAGACGGTTAGGCTGTGGGAGTTCCATTGCCTCATCAGGTTTAGGGGGAAAGGGCACTTCCAGTTGCAGCATGGAACATATATCCAAATGTGCAGAAATCAAATGCTGGCATATATTCATATGTTCTAGTCTTACTTAGGCTCTTCCCCTATGGTCTAGAGTCCTGGAATTTGATAGCCACATAGTGTGAGGCTGATTACCTGAAAAAAACATCTAAACATGGGATAACTGTCCATTTCCCCCTCAAAATGATAGCTTATATGAGTGGAGCTGGACAAGAGGGAGGTAAAAGAGACTGGGGAGAACGGACAATGGAAACACTCAGATTCGAAGAATATGTAATACACACATACACACACACACACACACACACATTCATAGATCCTTCATACAGAACAGGAATAGGTAATCTGATCTGAAGCCCTCCCAATGTTTTAGACCACCACTCCCATAAACCCCAGCATGGTGAATGGTCAGGGATTATCTGGAGAGTGCCTGCCCCTGATGTAGAGCAATAGTTACACACATACAGCAGTACATATGAACCTCTGTGTGCCCACACACAAAGGTTGGCACCAGGTATGGGGACAAGAGGAGGAGGTAGAAACATTTAGAAACCCTCCCCCATCTTTAGAAACCAAACTTTAGAAACTCTCCCCCATCCCTGGTCAAAACATTTGGGAAACACTAGAGTATAACCAGACATTGGAGCTTGCAGAACTCTTGTCCAATGAAACAAGAAATGCCCATGCATTCTTAGTGCATTGCCTTCCCCACTCCTTTATTTCTCCTGATAATCACAACATTTCTTAAGACAGGGGGGTGGGGGGGTGAGGTGGCATGGTGGATCTATTCTTAAAATGCAGGGCTTAATTCCTCCCTAGAGAATAATGCTGAAAGATCGAGAAACCTAACACTTTTGCTCATCTCTTGGAGCTGCACACATGCCAATAGTTCAAAGGAAATTTCCATTTACATATATTGAAGAGGCAACAATATGTGCAAATCTACTCCCTCCCCTGGAACAATGGGCTTTCTCTACCCAGAAGAAGGATATATTGAGAGGAGGTACAGCCTATGAGAAAACAGGGAATACCTTCTATTATTTTAGTAGCAAGATTCACAAAGCCACACCCTTACCACAGTCAGGAGACTGGAGCTGTGGCTTGGATGAACCTGTTTGAATATCAGGCCCTGGGCATCATTAATTATCTAACATAAACAGTGCTTCTTTGATCCTGAGTACAGGTGATGTTTCCAGCCGTTAGGACTAGACTGTGGTTTGGCCACTGCTCTGTATAGCTTATGGCACTAGGAGATGAGGACATTTGCCCAAAGGTCATACGTAAACCATAGCAGGACCAAAACCTCTCTTTTTCCCCACTCACAAGACCTCTTGGGGTGAACTCTTTCTTTTGTAAGTTTGTAGTGAAAACATGTATCTTGACGTCTTTCGAGGTCCCCTTTCTGTGAGCAGGGCTTTTAGGAAGCCTTCCTATCTTCTGAAAAGTTTCCCAACAGTGGATAGGATATTCATCGAAAGCAAATCCCAAAAGGGGCCTGCACACAATTGCAAACTAATGGAAAAGGTTTAAATGACGATGCATAAGCTGCCTTCTGCAATATTTCCCAAGCTCTAATTATAACCAAGAGCAAGAGCTGACTCTGTAAAGTTGCTCCTTGAAGCTGTGCTTGTGGTGATAAGCTACGCTAAGACAGATAATTATGGTAACAGCTCAAGCACATTATAGTGGGTGGATGACTTGAGCAGAATGCTAATGAAACATGGAGCCTTCCCTATCTCCATGACTAATTCAAATACAGATGGGAAATTTTACTATCTGATGGCTTTTCTGCATACAGACAGCTGATGGCTGTAAGCCATACACCAGGTTTGCCTCTGTAAGCAAGGCTCCTTAACCAGTTTGACAAAGCCTTTTTATTTCGGTAAATTTGCGCTATTGACAAATTGCATCAGTACATTGTTTCTTGGGAAAGAATTTGAGGTGAAACAAATCAGGGGTGGGGGAAAACAAATTTATGTCCAAAATTACCAGTTTATATACCATGCCATGAAATTTGCAGAATTAAGAGTGGGTTTTAAACCTCAAAGCCAGATCCACATTTCGAAGTAAACCAGCCTGATCAGTATTTCCGGGACTAATGTGTGGGTTGGAATGCAGTGATCCTTCAGGTTTTGCACTTCTCCAAACTTTGCAGTGCAGTTCAGTTCTCAGCTCAAAAACCATACCAAAAAAACAAAATGTGTATAGAGTGTGTATTTTAGGATAAAATGCATTTAGAAATGTATGCTATGTTATGCATTTAGAAATGCTTATTTTAAAAAGGAAAATATGTTTGAAAATACATATTTAAATTCAATTTTAACTTGCAGTATGGGGACAAAGCATACTTGCTTGAGTTGCAAGGATAGGTATTAGTTACTTAACCCTGCAAAGATCTCCTGCTTCCTGCTTTCTGAATGGCGGATACCACTGCATGACAACTCTTCTGCAAACTGTGAATCTTGCTGCTGTTTTGAAATTGCTCTTTAATTTGAGGTCACATTTTACATTTTATGCTGTAAACCGTCTTTGTCTACTTTGGCAGAAAAGCAGGATAGAAATTAACAACAATAGCTCCATACATTACCTTATGGAAGGTTTGTTCTGACTGCAGGAAATGTTGGGAATGAAAATTGACTACTGATGTGATGTGCAAGGAGCGGGGAGGGCATGCTGGATGAAGTAGAGATCTCATATGAATCTGGTATAAGCCTGTACAAAAGAGAACTATAGCCAGGACTTGACAAATAGTTTTTGTTTTGTGTTGTTGCTTTGGAAATGTTTCCAAATACTTATCTCAAATGAGCTTGGGGGGGGGGACCAAATCCACATTTTACAGAATACTTCCTAAGCAGCCATTTATATTTAGTTTTTAAAATGTATATCCTACTTTATCATCTAAAAAGGAACCAAAGTGACCAATAGCAGTAAAAGTAAAACAGTAGAATATCATTCTATTAGGATGTTTCTCTGGTTTGACCGAACTGTGTTAGATCCATACAGGATGTGGCTTTCAAATAATCATGTTACTGAATCACATGCCTCGAGATATGTAATGACCAACAATTATCTAAGGGCAAAAGTACTTTTCTCTCATATGTGTGGGTCATAAATCCCTTACTCAAAGAATTGACTGGAGGACAAGAATTTAAATAATAAATATTTGTATGATGGAAATGCTGTTGAGAACATAAGAAGAGCTCTGCTGGAGCAGACTAAAGGCCTATCTAGTCCATCATGTTTCCTATCTTGGCCAATCAAATGCCCCTGGAAGCCCACAACCAGAACATAAGGGCAATAACACCTTCCCATTCATGTTTCCCAGCAACTAGTATTCAGAGGCATGCTGCCTCTGGTCCTCAGTATCATAGATAATCATCATGACTAATAGTCATCCTCCATGAATTCACCTAATCATCTAAATTTGGTGATACCATATCTTGTGGTAGTGAGTTCCATAGTATAACCATGTTCTGTGTGAATAAGTACTTTATTTTATCTGTCCTGAATCTCCCACCAATCAGCTTCATGGGATGACCCCGGGTTCTAGTATTATGACAGAGGGGGGAAAACTTCTTATCCACTTTCTTCACACCAAGCATAGTTTTATAATCCTCTGTCATGTTGCCCCATTACTTGCCTTTTTTCTAAACTAAACTCAACTTTTTCTAAACTTTTTTCCTCATAGAGGCCCAATCTACACAAGTGATTTAGTGTGGAGCGAGAGCACATCAGGGTCGTTCATGACACATGTTTTTGTCACCACCCTATAGCAACTCCATAGCTTTCCCCTGAAAATGGTGCATTTTCAGAAAGTCATGTTACTGTGTCCTTTTTCCTTAAATGCGGCTCCTGCACAGTTTTGCTGCAGTGTGCCCCAGTCCCCCAAATTAAATCCTGCATGCTGGGCATGTCCAGGGGTTTGTCTGTGACCTGATCAAGGGGTGGGGCCTTCCCTTTCCCCCCCATTCCTTTTTTTCCCCACCATTGGCTGAAGCTGCTCTTTGGACACAGGCTTGGGGTTCTTTTCCTGCCAGTTAGCACTAATCTGCAGTAGTGCTATTTTTCAATAGCACTGTTTCACTCTTTCAACACAGGTGCTCCCCTTTCCTTCTCTTCTGTTTATTTTTAGTTTGCACTATATCGCAGTAGTGCTATTTCGCAATTGCGTTGTTTCACAATTGCACTGCTTCACTCTCTCATTACTGTGCAGTGGTGTGCTTTGGATATAGGGCACATGGTGCTGTCTCCTGCAGCTCTCCTCTCAGCTGTCTATTTTTATTGTGTGCTACCTCACAGTAGTGCTATTTCACAATAGCGCTGTTTCACTCTCACTACTTCACAGTGGGGTGCTTTTGATATAGGGCACTTCTCCACTGTTTATTTTTATTTTGCACTATGCAGCACACAGCTTCCTATCAGTGTAACCATTCTAGAAGCAGGGCGCGCTTATGAAGACAAACAGTGGATACGAAGAGAGAGGTGTGGGGACATAATTAATCTCTTCCATTAAACTTTCCTGAGCAGGGAAGCATGGAGAGGGGTGGGGAGCAAGCCTCTCCCATTCGCTGAGCAGCATCTATGCAGTTGATGACATTACGTTCTACTGGCAGAACTCCACCCACCCAACCCCAAAGTAAGGTGGTTTCAAGTGCAGTTTGACCTGTGAAAGTGGGTTTTTAGGTAGTGTTTTCTTGCTTCATGTACTGCTGACGGACCAAAACAATTTCATGAAAATCCAGCTATAACCAGAAAGTGCTTCTCATACCGTTTCCATGTAGATTGGACCAGATGAGTTCCTCCAGCCACCTCAGCATTTGTGTTTTTTTCTGTACCTTTTCTAGTTCTATAACATTGTTGTTGCTGTGATAGTTGTTGTTTTAAGAGGTAGAGACCAGAACTGTACACAGTATTCAGACATACCAAATGTACTTAGAAAGTTTACATTTCCAAGTTAAAGCCATTCACTCCCCATTAGGGAACAGATAAGCACTGTTTAAGTGGCAGCTAATTCCATACCAGTCTTCCATACAGTTGTTTTTTTTAATATAGTGGGGATGCAGAACCAAAATCCATTGTGGAGAAGCTCTCGGGAGCTGTATTCCTGTGGTGTGCAGGGCTGAAGGCAAAAGGGGCAAAGCCAGAAATACCAAAACCAACAGCCTATTTTAGTTTAAAGCCCTTACTGCTAGTGACAAAGCCTTAGGAGAGGCATTTCAACCTTTTAGAATGGGGGAAAACTGCACAAAAACAAGGAAACCACCCAACAATCAGTGGTTGGAGGAAAGGGGATGGGACCAGGGGAGAGGAGTATGGACTTCTGGGGAACCCCCGACAGTCAGGCTGGGATTCCTGGAAGGCTTGATTTGGCCCCTGGGCTTGAGGTTCTGCACCCCTGTTTTACAGTATGAAGCCATGTCTTATCTAAGGTAGGACCCTGGGCTGCACAACATTAAGTAGTGAATTGTTCCATAATGAAAGTCTCTGAACTTTAAGCCAGCCCTGAATCATTTTTCATTGCTTCCCATCCCATCACCACAGACTAATCCCAGTGAACTGGGTTGCACCCCACTCAGGGCAACTTGTTTCCCCATTAATTGTAATACGTTACAAGGCTCCAAGAGGAAACAGAAGTATCTAAGAGATGAATGGTTTGACTGCAGAACTTCTGCCTATTCCTCTAGTAAATCACATGAATTCACATGTTATTGGTCTTGCTTAAGAGTTTAAGGCTCCTGTCCTGGAAAGAGACATCGCTGCCATTCTGTAGCCCTGTACAGATGATCAAACTACACACTGTATGTGTGGAAAGGAAGATCAGGATTCCACCTGTTCTTTAGTACATCTTCCTGCTTAATGCCTAGGACAGTGAAATGATTGCTTATTCTGCTACTCTGCTGGTCAGTTTTCAGGCACCTCTTTTTAAGCTGTTTTCTTGACCTTTCGTGGGGCACTTAGGATGCTTCCAGAGAGACCTTTTAATGTGCATTTGCCCACAGTTCATTATGGTAATTTTACAGGGCATCCGGACAACATAGGGCTTTTCTACATGAGGCTTTCAACCTGCACTTTTACCGAGGCTTCTGCTTCCAGATTCTTTGTGGGATTAAGCTTGGCTCCTTTACACATGTTCCCCCCCCAGGGGGTGTCTTTCTCTGCCTTTCTGTATGTTCCATTCTACAACCACTAGGTGGCACTGTGGTAGAGCAGAATTGCACAATTACACAAAGCTACTATAAGGCCATTCAGAAAAAATACCACACTTTCCTCCTTAGGAGGAAACCACAATAATGGTTGCAAAACACAGGAGATGCCCTGGAGGAGGATGACATTGTGTAAAGGACCTGCAAACTACTGTGAGTGAGCAATCATGAGCGCACAATAAAAGCCTTGTGTAGACAGGCTCACAATTTATTTATTTATTTATTTATTTATATTTATTTATATATTACATTTATATCCTGCCTTTTTTCCTCTTTAAGGAGCCCACGGTGGCATCCATAATCCTCCTCTGCTCCATTTTGTCTTCACAACAACAACTCCGTGAGGTGGGTTGGGCTGAGAGTCTGTGACTGGTCCAAAGTCACCCAGTGAGCTTCCATGGCCGAGTGGGGACTAGAACCCAGATCTCCCGGCTCCCAGTCCAACACTCTTGCCACTACACCACAATCACTGTTTAATCATCAACCCATGTTTTATCTCCCTTTCATCCATTTTTTTTCTTAACAGGCAAAACTGATTTAGTCGGAAAGACCTGGATCAGAAGCACAATTCTCCAAAGGGGTGGGTGTTCCCTAGCTCTTCACTCCCATGGGTCTGAAGGGGGTAGCTTAGGCGTTGCAGTGACATTCATTGCCGCTCTGCCTTCCTTCTTGCCCCTACCCTGTTCTCTCCTCTGAAAACGTTGTTGTTTGTAAGCAAGCCACATGTGTTTTACACAGCAGCACACACACCTTTGAGAACAATTACAGAGGAATTCTGGAATTTCAAAATACTAAAGTTCACCATTCTGACATTTGCTTGGCCACTGGACCCAACTTATGTAGAGTCATATTGCTGAGGTGTTTTGTAGAACACCTTAGAAAAATTACTCTGGAATTCCGGAATTTCAAAATACACCAACATTTTGAAATTTGTTCTGTGCCTTGCATCTACCTATCTTCCTATATTTTCATTTTTCCCTTTCAGAGTGGAAGGAACATTTTTTGTGTGTGTGCATATGATCTGTTGGTGATATACCTGTAAGCACTTTGTATTTAAAAAAAGATTTTACATTGAAATTTCACAAGCTAGAAATATGTGACTTCTGGCTTTTAGCAAAATGGAGCCTTGTGTTTTGCTTCTCATACATTATGGTTAGACAAATTAATGCTTTCTTTCTGAAAATGAGAACATGGCATCAGAAGAGGCACCTCATTTTCTATACCAGGTTGAACCATGTTTCAAGGAATACTGTGCCATCTTTAAGAAAAGGAGAAGGACCGTTCAGACCAAGTTGCACCAATAATATGACTCTATATAGCTTGTGATAAGGGCAGAGCGAATTTCAAATTGGTGAACCAGTGTTTTGAAATGCCAGTATTCCTGTGCACATTTTTTTTAAAAAAAATTATGCACAGGTGTATGAAACACATGTGCTGCACATGCTCACAACAAACAGTGTGTTCAGAGGAGTGAACCGGGAGGGAAGAGAGGCTGAAGTGGGTGGGAATAAGTATGTCAACGTCCAAGTGCATCCCGACATGATCTGCTGTGGACAGGATATGGTGGGTTTCTTTACAATGAAGCACATAACAGGGTGACTTATGTGGACACAAATGTTATGAAAGCAACAAAAAATGGATAAGCGACAACAAGAAGGCCCATGTATGGAGGCAGCCTTAGTGAGTGCTTGGTCTAATGTAGCTGCCTCCTTCTTCACTAGATGGCACTATAAAGTAGCATTAGGCCTGTCCTCTCTCTCTCAATGGAAAAGGGAATGCTGATTGCTAGTTTAAAAAGTAGACTATTGGGAGAAATGAGATATGCCTTGATCCTATTCTGTTCCTATCTGCCCAGTACATGAGTGGTCACTATGCTGCTATGACAAATATTTCTAGGGAAACTGGTAACATTCTGTGGCACGTAAAACAGCTGTGATTTTAGCCACAGCATGTGCTTTCACAAATTGAGATGATTTCATTAGATGCACGAACCTGGTATTAATGAGGTTCCTACAGAGCAGACGATGTTAGCCTTTACCAAAGAAGTCCAAGCGTGCTATCTCAAGATAATGACAGATATTAAGGTGGCTTAACACTTCATGCAGCAAACACATTTGCCACAGATACACCAACGTTGGTGACAGCGAACACAACATATGACAACATATGCATGTTTTTCATTTAAAGAGACACATGGGTGCAACACAGAGCTGTGATTGAGTTAGAGCTTCCCAATGGATGCACACAAGTGTAAAGCAATGAGTATATCAGCTCCTTCTGTGTGTGCTGCCGGAAGCAGTGGTGTATCACCAACGTAACTCTAGCAATTAAAGGCTTCCTTCAATCTCAAGATAGAAAAAGAATGTGCAGTCAATACATCCTTAAGAAACCCTTGTGACTTGGCCCATAAAAACAGTTGTGTTAGATCAGTCCATCTAGCCTCTGTTCCTGGGAGACACACTGGTGAGCTATAAAATTCCAAAGTGGCCAGTCAGTTGCTTCTAGGAAATTTCAAAGCGGGGTATGGACACAGCAGTCCTCCCTCCCCATCCAGTCACCCTCCCCAGCAATTGGTATTTATTAGGGCTGTGCATGAACCCCCCAATCCGCCTTGGAGGCCAATTCGCTTTGGGCTGATTCGGGGACCTCCCGACCCACTTCACCCTACAGAGCTGAAGTGAGATTCGGACAGCCAAATTCTGCTTTGCCCCCACCCATGTGCCGCCCAGTCCCCAGCTCCTTACCTGGGCCCTCAGGCTGCCAGCCATCTTGTTCTGGGGGTGGGGAAGCCACTGTCACCACCTTCGTCGTTGCCACCATCTTCAGGGGGGCCGCTGCCGCTGCTTCCAATAGAATTGCCGCCACCAGGAATCTGCCACTGCTGCCAGCTCCAAGGCCCTCTGGACGCATGCTAGCAGCTGTCGTCTTGTTGCAGTGGGGAGGGGAGCCCATTTTAAAATGGTGACTCCCTGTATTTCCAGAAATGAAGCGCTTTGGAGTGATCTGACTTGCTTCATGCTGCTTTGTCTCGCCCGCCCCCCGCCTTGCCTTGGAGGTGGTCTGAAGCAGCCTGAAGCTCCCCACTTTGACTTGGAGCTTGGGCTTCGGACCAAAGGGAGCACAGCCCTAGTATTTATAGGCATACTGCTCCTGAATCAGTAGGCTTCATTTAGCAAATCCGGGTTTATAACCGCTAATGTGTGGCTTTAAAAAGGGACTAGATAAATTAAAAGGACAGATCTAAACTAGGGGTGGGGAACACGCAGTCTGTGGCATACAGCCCCCCCAAGACCGTTGTTTCCAGCCCCCGCCCCAGTCTTCATGGTGCCAAATTTCCTGTGGAAATTTGGCACAATTTTCCACATTTCCTGTGGAAATTTGGCAGCATGGCAGTGGCACTGAGAAAAAATAGCCTGCTTTTTAAAATCCAAAAGTGCAGGTTGCCACTGAAATTGGGTGTCATGGCAGCAGCAGCAAAAAAGGGGCTATTTTAAAGCAAAATACTCCCCTTTTCCTGCTGCTGCCAGTGTGCTATCAAAATTCAGCAGCAATCCACACTTTTGGTTTTTAAACACGAGCTGTTTTTCCTCAGTGCCAGCAAATTTCCTCACTGCCGCTACCACCAACACCTCTTTAATTGTGAACGGGCCAGAGAGACCCTCAGCTATTGGGCAGTATAAAAATGTAATAAATAAAGACATAAGTAAAAATTAAGTAAACACCTCTTCATTCCAACCTTTTCCTTCAGTTTTTGCAAACCACAATAAGACTTCTTTAGCATACTGCAAATTAACACATCTCTTCAGTTAAATAAATAAACAACTGCCAAAAAGATGTACACATCCAAACAGATAGTTTCCCTTCTTTATTGCCGCACATTAACTTCACTCTGCCACTAATGAACCATGCACAGAGCCAAGAATTCTATAGGTGAAACCAGGGCCAGCCCTGTGCTTTTGAATGCAACGTTTACCTAGAGATACAAACGAGGGTGTGTCCTTCAAGGCTGAAACCCAGCCCCTTATGCCTGGTTCCTGCCCCTTAACCCCCCTCCTCCCTTCTCTAAAAGTTCACCATGGAGTTAAAGCTCCACTCCACCTGCTAAATCTCTGGATGTTAGGCTGCTGTTAAAAGGCACAGAAGCAGAGCCAGTAAAAACAAGTTGGCAGTGCAATATACCCCCACCTCCTGCGCGCGCACCCCACCCCGAGTGCCAGGTTTTTATATAGCCACTATTACGATTGCCAGTGCAATAATCCCCCCTCCCCTGCCTGTCAGCCTTTCCAGGTAACATTTAGCTAAAGTATGCAAATTGATGTTAACATTGTCTGCACTTAACAATTGCACCCCTTTCCAAACATTTCGTATTAGAAAATGAGGCACAGCTACCGGAGGGAATAATTCTACCTAGTCTGATCACAGCCCTTCACTGGATGGCTGCAGTATCGCAACAACTCATTCACACATGTAAGCTATCATATATGTAACATCACAGATGGAAATTTTAGACCACCTGATGGTCTAAAATCCTAATGGTACACATCTCCACAGAGTAAGGTAACGTATTCAGCTGCCACTCAACAATCAAATGAATAGTGTGCATACGTGAATTTTCCACAGACTGCATCTTCTAGATGAGGCACCAAAACACCATTAGCCTTTCAGCTAGCTTTCAATGCTTGAGATTAAGATGATACTGAGGTCACATGCGACTCTATCGGCAATGGTTTTAACTGTCTTGTTACCATACCTTCCAGAAGCCCTTCAGGTATTTGAAAGTGTATGTGCGTGGTGGTGGTGGTGGTGGTGGGGAGATTAAATGAAGCAATAGATGGAATTACAACTGCATATTGTGAACTCACTTCTATACAAGTACCATTTCTTGCATTCCCTCCTATCACAGACCTCCACTGTCACTGTGACTTAAGGCACAATCATGTTTAGACAGAAAAAAAGTCCTGGAACTCCCAGCATGCCCCAGCCAGCATGCTGGGAGTTGTAGGACTTTTTTCTGTCTATACATGCATAGGATTGCACCCTTACTGGATTCAGAAACCATAAACCAAGAACTTAAAAAGTTGTAAGTACAATTTGACATGAAAATCAGGTTCTCTGGTTTAGAAGCTGTTAGTGTTTCTTTTCATACCTCATTGTTGGTTAAATTAGCTGTTAAGAGTTTTGAAAGCCAGATCCAGTTCTCATTCTTCCCTTAATCCAGTGGGAAGGAAGCCCAGCCAGCAATGCTCAGAATGTGGGTTATGGGAGTCGATCAACGTGTCCCACACTCCATACCTGTGCTGCATTTTGTCAAATTTTTCGCAGTTCTAAGCCTGAGAACTCCTTTCCTCTTTCATAATTCAGGAATAGCTGGCTCTGAAAAATTCAAAGACGAGTGTCTAGGACATATTTGAATATAGTTGGTTTAGAAATTTACAAGTTATTAAACTGGCAATTCCTTATCATTTTAATTTGTTTCAGATGGTGCCAACAGAGATTACAATCTAGGAAGATTATAAAATCCTACGAAGATTACATGGTCCGTCGGTAGAGTCTTGTAAGGGCTGTCATGTGCCAATAAAACCTAAGATGTGCATTACAATGTGTGCCAGGTACTAGCAGATCTATTAAAAGGCTCCAAAGCACCATCAGTGGCAAATGTTGCAGAGTCCTCAACGGGTGTAGAATTGGACCAGTTCCTGTGTCAGCAAAGTTGCTTCTTCGTGTCTGAGAATGTGTGGGAGGGCAGAATAACTCCAACCAAGCAGTTTACGTCCAGATGGATATTTCAGCAGCTCAGTGTTCAGAACAAATCCAGTCTCTCTTGCACACACAAAGATAATAATTGCTGGATTAACCAGAAAGCAGACCCAACAGCATCAGGGGTTGGCATCATCAGAAATCTGGCTGAGGTATAGGCACCAGAGCCTTTGAAACTGCCTGCTTATACTGTGCCTGAGAATGCAAATAACTGGCTGCTATAACGTGGTCTGGTTATGCTTAGAGTGGCTGGCAAGTGCTGCAGCTGAGCAGACTGGGAAAAGGTTTCTGAATGGCCCTTGTGTGGGTCACTTGGGAGGATGCTCCATCACTGCAAGGGCTCCCCTGATAAGGCGGCTGAGAAGGCTGCTGACCAAGTTATATGGCCAAGGTAAAATGACGGATGGCAGCAGCAAGGAGGAGAAGCTGCCATCAGTGCATCACTATGTACACATGAGGGGGGCCTCTGGGGGTGGGGGAACCCACCAGGGGTCTCTTGCCAAGGCCCACAAAAATCTGAAACTAGCCCTTGTTTGGAAGCTCCTGGAAGACTGAGAGTTTGTGAGTGGGTAGTGAGACTTTTGATTGTAATTGCATTTTTATACAACACAGCAAAAGAAAGAAAGAACAAATGGCTCAAACAAAGGTTAGCCCAGAAAAGCTACATAAGAATTTTTCTTAGGCCCAGTTCTTAATTTCTCTTCCCACAAAGTAAAAAAAAGAAAGAAAAGACTTTACCTGACCAAAAGTAGATAATAAGCAAAAAGCAAAGATAACCCAACCAACCTTAGGTATTTCCGACTGCTTTCCCCTCTTACCTTGCAGTTAGCCAAGCATATTCTGAACTGACTGACATAATTTCTCTGATAATTGTCAGAGCCACTGAATTAACTTTCCAATTATTTATTTCTTTTTGTGGATTATACAGCAGTTACCACATCCTGAAATGTTGGTGGGGAAACTGAATCTGTTGGAACAACACATCACAAAAATAAGGGGACAACACATTGAAAGCACATTCCTACACATGTGTGCTCAGTAGGTCCCACTGTGTTCAATGGGGCTTACTCCCTCGTAAGACTTTTTAGGTTTAAAGCCTTAATTAAGGCATGGAAGGTAAAAGTTTTAAGAGGCCCAGGCTAGGAAAACCCCACTGTAATAAATTGAATTTTGCACCCTTTAGGATACTTGCTGTGGGCCTCAATCTACTTCAATTGCAAGAATCAATTCTACAAGTTATACATGGAAGAAGTGAGAAAATGTCAGTACTTCCACAAGCCTCGGGCTCCTCCATAGAGCAAAAATGGTTCACAGGCCGGCCCTGATTTGGTGTGGCCAAGTGTCCCCTGATCTTTTGTGATGGAAAAATGGTGATAACAATGTCTTCCAGTGACATGAACGCCGTTCCACAAATTAGCTGTATGTTAGCTTTAAATGTTGATAACGTGTTTTTGATCTGGTTTTATAAATTATAATTTATTTTGCTCTCTCTTTTTTAATGCACCATTATTGAGCCACTTAGTAATATCGACGGTTAGATAAATAAACAGAAACAGCTGGGCGGGGGCGGGGGGAGTGGGTGCTCACCAGTCTTGCTACCCTACAGGTACTTAATAATCGGTGTGTGAGCTGTTGGTTTTGTCACCAAAGCAGCTAAATGCTGCTGGCCCTCTTTATCCCCAAAGAGCAGGGTTTTTTTCTCAAGCAAACAAGAATGCATAGACTCACAATATCCCTTTTGATTATTGAGCCTGTGCAAGGTTTTCTGCTTGTTCCTACAGGAAATATCCAGGCAGTCTCCTGCTTGCACAATGAATATGAAAGTAAAAATTAACCCCCCTCTAACTTCTGAGTTCATTTAACATCTCTCTAACTCATCACATTATGCCTTTGTGGGAGTCAGAGGTCAACATGTAATATTTTATAAGAGACACTTTGGAGTCATCCCTACAAGACCACAGTATTCCAAAACAAGGAACATCCATTATGTTATACGGATTGCAATGAATATGAAACTAGGTCAGTTTACTAACACTTGTGATTATTCTGCCTGAAGCGCCATGCCCTAGTTAACAAGGAAGTCTGGAATTCCCAATTCTGCCTTAGGATCTTAGGAGTGAGGCGTCTAAGATCCTAAGTCTAAGGCGGCTTCCCACATTACAATAAAAATGGGTCCGGGTTAGAAGTAGAATGCAGCAGTGATACACCTTTTCTTTTCTTTTCTTTTCCTTTCTTTTCTTTTAATCACCAGGGCATATTACAGAAATAAGTATGAGGAAACTGGGGCCAGTCTCTACCGCACATCACAGTGTCACTGTTCTCTTTTCCCCAGACGTACATGCTGCATTTGTAAAATATACCTGCTCCTGCTATACAATCTGAAACGGCCCCATGAGCCTCTGTTTCCAAAGGGCACGTCACTTCAACAGAAAGCTCCTCTTGCCTTTGCTTTTAGAGCGTCTTTGCTTAGCCTTGGTGAGAAAGAGCTAGTCGTCACTTGTAATGGGAAAGATGCTCCAGCTGCGCCTGATCACGTCCAGAGACAGTACCAAGGGAGGCTACTGTGTATGACTCACCGCAGCATGTGGAAATGCCAAGAAGAATGGGTGGGGTCATGTTCTATAAACTAGGGATTCATAAATGTTTACTCCAATTTGCTGCTTAGTTATACTTGACCTCTGTGAGTTGGCACACCCATTGATTTACTGGTTTCGTACTAAGGGCCCTGTCAAGGAGGCTTCCCCGCTAAAAAAAAAAAAATCCTGTGACTCCCCCCTCCCACCACTGCTAGTTAAATATTTGGGCTCTTATACTTATCCATGAGAAAATGATTCAGTTCTCTGAAAACATGTCTGGTTTTTCTAGAAGCTTTACCCGATGCAAGGAATTACATTGGCACTTACTGGTACATGGTAGAGTTCTATGAACTGTAGCCCTCACACCCATCTCTACCACACATACATTGCTGGCTTCTCTTGCATAACAGTGCTCCTCTAGCTGGGTCAAGGTGTGAAAATTATGAAAGACTTTGAGAAAGCTCATTTCTTGCTTTGGTTCTTCTTAGACCAAGTAGTCGTGATCGAAAGGCAATTTGAGCTAAGCATCCACCACAGTGCTAAAAAATTAATACCAGCTTTAAAACAGAGAAATAGAACTTCTGTTGTACAGGGGCATCTGTTAAGTCCACCATATGGCAATAAGGTGGAGAGCTGTACCAGTTGAGAATTCCCTCTTCTGAGAGGTGCAGGAGCCCTGTCCTCCTTTGCATCTGACCACCTGACTTGGTGATCACAACTATCCCTTGATTATTTCAGCGTGGTAAACCTATCATGGATCATCCATTTCAGTCAGTTATCTCACCATGGAAGGCAAACTGGGAGGTAATGTAGCATATCTGTCGACGAAATTAGTTCTCTGGATCTGCTGCAATACTCCGTCACTCAAATTCACTTACATAACCCTATGCAACCAGCAATCCCAGTTATCCAGCATTTAGATTAACTGGGTACCATATACATTGTCCAGGAGATTGCATTAAAGTTACACAGTACTGAGTTAATCATACATACTGCTTGGACAGATTATACAGAACAGTACCACCATCACTCAGTCTGAAGTAGTCAAATAGTCTTGGCTTTCTGCCCATGTTTACTTGATGCCCATGGCAACATATACATATGGATATAGGTTATCAGTAGGCCACTGGACATATATGAAGTACATAACTAGGCCTAGAGGCCTGCAGCCAATGTTTTGGTGGATAGATTCCCCACATCAGCAGCATAAGCATAACAATATGCATGCTTACTCAGAAGAAAGTCCCATTCGATTCAGTGGGGCTTATCCCTATGAAATTGTGTATAGGGTTGCAGCAGCCCAAGTGGTTTAATCTTCAGCAGTCCTTTTCTGGGAGCTCCTGCCAAAGGAAGTGAGGTAGGTGCCTACTAAGAAGAGGGCCTTTTCTGTTGAGGCACCCTGGTTGTGGATTGGGCTTCCCAGAGAGGCTCGCCTGGCGCCTATGTTGTGCTTCTTTGGCACCAGGAGAAGACCTTCGCATTTTCCCAGGCCTTTTAGTCTTTCAGTTTCTGTTGTTTTCAATCTGTTATGGTATTTTAAATCTTTGCACTGCTGCTAGGTCTTATTTTGGGGTTTGGTTTTATTTTATACTGTAGCTTTAAACTCTTATACTGTATATTAAAATACGGTGCATTTTATGGTTTTAGTTGTTGTGAACTGCCCGGAGAGCTTTGGCTGTTGGGCAGCATAAAAATGTAATAAATAAAAGAGCAATCCTATGGTCCCTGGGAGAGCATCCCTCCAGATGTTTTGGACTGTAATTTATTTATTTATTTTTATTCATTTAAAACATTTGTATCCCGCCCTATATCATTAGGCTCAGGGTAGCGTACAGTTAAAATCAATTTAAATAGTGTAAAAACAATAAATAATTTAAATAGCTAAAAACATATTAAATCATTATGCTAGCTAATACCAATTTACAATCTAAAACAATAAAAGAGTTAAAACAGTGTACAAACTCAGGGAATCCAATTAGCCCTCAAAGGCTTTGGTAAAAATCCATGTTTTAACTCAGCACCAAAATGAAACCAGTATCTGCACCAATTGGGTCTCCAAGGGGAGGGCATTCCACAACCGGGGTGCCACAGCAGAAGAAGCTCTCTCCCACATACGTCTCACACTGGTGAGATGCAGAGGAGGGCTCCTCCAACAGATCTCAACCTCAGGCATATACAGGGGGAGGCGCTCCCTCAAATATCAAGGGCCCAAGCCGCTTAGGGCTTTAAATGTCATCACTAGCGCCTTGAATTCCGACCGGAAATGTATTGGTAGCCAGTGCAATTCCTTTAAGACCAGTGTTATGTGATCTTTACATGATGTTCCAGTCAACAGTCTAGCTGCTGCATTTTGCACTAGCTGCAACTTCTGAATTGGCTTCAAGGGCAGCCCCACGTAAAGTGCATTGCAGTAGTCTAATCGGGAAGTTACTGGCACGTGCACTACTGTGGCTAGGTTATCCCTGTCCAGGAAAGGCCATAGCTGGTGGATCAGTTGAAGCTAGCCCAAAGTACTCTGGGCCACGGAGTCCACCTGGGGCTTCAGTGGCAGGGATGGATCTAGGAGTACTCCCAAGCTACGCACCTGCTCCTTCAGGGGGAGTGCAATCCCATCCAGGACAGGTCGCTTACCCAATTCCTGGACTTGGGAACCACCAATCCACAGAGCTTCCATCTTGTCAGGATTCAGCTTCAGTGTATTGGCCCTCATCCAGGCAATTACAGCCTCCAGGCAATGGTCCAGCACCTTCACTGCCCCAGCTGAGCTGACTCTGATGGCAAGGAGGGCATTACAGTGAATGGGACATAAGCTAGGCTAACATTGAATACAAACCTATTTGTCTCCAATAGGAACTGCAGCCAGAACTCACCTGTAGTGGTGCCACTAGACCAGGACAAAGTTCTACTTGAGGAGGGTGCTACATAAAAGGGAAATGCATTAGCTTAACGATACCCTCTATTTTCAGGAAGAGAGAGCACCACATTTCCAAACTTGCAGTGATATGGTTTTTATCATCCAAAGTCGGAATACAATTCAGTCAGATCGGTTTAAAAGAAACAACCCATAAAGCCAGCATAGAAAAAGTTCAGAGCTATGGGCATCTCTACACCAGCCTAAAATCCTGCATTTAAAATGGGGCTTTCTGCTTCTGTTTTAAATGCAGGATCACAATGACTCCTCTTTTCACCTGCTTCCTTTCCCCCCTTCCCTTCCCCCCTCCTTCTCCCCATATCTGAGTCTTCCATTATCTTTCATTGATCTCGCTCCTCTTCTTGCTGCTTTCCCTCTTTTCACGGAGGGAACTCAAGCGGAACACAACGGGGTAATTTGATAGCTCATTATGTGTGATCTATTTAAAACGGAACAAAGGGCATTTAGGAGATGCCTTGGAGGTTCACGGCGTCATGTAAAGAGCCCTCAAAGTTCCGTGAAGGAGCAATCTCAATTGCAGGATAAAAGCTCTGTGTGAAGAAAGCCGATGAGTAGTAGGATCTTAGCTTAAACATATAGATTTCTTTGTTTGTTTTTGCTGTAACAGACTAACATGGCTACCACTCTGGAAAAAGCAGCAGAGAAATACACTCATAAAAGCATCTTTTATGATGAAGATGGGACACATTAGTAAGCCTGGCTCCCCCGCCCCCCAAAGGTCAACTTTTATAAGATTCAGTTGCAAAATATTTCTGTTGCTCACAAGATACACAAATGTTCCTTATGAAAAAAAAGGGGGTCTGTTTCCTCAAATAATATACAGCCCTGCATATGGTTAGGAGGTTGTATGTGTAAACGCAGTTTGCTATTTACCCTGTTTGGGAGACTGGTCCCTGGGTTTCCCAAATGACATTTCACGTGAGAATTGCGGCTGCATAATTAAGGTGCTGTTGTTGACCTAATCATGCTCCTGTACCTTTAGCTTGCATTTATCTTCAATTACTAGGAAGTGAAGACATTTCTTACCAGAAGTGTTTACTTGTGTTGCCTCAGAGGTATACTAAAGATTGGATTGACAACAGTCTTGTTCCACTTACAAAGGATTGAAGGATGGAAATCTCATGTAAACTTCAGGATACTCCAACATCACAGTTATTGCATGTGAAACAGCCAATCATGCTTTTGTGCTTCTTCCCCTTTGATCTCCTTGTACACTCTCTCCCATGCTCAAAGGATGATGTCATTTTCTACTTTCTTAGCTCATTGTCAGGCTTCTGTTCTGAAGTATGTGACATATAAAGGCTTCTTCTTCCACATAAAGTAGCACCACAATAGAAAACAGAAGCCTCTGTGGCTTACCACTTGGAATGTAACAGCAGGGCTCAGCCAAGGAACTGTTAGCAGTGAGTGTAAGCTAATGGATCAGTCCACTGTGTCTTCATAGTACACTTTTACTCTTGATTTCTGGAATGTGTCCGATGAAAGGAAAGCAGTTTCTCAGAACAGAAAGACACAGATATGACAGTCTGAGGTAACGAGACCTGCTGCAACAATAAAGCAATTTTAGCAATATTTTTATTCCCTTGCCAAAAAAAGCCATCCTCTTCTTCCCGCATATATAGCAATATTTTTAAAAAGAAAATGTTCACCAATCTAAACAACGAGAACCCAAAAACAACGAAAAAGGTAATAAGTGAACACACATGAGGCACGATAGGCAAGGAAATGGGTGTGACCTTGGCATTAAAAGGCCAGAGTTATAGAATCATAGAATAGTAGGGTTGGAAGGGGCCTACAAGGCCATCGAGTCCAACCCCCTGCTCAGTGCAGGAATCCAGTGCAGAGCATCCCTGACAGATGGCTGTCCAGCCTTATGTAGTTGAGCTGAGTTGCCTCAGCAAGTATGAGGCCATACTTTAGTCACTGCCAATGTACTTGACTCCTCTTCCATGGGCTTTGGCTATTGGGCGGTATAGAAATATAATAAATAAATAAATAAAAGTCTGGTCACAGAAGAAAGACTGCAAGGTACATCTAGCACATTTTGATAACAATTGAACAAGGCCTCAAAACAATTTAACAATTAATTTAGTCCCAGGAGAGATGCTACCATGATACAGGTATGTAGGTATTCATACACAGCTGAAGGAGTGCCCCTTTCCATATCAGCCTGCTTGTGCATTAAGATCTTCAAATGAGCCCCATCTCCATGTGCCACTGTTAGAAAAAAAGGAGACTCCATAACCGTTGGCGTCTCAAGTTACGTAAAAGCCCGAGTGGCGGGAAAATATAGGCGGAGCAAAAAGGGAATCATACTGATGCGCTCATGACTAACAGCTTGGTAAGCTGATAGTGACTGTTTATTGGATATTGACTTAGTGAGCCGATGTACTAACTGTTTCATTGGTTACTGGTAAGAACAATAGAAGCGATATGATATAAAGGGCTTTTGCACACGTGTCTCGGGGTCCAGACTGCTCTGCACCCGTTTTGCAAAACGTTCAATAAAATAGTGTTGGATCCACTGCTGCCTGCCTGGCATTCTTTTCTTCTAAACCGAAAGCAAGGACTTTTTATCTAACAATTTGGTGCCGTGACTCGGATCCTGCTTCGGGGCGCGTCCCCTTCACGCTGAGCCGAGGGGCCGCGGAGGAGAAGTGGCCACAGGCGGTTGTTTTACACTGCCTTCTCCTCACGACGGTGGCGGCAGAGGCGCCTGGGGACCAACGCCAGAGGAAGAGGGAGACGTGATCACTCTTTTTAGGCACCGGCAGTGGATCAATAAGCAGCTGGACGCAGCTGCGGGCGGGACAGAAGAGGCTTTTGGGGTAAGTGAAACAGCTTACATTAGGGGATAAACACGGGACGGTGGTGTGTTTGTGATTGTGTGAGACGCCTACGGGCGAAGCGAGTGAGGAGCCCCGATCTGCATTTCCTTACCCCGGAGACGGGCTAGGTCAGAGGAGGGCGAAGCACAAGAATTGCTGACTGAAATTCCCACCGTCATGGGCGGGTCCCAATCTAAGTCTGCGAAGAAGTCCCATACGCCCTTGGAGTGTTGTTTGCGCAATTGGTCACATTTTAAGCAGGATTATGGAACTAAGATGACAAAGGATCATCTTGTCTTTTTTTGCACCCGGGAATGGCCAATATTAGAACCCAAATGGCCACCCGAGGGGTCTTTTGACCCAACCTTGGTATCTGATGTGCGAACAATAGTAGCACAGAGGGGAAGTTGGGACCAGTTCTCTTATATTGATTCGTGGGCAACTTGTGTGCCCCTTGGCGGCAGGCCTGCTCCGTGGGTTGTTAAATGCATGTCCCTTGCCCTTCCCATGGTGGTCAAAAGGAAACCACCAAAAGAAGGACCACCCAGGGTCGTGGCCACGGCACCGGAGGACCTACTGCTTCCTCCTCCCTACGGGACAGCTGTCGCAGGGCGCTCGTTGCAACCACCACCCTCTCCTGAGGGGCCTGCCCAGCGGTTAGATGCCCCCGAGAAGGACCCCTCTCATGAAATAGTACCAGAGGACCCCACCCCTCTAGTTGAGCGCCAGGACACTCTCCAAGATCGTCTATATTCCCTAGAGGAAAGATTGGAGGTCCTACAGAGAGAGGCAAAAGGGGGACCTAACTACAACCTGCGAAAGGACCCCCAACCACCGGTGAAGTTCACCTTCCCCATCAGAGAAGTCCCCGACCCTACCGCCCAACATCCTCAAGGGACGATGTTTGTTTATGTCCCATTCACAACATCTGATTTGTATAATTGGAAACAATTTAACCCCTCCTTTGAAGAGGATCCTGGGCCACTTCTGTCTCTGATGGAGAATGTGAGGCTTACTCACAACCCCACATGGGACGATACACAAATGCTATTGAACACCTGTTTTCTCAGCCAAAAGCCAACCATCCTTGCGGGGGCACGAGCTAAGTATAGGGAGGAAAATCCCCAGGCAACTGAGGAGGAGACGGTGGAGGTTCTGCCCACAGGGTGACCCAATTGGGGGGTGGCCACAGCGGCACATAGACACTTACATGCTGACTATTTTCGACTCATTTTAGCAGGCATGAAGCAAGCCGCGAGAAGGGCCCCCAATTTCAAAAGTCCTGACTCTAAAGCAAGACAAAAACGAACCTCCTGCCGTGTTCCTCCAAAGGCTGAGGGAAGCCTTCACTAAATATACTGACATTGACTTGAATGATCCAAATAATTTAAGGATCCTCACGACTCAGTTCGTGGGAAATAGCTGCCAGGACATCAGAAAGAAGTTGCAAAAAGTTGAAGGAGGGTTGGCAGCTGACCTAGGAGTTTTAGTTGAAGTAGCTCAAAAGGTTTATGAGAGGCAAGAAGAAGAAGAAGGAAAAGAAAAAGACAAGAGGCAGGCCAAGCTCCTTGCTGCGGTTCTTAAACCTGACAAAGAGGGAGCTAGAAAGGGGAGGAAAGGGGGAAGGAAAGGATCTCCTCTGGGGAAAGATCAATGTGCCTTTTGTAAGAAAATGGGGCACTGGAAGCGTGACTCTGAGGCTTTGAAGCAGAAAGAGAGAGGGGAAAATACAGGAGGAGCACAGAGAGTTCTGTATGAACAGGAAAGAGATTAGGACAGACCGGGGCCCGGCCCCCTCTTAGCCGTCTCTGAGGCAAGACGGGACCCCATGGTCAAAATAAAGGTTGGGGGCCGCTCCTACAAAGCCCTTGTGGACACAGGGGCCGCCCTGTCCGTCCTCCCCCTCAGTGAGCCCCCAACGGGAGGTGGGGGGTTCACCACCATAATGGGGGTCGAGGGAAGGGCAACCCAAGTGCCCCTCTCTCGTCCCCTGTTCACCAAGGTTGGGAAAACACACTTAGAACATACATTTGTCTGTACCCCCTCCTGTCCGGTGGCATTGCTAGGGAGGGACTTATTGACCAAACTCCAAACTGAGATTGCTTTTACTCCTGACGGAAGGATGGAGATACAGCTCCCTAAACAGCAGAGTAGTAACAACCAAATGGCCCTTTTGAAGGTTGCAGAAGAATCCACCCCAGAGGCCACTGAGGACTGGAGCTTAATAGAAAACAGAGTCAACCCTCTAGCTTGGGCCGGGATTGGAGGGGCCTCTCGTGCCAAGTCAGCAGCACCATACAAAATTCCCCTCAAGGAGGGAGCAAGGCCTGTTCATGTGAAACAGTATCCCCTTTCCCGCCAAGGAAAGGAGGGCCTACAACCAGTAATAACAAAGCTCCGAGAAGAAGGCCGGCTCATTGAGATAATGTCCCCCTATAACACGCCCATCATCGCTGTGCCAAAAAGGGGAGGGGGGCAAGGGCTACCGTTTAGTGCAAGACCTCCGGCTCATTAATCAGCAAATCGAGGCCCCCCATCCTGTGGTCCCCAACCCACACACCCTCCTTGTAGGAATTCCGGAAGAGCACGCCTGGTTCACTGTCACAGACCTAAAAGACGCCTTTTTCAGCATCCCCTTCCACCCTGATTCAAGGCCTTTGTTCGCCTTTGAATGGGAAAGCCCGGGGGGGGTCAAAAGTTCAATTAGCATGGACAGTCATCCCTCAGGGGCTGAATCTCTCCCCGGTGGTCTTTGGCCAGCAGCTCCAAAAGGATCTCGAACCCTGGGTCCAGCAGCACTCAGAGGTGCATCTCCTCCAGTACTGTGACGACCTCCTGATTTCAGCCAAGGCCAAGAATGCGTGCCTGAGTGGGACGGTTTCCCTCCTCAACTATCTAGCGGGGGGGGGTATAAAGTGTCAAAAGAAAAAGTACAGTTGGCCCAACCAACTGTAAAATTCCTAGGTTACCACATAACTAAAGGGACTCGGACCCTAGGGCAAGAAAGAGTTGAAGTCATCCGTGACACTCCTGTCCCTAAGTCCCCCCGCGAATTGAGGGCCTACCTGGGGCTGACCGGATTCTGCCGACTATGGATAGCAAACTATGGGGAGACAGCGCGGCCGCTGTATGAGGCGCTGCAGAAAGATAGACTGGATAAATGGAAATGGACTAAGGAAATGAATAAGTCTTTTCTCAGTCTTAAAGCTGCTGTTGTGTCACCACCTGCTCTAGCCATACCAAATCCCAGCCGGCCATTTAGACTTTATGTGCATGAAAATAAGGGCATAGCTTCGGGAGTGCTTTGCCAGCGAAAAGGGCCCTCTTGGAGACCAGTGGGATATTATTCCAAGGTCCTAGATGTCGTAGCACGAGGATGGCCAAGTTGCCTGAGGGCAGTAGCGGCAACAGCTCTGATTTGTACCGAAGCCGAGAAAATTACAATGGGAGGACCCATTGAAGTTTGGGTGCCGCATGGAGTGCCACAAATTTTGGGATCAGGAGGAGGAAGCAAATTTCTCAACCCAGCCCGGCATTCCCGATATGAAATAGGTTTACTAACAAACGAAAACCTCACTTTTAAGGCTTGCTCCAGCTTTAATATCGCCACACTACTGCCAACATTACTGGGCACAAACGGATCAGGACTCCCAGATCATGACTGCCTTGAAGTATTAGACCTAGACACCAAAGGCCGACCGGACCTTGAGGATGAACCAATACAGGGAGCCAGAGATCTGTTTGTAGATGGATCTAGCTATATGCTGGATGGAAGGCGCTACACAGGCGCGGCCGTCGTTACTCTAGAGGAGAGTGTGCGCGAGGAAAGGCTGCCTCCTCATTTCTCCGCCCAATCCGCTGAACTGGTAGCCCTGACAAGAGCCCTGCAAGCCAGCAAGGGAAAGCGAGTAAATATTTATACCGATAGCAAAAATGCCTTCGCCGTTGTGCATGCTCATGGGCAACTGTGGAAAGAGAGGGGATTCCTTACAGCAAACGGATCTCCAGTGGCTGATGGCGGCCTAATAGTGGATCTTCTGGATGCCCTCCAGCTACCCTCACAAGTAGCTGTTGTCCACGTCCGAGCCCATGGGAAAGAAAAAGAGGAAAAATGGAGACAGGGAAACCAGAAGGCAGATGAGGCCGCAAAAAGAGCAGCCAGAGAGGGAATCCAAGGAACATTCCTCATTCTACCCAAAAGAAAAGAGCGCCCCACATACTCCCCTGCTGAGTTACGGATGGCACAAGAACACGGAATAAGTCCCTGCGATGACGGATGGATCCAGATGACAGATGGAAGACTGCTTCTCCCACAGACCCTGCAGAGGGTTGTTCTAGAGCAAGTTCACCATTCTCTTGGACACCCTGGAGCATCAGCCATGATCGACTATTGCAAGAGGCTGTTTGTCTCCCCTGGCTTAACTGTATGCGCCCACCGACTAGCCGCAACCTGTGAAGTCTGCCAGAAAACCAACCCTCCCAGGGCACCCCCTCCTCCAAAAGGAGGGCGACCATGGGCCTACTATCCTTTCCAGAAGGCGCAGATTGATTTTGCTGAGATGCCACCATGTAGGGGTTACAGGTATTTGCTTGTAATAGTATGTCAAATGACAGGGTGGGTAGAGGCGTTTCCATGTAGGAACTGCCAAGCTAAAACTGTTGTTGCTAAATTGTTACAGGAGGTGGTGCCCCGGTTCTCCCTGCCCGAAGTTATAGAGTCCGATCAGGGCTCACATTTCACCTCAGTTATTACACGGGGGCTGGCACAAGCTCTGGGAGTAGAGTGGCATTTACATTGCCCCTGGAGGCCCCAGGCAAGTGGACAGGTTGAAAGAATCAATCGGAGCCTCAAGGAGACTTTAACCAAACTCCAACGAGGGGTGAAGCTCACTTGGGTTGAGGCTCTGCCAATAGCTTTAACGAAGCTTCGAAGGATGCCAAGAAAGGACATAAAATTGTCCCCCTTCGAACTGATGCTTGGGTTCCTGCCTCGGGTACACTGCGGAAGGAGGGAGGAAGTCAAGTGGGAGGTGGGTGATCAGATGCTAAGGGATCAGTTGACTTCTCTACAGTCTGTTCTTTCACAGCTACGAGCTTATTCCGTTCCGTTTCAGAGACTGCCGTTAGATGCACCTATCCATCTCTTCCAGATGGGAGACGAGGTGTTGCTGAAAAAGTGGAATAAAGAAGCTTTAAAGGAAGGGTGAGAGGGGCCTTATTTGGTGGGACCAACCAGCCACTCGTGTGTAAAGCTTGTGGGTTCTAGTAAATGGACACATTGCAGCCGGATAAAGCCATTTAAGCGACCCTCGCTTCCTTCTGTCACCTGGAAAGAACAGGAGGACACAGGCAATGGTCCTTTGCTCCCTGGCACCCCTCCGGAAGCTGCCAAGGACACAGGCGAAGAAGCCATCCAGGAGCCACAATCGCCTGTAATATACAAGTCACAACATCTGGGAAAAGCTCGGGTTTGAATTACAAAAAACTTGTAATATGAAGCAAGTATTGTGGGTGGTGTTGGTAATGTTAGTTAAAGAAATATTAATGTGGATGGTGATACCTCAAGGACTTGGGCTTGACAGCTTTAAGATAAAACCCCGAAATGTCACACCAACACCCCTCAGACCACTTCTGGTACAGATCCCTGAGAAAGAGAGGCGTCCCTGGAGAACCAGGTTAGGGATCCCAATAACAGAGGAAACTGATAATGTGTGGTTAGAGTGGATAAAGTATACAGCCAAGTCTTTAAATAAGTCTGACTGTTTTGTTTGTGCCACAGGGAGATCTGTAGCAAAGATGCTGCCCTTTCCACTGGGATGGGACACTCCTTCCCTCCTCACCTGCGTGATCCGTTTGTTCCAACACCCTGATGCATGGGGAGAGGAGGAATGCCAAACCCTCAATAAATTATACCCCCCACTCAAATCAAAGGATCGTGTCAGACCTTCCACAGTCTTCCTGCAAAGAAGAAACCATACCGGATGCATACACCGAAACCTTGCAGACGCAGAGGGGCGTATAGGGAACCTGACGAGTAAAGTAAGATGTGTTAATTCCACCCGCTTTAGGAATAATTCCCTTTCAATCCCACGAGCTGATCTCTGGTGGTATTGTGGTGGTCTAGAGTTGTATGAGGTATTGCCCTCCAATTGGTCCGGAGCTTGTGGGTTAGTTCAGTTGGCAGTCCCCTTTTCAATTGCATACCATCCAGCAGAGAAGACTGGCCAACCCCGGCAGAAACGATCAGTAACCCCTTTTGATGATCAAATATATATTGACTCCATAGGAGTACCAAGGGGAGTGCCAGACGAGTTCAAAGGAAGAAATCAAATTTCTGCAGGATTTGAATCTACCCTGTTTTGGTGGGTGACCATTAACAAAAATGTAGATTGGATCAATTACGTTTATTATAATCAACAGAGGTTTATAAACTATACTCGAGATGCTGTAAAAGGATTGGCTGAGCAGCTAGATTTGTTGTTGTTGTTGTTGTTCAGTCGTTCAGTCGTGTCCGACTCTTCGTGACCCCATGGACCATAGCACGCCAGGCCTTCCTGTCCTGCGCTCTCTCCCGGAGCGTGCTCAAGTTCATATTCATTGCATCCGTGATGCTATCTAGCCATCTCATCCTCTGCCGTCCCCTTCTCCTTTTGCCTTCAGTCTTTCCCAGCATCAGGGTCTTTTCCAGGGAGTTTTCTCTTCGCATTAGGTGGCCAAAATATTGGAGCTTCAGCTTCATTATCTGTCCTTCCAATGAGCACTCAGGGTTGATTTCCTTTAGGATGGACTGATTTGACCTCCTTGCAGTCCAGGGGACTCGTAAGAGTCTTCTCCAGCACCACAGTTTGAAAGCATCAATTCTTCGGCGCTCAGCCTTCCTTATAGTCCAGCTCTCACAGCCATACATTACTACTGGGAAAACCATAGCTTTGATTAGACGGACCTTTGTCGGCAAGGTGATGTCTCTGCTTCTTACTATGCTGTCTAGGTTTGCCATAGCTTTCCTCCCAAGGAGCAAGCGTCTTTTAATTTCATGGCTACAGTCACCGTCTGCGGTGATCTTGGAGCCCAAGAAAGTAAAATCTGTCACTGCTTCCATTTCTTCCCCTTCTATATGCCAGGAAGTGGCTTGGGAAAATCGGCGTGTTCTTGATATGATGTTAGCAGAAAAGGGAGGGGTTTGTGTCATGCTAGGTGGATGGTGTTGCACCTTCATCCCTAACAACACTGCCCCAGATGGCACGGTAACAAGGGCTTTGCAGGGCCTCACCGCCTTGTCTGAAGAATTAGCCGAGAATTCAGGGATTAACAACCCCGTGACTGCCTGGTTAGAGAGATGGTTTGGAAAATGGAAACACCTAGCAGCCTCAATCCTTATTTCGCTTGTAGTGATGATAGGAGTTTTAGTGTTATTTGGTTGTTGCATTATCCCCTGCGCTAGAGGCTTATCCCAGCGGTTAATTGAAACCGCTCTGTCAAAACAGATGCTCTTGCTTTATTGTGCTGATAAAGAAACTCCGTTTTAAATGCTTTAAGACGTGAATAAAGACTTAAAGGAGGGAATTGTTAGAAAAAAAGGAGACTCCATAACCGTTGGCGTCTCAAGTTATGTAAGAGCCCGAGTGGCGGGAAAATATAGGCGGAGCAAAAAGGGAATCATACTGACGCGCTCATGACTAACAGCTTGGTAAGCTGATAGTGACTGTTTATTGGATATTGACTTAGTGAGCCGATGTACTAACTGTTTCATTGGTTACTGGTAAGAACAAGAGAAGCGATATGATATAAAGGGCTTTTGCACATGTGTCTCGGGGTCCAGACTGCTCTGCACCCGTTTTGCAAAACGTTCAATAAAATAGTGTTGGATCCACTGCTGCCTGCCTGGCATTCTTTTCTTCTAAACCGAAAGCAAGGACTTTTTATCTAACACCATCATTTGATCAAGTGTGTTATGTATGCACAAGCGAGAAGGCCTTTTCTGCGGGGGCACCTGGTTTTGGAATACTCACCCCAAGGAAGTTTGAATGGTGCTAACACTGACGTCCTTTCGGTGCCAGGTCATTTTTATTTGCCTAGGCATTTTAAATTATTTTATGTCCTCTGCTTTATAGTTTTGTAGCCTCTCAGTTTCATTGTTTGTATGAAGGTTATTTTGGTATGATGCATTTTAAAATTATTGTACACTGCCCTGGAATCCATTTGGGAGTTTTAGAAATTTAAAATAGAATAAATAGATAAATAAGGAACCAGTGGGCCTCAACTAAGGCTTAGAGTATCTGCCTAAGCCAGTGACCCTATAACTTCCCCTCTCCCTGGTGAAATGATGTCCCTTCAAAACTGGTAATACTGGACACAATTATCCGATGTGAGCCAAACACAACACTCATGGGTTGATGCATAAGTTTTAGATAAAGTCAAGTACCTTGATCACTTTGGCATCATATAAATGAGGTTGGTTGCTAGCAGATATAGCAGAAAGGTATATTACCTTGTTAAAGGGTGTCAGTGTGAACAGGTTACTGATGGATAATGACCACAAAATACACTTCCTCTGTGTCACTATGATGAAGAAGCAAAACAAGATAGTGGCCGCATTCAAATGTCATGATAACCCATGGTGGCTTAATAAGCTACTCATAGTAGCTTATGTTTACGTAGTCCACGATGCTCCGCCACATGACCAGGCTAAAAAGCAACTGTGAGTAGCTTATTAAGCTACTGTGTGTAATTTGACTCACCCCCCCCCCCGTCCTGCTACAGTCCTCCTGCCTGAGCAGTGGTGCTGTTTCAACTCTGCACGATCACTCACCAAGCAGTGAAAATCCCAAGTTCAGCAAAAAGGAGGTGGTGGCTATAAACCCTTGGGGGTTTGCAGGATCAGGACCAAACTTGACACGCAGCGGCTCCTAGTCAGGAGACACCCAATCCACCTTCAGAACCCTGCACAATTGCCCCAGAGGAGCAATTATCCCAAGTGAGGCAAAAAGGGGCTGGTGGCTATAAACCCTTGGGGGTTTGCAGGATCAGGACCAAACTTGACACGCAGCGGCTCCTAGTCAGGAGGCACCCAGTCCACTATGAAAACCCTGCACAATTTCTCAGAAAGGAGTGAAAACCCAGCGTAACAAAAAGGGTGGCACAAATAAACCCTTGCCCGTCCCCCATCCTCAGCTGTTGCTGAAATACAGAGTCCTCTGAGGTCTATAGATTGCTAAAGCGATCAAGCGAAAAGGTGCATTTCACCTCAGAGTCATTGCTGGAATACAGGCTGGGCTGAGGGCTATAGATGGCTAAAGTGCTTTAGTGATCAAGTGAAAATGCGCACCCCCCTATGGCTGGAATACAGGCTTGTCATAATGACAAACCTGTACTCCAGCCATGGGGGTGGGGTGCATTTACATCACTAAAGCACTTTAGCAATCTATAGCCCTCTGAGCTCAGCCTCTGTTGCAGCAACGAGCAGAGCAGCAGTGGTTTTGACTGCTCTTGCTGCACAGCTCTGTAACCGGCCAAAATAACCCACAGTGACCGCCAGATAACACGATAAAGCACAGTGGGTTAAATAAACCCTACTTCAGACTGTGGGTTATCTGCATGGGTTATTTTGGGCAAATGAGCCATTGTGGGTCAAAAAACTCCCGACAGATGGCACAATAACCCATGATGGGTTAAATAAACCATTGTGAGTTAATTAAACCATCATGGGTTATCATGTCGTCCCAACCCTGTCAGAACGATGAACTGTGGCATCCTATGTTGCCTGAATGCCAGTTTTAGTTTAGTTAAATGGATTTAAAATTCAATGAGACGAATTTATGGAACCCCTTGTGTTCAGAGGACACTAGTGCCAAATCTTAGGATATGGGTGTATTCATCTTTATGGTCCATTTACAAGCTTCCCAGGGATATCTGGTTGCCCACTGTTGCAAACAGGATGCTGGACTAGACAGACATTTGGTCTGATCAACAAGCCATTTGTTATGTTCTTATACCATTGGCACTAAATAAATGTTAAGTGGCCACAGTTAATACTATTTCAGCTTTCTACTCTAATACTTTAAGGGTGCAATCATATGGAAGTTTAGACAAAAAAGAGTCCTATAACTCCTAGCATTCCCCTAAACTCCCTGAATGTTGTAGTCCCAGAGAGTTTAGTGTGTGGTCTGGTTCCAAAGTATAGAAAGGATTTTAACCTGCTTCCAGCACTATTCAGTTATCTCCTGCTCCCCTGCCTTCTTCCCCACCCCCAACTTTCAAAAATGCTCCTAATTCTTCAGATAGCTAAGGTGGAAATTTGCAGCTAGAGCACCATTTTGTCTGCTCTTCGCTCATCTAGGAGTGGAGAACCCCCCAGTTCTCAGTACAAATAAGAATAAAAGCAGGGGTTCCAGCACAGACATGAATGGAACTACACACGGCATTCAGTAGTAATAATAGAGATAAAAGTATCCATTAAAGGGGAGAAAGCACAGGCAAAGCTACAAAGCTCTATTCTTCTTCAAAGGACTCTGCTGTTGCAAGCTCTGTTAATTTAAATGGGAGTTACAACAGCAAAACTTTCTGATTATTTCAACCACTTTGCAAACAGCAGGGAAATTAACCTCTTAACACAATTAACCCAGCTGGTTGTGCGACATCTCAGCTTAGGGTAAGAGAAGTTGCTATTGTGACATTTTCATACTTTTTAAGTGTACAGTAATGCACACTTTGAAAGGCAGGAGATATATATATATATATATATATATATATGCAATTTCTCAGAAGTCATAGCTATTGATCTTTTTAAATTAGAAACTGCCACAGAGAGGTTTGATACCTAGTTACTGCCATGCTGCTGGTGTCTTGCTGTGTGAGCCATATGGACTCCTTGGAAAGGAATTTCACAATGCTCGTTTTGTGCTACAGATATGTAATTTGCTAAGAACACAGCCGATTACACCAAATGGTTGTTCCCACCACCACCACCACCACCACCACCACCAAAGAGTGCTGTGTAGTCTAAAAAAAGAAGAAAAAGAAATTGATTTTAAATTTAGATGTGAACAATAAAAGGACAAATAAGAACAGCAATAATTAACCTGTGACATGCATCAGCTTGCAAAGGAGATTTGAAGGGATGGAGGGGTTGGGGAGCAGAAGGGGCTGGGAGAGGAAAAGAAAATTTGCATGCTTCCAGTGACTCAGACAAATCTTTTGTAAAATGTAATTAAAATCTTAAACAGGTTTACTAACATTTCTGCAACGTATTTCCAAGATATTCAACATGTTTGGACCACAGATTCTTTTTAAAAAAGCACATAATAATGCACATGATAGCAAAGGTTTACTATGGCATAAGCCAGCCTTCCCCCTCTTAGTGCCCTCCAGATGTTACGTTATGTTACAGTTTATTTCTATGCCACCTTTCAGCCCAAAAGGCTCATACAAATATATAAATACAGCGTTGACTAAAATAGATGAATACAATAAAATACAAGTTTAAAACAACAACAACATTCATTTATTCATTTATTTATTTATTTATTTTATTCTGCCTAATAACTTGTAACCTCGGGGCAGATTACAAAACAAGTGACTATTTAAAGCTAAAAAGCCTAAAGCCTGGACACACCCTTTCTCATCTGCAAAAGCGAAAACCAATTGACAAAATTGCCAAAGGACAGCTGGATTAATGCTCAGCTCCTTATAAAGTTTTCCAGGCAGGTGGGCAGGGCAGGGCAGATGGCATAGCTCACCCCGATGGAACAGCAATCTCTTCCCTGAAGCAGGGGCTCCCAAATGGCACCTCCAGGTATGTTGGGCTACACCCACAGACAACAAATGAATTCCGTATTTTTTATTGCACATGTACCCATTTCACGACTTTTCAGTCCTGGCTTCTTCACAGCTTTCCTCATTCTGTTATTTATTTGTTTGTTTGTTTGTTAGTTAATTTATTTATTTAAAAAATTATCTTTTTATCCTGCTCTTCAGCTAAAATGGCTCCCCGAGTTGTTGCTTATATAATATCAGTAAAACCAATAAAAATTATTAGAACAGTAAAAAGTGCATGTGGGACTTTTCTGCATGAGGACGTACATCATGTGCTTGTCATTCCCTGGTCACAGTTGTTTATGGGGTCCTTAGACGATGTTGTGACCCTCCAGTTTTACTTCTGTGTCCCACCAGCACTTTTGGTGAGTTTCTTTAGAGCAGGGAAAATGCAGCATTTAATTTTGAAAGCGAAAGAAAGCGCGGCTTCCTCTTGTGTATTTGCACTATTCTGCTATACCACAGTGCCACCTAGAGGTTACGTAGTGGAAAAGCAGGAAACACTCCTCATGTAGCGCTCAGATTTTAATTCCGTGATGAAAGCAAAAGTAGATATAGCAGATTAACAGCTGATTAACAGCCTCATGCAGAAAAGCTTGTGATCTTTAAATAGCCTTTTTCAAGAAGTGGAGGTGCTGGCAATTTGCCTCTCTACCTTCTTCTAACAGCCTCTGTGAGGGAAAGAGAGGCTAAGTCCCAGCTGGTGAAAAATGAGCAGCAGGTGGACATGACAACGATGATGACAAGATTTTGCCTCACCATCGTCTTTTCCTTCTCATAAGGGAGTTGAGGGTATACCCAAGGAGCCAAACATTCGAAACGACCTGACACTCGATTGAATCTTTTGTTGTAAGATTGGGAATTTGGACAGGAGAGGGTTAATGGAGCCAGAGGTATTGTTTGCTTCTCCCGTAATAGTGACAAAGCTGGGAGGCACATTTCTTTTTTTGGTTAGGGAAACTGCAGTTAATGCCCCAAGAAGGCTAGGAGAAGGAGAAGGCGAGCTAGCCATGTGTGAAACAACAGAAGCATTTTGGGAAGATAGATGGCAGTTTGGGAGAGAGATGGAGAGAGTTGATTTGTTCTGGCTGCTGTCAGGAGATAGAAAGGAATCTATCTCTGAGAATCTGACACAGGAGCAGTGAACTTTGGCTATCTGTTGGAGTGTCTAGATTGTTCCTACATCAATGATCAACCTGTATATTAGTAAATAAATGCAAACATTACAAAACACCAGCAAGCTTCCAGTGTCCTCTACAAAGAAAAACAAACCTGGGCAAGAGCGGCCCCGCGGAATTTCTCACTGCTGGGAGATGTGGGGTGAGCATAACAATATCTAGGGCATCTCTACACCAGCCTAAACTCCTGCATTTAAAATGGGGCTTTCTGCTTCCATTTTAAATGCAGGATCACAACTGATTCCCTTTACACGTGCTTCTTTCCCCCCTCCCCTTCCCCCCTCCTTCTCCCCCTGCATTGAGCAGGGGGCTGGACACGATGGCCTTGTAGGCCCCTTCCAACCCTACTATTCAATGATTCAATGATTCCCCATATCTGAGTCTTCCATTATCTTTCCTGGATCTTGCTCCTCTTCTTGCCACTTTTCCTGTTTTCACAGAGGGAACTCAAGCGGAACACAATGGGGGTAATTTGGTAGCTCACTATCTGTGATTTAAAAATGGACCAAAGGGCATTTAGTGCAGGAGACGCCTTGGACGATTACGGCATTGTGTAAAGAGCCCGCAAACTTCCATGAAGGAGCAATCTCAATTGTAGGATAAAAGCTCTGTGTGAAGAAAGCAATAGCCTCAGTTACCTCAGGTACTGAAGTGTTTTCGGTCGAGTGGTGACTCTGGATCACCAGCCACGTGGGACTCTGTGTGGTATCACTCAACGAACACAATAGGTACCTGTTATTCTGGATTTCTAAATTAGTACCCGTGGAAACTATCTATACAACCAGTTTCTAAGCCACTAAAAATAAAGTCCAGTAGCTGGGTGACAGGAATTCACAGTGGATGCAAAGACAGTGGATGTAAGGAGGGACACGGCACGTGGGAACACATTCTTCTCGCTGGGGCTTGCTTTGGTGAAGTAGAAGTGTTCCTTCACATTCTACAGTAGTATCTGCTTCCTTCTCCAGACTTAACTATTATGTATTTAACAGAGATGCTGCATCTAGTATAAGTACACACCACAATCTGGACAATTTGTTTACGATTTTTGTGATTATGGTTGCCAGATTTTTTTTCAGGGAGGATTCCAATGCCTTTAACATCTTCATGGAAAGTAGACCATATGAACACCAACCACCACTAACTCTGTTACTGATCTCTACTTAAAACTATTTGCCTCCGTGTCTTCTCTTCCTGTGCATAGGGCTGAACTTCAAGTAGATGTGTTCCAAAAAATGGTAAGAGTTTAAAATGGTCTTTTTTTTGCCACCTTCAAAACTTGAAAATCAGCTCTCCTCCTGGAACCAAATCAATCCTATTCAGTGTGGATATAACTTAAGAAGGTGAATTTCCTCCATGTGTGATTTGTCTGTTTCGGTGCTTACATTCTCCCCACACCCTTTAAAAAAGTCACTTCCACCTAAGGTCCTAACACAATGCAGATGTTGTTTTTAAAGCATCTTTAGGAATTGCTTATTTTATATTTTAAGCCCCAGTTTATTCCTGTTTGTCTATTGTTTAAAGTAAACCTTAGGGAAACAATGGATCTAGGATTTGATTGTACAGCATTCAGGAGACATACGCACTTTTAAGCAGAGATCAGTAATAGAGTTGCCAGTGGCTGGCATGTGTGTGCACGCACGTATCTGTGGCAGGTTTCCCGTGCCTATAACACCTGCATAACAGAAACAAAATTGTCTGTGAAACTTTTCTCATAGTTGCATCTCTGTGCTGGGAAAAGGAGCAGATGCTGTCATGGTGAATTCCTGGAATTGTCTCTTTGTCCAACCCCCTCCCCATTCCACCATGTTTATATGGTATTGTGCCTAAATTTCATTGTCCAAAGTGCACTGCTATAACATGCACCCTTCCCACCAGTAGGCAACAGCAGTCTCAAGACACACACACAAGTAAGCCCCACCCCATCCCTTCAGTGTGTGTGTGTGTGTGTGTGTGTGTGTGGTGGGGGGATGGACAGAGCCCACCAGGTAAAGGGTGGGAAGGGGAGCCCATGCCACCATTGCTAACTGCTGAAACTGGCACCTTTTCCCCAACACCTTTCCCATGTGCAGCCACACTGATCCTGTTGAATTGCAAATCTGCTCACACCGAATTCTCATGCCTCAGAAAGTGCCAAAAAGGTGTTGTGCAGTTCTCCACAGCCCACAACCAAGAAGTCCACCCCAACGACTGAGTCCATTGGCTAAGTATGCACTCCCACTTGTGTCTTGCAGGAAAAAAAGGCTGGAAGCCCCAAACCACGCAGCTTGTCTCCACCCACAGAGTCCCACCACAACTCAAGTGAGGACAACGAAAGGGTTTGGATACAGCAGATTTTCCAGTGGATCTGGATCTCTGCACTAAGATTGCTTTGCCAATCATGGTGTGTGTGTGTGTGTGTGTGTGTATGTGTGTGTATCGTATTCAAGGAACATTATAATAGTTATGCCATCCTGAGGAGCAGAAAACAATCCACTGGGACAATTTTACATCTCTGTTTAACAGATAGTAGATGAGGAGTGTAGAAGAGGTAACATTTTGGTTTTAATTTTACTTTTCTAAATTTAGTTTTCATTTTTAATTTAGTTTTCCATTGTCCTCTATGGGAATAACTACAATCCTTCTGAAGCTAGCACTTTGATGCTTTCTCACCCTCAAACAGGGGCTGTTCTTGAATTGGATCTTGAATTGTGCTCAGACACATACTGGAAGCCACTGAAGATCTTTTAAAACAGATGAAACGGGTTCAACTTCAGACCAACACATTCTAGTTAATAACTTATTTGACTCCAGACTGTCTACTGTCCTCAGACACTGAGTTCTTTATAGCATTCTGGGTGTAATAGCAACAGGTCTTCTACTTCCGGTCGATGCAGTGGAAGATTGCTTGCATACTGTATCTCATCAAACCGGAAAGAATCACAGTATTGTGAAATGGAGAGCTGAAAGATGGCCACCGCAATGAGATTCAGGTGTTGCTCTGACAAAAGGCTGAAGGATCTTAGCTATTTTGATGTACCAGACAGCAAAAGAGTCCAGCTTTCATGGTTCCCTGTCTTGACAAGTTCTTTGTGTTCCTCCATCACATTCTTCAATTTATCTGAAATGCACACATCAGGGGAGGAACAAGAGCAGCATGATTTTATTTTTATGATCTCAAAAATAATCTGATTTTTCTATTGTAATAATTCCAGAAAATCTTTGGATCTTAGAAGCTGCACGCTGTCATACATGAGCTCTCATTCAGTTATTGATGGCCATTCAGAAAACCACCCGTTGATCTTGAGGACACAACATTCTGATGTTATCTCAAATATCTTGTATAGAAAGGGTCTTTCCAATGGATTTATGTTTTAGGGTCACATTTTTCAATTTTCTGCCCCCTCCCCGTACAAATAGCAAGCTCTGGCCAATAAGCATGTTCACTCCCCATTTGGCTGTTTTGGGAGTTCTATTTTTTCCCTTTCACCCTTAGATTTTTTTCTAAATATTTTTTCTATTTCTGCAAACCAAGCATGCAGATACCTCTCCCTTGTAGCCCTGTTTTGACTGACCTGTCATATAACTCTGCACCTGAGTACGATATTAATATATACTAAGTGGAATCTCAAAAGAATATTGCCAGGTTGAGTGCTTCCAGCTGGCCAGCCATTACATCTTCCAAGGTACTCCATTCCATGTTCCTTCTTCCCTTGTTTTCCATTCCCCCCATAACAGTCAGTCAATATTCCATGGCTACTGAGCATGCTCAGTCCTCATTGGACTGTTCTCCCCCCCACCCCTTTAGGGATTTTTTCCATATTTTTTATCTATATCTATATCTATATCTATATCTATCTTTGCACCTCTGTGGGTTTCTCCAAGCCTGCTACTTCCCTTTTGTACGTGGAAGTAGCCATTTTGGCTACATAAGAATCCACACTCAAAGAATGAGTTCACAATTAGGATATAGGATGAGGAAGGTGTTGGGAGTTAATTATTGAACTCCCAAGTCACAGCCAGGTTGACCCTTAGTATATACTGGTTGGACAATGATCAAGATCAAAAGTTCTAACCGATCAGCTTTTTACTGTGGACTGTAGATTTCTGTGTTGGAAATGCCTCTGTTACTGAAAGTTTATGGATAGAGAATTTTGCAATAATACAGCTGCTTTGAAGAGCAATATGAAAAGCTGCTCATCCAGGAAGTATGTTTGAGCCTTTACTGGCAACTTTCACAAAGATACATGCCAGTTCAGTTTTCAGTGCTTCTTCTGTCTCCCAAAATCTATTTATGATTAGATGGCCGTGAGGGTTACGATCACATTGACATGCTCCTCTAAATATTATATATGGCTGTCACAGTGCATGAGCAATTATCTTTCTATTCATTTTAATCTGCCTGTTCTTTTTTGTTGTTTTCACTGTCAAACTTGGAAAACATGAAAAAAAATTCTGCTGCATGTGGCATGTTTATATGTCCTAGTTTTATTTATTTATTTATTTTACTATTTTCCATGACATGTACAGTTATCTGTATTTTGAAATGTATTATTGTATATGCACATGCATTCATGTATTTGCTCCCCCATCTACTTTACATGGACTTAAAATGGAGTATACACGTTATCTACAAGGAATTGTGAGTCCTAATGCTGATAGGTGAAGAGGGTGTCTGTGTAATATTTCACCCCAGAGATTTTATCTCAGTGGTTGGTTATTGCACAACGAAAAAAGGTTTCCTCTTCTCATATGGGGAAGTTCTCCCCAGATGTAATTCCAGGTGAGTATTTATGCAACAGCAAAGAGTAGGGATGTGTGACACTGCCCCCTTTATTTCCATGGAGTTTTCCGTTCTTCTGCCCTACCATCTCAGATATCCATGGAGTGTCTCATATATCTTTTCTTTTCGGAATGGTGTGTATTCATCAGGTGCACATTGGAACGTGCATCCATATTCAGATGCTATCCACTGCTTTTAATGGGATGTTCAACAGTTTATGCAAGAGTTGGCATATCTAGCCCTAACTTGCTTGTGAAAGGATTTGCATACCTAAATGCTAATAATTCCCCTCTGCACTCCCAACGGAAAGCATATGGGACAGAATCAAATAGAAAGTGAGTTCAAGATAACTGTCTGTACTGGTGGGACTACAATATCAGTGCTGGAAATGTAACCAGACAACTGTGGCATCTTTAGTAAAGTGTAGTACCACAACTCTGCCTCTCTCATTCCCTGGTATAAAAACAGCCTTTAGAAGGAGTCTTCAGTATGAGAAGCGTTAATTGCTACAGGAACCATCAAGCCAAAGAATTAACTGTTCCAGATTTCCTGGAAGGAATACTCCCACATTCCAATATTTACACACGTGGAGGAAAAACAACACCCAAAAAGGTTGTTTTACAATTTCCCTGGATCCACTGATGTGACACCTCCAAGTTTCTCCCCCATTCCCTTCTAGAACATCTCTGAACGAAGGACATGCCAGACATCTGTAGGTACCAAACTTTGCATTATTCTACATCAGAGGCTTGACTGCCCCAACTCCCCCAAACATGACCCAGCATTATGTTAAATAGGTAAATGCAGGAATCACCTGAAGAATGCATGATAAAGGTGACTTCAGGCTATTGATCGGTCAGTTTGAATTTCCAACCTTTCTATGGGAGTTCTTGTCCTCCATAGAAATACCTCTGATTGCGAAAACTTGCTTTGTCATTGAGTGGCTGGCAAATATTCAAGACTTTTCCACCAGAGTCCCAGGTGCAACCCCACACATGTATATATGCAAGCTGCTTTGATGAATTATTCTTAGTATTTAGTTTTCTGATAAGTTAATTTTATCTCCTTAATTCTGTATTTCATTTTATTTTAAAAAACAACTGACCTTTTCTAAACTTCTGTCTGCTTGGTTTTTGAATAAATATATTCAAGTATGTGTAACCCTGAGAGCAATTTTCTATAAGGCAACAAATAAACTGAATGAATAAATAAATCTTCACTGGGCGGCTGGCTGAGATGCCATAGGAAGCGGCCAGCAGAGAGGGAGATCTACTGGTGTGATGACACTTGCACCATAGAAACGGGGCATTCTGGGGGCATGTTGGAGCCAGCCATGGATCCATAGGATCCAAAGCCCCTTTGTTTCACTGCCCAAAAACTATGCCAGCCTGAGGCTAACATAGTTATTTCTCTCCCACTGGAGTCAACTGGACAGAAAATGAAAAAATCTACCACCCCACATCTCACCCTGGCTGGATGGAACTGGCAAGGCTCTGGATGTAGCAATTGCTCCGCCATGGATTCCAGCCCCCCCCCCCGCCCGACCCAATTAGTGCTACATGAACAGTAATGCGAATGACCTCAGCTCAGCTGATAAACTGGGTAGAACAGGAGTAGCAGGCCTTGAGAAGGATGTATTTACTATTTAGGGCAAAATTAGGAGGATATGTATGTGCTTCAGTCCATACATTTACTTTTTATTCAGCTAAGGTTTGGTTTCTGACCAAATAAGATATGCACAAACTTTTTTTTAAAAAAGTAAATGTATCCCCCCTCCCCCCGCAGAATTCAAAGTATGAAGGTACTTCCATATGGAATGAACTTGATCAGGTCCTCTCCACCTTATTTGAAATACAGGCTGACCCAAAAATTCTGATAGCAGGTGATATGAATGCTAGAATAGGACAAAACAACTGTAAAATGGGTGAGAAAATGGGACTTACTCCAGAAGATCTGGCTTTTCTCCCTACTAGAAATTCTAAGGATTCAGGACTTAATAAAGCTGGTCAATTCCTCTTTGCTGTTAAGTTTCACTTACATATATATAATGGGACAGATATAGACCCAGACTTGAACTTATATACATATATTGGCCCAAGGGGCAGGAGCATGACAGATTTTATGGTCCTCTCACAATCAGCTCTATGCTTTTTCAACAATTTCAAAGTCCTTACTAGACCAGAGAGTGATCACATGCCAATTCAGATGTCTCTTTCGTTACCAACTGGAAAAGTGCTCCCCGTTTTTGCTTCTGCAAATAATTTGATAACTCAGGGAGAAAAAAGGCTGCATTGGAATGGGAAGCTGCAAGAAGAAATAAACTTATTCCTAGCGACCCCCCAGATGTTATCTTTGAGAGAGGAATTTTTTACTTCCTTGGACCCTCTGGGAACTTATGGAAAAATAGTAAAAGAAAGAACTTAGACCATTTGTGGTCACTGCTAAAGCTTCTTTTTCAGGTCTGCACACTAGTCACGGCTGGTTTGATAAACAGTGCACTGCCCAGAAATGTAGGTTGGCAGGAGCAATCAGGAGATTAAGGCAAGAAGACTCCTTAGAAAATTTTACCATCTACCTCAGCTTGCGCAAAGAGTATAAAAATCTCCTGCCCCAAAAAAAGAACAAGTAAGTACAACAATCCTGGATGGAGCTGGGGCTGGCAATTCTAGAAAGAGATTCAACCAGATTCTGGATGTTAGTGACAAAAGGGACAAGGAGACAGCATGGTGCTATTGATAATCAAATTACTTCCTCTCAGTGGCAAGCTCACTTTTCGGCCTTGTTTAGACAATTTTTTGTTGGGACCACCTCTGATCCCCTTCACAGCAGGGATTTCTTGTCTTTCTCTTCCTGCCCTGATTGGGAACCTGTAACCTGGGATGAAGTGTGTGATTTGATTGCCTCCCTGCCTCCTAAAAAGGCCCCTGGAGAGGATATGCTCCCTGGTGAATTGTTTAGATTGAATTCCACTTGGTGGTGCCCAATTCTTGCTAAAATGTTTACTTATATAAACCAGTATGGAAACATTTCCCAGGGCTGGGAAGTGAGCATTGTTGTTCCTATTCACAAGAGAGGCTTTAAAGCAGACCCAAATAATTTTAGACCAATAAGTCTGCTTAATGTTGTTTCAAAATTATATGCTAAATATCTTTTATGCAATTTAGAGTCATGGGCAGCTGAAAACTCGATTTTAGCCGAAGAACAGGCGGGGTTTGCAAAGGGGAAATCTACAGTAGACCAGTGTTTTGTTCTCCATCACCTAACACAGAAATATTATCAGCATGACAGAAAAGAGTTGTTACTTTTGTGGATTTGAGTTCAGCCTTTGACCTTGTAGACAGAGATTGTTTGTGGCAAAAGCTATCTGCCACAAATATTGATAGAAGGTTGTTTCTTTTAATCCAAATGCTCCACTCCGACACTACTCTTAGAGTTGGGCTTGGGGCGAATGGATTATCAGAAAGCATTCCAACTGATAAGGGGTGCGTCAGGGATGTCTACTGGCCCCTTTTCAACTTTTATATTAACAGCATTGTACAAGAACTGAGTGATTTCGGATGCTTTCCAGCTTCTATTCAGGATGTTAAACTCTCAGTTCTCCTATATGCAGATGACATTGCAATGATCTCCACTACATTAATTGGAATGCGAAGGCTCTTGAGAAAGTAGAGTAAATTTTGCACAAGAGAGCATTTGTCTATTAATTATGCTAAGACTAAAATTGTAGTATTTGGGAAGAAAAGGAAAACTCATATGTGGAAGCTGGATAATGAATCCATTGAACAAATGAACACCTTTAGATATTTGGACCTTAATTTCAATGCCCAACTTTCATGGAGACAACATTTAAATGTAATTAAGCTGAAATTACCCCAGTCTACTCAATCCCTCCTTCAGTTCTCTAGATCACAAGGGGGAAGCTTGGTTGCCCCTGCAGATGAGATATTTTAGAAGAAGGTAGTTTCACAACTGTGAGGCTTTACAAGTAGCTCACGAAAGAAGGGAAGTGAAAAGCAAAGGAGAAAGGGGAAGATATACCCAACTGAATGCAGAGTTCCAGAGAATAGCAAGGAGAGACAAGAAGGCCTTCTTAAATGAACAATGCAAAGAAATCGAGGAAAACAACAGAATGGGAAAGACTAGAGATCTCTTCAAGAAAATTGGAGATCTCAAGGGAACGTTTTGTGCAAAGACGGGCATGATAAAGGACAAAGAAGGCAGGGACCTAACAGAAGCAGATGAGATTAAGAAGAGGTGGCAAGAATACACAGAAGAACTATACAGGAAAGATCTGAATGTCCCTGATAGCCATGATAGTGCGGTCACTGAACTTGAGCCAGACATCCTAGAGAGTGAAGTCAAGTGGGCCTTAGGAAGCATTAGTAACAACAAAGCTAGCGGAGATGACAGTATTCCAGCCGAGCTATTTAAAATCCTAAAAGATGATGCTGTTAAAGTGCTGCATTCAATATGCCAACAAATCTGGAACACTCAACAGTGGCCACAAGACTGGAAAAGGTCAGTTTACATTCCAATTCCAAAGAAGGGCAACACCAAAGAGTGTTCAAACTACCGCACAATTGCGCTCATTTCACATGCCAGCAAGGTTATGCTCAAAATCCTACAAGCTAGGCTTCAGCAGTATGCGAACCGAGAACTACCGGAAGTACAAGCTGGGTTTCGAAGAGGCAGAGGAACTAGAGATCAAATCGCCAACATTCGCTGCATCATGGAGAAAGCAAGAGAATTCCAGAAAAACGTCTATTTCTGCTTCATTGACTACGCTAAAGCCTTTGATTGTGTGGATCACAACAAACTGTGGCAAATTCTTAAAGTGATGGGAGTACCAGACCACCTTACCTGTCTCCTGAGAAACCTGTACGAGGGTCAAGAAGCAACAGTAAGAACCAGAGATGGAACAACCGATTGGTTCAAAATTGGGAAAGGAGTACGACAAGGCTGCATATTGTCACCCTGCTTATTTAACTTATATGCAGAGTACATCATGAGAAATGCCGGGTTGGATGAATCAGAGGTCGGAATTAAGATTGCCGGGAGAATTATCAACAACCTCCGATATGCAGACGATACCACCCTAATGGCAGAAAGCGAAGAGGATCTCAAGAGCCTCTTGTTGAGGGTGAAAGAGGAGAGTGCAAAAGCTGGTTTGAAACTCAACATTAAAAAAACGAAGATCATGTCATCTGGCCCTATCACTTCCTGGCATATAGAAGGGGAAGAAATGGAAGCAGTGACAGATTTTACTTTCTTGGGCTCCAAGATCACCGCAGACGGTGACTGTAGCCATGAAATTAAAAGACGCTTGCTCCTTGGGAGGAAAGCTATGGCCAACCTAGACAGCATAGTAAGAAGCAGAGACATCACCTTGCCGACAAAGGTCCGTCTAATCAAAGCTATGGTTTTCCCAGTAGTAATGTATGGCTGTGAGAGCTGGACTATAAGGAAGGCTGAGCGCCGAAGAATTGATGCTTTCGAACTGTGGTGCTGGAGAAGACTCTTACGAGTCCCCTGGACTGCAAGGAGGTCAAATCAGTCCATCCTAAAGGAAATCAACCCTGAGTGCTCATTGGAAGGACAGATAATGAAGCTGAAGCTCCAATATTTTGGCCACCTAATGCGAAGAGAAAACTCCCTGGAAAAGACCCTGATGCTGGGAAAGACTGAAGGCAAAAGGAGAAGGGGACGGCAGAGGATGAGATGGCTAGATAGCATCACGGATGCAATGAATATGAACTTGAGCATGCTCCGGGAGAGAGCGCAGGACAGGAAGGCCTGGCGTGCTATGGTCCATGGGGTCACGAAGAGTCGGACACGACTGAACGACTGAACAACAACAACAAGTTTCACAACTGACATATGGGACAGACGTATGGGGATACATGAATGCCTCTACTTTTGAGGTGGTTCAGAACTCTTTTATGAGATCCCTCTTAACTGTCCCCTGGGGTACACCCAGGGCACTTCTAAGGGTAGAAGTGGGATTGATTTCAGTTAAAACTGAATTTAAAACAGTTAAAACTGAATTTAAAACAGTTAAAACTGATGTCAGTTAAAACATCTATTCATGCTGTTCTTGCTTTATATTGGTTCAAGCTGACCCATATGAGTGACTCCCGCTTTCCAAAAAATGCTTTCAAGAGCAACTTCAGACCCCATCCCAAAAGTCTTGGATAAACCTGACCAGACCTATATTGCAAGCTTATGGAATTGATACTGAGTCCTTTCCTTCTTTTGCTTCTGATAGAGTAAAGCAGATGCTTAAAGAAAAAAATTATCATTATTCTAAGCGGATGGATTTGGTTACAATCTCACAAATGCCTTATTCTTGCTGGTATCCATTATATAAGACGTCATTTGGTCTGGAGAGTTACTTTACAACTCTGACTGTGCCCCACCTAAGGAAATCATTTACAGCATTGTATCTACAGTGCATGCCCTCTGCCTTCTTGGAGGGAAGATTTGACAATACCCCAGTCCATCAGAGACTCTGTATCCGCAGGTCTGGGGAGGTTGAGGATGTCTTTCATTACTTACTAAGATGCTCTCTCTATGGCCATCCTAGGCATAAATTTCTTGCCATCATTCTTTAGTGCCTCTCAAATAGACCACTCTTAGAACAGATATGTGTTCTTCTTTCTGGCACTGATACTTTTACCACTGTCCGGGTAGCAAAATTTGCCTTGGCAGCAAGGAAAATACATGCCAAAGCCCAAACAGCCTAGTGGGGATGATTCTGTTGGATGTGTGAATTTATGTTCATACAAACATGTGACTGTACTGTAGTGTTTTTTTCCTCCTTTTTTAATGTACATTGTGGTGGCCTATGGCTTTAAGCAATAAAGTAAGCATCCACAAACTGACCAATCTAATATTGCCCACACATAAAAAAGGCTAAAATGATGATATGTATTCATAGTTCAGAGTGCAATCAAAATGTTCTCTTAAGATTTGTGTGTTCTTTGTTTTGTTTTCAACCCTGCTTATTACAAATGGATGTAGCAAGAATAAATTATGAAATGAGCGCTCTCTAGGGAGGGAATTCTAGTTACATAGAAGGAAATGTTTTGAGTAGGCACAACTTGTTATACAGGGGTCCTCAGAGCTATTAAAGTTGTACTCCTTAACAGTTGCTCAGTCTTTCTCTGTCTTTCACTTTTTAAAAGCTCTAAGGGAAAAAAAGATGCAACCCCTCTGTTGTAACCCACCTTAGGTTAAGGATCACACCAATGGTTGAGTTAGTCCTATATGACTATACATTATACTCTTCTTCAGATAGATGTGTGGCCTTACTTAGAAATTCAACAGCCACAGTATGCCTAAGATTATTTGTACAGTTTAAATAGCTGATATAATATTACGCTAATATGTGGCAGAATTTAACCCAATTTCAACCAGTCAAAAACATTCAACCATTAAACATTCTTTGACTAAACACATTAGCCCTATTCAGGCATTCTGAATCTGAATGGGGCAAACCTGTGAGAAGAAGGAGCACACTCATCGCGTTTGTCCCCCTCAACCCTGTGGAGGGTGACAGTTTGAAGATGAGAGCCTCCTGTCAGGAGGGACCGTAGCTCAGTAATAGAGCACATATTTTGCATGCAGAAGGTCCAAGGCTCACTCCCCAGCATCTCTATGTGGATCTTAGAAAGAATCCTGCCTGAACCATGGAGAGTTGCTGCTCATCAGTGTTGGCAAATCTGGGCTAGATGGACCCATGGTCTGACTCAGTATAAGGCAGCTTCCTGTGTCCATAAACATGGAGGCTCTCTGCATGACCCAGAATGCTGAAAAATCCATGAATACAGGAGGCTTCCTCTTCAGACTGTCGCCTGCCACAAGTTGAGGGCGACAAATGCAATGAAGGAGAGGGGTGAGGCTGGAGCACTCGTTGGCCACACATATTTGCCCTATTCAGGTTCAGAATGCCTGAGTAGGGCTTTTATCTGTCCTGCACTTGATGCAGCATGGATGTATGTGAAATAATAATCCGCAAGTCAGAGGGGGTTCCCATTAACAGCCTTCCAGCTATTTGCTTCAGTAGTACAGGAAAGATGCTCAAATTGTCACATCCAGCATGGGTTTAGAATAGTCATGTGGGAACAGCATGTGATGAAGCTACATTTAGCAATGTTTGCAGAGAATAACTTAAGTACACAATCAAGCATGATCACATTGTTGTAGTTCTGATAAGCACTGAAGTCACATCATGAGAACACAGTGTACATCAAAACATTACCAGAACATGATTGTTCAGGAGCAAACAATCCTTGATCTTGTGGAGTAAACATGTGCCTATTGGCAGCAACGTAGTTTCCTGGAGTACTGAAAACTATACACAGGACCACGCCAAACTATACACAGCACCAGACACAGAACAATCGGTCCAAAACATCCATCCATATGAAACTGGGCAAAGTCCAAAAGAATATAGGCAGATCATCTAAGTCATGACTGCTGTCACAGATGCCAGAAAAAATAAAGCTTGAGGTATGTACCTGTTCAAAATCTTGTCTTCATGAATTACATATAAAGTAAAAAAAAAATCAATATTGTGGTACCAGGGTTGCAATCCACCCAGTTGCCAGCAGTCGGAGGAGTGCAATAGGATGAAATTCCCTGGGGACAGGCACAATGATTTAGTTAAAAACTGGGCTTTGGGGGGAAAGATAGGCTATCCCAGAACAAGGTAATGTATTGGAGTGGGTAAAACCTGCCCAAAGAAATTGTATTGTTATTATTTTATATAAGCTACCTGGTAGGTGGATCAAAAGACTGCATAGAATCTAACTAATATTTTTAGTGCGACCATTTCAGAATTAGAGGAATGCAAGTTAGTGACAATATTTCTACTAATTCATTTGACTGATTCAGTACTAATTCCTGGAGTACTGAATCAGCCAGTTTCATGAAAAATAACTGCAAATTAAAATTAAGTTTGAATTAACAGAGGCCCCTCCAGCTTATGAAGCATGATTGGTGTGACCCAGAGCTGTGAGAAAGCTGCCCAATGCACTCCTTCTGAATGATAAAGCTGCCAAGCTGACAAAGTAGCAACTATTAGAATTGGGGGAGAAATTCATTCAGTTCGCAATTAAATATGGTCCTACCTATTTTGTATTTACCAAACCAATATGCAGACTGAGACACAGTTATCCTTGGATATTTCTACTTCTCCAGATTTTGTGATGCAGTTCTCCAATCAAAAACTGTCTACAAAAATGCATATATTAATGCATATATAAAATGAGGTTTTGTGAACCACCCAGAGAGCTTCGGCTATTGGCTGGTATAGAAATGTAATAAATAAATAAATAAATAAATAAATAAGGAAAGATTTATTTATTTGCACAATAAACAAATGTGCACAAAAATTGGGAAAGCATGTACATGAACACATGTACATTAGTAAAAATTGCTTCTAAAGATCATATATTTTTTAGGCAAAATTACTTACAAAAATGTATATATTGGTTGAACTGCACATGAAAACGCGTATGAATTTTTGTGTGGACTTCTAAAAAAAATGCAAAAAGATGCAGAAATGGCACAACATTAGTGAAGCTGCTGAATTTTGTAACAAGTCAGCTTGTCTGTTAAAACTCGTCTGTTTGTAATGCTCACCTTTGTAGTAAGCTTGGATTGATGCATTATGAATTTTCTATTAAGTTCAGAATTGTTTGCAAGCTTTGGAGCATGCACAGTAAAGTAGTACAGAGTCCCCCCCTCCCCACCCAAACTTTCAGTCATCCTACTACCTAGACCCCTGAGGGGGGAAAAATTCTTGAAGCAGTCTCCTTAGCTGCTTCCCCTGCTGCTGCTGCTGCTCTGGTTCCGAGGAGGAGGAGGACTTTGTGGGCCCATCTTCATACCGGCAATTTGTGACAGTAAGTAAATATCATATAGCAACATCACGCAGGCAGAACACGTGAAAACAACCAACCAGAAAGGAGCCACATGACACCGTGATGCATGTCATGCCACACTACATGATTCCAAACTACAGCTCCCAAGATGCACCTTGACAAAAACTCATGGAATAAATGGAATGAGATTTCATATTAAAGGAGAACTCTTTACTGAGCTCACATGGACGAATTCGTGACTTTCTAAGTAAGTAACAAATACACTTGAGAGTGTTGAGACAAGTTTGCCCTTCATTAGACAAAACACACTTGATTGGAAAAATGAGAAACTGAGACAGCTTGAAACTGATAGGTTCTTCCATCCCTAGAAACTGGCGCCATGTCAAATTATAACAGAAGAGGAGCAAAAGTGGGTAGATATATGGACGGAGAATTACGAAGACGTCTTCTCACCTGATTTGTTTGCATAACATTCATGAAATTCACAAGCACGCACTTCTACGTCCAAGCCAGGAAGCACCTGGCCTTTTGCTAGATTTCAAGAGAGACATTCACAGGCCGTGTCCAGCTCACTTCAGTGATGCCAGTGACGGTCCTTGCCAATGTGCAGGCTGAGACAGAAGCCTCTGCAGCTGAGTATACAGCACCTGCTGCTTCCCATGAGCTGAAATGTCTCATGTTGGCACACATGAAACATGTGGCCACATCACGGTTCTTTTGGAAATATTACAGATTAGAAGAGGACACCAAACAACGTAGACCAAATAGAGATTACAGCACGGACATTCCATAGATGGCTGAGAGATGAAAATGATAAAAGACTGAACAGATTTTTATAGTCTGAAACATGCCAGACCTTTTCAATGCGCGAGCAAAATGGAAAGGAATTGATTCTTGGAACGTACAAACACATATGGGCTTGACACTCACAGGGGCAAATCAAAATACTACAGAGCAGTATGGTTAGAGTGTTTGACTTAGACTAGAGAGACCTGGGTTCAAATCCCTACTCAGGTGCAAAGTTTACTGGATGACCTTGGGCTACTTGCTATCTCTGAAGTCAACCTAAGTCAACCTAGGCTACCACAGAGGGTAGTTGTGAGGATAAAACACAGGACCCGGTACAGCACTCTGAACTCCAAACTGAAACTCAATCCAGACAAGACGGAGGTACTGTTAGTGTGTGGTTTGTCTGCCCGGCTAGGTGATATTCAACCTGTTCTGGAGGGGGTTGCACTCCCCCTAAAAGATCACGTTCGTAGTTTGGGGGTGCTCTTGGATCCAGAACTGTCACTTGAGGCACAGGTGAACTCAGTGGCACGGAGCACTTTTTATCAGCTTAGGCTGGTATACCAACTACGCCCTTATCTGGACAGAGATAGCCTAGCTACAGTTATCCATGCTCTGATAACTTCTCATCTGGACAACTGCAATGTGTTATACGTGGGGCTGCCTTTGAAAACGGTCCGGAAACTTCAGCTGGTCCAAAATAGGGCAGCAAGATTGTTAACAGGGACTGGCCAGCGAGCTCATATTACGCGAGTACTTTTCCAGCTGCACTGGCTGCCAGTCCATTTCTGGGCCTGATTCAAAGTGCTGGTGTTAACATTCAAAGCCCTTAATGGCTTGGGGCCAGGTTACATGAAGGATCGCCTCCTCCCATATGTGCCTGCCCAGACCTTAAGATCATCCTCAGCGGCCCTTCTCCATGAGCCCCTGCCAAAGGAAGTGAGGCGGGTGGCTACTAGGAGGAGGGCTTTTTCTGCTGTGGCACCCTGGCTCTGGAATGAGCTCCCTAGTGAGGTTCGTCTGGCACCTACATTATATTCCTTTCGGCGCCAGGTGAAGACCTTTTTATTTTCCCAGGCATTTTAGCATTTTAGCTCTTTAGACTTTTAGCTTTGCTGTTTTAAATCTGTATTTTAAACTCCTGCACTGCTGCTAGGTTTTATTGTGGTTGTATTGTTATATTGTGGTTTTAATGTTCTATATATTTTAAATTGTTTTATTGTGCGCTGTTTGGCTTTAATTTTTGTGAACCGCCCAGAGAGCTTCGGCTATTGGGCGGTATAGAAATGAAATTAAAAAAAAAAAGGCTGGCAGGAAAATAATATGATACAGTAAATTAAACAAGATAAAAAAACCTGCAACATATTAAATCAGAACAACGAAAGGTATTGCACTATTCTAATCTGTTCCTAACATTCATTCTTGTAGCTGAGCAAATGCAAAGTATAAAGAACAGAGATGTGGCTCACACCAAGAAACCTGAACCTGTCAGTCCTGAAGTGGAACGATTTCTTCCCAAGCATTTAATTCCTCGATTAGCTAGCAAGTAAATAAAGATCCCCACCTGCCCCCCCCCACCTGTGAGATCATAGCACATTCAGTATGGTAAGACATGCTGTTCCAATGAGAGTCATTTAAGAGAGTTATTAGTAATTTATGGAACTCATTAGCAAGATATTAAAGGCCTAATAGAGTGCCATGCTGTCCTGAAGTGAGCTGATGAGGGCCTCTGTAATGTAAGCCTATTCTGGCTATACTGTATTATCCGATGAGCAAGCTGTAATGAGCAGAGTCTCTAAGAGATGCTCTCAAAAAAAAAGAAAAAAAGAAAAGTTGTTAGAGGAAAGTTACCACCACACAGAAAACAGGACTCTAGAAGGATCTGCCTTAGTAGCGTCTGGGTTCAGCTGGCCCCGTGTCCTCTTTTACAGAGGGCAGTCCTCTATTTGAAGGGCTGCCAGAGGGCTGTCCTCTGTTTTGAAGGCATTCTCTCTTTGTCGGCATCCTCTGTCCAATCCCGTCCTAGAATAAAGAGAAAGAACCATCAGAAGGGAGATCAGGGGGCTTGAAGTTGCCCATCAGCTTGGGCAGCAGACTGAACAGGCAGGGACGCAGGCCGCCTGACCACAGTCTTCTACACCATGGTGAGATGTACTTTATCTCTATTTAAGTAATAGTAATAATTTCTAAATTTGAATCTATACATGAAAATTAACATATGCAGATGTTATGCAAATATGAATCATGCAAAAGAGGGCACCTAAGTGGGTTCCCTAATCTGGGTCCAGTAGGAATACTGCAGGAAAAGCTGAGGCCTATTTTTCCCTGGGAAGGTTCAACCTGTATCCAGGTTTACCACTTCAGATTGTAGATTGTGCCTCATATAACTGAATGAGCCTCCAATCCAGACAAAACGGTCCCCGCACGCAGAAAAGGAGTAAAAGGCTTTCTGGGAGTTTGGGGTCAGCTGCAACAGGAGCAGGGGTGGACAGCATGATCCTCCCCCGCCCACTTATTATTTACATAGTGCAATCAGTGCACATGGTGTTTCATAAATCACAAGGGGACAGGTCCTCTTCCGCTTTGGTTTTCTGTACAGAAGTATTTTAAAATAAAACAGCCTATTATTTGGATACCCCAGAGAGATCTACTGCATAGGACTGGTAGGCTAATAAATTAGAAATCCTGATCCTGTTTGCAAGCTGTTTCTTTTAGCATGCTGATGAGCACAGGCTCTATACTGCCATTTGCTACTAGTCAGCACAATACTGATATGAAAGCAAAAGTCAGGAACAGCAGCAGGGGGCGGGCAGTGAAGGGACGGTCTTTTTGCCACTCCTGCACCCTCGTTCTCTCCCCTGCCCCTCCCCCAGGCAGTGTCTGTTTGGTTCTGATCACTGTTACTCAAGTGTAAAGTTTTAAAAAGTGTTATTTTTAAAGTGAGTGGCGTGGGCTCTGCAAGCTTCTCTGGCTGGCTGCCGTGGTGCTTCCGCTTGCCACTGGGCCCAGCTGGGCCTGAGTGAGAAGCTGTGTGAGCTGCCATCACCTGGTAAAAAAGGCAAAAGATAGGAAAGGGGAGCCGGCTGCCTGATGGCCATGGGGAGGGCTGGCTGGAGGGAGGGACGGCTGGCTGGGGCGAGGTGGGTGGTTCTGCGTTGAGAGTGAGGGCAGGGGGATTTGCTGGTGGACAGGGGGTTGGGCGAGCAGACCGGTGCCCTGGGGGATGGGGGGCAGCAAGGGGCTTTGGCAGGTGGGCAGTGTGGGTGACTTTGGGGGTGGGGGCAGGCAGGCAGCTTGGGCAGGGGCCTTGGTGGTGGGCAAGCAGGGAGCTTGGCGTAGGGGAGCAGGCATGGGGCTTGGGGAGTGAGTGAATGGCAGGCTTGGGCAGATGGCCTTGGCAGTGGGCAGAGGAGGGGCTCAGGCAGACAGGTGGCTCTGCTTTGGCGGTGGCGTGGGGTGGGCCTTGGCAGAGGGCAGCGCCAGGGCCCATCAGCAGCCCTGTGCCTGGGGCCACTGGAATCTGCTGCCAGCCCTAGCAGAGGCATCCACCAATGGCCACGAAATGGCCCAGCAGCCACTCACAGAGACAAGCTTGTTAGAAGGGGTCCACAGGAGCGAGGGAAGAAGAACAACATAAACAGCAAAAACATGTTAAATGTAGCCCTGAAGATCAGTGTTAGGGCAGCTCAAAAGTCAAACGTGAGAGGAAATGCAGCATGGAAATGTCAGCCTCCTGTCTGAGGACCAAACTACACGTGGCCTTAACTGGGCAATTCTGCCCTTGAGTGCAGGTTTTCTCTTTGCAGATCCCCAGTGGTGGGGGCCTGGCCCAGATTGGGAGCTGAGTGTGGGCTGTAGGGGAGCTTTAACCCTTTGCCCCCACTGCAGTCCAAACCCAGACCTGGGTGAGGTGGGGGGGCTACAATTCGCACTGTAAAAAAAAAAATCTCATTAATTTCAAAGTGTTTTCCCTGTAACACACTGTTAGCAATGTGAATAGAGGTGTCCACAGCCATCCCTATAAGCTTTCCAGAAGGGGTTGACCACCATTCTTAATGTTCACATATAACCCTGAGGGTTCATAAAAGATTCTTAGGCAGATTCCCTCTTGGTTCTGTGAAGGTCTCAGTTCCTCTCACCAGCTCCTGTTACAGTGCAGAGCTGAGGCAGAATTGCTAGCAACCTGCTCAAGTCTGTATTTTCTTGTGTTCTGGCATTTTCCTCAGTTTCCTTTAACTAAAGACTTAATGGAGTTTTATCGTCATTGTATTCTGTGTTTTTGATTTATCAGCTCCTGCTGCCAGAGATGAACACCATATTTACAGGAGATGAATAATACTAAATGAAAGTAATGTTCTGCACTGATGTCAACGGAGATACTTTTCCTTCCATTTGGGATGCCCTCTCCCCTGGCACTCTTCTACCTTTGGCCCTAAAAAAAATCCCGTCATGATTGGAAACTACACTCCAGACATTGTCCCCTGCCCTGTATCCATGTCCAGTTCACAGTTATAGCAATGCCTGACGCTCTTCTATCTAAAAAGACAGTATGGTGTAGTGCAGGGGTGGGAAACTTCCAGAGGTATGGGAGCCATTTTTGCCCCCTGGACCCCTGGTGTGGGTTGTAGTCCATGGGGCATGCAAGGTACCCGGGGAGTGGTGGTGGTGGAGCTGAAATTGCTAGTTTGCTGCTGAAATTCTGTGGCAAACCTCGACATAGCACTACAGTGCCTCAATTTGGCCATTTGGGTGCGCCGTAGCCCCTATGGACACCATTCCTCCCAATATAATTTTTTTAAATGGGGAGGCAATGAGGGGCAGTGGGGGAGGCCACATGTTGCCCACCCCTGGTATAATGGATAGTGCAGAGATCCAAGGTTGAATACTTGCTCTACTGTGCAACTCACTAGGCCAGTTCACACGATCAAAATGAACCACAGTGGTTCATGGGTGTTCCATTACCACCTATTCCATTAACCCGCCCCCCCAGGTACCATGTTGTGCAAACCTGGAGAGGGTGGATTGCTGCGGTGGTTAACAAACCACCGACAACCCTAAAACAGCCCATGGGATATGGGTGGTTTGTTAATCACATCAACAACCCACCCTTGCCAGATTCACACAACATGATAATGGACCGGGGGGGGGGGGTGTTGGTTAACAGACTGGGCGCATGCAAACCACAGTGGCTTATTTAAGCCACTGAGATTCATTTTGATCATGTGAACTTGGTCACTGAGTCAGTCATATTCTCTCTGTCGCAGGTTTATTAGTAAGAATAAGATGGGAAATGCCTGAAAGAAGGATAGGATATAAATGTAATACATTAAATGAAAAGCTCACTGGCTCCTTAAGAAACACATTGTGGGGGGGAAGAATGGGGGAGCTGAAGCAACTTGTATTCTTCAAACACTAAAAAAATAACATTTCAGTTACTTTATGTCCCATGCACCACAGACTTGTATCTTTACAGATCTTCTGGCTGGTCTAAATGGTATTACATCAGTGGTGGGGAACATGTAGCCCTCCAGATGTTTTGCACTGCAACTCCCATCAGCCCTAGCCAGCACAGCCAATGGTGAGGGTTGCAGTCCAACAACATCTGGAGGGCCACAAGTTTCCCATCCTTGCTTTACAAAGAATTTTCAGAATTCAACCCTAATGGTCCATTCAGCATCTGTTTCAGTATTTTGCCTGTCAACCCCCATTCAGTTCAGTGGATGTCTGTTGAAGGAGTGCTTTGAATCCTAGGACCATACTTCTTCATGATTTGACATTCTGTAAGTGTATGTTCACAGAAGGTTTACTTTTACGATCGTGAAAGGTGTGTGTTGAATTATAGGTTATAACTGAGTTACTGAATTAACTCTTTCAAATGTACTTTAGTGCACATGTTGCTGGTTTGGATGCCAAATTTCATTGTGAATGAACAGCTAAATAAAAAGTCTCTTGCTTCTCCTGCCCCCTACCCCCAGCCTGCACTCTACTCCCATTGTTGTCTTGTCCCTTTTTCTTTACATGCCCATGGTGAAAGTAACTCAGGTCAGAAGAAAAAAGCCCCCCCCCCCCCGCCAAAGATAAAATAAAAGTAGTACATTTGTATTATTTATGTATTTAATTTATATCGCTCCTTTTTCCCTCATGCAAGGAACCCAAGGCGGTTTACATTATCCTCTCCATTTTATCCTCAGAACAACAACCCCGTGAGGTAGGTTGGGCTGAGAGTCTGTGACTGGCCCAACGTCACCCAGTGAGCTTCCATGGCCGAGTGGGGACTAGAACCCGGATGTCCCGACTCCCAGTCCAACACTCTAGCTGCTACACCACACTGGCATTACGCTGCTGATGGGCACACTAGGAAATCAGAAGAGCCAAATGCTGAACTGGGATGATGCATATCAGCTGAGGCATACGTATTCCTTCCAAGTGTCTCCAGGTTACCATGGCAGTTTACTACAGTTTTAGTCAGAGAGGGCTGCTTGTTGGTTCCTAAGATAAACTATCTAAAGTGCAGCTCACCATTAAGGTTTTTCTTCTTATCCACATTCTTTTGCAGCCTACTATCATGTAGCACACACAACATTATGTACCAAAGCCCAACACAAAACACTTCTTGAGCCCAACCAGCTGCCTTTGCCAACTGACTGTGGAACATTCATAATATAAGTGGCAGCTATTATGAACTAGTCCTCTTCACTGCATGTCCTGACAAGCAGCTATTATTAGGTTTCAGTTTTGTTAATGTATTATCTGCCTAGCATTCATGCCTGCATGCTGCCTTCAAGCTACTTTGCCTGCCCTCAGAAAATGGCGGCTGGGACTCCTCCATGCTCATTTGATGTGTTTTGTGACAGTGGTATGGTCGCCAGAGCGAAGCGTAGGTTTGGCTCAGCATTTTCAAACTTCAGGTGTCCTTTCAGATTCTCTGGCTCCCTCCCTGGGAGCTAGCATAGCATAGTGGCTAAGAAGAGACTGTGCAACGTGAATGAGGAAGTCCTTTGTTCAAATCCTGCCTTTGCTCACCAGGTGGCCTTAGGTGAGCCACTTTCTCCTTCAGCCTCACCCCAGCCCATGGGGATAATAACAGTGACCTAACCTTACAGGGTTGTTGTAAAGATTACAAGGTAAGGTATGCAAAGCACTTTGAACACTGGAAAGTGCTATATAAAGGCAATGGATATTACTATTCCTTGAGTCTGGACAATTTGTGAGAAATGGCAAGCATTTCTGTGGTTTTGGTGGACATCTATAAATATTCAGGTAGCAGCCACCACAACCTCGCAGGGTTGGATCTAGACTTAGTTGTACTTGAAATCAGTGGGACCTAAGCAGTGGAGACTGGTGGCTCCGATGTCAGTGAGGCTGTGAATCTGCTCTGGGTTTCAGTCAGAACTCTAAAGTAGCTGTCCAAGGGGCTGAATCCAATCCTCACAAAGGGCTCAGTACCTTGGATAGCTCCTATAGAGTTCTGACTGGTCCTGACTGAAACCCAGAGTGGATTCACAGCCACACTAACGTGGGAGCCCCCAGCTATACTGGACTTAAGCTATTCATGATTCATTTAAGTCTTACTGATTTCAATGGGTCTACACTAAGTATAATTAAGTCTGGATCTGACATACCATGTTTTAGAATTTATATTCCTCAACATGAGCCTGGTGGTAAGAAACATGGGTTCTCATCTCAAAATTTTCCAGGCAGGATTTCCATTAATACTCAGGAATAATGCGCACACAGAAGAGACAAAAGGAGGTACTCATCTCGCTTTAGGCTTGCCTTGTAGATTTCCTCTACTATGCAATTTCACATTTCGTCAGCCAATAGCCTCCTGCTATGCATCCGAGAACAGAAGCAAAAGATTAATAGATGCAATGCCTCAACACATCCCCCCCCCCTTAACTTCTTTGGCAGGAGAAAAATGCAGATTAGGAGCCATCATGCTGCCAAAGGATCCTCCTCTACCATGGGCAATCTTCCTATTGGCATGTATGGCTAGATTTTCTAGCCAGGTAAGTGCAGAGCTACTAAGAATTTAGCCCTCACAATGTGTCAAATAAATTAGAGCTGAACTAAATCTTCACAACACTAAATCTTCTTCTAGGTTTCAGGGTTTTGCAAGGCCATGTTCAAAGTCCAACGGCTGCCTGTCAAAGTGGGGATGGACAGACCTAATATCTGACCAGCCATTAAGGATGTCACGAGCTCCTTCCTTTTCTGCATCAACCCCAGTCAAAATTCCACAGTCCCAGAAGGATCACCAGTTCTGCTCTACAGATTGAATAGAGTAAAAAAAAAAAACACCAGTCAAGGATTTTCTGAATGTTGCACTAAATGGAAAACAACATTAAATAAAATCTGGAAGGTCTTATCTAATAACAATTTTTTCTTCTGGCAGATTCAGTTAGTTCTTAAGGTCAATTCTCAAGTTTTTGAATAGATTATAAATCATAGGGGGCTGTTACATCATGGGTCCATATTTGCTCGACTTGTGGGGCCTTTCAACATATGTGGACATCTCACAGGCCATATGCAACTTTTGGGGTTCTCTCCTGCAGCACACCAGTGGCCTAGTGCTTCTCCCAATCTCTCCTGTCCTTGCCACTGCCAAATGTTTCTGCTCTGTTGCTGGACAGGGAAGACTTTCCTCTCCTGCTTGGAAGTCAGAGTCAAAGGAGTGCTCTAGCCTGCTGTACTCTCTAGTTCTTCTCTCAGATTCTTAAGAAACCACAGAATATGAAGAGTTAGAGCATCTTTTGCCATTCTAGCCAACTATACTCCATAGTTTCTCTCTCAAGATGAGATCCTTGAGAGTGAAACCATGGAGTACAGTGGGCTAGGTAGGTTGGCAAAAGATGTGCTGTGCTCTGTGGTTTCTCTCTCAAAAATTCTGAGGGAGAAACCATGCAGTAAGTCTAGGGATGTATGGATTCTGTTAAATCTGTCTGTGTTTTGTGGATTGTCTGGAATTTTCCACTCCATCATCCGCTCATTGACAGAATTGGATTTTTTTTTACCAGAATTTCATTCTAGCACTAATTTGTATTAGTGCTAATGTGCACTTGTACAAATGAGCTAATCTGTATTAGTTGATGCAAATCTGCATAAATCCTCAAAGTGAAAAATCAGATTCATAGAAATCCAAACTGATTTGAATCTGTTGTTGATTTCTCCAACATCCCTAAATAAAGCAGGCTAGAGCAGCTCGGGGGGTAGGGTGGGGAGTGTTCAAATCCTACCAATGTGGATTCTGTCTAGAAAACAGAACAACCCTGGATTCTTCTCAAATCATAAATTGGGTTTATTTTACAATTGATAAGATCATAATATTTTGGGTAAACAAGGAATATGAAAACTACTCTGTATAAGAGCATCAGCATATATCAAGCTTAGTCTCAAAGAAAAATAAACTCTATAGCTCCCCAGAACCTCTCGTCCTTCTCCTCTGTAACCTGTAAAAAGGTACCGGGGTTGGGGGTAGTGTAAGGCAAACGTGTGTGTAAGACAGATAGACTGTGAGTGGGAAGTAAGTATGTGTGTAACAGCGAGTGGGGGGAGGCTGTGTGTGAGAAAGAGGAGGGCAAGAGGAGGATCCCAGCCCAATGTCCACTGCCATGTGCAGCCCTTAGGAGCAAAAAGATTGCCCATCCCTGTCTTACAAAAGAGCTTTGCTCCTGACTGATAAAGCCATGTTTTGGGATTCAAATGCAGTCCTGTCCCACTTTTACCACTGATTAGTTTACCAAAGCGGGTTTATTCAGTTAGTTGTAACATGATCAATGGAACTGAACTTAAGGAGAGTAGGCTCCCTAGAGGGAAACCGTTTCCAAGGAGACATCTCCCAGCCTCACTCTGGACACAGCTTTCATTTTCATTTTCAGTAAAGCTTTTGTTGTAGGCCTAGCTTTTGCCGCATCTTTCCATTTACAACTTAAACATGGTGGCAACAAATGAACTGTGCCTTCTCCAAAAAATATAGTAGTTAGAAGCCTACAGCCATGGAATTTAGTTTGATGCCTCCAGCACCTCTAGATTTCACAGACTGCAATCTAGTTCAGTGGTGGAAATGGTTGAAGAGTTAAAGCTGTAGACAGATTTGTCAGTGCAAGAAGGTAAAACTTCTCTTTTATCTCTTCAGGAAGGGGTGGACAGAAGGTAGATCAGAATCTACTGGGAGATTTCTGCGTGATTTACGGTAGATCAGCAATGAGTTTTAACTCCCAATTGTTTAACAATATCAACAACAAAATTATTTTCCCACCTTAAATTATGCTGCTGAAATGAGGAAAACAGGTAACTGGGCATGGATTTTTCTGTGGGCATTTCTACACCAGCCTAAAATCTTGCATTTAAAATGGGGCTTTCTGCTTCTGTTTTAAATGCAGGATCATGACGACTCTCTTTTTCACGTGCTTCCTTTCCCCTCCTTCTCCCCATATCTGGGGAAAGATAATTCCATTATCTTTCATGGATCTCGCTTCTCTTCTTGCCACGTTTCCTCTTTTCACAGAGGGAACTCAAGTGGAACACAATGTGGTAATTTGATAGCTCATTATCTGCGATCTATTTAAAAATGGAACAAAGGGCATTTAGTGCAGGAGACGCCCTGGGTCACGGCATCATGTAAAGAGCCTGCAAACTTCCATGAAGGAGCAATCTCAATCGCAGGATAAAAATTCAGTCTGAAGGAGCCCTGTGAAAGGGTTGTATGCTCAGTTCAATTCTGGTACTGAAAACAAATTCCTAGGCTCAGAATGTGCTCAGAGGCACCCTGCTCCTTAATTCTAACTGTATGTCTTATGTACCTGGCTTTGATTAGTGGATCTTGTGGTTCTACAAAAAACCAAAGTGGATCTGATAAGTCTGAGGCCGTCCCCTCCTCCCTCATAGAATGGGGCAGAGAGATATGTACCACTCTAAGGCTGAGTATCATTTCTACCCTGACAACAGTTCTTGGAGCCCTAGACACCTATTGTTCTCTCCCCAAAACCAAAATTGTTGGGAAATACAGATTTTTCACCAGAGAGCAATCAAGAGGGAAACATTTAATCTTATGCCACTGCCTTGCACACACTGGCAACAGCTTCTAAGTTGGGGGACTTAATAGATTTTTTTGATTAAGAACCAGATAGTCTGTGACACCTGGGGCCACTCCCTGCAAGAAAGGCTCATCATGGAAGGTGATCTCTCACTAGACCAGTGCTTAGACATGGAGCATACAGCAGAAGCCTCATGAGAAAGACTGAAAGCCCTGGGTGGTGCTGTATCTTGTGAAATGCATGCAGTGAGACAACAGCTGAAGGAAGCAATAACCAAGTCCTCCATTCCCAGTATGAAATATATTTACTGTGGGGACAGCAGAAGAGAATAAAGGAGAAGTGTGAGGCACTAGGATAGCACTGCAGGGAACGTGGCAAACCTAGTCATTTCAGCAGTATGTGCAAAAGCAAAAGGAAGCCCACTAGAGATACTGTCAGATTTGCTCAGGTAGAGGAGGGCATATCAGACAGTAGTGATGGCATCATGGCCTTCACCAGGTGGGAGTTGGGGGCTGTGGGATCACAGAGGAAAAGAAGCACCACACAAGCTTCAGTCTATGCAACAATGCTGGGGAGTGTCTCCACAAATGCTTTACTCCAAGCTGGCTGCGTTTGGAGGTCGTTAGGGATATATAACGTCATGGCTATCCAGCAGCCACCCCGGAACTTATCAGGGAGAAACTGGATTTCCTGACACTGCCTAAAGTCCAATTCTTTTCCATAAATTGGGTTCTCTGCAGTATAGTTGCTGTGTTCCTGAACCCCCGCATTGACCTCGGGTATGCTGGCCATGCCTAGGGGTGTGCCTTTTACTGTGACCCCAGTCAAGGGGTGTTTCCTGTGTGTTTCCCATCCCTCCACAAACTACTTAGGGTCTACTCAGAAGTAACTCCCATTGTGGCCAATGAGGCTTGCACACACCAGCATTTACAGAGATTCCCCTCAACTGAAATAGCAGATTTTAAAGCACTATTTCCCTAAAGGCTGTAAAGCTCTTTCCCAAAGCTGTGATTCTCTGTTGTTTGGTTCATTGCCATTCAGAAGCAACTACTTCCACCTTCAGTCACCAGATCCTGTGCAGCATCGGGTTAGAAAGGGGGCCAGTTTCCCATCCTTTCTTCCCCCCCCTGTCTTTCCCAGCACAAGCATATGTGTGTCTATATGTAACCCCCATTGTAGTCAATGAGGCTTGTCCCTGAAATGCGCACTCCCGGAGTTACTAGATCCCCATGAATAGAAATAATGCATTTAGGAGCCTTAATGTCGAAGCTCTGAAGTTTCAAAGCTTCGACTGATTGCATCATCAGCTGATCGGGGCAGAAAGAATATTGTGTTCCTTTAGTGATTCTTCTTTATGGCAGCAAATAATGTGGGGGCGGGGGGAGAGAAGGAGATTGTTCCTTGAATCACCAGTTTCAGGGGAAGGAGCACACTGTTTTCCTTTAGTGATTGTTCTTTAACAGAGTAAATAATGCTGTGGGTGGGGGTAGACAGAGAGAGAGAGAGAGAGGAGAGTGATTTATGTAGTGACACAGGAGGAAACCTCCTGGGATTTTATCAAAGGTGAAAGGGGGGAGAGCCTGGAGGAGAGGGAGCCTCTCTTATTGGTTGAGCAGCCCCTGCCTATCAGATGACATTCACTCCAACCCCCCTCATCCTACCCGGAAGTTATTATTATTATTATTATTATTATTATTATTATTATTATTATTATTATTATTATTGCATTTATATCCTGCCTTTTTTCCTCTTGCAAGGAACCCAAGGCGGCTTACATTATCCTCCTCCTCTCCATTTTATCCTCACAACAACAACCCTGTGAGGTAGGTTGGGCTGAGAGTGTGTGACTGGCCCAAAGTCACCCAGTGAGCTTCCATGGCCGAGTGGGGACTAGAACCTGGATCTCCCAGCTCCCAGTCCAACAGTCTTGCCACTACACCACACTGGCTCCCATATATTCTGTGAAGCGACTTTTACTGGTGTGATATACTTGCTCAGAGAGCCCTGCATGGAGCCAAGCCGGCTCCTTGAAAAATTTGGGTAAACCACAATTGGCTTCTCCTTCCATCTCCTTCCATTGTCGTGGAGAAACTCCCCCAGGTGGGACAACGGCCATTGGCTTTCCAGGTAGATAGAAGGCCTCTTGTATTGTGATCCCACAAAGTGAAGTGGATCACAACATGGCTGTCAAGTAGAGGAGACGCACATTAATTATGTACAGTGACGACACAATGCAGCTAACAGGAAAATGGAATATTATAATAACTAAGCCTAAAAGTGAGAGGCAGCACTAGTTGATTTTTTTGGTTGTGGAAGTAGGGCCTGCTATACTTCACCATCCCCAAGAGGGACTTGAAAAGCTATGAAGTAAAGGTATCATAGCACCAGTAGAAACCAGTACTTCCTGGTTAATCGCCATGCTAGAAGTAAAAAAAGAAGAAGAAAAAAGCCATCAGGCAGACTTTGCATTTGCATTGCCACTGAAGCAAGCACTGAAGAGATGCCACTACCCACAATAGCTGGTATATTACTTAAAATGAAGAATGGATTTTGGCACATAAAACCGGATGAGGACTCCAGTATGCTAATTACCTTTCCAACAGCCTTTGGTCAATTCAGATGGCTTCATATGCCAGTGGTGATCAGTCCAGGTCCATACATGTTTCAGAGGAGTGAACAAACTAATGTTGACCCTTTTGGCACTTTGTAGCCACTACAGATGCCTTTCCCTCCAACTGAACCCCCAAAAAAACCAAATGTGGGGTACAGTGGGGTCTGCAGCAGGGGGCGGCGTGGGCTGCATGCAACCTGTAGGGCCATGTGTTGCCCTCCATTGATGTAGAGATTAAATACTCCCCAAGTCTATTATTGATGTTAGCAGATGACCTCAGCAGTTCATATACACCAAACAGCAGCAAAACTAGAGAAGAGGACCTAAGGATCAAATCTCCCAGTTTCAGAAACCAATCTCCATGAAAATAAGGCCGCTGAAAAAGAAATCCAGCTGCGGGCATTCAAGGAAGCAATTCTGAAAGGATGGCCTGAGGACAAGAATCATGTACCAACAGGAGTAGAACAATATTTCCTCATCAAAGAGGAGCTCAGTGTGCAGGACAGAATTGCATTTTGAGGGCAAAGAGCAGTTATTCCAGCTTCCTTACATAAGGAAGTCGTGCACAAAATATATGCATAACAGCTGGTCATTGACAGCTGTCTTAGGAGGGTCAGAGTATGTGTTTATTGGCCAGGAATGAACTCACAACTTTGATCCTTCATTGAAGGATATGATACATGCTGATCATGTGATAACTGAAAATGGAAATAGACTCTTCTACCACACAGGTTGCCTATCAGATCATAGGAAAAGTTGGAATTGGCTTGCCACACTTCCTCTCCAGCATACCCACAAGGTAATGGCAAGGTGGAGAAACTGCTATGAAAACAGCTAAAACATTGCCACACACAGCAATATTATCAGACTTTGACCCCTGCTTAAGCTTCCTGGCACATAGGAACACTCCATCACAGGGTTACCAGCCCAGTACAGGCACATCAATTCAAAATATTGTTACCAATAAGAGGAGACATTCTGCAGCCAGCAGGAGAACAATACAGAAAAGAAATGGCCAACTATCAGAGAAAGCAAGCATCTCTGTATAATAGGGCAGCGAAGGATCCATCACCTCTAACACCAGGTATGCCTGTTAAGATCCAACCATCTGTCATAAACCAGAAGGAATCAACAAGATAAAATGTGCATAGGATTGCAGCCTAAGAGTTAGGCTATATGCCTTTTCCCTAGGAAGCAAAGCCTGTTGACTCCTTGATTCACCTTGGAACTCTGGGCTACAAAAACACAGGGAGACTGCTTGAGCACAAGTGGAGGACAGCACAGCCTAAGTTTGATGGGCTGAGCATAGCGTAGAGTTCATTTCAATCCTATGCTTTGGTGAGTATGTCAGCAAAGATAAGATTCATCCCATCACCATTAAATTCACTCAGTGCTAACCACCCAGAAAAGCTCTGCTGGACAAGGGGTTGTTACACTGAAGTACCTGTGACCAATTTGTTAAACTTTTTGCAGATAAAATGGTTGACATCCACTCCAAACTGGATCCTGCTGTTTGTGCAGACAGGCAGGAGGCATCTGAAGCATCTGCTTGTCTGGTTTTATTAGCTGAATGTCAGCAGATGTTGCCCATGGAAGTGGACAAGAGTTTTGGAGATTCGAGAACCACTACTTGATCACTTGGCTGTTACCGCTGATAAAAACAGTCAACTCCATTCTTAACCACTGCAGTGAATGCAAGAGTGGGAGCAATGCCAGTACATTTTAGAAGCTGCAGTGCTTCCTCCCACCCACCCCCAAAGCCTTCTTTAGACTTTTTTTAGATGTATGAAGGCATGGAACTGGGATCTTTATGGTGGAGACCATAAAGAACACGTGGAAAAATAACTGGAGAAAAACCAGGAAAACATTTCCCCCCCAATTTTCCAAAAATCCTTGAGGAAAAAAATGGGGGGGGGGGACTATGTGTGTTTTTGATTTTTGGGGGTGTCCCCTCCCCTCCCATTTTTCTGGGTTTTTCCAGGTCTTTACATCTCTATGCCCATGTTACAGAGAACTGTATCTGCCTAGCTCAAATGGCAGCTGCAAATCCCTGGAGATTTCAACATACATTCCGTGCAGGCTGACTGGATATTTTAATTCTAGCCCATTAACTCTGGCTTGTGGATTCTTTTATCTGGTTGTATTTCTCATTTTCTCTTTAGAGAGATCAATTAAATTATGATGGTTTTATCATCCATTTGGGTGTTCCATGCCATTCTGGGTACTGTTTATTGCAGAGGAACTACAGAACTACATTCTGAATCAATCAATCAATGAATAGGCCAGTGGTTGACTCCATTACAACTACATTTCAATACCACCTTTGCCTCTGAATTTAAGGAACCCTTTAGGCTTTTATGACAATGGGATAGGCTTGTTAGATGGTAGTTTTTTACCTGGATATTGCATGTTTGCTCATTTCTCCCTAGCCCCATCACAAACATCTAAAGTCCAGAAACTATCATCAGAGAGTTTTGAGCATAGAGACAAATCTAACCTCTCTCCTCTGAATGACCTTGGAAGATTTTGAGAAACTCTACATGGCTAATCCCCTCTAGTTACCTATATTATTCCTAAACAAAAAAAGCAGTCTACTTTGACAGATCTTGGAAAAAGAGAGAGAGAGAGAGAAATATATATACTATCACAGCTACCATCCTAAATTGGTTACAATATTACATGAACTACAAACGAGGCAGTTGCTAGGGCTTGACCCTATAATGATATACATGTGAACATTGAACAAAAAGTTATGCAAGCAAGTGTACAAGCCAAAAGTTAATGTGCCCTTTATCAAAGGGAAGGATTATACCCTGTGGGTGCCTTACTTCCCCTGGAGATACAGGAGCAATCCACTGGTATGAATCTTCTTCAAAGCAACAAACACCAAGTAATTAATCCTCAGCACCTTTCTGAGGAAAGTACATATGATTTATCTCCATTTTTCAGGTATGGAATGCAGACCTGAACAGCATTCTGTGTGAACAGAATGCTGGACTAGATGGACTCTTGGTCTGATCCAGCATGGCGCTTCTTATGTTCTAACTGGCTTGTCCATGGGCATTAGGCAAGTTAGCAGTCTGCACTGTTAGTGCCGGGCACAATGCCAAACCAAGTAATCAGTCAGACCATTACTACTTATCACCCCAAAACTTGCCTTTGGAATTAGAAACCCAAAGGAGGTCAGTCACCACCAACGCCCCAGGACTAAATAAGGATATCATACCAGTTATGTGATGTTCAGCACAGGGATGAGAACATCCTCTTTTTGTTTTGTTTTGTTGAAATACTACAATAAAATTAATTATAAAAAAGAGGAAGTACCAGGATGTTAGAATTTAAAATAGTGATGTGGGTTCTCTGGAAAAAATTGAACTGGAATTGAGTTAGGGTGATTTACATAGGGTAATTTGCATCAGAAAATGCAGTTTGCATCGGTAAATTTTCTGATGCCCTAGAGCAGGGGTGAGAAACTTGCAGCCCTCCAGATGTTGGACTGCAATGCCCATCATCGCTGCCTAGGCTGATGGGAGTTGTAGTTCAACATCTGGAGGGTTACATGTTGCCCACCCCTGCCCTAGAGAGTGACCTAATTTAGCATGTTTATTTTACTTGCATATATTAATCAACAAAGCTTTTAAAAAGTGCCCCATGTTAATTTTTTGGCACAACAGATCACAAGTATTTGACCTGAAATACTGGAGAAAAACAATTAAAGCACATTTAATGTGATTTAAAAGTTATTGTCATGCCCCCCTGGACAAGCGCTCCTTGGAAGAAGACCCAGAGCCTCCAGCAGTTGCTGAGGTTCAGGACCTTCCAGGGCCAGAAGACCTGGAGGAACCTGCATCACTCATGGGAGCTTGACGGGGGGTCTTTGCTCTTCTAACTCCTGTGGGGGTAGGAGACCCCCCGTCAAGCTCCCAGGAGTGATGTAGGCTGAAGAGGCAGGCCAGACTCCTCGAGCTCAGAAGTGCCTGGCTGCAGCAGAGGATTCCTTGGGAGTAAGGGACCTTCTCAAGAGGAGTCTTTCCAGAAGTTATTAAGCTGCAGCTGGATCCTGGGCAGGGTTCTGACAGCCTTTGCTTAAGAACAGCAGTTGGGAGCTGGAATTGTTTCTAGAAACAGCATCTGTCCTATTCTGGCTCCAGCTGTAGGATGCCTAGCTCTCCATTGGCCTGAGCCCCTTGTGAAGACCTCCGGACTGCCTTTGGACTACACTTCCTGCCTGAACCTTGTTGGCTGTAGTGTCTTCCTTGACTCTCCCTTGGACTGAACTTCTTGTGAGTACCTTGCGGACTGCTTACTGACCATTCTTGGTGCCTGATACCCTGCTTGCAGTTTCTCGGTCCTCTTGCTGGCTGCCTTGTCCCTGCTCTCTGATCTGTGTGGAACTCCCAAGGATCTCCTGGTCACTGACATTGGTCGGCTAGTCGAGCCTGAGCCTTGGGAAAGCAGGACAGCTATATTATGTAAAGAATTTTATTGGAATACTTGTAAAAAAAAAAAAAGAGAGAAGACAATGGCATGTACACAAAGACTCAACATGATATGCTGACAACCACTCATCTATTTCAACAGAGTTCGCCTCTCTTCCACTAAGGTTGTTGGGCACCTTCAGTTTCGCTGCCTCTACTTTTTAGTTCCATTGCACATGTATAAGTATTTCAGTGACATATGTATTCTCTCGCATACTTGCCAGGGATAATCACCTGAAAAATGTTACAACCTTGAAACTTCCAGGTTTCACTAATATTTTTGTAGTTGGTATCCATTCATTGTTACTAATGAATTTCAGAAATGGAGACTTTACCATGTAAAAAGGAACTACTGGAAAACTTTCTGCTCCATATCACTGATTCAAAACCCAGTACTGTAACTTCCCAATGGAAAAAGATCCTAGGGGCAGTGGATTATTGTCTCCTTTACAGGAGACAATTTTTCTTGCATACAGGCTACTCATCATTCTTAAGAACCTGAACAAAACCAGCTAAAAATGTGCTCTCGTCGTCCTCAAGAATACTTATAGCTTCAAATAGAACTGTATCCTTCAAAAAAAAGAAGCAAAGACTATATAAAGCAGCCTTCCTCAACCTGGTGTAGTCCCAAACTCCCGGAGGACAGCTCCCATATGGTCTAAAATAGAGCATACAGTGAAGTAACCTTGTTAAAGTTAAGCAAGTTGAGGGTCTGGCCAGTGCTTGGGTGGGAGAATGCCCAAGAGACCTATGTATGTACGCTACCTTGAGTATAAAGGCAGGAGATGCATTTATTTACATAAGGGAGCACCTTCTCCCTTAGGTACCTGGCCAGATATGAAGATCAAGTGGGGAATGACTTCTTGACAGTACCACATTTGCCTGGAGTTCAATGCATGGCAACCAGAGAGTCTGTTCTCCACATAGGCACCCGACTGTGGAACTCCCTCTCTGCCTGTCATATATTGGTGGTAGGAATGTACAGATTTGTTAAATCCATTCCATCTGTGTTTTGCAGATTCTCAAGAGTCTTTCATTCCATTGTCCACTGATTGCTGGAATTGGATTTTTTCTACAAGAATTTTGTTTGCTTGCAAATGCACATTTGTGCAAGTGCACATTTCTAAATAAATGAAATTGCACAAATCCCCCCTCCCCTAAAGTAAAAAAACTTGTTTGGAAATCTGCAGGACTCAGAAAAAGCCACTCTGCTGCAAAATCAGCGGGTCAGATTTATAGAAATCATCCCTAACGGGCAGTGCCACATCTTACAAGTTTTTGGTGCCCGCTAAAGACCTATTTGTTCACCCAGGCTTTTGATGGAATTCTTCCTCTGTTTTTCTTATGCTACATTGTGTAAACTGTTACTTATCTGTTACTGTACTCCCTTGTTTGATTTTTTAATCAATGTTATATTTTATTGTTTCATTCCATGTGCCCCCATTGCTTCTTACCCCCATTTTATAATGAAAAGCGGGTAAGAAATGTCTTATATATTGCATTTCCACATAAATATTTTAAAATATATACCTTTCCCAGGATCAAGATGACTTACATAAAGATGCAACACAATATAGAACCATCAATTAAACACACACACACACACACTCCACAGGAAATTTAGCTGGTAGAAAAAAGTGATTTAGAACATCCCCCCTACATCAAGACAATCTGTAAAACACAGATGAATTAAGTGGGTCTGGAAGCTGAAATCCACTTCTTTCACCAAGCATCATCCATATTTAACCAGTATAAGTCATGTTCCTTAGTTCATATGACTTAAGTTTTTGTGTTATATTTGATCTGCCTTAGGAGAACTTTAAAAAGCAGAAAAACAGTATATAGTTTAATAAAATAGCATGTGAGTTTATCTTAATTTGCATATAAAAATCTGCATTGGCTAGAATGCATGTTCAATAAAAAGTTGATTCTACACCACTTTCTATTGGACATTAACATGGCAAACAACACACTGAAAACTACAAAGCATCCTTGGTGCCATTTTTGAAAATACCCTACGGTGACACCAAGGCATCATCACCACAGTTGACATTGGTTATATTGCCGAAGTTCAAGATACTGGGGATTTGTACTGCATATATGGCCCAGATTAGATGCATAAACTCTAAAACATGACATCTAATAGATGCTCCCCAAGCTGTGCTGTCATGGAGTTTATTTCTTAGCCCCACCTCCAAGCAGATTTGTAGGAATGTAACACCTGCCTAATTAGTTTAACAGAACAAATGTCAATATTGAGGCTGTACCCAGATAACACACTTACTTCATTTTTTGTGTGCTATAAATATTTATAATTCAAAATTTGCAGAATTTTCTTTGATACTTCTGGATGAGTCATTGTAGGATGTTTGGGGTGAGCGCCACATTTCCAGCCTTAGTTTAAAATTCTCTAGGCATACTTTTAGCTGGGGCATTGATGGAGAGATTATAGGCATCTTAGACACAATCTGAGGACAGACAGGCCCTCCATACGCCACAATCAGTGTCTTTCTGTATGTATTTAACTTTGCGCAATATACTGTACATGTATGTATGATTCCAGGTATTTCTGGTGAGATGCTTTTTATTAACATGCTACCGAAAGAGAAGCCAGCAGGGAGCATTGCTGAGCACCACAAACACCTCAGACCACAGACTGGAGCATGCTAACGGCAGTTGGGTTGGCTGGTTAAACACTTTCTGAGCTAATTTAATAATTGCAAATAGACTGTTCTGTATTAGCCAGTTACCTTTTTTCTTTAAAAGCCATTTTAATTGCTAGTGTTTAAATTTGTTTTCATTATTTCAGTTTTTAATTTGTATTTTTACACTACATTTTTTTAAAACTTGAAGTCATGCTGAGCTGCCTTGGGGGCCCATTTCTGGGCCAAAAGGCAGGTTATTATTACTTTTTAAAAAGTGAAATAACCCTTAGTGGTGCTTACATTCTTTTGAAATTAAATGGGACCTACACGTGCCTCACATGCTCCAGCTTGTACTAATCCCACTGATGTCTTCTTAAGCAGAATCACTGTTCTTACTTTCAGGTAGATGTAAACCTACCTTTAAGTGAGTAATAGAATATGAAAGGGGTAATTTCAGTCTCCCATTAGCATTACAGGGAAGCAGACAACTAACCCATGCCAAATACTGGTAGCTGGTATATGGCGACCTCTGCATAGGCGTTTAATGACCAAACTAGCTGTTACATACATGTAACTGTCTCCAAAGGGTTTTTGTTTTTTTAAATGAAAATCAGCTGCTAAAGGCTGCACTTGGGGGCAGAAAACTGCTCAGTTCTTGCATCTCCAACGTGGTGCCTGTGGGCACATTGGTGACCATGGGCAACTCTCCTGGCACCTGTGAGGCTCCTTGTCCCTCCTGATCTTCATTTTCTTAAGATTTTTTGTCATAAATAAGTGAGTGGGAGGCTGGCATGCTGCAAAGCAAAGTGCTGCCCCTGCCCCTGGTGCCATTTTTATTTTGCTACCAAAGAGTGTGTTCATGTTTTGCATCTCCAAACGCATCTCTGCCTTATACTTAGGTTCTTGGGGAAGTTACTTTTTTTTTTTAGTCTCAGCAGTTTGTTTTTTGAGAAATGACTGTTTTGTGACTAGCCATGCTCACCATCACAGCCATTTTATGAATGGGCAAGCCCCCATGGCAGCCATTTTGTGAGTGTCCAGAACAGTATAAAATTCCACATGTGCCTAGCAGCTCAAAAGGTTGGGGATCCCTGGCTTTCACCTCCAACCATTTTTCTACTCAAAAGCCCTCCCCCATTTTTTTCACCCATGGAGGAAGAAGTGTCCATATCTTTCCCCTGTGTGTGAAAAATCAGCAATGTGTGTACTTCTGAGAAAAAAACAGCTGGAGGGAATAAGGCTAAGCATCTCCTGCCCTCTGTCATCCCTCTACTCCTGATCACAGCTTCCTGCAGGCTGGATCTGCTATGACATCTAGTTTGTCCCATAAATTCCTGCTAAAAGAAGTTATGTACTATGTATTGTCACTATACCATTTGGATCGGATCAAGCTCTAGGGCAGACTCCAGTGGTGGATATGCTTCAGTACAGAGGGCTGTTGCCATGCTGGCCTGAGACTGCTGCAGAGAGTTGCCTCCATCTTTCTGTGGAAAAGTTCTATGAGCTTTAGGTTGCTATCCTATGCACACTTGCTAGGTAGTAAGCTTCACTGGATACAGTGGGATTTCCTTCTGAATAACAGGCCTAGGATTACACTGCACAGCAGCATTTAACAATTACTTTGGCTGCAAGGAGTTAACGTCTCCTACAATCATGAACAAGTCATGTAGAAATCAAAGCGACCCTATTAAGATCAATAAGTGTTTCAAAGCCATACTAATCTAGCATAGGAAAGATTTGACTTTGTAAGCATCAGGATGCACCGGATGTTATCAGCACTAAACCGGGATCTCTTTTTTCTCATAGATTTGGTAGTACTGCACAATAGTTAGATTCCAGGAGGATGTCATCACCTAGCTGCAAACTCTTACAAGCTGCATCACCACAGAGGAATTCAAATTTCAGGAACAAGGCTTTGTCTTATGTGGCATGGCATTTATCTCAAGGTTTTCCAAAGTGAAGATGATGACATGCCCTCTATAATATGAACGGTCAAAAGCCAACTCTTTAATTAAAGAGTAAAATATAGAACACCCGATTCACTTCCCCCACCCTCTTCAGGTCCAGTTTCTCTTAAAGGATCATATTAATTGCTGGTTGAATTAGCATATGTACTGTGAAACAAGTCCTGAACTAGCAAAAATCAGGTTATTTCATCAGACGAAGCCCCTGATTTCATAGCCAAGTCCAGAAGCATGGAGGCCTCCTTTCCTTTTCAATTTGGCCTTTTCTCAAATGGCCAAAGTTGGCTCAGAATAACTCAAAATCCAATTTTTAATTTAAGGGTTTGTTTGTTAACACTTTGTTAACACTAACAATTTTGTTAACTCTTCAGTTCTCCTGATCTTGGGTGCAGCTAAAACATGGTACATTAAGACCCACATTCTTCAGTTTGCAGAAGGATTATGGTGAGGGATATTGTGGTAACGCAGGCTTCCTCAACCAAGTTTTGGACTCCAACTTCCAGAATTCCTGACCATTGGCTAGAGTGGAAGTTCAAAACATCTGGAGGGCACCAGGATGGCGTAGGCTGTGCTAACCTGAGATGCTCAATTTTCAAAGAGGATGGTGTAGTCCTGCTGGTAGAGGCAATGAAGCTGAACCCATCTCATGTCTGATTCTATATTGTTACGTTCTCTCAACACAGTGTTGATACCTGAGCCGTTTCCTTGAAAGTTCTCAACTGTTCTGGAGTCCAACTTTGCAAAGTCACAGCCTCTCCCTTTGTGGGAGCGGGGAGTTATTAGTGTCTGGATGCAGTAACTCTTGCTCAAGCTAACTGAAATTTCAAGAATGAGGTTGTGCACCTGGATGTGTTTCCCATTAAAAGCAATAAGCAGCAGACAAACTAGGGTAGCAAAGAGCTCCAAAAGGATCTCTCTCAAGTGTGACCCAGGTTCAAATCCCCAGTGGTCCATGAAGCTCATGCTTGACCTGGACCAGTCACCAACTCCCAAGCTAATCTTCCTCACAGGAACATTGCGAAGATAAAATGGGGAGTGGAGGACAATGGGTTGGATCCAGATTTATGCTGGATCAACTGCACTGACAAAAGTGGTCTTCCCTGCCCCTTCCTTCCCATGGCAGCTCCTCTAGTCTGCTGAAAATGACACACAGAGTTACAAGACCTTGCTGAATGGGGTGAGTTGTGGTGTGGGGGAGCGGGACCCCCAAAATCAGGCAGAGGCCCCTTTCTTAAATAGAAGGCCCCTTTGTCTCATAGACAGCAGATCCTGGATCCAGCCCCATGTTTACCGCCTTAAGCACTTTGGAAAAAAGGTGGTATATAATATAAATCAATGGATATATGAAGGTGAGAGATATAGATCGGAATATACAACCTATATAGATCGTGTATACAACCTATGTGGTTGTTTCTTCAAATTTGGTTTGTGAAAAGAATTCAAATGCCAACCTTTCCCTTAAAGGGTGAAAGTGATATCATCACATTTCCTCCTAAAAGAAAAGGGTTAAACCAACCAACTTGGCACATGTGCAGAAATGCCATAGTTTAGATGCAAACTCTTGTGTGCTCCGAAGCCCACAATCTATTCAGAAATTAATAATTTCAGAAGACAGCAATCCAAGGTTGCTACAAAGCTGAGCATTACGAATGCATGAGTTTTGACCAGTGAGCTGATTATGAAATTTGGTGGCATCGCTAATGTAACAAAACAAACAAATATAACCAATGGTTCCTGCAAATTTATTGCTCTGCAAGCCAGGTTTACAGTACAGTACGTCATGCAGACATTACAAGCTCCTGTTAAGAAGCTCCTCCTGCCGTTCTGAACTGCCAACGCATCCCCATGTTGTCAACTTTACACATGTCATGAGCATGTCAGAAATCGCAAAGTGTGGCCTGGGAGTTAAAGAACCAACATTAGAAATCCAGAAGGAAGCGGTTGTAGGCCATCAGTTTCCCCAAAGAGAAAGGTGTGTGTTTCAGTCACTGCTGCCTAGCACAGACTGTTTCAGTGTTAGCTCAAAATGGGAAGGGGGGGGGCAATGTATGAGGCTATTCCTCATCCCCAACATAATACTGAAGAAGCATTCACCCATATATATATACATAATCTCACGAGTATGTGCATGTGTACCATTTAATACTTGGCAGTCTTGCAACTGCATTGATGCCACACAACAGTCACAGCAGCCCTGATTGCACCAGTTGGCAGATAGCAGGATCTCCTCAGCAGCCAAATACTGTAATTTGACTACCAGGAAGCACTACCTTGAGGCAACAGGACCAGATCCCCTGCCAACATTTTAGAAGTAACTGCACATTGATGGCACAAACACATGATTGTTTGTGTGTAGGCAAAGTTAGAATCACAGTTTCTTCTGACGTTGCACAGGCTCTCACCTAGGAAAGAGTAGCCCTAAATGTCATTAGTTGTTCCTATGTATCTGATGGACTCGGGTGGCGTTGCACTCGTGCAGGAACAGGGTCGTAAACGGGTGTGTGAGCACTATTGCTAAAAGGGAATGGTTAAGTCTTGCGCTTCTGGATGTATGGCCTTGTGAATGTGCATAATGCTGCAGTTGGGCTGAGCCTCAGGGCCAAAGCCCAGGGTCCTAAAGCTGGCCGTGTGTGTGTGGCACATGACCACCCAGAGAGCAGCAGGTGATGGGTGCAGCAGCAGAAACCCCCAGTGTGAACACCTGGGCCCACTGTGGCTGGCCTTGCTTGCCACCGCATCATTTCTTCTTCTTTTACCCAGGTTTTTACCCAACATTTTATAGTTGGGGGGCAGCCAGCTGGTCATGGACAGATGCTCATTTTATGATTTTTACTTTTAAAATATATTATCCTCTTCTATGACAGAATTATGCTCATTTCCAAGTAAATGTGTTTAGCAGCAGGGCCGAAGAAGCAAACTCATTTTTGCTCCTGCAGTCATGAGTTTAAAATGTGAAACTGTGCATGCTCAAAATATTTCAGGGTTGGCAAACAGTGGTTGTTGCTTTTGCTCTAACATATCAGGAATGTAGAAGCAGCCGTAAAGCATGAAATGGTGATGGGGAAGAGAATAGAAATGTTAGTTGTGTGCTTCAGAGTTGAAGTAGTACACATGCCTGTTCCAATGCCCTCCACCCCACACCAACCCTATAAGGCCATTAACTCTAGGGTCTAAAATTATCTAGGTGCACCACTGTTGGGGAGAGAACAAGCACAGACTGTGGAGACTTAGTTCTGCAACCTTTACCATGAAATGGTAAGCATGCCATTTCTCTCACCTGCCGTTCCAGTTATCTATAATAATAAAACAGGATGTCTGTCTGTCAGCATCACAGCAGCAAGACCATGAAACGGAGACACTTGAAACCTGCCATACAGACTGAGGGGACCCCTAAGAGCATGCATCTTGGGGTTCTTTTGTTTTAAAAACACATCAATTTTAAATGTGAGCGTGTTTGAAGCCTGCTGTACCACTTCAGTCACTGGGTGGCAGATTTCCCTAACCCGTGCATAGGTTTGCGCTCCATACAGGTTGAAGCCACTAGGGAGGAGTCCAAGCAACAGAGTTAAACAGCTTCCCCCTCCCCTCTGCTGTGGGGTTTCCCCTTTTCAAGGGAATAGCATGGGCAGACCCTTCCCTCAGAGGGCTATAGGGGTGCATCATGGCAGGAGCCAGCAGGCATGGCTTCACTCAGATGACATGGGTACCATGTGTCCAGTTCTGTCAGCTGCATAACTTTGCTTCAAGGCTTCACTTTATCAAATTAAGGGCTATTCCAACCTGTGTGAAGCCGGGTCCATTTGCTAGTATTTATTAGTATAACAGAAAGCTGAGTTTAAAGCTTTAAATCACTTGTACCATACAAATCCTATTTGGTTATGCAAGAGGTACAGCAAACGTCATAGGGATTTTTGGTTGGACTGAGTTAGAAGACACCTCTTGCTGTAATTTGTGAAGATTTCCAAGACCACTCCCAAGTCTGTCTCTCCAGAATGCTAGCCATATCATAATTATAGCATTTAAAGAAAATTAATGTCACAATATTTTGTTTAGTGGCAGCAGAAATAACATTTGATCTATATTTGAAACAGAATGGTGGATGGGGGTGGGGGGAGTGTATCTTCATCAAACAGCTTTTGGAATGACTCCATATACCTACTGCAAAACCTTATTGCTTTAAAAACAAAGCAAGCAGGAGTGATAGAAGTTAAGGTAATATCAAATTACCAAAACCTGGGTAAACTGACAATAGTCTACTGTGACTTGAAGTTGTTGAATCTATGATTTGGCAGTCTTTTAAAAAGGAGAATGTGAGAGGAACCCTGTCAACATGTCTTTCAATGTATCATTAGAGTAAGAGATGAAAGTTCGTTTTGAATTAGGAAGGCAAGTAGGCAGATTCTGATGTCAAGTAACATGGGTGGTAATATGCCAAAAATTGATTGCCGCAGCTGAGATCAGACACCAATCTGTTGTCTCTCGGTATCTAATTTTAATTCTGATTTAATATGTAGCTCAGCAGTTTAAAAAACTCTCTCTCATACACACACACACGCACACACACACTTGGTGAAACTGATTCCCAGCCCTGTAGGTTTCATCGGCAAGGATAATTGGTTGGTTGTAGATTTAGTCATACTTAGAGAAGACCCACTGAAATCAGTGTAACTTTAAGTTAGTAATGACTGAGTTAAGACCCACTGATTTCAATGGTTCTTCTCTAAGCAACACTAAATCTGGAACTGACTCAATGTCTTGATCCCTCCTGTTCTCAGTGCATGACTATTTAGATAAGCCTAGTCCCAAAATGTCTGGAGGTTACCAGGTTGGGGAAGGCCAATCCAGATAATATTGCCTTGTCTATTAAGAGCACTGGGTAGAGTGAATATTGCTGTGTTACAAGAGATTGATGCAAAGCCTTGTTCCTGCCATAAACCATTTTATTTAGGAAGATAGAAAGGTTAATTCCCCATGGATGCTTCCAGCTTGTCAAGGTGCATTTCCAGGCACAAGCCCTACTAATTTGTTTCCCTTATGTACTCTGATGGAGTTGGGGGAAGAGAGAATGGTTTCTGATTAGATGTGGTTGGGGGTAATACCATGAAGTACATTCATCTAGAAAAATTTTCATCAATTCAGATTCATCTCTGCATAAAATGGCAAAAGGCACTCCCTAGGAAGAGTGCAGTTTGAAAAAAGCTGGCATAGCACTGAGAGCAGTGGTACATCAGTCTAAGTGAGAATAATTGTTCTGGGTTTGTTCTGGCAGCAGCAGGACATTAGCACATGGGTGTACAAACAAACCGAGAATATATATGTAAACTCCCAAAGATGTCAGTGTTGTGCTGCACAGTATTTTGGACAGGATTTATTCTCCCTTGACCACAGTCAAAGTCCAATGGTATAGGTCAGGGTAGGGAACCTGTGGCCCTCCAGGTATTGCTGGACTACAGCATCTGGGGGTTCTTCCCCCCTGCCACAGTCAGTGGTATCAGAAGGTGCTGACTGGGGATTCTGCATGCCTGCCATGGTCGATGATATCGAAAGCCACTGAGAGGTCCAAGAGGGTCAAGAGGGCTGCACTCCTCTTGTCCCTCTCTCTGCAAAGGTCAGCCCACAGGGCGATGAAGGCACGTTCAGTTCCAAAACTGGGCCTGAAGACCGATTGAAATGGAACTAGAAAATCAGTTTAATCCAAGGTAAGCAAAAATACGAATCCAGTCTTCCAAAATGCTCATCATGCAACAGATTGCTCTTGCTCTTGGTTTACTAAAAGGAGAGCCATGGAGTTTTGGTGACCTATATAACATTATTAACACAGCATCCAAAAAGTGTGTGTGTGTGGGGGGGGGGCGGGGGCGGGGAATAAAGAGCCAGAATCATCCTTGGTCTGTGGGAATTTTCAGTTCTGGCCTCAACCCGCTTCCACTTGTCTCCATGGTCCCATCGATTTTGTTGGCAGCCAGTCTTGCGCAAACCCCACCCTGATTGTTCAGCCTCTTTGTGACTGGCTAACTGTGCCTTTGGTTTCACAGCACTCAAAGATTTCAGGCAGCGTCCTCAGCACCCAAATTTGTATAGCAGGGGGTCCTTAGAAAGAAGAAGAAATGGGAACCAAGACAGGCTCATCTGCTTATACTACAGCCAGAGAAGCAGATGGGAGCCACTGACAAACCAGTTTATTTAAAAAAGGGAAAGCTTACAGCCCTAAAGAAGCCCTTGGAGTGCAATTAAAGCCAACTTCTTGGAGCAGAGAGAGAAGGCGGTGGTTCCCCTTTGAAAGGCAGTGATTCCCCTTTGAAGTAAGTACCACCTACATGATCAGTAATGGCAGGAAATCAAAGAGAAGTTGCTGCTTCCTCCTGCAGCCCTGCTAGAGTGCCTATCACAGCTAGCAAAGCCATCGAGCTAGTTTTCAGGCACGAGCAAGTAGTTAAGCAAGAATGTACTTTAAGTGTATGCTAAAGCCAAGTCATATTCAGAACATAAGAAGAGCCCTGCTGGATCAGACCAAGGGTTCATCTAGTCCCGCATTCTGTTCACACAGCAGCAAACCAGCTGCCCAAGGGAAACCCACAAGCAGGACATGAGTGCAACAGCGCCTTCCCGCCCATGTTCCGCAGCAACTGGCATATACAGAGGCATACTGCCCCAGATACTGGAGGTAATATATAGCCATCATGACTAGTAGTTATTGATAGCCTTATCCTCCATGAATAGCCTTATCCTCAGAGTCATTTATGCATCAGGGCCCAAGCACCATTTGGGGGAGACCAGTACAAGCTTGTGAAACCGCCACTCCCACAACACATAGCATAATCCCATCCCTACAGTCTCTTGAGTCATGAAAGAAAAGTTTCTATTCTAATTCTTTCCAGAGGGAATTATTCATTACAGCAAGAACAGTAAAAAGTCTTGGGACACCTTAAAGACTAACCAATTTATTCTGGCATAAGCTTTCGCTGAAGTATAGTCCACAAAATCTTCTGCCAGAATAAATGTGTTAGTCTTGAAGGTGTCACAAGACCCTTTGTTGTTTTATTTTAATTCTAACTTTACGTTTTGAACATTTTTGAAATTACATCATGGCCCACGGTGCGGCTTTTCTACCATGCTTCAAAATATTCCTTCCCTTTTTGCTGATTTTGTTTTATGTGACATCAAGCCTGAAGAAGAGTCTTATAAAGCTTGTGTAATGTTTTCAGTTGATCCCACCAAAAATATCCTGTTGGTGTGTAATCTTTTAAAATTCCAGTGGACCAACATGGCTGCAAACATTTTATCAATAGACCAGTTCACTTTAAAAATCCATATTTCTGGCTTTTTTTCATTATAAAATCATCTCCCAAAGTCTTCCAGCTTCACACTCAATTGACAATATAGCTAGATGGCTTACCTGTCTTTGCCCCATAGTATAATGTCTGCAGTATTTGATGAGTGCTAGCTTGCTGAAACTTCTTTCAGCTTTTGTTGCAGTTGCTGGCAATGCACAAAAACTCCATTACACACTCCACTGAAAATTGGATGCAGTTTTGTGTGTGTGTGTGTGTGTGTGTGAATCTCATTTGGGGTGCTTTATATTCTTTTCCAAATGTAGACTTGAAGATTCAGATGCAAGATTGCACAAGGAAAAATTCTCCAAATGATCTGTAAGATACTTCTGATGTAGACATTTACTCACATATTTTTAGCCTGTAAATCCTACCAGCAGCACTGGCTCCCACTGTCCCTGGGATCAATGTCCCTGATTATTATGGTACTTTGTCCCTCCTATCAGCTGCCCATCCCTCCTGCCCATGCACAAGGATCTTTGGGACTGGAACTGTAGTTCTTGTAGTTCGTTCAGTGCAATACCAGTAGCAGAATGAAAGATCCAGAAGCAATGTCCAGAAATGCAGATAACACCCAGAAAGTATCAAAAGCAGGGATGGCTAAGAACCAGCATCCTGTTTCCAACAGTGGCCAGCCAGATGCCTCCAGAAAGCTCAAAAGCAAATGATGAAAGGGATCCATCCCCCATTATTTGTCCTCCAGCAACTGCTATCCAGAGCAGGGTGGCCCACAGATTGTGCCATAGACATCATCAGCTGTTGGCACTATGGAACAATAGGGAGGCCACCAATAAGTCACTAAAAAGCGGAAATGCATCACCAAAATTGGAAGGCACAATCTGCATAAAATTTGCACATGCTGATTAAGATCTACAGATGCAAACTTAGAAAGAATGGCTGTGATTTAAATAGAAAAATAATACCTCTCAGCATAGCGGGGAGGAATGTCACCAGGTTACCCGTGTGCCTGCTCCGTCTTCTGCCTAAGTGCTAACTGTGGATTGGCAACTTCTAGGGCCCTTCTTGCTCTCCCTTCTTATGGTCCTTTATTGATAAACTGGACTAGGACTGGACAGCTCTTCAGATAGAGGACTGCCCTCAGTAAAGCAGGACACATGGCCACCCGGTGGAGGAATGTGAACACAATGGGGAGCTGGACCCAGTTCAGCCAACTACCAAGCAGAAGAAGAGCCACATTTTCCTGGGGGGACAGAAAAAGCCACATGGGTACAAGGGCACAATAGAGCAGATTCCTTGGGGTCCAGGTACAGGCAGGCCTTCCAGATTTTGCAAAACCCTGCTCCTGCTGACAAGAGGCAAAATTTGCATACGCATCTTTCATTTTGCAATTCCATCCATCACTCTTCATTCTCTCACCAACTTATTACCCTATGCAGCACCTCGAGCTCTTTCCAGAGATAAAACAGATAAATCCACAAGCCACCAATTTAAACACAGCAAACGAAAAGAAAAGATGGGAGGATGGGAAGAGCGAACTCATGCAAGAATACGCATGGGTATCAAGCAGTTGGGCTCACTGCTTGACAACCTAACTGAGCCCAAGTATGTGATTTTGCAATTTTTATTAAGGGTGTCTCTAGATTAAATACATCTTAGTTGATTGATGGTTGGGATTTTTGTTGATTAGATTTGCATAAGCACAAAACACAGATTTCTGATGAAAATAACGTCTTTATTATGACAGGGTCAGTTTGCCAGCACTATTTAAGACAGATGGACATATTCTCCCCAGAATATGGTAGGACTAGTAAACAAAAATACTGCCTGGCTAGATCAAACAATCTAAACTTTAGATTTCAACAAAGACTTGCAGGATTCACTTAAAAAAAGGCTATGCTGAGTTAGAAATTCTCTTTCCAGTACAATAGTCTGTCTTCATGTGCATCTTCCTTGTTGTTATGTACCACTGCCATATTTGGGGAGAAGTCAGTAGTATTTTATTTATTTATTTAGAAGATGTATAGGGCGCCTTAAAGGGGAAACCCTCCCAAGTTTAAAAACATGAAATGCAATAAAGGTTTTGATCCCTGGCATCTCCAGGTAGGGCTGGGAAAGACTCCTGCCTGAAACCCCGGAGAGCCGCTGCTGCCAGCCAGTGTCAGCAATACTGGGCTAGTTGGACCAGTGGCCTGACTCGGTATGAGGCAGCTTCCTGTGTTCCTGTGTACCCCTGCGGTAAAAGGTATGAACCTGGAAGCCAATGAGGCACTTGGAGACTTAGCAGAGGGTCTCAGGGGAGCTGTTGCATGTGACAAAGAGCCCATGTAGGTGCTGGAGGCTCCGCCCCCTCCTGGCTCTTGTCAGGTCCTGAATGTACATGTGCCCTTCCCCATGTCAGTACGTGGTTCCTGCTTTGCCTCTCCACCTCCTGGTCATTTGGTGGTTCCTGGCTTTTGCGCATCCCCGCTCCCCCGCTGCCCATTCTAAGGGGCTGAAATGTGGCTTCGTCCCTGGCACGAAGAGCTTCAAGCTACAATATGCTAGTAGTTTGGGTGTTTTGGCCCCACCCATTTTGCCTTTGGCCCCACCTCTGCCTTCTTCTCCCCCCCCCCCCCGCCACAAATGCAGACTCCTGAGAGCTTCTCCAAAACTGAATTCAGCCCTTGGGCTGAAAGAGACTCAACACCCCTGCTACAAACACACTTTCAATTCAATACTTAAATATCAAGTCACTTCGTAAGTACAACATTCATAAATATAACAAACAAACAAACAAACAAAGGGATGATAAAATGCAACCCATCGTTTAACCCAAATATACCCCTATACCTCACTCCAGCAGCCAGTATATATCAAACCATTTGGACAGACCTTTAAAAGAGGCAAATCCACCCAGGAGTCGGCAGAAATTGAGAGAAAAACTAGACACCACCAATCGCTACACGCCTTGTGCAGAATGCAAAAAGTGACCATGCCCTGAAACCTCCTCATGACAAACCTGCCCTCTCACCACAGGTTAATACAGAGAGGGAGAACAAGGTGAGGCATCCTGCACTACTCTCATGCCATCCACAACATGCTTGTGACTTCATAGCCCAGCTCACAAGGCACCGATGACACAGTTCCTCCAGGTTGGGGTGGAGCTCAATAGTCTCAGCCACTCACCAAGCATGATGTTATAGGCAAGTCTACTTGAGAGTCAGCCAATCTCTTCAGTAGTAATAAGGAAAGTCAGAGGACACAGTCCCGCACCCCAATCCTCTGTCGCCATTGCTGCTGCTAGAGCCTCCGGTGGTGGCTATAACTCCATAGCCCACATCTCCTCTGTGGTCCTGGGAGTGGCCAGGAGGGGTCCGCAGATGGAGTCTGAAGGCTCTGCAGGATTGGGGGTGCTGGGGGAGGGGTCCTGCTTCCCCTGTTCCTCATCCTCCAAGAAAACCTCAGGTTCGGGTTCTGGGCATGGTTGGACTTTGACAGTATTCTGCCTAGATCCTTCCGATGTCATTGTACTTCTATAGTTGCTTGCTCTGATCTGCTCTTGCCATATGGGCTTTTTTCCCATGGAGCTTTTATCTTGCGATTGAGATTGCTCCTTCACAGAAGTTTGCGGGCTCTTTACATGACGCCGTGAACCTCCAAGGCATCTCCTGCGCTAAATGCCCCTTGTTCCGGTTTTAAATAGTTCGCAGATAATGAGCTATCAAATTACCGTGTTGTGTTCCGCTTGAGTTCCCGCTGTGAAAAGAGAAAAAGGGGCAAGAAGAGGAGCGAGATAATGGAAGATAATGGAAGATTCAGATATGGGGAAAGGGGAGGGGGAAAGGAAGCAGGTGAAAAAGGGAGTTGTGATCCTACATTTAAAACAGAAGCAGAAAGCCCCATTTTAAATGCAGGATTGTATGCTGGTGTAGAGATGCCCATGGATTGTGTTGTTTTGATCCCTCCCCTTTTTCCTGTCCATCATCTTTTGTCTTAGTCTGTTCCCACTTCCTATCTGTCAGCATATTCCAACATCCCTTGAGGCAGTTGCCCTCTTGAGCCTTTGCCAGCAGAATTGCAGCAGTGGCATCTGCTACTGCAGTCATGCAGACACCCGATTGTGTTGTAATAATTTTACGGTCAAGCCGCTTCAATGTTTTGTGTTACACAATACAGTAATCTTGACTCAGCAACGTATCCTTCTTTTGAGAGCCTTGTCTGTCCTGTTTCCAAAGGAACCAACTGCGCTTTCTCATGTTCCTATAGGGCAGGAGTGGGCAACACGCAGTTCACAATCCACATGTGGACCGCACCCCCAGTGCAACCCTCACTGCCCCTGCTGCCCCCCCATTATTCTTTTTTAACAGAAGGGAGAAAAAGTCATGGCTTTCTGTTGTCCATTCTAAACCTCCATATGGGCTACGGAGGCTTAGAATTGACACATTTTGCTTGTTTTCCTCCTTTTTGTGTGGCACAGGGGCAGCAGGAGGAAGTGTGGCCCAGAGTGAGTCTGGAGGGGGGGAATTGTCCCCCAGCCTGCCCAAAGCTGCCCACACCACCTGTAAGGAAAAAAGAAATTATTGGTGTATAGATATACAAACTTTTGCTCATAATGGTCAGAAGAAAAACAGTGGTAGGATGCACATTTTTCGTGTGTGTGTGTGTGTGTGTGTGTGTAAGGTTGTCTGTTTCACCACTGCAGTTAAAGGGCATCTGCAGACTAGCTACAGAGGGGAGAGCAAAGCCTTATCAAATTCATCCCCTGAGCTTTTTGCAGCCTTTGCACACAATTCTCAGAGCCTAAGAAAAATGTTGCATATAATCCAGTCCTCACCTGCTGCGAAGACAACCAAGTGGCAAACCAACAACGGCAGGGCACTTCCATGAGGTTCTCAGTCCTGACAACTTTTTAGCCGGGAGGACTAACATCACACACATCAACAGATACCACGTGGAATACAGAGTAAACAATGGACACGCATGGAGAACATCTGTGCAACAGATCTATACAACAGGAGGAGGGACAAGTCACACCCAAGCCCAGTTACAAAAATTGCGTGTGAGAAAGCACTTATACAAACAGCTTTGCCACATGAAAAGAAACTGAACCACATGGTATTCTCAATGTATAAAGTGACTCCTGGACAGGGCTGCAAGCTTTAATAGTTTTAAATCAGCAGATCAGTCAACTAAAGCTGTAATCGCAATGTAAAATTTGCCCTGCTCCCCAATCAACATGTGGGCTGAGAGGTGTGTAGGCATGCAGACTGCTCAGATGCATTCAGTCCTGGCCCCAAATCTGGACACAGAAAGTTAAGGAAGATTTCTTTCTTTTCAGTTCATATCTAGCAGATCCAATAATTTTAAGCAATTGCAAATGTCCCCCAACTTGTCTCCCACATGTTATTCAATTGCCTAGTGTGTAATATCTTCCTTTGCTTCCTTTTTTCCACTGTAAACTTTTGACTGCTATTCAGAGTTCTGCTTCTCATCTTTACTTATTTTACTTGGCATTTGATTGAGTGACTGTCTTCATTGATATCCAGTTTTGTTCTGACTTTCACACTTTGGTTACCTCTCTTTAATGCGTTGTTCTTCCCATTCACGGTCTCACTTATGTACGTATTTTATAATCAGTTCCTGCTGATTTTTCTTGAAATGTACATGGAAATGTCAGTGGCCTCCCCTTGAGACACCACGTGCCTCAGCACGTGCCCAACCATGCCTTCTCTTGATGCCAGCCCTGGTTACTTACCTGGTTACTACAATCTTGGGTGCTCCCATTCAGACTCTTCATTGGACAGTCTTTTTTCCTTCAATGTCTCCCCCCCACACCCCCCACACCTTAAACCCTCTCTTCCAGATGGAAGAATACACATTTCCCTTGTGGCAATGTGAAACCATGCCTAAAAAAAACACCTGCCCGTAGTCTACAAATGTCCACTACACAGATAGTTGTTCTTTAGAGAAAATAAGCCAAGTCCATAAGAGGGGGTGGATAGGGAAATAAGTGAAATGGGAGCATGATGTTTACTTTCTACTGAGAGGGAAGAGATGCTTTCAAGGGCTCTCTGCCACCATAAAAGGGTAATGGGAAGGGCAAAGGGTGAGAAAAAGGTTCCTGCAGAGTCAAGGTAGGACATTTGATAGTTCATCAGGGAGCAGAGTCAGGTTTAATAATGTCTCTGCTAAACACAGTTAATAATTGAGGTCAGCACTCATGGCAAGGATAACAAGAAGATAGTCTCCCCAAGTGTGGAGTGATGGTGCGAAGGGCATGCTGTTCAGAAAACACAGGTGGCAGTTATAACGGCTGAGGTATTCTGTTCTAAAGACAGCTGGGTCACAGAGGAGGCTGAATTGGAGCACATGGGCCATTCTCTCCTCTTGCTTTTGAAAGTAGAATAGAGAGGCTGTGGAGTGGTATGCGCTCGCTCTCTCTCTCTCTCTCTCTCTCTCTCTCTCTCTCTCACACACACACACACACACACACACACACCCCTCACCAAAAAGAGAACAGATTTGGTTAAAATTTTCATCTCCTAACTTATATGTATAGGCAAATTTGGACAATTACCATTATTAAAATGGAAGTACAACACATCTCATCATAGCAGGGAAGACTTGTGTGCTGCTTGATCTGCTGTTCGAGTACTAAGTGTTGATGGGCTACTTCCAGGCCCCTGCTTGCACTCCCTTCCAATGGTTCTTTTTCTTTAAACCGGGCTTGAACTGGATAGCCCTTTAAACAGAGGACTGTTCTCTGACTGCCTTTCAAATAGAGGACTGTCTTCTGTAAAGAAGCACGCATGGCCACCCTAACACACGTAAACACACCATGTGGTCGAACAGACTGTTTCATCTGAGGTTTTTGCCCAAGATTTCGGTAAGAAGAGTCCTGTCAGTAGAAGACACCACATCGGAAGTCATTGTTTTGTTGAATGAAAATGGCCACACCTAGACCATCAGATTTTGAGCTTGCAAGGGGAATGCCAACTCCAAGTGACTCATGGTTCCTGCCTTCATGCCTCTTTGTCATGTTTAAAATAGGCTACTATACATCTCCTCTGGTGCTTTTCCATGTTCAGCTTCTTCTCAGCTCCAGTTTCCAGAACTAATCAAGGAGAGTTACCATTTTTAAAAGCAGCAAGCAAAGTCTCCAAGAAAAGAGTCTACAAGATTCTCCCCCCAGCTGTAGTACTTCATGCTCATATTTCAGGCATCATTTGTTGCAAGCGTTTAGTTTCAACCAAATTGGTCTAGGTCAGGACCTTGGGAGAACTTTCATTTCTAGTTACTATCCTGCCCAGCATAAAACCCGTTAAAATCAACCGCATTGCTTGCTGGACTTTGAAATCAGACCAAATGGGGCACAGTAGTGAAGAGTGTTAGATTATTATTATTGATTGAAAGAATTTTTACTCTGCTCTTAACCAAAAAGACTTCCAGAGCAGCTTACAAATAGCAGTAAGATCGTCCCTGCCTTCAGGCTTACAGTCTAGGAAACATGACACACAAGGAAAAAGGGATGGGGAGAGAGGAGGAAAAAGCAATGATCAGATATGTCCCGGTTCAAATTCCCTTCTCAGCCATGAAGCTGAATGGATAACATCAGGCCAACCCCACTGTCTCTTAACATACCTCAGAGGGTTGTTGTGAGTGTGTAATAAATAACCATAGTCGGCTGCAAATCCATAAACTGTATCAACCATCTGTATAAAAGAAGGCTTGTGGCCTACTGCTATGGAAATAAAATGATTTAGAAATATTGTACAAGCAGTGATACATGCCTGTGTCCCAGATCAAGCAAGCAGTTTTAGCCAGCGATGCCTTAAGTTAGAAAAGATCACCTTGCTGGGTGATGGGTGAAATCATGGCCAGATTTACACCTCGTGTCATATTGATACAATTCCATCATGGTGATGCTATATCAGTCTTGCGCATTTGTACCTCGTAGCGCTCACAATGACATCTATTCCAGTATTTTGGATAATACAGAATAAAAAGTGGGAAGTAACGCTAAAAAGCAGTATATGAAATGCATAATGTGTCCCAAGAGTCATCAGTGAACTTCAGTACCGATAAAAAGCACTAGTGTGGATCTAGCCCTGGAGAGTATAGGAAAGGGTATGGAAAAACAGGGGCTTGCTTATGGCTAGAGAGAAGAAGCAGAGGGACAAATAAGATGCACATTTGCCTTCTGGTGTTAAGTCAGGATTCTTGCAGACCTGAGTCAGCATCAGAGAGGCAGAGGCAATTTTAGTGGTTTCTACAGTACAGCTTTTGGGTGCTTGACTAGTGGATCACTCTCTTGAAAAGAAGAAGTAGAAGGGATTGACCCATTATTTAGGCGAAGTTGACTTATTATCTAGAAGTTATTTTCCATGGGACCATATAACAGAGGAGATTCACTTTTGTCATCTCTGAAGAATTAAATGCTACTTTGCCAGATTGGATCAAATAAACATATGGTATGGTAGCATAATACTGGTACATGCTAATTTGATTTTAAAGTATTTTCTTAATAGATTTTCACTGCAAGTGGCTGGTGAAACAGGAGTGGTTATTTCCCAAAGTTTACATGCTGCTTAACATAAAGAAGTGGTATACAGCATAAAACACAATAATCCATTAAACAATATAAAAGTGCAATATAAAATACACATTGATCAAGACATATAGCTAGAGGCATACCTCAGGGGTAGCTGTTTTCCCCGTCCTCCCAGGTTCTAGCTTTGCTATTTCTCTCCCCACCTCTTTACCTTGCTGTTTCTCCCCCGACTCAGCCTCTAGCCTTGCACTTTATCTCCCCTCTGCCACTTTGCCTTGCTATTTCCCTCTCCTTCCCAGCCTCTAGCCTCACTATTTCTCTCCCACAACCACTTTTGACTAGCCAGCCCCGCACGGCAGCCATTATGTGACTAGCCACATGCTCCGTGGGAGCCATTTTGTGCTGGCACCCACAGCAGTTTCTCAAATTCCCAAACGTGCCTACAGATCCAAGAAGGTTGGGGACCCCTGTCCTATATACTAATAGCAAACTCATTCTCCCAGTGTCACTACCAACTCCTATGTAGCCAGAATGGCACAATCCACACACAAGAGGGACGTATCAACAGGCTTGGGGGAACCCCAAGTTTGACAGAAGTACAAAAAGCAAACAACTTTCCTGACAAATGTGGGGCGGAACCCTAAAACAACCCAGTGAGGACAGAGCCTGCTCAGGCATCCTGGAATGCTGACTGACTGTTTGTGGGCTGGGAAGAACTGAAAACCAGGTGGGAGTGGGAATGAAATGGCATATTCTGGAGGAGGGCATGGATGACTGACTGGAATACTGAACAGAAGGACTCCACACTGCAACACAGTGTTGCAGGTCCAAATTTGCTGCTTCCAGCTCTCACTCTGCAACAGTGGAGGCTGGTGGCTTCGATGTTAGTGGGGCGGTGACTGCACTCTGGGTTTCAGTCAAATCTCTAAAGGAGCAATCCAAGGTGCTTTTCACATTAGATCGCTCCTTTAAATTTCTAACTGGTTCTGATTGAAACCCAGAGTGGATTCACTGACATCGTAGCTGCCAGCCTCCACCGCTCTGCAATGCCGTTTCTTACAGTGCACGATTTCAGCAGCTAGCAGCTGCAAATAGTCATGAAAAGCCTCATTTCTCAAAGCCGGTTCAGTCAATACTGTGACAAAAATGCTAGTGCCAACATGGGAGGGAATAGATGTTTGAATCATTTGAAATTGCACTCTTTGACTTTTCCATCACTATCAAGAGTGCCAAGATGACATCATCTTCCACTTGTAACCCACCTGTGTTTTCCCACTGCTTCTTCCATTTTTTTTCTTAAAAGGGGAAAAAAATCTGATGAAGAGGAAAAGACGGAAAAGCTACTCAATGCCTTTTGATTGGGAGCAGTAGGAGCCTTCTGTCTGGAAGCTCCCTCTCCCAGTTCCGGGTTTGAACTGCATTATATGTGGAGTTCTGTGTTTCTTTACTCCCCACATCTTTCCTCCCTTATGGAAGAAAAAGCAGTTTGGTGACGGTGATTTTAAGTTGGATAAGAGCTGTAGGGCCTCTTCCCCACCTCATTTCATTTCATTTCATTACTTTTCTATACTGCCCAATAGCCAAAGCTCTCTGGGTGGTTTACAAAGATTAAAAACCTTAAAAATATAGTATTATGCATAATATAAAAACAGTTTAGCTACAAACATTTAAACAGAACAAATACACACATCCAAACAATATCCCACAATCTGATTAAAAACCTATCATATGCTGCCAAATGCCTGAGAGTAGAGGAAGGTCTTAACCTGGTGCCAAAAAGATAACAGTGTTGGTGCTAGGTGGGCCTCACTGTGGAGTTCATTCCATAATTGGGGGGCTGCCACCGAGAAGGCTCTATCACTTGTTGTCACCCTCGGAGGAGGCACATGAAGGACCATAGATGATTATTATCATAGTATGCAGGTAGGTTCATGCCGGGAGAGTCACCTCCTCTTGTTCTACTCAGACACAAACTGCCTGCAGTGGTACAGTTAGTTAATTTTAGACCCTGGACTTAATTATCCTATGGCCGGGGGTGGTGGTGGCTTTAAGGGGGAATTTGTATGACTTCAGTTGTGAAGCACACAACTAACAATTCCCTTATTCTGTGGTTCACAACTACGTCTTCACAACTACATATTCCTAGTATCTTCATGCAAAATAAAAACAAAAACAAACATGTTTGCCAACCCTGATGTTATATCTACAGTATATCTATATCTGAGCATGTGCAGTTTTGCATTTTAAACTCACTTAAATCAGAGCACCACCATGACTAGAAGAATAAAATGGGGTTTGTTTGTGCTGCCCTGATGCTAAGCACATTGACTTGGGAATAAGCACCATTTTGTTGTAGAAAAGGATAATATATTCTTAAAGTTAAAAAAAAAATCATAAAATGAGCTTCTGTAACCATGTACATCCCCAGTCAGCTGCCTCTAAACATCAAAAAAAGAAGAAAGTGTCAGCCCAGGGGTGCTCTTGCAGGCTCATGCTGGCCCAGGTGCTAACTTGGGACATGTTTGCCACTGCCCCTTTCCGGATAGTCATCTGTGGGCTGAGAGGGCCCTGGACTTTGGCCCCAAGGTCTACCTGACCACTGCCTGCCTGTGGCTGCTTTGTGTTTTTTGTTTTTAAGTGGAGCAAAGCAACCCAGAGCAAAGTAACCTAGCGTAGTCTCAGTTTTCATTTCTTCTCTGTGCTTAGAAACAGGGTTCCCAGAGACAAGGTGGCTAGAGAAGGAGGACAGCAAAGCCAGTGAGATGTGAAGCAGCAGCCTGAGGGAAGGAGAAGTGGAGAAGACAAAGGGATAATTGGGATGATACACTCCCCGCCCACAACCAGTGCACTGCTTCTCTCACCCAGTACACTGTCCCCACCTCCAATCAGCCATGGTGTTTATATATGTGCTGGTGGAAATCCGTCAATCCCTCTTGTGTGTAGAGACAGGGATGTGGCACCAGAGAGGGGAGGAAGAGCTGGGTGCATATGCTATTCTCTACAATACGTTGATCCAGTTTTGGGGCAGGGGGCAAGTGTAGTCCAACCTGGCTGATGGAGTTGAGGAAAGAAGGAACTAAAGGAGAAAGGAGACTAAGGGGAACAGCACTCACACAAGGCATTGGCAGGGATGTCAACCCTCTTTCAGCCCAAGGGCCAAATTCCATTGTGGAGAAGCCCTTGGGGGCCCCATGCCAGTGGTGGGTGGGGCTGAAGGCAAAGGGGCAGGGCCAAAAATGCCAGCATGATTTTTGCTTCAAGCGCTTCCTGGCAGAAACGTCAGAGCCCTAGGAGAGGCCCGTCAACCTTTCAGAATGGGGGGAAACAGCACAAAGGCCAGGTCAGAGGGTGGGGCCAGGGAAGGGGGCAGGACCAGGGAAGGAGGCAAGGCTGTCGAGGAAGACCAGAGGACCAGATTGGGACCCCACATGAGCTGAATTCGGTCCCCTGGTCCTGAGCTTCTGTATCCCTGGCTTAAGCGATAGAGGGAATAGTGTGCTCCTGGCAGGAAGCAGGGGAGGGGGCAAGATACAGATGCCACCCAAAGGCTTTGTGCCTTAATTTTGTTCACCAGATTCATTTTTGCTAAATGGAAGTACCCATTTTCCTTTGTAAAACACAAAACAGGTAGGCATCTCATCCAATCCAGTGGTGATTCCGGCCACATGAGCCACATCCTAACCAATAGTATGTGACAAACCTGCACAGCACCAAAGTCAACATTTGTTTCATTTCCATTTGCCATTCAGATTAGTTTGCCAAATGGCAAAGGGAACTGGCATTTAGATGGGTTTACACCCTGAATAAATACCAGAGTCATGTCAGGAGGGCAGTAGCCTTGTTGAAGCTAAACAGCTCTGGGTTTGGTCAATACCTGGATGGGAGACTACCTGGGAGCTTTCTGTATGCTGCCTTGAGTGAGTTACATTTATTTATTATACTTTTATTGTGCCTTTCCTCAGTTATGTAAGGCTGTAGAGGCTATTAATAGCTCCACCAGACCAGAAGGAGAAGCAATGGAAGATGAACTACAGACTGATACATTTTGTCTGTTCTGGTAGCCATATCAAAAGTTGTCTCCAACGTTATTTGAAGGGTTACCATGCCAGAATATTAGAGACAAATACATACTGGAACGCTTCCAAGATGATGAAGCTTAAATTATATTAGGTTACGGCATTCAACAAAAAGTGATTGTATTGCACTGAACTGGACCTCAAGTGTTTCCTGTTAAGAGTCCAGAAATGACAACATCCTGAAAGACATTTTCTTTCATATGAAGTGTGCTATAAAGCTGCGGTATACTGGAGGACATTTTCATAATCTCCAGAACAAAACAACATGACTAATTTGTAAAAATTGCCAAGATCGAGAGTGTCCTCTTACAGACAGCAGGAAAGATCACAATTGGATTCCAGCAAGGAAACTTGGAGAATTATATAAAGAGATGGAGCAGTGCCTGGCAGTATATTAATGAAATCCAGAAGGGCTTAACTTTGAATTTTAATGAAATCACTGAATGAATAAGGCATTATGTGTGTAATAATTCAAATGTTGGGCTGGTTTGCACAGAATCTGAAGCCAGGGTTTGTTCTGATTTCTGGCTGCTTGGGAGCAACAAACCGGGAATCCCGGTTTAGGTGTAATGCTAAGCTTCTGCCTGCTTAGTTTATATCCTCTCAATGGTAGGAAGGGCCAATTGGGAGTAGGTATCATCATAAACAATAAGGCAGAATTCACAGCCGTTCTGGTTTATCATTATGTGTGAACCAGGCCGTTGTGTCATCATTCCTTTTTTCTGTTTGTACTATTTTCTGATAACAAAAAGTACACACAACAAACATGGCGTCCGATTGGACAAATATTTATCAATGAACATTGATAGTGGATTCCCGGTTTGTTGATTAGAGGACACTAGTGTAGCCTTCTCCCTGATGTGCTAGCTTACTCTATGCTGTGAACTTTTTACACAGGCATAAAACATGTGATTCCCTACACTAAAGTAGTGTAGTGTTTTTTAGTGTAGAAGGCTACACTAAACCTCAAATTACAAACCCTTCTAAAAATAAACATTAATATGGCAAAAACTGGATAGCGTAATGATGCAGATCTTTCCCCAGTTTCTCAACGAGGCACAAATACCAGAGTGATGCTCTTGCACAGTACAGCAGTCTACAGTAATTGAAATGAGCCAGGAAAAACAGATGATCCACACTCTCAGCCGCCTTGATAGCACAGAATGAGCTGTGACGCCTGCAAGGCTCACCTCTGGCAAGCGCATTCGATGCCCTTGCTCAAGCCTTGTTTTGGGAACACACCTCGGGCAGGATGTGCTCTTAAATGATTCAGGGCAGGAGAGGTTTGCAGCCTTGGAAAAGTAAAGCTCATGTGTGTGCGTGAGAAGAAGAAGAAGGTGTGTGTGTGTGTGTCGGGGGGGGGGAGGGGAGAGATGCATCATGGCAAAGAATGAGAGGCAAAAAACAAACTCTTCCATTGTGAGCTATGCCCTTAACCAAAGAAAGGAAACGGCACAGCAATAGAAGAGTGAGCAGAACCCAGGAGCAATGCTTGTAATTTGTCCCACTCCTAAATTATGTATCACAATATATATGGAAATTAAACCCTCAAGTATGACATGCAATAAATAATTTAAAATGTCTCTTTCATCAAGCATGAGCTGGCTTCTAAGATATTGATACTTCATTTTAGTTGAACATCCAGCATGTTTCCAGCCTGCCGCCATGTAGAATTCCTCATTTAATGACACCTGGTCATCCTTTGGAGTTGCGCCATAAACTTTGGAGTTGCGCCATAATCTTTAACTACTTTCAGTTGGAGTGGGATGGTTTCCAGAGGGAAGCTTTCACTTAAAGCCGCATTCAGACATCATGGAATTAACGGTAGCCAGTGAACCGCCTCATAAAGCGCACTTCTTCTGGGCCAAGGGAGATGTGCAAAAGCAACCATTTCTTCTTCACAGATGTGGAGCTGCTATTCTACTTGCCCTGGCCAGTCATTCTGTGACTGCATCTGTAATGGTCAACCTATGGTAAGTGCTTTCAGGCATCACATGCAATGGCAGGAATCTGAGAGAGAACACTTTGCGTGTGTAAGAAACAAGGAGTGTGGAGTGACTTGTCTAGATTCAGTCAGGTTAGCAGCAGAGAGGCAGCTAGTGATGGGCAAGTTCCCCTTTCCCTGACCATTTTGGAACTAGGCTTAGTAAACGGAGCAATCCTTCCCCCACCCCCAAACAAATCAGAAAATAACCAGAGCTCAGAATTAATCAAATCCAGACCCTGACATGCTTTTGAGAACATTGTTAGGATCACAAAGAGCCCAAATCCCTGCCCGCTGTGAGTCCCCAAGACTCTCTCCCTGGTTGTGTAACCAGTGGTAGCAGCAGTAACTGCAGCAACAAATCAGAAAGCAAGGAGACCTTCTCACCCACCCACTCCATGCTTGGAATGCTGCTACAGCAGAGGTCTTGGTGCAAGGGGCTCTGGGAAAAGTAATTTTCCTAGGGTGCCTAACAGGCATAGGGCACCCTGGGAAAACTACATTGTGTCATGTCCCTGGTTCCATGAATGCTATCAGGGAGGGAGAGAGATGGATGGAAGGAAGGAAGGAAGGAAGGAAGGAAGGAAGGAAGACCTCCCATTCCTGCACCACTGCAACAGCCCGATACGTCAAGAGGGGGGTGGGAATTCTTCTCCACTTGGATTATAATCTAAACAGGAGAAGAACTATTGAGAAGGATGGCCTGGTTCAAGTACCTCACACTTTACCAGCATGTCAAATTCATATTCCAAAGCGGTAATTATGAAGTCTGGCAAAATCACAAGAGGCAGGGCATTTTACATCTGGTGGCTAAGTTCAGAGCCCAGCCCCTAAAGTAGTTTCTCCATGTCTCATTACTTCTGTGCCTTTCAGACATCAAGTATCATGAACAGCCAAGATATATCTAAAGCAAGATCGTAATGAAGTAGATGTCTGTAAGAACATAAGGATTTCTTCCAGGCATGTAGGTGTGACCCCAGCCCAGAAACAGAAACTGCTATGTGGATGATCCCACATCTGGCAAAGACTAAGGGAAACATCCTGAATTGGAAGTTGCCACTGCAAACTATTATTTTCCACCATGGAAACATAGTAATGCACATAGATATTGCTGCTGTACCACTTCAGGGTGCAGGTAGGGACTTACAAGATAGACAACTAGCATGTCAGGGAGAAAGCTAGACTGAAACCCTTCTGACATGCTACTTGCCTCTGTGCAGGCAACTGTAGTGTTGCTGTTTTTTAAATGGAGGAGCATTCCATCATCTCAGCCCAGACACAAATTGACTACCTGAGTGGGAGATGGACTCAAGAGAGAGCACACACCCAAATGGAGACATTTCTGCCTGTCCTAATTCCTTCAATGCTGTAAATCACAAGAACAGCAGCCTGAATTCCATCTTTTATACCCTAACCTCTAAAGTTACATTGACACAGCTTTTCTAAGGCTGTCTATGGTGGTCACCAAGACGAAAGATTGATTGAAAGCTAACTAAAGCCCTCTGCAGGCATTCACCCACTCTATAGGCAGATCTTCAGATTGGCGATGTGGTCTAGACAGGACTGTACTCCTCCTTAAGGAGCCAGTCTGCAGCTTAGGGTTCCCTTAGATCCAGCCTTAACCCTGGATTAGTGTGCAAGTTGCAGGCCATAGCACAACTTGCTTTTCACCAGCAGGGAAAGCCACCCTTCACTTTTTTTGTCTGTACCAGATAAGATGATCTCTGCAGCCTGATGGCAGCAGGCCCTTCAGGAGTCCCAAGCCTTCGCATGTTGTCATTAATGGGCTGGGTATGTTGTTTGGTTTTGTTGGTAAATTGCACCATTGAATTGACCAACAGCACAACACTATGCCATCATAACACAACAGTAAGTGTGTTTTGGATGGCAGCCTGAAGCTGGCAGCCTTATGCACTCTTTTCTCATTTTCTCTCTTTTCTCATTTTCTGAAGGAGCTTTTTCCTTTCAACAGTCTGGTTGGGTTCCTAATTTTGTTTTGCTCATGGAAGAAGCATCCACTTTCATGGAATGGGACTTTCCCGCTGCCTTCTTTCTGCTGCAGCATCCTGCCCACCCCCCCAGCTGATCCTAGGGGTTGAAGGAGCTTTAGGAATGGTGTGGGAGATGGTACAGGAGGGGGCTACAGATGCAGGGTGAGCTGGTGAAATCACTCTTCTTTGCATGAATGGAGGAGCAACTTACAACCTGAGCTTCTATATCAGCCTTCCCCAACCTGGTGTCCTCCAGATGGACTACAATTCCCATCACACCTGATCATTGGTCATGCTGGCAGGGGTGATGGGAGTTGTAGTATGGGTTGGGGGAGACTGCTCTATGCCTACAATGGAGCACTTTCCCTTAAGTATTTTCATAGAATCATAGAATCATAGAATAGTAGGGTTGGAAGGGGCCTACAAGGCCATCAAGTCCAACCCCCTGCTCAATGCAGGAATCCAAGTCAGAGCATCCCTGACAAATGGCTGTCCAGCCTCGTCTTGAAGGCCTCCAGTGTGGGAGAGCCCACCACCTCCCCAGGTAATCGGTTCCATTGTCGTATTGCTCTTACAGTCAGGAAGTTTTTCCTGATGTTCAGCCGGAATCTGGCTTCCTGTAACTTGAGCCCATTATTCCGTGTCCTGCACTCTGGCATGATCAAGAAGAGATCCTGGCCTTGTTCTCTGTGACAACCTTTCAAATACTTGAAGAGTGCTATCATATCTCCCCTCAGTCTTCTCTTCTCAAGGCTAAACATGCCCATTTCTTTGAGTCTCTCTTCATAGGGCTTTGTTTCCAGTCCCCTGATCATCTTTGTTGCCCTCCTCTGAACCCTCTCCAGTTTGTCTGCATCCTTCTTAAAGTGTGGTGCCCAGAACTGGACACAGTACTCCAGATGAGGCCTAACCAGTGCTGAGTAGAGGGGAACTAGTACTTCCCGGGATTTGGAAGCGATGCTTCTATGAATGCAGCCCAAAATAGCATTGCCTTTTTTGCAGCCACATCACATTGTTGGCTCATATTCAGCTTGTGATCGACAACAATTCCAAGATCCTTCTCGCTTGTAGTGTGGTTGAGCCACGTATCCCCCATCTTGTAACTGTGCATTTGGTTTCTTTTTCCTAGGTGCAGAACTTGGCATTTGTCCCTATTAAGTGTCATTCTGTTGTTTTCTGCCCAGCGCTCCAGCCTGTCAAGATCGCTTTGAATTCTGTTTCTGTCTTCCAGGGTATTAGCTATCCCTCCCAATTTTGTGTCATCTGCAAATTTGATCAGCATTCCCTGCACCTCCTCCTCCAAGTCATTCATAACAATGTTGAAGAGCACTGGGCCCAGGACTGAGCCCTGCGGTACCCCACTCGTTACCTCTCCCCAGTTATGTGCTCGTAGTGGAAGCCAGTCCTTTACAACTTATCAGGAAAGGTGAACGGGACTACACCTGACTGACTAAGAGACCCTACAAGCATGCATAAGCAAATTTGCTTGTGCCAGCCTTCAGAGAGATGTCTGAAAGCCATCCATCTTGCTTAGGACAGTGCTCTCTTCCACTGCTTGTGTCTCACTTACCAGCTACAACCTGTCAAGCTCCACTTGCCTTTTGAGAACCATAGACATTTACATGGATAGTTCAGAGGATGATGTTCCATTCGAAACTCTTAAGTAATTGAAATAGGTTGTACCCCCTCTTGAGAGGAAAAACAACAACCCTCCCATTCAGCACTGCACTCCTATAGGAACACACACACACACACTGCAGAAGTAACACCTGGGCTAGATCTACACTACTGCGTTACAGCGGTATTGAAGTGCACTGGTAAGTGTTGGGGCACATTACACATTTGATATATCATTTTTGTAGTGTTATTTCCTGCTTTTTATTCCACATAATCCAATATACCGCAACAACTGTCACTGTGTGTCCTATGAGGTATAAATGAGCAAGAGGGATATAGTGTTACCATGACATGATATGACACAAGGTGTAGATCTGGCCCAGGTGGCCATATCCAGAGCTGATTCACACCACTTCAAATATCGCTTCACTCTTTAAATTCCTTCACTGGCTTCCTGTCCACTCCTGGATCCTGCACAAGCTTCTTGTCCTCATCTCCAAAACCCTCCATGGACATGACCCTCCCTATCTCTTTGTGCTTATATCCCAACACATCCCCTCCTGTGACATTTGCTCTGCTTCTCTCCGCTGTCTGAAGGTCTCCTGCTCCCTGAAACAACTCTGCTCATTTTCCCTTGCTGCCCTTATGCCTAGAACTGTCTTCCAGAATGCCTCCATGCAACCTCCTCCCTTATTTAAGCCCCTCCTCAAATCTCACTTTCCCAGAAAGCCTTTGGATTATCCTTCCAGTCCTATAACTTATTGCAGAGGTGGGGAACCTTTTTCAGCCCAAGGGCTGAATCCAATTTGGGAGAAGCTCTTGGGGGCTGCATTCCAGTGGTGGGTGGGGCCAAAGGTAAAAGGGGTGGGGCCAAAATACCCCAAATCCCAGCAAATTTTATCTTGAAGCTCTTACTGCCAGTAGTGAGGCCTTAGGAGAGGCATTTCAACCTTTTAGAATAGGGAAAAACATGCAAAAGCCAGGAAACCACCAAATGATCAGCAATTGGGGGAAAAGAGACGTGGCCATCTGGGGAACCCTGGAGGGCCAAGATTGGGACCCCAGACTAGGGATGTCGTGAGTGCCCGACTTAAGTCTGGGAGGCTGGCAAAATCCCCCCTCCCCGGACCCTGCTTGCTGAAGTCCAGGGCACTGATGGGCCTGATCTGTTGAGAATATTGCAACCTTGCCTGCAAGTCACTGGAAGGGGTCAGTGTTGCAGTTAGTTCATGGGAATTTTGACCACAGCTAATCCTAGGACCTCTATAGCCTATGCTGTGGTTTCCTGTGATTTCTTCCTTCTGCTCCTCCCCTTCCTTTGCCCACCCCCTGACCTCCTCCATTGCTGGGCGCACATGTTTGCTCTCTTGCTCCTGCCAGTGTAATGGAACACAAAGCAGATGGAACAAACTCCTTTTGAAACTCTGTGCTGCTGTACCTGCGTTGCATATGCAAGAATATTTGTGAGTGAACTATTATCATTCTTTCACTGAAGAAGAGTTTGCTCTCCCTTTATCATGCTAAGATAGCCTGTGTGCATGTGGGACTGGTAAACACTCATTCTATTCTGCCTTTTGTTTTTTCTCTGCTAATTGCCTAAGAGGAGGCATCATGACTAAATAATCCCATCATGAACATGGGGCAGGTCTGCTGCCATAAGCAGATACAGGACATGAAAACCTGCAGAGACAGACAGACATCATGGCCACACCAGCAATTAATTAATACAGCATATATAAAACCAAAACCTGAGCAATATAGTAACATGCTGTACTATGTGGCCATAAAGTGATGGCAGCTCTTACAAGGAGCATGGGCTGCCGAGTTACTCGACTGCTGGAATGACTGATTATTTTCTTCTGTTGTGGGAGGTTTCCGTGACTCTAAGGTACAAAACATACTCAGTGAAGCTACTATCCCAAATCTCCTTTATTTTCATGCTTGCACAGCCCTGACTGGATGTATAATCACGCTGACCTCCTTGTTCAAGACTGGAATCATTAAACCAATAGTAAAGCAATTAGTACCTCATTATGGCTTGGTATAGACAGCTAAATGAACAGAGATAAAGTAACACTTTGTCCAAACTGTCACCCATTCAAAGAGGCTGATAACATTCTGTGTTTGATTTTAACCAAGAGATAGAAAAGAATGGTGGATTCGAGGACTGAACATTTGTAGAAGACAGCAGGTTAGGAAGCTTCGTTAAACACAAACAAGGATCGTAAAGTTACATAGGATGAATGGGAAGGCCTCATGAAACAGACATCATAATGTGCTTGTTCATTCATCATCAATTGGGAACTGATTACCATTAATACAGCAGAAAAAATACAAGGATAATGGAAGCTAACAACAAGATTATGAACTGCTAATGTGGTTGCAGAGAAGGTTAAGTCTTGGATGCATTTGGAGAGATGTTTACACTAAGGATAGGAATGTGTTAGCACCGGTGTATAAGGTACTGGTATATTCTATATTGTTATCCATATTCAAGGAGGATGAAATTGTATTGGAACAGGATCACAGAATGGAAATTAATAAATTATAGGAATGCCCAATTTATTAATTTCAGATCTTGCTAAACATAGAAGAGAAGTGTGAGATGCGGCTGACTAAAGTATCGGGGCGTGTTCCAAAGTGACACTTGACACTTGCAGATGGTTCTTTAAAACAACCCTGCAGGCTTATCACAGATGTGTAGAAACTAACTTTGGAATAGGTTATCACTGCACGTTTTCTGCGAACATTCCCAACAGCAAGATAAAACAAATCCAGGATCCTGACACAGGGTTATCCATGGAAAACCTACCTGAATAGAAACTTCAAAAGGCACTTCCGAAGTGCCCACCTCCTTCCCCTACCCCAAACCCAAGAACGTATCCTGACAATGGAGAAATTGGAAGGTGAAAGTGGGACCCTTCCAGGGCCTGTGTCCTGTACAACTCAGCTCAAGTTTCCCAAGGAAGCAGATCAGAAGCAGTTGCACTTACCAGAAGGACAAGGCAGCATCAAGCCCAATGAAGGAGGATGGCCAGGCAGGGTCTATCAGGACCCTGGACAGATCTATACTGGTAGTGCTCACTCAGGAAGAGCTGTTGTTTCAGCAACATACACAGGTCTTCTAAGGCTTTATGAAGGCTGGCTGATCCATACCTGCTGTAAACCCCACCTTCTCTGAGGAGCTGTCTGTCTTTCAAAGGGCACTGCCTGATTCTGCAGGCACTGGCTCCTCTGGCATGGGGGTGGTGAGGACGGCATGGGCGGGTGGTGGCGGCGGCATGGGGGGCAGCATGGGGGACGGGCGGCAGCACGGGGGGCTGCATGGGCGGCGGCATGGGTGGCGGGGGCATGGGGGGCGCCATGGGGGTGCCATGGGGGGTGGGGGCAGGGGCATGGGGGGCCCCATGGTGGGCAGCATAGGGGGTGGGGTGGGACATGGGGGGGCCATGGGGGCGGCATGGAGGCAGCAGCAACATGGGGGGTGGTGGTGGCGGCATGGGGCCAGGACGCCATGGGGGTGGGCGGCATGGGTCCAGGACGCCATGGGGGGGCCGGCGGCATGGGGCCAGGACGGCATGGGGGGCGGGCGGCGGCGAGGACGGCATGGGGGGCGGGCGGCGGCGAGGACGGCATGGGGGGCGGGCGGCGGCGAGGACGGCATGGGGGGCGGGCGGCGGCGAGGACGGCATGGGGGGCAGGGGCGGCGAGGACGGCATGGGGGGCAGGGGCGGCGGCGGCGAGGAGGGCATGGGGGCGGGGGCAGCAGCGGCGAGGACGGCATGGGGGGCGGCGGCGAGGACGGCATGGGGGGCAGCGGCGGCAAGGATGGTGAGGGTGGTGAAGATGGTGAGGATGGCATGGGGGGTGCCCTTGGAGTCTGACAGTGGCCTAAAAGGCTCCACGGTGACAGATGATGGCTCAAAGGATAATGTCTCCTCTACTTCGGAGTATTCCTCTGAGCCAGAGGGGAAGGGGAATAAAGGGCAGAGAACATGACCACCTGTGCCAGAGCATCTTTTCCTGCCAGAGACTGGGACTCTCAGTCCCAGAAGCCCCAATGGAAACCCAATGCTGTGTCTCATTTCCAACAGGGAGCACCTGCCTCCTTCCCATTGTCCCACCCCAAAGGTAAGTTCTTAGGTCTGGAGGCAAGGGAGAAAGGAGACAATTCACAGGATCTACAGAAGTATAGCCCTGCTTGAAGCTCTCCTTGATCCTGCTCACAAGCATTGTGAGTAGGGGGCTAGCTTTTGCAAGAACTCCTGCTTAAATGCTTGTAGTATTCCTAAGCTCAACTGAGGTTCCTCAAACTTATACGTTTAATTTACCTGATGTGATTATATATGCCTTCTGAGTCTGCCAGTAACCACCACTATAGAAAGACACAGAGGTCAAGGCTGCATGCTACAAATACTTAGATGGTACCCACTGCACTTAACTTTTTACTCATTGGAGGATTAAAGATGTAGGAAAGGATTGAGATGATTAGTGAGCAGTGTGAGTGCAACAGTTTAGAAAAATGACAAATTCCTTTGTATTCACTTGTAATCCTAGGAGTATCCATTTGAATCACAGAGCTAGGTTTTGCAGGAAGGGCAAGAAGCTCAAACATGTTTCTCCCAAACACCAGGCTCTTAAACAAATGCAGGCATGATCGATCCTGAGAAGGTGCTACCAACAACATAGACTCAAACCTGGCTTGTAAATAGCTCTAGAGATTTAAATGGAGGCTATCTTGCTGGAAAGATGCTGGAAAGATGCCTTCCATCTTTGCAATCAATAGTGTGATCTCTCACACAGCCTTTGTGACTGTAGTACAGTTGCTTGCCAAGTCAGCTTTGGGGCATCCAACATCCTTGCAATGGATTACCTCTTTCCTGTGTGAATGCTATTCCTATCATGAGCTGGAGAGAAATCTTGAGCTGCTATTAACATTAACTTTATAGGCAACTAACTGCAGTGCTTGAAAGCACATCCAGATCCCTTCTGTTGGCTGGTAATCAAAGTTATATGTACTCACCAGTAGGACAGAAGTATGACTCAAATTCTGAGAACAAAGTTTATTCTGTTCCCTTTGAAGCATGGGCAATTTTTTTGGCTAACAGATATTCCATTAGAGGTTTGCGGGGAGGGTAGGTGTGTGTGTGCATACATGTACAAGTACACATACATAAAGGCTGGAGACAAGAAACAGCATAGACAAGTCTGTGACTTAACTAGTAGGAGTAGGAGAATCCATCCAGTTTCACAAAGTCACAGAAGCTTCTCATCTGTGGGCTCTTGAAGACACTGCATGAATGGCATTTGTATCAAGAGGTACAAGATATTCCTGTAAAGCAGGGGTGGGGGACTTGTGGCCCTCCAGATATTGTTGGATTGCAACTCCCATCAGCCCTCACCATTGGCTATGCTGGCAAGGGTTGGTGGGAGTTGCAGTCCAACAACATCTGGAGGACCACATGTCTCTCATCCCTGCTGTAAAGCAATTTTTCCCAACCCAGTGCCATCCAGGTGTTTTCGACTATAACTCCCATCAGTCCTTGCCAGCACACCCAGTGGTCAGGAATGCTGGGAGTTGCATTCTAAAACATCAGAAAGGCACCAGAAAGGGGGGAAACATAGATAAATCACTGCCCTTCTTTGTATAACTCTTTGTCTCTCTTTGAAATCCTCAGATGGCTTACTCTCCCTATTTGCATTTGCATGGTGTGTGTGTGTGTGTGTGTGTGTGTGTGTGTGTGTGTTTGTTTCAAGAATTGCATGTGCAGGGGATCTGGATTGGGACCATTGTGTGGGTGTAGGGGGGCCAATACCAGCTTCCCTTTCATACCATTTAGCAGCTTCAGGGGACTGGGCAATTTTTATCAGGACCGCAAAGCAGAGGGAAAGAATTGACACTCTTCTACTGGTCTCTGGGTCAGGGACCCCATATATACATTCATTCATTCATTCATTCATTCTCTCTCTCTCTCTCACTCACACACACACACACACACACACACACTAATGCATATCCACATTTAATATAATGTAGATTTTGGCCCTTACTGTAATAAGATTATGACCCACTCTTAGAGATGTTTGGCATAGTTATGGCAACAATATGATCAGTGACCATATGAGCTTCTATCATTCAAGTCAGTGACTTGATGGTCAATCCATAGTGGTATCCAAGAGCCATCAAAAACACCCAAAGCAGTCTAAGCATCCACAACATCAGACTTCACTAAGTCTTGAGTCCCATCATTTATGTGATTGCTGATGCCGCTGCCACCACCCCGGTAAACATTTTCCTCTAACACCACCTTGTTGTCTGCACACCTTTCATTCATTTTTGTCAGCTATTCCTAGCCCAGACCAGATTCAGAGGCATCATGGAAAGAGAAAATGCATCTTTCCCAGCTTTCTCTTGCTGCTGCTACCACCATGCTCATCAAAGCATCTGCCCAGGCTCGTGACATCTTTATACCCTACTCATGTCAAGGGAGAAGACCTGTTAAAGCCTAGAATAGGCCCACATGGATGACCCAGCAAGTTCAGTACTGTTGAAGGAATAGGCTGCCTATGAGAGGGGTGGGAAATGTGTGGACCTCCAGATGTTACTGGACTGCAACTCCCATCAGCCTTACCCAGCACAGCCAGTGGTGAGGGATTATGGGAGTTGCGGTCCAATGACATCTGGAGGACCCCATCCCCCTTACCCCTGGCCTGTGGGCAGGCTCAAAGCTCAGCCACCCATATGGAACCTTGGGCATCATCTTTTGGCAGGACTAGACTAGAAGAAATGCTTTTAGCCATTTGAATATTTTGGGCAGGACGGGGCATTGATAGACTGGTGATGCGATAGCCATGGCTTATCAGCAAAAGTAGAGATATGGCTTAGGGAGGTGAGTTAGGAGTAGGGATGTACGAAAGTCACTTACCTTTCACAGATTATGTTGATGGTGGGAATCCTCGCTGGAACCCTCGCTGACGGGGAGGCGCTCCGTTCCTCCCCCCCGGAATCCTCCGTGGCCGGCTGTGCTCCGCGGCAGCTCTGCGGAGCAGCCGGCCAGGCCCAGCCAGGCCAGAGCCGTCCGCAGCCGGATTTCCGGCCACGGAGGGCTCTGGGTAAAAAAACAAAAAAACCCGCGTACGCAAATGGCGGTGGCTACGGCCGCCGCCATTTGCGTTCATTATTTTTGCCCGTCTTAGTCTACGTAAATATTTACGTAGACTATGACGGCAAAAATAAAGGGGAAGGCAAATAGCGTAGCGGGCACTATTTGCGTCCCTTTTTGATTCCCCGTTTTAGCCTACATAAATATTTACGTAGGTTAAATATTTACGTAGGCCAAAACGGGGAGTCAAAAAGGGACGCAAATAGCGCCTGCTACGCTATTTGTGTTCTCCTTTATTTTCGCCGTCATAGTCTATGTAAATATTTACGTAGACTAAGACGGGCAAAAATAATGAACGCAAATGGCGGCGGCCATAGCCGCCGCCATTTGCATACTTTTTTTTTTTTTTTTTAGCCACCCAGCCATGATAGGCTACGTAAAGATTTACGTAGCCTGTCACGTCGTGTTTTGTTTTTTTAAAAAACCTAGCCATGATAGGCTACGTAAATCTTTACATAGCCTATCACGTCTTTTTTTTTTTTTTTTTTTTACAAGAGTGGAAATGGCGGCGGCAGCAGCTGGTCAGAAGACCAGCCGCTGCAGCTGCTGCAGCTGCCACCACCGCCCGGAAGATCCGCCCCAGGTGAGTCTCGTCCCAGGGGGATCCGTGGGGGGGCTGGGGGATGGCAGGCCGTTCCGCCACGGAGTTTGGGGGGCTGAATGCATTGGCATTCGGCCTCACCGAGATCCATGGCAGAATTCTCTGCCATCCCTAGTTAGGAGTAGGGATGGGGGAAAATTAATTCAGTTCACATTTTACTGAGAACTTGCCTAATTTCACAATTTCAAACCAATATGCGAACTGAAGCTCAATTCTCTGAATTTTGTGATGGAGTTCTCCAATCAAAAAATATATGCAAAAATGTATATATTAGGGAAAACATTAAAAATGCATTGTATTGGGGAAATTGCTTGCAAAAAAAATGTATACTAGGCAAAGATATGTACAGAAATGAATGCATTAGGAGAAATGTGTACAAAGATGCTTATGAATTTTCATCCAAACTTTAAAAATAAAAAACTCAAATTTAGGGTGAACCGAAGATTTCTGGGTCATGAAGTAGATGGATGGGATAATCATAGGCCATTTAGGATACGATACTCTGACTTGGATTCCTGCATTGAGCAGGGGGTTGGACTCGATGGCCTTGTAGGCCCCTTCCAACCCTACTGTTCTATGATTCTATGATCCTCATACAGACACACCAAATCAGATACAATTTTTAGAAGGTACTACAGAGATCTGTTGAACATATATCAGTAGAGCTTTGTTCCGAAATAAGGGGTTCCTGTTATGTTGTAAGGCAGCCACATTTCCCACATGAAGGACTACCTGTCAATATAAAAGGCAAATATTCAAAGAACAAAGCAATGTTGCAATAGTTGTAAGTACTAGCTACACATGCAAAGTCCTGTGTATCCGAGTGTTGGTCTAATGCAGGGGTGGGTAATGCTACTAACGCAAGGCCTGCAAGCTGCATGCAGCTCCCACTGCCCCTGTCAGGCCTCCCCCCGCCCAGGGGGACAGAATTGGCAATTTGCCACTGAAGTTTGGTAGCAAACCACTATGGAAGCTTACCAAGGACAAATTGGTTTCAAGCCAATTTTTTTGCTGCCACAGTAAAAGTATGACCTACAGCAGGTGGGGAGTTGCTCACCCCTTGTCTAATGTATGCTAGTATTCAGAAGACCGAGGGTGCTTCCAGACAAGGATTTTATTGTACTATTGCCCTGCCTCATTCATGGAATTTTACAGAGGATCCAGATAACATCATCTTCCATTTGCAACCCTCCCGCGTTTTCCCACTGCTTCTTCCACCTTTTTTCTTACCGCAGAAAATCCATTGAAGGAAAGATGGAATAGCTGCACAATGCCTTTTGACGGGTAATGCTAGGAGCCCTCCATCTGGAAGTATCCTGAAACTCTGGCCTAGTTCAATAAGAAGTAGTGAGTCTGTCTGGTCTGAACCAATTCTGGATGCAGCTGGGGGTGCAATTGAAGGGATCCTTCCCCAAAGGGAGGGAGGAGAAGAGGTTCCACCTAATTCTCAACATCTAGCTTCTATCAGTTCCTCTGATGAAGATAGGCCACAATGAACAGTTTTGTGCCGAAAGTATATTGGGGAAGAAATGGGAGGTGGAGAGAATCCACTAGGATCTTGGTGCATTTCTCTAGCTTTACATGCCTGAAGATTCCAACTTGCAAACAAAGTCTCCTGGTAACAGGCTACCTGAAATACCCAGAGGAATTTTATCCTTAAAGCCCTCCTAAATCATCAACTTTATCAATGCTGGCAGGTATTTGTAAAGGCCTGTGGTTCTAACAAAATGTTTGCTGTAATTAACAAACAATTTAGACCTCCTGTTTGCTCAGTTGATGATATCCTGGTAGATATGCATGTCCCCAAGTGCAAGGAGGAGAGAATCCAGAAAAGAAGAGACAATGATGTTGGCATGCATTGTTTAGTTAAAGTTGCTAAGTAAAGTGAAAACTTTGTTTAAAAAAACCTCTCAGGTGGAGACCTAAGAATTAAAAAGGTAGCAAAACTAGGGTGGCCTCTTTTAAAGAGGACAGTCCTCTGTTTGAAGGCATCCTCTATCTGAAGGGCTCCCCTGTCCAATTCTGGTTTAAAGATAAAGAAACATAAGAACTGCTGTTGCCCATTAACACTTAGTAGCTGGACAGCAGACTGAACAGGCAGGCACACAGGTCACCTGGTCAAACTCTTCCACACTATGATGAGATCTACTATATTTCCATTTAAGTTATTATAATTATTTCTAAATGTGCATCTATACATATAAATTAGCATATGCAAATGCTATGCAAATCACTGGCCTCTTTTGTCCTCTTTCTTGGTAATGCATTTTCTTTCTTTTTGGATAATTCATAAGTGGCCACTGTAAGCAAAATCTAAGAATACGATCATATATAAACTCAAGAGGGGCAGCCATGTTAGCTTGTTGTAGCAAATGCAGAGAGTATTTATTTAATTTAAAATATTTCTTGGCTGCCTTCAGGGCAGAAGCCCTCCCAAGCAACAAAATACATAAAAACAGTTAAATTATTAAAAATGATAAAAACATAAAGACAGTAAAATACTAATAAAAACAATAAAAGCCAACAATAAAACCACCAACAGCAACAATGGCAGTAACCACGACAACAGCAGTCATATCAAGAGAAGGCCACAGTAACATAATATGTTAGTCTTTAAGGAGTCCTGTGGCACCTTAAAGACTAACAGAGCTAGACCTCCACTCAGTTTCACTGGGAGCAAAGGAAGGAACTGCTTAATATTTTTGAATACAGGCCTGGCCCAAGACTTTTTGCTGCCTGAGGTAAGGCACGCAATGCCCACCCCCGCTCCTACAAGTAAAGGTGCAGAGTACCCAAGACCAGCCAAGTGTTTAGCACCCAGGGCTGAAAATCCCATGGGCACCTCTGTCCTTCTGTGGCAGTAAAAATGTAACCCTGAGAAATGAAATTGCTCAAAATTTGCTTCCTTTTGGGGACACCCAAAATAAGCAGACTGAGGCAGCCATCTTACTCTGCCTAACCTTTTGATAAGCATAAGGGCACAGCAGCAATCCAATCGTGGGAGAAGAGACTCGCATGAAATCATTGTTCCTCAGCTTTTTTCTTTCCTTTTTTACAATCACCATTTGTAATTTTTCTAATCACAGAAGAACAGCCGCCATCCAACAAGAGGCCCCTCTGCAAACATTACACCACTCCGCTCCCACAGGGAAACCGATTGCATGGGCAGGTTTGTTTGTTTTTAAACAGAGAACATAAACTGGTTCTATGGCACAAGGAACTCTATCAGTGGCAGCTACATTGCTCCCATGTAAGTAATGTACATGTTTTAGATACTAAAACCAACACCACATCTTTCTGTTTCTCTACAGTGAAATGTAGAGAAATTCAAGAAACTTTATGTCTTAGTCCGAGATGGTACAATGATATTGTGTGGGGTCCACAGGTGCCTGGGCATCACTCAAGGCAACTCATACCACAACTTTAATAGCACTGGAAAAATTAAGGAGACAACCCTGTAATCACAGCTGATTTTTATGCAGTGTTTGCATAATCACCAATTGGTTTCAGTGAAAATGGTTCCTATCTGGTGGAGGTAGAAGGAGAAGGAGAGCAGAGAACTGGTTAGGGAGTAGTAGAAGTATTAAAAAGTGCTTACAGGATCTCTTGCAAATGGCAAGCTGAATCTAAGCTTATAGGAAGATGCTGTGGCAAAAAAAAGCCAACACTATTGTGGCTTTCATAAGGAGACACATTGTTCCTAAGCTGTGTAAAGATCACACTCAGGCCACTGATACATATGCTAAGATGTGAGCTCAGATTTGAAAATGATACTGACACACTGGAAAGGCTACAAAAGGCAGCTACATAGATGATTTAGATGCCAAGAAAGGAGCTAGAAAACGAAGTGTAGAGCTGAACCCAGATTTCACTAAATGGGACAAGTAACAAAATTGTGAACTTCAAGTTTTGAATGCAGGATTTTGCCTTGTAATTTGAGTGTTTGCCAGAAATGGCAAACATTACACATCAAACTCTGCATGTCACACTAGCATTGGCTCTATTAAGAATATGGAAAGAACAAAATGCAGAAGTGATATCTAAGGAATTAATCATGCTGATGGGAACTTTTAACACTGAATTCTTGGTACATGGAGCTGTAGCAAATAGCCATGGTAAAAAAATTCCCATATCCATTTACATTAGCTAAAGGCAAAGTTAAAATATCTGATTTTTAAATAAAATATGCAACGATTTTATTTCATATACAAATCAGGGACATATGCAGCAACATCTATCAAAGCCGTCGCACAGATGACTGAGAAGAGACTAAATAGAATATGCTATTATGAAGCATTTCCAAGCAGCCAATGGATTCCACTCCTATTTTAGCCTGTAAAGTAAAGGGAGGGTTGGACTCGATGGCCTTGTAGGCACCTTCCAACCCTACTATTCTATGATTCTATGAGGGGGGATATGTTTTACCCTCTGTCAACAACTAGATTTAAACTTGATGTAATTTTCTCTTTTTTGCTTGTATATTTCTCTTTGTATTTGGAAAATTAATAAAATCATTTAAATAATGACTTGAGTACTAGATATCATCTCTTGATGGTTTTGATTTTGGCAGATGTCAAATGTGAAATCTGGATCTGTTGAATATCAAATTCTACTTAGTATTGCATGTCATTTCTCAAATACTGAAATAAATGCCACTGTATGTCAAATATCAATAGATTCTGTGAATACTCAGCACTTATCTAGTGAGTACTGAACATCAAAATCTGCAGAGGAGAATACTAATGAGAGTTTTTGGGGAGTACCTTCACTCCTGGTCTAATGAGAACCTGTACATGGTCCAGTGATAATGCCTTCTGGAGCAAGTAGTCAAGCCAGCTTAAGCAGTAAGTGTTATAGCTTAAGTGGTTTGTGTTCTGCACTACCTAACTACTGTTATCTGCTCAACTTCCAGCTGTTTCATGTGGATAAACAAGCACTTTCACAGCTTGAAGGTGCTCATTAAATACATCTAGCACATGCCAGTATTTGCAAGCCACCCTTGACTGACAGCAAATGGCCTCACCCCTAACCCTGTACTCCATAAACCTACTTTACTAACATCTGACTTAATTTTTTTTCTTCGATTACGCCATTGTATAGGCTTCTAACAAATGAGGATAGCTATATTCTAGATTGCCTTGACATTAAGAGGACCAGTTAAATGCTTCCCAACAATCTAAAAACCCATGCCCATAATGCAAGAGGAATGTTAACTTTGCTAACTGGATGTTGAAACAGCTTTACACTGGACTGCCTACTCCAGGGGTACAGATCCTTAGTCTCAGTCAGGGGCAAATCTGGCCCTTAGGGGTCCCAATCTGGCTCTCTAGGGTTCCCCAGAAGGCCATGCCCCCTTCCTCTGTCCCCACCCCACCCCTAAGCACTGATAATTTGGTGGTTTGCTGGCTTTTGTGCAGATTTTCCCCATTCTAAAAGGTTGAAATTACTGCTGCGCTGAAAATTTCTTCTACATTTTTTTCGGCCATTCTCATTCAAATTGCTAGGAAAGAAAAAGGGAGTCAAAAGAGAAGAACATTTTTCCGAAATTTTCATAGGTTGGGTTCAGAGTTCTTGTGCTTACGTTACTTAAGAGGTGGCTGAGGAGTGGGCACAACTGTCCTGTCTTTCATTGTATTATCACATCTCTGGCACCCTGTAGTGTCTTTGGACTCCCACTCTTCAGCCCAGGGAAAGCCATCATTAGGTAATTCTTCCCAGAGGGCCTTTTCAGATCACGAAATGCAGGTCACCTGCTGACCAATGGAAAGAAGTGTAATAGAAAGGAAAACACACAGAGAGCACCCTTGGCTACCTTTTAGTGATTTGATAAGCTCAAAAAACGCCACCAAAACTTTTTCATAAAACATGCTCTCAAAAGACATTTTCCTCAGAAAGGTTCTGAGATTTTTCTTTTTTTACCCCCTAAAAATTAAATGCCACACTGAAGAATTTTCTCCAAATTTTCTTCACCATTTTCTTCACCATGGTGGCCACTTTCCCTCCCTTCCCCAGAATGCTTTGGGATGATGCTAGGTATGGGGCACTGTGGAGGATGCCAAGTATGTATGTATGTATGTATGTATTTAATTCAGTTTATAACCTGCCTATATGCAAATCCTCTGGGCGGTGTATAAAGTTAAAAACAATTTAACAAAAAACCCTACAATTAAAAACACAGCATAAAACAGTATACAACAGTCAGCAAAAGGAACAAGAGTTCTAAAAGGGGAAGGCCTGCCGGAAAAATAAAGTCTTTAATTCTTACTTTAAAAGCTTCAGTGAGGACAGCAAGTGCATTTCAACCAGCAGGTCATTCCACAACTGAGGGGCGGCAAAGGAAAAGGTCATCTTGTGTGTGGCTGCCAATCTCACAATAGGCAGCCACCCCAGATAGCTTCAAAGGATTTAGGTGATGGCAGGGATTGGTGAAGCGCCGCCCACACTCAAGCCCCCATGAGCTTGGCGAGCCACCTGCAGTCACCCCAGGCCCCATCTGCAAGTGCCTGCCATTTTACTGAGGTCTTTTTAAAAACAAAACAAAAAAAGGCTAATTAAAATGCACATATTTAAATTATGGCTCTAACAGTGTATAGATCAAACTTCCCCAGCCCGAATGTGCACATATTTAAATATGCACACTTTTAATTGGCTCCTTTTTTTGTTAAAAAAAAACCTTGGCAAAATGGCGGGCATTGGTGGACAGGTCCGGGTGAGTGCAGGGAGCATTCAAAAGGGTATGAGCAAGGGTGAGCAAGGCCGAGCAAGGCCAGGGGCTCAGCAGGCGTGGTCTGGGGGTGAGGGCAGTGGGGAGCCCGACGGACTCCCGGACCCATTCGGGCATCCATGCCATCCCTAGGGGGTGGACTGGGATACAGCTAGGGATGTACGGACTGTGTAAAATCTGCCCCATCTGTGTTTCGTGGATTGTCAGGCACCTTTTGTTCCATTGTCCACTCACACACAGATGCAAATATCTTTTTTTCATCATGCAGAAAAATACACAAATAATTACGTAAGAGGTTTCATAAGAATTTACGTAATTTACCTTAGTACGTAACATTTAGCATATTGTCCCCAATTCCATTCAACTTTTCGTAAGCAGAAACTTGTATATTTCCCTACAAATAAATATGCGGAAATTTCAGGAAAGTGAAAAAATCATTCGAAAGACTCTGCGTGGCCTGTGGGGGTCACTCCACAGCGGATTCCACAGGTCAGATTCCTAGAAATCTGAGCTCATTTTAGTCTGTCTCAAACTTCTCCAGCATCCCTAGACGTAGGGGAGAAGGTGCTCCCTAAGGTAACTTGGACCTAGACCATGTAAAGGCCTTAAAGGTAAGATCAAGCACTTTATAAATTGCTCAGAAACAAATTGGCAGCCAGTGTAAAGATTTTAAAACCGGTGTAATATGGTCTCCACAGGGTGTCCCAGAGACCAACCTGGCTGCCATATTTTGTACCTGTCAGAGTTTCTGAACTAGATATACAGGTAGCCCCAAGTACAGCTCAGTACAGAAATCAAGCCTAGAGGTTACCAGCATGTGCACCACTGTTTACCAGATCCACATATTCCAGGAATGGGTGTAGCCAGCATATCAGCTGAACCTGATAACAGGCACTCCTCATGGTTGCCTTCACTGGGGTGCCGGGTTGGGTCAAGAAGCACCCCCAAGCTACGAACTTGCTCCTTCAGCCTCTGTGGTTTTTCCCATGATACTCTTCGGAGCATCTACATCAGCTTTCTCCAACTTGGTGCCCTCCAAATGTTTCGGGCTACAAGTCCTGATTTTCCTGATCATTGGCCATGCTGGTTGAGGCTGCTGGGAGTTGAAGTCCAAACTGTTTGGAGGGTGCCAGGTTGGGGAAGGTTGGTCTACATCCTCCACCCACATGTTTAGAAAGGATCACATGGGTATACATCATGCTGGAAAAGTCTGCCCCACTCTGCCTAGACATTTTTAATGCACTGGATTGAACTCAGTAAGGCAAAAATGACAACCAGAACATGAAAAGGAACACCACGATTCAAATCAACCACAGTAGCCTCATGGGTCAAATCAGAAGGTTGTGGGTATCTTGTAAAAGAAGAGAGCTTCAGCTATTGGGTGGTATAAAAATGTCATACAAACATACATAAAGGCAAGCACAGGGTACGTTGGAGAGTTTCCACCCAGGGAGGAGCAGCAACTGACTGGTACGCTCACACAATCGTCCAACTCCACTGGAAGATAATCTTGGTAAGCCGTAAGGATGACATTGCTCTAGCAAATCCCCATGTAGCCATGGGTGACCTTGGGCCAGTCACTACCTCTCAGTCTAGTCTACCTTGCAGGGTTGCTGTGAAGATAAAAAGGAGAAAGTAGTATGTATGCTGTCTTGAGCTCCTTGAAGGAAAGTCGGAAGACAGGTAATTTAATTCTGTGTTAATTGAGCTTCCATTGTGGCTCTGTCACTGTGCATCCGGTGTCTACTCTCAGACTGCGTTATCATCTTCCAACACATCACTTCACCCCAATGCAACTCAGTGGTTATGGTGGCCTGTTAAAAGCAGACATGTGTGCCAACGCCATTCAGCATGCACTGTACTGCTGCAGCTGAAACTCCCTGTGGGCTGATGGGGTGGCGCGATTCAGCCCCGTTCCATATGGTACCACATCAACAGAGTAAGAATGCGACACTTCACATTGTTATGCCAGCCACATGAGATCCCATCACTTCAGACACTGAAAGTCAACTCAAGGCTATGTTCCCAAAACAACATTAGGACAATACCTTCATTAGGCCAAACAAAGCATTAAAAAATATTGCACACACTTTCGCGTTCTCCAGAGTTCTTTCTGTTTTCCAAAAGGAAGTCTCCTCATGACCCAACACAGCTACCTTTGCTTTTCAGGTTGAGGTGTGACCTCACGTAAGGGGGATCAATGTGATGGAACTGCTCCGGCTGGAGAGACAAGGGCCTTTATTGGTGCAGGAACTCTTAAAGGTCACTTACATAAAACAAAGAGGTGAAGGACTGAACCTAGCAAATCCAGGGAACTAAGCCAGTAATCCCTGTTTTACCCAGTCCAGGCTCCTGACGTCTTTGTTGAGAGAGAGAAAGAGAGAGGAGGGGGTGGGGAAAAATATTTTGGGGGTATTATCCGTTAAATGAAAAAGGTTTGCTAGAAAACTCCTCAGTGCCGTAGACTGTCAGAGGTAGGTAAAAGCTGGTTGAGAAAAGGAGGGGAGAAAGTCAAAGATGCCCCCAGCCAAACTCCAGCATGGACTCCTCTCTTCTACAGGGTTTGTTGCTGCTGCTTACAGTTAAGATCAATCTAGAATAAAATAACATTTATATAGTGGTTTAGAATGTTCAAAGTGCTTAATGTACATACCTTTGTAATCCTTATAGCAGCCTTGTAAGGTGGGCCAGTATTATCATCCCCACCCCCAAGTAGAGGATGGAGCAGACTTGTGGTCTGTCGCTCCAGAGGGTTGGACTAGAACTAATGGATGGAAATGGCAAGGAAGTACATTTTGGCTAAACAGTAGGAGAAATCTTAGGCTGCAGAAGCAGGGGCATAGTGTCTGGATCACAAGTAGCAGTAATTCTGCTCTGTTTTGCACTAGTCAGGCTGCAGCTGGAGTACTGTGCCCAGGTATGGGTGCTGCATTAAGAGAAGATTGACAAACTGGAGCATGTCTGGAGGAGAGCAGTAAGGATGGTGAGGGTTCTGGAAACCAGGTCCTGTGAGGAATGGAGAGAAGAGCTGGGTATATTGAGCCTGGAGTATATTGAGCCTGGAGAAGAGAAGATTAAGATACCATCTTCAAATATCTGAAGGGCTGTCAGGCAGAAAATGAAGCAGACTTGTTCTCCCTTTCTCCAGAGTGCGGGACTAGAACCAATGGGTGGAATGGTAGGGAAGGTGATTTGGGCTAAACATTAGACTTCCTAATGGTAAGAGATGCTCACAGTGGAATGCACTGTCTCAGGAGGTGATGGGCTCTCCTTGGCTGGAGGTATTTACGCAGAGGCTGGATGACCATCCAGCAGGGATACTATGGGTGAATCCTGCATTGCAGATCCTGCATTGAGCAGGGGGTTGGATTAGATGACCTCCACGGCACCTTCCAACTCCAGGCTTCTATGATAAGTTTCACTGGTGTAGTGACAAGGAATAAGCTGTAACTTGGGCATGGACACCTTTGGAAATCACGATAATGGACTTCTCAGCTCCAGCAACGGCACAACTGTTCTTTAAAAAGGAGAAACTGGAAGCCTTCATAGGTATGGGAAATGTGTGAGAACCTTAAAGAGACAATGGTGAAAGACAGGAGCAAGGGAATAATGCAGTTGAATGGAGAGATGTCCCTCAGTAATGTCTCAAATTAAGAGCCATGTTTCCATAAACAGACATTAAAAGCCATATCTTTTTGGCATTAACATAACAATAGGCATCCCTTATTATTCCAAAGCACCGCTGCATGTCAGTGACATAGGAGATTCCTTGACAAGTACATTAAAGGGGAAAACACCCACCCACACATGCACATCTTTGAAGAAATGCAAGTGGATAAGATGGATCAGAAAAAGCTTGCTCAGGCAATCAATGCATAAGGTAGGGGTACAAAAAGTGCAGCCCTCCAAGCCCTGTTGGGTGCCCCCCCCCCGATCCCCAGAGAAAAAACAGGAAAAATGCTTTAAGAATGGGTTCTGTGGATCCTGCCATAGAAGCCTAGTTCCTAGAGTAATCCTGGAGCATCCTGGGAAGCAGTCCTTGAAGGATCGTGCCTGCTGCCTAGGATGCTCTAGGAATGGAGCTACTATGGCAGGGACCATACAGCCTGTTCCTAGAGTAGGTTTTCTTCTTTTTCCCCCAGGGGTTTTTAATGGAAAAGTTCCAGATAGCAGAGTGTAGGATCTAGGATGTCAGAATCCTTAAGCAAGAGAGTGGATTAAAGGAAAGACAAGGGCTTAGAGCCAGGATTCCTGGTTGGCTAGGTGGGTTGAGAACTAAGGTTTCGGGAGGAGCGTTGGCTTTAGTTGATCAAAGCAGGTGGCAGGACTATGAAACGCACTTTGGGGCAGGAGGTGGATTTCAGCGAATGGCTGAAAGAATGAGTGAGTGAGTGAGAGTGTGTGTGTGTGTGTGTGTGTGTGTGAGAGAGAATGAGTGATGTCTGCGAGCAGTGTGCATGCACGTGTGAGCTATGTCCGTGCATGTGCGAGTGAGCGGTGTGCATGCATGTGCACATATGAGAGCATGGTGTGTGCATGCACATGCAAATGAGTGGTATATATGCATACATGCAAGTGATTGATGTGTGCACACATGCATGCATGCGAGTAATGTGTGTATGCATAAATGGGAATGAGTGGTGTGTGAGTTGTATGTTGTATGTGACTGCGTGTGCACATATGTCACATACGTACAGCCCCTCACACCCCAGCAGACACCAACTGCACCCCTCAAGGACAAAAAGACTGTGCACCGCTGGCCTAAAGGGAACATTATTACCAACAGAAGTATTCCATGAGCCTTGATATGGTATATCTAAGACCTACAGCTGGGGTGTTTTCTGAAATTCTATGCATTCCCCCTCCGTTCTAGTATCACAGGAGTGATGAGCCCTGAACACAACTACAGGCTTGCAAGTCTGCAAGTGCCCATTACAAAAGGAATTTGGCAAGTAGGCATTCAGGAACAAGAATGCCTGGTGATGCAATGTCCTTCGTCCTGAAATGGAGCACAGAAAACCTTTTCATGGGCTCTAAATCTGCAGCTACAATAAAGCCTTCATACAGACAATCTGCTTAAGCAGAACGTCATGCTCGCCTTTATTTTATTTTAATTGCAAAAGGCTATCCAGTTTCACTGCTAAAATATGCAGATCTTAAGACAATGTGCGTAGCTTCATTAACCTCCTTTTTCTTTACGTCAACATCTCTACAATGGTGAAATGCAAGTGATCTATGACATGGGGCCAACAGCTGTGACGAACATTTTCCAGTGAATTGACATTTTTCAGCAGGGGGCGGGGCATGTGTGTGTGTGGTGGGAATCACAACTTTTCTTAGGCTCTGAGAACTGCAGAAGACATCTCATGGCTCTACAGAACTTCCTTCCACAATTACTGCTGCAAGGGTTAACTGAAGCAGCCTTTGATATATGTTACACATGCCTTTTAGTTCAAGTATGCAGATAAATAGAACTATTTTTATGCCCCGACATATCTAGGCCAAATTACACCAAACCGTGACAAATTATAATATTACTACTACTACTGTTTCAAAACGCCCTGGGTATAGAATCCATAACATCTATGTTACCTAAAGCACCTAGTACACTTCTGAAGTCAAATCACTACTAAATGGTCTAATTTTTTCCCCATAATTTTTGCTAATGCATCTACTGAACACTTTTGATTTAGTCATTAGTGTAGAGTCAAACCATCATTACTTATGCACACTGACAAGCAAGTTATAGTCCTGGATACTTTCCTGGTCGGGGAAAGCTGGGAATTGTAGGGCCTTTTCCCATCTAAACATGCATAGGATTGTACCATAAACCCAAAAAGGGCAAAGGAGGACATTTAGATCAGAACACTGTATGTTAGGTCTTCAGTGCAATCCTGTATATACCTACTGAGAGATAAGGCCCACTGAGTTCAGTGGGGCTTTCTCCCAAGTAGGTAAACATAGGAAAGCTGTTGAAAGCTGCTCTGATGGGTTATTCTTAGGTTCCAGGTAAGTTTAGTGCACTAGTCTGATGTTACATTATATTATAAAAGCAACTATTTCTCAACTTCTCTCTCCTTGGCTCCTTAATAATATATTGAATTAGAAACTGGCATTGCTTTGATTCTCCGCCCCAAAGTTGGCCTGCCCCCAAAGTTGGCCCACACATGTGCTGGACTGCTTGGCAAACCCACTGACCTGGTCCTTAAGGAGTTTAATGAAGGATCTGAAACAGGAATCTGCCCTTCCACGTGTATAAAAGCCATGAGCCTGGATTCCACGAAGCCAGGTTATGAGTTGTTAAATATTAATACTCAATAAGAGTTATTAATATGTTGATGGTGACAGCCTACCTCGGAGGAAATCTGGGATCACCCATGGTGGGGAGGGAAAGCAGCCTTGCCTCCCTGCACACCTGCCCCACCCCTGACATTTCTGGACATCCCACATGACTGTAAGAAGCACATACAATATACTACTACTACAACTGTCTACTTAAGAACACCAATATCCAGAAGGCTCCCATTTGAACTTAAACTGACCTTAGCAGGAAATGAATTCCTCTGCTGGACATCAGCTACTGAGCATCAATTTCTTTTCTTTTTCCTTTATATCCTGCATATAACACTGTACAGAGTATAACAGAGTCTGGTTACAAGCACCATCGTGTATCCGACAATATTGGTTTTTCAGTAAGAATATACCAAGTGTATGCCATAAGAAATTAAATCCATCATTAGACTAACACTTAGTTGGTCCAGCAAAGTTGTTGTTCAGTCGTTAAATCATGTCCGACTAATTCAGCATACATAACAATGCACTGCAAATCATCCCATTCAAAGTGCAAATAATTCTAAAAGATGTTTGCCTCTTAACTCATCGAGTCCAGTAGCTTACACACTTGTCTCAATTTCCATAGTCGTTTATCTTATTTGGCTTTTCCCTGCCTTCACAGGATCTTAGAATGAGAATCAATTTTTTGCTTGGAAATAGCAACAACTTTAATAACTGTCTTTGTTTTACTATAATGTTGATTGGTTCTTCCATTTTCAACTTTAGCTTGGTGCTTGCTACACATAAACTGGGAAAAAAAAGAACAGATGCTGGATTCCTTACAGTACACCTGCTTGTAGCTCCATTTGTAACAAAAATTAAAAACATTTAACAGTAAATTAACTTAGTAAATTTGTAATTAAATTATGCATCTGAACAAACTATACTTTTAAATTAATACACCAAACATGATAATTTTATGAGCAAACCAAGTTATACACAAGTCATGGTAGGTTCCTAAAATAATAAGGTGACATTAGTTCTGTAAAGGGCATTAAAAATAAGTGTTGGATATTTTTCTATTTCACCTCAAATTGGGGGGGGGAGGAGAAAAAACAGGGGAATGAGTTTTTTTTCTATAGTGTCAAAATTTCTGGAAATTTTACATCTCTAGGGATAAGTTCCAGGGGAGTATTAGGGGGTTTAATTTCCTTTCCTCCCATGAGAGCGCACATTGGAGATTCAGGGTGTCTTTGTAGTGTTTGTTTTACTTACAAATATATAAGCAGAGCATGGTGGAGACAAAAGGGTGTCCTGCATTGGCTGCAGCAGACTCCAAGTGAAGGGGCTAACCTAAAAGCAAAGTAATGAAGCAGGCAAAGGTCCTAGCACAAAGGTTTTAGTCCTTCCATCCAATGGGGGTCAGCCATGAGTGGATCAGACAGCAGGCAAAGGTCAAAACACAGTTAGGCAGTCAGCTACATTACACAGTCCAGAAACAAAGTCCACAAGTTAGCCAAGAGGTAGCACAAGGCAATATCTAGAAAAGAAAGCAAAAAAGCACCAAAGCTGATAGAATGATGTTCTAGCAGCTAGCACTAGCTAGGTAGACACTGAAGGCTTTTAACACCAGAGCCTGCTGAGCCCCACCCAGAGCCCAGCTGCAGTGCATTAGAGCTCTCTGATCAGAGCCCTACTCATGAGGAGTCACTTTCTCCTGAGGAGTCCTTCCTTGAAAGCGAGTGATCCTTCTCACAGGAGCCCTACTGGTCTGTCATTTGAGGTGACAATGCTCCTTGGGGGCAGGGGGTTGCTCAGCTTCTGCCTCAGAGGCAAAGCCCTCTCTCCCTGACAGGGACAGACCTGCAGCCATCTCCCCCGAGGGCCCAGGCTCCTCCTGGTCTGGTGACAGTAACTGCTCTGGGGTACCCTCATTTTCTGGGAGCTCCAGCTCTTCCTCTGAGGAGGATTCTTCCAATGGGGCATGGGGCATGATAACAGGAAAACAGCAGACAATAGGCCACCCACTTCTGCAGCAACCCCCTTCCCAATTTCATCTAGTTTCCAACTAGAAAACTCACATCTCTCTCTCCATCTAGGGAAACCACATATTAATTGCCCCCAAAGAGGAAATGCATCACTAAAACAGAGGACAAAAGAGGACACACATTTGCATAAAATTTGCATATGATAATTCATGTTTATAATTTAAATAGAAAAACAGTAGATCTCACCATAGTGTGGAAGAGTTTGAGCAGGTGATCTGTGAGGTGCTTGCCTGTTCAGTCTGCTGTCCAAATACTCACTGTTGATGGGCAACTGTTCCGATGGTTCTTTATCTCTAAACCAGAACTGGACAGGACAGCCCTTCAAACAGAGGACCATCCTCCATAAAAGAGGACACATGGCCACTCTATTCATTCACTGCCATTTCTCATACATCTATGGAACACTACTCTCAGATCTCACTCCATGCAACTGAATTGCCTGTTCAGGGAAACATCCACAACCATTCAAGAAACATTAAGTTTCTTTTATCAAATCTCTGACTTTCATCAGGTTTCACAGGTTAGGCAAAGTCATAAGAATACACCCATTCAAGGTAATTGGATGGCTAACCCTCAACAGTATTTTAAGAACAAGACACGATGCTGAAGGAATCCCATAATACAGGGGTGGGCAACTTGTGGCCCTCCAGATGTTTTGGCCTGCCATCAGCCCTAGCCAGCATAGCTGCTGGTGAGGGATGATGCGAGTTGTAGGCCAAAATAATTTGCCCACCCCTGTCATAATAAGCTATCCTGCCATTGTTATCTCTGACAATGGTCAGAAATGCAATGTTGTGGTTGAATATCTTTGGGGCTTCCCAGGTGTCTCTCGCAAATGAAGTTTTATTGGGTATTCTCATGAAACAGGAACAAATCTTGAACAAATGTCAGTTATAGCATCTGAGGATTAACATTCTCAAAGCAGCACCGGTTTTAGAACTGATGAAGGAATATGAGGAAAATATATACCATGAATGGGCAGGGTTTTTTTGTTTTTTGTTTTGGTAGGCTCACAGAGGTATTTTTCTTTTTTTTAAAGTTAGAAATTTCTTGTTTATTTATGGCTGACAAAGCAGGGGACCAGAGCCTGATGCCCAGGGCTCCTGGTTCAAGATCTATGGCACCTGGTAGCCTATTTTCCATCTTTAGAGGCTCTATACCAGGGACGGAGAATGTGTCGCCCTTCAGATGTTGTGGACGGTCACTCTTACGATCCCTCACCATTGGCTATGCTGGCTAGAGCCAATGGGAGTTGCAGTCCAACATCTGGAGGGCCACATGTTCCCCATCCCTGCTCTATACTTTGCTTGAAATACTAGATATTGGGGATAAATGACAGGGGAGGACTGTGACAAAAAACCCTATATTCTTTTGTAGTTCAACAGTGCCCCCTGGTGTATCTGGTACATTGGCACCATGCTGAGATGTCTGAATAGGCTTATCTTACCTTGTTCTCCAATTCTCAACCAAAAATTTAAGCTCTTTTTTATACTAAGCTAACTAGCTCAAACTGGCTGGGTCTTTTGAGATATAAGTTTGGGTTGTTACAAAGGTAGGTCCAGCCACTGAGTAATTTTCTGATTTGTTGACTAAACCACTGGTATCAGAAATGGAGGGCACAGCATGACTGGACATGAGTCAGTCTCCACTAAGGAGACTGAACTCAGACTCCCATAAAAGTAAGAGTTTGCTCACTTCTTGTGTGCTTTTCATATAACATCTAATCAGAGGCCAAGATGCTCTCTCTCAGAACATCCTGTCTGCATATGTGCTGGAACCCAAGACTCTACTCAAGTAGGTAACATGTAACTAGCTAAGGGAGCAATCCTATGGCTGCTAGTCAGCAGCTAGATGGCCATAGGATAGGTTGGTTCCTGGGAACCAACCTCGGAGCCTGCACTCTGAGGTCAGTTCCCTAAGAATTGACCTTCCTGTGTTGCCTCGCAGGCAGCTTAGAACAGCCCCACACTCTGTGCTCGGAAGAGGAGAGTGGAGTGCAGAGCAGCAAAAACGGGGCGTTCCTGGGGGCGTTCCAGGGAGGGGGAAGGCAGAAATGCTGGTACGCCACATCCAATGTGTTGTCCAGCAGCTGTTTTCCCCGCTCCGCCTTCCTGCGGCTAGACAGCCAAAATTGGCTGTCTAGCCATGAATGCAGGGTGGCTGAAGTGCAGAGGGGACAATCCCCTCCACACTTCTCCTGCCCTACATTGGATAGGCGGTCACCTCTGAGTTCAGAGGCAGACGCCAATCCCTATAGGATTGTGCCCTAAGTTAGATTGGCTTTACTGATTTTATCTGGAATTCTGTGTATGTGGTTGTTGCCTTCCCTTGCTTTTGTTCCTTTCCCAAATAAACTCTTTTTTTTATATTTGAACATTTGGCTGCATTGTTTTGAAAGGGAATTTCTCACTAAAAACTCTTGCCTGTGGGAAGGACTGCATGGTTACAAAACTACCACTCGTATTCTTAAAACTTTTACAAGGTTTCGTTACGCCCTTTGGGCAAGAAAATCCAAAGCACCTTTCTTTTTTACTTTTTCCTAGGGCTGGGCTGAAGGGAGGGGACCTTGGCAACAGGGCTCAGAAAATCCCCAAGCAGCTGGGCAGACTAGGGTGTGCCTGGGGGTTCATCCTGACTGGTGGCAGCCTGCCACTAATTCTTTTTTGCAGAACCCTTGTAAAGAAGGGGTCCACCAGCAGGGAAAGTAATTCTCTCTTCCCTGTCCACTGTTTCCTTCCTGCTCTGCTTCTGGACTTCCTTGAAACACTTGACTAGGAAGTATGGAGGGTGAAACACTTGACTAGGAAGTATGGAGGGGTGTGGGAAGGATGATGGAGTACATGGACTACTGCTAAGAAGGAAGCTTCTTACATTCTGTGGGTAGGATCCCATTGTGCCAGTGCACTTGGAGACCCTCTGCTTGTGCAACAGGGCTTTTGTGCTTCTAACAATAACCTGAAACAAGCAGAAATGCTCATTTCCAGAATGGGGCAGGTCAATGGAGCTCACGTTTGCAAGCTCCGATGGCCTGTCCGGATCTGGAAACAAGCTTTTCTGTTTGTTTCTGCGGGTATTTTAGATGCACAAAAGCCCCATGGTACAAGCAGTGGGGCTCACGAGTGCAACAGAGCCAGCAGAGACAGAGTGGCCCTTTGGGGCCCTGCCCTATATTTCCTACTCACCAGCATGACTGACAGTCTTATGACCGAGGTGGGGAGAGCTCTTTGGTACCATGTGTGAGTGGCTGTACTTAGGGATGTACGGATTGTGTAAGATCTGTTCCGTCTCTGTTTTGCAGATTGTTAGGTGCCTTTTGTTCCATAATCCGTCCATCGACAGAATTGGATTTATCTATTTATTTTGTTTCTGAATTTGTACAGATTTGCATTTGCACATTTGTGCAAATTCACATGTATGAAAATGCCCAAATTCCCACAAAATGTGGATTTTCACACTTTAATGAATGGGGGGGGGGATGTGTATTTTGGGGCAGGTTTTTTAACTTCATGTATTTTTTCAATGATTACATTTGTGCAAAATTTGGGAAAGTTAGAAAACCGCTCTGCAAGTCTGCAGAATCCACGTGACAGGGGGAAAGCCAGCCCACTGCAGAATCCACAGGTTAGATTCATGAAAATCTGAACTCGTTTGGTTCTGTTATGGATTTCCCCAACATCCCTAGCTGTATTCTGTTACTACACCAGTATGTGGTGCTTGAAAGCAGCTGGCTATGCAAACAGGGCTGGAGTAATCTGGAAGTAACCTCTAGCAGCCACATGTACCAACATGCAGTTCCTATCCAAAAGGAGGAGCATCCATCTAGACCAATGGCTCCCAAGGCTTTTTCTGAGGCTATCAGGGTGGACCGACTTACATCAATCACCTAGAGAAAACCCTGATTTAATTCAAGTTGGCCACTTATATTTCTTCACATATTTCTTAAACAATGGTGCAAATCCGATTACTAACCCATGTTAATTCACAACCCCATATAGCATTTTACAATGATGTACTTTCTGTAAGTTTTTAGATAACTTGATTTTTTAATAAACAATTTAGGGTAGAGCGCACAGTACTACCTGTGCTGTGTCAAGCTGCAGATGCAGCAGCTATACATTAGGAATGGTAAGAACCAAATCACTCACACAATCACAACAGTACTTATTTATCAAACCATATTATTCAGTACATAAAGGTTTCACATTGCATTTGCAGCAGTCTCCTGAGTTGTCAGCTCATGAACGCCTTAAACTATTTTTTAATTTTCAAATTGTATTAACCCTAACAGACAAGTCGTCACACTAGTCCACCACTGTCCTTTAAACTTTTACAAGTAGATGTTGTCTTTGCACATCCTTCGAGCTGCATCACCCTTCCCAGGAGATGAACGTCTCCATCTCATGGTGTGCTGCGCTGTGTCCCGGATTTACTCAGCTCATCACGTCCTGCCTTCTCATCTCTATTTTGTCCATTGGTTTTCCTCCCCTCCCCGCTAATGGGTAGTATCCAGTAGTGTTCCAGCACCAGTGTTAATGATGTTGCACTAGTATAAACCAACGCTTGCACAACATAACTAGCACAATGTAAAAAAACTGGCGCATTTAGGTTGCAAATTGCCACTTTTCCCCATTGTGCTGGTTGGGTTGCACAAGTATTGGTTTATGCTAGTGCAACATCACTAGCACTAGTGAGTGCGCACCACTGGATCCTTCTCATACCGCTTAGCTAGGTTACAAGAAAGCCAAATATCTGCAACAATCCCTTACACTCCTTACCTCTGACTCTCTGTCTAAGCATTTCACAAATTCTTCAAGATTCAGGCATGGGTGGGGGGCGGGTGGGGGGCGGACAGCTTGAGCATCAGTCAGTACCTGAAGGCCAAAGAGTATCCAGAAGAGTGTGCAATATTTAGAAGATCCAGTAGCCACAGCAATTGACAGGGAGACAATCGAGGACCAAGAGCACACAGCAAGGCGGAAATACACAAACCAGCCACTTGTACATAAAGCACTGCTGTACAAAAGGGGACAGAAAGCAAACTGAATACTAATATTTGTCCATCAGCCAACTGGAGGCAAGAAACAGACAGAGCTTTAGACTGTGGTGGACTAATTCTATGTACACGTATTAGGGAGTGACATCAGTGGGACTTACTTCTGTGTCAGTTCACGTTGCCATTTGGCCAGAATTTAACTGGATTGACTGGAATTTCATTCTCCTGGCCAGTTTCTAGAAAGTTTGTATTTTAAACATTTTCATTATTCTCTCCCTACTTTCTGAAGGATTTATTAAAACTTTAAATGCCCTTCAGAGGAGGAAGACACTCCCCACATCACAAGATCAAGGGCATGTTATTCTTATGCTGATTTTAAATGGGGCTTATTGGAAGAGAAAGGTGCTCTGCTTATGCTCAGAAGCACTTTACCCATAAGTTCTCCCTCCCTACCACAATTAAAAACAAATTTTGATCCACTGCAGGCAAAAGATACTGACCTGGTTTGCACATAACAGTATCCCATGGGGTTAAACAAACCATGGGTTGTCTTGCACAAGTGGGAGACAGCGAGCACGTTGCCTGCCACTTCCACTTTTACTCCACAACCTATGATTGGCCCACTTGAAGGTTGTTGAGTGAGATGAGTGAATGTGGATCACTGGGTTATTTAGGGGCTAAACAACCCAGCAGTTAACCCATGGCTTGTTGTACACGCTCTGAGGCACTCATGCAGGGGTGCCAGCATTTTGAAAACCAAAGGTGGCAACTTTGAGGCTCATTAAAATCAGTGACACTTTCTCCTGTGTCAAGATGGTTAGGATTTAGCTATTTCAGTTTTGCCTGAATATTCAGTACAGAAGTATAACAAGGAGATCACAACTGATACAGTATTTATTTACTTACTTACTTACTTATACTATGCATATGCTGCCCAACAGCAATGCTCTCTGGGTAGTTTACAATAACAATAAAATGTAAATAATATGAACATTAAATATAAACATTAAAAAGCAAATATACCATGCCTAATCATCAAAAGAACAGTATAAAGGCCACAATCCTGACAGCCTGTAGTCTGGCAGACGTATTTACCATACTTATCTCGAGCTAGCTTTTTAAACTGTAGAGGACATGGGCTGATCTGCCATCTATCTGCATGGCCATGTCCTCCTACCACACAATGTTCATGGCAGATAGGTGATGGGGGAGAGAGGAAGTAGTGGGGATGGACAAACAATTGGCAACTTTTTTGTCCAAATCTGTTAAAATTGCCTGAAGGCTGGATTGGAGGGTTGCCCTGCTCAGTCCAAATAACCCAAGTGTGAATGGGGAAATACCTCCTTTCTGAGATCCAGTGTGGTGCAGTGGTTGATGTGTTGGATTCAATACTCAGTCCTGATGCTTGATGGGGTGTTTGGGGCCAGTCTATTCTCAATCAGCATAACCTGCTATGGAGACATAAAAAGGAATTACTTCATTTACGACTTCCTCATCTCCTTGGAGCAGGGATCTTGAACTTCAGGCCCACTGGCAAAACTCAGGGCTCTCCAGATCGGTATGCCCCCTTACCCATGCCCCACCACCATTCCCTCAACCACTGATCCTTTGGTGGTTTCCTGCCTTTTCTGTGGTCTGCCTCCCCCATGCCCCATTCTGAAAGGCTGAAATGCCTCTCATAAGGGTTTAGTCACTAACAATAAAAAACTTTAGGCTAAAATATGCTGGTATTGGTATTTTTGGTATTTTGGCCCTGCCTTATTTGCCTTTGTCCCCGCCCACCACTGGAATGTGGCCTCCTAGAGCTTCTCCAAAATTGAATTCAGCTCTCAAGCTGAAAGAGGTTTGACACCCCTGACTTGGAGGAAGGGCAGGATACCAACGTGTTCAATAAATTGCATCGATCCCGAGAAAGTTAGTCAAGCAAAAGTCCCATTGAAATCAACGGGGCAAGTCAATTGCAACTAGCACAAGGCCCACTGATTTCAATGTCGATGTCAGGGTGGACACTGAGCCCACAGAATCCCAGAGTAGTTCTGATTCTGAGGAAGAGGAGTCGCTCCTGGGAAAGGAGCGCGCTCTTCTTTCCCAGGGCCAACAGCTGACGGAGGTTCCTCCCCCCAGCATTCCTAGCTTAGATAGCAGTCCTGGGAGTGACAGAGCGCGGGAAGCAGACTTGATGGACGCGCGACGCCGACGCAGAGAGCGGCGCCAAATGGAGGGCGCAGAAAAGAGGCATAGTGCCCAGTTGGTGTGCAAACAACGGCTGCGCCCAGGGGATCCAAGGGAAAAGGGGAGGGACTCTCCCTAGTCCTTAAGTTCAGGGGTCTGCCAGTAATTTCCTTTCAAACAGGGACCAACTGTTCTAACGTAGGGCATAGGTACTCTGCTGCTCATATCTAGTTGCTAACAGTAGAGTTGTTAAGTTGTAAAAGAGGAAGAAAGCTTTGAAAAGAATCCATTTGTCTGTGTCTGGACTTGGCTACTGGATTAGACTGAGAGAGGCCTCCAAGGAGCCCTTGACAGTCACAATGTCACTGATGTCAATCATTGGAATGACTTCAGTGTGACTAATTTGATCTGGGATTGGAGTTGCAATGTAGAGCACCTATAGCGTGCTCAAGGCTTTACAGAACTCCACCCAGCTAAAGGTTTGGGGTTTTTTTTTAATGGCCTTTTATGGATACCTGGACTATTTTTAAAGTCAGAGAGGAAGTAAAAAAAAAAAGAGAAAGCAATCTCTTGACATGTTAAATAAGAGTTTTTCCAGGCCTGGTATGCATAACAATGGCTGCATTTTTCTTTAATAGGACTTATCATCCTAATATAGCAATCCGGCCTTTGTGCAGATAAGAACAGCAGGACATATGATATAGCCTAGGCTCCAGGCATGAGTATCAGATGTTAAGGTAAGACCGTTTTTTTCCTGGCATGGTCCATAGCCAAATAAGCTGCAAAGGAAGTTAGATGCTGAAGTGTTCATTTAATGTCAGTGATGTGTAAACTCTGTGCCCACTGTTACTGTGGTAATGATTTACATCATCGGCATGCCCAATGCACCCACTTGAAACTGACACCAGATAAATACAGGTGGTCGAAATATCACCAATTTAAGCGCTACCTGAAACAGCACACTGAAGGGGGGAAAGCGACAACTGCCACAGCTCACATATTTGCTGAGAGGCATGGGATGGCTTCAAGACCATGTTGGAGCAAAAAGTGACTGGGGGCAGTGTCTACCTATCTTGTGGTCAAGATCCAACTACCTGGATTCTAGATCGTATCTCCTGTACACATGCATCATGTAAGAGAAAAAATGAAGTTGGGTGGTCCAGTGAGGTGCCATGGATCCAGCTGGATTTGGATGTGGGAGATCCAGGTTGAAATCCTTGACCTTTTCGACTGCTAGGTATGCTTGATCAAGGTCCAGCTTAATTCACAAACACGAAAGCACCCTGACAACCCCCAGGATAGACTGGAAGATGGGAAAGGAAACAAATAACATGTATCAATTGATACAAATAGGGTTAGTTTCCCACAATGCCTCATCAGACCTATCCACTCTACAGCTAAACATGAAGCGGTTCTTCCCTGACTTTTTTTGTTTGTTTTTTTGCGGTGCCTGAATGCATTTTGGTTCGCCCACTGCTGGTAGTGTGGTGCTATATGCTCTTTGGTTTTCTGTCTGTCTCTTTGACTTGAAGATGATAGAGAAAAATGGCTCTACTCGGAGTGCTCCTGGAGTGGATGCAGCTGTCTGGACAAAATTATGTTGGGACCTGGGACAGCCACATTGACAGGCATTGAGGGTTTCAGAGCGTCCCATCCAGGCCTAGAAGTAGATGCCAAAAGCGGGGAGGAGGCATCAAATGATGCTGACAAATAATGCAAGCTTGGTATGACAAAAGGTGGGCTGTGTGGGCTCAGTGCACAGAGTCAGGGCCAGCCTCAAGGGTAGGCATAATTGGGCACCTGCCAAGGGGGCCACACCTCAACAGGGGGCCCTGACAAGAGCCCCCTGGAGTTGCTCCTCCTCGTCACCATGGCAAACTGCTTGTGCACCTGCCTCTTGTTCCGGCCCAGGCAATGGTGGTGGTGAGAAGGAGGCGCAGCAGATGCCCCTCCCACCTTACTCACTGGCTCTCTGCCTGTCAAGCAAGCAAGTGGTAGCAATGATGGGAAAGAGGATGAGCAGCAAGAGCAGCTGGTGGCAATGGTGGTGAGAAGGTGGACTCACTGAGGGAGGGCCCCGTTGAGGGTGTCTTCCTGAGGGCCCTCCAGGACCTTGAGCTGGTGCTGTGCAGAGTGCAAACCTTAGGTTTTGGACAACTGTCATTCAAAACACACCTCACGTACTCATTGGTACTCTTGGGTAGGGCTCTTATTCTGCAGGATTGGGATGAGGCATAGCTCAGTGACAAAGCAATCATCCAACGCACAGAAGGTCCCAGGCTCAACTCCCAGCCAAAAAGGATCCCAGGTGCAGCAGGGCTGGGAAAGACCTCTGCCTGAGATGCCAGAGATCTGGGGAATAGATCCAGGCCCCAGAAAATAGATTCAGGGCTAGGGTCCCATGGGCCCAAGTCCAGTAATCCCCATGGGTAAACAAAGGCACAGAAACACTGGATCATTCTGCCATGGTTACACAAGATATCTCTGAAAGAGTTCAACATGACTTCCTAGACCAGCCTTCCCCAAGCTGGTGCCCTCCAGATGTGTTGAACTACAACCCCCAGCATCCCTGGCCAGCATGCTGGGAGTTGTAGTCCAACACATCTGGAGGGTGCCAGCTTGGGAAGGGCTGTCCTAGACTTTCTTCACAAGAGTGTTCCAAGGAACAGCCATCTTCTGGCCACACTCCAACAGGGAGTGAAGCACAATGGATGTGGCAACACAAACATGCGGTCAGCCAGAGGTCCATTGAGGCTTCTCCCTTAGACTCAGCAGGGAGATCTGGGGAACCAAGGGGGTAGTGCCTGGTAGATCTGGGGTAGAGCCTGGTTGGATAGGATCGGCACAAGGTAGCAACTAGTGGGAGATGGCACCTGAGAGGTGTCAGAGGACAAAGCTTTGATGTGTCTTGTGGACTTGGGGGTTGAATGGGGGAAAGTAAATGGCAAATGTTTTCCAGTCAAGCAGAAAGTACACTGCCACCCACCCACCCTTGATTCTGGCCCATCTTCCTTCTGCCCCAGGAGACCTTGAGAAGGAAGCTAAAACCCTGAAACTTCAGGTCAAACCCTGTGGCTTGACAACCCAATGTGCAGTTTGAAGACACCTACGAATTGCAGTGAGCTGGAACGGCGGGGACTCAGTCATGACTTTATTTTTCCTACGAATTGTTTGAAGGTGGAGACCATCTTAGTAGTGCCAAATTAGCAACTGCAACAGACAAAGCTTGTCTGCCTTTTTCAGTGTCAGAAAAAGTACGCTGGAGAGGAACGGGTGGGAATGACCCATCCTATTCAATAACCCTAGTCCTAAAACTATCACCTGGAAATAAATCCAACTGGTTTTGGCAGGTCCCATTTCCAACAATCTTGCAATGAATGCAATGAAAATGTAAAATCAGGCCCACATAATTAGATCATGACCAAGTTGTATCCACACTGTACAGGGGGCCATGGCTCAGTGGTAGAGAACCTGCTTTGCATTCAGAAGGTCCTAAGTTCAATCCCCAGCATCTCCAGGTAGGGCTAGGAAAGACCCTTGTCTGAAATGCTGAGGGCCATTGCTGCCAGTCAGTGTCAGCAATACTGGGCTAGATGGATCAATGGTCTGTCACAGTATAAGGCAGCTTCCTATGTTCCTAAACATGGCTGGGGAAAATGTATTATGCAGTAGTTAAAGTACTTGAATTACCAAGAAGGTTTGTTCCCTATTTTGACACCTTCCTTAGCCACTGATTTTAGAAGGCTGCAATATGACAATATTGGGGGGGGGGAGTCAGGGGGAGGCTTGTAGTTTTCATTAAGGGGCCCCATCTTTCTACCAATAATTCAAACCCTAACCAGTTCCAACGTTTCATAGGAACAGTGTCTGCTCTAATGTGTTACAATAATGATCACATCAATTACAGGTTCATGTGCACACAAGAGTGAGATGAAAGCAAGCTGAAAGGCTTATTAACTGAAAGTAAATCATCATATTCGACTGGCCTCAAATGCCTCTAATTGGGACTTTCATTTCTACAGACATGTTCTGTCACATTTCCACCACAAGAGGGCAGCCATTTCTAAAACAAAATTTAAATGTAAAAATAAACTGCATCCCAGAAAAGAAAAGAAAAGAAAAGAAAAAGGGGGTGGGGGAGAGAGAGAGAGAGAGAACCACAGGTCATATCCACAAAAAGAAGCACACTTTTCAGAACTCTGCCATTTTTCATGTTTGGTGAGGCAGAAAGAAGACTTTTCCAGCTGTAGATGCTATTTATAGGGAGTTTGAAGGATGGTAGACATTCAGTGAAACTTGGCTTTTATCTGCAGCCTTCTCCTCTGTAGAATCCCACAGTAGCAGCTGTTTGTAAACCACCAGAAGCATGGTGAGACTGCTGGGCAACTATCTAAAGCAGCCTTCCCCAATCTGATGCCTCCAGAGGTGTTGGACTACAACTCCCATCATCTCCAGGCAGCACAGTTGATGGGGGTTGTAGTCCAACACATCTGGAGGACATCAGGTTGGGGAAGGCTGCTGTTTCAGGTTCTATGAGGATTTCACTGTGAGGCGGACAGAAAAAAAGAAGATTCATCTGGCAATGGGGGAATGGTTGTCCGAATCTACTCTGAGACATTTTTTTCTGTGACCTTTTTTTTTTTTTAGGTATGGGTCCATTTTTAAAAACCCTTTCTATATGAAAAGGGCACTTAATGCTGTAATGTCCCCTTGAAACAACCCTCTTTCTGCTCGGCACCACCCTGCATAGTGTGATCCATGTCACGTTGACGTCTGTGAGAACACGCACACTGCTTTGCCCCTTTGTTGCTACATACTGATGTTCCAGCTAGTGGGTAGCTTCTCACCAAACCCAACTGCAAGAAGTAACAGTGAATTTTGCAAATGGCGAGGGGACAAATGGCAAGAGCATGACAGGTGTACAGTATGGGCTGAACTGAATGCAACAAGTGTGGCACAAAAATGATCTTTGGCCTTGTACAACTGGGTTAAAATTAATCCAAACCCTATCACCACCGGGGGATCCTGGTCCATTCAGACTTTCTCAGCTCACCCGTCTGAAAAATGGGACTAATCATGACCAGTCACAGCAGGGATGAAAGATCGGTCACTTCACATGTTAAAATGCAGGATATGACTGATGAGGATGGCTTTTGCTACCCGCTCTGTATTTCATGTGCAGAACCAGATTTTGGATGATCTGTCTTTGCATTTATTCATTGCAGCAGCAGAATAATTTGGAGTCATTTTCCACCACACAAAACTGTGTCACTTACACACCAATGATTTCTAAATGGTAAGACACCTTAGGACATTAGTACAGTTAGGTAATTTTAGACACTGGACTTAGTGCTGTGTGTGTGTGTGTGTGTGTGTGTGGTGGGTCCCCTCTTTAGATGGCAATGTGTATTTCTTCACTGACTTCAAAACGTGGTTAACCAGCCCTGCTGCATTCAGGGGCCTGCCTGCTCATTCTGCTAAAGGGGCCCTGGACCTCTGCCCCAAAAACCTGTCCTGACAGCACCACTGCCTTAGAATGCTAGTGACAGAGGTACTGGATAGGTTCTGACAACACATTTTTCTCCATTGTGTCTTATTAGCCTTTGCAGTTGTCACATGGTGAGAATTAAGTGCAATTGGGTTCCCCAAAGGACTTCAGTCCTCAGGGCTCATCAGTGCTACCCACATTTACCTGGAAGCAAGCCCCACTGAACACAATGGGACTTACTTCTGAGTAAGCATGCCTACGATTTCCCTGTAAGACTTGTTGGACAACCTTGAATTCTGCAGTTAGGATAATGAGAGTGGGGGTGGAAACCATGATGTATTGGACCCCCTTTAGACTACAGTGTGATGTAGTGAGTGCAGGACTTCCAGAGTGCTGGGTTCCAATCCCGCCCCACTCAGCCAAGGCATTTGCTGACTGGTCTTTGGCACATCACTCTCCATCCACCTGACCTGCCTTACAGAACTGTTGTGAGAATAAAATTGGATAAGCCTTCTGAGCTCCTTGGAGGAAGCCTGGGACAATGATGCAAGAAATAAGCTGAAGAGTCAACATACATGAAGAGAAAACGGGGGGTTGTTGCCAACGTTAGTCCTACTTAGAGTAGATCCATTGAGTCAAGTTAGACTAACATTGGCTTGTCTGAAACCATACTGATGTGGCACTAGCAATTTAAAAGGAGTGTTGGAGTGTAAACAAAGGCAACATGCCAAATTCTGGGGTCTTATAATTAGAAGTTGGAGAAGCAGCCTTTTGCATTCCCTCGAAAATCCTAGTTGTTTGTTGAACAGCCTACAGAATATGATTGTGGTGCAGGTGAACTATACTTCTCCCTCACGTTCTTTTTTGCTGTGTTTGGATTGTTTCAGAATGCACCGATTCTCCTTCTTTGACCTTCACACCCTCAAAGTCAGTAAACATTTAAATCCCACCCACCGCACGAAGCTAATCCGATTTGTTAGAGGCACAACCTGCGAATTACTTTACTTCTCTTCGCTTATAGACAAAAGCCTATATAATGGGCCATTGTTCAGTGTTCATCTCGTCTGGAGAGCCTTTGTCTCTCCAGGCCTTCGGTCGAAAGGAAGCTGCCCTGCTCCCCTGTCTGATCGGGTAAAGAGGAATAGCTCCTCGAAACCATCCCAGAGTCGAAGCCCCTTTCAAGTAGCCGAGGCTGCAGACCTCCGCGCATTCACCTAGGAGGAGTAAGCCCCGGGGGAAACGTGTGAGACTTATTTCTCAGGAAACCTGCGCTGCACGTTAGCAGACCGGTTTTATACCAGTTAGACTCGCCTAAGCCCATGAATTGATTTCAGTGGGTTTCGGCGCGCTTAACTCTGCCCAGGATCGGGCTGTGCGTTGTAAAACATTCAAAACTGACTGCAACCTTAAACAGTAGCAGTAACTCTCAGTGGATTCAATGGGATTGATTCCCTAGCAAGTAAGTTTAGGATCGCAGCCAAACAGCTGCGGTCGGGCTAGGGGAGCCCCTCCGAAGGGAATCCGCAGTCGCGCTGCCTCCAACACGACGCTCGCTTCTAAAGCTGGCGCGCAGCTCTTAACGTGCACCCCGATCGACCCCCGCCCCGTGTTGCCGCGATCATTTCAAAATCTGTTTTGGCACTTACAGAAATTACTCTATTTCTGGTGAGTGGGAAGAGGAAGGTGGCGGAAAGTATAATAATTTAGAGGAGGGGGTTGTTTTCTCACCGAGACCTTGCTTAGAATGAGCGCCCTTTTGCGGGGGGGGGAATCCCCCCCCCTTGAAATATCCGCCGGGGGCCGGGCTGCTGCTGTGAGTGATCACTGCAAAGAAATAGCAATCGCCGCATTTCTCCCAAGAGCGGGGCTGGATGTTAAAATAAAAGTATCGCGGCTTGGAGTTTGGCAGCGCAGGAAGTTTGGCGGCGGCGGCGGCTCCTCCTTCTCTCTCTCTTTCTGCGGGCGTTACTGATCCTAATCCGGAAAGTTGGGGGGGGGGGACCGCGTTAAATGCTCCAAGCAGCGCGCGCGGGGGGGGGGAGGTGGAAAGGGGGCGGCGTTCCCTTTAAAAGCCGCCCGCTCGGCAGTGCCTCCTCGCAGCGGCGGCAGCAGCAGCACTCCTCGCCCGCCCGGCTCGCTGGCTCCCGGTTCCCACACAGGCCGCCCTGCGATTGGCGAGCCAGCCTCGAGCCCCCCGCGGCCGTGACATCACAGCAGCCGCGGAGCAACCCGAAGCGAAGGGGGAGGCGACGCAGCCAGGCGGCCCCGAGCGCCGCGCGCCGCGCAGGCAGACGCCGAGCCCGAGGGGAGCCGCAGGGAGCGCACGAGCGGCGCGCGCGGGGCTGGGGCGTCGGGGCTGTGCGCTTGCCGCCGTCGCGGCACCCGGAGCAGCCGCTGCCCGGAGGAGGAGGAGGAGGCAGCCGGCCGGGCTGTCCCCGCGCAGAGCCGGGCGCTCGCTCGCTCGCTCGCGGCGGCTTCTTTTCGCAACCAGAAACGCAAGTGCGTGAGCCGGAGAAGCTGCTGGGTGGGATCGAGCCCGGAATCCGGCTGCCGCCGCGGATGCCCAGGACGCTGCTTTAAAGCGAGGAGCGAAAGGGGCTGCCTTTCTACCGGCCGCGTGTCCCGGTGCGCAGGGGGCATCGCCGGGTTCGCCGGCCTCCAGGCCTGCGCCCCGGTGGGCACGGGACCCCCCTTTTTTGCTCGGGCTCCCCCCTTTTTCTGCGCCACCCCTTGACCCCTGAGCATGTTTCCGAGGCGGACCGGGCCCCGGAGAAGGGCGCCGGCGGCGCGCTCGCTCCCCCCGAACTCGGCATCAGGGCAGCGCCCTGGGAGTCCGGAGTGATGCGGGAGCCGGCACGGGCCAGCGGGCGAGAGCAGCGCACCCGCGTCGTCCCGTCCTCCTTGTCGCGCCCAGGTTCAGCCTTCCGAGGGAGACCCGCCGGGATGTTTTCGTCGTCTTCGCCGAGAAGCGATCGTGGGCTGCCGAGGCGCAGGCGCTAGAGCGTCCCGCGGCTGAACAGGGCTCGTTCTCGGCTGCTTGAAGCTTCCCCGAGAGGGAGGAATTGAGCGCAGCTCCTCGTTGACATCTCTTCTTCTCCACCTCCGCCCAGTTCCTGCCCGTCTCTTTCTGCTGCGGACTGGACGCCCCATCCCATCCCGCGGCCGGAGCCAGGGAAGGGGCGACAACCGCCGCCGCTACCAAAATAGAAACGGATCGCACAACCCTGCTGGATCGGCCAGCCTAGTAATTCCATGTGGAGCTTGGCTCAATGGACGTGGCCGAGTGTGCTGCTGCTGCTGCTTCTTAGGCGAACGGCGGGATCCTAAAAGGTAGCGGGAGATGGCGGGGCTGCGGAGGAGAGCGAGAGGGTGGGACAGAGGGGCTGTGTTATGCAGAACTCGACAGATAGCAGCACCTGCCAGGAAGCCTCCTGTGGGCGCTCCCCACAAATGCACCCCCACCCCGCCCACTGTTGACCATCCATAACCTCTCCCTCCCATAATATCAGTGGCCTGTCTTCCAAAGAGCCTGCATTCATAGTCTCAAAGACCAATCTTTTTATTTCAGGTGGTCACAGATCCTCCTGTGGGCACAGATCCACCCCCCCACATGCACGTGTGCACACACACACAACTGTACCTCACGATTTCCCATAGCTGGTATGCTACATGGATCCTAGCTTTTTTGCTTTCCCCCTTCTGCCTCGTGACAACATCCTGGGCAGTCCCCCAAGGCAATGTGGTGCTGCAAGTAACTGGGCACTTCATAGATCCAGTGCCCAGGAGTCAACTTGCAGTATCCCGAGCAATGCTGGGGGATGTAACCTCTGAGCATCCTCTACGATGGAGGATGCAACCTGGTGCCCCCTCAGATGTTTTAGATTACAGCTCCCACCATCCCCAGCCAGCATGGCCAATGGTCAGGGATCCTGGGGGTTGTAGTCTAAAACATCTGGAGGACATCAGCTTGCCTATTCCTGCTTCTATGATATTGCGTTGGGTCCTGGCTGGGTCACGCTTCCAGCACACATCTGGGTTGGATGTGCAGTGAGGCTGGCCCAGCCACTGGCAGAAGTTGCTTTATTCAGGCTTGCCACTTCACTCTGTGAGCTGTAGGATCCACCCCCCTCGCCCTGCCACTTTCCCTTTGACTATAACCATGATGATAGAATACTACTATCCCAAGTTTGAGGACCTGTTTTCCCCCTATAGATCTTCTTGTTCATTGTGTGTGTTCTCTCTGTGTTTAGTCTCATGCTCTTGAAATCTGAGGCCCTTTCAGCACATTGCAGTATGTAGCATACATTCTCCCCCACCCCACCAATCCCATAGCTTTTGTATAACCCCTCCTCCATATCACTGAATAGGATGCAAACAGTCACACAGGATCTGTTAACTTGGCTGAATAACTATGAATTGCCTAAAAGGGAAGTTGGGAGCTTTAGCTCAAACTGAACTAGGGAAATCATGAACAGCTCTTTAAACATAGGAATATAGGAAGCTGCCTTATATATACTGAGTCATACCCTTGGTCCATCTAGCCCAGTATTGTCAACACTGGCTGACAGTGGCTCTCCAGGGTTTCAGGCAGAAGTTTTCCCAGTCCTATCTGGAGATGCCGGGGATCGAACCTGGGACCTTCTGCATGCCCAGCAGGTGCTCTACCACTGAGCTGTGTGGGTTACACCTTCAGAGAAAGTATTCTGAAGTTATCTATGTGTGAATGAAACAACTGATTCACAAAATGCTGGGGTCACATACATGCCTGTGGCCCTGGTTAACTGAATCAACAGCAGGTTTCTCCTTCCACTCATGTGTCCACAAGATACTTGAGTACAACACAGCTCATGTGAATGAAGATCCATCTAGCAGTGGTAGCGATCTTGTACTTTGATGCCCTGCTTACACTGGATCCAAAAACTACTGAAATGTGGAGGAGGTGGAGAGGAGAGAAGGGGCAGAGAGACAAGGAAAAGATGAAATGACGTTTCCATTTATACAGAGTTTGTTACCTATATGTTTGTAAAGAACAGAAGTTTGAGAGTAAGGATAAGGATTATTCCTCCTTCATTACCTGAAGAACAGAAGCAGTGCCAGGTCACAGTCCAGCACACAGTTAGCAGCACTTGATTTTAATGGGCTCATACACACCTAGCTCTGTGCTCGCTTTGTCATTTCAGTCTAGAATGTCTACATTCTAATCGCCAATCACTTGGTAGACTCTATCATTGTCTTCACTGGTATTGCCTGCTTTGAGCCTTTGAGGAGTCAGCAGCCGATAGAACTAAACCCATTGCTTTGCTGATTAGCGGGGCCAGAAGTTCCTCATGCTAAATGTTCACTCTAGTCAAAAAGACGCATGCTCCCCCAGAGATGCTTTCCTCAAGAGGAACTGTTGCTAACTTTCTTTCCTCTTTATCACCCTCCACCCCCTTTGCCACATGTAAATCGTGTTTCTTCTCTTGTTCTACCAAAACAATGGAGCCTTCCCTTCTTGTGGATTCTCCATGCAATACTAATTCTATTTCCATATACTCTGTGGAGTTAATAGCTGCACTTGAATGGCCCAGAACTCACAAGGTGGGCATGAATATAATTCTGACAATACCTATGATTGTAGATTCATTCAACACTTACCCCTATCACAGTCTATCATGGCAGTATCGCGCTCAAGGGATGCCAAAACAGCAAAGAGTCAAGGGATTCAGAGCGGCGTTCTAGGTGAGCCACCGAAATCCAAGCTGGTGGCAGCACAGTGGCCACAGAATCTTCCATGCATTTGCCCCCTGTGAAATTTCCGAAATTTGCTGTGCCAGTGATCACACAATTTAGCATGTGATGCTGACAATGGGGGAAAGAACAGGCTGTGTGTTACTGATACAATCTTCTGTGACTTTCCATTTCAAGAGGAATAATAGTTTCTGTGTCGCATGCACACCATATTACTAAAAGGATCTGTCAGTGGAATTTTGTCTTTGCTTGGGCCTTATCTATGCTTTCAACTGCTTAGCAACTTTCTTCCCATTGACCAAAATACCAATTCCTACCAAGCTTAATCTACCTGGGCAACTTCCATTTGAGCTGGTGAATTGCTTCTTGCCCCAGGAATTGCAAATTAATATGAGATAAACAATATCCTGCCACAGTTCATGTCACAGTATCAATGTTCACATTGAGATCAGGATTCTCTTTCATAAGTTTGACTTCTAGGGAGATGGGGGAAGGCTCCACACTCCAAGTGCTGGGACTGGAAAAGAAGCAGCTAAGGAACCTTGACATTACTGAGTCTCGTTCATAGGAGTTTTATTCTCTATAACATTTCTTTCCCTGACCATTTTATGCTGACTTGCCCTTCTGACGTTGCCCTTGTATGTACAGGTTGATGACCATGGTTGCCAGGACCTGCTCTCTACTAGCACTGCTGCTTTATCACATATTGCTGGGTGGTTCGGCCAGTCTCATCCCAGAGGTGGGTGACCGGCGAAGATTCAGTGGCGATTTGGGCCAGGTGGCTCCACTGCAGCTCTCGGAAGGGATCCTGAACGAATTTGAGCTCCGCCTGCTCAATATGTTTGGGCTTCAGCGGCGGCCCACTCCAAGCAAGAACGCCATTATCCCCCCCTATATGTTGGAGCTCTACCATCTGCACACGAGTCAGAAGCCAATTACCATGGACTATAAATTGGAGAGGGCGACCAGCAGGGCCAATACCGTCAGGAGCTTTCACCATGAAGGTAAGGGAGGGGACGGTTCAGCACCAGCTTTCACTGCCCAACCCAGCCAAAAAATAAATACAGTTGAACTGAAATTTGCAACCTGTACATTTTAGTTCAAGGTTTGCCAAGATGTTTCGCTGCTGGATATTTGCGAACTTGTAATTCACACATTTTGATATGCACTTGCTGTTAAATAGTTCTGAATTCCATGTTATGTAATTTATAGGTGTTCCCCCCCTCCCCCCAAAATCAATTCGTTGACTGATCCAGATGTACCACTGCAGTGGTGGCCGTGTCTGTTTTGGCTGACAAAATCAAAACTCCAACGCTTCAAATACAAACACCTCATTTAAATTTCCTTGTTCAGTCGTTAAGTCGGGTCCGACTCTTCGTGACCCCATTGGACCATAGCAAGCCAGGCCTTCCTGTCCTCTGCTCTCTCTCGGAGTGTGCTCAAGTTCATTAAATTTCATTAGCCGGTTTGAAAAGGTGTCATTTAAAAGTCAGCCCTTCTCCTTCTACCATCCATGCTAAGGAATAAGAGATTTCTTGAAGATGAAGATAGATGAAGTAAAATTGTCCCACTTCATGTTGTTTCTACCGAAACTCCTCTCGACTTCTCATAGATCAGTATAGGCCTGTCTCAACATTTTAAACATGAACCAAGGTTCTAAAGCATAATCCTACAATCTTACCCACATTTACTTAGAAGTAACTAGCCTAGCCTTCTTTCCAGTATGTGAGCTTTTAATGTGAAATACTGCTTTTATTGACTGGGTGGAGGAAGCTTTCAAACATGCAGTCCCTCAAGATGATTTCTGAAGTAGGCATGTGTGAAAGGGATTGTATCATGCCCATTTCAGTGCATGTAAGCTGGCCCTTGAATCCTAAAATGAAACAAAAATCTTGTTGCTGAAGGGCTGCAAAACCTCCTGATCACATTTCAAATCTCCCAACTGGACATTTTGTAAAACATAATATTTAAACAGTGACACACTATGCGCCCCTGCTACCCTAACCTTCATGATAATAAGCATCATTGTAGAACATGGCCTTGAATGTTGAGAAATTTAAAAAGCACCATCAATTATTTTAAAATATAGTTTTAAAAAGCTTTTAAAAAATTGATGGATTTCTGAAATTTGAGTCTGGCACCGCCATTGCAGTGGCGATAAGATCTTCTTTCTGTCCCTTCTGAAGAGTCAGGACTTTGCTTTATTGTGCATATGCTTGCATGGGATTGTGGGTGGTCCATTTGCCTAGAGGATTCTATGAGCTCAGTTTTTGCTTAAGGTGAATCATGTGCAGATTGAATGAAACAACCTGGAGCAAAAATGGGGAGGAGTACAAGGAATGTCACATTTTTCTCTAAATAGCTAGTAATCTTAGTTGCTGCTAAGGTTATGTTTCATTAAACATTTAGAGAGTGACAGAGTATATTTCTAATTCAACTAAGTATTCACCTGAACCTTGTGTGTCTTCTCTCTCTCTCTCTCAGTCTCACTTCCTTCCTTCCTTCCTTCCTTTTAATGACTTTGGTTGCTCTAGAGTAAGAGAAAGTGAGTTTATTGGGGGGAGGGGGAACTACTCACATTCTGTCCAAATTATGAATTCCCACCAATAACTTTAACTTTTGGAGGCTAAATAACAGGAAAAGCCTGTCTAATTTACAGTTGGCTATAGGGTCACTTGGAAGGTTGTCTAATCCCTATCTAATCCCCGTGAGAGATCAATTTAACCATCAATTGTGTTGTCTCCACCATGACTTTGTCTTCTGTTTAAATCTAGATTTAGTGTATACCTATGGTAAGCCCTTCAGAAAGCAAGGCTGATAAGTTTTTAGAGCAGCTGTCCACTGGATTTCATGGGCACCTGGGGCTTTAGGTCACTCAGATTAAAAGCCACAGACAAATATGTACTTAACAGAGACAGAACGATTGTGGGTTAATGCAATACACTGTTCAGATACTCTGTTACCACTTATCCTTGTATTTTAGAACTAGGCTATTTTACTAAATTAAAGGCATCTTTCCTGAAATTTTATGCAAAGTGCTCATATGAAAGCTCCTTAAACTTGAACAAACTTGTCCAGAGCACTACTGTGCAAAGCGCTTGATCTTTTATGTTGCATTTTCAAACAATTGTTTCTTTTTGCTGTTTGCAATCTCTGTTAAACATACATTGAAACGTTTCTCCAGGATTCCTCTCTGTTTCATTTGTCATCCTAAGCACAATTTTTGTGATTAGCAGAGTTGCTTTGAAAGAGCTAGGCTTTTGGGCTAATAAGTGTAGAATAACAGTGTCCCACAAAAGATTAGCTACTTGTGACCTATAGGTTCCTTGTTCGGTTTACATCCCATCCTCACTTACTTTAATGCAGTACAGATAAGCATGCAGAGGACACATATGTATTGTTTTCTGCAGCAAGACTATAAACTCACAACTGCTCATTTTTCATTAGTGCCATGGATTTATTGTAAAAGTGGAGGGGAAAGCACTTTGGAACTCATTACGCAGCATAAAGTTAGCATGGCAAAGGAAAAGACATAAATATGTATTTTAGGTTTAATTAAGTTTGAGTACAAGGGGAGTGGCCTAAGTAGTGATTATGCTAACTAATAAGAACTTTTCATGAGGCAAGAGATTAATGATGTAATTTAACCTTGTATTGTGGTTTATGCTGCTTTGTGTATAAGTATAAAATGAATGAATGGGAGAACATACAGTGCATAGTTAACTTGGGCCAAAATACATCTTAATTCACACATACATGATTGGGAGGAGGGGCAGGGCTGACAGATACTTCAGACTGCAATCCTGTATGCACTTACCTGGGAGTAAGTCCCTCTGAACTCAATGGGGCTTATTCTGAGCAGATAGGTATAGGACTGTGCTGTCAGTCTAGTTATTGCAACTCAAGCAATCCTTATTCCAACAAAACAACCCCTTAGTACACTATTTTAGTGCACTTCATTACTCATATAAACTCCAAATAATTATTAGAATTAAAGCCTTGTGTGAATTTTGCCTCTCATTTTGCCAATGCAGAGTTGAAGTTCTGCAGTTCACATGGGTGGGGGCTATGATTCCCCCTTTTCTTTTTTTCTTTCCCCCTTTCCACCTATATAGACGTCTAGTTACACTGTCATAAACTGAGCCAGTCATGAGCATTCATGTTGCAGAAGTCCTGGGCTGGCTTTTGATAACTTATCACCTGTAATATTTATCTCATTATATTTGTAACCCAACCTTCCTCCAAGGAAAAATAGTGATTTGCTCTAGCTCATCCAGTGATCTTTATCACTCAGGGTAGGATTTGAACCTAGGTCTCCTTGATCTAAGTCTAGCATGGCATTATTTATTATGGAAAGTTCTACCATGCCCTTCAAACAAATTCCTAGGGTAGCCTACAAGAAAAATAATAATCAGAACATTTCAATAAAAACAATGAAAAGCAATATACAAAAAGCAGCAAATCTACAGAGGGCAGCCTCAAAACAGCAGCTTAAAGACCTGGCAAAATTAAAAGGATGTCATGAAATGATATGAACTGTAGGTGAGCTCTCCTGGGGAGAGCCTTCCAAAGCTTTAGTGCCACTACTGAGAGGCTCTCTCCTGGTTTGTTACCCCACGTCGCACTTTGGAAGATGGCGGTATCGGTATCCAGAAAAGAGTCTCAGGAGAAGATCTTGGGAGTACAGAAGGCTGTTGTGAAGATAGGCGGTCCTGTGTCCACTACTCCATGTTGGCTATGAGCTTTAAATGTGGGTGACCACTTAATGAATCTGTAATGTGTGGGAGAAATTGAGTTAATGCTAATTGGGTGGCTGTTGGGGGCAGGAATTGCAAAACCTTTGTGTGTCATCGGTTGTTGACACTTGAAATTATCTGCGCCCTATGCCTTAACTCTGTACTTAATTATGTGTTTTGACATTTCATACTGCATAAGGTAACCTCTCCCCCCCGCAGTCATGTAGCTCATGAAATATTTTATTTCTTACATTTATATACCACCTTTCCTCCGAGGAACCCAAGGCAGCAGACATGGTTCTCCTCCTTTCCATCTTATTCTCACAACAACCCTGTGAGGTGGGTTAAGCTAAGAGTTGGTGACTGGCTGAAAGTCACCCAGTGAGGTTCGCACCTGAGTGGGGACTAGAACCTAGGTCTCGCTAGCACTATCGGCTATTGTCATTCCGCCCCCCCTAATTCTGAACCAACGCATAAGCTTAACACACATATGTGGGATGAGGCCTAACTGCTGTGCCAAAGCCACCACTGTAGATCTCACAGCTGTGTGAACTCTTAGCAGAAGCCACCCTCATTAAATGGAATAGTGGTAGCATTTTGCAGGTTCATTGTGTTGCATCAGCTTGGACAGAGGGAGTGTGAGGTGGGATGAAACCTAATGGGTTGGATCCAGACTAAGTCTTGCTTTAGTCCCCTTGAAATCTATGGAGCGTAAGTTGCAACACAATTCTATACATGTCTATTCAAAAGTAAGTCCCACTGAATTCAGGGGAGTTTACTCCAGGAAACTGGGTATAGGATGGCAGCCTTAGTCATGACTAACTTCTTCCACTTGTTTTAGTGGAATTTATTGTACCTAACAGTGCAGTCCTATCCAATTCTACTCGGAAGTATGTCCCATTGTTTTAAATGGGACGCACTCCTAGGGATATATGTATAGAATTGTAGCCTTACAGTGCAATCCTATACACACTTGGGAGTAAATCATATTGAACTCAGTAGACATGGATAGGATTGCAGTATAAGTCTGGGTTGAATATTGATGTGCTATGAGGTGTCCACAGGGGGTGGAGGTGGGGACAATGACCCCCCCCCGTTTCATCACAGTGTGATAAGGAAAACTTGATTAATGTTAAATACTTCTAAGAACCTGACAAAAATAATGACTTTTTCTAACAATTTAAAATACCATAAATTATATAGATTCAAATGTACATGACTACTGCTGCTTTTCCATCTGGATCACAATACCAAACTCAGGTTTGGGGTTTTTGTGGAGTGTTTTGTTTTGCTCGGTTTAAGGGCATTAAGAGAAGTGTTGAATTAGTGCAGGCTATGTAGTTAGGCCAGGAATTAAAAAGAAATGGAATGTGAGGTAAACACTGCCTGGCCATGCCTTGTTGTTCTGGTGAACCCTCCCTAGCCATTGGGTGAGCTGCTGCTTTGGTGTTGTGAGACCTGGTGGGGCAGGGGAGGAATGGGAAAGCAGAATGCAGCTGGGGAAGGGAGGATTGAAAGGAAATGGACTAAAAAGAAGGCCCGGGATGGGTCTGAGGAGAGCAATAGGCCCAAATAGAGCATGATATTCAAACGGGTTTGAATATCATGGAGACGAGGAAAGAGGAGGGCCTGACAGGGAGTGCAGGATAAAAAACGGAAGCCATATTCCTCCCCTAAGAAAGAGGAAGTCAGAGACTTCCATAAAGTCAGGGTGAGGAAATGGGTTGCAGGAGCAAGTGGAGTTTAGAGGAAAGATGCAAGGGTTAGAGGTGGATGGAAGTTACAGGGAAGAGTGTAGACCGAAGCCTTGTTCAGGTGTTCTATATCTATAGAAAGTAAAAGTGTATGGAGAGGGAGCGCAGTAGCCCCACCCCCTCCTTGTGTGTTTCTGTCACCCTGTACTCGTGGAGGGTGACATTTTGAGGAGGAGAGCCTCCTGCATCCGTGAAAGCTGTCCACGTGATTGAGAATGCTGGAAAATCAAGGATCTCAATAGCGTGGAGGGCTTCCACGGATACAGGAGGCTCTCCTCTTCAGAAAGACACGTGCGAGGAGAAGGCAGGGCTAGGGAATTCCCTCTCCTCATGCATTTCCCGACTACAGATATAGAACACCTGAATAGGGCTTGAAAAGGTGGGGGAAACTTTGGAATATCTTCTGCTTCCTCCTTAAGAAGTGTTTCCACTGGCTGGCTGGCATCTTTAGAGCTGCTTACGAAGTTGCTTACTGGAGAGCCCAGATACCCCACCCTAGAGCCAGCCATTGAAAAATCTTGCCGTACTATTTAGACACCACACAGATATTTCCGCCTTTATGTAACAGCCACACTTCTACCCCAGGGTGTTGCCTGAAGCAGGTTGCTTCACCCGGCTGTGTGGCAGGGCCTGCCCTACAGGAGAGTATCTCAACGTGCACAGGCACACATGTGGCGATGGTGCAAAGGGGTGTAGAGACATGAGGTAAATCCAATTTAGAACAAATCAATTACAGCAAGTTTGCAAATGTTTGTGAGCTGCCACTTGTCCTTTGCAATGTTACTTAACTACTATGTACCTCTGCCTTCCCCAACCTGAAGTGGGGAAGAAGTGCTGGACTGCGACTTGCATCATTCCATTGGCCACGCTGGTGATGGGAGTTGCAGTCCAACACTGGACTGCACCAGGCACGGGAAAGCTGAGGTACTGTAAATGTAAGTATTTAAATTGACCTTTGGTGAGCGTAGTGAGAAGACTCTGAAGTTGTGGATTTTTCAGGCATTAAAGAATAAGGAGTTTCTGAATTACTGCGGTCTTTCCAAAGCTGCAGTAGGGACACTTAAACGTCCATTAAAATCAGTGAGACTTCCAATCAAATATGTTAATAAGGCAGTGTAGTAGTTAAAAATAATTCACAGTATGCCTGGACTTAGCCACAGTAGTTACACTTATGCCTCTGCTATTAAAAAAAAATGCGTTGGATCCAGATTTAGTCATGCTTAGAGTAGACCCGTTGAAATCAATGAGACCTAAGTTAGGTATGACTAACTCAAGTTCTATTGATTTTGGTGGATCTACCCTTACAGATGCCTAAGTCTGGATCTTACCTAGTGGTGTGGTGATATTGTTATAGTGTAGTGGTAAGCAGCCCGGTGACCTCCAGATGTATTGGACCACAGCTCCCATAATCCCTGACCAGTTGACACACTGACTGGGGCTGATGGGAAGTGCAGACAAAACATCTGGAAGGCATCAGGTTGCCTACCCCTGGTGTAGTTCATTGAGTGGCCTGGGCACATTACTTGTTCTCAGCCTAATTTAGAGGTTTTGTGAGGATAAGGATATCCCATACTGAACCCCTGGAATAAGATGGGAGCATTGGTGGGGGAAGCACCAATCTTCCCTCTGCCTTTTGCTAGATCTCATGTACTTGCATATTATTTCCGAGCCTAAAGGATATAACCATGTTTGGCAGCAATTGTACATGCCATCAATATTACATAGCATGGTTGGTTAAATCATATGTTGAATCATAGCAGTTCATTTTTCATAAAAGTAAAACCTACACCTTCAAAATACCTGGGAATGTTTTTCAGAACCAGGACCTACCCTTTGATCCCAATATTCTATCTGGGGCCCACTTTTTTTTTTTTTTTACTATATATGTCTGTCTCTCTGCTTCTCTCTTTTGTAACACTCTCCCCTCCCCCCCCCCACATTTCTGTGTTACTTGCTTTGCTCTTTTTACCCCCCCCCCACATTTCTGTGTTACTTGCTTTGCTCTTTTTATCCCCCCCCCCCCAGGCCCTTAAAAAGAACCAAAAGAAAATTATGCTTATAGAACCCAAAGAAATTGGGTTTGTGCTCCAGGCCGCCTTAACTTCGCCTGCAAACCAATTTTGGGTGCCAGCCCACCGCTTGAAGATCCATAAGCAGAGGGCCCCAGCTCAAATCTCAGCACAGCCATGAATTTAGTGGGTAACCTTAGGCACACCCTGGTTTATCTGTGCCCACCTGCAATACAGGGTTGAAAAAGGACAATTGAGATGATGGAGGCGATGTGCTTTGAATATTCAAATGTGCTCTATAAAGTAGTAGTAGAAAAGTTTCTAGAGTAGAGCAAGAAGGCTCTACTATCAAAGCATCCTAAAGGCTCTTAGGCCGCTGGAGTCTGTACCCCTACATGCCCTATATTTTGCATTTAACTGTTCATAATAAAATCATAGAATAGTAGGTTGGAAGGGGCCTATAAGATCATCGACTCCAACCCCCTGCTCAATGCAGGAATGCTGTGCAATGTTGGTGATGGGCTTGCCTTGCTTTCCAAACTGGGATGCAGCTGTAGCAAAGGATATCCAGAACACAGCATGGACCGTTGCAGTTCAATGTGCCTGTAAGACTGTGGTGTAAGCCATTGCAGTGCCACCCATGGGTTTGTTTCAAGTGAACAACTAGACCCATCCAAGTGCTTTTTATTTAGGGACCTCTTGACTTGAAATGACTGGGTGTGCTTTGCAAAGTGGTTTGTAAATAAGATACAAGTTTTTGGATAGTAAGGTTTGTGGCACAATGCTTTTGGAATAGATTGTGGGAGACTGACTTGAAAGCTATAATAGGGTGGCGTGCTTTTTTTTTTTTAAAGAAATCTAAGAAATGCAATCCCTTTTTTTGATCCTTAGTCACTTTTTAATTACTCTCACAGGCCCCCGCTAACCAGTGTTAAAAATTTCTTTAATGCCCTTGAATTCCAAAGCAATGCCTCACATTTCTTCCCCGTTATTATGGCCTCCTGGAATTCACCAAGTACTCCTATTAGGGCTATGTGCAGGATAAGAAATGAAGCATTATAACATCATGTTTCATGTGCTTGCTTAAATAAAGACAAGAACAACATTTTTTTAATCTTCAAATCCTGAATGCAAACATGTGTTGGCTTATGCTCATGTTGTTTCAAAGTTTCCTGTAGTATCTAAATTACTGAATGTGCTTTTTGCTTTCCTCCTTTCAATCAGAAGCGCTGGAAGAGCTTCCACAAAGAAGTGGGAAAACATCGCGGCGTTTCTTCTTTAACTTAACGTCAATCCCTGATGGGGAGTTTATCACTTCAGCTGAGCTTCAGGTTTTTCGGGATCACATCCAAGATGCCTTTGAAAGCAATGGCAGCTATTACCACCGTATTAATATTTATGAAATTATAAAGCCAGAGAGAGAGGCCTCCAAAGACCCTGTTACAAGACTCTTGGACACCCGCTTGGTGCATCATAATGCTAGCAAATGGGAAACGTTTGATGTTACGCCAGCTATAATGAGGTGGATTGCACATGGACAACCCAATCATGGTTTTGTTGTAGAGGTGGTACACTTGGACAATGCGAGCAGTGTCTCCAAGAGACACGTCAGAATCAGCAGGTCGTTGCATCAAGATGATGCTAGCTGGTCTCGGATCAGGCCATTACTAGTAACCTTTGGGCATGATGGAAAGGGACACCCTCTCCATAAGAGAGAGAAACGTCAGACAAAGCAGAAACCACGCAAGCGCCATAAATTCAATTGTAAAAGACACCCTTTATATGTGGACTTCAATGATGTAGGGTGGAATGACTGGATAGTGGCCCCACCAGGTTATGGTGCCTTCTACTGCCATGGAGACTGTCCATTTCCATTGGCAGATCATCTGAACTCCACAAACCATGCCATTGTTCAGACGCTTGTCAATTCCGTGAATTCAAAAATCCCCAAAGCTTGCTGTGTGCCGACAGAACTGAGTGCTATCTCCATGCTCTACCTTGATGAAAATGAAAAGGTTGTACTCAAGAACTATCAAGATATGGTTGTGGAGGGCTGCGGTTGCCGTTGATGCAGCAGTGAAATAAAATGGACAAATACAAAAATTTTTTAAAATGAAAAAAACAACTTGACACTTTAATATTTCCAATGAAGACCTTATTTATGTTATGAAACACATCTATTTTGAAAATCTATTTATGACTACAGAAAAAAGCGAGGAAAGATATTTTAATCAGAGAATTATTCCTTTTAAAGATTTTTAAACATATTTTAGTTGTACATTTTATATGGGTTTAACCCCCCCTTCCCCTCAGCACATGAAGTATAAAGGTCAGATTCTTATTTTGTATTTATTTACTATTATAACCACTTTTTAGAAGAATAGCTAATTTGTATTTATATGTATAATCAAAAAAGCAGAAGAAAAAAATATAGGGTTTGTACATAATTTAAAACAAATGGTAGCTGTTTTCAGTTGTGTGTATTTAAATGAGTTGAAATGTGTACATGGAAGGGTTACTATGGCAAAGGTGCATAACGCATTTTGCTTTCTGCAGTTCTACTGTTAAGGTCACAAGTGCAAGTCCAATGAAAAGTGGCTAATCCACCCTGCTGACTCAAGATTATATTGTACAATTCTCAGGAATGCTGCAGGGTGGGCTGCCCAGTCCATGAGAAACTGGCATCCTCTCGCTGTAGAGCATTTGGATAAGAACCAGATATTGCCGAGCAAGTAGAAATAGAACTGCTGTTCCTCATGGAGGTGCGATGTGACCACCAACTGGGCTGATAGAAAACTTCTCTTTCTGTCCTCCCCCCCCCCTTCACACCTACAGAAAAGCAAAATGTTTATGCTGTTCCTCCCCTTTTAAGTAGTTCATCCATTGGAATCCATTGTCCTGGCCAAATATTAAATAAAAGACCAGATTTCTTCAGTTTTTAAAGGCTTATTTCTATTCACCTTTCCTAACAGCTGGGGAGATGGATTTTCTCTGCTACTAAGTAACGCTTGTTTAATGACAGAACTGTACTATATGGAAGACACATCAATGACACAGCCCTTCTCAAGCCCCTTATGCTCTATACCAGGGATGGGAATGTGCAGTCCTCCAGAAGTTGCTGGACTGCAATTCCTAACATCCCTCGCCATTGGCTATGGTGGGCAGGATTGATGAGAATTGCACTCCAACAGTATCTGGAGAGTCACATGTTGCCCGGCTCTGGTCTATGTGTTAGCAGCATTTAGAGGGGGAACTGGTGGGTGGGTGGGGGTGGGGGGAATTGATCCTTTAATTAGAATATAAAATGCATGCAAAGGAGATGGGAGGAATTACTGGAGCACCATAGCTAAATAACTCCCTTCCCCACATATGTAAAGCTTCTAGGAAGGTAAAAGTTAATATAGAGCAATACTCATCTCAGATATGCAAGCATAAAGACTTGTGCCAGCTACAGTGGAGCAGGGCTTCTTGCTTCCATATGAGAGCTTCCAGGAAGTCCACAAGCAGAGTATGACGGCAATTGCCCTTGCCCCCAACAACTGATAGAGGTACACTACCTTGGGAGCTGGAGGTTCCATCGAGCCGTTATGGCCACTGGCTGTATGTGTATGTGATACAAAGTATACTTCATACTTGGGAGACGAAGAACATGTGGGATGCAGCAGAAGGCAAGTGATGGTTCACATAAGCAACAACAGTTTGTGCACACACAGGCTCAAGGTCACAACCCTCACAAGCCTCCATTCCCTGGAATAGATCAAGTCTGACCTTATGATTTCAGATCTCCTCCACATGCCTGCATTCCATCTCATATCTTACCATACCAACATGCTGATATGCATTAATTCCTGCTATATTATGAGGATAGGTATGACAGGTACTTAGTTGCTAGTTGTTTAGGGGGCAGGGGAGGTTGAGCATGAGTTTGCTCAAATTACCATAATATTTCCACATGTAGACTAGCTCACATGGTGCTTTCTATATGCATCCCCCTACCTGATGAACATGTACAAAGTATCACGTGGACTAGGAGCATGTAATGTATAGAATATGAGACAAGAGCACACAGGCCCATCTACTAATAGATTTGAAGGTTCTGGCAAATGTTAAAACAGGGAAAAACCTGAAATGGGCTATTTATAGCAGCACCAAAATAAATAAAGTTACACCATAATCCTATGCATATCTACCCAGAAAACGTCCCGCTGAGTTCAACAGGCCTTACTTCCAGGTAAGCGTGCACAGGATGCCTACTTACTGTAGCTGGGAGTTGGCCCACTTAATGCAATTTCACTTACTTCTGAGTAGATGTGTATAGAATTGTGCTGTTAAGTTTGTTTTGATAATGTCATAACCATTCCTGAAATTATGCGCTATGGAATAATTTCACTTAAGTGATTTGAGAACTGGTTATTAGGTGTCCACCAAACCATATGTTTATTTTAAATTAAAGAAATATCCCTAGAGGCATTTCAGTTTCGCCCTCTCCAAAACCAAGCAGCCTTAGTTGTATCTGCTAATATAAACTAGAATATATATAGCACAATGTTTGTGTGAAAAAACAGTGGTGACTGAATGGCATTGTGTTCCCCCTTTATTCAGGGGTGTAGAACCTCAGGCCTGGGGACCAAATCTGGCCCTTTGGAGTTCCCCAGATGGCCCCACCACCCAAACCATTTGGTGGTTTCCTGGCTTTTGTGAAGTTGTCCCCCATTCTACAAGGTTGAAATGCCTCTCCTAAGGCTTGGTCACTGGCAGTAAGAGTGTTAAGCTACAATATGCTGGCATTTTGAGGGGGGTTTGCATTTTGGCCTTGCCCCTTTTGCCTTTGGGCCCACCCACCTCTGGAATGCAGTCCTGAGAGCTGCTCCAAAATGGAATTCAGCTCTCCAGCTGAAAGAGGTTCAAGACCCCTGATTTCCTTACTATATTTATATCCCATCTTTCCTTCATGGATCTCAAGGGAATGTACATGGTTTGTGCTGCTAACTTAATATGTAAAGAGATTACTTTTCTCTGCAATAATTGATCTGCAGTGACCTTGAGAGATCTGATGTTAGGTTTTCCACTTAAGCACAAGGAAGAACTTATACTTTTATCTCTGGGCAATCTTTTCCCTTTCATGGGTAAAGTACAGATGAAATTTTCATTACTCCATGTTCCTTGGCGGCAAATATCCCCAACCCCCAGCAAAGTCCTCATTTTAGTAAGTACGGATAAATGTTCACACATTTGGAGCTCATTTTCCATTTGTTGTGATATTTGTGTTGGCCTGGGTTGCTTGATCACTGAAGTGGTGAATGGGCAATCTAATTGCTCCTCTATGATCCCAGATGCCAAACTATTCACACCACTGCAAACTGTCTTTTAGAAATGTTTGTGATCAGATGTTAAAATTGACATCTGGGCCTCGCTTCTAGTGGGAATGTTCCACTTGTTGCTTCAGTACCCCAATATTAAATTTGGATGGACGGACACACACAAAATGCCACAATGAATAGAAAATAAGCCCACAATGTGGTTAATTGAATTGGTCCACAAGTCTGTCCAGAATTCTGCCAACTTCAGGAAAAAATGAAAATTGAGTTCAGAACCCTTGCATGGAAAATTTAAAACACTTCACAGGCAGGCTCAATCTTCTCCTGGATTGAGTGACTAGTAATATGAGGGGGGAAATGTGACACAAAGTCTGCTGAAGACAGGCTAAGAGATTTCCCGTTGGCTTCAGTGAGCGTTTGAAATGGACCGTCACACAATTGTCCAGCCTACTTCATGGGACTTGTCATTCATTTTTTTGGAAGAAGCTTCAGATAAACATGAGGTCACAGTGGCTAGTCCATCTTGGTGCAAGCAAAACCATAGTGGTGGGACAGGCAAATACATACAATGAAGAGAATGAAACTGGGAATTTCACAACTTAAAAAAGAAGATGAAACTGCAGGAGTAGGGACTTTAGGTTTGCTGGGCATGCTATTAAAGGCAATTGGACACATACTTATTACTTGTGCAAATCAATACTATTAACATTCATGGGAACCTTTATTTTATACCAAGGGGGTTCAGATGGGTATCACTACTAAAATGAAAGGTTTAATGCATTGCTAAGATGCAACATGTAGCATCTTATGTTAAAAAATCAGTTTTTAACTCTAGCCACCAGAAGTCAACCCAACTTGAAACACTTCTGAAAGAAGTACTGATTCCATGAACTCTTGCATGCAGGCATAAGATAACATTTCCATTTTTAAAAAAAGTATTATCTTGCCTAACATCTTAGTCCCATTATAGTATCAACAAATATCACGGTGCCAAAGCAAAAGCTTTAACACCCCCTCCCCGTACCAATCTATTCATTTGTGATGTTGCATGTGCACAAGAATCAGGACCCATTAAAACAGGTGGATAGAACTGGTAACAATGCCACTTAGCAATTGCTTCAGTGGATTATCGTGCCTATTCCTCACTCCCATGACAGTTCAAAGTAGGGCTGGAGCCTGAAAGCTATTTCTAATCTCTCCTTTTTAACAACAATACATAATTCGGATTACGGGGAAGAGAGAAAATCCAGAGGAGGATTCCGTTTTCACATTTATGTATCAGGTTCCCCCACTGAAACTTCCCATCTGATGTGCACAATATCCTCACATATAAATTCCTACAATATACATCTCTGCTTGATACCAGATGCTATTTCACTTGTCATCTCATCAAGATTGCCATGCCAAGCGTTATCAAGGATCTCTTCTCATGATCCTCTCTCCACACATAACAGATGTGATTTTTAAATCAATCTATTCTGACTTCCTGACATGCACTATAGTTGTGCGCAACTGGATTTCATGTGCAGAACTCACACAATTACCATTGCACATAGCATCTTTAGCTGGGTCAAGATGGATAGAATCAAGAATACAGCTGACCCTGGTTGAAGGGGTCAGGGGAATGAACCCAGTTCAGGCTGGCTCTGCCACCAATGATATTTCAACAGTGAGCTGACGTGTCTTATTTATAAGCCAAGGTCTTCCTGGCTGGCACTTGTGAGGTGTGTATATACCAATCGGCATTTATTTTGTCATCCAGTTCTACCACCCAATTTCACTTCACGCCTTTGCATTATGAAGTCATTATTGCTGGGGCCTGCAAATGAGATCTGCTTGCTTGTAACCTTTATTGAAAAGGAAGCTGATCTGGATTACCTACTCTCAAAATGTACCAGAAAAGATTTAGTCACTGATCTGGTGATTATTTTAAAACTCTAAATTGTTAAGTGATTGCTAATTGTTATTTTCAGCATTTGACGTCATTTATCCTTCAGTTGGCTTCCCTGATGTTGATGTCAAACTTTGTGCCCTGATTTCCATTATGAAAAAAAGTTCATGTGCAGTTACTGTGGAGTTTCAAGAACTGTTTTAGACTTTCTGACAGTGCAGGTCTGGCTTAATGGTTTGTTTTTATTGCTTAAGAGTGTAAACCTTTTTCAGCCAATATGTGGAAAGTCTACTCTCATCCTGCATTACACATTTTTCATTACTCATTCACTGCTTTTCCTTTCCGGCCCAATGAAGCACCTTTGCTTCAGCTACGTGCAAACACTCCTGCAATTTACAAGATAACCTGCTTTTCAACTTACTCATTTCTCTGTCATACACACAGTCTGTTTTGTATCATTTTCCTGTGTTTGGAGTGGTCTCCTGGCTGCTGATGTCAGCATCTAGAAACTAAGTGCATGCGGGTGGTGGGAGACACCAACATTCAAAGACGCCACTACAAATCTGAACTATTATCTAATCAAATGGAGAATGCTGTTTTCTTTCTAAGGCTGCTTTTTTCTGTTTCAGTAAGCGATTTATTACAGTATTATTGTAATGAAAGTACTTCAGTTTTGATCCCATTGCTGTTTTAAATAGTGAAGAAAACATAGTGTGAAAATATTCCAGTATAGGTTCTTTCTGTAATCTGAGGTCAGGTTTCATATCTCCATATTGCAGATGTGGGGCTGAGGCTGAGAGAAGGTGGTTTCCTTTATTAGGTCACCTACGTTCATGGCAGAGGCAACAATGGAACTAGCAGTGACTTCCTGGTTCACAGCTCAGCCTCTTAGGGCACTATGATATACCCAATGGCATCTGTCAATTTTAGCTGGGAGCTCTATGATGTCCACATGTGCTGGGCATTCATGTATCATTGTTGTAAGATTAGAACCTCTAATGAAATATTCCTACTAGAGAAACCACTCCCCATTCAATTGGTGGTGCTTGAATTTTACTAGACCATACTCAGATTGTTTAGGAGTGTCTCTTTGCTCTCCTGAACACCCTTTCTTTATGACAATACTAGGTTATTGGTTTTTTGTTTTGTTTTTTTAAATAAATGAATGGATCATGCAAAGCTTTAAATTTAGCACCGCAAGATTGATCAGGGATCACAGGTTGCGGTACATCTGTTCTAATTCTCTTTTTTCTTTTTTGCTTTATTAGCCCATTCCTATCTTTCCTCCAGTTTCATTCACTTGTGCTTAAACAAGTTGCAGTTATTACAGCTGCCCCACATAATTTCTCCTCTACAGTTCCATTAATTAATTAATTATATTTTTATACTGCCCAGCAGTGAGTGGGTGCAGTCGCCACATCTGTGGTGTTTGTTTGTTTATTTATTACATTTCTATACTGCCCAATAGCCAAAGTTCTCTGGGCAATTCACAGCAATTAAAACCATAAAATACAAGATGATAAAATACAATATAAAAGTTTAAAACGGCAATGTAAAAATAATAACCAAACAGAAGCTAGCAGCAGTGGAAAAATTTAAAATACAATAACAGAGATAAAGCAAACTGAAATACTAAAATGCCTGGGAAAACAAAAAGGTCTTCATCTGCATCAGCTGGTCGAGGCACATGCTGCTTTAGAAGTGTTCTCTGTGAGAGCCTTTCCTAAGAATTAGGCTTGGCAGGTCGTGAGGCTCAGACCCTGAGAAGGCCTGGGAGCTAAGGGGTGGTGCCTAGTAGATAATGCGGTGGAGCCTAGTGGCATTTGAGAGGGGTAGAGGATGGTGCTAGGTGGGTTGAGGACGAGCCTGGCTGTGCCTAGTGCCTCAGGGATGGATTCTGACAGACATGGGAAGAGAGGTGGCAGAGTGAATAGCAAAAGCAAAAACGGTAAATAGCTATATCTCAGTGGGAGAGCACTTGCTTTGTATGTAGAAGGCTCTAGGTTCAACCCCTGGCATCTTCACTTAAAAGGGACAGATAGCGGGTGATGGGGAAAGACCTGTGCCTAAGATCAGAGGCAGTATGCCTAAGTGCACAAGTTGCTGGGAAATATGGGTGGGAGGGTGCTGTTGCATTCATGTCCTGCTTGTGGGTTTCCCATGGACAGCTGGTTGGCCATGGTGTGAACAGAATGCTGGACTAGATGGACCCTTGGTCTGATCCAGCAGGGCTCTCCTTATGTTCTTAAGATGCTGGAGATAGGGTTGCCTCTTGCACACTGCCAAACAAGAAGAAATGGATCATCCAAAAAGAGGACAAAAGAGGACAGAGGTTTGTATAAAAGTTGTATATGCCTAGATGTACATTTAGAAAGAATTATCATAATTTAGAAATAGAACACATTGCATCACAGACTGTGGACAAGTGGTTTGGGTGCCTGTTCAGCCTGCCAGCCAGGTGCTCACTGTTGGTGACAACTTCAAGGCCTCTGCTTGGCTCTTTATCTTTAAACTGGACTTGGACAACTCAGCCCTTCAAATAGAGGACACCTTTAAATAGAGGATGGTCCTCTGCAAGCTCTTCAAAGAGAGGATGCCTTCAGTTAGGAAACTGTCCTCTGGATAGTGTGGCACGTGGCCACCCTACCTGGAGAACTGCTGCGAGTCAGAATAGACAATACTGGGCTAGTTGAGCAAGTAGTCTGAATCATCTTCTTATGTTCTGAAAAACTCTCAAGACAAAACTCTCAAGTAGGCCTGCCCTCTTAACTCTGTTCCTGATATTTTAATGCTTCCCTTGTCAATCCTGAGAAGGCAGCAAAAGCCCTGAGACGTCAGGTCAAGCCTTGAGGCCTGGCAATCTGGCTAGCAGTCACTTTGTTTGGGGGGATAATAGCTAGGAAATTAATTCTAGTTCTGTAGTGTTTCTTTGCTTGGGCAAGCATGACTCAACAGAATTGGGTCCACTGTAAATGGAAACCTTTCCCCTCCCATGGGGAAACATCACTGTTAATTTTGTTAACTTGCTAGGATCTTCAGGGCCGCCACCGCCGCCGCTATACTCACATTGATGGGAAAATAAACGGCACCCATATTTATGGCTCTAGCACTGCCTTTCCCAACTCGGCACCCTTCAGATGTATTGGACTACAACTCCCATCATCCCCAGTCAGCGTAGTTGATGGTCGTGCTGGCTGGGAATACTGGGAGTTGTAGTCCAATACATCTGGAGGGCACCAGGTTGGGAAAAGCTGCTCTAGACTTTGACTTTGGGTGGTGTTTTTAAGGGACTGGACAGTCACCTCAAGCGCAAAGGTGGGGCCCTGTTGGCTGTCAACATAGCAACATTACTCCACTTGAGATATCTAGTTAGTCCACCATTGGTAATATTTGTGAACTGCAGGGCCAGCCCTACCATTAAGCAGAGTGAGGTGACCGCCTCCGGTGGCAGGTGCTGAGGGGAAGCTGTGGCAGCCTCCCGACTGTTCTCACGAACTCTCTGGCTGTTCCCTTCTGTAGTGTATGCTCTCGGACTGCTCCTAAATGTAGCCTGTAAGGGAGGATACTATCCTGTTGCCCGTGTTAAAATAAGATTCACCTGCCACTTCAGTCAGCTTCTGTATGTGACTGGGGAAGGGGCACCATCTTGTCTTTTGCCTCAGGCAGCAAAATATATTGGCTGGCCCTGGCAAACTGGGATATATTTGGTAAGGTCGTAGCAAAGAGAGGGAAAGACCTGCTGAAAGCTATTTTCAGGTGCAATATTCAGAACTGACAGAAAGTGCTCCTCCAATTCAGAAAGTTCAGTTTCCCACAACAGCTGTAATGTGGCAGATTTACAATTTAATGAAGCTGTTAATCCCATTAGAGATTAAATTAAAAAGGGCTTTCTGGGAGATCACCAAAAGACCTTGATTACTGTACTGTAGCTATTCCAAGTGTACATGCGGGGGCAGAAGAGGAGGTTGACATGTGTGTCTGTCTTTGCAATGCATGATAGCAATTCATTCAGTTGTGTCCCCCTAAAGCAGAAAGCGTTTGGCTGTAGCAGCACATGAAAGAAAACAAAAGAACACTTTATTCTGCAAAACCACATGGAGATAAGAGCTTTAAAATATAAAGCTAATCCTTAACTGGTGTAAACTGGCCTCCTCCACATTAACTGAGGCCCCAACCTCTGCTCTGCTAAACCCAAGCCCTAAGGAGCCAGAGGCAATGACTCTTTATTGGTAGTTACTGTTGGGATGATAACCCAAGAAGCTTGCCCAAAAGCATCCCGTGGCACCTAGCACTCACATTCCAACGGTGTACAGGAGCAAAACACTTCTGGTTTTGATTCTGAGATTAGTTTATTTCCCATGAGTCAAAGACAGTACTATACTTGCATGAGTGTTCTTTCCTTCCACCCCACCTTTTTTTCAGGAGTAGGGGGTATTCCACAACTTCTTAGAGCCCTTTCAGCATGCGTAGTTTCATTTACTCCACACACCTGGGAGGTGCAGTGCAAACCAGGGTGAGTGGCGCATAGCAAGTGAGGCTGTTTAAATCAGACTTTCCCAAAACAGTGGCCTCCAGGTGGGTTGGGACTACATCTCCCATCACCCCAACACAGGATGATGGGAGTTGTGATCCAACACATCTGGAGGACACCAAGTTGGGTTGAATGAACAGAAGCAACATTGAGCACCACAATTAAAAAGGGCAGTTGTGTTTTTGAAAAGGCAGGTTGGAGGGTCTCCCTGGCTAGTCAACTCTCTTCAGTTGAAAAGCACAGGGCACCTGGACCTGCCACGGGCAATAGAATCTTCATAAACAGAGTGCCCAGATAGTTCCTGTTTCTCTGTACTTTGGTGGAAGGAAGGTGAGGAACTGTAACATTACATATTTGTACAAATATTATTTACCCATTTGTTACGTTTATATCCTTTGTTTCCTCCAATAAGCCCAAGGCAGTGGGCTCCTCCTCTCCATTTTATCTTCGCAACAACCCTGTGAAGGAGGTTAGTCTGAGAGCTGGTGACTGGCCTAAAGTCACCCAGTGAGCTTCAAGGCCAAGTGGGGACTAGAACCCCGGGTGTTCCCAGTCCTAGTCCAACACTCTAACCACTACACCACCCTGGCTCTCATGGACTCCATGTTCATTTTTCCATCCTTCTGTGCTTCTTCCTTTGAAGGTGGCAGGGTAGGAGAGAAAAGCAGATGTGTATGTGTGACCTCAAACAAACAAACAAACAAACACACACACACACACACACACACACACACCCAGCCTCTGATTCCCACTGATAAAGGGAGACTAACACCTGCCTGCATATCAAGCAAACTCAATAAAGATGGGAGGGTGTGGCATTTCTTTTGCAGGCTTGGGTGTTTCAGTTTGCTTTAACTCTAAGGGGAAGGGTGGGCAAGGAGCAGCACAGGTGTGAGCACAGACTGCAAGTGGGTGTGATAGGTGGGGCCAGATTTGCATTTGCAAGATTTGGAATTAAGTCCCAAACACCTGCCATCAACTTAGTGTGTGTGGACATGGTCAAATTCGTGCCTTCCCCGCCCTTCACCCAGTTGCAAGGATCTTCAAAGTACCCTGTAGGTGCTTTTTTCCAACCTGTTCAATGCATACTTTGGGGCAAGATGGGGATTCCAATCCACATTCATGACTGTGTGCAAGAGGAACTGGAGGCTGTTTGTTATTCCCACTTAATTGGCCTGGATTACTACAATGTGAGAGCTGGACTATAAGGACGGCTGAGCGCTGAAGAATTGATGCTTTCGAACTGCGGTGCTGGAGAAGACTCTTACGAGTCCCCTGGACTGCAAGGAGGTCAGATCAGTCCATCCTAAAGGAAATCAACCCTGAGTGCTCATTGGAAGGACAGATACTGAAGCTGAAGCTCAAATATTTTGGCCACCTAATGCGAAGAGAAAACTCTCTGGAAAAGACCCTGATGCTGGGAAAGACTGAAGGCGAAAGGAGAAGGGGACGGCAGAGGATGAGATGGCTAGATAGCATCACCGATGCAATGAATATGGACTTGAGCACACTCTAGGAGAGAGCGCAGGACAGGAAGGCCTGGCGTGCTATGGCCCATGAGGTCATGAAGAGTCGGACACACGACGTAATGACTGAACAACAACAAAAGCCTTGTGAGGGGGGCCTTTTCACATACTTATTCATCCCACCCCACCCACTTGAAATAGATATACAGTCCTCTCTCTTTTTCCCTCTCATACATCTCCACCTCACTCCCTCTGCAGCAAACTCCTATCTATATTATTTATTGTTAAAACTTATTTTTATTGTAAAATTTCAACATCAAAAAGACAAAGGAAAAAGTGGCTATATAGATTTGAATATTTCAATTTCAATGCATACTTATGAAGTGTGTGTGTGTGTAAAATACAAGTTTCTAAGAACTATGCATAAACTTCAACAAAAGAAGACCAAATATCCAAATAAGTGTCAAATTCCTACCTACATTAATTAGTGGATAACAGGGCAGTACATGCTAGGCCATGCGTTCTACTGGCAAAGCCCAAGGTACTGTTTATTTATTGCAGGAAAGAGATATCCAACCTCGAGTTAAGGCATGTTCCCATCCCAATAATGTGTAGATTGGCGGCCTCTGTGATATCTATATCACAGATGTCTGTAAGAAATATAAATATAGGTGACACTGAGATATTATAAATTATATAATATCTCAGTCTCTCTCTCTCTCTCCCTCTCTTTCTCTCTCCCTCTCCCTCCCCTCCAATATGGAGTTGGTTCCAGATTTACGTTGGATCAACTATGTTGATGGAAATGGACTTCCCTGCCACCCTCTTTCCCACAGTAGCCCCTCCAGCCCCCTGAAGATGCTACACAGGGGGTCAGGAAACCTCACTGAATGGGGTGAGCTGTGGTGTGGGGAGGAGGGAGAGATCCCCCCAAACTGGATGGAGGGACCTTCTGTAACTGGAGCCCTTCCTTGAGGAAGGTCCCTCTTGCATAAGGCAGATTCTTGGGGGAAAAAATACACATACACACTCATGTATCATATTCAAAGAGAGAGGATGGACACATTGTGAACCATCCTCTCCTGCTCCATCAAAATGACCCTATGACAGCCAAGATAGTTACAGTACAAAGCACACTCTTGCTCATGGGCCATTCCAAAGGGACTGGAGGCAAAAATAGCTGGAACCTGATTGGCCTGACCAGAATATCGAGCAGCTCTTGTAGGACAGGAGGAAAGAATATGACAGAAGATGCTCCAGAAATATCAGCCAGGGAACCCTTTCAGAGACTACTCATCATAGTCACCACACCCATGCCTACAGTGGAAACAGATTTTTTCTCAGCACCGTGATGGAGGAGCTGCTGAACATGTTGGTGATGCTATCTATTGAGAAGTGCATTCAGAGCATTGCAGGCATCCATGAGAAGTCCATCAACATATTTCTGTGGTTCATAAAAAATAAAGGAAAAAGTTCTTGTATGAGCAGGTCACCTTTAGATAGGAACTCTCTTATGTATGTTTCAGGAAGGTGTATCCCTTTAAAAAATCTTAAATAACATTGCTGAGGTGCTGCACAATGAATATTAAAAATCCAGTTTGATATTCACTGTGAGTCACTTTGGATTTTTCTCAAATTAGAGTGTTTTATGGTTTAGTTACAATTCTTTGATCTGGACACTGTGAGGTCTGTTTGGGAGTTCTTCTCCACAGATTCTCTCAAATACAACCGAATCAGCTTTCCTACTGATTCTTTTCTTTTTGTCAAAAGTCTGAATACCCATACAGTAGGGTCTGGAGAAGCATTTGCATTTTTACTACTATGCATTCTAAAGAGAATGGCAGATGGAACTAAGGAGGAAGAAAGTTGGAGGAGTTTGGATGGGTAAAACTGGAGCAGGTGGGTTAGCACTTAGTACAAGGGGGTAAGGGATGGATCTTCAGGAAAGGAAAGCCAGCCATTCTGCTATTTTAGAAAAAGTGTGCTGGTGTTTTTGTGGTCGTGGACAATGTTTTAAATGAGGAATGAACTGAAAGCTCAGAAACCAAAGTGGGGACTGAGGAAACCTTCCTAAGCAGGGGTGGGCAGACTTCAGTCTTGCAGGTTCTACTTTCGTTTTTGTGTTTTACCAGAACCCAGAGGTCCTACAACCACAGCCAGGTGTTAACATGGTGGCTCAGGAGGTGGAGCCAACTGCTTATTGCCTACTGCACCCCATGAAACATCAACTGGGATGATCCATGTCTGAGAGCCAAACTACACATTATGCTAATCGCGTAGTGTGGAGCTGAAGATTAGCTTTTTATTTACTCCAGTGTAATAGTGCACAGCCCTGATTCGGATTGGGACTACTACACACCAGGAGAGGATTAAACCTTACCCCCTCCACAGTTTTTTCCCCCAATTCCCCCCATGAAAGGGTTCTTTTTTTTTTTAACACCCCTCGGGGGAGGGGGGGAGGATTTGAGAAGAAAAACAGTGGGGGAAGGTTTACTTCTCCCCTTCTGGAGCATGATGATTCCAATCCAAACCAGGGCAATGCACACTTTCACTAGAATAAAAGGCTAACCTTCAGCTGCACAATTAGTGTATCGTGCAATTTGGCTCTGAGTTAGTACAGATCAGGATTCTAATGGTGCAACTGGGGCAGCGACCCTTTTTGTTCTTGCTATTGTTAAAAACTGGGAGTCAGAAATTCTTGCCAATCTATTGCAAATGACTGGGCAATCTGGCAATCAGTCCAAATCTTCCTTCTGCCCACGCTGTCCTAAAATATGGAGGTGTAGGTCTCAATTTTTAAAGTTTGGGTGACTTGTCAGAGTCACTCTGACATGGGATAAGCAACTGAGGCTAGGTTTGAGCCATTCAGACACTCTAGTGTGGGAATTAGGCCAAAGGCATAGGAGGCATAAGATATTCCTACACACATATAATCCTAATTAGTAGAGATGTTAATGTAGACAAGATTTTATGAGCACAGCACATCAGTTTATCCAGCACTGTCAAATCAGCAGTGTTTTCAGTTCAATATTGCAGAACTGTATCTATTTGCCTATCAACAAAATGGCAGCTTTTCCAAGATATTGAATGAGAAGAGGTCTGCAAATAATAATAATAATAATAATAATAATAATAATAATGATGATGATGATGATGATGGTTTGAGAGCTTAAGAGCTTTATATACTTTACATACTAGCTGACTTAGTCCAATACAATATATCACCTTATCCATTCCCTGCCTAAGACAGGGGTGGGGGAACCGGTGACCCTCCAGAAGTTCTTGGACTTCAACATCCAGCAGCTCCAGCCAGCATGACTAATGACCAGTTATGACAGTCCGACAACATCTGGAGGTGCCCACCCCTGCCCTAAGAGATCTACCAAAAAACATAGCAACGAGATGAGTGCTCTTGAACATGATATCCCCTGCAGTCCAAAGAATTTGCTGAAAGACACTGACACCTATTACAATTCAGTTTTGTACAGCTGCATTAGGTCTAAGTATACATGTTTTCTTTTCACTTTGTTAAATATATACTCAAAAAACGTGTTAGAAGCTACATCAGATCCTTCTGTTCACAGGTGTATTGTGCTAAGGTGAACAGAGTCTTCTTGTTAATTGCAGTTCAAACTAATTAGGGGGCACTATAAAGGTAGAAGGTTGAATATAACTGTGCATTACATGGTTGATGGTTTCAGAGAGAGAAAGACTCAGGTGCATTGCCCTAGGCTGCAATTTTCCTTAAATTAACATATTTAGAGAAAAGGGGAGAGGTGGGACAACTTAGATTGCTTACCCACCCACATTCCTGCTGCACTGGAAACTGGTATTTGCAAATGCTTAGGAACCTTGTTATCGCTTGGGCATGACAGAGCACTTAACTTCACATTATGCTTTACATAAGCTCACATTCACCAGAACCAAAGCTGAGGTGTTTTAGGCTGGATACTCTGAAAGTGGCTTTAAAGATGATGATCTGTCATATGAACAGGGCCCAAAACTATCTGTTGCAAAACCCCAAATAATCTTTCAGCAATATCTACATAGCAATCAGAAACGTATTATTTTTTGTGGTAGCAATCCATTTCACACCCTGCAACTCCAAACCATTGACTGCTGCCTGCCTCCATGGCACACGTGCAGTGTAATCCTATGCATGTCTATTCAGAACCCCACTGACTTCAATGGGACTTATTCCTAGGCAAGCAGGTATACGATTACAGCCTTACTCTGAGCCAGAACTTACACAAGGGTCAAGCCCAGAACTTTTGTTTTTAATGCTGGGGATCAGCACTGACTACGTCAAGAAAACAGTACACCTAAACAAACATGGATCATGGAGAAAGCAAGAGAATTCCAGAAAAACGTCTATTTCTGCTTCATTGACTACGCTAAAGCCTTTGATTGTGTGGATCACAACAAACTGTGGCAAATTCGTAAAGTGATGGGAGTACCAGACCACCTTACCTGTCTCCTGAGAAACCTGTATGAGGGTCAAGAAGCAACAGTAAGAACCAGACATGGAACAACCGATTGGTTCAAAATTGGGAAAGGAGTACGACAAGGCTGCATATTGTCGCCCTGCTTATTTAATTTATATGCAGAGTACATAATGAGAAACGCCGGGTTGGATGAATCACAGGTCGGAATTAAGATTGCCGGGAGAATTATCAACAACCTCAGATACGCAGATGATACCACCCTAATGGCAGAAAGCGAAGAGGATCTAAAGAGCCTCTTGTTGAGGGTGAAAGAGGGGAGTGCAAAAGCTGGTTTGAAACTTAACATTAAAAAAACTCAGATCATGGCATCTGGCCCCATCACTTCCTGGCATATAGAAGGGGAAGAAATGGAAGCAGTGAGTGACAGATTTTATTTTCTTGGGCTCCAAGATCACCGCAGACAGTGACTGTAGCCATGAAATTAAAAGACGCTTGCTCCTTGGGAGGAAAGCTACGGCAAACCTAGACAGCATAGTAAGAAGCAGAGACATCACCTTGCCGACAAAGGTCTGTCTAACCAAAGCTATGGTTTTCCCAGTAGTAACGTATGGCTGTGAGAGCTGGACTATAAGGACGGCTGAGCGCCGAAGAATTGATGCTTTCGAACTGTGGTGCTGGAGAAGACTCTTACGAGTCCCCTGGACTGCAAGGAGGTCAAATCAGTCCATCCTAAAGGAAATCAACCCTGAGTGCTCATTGGAAGGACAGATACTGAAGCTGAAGCTCAAATATTTTGGCCACCTAATGCGAAGAGAAAACTCTCTGGAAAAGACCCTGATGCTGGGAAAGACTGAAGGCAAAAGGAGAAGAGGACGGCAGAGGATGAGATGGCTAGATAGCATCACCCATGCAATGAATATGAACTTGAGCACACTCCGGGAGAGAGCGCAGGACAGGAAGGCCTGGCGTGCTATGGTCCATGGGGTCACAAAGAGTCGGACACGACTGAACGACTGAACAACAAAACATACATAGAATGTATTTTCCTCTCCACTGAGATGCTGTTACACACAAAACTTAAACCAGTGAGTGCTTAAGTCAACCTTTAATGCAAATTCAAAACCTGTATTGTCTCTCTAGAATAGAGGGCTGTTGTTGTGCATTCAATTTTTCTTCCACATTTACCTTGCATTCATAACGCAATCATGTTGTTGTTGTTCAGTCGTTAAGTAATGCAATCATGAGAGAGACTCAAAATGTGCTTTTTAGCGTCAAGTGAAAAGCATTCAAATAGGGCGTTGTGACAACAGGTATAACTTCTAGGGGCCTTGAACGTGGCAACTCCATTTTTTGAGATAATGGTTGTTGCCTGAGCTGAATATGATGACACAAGCACAACTTCTCTGTTGATGTCACTGTGGGATACACATGTAAAATAGTAAAGTGTGACTGCAACAAAAAAAGGTCAAATCCATGGTAATGCTTCTTAGGGAGCCATGATGGGCTGGTTTCATGACATCATTATGTAGCCCAATATGACTGGATGCCTGATAATGTGATATCATCATATGGTCTATATGGGCCCTGATTGGTTGGTATTGCCTGTGGGAGGAGTCCATGCATGTATGTGTGTATTTGTACAAAGGCAACAACTCAGAGAAAGAAGTATCCACGAACAGCCAGCATATAGTGTATGAAAAAGATGAGTAAATGGAGTTTCATGAAATCCCCTCTTCCCTCCTCTGACTTTTCATTCCTCCTCTCTCCTTCCATGTACATATGGGAATCTATGCTTAAATAATGTTTTTCTTAACAGCCCAGTTGCCCTGAACATTTGCACAGTCCACAGCCTTTACAATCTGGGAAAAGATGCTTTCAGAATGGGTTTGTTTTGTGGCATTAAAAAAAAAAAAAACCCTCTGCTTTGCTCTTTCATTTATAGCCTGTCTAGAGGTTTCCAAGCATACTTCTATAAACTTGATAAACTCATGCTATTGCGTGCCAAATTGTAATCTCTATGATCTTTGGGATCAGGCATCTGTTATCTATTGCCTCAGGTTTACTTTTAAGGTAAACACAAACCCAAAGCACTAATGTGTGGAGTCTTCACAAAAACATGATCACGGCATGACCTTTAGTTTCTAATGTCTACCAAAGGCTGACATTGCTTAGGCTATATATCAAGTCAAGAGAGAGATGTCTAATCTTGGAAGGAAGGTTTCCTCTAGAGCAGCTTTACAGCCAGAGTGAGAGGGTTCTTTTAGGAAGAGCTACAAGTTTTATAGCACAAGGAATTGATTTTGCAGCCTCTTCCTCCTCCTGAGAAGATCTATCAACTCAGGCTTCTTTGGAGGGCTCTTGTTGTCTTGATTATACCAACATTTTTCAGTCTGTAATCCTCAAATTTAATCATCGTATCACCAGCAGATGGCAACAGTCAGCTCAGTAAACAGGAAAACCTGGGGTCAGATTACTTCTATCGAGAATATTTATGCAAGTCATCTTGACTAAAACTAGTCCAGGACTTTAAAAGTCACTTGATTTTCAAAAGTGATGTTACAGGTACCACACAATAGCTCCTGAAAAACAAGCCAGGCTTAGAGTATTTTAAGGCTGCAAGCAGCCCAGATGCGTAAACATACGTTGAGTTGGCACCTTGGAATTGTAAATAATTATTGAGTCTTGTGGTTTGGTAGAGGAGAAGAACAGTGCATTGTGACTTGGTTCCAAAGCCCTATAGGACATGCTCCACTTGCACACAGTGACTTTTTAGCATCTTCTTCCTGCATCCTCAAAAGCCCTCCAGGTCAGGGGATGCTCAGGGCTAGAACTCCATGAGGCATAAGGGGCCGCTGCCAAAAGGAAATATCGCCTCCACAGCACACATGCAGATAAGTGCTTTCTGCTTGTGCAAAGATGGTGGTGGATCCTGGCCAATAAGTTTGAAGTGAAGATGCAGAAAATGGGCATCCTGTCCATTGGAAGAACATACATATCAAGATTTGGGACATGGCATGTATGCGCACACAATACCCACACCATTTTGAACAATAAATCAAGGTTAACATCTTCCCAATAATCAAGGTTAACATCTCCTGCATAAGTTGCGGATCTATAGAACCATTTCTCACTGTCCTTGAGCATCTACAGTGAGGGGGGGGGGCAGGGCAACCTCCAACCTATAGGACTAACCCAGCCCAATCCAGCCTGGGGAGGGATTCTACAGTGACTACCAACTAGTTTGGAGAGTGCCTTTTTCTTGCTGAAGATTTCAGCAAGCATTAAAACTGCAGTACAAATGGGAATGTTCTAAAATTCTTTTCTCATCAACTTCAATGAGTTCCTTTATCTGTAGACATCTAACCTAAACTCTGGACTCTAGGTACTTCTTGTAAATGTTGCGCTTTTGCTTTTGTGCCCCAGGTAGAAAAAGCTGCACAATCTAATCCTAGTCCAAACACAACAAATGGGATCTGTTCACAGTGCTGGTGAACATCTGCTTGTTTCAAACCGCACCCACAAATTTGGCACATTAACTGCAATGAAGCCAAGTTTTGCAGAAATAAACTTTATTACCAGAGCAACATCTCTATATGCTTTATATATTAAGAATGGTTAACTTCACATCTACACACACATAAGCATGACGTACTCACAGTTATTAAAAAAGCAGGGGGGGCATACTGGAGACTAACATCAGACACCTACAAATAGTAGATTTTAATGTCACTTATATTTAGCTTCTGAAAGATTCTCAGAGTAGTAGGTGTTTCCTTCTTCCATCTGTCAAGTATATGAATTCTGTGTGAACTCATTAAATTATATACATACACATACACACACACTTACACTTATTTATTTAAGAAAGATATTTTCAGGACGCCTTTTCAGGCAAAAGCCTTTACAAGGTGGCTTCCATAAAAATATAAAATACAACATACATGATCAAAATTATATCATCATAAATACATATACAAGGCATCTTTTCCAAATAAACAGTTGGTTCCCTATTAGCTAGTATGTTAGGGGTAAACTATTCATTACGTACAAATGTGCGTAATGTAGCCCCAGTGGAGTGGAGAAAAGCTGGTGAGCAAACAATTGAGGCTCCTTCTCCCACCTGCCACTATGCTCAAAATGGGTCCCTTCCAAAGCAACTTTTCTTTGGAACCAGTCATCAAGGCTGCTTTACATGCATTTGTGTCTAATGTACCTTTCCCTTTATTAATTATTATACTTTTACCCTACCCTTTCTCCAAGTCACTCAAGGCAGCGATGTACAATGTTGTACATTTTATTGTAACAACAACTCTGTGTAATAGGTTAGGCTGAGAGAGTGTATCAACTGCCTGAGCTCTATGGGTGGGGATATGAACCCAGTGCTCTCCAGCCCTAGTCCAACACACTAACCACTAATCTCTTCTAAGAGATGCAGATTTTCAGAACTGTATGACAACTACAAGGTGTAGTGGACATTTCAACTTTTAGAGCCACCAACTCACTGTGTGTTTGTGTACAATTTTAAAATAATAACTTGAAACACAGAGTATCTGCAAGTTAAATCACCCAAGGTCAACCAGAAACATAAATAATAACATTTGCCACTGCACATGATGAAATCAGTTCAGCTGTACAGAAGGATTCATAACTACAAATGTATTTAATTAGTACCTTTCTTTCCCACCTTTCTTCCCTCATGAAACTCAAGGCAGAATAATGGGGCTTTCAGATAGTCTCCCATCCAGGCTCTGACCAGACCCAGACATATTTAGCTCCAGCAAAATGGCTGTTTCATGTGCCTAGACGGTGCCCTCAGACCGAAAAGCAGAATTAATCTATACTGCAATGATAACAGAAGGCACATAAAGACCAACATGTTGGTGGTGGTGGTGAAGAACTCTAGGCAAGCTCTAGAAACAGAGCACAATCATATGCATGTTTAGACAAAAAAAGTCCTACAACTCCCAGCATTCTCCAACCAACCATGCTGGCTGGGGCATACTGGGAGTTGTAGGGCATTTTTTCTGTCTAAATATGCATAGGATTGCACCCTAAAGCCAGTAACCAAGAAGAAGACCGGAAGAAAGGGGTCAACCCCTTTCCCGATGCTATTTGCCTGATTAAAATTGCTCCCCAAGCGGTGACTTTTCTCTCAGAGGAAAACATACAGGTTGTATATGGGTATGGTTATGTTTCTTCCTGTGGGGCAAACAGCGGGATGGGGGTGGTTAATTACAAAAATGGTGTGGAGGAAAGGGTTAACATCCCTCTCCCCCAGTGGCTGCTATTAACTTTTTTTTAAACTAGGGGAAATCCTGATCATGGGTCTTCTGTGTCCCATCTAGTTGCTCCTACAAGCAACACCTGATGTGAGAGATTCTTCCACTTGTGGCCATATAATAAAAATGAACATTTTATTCCAACCCTCCCTGCCTCCTGCCCTGCCAGGTATTGTTTACGTAGAGCAATGGAAAGAGAAGGTTCCAGATCCTTGAGGCCCCCTTACCTCTATGAAGCTTATGGAAGACACACTAGACAATAGCAAAAGAAAGGCCTACATCATTATTCCAGAAATAGAGTTGGCAGGGCTTCTCCACACAGAGTTTATATTGTGTGCTCAAGATTGGTTATTCATGAAAGTCTGCAGGTCCTTTACAAGATGTTGTCAACCTCCACGGCCCCTCCCATGGTTTATGACCTTTATCCCACCTTTGTAAAGCATGGGGAAAGTCCAATTTTTCTCTAGGAAGAGCTTTGAAGCACTATACTTGCTGGGTGTATTTCCGTAATGGCACTATAACAGCAGCACCATCTAGTGGCTGTAAAATGAAACATACAGAACTTGCAGAGAAGTAAAAACAGCACATGTCAGCCTGTGTAAAGGAGCCAATCTTAATTCCGCAAAGGATCTGGAAGCAGAAGCCCTGGTAAGGATGTGGGAACTTAGCCTCGCATGGTGAAGCCCATAGTATATTTAAGTGGGAAATCTGGCTAAGTAATTAACAACCTTTAATCCCCCCCACCCTTGTGATAAGAAAAATCTATTTCCCCTGTGCACTCCTAACCTTATCATGGATAATTCATATAATATTAGTATATTGATTCTGGTGGATGCTGCAATTCATTCACTCTGTTGGGAACTAAATCTAGTAAAAGAAAGGATCTCCAAAATGTTCCTTTGAAAACTGAGAGGATATAGAGTAGGGGTGCAGAACCAAGAGCCAAATTCCATTTTGGAGAAGCTCTTGGGGGCTGTATTCCAGTGGCGGATGAGGCCGAAGGCAAAAGAGGGCAGGGAGAATAACATAAATGTCAGCATATTTTAGCTCTTACTGCCAATGAGCAAGCCTTAGGAGAAGCATTTCAGCCTTTTAAAATGGGCAAAAAAATTCACAAAAGCCAGGAAACCATCAAACAGTCAGTGATCGGGGGAAAGGGAGGGGCAGGGGGTGTGGCTTTTGGGGAACCCCTGAGGCCTACATTTGACCCCCAGGCCTAAGTTACTACACCCATAATATAGTGAAAACGATGGTGCAGTTAGACTCTGGACTAAATGGTCTTATGGGTGGGGGGTGTCTTTAAATGGCGATGAGGCTTAAAAACTGATGAGTTGTTGTACATGAGCAGGCACACCACCTGCAGCATGTTCGCCTCTTCCACTCTACGGCATAACCAGTGATTGGCTCCTTCATAGGCAGCTAGGGATGGCGGAGAATTCTGCCACGGATTTCAGTGAGGCCGAATGCACTGGCATTTGGCCCCCTGAAACCCGTGGCGGAACGGCCTCCCACCCCCCGTGGAATCCCCCCAGGATGAAAGCTTACCTGGGGCGTATGTTCCAGCAGTGGCAGTTCCGCCGGCGGCAGCAGCGGGAACAGCAGCTGGTCTCTTGGCCGGTTGCTGCGGACTCAAATGGCGGCCACCACGCCATTTGCGTTGCTGCCTTTGCCATTATAGGCTACGTAAATACTTACGTAGCCTATCATGGCATGCAAAAACAAAAAACAAAAAACTGCATACGCAAATGGCAGCTACGGCGGCCGCCATTTGCGTTCCCTATTTTTCGCTGTTTTAGCCTCTGTAAATATTTACGTAAGTTATTACAGCAAAAAAAGGGGAACACAAATAGCGTAGTGGGTGCTATTTGCATTCCTTTCCCCCCCCCCGCCGTAATGGCTTATGAAAATATTGACGTAGGCTAAAACGTCGGGGGGAAAAAGGGAACACAAATGGCGCCCACTACACTATTTGCGTTCCCCTTTTTTTCGCCGTAATAGCTTACATAAATATTTACATAGGCTAAAACAGTGAAAAAAAGGGAATGCAAATGGCGGCTGCCATAGCCGCCGCCATTTGCGTACGCATTTTTTTTTCCAGAAGGCTGCCCAGCGGCTGGATGTCCGGCTGCGGGCAGCCCCGGCCGGCGGCTCTACGGAATCTCCACGGAGCGGAGCCGGCTGGATCAGGATTTTGGGGGGAGGTGCGGAGCGCCTCCCCCCCACCGCGAATCACCCCGTCAAAAAGGTAAATGACTTTCGTACATCCCTATAGGCAGCGCATTCACTCGTCTACAACAACCCATCTGTTTTTAAACCAATGGGTTGTCATTACGTGCAGACCAGGTCAATGTGCATTATTTCATTTCAAATGTGTCTGAGGGCCTGCCTTTTCATTCTGTTGAGTGGGACCATGGACCTCTGCCCCAAAGTCCTGCCCTGATGGCTCCACTGAGTGAAAAGTCTCCTCTAGTATAATACTGCTAGTAAAGCATAGCGTAATCCTATACATCTTTACTCAAAAGTATGCCTCACTCTTTTCAATGGGATTGACTCCCTAGTAAGTATGTTTAGATAGGCAGGTTTACCAAAAATTGCACCAAAAAAATGGAGAACAAAATCTATTGTGTTATCTAGAGCTAATGTGACAATATCTCAGAGCCTTAAAGATGCATAGTTAATTTACATGTTTGTTAAAATCAAATATCTGCAAAGTTCTAGATTTAAAAGAAAAAACGTTGACAGTGCCTGGGTTCACACAACAAAATAACCCACACTCAAGGTTTTGTTTATTTATTTATTTATTTCTATACCGCCCAATAGCCGAAGCTCTCTAGCCGGTTCACAAAAATTAAAACCACAAAGTGCAGCATAAAACAATATTAAATATTGTTAAATATATTATAACAATATAAAATATGAAAGCTTAAAACCACAATATAACAGTACAATCAGAATAAAACCTAGCAGCAATACAGAGATTTAAAATACAGATTTAAAACACTAAAGCTAAAAGACTAGGAAGCTAAGGGAGCAATCCTATTGAGATCAATGGTCGCCTCCAACCGCGGGGGCAACCGCCTATATCCAGTGCAGGGCAGGAGGAGTGGATCTCCTCCTCGCTCCCCCTGCCCTGCTTTTGCATCTAGCCACGGGACTTTGGAGCGTGAGAAGCGGTGGCTAGACGACACATAGAATGTGTCGTATCGGCATTTCCACCCTCCCTGCCCTGGCCCGCCCCTGGGAACACCCCATTTTTGCTGCTCTGCGCTGCTCTTATGAGTGCGGCGTGCAGGGCCAATCTGTGCTGCCTATGAGGCGGTGCAGGAGGGGGTGAGGGTCAGTTATTTGGGAACCGACCTATCCTATGGCAGTCTAACTGCTCACTAGCAGCCATAAGATTGCGCCCTAAAATGCTAAAACACTGGGAGAATAAAAAGGTCTTCATCTGGCCCTGAAAGGAGTACAACGTAGGTGCCAGGCAAACCTCCCCAGGGAGCTCAGCTGAACTAACAAACCACGAACAACCCAGGAAGAGAACCCATGGTTTGTTGTTGGGTTGTGAACTGTGAGTTGTTCATGGTTAACAGGCCTATCACAACTGGGTTCATACAACACAACAACCCACATTTAAAAATAAACCATGGTTCAAGACAACCCACACTCAACCCATATTCAACATTGAGTGTGGGTTATCATGTTGTAGATAAATATTATCGTGTTGTAGATAAATAATAAATTTCATTTATTATAGAAAATTAAAAAATGAAATGACAATGAAATGCAAGTGTTTGCATGACATGACAGCATGTCATGACAGCTAGCATGACAGCAAGTGTTTGCATGACATGACAGCCCACCATGGGTTAATTTGCACACTGTGGATTGTTTGCGGGTTGTCTAACCCTCGAACAACCCCTGCCATCTGGGTTCACACAACATGACAAGCCATGGCAAGTCGGGCAACCTGTGGGCACCATGCAAAAATGGCACCTGTGGGCATCCAGCATGATGTAACAGCCCCCACAGGTAAAAACATGGTGGGCTGTTGTGTCATGCGAACCAGGTTAACGTGTTACAGGCCTGCACCCCACAGCTAACCCACTTTGGTTTTATCAATAGTATCTAAACCTAGATTATATTCTTTGGCTGATGCAATGCAACTATGTGGTAAATGTTGATTAACACATTCTAATATGTGATTGTGGTAACCATAATTACCCTCTGTTGTTGTTGCATTTCTCCTTACTGCTGGGAGGCCGGTAGAACCCTTCTTACTACCTATTAGCACCCAGGTGATTTATGTATTATTTACTTCTGTTGCTTTGTAGATTTCTCTCCCTTTTCTCTAATCAAGATGCATTGTTTGAATTGCAGCTCCATTTCCTTTCCTCTTTGTTTAAAGTTCATTCATCCTACAATATATTTGTTTTGGCCCCTCCCTCACACCAAATGTCCCTTCTGTTTTTGTAGCCTTCACACTTTTCCCATTAGAGGCAATTGTCCAACAATGTAAAACTGGAGGAAAGGGGAGTGGGGTGGAAGAAAGAGGATCAATTAACTCCCTAATAGATAGAAAATCTGCTCTAGGGCATCAGGAAGCCATTTGGGTGGAGTATAATAGCTATTGCTTGCCAATGCTTTTTTCCAAAGGGTTAGCTGCAAAAAATTTCATCTCACCCCTCGCTTCTAGGGATGCCTTTGAGTCAAAGGTGCCAAATTGTCTCATTATGTATTTAAAAATGTATACTTCACTTTCCTTTTAAGAACATCTAAAACAGCTCTAACACAGTAATACAAAGCAATAAAAGCAAGCACACAACCAATAAATAGTAGCAGAAAGAACAAAGCCTCAACAGTATAAAGTCAGACTAAAATCATAAGCAGAATATGAAAACAACAAAGTCTTGTGGCACCTTAAAGACAAACAAATTTATTACGGCACAGTTTTTCATGGACTAGAGTCCATTAGCTTAGGCCATAATAAATGTGTTAGTGCTTAAGCTGCCACAAGTCTTTGTTGTTTTTGCTACATGAGTAACATGGCTGCCCCTTTGGAATATGAAAACACTCATATTCCAAAAATCCTCAGCAAAACAGCAAAGAAAACACAACCCAGGCAACATTCCCTGGTAGTCAGCTTAAAAAGCCATGACACATCTTAGCCCAATGGTGGAATTAGCTTTAAGTCAGGCCAGATGGGCCTTCCTGAGAAGAGCATTCCAGAATATGGGTGCCATGACCAAAAAGGCCTTGCTCCTTGTGCTCAACAATTACAGTTCTTTTTGTGGTGGAATCTGGACCTATGATGTTGATTGGAGTACATGGGAAAGAATGTACAAAACGTGACCCTTAAGGTACCCAGGTCCCAGGCCATTTGGGGCTTTAAAGTTATGAACCAGCACACTGATTTGAGCCTGAAAACCAATGGAGTTTTGGACCAATTGCAGTTTCTGGATTATTTTCAAGGGCAACCCTTCATAGTGTGTGTTACAATAATCCAGGCTAGCAGTTCCTAGCACATGCATGAACATGGCCAGGTCTGATTTCTACAGGAATGGGAGCAGCTGGCATACCAGCTGAAGCTGATAGAAAGCACTCCTAGACACTGCTGCCACTTAGGCATCCCTTGCCACTCAAGTAGTACCTGCAAGCTGCAAACCTGTTTCTTAAAGGGGAGTGCAACCACACCTAGCACATGCTACCTATCCCCTGATTATAGGCTTACTTCACACTGCTTTGAAGGTTTATTTGGAAGCAAGTCTCCCTATACAGAAGACAGGGACAAAGTAGACTGCTGGATATACTTAGGTAGTCTTGGTGAATATGCACAATGCTAGGACACCGGACACCAAGAGTTTGATATTCAGGCACTCAACCTTGTAGGAGAAGAGAGATGGTTGAAGTAGCCATCAGAATGGCTCTGGGGATCAAACACCTCCTGAGGATGTCAGTGTGTCGTAAACTACCATGTTGATTCTCAGTAGGAACAGCAAGCATGCTACAACACATCCATACACCTGTACAATCCAGTAGTAGCAGGTGGATACATCCACATGGCATGTTTCTTTTAATTAAAATGCAAACAAACATGAACTTATCTGCTGCCCAGCCTTTCCTCATTCATCCACGAGCCATTATACTAAAACAATTTAAAAGGATCGCTCCCTGACACAAAGGTCCATCCCCCAAAGCAGGGGTGCAGAATCTAAGGCCTGGGGGACATTCTGGCCTTCTGGGGTCCTCTAGATGGCCAGACCCCTTCTTCCAACCACACTGATCGTTTGGTGGTTTCCCATTCCTTGTGCAGTTTTCCCCCATTCTAAAAAGTTGCAATGCCTCTCCGAAGGCTTAGTTACAGGCAGAAAGTGCTTTAAGCTAAAATATGCTGGTATTTGGGGCATTTCCCTCCACTCTTTTTGCCTTTGGCCCTGCCTTCCACTGGAATACCCCCGCCCCACCCCACCCCAAAATGCTTCTCCAAAATTCAGCCCTTGGGCTGAAATAGTTTCAATACCCCTGACATAAATGATGACAATTTAGATCCTATTTGGATACTCAGTTTTCACTTGTGGCAAGCGCTCTTTTCTGTGCTCAGATTTTTTAAAAAAAAACTCTAAGGGTGCAATCCTATGCATGCTTAGATAGAAAAAAAAGCCCTACAATTCCCAGTATTCTCCAGCCAACATGGCTGGCTGGAGGGATGCTGGGAGTTGTAGGACTTTTTTTTTTATCCTGTCGAAAGGTGCATAGGATTGCGCCTCAACAGTGCAGGTGAGGTTTTTATTACAACCATCCAATACGTTTCAAGTTAAGAAGCTACAAATAATTTTAAAACATACATTTTACAGACTCAGAATTGTTTAAAAATTCACCCTACTGTGACCTCTAACTGATAACTAGTTTGTTCAAAGATAAACAGATGCAACAGTTAGGTCAGAGTTTGGGGCTGAGGGGGTCAGTCAAGAAGGAGATGGGCTGGATAGCGAAGGAAAGGGAGCCTAAGGCATAGCAGCTGCTTTTTATGCCCATCCTCATTTTTTAACGGAATGTAGCAGATAAGCAGTCATAGCAAAAATAAATACGAGGTGGAAATTCCAGCTACAAGTCTATATAATCAGCCCAAGGGTTGGTAGGGTGGCCACTTACATGTTGCCAAAAACAAAGAAACGCATCACCAAAAAAAAATGCACAATTTGCATAAAACGTGCATATGCTAGCTTGTATGTATAGATGCAAATAAAGAAATAATTACTAGAATTTAAATAGAAATGCGATACATCTCACACTAGTGGGGAAGCTCGTGACCTGTGTGCCTTGCTTAGTCTGCTGACCAGGTGCAAACTGTGGATGGGCCACTTGAAGACTTCTGCTTGCTCTCCCTTCCTATGGTTCTTTATCTTTAAATCAGGCTTGGACTAGGCAGCCCTTTAAAAAGAAGAAGTCTTGAAAGAGAGGACCCATGGCCATCCTAAGGGTGGGTAAGAATGAGGTCCTTCCTCATGTTTATATTTCTATGAGGAGCGTACATACTTCATTCCTCCTCCTGCCACTCTGATGTGAAAAGATCTTCTTGTAGACAATCATGGCAAATTATGGTTAGAGTAAACCAGGACAAGTTTACTGTGAAAAGAGGAAAGAGTGCAAATACCCAAGGGGTACTTCCAGTTGCCAAACCATGGTTCAACAATCAGTTTCCATGACATCTGAATTGAGCCCCTGAGCCTATTCACATGTCATGGTAATTCCTGAATTGTTTAACCCAGGAATTGTCAGGGCTGAGCAGCCGTGAGCGTGCTCCCTCCCGCACATTCGTTGCTTTCACTTTCAATCAACAACCCAGAAATGCCTTGTTCCTGGCTTGTTAATCATTATTTCTGAACCTGGAACTATGGGCTGTTTAGGGATTTAAAAAGACAGAATTAACCCAACATTACCCATGGCTTGTTGTTGGGTTAATTCTGGGTTGTTTAACCCCTAAACAACACGGAGTTCCAGTTTTGGACATCCCAGTAACTCAGGAATGGGGCATTCCTGGGTTGCTAATTGAAAGAGGAAGCAATGAGTGCATGGGAGGCAATGCACTCACGGATGCTCGGCCCCAACAGTTCCTGGGTTAAACAACACAGCAATTGTCGCTACGTACGAACTGGGTCCCTATCTCCTTCTTCTCAAATAATTAAAAGGAGGAACAAACAACTGAAAAGTGAGCTAGGATTCAGTTCCCTGCTGACAATCTTTAGTCTGAAGTGTACTAAAAACCAGATTAACCACGTGTCAAAATCCAGGTATCATAAAGTAATGATTTGGACTAAGTGCTTTGATTATCCTGACAAATTGAAGCTAAATAGAGCTAAATAGTGTGAGTAACTTACTCCTTCTTCCCCTTCATGGATCACTGCTTTGTTGTGGCGAAGGGGCTTGCGTAACTCAGTGAAGCTATAAGCTATGCCGTGCAGGGTCACCCAAGACAGACAGGTTATGGTGGAGAGTTCTGACAAAATGTGGTCCACTGGAGAAGGAAATGGCAACCCACTCCAGTATTCTTGCCAAGAAAACCCCATGGAACGTATCACAAGGCTAAAAGATATGATGCCGGAAGATGAGCCCCTCAGGTTGGAAGGTGTCCAATATACTACTGGGGAAGAGGTATTTGGTATTTCCAAGTAGCGCCAGAAAGAATGAAGCGGCTGGGCCAAAGCTGAAAGGACACTCAGCTGTGGATGTGTCTGGTGGTGAAAAGAAAATCCGATGCTGTAAAGAACAATATTGTTTAGGAACCTGGAATGTCAGATCAATGAATCAAGGTAAGCTGGAGGTGGTCAAACATGAGATGGCAAGACTGAACATTGACATCTTGGGAATCAGCGAACTCAAATGGACAAGCATGGGCAAATTTAATTCAGGTGACCATCATATCTACTATTGTGGGCAAGAATCCCTTAGAAGAAATGGAGTAGCACTCATAGTCAATAAAAGGGAGGGAAAAGCAGTACTGGGGTACAATCTCAAAAATGACAGAATGATCTCAGTACGAATCCAAGGCAAACCATTCAACATCACAGTAATTCAAGTCTATGCCCCAACCACTGAGGCCGAAGAAGCTGAGGTTGATCGGTTCTATGAAGACCTACAACACCTTCTAGAACTAACACCAAAAATAGATGTCCTTTTCAATCATCATATGGGATTGGAATGCTAAAGTAGGAAGTCAAGAAATCACCGGGATAACAGGCAAGCATGGCCTTGGTGTACAAAATGAAGCAGGACAAAGGCTAATAGAGTTTTGCCAAGAGAACACGCTGATCATAGCAAACACTCTTTTCCAACAGCACAAGAGGCAACTCTACACATGGACATCACCAGATGGTCAATATCGAAATCAGATTGATTATGTACTTTGCAGCCAAAGATGGAGAAGCTCTATACAGTCAGTAAAAACAAGACCTGGAGCTGACTGTGGCTCAGATCATGAGCTTCTTGTTGCAAAATTTCGGCTTAAATTGAAGAACGTAGGGAAAACCACTAAAACCATATCCCTTATGAATATACAGTGGAGGTGAGGAATAGATTTAAGGGATTAGACCTGATAGACAGAGTGCCTGAGGAACTATGGATGGAGGTCCGTAACATTGTTCAGGAGGCAGCAACTCAATCCATCCCAAAGAGAAAGAAATGCAAGAAAGCAAAGTGGCTGTCTGATGAGGCTTTACAAGTAGCTGAGGAAAGAAGGGAAGCGAAAAGCAAGGGAGAAAGGGGAAGATATATCCAACTGAATGCAGAGTTCCAGAGAATAGCAAGGAGAGACAAGAAGGCCTTCTTAAATGAACAATGCAAAGAAATGGAGAAAAACAATAGAATGGGAAAGACTAGAGATCTTTTCAAGAAAATCGGAGATCTCAAGGGAACGTTTTGTGCAAAGACAGGCATGATAAAGGACAAAGAAGGCAGGGACCTAACAGAAGCAGATGAGATTAAGAAGAGGTGGAAAGAATACACAGGAGAACTATACAGGAAAGATCTTAATGTCCCTGATAGCCATGATAGTGCGGTCACTGAACTTGAGCCGGACATCCTCGAGAGTGATGTCAAGTGGGCCTTAGGAAGCATTACTAACAACAAAGCTAGTGTAGATGACAGTATTCCAGATAAGCTATTTAAAATCCTACAAGATGATGCTGTTAAAGTGCTGCACTCAATATGCCAACAAATTTGGAACACTCAACAGTGGCCACAAGACTGGAAAAGGTCAGTTTACATTCCAATTCCAAAGAAGGGCAATGCCAAAGAGTGTTCAAACTACCGTACAATTGCGCTCATTTCACATGCCAGCAAGGTTATGTACAAAATCCTACAAGCTAGGCTTCAGCAGTATGTGAACCAAGAACTACCAGAAGTACAAGCAGGGTTTCGAAGAGGCAGAGGCACTAGAGATCAAATCGCCAACATTCGCTGGATCATGAAGAAAGCAAGAGAATTCCAGAAAAAACATCTATTTCTGCTTCATTGACTATGCTAAAGCCTTTGATTGTGTGGATCACAACAAACTGTGGCAAATTCTTAAAGAGATGGGAGTACCAGACCACCTTACCTGTCTCCTGAGAAACCTGTACGAGGGACAAGAAGCAACAGTAAGAACCGGACATGGAACAACCGATTGGTTCAAAATTGGGAAAGGAGTACGACAAGGCTGTATATTGTCACCCTGCTTATTTAACTTATATGCAGAGTACATAATGAGAAACGCCAGGTTGGATGAATCACAGGTTGGAATTAAGATTGCTGGGAGAATTATCAACAACCTCAGATACGCAGACAATACTACCCTAGTGGCAGAAAGTGAAGAGGATCTAAAGAGCCTCTGGTTGAGGGTGAAAGTGGAGAGTGCAAAAACTGGTTTGAAACTCAACATTAAAAAAACGAAGATCATGGCATCTGGCCCCATCACTTCCTGGCAGAAGAAATAGAAATAGAAGGGGAAGAAATGGAAGCAGTGAGTGACAGATTTTATTTTCGTGGACTCCAAGATCACCGCAGACAGTGACTGTAGCCATGAAATTAAAAGACGCTTGCTCCTTGGGAGGAAAGCTATGGCAAACCTAGACAGCATAGTAAGAAGCAGAGACATCACCTTGCCGACAAAGATTCATATAATCAAAGCTATGGTTTTCCCAGTAGCAACGTATGGCTGTGAGAGCTGGACTTTAAGGAAGGCTGAGCGCCGAAGAACTGATGCCTTCAAACTGTGGTGCTGGAGAAGACTCTTACCAGTCCCCTGGACTGCAAGGAGGTCAAATCAGTCCATCCTAAAGGAAATCAACCCTGACTGCTCATTGGAAGGATAGATACTGAAGCTGAAGCTCAAATATTTTGGCCACCTAATGCGAAGAGAAAACTCCCTGGAAAAGACCCTGATGCTGGGAAAGATTGAAGGCAAAAGGAGAAGGGGACGGCAGAGGATGAGATGGCTAGATAGCATCACCGATGCAATGAATATGAATTTGAGCACACTCCGGGAAAGAGCGGAGGACAGGAAGGCCTGGCGTGCTATGGTCCATGGGGTCACGAAGAGTCGAACATGACTTAACGACTGAACAACAACAACAACTTACTCCTTCAGAATTAAAAAAAAGGACAAAATGTAACATAAATCTGATGGTGAACAGTGGAAGTCAAATGCCTTTGATCAAAACAAAACTACTTTTTTCATTAATGTAAACCCAGCATCACTGCTAGACTGATCAATTCATTTTGGGGAAAGTAGAAACACTTTAGTGGATTGCGCTAAACCAACCCTTAAGAGAAAACTGTTCATCCGGTAAAATGTTTCATAAACATTTTATCGTTCTATGTCAGGACATTCTGCATGCTTTTTCAACTCCTCTAAATAAAATGCAGGCCTTTCAAAGGGAATACTTTTGGGATAAAGGAGGATGATATTTAAAATAAACACTTTTAATATTAAGCATAAAGAGGCCCCTACAATGCTTTAGATGAACACCTAGCAAAAATGGCTGTTGGAGGTCTTGTGCTTTATGCCATCTTCTATGTAAGTTCATAGATTGATTTTTCAAAGGATCACCATTTCCAAAGTGGTGGATATCGATTTTCTGACCTTAATTATTCAAGTGGTTCAAGTGGAACACCACTGAATGCTGCTCCATGGCCCAGGCGTGCCACCTGCTTGAGTACATGTTGCTTGCCTGTTTCATTTCACCTACAACAATCATTGTTAAGAATCATGCTCCCTTCACTGTACGACTGGATTTTCTTCCTCTTCACAATCAGATATTTTTATGATGTCAGATTATTCTTTCCTTGTAGAAGTGTATAAGCAATCTAGCTCTGCTGTGTTTGATATACCTGGTTATATTTCTCTGCTGCTGCTCCTTTCTTTCTTTTAACCTTCTGAGGTTAAGCTCAGTGTTAATCTTCTACATGGGCTCAGAGAAACTTTTGGAAGGGTTTTTTTTTTTATCCCTCTTTCGGTTTTGATCTCTCTGCCTTTGAAATGGGAGCAAACTCCTGCAGGGTGCTCTGTGATCACTTTCTGGGTGTAGTCACATGCTTTCACTTCTTGCTGTAGGTGAAATGGCTCATGTGCAATTGTATTAACTCTCTAAGCTCAGCAAAAGGAAGAGAGCAGCGCTGGATGCCAGCGAGCTCCCTTGTCACTCAACAGCATTGCATTGTCAGAGCTCCTCGGTGCAGACCTTGACAAAATGAAAGCATGCAAATATACAAATAACAACAAAATGCTTGATGAAGTTGGCCATGCAGATAATTGTTGTCAGGAGGCAAATTTTGCAGGAGTTTGCAGTTTGGGGGTGGTGGGAAGGAACAGCATATCAGTTTTATAAAATTATTACAAGAAACTCTTCCATCCAGGCTTCAGAGGATCAAAGGACCACATTATGTCAATGCAATGGCACAGTACCACTATGCTGTGCTGACAGAACTGCTAGCACACCCCATCCCCGTAGACACTTATCAAGCCTTAGGAATGAGGCATAAAGCATATATTTAATATTAAGAATAGGGATGTTTTCATTGATAGTACATTCTACTGATTCTCCCTGACTGATTTACAGGATTGTCTCTAGGGGGTCGTGAAACTGAGCATTTCCCACTGCCCTAAGACTGGGAGAGGACCCACTGCTCCAACAAACAACCCAGAGTTCACAATCCAACAACAAACCAAAGGGTTCTCTTCCTGGGTTGTTCGTGGTTAACAACCCACACTTAAACCAACCGCCCATATTATGCAATGTCTCTGTGTAAGTGCACAGCATTTACCAAAGTGTGGAGAATCATAGCTGCTTACCATCAAAGCGGTTCAGTATTTCATTTGTTGGCAGGCTGTTGCTCAGAACATCAGACTCTTGTGCTCCCTTCCACATTCTGTGCATAGTGCATTTGGCTTAACTGTACATCTCGCTACTCCTCTGGGTCACTGATATTTGCTCAGATACTTGTTGCTATATTTGGGACATTTATCCATAGCTATGTTTATGCCATTTTTTGCTCCCTAAATACAAAAAATACAAGTATTCATTGCATCCCTAATTGTGATTGCATCTGGTGGTGGCTTTGTGCTATTGGTAAACACATTCATTTGCACCAGGTGGGACATCCAGTTTTCACCAGTCCCCCTTACCCACTGTAGCCCCTGCAAACTCCCCCCACCCTACCCTACAAAGCAGCTCCTGAAGTCTGGGGGACTCTCCTGAAATGATGGGATATGGTGCAGAGAGCTGCAGTAGATACGACAGATGGCTGAAAAACAGATGCCCTGCTTTACGCGAGTGTGCTTTCCACTAGCACAAAACTACCATTGGATACAACTTCTGAAAAACAACAACCCAGAGTTCACAACCCAACAACAAACCATGGGTTATCTTTCTGTACCAGAACTCTACATGGCCAAGAAATGCACCGAACTGTCAACAATTACTTCATTAAGAATCAATTAACTCTATATGTTATACAATAATGAAGTAAACATCCAAAAAATATCTGAGCTATTCAGATCCACAACTAAGGCACTGGCATGGGAAGAGGAGGCAAATAGAGTACTCAGACAATGGGGGTGTTAACTGTGTTTGCCACCAGAATTTTAAATATCTTATTATAGTGGGGGAATCCCTTAAAGACTTGAGCCAAACCCTTTTTCCTTCCTTTAATGATCAGTTTAGTGGCTTTTCAAGGTAATTTCCTCTTTGTGTTGGCAGATAGACAAAATGGGCTGGTTCACATGATCCAACAACCCACCATGGCTTATTTAAGCTATGGTGGGCTGTGGGCACATGCAGGCAGCCATTTTGAATATTCAAGCCATAACCACGGCATGTTGTGTCATCTGAACCTGGCAGGAGTGGGTGGTGCAAGGGTTAAACAACCTTTGCATCACCCATGCCCTGCTTTAGAGTTATGTGAGGGTTGTTTAACCCTCGTGCAACCCACCCCTGCTGGGTTCAGACGACACAACATGCTGTGGTTGTGGCTTGAAAAGTCTCCACAGCCTGCCATGGCTTATTTAAGCTGCAGTGATCATGCGATCCAGGTCAATGTTAGAGACTGGCCAAATGTCAAAGAGGGGAGATTTCAACATTTCATGTATGCTCTTTGGGAGGAACCAGGAAAGCAAGTAGGATGTTAATGCCTTTAAAATAATAGGAGCAGAAACCCACCTAACATAAATTGTCTAAGAGGAAATACTCATCTGTCAACAGGACAATTCCCGCTTTGCTCTACATATGCAAGCACGGCTGGAATCTTGGGAGCACTAATAATTTTTTGGCAAGCCAGAGCTCACACTTGACTCTCCAAAACATAACTCATTTACTCTTTGAAAGATGCTTTGATAAATGTTCACATGCGAGACAGAAAAACTTCAAAGTCCATTCAGCTTTTTAAATGTTTGAAGGCACAGGCAACCATAAGCGGCAAGATTAGCATCTTGGTTTTAGCTCACTTGTGTGGAGAGACCACCCAAAGATTTTTTAAAAGGTGTCCGGATCTTAGAGGAATAATGAGAAACCGATTTCCCTTACAAGGAGGCTCCTCTGCTCTCTCCCTCCCCGCCCTGCCCCCAGTCCCACTTCAAATTGGGTGGATGCCATCACTACTAAACAAACCACTTGTATTTGCTTCCTTACCTACAGCTTAGGTACAGGGAGCCAGCACCACAGCCAGAAACAAGAGTTTCTCAAGGCCAATTCTTACATGCTTTGGGGTGGATGGGAGCGGCGGCGGCGGGGGGGGGGGGGCTTGATTCCAGCCAAACTAGGCCTAGTTTGACTTCCAGATATTCCCAGTGAGTGTTAAGCGAATTGTGAACATGCACAATTGTGTGCTGAGATTCTTCTTTTGGCACTTGACAGCAAACTATCCTAAATGCAAGGCAGTAACAGTGCGATGAAATCTGACTTCAGCACATTCCCGTTTTACCATTCCACTACTGCCACAACATTACATTGACTAGGTTCACACAACACAACAACCTCACACAACACAACATTCCAGAGTATGGGTTGTTGCTGAATCATGGGTTGTTGCTGAATTGTTGTTGTGTTGTGTGAAGCCAGCCGCACTAACAAGCCACAACTGTTAGCGCAGCTGGGTTCACACAACACAACACAGTCCATGATTCAACAACAATTCACGATTCAACAACAACCCATACACAACAACTCTTAGTTGTCATGTTGTATGAACAACCTCATTGGAAGCAAGTCCTTGAGATCTGGATGGCTGCTCTTTTTTTTCTTTTCCCTTTTTTTTGGCACTACATTAAAAAAAATAAGTTTTGCTGAAGCTTTCTTTTCAGTCTTGATTTTTCACGGAGAACAGAGAACTACACATTTCAACAGTCATGGATGTTGTCCAACCACCTTGCATATGGGCCCGATATGTGAAGCTGCCTCAGGATTAGCTGATCAGAAAGTTGGAAATTATTCTGGAACTGACCAGGCCTGGACGCGGGAGCTTTCTGTGCTGTGCGCAGCTACCCTGTGTGGTGAGCTATCGGAACTGCAGCTTGGAACATCATCCTGGCAATAAAGTCTATCTCAGGTCTGGATTGGCTCTGCCTAACCAGGCCGGCCATTGGGCCTTCATGGACAGGAAGCACTATAAAGGCTTCCTGTCCTGCCTGGACCTTGCCTGAGCAACAAGGTATTCCTGTGCATTCTGTGCTTATGACTCCCTAGCTCCGCTCCTGGTTCACCTCTTAACAGTTCAGTCTCAGCAGGGAGTGTGGAAGAATAATGAGGAAACCTTCAACCTGGGGTATTTCCAGCAAATTGGATGCCATCACATAAGTCCTCTGCAATATGCACAGCATCTGTGGCCAAAAAAACTCATGACAGCTTATAATGATACAGCTTTCCCCCCTTTTAATCAGAGAAATGATTTGCAAATGCACCTCCGTGAGCAGAAGTGGCAACAATGGAAAGACCAATAGCTTTTTCTACTTTCACGTCAGACCACTATGTCAAGATATGCAGAAAGGAGCCTGCATATCTGTATTATACTTGCAAATAGGCACAGCTACAATACATTCCCACAGGATTTTCATTATAGGAGTGCCTTGAAGGTGCACTCCCTGGAGTGATAATAGAATGCAAGCAGCCACGAATGACAGCCATCTGTCCCTCCGAACAATCCAGAGAAGAACCCGTTCCTAATCCTGTCAAATAGTCAGTAACTCAGCACCTCCAGTCCTGTGTGTTGCTGGTGCTTGGTAATACCTGAGGCAGAGGCACCCTTTGTCTAACCAAGTAAGCTATGCAGAGATGTATGACGTAAACCATACAGAAATTTACTCATCTGGGGTTGGATCCAGATTTAGTCACGTGTGAACACTCCCTTAGAGTAGACCCACTGAAATTAATGCTTAAGTCCCATTCATTTCAGTGGGTCTGGTCTAAGAATGACTAAATTTGGATCCAACCTCATGAGTGTTACAGTCTGTTGTCATGCAAAAGGAATAAAATATGTGCCCTTTTCCAGCAACCTTTCCTCATCCCTCTCAGCTCCCTTGAAGTCTGTCTCAGGTCATCTACACCAAATGAGAAGGACCAGTTGTGTTAACTAAGCTCTAGATTCTGGAAAGAGGCAGCAGGATGTGCTCCAGGAGATAAGGGTGCTAAGACCTTTTCCTTCCTGGCACTCCCCACCCCCCGCTATATATTCTGATATATATCAGAAATATATACCTGGCGAAGCAGTAGCAGGCACCATTTGAACCCCCAACACAGCAGAGACTGTCTGAGGATACCTAGGAGGCGCTGTGTGAGACATCACAACAAGTGGGAGTCATGTATTACCTCCGGGCACCGACTGGTGGGAAGGCCAGGCGGCAGGCAGCCTGGGACTAGGAACTCAAAGGCTGAGAGCCAGACAAGACACACCTTGTTGCTGGCAGGAGTTCAGCAGTAACTCTAGAGAAGAGGACAGCGCGGACAGGGAGGAGAGGCATATAACGTAAGCAGCTTATTTTATACTCCTATGGCAAACTCGCCTTGTGGACAGGGATAAAACTGGCTTGCTTTTTAAAAATTAAATAAAAATATCAACACTTTGCAATACTCACAAAAGACAAGTAAGAAGTGGCTTGTTGTTTTACACTAGGGGTGGGCAGCTAGTAGGCCGAAACAACTAGAAGGCCACCACTCCCATCATCCCTCACCATTGGTTGTGCTGGTTAGGGCTAATTGGAGTTGTAGGCCAAAACATCAGAGGGGCCACAAGTTTCCCACCACTGGTTTACACTAAAGATCCATCTAGACCAGAGATAGGCAACCTGGTGCTCTCCATATGTTTTGAGCTAAAACTCCCATAATCCCTCACTATTGGCCATGCTGACTGGGGCTTATGGTAGTGGTAGTCCAAAACCTATGGAGGGCACTAGGTCGCCTATTCCTGATCAAGATCAGCAGCCAGTCAGATGATCCCGTGAGGACCCAGCAGGGCATGAAGGCCATATCGCCGTTTCTCTTTTCCTCTAGCACTGGAATTCAGGGGCAGGTTCCATTTAGCCATTGTGGCTAATAGCCCTTGGAAAGGCCTACCCTCTGTGCATTTTGCAAAATCAGAACTGCCTTACCGCTTCCAGGCAACATTTTGAAACAAACCCGTCCAAGAACGGAGCCTCGAAACACAAAGAGATGCCTCAATGTATAGAAAACTATTAATTAAAAAAAAGGAGAGGAGACAATTCATGTTTTTACAGCAGAAGAAGAACAGGCTGAAGGACTATGCATTTATCAACATCTGGGACTGTTTGTCCTGTGTCAGCCTCTATTCAAGTTAAAATTTGATATATTACAGCGCTGTGCTCTCTTATGTAAAATCATGGAGAACCATAGTTGGAGAACCAACTGAGCCATGATCAGGAGGTCCTGGTGGCATTCTCCAATAGGCTCTGATCTGGTATACTTTGCTGCATCCGAGGATGCAGCCTTCTCAACTCTAGTGCCCTCCAGATGTGTTGGACTACAACTTCCATGATTCCCAGCCAGCATGGGTGTGCTGGCTGGGGGTTATGAGAGTTGTAAGCCAAAACATCTGGAGGGCATCAGTTTGAGGAAGGCAGGTATACTGGGATTAATAACAACCAGGAATGCAGCTCAGATGGATGGGATGGGTAGAGAGTTCACAAAGAGACAATGCTTCCTTCCTTGTGCAACATACCCCACCACCATGCCTTTCTTGTTGTTGTTGTTTTAAATAGACTTTCCCTCTCAGTTTCTTCAGCTGAAGTTTCTTAGGTCAGTGGATTTTCCAAATATCAAATACATAGTACTTTTGAGGCAAATGCTCACCCACACTTGCCTATTGACTGGCATAGTTATATAGTTCTCACCAACTTCCACTTAGTATCCAAATTTCATCTTAAAATCATCTTTAAAAAATTGTCTTAAAATTTTAAATTTACCACAAGAGGTAGCGATGGCTACCAATTTGGACAGCGGGTTAGACAAATTCCTGGAGGAGAAGGCTATCAATGGCTGCTAGTCATGATGGCTATATGCTACCTCCAGTATCAGAGGCTGTATGCCTATGAACACCAGTTGCTGGGGAACATGGGTGGGAGGGTGCTATTGCACTCATGTCCTGCTTGTGGGTTTCCCATGGGCAGCTGTTTGGCCACTGTGTGAATAGAATGCTGGACTAGATGGACCCTTGGTCTGACCCACCACGGCTCTTATCTTCTTATGTGCTATGCATCAATCACATGAAAATTCCTTGGACGATGGCAATTTAGGTGTTGTTGTTTTTTACTGTTAGGGAGAGGGGTGAATTATCACATCTCTCCTTACCCTTTCCTGGGGAGCCTGGCATCAAAGGATACACAGCCCCAGTCTAGCACTTCTTCCTGGCATCTGAGACACTTCCATCCCTGAGGGGTGGCTCTCACAGCATAGGCCTTTCAGAGAATGGGCCTTTGTCTGTCCCTCCAGAGTCAGGTATTCCACCTTAAGACCTATCAGGAGACATCCCATCTTAAATGGGTGTGCTTTCAGGGCAAGTGGAGCACAGCAAGGCTGGCTGTGCTCAGGACTGGGCATGGTCTGTGCTTGGGGTTGTTACTAGACTCGCTGGCTGGGGTTTCCTCCCTGGCCAGGGCTGCAGGGGGCTGGTGGTGAGTAGCTGCTCCTTTGGTCAGGGTTGGAGGGAGGAAGTGTGGCTGCCACCACCCTTCCTCTTTCCATCTACCTAGCTTCCCCTACTCTCTGGAAAGCCCCTTTTCCAGGGTTGGAGCCAGGTGTGGGAGTTGCTGCCTGCCCCATAATGCCCAGCTGTGTTCACTTCAGGCCTGGTAAAATGGGATGGAGAGATGCCACCACCTGGCCCTCATGCCCATGATGGTGCCCCCATGGATAGCACATGGCTGTGCATGTCTTCACAGCTGTTGTAATCCCTTGCTTCTGCAGTGGCTCCTGACAATAAGGAGGGGTTCACATGATAGCCTCTCACATGCTGAAAGCATGCACAGGGTATGTGTGTATGTGTTTTGTAGCAACTAGCACCACCCTCTCTGACCACATGCATACTGGCCATGACCAGCTATACATTTGGTGGCCATGTGTAGGAAGCCTATATGCTGACTGACACGCACACATGAGGAGGAATGGAGAAGTCCATTCGCATACTGCCAAACACCCAGGCAGTGGGCAGGGGGCACATGGCTGGCGCACACGCCATTGGCTGGAGGCAGGGCTAGCCAGTGCAATGGCCTCACATGCTTTCGATGTGTGAGGGATGTGTGTGCATAAACCACATTTGCCTTTCAAACCTGCAAATGCCATGATGGCCCAGACAGTCCAATTGAGGCCAGTGGTGTGGTGGTAAATTTTGAAGTGCAGGCACTGATTATGACAGTCCCCATAGCCACACCACCAAAGAAAGTCCAAAAATGCAGGCAGCTGTCCTGATCTATATCCGCAGATGTGTGTGTGTATGTGTTTTATATATGTGTGCACCTCACAAGTTATTGTTGCTGGGAAAATCCATCTTTCCCCCAGCTACTGTGAGGACTGCAGCTAAATGCAGAGGGAACAAGGAAGCCTGAGGGAGGCAGAAGATGATATCCTTGCCTCTGCTAATCCAAAAGTCCCAACGTTTCAGCCCTGCAAGCCCTGGCCCCATTACACCACTGTTTGAGGCTACACTATGCATTGGGACATCAGCATCAGGAAGGAGAATGTAGGGATGTACGAAAGTCACTTACCTTTTTGCAGCTTGGATTCGCGGTGGGGGGGAGACACTCTCTCCCTCCCCCCGGAATCCTCCCTGGGCCAGCTCTGCTCTGCCAGCCAGGGCCATCCACAGCCGGAGTTCCGGCCATGGCCGACTGCTGCGGACGCAAATGGCGTAGTGGCCGCCATTTGCATGTCTGCCTTTACCGTGTTAGCCTACGTAAATACTTATGTAGCCTATCATGGCAGCTTGGCAGCATGCAAATGGCGGCTGCAGCAGCAGCCAGCCGAAAGACCAGCCATCGCTGCTGGAGCTGCCGCCACTGAAGCCCCAGGTAAGTTTCGTTCCGGGGGGATTCCGTGGGGTGGCGGGGGGTGGGAGGCCGTTCCGCCACGGATTTCGGGGAGCCGAATGCCAATGCATTCGGCCTCACTGAAATCCGTGGCAGAATTCTCTGCCATCCCTAGGAGAATGAGAGACTCGGTGCTGCTGATTCAAAATCCAGGAAGAACTCAAAAGTTCACCTGCCACATTTATAAACTATTTCTTGGAAGATCCGGCTTTAAGAAATAAGGAAAAAGGAAGTGCTTTCTTTGCACACATAGATAAATGACAAGTTCACACATTTATATTCATCACTGTGACATCAAGTGATCATTTGCTTGCATGAAATATCCACCACAGACAGAGGGTCTCCACCAGCAATTTACTCTGAGCTGGCCGTGTTTGGAGGTTGTTAGGGAAATATGGCGTTGCGGGCCATCTAGCAGCCACCCCGGAGCTTATCACGGAAAAACCAGATTTCCTGAGACTGCTTAAACAGATTTCAGATTCTTTCCTTAAGTCGAGTTCTCCGTGCTACAGGTGCTGTGTGCTCCAGCCCCCGCATTTACCTCGGGTATGCTAGCCCTGCCCAGGGGTGTGCCTTTCACTGTAAACCTGGTCAAGGAGTGTTTCCCGTCCCTGTGTTTCCCAGCACAAACGAATTAGTGTCTACTCAGAATTAACTCCCATGGTGGGCAATGAGGCTTGTCCCCTGAATGTACACACCAGCATTTACAGAGATCCCCCTCAATTGAAATAGCAGATTTTAAAGCACTAATTCCCTAAAGGCTGTAAAGTGCTTTCTCGAAGCTGCAATTCTCTGTTGTTTGGTTTATTGCCATTTGGAAGTAATTACTTCCACCTTTGATCACCGGATCCTGTGCAGCATTGGGTTAGAAAGGGAGCTGGTTTCCCATCCCTCTGCTTCCCCTCTGTCTTTCCCAGCACAAACATATGTGTGTCTACTCTGAAGTAACTCCCATTGTGGTCAATGAGGCTTGTCCCCGAAATGTGCACTCCTAAAGGTATTAGATTCCCATCAACTAAAATAACGCATTTAGGAGCCTTAATATCGAAGCTTTGAAGCTTCGATTGATCGCATCATCAGCTGATCAGGGCAGAGAGAACATTGTGTTCCTTTAGTGATTGTTCTTTAACCGAGTAAATAATGCATTGCAGGGTGGGGCAGATTGAGAGGGAGAGTGATTTATGTAGTGACACAGGAGGAAACCTCCTGGGAATTTATTGAAGGTGAAAGAGTGGGAGAGCCTGGAGGGGGTGGGAGCCTCTCTTATTGGTTGAGCAGCCCTTACCCATCAGACGATGTTCACTCCAACCCCCACCCCCAACGAGGAAGTATGTTCTGTGAAGCAACTTTTGCTGGTGTGATACGCTTGCTTGTGGAGCCCTATGTGGAGCCAAGCCGGCTCCTTGAAAAATCAGGATAAGTCACAATTGGTTTCTCCTTCTGTTTCCTTGCATTGTCGTGGAGAAACCCCGCATATCATTCAGCTAATACTTTTCAATGAAAGCAGCTACGCCTTCAGCTGTGAGTCAGCAAGTGCCCAGTTACCACTGAGTGATGAGACAATCATGTGTGTTCAAGTATGAATCAGAACTGTGAACATCAGTATATCAGAGCAATGACAGAGGCCAAGGAAGTCCACATTTGTAAGTTCTCAGTGGGAAGTGTGTGGGGCAATGGGCCATCCCCATGGTCAAGAATTAAGTATGCTGCGCAAAACTCTGTTTGAACAATTTTCTGGCTTACAAAATTTTATGGGGAAGAATGATTGTGTTTTGAGTTTGAGAGCTCTGCATAGGGATGTACGAAAGTCACTTACCTGAACCCGAAAGTTGATTCGCGGTGGGGGGGAGGCGCTCCGTCCCTCCCCCCAAAATTCTGGCTGGGGGGGAGGCACCCCGTCCCTCCCCGCCGAAATTCTGGCCAGGGGGGAGGCGCCCCGTCCCTCTGGCCGCGAATCCTGTCCTGCCGGGACGCAAATGGCGGCGGCTGTAGCCACCGCCGTTTGCGTCCCTGCAGTCAGCCGTGATAGGCTACGTAAATCTTTACGTAGCCTATCACAGCTGAGTGAAAAAACAAAACAAAACCGCGCATACGCAAATGGCGGCACCCATGGGCGCTGCCACTTGCGTATGCGCGGTTCCCCCCCCCCTACTCAGCCGTGATAGGCTACGTAAACATTTACGTAGCCTATCACGGTGTTTTTTAAAAATCTAGCCATGATAGGCTACGTAAATCTTTACGTAGCCTATCACGTTTTTTTTTTAACTTGGAAATGGCAGCGGCAGCAGCCGGTCGGAAGACCGGCTGCTGCCGCCGCCGCACCACCGCCGGAGCCGCCACCGCCAGGGACATTCGCACAAGGTAAGTCCCGTCCCGGGGGGGCGGGGGGGTGGCAGACCGTTTCTCCACCAATTTCGGGGGGCCGAATGTGCTGGCATTCGGCCTCCCCGAGATTCGTGGAAAAATTCTCTGACATCCCTAGCTCTGCATACAGTAAAAGTATAGAAAATACCATAGCAAGAAAGGCTTATGGCCCCACTGGTGTTAGTTTAATCTCCATTTTCTATCAAGCAGATGATGCAATACCCTCTCAGTAAGTGTTTCCCTCTACATAACATAGTGGACAGGGATGCAGTATACACATAAGTTAAGTATGCACATTAGTCGTGGCAACATCTCACATATAACCAACACATGTCCATGACCAATGAGCGTCCCCAAAAAGGCTCCAGAAACACTCAACCAATTTGCACCAACAAGAGCCCTGTTCAGGTGTTCGTTTGAGTAGAAATGAACATATAGAAAGGGTGGGGGGGGTTAAGTGTCTACTACCTCTAACCCTACAACCTCCATGCATTCAAGGGTCCTGTTTGCAGAGAGCCTACATGGATAGGATCCTGTAAATGCAACCTGCACCCTCCATTTCTTTCCAGGAATCCTTAGATATAATTTTGTAAGTTTCCCTTTTTGCCTGGGCTTCTATATGTTAAGTGCCATTTGTGATTAGAAAATTAACTCCCTCCATTTTGAAAATACTAGAAAGTTCAAAAGCAAAAGAGTCAAACTTTTCCAATTCAAAAGAGTTTATTTCTTTATTTTATTTTATTTACATTTTGAATTTATAGGCCATTTTTCAACCCAGAAAGGGCCCTCAAACAGCTTTCGAGTAAATAAAAACATAATAAATTTGAAACAGCAATAGGTTAAAAAAGAGGATAGAACAGAAACAATTTAAATAAGCGTAAAACCATGTAAGGAAGATTGAAAAAATCAAGCAGCATAAAAAACAAGCAACTCCTTTTTATTAACAAACTTGGGCCCAATCTACATGGGAAATTTACTGCAGTGCTACAGCACCTCACACATGGGCATGGCACATGACATTACCCCTAACATGTATCAGTCCTGGATTTCTTGCCATTAAAAACCACTTTTTCATAAAGTTCTTTTGTGATGGATTTCCCCTGTATTGCAACTTCTCTGCGTTTTGGGACTTTGTGTCCTAAACTTGTGGTATTATGGCAGGGGGGAAGAGGAGTGGCTTCAGAGGAACGGCAAGTTGCATCAGCGAAGGGTGGACCAGAGGAGAGGAGTTAATCCATTCCTTTTGGCTTCACCCTCTGTTGACCAAGATCAGTTTTTTTTTTTTTAACATAGCGTTTGCCAGTGCGTACATGCAGAGGTGTGAATCTGTGAATAACACATAGACATTTCTGCTGGCTTCTCTCCCTCTCTGCCCTGCCCACTGAACCAGAGAGTGAATGAAATGCTGCTTTCCCTCCCCCTACCTTAAAAAAAGAAAGAAAAAAGTTTGGAATGTCTTTTCAAGCCTTCCCAATTCTCTCCTTTGCTATTTTTATTTCTTTGCCTCAAGGAACAACTAGCTGAACATGCACCGATATACATGTCTGCTCAGAAGTAAATCACATTCTCTTCAATGAGTTTTACTCCTGAGAAAGTCAGCATGTTGCTTTTGGGATGACTTAAAAAAAATACTCCACTCCTTCACATCACTGCATCTGGGCATAAGCTTAATGGATGTAAAAAAAGAAAGGAAGAAAGGAAACTTGTTGATGTCCCAAGACTTCACCTACATAGCCAAATTAATGCGGTTTAAGATTACACGTCTGCCTCACAAAAGCGAGATTTATATCAAGTCTACACCGCATTAATTGGCTACGTGTGCCACAGGAGGAGTAGATGCGAATTCAAGAAAATGCATTTTTAAACTGCATCAGCGTTGGAAGATGCCTCCGTGTGTTGACTGGGCCAAGGTCAGCAACAAAAAACAGGTAATGTAATCAAACCATATTAGGAAGGGACAACTAATCAACACCAAAGGACTGATGAAACCAGATGATCTTCACTCAACATTGCAATGCTGGGGGGTGGGGGTGGGGAGAGGCAGAACACATTTTCCAAGACAGGGAGTTCCCCAGTCTGGATGCCACAGTTGAAAAGACCCTGTCCTGTATATCCACCACCTACACTTCTGACAATGGTGGGGCATGGAGCAAGGCCTCCACTGAAGACCTCAGTGGATAGGTAGGATCATGTGGAAGGACACAATCCTTTTATCACCCCTTTGTTCTTCGTATTATTCCATCATGCCTACAATAATTAATTCTGCTCCCTGTAAGTCAATTGGTGGTAGTGGTGGTGGTAAGAAGATTTTCGAATGCTCTCCAATTAAATATATATATATATATATATATATAAACTCTGAAAATATTGTGAACTGCTGAGAGATATTATATTCAGCAGTATATAAATGCCACCAATCAAATAAAATAAATAAAATATAAAATATAAAACTAGTATATTAAGGAGAAAGGTTCCAGGCCAGCCTTTTAACTGTTGTGCAGCTTTTCTATTTGTAGGGAAGTGTTTTATTTTTCTAAAAACTCATAGAGATACATTCAAAAATGGTTTCCCTTACCTGCAGTACACCAAATTGGTACTGTCTGCCCTACTACCTCATTCTGCTGCATGTCTAGACAAGGCCTGAGAGATCTACATATGGAGCAGAACAGGAAATGCAGGACACTGCCTTATACCAGCTATTTGTCCATCTAGCTGATAATTGTCTACTTTGACTGGCAGCAGCTCTCCAGGGTCTGAGGCAGGGATCGTTCACATCTTCTGCTACCTGATCCACTTCAATGTGCTCCAGCACTGAGCCACTGTCTTTCCCCTCCCCCACCAAAAAACCCCAGAAATGATTTCAGGTTCCACCAACATTTGAACTCGTATCGCTAGATTCTGAATACACAGTGCTAACCATTGCATTAGGGGTGTTGAACCTGAGGCCTGTAGGCCAAATAAGACCTACCTGAGATTTCAATCCAGTTTTCCCACATTCACCAGATGGCCACACCCCTTTCCTCTTACCCCACCCCCTTTCCTCCAGCTGCCAATTGTTTGGTTATTTCCCAACATTTGCACAGGGTTCCCGCCCCCCCCCCGCTAAATGGTTGGTTCTCGACTAAGGAATAGTTAGCGGTAGCAAGAGCTTTAAACTAAACTAGGCTGGTACTTTGGTCCCTCCCCCTTTGCCTTTGAATCCACCCACCACTGGAATGCGGCCCCCACTTCTCCAAAATGGAATTTGGGCCACAGGCTGAAAGAGATTCAACACTCCTGCATTACACCACAGAACCACCCTGAAGGAGAGCTAGATTTTTGATGGTGAAAAGCAGTCATGCCTTTCCCTTTCCCAAACAAGACAGGGACAGGGTTGTGAGATGGCTTCACTCTGCCTATCAGACTATTACAGTACAGTACAATCAGTAGGGATGTACGAAAGTCACTTACCTTTCGCGGATTATGTTGATGGTTGGGGGGGAGGCGTTCTGTCCCTCCCCCCGGAATCCTTGACAGGGGGGAGGCGCTCCTTTCCTCCCGCCCGGAATCCTCTGCGACCGGCTGTGCTCCGCGGCAGCTCTGCGGAGCAGGCGCCAGGCCCAGCCAGGCCAGAGCCATCTGCAGCCGGATTTCCGGCCGCGGAGGGCTCTGGGAAAACAACAACAACAAAAAAACTGCGTACGCAAATGGCGGCAGCTATGGCTGCCGCCATTTGCGTTCCTTATTTTTGCCGTCTTAATCTATGTAAATATTTACGTAGACTAAGACGGCGAAAATAAGGGGAATGCAAATAGCGTCCGCTACGCTATTTGCGTTCCCCTAATTTTCGCTGTCTTAGTCTAAGTAAATATTTACGTAGACTAAGACGGCCCAAAATAAGGAACGCAAATGGCGGCGGCCCTGGCCCTGGCCGCCGCCATTTGCGAACGCGTTTTTTTTTTTAAACCCACCCAGCCATTATAGGCTACGTAAAGATTTACGTAGCCTATCACGTCGCTTTTTTTTTTTTTTAAACCCAGCCATGATAGGCTACGTAAATCTTTACGTAGCCTATCACGTCTTTTTTTTTTTTTTAACAAGAAAGACTGGAAATGGCGGTGGCAGCCGCAGCTGCTGCCACCCAGAAGATCCGCCCCAGGTAAGTCTTGTCCCGGGGGGATCCGCGGGGGGGCGGGGGGGTGGCAGGCCGTTCCGCCACGGAGTCCGGGGGGGCGAATGCACTGGCATTCGGCCTTACCGAGATCCGTGGCGGAATTCTCTGCCATCCCTACAATCAGGCAGCTATTTATCAAGGAGCAACTTTCCACATCACAAACTCACTACAAAGAGTTCCAATCCTACCAATTTCAAGATATCTTGAAAAGGTATGCTGTTCCTGTCACTATTTTTTTAGTCCTTCTCTAATTTCTGCCTGTGAGATTAATAAAATGCCAAGATTACAAGCCTGAACCAAACAGTGGGTGGATTACCCCTCATACATTCCTTGTACGTTATCCATTGAACAAATTAAAGCATTACCAGTTCAACTGGTTAAAGCTAAATCAGTTCTTTTCTATCTACTTCTAAGGATGGAACATGAAGTAGTGGCAATTATGTTAATAATATCCATCGTAACAAAATAATTTAAAAATGTATAGTCACCTTTATTAGGAACAACCAAATAGACACAAAATTGCGGGCGAGATTTGAGATCTCCAGATCTCTCCATCAGGCACGAGGTTACAATGAGCGGGGGAAGGCTGACTTGGCATTAAAGTCATGCAGTCTGCATCGTCAGAATTTTAAAATGGTGTGTAGGAGATGCAAACCTAAACGGATTCGGCTCTATTAGATGTCATGTCAGTTTCAGGTTACACCTAGGACTGTAGGGACAAACAAACACGCAATGGCTGATTTTCCTCATTTTTGAAAATACATTACATATTTGAACCACCTAAAATCATTCTCTGGCTTTGCTAAAATCTGCTGTATTTCTCTTTACTTTTGTTCTCTGGAACAAAACGTTGTCTAATGTTAGAGACAAATCCAAGTAACAACTGGATTTTCAGAAATGGGAGTATCAGCCAAAATGTCTTTTCTCAACAGTTCTAACAGTTTTACTAATTGTCTAAGCTCTTCAGGCACATTTCAATTCACAGATACTGTAGAGCATTAGTATCTAGTTTCAACTAATTTTGGCCCTGGCCCATTTTTGGTGATAGGAGGTGGAAGGCCAGGCCTATTTTGCTCACCTCACCCCTCACTCCCCACCCCCTGCTGTTGTCCATTTGCACTTCTCATTCCCTCCCTCATTCCCATACCCAGTGGGTTGGTGCATAAAGTTTGGATGCATCCCAGAAGGGAAGGAGAGATGACCCTGCAAATTACAGGCCCATCAGTTTATTAAGTATTATTGGTAAATTATATGCCAGGCACCTATATAGGAAGCTCAAAAACTGGCTGGAACAGGATATGATATTGGCGGAGGAGCAGGCAGGCTTCAGGGAGGGTCGCTCTACCATAGATCAATCTTTGGTGCTACAGCATCTCACTGAGAAATACATCTCCAACAAAGTCACCTCGCTCTATGTAGCCTTTATAGACCTTAAGGCAACTTTTGACTCTATCTCAAAGGTCAAACTATGGAAGAAATTAGAGGCCTCTAACATTGATAGATGCCTGCTCCTACTCATTCAGACTCTATATAGGGACACCTCCCTTAAGGTCAGATGTAGTGCTCATGGCCACCTTACAAAGGCTGTTCCAACACAAAAAGGGGTCAACAAGGCTGCATTCTCACCCCACTTTTGTTTAATTTTTACATCAATGCAATGGTAGACCAGCTAAACGACACCGATTTTCATCCCCCCAAAATTGCGGGGAGGCATATAACTACTTTACTATACACAGATGATGCAGCTATTATCTCAAGGACTCCAATTGGGCTTACAAGAGCATTGTGGAAGTTGATGGAATACTGCGAGGAAGAAGATCTGATGATCAATGATCAAAAAACAAAAATTATGACCTTTGCAAAAAGACCAAAAATCAGATCATGGATGATAAATCAATGCAAGATTGAGCAGGTCTCCCAATTCAAATATTTAGATGTAGTCCTCCAAGCAAACGGTTCCAGGAAGGCTCATGGCGAATATGTGGCGTTAAATGCACAGAGAAGCTTGTCAGCAATAGCACAATTTATGAGAACGAAAGGCGGCCACTATATCCCTTTAGCCCTCCAATCATACTAGGGATGTCAGAGAATTCCACGACGGATCTTGGTGAGGCCGAATGCCAGTGCATTCGGCCCCCCGAAATCCATCGCGGAACGAAGCCCCCGCTCCCCCACCCCACGAAAGGCGAGCGGGATGAAGTCCCCGCCACCCCCACCCCATGAAAGGCACGCGAAATGGAGCACTTACCTGCTCCCGTCCATGCTGCTTTGCGAATGGCGGCCGTCCTGGCCGCCATTCGCTTCCTCCTCTTCCTAGCCGTGATAGGCTACGTAAATACTTATGTAGCCTATCACGGCTAACGCAGGGACACTGGGCTTTTCCCCCCTGCTGTGATAGGAAGAGGAGGAAGCGAATGGCGACCCCAGCGTGTTTACGTAGCCTATCACGGCAGGGGGGAAAAAACCCCAGCGTACGCAAATGGCGGTGGCTGCCGTCATTTGCGTATGCTGGGGTTTTCCCCCCTGCCGTATTAGGCTACATAAATATTTACGTAGCCTATGATGGCTCACTACAGGGATGCAAATGGCGGCGGCTATGACAGCCGCTGTTTGCGTCCCTGCAGGGCTGCCCAGCGGCCGGATGTCCGGCTGTGGGTGGCCGGAGCCGGCTGGCGGCTCTGCGGCTTGGCCACAGAGTGGAGCTGGCTGGGCAGGATTCCGGGGGGAGGGACGGAGCGCCTTCCCCCCACCGCAGATGCCCCTGCGCGGAGCCAGGTAAGGGATTCGTACATCCCTAAATTATACCAAGCAAAAGTACTAGTTCAATTATTGTACAGCTCTCAACTGGGGCCTTTCCCGAATACCCAAATATTAGAACATGTACAATCAAAATTTTTGAGGGCAATATTGAGTGTTCCTAGGGATGTCTCCAGTGCAAAGATAAGATTAGAGACTGGCCAGATCAAAATTGAAGCTAAGGTTTGGGTGGCTATTCTTGTGTACTGGCTTAGACTGTCATATTTTCCAACTGGCCTTGCCCCACTAATTTTGCAAGATGATTTTAAATCCAATTGGATTCAGTTAATTGAACAGAAAATAGCTCTCTTGGGTCTTCCCTTGCGGACTTTATTAAATATAGGTTTTGTACAGGCAATGGAAACTATCAAGCGGCGCACTGCAGACACTGAGAGACAAAGTGACCTGCCTCAAGGGACTCCCCTCGGCAGTTTTGGAGGGACAGTACAAAAAGATACCCTGGTCAGAGCGCCTTTGCCCCTGTGGCATGGAACAGATAGAAACTACAGAGCACGTTTTGTTGTGGTGTATATTTTATAGAGACATTTGTGCTGCACTCATCTCCCCATTGATGAATCGTTTTCCGGGTCGTACAGGACAACAATATACCTATATATTGTTGTCTGACACTAATTCGATATTTACATATAGCGTCGCAAAATTCTTTGCGGCTGCGATAGGTGTTCAAAGAAGGATGCTGAGGGAGCTCGGATTTACCTAGCTGGATGAAAGATAAAGTCTGGGGAGTAATGCCATCCACCCAATATGGCTGATATGCATTACAGTACTGTGTTGAAGTGTTTATTAATTTGATTGGGGATATATGACAAATGATTTTAATGTACTTCTTTTAAAAAATTCATCTATTTTGGGCTGGTCTTTGACCGTAATAAAGTTCTGTCTGTCTGTCTATATGCAGTCATAACAGCTTTGAGAAGGTATTTTGTTTTTGTTTTTTTAAATTTCATGGGTCTAATTCTAGGTTGTGATCTGGTCTTGTCTACAGCAAAAAAAAAACACACAAAACCCTTTTGCCTTATTAAATATTATTATTACATTTTCTGCATATGCATCATTTGTGATAGTATCTTTATAATTAAAAGGCTTTAGAGTGAAATTTGTTCATTACCCGAGGACTGGCATTCTGTAGAGTTCCCACCTGCGGAACAGGTAAAGCACTGGGAATGCCAGCGCCTGCCAGCTTACAACATCATCTTCACCTACAGTCACATCTTGAAATGTGAGAATTCAGCTCAGTCTCAAACCCCCACACAGAACAGATTTGCACATGACACTCACCCTGTTCAAGCATTTACCTCTGCACATACTCAGAAGCTGTGGAGGGAGGAGTGGAGATGTGTGCACTAGCCCCACCCTCAATGTCCTTGTCCCTGCCAGCCGCGAACTCAGCCCTTCACGTGTCAAGCAGAAAGTCTGAAGGGGGAACCTTCCTGTGTTTGGCTGAATGTTCTTAGAATCAAGCACAGGACTGAGAACCCTGTGTGACTGGGATTCCCAATCATGTGGTGGAGTCTAAGCATCTTCAACCAAATGCATGAAGTTTCCCTTTGCAAACCTTCCCATTCAGCATGCAGAGGTCTGAGGCTGTAGCTGGGGGGAACAGGGATTTGGGGGGCAGAGCCAGTGCATGTGGCTCTGCCCTTCCCTCCATGCGTTATTGGTGAATGCCTGAACAGTACTAGTGATGCAGAGTAAACAGGAAGTGCAAGTACCTCATGCTTCCTGTTTCTTTGCAGATGTCCCATTTTACCACACATTCTAACACGTTCACACATCTGCGACTTCAAATATGGTAAAATCCTCCTTAACATTTGGCAGGACAATGCAGATGACCAAATTACTGTGCAATATGGATGTCTGTTGCTGGGAAATTTATTTATTAATTTATTAAATTTATTAATCACCCATCTGGCCGGTCACCCAGCCACTCTGGGCGATGTGTTCTCTGGTTCTTTTGTTGACTCAACAGAGTTCCACAGTGTGTTCGACTCGATTTGTGTTTGTGAACCCAGCTGCGGGCTTCCCCTTGAACTCCAGGAACGTTTTTGTGCATTTCCCCCCACAGGTTCCACAATTTGCGCAAACTTCTGAGCAATTTGCACAAATTGCGGAACCTGTGGGAAGAAAAGTGCGGAAAATGCCTGGGAAATCTGCAAACTGGCCAGACTCGTTGCAGATCGAGTTGGGCGCTGCAGTGGGAACTGGAATGAAGTCTAGGGGGCCCGAACCTAGGAAAACATGTTGTACTACACCCCTTAAATGGATTTCCCTGACATCCCTATTCTGGGGTGAGTTGTTCGTGTGGTTGTCTCTAATGGAATACAGATAACCAAACTACTCTGAGATGAGTTGGTAGTGTGGTTGTCTGTAAGGGTTACCAGCTAAAATGTTTACTAAAATGTTCATATCTCCCCACTTGGGAGATGCAGCTTTTCCAGTGAGATGAAGGTAGACCATAATAATTCCCATGACGGCACTAGTTTTTAGTAGCTAAAGTCTTGAAGTTGCTTGTGTCCCTCAGGCTGAAGGGAAAGGCAACCAAATCCGAAGTTATATAAAAGAAATAATGACCTAACTTAGATAATGGTAGTGGTATTGTCCATTTTGGTTGTAGACAAGAGGCAGTGGGGAAAGGGAAAAGGAGGGAAATTCTGAGCGCAACAACATCCTACCATATTGATGCTCATTTCTCCCCCTAATACAGCACAACGTTATTAATACAAATCCTATAAATATACTAAGCACTTTACAAATGGATAAAAAACAAAGTTCAAAACTCCAAAATGGCTTACAATCCAAAAACAGCCAGGAGACAAAAAGAACAGAGAAGGAAGGAAGGCATAAGGAAAATGAATATGCTAAAACCAGAAGATCTCAGCGTTCATTTTAAAAGGTTTCTGGAGTCAGGGGCAGGGTGGTGGTGGTGGAAGGAAGGAAGGAAGGAAGGAAGGAAGGAAGGAGCTACACAACTTTTCTCAAGCTCTTAGATCCCCAAAGGCAACTTGACACTTTCCCAGAGGAGTTTTAAAATGGCCCTTTGTTATTCTTATATAAAACCTACATTTGGCTAAAATGCTCATTAGCATGTGTATTGGCCCCAGGAGCGTAGCCAAGTCATTTATAGTGTTAAAGGGGCCTAGAGATCCATAATGCTTGCTTAAATTCATTATTGGTGCAATTCCCATGCTAGTAAGCCTCTGAGCATGTGCAGATGAGTCAAAAGGCTGATAACAGCCTTCTTGGTGCATTCCTTGCTAACGAGGAGAGTCTTTATCTCTGATGTGCCTGGGAAGCAAAGTCTGCTTACAGGTGGCTGTGCCTGAGAACCAAACACTTCTAGCCTATACTGAGAATGAACGCTAGGGGCACGTGCTGCTGTTACGTTGCTTATTGCTAACGTGTAGCGTATAAGACCCATTGTACCCAATGGCTCGGGGTTCAGAGAAGCTGTCTGATCCAGTGATAGGGTACGCCTGTGTGCTGTAAGTTACCCAATAAAGTACTCCTTGTAGGTAAACCTTTGAGTCTGATTTATCACTATCTTAGCACTTCTAACCTAAGAGTTCAGTGCCCACAGCCGGGGTGAGACAGCATTACAAATGCCTTTCTGCTTTCTCTTCCACATTAACAACAACCAATTAGCATAACTAAGGGCACAATCCTATGGCTGCTAGTCAGCGGCTAGATGGCCATAGGATAGGTCGATTCCCAGGAAACGACCTTGGAGCCTGCTCTCCAAGGTCAGTTCCCTAAGAACCGACCTCCAGCCCCTCCCGTACTGCCTTGTAGGCAGTGCGGAATGGCCCTGCACTCAGAAGAGGAACGCGGAGCAGCGAAAACGGGGTGTTCCTGGGGGTGTGCTGGGGTGGGCAGAAGTGCTGTTCCGACGCTTCCTATGCGTCGTCCGGTGTCCCCTCCCCCCAGCTCTGCCTTCCCGCATCTAGACAGCTGAAATCGGCTGTCTAGTCGCGAATGCAGGGTGGCTGAAGCGTGGAGGGGACTGCGCTGCTCCTGCCCTGCATTGGATAGGCGGCCGGCTCTAAGTTCGGAGGCGGCTGCCTATCCCGACAGGATTGCGCCCTAATAGGCTGAAAGGTGATTTAAGCCTCACAGTTAAACACAATGTAAATTTAACAGAAACACTTTTAAAAACAGGACTGTCACAAGTAACTGCTATGGAATTATTGCTTATACAATGCATCCAAATCTCTTATTATCAAAGGTTAATGGACAAATGTAAATGATAAGAAGCACTTCCTGCTCTATGGATAAACCAGACAACAAGAACAGCAACAAACCTGGACCAAGCTGGAGTTATTGTAAAATTAGAACACAATCTGAACCATTATTTGAAATGATTTTGCTGAACCTGAACAAGAACAACCTTAACATTAAAAGATGAAAGATGCAATCCTATACTCAATTACCTGGGAGTAATTTATTTCTGATTATTTCTGGGAGTAATATTATTCCTACTTACTTTGAGTAGACATATGCAGGATTACACTGCAGTTTACCTGTTCAGAATAAGGGTTTGATGAAAAAACCCACAAACGCTTGATTTGGTACTCCATTAGTTGGAATGGTTCCTGATCATCTGAGAGACAAAAACACAACATTCTAGGTTTGTTTAGGCTTCTGTACTCAGCCATTTTTCAGGGCTGGAAGGATGAACGTCTGTTGTGTGAAAGCTGCAATCTACAATCTGTAATCCACTGAAGCTCCACCCACAACCCTAAAACAGTCCATGGGTTCTGCGTGGCATGTCAGCCACCCCAACAAGCTACACTTGGTGGATTTGTAAGTAACGAGAAGCTATGGTGTGCCCCCACTGTGCCCCAAATATTCAAAACAGCACCAGCTGCTGCAACAACAAGCCCACAGGGAAATTCACCCATGATGGCTTCTCTTTATGTGCGAACTAGGTCACTCTGGGGATTGCAGCTAAGCTCAGAGGGAGGGACCAGGTAATCCTGAGAGCATTGGGAGATGACATCATCACCCCTGCTAATCAAGATGTCCCAGGGCTTTGCTCCTGCAAGCCCTGGCTCTACTACAACATTGGTGATGGAATATTTTATTATATACTTATCCATTTTTGCAATCCCTAAGTTTGTTTTAGCCTAAGCTGTAAACAAGGGAAAGCAAATCAAGTAAGAAAGGAGGGAAATCAATTAGGAAAGTTCTGGTTAACAATATAACTTTCAGTGTTTCCTTTTTCTTTCATAATATGCTTGCACAAGCACCCTTTGCGCCAAATCAGGACCTTTAAATGCCAGCCCATCACTGTGCAGGAAGGATGCTACAATTTGTTTTTCTTCCAGTGACGTCTGTGGTATAGGGCGTTTGTGTGGTCAGACATAACTCATTTATGCTTTTGTCTTTGTAACGGCCCTATTGGGTTACCCTTGTTTTAAGCCTTTTCATAGTATTATTTTAATGTCTCCCCCCACATACTGCTGTTGTAGTGTGACACAACCCTTGAAATTTTTTTAAATGTTTTTACTTTGTCTGCTTATCACCCTTTAAAACTTTTACACCACTCCAGCCTTTTCATCCTCAGCCCCCCTCCCCACACACATTCATAAGTAATCTTCCCCTGGTATCGAATTACACAGAAGAACATTTCATAAGATTAAAGGTTTATTCACTACAAAGCTCATGTGGTTCAACACGAGCTATAAGATCTTTAGACTGTGTTACCAGCACTCCACCATTCTCCCCCTCCAAAGTTTCAACGTTTTCAATCGTTTTGCTAGGAATGCAGGACGCCACCTTATACTGAGTCAGACCTTTGATCCATCTAGAACAGTATTGCCTACACTGATTGGCAGCGGCTCTCCAGGGTTTCCAGCAAGAGTTTTTCCTGCCCTACCTGGACATACCAGGGCTTGAACCTGGGACCTTCTGTATGCAAAGCATGTGCTCTACCACTGAGTAACGGCCCTTCTTTTCATTGGCCTTTAAAAATCCCCATATCCCTAACTTTTTCATGTTTTGCACTGTTCTCTTCTCCAGGGCCAGCCCTCCAATGAGGCAGGGTGAATTCTCTGCTCAGGCGGTTGATCAGGAGGGGGCCCTATGGATGGTGCTGCTGCACCAGCACATTGAACAGGCAGTCTCCAGGGCCACCTTGCCCACAGTGTCTCGCTTTGAGGAAGGACCCCTCAAAGCCTAACATTCGGGCCTGGGCAGCTCTAGGGAGGCTGCCCACCAATCTTTTGTTTGGGGGGAGGGGCGCAGCAGGGGCAACGGTGACAATGGGGGGAACAGCAGCATGCGTCCTCCCAGCTCAGGTAGTGGGACATCTTGCACTGCCACTGCTCTCCTCTCTTTTAAAGTCAGTTTTGGATGTAACATTTTTTCAACAGGATTCAGAATTTAAAAATGGGTCTTGGGAGCAGTGGGCCATCTTTCTCTGGGAGATCTGGCAGCAGCTTTCCCACCTCTGACTTGAAATGGCTCAGCTGCCTTAGACTAAGAGAGTCTTAACAGGAATAATAGGTTACCAATCACCACCTTTTCCATACACACCACTGAGTGGCTGGCTTTGGGCATGTGGCCTGACGAACACAGACTGCACATGTGCAGACACACATTAACCATTCCAAGCTAGAGAAGCACTTCAGAAGGAAATGGCGCTGTTCGTATAACAGCCAAGCACTTTAAGTTGCCCGGGTAGTTATGGACTACAGTAAGCATTCATAGGAGCAGGATTTATTCATTGCTGCAAGGAGGCCTGACCCTGAACTGGCAGACAGGAGACATTCTTTCACCTAACATTTTCTCCCCCCTCTACTCCATACCTCTGTGATCTAATTCCGGACAAAGGCAATTTTAAGGATGGTAGAGTTTATCACACTACAGCAGTTACCATGTAGGCTATGGCTGATGCTCAAATTATTGGGGGAGGGAGAAGGATGGGGGACCTTAATGAAATTCACAAGCCCCAGCTCCTGACTCCCCCAGTTTTAGCCAAACCATGCTGCAATCCTCCCCAGCCTTCTCAAAACAGTAGCTGAGGGAGTCAATGCAAAAGATATGGGGAGGAGCTGGCACCTCGTAATTCAAGCACTGCATTAGCCCCTTGTGGTCCATGAAAGAAACAAGCTATTCGGCACCTTTAAGAACATAAGAAGTGCCGTGCTGGATTAGAACAAGGTTCATCTAGTTCAGCATTCAGTTCACATAGTGGCCAGATGCCAATGGGAAACCCAGAAGCAGGACATGAGTGCAACAGCACCCTCCTGCCCATGTTCCCCAGCCTACTGTCTCTGATACTGGAAGCAGTATATAGCCATCAGGACTGTAGGGTCCTGAGGGCTTTTTTGAATACCTCATGATCCCACTTCTACTTACCACTTGTGGGGGTCCTTTACCTGAAGGGGGGGGAGTCTCTCTCCCTCCCTTCTTCCAACCAGTACCTATGCTCCTGCACTCGTGAGGTTCTCCACAAAATCCTTCATTTCCACACACCCCTGGATGACTACAGAACTCTTTGCCACCAGGTCTGCCTTTCTTAGTCACCAGGTCAGGTGCTTTGGGGCCGATCTACATTGCACCTGCCATCGCAATGAATTTGGTGTCCTGTCGGGTTAAACACTCTCACATTAAAATGTGATTATCCACACTCACCCATTTTTCCCGTTGCGGTGCTTCATCGAATGTGCGAGTTCAGTTCACACTCGAGTGCTGTGCTGTTTTCCTGCTCTTAAAGATGGCGGATCAGAAACTCTTCCTGTTTCTGCTGATTCCACGCCTGCCACACTCACAGCTCTTGACGGCCCTGGGTCGTCTTCCAGCTACTGATCGCATAGCTTCCTCAGCATTCAATGTTTCCTCAGCAACAAGCAAAGGGCTGGATGTGCATGTGCTTGTCTGATCTCGGAAGCTAAGCAGGGTCAGCCCCGGTCATTAGTTGGATGGGCGACCGCCTGGGAATCAGGCTTCCTGCATTGAGCAGGGGGTTGTTCTATCCCTTCAAATGAGACTGTTTTTCTCCCTTTTATCTGCCGCTTCACCTTTTGTTGTTGTTGTAAATTAAGGTATTATCTTCGAAGAATTGTGGCTTCTCTGCAAGTTTGTTTTTCTAATTCAGGCATGATCTTCGAAGATTCAAAAATCCGAAGATTAGAAAATTCGAAGATTTGATAATTTGAACATTCAAATCTTCGCACACATCCAGCCCTTTGCTTGTTGCTGAGGAAACACTGAGTGCAGAGGAAGCTATGCAATCAATAGCTGGAAGACGACTTGGGGCCGTCGAGAGCTGTGACTGGACAGGAGGGAAATACAAACACTGCCGTATATGGACAGGCAGGGGAGGGGATTATGACCAGATACATTAGCGAAGGCGGAAAATCAGAGCACATTAAGGGGAAATACTGGGATATCAGGGTATTGAAAGCGGGAGCATGGAAGCGGGAAATTCTGGTTCCAATTCAAGGTGGGTACTGCGTAGTGTGAAAGACGGGCAGTGAAACCTCATTGGAAGCGAAAAAACCCGTAAGTGTAGATTGGCCCTTGGTCAGTGTCTCCCCTCTCACTGCCACTTTTAGTCTCTCACCCACAACCCTCTGTTAGTGTATTGTGATACATCACCACTCTCTCAAATGCTGCCACCAATAACCCTTTTAGAGCTGCTTTCTTCCTTTTTAGCACAAACCAAACAGCCAGTACGTGGGGGTTATTCCACAAAACCCTTCTTAATAAATAAAAAGGAAACTGTCTTTTAAAATGGAAAACAAAGAAGGTTTATTTGGTACAACAGGATTGGAAAGAGGAACTGGGTTGGGACGAGGAAAGGATAGCAGGAATGATGATTGAAATAAGGCAACACTATAAACTGCACAATATAACTTTTGCTTTTAGTTCTATATTCAAAACCCTTCACACCCTCTCTTACACTATCTGACTCTCTCTCTCTAACCCACAGACTATCTCACGAGATGTTCATACTTTTATCTCTCAATCTAATCCCAGATTTATCTCTCTGTTCCTAATCTATCTTACTCCCAGACTTATCTCCCTCACAGAAGCAATCACTCCACCTTTTATGCACAAGCTCTCATCCAATCACACTGCATTCCATACTCGCTCAGCCACTCTCCTTTTCTTCCACTTGCCACACTGTCATTCTTGCCCGCACTCTGCCAAACCCCGCCTCACACTCACCTGTCAAATCATTCCAGATAGATACCAGCCACCATACATAGATACCAGCCACTTTACTATTTACCTACTGTACACGTGGAATCGCCACAAGGACTAGTAGCCATTAATCATTGTGCTTGCTAATAAGAGACAGTGACTGGGTTTGGACAACACACTGTGGCTTGTCGTGGGTTAATTAACCCACAACGAGCTGCTGGGACCATGGACACCACAATGAATACGCAACTCCCACTTGGGGGTTATCGTGTCATGAAAACCTGGTGAGCATGGGTTAAGCGAGGGTTAAACAATCCTCGCATAACCCTAAAACAGACCATTCTCTGGTCTGACAGGTTGTTTAACCGTGGTGTCCTGTGAACAGATCCAGTGTTGCCGGGGGGGGGGGGAGTCAAGGGGCCAGGAAGGCGGCCAGGAACATAGGTTGGCTTTGCAAAAAAGAAGCTTGACTTCTTCAGAGTGGGGTGTGTTTTGTAGAGGTAACTGGCAAAATGGTAGAACTATGAGTGCAGTTTGCATAGATGGAAGAATAAGTCTAAACAAACCTGAAAGCAAGCTGGAGTAAGTGGACCTACATTGCTGGGTCAATTGTGGAGATGGTCCTGTAATGTCCAAGCTGTGACTGACAGGTGTCCACATCACGACTTTTCAAAAGCCTAATTCATATTGCATCCCGTCCTTTCCCTCATTCTGCCAATCAGGGCTATGAGGTGGGATTTCGCCCTCTGAGAAAGGGTGATGCTGCAAAGGTTGAGCTGTGACTATCAGCTGTAGCATGGGCTGCCTCAGGGAAATTCCAGTCTGCCCCGCCCCAAGATGATGTCATTGCCCATATATGAGTAGTGAGATGAAGTGTTGCTGTGCCAGGTCCTCCCTGCCTAGTGAGTGTAGGGGGTGACACCGCCACAGAATCTGCTGTCTCTGACTTGGTGGCACATCCTCTGAAAAGCCCTGCTTTAAGGGAAAGATACCAGGCGAGGGGAACACAAGTTATGCCATGCTGTAATATTCTTTAGCCATGATGTAGGGAAATCTTGTCTTCCATAGCCACTTGAGAGGCTTTTAGCTTCATCTGTGTTGAAATCTATACTTCAGTATAGTGTTCAGTGTTTGTGGTAAGACTTGATGACTGAATTTAGTAACCTACAAGTTATGCTTTGATGTTAATTATTTAAAATATCATAAGGTCTGATTCACAAAGCACTCATGGTAGGTCCTTATTACCAGCATCATTAGTCTGGGTTAGAAATTAGCTTTTTTACTTAAGGCGGTATGTGCTCTCTGCTCTGAAATTCAAACACCTGTGCCTCAACCAGTTATTTAGCGAAACCATCAGCTCCTAATTTCATGAACTAGCACTTACAAATGTTTTTGTCTTTCTTTTTTTATTGTTGAAAAATTTTAGATGTGTGTTGTTCAGTGACAAAATAGGCTGTGCTCTTATTAAAATACAGAGCACCAAAGGTTTAGTGGGTTTAAAAAAATATTTAGGGTGGGCAGAAAGTAGACCTCCCAATGTTGACTCCAGACTTCAACTCCCAGCATTCCTGATCACTGGCCATGCTGGCAGGGGCTTCTGGGAGTTGAAGTCCAAAACATCTGGAGATCTACCTTCTGCCGACCCCTGAGTTAGATGCTCCACAAAGCAAATGCAACACACATAAAATATTTTTAGAATCTGATGTTTACTCATTGGGCTGGGGTGAAAAGGCATAGCTCAACTGGACAATGAGAGATATCACAGAGTTTCATAATTCCTTGGCTTGGATTACGACTCTTGTTGACACCAGAGTTCTCCAGGTTAGATTTTAATACTCTGAAGTCAGGAAGAACTCCTTCCCTTCCATGTAGTCCATCTGCCTGCCTACTTTCCTAGGTGCTGTTTCAAAGGTAACAGAGGCAACAGTACTGGCAGGGAAGGAGGGGGCTTAGATACACACCAGTTTCCAAAACATTGCATATAAATTCAGCGGAACACAGTAACGCAATCCTTTCTCATAACTAGAAATGGCTGGCTATTCATTTGTCACAACACTAATGGCCACAAACATATTACACATTGTTGGGGTGGGGGGGTTGCATTTATTTTAAATGCAAAGAGGTGAAAGCACTCAGCTATCATTACAGAAGGAGCCTGTGGAAAAGAGAGGTGAATGGGTATAATTCCTGACCTTGCAGACTTAATTTTCCAGCTTCCCCAACCACACACCTTAAGTGAAATACAGAAAACTGAACACTGCCGTGGTTTGCTAAACCATGCCTGGATTAGCTACTCCTCAAGCTCACTGCTGTACAGCTAGGGAACCCAGCTTGGAATTTGGCATAACAAACCACACAAAGCAAGCTTAATACATTAAATAATTACACAACTGTTTTACAGTCTTCAGTCTTTCATAACAGATGAGACAGTGGGCGAGATCCTTATCAGAAAGCGGGCACAGCTCCATCAACAGCAATGGAATCACGCGCATTTGTATCAGCTAGTTGCCTAGCCAAACTCCATTTGCACAGAGAAGCAGAAATTGAAGTGTGAGTGTCATCTCCCTCTTAGCCTTAAGGAAATATGTTGAGTAGTCTAGCATGTTTGAGCTGCACAGAGCTCCTCCTCAAGTATTTGAATGAAGCATAAGGAGACTCTGCTGCTTAATGCTTCATCAGCATTTATATTAGCAGGTCACACACTTCCTCACTGTACCGAACTACTTGGCACAATGCTCAATTTTTACATGTCTGCCTGGTGTGCAAGGAGTCTGGACCAAGTTTTGAACTTTTAAGACTTGCGATATGACTTTGCTTCTCTTAAATAAGTGTATGCAACACATATGTGTGCATGCACATACATGGTGTGCATGCGCACACACAAACACACAGGTATCTAAACTTCAGATAAGAGACATTAATTGAGGAGCACCATTTTAGAGTGTTAACTGTTTGGAGTGAGATTTTTTTTTTGAGATTGTGTGTTTTGGGGTTAAGTGGGAGTAAGTTTCAGCCACGTCCAGAGACATATTCTTGGATGCAATCAAGCAAAATTTTGCAAACATTGAACCCCCCCAGCCCCCCTCTGTATATTTTAAAAGCTTTTGTTGCAATGTTGTTTTATACACCACAGTATATCAAGATCTTCTGGAGAGGCCCTTCTTTTGAGACTGCCACCATCAGAGGTGCGTTTGGTGGTAACATGAGACACGGCCTTTTTGGTGGCTGCTCCCAGGCTGTGGTACTCCCTCCCAAGGAAAGCTCGGTTTGCTCCCTCTCTGCTGTCCTTCTGCCAGCGGGCAAAAAGACCGCTATATGCAAGACGGCCTTTGGCCTGTAAGTGGGTCTTTTGAGTTGGGTGCTATTTTTATTCTGTAATTGTTATGTTTTATTGTATTTTAATGTGTTTTATTGTTTTAATCTATTTTAAATTGTTTTGCAAGCTGCCTTCTTGGCATAAATCAAATAAACAAAAATATATGATAAAAACAGGACAAACAAGGGAAAATACTATTCTCACTGAAGTACTGCCATCTCTGCTTGCCAGCACAGGAATAATAGCTCTTGCTGTGTGTCTGTTCTGTATTAATCACATCCAAAAGTTCACCCACCATGTGATGAGAATTGCATGAGGGGCAGAAAGGGGCTGATCCCATTGAAACCCCCTCCCTCCAGTGCATCCTTGTCACCCATCCCAGCACCCTCCATGTACTTCTGCATGAGGTAGTAACTTCTGCAGCAGGGAATCTTCTCTACCTGTGTAGGTTCCCTGTTCAAGGTAGAACTCTGATTTTCCATGATTCTAAATCATGTGGGGAACCAACACAGGTAAAGCTGGCTCCCCACTGCAGACATTTGGTCCCCAATGTGCAGAGGGCTGTGGAAACACATGATGAGGATGTGATGGAAGGGTTGGGGCCAATGGGCTCATTCCTGTTCTTCTGCCTATTCAATTCTAATCACGAGGGGGATGAGCATCTGAATAAAGCTACTGTCCAATACAGGCTCCCCAACCTGGTGCCCTCCATGTTTTGGACCAAAACTTTCGGCATTTCTGGTCATTGGCCATACTGGCTGGAGCTGATGGGAGTTGAAGTCCAAAATATCTGCAGGGCACCAGGTTGGGGAAGGCTGGTCTAATATCCTTTCAGAAACCTAGCTCCTGATTCACCACTGAATCTTATCACCTCCCAATAACCTGCTTGCAAGATAGTTGTTTCGTCAGATAATATAAGTGCATATCCTTACTTAAGACTAGTTCAGATTAGTGAAAAAACCACACTTGTCAGAGGAACTCCAATTCATTTTCCACAATGATATGCCAATGCCCTTACTACAGGTTGCTTCATTCTGGGTATTATATAAGATCATCTTCCCCCCACCCCCACCTTCCAGCCCTTGGTGTTCTTTTGGCAAGAGAGTCACTTCCCTAGTTTCCACAGTCGGCTCCCTCGAACAAGCATTTACTCAACTGTCAGATGTGAGGGAAGGCTGCTTCTCTTAGTTACCAGTGTAATTGGTAACTATGAATTCTGGACTTGATTCACAATATGCAACAAACTGATCCACATAAAAAGCAATTAAAATGGGCAGGAATGCTACAAGAATTACTTTGCTTTCAAAAGTGAAAGAGCAGGAAATGGAAGGCAGAGCCCTACAAAGCCAAATTCTTTCCACCACAGGAAGCTGGCGGTGATGCGTCGGGTCATTTTCATTGTTTTTCCTATGTCATATCTAACTCAGTGGCTTTCTCTGCAGGCAGAAGTTCCCAGGTTCAGTTCCCAGTAACTAACTCTAGTTTAAGTGGTCTCTGGTAGCAGAGCCGGGGGAAATCTCCACCTAGAGCCTTGGAGAGCTACTGCCAGTTGGGACAATACTGGCAAAGGTGGCAGCTTCCTATGTTATTCTGTTAAAAGGTAAATGATACAGGCCTCCATTTTTGCTTGCAACACATGGGGTTTGCGGGTGCCAGGGGGAGGGATAATGGAGACGTGTCCAATGGATACGGAACAGGACAAGATGCTGGGCTGTAAACAGGTAAGGCCTTTAAAGCTTAGAATCACCACCTTGGGCCTGCAAGCTGATTGGCAGACAACACAAATTATGAAATTAATCAGTAACTCACTCCACCAGAAAACAGAAATTCCACCAAATGAATCCACCAGGAACTGCAGCTCCCAAAATATACAGTTCAGTGACAGACACATGAGGAACACAGTGTCATGGTCAAGTCAACTGAGAACAGGGGTGTTGTACCTCTTTCAGCCAGAGGGCGAAGTTCAATTTCAGAGAAGTTCTCTGGGGCGGTGGTGGGCAGGGCCAGAGGCAAAAGGGGCAGAGCCGAAATCCCAGCACAGTTTTAACCTAAAGCTCTTACTGCCAGTACCGGAGCCTCAGGAAAGGCATTCATTCCAGCCTTTTAGAATGGGAAAAAAACCTGCTCAAAAGCCAGAAAAGCAACAAACAATAGCTGGTGGGGGGAAGGGGGTGGGGCCAGGGGAAGGAGAAGGGGGTGTGGCCATTTGGGGAAGGCCAGACTGGAACCCCAGGCAGGCTGGATTTGGCCCCCATGCCTGAGATTCAACACCCCTGAGATAGATATCACATGCAAAGTGAGACATGGCTATTATCCATGCTGAGATCTTTCAGCTGCAGAGAATAATCAAGACCTCTCAGACGTCACCACATCAGGAATGGAGATTTGGAAATGCAAGCGGATTGTACTTCCACAAACACTGCAACTGACAACCACCCTAATGGATACATCTTGTTATAAATCAGGAGCTAATTAGTCCAGCAGTGGCCAAAGGAATGCATGCAGTCCTTGGAGCAGACCTCAGTTTTTTCCCACAAAAGAGGGATTTTTCACAAAAGAGGGATCAAGCTCAGAAGTGATATGGAATCCTGACATTCCAGAATTATCCCCTGTTGTATGTTTAACCATTTTCTTGCAAGTCTTCTTTGTACGTATACTGGAAAAATACCATAGATAATGGTTTTCAAGAGCAGGGAGGTAGTACTTTGAGAGGATCAAAGGCATCCCCAGAAGGGGCAGAGTGGTCTCAGTTTAAAGAAATATGTATTTCTGCTGTCCTGCCATTGCCATTCCCTTCCCCACACACCTCATTTTTAACTCTGTGTGAGAACAGAAGAACTAGAGCACAATATGAAGGTTTATTATTACACCGAGGCTGAAGTCCTACGGTGCCTAGGAGGGTGCTCCAGGGACCATGGGATAGACTGGATATCTCCCTACAAAGGGTAAGGAGAGAGAGGTCCACTATGGGAGGGGGTTATCTGACCTTGGATGCCCCTCCCCACCGGCCTGGCAGAAACCTCCGAGGCCACTGCGGGAACACAGTGGAGATGGACTACTCGATAGCTTAGCCCTTCACTGTTCCTTTTCTCAGGGAATTGCATTTTTTTTCACAACAAAGGAAATCTCAGTTCATGAGGAAATGGTCAAACCCACTGGTGTATATTGAATTCCGGGGGATATTTATGTAGCCAATCCTCTTACTATAGATTTCCTAGAACTGGCAAAAAAGCATAAGTAAAGGTCACACTAATGTAATGTAGGAAGAGGCCCTGAGGCTAAGGAGCTAAGCTGCTGCTATGCTTGGGAATAGAGGGCACCTGGCCCCTTGCCAGCATGAGCTCCAGGTGCTGTGAGCCATAGGATTACTCTATCTTATTCTAAGTGTCTCCATCTATAACATGGGAATGATACTTGCCTGTCTCCCATGGGTGTGGGGTGAGACATTTATTAATGTGCAAAGCGCTTGGAAAGCTTCACATCAAAGGTGCTATTCAAATGCAAAGCATTAGTATTCTGTTAACAGTAAGTAGTTTTTCATATTCGCTCTGAAGAGAATTGCACAGTGTCTTTGTTGCATGAAACCTGAAAGAAGGAAATTTTTCCAGGCTTCAGGTTTCATAAGAGGCATGAAACGCATCCAATGGTTGAACAGTGAAAGACCCAGTGGAGTTTGCCAACCAGTGCTTAGGATCAGATGGGTCACACAGCCAGGCTAGTACTCTGGGGGTCAGGGGTAGGGAACCCTGGTGCCCTCCAGAGGTTTGGGTTACAACTCCAATAAACCCCAGCCAGTATGGCCAATGACCAGGGATTATGGGAGTTGTAGTCCAAATCATCTGGAGCTGGGGTCTCCAGCGTGTTGTATGCAGACACACCTTGGCACCGACCAGGCTCCTGGCTGCTCCTGATTTTTATTTTATTTCTCAAGATTTCTTAAAATTAAAACCGGGAGGCTGGCATGCTGCAAAGCGCTGCCCTCCACTGCCATCTGTATTTGGGTTCAGAAGAAGGTTTATATGTTTTGGGGCTCACACCTCACCTCTGCCTTGTACTTAGGTTCTCGGGCAAGTTACTTTTCTTTTAGTCTCACCAGTTTGCCTTCTGGGAAATGTGTTTTGTGATCGGCCATGCCCACCATGGCAGCTATTTTATGAATGGGCAAGATTCCTCCCAATGGCAGCCATTTTATGAGGGTGTCCACAACACTCTCTCAAAATTCCATATGTGCCCACTTACCCAAAATGGTTGTGGACTTCTGATCTGGAGTGTGCCTGAACTGGGTGGTGGTGTTTTTAGTGTGTATGGAGGTGGGGGAACAGGACAGTTTAAAAACTGTCTTTCACAGTGCCCTTCTGGATCTACAGTGACTCACATTTTTAAGGCTGAAATCCTGTGCTCTTCACTGCAAACAGCGTATCTGGGGGCAAATTGCAGCCATGAGGGGATTTTTGCTGGGAAACTGGACTAGGGTCTTGATCCGGATCATGGCCCTATCAGCTGCTTTTCCTTTGTAATAAAAGTGACACTGAGCACACTTTTTTGAAAGTATGATGAAGCTAATGTGTAGTTTGGCTCTTATCTGAGAGTAAGTCATATTAAACAAAATGGGACTTCTATATAAGAACATATAGGATTGGACTGCGTAGGCAGAACTTGAGTTAAAAGGTGAAACATGGGACACTGCCATAATAAACAATCTTGTAAAACAATTAGAAAGATGACAGCCAAGGGAGATAATCCCCATTTAAAAAGATAAAGGTGTCCCCAACCAGTCGTGTCCGACTCTAGGGTGCGGTGCTCATCCCCGTTTCTAAGCCGAAGAGCCAGCGCTGTCCGAAGACGCTTCCGTGGTCATGTGGCTGGCATGACTGAACACCGAGGTGCACGGAACGCTGTTACCTTTCCCGCCGAGGCAGTACCTATTTATCTACTTGCAATTTCTTGCTTTCGAACTGCTAGGTTGGCAGGAGCTGGGACTGAAGACGGGAGCTCACTCCGTCACGTGGCGCTCGGGTCTCGAACTGCTGACTTGCCGATCTTCCAGTCTGCAGTTCAGTGAGCCACCGCGGTCCTCAATCCCCATTTACACCTATACAATAAACAACAACAACCCTGTGCTGGAGCCCAATGAATATTCCTTCAAATTCTCAAATATATTTCTATTTGGATTACACCAAAATATTCATGCATTTTAAGAACTGAGCACCGAATGTTTGCTATTTGAAATGTCGATTTTTGCTGTTGCTGTTATTCAGTAACACTGAATTTGATATTTTTGTGATTTAATACCACCATATTCATTTTTGCTGCATGCCATTGTCTTTTGAGCATGCTTTTCTTTTTTCTTTTAAAGAAAAGGGTTTCAGAAAGAGCCACCTAATAATGGGCAAATAACAGAATGAACAAATAATCTCAGAACTCCTAGTTTTTCCTACCAATACCTGCAGAAGTAGTTGTCACAAATTAAAGTCATGGAGCTGTTTCCCTGTGTGTGATCTAGAGGGACGGGCGTGGATGATCAGTAATGCAGCTAGATAATTTCAGATCCTGGACTTAATGATCTTCCAGGGGACTACATTAGATAGTTGTGTATTTCAAAAATGAAATAATACCTATGGCTCACTCCCTCCCCCCGCCCCCCTGCCTTCCACAACCATTATTCCATGCTTTATAACTACTTTTATGTTCCGAAATGTTAGAGAAAAAACAAAAGTTTGCCAACCAAGTTAGGAAAAGAAATACCCTGACCACGTGCAGAATTTCATGTTTTAAACTCACTTAAATCACGGCACTATTATGACTCCAGAAATAAAATGGGGATTGCTTCTGCTGTTAAACACATTTACTTGGGGACACACGTCATTTTGTTGCAGGAAAGGATAATAGATTTTTAAAGTAAAATCATGCAATTAGCATCTGTAACCAAATCTATGCCCAGGTGGCTGGCCCTGACTATAAGATGTTTTTAAAAACAAGAAAGAAAGATGCCACATTGCCAGCCCCGGTGTGCTCATGTCAGCCCAGGTGCTGACAAAGGCCTGTTTGCTGCTGCCCTCATCATCTGTTGCTCCTTGGGTTGTCAATGGAGGCGGGGTGGTGGTGGACTTCAGCCCTGAGGTCCAGCCCTAGCTCCTCTGCTATGGGGGACTACCTGTGCTTTTACTCCTTTCAGATATACAATATACATGTGTAGGGTGCTGCAATCTAACCCCCAAGCATGTTCACACAGAAAAGGCTTTTGTATTTTCTAGGCCAGGGCTGTTGGACCGAGGGCCAAATCTAGCCCACCTGGGGTCCCAGTCTGACTCTCTAGGTTTCCCCAGATGGCCACTCTCCTTTCCCCTGGCCCTGCCCCCTTTCCTGCAACCACCAATCGTTTGGTGGTTTCCTAGCTTTGGTGCAGGTTTTTCCCCATTCTAAGGGCACAATCCTGTGCACGTTTAGACAGAAGAAAGTCCTACAGCTCTCAGCTTTCCCCATCTAGCATGGCTAGCTTGGGAAGACTGGGAGTTGTAGGACTTTTTCCTGTCTGAACGTGCATAGGATTGTGCCCTAAAAGGTTGAAATGCCTCTCCAAAGGCTTTAAACTACATATGCTGGGATTTGGGGCAATCTGGCCCCATCCCTTTTACCTTTGGGGCAATCAGGCCCCACCCCTTTTACCTTTGGCCCCACCCACTGCTAGAATGCAGCCCCCAAGAGCTTCTTCAAAATTGAATCCAGACTTTGGGCTGGAAAAATTTCAACATCCCTGCTATATCAGAAGAATGGATAAGTCCTGCTTCTGTGAACCACACAATTAATGGAAGTACTAGCTGACTTTATATGACATAGGTCCAGGCCTTTTTGTTTCACTTGTCTAGGTGAGGTGGGTGACAGCTTTGGACACAAAACAGTGGTTGGTTTTACATAGCCATGACATCCCTTCCTGGCTAGTTCACTCTAAAGCAATCCAGATTGTTGTGGGCTGTTGCGCAACTCACAACCTTACAGGTAAAGGTGACTTCCAGTTCCAGCCTCTTCTTTCTCACCATTTCCCATTAACTTGTTGACAGTCTACCCTGGAACAAATATGAGGCTGAGGGGACAGGACACCAAAGTGCCCAGTACAATGAAGGATGCCATTATCTTGTGCTAAAATATTTCTACATCCTGCAAAGCAGATTGAGGAATGAGTGTCAATATTGTGTAGACCCTGTAGAGGTCTACACAATGTAAGGGCTGTTACAATGTAAGGGCTGTTACATTGTAACAGATGTAAGGGCTGTTCACATAGAACAGTGGCAAATTGTGGGTTAATTAAGTCATGATTTGCTGCGGCATGTGCCAGGCATGTTCTGCAACCTTTTTGAATATTCAACCCCTGATTGGGCTGATTAGGGGTTGCTATGAGATGTCTGAACCCAGCCACAATAGGTTAATTGCAGTTTAAACAACCCACAGTTAACCCAACTACTAATTATAAGTTAATTAATCCACAATTTGTTGTCATTATGCGCGAATTGGGTTGTATACTGAAATGGCCACCACGCTGCACTAGAGATATAGTGAAAACATAGCACACTGTTGCCTAGATTAAGGCATTACGAACACATCAAGCACACATCACCAACATTTTTGCCAGCTACTTGGCATTTTTGTTTAGAAGTTCATGGATGTTCATGGATGTCCCCAGAGGACACATGCTTAAAAATTATTTGGGGTTACCAAAAGGCATAATATACATGGTTATTCCCTCCTTTGAAATGTGGCCTGTCATTGTGGCATTTTGACTTCAGTACACACAAAAGAGATGAAGCAAGATTAGAGCACCTAACAGGTGTACATTTTTACAAGCCTTATGACAGACATGTGCTTCACCCCACCGCTCAACAGAAATCTGCAAGTGGTGACAAATCAAACTGGCTTGGTTTCAAATGTGTTAAACAAAAAGTCAGCAAATCCATATAGGATGCATTACTTACAGTAACTAATCTTCATACAATTATTGTGAGGAAGGGGGAAGATAGAAGAGATCCATTGGATTACAGGGCAAAAGGAAGGAAGGGCTTGCTGGTTTTCGAGAACAGATATTAGGTTTCAAAAGGGTTTTCAATCCAATAAGTGGATTTTGAAATAAAGTTCAGGGCCAAGGGTTCTGACAATTGTCCAACAGTGAAATAAAGGATTTTGGAAGAATAGGATGGGTAGGAAATACAGGTGGACAGGAAGAAAGCACTGATTAAATGAATTCCATTCCAATTTTTCTTCTTTTCTGAGCAAAAATCATAAATTATTGAAATTATTATATGAACCTATATGGAATTTGAAGGGCTTAAGAGACACATGGTCTGTCCCCCATTCTCCTCTCCTTGATGCCACTTTGGTGTTGTACATTGTATGTGTACGGAAACATTTTCAGTTTCTCCATGTTCTACATTTGACTTTACCACCTTGTAACCTCTCCGTCCCTCCCTCTCCGAAAGCCACTTCCCAGCTTTCTATCACACTCTAGCATGACCAAGAAACAGAACATAGGATGTGGATATGTAGAAGACAGGGCTGGCCCAACTATTAGGCAGAGTGAAGCAGCCAACTCAGGTGGCAGATGCTGACAGGCAGGAAGCCGACAGAATTGTGCGGGTCATGAATTTTGCCCTGCACCCTGTAAAGTAACCTGCTGCCGTCAGGTGTCATGTCCCTTTGCCAGTGTTGAAGTAAAATTCAACTTCAAGTTTCTGGTTGGCTTTTCTACATGGTCTTGGAGAGGTGCCATATGTTGCTGCCAGGCAGCAAAAAGTCTTGAGCCAGCCTTGGTAGTGGGGGCTATCAGCAGACCTGCCTGATTAGAGTTGCCACGGGAAAGAAGCAGGTTTCCTACCCCAGTCACATCCTTGAATGCACCCCTTTACAACCTCCTACATCAGTGAACAGCTATTATTCCATAATAGGGAGAGTATGATGAGAAAGACTTGATGAAAAAGACAGTAAGAGGGCCGGCATCAGCACCTGACATCCTCTGGCACCTACTGGAACCCAGCAACCTGGCAGGGGCTCACTGTTCATGCCTGTCCTGAGCCCCCCCCCCTCGTTTTTAAAAAACAAACAAATCTGGATTGATGCTCCAAGCTGCTGGGCAGCTGGATCTAGCTGCTCTTTTATTTTCTCACAATACCCCAGATTGACACACTGTTGGGGACGTTGGGAGGAATTAAAATGGTGGCTAGATTCAATTGCCTGGGGAATTGCTAGGAGTGCTGCTTTCTGCCACCACTGTCCCCAAGTAAGCCTGCTAGGGCCTGCCAATGAAGGTGGGGACCCATCCAGTGGAGGCTAATAGCTCCGATTTCGATGGGGCTGTAAATCCATTCTGGGTTTTGCTCAGAACCAGCCAATGGGAAACTAAAGTAAATTTAGCTCAAACCAAATTTTGTTAAAACCTAAAGTAAAATCGGAACTAAACTGAAATGTTGCCTCCTATACACCCCTACGAAATATATTTTCCACCGTTTATGAATCTACGCACCATCATGAGTCGGACCAAATCCTGTGAAGGCTCCTATTTCAGTGGGGCAGTGAAACCGCTCTGGGTCTCAGTCAGAACTCTAAAGGAAATATCCAAAGTGCTGAACCCTATCCCCCAAATAGGTTCAGCACCTTGGATAGCTCCTTTAAGAGTTCTGGCAGTTTCTGACCAAAACACAGAATGGATTCACAGCTGCCAGCCTCCACTGCACCCTTCAGAGGCCGCTTTGCCCAGGGTCACTTTAAATCTGGAGCCATCACTGTACAGAAAGAGTGCCAGAGGCTATTGTGTGGGAGAGAAAGAGAACAAGCCAGAAGGGTGTAGGGGGGGAAGGTGGCTTGGGGGATAAATGGTTGGGCATGGGGAGAAAGACAGTGCCAGAGGGGTGGGGACCAGTGTAGAAGTGGAGCCAGGGCTCACAGGATCAAAGCCCCGGGACTTTTTGATGAGCAGGGAGAAGGATGTCATTCTTATTTCAAATATGCTTATATTGGAACTGTGTAACCTCATATGGGGATTTATATGTTATGTTTTCCAGTTAATGAAATTATATTCAGTACACGAAGTATTGATTTTCTGAAGAAGCTGTTTATGGCGAAACAGGCTTGAAACTGGATTCCTGTAATCTAGCTATGTTTCTAAACATTCAAGTTTCTGTTTTGTACTTTAATGTTCCTATGTGTTGCACTATGCCTTTGTAACCAGCATGCCTCACTCCTGGTTGGTGTAACTTATAATGTAATCAGTGGAGTTCACACTACATTACTTCTGATACTGTGTTGGTCTGTTTACCCCCTTTTTGTTGTTACTAATTATATCACTATTCCCTTCATTTTTTTTTAAAGCTGTATGCTTGCTAGCACTGATTTGTTTGGTCTGCATTCAACTGGTGGCCTGGTTGTGGTTTTGACCAGCAGCATCTCTCTCTTCATCAGGCAGGCAACAGTTGTGGGAGGGTCTGGCTGGCCAGTTGCTTTCTACTTCAGCTAGGCAGCATCAGCATGAGGTCACAATGGCCAGGCTCTCCCTTTCAGGCAGGCGACTTTGGCATGAACTCCCCAGTGGTGTAGTGAACCCGGGTCGGAGTACCAGGATCTTCTGATTAGCAGGGATGATCTGCCACCCCGCACCCCCGGCTTCCCTGTCTCCTCTGAGCTTAACTGCAATCCACACAGTAGCATCGGGGGGTGGGGATGGCGGTGAGGGCGGGGATGGATTCTCCCAGCAACAATATATTGTTGAGAGCTACGCTATGCACACATATAACACACACACAAATATAGATACGGATCAACACAGCTACCTGCATTTTTGGCCTCTTCTTGGGGGGCATGGCTATGGGAACTGTCGTGATGAGTGCCTGCATTTCCACATTTACCACTGGAACTCAAAGGCTCTCTTCACACCTGAGGTTTTTTTTAGCAGGATCGTTCTTCTTTAATCACTGGTTTTTGCAGGAGCTTTAGATGCTGCTGCTGCTCTCCTGCTGCTATCTCACAACTTTCCTTCCCTCTTCCCGTTTTATCTGAGAACGGGGAAAACCCGGCATTTTCTGTGCTTGCGATTGATCATCATTTCCCCCTGTGTGTTTCCCCTCTGGCGCTTTGTCCGCTTTGTGTGGGCGTGTGCTAGGGGGTCTTGCTGGGCGGAGTTGAATAACATTGTCATGACAACAAATTGGTGGGAAGGGGGGACAGGTAACTGACCGGGCTTCCAGTGACGGTTTCTGCTTCCCATTCCACTACGGGCTCCGGGATCCCCTTGAACACAGCGATGCTTACTTCTGAATAAACTCATTGGCTGTAAGGTTTTCCTTTCCCTGGAGTAAGTGCCATTGAAATCTGTGTGGCTTGCTTCTGAGTAGGCATGCATAGGAGTGCAGTGTAAGTCTACTTAGAGTAGCAGTCTTAAGGTCTCCCATCCCCTTCAGTGCATTTACTTGGAACCTCCCCCTCCCATTGACTTCACCAACTGCTTCTTCTCCCTTTTGCTCAGCAGATTGATGAGCTTTTTTCCTCTCAGGGCGGATGGGGGAGTCTCTCTTCTCAGCCACGCAGGAGAAAGGCTTGACAGTTAGGATTTCAAGGGGTATTTAAAGTGCCTTTTCTCCGCCCCTGAATAAATTCATCATGCAGAGCTTGGAATGGTCATTTTTAATAGTTTCCTTTTTGGGTGTGGAGTTGTTTTAGGTAAGGCAGTAATGCTGAGGTGGTTTTCCGTAGTACTCCCTCCCCGCTAGCCAGCCACAATCTCTTCTCCTAGCCCACCTTGCGGGGGGGGGGGGGGGGAGAAGCAAGCCAGCTCTAATGAAGGTGTCCTTTGTGAAGTGGTCTCCTGGTGGGGATGAGGGGCTGCTAGGGATGGCCTGGTGCATTGAATGTATACAAGTCCGTTTGTGGATTTCTTACTTCTGTAGTTGGGAACCTGAAAATTGGTATACCCTTCAACTGGTGGCCTGGTTGTGGTTTGGTATACCCTTCAATTGGTATACCTTTCAAACTCAGTAGTGCAAGCAATATGCTGCATTTAATTCCATCACACATGGACATATTTTAGCAGAGAAGGACTTAACAGCGCCAGCAGCCTCTGGGTAAGCCACCGAGAAGACTCTCTCTCCCTCAGAGGAAGGACAGGACCAGTTCCCATAGCCTGCCATCCAGATCACTAGAAGGGCTTCTGACTTCCCTCCTGCTGTGGAGGAGTGGAGGGATGGGGAGGAGCCATCAGTCATGTTACAGGAACCAATGATTCAGGGGAGGGGGTATGGAGCCAGCAGCCCCCTTCTGTCCTGATTGTTCCATGCAGCTCAGCCCAGCCATGAAAAGATATAATGTGGAGGGACGCGCTAGGAGAGATGCCTGTATACAGGGCCAGTGTAAATCTCAGAAAGGATCTGGAATCAAAAGGGACAGTTTGTAGTGGAATAAAATGCCAGACGCGAAGAGAGCCACAGTATGGCTTGCCTCTCCCCTTCAAGTAGGCAGCATCAGCATCAGGTTACAATGGCCAGTCTCAATCCTGCTTCCACTTGAGCAAGGACTTATGCAACTATGTGCACAAACAGAAACATGAAAACTGCTATACCAATTATAACAGTGTGAACTGTTGCACAAGCATTTGCAGAACAAAGCTAGCAGCTCTTTCCCTTCCACTTGTGCTTCTTTGGATCCAGCCTATTTTGTTTTTTGGAACCTTTACTTTTGCATGCATGCATGCATGCATGGCTTTTGTCCAGCTTTTCTTACTAACCCAGTTTTGGTAGTTAATCTCATGCCAAATACATAATGTATTTGTTTTCCCATCAAGGTAGCTTTCCAAGAGGTGATTAAAAAGAGATATTTGAATGTTAAAGGAAACAAAAAGATTTTTCCAGTAAAAGTTAACATGACCTTTCTATGGGAATAATTTTTGCATAGTTTTTTCTTCTCTCACGGTCCTCATACAGGAGCTGTAACATTGGAGATATGTCTCCTCTAAATAGGTCACTGAGCGTAAGGCAGAAAATGAATTCCCCAATTTTTGTGTTGTATTCTGCATGGAGATCAGTTGTTTCTCCCTCTCTTATCTATCACATGTGCTGAAGAATCCAGATATCATTCATTTTTATTTAAAATATTTCTTGGCCACCTTTCAGGGCCAAAGCCCTCCCAAGCCAGAGTAGAATAAAGGCAGCTTCCTATGTTCAAAGTGAGCAAACAAAAATAAAATTAAAAAATGGGGAGGGGACATAACTCCTCCCTCAAATGTACAGAATTTCTTCCACTTCCTGGAAAGAAGCCAAAGTGCCCCCTACTTTTGTGACTCGTAAATGGGGCTGCAAAAGTGTGTGCGTGTGTGTGTGGGGGGGTTGATTCAGCACTAGGAGAGGAAGCCCCTTACATCATCCCCTGAACAACTAAGCCTTGGGGTCCATGAAGATGTTACATTTTCTGCCTCCCAAACTGCATGGGGGAGGGTTGTCCAGAGCAGCACCCACTAGAAAACCCTTTCCCGTGCAGTTCAGGAGGCAGAAAGTGTAACATCTTTTAAACCCCTCCTGAAAACAGACCTTTTCACACTGGGTTGTAACTGCTGCTGGGTTTTACCTTGGTTTTACCTGGTATTTTTAAATTTCAAAAAGTTTTATATTATGTTAAAATATAAAATTTTGTATTTTATGGTTTTAATTGTGAACTGCCCAGAGAGGCTCAGCTATTGGGCAGTATAAAAATGTTTAAAAAAGAAAAGCCATCAGGGCCTAAGGGTACTACCCATCCCAGGTCCCATCAAACTGGTAAGCTGGAGGAGGTTGGTTGAGTAAACCTCCACTTTCACCACTACAATTCCTCAGGATACTTGCCATGGCACCCCATGTTTCTCCTTCCCTCCAACCTGCACTTGAACCTGCTGTTGTGACCTAATTTGTAGGAACGGCCCAGCCAATCCGACAAAATTGAACAGCCTTCCAGTGATTCAGCCATGCAGAGTAAAGAAGCTCTTTCCTCCAGCAGTCATGGAAGGAGAGCCAAATATTCCTAGTTGGCCCCACCAAGTGATCACCAAGCTGATCTTGCACTACCTGAAGGCCAGATGAGTGCTTAGGCTGCTGGTTCTGCCTCGAACAGAGGCCCAGGAAGAGGTGCAGCCCCCTAAAATAGGTGTACCTATGGTGCTTCCCACTGGCCAGCGTAGGCCCACCTTGCTGCTTCATGCTCTAAAGGGTGGAGGCAAAGCAGCTGCACCTCCACGCATGCAGGGGAAACACCAGAGGAAGGGGAGGCAACGGCACGCAGGGAAGCAGCCTGTAGTTTTTACAGTTGCATATCCCTAGCTTAGTTACAAGCTGAGCTACAGTAGGGGCTTGGAAACTAAAGCCTGAGCCACATGGAAAAGATGGGTCTTAAGGAGGGATTTGAAGAAATTGAAAGAGGTGGCACCACAATGACAGGATATTGAAATACCCTTTTTCAATACAGCTACACTGTAAACAAAAGAACAGTTTAACACAGAGAAACCTAGTATTCATAGCACTTAGGATTTTTTAAGAAATGGTGCCAGGCACATGAAGAAATATAGTGGCCAGGACGGTAACCATTGGGAAGGGCAGGTGCAAGAAAAGGTAACAGCCCTCCACATGGTACATCAGCAGTTGGGGTTGGTCAGTCTATCAGCTGAAATGAATAATTAATACTCATCGACCTGAAAATATACTCAGAAAGAATTAATGCAAACACTGTCACTTCACAAAAAAAACAATACTTACTACTGCTGCCATCTGCTGTGAGTGAAGCAAATCAAAGCCGCTTCTGCTTTGTGAGAAACAGGGAAAAAGCATGTGGCTACTTTTAGCACACACTGCATAAAGGGAGAGGTGTGGAGGGGGGAGGGGGAGTCAGATGTCTGATTTTAATAGGTCAGCAATAAAAACAGCAATAACTGTCAAATGATATCACTGTGGGTATGCCCAGCATCCAGGAAGTTAATCAGTACTTGGACCCAATTCCTCTATAGAGAAATCCATTTTTTCAAAAGGGTGGACACTGCAAACTAACATGAACAGTTGTCCTGCCAAATAATCTTGCTCTCCTGCCTCTCTTGGGGCTTTGCCCCAGTGCTTTGGGAATGGTGCATGTGTGGAGGAAGGGCCTTGGACATGGATAACGATGCCAGGTCAAGCTGCTTCTTGCAGGGCAGACAAGAGTTGCCAAAGGCCGCTGCCTCATGCTGAGAGGAGGGCATATAAGACAGCTTGCCTTCCTCTCTGTGTCCAGTCAGGGTTGGGTTTTTTTTTCCTGCCTGCCCATTACGATGGGACGGCCTCTGGGCTTGCTCAGGGAACACCCTGCTTCTAAATGTACTTTAATTGGTAATTTAAGGACACAACAAGGAGGCCCAGGGTCAGGTTGGGAGAAAAGAGTGGCCTACAGATGGCCATGTTATAGCAACCCAGAAGCGGGCCTCCTCTGTGGTGGCACCCCCTGTGCCTGGTATTCAGGAGGCACCAACTATGCCTTGCTTGAGGCGTCAATTAAAGACCCATCTCTTTATCCAGACCTTCGCTGATTGATTATCCTGCCCAGTTTGTTCGCCAATTATGATGTTTTAGGGACTTGTTTTAAATGGGTTTTTTTTTAATAAATGTTTTATTTTATATATTTTCATGTAAACTGCATATATATGGTAAGCAGTATATGAATTTATTAAATAAAAACAATTAAATAAATAAGGTTAGGTCAGCCTGGTGAATGGAACCCAAAGGAAGAAGGGTCAGGCTTCCTGGACCAGTCTCTCAAGCCTTGGCAGTGTGTGTGTGTGTGGGACAACTGGAGCAGGAAGGCAAATTCACCACCTCAGTACTGACCAGCTCTGGGACAGGGGCAGTGACAGGCAATCCTTGGCATTTAAGAAGTGCAGGCTAAGGATGGCTAAGAGTAGAGCTGTGAGTGCTTGAGGTTGAAAGCAAGGGTGGTGGCAACTGTGGACGGGATCCAGTACTTCATAAAGTAGGGCAGCCAGGTGTCCTGCTTCACAGAGGACAGTCCTGTGTTTGAAGGGCTGGCAGAGGACAGACCTCTATTTAAAGGCATCCTCCATTTGAAGGACTGACCAGTCCAAGTCCAGTTCAAAGCGTAAGAACCATCAGAAAGGAGAGCAAGCAAGGGGCTTGAAATTGTCCATCAACAGTTAGCACCTGGACCAAAAAAGGAGGACCAAAAAAAGAAAAAAAAGGGCAGATTTGCAAAACATGTGCACGTGCTGGTTTATATGTATAGATCCTATGGATGTATTGTATTTTTATTTTAATTCTATTCAGTATTTCTAACTGTGTTTCTATACTATAGAAGCACATTTAGAAATAATGAATATAATTAAAATAGAAATATAATACATTTCCTCACAGTGGTCACAATATTCACCACTGTAGGGAAATTGTAGGAGCCTGGCTATGGTCACACACATGTACTATTTACATCAAAGTTGGATTACTATAATGCGATTTACCTGGGTCAGCATTTGAAGAACATCTGGAAACATCACCTAGGGTAGAATGAAGCTACAAAGCTTTTGATTGGAGCCCGTTATTCGGACCACGTGACTCCACTTATGTACCGTATTTACTAGTTTATGGTTCATTTCTGGGGTGGCTGTTACCTTTAAAGCCCCAAACTGCGTAGATCAAGGATACCTAAAAGACTACTCCCCCCTACCACTTGAGCTTGGATGTTCTCTGTTATTCATCTGCCAATATCAGAACCTCAGATGACAGGAACATGTGACAGGGCCTTCTCCGTTGGCACAACTAAGCTCTGGAGTGCCCAATCCTGTGAGATCCATTTAGCTTCCTCCCTGCTGACATGAAGACTGTTTTGTTCTGGCAGGCCTTTGGTCTGCTGGATATTTGCTTCTATTCACAGAGTTTTTGTGTGATCCTTGCTTCTTCTTCTTTTTTGCTTTATATTATCTGCTGACTCCTGCTTTTTTTGTTGTATTCTTATCTGATTTTTGTTTCTAATTTCTGATTTTTAAATCTTTGTGTCATAGGCTGCCTTGTGCATCATATGAGGGAGAAAGGCACGGTATAAACATTCTAATAAAAATTATTATTATTATGGAGGAGGAGGAGGAGGAGAGGAAGGATGAGGAGGGTTTGGATTAGGTATATTTATTTTCCAGAAGTGGCTACTATCTATCTAAATCTATCTAAAATTATCTCTAATAATAATCCAAGGCTCCATTTTAGGATTACTATTGGAATTAAATGTTCTGTCTTCCATCCATACGTCACAGTTCCTTTACACTGGGGATGGCCTTCTTTAGCCGGGCATGGGGAGAGATTCTCCATGACAAAACAGACTTGATTCACATGTCATGATAAGCCACTGTGACTGTAGGCTGATTAACCCACAGGGTTTTGAGATCATAGAATCATAGAACAGTAGGGTTGGGAGGGGCCTATAAGACCATCAAGTCTAACCCCCTGTTCAATGCTAAGGAATCTAAATCAAAGCATCCCTGACAGATGGCCATCCAGCCTCACCTTGAATGCCTGCAGTGTGGGAGAGCCCACTACCTCCCTGGGTAATTGGTTCCATTGTCATATTGCTCTAACAGTCAGGACGTTTTTCCTGATGTTCAGCCAGAATCTGGCTTCCTGTAACTTGAGCCCATTATTCTGTGCCCTGCACTCTGGGATGATTGAGAAGAGATCCTGGCCTTCCTCTCTGTGGCAACCTTTCAAGTACTTGAAGAGCGCTACCATATCAGTCTTCTCTTCTCAAGGCTAAACATGCCCAACTCTTTCAGTCTCTCCTCATAGGGCTTTGTTTCCGGTCCCCTGATCATCTTCGCTGCCCTCCTCTGAACCCTCTCCAGTTTGTCTGCATCCTTCTTAAAGTGTGGCGCCCAGAACTGGACACAGTACTCAAGGTGGGGCATGACCAGTGCTGAATAGAGGGGAACTAGTGCTTCATGTGATTTGGAAGCTATACTTCTATTAATCCAGCCCAGAATAGCATTTGCCTTTTTTGCAGCCACATCACATTGTTGGCTCATATTCAGCTTGTGATCTACAACAATTCCAAGATCCTTCTCGCCTGTAGTATTGTTGAGCCAAGTATCACTCATCTTGATCATCTTGATCCAAGTATCTTCGGTGCTGCTTGACTTCCGCAGTTTGCGTCCAGTGGTCTGTTCCACTGTTCACAAGCCCCTAGAATTCTCCTCTTTTTTTCGGCTCCAAAAATTATGTAGATAAATCCATACCAACAAACGTAATTCCTGTGCCCAGCTGTCTCCGTGAGTCTGCATAACTTCCGTAAAAATTGCTATTTTTTGTAAATATTTACGTATTTTTTCCCCTGCCCTGACATGCAGTAATTACTTTCAGCCAAAACACTTCCTCTTCCTTGTAGGGGCTTCCCAAAAGAAGGCTGTCTTAGGTATGCCTGAGAGATAAACTATTTGTTTCAAGCAACGCTGTTTTAAAGAAAGACCAAACCGTTTAAAATGACCACGCTGGTCCTGGAGCTTCGCAGGGAGAATAATACATCGTGCAGGGGTCCAGGACCTTTTTCTTTCTTTAAAACAGCGTTGCTTTAAACAAATAGTTTATCTCTCAGGTAGGGATGGTGGAGAATTTCTCCCCGAATCTTCGGGAGGCCAAGCACCAAGGCATTCGGCCCCCCGAAAGTGTTGGGGAAATTCTCCGCCGGCCCCCCGCCCCCCCCAGGATGGGACTTACCGTGGCTGAATATCCCTCTCGGCGGCAGGTCCTGGCAGCATTTCGGCGGCGTTTCGGCGGGGGCGGGGGCGGCGGCCGGTCTCCTGACCGGCTGCCGCCACCGCCATTGCAAAAAAAAAAGTGCGGTAAAAACCCCCAAAACACACCCATGATAGGCTACGTAATGATTTACGTAGCCTATCACGGCTAGATTTCCAAAGTCAGCCGTGATAGGCTACGTAAATTGTCACACAGCCTATCACGGCTGACTTTGGGGGGGAAAAAAAAAGCGCGTACGCAAATGGTGGCGGCCCATGGGCACCGCCATTTGCGTTCCTTATTTTGGCACGTCTAGTCTACGTAAACATTTATGTAGACTACGGCGAAAATAAGGGAACGCTATTTGCGTTGCCCTTATTTTTGCCGTAGTCTACGTAAATCTTTACGTAAATAAAGATTTTGCCAAAATAAGGAACGCAAATGGCGGTCCCCATGGGAGCCGCCATTTGCGTACACGCTTTTTTCCCCCCAAAGTCAGCCGTGATAGGCTACGTGACGATTTACATAGCCTATCACGGCTGACTTTGGAAATCTAGCCGTGATGGGCTACGTAAATCGTTACGTAGCCTATCACGGGTGTGTGGGGTATTTTTGTTTTTGTTTTACTTTTTTTTTCGCGGCCGGGTAGACGGGGCGCTTCTACCCGGCCTGAATTTCACTGGTGAGGGATGGGGTGCCTCCCCCCCGGCCTGAATTTTGGCCGGGCAAGGCGGGGCGCCTCCCCCCCCTCGCCTGAACTTCGGGGGGAGAACCGAGGCGCCTCCCCCCCACCGTGAAGCAAGCTTCGAGGACAGGTAAGGGACTTTCGCCCATCCCTACCCTCAGGTACACCTAAGACAGCCTTCTTTTGGGAAGCTCCTAGGAAGAGCAAGTGTTTTGGCTGAAAGTAAACTGCCCAATGGAGAAGGAGGATTTCAATTTTAAAAGAACACCCACAAATAAGGCGGTAAGCACAATTCGTTTTTTAAAAAACCTTACGTATTTATTATCGTAGTATTACTATACTGCGTTTCTATTTACGAAAATTCTGTGAGTCCTTGAGAACAACAACAGAAAAGCCGCATGACTGCTGGCTCCACAGGACCTCGTGGTGCCATTCTGCAGAGGATTCCGTGGCACAGACTGAAGGGAATTCGATCCCATTTCAGTCCATGGCAGAATTCTCTGACATGCCTACTTTTATCTAGTTTGCTTATCAGGATATCATGGGGCACTTTGTCAAAAGGTTTGCTGAAGCTGAGGTATATTATGTCCACAGCATTCCCACAGTCCACAAGGGAGGTTACCTGATCAAAAAATGAGTTCAGATTCGTATGGCAGGATTTGTTCTTGACAAATCCATGTTGGCTTTGAGTAATCACTGCATCATTTTCAAGGTGCTTCCAGATGGATTGCTTTATCATCTGCTCCAGAATTTTCCCAGGGATTGATGTCAGACTGACTGGTCTGTAGTTCCCAAGTTCCCCCTTTTTGCCCTTTCTGAAGATAGGGACAACATGAGCCCTCCTCCAGTCATCTGGCACTCCACCCGTCCTCCATGATTTCTCAAAGAGAATAGACAGCGGTTCTGAGAGTTCTTCTGCCAGTTCCTTTATTACTCTAGGGTGCAGTTCATCTGGCCCTGGAGATTTGAACTCATTCAGAGTAATTAGGTGTTCCTTGACCATATGCCCATCAATCTCAAGATGCAATCCTGCTCCTTCAGCCTGTACTTCACCTTTGCCAGGGGCGTCATAGACCCTCCTTCGGGAGAAGACTGAGCCAAAGTAGGAATTGAGCACTTCTGCCTTTTCTTCGTCATCTGTTATCATTTTGCCATCCTTATTTAATAGTTGAACCACCCTTTCTTTCCTCTGTCTTTTACTATGCACATATCTGAAGAAAGCTTTTTTGTTGCTTTGATGAGTGCCAGCCGCCATTTTGAATATGCAAACTGTGGCAGGGGTGTTCTAGGGTTATCCGAGGGTTAACTCTGAAATAACCCACAGTGCCTGGGTTGGCATGACATGACAAGCCATGGCATGCACCTGCTGTGGCTTGCATATTCAAAACGGCGGCCAGCACACATCTCAGGGTCCCCCAGGTTAATTAACCCACAGTGGCTTATTGTACCATGTGAAGCAGCCCACTATGTCACTGCTGTGAATTAAAGCGGAGTACTACAATTCCCAGAGCCAGCAATTTTAAAGATTAACCTCAACATATCATAAGGAGCACAACAGTCAGCAATACTTCACTAGCCAAGCCAGAATCAATCTCTCTAAAAGGAAAACAAATCAGGTTAGGATTCTAATACTGCTTTTATTCATGGTTGTTGTTTTTTTTTTTAATGCATGAGAATGAAACACAAGGCAGGTGTCCTCCCTGATAAAATTATGTTCATATGCTGATGATCCTAGAAAGAATGTTTCAAGAATTCACCATCCCACAGAGATTTTTGCAAACTTCTGGCAATGCTCAAGCAGGAAGTAATGAAGTGGTACTTTTAAAAACACAAAACCAGCAGATCTTTTTAAAACTAAAACAGGGTTAAGTGGGTGCGTGATGGACTACTCTGTACTACTCTGCTCTTCATTTGCAACTTGTGGGGAGGGAGGGCAAAACCCCAGACATTCTGGGATACTAATTTAGTCCTTGGTTTCTCTTTCTTGTGTCAAACATTGCCAAGCATGCCTCACACTTGTGCCAGAAGTATGATAGTTTCATGATGCGATGCTGCTTGGCAGCATGGTTTAACTATATTACTATAACCACCTCCGCTCGTTCCTGCTAATGGAGAGGAGGGGTTGTTTTGGGAAAATTGGTGGGGTATTTGCTTGGAAAGCAGGATCTATTAACTCTTAGCCCTCCTTTTTGGACTGATTCCTTTCTGGAATATGATTTAATCAATGCATGTATATACATCTGTACAATTGATACAATGGCAGCTGAGGCATCTGGCTAAAACTCTTCCTAAGTTTTCAGCTCTCTGTAATGAAGGCTTCTGAGTATGCCTCTATTCCAGATGGGGTCTTTGGTAACTGTAGTTGTTTTTGTTCCTCAAATGAATCAGGAGGAATTTAGAAACTATACTTTCCAGAGATGTCAATAGGTTTTGAGTATAGAAGTCTTAATTGTAGAGTAAAAGAACAGTTTATAGCAGCCTTCAACTTCCATACTTAAACTATGGAATTTGCTACTACAAGATGTAGTGATGGCTATCAGTTTGGAAGGCTTTAAAAAGGCATTAGACAAGTTTGTAGATGATAAGGCTATCAATAACTACTAGTTATGATGGCTACATGCTACCCCCAGCATGCCTGTGTACACCAGTTGCTGGGGAACATGGCTGGGGGGGTGCTGTTGCTCTCATGTCCTACTTGTGGGTTTCCCACAGGCAACTGGTTGGCCACTGTGTGAACAGAATGCTGGAGTAGATGGACCTTTGGTCTGATCCAGCATGGCTCTTCTCATGTTCTTAGCTTGATTCTTGTAGTTTTTAAATTCCTTCAGGTTACTGAGTCGGGGGGACGCAAGGAATAAAATTTATATACTTCCGAGACTTCCATTCAGCAATGCAGGAACTGCTTAGGCTGGAGCAGTTTTCAGCTTTAGCCTCAGTTATTGTCCTCACAAGGGCCGCGGTGGCTTAGTGGTTAAGACGCTGAACTGCAGACCGGAAGGTCAGCAGGACAGCAGTTCGAGACCCGAGTGCCGCGTGATGGAGTGAGCTCCTGTCTTCAGTCCCAGCTCCTGCCAACCTAGCAGTTCGAAAGCAAGAAATTGCAAGTAGATAAATAGGTACTGCCTCGGCGGGAAAGGTAACAGCGTTCTGTGCACCTCGGTGTTCAGTCATGCCGGTCACATGACCACGGAAGCGTCTTCGGACAGCGCTGGCTCTTCGGCTTAGAAACGGGGATGAGCACCGCACCCTAGTCGGACATGACTGGTTGGGGACACCTTTACCTTTACCTTATTGTCCCCACCTCCCTCCAATTTGGTAAGTTCTGGGAAGTGTGAGAAAAGGGGAGGGGAGACAGAGAAGAGGGTTGACACCATTATGAGTCAACAGCAAATTCAGAGGGGGCGGGGGCTTGGCTTGGCTTGTAATGGCTCAGGTGGTTCTGAACAGGGGAAATTAGTTCCCAATCCCAAACCTCTCCATTTCCCAAATTTTTCCCCATCTCTAGTCAAACACCCACAACCAATTCCCTTGCAAAGCTCTTCATATGATACACAGAAACAGAAAATTATGGACTTTTCATATCTTGCCCATTTATACTGACATAAGTAATCACTCACCAACCAATGACTCCCTAAGAGTTTGCACTGGCTAAACAGAACACACAACAAACAAAAAAATGGCCATACAGTGGCGGGAGTAGTAATTCAGATTCTCTCAACATTCACCCTTTGTGTTTTAAAGATCCTAGAATGCATCTGAAGAAGTAGGCTATTGCCTACACAAAGTCATGTCACAATAAACCATTCAGGCTGCAATCCTATGGACATTTACCTAGGAGTAAGCCCCAGTGAGCACAAGGGGAATTATTTATGAGTAAACAAGCATAGGATTGCACTCTTTGTCTCTTAAGTTCCATAGCATTTTTGGGCCTTCTTGCCTAGTGCATTTTAAAAGCCCCAGAATTTAAATACTAAATACACATTTGAACTCTGCACTGACTTATTTTTTAGCCCCACAACTAAACTATTCAAAAACCTTTGTCATGAATTCTGAATGTTTGGCAACCCTGTATCTCATGCAACAAAATCCTATGCATGTTTACTCAGAAGTAAATCCCACTGCCTTCAATGGGACATAATCCCAAGTAAGGATGCATGAATAAGGCTGTAATCCTAAACATACTTACTTGGAAATACATCTCCATGAATTTAATTTAACTTACGTCTGAGTAGACATGCATAGGTTTGTGTTGTTAGACAGTTGCAGGTATGAAGTGTTGAGAAACAACTTCTGGACTGGACCTAAAGAAATAAAGCAGCTTTAGTGTGTTTAATCATCAGGAAAAAACCCTGATAATTAGCTTGTACTTTTACTGCTCCACACTCACAGATAAAAAAAATCCCAGGCAGTATTTTTAAGAATCCCTTTGTGAACACCGTCTAGACTATGAACCTCAAATACTTGGGCTACATAGATGAAGCATACCTGAACTGATACAACTACCCTTCTGCAGTCACTACGCAGGAAGCATAAATGTTGCAGGTCTTTTTATCTTATTTTTCTTTTCTTCTCATTATGAGATACCCAGTGATTAGCTGAGTAGCCTGGGTCCTTAGGTTATCTAACTAGCCTGTTCAGCACTCTGTTTTACTGCAATAGCTTTGCTAAACATAATTTGAGTGAAATTCGGTACCTACATTCAAGACATAGTTGTACATTTCAAGTTCACATACCAGTTCAAACCCAATAGCAATTTTCAAAGGGAGGACGGAAATACAAAGTATATTGTAATGCAATATTTGCCTTGAGATTGAGATATTAGAATGACACCAGGTGTGCATTCGGAATACCACTGTATCAAGTTCAAAGAATGGCTTGAGCACTGCACTCAGTTATGAACCTCAACTCAACCCCATGTTCATTTTCAGTGGGGCCAGGAAAGATGTAAAAACACACAACCCAGTGCAATATCTCCCTTGAAGACTAACATATATCAGAATATTGGTATTCATGTCCAGAATACCATTTTACATTTCAAGTTTGAAGAATGACTTGACCACTGCACCCATTTTCAAAAAGGGGAAGGATGTAAATTAGATTGTAATATGACATCTTAAATAAGGCTGCTTGAACGTGGTGCTTCAATACTTATCTTGGTATATGAGATCTGATGTCTTCACTGGGATTTCTCTAGCTCACATCACCAGCGTTCCATTCTGAGTGGTGGTAAAAGAAATAATCAGTACTGGAACTCATAGGGATCTTGTCAATAGGCTATATTCCAAAGCCAAGCACAACCACCCTAAAGGCAACAATGGAAGCAACACATGGTTAAAGACGTCTACAACCTCACCCCACTATCAAGTTATGCAAAATCTACATACCAAGATGGAATGTATAAATGGGTGTCAAAAATTTTATTTTTAAAACACAGACTCAAACTCATGTATTAAATATGTATGCTCTTTATACTGGCAAGCTCCAGTAAGCTCCTGGACTTTGAAACAGAAGAAGAAACTCTGAGGTTTGCAGGAGATGGAAATGAAATAAGGGAAATTGATTCAATCCTTCCAGGAACGGGCTGTTCTTCTAAAGGAACATTTGGAGATTGATGTTTTCAGACCGTTCTGTGGCAGTTCAATGCTAACCTCCATCCATGGGCTAAAACCCACAAATTTAGGCAAACCAAACCAAAACTAGCAACAAGATGGAAAAGAATCTAAGCATATCTAAACAACAAACTGATATCTGTCTTATATTACTTTCCCTGAAAGAATTCTGGGAATTTTAGGCTTCCTTCACATGGAGCTTTTATCCTGCGATTGAGATTGCTCCTTCACGGAAGTTTGCAGGCTCTTTGCATGATGCTGTTAACCCCCAAGGCGTCTCCTGCACAAAATGCCCTTTGTTCTGTTTTTAAATAGATCGCAGATAATGAGCTATCAAATTACCCCGTTGTGTTCTGCTTGAGTTCCCTCCATGAAAAGAGGAAAAGCAGCAAGAAGAGGAGCGAGACCAATGAAAGATAATGGAAAATAACGAGGAGAAGGAAGGGAAAAAGAGAGGGGGAAAAGGAAGTGGGGGAAAAAGATAGTCGTTATGATCCTGCATTTAAGACAGAAGCAAAAAGCCCCATTTTAAATGCAGGATTTTAAGAGGGTGTAGAAATGCCCTTAGCGCTGAGGACTGTTTGCTAAAGATCCATAGCACCACCTCACAGAAATACAATTCCTGGGTTCCCCGGTAAAAGGAAGTTGACTGTAAAATCAGTTCAAGTCTGCACTGTAGATATGTGCTCTAATTTGGAAAAACTGTGGTTAAAGCTGTAACTACAAGAGATCCTTCACAGAGCTCTGTACCGCAAAATATCATGCAAAGTAGCCAGGCAATTGCTGTATATATACCCAAGAGCTACAACTCTCATCCAGATGAATAGCTTATTCCTGTTTCCTGTGAGATTCTTTTCTATAAACTTTGTTTATAATCAGAACTTATGGGTGGATCACCCGAAGTCCAAAGAAAAAGGAACGTCTGCATCTTCATTTAAAGCTGGCATTGGTTTGATGTAAGACTGTGATCCTATACCCAGTTACCTGGAACAAAGCCCCATTGTGTTCAACATGAATAGTAGACATGAATAGGATTGAGTAGGATTTGAGTAGAGATGAATAGGATTGAGTAGGATTTGAGTAGACATGAATAGGATTGTGCTGCCAGTCTGTAATTTTCCATTTTGCAATCTATGTGTAAAATTCCATGAGAACTCATATTCTGCAGCTGTACAATGAGACCATTGCAAAGTGCAGGAGATATCTGAGTTTTTAACCACAAGACGCCCAGGAAAATATCTTCTCTGCATCTTTGCTAATATCATCTCAGATCAGTCCTTTCCTGACTACCTCAATTCCCAACAGTCCCAGTAACGTCGTATGGAGATAGCAGTACTTCTTTCCTTCTATTGCTACCATCCTTTTCATGTACATTTCTTCTGCACCTTTTCTGTGCATTTGCCTCAGCCCCAAACAGCATGAATTGAGGTTTTCTTTAGGAGATTTGGGGTTGCCATTTGCTCCAGCCATCCTTTAACTTCTTTAGGACGTTAGTAGCAACAATGGCAGCTACAGATGCTGGTGGATTTTGGTCTAGACACACCAGGGCAAAACTGTCTCTTCTTGTATGTTCCACATCCTTCCTTAGAAGGACCAATAGTAACAATGATATATCCCAAATACATAACTTCTTTACCACCTGCTCCTATTTTCTGGCACATTTCTTCCAATGAATGCAATTCTTTATGTTTCTTATAAAATTCTTCAGTTATGCAGGTCAATTGGGAACTTGTATCTGTTAAGTAATTGTATGACACTCTGTCTATGAACAGCCATATTCTAATATAGGTTTCCCAGCCATGCTGACGGGGGATGATGTGAGTTGTAAGCCAACACATCTGTAGGGCATCAGGTTGGGGAAGGCTGTCCTAATAGTTCAACTCTGGCAACTCGTGGCAACTCTTTCTACTCATTCTTATTTTAAAAGTAACTCCATCCTCAAATGTTGGCCCACATCTTGCAATACCACTTATTTTCAGAGATGTTTGTGGTTTGTGAGATTACTGTTTCTCTGTTTTAGAAATTAACTTCTGTTGCACCATGCATTGCACTCAGTAATAGTGTGATTTCCTTACCACAGTTCTAACAGAAAAACTGTGGTTCAAATATGAGAATCATTGTCTAGGAGCAGAGATAAAACCATTAACTTGCCAAAATAGACTTCAATGGAAGCCATTTGTTTTTCTGTTAGTGTTGATTTTTCTTCAGTAACATGTCCATCAATTCCTGCTTCTGTGGTGTGCCAATGGGCTGCAGTGTATGTACTGTGGCTACTTAAGTCTTTGTTGTCCTTTCATTAGTTTCTCATCCTCATATTGTTGAATTGTATGGAGCGGTTGTAAATCTGATACGCCTAAAACCAGAATTATTCTCTGCAATGGAGGGCTCCAGTTCCAGCTGATGGAGAAACAGCAGGGGGAGATGGTGGTGGTGAGAGTTAGCCTCAGTTACTTCTCTCTAGGGATGGCCGTCACTGGGAAATACATTCTATTCAAGCCCAACAGATTTCCACAGCATGTCCATTCCAGTAAGCAGGGACAGACTGAATCAGATTTTTTTCTGGTTTCTGGGAAATATTTGCACATTCCGCCCCCAAGATCTGCCATTTGCACAAATTACAATTTGTGCAAATTACAATTTGTGCAAATTGTATTTTTCCTCAAGTCTCAAGTGTTTTTAAGACAGATCTAGCCACCAACCCTTTTCAGAATTGTGAAATAGGAGCTGCAAAAGGGAGAAGGCTAGGTCTGTGTTAAAAGCACTTGGTTGAGAATTGGGAAAGTGTGAATTGGAAGCAGGGGACCCACAAATGTCTGTTTAACTCTTCAAAACCTGAGGATCAGCTTGCTAAGTGGGCAATCTGATCTCCTTTTCCTGACTGGTCACTCCCTCACCCCAAATTGCTCAAAACACCATTTGAACAAAACACAATTTGCGTAAATTACAATTTGCACAAATGACAGAAGCAGGAGGAAAAAATGTGCAAATTGCTGCTATTAAAAACACAACAAAAAGGGAATACATGCAATGAGATTTATTCCCAGGTAAGTATGTATAGGATTGCAGCTTCATATTAGGGATACTGCCTTTTCATTCAATCCCAAATATGTGATATAGGTTTTTTTCTTGGTTAAGCATACCCTGTCCCTTTCTTCTTATTTCTTTATTATCAGATATGCTTTTCACTGAATACTCTTCATTTTTTCTATAACGTCTTTGCTATTTACCATCTCAAAAAGCAGATTCACATTGCTGTGACTCCCATATTATCAGTGTGTGATTAACTTTTTATTCATTTATTTGTCAGATTTGTATGCCACCAAAACCAAAGTCCTGGGGTGGCTTACAGTATCAATAAAATACAACAATAAACCATAAAAAATAAAAAATAAAAGAGCAGAGTTAAACAGAATTAACAAGATTAAAAATTAAGACATTTTTAAAAACTGACATTTTTAAAAACTTAAAAATTAAGCCTGGGTAAATAAAGAAGTCTTTGCCTGATGCTGAAATGACCACAATGTTGGTGCCAGGCGGGACTTTCTAGGGGGAGCATTTCACAGCTGGGGTGCCACCAATGAAAAGGTCCTCTCCCTAGTAGCCATCTGTCACACCTCACTGGAGAAAGGCCTCTAAAGATGATATTAAAAACTGAGTAGGTATATATGAGAGGCGGCAATCCTTCAGGTAACCTAGTCCCAGTCCATTAAGGCAGGGGTGGGCATAGACACAATAGCTGCATAATGCCTTCTTTGTTGTCTGTCTGGAAGCAGGGCCAGTGTCAAGGGTAGGCATAACTGGGCACCTGCTGAGGGCCCACGAGCATCCTTACGATTTTTTTCGGGGCGGGGGGCAAAGCTGCAACAAACAGCAGTTCATGGTTGCATTTTGCATGTACAGCATGCCCCACTACAACACACCTGTGCACTTTCCTTCTGTGTGAGCTTTTTTGCTTAGTGTCATATTCCATGACACTTAGAAGCGTACACAGAATAGGAAAAGATCCTGGGAACTGAACAGCACTAATGCAGAAGAGGGTTATATTAAAAAAACATCATGAGTTCCAAAAAAACTTTATTTGGAATGAGGGATAAAAAAACAAAAAGCCCAAATGAGAAAAATGAAACTCAAATGCACAAGAGAAAAAAAAGATTAAAAAAATCCAAATGCACAAAACAGTCTTAAGAATAAAATATCAGATATCTTATGGTATCACTGCCCCTTTCATAACATTGATGGCTTCACATGAGTCATCCTAGAATGATTTCCTTCATTTTGGAAACACTGGTGAATACTCTCTAGAACAGTCTTCCTCAACCTGGAGCCTTCCAGATGTTTCGGACTACAACTCCAGGATTCTTGACCATTGGCCAAGCTGGCTGGAGCTGATGGGAGTTGAACTCCAAAACATCTAGAGGTCACCAGGTTGGGAAAGGCAGCTCTAGAGAGTAGCAGTGGAGTCTGTGGGGAGTGTCTTTAGCTGTGGGAGGAGAAATGGGCATGGTCGGTCAGGGTTTAAGGTTCTAGAAGAGCCTAGACTACTCACCTTACTTTTCACATTGTTATCAACCACTTTTTACACTATATGACAATGCAACTTTTGCATGGCTTGAATTTTGAACTGCAGCAATGTTCTTTAGGAAGTGCATTTTTTTTCTGGAACTACACATTTGGTGTATGGTTGCACATTTTAAAAAGCCCTTATAACATCAGAGAACAGGTCCACCATTTCTGGTAGATCTGGTGACTGAACAGTGCCCAGGCCTGGGCACCAGGTCTACTAAGATAGGTAGACTAGGCCTATGAGAAATGTATATATCAGGTCTACCCCTCTGTTGTTTCTCAGTGGGTAGACCTGGTGACCTGGTGTCTGAATCATGTCTTTCTATCCACACCTGAAACCCTCAATTCTTGCCCTGGCTCCTTTCACCCCTGTAATGGCCCATGGGTGAACATGGCTATTACATGGCTAATACTGTGCGGGCGGGTGGGTGTTGACCTTCTCAGCTTGTAGTCCACTCCTTGACTCTGCTCTGTCGTAAAGCTGTGCGCAAATGGCCTCTTGAAATTCTCCACCTTATTTGTGGGAAGAGAAATTTGGGAGACAATTTCTCCGGATTTCTCCAGGGGGAGGAGAAATTCTCAACAGTTTTCCCCAGGTAGGGCTGCCCGTTGGCAGGGCTTGCAGCACAGCTTCTTTCTTTTTTTTCTAAGGGGTGGTGGTGGGGTGTTTCATGCTACAACAGCATCAACTCTCTTGGCAGGCTGGCCCCCAGTTGCATCCACCGCAACGCAGGCAGGGGCAGTGTTGTGTCCAGCTCCAGGGATGAGGTGGAGCTAGTGCTCTGCCAAAATCTGTCCTCGAATTGCCTGAAAGCTTTCTCCCCCCATGAAAGAGGCTTCCCTTGTTCTGCCTCATTCAAGGTGTTTTATAACTTATTTTTGTGGTGTTTTTGAACTTACCTAATCCCAGCTAGCCTCCCAGGCTGCCTGCACGTCCTGATCTGAAAAAGCCCTATGGGAGGAATTACCTCACGGCACCTTGAACTGGGCTTTAATTGAAGTGTAGGAGGCTGAGGAGCCTACAGGGGCTCAGAGAGATGATCGTACGATGAAAGACAGGATATGTGTGCTCACTCCTCAGCCACCTCCGAAGTAAGGTAAGGCCAAGAGGGTCAAATCCAAACCATGAGAAATTCTCTGAAATTTCTTCACCATCGAATTTCTACTCTACTACTCTGTAGACCACACACAATAGATGCAGGTCTCTTTGCAACAGAGTTATTTCTTACTGCAATCTTCTGAGGAGCTGCATGGCACTCTGTCTCAGCTCCAAGGCCTGCACTAAGAGGGAGATGGTGAGAGGTTCCACTTGGGCCTCCTGCAAAACCTAAATATGGCAGGGTCTCTTAAAGCTATATACATCATAACAACCTGCTCTAGCCCTTAATAAATTGCACTGCTGCTACAATCAACTTCACAACCCCATCTGTATTTCTCTAAAACACCAACATGCCAAGAGACTGGATAACAACACTGGACTACACTGCAGCATTGTTTTACACTACTCTAACACCTCTGCCCCCTGCAAAATGGGAATAACAACACTGGGTTATTTTGTAGGATTTGTGTAATCCAAACTTTCTCAGCCACAGTCCTGCCTCCTGCAATGTGTGTATAATAATGATTAACTTTATCTGCACACACTGTCAGGGTAATTTTTTAAAATGTTTATAAACTCAGAAAAAATATTAACAAGACCTGAGTTAGAAAGAGCATGAAATCCTGTCTTGACTGCTGCCTTTTGTTTTTTGGTAGACACTCTACTGCACAAACTCAGCTATACTAAACTCCTGGATTACTAAATAGTTTTTTTTAATGAGGTTACAATTACTTCCTAACCGGGAAACCCCCTAAAGGCTTAACATGCCCAGGCTTTCTTCACACGGAGCTTTTATCCTGCGATTGAGATTGCTCCCTCATGGACGTTTACAGGCTCTTTACATGACGCCATGTCCCTCCAGGGTGTCTCCTGCACTAAATGCCCTTTGTTCTGTTTTTAAATAGATCACAGATAATGAGCTATCAAATTACCCCGTTGTGTTCCACTTGAGTTCCCTCCGTGAAAAGAGGAAAAGTGGCAAGAAAAGGAGCAAGATCAATGAAAGATAATGGAAGACTCAGATAGGGGGAGAAGGAGGGGGAAAGGGGAGGGAGGAAAGGAAGCAGGTGTTAAAGGGAGTTGTTGTGATCCTGCATTTAAAATGGAAGCAGAAAGCTGGGAATCTGGAGATTATGGCTCATCCAGGGGGGTGGCAACTGTACCTCCTTGCCCTTTCCCGCGGACGCTCATGTAAGGACCCATACCCAGCAGGTTTCCGCTGACAAGAGCCCCCTGGACTTGCTTTTCTTCTTCACCACTGCAACCTGCTTGTTCACTTGCCCCTCCCTGTGGTCCAGACAATAGTGGTGGTGAAAAGGAGCAGCAGCAGATGCCACTGCCTACTTCCTCACTGGCTCTCTGGCTATCAAGCAAGCAAGTGGTAGCAATGATGAGAAAGAGAAGGAGCAATAGAGCTGGTGACAATGGCAGTGAGAAGGTAGATTCACTGAGGAAAGGGGCCTAGTGAGGGTGTCTTGCCCAAGGGCCCTTCAAAACCTGGAGCTGACACTGTCTGGAAGCACCCCTAAGCTTGAGTCTCCATATAGTTACAATTCCTTAATTTTGTGTTAGCAAAGCCTAAATATTTGTTTTACCTTCATCCAGGTTACAGATGCTATTTAGTACCAACATCATGACTCCTTAATGTTTCCCTCCAGTTTGATATTGATAATTGGCCTCTATTATGTACCTAAATTTAATACATTTAATTAATTTAATACCAAATTAATCTTCCCACATACTACCTCTTTCTAAGCAGGCTACAAGATAAATGCTCCCCTTGTCACCCCTTCCCCAATGCTCACCTGTCCACAAGTTTTACAGTGTTGCAAACAAACAATAGGGCACCCAAAGTCCATAATACAATTTCCCATCACCTTGACACCAAATAAAATGGGGTTACTGTAGCTGACATTTGTATTCATGTACAGAGGGAAATGGCTAGATCAGAAATGCTTCTCTGTTATTTGAGCTTTTACTGATTTCTCCATTTCAAAAGACAGGTGTAACCACAACAAAATCTGTGGGACCCCCATACAATGTGGTTTCCCAAGTACAAACTTGAGTCAACTCTTTCTTTGGCATAACAGCTACACACAAATGAAATATCTTAGGGCAGGCAAAATGCTTAAGGGTAGGAACTGTACGAAATAACAAAAGAGCAAACATGAACAGTGAAAATGATGTGCTTTCTTCCAGCTGCCTGATTAGTTCATTTGTCCTTGCTTTTCCTTTAACTATCTGCAAAAAATATTATAAAACTGATCCCCTTTGTCCAGAATCAATAATATGCTTTGTGCCAAGTGGTGTAATAGCTCACAAAGAATTGGAAGACCTTGGAAGGAATTAGGTTGATTTTGGTAACATACTTCCAAGTTCCAACTGCTGCAACTGATTTTTCACTACTAGAAGTTGGGTAAGAGGAGGGCTAATATTACAACACCGTAACACTATAAGCTATAATTTCTATTCTGTTTCAGTTGAAAAACTGAAAAAGCATTTCCTTGGCTTAGAAAATTCCATGAAATCTAGCCATCTCAGTTTCCATTTTAACATAAAAGTAGAAACTGTCGATCTTGTTTCCATATTATTCCAAGGAAAAGTTAGAAGGTTGTTTGGTAAACCTTTAGTACTACAATTTAATAGATGTGACCTTAGACTAGGCAGACATGTTTTAAACAATTCCATGAGCGTATTCCATTATGCTAGATCTGTATCATCATCTAATGTTTTTCTCAAAGTGTGTCTGCCATGTAGAAGCTAAATGCCTAGTTCTTCAATCTCTCTAGCTCGCAGTTAGGAAGTTGTTTTTTAGTACACCAAATTCCCCTATTTTAATGAAAAGCAAGTTCCTAATTTTCAAGGCTACCTCGTTCCTTTTTAAACAGCCAAGGAATGTAATTCATCCAGAAGGCAATGGGACATTATCTATGAATCCAAACTGTAATCACCCTTTGGTGTTAAAAGACCCTTGAAAGAGGACTGTTGTTATGTTTAGGGCCTAGGAGCTGAATTCAGAGCAGCCTTCCATGTATTGCTGCACCACAGTTTTTGCTAGAGACTACTTTTTGTTCCTGTTAATAGGTAGCATTGGGTCTCTCCAAAAGTCTCTGTCTCCACTTCTCACATTTTTTGCATCTTTTAATATCTGGTGCTTCCTCACGTGCTGCTTCAGTGACATCAACAACCATTACAAAAATACTGTAATCTTCTTTCTGCTGATATATGAACCCAGCCTTTGCCTACCCCTGCCCCAATCGATCCAGGATCATGTAGTCTGCAAGACAACATTAGAAAGCATCTGGATTTGACTACATGACAATGTTATGAAGCCATGTGGCCAATCAGATCTGGCTGCATGATGACATCACAAAGAGAGTTCAAAGTGAGGAATGAGGGTAGGTAGCATTGTCCTCATCCAGAACAGCCCCCCCTTCACTCCATTTACTTGAATAGCCTAGATCCTAAGGGAGTCCAAGCTCCCCTCCCCCTCCCCCTCGCAGCCAGCGCAGAGAGAACTGCACCAGCTGCCTTGCCAAAGTCACAAAAGCAACCTCGGAGGGGAGGTAAAGGGAATGTTCCTATGGGCAGGGAGTGAACTGGGGAGGCTGGCTTATGAGGAATCCTCCGGCCACCCCAGCCTCCTTCCCTCCCCCTCCACAACGCCTCAGCTAGATGGGCGAAAACACCTTTGTGCTCCTCCCGCTCTGCATAGGACTCCTGTCAGCCTCGAAGTTCGAAGGCTGATGGTCATGCGGGTCGGATTGCACCCTAGCCGGCCTATTCTGGCAGAGTAGCTTTGCCAATGAAACTGTTTCAAAGTAGTTTATCATATTTTGATTTGACAGGTTTATTTGATGAAATATTGTGTCAATACAATTATAAAAAAATAACCATTTAAATTGTCTCACTGATCTAATCCAGTGAGGGTAGATGGGGGAAAAAACTCACCAAGATAATTTTCATGAATTCAGTTCCAAGGAGGTGTATTTATTTAATGTATGTATATCTCGCCCTTCGATGCATGGATTTCCAGGGTGGCTAATGAAGTATAAAACAACACTATAAACAAATATTAAAATCCCTCCTTCTCCATAAGGTAGTTCCCCCCCAACCCCCCCCCCCCCAGGTCTGGTGTTTATAAGTAGACATTTTGAACTGGCTTTCTGGCTGAGAAAACGCCTGGATTGGATCTATTGACTATGGTATTACTTAGGGAGGGTGATGAAGGGGATTGTCCCCCACCATGTTTGGACCACATTCTTGAGAAGCACCAGTTTCTTAAGTTTTTATGATATATTGGGTGGTGGTGGTAGGGAAGTAACCAGAACAAATTGAAATTTGAATATGTCAGAGAGCAGACTTCTGAATTTTGCCATGAAACTTGGCCATCCTACTGAAATATCCCCTCTTCCCCATTCCATGTACAGAAGCCAACTAGACAGACAGCTGAATAGAACTTCAACACTGGCAACAGGACAGCATTGTCCACTGTACCTCAGAGCAGCAGGCTAGCTTGGGGGCACAAGGCAGACTCTGTGGCACTCGCAGCGTTGTCCTCCAACACCTTCCCATTGCTCCCTGCCCCCCGCCTCCAATAGCATCTGCCGCCTGAGGCAACCGCTTCACTCTGCCTAATGGTAGGGCCAGCCCTGACATGAATCTCAAAGGAATAATAAGTAATCTTTGTAGTTTGCCAAAATACATGGATCAGGCACTTCAAGCTGGGGGGGGAGGGGGGAAGGGGATTTTCCCTAAAATAATGATCTAAACTTTGATCATCCTTTGGAAACTGCTGGCTTACCAGAATGGTTGCATTTATTTGGTGGACTGTCTGACATCTAAATTAACTAAGATTATCTATGCAGGAGTCTCTCATCATTGGCTATGCTGGCTAGGGCTGTTGAGAGTTGTAGGCCAAAACAATCTGGAGGGCTGCAAGCTGCTCACCCTCGCCTATGGCAATGACACTTTAAGGCATACGGCAGTCTTTCCCCCATCCCAGCACATAGCTTAATATTAGATGTAGCTGTCTATTTTCAGTGCCTTCCATGTATAAATTTAGGAAGAAGGTTCTTGGGTTCTTCAGGAGACTCATTAAAATGAAACTAGAGTATAGGTTTCCTATTTGTACAGGTGGCTCCTTTCTGAGTTTTTGTTCAGTAGAATGTGTTTTTGTTACTTTAGGGGCTTCTTTTTTTATTTCCAAAACATTGCATCTAAGAGGAAGAGAGAAAAGCCAAGCTATCAGGGAGAGGGAGGGCAAGCCAGTGCTGTCAAACTGACATCATTTTAATAAACAAACAAACAAACATTAGTGAAATTATTTACATTGTCAGGGTGATGGAATGGCAGAAGACTTGCTCAGACATCAAGAAGTGCAGCTGGAGCCAATTAAGATATGAGGTTTTGCAGATAAAGCCACAGGGCCTGCCCAAGACATTTGCTGCCTGAGGTAGAGCCGCAATTGGCACCCCCTCCCCCTCCAAGTCAAGTCGCATAGAACCCAAGACCAGCTAAGTTATTTTGGTGCCTGAAAAATCCCACATGCACTTCTCCCCTCCTTAGCAGTAAAACGCAACAATAAAAAATTAAATAACTATCAATTTGCTGCCCATCTATGATACCCAAAATTAGCTGCCTGAGACAGTTGCCTCACTCTGCCTAATGGGAGGGCTGGCCTGTTAGTTGCAAAGGCTATTTCTTGGAGAGCTTTATGGTCTTTGGTGATCAACAGGGAAACATGAGCAATTACAAAGATCACCTCCTTGACCCCTTTCCTCACAAATGGAACTCCTAAGTGCTAATCTGGATCTAACCCATTATAAATAAATACAGCTCTTGTTTTCTGGCACTTAAAAGTTTACATATTTTTCTATTGTTTCTGTTAGGCCTAATAAACTACGATTGCTATAGTGCCAAAACTGTTGTAATACATACAAACATAAGGTAGTGCTCAGGTTTACTTAATCCTCTTTCTATCAACATTAAGAGATTAAAAGGGAATCATATTGAGAGAAAGTCCTTTAGCTTGCAAAGACATCTATCAACTTTATATTAGAAAGAAAATGGCTCCATTATCAAAGGATTCCAGGTTTACAGAGGCAATTCACCAATGTAGGTATTGCTTCAACTTTCCAGAACATGGGAATCACTTGCTTGGCTGCTGGAAACATAAGCAGTTTTTGGAGAATGCTATGCACCCAATATGCATAAATCAACAGGACTTAAGTTTATGATTAAGTCTCATTGATTTCAATAGGTCTACTCTAAGCATGAATAAGTCCCTGATCCAAATGAATATCTTTAATTAACTATAGGACTACTTCCCAAATAGACTGTTGAGCAGGGACACCTCCACCACACGATTTCAGATTATGAGTCCTATGGAATCTGCAATAGTAGCTGTTAACTGTTTTAATGCCAAATAAATCACACAAAGCTACATCTGAGGCAGCAACACAACAATTCTAAAAGCAGTAATTGAAGCAAGTACCAGCTCTTTTTTCTGTATACCGTAAAGGACAGCTCTGATTTCATTTTCAGTTGCAACCTCTGAATATTATATTACTTGAGAGATCATCATCCGAATTATTTGTCCAGACACAGCACAGTAGTTCAAGCAACACCCAACAAATTTGCGGTAAGACTTCACATACTGCATGACTACTGCTATAATTATAACCTTTCTGTGTAGGTGTTCAGTGATTCTAATTAACTAACCATATGCTTTCTATTTATAAAAAAATATGTCAACACTTTTTTAGTTAACTTGATGGAGCTAAATCAAGTGATGAAAAGTCAAATGCTGATCACCTGTGACGACATGCCAGGTCCCATGTAAGCTCTGGTTAAAACTAATAATAAAAGTAGCAAAACCCTGAACAAATTCCTAGTGTTTTTTTTAACCAAAACAAACAAGAGGCATCACATTTTCAATATCAAGGTCAGTCATCAGGGAAACAGGCAAAAGTACTATACTAGTCTGGTTATTAATTCACTTAAGTTCATCCACTGATATTAATGGTGGCTTTAATCACACATTATCTTCCAATTTTAATCCAGCATATCACCATATCTTTAACAAGGTGGAATTGGTTCTTGCATTGACTGCCAGGACAGCAGCTACCAGATGACAGAATCTGCTACATCTCAGTGGACTACTCAGACAAGAAAAAAACACTTAAGTTTTAGAAAACGGAGTATAACTGCATAGCTGGTTTCTTAACACTATGGGGGTAAAGTAATCCATATACCATTGAGCAAGAGGTCTCTAGCATTTTTCCACATTACTTTAGGGATTCTTACAGGGTGGAAAGCTAAATGGGAAACCATTCAAAAGTACTCAGTGATGTGAGGAATTTGGCCCTATGCTGGTCTCTTCAGCTACTTAACCAGTCATCATGTGGTAATCTTTGAGTTGGCTATGTTCCTAGGATACCTATGTCTATGGAGAGATGTGATCTATAGGGCAACTGTAGGTTAGATATTACAGGAATAAGCCTGGGTGAACTCTGGGCTTCCATGTTTCCCTTTCCTCCCCCGACATGGTTGTGAGGATCAGATTGGAAGCATTTGCTTTTGTTTTCAACTAACCTTGGTTTGTCATTATGTCTGAAATGGGAATTGCATTTAGTTTTAACTATTGTTTATCCAAACAAACTATGATTATAAATCACAGTTTGAAGCTGGTTTGTCCTGACAGCCCATAGTTAAAAATAACCACAGTTTATCCTGGTTCAGACATTATGACAAACAGTGATTAGTTTAAAACAGGAAGCAAATGTTTCCAGTCTCCTCCTCATGGCTGTCCTGGAGGAGAGGGAGGGAGGAGAGTGTGCAAGCCTGAAACTTGTCCAACCTCATTCCTATGACAACTATGGCTAAACTATGGTTTAGCATTACATCCAAATAAGGCCATGCTATATTTCATATATGTTAACATATGAAGCTGCCTGGAGGCCCAGTGAATGGTCTGAGAACACTAGATGCTATAACAGGAGTGGATCTGATCAACTCATTGGATGGGAGACCACTGGAAGCCCCATGTAAGAGATATAGTTATTGTTGTTCTTTAAGAAAAACATATGCAGCTGCCTTATACTGAGTCAGACTGTTTTTCCATTAAGGCCAATCAGTACTGCATCTCTGTATACCTTGTTCAGGCCACACCTACCTCTTCCCTCTTTTTAAGTGGGATCCAGAGTACAAACTAAACACCCTGTTTGCCTTTGACATATGTCACAGAATTCCCATGAGGAACACCCAATGAGTATTTATTCCTCCTAGAACACTAACAGGGAAAAAAATCAAATACTTTCCTCCCCTCCTGACAGTTTGTAATCTGAAACAAGATTGATTTTTTTTTCTCTTAGGAAAATATTTTACCAGAACATTGAAGTTCTAACATTTAAATTGAAAGGGGAGAAGATTCCTTCATAGTTTTGGGGACTATAATGATACTTAATATAATGTCAAAACAGCTGTATTTGTTAAAACTCGATGGCCTGTGATGGGTTAAGCCACTGCCTGTTTCCTGCATTGTTCTTAAACTACCTGCCAGGTGTGAACACCAGCAGTAATAGAATGTTTGTGCTGTGTTCTGGCTGAAAGTGAGATTTCTTTGATATGGATGTTGTTCAAAAGGATACTATTATCTGATGGAGCAGGAAGCCCTTTCATGGTTTATAATCATGGTTTGTCTTTACTGCATATGGCAGACCCACCTGAAATATACAAATGGGTGTGGAGAAAAAGGTTGGATGGATATATGCAATACTTAGAATTTTATCATGTCCTTAAATAGATATCAGATGCCACAAACACAATACCAGCCTTGTATTTTTCTATGTTTAATCTGAAACCAGCCATCCCTGTTCCACCATCCCTAAAGTATCCTTTAGATATTCTCCCAGCTGCGTAGGAACGTCTCCGTGAGCAGTTCCTGTAATGCTGGGAGAATGTTCAAGTGATCCAACCATGGGGCAGGATCTGATTGCACTGGTCTTCACCACATAATCAATATTACCCCCCCCACACACACACACACAGACACAACTGACAGTGTCACTTCTGATTGGCCCACACACACATGGCTCAGTCATTTAAACATTACCCAAGCTATGCATTTCACACACAAAAATAAAAAGTGGTTAGCTAGCACACAGCTGTGGCCCCTAACTAGATGAGATTGCATCTTTACTCATAAGCATGTACTGGAAGTACTAAAGAGTGGCAGTGGGTAGCTGCTCATTCTCTCTTCAAACCTCCCTTTTGAGGGTCCTGCAGTATATCATCTTGTACCCAGTTGTGTTCAGTGAGGCTGCTAGGCAAGACCCAGAGATACATTAGAGGTCATCCACATGCTCAAGTCACTCATGACTGTTTCTCTCATTTTCATTCTCCCCTGCCCCTGAGTCCTACAGTCTCGTTGCTTATGTTGTTGTTTGATCATGTCAAGAAACTGTCCAGTCAATTGAGGTAATAGTGGCCGGTCAGTTTCATAACCTAAGGTGGGGATGGAAATAGGTAGTATTCACCTTCCCTCCTAGATTCCGGCTGAGGACTCCTAGATTCATAATTATGCCGAGAAATGCAGGTTATGGAAATGAGCAAGAATCCCATGGCAGCAAGTGTTTCTGGAGGGCTGTGGAGGTCTGTCCAATTCAGATCTAGCAACTGCAACTCATGGCTTTCTAACCTTGATCATACATTTTAGGCAAGACTGCCGCTCAATGGCCTCCTGAGAGAGATGGGCTGTGGAGACCATATTGCATGAGGACTCCAGCATCTGCTCTGGCTCACTATCATGTTCTCTGCAAATTCAAGTTATCGGTTCTTAAACTCTAATTGGCTTAGATCGTTTGCACTTGAGATACCATCTTCATTGTTCTTATGAACTACATTTATATCCTGCCTTTTCTCCTCTGAGATCGGCATACATGGTTCTCTCCCCTTTTTCATCCCCATATTAATTGAGGGAGGGAGGTTAGGCTCAGAGACCCAAGGTCACCCAGTGAGCTTCATGGCTCAATGTAGATTTGAAGCAGGATCTCCACCATCTTAGTCCAGCACTCTACGCGCTACACTGCAGTGGTTCTATATGTTACAATCGTTAAGATCAGCAAAGAGTGTGCCACCCACTGCACCATCTGTGCTATGATTGCACAAGGATAGGTGTTTTTGATCATTACCCCACAGTTCTGAAATTCTGTTTCACGGGAGATTCACCAAAATTCAAGCGATGACATTTTCCAGAACTATGACAGGGATCCAAAGAACCATGAAACTACTTTCACATACCCAAGGGAGGATGCTGGGTTTGCATTCCTTGAACAGCAGGCCCCCTTTGCCTCATAACAGCTCCCTGTTGAAGCTTCAGGGAGTTTTAAAAGCAGTTTGTGATATGGCTTGGGGTGGGGACCTGTTCTTTAACTAAGCAAAGTCAGCCATTCCACTTTAAGCCAGTGGTCACCATGACATCTTGTGGCAATACATCCCATACATCAGTGATGTTGTGGATGAAGAATGACTTTCTCTTCTCTCTCCTCAGTCTTCTGCCAAATTTCATTGGATTGATCTGAATTCTAGTATTATGGGGGAAACAGTATGGTCCATTTTTGCAGTTCAGGAAGGCTTTGTACTAGAGCTCTATGGGAGCTCTTGCTTCAGCAGTGATAAGCAACTGAGGGCTATATAAGCAACTGAGGGTTTATATAGGAGCTGGCCACCTCTTCCTGGTTCTCAGCCAGGCCCTGATCTCTGGACAGGTGTTTGCATACATTTTCCCTTCCTCCAAAGTAGATTGACTTGTTGCCAGTAGCCCTGGTCCTGCCTGGCATGATGTCTCCTCTATTTCTGTGGCCCTGGGGGCAGCAGAGGTGTGTGTGTGTGTGTGTGTGTGTTGGGGGGGTTGTCTGAGAGCTGGCCAAAAGCCTGGGCAACTAGTGTGAAGACCTCCAGGTGTTCAGACCTCCAGTTGTTCAGACCTCCAGTTGAGGTTGTTGGCTGCAGGAATCTTCTGGGGGATCCTGCTCCTCCTCCAGGGAGAACCCCTGGCTGGACCTTGACAGGTATTTAAAGGAAATGCATCCTCTGCCCCTCTTTTTGCAAATCCCAGTGCCCCATGATGTTAATTATTTGAACAATGCATTTTCAGTACAGCCATCCTGAGAACAAAACAATGAGACATATGAATGAGGCAAATGAAGCTATGACTGCAGTTAAACTGTGGTAGTATTTATGCATTATGTACCAAAATTTTATGGGTACCTCACTAGCAAGAGTTACATCGAATGGGCTGAATTAACAGGAAACGCAACACAAAGGCTTTTAGCCCTTGTTTCACCATCTAATATCTCCAGGACCAACACTATTTGGGAGGGTGGGGAATCAGGGACATGTAAATATGCATCCAAACCTGGAAAGATACAATTCTGTATGCTATGCATTATCACACTAATCCTTTCCATTAAAAAAAAGAAAACCTATACATCACGTAAGTAGGCAGCCTGCAAGCCATTTTATTTTCTTTAGAGTAGAGCTTGTGTTGCAAATGGCGGGAAGCCATGAACCACAAAAATAAAACCATTCTAACCCTAGTGCTAAGTAAGAAAAACAAAGATGTCTCAGCAATTAGCAGTATTATATATGTTAGTACTAAGTAACAACAGATGTTTCAACTGGAGCCCAGTGCATTCCTTGGAATCCTTCAGAAACCAAAAGCCTCTTGACGTTGCTATACATTACAATTATCTTGGGCTTTGCGATCCTTACAAATGCATTCTGAGTGGTGAATACTAGCATTTGTTAGTATCGGGTGGCTCTTACCTGTATCTACATCAGCATGCTGCATACTTCTGCTGACTTAACAGACTAGCAAGTCTGTAAAGACATGCGCAGGCTATGAGTCATTAGCGAGCATGCAAGGCTAATTGGCAAAACACTCATAAAAGATTTGGAAGGTGGGTTAATTACAATTCATTACGTAAACAGTCCCTGGGCTATTGTTAAAAAAAATACATTAACTTTCAAGGTCCAGTATTTTATGATTCACTTTGCCATGTTGTGAGAAAGTCGTTGTATCAAACTACATTCATTACAATTCAGACCACAAAAGCCTTTTTGGGGTTTCTCAACATTATTTCCACCCTTGTTATATAGGAATTCATATGGGCTGCACATTGCTAACAACTGGCAAGAAGTCAAAAAAACATTTATGGTATTTTCTTACCATATACACAGGCCAGCTTAAAAGCTACAAAATTTAATTGCTTCCCCTCTCCTATTTGTTAATTCTAGCAAATAAAAAGTTGAGGGTAGAGGTATGCAGACATGTATGTAGCTGGAAAGACAGCTCCATTTTTTTTTTAAAAAAATTGTTGAACTGGTCTTCATATAATTTGACCAACTTGTTCAGAGAAACACAGTACTGACAAAGCAGTAGAATCAGTGCTCTGAGTATCATTTTGAAAAAGGTAAAAAAAAAAAAAGGTAAAGGTGTCCCCAACCAGTCGTGTCCAACTCTAGGGTGTGGTGCTCATCTCCATTTCTAAGCAGAAGAGCCAGTGCTGTCCGAAGATGCTTCCGTGGTCATGTGGCCAGCATGACTGAACACCGAGGTGCATGGAACGCTGTCACCTTTCCCGCCGAAGTGGTACCTATTTATCTACTTGCAATTTCTTGCTTTCGAACTGCTAGGTTGGCAGAAGCTGGGACTGAAGACGGGAGCTCACTCCGTCACGCAGCACTCGGGTCTCGAACTGCTGAACAGACAATCAAATGATATAGATGTGGTATGCTACATCCAGATTGTTTACAGCTATAATTTAGCACAGATAGTTCAGAGATTGATATTGTATGCTTTGCGTACTGAATCTCGGACAGCCAAATTCATGGAGTTAGTGGAAATCATGTCATAACAACCCCCCCTAGTTATTAATAGGGGCTGAATAAAACCCTTCTGACGCACATGTGATACACAAAACATGTTAATTGAGAAGTCAAACTAAGCCTTCCACTGTTTCTGCAAAAGTATCTCTTTATTCCCACCTGCCATCTGAAAATCTACACCTATTCCTTCACTATTCAAGCAGACATGAAAAATAGGGAACTGTTAAAGATAAAGGCAAAGAGACTAGTTCCAGAAAATGGGAAGATATCTGTTGAGCTAGTGATCCAACAGGCCTTTGGCAATCTTGAGGGAAGATCTTCTCTGGAGCAGGACCTATTGTCATGCTTATGTATTTGCACCAGTGTCTCAAGTCCTAATGATCAATGGCCACTACATGCTTTCATATAAAGGCAGTTTTTGTCATCTATTTCCTTTCCAGCTTTGTTTAGGTATGCCTTCACTCTCTCCTTGGAAGTCCAGTCTCCAGCTTAAATGCAAGACTATATTTCAGTTATAGTTTTCTTTGATTTCCATATTGATTGTTACATGGTGTGTGTTTTTACATCATACTATTACTGACAAAAGCCCGAATCGTCAAGACTGTAGAGACTTTGTTCCGGTGTGACCGTGGACCATTCTAAAAGCATATTGCTAAACTATTGCACCAGTATATACACCATGGGTTTCATTCATCTGGTCTCCTAGAAGCAAAAGTGACCTGGTTTGCACCACCACCAACTCATCAGTTTTTAAATACGGCCAGCACTGTCAAGACAAATAAGGCTGCAATTCTGTACCTGTTTACCCAGTAGTAAGCCCCACTGATATAAATGCGGCTTACTTCCAAGTAGACATGGATAAGATTGCACTGTAAGTCTCTTCGCATCATGTTTAAGATGCTACAGCTGTACTCTTATACTTACTTACCTGAGAGTAAGCCCCACAGAATTCAGTGGGACATTTCTGAGTAGACATGTGTATTATTGTACTGCAAGTTCTTGAGGACAAGGTATTTGGGACAATGCTATGCTAGGGACAATGCAGCCCTCATAATATTTATTTATTTATTTATATTTAATTGCTATACTACCCAATAGCCGGAGCTCTTTGGGCGGTTCACAAAAATTAAAACCAAAGAGCACAAAATAAAACAATACAAAATATATAAAACATTAAAACCACAGTAAACAATACAACTAGAATAAAACCAGAATAAAACCTAGCAGCAATGCAGGGATTTAAAACAGCAAAGCTAAAAGTCTAAAGAGCTAAAATGTTAAAATGCCTGGGAAAATAAAGAGGTCTTCACCTGGTGCTGGAAAGAATACAATGTAGGTGCCAGGCGAACCCCACTAGGGAGCTCATTCCACAGCTGGGGTGCCACAGCAGAGAAAGCCCTCCTCCTAGTAGCCACCCGCCTCACTTCCTTTGGCAGGGGCTCATGGAGAAGGGCCGCTGAGGAAGAGCTTAAGGTCCAGGCAGGCACATGTGGGAGGAGGCGATCCTTCAGATAACCTGGCCCCAAGCCGTTAAGGGCTTTGAATGTTAACACCAGCAATTTGAATCAGGCCCAGAAATGGACTGGCAGCCAGTGCAGCTGGAAAAGTACTGGCATAATATGAGCTCGTTGGCCAGTCCCTGTTAACAGTCTTGCTGCCCTATTTTGGACCAGCTGAAGTTTCCAGACCGTTTTCAAAGGCAGCCCCACGTATAACGCATTGCAGTAATCCAGACGAGAAGTTATCAGAGCATGGATAACTGTAGCTAGGCTATCTCTGTCCAGATAAGGGCGTAGTTGGTATACCAGCCTAAGCTGATAAAAAGTGTTCCGTGCCACTGAGTTCACTGTGCCTCAAGTGACTGTTCTGGATCCAGGAGCACTCCCAAACTACGAATGTGATCCTTTAGAGGGAGTGCAACCTCCTCCAGAACAGTTTGAATATCACCTAGCCGGGCAGACAAACCACCTGCTAACAGTACCTCCATCTTGTATGGATTGAGTTTCAGGTTATTGGCCCTCATCCAGTCTATTACCGTGCTCAGGCCCTGATGCAGAACAGCCACTGCCTCACCTGGGTTTGATGAGGAAGAAAGGTAGAGCTGGGTGTCATCCGCATATTGATTGTACCTCAGCCCACACCTCCGGATAACCTCTCCCAGTGGTTTCATGTAGATGTTAAATAGCATGGGGGATAAAATAGAGCCCTGTGGAACCCCATGGCATAATTGCCATGGCACAGAGCAGTAATCATCCAGCACCACCTTCTGGAATTGGCCATCCAAGTAGGAGCGGAACCACTGCAGTGCAGTGCCTCCAGCTCCCAACCCAGACAACCTATCCAGAAGGATGCCATGGTCGATGGTATCAAAAGCCGCTGAGAGGTCCAGGACAATCAACAGGGTCACACTCCCCATGTCCCTCTCGCAGCAGAGGTCATCCCACAGGGCAACCAAGGCAGTTTCTGTTTCAAAACCAGGACTGAAGCCAGATTGAAATGGATCTAGATAATCCGTTTCATTCAAGAGTGCCTGGAGCTGTCCTGCAACCACCCGTTCAAGCACCTTGCCCAAAAAGGGGATGTTGGCCACTGGCCTATAATTGTTAACATCCTCTGGGTCCAGGTTAAGCTTTTTCAGGAGTGGTCTGATTACCTCCTCTTTTAAAGAGGCCGGCACCACTCCCTCTCTCAAGGAGGAATTTACAACCTCCTGGACCCAGCTGAACATCCCCTCCTTATTTGATTTAATAAGCCATGAAAGGCAAGGGTCAAGCACACATGTGGTCGATCGGACTTGGCCAAGCACCTTGTCCGCATCCTCAGGCCTCAATAACTGAAACTCATCCAATAGAACTGGACCAGACGGTGCTCTGAATGCCTCTACCAATGGAACTGCATTAATTGTGGTGTCCAATTCATGGTGAATTTGAGCGACTTTATCTTCAAAGTGCTGCGCAAACTCGTCACAGCACGCAACCGAGGGTTCCACAGTCTCTCTCCCTGGCCCAGAATTTAACAAGCCGCGAACCACTCGGAAAAGCTCTGCTGGATGACACTGAGAAGATGCAATGCTGGTGGAAAAGAACTGTCTCTTTGCCACCCTCACTGCCACAGAGTAGGCTCGATACTGAGCTCTTACCTCTAGATAGTGAGCTCTTACCTCTAAAATCCTCTAGACCGCTCCTCAAACAACTGCATCCACTATAACCCTACTAATCTAAGGCAACTACATTCATATTATGTCATTGTTTGGCCTCCAGTCTCATTGCAGTACTTCTTAAACATAACGCTTTATATCCTGACATTCTCTTTGAGTTCCAGTTTTTATTAGTTATATAAATCCAGCATGTATACAAGAAAATCAGTATTGTGCCTCGGATACAGGCCCAGAATGTGCCTTGACATTTCTGTAGCAAAATACTGAGAGAAGATGAGTATTAGTCAGCATTTGATTGCTAACTGCAGTCTCAAAGCTTCAGGGATGATGTTCAAGTTGGGAGAGCTAGCCAGCTGTAGCCTTTGATGGCAGTTCTTTAAGAGAGAAATTTGTTTTAACTTTTCTCAATGAATGTGGTTTCCAAGGATAAAGATCAAAGTGATGACAGTGGCCAGAACTATGGCAAATGCAGAATGCGGCCAGGACAACCTGCAATTAACACTACAGTTAGACTGAAGTCTAGACTAGAGACAAGTCCCCTGCCAGCTTTAGCTAACACTGACAGAGATGTGGCAAAACATAACATTGCCGTGTGGTGGCAAGAACAGAAAGATCCAAACTACCCATTGGTAGGGGGGATGGGATAGGATTAGACTAACAGTAAGAACATGTTAGAAGATAGCCATCCTCCTCATGACTGGAGATGGATAATTTTTAAGGTAAGATTTCCTCCCTTCTCTTATATAATGGGATTAGTGCACACTGTTATGTGGAGGTAGGAGAGTGGAGGGCTGATCTCTTCAATGCAAATGATACTTCTGCTTCTCCTTATTTCAGCTTTCCCTAACTTGGTGCCCTCCAGATGTGTTGGACTGCAATTCCCATCATTCTGCAGTCAGCATGGCTGTTTTATTTCATGTGGAAATCAAGCTGCGTGTTACAGAGCCCAGCCCATGTCTCCAGTTCATTTGATGTTTCAGTATATGGTGAGGCTCTGAATGCCTCCAGTGTCATGGTCAGATAATTTTTTGATGAAGTTTAGACTGACAGTGGCTATTCCCACCTGCAGGGTGGTGGCCAGATTACAACGGTCCACCCTCCTGAGACTTATGGAATCCAGTGGCTTCTTGAATGCTCCTGGGGACTTTCTGGTTAACAGGTCAGGAGCTCTGTCAAGGTCTTGGTGTCACCATAGAATGATAAGATGGAACAGACTAGTGGAACCATCGCTCCAAAGCACTCTCTCCAGCACTGTCAAGGCAGCCCAGTACCCTGGTTCACCAGGGAGCTACAGACTATGAAGCAGGCTAGATGATGACTAGAACACAGATCGTGAACAAATTACAGTGAGTATGACTGAACATAAGTGAGAGCATATTGCTACAGATACTGGCGATGGTGGCAAAGCATTCGTATATCTCCACCTCCATTGTATTCTTGAGTAGCCATGCAGCACAGTTTTTAAAAATGGTGAATGGGCTACTGAAAACCAAGTGTTGTTGTAGAACCCTCAGAGGGCTGCTATGACAAGTTCACAAGGCATTTTGAGGATAGGGACGCTCATATTCACCTGGAAGATGACACTTTCCTTGATACAGTGCCTGTGGAGCTCTGCCTAGCCTGGTTTTACAGGATCATTTTCAGTTGAAGTGGCCTGAGGATGTGGTTGGTGCTTAGAGGGGTGCGGCCAATTATCTGCATACTTGATGCTTGCCCAGATTGGCTATTAACAGGCAGCCAAAGGGTGGAGGAATGATGGAGAGGGTCCAGGAAGTAATTAATACCTTTTTAGGAGATGGGGTTGTCCCTGCTGCCTTGAAAGCATGGTTGTGTGGCTACTCCTTTGGAAACCTTCTTCGGACCCAGGAGATCTTGGGAATTTCAACCCCATTGCTAATATCCCCTTTTTGGCCAAGGTCTTGGAGAAGGTGGTGATGGTTCAACTCCAGCCAGGTGTTTTTGAGTAAAAGGATTATTTAGAGCCATTTCACTCTTGGCTTCGGCCTGGCTTCAGCACTTGGTTGCCCTGATCAATGGCCTCTGTTGGGAGAAAGCCAGGGAGAATGAGGCCCTGTTGATTCTCCTTGATTTCTCATGGTATCTTGCTGGACCTGCTCTATGGATTGGGTATAGGAGGCATGGTGGACAGAGGTTCCACTCCTATGTAGGTGGTACTAAGGATGCGGTGGCTGAGTGGTTAAGGCAATGGACTGCTAATCCATTGTGCTTTGCACATGTGGGTTCAAAGCCCACCTTCATCGATCTTGGTTTTGGGAGGGGCTGTAGCTCAGTGGAAGAGCCCCTGATTTGCATGCAGAAAGTCCCAGGTTCAATCCCCAGCATCTCCAGGTAGGGCTGGAAAAATTCCTGCCTGAAACCCTGGACAGCCACTGCCAGTCAGTATCAACAATACTGGGCTAGATGGACCAAGGGTCTGACTCAGGATAAGGCTGCTTCCTATGTTCATATCTACAAAGTTAGTTCCAGAAAATAGCTTGGGGTGGGGGTGTTCTGCTCAGCTCCATGGCACATACTGTGGCATCCCACAAGATTCCATCTTACCCCACATGCTTTTTAATATATTTATGAAGTAACTGGGTGAGGTCATCAGGGAATCATCAACTTGCTGTTGACACCCAGCTCTATTTCCCCTTGTCATCTGTGTCCAGAGAAGCTGTGCAGGTGCTGAAGTGGTATCTGGACTCAGTATGAGCTGGAAAAGGGCCAATAAACTGAAGCTGAATCCTGACAAGACAGAGGCCATTTGTCGGTGGTTCTTATGTCCATGGTGTGCAGCCTGTTACAGATGGGGTTGCATTTCCCCTGAAACAGGTGGTGAATAGCTTGGGGGGACTCTTTGACCCAGGCTTCTCATCTGAGGTCCAGATGGCCTCAGCGGTTTGGATTGCCCTTAACTAGCTTTGGCTAGTCCACCAATTACAACTGTTCCTGGACAGGGATTGTCTGGCCACAGTGGTTCAAGCTCTGGTAACCTAAGTGGATTACTGTCTCCTCCCATAACAACTTACCTGCTCCCTGAGTTCTGTGGGAGAGGCCCTTCTCTATCTCCTGCCTATTGCAGAGACATGATTGGTTGGGATGAGAGAGGGGCCACACCCAGATTGTGGAATACCTTACCTTATGATATCCATTTGGCTTGCTTTCCTACTGGGGGGGGGGGGTTGGCCAGCTTATTAAAACTTTCCTGTTTCAGCAAGTCTTTGTTTTGTTGAGGATCTCGTTGTCATCGTCTTCATCTTCTTATGTGGCAGACTCTCATTTGAGAATGTTTTTATCTGCTGGGCCTTTTTTATTTCCATTTTTATGCTGTTGTTTTATGTCTAATGGGACTTTGTTGTTGTTGTTGTTGTTTATTCGGTCAGTCGCTTCCAACTCTTCGTGACTTCATGGACCAGCCCACGCCAGAGCTTCCTGTCGGCTGTTGCCACCCCCAGCTCCCCCAAGGTCGAGTCCGTCACCTCCAGAATATCATCCATCCATCTTGCCCTTGGTCGGCCCCTCTTCCTTTTGCCTTCCACTTTCCCTAGCATCAGCATCTTCTCCAGGGTATCCTGTCTTCTCAGTATGTGGCCAAAGTACTTCAGTTTTGCCTTTAATATCATTCCCTCAAGTGAGCAGTCTGGCTTTATTTCCTGGAATATGGACTGGTTTGATGATCTTCTTGCAGTCCAAGGCACTCTCAGAATTTTCCTCCAGCACCACAGTTCAAAAGCATCTATCTTCCTTCGCTCAGCCTTCCTTATGCTCCAGCTCTCACAGCCATAGGTTACTATGGGGAATACCATTGCTTTAACTATGCAGACCTTTGTTGTCAGTGTGATGTCTCTGCTCTTAACTATTTTATCAAGATTGGGACTGCTTTTTAAAAAAATTGTTGTTAGCCACCTGGGTTGGAAGGGCAAGGTATAATTCTTCTAAACAAATAAGCGAGCAAGCATGCGGTTCATTCTTGCCTTTCCACCACCCTGAGACTCTACCAAGTTAGCCACTTATATAGGGCAGGTTAGCCAGGGTACTTATACAGCCAGGATACTCAACAGGCAAAAACTAAAAATGCCTTCTGCTTATCTCCCTCTGGTTTTACCCTTCCAAGTGAAAGTGACACTTTTATGTACTTCAAACTGAACATATCAAATAGGTGTTGTTCATATTTATCTCACAATATACGGCAGCCTTCTCCATCCCAGGACCCTCTGGATGTATTGAATTGCAACTCCCATGATCCCTCAGCCAGTATGGCCAATAGCCGTGCTGGCTGGGAGATTATGGAAACTGTAGTTGAACCTCTGGAGGGCACCGGACTGAGGAAGCCTGATATATGCTCATGATGAGTATTTAGTTTCTCCTGCAGGGAGAGCCGACTTACTGACAATATCTATTTAGCTGGCCCAAGACTATCAACTTTTACTTGGGCTTTGGGTCTCTCAGTACCGTTAGTGTGGAATGAACCCTGAAAGTGAGAGATGGTGCATGACTATGTGCAGAAGAAACTGTACATTTTAGGTTGTGTGTGCATACAGCAAACAAACATAGCCTAAAACATGGGAATGGCATGGGACTAGGCTGTACATGTAGCACTGCAGAGTTTCACCCAGTTGTGTTAACAAAGAGGTCTTCCACAATGAAATTGTATTAGGCCATGCATACCTGCAGCCAGGAAGGAGACATAGTAGGGACAAGGGGGTTTATTTTTGCATCAACACCACACTTCATACCAAATGGAGAGAAGACGAGAATACCACTTGGTCAAGAAATAGTTAGGGGAACATGACTTTTTCATTCTTTAATGGGCTGCATTTTTAATTGCCCTGTAGTATGTGGCTTCACCCACTGTTTTGTGTTATCTGATATCCTTTTAGCTCCTGCTGTCTGTTGTACTTACAATGCATGGTAGGGGTGGTGGAGAGTGTAGAAGGCTGGGCAGATTGCTAGGCATCAATGGTAATATTTCTGGGTAATTTTTAAGAGAAAGAAAAACATTTGCTTCTGTTGAATTCTTTGATTTTGATTAAATTTCCTATATTAAATGATAGCATCCCCCTCCCCATTACACAAACATGCATTTAGACTTTTGTCAAGAAGAACCTGCAAAATCACTTGCAGACCTATTTGTTGCAGCATGTTTAGTTTATATTCTCGACTTTCATCAGGTTCTTACTGTGCTCCAAAACTCAATTCGAAAACTGAGCTCAATAGTTGAAAAATGGGCTGGTGATTTTGCATGGTAGGTGCATTGGTAGGGATGTACGAAAGTCACTTACCTTTTTGAAGGGTGACATTTGCGGTGGGGGGGAGGCGCTCCGTACCTCCCTCCGAAATTCTGCCCGGCCGGCTCCGCTCTGCGGCGACTCCGCAGAGCTGCCGGCCGGGGCTGCCTGCAGCTGGACATCCGGCCGAGGGGCAGCCTGCACACGGACGCAAATGGTGGCCACTGTTGCCACCGCCATTTGCGTCCCTGTATTTTGCCGTGATAGGCTACATAAATATTTACGTAGCCTATCATGGCAAAAAAAAAAAAGGAACGCAAATGGCGGCTATGGCAGCCGCCATTTGTGTTCCCTTTTTTTTTTTTGCCATGATAGGCTATGTAAATATTTACGTAGCCTATCACAGCAAATGACAGGAGCACAAATGACATAGTGGCCACCATTTGCGCCCTTGTCTTTTGCCATAATAAAAAAATTATGCGTTAGCTGTGATAGGCTACGTAATCATTTATGTAGCCTATCACACTGATAATGAAGAAGCTAATGGCGGCCGCAGACGTGGCCACCATTCGCAGAGCAGCACGAACGGCACCGGGTAAGTGTCCCATTTCGCGTGCCTTTCGTGGGGTGGGGTGGCAGGGGGCTTCATTCCGCCACGGATTTCGGGGGGCCGAATGCACTGGCATTTGGCCTCACTGAGATCCGTGGCAGAATTCTCTGACATCCCTATGCATTGGATATGGGAATAACTGGGCAGAAGGATGGGGGGCAGTGGGGCCGAGCTGTACAGTGCACATAAACATTGCCCCGAACCTCAGCCCAGGCAGGTTACATGTTTTCAATTTATTTCTTCCATAATAATAAATGGAGAACTAAGGCAGATGCAGACTGAGGTATACTGACAAGAATCTCATTTGACCCACAGGCAATGAATCTACAGGAGAAGGGAATGCACACAGCACAGGGGGCTAGGGAAGAAATATAGTAGGCTACCAGGTCAGCTACCCAGGTTGGCTCTACTGTTAATCTAGCCCTGGGAGTTAAGGTCAATAAGTGTGTTCTTCCTGAGGGCTCAAAATCATTCTTAAAGATACCTTTTTCATGATAATGCACAGATTTTTCAAAATGTCTGTATCTGAGTGGGGACTAAGAAATCAGTGGACAAAATGACCTCCAGGGTGATTTTCCTCTGTGCTGTTGGGGGTGGGGTGAGAGAAATCAGGAGGTTCCACCCAGCCCTAAGTCAAGGCTTCTACGCTTACTGCAACACTGTGGCCTGGCAACCAGAATCAAGAAGGGGGGCAAATTTAACATACTCATACGCTTTAGTTGCAGGCTTCTAGTTGCTACTTGCTTCTAGCCTCTTCAAAAAGCTGGCCATTCTCTGTAGCTGTCCAGCAAAAAGAAGGTCTCAGATCAGCTGGTTCTGTTCAGTTCTGTTGATTCATCTGTATGGCCACATGGGAGTCAACTGACCTCTGTTCCTGCATTTACCCATCAAGGTTACAGAAGATTATTATTAATGTTCATATACCTCTTGGTATGTTGAGAGATTTCATTAATTAAAACTTGGAGAACACTTTGAGAACATTGAATAAAAGATGATCTATGCCCGAGAGTGATTAAGAATATCTCCCAGGCCTTTGTTAAATTAGAGCAGATACAGATGGTCATTAAATTCATTAAGTGAGAAGCACTATGCATTTTCCTTCTCCTGGTAGCATCAGCATTTTGTGGATAAAACATTTCCAAGCTTATGGGATATACAAGATCTCCATGTCTGTCTGACTCTTCCTGCATACTGTGCAGTGGCTTGAAGGTGTACAAAAATATACTATCTTGGAACACTTATCTTATTATCTGTGGAGTTTTCCACACCTTGACATCTGATATCCATGAAAACTCCATTGCCTCTCGGATATCCTTACTTTAAGAACGGCAGGTGTAAATCGGAATGCACATCCAAATACTAGTGCTGTCCACTGCTTTCAAAGGAATGTGTAGGTAGTGCATATTTGGAAGCACTTCCTTAAATCCCCGGCTAGTTTGCGAAAAGTTTTGCACATCTATCAGTTTTCCCAACAGTAAGGAAATGTGATAGAATCAGATCGACGGTGGGTTGAGGATAATTGTCTAAACCAGCAGCACTACAATATCTGCATTGGAAACTGAATCTTCCAGACGACCATAGCATCCGTAGTGGTCCCAAAGAAAGCGACACAACTCGTGGGGAGGGAGAATAAGGAACTGATGCTGATGGTCCCTTTTCATGAGCAGTAGGAGGTTTCTTGATCTTTCAGGGCAAGGGTTCCCTTAAGAGAGGGACTGGAAATCAGCATGATAGCATTCTGCATACATACCTATGTATCTTTTCCAGAGTTCTGTTAGCATTTTGTTCTTGGCTTACAGCATTATGTCTAACCCAACATCTGGAATGCGTTTATAGGCTATGCTGCCCTGTCCTAGCTACTGTGCTTGTCCTGTCAGAATATTCCGTTTGTTCAATGACTGTCCTGCCAATGCCATACGGTCACTTGCAGCCTATCTCCCATGAATGCTCAGGGCTAGGTAATCCTATTTACTGAGGTGTGGCAGACTAACTCAAGGGCTGTTGAAACGTATTCATGCAAACTGTGTAACCTACTTGCAGCTGCAGAGTACAGCTTCAGAGTATATTACCTTGTGGGAGCACCAAACTCCAGTGGTGTGTTGGCTCTTTAGGTTTGTTAGGTTACAAACTGTTTAGGATCAAGATATTGCTAACACCACCTAGCAGGAACTGCAACCTTTATTAGGGATGTCAGAGAATTCCACCCGGGATCAAATTCTGACAAATCCGGTCCGCGGAATCCTCCTCGGAATGGGGCAGCCCGGTTGATCCAGACTGGAGCTCATGCAGACCCCCCTTTTTTTTGTCCGCTGAATGGCAGATTTTACTAAAATAACTACGAAAAGAAATCCGTAAAACGGAAATGGAGGAAGAAGAATGTGAACGGCTTTCTTTCACTGTGGCTGAGTCTTGAAGTCCACAGAAATCCTCCATCTTTTCTCTTTATTGTCTGTGGAGGTGAGGTGAGGACAGGTCCAGTGAGGTCAGGTGACTGGAAGTTACATGGGGAATCCCTGCGAAGGGCTTTATGCTTTTTACAAAAATAAATAGGCTTACGAAGACCGATGGCGGGCGCGTGAAAAGGATTTTTCAGTGGTACTTATGGAATTATTTATGTAGCTTTGGGGAGCTGAAAAAAAAAGGGGGAATCTGGGGCATGTGGATGGTGGAACGGGGTGGCCCTTGGCTCTGTGGAATCCTTGTGGAGCGGAGCCACTCCGCAAGGATTCCGGGAGGCGGAACAGATCGCCTCCCCCCCGTGGATTCCCCACCGGAACGGATGGTGGGGAATCCGTACATCCCTAATCTTTATAGACATTTCTGATAAATATCCACCTGGATGGTCTGTGTCCCTATATTGCTATTTGCACAGAGGCATTCTTTACACATCCAAGATATGATGGCAACCCCTTTGCACACTAAAAATCTAGGGTTTTCCTGTCAGACCCTCTTATTTAATATCTTGGATTATTTAGATGTTACTGTGTGTCTTTATGGATCTGTGAATTCCACCAGAACTAACAATGCTACCACAGTTAACAGGTGGGCAACTTGTGGCACTCAAGATGTTTTGGCCTACAGCTCCCATCAGTCCTAGTCAGCATGGCCAGAAATTGCCCATATCAGGTTTACATGATATCCAACAATGAAAAAGGGATGAATCAAAAGCCCAAAATATTGCCAGGGGCAACTAGCTCATTTCAATCTCTGATTCATCTCCTGAATAAATTACTCAGGTCCAAATCCAAAAAGGAAGCTGTGTTAGTTTGTTGCAGCCAATACAACTAAGAATCTCTCAGCACCTTAAAAGACTCACCCATTTACCGTGGCATAATCTTTCATGGAATAGACCGCACTTTATCAAATGCTCGAAGAGCTCACTTCAGTGAGTAAGCATATAGGTGAGCTAGTGTAGTGAGCTTACAAATCACTAAGTCCTCAGTTCAAATCTCACTTCTACCATGAACTCACTAAAAGATCTGAAAGCAATCTACTCTCTCATCCTGAGCTTCCACAATCACAATATGGGGGAAAACAATATTCACCTAACTTACAGGGTTGTTGTACAGATTAAAAGATAATGCACATGAAGCACCTTGAACTAGGGATGTACGAATCCACTTACCTGGGCTCCGCAGGGGGGGAGGCGATCCGTTCCTCCCTCCCCCTGGAATCCTCGCTGGCTGGCTCCGCTCCGCGGTGAGTCTGCGGAACCACCAACTGGCTCCGTTCTGCAAGCAATACGGCCACCATTGCCGTGCCGTATCATTGCGGATGAGAAACAAGAAGTGATCCGGACGCAAATGGCGTCATTTGTGTCCCTGTTTCTTCTTGCGATAGGCTACGCGTCCATATTTATGTAGCTATTTACGTAGCCTGTCGCGTGAAAAAATGTCCCTGTTTTTTCACGAGACAGGCTACGCAAATGCAGACACGTAGCCTATCGCAAGAAGAAACAGGGACGCAAATGGTGCAGCAGATGCCATTTGCATCTGGATCACTTCCTGTTTCTCATTCGCAGTGATACGGACGGCAATGGCGGCCGTATTGCTTGTGGAATGGAGCCACCAGCGAGGAGGATTCGGCTCCGCAACAATCTGGCGGGAGGCGGACGTGAGTGGGAATGTTCTGCCACAGACAGCGGAGGCTGAATTCCCTGAAATTCGGCTTCATTGGAGTCCGTGGCAGAATTCTCCGCCATCTCTACAATGAACACCTGAAAATGATATACAAATGCTAAGCCAAAAGATCAAGCAATACAAGAGACAGCAGTATATGTGTCATAGCACTGGGCAGAGCACAAAATGAACACAGAATCCAGTCACATGAACAGAACAGCCAGTTCACAGCAACACCTAGCTGTGTGGTAGCTGCATGATATGCAGTGATGCAGAGACTGCTATATGGGGCGATCCACTTCTGGTGGTTTTTAGAAGTGGTCCAAAAAAGATTACAATTCATACAAATATGGAAGTTCTACCTGAGAAGAAGCAATGAATGAAACCAAACTTGTGGCATCAACATTGCTTAATACACAGCATTATAATAGTGGATGAGTAAACTTTAATCAACAGATATTATACAAACATGCAACAAATGTGAATTGTAGGCTTTTAAAGCACCTGTGAAATGAAGGGTAATGGAATAGAGGGGTGGGGGCAGGATAGGGATATTGAGCAATTACAGCTTCCAAAACTGTCTTACTTGTAACTGGTGGATTATTCAATAATTGCTTCAGAAATTGCTACAGTAAGTGGCGAGGTGGGGGGAATGTGTAATGAAGGTTAAACTTCAAATTAGGTATCATTTGGAGAGTCATTCTTAAATGTATATCCTGAATCAAAGTGTGTTGAGGATTATTTTAGGTACTTACTCCTTCAGCAATTAAAACCCTTTCACAGGAAAGGCTCTTGAGTAGTCATAAGAGGACAGAAAAGTGAGTAACGGGGGGCGGGGGGGGAGACTTGATAGAGGTACAAAAATTATGCATGGTATGGAGAAAGTGGCTAGAGAAAAGTCTTCCTCCTTCTCTCATAATATTAGAACCTGGACTCATCCAATTAAACCGAATGGTGGGAGATTCAGGACAGACAAAAGGAAGGACTTCTTCACACAGTGCATAATCAAATTATGGAATTCACTGCAAGATGTAGTGATGGCCACCAACTTAGATGGCTTTAAAAGTGGATTAGATAAATTCATGGATAATAAGGCTGTCAATGGCTACTAGTCATGATGGCTATATGTTAGCTGAAGGCTCAGAGGCCCCATTCCTCCAGATGCCAGTCTCTGTGGATCAACAATGGTAGGGTACAGTTGCATTCACATCTTGCTTGTAGGCTTTCCATAGGCACGTGGTTGGCTGCTGTGGGAACAGAAAGTTGGACTAAATAGGCCATTTGGTCTGATCCATCAGGACTCTTCTAATGTTCTTAATATTTTCTAATAATCCATAGAATTTGTTCCAATTTATGGTGTTGGATCCTTTGCTTGCAAATCAGAAAATCTCAGTTAATGTACATTTTAAATGTGAAAATCCAATAGCTTCCTGATCTGCTATCAGTTCTTATGACAAATCTATTTAACATATGTAATCAATCATCTACTCATTAATGAATCTGTTAATTATAGCAATTATGGTTTTAACCCTAGTTAAAAAAAATGGAGACACTTCCTTATTGCATGAAGACAGCCCAATATACTCCTCCTCATTCACTCAGGGCAGGTTTCTGTGGCTGTCTGCTCTGGAAAGGGATCTGTGCAGCACCAAAGGCAACATCAGTATTGGCAGTAGCTACATAGATAAAATACCACAACTTGCTTATGAGCCAAAGGAATTCATAGTAAACTAACCACCCACACGCAGACAAAAAGTGGAGACTTTTCTATTTATTAGTGTAGCAGACTGAGCACAAGATGCCTGCATGGTCTTGCTTTGCTACAGTCTACTTTGTCATCTGCACCATTATTATAACCGCCAATGAGCCTGGAAATCTACATAGCCTTTTCCTGTGCACTGAAAATAAATTTTTTTTTGAAATAGACAAACTGATCCAGTTAGTCAGTTCTCATAGATGTCCCTGCCTCATGCACCCTTACAACTCCCAATAGACAGAACACTCTTATTTTTAAAGCCAAGCAAACCATATCTGGACTAATCTACTTGTAGGTGGCTGCAGTAGACACTCCAAGAATAATACAACCAAGAAGGAGAAGCCTGGAGCTGAGGGACTGGCTGGTGAGTCCAAATCAATATGCAAACCTGAGCCCACCATCCATTGCTTCTTGGCTTTTGTTCCTCTTGGGGTTGTCAGGTCACAATGGTGCAGTGAGTAGAAGCCACTGTATTTATAATGCTGGTTCTGCTGTGTAATTAATTAGCTTTCACAATCAGTTGCCTTTCTGATTCATAATTAATTGAGACTGTAATGTGGCCAAATTAATTATGGATAGGTTCTGGTGCACTGATGATGTCATCTACACAGCCCTGGCTATCGGCCTCCAAGCATGGCTCAGCCTTGAGGCCTCATGGGAAGTGTCGTTCTTGGAGCAGTGCCAGTGTGAACTCAGCAGTGATGGGGTCTCCCCTTACCACACACACTGCTCACCCACAGCCATCCAAGAGTGGAGGTGTGACAAATGGGCTCGATCCCCACTGGGTAAGCCATCATCCGCTTTGCAGCCACTCAACCCTGACACATACATCGGCCAGCGTCATATCAAGTTCAATGCTTAGGACAGTTTCAGGAGTTCTACAACAAATACATGCTGCATCATCTCAGTTACTCTAGGAAGTGTGCCACAAAGTCTGCTGATCCAAGGGCACGGCAGAGAAGAAATACTTGGACAAATGATAGCACTGAGATTATCATCATAAGTAGTGATTTATTCTGAGAGTTAGTTTGAGTTTAATACACAGGCGCCAGTAGTTCGCACTCTGTTCCTATTGCCTTCCCAGTTGTGGACAGAGATTGTAGAAAAAAAAGTATTTCTGCAGAAGCAACTATGTTCTGCTGCACATGATGTTCTAGCAGAGAGCTAGAGCCAATCTACACGGCCGATTTAATGTGGACGGAGAGCACATAAGGGTCATTTGCAACAGATGACACTGTCAGCAATTCACAGCCAACAAGCAGCTTCCCTCATGTTTATTCCTCTACCTACACCAGCCTTTCCCAACCTGGTGCTGTCAGATGTTTTGGACTACAACTCCCAGCATTCCTATTCATTGGCTGTGCTAGCTAGGGCTGGTGGGGGTTGAAGCCCATTTGATCTGGAGGGCATCAGATTGGGTAAGGTAATTGGAACTGATCCTAGCTTCCTTGAATTAATATTCTGGCTTTAGTTGTTCAAGCAGGCAATCATGTATGGCATACTAACGAGGGAAGGAAAGAAGAACCATCTTGATGAGGACCAAAATGATATCATATCGTTAGAGAACGAATGAAAGAAAGAACAAGCTGTTGTCACAGCTGTTGAGCAATACACTGAAAACAAGGAAAGCCCTATAAGTGAAGCTACACTTTTAAGTTATAAAAAAGCCCCCTCTCCATCATATACTAGCTGTACAAACAAGAAACAAAAAGTATGAACAATATGCTAGTAGAAAGAGACACTCCTCTCCACCTTTGGCCCACTTCCTGATTTTCAGTGGTAAAGCATATCATAGGTTCTCCCATAGCCACCGCATTGTGATTCTGCACTAGAAGCTGGCTGGACCCACCCAGATAAAGCTGAAGATGATTACCAGAGTAGAAAAACCTCACCCTCTGTTGAGAAAGTCTGCCCTCCATCTAGGTCGATTACAGTACTCCAGTACACCACATGTCATTTGCATTTCCAGAGTTCAGAGCATGCCTTCACTTAGCAGTTGATTGCAAGTCATGATCCTAGAACGTACAACCCAAAGTTGCTGTCCCTTGACCTGAAATGGGTTTCTGTGCTTCCAACAGCTGTATGAGCAGATAGCTCCTCATTACTTTAGCACCACGTCACGATGGTAGATATAAACTACATCTTGACTTAATTCTATAATAGCTACACCAGCACCCACTGCCTGACATGACCAGTTAAGCATACCATTAGTTCTGCGCACTGTACATATGCACCCAGCTCTGTGTCCACATACTTCCCAAATTAACATAAATGCGATAAGCAAACAGCCTGATATACACCAATGAAACCCCAAAGGTTATATTTTCATGTTCTATCTCTGTGTGTGGTTTAACTGTTTATTAGATATTTAATCTGCCCAATAACAAGCATTCTCTGGGTGGATGACAAACAATGAAAATAATAAAACACAATGCAAATAATTAAAAGAATAAAATACAATACAAAAAGGTAAAAGACTAAGATGCAGTACAAAATGACAGACAACACAGGTTGATGTGTGTGTGTATGCACGAGAGAGCATAGTTAGACCTTGTTTTGGAATATGTTTGAAGGTAACTAATAGGGGTATTATTAATAGGGAATAGCAAATCTCTATTTTATTTCTTTATTGCTGAGGTCGGGAATCCATGGCCCTCCAGATATTGCTAGATTCCAACTCCCATTAGCCCCAGCTAGCATGGCCAATGGTCAGCAAAGGGAGTTGTAGTCCAACAGCATGTTGATATTCACAGGCACTTCACCCCTTGCTTTATTCTTATGGAAGCTCAATCTGCGCTGCGCTACCACTGTTCCTTGATTCCCGTTTGAGTAGAAGAATTTCTAAAATGAATTCTGGAGTTGGAGCATGTGCAGTTGGCTGCAGTGTTTAGTCAATTTGCATTTCTTTCCTGCCCCCGCCCCCATGCTGTTGATGTACACATGCACCATTTGTCTGCCCTGAAAATGGCAGAGGATATTCATTTTGGGGTGGGGGAAAATTATAAGGGTTTTTCAGTGGTGTTAGTTTCACCTTTAAGTACAAGATAGTTGAGGTTTCTTTTTTTCCTTTTACAAAAAATACACACACAGCCAACTTCCAAGTCACCTGGCAGCCAGTCACTTCTTGAAGTGGGGGCAAGGTGTGTTTTGTTTTTTGTGGGGGGGAAGAAAGCAAAAAAGCCTCAACTACCTCGCACTTAATGGTAACGTCACGCCCCTGAAAATTCTTAACATCTGCCTGTCTCCCTAAGATTTGCAACCTAATCTTAATCCATTTTTGGGAGCTTCCCCCCCTCCCTCAAAAATGTGCAAATAATGTAAGCATCGCAAAGTTGATGTTGTATGCTTTAAGTGGCCTATTCCAGTTAACGATCAGGCAGCGTCATTCTACACTCTTTGTAATTCCAGGCTAATCTACATCTACATGGCCTCAGCCACCTCCTGTCATCATAGGGATGTCAGATAATTCCGCCACAGATCTCAGTGAGGCTAAATGCCAGTGCATTCAGCCCCCTGAAAACTGTGGCGGAACGAAGCCCCTGCCCCCCCACAAAAGGCGTGTGAAACGGAGCACTTATCTGCTGCCGTCCGCGGTGACTTGCGAATGGCGGCTGCGCTGCGGCCGCCATTCGCTTCCTCATCATAACTGTGATACTACATAAATAATGACGTAGCCTATCACAGCTAACGCAGGGATGCCATTTGTGTCCCTGCAGAGGCCATGATAGGCTACATAAGTATTTACGTAGCCTATCACGGCAAGCTTAAAAAAAAAAAAAGCGTACACAAATGGCGGCGGCTATGGCGGCCGCCATTTGCGTTCCCTTTTTTTCGCTGTTTTAGCCTATGTAAATATTTACGTAAGCTATTATGGCGAAAAAAAAGGGGAATGCAAATAGCATCAAGAAGCCGTTTGAAGTCCAAAAGCACACCCAAGCTGTTGTGATTATAAGGTGTAAACTTTAACTACAGCAAATGTTCTCATCATACACATGGATCTGGGGCAATTTAATATTGGAAAATACCCAAGAACAGGCTTTTAGTCTTGCCATGAACCTTGCTAGTCCGCAAACCTCTACACTGAAATGTCTTGTTATCCCCTATCAAAATCTGAAATGGTGTCCCTGCATCTGAAAGTATTTAATTTAGAGAAGCTTTCACCCACTGTTTACTGGAGTTGTCTGAAAAACCCACAACATAATCAAATTACTTCAGATTTCTATGAATCTGGCCTGCAGATTCCGTGGTGGACAGGCTCTTCCTGAGTCACATGGATTCTGTGGACTTGTGGCCCTTTTAAAAAAAAATTCTGGAATTTACACAGATTTAGTTGTAGAAAAATACATGAAATAAAAAAACACCAGCTGAAAACACATTTCTACCACAGGCTAAAATATGAAAGTGCGGGGGGGGGGGGATGCATTTTCACAAGTGCGAATTTGCGCAAATACAAATTCACGCACATTTGGGAAACTGGGAAAAATCCGATTCTGTCAATGAGTGGATGACAGAACCAAAGGCACCTGACAATCTGCAAAATGCAGATGGAGCAGATTTTACAAAATCTGTACCTCCCTACACTCTACGCATGGACATTGCTCATGAAGTGTGTGGCAAATGGTCAGACGATGGTTTTGGCCTTGCCAAATTCATCTAGTTTAAGTGCCTTCTGGTCACTTCCAGTTCTGGTTCTGGGATAATTACCTTGGCGATACAAGTTCAGGGAACAACCTCTCACTGCCTTAGAATTCCATTCTTTGCTAACCATTTAAACCAAGCATAGCTTTTCTAACACTGATGATAATGACTTGGCTCAATGGGGTTTCCAAAGGGACAGATATAGCAGGAATGACAATAGCAGAAGCTGCTTATTTTCCTAGCAAAGGGTTCCATAGTGGTACTGTGGGGCAGAACACAGGAGCAAGCAACTGCACACGTTGCATGCATTATGTGTTTGGTTAGATCACCAACTGATTTTAAATTGCTGTTAAAAACAGATTCCAGAACTTTATCCACTCCTGCTTACTTTTTTTATTGGGTTTTTTAATAGTGCATAATCTGATTGAAGATATGACAATTGTATGTGCCCTGCAGGGGTCCTGCACTTATAAATAGATCTGGGCTGCACTCCTATACCCATTTACCTGAGAGTAACGGCCACAGAATCCTAAAAGACTGCAATACAAATAAATAAATAAATAAATAAATAAAGAAAGAAAGAAAGAAAGAAAGAAAGAAAGAAAGAAAGGCATACATAGTGAAATAAGCCTGGTGTATACATGCAGTAGAATTAGGCAGTAGAATGGATTGTATTACTTCAGACTGCAGGGTTTGTCAGTGTTTTTTTTTAATGCTCCCCTGTGTGTAAAGATTAAAGATAAAAGACAAAGTACAGTGGAACAGGGGTGGGTAGAAAGTAGATTTCCAGATGTTTTGGACTACAACTGCCAGCATTCCTGACCATTAGCCATGCTGGCAGGGGCTTCTGGGAGTTGAAGTCCAAAAGACCTGGAGATCTACCTTCTGTCCACCAATGCAGTAGATAAAGGGCTGCCCTAGAACTTTTCTCCTTGGTGTGTTAGTTTTGTATTTGCAGGGAGTTGCTTACATGGGGGAAGCATTCCAAAGTGATATTCCCCACCTGTAGCCTGAACTCTTGACTCTCCCACCTCATTCTGCTTCATGGGTAAACCAGACCCACTGGGATTTTAAGAGCACCAAAGCATTTCAAAAACCATGGCCAAGTTGTACAGACAACAACCAGAGATCCTTTTAGCAAAGCCACAATATCCTGATTCCTCTGCACCACATATTTTACATATATATTATAACCTGTATGCATATCTCATATTAAGAGATGTAAACAGCTCTCTTAATTGTAGTGACAAATGAACCACTTACATTTCTCTGATTGCATAATTTGCCCAGAGGATAATGACACTAGAATTAAGAATAATCAACCAAGGAAAGGTGGTTTGAGAAAGGAAAGTTAGCACCACCTCAACCACAGCACCAGAAGCTTTACTCTAATTAAGTTATTTTATTAAACAAAATGTTTCTAAGGTGGGTCCCTTTGAAAATCTCCATTAGAGCCCATGTAGCACAATTTACTTTATAAGACATGGCTTGTGTGCTAGCAGATGGCCTCAGACTGTGCACTCATTAAATGTCCATCCATGGGGCTCAGTCCTGCTCATTGCTGAGCACCTTCTCCTTCCATTAAAAATTAGTTGCTCTGGTCCTCTGAAGGGTTTCTCAGCACTCTGCAAAGCAGAAAGTACTCACTCAGCTTTGAGTTCTTTTTCCATGATTTATTTCCCTAATTAAGGTTGGGAAAACTAGGCACAGACATGTTCTTTTTGAAGTCAGCAATAACTGTGTTGCATAGGCAACAGAAAATAACAAGAACATGGTAACAGATAAAGCGAGCCTAGATCTGGGTAACTGAGATATCCTGGAAGGTTCCCTCCCAGTGGATTTGACCCTGAGCCATTTAAAATGGTGTCATGTGAGTTCATGATGGAAGAGCTATCTGGCTTTTAAGCAACATCTGAGGAAATCTTGAGTTCAAAAGAACTTGCTTACATAGGGCAAAACATTTCTGACCAAGAAAAATCAATGTAGTCATTCAGTAACACCTGTTACCCTGCATTCCTTCCACAAGATGTGCAAGTATATTAGAAACCTGATTGCTATTTATTCAGATGTATCACATGATACCATGTAGACTCCATGTCAGTGCAGCCCTATAAAACTGAATTTCTCTTATCCAAACAGATGGTTAAATGTTTTGGATGACTCCCAGGCCAGTCAATAAATGGAACTGTCCTGTTCAGTTAAATCTTTGCTTCTGCTATTCTCTGACTCTCTCTCTCTCTCTCTCTCTCTCTCTCTCTCTCTCTCTCTCTCTAATTTTAGGTCACCTTTAAGTATAGAAACCCCTCAAAAATTAACACCAAAACAGTATTTGGAGTCATTTACTTTTTGCCATGGTCCGTTTAGCCAGGTGCTTAAGGTGTGTGAGAGAGCAAGCTGAGATTTCTGCATAGTTCATTCCTGAAAGTGATAACGTTTGTGGCCCAGCTAACAGAGCATGGCAGTGGAAACCCATCAAAATGGAATGCAACATCTGTGACTTCTGAGGCTATCCTGGCAATATGGCCAATTCTTTGCTGCCATTTGGGCTTTCAAGCACACACAACATTCATTTATCCACACACCCCATCCATCTATCCCTCCATCAGTGCATGCATCTCTCCCTCCACTGATATATCCATCCAGTTTTTTTTCAATCCACCCCCTTCTCTGTCTCCCAATAATGAGCCACAGAAGAGTCAATCATGTTTCCTCCAAAAAGAAACAGGAAGACACACAAAAAAGTGATGCGAAGAAGGAGAGCAACAAAGCTCTGCACAGCAATTTTGTCAGGCAGATGAGAGGGTGGCCCCTTGGAGTTAGGAGCCCTGGGTCCCTTGTTCCAGAGCAGGTCACTGACTGGGTTCGCACAACACATTAACCCACACTCAACCACTGAGTGTGGGTTGTTGTTGAACCATGGGTTAGCATGTTGTCTGAACCCAGGCCATTTTCTGCAGGTTGGCTTGTTAACCATGGAGTGTGTCTTATTTTTCTTGAACAAGCCACCTTGGGAACCCATGGTTTGTTGCTGGGTTTTTCAGGGTGGTTAAAAGCCACACTACATGATTAACAAGCCACACTGGTCTGGGTTCAGACAACATGCTAACCCACAGTTCAACAAACAACCCACGGTTCAACCACTGAGTGTGGACTAGTGTGTTGTGTGAACAGCACCACTGTGTTGGGTGCATCTTAGTCCTGGACTCTCTCACTCGTATGTGCCCAGCCTGCTGGTGCAAGGTTTTTTTGGCGCTTTTTTTGTTCTCCATTCTGCACTCCTTTGCTTCCCTCTCTCCCACTGTGGCTCAACAGTGGTTTTTCTTTTCTTTTCTGAAGGGTGTCAGACTGGAGAGGCAGAGCTGCCAGAGACACTGGAGGCCACATACAACAAGGCTGACGGCCTGATATGGCCTGCATGTTGCCTACCTGTTTTATTCATATGCAAATATACGCAGACTGAATCAACTGATTGTTCAATAACTCAAAGGATTAATCAACTATGAGCTCTTTATTCATGGGGCAGCTCTATTTCTTTAAAGTGCCCATGTGATGAGAACTTATCAAATGAAAATATGGCATAGACTCTGCCCTCAGTTGTCCACTCTAAATAAGGCAAGACACACAAGAGAAGATGGAGGGAGGTAGCTCTCCAGAGGGAAGGAGTGAATTTTTATCAGGCATTTCAGTACACTAATGGAAGGGGCCAGAGAGATGCCAGGAGCTAAAAAGCTCCTATGATTAGAAGCAGTAACAGAGAAAAGGCACAGTTAAGGGTGGACATAATCTTGGTTTTATGGTGGACAAGGTACCAAAGGAGTAAAAAGAGTGCAAGGGGCATGAGGAGCGAGAAGAGCCAAAAGTTTTGTGGGATCAAGAGAATGAAGCCACTGAAAAGCTAGTACAGGTTTAAGCAGCAGAGGTGTAATGGAGCCAGAGCTCACAAGGACACAGCCCCTGGCACTATTTGATTAGGATGGATGCTGACATCATCTGCCACCCCCACCTGTTCCATCTGAGCTTAGCTGCAATCATCACAGGAGCTGTGGGGAAAATGAATTTCCCCTGCAACAATATATTGTTCCCTGTTGTAATGCAAAGCATTTTAGGGTGGCCTGGGTCTTGAATGGGCACTTAATACTCATGAGCTTTACAAAAGACATTCTCCTGGTGGAGACAAAAACTTCTAGAATTGGTTTGTAGATATGGATCAGCACAGCTGCCTGCATTTTTGGACTCTCCTTGGCATTGTGGCTATAGGGGCTCTCATAATGAGCTCCTGCACTTCAAAATTTACCACTACACTGGTGTCTAGTGCTACCAATCAAAAGACATTGTGCAGCTATTCCATCTTCCCCTTCTTAACAGAGTTTCTGTGGTAAGAAAAAAGGATGGAAGAAGCTGTGGGAAAACACTAGAAGGTTAGAAATGGAAGACGATGTCATTTGGGTCTCCCGTACAATTCCATGTTTGAGATAGGGCAATTAGACAATAAAAGCCTTGCTTGGAAGCACTGTAAGAGCCAACAAATGGACAGCACAGTTGATCTAAAGAATGAGATGGGAAGAAATGAGACAAGAAATTTTCTGGATGAAAAAAATCAGGGGAAGATAAGAGTCAAGGTGAAGACTGAGTCCCATAATGAAAGGGTAGATGATGATGATGAAGAAGAAGAGATCAGTAGGAAGGGAGTGGAAATAGCAGCAAGGTGCATCTTAAAAAGATAAATAGAATGAAATGCAAAAGAAGAAAAAGAAAGGGAAAGAAGAGTAAGAGCCTGGATGTGATACGTGGTAGAAAGAAGAAAACCTACCCTGTCACCAAAGTCAATAAGGTAGGGAAAGTGGGAGAAAAAAAGAAGAGCCGTAGGTAGGGATGACGGAAAAATCCACCACGGACTCCAGTGAGGCTGGATTCTTTAAAATCGGCCCGTGGCGGAATGGACTGCTCCCCCCCCCCGCCACCCTGCGAAGTCTGGTAGGGACGGAACCTACCTGGTGCCAGCCGGTCCGGGTCCATCCGCTGCCGTCCGCAGCCATCCACTGCCAGGCTGCAGATGCAAATGGCATCTGCCATAGCGAGCACGGGCACGATGCGAGCAGGGGTAGGGGCTTGGCGAGCAAGGCTCAGGGGTGCGGGCAGGAGCAGGTCTGTTGGATTCCTGGACTGAATCAGGCGCCTATGCCATCCCTAGGGGGAAAGCCACAAAAGAGGGCCATGAATTAAGAATATCAAAAAAAGCCAGGAGAGTTCACGATGGGTTGAAGTGGTAGAGAAACAGCGGGCCCGTTCACATGTGTCCTGCTCTAGATCGACTCTTGGCTGTTCGCAAGCAAGTACAAGGAGCGATGCAACAGAGTAGTCATGTTGGCAAGCAAATGGTCAAGCACACAAGTTTCAGTCCCAGGAGGTTTAAGCTAAGGCAGGAATGGTCAAAATCCAGGCAGAGGTAAGAATGCAGGCAGGCAACAAGGTGCAGCAGCAGTCAAGATAATAAGCAAGTGGTCAAACATAGTAAATCAGTCAGGTTTGTTACGCAGTCCAGAAGCAGGATTGTTGAGCAGTCCAAAAGGTCAGGAAACAGAGCATCAGTCACAGGGCACGAGACAGGAGGCAAGTACCTAACAGAGGCTGGATGGACCAAGTTGCTCCAATAGTGGCTGGGTTTCTAGTGAAGGCTTTTAAGCCCAAAGCCAGCTAGATCCGACCCAGAGCTCAGCTGCAGCAATCAGAGCTCCCTTTCCAGAGCCTACTCCTGAGGAGTCCCTTTCTCTTGAGGAGACCTCTTCTGGACGTGAGAAGTCCTGCCCCCCGCACCCCCCCCTGGGACGGGACTTACCTTTGCCGAATGTCCCTCCCGGCGGCAGGTCCGGCCGGCGGTTCGGCGGATGTTCATCCGGGGCGGGAGCGGCAGCCGGTCTTTTGAACGGCTGCCGCCGCCGCCATTCCAATCAAAGAAAAAAAAACAAAAATGCCCCCGTGATAGGCTACGTGACAATTAATGTAGCCTATCACGGCTAGATTTGCAAAGTCAGCCGTGATAGGCTACGTTAATCGTCACGTAGCCTATCACGGGTGACTTAAAAAAAAAAAAAAGCGCGTACGGATAATGGTGGCCCCCATAGGGAGCCGCCATTCGCGTTCCTTATTTGGTCGCTGTAGTCTACGTAAAGATTTACGTAGACTACGGCAAAAATAAGGGCAACGCTATTTGCGTTGCCCTTATTTTCGCCGTAGTCTACGTAAATCTTTACGTAGACTACAGCGACCAAATAAGGAACGCGAATGGCGGCTCCCTATGGGGGCCGCCATTTGCGTATGCGCTTTTTTTAAAAAAAAAGTCACCCGTGATAGGCTACGTGACGATTAACGTAGCCTATCACGGCTGACTTTGCAAATCTAGCCGTGATAGGCTACGTTAATCGACACGTAGCCTATCACGGGGGCGTTTATTTTTTTTAAAAAAAACTTTTTAGTTCGCGGCCGGGTGAGGCGAGGTGCCTCCTCCCCGGCCTGAATTTCGGCCGGGCGAGGTGGGAAGCCTCCCCCCCGGCCTGAATTTCGGCCGGGCGAGGCGGGAAGCCTCCCCACCCGGCCTGAACTTCGTGGGGGGAGCAGCGAAGCGCCTCCCCCCCACCGCAAAAAACTTCGAGGACAGGTAAGTGAGTTTCATCCACCCCTAGTGAGCACTCCTTCACACAGGAGCCCTGCTAGCCTGTCACTTGAGGTGATGACGCTCCCGGGGTCAGCGGGTGGCTCAGCCTCTGCCTCGGTGGCAGAGTCCCTCTCTCCTGACAGGGATGGCCCTGCAGCCACTTCCCCTGAGGGTTCAGGCTCCTGTGGGTCTGGTGGCAGTCCCTGGTCTGGGGTACTCTGGGCTTCTGGGGCCTCTAGCTCCTCCTCTGAGAAGGACTCCTCCAGTTGGGGCATGACAACACATCACGATAAGCCACTCTGAAAACAAGCCATGGTGGGTCGGTTAATTGCTCGCTAAGCCACTCTGCTGCTGACAGATGATCAGGTGCTCACCAGCTTTCCATGGTTTGTTTCCCCCTTTGTCCTCCCGCCTGCTCCCAACACGTATCCCAGGGCACTTTGCAGCACAACTTGTCTATAGTCCTGCTGTGATGAGATTCCCTCTCCCATCTATAAGAGGTAATTTCTTCCTCTTATAGCTGGAAGAGAGCAAGAAGGGGCAAGGTGCTGGCGGCAGAGGGAAGAACTTCACTGGATGGTGGTCTTTTGCAGGGCAAAAGGAACAGCATATCTTGTGGTAACATTTCGTATAAAGGAGCAAGTGGTCGAGGTAAGGAGAAATAGAAGACGTAGCAATGCGAACTCCCACACAGGTATCTGCTTGGGAAATACGTGATCAGTAATTACTCCGTTCTCAACTGGATTTTATTACAAGACTCAAATATTATGTATGCAATATTTCACATGCCCCCGAGCTTATTTGCCATCTCCTGAACCACTGTGCCAGCTCAGGCAAGAGAGGCACTGTTGGAAAGCTCAGAGGCAGAGTAATACATGTTTTGGTCTGTCTGCGACCTACTTCTTCATAGCGATCTCCACAAATGCCAGTCCCCCTTTAAAAACTACAGAGAAAGCCACAAGGAGACATGCTGGGGTTAATGCTTCAATGCCTCACAATATACCAATTCCATCTCTCTTCTCATAGGTTTTGCATCATTCCATTCTCTAACAGCTGCATTCTAAAGTTGCCTGCCAACCAACCAGCCGGGATGGCTCACATGTACAGAGGGAAGAGGACTTTGAAAAAGGGACAATCCATTAACATTTCAACCCCTGACTTCTTCTCACTCCCCAGCCTACGATTTGGCCACTTTTGTATCACCAAAGAAATCGGTGGTGCTCATCATTATCATCTCCTCTTAGATTTCTTAGGTGCCTTTCTCAAAAAAGACTCAAGGCAACTTACAACAAAATTAAAACATACAAAATGTAAAATAGTTTAAAACAATTCTCCACAAGATGTTGAAAGGTGAGGGAGAATGAATTAGGGAATACAAAGAACCATGCTTAGGGGTACCCTGGCAAAAGAACAATGATTGCTATGCCTATCAGGGTCTAACTGAGCTTTCCTTCCATTACAAACAGCAGGAGCATGTGGGTGATTGTTCTTTGCTAGCCCCACCACCTTAAGCATCGTGGTCACACAGATGGCATACTCAGGAGGATGTTCACAGTGACATACAGAAGGAGATAATTATACGTAGAGAGATCTGTGCCTTTTATGGCTGCATGGGTCAAAAATCTGTACTTTGAATTAAGATAAAAGGAACTAGTGCAAATAATTGCTTGGCTTCTAAGATAAATTAAGTAAGTTTACAGAAGGAAAGTTTCACATCCCCATCCTCTGTAGCCACCAGTACTCCCTGAAAAGCCTCTCTGGAGGGCTGTGGGCCCTCCTGAATGATGTGGGAGAGGGCATGGGGCCCTGCTGGGGGAGCACAGGTATAATGTTCTGCCTGTAACCCACCCACCCTAAGCAGAAGGTGAGCTACCAAGATCTTTGCCTGGTAAAGGATCCCTGTGGCCAAAGGCAGGGCTGGCATCAAGGGGAGGCATAGTCAGGCACTTGCTGAGGGCCCACATTCCAGCAGGGGCCCACTGACAATAGCCACCTCAAGTTGTTTCTTCTTTTCACCATTGCAACCTGCTTGTGCACCTGCCTCTTACTCTGGCCCAGGCAATGGTGGTGGTGAGGAGGAGCAGCAGATGCCCTTGCCGACTTGCTCGCCAGCTCTCTGCCAGTCAAGCAAGCAAGTGGTAGTGATGATGAAAAAGAAGATGAGGAGCAATAGCAGCTGGTGACAGTGGTGATGAGAAGGCAGACTCACTGAGGGACCAAGGGGCAGCCCCACATACAGCATATTCCACCACTCCAATTTAGAGAATTCAAAGGCAGAAATGATACCCACTAGATCAGAACCTGACAGAAAGGGATGTAGCTTCCTCACTTGTTGGACTGGAGAAAAGCTTGAGAATACATAAAAAAATATTTCACAGAAGCTCAGATACAACCGTTTACCAAATACATATGCAAAAATGGTCAGTTGGGCCTGGAAATCTGCATTTAAGGGCACAATCCTATGCATGTTTAGACAGCATGGCTGGGGCATGCTGGGAGTGGTAGGCCTTTTCTCTGTCTAAACATGCATAGCATTGCATCCTAAATCTTTGTGTATCTAGGACTTAACCCTTCCCTCCTCATATGCTCCCCCCCAAATTCACCCTTCCCCCCAGTGTGGCAATTAGGCTTGAAAAAAAGCCTCCCACTGCCTTTTTCAAGAGTAATTACTCTGGCCTGGTTTGGATGATCACTTCAGCTCACTGTGGCTTATTAGCTATGGTACGTTGCACAGTGCCTGTGGGTGCCAGGTTGACGAATTCCGGAGAACTCTTCATTGGAGTCAATGGGGCCTTTTAAAACTCCTCCATGGGAAGGAGTGGGGAGAGGAATTTTGGAGCAAAAATGGGTAGAGGCAAAGTTTAACACACACACACACACAGCCATCAGAGGGCCACACATGCTTACTTGAGAGGAAGTAAAACTATCATGTAGAGCTACACAGTGTGTGATCAGTTTGGCCCTGTTGCATTCTGGAGACGACTTGGAGATCAAGAAGAGTAAGCTGGAAAGCATAGGAAATGCACATAATGTATTTGGGCAGCCAGCAACTGGCTATAAATACACACACATACACCCCTGTAAAAGAAAAGATCAAAACCTCAACAGATCGAAGGAAAGGGGGCAAACAGAGAGAGCCTCTTGGGCTGGACTGGGGAGCTTCGCAGGCGGAATTAGACCTTTGGACTGAAGGTTCCCCATACCGGAAATATGCCCTGCATTCAGAGACCAAGAAAAGAACTTGAATGTGATCTTCAGGGTAGTCTTAAAAGCCAAAAAACCAAACAGACACCTGGCTAGTGATTAGTGGCTAATGACTAAGCTCAATCTGATGTTTAATCGCCTGTAGCTAATGGAACAGTTTCCTATCCCCTTTCCCCTCTTAGTTTCCTTTCCTCTGAACGAGTCACACACACAAGGAGGGTTGGATGCAGGTGGAATTAAAGCCTCCCACACAAACTGTTTCTCGGTAGACTAATATTTCTTTAGGCACCTGTCTCATTTAGGCAGGTCTCCTTACTTTTCAAGGGAGAACCCTCTGGCAAAGCTACTTCAAATCATTTATACTTGGGCTAGTTTCTGCTTTAACTGCCAAAAACAAACAGAGTTTCATCCTCATGATCTCATTAAAATATTCTACCAGATAGGAAAGTCCAAATATTCAAATGACTGAAATTAAGATGGCTGAAGGCATAACGACAATTTGTGCCAAAAATAAAGACGAACTGGAACTTGGTCAAAGGTTGTGTGCTTGAGTTCTAGTTCTCAACAAGAGAGCTAAGGAACATCAGGCAACAGTAACTTCAGAGCCATTCACCTGGCCCACCCAGGGAAACGCTATTTTGAGACCAAAACAGAAAAACCTAAGCTTCGTGGAGCTAGATGGTCCCTTTAATCTAACATGAATTGGATGCTGCTAAGCCTAATGTTTAATTTGAGAAAACAACCTGAAAATAGCATTAGAGGAAGTAGTGGATTTGTAGAAATCTATACTTTTCCAACGGCGTTTCTGGAAAACACTATGTTTGACCATTGTGCCTTATTCCATGAGGTTACTGAAACTATAGACCCATCACTGGGCTTCCTGAGCGATAAGGCTTGTAATTTGGTCCTTTTGAGGAATGGAGTCTAAACATTATTTGTTTTGTATTATTTAATTCTGTGCATCAAAGTTCCACCCAAGCCTATTCCTTATGATTGTGGCAGATCATTTAAAAACAGAAAATAGATTGTTGTTTTGTATGGCAGAATCAAGTTCTAGTTAAAGAGAATTTATTATTATATAAACTACACCTGGCTGTTAAGAAATAAGAGTAGCGCACCATATTCCATAGTAGCTAAGCTGCAAACCCTGTTCAAATGTAACTTCTGTCACTTCTGCCTTTCGCAAATATTTCAACCTCAGCCCCCCACCTGCAATATTTGGGTTGTATTAGTCTACTTAAGTCCCATTCATTTAAATTTAAGTAGGACTAACATTGGATAACACTCTTTATTTATTTTATCTATATACTTTAATGCAACTCAAGGCAGTGTACATGGGGTTCCCAAGGTTGTCCCCCATCCAGGGACTGATTTATTTATTTGCTTATTTATTTCAAATATCGCTATACCACCTTCAAGACAAAGACTCCTCAAGGTGGTTTACAAGTTTTTTTTTAAACCAACCAACCAACCTAAACTGTAAAATACAATTAGCTAGAACAGGAACACAAACCATTTAAAACAGCAACAGTAAAAACTCCAATTTATAAAATAAAAATGAGCAGCCATTCTTTTCAAAGCATCCAGGTCTTGAAGGCCTGTTGTAGGGTGGCCATGTGTCCTACTTTACAGAGGACAGTCCTCTATTTGAAGATTTCTATTTGAAGGTCTGTCCTGTCCAAGTCTGGTTTAAAGATACAAAACCATAACAAGAGAGAGCGAGTTTAGGAGCCTTGAAATTGCCCACCAACAGGACCTGGACAGCAGATTGAGCAGGTACGCACTGGTCTGTGAAAGTGGTCAATGTTCACAGTCTTCTCCACTATGTTGAGATATACTGTATTTCTATTTAAATTAGGGTGATTATTTATACATTTCTATTTCTATAGTAAATTATTTCTAAATTCCAAATTTGCACATATACACATTAGCTTATGCAAGTTTTATGCAAATTTGCATCCTCTTTTGTTCTCTCTCTCTCTCTCTTTCTCTCTCTCTCTCTCTCTCTCTTAGTGCTGCATTTTCTCTTTTTTGGCAATGTGTAAGTGGCCACCCCATCAGAGAGGGAGCCATGGGCACACCACAGCCAGATTTTCTTAGCCTTAGCAAGGTTCTTCAGACTCTGCCCTTGGGCATACAAGACTGACCTTCATTACAGGGTTGTTGTATGGATTATAATGGGCCAGCACGCATGATTGCTGCAGCCCACCATGGCTTATTTCAGCTACGGTGGGTTGTGGTACATGCTGGTGGCCATTTTGAATACTTACTCCATGGTGGGGAGATGCCATGGTTTGCCATATCATCCGAACCCGAGCGGGAGGGGTTGTTGGAGGGGGAAACAACCCTCAAATAACCCTACAACTGACCATGGGTTATTTGAGGGTTGTTCAACAACCCCTGCTGCCAGGGTTCAGACAACACGGCAAACCATGGCAACTCCCACTGGCGGCTGAATATTCAAAATGGCTGCTGGCATGCACTACAGCCTGCTGTGGCTTAAACAAGCTACGGTGGACTGCGGTGATCGTGCGCACCTGGTCATTGTATGTGAACCACATTGAACAGCCTAAAGTACTGCCCATATGTGAAGTATTACTATTTTAAAAAACTATTTCAGCAAAATTTCACCATTCTGGTAGTACTAACTGTGTGCAAACTGCTCTATGCTGGCCTGTGTTGCAACTGGATGGGCAGCAACATTCTCCTCCAACATTTATTATCTAGAATAAAGTGTCTAGTTATACATTTAGTAAAACACTTCAATAAAACAAATGTGTCAGTAAAATGTTGTCCTTATTCAGGACCAATTTATTTGCCCCTTGTCTTGGGAAGAAACCGGCCTTTCTTCTTATGCGCACATTTGTAATAAATCCATATAGTGTTTATTTCCAACTCCATACGCTGTTTGCAATTTGATGTTAATTTCACTCTTGCAACTATAGCCAGATTTCAATTACAGAATTATATCTAGGCATACATTACTGTTCGCTCAGAAGCCCCCACCCCTTTAAAAACTCTGTTCAACACTTACCTTGATAAAACTTAACATTTAATTGACTGAAATGATACAAGAACAGACAGGCATGCAAACTTTATAATATCCATATTGCAGATAGGGTGAGAGAATTGTGGCTTGCCTTAAGGCCGCCTAGTAATTTGTGGCTGAGGTGAGATTTGAATCACGGACTTCCCATCTCATAGATACTTAGCCATTACACCATAATAGCTCTCTGAGTAAGATTTATATTATACTGAAACTTGGGGATTGTTAAATTAAAAGGCTGGCATGTGAAAAAGAAGAAGAAGGAATGAAATCAGTTTTGCATACTAATTTACCACGAAGTGTAATCCTTGATGAGGGGAAACAATGAAATTGCAGATTTCCAGAACAAAGTCTCAAGAAATACGGCTAATAATAAAGCAATTTAGGGTGCAATCCTATGCATGTTTAGACAGAAAAAAGGCCTACAATTCCCAGCATTCCCCATGGCTGGCTGGGGAATGCTGGGAATTATAGGCCTTTTTTCTGTCTAAACATGCATAGGATTGCACCCATAATGACACTTAAGAAAAGAAAATGGAATAATTGGTGTTGGAAGCCAACAACATAATCCTATGCATGTTTACTCAGAAGTATATCTCACTGTGTTCAATGGGGATTTCTCCCAGGTGGGTGTGCATAAAATTGCAGCCCAAATTCCTTAACTATATAAATGTGTGCGCAGAAGGAAGTGAAACAGATAATTTAGTGCTATATATAGAAACCTGGTTAAAATACTTCTTCATCTTGCTAAATCAAATCTAATTGGCACTGAGACAATCTAAGAGTAACTATTACACTAACAGAGATGAACTGAAAGGAATCTTAATCATTCTCTCCATTTCCAGAGTTCAAAGGTGAGTGGCATTATGTATGTAGCCAAAACAGTGCCATCCACATATGAGGGAATATCAGCAGGCTAAAGTAGACCCCAAGGTTTCCAGACATACAAAAAAAAAAAAAATCATTAGGGAAAAACCCCAATGGGGGACGGACCCCAAAATCAGCCTAGTGAGGACTGGGCACGATCAGTGGCCGCAGCATGCTCATGGACTGTTGTCGGGGGCAACAGACCACGGAAGTTAACTACTACTCTAACAGAGATAAGCTGAAATGAATCTTAACGAAGAATTAATTGGTATGTTAGAAAACTTGTTTTTCAAATAGCTTAGGAGAACCAGCTTCAAACTCATGGCTATGTTATTGAAAGCTGTACTTATTTATTGCCTAACAGTTTAGGAAAATGTGAGAAGTATAATTTTTGAACTGCTGTTTCAGGCACTATACCTTACCTTGGCAAATGTGAGTTCCCAAATTGGGTTTGCCAAGATAACATGAATATGTGAGTGGAAGGGGCATCTGTAAAGGAGAAACTGTGCATGGGAGAAGGGCTAAGACCCCTCTTCCCCCTCCTGCTGGTCCTACTCTGCATACCTGGCCCTGGAGCCTGCATTGGCCTTATGAGGATTAACGATCCGGTGCTTTCCTATTTTGCAGTTCTGCCCTCAGACAAATGAACTGAGGATACAATGGGAGCATCTCTACACCAGCCTAAACTCCTACATTTAAAATGGGGCTTTCTGCTTCCATTTTAAATGCAGGATCACAACGACTCCCTTTTTCATGTGCTTCCTTTCCCCCCTCCCCTATCCACTTCCTTCTCCCCCATATCTGAGTCTTCCATATGTTTCATTGATCTCGCTCCTCTTCTCGCTGCTTCCCCTCATTTCATGGAGGGGACTCAAGTGGAACACAGTGGGGTAATTTGATAGCTCATTATCTGCGATCTATTTAAAAACAGGGAACAAAGGGCATTTAGTGCAGGAGACGCCCTGGAGGTTCATGGCATCGTGTAAGGAGCCAGCAAACTTCTGTGAGAGAGGCAGAGAGCCATCTCAATAGCAGGATAAAAGCTCCGTGTGAAGAAAGATTACAACAGCTGGGATTGTTTAGCCTGGAAAAAAGGAGGGTAAGGGGAGACATGACAGTGGTCTACAAAACTATGCAGGGTGTGCAGAATGTGGATAGGGAGACATTTTTCTCCCTTTCTCAAAATACTAGAACCCAGGGTCATTCCTATAAAGCTGTGGGGGATTCAGGACAGATAAAAGGAAGTACTTCTTCACACAGTGTGTAGTTAAACTATGTACAGTAATTCGCTACCACAGGATGTAGTGATGGCCACCAATTTGGATGGATTTAAAAGGGCGTTGGACAAATTCCTGGAGGAAAAGGCTATCAATGGCTACTAGTCTTGATGGCTATGTGCTACCTCCAGTACCAGAGGCATTGAACCTATGTACGCCAGTTGCTGGGAACATGGGTGGGAGGGTGCTGTTGTGCTCATGTCCTGCTTGTGAGTTCCTGGTTGACAGCTGGTTGTCCACTGTGTGAACAGAATGCTGGACTAGATGGACCCTTGGTCTGATCCAGCAGGGCTCTTCTTATGTTGTTATGTTCTAATGTTCTAAAACAAACCCACAAACCCAAGATATGGTCGAACACTCACTTGCTCCAACCAGGACCATGTCTCCATGACAACGGAAGGAGAAGCAAATGGAGGAGTACCAGACTTTTTTTTTAAAGGAATCAGCTTTGCTGCGATCCATGCAGGGCTCCACAAAGGAGTGCTCTATATCAGTAAAAATCGCTTCACAGAACATGCTTCCTGGTGGGGGTGGGGGTTGGAGTGAACATCATCTGACTGACAGGGGCTGCTCAACCAATAAGAGAGGCTCCCCCCTTCTCCTTTCCCCTGAAGGTCCAGGTGCACCTGCATTTCAGGAGCAAGCCTCACTGAGCACAATGGGAGTTACTTCTGAGTAGACACACATATGCTTGTGCTGGGAAAGATGGGGGGAGACACAGCGATGGGAAACCAGCCCCCTTTCTAACCAAACCGATACTGTGCAGGATCTGTATAATGAAGCTGTGGTTACTTCCTAAGGCAATAAAGCAAACAATGGAGAATTGGAGCCTCGAGATTTTGCTTAATTGCACTTAGGGAGTCGGGCTTTAAACTGTGCCATTTCAATTGAGGGGGATCTCTGTAAGTACTGATGTGGGCAGTCAGAGGGCAAGCCTCATTGCCCACAATGGGAGTTACTTCTGAGGAAACACTAATGGGTTTGTTGTGGGAAAGACAGCAGTAAACACAAAGATGGAAACCAGCCCACTTTTTGACACGCAGGATCTCTATAACGAAGGCTCGAAGTAGTTACTTCCTAAGGCAATAAAGCAAACATCAGAGAATCGGAACCTTGAGGTTGCACTTTACAGCACTGAGGGAATTGGGCTTTAAACTGTGCCATGTCAATTGAGGGGGGTCTCTGTAAATTCTGATATGGGCATTCAAGGGGCAAGCCTCATTGACCACAATGGGAGTTACTTCTCAGTAAACACTAACTGGTTTGTGCAGGGATGGGAAACACCCCTTGACTGGGGTCACTGTGAAAGGCACACCCCTGGGCAGGGCCAGCATACTCGAGGTCAATGTGGGGGTTTGGGCACACAGCAACTATACTGGGGAGAACTGGACTTAAGAAAAAGAATCGGACTTCAAGCAGTCTCAGGAAATCCAGTTTTTCTGTGATAAGCTCTGGGGTGGCTCCGGGATGGCCACAACATCATGTATCCCTAACATCCTCAACATGCAGCCAGCTTGGAGTAAATCACTGCGGGAGACTCCCCCTAGAGTGAATATTGGGCATGTAAACGAACATCATGATAGGTTTGTCTCAGCTTCTAGCATCTGTCCTCTTAAAGGGCTGGGAATCAGAAGGCAGGACAAAGGCCTGTGGCTTTTAGGATTAAGGATGCAACCCACTGTAATTACGGAACATAAATTAAAAACATATTACAAATTTAATATTGAATGTTCTAGTTATGTTCATGTCTTGCATGCTTTGTATTACTCATGGGTTATGGCTGACTGTCATGCTAAGTTAGGGCCCATTAACTTTCTCCACCCCACTTTGAAAATTAGCACAGCAGTGTGAGTCATATTTAAGTTTCTCCATGTGGACCAAAAGGGAACCAGCTGCCAGCTCTTTACTGGACTGAACTAGAAGAAAACTTGCTTCAGGAAACATCAGGTATCTTCAAGGTTTCCCCAAGAAAACAGGAGGAAAAGCTCTCAGGAGAGATCACCATGACCTTCTAGTTCCTTCTCCTTCCAAGTAAGCCAGTATCACGCAGTGGTTAGTCTGTTGGACTGGGACTCAGGAGATCTGGGTTCTAGTCCCCACTCAGCCATGAAGCTCACTGGGTAACTTTGGGTCAGTCATTGACTCTCAGCCTAACCTACCTCATAGGGTTGTTGTGGGGATAAAATGGAAAGGTGGAGGATTATGCATGTTGCCTTGAGCTCCTTGGAAGAAAAGGCAGGATATAAATATAGCAAATAAATACATAAATAAAATAAAACTTGTGAAGGAGTGGAGGAGCCCAGTATCAGGGAGGATTTAAGTGATGTTTCGAGACCTTGTGATCGTCTTTTTCACTGGGCTTAATGTACCTGAGCATGCTTAGGAAAGTTATTTCCAGTTGAGGTTCAAGGGAGTTGTAGTTATGCCTCCCAATAAAGCATAGAAATGAATCCTTGCAGGATAAGGCACACTTGGGCATGGTCTAGCATGTTTAGTCCAGTGAAGGAGAGCCTTGCAAAAACTCTCCAGGGTCCACCAAAAATTCTGTACTGCTGGTCTCCCCAGGGTTTCAGAGGGCTACGTTTGCTTGGAAGGGGAGAGAATGGGCAGAGCTGGCAATGGGGAGAAATGCTATTGCAAGTTGGGCCTAACTCAGTCAGTGGAGGCTGGTGGCTCCTATTTAAGTGGGGTGGTAAATCCATCCTGGGTTACAGTCAGAACTCTAAAGGAGCTATCCAAGGTGCTGAACCCATTTGGGGATAGGTTTCAGCACTTTGGATAGCTCCTTTAGAGTTCTGACTGGTTCTGACTGAGACCCAGAGCAGATTCACTGCCCCACTGAAATAGGAGCCACCAGCCTTCACTGGATTTGGTCCAGCTCGTGATGGGGTGCAGATGAATAAACTGTGGAATATGTATTTGGTAGGGGTGTATAGGAGGCAACATTTCAGTTTCAGTTTAGTTCCAATTTTTACTTTAGGTTTTTAAAAAAATGGCTTGTGTTATTGATTTACTTTAGTTTCCCACTGTTCTCTGAAAGAATAACTACAACCTTTCTCAGGGTGACTCTGCCTACCAGACTGGAAGGCAGTGGGTGGAACTGGAAATAATGGTGAGATATGCTCCCCCTGGAAGACAGCAGGAGTCAGAGGGCAGCCTTCCCACATCTAAAAAGCACCGATGGACAATTAGGGGTCTGCCTGCCTGAGGAGAGGTGAAACCTGCATTTCAGAGAATGCAAGCATAAGGAAGAAAGTTAAGAAAAGCTTGTCTGGTCTGGAATGCAAAGGGCCCCTTTCTTATGCAAGTGATTGGCAACATGTGAGCCCAAGGACCAGCATCTCTCTCTTCTTCAGGCAGGCAGCAATTGTGGGAGGGCCTGGGCTGGCCAGTTGCTCTCTGCTTCAGCTGGACAGCATCAGCGGGAGGTCACAATAGCCAGGCTCTCTCTTTCAGGCAGGCAACATCAGCATAAACTCCCCAGTGGTGAAGTGGACCCAGGGCTCACAGGGTTGAAGCACTGGGACCTTTTGATGAACAGGGATGATGACCTCATCTGCCACCACCACCCTGACTCCCCTGTCCCCTCTGAACATGCAGCGGGGGGAGGGGGCAGAATGGATTTTCCCAGCAATAATATACTGCTGTGAGCTATCCTATGCACACATATAACACACACACACACATATATAGATATGGTTCAACACAGCTAACTGCATTTTTGGCCTCTTCTTGGAGGCATGGCTATGGGGACTGTCATGATGAGCTCCTGCACTTCCAGATTTACTACTACAGCACTGGAACTCACAGTATGGCTTGCCTCTCTCCTTCAGGCAGGCAGCATCAGCATGAGGTCACAGTGGCCAGTCTCTCTCCATTATATGGGCAGCATCAGCATAGTAGGAACATTGGTCAGTTTCTCTTCTTCAGGCAGGCAGCATCAGCAGAGAGAATTTTGCGTTGGTCTCTTTCATTGAAGCAGACAGCAGCAGCAGCAGCGACTTGTGGGCAGCTTGGTGGCCACCTCTCTCTCTCTCTCTCTCTCTCTCTCACTGAAATGGGTGGAAGCATGTGGGCAAAGAAACAGCAAGCAAGGAGAGAAGAGTTGGCAGGCAAGCACCCAGCCATTACAGTGCTTCTACTTACAGCACATACCCCAGGATGATCTGGCACCAAAAGAGATAGAGATAATGGAGAAGGGTACAGGAATTTTGGCAGCACACCAAATATAATAGGGAGACAGCTTTCAGAGTCTGCCAGAAGTGGTTTTACAATGCCATCATAAATAAAACAAGTGGCAACACGCAAGAATGGGTATACTATTCAACTGGATTTTCAGAGAAGTGAGAAATCTACTCAATTTGTTCTCTACGAGAGGATCCTCTGCTTTTGAATGGATGAACGAATGAATTCAGTCAGAAATCACTATTTATGTCTCAAGTTTGTCTCAACAGCACTATGAAGGGGAAAAGAGCACCTAAAGCAAGTCCATCTTGACAACCAATTACTGGTCAGTGAGGTCAGTTGAGCACAACTGAGACTGGAAGGAATTTTGTAGCTGCAACAGTGTAACTAGTAAATTCTTTAAAGGAATCATTAAAGGTGTTAAACCAAACCTGAACCAAAAAAGAGAGTGAACCTTTACTTTATGAATCAGAACAGAACCCTAAAAAGAAATCATAACACTTATTCAGAACAAGGGCTCCACTAACTCCCCCCCCAAAAAAAACACATGATATGGTCAGAAGGCACATAATGCAGCTGCCTTGCTGAAGCGAAGTCTGCCTGGTCAGTGCCTGGATGGGAGATGGTCTGGAAAGTTGAAACCCCAAGTTTGCTGCCTTGAGTTCCATCATGGGTGAAAGGGAGGAGTGAAAGGTAATAAATAAAATGAAATAAACACTCACCCAGTCCTACCAGAATGAATTGTGAATATGTAAATCAAGATCGTTATGGGTTTTTCTCTGCTTCTGTGTCCTGCCCTCTTAAAGGACAAATTAGTTATCACTCCTATTTGACTACAACAGCAGCTATGGTGTTATTGGTTCACTTGGAGGTTCATCAAACTCCCTGTTATATAAAGCTGCCTTATATTGAGTCAGACCATTGGGTCCAGAGTAGCCCAGTACCAGCTACTCTAGCTGGCAGCAGCTCTCCAAGATCTCAAGCACAGGTGCACAACCTGCGGCCCCCAAGGCCTTAACTGCAGCCCCCTGGGCATTCTGATCCCCCACTGCTGAATTTTCCCCCTGCTGATTCCCCACTGATTGTACTATTGCTGCCAGTGTGATACATAATGCTCTTGCCAGTGAGGAAACACTGATCTCTCTGGAGCAGGGAGTGGAGAGCCTTCTGTATCAGGATTGCTGGGAAAGGAGATGGGGAGTAGGCTTTCCACTCCCTCCCCAGAGATCCTCATATGTCTGCATATATGCGTACCCGTGCAGTGTGTGTGCCCACGCAGACGTATGTGGCCCTTGGGGACAAAAAGATTGTGCAACCCTGGTCTAAATGTGGCCTTCCCCAACCTGGTGCCCTTTAGATGTCTTGGGCTCCAACTCCCATCACCCCCAGCCAGCATGACCATTGGGGCTGAGGGTGGCTTAGCAATGGCGGAGAATTCTGCCATGGACTCCAATGAAGCTGGATTATAAAGAATCCATCCCCCCTGGAGTCCATGGCAGAACGGACCACTCACCACACCTCCCCGCTGAATCTGTACGGGTCGGATCCCTCTCGACGTTGATCCTGTGGAGCCGGCCACCTTCTCCGCATCACTGGCCAAAGTCGATACGGCTGGCAGCCATTGCCATGCCGTATCTCTGTATAAGTAAGTCTTCGTCCACTACGCCATTTGCGTCCCTGTTCACATGATAGGCTATGCAAATATTTGCGTAGCCTATCATATCAAAACACAGGGACACAAATGGTGTAGTGGATGCCATTTGTGGCTGTAAAGCCAGTAGATTAACCTAAATGCAGCCGTAAATGGCTGCATTTGAACTAATCTACCAGCTTTATGGCCACAAATGGTGCCCACTAAGCCATTTGCATCCAGAGACTTACTTATACAGAGATACGACACGGCAATGGCTGCTGGACCCCTGTATCGATGAAATTCGCCAGTGATGCAGAGCTGGCGGCCAGCTCCGCAGGATCAATGCAGAGCAGAGCCGGCTTGGACGGATTCCCGGGGGAGGGATGGATCGCCTCCCCCTGCGGGCGGATTCCAATGCGGAACGACAGGTAAGGAATCCACCCATCCCTAGGCTGGCTGGGGCTAGGCAATTGGAGGTGCCAAGAACTAGACTGGAGATTTTGGGGGGTGTAAGTAAGGCAGAATGTACTCTACCACTGAGCAACATTTCTGGAGTGGGAAAAGACTCAAAGGCAAGAGTAATATCCAGCCCATCTTTGCCTCCTACATAACCCTGAAACTGGCAAGTTTCCTCAGCTCTCTGTGCCTGTGTTGAAGGAGTAAAGACAATGTGTCTGCTTTTGGGAGAAACCTGGAAAACAGTTAGTGATACAGAGGCGCAGTACCCATGGGTTACAGCAGCACCTTCACATGTCTGAGTATCTACCACACCCATCCCTTCTTTGGGCAAGATTTGCTCTATTAAAGGTACATCAAACAAGATACATTACTTGCAGCCATTAAAGCAGGCTGGGTACATCAATTTGTCATGAAAACCATCCTGATGAACTAAACTAGTTCATTGCATTATGATTAAACATGCCCCCACCTATGCAAATCCAGCAACACCTAATTCACACTTTGGTATGCAACCACTGGGAGGATGCCATCTTGAAGCACTGATCAAAATGTTTCATTTATGCTAAGTACACGTAATTAAATTGGAGTGGCTATATGTATGGCATTAGAAATGGAAAGGAACCCCCAGCATTACTTAGCCCAAGATTCACTTTGTTCAACTGCTTGCAATACAAGGCTTCTCAAGACTTCAGCATTCCACACACTCACTTAAAGGAACTACAACCATTGCTCAGTTTTTCAACTGGGCAGCATTAGCTGATACCCATCTTAGGTCTGTTCAGTTATAGTTTGAAGCCATTGCTTGTCTGTTTATTCTGCCATGGCCCTGAAACAGTTATGCTTACGCTGATGGCAAATTAACCTCTTAGCTAATTATAAAATGACAGACTTTTTCACAGCTAAACATATTCCAGACCCTTCATTCACCTCTCTTACATTATGTATTACAAATACGATTGCCTTTGTTAAAACTTCTCTGAAATGTTGCTTATTTGGCCTAGAAAATTCCTCCTAACATAGCAACTGAATCCAGACACAATATTGCTACTGAGGCATGACTGCCACCAAGAAAGAGCTACTACAACATCCTGTATCTTGCATGCAGTGTTTATTCTAATATTGCTTGAAATGGCATTTGTCCTGTTTGCACAGCATCCTGCTGAGATCCACTATCAAAACCTTCTGAGCAGTGGTGGAATTCATTTTTCTATGTATACACTTACTGTTCAATCCTATGCATGCTGGCCTGGAAGTACGTCTCACCATATCCAGTGCAGGTTACTCCCAGGTAAGGGTGCATAGAGTTGTGGCCATAGTCTTACAATGTCTTACACTAAAATAAAATACATTTTCTGCAGAAATACGTGAGGCATTGTTTTCAACACAGTATTTTTGGTTATCTGGAACATTTCTAGAAATCTTGTCTGCTATAATACTGGCAACTCCTTGCTTTTCTCTGTCACCAGCATCCTTGATAAGCACATTTTCTAGTTTATTCAAAGGGTATTAAAATGTCCTATAGCCATAGAAAACTCAACAGGCCACTATCAAATGCTTGTTGCATCTTAGCTGCTCGAGAATCATCCACTAATTGCAACTTTTTAAATGAGGCTTTTAACTTCAGTTTGTCACACAGGTTGTATCTCTTAATCCATACATTTCCACTCTGTTTACAAGAAAGTAATGGGCCAGTGTCAAAAAGTCTTGAATTCAAGATGTGCAGCATTAAACTAACCACCATAGTAAGGTTGAACTTGGTACAATTTTGACTCATGTGAAACTACATTACATAGAGCAGAGGTCCCCAACATTTTTGGGTTGGTGGACACATTTGGAATTTTGAGAGTGTTGCGTGTACTCTCACAAAATGGCTGCCATGGTGGGTATGGCCAGTCACAAAATGCTCATTTTCCAGAAGGCAAACTGCTGGGAAGTAACTTCTCCAAGAACCTAAGTACAAGAAAGAGGTGAGGCCTGAGCTCAAGAAGCCCCCAAACAACTCTTTTGAACCCAATAAAGACGGTGCTGGAGGGTAGCCTCCTAAGCCACCCTCCCAATTAAAAAAAGTTAATTTTAAAAAATAAATTATTAATAATAATAATAATAATAATAATAATTTCATTTCTATACCATCCAAAGCCTAGACTCTCTGGGAGATTCAGAACAATTCCAAAAAAATATGCAACATTAAATAATGTAACATGATAATAAAACATAGTCTAAAATATTTAATGTACAAAATTTCAAACCATTTAAATAGCTAAAAACTATTTCAGTAAATGATTTCAGTAACAGACCTGTTCAAGACAGCTGCCCTAGGTGCCCCTTCATATGCCTGGGAGGACAGTCTTAACCTGGCACCAAAAAAGATGACAGTGTTGGCACCAGGCGGGCCTCAGTGGGAAGCTCACCTTCAGGGGGCCACCACTAAGAAGACTCTCTCCCTTGTTGTCACCTTCCAAGCCTTGGAGGAGGGACTCGAAGGAAGACCCCAGATGTTGATTGTAGCATCCAGGTAGGTTCATGCTGGGAGAGGTGTTCCATCAGGTACTGTGGTCCCGAGCCGTGTAAGGCTTTATAAGTTAAAACCAGCACCTTGAATCGGGCTTGGAAACATACAGGCAGCCAATGCAAGTGGGCCAGGATTGGTCTTATGTGCTCACTCAGACCTTTTGGACCCAGTTATTAATCTGGCTGCTGCATTTTGCACAACCTACAGCTTCTGAACAGTCTTCAAGGGCAGCCCCACAGAGCGTTCATTGCAGTAATTTAACTTGGAGATTATCAGAGCATAGATTACTGAGACCAGGTTTTCCCTGTCCAGATAGGGGCACAGCTGGGCCACCAGCCTAAGCTGGTAGAAGGCACTCCACACCACTGAAGCCACCTGAGCCTCAAGTGATAGAGATGGCTCCAGGAGAACCCCCAAGGTACGAACCTGCACCTTCCAGGGGAGTGCAACCTCATTCAGATCAGGTTGAGCACCCTCCATCCAAACAGAAATCCAATAGAAATCAGAAGAGGCAAGGAACCTGGTGGGCACAAAGAGAAGTGTTTGTGAGCACCATGTTAGAGATCTCAGATATACAGAGTCAGACCATCTCAGGACTATCAGCTCTTGCAGCTGCTTTCCAAAATCTCAGTCAGAGAACTTTCCCAGCCCTGTTACCTGAGTTCCTTTTAACTGAACTCCAGCAACTGATCCTGGGCCTTCCTCGTGCAAAGCAGAAGTGCTGTAGTACCACTGAGCTCTAAGGCCTTTCCACTTGATAATATCCCCATGATTGTTAGTAGTCACTCCATTCAGAATTCAATTGTGTCGTGATTTGCTCAAGTAGTTTGCAGAAAGTAGGGGCAGTATCCAAGTCAACACTAGCCCTAACCTAAATCTTGTTGCACTAGTGTAAGTGATCTCTAGTGCTGTGGCAATAACATTTGCTGTTGCAATGGGTTTTCCAGGGAAACTCGTCACACCAGCTAACACTGTTGGGGTTGTGCTAGGGTCACAAACTGTAAGCAATTAATCAGCTAGATTAACTGATCAACAGTGCAATACTATGCATGTTTACTGAGAAGTAAGCCCTACTTTGTTCAGTGGGGCTTACTCCCAGGTAAGTGTATATAAGATTGCGGCCTAAAATACTTTTTAATGGACAAAAAAGGCATCGCCAGTTTATTTATATGTTTTAAATATTTCTTAACCACTCCTCATCAACAAGATTCCAGGGTGGTGTACAAAACTATGAATAAAAGAATTCACTCAAACATGCAAATGAAATATAAGAAAGGGCAACCAACCATGAGAGCCAGTGTGGTGTAGTGGCTAGAGTGTTGGACTGGGAGTCAGGAGATCCGGGTTCTAGTCCCCACTCAGCCATGGAAGCTCACTGGGTGACTTTGGGCCAATCACAGACTCTCAGCCCAGCCTACCTGACAGGGTTGTTGTTGTGATGATAAAATGGAGAGGAGAAGAATTATGTACACCGCCTTGGGTTCCTTACTGAGGAAAAAAGGCAGGATATAAATGTAATTAATTAATTAATAATAATAATAATAAAATACACCAATCAATTAAGCAAAACAAAAACCACAAACAGCCTCAGGGTTTTATCCAATGCTATAATGCTAGCAGAAGTACAAAAAGTTCCATCAGCGGTCAAGAGTTCCGCTACTGGTAGTGGAAGCACTAGCAGACGTAGCACAGTGACCACAAGCAACACATAGCGTAATGAATTCATAGTGCATTGTGAAAAGCCCTTGTACAAGAGCTTGTGCAAGCACTTGTGCAAGCAGAATCAAATTACTGGGTTTGACATTGTGCAAGGACGAAAACTGGCTTTCCACAAGTGTACAAGCTTTGCTCTAGCAGAATGACACCATTAGATAAATGGTTTATTTATCAGTGAGACAGATAAATAAACTGAAAACTCTTTTAAAATATAGTAATTATGTTTAATATAAAAACTTCAGATAAAAGATAACACTCAGCCATGAAGCTTCCTAGGTAACTTTGGGCCAGTCACCGACTCTCAGCCTAACCTACCTCACAGGGTTGTTATGAGGGTTAAATGGAGGGGGAGGGACCATGTAACTAAGCCGACTTGATAAACAAACAAACAGGCATCATCTTAGAAAAGGTCTTCTCTGTCACACATGAGGGAATGCTTCTTATAAGATGCCAATTTATATATATGCTGCAACATATATATGTGCCCTCTAAAAACTAGTGTGCTGTTTGTCCTTCAAACTATTGTTTAAGTCATATGCAAATTTATAGAGATATAATCAAATGAGTTTTAACCAATTAATTAGTCAACTATTATTACTTTAATCAAGCGAAAGCCCTAGCAGAAACAGAAAATTATGTTAAATGATCTGCAGTTGCACAACTTCCCACGGTCCATCTTTTTAAACTATGCACTATGTTTTAGCCTTCTCTTGTGTGGTGAAGCCTCACCTCATCTGTCTCTCTGCTTCTTGACTTCTCAAAGATGGTTGCTTGTGGCTGTGTTTCCACCAGCGATTTACTCCAACCTGGCTGCGCTGCGAAGTCTCTGTGTTTCCATGACGTTGTGGCCATTCAGCCCCAGCGCTGCATTTTATCGCTGAAAAACGGCTTCTTCTGAGACTGCTTATAGTCCAACTTTTCCCACTTATGGCAGCTCCATTACTGACCTGTTTCCACAATCACACTGGGTCCTAGTCCTGCCCATGCGGCACATAACCCAGCCTTTGTGGGTGTGTCGCTCTGACCTCAGTGACCCAACCCTTTCCTTCCCTGTTTTCCAGACGTTTCATCGCTGTTTTGGAGCAGGATGCTGAGGAACCAACTTTTAAAACATCATTGAAAACAAGCGCTGGAACACAGCCCATGACCCCAGTCAGGTGTTTTTTTTCCTCCCATTGTGCTGAATGAGGCTTGCCCTGTCAATGACCACAGAAATAGCAGAGAAGCCCCTCAATGGACAGCGCACATATCAAAGCCCAATTTCTTAAATGCAATTAAGCGCGATCTCAAAGATTCAGTCCATTGCCTTAGGATGTAACTCATTCACAGCTTCCATATAGAGAACTTGTGTGTCAAAATGGGGGCTGGTTTCAGTCTCTTTCCCACAACAAACCCATTCGTGTCTCCTCAAAAGTAACTCCCATTGAAGTGGATGAGGCTGAGATTCCCCCTCAATTGAAATGGCACACATTAAAACCCAATTCCTTAAATGTGTTTAAGCAACCAAGTGAGGCGCCGATGAATTGCCTTAGAAAGAAAGTATTTTGCAGTTATAGCTATCCTGGGGGTTACAATGAGGCTGGATTCCTTCTTTGTCTTTACTACTTTCTTTCCCACAACAAACCCATTAGTGTGAACTCAGAAGTAACTCCCATTGTGGTCAATGAGGTCCTCTGGATTAAAATGGGAGCTAGTTTCCCTCTTTGTGTTCTCTTCCCACCCAATTTCCCAGCACAAGCATATATGTGTCTACTTGGAAGTAACTCTCATTGTGCTCAATGAGGCTTGCTCCTGAAATGCAGGTGCATCTGGACTTTCAGGGGAAAGGAGAAAAGGGGGGGGGCTCTTCACAGCAAAGCTGATTCCTTTTTAAAAATCCTGTACTCCTCCATTATCCTCTCCTTTGTTGTCCTGGAAACATGGCCGAGGAGGCGGGAACATGGATGAGGTAATCAGACCCAACCCAGACTCCACTCAGCCATCAAGACAATAATTTGATTAGAGCTCAGTGGAAACAGCACCGAGCCCCATGCTACCGTGATGATAAGCCTGGACTTTAAGCACTGAAGAAACTGGAAAAGGAGACGATGCAATTGGGGAAACATCGCAACAAAGTTGCAAACAAAGTGAAGCTGATAGCATGGAAACACACCCTATGTCTCTGAAAGAGATGCTTTTCTCCTTGTATGGATTCAAAGTGACCATGGTGGCAGCTATGAACTCACTTTACAGCATCTATAACTGTGTAAAAAACACAGCTCCATGAACTTTGCTTTTAAGTTGGGATTTCCCCCCACCCCACTTGATCTTTCAAATAGTCAAATATTAAGTAGGGACATTTGGAAATTAATAAAAAAATCTCCCACAGGGAAAAGGGAAGCTGCCTGTTTGTTTGTTTTTTTGCCGACACATCTGTGCCACCCATGAGTTGTGTTCGACTCATTATACAACAATGATATATCATTTGTGGAGGCTGGCAAAAAGATGCTCTAATGACTGAAACAGAGTCGTTTGTGTACACTGCTGCTATCCCAGCTACCCTACACACTATGCTCCTCTAATTGGGTGCATAACCTTTCAGATAAATAACCAACAACATAAATGTCAGTGTATTCCCCTTAAATTAAGAGAGCACCAACAGTTCACTGATAGCATTTAAACTGATTTCTCTTTAGACTTCATGAAACAGCTACACAGTAGTTCTAATTTTAATTACATGTCAATCATTTCATTCGTTTTGCAAAACCCCTTGGGAATACGACTGGAGGGCAGTATAAAAATGACTTAGAATAAAGAAATACAGAAATAAAATTATCCAAATCTCTCTCTCTCTCTCCCCCCAATTCAAAATATGACCTGTAGCCAAAGTTTTGGCATTATGGACTGAATCGTTTGGGCAAAGGAAAAAAGGTCTATGTCTCAAGAACCAACTGCTGATGGGATTAGAATTGTCTTGCATAATGAATAACTAGTAATTAAAACACAAGAGCAAGTTCTGAGCTTGGTCATGCATCTGTAATCCAACTACAAACTTTGTGTAAATGAGTGAAGGCATGTGATTTGCATTCAATATGATGAGCTACAAATTCCAATATTAAGTAGTTAGCCCCCAGACTAAACACAGAGTCAAACATAATCAGGTCAGATTGTAAAATGAAGCTTTTACAAACTTCATACTGTTTCACAAAGTATAATTTCTCATCATACTAGAAACCAGGAACATCTTATGAAGCTGAATAGTGAGAGATTCAGGACAGACAAAAGGAAGGACTTCTTCTCACAATGCATAGTCAAATTGTGGAATTTGCTATTGCAAGATGAAGTGAAGACCACCAACATGGATGGCTTCAAAAGTGGATTGGACAAATCCCTGAAGAATAAGTCTACTAATGGCTACTAGTCATGATGGTTATATATTAGCTCCAGTATCAGAGGCAGTATGCCTCTGGAGTGGTATTGTAGTCATGCCCTGCTTGTGGGTTCCCCCTTGGCATTTCGTTTGGCTTTTAAAAAAATAATCTTTTTATTTGCAACACAATAGTAACAACAACAAACAAACCAAAACAAAAGGGGGGGATTCATATCACAAGGCATATCAATATACATTACTCATTAACTATTGGGAAAAGAAAAGAAAAAAGAAAACACAAGGAGGGGAAGAAAAAAGGATTAACATTCCATTCCAAATATATACATTCATATAAAGAGTCCATATATCTAAATAAGCACCCATACGACTTTTGGCAGTTGGAGGAGATATGTTCAAACGTAGCAAGAGCAGTAATATCTTCAGTCCACTGAGTGATAGGTGGTGGGTGTTTTTCCTTCCAAGCTTGGAGTGTAAGTCTCTTTGCAACAGTAAAGGCTCTCAGTATCCACTTTTGCTGTCAATCTGTTAATTCCCACATCACAGGGATGTAGTTTAAAAGTGCATGTACATCCACTATTATCACAGATTTTTCAAGAACAAAATTTCTACGAGCAATGACTTTCCAACCAAAAAGAAGCCACCACAGGACATGTCCACATCATATGCCTCAATGAAGCATTGTCCTCATTACATCGTCAATATATGGCAGAGGTGGCCAGCTTCTTCTTAGCAAGCCCCTGTGGTGTCCAGCATACACAAAGCATTCTGGTTGGCTGCTGTGGGAACAGAATGCTGGATAAGAAAGACTTTTGATCTCATTCAGAAGGGCTCTTCTTATATTGGGGATATTTGCACGTCATGGAAACCCATTGGTTTAGAAAACTGATGGGTTGTTGGGGATATGCAGGTATGCTGCCTGCAGTGCACCTGCCTCTTCCGCATTACAACCCATGATCGGCTCCTGCTAAGCGTGACAATCAACCCAGTGTTCTGGGTTCAGACCACAACAACCCATGGGCTAACCACTGGGATATTTACCCCCTAAACAACCCAGCAGTTTGGGTTTGGACATCATGCTCAGCAGGACGTGATCATGGATTGCTGAGGAAAAGTGAAAGAGGCGCCTGCGCTGCAGGCAGTGCATCCACTCACTCCCACTTGTGCACAGCAACCCGTTTTTTAAATGATAGGTTGTTGTTACGTGCAAACCAGGTCACACTTATGTGTTACTCAGCACCTTCTGGACAAAATGGAGACTCTAAGTCAGGGATGGGAAACCTCCAACTTGCAGGTTGAATCCAGCCTGTGGAAATTTCTCATCTGACCCACGGTGGTTTCCCTCCCAAGGCCCTCTCCCTCCCCCAAGCCCTCCTCTCTGCAGTGATTCCCCTTTGCAGGAATCCCCACTGTTAGGGGCATTGCTAGGCCTAGGCTCATGGGGCCTGGGGCCTGGATCAAGCTCCAAATGTCCATTGATACCAATGGAAGATTTTCTTTTCAGCTTAATTGTACAGGGTGGGGATAATTTTTCTACAGAAGGGAAAGAGAGAGAAGTGGGAGTGGGGAAGGAGATGTGGGGATGGGACAGCAAGAAATAGTGAATTAATTGTAATTAAAGAGGAATTACTGATTTGAGTTGAACTGGGGCGGGGTGCAAATAAGAATTTATTTTATTTGAGCTAACTTGGGTGAGAAATTAATTGGCTGGCTGTGCATTCTGTGAAATTTAAATCAATCCTAGTAATTATTTCTAAATTTGCATATATAGATCAAAATTAGTGGATGTAAATTTGTGTGGTATGGGCCCCAAGTCATTTACGTTCCTAGCAACACCCCTGCTTGTGGTTATATTGGATGACTGATATGAAATAACATGGCAGATTTCCCTTTGTGTGCCACTTGCCATCCCAACTGGGATGGAGAGGATGCATGAAGGAGGTGCCCGACTTAGGGGGTGTCTCCACCAGCGATTTACTCCGAGCCAGCCGCGTGTTGAGGTCATTAGGGATACATGACGTTGTGGCCATCCAGCAACCACCCCAGAGCTTATCAGGGAAAATACCAGATTTCTTGAGACTGCTTGAAGTCCGATTCTTTTCCTTAAGTCTGGTTCTCCCCAGTATAGTTGTTGTGTGCCCCAACCCCCGCATTTAGCTTGGGTATGCTAGCCCTGCCCAGGGGTGTGCCTTTCACCATGGCCCCGGTCAAGGGGGGTTTCCTCCCATTGTGCTGAATGAGGCTTGCCCTCTCAATGACCACAGAAATAACAGAGAAGCCCCTCAATTGACGCCATACATATCAAAGCCCAATTCCTTAGGTGTGATTAAGTGATCAAGCGAGATCTTAAGGCTCCAGTCCATTGCCTTAGGACGTAACTCCTTCACAGCTGATAGAGATCCTGTGTGTTAAAATGGGGGTTGGTTTTGGTCTTGTTCCCACAAAAAATCCATTAGTGTCTCCTCAGAAGTAACCCCCATTGCAGTCAATGAGACTTGTCTTTGAATGCCCACATCAGAACTTGCAGAGATTCCCCTCAATTGAAATGGCACACTTTAAGCCTAATTCCTTAAGAGTGATCAAGTGCGATCTCGAGGCTCCAATCCATTGCCTTAGGAAGTACTTCACAGCTTTGTTATAGAGATCCCCCGGGTTACAATGGGGGCTGGTTTCTGCCTCTGTGTTTACTGGTCTCTTTCCCACAACAAACCCATTACTGTCTCCTCAGAAGTAACTCTCATTATGGTTAATGAGGTCCTGTGGGTTAAAATGGGGGCTGGTTTCCGTCTTTGTGTTCTCCCCCCACTTTCCCAGCACAAGCATATGTGTGTCTACTGAGAAGTAACTCCCATTGTGCTCAATGAGGCTTGCTCCTGAGGTGCAGGTGCATCTGGACTTTCAGGGGAAAGGAGAAAGGGCAGGAGGGGGGAAGCCCCTCTTATTGGTTGAGTAGCCCCTGCCAGTCAGATGACATTCACTCCAACCTCCACCCCCACCAGGGAGTATGTTCTGTGAAGCGATTTTTACTGGTGCAGAGAATCTGCTCGTGGAATCCTGCTCACAGCAAAGCCGATTCCTTTAAAAAAAATCCAGTACTCCTCCATTAGCTTCTCCTTCCGTTGTCGTGGAAACATGGCCTGGAGGAGCCACTCCTCCAAGTGCTGGCCCAATCCCTTTCTCCTTGCAGAGCAAGGCAGAGCTCCATGCCTCTCTTTGCATGGAGAAAGGTAAAATGGGTGGGTGTGGAGGGGGCAGGGCGGCACCTTGGCTCCCCTGAGGCAATCCAGTCTGCCAAATTCAACTGGGGGGAGCAGTCTTGACCCAGGACTAAAAAAAGAAGCTTGTTTTAAGCTGTTTCAGAGCCCAGCTATTCTCTCCTTTAGAGCCTTTGGAATCTTTTGCAGGATTAGCCCCAGCTGCATCACAATTCACAGCACGGGTTGTGCAGTCAGGCCAGATGGACAGACAGTGAAAAAATCAGAAGTCAGTCACAGCATTTCAGAGTCCCTTCCCCATGAATCATTGAAACCCAAACCCATGTTGCCTCCAATAGGTATGATCTTGTTGTGCATCAAATACTATCATTAACAGTTGTTAGCAGCACTGTTGGTTGAAGGTGGAATAAATTTCAACTCTCATAGTCTTTACCTTCCTTTATGCACGTCCTCCCCCCACCCCCATTTTCCCAGCCAGAGAGAACTATGTAACTCCATGCACTCACCAGGATGTTGTTTGTGTGTTTTGTAAACAGGAGGCCCCCATACTACTCTGCAGTATCCCAGAAGAATTTCAAAAGCAGCTTGTCATAAAATATGGGAGCGTGTGCTGCTTCTGCTGAGGTTCTGGATGTGTGCAAGCCCTTGGGTGCACCTAAAGTAAACCTTCTGGGATGTGGCCCCCTGTGTATAGTGTAGTGCTATGATATTCTTGACCAGGCTATTTACAGGCAATACAGGGCAAATCAGGACAGAGTCTGGACCCCGGTTCCAGCGCTTACAGCTGCCTCCCAGCAGGGCAACGCACCGACAGGAGATCCAATGCTTCCTTCTTGTGCTTCCTTGCCTAACCTTCGCTGTATTTATTTTTTCACCCAGTTACCATGACTAACACACCGACAGGGAGCTGGAGATTTAAACAAGCATTTAAGAAGGTCATCTGAGAATTCCCAGAATGCTAATGTGGTAAAGCACACACACTGGGGAGAGGGTGTGGGCTGCTCGCTCAGTACTTCAGCTTGAAAAGTGCTCATCAACACCAAGTCACAGCCAACCACTTAATTAATTATATGCAAAATACTGGCAATGCAAATGAATCTAATGCAGATGAATATTTATCAGTGGGGTATTTGCATTCCATTCCCAGGAACCCCAATGGATAGGAACTGCTGACAATGAATAAAAGCTCTTGGCCTCCTATGCAAGACCAGTGCTAAGACAGACTTTAACTCTAGATTTCATCTCCTTTTAAGATATTCCATGGCAATGATCCTGAGGCAGAAGGCTAGTTCTGCAGACTTGCTCACATAACTGCTTCAGTGACTGGTGGCCTGGCAAATTGGGCTGACCTTTGTGATGCAAGTTAGGCCTTTTGAACATGTCAGCTCAGTGGGAGAACAGCCTTGGTATGTGGCGTCCAATGTAAGCTTCTTGCCATTAATATCACTATCAACTGTCTTTACCTTTGGAGGTGTGTGATCAAGGAATGGTTCCAACCCTAATCACACCCTCAGCTTTCCAAGTAAAATGTTATCAAGGAATGTGGTAAAATAAGCAGTAGTTTTGAAGATTTAGAAACAGTTAGGTGGGGGGTGGGGGAAAAATGCTGCATAGAGAAACCACAACACGTAATTATAAATGGTGCTTGGTGTATGCAAATGGTACATGCAATACTGCATCCCATCCATCCATCCATCCATCCATCCATCTCTATACTGCCCAACACCAAAGCTCTCTGGGCATTTTAGAAGGATTAAAACTTTAAAAAGACAATACAATAACATGGGGTAGTATCCAATGTTAATTCTACATAGAGTAGACCCATTGATATAGTTGTGACTAACAAGTCTCATTCATTTCAATGGGTCTACTCTACACAGGAATAACACTGGATACTACCCATGATATAAAACCAACGTACAAAAACGTAACAATTTAAAACAATCAGCAGTAAATCCCAAGGCCCATTAAAAACCTTATCATATGCTATCAAATGCCTGAGAGTAAAAGAAAGTCTTAACCTGGCACTGAAAAGATGACAATGTTGGCACCGGGTGGCCCTTACTAGGAAGAGCGCTCAATAATTACCTGAAGGTTACCTGAAGGATCGCCTCCTCCCATATGTGCCTGCCCGGACCTTAAGATCATCATCAGCGGCCCTTCTCCGTGAGCCCCTGCCAAAGGAAGTGAGGCGGGTGGCTACTAGGAGGAGGGCTTTTTCTGTTGTGGCACCCCGGCTCTGGAATGAGCTCCCTAGTGAGGTTCGCCTGGCGCCTACATTGTTTTCCTTTCGGCGCCAGGTGAAGACCTTTTTATTTTCCCAGGCATTTTAGCATTTTAGCTTTCTAAATTTTTATCTTTGCTGTTTTAAATCTGTATTTTAAACTCCTGCACTGCTGCTAGGTTTTATTGTGGTTGTATTGTTATATTGTGGTTTTAATGTTTTGTATATTTTAAATTGTTTTATTGTGTGTTGTTTGGATTTAATTTTTATGAACCGCCCAGAGAGCTTCGGCTATTGGGCGGTATAGAAATGAAATGAAATAAATAAATAAATAAATAATTGAGGGCCACTACCCAGAAGAACCTCTCCCTTGTTGCCATTAGGGACACTGGAAAAATCCGCAATGGAACCAAATGACTTCAGATTTTTATGAATCCAACCCATGGATTCTGCAGCGGACTGGCTTCTCCCCTGTCGGGTGACTTGTGGACCGTTTTTTAACTTTCTGGAATTTTACGCCAATTTCGTCATAGAAAAATATGCAAAAATTAAAAAACTGTCCCAAAATGCATGTTTCCCCCATAGGCTAAAGCATAAAAATGTGCATTTGGGGGGATTTGCACATTTGGGGGGAATTTGTGCATTTTTGCATGTGCAGATTTGCGCAAACTCAGAAACTAAAACAAATTCTGATTCCATCGATAGGCAGATGATGGAACAAAAGGTGCTTGACAATCTGCAAAACACAGACAGAATGGATTTTACACAACCCATACATCCCTAGTTGCCATCCTCCGAGCATCCCTCTGAGCACAGTGGAGTATTGCAGTTCAGAGAATAGATAACAAGTATGTTTAGTGAAACAGTAATATTTAGAAACATTACATGTCTTTTTGAAACATTTGCCATGAACAATATTTCAGAGCCAAAATACTGTTACTGGCACTTGTGTTCCTGAACTGCACGGTTGTTCCTGAGGTGCACACAGGTTGCTTCCCTGCAGTCGTGAGAGAGGCAAAGGTGGAGAGGCAACACCATCTTCCTGGCCTTCTGTAACAACTTTCTGTGCTGCTGAGTTATGTTCACCTCCTACCTGGTTGAAGATGTGATGCTCTATATATGAACTCACCCCCAAACCCACTCTCAAATGGTTTTGCAGGAATCTACTATACAGAGTGGAGAACTTTTTTTCACCCCAAGGGTCACATTCCCTTGTGGGTAACTTGGGGGATGCATACCAGGGGCTGCTGGAGCCAGAGCCAAAAGTAGGCAAGGCCAAAACCATACCCATTCCCCATTCCCCCCCCCGTCTCTCTCTCTCTCTCTCTCTCTCTCTCTCACACACACACACACACACACACACACACGTCCCTTCACCCAGCAATTAAGCTCTTCAAAAGGCTAGCATTGGAACCAAGTGTTTTTCAAGCCTAGTTACAGCATAGGTGTGATTTGGCCTGCAGCTCCAACGGGTTGGCTTTTTAAACCCTCACTGTTGCAGCTGTGGGGCCACGGAGAGGACGCAGGCCACATCTGGCCCATGGGCCTCCAGCTTCCCATCCCTCTCCTATAGACATGTACTACAAACTCTGGGTCACTTTTCTTAATGGACAGGCACCTTATCATGCAGGGGTTCTACCTGTGTTGGTCACTGGACACCTTTAATAGAGTAAGACTTTTGAGATGCATAATATATTAAAATGTATACCCAAGAAAATAGTTCAGATCTCCCACGACCACTTAATTAGCACAAATGCAAATTGTGTTGGACTTACTATGCCAGTTACGAACCTACATTTCAATTACACTGGAATAAGCTGCTTGCCCTACCCATCACATGACCACCTCTGCAGGTCACAAAAGGGAAGGAGCTTGTGCAACAACTAGGAAAAAACAAATACCTCACTTTAGAAGAGTGATGAATACAGCACTGAAAGTGATTCATTCAGCATTAATGCTACAGTTGTTCGCTTGTTGTGCTCATTGTAAACCTGACTCCTTATCTTAAGCTCTCTTTTTAATGGTTTTATTGATTTTGTCGGGCTTAACCATCTTGTTTCCAAAATACTTCAGTGTGTGTGTGTGATATAATCTGCAAACACACATCTTTCAATACACGCACACACGCACACTTAAACTTTTGTTTTGTTGCCACAGTTGCTTATGGTAGGACTTTTTGTCCTACCATAATATAAATGAATAGAATGACATTTTGACAGGTTTTGGCCTGCATTAGGACTATTCAGTCCCAGAAAAAGCATCCAAGAAAATTGCTTCACATCTACCTGCCTCATGCAACTTTTAACCTGATGAATTTCCATCATCATTTCCCAAAGTTAAAATGACGCAGATCTGGAGAGCTTGGAGCATTCCTATTTTTAGCCATTACTAGTTTAGCTCCTCTTAGGTGTTATATCAGCCTTTGATTTTTAAAGGGAGAGTGGCCCTTGCTTTTTGTCCTGGTATACTTTGCGGCAACCTGTGACCTTTTGCAGTCTATACAAGCTAGCCTAATGCAAAAATGTAGCCTGAGGCTATATTCCTATACACCAGGGCTGCAGAACCTCAGGTCTGGGGGCCAAATCCAGGCCTCTGAGATTCCTCAGATGGCCATGCCCCCTTCCCCATGACCCATCCCCTTTTCCCCAACCTATGTTCATTTGGTAGTTTCCTAGCTTTATTGCAGTTTCCCTCCATTCTAAATGGTTTAAATGCCTCTCCTAAGGCTTACTTACTGGCAGTAAAAAGCTTTCAGCTAAAATATGCTGGTATTTTTGGCCTTCACTTCTTTTGCCTTTGGCCCTACCCATCATTGGAATGGGGCCACTGAGAGCTTCTCCAAAATGGAATTTGGACCTTGGGCTGAAAGAGGTTTAGCATTTGCTATAGACACTTCCCTGGGTGTAAGTCCCACTGAACTCAGCAGGACTTACTTCTGAGCAGATGTACATAGGATTGCACTGGGAATCACCATCTTAAGACTGCAGCATGGTATAGTGCAGACCGGGCTTCTACCATGCCCTCAAGCCAGCAACATCTTTTTTTCTCCCTCCCCATCATTTTTGTTGGTGTGTATTATTATTACTACCACTACTACATTTCTCCTCTTGCAAGGAACCAAAAGTGGCTTACATTTCTCCTCCTCTCCATTTTATCCTCACAACATGCCTGTGAATAGGTTAGGCTGAGAGTTAATGACTGGCCCAAAGTCATCCAGTGAGCTTCATGGCTGAGCGGGAACTAGAAGTAGAACCTGAGTCTCCCAAATACTAGTCCAACACTCTAACCACTACACAACACTGGCTGTTGTTTAACTTTGAACCTGAGGGAGGCTTCTCTAAGAAAAACTAGCTCAGTAACTTTTTACTGGTCCTAAGAAAGGCATTCCTGTGTTGATTTTCCCTCTCCCCTCTGATTGGACCAACATGGCCACCTGCATTATTTTTTTTAATCAGCTTTTTTGCACGCAATTGTCCTGTGTCAGGAATAATGTGTTTGCTGGATTCAGCTCAATCTTTTGGTTGGGTTTCTTCCATTTTTTCAGCACTATTCTCTAGTAGGATTGTATTCATGGACATTCCCCAACACATCTGCAGATAAGTGCTGAGGAATTAAACACCAGACTGTTGCTAAGGACTGGCTCCTGTGATTCAGTTTCTGTAACTTAAGGATTTGAAGGCACAAGCACAACTTCAAGTAAAATGCAACAGTATGTTATGTTGGGGCGGGGGGGTGTGTGTGGAGGAAGCGGTTCTGTAAGATGTATGTGCCAGAGAGACTTGCCTCTTGCAGAATCCGTACTCTTATCTTAATTCAAGTTCAGACACCACAATACTGGAACTGGTCCTAGGGTTCTTGAATCCTTGCTATCTTCCCCTTACCAGTTAAAAGGGAAATCTATGCTCTCTACAAGCGATTCATCTTGTTATCAGATGTGAAGGAACAGCATGGGCTACACAAGTGTAGGGTTATAGCCAAGGTTAGTTCTACTTAGAGTAGACTCATTGAAATAAATGGGACTTAAGTCAGACTAAGATTGGTTACAACCCATAAGCAGCATGCTTTCGCACTCCTCTATGGTTGTTTTCCTCCTAAGTGAATAGGACCAATTTTTCAACTGATTGTATTCTATTTGTAAAAAGTATGCCCCACACCCTAGTCCAAAATGCTAAAGAAAACAAAAGCTCTCTATACTGTACAAAATATCATCAACAGTAACAATACTGCTTTCAATACAAATGTACCAAATTACACCAGTAGAGTTTCTGGCCCAGTTCTGTCCACACCTGCGGTATATTGGAGCTTGAAAGTATGGAAAAAATCTGAAGCTTTGCAAAAGCCATTTCCTTCAATGTACTAAATGCCAAAAGGGAAACAAAGAAGAACACCTATATAAACAAAGAATTGCACAGACAGTGCAGGGACATATATGGAAACCTTTGAACAAAACCAAGCCAGTTGAGTGTTCTGGCATGTTTGATGCTCAGCCATAACATGCAGTGAGGCGTGTGGCAGATTCATTAGGCGCTGTGGATTTTCAAATGGCTTAGAATCACAAGAGCAGCCGAACTCAATTATGCACTTACAGATGAAAATTCCCATTGATCATCAGTTCTTGTATGCTTCATATTGCTCTTAGGGGAAGGGGATTTCTCATCATCAAGTTTCAGGATAGCAAGTACCTCCTTTCTCCCCCACTACCCAACTACTACAATTTTGATAATGGCAAGATATTGCCAGGGTTAGCATCAAGGTTAGGCATAGTCAGGCACCTGCCATGGGCCCACACCCCAACTTGGGCCCACGGACAAGCATCCCCTGACCTTGCTCCTCCTCTCCTTTTCATCATTGCAACCTGCTTGTTCACCTGCCCCTCGCTCTGGCCCAAACAATGGTGGCTGTGAGGAGGAAGAGCAGTAGATATTACTGCCTGCTTGCTCACTTGCTCTCCACCCATCAAGCAACCAAGTGGTAGCAATGATGAGAAAGAGGATGCAGAACAATAGCTGCTGGTAACAACGGTGATGACTAGGTAGACTCACTCATGGAAGGGGCCCAAGGGCCCTCCAAAACCTACAGCCATCACTGGATACTGCAATCTATCCTGTAGCCATCCAGCAGGTATGCTGTTCTACCACAAAGGTAACAACAGAATCCAAAGCACTGCCCTGGACTCATTGCTGATATTGTGCCAAATGAAATGATTGGACTGAGCATATTAACTACTTTACTTAAACCTTTGCACAGAAGAACACGTTGACATATGCAACACCGTCTCCATCACCAAACTGTACTTACGAATATCTCAGTTAATGCCCTCTACAGTCCTTCATGGTAACTACCTAAGATACTTCACCGTCTACATTTTTTCATTGTGTATTGATGGGGTTGAGGACCTTCCTTATTATTTGTTCAATTGTTCTTTGACTTGCTAAAAAAATGTAACAAACCCATCAGTTTGCCAGAAGATAGACTTCTTGGGTTTCAATAAGGATATAAGGAGTTTTCTACTCTCCAGAGCAATCTTATGGCTGCTAGACAGTGGCTAGACAGCCATAGGATTTGTCGTTTTCTGGGAACTGACCTCGGAGCCCGCACTCTGAGATTGGTTCCTGGAAAACTGACCTCCCCCCAATTCTGTGCTGCCTCGGAGGCAGCGCGGAACAGTCCCGTCCTCCGCAGTCTCAAAAGGAAGCGTGGAGCGGCCAAAAAGGGGTGTGGCTGGGGGCGTTCTGGGGCGGGGAGAGCATAGCTGCCTGTACAATACATCCAGTGTGTCATACAGCAGCCTCCCTCCCCACTCCATGCTCCTGTGGCTAGGCATAGCAGAAAAAGCAGGGCAGGAGAGGCGTGGAGGGAACAATCCCCTCTGTGCTTCTCCTGCCCTGCTTTGGATAGGTAGTCACCTCCAAGTTTGGAGGCAGCTGCCTATCTTGATAGGATTGTGCCCTAACAGTGTTAGCTAAGGCCCATGCCAGAATATATAACACAGAAGTAAAGGGTTGCATCGGAGAAGTTTGATTGTTTGTTTGTTTATTTATTTTAATCTCGTATGTTTTATCCTTGGTTTGGTTAACAGACACTTTTCTAAAAATTAGAAATCAGTATTATGGAATTTTATCTTTAGGTTAAGTTTGTTCTGGATTATTAATCATTTTATTTGATCTATGTTTAATTTGTCCACTTTTGCTTTCATAATATATTGGCTACTTTTTGTGTTATATTGTGATGAACTAGAGTTATTAACAATAAAACTGAGCTGAATCTGCAAATGTTTAAAACTGAGTGCCTCATACCTTGGGCTCTTGGTCCTATAGTAATATCACGCGTGTATGACTTTGAAGCCATGTGAAGGTGGAACTGCATGAAGCTTTTGAGCCAACAGGAACTCAGTCTGTTGTGGAGGCCCTTCTGATCAAATCTGCCTATATCCTCATGTCACACGACACTGAAATTGCCAGTGAAATTTGGTCATGTGTGGAGGCAACTTGCCAGCTTTTAAATGCTGGCTTAATGTATGCATTGAAGCAGCTGCTATTTGAAAGCCGCCCCCCCCCCCCCCGTAGGGATACAAAGGTTTCCCAAGTGCACTTTACACTGCAGAACTTGCGCAGAAGTAGAACATAGTCCACAGTACAATAATAATCCTCTAAAGATGAGACTGTTATCTTCTGTCACTTGCACAATGTCCAAAAAATGTCAGCCTCTTACCACTTCCTGTTTTCTTTCTGGAAAAATCCCCATCACGGGGCAAAAAATATCCTCAGAACCTATTGATTTTGCCATTGGGGTGTTTTTATGTCCCCAAATGAAGCAACATTTTGGGAGTATAAAGAGTGTTCCAAGGAAAACTCATCTAAGGAAGCAGGATTAAGTGGATGTCAGTAGGTTGGCATAAACAATGGAATTTCACTGAGGAACATTTACTTCACCAGAGCCAGATTTGTTATGGGGGGGAGAAATACTGCACAAGACCGAAAGTGTGAGTTCTTAATAATAATAACGTGTTACCTTGACGGTTATGATACTTTTCTAATATTTTGAGTTTTAAAGATTCTGCCTCTCACACCACGGGCACATTTCCGGTTGTGGGGCATTTTACCATCCCAAGATACACTGGAAAATGGCTTGGGCTTAGTAAAATGGTTAATAGTTCCTTTTCACAACCAACATAGTGAAAACAAGCTAGTCAGTCAAGAAAAAACTATTTGTTGGGCCAGCTACTATGAGCAAATCTTCACAAGCGTCCAATTCTTCAAGAGCTTTTTTTCTTATCAGTTAACTTGATCCTTAATAAATTTGCATAGTGTCCAGTTTTCTTGATGGGTTACTGTTTGGAATATACCTAAACATGTATTCAATGCAATTCCCTCCCACAGTGACTGGAACTCCCACCCATAACACTTACATGACAGTCACCCGCCCCCATTCTCCCTTCAAATTCCCCCCCCCAAACCCACCTTCACAAAACCTGCTTAGTCCTCATTCCCTATTGAAACGAAGTCTAAGTGTATATAACTAAATACACATTCTTCCCCTGTTTACTCTTCCCTCCATCTTCCTCCCCTCTCTCTACTTAGTCTGTGTCAAATTTTAGATTGTAAGCTCCTCGGGACAAGGACCAATGCTGTTTCTGATAGTCTGTAAAGCACTGCACACATTGATGTCACAATATAAATGGCAGACAACAACAATAATAAAAAATACTAATGGCTTTTAGAGACCACAAGTGGGAGCTGCAACAAAATGTTGCAGTGCAGAGTGCTCCTGTTTAGTGTTCCATTCAGTTCAGCCACACCTTCCTCCATGATACTCCATTCCGTTCCCCTTTCCACCCTGGTTTTCCATCTCTGTATTAACAGTCAGTCAGCATTCTGTGGCCACTGAGCATGCTCAGTTCTTGCTGGAATGCTCTTGGGATTCTTTTTATTTTAGAGATTCTATGAATTTCTGCAAACCTTCGGGTTCCTCTAAGCCAGCTGATACCTCCCTGTTTTGGCTACATAAGGCCCTTCTGAACTTTGGAAATAGAGGGAATGCTCAGCTGCTATGCCCATTCCCCCCCTCCCATTTTTATTTTTACAGTGCTGACAATAGTATATAAAAATATACAACAAATAATAATTCCAAATATTAGCAACTATTTAAACAATATAGAGTATAATCAAATTTATCAACAAAACCAGGAAATATCACAAAGTTCCCAATTACACAAAAGGCTGTACATCCTCTTGATTCTTGTTACACCAATACATTACAAATAAAGACCACTTTTCTGTAAATCTATTATTTTGCTGTCTTCCCTCTCTAACCCTTACTATGTTAGTTAACTTAACCATATATATTATTTCCCATATTTTAATAATCCAATCATCAACTGTGGGGGCTCTTGTTTTTTTTCCAGTTTGCCGGTATCAGCATTCTGGTGCCTGTGAATAAATGCACTATCATCTCTATGTCATCAGATAGAACAACTTTCTTGACATAACCAAAATGAATAACTATTGGATCCAAAGGTAGTCTGTATCCTGATACAATCTCAATTTAATCTATTATGTTTAACCAATAGTCCTTAATCATTGGGCAAAACCAAAAAAACATGGGCCATATCTGCGTTAGGCATTTTACATCTCCAGCACCTGTTATCACCCTTGTGATAAATGTGGTTAAGCCTTGCAGGCGTTAAATACCAGTGGAACATAAATTTGAGAAAAAAAAATTCTTGCAGGTTTGTACTAATAGTCTGCTGTGATACATTATTCCAGATCCAAGTCCAGGCGCTTACTGGAATCAGACAAGTTAGTTCTCTTTCCCATCAAGTCAGAAAAGTTAGTATCAGCTTTTCTGATAGTTATTAATTGTAAGATCTAAATCTGATAGAACTTTATAGAGCTTACTTAATAGGTTTTCCTGATTTTGTATCATCAAATTTTCAAAGGTGTTTTTTCCCCAAAGAGGTCCAGATTTCCTTAGTAATCTTAAGGCTGTACTTCTGTGCTGTAGATGCTGAAAAAATAAAGGTTGGGAATATTGCATTTCATTCTGTATTTGTTCATATAATTTAAATGTTTCCTTATCTATAAGTGTGGTTATTAGCCCATGATTGTATCATAAAGATAGATTGCCTAATTGCGTTTCATCTGTCATCTCGTCGTTATATGTAATAGCTGTTAATGGAGATAAACCTGGACTTAATACTTTTTAAAGTTTCAACCAGTTGTTAAACAGGGTTTTGGTACATGGGTTTATTCTTAACATATTTCTATCAAATTTATTATAGAACCATAGAGTATTTTTCAACTCTGTTGAGACATTATAATGTTCTAATTCAGTTGCTTTATCTGGATTAAACCATGTCTTCAAATGCATAAGCAGAGCCTCAGCGTAATAATTTTTTATGGTCGGGAAGGCTAATCCACCATTCTTTGTTGGTTTTATTAAAAGTTTGGGGTTTTTTTTTTGCTACTTTTGGTTTTTTCCCATTCCAGACAAAATCTAAGAACACTGTTTGCCAGTTTCCAAGTATCTTTTGTGAGACCTTTAATGGTATATTTGAGAACAAAAATAATTTTTTGGAAGTACCACCATTTTTAAGGCAGATATCCTACCCATCCAAGAAATATGAAGCTGGTTCCAGCGAGCCAAGTTTACTTCAAGCATGACCTTACAATGATTATATTCTGTTAAGATATCAAGATTGTGTGTATTGGATTTTTAATGCATAATCCTTTGGTTACAATATGTGCAAACTGTTTCTAGGGAATTTCAGTTTGAGAATCTTCTTTAGGGATGGGAAAATGGATGATGTTTGAGCTCATCGAGGTTCTGTTTTCTACCTCAGTGCTCATTTCGCCTTGTTTTCGCTCCTAAACATGAGGATATTTCCCCCCCTGCCCAAACAGGAAAAGTGTGCATTTTTCAAACATGAAAAATGCACACTTTTCCAAGCATACAACCCAAATGTGCACTGACACACGCACACCACTACAGGCTAAAGCACGAAAATGCGTTTTGGCAGCCAGGTGTGTGTGCGTAATTTGCATCTTTGGAAGTGAGCATTAGTGCAAGTGCACACTTTTGAACGCACACACAACCTTGGGAAATGGCAAACATTTCCTGAGACTTGTGTGCCTGCTCATGTTCGTGTTTGTGGGTGTGAACGGGACATGTTCACATGATTTGAGAACAGGAATGAAATTCTTGTTCCTGGAAGTAGGCATGTTCCTGAGATTTGGGTGTGCATGATCCTATTCTCAAGAGCAAACATATGAAAATGCAGTATACACATGTTCACACACCTGACAAATTATCCTAAACATTAAGACACTACATTTGCAAGAACTTGGAATTAAAAGCACACATATCAAAATAAGACACAGAGCTGGCTGGCCGATCTTTATGAAAGACTTTCTGCAGGGAAGAAACCGCATAATATATTCAAGATGTCAGAGGTTAGCCATAGTGCACGTGAATCACACTGTGCCTGCCTCACCTTTCACTTTTACTGCTGTAATTAGATTACAAAGTTTTTATTGCCATTTTAAATTCTTCCTTTATAGGTTGCTACCCAGCTATGGCCTTTTCTACATCACACTAAGAGCTCAATGTGTTTAATTTTTTGCTCCTACAATGCTGGATTAACTTTGAAGGATTGTTGAAGTCACAAGTCAGTCACCCTTGCCCTCCTAATGGGATCTCACTGCTGGGACATGACCTTGAAGTGTAATATATACAATCAGCTATATTTATTGGTGGTGGGAGTAAGGCGGGAAGTAAGAGCAGCTGGATTGCATAAACTTTGAGGGCATTTGTCCTGCCTACAGTAGCCATGACATGTTTAGACTAGTGTGACACAGTCCAGCAAAACCTTCTTCCTACTAGTGGTATGTGATGAACTGATAAGGAGATGGTACCTATGAAAACCCAAAAGGTTATGAGAGAGAAGACAATTAGTTGCCAGATCGTTTGAATGAAAGGGAGGATCTGTGGCTAAAGATTTGGGGACAGTCTTACTATGTAAGTGAGGGTCTCTCAAAGAGGCTCTGGAACCTTATACTGAGTCAGAACCCTTTTTCCTGCCCTACCTGGAGATGCTGGGGGTTGAGCCAGGATCCTTATGTGGCAAAGCATGTGCTCCACCATTGATTTATGGCCCTCCCCACTTCAGGAACTTTGCAAAACAGGAACTAGAGCAGGGATGGGAAACATGCAGCCTGCTTCCAGCCCCCTAGTCTTCTTCCCACCAAAACTACCTGCTAGGGATGTACAGATTGTGTGAAATCTGGTCCATTTGTGTTTCGTGGATTGTCAGGCACCTTTCTTTCCGTCGCCCACCTATTGACAGAATCTAATTTTTTTTTGTTCCCAAATTTCTGCAAATCCGCATTTGTGCAAATATGCAACTGCACATGCACAAATTCTCCAAAATGCACCTTTTCATGCTTTAGCCTATGGGGGAAATGCAGATTTTTGGCCAGGGTTTTTTATTTCGCATATTTTTCTATGACAAAATTTGCGCAAAATTCAGTAAGTTAGAAAATCGGTCCACAAGTCCACAGAATCCACCCAACAGGGGGAAAGGCCACTGTGGAATCCACAGGTCAGAGCCATGAAAATCTGAACTGACTTGGTTCTGTTGCAGAGTTCTCCAACACCCCTACTGCCTGCATCACGTGGCAGCAAATTAAAAAAAAATTGGTGCCAAACTACGACAGATCCTTAAAAAGGGCAAATTTAGCTAGAGTGTGGCCTGCAAGGGGGGCAACCGAGGGGGAACAGCCCCCTGGCCCTCCCCACAAGTTGCTCACCTTGAACTACAGAATATCAGCACTACTTAATAGGCTTATCTCTTGCTTCAGGGAATAAACTATTCTACTCCCATGTGTACATATTCCCATAGGCACAACTGAAATCGCCCACTGCTAAAAATTAATACCACCCTTGAACGTAACTAGTGGGCAGCCATAACTAGCAACTCCCCAAAATCTATGAAGACTAGTTCAAAATATCTGGCAGGTCAGATATCAATGGTTACAGAAACTCATTTAATCTCATAAAGTAATAAACTCAATCACACTGTCATTTTAATAGCTTGGGGCTAAATCTAATGTTATGTGTTATGTGAGCAAAACAAGATTTCCCTTCCCCTCCTCCCTGCTACAGCCCCCCCCCCAATCTGTTCCAGAGGGTCCCCCATCCCTCCAGAGCAGATTTGGGGTGGGGGTGGGAGGCTGCAGGAGTGAGGGAGAATTTGATCCATCAGTGGTGTCCGTTCCACTGGTGGAAGGACTCCATTGGATACAACCCATAACTGCAAAACAATATTAGCTACTATTTCCTAGCAACTCTGAAACAATGCCAATGCAGTGAGATGCTGCTGAGGCAATATCCAGAGATATTGGATGATTGCAGCCACTGTCTTATTGTCCCTGAGCTTCCATGTACTGGGAACCAGCAGGCACCAAGTAACTAATGACAGAGTTTCAAATACAAAATGTTTATCTTACCCTTCCCCAACCCGGAACCCTACAGATATGCTGGAATACAACTCCCATTGTCTCCAGCAAGCAGGCAGGGGTGATGGGAACTGTAGTCCAACAACTAAGGGGGGATTATGGCAATTGTAGCCCAACACCTCTGGAGGGCACCACTTTGGGGAAGGCTGATCTATCCTATCGAAGAGGCCAGAGAAGGCAAATAGCTTGTGTCCATTTTCTACTTTCTAATGATATCTCAAAGTGACCTGTGTTTCTTACATAATCCAAGTGCATCTACGGGATGATCCACACATGTTTTGAGCCTAGTGTGGCTGCTCCAGTTGAAACTATTTTTTAAGGATTTAGACAACCACGAAACTGAATGATCTGAAATAATTGTAGCCAAACAAGTGCATGCAAATGTGCTCAAATGTTCAGTCAGAGGCAACCATGAAATTCACCACGTTAGCTGCTCTCATTGTTGGTGGTGTCTGAATCTGTCAGTGACTCATGAGCACTGGCTTCTGGAGAAAACTAGGCACGTTCTTTTGTCTGAACAGAACCTTCCCATCTGGAATGTGTGGTGATTAAGATAAAGAATTTCACATGGCCACAGAATAACTGAGAGTCCCGGGCTTGTAAAATACACCATTTCCTCCATTAATTGCGTCCACGTGGAGTTGTAACCAAGTAGCTGGAACAAATAAACCTAAAGCAATATTGTTTCCCTTTTAAAAATATTTCACTTAATTTGTGTAAGAGGTTTGAACTCATTAAAAATAGACCATCTCCCAGGAGAGTTTTTGTTCACCTTCCTGACTGCATCACCCTCCTTCTCCGCGACAGCGAGCATATATTAGTCTATTAAATGCTTACTATTAAACCTCAGTGTGACCAGAGCTCCTGAAAGACTGCCCATAAGACACAGCTCTATGTGTCTCCCCCCCACCCCGCTTCCTCTACAAAACGTATGGGAAAAGAAAACAGAAGAAAGTGGAATTCAGTACCTAACTAGATCCAATTCTCAACACACTGATTTACTCAAATATGTGGGCAGCACCTTTGACCCATCACATCCCTCTTCGCACCACATTTCCCCTAATGAGGATAGATAGAAGAATGCCATATAATAAACAGATGAGGAAAGCTTCTATTTGGGACAGGGCATGGCTCAGTGGAAGAGCACATGCCTCGTGTGCAACAGGTTTCCAGGTTCAATCCCCGACACCTCCACAGAAAGAATATCAGGTGCAAAATATTATCTCCCAAGATCCTGCAGAGACCCTGCAAGTCAGAATAGACCAGCCTTCCCCAACCTGGTGCCCTCCAGATATTTCAGACAATAATTCCCATCAGCCCCAGCCAGTATGACCAAAAGGCAGAGCTGATGGGACTTATAGTCCAAAATACCCGAAGAGCACCAGGTTGTGTAAAGCTGGAATAGACAAAAGTGGGGTAGATGTACAGATAGTCCCACCCAATATGGCAGCTATTTTATATTCATGTGACTCTCAGGAGGACCTTTTGATTAGGGCTATCCCTGAAGCCCGAGTTCCGAGTTGGTGGGGTGGTTTGGGCCGCTTTGGGCTGCCTCAGAGTTGAGGTGGAGGGGACACAAAGTGGCCTGAAGCGAATCAGGTCACTCCGAAGCGCTTTGGTGTTATCCAGAGGCCCAGCTGCCATGCTGCCACCCAGTCCCCAGCTCCTTACCTGGGTCCTCTGGACATGCGCTGGCACCCATCTTATTGTTCCAGGGCGGGGGGAGCCAGTTTAAAAATGCGAGCTGCTGCCACTGGCCTAACTCAGGTCTCATGGGCATCTCACAAGCAAGGAACCCATAAGGTCTTGAGTAGAGGCGGAGTCATCCTCCAACTGGGCTCCCTCCCCTCCTTGCAAGGAAGGGAGAGGGTGCAGTTGGGGGGCGACTCCTGCCCTCGTGCCTGTCCAATGTGCATGGTCTCCATCTGTGCAAGGAAGGAGGCCATGCAGGCTTGACAGGCAGCCAGTGCCTCCCACCAATCGCCTGTTCTGCCCTCCTTGCAAAGAGGGCAGAACAGGCGGCTGGAGGACCGCAACGGGCAGTGCCAGCAGCACCTTCCCAAGTGGCGGCTCCCCTGGTGGTACCAGCAGCAGCGGCAGCTCCCCTGGTGGCGGTGGCGCCCCCCCCGGAACAAGGGCCCAGGTAAAGAGCTGGGGGCTGGGCAGCATGTTGGGAGGCCCAAAGCAGGGTTCGGATATCTGAATCCCTCTTTGGCTTCATAGGCTGAGGTGAGTACCCCCTCCCGAATCAGCCCAAGTGGAATCGGGCCTGCCTTGGAAGCCCTGAAGTGGCTTCCGAGTCGGATCAGGGGGTCCATGCACAGCCCTACTTTTGACTGCCTTTCAGTTTGTATTCTAGAAAAATGCCCTCTATGGTTATTTCAGAAACATTAATATTAAAATTATGGTAATGATTTTAATTATGGTAATGATACCATAAAATTATGGTATCAAGCTCTGGAGTACTGTTGCATTTTTCTGCCTGTGTGTTATGGTGATGACTGCTCATCTGTAATAATAATTTCCTTTCTGCTTAGTTATGGGAAAGGCTACTGAAAGACATTTACTCTTCAGTGAAGGCAGAAGGAAGAGTAAAAAGGAGCATATTGTGCCCGTAAAACTCAATTGTATGGCCCTCTGAACATTTTTCACTCCTCCCTTGTGTTCAGTAATGAAGCTGATGCCAATGTTTCTGGGCACTGCACCAGAACTGTTGTGGAAAGTGTCCCGCCAAAATGATGTAGAAGAATTCATTCTCCTCCGGTACTAGGTCACTGCAGTTATTTTCCCGCAGTTTTAGTGCTTGAGACGTCACATCTGGAAAAAACCTTGCTTCACCAGTGAGTGAAACCAATGACAACTGATATGTTGCCTTGTAAGTTAAGATCAGAACGTATCTATTGAAATCATAATATTATGTAATCGAAGGGCCAAACTAGATTTTACTTGTCGTTCCTACCCAACATCTGTAGAGGTAACAGGGATGTGAGAGAGGATCACCAGGAGGGATGAGGATTAATGCTTTTGTCCCTCAATGAATGTGGGAGTTGTAGTCTAAAACATCTGGAGGGCACCAGGTTAGGGAAAGTTTAAGCTAGTAGCTCTCCAATCCACTGAATCTTCTTGATCAAGGATAGCAGCAAAGAGCGAGCTCCTAATTAAGCATCTGAGTAATGCAGCACAGAGCCACTCTGCAACACAAATGGAACAACAGGTCATATTTTCCACCCAATGAGCACTCTGAAGTGCTGAGAAGGGAAAAAAGGTTAAGTATATCTAGGGATGTTAGAGAATTCCGCCACAGACTCCAGTGAGGCCGGATTCTAAAGAATCCAGCCCCCCGGAGTCCGTGGCAGAATGGAGCAATCCCCCCCGCCACCCTGCGGAATCCCCCTGGGATGGAGCCTACCTTTGTCAGCCATCCGCTGCCCCGCAAATGGCTGCCCTGGTCTGCGGCTGCCATTGCCATTCCACTTTAGCCATGTGATAGGCTATGTAAGTATTTACGTAAGTATTTACATAGCTAATGCAGGGATGCCATTTGCGTCCCTGTGGTAGCCATGATAGGCTACGTAAATATATACGTAGTCTATCACGGCAAAAGGCAGGGACGCAAATGGTGTAGTGGCCGCCATTTGTGTTCCTGCCTTTTGCCACGATAGGCTACGTAAATATATATGTAACCTATTACTGCTACCGCAGGGACGCATATAGCGGCCGCTAGGGCGGCAGCCATTTGCGGCCGCAGCCCAGCAGCGGATGGAAGTCCAGCTGCAGGTGGCCCTGGCTGGCGGCTCTGCGGGCTCCACGTGGAGTGGAGCTGGCCGGGGAAGATTCTGGGGGGGAGGGACAGATCGCCCCCCCCAGTGGACAGCCCCAGCAGAACGGGGTAAGTCATTCGTACACCCCAAAGTATATCCTTCTGACCTCTGATTCTCCTCTGGAGGTGCTTATTCCCCAACAATGAACATTACAGGAAAACCCAGAGTTGGGAACCCCGTGTTCTTCACATAAGAACATCAGAAGAGCCCTGCTGGATCAAGACCAAGGGTCCATCTAGTCCAGCATTCTCTTCCCACAGTGCCCAATGAGCTGCCCATGGGAAACCCACAAGCAGGACATGAGTGCAACAGCACCCTCCCACCCATGTTCTCCAGCAAGTGGTGTACACAGGCATACTGCCCCTGATACTGGAAGTAGCATATAGTCATCAGGACTAGTAGCTATCGATGTCCTTATCCTCAATGAATTTGTCCAATCTCCTTTAAAGCTATCCAAACTGTATTTTTTAATTAATTAATTAATTTATTCATTATTTCATTTCATTTCTATACCGCCCAATAGCCAAAGCTCTCTGGGCGGTTCACATAAAATTGGTGGCCATCACTACTTCTTGTGCAAGTGAATTCCATAGTTTAACTATATACTATGTGAAGAAGTCCTTCCTTTTATCTGTCCTGAATCTCCCACCAATCAGCTTCATGGGATGACCCCATTGGGTTCTAGTATTATGAGAGAGGAAGAAAAATGTCTCCCTATCCACTTTCTCCACACCATGCATAATTCTGTACACCTCTATCATGTCCCCACTCACTCGCCTTTTTTCTAAGCTAAACAATCCCAGCTGCTGTAACCTTTCCTCATAGGGGAGTTCCTGTAACCCCTTGATCTTCTTCACTTTTTCCAACTTTACAATATCCTTTTTTAGGTGCGGTGACCAGAACTGTACACAGTATTCTAAGTATGGCAACACAATAGATTTGTATAAAAGAAGTATGATCTTGGCAGTTTTATTTTCAATTCCTTTTCTAATTATACGTAACATGGAATTTGCCTTTTTTACAGCTGCCGCACACTGGGTTGACATTTGTATCGAGCTGTCCACCACAAGCCCAAGGTCTCTTTCTTGGTCAGTTACCGCTAGTTCAGATCCCATCAGCTTGTACCTGGAAGGTGGGATTTTTTTGCGCCAATGTGCACTTGGCCACTTCAATGCCCACTCCTAACTCCAGATTATTTATGAATAAGTTGAAAAGCATTGGTCATAATACAGATCCCTCCATTGAGAGAATTTATCATTTACTCCTTTCTGCTCTTTAACCAGTGATCCATAACAGGACCTTTCTTCTTATTCCAGGACTGCTAAGTTTGCTCAGGAGTCTTTGGTGAGGGACTTTGTCAAAAGCCTTTTGGAAGTCCAAGTAAACAATGTCTACTGGATCACCCCGTCCACATGTTTATTGACACTTTCAGAGAACTCTAATAGGTTAGTGAGACAGGACTTCCTTTTGCAGAAGCCACATTGATTCTTTTTCAGCAGAGCTTGTCCTTCTATATGCTTACTAATTTTATCTTTAATAATGCTTTCAATCAATTTACTTGAAACAGGCATTAAGCAAATCGGCCTGTAATTTCTGGGATCCCCCCTGGATGCCTTTTGAAAAATTGGTGTTACATTGGCTATTCTCCAGTCCTCAGGTATAGAGGCTGATCTTAGGGTCATGTTACATACTTTTGTTAGAAGATCAGCAATTTCATATTTGAGTTCTTTAAGAACTCTAGGATGGATACCATCTAGGCCCAGTGATTTATTTTAGTTTGTCAATAAGATTGAGAACTTCATCTTTTGTCACCACTTTTTGCCTCAGTTCCTCAGACTCCCTTCCTGAAAATATCAGTTCAGGCGCAGGTATCTGTCCTATATCTTCCACAGTGAAGACAGATGAAAAGAATTCATTCAGCTTTTGAGCAATCTCCTTATTCTCCTTTAGTACTCCTTTAACCCCATTATCATCCAATGGTCCAACTGCCTCCCTAGCTGGTTTCCTGCTTCTGATATATTTAAAGAATTATTTATTGTTGGCCTTGATGTTGGCCAATATGCTCCTCAAAATGTTTTTTTGCATCTCTTATTGTCTGCTTGCATCACCTTTGTGCAAGCTTATGCTCCCTTTTGTTTTCCTCATTTGGACAAGACTTCCATTTTCTGAAGGAAGCCTACCCACTCAGTATATGCAGTTTGTCACTTTAGTCTGTCACTACCAATGTGCATTTATGATTAAGGAGCACAAATGTATATTTATGAGAATGAAGAAGTAAAGCAAATCCTTTCCATTCATTTCAGATAACAGTAGCACACGGATCTAATAAGCAAGTAACCTAATAATGTTTTTAAAATATATTTCTGTTTTCCCTGTGCTTTATTAACATACTTTGCTTTTGCAAATCTTACTATCTAAAGTCATTCCAGTATTCATATTCTATATTAATTTATAAATTTTATTTCTTTTTTTTAAAACAACAACAACCACCCTGAAATCTTTGGTCTTTGAAAGCTTTACAGAAACACTAATGGTGCCCAAAAGCAGAGCTAGCTCCAGGTTTTGAGGGCCTTTGGGCAAGACACCTGCAATGGGCCCCTGCCTTCCATGAATCTTACCTTCTCACCATCATTGTCAACAGCTTGCTCCTCATCCTCTTTCCCATCATTGCTATCACTTGCTTGCTTGACAGGCAGAGAGCCAGTGAGCAAGGCAGCAGGGGCAACTACTGCTCCTCCTTATGGCTGCCACCACTATCTGGGCCAGAGCAAGAGGCGGGTGAACAAGCGCATTGCGATGAGTAAGAGGAGGAGCAAGTTGAAGGGGATCTTGGCAGTGGGCCACTACTGGAATGAGGGCCCTTGGCAGGTGCCCAGTCATGCTTACCATTAACACCAACCCTGCCCAGAAAAATGAGCTGACTATAGTAACATTACTCAGGAAATCCAACATCAGTGGACACAATACAGTACTTTTATATCTCGCTGATTTGAATAGGAAAGCTAAGCATACACTTAAGCTTCACTCACTGAAATCAATGGGACTTTAAAGTGCCTTAACTTTGGATGGATTGTTCCTCATGTTTTCTATGAAAATCTCTAAAGTTTTGTATATATTATTTAATTCAAAGCTCTTTAAGATGTATATATTACATTCTATGTTGCTGAAGGGCACCCTAAGCAGTATACAATCTATGCCCTCATTAACAGCTTAAGGGTAGTAATGTGTTGAGTTTCCTGTCCCTAAATAATTCCATTTTGTCCTAATCTGGGTACTAACCTCTTACTATGCAAGGGATCTCATGAGCAACAACAAAGGGAAGCCTCTCTCTAGATGCACTGGTACGCATCCCACAATGACTAGGCAAGTGAGAGGTAAATATGTTTTGATGCAAGGCATCCTGCTGCAATGTAACAAAAGTATTTCTTAGAACGTTCTTCTTTAAAATCCAACCAGTTTTTCCAGCCAGGATCTCCAGAAAATAAATATCCATCCCCAGAAAAGGGCATGAATTTTATACTGTTCCAAAACCACAGATTCTGCTTTCGAGGCTTCATTAAGATTTCTTGTTATTACTACCATTACAGAGACCTCATCATGACAGAGCACAGCAATCATTAGGTAATCTCTGTAGTAAGCAACAACAGGAAAGTTGTTATTTCCCCACTTCAGAGAGAAAGTGAGGCTTAAATCCCCATTTAAGGCCACAGGAAATTATCTCTATATTCTGCATTTCAGAACTTTGCTCTTAGCCACTGGCTCTTAACTATAGGTCACAAATTCCTGAAATAAATCTAAGTATCTTTCCACACTTGGTTTTTTAAGTGATTTTTTTTTTGCTCAATAGATGCTCAGCTGTTAATGCATTGCAAAGGATCTTCTAAATATCTTTTCAAAAGGAAGCAGTTCTGATTGTGTGGGTATGGGCAACTCTTGAGCACTCAAAAAGCAGCCTCCTGTCTCATGGAAAGTGAAAATCTGACTTCAGATATTGTGACTGCTATTGAGCTGGCCCTCTGGATTGTGGTTCTCTATGTGTGTGAGAGGTAGGCACTTATTTGATGTTTATCAGAACAAATGACAAGTCTTTTCCCCCACCCATGTCACTTTGTGACTTTGGCTATGATCATTGTTAACCTTTTAAGGCAGGCATGGGCAACAGGTTGCCCCTCAGATCTTGTTGGACTGCAGCTCCCATGATCCCTCAACATTGGCTATGCTGGCTAGGGCTGATGGGAGTTGCAGTCCAACAACATTTGGAGGGCTACAAGTTGCCCACCCCTGCTTTAGGGGCTGAATGCTTGCCTACAGAATTGCTTGCATGAAAAACGCTTCATGTAGTTTTGTTTTAAAAAAGAGTAATGATCATCACCAAACTAGTGTCATCATCCCCACTAACTAATGCCAGTGGTCTGATTCGCATATAACACTAACCTGTGGTATGGGCTGTTGCATTCTGGATCATTGTGATGTGTGAATGCGGCTGTGCTAACAAACCATGGTTTGTTAAACACAAACAATCCAGAAGGAGAACTCGTGAACCCAGTTTGCATGTAACAATGGCAAATTGTGCGGTAATTAATTTATTAATTAACCAATAATTTGCTGGTCATGTGCCACTACTGTTTTGAGTATGCAACCTCCAATCATAGGTTGCTCTGTGATGTGCAAACCGAGACAGTATGGGTTATTTGTGGGTTAAACAACCCAAAGTTAAGAACTAATCACAGGATAACTTTGGGTTGTTTAACCCATGAATGGTTCACATGTAATGACAAATCATGATTTAATTAACCATGGTTTGCTGAATAGTGATTGTTGTTATGTGTGAACCTGGAACTATGGGTCAACTATGGGTTGCAAACCATGAACAACCGATGAAGACAACCCATGGTTTGTTCTTGAGTTGTGAACAATGGTTGTTTAAACCATGGATTGCATTACATGTGAACCCAGAATTGTGAATTGTTCATGGGTTGTTTCGCCAGGCCACAGAGGCAGTGGACAAGAATGGTCAAAAGACCCAGCCTCTTTACATGCCAATACTGTACTGCTGCAAAGGCATTTGGGATACAGGGAGGAAGTGGGCAAAGGTGGAGGAAGTGGGCAAAGGAGGAGGAAAACAAACCATGGTTTGTTCAGTCATCTGCCAGAAAAATCCTGGGTAACAAACCATGGATTTAAATAAACCATGGGTTAGGATTACTTGTGAAACAGGCCAATGGCCTGGTTCGCATGTAACGACAACCCAGAGTATGGGTTGAGTATGGGTTGTCGCTGAATTGTGGGTTGTCATTGAATTGTGGGTTGTCATTATGTGTGAACCCTGCACTATGGTTTAATTATGGGTTGTTAACCACAAACAATCCAGGAAGAGAAGCCATTTATTGTTGGGTTGTGAACTCTGGGTTGTTTGTAGTTAACAATAGGGTTTGCACATAACAACAACCCATGATTCAACCACCACCCATGATTCAATGACAACTCATACTCAACCTGTACTCTGGATTGTCATTATCTACAAACCAGTATTCAAAACATCAGCAGCATGTGCACAGCATGCAACCCAGCCATTATATGCAAACGGACACATGGTTTGTGTTGGGTTGTGAACCACGGGATGTTTAATGCATGGGTTGTTGTTATGTGCAAACCCAGAATCATGGGTTGTTTCACCAGGTTACAGAGGCAGCAGGCAGGAGCAGTCAAAAAACACAGCCTCTTTACATGCCAGTACTTTACTGCTGTAAAATCATTGGGGATACAGGGAGGGAGTGGGTGGAGGGAAACAAACAACCCAGTACTGAGAAAACAAACTGTGGTTTGTTTGATTGCCAGAAAAAACTCAGGTAGGGTAACAATCCATGATTGAAATAAGCCATGGGTTAGTGAACCGGGACTAGTTTTTTTTGTGGCGTCAACCTGTGTCTGGACTGTCCCACTTTGGATTGTAGTTGGGGGTTTATATGATAGAATGGTTCTTCATGAAACAAAGATTTCCTTCAAATAGAATCTAGATGACAGAGAGAAGAGTTCTAGATTAGAAGTTAATCCTTCTGTCTGACATGCTCATTTTCTATGTGCAGGGAATTTTTCTGGAGGAGCATTTCATCACATGTGTCACTCTCTATAATCTGAAGTGGTACAGCCCAGACACAGGTTAACTACCTCAGTGAGAACTAGGCTATAAACATTCCTGAACTGAATCACTGACGGCTTGAATATGGGTTGTTCACTAGATCAAAACGGTACAATTATATTTTGGATAATCACATGTAATGTTGCATGTCATATGCAGAGTCTTTCTTGGGAGAGGTTTTTTTTTTAAAAATCTGTGTATTACAGGACAAAAATCAACCTAATCTTAGAATATCCTCCTTTAATAACAGAACTCAGAATGGCATTTTTTTTTCAACCAGGAAAGAGGAATACAAACAGGAAGAAACATGCACTAAGAAATGGATCCTTTTTTTTGTTTGTTTGAATAAAGTTTAAATGGAATAATTAAATTTGCCATAATCAGTAAAATGTGTGACACAGATTTATTGGAGCAGCAATTTCCCATTGCATAATGTCCCTTGTGGACTTTCAGTTTTAATTTAAAAAAGAGTGAACACATAATTTTATATATTCCAGCATGTGTGTGAGGTTAAAGAAAGCATAAGACTACATGGGGAAATCAAAGTACGGCTTACCACTAGTCTGACACTAAACACAAGGGCTGGGTATGTTCTTCAACCATAATAAAATCAGAGAGCACTGTGCAGAGCTTGTGCAGTCAGAGGAACAGTAATAAGGTAATCCAAGCCATTCAGAGGTTCAAATTCAGTGCAAACTGGGAATGACCTAAAGATGTACGTATGTATGTATGTACGTGTTGTTTTTTTAAGCCAGTGGATTGTGCCACTGATCCCTTTTCTCCTCCCCCCGCCCTTTCTCACCAAGGTGTTCACCTTGCCAAATGTATATGCTTCTTTTTCTGGTTTCCTTATGTTAACTTTTATTCTTTTACCATAATTTAAATGCGGTGAACAGATTTATTGACACTCATGGGCCAAAATGATCGAGTAGTAGTGTCTGAAAAGGCTGGTAAGCCACTGAACCAAAGCAAAGAAAGAGAAAACAGTTTATTAGAATTACTGAATATGTTTGTAAATACAAAACTGAATTATACGCAGGATATAACGCTGTATAATCTTATTACTGAATTTTGAAAGCTGCTCCAGGAGCCCGGGGGGGGGGGGGATAGGATAAAATGCTTTAAATTTTTAAAAAAGGCTATAACATTGTTATATTAGGAGAGAATCATTGGGCATATGGAGAAAGCAGGACAACACTTTTTAAATGCAAAAATGAAACTAAGTGCCATAGATGTTATGAGCACACAAGTATCCACTTTTGACTACTTTTTGGAACATCCAGGGAATGTGCGCATCTTGTCAACACAGAGGTGCACACACCACATGCAACTGGAGCACGTGCATTTCCTTGAAGTGAAGATGTGCAGCCTCCAGTGCATGCAGAGAGATAATACAGAGCCAGGACTTCTTCACATGGAGCTTTTATCCTGCGATTGAGATTGCTCTTCACGGAAGTTTGCGGGCTCTTTGCATGATGCCATGAACCTCCAAGGCGTCTCCTGTGCTAAATGCCCTTTGTTCCATTTTTAAATAGATCGCAGATAATGAGCTATCAAATTACCCCCATTGTGTTCCACTTCAGTTCCCTCTGTGAAAAGAGGAAAAGTGGGAAGAAGAGGAGCGAGATCAATGAAAGATAATAGAAGACTCGGATATGGGGAGAAGGAGGGGGAAGGGGAGGGGGGAAAGGAAGCAAGTGAAAAAGGGAGTCGTTGTGATCCTGCATTTAAAACAGAAGCAGAAAGCCCCATTTTAAATGCAGGATTTTAGACTGGTGTAGAGATGCCCCCAGTGTGGTATAGTGACTAGAGTGCTGGACTGGGACTCGATTCGGGAGACCTGAGTAGAGTTCTAGTCCCCGCTTGGCCATGAAGCTCACTGAGTAACTTTGGGCCAGTTACTGACTCTCAGTCTAAACTACCTCACAGGGTTGTTGAAAGGATAAAATAGAAAGAAAAGAATAGAAAGAAGGAGGATCATGTAAGTCACTTTGGGTTCCTTGGAAGAGGAAATAAGGCAGGGTATAAATGTAATAATAAATATATCTCCTCATTGGGCAATGAGCTCCAGCTTCTGCTTTCTGCCACTTCTTGTTCATGAGAAGCAGCTTTAAGTTGCCAGTTAAAATGCCTTACAGCTCAATATATATGTCTACATGGAAGCAAGTCCCATCGAGTTAAAGGTCAGTGGGTATAATACCCAGGTAAGTGGGTATAATAGTCTTTACTGTGTGTTCAGGATGACGTTCAGCAATCAAAGAGCAACAGAACTACATTTACCATGCACCCACACGCACATGGACACATACATACATATATACTTATACACCTTTAAATTCACAGAGCTATTAAAACCTACAGGCAAAGTATGACAGCATGATCTTTAAAAGCTTAAAAAACCCATATTATCATCACCTACAGGGGGGTGGGCAATGTCTGGGGATTGGGGGGGCAGATTACTCCCAGTCCCCACTGTTTTGGTTGAAAAGAAGGTACACACTCCCTGTGCACCTAAATCATCAGCGTGGCAGTGGCAGGAGTCAGTGGGGAACTCATAAAAGGCCAGGGGACACATGCAGCCTGGTTGTTGCTGCCCACCCCTGATCTACTGGGAGGCAGGTGCCTGGTGGTTCTGGCAAGGGGGGCTGTTAGCATAGGTCCCCTGAGAATGTTCTACACCGTGAACTTTAGGAGGTGACACACTGCACAAGGCTTCTCATGCAGACTTGAAGGTACAGAAATGCTTGCATGGAAGAAGGCACTTTCTAAAGGAGAAGTGGGCAGACTTCAGACTTGTGTGATGTGCTTTGTTTTTGACCAGAACCCCAAGATTCACTAACTGGAGCAAGGGGAATTTGGGGGCTCAGACAAGCAAACAGATACTAAGAATTAAGGAGCAGAGTGCCTCTGAGCACATGATCAGCTCAGGAATTTGTGATCGGTACCAGAAACGAGCTCACAACTCCTTTCACACAAAACTCCACTCCTGGTTTCCTCTTAAGCATTCTGTTTCAGTAACCATGTGTGTGTGTGTGTGTGTGTAGCTTTTTAGCTGTTGCTATTGGTAGACAGTTGGGAGTCAGAAAGCCTTGCCGACTTATTGCCAATCACCCAGAGGATCTACCAAGTAGATCCCAATCTATCTTCTGCCCACCTCTGTTCTTAAGCATGTTGAGCTCCAAGCCTTCATAGGGAGTTAAAGGTGATAATAAGGACCTTGAACTGTTAGCAGTGTAGTGTTGGCAGGTTGCACCGGGGCTTTGCTCTGGCACTTTTTTTGAAGCCAGTCCCCAGCTAGGTCACAGTCTGCTAGGGAAGGTGGAGGGAGCAGAGGGAGTGCGGGTGGCTGCCTCTTGGCTGCCTCTCATTTGCGCAGAGCTGGGCAGACAAAGGGAGCGAATGAGAGAAGGAGCCTGAGGGTGCTCTGCAGCCTCCTCTGCCCGCCCTTCTCCTCCTCAGCTCTTGGCTTCTCTACCCATCCCTGCTCCGGGCCTGCACGCCCGCTCTGCCCTCGTCTCCTTCAACACCGGCCACCCATTCAGGGCTGCTGCTGGCCACGGCAGCAGCGGGGGCGTGGGGGCGCTGCCACCATCATTTACTTAACGGGGCAGGGCAGGTGGCTGGTTTGTGCCAGTTTTTAGGATTTATCACACCATCCTATGCATGTTTACTCAGACGTCAGTCCCACTATGTTCAGTGGCCAATTGGGCTTTCTCCCAGGTAATTGTGCATAGGACTGCAGCCTTAGCTGCCTTCTCAAGGTCTCTGTAAATTTAATTCAAAATAAACACCCATTGGATTGCACTGTTAATTCTTGAACATTAATTTCTACAGTAAGCGGAATTGCCAAATGCAACCTGCTCTGTCAGCTACACTTTTTGGTACAAGGTTGGCATGTATTGGGGCAAACAAACCCTGGTGGAGGGGAGGGAAACAGAAAAAAAATCAGTTGTGGGGAGAGGAGAAAGAAGGTAGGTGTGTGTGTGTGTGTGTGTGGTTCAATCCAGTTGGGTGTGTGGACGTTTCTGTGGCGGGATGGGAGAGATATAATGAAGGAGCTTAGGAAAGGCTAATGAGTAATGCTGGGGCGCTAAGGGAGTGTGCCAGCCAGGGGGCTGTTCAAATGAGAATGGATCTGCCCATGAGGACTGAGTTGAGAGGGTAAAGCTTCCATAGAGTATCATTTGAAAATCTAAAATGTTTGTGTTTGAGCGAATGAGTGAGTGAGTGAAAAAGATTTTAACACCCCTGCATTTTTTCTCAGACGTCCGATTGAAATACCCCTGCCTTACTCTTAGCTGCACTGTTTTTGGATCCCAGTTGAAGGCTGTATAACTTAGGAGGTTGTACAGTCTTAGAAGGGGGCGTGACTGTGAGGGGGCGTGGCTGTGACTGTCACGAAGGGACCCTGCACTTCTGAATGTGCCACTACACTAGTGTGAACTGTGCCAAGTGATTTGCTTTAATCAATTAATGAATATTAGGAATGTACCCATTGCCTACTAAATAATGTAGACACTAATCAGTATTTGAATTTTAGCTTACACTTGTCATTTTGCTTTCATTTTGAGTGACTCAAGATAGAATGCAGTCTTCTTTTAATAGGCTTTGGATGTACTCCTAATGACATCATTCTGCAGATATAACCTCCCAAGATCTATGGTTACAATCTTCAGATCTTGAACAGTGAAATAGTCTCAGATATTTAAACACAATTGCTCTGGATTAACTGATTTCTGGGTTGTGACCTATTTCCTCCCCTTCCCATTATATTTTGTAAATGGACTCTAGTATGTTAATAGAACTGTTTGCCATCCAATTGTGGCAGAATTTATTATGGTCCAAGTTGAAGAGTCTTAAGGACAATTTGTCCATTGCCCTCTACACATCTGGGTTGATGTTCTTGGATGAATTTGTACCACACTGTTCTTCACTTGGCCACATTTTGGCCTCATTGATTTCCCTCCATGGCAGCTACAGTGACATCTGTTTACTTACTTGGGAACTCATGGAACTGATATATTGGCGCTAGTCACAAATTAGTGAAATTCTTTCCAGATGCAGATGTCTTTAAGTATTCAAACAACAAGCCAAAAATCACTAAACTGTTTTGGCTATTTTGTCTCTTTACTGGTATCTCTCTCAGATGATGTAAACACAATTACCGGGGCAATGACCAGAACACTTAAGACATGTTGCTGTAGCTTGGCCTGGGGTGGAAGGGATCAAGTTGACAGCTCCCTTTACAGAGCTGAAGCCAAATCCTGACAGCCCATAAAGGAAAGTAAAAGAAAAATTGACTTACGTTAAAAGCAAGCAGGTGTTTCTTCCAGCCAGCTCCAAGTCAAGCCAAAAGGCATTCTGAATGGTGGTTGGCACAGAACAGATGACTAGGGTACTTCCAGATTTTACAAATGGCAACCTCCCAAGTAGCAAGTGCTCTCTCCTGTTCTGCTTTTGCAAGTAGCAACGCAGATGCTCAGCTCCGTTTTTTGCTCTCATACGAAGAGTATAAAAATGCTAGGCAATCATGTTGTCCAATATAAGCCAACCCTGAATTATTGCACAATCTTTTCACAGACTCATGAAGCTGAAACAACTCAATGGGCCATCCACCCTATAGTCCATACCAGTCCAGCTTGGAATTGTTACCGTCTAAGGCAGAGAATTCAGCAACAACCTGAACTGTGTTGAGAATGGTTTAGACAGAACTTCCTCTTTCCTGTGTAACCTCATTGTATATGCTTATCAAGAGGCTATATGATGGTGAGCGCTAGGTGGGGATCCATTCATCCTTTCAGCTTTGCCCTGAGGGACAATTCACAAAACTGCACTGCCATGCTGAAACAGGGCATGTCAGACAAACACGGACTTGAGTTATGTTCATGATGAAGTGGACATGTGCTTGCCTTTCACAACCCTAAAACTCGGCTGACGGTTACTATGCTATTCCTCAGTCTGCTTTCTCGGTATCTTTGCAATGGTGTGGTACTCCTGGATTGAGTCTGAGAGTTTTGTGTCTGACAATGCAATCACATGCCCAAATTTGTTCAACAGCCACATTCTCACATCACTTGGTTAGGGGAATAGGTCTAATCCATGCTGTGTATTTGGTGTTAGGCTGGCTTTGCCCATTTTACATCAACCAGGGAATTTCAAGCTGCCGTGGCAGCTGTGATCCCTCCAGGGCTCTGCATTTAATCCCCAACGAATCCTACTTTCCCAGACATGAATTAACATTGCACATTAGCTGAAATAGCACTGGGGCGATCCATGCAGGACGCAGACAATCTGCGTGTGAACAAAAATGTTAGACCTGAAGAGCTATTCCTTCAGCTGCAGGAAATGACAAGGGGGAAAAGCCATAGGCGCAGTCAGCCGTTCACTGGGGAATAAGCTGCCCTACGTTTTTCAAGCTGGTATTCTTCCTCAGGGGCACAACAACATCTGGGAAAATATTCCCTCTCAAACTCTGTAGTAAACAGAGGAAACTCTTGCAGCAAGACTTTGTAGTACAGCCTTCCCCAATCTGGTGCCCTCCAGATATTTTGGACTTGAACTCCCATCAGCCCCAGTGAGCATGTCCACTAAAGTTTTCCCACATAAAGAGATAGCCCAATATCCTTGCCACCCAATTAAAGAGGGAAAACCCAAATTGTACACTTTGTGTTCATCTTTGAACGCCAGCAAGCAAATGAGAGCTACATGGGTATATCCAGGTGGCAGTGATGGCTTCAGATTTTGGAGGGCCCTTGGGCAAGGCACCCTCAATGGACCCCCTCCCTCAGTGAGTCCACCTTCCCACCACCATTGTCACTAGCTACTATTGCTCCTTACCCTCTTTCTTGGCATTGCTACCACTTGCTTGCTGGATGGGGGGAACAACAGGGGGCTCTTGTCAGTGGCCTCTGCTGGTTTGTGGGCCCTCAGCCAGTGTCCAACCGTGCCTACCCTTGATGCCGGCCCTGCCAGAAAGCAAGGACAGTGGTCTCCCAGCAGCTCTGATGAAACTAATTCAAGCATGGTTGAGCAGCTAGAAAATATGTTCTGTTCTCTAGTTGCTTTTAGTGAAATGAGGTTACCTTTGCGACAACACAGAATGGAAAAACTCAAAGGTCATGATCTAATAGGAGGACATAAACACTTTTTTTAAAAAAACAAGCTAATAAAAAATCCGTGAGCAAAAGGGACATCTGCAGGGAAAGACAGAACCAAATTCCTCCCCCCCTCCTCCTCTCCCCCCTCCCCACTGCCATTTTGGGATTTGTGGTTTCAAGCAAAGGAGGTTGGCAGGAGCCCTCCTTATTACGTTTTCATTTAATGAAATCATGTGGCTGTAAATCAAATAGAAATAGGAATAACCAAAGTCACCACATCCTCCAAGAAAGTTCATATTGACTCTTGACTAGAACTGCCTGGGTGATGAATTATCAGTTGTCAAGTATAAAAAGGTCACCCAAACTTGCCCAGCTTTTCCATAGCCACAAACATTCTCAATTCCAAAATTTAACCCAAGACCAGTTGAAAAATGAGCATTTCATTCCACAAATCGCTGCTAAAAACCAACACCAACTTCTTTGGCCAAAATACCTGCATGTTATCTAAAACAACTTGTGCCTATTAAGAAGGATTCTGCCACAGCAGACCGCCGAGAAACATATGGAAAGATATGGCCCCTGCCCAAAACACTAGCTTTAAATGAACATAGCAAAGGAGCATTGGGAAAATGAGGCACGAGCAGTGATGGATGGACTGCCTGGAGTCCAATTAATGAGTCCATTAAAGAATGATTAAGAGGTGTCCCACTGGAAGTCCAGCATCAATCAATTTAAAAGATCAGTAGTGAAGTGGTAAAGTGTCTATGCCTCAGCATGCTCCCAATGACATCACTGGGAGTGCAGTAGAATCATAGAATCATAGAATAGTAGGGTTGGAAGGGGCCTACAAGGCCATCGAGTCCAACCCCCTGCTCAATGCAGGAATCCAAGTCAGAGCATCCCTGACAGATGGCTGTCCAGCCTCGTCTTGAATGCCTCCAGTGTGGGAGAGCCCACCACCTCCCTACGTAATTGGTTCCATTGTCGTATTGCTCTAACAGTCAGGAAGTTTTTCCTGATGTTCAGCCGGAATCTGGCTTCTGTAAGGACTAAAAGCCTCTCAGCTTGACACATTTCTCCCAGCATGGATGGGGACATCATCAGAAGGCAGTGGCAGCAACGACAGACCAGGACATGCTAGGAAGTCGCAGCAAACTCAAAGACCTCTTGATTCTGTTGTCATAAGGAGAGTACTTAGTGACTTCACTGGTTTGTTATTGATGTTAAATGGCCTCACCTCAGACACCCAATGGATTACTAGTTTTACTGAGAGCTAGCAAACAAGGAGATAGGAAATAGAATGATTCTTGCCCGCATTGGCCACTGTTGTAACATGAAAGGGAAAATTTCTTTATCTTGGATCATTTCTGTGACCCTGCCTTATAAGAACATAAAAAGTGCCATCCATGCTGGATCAGACCCAAGACCTATCTACTTTACCATTCTGATCCATGGTAGCCAACCAGAAGTCTATGGGAAGCCTGCAAGCACATGAGGACAACAGGACCCACCTGCTCATGTTCCCCATCAGCTGGTACTCAGAGGCATACTGCGTCTGATACTGAAGGTAATATATAGCCATCAGGACTAATACCCATTGATAGCCTTATCCTCCGTGTATTTTTCAAATCCCCTTTTAAAACTGTCCAAGTTGGCGGCCATCACTACATCCTGTGGTAGCGAATTTGATAATTTAACCATGTTCTGTACAAGACGTACTTACTTTTGTCTGATCTCAATCTCCTTCCTTTTAGCTTTGTTGTATGACCCCAAGTTGTAGTATTATGAGAGAGCCCTGTATCCTCTTTACATTTTCTACACACTTTTAATATAGGTTAGTCATAACTGCTCTTGGAGTTCAAAGTTAAGGCATATTATAAATGATAATGTGGACCCTATTAATTTATCTTCAAAGCTTTCAATTTGTTACTCCTAGGGAATGAGAGAATCCAAAATGGGTTCAAATCCACCCACCAGATGTTGGGGCTGCTCAGGTTTTTTGGGCTGTATAAGGTTTGGGCTTCCAGTTATCATCATTCTACATTCAGAATGCATTCAGGGCATATTCCTAAAACACACATTAAAGAAGGAAACACTAAGAAGTTACATCATGTTGTGCTTTAAGAACAATTTCGATTCTTTAGGATTATGAATTCAGAACTAGACATCGCTTGCAAGGTTTGGTCACAACACCTTAAAGCTGAACAATCCAGCAGTTCAGATTGTTCAGTGCTCCTTAATTAAATTCCAAAGGAGCTGAGGTCTTGTCAGGAGTTCTGTTTTGAAATAGCACAGGGATAGGGAACTTCTTTCAGCCTGAGGGCTGAATTCCATTTCAGAGAAGCTCTCGGGGCTGCATTCCAGTGGTGGGTGTGGCCAAAGGCAAAGTGAGCGGGGCCAAAATACAAAAAATAAATAAATAAACATATGGCAGCTTAAAGCCCTTCCTGCCAGTAACTAAGCTTTAGAAGAGGCAATTTAACCTTTTAGAATGGGGGGAAAACTGCAAAAAAGCTGGAACCTTCCCAATGCTCAGTGGTTGGGGAAAAGAGGGTGGGTCTTTGGCCAGAGGGCCAAATTTTGCCCTAGGACTGAGGTTCCCCACCCCTGATCTAGCAGCCCAGGTTCTGCAATGGTGTGTAAATCAGCACTGAGCCTGCTAGTAGGGAAGTGTGAACCCACCCCCGTCTGGGTTCTCTGGGTACCCGCCCAGCCCCTGCCCCTGCCCGCTGGTCCCCAGACTGCACTTGATCCCTTCCCCCGCTTGGTGAGCAGGCTGCACTCACCCCAGCAGCTTCGTCAGGCTCCGCGGTTGCCATTTTTTCAAAAATAAAATGGTGATCACAAAAATGAACATATTTTCACATAAAAAGGCAATCCACTGAAAATGCACATTTCACACATATGCAAAAATGCACATTTGCAAAAATGTGCATTTTCACACATATGCAAATATGTGCATTTCTGCGAATGCCATTTTATTTTTCAAAAAATAGTGACCCAGAGCTTGACGAGGCTGCCGGGGTGAGTGCAGACTGCTCCCTGAGCATGGGCAGGGGACGAGCACGGGCAGGGGCTCATTGAACAGGGCTCGGGGGTGCTGGCAGGAGGGTTTCCGTCAGATTCCTGGACGGAATTGGGTGCCTGCACCATCCCTACTCGCTAGCAATCAATATACAGCAGCTCAGAGCTCTGACCTTGCAACAAAATGGGCTGTGTTGTAACATCTTGTTCATTCTAGCTGGCTAAACCCTCGGACAGCTTGCCATAATTGTGAACGCCATGTCTAGAACTTGAGTACATTAAAAAAAAAATTGATTGAAATTCAAAGTAGAAGTAAGGGATATCAGCTCTCAGATTAGATTTGCTAAATGATTGTGTGGGGGGGAGGGAATTGTCCCCCTGGTTTTTGGCTTTCTGGCCATTTGCCAATAAACCTAGGAGCAAAACTGTTTTTCTCCTAGTCAAAAAATATTTTATTTTATTTTAAAACTGAAAAGTTTTTTATTATTATGCATACAATGCAGATGAGGGAAGTAGATGAGGGAAGCGGGTTCTGGGTGCCGCTGCCCCACCCAGCTGGCCTCTGTCCACTTTCCAGCATAGTTTGGGCAAGCTCAGCCGTGGCTACCTATACTTGTAATTATTCAGACTGGAAGAGGTGGTGGACCAGCCTCAGTTCCTTTTGGAGCTGGCTATGGTGTATAATGAAACGTCCCACTTCACCATAAATAATGCAAGAAACAGTCTCTTTGTTCAAAGGAGTGAACCTATTTTATGCACACTCCTAAACATGTTTGCTTGGCACTATTCCTGCATTACACAGTGGGTGGATTTCTGCTTTGGACACTGATTTATTAATAACATGCTACAGGCATGCACCTGAGCAAAGGCAACAGGGTATTATTAATTTGATTACCATTTCTCACTGTGTCCTACAAACAAATCAATGACATTAAAACAAAGCTTCATTTACACATTAGATTGCTGCAAGGGATGGGAGGAGTGAGCTAAAACATTTCCTGCCCTCATTCTGGGTCATTGTTAGTTGCTCGGCGAGCATTTATTAAAGGAAAATTTGGAACTGCACAGTGGTATGTGCTTGTAATTTGCATGCATGGTTTAAGAACATGGGAACATAAGAAGATCCATGCTGAATCAGACCAAGGGTCCATCTAGTCCAGCATTCTGTTCTCACAGTGGCCAACCAGCTGCTGACCAGGAACCCACAAGCAGGGCATAAACGCAACAGCACCCTCCCACCCATGTTCCCCAGCAACTGGTGTACATAGACATATTGTCTCTCGTACTGGAGGTAGCACATAGCCCTCAAGCCTAATAGCCAGTGATAGACTTCTTCTCCAGGAATTTGTCTAAGCCCCCTTTAAAGTCATCCAAATTGATGGCCATCACTACATCCTGTGGTAGCGAATTCCATAGTTTGACTACGCGCTGTGTGAAGAAGTACTTCCTTTTATCTGTCCTGAATCTCCCACCAATCAGCTTCATGGGATGACCCCAGGTTCTAGTATTTTGAGAGGGAGAAAAATGTCTCCCTCTCCACATTCTCCACACCATGCATAATTTTGTACACCTCTATCATGTCTCCCCTTACCCTCCTTTTTTACAAGCTAAACAATCCCAACTGTTGTAACCGTCTCTCATAGGGGAGATGCTCCAGTCCCTTGATCATCTGAGTTGCCCCTTTCTGCACTTTTTCCAGCTCTACAATATCTTTTTTTAGGTGTGGTGACCAGAACTGGACACAGTATTCCAACTGTGGCTGCACCATAGATTTGTATAAGGGCAATATGAGTTTGGCAGTTTTATTCTTATTAGTTTGCCCTGCTACAACACACTTGTGCAATTTCCTTGGGTACGTGCACATGCTTTGTTGCTTAGAGTCACCATTGATGACAATTCAAGTTTTGTTGTTTAGAGTCACAGTCCATGACAACTGCACAAACGGTGGTTTGGAAGTGCATGTCCCCCCCGCCCCCGGGAAATGCACATTTTGTTGCACATTTTTAAAAGCCCAGTTCCTCAGAATTATAGACAGTTCCAATATTTTACTGCATTCTTATCTTTCCTGAATTGTAACTTTTGTTAGCTACACCCCCGTCTTTTTATCCAAAATAGTATGGAAGGTGGGCTGCAGGGGGATGGGGGAACTGGCAAGAATCACCTCCCACTCTCTTCCATTAGTGGAATTTTTTGCTTGGTCAATGACTCTTCCACAAATGCAAGGATTCCTACTGTTTGTGGAAGGACACCATGGGATACAACCCAGTGTAATTACATGAGCATATACTGTAATGGTCCCTATTTACCAAGGACAGATCCAATTATATAGTTCTTGGTAAATCTTTGTCCCCATTTTGCCTTTTGAAGAGGTTTAAGTGTTGTGATTTCAAAATGTCATGAGTGTGGGATGCCAGAGTTGCCATTCTTTAACTTTCAGTCCCCTCCCCCAGGTGTCTAGAAGTTACATCAGAGGTCAAAGGAAAATGTGAGTGCAGCTTGATAGTAGTGCATCTGTATGCAAATACATGAGCATAAACAGGAAGGCACTATATAATGCACCCTTCCCCAGCCTGGCGCCCTCCAGATGTGTTGGAGCACAATTCCCATCATCCCCAGCCAGCATGGCCAAGGGTTTGGGAGAAGGCTGATGTAACACATAATGTCTGCCATTGCATAGATGAGCGTTGGTGAGGTTCACTTAGCGATGTTGCTAACACATTACAGGACAATTGTGTTAATCTAGCACGTACTCTTCTTTGCTTTTAAATAGTGCACGACAGGCTGTCACAGTTTGTACGTGAAGATAGCATACTAGGGATCAAGAAGAGCTTTTGACAGGGGAATGGGGCTCAGGCCATGACCCTTGGTGTGAGAGTAGGGGTGTTACAGATATTCAAGAGATTTTCGTCTGTTGAACCTTGGAGGGTATTGATGCACAAGTACATGGCACACAAGAAAAGTGTATGATTAAGTCTTTGTGCTTGCGATGTATGGCCAAATCCACCAAAGGGCAAAGGTCACATGGGTCAATTTCCTCACACAATCATGCCCTGGCTAGTGCTAGGAGTCCTCCTGCCATACACATAATAAATAACAGACTTAACTTGTATGACAAATGAGAATGTGGTGGTTTTACAGCTAGTGGTGGAAATCTTTTGTCATACATCTTTGCTGTAGCAGACATACAGCTGTTGGCTGAGCTGTAGCTACTTTTTCTCCAGGCTTTGTTTGTACAGATGGTTTTGTCCAGGCCTGTCATCAAATCAGTGGGTGACATTCAGGAGGGGGGAGAAAAAGTGAAGTGACCAACAAATTGAAGAAATTGCTAATAAATCTGGCACTCACTTAGCCAACACAAATAAGGTGTTGAGCTTGTACTTTTCAGGTTTAGTTTGAGGCTCACATAAATTCTAAACTATTTTTAATGCCACCTTTAGTGGAGGGAAGGCACAGAGAAGCGCACAGAGGCAAAAGTTAGATTTTCACTATGTCGCACAATACACGTGTCCTTGCACTGCTTATTTTGTTCCATTTTTTATTGGCAAAAATGCGTCTTCAGAGTTACCAAAACTGTTTTTGCCATCTTGGAAACAAGGAAAGACATTGAAATGTGAGGTTGATTATTTATGCTGTATTGAATTGTAATATTGCCAATGTTATAGGTATAATTTTGAAGTGGAATGGGATTTGAAGTTCCTGTGTAGTGGAGTTTAAATTTAATCCCTTTTAAATAATTATTTATGTATATATATATATATATATATGTGTGTGTGTGTGTGTGTGTATATATATATATATATATATATATATATATATTTCCTTCCTTCTCTTTTTTCTGTTTTCTTCTTTTCTTTTTTCCTTTTTTTCTTATGCTCTTCTGTTATTGCTGTGTCCTTCTAAGAATACTGTATTGCTCGGAAATTGTAGTTATTGATTAGGTTGTTGGTATTGTTTATTTCATTCATAAAGATAAAAAATAGAATAAAAATATGTTCAAAAAGAAAGGAAACAAGGAAAACGAAGTAAAACCAAGCAGACAGCACTTGACAGGGGCATGCAAACATAGCCAGTACAGGGAAAGGGGAATTTGTTGCAGCCATATGTACTGTCCACTCCAGTAGATCCTCTTCTAGTCCTCTGCTTTTATAATTAATCTGCTTCCCACCTACACAGAATTAAAAATCATTCAGCCAAAACAGCAGAACGTTAATCAGAGAGTGGTGTGTGTACAGTGTTTTGATTATACATATACTAAGGAACCCAGACCTGGGAGGAGACCTTGGACTTACTCTGCCCTCTTTACCGAAAGAGAGCTCTCCAAAGCAACTCTTAGTTCCAAACATGACACAGACTCTTAATGGAGTATCTGGCCAGTCCCTTTGACCAAATCCTCCACAGGCAGGAAGGCAGCTGGATGGCACTACTGTTGTTATGGGAAGTGCATGGATAGGTTTGGAGAGTTTTGACTCGTAGTTCTCTGCTTCAGTTTCCACACTGCTGCTTCCCTCCCTGGAATACCTTTGTATACCTTGCTGCCTTCGCTCAGCACCTCCTCCTCCTCCATTGTGGGCACTATTGTTTGGGTCTCATCCTACTATGTCTACTTCTCTGAGTCAAAGCCTTAGCTCACCCGCACCATGGTCCCATCTGCTTTCTATTAGTCTTCTACCATTCTGCCGAGCACCTCCTTTTGAAACCTACAGAATGGGACTGGCATACTCTGTGACAAGTTCATTCTGCTCCTTGTCACATAATACATCTCCCTCACCAAATCCCTTCTTCTTGCCATTTTTCCCTCTCTCCTTCTCCATGTAGTCCTTGGCATATTTGTTGAACTTTTGATCTCTCCCTTCTCTGTCACTCAGAAGAGCTCACTATCTTCAAGGAGACAACAACGTGGTTCTCATGCCTACAGACCTTTCCCCCTCTTCTCCTTTTCCCTTTTTCCAACTTCAACGCGGCCCTTCTCTCTAGCTTCTTACTTGACCTCATCCTCTCAAAATTCTTTGCCATCCTCTCACACTTCTCCAGTTCTTTCCTCTCTTCTTTCAGGCACACAGAAATCGACCACATTCTTATAAATGTGGCTCTCCCACTACTGTATCTCTTGCTCCAGCTGCCAACCCATCATTCTTCTTCCTATCACTTCCAAGCTTATTGAGTCTAAAATGCTGGAATGTATCCTGGGGTCCCTCAGACAGCCCTTACCCCTCTCTGTATGCTGACACCCTGAGGGGTCACAAGGAAAGGCAATGCTAACTGGGCATCTGAGTGTCACTGAATGTAAACCTGCAATAAAGTAACTCAACAGATGATTTAGCTACCACCACCTACTGAATATATATGAGCCTTCCCCAACCTGGTGCCATCCAGATGTGTCTGGAGTTCTAAGGAGTTGTTGTCCAAGTAGAGATGTATGAGAATTTCATTTTTGCTCGCAAAACATGCGAGCATCCCCTGTTCGAAGTCCTGAAAGCAATCGCGAGCACACGTCTGCCAAAAATGTTCGTAAATTGCTGGACATGTACTTGTGTTCGATTTGCACAATTTTCTCAATTCAATTTTGCACATATTTCCTAATTTGTACAAACTTCCCCTGCAGACTGAAAGCTCCATTTTAGTCCATGAAGGAAAGTTGCACAAATTAGGAAATTTGCACAAATTCAGGGAAATCTGCACAAGTTTCATGCTCAATTGCTGCTCAACTTGCACAATTTTCCCATTTGTGCAGAATAAGCAGCAATCACAAACTTGAACAAGAATTGGGCACAAGATGAGTGGCGATATGACATTCAAAGAATCCTAGAGATCTCAAACACTGCTCATTCGCCCATCCCTAAGTCAAATACATCTGGATGGCACCAGGTTGGGGAAGGCTGGTATAGAGTCCTAGGACTCTCGAGAATCAAATTTGTTTGTTCTCTAATTCCCAACATACCCAGCGGCCTTCCCCAACCTGGTGCCCTACAGATACTTTGGACTTCAATTCCCATCAGCCCCAGCCAGCATGGCCAATGCTCAGGAATGCTGGGAGTTGTAGTCTAAAACATCTGGAGGGCACCAAGTTGGGGGAGGTTGATCTAGATGTATATCAAATTCTGCAACTTCATGGATGATAAGGTTATCAATGCCTACTAGCCATGATGGCTATTGCTATCTCCAGGACCAGACAATCTGCCTCTGAACACCGTTCCTGGGGAACAGAAATGGGAGAGGGCTCTTGCCCTCATGCCCCATTTGTAGGCTTCCCAGAGGCAACAGGTTGCTCACTGTGGGAACAGGATTCTGGATGAGGTAGGCCTTTGGTCTGATCAAGAAGGGCAGCTTCCAATCAATCGCGACAAGTGACTGCTTCTGATACTGTCTGAATAGATTCTGAATTAATGTCTATGTCTGAATCAGCCTGAATATGAGAAACTCAAAGCTCAATCCTGGCTGGCTGAGGCATGCTGGGTGTTGTAGGACTTTCTTCTGTTTAAACATGCATAGAATTGTGCCATTAATCAGCAAAGAATCTAGTAAAGGCAGTAAACAGCAGGTGGTTCACCTTCTGGGATTCCAATCTGGGATCCAGCAAATCCCTTACTATCTAAGAAGAGCATTTTTTGTAACTGTCATACTGGACTTTTAAATAAATAAATATAGGCTCCTACTCCCACTTGGTGCATCCACTTGTGAACAATTCTGAGGGAAGCCCTTCCTCCCCTCCCCATAGATAGAGAAATATAGATAGAGAAATATTGATAGATATTTCTCTAGATAGAGAAATAGAGAAATATTGGCCCCTTTCATAGCATCCCTCTCAGCAGAAGCTGGGCTATTTAGTGTTAGGAGCAGGGTATGCTTCTACTGCAGCAGTCCCACATACGCAGACCTTTATTTGTTGTCACACACACACCCGCCACCGCCCCCAGTTTGTTAAATTCCACACCATTAGAGCAAAAGGCAGCTTGAACTCCCCGGCTACATTATTCTGCAGCTCCTGCAGCACATCAAAAGCCTCCTTTTCAGTACAACTTAATTGTGTTGCCTCCTCTTTCACCAGTCATGGGGAATTTATGTGGCCTTTTCCTGGATCATTTCCCTCATAAGAAGGGAAGCTTACAGCTGTTTGGCAGCAATTGATTTATAAATTTCAAGATTGAAGAAAGATGGATGAAAAGCAGGAAGCAGCATAGGACATGCTGTCATCATGACCAACTAAGTTCCAGCCCTGTAAGTCAATTGAAACAGTTCAAAAGTGCTGTTCTGAAGACCGTCTACTTGCATTTCTGGGATCAGCTTTAATCTACTTATAGGGGCTCTAACACGCAGCTTCTTAGCTCTTGCATTTCTTCATCCTATCAAACTCCATATATTCTATGTGATTTCTTGAGCTAGTAGGGTGTCCAGATCAGGGATAGACAAAAGGGATTTGGTTTGTTTATTTTTCTCTGTAAACTACCTAAGCATCATCCCTCGGATAACACGTTTCCTTGGCTACAGGAAGTGTCAAGTTACTAGGATACCAATGGTAGGGGCAACCTAGCTTCCTACATCAAGCCTAGAAGCTTTCCCCCTCACCCCCATTAAATTCATCCAACATAATAACTTATACTCAGGACAGGAAAGAAGGATATCCCTGGAAGGTGAAATGTTTTAAACTCCTGGCTCTCAGAACTGAGCTTTGGGGTTTCGAAAGCAGGACAGGATGATGGCCTTCCCAGCCAACACAATATACAAGACTTTTGCCTCTTTTCAAGGTGGTGAGTGTGTGCAGTCACCACATCTGGGGTGTTTATTTTTTTTATTTATTATTTGCATTTCTATACCGCCCAATAGCCAAAGCCCTCTGGGCAGTTCACAACAATTAAAACCATACAGTACAAAATGATAAGATACAATATAACAATTTAAAACTTTTAAACTACAGTATAAAAATAACAAAATAACAAAAGTGAACCAAGCTGCAGTGCAAAGATTTAAAATACAATACCAGATTTAAAACAGAAATTGAAAAACTAAAATGTTTAAAAGCAGTTGCATCTCTGGGGTGAGGCCCAAGACCAGGAGCTTACAGACATGCCAAAATCCATCATTTCCAGATGCCTAATGGGGTACATACACTAGGCCAGGGGAGGGCAACCTCCGCCTCCCAGGCCAAATGCGACCTGAGGTTGCCTATCCGGCCTGTGGAGTCTTCCAGGATTCCTCCAGGGCGGCGGGCTTGTCCGCCTGGAGGAATCCCACTGTTATTTCTGACCATAGACTGGGTTCACAGATCAAGTGCTGTGTGGGGAAATCCCCACTGTTATCTCCGATCACAGATTGGGGCCATCCCCCCACCCACATTTGGTTAACCTTCCCCATGTTAGGGCATGTTGCTTCTCAGGGGGCATCACTAACGTGTTTGGGAAGATGTTGCCTTTGCAGCAGTGGTGGGGGGCAGTTACACCCATGTAGAGCATACACAGGGCAGCTAAATGATATTCATACACACCCCCTTAGAAAACATCATAAAGCAAGTATCTCCTCCTTGGCTGAAGCTGCATATAGCTAGGGATGGCGGAGAATTCCGCCACGGACTCCGCGGTGGAATGCGGATCCCTGGGGTCCGCGGTGGAATGAAAGATTCACCTCTGCCACCCAGGGGAATCCGCATTGGCCGGATCCTACCTGCTGCCGTCCGTCCGCTGCTGCCCGCTGCTGCCTGTCATTGGACGCAAATAGCATCTGCTACACCATTTGCATCCCTGCTCTTTGCCGTGATAGGCTACGTAAAGATTTCTATGCCGGACGCCATTTGTGTGGCAGCAGCTGGAAGTCCGGCTATGGATGGGCCTGGCCGGCAGCTCTGTGGACTCACTGCAGAGCGGAGCCGGCCGGGGAGGATTCCGGGGGGAGGGACAGATCGCCTCCCCCCTGCGGACCCCACCAGGGGACTGGTGAGTGTGTTTCATACACCCCTACATATAGCAGAGAGTGGGGCCCATATTGACTGGGTACGGATGACATGCACCGGCTCGTTGTGGGTTATTTATTGCCTATGCAGTCTGCTACGGCACCAGACTGCATATGCAACCCCTGCTCGGGGGTTTTCTGTGTTGTGTGAACCCAGCGAGCATGGTTTATGCAAGGATTAACCAACCCTAAAACAGACCATGGGTTATGCCGGGGTAGTTTAACCCTCACATAACCCACGCTCACTGAGTTTGCATGACACAACAATGCTCAAGTGTTGCATATTCAAATTGGTGGCTGCATGTGCCACAGCCTCACCGTGAGTTCAATAATCCACAGTGGGCTGTCATGTTGTGTGAATGGCCCCACTGTCTATGAACTCCTGGTTAGGGGATCCTCCATAGGAATGCAGCTGCCTTTATACATGCCAAATTAGGTGACTGCCTCCCCCTGCCATCTGGTCTATTCAGAGAGAACCACAGGGCTCTATAACCACCTTTATTTGAAAGATTTTTCTTCCTTGAAAAATCTTCCTAGAAACAAGGAAAGGGCAAGAAAATAAAAATGTTGGCTTTAAGTGCTGTGTGTGTGTGTGTGTGTGTGTGAGAGAGAGAGAGAGAGAGAGAGACAGAGAGACAGAGAGACAGAGACAGAGAGAGCACTCACTATGAGCTCCAGCAAAATTATGTTTACCTGCTACATAGGCAGGGTTGCTCTGGAAGAAAGGTAACTCCTCCCTTTGGTAACCTAGCAACTTGACCCTGCCTGTAACCATGGGGTAGTGTAGCGGCAGGCATTCTGGTTTTGGACTACAACTCTCAGAAGTTCCAGCCAGCTTAGCCAGTGGTCAGGGATTATGGGAATTGTAGTCCAAAATATCTGCTCATATGTTATGGCTGCCCTCCTTGGCACCTTTTGCAACTCAACCTTAGGCACATTTCCTTGGAAGCAAGGTCCGCTGTTTACAATGGGACTGCTAAGTAAATGTACTTAGTATCACAGCCTTTTTGCTATTTCTTGCCAAATACAAGGCTACTGGCCATTCCACCACTTCTGGACTACACCTCTGAGCATGATTTCAGGCATAAATAATGTTGAAGAGGACGGGATCCAAAGTTTGGTATGAAGATCTTTAGTGAGATGCCCATAGGGCATCTTTGATATAGCATGTATGTGACAGATATTCCCAAGAAACACTTCCTTTGTATTTGCTGATGAGAAGCTAGGGATGTACGAAACTCACTTACCTTTTTGTGGAATCTTTTGCGGTTGGGGGGGATGGGGGGGGAGGCACTCCGTCCCTCCCCCCAGAATCCTCGACGGAAGGGGGAGGCGATCCGGTCCTCCCCCTCGGAATCCTCGACGGCTGGCTTCGCTCCGCGGCCAGGCCACAGAGCAGCCAGCCAGGGCCATCTGCAGCCGTATTTCTTGCCGCGGATGGGCTGCTGCGGACACAAATGGCAGCCGCCGTAGTGGCCGCCATTTGCATCCAGCCAGGCAGCCGTGATAGGCTACGTAAGAATTTATGTTGCCTATCACAGGTACCCCCCCAAAAACCCCAGCGTACGCAAATGGCGGCAGCTACTGCGGCCGCCATTTGCATTCCTATTTTTCGCTGATTTATCTTACATAAATATTTACGTAAGATAAAACGGCAAAAAAAAGGGGAACGCAAATAGCGTAGTGGGTGCTATTTGCGTTCCTTTATTTTTCGCCGTTCTAGCCGTTCTACGTAAATATTTATGTAGGCTAGAACGGTGAAAAATAAAGGAACGCAAATAGCACCCACTATGCTATTTGCGTTCCCCTTTTTTTCACTGTTTTATCTTACGTAAATATTTACGTAAGATAAATCAGCGAAAAATAGGGAATGCAAATGGCGGCCGCCGTAGCCGCCACCATTTGCATACGCTGGGGTTTTTGGGGGGGAGTTGCCGTGATCGGCTATGTAAATTCTTACGTAGCCTATCACAGCTGCAGGGATGGCAATGGCGGCGGCAGCAGCCCGGCCACAGCCAGCCAGGAGATCAGCCACTGCTGCCGCATCCGCCGCATCTGCCCCAGGTAAGTGCTGTCCCAGGGGGATTCCATGGGGGGGGCAGGAGGCCATTCCGCCACGGATTCCGGGGGGATATTTACTGGAATCCATGGCGGAATCCTCTGCCATCCCTATGAGAAACTAAATAAATATCCAAGCTCAATCAAGAGGAATTCAAGATCCCACCTACTAGTGAGGTGGGTGGGACATACTACTCAAATAACGCTAAGATCCATCTGGTATCAAAGGTTAGCATGGCTGGGCACTTGGTGAGGGCCAATAGCCCAGCAGGAGACCACTGACAAAACCCCCTGGAGTTGCTGCTCTTCTTCACCATTGCAACCTGCTTGTTCACCCGCCTCTCGCTCTGGCCCAGGCAACGGTGGTGGTGAGAAGGAAGAGCAGCAGGTGCCCCTGCCGGCTGCCGCCTTGCTCACTGGCTCTCTGCCTGTCAAGCAAGCAACTGGTAGCCATGCTGAGAAAGAAGATGAGAAGCAGCAGCAAACAGTGACAATGGCAGTGAGAAGGTAGACTCATTGAGGGAAGGGGCCAATTGAGGGTGTCTTGCCCAAGAGCCATTAGAAACCTCAAGTCGACACTGAGATAGCCCATATAAGTTTGGATCAGTTTTATTGTTTGTAACCTTAGGTCATCACAATATAACAGAGAAAAAATATCCAAGATATTACAAAAGTTAAAATGGACAAATTAAACATAGATCAAAGAAAATGACTGATAATTTGGAATGAACAAACTTAAGCTAATGATAACATTCTATAATACTGATCTCCAGTTGTGATAAAAGTGTCTGTTAAGCAAATCAAGAATAAAACTACGAGGCTAAAATAAAATTAAAAAATTAACAATCACACTTGTCTGCCTTATTAAATAGGAAAGTGGTGACTCTTCTCAAAATTATTACATTCTTAGTGTAAAGCAAGAAGTCTATCTTCTGGCAAACCTACCAATTTTTGTTTGTTCCAATTTTTAGCAAGCCAACAAAATGTGAAGATGGCAGCTAAGTACATCAAAGATAAATGTGAATTCTCACATTCTAAAGGGACCAGACTTCTAAAAGGACCAATTTTAAATACCCAATGATTTTAACAATTGTACTAGTATTAAATATGGATAGAATCCTATCAGTGTTTCAGTGACCACTGAGGTACTGGCTAGGCCAAGACATACTTCAGAGACAGAAATCAGAGGCACCTCCTGTGTGTGTGTGTGTGTGGGGGGGGATTAGAGTGCAGTGAAGCAGTTGGGAGTTGAAACTATCCTAAATAGGAAATTGCAAGCTTTTATTACTTTTCTGAGGATTACCAAGGAAAGGGGGGGGGGGAGTACAATTTTTCTTCACCTTCCATGAGTTCTCACATTACCTTAAGTTATCCTTCCTTTCCCCTCGTCCGAATGTCTTTTGCCCTCTTCCCAATGTATCACTTAGGGGCTTTGTAGGTTTCCCAACTGCTTAAAAAACAGTCCAGAACTTAAAACCCACCATCACCACTTGCTTGGCCTCCTGAATTTATTTTAATAGGCAACATTTGAGCTCGAGGGATTGTTTTAAATAACACGGCCAACTCAGAATGGATCATTTTACGGCAAGCTACCCCAGGGTCAAGGGCACAAGGCAAGACCCCCTCACATTTTCATTACCCACAGATCGCATCTCCTTCCCTGGTCCATCAATCTGGCCTTGGGCTCTTATGTATCCCATGTAAACTGACCATATGATTCATGTGGTGCCATATCAACAGCATATTTCCCCCACCCCACCCCAACTCAATTCATTGTTTTTGTTTGCTTACATGTTCCCTGTTGTACCTCAACTCATAAATCAAACTTGGCTTATTTTTTTACAGACCCACTGAAAGTTTGAGCCAGTTTCCACTGTTATGAAAGACTCCAAATACTATACATCCTTTAACAGGTGGAAAATGTCTTAAGAGAATGCTGGCTTGGAATGTTTTTCTTACTTCAAGACAAAGTAGTACTTATTTACGACTTAATCTAATTCCAAAACAAAGTAACAGTTGCCTGTCTTGAATTATCTCCTTATGATGTTACCTCACCACCATATGGTTTTATGATTTAAAATGCAAGTGGAATACTGAAACCATTTATAGCTATTAAGCTTATGTAACTGATTACAGTCAAACAATGTTCCAGCAGGGGAGGGGGCTTTGTTTTCAGAGGATCCCTTTTCACCCCCTCCCCTTTTCCTAATAGGACAGCCTGCCAAACACCGCTCTCAGCTCAAAAGATGTTAACATTTGGCTGCTTCTCCATGAAGAGCTGCTGAACTAATCAATCCTTAATGGTACCAAAATATTTTTAGTAGCACAGGGTGCAACCCTAAATACATTTGCTCATGATTAAGGCTCGGGTTTAAAACTACACAAAAGTAGCTATGAGGAAATTTATGAAAAGACAACATGTTCACATGTGTGGGATAGGCAATCAATCAATCGCCAACATCATAATATCAAAAGGATAACATGTGCTTACTGGGTTGGAGAAGCATCTGATGGAAATGAACTTGTGTCATCTGGTGGGTCATGTTTTCTCTTCATGTCCACATGGGAAAAGCTCAGCTAGGTCAAGTCACTGAAGAAGAAGAAGAAAACACCCTCTTATTTTGGGTACAAGAGAAAGCAGTTATGCATCATGGGATTTGTGGCTTTTAGTCCCCTTCCCAACATCCCCGCCTGCTGTTTTTAGACCTCCTTTCCAAAGAGATCGAAATGGCATGGATATAAAAACAGCATAATATCACAAATGCAAACAATGAATCAGAACAATCAGTGCACAAGTCACCATAAAAACCAAATAGTAGTTCATCTGCCTATTGCCTGATTCTATATAAGATGCAAGAGCTCCTTCCCCCTTTGTATCTGGTCACCCTAGAGCAGGGATGGACAACATTCAGGGATGGGGGGCACACTGCCCCCTTGGAGCCCACCAGGGGCTGCCCCCCTGCCCCTGCTGCTGAGCTGCCGAAATTCAGTGGTGCAGCAACAGGGAAAAAAAGCTCCTTTTAAAAGCAAAACATGTGGTTTGCCACCAGCAGGGCAGCTGGGAAAAGGAGCTACTTTGCTTCTTAAAATTCAGTGGCAAACTGGAGCTTTTCACTTTTTAAAGGAGACTTTTTTTCCTGGCGCAGCAGCAGAGATGGGATATGGGGCGGGGGTGGGCACAAAAAAGAGCCAGGGTTGCCCACCCTGGTCTAAAGAGAGGAGGGGAAGTATGTTTAAAGTAGGTCCCCATGTTTTATTCATTTCATTTCATTTATTACATTTCATGCATAGGATTCTGCTGTTAAGTCTACTATAGTAAACCTGAACTGATGTGCATAGGTAGCAATAACGTTCATATTTTGTCTTTCCTTTTCTTATGCACCAATTCATTTATTTATTTTTGCTATATTCCTCACTGTATATAGTTTGGTTCTTTCTTTCTTTCTTTCTTTTGTAAATCTTAACATTTTTAGGGGGCTTTTCAAAATTTCTGACCAATACTGACACCACTTGGGGAAAAAATGTCTGTAGTCCTATACACACTGACCTTGGAGTAAGCTTTACTGGAAACAATTACACTTTCTTCTGAGTATACATGCTTAGAACAACCGATTATTGTATTCTTAAACTGTTCTTAAAATGATAATTCAGACTAGTCCAAATAGAATGGTGTTATTCTCAGGTACAGCTAGATATAAATGATAGTTTTGAGTTGTGCCCATAGTCACCACTGCCCAACATAGCCTAAATATCAGTTTCCCAGGGACCATTTCAACAGAAGCTTTGGCTGCATACAAGTTACCTTGACATGTGCATAAATTACCTCTTGGGATCATGAGCAGACTCAAGTGCAGTGCATACCATTTCCAATGTTAGCGTGAAGGCTTAATCATTTGAAAGCCACCATAATTACAGCCCCGTGGTTTAGACTTTGGATTCTGATCGTGTTTGACATTGACCTGCTGGGAGATTTGCATATGTCCGTTCCCTTCTCACACCCAGAGGTCAAATGTTTTGGCCCTGAACCATCCACAGAGCGATCGCATCCCATCTTCTCATCTCCCTGCTTCACCAGCCATGAAGCAAGAAGTTGGTGGAACAGCAGCAGAGCAGAGCAGAAGGATGGTGTCTCCTGCCCCAGCACGGCTGCTTTCTACTCTGCCCCCCTCCCCTCCATTGTCAGCTGGGAAGCTGTATTTAACCAACTCCCCTGAAATGTAAGTAAATAACATTAAAAACAAAAAAAAGGGAGTTGTCTTGGCCATAAGAAAAATTCCATTATCTATGTAGCATAATATCTTTATTAGGCCAACTCATAGAACACAAAAAAATGTGCAAACACTGAGATCTCCAAATCTCTTCATCAGGCAAGATGTTGCAAAAACCTGCTTTTTGTAACATCTTGCTTGGTGAAGAAATCCAGAGATCTTGAAAGCTTGCCCACTTTTGGTGATATTTGAATAATAAAAGTATTACATTATTTGGATGTTGTAAACAACATTGTGATAGTGCTTCACACCTTTGAATTCAAGCTCCAGTATAATAAAATTTAAATCCTCATCTAGAGAATACCAGTATTATTTCAGCATTCTTTTCACCTTTTCTCAGGATTCAAGCTTGTAGCACTCCCTGAACTCAGGGCCTTGGAGATGTCAAACAGAGGTTTAGCCTGTGCCCCATGAACTCTGGCCAAAAGAGAGGCTGAAAAGCAATCAGGCCTACAAGATAATAAGCCAAATAAGCCAAAGCAGTTCAAATACTTAGTTGCAGGGCTCAAGCTCTTCACACCTCATCATAGTTTCCATTCATGTACTTAGGCAGACAAATATAGTTTTAATTTCCACTAGCAAAACAGTCAAGAAATGGCAAATAACTGGAGAACAGATTAGTTCAGTCAACAACCCCATTGATGTGATCTCACAATTGTTCCAAATGCTTACATATGAAGTTGCTTGACATAAGCTGTGTACCAACTGAAAAACAAAAACAGAAAATAATTTAAATTCATTTTAGATGCATTTAATTCTTGTACCAGATTTCCTCTGTTTTTGGCTAACAACTGTCATTACTATTCCATCTTGGCACCTGAGATCCTCCCACAAAAATAAGGCACTCATATCACCTTTATGCTGATTAATTATAGCTGATATAAAAAAGGCAACAATAAAATTTCAGAAACATCCTCTCCATTAATACTAATGCTCATCACAAAAGCAACTCTTTTTTATACTCTTCAACTGAGCAGTGGATCAGTCAAAGAGATTCAGTCAATTCCCAAATTGGTAAGTAGTTCTTCCAGTTTTTAAACAGTCCAGAACTAACTTCTGTCAAAGTAAGGCCATTGATTTCCATAGAGCTTATTTCCAAATCCATGTACTTATAATCACAGCCTAAATATTTTTCAAGCATGTTTGGTATTTGCAGTGCATGGTCGGAATCTAACTGCACTATTTAACAGTAGGCAATTTGCTGTATAGCCATACAGGCAATGTTGTCCCTTTGAATTTAGATCAGGAAGGTTTTGGTTTTGAACAGGGATTCTCAGATTTCACCACAACAAAGGAGATGATGGCAGATTGCTCAAGTTTTCCCAATTGATGAAAAGAAAAGAAAAATAAGACCATCCAGCTTGTGTAGCTCACTTTCTCTAAAGGCCAACACTCTGGCAGATCACAAGGGAAGAAGAAGAACGAGGTGACATGAACCTAAACATTCTTTAATGCTTGTGACTCAGATGTGGGCACTAGCAGAACAGAAGGAGTAGGTGTGCTAAACCTATGGAGACATCCATGTTCAATTTATTGGGAAAATGCAGAGCAGGTAGGTTGGCTCCTCACCCAATTAGGTACACAAAACTGGCGACATAGGAAGGATCAGGGAAGACGCCATGCTTCATCTGGCTACTAACTGTCATGCCTTTGGAGCAAAACACTAACAACAACCTTGGGTCCATCAGTGGGTCTTAGAAAGAAAGCTACAATGGTTCACTGCATTTCACATGCATTCTTAGCTGTCTTTAACCTAGCTTGGTAAACATAGAAACATTTCCAGTGATGATGCCCAAAGCAGTCAGCATCTGCAATCATGCAGGTCACCTGATTCTAGGAAGCCATAAACCAGCCTTCCCCAATCTGGTGCCTTCCAGATGTGTTGGACTACAATTCCCAGCATGCTTGAGCAATGCTTTCTCCAAACATGCTTGAGAAGTATTTAGGGTGTGGTTTGTGTAACACATCTGGAGGGCACCAAATTGGGAAGGCTGGTTTATGGTATAAACAGTTGTGCAAACTCTGTATGAATCCCGCACATGTCCACATGGAATTGCAGGCTGTGCAGTCCACAACCATGATGGAGTAAGGTAAGCACGCAAACCCTGCAGCACATCATGCTGTTTTGTCAGAGAGGTACTGCTTCCTTCCCAGTGGTGTGTTTGCAGTGGTGTGCTGCCAGCATACTGAACCAAGCATGCAGGATTCTGCTGTGTTGACATGCCCTGTGTTACCTGAACACCTTCAAGGTAAACAGCTGATGTCCTCTGGCAAAATTAATTTCAGCAGATTTGTACCCCTTTAGAACTTTCAGGTAACTTTTAAAAAATTTAATTTAGCTTAATCTTCTTTAATGACACCGGTTTAATTAAACGTGCTTTACCAAATGACTAAAATCAGCTATACCAGAAACTCATCTCTGTGAACAAGCCTTTTCCTAATGTATTTAACCATTTAAACCTAGAGGTTCCCCAACTTTTCTGTTAAGCTCCACTCTACAAGAGGCTGGGATTCAACTATTATACCTTACAATCGGCTAAAATTCCATTTACATTCCATTCCTAGTGAAAATTGTATACTTTCAGCTTGGTCATTTTCTTCAGGCCTCACCAAACGTTCTGAGTCCTTGAAGTGAAGAGGATCCCGACCATGAAAAACACCAGTTTACACCAACAGGGTCCCTTCTCGAGTTGTTTATCTCATTTCACCATCTCACCTCTCCTGAATCCTAAAATGATATCCAACACAGAGTGCCTGAAAGAAGCTGCACTTTGTTGGTGCTAAACGCAGGGCGATGTTGTGCGTTTTAATGTGAAGAATAGAGAAACAACAGTTATGCTCAGAGGGTTCATAATCTAAGTAGCTCGGATAGAACAAAGTTCAGTGTCCTCTTTGGCACCAGTGCTAATGTAAATTATATTGTGCTAATGTAAGCTCTATAGCATTTGCAAAAGCTCAATAGCATTTGCTGGCACAACAGGTTTTCTATGGAAACCCGTTGCGTCGACAAATGCTAGTGGGAGTGTGCTGGAGTGCAATGCAATGTAGATTAGCACTAATGCTGCATAGGATATTGCCCAAAGGTGATAGGAGAGGTCTTACTCTGAATTAAGGAGCTGCTGGATGGCAGGAAGCATGGAATGTCACTGCACAGCAGAAAGAAGAGAACTAGCATTTAATGCAGGTCCAAAAGCATTCAATGAAAAAAGCCAGTTTTGAAGACGGGATTTTAAAAACTGAAGACATTATTGTAACAAAGCCAGTGTATGTGTCATGTACCTTTAAGAGCAGCCCCTAGCAGGAAAGCTGTCTGTGGAGAGGCAGGGCCAGAAAAACAAGGAGGTTTTCTGAGAGTAAGAAGGCCTGTGCGTGCATGGAGTGGAATTTAAGAAAGGAGGCCTAGTTTATGTTCCAAAATGGGAATCTAAATAAAGCATTTGTTGTGTTCCTAAACTGGATCACTGCCCTCTCTGAAAAACAACCTGCCTGGCTAAGCTGCTGGAATAGGTCAAAAAGCTATATAATCTTATCATAAAGGGAACATTAAAAGGCACAGGGCTGGGATCCAGATTAAGCTGGCTGAACTTAACTCCCATTGATTGCAATGGGAACAAAGTCATGAATTATATGTCCCACTGACTGCATTGGGGCCTAAGTTCAAGCAACTTAGTCTGGATCCTTCCCATATCCATGGGAGGGCATCGCAAGGGCCAAAAAGAAGGGAATATGGTGGGAAGGAAAGCTCTGAAGTAAAAGGGCAATGACTTATTTCAAACTGAAATATTCAAAAAATACTTCACATAACCCAAATCTCTTAACGTGTCAGTAGCTGGGTTCACACAACATGACAAGCCCAAGTACAGGGTGAGTATGGGTTGAGTGTGGGTTGTCATTGAAACATGGGTTGTTGTGCGGTATGAATCCAGCTGCGCTAACAAACCATTAAAATATGTGTATGCTGCTTTTCTCCTATCAATGGCATTTAACTAACAAGAGATTATTAAAAGCAAATAAGAACAATCAGAAATAAAGGCATCAAACAGCAGAAAAATATCAGCACAGCAGTAAATTGTAAGTAAAACAACTTGCACAAATTTAAACAGTTTCTGCAGCTGGCCGCTGAGCTAAAGCAATTACCAAGGAAAGATGTCCATAGTGTATTACCATGTGTACATATTTTTTCACCACAACACTCTCATATTCATTTTGAGCAGACTAGAATCATAGCCAAAACATGGTTAATTGCTATGTCCCTTGATATAAACGAAAGCATGAAATTATACCTTTGACACTGACAAAACCAAAACCAAAAATAAAACCTGACAAATCTTTAGCCTGTCATATAATGATATTAATTCAGCCAACTTAATATTATGCGAAAACTTGACAAAATTGTACACAGAAGCTTCCCAACCTTGGGAATAATTGGTAATAATTTCTAGACCTGTGTGCAAATGGCCCCTCAAAATTCTCTACCATATTTGTGGGCAGAGAAATTGGAGGGTACAATTTCACCAAATTCCTCCATGGCGAGGAGAAATTCTCGACAGTTCCTCACAAGAAGGACTCACCATTGGCAGGGCACAGCTTCTTCTTTTTTTTTCGTAAGGATTTCTGGTTTTTCTGTGCTGCCATTGCAAGTGGCAACAGCATCGATGTCATTAGTAGGCCAGGTCCTATTTTGCACCCACCACAATTTAGGTGTGAGAGGGGCAGTATTGTGTCTAACTCCAGGGAAGAGGTGGAGTTGTACCAAAATCTGTCCTCCAATTTCCCAAAAATGTTCTTCCCCCATGAAAGAGGCTTTCATTGTTCTGCCTCATTCTCAGGGTGTTTCCTAATTTCTTTTTGTGGTATTTTTGAGCTTACCTAATCATAGAATCACAGAATAGTAGGGTTGGAAGGGGCCTACAAGGCCATCGAGTCCAATCCCCTGCTCAATGCAGGAATCCAAGTCAGAGCATCCCTGACAGATGGCTGCCCAGCCTCGTCTTGAATGCCTCCAGTGTGGGAGAGCCCACCACCTCCCTAGGGAATTGGTTCCATTGTCGTATTGCTCTAACAGTCAGGATGTTTTTCCTGATGTTCAGCCGGAATCTGGCTTCCTACAATTTATGCCCATTATTCCGTGTCCTGCACTCTGGGATGATCAAGAAGAGATCCTGGCCTTCCTCTCGGTGACAGCCTTTCAAGGTTGTGTGGTTCCCAAGTGTGTTGTGTGTGTGCTTCCTTTGTATTATACATCTCTCTGATGCTCTGCAGCCTCTCAGGCTGCCTGCACTTCCTGATCTGAAAATGCCCTGTGGGAGGAATTGCCTCATGATATCTTCCCCTGGGCTTTAACTGAAGTCTGGGAATTCAAGGAGGCTACAGGCTGCCGGAGATATGAATGTACAATAAAAGAGACAACACTCGGACATACTCCTTGGCCACCTGGTAAGTAAGTCAAGCACAAGAATCCAGAAACCAACCCATGAGAATTTCACTGAAGTTTTCTTCATTGCTGAATTTATTTTTCAAATTGCAAGAATGGTCGAAAACAAGAGGGAGACATTTTCAACACAGTACGAATAATTTCAGGTCATAACCTTGAGAGCATCTGAGAGATTTTCAACACAAGAGTTATTGTGACAGGCCCTTTACTCCAGGCTTCCCCAGCCTGATGCCCTTCAGATGTGTTGGACTACAATTCCCAGCCAGTCATGATGGCTGGTGGTGCTGGGAGTTGTAGTCCAACAAATCTGAAGGGCACCAGCCTCAGGAAGGCTGCTTTACGCTTTCTCAAAGGAATCAGCTTCAGTCTTGGGCCTAACTACACATAATGTTAAAAGTGTCACTGCAGTATCGTATGAAGTTTTATTTTTAAAAATCCACTGTAATTATTATTCTGTTTGAAAGCATATTCTATGCTAAGGGCTGTTCATCCAGTAATGATAAAGAACCACGTGAAGGGAGAGCACGCAGTGGCCTTGAAATTGCCTATCAAGGGTTAGCATAGTTCTGTGTACCTCAAAGGCTTCAGAAGCAAATAAATTACAAATGAAATGCAGATTTCTACAATATGGTTTTTACCCAAGATGGCTGCTGCTTGTTTACAAGAATGCTCTTATTTAATGTTCCAGGTTGCGATTAGCTCATGCAAGAGAACATTACCAAATGATACTTGTAAAAAGAAGTGAACTCACTCAGAACTTTCATCTCTTGAGAAAGAAAACACTCCTGTCAGGCTACTGGAAAGGAATTCATTTTGAGTACCTATATAGATAAACATTTCTTAGCCAGACTTTCAGAACAGGAGGAGGACTTTATTTATAGAGCCCTCCAGGGAACTGTACCTCATCATTTTCATGTCAGGGGATCACTTATTAACAGTTACAGTGTGAGGTAAATGGATGTTTAGCCCAAATGAATTAAGAAGCTGGATGCTTAATGAATTCTTCTATTCATAGAGAAACAGACATCTGTACCAGAGCCCTCCTCCTTGAACAGCCAGCTGCTGTAATAACTGAACAGGTGTTTGCAGTCATCCAATGACGTCAGGCAGCATAATGGGAATTTAAAAGGTCTACTACAGAAGGTTGGATAAGACTGTATCCAAGAAGAACAGAGCATCGGGAGGTAACCACACGCACAAAATGTTAAAAGGTCAAGTGCTGTTACACTTCCTCAGAGTCATCATCTCCTGTTTGGATCCATGCCTTAGAAAGAAATGCTGATGGGATGGTGCACTCAAATACATTCTAAAAATAATGTGCACAGTAAGTTCCAGTTTGGTATACAGACACTGAACATGGAGGCTCCATTTAGCTAGCAAACCAGTGATAAGAGGTATTCATCTAATATGGAGGCCTTCCTGAAACAACAAGCTGATTAACTGAAATTGACAGAGTTAGGCAGGGATCTCCAAGCTTTATGGGTCATTGGGCACATTTGGAATTTTGAGAGTGTCATGGGTGCTCTCACAAAATGGCAGCCATCGGGGACTTGTGCAGTTATAAAATGGCTACAGGGTGTGTGTGTGTGGTGCAGTCTCATGCCAGAGGTACACAACTGGTGGTCAATGTCCTGTTATGACTTTTGTATAAGTGAAGGGAGAAAGGGGGTTGCCCAAACTCCCTGCAGTATAGGCAGGAGTACATGATTACTTTGGTAGACTGCCATGCCCACCTCTTTAAGTCCACCTCAGCTTGAACCAGGGGACTCTCAGACCTTTCAGGACATACTTGGGGCATAGAATCATAGAATAGTGGGGTTGGAAGGGGCCTACAAGGCCATCAAGTCCAACCCCCTGCTCAATGCAGGAATCCAAGTCAGAGCATCCCTGACAGACGGCTGTCCAGCCTCATCTTGAATGCCTCCAGTGTGGGAGATCCCACTGCCTCCCTAGGTAATTGGTTCCATTGTCGTATTGCTGTAACAGTCAAGACGTTTTTCCTGATGTTCAGCTGGAATGGGGCTTCCTGTAACTTGAACCCATTATTCCGTGTCCTGCATTCTGGGATGATCGAGAAGAGATCCTGGCCTTTCTCTCTGTGACAACCTTTCAAGTAGGGATGGCAGAGAATTCCGCCACGGATTCCAGTGACGCCGGATTCTTTAGAATCCAGTGGCAGAATGGCATCCTGCCCCCCGCCCCCCTGTGGAATCCCCCCGGGATGGAACTTATCTGGGGCGGATGCGGCAGATTCGGCGGCGAAGGCAGTGGTTCCGGCAGCAGCGGCGGCTCCGGTGGCTGGTCTCCTTGCTGGCCATGGCCGGGCTGCTGCGGCCACCATTGGCGACCTTGCAGCTGTGATAGGCTACATAAGTATATACGTAGACTATCACAGCTAACCCCGAAAAAACACACAAAAAACCAGCGTACGCAAATGGCGGTGGCTATGGCGGCCGCCATTTGCGTTCCCTATTTTTTGCCATTCTAGCCTACGTAAATATTTACGTAGGCTATTACGGTGAAAAAAAGGGGATCACAAATAGCGTAGTGGGCACTATTTGCGTTCCTTTTTTTTGTTGCCGTTCTAGCCTATGTAAATATTTACGTAGGCTAGAATGGCAGAAAAAAAAAGGAACGCAAATAGCGCCCACTACGCTATTTGCGTTCCCCTTTTTTTCACCATAATAGCCACAGTTAGATGCCCGTCCTAGTTACCCCTTTGCAGGTATTTCAATAAATGTGGCCCAGTTTTCAACCCAAGCTTATTGTCTGCGTCTTCTTTAACCCATCTCCGCTCGCAAATAAGGGTTCAAGCCAATACCCTCTACTTCAAGCACCTAAGCCTGAAATATCACATGCAAGTGCTGAATTTAGTACTGAGATTTACCTGGAAGAGAGCACAGACAACTCTAGAGGTAGATATGACATTTATTTAAGTAGGGGGGAAGGGATAAAAAAGATATACAGAGATCAAAGAGAACATTTGAAACCATACTCCAGGCAGAATAACAAAACAACATCTAAGCCTATCCTATACATTACCTAAGCAAGGGACTCCCAATAGGGCAGGCCCCAATCCAGGATCCAAGAACTTACAAGGCCGAAGCCAGCCTTCCCTTTTTATCTTCAGCCCCCTGTCAACTCCGGGAAGATCTCTTGCAACCAATCATAGGCCAACTCTAGCGGTGTTCCCAAACTCTAGAAGGGAAGAGGGAATGTCCCACAGGGACACAGCTGAGATCATTCAGCCCAATTAACAGGCTTTGAAGGGTGGGGCTCCCAGGGCCATCTCAATATAACCCCCCACCCCAGGTGGATGTATAGCTATGTGCTGTTTCCACTTGGCTAAATGGAGAGATCTTCCAAAAGTCAAACTTAAAATAAAGCTTTTAACATGATCTTACAGTCAGGGCAAGGAAGAAGCATGGATTTCTTGAAATTATGGAAACTAAGGTCCTGTGAGGAATAGGTAGGAGAAGTTGGTCCCCAAGCAGAAGCCTACCATAAGGTCCTGTTTACCGTGGTGTACAGACAGAACTCCAGGGAATTATCGTAGGGATGTACGAAAGTCACTTATCTTTTCGAAGGGTGACATTCGCGGTGGGGGGGAGGCACTTTGTCCCTCCCCCCGAAATTCTGTCCGGCCGGCTCCGCTCTGCGGAGATTCTGTGGAGGCGCCGGCCGGGGCTGCCCACAGCTGGACGTCCGGCCGCTGGGCAGCCTGCAGGGACGCAAATGGCGGCTGCTGTAGCCGCTGCCATTTGCGTCCCTGTATTTTGCCGTGATAGGCTATGTAAATATTTACGTAGCCTATCACAGCAAAAAAAAAAGGGGGAACACAAATGGCGTAGTGGCCGCCATTTGGGTCCCCTTTTTTTTACCGTTTTAGCCTATGTAAATATTTATGTAGGCTAAAACGGCAAAAAAAGGGAATGCAAATGGCGTAGTGGCCGCCATTTGTGTTCCCTTTTTCCCCCCCGCTGTAATAGCCTACGTAAATATTTACGTAGGCTAAAACGGCAAAGAAAAGGGGGGATGCAAATGGCGGCTGCCATAGCCACCGCCATTTGCGTCCCCTGTTTTTTTTTTGTCGTGATAGGCTATGTAAATACTTACATAGCCTATCACGGCTTCCGCAGGGATGCAAATTCATTAGCTGTGACAGGCTACGTAATTATTTACGTAGCCTATCACGGCTATTATGAAGAAGCGAATGGCAGCCGCAGATGCGGCCGCCATTCGCAAGTCAGCGCGGACGGCAGCAGGTATGTGCTCCGTTTCGTGCACCTTTTGTGGGGTGGGGGGGTGGGGGGCTTCGTTCCACCATGAATTTCGGGGGGGCCGAATGCACTGGCATTCGGCCTCACCGAGATCCGTGGCGGAATTCTCTGACATCCCTATATCAGAGTCAGTCAGTACCAAAGACAAGGTCATTACAGCACTCCAAACTCAGGGAGATCCAGAGAAGGGGTAGGTTACCAGAGACATACAAGGCAGGGACCTGGGACACAGACATTACTGCAGTATTCTGTGCCTAGAGTGGAAGTCTTTTAAGCCTGAGCGTTCATAGTCCCACCCAAAGCATGGCTGCAGAGCATCAGCACCACCTGAGGAACAGTCTACTTGTAAGTCAAGCCTTGCTTGCGAGCATACCTTTACTCATGAGGAGTCCTTATTCCTCAGGCAGGCGCTTCTGTGTCTGACAGCTGGCCAAGCCTGAACCTTTAGGTGCCTGCACTCCCCAGTGACCACTCAGTGCCTGCCTCTGTGTCCGAGAGGAGGCTAAGTATGTCATGATATAATTATTTTATTTTATTTTTTAAAAAGAAAACAACAACAACAACGTAAACACGCAATACACATACACTGAAATATCTCTTAAGATTGTAAGATATGACCTTTGGCTCCCCTTACACTCAGAAGCTTATTATAATTCTCCACTTCTTCTCTTAGTTAAGGCTAAGTGTGTCATAAGGGGAAGGGTCGATGGCCATCTCCCCAAGGACCCAGGATCCCCCTGATCCACCTCAAGGCCCCCTTACACTGGCAGCTCTTCTGCAATATTCGGCTCGGAATGCTCCAGGTCAGCCTCCAAAGAGAAGTCTTTCAGAGGGGGCACAACACAAAGATCTCCAGATGTTTTGAACTCCTGATCACTGACCATGCTGGCAGGGGCTTCTGGGAGCTGGTCCAAAACATCTGGAGATCTACCTTCTGTCCAGCCCTGATCTACATAATGCATTTTGGACTGGGAGAGAGTGGCTTATGACAGCCCTGCAATATGGTCCAAATTACATGTTGAAGGTCAGGCTGAAGGTGACAGAGTACAACAACATGGCAATATATCATCTATTGCTATTAAACCACTACAGCAAGTTGAGGGGTCAGAATATGATGCTTACAACCTCCCTATAGTGGATGGTAGTGGAAGTATTTCCTAGTAGCTTTTGTTTTTCCATGTTAAGTTTGCTGCCCGGTCACACCTACCCTGAACCCTTGGATTTTGCTGTTGATGTCTATGGGCAGCTTTCAGTTCTGCCCCAAGAGAGAGTAAAAATTAAAAAGTTCTGTTGAAATGAGAAACCAGCCAAGGGCTTCAGTCAGGTAATTTTACATGACTATGATGTCACCTACCTGAAAGAGAGAGACTGGGCATTGTGGCCCCATGCTGATGTTGCCTGCCTGAGAGCCAGGGCGACTGGCCCATGTGCCCATATACTGCCAACCACTTTCATGAGAAAGATATCTTTTGCCTCCCAGAACAGGGATCATTCTCTTTACTTTCTTTCTCACTTTATCATCCTATCAATGCAAGCATCACCTCTTCTCAGGTAGGCAGGACGCACTGGCCACTAGTGCTGTTTAATTGACAAATTGATGAATTGTCAATTGACTATTTAATTGATAAATCTGTCTACTACATGTTGGCGGATTTGACACTTATGTTATTTCTTGGCTGGTTTTCGCTCCTCATTTTTAACTGTATTTTATCAGGTTGGTTTTGTACCGTATTATGTGGGATGCAGTTTAGTACATAAGTTAACAAATAAATACCAAGGAAGAAAATCAGAATAATCAGACATAGGAAAGGGTATAACAAAGGTTTGCTTGGATCATACATGCATAAAAGAGTTCAGTAACAAATATATACCTTGGAATTAGTACACGCAGGTCTCCTTATTCCTGTCCTCGCAGAGTTGTCTCGCTTACCTCATCATCTTCAATTTCTTCTCTTTCGGCTTGGCACCCCCCTATACTCACTCACCCTGCAGGACTCTAAGGTCGGTTCTCACAGCAATTTAATGAATGGAAGTAACAGAACACGGCTTCCTGTCAAGAGGGAGCAATTTTTTAATTTTTTCTGAGCTGCAGAGGAATGTAATGGGAATAAGTGCAAGGAGCAAAATGGGCCCTCTTAAAACTGGGATGGGGCCCTGTCTTGGGTGGGAATTACATTGTTGTGGTTTAGTGAAATGATAAAGCTAGATATGCTAGAAGAGGTATAATGCCTGAGGAGATACAGAAGTAAAAGAAAAACTGGAGCAAAACCTTCCCCAAACACCTAACTTGTACCTCAGACATGAGGTGGGGTGCAGGAGGGGTGGAAGAGAAGAATAATTCTTTCAGAAGGAGATACCAGGTATTCAGACTGATCCATCTCAGCTCTTTACTGTCTGCATGAGGCCATCGAGAACAAAGGGTTCCTGCTGTGAGAGAGCTCAGTATAGGGGGGTTAAACTACAGCCATGAGACAACATGAACAGGAGGCAGCCAAAAGTGCTAAACTACTCTGTACTAGGGTTGCCACTAGGGATGTCGGAGAATGTCTCCACTAATGTACGGGAGGCCGAATGCCAACGCATTCGGCCCCCTGAAATTGGTGGAGAAACGGTCCACCTCCCCCCCGGGATGGGACTTACCTTCGGCGAATGTCCCTGGTGGCAGCGGCTCCCAGCGGCGGTTCAGCGGCTGTTTGGCGGCGGCGGTGGCGGCGGCCGGTCTTCCGACCGTCTACCGCTGCCGCCATTTCCAAGTAAAAACAAACAAACAAACAACAAACGTGATAGGCTACGTAAATATTTACGTAGCCTATCATGGCTAGATTTTCAAAAAACACCGTGATAGGCTACGTAAATGTTTACGTAGCCTATCACGGCTGACTTTGGAAAAAAAAAAAAGCGCATATGCAAATGGCGGTGCCCATGGGCACCGCCATTTGCGTATGTGCTTCCCCCCCCCCCCCCCAAAGTCAGCTGTGATAGGCTACGTAAACATTTACGTAGCCTATCACGGCTGACTGCAGGCCAGGGATGCAAACGGCCGCCGCCATTTGCGTCCCAGCCGGAGAAGAACTTTCGCGGCCGGAGAGGCGGGGCACTCCCCCCGGCCAGAATTTCGGTGGGGAGGGATGGGGCGCCTCCCCCCCACCCAGAATTTCGGGGGGAGGAACGGAGCGCCTCCCCCCCACTGCGAAGCAAGCTGCGGGATCAGGTAAGGGACTTTCGTCCATCCCTAGTTGCCACTTATGAATAGCCAGAAAAAGAGGACATGTATCACCAAAAAAGAGGCCCCCCAAAACTACATGAAGATTGCATATGTTAATTCATCCATATAGATGAAAATTTAGAAAGAATAATTATAATTTAAATAGAAATACAGTACATCTCACCCTAGTGTGGAAGAGTTTGACCAGGTGACCTGTGAGGTGCCTGCCAGTTCAGTCTGCTGTCCAAATGTGAAGTGTTGATGGGCAACAGTTCTGATGGTTCATTATCTTTAAACTGGATTTTGACAGGGCAGCCCTTCAAATAGAGGACGTCTTCAAATAGAGCACAGTCCTCTGGCAGCCCTTCAAATAGAGGACTGTGCTCTATAAAAGAGGACAGATGGCCACCCTCACACTAGGAACTCTTGAGAGAACAGGAGTCCCTTCCATCTTCTCATTGAGCTAACTACATGGGTCAAACCCTTCTTAAAAAAAATGGTGGAGTATTTAATGTATGCCTAATATGCACCATAACTTTTGTTGTTCGGTCGCTAAGTCGTGTCCAACGGGGGATGCTATAGCGTACCGCCCCCCCCCCCCCGGAGGATCTGTTTTCCAGGCCCAATAAATATTTGAAAAATGCTTCTCTCTCTCTCCCCCTCCCCCTCCCCCCTTTCATTTTGTTACAAGTAGCTTTGGCTTTTCCACCCTTAGTGGTTCTGAAACCAGAGCCTGAGCAACAGCTACATAAAGTGACAAAGGGTCACTTGTAACAGGTGAGATGTAACACTAATCTAAAAGTCCTTTTGGAAATCACTGTTATTAGATGGATAACCATGTGAGTTCATAAATAAGGGGCACTCTCATTGAAAGTGTTTCCATAGCTGCCACTCATCAGGAAAAGAGGGAGGTTACCTCATTCTCTCCAGCTCCCAAATATCCTTTGGTTAGTTTATACTAACCCAAGAAATTAATTAGCCAATATTCCATGGGAATTAATAACAACGTTTCCATTTTTCCATCTGACAATTCCTTAGTGCATTTTGGTTTTCGACTTCCTTAAGCCTGGATCATTTTGATGTGTGGATAGACATTTTGTGTTTCCAGTGGGTCATTTCCACAGGTTCAAATATTCTATGTAGTAGATATTTTCCTGTGTACAAAAGCTGTCAAACTTAAAAGGAGCAGTTGATTGATTAAACAGAGGCTTCAGTTGTAAGTTAGCTTCATACTGACTCTGTTCTACAGAACGATATGCAGATGACGCTTTCTTGTTAAAAATCCTGCACCAGGGATTTGGGATACAACTACTGTACAACTACTGACTGCACTGTTTGCTAGGTCAACATTGTTTTTGCCTGTAGCTCTAAAGAGAACTGGAGTGCAAAGGTAACAAGCAAGATTCAGTGGCAAGGCCTGATTCTGGCCAAGGACACACAATTTCAGCTTCAGCAAACCTCAACGCTGATTATAGTGACCTCCTATAAAGGTACTGTTGTAAATAAAAAGTGACTGTATTTATACTAAGGGTGTGCTGAATTTTTGTGAGGTTCAATTTGTGCTGCAGCTAAATTTGCTGGATGGGTGTAAAACTGCTCAAAACAAATTCCCCCTACCTTCCTGGTTCACACATAACACTTCTCTGTGATTTATTTAAGCCATGGTTAACCCATGGTTTGTTGCCCTTCCCAGGGTTTGTCTGGCAGATGATTGAACAAACTGTGGTTTGTTTTCTCAGTATCTCCTCCTTCAACTGCTTCCTGTCTGTATCCCAAATGCCTTTGTGGTGCTGTAGTATTGGCATGTAGAGCGGATGGGTATTTTTACCACTCTTGCCCACTGACCGGGTCCGGATGACATGCCGCAGCTTGTAGTAAGTTATTTATTTAAGCCACAATGAGCTGCAGTGCCTGTGGGCGCCAGGTTGCACATATAACCCCCCACTTGGGCGAGCATGGGTTATATGTAGTGTAACAGATATCTTAGCCATGTAGTTAGAATTCTGCACCCTGCTGTGAGCTATAAAATGCAGAATGCACACCAAAAAACAGTCACTTATTATTAATACTTGGTATTTCTGTTGGAACCAACATGTCCCTCAGTTAACGGCTGTTCCTGGTCCACAGTCATTGAAAGGGGTTCTTTTTCATAATGGGACTCCAGGATTGTGATCACAATTTTGGAATTAAAGCCAGAATATCCCTTTCTCAAAAGCATAAAGAACTGCTTATGAACATGAGAATATAAGAAGAGCCATGGTGGATCTGTCCAATCCTGTTTCCCACAGTGGACAATCTCATGCCTCTGGGAAAACCAGACGCAGGACATGAAGGCTCTTGTTGTTGTTTCTCAGCAACTGGCATACAGAGGTATCCTTCCTCTGATCCTGGAGGGAGCACACAGCTATCATAACTAGTAGCCACTGATAACTTTACCCTCCATGAATTTGTCTCATCTCCTTTTAAAGCCATCTTGTGACACTGAATTCCATAGGTTAACTCTGCATGGTGTGAATAAGTACTTCCTTTTGTCTGTCCTGAATCCCCTGTCAATCAGCTTTATTAGGTGGCCATAGGTTCTAGTGTTATGAGAGGAGAAAAGCTTCTCACTCTCCACTTTCTCCACACCATACATAATTTTAAAAGCTCGATGATGTCCCCCCTTCCCTTAGTTGCATTTTTCTCTGAATGGAATTCACCTTTTCACAGCTATCACACTATGGGTTGAGTGTTTCACTGAGTCATCCTCCATGACCCTAATATGTCTTTCCTGGTTAGTCACCAACAGTTCAGACTCTACCAGGGTACATGTAAAGTCAGGGGGTTTTGCCCCAAGGTGCATTGCTTTGTACTGACTTAAATTGAACCACATTTGCCATTTTATTGCCCACTCACCCATTCTGGAAAGATTCTTTTGGACCTCTTGCCAGCCCCTTTTTCTTTAAAGGTAAAGGTGTCCCCAACCTGTCGTGTCCGACTCTAGGGTGTGGTGCTCATCTCCATTTCTAAGCCGAAGAGCCAGTGCTGTCCAAAGACGCTTCCGTGGTCATGCGGCTAGCAAGACTGAACACCGAGGTGCACGGAACGCTGTTACCTTTCCCGCCGAAGCGGTACCTATTTATCTACTTGCAATTTCTTGCTTTCAAACTGCTAGGTTGGCAGGAGCTGGGACTGAAGACGGGAGCTCACTCCGTCACGCAGCACTCGGGTCTCGAACTGCTGTCCTGCTGACCTTCCGGTCTGCAATTCAGCATCTTAACCACTAAGCCACCACGGCCCCTTTTTCTTTACCATCCTGCATAATTTGATGTCATAACAAACGTGGCCATCTCACAGCTCACCCCTTACTGTATTGTCACCAATATAGATCCCTGGGGATTTACATCCCTCCGTTGTCACTTTACGAGCAAAGGGCTGGATACACCTGATCTCATCTGATCTCAGAAGCTAAGCAGAGTCATCCCTGGTTAGCACTTGGATGGGAGACTGCCTGGGAATCAGGCTTCCTGCATTGAGCAGGGGGTTGGAAATGGTCTTGTAGGCCCCTTCCAACCCTGTGATTCTATGATACTTTCTATAATCAGTTACTGATCCATAAGTAGACCTCATGCCTAGTAGCCATCAATAGACTTCTCCTCCAGGAATTTATCTAACCTCCTTTTAAAGCCATCCAAGTTGGTGGCCATCACTATCTTGTGGTAGTGAAGTCCTCTGATTCCTTGACTGATCAGTTTACCTAGGAGCCTTTGGTGAGGACTTTGACAAAAACATCTTGAAAGCCCCAGTATATAATGTGTACCAGATCACCCCTATCCACATGTTAGTTGACATTCTCCAAAAACTCTAAAGTGAGGCAGGAGCAGAAGCCATGATGAGAAGGTATATGCTAAAAGGTACATTAAAGTATCTTGTGAAATGTTCATCTATTCTCTTTAGCTGACCATATTCAATTTTTTCTAAGCTTTTGCTGTAAAGCGGGGGTGGGAAACTTATGGCCCTCCAGATGTTTTGGACTACAACTCCCATAATCCCCAAACATTCCCCATGCTGGCTGACGTTTATGGGATTTATAGTCCAAAATATCGAGAGGGCATCAGATTGCCTACCCCTGCTGTAGAGCTTACCAAACACCATCACTGACTGTTGTTGAATCTATGGTGTACATGATTTATGTTTGCTTTTCCTTTCTGTAGGCCTTGCAAATCATAGGCATTTGAGGACAGCCCCTCATGCTGGCTGGGAATGATGGAAGTTGCCCTTGAACACATCTGGAGGGTACCAGGTTGGGGAGGGCTGGCCTAGACACATGTCGGATCAGGTCTTAATTTTAGAGTGACCAGGGATCCTATGTTACAGAAGACAGTCGTCTCTTTGAAGGACTGTCCTGTCCATAGCCTGTTTAAAGATAAAGATGCATAAGAAGGGAGAGCAGGGGCCTTGAAGATGCCCATCAACAGTTAGCACCTGGTCAGCAGACTGAGCAGACACTCAGGTCACCTGGTCCCAGTCTTCTCCACTACAGTGAGATGCATTGTATTTCTATTTAAACTATAGTAACTTTTCTAAATTTGCGTCTAGACATATAAATTAGCACATGCAATATTTGTGCAATCCTGTGTCCTCTTTTGTCGGGGGTGGGGAGCAAGCAACACATGTCCTCTTGGAGGCATGTGTAACTGGCCACCCCACTCAGTGTTAAGAAAATGCTTTAAGTACCAGTTGTCCTGATCATTCAGGAAGTTATGCTCTAAATAGGAAAGACACACAAAAGGCAATGGAGAAGAGTGGCAATGGCAGCCATGAGAGATCGAATGAAAAGCCTCCAGCTACATAGGTCTGAGATTTTATAGATTATTTTAGAAAGGACTTCTGTCTAAAGCCATGGAAGACTATTGCCCCTCGGGGAATCAGCCACAGATATCTCATAGACCAGGGGTGGGCAACTTGTGGCCCTCCAGATACTGTTGTACTGCAACCTCTACCAGCCCTGGCTAGCATAGTCAATGGTGAGGGATCATGGGTGATGTGGTCCAATAACATATGGAGGGGAACACATCGCCCACTCCTGCCAAGGATCCTTGTGTGTGCCCTGAAAACAAGTCATGGAGCGGTCAAGCAAAATGTCAAGTTGCACAGCAGTTAATGGCATTGCATTTTTTTGAGTGTTGCTCACTTAAAAAGCCACCCTGAAATCCCAGTGGGGAACAGGCCTGATTTGCTCTAGGGCAGGAGGAAATCCTGACTATTTAGGTGACATGTGCATTCGCTAAAATTAGCACAATATGAGCCGAACCCAGGTATTGCACCGCTAAGTACATTTGTTAAGAATTCAAACCCATGCTTTTCAAAACTCAGGATCTTCCCTGGTGTACATTGATTGCAGCCCATTTGCAAGCAAACATCAGGCACAAACTCTGTGTACATAATCACTGATCTCCACTGGATCTACTCCAAGCATATGTAGACCTTTCACTTGGCCAGTGCAAGGATGAGTAACTAAGTTTCTCCGCTGCCAAATAAAACTGAACACTAGGATCTAGTGGGTGAAAGGCCTAGAGAACAACTGCATTCCTCCTTGACAAAAGTATCTAGTGCCTTATGAAGAAGGCTCTGTAAATAGGATAAAAATATTACTCCCTTATATCAGAAACCATAAGCCACCCATCCACCAATCCCCATGACTGTAACTTAACGCCAATTTTGTACCCACAAATGGTTGATGATTTTGTATTTCCTCTATTCTGTGACAGAACTACTAAAAGCAGCTGGCTATTTCTTGCAGGCAGCCATCCCCTGCACATTTCTTAGAAAATGCCTCCACTAATGAGATCTGCAGTACCGTTCACGCTTATAGCAGTTAGGGTTTTGTTCATTTTTCTCCCTTCTTTTTTTCTTTCCACAAGATTTGTCACTCAGCCACAAAAGATCTTCTGGGTTGAAGTTTGCTGTCCAAGCTTCCTACCCAAGTACAACATTTTAAACAGAATTTGGAAACAATTGGTTTGGCAAATTCATCTGAAGCTTAGAGAAAATAAATAGTTCAGTGTCAAATGCTATTTTATGCTCTTATAGCTTAAAAAGGAACTTATTTAGGTTCCTTGCTTATTTCTCCATATTTTTAACTGAAACACTTTGCCGGCTCTGAATAACAAACAACTGCAAACCACCACCACTCAGTGTAAATACAACAACAACAACAACAAGGTCTGTGAGCCAAATCTTCAGCTGCTATAAATCAACTTGACATTCACCAGCTGAGGGACTGTTTTACCATGGCTTGGATCCAAAAGGTCCCTTGCAAGAGTGCAAGGAACTTTTGATTGCACCATTTTTGCCCTTGCCCTCTTCTGCTCCAGACCACTGTGCCACATCCCATGCCTTCTGGAGAAACGTCCAACATCAGGAGTGGCTTTTCAGAGGGTGCAGGAAGGTACAGTGGGGATGAGAGTGTGGGAAAGCTCTGACATGAGTTCTGCTTGCTTGTCTCTGGATCCAGCCCTATGTCTCAGAAAGTAAGTCCCAGGATAGAGAAAGCCACTACAGGAGCCAGCTGTTCCAGCTGTTTTGGACTACAACTCCTAGGAACATAGGAAGCTCCCTTATATTGAGTCAAACCCTAGATCGATTTAGCCCAGTATTGTCAACACGGACTGGCAGCAGTTCTCTAGGGTTTTAGGCAACTATTTTTCCGGCCCTACTTGGAGATGCCAGAGATTGAACCAAGAACTATGTATGGCATATTTGCTACACAGCTACGGCCCCTCCCAGGGATTCCTGACCATTGGATATGCTGGCTGGGGCTGATGGGTATTGGTCCAAAACTTCTGGTGGGCACCAGGTTGGGAAAGGCTGCACGACAAGTTAGAAATATTAGCTAACTAGCAATTTGTAGTGGCAGGTGGTGCACTTACAGTTGAATAAGATTTCTTCACTATCCTCCCAAAAACACACTAATTCTGCACACACACCCTCACTGCACCTGCCAACCCTAATCTTCACTCTTTTGGTGTCCTGCAGCACTCTGGGACTCTTCAGCACTAGATGAACAAAGTTTAGAGGAACTAGCAGCGATGTCAGCAAAGGTGAGGTTTGGACATCTGTGTTCCAGCTGAAATATCAGCCCCACAGATACACAGAGCTGAGCAAAAGTGTCCCACCCCACCCCCTGAAATTTTCTGACCCATTCAGAGGCAACACATTCTGGGGAAGGGAAATTTACATATTTTTTTTCAAGGTTGGGCCCATTCTTCAAAATGTTTTGGTGGATTGGCTGTGGTTGGTGGTACTGGTGCAGTGGCCCTTTTAAAAAACAACAACACGTGTGCTTTATTACTGCCACCTGCACTCAAGGCTGCCATCAAGGGTAGGCATGGTGGGGTACCTGCTGAGGGCCCATACCTGACCAGGGGTCCACTAACAAGAGTCCCCTGGACTTGCTCCTCCTCTTCACCACTGCAACCTGCTTGTTCACTTGTCTCTCTTTCTGGCCCAGACAATTGTGGTGGTGAGAGGGCAGACCCACTGAGGAAGGGGGCTCTTGTTTTGCCCAAGGGCCCTCCAAAACCTAGAGCCAGCGCTGCCTGCACTGGTAATGCTGAAGCTCCATTCAGTGGCTTCCTCCACTCTCCTCCCCACCCTCTGCCCCCCAGAATACCCTGGAATGAAGTCCAGGGCAAAGATGGTGGCTGGCGGCTCCCAAGAGGACCTCCTCTGCCCCTGAAATGCAGGTAATTTTTAAAGGACTGCCACACTGTTCCTGCCAATAATGGTAGCCCATCCTCACCTCCCAAAAAAACATTTTGAAGGGGGGGGGGGAAACCCTTGGGCACTACTGATCTACTTGACAGATTGTTTGAAGTAAATAAACAGGGATAAACGTGTTGTATGTACATTATATCTCTACAAACCTGTATGGTAGCTTTCCTCAACTTATACTGTTGGTAAAACTTTTTGTGACTGTGAATGTTGAAACAGTATGGAAAAAAATCACTCCTGTGCTACCTTGGTCCAACCCTTTTCTTTACCAAAATACGCATGATCTTTTATTTTTTAAAATCAATGTAGTTGAGTCAAAGCCATCATGTGTGAATCTAGCAAGATGTGCTATAAATGTTTCCCTAATATTCTCAAAGGAGCTCTTTCAACTTGGACTTCAGAGCAGGTAGACTTCCCAGAAAATATCGCAGTGAATGATTTTTTACATCTCGGGGTCTCCACCTTCCTCCCCACTGCCTTCCTGTATTTTCTCCCCTTTTGAAGTAGAACAGTACTCTTTTTCAAAGCAGATTTGTGATGAAAATGAAGGGGCCTGTCAAATTCTGCCAAAAGGGATTTCTCTGCTTAAATTTCTGCTTACATTATTGACTCAAGTAAATTATCTTTTCATTAAATGCTTCCCTTTTTCTTTCTTTTTTTTCCCTGGGACTGCTGCTGATAAATTACGCAATATTCCCAGACTCCAGCCATGGACTGAGCTTCGACATTTCTCTTTGCTGCAGAAGAATCGATACAGCGTGCCAAGGAAAATGGACTTGAGTTTCCCTTCATGATGAAACAAATATGGCACCGCAAATGAAATAAAGAAGATTGCCACTTTGAACAAGCTTCACAGAACAATGGAATCCTATCATCATATATACTAATAGCGAGCTCAGGTGCTGGGTTTTGATGGCTGTATAGTCAAAATGGGGCCACTGAGAAACAAGGGGGAGGTATCAGCATATTCAGGGGAAAGTCAGCATTTGCAGATGTAGAAAAAAATCCCTAGTGGAAAAACCAAAAAGGGCAACCCACCCCACAAAACCAGCACAATATGGACTCAGCATGTTCAGTGGCCACAGAATATTGAGTGCCTGTTCTGGGAGGATGGAATGGACAATCCTGAAAAAAAGGCATGGCAGGTTGGAACAATGAACAGGAGCATTCCATGCTGCAACATTTTGTTGCCAGTCCCACTGGTAAGCTTCTAATCAGGACTGGGAAGTCAACCTGAAACCTCGGAAAGCGAGATACTAAGACATTTGCACGCACTGGGTGGATGTGATCTGTTTCTCCCTTCTACCCTTCCTTTTTAACACCCAAGTGCTGATGTAGCATAGTGGCTAAGTATGAATAAGATTGAAGTATGGATCAGGACATTCCTAGTTTGAATCTTCTTTGTACCATAAACTCACAATGCAAGTCTCTCAGCTTCAGATCTACAGTTGGGGTGGGGGTGGGGGTGGGGGTGGGAAGGAAAGTAGGACCTGCAACAAAACCTTGCAGTGTGGAGTGTTCCTGTTCAGGGTTCCAGCCAGCCATGCCCTACTCCAGGATACTCCATTCCCCCCTCCAAATGTCAGTCATCAGTCCATTTCGAATGACCATACTCTTCCCTCATTGGACTGTTTTTGAGGTTTTTCTCCCTGTAGGGATTTTTTTTTTTTTTGGTACTCCTGCACACCTTGGAGTTCCCCCACATCTGCTGATACCTCCCAGTTGGGAGCGGATGGTGCTAAGTGTGGATCCTACATGAGGATCCACACTCGGAGAATTAAGTTTGCTGCTAAACTACTAATGCATGTGAAGCACTCTAAATGCTTGAAAGAGCAATGCAGACATTATTATTCTGTCATAACTGCTAATGAATTGGGTCAAGTGTTCTGTGTACTATGCAGACCACTGCAGGACTGTTGTCCACATACCACTACTACCAGAAGTTAAATTAGTAGGTATGCAAGTTTGTGCCTTTCAGTATTGACACCCAAACTTTACAACTCTGTCCCCCAAGAGGCACACTTGGTTTCTTCACTGGCCTTGTTTGTTTGGATGGTGAAGGCCATTGTCTTCAAGTAGTGGTGGGCACTTTTTGGCCCTCCAGATGTTTTGATCCACAACTCCCATCAGTCCTAGCCAGCATAGCCAATGCTGAGGCATGATGGGAGTTGTAGGCCAAAACATCAGGAGGGCCACAAGTTGCCCACCCCTGCACTATGCTTTTTTTTTTTGCAGTAACTATGCTATTCTAGCCCCTGATGTTGCTTATTTCTTGTTATATGGAAATACTGGTTTCTTATTTTGCCATTTGGATTGAATGGATTGGTATTTTATATTTTATTTTTATGCTTAAGTATTTTTAGAAAAACATTGTGCACTACTTTGAAGAGTCTTCCAGTCCAAAGGTGGTATAAAAACAAACTTAAGCTCACAGAGGGCACAATCCTATCGGGATAGGCGGCTGCCTCTGAACTCGGAGGCAACTGCCTATCCAATGCAGAGCAGGAGACGCACGGAGGGGATCATCCCCTCCGTGCTTCAGCCGCCCTGCATTTGTGGCTAGACAGCCGATTTTGGCAGTCTAGTTGTGAGACCTCGGAGCGTGGGAAGTGGCAGCAGGACAACACGTAGGATGTGCCCTACTGGCATTTCCGACTTCCCCACCTGAGACACCCCCGGGGATGCCCCATTTTCGCTGCTCCACACTCCTCTTCCAAGCGTGGAGTGCGGGGCTGTTCTATGCTGCCCACGAGGCAGCACAGGAGTGGGTGGAGGCTGTTTCTCAGGGAACCGACCTATCCTATGGCCATCTAGCCACTGACTAGTGGCCATAGGATTGCACCCTTAATGTACGTATTTACAGTGTGGAGGATATACTGCTGTTAGTAGGGTGGCCATGTGTCCTCCACTTGAAGGGCTGTCAGAGGACACAGCCCTCTATTTGCAGGTGCCTCTGATCTGAAAGACTCTCCAGTCCAAGTCTGGTTTAAAGATATGAATAATCAGAAGAAGGGGGAGCAGGGGCCTTGATGCGGCTCATCAACAGTGAGCAGCAGACTCAGCAGGCACACGGGAGGTCACCTGCTCAGTTGTCACAGTCTTCCCCCCATGTTGCGATGTACTGAATTCCTATCTAATTGATAGTAATTATTTCTAAATTTGCCTATCTATCTATCTATCTATCTATCCATCCATCCATCCATCCATCCATCCATCCTTATACAAATTTTATGTAAATTTGCATACTCTTTGGTCCCTTTTTTGGCAATGTGTAAGCGGCCACGCTATCTGTTACATTCTCCCTCAAATCTGGCTTCAGTTCTCCAAGGCCAATCACCCAAATCAACCTTGATTTTGGCCTTGGGCAGGATCAGTGTCAGACCTGGACTGCCATGAAATATAGAAATGTATCAGGGACCTTAACACATTTACTTTTGTCATATACCCAAGAATGTGGCCAGAAGGAATACAAATAATGATCTACCCAGATTTTCTCAGTTTTACTTTAATCATGGGTCAAGTTGTGGGATCAGGGGATGAGGACGGCAATTATCTGGTTGGGAAGGCAGCCCAAATCTCCCTTTTCTGGATATATATAAAGTCAGGAGGCATGGAAGGACAGTCATGACAAAACAAAGTAAAGATAAAGCAGCAAAGACAAGGAATGCTTCCAGATGGATGGCTCCTAGCACTAAATAATAATAATAACAACAATAACAATAATATAGAGCGCCTTGGCTATTTGGTGGTAAAATAAATAAATAAATAAATAAATAAATAAATAATCACTGCTCTTCCACTGTAAGCTACAAGCAGAATTGCAACTGACCCCACACTATTGGGGGATATTGTGTTTTTTCTGTGTGCTCATCCCACTACATTCCGTCCACATCAATGCCATTAGTGCTACTCTTCTTCTGCTTTTTTAAAGGGCATGGTTTTGACGTGAGTAGTGACTTACCGGGCAGCTGAATCTATCACAGCTCAGCACATGTTCACTATACAATTGCAGTGGGAGCCTTTCTTTTCACCCATTTATTTTATTTTAAGTATGGCGAAAACATCTTTCCAGCTTTATTTGTGTGTTTTTTTTTAAATTAAACTAATAGTTTAGTGGACATTTAGTGGTAAGAAAAAAGATGCAAACAGCACTGAGAAAATATGGGAGGATTATAAATGGGCGACAATGTCATGTGGAACTCCCATAAAACGGGTGTTAACAAGCCACGATTGTCTCTGCACAGGAAGGTTCTTCTCATATAGCTGGGTTCTTGAGCCATTGTCTTCCTGAAAAGTCACTTGTGGCTAATCTATACCTGTGGCATGTTTTCTGCCATCAGGGAGAAAAGGGGCTCACTGTGCATGAGCTGGTGAAAGCCAAAATTATATCTATTGAGTTGTGTTTTGGCAGAGCTCAAACCTCCTCTATTCACTTGCCCAGTCTTCTTTAGGGAGGTCCACCTTACACTTAGGAAATAATTGCTTTAAGCCATCAGAATGCTAATTATATACTGAGAGCCTGGCTTCACATTACACGAACCACATGAGATCAGACCCACCACATCAGAGCTCTGCCTGTTGCAAATTCTGAAGAGACAGCTAGAGGGGACAGAAATTGCACACACACACAGTGGAGGATGAGCCACTGGTTGCCTCTCTCTCTCTCTCTTGCAATTTTCTCAAAGAATTTGGGGTGGGGGTGAGGGTGGGGGGGAAGCAGGGCAAATTAGCCACCGAGGAGTGACATAAGTTGAAATAAACAACAAAGAAAGGGAGCCGGTGACTCTGCCTTTTCTGTGTATTGGTTGTCTCTATCATTACTCTAACTTAAGCCCCATTCATTTCAGTTGGTCTACTCTAAGTAGGACTAACATTGGCTACAACCCTATGTGTGCACAGGATTGCGATTGTGATTTGCTTATTGGTAGGAACCTTCTGAATTCACCACAGGCAAAGCTCTATTGTGGCGTGGCTGCTGTTATGTGGTGTACATACTGTAGCTCAACACAGGTTATTAAAAATATATATTTTTAATGGCTGAAAATGTGAAAGTAAGGTGAAATGAAACAGGCTGAGTTGGAAGTTTTCCTGATTTACTATTTGATGAGAAAGCAAATCCCTCTTAATCCTACCATTTTCCAGCTATTCGCAGGCACTATTTACCTCCTCTGTTGCTTCTTTGACACCATTTCTTATCCTGTGTCATTCCCATTCAAGTGATTCCAGCCAATCAGAGATCATGTTCTAAATGTGATGATGTCACAACAGCCAATCAGATTAGGCTATATATTGAAGCCCATTTAGAATGAGGGCATTGCTTCCTATACAGATAATATGGGTGATCTTAGCCAATCAGGGATTAGTATGCTAACTATCAGACTCTTCTGCAACCTTTTCACAACAAGCTCTGAAAATTCTCCAAAGGGGGACTGCTTGGAAAATGCCAAGATTGTCACAAAATGCCCTCAGTTACTCAGCTCTAGAAAGGTAGCATTGAAAAGCAAAGAAGAGACTCCACAATCTACTATTTCTTTTCTTTCGTTTATCTTCCTTTTCTTTCTTTTTAAAAACAAGAATCTCTACTCAGTGCTAAGGCTTCTGCTGGACCATGTATTTGTAACGCAGATCATTTAATTCTCTGAGGCATCTCTGGACACAGTCTTACAAATGCAAAATGCCCTTCGTCGCTTTCAATGAATCTTTGGCGTACAGGTTCATAAACGGCAATCTTTATATGTAACTGAAAAACTAGGTCTGACTTTCTTCAGCCACACTGTTTATTAAGAATCCCCAGTGAACTGCACCCAGCTGCCTTTGATTACTCTCCTTGCCCTGTGTTCATCCACAATGTAGATTATTTATTTTATTATATTTCCATAGTGCCGAATAGGCAAAGCTAGCACTGAGGAAAGTGCAAAATCCCAAGTTCAGATAAAAAAATGTGTCACATTTTAATTCTGCCCCAGATATAGCAGCACCTGTCATCTTGACTGTCAGTGGGACATTGATCTAGAGGTCCTGAACTAAGCATAGGAACTTTGTATTAAAGAGCATCTGTGTGTGGATCAGGGTCTGTAGAGAGCAGAATACAGGACCTTTCATCATCATCCCAAGCCACAGGCTAGAGATGTGGTCCATCTAGCCCTGTATTGTCTATGCAAGCCTTCTCCAATCTGGGGCCCTCCAGGTGTTATGGACTTCAACTCAGCCCCAGCCAGCCTGGCCAAGGTTCAGGAATTCTGAGAGTTGTAGTCCAAAACATCCGGAGGGCACCAAGTTGGGGAAGGCTGTCTGGCAGCAGCTCTCCAGCATTTCAAACAGGTATCTTTTTCAGACCTACCTGGAGTGGAGATACCGGGAAGTGAATCTGGGGCATTCTGTATTCCAAGCATATTCTCTACCACTGAGCTACAGCTCTGATGGTTCGGATGTAAAGCCCGAGATAGGTCAGACATAACACCAAAACGTGGCTGGTTGTGATGGTGAACCAGCACCATGTGAAACATCACGGTTTGCAAGAGGCCACCAAACCAGGATCTGAAACTGCATCTGGAAGCTGGTTTGATGTTACATCCAAACTGAAAAAACATGATTTGGACACTGTTCTGCCTGTAGAGGCTACCGCTTGCAACAAGGAAGAGGGAAACTACACAAAGCTATGGTTTGTTTGTACATCTGAAACAGGAGCCATCATTTGGAGGCAAACTACCCATGGCTTGGTGTTGCGTCTGAACTAATTCACTGTCATAGTAACCTAATAATTTACCTCACTGATCTCAAGTGTGGCACCTCACTGTAACTGGCATAGTTTGCATAATAGGTTGGGACATTAAAAACAGATTTGTGTCTGTCGCAGCACTGAAAACAACAACAACAACACACAGGAGAGGCCTGTGGGACAGAACCATATGATGAAAGAGAATGGGAAATCTGAGGACAGGGTCACAACTCCACAGCTTCAGCCTAGCTCCATTCCTCAGTCTATACTAGGCATGAAAGGAATGGCTAGGAGCTTTTCTGCATGACACTGTTAATCAGCTGTTAATCCACTGTATCTACTTTTGGTTTTGTTGCAAAATTGAGCTCTGCTACAGGAAGAATGTTTCCTTTCCTGCTTTCCTGCTACATAACCTCTAGGTGGCACTGTGGCATAGCAGAATAGCACAAATACACAAGTGGACAAACGTGTTTTCTTTTGCTTTCAAAAATAATATCATATTTTCTGTGCTCTAAAAGAACTCACTGAATGTGCTGGTTAGAAACAGAAGCAAAACTAGAGGATCATGTCATTGTCTGAAGAACACATAAACAACCATGAGTAAGGAATGACAAGTGCATGATAAAAGCCTTGTGTAGAAAAGCCCTAGGCTACCCATGACAATGTTCATCTGTCTACACTGTCTGCCAGAAAAAGCTTGATGGGAATGGGACACCCTTTGCCAGCCTTCCCCAGCCTGGTGCCTTTCAGATGTTCTGGACTATACCCTCCCCCAGATTCCTGACCATTGGCCATATTGGCTGGGGCTGATGGGAGCTGAGGTCCACAACATCTGGTGGGCCCTAGGTGGGGGAAGGCTGCCTTAGGCATAGGTTTCCCTCCTTCACAAGTCTCCTGTGAATTGATATCATGGGATTTGCAGGGTGTCGACAATTGGTTACAGGTACATGGAATCAAAAGCTTTCCATCTCTCTCCACTGCCAAAAGAAGGATGTAGTGGAAACTCCTTATTCCCACTGCAGAGACCCAAGTACAGGAAGGAATGATCTGGTCCTTAGTCATTTCATAGGTATACATTGCAGTACACAACAAGTCCTTTATGTGAACTCAGTGAAGTAGTAGCTGTTCTAAATCTAAAACAAAATATAAGCGAGTTTGATTGTGGTTTGAAAAGAAAACTGAAAGGAACCTATTGGAAAGAAAACAGATCTTGTACTGAATGGAGTTCTGTACGGGATTAACACAGTTTGTGAATCTGACTGAATACTAACTGCTTTGTTAGCCATCAAGTGTGACGCCCTGAAGAGTTTTGTGATTTCATTGTATGGTTTTCATGGTGTAAACTGAACTGGCTGAACTGGCTTCAAAGAACAGTAAGGATGGATCAAATAGTTCTATCAAAACTTTTTTTTTAAAAGCAAAATAATGAAATAGAGGGTTTTGTTTCATTTTTTTTAACCATGAGCATTTGGAATTTAACAGGAAAAATCTAAGATTCTTATTTCGCATCTATCTATCTATCTATCTATCTATCTATCTATCTATCCATCCCTACCCACCGACCCTACACTTTCTATGTTTGGGGGCAGGGAGAAATGTGAAGGCTAAGCTTTGAAAATCTGAGTGAGCCCCTTAGGCTAAAACTACATTATGTGAAGTTCTGTGTTCACCACCACCGCCACATTTTAAAAGGTAAAATCCATCTGGGGAGGCTGCAAATCAAGGAAGGCAGAAAAACAGCTGCTTAATCATCACCCTTCTGGTCATTCTCCAGTTCAAAACCATCTCCTCCCCCATGTTTTCTTTCTTTCTTTCTTTCTTTCTTTCTTTCTTTCTTTCTTTCTAAATCTCTGGGGAGAAAATAACAGGGAAGATACAGGGAACCCATGTCTTTCCCCTGACATGTGAAATAGCAGCTGGGTGACTGTGATTTTGAGCTGGAAAACAAATCTAATCTCCCTTCATAGCAGATTGACTTTGATTAATATTGATACCTACTGATACATGTCTAGGACATATCTCTAGCTGTATTATCTATTACTACTCTCTTGTATTCCTATTATTCCCTCAGAAACCATACATATGGATTTCTCTTGTGGCATTCATGTGAATTTGTTGCAATTTGATATCTTAACATTATGAAACCATTCTTAGTGTTTGTACATTACCTTGAGGAGACCAATCCAAACCTAAACGGGGAGAGTGTCAAAAGGCATGTATCTTGGATTTGGAATTTAATATATCTAAGAGCGGGGTGCAGCAAAGACCATGAATTAAGTATCTTTAATTAATTAAGTAAGAACTTAAAGTCAGGATTAATTAATAAATTAATTAAGCAAGAACTTAAAAGTCAGGAAATGAGGAGTAGCAGCCTAAGTATTGGTTGGATCCAGACTTACCCTTCTTCATGAAAGGGCTTCTTCTGTTCGCAGAAAGGACTGAGATCCAGTGGAAGCCCCTGCTGCAGGAAGGAGGGGAGAGGAGATGGTTGATGATTCTCTTCCACCTGCAGCCCCCAGCACCACCTCCCGTGCTGTTCCAGATGGTTCCCAACCCTCAGGAGATGCTTTTTGGAGGTCACCAGGGGTTTGCCAGGAATTGGCAGAAATTGCCTCTCGCCCCTTCCTCCAGTGGGAGCATCCTGTGAGCAGAATTCCACTCATGGGTAGTCTGGATCCAACCCCAAATGTTTTCTCTCCAATATCCCCCCCCCCAAAAAAAAACCCTTTTACTTCTTAGCGGGTCAAACCAAGTATTTGAGCCAAACTAGATGATATGTTAAATGTGTGATTGCATTTTATGTGCCTCTTTATAAATAAATAAAGAAAGAAAGAAAGAAAGAAAGAAAGCAGCTGTGGAGCGCACATGATGACTATCCAGACTGCAGCATGAAGGGAGGGGAGCTAACCCTTTCTCCCATGTCACATTCCTGACAAAATCACCCCTCCAAAGCTGCCAGTTGCCCTGAGAAAGAAGTGCCATTCTGGACTATCTGAGGAGAGAAAGCAGCACCAGGGAGAGAGGAATTTTCATTGGAATGGCAGTGCAGGGGACAGGGTTAACCTCCGCCCACATATGCCACAGTTCTGATCTTGATTGAGTCCCCTGTGGCTGCTTATTCCCTTTTCTTTCTTTTTTTTAAACCAGTATATCAGACATGTTATACACAAAGATCTCTTTAACATATCGTCATGTTTGGCCCTTATACATTTCCTTGGAAGGATTTTAAATAAATTTTAAAAAATCAATACAACATTTTCAGAGATAAGGTAGCTGACAAACTGCACAAACTTTCAAAGACAGGAGACCTTCTATTTTTAAATCAAGAGGCTGCCCAAACGCAAACCAAAGTGTCGTGCTGTGAAGTGGAGTAGCAGCAAAGCTGATGTTCTTAAGTACTACAGGAATGCAAACACTGCAGATCTGAGAGAGTTAATTTGGTCAGAATGCACTCTAGTAATGTTTATGTTCTAGATAAAGTGCCTACAATGTTGCAGCCTGCCCTTTTGACCCTATTTCCTCCTCGGTGTGCTGCAAGGAGAAAGTGATACTTAATTCCTGGTCTTTGCTTTTATAAGCTCCCAGAATGGAATAGGATTTCACCCCAACCCTTATCTCTATGATATGAATGGTAACAGGATGTTTATAACAAAGTTATCTTTGGGGAAAATGATTAAATACAGACACAAACGACTTCCACTCTGCACTGTGCACAGCACCTACTGTGACTAGAGTTGGGGATTTTAATTTTGGACACTTTCCTTTAAGCTGTTTTTTTTAAAAAATCTGTTCTGACCTTGCTTTGTTAGGGGCAGTAACTCTGTTATATATGTTGGCACAGGGAAACTACAACAGCGTTGCAATGGTGACATTAAAGAAGGAATATATTGCTGAATTTGAAAGTTGCTGTTGTTGTTATGACCCACCTCTGTTTATTCCAAGTGATAAATTGAGGCAGCAATCCTACGTTCACTTACCTGGGAGTATGCCTTCTGAGTAGACATGCATAGGACTGCACTGTAAATTACCCATAATGAAACAATAAAGACAGGCTTTGGATGAAAAGTCCAAAGACATTCTTAAATGGATTTTAAACTGTTCCCCATTTTAGTCTTTACCTTCCCAAACTTGATTGGTTCAGTCCGGTAGTTACTATGAGCTTGGAAAAAGTTTGATCAGAGAAGGAAATGTAGAACCAGTTTTAGGGGCAGGTGCTTGCTGTATTACTAAAGGAATGAAAAGAGAAATGCTACAACGATCACCCCCAGAAGCTATTCAAATGAAGCAACTGCATTTTGGTTCTGCTGACCCATGAAGCACGGTCAAATCAAATAGTGCTGTGCTGTCATTCCCATATTGCTCTTCTCATTGGTAAGGGACAGTCAGGTTTCTTTCTTTTTCTTTTGGTCTGGCAAACTCCTCTCACCAAATTTCTTCCATATAAAGAAGCAGGTGGCAACACAATTCCCCTCTGAAAAATGTAGCAAAATAGACACCCATTAACTTTATAAAGATAATAAAAAGCTTAACTGCACTATGTGATAACTTTATTATTGTTATTAGCTGCACTGGGCATTAAGCAGAGAGGCAGGAAATTAACATTTATTATCATTATTAGTGATATAATAATAATCGTGATGATGATATGTCATCTTATACACTGGTTTGTAGAGTAGGGGTGTACAACCCACACACACCAGGCCTGTACTGTGCCCGCCCCCACAGGGCTAGCCTTCTCTCCAACCCCTCCTCAGCAGTGAGGAAAGAGCATTTCGTATCAGGATCTCTCTCTCCATGTACCCACATGCACGTGTGTGTGGCCCCTGAGCCAGTATCATATGCAGCCCACAGGGCCAAAAAAGTTGTGCACCCCTTCTGTAGAGGTATCAAGAAATTGATGGAAATGGCTCCTTTTACTTAGGCTTTCCCTTCTGCAACGTACTGCACTAAGGACTTTTCCAGAATATCATTTTAGTAGAATAAACTTTGTTGTTGTTCAGTCGTTCAGTCATGTCCGACTCTTCGTGACCCCATGGACCATAGCACACCAGGCCTTCCTGTCCTGTGCTCTCTCCCGGAGCGTGCTCAAGTTCATATTCATTGCATCGGTGATGCTATCTAGCCATCTCATCCTCTGCCGTCCTCTTCTCCTTTTGCCTTCAGTCTTTCCCAGCATCAGGGTCTTTTCCAGAGAGTTTTCTCTTCGCATTAGGTGGCCAAAATAGTTGAGCTTCAGCTTCAGTATCTGTCCTTCCAATGAGCACTCAGGGTTGATTTCCTTTAGGATTGACTGATTTGACCTCCTTGCAGTCCAGGGGACTCGTAAGAGTCTTCTCCAGAACCACAGTTCAAAAGCATAAATTCTTCGGCACTCAGCCTTCCTTATAGTCCAGCTCTCACAGCCATACATTTTGTTGTTCAGTCGTTCAGTCGTGTCCGACTCTTCGTGACCCCATGGACCATAGCACGCCAGGCCTTCCTGTCCTGCGCTCTCTCCCGGAGTGTGCTCAAGTTCATATTCATTGCATCGGTGATGCTATCTAGCCATCTCATCCTCTGCCGTCCCCTTCTCCTTTTGCCTTCAGTCTTTCCCAGCATCAGGGTCTTTTCCAGGGAGTTTTCTCTTCGCATTAGGTGGCCAAAATATTGGAGCTTCAGCTTCATTATCTGTCCTTCCAATGAGCAGTCAGGGTTGATTTCCTTTAGGATGGACTGATTTGACCTCCTTGCAGTCCAGGGGACTCGTAAGAGTCTTCTCCAGCACCACAGTTCGAAAGCATCAATTCTTCGGCGCTCAGCCTTCCTTATAGTCCAGCTCTCACAGCCATACATTACTACTGGGAAAACCATAGCTTTGATTAGACGGACCTTTGTCGGCAAGGTGATGTCTCTGCTTCTTACTATGCTGTCTAGGTTTGCCATAGCTTTCCTCCCAAGGAGCAAGCGTCTTTTAATTTCATGGCTACAGTCACCATCTGCGGTGATCTTGGAGCCCAAGAAAGTAAAATCTGTCACTGCTTCCATTTCTTCCCCTTCTATATGCCAGGAAGTGATAGGGCCAGATGACATGATCTTAGTTTTTTTAATGTTGAGTTTCAAACCAGCTTTTGCACTCTCCAATTTTCTTGAAGAGATCTCTAGTCTTTCCCATTCTGTTGTTTTCCTCGATTTCTTTGCATTGTTCATTTAAGAAGGCCTTCTTGTCTCTCCTTGCTATTCTCTGGAACTCTGCATTCAGTTGGATATATCTTCCCCTTTCTCCCTTGCTTTTCGCTTCCCTTCTTTCGTGAGCTACTTGTAAAGCCTCATCAGACAGCCACTTGGCTTTCTTGCATTTCTTTTTCTTTGGGACGGATTTCGTTGCTGCCTCCTGAACAATGTTACGGACCTCCGTCCATAGTTCCTCAGGCACTCTGTCTATCAGGTCTAATCCCTGAAATCTATTCCTCACCTCCACTGTATATTCATCAGGGATATGATTTAGGTCATACCTGAACGGTTTAGTGGTTTTCCCTACGTTCTTCAATTTAAGCCGAAATTTTGCAAGAAGCAGCTCATGATCTGAGCCACAGTCAGCTCCAGGTCTTGTTTTTACTGACTGTATGGAGCTTCTCCATCTTTGGCTGCAAAGGACATAATCAATCTGATTTCGATATTGACCATCTGGTGACGTCCATGTGTAGAGTCGCCTCTTGTGCTGTTGGAAAAGAGTGTTTGCTATGATCAGCATGTTCTCTTGGCAAAACTCGATTAGCTTTTGTCCTGCTTCATTTTGTACACCAAGGCCATGCCTGCCTGTTATCCCGGTGATTTCTTGACTTCCTACTTTAGCATTCCAATCCCCTATGATGAAGAGGACATCTTTTTTTGGTGTTAGTTCTAGAAGGTGTTGTAGGTCTTCATAGAACCGATCAACCTCAGCTTCTTCGGCCTCAGTGGTTGGGGCATAGACTTGAATTACTGTGATGTTGAATGGTTTGCCTTGGATTCGTACTGAGATCATTCTATCATTTTTAAGATTGTACCCCAGTACTGCTTTTCCCACCCTTTTGTTGACTATGAGTGCTACTCCATTTCTTCTAAGGGATTCTTGCCCACAATAGTAGATATGATGGTCACCTGAATTAAATTCGCCCATGCCTGTCCATTTTAGTTCGCTGATTCCCAAGATGTCGATGTTCAATCTTGCCATCTCATGTTTGACCACCTCCAGCTTACCTTGATTCATTGATCTGACATTCCAGGTTCCTAAACAATATTGTTCTTTACAGCATCGGATTTTCTTTTCACCGCCAGACACATCCACAGCTGAGTGTGCTTTCGGGTTTGGCCCAGCCGCTTCACTCTTTCTGGCGCTACTTGGAAATACCCTCTGCTCTTCCCCAGTAGCATATTGGACACCTTCCGACCTGAGGGGCTCATCTTCCGGCGTCATATCTTTTAGCCTTGTGATACGTTCCATGGGGTTTTCTTGGCAAGAATACTGGAGTGGGTTGCCATTTCCTTCTCCAGTGGACCACATTTTGTCAGAACTCTCTGCCATGACCTGTCCGTCTTGGGTGGCCCTGCACGGCATAGCTTATGGCTTCACTGAGTTACGCAAGCCCCTTCGCCACAACAAGGCAGTGATCCATGAAGGGGAGCCATACATTACTACTGGGAAAAACCATAGCTTTGATTAGACGGACCTTTGTTGGCAAGGTGATGTCTCTGCTTCTAACTATGCTGTCTAGGTTTGCCATAGCTTTCCTCCCAAGGAGCAAGCGTCTTTTAATTTCATGGCTACAGTCACCGTCTGCGGTGATCTTGGAGCCCAAGAAAGTAAAATCTGTCACTGCTGCCATTTCTTCCCCTTCTATATGCCAGGAAGTGATAGGGCCAGATGCCATGATCTGAGTTTTCTTAATGTTGAGTTTCAAACCAGCTTTTGCACTCTCCTCTTTCACCCTCAACAAGAGGCTCTTTAGATCCTCTTCACTTTCTGCCATTAGGGTAGTATTGTCTGCGTATCTGAGGTTGTTGATAATTCTCCCAGCAATCTTAATTCCGACCTCTGATTCATCCAACCCGGCATTTCTCATGATGTACTCTGCATATAAGTTAAATAAGCAGGGTGACAATATGCAGCCTTGTCGTACTCCTTTCCCAATTTTGAACCACTCAGTTGTTCCATGTCTGGTTCTTGCTGTTGCTTCTTGACCCTCGTACAGGTTTCTCAGGAGACAGGTAAGGTGGTCTGGTACTCCCATCACTTTCAGAATTTGCCACAGTTTGTTGTGATCCACACAATCAAAGGCTTTAGCGTAGTCAATGAAGCAGAAATAGACGTTTTTCTGGAATTCTCTTGCTTTCTCCATGATGCAGCGAATGTTGGCGATTTGATCTCTAGTTCCTCTGCCTCTTCGAAACCCAGCTTGTACTTCCGGTAGTTCTCGGTTCGCATACTGCTGAAGCCTAGCTTGTAGGATTTTGAGCATCACTTTGCTGGCATGTGAAATGAGCGCAATTGTGCAGTAGTTTGAACACTCTTTGGCATTGCCATTCTTTGGAATTGGAATGTAAACTGCCCTTTTCCAGTCTTGCGGCCATTGTTGAGTGTTCCAAATTTGTTGGCATATTGAATGCAGCACTTTAACAGCATCATCTTGTAGGATTTTAAATAGCTCAGCTGGAATACTGTCATCTCCGCTAGCTTTGTTGTTACTAATGCTTCCTAAGGCCCACTTGACTTCACTCTCGAGGATGTCCGGCTCAAGTTCAGTGACCACACTATCATGGCTATCAGGGACATTAAGATCTTTCCTGTATAGTTCTTCTGTGTATTCTTTCCACCTCTTCTTAATCTCATCTGCTTCTATTAGGTCCCTGCCTTCTTTGTCCTTTATCATGCCCATCTTTGCACAAAACGTTCCCTTGAGATCTCCGATTTTCTTGAAAAGATCTCTAGTCTTTCCCATTCTATTGTTTTCCTTGATTTCTTTGCATTCGGCCAATGCATTCGGCCCCCCCGAAATTGGTGGAGAAACGGTCCGCCCCCCCGCCCCTCCCTGGGATGGGACTTACCTTGGTTGAATGTCCCTGGCAGCGGCGGCTCCCGGTGGCGGGGCAGCGGTGGCCGGTCTTCCGACCGGCTGCCGACGCCACCATTTCCAAGTGTAAAACAACAACAACAACAAACATGATAGGCTATGTAAAGATTTACGTGGCCTATCACGGCTAGATTTTCAAAAAACACCGTGATAGGGTACGTAAATCTTTACATGGCCTATCACGGCTGACTTTGGGGGGGGGGGAAGCGCGTATGCAAATGGCGGCGCCCATTGGCACCGCCATTTGCGTTCCTTATTTGGGCACGTGTAGTCTACGTAAACATTTACGTAGACTACAGCGAAAATAAGGGCAACGCTATTTGCGTTGCCCTTATTTTGGCCGTAGTCTCCGTAAATGTCTACGTAGACTACACGTGCCCAAATAAGGAACACAAATGGCGGCGCCCATGGGCGCCGCCATTTGCGTACGCACTTCCCCCCCCCAAAGTCAGCCGTGATAGGCTACGTAAACATTTATGTAGCCTATCATGGCTGACTGCAGGGACGCAAACGGCGGCGGCTATGGCCGCCGCCATTTGCGACCTGGCAGGAGAAGAGGATTCGCGGCCGTAGGGACGGGGCGCCTCCCCACAGGCCAGAATTTTGGCCGTAGGGACGGGGCGCCTCCCCCCTGCCCAGAATTTCGGGGGGAGGAACGGAGCGCCTCCCCCCCACCGCGAAGCAAGCTGCGGGACCAGGTAAGGGGCTTTTGTCCATCCCTAGTTGTAGTTTTCATAGAACCGATCAATCTCAGCTTCTTCTGCCTCAGTGGTTGGGGCATAGACTTGAATTACTGTGATGTTGAATGGTTTGCCTTGGATTCATACTGAGATCATTCTGTTGTTTTTGAGACTGTACCCCAGTACTGCTTTTCCTACCCTTTTATTGACTATGAGTGCTACTCCATTTCTTCTAAGGGATTCTTGCCCAGAGTAGTAGATATGATGGTCACCTGAATTACATTTGCCCATGCTTGTCCATTTGAGTTGGCTGATTCCCAAGATGTCAATGTTCAATCTTGCCATCTCATGTTTGACCACCTCCAGCTACGGGTGTCAGAGAATTTCTCGCCGAAACTTCGGGGGGCCGAGTGCCAACGTATTCGGCCCCCTGAAGTAGTTTCGGGGAGAAATTCTCCACCCCCCCCGCACCCCCCCCCCGGGATGGGACTTACCTTTCCCGAATGTCGCTCCCGATGGCGGGTCGCAGCGGCGGTTCGGCAGGGCTTTGACAGGGGCGGGGGCGGCAGCTGGTCTTTTGACCGGCTGCCGCCACCGCCATTCCAAGAAAAGTAAAAAAACAACAACGCCCCCATGATAGGCTACGTGACGATTAACGTAGCCTATCACGGCTAGATTTGCAAAGTCATCCGTGATAGGCTACGTAAATCGTCACGTAGCCTATCACGGGTGACTTAAAAAAAAAAAGCGCATACGGCTAATGGCAGCCCCCATAGGGAGCCGCCATTCGCGTTCCTTATTTGGTCGCTGTAGTCTACGTAAAGAATATGTAGACTACGGCGAAAATAAGGGCAATGCTATTTGCGTTGCCCTTATTTTTGCCGTAGTCTACGTAAAGATTTACGTAGACTACAGCGACCAAATAAGGAACGCGAATGGCGGCTCCCTATGGGGGCCACCATTTGCGTATGTGCTTTTTTTTTTTAAGTCACCCGTGATAGGCTACGTGACGATTAACGTAGCCTATCACGGCTGACTTTGCAGACCTAGCCGTGATAGGCTACGTAAATCGTCACGTAGCCTATCACGGGGGCATTTTTTTTTTAACTTTTTATTTCACGGCGAGGCGAGGCGCCTCCTCCCCGGCCTGAATTTCGGCCGGGCGAGGCGAGGGGCCTCCCCCCTGGCCTGAATTTCGGCCAGGCGAGGCGAGGCGCCTCCCCCCCCGGCCTGAATTTCGGGGGGAGAAGCGAAGCGCCTCCCCCCCACCGCGAAGCAAGCTGTGAGACGATGTAAGTGACTTTCGAGCACTCCTACATCCAGCTTACCTTGATTCATTGATCTGACATTCCAGGTTCCTAAACAATATTGTTCTTTACAGCATCGGAGTTTCTTTTCACCACCAGGCACATCCACAGCTGAGTGTCCTTTCGGCTTTGGCCCAGCCGCTTCACTCTTTCTGGAGCTACTTGGAAATTCCCGCTCCTCTTCCCCAGTAGTATATTGGACACCTTCTGACCTGAGGGGCTCATCTTCCAGCATCATCTCTTTTAGCCTTGTGACATGTTCCATGGGGTTTTCTTGGCAAGAATACTGGAGTGGGTTGCCATTTCCTTCTCCAGTGGACCACATTTTGTCAGAACTCACTGCCATGACCTGTCCATCTTGGGTGGCCTTGCACGGCATAGCTTATGGCTTCATTGAGTTACGCAAGCCCCTTCGCCACAACAAGGCAGTGATCCATGAAGGGGATTTTGGGGGTACATTGAGTATTATTGGCATGGGTTTGCCATGCTTGATAGTATCTTGTTCCCCAATGAAGCTTTGGGCCCGATATGAGGGTGTGACACCTCACAGAGTCCACTCTCCAAGAGGCTTGGATTTATGATTGGGGGGGGGCAAAACTATGTTTGGGGTGCATCCCTCCAGTTCCTTATCCATTGATTCACATTTTTTGGCTATTACTGGCATGGTGGCAATAGGCGTGACAGTGTCTGGTGGCCAAATAAAGCACTAGACTGGAAGCGATGCTGTGGCTACTCATGCAGGATTGGAGATATGGCTTACCACACAAGTACTCCAAGTTTTGTATTTTTCCCAGCTGCCTTATCCAAGTTGCTTCATCTTGCTCCATGGCATAGAAGACAGAACAATACATTTATCTGTTTCCTCCCCCACCCACCCCAGAGTGGAAGAAGCATTGTATACTGGGATCCATCTAACAAAAACTTTAGCATGGGTCAAGGTATAAGTGTGCCAAGTTTCCCATGATTTTAAGCTTAGCCACTCCACTATTGGTTTTCCTTCCCCCAGTATCTTGCCACACAGGCTGTACTCATATCCAGTTTCAGACAGTAGACCTCTGAATACTAGCTGTTGGGGACAAAGTACGGGGAAGATGTACTGTTACCTTCATCTCTCACTCATAATCTTCCTGGAAGCATAACTCTAGGAAAAGGTTGCTGGACTACCTGAGACTTTGGACTGAAGCAGTAAGGCTGTTCTTATCTGAATTCTTCATTAAGAGTGGGGGAACAGAAATACCTTTTCAAAGTTACACGCACAACATATGCACAACACACACACCTTTCCTCCTGATTCTAGTCCCTTGTTAAGTTCGATTAATTTCATGTGAAATTGCTGTAGAACAGGGGTGGGGAACACATGGCCTTCCAGATGTTGTTGGGCTGCAATTCCCATCATCCCCTGCCATTGGCTATGCTGGCTAGGACTGATGGGAATTGCAGTCCAACATCACCTGGAGGCCCACACCCTCCCCACCCATGCTGTAGAACAAGGTAGACAAAGGAAGCCCACTGTTGAGGCGCCCTTTCATAAGATGAAATCTTCTTAGTGGAGGGTGGTCAGATGCAAAAAGGGCAGGGCTCCTGTACCTGTAATAAAAGAGGGAATCTCAGCAGGTGTAGTTTTGCATGACAAGCCACACCTGACCAAATTCTCTTTTTTGCACAACCAGGAAAGGTGCAGGAGCCCTGCCCTCTTTTGCACCTGGCCACCTTACCTTGGTACCCCTAAGCGTTAAGCCCCTAGCATTACGCCCCATTGTACATTTAAAACGCGGGGGAAAGGCATTAGAAGAAGAAGGGTGTTGGCAGCTCAATTGTAAAAGGAGAAGGAGAAGCAGAAAGCCCTCTGGGGAATTCTATGGTGTGGACTATAGATTTCTCAATTGAGGTTATGTTCCCAATGTAAAAATGCACCTTTCCTCTCTTGGCTTCCAACCAAAGAATTCAGCCTCATATGACCTTTTCAATCTGCAATTCTTACAAGCTGAGTTTACAACTGAATGTTTCCTGAATTGATTTTTTTCCCTTCAAACATTCCCTCCCACTGAAGAACAACCCTATCTATTCATCATCAGACAATGAGCAACAGTTTTTAAAGACTGAGGCATCTTTTTACAGCATTGATGCCATAGATTCTATCATGTTTGTTAAATTACATGACATTCTTATCACTTAGAATCTTTCTCAATGTATATCTAAATGGAACTTGGCCTCCTGGGTACATTTTGGAATGACCTTTACTTTAACACTGTGCACAAGGCAAGGAAACCAGCTATAATAAAGCCTTGAACCAATGAGGAATTGCTAGTCTAGTTTAAGTTCCATTGATTTAAGTTGGCAGACAAAAACGAGTGCTTATAAATTGGCATTAAGATTCAGCACTCCTTCCCTGCTTGCTCTCATCATCAAATCTGGAGAACTATGGCAGAAGTTAAAAAGCTAATGTCAGGAGACACTTTACATGCCTCCCAGATGATTTCTAATTTGCCTTGTGTTCAAGGCCTGGATTTAAGTAGCAATGCAAGTGTCAAATGAGAAAAGCTCCAAACCAGTTTTATTCGTGCACACATGCACAGGCATAGTCATGTGTTTGGTAATCAGCTTATCAGTAATCGGAACTGCATGTTATCAAGCTTACTGGACCATCCTATGCATGTCTATTCAGAAATAAGTCTCATTTAATTCAGTGGGTAAGTGAACATATAGGGTGGCAGCCTTAGTCCACTAATGCAAACGATACTTTGCCACAGCACCTGACCTGTAGGTACTCTGTGTAGTGACATGGAACAAAAGATGTTCTACCTCCAGGTTCATTCTTAGTTCAGCCCTTCCCCAAATCGAGAATCAGCTTGACCTATTACGAGTCAAATTGAACCTGTCATGCTACTGATGGCATCATTTGGAGTGTGATGGGACCCAAACTCGCATCATTTGGAGTGTGAAGGGACCCAATTTTATTATTTTTTATTTATTATTACATTTATGTCCCGCCTTTTTTTCCTCCAAGGAACCCAAGGAGGCGTACATAGTCCTCCTCCTCCTCCATTTTATCCTCACAACAACAACCCTGTGAGGTGGGTTGGGCTGAGAGTCTGTGACTGGCCCAAAGTCACCCAGTGAGCTTCCATGGCTGAGTTGGGACTAGAACCCGGATCTCCCAACTCCCAGTCCAGCACTCTAGCCACAGTCCAGCCTCACCCCTTCTCTTCCTCCCTCTCCCATCTGCCTCCTTCCCTATGCTCCCTCTTCTCTGGCTATACTCCTCTGGTGGCAGGCAGGGGGGAGACAGGGGGGCTATTGCTTCCCTCTAGTACCCTCCAGTGATCCAGGTGTCGGGAGCCCTGGGGAAACTACTAGCACCTGGGTCACTGCCATAGCACTGCAGGCACTGGAGGGAAAAGAGACCTCCCTTCCTCATCACCATCACTGGAATAGCAGCAGCAGCAGCAGCAGCAGGTGGGTGTGAGGGGTGGAGTTTGGAGGCTAACAGGTTGGTGGGAAGCAGCATTACAATCCACCACCTGAGTCTGGAAATTATGAGGTTTGGTGGCACCTCTGGAACCAAGCAACATTTCTTTCCTTCTGTGTCCTCCTTTGAAAATTCAGCCAAGGCAATGCAAAAACTAAAACTATGTACTATGGAATTAAATGCACAATAAACTCACCACTCTCCAAGTATTACAAAGATTTAAACTGACTGTAATGTAACCCAAACCCCAGCCTAACTCTAATAACTTCTAAGTAACCCACAGATATAAGTCTTTTCCATTTAGCTCTATATGAATTTCTGAAGCTTAAAAAAATATGCATGCAGCAACAGCGGTACGGAGGTGACCAGGTTTACCAGGCTTTGTGACTGTTGTCAGCTGCTAAGCTCTCCTTCTAGACTAACATTCTTCACATTTGGTCCTTGGCCCAAGGTGAATTGTTAGTGGGGAGTAAAGAAATGGCTGAGAAACAACCAGAGTAAATGGTCAAACCATTTCTTGTTAAAGAGTTTCGGCAAACTAATAAATGGATAAACAGCATCAGTATCTCCAGAGAAATGCCATAGGGCAGCCTTCCCCTACTTGGTACCCTCCAGATGGGTTGGACTGCAACCCCCAGAATTCCCAGCCAGAATAGTCATTGCTGGCCGAGAATTATGGGAGTTGCAGTCCAACACATCTAGAGGGCAGCCCAAACTGGAGAAGGAGGCCACAGGGCCTCTTGGCCTCTGACAAAAGTTCTAAACAAGGTGGGAAAGGGAAATTGACCATTTTTCAATGCCATGGTTTTGAACATCCAGAAATTTTGCCTATTTTATTTTCTCAAAATTGATACAGTCCCTGAGTTGAAGAACTGAGTGCAAACTTGAGATGATCATTTATGCCCTGCTGCAGGGAACATGCAAAATATACAATAGTAACTAGGATTGCCACTTTCATAGTAGGAAAGGGAATGAAAATCCCCCTACTAATATTGTAATGACTTTCTGCTAATCTATGGTGCTACCACACTTAGAATAGTGCACACAATTCTGGTTCCTGCTTCTCAAAAACGGTATTGTAGAGCTGGCAAAGGTGCAGAAAAAGGCAACCTAAATGATCAGGGAACTGGAGCAAGTCCCCTACAAGGAAAGGATATAATGTTTTTTTTTTTTTTTAGTTTATTAAAAAAAAGCAAGTACAGGGGGAGCATGATGGAAGTTTATAAACCTATGCATGTTGTGGAGGAAGTGGAGAGAGCAAAGTCTTTCTCCTGCTCTCATCATGCTAGAACCTAGGGGCTGTCTAATGAAGCTGAATGGTGGGAGATTCAGGACAGATAAAAGGAAGGACTTCTTCATGTGGCATAGTCAAAGGATGGAATTTGTTGCCACCAGATTTTGTGACATCTACCAACTTAAATGGCTTTAACAGACGGTCAGACAAATTCATGTAGGATAAGGCTATCAGTGGCTATTAGTCATGATGTCTATATGCTACCTCTGGATACCAACTGCTGGAGGGAAAACAGCAGAAGAGGACGATTGCCCTCATATTCAGCAGGTGGGTCTCCTGTAGGTATCTGGTTGCCCTCTGTGGGAAACACAATGCTGGACTAGATGGGCCTTTGGTCTGGTCCAGCAGGGCTCTTCTTATGTTGTTGTTGCTTGTGCTCTCATTTTAATTGTTCATTCCACATCACCATGGTTGGAGATCCTGCTTAGAACCTTATTTATCCTTCCTCTCCCCTAATACAGGGGTGGGCGGAAAGCAGATCTACAGAGGTTTTGGACTCAATTCCCAGCATTCTTGAACACTGGCCATGCTGGCAGGGGCTTCTGGGAGTTGATGTCCCAAACAGCTGGAGATCTTCCTTCTCTCCACCCCTGCTCTAATATATATGACCCTATGCTACCAGTGTTATTGGCTAATGTATACACACTGGCATGGCAATGATCACTGATGACAGAGCCTTGGTGGAATTGGCAGGGAGGGAAGAGCACAAATGAGAGTGCCCCTCCCTCTTATGGCAGGGGGAAAAGAACAGAAATTCTCCCTCTTTCTAGCCTCCCCCCACTCACCTCCCCCCAGGCTTCAGATTGCTGCTGATGCATATTTGGCTTACCTGAACCTGTTTGTACGGCACAGGCTACAGTGTATAGTATACCTGTTGAGCAATAGAATTATGCCTATTAATTCTTGCCTAAACAGGAGGTTCTCCTGAGCTCCCCCACATCCTCCTCCACTTTAAATTACTTTCAGGAAAAAACTGCAGTCAGTTTTGTTACAAAACTGAACCATTCATTGCATTTCTGTGCATTCAATTGTTTTTGAAACAAGAACACTCAAACACAGGTTTAGTGAGAAGTTGCGAGCAACCCAAGGGCTGAATTAGGGCTGGATCCTATGACTGGATTGCCCAACATTTTCTTTTTTAATGAAATGCAGATGCAGGGAGATGACAATTTGGCTGGAGTAGTAGCAAGGGGAGAGGGGTGTTTAATCCTTCCTCCCATGCTATTTTCCTGATTATAATTGCCTCCCCAGCCCCCCACGCCCCAGCTACTGTTTGACCCAAGGGGAGGTAAATACCCTGCAGCTGCAGGGTGAGACTTTGGAAGATCCATATTGGATGTTCCACCTAATATGTACTTTGGCCCCTAATAACTGCATTTATTAATAGCTTCCTAGATTAGATGCCTCCCTTAATAAGTCTCCCTATCCATTTCCCCTCACATTAAATTTCTGTAAGCTTTACATCAGGGGTATTGAGCCTCTGTTAGCCCATGGCTGAATTCAGTTTTGGAGAAGCAATCAGGAACCTCATTACAGTGGTGGGACTGAAGGCAAAAGGGGCCAATGGCAAAAGGGGTGGAGCCAAAATACCAGATATGCCAGCATATTGTAGTTTAAAGCTCTTACCGCCAGGAACTAAACCTTTGGAGAGGCATTTCAACCTTTTAGAATGGGGAGAAACCTGCACAAAAGTTGGGAAACCACCAAATGATCAGCAGTCCTGGGAAAGGAGGCAGGGCCAGGGGAAGGGGGCAGGGCCTTCTGGGGAAACTGGAGTGCCAGGTTGGGATTCTAGGTAGGTTGGATTCGGACTGTGGGCCTGGGGTTCAACACTCCTCCTTCACCTGCTCACCAGCATTACCATGTTAGACAAATGGTCCTACGGTCATTTGCAAGCCACAATTGGGATCACCACCCAACTGGGTCTCATTTTCATTCCATATGATCTGCCATTATAAACTCTTAGAATTGCACTATCCTGTTTGGCAAGTGGCTGAGTGCATAAGGGAACCAGCACCCTGAAGGCTACAGAGAGGGGCATCACTGGTCTCTCCTTTGCTCCTTCTGGTCCTGTTCACCAGCTGAACATTTTAATTGTTAGTTTTAATTGTTGGCTTTTATTGTTTTTATTGTTTTTATTGTTTTTATCACTTTTAATATTTTAACTGTTTTTATATATTTTATTGTTGTAAGCTGTCTTGGGAGGGCTTCTGCCCTGAAAGGTGGCCAAGAAATACTTTAAATAAATAAAAAAAATAAATAAACCGCAATGCAGGCAAGAGGCAATACTAGGCCTGGGGCTGAACTCCGGTCACTCTCTTGCACTGTTGTGACATGACAGAAGCTTGGATGAAGGGCTGAATGCCAGGGAAGTGTCACGGCAGCTCTTATTCTAGGTCAGCCTCACCATAATATGAGTGAAGAGACCACCTGTCTCGTTATGAACCTGCCCAGTTATTAAGATTTGCAGGAGACCCTCTTGAGGGAACCATGACCCTCAGAGGCCCGTTTGTCAGGCACGCGTGAAAGGCGCTTTCTCCTGGGTGGCTCCCAACTGTGGAACATGCTCCCCAAGGAACCATGCTTGGCCGCCCCTCTCCTAGCTTTCAGAAAGGGTGTGCAGTCACAATCTTTTTAATTTAGCCTTTAACATCATGGAGTTGTTTTCATGTTTCACTGTTTTCAATGTCCTCGTTTTTACTGTGTTACGGTTTTATTGTTTTGAATTGTTCTATGCTGCCTTGATGGCTTTTTAGCAAATGAGGAGGCATATAAACGTGAACAGTGAAGAATGAATACAGACATACCTAAGTGCAGTGTCCACGCCACCCCTCTCTGCGCCAGCCTGGCCCGAGTGCTTACGAGCGTAATGAGAGGCATATGCCAGAGAGCATCCTCAAGGAAAGCAGCGCCTCTTTTGAGGTCTTTATGGCAGTGGTAAATGACTGTGCCTAGCCCAAGTTTTCAAGGTAGCTGCTTATTATGAACAATGCTTTTGTGCTGGCGGCAGTGAACTTGTAATCTAATTCCTCTCTCAACCCTCCAGAGCAGATCTGGGAGTGTTCAGGGGAGAGTGGGAATCTTTTCCACCGACGGTGTCCATGCTGTTGGTGGATGGACAGCACTGGATTTCAGCCATGGACTAGAAGAACCTCATTCTGCATAGGCTGCATGGATACTCATAACAGAATACAAACTACCCTGTAATGAATGACTATGGTTTCTTTAGGGGTCCAGTGTTTTGAAGTGGACCCCAAAAGTCTTCATACAAGTCAGGCTAGCCTTGTCTTTTGCAACATTTATAGATTTCGAACATTCAGCTTCATTCCTACTTTTCAACTTGAGGATACTCAGTTGGCACTGTCCCTCTTCTACCCTCTCCTCCCTATCCATGGGGGAGCCCTTATACCCTTCCTGACCCTTGGCTGTGTCCCTAAGAAGTTGCAATCATTTTTAGTTAAGGGTATTGGCAGCAGAATACATTTTGTTCTGCACAGTGTTAAAAATGGGTACTTTGTTTTGCCAACCTTCCTGAACTTCCTTTCACTTCAGTAAAGGAGCACAACATTTGTTTAAGAAAGAAATATTGTCTTCAGTGGGGAAATTTATTCCATGTGTGTTATGATTTATATCATGACAGAGCTTTCCTAACATACAATCTTGTTATTCACAGTGTGTGGAGACAGAGGGAGAGAGAGGGGGGGGGGATCTTTGTCTTTTTTTTACGGTAACATAATTTTCAGTTGCAGAAATGATAAATTTAGATAATTTGTATGAAAAATTCCCACAAGCATTTGATTTCCTTAATAAATCTGTAGGAGATGTCAACTCACTGGTTTATATATGAAACTTTAGAATAAATACAGCATGTCTAATTGAAAAGTCTATCTTCATCAAACACCCCGAGCTGAGCTTAAGAATGAAAGATGGAGGCTTTATTTAATGCAGACTGCTGTTGCTGTCATAAGTGCTATTCTTCTGTCTCCTTCACCATCCCAACTCTCTATTCCCCAAGTGGTCTTAAGGGAAAACAATAAATAAAAGATGACAGTTGAAAAAGTTGGTATCTGTGGAGTGGTTTTACCTACTTCTGTTCCAAAGTGTTAATCCTATTGCACTTAGAGGATGGATTCCCAACTGTACTCGCTGGCCATGGTTCAGAATTTACAGCCAACATAATAAGCTCACAGTTAGGGAACTTTTTTTTTAGGATGGAAGGCAGTGAGCAAGGGGTCATGGCACAGGGTCATTCTTTATATCACTAGAGGATGCAGCCACAATCGTCACAAGAGATAAAGATGAAAGGCGAAAAGGGGAGGAGGAGAAGGCGATAGATTTTTGCAACAAAAAAAACAGCAACCCCCACCCCCCACCCCAAATGCATGCCTGTTTTCACAGTGTCTGGTATTTCCCTTGCTGATTTAAGACTTGACAAACAAATACAAGAAAACCCCCTGCCAAAGCCACAGGAGTTCCCTAGCCACACTAACCTTTCATATCATTTCATGATAGTTCTAGAAGCGGCAGAACTGATGAGCGTGGCAGGGGTCACCATTATCACCTCAGTGATGTCTGCTCACCATAGTCAACAGCCCCAGGGCTTACATGAGGCTAGAACACAGGCATAAGAAGAGATGGGAAGTGGTAAGAGATTGATAACCCTGGGAGCACAGATTACCATAGAGGAGGTGCACAGCAGATGTTGAGATTTTTTCCGCAAGCACACTGCTTTCTGCAGGTCTTTGCCAGGAATGACTTCATCGCTCTTCTGTTATCTCAGATGTCCCCCTCAAAATCCTTATCCTTGAGCATTACCATCCACAAGGGCTACTCCCATGCTCCCATTCAAATATCCCCACCCACCCACCCACCCACCCACCCATCAGAGGTTATTGCTATGCATTCCCCCGTCTCCTGAATGGTGAGAATCCTAAGTGCAGTGGTACGGGCTTAAGTTCCTTTATAAAAGAGCACTGGAGACTTCGGAACACTTGCTTTATTTACAAATATGCAAGCAGAAGCATTTTGGAAGCAAACATGCACACCTTCAGCAGGCAGCAGACTCCCAGAGAGGAACTTGTGCAGCCCTCCTAAAGCCCTCCATGGTTTTGGGGGATAGGCCATAGCTCAGTGGTAGAGCCCCTGCTTTGTATGCAGAAGGTCCCAGGTTCAGTCCCCAGGTTCTCCATGTCACAGGCAGGAAAAACTCCTGCTTGAAATCCTGGAGAGCAGCTGCCAGTCAGTATGTCAACTATACTAGGCTAGATGGATCTAGGGTCTAACTCAGTATAAGGCAGCTTCCTATGTTCCTACAAGTCGTAATCCAAAACATCTGGAGGGCACCAGGTTGGGGAAGGCTGCTGTAGTGGCTTCCTATGCTGGGAGTTACTTTCTGAAATGGAGGGCTGGATCCAGAGACAAGCAGAGCTTCCCCACACTCTGGTCCCCACTGCACTTTCCTCCACCCTCTGAAAAGCCACTCCAGAGGTTGGGGGTCCATCACTAGAAACTCTCCCATATCCCTCCCCCCATTTCTCTCCATTCAAACTTCTATTTCTCATCCTGTCTCCTGGAGAATACTGGTCTGAGACCCCACCTGTTCAGTGAATTAACATTTAAGGGGACCGTCTGATTCCATCTATCCCTGGGTGAAAAAATACTGGGGAGTGGTACCTGAAATGTCAAATATGCCTAGGGTTGTTTACATGTTATATTCCTTATGTGTACAAGCTCATGTGTTCAACTGCTCATGAGAAAGAGTCTACACATGTTGATTTTTAAAATTTGCCGCATGTCACTGCCTCCAGAAGAAAGCTGCCCCATGCTCACATCTTGGTCTTTACTCTCACTCTGTCCACAGGGTCATGATCTTGTGAAATTCCCTAACAAAATCTAGGAATAGCAACTAGAGATTTCAGAGTGTGCCTGTCAACAAAAGTCTTTCCCCAGTTAAGGTTTCATTCATTTTCCCCTGCCACCTAAGAGAGACAAATAAATGTTCCAAGTATCATCTATAAAATGGAGATAATGGAAGACAAACAACAGTAACTAGAACTCATTTTTAGAAGCGCTATTGCTCATTAAAAAGAACAGCAGATGAAAGTTCAAAGCTAACTCTAAAATAGGAGAAAGTTGTGGAGGATACAAAAGATTTAGCAGGGGAGAACAAATTGTATTATTTCTGGGGTCTCCAACGTGCTGCCCATGGACACCCATTTGCCTTGGCGCCCATCATGCTCCCTGCCCCTCCTGATTTTTATTTAATTTCTTAAGATTGTTTGTATTTTTATTTGGAGGATGGCATGCTGCAAAGTGAACTCTAGTGCCACCTTCATTTGGGTTCAAACGAGTGGCTTTCTGTTTCAGAGCTCAGACCCCACCTTGGCCTTATACATGAGCCTTATACATAGGCTCATGGGCAAGTTATTTTTCTTTTGGTCTCACCAGTTTGTCTTCTGGGAAATGAGAGTTTGGTGACTGGCCACACCCACCATGGCACCCATTTTACAAATGGACAAGCCCCTGCCCTCATGGCAGCCATTTTGTGAGAACACCTATAAAACTCTCTCAAAATTCCCAGTGGGCCCACCAGTCCAATGAGGTTGGAGACCTCAGTGTTATTCCTTCAATCTTTGTTCAGATGCCTCTAGGAATGTGCTTTGCACTCTGAGAACATGGGGCAAACTACATGTTATGAAGGAGATGTATGAATGCACACATCTTTTTTTTTTTTTTTTTAAAGCAATAGCAGCTGTCAGGGTCCCTGATCCAGTGTGGTGACATGATACAGGTGAGGGTGTTTTTTTTTTTTTAACCCATTCCCCCCACTCACTTTTTCCTTGGAAAATCCCATCCCCATAGCTGCTATGCCCCAATAGGAAACAATTGTGTGCTCATATACACATATTCTTCCAACTGGGGCAAATAGCAGCTTTAAGGAGGCAATTTTCATAGCAAAAATAGGAAAATGGTTATCATCCCTCTACCCCATTGTCCAAATCCAGATCAGGTCCCCTGTGGATGCTTTGGGGGGGCGGGGGTACTAAAGAGAAGATGTATTTATACATCTCTGTCGTAGCGTGTACTTTGACCTCTATACTAGACACTGATTGTTTTATTACTTAATTGTTTTCAGAATAACCAGTCAGGCCTACGTACCAATCTTCAACATTATTTACATGAATATGAAGATAAGCAACTTATGTCTAGGTAATTTTTTCTCATTTGCTACAATGTATGTAAAGGGCTTAAGGAAACCATTGTCCCTAGATGTCTATAGGAGAAGCAAGTCTGAAACAGAGATGTCAGGTTGTATGGCAACAAGATACTGGTAGATCATTCCCCAATCTCAGGGCCTCCTTTTCAATCCTCTGGATGGCAGCATGCAGAACTCCCAGCCATGGGACAGTATTAAAGGAACAGCGAGATCCTTGAGAATGACAAATGGATGCAAGCTTTCCCAAAATTCTCATTTGTCTGTTGTTTTAAAACACTACCACCACCTTGCAGTTATATATTGACTGTGTTCGCATGGCACGATAAGCCAGAAGAACAGTGCTCACAGCCTGTTTGCCCTCTCTTTGCTCCTCACCACGACAGCGACCACTCAACCATCAAGGAAGCATTTATTTTGCGTGTTGTCTGAACTGGGAATCCTGGCTTGTTGCTCCCTTGACAAGCCAGAATCACAAGCCAGAGTTTGTTCTTGGTTTACAATTCCTGTGTTGGTTGGGAGTGACATGTCAGGAATCTCAGTTCAGATGACATGCTAAACCAGCCTTCCCTAACTTGGTGTCCACCCAGTGTGTTGGACTACAACTCCAAATATCCCCAAGGAGGGCACCAGGTTGAGTAAGCCTGAACTAAACAAATCCTTCCTGCTTTGTTTAGCAGTCGTTGTACTGGGGAGGAGGGAATCAGCAATGCGGCACATTCTGATAAGCCGCAATTCTAGAGAAGCCTCGAACTTGTGATAGATTCTATGTTGGGGGGGGCGGGGAAGGTGTAAAACTATAGTGTTACAAATAGAATAAAAAAGATTTGTTTGATAAAGACACATGAGAGGCTGACTGGCTCTGGCTGCCTACTCCATAAACCTGTATTGGGAGACGAATGTGTTTGGGCCATATTGTGCAAAGTGGCACAGTTTCAGCTGCTTTTGGAGTAAGCCTACATCATGCAGTTGAAGTCCTGTTCTCATAGCAAAGAATATTCTAAGGGCCAAACTAGATGATACACCACTCATGCAATTAGTATTTATGGGATCCGGGGGGCTGGGGGTGGGTACTCTTATTTGGACTGGGAAAAAAGCTCCTATTTGCACCAATGGAAGCTCCCCCCCCCCATGCAAGTAGCAGGTGTGGGGACCCCAATTTGGCCTGGGACCACAATGGAGAGCAAGGGATTAAAGCCCCCTATCTCACCCGCCCCATGCTATGTACCGAATTTGGGTCAGGGAGCTGTGCCTGCTATTTGCTAATTGTGTGAATGGCATCTTGTCTAGTTTGGCCTCAAGTCAATCATGTCTAGTATTTCAGAAGCAAGTGGTCAGACTATACAATACTCAGCGATTTCAATACTAAAAACAGCATGAATATAAGAAAAGATAAAATATAAAACCAAATTACAGTCTGCACTGTTTTAATTGTAGAACCATGCCGCTGCTGTTAGAAATAGGACATATTTCCTCCTTCCCACACATTCCTAAATAAAATTGGTACCATTCACTCATTTGTCCTTTCAATGTATGCTTAAATGTACATTAAAAATGAGAAGATAGCTGTGCTGGTCCATGAGGGAAAAAATCCACAACTCACAGTTGTTGGGCAATATTAGGACCAACCAAAATTCCAGAAAACTAGGCCAGCTTTTGAGTTCTCCCGAGTTCTTTATCAGGCTAGATGGTACAAAAAGCAGGGGGTGGGAGAAGAAACAGAAAAATCCAAAAAGCTGGCCAGATGTGATGTCCATAAGGTCTGCAGTTTAGACTTAGGAATCTGTGTGTTGTGCTCAAGGCAAGAGGCAGATCACAGTCATAGCCGGAGTTTGTGTTTTCAGAAATGAAGATCAGCCATTGCTGCTTCTCTCTCCCAAAATGCATTGCTGCGCACAATTTGATCCCTGCAACACCTACCACTGATGAATTCATTCAGTCTGCAGTCAATGCTTTGAGAAGGGGCCTATCTAAACTGCAGCCCTCGAAGGCGCCACATCTCAAAAGTTTGCACATTTTTGTGGAATTAGGTTGGTCCTAATAAAGGGATTGGCTAACTGAGGATTTAGCTTAAAGGTAGGAAGGCATAATATTGCATCATTATACAATTCAAACAAGTCTCAATAACTAGGAACACCACATTAACAATAGGGCTGCACCAGGAGTGGGCAAAGCCATTACCTCAGGCCCAGGGCCCAATCTTGCCCTCCTGGGTTCCCCCAGATGGCCATGCCCCTTTTCCTCAGGTCCCACCCACTTTCCCCCAGCTACCAATCACTTGGTGGTTACCTGACTTTTGCACAGTCCCCCCACCCTTCTAAGAGGTTGACATGCCTCTCTTAAGGCTCCTAAGTTTCTGGCAGTAAGAGCTGTAAGCTGAAATACACTGGTATTTTTTATATTTTTGGCCCCACCCACTTTGGCTTCAGCTGTGCCCACCACTGGAATGTGACCCCTGAGAACTTCTCCACATTTGAATTTGGTCATTCGGCTGAAAGAGGTTCCCCAGTCCTGCATTACATTCTGCTCCAGAAAGTGTTGGTGGATCCTTGAATTCCAGGTTCCCCAAATTCCAGTCTGGATTGCAGAAACTGGAATGAATGATGCAACCCTCCTTTGTGAAGAGATCCAGTATGATATGGGGACACCTCTGGGCTATACTAGGCCATGTACTGAAAGGCTCCAGTTGCTCAGGTCATAACATTACAAGCCAGATGTCACACTGGACACATCCTGTGCAGGCTAAGACCCCATCCGAAGCTGCTGGATCAGTGCCATGTTTTGGTAAATGTCTGGTCCTGTTCAGGGATGTTTCTACCCCTATCAAAATAGTCCAATTTTTCCCTCGCTGGGGCAGAATTTAGCAGCAACCCCACTATAGGAATTAATAATCACATTTTGGACTATAAAGACAAACTAAGAAGTAGGTTTTAATCTGGTTGGTGCTGTCTTTTTCTTCCTATAAATGGGTTTTTATTTGACATGTTTTTATTGGGATGTGTATTTATCTGATGAGTTTTAATGTTTCCATTATATCTTTTTATCTTTTATTATTTTATTGTTGGCTGCCTTGAACACCAATTTTAGTGGAAAGGCAGGATACGTATTTAATAAATAAAAGAAATAAACCTGCAAGCATGATGTCTACCATCTGAGGTTCTATGATATATGTCCCAATGCGCACACATGCGTGCGCATGCACGTACACTCACACACACACACACACACACACACACTACATGGCACCTTAATGATCAACAGACCTAAAATCACAGGAGTTTTTACAGATAAAAACTAATAGTATAGAGTGTTAAGTAATGAGCTTTTAGGCAAAGGCATTTTAGGCAAAGGCATTCTAGCAAAACAAAAACAAAAAAACAGGAACCATGGAGGGTTTTCTTCTCATTCCCTGATAACTGAACCCCTCACTTGTGCAGCCAGATAGAGTGCATATCCATGGAATTAAAATCTGGGATCATAAAATCCTATGACCCTCTACTATTCAAATTATTGAACTAAGAAGCCTCAGTTTCAGCCAAAATGCAATTAATATTTCTGTTCAGTAACAACTTATGATAAATAGTCAATTGGGACAACAAGACTGAGGCTCTTTGATTAGGAAAGAGCCTCCAAAGATGATCCCAGTAAGCTTAGCTACAGGAACGTATGGGAGAAGGTGCTCCTTCTAGTCTCATGTGATCTCAGGGGATACAGTGTGATGCAATGATTCACCTAAGCTCCTCTGCCCTCCTCCCTCTGCAAGTGTAGCACAATTTCTCGTGTCATGATGTCACAGCATTCTGCATGGTCTCACAACTGGCAGCCAACGTGTGGAACAAAACCAAGGAAACAGAAACTTGTGACATCAGGACACACAAGGCAAGTTCTACTAGATATTACAAAGATGGCTATGGTGTGGTGTGGAGGGGAAGGAACTAGTTATGTGGATGTCTAGCTTGGTCCTCAAAAGAGGGAGAGAACCAGGAAAGACTGGACACGTTTGAGGAGCAAATGGTGGTTTATACAGGAGATGTAAGCTATACAAAGGGAAAATACTTTCTTTAGCAGATGTTTGAATCAGAGATGCTATTCATTTTTTTAAAAAATCTAGCTGCTTCAAGACAGCTGTAGTGCCAGAGAAGACCTGAGCTACTAGAAGAAGGGAGTTTCCCTACATTGCACTTGTCCGAACTTTACCCACAGAAACTCTGCCATCAGCTCCCGCTAGTCTTGCCACTTTCAGGTAAAACCTGAGCTACAAGATAGACACAGGGAATCTCCTGTACTGCACTTGCTCAGACTTCACCCGGCTACTAACTATACCCATAGAGACTCAGCCACCAGCAGCTGCACCTAGCCTTGCCCAAATCACACCTGTAACATTGGGAAACTGCCATCTGGGTCTCCCCGGCATTTGGAGGCATGGTCAAGGCTCATGCCATTGCAAAACTACCCCGTTTGTTTTCTCAAAAGTGAACACAGAAAGAGCTCCAAAGGGAAGATAAAAGGATGTAGCGGCATTTGATGAGGGCAGTGTTACAGCTGCACCATTTCAATTTGATACTGTAATTTACACTGTGACCTGTCTATTAACCCCAACCCCCACTCGCTCTTCGAGATGCACCTACTGCCGCAATTCAGGTGCGGCTGAATAGCCTCTGTCATTGTCCTGGCCTGCCATGAGGTTTCTCAGCTCAATGCTACCCCTTGAATGACACTCTGTCATTATACTATATTTAGGTAATGAAAGGTGTAATTTAGCTTTGTTCTGTTGCAAGCCAATCCGGGCCTGCATGCATTGGAATTGGTAATAAAATAGGCGTGTGGATATAAAAAGCCTGAATAAGCATATTATTCAGTGTAATTTCACAAGCCAAAGCTGATGAAAGAACTGGGGGTACAAAAGCCTCGGCCACTTCAATGCTTGACAACGAGAACTGTCATTAGGGGCTGTACAAAGAGCCAGATTACGGCTTGCCACGGTATCTATGTGGCCCATGATTAATCAATCCCCTTATGCTATGGAAGCTGTTCTATAATTGATGGCATTTGGTGATGATTGCTTTCCCATTACAGGACTCCCTCCTATCGTTCATGGAGAATATTGTGCAGTAAAAGGCTTTGTATAGCCATCATCAACATTTCCAGGAACAGCACTGTCTTGGCCCTCTTTGTAGGGCTGTCTTCTTGTCATCATAATTGTTCCGTCTGGACATTGTTTGAGGCTTCAGCCATCTGCTTTATCACACCCCACCCCATTCTCTACAGGAATGAATGTAGCTGATAAAGCGGTCCATCCTGGCAGCAGAGATAATGAGACAGATGCACCTGATGGCCAAATTAGTCATCACACGTTCCTTTAACCTGAGTAACTTGATCACAGAGATCTACAGGTTTGTGCTAAATGCAACATTGCACATAAAGGGGAGCAAAAGCCAGGTCCTCCTCCATGGCGACCCATCAAAATATTAGCCAAAGAACTATTTTGAATAAGAGGACCGCGCATCACTAGAATGATCATGCAGTAAATGGTGCAAAGGATCAGAATAAAGTGTAGCGATTTCTAGAGGGGAGGCCACGTTAGTCTGCTGCAGCAAAAACAACCAAGAGTCTTGTGGAACCTTAAAGTTTAACACATTTATTCTGACATTAGCTTTTGTAGACACTGTTCACATTATCAGATGCAATAATAAAGTGTGTGTGTGTGTGTGTGAGAGAGAGAGAGAGAGAGAAAGAGAGAGAGAGAGAAAGAGAGAGTTATTTTCAGCATGAATGTCCGCAGGTGGCTTGGCTAAAATTCATTCTCTACTCCCAGAGAATCTCCCAATCAAGATAGCACACCTCCTATTTTAATGTACCCCAGTGATGGGAGCCTCCAGCACTCAGGCCTAATCCCTGCTAGGATGGCCACCTGTGAACTGCCAAAACAGAGGACATGCATTACCAACAAAGAGGACACCTATTTGCATAACAGCTGCATATGTACTTTATATGTATAGATGGAAATTTAGAAATCATTGTTATTATTTAAGCAGAAATACAGTCCATCTCCGCATTGTGAGGAAGACTGAGACCAGGTGACAGGTGTGACTTGCTCAGTCTCCTATCCAGGTGCAATGTCAAGGCCCCTGATCTCCCTTCTGACGTAGGGATGTGCGAACGTCACCTTTCTGAAGGGGTGATTCACGGTGGGGGGGAGGCGCTCCGCACCTCCCCCCGAAATTCTAACCCAGCCGGCTCCATTCCATGGCAACTCTGTGGAGCCGCCGGCCGGGTGTATTCGTAGACGTGCGGAGCCTGTGGACGCAAATGGCGATGGCTACGGTGGCCACCATTTGCGTTTCCTTTTTTTGCTGTGATAGGCTACATAAATATTTACGTAGCCTATCATGGCAAAAATGGGGAAGCGAATGGTGTCCGCGGACGCGGCTGCCATTTGCAAAGCAGCACGAACGGCACCAGGTAAGTGCTCCATTTCGCGCGCCTTTCGCAGGGTGGTGGGGCGGGGGGGCTTCATTCTGCCACGGATTTCGGCCTCACTGAGATCCGTGGCAGAATCTTCTGACATCCCCATTCTGACGGTGCTTTATTTTTAAACTGGACTTGGCCTAGACAGCCCTTCAAAATAGAGGGCAGTCCTCCAGCAGCTCTTCAAACAGAGGACTGTGCTCTGTAAAAGAGGACACATGGCTACCCTAATTCTGGCCCGTGAAGTCTTCCTATCCGGCTAGATTCTAGCTTCAAGATCTGCTGCCAAATTGTGCCTAGAACAACATTTTGTGGGGAACTGGAGGTTTTCAGTTGGGCGAAATATCCAAGGAAGAGAAGACTGAGGAAGAAAAAAGGAGTTGTAATTAGGCTCCTCAAATGTCTCAGATGAACTCCACACATTCCTAGATGCATCACTGTTACAAGTGCAAGTAGTTTTCTTTTCTTCCATTCTGTACCCCCACCCTTTTCCTCTGCTTACTAAGGTGTGTGGAATTGATATAATGGTGTTTCTGTGTTTGAAAGAAGATACACTGGGGATATAGCAGGGACATAAGAACCTATACATTGAAGATGATTCTTCCTATTTCTCTGTGGGATGAATAAAACCTTAATCATTTTAAATCAATCAATCAATCAATCAAATAAAGATTGTTTCATGCAGCGTTAGGTGACTCAAATTCTTAATGGCTAAAATGCATTGTTTGCTTTTTGTTGCTTTTGTCCATTCTTAGTTTCATTCTCTTATTGTGTCCAGATAAGATTACTGGAATTCTGTCTTAGTCTGCCTTCCCTATACACACCTTAAGCCTCTCCTTACTGTTAAGCATTCTTTACCCAGCCTTATTTTTCCCTTGGATGCAAAATAGTACAGTTTTGAAGAAAGAGAGAGATGCCACCAGACTAAGCACACCAGACATGCTTAGGCAGGGTGTTCCATACACATGGGGCAGCAAGGCAAGAGTTGTGACAGATGGTAAGTGACCTTTAGCAGCTATGGGTGATAGAGAAGGAGGAGTGGAGGTCATCATGGGTAGGCAAATAACTGGAAACAAGGGTCAAAAGATAGGGTGGAGCAAGGCTGTAGCAAGGTTTATACATCAGGGCAGGGGTGGGCAACTTGTGATCCTCTAGAGTTCTGGCCTACAACTCCCATGATTCCTCACCATTGGCTATGCTGGCTAGGGCTGATGGGAGTTGTAGGCCAAAGCAGCTTGAGGGCCACAAGTTGCTCACCTCAGCCTAAGGGGCTGGGAAGTTAGTGAAAGTTTTTGTGGAGAAGCAGTGATAACTGGAAGAGGTGAATGGAAGATAACTGGAAGAGGTGAATGGAAAGTAACTGGAAGAGGTGGATGATTTTGGCAGTTTTGTTCAACATGACTTGGCAACAGACTGAATGTGGGGTGCAAAGGAGATGGAAGAATCAATGAGAAAACAGGGTGGATGGTGGATGTGTTATGGATATAGATATCTAATGGATATAGATAGCAGCTGAGGAAAGGAAAGAATGGGAAGGAAGATGTGTTTGATTTTCATTTGAGACTACACTGAAATCTCCAAGAGTTATACAAGCAGTTTCCTTTGGACGAGCAGCTTAGAATTATGTCTGAAAAATTGCATGAAGAATGGATAACCAATTCAACATTCCTATGATTGTGTCCAAGGTTATCTCTTGCAAACATTCCCGAAGCAGCTGAGAAAGACACGCTATTACCCAGGAGAAGTATATATAAAACACCAGAGAGACATTTTAATGAGAATGAAAAGGAAAAGCTCACATGCTTGCTGCCAAATTTTCATTTCATTTCATTTTTTTTTACAACAGCAGCGGAAAAAAAACTGAAGAACAAAAAGGAGAAGATACTTGGAGAAAGCAGTTTTGGTCTGTCTGTGTTTGGTTTACATAAGTTGCTAGTCCTACCTAGTGAGCTCACCTAGATCCCATAAAAAGTAGCCATGAGAAGATTTAGTGATCTTATCACCTCTCAGACTTTGATCCACACAGATGTTACAACCTTTAGGGATTCCTTGCCTTTGATAGTTTTAGTTTATCATCCTTTGTCATTTTTGACCCATTAGCCTAAATGAAGACAGCGGTTCGGGGGGGGGGGATACTTGGAATGCCAGGAGTTTAAACAAATGGAGGAATTTGTCAGGTATTCAAAGTCAATTTTGTCCTTTAAAAAGGAATCTTGCCCCAAGTGCTGAAACAACAGCAGACAACATCTAACATCAGAGAAACTCGTTAAGTGGATGTAACTTATTTCAAATGGTGTGGCAGACCCCTCTTCAGTGGGGAATTTTGAAGACCTTAAGTTTATCCCCATCATTGGGAAATGGATGTAAAATTTGTCAAAGGGTTATCATCAAGATGAATCATGAAATATCCATCCTGTTGTTGGAAAGAAAGCATGCATTTTCCACAAAATCCCCACATCACATCATACCTCTTCCGTATGATTGATTTCTGCTTAGGAAAAGGCGTGTTTTTTGTAACATCTGTATGGCAGGACACCTCTCTTTTCATGGCATGGGCACAGTTTGGGAAGGTAGCAGGAATATCAGTTCCAGAAAGCAAAGGAAAAGTGTCACCATTCATGTCATTGCAAATGCATAATTTTCCCAACACTGAGAGAGAAAAATGTTTGAAATCAAAAGTAGTGTGTGAAATGACTGTAGCAGAAGCAAGTACATGCATTTCAAAATAGTTGTGACCACTTTGTGCAGCTACAATGGAGGACTATTCCCACAAAAACCAGCAAAGAGTTTTGTGACATCTTAAAGATTAACAAATTGATTTATTCTGGCATATGCTTTCATGGACACCGTCCACTTCGTCAGTTGCGAAAGATGAAGTAGATGGTGTCCACGAAAGCTTATGCCAGAATAAATACATTAGTTAGCCTTTAAGGTGTCACAAGACTCTTTGCTGTTTTTGCTTCAACAGACTAAAACGGCTACCCCTCTGAAAAATATTTCCATAAACCTGTTCTAATTTCCACATGGAAGCTCCATGGAGTATCAGACTTCCCTGCATTAGATGACCTAGCAAACCATATCTGCAGAGGAGTCCAAAGATTTGTTGGGAATAATACAACCTTCTCTGCAAGTTTTTTGGGAGGGGAAGGGTTAAGGTTGTGGTTAGTCAATTTGTGGACGTTGTGACCATAGACTAGCTTCAGTAGCTCTATAGTCCAAAGGGTGGTTTTCTGGGATTGCTTCCTTTATGCTCCTCCCCTTCCTCCACTGCTGGAAGCACATGATGTGCTTGCTGTCTCTGGCCTGCTGGTGTTGTAGAAATGGACCGAACAAATCTTTTTGAAACCCTACGCTGTGCCTGCATTCTATGCAAGGTAATATTGTGAGTAAAGCTGTTTTTCTTCCTTTGCTAAAGAAGAGCGTGGACTCTTATTTTGTGTGCTGTGGGACTGGTAAACACTCATTCTGCTTTGCCTTTCTCTGCTAACTGCCCTTCTAACAAGAGGCAGCAGTACCATATAATTCCCATCAAGATTTACCATCAGCTCAAAATATATATACTAGACATGTGCAGTGCCATTCAGGGCATACTTAAGGGTAGGATGATGGCTCTCCCTCCCTGGGCAAAATGAAGGCCACTTTGCCCTGCCCTCAGAACAATGTTGGGAGACTGAGCCACTGAGAAAGCTCTGTTGTTGCAGTTGCCACTGCCTGCAGCAGAAAAAATGGATAGAAAGAAGCTGCTGTCACTGCTAAAGTTGAACGCTCTGTGAACCTGGCAGTGATTCTTGCCACACCCTCCCCGCTAAGCACCAAAATGCCCCTGTTTGGGGGCAGAAATTTCAGCTGCTGCCCTAAATTCAAACCAAAGCTTCTCTGGTAAGAAATTTCATCGCAGACCCATGTAGAGAACTGCTGGCCCTAATTAAGTGGTTCAGGTTGCAAGTCTATGCATATTTAGACAGAACAAAGGCCTACAACTGGCTGGGTCATGCTGGGAGCTGTAGGACATTTTTCTGCCTAAATGTGCATAGGATTGTGCCCTAACAGTAGTAGCAACAGAACCAATGTTTCCAAAAACCACCGTAGGAAGTTGTCTTATACACCAGATCAGACCTCTGTTCTAAAGAGCTCCATGAATGGCATGCAAGACAGTTTGAGACAACATCTTGAGTGAAAGATAGAAAACAAAACTGAGTGCAATCAAGTAGCAGGAAGTTGAACTTGGACCCAAGTTTGAGACCCTATTCTTTCATTGATTCATCATGTAAACTTAGAGCAAGTCACCATTTCGTCACCACATTTTCCCTTTAGCAAAATGAAATCAGACGTGTCCTTTAATTGCAGGCTTTCTGGGAGGGTAATGTAATCAAGATAGCAAAGCATTGTGCCATAGATATGATCATTAGAAGCATTAGATCAGCCTTCCCCAACCTGGTGCACTCCAAATGTTTTGGACTTCCACTCCCATCAGTCCCATCTGACATGGTTAATGGTCAGGAATGCTGGGAGTTGAAGTCCAAAATATCTGGAGGAAGGCTGCATTAGGCAATAGTAACTGTGGTGATGTGACTGTGGTTGTGCGCAGGAGCTTTTCTACACAAGGGATTTCTCATGCGCTCATCATTCCCTACTCGTGGTTGTTTGCAGGTTCTTTAGATGATGCTGTGACCCTCCAGTTTCACTTCTATGCCTAACCAGCACTTTAGGCAACTTTTTTTAGAGCAGGGAAAATGCGACATTTAATTGTGAAAGTGAAAGAAAGCATGAGTTCCACTTCTGTATTTGTGCTATGCCACTATACCACAGTGCCACCTAGGGGTTATGCAGCAGAAAAGCAGGAAAGGAAATGCTCTTTGGCTAGTGCTCGGATCTCAATTCTGCAACAAAACCAAAAGCAGATACAGTGGATTAACAGCAGATTAACAGGCTCGTGTAGAAAAGCTCCGTGTCACAAGGTCCAGTGAATCATAGGAGAGTGGGATGCTACACAGCCTGACCCTCATACTTGAGGCTCTGCTGTCATATGGTGTTGACAAAAGATCATTGGATGGGTACATTTTGGAGTTGATGAAGACCTACCACTGATGTTTAGTAGTGAAGAACACATTGTGGGTTTTTTTAGTATGTGATAGGAAAGCTTATGCCAAGTAATCCTAAATCTTTCAGGTCTCACATAAAAGAAAAATGACTGCTAAAAAGTGCAAGAGGCAAGCTCAGCAATCTATAGATTTTCTATACTCTTCTGAAAGATTTCCAAAAAAGTTATTAATTGCAGCCCCTCCCTCGTTCCAAGAAGGGTAGGCTCTGTTACAGCGCTAACAAATGTCACATTGATGTGAAGAATCTACCTCCTCTGCAAACTATTGGAATTGGTGCTCCTGTTCAACAGTTTCCACCAAGCTGTTAACAAGAAGAGCAACAAATATTTCCACCTGAATGTTTAAACAGGTTAATTATGTTTTTCCTCTCCATTTACACAGAGATGCGAAGTAGCAGTCAAAAGAAGGAACCAGGTATGTGCTTCTTGGCAAGAAAATCCTTTTAAGTACTTAAAGTCATCTTTAAGTTTGAGTCATTCGGATTAGTTCTGCACTGTTTCATGTTAAAAGAAATAGGTAGATAATGAAACAACACTGGAAACAAGTGGAACACCTACTGCTAATGGTACATAAAGGGCTTCATGTTCTCAAAATATTTAGAGAAAGAGTTAACATTGTTTCCATCCTTTTATCATCCTTGTTCAAAGCAAAGCCGGCTTCCTTTATCTGATCAGAAATATTTAAATCATTACCAAAAAAAAAAAAAGTCTATCTGGGGATGACGGGGATCTGAGAAAGTCAGACCTACCTGCATGTTTAGCACCACAGCTAACTATTTCCGCCCATTGTTTTACTGAATTCCTCTTGGAAGGTGAAGGAAGTTGCTGTTTTATTTCAGAATTACAAAAATGTGAGTAATCTGGAATTTAGACATCTGGATTGTCTCCTCCAGCTGTAATTGTTCGCCTCATGTTTTGAACAGTCAAAACAATGATAGTTCTCAACACAATTTGCTCTCCCTGAAGCCTGATAATCTATGTTATCAGATTCCCTCCCCTTTGATTTAAAGAGTACCATGCTGAGAGTGTACCTTAGCCTTCCCTAACCTGGTGCCCTCAAGATGATTTGGACTACAACACCCACAATTCCTGGCCATTGGACATGCTGGTTGAGACTGATGGGAGTGAAGTCCAAAACATCTGAAGGGCACCAAGTTGGGGAAGGCTGGAGTACCTTAATAAGACCCAGAGCAACGTAACATGGAAGAAGAAAGCAAAGTGACACCATCCCTCTCCAGTTAGCTCAGGGCCAGCTCTACGGCAACACCGGGAAGGAGTATCTTTGGTGCACTCCTCCCTTTGTTCATACAATGGTTGGATCCAATTAGCCCTTCCCACTGACAGAATTCCCTCTCCTCCCTGCAGCCTCCCACACACTCCCAAAATTTGCTCTGGGAGGTTGGGGAGCCCTGCAGAGCATATTTGAGGATGGGCACAGACTTCTGCAGGGGGAAGGAGACAGTCCTGTGGCACGAATGGAAATCTGATTGCACAATATTGGATTTCACCCGATTTTATTCTTGCATTGAAACCTTCTCACAACTTTGATGCTCAATTGGCACTCATGATTTATGCCTGTCATACAAGGCAAAACTCTGCATGTTAGGATCTACACATCTGTATTTTTTCAGGCCACACAAATAGTGTGTACTATTTGTTTCACCTGTTGAATGGATAGTTCCTGCACTGAGCAAGGGGCTGGACTAGATGGACTCTAAGGCTCCTTCTCTCCATGATTCTATGTATCTTTTAAATATATTAGTTCATAACAGCATCTGTTTTAAAACTTCAATTAAAAAAACCTAGCCCAATATAATGCATATATTTTACTCTAAAATTCCTGTAAGGATCCTACAGGCTTTTTATAAATATGGTTTGAATGACACATTCTTGACTAAAACTCTTCCAGCAACCAGAGCTCCAAAACAGGAAACTCCTCAAAGAAGAGGTAGTTCCTTGCAGGGGGCTTTGGAGCAGTGATGGTAGGTATGGACCTTCAAAGCCACTGAGCTGTTCATCGTGTTCCATCCATTTGGACTAGCAGTTATCATAACAGGGATCGTTGCACTCCCTATCCAGTTCATGCACATCAGCAATGCTAGGAAAAGCAGTTTTCAGGAAGAATCCTAAGTGAAACTCCTAATGAGTTAGGTCAGGTGCAAAATTTTTCTCATTTAAAACTGGGGCAGAAGAAACTTAGCTTGCTAATAGGAAATGTGTACAACAGTCAATCCTTATCTCCCATTCCCCCAAATAACCATAAAATGGTGGTAAAAACTTAGTAAGGGAGGGCACTATCAGAAGCATTCCTTCACAGCCCCTTCAGTAAAAATCAAGACACCCAAGACACCAGGAACGTGACTGCGGCCAGAACAATTTGCTCTTCAAGTAGTCATTAACCACCAGATCAAGCGAGTAAAATCCTCCAACTGGGTGACTTGTCTGCTGATACATGAAGATACCCAACACAGAGGCAAACAGACAGAGCTTACTTCTCTGCAACAATGCCTTATGTCTCCCATTGATGGTAGCTTACACTTCCTCTCGAGGGCACTAGCCCTAGGAGAACAGCCTTCATCGGTTACTTTTTACGAGACCAAGCAGGTACACTGGAAAGAGCAAACAACCAAGCAAGTGAATCTCACTTCAATGGGAATCCAACGTCTGCATGGCTTTCCCACCTGGATCAAACACTAGCTGCACCATGGACAATTTACAGCCTTTTTTCTTTGCTTTTTTTGACACAGTATTAACACTCAAAGTCTGAAAAAGTAACACATGAAGCATCCTTGGATGGGAAGGAAAAGGTTCAGATATGAATGTATAGAAAGTGACAGGATTAATGATTCACTTGCCCTGCCTTCTTAAGGCTTCTCGCTCTGCCTCCAGCAACAATCCTGGGGAACATCTTTTCACATTCCACTGAGCATGACCTGTCTCCAAAACCCACAGAAGAATTTCCAGGTGAGATCCTGCTTTGATGTGACTTACAGCTGAAAGGGGAAACAGTGACCAAAAAGACACCCCCCACCCACCCCCCCGGCACGGTATGAATCACAAACCAGGGAAGAGACATTATGCAGGAGAAATACTTCGAGGCGGCATAACATCCCAAATGTTGCTTTGAACTTGATTGCTTGAGATGACATTTTGCTTGCACTCTATCACCTTCCCTCTGAAAATGCAACAACAATTTCAAGAGAAGCCTATGTGTCACCATGAATGTTCGTGGCTAAAGTAAATGCACGCTGTCTCCCTCCCTCCCCCCTTTTAAAGCTTTTATTTATTTATTTAGTTCCTGATTGCGATTCTGAAAGAACATAAGAAGAACCATGCTGGATCAGACTAAGAGTCCATCAGGAAACCACAAGCAGGACACAAGTGCAACAGCACCCTCCCGCCCACGTTCCCCAGCAACTGGTGTACATAGACATACTGCCTCTCATACTGGAGGTAGCACATAGCCCTTAAGCCTAATAGCCAGTGATAGACTTCTCCAGGAATTTGTCTAACCCCCTTTTAAAGCCATCCAAATTGGTGGCCACCACTACATCCTGTGGTAGCGAATTCCATTGTTTAACTATGCGCTGTGAGAAGAAGTGCTTCCTTTTACCTGTCCTGAATCTCCCACTGATCAGCTCATCGGATGACCTTGGGTTCTAGTGTTATGTCAGAGGGAGAAAAATGTCTCCCTATCCACATTCTCCACACCATACATAATTTTGTACAGCTCTATCATGTCTCCTCTTACCCTCCTTTTTTCCAAGCTAAACAATCCTAGCCGTTGTAACCTTCCCTCACAGGGGAGATGCTCCAGCCCGTTGATCATTTGAGTTGCCCTGTTCTGTACTTTGTCCAGCTCTACAATATCCTTTTTGTAGGTGTGGTGACCAGAACTGGACACAGTATTTAAGTAGGCAGCACCATAGATTTGAATAAGGGCACATATTGGCTATTTTACCCTCAATTCCTTTTCTAATTATGCCTAACATGGATTTTGCCTTTTTTACAGCGGCCGCACACTGGGTTGACATCTTCATTGAGCTGTCCACCACAACCCCAAGATCTTTTTCTTGGTCAGTCACCACTAGCTCAGATCCCATCAGGTTATACTTGAAGTTGGGATTTTTTGCCCCAACATGCATCATTTTACACTTGCTTACATTGAACCGCAGTTGCCATTTGGATGCCCATTCTCTCAGTTTGGAGAGATCCTTTTGGAGGTTTTCATAATCCCTTATTATATTAACCACCTTAAATAATTTGGTGTCATCAGCAAACTTAGCCACTTCACTGCTCACTCCTAATCTTTGCAGGGGGGAGTGTGGGGGAGAGCCCAGAAAACTATGTGAAAATGTCTGCATTCACTCTGTGGCCTAGGAACGCAGGACTGGAAAAAAAGTTCTTATTTAAAAGACAGAATAGAAGACAACACTCTGTTGCTGTTCAAACCTAACAATAAAACTATGTTTTAGAGTTGAAGAGTGGGCCACAGGGTCACTCAGACCCTCTCCCTGCCCCTCCCTCTCCCACATGAATTCTCCTCTAGTCCCTCCACCATTCCCACCAAAGTTAAACTGAATCCTGGTGTAATCCTACAGTCACATTCTGAATGCAGTCATAGGCTTTGATGTAAACTGCCTTGTGCACAAATTGAAGGCACTTCCCATTCTACCTTGTGGGGTGGGGGGCACTGATTTCTGCTGATTACCCCCTCCACCCCCCGGTTGTAGCCTGCCGTCTCACACGCCATTCTGGAAAAAACCCCAACCACTAGGAGTTGCTTCTGAGGAGCGGGAAAGAAAGGGTGCAGGGCATCATGCATGGTGCTTTGAATCTGAGCCATATTTCTGAAAATGAATTGTGAGTCTTTGATATCCGTATTTACAGAAAAGTCCAACTTGGATGGCTTCAAAAGGGGGTTAGACAAATTCCTGGAGGAAAAGGCTATCAATGGCTACTGGTCCTGATGGCCATGTGCTACCTCCAGTACCAGAGGTGGTATGTTTATGTACACCAGTTGCTGGGGAACATGGGCAGGAGGGTGCTTTTACACTCATGTCCTACTTGTGCATTCCCGGTCGACAGCTGGTTGGCCACTGTGTGAACAGAATACTGGACTAGATGCACTTTTGGTCTGATCCAGCATGGCTCTTATGTTCTATGTCCATTTTATATGCATTTTCCTGTGACAGAGTAAAATGACCCAAATGGGTTTTAAGTGGATAGTAACTATATGTGTATTGAAATGGGATATTTTATGTACTTTAATTTTTGTATCACAGTTTTTGAGCATCTCACTGAAATCAAGTACACTGCTTGCAGTTACATACAATGTACCCATTCAGAGCTACACAGATTTTTTTTATTATATTAAAATAGAAATACTATTTTGCTATTTTGCAATTGCTAATTTGTTGCTCTGGAATTTACCCCAGAGACCCCTTCACATCTGGATATATACTGTATAGGTCCCCCCCCCCCGCTACTTTCAGGGTATGATGGATCCAGTACTTTCTCTGAAAAGACCTTTGTCTGCATATTGAGTGTATTTGTCCTAGAACATAAAAAGCCCTCTCACCCTGGTGATATTCTATAAGAATAAGGAAGGATTAATATTAATAGTAAAAAGCTCAAAACAGGAGTAGTTTTATCTGGTTTTATTCAAACACTATCAAACCCTCGCTACACACAGGAGATCCACACAAAAGTAATATTCAAGACTTTCCCCTAGGAAAACAAGTCAAAGATGGGGCTGCTTAGTTATAACAGCAAGTGCTGTTCCGTGTGGGGTTTGGCAAACTCTGCTAAAGACATTTTTGAGCCAGTTTGTTGAAACTTCTGTCTCTTTTGACAAAATTAGCATCACTAGCGAACAATGTGTTCACTTAATGAATAATTAGCTTGTGCTGGCTGCACATCTCGGATTTATTGGTTATATTTGTATGCCACTCCTCTTCCAAGGAGCTCAAAACGGTTCCATATGGTTCATGGTGACTTCAGCCCAATCTCTGGGTCGTATTAACTACAAATTTGCAGCCTCACCCAGTAGCCCAACTGTGGCAGCTGCTGATGTACATGTGCTTGCATCAGTGATAAAAGCCAGTGGTGCCACTGGGCCTGAACTTTGGGGGCTGAAGTCCAGGGCCCTGCAGTCCCCCCCCCCAGTGCTACCCAGAGAGCAGCACCTTCTCGGACCAGGAGCAAACAGGCTACGTGTCAGCATCTGCGCAAGCGTGAGCATACCGGGGCCCACCGGGGCAGCATCCTTTCTCTCCTATTTTATGAACATTTTATAGTGAAGGGCCAGCCGGGCAGGTACATGGTTGCAGATGCTTTGTTTCTTTGCTTTAACAATATATTATTCTTCTCTCTCTCTCTCTCTCTCTCTCTCTCTTTTACAATGAAATGGTGCCTATTTCCAAGTAAAGGTGTTCTGCGTCGGTACAGCAGAAGCAAACTCCATTTTATTCCTTTAGTTATGATGGTGCTACAGTTTGCACGTGTTCAGAGTATGTCTTTTTTTAAAATCAGGGTTGGCAAACAGTTTTTGTTTGCTTGTTGCTCTAACATATCAGGAACGTAGAAGCAGTTGTAAAGCACGGAATGGTGGGGAGGGGCCGAAAAGAAATGTACAATACAGATCGTGCCAAAGAGTCTTGTGGCACCTTAAAGACTAACACATTTCATGGACTATAGCCCACTTCAGATGTACTGCAAAGCTTACGCCAAAATAGATGTGTTAGTCTCTAAGGTGCTGCATGACTCTGTTGTTTTTGCTGTAATAGATGGATACCCTCTAGAAATCATTACAATCTGAAAGGTTTGCATAGCTGCAACAGCACACAGAGAATCATCACCGTAGTACTTCATGGCAGTTATATAGGGCGTGGTCTACCCAAATATGACATTGAAACATACAACAGGGCATCCATCGATAGAGGAGCCATATTCGTTACTGTCATTAGGGAAGCAAACTCCCAAGCATGAGAAAATCTCCAGCTTACCCTCAACTGCAGCTATGATAATGCCACCTAGTGGCTATATTAGAGACTGAATTTATCACTTCATACACAACTGCCCCTTCATGGATCACTGCCTTGTTGTGGCGAAGGGGCTTGCGTAACTCAGTGAAGCCATAAGCTATGCCGTGCAGGGCCACCCAAGACGGACAGGTCATGGCAGAGGGTTCTGACAAAATGTGGTCCACTGGAGAAGGAAATGGCAACCCACTCCAGTATTCTTGCCAAGAAAACCCCATGGAACGTATCACAAGGCTAAAAGATATGACGCCGGAAGATGAGCCCCTCAGGTCGGAAGGTGTCCAATATGCTACTGGGGAAGAGCAGAGGGTATTTCCAAGTAGCGCCAGAAAGAGTGAAGCGGCTGGGCCAAACCCGAAAGGACACTCAGCTGTGGATGTGTCTGGCGGTGAAAAGAAAATCCGATGCTGTAAAGAACAATATTGCTTAGGAACCTGGAATGTCAGATCAATGAATCAAGGTAAGCTGGAGGTGGTCAAACATGAGATGGTAAGATTGAACATCGACATCTTGGGAATCAGCGAACTAAAATGGACAGGCATGGGCGAATTTAATTCAGGTGACCATCATATCTACTACTGTGGGCAAGAATCCCTTAGAAGAAATGGAGTAGCACTCATAGTCAACAAAAGGGTGGGAAAAGCAGTACTGGGGTACAATCTTAAAAATGATAGAATGATCTCAGTACGAATCCAAGGCAAACCATTCAACATCACAGTAATTCAAGTCTATGCCCCAACCACTGAGGCCGAAGAAGCTGAGGTTGATCGGTTCTATGAAGACCTACAACACCTTCTAGAACTAACACCAAAAAAAGATGTCCTCTTCATCATAGGGGATTGGAATGCTAAAGTAGGAAGTCAAGAAATCACCGGGATAACAGGCAGGCATGGCCTTGGTGTACAAAATGAAGCAGGACAAAAGCTAATAGAGTTTTGCCAAGAGAACATGCTGATCATAGCAAACACTCTTTTCCAACAGCACAAGAGGCGACTCTACACATGGACGTCACCAGATGGTCAATATAGAAATCAGATTGATTATGTCCTTTGCAGCCAAAGATGGAGAAGCTCCATACAGTCAGTAAAAACAAGACCTGGAGCTGACTGTGGCTCAGATCATGAGCTGCTTCTTGCAAAATTTCGTCTTAAATTGAAGAACGTCGGGAAAACCACTAAACCATTCAGGTATGACCTCAGTCATATCCCTTCTGAATATACAGTGGAGGTGAGGAATAGATTTCAGGGATTAGACCTGACAGACAGAGTGCCTGAGGAACTATGGACGGAGGTCCGTAACATTGTTCAGGAGGCAGCAACAAAATCCGTCCCAAAGAAAAAGAAATGCAAGAAAGCCAAGTGGCTGTCTGAGGAGGCTTTACAAGTAGCTGAGGAAAGAAGGGAAGCGAAAAGCAAGGGAGAAAGGGGAAGATATACCCAACTGAATGCAGAGTTCCAGAGAATAGCAAGGAGAGACAAGAAGGCCTTCTTAAATGAACAATGCAAAGAAATCGAGGAAAACAACAGAATGGGAAAGACTAGAGATCTCTTCAAGAAAATTGGAGATCTCAAGGGAACGTTTTGTGCAAAGACGGGCATGATAAAGGACAAAGAAGGCAGGGACCTAACAGAAGCAGATGAGATTAAGAAGAGGTGGCAAGAATACACAGAAGAACTATACAGGAAAGATCTGAATGTCCCTGATAGCCATGATAGTGCGGTCACTGAACTTGAGCCAGACATCCTAGAGAGTGAAGTCAAGTGGGCCTTAGGAAGCATTAGTAACAACAAAGCTAGCGGAGATGACGGTATTTCAGCCGAGCTATTTAAAATCCTAAAAGATGATGCTGTTAAAGTGCTGCATTCAATATGCCAACAAATCTGGAACACTCAACAGTGGCCACAAGACTGGAAAAGGTCAGTTTACATTCCAATTCCAAAGAAGGGCAACGCCAAAGAGTGTTCAAACTACCGCACAATTGCGCTCATTTCACATGCCAGCAAGGTGATGCTCAAAATCCTACAAGCTAGGCTTCAGCAGTATGCGAACCGAGAACTACCGGAAGTACAAGCTGGGTTTCGAAGAGGCAGAGGAACTAGAGATCAAATCGCCAACATTCGCTGCATCATGGAGAAAGCAAGAGAATTCCAGAAAAACGTCTATTTCTGCTTCATTGACTACGCTAAAGCCTTTGATTGTGTGGATCACAACAAACTGTGGCAAATTCTGAAAGTGATGGGAGTACCAGACCACCTTACCCGTCTCCTGAGAAACCTGTACGAGGGTCAAGAAGCAACAGTAAAAACCAGACATGGAACAACCGAGTGGTTCAAAATTGGGAAAGGAGTACGACAAGGCTGCATATTGTCACCCTGCTTATTTAACTTATATGCAGAGTACATCATGAGAAATGCCGGGTTGGATGAATCACAGGTCGGAATTAAGATTGCCGGGAGAATTATCAACAACCTCCGATATGCAGACGATACCACCCTAATGGCAGAAAGCGAAGAGGATCTCAAGAGCCTCTTGTTGAGGGTGAAAGAGGAGAGTGCAAAAGCTGGTTTGAAACTCAACATTAAAAAAACTAAGATCATGTCATCTGGCCCTATCACTTCCTGGCATATAGAAGGGGAAGAAATGGAAGCAGTGACAGATTTTACTTTCTTGGGCTCCAAGATCACCGCAGACGGTGACTGTAGCCATGAAATTAAAAGACGCTTGCTCCTTGGGAGGAAAGCTATGGCCAACCTAGACAGCATAGTAAGAAGCAGAGACATCACCTTGCCGACAAAGGTCCGTCTAATCAAAGCTATGGTTTTCCCAGTAGTAATGTATGGCTGTGAGAGCTGGACTATAAGGAAGGCTGAGCGCCGAAGAATTGATGCTTTCGAACTGTGGTGCTGGAGAAGACTCTTACGAGTCCCCTGGACTGCAAGGAGGTCAAATCAGTCCATCCTAAAGGAAATCAACCCTGAGTGCTCATTGGAAGGACAGATAATGAAGCTGAAGCTCCAATATTTTGGCCACCTAATGCGAAGAGAAAACTCCCTGGAAAAGACCCTGATGCTGGGAAAGACTGAAGGCAAAAGGAGAAGGGGACGGCAGAGGATGAGATGGCTAGATAGCATCACTGATGCAATGAATATGAACTTGAGCACGCTCCGGGAGAGAGCGCAGGACAGGAAGGCCTGGCGTGCTATGGTCCATGGGGTCACGAAGAGTCGGACACGACTGAACGACTGAACAACAACACACAACTGCCCTGTACTTCTAACAACACTGGAAAGAGCTACTATTATATTTATCATGGATGCCTATTTGGGCCAAAACACAGGATTCCACAGTAGTCAAGATCACTTTAGGCTTGCACCACCACAGCTCATCTCCAACCCTTTATGCTTAACAGCTTTGGGTGACTGCTGGTGACTGAGGCTACTCCTTCTGAAGATGAACCAACGCTATGCCGGCACAACGTTGATGTTTACTTCAGGACACTAGTGCCACAGAACAGGTACAATGAGAGCTGGGAGAGATGGTCCCAACATCTGACGTATTAAAGCTGCACCTTAACTCTCACTGACCCGGATAGGATGCGAGAAAATAGGCGGGGCTCAGGACTGCAGCATCAGGTGCAGGCTCAGCATGGCCTTTATAAGGAAAAAGCTAGAACATAAAGGTTACTAATGGTGTAAGGAAAAGAACCACACACACCACAAACATACACCACATGTCTTCACTCCGCAGATCAAGTAAGCGCACTAAGCAGTTATATACCCAAAATCATACAGGAAAGAACCAAAACCATTCCTCATTCCTTGTCCCTGCCTAATAAGGTGAGCAACATTTTTGAAGTAGAGAGCGGAGAAAAGTGGTTGGGGCCTGCAGGCTGGCAGTAGGCAAGGCAGGAGACCCCATTCATATATTATCCATTACTCTCTCCCACCCACCTACACCCCATTTATCTACCATCCATCCATCCATCCTCTCTCTCTCTATGTCTCTCTCTTGCTCACACATGCACACTAAACTCAAACATCTTAAACTTCTGTTTTATTTTGTTCTCATCCTGTTTCCCAGGCAGTTCCGAAAGCACAGCAAAATGTTACCAGCTGAAGGAGATCAGCAGGCAGGTGGTTCAATTCCTAAGCTCTCTCCCCTTCTCTCAGGAGGCAGAACAGGAGGCCTAATACACTGTGGCCCCCAATGCCCCCTGGCATCTCCCATACCTTCACTTTGATCAAGTTGCTGCCATGAGGTGAATGAGAAGGGAGGAGAGGCCAGCAGGCAGGCAGAGCACAAGTGTAAGCTTACTGGCCAAACTACAGAGCATGGTGCCTAAATTGCCATGCTCTGCGGTTTGGCCTCTGGCTCTGACTCATGCATATGCCAGATGGCCTGCCTTCTGGTGCCTCTTCTTTTTCCCCCTGTAGCCATGGCTAGGGATGTCCGTCGCTGGGAAATCTGGTTCTTCTTTGGCTCAATGAAGTTCTGTTGTGTGTTCAACTCAATTTGTGTCTGCAAATCAAGCTGCGGTCTCTTTTCCAAATTCCAGGAACTTTTTTGTGCATTTTCTTTTTTGGAAGGTTCTGCAACTTGTGCAAATTGTGGCCGGATTTGCACAAGTTACACAAATTTGGCCATAACTTGGGTAATTTGCACAAATTGGGCCATACTTTGCACAAATTGCAGAATCTCCCCCCCCCCCATGTGCAAAATTCCCAGAAAATCCACGAACTGGCATGACTCGTCGCAGATAGAATTGTGCGCCACAGTGGGAATCAAAATGAAGTCTAGGGGGCTGAGCCTAGGAAAACTCATTGAACTCCACCCGCAAAACAGATTTCTCTGACACCCCTAGCCATGGCTTGATCATACTGAAGCTATGGATGGTGCCAGTAGGCATCGAGGACTCATGGAGTGCAGCTGAGGGATGCATGAGGCCCGCCCCTTTCAAGGACTTTTGATGTCTCACCCTTTTTAATTATAACCCCCATACTACTCAACACTCAGAGGATCGTCGGCAGCAACATTTGAAACAGCATGAGGAATGGCAGATGGAATGTGTGTAGGTAGGCAGACTGAGCTTTATGGCAAAACAGCAGCCAGACCATATTAGCAATGCTTGAGGAAGGAACTAGTTCTTTGCAAATCCTGATATGAACTGACCCGGTTTGCATCTCTGTCCTAATGTACAGATTGAAACACAGTTTTCCTCTGGATTTTGCACTTCCCCAAATGTTGTGATGCAATTCTTGGCTCAAAAAAGGTAGCAAATTTTAGGATAAAATAGATGGAAAGTTGAGTACATTGAGAAAAGGTACATTAAGAAATGCCTGTTTTATGAGAAAAGAGTAGACACTCCAAAATATACAAGAGTGTTGGACTAGGAGCTGGGAGATCCTGGTTCTAGTCCCCACTCAGCCATGGAAGCTCACTGGGTGACTTTGGGCCAGTCACAGACCCTCAGCCCAACCCACCTCACAGGGTTGTTGTTGTGAGGATAAAATGGAGAGGAGGAGGATAATGTAAGCCGCCTTGGGTTCCTTGCAAGAGGAAAAAAGGCAGGGTATAAATGCAATAAATAAATAAAATAAATACATTTCAATAAAAATATTTGTGGTGACTTTTTAAAGTCATAAATTAATGCAACAACAGGATGACATGGATCAATGAATGAACACATGTGAAATTGACATGGACTGGAAACAGACAGTTCCAACTATTCCCAGCTCATATTACATCATACATTATCTTGTTGCAACTGCAGAAGTCATATAAGTCCTGGTATTACTTTAAGTGCATGTAAGGGGATCTTTGGATCCTGGAACAAACACAAAAGAGCTTAACCTAGATCAACAAAGAAATAGAAGAGCATCACTAGAAATAACAAATCAGAAATAAATAATGTATAAGTCATATCTTCATATAAATATACATATTTCAAATAACTACAGGATAATAACTGTTGAAAGGTAGCTCAGATTATATGGATGAGGACACAGGAGCTAAAAATTCTTTGAACAATGTCCAACAGCAAAATCCTATGCATGTTTACTTGGAAGTCAGTCTCATGTGTTTAGTGGGGTTTACCCACAATGTATATGTGCATGATTGCAACCCAAGGGTTACAGAGGCTCTGTAGGTAACCAGTCACTTGATCCCCTTTCAGGAGATTTTCACCAAAAGCCTATTTGGATGCAAAGCTTCTGAAATCCGCATAACGTACAACAATAATAGAAGTCTCACAGCTTCCTGATGCTGGCTGAGCTGAATCACTTCTCAGAGGTTCAGAAGACCTGTTTTAATTATTTAATTACAGAAAAGACACGCTCACTGTGCCAAGAAGTATATAAAGAATATACAGGCATGTGCACGCGCACGCACGCGCACACACTAAATCTCCAATTTTTTAAAGTGATTAACAGTGCAATCCTATACTTGATAACTCAGAAGAAAGACCCATTAATTTCAACAGAGCTTACTCCCAAGTAAGTTAGTACAGGATTGCAACTTTTAAAAAACTCTTGAGAGCCATAATGAAAAGCTTCCCCAAGATAGACTTTTCACAGATATTTATGTATATGTTTCTGTGGCATTATAAATCAAAATCAAAAGAATGTATAGAAAGGAAGTCCATCTAAAAATTTTAAAGGAATTTACATTACATTATACTGTGCTTGGGAACTCCTGCAGAGACTCGGGAACCACAGTGCTCAACTCCTATAAGAGTCTCGCATGCTGTGGGACGCTGCCAGTGCTTGTTAGCACACATTTGAAGTAACCTACCATGATGGCCTCTAGACTGTCCTGGCAAAAACAAGCAGGCAAGTTTACTAAAGAAGAAGCTATCTTTTAAACTGACGAGTAAGGTGCCACAATACACTCCAAGGTCACCCCCCAAAAAGCACCCATGTTCATTCATCTCTTCATTCCATCTGAATGATTGACTAGTGTCAGTTTTATAAATGGAAAAAGCATCTTTGACAATGAAAGTTCAAGGTGGTTCAATAAAACCTGTAATGCCTCATGTGTTCCCAACCCTCCTCCCTCTCCAAATTCTGTACAGTGTGACCATCATCCATGAAATTTTGCACTAATGCTGCATCCTCTTTACCCTGCTGCACTTCCCACGCCATTGGTGTAACGTAAGAAGGGGGCCTGAGGCAATCAAGCATTGGGGAGGCTGCATCATCTTTGTTATACGATATAGTTCAGATCATTCTCTCCCCCCCCCCCCAGTACATAAGAAAGTGTTTATTTTTATTGAGAAAATGCTCATTGACAAAAGAAAACTGGAAGGGACTGACACCTTGCTCTGAACAAGCCTCTTTTAATTGGAATTCCCACATATTGGGGAACAGCTCAAGGGAGTCATCTTAACTAGCCAGATGTCTCTGACAAAGGAAAAGAGAAAAGGAGAAAGGAGAGAAGTCAAACTATACCCAGGTTACCATTTGTAATATAGGAATTTTTCAAATTGTGTAGCTGTTCATATCTGGGGCCAAGGTAAATGCAAGAGACTAATAACCAAAAAATAATCAATCAATTGTTCAGCAATTTCTCCGTGGATATAAGCAGGTTGTTATTTTTCTTGATAGGTGGGCTAGAATAAAATTAGATTGCTGGAAAAATGTCAGTCATTCCAAAGTCAACCATTCAAAATGGTGCGTGGTAACTGTAGGACACTTAGGCATTGCCCAAAAGAGGAAACACATTGGATAACATTTTCATATCATACGCTAATTTATATGGATGGATGCAAATTTAGAAATAACTCCTATAATTTAAATAGAAACACAATACAACTCGCTGTAGTGGGGAAGACTGTGGCCAGGCAGCCTGTGTGCCTGCTCAGCCTGCTGTCCAGGGCCTCACTGTGGATGGGCCCCTTCAAGGCCCCTGTGCTCGCTCTCCCTTCTGGCAGATCTCCATCTTTAAAACAGGCTTGGACCGGACAATCCTTCAAGCGGAGGACACTTTCAAATGGAGGTCTGCCTTCTGTAACGCAGAGCACATGGCCACTCTACCTGAGATAACTGGTACAGTGTCCACATCATCCAATTTCATAACCATGATTTTCATAACTCTGCTTCCTCGTTTCTTTGTTAAAAGGTGTATTAAAGTTTGTGAAAAGGTGAAATTAAAAATTTCACTTGAGGAAATAATTTTCTATTATCCTGCCTGTCCATTGATCGGGGTGTCACTGTTTACCTTTCTTAAAAAGATACAATTGCACATAGACATCACTTTACTTGGACTGCTTGTGATCTCTCTAAAATGAGGGAGGATGTTCTTTCAGACCTTCACAATCTTGACAGCTTCACGATACCACAGAGATCTTTTTTGGATTTTGACTCACTTTTTAAATGCACTACATCTAAAGGAACTGTTTCTGCCTAGGTGTCCATGGCTGTTTAAATACAAACAGCAACCAAACTCACAATCCTCAGGACAGCTATTTATATATAGGAATATTGTGCAGTGACACCAAGGTAGAGACACAAGTAAGATAATGAGACAAAGTGGCCCAGCTGTGTAGTCATGTTTTCAGTTATCATAATATGTCCACATTCAGGACAAGAGCAGTGGGTAGTAGGCAGACCTGCTTCCCTTTATAACTTCTAGAGATTATACTTGCATTTTTGAGGCCTCTTGGTTAGGTCCATCCCTTGCACTTTGGTAATATATTTTAAATCTAGATACACCTAAGATATGGCTTACAGCACAATCTGGATCAAGGGTTTTGAATGTCTCAGCCCAAGGGCTGAATTCACTTTCAAAGAAGTTCTGCATTCCAGTGGTGGGTGGGGCCAAAGACAAAAGGGGTGGGGCCCAGAATACCAGTATATTTTAGCTGAACACTCTTCCTGCCAGTAATAAAGCCATAGGAGAGGCATATCAACCTTTTAGAATGGAGAAGAACTGCACAAAAGCCAGGAAACCGCCAAACAATTGTGTTGGGGGAAAGGAACTACGCCCATTTGGGGAACCCTGTAGGTCCAGATTGGGACCCCAAGTGGGCCAAAGGTTCAATGCCCCTGATCTGGACAATATGAAACCAGGGACAAATTGTGACCAAACTGCATTACTCCAAAGATAAGAATAATGTTCACAATGTGATCTACATGCAATGTATGCAATCAGATTTATAAATTGAGTGCCACTATAATTAGATATTTATTGTATATCATAATCAGTAACTGAATACTGGATTTCAAAAGGCTGCATGTGAACAACAAGGCTCACTTGCCTTTCAAAATATTTCTCCAGCAGCCCCATCCATAGGGCAACATCCGAGTCATTCACCAAACCTCAAGAAATGTGCCCATCAAGACAGCTGCTCTGCAACTCTGGGGCTGTTTTGGAGAAAGGCCTTCTCTCTCTCTCCCCCCCCCCCCCCGCCCAACTGTGTAGATCTGAGAACCAGAGCAGCCCTCGGAAACAATATTTCTTGGCCAGATCTATTCCAAAAGGTAGAAGCTACCCTTGCAGAAAACTGCCAACAAAGTCTCACTCCAAAGAGACCTAATTTAGCCTCCTGTACGCTTGATGAATGAAGAATTTCCTCTCAGGACTAAATTACAGACCTCGTCAGCGTTGCTCTTTCATGATCTGTTATTTAAGACGTAATTTTCCAACAGGGCTGGAACACATAGCCATAAGCTAGAATGGTATTTGTCGTTCGCAGCTGTCACACAGCGCCACCATCTTCCCACACTATTTTCTCCCTCCCCTTCAGAGCCGTCCTGTGCCTTTGCACACAGAGAAAGCCCCACTGGGCATAACAATACATTGGCAAGAACCTCGCCAAGGACCTTAATTAAACCACAAGAGTGGCACTTTCTCACCTTCCCATAACACCCGATTCATCCAAAGAAGTGCAGTGTCTTGTTCCAAGTTGCTAAAAAATCTTAGATGAGAAGGCTCGATCCCTTCAGACACAGATGATTACAAGCCGGTGTCAAACGTTTTCCCCTTTGGCTTTAACACAGGCCCTGTGATAGGGAAAAGCAGAATAATTTTAGCCACACATTAATTGCTTGGAGGTGATGTATGTGTGTGAAAGAATTTCCATGATTGTGACTTAGTGAAGATACGTGCATGTTTTTAACTTGTACCAGTTTAATCACAGCTACCTTCTAAGTCTGCTGGTAGGAAGGGGGAAAAATCAGATAAGCCCCACCTCACCAATTTCTTTCCCTGCATTTGGATAGCTAGAAAGAGACCATTGACTTTGGGGCAGGGATTCTCCAAGCTCTGTTTTCACCATAAAGGCACTTCATAAATCTTTGTGGGAACGATTCCAGGGCCAGAATCTACAGTTCGTGTCAATACAATCCCATCCCGGTGACACGATATCCTTCTCGTACATGTATACTTCATAGCACACACAGTGACGTCTGTTGCGGTATTTTGGATCATATGGAATAAGAAGTGGGAAATTATGCTAGAAAAATGGTACACAGAATACGTAATGTGCCCTTCAATACTGATAAAAAACACTAATGTAGATCTAGAAAGAGATCTACCATCAACTGCCCTGTGGGAAGGATTTGAGGAGAAAGGCAGGGGAAGAAGGCCTCAGGGCCTGTTCCAGCTGGACTCCCCACCTACCCAGACTACCTATCATCAACTGTCCTGCGGGAAAGATTCCAGGAGAGATAAGGATGACACCGGCCCCCTGCTCCTGTTCCAGCTGGATTCCCCCTACCCCAGGGCCATCTTCCACCAACTGCCCCAAGGAAAAGATACCAGATACCTACCCATTGTGCCAGGGAGAGATCAGCCCCACCAACCATGTACTCCTACTGTGAGCCCTACTATTCCCTTTCATAATAGTAGTTAAAAAGTAAAAAAGCAATTGAATAAAGCAAGGGGGAAGAAAGTTTGCAGAACACGTTTTTTCAGATACCTCCCCTTTAGAAGTCTATTCTTCTCTCTGCCCCCATTTCCCCCTGATTATTGCTCAGAGGCAGATGCTGTGAGAACAGATGCTGTATATAGCAGGAGAGGAAAATGTTTAAAGAAATCCATTTTATTATACTAAAATACATGTGTCTGAATTTTAGAAGCACATCGAGTTGAAAAAAAAAAGAGTTGGGGGAGAGGTCCTCTTTTCCTTCGTAAAGATGTCGCAGACTTTTTTAAATATGGAACAGTAAACCTGTTTATATATGACAAGAATATGTTTCAAGATCAACAAAGGTTTCCTCCTGCTAGACGTGTGTCATCAGTTCCAAAGACGTGCAAGCTTAAAGCCCATGCCGTTGTTCTGTCCATTTTGCGCATTTCCTCCACGCAAGCGAGGCCATGTGCTCACTGGGAGAAGTTTACGCAGTTTACATAACTGTAGGTGTAAAGCTGGGATAGATGATGCATAAGTGACGACGACCAAATAGTCTGAAATCATTTTCAGACATAATGCTGGTGGCGAGGCTAAAATGGATAGTAGAGGTGCTGACAGGAAAGTATAAGGTCTTAGAATAGCATGAGGGCGGCTGGCTGAATTTCTTGGGGGTGCATTCCAAGTTATTCTACATGCAACAAGAAGAGAACGCTATAGTTATATCGCCAGTGTCACTTGGCACTTAGGAGGAACCAATTCTGATCTACATCTATGGCATTTGTGTGACTGCAACCCTGAGGATAGTCTGCCGCTGGATATTCATATCCTGGGAGGTATAATGTATCCTGAAAGGCTGGGATGTGGCATAAAGGGGATGCTTAACTGAGGAAGTCTGCTGCTGCTTACTCCAGCCAAAATACAGGCATATGAGTAAACAGATGTACTGTGAACACAGGGTTGACAGAAGCGATATCGCAGAGTCAGATGAGCACAGACATTCAACTTTGGGGCAGATTTTAGATTAGCATTATTATAATGTATTTAACCTCAAACAAAATCTTAGCAGCTTCATCTCGACTAGAAGAATACATGGGCAACAGAAGAATCTAGAGGGCACAGGAAAACTTTTCTACATCTAACCTAAGTGGCCAGGATCAGAGAGGACCAAAGACCCAACCCAAGCTAGTGAGTATTCATTCAGATTAGAATAAGAGCAGAGAGACCCCAGAACAAAGCAAACTGCCCCCCGATTCCAAATTCTTGGGTGTAATGGGGATGTGTCCTAAAGACGTATCTTCAATGAACTGTGTATCAATGGAAGGGGATTGTCAAAGCAGAAAAGAAAGGATGTCTATTAATGGAGAATTCTCTCCCAAGTTTGCCTTGTGGCTCAGCAGTCAGAAGATAATGATGGTCTATACCAGCATTCCCCAATCTAGTACCCTCCGGATGTGTTGGACCACAATGTCATTAAGCCCCAGTCAGCATGACCAACGGTCAGGAATGCTGGGAGTTGTAGTCCAACACATCTGGAGGACACCAAGTTGAGGAAGGCTGGTGTATACTGGCAAGAGGTCCTCATTCTCTGCAGAACTAGGACAAGGCAGGAGGAGCAATAATTCCAGCCTCAGTTTACTGTCCAAAATATAAACAGTAGGGCCGGTACCACATTTGTTGACAGAATATAAATCAAAACCTGTGGTTTCATCAACACAGAACATTAATTAGGAAGTATAGGAAGCCTCATCTAAATTCACTGAATGTGCTGCATGTCCATTATTCACAACTTCAAGGTTTTCAGTACCATGACAGAAAGGATTCTGTAGTCTCAGACTATTCTGACCTGTTGCCACCCAAACATCTCAGTTATGCTAAAATTCTATGTCATTATCTTCCACATGGGAATTATATGTTCATGCAGTTTTATATTACACAAGTCATAATGCAGTATAGTAACAATTAAAAATGCACAAGAAGAATGTGTTGATGCTTATGTGGCTTTAAAGACTACAAACATTATGATACATTGCTCCAATGAGTGAAAATACACACACATATATGGGTTCTTGAATTAATACAAGCTGCTACACTGAAAAAGTCGCTGCCACCACCAAGCAGCTGTACCCAGCCAAAACTGGAATTGACCCAATTCTTTAGGAGTCTACAATAGAGGGATATTGAAACAAATCTGAAAATTGGATCCCTCCTGTAAGTTTCAGCTAGCCCTAACTGCTTTTAGATCACTTTTCTCAACCTAGAGTCCTCCAGATGTTTTGGACTCAACTCCCATCACTCCCAGCCAGCATGACAAATGGTCAGGAATTCTGGAAGTTGTAGTCCAAACATCTGGAGGGCACCAAATTGGGAAACACTATTTTAGACAAAGTTTCTTTTCCCCCCCTTTTAATTTCCCTCCCAGGTGGTGGGGGAACAAGCCACCCACAATAATAGGCTGCAGTCCTAAACTGATGTTCCTGGGAATAAGTCCCAATAAGTTCTATGAGACTTACTTCCAAGTAGACATGTATAGGATTGCACTGTCAGTCTTGGGAGAAATACTAACCTATTTCTCATGTATGACAACAACCAGCATTGATAATTGACAAGTATCCTCTTGCTTACGCCTTTTACACTAATGACTTTTAAGAAGTATGGAGTCAAACCAACTCTACCTTTCTTTTCCTAAACCAGAAATGATCCTGAACTATTATTTGAACGTTTCTGTTTTAACCTAAATGTAACAAAACCTGGACAATAAAATGCAAGTTACTAGTTAAGAATAAGGCCTTGTAAAAAAAAGAAAGAAAGGAAAGGAAAAGCATGTAATGTGGTGGTACACTCATTGGCCCCAACCAGAATGAATCATGAGCATATAAAAATAGTACTATCTGGGAGGATTTTTATACATTCTGGGCTTTGCCCAGGCTTCTGTACATTGCCTTCTTCGAGAGTAAGGACTGGGCAGAATGGAGACTGGCTGCTTTATGGCCGCCGTCTGCTCTAGCAAACTGGGAAGACAGTCTAGCAAAGGATATGGGAAAGAAGCATTTCTGCTCATGGCAGAGTGCCTCCCCTTGACCTCACAAAAATAAAAGTAGCCATGCCGACAGAGTTTTCTGATGGATGATGTGGCTGAAACCTTCTCGTTCCAAGAGGCATTCACATAGTAGTGCATGTAATTCTGAGTTCCCTTACAGCAGGGGTGGGCAACCTGTGGCCCTCCAGATGTTTTGGCCTACAACTCCCAGCATGCCTCACACTGACTGTGCTGGCTAGGGCTAATAGGAATTGTAGGCCAAAACGCTTGGAGGGCCACAAGTTGTCCACCCCTGCCATACAGGATAGGCAGCATCTGTAGTCATTGTGGCAACCAGAGTCCATGGCACCGTGGAGTGCAGCAGTCTACCACTGGCCCAGGCTTTGAGGGAATGAGTTACAATCAGCCCTATAAAGTGAATATTATTTTGGTTTTCCTATTTGAGCCAGTTCAGGTGTGCCAAAGGTGTTGCTGAACATTTATTGGTCTGAATCAGAAACAATCCACATGCTGACTAAACGACTTAATAGTTAACTCCCTGGTGTGATAGGTGAATTCCCTTAGGCTTGAATTGGGACCAGTAAGTACAAGCAACATTGGAGAATGCCTGAGGGGTATTTTTCTCCTAAATGCCTTTGGGATTGCTGTGCATCTCCTTTTGGGGGTCCCAAATTCGTGTACTTTGTGAGGTAACAGACATAATAGTGGACTAGATAGGCCCCCAGTCTTCTTATGTTCTTATATCGACAGTGACATTACAAGTTGCCATGGTCTGCATTCCAGACCAAATATTACAAACATTGGTGACATATCCAGTAACAGCCAATAAAAGCATTGGATTTCTAAAACGCCTGCAATCTCCTCGTGTCCTCTTTATGCTGTTTCTTGTAGCCTGATATACTGATCAAATGAAAATCCATGAAGGACACCTCCATGCACCAACCAAAGTATGGGAGCACATTTGGAGGCACACAATCAGGGCTTCGGTAGCCTGATGTTAGTTGTTTTTCAGAACAGAAGTTAGCCTCTGGATTTCTAAGATCCATATAGCATCAAAAACAGCATTGTTTTTTTTAACTGTATTGCTCTCGTGGTTAAAGCAATCAGACATCTTCCAGTTTCTCAGTCCTCCACTTTGGCTTTATACATCCATTTAGTTACAATTATCCTTTTTGGCTAGCATGATCAACTTTACTCAAGAGTGACAACTATTGATACCAACAAGACATTTTTAAGTAAATGGGGTCAGAAATCTGTTCCAATATGTATATTTCCAAAATGATGGGTCAGAACTTACCTGTAAATGACCAGGCTGCAAACAGTGAGGTACACTATGAGTGAAACACTAATGACTAGAGACAAACAGATCAGTCTGTTTCTGGTCTATGTTAGTTTTGCATGGGTGAATTGATAAATCCATTTCATCCCATTTTTGCATTAATTTATAGGGGTGGGGTTAAACTGCATGAAATGATTTTGTTTAAATAGATATTTAAATACGTCTTTTTGAATATGTTTTCTCTTAAAATACACATTTATTAATATACCTTATCTCAAAGCACACATTTCCAAACATTTTTTAATCCTAAAACATACATTTTAAAATCCATTTTTGGTACATTTTTTGAGTGAAAGAACTGCACTTCAAAATTTGGAGAAGTGCAAAATTGGAAGGATAATTATGTTCTGATCTGCACATCTGTCCCAGAGGTGTGGATCGTGTGCATTCACATTGGAATTCACAAAGATTGAATTCCTCAAGCATCTCCACTGAAGTCTAAAGCTGGCAGGGTGATTCACCCTGTCATGAATTAGATGGCATGCAAAGGCATATGAACTTGACTAATAGAAAGTCAGTGTATTGGCTCACCTAGCTTATTATTGTCAATTTTACAGCCCTGGTAAGATCCTTTTAAGTGGATGATCAAGGGGCTGCAGCAACTCCCCTGTGAGGAAAGGTTACAGCAGCTGGGATTGTTTAGCTTGGAGAAAAGGCAAGGGAAGGGAGACATGATAGAGGTGAGGAAAATTATGCATGGTGTGGAGAAAGTGGATAGGGAGACATTTTTCTCCCTCTCTCATAATACTAGAACCCAGTGGGGTCATCCCATGAAGCTGATCAGTGGGAGATTCGGGACAGGACTTCACAGAGTGCATATATGGAATTCACTACCACAAGATGTAGTGTTGGTCACTAATTTGGATGGCTTTAAATGAGGATTGGACAAATTCCTGGAGGAGAAGGCTATCAATGGCTACTGGCCCTGATGGCTATAGGCTACCTCCAGTATCAGAGGCATGCCTGTGTATGCCAGTTGCTGGGGAACGTGGGTGGGAGGGTGCTGTTGCACTCATATCCTGCTTGTGTGTTTCCCGGGGGGAGCTGGTTGGCCACTGTGTGAACAGAATGCTGGACGAGATGGATCCTTGGTCTGATCCAGCAGGGCTCTTCTTCTCTTCTCATGGATATGACAGGGACTGAACACATTGGACCTTCTGCATGCGAAGCATGTGCTCTACAACTGAGCTCGAGACCCTTTCGAAAGAGTTCTACCATGAAGACAAAACTGTTTGAGATTCTGATGACAATGCTAAACACACTTACCAAGGACTAAATCAGTGGGTATAAACTGCTGCATAAGCTTGCATAGGACTACGCTGCACAAAACAGCTCAGATTACAACTGTGCTGTGCAAAAGAAATTATGATCATCCTATAGATCCTTAAACATGTTTTCAGCTATTATTATAGTTGTTGTTGTTATTACTATTATTTTAAACACTCTAAAAATTTTCGGGAGTCCGCATCACAGTCCTCTGTAACAACAGTAAAGAATAAAACAAAACAAAACAAAACACAATTTCTATCATTGATCTAATTTGTTCATGATGAAACAGATTGCTTCTATTTGACCAGCCTCTAGTGCTGCAATATTTCACATGCTAGCAAAAGCTGTGCTATCAACTGGGGTACCATTGAATTCAACTGCCTTCGACTCAGACATTCAGCTCTACTGCTATGAGAAGGAGTAACACACCAGCAGAGTTTGGTTTTCTGATGGAAGGGTAGCTGAGCTCTAAGGAATGTGGACATAGCACAGGACAAGTGGATTCTTCTGAAACAGCTCCACCTGCTGGGCCCCCCTTGCTAAGTAATATCAATGTTTTCTTTTGACTGCCTCCCCAGCCTCCATTTCTTTGCAGCTCCCCCCTAGGGACTGATCAACATTGATACTAGCTGCCTCAGTCCTTGGCATGGGATAGGGTGGGATCTGGTCTGTTTTTAGCACATGTTCCTTTGGTTTTAAAGGTTATTTAATCTGAGTCACATTTAATTGTCTTAAGGTAAACAGATGAATCATCTGGGATGGGGGTATACATTCAAAAGGTCAGGGGTTCAGGGTAAGATTCTTTGCTGTTTCTTCTTCAGGATTAAATGAAGGAAAACTGAACTGGTTGGAAAATTAAATTATTTTAGTTGGGACTTGAGCAGACAGTGACTCAGATTTTTGCTTTCCTGACCCTTTTTACGTACAACTCTTAACAAACAGGTATTGGGCCCACACCTGCCTGCCACGGAAAGAGCAGCAAAAGGTCAACACACCCATCTAACAGAAGTACTCTTGTTCTGATGGTGAAGTTTACTGGTTGACTACAGTCAGGGTTTTGATAGCCACTGCAGCTGCTTCCGGAAGTTCATACTAAGCTCACTTGCAGGCCTGTGCAGTTTACCTTAAGGAAAGATTTTGATCAGTCCATGCAAGAACTCTGCTTTCAAAAAATGAAGGAAAAGGCAGTAGGTTTGTATACAAATTGTACTGTAATCACTGGAAACCCTGGAGGTCATGGCTCTGATTTTGTTGTTGTTGTTTTTGCTTGTGAAAGAGACCATTAACAGTCAGGGATTTCACTTTGAGTGTTGATAATGTTGATGCCCCCCTTCATGGATCACTGCCTTGCTGTGGCGAAGGGGCTTGCGTAACTCAGTGAAGCCATAAGCTATGCTGTGCAGGGCCACCCAAGACGGACAGGTCATGGCAGAGAGTTCTGACAAAATGTGGTCCACTGGAGAAGAAAATGGCAACCCACTCCAGTATTCTTGCCAAGAAAACCCCATGGAACATGTCACAAGGCTAAAAGAGATGACGCTGGAAGATGAGCCCCTCAGGTCGGAAGGTGTCCAATATACTACTGGGGAAGAGCAGAGGGTATTTCCAAGTAGCGCCAGAAAGAGTGAAGCGGCTGGGCCAAAGCCGAAAGGACACTCAGCTGTGGATGTGTCTGGTGGTGAAAAGAAAATCCGACGCTGTAAAGAACAATATTGCTTAGGAACCTGGAATGTAAGATCAATGAATCAAGGTAAGCTGGAGGTGGTCAAACATGAGATGGCAAGATTGAACATCGACATCCTGGGAATCAGAGAACTAAAATGGACAAGCATGGGCGAATGTAATTCAGGTGACCATTATATCTACTACTGTGGGCAAGAATCCCTTAGAAGAAATGGAGTAACACTCGTAGACAACAAAAGGGTGGGAAAAGCAGTACTGGGGTACAATCTCAAAAACGACAGAATGATCTCAGTACAAATCCAAGGCAAACCATTCAACATCACAGTAATTCAAATCTCTGCCCTAACCACTGAGGCCAAAGAAGCAGAGGTTGATTGGTTCTACGAAGACCTACAACACCTTCTAGAACTAACACCAAAAAAAGATGTCCTCTTCATCATAGGGGATTGGAATGCTAAAGTAGGAAGTCAAGAAATCACCAGGATAACAGGCAAGCATGGCCTTGGTGTACAAAATGAAGCAGGACAAAGGCTAATAGAGTTTTGCCAAGCGAACACGCTGATCATAGCAAACACTCTTTTCTAACAGCACAAGAGGTGACTCTACACATGCACATCACCAGATGGGCAATATCGAAATCAGATTGATTATGTCCTTTGCAGCCAAAGATGGAGAAGCTCTATACAGTCAGTAAAAACAAGACCTGGAGCTGACTGTGGCTCAGATCATGAGCTTCTTGTTGCAAAATTTTGGCTTAAATTGAAGAACGTAGTGAAAACCACTAAACCATTCAGGTATGACCTAAATCATATCCCTTATGAATATGCAGTGGAGGTGAGGAATAGATTTAAGGGATTAGACCTGATAGACAGAGTGCCTGAGGAACTATGTACGGAGGTCCGTAACATTGTTCAGGAGGCAGCAACTCAATCCATCCCAAAGAAAAAGAAATGCAAGAAAGCCAAGTGGCTGTCTGATGAGGCTTTACAAGTAGCTGAGGAAAGAAGGGAAGCAAAAAGCAAGGGAGAAAGGGGAAGATATATCCAACTGAATGCAGAGTTCCAGAGAATAGCCAGGAGAGACAAGAAGGCCTTCTTAAATGAACAATGCAAAGAAATCAAGGAAAACAATAGAATGGGAAAGACTAGAGATCTTTTCAAGAAAATCGGAGATCTCAAGGGAACGTTTTGTGCAAAGATGGGCATGATAAAGCACAAAGAAGGCAGGGACCTAACAGAAGCAGATGAGATTAAGAAGAGGTGGAAAGAATACACAGAAGAACTATACAGGAAAGATCTTAATGTCCATGATAGCCATGATAGTATGGTCACTGAACTTGAGCCGGACATTCTAGAGAGTGAAGTCAAGTGGGCCTTAGGAAGCATTAGTAACAACAAAGCTAGCGAAGATGACAGTATTCCAGCCGAGCTATTTAAAATCCTAAAAGATGATGCTGTTAAAGTGCTGCACTCAATATGCCAGCAAATTTGGAACACTCAACAGTGGCCACAAGACTGGAAAAGGTCAGTTTACATTCCAATTCCAAAGAAGGGCAATGCCAAAGAGTGTTGAAACTACCGTACAATTGCGCTCATTTCACATGTCAGCAAGGTTATACTCAAAATCCTACAAGCTAGGCTTCAGCAGTATGCGAACCGAGAACTACCGGAAGTACAAGCTGGGTTCCGAAGAGGCAGAGGAACTAGAGATCAAATCGCCAACATTCGCTGGATCAAGAAGAAAGCAAGAGAATTCCAGAAAAACATCTATTTCTGCTTCATTGACTATGCTAAAGCCTTTGATTGTGTGGATCACAACAAACTGTGGCAAATTCTGAAAGAGATGGGAGTACCAGACCACCTTATCTGTCTGCTGAGAAACCTGTACAAGGGACAAGAAGCAACAGTAAGAACCAGACATGGAACAACCGATTGGTTCACAATTGGGAAAGGAGTACGACAAGGCTGCATATTGTCACCCTGCTTATTTAACTTATATGCAGAGTACATCATGAGAAATGCCAGGTTGGATGAATCACAGGTCGGAATTAAGATTGCCGGGAGAATTACCAACAACCTCAGATACGCAGACGATACCACTCTAATGGCAGAAAGTGAAGAGGATCTAAAGAGCCTCTTTTTGAGGGTGAAAGTGGAGAGTGCAAAAGCTGGTCTGAAACTCAACATTACAAAAACCGAAGATCATGGCATCTGGCCCCATCACTTCCTGGCATATAGAAGGGGAAGAAATGGAAGCAGTGACAGATTTTATTTTCTTGGGCTCCAAGATCAATGCAGATGGTGACTGTAGCCATGAAATTAAAAGACACTTGCTCCTTGTGAGGAAAGCTATGGCAAACCTAGACAGCATAGTAAGAAGCAGAGACATCACCTTGCCAACAAAGGTCAGTCTAATCAAAGCTATGGTTTTCCCAGTAGTAATGTATGGCTGTGAGAGCTGGACTATAAGGAAGGCTGAGCGCCGAAGAATCGATGCTTTCGAACTGTGGTGCTGGAGAAGACTCTTACGAGTCCCCTGGACTGCAAGGAGGTCAAATCAGTCAATCCTAAAGGAAATCAACCCTGAGTGCTCATTGGAAGGACAGATACTGAAACTGAAGCTCAAATATTTTGGCCACCTAATGCGAAGAGAAAACTCCCTGGAAAAGACCCTGATGCTGGGAAAGATTGAAGGCAAAAGGAGAAGGGGACAGCAGAGGATGAGATGGCTAGATAGCATCACCAATCCAATGAATATGAACTTGAGCACACTCCGGGAGAGAGCGCAGGACAGGAAGGCCTGGCGTGCTATGGTCCATGGGGTCACGAAGAGTCGGACACGACTTAACGACTGAACAACAACAAATGTTGATGCCATTACCCTGTGTGTCAAGATTGCAGTATTGGGGGGTGGGATAGTGGGCCAAGGAATCTCCCAGGAGTTCTTCTCTTACAAACATTGGTGCTGTAAAATCCATATTTTTGAAAGGTTGCTGTTACTTTAAGTCAGCTAGCCTTGCCCTTGCTTGTTTGATGTCAGCAGTAGTGCCCACAGTGCCTGAATCACAGCATTAGACGGAACAGCAATCATTCCAAATGCTATCAAGAACCAAGGGCAAAATGGACCTGACAGAACTATCAATCTGCAAGTTCTTACGGTGGGTCAGGATTGCGTTTGGAAGAATTTCTTCAAGTAGATGTTCTAGCCTGATTTCATCACCATGTGTGAATGAACCCAGAGTCTAGAATGCGCTAGGGATGGGTTAACTCACCATGGTCTGGGTTGCACGCCACTTGCTGAATCCCTACCAGCCAGCTGTCCTGCTCTGCCCTGCTCGCTGCACGCAGCAAGTTGCCGAGTGGTCCACGAGTGGTGCACAGCTGCCCCATCCCTCGGTGAGTCTTCGCTGAGCATTTGCATAAAAATAGCGGCTTGGCCTTTTTCATAAAGCCCGATTTTATGCAAATGGCTGTAAAGCAGCCATTTAAGCAAGATTACAGGTGTAAGTGGCCATTTACGCCTGTGATCTTGCGTAAACAGCTGCTTTATTGCTGCTCTTTGCACAAAATTGGCCTTTACAAAAAAGGCTGATCTGCCATTTTGCAGCTTGGCGAGGGACTGGGGATCCCCGCACTTGCCCAACTCGGCATGCCCTGAGTCGGCCGAGCAGGGGGATCAGTGGACTAGCGTCCCGGGGGCTGAGCCAGCAATTTCTTGCCAGGTCTTGAGCCCCAGCCAGATGGCTGCAACATCCCTAGAATGAGCTAGAATAGAAAGTAAATACCAAAAATCACATCCTGTATGGGGGAAAGGATATGGCCATCTGGGGAGCCCCAGATGGCTGGATTTGGATTGTGGGCCTGAGGACTGCACCACTGCTGTATAGTCTATACAGAAGATGATGTATTTGGAATGTATATCACAGTACAGTCATTCCATGCACACTAAGTGGCATAAGGATAGTTATTTATACTTGCCAAATACAGAGAAACATGCATAAACAGTTACAATAGACTGGGGATAGGAGTTGTCCTCATTCAAATATGGTACTTCAAGGGCTGAGCAACCCTCTCCTCAAGCAAAATAACATATGAAAAATATGTCCAGAACTATCAGTGGAACTGACCAGCCAAGGAGCTTTCCTGAGCAACTATTGGAATGTCCAGTGATTTAAATGCTCAAGCTCACAAGGACAATAGCAGGCCAGGAGATGCAAGAAACTTATGCAGCACCTAGCACTCAGTCCACAATAAGGCTATGAGAAAGCTGAGCTCCAGCTATCACAGATATCATCTTGAAGCTGGTGAAAACATTAGACCAGCCTTTCCCAACCTGGCGCTCTCCAAAAACGTTGGACTGCAGCTTGGCCAATGCTGGCTGGGAATGATGGCCATGCTGGCCGGGACTGATGGGATTTGCAGTCCAACACATCTGGAGGGTACCAGGTTGGGTAAGGCTGGATTAGACAAATTCACAAAGGAGGATAGGTCTATCAGGAGCAATAGTTGTGAGAGATAAATGAACCTACCAGATTCCAAATACCAGTTGCTGGAGAAACAGCAGTGGGCAAGGGCCATTGCCTTTATGTTGTTCGTGGGTTTCCTCAAAACATCTGGCTAAGCTAGATGGGCCTTTGGTCTAATACACGATGGCTCTTCCTACGTTCATTTACAATCTTAAAAAGGAAAATGAAATATGACCTGGGAAGCATGATAGCACCACTGAACCAGTAATTATTGTAGTAGAAATGGCAAGTGCAGCTTTGTACAGAAGAAAACCTGTACAGAAAGACACTGAATTTCTCAGTCAGTCGGAAAGAAAAGATCCATAGCAAAGTAGGTTGGTTGCAGACACATCATGGAGAAACAATGCCAAATGAAGTCTTCTTCAACAAGAGATGTGATGAGCCTTGATCCAATGTTTATGGAGGTGAGTCAAGGAAGTCTCCCGCAGATACTCCATTAAACAACATTATGATAGAAAGGGGCAACAGATCTCTCCTATGCAACCTCCACACTCGGACAGAATATGGCACAGGTCACGATCAAATGAAAACAAGGCCGACTACATTAGCATGTGTCTTTGTGCATTTCACAGTCATACTTGCTTCCTCCTGCCAGGGCTCTTTTAGTTATTTTTTCTAAATACTGGGCTGTATCCAATGGCAACCATCCACAAGCAGGGCCCACCACCGCTCCTGTTTCACAAGTGGGCAGCCCCGCCAATTCCGTTGCGCAAGTGGGGCTGACTGCTTGCACAACGGAGATTTAGTGCTTCCAGGTTCAAGCCCCCAAATGAACAAATGTTCATTTCTGGAACGGGGCAGGTTGGTGGGGCTCCCTTATGCGAGCTCCGCCAACCTGCCCCATTCCAGAAACGAGTGTTCCTGCTTGTTTCGGGCTGCCCCTGAAAGCACTAAATCTCTGTTGCTCAAGCCGTCAGCCCCACTTGTGCAACGGAACGCAGCAGGGCTGGCTGCTTGTGAATGGTCACCATTGGATAACGCCCACTGTTGTACTTGCACTAATGCACCTATGCAGTCCTGCCATCACCCACATTTACGTTCAGTGTGCTGAAGAGTGTTTCCTGTTAAAAGGAGGTGGGGCAGGGGAGAATATCGAGACAAGATCACAAAGCACTTGGGTATCACTTCCACTCAAAAAAGGCACCAGTGGGGCAAATTAGCAAGGTGTGTTTGATCTCACAGACTGACATCAAAAGAAAGAGAGAAAAAATGAAGCAAATGGCCTGATAGTAATAAAATGAGGTGGGGCAGGACAATGGCCAGAAAAAAATACAGCACAGATTTGTTTTAGGGTATCAAGAAATACATAGATGGTACAATCTGGTAGACATACATTCTATATCGGGGTGTACGATGTTTTGGAGACGGTCTCGGGGGCTGCATTCCAGTGGTGGGTAGGGCCAAAGCCAAAAGGGATGGGCCAAAAATACCAATGTACTTTAGCTTAATGTTCTTGCTGCCAATAACTAAACCTTACAGGAGGCATTTCAACACATGACAATTGGTGGTCAGGGAAAAAGGGGTGGGGCCACAGGAAGAAGGTGTGGTCATCTGGCAAACCCAAAAGGGCCTGATTGGGACCCCCGAAAGGGCTTAATTTGGCTCCTGAGCCAGGGGTTTTGCAGCTCTGTTCTATACTATGCACTCAGATGTAACTCCCACCAAGTTCAATGGGACCTGCGCACAGGTAAGTGTGTTTAGCTTAAGCTGTATGACAGAGTTCCTTGAATGGTATATTTTCTTAGGGATCCTTGGTGAGGAATCAGAGGGCAGGTCCCCTTATAGTAGCTGTATAAATAACAGGAAGCAAAGGATAGAAATAAATTGACAGTTTTCACAAAGGAGGGAAGTAAACACTGTGGTGCCCCAAAGATGAGTTTCTATGTAACAAAATTGGTGTACTCTGGGACAAATGTAAATACATCTTAATTTCACAGTACTCTGATGGGGTCAGAATAGGCAGCAAATACCTAGGAAAGATCTTGATCCTGGGATTAACTATCTTGAAATTCAGCTAGTATGGACCTGGCTGGATGGTTATACCACTAGCCCAACCATTGTTGTCCCTGCACCTTCAAGTGATGGCAGGAAATCCAAGCCTGAGGTCAGCTAGTGGCTTTCCAGAGGCGAGATTCTACCTGCAGGATAATTTTTGGTTTAAGAGCTGAGAGTATGCCATAATAAAAGGTTGCAGTTCCTTTTGCTGCTTCTGGACTTGTCAAAGTGACAAGTGGAGTTTCCAGAACCTGACCTGGCTGGCCTATCAGATGTAGCCACAGGGCCAAACCACACATGATGCCGAACATCCATAATCTGTTTATTCTTCTTTTCCCCTTTAAATCAGCCAAAGGGGGCTCTGAATTGGATTGGAGAAGTGACCTTGGGGCGGAGGGCGTTTCTTATTTGTTTGTTTGTTTGTTTCATTTCTATACCACCCAGTAGCCAAAGCTCTCTGGGCAGTTCACAAAAATTAAAACCAAAGCGCACACAATAAAACAATATAAAATATATAAAACATTAAAACCACAGTATAACAATACAACCAGAAGAAAACCAGCAGAAAACCTAGCAGCAAAGCAGAAATTTAAAATACAGATTTTAAAACAGCAAAGCTAAATGTCTAGAAAGCTAAAATGCTAAAATGCCTGGGAAAATAAAAAGGCCTTCACCTGGCGCCAGAAAGAGTACAGCGTAGGCCCCAGGCGAACCTCACTAGGAAGCTCATTCCACAGCTGGGGTGCCACAGCAGAAAAGGCCCTCCTCCTAGTAGCCACCCACCTCACTGCCTTTGGCAGGGGCTCATGGAGAAGGGCTGCTGAGGATGATCTTAAGGTCCAGGCAGACACATATGGAAGGAGGCGATCCTTCAGATAACTTGGCCCCAAGCCGTTATCTGTTAATACCAGCACTTTGAATCAGGCCTGGAAAATGGACTGGTAGCCAGTGCAGCTGGAAAAGTACTGGCATAATATGAACTCGTTGGCCAGTCCCTGTTAACAATCTTGCTGCCCTACTTTGGACCAGCTGAAGTTTCCGGACCATTTTCAAAGGCAGCCCCACATAAAACGCATTATTGTAATGCAGACGAGAAGTTATCGGAGCATGGATAACTAGCTAGGCTATCTCTGTCCAGATAAGGGTGTAGTTGGTATACCAGCCTAAGCTGATAAAAAGTGCTCTGTGCCACTGAGTTCACCTGTGCCTCAAGTGACAGTTCTGGATCCAAGAGCACCCCCAAACTATGAACATGATCCTTTAGGGGCAGTGCAACCCCCTCTAGAACAGGTTGAATATCACCTAGCCGGGCAGATGAACCACACACTAACCGTACCTCCATCTTGTCTGGATTGAGTTTCAGTTTGTTGGCCCTCATCCAGTCCATTACCATGCCCAGGCCCTGACTCAGAACAGCCACTGCCTCACCTGGGTTTGATGAGGAAGAAAGGTAGAGCTGGGTGTCATCCGCATATTGATGGCACCTCAGCCCACCTCCGGATAACCTCCCCCAGTGGTTTCATGTAGATGTTAAACAGCATGGGGGATAAAACAGAGCCCTGTGGAACCCCATGGCACAATTGCCAAGGCACAGAGCAATAATCCTCCAGCACCACCTTCTGGAATCGGCCATCCAAGTAGGAGCAGAACCAGTGCAGTGCCTCCAGCTCCCAACCCAGACAACCTATTCAGAAGGATACCATGGTCGATGGTATCGAAAACCACTGAGAGGTCCAGGAGAATCAACAGGGTCGCAGTCTCCCTGTCCCTCTCGCAGCAGAGGTCATCCCACAGGGTGAACAAGGCAGCTTCCATTCCAAAACCAGGCCTGAAGCCTGATTGAAATGGATCTAGATAATCCGTTTCATTCCAGAGTGCCTGGAGCTGTCCTGCACCCACCCACTCAGGCACCTTGCCCAGGAAGGGGATGTTGGCCACTGGCCTATAATTGTTAACATCCTCCAGTTTAACACTTCCCCCCCATTCCACTTCCCCCAATCTAAATTGCTCCCTCTGCTGTTGATCATCCCACAAGTTGGGGGGATGCAGGCACCTATGCAGAGCAAAGAGAAGCTTGGGAGGCATAATTTTGATCAGGAAAAAGGCTCAGGGGATTTATCCCTCCCTCCCCCAACTGCCACTGCAGTGATCCAGTTTTGCCTCTCCCACCAGGTCCTGCAGCTGCCATGATAGGCTCTCCCATGTCACATCTAGTTTGTCCCTCAAGAGACAGATTTGAATCTTTAAACTTCCGATCACCACTAGATAATTTGCACTTTGGAAAATTGTTTCAGTAAATTCACAGGTCTCTAGTTATTTAAGAACAAGACACAATTTCCCACAGATCACATATGAATCTTTTGAAAGACCATGTTCTCCCATACGAGCCTGCCCGGGTTCTAGGGTCTTTGGGGGAAGCGCTTATCTTGGTCCCACCATCATCAGAGGCACATTTGGTGGGGACAGGAGAAATGGTCTTCTTGACAGGGCCAGCCCAAAACGTTTTGCTGCCTGAGGCAAAGCAGCAAATGGCACCTCATCCACCAACCCAAGTCAAAGTGCATAGTATCCAAAGACAGCCAAGATATTTTGGCAAATGAGGCAGAAAATCCCATAAGCATTTCTCCCCATCCCTGGCAGTACAAATACAATAAAAATTAAATAAATAACAATTTGCTGCCCTTTTATAACACCCAAAACCTGCTGCCTGAGGCAACTCCCTCACTCTGCCTTATGGTAGGGCCAGCCCTGCTTCTCGATGGCCACTTCGAGGCACTCAAACTCTCTTGCCAAGGGAGGCTAAGCTGGCTGTCTCTCTGTTGTCCTTTCACTGGAGACAAAGACATTTTTATTCAGACAGGCTGTTGGTATTTAAGCTGGGTTGCTGTTGAAGGGGGTTTTCATTGCTGGAGTTGTTGATTTATTGGTATTTTTTAATTGTGGTTTAATCTGTTTTTAATATTTTAATTGTATGTCTGTTTTTATTTGAATTTTTCTTCCCACCCACCCCAACCAAAGTTCCTTCTTAACATAAAAACTGCAGTCTTAAGCTGCTCAGCAAAATTCAGACACCAAGCAACACCATGGATACGAAGCTTAACTATGTCTTGATGTGATGGCAAAATTGACAAACCATGGCTTGAAACTGGCATGCACATGAGAACCAAAAAAATATGGTTCCAAGTGGGTTCGCAAACCACAATTGGTTCTAACTATGGCTTGGCGTTATGTCCAAACTGACACACCATAGTTAAGGCTGTTATTCTGCCTCTAAAGGCTGCTGTACCACGGAGAGAGGAGTGAATTGATAAAACTGAGTGCTGGGAGGATGGCCAATGAAAGCAGACAAGCAGCTGTAAACCATGGTTTGCCTGTTTTATGTTTGGAAGCTCAAAACATGGTGTGGGAGATTGGCATGGTGTCTGAATGGAGCAAATAGATTGATAGTTACTAAATAAAGTAATGACAGATGCGCATGCGTTCAGTTTTAAGAGATTATAAATGGAACTTTGCTTCAAATTTTAAAATGAATACAAAATTCGTTTTAAAACAGGCCATTTTTTGGTTAAAAGAGTCTTACTATAACTAAAAATTCAAAGACAACAAAAACAACATGATAAATTTTAAAAACTAGATTTAAATCTATTATTCATTTATTAAATCATCCATTCCTACAGTGTCTTCTTCTCACCAGCCTTTGAATCAGGCTCTCATCCCTTTAAATAAATAAATATCTTCTATTTTCAATTTCCCTTACTTTACTTGCGTGTAGTGCTTACTTTAGAAAAGGTAAGCCTACATACCGAGGCTCTGTCTGCTTGTTCTATGTGACGCATCTAGCTGCTGTATGTGCAATCATCATCATCATTAATCCTATTGGATGCAGCCGCTCACCACATATCGGGAGTTAATGCAAGCAAGCGTTTCCAGCCCTTTTCCTGCAGTTACCAAGTGCCCAAAATCTGAGGGAAAAGTCATCAACAGTCTTGATATGGGGCGATTTCAAGGCGTTAAAAGCAATACTGTCTGAAAGGCATCTCTATGGACATACGTCTGGCATTGATTCCAGCCGTTTCAAAACTCTTCAGTCATATCAGTTTCCAGTCCAGTTCCACTGTATTTTGCTTTCTCCTTCCCCACAATCTTGCAAGTAAAACCAGCAGACACCCTCATGGGTGGGGGAGAATGCTAATACATTCTCCTGTCAAGGACTAGGAAAACAACATCCAAGTCAGTGCACCTACAACATTTTGGAAACTCGGAAGGCTGCCGTAGCAACAGGCAGGGTCTGTTTGTGTTTACATTTTCGTTACCAGAGTTGCCTTGTGCTTTTCATTCCTGGCTTGCCTTTATTTATACTTGTTATTTGCAACATTGGAGCTCTTCTGTATGTTGCCTTAGTCCTGCCTCTGTTAGTAGCTTGTGGAGGCTCTTCCAGACCAAAGACCTGGCACTGAGAAGATGAAACAAACACAGCTGTTTCTGTGTCACTCCTGCTGTTATCTGGCTGGCTTCTCCAGATTGGTCTGGGAAAGCACAGAGCAGAACCTGGTGCAGGTGGAGACAAATAGCTCTGAGGCCAAAGGCAGTGCATGAAAATAGTTATTAATTAAATCCCCATTGACAGCAGCAGCAGTGGCTGGCGAACCCAAGGGCATGCGAGGCAATCCTTTCTCTCCCCGCCCCCCTTCTTCACGTTTCTTTTGCTCCAAAAGCTTCCTCAATGCAGCACTGAACAGGGATTGTGAGCCTTGTGGGCAAGTTCGGATTTATTCCTAAGGGCCAAGCAAGACCCGGCAGGGCAGACATGTGCATAAAATGCATGTGCCTGCCTTGTTCACATATGAAGTTTGTGCTGCTCTGCCAGCGCTTAAAGTCAGAGGCCCGCTCTTCTCCCACTGCATAAGTAGCTCGGATGGCTTTTTAAAAGAAGTAATAGACAAATTCATGGAGACTGCTTATTCAATGGCCAAATCTGAAGGCAGCTTCCAACAGTATAAAACAAAATAAAAAACAGCAGACGAACAAATGACAACCAAGAATCAGCAAGAGCAACTGCGACACAAGGACACAGGGCCCACTTAGCAGCCATATCCCTTATGGAAGAAGTAGGTTTGCTATTCTCACTGAAAAGCCACAAGACGAGAGCAGCTCCGAACCTCATTCCACAGCCTCGGAGCAATCGCAGTAAAGGTCCTGCTGCTCTCCTTGTAGGGTGGCCACTTACACATCTGCAAAAGAAGAGAGGAAATGCATCATCAAAAAGAGAGGACAAGAGAGGGCACCAATCTGCATAACATTTGCATACGCTAATTTATATGTACAGATGCAAATTTAGAAATAGTGCTGTGCCGAAACACCACCTGCGCTTTCACCACCTCTTTGTTTCTGTGCAAAAGACGGTGTCGTTTTTCTGCCTCTTTCGTTGGGGTGTTGAGAATTTCTCCGACATTTCTCAGTGCGCAGGGCTTGAGCGCTTGCCTTACTGGAAGGGGGTGGTGGAGGGGCTCCTGTGTGCACTTCCTTTCCCCATTCCCTCCCCACCCCCCGTTCTGTCCTCCCAGTCTCTCTGGCTGCTTGAGCTTCTCGGAAAGCCCCCTGGAGGTCTTAGCCAGGACGCCCCCCTGTGGGGCTTTGCAGCGCTGCTGCCTACTGAGTGCCTGAAAGCCAAGAGGGGCATTTTTTAAATTTTGCTTTATTGATATTAGAAGTCAGAAGAGGAAGAGGAGGAGGAAGAAGAAATCCTCGCTCAGCTTTCAGGCACACCGGAGGCGGCAGCATTGCAAAGCCCCATGGGAGGAGGTCCTGGCTAAGCCTTCCGGGGGGCTTTCCGAGAAGCTCAAGCAGCTGGAGAGATGTGAGGACAGAAGGGAGACGGGGTGGGGGGATAGTAAAGGAAAGAGTACACGCACTCTGCCACCTCCTCACAGTAATGTAAGCACTGAACCCTGAGATATTGCATAGAAATTCTCACCTTTCCACAATTTTCGGGTGTACTTTCTTTTCACCCCTCCCCTTCAACAAATGGTCAAAAAGAAATACATTAAAAAATTCAGCACGGTGCTACTTAGAAATAATTGCTATGATCACCATAGTGACGACTGACCAGGTGACCTGTGTGCCTGCTGCTCAGTCCACTGTCCAGGTACTCACTGCGGATGGGCAATTTCAGGGCTCCCGCTTGCTCTCCCTCCTTATAGTTTTTTTGACTTCAAACAGGGTTTGGATTGGACAGCAAATTAAATAGAGGACTGTCCCCTGATAGCGCTCCAAAATAGAGGACTGTCCTCTGTACAGTAGGACACTTGGTCACCTTATAGCCTCACCAGATGTGGGCACATGGAGGAAGGATCACCCTACAGAGCCTAATGGGTGGCTGGGTGCATCCAGGGAGAAGCAGTCTCTGAAGTGTGCAAGGTACTCAAGGATGTGCATCTGTCATTCTCAATGTACATGTTTGATGCAGGAAGGAACCCTAGTGAAGGACCCTCAACAAATACTTGCCATGCAAAGTGTGGAGCTGCTCATTCTGAGGTGCACCACTTGGACTGGTGTGCAGCTTTTACCACCACCACCCCCCCTTCGGTTTGGAGGAAGGAAGAAACATGGAAGTCGGTTCAATACCAAGTTCATTCCTTCCTAGGGTCTCCTTCAACTCAGCATAGATACCCAGATTGACAGAAAGAGTGGTACAGGTATGAGATTTAGAAAAGAGAGGAACTTGGGGATGCGCTGACATATACTATACATCAGGGGTGGGCAATGTTCAGGGGGCCACATGGCCCGCCCGAGGCATCACCAATGGTGGGGCAGCAGCAAGGGGGGAAATGGCTCCTTTTAACAGTGACAAGCTGCTGCCATTCACCACCAAATTTGGGTGGGGCTGTGGTGGCAGCTGGAGAAAGGGGCTATTTTGCTTTTTAAAAAAACCTTTTTGCTGCCTTTTCGAAGGAGCCTTTCTTTCCTGTTGGTGCATTAGCAGCAGCAGCAGGGCAAAAGGGGGCAGCAAAAAGGGCTAGAGGGACGGGTGGGCTCGTGTTGCCCACCCATACTTTACATTCTTTGTCAGCAGAGTTGAGCTTGCACACAAGCCTGAAACTCTCACAACAGTTCTCACCCCAACAAGGCCTTAAAACCTCATTAGAAACATTGTTTTTCTCCAGAAAAGCATTTAATTTCTGCCCTCTTGGCTGTTTTCCACTGCTCCCTCTGTGGAGAGCTTTTCATACTTTGACCTGTGAACTGACTTCTAAATCACTGTAAATGATTTCTGCAAGACTGATGTACAGCACTTTCTATAAAAACCATTCCACCGATGTGCAAACAGATCAAGGTGGAAAAAGGGAACTTAAAGGTAACCAAGCAAGGTGGTAAATTGAAAGAAATCCTTTATGTAAAAGAGTGAAGTTTTTTTTCCTCTTGAGAAAAAAAAGCTTGTGTCAAAGCCAGGATGTTCAGTCTAAAAGGGATGAATAGTTCACAATTCATATATAAGTATCTATCCACTTGGGCAAACATTTACATGTCAATAAATGAAATTCAGGCATTGGATTTATCATATGTATTTTCAAACCTCCAATGACTTTATATTTAAATTACTAATAATGACGAACATACTACTTTGGGCACAACGGTATGTCTTTAGTCAATGCTGCTGTTTGATATAAATATAGTTGGAAACCATGACCGTTTCAATGTGGGAACATTGAGAGTCTAAGCTAAGCTATTTGATAGCATTTGACTTTCCACATTGCTAATGAATATATTGCTACACAGAAGACAACACCACCAAAATTCAAAGCACAAAAAGAGATATTCTTGTAAGTATATCATCATAAGAGTCATCGTGAGCCACTGCCTTGAAGATTTCACCCTTTCTTCTTCTCTTTCAAACGCGCGAGAAGCTTCTGATTTCAAACTAACCAGAATTCCCAGTGATGTCCAAATTTGGGGAACTATGGTTTACTTAAACTATAGTTAGAGAGAACAAGCCAGGAATAAACTGTGGTTTCAAATCCTGGCTTGTTCTCACTAACCATAGTTGAAATAAACCACCATTCCTCAAATTGGGATGTCATGGGAGGTGCAGTTAGTTTAAAATCAAAAGCAGTCACTTTCCATCGCCTTATGGGCATGAAAGACAAGGAGGGAAAGGGGAATGTACATTGTTCCAGGAGTCATTCTGGGGTCATGGATGGTGGATGCTAGCTGGTAGCTACCAGGAAAACTGCGGTGTGTATGTGTGACCCAAAGCAGAACAAGAGGTAATTCAGTGGAGAACCTTCAGCCCAGCTTTAGTTTTACCTAGTTGATATTATTGTTTATATTCTTAATTTTATTTCATTTTAATCTTTTTCCTAGGTGCATCAAGGTGAGGCTTGTGCAATTGCCCTGCCTTATTCATGGAATTTCACAGAGGGAAGCACTCCACCTTCTTCCACCCTTTTTCTTTCTACAGAAAAGATGTAGAGGAGGAAAAGACAGAAGAGCTGCACAATATATTTTGTTTGGTAGCGTCAGGAGCCATCTGTCCGGAAGCTCCCCATCTCAGTCTGCTTGTATTCCTCTATACCAGGAGTGGGCAAATTGTGGCCCTCAAGATGTTTTGGCCTACAACTCCCATGATCCCTCACATTGGCTATGCTGGCTAGGGCAGATGGGAGTTGTAGGCCAAAACGTCTGGAGGGCCACAAGTTGCCCACCCCTGCTCTATACCTTGTTCTTCCTAATCTTTGCCTTCATTTTCCCTTCCCTAACAGCTAGAGTTCTTGAAGACCAGCCTTCCATTGCTGGGATTCCCAAAGTTGCCCTGTCCCTTGGGGTGAGTAACATATTGTCAAGGCCAGGGAAAGCATTCCTCCTCCTGCTCACATAACACGCCCCCCCCACACTCTGCTCTCAGCTTCTTCTGCCAACTGCTGTCTGCCCCCTGCCACTCTCTCCTTCCTCCTACACACAACTGCTCCTGTGCCCACCTGCCACCATCTAGTTTATTTCTCCTAATCTGCTCCGGCCCCCTGGGGCACATGCTGCAAGCTGACACCCTGAAGTCGGTAGGGTGGCAGACAGTGCCTGCCTCAGCCCACTGCTACCCCCTGCTCTGTCTCTCCTAATCTTCCCCTTAGTGTGTCCATACTGGAAGGTCAAGCCCTGCTCTATCTGTCTTGACACTCTGTGTCTCAAGCTGTGCCTATCTTTGGCAGGGTTTGCGCTGTTATACCTGGCCTGCTGCAAACATTTCTGTGCATAATCTCTAGCCCCTTTGATGCCCCCACTGTAGTGCCTGCTGCCCTCGTCCCCTGTGCCTGCTGCTTCTCTGCCCTGTCGTCTTCAGCTCATAACCCTCCTGTGATTTCCCGCTGCTTCTCCCACCGTTTAACATAAGAACGTAAGAGGAGCCCTGCTGGATCAGACCAAGGGTCCATCTAGTCCAGCATTCTGTTCACACCCTGTGGTCATATACTACCCCCAACTTCAGTGCACCCCTTTGTCGCCACATGGCCCTTGACACTCCTCGCCTTCCTGGTATCTACTCAAATCCGTCTGATCATTGTATAGTCAGTCAGATTTGTCTACATAATATCATCAAGAGCAAATGAAGCTTATGGGCAGTGCCCTTTCTATGAATATTTCTTTTGGCCTCAGTGCTGTTGTCATCATGCAGCCAAATCTGATTGGCTGCATGATGACCTCGCTGTTGCTAGGAGGTAGAAACCAATTTTAAAAAATGGCACTGAAGCAACAGCCCAATCGGTGCTGCTACATCCGTGAACTGGCACAAAAATGGTGGTGGTTGTAAAGGCTTACAGGTCACCCGCCCCCTCCTGTGAGTCATTCCCTTTTCATACTGACATACAAACCCAGAGTTTGCAAATTTGATGCAGCAGAACTAGTGGAAACAGACAAAAATGAGTGTGGCGGCCTTATCAGGGAGGAGTGCTAAAATATTTAAGGATATAACCCAAGATTCCACCAGTTGTAGCATTTCTTATATGAGATGGGAGCCTGAGGGGATTCCTTGCTACACTGTTCAAAACTGTGCATCTTCTGTTTTACTCCTTCCTTCTCAGGCCCTGCAAAACCAAGTCATGCCCTCCTGTGGAAAAACCAGCAGCTGAGCTAAAATTAGTTCTCAGAAAATCCTTTCCATTCAGAGTTTCCAGAGAACCAGGAACTCAGAACAGAAGATATAAAGACACAGAGATTATTGTGCCAGTTCCTCAAGATTCTCATGGTGGGCTCCATTATGATGAGTTAATGTGCCTGACAAGCGCTGGAATCAAAAGTAAAAAGGTACCACAGAATCATACTTTACAAGAGTAGAAAAACAGGCTCTGTGCACCTGCAGCTAGGGAATGGGTTTCAAATACTATGATGAAAATGGCATTATGAAATAAAAATCTGCATCAAAAATCATTTTCTTTCTTTCTTTCTTTCTTTCTTTCTTTCTTTCTTTCTTTCATTCTATTTATATCCCTCCCTTCATAAAAAAAAGAAAAATTCCCAGGGCGTGTTTATGTGTTTGTGGTGCAGTTTGTTTTCACTTCCTCCTCCTCCCTCAGTCTTGGATTTGAAATTTTTGTTTCTCACCAGGGGTGGGGGGAGACATTGTATCCTGGCTACTGTTGGGTGGCTGGGTTGGGGAGACACAAGTATAGAAAAAGATGCCGGAGACTACTAGTTCCAATATGGAATGACTGGGATCTGGTGATTCTAGTTTCCTGCCATTCTCTTACCATAATAAAAGTATATGCTAAAGTGGCCATGTATGCATCACCCCAAAGAAGAAATGAATTACCCCTGAAAAGTTTTTTTTATGCAAACTGATTTGCATATACTGCTGGCATTGTATAAATGCAAATCTAGGGATAATTATTATAATCTAACTAGAAATATAATTTCATACCAGGGAAAACTGTGACCAGGTGACTGAGCTGTGTGCCTGTGTGTTCAGTCTGCTGTTCAAGTGCTAACTGTGGATGGGCAATTTCAGGGCCCCTGCTCCCCCAGCTTCTTGTGATTTATTTATCTTTAAACCAAACTCGGACAGGACAGTCCTCCAAACAGAGGACACCTTCAATTAGAGGTCAATCCCCTGGGAGCCCTTCAAACAGAGGACTCTCCTCTGTGAAAGCAGACACACGGCCACCCTAATCTAGGAGCCAAAGTCTACCATCAGGGATTGGATCTAACAATGTATGTTGAGCCTATTTGGGTTTTACACACTCCAAAGATTTCATGGTACCCCTACTCTTTCTGCTCCAGTGTTGCTGGACTCAGAAGGAGAAGAATCCTCCAAAATGGCCTATTTCAGGATGGAGGGGGGTGGGGAAGATGCTCAAGCTTGCTCAGAAATAATATTGTATTTAGCCAGTTGAAGAATTTCCAAGGTAGAAACCCCTGGACCAGATGAAGCTCCTTACTACACTAGGAGTTCCCAAATTTTACTCAGCAGAATCTTATTCAGCATCTACTGGGAGCTGTTCTCCTCATACAGTGTAATAGTAGGTCAATTTTCTAACCCATATGTGACTGTACAGATTTTTAAAAATATATTTTGAGAAAGAAACTTAAAGTGTGATGGCATAGTGTTTAACAGCACAGTTCACAAGCCTATATAGTACAAGGATGGGGAATGTGTGGCCCTCCAGATGTTGGACTGCAACTCCCATCATCCCTCACCATTGGCTATGTTGGTTACAGCTGATGGGAGCTGCAGTCCAACATCATCTGGAGGCCACAACTTCCCCATCCATGCTATTATAGATCTTGGATAACTGCACTGGATATTAGTGAAGCAAGGCTTCCACACTGGACTTCTACCCGTTTGCAGCATACATGAATCCTGAGGAATGAACTGCATGTAAGGGGCAATTCTGCGGTGTTCTTCCTGACCTTCTGCTTGTTTTTAAACAAAAAAATCAGCCATCGCAGGCTGAAATCAATCAGGAGCTGAGCTAAGGACTGGCAGAGAGAGCTAATTCCCCATTTCCCCTCCTTTTGTTTGTGTGCTCAGAATCACCCCCACCTGTTACCCAATCATAAAGGGAAAAAAGATACTTTCCCATGCTGAAGGGAAAAGGATACAGCGCCCTTGTATCGTTTATACATTGGGCGGGTGGGGGAGGAGATAACTGCTGGGGGGATCTGAGTGGACAAATGGCAGGAGGGAAAAGGGTTAAACAGATCCCCCCTGACCCCCTGGTGATCTTTGGCTCCTGATTGCAGCTCTGTGCAGCTGCTTTTGAAGTCACAGAAATGCCCGTCGCATGCAGTTTGGCCATCACTACACATGGTCTTACCAGGGCTTAGTCCATACCACGTATCTCATTTAACTTAAGAACCTGCATTCTCAAGTAATACAGCCCAGACAGAAGTCTACCATCTCAGGGAGAACTAGCCCATTCTAGTTACTAACCTTAACAGGACATATGGGAACTCCCTCTGGATTACTCCATTGATAGCTGTTTGAATCACAAGCAAATGTACTAAAAGCACATCTACCTATCTTCCAAACAAAAAAGGCATCCAGAGAAGGAAAGAAGTTTTGCCTAGGGTGATTCAGCTTGAACTGTGTGTGTGTGTGTGTGTGTGTGTGTGTGAGAGAGAGAGAGAGAGAGAGAGAGAATGTATTTATGTATGTACTGGGGATGGGGGAACAGACATTTCTGCCTGTTCATAATCTACTAGCTTCTTTAAAAAGATATTTTTAGGCCTACATGTCAGACATAACACTAACTGTTGTTTTTAACAGGTCATTATGAAAAAAGGAGGCATGACTTCAATTTGCCCTCATCAAAGCAATGCCAATTACTGTAAAATGGTTTAAGTCGGTTTTCTTCGCTAGCAAAAAAGAGGGGAGGAATTCAGCTTCTAATGAAAATGGCAGGCAAGTTGTCAAAATGAACGCCTAGGTTACTAGCAAATGATAACGATAACCCCTACAGAAAAAGTTTGTGTACCCTTACAATTAAGAACAAATACTCTTCCCACATTTACCTTCATGCTCTCCATCCTCCCCACCTTCATTGCCTCTCCGGGATCAAATGTGGGATTGTAAATATCTAAGGGCAAGGCCTGCCTTTTGTTGTTACCCTAGTACCTTTCACTCTTATAGTGCTAAAATTGATTGTTCATTTCCTCCTACAAGGCTCATACAACTGCTATATTGCTATGCTATACCATGGAAAAGAAAGCACTGCTAAACAGACGGGGACAAAAAGGCACACGATAATAATTAGTAAATTATATCAAAGCAAGGCCATTTTTGCCCTTTCAAAACATGAGAAACAGAAAACCTGTCCTCAGCTTTTAAAAGTCTGAATTTCAAGAAGATATTTATTGTCCTTGCTACTTAAAAGAACATTTGTACTACTTAAAAAGACATATCTTGTTACCTTTGCTTCCACTCCATTTCCGGGCCCAATTCGAAGTGCTGGTGTTAAGCTTTAAGGCCCTAAACAGCATGGGGCCAGTTACCTGAAGGATCATCTTTTCCATAAATACCTGCCCAGAGCCTATGATCATCTTCAGAGGCCCTTTTCTAGGTAGCCTCACTGAATGAGGTTAGGCAGCTACTAAGTAGAGCGCCTTTTCAGTGGTGGTGGCCCAGATGTAAAATGCCCTCCCCAGAATGGCTCGCCTAGTGCCTACATTGTGGTTTTTTGGGTGCCAGGCAAGCTTCTCCCAGGCTTTATTTTCCTAGACTTTTCAGTTTTCAAAACACTTCGGGTACTATTGTTTCTGGGTTGATTTTGATGCTGTTTTAACTTGTTTTTAATTTTATGTTAATGTATTTTTTATATTTCTGTATATTGTCGAGAGAAACTATTGTTAATGGGCAATATAAAAATGGGGGAGGGGGAAGGTTTGTGCATGGGCTGGCTTACTGAACAATTCAAGCACTGCTGGATGGCACATTACAGTTGGTGCACTACAAGTCTGAGACTGTAACAATAAGAAGCAATGGCATCAGCATTACTACAAGAGGGACAATGGTCTACTAGGAACATGTTTCTAGAGCCTCCTCACATCATGGAATCTAGAGAGCTGGTCATGTGTTTGCCTGGAACTTGATTTACCAATTAAAATTGTATGGCAAACCTCCTCTAATCCCATCAACAGTTCTTACTGAGAACTCAACACATAGAATTCTGTGTGTTCCCTAATAAAGATCATATGCGCCCGATCTCGTCTGATCTCGGAAGCTAAGCAAGGTCAGCCCTGGTTTGTACTTGGGAGACTGCCTGGGAATCAGGCTTCCTGCATTGAGCAGGGGGTTGGACTTGATGGTCTTGTAGGCCCCTTCCAACCCTATGATTCTATGTCTATGTGCCATGATATGTGTTTACAAGCCTGGGGGTTCTGTGAATATATGTGACTTCAGAAGGAGAAGTATAACAGCTAATATGTTCCTCCATGTGCTTGGTAAGATAACTTGGCTGGAAGAAGTCCTTGATGTAACCAAAGTTGGGTTGCTTAAGTAGAAAGACCAACCCTAGTCATAGCAGCAATGCCCTCATCTCCGTGTTGACTTTCTGAAATTTCAGAACATTTATACCAGTCACAAAGTCATGTAGAGGTATCTGAGATTGTCTACATGGCTTTCCCTCCCCCTTGAGTTGAAACACTAATAAAGCAGCAATACCCAAACAATTTCGTTAGCTTAACATTTGGACCTGCTATGGCTCCTTTACTTTAGTAAAAGTAAAAATGTTATGCATCACATTTTTCATCTGTTTGATATGTTTAAGACATCAGCTTTTCTTTTCTCTGAATGTTTACCCCCAAACAAATAAACAAGCAAACAAATCAAGAGGCTCTCATTCTCCAGAAAAAGTGTGTGTTTTCCTCTCATTTTCCCTGATAGGGTTCATAATTAAAGACATGGGGTGATGTGGCCTGCACATCTAATTGCAGCGTATGATCAAGGACTGCCAGCGCTAAGCTGAATGCATTACTGTGGTATCTAATTATCACATTGATTGACAGTAAGATTTTCTCTCCCTTCTTTGCAGAGGTGAAGGCACATCTGACAGATTACAGCTTTGCTTTGAAGTCAGATGCATATATACAGAATCAAAGATTGAGGACTTCCCAAATGCATTTCAGTGTGGCTTATCCCTGTCAGCCATTTCCCTTCTTTATTTACTACAGCTTGCTTTGAAGTGGCACAGCATATTCTATACTGCTGGGGCATATTAGTAAGAGATGATATGCCTGTGGGTAGTTGGAAAACTAGAGAGAAGAAGTTCTGTATTGTTCAAACGTATTTTATGAATTTCAGATACATCTGATTAATGGTTTATATATGAAACTGAATAGATGGTGTTCTGGGAGCTGAAAGTGTGACCTTCTTGTATAGACTTTGTTGTTGAAACAGACTTCCCTGAGTGTTTTATTTTGTGTTTGATTCCTTAGAGCACAGCTAAGCTTACAAGAAATCAAGGGTAAAACTACCAATAACATAATGCCTTTATAGAAATCTATGGTATGATCACACTTGGAATATTGTGTATAGTTCTGGTCACTGCACCTCAAAAAGGATGTTGCAGAACTGGAAAAGGTGTAGAAGAGAGCAACCAAAACTATGAAGAAGCTGGAAAAAGGTTACAATGTTTGGGGCTGTTTAGCTTAGAAAAAAGGTGAGTAAAGGGGAACATGATACAGCTGTATAGGATTCTGCATGGTGTGGAGAACTCAGGGTCATCTAATGAAGCTGAAATGTGGAAAATTCAGGAGAGATAAAGGAAGTACTTTTGCACACAGCACATTGTTAAACTATGCAATTAACTTCCACAAGATGTAGTGATGGCTGCTAAATTGGATGGCTTAAAAAGGGGATGAGACAAATGCATGGAGGATAAGGCTATGGCTACTAGTCACGATGGCTCCGTAGTACCTCCAGTATTGGAGGCAGTATGCCTATGAACACCAGTTGCTGGAGAACATGAGCAGGAGGCTGCCATTGTCCTCCTGACCTGCTTGTGGGCTTCCAATAGGCAGCCAGTTGGCCACTGTGGGAACAGAATGCTGGACTCAGTAGGCCTTTAGTCTGATCCAGTATGGTTCTTCTTAGGATCTAATGATAGCTGGTGGGAGCAGGGGCTGATCACTTGCATCAAAAAGCACATCAAAAAGTTGTATGCACTTCTCATAACACTGTGTTTCTGTCGCCATTGAGTTTTGTGGAGGCAAAAGATTGGGTGGGAATGGCCTTTTGGGTTCAATCCAGTGATTCTATGGCAAAAGAGCTCTTCAAGTTGTTGATATTCTAAACTTTCAATGGTAAAGGAGAATGGACTAGTTCACTTTAGGTCAAGCAGCTACATGAGAAGACTTGAAACAATATGTTATCATTTTGTTATGTACCATTTCCTTCTAAACCATCAGGAACAAATTTAATTTTTATTGGATTTGTCAAGCTGATAGGAGAATTTGTGTGGGGGAGTGTTTAGCCATGTGAACACATCTGGTCAAGATCTTCACCTTACTTGATCGACGACTTCAGAAGCATACAATAAATGCTGAAGCCAAAAGTTTTCTTTGCTTCATAGGCTACCACAGCTGGAACTCTTTGTGGACTGATACATCCAATTCTTCTGCGAAGACCATTATGTTGTTTAGCATTTTATAAGGCATTTACATCTTTTTAATTCACCCCAGTGAACGGAGTTTTTAAACCTCCATATGGAAGAGTTTTCATTATAACTACTGTTGGATACCAGATGAGAATACTAAACTGATGGATGGGGGGCAGGGTGATGTTGCCCTGTAAAATTTATTCTGAAATCCTGCATATTTTGTGATGCTTGCCTAATTGTATTCATCTTTAGATACGTTTTTCCCTGAAGTCTTGGAAAAGGTTCTTCTTGTTTATGGAAAAAAAAAAAAAAAAACTATCTGTGGAAATAGCTGGCTCCTCTCACTTAAGTGTGTGTGCAATTTGTCACAAAATGGGAAAGGGTCAGTTAATGAGAACTCCAAATTCACAGCCATTCTTCCAGCACGGGGGTGCCCTCCAGATGTTTTGGCCTACAACTCCCATAACCCCTTACCATTGGTCAGGCTGGCTAGGGCTTATGGGAGTTGCAAGCCAAAACATCTGGAGGGCACCAGGTTGTCTACCTCTGTTCCAGGATATGTTAGTCAAGTCTGTAGCTAATGTGGCAAACACATGGTGTTTTTTTGGAGTGTTAATTGATGCTTGACTTGCTAGCTGTCATATGTCAAATCAAAGTGTCAAATCAAATACAGATTTGTGGTGCAAGTTTCAGCCACTCATGATGGGCAATGAGCAAGGATCCACAGAATGCGACTGCAGACAGATAACTCCAGTTTAGCCTCACTGCCACTTTCAGCATCTCCCTATACCTTGACTCCTAAATCTCCATTTTGTCTGGAAAGATAGTCTTTGCTTAGTCTACCAGGACAAGGAACCAAAATCTCAGCATAGATTGACTGTCCTCCATTAAAATAGATCACAGAAGTGACTAACTCCATGCAAAGGGCGTGAGACCTCATGAAAATGCACAGGCCTTACTCCCTGCCAGGTTCCTAATGCAATCAAGCCATCCAAGGAACACCCATTGAACTGGCTGCCCAGAACCCTGACAAGGGAAAGCTCCATGCCTAAGGCACTGCCACCAATGGCACACCCCCAATATGCATAGAACCCTCCTCTTGCACACTTCACTTTTGCATCAAACCCCATTGCATTAAATGCTTGTTTGCTTTAGCAAGCTAGATTTGCTTTGGGATGGAATGAAAAAGAACTGTGAAGACAGGATCTTTTAGCTATCTCAGTGATTAACTATCCCCACAGGATTAAACAGCATAACATACACCAATTTCATATGGGTGGCCTGGGGTGACCTGGGGTGAGCTCTCTTACCTTCAGGTACTTTCGGCCACAATCCTGTATACACTTACCTTAGAATAAGCCCATATAGGCTCATTGCACTCATTAAACCAGCCTTTCCCAACCCAGTGCCCTCCAGATGTTTTGGACTACAACTCCCAACATTCCTGGCCATTGGCCATGCTGGCTGTTACTGATGGGAATTGCAGTCCAAAACACTTAGAGGGCACCCAGTTGGGGAAGACTGCACCAAACCTTGTTGTTCTTGACTAAATTCCATTTGGATATCCATAGAAGTTCCTCTTTTTCCTTGCATTTATTTAGAGTACAGGCAACGTGCTCTCTTGCATTTTTCTCAGTGCCCAGAGATCAGCGTGGTTCAAAAGAGATTATCGGGGGGTGGGAAAATCAAAGCTGGCCCTGTACACATTTTCATTACCCTTTGAGAAAATAAAATGCTTCTCCATGAAAGCATTTTCATCTCAATATTGAAAGGAACCTGCAAAAAAACAGGTGGCAGCATGCACTGACAGAAGCCAAATTGGATGTAAAAATAGAGCTGAATTACTTTAGAAAGCCCGGAAAAATATATTTTTCCCATCTCCAAAACAATCTTTGGTAGTGAGCAGATTTCCAGGCCTTCACTAGCAAGCACCACAAATTAAGCATGGGTAACAATTTACATGACAACAACAGGTTGGGATTTTCTTGTATCGTTCAGTCAAAAGCTGTCCATACTTTATATTTCATCTCTGCACAAAATGCCTTTTCACCCCACCACCCCATTGTTCAGTGTGATTTGCATTAATGAACAGTCACTCGGTGCTCAGTACCACTTACATGGATTGATCCCTCTAAGGCCGCACACGGCCTATATTGTGAAGACCCTCCTAGTATGGTGTGTACATTACTGACTCTCTGCTATGATTTACACATTAGAAAAAGAGGGAATGATCTGGATAATTTCAGAAGGCAAAGTGATGGCTCCAACATTCTGAAGAGATCCCTATTTGTCTGAAGGTCAAAGCTAATATGGCAGGAGTTCAAGGCATCTGGGAGCTGGTGTAGCATAGTAGTCAAGAAGTCACATCCCCATCCTCTGCCACCCCAGCTTCAACGTTTGTTTGTTTGTTTATTTATTTCATTTCTATACCACCCAATAGCCGAAGCTCTCTGGGCAGTTCACAAAAATTAAAACCAAGGAGCACACAATAAAATATAAAATATATAAAACCTTAAAACCACAGTATAATAATACAACCAGACTAAAACCAGAACCTAGCAGCAGTGCCATAATTTAAAATACAGATTTAAAACAGCAAAGCTAAAAGTCTAGAAAGCTAAAATGTTAAAATGCCTGGGAAAATAAAAAGGCCTTCACCTGGCGCCGGAGAAAATACAATTTAGGTGCCAGGCAAACCTCACTAGGGAGCTCATTCCACATTTCTGGAAATTTTACATCTCTAGTGTTAGTCTGCATGAAATTTGCCCCACGGGCAGAGCAAGGCTTATGGAGGTGTCGTGGAGTATTGCAAAAGAGTCTTCCCAAACCTGATGCTCTCCAGACATTTTGGGCTACAACGCCTACCATCTCTGACTATTGCCCATGCTGGCTGTGACTGATGGGAGATGTAGTCCAAAACATCTAGAAGGTACCACATTGGGTAAGGCTGCTGTTGAACATCAGCTGGAGTCATTCAGCCTAGCGAAGGTGGTGTGGTCCTTCTAAGCTCTGGCACGGTTTGGCCCCTGCTTACCTGGTCCTTCCTCCCCCTTCCCCAAAGTAAGGCTAATTTCCTCTTGAGCAGCTGAGAAAGTGGATGCTCACATATTTGTACCCACATGTGTCTATTTCATCATGCATCAGGAATCCCCTGATAGGTAGCGGGTTCCTGCCACATGTACACAAGCCAAAATAGATTGAGTTTTCTACACACCTGCTTCGGTACACAAAAGCCACTCTGAATAGTACCGTATCTACACATCTCTTTATCAAGGAGCAAACACTTTGGGATGACATATATTTTAAAATCAGAGCAGGAAATTGCCGCAGAAACACTTGAAGCAAATGCCCAGAGCCAACACAGATAGCATGAAATCCAGTTACATCCGTTCTTCCTACGAAGGGAGACATTAACAGTGCAATCCTAAGTATGTCTACTCAGAAGTAAATCTCACTGATTTCAATGGAACTTACTCCCAGGTAAGTGCATACAGGTTTGCAGCCTCAGCAGACTAGCTGCAGTCAAACAAATGCTTCGACATGCCCTTAGTTATATCTGCCACACGTCAGTGCATAAATATCAGCCTAGCTCTGCTTAGGTACTGATATACATCCTGTTTTTTCCTCCCCATGTACTTTAGACTTGCTTAAATTACAGAAGCTGCATAGCTAAACAGCTGTGGCCTGTCACAGGGCAAGCATCCAGTGAGGTCTTTATGAAGAACAGCAGGTAGAGGAATAGCTGGAAAAGTTTTTAAAGCTTCCATAAATAGCAAAGGGCAGGGAGATGTCTAACTTTTGCATCTATGTTTTGGAAATATACTCTGGTCATACAGCCACTGTCTTCTCCAGCATATGGATTATACATTATCTTAATGACACCTTTTTTCACTGCTGATTGACTGAAGTTGCCACACTTCCCCAAGAAATGCACGGATTTGCATGAAGAGGCTTCCGATATAATGGACACGCGTACACAAACACAGACACACGCATGTGTAAAGTGATTATTCCCTCAAAGTCAGAGATACATTTAATTAGCTCATTCTAAACAATCACATTCCATTGTTTAGAGATCAAGTGTGTATATAGTTCACTAGACGAAAAAGTAGCCAAAGTCCATTGGATATAATGCTGGACAAATCACACTTGTGGCATTGACAGATTCCATCCTGGAAAGTTTCCTTCAATGCAGGGGGGGGGGGGGAAGGAAAAAAATGATTAAGCAGCCTGAAGGAAAAATGGGGCAGGGGAGAGAAAAATGGGGAAAAAATGGTTAAGCAGCCTAATTTGGTTGAGAGAAGCTGTATCAACTGAGCAGCTCCTGTCTCACAGGGAAACAGGAACCTTGTCCAATATGAGGTTTGGCAGCACTTTGCAATTAAGGCTGCAGTGCACCCAGATGGCGGCTTCCCCTACTGCTGATTTAATGCTGAAGTGCTAAACTAGAAGTGGGAGGAAAATGTACTACAAGGAGGTAGTAAGCAGCACAAACATTTTGTCCTATAATTACTTTTTTGAACTGGGCCTCCCACATTAATCTTGCTAAGCCTCCCAGTTTGCAGATAGGCTAGCACAGTTCAGGCTTCAGCATGGGGCTCCATGCAACCCCCGGCCAGTACAGCATAACATCCAAAAATCCTGTCTGGAAGTGCCTTTACAACATTCAACAGGCATGGACTGCTGAGCTACAGTGAATTTCAGCAACACTGAATGTTTATTAGATTGGATCATAAAGGAAGAGCAAGGCTTACCTGAATGCTGCTCACATCTTTTTAAAAAAACAACAACAACCCATCATTCCCCTTGCTAAATATCTTATCAGATAGTTGTTAATTATATGTAAACATGTCATTCTACTGCTTTTGTGTTGTTCCACTTCTGCTAAGAGTGCGACAATTCTTTAGGGCTGCCACTGGTATTGCTAGGTATACTTGCTCTTTCCCCACCCCAGTGTGGCTCTTGCTCTACTTCCAGTCCCCTTCCTACTGAAAACGCTTACAAAGCCCGTTTCAATTAATCTTAGTAAAAATTGTTATGTTGCCTAAAACATATTGGTTAGTATTCTTACCTCACAGAAGACCTGTTGCTGGAAGAGCCTAGGAAGTTCAATATATTCCCACATAAAGGAACACGGAGAGATGAATTAATCTTATGAAATACAACTATAGTTTTAGAATTGAAGGGTTAATCACGTACCTTTCAACTTTAGCCTCCAAGCTCACTTTGAGGGGTTTACCTCAGTACAAGCAAAACCTAAGGGAACAAGAGAAGAGCAAGATGAGAAAAAAATGTTATGTAAAAATAACTTCTGCAGTAGCTGTGCAAGCAGTCATCCAAAATGCAAACATACCACAGTTGACACATTGGCAATTCACCTTCCTCTAGTCCCTCATGCTCAGAATTACACAAGAGCTGATGGGAAAAAACAGAATTAAGTTCAGAAACCATGACCATCTGTTGCAAAGAGAACAAATGAGCATGCACTTGTTAAAAAAACAATAACACCAAAACAACCCATGAAAGTGCAGTCAACAGTCTGAAAAGGCACAAAAATATTTTTTTAAGTATTTAACTCGCATTTTAAACACATTGTCCAAGATAGTAAGGTGTTCTTTCAAAATAAACTTTCATTACGTTCAGCGAGACTGATTTCCACATGTCTGCACATCAGTGTTGGAGCACATGGCTTACAAAAACAAAAACAAACCACTGGGTGAAGTTAACAAGACTCCCCCTAATTTACAACTCTTGTCAGTTTCACCAAGCTACTCTGGACTTGCTGCTGATGGGTGGGAGAAATTTGTCAGTTTTTCCATTACATTTTCTAATCACAATGGCCATGGCAGGGGACAGATATAAAGTAACATGCCTTCTGTTGTCCCCTGTTGTCCCCAGTGCTCTTCATTGCTTTTATTCACTGTCCATCAAACCAGAAATTTCAATGGTCAGAACAGAAAAAGGGGGGTTGAAGGGCAGTCCTTTTTCAGAATATCAGGTTATCCATAAGAACGAGAACTTACATTTAGCTTTTAAAAAGCAGACATTTAGAACACCAGTACTGCAGTACTTAGGACAGACATGATGGAACCTGTGGCTGTCCAGATGTTGATAGACTTCAATGGTGAGAGAGAGTTGTCAACCAACAACATGCAGAGAGCTACTGGCTCCCCCCCCCCCAATTTAGGGAATATTGTGAGTCCACTAATGCCCCTACTTACAAGCCATATGGCAATGCTATCACCACCCTCACCCTCAGAGTCGCTTCTGCCCCATACAGAAGGAAATACACTGTCTTCCAAAGTGTAATGGACTCTGCAGACTAATCCTAAGTATCTCTGCTCAGAAGTACAGTACTGTGCAAAAGTCTTAGGCCACCACCAGCTTTGTTGTTTTAGCAAAGTTTTAATGACCAAACATGATTATTTTTCGATCTCTGTATTAAGTTACAAACAGAAAATACAGGAAATATGTACAGGCAAAAGTCAGTATTCAGTGTGACCTCCCTTGGCTCTAAGCTAGGGATGTCAGAGAATTCCGCCATGGATCTTGGTGAGGCCGAATGCCAGTGCATTTGGCCCCCCGAAATCCGTGGCGGAATGAAGCCCCCTCCACAAAAGGTGTGCGAAACAGAGCACTTAGCTGCTGCAGTCCACGCTGACTTGCGAATGGTGGCCGTGTCTGCGGCCGCCATTCGCTTCCTCATTATAGCCGTGATAGGCTACGTAAATAATTACGTAGCCTATCACGGCTAATGCAGGGATGCCATTTGCGTCCCTGTGGAGGCCGTGATAGGCTATGTAAGTATTTACATAGCCTATCACGGAAAAAAGGAACAGCGGACGCAAATGGCGGCGGCTACGGCGGCCGCTATTTGCATTCCCTTTTTTTGGGCCGTTTTAGCCTACGTAAATATTTACGTAGGCTATTACGGCGGGAAAAAAAGGGAATGCAAATGGCGGCCGCCGTAGACACTGCCATTTGCGTCTGCTGTTTTTTGTGGGGGTTTTGCCGTGATAGGCTACATAAATATTTAAATAGCTTATCACGGCAAAATACAGGGACGCAAATGGTGGTGGCTACAGCAGCCGCCATTTGCATCTCTGCAGGCTGCCCAGCAGTCGGATGTCTGGCTGCGGGTGGCCCCAGCTGGTGGCTTCACGGAATCTCCGCAGAGCGGAGCCGGCTGGAGACAATTTGGGGGGGAGGGACGGAGTGCCTCCCCCCCACTGTGAATGTCACCCTTTGAAAAGGTAAGTGACTTTCGTACATTCCTACTCTAAGCGCATCTTGAACTCTTTTGGGGAGACTATCCTGAAGTTTTCTGAAGTAATCTTCTGGTATATTATACCAGGCTTCTTTCAGCACTTCGCAGAGTTCTTCTTTAGATGTAGGTTGTCTTTTATTTCTTTCTCTGTCCAGGTGATCCCATACTGCCTCTATAATATTCAGGTCTGGACTCTGTGGAGGCCAGTCCATGACTGTCAGCGTTTTATCAGCTGTTTTCCTCGCTAAATATGATTTCACTGCATTAGCAGTGTGCTTGGGATTGTTATCATGCTGAAAAATGAAACCATTCCCAATCTGGCGCTTTCCAGAAGGAATGGCATGATGAATTAAAACCTGTTTGTACTTTTCAGCATTCATGATCCCATCAATACGGACAAGATCGCCAACAGCACTGGCAGAAACGCAGCCCCAAACCAGGACAGACCCTCCACTATGTTTCACTGAAGGCTGCAAGCACTCATTCGTCCATCTCTCTCCAACTCTTCTTCTCACATATTGTCGACGATTGGACCCCAAAATTTCAAACTTGGATTCATCACTCGCTCCATAATACTCTTTTCCACTGATCCTCATTCCAATCTTTGTGAGCTTTAGCATATCTTAGCCTTTTCACCCTGTTCTCCTTCCGCAAAAGTGGTTTCTTGGCCGCTACCCTTCCACGAAGACCATTCCTGGCCAGACCCCTGCAGTTACTCTAGTGTAAGGGGAGGTCACACTAAATAGTTGCCACTTTAGCCTATGGAAGCTGTTTTTTCTGATTTTTTTTCTATTGTTGAACACTGCATACAAATTTCCTGTATTTTCTGGTTGTATTCTAATGAAGAGACTGAGAAATGATTATATATAGTCATTATACCATTGCTAAAACAACAAATCTAATGGTGGCCTAAGACTTTTGCACAGTACTGTATGTCACTTCCTCTATGTATGTTTAAGACCCTGGCTAAAGATTACATTTATCCCATCAAAAATAGATACACATAAGTAGGGATCTCAGAGAAATCCATAACAGAATCAAATGAGTTCAGATTTCTATGAATCTGACCCGCAGATGCTGCAGCGGTCTGGCTTTTCTGAATCACACAGATTCCACAGACTTGAGGACCAGATTTTTACTTTCCAAAATTTTATGCAAATCTATTCATAGAACAATATGTAAAATAAAAAAACACTGTCTGAGAATGCACATTTTCCCCATAGGCTAAAGCATGAAAATGCATGGGGGGGATTTGTGCATTTTTGCAAGTGCAAAGTTGCATAAATGTGAACTTGTGCAAATGCGAATTTGCGCAAATTCGGAAAAATGAAAAAAGTTGAATTCCGCCAATGAGCAGACAATGGAATGAAGGGTACCTGACAAACTGCAAAACACAGATGGAATGGATTTTACAAAATCCATACATCCCTACACATAAGCTAATGCTGGAGGGGATTGTGGAAGACTGGAGAGAATCATAGGCAAACAGAAAGGGAAACAGAAGCCACTGGTTACTTTTATCTCTGTCCTGCTGTGGCTTGTTCAGGCTCAGTGCTGAGATAGTCTATGGGGCAAATCCATCCCAAAGGTCAAAAGGCAGGCAGAGGTCAGACGCAGAGGCAAACAGATCAATCCAACTGCAATCCAAGATACAGAGTTTTATGAGGAATCCGGGGTCAGCAGCACAAAAGATCACTCCAAGGTGAAGGAGGGTCAAGGTTCTGGGAGCTGAAATAAGGTGCTGTTCCAACAAGTAGCAGAGCCCTACCCTTAGCAGCTGCTGGAAGAAGTCTTCCTCATGAGTAGGGCCCTCCTCACAAGTAGTCCTTTACTCATGAAGAGCCTTTCTTCTCCTTACAGGGGTTGTTCTGGCCTGCCTCTTGATACGCCAGTGCTCTTGGAGGCTATGAGGTTGCTCAGCCTCTGTCTCAGAGGCAGAGTTCCCACTTACTTACTTACTTAGTTACATTTGTATATTATCTAAACCAATTCCAGAGCAGTGAACAAGAGATAAAATAAACAAAAGATAAAAAGAATGAAACAAGATATTAAAATCATTCTTTAAAAAACAGTGCCAATAAAACCGAGGCTGGTTAACCAAGGAAGACTTCCTGGAAACAACCCACGGTTGGCACCTGCCTGACCTCCAGGGGCAGGGAGTTCCAAAGAAAGGGGCCCACCACACTGAAGGCTCTTCTCCGGGTGGGCTCCAGTCAGGCCACAGGTCCATGTGGAACTGCCAGGAGCATGTCCTCAGTGACCGGGCAGGTTGGTAAGGAAGAAGGCGCTCTCTTAGGTATCCTGGTCCCAAGTTGTTTAGGGCTTTGTACACTAGTACTAAAACCTTAAGCCTGGCCCAGTAGCAAATAGGCAGCCAGTGCAGCTCCCTCAGCAAAGGAGTTGCATGCTGAAAATGGGCAGCTCCTGACAACAGCTAAGCTGCTGCGTTCTGCACTAGCTCCAGCTTCGGGAGCAGCTTTAAGGGCAGCCCCACACAGAGTGCATTGCAGTAATCCAGTCTCTTGCAGGGAGGGACCTGTGGGCATCTCCCCAAAGACCCAGGCTTCTCTTGGTCTTCTGGCACGGGCTGCTGTTTGAGAGCTGATTGAGAGAGACAATCTCTGCTTGTATTGTCCCACTTTTACTGGTTAATTGAACCAAAGAGTTGTGTTAGTGGAGCAGGGCCATTCCTGTGTGTCGGCTACAATCCCTTCCAGCTTTCTTTTCCTGTCTCAGGACTCAGGAGGAGCTGCCGAATTCTTAGCAGTCAGAGCCTGGCTTGCACATGGCTCATGTTGATGTCAGGGATGTATTGTACAGCCAGACTTTAAAACTGCAGCTCATTATGAATGAGTAAGGATGACTCTATAGAGTGCATGAAGTGTATAAACAGCTGCTGTAGCTCAAATGTGTATTTCTGTTAGAGCAGAACAACAAAAAATGCATGGAATTGATCCAGGAATTGGAGGGGAAATGGTTTTGTGAAATGGCCCCTCCTTCAATTTCTCCTAATCATTCTGCTGATTCTTCACCATATTTACTTTGGTCTTAGTCCCACTGAACTCAGTAAGGCTTACATCTGATTATACATAGGATTACACTGTTGATCTGTGACTCCTGCCTCATCCCCCACCCCCACCCCCCATGGCTTGGGATACCTTTAAAACCTTTGGGTCTGCTTTTGAATAAAAGCATTGTTGGTTGTTGTTTAAGAAAAAGTTCTCATAAAAATAAATGCAAAAGTAAATCATATTTTCCCTAGAAACTTGGTTTGAAAGTAGCATTGCATAGAATAGCACACCATGACTTCATGTTTTTAACCAACTGCTTCAATCACTGCCTTTTCTTTGGAGGGGAATTTAATGCTACTGCACCTCTTGGGCAGTATCCAATGCTGTTCGTGCACTAGTGGGACCTACTGGTAGTGCAACAGGAACTTAGAGGTTTCTGAAGCAACTGGAAACGAGCTGAATACCTTTTTCTGGAATGGGGCAGGTCAGTGGAGCTCGCAGAAGGGAAACATTTGTTCCAGAAATGAGTGTTTTTTTTCTCATTTCCAGGGTTGCTTTAGGAAGTGTTAGTTCCTGTTGCACCAGCAGTAGGTCCTGCAGGTGCAACACAATAACCAGAAGCACAGCAGCGGTATTGGATACCGCCCATTGAATCACATCCGCTACCGGAGGAACTATCCCCTCACTTTGTAAAATGGTGTGTTTCTCTGTCAATATTGATCTGCTATCCACTGTAATGGCAGCCCTCCATGACAGTGAGTGGCAAAGGAGGCAGCCATTTTTTTAATGGCAGAAACCATTTTCAGTTTTCTGAAAGTCAAGTGCCACCCCAGAACAGGGCTTTCTGGGGAAAAACAAAATGGTGGCTGCTCTAATTCTCTTGTGCAGAAAATAATTTCTTCTCACTCCCAAAATACAACAAAACCATCAATTTTGGGCTGGGTGAAACAGCTGAGAAATGGTCTTTGTCAATCTGGCACATCCTTATGCAACTGTTTAAAGATATGGAAATCCTGTTCAATCTTGAATCTATCAGCCCAAGCAAAACCATCTTAAAATAAGTGTTCTCAATTATGTGTCATTTACTGATCTTTTACGATTGCAAAAATAATTTCTCTATCCAGAAATCATATGCATACTTCTCATTTCAGTAATACAGACATTTTTATATTTGGTTATTACAGGTTCCTGTTCATGCCTCCATATAAAATGTAGTCCATAATTTCATATTAACTGCATTTAGCAAACCTCAAGTATTTTCCTCCATTTGCAACCTGGCTAGGCTTCAGCCCTGAAGCAAAATTTCAGGTGGCTGTGGTCTAACCATTAACTCTGGCCTGGAATGACTTGAGTTACAAATCAAACAGACTGTAAATGAAATCTCTCTTTTAAAAAAGTGCAGTTAGTGTACAGCATGGGAATCTGGCTTTGTTCTCTGAACTGAGCCTCCAGACAAACTCTTGAACCATTCTTTGAGCATTCCAAAAACGAATCATTATTCACAGACAGGAAATGCAGGTGCTACATTAAAGAACAGTAAAAAGAGCCAATTAAACTGAACAATATAGATTTATCGTTTACATATTTTTAAAAAAAGTATTATGTTTTCTGATTTAAAATACTTCATACTTTCACTTCCTAACTGCCTCCTGCATGATGCTTCCAGAAATTTGACAGCTAGTTAATTATGAAGTTTGACCACATAGGGTTTTTCTGTACTTAACCTATGAAAAAGCCATCAATACAACCATATTTCAAAAAGCTGATATCTGGAGCTATGATGTGCACTTTAACCAGTACGCCTTGTTATAATGCTGAAATCTCATCTGTAAGCACCGAAACTATCAGTGCCTCACATCATGCTAAAAAAATCCATGGCAAATTTTAGCACTATGCGTGCATGTTCACCCATGTTAGAAAAACTACAAATGTATAATTTATGAAAGTATAATAGCCAAAGTTAATTTGTGCACAGAAAAGGTAACATTTTGGATCAGGATACCTGATGCAATTTTTCACCCTATATTTATGGTGGGGACCGTTGCTCTGTAGTAGAGCACATGTTTTGCATGCAGAAGTAGGGATGTATGGGAGCTTTGTTCCTGTTTGCAAATCATGCAAACATAAGCAAAAGCATAATTCTTGGAAATCTTTGCAATTTCCTGAGCTTGCATTTGTATTTGAAAGTGCACACTTCCAAAAATGTGCACCCCCCCCCCCACAAACACACAGCCTCATTTTCACACTTTAGCCTATGGGGGGAAATGTGCGTTTTGGATGTTTGCTTGGCAAAGCATGCATTTTTCATGTTTGAAAATGCACAGTTTTCCTCTTTAAAGAAACAATGCTCACATTTGAGAGTGAGAACAAGGCGAGAAGAGGATCGAGGTGGAAAATGGAGAGCCTCGTCACTCGTTCTCCCATCCAGAAGGTTCCAGGTTTGATCCTTGGCCTCTCCAGGTTGCAATGGCCAGGTTCTCTCCTTCAGGCAGACAGCATTAGCATGAAGTTACCGTGGCCAGTCTCTCCCTCTCTCTCTCTCTCTTTTAGGGATGGTGCAGGTGCCTGACTGGGCCCGGGGGTCTGTCAGACTCCCCCCTGCTCACCACCCCCGAATCCAGCTCGGTGAATTGCCACCCCTGCCTGCTGAGCCGTGCAAGTAGCCGGGACTTATTGGACCCTTCCACTCATGCCCAGCAGCCACCTGTCCTCCTTTCAAGCTGTGCACAACGGCAGCCATAAAGGGCCATTTCCACAACATTTGAGGTCTCTAATGTTGTGGAAATGGCCTGCTATGGGCACCATTGTGCGTAACAGTAAATATATGAAAATATGGAGCCCCCTCTTGTGTAAAAGATGACAGCTTGCATGGAGAAGCAGGCAGCTGTGGCGTGCTCCCAGACAGCTCTCCAAGCCCTCCAGCCTGGCTTGCATGGGTGAGTCGCAGCAGTGACTGCTCGAGAACTGCTGAGCACGTGCTCTGCTGAGTCCGTCCATCCTTACTCTCTCTCCTTCAGGCAGGCGGCATCAGCATGAGGTTACCATGGCCAGTCTCTCTCTCACTCTCCTTCAGGCAGGCAGCATCAGCATGAGGTCACAAACAAGTTAAATACGTTATGGATTATATTAGTCTGGGGATAGCTAGAATTCAGGGCTAAACATTTTCAGATTTTGCAAACAAGAAAAACCCATACTGTAACTGGCACAAATGATACATATTTATATCAGTTACCATGCTTTATTTAAAAACAAAACCCTGCAAGGAACAATAAAGAACAAATTGTATAAAGGTTAAAAAGTGAGGACCACATTAATGCATGAAATGTTACTCTAACACTGCAACCCCACACATGTCTACTCAGAAGTAAGTCCTACTGAGTTCAATGGAACTTACTCCCAGGTAAGTCTGCATAGGATTGCAGTCTAAGCGATTAAGGTTGCAATCCTGTGTGGATTGCCAGCAGCCTCCGAACTCAGAGGCTGCCCATATCCAGCACAGGGCGGGAAGGCAGTGCAGGCGATCTTCGCCTCTGCCACTGCGCTCCAGCTGCCCTGCATTTCTGCTAGACGGGCAATTTCCCATTGTATGGCTGCTGTCCCAGTCTCCTCCCCTCCCCACCCTGGGAATGCCCCCTTTCCCCCTTCTCTGCACTCCATTTTCCGAGTGCGGAGAAGTAGCTGGCATGGCTCTCTCCACGCCAGGTACAAGGGGGAAGGGAGCCAGGAAACCAAACTGTCCTACGCCCCCCCCCGATGCTTGCTGGGGGGCATAGGATTTCTCCCTAAAGTAACCTAACAATCCTCATTGAGTTTTTAGTCTTTAGCCGAACTAGGGTTTTTCTCTACAGTTTAGGCAACTAGAAATCTGGTCTTTTTTTGTTTTTAAATGGAAGCTCTGCCATTCAGTACTTTGCAGGAACTACCAGATTTCCCCGGAAGCTATGGTTTCCCACTTGCCACCTGTTTTGCTGCTATACCAGTTCTTATAGCCCCACATTATGGGCAAAATTATACATAATAGAGGTAGATTGGTGAGTTTCAACAAGGCTCTATTCTGATAACACAGAAAGAAAGGTTGGAGCAAAAAGGGCACGTGTCTGAGGGGAGCTGCCAGCTCTTATCACCCCCATCATCCCTTGTTCCAAACCTGAGACAACTGAATAGCCTGGGACCAGGTTACTTGGCAGATCACCTTCCCCAATACAGACCAGTGTGGTAATTACGAACATCGGAGGAGGCCTTGCTGGTTGTTCCATGACATGCAGATTGCCATCTTGCGGCAATCAGGAAGTGGGCTTTCTGTGTGGAGGCACCCACCTTGTGCCTGGGATCCGGGAGGCACCAAGTATAATTTGTTTCAGGCACCAGTTAAAGGCCCTCTTCTTTACTGAGACCTTCCCTGAGTGAGTGTGCTACCAAGTTTGTTTGTTTTGTAATTATGGTATTGTGTTGCTTTAAATTTTTAATTCATGTTTTATATAAATGTTTTGGCATTTATGTATTTTAATGCATATCATAATGTATTCAATGTATTTAATGTAAACTGCTTGGAGATATTGTTCAATATGGTCAGCGGTGTATAAATATTAATTAAATAAACAAACTGCAACCATCCCCTCTTACAGGTACCTGTGAAGAGGGTCCAAGTCTTGTGTAAAGTCTGGGGACAGCATTTTTGTCTTAGAAATTTATTTTAATTTACAGATCATTTATGAGTAACTTAAAAAGTACTGGTCTGAATAGAGAACCTTGGGGAACTCTACTTCTTACATCCCTCCATTGTCAGAACTCTCAATGTATTCCAACTTTTTGCTTTCTGTTCTTTAACCCTTATTGATCCATAAGAAGAATTCTCCTCTTATCCCATTACTATGTTTGCTCAGGAAGTCTTTGGTGAGGTACTTTGTTAAAGGCATTTTGAAAGTCCAAGTAAACAATTTCTACCAGATCACCCCAATCCATATGCATGTTAATATTCTCAAAGAACTCTAAAAAGTTAGTGAGACAGGAATTACCTTGATTCTTCTTCACAAGGACTTGTTCTTTTATAATATAGAATCTATATGATTGAAAGTTTTATCTTTAATAATGCTTCCTACCAGTTTACAGACTTAGGCTAACCAGCCTGCACTTTCCTGGATCCTCCCAGGAATGCTTTTTAAAAAATATATAATACATGGTATTATATTGGCTATGTTCCAGTCCTCTGGTACAGAAAGTGATCTTCTAACAAAAGTATGCTACGTATTTTTGTTAGAAGATCAGCAATTTCACATCTGAATTCTGTAAGAACTCTTAGATGGATACCATCTGGATCCAGTGATTTATCTGTTTTCAGTTTGTCCATAAGATCTAGAACTTCATCTCTTGTCACCACTATTTACCTCACTCCCTCAGATTCCCTTCCTGAAAGTCTCAGTTCAGGCACTGTTTTGTTTTTTTCCAGGCACTGGTATCTGTTCCACATCTTCTGCAGTGAAGACAGATACAAAGAATTCATTCAGCTTATCTGCAGTCTCTATATTCTAATTTAGTACTCCTTTAACTCCATTGCCATTTAACAGTCCAACTGCCTCCCTAGCTGGTTTCCTGCTTCTGATATATTTAAAGATTTTAAAAAATTTTGATCTCATGTTCCTCAAAATCCTGTTTTGCATGCCTTATTGTCTGCTTGTATTTCTTTCTTTTTTTGTTCTCCTTGTTTGGGTCATGTTTTCTGAAGAAAGCCTTCTTTTCTGTAATAGCTTCCTTGACACTGCTGGTGATCTCTTGGACTTTATGCTATCTTTCCTGATCTGTTGTGTACATTTTAGCTGGGCTTCTATTATTGTGATTTTGAGTAACCTCCAAGCATTCTGGGGATATTTGACCCTCTTTACCTTTCCTTTCAATTTCCTTCTTACCTATACCATCATTTTTTTTAGAAATTCAAATTTCCTCTTTTGAAGTCAAATGTGACTGTGTTACTTCCTTGACAAATTTCCACTTACATATAAATTCAATCTGATAGCATTGTGGTCATTGTTTCTAGTCAGTTCATCAACACTCACATCTTGCACTAAGTTCTGGCCATCATTTAGGATTAAGGCCAAGATTGCCTCCCTTCTGGTCAGTTCCATGTCTAGTGTCAAATGACAGAGTCATTTATGGATCTAGAAATTTTGATGTGACCAGCGCATGCATTTATCCAGTCTATGTGAGGGTAATTGAAGTCACCCATTACTAAAATCTTTTCTCCTTTGGATATGCCCCCAATTTCATTTTGGTCAGGGGGGTGCCCCCAATATTAAATTACTTTGGGGGCTTTGTATTGTCACCCATGGTGATTCTGCAGCAGGGTCTATCTCTCCACAGTGAAAGAGGGAAATAGAGGGGAAAGGGGTCTTTGAAAGAGGGGAAATAAGAAAAGATAGCAAGAACTCAAAATGTCTTTACACCAGACTACAGTGTCACTCAAAATGATGCTCTCTTCATAGAAAGGTCAAATAAGTGGATGAGGACAGGCTTACGCCATCATGGGTTTCATTCAACTGAAAGTCTAAATTAATTTCAGGTAACCCAAACCTCAGAGGCTGCGCATTTTATGTCAATTAGTTGATGTTCATTTTCATTAGTTGGTGTTTAAGATCCTTTCGGAAACATTATGGAAGGGAATGACTATTTGGCTAAAAATCCCATCCCGTCTCTCAGAAGCAGGGAGATAATACTGCTTGCCCAGATATGCTCTTGCAAGAAGGGTTAACATTATGGTGGTGAGCTTCCTATGCTCTGGTCATCCTGTTGATTAATTTTTATTTCACAAAAATTACATAAATACAAAATAATCCTCTAATACATAGTACAGCCAATTCAACAACAAGTGGTTGTTAGACAAGGGCCTGCAATTTATTCTTACTGTTTTGACATAAGGAAAAAATTACATTGCCCTACAATGGACATTGTGAAACATCCAGGATGGAAAAGGAACAAAAGTGGAGATTTATGGAATCTACCAGACACCACAAAATAGACACATTTACTGAGAATTTGGAGTGGCCAAGTGAAAACTTTTTCTCAACTATTGGATTAGACTTCTCAGGCTTCGACTGAGTTATTTGCCTTTCCACAGCAGAACACAACAGAACAGTTATCCCCAGCACCATCTTCCCTTTATCTTTATTATCGTGTTTACTTGTATCTGCATTGCATTGTCCTGCACTGTATTGCTGTATGATGTTTCAGAGTGTACTGCACCCCACAGACTCTGCCTTCCAAAGGAACTTAACAAGTTTTATTCAGCCAAAGCTTTTCCACTGAGCTCCCTCAAGCCATGGCCTCTCTCTCCTCAGGCCAGGAGCGATGGATGTTGCTCCTTAATTACTTCATGGTTCCTTCCAAGAAGCACAACCCACTCAGGTTGAATCCAGCAGTTCTTTCATATTTTTACATATGACGGACAGGATTTAAATGTGCTAAACGATATGGCTGGAGGGTGGTAGGCTTACCATCATCATGGGGATGTTGATTCATGTGGCCCGAACAATATCGTACACCATTAATTCATTCTCATATAACTGCTCCATCTCTTCCCCTGAAGTTCAAGATGGGAACAGGCTTAAGATAAAGGATATTTGTTTTTGCTAAGATGGCCATTTAAAACAAAGCCAACTGCACAACACTATTTCAGACACCATTGATGTGAGATTCAGTTTGGTCCCACAATACATTTGTGAACAAAAAACAGACGTCGTATGGAGTCTAGCAATGTGCGAACCCACCCCCATCCGGGTTCTCTGGGCACCTGCCCAGTTCCTGCCCCTGTTCGCCAATCCCTAGTCTGTGCTTGAGCCCCTGCCCCCACACTTGGCAAGCAGCCTGCACTCACCCCAGTGGTCCCGTCAAGCTCTGCAGTCACCATTTTTTGAAAAATAAAATGGCAATCCCCAAAATGTGCATAGTTGCATATGTGTGAAAATATGCATTTTGCGAATGCACCTATCTGTGTATGCGCAAAATGAGCATTTTTGCAAAATGCACATTTCGCACATATGCAAATACGTGCATTTGCAAAAATGTGCATTTTTGCATACACAAATATGTGCATTCACAAAAGCGTGCATTTTTGTGCATATGCAAATGTACGCATTTTTGCGGTGGCCATTTTATTTTCCAAAAAATGTCGACCACAGAGCTCAACTAGCCTGCTGGGGTGAGTGCAGGCTGCTTGCCAAGCATGGGCAGGGGGCGAGCGGGGCTTGGTGGTGTGGGCAGGGGGGGTTCTGCCAGATTCACAGATGGAAAAAGGCTCCTGCGCCATCCCTAATGGTGTTTCCGTGTAAAAGCTACTTGTGGATATGTTCTTCCACCAATGTTAAATTACCAGTTTGCTAAACATTGTCACAGCTCTACCTGCCCCCCAATAAAATTTATTCTATTGTTCGTTTCATTTATTGTATTTAGGACATTTATAACCCACTTTTCACATTATAAAAAAAATGCTAAAGTGGGTAACACTAAAAGCAACATAACAACAATATTTAAAACAAAATCATAAAAGTACGCAGCAGCAGCAGCAACAGAGTGAATACAACAGCAATCTAGAAAGAGACTGCATAAATAAAAACCAATATCAGGAAAAACCGTGGATTAAACCAAGCCTAACATCAATTGATGTCACTGTTCAATAAAAAAAAAAATCCTTACTAAAACACCTAGGCAAATAAAATGTCTGGCTCTGAAAACTTAGTAATGAAGGTGTCAGGTAGGTGAGCATTTCATACACAGGACACCACCAGTATAAAGGCCTTCTCTCCTGTTGCCATCCACATTGAGGCTGTTCACACAACATGCTAACTCACACTCGGAGGTCGAGTGTGGGTTGTTTGTTGAATGGTGGGTTAGCGTGTTGTCCCAACCCAGGACATTTTCCGCAGGGTGGCTTGTTAACCATGCATTGTGGCTTGTTAACCACCCTGAACAACCCAGCAACAAACCATGTGTTCTCAAGATGGCTTGTTTGAGAAAAATAAGCCATACTGCATGGTTAACAAGCCACCCTGCAGAAAATGTCCTGGGCTCAAACAACACGCTAACTCACGGTTGAACAAACAACCCATGGTTGTTGCCAGCACTGTTTTTGTGGGTTTTTTAGGGTTTTTTTTTTTTTTTTTAACTAGGCTTTTGAGATTGTTCCTGTTTGCTCATCACACAACAGTAGGGACCAATCTAGTACCAGCAGATGACCATTTTCCTTACAGTGTGGATCTGACTCACATTTCTATAAACTTTGGTGCAGATAAATGTAAAAGTCCTGTAAAGAAGAGGTCTGCTATCGCATACCCCATCTGAACCCCTTATGTGCTGACTTGGCAAGTTTTAGGATTGAAGCATATTTAATATTAAGCATATGGATGTTCCCATTGATTTTAGGCCCAGTAATGCCCACTTTAATTAATGAATCAGACTTTTGGCTGGTTAACAGGAATGCAATAGAAATTCTTGCTCTGTTATTGTTTCTTTTTATATCAGGCTACATTTTTCTGTCTTTTATCATCCAGGTGTGCAGGACTTTATAATAATATAACTCGTGTTTTCATCCCCCAGAGAATCTGTGTTATAATTAACCTAATTTTCAGTGATTAGGCAAGAAAACACTCTCCATGAACATTGGCAATATTCAGCAAGTATGTTGGTTTTTAGATGCTGATGCTTTTCTTGCTTTGATTTGAATCCAGGAGCTAAGAATAGGCTGCAACTCAGGCTGAACACCAAGGGGAGGCATATTTTCAAACCATGGAAAGAGTACATGGCAATAAGGATTTCATTCTATTTTGTTCCAGCTGTTAGATCTTGGCATCACAGCTAATCTCCCAACGCATGCTGGTTTTCAGGGAAACAAACAGAACATTTTATAACTGTTTCATTGTTTATGCTCCAGATGCAGTCATTTTTAGCTGTCGCTGTTTCTCTAATTAGGTTCTAGTCGTAGCTACAATTGGTTACAACCAAAAAAACCCCAAGGCTAGATGTTGGAGACACTGTTCAGGGCACATCTGGTTACAACCCCCTGCCACACACACAGGGGTGCGCGCACACGCGCGCACGCGTGCATGCACACACACACACACACGAGAACAGGTTCAAGGTGGCAGTTCCAGCCCTCAGCCTATGCACATACAAACTGAAAAGGTCAGTAAGGAGTTGAGCCTATATGACTAGGTGAGCTTTGTGAGCTCACCAAAATAAGTTGTGAAGAAAGATTAAGCTTTGCCCCCCAAAAGGGGGAGCTGGCTCAAACTCCTTTGAATATGTGAAGAAGGCCAGTGGATCAGGCACAATTAGGTAGGAGACACCACCAGATCAAGATCCAAGATCCAATGGGCTATGTTAATGTTCCATATATGGTACCAAAATCTGGCCTTATCCAAGTTTTTTAAAATATATTTTATAGTAACAATGGAGGAGTGTAACACGACTAGTACCCCATCCATTAACCGTATAGCAGACCACCAGTAGCTCAACAAAAACCTCCAGTTTCTGCTGCCTGCTTGGGGTTGCAAAAACACAGGTGTTGTCAAATATCTAGAAGGCTGCAATATGTGCTGCTTAGTGGGCTGCGTTTGGTTTGGCAGGTTATAAAATTGTGCAGACCAGGGCCAGATCCACACCTCATGTCATAGCGATACTATCCCATCGAGGTGATGTCATATCCCTCTTGCACATTTGTACCTAGCACACACAATGACATCCATTGCGGTATTTTTGGATAATACAGAATAAAAAGCAGGAAATAACCTTAGAAAAGCAGTACACGGAATACGTAATGTGCCCCAACAGTAATAGGGGCACTTCAGTACTGATAAAAGGTACTACTGTAGATCTAGCCCTGTTTTCATTAGCCCAGAAAAAGCTTATCTGTAGAATCTATGTTTTGTTTGCTTTGATATGATGTACACTTCCTATAGAAAAATCCACAGAACGACTGAAAAAAATACCTCTATGTGGCATATGCAAAGAAAACAAAGGCGAAGATGATTGATACTTATTATTATTACGTTTATATCCCACCTTTTTTTCCTCTTGCAAGGAACCCAAGGCAGCTCACATGGTCCTTGTCTTCTCCATTTTATCCTCACAACTAACCCCATGATGTAGGTTAAGTTGAGAGTAGGGATGTACGGATTGTGTAAAATTCATTCCACCTGTGTTTTGCAGATTGTCAAGTGCTGTTCGTTCCATCATCTGCCTATCGATGGAACTGGATTTTTTTTGTTTCCAAATTTGCAGAAATGTGCATTTGTGAAAATGCGCATTTGTGCAATCTTGCATGTGTGGAAATGCAGAAATTCCCCCCAAATGTGCATTTTTACACTTTAACCTATGGGGGAAATGCACATTTTTGGCCAGGGTATATTATTTTTATTTTGTGTGCATCTCTACAATGAAATTCATGCAAAATTTGGGACAGTTAGAAAAATGGTCCACAAGTCCACGGAATCCACCCAACTGGGGAAAAGCTGGTCCACTGCAGAAACCTCAGGTCGGATTCATGAAAATCCAAACTCCTTTGTTTCCATTGCGGATTTCTCAGACATCCGCAAGAGTCAGCGACTGGCCCATAGTGAGTTTCATGGCCAAGTGGGGATTAGAACCTGGGTCTTCCGTGTCCTGGTCCAATACCCTAACCACTACACTACCATGGCTCTCCAATGTGCTGAAGTGCATCCAATAGGCATCTTACACCTCTCCAGTGGTTTTGGACTACAACTCCTATCAGCCTCAGCCAGCATGGCCAATGTCAGGGAGGATGGGAATTGTAGACCAAAACATCTGCAGCCTGTTGTACAGGCTGAATTGTGAAAGTGAAAGCAATCAGCAGAAGCAGTGTGGCAAAGGAGAGAAAGATGAGATCTACAAACCTGCGACACTTACTTGGAAGCGAGTCCGAATTAATTTAGTCAGAGTTACCGGATTGGTCTGCATCAAAGAAACAAATATTCCATTTTAGGTTGTACCGTGCAAACCTGGACAGTTCCCCAAACACTAGAATTCAAGCCTTATTTAGACAACAATCACACACAGCCAATGTGTGGAGTGGAGAGTGGGATTACACTCACTATCCAGTTCCCAGTCTTTGTGTGTTCAGCTGAGGGTCTGAACAAAGCTCATGTGCATACAGCTGTACTCATACAGGCTCCGTAAGCACAAACAGCGGCCCTGTGTTCGCAGGGTTCCTGATCATGCCTAAATGAATCATGGCCTAAATATTCCTAAATGAAGGAATAGATCCTTCATTCATAGGATCTATTCGCACCTTGCACTGAACACATGGAGGTTGGAAATGGGGGCTGTGGGTGCAATCCCACTACCCCCCACCCCCAAACATGTTCCAGCTGAAAGTGTGGGAAAAAATTCAGGATCATCCAATGAAATTGATGAGCAGTAGATTCAGGATGACCAAAACAGACAATTATGTGCTCTTAATTCATTGCCATAGGATGTAGTGATACCTGATGACCACTAGTTTAGTTTAGATAGCGTTCAAAAAGCAACAAATTTATGGAGGTAGTGCTATTAAGTAGAAAGACTCTTGGTCTGATCCAGTGCACTAGTTTTAGTATTTCACAAATGTCAAGATGATTTTCAGTGTTCATTTTCTGTACCGCTGAACTGAATTCCTCTTGTTTTTAAGCAAGCTGATTGCTCGATAGTCATTTTGATAAATTGTGATGTGTGGACTGTTGAATAGGTAGGAGGAAGCACAAGAATTCCCCATCCCCTGTTGACTATCAAGACACATACAATGACCCAGTTCGCATGTAACAACCATCATCATGGTGATCACTCATGACCAAGTAAGATTGTCTTCCAAAGATAGAGTCTTTATAGATAACTCTTTAAAAGGATTAGACAGATTCATAGAAGATAGGTCAATCAACACATTAATGTCTAGCAGAGGGTCTGCAGGTGGCTGTAAAGGCCGATTGCCCAATTCTGGATCTACACAGCCTCCCACAGTGAGGACATAGGTTTCCAGGTGGAAGGAGGTCACGGTGAGGGTTTGCTTGATGTGCCTTCCGCTGAGCTCGTTTCTCCCTTTCGCTCTGTGCTTGTGCTTCTTCAAAGTCCATAGTGCCTTTAATATAGGCTGACCTCCAGTTGGAATGCTCATGAGTTAGAGCTTCCCAGTTCTCAATCCTTATGTTACATTTTTTTAGATTAACTTAAAGAACATCTTTAAATCTCTTTTGCTGTCCACCAATATTCTGTTTTCCATTCGTAAGTTGGGAATAGAGTAACCACTTTGGAAGACGATAATCAGGCATTTGAATAACATGGCCAATCCAGCGAAGTTGATGTTGGAGAATCATTGTTTCAATGCTGGTGGTCTTTGCTTCTTCCAGTACACTCACATTAGTCCATCTGTCTTCCCAAGTAATTTGCAGAATTTTTCGGAGGCAGCGTTGGTGGAATTTTTCGAGAAGTTGGGAGTGGCATTTATAGATGATCCATGTTTCACAGACGTACAGTAAGGTTGGTAGTACAATGGCTTTGTAAACAAGCATTTTGGTCTCCCTGCAAATGTCCCGATCCTTGAACACTCTACACTTCATTTGGGAGAATGCTACAGTCGCAGAGCTCAGGCGATGCCGAATTTCAGCATCGATGTCGGCTTTTGTGGAGAGATGGCTGCCAAGATAAGAAAAGTGATCGACATTTTCCAGTATCACACTGTTAAGCTGGATTGATGGCGCTACAGAGGGGTTGGTTTGTGCTTGCTGGTAAAGCACTTTGGTTTTTTTGATGTTAAGCTAGAGGCTGAGCTTTTCACATGCTTCTGCGAAGATGTGTATGATAGTTTGGAGATTTTTCTCTGAATGTACGCAGATTACGTTATCATCAGCATATTGAAGTTCTATGACAGAGGATGTAATTACCTTACTTTCTGCTTTCAGCCTACTGAGATTAAAAAGTTTTCCATCTGTTCGATATATGATTTCTACACCAGTGGGTAGTTTCCCTTCAACAAGGTATAGAATCATAGCAATAAAGATAGTGAATAAGGTTGAAGCAATGATGCATCCCTGTTTAATGCCTGATCCCACTTTGAATGGATCACTTTGAGAGCCATTGTTATCCAAGATTGTTGCCGTCATGTCATCATGGAGGAGCTGCAAGAGGTTCACAAATTTATTAGGGCATCCGGTTTTCAGAAGGATGGTCCAGAGAGCAGTATGATTTACAGTGTTGAAGGCCTTAGTCAGATCAATAAACGCCATGTACAGGGGTTGGTTTTGCTCCCTGCATTTTTCTTGGAGCTGTCATGTGGTGCAGATCATATCCACTGTCCCCCTGGAAGGGCGGAAGCCATTTTGGGATTCAGGGAGGATGTCTTCTGAGATAGGTAAAAGGCGGTTTGCGAGGATCCTTGTCAGGATTTTGCCTGCCGTAGCTAGAAGGGAGATGCCTCGATAGTTTCCACAATCTGTTCTATCACCCTTTTTAAGGAGAGTGATAATTATGGCATCCCTGAAGTCTGCTGGGATCTCCTCCCTCATCCAGATGTTTTCGATGAGCTTGTGAAGCTGTTGTGTAGCTTCAGGCCCACCTTCTTTAAAGACTTCAACAGGGATCCCATCGGGTCCACTAGCTTTATTATTTTTCATTTGGTTAATGGCTTTACTGACTTCCTCCAAACTAGGGGATACTGCAAGCTCATCTCTGGTTTGTTTTTGTGGGATTTGCAAGAAAACCTCATCAGCCACAATAGAGCAACGGTTAAGGAGGTTGTGGTAATGCTGTGTCCAACGCAGTGCAGTATACTCTTTGTCCTTTAGAAGTTCAGCACCATCTCTTAAGCGTAAGAGGTTTATACCATGGTTTGTTGGTCTGTAGATGGCCTTTGTGGCATTAAAAAAGCCCCGTGCATCATGGGCATCCGCAAAATGCTGGATTTCTTGAGCTTTCATTATCCATCAGGTGTTCTTAAGTTCTCTAGTTCTTCTTTGGACCTCAGCCTTTGCACTGGCGTAGATTTTTTTCTTAGCGGCACAGTTGATGTCTTTTTGCCATATTTGGAAAGCTTTCCTTTTCTTATCAGTAATATGACCAATCTCCCTATCATTCTCATCAAACCAGTCCTGATGTTTCTTAGTTTGGTATCCGATAGTTTGTTCACAGGCTGCAATAATGGAAGTTTTCAGTTTATTCCAGTGTTCCTCGACATTTTCAGGGGTTTCCGTAGGTAGATGTTCCTTGAGGGTTGTTTGAAAGCAGGCTTAATAGGGTCTTGAAGGGCTTGGGTGTTCATTTTACGCCTTGGTTTTCTTCCTTGGAGCCTATGTTGAGGGACAATCTTAATGGCCATTGTGGAACTAATTAATTGGTGGTCTGTCCAGCAGTCGTCAGCACTCGTCATGGCTCTAGTGAGGAGTACATCGCAGCGATCCCTGGCACGGACAATTACATAATCGAGAAGATGCCAGTGCTTCGACTGAGGGTGCTTCCATGATGTTTTAAATTTATTTTTCTAACGAAAAAGTGTGTTGGTAATGACAAGATTATGCTCTGCACATTTAGTCAGAAGTAGAATTCCATTCTGGTTGCTATTGCCAACTCTTTCTTTCCCAATGGTCCCTGGCCACAAATCAAAATCATGCGCAACTCTTGCATTGAAATTGCCCAGGAGGATGATTTTATCCTCCTTAGGTATCTCTGATAAGATGGTGTCCAGCTGGGAGTAAAAATTGTATTTGATGTCTTCATCAGCATCTAATGTTGGTGCATAGGCACTTAGAATAGTTGCCTGCTGGTTTTTGGCAAATTTTATTTGAAGGGTTGAGAGTCGTTCATTAATGCCAATAGGAACTTCTGACAAGAGCTTCATAAGATCATTTTTAATAGCAAAGCCTACTCCATGTATTCGTCGTTCTTGTTCAGGCAGTCCTTTCCAGAAGAAGGTGTAACCTCCTTTTTCTTCCTTCAGTTGTCCCTCTCCTGCTCTTCAAGTTTCTTGGAGCGCTGCTACGTCAATGTTAAAACGTTTCAGCTCCCTTGCAATGATGGCAGTCCTGCGTTCAGGGCATTCACTATCTGTATTGTCCAGCAGTGTCTGTATATTCCATGTTCCAAAGTTCATTTGTCTTTTGCGACCGCTAAATGGTAGGGATGTATGAAAATCACTTACCTTTCGGGGATTATGCTAATGGTTGGGGGGGAGGCGCTCCGTTCCTCCCCCCCCCCCCCGGAATCCTGGCTGGCTGGCTCCACAGGGATTCTGTGGAGCCGCCAGCCGGCTCCGCCAGCAGCTGCACATCCGTCGGCTGGCTAGCAGGGACGCAAATGGTGGTGGCCGTAGCTGCCGCCGTTTGCGTCCCTGCAGTCAGCCGTGATAGGCTACGTAAATGTTTACGTAGCCTATCACGGCTGATTTAAAAGAAAAAAAACGCGCGTACGCAAATGGCAGTGCCCATGGGCACTGCCATTTGCGTTCCTTATTTTGGCATGTCTTAGTCTACGTAAACATTTACATAGACTAAGATGGCGAAAATAAGGGGAACGCAAATAGCATAGCGTTTTTTTGTTTTTTGTTTAAATCAGCCGTGATAGGCTACATAAACATTTACGTAGCCTATCACGGTGTTTTTTAAAAATCTAGCCGTGATAGGCTACGTAAATCTTTATGCAGCCTATCATGAAATGGCGGTGGCGGCAGCTGCTCAGAAGACTGGCCGTCACAGCCGCCGCCGAACCGCCGCCGGAGCTGCCGCCGCCAGGAAGATCCGCCCAAGGTAAGTCCCGTCCCAGGGGTGTGTGGCAGACCGTTCTGCCACCGATTTCGGGGGGCCAAATGCGCTGGCATTCGGCCTCCTCGAGATCCGTGGCGGAATTCTCTGACATCCCTACTAAATGGTGACCCCACTGGATGCGGTAATTAGGGATGGTGGAGAATTCCACCACGGATTTCAGTGAGGCCGAATGCACTGGCATTCAGCCCCCTGAAACCCGTGGCGGAATGGCCTCCCACCCCCCGCCACCCCGTGGAATCCCCCCGGGATGAAGCTTACCTGGGGCAGATGCGGAGGTGGCTCTGGCGGCAGCGGCTGGTCTCTCGGCCGGCTGCTGCGTCTGCAAATGGCGGCCATCGTAGCAGCTGCCATTTGCATCCTTCCAGGCTGCCCTGATAGGCTACGTAAATATTTACGTAGCCTATCACGGCAAAGAGCAGGGGCGCAAATGGCGGCCGCTATGCCATTTGTGCCCCTGCTCTTTGCTGTGATAGGCTACATAAGTATTTACGTAGCCTATCATGGTAAAGGTAGCCACACAAATGGTGTAGTGGCTGCCGTTTGCGTAGCTGCCTTTACTGTGATAGGCTATGTAAATACTTACGTAGCCTACCATGGCAAAGAGCAGGGGTGCAAATGTCATAGCGACCGCCGTTTGCACCCCTGCTCTTTGCCGTGATAGGCTACATAAATACTTACATAGCCTATCACGGCAGCCTGGAAGGACGCAGATGGAGGCTGCTACGAAAGCTGCCATTTGCGGCCGCAGCAGCCCAGCCACGGCCGGAAGTCCAGCTGTGGCTGGCCCCAGCCAGCGGCTCTGCGGACCTGCCGCAGAGTGGAGCCAGCCTGGGAGGATTCTGGGGGGAGGGACGGAGTGCCTCTCCCCCACCGCAGATGTCCCAGCGTGGAACCAGGTAGGTGTTTCGTACATCCCTAGCGGTAATCCAGTCAGGGAGAAGATGAGGCAGACTATGTTTAGGGCACCTTTTCTAGCCCCATCCCCATACGGGGTGAGCAGAGTGGATCCTGAATAGGACTGCTCAGTCATGGATACAGCTGCTGAACTACTCAACTGCCTCGGTCGGTCGTTGAGTTAGGATGACTGAACCTGTATCCATCGCCCATGTGCCGGTCCATGACTAGGGGCTTCCAGATTTCACAGTCCTGCCCCTGTGCCATTCACCGATCGCCATGGGACTTTTGGTTGGTTGGGTTTAGATTGGAAGACGCCTGTGCGTGAATTTGTTTTATGTGTGGAGATCAGTGCACAGTGATCAACACACAGTCTTCACAGAAAACACTCTAATCCAATGGCATGAATATCATGACAATTGGTGGTCCTTAATCTGCTGCAGCCTTCGTCCACCTTCTCAGCCGTTGTAACATACACCTTGTTATCTTCCGCCTGTTCTGCCGTTGAGGACTTTCTTGGATCGTTCTTTGTCTGGTTCCTCCCCCTTGACCTTGCTGCCATGGGTGACCCTGTTGGGAGTACATAACTCCCAACAGCTTCACTCACAGGGTTCATTGGAACACACAAGCCCACTCACCACAGCAAGGTGACAATCCAGCGAGTGAGATGTAGCAACCAATCATGGGTTAATTAATTAACGACATGTGAGTGTGATGTCCCCCACCCCCTGCTCACCACTTCTGCTTTACATCCAGTTTAGAAAACAACCAAGGAATGTCCTTGTTCCTGAGTTGTTCAGCATGATGTGTGAACCCAGAACTCTGGGTTGTTGAGCGGGAAACAACCCAGAATTTTAATCCAACAACAAACCATGGGTTAAAACTCTGGGTTGTTTCCCCCTCAACAACCCAGAGTTCCGGGTTCCCATATCATGCTAAACAGCCCAGGAAAGGGGTGTTCCTGGGTTGTTTTCTAAAGGGGGATGTAAAGCAGAAGCAGCAAGCAGGTGGGAGGCAGTGTGCTTGGGCATGTGTGGCCCTGACAACCCATGAGTTGTCGCTGCATGTGAACCAGCTCAATGCTATAGACTATTAGCAGTAAACAAATCTGCTCAAACAGAAGGTGACTAATGCTTCTTGCTATTATAAATCTTCTATTTACTACTGCTATTAATATTTAAATCATTAGTTTAACAGAGAGTAGGAAACAAAACAAGAACACCTTCTAATTCACATATTGTTTGTAGGGAAAGGAATTCTAGCATGACACTAGTAGCACGCTCCATTCAATCAGGGGCAAATTTATCTAATATTGATGATTTAAAGAAACAACTGCTTGTATCAGAAAAGAGGACAGCAATAATTAAGCAGTAATTAAGATACGCTGAATTGTTTCTTTTTACTCCTGCTTTCTCTTCCAGTCATACCATCTGGCAATAAGTATTTTACAAATCCAGATGCTGAGTTAGACGCACACCCCAATCCAGCTATAGCCACAATTCCCAAGAAATTCAGATTTTCTTACTCAAAAATACTGGTTTCAGTCCTTACAAAAAAGAGGCGGTGGGCGGGGGGGGGGGACACAAGCAGAAGCACTCAAAAAAATACCTCACTTCCCACTTGCAGGGAAATACCATCCTACAGTTTACAACCAACTATCAAGTGAAAACACCTAGAACATTTAACAGAGTAGAAATAGGAGCAACAGAAACACATTTCTGAGGGGCCTTAGCTGTCTTGAGAAGAGTCTCCCAGACTATTTCTGTAAACATTTGCATGTAAATCCCTGGACTAAGGCTATCTTCTGCAAGCAGGCACACTTTTTGTGAGTGTTAGATTCTGAACTCTAAGGGCTCATTTTATGAAGTGCAACCATTTCCTAAGAAAAAATGCACTAGAATGCCACAGAACTAAGCCATAACTAATGTGTTAAGGGAATGTCTGAAATAGCATAGACACAAACAAAACACAAATTACTTTGGAGCTGGGGGGCGGGGGGCATTTTTAAGGTCTGTGACAAATTTATAAAACTTGCTTTATTATCTGTATTACCAAGGAAACACTGATTTATTTGGGTTCTTCCTTGTGACCTTTCAAAAAGATAACCTCGGCTATAAGAGACAATAAGACCTCTGTAAATAAGTAATTTGTGGTGCGGGGAGGGAAGAAGGGTTGCCATTGAGTGTGCACTTGTCTTTTAAAGAAGGCTAGAGGCAATCAAACAGTCTAATCCAGAGAAGGAATCTTAATCCATTCTATACTGGACACATAAAATAGAATGGAATGAGCACTGTGACCCATCAATGAAAAAAGCCATATGAGTCTAGGTGGAAGTTTATAGAATAAAATGTGAAAGCTACAACTCAAGAACTCATAAAATGGGTTTAAGAGGCCACCCTGCTCTTTCCCAAAATATCAAGGAGAACAAACAGTTTTAATATCCAGGTCAAGAAAAGGATTTGGGGAAACAAACCAAGTACCCCAAATAGCTAAATGCGAGCCAATTCACCCTTTGTTACTTGTGCAAGTCTCAACATTTCTCCTCTTCACCGAGATTTTCCTCTGTTTAAGGAAATAACATTACAAAGTGTGCTGCTACCACCATGACTGTGAAGTATCTGGATCACTACATGTTGTTGTTGTTGCTCAGTCGTTCACTCGTGTCCGACTCTTTGTGACCCCATGGACCATAGCACTCCAGGCCTTCCTGTCCTGCGCTCTCTCCCGGAGCGTGCTCAAGTCCATATTCATTGCATCAGTGATGCTATCTAGCCATCTCATCCTCTGCCGTCCCCGTCTCCTTTTGCCTTCAGTCTTTCCCAGCATCAGGGTCTTTTCCAGGGAGTTTTCTCTTTGCATTAGGTGGCCAAAATATTTGAGCTTCAGCTTCAGTATCTGTCCTTCCAATGAGCACTCAGGGTTGATTTCCTTTAGGATTGACTGATTTGACCTCCTTGCAGTCCAGGGGACTCGTAAGAGTCTTCTCCAGCACCACAGTTTGAAAGCATCAATTCCTCGGCGCTCAGCCTTCCTTATAGTCCAGCTCTCACAGCCATACGTTGCTACTGGGAAAACCTTAGCTTTGATTATATGGACCTTTGTCGGCAAGGTGATGTCTCTGCTTCTTACTATGCTGTCTAGGTTTGCCATAGCTTTCCTCCCAAGGAGCAAGCGTCTTTTAATTTCATGGCTACAGTCACCGTCTGCAGTGATCTTGGAGCCCAAGAAAGTAAAATCTGTCACTGCTTCCATTTCTTCCCCTTCTATATGCCAGGACGTGATGGGGCCAGATGCTTTGTTTTTGTAATGTTGAGTTTCAGACCAGCTTTTGCACTCTCCACTTTCACCCTCAATAACAGGCTCTTTAGATCTTCTTCGCTTTCTCTCATTAGGGTGGTATCGTCTGCGAATCTGAGGTTGTTGATAATTCTCCTGGCAATCTTAATTCATGATTCATCCAACCCGGCGTTCCTCATGATGTACTCTGCATATAAGTTAAATAAGCAGGGTGACAATATGCAGCCTTGTCGTACTCCTTTCCCAATTTTGAACTAATCGGTTGTTCCATGTCTGGTCCTTACTGTTGCTTCTTGTCCCTCGTACAGGTTTCTCAGCAGACAGGTAAGGTGGTCTGGTACTCCCATCTCTTTCAGAATTTGCCACAGTTTGTTGTGATCCACACAATCAAAGGCTTTAGCTTAGTCAATGAAGCAGAAATAGATGTTTTTCTGGAATTCTCTTGCTTTCTCCATGATCCAGCGAACGTTGGCGATTTGATCTCTAGTTCCTCTGCCTCTTCGAAACCCAGCTTGTACTTCCGGTAGTTCTTGGTTCGCATACTGCTGAAGCCTAGCTTGTAGGATTTTGAGCATAACCTTGCTGGCATGTGAAATGAGCGCAATTGTACGGTAGTTTGAACACTCTTTGGCGTTGCCCTTCTTTGGAACTGGAATGTAAACTGGCGTTTTCCAGTCCTGTGGCCACTGTTGAGTGTTCCAAATTTGTTGGCATATTGAGTGCACCACTTTAACAGCATCATCTTTTAGGATTTTAAATAGCTCAGCTGGAATACTGTCATCTCTGCTAGCTTTGTTGTTACTAATGCTTCCTACGGCCCACTTGACTTCACTTTCTAGGATGTCCGGCTCAAGTTCAGTGACTCCACTATCATGGCTGTTGGGGACATTAAGATCTTTCCTGTATAGTTCTTCTGTGTATTCTTTCCACCTCTTCTTAATCTCATCTGCTTCTGTTAGGTCCCTGCCTTCTTTGTGCTTTATCATGCCCGTCTTTGCACAAAATGTTCCCTTGAGAGCTCCAATTTTCTTGAAGAGATCTCTAGTCTTTCCCATTCTGTTGTTTTCCTCGATTTCTTTGCATTGTTCATTTAAGAAGACCTTCTTGTCTCTCCTTGCTATTCTCTGGAACTCTGCATTCAGTTGGATATATCTTCCCCTTTCTCCCTTATTTTTCACTTCCCTTCTTTCCTCAGCTACTTGTAAGGCCTCATCAGACAGCCACTTTGCTTTCTTGCATTTCTTTTTCTTTGGGATGGATTGAGTTGCTGCCTCCTGAACAACGTTACTGACCTCCGTCCATAGTTCCTCAGGCACTCTGTCTATCAGGTCTAATCCCTTAAATCTATTCCTCACCTCCACTGTATATTCATCAGGGATATGATTGAGGTCATACCTGAATGGTTTAGTGGTTTTCCCGACGTTCTTCAATTTAAGCCGAAATTTTGCAATAAGAAGCTCATGATCTGAGCCACAGTCAGCTCCAGGTCTTGTTTTTACTGACTGTATAGAGCTTCTCCATCTTTGGCTTCAAAGTACATAATCTGATTTCGATATTGACCATCTGGTGATTTCCATGTGTAGAGTTGCCTCTTGTGCTGTTGGAAAAGCATGTTTGCTATGATCAGCGTGATCTCTTGGCAAAACTCTATTAGCCTTTGTCCTGCTTCAATTTGTACACCAAGGCCATGCTTGCCTTTTATCCCAGTGATTTCTTGACTTCCTACTTTAGCATTCCAATCCCCTATGATGAAAAGGACATCTTGTTTTGGTGTTAGTTCTAGAAAGTGTTGTAGGTCTTCATAGAACCGATCAACCTCAGCTTCTTCGGCCTCAGTGGTTGGGGCATAGACTTGAATTACTGTGATGTTGAATGGTTTGCCTTGGATTCATACTGAGATCATTCTATCATTTTTGAGATTGTACCCCAGTACTGCTTTTCCCACCCTTTTATTGACTATGAGTGCTACTGCATTTCTTCTAAGGGATTCTTGCCCACAGTAGTAGATATCGTGGTCACCTGAATTAAATTCACCTATGCCTGTCCATTTTAGCTCACTGATTCCCAAGATGTCAATGTTCAATCTTGCCATCTCATGTTTGACCACCTCCAGCTTACCTTGATTCATTGACCTTACATTCCAGGTTCCTAAACAATGTTGTTCTTTACAGCATTGGATTTTCTTTTCACCACCAGACACATCCACAGCTGAGTGTCCTTTCGGCTTTGGCCCAGCCGCTTCACTCTTTCTGGCACTACTTGGAAATACCCTCTGCTCTTCCCCAGTAGTATATTGGACACCTTCTGACCTGAGGGGCTCATCTTCTGGCATCATCTCTTTTAGCCTTGTGATAAGTTCCATGGGGTTTTCTTGGCAAGAATACTGGAGTGGGTTGCCATTTCCTACTCCAGTGGACCACATTTTTGTCAGAACTCTCCGCCATGACGTGTCCGTCTTGGGTGGCCCTGCACGGCATAGCTTATGGATTCACTGAGTTATGCAAGCCCCTTCGCCACAACGAGGCAGTGATCCATGAAGGGGAGCACTACATTAGTGATAGCTAATTATGATCTTTCTCTACAACACTCCTAAAGCTGAATAATGTAAACACACACAGACACACAAGGACCGTACCGTTATCATTGATCTTATTTATTTATATTACAACACCCCTCACATTCTTCATGAAAGCAAAAGCCCTAATGGTTATACACACATGCATACGTGCATATCTATATCTATATATATCAGATAAGATCTTCTCTCAAATGAGTGCTCCTCTCTCCCCATGCTTTGAAATCTGATAGAGAGGAGTTCCATCTTTTAGTGATGCAATACTGGGGATCTACTGGGAATAGGGCCATCTCTTGCCCCCCAAATGTGGAATGCCCTTCCCCTGAAGGTTCGCTCAGCCCTGTCATTAGCTGCTTTTCCAAACTTTTGATGGATTTGGGCACAGAAGTAATTTGACTTAAGCTAATGGTGACTTGGCGTGCTCAACATCTCACTTATAGGGATGTTGTTTATCCACAGATAAATTTAACAATATATTTTCGTCAATTAAATGCTAGGCCACTATTATCTTCCCTCTGACACATGAGACATTGAGGTGGGCAGTAAATGTTCATAAAGCTGCTTCTACAGTGAGCTGACGGTCAGGATGGGCTTTGAGAATGCTTAGCTCACAGGATCAGTGTCTCATACCGTAACCCACTGGGCAACAAAAGAGATCTTTCAATCAGGGGAAACACATCTGCTTAAAAAGAAAGTGGAAACAGCAGCCAGAATGAAATAGAAACATCTTGTGGCAAAGTAAATAATCAAACCCATGCTATAAAATTTCTCTCCCAGGAGAAATTGAATATTCAAATGCTCCAACAATGTTTGCACTGCAGGACAGAGATGCTAGAACATTGAGCTCAAGGAATAAAATAAACACCACCTTGGCTTCTAGTGCCCACAAAGCTGACTCCGAACAGCCCTCATTATTATAAACAGACATGAGCCATAGTTCGGGGTATGTAATTTTAGTTCCTGTACCCATACATGAAACATTATGTGAACCTGTGGACACTATTTCTTTGAATCTCTATAAATAAAACATGCTGGCAAGAAGTTTGATTTAATCTTCGGCAGGCATTTTTCCCCCCCCCTTCAAGCTTTGATTGCAACTTTTAACCAGTTTCTTTTGAGCTGCTCTTATGCCTTATTTGTAGTTTGCTGTTTTGCTGTTGTTTTTAGCATGTTTTAATCTTGTAAGCTGCCCTGAAGATTCAGAGTAAGATGTGTGACAGGATATAACTGTTAAAAGTAAATACAAATAAATAATAATTCACTGGAAAGGTCTGATCCTCCTCTACCAAATCAACCCAATTTTCTTTGGACCACTGTTGAACTCTTGCTATCAGTTACATTAAACTGGAGCAAGTAAATTACAAGGAAAAGTGAAAGGGGATGGGGCTCTTCACTTCAGGGCCCCCCCCCCCCATGACTATAGGGATGCGTTCTGGAACACCCTGATCGAGCTCTTATTACACTTTAAAAAGGTGTTATATGCAAGGTGCACATTCAAATCCACATTCCATTGGAAGTAATACTGTGGAGACTGACAGCATGCACACTTGGATCTGATTTCCACCTGAGAGCCCCGATAAAGCAAGCAATGTGTGTGTGTATCCCCCTATGATGGATCAGTACAAACATGTGTTGAATTATGAGCAGAGACGGGAGAATGGATATCCACAGTGCTGGCTTCAGGTTCTTGAAGGCCCTTCGGCAAGGAACCCTCAATGGGTCTCCTCCCTCAGTGAGTCTACCTTCTTATCACCACTGTCATCAGCCCCTATTGCTCCTCTTCCTCTTTCCCATCACTGATACCACCTGCTTGCTTGACAGTCAGATGGCCAGTGAGCAAGTAGGCAGGGGCATCTCCTGCTCCTCCTTCCCACCATCACCAGTGCCTGGGCCAGAGCAAGAGGCAGGTGAACAAGCAGGTTACAACAGAGAAGAGGAGAAGCAATTCCTGGGGGGTCTTGTCACTGAGCCCCTACTGGGGCGTGGGCCTTTGGCAGGTGCCTATTCATGCCTACCCTTGATGCCAACCCTGGATATTCATCTCTCTCTCCCCAGCCCTCATAATACAAAACCAACCAGCAGGAAATTCAGGCAGAAAAGAAAGTACACTGCATAATGAACTTAGGGAATTCACTACCGCAGAGTAAGGGAACAGTGGGTTTAGCTATGCCAGCCACCATAGCTAAAAAAATCTCCTACATTCTGTGGCAGAATACCTCCGAGTACTTGGTCCTGGGGACTAACAGCAGGGATCGCGCATCCTAGTCCCATCCCTTCTTGTGAGTTTTAAGGCATCAAGCTGGCTGATGTTGAGGATACTGGACTATATGGTTCTTGGGCAGGATCCAGTAAAGTCATGATTCCCTCAAGTCTTCTGGTTTTTCCCTCTCAGTGCTAATACAGTCAAAATGGTGTGCCAAGAAAAAACAATTTCTATTACCAGTATTAATCATGCAAGTAAAGCAAATCCACAATAGAATTTGCCCCTTTGCATAATTCATTCTGAGTCTGCTAGTCACAAGGAGGGGCAAAGCCATGCGGAGCTTGGGACATACACATGCACACACCTCCAAGATTCTGATTTTTCACTTGGTAATATTGTCCGTGTGGCATATGGTAAGTATATCTGAATTCTCAGCACACTATCACAAGGGCAGCACACCGTGGCCTCTGCCAGTGATGTCATCCATCAGGGGACCAAGGACCACTGGAAGGCTGCACCCTCAGCCTCCCAGGAAAAGTGTCATGGCAAAAGGAAGACTAGGCTGGTCCCATCCATTGCCCAGAAGAGGAGTTGCATTTTTGCAGAGTGAGGAAATGCAGAGAAATAGCATGCAACTCCTGGTATTCAGGTAGCAGTGCTCCAACGAATCAGATAACATCACTCAGAGCAAACAAGGCTAGTTCAGATTGAGGGACAAGGCTACTTCAGAGTGAGGGCAATACATGTTCAGGAAGCACCATTCTATGAACTAGGTTTTTTGCCCTCAGTGACATTGTCACATAGCCAAATCTGATTGCCTGTATGAAGATGTCACTGTTACTAGGAAAAAGAAGGGCTAATTTCAAACCAAAAACCTCCAAAGGTATAGCTGATCAGAGCTGTGGACAGAAGCAAATCAGTACAAGAAAGGTACATTTTTTGATGTCTAGTGGGAAATATTTGGGGGGCTCTGAAAATCCCGTTCTAAAGTAAAAATATTTACTGGAGAGAACGTTCACCTCAGTCCTAGGTACTACTGGAGAGCAAGCTAAAAGGATGGATTTGGGAAACCTGTAATCTTTAATCAGAGAGAGCTCCCTTCCTGAGTTCTCCTTCTTCCTATGAACTGAACAGAGGAAAACCACTTCAAAGCCATCTTCAGTGCCTCTGTGACATCACCAGAAATTCTTGGTAAAATGTTAAATGTTCTTTATGGGAAGGCCTTGTTTCTTCTTCTTAAACCTTCTCTACTTCTGAAGGCCTTGTTGGATCTTTACTTTAGAATCCCTTTCAGTCAAATGAAGGATTTCAAGTGAGTTATTATTTACTTCTGTTTATTTTATTTTAATAATTTGTATCCTGCTTTCTCTTCAAGAACCATAACTCAAAACAGCTTACAAAGTGAAAAATTAAAACAAAGGTCACCATAAACACAATACAAACAATTAAGTGGCAGCAAGAACAATAAAAATCTTTCTCAGCAGGAAAAGAACAACAGGTGGCTGTATCCAATGGGACTTAAGTTAGACTAACATTGGATACAACCCCAAAGCCACAATTAACAGTAAACAACAGCACCAGCAGTGAGTATAGTCTAAATATAGTAGGCTTGGCTTATTATTTATTTATGTAGCGCTGTCAGTGTTCATGTACAGAAGGAAGGTCCTTGCTCTGACGAGCTTACAAGCTAAAATTCAACACAGGGGAAACAAACATGGATGGCAGAAAAGTGGAGCCAGGTGTAAACAGGAGAATTAATTCAGCTCCATGTACTTAAGCTTAGTTTCGATAGGGCATGGGAAGTAGGGAGTGGAGCCAAAGGCTTAGCAGAAAAGGTGGGTTTCGAGGAGGGATCTGAAGGAAGAGAAAAGCCAGGTTTTGGTCTGATGCCTGAAGGAGTAGAGTGTTGGGGCCTGGTAGACCACTCTGGTATTGGCATTTGACAAACTTGATACCAATGGTAAGAAGGCCCTGCTCCAAGTGAACATTCACAGAACTTCATTATCATCCACAATACATTGTGTGCACCTGTGTAGCACAAACACTCTTAACTTCAACCCTGCGCATACAGTCAGTATTCCAACATACAAAAATGGCAGACAGATTTGGAATGTCCAAACTGCCCCTGGTTCTGAACTGCTTGGTTTTTAAATCAGAGAGAGTTACCCAGAAGGAAAATACACTTCCCAATGAGTTCTGACTAATAGAGACAGACGTATTAAGCACCTCCAAACAATCGATTATCCAACAAACAAATCCAAATTGGTTCTCCGGCTCTTGGAATATGCAGTCAGGAAAACATTTCCAGTCACCTGCTGTGGTTTGGAGGACGGCTGTGCAACCAATTTTTCTGTTGGCAGCCACAGTGAAAGAGGAAGGGCAGGAAGAGCCAAACCAAAAAGACATCCTACTTTTGGTTTATGCCACAGATTTCCTGAAGGATATCCTCCGGCTTCAAGGATACGCATACCGCCTTCCGTGGGATGCTGCTACATATGTCTGGTGTAACACACCATCTGCAGTGGAGCAGGCAAGTATGGTTAGGAATCTTCTAGAACATTCTCACTTTCTGCTACATTTCAGATTACTCCAGCCAATAGTGGCTGCCGTTATTGAATGACTCTTATGAACCCTTGACACATTCACCTACCACTGCGGGGGACGGGGGAGAACCCCATATCTAAACAGTGCTTCAAAAACTACCTACGCTAACATTAAGAATGGTACTATTCAGGTCACAATAAATATCCTGGTAATTATTTCCTCTCCTGGCTGCTGAAAAAACTAACCAAGAGTCTAAAGCTCGGGGAGATATTTCTCCTTTTTTGAAGAATTAATTTGTGCAGGTTTTTTAAACTACAGTTGCTCTTTTCTCTCTTTCTTTTTTTAATAGCAACACAGCTAAAATGTAAACACTGGCTACCTGTAGCTGAAAATAGTCCATGAGCACAAAAACCCAATGTTTTAAACTTCTGCCCTAACCAGGAAAATTAGTATGTGCCGCTATTGCTGATTTTAGCAAGAAACCCAAGTGAAAGTTCTAAAAATACCTTTGCATTTTAATTCCAAAATAGGCTGTTTGTTGAATACATACAATTTAGGTCTTCCAGCCAGTATATTATAATAGTGGTCCACACACATCCAGCTGCATACTGTGGAGGGCGGGTGGGGGGAACCTGCCATGAAACACTTCAGAAACTGTGGGTGGTTCCCCAAACATGAGGCACATACATAAGTACACATAAGTGGGGAAATACTTGTCTACTCAAGCATGGGAACTTTTTTTCTTGAAGGGTAGGAAGGCCTTTGGTTTATTACTAGTTGAATTCTGTTCTTCCCTTATTTGTTAACAGATTGATTTTAAAAAGTAAAAAAAAAGCTTTCCTCAAACCAGAGAGTCTTAAAAACCAAAAGATTATATTTTATTTATTTCTACTATATAAAACAGTTTAAATTGTTTCTCACAACTTTGCCTGAATGATCATCCTTCTTGGAGGAAAGCCTGGTGCTCTCTTATACTGACATGCAAGTAATAAGTATCTCATGTTTAGTACAGAATCACAGACAGGACTAAATAGCTGGAAGGTACTTTGAAGGTTATTGAGTCCAGTTCTCCAGACTGAAACATGTTTCCTCCTGGGGAATGAAACAGGGCTGCCCCCTGTCACCTCTGCTCTTTACCCTCTCCCTGGAACCACTGGCTATTATCATACATCAACATCCAGGTGTTACTGGATACAGAGAGAGGGTGAAGAACATGTGATTAACATGTATGCATATGACATGATAATCATGCTGGGGGATCCATGCCAATCAGTCTCTAATCTAAAGAAAGAATTAGAAATTTTTAGGCAAGTGCCTTTTAATTATTAAAAAACTTTAAAAGTTGATTTTAAAGGTAATTATGAAAAATCCACTATCATGGCATACAATATTCACTCCAACCATCAACATGTTATTAGCCACACTTTGGGAATACCACTTTGCAGAACCCCCTTCAGATACCTGGGAATTCATATTCCCAGGAAGATTAGCAAATTATTTAAAATCAGTTATGGCTCTCTTATAAATACTATGACCAGGGATCTAAAGAAATGGAGCAAACGGAACCTGTCAACTTTAAGTCGAATTGCTGCAATACAAACGTCCTTGATGTTTTCATTTTTATTTCAGTTCCTCCCCATCCTCCTCCAGCCAAAGACTTTAACACCTTGGCAAAGTAAGCTTAATTCATTTGTTTCTCAGGCCAAAGCACATTAAAAATGTACTACACAAAAACAGGCAGAAGAGTTTGGGGACTCCCACACCTTATATCATACTACGAAGGTTTCCAGTTGTGGCAGCTCCACATTATCATTATGAAGGCAAACAAAACCTGGCTATGTCTGGAAGAAGAAAAGCTGAACAAGGGCCACTCATGGGCTTTGCCTTTTCAATCCTAAAAATGAAGGTGTTAAATAGTATTTAAAGCCCATCGATCAAAGCTATCTCCATGATCTGGAAAAAGTGGCAAGCTAGGTTGTCCCTGGTGTGGTCTCCCCTCACCCTATTTCAAACGTACCCAGGTAACTTGGACACAGCTGTCATAACTAGGATTCCTGCATGGGAAAAGAAGGGGCTTCCATTGTTGTTGTCTTTGGGGGGGGGGTTGTTCCCTTCTTTTTGTTTTCTAGATATATAATAAAAATATATTTTAAAATGTTTCCACCTCAGTCCCTGCGCTTGGTTGGCTGTTTTCTTTATTTGCTCTCCAATAGAAAAGCTCAGAGAGGCAGGCATTTATTTCCTGCTCCACCACAACACAGACAGCATAGACTTTCTGTAGCCGCCCTCCACATGCCCACACACACACTGAAAGGGCCCACCATACACATCTGTTAAATCTACCCCATCTTTGGATGGTAGACTGATACGATCAGCACCAGTGCGTAGGCATGGCTGGGCGCCTGCTGGGGGCCCACATCCAGCAGGGACCCACTGACAAGAGACTCCTGGACTCACCCCTGCTCTTACCCTTACAACCTGTGTGTTCACCTGCCTCTCGTTCTGGCCCAGGCACTAGTGGTGGTGGTAAGGAGGAGCAGGAGATGCTACTGTCTACTTTATCCGTGGCTCTCTGCCAGCCAAGGAAGCAAGTGGTAGCAATGACGGGGTAGAGGAGGAGGAGCGACAGCAGGCGGTGACAAGGATGGTGAAAAGGTAGACTCACTGAGAGAGGGGCCCGCTGAGGGTGTTTTGCCCAAGGGCCCTGAACAACCTGGAGAGGCACTGGAGATATGCTACCTTCACTATCAGAAGCAGTGTGGCTCTCTGGTGTGGCTCTCATGTCCTACTTGTGGACTTCCACAGCTGGGAGGCCACGGTGTGAACAGAACCCTGGGTAGATGGACCCTCAGTCTGATTCACCATGGATCTTCATATGTTCTGAAACGGAGTAAAGAAAAGAGGTCATGGACCATACAAAATGAGCCCAGGCTGGATGCAATTATAGGGGCAGAAAAGCTATCTTTTACCAATAATATTACTAATAGATAGACTAGGCGACCACCAAATATTGAATCAATCAGAGGTGGAGGAAAGGTTTCTAGATGATTACATAGGCTCAAAGTTGAACAAGCGCATGCATCTTGCACATGCGCACAAGTGCACAATAATTCCAGGGCATTACACTTCGCACTTGTATTTTTACCGTGTGTGTGTGTGTGTGTGTGTGTGTTTAAAAAGGCTTCCAGGAGGTTGGCAGGAGCATGATTGCACTGACTCTGGCAGCCTTCACAAAGCCTTCAATCAGCTGAGAGGCCCACAACTCTCCCACTAAAGCCCATGAGATGACGCGCACATTGCTGCAGGGCTGCGTTACCCAGCATCTGTATGAAATGTTTAGTGCAGCAGATCATTATCAATCTGAGACCTCTGCACAGGCCCTATGTATAAAAACATCCCCACTGCCAATTAACTATACTGATCAATAGGCAAATTCTCAGTTGAAAGTATAAGAAAAACCTCCTTCAGCCTATACGCAATGAGGTGTATAGGAACCAGATGAATCACTTGCATTTCCATATTTGGAAAGCATATACATGCCTCAGCTGAGCTCATACACAACTCTTTAGTGGAATACATATCTTGGCTTACGCTAGCAGTGCTTGCCATCTGTTGAACTATGGTTCATAAGGAATTCCACATTTAACTAGAGTCATTAAACTTAAGGTGACATTTGAGAATAATGTAATTGGTTGTGAAGGAATCACCATGCAGGGTGGAAATGCCAAAAGGTAGAATAATAAGTCCCTATGGGGTTGGCTTTGAGAATGGACTGAGTCAGCAATTCTCCAATACTACTGAAGACTTCCTCTCCATTCAGGCACTAATTTGTCTGAAGTCTATTTAAAGACCGTTGGTAAAGAGAGCGAGAGATCTTAGGAACATGTGACCTAGTAATGTATTCCATCTGTTTGCTCTGATTCAACACCTCAGTCTCATTCACGAGTCTTTTTTTTCCAGAATTACATACAGTTCTAGAACCATGACTATTCATATCTCCATTGAAGTCTTCTCTTCCAGGGTGCAGGGCTGTATTCAGTTAGCTTCTCCCACTGACAGAACAGCTTCAGTCAGCAAAATAGGGAGGGGGCGATTATCCCCTCCCTCCCTGTACCCCCTGTGTACCCTCAATATCTGCTCCAGTGGGTTGGGGGATTCTCTGGAGCAGATTTTGGGGGCTGCTTGTCGGGGAAGGAGAGGAAGGGAAAGTCCCATTGCACAAGGAGACATCTGCTCACATGACATTGGATTTCGCCCATAGTCAGTTACTTTCCACTGCCATTCATCTCATTCACTGTATTTTCAATACTAATTTAGGTAGGGAAACTACAGTCAGGGCCAGAAATATTGGAACAAGGATAACTGTTTTGGCAGTTGGCCTCTGTACATCACCACATTGAAGCTGAAAGCAAACACACCAGTCCCAGATGAGAGCGAAGTCAGGACTTTCAGCTGTAATTCAAGGGGTTTGACAAAAGTGGGGCACTAACCATTCAGGAAAGACAGCCAGTGGCATACACACACACCCATCGTTGGTGACTCATAAGTAATGGAACAAACCAACATAATTTCAAACTTAAGGATCACCTTTAATACCTGGATGAAAATCCTTTGCAGTCAATGACTGCCTGAAGTCTGGAACCCATGGACTTGACCAAATGCTGAGTTTCCTCCCTCAAGATGCTTTGCCAGGCCTTTAGTGCAGCTGCCTTCAGCTGCTGCTTGTTTGTGGGTCTTTCTGCCTTCAGTCTTGTCTTTGGTAAGTGAAAAGCATGCTCTATTGGGTGGAGATCAGGTGACTGACTTGGCCATTGAAGAACATCCCACTTCTTTGCCTGGAGAAACTCTTGGGTAGCTTTTGCTGTATGTTTTGGGTCATTATCCATCTGCAATATGAAGCGGCGTCCTATCAGTTTGGCAGCAGTCCGCTGAATCTGAGCAGAAAGTATAGCCCTATACACTTCAGAACTCATCCTGCTGCTTTTATCAGCAGTCAGGTCATCAATAAACACCAGAGACCCGGTTCCATTGGCAGCCATACATGCCCATGCCATAACACTGCCTCCACCATGTTTGACAGATGATGTGGTCTGCTTTGGATCATGAGCTCTTCCTTTCCTTCTCCTTACTTTTCTCTTCCCATCATTCTGGTACAAGTTAATCTTGGTTTCATCAGTCCAAAGAATCTTATTCCAGAACTGGGCGGGCTGTTTAGGTGTTTGCTGGCAAAGGCTAATCTGGCCTGTCTGTTCTTGAGCGTCACCAGTGGTTTGCACCTTGTTGTGAAGGCTCTGTATTTACATTCATAAAGCCGTCTCTTGACTGTAGATGTTGACAATGACATGCCTACCTCCTCAAGAGCGTTCTTGACCTGGCTAGATGTTGTGAAAGGGTTCCTCTTCACCATGAGCAGAATTCTGCAGTCATCCACTTTAGTTGTCTTCCGTGGTCTTCCAGGCCTTTTGCTGTTGCTGAGCTTGCCAGTTAATTCCTTCTTTTTCAGGATGTTCCAAACTGTTGTATTGGCCACTCACACTGTTTTTGCTATTTCTATGATGGGTTTATGTTGCTTCCTCTGCCTAACGATGGCCTACTTCACTCACATGGACAACTCTTTGGACCTCATGTTGGGAGTTCCAGTGAACAGCTACCAAATGCAAATGTAACACTCAGAACCACCTCCAGGCCTTTTATCTGCTTGATTGGTCATGGGGCACCCAGGAAACAGGCCACACCTGGTCATGCAGCTGCTTGTCAGCCGTTCATTTAATTACTTATGAGCCACCAATGATGGGTGTGTGTGTGTATGCCACTGGCTGTACTTCCTGAATGGTTAGTGCCCCACTTTTGTCAACCCCCTTGAATTACAGCTGAAAGTCCTGACTTCACTCCCATCTGGGTGTGTTTCCTTTCAACTTCAATGTGGTGGTGTACAGAGGCCAACTGTCAAAACAGTTATCCTTGTTCCAATATTTCTGGCCCTGACTGTAAACATCAATCGTGATAAATAGAACACTGTGAACAATTGCTGGGGCATAAACATTCTTTTCTCTCTCTCCATGCTTTTTTTTAGTAACACCCTAGCACTACAATTATTAATGGAAAGTATCATGGAAGTCAGGCATCTCTTATGTAGATATCATTTGTTTAGGACTGAGATATAAGATTGTATTAGGCATTCTGAGCAAGACCAGCCTTGTGGACATAAGCCAATTTGTGCAGAGATGTTGACATACATCTCTGCAGAATCCTGAACATTTCAACTTTCAGTAAAAGTTTCATTTTTAACATGTATGACTGAAACAGGAAGCTTAAAAAACAACAACACCTGGGGGCTGTATTTGTTGAATTGCACAACTAGAGGCAGATCTACACCTCGTGTCATATCAATATGATCCCCTCATGGTGACACTATATCCCCCTTGCAGAGTTATATCTCAGAGCACATATAATGATCTGTTGTGGTATTTTGGATAATGCAGAATCAAAAGCAGGAATTAATTAACACTAGAAAACTGGTATACGGAATACGTAATGTGCCCCAACAGTTATCAGTGCACTTCAATACCGATAAAAAGCTCTAGAGCATTTCTACACCAGCCTAAAATCGTGCAACTTTACTGGGGCTTTTTGCTTCCATTTGAAATGCAGGATCATGACAGGCTTCCTTTGCATGCGCTTCCCTCCCCCCTTTCCCCCCTTATCTGTGTGTTCTATATGTTTCATTATATAGCCACTAGATGGTGCCATGATCTAGCTCCTCTTATTGCAGGATTTCCTCTTTTCATGAGGGAACTCAACATGCTGTAATTTGATAGTTCGTTGTTTCTGATCTTTTTAAAATGGGATAAAGGTCATTTAGCACAGGAGATACCCTGGAACATAACGACGTCATGTAAAGGACCTGCAAACATCCTTGAGTAACCAGTCTCAATAGCAGGGTAAAAGCCCCACATGGAGAAGCCCTAAGTGTAGATCTAGCCTCAGCCTACATTTGTCTGACTTGCCTGATGACATACGCTACATCATGGGAAGTAGGACTAGCATAAACCAAAGGCCAAATGACATGACCTTGAAAAGTGGGATGAAATATGGATCGCATGAATGTGAGCTGAGACTGGATGCAGACCTCCTTGTTTTTTTCCATGTGGGCTGACACTTGCTGTGCCTTTTGAGAATTCATGTGCTATGTAAAGGCATCTGTTTGCACTGAAAAATTAGGACTTGGGTGTGAAGCAAAGCAACCACCTGCTTCATCACTCTCACAAATTCAGGACTCATTCACTCCAACCACATTTTAGAAGAGCCATCTGAATGATGCCTTGTTAAAAAAATAAAAAAATAAAAATCCGCATATGGCAATGACCTGTCAATGCTAAGCCTTCTTGTAACTGGCACATAAGGATAGGAGATATGCAGGTTTCTACAATCGCAATAAATTCCCCCAGGCTTGAAAAGCAGTTTGGGCATTTAGTGCAAGAGCTGCTGGAAAGGAAACTGTGCCACTCATGCACAGTATTTGTTGCAGTGAGTGAAGGAAGGGGCCATAAACTTAGTGCTCAGTGTGGCATTTCCAGGTTAAAAGATCACCGGTTTCAGGTCTGGCAGATATCTTTTCCTGAGACCTTATAGGAAGTCATCCCCCCCACACACACAAATTTGCTCACAGCGGTAGCAGTGGTGGGAAGCTGGGTATTTAAACCTCTCCCCCCCCATGCCTTTTGCCCAGTTAAAATCCACTACCTTCAGCTGCTGTTGGCCCTGTGGAAGGAGGGGAATGCACCATAGAGTGAGGGGAATAGGAAATACGAATTATTTGTACTTCCTATTCCACCTGCATCTCTGAACATCTAAAGCAAGCCTTACTTTATCTCGAGGTGATTAGTACTTACGGGGAGAGAGTTTTGGTACGCAGAAGTTGAACATGTTCTTGATTCTGCCGAGTGAGCAGGGAAAATGGGGTTGCACTAATTGCATTTGCTTTTGCTTTACCACCAGAAGCACAGGACAATTATGTAGACTACGGCGAAAATAAGGGCAACGCTATTTGCGTTGCCCTTATTTTCGCCGTAGTCTACGTAAAGATTTACGTAGACTACAGCGACCAAATAAGGAACGCGAATGGCGGCTCCCTATGGGGGCCGCCATTATCCGTACGCGTTTTTTTTTTTTTAAAGTCACCCGTGATAGGCTACGTGACGATTTACGTAGCCTATCACTGCTGACTTTGCAGATCTAGCCGTGATAGGCTACGTTAATCGTCACGTAGCCTATCATGGGGGCGTTTTTGTTTTTTTAAAAAAACTTTTTATTTCGCAGCCGGGCGAGGCGGGAAGCCTCCCCCCCGGCCTGAATTTCGGCCGGGTGAGGCGGGAAGCCTCCCCCCCGGCCTGAATTTTGGCCAGGCGAGGCAGGAAGCCTCCCCCCCCGGCCTGAATGTCGTGGGGGGAGCAGCGAAGCGCCTCCCCCCCACCGCGAAAAGCTGTGAGACCAGGTAAGTGACTTTCGTGCACCCCTACAAGGAACCCCAACCCAACCCATGAGAATTTCTCTGAAAGTTCTTCACCATTGAATTACTTTTAAAAAGCAATTTCTCTTCTATCAACTTGAATGAGAATGGTTGAAAAAAATGTGGGAGAAATTTTCAGCACAGCTCTATATTGAACTGCTCCAATGAGAGCTCAATTATAAAAAGAAGCCAAATATTATGAGCTTGACTGTCCTGATTAGTTTTCACTGAGCAACTAAAACACAGCTGGAGTCAACAGAATAACAATAATGTTCTTTGATGGCTGGCAGTGCTGGCATCATGGGTAGGCATAGTTGGGCACATGCTGAGGGCCCAGATCCCAGCAGGGGCCCACCAACAAGCGCTCCCTAGACCTGTTCTGCCTCCTCACCATTGCAACCTGCTTGTTCACCTGCCTCTTGCTCTGGTCCAGACAACAACAGTGGTGGTGAGAAAACAACAGTGGTGGTGGGGAAATCACAGAGCCACACAAAACCATTCCTCTGGACCCACATTCTCCTTTTCTAACAATAAATCCTATTCCAAAGAGAATCAAGTGACTCTTAAGATGATGAGTGGGAAGGGAGAATCCACACAGCCATAATATCACTGTTAATGATATTAAAATAATACATGATATTCTCAGAGCAACACAGAAAAGCAGCCTTTGGAACACAGAAACAAGTTCTGAAAGCATCCAAAAATCCATGCCTTTGTACATGGTTGATGTACAGAGTACTTTGTACTCTGATTGATTTACAAGCATCAACCAGAGCAGGCCTGCTCAGAAGGAGCACAGTACAAAAGTCCAGATTTTGCATATCTCGTAAGGAGGAGGACTGGATTACCCAGGAGAAAACATGGCAAGTTCTGTGTACATCAACAGTCTATCCCCTTGAATCTTCTTCTTCTTCTTCTTCTTCTTCTTCTTCTTCTTCTTCTTCTTCTTCTTCTTCTTCTTCTTCTTGTTTCCCTTGGGAAGCCAACAGGAACCCATTGCAAAACACATAAACAACCCTATTACATACACAGATACACTTACACACACACAGGCACCCCCCTCATTCACCCCCCCAAGCATACACACACACAAACCCCAAGGCATGCACATGCATACCCCAGACCACACACAAAGCCCAGACCACACACAGATAATCACCAAGCATGTGCCCATGCACACGCGCACCCCCTGCCAAAGCATGTACACACAGAGCAACACAGAAAAACAGTCTTTGGAACCTAGGAGCAATCTATTGCCAAAGGAAACACAAAGGTGACAACAACAACAACAACAACAGCAACAACAATGTCCAAAGAGCAACAGAGAATTCAAAATGCTGGTAATAATGGCACCAAGTTCTGAGCATCCAATATCTTTACATGAGCATCCACCCGCCCCACACCCAACTGCCTCTCCATGCCTCTCAGAAATCAAACTATACATGGAATAAGCAAGGTCTGAGCATCCAAAATCCACCCCTTTCCATATCTACAGAGCATCCCCCAAAGGGGAAAAAATGCTTGAGAAACCACAACTAAGAAATTGGGGGGAGGCAGAAAGGAGATCAAGGCTGCAGCTCCACACACACTTACCTGGGAGTAAGTCCCATCAAACTCAATGGGGCTTACTTCTGAGCAGACATGTATAGGCTTGCACTGTAAGGTGGACAAAAAGAAAACAAAAGGGAAAATAGCCCAAAGGCAGAGGGAACCATTATCTACCTTTTAGATCTAGAAAAATCCTAGAAGGTTATGGTGGCAGCAGTAGCAGCATGCACACACACACACACACACACACACACGTGACCTTTTTTTTTTTTTTTACTTTAAATCCACACACTACTCACTCACTCAGACCCTCCTGCTTTTTAGTCCACACAGACTCCGAAATAATAAAAAGAACCAGCTCTTGCTCACTTGCTTCTTCCTCCACCTCCTCCTCCAAAGAAAAAAATCAATGTTTGTTGCTATAAAAATGGGCTGTTCTCTACCACTCCTGCACTCCAGCTGTCCTGTGCAGCCACGTGTTTCATTGTTGGAAGAACGATTTGCTCAGCGGCAGTGCCCTTCCTTGCCAGATGCTTCTGCCAGTTGGGACCGCCTCCGCTTCCACCTGGCGTGGAGCCTGTGTATTACTCACACAGCGGCAACATGGCGCTGTGGGGAGGATCACTACCCAGGGCACCCTTCCAGCCTGAGCCTCTCTTCCCCATGATGCACCTAGGCTAGAGAGCTACAGGAAACTACTGAGCGTGCATTAGCCCTGAGGCCACGGAGCTTTCTGGGCAGGGAAATAAGGCAGGAGTCCTCACGAACAGGAAGAACAGGTTCACTGGGCTTGCCTTAAAAAAAAAAAAGTTGGTGAATCGTGGTCAACGGAGGGAGGAGGAAAGGAGAAGGGAAGAAAGGAAGGGTCTCGGATTTACTGCGGGGATCACCTCCCTGCTCGCCCTATATTAGGAGCCACCTCTGCTCTCCAACCATTAGGTAATACTACACAATGGGACTTCAATCCCCTTTTTTAACCTAGTGCACCAGCTAAAATTAATCTCTGTCTTTGCTCATATGAAAACTGTTGTGTTTCTCTTTATTTCTGCTCTCTTTCTGGTTGGGGACCTGTGTGTCTCGGCCAGGGCAAGAGATGGATCTGAACTGCAGCCAGCCTTTATGTTTTCAGAAATGGGTCTACCATTGCTTCTCTCTCCCAGAATGCTAGGTGTTACCTGATAGCTGCAACACCTACCAGTGAGTCATTCAGTCTGCAATTACCATTTTGAAACTGGCTCTATACTACAGACCTCATGGCCACAAGATCTGGCCTAAGTTCTGAATCTGTCTGCTTCTTCCTCCATCCCCTGCCTCTTATACCACCTAGCCCGATGAAGAGTTCTGGAGAACTTGAAAGCTTGCACAATTTTTGGTGGCATTTTGGTTGGTCCTAATAAAGGTATTGCCTAAGTGTAGATTTTGGAACCTTTTTGGAGTTTGGATTGTTTACTACAGACCAGCACAGCTATTATATATACATTTATGTATATATACATTTATATATACACACACACACACATTTTTTGTGTACACCTAAGATGTTTTAGGTGTAAACCTATCCATCATGAGTATACTAGTATAAAGCCCATGTTGCCACAGGCACTAGTAGCTAGGGATGTTGGAGAATTCCGCCACAGACCCCAATGAGGATGGATTCTAAAGAACCTGGTCCCCGGAGTCGGTGGTGGAACGGCACCACTCATCTCCGCCTCCCTGAGGGCCCATCCAGAGCTGGGTCCTCCTCGCAGCGATCCTGCAGAACCGCCGGCTGGCTCCAGAGCTCCAGTGATACGGCTGCCATTGCCTTATCACTGGTTGAGGGGGACAGTCTGTAGACGCAAATGACATCCAGTATGCCATTTGCAGCTGTAAAGGACTTAGTTTAAGCTAAATGCAGCCATTTATGGCTGCATTTACCTTAAACTAAGACCTTTAGTAGAGCTGCAAATGGCATACTGGATGCCATTTGCGTCCACAGTCAATCAGCCCAGCCAGCGATATGGCAATGGCTGCCGTATCTCTGGCACTTCGGAGCCGGCCGGCAGCTCTGTGGAATCGCCGCACAGCGGAGCCAGCCATCCAGGATTCGCGGGCGGGGGGACCCCCCCGCAGACCCCCCCCCCAGAACGGCAGGTAAGCCGTCCGCCCATTCCTACTAGTAGCCTTAGAATATGTGGATAAAAATATGTTTGGCTGATTCCCTTGCAAATGGAACAACTTTCAGGGAGAAGCATTTCCTTCTTTCCCTACCTCTTCCTCTCTCAACTTTCCAGTTATGTCCCACATTAGCTTCCCTTCAGTAAGCACCCCAATAATATGACCTCCTCCCACTACATTAAGGCAGGCCTCCCCCCACCATAGCAAACAGGGTCTTCCAACCCACCTCCCTTCCTCTCAGCCACCCACACAATTAGCCTCCCTCCTTCTAATAGGAACCCCCTCCCATTACATGAAACCATAGACAGACCCACCCCTCCTCTGTTGCAGGGAAAAGGGGTGTTCCAAGCCCCCACCAAAGAAGCCATTGCTTCTTTCTCCCAGAATGCTAGGTGTTACCCGATAGCTGCAACACCTTCAACTGGGCCTGGAAAAACAAAAGGTGAGATTGGGGGGCAGGGAGAGAAAGAAGAAAAAATGCCACCTTTCTCTCACCTGCCCTGAGCCAGAGCCATCCAATATGGCACTGGTCTTGCCCCCCCCCACTCCTGCTGCATTGCCCCACACACTACCCCCCTCTTTTTTACACACACATAGACACACAGAAATACACAAACCCCACCCGCACACAGAGCATCATCACAGAGCACACAGAGCACCTCCTCACTCTGTGATTCCTCCCATTCAAACAAATACAATCCCAGGGAGGGGGGGAGAGCCTGGCCATTGCCCCTAGCAATCTCCCTAAGGCCTAGCAGCACCCTGTGAAGCCTGCCTGTGAAGCAAAGCAAATAAAAACAACCCCAAAAAGAAACAGAAAAAGGAAAATGGGAGGATGCAGATAATGGAGGTTGAAAAGACATCATGTCAGATTAGGCAGTGTTTTGTGTTCTTTTTAAAAAGGTCATTTAACAATTCTTTAAGTTTCAGGTTGAAAACACATGATGCCAGATCAGGCGCTGTTTGGCGCAGAGCAAATAAACAGGCACCGAACACAGAGCAATAAGAGACTGTTTGGTGTGGAGCAAATAAACATTCTGTTTTGCTATTAAATGTCAGACTTTGAACTTTTTTAAAGTTTCAAAATTTTCTTCGTGTCTACACTGCTCAGGCTTCAGTTTTTTTTAAAAAATGAGCAAAATTGGTCTGGTAGATCTTTAGTAATAAGCGTTATACTAACATATTCTTATATAGATATGCAACCAATATCTGTATTGTACATAGAGATGCAAAATTCTAGGTGCCCAGTCAGCACTGAAGAGATGGAGCTCTACACGAGGCTGTTAATCGGATGTTAATTTGCTGCATCTACTTTTGGTTTCATTGCAGAAGCGAGATCCAAGCACTACACAAGCAGCATTTCCTTTTCTGCTACATAACCACTACATGGCACTGTGGCATAGTGGAATAGCACAAATACTTAAGAGGAAATCACATTTTCTTTTGCTTTTGCAATTAAATGCCACATTTTCCCTACTCTAAAAAAACTCTCCAAAAGTGCTGGTTAGACACAGAAGTGGAACTGGAGGGTCGCAGTGTCATCTAAAGAACCCATAAGCAACTGTGAGTAGGGAATGTTGAGCACACAGTAAATGACTCATGTTCGAAAGCTCATAAAAATTGGGCCTGGCACATGGGTTGCTAAAGAGGGAAGTAAGCAGATTTCTTCTCCCATCCATGGTGTGTAGGGTTGTCAGAGAATTTCTCCATGAACCTCTGGGAGGCCGAATGCCAACGCATTTGGCCCCCCGAAATTGGTGGAGAAACGGTCCGCCCCCCCCCCCGGGATGGGACTTACCTTCGGCGAATGTCCCTGGTGGCAGGGGCTCCCGGCGGCGGTTTGGTGGCGGTTCAGCGGCAGCGGCAGCGGCTGGTCTTCCGACCGGCTGCCACCACCGCCATTTCCAAGTAAAAAAAAACAACAACAAACGTGACAGGCTACGTAAAGATTTACGTAGCCTATCACGGCTAGATTTTCAAAAAACACCGTGATAGGCTACGTACATCTTTACGTAGCCTATCACGGCTGACTTGGAAAAAAAAAAAAGCGTATGCAAATGGCGGCGCCCATGGGCGCCGCCATTTGCGTTCCTTATTTTGGCACGGGTAGTCGACGTAAATATTTACGTAGACTACGGCGAAAATAAGGGCAACGCAAATAGCGTTGCCCTTATTTTTGCCGTAGTCTACGTAAATATTTACGTAGACTACCCGTGCCAAAATAAGGAACGCAAATGGCAGCGCCCATGGGCGCCACCATTTGCGTACGTGCTTTTTTTTTTTTTCTTCAAAGTCAGCTGTGATAGGCTATGTAAAGATTTACGTAGCCTATCATGGCTGACTGCAGGCCAGGGACGCAAACGGCGGCGGCTATGGCCGCCGCCATTTGCATCCCGGCAGAAGAACGTTCGTGGCTGGAGAGGCGGGGCGCTCCCCTCCGGCCAGAATTTTGGCGGGGAGGGATGGGGCACCTTCCCCCCGCCCAGAATTTTGGGGGGAGGGACGGAGCGCCTCCCCCCCACCACGAAGCAAGCTTCGGGATCAGGTAAGTGACTTTCATCCATCCCTAAATTGGTGTGATATGTATGACATGGCTGTCACCTCTTCTTATATCTTTCTTACACTGTTTTCTCCCTTGTCATCCTGACCTCTACCATTTTCCCATTTAATTTTCTCTACAGCCTTTTGAGTTCTTTTTACACATCCTCCTTCTGTCTTGCTTTGATTCCTTTTTTCCATGCTATATTTTCTTCCCAATTCTCCCATTCATTTTTTACCCATTCTACTTTGCTTTTCTCGCCTCTTTCCTCCCTTAAAAAAGCATCCTTTTCTCCAAAAGAAAAGAGTATCCTTGCTTGGAAGCAGGAATTAATCTGAGCCAGGGCATCTGTCTGTCTGTCTGTCTGTCTGTCTAAAACAGGGATATGAGTGTAAAATCTGTTCCTTCTGCATTTGGACTGTTGGGTGCCTTTTGTTCCATCATTCTCTCATTGACCAAATCAGGTGTGGGTGTGTTTTTAGTTTTTGAATTTACGCAAATTTGCCCTTATGCAATTTTGCCCTTGTGAAAATTTGTGTTTGCAAAAATGTGCAAATCCCCCCAAAATGCGCATTTTCATGCCTTAGCATATGGGGGAAATGTGCATTTTCAGCTGTTTTTTACATTCTGTATATTTTTCTATTACTAAATTTGCACAAAATTCTAGAAAGTTAGGAAAACAGTCCGCAAGTCTGCAGAATCCACCCAACTGTGGGAAAGCCAGTCCGCTTCAGAATCCACAGGTCAGATCCATAAAAATCTGAACTCATTTGATTCCATTGTGGATTTCTCTGACACCCCTAATCTAAAATTATTTCAAGACTGCCTAGGGTACCACTCCAAAACCTGTGTTAACGCTAGAGCTAAGCACTGGGATTAATAGCACTTGTAGCAATAAATAATTGGCTGTGAAGACTGCCTTTCCCTTGCCACTAAGCAATTGCAACTAGCAGCCATTCATTGAAGGCAGCCTCTGCCCTCCAAACGTGTTGGACTACAATTCCCATAATCAGCCAATGGCCATGCTGGAGGGAGATGACTGGAGTTTCTGTCCAAGACATTTGAAGAGCACCAAGTTCGGAAAGGCTGATTTAAGAAATGTCTTCCTGGTAAAAGGTCCTTCTCAATCTCTCAGTTAAGTGTTGCCTGGATGGAAGTGTGTGTGTGTGTGGGGGGGGGGGACTGAGAGAGAAAGAGAGGGAGAGAGATCAAAGTGTACCAGTAAGAACAGGGTCCTTCCACTCACAGACTCATTCCAGTCTCCATCTCCATCCCTCTAAGCTGGCTCAAAGAAAATCTGGCACCTAGGCTTTGTAAATAGCTTTGCACGCACCCACCCACCCCTTCAGGAAAGCTATGCTTGACTGCGGGTTCTTTTTGGAGTATATGCTCAGTGGCAAGCCGGAGAATGCATCTGCAATGTGTTAAATGAGGCTGTGAGAATTCACTGTCATTCAGGCATGGGGGGGGGGGTCGGCAGGTGACAGGGATATAACAGAGATGTGGTGGGCTTTGAGGCACACAAAGGATGGGCTGCCAGAGAAGGGAAGCGGGAAAGAAAAACAGGCCAATGCGCCACTGATCTACAACAACAATATCAAGCAACACCAACAACAGCCAATTCATATGTTGCTGTTCCAGTGTGGTTAACACTTCCATACCACACCATTAAAAGCTATACACAGGAACACTTGTGGATTGTGCAAACGATGCAGTCACCACCTACTGCAGCACCATCCCTCCCTGGGGGTCAGCTGTACTGGCTTGAGAAGCAATCACATCATCCACCAGTCTCAGGTGGTTCCTGTATACAGACTTCACCAATGCAGTGGGGGACTAGTGATGAGAAAAGGACTGCTTGCTCTGTTGAAAAGGCTTCACAGTGCGACAGTATCCCTTCCATGCTACATGGCCCCTGAGTATTATTTTTGTGACTGTATTCATAGGCTTAGGTTTTGTGATTCATTGTTTTATGGATTTTATGATTGTGAACGATGTTATAGGCTGTTAAGTGAAAAAAGTGGTACATAAATATTTAGATAAAATAAATAACTCCAGTCAATGTCAGACCACGCCAACCGATCTCAAGGGATGCCATAGAAGGTAGCATAATGCTTTTCAAATGCTTTGAGCTCCTAGGAACATAGGAAGCTGCCTTATACTGTGACAGACCATTGATCCATCTAGCCCAGTATTGCTGACACTGACTGGCAGCAATGGCCCTCAGTGTTTCAGGAAGGCTAGAATTTCAAAAGCTCTGTCTATAGGATCGGATACACAGGCATAAGGACCTTAGTCTAACATCTCTCTGAATTTCACGGGTCTGTCATGGCTGAAATATGCATCACCATTTTGCATATTACGTCTTCCCATATATGTAGACATGGGATCCACTCCTATATAGGCCAAAACCTGGCTGGGGAGTCAGCCCTAAGACAGCTACGTAAGTCACAGTCTATGTGGCTTATACAAGGTTGTCACTTGAGGAATTTCACCCATACAAAGCCTGACGCATCAAGATGTTTAACAATACTTGGTAACAGAACATATTTACAATACTGAATAAATATTAATATCAATAGTGTTTTATTGTTCTTTGTCCTCATTCATTTCATGGAGGAGGTCAGTAAACCTTTCCATTTTACAAGTGGGGAATTTGGCCCAAGGAATATCAATATACTCTCGATCAGCACGGTTCATTGCTCAGTTTCTTTGAACCTAGGACATTTCCAGGCCTAAGTCCAGCATGCAGTCTATTCAACCATGTTAGCTGACTGCTATTAAACACCACTTCTATGTACTTCTAAAAATTACTTTGCAACATCCCCAATCTATGGGAAGCAAAAGAAGGTCTGTGCAGAATCTCTTGTTTTTAGCATCCTGGAAATGTCTGGTGTCTTTACATATAAAACCCTGTTCATTAAAAAATTTACAGGGTGAGGAGAAGCAGTAAGGAAATGATAGCCAGAAAGGGCTAGACCAAGTCATTTTGCTGCCTGAGGCTAGCAGCAAATGGCACCTTCTTGAGGAACAAGGCCAGCCAAATTATTTTGACACCTGAGACAGAAAATCCCACAAATACCTCTCCCCTGGCCTGGCACGATGGAAAATATCCTATTCAACACTACCGCTATGGTAAATTACGTTGTGCTAACGAAAGCGACCTCTGCTGCAACCTCAGTATTGTTTGCTGGCACAACAGGTTTTCTGGGGAAATCTTACACTAGTACAACATGATTTATGTTAGCAGTCGTGTTGAGTAGGATACTGCTCAATAATAATAAATTATTCAACCTTTCATGACACCCAAAATCAGTTGCAGAGGCAGCCGCTTCACTCTGCCTGTTGCTAGGGCCAGCCAGCACAGGTTATAGCAACTCCAAGGCAGAATCAGGAGAGATCTACAGTCCAATAAATGCAAGCCTTTACTTCCACACTATCACAAAAGATGGTATTAACTTTCTTTTCATTTGGTACACAGCTACAGTTCCTCGGCTTGATTCACACGAACTCTTAAACATTCCATATGAGCTAGCAAGTCAATGAAGAATTCCTCACTTTGTTGAACTGGCAGGTTAACCTCCCGTTCATCAGTGGCTCCCACTTTGACTTGCCAGACCTACAGGTAAAGTTTGCTTTTTTCAAGAAAATGTATTGTGCTTCCACATACTTGCATGGAATTTGGGGGCCTGGCAGCCCCTATGGAGATGACGGAGCCTGCCAAAGTTCAGACAGGTATAGTGGTTTTTCTGCTAGCCACAGGTAAAATTTGCTTTTTCCAAGAAAATCTGTCAAAGTAAAGAGCTATATGGGGGGGGGGGACCCTTCCACATACGTGCATGGAATTTGGGGACCTGGCAGCCCCTAAAGAGATGACTGAGCCTGCCAAAGTTCAGACAGTTAGGCCTAGTGGCTTTTGTGCTAGCCACAGGTAAAATTTACTTTTTCCAAGAAAATCTGTCAAAGTAAAGAGCTGTAATTTTTTTGTGCTTCCACATAAATTTATGGAATTTGGAGACCTAGCAGGCCCTATGGAGCTGACTGAACCTGCCAAATTTCAGACAGTTAGGTCCAGTGGCTTTTGCACTAGCCATGCATAAATTTCCTTTTCTCAAAGTCTAAAACAAAAAGTAAAAACTGTCAAGTTACCCAGGGGATTAGAGTTCCTAATCAGAAGGTGTTTAAGGTGACCATTAGGAGGTCACTATCCCTAATCTCTCGTGTAGGATTTTTTTGAGGTGCAAAAAACCTCTCTCCCCCTACTTTTCTTTTTTGCTCTTACACACCCACTGTTGGGAGCATGCCTGCAAAGAAATTTTGAAGAGGGAGTAGGAAGGGAAGAAATAGCTCCATGTGAAATACTGGGATTTCAGACAGCATCTGATCTTACTGCCCCGAACTGGAACCTTTGGCTTCTGCAGAAATTTAGTAGCTTCAGTACAGCAAAGGATCCAATCAGCCTCCACAGACTTCTTTCTCCCCCTCCACTTTAATTTCTCCTAAATAGCTGTAGGACTCAAATAATCCCAAAGGGAGGGTTAGGACTATGTGATGTCATAATCAAGAAACTGCTGGGGCTTTTAAATAGGTTCTACAGTTTTAAAAAAACTAGAAAAAGCGCTCAGCCACCTCACCTCATAAAGTTAATTTAGGTACGTGCAATCCTTGCAAACCCTGCACAGCCTCCTAAATTCCTCTGAAGTACTACCTCTCTGAAAGGAGCCACTTGGCTTAGGGAATTCTCTTTGTCCCCCACCCACACACACATTTCCAATCACCATTCTTCTTTTCTTCTTCCCTCCCCTATCCTGTTCTTTCTTCCTTTCTCTTCTTTATTCCACCCACAGCATATCTTGGGGAATTCTTAACGAAAATTCTCTTCGGTGGGCAAGAGAAGTTCTGAACTGTATTTGACTTTACACAAACAGACAAGAGGGTTGGTTTTCTCCCTCTCACTCAAGTCTTTGAGAAAAGTGGGTTCACATGGGTGCAGAGAAACAAATCTGGGGCTGTTTTGTTTGTCGGTTGCCATTATCCAGCAATAGGAAGGGCTGTAGCTCAGTGGTAGAGCACACACTTGGCATGCAGAAGGTCCCGGGTTCAATCCCCGGCATCTCCAGGTAGGGCTCAGAAAGAATCCTGCCTGAAACCCTGGAGAGCCATTGCCTGTCAGTCAGTGTCAACAATTCTGGGCTAGATGGACCCAGGGCCTGACTCGGTACAAGGCAGCTTCCTATGTTCCTATGAACAGAAAGCTTTAATAAAAAGAATAGGAGTTTGGGGTTTGTTTTTTTAAGTGGAGGGGAGATAAATATTGCTAATTTATGCAACCCTATGTATGCCTACTCAGAAACCCCGTTATGTTTAATGAGGCTTACCTTCAGGAAAGTGTGCATAGGATTCCAGCACAAGTTACTTTTGCAGGGAGGTTTGCACCTTGATGGTCTGCATGTTTACTCAGAAATAAGTCCTGAGTTGTGAGCATGGCACTGCAGGCTTAATACAGTGCCCACCCAATTTCGTCTAATGAATTGACTACCTTTTCAGCTCAGTCCTATGCATGTTTTGTCATTTGTGTGTGTTTTTCATTTTGCATGAACTATAGCTTCAGTGGTGAGGGAAAGGCACTTAGTACATGCTCAGAGTTTCTCGATAACTTAGCCCTAGTTTTGAAAACAGATTCATTGGCTGAATCCTGGTGAAGTCTTGGCACAAATGAAGTTATGGGGAGGAAGGTACAGTGCAAGCTTGTGCATAACAAGGAGGAGGTAGAGAGGAGTTGACAAAACAAGACATCTGTTTTTATGAAGAGTTGCTGGAGGATGGTAGGATGAGGAGGGATGGTTGCATGGAGGGGAACAGAATTGGTAGCGGGAGAATGTAAGTGCTCAGTAGTGAAAGAAAAACATTCTGCACATGCTCAGAGGCACTCTGTATTTAAGAACATAGGAAGAGCTGTGCTGCATCAGACCAAGGTCCATCTAGTCCAGCATTCTGTTCACACAGTGGCCAACCAGATGCCCATAGGAAACCCACAAGTAGGACATGAGTGCAATAGCATCTTCCCACCTCCTGCTAACATTAGTGAAATGTAAATAAATTCTAGTAATTCTAAATTTGCATGCATGTATATCCTTCAGAAACTTTGCAGGTTTCTTGCCTGGGGAACACCTCTAATGACCTGTGCATTTTCATACAAATTTATCCAAAAACTATTGGTGAAGGGGTGAATGGAAAGGAAAGCAAATCCCTCCCCCAAATTGGAGAACTCCCCTTCCACATGAACTGCTGCACCTATCCTTCTGAAACTTTGCTGGTTTCTTACTTAGGGACAACTGTAGGCTGTCTGTAATTTTCAGAACAATGGTCCACAAGGAACATAGGGAGATAAGTATGTCCTCTTTTGGAGACCTCAAAATGTCAAGGCCAACCTTGCACAAAAACTCTTGTGCCTATCATTCTGAAATTTGGCAGACATGATCTTCTCTGATGGGGCAATGAATCCTGAAATTTTTATCCAATTCTTCCTAGGAATAAAAATGCTATTGGCAGCTCCCTTTAAAAGAAAATCAAAATATAAACCCTGCACCTATTATTCTGTCATTGGGCTGGTGTAATCCCCTTCTAGGGGGCTACTATGCCTGAAACTGTCATACAGTTCTGACCAAGAGAAAAAAGTTAAGAGGTGTTTTTTTTTCTAATTTCCCATGGTAGTCAACAGGAAGCATAAAGACTCATTTTTCCAAACATTGACTCAGGTTTTGTGCTGAGCTGAAGTGGTCCAACTACAAATTGGCCAGAGCAGAAGCGGGGTGTTTTCCAAAATGCTGAATCGGGGTCTGAGTTGAAGTGGGGTGGGGGGGGTCAGTGCACACCTCTTATGTAAGTATATATGTAATCTATACAACCCCCCTCACACACACACACACACACACACATATATATATATATTAGATGTGCATTTAGACGTGTGTGTGTGTGTGTGTGTGTGCGCGCGTGTGTGTATATATATATACAAATTTGTGTTATGGGCTTGTGCCCCGGATCTTTTAGGAACCTAGCAATGCCCCTGACGTACTGGAGCCAGGGCTCACAGAGATGCAATGCTGGCATTTATATATATATATATATATATATATATATATATATATATGTGTGTGTGTGTGTGTGTGTGTGTATATATATAGGGATGCTGACAACAAATGCCACACCCTTCACACCCCCAGAATTCCCTGTTCCCTCTGAGCTTAGCAGCAATCCTCACAGTAGCCTGGGAGGAAATGAATTTTCCCAACAATAATATATTGTTTTCTGTTGTAATGGAAAGTATTTGCGGTGCCCTCGTCTTGAATGGGCAATTCAGACCCATTAGTTTTACAAAAGATCTGCTCCTGGTAGAGACCAAAACTGCTAGAACTGAACTGTTGATATGGATCAATGCAGCTGCCTGAATATTTGGACTCTCCTGGGGAGGGCAGCATGGCTAAGGGGTACTCCTTCACTTCATGAGGTACTCCTTCACTTCGAAATTTACCACTACACCACTGTCTAAAAGAGAGGAAACTTGTCAGGAAGTAGTTGCAGAGGCACTCCTCAAGCATGTCTGACATCATGAAATGTGGTTCAAGTGAAATGTCTTTATAGACCCATGTAAGACACTGCACAGCACAATAAAGATCCTGGATCTGGAATGCAAATTTCAGTGTGCTGCCATTGCTCATGAAATTGGACTAACATGTATTTTTAAACCCGTAAACACTGTGGAGGACAGGCCTACCACCTACCGGCTCATCCACTAGGCATTAAAAAAATGACTGCAGCTATTTTTGGCACTCGTTAGGGTCCAGGTGGCCCATTTGGCCTGATTCACTTGGCCAGTTTTCCTTTGCATCTGGGAATTCTGACCCTCCTGCTTCTCAACTAATTGTATCACATTATCTTCTTTTTGTTTGCAATTTTCCTCTCTGGAAAAGGTTGCAAAAATCTCATGCGCTGTGTTAGAAAGTCTCAATTAACCTCTAACCTTGCTTTAATGCATGCAGCTTGGGTTATTTCTCACACCCAACCGTGGGCTCATTAACACGTTGTCATAAAACAAAAACTGTTTTGACGGACTGTAATTGCCGCTAAGCGATGCTGAACAATGGGGCTCTTGTACCACCACTGAAGGGGCGGTGTAAGCAGCGAGGCCCATTGTCACAGAACCGGCCAGGGTGAGAGGGTTCTGTTGGAGGCGACTTTCAGCCCATGGCTTGTATCTCTTTAAGCTTTTAAGCAACCCAGCTTTCTAGAGCTGAGAGCTGATGAAGGCACCACATTTTCAATGACACGATGCTCACCTGACAATGCTGCACAAAGCATGAGTGACAACTCCCAGGGAGAACTGCAGAAAGATTTCCCCTCCACGCTGCAAATATAATTAGTTTATGTTAGCTGGAAAAGGCCAGAGGTTAGAGGTGGCCAGGGCCCTTTTTGTTTTTAGGCAAGATAGTGAAATAATTGCTTGACGCTCAGATCTGCAGGTGCTTTATGAAACTCATTTGGACTTGGCAGCCTGCAGTGAAAGCTGATTTCCTCTCAAACATTGCTGGATTCCTTGTGACAGAGCCGATTTGCTCGGACAAGGGTGATGGCTCATTCATGCCATTCATAAGTAAAGTACCTGTTACAGTCAACACTTGCTTTGGTAACTTTGTTCAAATGGTCAGAAAGAGTGCTGTCCTTCTAACACTCACCTTTCAAATGGTGAGCCTTAAAACTGAGAGAGCAGGGACTGGAGAGCGGGAAACCCCATGCAGGTACCAACCCAGAATGTGGAGAAGAGAGGGCCAAATTGTCTTTTTCTCTAAAGATCTCTAAAGAAAACCAGCACATCAGCTCAGCCTATTTTTTTCCAAGACATATTACCTCACCTATTGAGACGTTCAAGGAATTATTGATTGGACAGACTTCCTTGTTGGTATTGACCACCTTCTCTGGGTATGCACCTGTACATATGATACCTTGAGTATGAACAGAAGGACAGCTTTAGAGAATGGATAACTTGAGTGGAGGGACAGCCCTCTATGAACTACAAGATTCATTGCCTTTCTCCCAGGAGATTTCTCCTTCTCATCTAACAGCAGCCTGCTATCCTGAGGGAAGAAAGGAATTTCCTAATTTGTTCATTGTCCCATAAGTCTCATTAAAAACTGTCCCTTAATCTTAAAAATACAGGGATCATCTAATTCTCTGGCTTTAATTCTCTCTCATCCTAAAAGCTCAAGGCAACCCTTCCAAAAGGCAATCCAAACTTTCATCCCAGGTATGTTAGAAAATGTCTCTTTCCACACAAACGCTAGATGCTTAGATAATCTGGGAGGGCCCTGCTCTTAGGATGGACAGTTATGAATTGCCATAAAAGAAGAAATGCTAATTTATATGTATAGATGCAAATGTAGAAGATTATTATAATTTAAATATAAATTCAGTACATCTCACCACAATATGGAAGACTGTGACCAGGTGACCTGTGTGCCTTGCTCAGCTTGCTGTCTAAGCGCTGTTGATGGGCAACTTCAAGGCCCCTGATCTCTCTTCCTGTGGTTATTTATAATGGATTTGGACCAGACAGCCCTTCAAATAGAGGACATCTTAAAACAGACAATGTCTTCAAATACAGGATGGTCCTCTGGCAGCCCTTAAAACAGATGACATGGCCACCCTACCTGCTCCAGATGCTCTCTCTACAAGGCTAGCATCCACAATGCACAGGGCCTTTTCAGTCATGGCATCCCTGTTACGGAAGGCTGGAGACCTCATTGCTGGCTTCCCTTTGGTCTTTAAAAAAAAGCAAATGATGAAGACCTTGCTGATTCAATATTTGGCAAATATATAGCCTGGCTTTCAGCATATGTACTGAAAGAGGACTGCAATTAAAGAAAATGTGCAGTCCCAATAAAATTACAGCAATAGCAATAAAACATTATTACAGGGCCGATCTACACTTATGGATTTTTCGCTTCCAATGAGGTTTCACCGCCCGTCTTTCACACTACGCAGTGCCTGCCTTGAATTGGAACCGGAATTTCCTGCTTCTGTGCTCTTGCTTTCAATACCCTGATATCCCGGTATTTCCCCTTAATGTGCTCTGATTTTCCACCTTTGCTACCATATCTGGTTGTAGTCCCCTCCCCTGCCTGTCCATATATGGCAGTGCTTGTATTTCCCTCCTGTCCAATCACAGCTCTCAAAGGCCCCATGTCATCTTCTGGCTACTGATCGCATAGCTTCCTCAGCACTCAATGTTTCCTCAGCAACAAGCAAAGGGCTGGATGTGCATGCGCTTGTCTGATCTCGGAAGCTAAGCAGGGCCGGCCCCAGTCAGTAGTTGGATGGGCGACCACCTAGGAATCAGGCTTCCTGCATTGAGCAGGGGGTTGTTCTATCCTGTAAATGAGACTAGGTTTTACCCCCTCCTATCCCGCGCTTCGGATTTTTTTTTAAAAAAGAAGGCGTTATCTTCGAAGAATCATGGCTTCTCCACAATTTTTTTTTTCTAATTCAGGCATGATCTTCGAAGATTCAAAAATTTGAAGATTTGAAGTTTCAAATCTTCAAATTTTCAAATCTTCGAAGATCATGTCTGAATTAGGAAAAAAAAATTGTGGAGAAGCCATGATTCTTCGAAGATAACGCCTTAATTATTTTTTTAAAAAATCTGAAGCAGGGGATAGGAGGGGGTAAAACTTAGTCTCATTTGAAGGGATAGAACAACCCCCTGCTCAATGCAGGAAGCCTGATTCCTAGGTGGTCGCCCATCACACTACTGACTGGGGCCGACCCTGCTTAGCTTCCGAGATCAGACAAGTGCATGCACATCCAGCCCTTTGCTTGTTGCTGAGAAAACACTGAGTGCTGAGGAAGCTATGCAATCAGTAGCCAGAAGACGACATGGGGCCATCGAGAGCTGTGAGTGTGGTGGGTATGGAATCAGCAGAAACAGGAAGAGTTTCTGAGCCTCCAACGAGAGCCTCCATCTTTAAGAGCAGGAAAACAGCACAGTGCTCGAGTGTGAAGCAGGCTCGCGCATTCAATGAAGCACCGCAATGGGGAAAATGGGTGAGTGTGGATAATCATGTTTTAATGCAAGAGCATTTAACCCGACAGGACACCGAATTCATTGCTATGGCAGGCGCAATGTAGATCAGCCCACAGTTGCAGATTAAAAACAGAGGTGGCATTAAACAGCACCTTAGTTGTAAAAGTCTTGCTGGAATAGAAAGATCTTGACAGCTGAGATTTTAAAAGAGCCAGTCTCCTAGATCTCCCACACTGAATTTGGCAACCGAACCCAGAGCCATCACCGAAAACAAGTGGTCACAAGTGTGATAGATGGTGGGACTGCCCAGCGGCTTTGGTCTCTAGATCTCAAAGAGCAGGAAGAAACATAAGGAAGATGGTGCTCCTTCAAATAACCTGAACCCAAACCATAAAGGGATTTAAAACTAAGAACCAACACCTTGAATTAGGCCCAGAATCAAATTGACAATTGTTGGAACTCATAGGGTAAAATCCAACGCAAGTCCTACTTAGAGTAGACTCACTGAAATGAATGGGACTTAAGTTGGTCATGACTAACTAAATCCCACTCATTTCAATGGGTCTACTCTAAGTAGGACTTATGTTGCATTTTACCCATTGTGAACAGGTGATGTTTTGATTTTCTGCTGTGTGGGGCTGGGTGTATGTATGTAGATTTTATAACGTCTTTTATTATGATACATATTTTGACTTAGTGTGACATTTTATGGCAGATGGCTTCTTTGTGGGCCCAGAAGTGGGTGGAAAATTGAGTTATAAATGCATTAAATAAGAGAAGTAAAGAAACTCTTCCCTCCCGCCCGCCCTCCCTCCCGCCCTCTCTCTTTCTGCTTTTCTTTGTTAACTTAGGGAATTTGCACCAGGCTAATGTTTGTGTGTGCTTTAATCCCCCCAAATACTACCAGGAGTAGACTGTGTAGTCTGCACCTCAACACAGCAGGTACCGAAGACGTGTTTACATCTGTGCTCCTTGTCACATTTCATGTTTGCCCCCCTACATAATTTTGGCACATTTTTCCACACATACCCAGTTCCTCCTGTTTCATTGTGGCCTCGGCTTTTACCATTTTTGTGTCTAAAATAATCATATTAATCACAGGACTTCTTTAATGAGGTACTAATTTTTGCAGGGGGAAAAACCACTAGAAAGCACAGTGTTAAAAGGTGACAATCAGTGACCAATCATGGGAGGAAGTGTGGACCATACTAATTTCTTACTTGTACTGGCACATCACATGGAATATGTTGGCATGATGTGTCACAGCATCTCTCATGCTTGTATGGAAAACTGTTCTGCAATTTACCTCATTATCGCCATGGTTCTTCCTGCCTCCCCCCCGCCCCATTTTGTTCATTTATTTTCCCTAGAATTGTTTCAGACCCTGCACAATCCCTGCATACCACACATTTCCCATAGTCATTGTTCCCCCCAACTTGCCTTCTCCTTCCTACAGTTTCATCATAAACCTTAGAAAAGGATGTGTGTATCTGCAGGAAATGAGGTAAGAACACTCCAGGGATCTCAAGGGTTGAAATGTGTAAAATAAAAGGGAACAAATAACCCAAATAGCAAAAAAAAAAAAAAAAAGTGTTGGAAGGAATGCTACTTTAATATGTGAACTCCTGGAAAGCCAAAAAACATACAGAAATTCCAGGCTGAAAATACATCAGAAATACTGGACCTGACACCTGCAAATACTGCCACCGCCACCACCTTCCCCTTCTCATGTTCCCCAAGGGCCCAGTGACTTACCTGGGGCAGGGAAGGTGGCAGTAGTACTAGTTGCTCCCCACCCCCCAAGGGAGTTTTTTTTTCCTTTTCTTGCAGGGGATGGGACTGGGACTACCAGTCCTAGAATCCCCGCTGGGAAACTAACAATATTCTGCCAAGGAGAAGGCCCTCTAAAGGCATCAAAGATATTTTAGGTCAGGGGTGAGCAACCTCTGGGAGTCAAACCCCCCACCATAAATCTACACGGGCTATACCCTGCCTCTGTACTACTGCCAAATTTGCTGCCAAAATTTGGTGGCATGACTGGGGAGAAAACAATCCCCTCCCCTCTTTAACACAAGGTGTACAGGGAGCCTTGTGTTTGAGGGAAAGTGTCCACGAAGTGTGACTTTGCTTTAAAACAAGGTGTGTGCTCCATCATGCCGCAGTGCCAAATTTTGTCGGTTAATTCCACAGTGGGGCAGTAGGGCCCACAAAATCAGCCAGGGTGGGGTGCATGCGGACAACAGGCCACGTGTTGCCCAACCTCTGCTTCAGGTATAGAATGTCATGCCTCAGGAGATTAGACCACATAAACTACATTATGCCCTGTATTATACATTCTAAAATGCAAAGCTGCCCCATGACCGCAACCATATGGAAGAAGGAATGCTTGAGCTGGGCTGTCCATGCTTACATCTAATCCCCAGGAGTCCCTGTTCCCCCATCCATTTATCCGTTCATTTATTTAGAGGAAGAAAATTAATGAGCAGGGCATTTGGAGAGTCAGCTGTTTGCGTGAATGCCCGGCCCACATTTTACTTCCTCCATGCAGCTATATTAATGGGGTATGAACTGGGGCTGTGATTCTATGAGCATGCTACTTTCTCAACAGGAAGCTGTGCGTGTGTGCGGGGGGGGGGGGAGGCAATCCCTGATTATTGTTGAATATTCTCCAAGAAAAGGGAGGCCTCCTTCTCTTTAGTGTATTGGCATAAAGCTGGACTCTCCTGGAGTGTGCAAATAACTCTGTACACACACTGGGCAGGCAATGAAATCCCAGCTCCATGCTAAACACTGCGAGGAGATTCTGTTTGTTTGCTTTCCTGGTCACAGCAATGGAGCGTGGCCTAGAAAAACATGGAACACCAATCTGCTCCATTGCAGTCTCAACAGAAAGGGAATCCCATCTCGAGGAGGCGATATCAGTGTCTAGTTGTAAACAGAAACCCGATTTAATTAACCCTGTATGCCACTTGTTTTCTGCTGCAACATAAATAATTACAAATCAAGCAGCAATTCAACCTTGGCCCTCTCTGCTGACCGCTTAGCAAAAATAGGATGAAAGCAATTGTTACAGCTGGAGGGCAAATCAGGGAGTGTGAGTTTAATGTTACTTTGCATTGTGACAACACAAAATAGTAAGATTAAACAAAGTCAGGTTTGTTCCCCTTGTCACCTATTATTCATGTTGCTGACGTTGGTTCTATCCACAGCCATCCACATCTTTTCACCAACACCGCAGCAGCACGGGTACTATCAACAGACTTAATGTTTGGTCACCATATCTGTACCTCTGGCCGTGTACACAAGAGTTCAGATTACACATTGCTCACTTTTGTTGTCAGTTAAAGTGGGCCACTCATAAGGCATGCTTAAGCTCCATCACCTTTTAAAGCTGTTATGTATCGGGCGGGGGTACTGTGGCCTGTGGCTTAGTTATTGTTTTGAACCTTGGCAGCTCCTGTAGAGCTGGTAGTAGCAACAGTGGGTGGAGCTTCTGCTAAGTGGCCCATTCTGTGTGTGCCAAATTAAAGAACAGTTGTATTTGAGGCCTGCTGGTTCTGCAGTCATTTCTTCTACCTGTACAACAAAAGCTAAGGTCTGAGAAGGTTCCAGTTTTAGATATATTTAAACCCCATGTCCTGAATTGCTAAAGGAGTATCATTGAATTCCTGAACTCCTTAACGAACTTCTTCATTATTTTCCACTATACCGCTGATAACAAAAGTAGTTCCCTTTTAATCTAAACTAACCAGTGCAACCAGTGCAGAACCATTTTGCCATGTTCTCCCTCCCCTCTCCACTCATTCCACTTGGCAGGGCAGGAGGGAAAAAGGACTAAGAGGGAATGAATTGTAGGCAAAAGTCCCATGCACACTGGGGTTTATGATTCAGAATCTGATGCATCCATTTGTCAGCCACTTCCAACTCCTACCTCTTCGTCACAGTGAGGCTCCCCCCCCCCCGCCTTTCCCTGCTCGTATCATTCCCTCCAATACGAAATTTGGATGATTTTTGCTTACGAGTTTGGAAGCAAAAACAGGACCATCCAAAAATAAGGAAGCAATGTCTGCATATGGGGCGGACTCCCTAGATATTGTACATTAACAGAAAAAGAAACTTGAAAAACGCACCCACAGACAACCAAAATGGCCCAACAAGAACCCGTGATCCTCCAGATGATTCCTACAGAATGTTCAGGGCAGCTGAGCTACAGAGTGTTGAGGGTGTCCATTGAAAAGGAACATGGACGGGGTGAAGGGATTCCTCACTGCACAATACATGGAGATTTCCGAAGAGGTGAAAGGAAAAAGGACACCTTTTTTCCCACTCCCCAAAACCTACTCACTGTCTAAATAGCAATAAAGTACTCCCAAAAGCAGCCAGCCCCAAGCCTGAGCCCTTCAGTGCTACATAGCACAGCAGGGGATGTTTATAGAAAATAAGTGAGGGGCAACAGGGAAGCTGTCCCTTCCTGAAAGCTTTCCCACACATACAGCATCTGTAAGCACTGAAAAGCAGTATAAGGCTTGCTGGAGCCCGGAACAGTAGTACTCATGCTGGGACCTGCAACAAAATGTTGCAGTGTATCAACAGCTCCTATTTTGAACCTATGTTAAAAGGCTTTTCACAGTGATGACTTCAAATTAGGATGATTTTCCTGTTGTCCTTAGAGTTTCTTCTTTCTCTTTAAGTGAAATCATCAATTCTTTAATTTCAAGGCCATTCCCTCTTGTCTTATTCAGTGGCATTAGAGAAGAATCTGTTGCCATCTTGTGGATTGCACTGATAACGGGTTTGAAATCTGCTATACTGTAATCTGCCCCCATTGATCTCTTCAAAGCTAAATGTCCTCTGTTCCTTCAACTTGTCATCACAAATCTATAGCAATTGCTTTCTGTTCCATTTGTACAACACCTACTTAAGCCACAAAGCATTTGCCATACATTTGAAGCAAGGGCTGGTGAACTTCACATCTGGACAGAATTTATGATAAACACAGAGCTTCTTAATGCTCAAATTTAACTGGTTTACTCTAGCAACACAATTTTCCTAAGCTACATATACTGGTCTCTCTGTGGACAATATTACCAGTCTTTTTTCTTCCTGCTTTTAAAAAAATCAATATTCTACTCAACACAACATAATGCCTGTGATTATAGTATTGGTTTCAAAAGAATTTTTTTTATTGATGAACAGATGCACTACACATCAAAGGGCTCCTCATTCTACTGAACAGCAGTATGTTCTAACTCAACTCCCCCTCATACTTTTGTGTCTGAAAAACTCAGATGTCAGTCTCAGATACGCCCCCATTGCTTACTTAAACAGACATCTGGAAACAGACAGTATCCCACTGTGAAATGGAACAAATATATTAACTATGAGAGCAACGAGATTTCACAGGAGCAATAAAGTTGTACAGAAGTGGCTCATAGACCTAAGGCATCAGTACTGGAGGCAGGAGGACTTCAGTGCGGAAAAGGATGTGGGGAGTTTAGGCTCACTAATAACTGTGGGAAGACGAAATAGAGATGCTTTAATTGTTTGACAATTAATTCTCCATTTTCCCCCTGCAGTCATGACTGCCAGTGACTTGGCATGAACACTAAAGGTTGATCATGACAGTGCAGCCACATGTATGAGTGGATTGTTTACTCAGCAAGAGCCACAACACAATAAACGTATACGTCGTCACTGAAAATGCAGACGTCTACGCAGCCAGAACCCTCTCCCAGGTACAACTTGCCAATATCCAGGAAAGAACTTGGAAAGAGATTCAGTTTATTCCATGTCCATTGTTCGCAGATGCTTTTCAGAAATCCCACACATTCATCATTAAAAAGTAGTTATTAAGTTAGGCTGTTTATAGGCTTGGGGGTGATACTGTAGAACAGAGATAGGCAACCTGGTGCACTCCAGATGTTTTGGACTACAACCCCCACAATCCCTGGCCATGTAGCTGGAGCACATGGGAACTATAGTCCAAAACTTCTAGAGAGCACCAGGTTGTTTCCCTTTCTGTAGAGCCTGCAATACATTTTTATGGTCTCTAGTCAAATTTGTTTTTAGTATGAAATACTGAAAATAGCTGCCAACAGCATAGTCCATATTGTTTCAACAGATGTGTATGGATGTTGTAGGCACCAATTAGACAGTACCTGTGATGTTACTGTTGAGAAATAACAGTTTCCCTTATCCCAATGCCTGGAGCACTTCTTAAAACCTTTTAGAATGCAATCCTATCGACTGCGACCTCAATGATTATAAGCCCCCAAACTCAGAGGCATATGATCATCCTATGCAGGGTGGGAGGAGCAACAGAGGTGATCTTCACCTCCCTGTCCTCCTACCCTGCATTTTTCGCTAGGCAGGGTTTTTTTGCCCAGCTAGTGATGGTGCTTCGGAGAGAGGGGGAAGGAGGCTGGAAGAGGCTCAGGATAGCTTATATCCCCACTCACTGAAAAGCCCCCTTTTCCCCCTCTCCAAGGTCGAGTTCCTGACCTCGGAAGACAGCTGGTGCAGTTCTTTCCGTGCCAGCTGCGATCTCCAGTTCCCCCTTTCGAGGTTGGAGTGCTGTCTCCGATATCAGAGAGGGGACTCTGAATAATCCTGTGGCCCCTCAGACACTCTCTAGGGACTATAGGATTGTTCCCTCCATTTATTTATTTTAGTATAGCACACTATATATATATATATATATATATATATATATATATATAAAATATAGTAAATAAATGAAATAATAAATAGAAATAAATAAATATATCGTATAAATAAATAGTATAGCACAGTGTGTAAATCCACTATCATGGCCTGATTTACACATAACAACAACCCATTGGTTTAAGAACCGATGGACTGTCATGCATGAGTGAGCGTTTAACGGCTAACCCTAGTAGTTAGCCCAAGGTTTGTTGTTTAACCCCTAAACAACCCAAGGGTCCAGGTTCACATGTCACGCTGCGCAACCTACAAAGGAGCCAATTGTGAGTTGTTTGGTAGATTGAAAGGAGGAGGTGTGCTGCAGGTGGTGTGCCCGTTCATGCACGGCAGTCTCCATCAGTTTTTAACCCAAAAGGTTGTTGTGATCAGGGCCATTGTGTCGCACCCTTTAAACAGAGAAGCACTTAAAGGAGTCAGCACAGGAGTGAAACTGACTAGAGCAGAAGGTACTTACAATCCAGTCTAGTCAATTACACAGTAACCTTGATTTGTGTAAAACAGGGGAAGTGGCTGCAATTAAGAGTTGAGGGGAAGGCTTTTCTCCTCTGTAGCAAGGCTTCTCTGCTGTACACTGTTTGTACACTTATTACACTACTCTTTCCTGGGTCAGACAGTACCACAACTAAGGAAGACCTTGTTGGTCTACAGAAATGATCTAATTTATTTTATTCTTATCCTGCCCTTCCTCCAAGAAGCTCAAGGTGGTGCACATGGTTTGCCTCTCCCCGTTTTTATCGTCACAACAACCCTGTGAGGCAGATTAGGCTGAGAGGTAATGACTGGCCCACTGAGCTTTATGGCTAAGTGAGGACTCAAACCCAGGACTCCCCAGCCCCAGTCTGATATTCTAATCACACTAGCTCTGCACATAGCCCTAGGAAGACTATGAACACTGAAAGTGGCTGTGTAAACAAATCGCTTTTCACGAAAGATACCAAGCGTAAGCATAGTTCCTTCAGATTTCCTTTCAACGTTGAGTTCCCACAAGATAAAAAAAAATACTTGAAGTCAAGTATGGCTAGATAGTGTTAGTATCTCGGTATATTAAAAAAAGAAATGAATGGCTCTACTAGCAATTTTGGCAGCAGGAGAGACTTGGCAGGTGCTGTATAATCCATATTCTCATGCTAAATTAACTCTGGAGAATCCAGTCTTGAACATAGAGAGGTGGCCTTTTATGTGGAGGAATTGGCCTGATGGCGGGATGTATTCTTACTATCAGTTAATAGGATTGGACAATGAGTTTTTATCATTTTCAGTATTGTAGTTAGCTATCACTTATCATCTAGTGCTAGTTGGCAGTATATTCAGCTACAGCATTTGTTGGAGTCTAGATATAGGCCATGAGCGATGAGTACTTCAGTTCTTCCTACACTGTTGGAGGAATTGATTGATTCTTTACAGGAAGCTAAGCCTACAATAGGTGCTTATAAATGTCCTTTGGAATGTAGTAATGTAGATGTTCAGAATGTCAGAGGGAAATGGGAGTTGGAATGCTCTATACAGCCTAATCAATGGACAGTTGTCCTGGTTTCCATAGGTATTATTTCTGTAGATTTAAAACTGAGGCTGATCTAATAATATTGATGTTTCGCATATACTGGATACAACAGAGGCTTGATAAGAAGCTGACTAGCTCTGCTAGAAGCTGGTGATGTAATGTGGACAATGCCTCATTGAGGCATATGATGTGGGCATGTCCTGTAGTGGCTTCTTTTTGGTTGGGAGTCATTGCTCATAGAAATTTTGTTCTTGAAAAGTTTGTGATAATTGCAGATGTTCATGTGCTTTTGGATTACATTCCTGTGATGTGGGGATTAACAGATGGTCAGGAAAAGTGGATACTGAGAGCCCTTACAGTTTGCAAAGAGATGTATACTTCAAGCGTGGAAAGATAAACACCCACCACCTATCATTCAAAGGTCTGAAGATCTTACTGCTCTTGCTACATTTAAATGTATCTTCTACAGCTGTCAATTTCATATAGATATATGGACTGCTTATAGTAATGTATATATTTGAAACAGAAGTGTTAAATACTCCCCCCACTTTCTTTCTTTCTCTTTCTTTCTTTCTTTCTTTCTTTCTTTCATTAAGGGTGGTGTATTGTGTAGGGATATGTTTTATGATATGTTCTTCCTTTGTTGTTGTAGTCTTCTTTTTTCTTTCTTTTGTGGCTCCCCACTTTCTTTTCTTTTGTTATTGTTTTATTTGCAGATATAGAGACAGAGACACAGGCTGAATCTACACATAGCAGTTTTACCATTATCATACTTCAGTGATAACTATTGGTGACCATTGTCATGTGCACCAACAGATATCATTGCAGTATGATAACGGTAAAACTGCTATGTGTAGATTCAGCCATAGACAGAGAGAGAGAGAGAGAGAGATTGATGTAAAGCGGCACAACAACAAAGCACCAAGAAGGCTCTGGATCCACTGTGGATGCAGTCAGGCTTAAGGTAAAATTTATAAGAAAGATGGGGATACCCATTTAACAGCACAGCTACTAATGAGGGTGGAAGTCGAAACGTTTAGCTTAAAATATATATTTCTAATACTCTGTTAGTCTTTCTATCTTTCTGTGTGTGTGTGTGTGTCTGTGTGTGTGTGTGTCTGTGTGTGTGTGTGTGTGTGTCTGTGCGCATGTGCGTGCGCTTTTTTGAACACAGTGCTGCAGGGCAGCTATACCAATCTGCACTAGGGACATAGGAGGCTGCTTTATACTAAGTCAGACTGCTGAGCCATCTGGCCCGGTACTGTCGACATTGACTGGCAGCAGCTCTCTAGAGTTTCAGGCAGGAATTTTTCCTTCCCTACCTGGAGATGCTGGGGATCAAACCCGGAACCTTATGCATGCAAAGGAGGTGCTCCACCACTGAGCCATGGCCCTTCCCTGTTAGATTCATGTTCAGGGGTGGGGGGATGGGAACTTTAGCTGAAATATCCCAACCCACATTTACATCAGTTACTGAATAAGGGCCTGCTTATTCTCAGTGGTACTCCTGATCAGGTTCCTTTTGAATCTTCCTGTCAATTCTATGGTATTCCTTAATATATTGAGTAGGCTGCTTGAGGATTTTGCTCAAGCCACATTTTTAAGCAAACTGACTTAGGGAGCAATCCGATGGCCGCTAGACAGCGGCTAGACAGCCATAGGATATCTGGTTTTCCGGGAACCGACCTCGGAGCCTGCGCTCTGAGGTCAGTTCCCAGAGAACCGACCTCCTCGCGCTTCTGCGCTGCCTCGGAAGCAGTGCGGAACAGCCCCATCCTCCGTGCTCGCAAGAGGAGCGCAGAACGGTTGAAAAGGGGCGTTCCGGGTGGGGTTCCAGGGTGGGGAGGGCGGAAATGCCTGTGCGACACATCCAATGTGTTGTACAGCAGCCTCCTCCCCTGCTCTGCCCTCCCGCAGCTAGGCAGCCACAATCGGCTGTCTAGCTGAAAATGCAGGGCAGGAGAAGTGCAGAGGGAACGATCCCATCTGTGCTTCTCCTGCCCTGCTTTGGATAGGCAGTCGCCTCCTAGTTCGGAGGCAGCCACCTATCTGAATAGGATTGCGCCCTTAATTTGCACTTCCTCGACTAGTACATGGATTGGAACATCTTTATCCTTCAGTTTTCACGTCTCTAATTTTTGTGACACAGTTCTCAGCTCAACGAATATACCCAAATGTGTACAAAATGCACGTTTTAGGTTAAAATTTATACAAAAATTAGTCCTTTGGGGTAAAATTCATACAAAAATGCATAGTTTGCACACACACACAATTTAAAAAAATGTGAATTTTCATGTGGCTGATGGTTGTCGGGTTTTTTTTTAAGGAAACATGCGGATTGATATGGAAATGGGATAGACCTGACTTATGAATTAATACATGCAAAACTGACACAGCCCAGGAACAGACTGATTCATCTAACCCTAATATTGAGTACTTGGTAGAAAATAGGTTGTCCTTTCTCATTACAGCTGTGGGAGGTAGGTCATTAACATTCAGATTTTACACATGGGGAACAGTGATCAAAATGACAACCTGGCCAATACCTCGTAAAAAGTACACGACTGAACAGGAATTGACTTTTGGTGACACACAGACATTGGGACAATTCAGACATTCAACAGCTAGCTGAGTCAGTGCTTTGAGTGAGCAATTGATCAGAAACAACCCAGCATAATGCACAATAACAACATGCTTCTGTTCATACACTGGGGTGCTGATTAGCAATAACCTTACCCATCTCAAGACAAAATATCTAGTCAGGTGTTAAACAGGGAACAATTAGGAGTAGAAAAAAATGTCCATAAAAACTGATGTCCATTTAAAAAAATGCACTGCTGGCATTGGAGAAGGCAGAAATGTTTCAAATCTCCCTAACATAATCTAACTTAAAAATAAATAAAAATTAATCTCTATTTGTCACAAAATGAAAGTGTGTTTGGTTAACACAATTCTTCAGATTCATTAGCTCTGGTACATTTTGTGCACCTTTGTTTTTTTAAAAGTTGTTTTACATATTCCCCACAGTATGCATGGCCTCAAATGGCAAAATAATAATAATAAATAATGTTTCAATGATCACAGATTTAATAGTAGCCTGTAAAGTGATTTGCCTTTAACTACATCCGTTACTTTTAAAAGTCTTTAGCCAAACATATCTGGCTTTGGTGGCCGCTGAATGAATTGGATTAGTTATCTAGGGTAATATGTACAGGCTAGCAAATTATGTCCCACCAGGGCCAATGTAGAAATGAATTGTGGGATTCTTGTCAAATTCACATTGTTTCCTGGCACTGTTGCAAGTCACTCAATTAGACACCTTCCAAGACCTTTCCTGGCCTAAATGTAGCTAATTGCTCCTGTTCTGTGGACCATGATTCATCGCACAGATGTCTAAGAACTTCCAACTACTACACAGTAATAAAATCAATACATGTGCTGCTCAGACAGAATATACTTTCCAACAGAATATCATTTACTCATTCCCCACCCCTACCCCTTTTATATGATTAATCCAAAGTAAGGAAGAGCTCCTTATTGACTCGTGACATGGCAGCCACTGTTACTTGGCTTCCCAAACAAGAGCAAGTTTGTATGAATGCAGCCTTTTATCCTTCATCTCTAGGTGGAGTCACGTTCACACTTGAACCCAATAGCAAAAGACCTTGCTGTTTAATTTTCCAGTCTTTGGAGTATTGTAATCTGTTCTCCAGCTTTTGATTTTGTCTATGTACTGGTGGCAAGCAAGACTAGAAATCAAAGATAGAGAAGCAGAAGCCAATTTCTATACGGAACGCCTGGGAATACTGTAAAATTTTTATACTGTATATGGGAATACAGTATAAAATGTTGCCTCTGTGCCCCTCCCCAAATGCAGGGAGAGGGAGCACAGTGTGCCTAAGGGTAAGATTGGTATTGATGAGAAATGGAGCATTAAGAATGTCGCTAGTAGTTGTCGATGCTTAGGTTAAAGCTCTATAGCAAGGGTGGGCAACTTGTGGCCCTCCAGATAATTTGGCCTACAACTCCAATCAGTTATGAGCCCTTGATTAAATGAACTGAATTTTATCGTTCTGGTAGTTACTTAACCTCAAAATGTGTAGATAAAACATCCTGCATCTGCATGCAGTTCTAACTAAGTGAATCCAGAAGAGCAAAATGAATAGGTGGCTACACATATTTTGTACAATTTTTACAGAATCACTGATACCTTGGTGTAAGGTAATCCATACAAGCATAGCTGCCTATATTAGCAAAATTGTCAAAGGGGCAGCGATTCCCTTCGTAGAATCACCTGGGAGAACATCCTCCTACTGTGTTGTGGATAGGAGTGAATATAAAAGGAGTATGAAAGAGGCTTACTGGATCAAGGACCAGGGGTCCATCTAGTCCAGCATTCTGTTCCCCACAATGAGCAACCACATGCTTCAAGGAAGCCCATTAGCAGGGCATGAAGGCAACTATCGCTCCCCATTGTTTGCTCCCCAGAGGTACTCTGCCCCTGAACATAGGTGTCCCATTTAATTACAATAGCTTCTGAGTAAACATGTGCAGGATCATGCTATATGGCTGTAATTCTGATTACACTCAGATGTCCCATTAATTTAAGTGGGAACTGCAAGTGCATAATCATGTGCAGAAGAGTTGCAGCCTTAGGAAATGTAGCCAAATTTCTTAATATGGCTCCCATTAGCAAAGCATCTAGCCAGAACAAAGAGTATGCAAACGTGATCCTACAGACTAATGCTTATTCCAACAGCAAAGATTTGGGGAACTTTTAACAGTAGCTTTGGCCTGGAAGTTACAGCTTTTCTAAGAGATTTCTCTTGTTTCAGTCAGGTAACTGATTGCCTTTCCCAAGTGAACTACTCTTCAAGTTACCACCAGCAGCATCTTCTAGATTTACTATACCTCTGTACTACAGGTGCAGGAGCAAAAAGAGAGAGACAAAAAAAGTGGGATTTAGTTATACGGCTAATACTTACATTCTCTTCATGTCTGCTATAACACTACTGGAGAATGGGATTGACAGAACTGAGAGAGAGAGATTAACCTGGTCCTCAATAAAACAGGCTATGGGTTGTGTGAGGGTTGTTTAACCCTTGCAAAACACACCCTTGTCAGGTTTGGGTGACACAACAAGCTGCGGTTGTGGCTTGAATATTCAAAATGGCCACACACACACACACACACACACACACACCTCAGCCCACTATGGCTTTTAAAAGCCACAGTGAACTGTTTGATCATGCAAACCGGCAACTTGTCTCAGTTTGTGTAGTACTGTGTTATGGAAAATTAACTCTGAATCCACATTGATTGCTGATCATGCTTAATAACTGAACAAGAGGACCTAATACATACAATCAAACAACTAATTAGTAAACTGCTGAAACCACTGTTATAGAGAAGTCTTATGTTAGAGACCCTAAATTAGGGCACAATCCTAGATTGATAGTTGGCAGTCTCCAAAGTCGGACGCTGCCAAGTATCCTAATGCAGGGCGGCCAATCCTCGCCTCCGTGCTCTAGCCACCCTGCATTTTTGCTAGATGGCAATTTCACCTGTCTAGCCACAGGGAAGGAGGCTGGGGTGAGCATAGGAAGCTCTGTATGGCAGCTTCCCCAATCTCCTCCCCTCCCTGTCCCCCAGGACCACCCCCTTTTCCCCATCTCCATGCTCAGGTTTCTGAATGTGGAGAGGTAGCCAGCACGGTTCTCTCCATACTGGCTATGAGGGGGAGGGGAGCACAGTTTACTGGCTCTGAGCTCGCAGCCCTGTCTCCGTCCTCAGAGCCAGTGAACCAAACAATCCTACGGTCCCCCAGACACTGCTAGGGGCCATAGGATTGCTCTCTTAGACTGGAGAAATCTAAGCATGAACTCTATATATTTGTAAACCACGCAGAGAGCTTTGGCTATTGGGTGGTATGGAAATGTAATAAATAATAATAATAATAATAATAATAATAATAATAAATGATTTCCTTAAAAACAAAAAAGCTTCTCCAATTTTAAAGGCATCTCAAAAGTCCCTTTTGAAATGTGTAAGAACTAAACCACAGGCTAAATAACTTTAAGGCACACTTAAGGCACACTTAAATAACTTTAAGGTTAACTTCAATAACTTCAATAACTTAAATAACTTTAAGGCACACTTTCCAGGTAGCTCTTCAAGTGTTCTATTACATTCACAATAACTTACCCATGAACTATGCGTTTACTTTTGTTGAATATGACATTTTCCATCCACATCTCAAAAACTGAGGCCCATGGGAAAACAATACAGCATCCTCTCAGGATTGTTCCATCTAGATTCACAAACTATCTAGGGATGGCGGAGAAATCCACCACAGACTCCAATGAGTCCGCCTGGAGTCCGTGGTGGAACGGACTACTCCCCCTGCCACCCCGTGAAATTCTCCCCGGACAGACCCTACCTGCCGCCGGCCAGTCCAGGTCCGTGCGCTGCCGTCCGCTGCCCCGGTCTGCGGATGGAAATGGTGTCCGGCGTAGTGGACGCGATTTGCGTCCCTGCTTTAGCCGTGATAGGCTATGTAAGTATTTACATAGCCTATCACGGCAAAGAGCAGGGACGCAAATCGCGTCTGCTACGCCATTTGCGTCGCTACTCTTTTCGTGATAGGCTACATAAATATTTACATAGCCTATCACGAAAAGAGCAGGGACACAAATGGCGCAGCAGATGCCATTTGCGTCCCTGCTCTTTGCCGTGATAGGCTACGTAAATACTTACACAGCCTATCATGGCTAAAGCAGGGATGCAAATGGCGTCCACTATGCTGGATGCCATTTGTATCCACAGCCCAGCAGTGGACAGAAGTCCGACTGCAGACAGGCCCGGCTGGCAGCTCCGTGGACTCATCGCAGAGCAGAGCTGGCCGGGGAGGATTCCAGGGGGAGGGATGGATCGCCTCCCCCCCCCAGCGGACACTCTGAACCGGACGGGTGAGTGGGGTTCATACACCCCTAAAACTATCATGACTTCAGCAGCAGCATGCCATGATTTTAACATCGTCATCATGACTTCAGCATGGGCAACGTTTTCCCCCTCTTATCCCCTGCCTGCTATTTTTTGTAACATCTTGCCGGATAAAGCAATCTCAAAAAGTTTGCGCATTTTTTGTAAACGTTGAGCTGACCTAATAAAGGTATTACGCTAATGGATGTTGGAATTTTGCTTATGGCCAACACAGATCCCTTTGCTTTTTGTGTGACTTGGAGAATACAGTATTTAGCTGTTAAAAAGTGAGACCCTAGACTGGAGGAGGAGGATTTTATACAACCTGAAGCTAGGACTATCTTTCTCTGAAGGTTCATCCCCTCCAACTGTTAGGTAAAGCTATGCAACATGACCTCTATTCACTTCTTTTTTTAACCTAGTAGAGCACCTAAAATAATCTCCAGCTGTGTTAATATAAAGACTGCCTAGTTTTTCTTGTCTTCTGTTTTCCATTTATCAAGAAACCAAAGTGGTATGCCCAGGATGGGAAACAGTTCTGGGTAAATTTTGATTTTATATTTCCAAAAATGAGGGATCAACCATTGCTTGCTTCTTTCTTGTTCCCAGCATTCCTAGGGCTGGATCTGGGTGAAATCTGAAAATATCACATCATTTGGTAGAGCCCAGACTGAATGTTGGCAAACACACCTGCTTTTTGTAACATCTTCTCTGATGAAGAAATCTAGAGTTCTCAACACCTTGCACGTTTTTTGTGACCGTTGAGTTGGCCTAATAAAGATATTACACTAAAATGGATTTTGGAATGAAACCATGCTCTCAGTGATTTAAAGACAATATTAACAATTCAATTAACAAAAAAACTTTCGGTTTAACGTGTTGTGTTAAAGGTTCCCATGTTCACTCAAGCTCCAAAATGCTGGGAAATGACAGCTGTTAAGGGTCAGCAGACGCATTATTAGGCAATATGGATGTGATATGGTATCCTATGCTATGGCTAGTTCCACTTTCACCACAACCATAGAGCTAGATGGCTGTCAGTGGCCAAGTGGTGGAGCTGAGACCCAGATGTGTCTGCTCACTGGAGTAGACACATGGGGTGTAGGCAGCCGAAGTTACCATTCCACATTACAAGTCCCCAGCTGAAAACCCTTACCATCCACATGGAATGATAGGAGTTGAAAGGGAGCAAACTGTTGTAACCATGTCAGATCATGCATATTACCAACGACCTATCATGGATCAAATTGATTTTTCATCTTCCAATATGATTCACAATCTTAGCCCCTCTACCTAGATGACCAATCTTGGAAGAATCTCAGTATGTTAATTCTCCAGTTAAATGAACATTTAGAGATATAACTGGGGCAAGGTTATTTCTGTCCAAGACTGACTAGATTATTTACCTAGATACAACAAGAGTAAGCCTTGCAATTTATACCAATATGGTAGACACAGAAACATAATATACCAAGTGAAGATGGGCTCATCTGAATACCACTCTCACTGGAGAGCAGAAAATGTTGTTCCCCTCACACTACTTCCCTGATACAGAATAGCTTTAATTTATATCCTAGGGCCAAAACAGACTTTTGAATAAGCACTGTGCCGAAACCCCACCTGTCCTTTCGCAACCTCGGTTTCCCTGCGAAAGAGGCAGTCGTTTTTCTGCCTCTTTCTTTGGAATGTTGAGAATTTATCCAAAATTTCTCAGGCTGCAGGGCTTGAGTGCTTACCTTAGTGGAAGGAGGTGGTAGAGGGGCTCCTGCATGCTCTACCTTTCCCCATTTCCTCCTGCTCTGTCCTTGCAGCTTCTCTAGCTGCTTGAGCTTCTTGGAAAGCCCCCTGGAGAACAGCTGGGCCTTCCTCCCATGGGGCTTTCTCATGCTGCTGAGTGCCTGAAAGCTAAGTGGGGCACTTTTTATTTTGCTTTATTGTTAGTAAAAGTCCTTTCAAGAGGAGGAAGAAGAAGAAGAAGAAGAAGAAGAAGAACAACAACAACAACAACAAATCCTCGCTGCAAAGCCCAATGGGAGGAAGTCTGGCTAAGTCCTCCAGGGGGCTTTCCGCGAAGCTCAGACAGCCAGAGAGGCACCTCTTTACAGTAAGGTAAGCACTCCAGCCCTGCACCCTGAGAAATTTCAGAGAAATTCTCACCCCTTCCCACAGTTTTCGGGTGCAGTTTCTTTTCGCCCCTCCCCGCAATGAATGGTCGAAAATAAGTAAGTTGAAAAACTCGGCGCCGTGCTACTTTGAATCCACATTTAGCAGCTACATCTATAGGAGGCAGAGTAGACCTAATCCAGATCACGACCATAGTGTGGGAGGTAGGGGAGCTTTTAAGATCCAGATCAGGGCCTTATACCTATTCAAGAATAAAAATGAAAAAAAAGACGTAACTGCTAGATACAGATTTAAAGTAAAGCCTGTTTTTGGAGAAAGCTATAATCACACCGTCAGACTGGCATGAGTGACAGAAGGAAGTCATCAGCGATGGTATTAAACCTGAGTAAATAGATTTAACTACATTCCAATTTGGCTCAGTCTACTATCCCCAAATCTGCTTTAAAAAGCAAGCAAAATAAAAATAAAATAAATGAGCCATATGAAGACCAAGATGTTGACATCACCAAATGCAGCAAGAGAGAAAAAAAAGATGTGAAGGCAAAGTTTCTTATATCTTAGCATGAAACACTTCTGAGATTTTAAGGTGGGGAGTGATGTTGGCTAATATTTTCATATTTAAATCACATTTTCTTCCTTATTTTAATTACTTTTCCACAAACGTCATGTCTGCAGAAAGACCTTGCCAGAACACTAATAGAGTATTTCATGTCTTCTCATGCCAGATGCAATAGGTAAAAAGTTTCTAAACATCTCTCCTGTCTCAGCCCAGTATCCCCCTGGCCTAAACAAAGGTAAATGCACTCAAACTCACACACAGCTCTGCTGCTGAACAGGATGGTTGGGAAAGACCCACCTTGATTGCTAGTCAACATTATGTATCTTTGTAATACTAAACATTTTTTCCAAAGCAGAACACAGTTGTACAGTAGGCTTCATAAAACCTAAGCTACCTAAATTGTATCCTATGGAATAAAGATTATTTCCAGCCCTGAATTCCTCTATAACGAATTTGGCAGTCTGCTTTAATTTTCATAGTGCCATGTTTGTACTGTCTTTAACCACCTGCTGTACCAAGCAAGCCAACAGAAGTCAAAGTGTTAGGGTGGTCTGTCATAAAGTAAATGTTATTCTTCAAAATGTTCTAAAAATTCATCGTTATAAATCAGAAATTGTGTCTGCTAATGAGCCTTGGAGTGTTCATTAGCCTAATAAAAGTTTTCCCCTCTTGTCAACTTGCGCAAATAAAAAAATCTAAATCATTTGTGCAACAGAGTGTAACACTGCACATTTCAGAGGCAACTGAAAGCTCATCTCATTACATTCAGTTAAATGTCAAGCAAACATTAATGTATCTAACCTTAAACCACCAATATTCACATATATACAATATGTTTAGCATGCACACACACACAAAAAAGTGTACTGCATTGCTTTCAAAAAAGTTTTTGCTCTTCTCAGGGTTGAACAGATACAGAAGATAGTCTTTGGTGTCCCAAAAATGACTGATACAAACTTTGTTCTCATGCTGATTTTTATACTTCTCATCAAACACTTCTGTGCTGGTGGACTGAAACCCAAACTATATCTTATGCGAATTGCGTAGTGTGTTGAGGAAGCTTATCCTATGCTTTACTCTCATGTAAGTATGCATGGCCCTAATTTGGATCAGGACCATGGTGCTCTGGGAAGGGAGGGTTAAACCTTCCCCCCGCACCTGTTTTTTCCCCTGAAATCTACCCCTTCATGTTATTTTTTGACCTGGGGGGGGGGGATTTAGTGTGTGCATGGGGGGAAGGTTTAGCCCTCCCCTTCTGGACTGCCATGGTCCTGATCCAAATTGGGGCCATTGCACATTTACATAAGAGTAAAAAGTAAGACAAGCCTCAGATCGCTGCTATGAGATTAATGTAATGTGTAGTTTGGCCCTGAAACACTGAACACATGAAGCTGCCTGTGCTGTGTGTTCTGGCAGGTGGCAGCTTTCTAGGATCTCAGGCAGGGATCTTTTCTAGATACTGCTTTGCCAATCATTTTAACTGGAAATGCTGGGGGGATTCAACCTGAGTTGAGTCTGCTCTGCATGCGGAGCATCTACCCTCCCACTGATCTATCCCCAACAGCCTAGAATGAAGACACTAGGAATGGAAACGAACACCTTATACACAACACACAGAACTATGGCCTTTCCCCATTTGCTTAGGATTTCATGGCAAACTACTGAAGTCATTGCTTAGTTTGCATATAGTATAGTATGCATTATCATATAGCATTGATATGTAGCTCTGTAAAAGACAGCATGCTTGCTTCAATATGCTTGTTCCTCAGAAAATAGCTTGGTACTTTGGAATGTCAAAAAGAGAAGTTTAAAAATCAGTTGAAGACAAATAATTAATACACAATCAAGATGTGGGCATGCACTTAACACACTCGAATCTGCCTGGCTTTACATATTTGTCAAAATTATGTACATGGTTGTTAACCTACTTTATGAGTGTCCCTTGCCCTTAAGGTACCGTGTACTAACTAATGGTTATCAAATGACCGACTTTTTATTTTAAAAGGGGAATGCCTCCTGTGGCAGTTACATTATTTAAAACAACACACACACACACACTATATGCATCCTCATTCACTTACTACAGCTTTTATTAAAGTATTCAAGCAGGGGTAAAATAGAAGAATATTGCAAATATCCATCAGCATCTAATCTCAAGTTGCCCACACCCTCTTGTTCAAATTTTACACTGCATGCCAAATATTAGGAAAAAATTGTCTGCCGGGAAAATTAAAATAAACCAAAACATTTACAGCAGGTTTTTTTTACAATACATGATAATATTTGAAGTACCATTTGTTGCAGCTCTCAAGTTCTTCCTGCTCTGCCTAAATAAAGTCCACTCAGTCTTGGTTCAGGATTAAAAGGCCTTGACATGTAGTGAAAACAAATGCCTGCCCTCTTACAGGCCCTGTTGTACGGACTTAGCACCCATTTACTGAGAAGCTTCATTGATGCTGTGAATTGTTCCATGAAATATCCCTTTGGAGCAGTGGAAGCCACCCTGAAAGATAACAACTACTGTGAAAGACACAGAACGTTCTTTGTGCTGCAAGAGCTGGGCTTCCTCATCAACCCTCCCTTTTAAATGGAGGTCTCTCAGCCCAGAACAAAGCATGACCAAAAGCTGCTGCCACGGCTTTTCTGTATAGAGTGTTAGCAGGCATTGTGATGATTCGCACAAATCTCTTGATTTGTGCTAGCAGAGAACATCAACACTTGCCAAGTAAGCCAGCTCCCTGCCACGCCACACCACCGCCACCACCAAATCAAACATAGCTTTCAGTACACCATGGGTTTCTAGTTCTCATACCTGGGGATGAGGCCACAGTGGCAGGCATCCACAAAGAAATCCTGAACTTTATTAGGGATGGGAAGACCAGAGAATCATCGTAATTCTCTGTCATCATTCCCTATGAGGAAAGGCAAAAGCTTCTTCAGTTTAGAGAACAGACACTAAGTGCGCCTGTTTAGAAAGAAAAAAAGGCCTACAACTCCCAGCCGCCCCACCAAGCCATGCTGGCTGAGGGATACTGGGAGTTGTAGCCTAGGGCCTTTTTCTATCTAAACATGCATAGGATTGTGCCCTAAGTGGGGACGTGGTAAAGATTTATAAAATCATTATTGTGATGCAGGGTTGGGGAACATGTGGCACTCCAGAAATGGTTGGACTGTAACTCCCATCATCCCTTACCACTGGCTATGCTGGCTAAGGCTGATGGGAGTTGCAGTCCAACAACATCTGGAGGGCCACCCCTGCTGTAATGTGTTATAACTAGAGTTGCCTTTGAAGATGGTTTGAAAACTGCCATTAAGTTCACAGCATAGCTGTGAGTCTGTTTACTAGGTATCATGATCACATTATGCTCTGCCAACTGCACTGGCTCTCAGTTCATTTCTAGGCACAACTCAAAATGCCATTTTGAGTTCTTCATGGCTTAGGACTGGAATACCTGAAGGCTGCTTGCCTCCACATGTGCTAGCCCATAAACTGACATCTTCAACCAAGACCCTTCTTTGGATACCCCTGCCATCTGAGGTATGGCAGGTTTTACCCAGGAAAAGGGCCTACTTAGTGGTGGCAACTCAACTGTGGAGTGCTCTCCCCCGGGAAGGCTCACCTGATGCCAGGAGGCACATGGGTTCTTCCCCCTCCTTGGTCTCTCTTCTGAGGTGAAAATCAAGAATAGCAGCAAATATCACCATGTGGGCTCTTGCTGGGTTTGAGCTTCTTTTACCTACAACCTTATTCCAGGACGTTTAGCAGATTCTGTTGCAATGTTTTTCAAAGAAATTGCTGAAAAATGAAGGTTACAAAGTTTTTTTTAAAGCGCCAGCTGGCTTGCTTTAGACCATAGGTTAAATGATCTGATATTGAGACTTATCTCACCAAAGGCTGCAAAGGCCATAGTCTTTGTAAAATGGCCATCAAAACATCAGAAATACTTATTCAGATATTGGCCATATGCTGAAGTCTAAAGTAAGAATTCTAGAGTGGGGGGGGGGGGCTTCAGTGGGAGCTTATCTAAGACCTCCTTTTACTGGCTCCAACATCAGAGGTTACTTGGATATAAAGAAAGCACGGTGTGGCGAAGCTTTTGAAAACAGAGAGTTATTCACCTTACCTTGAGCACAGCAATATTGCTGAACTTTCTAGTAAAAAGGTTTCACTATAAACTGCTGCTTCCAAAAAAAAAGTGTGGTCTCAAATGGAATTAAACTGGCAAAATAAAAGAGGTAATGTCAGAACTGCTTAAAACAGCTACTGGGCTTTACCCGCTAAGTTGCCCGTATGACATCATCAAGAGCCAATGAGAAGTCTCTGCTGGTCTCCTGCATTCCACAGCCATTTCATAATCCAAGCACACCACACAGTTCCCCAAAGCAAACATTGACCTTAGGTAGAGTTGCTTGAAAGTGTGTTAGAAAAACATTTGAAGTTCGTGACTGTCCATCAGGATCTGAACCTGGCATTTATGCCAGAAATTTTCATTTGGAAAAGCTTGACTTGGATTAACATGGCAATGCTTTGAGACATCTGAAATGACCCATCCAAATGCAATTTTGACCATTCATTATGGCTGCTAAAGGGGCGCAGATTCCTTTATGTTTCTGCTGCAGTGTGGAATACTGCCACAAAAAGAAAGCAAAGCAGGGTGCTCTGATTAGGAGATGAGAAAATAAAATGCTTCCTGTCTCCATATTAAAGAACAGAACAAGTGTCATTGGATAACCCTTCATACGTTGATGAGCAATTTGTATTCATTGCCAACAGTGTGTCCATGGAGTTGAAGATTTTTACAAGCCTCATTGCAAAATAGCATCGCTGTGTGTTTTCTCTTGCCATGAAAATGTTCCTTTTTGCTTGCTTCTCCCTTTGCATTGCCCCTTTGAGTTCTGTGCCAAAATGTTGTCTGGTCCATCCTGATTTATCAGGAATTGACAGCCAGTCAACTTCACAAGTTAGCAGGTTAATTAGGCAGTGAAATTAAGGCTTGTGTGAAGAGATCGTCATATATACGTGGACAACAGACATGACTGGACTGCCAGTCTCACCTACAGTAGAAAGAATATATATTCATGAAGGAACCTCTAAGCCAAGCCTTGCCCATTGTCTTGTTGGCCCTTGGACCATTTCATTGATCATGCTCGAGCAGTCTCTAACACACACATTTCAACTTATGCTCAAACAGACCATTTATAAGAAATATTACATTATAGAAAGGAAAGGGTATTACTCTTCAGTACTCTACATTAGTATATAATCTTATGCCAGCAGGGGGCTCTGCTTTAGTGCAAAACACTAAGAGGTTCCACAACACACTTACTATGCTGTATGTATATAGTATACTAAGAGTAACACACAACCTATTAACTAATAATGCTTAAACTCCAGCAGGGACAAAGTTTAGGGGCTATTCATATAGCCTGGGCATGCCCCTGCGGTCCACACTTATTCCCACTGCTTGGTGTTACGCCAGAGCGAACAACTATTGATGCAGCATGAGAAAACACCTTTGCATACATGCCCATGAGGACAATATAATAATTGGCACCATGATCAGCATCCAACAGTCCGGTCATAGCAACGTCTTTGGAAAGTAATATATGTGACATTTATATGGGTATATTTATATGTTTACTGTTTTCTATTTTCTGGGTAATATTTGTATTATTATAAAATCAGATAATATGATGCCTTGAACTAGTAGAAGAGCTTACTCAGCATGTACTCTGTAAAGGTCCTGGCACACTGATGGCTGTGCATGTGTGTTGTTGTTGTTTCTTTAAGGTTTATTCTTACAAAATAGCTGCTGTAGCAGAAAGCCCTTCGATGCCTACCATTAGAGACACAGAGGAAAGCCACCTATGGATCCAGAGTGCCAGTTCATGTGGACATGCAACATCTCTTTTGTGAGAGATAAAACAGAGTGCATACGATGAAAGATCAATGGTAAGTGGCACATAATGGACTGCTTCAATATTTGCATGCTCTCTCTCTCTCTCTCTCTCTCTCTCTCCCCCCCCCCTCACACACACACACATACACACACTCCAGACAAAATTAAACTTAAAAGTCCCAACAACTACATTTCTTTGGACTGGAGCTAGGGTGACCAGGTGACCTCTTGGTGAAGCCATCCTCACTTCGAAGGGCTGCCAGAGGACCGTCCTCTACTTAAAGCCATCCTCTCTTTGAAGGGCTGCCCTGTCCAAATCCAGTTTAAAGATAAAGAGCCAGAAGCGCTGTTGCCCATCCACAGTTAGCACCTGAACAGCAGACTGAACAGGCAGGCACACAGGTCACCTGGCTTCAGTGCAATGAGATTTACTGTATTTCTACTTACGCTAGAACCGCTATTTCTAAATTCGCATCTACACGTATAAATTAGCATGTGCAAATGTGACATAAATCAAGGTCCCCTTTGACCTCTTTTTGTGGTGATTCATACGTGGTCATCCCAACTCAAACAATTGTTTGTGTGTGTGTGTGTGTGTGTGTGTGTATAGGCAAGAGAATTCAGTATTCGAGGAGCTCAAAATACAAACCGTCAGTTCGAAAAGCCTCAGCTCATTTGGCAGGTGTTCCGATTGAGGACCAGCTTGAAATAAGTTTGCTTTTGGCCCCCACCCCTAGTTAGCTGTCCGTGCCTGTCCCTCCCACCCTCTTCACAAGAAAAAACATTGACCTTGGAGAAAAGGGAGGAGGTAGCCACTAGTGGTGGGGGGTTCCTTAGGGACAGGAGAGGCCTACAAGATCTTTTGCATCCACACGGGTGCACACACACAGCAGCCTCCAAGGCTAATGTAAGTCATGGCATGGCCTCAACAGTAAACACTGGGAGGAAGCTGCTGTGGCCTGAAGACAGAACAGACAATGCTGTCATCTCTGCAAACAGACCCTTCTTGACCCAGAACCTTCCAGGCAATATAAAAACGTTGCCAAAATTAACAGCAGCAGTTGTTTCACGCGAAGTCCTCTTCGCCTCACAGAGGACTGCCTCACAGAATGGATGCATGTGTATCAGCCTTTAGAAGCTAGAGACATCTGGTCACATTGTGATGGGCAGAAAGAAGACTTAGTGAGAGCGTGGTAAAATGATTAAGCTTAATGGACAGCCTCGTATCAAGAGAGAGTTGCCATGAGGGGAACTCTGGCACAATCGCAGCCTGGATCTAGGTCTAACAGAAGCTATTAAGACCGTTCTCCCAAATAGCTCTTCATCAGATCATGATAAAATACGGCCACGGTGTCAGAAAATCCACAGTATTCTTTAGCCAGCCAGCTCATCAATAAGGACACGATGTCAGAGTTTGAAGCCAGTGAGTGCATCATCTTTGGAGAATGGAAGGCCATTAGGAATCTGGAGCACAATGTCAGTTCCCAGTAGCAACAACGCTGCTTCAGTAACATATGAATTTTTCCTGAGAAGGCACAAGCTACATTTATTTATTTATTAAAATAAATTTATTTATTTATTCTAAATTTAGACATACTGAAAATGCATAGATGTTGACCCAGGTCTCAAAGGTGACTCTGTACCTTGACGCTACCGCTGGGAGGCCTTTCTGGCAGGTGGCTTTGATGTACATCAGCGTTCCACAAATGGGTGCCCTCCAGATCAGTTGCTGTTGCTAAACTTGCTGCCCTATTTTGGACAAGCTGGAGTTTCCAGACTGTTTTCAAAGGCAGCCCCACACATAAGGTATTGCAGTAATCCAGATGAGCGGTTACCAGAGCACACCTAACTGTAGCTAGGTTATTTCTCTCCAGATAAGGATATAGTTGATGTATCAGCCTAAGCTGATAAAATCTGCTCTGTGCCACCAAGACCACCTGTGTCTGCAGTGACAATGCTGTATCCAAGACCATGCCCAAAGTACAAACCTGATCCTTTAGGGGGAGTGCAACACCCTCTAGAATAGGTTGAACATCACTTAGCCAGGCACACAAACCACCTACTAATGTTACCTCCATCTTGTCTGGATTGAGTCTCAGTTTATTGGCCCTCATCCAGTCCATGACTGTGCCCAGCCACTGTTTCAGAACTGCCTCAGTTCACTGCCTCAGCTGCATTTGATGAAAAGGAGGGATAGAGCTGGGTCTCATCCACATATTGGTGACACTTCAGCCCACACCTCTGGATAACCTCCGCCAGGGGTTTCATGTCGATGTTAAAAAGCATGAGGGATATGATAGAGCTCTGAGGAACCCATAGCATAGCTGCCAAGGCAAGAAGCAATAATGCCCCAGCACCACCTTCTGGAATCCAAGTAGGAGCAGAACCACTACAATGCAGTACCTTCAACTCCCAGCCTAGACAGCCTATCCAGAAGGATTCCATGGCCAATGGTATCAAAAGCTACTGACAGGTCCAAGAGAATCAACAGGGTCACACTCCCCCTGGCTCTTTCTCAGCAAAGGTCATCCCACAGGGCAACCAAGCCAGTTTCTCTTCCAAAACCAGGCCTGGAGCCTGATCGAAATGGATGCAGATAATCAGTTTCATTCAAGGGTGTCTGAAACTGACCGGCAAGCACCTCTTTGAGCACTTTGTCCAGGAAGTAGGGATGTCAGAGAATTTCGCCACGAATCTCGGGGAGGCCGAATGCCAGCGCATTCGGCCCCCCGAAATTGGTGGCGAAACAGTCTGCCCCCCCCCCGAGACAGGACTTACCTTGGGCAAATCCTCCTGGTGGCGGCAGTTTCGGCAGCGGTTTGGCGACGGCGGCTGCGGCGGCCGGTCTTCCGACCAGCTGCCGCCACCGCCATTTCCAATTTTTTTTTAAAAAAAGTGATAGGCTACGTAAAGATTTACGTAGCCTATCACGGCTAAATTTTAAAAAACACCGTGATAGGCTACGTAAATGTTTACGTAGCCTATCACGGCTGAGTAAAAAAAAACCATGCGTACGCAAATGGCGGTGCCCGTAGGCGCCGCCATTTGCCTTCCTTATTTTGGCATGTCTTAGTCTACGTAAACATTTACGTAGACTATGGCAAAAATAAGGGGAACGCAAATAGCATAGACGCTATGCTATTTGCGTTCCCCTTATTTTCGCCGTCTTAGTCTACGTAAATGTTTACATAGACTAAGACGTGCCAAAATAAGGAACGCAAATGGCGGTGCCCATGGGCGCCGCCATTTGCGTACACGCTTTTGTTTTTTTTTTACTCAGCTGTGATAGGCTACGTAAACATTTATGTAGCCTATCACAGCTGACTGCAGGGACGCAAACGGCGGCGGCTACGGCCACCGCCATTTGCAGGCCCGGCCGGCCAGGATTCGGGGGGGGAGGGACGGAGCACCTCCCCCCCGGCCAGAATTTTTGGGGGGAGGGACGGAGCGCCTCCCCCCCGGCCAGAATTTGGGGGGGGATGGAGCACCTCCCCCCCGGCCAGAATTTCGGGGGGAGAGACGGAGCGCCTCCCCCCCACCGCGAATCAATTTCGTCAAAAGGTAAGTGACTTTCGTACATCCCTATCAGGAAGACTGCATTTTTAGTGGCAGTACGCCAGCCAACATCCAGAAAGTGCTTCAGAAAATGAATTACTGGCATCAGCATGATAAAAGTAGGCATCCATCTGTGATCAATTGTACGTAGGGTGACAAAGAAGGTGAAAGTGGATTACACCCTCCAAAATCACTCTAAGCATCATTTTTGACCCCTTCATGGATCACTGCCTTGTGGCGAAGGAGCTTGCGTAACTCAGTGAAGCGATAAGCTATGCTGTGCAGGGCCACCCAAGACGGACACGTCATGGCGGAGAGTGGTCCACTGGACAAAATGTGGTCCACTGGACCACATTTTGACACAATTCTGACAAAATGTGGTCCACTGGAGAAGGAAATGGCAACCCACTCCAGTATTGTTGCCAAGGAAACTCCTTGGAACGTATCACAAGGCTTAAAGATATGATGCCGGAAGATGAGCCCCTCAGGTCGGAAGGTGTCTAATATACTACTGGGGAAGAGCAGAGGGAATTTCCAAGTAGTGCCAGAAAGAGTGAAGCGGCTGGGCCAAAGCCGAAAGGACACTCAGCTGTGGATGTGTCTGGCGGTGAAAAGGAAGTCCAATGCTGTTAAGAACAATATTGTTTAGGAACCTGGAATGTAAGATCAATGAATCAAAGTAAGCTGGAGGTGGTCAAACATGAGATGGCAAGACTGAACATGGACATCTTGGGAATCAGCGAACTCAAATGAACAATTTAATTCAGGTGACCATTATATCTACTACTGTGGGCATGAATCCCTTAGAAGAACTGGAGTAGCACTCATAGTCAACAAAAGGGTGGGAAAAGCAGTACTGGGGTACAATCTCAAAAACGATAGAATGATCTCAGTACAATTCCAAAGCAAACCATTCAACATCACAGTAATTCAAGTCTATGCCCCAACCACTGAGGCCGAAGAAGCTGAGGTTGATCGGTTCTATGAAGACCTACAACACCTTCTAGAACTAACACCAAAAAAAGATGTCCTTTTCATCATAGGGGATTGGAAAGCTAAAGTGGGAAGTCAAGAAATAACCGGGATAACTGGCAAGCATGGCCTTGGTGTACAATATGAAACAGGACAAAGGCTAATACAGTTTTGCCAAGAGAACACACTGATCAATGCAAACACTCTTTTCCAACAGCACAAGAGGCGACTCTACACATGGACATCACCAGATGGTCAATATCGAAATCAGATTGATTATGTCCTTTGCAGCCAAAGATGGAGAAGCCCTATACAGTCAGTAAAAACAAGACCTGGAGCTGACTGTGGCTCAGATCATGAGCTTCTTGTTGCAAAATTTCATCTTAAATTGAAGAACGTAGGGAAAACCACTAAACCATTCAGGTATGACCTAAATCATATCCCTTATGAATATACAGTGGAGGTGATGAAAGGTCAGTTTAAACTCCAATTCCAAAGAAGGGCAATGCCAAAGGGTGTTCAAACTACCGTACAATTGCGCTCATTTCACATGCCAGCAAGGTTATGCTCAAAATCCTACAAGCTAGGCTTCAGCAGTATGAGAACCGAGAACTACCGAAAGTACAAGCTGGTTTCCGAAGAGGCAGAGGAACTAGAGATCAAATCGTCAACATTCGCTGGATCATGGAGAAAGCAAGAGAATTCCAGAAAAACATCTATTTCTGCTTCATTGACTACGCTAAAGCCTTTGATTGTGTGGATCAGAACAAACTGTGGCAAATTCTTAAAGAGATGGGAGTACCAGGCCACCTTACCTGTCTGCTGAGAAACCTGTACGAGGGTCAAGAAGCAACAGTAAGAACCGGACATGGAACAAATGATTGGTTCAAAATTGGGAAAGAAGTACAACAAGGCTGTATATTGTTGCCCTGCTTATTTAACTTATATGCACAATACATCATGAGAAACGTCGGGTTGGATGAATCACAGGTCGGAATTAAGATTGCCGGGAGAATTATCAACAACCTCAGATATGCAGATGATGCCACCTTAATGGCAGAAAGCGAAGAGGATCTAAAGAGCCTGTTGTTGAGGGTGAAAGTGGAGAGTGCAAAAGCTGGTTTGAAACTCAACATTAAAAAAACAAACATCATGGCATCTGGCCCCATCACTTCCTGGCATATAGAAGGGGAAGAAATGGCAGCAGTGACAGATTTTACTTTCTTGGGCTCCAAGATCACCACAGACAGTGACTATAGCCACAAAATTAAAAGATGCTTGCTCCTTGGGAGGAAAGCTATGGCAAACCTAGACAGCATAGTAAGAAGCAGAGACATCACCTTGCTGACAAAGGTCCGCATAATCGAAGCTATGGTTTTCCCAGTAGCAACGTATGGCTGTGAGAGCTGGACTATAAGGAAGGCTGAGCGCTGAAGAATCAATGCTTTCAAACTGTGGTGCTGGAGAAGACTCGTACGAGTCCCCTGGACTGCAAGAAGGTCAAATCAGTCAATCCTAAAGGAAATCAACCCTGAGTGCTCATTGGAAGGACAGATACTGAAGCTGAAGCTCAAATATTTTGGCCACCTAATACGAAGAGAAAACCCCCTGGAAAAGACCCTGATTCTGGGAAAGATTGAAGGCAAAAGGAGAAGGGGACAGCAGAGGATGAGATGGCTAGATAGCATCACCGATGCAATGAATATGAACTTGAGCACGCTCCGGGAGAGAGCAGAGGACAGGAAGGCCTAGCGTGCTATGGTCCATGGGGTCACGAAGAGTCGGACACGACTTAACAACTGAACAACAATAACAATCATTTTTGAGGTCACTTTTTGGCATTGCATGGCTTAGGTTACTTTCAGGACAATTGTTGCCGGTCTGAAAGTAACGAACTGATTTAGACATGGTATGCACCAAAATGAAAGTAAGGCGCTGCACTGCCAAACATATAATAGCAGCACTGGAAGTCTGTCACTGACAGGGCTTGAGCTATAAAAACACTGGACGTTATGGCAAAACATGGCTTTGGACTGCTGTACCATTTTAACCAATTAAACCACTTTATAAGCCCAGACACATCAAAAATGCTGCTTCAAAGACCTATGGACAAAATCGGGTGCACATGCATCGAACGATACGCACAATATGATGGAGGACAAAGCATGTTACTGTGCCATGGATGCACATGAAGCACTGTGGCTTAGGGATGGATGGACCACCCTACACTGCGCTCGCCAAACCCCCAGCACTTACCTGGCCCAGGTGAGCGGCATGGGGCAAGCTGCTGCGCGGTTCGTGGGGTGCTCAGCAGCAGCACACAGGCATCCGCTCCCTTGCTGAGCGCCATTTCCCACTCAAATGGCTGCTCGTTCTTTTCAGTAAGTGTCCTATATTCCCAAATGGGGGCCTTAAAGGGGCAATGCCCACAACATTACAGGCATCTATGCCCTTTTATTACCCTTTTAAGGCCTCCATTTGCATAGATAGGAATCTTATGGAAAAGAACGAGCAGCCATTTGAGTGGGAAATGGTGCTCGATGAGGGAGTGGACACATGTGCGCAGAGCTGGGCAAGTGCTGGGGCTCGTGGACTGGCACCTGGGGTGGGGTGGGCTGAGCTGGCAATTTCTTGCAGGTCTTCGAGCCCCAACCAGGCAACCGCACCATGCCTACCAGGTTGGGGTCATGGTTGGCAATCTATTATCATAGCTCAACATCTTGTTTATCACCCTATGTACAATTAGGGATGGCCATCGCGGGGAAATCTAGCCCTTTGAGGGCATAATGGAGATCCCCAAAGTCCCGGGCTTCGCTTGCATTTGTGAGCCGAACTGTGGGCTTCCCCCCAGAATCTGGGAAATTTCTCAGGTTGTTTCCCCCTCCCCTAAAATCACAATTTACTTAAATTGCAACCACAATTTGTGTAATTTGTACAAATTGTGGCCATAAATTTCTTAATTTGCACAAATTACAGGCCAGCTGACGGGTTAGCTCGCAGGAGGGATGGATTCTCTGACAACCCTGTGTACAATTGATCTGGCATGGGTGCCTCCTTTTGACACACCAGTACAAGTGAAAAACAACATTGTAACCTCCTATGGTGGCAGGGCATGAAACAGAGAGACTTCCAAGGCCATATATTTATTTATTTAAAATGATTTTAGTCTGCATGTAAGGGTAAAAAAATGTTAAGGGGTTTAAGGCTTAAATCATATTCTTGGTCACATAGTACACATTTAAAAGAGTAAACACACAGTCTCCTATTTACTTAGATAGCCCCTTTTTCATTCAAGTCTCGAGCCCACACAACCTCATCCCCACCAGATGTGTTGGACCAACACATCTGGAGGGTACCAGGGTGGGGGAGACTGCCATACATCCTATCTACATTTTATTTGTGAAGAAAACAATGAATGCCCAAACCTGCCTTGGGCACCTTGTCTTAAGACACAGATTTTCAAACCTCTACTTCCTATTCTCTGCCTTTCTCCCAGCTTTGGAACTGGGGAGGAGACAGGGATCACCGTGCAATTATTTGTCAAACAATCGTGCTTATCTCTGCAACTTCAATGCTGGGAGAGATACTGGCCACTCATCACAGTCCCCAGAAGACCGTGCCACACATGGTGAGTGTACTCGTTGAAGCCTACCTATGAGTAGGGATGTATGACAATTTTGTTTCAGTTTGCAAATCACTTGAAAGTGCCTTGTTTGCAACCCCAAACACAAATGGGAGCAGATGTTCTCTGAAAATGTTTACAAATTCCTGAACTTGCCTTAATGAGTACCTGAAAAATGCACCACTTTCTCAAAATACACCACTTTCTCAAAATGCAAAACTTTGTTAAAATACAAAACATTCTCAAAATACGCAAATCTCTCAAAATGCACAACTTCCTCAAAATGGACAAATTTCTTAAAACACGCACATTTTAAAACACCTACGCTTTAGTCTAGGCGGAAATTTGTGCAATACTGGAAATTTGTGGAAATTTGGGAATTGCTTGCACAACTTTCACAATAGCTGTTCGTTTTGTTTAATTTTCCTGTTCATGCAAAACGAACAGTGAGCGCAAATGCGAGCGCAAATCAAGGCGAGACGAGCTGCAAGCTGATGTCTGGAGAATCTTGCTGAGCTTGAACATCACTCGTTCTACCATCCTTACCTATGGACCAGGAGTCCAGAACTGAGGGCTGAATTCCATTTTGGAGAAGCTTTGGGGGACCACATTTCTGTGGTGAGTGGGGCCAAAGGCAAAAGGGGTAGGGCCAAAAATACAAAACAAATCGGCATATTTTAGCTTAAAGCTCTTACTGCCAGCAAGTAAGCCTTAGGAGAGGCATCTCAACCTTCAGAATGGGGTGGGGGTGGGGGTGGGACTAGGGATGGCGGAGAATTCCGCCGCAGACCCAAATGAGGCTGGATTCTTTAGAATCCGGCCTCTGGAATCCATGGTGAAATGGCTTACTTACTTCCGCCTCCCAAGGATTTCCAGTGGAATGGCATGCCAGCTCCCTATCACTGGTGATACAGTAATGGCAACTGCCATTACCGTATCGCTGGGAGGAATACAGCTGCAAATGGCATAGTGGATGCCACTTGCAGCTATAAAGCACTGTTATTACCTAAATGGAACCATAAATGGCAGCAATTAGGTTAAACTGAGGGCTTTGCGGCCGCAAGTGGCATCCACTACGCCTGTGTTTTTTGCGTCTGTGTTTTTTCCCCACGATACAGAGCCAGTGTGCGGCTCTGCGGAATCCTCCTGACATGGAGCCGCTCCGGAAGATTCTGGTGGGGAGCAACAGATCACCTCCCCCCAGCCGATTCCCCCATGGACTGGAAGGTAGGGAATCTGCCCATCCCTAGGTGGGACTGCATAAAAGCCAGGAAACAACCAAATGATTGGTGGTTTGGGGAAAGGGGACATGGCTGTCTAGGGACACCAGCAGTGGACGTGTGAAACCCTGGATAGCTCATTGAGAGTTCTGACTGAAACCCAGAATGGATTCACGGCCCCACTGTCACTGGAGCCACCAACCTCCAGTGGACCCCAGGAGTGCTGGTCATGGCCCACAGGCCTGAGGTTCCACACCCCTGGTACAGGGTTTTCTTGTGCATCCACCTGTGAGGATCTGAGCACAGTTGTGCCTAGGGATGTTGTGGGCGCCCGTTTTGGTCCGCAAATTTGATGGACCACTGGCACCTGCGCCCACCGAGCTGTGCCCACCAAGCTCCCCCCTGCTTGCTGGCCCTCTGGGCACATAGACTTATACGCAAAAAGCACTGTGAATCGCCTATAGACTCTAGTTTACAGAGCTATTTTGTGTATAGCTCTATGGGCAAGTGCTGCCGATCGCCTTTTTTTTAAAAAAAAAAAACATGGCGATCGGCATGGAGACGAACAGGCCCGGGCAAGTTGCAGGCTGCTCATCGAGCACAAGGGGGTGCTCGACTGCAGCCCGGAGGGCCAGCGAGTGGGGGGAAAGCTCAGGGACGTCCGGAGAACCCAAACTGGGATGTGTTCTCACATCCCTAGTTGTGCCAGCTAGCCTAATTCTGTGAGCAGCGTCTCCAAAGCTGTTCTCATCTTCCCTGTGGCCTCTCACAAGAAATGGTCTTCCATGACATTTTGACCCATAATGAGAATATGAGCATCTCAAGCCATGTCTGAAATGACACATTCCACACCCATGGTACCTTTGTAGTAAAAGTAGAAGAATAAACATCGCCACCTAAACAGCTATTTTAAAAAAAGAAAAATCCAGGGCACCATGCAGTATAACCTCCCCATCCCTGCAGACATAAACTCTGTGCACTAGATTGGCTTGCTTTTAAGCCTGCATATCTAAGAGGCATGTTCTCCCTTTAAAATCAGAATGCCGAGACACATCAAAAATAACAGTTCATCCATCAGGGAAGCATGGCTGACAAGAAAACATTTACTTTGCTCTGGTTTTCTGACCACTTATATCAAAAAGCCAAAGACAGCTTCTCTCATCTTGGTGCAGTACAGAAACATTTACTGGACAGATGGTCTAAATTTGAGAGTTTTATAAACTTAATGAGAATGGAAAAAAATGTGCATATGGGTGCAATATCTTCTGGGGTTCTTTCCACCAAGTGAAAAGTAGCTCTCTGAAAGAAAAGCAACATTCACCTTGGGAGATCTTTGGAGGAAGAGTGACAATTCAATTGGAAAGCTAAAGTAAAAGCTACAAATGTGTGTCCAAAAGAAGCGGGGGGAAGGCTTGCTTCACTTTCACAAGGATGATCTTATTAAGACAAATGTGCTAATACTTCTAACAAAGAATAGTTGTTTCAGTGGAGACAACTTTAGTATAACTGTCCCTCTTGCCAAGGAAGCTCTTCAGGAAGCCATAAAATGTTGCTCTTGTATTCAGAGAACGACCATGAAAACTAAGTTCAGACTTCTTTGGCTCTTTTGCTAAAAAATTATTGTCACTTACAATTACAACTAAAGCATTTCTACCCCATGAAGAAAACAGTATCTTCTGTAATATCATCCCACACCTCTGCAAATGACTTTGCCAACTTGCCTTCCCCTCTTGAACTGCTTTATAGCGCAGATGGAAGAGCCATCTTTGGAAAGCGGAGATGGAGGAGAAGGTAATATTTTGTGTACATGGACCTCTATCCTTTTAACTGGGAGAAGGTTGTCAAATGCATCTTGCCCTTGAGAACTGCACAAAGGAATTGATCTGTTTTCCTATGCTTTAAGGATCCAACAATGTCTGTGACCTCAGCATCACTTCTTCCATCTCCTCCTTCCTCAACTCAGATCTGCTCCTGTGCCTACCAACCAGTGCACCTCACAGTAAGGCAGGCAGCCTTCTCCAACTTGGTGCCTTACTGCTCCAGATGTGTTGAACTGCAATGTCAATCATTCCCAGCCAGGGGAGTTGCAGTCCAACACATCTGGAGGACACCCTGTTGGAGAAGGCCGCAGTAAGGAAAGGGGTAGAGGCACTTAACAAGCATGGAAGCAGAAGGTTAAGAATTAATGTGGGCATGCAGAGGTGAGAGACAGCCGGCACAGCTGCCGCCTAGATACAGAAGTGAATGACAGCGCAGGACTTGGGGAAGGAAAGACATAATATCCAAAGTTTAGGGGCAAACCAAAACCCCTCATCTCATGCAATGGCTTGTCAGCATCTAGGCCATGCATCTGTACAGATTCTCACCACTGGGTGAGCATCTTGCTAACACAACCACAAGAAAGCTTCAAAAAGCTAGTCCACTAAATGTCTGCATATTGTTCTAGGACAAGACTGTGTGCTGAACTACTCGGGAGGCGGTTATCCACATGGAGCTCCATCATAAGATGGCTGTGAAAATCACATTGTGGAACTGTGAATGCCACACTTAGTTAGACACAGGAGTATATACAATCCAGTATCATTGTTCGGCATGGAGAAAGTCAACATGTTGTACCTGGAAAAAGAGAAATACAACTGAGATAAGGCTACTTTTTAATGGGCCAGCTTCTGTTGGTCAGCATGATTGGATTAGAAAGCCTTTAGTTGTAGAAAAAGTGGGATCTGCAACAAAAAATTGCATTGTGGTCTGTGGTGTGCTCCTGTTCAGGATTCCAGCAACTCCCTTCCATTCCACACCCTCCCCCAACCATCAACCAGCATTTTATGGCCACTGAACACCCTCAGTCTTCACTGGGCCATTTTTGGGGTATCCCCCTCTTAGGGGCCAGGGTTCTAAAGATTTGAATACTTCTGAAAACCCTGGGGTTCTCCCAAGCCTGTGAATACTTCCCTCTTGTACTTTGGTCACGCCATTTTAGCTACGTAAGCAATGGCACTCACAACCTGAATATCAGAAAATAAAGGGGATGATATGATGGCTACTCTAATGACCCCAAAGAAAATTCTTGTATGACTAGGGCATGTAGCTTTAGTTAATACAATAACTAAATACAATAATAAAAATGCAGTTGGTCTATTTTGTTTTGGTTCTTGTCTTAACTAAAACAAAGATAGAAAGCAGACAGCATTTCTTTATAGTTGTAAAATTGCCTCAGAGCTGCTTGTCATGAGGCTTGTAAGCAGCCATTTACATCTGATAAGGAGATGGAACATGTAACTTGGAATGAGTATTTCTTCTCCTAACCCACATCTGTTCTCCAGTGGAGGCTGGTGGCTCTAATTTCAGTGGGGTTGTGAATCCATTCTGGCTTTCAGTCAGAACTGGCCAGAATGCTAAAGGAGCTATCCAAGGTGCTGAACCTATTTGGGGGGTAGGAGTCAGCACCTTGAATAGCTTCTTCAGAGTTCTGACTGGTTCTGGCTGAAACCCAGAATGAATGCACAGCCCCACCGAAATTGGAACCACCAGCCTCCGCTGATGTTCTCTCTCTGCTCTCAGCTCCTCCTGCACAAACGTTGGCTGAGCCCTGCCAGTTTCCCTCTCTTCCTTCTCCTCCTCACTCTTCTGCTCCTATGCCTACCAGCCACTATCTGAGCTCTCTTGCTCATGTACTGCAACCTAAAGCCCCAACTGTGTCTGGGGTGCAAGACAATCCCTGCCTATGCCCACTGCTGCCACTTCAGCCATTGCCTGCCACCATCGGGTCTCTCCCCCTTTCTCTTAATCTGCTCCCTCTGGGGCACATAACACAAGCTGAAGCCTTGCTGCATTTGGGTTTGGGGTCCCCAATGTGGTGTCCATGGGCACCTCCCTTGGACCAAGGTCACCAGATTTTCTCCTGATTTTAGGGATAATCTAGAGGAAGAAGTGTGTGTGGGTTGTGGGGGGGGGGGTCCTGAAAGAGAGTGTGTGTGGTTCTTGTATATTTCCAGTGTGGGCTGTATGCTTCTTGTATGTGATTTGGGGGGTGGTCTGCCTATTTATTTGGGAATAGGATGTATTTGGGGAGTGGTCTGCCTATTTATTTGGGAATAGGATGTATGAGAATTTCATTTCAGTTCACAAATCACTTGAAATGCTTCAATCGCAACCTCGAACACAAATGGGCACTCATGTACTCCAAATACGTTTACAAAATCCTGAACTTGCATTCGCAAAATGAGCAATTTAAAATTTAAAAAAATGCACAGTTTTTGAAAAATGCACAACTTTTGAAACACACACACTTTTCCAGTTTGAACAAACCAAAAAACAGATCACAAACGAGAACAGGAGTGTTCCAAACCGAGTTTTGACATGAAGTTCAGAGAATATCGACGAACTCGAGCATCCCTGGTCCTCCCATCCCTATGTGGGAAATTAATTTGGTGGAATAAATTAACTGAGGTGACTTGGAAAAATTAATCAGCTTGCCTTTCTGTGGAACAGAAAACTGTGGTTCAATGGCATGATTTTGTGTTCTGGGGCTCAGACCTAACCTCTGACTTATACTCAGGTTCTTGGGCAAGTTTCTTGTCATTTAGCCTCACCAGTTTGGCTTCCTGTGAAACTGATGTTTTATGACTTACTATGCCCACTACAGCAGCCATCTTGTAAACGGGCACCCTCCCCAGCAGCCATTTTGTAATCGTGTCCATGACACTTTCTTAAAATTCCAAATGTCCTCACCAGCCCAAAAAGGTTGGGGACCTCTGATTTAGGTTGTCATGCCAATGTGTGCTATTCTTTTGCCTGCCTGCAGCCTGCCGGTTTGTCTCTCAAACTGTGCCCGGCTCTGGTAGACTCTGGGACCTGGGAAACCTGCTGCCACTCAGAGTAGACCATACAGAGTAGGCTAAATGGAGAAATAGTCTGACCTGGTGTAAGGTGGCTCCCCATCCTTCTGTTCTGCATGCCATCACTGTGTTATTTCTGGGGTCCTGCTAACACTCCTCAGCCTGTCTCCCATTGTCTTTGCCTCTTTGGGTTCCAGGCCAATAAGGTATGTACCATAAGCAGAAGCAGTGTAATCGCTGGACAGCCTGCCTGCCAGCTCTCCTCCTGTTCTTACCCGCTGCTTCTCTGCCCACACAGTGATGCCCATTTCCATGAGATAGATATTGGTGATCATTGTGCCCATACCCTGCTGCTGCCCACCTCAATCAGAGATGAACTGTGCCCAACTGCTGCTGTTGTCTGCTTGAATGGGCTGGCCATTGTGATGTCATACCTATGTTGTCCACCTGAAGGCCCAATGAGATGTCCCAAAGTTGCTGACCACCTTAAGGAGAAAGAGAAAAACCGGTCCATGTTGTCAAGTACTTTAATGAGAAAGGTGCCCTTTGCACCCTGAGCCAGACAGGAGTTTCATATCTATCTTTCTTATAGTCCTATTCTCTCTCCTCTCCTCACACAGATCCCACTGTTCACTAACTGTAGCGCATGGGATGGCTGTCTTCTTACTTCTCTTGGTTGCCAGTGAGAGCTTCATTCGGTGTTGTGTCCACTACCTGTCAGTCATTTCTATAAGGAATGGGAGCTACTGAAAGAATTAGAAAGACAACTTGAGAAAGTTTGTAGTTATTCTTATAGAGAGTAATGGAAAAGTAAAACTACACCTAAATTATACAAAACTGAAACTAATAAACACCAAACCTAAAACTAAATTAAAACTAAAACATTACTTTAAATTAAAAGGAAAACATTCCTTTTGGACATCTGCTTCTGAAATTTTTAGGGCACAATCCTATGCAGATAGGTGGCTGCCTCCAAACTCAGGATTGTTCCCTCTATACCTCGCCTGCCCTGCATTTTCGGCTAGACAGCCGATTGCAGCTGTCTAGCCGCAGGGCAGAGTGGGGGAGGAGGCTGCTGTATGACGCATTGGATGTGTCATACAGGCATTTCTGCCCTTCCTGCCCCGGAATGCCCCCCCAGGAACACCCCATTTTGGCTGCTCTGCACTCCTCTTGTGAGTGTGGAGCATGGAGCTTTTCCGCAATGCCTGCGAGGCAGAGCGGAAGTGGGGGAAGGTCAGTTCTCCGGGAACCGACCTCAGATCAGGGGCTCTGAGGTCAGTTCATGGAAAACCAGATATCCAATGGCCATCTAGCCTCTGACTAGCAGCCATAGGGTTGCTCCCTCCAGCACTTCATTGCATAAAATAGTACAAGGAAATGGGGCAAATAGATGCTTGGTTTTCATGCAATCCACTGATTTGGGGGCAAGTTCTAACACAAGGATAGAGGAATTTCATTCATGCCAAGAGTTAGTCTGTTCCAAATAATTCTTATTCACCAGTTCTGTAATTTGTGTGCCAAATTCTTTTTCTCTGATCATTTAAAGCCTTTATCTTTGATAAAGGAACTTTAAAAGTTATTAAACTGCAGCTGAAATTCAGCTGAATGAATCGGATTCGCAATAAGAAACTCTGTTTCAATGGACTTAGGATTTCAGTGTACACACTACAAAGTATGAAGAATCTGTTACTGATCTGTAACTCAGGATACGCCATCTAATATGTGCTAAGTCATAAAGGATGTTTGGATTTTATCCTATGTTATCCCAATATATAAAGTTGGTTGACGATACAACATGCTCTGAATGTTCAGCCTAATGTTAGTCACAATTATTCACACTTGGGGTGGGCAACATCCCTAATACTGTCTCCAGCTTGCCAAGTCTGTAACCACCAACCAGTCTTTTCCTGCGCTGCCACTGTGTGTCATCATGACTCATGTCACGTTGGCCAGAGAAAGGTTGGGGAGCCTTGTTGAGGTTCATATAGCCCACAGATCTTATACTGCCTGCCCTGGTTTAAGCTGCTAAGCCAAAATGTAGAACAAAGTGGGCACTAAGAGCCAGATGGGCACAAAATAGTAGCATTTCATTATGTCTTCATACTACTGGCACTGAAGCTTTCCTTCCTTTGTGTTATGATAATAACTGCAAATAAGTGGTTCAGAAGAAGGTCTTCAACGGAAGATACCGGCAGTGCATTAGCTGTGCTCCACAAAAGTTTGACAACTGTTTATGCTAGCAGCAAATGACCCCAATCTAAAATGTCAAATGATTATAATTAGATCTTATGAGTATATTTCCTAAACCCTTTGTTAGTTGCCCTTGTTTTAAAAGGAAGGTAATAAAATCCACAGATGTGGACTATTGCAAACTTTGCGATGAGCCTCTTTCCCTTGATCTCAGATGGTAAACTCCACTAATAAATGTGTACAGATGGAAGGTCTATTTGTTGTCCTGTCAAGTCAGGCCATGTGGAACAAAAAAAAAAACAAAACAAAAAACCAAAAGCAACCAGGAAAGGAGCTAATGATGTGAGCTTGCCTCTGCCAAGATGCACTTACTGAAATTACTGTGACATTTAAGGAACATAATGATGCGACATTTCTTTTTAAGTTTATTGTTTTGTCCACATTGGATTTTACAAGTGAAGATCGAGTTCCCAAGATAGCACTTGATTTATGCAGATTTATGCACTTGCTGTGACACTTCTTCATGAAGCATCTCTGATTGCAAGAACTCACCATTCACATTTTCCCATAAAGATGGAGCTAGTATCAATATTTTCCACATGGAGCCAGTCTTTTTATGTTCTCTAAGCAAGAGCATTCTGTAATCTCTGCAACACAGTGGTAGGGATGTCAGAGAATTCCGTGACGGATCTCGGTGAGGCCAAATGCCAGTGCATTCGACCCCCCGAAATCCATTGCAGAATGAAGCCCCCGCCCCCCCAACCCACGAAAGGCGCACGGGACAAAGTCCCCGCCGCCCCCACCCCACGAAAGGCGCACGAAATGGAGCACTTACCTGCTCCCGTCCGCGCTGCTTTGCGAATGGTGGCCGTCCTGCGGCCACCATTCGCTTCCTCCTCTTCATAGCCATGATAGGCTATGTAAATACTTACGTAGCCTATAATGGCTAATGCAGGGACAACATTTGCGTCCCTGTGGAGGCCGTGATAGGCTACGTAAGTATTTACGTAGCCTATCACGGTGTGTAGGGGGGACCCAGCGTATGCAAATGGCGGCGGCTACCACCATTTGCGTACGCTGGGGTTTTTCCCCCTGCCGTGATAGGCTATGTAAATATTTACATAGCCTATCACGGCTCAATACAGGGACGCAAATGGCGGCGGCTACGACAGCTGCCATTTGTGTCCCTGCAGGGCTGCCCAGTGGCTGGATGTCTGGCTGTGGGCGGCCGGGCAGGATTCCGGGGGGAGGGACGGAGCGCCTCCCCCCCCCCACGGATTGCCCGGCGTGGAGCCAGGTAGGTGTTTCGTACTTCCCTACACAGTGGCATTATCTCTCTTAGGCTTATTGTTCCCCATCACTGCTGATTTTCAGCAGAATGGTTAATGAACTAGCAGAATGGCTAGTTTTGAAGCATTTGAAGGGGGGTGGGGGGACACAATTCCTTGTAATGAATAAACACCTTATTCTCATAGTAGAGAAATGAAACTTCAGTTACTGTTCTTGCACTTCTTTACTGGGATCTGGGATCAAGGTCTCAGTCTACAGCCAAACAAAGAGGCTACATACGTATTATGTAGAGAACACAATCTTGGTTGTAATCTGTACTCCATGTAATGTACTGTGTTCCATTGATTTCAATGATTTAAATACATTAAGCATCCCATACAGAATTGCAACTACAATCAGAGGAAAAGCAGAATCATGCTTATAAATTAGGCCTGTGATGGTAGTGTAGAAAAGAGTCTCCTGGGAGCCCAAATTCAGTGCTGGCCAAGTTAGTACATACACACTATCATTGACAATCATTTCATTGCAATGTAATTATTGCATGGATTTGTATAAAGTTAGGGAGGCATCTGTGGATTTTAAGATGAGAAATCTATGGCTTGGATCCTAAGGTAACTTTTAAGAAACTTTAACTTTAAGAAAGAAAAATGTAGGGGAAGTTTCCCATCATTTCCTCCTCCCTGCAGACCCCTGTGCCCCCCTGAAAAGTCTCTCCAGAGGGTTAGTGGCCCTCCTGAATGACACAGGGTGGGGCATTGGGAGCTGCAGGGGAACGAAGGCAATCGGAAACTTCCTTAAGTTCGTTTATCTCATTACTTTACAACTGTGTTGGTATTTCACAGTATCAAACATGAATGAGGATAATCTAGTTTACTTTGACTTCCAGAACGCTTTTGACAAAGCCTTCTCTGCTCAACATTTTATCTACTCAGCACAGTACATAATCATGGTCCCTGCAAAGGCATCTTACAAAATATTGACTCAGGATGTTATATTTGATACAGCCCTTAACAATGTTGTCCATTTTATGACTTATACAACTGCTGTGGTGGGGAAGAAAGGGCAGTGCACAATGCCACACAAGGCACTTCTCCACTCCAAGACACTGTTCACCAAATATGCACATCATTGCTTATCCTCCCTCAAGTGTCACCACCAGCAGCCATTCCAGCAGGCTGAGCTGATGGTGAAGAGAGGGAAGAGCAGGGCCACTCCACCAGCTGTGCCAAAGGAATTATTATTTTCCCCCTCTTCCCTCCCCATTCCTTTTTCCTTGTGTGTCATGTCTTTTTAGATTGTAAGCCTGCAGGCAGGGACTGTCTTGTTTAATTGATTATGTGTAAGCCATTCTGTGAGCCTTTTTGGCAGAGGAGCGGCATAAAAACACTTCAAATAAATGAATAAATTCTCTGTGGAATCCAGAGAGAGGCCCAAAACATATATGCAGAATACTCCCCCCCCCTTTACTTATTTTCTTGTTGTCTTGCTCCTAAGGATGCTTCCTTGTGCCTTTAATAACTGCAAGAGTGGCAGAAATAGAAGAGGTGCAGTTCCCCTCATCACTACATCCTGGGGGAAAGCTGCAGCTGTTACAGTTCTGCCAGCCATGCAGCACAGGTGTCCTACCAGGAAAAAAAGAAAGTTGGCAATCCTACTTTACCTTGCCCTTACGTGAAGGCTCAGCAGGGGTTAAACCCCAATAGATTGAAAGCTTTAAGCAACTTAGGCCTGAGTTAACAGCCCTCCCTTCTTCATCTGTAGGAAAATCACCTGCAAATGTTATCAGGCGCTTCAGATATTGCTGTAGTGGCCAGACTCCTGCCAGAAACACCACTGGATGGGAGGTCATTTGCATGAATTGGCTCCTTATGCAGTTCAGGGACTTTCAAAGATGTCAAGTTTGAGCTTTTCAGCCCAGTTCCTGCCACTCACCCTTCTCTCACTGCAGGGTTGGCACCTTTTGTAACTGTACCTGCTCCTGTACCTTTAATAGCAGCCCAACACCCAGACATTTAGCTGGTTACACTACACACACACACACACCCTGCCCCAACTTCCCTGCAAGGAAAAGCCACTACTAAAAGCAGGCTTTATATATTTTATTATTTATTATGATAGCCAGGCTATATTAAAGGCAACTGAGCAGGTCCAGTAAAAGAGGTAAAGACAATGACTCTGTGGATGCAATGACCAGTTTTATTACGTATTAGAGACTGAACCTGGCTTCGCATAGATGGGAGCAGCCCTCACACTGATACAGCAAAGGCTACAAGCAAACTTGCACAGCTCTCAGACTTGGACACACTGTGCCTACCCCATCTGAGTGAAGCCATGCCTGCTGGCACCCTTTGGCATGGCCCCTGGTGCATCCCTATAGTCCCCTGAGAAGGTTTGTAGTCTGCAGAATGGGTCTGTCCACTCCACTGAGGGCGGGGCTGCCCCACAGCAGGGGAGAGGGGCAGGCCTATAATTCTGCCCGTTGGCCTACTAATCTTCCCTGGCTTCAAACTGTATGGACTGTAAAACTACGTGCTGGTTAGGGAAGTCTGCCTCTAGTGGCTGAAGTTTTTACAGCAGGCTTCAAAAACACATGGACATATTAATATTAATTAAAATTAATGTGTTTTAAAAATAAAATAAATTGGAGGTTCACACCCCTACGGTCCCCTTAGTATGCATGATAAGTTTCAAGTATCTAGGTTTCACAGTCTTGATGCTATGGCTGTGATGACTGGATGGACAGAGACACAGCCTCCCTTATTATTATAGACAAGACAACTAAAGTAGCCCAAACACATTTCGAGTGCCAAGAGCTGTGTTAGAGTTAATTCAGAGAATCATAGAATAGTAGGGTTGGAAGGGGCCTACAAGGCCATCGAGTCCAACCCCCTGCTCAGTGCAGCAATACAAGTCAGAGCATCCCTGACAGATGGCTGTCCAGCCTCATCTGGAATGCCTCCAGTGTGCGAGAGCCCACCACCTCCCTGGGTAATTGGTTCCATTGTCGTATTGCTCTAACAGTCAGGAAGTTTCTCCTGATGTTCAGCCGGAATCTGGCTTCCTGTAACTTGAGCCCATTATTCCGTGTCCTGCACTCTGGGATGATCAAGAAGAGATCCTGGCCTTCTTCTCTGTGACAGCCTTTCAAGTACTTGAACAGTGCTATCATATCTCCCCTCAGTCTTCTCTTCTCAAGGTTAAACATGCCCAGTGCTTTCAGTCTCTCTTCATAGGGTTTTGTTTCCAGTCCCCTGATCATCTTTGTTGCCCTCCTCTGAACCCTCTCCAGCTTGTCTGCATCCTTCTTAAAGTGCGGTGCCCAGAACGGGACACAGCACTCCAGATGAGGCCTAACCAGTGCTGAGTAGAGGGGAACTAGTACTTCCCAGGACTTGGAAGCTATGCTTCTATTAATGCAGCCCAAAATAGCATTTGCCTTTTTTGCAGCCACATCACATTTCAGCTTGTGATCTACAACAATTCCAAGATTCTTAAAAGAATTACTGTTAAAATAACACTTTGCAAAGTTCATATTACAGTTCCCACCATAAAAGAAAACCTTACCTCTAATAGATAAACACACTACATGTATATGTGTACACTCACACACACAATCAACTACTAATTATCAGCCTATAAAATGTGGGCTAACTAGGCAACAATGTATTAAATGAATCTTTTGTAGTTTTATTTTTAAAAGATGTCAGACTTATTTATAGTACACAATCTTTTCTTAGCCCAGTGGCTCAAATATAGCAAATACTAAATAAATGATCTCTCTTTTAAATGATCTTTATTCATTTGGACTGTCTTCCACTTGGGTTATTCTCCTTTGGTACATATTAGTATATTTACTAGGTTTGAGTCACTGGGCTAAGAAAAAATTGTGTTTACTATAAATAAGTTTGGCATTTTAAAATAAAACTACAAAAGCCCAGTTTAATATATTGTTGCCCAGTAAGCTCACATTTGACAGGTTGGAATTTTCCCATCATAGTTCTGGAAAGATAGGAAAACACACATCTGGTACAATTTTCCTTTCTGCACAACAATTAAAGGGAACAAGGGCACCTCAAGGTGTGGACCCAGCAAACCCATGTCCACAATACTTCAGCTTCCCTTTGCTTGCCCTTTTCTGCCATCACCACATGGCCTCCTTTTCTAGATGGTGCCTCAGGCCTACGTTTTCCTCTGGCACTCCTTCCTTAGCTTCCAGGCCTTAACCACTTAACTGTTCTTTCAGGTTCTGGGTTGCATCCAATATTAGTCTAACTTAAGTCGCGTTCATTTCAGGGGGCCTACTCTAAATAGGACTCACATTGAATACAACCCTCTGCTTTTTGTGGGCAATCTACTTTCACTTCCTTCCTCTAGCTACCCCATTTCAACAAGCCCTCCCTGTTTGCTCAACACTACTATCTGTCCCCTTCATGTCACCACTATATACCCTCCTGTCCCAAGACCCCGTGAAGCTTTTCCACAGCCAGCCCTTTTCATTAGCCCCTCCCTCTTCTCAATTCATTATCTTTTTCCTTACGCCTCTGCCACATACACCTCCCTCAGAACATTGCTACTGTGACCCCCTTCATTTGGACTCTCTGCCCTTTCTCTTCCCCCCTTCCCTCCTGACCTTTTCCCACTGAGGTTTCAAGTTCTCAGTCTTCCTGCCTTGCCCATATGGCAGGGCTGGCCCTACCATTAGGCAGAGTGAGACAGCTGCCTCAGGTGGCAGATGCTGGTGGGTGGGGAGTAGTGGCAAACTGTTAGAGGACAGTTCTGCCCTATGCCCCCTAAGCTAGGCTGCTGCCCTCAGGAGGATGTTGTCCCACTGCTAGTGTTGAAACATGATCAAACTGCCTGTCAGATCAGCTTTGATACCTCAAAAGGTGATGCACCATGCCACCATCTTGTCTTTTACCTCAGGTGGAAAAATGTCTTGGGCCAGCCCTTCATGTCCCTATGGCTGTGTGAGGGCTTTTCTTCAGCAAATTACGGTTCACTTCAGCTCAAATAACTTGGAATGTCACCAAAATATTAAGAATGGCATCTGCCTTCAGCAGATTGAAAATTCATGACAATTCCCTGACATCAAATTGGCTCATCCACTTCAAGCCAGAGGGTTCATTGCCACTGGTGGGGACCACTACAAACAACTTACTGTCTAGTTAACTGTCTAAGCTGACTTGCATATCAATAGGGGTGAAAGGGTTTTTCCTGTTTCCATTCCAATATTATTCCACTGTTTTGTTCTGTTTAATATTCCAGTCTTCATGAATTCTGCTTTAATGAGAATTTCTAAAATTAATTCCAGAACTAGAGTATGTGTTGTGAGCTGCAGCAATCTTCCTTCAGCTCTTTTTCATCTCCCCCTTTCCCTCATGTTACCAGTGTGCATTGATAAAACGCTGCAAAAAAGCAAATCTTGCTGTGATCATACATTCAGTTACATGGAGACTCTTGTTGTGCAGTGTTTTACTGAAACTGTACATGCACTCCTTCACGCTGATAAACACCCTACAAAAAAGGATACTGGTACAACTGCATGTATAATCACCACATGTTTGCTTTTTTAATGTTGTTTGTCAACACACACAAGTTATGTGCATCAGTAAAATGCCACACAGAAATAATATTGATACAATCATGCATAGGATCACCTGAAGGCTGCTTTTCTTTTTGCAGCATTCTACCAGGATACCTTCTCATTTGTTGATTTCCATATAATTCATCAGTTTACTGAAGACTTGAGCAGGACAAATATTTACAGCTAAGGGGCCATTTTTCAAATTTTATACAGAGGGAAAAGAAAATCTGGAAAGATGTTGCCCTTTGTCCTGCTTCATCCATAATAAATAATAAAGTGGATAAGTGGAGCAAAGGACCATACTTCCCCCAACCCACCCTGATATTTTAAGCTGTGTCTGCCTCCTCTACAGCTTAATTAGTCCTTAATTAATGTTAGTTGAAGGAATCACTTTTCCCTCCTAATTAACCATTCCCCAAAAGGACACTTTAAACCTTAAAGTAGGACAGATCTCGTACCAGCCCAAAGCATCCTGGAGGGGGAAACTGGGGTCAGGATGCATAGCCCATAGCACTCATGGTGCTGTGTCCTTCTCTCCATTGGGCAGGTTTGGTACTTCTTTTTAGCCTCATGGTCATCTCATACATTAAGGACTAAATTTTCATGTATGGGTTGAGTTGTCACCTCATGCTGTGTTGTGTAACATATTCTATTCCCAGCCTGCACTCCCAACACAGAGGGTTTTTAAAGATGTTAACCTGTTCTTTACTGACATTACTGCATCCTTCATCAATAGTGGTAATGGAAGAGCATGGGTAGCCTTGTTGCTGTGGAAGCTAAGTCAATATTCTAGCCACATTTGTTTTTTTGTCCTTCTTAAAAGAGAGTGGCAACCTGCACACAAAATCTGGAGATGCAGAATGTACACTGTGTTTATTCTCTCTGTTTAAGCAGCCTTGGTGATGAGGGAGAGAGCCTTCTCCGTGGTAGCCCCCCTATGCTGTCCCCGGTGAAGTCCGCTTGGCACCAACATTATCATCTTTTCAGCTCCAGGATAAGACTTGCCTCTACTCCCTGGCATTTGACGGTTCCCTCAGCAAAGGAGTTGCATGCTGAAAACGGGCATGACCTGACAACAGCCGAGCTGCTGCATTCTGGAGCTAGTGCAGAATGCAGAAGCTCAGCTGTTATCAGGAGCTGCCCCTTTTCAGCATGCAACTCCTTTGCTGAAGCAACTGCACTGGCTGTCTATTCGCTAGCAGGCCAGGTTTAAGATTTTGGTACTAGTGTACAAAGCCCTAGGCAACTTGGGACCAAGATACCTGAGAGAGCGCCTTCTTCTTTACCAACCTGCCTGGTCCTGGAAGTAATCAGATGGCATGCTCCTGGTGGTTCCGCATGGACTTATGGCCTGACTGGAATCCACCCGGAGAAGAGCCTTCAGTGTGGTGGCCCCCTCTCTATGGAACTCCTTGCCTCTGGAGGTCAGGCAGGTGCCAACATGGTGTTGTTTTCAGCATCTTCTGAAAACATCTTTATTTCAGGAAGCTTTCCTTGACTGACCAGCTATGGTTTTTACTGTGTTTTTTTTATTTTTTAATAATGGTATTTTATTCTTTTTATCTTTTATTGTTCACGGATCCAGAATCTGTCTAGATGTGGAATGGTATAAACAAATAAATTTAAAAAAATATGATGGGGCTTTTTCATGTTAGTTTTTTATTGGGTCCTAGTAGTTTTATTGTTAATTTTTTTAACTGTTTCAAACTGTTTTAAATTTTTTTGTGTTAAAGAGTTTATATTATGTTTTATCATGTTGTGAACTGCTCACAGAACTTTGGCCATTGGGTGGTATAGAAATGTAATAGATGAATGAATCTATATAGTTGTAAAGAATACTAATTAAAGAACACACACCATGCCCAGTAAAGCCAATTTCACAATGGCTGTGGTTGTGGCAGATAGGCAAATTAGCCTATATTCAGTCTTGCCTTGTCAGTTTCCTTGCATGTTACCTACTCCACTTTGGTGCTCTGGTTGACATCTGAAACATAAAAGGAAGTTGACTAGGAAAGATTACACATATCATACAGCTGAATCTGCACTCTTGCACACTTGTGAAAGACCAGAGAAATTAAAACAACAACAACCCCATTTGCACAAATTTCAATATCCACAAAACAAATTCCAATTTGCACAAATTTCCGCCATTAAATGGAATCCATGTATTGGATCAATTCGCTACAGATCATGTTGACACCAGCGGAGGGAGAGGGGAATGGAATGAAATCTGCCAGGGCCAAACTGGAAAAATCTGTCAAGTTTTCACCTCTCAGATGGAATTTTCATATGTCCCTATACTATGATGCTGATTAGCAGAGAGGGCAGTCTATTCGAGCTCAGGGCCTTTTCAGAAGAACTGGGTTTGGACTAGGATTCAGTAGGGATTACTAAACAGTCGCACAAGATCCAGAAGCTTCTCCAACACGTGCATCTGATAGTGGAAAGATAGCTTATTTCACCAGCCCTCAAACTAGTAAGAAATTTTGCCCACTTATCCCCTACAAGGTCAACTATTGGAGTACTACTAACTGCGCAAATTTAGAAGCTGGGGAGTGAATGGAGGGGAAATTTGGACAAATGTAAAGGCTGTGTCTATCACAGCATGAACTGTACTTTTACCTTCCTACATGAACCAGAGATCAAGCAGTTGATCAAGTGACGCAGTGCCCTGAACCAGCTATTGAACCTTTATCGGCCTGTGCTGAAACCAAATTAGAACTTTCAATACAGCTGAACCAGAACCAGACCAAAATGTGTAACAGTTTGACTTCCTGTCTGTGCCAGATGTTCATAGAAAATATTTTAGTGAGTTTTCATACCCCTGCAATACTCATTCAGTATCCTCATGATATTACAGTTTTTTGAGAAAACCTTGCTCACGCCAAACCATTGCATCTAATTCTGTCTGCTTTGCTCATGATAGCACTACCTGTGCCAAGACCCTCTTGAATATCAATTGCTGGCCACCCACCATTTCCCCCATCAGAAGAGAAAGCACTCAAATAAAAGTCCATACTGCACTGGAGCCTACACCAATGTACGTACACAATGGTTCAGATTTATACTGTTAAAATACTACAAACCCCCTGTTGTCTGTACAGCATATAATATCCACCTCTGTATGCTACCTCTGATAACAAAGCCCTATGAAGAGAGACTGAAAGAACTGGGCACGTTTAGCCTTGAGAAGAGAAAACTGAGGGGAGATATGATAGCACTCTTCAAGTACTTGAAAGGTTGTCACAGAGAGGAAGGCCAGGATCTCTTCTCGATGATCCCAGAGTGCAGGACACGGAATAATGGGCTCAAGTGACAGGAAGCCAGATTCCGGCTGAACATCAGGAAAAACTTCCTGACCATTAGAGCAATACGACAATGAAACCAATTACCTGGGGAGGTGGTGGGCTCTCCCACACTGGAGGCGTTCAAGACGAGGCTGGACAGCCATCTGTCAGGGATGCTCTGACTTGGATTCCTGCATTGAGCAGGGGGTTGGACTCGATGGCCTTGTAGGCCCCTTCCAACCCTACTATTCTATGAGTCTATCATACTTGAGGTTATATATGGCCATAATGACTAGTAGCCACTGATGGTTTTGTACTCCCTGACAGATCTTCCCAGCATGTGAAGTATCCCTTGCTGTATTCTGGTGCATCCATTTCAGCAAGGTTGCCCACCATACTGGGAGTTCAGTTGCTTGTCATAAGATGTACAGGAGGGGATCTCTGCTTCATGTGCATAGCTGCATTCGTGGGTCTGCAGATCTTGGTGGCATACTCTCTTGGACTTGCAGGGCAACTGTGGCTCACAGTGGGATGACAGGGCTGTGGACTTTAAGCTCGGGGGTTTGCCTTCAAGTGGACAAGCTGGGAGCCTAGGGCACTGTGCTGAGATTTTCCAGGGTTTTGAGCCAGGCGCACTCAAACCTAGCTAACTTCTCTCCCTTACCTCTACTTCCTGGCTCTATTGTCTCTATCTGTGTTTGTTATTTTCATTGAGCACAGTCAGGGCCCCAAGAGAAGTTTTGCTTCACAGACCTCCATTCCAAATTCTATTTTTCAATTCATTTTGCACCATGTGCTCAGGGGGCTTTGATAATGGCTTAGCCTGCTTGTCGAACCCCCCGTCTTTGTTCATTTGGGAACAAAACCCAATGTGCACATGGCAGTTTTGAGACTGAGGTGATCAATCCATTGTAAATTTGTAACCGGAAGCTAATAGACCAGGGGCTGGTCTGTGCCTGCTGCGAGTTTCCAAGTAAACAGGAAGTGTGGCCAACCAGGAAGTGAAATTCTTTGCTTTCCCCTTCCTCTGAAACCAGTAAATAATATCCCCACTCTGATGCAGTGTGTCTGCTTCTATGCATGAAGGGTGTGGTATGAGAAAAGGAGGAAGAGTGAGTGTGTATTTCTATCCACTACCAGCCCCCGCCCCCACCTGTGCAGCCTTTCAAGGATTACCCAGGCACCAGTGTGGGCCTTCACTCAAAAAGATTTTGAAATCACCCCTGAAATAGTAGGTTATTACAAAAGACCCCTCTGCTTGAGACCTGGACAGCTGCTGCCAGTCAGAGTAGAGTAGACAATACTGGGCTTGGTGGAGAAATTGTTGGACCTAGAATAAGGCAGCCGTGTTCAAAAGGTTGTCTGTTGGTGATCTAGTTTCAGAAATTTACAGCAATCAACCATTTTTGCTGTAGAAGCCATAGAGCTCTTAGGAATGACATCCTGGATTTCAGCAGAAGTCTCTACCCTCTTCAGTTCAGCAAAAATAAGAGCATTCCACCTGCATTGCTGGCAGATGGCTTATAGCTGTCATACAACTTCAGACCAACCACTCGATCATTCAAGTAGTATAAAATAAAGGGCTGAACATCTGCTGGTAAACATGCAGCAAACAAAAATGCAACTCTGAGCCAAACATCTGCTGAATGGGGGCTACTTTGCTGCTCATAACCTAAGCAAAGTATTCTGTTAATCATTAGCAGAGTTATTGATATTAGATGTGTATCACAGCGCTATAATTTTGTCAGGGAGTAGACCACATAAGTTGTTCTTTTTCTGGTTGTTTCATTTTGTCTTATTCCAAAAGTCCGTAAATTGATGACCGGGACAAAAAGTATAATTGACATCATCTGTGGGAAATATTTCATAAAACAACAGGCCCAGATGTAGGATTAAAGCCATGTGGTAGTAAAATACCACACTGAAAAAAAAGTCCAGGTTCCATGGTTTTGTATTTTGGGGAGTGTGTGTGTGTGTGTGTTTTACAAAAACAGATGTGCTATTCCACCAGTCTGCTTGTTTTTCAGTACTCAAAAAAAAAAAAAATCAAAATAATGCCTTTTCCCCCACAATTGCACTGGAAGAGATCATAAATTGGTTGCAGGTGGTGACTTCTACTTCATGATTTTAACTTGCACAGTCTTTGAAATGAAAATAAATGAAAGATTTGGGGAAAGTATATGGAACTTTTAAAAAAAAGTAGTGAAGATTATACAAACATGTCTGCTTGTTATTTATATAGCACCTTCAGGCACATTACCACATCTATAGAGCGCTGCTTCCCCTTCCTGGGAAGCTTTTATTCTCTCTGAATGGGGGCTGGAATGGGTTACTAACCATGCTTCTTCACACACACACACACACACACACACACACACACACACGGCCGCCTCCCCTTCACTCCACGAGAGTGCTCAAGCCTTTGAATGTTCTAAGGCAGAAAATGATGCACAGAAGCACTTGGGTTTTGAGCTGATCTTCTCCCACACCAAGCTTACGATGACAGCAAGCCTGTCTTGTCATCATGTTGAATCCCTGTAGCTTACGCTTAGGAAATCAACAACAGGCAACTCCATCCTGGAAAGGTGCTTGGTCTGCCATGCCAGGAACAGCACCCAACGCAGCTGTAGCGGCACTCTCTATTCAAGCAAGCGGGGCAGATTAATCTGTCAAGGAAAAAAAATAGGCTGGAGAAGTTGCCCGAAATGCTTGATGTCATGACTCCAGGTTCTGACTTCCCCATCTTCGAGGGATGAGGCCAGATTCAGAAAGGGCAGAGAATGTGAGGGGCTGCCCTCAGACTGCCCCCCTTCCCTAGAAACTGCAACACAAAGAGGAGTGCTGTTGGCCTGCACCTCTCCTGCCTGAGGAGGCTGTGTTGCTGTCCTTTGAAGACTCCAGCCCGGAAGTCCCAGAGGAACCACACTCTCTTCTGCACCACTGGAATCAGTAATTGTTAAAGCAGGCTAAGCCCCTTTAAATGAAGGGGTTTTGCTCACTGGACCACTGCTCCTCTCATGCATCAGTGTTTTCTTCACACAGAGGATACTACCTGCTTTGCCTGACTTTGCCTCATTGGAACTTGACCTCTGCTTTGCCTGACCTTGCCTCATTGGAACTTGACCTCTGCTTTGCCTGGCTGACTTTGCCTCATTGGCACTTGACCTCTGCTTTGCCTGACTTTGCCTCATTGGAATCTGACCTCTGCCTTGCCTGATGCTACCTCATCGGAACCTGAACCTTACCTTGCTTGACATTGCCTTGCCAGAACCCAAACCCATGCCCAGCACCCCTCTGTCCAGCTGAGACTACCACCTGGGACAGAACACTTGGACAAGCAGATTCCCTTGTGGCTGGCTTCATGCTAAACTGAGGGTGAAGGAGAAATTAGTAAATGAAAGTACCACCAGCCACCAGAAGCTGTGCATAAAAACTGCTCTCTGTGTCACTACCACTGTTCCTGGTGCTCTCTGGTCCACAGTTTGGCCTAACTGAGATCAGATTAGCAGAGGTTCTTTGCATCCTGTGTATGCCAAGGACATTAAATTGGACTGTCTACCTGGAAATGCCTTTAGGGCACAATCCTATCAAGTTAGGCAGCCGCCTCTGAACCCGGAGGCAACCGCCTATCCAAAGCAAGGCAGGAGAAGCACAGGGGGGATCGTTCCCTCCATGCCTCTCCTGCCCTTCTATTTTCTGCTAGACAGTTGTTTTCGGCTGGCTAGCCGTGGGGGGGCTGACTGGGAGAGGAGGCTGCTGTATGACATATGGGATATGTTGTACATGCAGCTCTGCTCTCCCCACCCTGGAACACCCCGAGCCCTGCCCCTTTTCAGTCGCTTCGCGCTCCTCTTCCGAGAGCGGAGGATGGGAAAACTCCATGCTGCCTCTGAGGCAGAGCGGACGTAGGGGGAGGTCAGTTTCCCATGAACCAACCTCAGAGCACAGGCTCTGAGATCGGTTCCCGGAAAACAGCATATCCTATGGCCCTCTAGACCGTGTCTAGCGGCCACAGGGTTGCTCCCTTAATGCCTAATGCTACCAGCCAGCAGCTGCAGCACAGCTGTCCTGCAGCTCAGGACCTAACTACACATTATGATAATGACATGATTGGCAATCATATTATGGGCTTTTAAAAATTAAATACCAGGTATGGGGGGGGGAGTGATTGAGGTTGGCACCACAGCATTTGGGGAAGGAGCAATGATGTCCGTAAAGATCTCCGCACCACTGCCAGTGTGGCTATCAGCATTAAGAAAAAAAACACACACCTCCCATTGGCTCCATCTGCTGATGGCATGCATGCGGAGTAGATGGTGCAGCAAAGCAGTGGACACCCCTGGTTGCCAACTTTGAAGACATCTATGTGCACAAATTAAGCCTACTGCATTCAAAACAGGAAACAGCCACACACATTTTCAGTACAAATATTCAGGGAACATATACCAAGTAGTTAAATGGGCTCTGGTGGTGACACAAGAAGAATGGGTATATAGTACAGGCTTGAGTCCATTTTGCCCTTTGTCCTGTCTAACAGAGGCCAGCATAAAAACAACAACAGGGCAGCACTACCCAGCACCATAATTATCAAATGCTCATTTCAAGCCTTCTACATACAGCTTCCTGTAAAGTAGTCCTAAGATTAACTGACACACCAGATACGAGGATGCTCTGACTATATTGGTTCATAGCTCTTGATATCCTCATTTCTATGACATTGTATGAACAAACTACTGATGGGTTCATGAGATCAATACCCGCGAACAGGAATCCCCTGGATTTGCATCCAAGCAGGAATCATGTATAGAAAAGTTTTGTCCCCCTGAGTCATCATACCTTTTTGTTTTAATTGCCACAACAAAAGTGATCAGGACTTAAGACACATAATATATGGAAACTAAAATATTAAACCTATCTTTAAAAATGCCTTGCACTGTTCACAGATTATAGGGTTTAGGAATCTTGGGCCTTTGGGGGGCCAGAATTCCAAAGTTGGGAGGCAGGTTCTGACTAGGCCTGTCTATCTGCCCTCACCGCTTGAAAGTATGTGTGAAAGGCACCACCAACAGGAGAGTGGAGAGCAATGGGACCAAGGAAAGAAGGTGGCCTTGAAGAACTGGCAGGGACTACGCCACTGGGGATTCTATGACCTGAAACGAAACCAACTCTTCCAATATGTCCTGAGCATGGTTCAAACCAATGCATATGCTAGGACACTTTTCTTGTGTTATTGGTGACCCACAACTTCTCAAATGCATTATTAGGGGGCAGCGATCAGGGTACTAAGGCATTTGGCAAAATTAACAGAAATGGCCAGGTAGAATGAAGAGGCTCATTTCAAGCCATAACATTCACCAACAAATAAATTATACTGCAATTCTATCTAGACGTACCAGCAAATGAGCCCTACTGAATACAGTAGGACCTACTTCTGAATAAATATGCATAAGATTGAGCTTTAAGTTATTTAATGCCTTCAATTTCTCTCTCATTTTGGTTTCATTCACTGGAAATGTAAATGGTTTTTAGATAATGGCACAATAATTATAATATCCAAACCCCTACATATGCATGCTGTCCAATTAATCATTTTAAAATATTTGTAACCATGTGTAATTTTTTTAAGCCTTCATAAATGGTAATTTGCACTGCAGAAGTACAGAGTGGCTGCATCAGTGAAGAGTAAACATTTGCTGTGGTACAGTACAAATACTTCTGAGTGGCGCATATTCTAAATTTAGGAAGTACCACACTAAAGTCAATACCACAATATAGTGTCTGTTTGCTTTTTCATGGGGCCCACTATATTAAATGCCAAATGGGCAATGTGATACAACACAGGATGCATACATTTTTGTTGTACGCATGCTTTCAGAAGTCAAGCCCCCCCACCCACAATAGTTGAAAGTTACATTCATTTCAAAGAAGTTTCCACTCTCCAGGGCAGAAAACAACTTGGACTATCACAAAGCAAGCCCCTAATACTATAATAATAAATTTTAGAATGTAAGCCAGGTCTACACTATATATTACATGACCTATTTGTGTTTCCAAACCCCAGGCATTGGGGCTATGCTCCAAAATGGAGTTAAGAGGGGGTGATTTGCAGGGGGAAGGTGGCAACAAGGAAAGGGGTACTTAGCCTGAGCCTGACCTGCCATGGTTCCCCAGCAACTCCCCAGCTGGTGTTCCATATGCACATCAACAACCCTGCCTGGGGACAAAGTGGTGGTGGTAGGAGTGAAAAGCTGCAGATTAGGGAAGAGTTAAGAGCCTCTCCTTGCACCTGCCCCTTCATCATGGCAACCACAACCAGATGTGGACTACAACTTAAAGCTACAAGCCCATTCAGGAGAGCTACCATGGCAACTTGGAGATACAACAACTTATTGAGCTTCAAGCCATAAGGAGACCAGATCAGCTGTGTTATATGGTTATGCATCTGCAGGCCTATTTTGAAATATATGTCCTTTTGCACTATATTATAATATCAGCTTATCATTGTTAATTGATAGCTTTCTTTTTTATGCTACTTGCACTTTGCTCCAAGGAACTACCTTTTTATTTGGCACTGAGCAAATGGCTGATCTTCAGTAAACACCAGCATTTCACACAATCCACTTCATGGTGAGAATGGAGTGAATACAGACAACCAGCTTGCCAAGTGGTGATCTAAGGGAAGTTTGCCCACTTCATAAATGTGTGCTAACATACAGCAATACAAAGGACTTCCTGATATTCTGTGGTTCCTGTGGTTCCACCCCTAGTTATAGACTAGTTCTGTTACTGTGGAGTGAAGACCTATTCCTCCATGCATTGCTGTAGGCAGGGTTTTGTTACTACTTTTGATTCCTTTTTAGAGAAGTAGGTGGTTCATAGAATAGTAGAATCATAGAATAGTAGGGTTGGAAGGGGCCTATAAGACCATCGAGTCCAACCTCCTCATCATAATCTCATCATAGACTCAGTGTCTAGACTGATACACCAGAGCCTGTCTTCCAGTTCTTTCCCTACTCCCCCCAGAAGAAGCAAGACCTGTCAACAGAAATCAGTAGAAAAACTCAGCAGTTTAGCATAGCTGTGACTGGGCAACAGTGTATTCAACCAGGAGCAAAAGGTAGCAACAAAGACAGGAGTTCGTGTTCCAATGCAGACCTTGTTTTGTGTGCAAATGTTCCTCTCTTTTTAAAAAGTTTTTGAACATTTAAAAGCACAATGCATCAATGGAACACACGAGTTCACATGAAGTAAGGCACACAAAATAAACCTGAGTTAGAAGGTTCCCAATGTAAACCCAGAAATTCTATATTCAGGCAATGATAGGTTGTTCTACATTTTCTTATTTCTGTGGTTCTGAGTCTTTAAAGTTTGTTCATACTGGTGATGTTTGCTTCTTTTCTTTTATGAAGTGAATGAAACATTTCCCCCTGTCTTTGGAGTTGTTCTGTTTCTCTCAAACCAATGAATTCCACCAACACAGAACCAATACCCCATTAAAATGTTTTTTCACGGATGCTTTATATGCTGCTCTTAAGACTGAAAGTATCTTCTATATGTGTGGCAAAATCTTGTGCGGCAAAATCACCTTATGATTCGGCCAGGTGAATTTGTGTTTTGCTGATCTACTGAAGAAGAAGATTTAAAGGTTACAGAAAGACTACTGTTCATGGAAAACAAATTAGCACTAGACTTTTCTGGACTAAATCACTCTATTAGTTTTATCCTCATTCCTTGCACATTTCAATCTATCTACATGATGGCTCTTCTGGGATTAAGTGGTCATGTTTCATTTTTCACTGACCCTGAACAATTTATCATTTCCACACTTAAATGATGCTGTCATTTTTCCAAGCATATTCTCCTGCTAGACTACTTGAATATATTTGAAAACGTAAATGCTGAGTTGTATACAAACATCATCTTTTAAAGCCACTATTAGGCAGAAAAGTGTTGCCTCTTCTGGATTGTGTGATTTGCTTATTTATAGAGAAAAATGAGGATAATGTCAGCCACATTAACAGTTTTCAGAGGAGTAGGCATATTAGTGTGTTGCAGCAAAAACAACAAAGGCCATTCTGATTTGTGAATGGTCGCTCTAATTATTTTACATGTATTTAAGCTTTCACATAATTACCACTGTCTGTATTTCCTGTGTTTTATTTCCTTCTCTCTGACCTCACTGCTAACATTTTGTCTTTCTCCCAATACCTATGTGTACATGTAGCTGCCAACTCCGGATAACATTCTATGCATCAGATGAAGTGGACTCTTGTCCTCAAAAGCTTATGCCATCATAAATATGTTAATCTTAGAGGTGCCACCAGACATTTCATTGTATCTGCCAAAATTTCACAACATTTCCCCCTCCTTTCAATTCCCACATCGACTAGAGGTACACAGTGAGCTAGCCAGAACTATTTAGCCTTTGGCCATTTTAACCCCACCTATCACATAACAAGAATTTTAAAACGATGTTAAGTGCCTGACCTCTCTTCTTGTGGGTTAAAAAGTCTGACTGGGTTACTGCACTAAGACTAATTAATTGCATGTCGACTTGACAGAAGACAAGAAAAATCTGGCATGAACAATCACTGGTGCTTGTTAAAATAGGATGTAAATAAGATCACATTCTTCCCTGAAGCCATTTTCTTAGGGCACATTCAGGGGCATTATTAAGTAAACTCTTCTGAAGTATTTGCAGCCTCAGCATTATCCTCAGTAGAGGGTATTCTGCTAGGTTTGCTACCAAGTACCACAAAACTATGTCCATAGATACCCCTTAGAAAGTGTCTCCATAGATGCTTGACAGGACATTTGTTTTATCACAGAATCAGCAAAAGTTCATCTTTAAGCTGTGACAGAGCTTAAAGATTAGTTACTCTGCTCTAATTGCAAAACAAGGATGACAAATATAGGGATGTATGAGAAATCCAGTTCAGTTCCTTTTTTGATCAGGATTCACCCAGTTTTCACCTTCCAGACTCACCTTCCAGACTGAACATGGATTCAGATGCAGTCTGCAGTCAAACTTCATACATTTCCGAGCTTACAGTGTGATTTACAGACACCCCCCCAAAGGTTTTCGGCAGCATGTATTCATTTGAAAAATATGCATAAAAAAATGTGTACTTTTGAAAAATGTGCACAAAAATGTTTTAATCAATGAAAGAATGCATACATCTGGAATCTTCCCCCCCCAAAAAAAATCCATTTCACTTTCTCCCACATTCAGTTTTTTTTTTAAAAAAAATCACATTCTTACCCTCCCAAATATGAACAAAAATGTGAATTTTGATAAATTCTTATCAAAAACAAACTGAAATGAAATTATCATTCATCTGCACTGGCCAAATTCAATAGGTACAGCTATTCCCAGCACAGAGAGGCCATCCCTGTACCGGGCATGCTGGGAGAAAGTGGTGGACCGTCTGTGCCAGGCAGAGTCACAGATGGGGCACTTCACCTTTGATATTTGTCGGCCAGTCATATAGCTGTTAAAGATGAACAGCCTGCCAGGCAACTCTTAATTCAGCGCTAACATGGCTGAATACGCCAGCTTTCAAACCCAGATTTATAAGACCCTAAAGCCCTGGCCTGGATGCAACAAATCTGTCAGGTTCAGTTTCTCCCACATGCAGTTTTTAAAATCTCAAGTTCTTTCTGTCCTAAATATGAAGAAATTTACATATTTTGGTAAAAACTTATAAAAAATGAACCAAAATTTAATTCTCAACCATCCCAGTGCAGGATTCTAGTAAAAGGTAAAGTAGATCCTACAAGCCTGGAATCCATCCATCCCTGCCATAGACAATCAAGTAACATCACTGGTAAGAGAACTACAATATTTTCTCTTTTTTAAAGCCTAATAAATGCATCAAAATACTTCCTTCTTATTCTGTGGGTGTCAGTTACTCTGAAACAACATGTAGAGATGTCCTAGTGACTATTACACCCTTTGGTCATTTGGCTTGCCTATAGTGGTATGAAGGCGATGAGACTGAAAATATTCCCAGGTAGGGACACTTGAAGAATTCAATTTTTGCAAATGCCAGTATGAGCTGACCTGATCTGCACTCTTGCAAGGAGCCCAAGGCAGCTTACATAATCCTCCTCCTCTCCATTTTATCCTCGCAACAACCCTGTGAGGTAGGTTAGGCTGAGGGTCAGTGACTGGCCCAAAGTCACCCAGTGAGCTTCATGGTTAAATGAGGACCTGAATCCGGCTCTTCCAAGTCCCAGTCCAACACTCTAAGCCAGCAGTCCCCAACCTTTTTGGCACCAGGGACTGGTCTCATGGAAGACAATTTTTCCACAGATCGGGGGGGATGGTTTCGCTGGTGGACTTCCGGCCACTGGGATGCAAATGGGGTCCGCATAGCGGACGCCATTTGCGTCCCTGTTCTTTGCAGTAATAGGCTACATAAAGATTTACGTAGCCTATTACTTGAAGAACAGAGACGCAAATGGCGTCCCAGTGGCCGGAAGTCTGCCAGCGGCCGGAGCCAGCTGGCAGCTCCGCGGACCCGCCCAGGGCTGGTGAGGATTCCGGGGGGGGGGGGGACGGATTACTTCCCCCCCCCCACGGACCCAAGGTAAGGGGGTTTTGCACATCCCTACTGCAGCCTGGTTCCTAACAGGCCACGGACCGGTACCGGTCCGCAGGCCGAGGATTGGGGACCCCTGCTCTAAGCAATACACCACACTGGCTCTCAGTGTGCACTTCGCTGAATACTGCTCAAAATAGTATCAAATAGTTCTCAGCTCAAAATAGTATCAAAATGTGTTTTGAAATATCTATTTTGAGATCAAATATGTTTAGAAATGCATATCTTGAGAAAACATACTCTTAGAAATGCATATTTTCGTAGAAACATGTCCAATGGGAACTAAATGCGAATGTTTGCACTGATTTTTTTTTTTTAATTGACAGCTTAAAGAAGAATACAACAGAATGGATGGGTGAATGCCGCATGCAAAACTGACACCAACTGGAATAGACTTATTCATCCATGTTTACTCTTAGATGTTTCACAGCAGTTCTCATCACAGCTGTTAGCAATGCTCTTGTGTACTCTGTGGACAGGAATTAAGGTGGCCATTAATGTTGTGACTACTGTCACAATCACAAACTGAATTATATTTGATGGCCCACTATTTCTAACTTCTTCAGTTATACATACTCTAACCATGGTGCTGAACACTATGAAGGAAAGGAGGAAAGTAGATTTGCAATTAGCCAGTATATTTAAGGGCAGACCAGTTTGATAGGAAGAAGGAATACCCTTCCCACTTGGTCCATTCCTACATACTACTTCTCCCTTTACCCTAAACACTGAAATACCCAGTGACAACAACCCACAAACAATTTTCACCCAAACTTGCTTTGTTCCCAACTCTGCTTTGTTTCTCCCCTTGTGCTGGCAGAGGCCTGGGCCAACATTTCTTCTCTTGTAACATGCGTGGCACTTTCTTCTCTCTGTTAAATGTGTGCAGGAGTACCTCTAGGCCTATCATGTCTCTAATGTGTTGCCTCTCCTGATTTTAATTTTATTTCTTAAGATTTGTTTAATTTGTTTTTGTTTTCTTTTTAACTGGGAGGCTGGCATGCTGCAAAGCAAAGCACTGCCCTCCAGTGCCATCTTGATTTGGTTCAAAAGAGTGGTTTTGTGTTTTGGCACTCAGGCCCCAACTCTGCTGCCTTGTCCTTAGGTTCTTGAGCAGTGACTTGTCTTTTCGTCTTACCAGTTGTCTTCTGGGGAATGAGTGTATTGTGACTGGCCATGCCCACCATGGCAGCCATTTCATGAATGAGCATGCCCCCCCAATGACAGCCATTTTGTGAGAGCACTCATAGCATGCTCTCAAAATTCCAAATGACTCACATTCCACTGACCCAAAGATACTGGGGACTCCTGCTCTAAGATCTTGATCTGTTCAGACATGGTTAAAGAAACCCCATAAATTATCTCTAGCCCATTCTGAAATTTGGTCCCCGGTACACTCCTGATGCAGTCATGCACTCTCTCAAACATGTTGTAACAGCAATTAGCATCCAACAGAAGCCTTTCCACAAGCCCTCCCTGCTGCTGGGCAACCTTGGGTCAGGAAAGAAATGAGGGCAGAGCCCACTGACATAGGCTCATCAAACATTTCCAGTTACAATATGTTGGTATTTTGAGGAGCTCCCCCTTTCCCCTTCAGCCCCATCCACCACTGAAATGCGGCCCCTAAGAGCTTCTCTGAAATGGAATTTGGCCTTCAGGCTGAAAAGGTTCTGCACCGGGGGTGGGCGACCTTAGAGACTAGCAAATGTACGTGGCATAACCTTTCGTGGTCCAGGGCCCTGATGGCCAGATGCATGAATGTGTGGAAGGAGAAGAAAATGCATATTTTGGACTCATCTGTTACCATCAGCCTGATCTGTTACCCATCGCAAGAAGTCTGTTTCAAACATGAGCCACACATAATATAGAGCCACACCCACTTGGGTCAGGGGTTTTGACTGTCTTCTACTTGGGTTTGGCTTTCTTTACACTACAACTACCAAGCCCAGAAAAATGCATGTGCCTTGTTGCCATCTTGTCCAGATGAGATTAGTTTCATTGATCTTGCATTTCCATAGGATTTTGATCCACTTTCACAGCAATATTTAGCTATAAACCTTTACTGAAATGTGAATTCAAGTAACAACCCAGAACAAATTGTTGAGCGACTTGCAGCAGCACAACCCTATGTCCCAACCACTGCTGGCTCCAGGTTTTGGAGGAACCTTGGGCAAGAAACCCACAGTGGGACCGCTCCCTCAGTGGGTCTACCTTCTTATCACCATTGTCACCAGCTGCTATGGCTCCTCCTCCTCTTTCCCATCATGGCTACCACTCGCTTGCTTGACAGGCAGAGGGACAGTGTGCAAGTCGGCAGGGGCATCGCCTAGGTCAGAGTGAGAGGCAGGTGAGCAAGCAGGTTGCAATGGAGAAGAGGAGGAGAAACTCCAGGGGGCTCTCATCAGTGGGCATTGTTGGGATGTGGGGCCTTCGCAGGTGCCCAACCATGCCTACTCTTGATGCCTGCCCTACTGCTGACTACACTGGTTGGAGTACTATAGGATTTGGTCTAAGTCTCATGCTCCTTGGACACATGCCACCACCATGGTGTCAAGATATACCAGAGTATACCCACCACAGCAGCCTTCCCCAACCTAGTGCCCTTCAGATGCTTTGGACTATAATGCCTTTGAACCATAATTCCTGATGACTGGGCCATGCTGGCTAGGGCTGATGAGAGCTGAAGTCCAGATAATCTGGGAGGCACCACATTGGGGAAAGCTGCACCACAACACTGGGAGTCTGTCAGGGGAGGAGCCAGACTTGTTATCCAAAGTTTCCTCAGACACCACTTCTGCCCTTCACCAGCATAACATTATGCTGGTGGAAGAAGTGATGTAAAGTGAAGTGAAAACACTCCTACCGAAGTCAAGGAGAGCCAAAACATACTGCCCACACCACCACCTCTCACTCTGCCGACACAGCCACAATGGAGCACAGGATTCAACCTAACTCTGTAGCCAATCCCAGCATGGACCCTGAGAAATCATGTGGTATATGGTGCAGGAGGGGGATACAGATGGAGGGGAGAGCTGGCAGAAATCACACACAGACAGAGACCCCTCGTGTGAACTTCAGATCCAAGTCAATACCTTCATGTCACTACCTTTTCAGCAGAAAACCAACAGCCCAGAAGGATGCTTGCATCTAGGACTGACATAATACTGTAAGCCAGGGCTGGGCAACGTGCAGCCGTCCAGATGTTTCCTACAGCTCTCATGATCCATTACCATTGGCTTGCTGAGTGGCCTGATGGGAGCTGTAGGCCAAAATATCAAGTTGCCCACCCTTGCTATGCCATTCACCCCCACAAGTTGCCCACCCTTGCTAAGCCATTCACCCCCACCTCCTAACAGCTCCCCAGAGTACCCTCCTTGTTTTATACTTGAATGTCCAGCAGTACCCAAGCCCCCATGTTTCAGAGGACTTTTAATAAGACAGCAGGAGTTGAAAGGAACACTATTTTCTGCCCCTTTAGGAAAAGAGATTTATTTTACTACACTGGCAAAGAGCTTGATGAGAAAGTAACAGCCTGTGGCCCCAAATTAATACCTAATTGTTTATTTTCCATTCCCTTCAGTGCAGTCATGCTTCATTAGCAGGAAAATTTTGCTTTTATCACTCTCCCTCAAATTATACACTTAGCAAAGCACCAGTAAGGAATGCTTGCCACCCGCCTCTATATTAGGTAATGTGCTTGAAGTTTTCTACCTCTGAATATCACGATTGTCTAATCCACAAATTTAAATATCACGCCAGCTCCTTCAAATAATATTTGCTATGAGAAATAGTGACGGAAGGTAGGATAAAATAGATTTCAATTACCTTCATGCATTCAGCCTCGGAGGATGACATATAGACTTCAAGGAGGTAGCTGGCCTTCTTCCCTCCTTGGAAGGGTGACATTCATCGTTATTATGATTGATGGAGTCCCTGCATATGTATCCAATTTGCCAAGTGACATTAAAAAAAAAGGGGGGGGGGAAGCTGAAGCTGGAAAAAAATACCTGTCTGCCAAGAGGGTATGCTGACATTTATTCCACCGCCAGCAAACCTTTTCAGTTTTTGGTGGTGGCCAACATATTACAAGCAGAACCAGGGTCATCTATTCTCACTTAAGATCTTGGATGCCACACATTTTCTTCTGCCTCCTGTCCCATTCAGTTTGTTTTTCTACTACAATGATTATCCCAACTCAGCATTTCAGCAAGTATGACGTCCGGCAAAATGGGAACCATCAATTCCTTATGAGTTCAGGAAATGTTACGATGCAAAGCCTTGAATTTTTAAAAAAGTGGTGGTGGAGGGGAGGCATTTCATTTCCAGCCTAAAATGTGCACACCAGACAAGCAACATCTACATTTGAATGTGCAAGGATACAGAGGCCATAGTGCAGGAGGTCCCAGATTCAATCCCTGGTTTAAAAAATGAAAAAGATCTTGGAGAGCAGAGCTGGGAAAGATCCCTGCTTGAGACCTTGGAACCACTGCCAGTCAATCAGAACAGACAATCCCAGATGGACCAATAATCTGACTCAGTCCGTACAAGGCAGTGTCATACATTTAGATGGAGAATCCAGCCTAGTCAAGCATATTGGGTAAAATCCAACATAAATCCTACTTAGAGTGGACCCAGTGAAATGAATAAAAGTTAAGTTAGTCATGGCTAACTTAAGTCTCATTAATTTCAATGGGTCTACTGTAAGTGGAACTTACATTGAATTTTCCTCCATTGTTCTTAAATTATGTGCTAGCTGTTTTTGTATTCAAAACAAAAGCTCACTTACAGCTAGGGATGGGCAGATTCCCTACCTGCTGGTCTGGGTGGGAATCCACCCGTGGGGGGAGGTGATCCGTCCCTCCCCCCAGAATCTGTCTGAGCTGGCTCCAGTCCGTGGCGATCCCATGGAGCCAGCCGCTGGCTCCGCATCGCTAGCGATACGGCCGGCCGCCATTGTCATGCCGTATTGCTGGCTGAGTGAGGGCTAACTCTGGATGCAAATGGCGTAGTGGGCGCCATTTGCGGCCCTAAAGCTGCTAGATTAACCTAAATGCAGCCATGCGTTTAATGCGGAGGGAGGTGGAGATAAGTGCTCTGTTCCGCCATGGAGGCCGGATTCTTTGGAATCCGGCCTCATTGGGGTCCGTGGTGGAATTCTCCGCCATCCCTACTTACAATGCAGTCCTATGCAGGTCTACTTGGAAGTGGGTCCCATGGAATTGCATGGGACTTATTCCCAGGTAAGTGTGGCCAGATCTACGCTAGCACTTTTTATCAGTATTGAAGTGCATTGATAATTGCTGGGTCATATTACACATTCTGTATACTGCTTTTCTAGCATTATTTGCCACTTTTTATTCCATATTATCCAAAATGCCACAACAGATGTTATTGCATGTATTATGAGGTATAAACGCGCAAGAGGGATATAGCATCACCATGATGGGATTGTACTGATATGACATGAGGTGTAGATCTGGCCTGTGTATAGGATTGCAGCCTTACAGTGCAATCCTATGCATGTCTACTCAGAAGTAAGTCTCACTGAGTTCGATGGTAAGTGAGTATAGGATTGCAGCTTTAGGAACTCAAATCTGGACATAGAGAGTCAGTATTCACACACTGCATTTTTACTAGTGTGATGCCCCAAACAATGTATTGTATTTATTTGTTTTATTTCATAGAATCGTAGAATCATAGAATAGCAGGTTTGGAAAGGGCCTATAAGATCATCAAGTCCAATCCCCTGCTCAATGCAGGAATTCAAGTCAGAGCAGCCCTGACAGGTGGCTGTCCAGCTTCATCTTGAATGCCTCCAGTGTGGGAGAGCCCACTACCTCCCTAGGTAATTGGTTCCCTTGTTGTATTGCTTCAACAGTCAGGAAGTTTCTCCTGATGTTCAGCCGGAATCTGGCTTCCTGTAACTTGAGCCCATTCTTCCCTGTCCTGCACTCTGGGAGGATCAAGAAGAGACCCTGGCCTTCCTCTCTGTGACAACCTTTCAAGGACTTGAAGAGCGCTATCCTATCTCCCCTCAGTCTTCTCTTCTCAGGGCTAAACATGCCCAGTTCTTTCAGTCTATCCTCATAGGGCTTTGAGGGCTTTCTATCCCACCTTTTAATGCAGAAGGATCCCCAAAGAGGCTTAGATAAAATAATCAAATTCAATTGCACTGGGGCTGTTTCTGTCCCCTCCAACACATAGCATTACCCCATAGTAGCATATTTTCTCCCTTAAAGCCAGTTTTCATTATGCTGTTGTGGCTATTCTCATAGCCTGTCATCACATTTAACTCCCCTGACTGCCAGCAGTTGGATGTCCTGTTGCCTTGCTATACAATCCTTCCTCCGTTCCCCCCAGGCCTGCAAGTCTTTTCACTGTTTAAGGACAGGATGGACAAGCTGGGTGCAACAACTCTGATGGAGAAATGTGACCACAGAGATGACCCGTAGCCAAGTCAAGCATCATCGCCAACTTCTCTTCCAAGCTGGCTTTATTTCACCTTGCTTTCCCTTGACCCCTGCTTTTCCCCTCTCTCCATCTCTTGGAACCAAAGAAAATGAACTTTAAAGGCCCTCGTCACAATCACTGCTCATTGTAGGCCTGATTTTCCACGGTACCTTGTGATGTATCCAGTAGTGCCTCTCAACTGATGGAAGGCTCTTTAATCCAGCAGAGGCTTCCATCACCAGAATGGGGAGGGAGACGATTCTCACTGAGAGCCTTTCTACACAAAGCCTTTATTGTGTGCTCGTGATTCCTCACTCGTTTGCAGGTCCTTTACACAATGTTGTTATCCTCCCATGCTTTGCAACCATTTTAGCAAGGGGGTTTCTAAAGAGGAAAGTCTGGTATTATTTGTGAATGGTGGGGTAAAGCCTAGTGTAATTGCACAATTCCATTATTCCACAGCACCACCTTGTTTAATGGAACATAAGGAAAGGAAGAGAAAGAACATTTCAGAGGAAAAACATGGGTAAAGGAGCCAATCTTAATCCAGAAACAGAAGCCTTGGTACAGTGGTGGGTTAAAAGCCCCATGTAGGAAAGCCCTGATTTCCCCCTCTCCCCTGCAGCCCCTCATGCTATCTCCCGCACTGTACCAAAGGGTCCCCCAACTCCGCAGAAGGGAGGGAGAATCAGCAAAAATCACCCCCTCCCAATTCCACTGATGAAAGCCTCCATTGGGTCAAAGAACCTTCACTCAGCAGAGGAACACCATTTGATGCAACCCTGCCCCCTCCCCCTTTTAGTAATACATCAGTGCATTTTGACACCAGAATTTAATGATCCTACATATTTTGTCTTAAGTCTGAAGACATCTGCAGCCATCATTTAGCCACTCACAAACATCCTATCCACTTTAAGTTAAATAATGCCAAAGACAAATACTCTGAGCATCTGCAGTTTTGCATTTTAAGCTCACTTAAACCAGAGCGCCATCATGACGACAGGAATAAAATGCAGTTTGCTTCTGCTGCCCTGGGGCGAAATACATTGACTTGGGAATAAGCACCACTTTGCTGTACAAACAGATAATATATATTTTAAAGTAAAAATAATAAAATGAGCATCTGTAACCATGTACATGCCTGTCTGGCCATGGCCTGACTAGAATTAAAAAAGAAGAAAATAAGCAGGACGTGAGTGCCACAGCACCCTCCTGCCCATGTTCCCCAGCAACTGGGGTACATAAGCATACTGCCTCTGATACTGGAGGTAGCATATAGCCATCAGGAGTAGTAGCCGTTGATAGCCTCTTCCTCCAGGAATTTGAGAAACCTCCTTTTAAAACCATCCAAATTGGTGGCCATCACCACATCTTGTGGTAGTGAATTCCACAGTTTGACTACAGACTGTGTGAAGTATTGTTGATTAAACTGTATGTTATTTCACACCTCTTTCAATGTGCGTTTATATTGAGATTAGAGCAATATGTAATTTAAAGAAATCAGAATGACAGATTAATCCATTGTGCAGATGACTAAGCATTTGGTAGCCTTTATATTATTCACAGACAAAATTGACAATCAAGATAAGAAAAACCATGCAGAGGTCAGAAGCCACGAGATCAGACCTAATACTCACATCAGGTAGGAATTTTCACCCAAGTCCAGAACCAAACACATGAAAGAGCACACAAAATTATTCCGTGGCTTCTTCCAAGGATTGAGTTTTTCATATAGCTCCAGGCCATTGATGGCAAACCAAACTGTGCTAGACAATCAAGCCTAGGGGCGGGGGTGTAGCATAATTGTTGTGGACCCATGAGCTCATCACATCCATGCTTTTGGTCTGGAGCTACCTGTTAGTCTGTGGAATTTGGAATACACTAACCATTTCCCCCAAAATGTGTCCAGCTCTATCCCACTGGCCTTTCATGTCTGTTTACCCTCCATGCCCCACTTTTTAGAACTGTGCATCAGTGCTAACAAATGACTTTGCTCCCGTGGCCCTTAGACAACTCTACCTGGGCCCACTGCACCACACATTTCTACCTTAGAAAAACCTCTCATTGGTTCTCTTGTCCCATACAGTTACTTTCTCCCCCCCCCCCCGCCACCCCCAGACCAGTGCTGGAGTGACAGTGGGACTACAACTCCCTGCTGCTTCCCAGAGCAGGAGCATAGGGAAGGGAGGCCCATTGCTCTGAAAATGAGACCTCTGTGCCCGATCCTATGCTTTACTGCCACTGTGTGGCAAAAGAGGAGACTGGGCTCTTAATGTCATGATAGTTTCAATGATCATCTGATGCAGGACTATCTCAAGAATGAGGCCACAGTTAAATCGCGTGAAGCTGATGGTGCAAAAAGCATTTTGTGCTTTTCTACAGGGCCTCCTACGTTGTGTTCTGTATGGCCAATGTCCAGTTTGAATCAGCCACACTCCAGCCTCTACCTATGCAGTTTTTCCAAGCCAGTGCATCCATCCATCCATGCATCCATCCATCCATCCATCCATGCATCCATCCATCCAGGAAGCTGGCAGTATGGAATGCCACACTGGTATGTGCTTTTCATGCAACCAACTAAATGTTGAAATCAAATCTTATTAAACTGATTGTTTGATTGTACATGTCTGCATTTGAGGGATGGTAAACCAATTAGTAGACAGAAAATAATCATTTATCCTAAAGAAGATGGGCATTTTATAACTAGCTCTAGTGGTGTAGTGGAGCTGGGGCTTGCAGGGTTAAAGTGCCGGGACCTTTCGACTGGCATGGACAATGATGTCTTCTGCCAGTCTGGTTTCTCTTGAGATCGTATAAATCTTTCGCCACTCCTTCAGGCTTCCCTGTTCCCTCTGAGCATAGGAGCAATCCCCACGGTAGCTGGCAGAAGGGGGAGGGGGGAGGAATTGTCCCAGCAACAATATATTGTTCCTAGTTGTAATGTGAAGTATTTTTGGAATCTCCTTTGGGGTATGACAATGGGGGCCACCATGATGAGAGCCTGCACATCAAACTTTAGCACTGGCTAGCCCAAAAAGAGGAAGAGAGAATGCATTTAATTTTCTATCTGGCATCCTATTCTTAGTTTGGCATTTTCAATGAATGGTTGAAGCAGTAAACTAGCTTATGTATTCAAATCCTCTGCAGTGTCATGCCATGGAGCTACATCCAATGTCACATGAGTGGACTTCTGCTCATGCAACAGACCGTTCCCATCCTCTTCACTCCTCTGCAGCCCCCTGTGCCCCCACAATTGCTCTGGAGGGTCCCCCACTCTCCAGGGCAGATTTAGGGAGTGCAAGCAGTTGCAGGGGGAAGGGAAATTCTGTCTGGTGCCAGATGCCTTTCTGTCAGTGGAAGGACATTGGATTCCATCCATAGATAGCCATGTGCACTGTCACATTAAAAAATGACAGTGGCACTGGACACTTTGTGCCTCTCTGTGTGCCTGAAGCTTTTCAGGTTTCGGCGTTTCGCTAGCTGTGGACAAATACAGATACTAATTTTGAATCACTGATGTTGTCATCACAGACCTTGATTTCATGGATTAAATCAATTAACAGCTGCTAAGCAACAGTCCTTGAGGAAATAGGACATAATAATCACTATGCACCAAATCATGACCTAATTTTTAAAAAATGCATGTAAGATAATAGAAAGACTTCCATGATCATGGTCACAGAAGCTTTCAATTCCATTTGCCCAACAGCCTCTTCCCAGATGGTGTGGCTATTTTGGTTTCCCATGCTCTAGCATCTCTATTTTTGATCTTCTGCCTCAAATCTCTTGTGGTTCAACCACATTTTCCTTCTCACTTGGTTTTTTTTTTGGGGGGGGAATTAACTTCCTCTGATCAACACAACACATGAGCATCACTTGGCCCAAGGAATGGGACCTCTGCATGACACATCCCAACAACAAATGCACATGGAGAAGAAGATGTGGTTTAACTAGTCAGGAAGAAGCTTGGAGTTAGAATATTTAACAGATGGAAAGGATACAGCCCAACCCAGGAATGAACAAAGTTTACTCAGGCAACACAAACTGATGTAGGAGTCACAGGGAGCCTGGTTATTTTCATCATTAAAGTTAAAGTGATGGAATGTAACTGATGGAGTGTAATTTAATAAAGGATTGCTAATAATGCATTAATGAGATTTATGTTAATGCACCCACCATATCCCACTGAGCTTCCACTTGTTCACATACAGGCTGCCTTAGGATTCCATCATGTCCTTCCCTTATGGTGTTTAACATCTGTATCAGGGGTGTTGAACTTCTTTCAACCCAAGGGCCCAATTCAATTTCAGAGAAGCTCTTGGGGGCTGCATTCCAGTGGTGGGCTGGGCTATTTGAAGGACTGCCTAGCCCTGTATGAATGAACTTTCCCATGCCCTACAATCGGCATCAGAAGCCCTGCTCACACATCCACCACTGAGATCAGTGTGATTGGTGGGTACTAGAGACAAGGCCCTTTCAGAGGTGGCCCATGGCTCATAGAACTCACTTCCAAGACAGATGTGGCTGGCCCCATCAATTATGGCTTTTAAAGAGGTTCTTAAGGACCCATTTATCTTGTATTGCATTGGATTGAACTGTTTTATTAAAAAAGTCCCTGGCTTTTAGATTTCTAGCTCAGATTTTGAGGGTTATATATTATGCTAGGTCAACGTGTGTTGTAAAGGGAATTTAAGTGGGAATGATTGTTTGGCGGTACATTGTGCTGGGCTGAAGTGTTTTAAAGGGCACTCGATGGGAATGATTGCTTGCTGGTATTTTTATTCTTGTGATAGGTTTTTAATTTTTATGATATGTTTTAATTTCTACTATTCTATGGTCATTTGTGATTCACTGTATTGTGCTTCTGTAAGCAAACCATGCACAGATGCATTGAGGTCAGTTGCAGCAAAGGACCTGGACCAGCAGGCATAAACTTGATCTGCCCACCGCATATATTGATCTGCACACTTGCACATGCAAAGACCATTTGCACTTGTGTCTCCCCGTTGTGTATGAAGAATCTGCAAGTAACTCAATATTCCTATCAGTCTCAAGCCATCCCTGGCATGAGCAGCTTTGTACTGCATTTGAGATTTCTAACTGTTGCCCAGTGCTAAAAGCCCTGATCCAGAGATACCAAAATTTTTCACCATTGGGTACAACCCCAGAGAAGAAATTACGTGGTAATGCCACAGAAGCCTGAAACCTCTTTTGGAATTCAACCACAGAGATAAGTCTTTTAAAAATCCATGTGGTAAAGCAACCTTCCCCAACTGGGCACCCTCCAGATGTTTGGGACTACAACTCCCATCAGCCCCAGCCAGCATGGGCAAAGGTCTGGAATGCTGGGACTACAACTCCCAAACATCTGGTGGGCGCCAGGTTGGTGAAGGCTGTGCTGAAGTTGCTGCTATCAACCATTCTGTTTATACTGTTCAAGCCGATATCAAGAACTGACATGTTCCCTGTTATCCTGAATTGGACATGACCCATGAAGAGCAGTAGACCTGGGTTCAGCTACTGTTCCGCTCTGAAAGTGGGTAGCCGGCTATTCTCAGCATCATTTGGGCCCTGCTTGTAAAAACAAGTTGGACTCACCTTCACTAACCCAACCTGTGCCCCATCACAGATTCTGACTAACTCTTCCCCAGTTTGTCACAGCTGAGATCAGAAGCACACAGATGGATATTTGGGTTGTCTGGGAGGAAAGCGGAGTCAGCCGAAGGAGGTGGGGTTTGGGGGTGTCAGGCTCAGCAGACCCAGAGAGGCAAAAGGCCTGGTCCAAACAGGCCTGTAGTCAGGTTCTGAGGCAGGCAGATGGGGATCCAACAGGCCAGAGGCAGAAGATATGATCAGGCATGGGGCAGGAGGCCAGATACCAGGGGACAATGGCAGGGTACACAGTTGAGGATGGGCTGACAATCAGAGACCAGGCCAGACAGGAATCTGTTCAGCACCTTCTCCCATGGACAAGCTGCTCAGACTGAGGAGTCAAGACAAGGACAAGCCAAGAACATAGGTGGGAGGGTGTGTTGCACTCATGTCCTGCTTGTGGGTTCCTGGTCGACAGCTGGTAGGCTACTGTGTGAACAGAATGCTGGACTAGATGGACCCTTGGTTTGATACAGCATGGCTCTTCTTATATTCTTACATATGGCCAAGCAGGATCCGTACTGGCTCCACAGATCACCTGACTCTTCTTGGGCTGACTGACTGTGGAATAGCACAATTACACAAGAGGAAAAATAATTTTCTTTCACTTTCACAAATAATACCAGATTTTCCCTGATCCATGAAGAGCTTTTCTACATGAGGCATTCATTGTGCACTCATTATTCCCTACTCAGTGTTGTTATTTAGATGATGACATGACCCTCAAATTTCACTTCTGTTTTTAAACAGCAGTTTCAGCGAGCATTTTTAGAGCAGGGAAAATGTATTATTTGCAAAAGTGAAAGAAAATGTTTTTTCCACTTGTGTAATTGTGCTATTCCATTATACCACAGTACCACCTAGAGGATATGTAGCAGAAAAGCAGGAAAGGAAACACTCTTCATATAGCGCTCAGATCTCAGTTCTGCAATGAAACCAAAAGTAGACACGGAGGATTAACAGACTTATGCAGAAAAGCTCAAAAACTCACTGAAAATGCTGTTTAAATATGGAAGCAAAACTGGAGGGTCACGATGGGGGGATGACCAGCACACAATAAATGCCTCATGTAGAAAAGCTCTGTACGTGGGACAGAGAGAGAGACACAGAGAGAAACAGGCAGACATTTAAGTCAGGAATACAGAGTGGGGGCAAAACATTAACACACATATACACCATGATCTTGGTCCAGATTCCCCTCTGCCCAGGGCTTAGGGTAGCCATGTGTCTTACTTTATAGAGGACAGTCCTCCATTTGAAGGGCTGTTCAGTCCAAAGCCTGTTTAAAGATAAGGAACTATAAGAAGGGAGGTTGAGCAAGGGTCTTGAAGTTGACCACTAGCAGTTAGCACCTGGACAACAGCTGACTGAGTAGGCAACACAGCCCAACCGGTCACAGTCTCCCCCACTATGGCCAGATTACAGCCATGACTTCTAAATGTGCACCTATACATATACATTAGCACCTGAAACTGTTAGGCATCACCCCCCAAAAAAGAGGACAAAAGCAGTCACAGATTTGCAAGAGTGGCCACCTACTGTGGCTACCAATTGGAAATGAAAAAAAAAACCCTAGAGAGAGATGCATTATTCACTGTCTCCATATGAATATGTAGCCCAACCTGAAGAGTTACATGGGAGTCAGCCTTACTGAACTTAGTGGGGCCTTACTTCTCAGTAAACATGCGTAAGGCATTGGGCTTCAACAGCGCCTCTGTCTCTGCATACCTCTTGTGGCATGTGTGTGTGAGACAGAAAGATGTGGGGAGGGCAAAAAGAAAGAGAAGGAGCTCCATAAAGAGCTCCATAAAGAGCATGGGTGGGAATAGACACAAGATAGAGTCTCCCCCAAGTCTGCTGGTTGGGTAGTCTGAGCAAAAAGGGTGGGGGAGGGACACATTGGAATTTAGCAGACAAAACATTGGCAGCAGGCCTCTAGCATCATTTCAATGGCTTTTGTGAGCCTGAAAACCTCAGAGGACGAGTGAAAGCAAACATCTAATTGACATCATATGCCATAGGTAAACATGACACTTAGAAAACCTTGCCGCCACTTTACATTGTGGTATTCACAAATATCCCCCATGTCCTGGATGTGTTTGTCGTATCCCCTTTCCAATTCCACCATGAAACCTTGAAGAGAGCCTGCCAAACTGTGAGAGACATTTGCATTAGGCCTTGGAAACCCACGATCCTGGGCAACAGCAACGTCAGCACAAAAGTGATATTCAAGCCAGGAAGGCTGGCCAAGCACAAATCTGTTCCAGTTCCACAATGGACCACAGAAAGTGCTATTTACACAATGTGTACCATGCCAACAAGTACATTCAGAGATATCACATCCAGGAATCCTTTCTGTGGGCAGAGATGATCTAGCAGCAAGCCACTGGGAATCTTACAATCATGTCATCAGCTAACACAAATATATGGGTGGACACATCAAACACCAGCTTCCTTGCCACCATTGTCCATACTCTAAATGCAATATGTCAAAGAGAATTCTCCTGTTGCAACTGACTTCATTTGAAGGGTTACAGAAAATAGTTCCTGTCTGAGTAGCTGCTGATGTGATGGGGAATAGCCATAACAACTACATTTGCAAGTTAATCCAGGACAAAAACTGGGAATAAAAATGGTTGCACACTTAATACAAAATGCACGTACCAAAGCGTTTCAGTTGATTTATCATGCTGAAGATAGAATGCGATCATAGCCTCCTTCCTTCTTTAATAGGGTGGCCACTCACACTTCACCCAAAAAGAGCCAATACATCACCCCACTCCTGAGAGAGGACACTAATCTGCATGAAATTTGCACGAAATCTGCACTAGCTACTTTTTATGTATAAGATGCAAATTGAGAACTACTATAATTTAAATAGAAATACAATACATCTCACTATAGAGGGGAAGACTGCAACCAGGTGACCTGTTGTTAACACCTGGGCAACATCTTGGCAAAGTTAATGGGCAACTTTGAGGTCCCTGTTCACTCCCTTTTTATGATTTTTTTTCTTTAAACCAGACTTGGACTGGACAGCCCTTCAAATAAAGGGTGCCTTCAAATAGAGGACTGTCCTCTGTAAAGTAGGATACATGACCACCCTGGTTCTGAATTATTTAAAATGTTATTCTTTCATTTTCATATAATTTAATAGGGTTTTATCTTATGTCCAAAAGCTGTACTTATGTGATAGTAAAAGTCAAAATCAATGTGAAATATTTTATGAAGTTATCACTTCATAAAATGCTTCAAAGATGCTCTTATTCAAAAAGCCTGTGTACCTTAATATATACCCCTTGAATAGGAGCCACTTCTTACACAGTAATTTATTGCATGGACATATACATTCCTAGTCCTATTCAGTAGTGCATTAGCAGTATGTTATGCAGGTCTACTCAGAAGCACATCCCATTGAGTTCAGTGGACCTTACTCCCAGGTGATGTAAGCAGGAGCGTACAAATGAAGAACAGACCACTTCAGCACAGGAGGAGGAAAGCACAATTCCCAATTCTCTGTCACTTACAGGTATTACAACAACTGTAACTTGCCTCTCTCTTTTTTTTTTTAATGCCTAAAGCCATAAATCATTTTATCTGGAGTGGTAAGAACCATGCCTGAAACAAGATGCACACTGGAGTAAAAAGGAAGAAAGACAGAGTGTCCAACCAGAATGTATACCACGAGCCTATCCAGCCATAACAACCTGGGATACCAATGGTGAGCAGTGAAAGGAATTCAAGAAGTGCAAGTAAAATCCGCATGGTCCCAAAGCAGATAGCTATGCAGAGGTGACTGTGGGTTGTGGAAAACTGATGATGAACAAGTTAGTACCACCCCTTTCTCTTTTTTCTGGACCAGCCTTCCCCAATCTGGTGCTCTCCAAATGTGTTGGACTGCCATTCCCATCATTCCCACCAGCATGGTCATTGGTCATGCTGGCGAAGAATGATGGGAATAGCAGTCCAACACATGGAGAAGACATCAGGTTGGGGAAGGCTGTTCAAGAGCATCCTCTTTTCCAGAATTAGGACAGAACATATGTGATCCCCCTTCATGGATCACTGCCTTGTTGTGGCGAAGGGGCTTGCGTAACTCAGTGAAGCCATAAGCTATGCCGTGCAGGGCCACCCAAGACGGACAGGTCATGGCAGAGAGTTCTGACAAAATGTGGTCCACTGGAGAAGGAAATGGCAACCCACTCCAGTATTCTTACCAAGAAAACCCCATGGAACGTATCACAAGGCTAAAAGATATGACGCCGGAAGATGAGCCCCTCAGGTCGGAAGGTGTCCAATATGCTACTGGGGAAGAGCAGAGGGTATTTCCAAGTAGTGCCAGAAAGAGTGAAGCGGCTGGGCCAAACCCGAAAGGACACTCAGCTGTGGATGTGTCTGGTGGTGAAAAGAAACTCCGATGCTGTAAAGAACAATATTGTTTAGGAACCTGGAATGTCAGATCAATGAATCAAGGTAAGCTGGAGGTGGTCAAACATGAGATGGCAAGATTGAACATCGACATCTTGGGATTCAGCGAACTAAAATGGACAGGCATGGGTGAATTTAATTCAGGTGACCATCATATCTACTATTGTGGGCAAGAATCCCTTAGAAGAAATGGAGTAGCACTCATAGTCAACAAAAGGGTGGGAAAAGCAGTACTGGGGTACAATCTTAAAAATGATAGAATGATCTCAGTACGAATCCAAGGCAAACCATTCAACATCACAGTAATTCAAGTCTATGCCCCAACCACTGAGGCCGAAGAAGCTGAGGTTGATCGGTTCTAAGAAGACCTACAACACCTTCTAGAACTAACACCAAAAAAAGATGTCCTCTTCATCATAGGGGATTGGAATGCTAAAGTAGGAAATCAAGAAATCACCGGGATAACAGGCAGGCATGGCCTTGGTGTACAAAATGAAGCAGGACAAAAGCTAATAGAGTTTTGCCAAGAGAACATGCTGATCATAGCAAACACTCTTTTCCAACAGCACAAGAGGCGACTCTACACATGGACGTCACCAGATGGTCAATATCGAAATCAGATTGATTATGTCCTTTGCAGCCAAAGATGGAGAAGCTCCATACAGTCAGTAAAAACAAGACCTGGAGCTGACTGTGGCTCAGATCATGAGCTGCTTCTTGCAAAATTTCGGCTTAAATTGAAGAACGTCGGGAAAACCACTAAACCGTTCAGGTATGACCTAAATCATATCCCTGATGAATATACAGTGGAGGTGAGGAATAGATTTCAGGGATTAGACCTGATAGATAGAGTGCCTGAGGAACTATGGACGGAGGTCCGTAACATTGTTCAGGAGGCAGCAACGAAATCCATCCCAAAGAAAAAGAAATGCAAGAAAGCAAAGTGGCTGTCTGATGAGGCTTTACAAGTAGCTCACGAAAGAAGGGAAGCGAAAAGCAAGGGAGAAAGGGGAAGATATACCCAACTGAATGCAGAGTTCCAGAGAATAGCAAGGAGAGACAAGAAGGCCTTCTTAAATGAACAATGCAAAGAAATCGAGGAAAACAACAGAATGGGAAAGACTAGAGATCTCTTCAAGAAAATTGGAGATCTCAAGGGAACATTTTGTGTAAAGATGGGCATGATAAAGGACAAAGAAGGCAGGGACTTAACAGAAGCAGATGAGATTAAGAAGAGGTGGCAAGAATACACAGAAGAACTATACAGGAAAGATCTGAATGTCCCTGATAGCCATGATAGTGCGGTCACTGAACTTGAGCCAGACATCCTCGAGAGTGAAGTCAAGTGGGCCTTAGGAAGCATTAGTAACAACAAAGCTAGCGGAGATGACAGTATTCCAGCCGAGCTATTTAAAATCCTAAAAGATTATGCTGTTAAAGTGCTGCATTCAATATGCCAACAAATCTGGAACACTCAACAGTGGCCACAAGACTGGAAAAGGTCAGTTTACATTCCAATTCCAAAGAAGGGCAACGCCAAAGAGTGTTCAAACTACCGCACCATTGCGCTCATTTCACATGCCAGCAAGGTGATGCTCAAAATCCTACAAGCTAGGCTTCAGCAGTATGCGAACCGAGAACTACCGGAAGTACAAGCTGGGTTTAGAAGAGGCAGAGGAACTAGAGATCAAATCGCCAACATTCGCTGCATCATGGAGAAAGCAAGAGAATTCCAGAAAAATGTCTATTTCTGCTTCATTGACTACGCTAAAGCCTTTGATTGTGTGGATCACAACAAACTGTGGCAAATTCTGAAAGTGATGGGAGTACCAGACCACCTTACCTGTCTCCTGAGAAACCTGTACGAGGGTCAAGAAGCAACAGTAAAAACCAGAGATGGAACAACCGATTGGTTCAAAATTGGGAAAGGCGTACGACAAGGCTGCATATTGTCACCCTGCTTATTTAACTTATATGCAGAGTACATCATGAGAAATGCCGGGTTGGATGAATCAGAGGTCGGAATTAAGATTGCTGGGAGAATTATCAACAACCTCCGATATGCAGACGATACCACCCTAATGGCAGAAAGCGAAGAGGATCTAAAGAGCCTCTTGTTGAGGGTGAAAGAGGAGAGTGCAAAAGCTGGTTTGAAACTCAACATTAAAAAAACTAAGATCATGGCATCTGGCCCCATCACTTCCTGGCATATAGAAGGGGAAGAAATGGCAGCAGTGACAGATTTTACTTTCTTGGGCTCCAAGATCACCGCAGACGGTGACTGTAGCCATGAAATTAAAAGACGCTTGCTCCTGGGGAGGAAAGCTATGGCCAACCTAGACAGCATAGTAAGAAGCAGAGACATCACCTTGCCGACAAAGGTCCGTCTAATCAAAGCTATGGTTTTCCCAGTAGTAATGTATGGCTGTGAGAGCTGGACTATAAGGAAGGCTGAGTGCCGAAGAATTGATGCTTTCGAACTGTGGTGCTGGAGAAGACTCTTACGAGTCCCCTGGACTGCAAGGAGGTCAAATCAGTCCATCCTAAAGGAAATCAACCCTGAGTGCTCATTGGAAGGACAGATAATGAAGCTGAAGCTCCAATATTTTGGCCACCTAATGCGAAGAGAAAACTCCCTGGAAAAGACCCTGATGCTGGGAAAGACTGAAGGCAAAAGGAGAAGGGGACGGCAGAGGATGAGATGGCTAGATAGCATCACGGATGCAATGAATATGAACTTGAGCACGCTCCGGGAGAGAGCACAGGACAGGAAGGCCTGGCGTGCTATGGTCCATGGGGTCACGAAGAGTCGGACACGACTGAACGACTGAACAACAAATATGTGATCCACCAAGGAGCTTCCAAACAGGTGCAGCACTTTTAACAGACCATCTTACATCAAATGAGAAGACAACCCATGCAGCTTTAATACCTAGATGTCAATTACCTCCTCAGAGCACAGAGTAGGCAAAAACTCTTCCCCGTAACTCCCCCAGGCCCATCAGGAGGCTCAAGGAAAAACAACAACAACAATTATTCAGCCTGTTGGCAACCAGCAATGCTTCTACCGCAGCTACTCAAGGGAGGGCAGATGCCAACAAAATAGCTTCAGTGGATGGGGGTGAAACTGACTTATATAGCCTCCTAAGCCCCACCCGCACAGCATCAGCATGACGATGTGACATGGATCCATATGCTAATTGCATCCCTCGCATGCATGCCTCCTTCTGGGATGGCCACAAACATTGATTCCGCACACCCACACCCCACCACCACCACCGCAGATCACTCTATGCCTGGATGTGTGTGCGTGTGTGTGTGCATGTGTAAATATTGGACTCGCGCCTCGGTAGCACTCTGAAAAGAAAAGGAAATCTATTTGCTATTTACAGTTAAATTCAACCTGCTCAGATACTGAGGGGAATGTCCATTAACCAACTACAAACACTTTAGAAGCCAGCCACACAAGCACTCCAGGAAAATGACCCGTTTCAGAACTGATGTGGATGTGGCAGTTATGAAACAAAGCAGAGGCAAAGAACATCTTGTTTCCGCTTCTCTTCTTTTTATCTCCACCTTTTTTATATTGTCCGCATTAAATGACCTGAATCATCAGGAGATTCTTGTGGTTATGCAACAGCTGGAGCAACCACTGGATTTCCTTACAGGCATCTGGCTGGGGAAGTAGATTTCTGGAAAAAGACCTCCGGGTACAGGACCACCTAAATTTTGCAATACAAGAACTCCCACTGAAGGACATGGGCCACCTGTATTTTTCTTTGTGACCTAAAAAATAGAAGGATTCTACTCAAGAGATGTAAAGTTAGCACCCTTCTGTTTATCAGGAAGGATGAAAGATGGTCAGCTCAGTCAACAAGACACAAACAAAGCAGTGGCCTTCAGCCTTTGCAGATCCAGGATCCAACTTTAACCTCAAACTACATCAGGAGACGTGTACTTAATTTTAACTTTGTATATTGATCACTGGACAGCCGGTCTGGTGAAATAGAGAGCCAATGTGGTGTAGTGGTTAGAGTATTGGACTGGAGCTAGGGAGACCCAGGTTCAAGCCCCCACTTGGTCATGAAGCTCACTGGGTGACTTTGCCAGTCACTGAGTCTCAGTCTAACCTACCTCACAGGGTTGTTGTGAGGATAAAAGGGACAGGAGGAGGACCATGTATGCTACCTTAGGCTCCTTGGAAGAAAAGGTGAGATGTAAATGTAACAACTAAATAAATATTCTTCATCTAGATTTGTCCTCTTTCTCTGTCAGCACGCCTCTCTCCTTCTCACTTTCCGAAGGATGGCTGTGGCACTGCTGGTGCAGTTCAGTTTAAGTAAAGGTATAGCTCAGCAGTTAAAATCCAAGAACCCTAAGGTGGCACTTTTATTCAGCCAGGTCCTATCCTATGTTTATTTGGAAGTCAGTCCCACTAAGCTCAAATGGGAATTACTCCAAAGATACATTCAACTTGAACTAGGGTGGCCATATTACGCATCGCTGAGAAAGAGGACAGACTTGCATAAAATGTGTATGTGCTTATTTACAGGTCTAGATGCACATTTAGAAATAATTAAATAATAATTTAAATAGAAAATACGACACATCTCACCATAGTGTGGAAGACTGCGACCAGGTGCTCAGTCTCATTCTAGGTGCTAACTGTTGATGGGCAACTTCCAGATCCCTGCTGACTTGCTCTCCTTATGGTTGTTTATCTTTAACCAGAATTGGACTGGACAGTCCTTTAAACAGAGGACTGTTCTCTGTAAAACAGGACACCCTAGCTTGAATAGTAGCAAGATATCTATAAGACCAGTTCTCAAGGCAAAATACACCAGATGGGTTTATTTTACCATAGCTTCTCTTATACTTTTATGCTGGTTTATGCACCATGGGAAAGTTACAAGTGGAAGACAGTGTCATCTGGACACACACACAGGGCTTTTCTACACAAGGCTGTTAATCCGCTCCATCTACTCCTGCTTTTCCTCTACATAACCTCTAGGTGGCACTGTGTTATAATGGAATAGCAGAAAAACACAATGGAAAAAATATTTGCTTTTACTTTACTACTTTTTCCCTGCTCTAAAAAACCTCACCTTTTAGACACAGAAGATAAACTGGAGGGTCACGACGTAGTCTAAAGAACCCATAAAGAACCATGAGTAGGGATTGACAAGCACACAATAAATGCCTCAAGTCAGGTAGAAAAGCTTGCGCTGCGCATATCCCAGTAAGCTTCTGTGAATGAGGTGGGGCAATGGCATCATAAAAGCCATGTCTGGAAGCACCCTGAGTTTTCCTTTGGCTGAGAAAGCACCAAAGGCTGTGGCCGAAATATTTGTTTTATTTACAAGCAGAGCATAGCGGACCCAACGGTGCACTCCTTCCCCAGGCACCAAATCCCTATAAGAACATAGGAAGCTGCCTCACACTGCATCAGATCCCTAGGCCATCTAATTCGGTATTGTCTACGCTGACTGGCCACAATGGCTCTCCAAGGTTCCAGGCAGAGTTCTTTCCCAGCCCTACCTGGAGGTGCCGGGAGATTGAACCTGGCACCTTCTGCATCCAAAGCAGCTTGTGCAGTTTCACCCCTCCCCCAGAATGCAACCCCACTTTCAGTTCACTCCAACAAGACTTCATTCCACCCCACTGCAGAACACTGATCTGAGACCTCATCCCTGCAGGTGAATCGCCCATTCAGGGAACCATCCCACACTGTCATTAAGAAACGTTTGCATTATTTGTCAAAGCCCCAACTACTCATTTCTAGTAATCAAGCTACCAAAGCTCTCAAAACTATACAGAATAGCAAAGATAGTAATAGTATAAACATGTTAACTATTCTTATTGTATACAGTATTAGAAAACACAACATTGGGTTCTGTTCTATGTGGTTAATTACTAATCAAAGAAATAACAAGGGGTACTTCTTTCATTCTATCTAGATAAGTTAATTTAATCAGTTCCACATTTATTCAAGATCTGATAACCAGGTCTCAACTAAAGGAGGATATTTTCATATCCATCTGAAAGTGATTTCTAACTTAAGAAATGTTAACAAATTAGTAATAACATTCAAGTCTTTGATTTTTGGAATAATGTTTAACTGTCTTAGTAACACCTTTAATGGGTAATGCAAGATGTGACATGCTATAGTCTTCAATATTACATCTATCCTGTGTGATAATTAAATACTGATAATTAAGAGGGAAGCTGCTTGTGTTTAATGTACCTGATCACTTGTCTGCATAACTAAATGCAAACATTTAGTCATGAAACATTTAGTTTCATTTCACACAAATGAAAGGGATGGGTAGTGTGTACTGTTCATACATGTCAACCCAGTGTGTGGCTGCTGTAAAAAAGCCAAACTCCATGTTAGGCATAATTAGAAAAGGAACTGAGAATAAAACTGCCAATATCATAAAGCCCCTATACAAATCTATGGTGCAACCACACTTGGAGTACTGTGTACAGTTTTAGTCACCACATCTAAAAAAAGATATTGTAGAGCTGGAAAAGGTGCAGAAAAGGGCAACTAAAATGATCAAGGAGCTGGAGCATCTCCCCTATGAGAGAAGGTTACAACAGCTGGGATTGTTTAGCTTGGAAAAAAGGAGGGTAAGGGGAGACATGACAGTGGTCTACAAAATGATGCATGGTGTGGAGAATGTGGAATGGGAAGACATTTTTCTCCCTCTTTCAAAATACTAGAACCCGGGGTCATCCTATGAAGCTGATTGGTGAGAGATTCAGGACATATAAATGGAAGCACTTCTTCACACAGCGCATAGTTAAACTATGGAATTCGCTACCACAGGATGTAGTGATGGCCACCAGTTTGGATGGCTTTAAAAGGCTGGAGAAATTCCTGGAGGAAAAGGCTATTGATGGCTACTAGTCCTGATGGCTATGTGCTACGTCCAGTACCAGAGGCAGTGAGCCTATGTACACCAGTTGCTGGGGAACATGGGTGGGAGGGTGCTGTTGTGCTCGTGCCCTGCTTGTAGGTTCCTGGTCAACAGCTGGTTGGCCCCTGTGTGAACAGAATGCTGCACTAGATGGACCCTTGGTATGATCCAGCAGGGCTCTTCTCATGTTTTTACATCCATGGAAGTCTTAGAGGATGCAGCAGTCAGGGAGCTAGATAAGAATGTGATTGTCTGTTAAATTACAACATAGCAGCAACAGGAAAGTCCTGACTTTACCCAAATACAACTAAGTCTAAACTATAATGACACTATCATTATAGTGTCATTGGGCAGTTAAGAGGAAATACTTCTTCTTCACACAGTGCATGGTTAAATTATGGAATTCACTACTGCAAGATGTAGTGATGGTCACCAGCCTGGGTCCCATCTACATGAGCCATTTACTCCAGAGCTGCTGCGATCTGAGGACCTTCGGGACATATGACGCAGTCACCACTTCACAGCCTAACCGTGGTTTTCACAGGGAAAATGCAGATTTCCGCAGAGGCGTTTTGCTGTGATTTTTTTTAGCTTGCTGCAGGTTTACCGCGGTTGCTGAGCTGTCTGTCCCTTCCCTGAACTGACTTCACAGTTTGCGGTGGGCATGGGGTAGGCGTGCTTAGTGAACATATCACTCTGTGATACCTTTTCACTCCTCCCCATTCCTTCCTGTTCCTTTGCAGCTGCGCAGGAACAGAGAGGTATCCATTTTGGAATGATGGGTAGGCACATACCTCATGTGGGCACACCCCTTCACATGTACAAACCATCATGGAAGTTACCATGCCGAACAGCTGGAATGGTAACGCAGGAGCAAACCACCCACATCTTACCAAAGAGGAATGGACAAACACAAAAGAACCCCTAAAATACAAAACAGCCTCTAAAACCCAAAGTGTCGCACCCCCACCCTCACGTAGCTGCGCAGCTGCGCATTTAAATATAATGGTAAAAAAGAGCAGCATGACTGCCGCAGTTTGCTTCGCTTTAACAGCCGTGTGTCAGGGCACAGCGGATTTTTCCGTTCGAGAAGTCTGCAGTAAATCGTGCATGTACTGCAGCAGAAGCTAATTTGCAGCTACAATGCTGCGCAGTTACGATGGAGTGAATGTTGAAAGCGGTGCCATGTAGATGGCCCCCAGGATGGTTTTAAAAGGGGATTAGACAAATTCATGGAGGATAAGGCTGTCCATGGCTACTAGTCATGATAGCTATATATTACCTCCAATATTGGAGGCATCATACCTATGTATACCAGTTGCTGGGGAATATGGGTGGGAAGGTGCTATTCTACTCATGTCCTACTTGTGGGTTTCCCATGGTCATCTGGTTGGCCACTGTGTGAACAGAATGTTGGATTAGACAGGCCTTTGGTCTGATTCAGCATGGGTCTTCTTAAGTTCTTATCCACATATACACGATTTCCAATATTTATTATAGGAAAATAAGGAAGAGCTATGTTGGATCAGACCAAAGGCCTATGTAGTCTGGCATTCTGTTTACACAGTGGCTAGAAAATCTCCATGTAAATATCAGAAAACAAGCAGAGCACATTGTGAGGCACAGCCAATCACTGGAAGAATTATGAAACGGGACAGGAGAAATCCATTCATCCCTACTAAAACTTACTGGAAGAATGTCACTTCCTTTTTATTACATAATAAGTGAAGCCCTCTGCTTGAACATCTCCTGTCTCCAGTGCAGCTTTTGTGTTTACTCAAAGAGCACAGGCATTACTTCCTGTTTAAGGCCTGGACCTGTCCATGGTAAAGGAAGAAAGTCACCCTTCAGCACGTGGGAGAGATGACTAAACATAGCACATGATGAACATTAAGCAAGAAAACAAACTAACACATGGAAAAAATCTTGGGGTAATAAGCAATGATTCCACAGCTCTCTTAAGCCTGCAGGTACAACTATGATGGAAAACAGAACAATAGCCAACTGTGGGAGGTAGAACGATCTGGAAGCAAAGCAATGTGTCGCCTTGTTAATGCAGATTTCATAAGGATTACATAGGTTTATGATGCATCCAAGGGGTATCTATAACAACGGGACCATGTCAAAGCTGTTTCCATTTCAGTGACCTTTCCCCATGAAAGGAGTTGATCATCCCTTTTTGCACGTAAAACATCTTCCCCAAAGACAAACATCTTAATTTATCTGACCCATAACAATCTGACTTGAAGAAACCGCCTGTAGCAGAGAAGTGTTTACAAGTGACCTCTCATAACACATTACATTTGTACCAAGAGAAGCTACACCACTTGATATTGCCAAGACTCATCTTTGCACAATTGTCTTCAGTGGTGGCAACTGGCTGAACATATCCATGGAGAGAAAACCTCTTGCATTATAAACTTATTGAGAGGGACTCTGCCACAAATAGGAGAACATGGCTAAAGCTTCCAGTCTTAGAGGAAAGAGGCTGGCATCAGCAAACTATACTGCCCCAAAGATTTTAAGTCATATAGGATTACACAGGAAGCAGTCTCCTCTGAACAGCACATAACTTACTAGATCTGCTTGCTATTACCTCTTGCTATATTTTGCCCATTATTGTAACACCCATCTAAGGCCCTGTTCTGTGTACCCTGCCAACTGATGGGGCATCCAAACTGGGTGTCCACTAGGAGCAGAGCTTTTTCAGCTGTGGCACCACCAACTTGATAGAATGCCCTCACTAGTGACGACCACCGGGCCCCAACACATACATAGGTCTTCAGACAACAATTTAAAACCTGGCTGTTCAAGAAGGCCTTTCAGATTAGACTGCTCCTATTCTTTGTGCAATTTATTTTCTGTTCTGCTGACGTTGTTTTATGAGTTCCAGCTGCAATACAATACATTTGTCTTTATAGCGGTGCAAATGTTCTTGTTGATCTTGTTTGGATTTTGATATTTTACTGCTTCTTGTTCTTGACGTAAGCTGTTTTGGGATTTGTTTGTTTTTAAAGAAAAGCAGGGTATACATTTTTTTAAAAATAGATACATAAAAATCCAGTTTACTTTAGGTCCACAATTTTTTTCCCATTGATGATTCAATAACACCCCCTTCCCAATGCTGTATCAACACTTTCTTTCTCAGCAGCCCACATTTTCAAAACAGATTTGCCATGTGGTATACAGGGGGTTGCTGTTTGATAAAAACAAATGCTGGGTGAGAAACTACAATTCCCATGTAACCCTGCAGAAATGGATGTTCCTGAGCATATTCAAGAGGGTTGCAGGGGGCTTTTCACAGGGGAGGTGGACTGTGGCTTGGCGAGGGGAGGCATAAGCCATGCACAACAATCTCCCCTTCCAAAAATGCTCCCTTTAAGAAAAAGAAGAGACATAACTGTATGCTACCAAGTAAATGTAATGTGTAGCTTGATTGTGAGAGTTCTCCAGGAAAGCTCAGAAAAACAAAACTAATTTCAAGGTGAGCTTGCAGGAGCCAACATTAGTCATTTTTTCTTTTTTTGCTCTGGGGCAAAGTTAGAATAGGAGAAGCAGTCACTTATTCGCCAACATTTACACAAGCTTGCCAAGTAATCAATATTCAAATCATGTACTCAATAGTTTTGCCTGGGAAGGTTCTGGAAATATTTAGCTCCAGGTGATTTCACCACACAGAAGCATAAACTTGCTTGGACTGTACAAATAGTGATGTACCAACTCTGGTAACTAGTTGTGAACATCCAATCTAAACTTACACCGGGAAAATAGAAGTATTATGTGGCCTGTGGCATGCCATTCCCATGAACTTCAGAATGACTACTAATTATTCATTTTCATTTACCTTTCAAGTTGCACCACTGATGCCAAAAATTAGACTTAGATCACCACCACCTAGTTTTCAAACGTCACGATAATCTCTTCTTGCATAGCAGTGTTGGTCTTCTCACTATACACAGACATATGCTGCTGCTGGATGCATTGTTTTCTCAGCTGGCGTGAATTAACAGTTGCTTTTGATCGTTTCAGTGGATCAGCATGAAATACTAGTGGAGAATCTAGGCAGAGGCATTTAGCACTAGGTCAACATGAGCAGACCAAATTTAAACACACATAACTCTGATGACCCAAGACTACCCATAGTAAGCACACTAAAAGCAATAATATATAACCAATTGTTGTATTGGCAACCAGCATAGTTTGGGCTTATAAGTCACAACCATACAGAAATGCCTCATCATCCCCCTGCCCCTGCCCTTCAGCTCTGGTTTTCCTGGGAGTGGGGTGAGACCCACTGGAAAACATAAGTGTATCAGTTATCACTAATATGATGATTATAATTAGCTTGCCAGGAAGATGGAATACTTGGCATGGTGGGAGGAAGAGAGAATATGAATTTCCATTGCATCCACCCTCGATTAACCACAGTGACTCCACTCCATTTCTTCATCAACATACCACCCTCACACCCTTCTACTCCCACCTGGAAGAGGTTACACATTTTGAGAGTCACTCTGGAAAGTTCCAGGCCACAAACTGTCATACAACCTGCACAGTCTGGCTACTAAATGAAACCACAGCGGTAAGAGTGGGTGGGCTATCAGCTGACAAACAAAGGCCACTTAGACAATTTAATAGCAGGTACACCATGTCTGCTCTATTTTATTGTATCATGTCAATGTTATCTTAAAATGAAGATGCTAGGCAAGCCCACAACTGTCAACAAGTTGTAGGTATTTTGTGATGACGCTGTAGTATTTTTAAAAAACCAAATGTGCATTGTAGAAAATCAATCAACAACATCAAACATGATCAAAGCTTGCGCCAATTTCAAACACGATGGTTCCTGAACATCCTGCCCCTGCCAAAGGAAGTGAGGTGGGTGGCTACCAGGAGGAGGGTCTTTTCTGCTGTGGAACCCCAGCTGTGGAAGGAGCTCCCTAGAGAGGTTCACCTGGCACCTACATTGTATTCCTTCCAGCACCAGGTAAAGACCTTTTTATTCTCCCAGTATTTTAGCATTTTAGCTTCCTAGTCTTTTAGCTTTGGTGTTTTAATTCTGTATTGAAAATCTCTGCATTGCTGCTAGGTTTTATTCTGTTTGTATTATTATATTGTGGTTTTAATTATTTCATATTTTACATTGTTTTATCCTGCACTTTTTGGTTTTAATTTTTGTGAACTGCCCAGAGAGCTTCAGCTATTGGGAGGTACAGAAATGAAATAAAAATAAATAAATAAATCTGTTTATTATTAATATTTTTTAATGGCACTGTAACCATGAGAATGTATCCCGCCCTATATCATTAAGATCTCAGGGTGGCATACAGATAAAATCAATTTAAACAGTATAAAACAATAAATAATTTCAACAGCTAAAAGCAGATTAAACCATTAAACAAGCTAATACCAATTAAAATCCAAAACAATACAACGGTTAAAACAGCGTGCAACTTTAGGGAATGCATTTAGCCCTCAAAGACTTTGGTAAAAAGTAGGGAATTTCGCCACGAATCTCGGGGAGGCCGAATGCCAGCGCATTCAGCCCCCCGAAATTGGTGGTGAAACGGTCTGCCCCCCCGCCCCCCCGGGAGGGGACTTACCTTGGGCAAATCCTCCTGGTGGTGGCGGCTCCGGCAGCGGTTCGGCGGCGGTTCAGTGGCGGTGGCGGCTGGTCTTCCGACTGGCGGCTACCGCCGCCACCATTTCCAGTAAAAAAAACAACACCACCAAAAAAAGTTATAGGCTACGTAAAGATTTACGTAGCCTATCACGGCTAGATTTTAAAAAAATACCATGATAGGCTACGTAAATGTTTACGTAGCCTATCACGGCTGAGTAAAAAAAAACCCTGCGCGTACGCAAATGGTGGTGCCCATGGGCGCCGCCATTTGCGTTTCTTATTTTGGCACGTCTAGTCTACGTAAACATTTACGTAGACTATGGCGAAAATAAGGGGAACGCAAATAGCGTAGCGTCTACGCTATTTGCGTTCCCCTTATTTTCGCCGTAGTCTACGTAAATGTTTATTTAGCCTAGACGTGCCAAAATAAGGAACGCAAATGGCGGCGCCCATGGGCACCACCATTTGCGTACGCGCGGTTTTTTGTTGTTTTTTTTACTCAGCTGTGATAGGCTACATAAATATTTACATAGCCTATCACGGCTGACTGCAGGGACGCAAATGGCGGCAGCTACGGCCTCCGCCATTTGCGTCCCGGCTGGCCAGGATTCGCGGCGGGAGGGACGGGGCGCCTCCCCCCCAGCCAGAATTTCAGGGGGGAGGGACAGGGCACCTCCCCCCCCGGCCAGAATTTCGGGGGGGAGAGACGGGACGCCTCCCTCCCTGGCCAGAATTTTGGGGGGAGGGACGGAGCACCTCCCCCCCACTGCGAATCAAATTTCGTTACAGGTAAGTGACTTTCGTACATCCCTAGTAAAAAGCCATGCTTTAACTTGGCGCCAAAATGAAACCAATGTACATGCCAATTGGGCCTCCAAGTGGAGGGCATTCCACAACATTCTTAATACATGGGGAGGCAGCTCTTTAAGTACCAAGGTTCTAAACCACCAGGGCCTTTAAAAGTTGAACCCAGGGTAGTGTCTCCACAACGGAAGAAGAAGCCAATGGTGGCTTACCCAGATTTTTCAAGGAGCTGGCTTTGGTCCACACAGGGTTCCACAAAAAAGTGCACTGCACCATTCTAAGTCCCTTCACAGGAACATACTTCCTGGTGGTGGTGGGGGGATTGAAGTGAATGTCATCAGACTGGCAGGGGCTGATCAACCAATGAGAGAGGCTTCCCCTGTCCTTCATTACAGCTGACAAAGCTGTGACTGATGGAAGCTTTGCATTAATTACACCAAAGCAAACATTAAAGAAACACAGGTGCAGCCTTCTTTCTACCCCAAAGCTCCCAATGCTGCGAACGATGGAAGTTTTACATCAATTACTCCCTTACAGCTCAGAAAGCAGCTTTGACATAGTGCTTCACAGCCCTTAGGAAAGTTAACCCTCTGAATACTTGAAGCACCTTGGCTCCAACCAGCCCCCTTTCTAATCCCCTTTCTCTTTTCCGCTGAAGCTCCTGACGCTGAAAAGGACTGAAGCTGCAAATTAATTACTTACAAAATGCAAGGAAGCAAACATCAAAGGCACCCAGCTTTGACATTAAGGCTCCTAAATGCGTTATTTCGATGCATGGGAATCTTGGTAACTTCTGGAGTCCACATTTCCGGAACAAGCCTCATTGACCACAATGGGAATCACTTCTGAGTAGTCGCACATATGTTTGTGCTGGGAAAGACAGCACAAACGGGAAAGTGATGGGAAAGACAGGGACAGGAAATCAGCCTAACCCAATGCAGCACAGGGTGGAAGGTGCAAATTAGTTACTTCTGAACAGCAATAAACCAAACAATGGAGAATCACAGCTTTGAGATAGCATTTTACAGCCTTTAGGGAATTAGTGCTTTAAAATGTGCTATTTTGATTGAGGGGGATCTCTGTAAATTCTGAAGTGTGCATTCAGGGGACAAGCCTCATTGACCACAGTGGGAGTTACTTCTGAGCAGACACTAATTGGTTTGTGCTGGGAAACACATGGACAGGAAGCACTCCTTGACCAGGGTCACGGTGAAAGGCACACCCCTGGGCAGGGCTAGCATACCCGAGGTAAATGCGGGGGCTTGGGCACACAGCACCTATACCACAGAGAACCCGACTTAAGGAAAAGGATTGGACTTAAAGTAGTCTCAGGAAATCCATGTTTTCTGCAAAAAGCTCCAGGGTGGCTGTGGGATGGGCACGATGTTATGTTCCCTGAATGACCTCAAAACAGAGCCAGCTCGCAGCAAATCGACCATGTAGACACCCCCCAGCTTTTTGAACTGAGCCTAGAAATGGATAGGAAGACAGTGAAGCTGTTTTAAAATAGATGAGATGTATTCTAACTTAACAATTCCAGTCAGTATTTTACTCTTACATTTTGCACCAATTGTAGTTACCAAGTGTAACACGTTAGAAACACATATAACACATTAATCTAATCAGGGTATTTATTTATTTTATTAATTAAATTTATTAATTGCCCATCTGGCTGGTCACCCAGCCACTCTGGGCGATTTACGGAGTATATAATTGAACAGTTTAAAACAAAAAAATTCTACATTAAAAACATCACATTTCTAAAAATACCCTAACCCACCCCAAATGCCTGCCTGAACAACCATGTTTTCAGTGTGTGGCAGAAGCTCATTAAAGAGGGGGCATGGCGGAGTTCCCTGGGGAGGGAGTTCCACAGAGTGGGGGCCACCACGGAGAAGGCCTTGTCCCTCGTCCTTACCAGCCTAGTTGTCCTGGCTGATGGGACAGAGAGAAGGCCATCCGAGGCTGCTCTTGTTGAGCGACCTGTCTGGTGTTGCTGGAGGTGCTCCTTGAGGTAGGCTGGGCCAGAGCAGCATAGGGTTTTAAAGGTCAAAGCCAGCACCTTGAATTTGGCCCGGAAAACGACTGGTAGCCAGTGCACCTCCTTCAGCACTGGAGATACCCACTGATTGTCTTGGCCAGGGTATCTTGTTCTAGAAGGGGCCAGTACTGGTGCATCGTGCCACATGTGGCTACTGGCTAGCTGCCCATCAGCCATTCAATGAGTTTGGTCTCAACTGAATTTGGTGGCCTATCAGATCTATTTGGCTTTTTGGCAGGGAATTAAATGAACCAGGGGTTGTCGTTTGAACAATTTGTCACTGAAATGCAGTGGGGTTTCTAAATATATTTTTAAGCAAACCAGTGTATTAGGTCCTTGTACATTACAGAAAACTGGTGTTCTGATTTTGAATCTTCCTTAGGTTACTAATTTCATTGGTTGGGATCCAGAATCAGCCTTCACAGGCAGATGGGCTCCTTCTGTCCACAGCAGGCTTCTGATCCAGCAGAGTATTTCTGCTGGGAGGACTGGGGAGGAGAAAGCATTCTCCAGTTCCCTCCTTCCCCTGCAGCCCCCTATCCCCCTCCTGAAAATCTGCTGTGGGGGGTTGGGAGGCCCTCCAGAACAGTGTAAAAAGGTAGCACTGGGGATAGCAGGGGGGAGAGGGGAAGATCAGTTCTGCCCACTCCAGCTGGCCACAAAACTTTGCTCAGGGAGTGGTCCCTCTGTCATGAAGAAAGGCCGAATCCAAGTTTTGGGCTGATGTCTCTGGGGATTTTCACTTTCTGGGTTACAGCTTTAACAACCAGAAGATGGGTATTCACCTTATTTCGGCCTAAGGACCAAATTACATTTTGAAGAAGCTCTCAGGAGCTGCATCCCAGTGGTAGGTGGGGCTGAACACAAAGGGTTAAAATGGCATGTTTTAGCTGAAAGCTCTAACTGCCAGTAACTAAGCCTCAGGAGAAGCACTGCAACCTTTTAGAACAGTTACTAGACCATTCTTCTCCATACCAAAACTAATAAGACCCGGAACACGTGATAATTTTTTCTCCATAAGATGCCCAAACTACACCCTTAGTACGGTTTTCCTGACAGCCAAATCAACTTTGAATTAGCCCAGAGCATGGCCTTGGCAGTCAATTCCTTGCTCTGAGAATCTAAACAAGATAGCATTTGAGTGGTGGAGCAGTGCATGTAAAGTCTTCTGACGTTGCTGTGTTGCTGCGTGCACTAGCCTTGAAACGCTTGAAGATGCACCTGTAGTACAAAGAGTTAAAACCACAAAGGGACAGCTACTTTGCAAAGGTCCTGTTTTAATTATCGGTTCTATGGGAGACATATGTTTGAGAAGAAACTGTTGGGAATCTCCCAGAAACCCATCAGATGGTTATTTGGCTTTTTGGTTACAGTTAACCAATTCCAGATTAAGAAGAACCAAACAACAGACAAAGGCTACAGATCACATGACTTATCTCCAGAATGATTTTGGTAAAACACTGATTATATCATCCAGTTTGAGCTGAAATTTGCAACAAGACTAACCTCTAGAGTTTGGAGGCCGTAAACCAGATAGAAACTCGAATAGCTCCAGAGAAATAGCTCAAAGAACACATATGAAAAATGATGGTTTCCTCCTCTTCCTGCCTGGGTAAGGGCCATAGCTCAGCTGTGAGCCTGTGATTGAAGTGATTCTGGTTTGGTTCTACCTAGGCTGATCAATGTTGGCTAACCTGCTTAGCATGCTGTACTGATGGATTCAGATTGCTTCATGTGAGAAACGTACGTGGTTCATCACTTTGTGTTACGTGACAAGATATTCTTTGTGTATGTGATACGGTGGTTAATGATATTATATGAGTAAACATACTAATCAAAAGCCTACAGGAAACTGGAATGGATGGGGGTGGGTGGAGAGTAGGGGTGTACGAAACATACCAGTCTGCTGGGGCGGGGCCGCGGGGGGGAGGAGATCCGTCCCTCCCCCCGGAATCCTCCCCGGCTGGCTCCACTCCATGGCGAGTCCGCAGAGACACTGGCCGGGCCCCTCCGCAGCCGGACTTCCAGCCGCTGCCATGCAAATGGCATCCAGCGTAGCGGACACCATTTGCGTCCCTGCCTTTTGCTGTGATAGGCTACGTAAATCTTTATGTAGCCTATCATGGCAAAGAGCTGGGACGCAAATGGCGTAGCGGACGCTATTTGCATCCCTGCTCTTTGCCGTGATAGGCTACATAAAGATTTACGTAGTCTATCATGGCAAAAGGTAGGGACGCAAATGGCGTCCGCTGCACTGGACACCGTTTGCGTCTGAAGACAGGCAGCACTGGCCAGCAGTGGAGGGAAGCAGACAGACGGCGGAAGGTAGGATCCGGCTGGCGCAGATTCCCCTGGGTGGCGGAGGTGAGTCTTTCATTCCGCTGAGGACTCCGGGGGGGCGGATTCTTAGAATCTGGCCTCATTGGAGTCCGTGGCGGAATTCTCCGCCATCCCTAGTGGAGAGAAAGTAAGGCAAAGGGCATTTTGACTCTGGATCATTTCATGATATTGAAAGGTCATCTAACTCTGATGGAACATTTAAACTATTGCCAATTACAACTTTCAATTTGCCATTATTATACAGGTCTTAAGAATATAATCACTTTCATCAGGTAACCAGAACCTTGCTTCTAATTACTTGCTGGAAGTGATTATATTCTTAAGACCGGTATTAATAATAATAATAATAATAATAATACTTTATATTAATAATATATTATTAATATTAATAGAATAATATATTATATAACAACAACAATAATTTATCTACCACTGTATTTGCTCAAATGCCATCAGGGTGGTGCACAGCAATTTAAAACAATACAAACTTAAAACAATACAAAACAATAAGAACATTAGAACAGTAAAACATTAGAACACGAAAACAGCAACATAATTGAAAAGGCATCAGAGCTGGCTGGGTTCATCCCCTGGCCCTGCCAGGCTTTACTCTGGCTCTAGTATTTTTGAAAGCAAATGTCCGCAACATGAAGTGGGGGAGGTGGCAGGGGTGTGTGTGGCGTGGCGTGTGTGTGGCGGGGGGTGGGATTCCTTATCTTTTGGATGTTGACATCATCTAATTGCACATTACTAGAAGCCATCTCAAATCTCTTGGCAATCTTCTCAAAAGTCCAGAAGCCAACTGTATGGCCTGGGGCAAAGGAAGCCTAACCATCACACCTTCAGGCTGCAATGTTAAGTGCACTTACATGAGAGTAAGTCCCATTGAACTCAGTGGGGTGGACATCTGTGTAGACATGTGCTGGATTGTGCTATCGGCCCAGTCATCGGGCATGTAAGGCACTTTAGTATGTAGCTGTCTTTAGGATTAAAAATTATCAATAAATGTTCACAGTTACATAGATTACTTGAACAATACAATATGGGCAAAGCACTCTGTCATACATAGATGGTGCCTCAGAAGTCTGCTTAGGGCACAGTCCAGTTGGATCCACCCTCAATACTTGCAAGCCTTTGAATTTGGAGGCTTACAAGTATCCAAACCTCTGCAATTTAGCTAGATGGGCATCTAGCTGAGGTGTCAGGGAGAGGCGGGGAGGAGGCTGAGGAGGGCTGGGGATATGGTGTAAGCTTCACCCTCCCTTTGCCCCCTTCTCCTCCTCTCCAAGCTCGCGTTTGAGAGCTCATAGAGGCAGCCAGTGCAGTTCTCTCTGCATCAGCTGTGAGGGGGTGGGGGCAGGGCAGGGAGCTTGGACTCCTGGATCTAAGGTCAGAGCACTGTCTCTGGCCTCAGATCCAGGAATCTGAAAAATCCTATCCCCCCACACCCAAAGCTGTCTAGGGGCCATAGGATTGCCCTCTTACCCACCACCAAGCTGCTTTCTTCTACCTACTATGGGGCATAGCAGTATTAAAGTAATAATTATCAAGCCACCAACACTGAACAGCGCTTTGAGAGAGCAGAGTACACAAGTCAGAACAAACGTCAAATGTACAAAACACTCCCACATCTTGTTTTTTTAAATTAACTTGTGATTCATTCTGGTTGGGCCAATGAGCATACCACCAATGACTGTACCAACCACATCACTTTTAGCTGAACCCTTCACTCAACCCATAATCAAAGTTTCTTTTCTTCCAGGATCTGTTCAAGTTGAGGTCCAGAGACTTACCAGTCAAGATTCAGACTGTTCCTGCAAGGGGAAATTAAACTTGGTTTTCAGTTCAGGTGCAGTTCAACTCTTTTCTTCAAAGCAGATGGCTGTATTGAACCTTGTGATCTTACTGAAGATTTTAAATGTAAAAATAAGAAGAAGAGTGTGTCACTTCAGCATAACAATGGATCTTGAGTATGAAGCGTATATCTTGACACTTACTCTTGCCATACAGTATTTCACATTACAGCATTGTTGTGATCTGAAGCGTTTCAAGACAGCTACAGTATAATAAGTATTGCCATGGAAGTCAGTACTGAAATCATACTAACTTTCATCATGCAGTTATTCACATCTCTCTGTAAGAAAGCATTTCCTAAAGAAAGCTTTACAATGGCCTGTTCTACGATTCTAATATTAGGGATGTCGGAGAATTTCTCCACGAATCTCCGGGAGGCCGAATGCCAATGCATTTGGCCCCCCGAAATTGGTGGAGAAACGGTCCGCCACCCCCCCGCCACCCCCTGGGATGGGACTTACCTTTGTCGAATGTCCATGGTGCTGGCGGCTCCCGGCAGCAGTGCGGCGGCGGCGGCCGGTCTTCCGACCGGCTGCTGCCGCCGCCGCCAATTCCCAGTAAAAAAACAAACAAACAAACATTATAGGCTACGTAAAGATTTATGTAGCCTATCACGGCTAGATTTTCAAAAAACACCGTGATAGGCTACGTAAATCCTTACGTAGCCTATCACGGCTGACTTTGGGGGGGGGGGGAAGCGCGTACGCAAATGGCGGTGCCCATGGGCGCCACCATTTGCGTTCCTTATTTGGGCACGTGTAGTCTACGTAAACATTTACGTAGACTACAGCGAAAATAAGGGCAACGCATATAGGAAATAGCGGTGCCCTTATTTTCGTCGTAGTCTACGTAAATCTTTATGTAGACTACACGTGCCCAAATAAGGAACGCAAATGGCGGCGCCCATGGGCACCACCATTTGTGTACGCACTTCCCCCCCCCCCAAGTCAGCTGTGATAGGCTACGTAAGGATTTACGTAGCCTATCACAGCTGACTGCAGGGATGCAAACGGCGGTGGCGGCTACGGCCGCCGCCATTTGCATCCCAGCTGGAGACGAGATTTGCGGCCGGAGGGACGGGGCATCTCCCCCCGGCCAGAATTTCAGCGGGGAGGGATGGGGCGCCTCCCACCCCACCCAGAATTTTGGGGGGAGGGACGGAGCGCCTTCCCCCCCACCGCGAAGCAAGCTGCGGGATAAGGTAAGGGACTTGCGTCCATCCCTAGATTCTATGATTCTAGATGGCAGAAAGAGGAGAGGAGGTGAGTCAGCCTGTGTCTCCACTATTCCCAGTGCTTGAATTGCTCTGACAGAGGGCCACTGGGAGGCTGCACCCCCTGCTTGCCCAGAATAACATTAAGCCAAGGGAGAGACCAACTCGGGCCATCCATCGCCCATAGAAGGAGAAGTTGCAAGGAGCTCGCTTCCCCCACCCCCCACGCCAGAAAGAACACTTGGCCCCAATTGACAGTAGCCCTGGGACTGCAGAAGATAAGGGGAAAGAATGCTCTGGCCCCATCCATCGGCCAAAAGAACAAGAGCCACCAATTGCTATTCAAGCAAGAACACCAGCAAGGGAAGTCCAGCCTGGCCCAAAGAGCATTTAAATGCCCACTTACAGCTCACCACCTTGTTCTGGCCTTGAAAAACTGGTCTCCCTCGTCTTACTTTACCTTCTGCTCCCCTTACCTTCTCTGTGTTATTTTTTTTTAGTTTGTAAGTCTGATGGAAGGACCTGTCTCTCTTTTTTTTTTATTGATGTGAGCCACTTTGGAGACAATAATCGTCTGAAAAGCAGGATAAAAATACAGATAACAAAAACAACAATGGCGGGGTGCGTGTGTGTGTGTGTGGAATCTTCATGACAACAGAATGAGAAGTGTGTTGGAGTATTATCCAGATTTTCATGGAATTGGCTTTGGTCCGTCGGGGCAATGGAAGCAAGAAAAGCCAAGTGTAGCATACCCTAAAAATCTGCTTTTCACTGGTCACACAGTGCTTGAAAGCAACATACTTCCAGGTTGGGTGTGGGGAGTAGAACTGAACGTCATCAATCCAGCAGGTGCTGCTCAACCTATGAAAGAGGCTTGTTTCCTGCCCCTATCCAGGCTCCCCATAGCTACTACATCATTATCCCCAACAGCATCTGAAGGCTCCCCATGAAAGCACCCTACCAGCACAATTTCACCCGATTCCAGCCAACAGTCAGGGAGTTAGAGCTCCCACCCACCCCTTTTCCCTGTTTCAGGGAGTAAATACAGGGAACTAGCTGCCTCACCCATTCTCAGTCTGCAGCCTCTGTTAGGGATGTTGTGGGTGTCTGCAAAAACTTCCTTTTTGTGCTCACAACAAAGGTGGGGAAATGGTGGGCACTCACCAGACGGGATCGCGCTGAGTCCAGGAAACTCACCAAGCTCATGGGTGGCCTGAACACAAGTCCGGGGGGGGGGGGTGAGCGGGGTCTGCACTTCTGCGGGCGCCTGGAGAACCCGAGCTGGGATGGGTTCTCACATTCCTAGCCTCTGTTGCCTGCTTTCACCCCACTGAGAATCCGTAGCATCTTTTTCCCATTGAGAAAATCAGAGCTGCCCTGTTTCAAATACTAGCTAGAGGACATGGCCAGAGGAGCAGGAGCCTGCAGCCCTGGTTTTTGCTGTATTGATACAGTGAAAACTAAAGAATGCAGGAGAGGAGGAGGCCAGCAGAGGCAGCAGCGCTATTAGAGGGAGGCAACTCCAGCCAGCCCTTTCCCTCCAAGCAGAGAAGCAGCAAAGTAACAACAGCATCAGAGAAGTGCATAACCATGGCTCTCAATGAGGCTGGGCTAGGGAATGGAGGCTAGTTACTCCCACTGGCAAAAAGGAAGGCCAGCACAATTTTGAAGGTACAGAAGAGCACTCTAGAGCTTTGATGAGATGGAAAGGCAGGTGAATTACTGTAGGTTACTGAAGTCACAGCCAGGTGAAAGACACATCCCTAAGAACACCTGATCATACCAAATTTAAAGCAGAGGGTTAGGCACACCGCAGCTGAACCACAGGGGAGCCAAATTAAAGGGGGGAAATGGAGTAAAAGTACTCTGCAAAAATGCAGCTTCCCCACAGGAAAACTCCTGGGTGGCTGCAGATTGGCCACAATGTCATATGCCTCAAAGGAACTCCAAACAGTCCCAATCAACAGCAAATCACCAGTGAAGACAGGCCCCGGAGGTTAGAGGAGGTCCAGCCCAGTTGCCTTTTCTGTTGGTCCCCTTCATTATTGCTGGACAGGCATGAACTGGCTGAAGCTGGGAGGATTCAGGATGTGGGGCTTCTCAGTTTCGTTCAGGGCCCTCTACTGTTCCTCCTATAATTTAGCCACTGATTATGCCACATCAGACTTCAGGAGGGGGCTGACACACAGTGGACTTGTCCATATAAACATGCCTTATACATCAAAATGAGATATCAGGGAGAAGGATCCTAGCTAACGTGGCCACGGCTCCTACCTTACAGAGCACAGTCCTCTACTGGAAGGTCTGGCCAGTCAAAATCCATTGTAAAGATAAAGAACCATCAGCAGGGAGAGCAGGGAGGGGCATTGAAGTTGCCTGTCAGCAGTGAGCACCTGGACACCAGATTCAGCAGGCACACAGGGGACGTTTTTACACAAGGCGTTTATTGTGCGTTCATGATTGTTCACTTGAGGAAGTTCACGGGTCCTTTTCATGATGGCGTCAACCTCTGGTGCCCTCGTCGTTTTCTAGGTTTCTTCTGCTATTGTAAAAACTGCCGAAAATGCAGTAACAAAAACAAAACCTGCCCCCAAAAAACAACATCAAAGAGGTGGTGTACTTCAAGAATTGTGCAATATTTTAGACATCTTGCAGCACCATCTACTGGCTATATAAATGAAACATATAGAATGTGCTCACAAAGGGGCTGGGAAAAACAAGGGTGGGGGGAGGGGCATGTATTGCGCCCATTACAAACCTGCAAAGACTCTGGAAGATGAAGCCCCGTTAAGATTGCAGGATTTTTTCTTATTGTAGAGAGGCTCAGGAGGTCACCCACTCCCAGTCTTCCCCACTACGGTGAGATGTATCGTATTTCCACTTAAATCACAGCAATTGTTTTTTTAAATCTGCATCTATGCAGATTCATCGGCATATGTACCACACCTTTAGGTCACCACACCTAAAAAAAAGGATATTGTAGAGCTGGAAAAAGTGCAGAAAAGGGCAACTAAAATGATCAGGGGGCTGGAGCATCTCCCCTGTGAGGGAAGGTTACAACAGCTGGGATTGGTTAGCTTGGAAAAAAGGCGAGTAAGGGGTGACATGTTGGAGGCGTACAAAATTATGCATGGTGTGGAGAACGTGGAGAGGGAGACATTTTTCTCCCTCCCTCAAAATACTAGAACCAGGGTCATCCCATGAAGCTGATTGGTGGGAGATTCAGGACAGAAAGGAAGGACTTCTTCACACAGCGCATAAACTATGGAATTTGCTATCACAGCATGTGGTGATGGCCACTGATTTGGATGGCTTTAAAAGGGGGTTGGACAAATTCCCAGAGGAAAAGGCTATCAATGGCTACTAGGCTTGATGGCTGTGTACCAGAGGTGATATGCCTATGTACACCAGTTGCTGGGGAACATGGGCGGGAGGGTGCTGTTGCACTCACGTCCTGCTTGTGTTTTCCTGGTTGACAGCTGGTTGGCTGCTGTGCGAACAGAATGCTGGACTAGATGGACCCTTGGTCTGATCCAGCATGGCTCTCCTTATTTTCTTGTTATGTAAATTTTACATAACATCTGTGTCCCTTTTTCTGGTGATGCGTAAGTGGCCACCCAGATTTCAGCCTAGCCTTCACCCAAACACACGCATTTACCATATGTCTGGATATCTCCCCCCCCCCGCCGCCCCCCACCCTAGGTTCCAATATTGCATTAACTAAAACTAAATAGAAACTGAGAGCAAATGAAAGTTATTTTTCATTTTAGTATTTTCTTGCAGCTGCCTGTCAAGAGGATGAGATGTAAAACTAGGGAGCAATTTAAACCAGAGGGGAGGAGGAGGAGGAGGAGGGGAGGTGGGAGAACAAGAAGCATGATGATGAACATCCCTGCTGGCCAAATGGCATCGCAAACATATGAGGCAGTGCTGTAAAGAAGCACAGAGAAACTTTGCAAGAGGCCTTTCTTTGATTCCCTCGTCTTCAGAATTATCATTGCATTGTTTTGACTATGTTTTCTGTCTCTTAGTGCAGGCCTTGGAGCTGAAGCAGTCTGCTATGTTAATCTTCTCTTGTGTGTAGAATAATAAAGAGCGCTATTGCAAAAGGTTCCTGGGTCTGAAATGTGTTGCCTGGAGAGCAGACCCTAGGGGTGGATGGCAAGTTGAGCAGGTAAGCTCACTCCCACATTAACCACACCCAAGGGCCATTACACCCTTTGCATCTCAGAACAGACAGGGTTTTTCTTGACTTTCATATTCTTCCATCCTCTCAAATGCAAGGGTTCACCTCTCCTCAGGCAGGCAGGCTCCACTGTTCACCAGTGTCTTTTAGGACATAATGACTGCCCTCTGAGTCTTGCTGGCTGCCAGTGAGGATGTCTGTCTGTGCTATGTATGCCTGCTGTCTTCCAGTCACTTCTGTAATGAATGGGAGACACTGAAGAATTAGCATCCATCATTTGGAGCCGAGTGTTCTGTTCTGCCTATGCCATCATGAGGATTAAGCATCATTAGGTGCTGATGAGGCCTGGGTTAGGGGGGTTGGGGCAAGTTAAGTTTCCCAGGAAGGCGGGAATGGGAATAGGACAGGACCACGGAGATCTCCGAATGGGGCTGGAAGCCAGACAAGCTTGTCTGTATGTTGCTCCAACAAGAAGCAGATTGTGGCTGAGCCTTAAGAAGGGTGTTGGCTTACTTTAGGCTGGTTAGCCCTGCCTCCACACTGACTAAGAACTTTTCTTTAAGGGGGCCTGGGCTGTTGATGCAAGGCTGGCTGTGGCATGCTCGTGTCTTCAGGGCTGGAGTTCTCAGAGTGTGAAGACGGTAGCGCAACCTCCTCTGGACATGGGGGTGGAGGAAGGTCCATGGGGTCTTTCTGGAAAACTGGATCCTGAGGAGGTGGAAGCCTCATGACACCTTTCTGTGAGTCCTCTGCTTCAGAGGATGAGGGTCGATGACAACGACAAAGCATCACAGAGCCAACTAGGGAAGATATATGGTTATTCCCATAGACAGCAATGGAAAGCTGAAGCTAATTTTTTTAAAAAAAAACACTCCCCCCCCCAAAGTAAAACCATACAATAGCTCAACTAAAATTTTACCATCTGCATATGTAGTTCATGCAGATTGGCTTCTCTAGTTCAAAGGATCTCAGATAGCAAGGCTGAAAAAGCCCACTCTCTGCCTTGGATCTTGGACAGATGCTGCTAGTTAGACCAGACTTTAATGGGCTAGAAGGGCCAATCATCTGACTTCAAATATGGGGTTTGAATATGTTCCTAGCAAGGCATTTTTGGAGTGATGTTTCTAGTGTGACTACTGGACACTTGCCATTATTCATTATTTCAGGACCTAAATACTTAGGATCCATATCCATATCCATATTCTTTATCCATATGGATCCATATTCTTTATCCCTCTTAATGAACCAGACAGTAGTATGAGTACAAGACATTTTGAAAAGGTCAAAAAAAGAATATTACTTTCCACAAAGCTTCCTGTTTCTCTGCCCCACCCCACCCCACCCCAATTCATCTGAACTTGTATTGCTATCGGATCGTGACTCTGAAAGAAAGGACACTAAAAACTACCATCCAAGTGCACAAGGCCCAGTGCCAGCACAGCTCCAAGACATTCTATATGGGATATTTTGCTTCTACACATATATGCAGTGTCAGTGTGCAAGGTTATGCTGAGATATGCACAAGCACAGCATTTTACTGACAACCACTTGAATCGACAAAAGTAAGAATACCAAAAATATTTGAAACCACAGTAATTCCAGGAATTTAGAGAAGTTAGCATTACACAGACTATTAACTTCTTTGGCATCTGTAGACATAGTTTGAGTTGTCATCTTTGCTCGACCCTGAGACAACTTAAACAACTTTCTACATCACTGTTGCCAAAATGTCAGCATTTGAACAATGCCATGTCTGGCTTTTTCTTTCAGGGATGAGGGGCTGTCTTTCAGTATTGACTAGCAATCAGCAAGATGCAAAAGCTTAGAGAATTTTAGGAGAAGCAAGCCCTTGAAAAGAAATCATTCCTCACTATATATAGGTGTGTGTGTGTGTGTGTGTGTGTGTATATGTGTGTGTGTGTGTATATGTGTGTGTGTGTGTGTGTGTGTGTGTGTGTATATATATATATATATATATATATATATATATATATATTCTCCTTACTTCTACTTTTGCAAAGAGTGTTGTACCCAGATATTTTCAAGTAGCAGGCTGGTTAGTAATTGATTAGGGATGCTTTAGCCATACGGTACCTTACGACAGAGACATTGCTTTGATAGATGACTCATAGGGTACCTCCCAGCTTTAAAATATTCTTAGGGCTGTACCAAAACGACAAGGACCATTTCTCAGCCTTTTCAGTCCCCTCGAAATCAGATGTTTTGTTTTGATTCTATTTTGGATGTGAGTTGAAATTCGGGGCGGGGGGAGAGAATCAGAGTAGCTGCCATTTTGTTTTTCCAGAAATTCCTAGTCTGAGGTGCTTCTTGAGAAATCATAAGACCCCTAGACAGTGTGTGAGAGGCTATAGAACATTGCAGATTTCCTCCTGCACAGCTGGAGACAGAGCTCCAACCACAGTGAAGGAGATCTGATCACAGATCTTCCCTATCCACAATGGAAAGCTCAGCGGTGGCTTCCTCTTCCGAGGTTGGTGTTGTGACCTGAGAAGAGGAGAGGGAGGGAAGAGAGGGGGAAAGCCAGCGGGCAGGGTGGGGAAGGGAAAGAAGCGGCCATGGATCTGCCAGATCCACAAGCCTCTCGACTCCTGTCTGCGCCCTCCAGCAGGGTAGGTGAGCTCGATGGGCTCAGAGACCTGCCTACCTTGAAATGTTTATCAGAGCAAGAGGAGATGAAAACTCCTGCCATTTCTCCTGCCCTGCCTGGTTCTTGCTGTCAGGGCTTTGGATGAATGGAAGGCTCCATGGAATCCCCCCAGGACGGCACTTACCTGGGGCGGATGTGGCGGCGATTCCGGCGACAGCGGCAGCTCCGGCGGCTGGTCTCCTTGCTGGCCGCAGCGGGGCTGCCGCCACCGCCATTGCTATCCTTGCAGCCGTGATAGGCTACATAAGAATTTACGCAGCCTATCACGGCTAACCCCCCCAAAAAAACCCAGCGTACGCAAATGGCGGCGGCTACAGCAGCCGCCATTTGCGTTCCCTATTTTTCGCCGATTTATCTTACATAAATATTTATGTAAGATAAAAAGCAAAAAAAGGGGAATGCAAACAGTGTAGTGGGCGCTATTTGCATTCCTTTATTTTTCGCCGTTCTAGACTACATAAATATTTATGTAGGCTAGAACAGCGAAAAATAAAGGAATGCAAATAGCGCCCACTACGCTATTTGCGTTCCCCTTTTTTTCGCCGTTTTATCTTAACGTAAATATCTACGTAAGATAAATCGGCGAAAAATAGGGAACGCAAATGGCGGCTGCCGTAGCATTTGTGTACGCTGGGTTGTGGGTGGTTTTTTTTTGGAGGGGTTAGCTGTGATAGGCTACGTAAATTCTTACACAGCCTATCATGGCTGCCGGGCTGGATGCAAATGGCGGCCACTACGGCAGCTGCCATTTGCGTCCGCAGCAGCCCATCCGCAGCTGGAAATCCGGCTGTGGGCGGCCCGGAGCCAGCTGTCGAGGATTCCAGGGGGGAGGACCAGATCGCCTCCCCCATCGAGGATTCCAGGGGGAGGAACAGAGCGCCTCCCCCCCCACTGCGAAAGATTCCGCAAAAAGGTAAGTGACTTTCGTACATCCCTAATTCTGCTCACACAACCCTAGCAAGTATTTGATGTTCTCCAATGAAGCACAGCTTCATCAGGATTGGCATAGGTGAACACAGCTAGATCTACACTAGTGCTTTTTATCAGTATTGAAGTGCACTGATAATGGTTGGGACACATTATGCATTCCGTATACCACTACTCTAGCATTATTTCCCATTTTTTATTGCGTATTATCCAAAATAAAACAACAGATGTCATTGTGTGTGCTACAAGGTGTAAATGCACAAGAGCGGTATCGCATCACCATGATGGGATCAGATCGATATGACATGAGGAGCAGATCTGGCCCAGCTTATTAACTCTTCAGTCTCCGCAATATTGTGAGGAATAAGCTTTGCTGGATTTACACCGAGTCTGTTTCAGAAGGCCTGTATAGAAAAATTATTCTGCCCGAGCAAAGCAAGTTGTGAGCATCTGTTCTGAGGAGACTTTGCTGACTAGGCAGACTGTTTGGTGGGGATGTGGTTCACCGGAACCTTCCACAATGTTGCTCGTAAATTGCCATCAGCTGATAATTGTTATCCATGAAAATATACAACTAATTTTTGCTTTAGAAAAAAATGGGGAAGAAATGAGAAAAATGCTTTCAAGCTCAAACACTGAAATAACATACTCACGTATGTTTCTACAAAAGAAGAAATTCTTCAGCATGCTTCATTTACTCTTTGCAACCAGTTGCGAACCACAAAGCATTTTCATTGTGTTTTCAGATTTGAATAGCACATATGGCTTACTGCTGGCGTCTCTCAGTGGGAAGGTTTTCAAATGGTTTGTGAATTTTAAAGTCTGCATAACCACTTTGTGCGTATGATTTGTGTGTGTCCTACAAATACCTACACCATCCCAAGCACACCTCCTAACCTCCCCCCTCCCCACCCACACACAAAAGCTTTGAAAAATAACAGGAGAGCTCTCATTAGAAAGTCATACAAACTTTCAAGTAAGGCTCAACATACATTCATTCTGAGAAAATAGCATGAAGCGGCAGGCCTGTTTGGTATTTGTTAACCGCTTTGACCAAACCCATCAAAACCTTGTTTGTTCACGTCAAATAAAATAGCTCATTTCAGTGGTTAACCCAACTGCCTCATCCTCCACAATTCTTTGGGATGGGAGGGGGAAATGTCTGATGCATAAAGGTTTTAGGAATGTCTCAAATTTTGTCTATTATAGCTTTCTTTAACCATTTGCTGGTTGTCACAGAAACAGCGATTGGAGTTTGGGCTTTTGCTTGATCCTGTAGTAACGAGACACTCAAGCTACTGCTGTCCTAAAAGGGTGTATAAAAATCAACAATTAAAAAAATTAAAATAAACATGAATTTTTAAAATTTAAATCAATTGTTTTATTTTTTAAATAACATCATAAATAAAATACTAAATTTCTCCCTCACTTTAAAAAAAATGACAGACTTACAGTTAAATCTCATCATAAACATGCTAAACATACAGTCTCATAAAAATGAAGTTATCTGCCAATTAACTATAGGCATTAATTTCAGTTTTTCATCTCATGAAAATGGCATTAATTTCAGTTTTTCATCTCTGTCCAGCCTAACTACCAGCTTCTTGCTTCTTGAAAGTTCTGGGCTTTCAGTTTCACTGACAGGATTGTTGTTCTGTGCTTATGTGGTGGTAGAGTTGGGCCAAGCAAGGCAGAGAAGTTAAGACAGAAAGACAATATAATAGGGTGGATAAAAATTGATGCTTTAAAAAAATCCCAAAAAATCAGATTTAAATTTTTAAATAGGATTTTCTCCACCCAGTAACTATCAAACCTTGCTTTGATCTATCCGTCATAGACATTTTGGTTTTGGTTGGCATTTGGTTTTTTGTGAGGGCAAGGCTTGGCCAAGACAGAGTGAAGCAGAAAGGAGCAACACCAGAAAGAGAAACAATACGACAAAATTGTCCAGTGTGTATCTTCTTGCATTCCCATACTAAGGCTGCAATTCTATACCCAGTTACCTGGGAGTAAGCGCCATTGAACTCAATATAGGATTGTGCTGTTAACCTCAAACCGTCATAGGTGGTGGTCCTAGGAAATATCCAATATGGGAATATTTTAAAGACATTCCCTCTATAGGTAAAAAAGGAAAGCATGCAAACTATGTACAGCAAAACAAAGAGATGCAAAGGTTGCTTATAAGAATGAAACACTTTAAGTAATACTTGTAAATTAACATGGGTTAGTTGTTCGATTTGTACAATTGTTCAGGAAATACATGAAAACATTTCAATGGGAAACTTGATTTAAATCAGTGACTTAAATCAACCTTCTTTTCTTGCTGATTTAAATCAATCCACCCTGTGTCATAATAATGCATAACCCCCAGTAGCCTTCATTAAAGGAGGCTGCTGTTACCACCTCTCAGTAGCTTTGGAATAGCAACACCAGCAGACCTAGCAACACCTACTCCTAGCAATTGGGACACTTCAGGAATTTGATCTTTGAATTCCACTGTGAACTAACCTGATCATACATTAATGTGCAGCTCAGAAGTTAATTATCCTTTGTAATTCTCTGAATTTTGCAATGCAGTTCTTGGCTCAAAAGAGAGGCTGAAATGTATTTTAAAATGCATAGATCTTACAATAAAATAACTTTAGAATTAGGTACATTTTGATAAAATATGTATACAAATGTGTGTTTTGTGAGAAAATACATTCAAAGGCCCTTCTCCAGGAGCCCCTGCCAACTGAAGCGATGCAGGTGGCTACCAGGTACAGGGCCTTTTCTGCTGTGGCACCCCAGTTGTGGAATGAGCTCCCTAGAGAGGCTAGCCTGGCACCTACACTGTACTCCTTTCAGCGCCAGGTGAAGACTTTTTTATTTTCCCAGCATCTTAGCACTCTAGTCTTTTAGCTCTGCTGTTTTAAATCTGTATTTTAAATCACTGCATTGCTGCTAAGTTTTATTCTGGTTGTATTTTATATTGTAGTTTTAAGCTTTCATATTTTATATTGTTTTATGTTGTACTTTGTGTTTTAAATTTTTGTGAACCGCCCCAGAGAGCTTCGGCTATTGGGTGCAGTAGAAATAAATCAATCAATAAACATTTCAATAGTATTTATACATGAATTATCATGTAGATTTTTAAATGCACATTGTTGTGGAAACAAGAGGAAACAGACATATGAAACTGACATGGAGTGGAAATAGAAAGATCCACCCATCCTTAACTAACACTACAATAAGAGAATACTGGTCCTACTTCTCTCATACCAAATGAATTACAGACAACATCGCCAGCAACTTCAGTAGGGATGGCAGAGAATTCCGCCACAGAGCCCAATGAGGTCGGATTCTAAAGAATCTGGCCCCCCAGAGTCCGTGGCGGAATGGCACCACTCACCTCCACCTCCCCGAGGAGCCATCCGGAGCCGGATCCTCCTTGTGGCGATCCTGCAGAGCCGATGGCCGACTCTGGAGTATCAGCAATACGGCCGCCATTGCCATATCACTGGCTGAGGGGGCTGTCTCCAGACACAAATGGCATCCAGTACGCCATTTGCGGCCGTAAAGGTCTTAGATTAAGGTAAATGCAACCGTGAATGGCTGCATTTAGCTTAAACTAAGACCTTTATGGCTGCAAATGCATACTGGACACCATTTGCATCTGGAGACAGTCCCCCTCAGCCAGCAATATGGCAATGGCGGCCATATCACTGGTGCTCCAGAGCTGGCCGGCGAATCCGCGGAATTGCCGCTGAGCGGAGTCAGCCAAGTAGGATTCCGGGGGGAGGGACGGATCACCTCCCCCCCCTGCAGACCCCCCCCCCGGAACTGGAGGTAAGTATTTCATACATCCCTAAACTTCAGTACCTTCCCCAGCATGCTCTGAATGGGAAGATTGATTGCACCGAGTAAGCACAGCAAGAGGACCATTCCAAGCTCCCACCAAGCCTTACAGTTGCTTGGCCTGCACAGTTGTGTTGCAGTTCTACGTCTGCTCTGACTGACTACTTACTCCCAACTCCTGCAGAGAGTCAGTTTTCCTTACAATTCCATTCGTGTTGCAATGTGCTGAAAGCACTGAAATACTTATTCCCCCCACAACTTGAAATAAGCGATGACAACCCTCCCCGCCAGTCCTAAATGGTCAAGTAAGAAGTGGGGAAATGACTGCACCAGGACTGAATCTGCAGAAGAGTAAAGCAAAGACATGAAATCCAGATGTCCAATTCAAGCCACTTATTGACTATCAGCATTCACTGTTGCCCGTATTGATGGAGAGGTGGGGAAGAGCACCCCTCCTTCCAGATTCCTCCATGGCCACTAACTGTTACATGTTACTTGACCGTTTGAATGGAGGAAGCCACCTTATACAGAGCCAAACCAACAGCTCAGCATTACTGGCATGATCATTTTGTATAAATGTGATCCAAATTTTCTCACAGCACACACATTTAGAAATGTATTTTATCTCAAGGGACCCATTTCTAAATGTGTTCTCCACACGCGTAAGCTCCATGCCTGAAGGAGAGTGGGGATGATCACACTAGCTCCACCCCTCCGCCCACCATGGTTTTCATCTCCCTCTGCATGTGAAGAAGAACTGTCTGCAGAAGAGAGTCTCCTGTATCTGTGGGGCTCTCACTGAGAAGTTGAAAGCCTCCATTTCCAGGGTTCTAAAATCTCATGCTCCTCCATGCTCCCCTTCCTTGCATTTAGAGCCGGCATGGAAGGAGAACGCCTGACTAGGGCTTCTGCTAAACTGGGGATCCAAACAGAGTTCAAATGGGCACCTTTGCAATCCAGTGTGTCACGGGAAAAGCATAACCCAGGTCAAAGACCACAGGCTGAAAATGTTCACTGAAATGAATCAATTGGTATATTGATACACAGCACTTGACACAATACTGTAATTAATGAATGGATACCAACAGCAGTCATTCCAGCAGCCGGAAGCAGAGGGAGATGTGAAGGGAAGAAAGGGGCATTCCACCAACCCCGCTGGAAGATCACTTGCTTGCTTTCAACACCCCTCGCCTTCATTTTTTCCTTTAGTGTTGTGCCTTTTTAGATTGTAAGCCTGCAAGCAGGGACTGTCCTGTCTTTTATTAATGGTTTGGAAGCCACTCAGGGAGCCTTTTGGCTGAGGAACAGGATAAAAAGCTTTACATAAATGAATAAATAAATAAATATCCTCATACATAACATAGTAATAATAATACAGTATTATTATTATTATTATTATTATTTGTATATCCTGCCTTTTTTTCCCCTCTTGCAAGGAATCCAAGGCAGCTTACAAGCTTCTCTTCCTCTTCATTTTATCCTCACAACAACCCTGTGAGGGAGGTTAGGCTGAGAGTCAAGTGACTGACCCAAAATCACCCAATGAACTTCATGGATGAGCGGGGACTAGATCCCAGATCTCCTGAGTCCCAGTCTAGCACTGTAATCGCCACACTGGTTTCATGAACCTGAAGACAGACATAGCAACATTTGTAATTAGACAATATAAATGATTTAAGAATAGTATTAGAATTGCTTTGATAAAGCAATCAAAGCAATTTTAATAGGAATCCTAGGCTTATATTTTCCTCCTAAAACTTCCTCTAGGCTATATCATGTGTTTCCAGGCTATTTTTGAGAGAGAGAGAGAGAGAGAGAGAGAGAGAGAGAGAGAGAGACTTCTACCCACAAGTGACCCTTCTCATAGTGATCAGAGCATGATTTTGCTTCCAAACGTGATGCATGCTCCCTACATGCATTATTTTAAAGAAAAATAGCTGCTTTGGGGGGCAAACTGCTCTTTTTTTGCCGTCGCAACAAATTCGGCAGTGGTGGGAGAGCAGGGAGGGCCGCAAAAAAGGCCAGAGAGTCCTGGATGCATCCTGGGGGGCATGTGTTGCTCACTCATGGTCTAGGGGAAAACGGAGCTGGGGAGACACTGCTTTTTGGCAGATCTTTACACAGGTCACACTGACATGTTCCAGCATGTTCTTCAAAACAATCCGATAACGTTGTGATTCCAGATCTGCCATGTTGTCTGTAGTTGTTCTTTTAGCATGTTAGGTATAAGGTTTCATTTATCCTTATCATCAGGTGCTTACCATCAACCAAGACGCCACATTGATTCTCCCTAGGACGCAGCAAAGTCCAAGCGTCTTGCACAGATCTAAGTTTTCCCTTTGCTGTCACCCATTTTGGTCCATCACGGTTATTGACATTGGTGGTTCCTCGGGCTTAGGAGAGCTCAGACTCACAAGTCTCTGAGATAGTTAAGACATCTATGGCTTTCTATGTCAAAGCCGGTATTCTGAGCTGTGACCTGATCCAGGTTACTACAAATACCCCATGGAGAGTGGAGCAACAATAGACTCCTGGAACCCTCCCTCTCATGTGAAAACCTGCCTTCAGTTATGCATGACGTAGAAGCGGTGTTGCTTCTTGTCTAGTAAAGCCTTTTAAAGGGGAGTGAAGCCCATGGTATTTTACAGAGAGGGTGCAAACGCCTTTGGCATCCAGATGGGCCTTAACAGGCATAAACTGTGGGGAGGTGTGTCGGGGAGGGGGTGTCACTGTTTATTAAGCAGAGCTATTTATGGTTTTCAGAATTTGGCCTCTTCATACTTTCTTTTGGGGAGGGGGAAGGGGGAGGTGAAGGAAGCACATGGGACAGTGGGAGACTCTCCCAGTAGTTTATATCTACTACAATCAAGCTGTTCACCTGCTCTGGCAGCAGAAAGGAAGATTTAGGGCTAAGATGGAACTTAGAAGGGGGAAAAAACCCCACTCAGATGTGATCTACTACCCACCTGAGCATGGGGCTCCTCAGAAGAAGAGAGCAATGGGGGGGGGGCACCTGCCTTCCCTGCAGGACCTGCAGAAGGTCAGGCTAGAGTCCATTTCATTCTTAATCTGATCAGGATATTGAGAAACATCAGCCCACATCTTTGATGAACTTCCACCGGGCTTTAAAAAGCTGGCTGTTCAGGCAGACATTTGGGGTGGGTTAGGGTTTTTTAGAGCAGTGTTGTTTTGTTACGTTGTTTTGTTCAGTTGATAATGTAAATTTGTTATTAGTATTGTATGCCGCCTAGAGTGGCTAGTAGCCAGCCAGATGGGTGGCTAATAAATCTAATAAACAAACAAACAAACAAACAAATGCCTTCCTGGATGATAACCCTTGTGTTTTGCAACAGGTACACCCTCTTTGAAAAAGAAGTCAAGATTAGAGCATATTGCAGTTCTCAGATTTAAGCAATACAAGTATTCAGCTGTCTGGATGATGCCCTTATCTGAGCAGCAAAAAGGACACCCGGAAACACTTGGTAAGATTCCAGAAACCAAGCCATCCCAGAGAATTATATATGTATATCATCTCAGATCATGCTATTTTATGGGTTCCATTAAGCGCTCTGTGAAGGTCAGCATTGTTTTAATACCCACACCCAAGTCTCTCTCATTGTAATGAATATGGATAGCTCATGGAAACTCATAACACTGTGAAAACAGAAATGAGTACCCAATTTACAGAGAACATGGTTGGTTTGGAAAAACTAGGACTATTATATTTGTTTTACGCACAGGTTTGCAAAATGGAAATCTTAATAAGTTTCACAAAAGTAAACTTTGGTGAATTACCGCAAACCACAAAATCAGGGTTCAGGGAATTGCTTGTCTTTTGAGGCTTTGTTGAAGAATTTGGGCCAGACAATAAATCAGCCAAAATGGTTTAAACAAAATACCAATAGACTAGCTCTCCCCTACTGTCCTAGGCTAGCTCTGTGGGTACCACATTTGGAAGTGATCAACAAAAGCTCTAAAATATGTCCTAAATGTAAAATGTAAAAAGAGCAGTTTTCTTGCAAACCTGTCCTCAACATTTCAAATGTTCTGGGTGCCTAAAAATTCACCACATCCAGCGAGTTAACTGCTAAACCAACAGAAAGACCTGAGCCCTACCTCCATTATTAGATGACCATAATGAGCCGTACATGATGCGCTGCCTTTGAAAAATGTCTGAGAGCACAATCCTATGCACATTTAGACAGAAAAAAGTCCAACAACTTCCAGCATTCCCCAGCCAGCATCGCTGGTTGGGAAAAGTTGGGAGTTGTAGGGCTGTGTTCTGTCTAAACATGCATAGGATTGTGCCCTAAACATTTCAACTGGTTCCAGATGCAACTGTTAGGGGGTGCTGATTAGTACAGCTTACTTAGAACATACAGCAGCGAGAAAAGATTTGTGAACCCCTTAGGATTGTCACATATTTCCAACCTAAAATGTTATTAGATCTTAATCTAACCCCATAATCCTAAAGAACCTGATTAAACAAATGCCACACACACAATGCTTTTTCAACATTTATTTATCCACAACTGAGTCAACATTCAATATCCATGTGTGAAAAAGTATGTGAACCTTTAGATTCAGTACCTGGTAGACCCCCTTAAGCGGCAGTGACTTCAAGTAAGCATTTCCTGTAACTGTTGGTCAGTCTCTCATGTCGGTTTTGAGGAATTTTGGCCCATTCCTCCTTACAGAACTGCTTCAACTCAGAGACATTTGAGGGCTTCCTTGCATGAACAGCTCACTTCAGGTCCTGCCACAACATTTCAATAGGGTTTAGGTCCGGACTTTGACTAGGCTATTCTAAAACACAGAATTTCTTTGTCCGCAGCCATTCTTATGTAGAACATGCTTGTATGTTTAGGATCATTGTCATGTTGCATGACCCACTTTCAGTTCAGCTTAAGCTCATGGACAGATGGCCTGACATTCTCCTCTAGAATATTCTGATACACTGCAGAATTCATGGTTATGTCAATGATGGCAAGCCGCCCAGTCCTGAGACAGCAAAGCAGGCCCAAACCATCACATGCCCATCACCATGCTTGATGGTTGGGATGAGGTTCTTCTATTCAAACTCGGTGTTTGTTTTTTTGCCAAATGTAACATTTCTCATAGAGACCAACGATTCTACCTTTGACTTGTCTGTCCAGAGAACATTGTTCCAGAAGTCTTGGGGATCATCTGTGCAATCTTTAGCAAACTTCAGATGGGCAGCAATGTTATTTTTAGAGAACAGTGGTTTCCTCCTGGCTATCCTCCCATGAACACTATTCTTGTTCAGTCTTTTTTTTTTTATCATTGAGTCATGAACACTCACATTAGCCAAGGTGAAAGTGGCCTGCAGATCTCTGGACATTACTCTGGGGTTCTTTTTGACTTCCTGGATGATGCACCGCTTTGTTCTTGGAGAGATTTTTGTAGGACGATTGATCCTGGGTAGAGTGACAGAGATCTTGAACCTTCTCCATTTGTAGACTATCTGTCTGACAGTGGACTGGTAGAGCCCCAGTTCCTTAGAAAAGCAATAACTACTTTTCTGAGGTCCTCAGAGATGTCTTTTGATCATGGCATGACATGTTTCCACACAGCCATATGGTGAAGACCAAACTCACAAAGTTTCTGATCCTCTTAGGATCAGAAACTCACCCCTGAAACTCATCTCCCAAACTCACCCCTGAAGATCTACCTAATTACTTAAACACCTGTTTCTAATTATTCCCTTTAATTGAGTTGATGCAACCAGGGGTTCACTTACTTTTGCACAAAACCTGACTTTTAAGTACTCATTGTTTGCCTCATTTATACAACATTTTATTTCACAAGACACGGAACTGGTTAATATAAACCCTATTGGATATTTAGAAAAGGATTGGTTTTGATTCACGAAGGCTATCATGGTAAAATGATGGCATTTCCATAATCATCATTAGGGTTCATAAACTTTATCTCACCACTGTATTGTTACACCCCAACAAGTGAGAACTCCAGGGGTGCGAGAGTTACCCAAGGGTTTTGGTTTCCTTGGAATGAGGTACTGGAGGCTTATGACACTTTTGTGATATATGATAGATTTGCACATACATACAGGTTGAGTGTAGAGTGGGACCCACAGCATTAACATTCCATCAGACACTGCTCTTCCATGAGGTTTTGCAGGGTCTTGCACCCTAACAGTGCTTGTGGAGCTCCAACTAAGCTGTCACATCTCCAGCCTGATCTTGTCAGTTTTTCCCTGGCTGCAACTACAAAAACTGCAAGTCACTCAGTTACCACACTCCTTTGCAATGGGGAGATGGGAATCTAGCTACATTATCTTCCTGCTCCCCCCACCCATTCACAAAGGCAGCAGCTAACTGTCCAAAATATGGCCAGGCAAGACCTGGCTGAATGAACCTTGGATGGGGGCGGGGCAGGGGAGGCCTCTCATTCAAATATCTATTTCACTATAGAGGTGGGCCAGGCCAGACCTGTCCAGCAGGAGGTTTGACCCACTCTAATCAGTTCATGTTTTCCTTGTTATCATCGCAGAAACAGGGTGGGGAGGGAATTCCAGGAGATAACCCAGATCAGCCCCCAAATCCAATTACAATATAATGCCAATGTTACAATGCAATTTAAAGCACTGGTAAGGTGGCTACCTAGGCATTGCCAAAAAAGAGGAAATGCATCATGAAAAAAGGAGACAAAAGAGGACACTAATTTACATAATATTTGCATATGCTAATGTACGTGCACATTTTGAAATAATAACTATAATTTAAATAAAAGTACAATGCATCTCACTGACCTGATGACCTGTGTGTGCTTGCTCAACCTGCAGGCCAGGTGCTAACTCATAATGGGCAACTTCAAGGTCTCTCCTTTGCTCTCCCTTCTTATGGTTCTTCAGCTTGGACTGGGCAGCCCATCAAATAGACAACAGACATCTTCAAACAGAGGACTGTTCTTTATAAAGTAGAACACCTGGCCACCCTAAGTGCTGGTCTTGGTCTTTAAAGCCATAAATGATCAGGTTAAGGACTGTCTGCCCCCATATGAACTTACCCCAGCACCAGTGCACATGCCCTCGCTGCCTGAGGTAGAAGAGCACACATGTGCTATGGCCCACTATTGTCACCACATCTACCTCCCTCCACCCCTCCCAACCCTTTCTGCCATGTCTCCCTCCCTCTCTTCCCGTGATCTCCAGGGACCCCCCCAAGACCAAGGCATTTGGGCCTTGCTGGCTTTCTGAAGAGCCACGCTGGCCGCTTTTCTGGCTGAGGCAGCTTTTCAGAGAGAGAGACAGAAGGCTGGAGGCTACACTGGCGAGCCCCATTGGTGCTCTCCCACTGCAGCTGGCATTCGCCACAGCGGGGAAGTGGGACTGGTTGGGCTCTCTGGAGCACCCATTATATTGCTACCAGGTGGGTGGCAGCTCCCCAGAGAGCCCCTCCAGCTCTGCTCTCCCACTGTGGGAAATGCCACAGCAAGAAAGCAGCCAGCAGGGCTCTCTTGAGCACCCACTGTAGTGCCACTTTGCTGCAGTAAAGCAGCAGTAGGTTCTCCTGATGGGGCAGAGCACACAATTCACTGCTCCTCACACTCCACCACCTGAAGCAATGAATTAATCCCACCACATGTGAGGGCAGGGGCGGTCCTGCCCTAACCAGATGTTAAGATCTCCTTCAGAGGCCCTAGACCATGTGCCCCAATGTCTGATGTATGGTGGGAGATGACATGGAATAGGGTCTTATCCATGGTGGCACCAAAGTTATTGAACTCCCTCCATAGGGATATCCAAATCATTCCTTCCCTAAATGCCTTTAGACAGCAAACCAATGCAACCATTTGGGATATTCCAACTTCTCTTTTACAACAACTGAATGCTGCTTTTTATTGTTCTGGGATTTTATGGCTTTTATGTGCTATTTTAATTTTGCCTTGCTATTTATTTAACAGCTTTCTAAACCACCCTTCATCCAGTGGATTCCAGGGTGGTGTACAATAGACATTAAAAAAATTAAAGGAAAAAATACAATAAAACAATATCCCTCATAACAATTACAGACCAAAAGGCAGCAAAAGACTTTATACAACCAGGCTGAGATAACAGCCTTTAAAATGCAGGGCAAATAGAACATTCTTAAAATGGTGCTGGAAAGATTGTAATGTTGCTGCCAGTCATAAGTCGTGTGTGTGTGTGTGTGTATTCCAGAATTGGGGCACCACCACAGAAAAGGCCTTCTCCTTAGTGCATGTATAACATGCCTCTGCTAAGAAAGGGCTTTTCTACATGAGACTTTTAACACATACCTTTACCGAGGCTTCTGCTTCCAGATTCTTTGCGGGATTGAGATTTGCTCCTTTATATGTGTTTTTTCCTGGGGGGTTTCTTTCTATTTCTATATTTGATTACACAACCACTAGGTGGAGCTGTGGTATAGCAGAATTGTGCAAATAGACAAGAGTCTCATTCCACCATTTCTAAATAATAGCACACTTTCCTCGATCTAAAAAATGCCCAGGGAAATGGTTGCAAAGAACGGGAGAGGCCCTGGAGGAGGAGGATGTCATGCAAAGGACCCACAAATGACCATGAGTGAGCAATCACAAGTGCACAATAAAAGCCTCAAGTAGAAAGGCTCAAAGGCACTTGGAGAAGGGACTCAACTAAAGCAGGGGAGGTTGTCCTGCAGAGGTTCCCCATCTGGCCCATGGTGCATTCAGGGATTCCTCCAGGGGGCAACAGTTGGCCCCATGCCCTGGAGAAATCAATGCTCTGCTGTGGGGATTCTCTTGCAAACACTGCACAGAGAAATCCCCACTGGTATCTCCAATCACAGATCGGAGGTAGCAGCATGGGATGCAGGCAGTTGGGAACCTAGCCAGCATAGGGAGGAGCCGTTCCTGCCACTGCCGTGAGCAAAGCATCTCTAGCTGAGCCGGTGGTTGATGTGCTTCACTGCACACTGGCCTCCCCCAATAGGGGGAGCTGGCACACCCTGAAAGTGTTCCCCGGCAGACACGTCGGGTGGCACATCTTGTGATGCTCGGCTCATCCACTCGTATTTGCAGTTCCAAAGGCCAATAGCACCGCAGGGCCTGTTTCTTCATTCTCAGTGAGAACATGGCAGGAAGAAAGAGAAAAGGGTGCAGCCATCTTCAAGTTAAGGAAAGCAGAGAAATGACATGAAGGCAGGAGAGGACTGTCAGCCTCGGAAAGGGAGGATGTAACAGCTGGCCCTATTAATCACAATTTCTGTGATTATAGTTCAGAATGCAGCTGCTCATGTGTTTATTCATTAAGTCGTCATTAAAAGGCCACAATCGCATCTTGAGAAGAATGCGTGGAGGGGAGGAGGGGGATCGTGCTGGCTGACCCTGCCCCCCTAGACCCCGAAGTCAGGAACTGATGCCTGAGTGGTACAGCAAGATTTTTTTTTTAAGAGTTGGTCCTAGCATTTGGGCTCTGCTTTGGGCAGCCGAATGCCTGTGGCAGCAGTGCAGCAAATGCCCTCCCATTTACCTTCCCAGGGAGAACCGCCTGGCGTCTTCACTGTATATGTTTAGATGCCAAGTTAAGACCTTCCTCTTACAGAGGAACATAGGAAGCTGCCTTATGCTGAAACAGGCCATTGGTCCATCTAGCCCAGTATTGTCTACACATTGACTGGCAGCAGCTTTCCATGGTTTCAGCAGGCAGGCATTTTTCCTAGCCCTACTTGGAGATGCTGGGGATTGAACCTGGGACTTTCTGCATGTAAGGCAGGGGCTCTACCATGGAGCCACAGCCTCTCCCAGAAGGAACTCTTTAATCTGTTGCTCTGATTGTTAACATTACTGCTGGCTCTTTAATATTTTTAATGTTTTAATAGTCTAATATTTTGACATTGTAATTGTTATATTTATTGTTTGGGTTATTTTATTGTTGCTTGGGGGTTTATTTATGATTGTAAACCACCCTGAAGGTATCTGGCGGTTGGGCGTTACAGACATTTAATGAAAAAAATAACAAACAAACCAATTAATTTCAGGTATTGCCAAAATCACAATCCCTTATTCTACTTCAAAAAGAATATGCTATATTGGTGGCAATCCTGGCAGAAATGTGAAGAGCTGAACAGGAGGTGGTCAGAAAGCAAAAACCAAGGGGAAGGCAGAGGAATGCCTGGACATCTGTTTGAGGCTTCCATAACTAGCATTTAAGCCCAGTTAATATGAAACATTAGATTGTCATGAGCGTTTATACCACCTCAGATTGCTTTACTCTTTACACTGCTTGAGGATGTGAAAGGCACCATGAGATGATCCAGATGCCTGCTGTTTAACATGTTTATATGAACTTCATTTAAGGGAATTGTGTGCATGTGTGTGCGCGCGCGCATGCGTACACTTCTTTGTGCAGGCTGCTGCAGCTGGATCCTGGCAGCTCCAGAAACTGTAGGCAAGATGGCTCAACCAAAGAGGCTTCTAAGCTATTTTAGGCACCTATTCCACTTCCATATGCCAGAAGTGAATGGAATTTGCTCTGGTTATTTTGACAACCATTTTATAAATATTTAGCATTTGTACAGTGCTTTTGACTGTACTAAACCAAGGCTGGGCAGAAGGGAGATCTCCAGATGCTTTGGACTTCAACTCCCAGAAGCCCCTGCCAGTATGCCCATGTTCAGGAATGCTGAGAGTTGAAGTCCACAACAACTGGAGATCTCCTTTGTACCCACACCATTCTAAGTTACTCACATGTATTCCCTTGTTATAATACTTACACTGACCGTGTAAAGTAGGTTAGTATTATTATCAATATTGCAGATGGAAGGCTGAGGGCTACACTAGATGCTACGTTTAATACAGCTGGCACCAATGGAGGTTGCATAGGGTTTTTGGCCTCTATGGGAGGGGGGGGGGAATTTAAGGGGAAAGTGGCTGGGTGGAAAGGTTTAAATCTCCCTTACTTGAATGTGGTGGACCTGATCTGGATAAGGGCCTTACACGCTTACTTCAAGGTTAAAAAAAAATTGTGAGGATCAGCTGCACAGTATGTATTTAACCTAGCATCTAGTTTAGTCCTGAGGCTGAGAGGCCGGGGGGGTGGGGGAGAGGAACGGAGGGACGGAGGGAGAGCTGTTTTTTCATAACGGCACAAATACCTTCCTAAGCTGGTAGCCATCACATCTGGAATGTGTGGTTCCTCTAGTAAAGGGGTAGCTCAGGGAGACAGGTCATCCCAAACAGTCCTTCTATAAAAAGAATAGGCAGCTCCCCACTCTCCCCTGCTGCCCCTTGGAAGGCCCATGGAATATAAAACCTGGTTTTAAGAAGCACACATTTGTTGTCATAAGTACCATTAGGTTCATGTCACTATCAGACAGACTCCACTCTCTTTAAGTGAAGGAACATTTAACAGAAGACGATGCAGCAGCTTCTTGTGCCTAATCTTTTACTGCTGCCAACAAGTGCTAATCCTTTGCCAAAGGGCTTCCATAATACTTCACAAATGTTCTTGATCAGGACCACCCAACTGCTTTTAAGACTAAAGAAATTTGCATGTTCAGGCTTCAAGCAGGGTTTTTTTAAATTTCCCATTACGCCCTGAAAGCATAAACCCTGTACTATGTGTTTACATACTGATACCTTTCTTGAAGTTCGTTAGGTCTATTTGATCTTCCTAAAGGGGTCATCAACTTCCAAAAGGCATGATTAGAATGAAGATGGGAAGTGTGCTCTCTCTCCATATATATAGAAATAGATATATTCATTCTTCCAACAGTGTCTTAATTTATTTCATTTGTTAAAATATTTATATACTGCTTCAGGTGCCAACCCTCCTTCAAAGTGGCTAACAATTTTACAATGAGATGCAGCCATTAAGACCAGCAAATTAAAACAATCAATAGTCAAGAAAGCAATTTTTTTTAAACAACAACAACAACAAAAAGGAGAAGCTCAGCACAACATCTCAGGAAGATAAATTCCTTCTTCACTCAAGTGGCTTCAAAATGCCCATCAAAACAGGGCCGACCACTTACACATCACCAAAAAATGACAAAAGAGGACAATAGACTTGCATAAAATGTGCATAATGCTTATACAGATAAACATACACACACGTTTAGAAAATATTACATTAATTGAAATAGAAATACAGTACATCTCACCATAGTGGGGAAGATTTTGAACAGGCGACCTGTGTGCCTGCTCAGTCTGCTGTCCAGGTGCTTTCTGTGGATGAGCAACGTCAAGGCTCTGCTCTTCCTTCTAAGGGTTCTTTATCATTAAAATGGACTTAGAGGATAGTCCTTTATCCTTAGAGGATAGTCCTTAGAGGATAGTCCTTCTATCCATTCTAACAGCCCTTCAAATAGGGGACAGCCCTGTGTAAAATAGGACACACGGCCACCTTAACACTGCCTTTGCCTGTCAATAGAAGGCCAACAGCAATGGAGCTGAACGAACATCCTCTGGGAGGGAGAAAATGTGCCACCGATTTGTGATGGCCACCAATTTGGATGTCTTTAAAAGGGGATTGGTCAAATTCATGGAGGGTAAGGCTTTCAATGGCTGCTAGTCCTGATGGCTGTATGTTACCTCCAGTATCAGAGGTAGGATGCCTATGCACACCAGTTGCTGGGGAACATTGGTGGGAAGGCGCTGTTGCACTCATGTCCTCCTTGTGGGTTTCCCGTGGGCAGCTGGTTGGCCACTGTGTGAACAGAACGCTGGACTAGATGGACCCTTGGTCTGATCTAGCAGGGCTCTTCTTATGTTCTTAAAAGTTGCAATGCCAGGCGATTGAAGAAGCCAGAGGAGGGCCTCTGAAGACAGTGGTGATGCTGGACACCAGTTCTGGAATCAACATTCATGTTCTAGATTCAACATTATTAGAGCTGGAACTTAGAAACACCTCAAAAGCAATCCCTCTGACCTCATACATGACATATCCATTCTTAAACCAGTCCGACAAAATTAGAATGTCCCAAGAATTTTCATATTTTATGTTTGCTGAGAGAAGAGGGATGGTCCTCATAAACATTGCTTGGTAGTGTTCATGGTGGCCAGAGAGATGTCAACATGTGCAGGCAGCCTCAAAGTGTTTGTCTACCAGTTATGTGCTCTGTACAGCTCATGATCACTCTTTGACCACCCTCTCTCCATTCCTTATATCTTAAGCCACTGTTTCCCTACCTAAAATATTCTCCATTGTTGTATCGGAAATTTTACACAATCGATTCTGCTAAGCAATAGAGATTATTTACACTGTAAAGCAAAGCAAAGCATATGACTCATACAAGCCAAGGGATCATGTTATGGGTTCATCATGGCTTGATTTTAAAGTTCCTTCCAAGTATTCAGAAAAATGCTCCCAGAGTTTACCCTAAGTGCTAAATCTGCAGCAGCATTATTACAGTAACATGACATCACACCCTTAAATAATGAAGGAGATGGTGCATAACATTTCTAGAGAGAGAAAGAGGCTGTGTGTTCATATACCTGTCTGTTGCTTAAAACAAAAGGTAAGGAAAAGGTATATTCCAGTGCACATTCAGAGAACACATAGCCTCCAAATGACTGCACTGTTTTAAAAGCCAATTCAAATTTGAAGGGAGTTTCAGATTGTGGGCATGTAAACATGCTTTAAGGAGAAGGGGATGGCAAAGGATGAGATGGCTAGAAGATAGCATCACCAATGCAATGAATATGAACTTGAGCACACTCCAGGAGAGAGCGGAGGACAGGAAGGCCTGGCGTGCTATGGTCCATGGGGTCACGAAGAGTCGGACACAACTGAACAACAACAACAACAACAACAAACATGCTTTAACTGAAATTCCAGGAATAGGATCAAATGTCATTTAATTAGAAAGTTTTAAAATGCACGTACACTCCAACATCATTCCCATATATATTATATATCTTTGCTTTTTTTAGTTTGCAACCTGGAAAGATAACACTGGTTTGCACACAATACTAACCCACAGTTTGGCGGTACATATATGAGCCTCTGCAAGCCAGAGTGAAACCTCAGACTCATGTCCTATAGTCAACTGCTAAACAAGCCAACTACAAACCATGGATTGTTTTGCTGGTTTGTTGAACTAAGCATGGGCGGATAGTTGGGGGGGGGACACACCTCATATGTGTCCCTTGTGTCAGTTCCCAGCTGCCCAAATAAACTGGGTTTTTTACCAATGTGTTGCACCCATGCACACAATCTCTGGGCTGAGCCACAAGAAGGACTCTCTCCATGTTGTTGTCTGTTCTGGAGCAGAGCTGCGTTGCTCCTTCTACTCCCCTCCAAAGCATCAGGCATCCAGGCTGGTTGTTGGCAGGACCGCACTCTCTGGATGCCAAATATGGGTGTACCTGGTCCCCTGAGCCAATCAGGGGGCCACAGTATTGTGCGAGGAGATGGGTGTCAAGTAGGACAGCCACAACCAGAAAGATTTTTTTGAAACTAATTTTGGATGTTTGCTGCACATACACAGAGGGAAGAAACAGGTGGTTGTGGCTACTACTGCGTTGTTTGTTTTCTCACCCCTTGATCTCTTCTTTCATTATTGCTACCTACACAATTGCTTACAGCAGCAGCAGAGCAGAGACAGTGGGAATGTGTGAGATGGCGTGTGAGAGAATCATAACTTTAAGTTATTGACTCTGTGTGTGTGTGTGTGCGCGCGCGTGCACACGTGAGAGACAGACAGACAGACAGAGAGAAATTGATTGGGGGGGACAGAGAGATAGAGGGGCGCCAGCCCATTGAATCCACATGAGACACCAGAGGAAGGTAGGTTTCTGAATATTTTGGGGTGATATCTTCTGATTATTGTAATCTCTTTGTAAACTCCTTTTGGGTTTTTTTGTTTTGTTTTGCCTGTCTTAAAAAACCCCCACTCTTTTGGATTTTGCATTTTGTTAAACCCACCTCAAAGTCTTTATTATAATGCATGGGAAACTAACACTGGTGGTGATCAGTGATGTTTCAAAGTTGGTGGACTCCACTCCACAGACCCACACCAACTCTGCCTTCCAAACAAACCTAAGTTTTTATTTCAACAAAGCCTTTTCTGCAGAGCTCTCTCAGGCTGTGGTCTCTCTCTCTCTCCTCAAGCCAGAAGCAGTGGGTGTTGCCTTCAACCACTTCCTGGTTCCTCCCAGAAAGCACAACCCACTCAGGCCGAATCCAGCAGTTCTTTCACATTGTTACAAGTGGGTAGGAATCCCCTCCGTACCCACCAATTCACATCTGCAAACCACTCCCAGAAAGGACAATTCTTCCCCACCCATCAGCCAGGTTCACTTCTCCAAACCCTGGGTAGGGGGAAATATTTCAGAGCCTAGTGGAGGTGAATCAGGAGGAAAGGGGGAGGATTAAGTACCCCATCCTATCAGTTGATTCTTCCTCAGCCTCCACATGAACATTATAAGGGAAACATGGGGGCTGCATCTACCTCGTTTCCCCCTAAGTAGCCTGCCTTTCTCATCAAAGGAAGGACACTTTACAAAGCCAGATAATTCCAAAGCCCTGCCAGGCATGGGAAATAGCTGGGAAGTTCTTTAGATTGTGGCTTATGATTCATAATATCATGTTAGTTCTAGATGTATGTCTTCAGGGAGGGAAAACCCTGCACTTTTTTGGTTAACTTGTTTCCTTAATAAACATGTTAATGTGGGGCAGATGAGACCTTTATTTTTATTTTTTAACACAACCCCATTGTTTACTTTTTAAAAGAGATCTTTTTTAACAAGGACAGCTGTTCTGAGTACAATCTATCCCATAATTTGACTAAACTAATGGAAGTCCTGAAGGCCCTGCCAAAGCTCAAACCTTAATTGCTGGAGCTGCTTCCCGACACCCCCCCTCTTTTGCACTTAAACGAACAAGTAATTAAAGCCAATGCATCTGGACCGAAATCTCATTCCTTTGGCACAAGGCAAAAACTCCATAACTATTTCACCATTAATTGACTTCAGCTACAGACAGGAGTTGTTTGCACAGTTGTTAATCCTTGCTATTTTAACACTCACGCACGGAAAATTTTAAAGATTTCTGCAGGCTTTACAATACCACCATTTGCAATAGGTAACAGGCGACACTCCAGCCTGTAAATATAGTTTCATAAGAAACCATCAATGTGCATGTTACCTTGCAAACTCCCATAAATAAAAGAGATGGCTGCTGAAAGAAGCCCTACGAAAGCCTAGTAAAGGCTTGTTTGCATAATCAAAAAGACTAAAGCAAGAGAAATGTGAATAATCAGAGGTCATGTCCAGCCCCACGAATCGTCAAAAAAAGAGGAAATGCATCATCCAAAAAGAGGACAGCAGATTATACCAATTTGCATAAAATCTGCATATGATGATTTATATGTATAGATGCAAATTTAGAAGTAGTGGTTATAATTTAAGTAGATATAGTACATCTCATAGTGCAGAAGCCAGGTGACCTGTGTGTTCAGTCTGCTGTTCAGAACTCCCATTGCACAGAAAAAAGGCAAACTGAAGTGAGGAAAATGGGGTGGGGGGAGAAAAATGTGAAAATTTGAACACATAGACAGACACACTCAGTTTCTTTCTCTCTCTCTCTCTCTCTCTCTCTCTCCCTTGTTCATTCTCCTTCCTTCCAGCTCCAGGATTTTGAGGGCACTTGGGCAAGGGACTCCTAGTGGGGCCCCTTGCTCAGTGGGTCTACCTTCTTACCACCATTGTCACCTGCTGCTATTGCTCCTCCTCTCTCTCTCTCTCTCTCTTCTTTGCTCCCACTTGCTTGCTTGACAGTCAGAGAGCCAGTGAGCAACTAGGCAGGGGCATCTGCTTGCTCCCCTTCTCACCACCACCATTGCCTGGGCCAGAGCAAGAGGCAGGCTAGTTAACAAGCAGGTGCAATGATGACCAGGTGGAGCAACTACAGGGGGCTCTTGTCAGTGGCTCCCTGCTGAGATATGGGCCTTTGGCAGGAGCCCGACCATGCCTACCCTTGATGCCAACCCTGTCACTCTCTGCTGTATCTGCTGTTGCCCACTAAAGAAGGCCAAGGGTTCAGTCCACCCATCACACTGCTCAGTGCTCTCCCAGCCCTGCCCTCACCTCAGTGGGACAAGTAAGGGGAAAAGAGCTCCATTGCCCTGGCCTGCACAAGCGTGAGAAGAAATGTTCCCATGCACAAAGACTGCTATTGGCTTATGGGCATCCTCCACAGATGTCCATTTGCATATTAATTGTTGAGTCCTGATTGGTTCGAGAGAACTGGATCAGGACCATATTTGGTCCTAGCCTCCAGGATTCTCTGCTTGCCCTGTCCCCCAGCAGTAATGCCTGCCTCAGGTGACATTAGGAGCTCTTTCTTAATGTGTGTGCACAGAGGGCAAGCAGCCACAACCGCCCAGGAGGAGATGCACGCTCCAGAGCAGGAGGAGATGTCAGTGCAGCAGCAGCTGCTGCCAGCAAGCAGCTGCTGCCAGCAAGCAGCACACAATACACAGTGGAGACTCAGATATCAGCAATCACATTTGCAAGTGAATCACATGGAGGGAGCTGGGAGACAGGAGACAGAGTGTGGGCTGTAGCTGGCAGGCAGGAGGGAGGTGGGGAAGAGAGATTGCTGCCATGGCTGTGATCGATAATGACTGGCAGTGACTCCCCAGGGTTTCACACAGGAGTAGGGATGTCTATCGCAGGGAAATCTGGCTCTTTTGGGGCTCGGCGGAGTTCTGCAGCGTACCTGACTTGGCTTGCATTTGTCAGCTGAGCCACAGTTTCCCCTGAATTCCAGGGTCTTTTTGTATTTTATTTATCATCCATAATTTGTGCAAATTTGCACAATTTTCACAAATTACAGCCAATAGTGGCATGATTTGCACAAATTGCAGCCATCATTTGCACACATTATGCAGATTTGCACAAACTGCGCCTGTAATTTGCGCAAATTAAAGAACTCTGAAAATCCACTAGCTGGGCCCAGTCTCTACAGGTCAAATCAGGCCAGCTAGTAGAAGACAAACTGAAGACCAAGGGGTCAAGCTGATGAAAGCTCATCAAGCTCCATCCCCCAACTGGATTCCTCTGACATCCCTAGACTGGAGTCTTTCCCAGACCTAACTGGAGTGGAGATGTTCGGGATGTCAGGAACTGAATCTGGGACCTTTTGCATGCAAAAGCTTGTGCTCTACTCCTAAGGCCATTCCATAGAAGGGGACAGCCGGTATACCAACAAATACAATTAAATACCACTTCCTGCTCTACAACCTGCTGTTCAATGAGCTAAGGCTTCCCCAGCACAGGGCAAAAAGCTTACTGAGTGTGAAACGGAGTCTAAAAAATACATCAGTGCACAATAAAGAAGAAACATGGCTCATTTCACTTTCTCCATCAAAGCTGGAACATGTACACAAAAAAGGACATAGTCTTACTTGAAAAGCTGAATCGATACTCTGACACAGCTGAAAACGAACCATAGAGAACAGTAGCAATTTTCTGCTCATTTCACTGGTCTCTACTACCCAATAAGGCTCAAGCAAATTTAACAGAAACAACGATGAGGTTCTTCAGCCGGAATGTCAGCAGCATCAAATTCCAGTGACCGTCAGCAAACCTGATCAACTGTTTAGAAGATAGGCAGGAGTTTCTTCCTTGGACTGAGAATGTCAGCTTTGGTGTAAGAAGGTCATCTTCCCTACCAGAATGAGAAAGTATTTGGGTTTGTCTGTGTTGAGCGGCCAAGCCTCACTGAAAAGTCAAGGATGTCATTACACACAAGGGAGATTGTTCAGGCCATGGCAGAGGTCCCCTTTACCAGCTCGGGTAGCTCAAATACTGCACGACGTGGCACAATGATGTAAGTTTAACAATTTCTGAAACCTCAGCGAAGTTTTTCTTCCTCTCTCATAAGACTAGGACCTGGGGTTAGGGATGATGCGAGTGCCTGACTGGGTCCAGGAACCCACCAAATCCCTGCCCACACCCTTGAACCCAGCTCAGTGAAACCCCACACCCCACCCCATGTACGAGGCCAGGACTCACTGCAGCCACCCAGCGTCCATGCAAGTGTCCATTTTTGTACAAGATGAGGCTCTGCATATTCACAGTTCTACTGTTTGCACAGTAGATCTACAGAACAGTATCCATACAGGTGCAATGTTTCTGAGCACACTCCGGGAGAGAGCGGAGGACAGGAAGGCCTGGTGTGCTATGGTCCATGAGGTCACGAAGAGTCGGACATGACTTAACAATTGAACAACAACAATCCATATAGGTTCATTTCAGCCATAGAAATGAACCTTTATGACCACTGTTGTGTAGATCTACTGTGGAAACAGTGTATCTATGAAAATACAAAGCTCTATCTTGCACAAAAATGGTGGCTCATCAAAAAAACGAGCGCTGCCAAAAGCCCCCTGGATGGCCCAGCAGCTCACCCCACACTGGTCACCAGGTTGGATAAGTGTTCAGCGAACAGCATTCAGCATGGGTAGGGGAGGTTTGTCCATCCCTGCCTTGAGTCATCCAATGAAGCTGAATGGGGGAGATTCAGGACAGATCAAAGGAGGTATTTCTTCACCATTGTCCCTGTTAAGTTTCAGAATGGTCACCATCATTTGCTGGATGTCTTTTAAGCTAAAACAAACAATAACCTTAATATTTCAGTCTATTGAACTTGTGCAAACTTTGGTGTATCGGGGATCCACTGTTGCACAAAATGTGATTGCATTTCCTGCTTGAACAAGGAAAAGGAAGTACTTCTTCAACCAACACACTACTACAAGATGTAGTGATGGCCACCAACCTGGATGACTGTAAAAGAGGGTTAGACAAATTCATGGAGGACAGGGCTACCAATGGCTGCTAGTGATGGCTGTATGCTTCCTCCACTAATGTAGGCAGTATGCCTCTGTACGCCAGTTCCAGGATGTTGCCCTCATGGCCTGTTGTGGGTTTCCCATAGGCATTTGGTTGGCCACTGTGGGAAAGAGGATGCTGAACTAGATAGGCCTTTGGTCTGATCCAGCGGGGCTGTTATGATTTATGACATGAAGAACTCAGGAAGAAGTAAGTAGATGGGGAAGCAACACCACAGGTTTGGTTGAACTCAAGAGTTTTCTTTCCATGCCAGGATAAAGTCGTCATGATGGGACAATGTTACAGACACCAGTGTCTCACTTAGTCTCTCAAGCTGACTCATTGGTTAGATGCGCACACTTCATCCTCAGTAATTTGCCTGCACAGAAAGTGTTCCATAACATGCAAAGCTCCATCTTGTCCCAGTATTGTACATGAAAGCAACAGCTCTGAGAACTCCAACATCTGTGTCTCCCAGAAGTAAAGGGCTTGTGCTTCTGTCTGGCTGCCTCCTCCTAATCATTTTTGATTTAGTCTTCACTTTGAGCTTTGAGAGGTAGCTTGGAAAATGCCTGAGGAGGGGGACAAAGCATCAGGGAGGAAAAGAAAGATGTGGAAATCTTCCCATTTCCAATCTCAGGTTTAGGGCCAGGGAAACATTGGGAAGCAGATGTTTGGCCTGTTTTTCAGAGGGAGAACTGAACAAGGGATATATAAAGCTGTCATCTTAGAGATCGTTCCCAGCCTTGCTACCTGGGATCCTTTAACTGGAGGTGCTGGGAGCTGAAGCTGGGAGCTTCTGTGTAAAGTATATGCTCTACCACTAAGCTATGGCTCTTCTCCGAAAGAGGACTGGATGTTGTGAGACATTTAAGATTCTCTCCATCCTGCCCAATGTTACTTGGAGCAAACATGATTAGAATAGAGGAGGAGCACTTCAAACAGCAACCAAAAGCCAATATTACATGTATACATTGAAGTTCTATCTTGAACTTTTAAAAACAGTTTTCCAAATATGCTAGGGGCTTAGTATTCATTGTTATTCATTACTTGGCTCCCTGGCTGAGTGGGGATTTGAACCCTGGTTCCCTAATATCTTAACAAACTAGTAGCAGTTTGAACCAGTGAGCCACAGGAAACAGAATTAGGCCACAACGTCTTTTTAGTAAAGGCTTGTCAAATTCAGCTAATTGTTGGAGGTGTAATGCAACCAATGCTTCTTTTATTTATATGTTTTGGAAATGCCCAATGGCCACTTCCTTTTGGGAGGAAGTCATTGTGCAGATAAATTTCATACTGGACAGCTCTTTAATATTTACTGATGTAACTGTTCTCTTAAATTATTTACCTGCTTCTTGGAACGTAACGCATGATCAGCATAAATAGATTTTTCGCGTCCTTTTGGTTGCTAAAAGACTGATACTACGATATGGGAAAGATAAAGCTCACCGCCTATAATGCAATGGACTGAAGACCTAACAACACGAGCAACATTTGAAAAAGTGGTATATAGGCGTAACTTGCAAATGGACTTATATGCGGATATTTGGTCTGCTTTTACTGAGGTTTATGTGTAACCTTTTTTTCTTTTCTTCTTCCCTTCCCACCGCCCCCGAATATTGTAATGTTAGAAACTGAGGATGTTGAATATGTTGTTGGTATTTTTTATTTCACTTTTTTTTTTCTTTTCTCTTTTTAGGTTTTGTAATGTTTTCAGTAGGTTTTGTTTTGTAAAAAATTCTCAATAAAACTTATCACACATACCAAAACAAGGGAAACAGAATTAGACTCTAGAACTGGAAGGTTCACCTGGCACCAACAATATCATCTTTATGGCACCAGGTTAAGACTTTCCTCTACTCCCAGGCATTTGATGGTATACGATGAGGCTTTTTAATGTTTTTTTTTTTTTAAATCAGGTCCTGGTAGTTTTTATCTTTCATTGTTCTTAACTGTTTCAAACAGTTCTACATTTTTTGTATGTTAAAGGTTTTATATCATGTTTTAACATGTTTTTAGTAGGGATGTCAGTGAAATCCACAACGCACCCGGGTGAGTTTGGATTTTCATGAATCCGACCTGCAGATTCCACAGTGAACTGGCTTATCGCCTGTTGCAGACAGGGGAAATTCTGCGGACTGTTTTTCTAACTTTCCTGAATTTTGTGCAAATTTCATCATAGAAAAATATGCAAAATACAATAAACCCAGGCAAAAATGCTCATTTTCCCCATACCGTGAAAATGTGCATTTGGGGGGAAATTGTGCATTTTCGCATATGTGAATTTGCACAAATGCGAATTTGTGCCAACTCAGAAACAAACAAAAAATCAAATTCCCATGATGGGCAGATGACAGAACAAAAGGCACCTGACTATCCACAAACACGGATGGAGCAGGTTTTATACAATCCATACATCCCTACTTGTGAGCCGCCCAGAGTATTTTGGCTATTAGGTGGTAAAGAAATGTAAATGAATGAATGAATGAATGAATGAATGAAGGCATCTACAGGTTTCCATAAGGCCCCTCCACCTCTATGATTCTAGTAAATCTACAGAAGACAAAGAGAACAGGAGAAGATCTAATGAGCTTAAGTAACAGAGGGTAGGCTTTGATTGAACACTGGGAGAAACTGATGGTAAGAGCAGTCAGGGGTCCCCAATGTTTGTGGACCCGTGGGCACATTTGGGAATTGGGGAAACTGCTGTTGGCACCACACCAAATTTCTAATCAGTAGATCCCTACTTTGGCATCTAGTAGTTGCATCTATGGATCTTAGGCTGCAAAAAAATGTTTCATGTCTATTGGACACTGTAACGTCTAATTAATATGGGATTGGCTAATTGCTGGAGGTGCAATACAGCTAATGCTTCTTTTAAACATATGTTTTGGCAATGTCCAGTAGTTGCTTCTTTTGGGGAGGAGGTTATTACACAGATCAATTTTTGTACTGGTCTGGAACACTCTTTAATATTCACTGATGTACAAGCTCTTTTAAATGATTTACCTGCTTCATGGAAATTAACAAATGGTCAGCATAAATGGATTCTCTGCACCCTTCTGACAGCTAAAAGCCTGATATTACAACAATGGAAAGATAAACACTCACCTCCTGGACATGAGAACTTTACAAAGCTTTGAACGAATGCTGTTTAGATGCCACCTGCAAATGGATACTCTTTTGGATATTTGCTCTACTATTGTTGGAGCCTATGTATAATTGCTAGAAAGTTGTACGCATTTCATATGTATTTATTGTTAAGGATGTATACAAATCCATATAGGTATACTTAAAAAATGGTGAATTTTTTTAAAAAAAAGTTTTTCAGGTGCCCACGGGCGCCACGTTGGAGACCCTTGAATTAGAGTCTAACCCAGGGGTGGGCAACTTGTGGCCCTCCAGCCTTCACCACTGGCTATGCTGGTTATGGCTGATGGGAATTGTAGGCCAACACATCTGAAGGGCCACAAGTTGCACCATCCTCTGGTCCAACCAATTACCTATGGGGGTGATGGGATTTCCCTCACTGGAGGTCTTCCAGCCGAGGTTGGAGAGCCATGTGTTGAAGATGTTCCAGCTCTGGATTTCCTAGATAGCCTAAAAGTGCCCTTCTAATTCTGTGATTCTCAGAAGTGTATGAGTAGCAGCTCAAGCTATCACAACCATGAGGACACTGCTTATGTTCTGCCACCTGATTGGAACCCATTATGCCCCTTCTTCCAGTGCTTATGAAACAAGGAAGTGTTTTGTCTGCACCTACAGGCTCAAACATTTCTTCTACCAGCACTGCAGCTAAAACAAAACACTGTGAACTAGAGGTGCCCTATTTAAACTTGCTGTGAACTCAGTAGGTGGCCTCCTGCAACCTCCCCACTCTCAGCCCAAACCCACCATCTGGTGATGCTGCCATTGTCCTACCATACAAGGCTCTTGACAGGATATCTGTGAAGCTCTTTGGATGCTTCCCTACACTTCATCAAGGGTGGGGAACATGTGGCCCTCCAGATGTTGGTGGACTGCAATGGACCTCAGCCCTAGCCAACATAGCCAATGGTGAGGGATGATGGGAGTTGCAGTTCCCCACCCCCGCACTATGTAAATGCTGTCACCACCACCTTTTGTTCTTCCTTTTAAGAAAAGAGCAATGCCTTCATGCTCCTATCCTTTAAACTTAATACAACATGCTCCTACTGTACACAGACTTCATCCTACATTCCATAGTACATGCATCCCTGAACACTGGAGACATAAAATAACCCTACACAGCAGCTTCCATCTAAAACAAATCTCTCGGGTTGGAAATGGAATTAAGTGAACAGGAATCCTAATTCTGCAGATTTTGCTACCTTCCTGTACTGATCACCTTTCTTCCTATAGTGTTTCCCTTGCAAAATTCCAATCTCCTCTAGAAACAAGAAAGCAAACAATAAGGACACTTGAATGGAATTTTGGTCAGTTCATTTTCAATTTGGAGTAATGCATAGTTGAATTTGTTTGCACTGTAAACATTTGACTAGTAAAAAGAGCTTTGTTTTGCATACCCACTGGCCTCCTGACAGCCAAAAATCACAGTGGGCTTCACAAAGAGAACTCTTTGAGTGGGATACGCACTCTGCAGTATGTTTCAACAATTACGTGCCACTGTAAATTGAACTGTGAATGTTAATCCCACTCTCAAGTGAGCCTTGCTGCCCTGCTGATACATTGGATACCACATACTATGCTGACCAAGACCTGTTGCCTGTCGCGAGTTCTTAAAAGTTTTAAAACAAATGAAACCGTAGAAACACAGGAAGCTGCCTTCTACTGAGTCAGACCCTGGGTCCGTGTAGCCCACTGTGGTCAATACTAGCCAGCACCAATGGCTCTCGAGGCTTTCAGACAAGATTCTTTCCTTGCCCTACCTGGAGATGCTGGGGATTGAACCAGGGACCTTCTGCATGCAAAGCAGGGGCTCTACCCCTGAGCCATGGTCCTCCCTACAAGTTTTTATATTCCCTGCCAGCATTTCAAAGGGGAAAAGACGGGGCACAACAGAGCTCCTATGAACATAAAAAGCTACCTTCTCCTTCTACTAGGTCAGACTTTTGGTCCATCTGGCCCAGTAGACCAGCCTTCCCCAACCTGGTGTGGTCCAGATGTTTTGAACTACAGCTCCTCACATTCCTGATCACTGGCCATGCTGGCTGGGGCTGATGGGAGTTGAAGCCCAAAACATCTGGAGGGTACCAGGTTGGGGAAGGCTGCAGTAGAGTATCTATTCTAATTGGCTGAGGTGGCAGGTAGGGGTCTTTTGCAGGCCCAATAACTCCCATCCTTTGCTGTTGGAAATGCTGGCAATTGAACCCAGGGCCTTATGCGTGTTCTCTACCACTGAGCTATCACAGAATCATAAAGTGGGGGGCGGGGTGTCTTGTAGGCCATCCAGGCCAGAGTGCCTTCTTGATGCAGGAAAGCTGAAGCTAGAGTGTCCCCAACAGATAGCTGTCCAGCCTCTCCTTGAAGACCTCCAGGGTGGGTGAGCCCGCCACCCTTCTAGGTAATTGGTTCCATTGTGAAACTGCTCTTACTTCCAAGAGGTTTCTCCTAGTGTTCTTTCCTAGAAATCTACCCTCCTGTAACCTAAGCCTGTATCATCTAATCTTGCCCTTGCAGCAGCAGCAGCAGAGAATATAGCCCACTCTGTCTTTGTATACTGACACTGCCTTCACAAAAAAATCACCAATCATCTCACTGCCAAATCCAAAGGCTTCTTCTCGGGCCTCATTCTCCACAATCTTTCTGCTGCCTTTTGAGCACTTGCTTCCCTTTGGAACCACAGTGATTCTGTCCTCTCTTCCTACCTGGCTAATCGTTCTTACAACATCTCTATAGGGGGACACTCTTCCTCTGCTTTCCCCTCTCTGCATTGGGGCCGCTTGGGGCTCTGTACTTGGCTTTCTACTGTTCTCTCTATAGAATTGGCCCTGAGCAGCCTCATCACTTCCCATGGCTTTCAGTACCAACTATATGCTGATAACCACCCGCTCTCCTTCTGTAGCCCAGATCTCTCTACCTTCCAACAACCTTGCATCTCCAGCTGCTTCTCTGATGTTTCTGCTTGAATGCTTCATTGTAATCTCAAGCTCAATATCTCTGAGACCAAACTTTTCATTTTTCCTTCTTCTCAAGCCCTCTATTCCTTGTTCACTCTCCTTCTCCACTGACAACATCACTATCAACACTGCTGATCAGTCACAAAGCCTTGGTTTTCTCTTTGACTTTCCTCTCTCCTTTGCCCTCCAAATTTAGTCGCCAAATCATGTCACTTCTCCCTTTGCAACATTTTAAAAATGCCGCCCTTCCCGTCTGTCCTTATTATTTCTCCTCACCTTTCTAAATATTATGTTTTCAACTTTGGAAAACACATTTTGCTATGAATCATTTTGGAAATACTGAATGGCAGATGTTTTTATACAACTAGATACCAAACATATCAGTGCTGAATTGTAACTATGTTGTACTCCTTTATTTAAAAGCAAGTATCAGTTGTTAATCTCATCAGGCATGAACTGAGATAATTCAAAACTCCACCTTTCTCACCATGTTTAATGAAGGTGCTGAAGATTTGGTGGCTCACAGATACATTAGATCAGCCTGTAGCTTGTTACACTACAAGAAATTATATTTCCTTGATTTTATTTTACTTAATTTTCTTTGCCATTCTGCCTAGCAGCACATGGTCAAGTCAGGCATTGTTGTGCATGTTATTATGCTTTTGGAAGGGGGGGGGAAACCCCCTATGGCTTCTTTTGTGCAATATATTTTTTAAAAGGTAAGTTCAAATTGCACCTGGTGAAAAATGCTTTTTCCTGATTTAAAGGCTGCGCATCTCCAAACATAGCTGAAAAGGGACCAATAAGGGGAACTGTAGCTGATGCTGCTTTTCAAATCAAAAGGACAGTCAGAATGACCTTCACAGGATGTGGCTCTTAGCCAGGCATTTGTGATGCTTTTGAAGCAATGTTACATTGAATGTATGCAGCAGCTAAATTGGCCGATTATGGTGGTTACCTACTCAGCTTCACTTCACACCCCCCCATGATCTAGTTGTCTCCAGCACAAAGAAACCACCTTTATTCTAAGGCCCACATTATATTTGATGTTCTATTACATGTAATTCTCCCCCTTCTCTTTAAACCAAAAGAAGCTGGAGAGGCTGCAACCTTGAGTAGAGAACCAGATTTTTGCGGCGGGGGGATGGGACTACATAATGCTTTCACCTCCTGCCAGTTTTTGAATCAAACCAGCCTTCCCAGTATCATTTTCCCTGGAGGTAAAACACAGTTTCAGGATGGTGGTGATGTTGAATAGGGAAAAATGGTGGCAGGGGACAGGATTTAGCAGCCCATCATCCCACACACTGGCCCTCCACCCATGATTGTAGCTGTTGCCTTCATGCTCTACTTCCCAGAAGCATTTAGCTGACAACTGATGGAAACTGGATGCTGGGCTAGATGAACCCTTGGTCTGAACTAGCACTGCTCTCCTTTTGTTCTCCTCAGCTTCTTTTAGTATTTTTTTTTTATATAAGTTGGGGGTAGGAGGAACAAACATGTGGCAGAGGATTACATGTAGATTATGCCGAAAAGGTCCATAATGTGCCCTATATCCTCTGAAAGATAGAAGTAGAAACCAGCCTGGGTTACTAAAAGCCTGAGCGGAGAACCACATTTTGCTAAGTCTTAAGTAGATCGAGGCTTGAAGGCCAGGAGAAGCTGCTCATTTTCCTTAATTTTCCTTCTGCCAACACAGTTCTAAAGCTGTCATCATTAAATTATTTTGTGAGCTTACAAACTTATAAAGTTTCTTCAGACCACAACGTTTGGGGCACCAGACATCAATGGATGAGAAGACATCATGCCGCAAGGTAATCAAGGTGTCTCACTTATTTATAAATCTCCCAAAGCCATGGTAGAAACTGGGGCAATTCAGATGCTCACAAAATATGTGGTCTTACTGCTCTGGAAGTCTTAGCATGGCTTACCAGATCAGAATTCATGTAAGACTGATTTGTTAGAAATCAAAATGCCATCCTGTCCAGCCACTGACCACAAGCTAAGGTTATCCACCACTTTACCTCTGGGTGAGAACAGCAAGCAGAGAGCAGGTGCACCACATTAAAAATGCCTGTAGAACAGCAGTCAAAGCCATACCCTACAAAAGACAGACAGATAGATATCAAATGCCATGGTCATTAGCCAATTTGGGTACGTCCTTCCACAACTCAAATACTGTGAGATTGAACTGTAAGATCCATCCATAAACTCTTCCCAACCAAATGGGGGAAGAGGAGCTCCAGGCTTCCTTCCCAATATCCTTTTTCGAGTTGCTAGAGATGGGTGAACTCTCCCACGCCCACCTCACATGCCATTTGCCAGACACCCACCGCTTGCCCAACCCGTGCAGGCATGCAAGGTGAGCCACTGGACAACTCATGAGTGCCTGGTGCACAGCATGCAGTGTCCCGCTTTCCTGCAAGCTGCCATTTTACACAAAATTGCAGGTACGCCTTTTATAGAAATCACCATTTCGCATAAAGTGACGGCCATAAATAGTGCGATTTATGCAATTTTGCAGGCACAAATGGTCTAATTGGACTGTTTACTCCTGCAATATTGCATAAATCACACTATTTACGGCTGCCATTATGCACAAAATGGATTCAGCGTGCACCGAGTCAGGCAATCTTGGGCCTCCATGAGCTGATGTCCAGGGGGGCAAGCTGGCAACAACTCACCAAATTTGAGCCCCAAACTTGATTCCTCCAAAATCTCTACTCGTTGCTGCAGCAAGCAGCAGTCCTAATGCCTCACAGAGAGATATAGCTATATCCTATAAAAGACAACAATTCCCTAATAATGTTATCCAGACATTGCTGGAGTGTGCATGAGAAAAGTGTGTTACTCTTCTCCAGTGATGCTTCAGATACTATCTAACAGGTGCTTGTGACACCCATCTTGTACTAGTGATGGTTGTACTGCAAGGAGTTCATCTCCATTTTTTTCCTAGCTACCATAAAACATGATAGATAGATAGATAGATAGATAGATAGACAGACAGACAGACAGACAGACAGACAGACAGACAGACAGAAAAGAACAACTAGTTTAACCAACAAACATCACAAGACAGAAACGTTAGTGTGTCCACCATAGGCCCAAGGTAGGCAACCCAGTGCCACAAAGCAGCCTACCCCTGTAATAGGCAATGATGGCCCTGTAATACCTCTTCCATATTTTTACCTACTGTGTGAGATATGAAGGGTGTATGCTTGTATAAACCTTGGTTGTTCAAAATACCTTAAAGCAGCAGGCAGGAATTATCAGGCCCCCACTTTCCTGTGTTTTTCAAGGGCAAACCTGGAATTCGTCCACCCAGGAGTGCTTCATGGCTGGTGAGATACAGATATATATGTACCAAAACATGCCTAAGTACTAAACATCTTGTGAAAAGTTACCTTTAATCACCTCTAAAAATGCTTTCAACACAGTAGTCTTTTCATGAAAATTCCTGCATGACATTTGCTACAAGCACCATTTTTGTAAGGAAACAGTGGCAACCAAGAAGTAAACTGAGAAAACTGGGATGACAGGGAGCTGTAAAAAGTTATGTTTAAACATATGCTACTGGCTACAGAAGAATAGATGGCTCAAGAGACAGAGAACAGGATCCAGCGTGTCTGTCCAAAGCCTTGTTTTAACTCAGACAAACTTTGACCTGCTTGCTTGATGATCTGCCCATTCACATCATTGCTACAGTACTTGAGAGTCACATCTTTAACAATGGGGATTCTGTACAAAGGCCAGATCTGAAGTTAGGTCCCATTTACTTCTGGCAGAAAAATTACCTGAGCTCTGGAAATACCAATGCCCTTGAAAGAACTGGAGGATTCTTGCTCCTCTTAAGTGTTTGTTTCTTTCCTCTTGTGTCACTGAGAAATATAACTCCTGCCACAGAGGGGGAAAAATGACTGCATACATCATTTTGAAGATCTGCCGTTCGTTCCATTAATACTGAACGAGCCTATATTCCATTTTCTCATAGGGCATCACGGAAAATTAAAGGAAGCCCAGGACATGAAATAGAACTAGACTGAATATAGAACACTATTTGTTTTCCTCAAGACAACTGAAAACAATTTATGTCTTAAGCTAGGCCAGCATGCATACAATATGCCTAGCACAGACTTGAACTCCAAATTCAATTATCAGAACAGTAGCCTTCAGAAAGAGAAATGCTGGTGCAGCCCATAGGTAAGGTTCACTCCAATTCAGATTCATGTATTTATTCATCCATTTTACCCCCAGATAACCTTTATCTTATTGATGCACCAACTCACACAGGCTGCATTATCCACTCACTGTAAGCGTTCAGTCAAAAAGACAGGGCTTTTCTTGAGTGAACCAGGATGCTTTGATGGTAACATTTGTTCTCTGGCTGAGGCTGTAAGAAGCAGAGCAGAGAAGGAAAAGAATATGAAGAGAACTGGTATAGCCTTTAGACTCGTTTGGCCAGGGGTCTAGAATATCTAGCAGACAAGGGATCAAGTGAGCAAGGGAAAGATCCAACAGTATCTGTGCATTAGCACTATTGATGTTGCACTAGCATAAACCAATGCTTGTACAGCATCAATAATGCCAACTCTTCACTGGCTGCTTCTAACTCTTCACTGGCATCCCTTTCACTATAAAACACCTGGCAGGCAGCCGAAACGCTCTCACAAATAGGTGGAGCCAGCACAGAGAGGTGACCTCATCGAAAGGCAGTGTCAGAAGGTAGATATCCTCTGACCTAAAAAACCATTAGTTGACAGTGGGGCCTACTTAACTACCTGAGGTCCAGAGGGGATGAGAGAGTAAGAAAGAAAGTTCAAAAAGATATCTCATGGCAGTGGTTATCAACCTGTGGACATGGGGGCCAGTGTCTCACTTTCCTTTAGGCAAGTAACATCAGCATGAAGTCACAATGGCCAGTCTCTCTCCTTCAGGTAGGCAGCATCAGCATGAAGTCACAATGGCCAGTCTCTCTCCTTCAGGTAGGCAGCATCAGCACAAGGTCACAATGGCCAGTCTGTCTGTGCTTTGAGGCAAGCATCAATGTGAGGTCACAATGTCCAGTTGCTCTCATTCATTGAGGCAGGCAACAGCATATGGGCAGAAAGAAGCAGGAACTTGTGGGTACCAGGTCTCTCTCACTGCAGTAGGAAGGAGAGGAAGATGCCTTCTAAAATCTGTGCCAGAAAAGCACTAAATGGGCCACAATGCTCATCTTGAATTAAAAGGTAAGCATTATAAGTCACCAATATTCATATTCCAAACCAAGGAATTATGATGTTCAATGGCTATCCCTGTTCTCAATTAAAGGGGCTCGGGAGAAATGGAAGAAAATCACAGTAAGATAGTTTCATATTTAAATATGCCACTAGTGGCAAGAACTACCTTATCTACTAAAACTTATTTAATTGCTTTTTTTAAAAAAAAAGTGTTATACTGCATCTCCATTGACTGCCAGTTAGATTTCAGGCCCAATTCAAGTTCTGGGTTTGACCATTAAAGGCTTGCATACTTTAGACCACCTCTCTCTATATGTCTGTGCCCTGTTGCCATTCAGCCCTTCTTATCATCTTCATGGGAAAGTCAGACTGGTCATAACAAGAAGAGATTCTCATTGGTCTCCTTCCCCCCCCCCCCCCCGCAGCTCCCAGAAAGACTCCAACCCATTCTATTGTTTTAATCTGGGGGGTGGGGGGAGTGTGGATGTGATTATTGTTTTCTCACATTTATTTTATGTGAATACAATGGGTTGGATCCAGACCTGGTCATGCTTAGAGTAGGCCCATTGAAATCGAATTATTCATGACTAAATTAAATCACATAGATTTCAATGGTTCTACTCTAAGCCTGGATCCATCCCTTTCTATTCTATTTCCTATGCCACTGCAGGAGCTCATCGGGCTAGTTGGCAGGGAATTACATTTTAGAAATGAAATTAATATTGTTGAGAGCTGCCTTGAGCATAGGAAAAGTAGGGCATGAATATTTTAAAATAAAATAAAAACGAATCCATTCATGTTACTATTCTTGGTGATGCCTGGACTATCCGTTGTTGTGACTGGTAGATGGATCTTTGTTGCGGTCCAAAAAGGCAATTCACATAACAAGTGTCCATACAGTGCACTTGTGTACTTGTTCTGAAAGTAAGGGGAATTACGTTTCTCACCCCATTCCTTTGAAAAGGCCTAAGGAGGTACAATTCCTGGTTTGTGATGTCTCGGTGTATCTGTCTGTCCCAGGGATGGGGAACTTGTGGCCCTCGAGATCTTGTTGGACTGCCACTCCCATGATCCCTCACCTCTGGCTATGCCCAACAGTCCAACAACATCTGGAGAACTACAAATTTCCCACCCCTGCTCTATCCCATCCATCTGGACACTGGGTTGTACATAAATAACTATTGGTCAGGGGTGAGGAATCTTCTTCCACCCGAGGACCAAACTGCAAAATGCGAAAGGTCTCGGGGGCACATTCCATCTGTGGGCAGAGCCAAAGGCAGAGTGGGGCAGGGGCAAATGTGAATATTAGCATTTTAAGCCTACTCAGAAGTAAGCAGGTCCCATGCCTGCAAAATGCACAGCTCAAGATCTTTGCAATAGCTTGATTCTTTGCAGGATATTTAAAGGTTAATTGCCTTTAAATACCCTCTTGTCTCCAAATAGTGATGAGATAACAGCAAAAGAAGCTTGGGGCCACCACCAGGAGACACATCCAGCCTGCCGGTTGGAAGTTCCCCATCCCTGCTATAAGAAAAAGGAAAATACCCTCTAGTGTTGTTCATACAGTGCTCTCATAGGTGGGTTCTAGAGCAGTTCTGATGCTTCTGCTTGGACAAGAGGTTGTCCGAGCCCTTTCACAAGCAGAATCACAGTGTTTGGTTTAGTTTCACTTTTCTGGTGCAACACTGTAGCACAAGGTGTAAAACAGCCTTTCTGTGGGTACCTTTTGATCCAACTCACTGAATGGATTTTGAATGGCTGCTCAGGGCTACATAACAGTTTTTGCTTGCTGAGAATGGAAGGACTGGGCTCCGATTAGTAGGGATGTACGAAAATTCCGCCACGGATCTCGGGGAGGCTGAATGCCAGCGCTTTCGGCCCCCCGAAATCGGTGGCGGAACGGCCCGCCCCCCCCGGGACAAGACTTACCTTGGGCGGATCTTCCTGGCGGCAGCGGCTCCAGCGGCAGTACGGCAGCGGCGGCGGCCGGTCTTCCAACCAGCTGCCGCCGCCGCCGCCATTTCCAGTTTTAAAAAAGAACAAAACAAAAAAAGTGATAGGCTACGTAAAGATTTACGTAGCCTATCACAGCTAGGTTTTTTTAAAAAAAAAACATGATAGGCTACGTAAATCTTTACATAGCCTATCACGGCTGACTATTTTTTTTTTTTTAAAGCGCGTATGCAAATGGCGGTGGCCATGGCCGCTGCCATTTGTGTTCCTTATTTTGGCATGTCTTAGTCTACGTAAACATTTACGTAGACTAAGACGGCAAAAATAAGGGGAACGCAAATAGCGTAGCATCTACGTGTACGTGCGTTTTTTTGTTTGTTTTTTGTTTAAAGTCAGCTGTGATAGGCTACGTAAACATTTACGTAGCCTATCACGGCTGACTGCAGGGACACAAACGGTGGCGGCTACGGCCGCCACCATTTGCATCCCTGCTAGCCAGCGGCCGGATGTCCAGCTGCTGGCGGAGCCAGCCAGCGGCTCCGCAGAATCCCTGCGGAGCACAGCCGGCTGGCCAGGATTCCGGGGGGGGAGGAACGGAGCGCCTCCCCCCCAGCGAGGATTCCGGGGGGAGGGATGGAACACCTCCCCCCAACCATAAACATAATCTGCGAAAGGTAAGTGCCTTTTGTATGTTCCTACCGATTAGAAAGCTCAATTCATTTTCCATAATAGCCAACTGAATGCAAATAGTCTCAGCCAAATATTAATCTCAATTTATTGCATTTGGGCAGTCCATCTGTGTGATGGAAATGGCGGACCCAAAGGAGAAAGCAGCATATAGAAAAGTAGAAAGCTCATCTATGCCTTGAGAGAAAGCAAGTCATGATATTATACAAGGTGCATTTCTTTATCAGTGGGGCTTAAGGATGGAGTAACAGCCCTCAGTTATTTGTTTATACCTCTGTCAATGCACCTCTAATGGTCTGCATCTGGAAACTTAGTTTGAACAGACCAATACTCTCAGCTGAATAAGGCCAAATAATGTAGGAAAATGGTCAAGGTAGCCAGAAATAATACAAAAGAGCATTATTCAAAGCAGACAGAGAATTTCTCTGAAGGAGAGTGGTTTCAATAATGGGACTTCACAGACCTCCACTTTGTCAACTAAAAAGCAACTTAAGTTTTGGCAAACCAAAATATGTGTCCATTATTATGATTAGGGATAATTGTCAGGTAGACGAAATATTGTATACATATTTCTTGTCTTTTAAGGATCAGAATACTTTAGAATACAAATATATTTTAGACTAGAGAGAGATACATATTTGTCCACAAAAGCTTTTGGGGAAAGCATTTTTGCTCTTTGATAGATAAGCTGTGCAAACTCTGCTATCATTGAACATATCAGTTAAAACTTTTGCATCAAAAGATTTGAGTACTTTGGGAAAAGCTCAACAATCCTTGCAAAGAACTGCAAGAACAGTACTGAAGATGTCCCAAAAGACCATCTATGGTAAGCAAGCAAGCAAGCAAATGTACAGCTAATAATTGTATTCATACTTATCCTCACAAACCATATTTGAGGACTAATTTCTTTCAGGCATACTTAAGGGCTCATTTTTATGCATGTTTAGACATAAAAGGTTCTACAACTCCTCACAAATTGATTTTATAAGTCCTCTCCATTCCAAAAGTGGTTTACCATGCCGTGTAGTTTTTGTTACTGTTGCCTTATTATATTACAATGAGAAGAATAAACCATGGTTTAACTTTGGGTTGTTTAACCCACAAGTGTCTGGGTTCAGACATTGTGCTGACAACCTATGAATGGGGTATTCATAGGCTGTTGCTGCAAATTGGAAGCAGCTCGCATGCGATGGACAGTCCTGCAAATCACAGGGTAACTAGCTGCCATTGCATGCAAAGAGTTAATGTGTGTCTGTCCATCCATCAAAACCATAATGCCAAGACCATAAAACCTAAACACCTGAAACTTGGCATTCATACTGAGGGGACCCTAGAGGTATGCACCTCAGAATTATTTTGGTTTTAAAATGGGTTAATTTATTTTATTTAAATGTGTCCATGTGGTTGAAGCCTGCAGTAACATCATCAGCCACACTTCCTTAAATAGTACATAGGTTTGCAGGCCGGTTTGAAGACAGGAGAGAGTAAGTAGGCCAAGGGACAGAGGCTGTGGGGCTGCCTCCTTCAGGAGAATGGAGTGGACAGATCCTTCCCCCAGGGGGCTGTAGGGGTGCACCATAGCAGGGGCCATGCCTAGGGTTGCCAGTGGGCATGGCTTCACTCAGTCAGGGCAGTGAACCAATGTGTCCAGCTCTTAACAGCTGTGTAAGTTTGCTTGAAGGCTTCACTGTATCAAACCAAGGGTTATTCCAAGCCATGCAAAGCCAGGTCTGTTTGCACTATTTTTATGAAAAAACAACTAACCAGTTCTGGGAGCAACTCACCTGAGAATGAAATTCCCCCCCCCCATCTTCCTGGCACCCAGCAGTTTTGGTGCCAAGTAAAAATGTTTTTGCTTCCCCAGGCATGTTAAATTCAGTACATGTTGTGTTATTGCTTTTGCTTTTATTCTTGGAGTTTTTAGTAGGGTTTTTTTCTCTGTTCTTGCACTGCTATTTGTTTTTTTTGGGGGGGGTGTTTTTGATTTATTGTTTGTGTTATGGTTTTTATGGTTATGGGCCTTTATTGTTATAAGCTGTGTCACAAAAGGTTTTGGGTGGGATGGGGTGGGGGGACAGATGAGATAGAATTTTATTAAATAAAAAATTGAAAATATATATAGCCATGTACTAAAATCCCCTTCATGGATCACTGCCTTGTTGTGGCAAAGCGGCTTGCATAACTCAGTGAAGCCATAAGCTATGCCATGCAGGGCCGCCCAAGACAGACAGGTCATGGCAGAGAGTTCTGACAAAATGTGGTCCACTGGAGAAGGAAATGGCAACCCATTCCAGTATTCTTGCCAAGAAAACCCCATGGAACGTAACACAAGGCTAAAAGATATGATGCCAGAAGATGAGCCCCTCAGGTTGGAAGGTGTCCAATATACTACTGGGGAAGAGCAGAGGGAATTTCCAAGTAGCGCCAGAAAGAGTGAAGCAGCTGGGCCAAAGCCGAAAGGACACTCACCTGTGGATGTGTCTGGTGGTGAAAAAAAAACCTGATGCTGTAAAGAACAATATTGCTTAGGAACCTGGAATGTAAGAACAATGAATCAAGGTAAGCTGGAGGTGGTCAAACATGAGATTGCAAGATTGAACATCGACATCTTGGGAATCAGCGAACTAAAATGGACAAGCATGGGCGAATCTAATTCAGGAGACCATGATATCTACTACTGTGGGCAAGAATCCCTTAGAAGAAATGCAGTAGCACTCATAGTCAACAAAAGGGTGTGAAAAGCAGTACTGGGGTACGATCTCAAAAATGATAGAATGATCTCAGTACAGGGATGTACGAAACTCCCCTTACCTGGCTCCGCTGGGTTCCACTGGGGGGGGAGGTACTCCATCCCTCCCCCCAGAATCCTCACTGGGGGGGGGAGGCGCAGAGCACCTCCCCCCCAGAATCCTGGCCAGCCGGCTCCGCTCCGTGGGGATTCCGCAGAGCCGCCGGCCGGCTCCACCAGCAGCCGGACATCTGGCCGCTGGCTAGCAGGGACACAAATGGCGGCGGCCATAGCCACCACCGTTTGCGTCCCTGTATTCAGCCGTGATAGGCTACATAAAGACTTACGTAGCCTATCACGTCTGGGTTAAAAAAAAAAAAATGCGTATGCAAATGGCAGCGGCTACGGCCACCGCCATTTGCGTTCCCTATTTTTGGTTGTCTTAGTCTACGTAAATATTTACGTAGACTAAGATGGCTTAGTCTTCAATTTAAGCCAAAATTTTGCAACAAGAAGCTCATGATCTGAGCCACGGTCAGCTCCAGGTCTTGTTTTTACTGACTGTATAGAGCTTCTCCATCTTTGGCTGCAAAGTACCTAATCACCTTACGTAGACTAAGGGGGAACGCAAATAGCGTAGCGGATGCTATTTGCGTTCCCCTTTATTTTCACCGTCTTAGTCTATTTATTTATTTATTTATTTCATTTCTATACCGCCCAATAGCCGAAGCTCTCTTTATTTACGTATTTAAATATTTATGTAGACTAAGACAACCAAAAATAGGGAACTCAAATGGCGGCAGCCGTAGCTGCTGCCATTTGCGTACGTGTTTTGTTTTTGTTTTTTAACCCAGATGTGATAGGGTATGTAAGTCTTTACATAGCCTATCACAAATGGGAGGGGGGGGGAAGACTGCAAATGGCAGCGGCTGGAGCCCCTGCTGTCCGGAACATCCAACCCAGGTAAGTCTTGTCCCGGGGGGGATCCGCGGGGGGTGGGGGGGGTGGCAGGCCGTTCCACCACGGAGTTTGGGGGGTTGAATGCTCTGGCATTCGGCCTCACTGAGATCCGTGGCGGAATTCTCTGACATCCCTATCTCAGTACGAATCCAAGGCAAACCATTCAACATCACAGTAATTCAAGTCTATGGACCAACCACTGAGGCCGAAGAAGCTGAGGTTGATCGGTTCTATGAAGACCTACAACACCTTCTAGAACTAACACCAAAAAAAGATGTCCTTTTCATCATAGGGGATTGGAATGCTAAAGTAGGAAGTCAAGAAATCACCAGGATAACAGGCAAGCATGGCCTTGGTGTACAAAATGAAGCAGGACAAAGGCTAATAGAGTTTTGCCAGAGAACACGCTGATCATAGCGAACACTTTTCCAACAGCACAGGAGGCGTCTCTACACATGCACATCACCAGATGGTCCATATCGAAATCAGATTGATTAGGTACTTTGCAGCCAAAGATGGAGAAGCTCTATACAGTCAGTAAAAACAAGACCTGGAGCTGACCGTGGCTCAGATCATGAGCTTCTTGTTGCAAAATTTCAGGTTAAATTGAAGAATGTAGGGGAAACCACTAAACGATTCAGGTATGACCTAAATCCTATTCCTTATGAATATACAGTGGAGGTGAGGAATAGATTTCAGGGATTAGACCTGATAGACAGAGTGCCTGAGGAACTATGGACGGAGGTCTGTAACATTGTTCAGGAGGCAGCAACTCAATCCATCCCAAAGAAAAAGGAATGCAAGAAAGCAAAGCGGCGGGTGCGGCAGTGGCGAAGAATGCGGCGGCGGGGTGGCAGCGGCAGTGGGGGCGGCGGTGGGGGCGGCGGGGGCAGGTGTGGCGGCGTGGCGGCGGCAGCGGGTGTAACGGCGAGGCGGCGGCAGCGGGTGTAACGGCGACAGGTGCGGCAGGGTGGCGGTGGGGCGGCGGCAGCAGTGGGTGCGGCGGGGCGGGTGCGGCGGCTGGTCTCCTGCCTAGCTGCGGCCAGGCGCAGCGTACACAAATGGCGGTGGCTACAGCAGCCGCCATTTGCGTTCACTATTTTTCACCCTTCTAGCCTACGTAAATATTTACGTAGGCTAGAACGGCAAAAAATGGCGAATGCAAATGGCGGCCGCTGTAGCTGCCACCATTTGCGTATGCATTTTTTTTTACTTTGCCGTGATAGGCTACATAAATATTTACATAGCCTATCACAGTTAAGTACAGGGACGCAAAGGGGGGCAGCTATGGCAGCTGCCATTTGCGTCCCTGCTGCCCAGTGGCCGGATGTCTGGCTGCGGGCAGAGCTGGCCGGCAGTTCCACGGAATCCCCGCGGAGTGGAGCCAGCCGGGCAGGACTCCGGGGGGAGGGACGGAGCGCCCTCCCCACCGCGAAGCATATCCGCAAAGGGAAAGTGACATTCATACATCCCTAATCACAGGTCAGAATTAAGATTGCCGGGAGAATTATCAACAACCTCAGATACGCAGACGATACTACCCTAATGGCAGAAAGCAAAGAGGATCTAAAGATCCTCTTGTTGAGAGTGAAAGTGGAGAGTGCAAAAGCTGGTCTTAAATGCAACATTAAAAAAACTAAGATCATGGCATCTGGCCCCATCACTTCCTGGCATATAGGGGGAAGAAATGGAAGCAGTGACAGATTTTATTTTCTTGGCCTCCAAGATCACCACAGACAGTGACTGTAGCCATGAAATTAAAAGACGCTTGCTCCTTGGGAGGAAAGCTATGGCAAACCTAGACAGCATAGCAAGAAGCAGAGACATCACCTTGCCGACAAAGGTCTGTCTAATCAAAGCTATGGTTTTCCCAGTAGCAACGTATGACTGTGAGAGCTGGACTATAAGGAAGGCTGAGCGCCGAAGAATTGATGCTTTCAAACTGTGGTGCTGGAGAAGACTCTTACGAGTGCCCTGGACTGCAAGGAGGTCAAATCAGTCCATCCTAAAGGAAATCAACCCTGACTGCTCATTGGAAGGACAGATACTGAAGCTGAAGCTCAAATATTTTGGCCACCTAATGCGAAGAGAAAACTCACTGGAAAAGACCCTGATGCTGGGAAAGATTGAAGGCAAAAGGAGAAGGGGACGGCAGAAGATGAGGTGGCTAGATAGCATCACTGATGCAATGAATATGAACTTGAGCACACTCCGGGAGAGAGCGCAGGATAGGAAGGCCTGGCGTGCTATGGTCCATGTGGTCAGGAAGAGTCGGACACGACTGAACGACAACAACAACTAAAATTTTGGATCAGATAAACTAAAAAGACTAACAGGCTTCTCTAGCAAGAAATTTTGATGAAATTACAAGTTTAGAAAGGGCCCAACTTACCCATTACAAGTAGTCAGTCCAACTGCATTGCAGGTGCAATGCCTGCAAATGGGAAGAATCCCCATAACAAAGCCCTGTTTCACCCCTAGGCACGTGCATACGGACACTCAGCAAACCAGGCCATTAGGGGGAATGGGAAGCTTAGGGTTCCCCACCCCCACCCACCTACCCCCATCCAGCTCTCTCCCCTCTACCTAGTTAAGGAATGCAAGCCAGACCAAACCAAGGCTAGGGCTGGACAGTAATGTAGGAAACATTATGTGACAAACCCCCTACTCCTACTGTAGATCCACAGCGCCCCCTAGAGCTTCTGGTCAGTTGGCACCCTGCTGGGTAACCTTAATAGTTTTATCTACCCATATCTCACTTCTTTGTCCTCCAAAATGCAAATAAAACCTTTATCCCTTTTCTTGAATAGGCTGACTGGTTCCAACCATCTTGGGCTTTTGAGATACAAGTTACAGTCATGAAAAAGTTGGGTATAACTACTAGGCAATTTTCTAATTTGCTGGCTAAACCACTGACATCAGAAATGGAGGCTATCACATTATTGGACAGACCAGCCATCAGTCTCTGCTAAGGGGCTGGCATTTACAGAACTGAGATCCCCATTAATATATATATATATATATATATATATATATTTCCTCAGTCCTGATAGAGTTTTCCCATATACCATCGAACTGGAAGCCAGATGTGTTCTCTTCTCTCTCTCTCTTTCTCTCTCTCTCTCTCTCTCTCTTTCTCTCAGACCATCCTCTCTGCAATAAATTCAGCATAGGATTTGGCACCCAAAGGTGTACTCAAGTAGGTAATGTGGCTAGGTAAGTTAGCCTGACTTTTTGATTTTTATTTGGAATTCTGTGTATGTATGTGATTGTTGTCTTCCCTGTCCCCCCCCCCCGTTCTCTTTTTTCCCTAAATAAACTCCTTTTTTATATTTGGATATTTAACTGTGTTGTTCTAAAAGGGCTTTCTTACTGAACTTTTCCCCACATGAAAGACTGTATGGTTACAAATCTACTGCTTCTGTTTTAAGATTTTTAAGGGGTTTGGATTAAGTTCTCTGTTTCTGGGCTTTGGAAAGGAAAGTCCAAGCACTTTTCTTTTTCTTTTTTTCCTACATCTGGGCTGAAGGGAGGGGACCTTGGCATTAGGGCTCAGAAAGTCCCAAAGCAGCTGGGCAGACTACATGTGCCTGGAACTTCATCCTGACCACTGGCAGCCTATCAGAAATTCCTTTCCTGGGGAACCAGGAAGGGGTCTTCCAGGAGGAAAAGTTATCCCCTCTCCTGGCCCCATATACATGCGTAGGTCTAGATTTCTCTCTACTGGTTTATTGTGATGATTGGACACATTGGGGAATACATCTCTGGTATGCACTATGGGGATCCTATGCAGCCACTGCATGCACTACAGCAGGGATGGGAAACCTCTGTCCTGCAGGTCTAATTTAGCCTAAAGAGGTTCCCCATCTGGTCCATGGAGGCCCCCCTTCTTCAGGCCTGGGGTAGAGGAATCCCAGCTGTTAGCTCCGGTCAATGATAGGAAATAACAGTGGGGATTCCTCTTAGCTCCATGGGGAATCACTCATCAGAGATAAAAGCAGGGATTCAGCTTCACGAGCCACTTGCTGTCCCAAGTTCCTGCAAGTGCCAGCTGAGTCCATTCGCATGCCACTCGCTGTCCCAATTAGAATGACGAGTGGCATGCAGAGTCAATCACTCGTCTGGCACTTGGAGAAGCCGCTCTTCCAAGTTCCATCCATGCAGAGAGAAGCACAGAGAAAAGTAAAATGGGTGGCCAATCAGAGTAGGCTGGGGTGGGCAGGGAGCGAATTCAAATTTGGAGATCAAACCAAGTTCAACACCCCTGTAGTACAGGCTGGATCAAGCCTGAACTGAAGTCAATCACATCTGGATTGCCTTAATACATCCTCCATAAGGCTGCGTAGGAAGAGTGTTCTTGAACTACAATTCGTTCAAGCAGGAAGCAGCTATGCTGCTAACGGGAGCTGCGTTTAGGAAGCATGTGACTCCCCTCTTGAAACAAGTGCACTGGCTTTCAGTTTGTTTCTGGGTCCAGTTGAAAGTGCGGGTGATGGCCTTTAAGCCTTCCCTAACTTGGGACTAGGATACCTGAAGGGCAACCTTCTTCCATTTGAAACTGCCCCGCTGCGGAGATCTTCATGAGAAGCCCTCTTGGGTGCCCCAACATCCCCAGAAGTTTGCTTAGTTGGGACCAAAGAGGGTCTTCTCCATGGCTGTGACCTGGCTCTAGAACGCCCTCTGAGGTAGGCTCACCTTGAGAGCCAGTGTGGTGTAGTGGCTAGAGTGGTGGACCGGGAGCTGGGAGATCTGGGTCCTAGTCCCCACTCACCATGGAAGCTAACTGGGTGACTTTGGGCCCATCACAGACTCTCAGCCCAAACTACCTCACAGGGTGGTTGTTGTGAGGATAAAATGGATAGGAAGATAATGTAAGCTGCCTTGGGTTCCTTGCAAGAGGAAAAAAGCAGGCTATAAATGCAATACATAAATAAATAAATAAAATAATCTTGCCCCTTCTTTAATGGCCTTCCAGTGGACCAGCTAAAACTAGGGATTTTGTAAAATCCATTCTATCTGCATTTCACAGATTGTCATGTGCCTTTTGTTCTGTTATCCACTCACAGACAGAATCGGATTTTTTTCCAGTTCCCCAAATTTGCACAAATTCACACTTGTGCAAATCCCCCCAAATGCAGAAATCCCCCCACCAAAAGTGCATTTTTATGCTTTACTCTATGGGGAAATGCACATTTTTGTCTAGTGTTTTTTATTTTATGTATTTTTCTAGGACTAAATTTGTGTACAATTCTAGAAAGTTAAAAAAAATGGTCTGCAAATCTGCGAAAACCATGTGACTTGGGAAAATTGTGTAAATACGTTTGGTTGTGATCTGTTTGCTTTAATTTACAAGTAAACTGTGGTTACGCCCTGTGTCTAGAGTGTCAGTCACCCCATGCCTACAGCCTAAGTCCCTCATTATTGTGAAGGGGAAGTTTGAAAGAAGGTGGGACTCCTAAGGAGGCAAGATATCCTTAAGGAGTTGCTCAGGAGGACCAGGTTATAAGGGGAACCCTGACAATTGCAAAAAGCTCCCCTGCTACCCAAAATCCCAGACATATATTAAAAAATAAAATAATGTCAGTTCATAATATTTGGCCTACCTGAATAAGCCAATTACAGTGCAAGAGATTTCAGATGTTAAGATGAGCCATAGGCAATATGTAACCCAATGCAAATGGACAAAATTTATAATTCTATGAGGCCATTGCAGTTGAGTAGACCTATTTATTTAAATATTAAATGCTTTCAAATCATAGTGTCCTCAAAACCTGAATCAAAGCATAAGTCGTCCCCCCGCCCCAAAGAAAGGAAAAGGCCCATCTTTTAGGACCAAATTAAAAACCACACCCAAAGCAAAGTAATACTTTTCACATTAGTTTACCAAAAAGAGTGGTTCCCATGACCAACTCCTCTCCCTTGCTTACTTTTCCTACAACCCACTTCTGACCACATTCAGCTTTAAGTCTTATTTTCAGTGGGTTTTACTGCCAAATATGCATACTTACGATTGCAGCCTTAAGGCGCAATCCTATGCATGTTTGGACAGAAAAAAGTCCTACAATTCCCAGCATCCCCCAGCAAGCATGGCTGGCTGGGGAATGCTGGGAATTGTAGGATGTTTTTCTCTCTAAATATGCATAGGATTGTACCCTAAGTCAGTCAATGTATCCCCAGATGTCTTCTGATATACCTCAGTATGTGGCCAGAAGCTCTGACATAAGCGCATAGTCTGTGTGTCACATTACACAAAATCTCATATGTATTATCAAGGATTGCTTGAGTTTGTGGGAAGTAAATTGCTCATAACAGCAATACACTGGTAAATATATTACATGGTTTGATTTAGAATCTTGGAACATTCTGTAAAACATTTATGAATTCACCATACCAGAAATCTTATTCCTTACAAGTTAATCTGTTGTTGCTCAAACGCACATAGTTCATCTAGCAATACTGACATGCAGCAAAAGCACCCCTTTGATAGGATGATTTTATTGGACAATCAAATTTCATTCAGTGGCTGCCTTGACTTTTAAAAGGTTTGCCTGAGGGATGCCATGAGGCCTAGACAACCCCCACAGCATGCAAGTCAAGTGGAGGGGCCACTTACGAATCACCAAAAAAGAGGAAATGCATCACCCAAAAAGAGGATAAAAGAGGACATGAATTTGCATAATTTACATTTGCTAATTTATGCGTATAGATGCAAATGTAGAAATAATTATTGCAATTCAAATAGAAATACAGTACATCTCACCATAACTGAGAAGGACTGTGACCAGGTGACCAGTGTGCCTGCCTGCCCAGGTGCTAAATTTTCATAGGCAACTAGGGATGTACGAAAATTCCGCCACGGATCTCGGGGAGGCCGAATGCCAGCGCATTCAGCCCCCCGAAATTGGTGGCAGAACGGCCTGCCACCCCCCGCCCCCCTGCGGATCCCCCCGGGATGAGACTTACCTTGGGCAGATTTCCCTGGCAGCAGCGGCTCCAGCGGCGACTCTGGCAGCGGTTTGGTGGCTTATTTTCACCGTCTTAGTCTACGTAAATCTTGACATAGACTAAGACGTGCCAAAATAAGGAACGCAAATGGCGGCCGCCATGGCCGCCGCCATTTGTGTATGCACATTATTGTTGCTGTTGTTTTTAAGTCAGCTGTGATAGGCTACGTAAACATTTACGTAGCCTATCACGGCTGACTGCAGGGACGCAAACGGTGGTGGCTATGGCCGCCGCCATTTGTGTCCCTGCTAGCCAGCGGCCAGATGTCCGGCTGCTGGCGGAGCCGGCCGGCGGCTCTGCAGAATCCCTGCGGAGCACAGCCAGCTGGCCAGGATTCCGGGGGTAGGGAACGGAGTGCCTCCCCCCCCAGCGAGGATTCCGGGGGGAGGGACGGAACGCCTCCCCCCCAACCATAAGCATAATCCACAGAAGGTAAGTGATTTTCGTACATCCCTATAGGCAGCAATTCTGACAGCTTGTTAGCTTTAAACTGGAATTGGACTAGACAGACTTTCAAATAGAGGATATCTTCGAATAGAGGACAGTTCTCTGGCAGCCCTTCAAATGGACTGTACTCTGTCAAAGAGGACACCTAGCCACCCTAAAGTCAAGGCATAAACTACGCATGGCCCCAAGACAGCAATGGGATGTGCCTGTCCGGTTACAGAAGTTCCCTCTAGGAAAAATAGGGAGGCATCTCCTTTCTTACCCCTGTGTTCAATTGCTTATGACTACTCTGACCCATGTGTCTTCCTGCCTATGCATTTTGGGTACCACAGAGTTTTGTCCCCAGTTTACCTAGTGACCATCCCAAAGGCTGTATCTGATGCTATTACCTGGTGCTGGATTCCCTCCGCCCCAACTGGGTCATTTTAGAGCAGGAAACCAGCCTCTTGCTTCCTAGGCGTTTATTGGATAAGCTATCCCTCCCTTTTGGCCCTGATTTCCATGAACCAGCAGATTGAAAAAGCATGTTTCCTTGATCAATTTGTCTGCTGTTTTTCTCTACAAGGAATGTTGTCCCTCTGATATGTGACCCATCAGCTAGAAAGCCTGATTTGAATATGAGCAACCTTTTCCCAAACTCACTATCACCAGGAATTACTGTGTCCAACTCACACACAAATAGATGTTTTAAGCACCACAAAAAGTTAATGAAAGAATTATTAGATGCTCCTAAGCAGGGACGAATAGAAGTCCCTACAGTCAGACAGCTCAGAGTGGGATAAGAAAGGCCCTCTCTGGCCATTTCTACATGAGGAATTTATTGTGTGCTTGTGATTGACCACTCACGGAAGTTTGTGGGTCCTTTACATGACATCGTCAACCTCTAAGATGTCTCCCAGTGGGTTTCCCAGTTATCCTTAAAAAGACTGGAGATAAGCTGAAATATCAAAAAATCCTGCAATTTCCACAGTGTGTAGTGTCGGCGTACTGCCATAATTCTGCCACTAGATGGCCCTGTTTCATTAAAAAATAAAGCAAGCCCTAGGCTGCTGAGAAAGGGCATGTTCAGTTCCACATCAGGTTTGTCATCTAAAGGAGCCAATTTCAATTGCACCAGGGAAACGGAAGCAACATGCTCCAGTAGGGCTGCAGAATTTTCCGTTAATGTAGAGACACCCTCTGTCAGTGAGACTGATGGGTGTGGAGTCAAGATGCTAGGAGGGTTCTTTTCTGTTATCCCCAGCACATCTTACAGTTTCTGCACTCTCTCTCTCTCTCTCTCTCTCTCTCTCTCTCTCACACACACACAAACACACACAGACACTGAATGACACAATGCACATTCTGACATTCTCTCTGTGTGTACACATGCACACACATCTGTGGGAGTGTGTGTGCAACACTGAGTGCACATCAGTGTTTGTCTGCATGAGCATCAGGGAGAATGCACAAACACACAGAAAGAAAGATACATGAAAAACTCACACACACATGCACTGCCTCTTTGTGCCAATGAATGTGTGTGTAATGTCAGTGACTGAGTGTGCAGGCAGGCACCTAAGCAACATGCTAGAGAATGCATCCGTGTCAGTCTGTGTCCATCCCTGACTGTGGGGCCCCACATATGAGCATGTGCATCAGTGGGTTCATGTGTGTCAGTGAAGGTGTCTATGTGTGGGCAACTCTATGTATGTTTCAGTGTAAATGTGTTGGTCTGTGTGTATGTGAGTGTGTGGGGGAATTAACATGTTTTTTTTATTTTTTTTTATTTATAAATAAATACTTCACTCTGGGCGAAGTACAGTGGTACAATTCAAAACAGTAAAATGATACATTAAAACATTATTTAAAAATACCCTAACCCACCCCAAATGCCTGCCTGAATAACCAAGTTTTCAGTGTGTGGCGGAAGCTCATTAAAGAGGGGGCATGGCGGAGTTCTCTAGGGAGGGAGTTCCACAGAGTGGGGGCCACCACAGAGAAGGCCCTCTCCCTCGTCCTCACCAGCCTAGCTGTCCTGGCTGATGGGACAGAGAGAAGGCCAGCCGAGGCTGATCTTGTAGAGCGGCCTGTCTGGTGTTGCTGGAGGTGCTCCTTGAGATAGGCTGGGCTGGAACTGCATAGGGTTTTAAAGGTCAAAACCAATACCTTGAATTTGGCCCAGAAAACAGCTGGTAACCAGTGCAACTCCTTCAGCACTGGAGTGATGTGATCACACCGGCGGCTTCTTTTAATCAGGCAAGCTGCCGTGTTCTGCACCAGCTGCGACTTCTAAACCGTATTCAAGGGTAACCCCACGTACAGCGCATTGCAGTAGTCTAGACGAGAGGAGACCAGAGCATATACTACCGATGGGAGCAGATGGTCAGGAAGATAGGGGCACAGCTGCTGTATCAGATGGAGCTGGTACAACACTGTCCAGCTCATGGCTGACACCTGAGCCTCCATGGACAGCTGGGAGTCTAAGATGACCCCCAGGCTATGGACCTGGTCTTTCAAGGGTAGCCGTACCCCATTCAACACCAGGTCAACATCCCCCAACCTACTCTTGTCTCCCCCCAGAAGTACTTTGGTCTTGTCAGGGTTCAGCTTCAGCCTATTCCTCCCCATCCAGCCATTCACCATCTCCAGACATTTAGACAGGGATTCTATGGCCAACCCTGGTGAAGATTTGAATGACAGGTAGAGCTGTGTGTCATCCGCATATTGATGACACCGCACCCCAAACCTCCTGATGATAGCCCCCAGTGGATTCACATAGATGTTAAATAGCATCGGGGAGAGGATGGAACCCTGTGGCACCCCACACGTGAGCGGCCACAGGTCCGAAACCTCCTCTCCCAGTGCTACCCTCTGGTACCTGCTGGAGGGGAAGGACTGGAACCACCGCAATACGGTGTCTCCAATGCCCAACCCCTCCAGGCGGTCCAGGAGGATACCATGGTCAATGGTATCAAAAGCCGCTGAGAGGTCGAGGAGAACAAGGAAGGAGCATTCACCCCTATCCAGAGCCCTCCTCATATCATCCACCAAAGTGACCAAGGCCGTTTCTGTCCCATGCCCAAGCCTGAAGCCCGACTGAAATGGATCTAGATAGTGTCAGTCTGTCACTGAGTGTGTCTGTGAATATATTTGCAAATGCATACCTAGGGTGCTAAGTCAATGTGTCTGAGAGTCTGTATGTGAGTATGAGTATTGGTGGATGTGTCAGCAACTCTTGATGAGTGTATGTGTCCGTGAGTGCACACACAAAGAGAACACACACACACAAAGGATCTTTTGTTTGCTGATGCTGGTTGTATCTGACCCTTCCTGGGTGGCCTCATTGGCTCTGATACCAACATTTAAGCAAGTATAATGTCTTATCAGTGTGTGCGTGCCTGCCTGTCCAATTTCTCGTTATCCCTCATTAATTAAGTTCTGGGTTTTAAACCAGCCATGTTTTATGTAGTAGTCTTCCTTCCGTCTCCATCCACAAATATTGCACAGCACCCAAATCACATGCTCCAATATGGTCTGTGAGTGGGATGCATGCCTGTAGGTCAGAGGAATTTCATGACAATTCGGAAACAGGATGTACGCCTTTTCACAATTTGTCTGGAGAACAGCCACAAACTCTGATGCTACCTTTGATTCTGGTCACCATGTTCCTTTTCTAACGTTATCTGCCAAATTCATCCACTGGAGGCATTAAATCAGGGGAAAGAGGTAAAAAGGGGCTGCCTTGCTTCATGGCAGCAATGTACAATCCCTCAGCCTCTTTCACAACAGCAGGCAGGGTGAAATCCAGAATCATCAGAAATCTCTTAAAGCTATTTTGAACACCTTCCAGTGCCTTGGTGTAGACTTTGAGATCAAACCCGCATGCAGCTGATGTTGGACATTTTTTGATGCACCTTTTCATCCGGAGTGTCACTTTTCTTTGTGGAGCAGTCTTGGTCTCTTCATCTGGGACTATTGGAGTCAGCTGCTACAGTGACGTTGTGGGCTGTGTGTATATGTCTGTGTTGTGTAAAACTTAATCCTTCAACATCATGGTTCATTGCAACAAAATATCTGAAGGTCAACACAGACTAGAACTTGGAGGAGACATCTGTCATGGCCATCAGCTTGCATCACTGCAGGTTCAGATGTGCTTTTCTTAAGATGGAGGAGATCTCTTGCCACTGTTGGCATGGAGTTCATGAGGTCACCCTGGATGCTTTTGGAGCTGACCCTGAATATTGGCATGGACACTGATGCCGATACTGGAACAAGAATGCTGACATTAACATTGGTTTCAGAATCCAACAGTCCTGGACAACAGCAAAAAAAGAGACCACAGTGTTTGTTATTCTTGCTCTGCTCTCTAATTAGCAACAGCCGGCTAGAGCCATGGGTTGTGTACCTTCAGTGGAGAACCATTCAAGCTGTAACACTAGGAATATTTCAGAATGTGCATATATATATATATATATATATATATATATATATATATATATATATATGCAAGTTCCATTCTGCTGCCCTTACTAGTTGAGGAAGGAGAGCCTAATGATCCAGAATGGGTGGCCACCTCTAAGAAGTCCCATTCCAAGTGCTAGTAATGTAGCAACCCACCACTTCCAATGCCGAACTCATGCTGCTGTGATAGTACATCTGCTGCTGGCATTAAGGAGCTCAGCGCCATCCAAGTCCTGAAAAGCCAGGTATCCATAGAGCAGGGATGCTGAACCTCCTTCAACCTGAGGGCCAAATTCCACTTCAGAGATGCTCTTAGGATACATTCCAGTGGTCAGCAGGGCTGAAAGCAGAAGAGACGGGGGCAAAAATAACAGCAAATTCTATCTACTGCCAGTAACTGAGTCTTAGGAGAGGCATTTCAACCTTTTAGGATAAGGGAAAAAACGCACAAAATCCAGGAAACCACTAAATGATTGGTGGCTGCAGAAAGGGGGTGGAGCCAGGGGAAGGAGGCACGGCCCTCTGGGGAACCTTGGAGAGCTGGGTTGGGGCCACAGGTGGGGCAGATTTGCCCGCTGGGCCTTAGGTTCCAGACCCATAACACAGAGCACACCTACACGTCTAGAGGATTCTTGGTCATGCACATTTTTATATTAACCATGGAGGGCACAGCATAAAGAAATTACTAGCGGAGATGAAAACAGACCACTAACATGATAGTCAGTGATCACTTCAAAGGAAAAAAACACCCATTCCTCTAAGTTCTTTCCAATGTACGCTAATATCCTTTCACTGAAATGACCACAGCTGTTCCAGTATGTCCCTGGTTTCTGAAGTTAGCAATACTTCCATTTACCAGCTCACAATAGTGACTGTTTTGTGGCTAAAAGTCAGCATGTGGCAATTCATGTTTGTAATATTTACTTTTGGTCAACTCAGTTGTGCCTCCGGTGCACCCAAAGAGAAAGGGATGGAAGCAAAGGAACATTATGACCCCAGCCTCCTGTCTTAAGTAGCCTTCAGTACCAGACTGCTTATTCAGTGTAACCCAGAAGGATGCATCCCACCACTCACTGAATCATCCACACCACTTCCTGCACAACCTGGATTTCTCCTACTTCAGTAGCTATTCAGTTCCCAGTGTGGCCTTACAAAGGTTGGCAGCTGAAGGCCTACAAAATGAATGAATGAATGAATGAATGAATGAATAAATAAATAAATAAATGGAACCCAAAGCCTCATTGTCAGTCAATTCCAATTCCAGCCATTTTCACCAGTTTTCACCCCCACACAACTTTGGTGAAGTTCATGAACTTTTTGAGCATGTTTAGTTTTGAGAGGCTCAGGAGAATGTCAATTACAAAGCCAAGAGCAACTCAAATCCATTTCCGGCTCAGAGGGAAGAATGGAACTTGTTTGGACTTCTGTCTCAAAATAAAAATCCAAAATATGTGCACACCAACAGCTGTGTCACACAGGCTTAGTCATAAACTGACCTTGTTAGTTGTAGTGCTCTGCTACTAAACAGGCAAACATTTCAAAGTGTGTCATGTTTCAATAAAATCCTTCCGATTAAACGTTTCTTTGTTTAGTATGCTTCCTGTGGTCAAAATTCAAAGCAGCCGTTGCCACGGCGAGGCAACATGGTGTAACACATCTAAGAAGATGAGTTCCTTAAACAGGAACATGCTTTTGCTCATGGGGCCAACGGAGGCTGTAGTCCAGCAATATTTGTCAGACTGAGAAGTAAACTATTACACTTTGCATATGAGCCTTCCTTCCTGTGCCCAAGGGTAGCATAGAAATAGTCAGAAACCATAACAAATGGATACAGAGATAAACGAGGGTTCCTCCTAACCAAGAACATACAGATTCCATAGGGCACTCTGGTCTTGTCTAGACAGTGGACTGGAAATGAATGTTTCCGACAACTTACTTGTCCATGCCCCCAATGTGGTTGGCCCCTACAACCTATGGGGAAGGGGGCACTGTACATAATCCCCTTTCCCAAAGATGCAGTGTTACAGCATGGAATTTCAGGTCTGGCCAGGGAAACAGAACACGATGCCACCCAGGGCAAAGCTCTAGTCTGACCTGTATGTTCGTAGAAACCCCCAGTCTTACCAGTCAGATATCAGCCAGGTGAGTAGGTGCTCTATAATATATATTCTGCCTTTCCACAAAACAATGGCAGCTAACAATAAAATACAAATTAAAGACAACATCTTAATTAAAACATAAAAACAAATTAAAAACACAATGATAAAAAATACACAGTACTAACCAATTAAAGACCACTTCAGCAACAAACCAATGTATATGTCAAAGGCCTACCTGAATAAGACATCATTGCTTGCTTGCAGAAAGACAACAGAGAGGGGGCCAATCTAGCCTCCAGGTCCATAGCCTAGGGGCAGCCACCAATAAGGCCCTCTCTCACAGTTCCACCAGATGTGCCTCTGATGGCAGTGCTATCGAGAGAAGGGCCTGCCCCAAAGAAAGATCTCAAAACCCAGGCAGGTTCATATGGGAGAATGCAGTTCTTTAGGTAGTCTGGTCCCAGGTCATATGGCTTTTATATTGCAGCCTTCCCCAACCTGGTGTCCCCAAATGTTTTGGACTTCCAACTCCCATCAGCCCCAGCCAGCCAGCATGACCAACTGTCAGGCATGCTGGGAGCTGTAGTCCAAAACATTTGGAGGTCCCCAAGTTGGGGAAGGCTGTTACATTGTATTCTGGTTTAAAATTGTTATGACCCACTCTGAGTAGTGCAGGGTGCTAGAAGGGTGGGATATGCATTTCTATTGTAAATAAACAAACTGAACCCAACCCTATAGGCTGGAAATCAAGCACATAAAGCACTCTGAAGTATTACGTCTGTTTGTTTCACCAGTTTGCTTATTACATGAAAATGTGAAATGAATGCAATAATATGCAGCCAGACACAGTTACCTCCATTGCTGGCTCCCACGTTTGAGGGCCCTTGGACAAGGCACCCTCCATGGGCCCCCTCACTCAGTGGTTCTACCTTCTCACCGCCATTATCGCCAGCTGCGACTGCTCCTCATCTTCTTTTTCACCATCGCTACCACTCGCTGGCTTGACAGGCAGAGAGCCGGGCAGCAAGGCGGCAGGGCATCTGCTGCCCCTCCTGCTCACCACCACCATTGCCTGGGCTGGAGAGAGAGGCAAGTGAACAAGCAGTTTGCCATGGTGACGAGAGGGAGCAACTCCAGGGGGCTCTTGTCAGTGGGCCTCAGCAGGTGCCCAACTACCAGGCCAGAGGCCACCTCCCAGTATTAAGGAGATTTAGAGACAGAGGACAGCATGAAGCGCGCTCTCTCTCTCTGCCCCTCAACATGACCAATGCTGGAAAAAAAATGAACTGTCAGTCACTTTTGTACAGCAAGATGGCCACATCACCCTTCTTCCTCATATGCAAAGCTCCATAGTAAAGATCCATGGAAGTGGCTACTTTAAATGTAAGAATCTAATTGCCTTGCTGAACCATACTAAGGTCCACCTAATCCAGACTTCTAAACCCCAACATCAGCCAGACACCCCTGGGAAGCTCACAAAAAGGGCTGGAGGGCAACGCTCATCCTTTATTTGTCCCTAGCACCTGAACAGGGTGCTGTTATCAGAGTGGCTGGGTGACCAGCCAGATGGGCAATTAATAAATTTAATAATAAATAAAATAAATAAACAGGGAATTTCCATTTAGTGATCATGCCTAATAGCAGTTAATAAAACTATTCTCTATCAATCCATCTAATAAATGGAAGGAGAAGTAAAACCCAGTTTGTACATCCAGCTGAAATTCTGTACAGTTTCTGAATTTGAACTGCTGAAGTCCAAAAAAATATTTGTGAGCTGCACTGGACTTCAACTCTGAAAATGTTAACAAAGACTTCCTTGGTGCCAATGGAGCCTTCCTTCCTTTATCCCTGCACATGGGGGGGGGGGAGCAGGTGAGTGGGAAGGTTTAGCCCCACTACCCGTGCACAGTGGTCCTGATCCAGATCCAGGCTCTGCAGACTTACACTAAAATAAAACAATTTAGGATCAGCTACACACTACACATTTAACATAATGTTTAATGTAGCCCAAAGGATAAAGGGTAACTCACAAAATGAATTCAGACAATGTTCAGAGTAAACCCACCAAATTAATCTTTTTAATCCTTTTAGCACATATCCCTCATATAAACACACAGCAAAATGCATGTGTGTGCATCAAAATGTGTGTGCAGCCAAAATGGCTGGTATTCAGTTTGTATACCTTTCGTTACACTGAAATTCAGGGTAGCAAAAACAAACAGAAATTTGTAGCAGCATACTACACCATCAGGAAAGAACCCTAACTTCAAACCCTTTTGATTCTTTTTCCTTCTCCTGAGTTCATGCACTGCACATAAAAAGGAGTGAAGTGTATCCCGGCCACCCGGCCAGTGCCATGCTGAGAGCAGGACAGTTAGCTTCACTCATTACTCACATTTACAACTTTGCAATATAACAAAAACATCTGTGCAGCTGAGCTTTTACCTCTTGAGGATGACAGGAAATAAATGTAATCCTTTTGGATACCAAGGGTACTAGGCTTGTAGCCACACATCTCACAACTTCAGCAGATGTGTTACGATAGCTTCCTAGCACACTGCTTTTGATGAGTAGCAGCAGCACCTGTAATTTACTAAGTAGGCAAGCTGCCAAGTTATGCATTTTTCATTGTTTGAGTTAAAAGCTGGCAATCAAGTTGCATTTTGGACCCCCTCCCCCAAGCTTTTTTAGACAGGACTGTTAATCAGTGTATCTATTTTCAGTTTCGTCACAGAACTGAAATTTGAGCTTTACAAAAGGAGCTTTTCCTTTCCTGCTACACAGCCTCTAGGTGGCATTGTGCTATAGCAGAAAATCGCCATTACACAAGTAGGAAAACACCTTTTATTTCACTTTCAGAAATAATACCCCATCTTCCCCACTCTAAAAAAAACATGTGAAAAGTGCTCTGAAAAAACAGAAGCGAAACTGGAGGATCATGACAATGTCTAAAGAACGTGTAAATAGCAGTGAGTAAAGAATCATGAATGCACATTAAATGCCTCATGTAGAAAATCTCAAAGTCTCCAACAGAGGGCAAACCATTAGCCACCCCCTAAAACAGGAGTGGAGGACCTGTGGCCCTCCAGATGTTGTTGGGCTCTTATAATCCCTGACAACTGGCCATGCTGGCTGGGGTTGATGGGAGTTGTAGTCTGGCAACATCTGGAGGTCTACAGGCTTCCCACCCCTGCCCTTAAGGATGCAAAAACAAGGTTGAAAGACAGGCTTTTCAAAATTCACCTTAACAAAATTCCTCAGAAAGAGCACATGGATTCACACGTTTGAGATTCTGAAAGAAAAATGGGATGAAAATCAAGTGCCATTCTTTTCCGTGGCCAAAAACAGCAGCCTCATTCTCCTATCTCCTCTTCAGGAAATACCATTCTTCCTTGGTTCCATAAATTTGGATTAAAGCAGCTCAGAATTTTGCATGTGTATTTTCCTACAAAATGGTAGGAAACAGAGGGGCCCTGCACTTCAGAAGGGCAATGCTTAAACTACCATACTGTAGCCATTCTTCTTAGGATGATCCTGAAATTTGGTCACATTGTTTCCCTTACAAGGTGGATTCTCTGTACCAAATTCCATACTAATAGCCCCAATTGCATTGTTTTTTTATAATCCATAGAATTTTCCAGCTAGAATGCTGAAAAAGCTATCTAGCCACTCTTGCAGCTGTCTAATTCTTCAGTGTTATATATGTCAGACCAGTTGGATGCTCCAGGGAAGCTTCTCACGTACTGTAAACATGCATATGATTGCACTAAGTCGCACTGTGTTTATTGGGGCTTACAGCTAGGTAAGCGTGCATAGGATGATTGCAGATGTCAATTTTCTTTTGACTGAGCATGTACTGGAATGTTCAGTGGAAACTTGGAGGTTTCTCATAAGGCAAAAATATCTGACGAATTGCAAGAGAAGCCAAAATGGTTTGGTAAGGTTAGTTAATTTTTTCTGAGGGGAATTGTGTACATCCCTAATTTGAAGCTCATTGTGTTTATTAAGAAGGCTGATTTAGGGTAGATAGAAGCAAACAAAGCAGAAAGTATCAGAGCCACAGCATTATCACTCTGAAAACTGTTTTAATGTTTATGTATCTTAAAAGCTTTATATTATCATGCTGGATTTTAGGGTTTGATTTTTGTGAGCCACCCAGAGGGCTTTAGCTATTGAAATAAATGAAAATAAATACATAAATAAAAATAAATGAAAACAGCAGCAGTCCTGCAGCTTTTGCCATTAGAGCTGCTCTCTACTTCTGTGGCCAAATTTAAACTGCCTGTTTTGTGGGCCTCTTGCACTCCACCCCACACTCAGGATGGGCAATCCAAAGCTGCGCAAGGCTGTTAATCAGCTGTTAATCCACTGTATCTACTTCAGGTTTTGTCACAAAACTGAGATCTGAGCACTACACAAGAGTGTTTCCTTTCCTGCTCTTCCGCTACGTAACCTCTAGGTGGCCCTGTGGTATAGCAGAATAGCACAATTACACAAGAGGAAATCACGCTTTCTTGCCCCATCAGAAATAATATCCCATTTTCCCTTCTCTAAAAAAACTTGCAGAAAGTGCTGTTTACTAACAGAAGTGAAACTGGAGGGTCACAACATCATCTAAAGAACCCATAAAAAGTCATGAGTAGGGAATGACAGGCAAAGAACAAATGCCTCATGTAGAAAAGTTCAACAGCCTTAGGGCGGAACCACATATTCTTGCTGTGGTTTGAGCCTACAAGCACATACAAGAGTTGGGAAGCAAATACGTTAGTATGGTGTAGCAGTTAGAGTGTTGGACTGGGACTTGGGAGATCTAGATTCTAGGCCCTGTTTCAAAGTTGATAGACTGCATCCCATAGATTCAAACAGACTCAGCTTCACAGAATCATAGAACAGTAGAACAGTAGGGTTGGAAGGGGCCTATAAGACCCCTTCTAAACAAACTTCCAAGTTTTATTTAAACAAAGGCTCCTATACGGAGCTCTCTCAGGCAACTCACCCTCATCTGGCCAGAAGTAGTGGGTGTTGCCCTTAACTACCTCCTGGTTACTCCCAGCAAGCAAACCCATCCAGGCGGAATCCAGCAGTTCTTTCATATTGTTAGTTTCCACTCAGCCATGAAGCTCACTGGGTGACTTTGGGACAGTCACTGACTGTCAGCCCAACCTACCTCACAGAGTTATTGTGAGGATAAAATGGAGAGAAGGAGAAGAATCATGTAAGAGAGAAAGAGGAGGATTGCCTTGGGTAGCTTGGAGGAAAAAAGGCTGCAACTATATGGCTGCAACTCTTTGGGGACTGCCCTCTTTGGGAGAGCTGGACCTGGGCAGTGGTAGCTTGTCATCATGCCTTTGCTTTAATATGGGGAACAGAAATAAGGGGAACAGAAATGGAAGAATGGGGTGAGCCCTTATACCAGGCTCTTATCACACTGCCCTCCTCACTTACAGTGGCTTTCCCATGTTTTTTGGCCAGGTGGGGGAGGCATTATCCCGGAGTGCCTTCCTACCTACTCCCTGCTATCTTCCTCTAAATTAGGGTTGGGCAACTTTTGGCCCTCCAGCTGCTCTGGCCTACAACTCCCATCAGCCCTAGCCAGCATAGCCAATGGTGAGGGATGACAGGAGTTGTAGGCCAAAACATCTGGAGGGCCAAAAGTTGCCCAACCCTGCTCTAAATTCTGGGGATGTGTGCAGGCCTTGCTATGATGGGCTTTAGACTCAGTTTCTTCTCTTGCTACTTCCAACACCCTGCCAAGAAAGGGAAGGCTTCTTAGGTCACACTCACTTTGCCCCTGCTTTTGATTAACAAGAGGTGCACGGGTCTGTCTGTGGTGAGCCAAGTTGGCTTTTCTGCTTAGAGCTCAGGACGGGAACTGCGTGCGCACACACCCACACACACACAATCAATTACAGCTTTGGTGAGTGCAGAGGCCTTTGCAGACAGCATCCTGCAGAATGCGGACAGAGAGCTGGCAGGGATGCAGTCGGTGGCATGCCATTGCACACGTAACCCTTATCAAACAGGATTCCCAAACCTCTGGTTGCTGAGATAACATAAAGGCCACAGAGGCAGAGAGAGGAAATTTCTGCAGAAAAATCAATCGGGTGTGAGGATACCAAGCTGAAGCTACCCTGCAAATAGCCCCTTTCCTACATTAGCATTACAAAGCAAATGTGTTTGGGGATGGGGGGGGTTACCTTGCAACATGCAGCTCAGCCCTTAGAGAATGAAATTTTGAACCACACAGCCTTAGAGCTTAATCACATGGAAGCACATTACAAGGCTGTAGCTGTTCTTCTTTTTTTACATATCTTTTGAAGAGCCGCTTCTGTCTCTCCCTCCGCTCCCGTTTTTCCTTACTGGGTTAGTTTTTGCCAGAACTGTTTTTAAAAGCAATGTTGATGCACTTCACTAAAAGTTGCTTTTTGCGGCTGATTTATGGTCTCCAAGGCTATGAGGGAAGAGTTGCAATCCCAGCTCTCTTGTGGTTCTGCTCTAGGAGTGCCCTAGAGAGGTAAGGGGCCCTGAAGAGGGAGCAATTGAAGCAAACTGGGGAAATGAGTCAGAAACTCAGAAAGGAACATGATGGAGCCATCACAGCACACGCACACAAATACAGGACCTCCAGGGGTAATAAGTGTACTTTTAAGATGATGATGATGATATTCACAAGCCAGAAAAAGGAACAAGAATTTGATACCTTTTTCATACCTTTTCATTCGTTTTGTTATGCATTTCCTTGTCTCATCTCCTCCTTTCCTCTGCCCCAGTTATCCCAGTGGGCCACTTTTGTCTGAAATAGCCCATATAAGAAGAAAACGTCACTGTAATTTCTCATCTTTGAAAGTGGGAGCTGAGAAGCCGCCCGAACTCCCACCAAGTAAAAGGGGGAAAGCCAACGAGTTCACATTACAAGTACTGATGCATAGAAAGGAAATATATGTCCCCTGCTTTTAACTCTTGATGTCAGCACCTCCCATGGCAGTTTCAATGAATAGGCTAATTATATGATTAGGGAATATCCTGAATGAACACAAATTAAGGTGTGACAGAACTTCATAAGCCAGGGGTGTTCTCATGCACTGTCTTTTCCAAACCTCCTTAAACAAAAAGAAAAAGAATTTAGGAACAAAGAATACAAGCATTTTAACAAGCACGCTTGTCCTCGGTCAAAGTACCAACCGATCAAAGAAGCATTGGCTCACTTCAGACATTAGACCTTCCATCCCATTACAATTGAGGTACATGATCCTGAGCAACCAAGTAATAACCATTTCTGTAGGGCCTATAGGATGGCAGAGGATGAGATGGCTAGATAGCATCACCGATGCAATGAATATGAACTTGAGCACGCTTCGGGAGAGAGCGGAGGACAGGAAGGCCTGGCGTGCTATGGTCCATGGGGTCACAAAGAGTCGGACACGACTTAATGACTGAACAACAACAAGGGCATATTCTTTCATGCTCCCTTTGTGGGTGGCTTGTAAATGGGGAACATAAAAGGTACACAAAATGCACATTCCCCTCACAACATGTGCACACATATTCCTCCCTGCCTAGTTCTTCAAAATGGGCAATAATTTGTCTGTTTTATACCTAAGAAACATCTATAGAACAGAATGCTGGACTAGATGGACCCTTGGTCTGATCCAGCATGGCTCTTCTTACATTCTTATGTTATATGACATCCTTTCCCCCAGGGACCTAGGCTAGAGCAACATATCACTCTAGCCCCTACAAGACACAAAAATCTCAGGTGTGGATGGGGTCACCATCAGGTTTGCAGCTAGCCTGTACTCGTGTGGAGCTCCTTGTGAGAACCACATCCACTAATTTGGATTTGTCAGCCAAAGAGGACTACAGAAACACCCACGGATCCAAGGATAATTACTTCTTCCGACAGGATACCACTTAAATAATTCATCTTGATGGAAGCAAGTAATATATAGTAACTGATGTCATTAGTCCATGTTGGAGAAAGGCCTCTGCTTTTTATTTAACAGGGTGTTAGGCATGTGTAGCTGTGGTTCTCCAAAGCATACCGAAGACCTAAAATGGGACTCAGTCTTCAGGAATTCTGTGTCCAGTGTTTGGCCATAAAGCTGCATGTTGTTGGAAGGGTATCATGATGCGAAGCACTTCCCACCCTTTCTAGGTTTTAATGTGATTTGACGATGTATCTACCTTCAGGCTTATTTTTGAGAGGAGGGGTGGGAAGATCAGATTCCATTTGACAGGACATACAGCAGCCAATCAGAATTCCCATTTCAAGCCAGTGGGACAAGAACTAGTCCACAAGTGGAAGGATTCTCTAGAAGATGCTTGTCAAAGATGCCTGCAGTCCTTCTAGCCTAGCTCTGTTCAAGAACTTTTGATTCTGACTCCAGCATCTACTCCTCTTCGGGGAATTCAGGTGGTTGAGCATCTTGTCAGTTTTGAAGTGAAATGGAACCACCCAAAATGATGGCAATGATTTCTACATACCTGGGGAACTCCTTAGATATGCAGAAGTATACGTTTGTAAACTAACTAAAAAAAAAAGAGTTAAATATTAAAAATACCAAAAACAGTCCAACAAGGATCTTTGTGCTTCCAGGATGTATTGAATGTTCAGGTGTCAGATGGGAGAGAAGGAAACTGGAGCGGCGGGGCATTGGCATACTCAAGCTCCTAAGAGCTTATAGCACATATCCTGGAGGGGAACATTGGGGTTGGTGGGGAGGGGAGGGAATGTGTGCTGTGAAGTTTTAAAAAAAGGTCCTCTCCCTGCATTATACAGGGATGTTTGAGGAGGTACCAAAGTAGGAAATGGAGGAAAGGGAAACCTTTCCCCTTTACCACTCTCCAGATCACCTTCCCACTACCTGCCCTGCTACGTAGCAATAAAATGCTCTGAGGATGAGAAGGAAAAAAAGGTGCCCTTTTCCCTTCCCTCCTTGATTCTCCCCACCCGCCAAAGTCTTAAAACAGCTCTCTACACAGCTCCTGTTCCAGACTGGCTGGAGCCCTGAACAAGACCACTCCAGGCAGGGCCTGGGTGGGGATACACAGGGATGTTTTGTTGAGAATCTGCACTTGTTTTAGTTTATTTGAAGGTTCAAATTGGTAGGCTGAGTATAAAATGGTAGCTCTGGGCTCAGGCGGGTGTACTTGATCCACCAATGCTTGTATAAGCTGAATGCTTATACCAGACAGGAGAAAAGGCAAAGGCGCTGGCGGGATAAGAGTTTCCTCCATATTCTTGGCTATCAGTGTAGACGGTGAGTTTATGGGAGGCAGGGAAGCTGGGACATCAAACTGCTGTATTATTTTTCAAAAGTGTCTTACCAAGAGCCCAACAGCTTTGCTTTTTTCTTTTGTGCCTCTTCCTTATTAAGCTGTGGTTATTGTTGAGAATTTTCTGCCCTTACGAGGACTGTGATTGGGTTTATCACTGTAGTTTTGCTTAAAGCAGCCTTCCCCAACCTGGTGCCCTCCAGATGTTTAGGATGACAATTCCCACCATTCCTGACCATTGGCCACACTGGCTGGGGCTGGTGGGACCTGAAGTCCAAAATATCAGGAGGGAACGAGGTTGAAGAAGGCTGACCTAAAGTCACACCTGACAAGAATGAGGCCCATTTAGAAAACAACGTTGTTGTTCATTAATGACTGCGGATGTTTGCAAGCATGGACTCAGAGGGGCACCGGGCAGATTGAAAACACAGTTTTTGAGAGAGAGACAGCGAGCATAAGTGCAATGTGACTTGGTGAAGCCCTTACTCTCTCCCTGGAGGAAAGTGGCAATCTGTCCACTTTACAGAGGACCGTCCTCTATTTCAAGGTGTCCCCTATCTGAAGGGTTGTCCAGTCCAAAGCCTGTTTTAAGATACCATAAGAAGGGAGGGAGTACAGGGGTTTCGAAGCTGCCCATCAACAGTTAGCACCTGGACAACAGCTGAATGAGCAGGCACACAGGAGATCGCCTGGTCACAAGGCTGTTAATCCTCTGCATCTACTTTCAGTTTCATCACAGAATTGAGATCTGAGCACTACATGAGGAGAATTTCCTTTCCTGCTTTTCTGCTACATAAACTCTAGGTGGCACTGTGGTATAGCAGAATAGCGTAAATACACAACAGGAAATTGCATTTCCTTACAGCTTCAGAAATAATACCCCATTTTTCCTGCTATTAAAAAGACTCACAGAAAGTGCTGTTTACAAACAGAAGCAAAACTAGAAGTCCATGACATCATCTGAAAAACTGGCAAACAACCTGACAATGGCAAGCTCACAACAAATGCCTCATGCAGAAAAGCTCACAGTCTTCCCCACTATTTTCAGATGCATTGTATTCCTATTGAAATTATAGCAGTTATTTCTAAATTTGCATCTGTACATATAAATCAGCATATGCAAATATTATGCAAATCTGTGTCCTCTTTTTTTGGTGATGCCCAAGTGGCCATCCTACCAGGGGTGTGATAGCAGAAGAGCTCCTGCCTTGTCAGAGCCCCACCCCCACCCCTGCTAGTGCTCTGCTTGCCTCATGTATTTATACATAAAATAAATATTACAAAGGTCTCATAAGTCTCCATTCCTCTCTCTTTCAAAGGAAATTAAAGCCTGCAGCAATGCCCCAGGAACTTCTCACTGCTTGGGGAAGCAAGGAGCATGTAACAGTATGCCCTTCATCACATAATAAAACATTACCTTCATATACAGTGCACCTGATTGAGCGAGGTGGGGGGGTGCTTCCCTTTTGGAGCCCTCTAAGTGTTCAGGGTTCAAATGAAGTCCAAGGTGCTAATGATCAGAGCTGTGAAAAAGTTTGTTTTCCTGTGCAGGGGTCTCCACACAATGCCTCTGTTCAGCAGCTACTGTTCACGCTTGGCAAGGTTTGGTAAAGAAATCCCACAGAGTTCAAAACCCATAGCCCAACTTGAGCTGCCCCCCTCCCCTCGCTTGCCTTCCAGCCAGGCTTTTGCCAGAGATAACAAAATAGTCACCCGTTGATCTTTGCAGTAGCGGAGAAGCTATGAATGGAGGCCAGGCAGCCGTCCCTCATGCCCCGCCGGCAGAATGGCAGCTCCTGGAGTCTGCTCACAGCCAAATGGCACTTTTCAAAATCCCCTAAGTGCATTTGCAAGCTTTTCAAATTTAGTCAGGTTTTTAATGCACAAAGCAGAGGTGCTGTCTGCCTAACATTTGCCTTGGGATTAAGAGAGTGGGGAAAACACAGGACTTTTGACTAAGCTTTAAACTCTGTGATCCCTTGACGTAATAGGAAGAAATGTTGGCAGCTCAAAAGCTTGGTTTCTTACTGGGGATGTGAAAGCTTCAAGGCTTCCCCTCCTTGAATCAAAAACCAGACATTTACATGGTCTTATTATACAGAAGAGCAACTGCTTCGTGTCCCTTAATGCTGCTTTCTTAACCACCTGGTGCTGTCAGAAGGAACCGCATTGCATCGGGAAAACACATGAATCACACTTCCTTGAAGCTTGCCTTAAAGTCTTTGAAACATGAAATTTGTTTTTGTTTTTTAAGTACTCCATCTGAGACCATAAAATTCCAGGTGAAATTATGTTGATACACAAAAAACTACCAGCCCTGATTGGAATGAAGAATGAGATTAACCAATCCAATTGCCAGTTTGGCCTCTTCTGTCACAAGATAGAAGCACATACCTGAGCTACTCAGATCAAACCACACCTAAGTCCATCACAAATGGAAGGGCGGGTGCCTTGAAAAAAGGAAGTCATCACTTATGACTTAAACAGGGGAGTCAAGCTACATGCTAGGAAGGTCACTACCAACCAATTTTACCTGGCTGAAATCCCAAACCAAGCCTAAATATTATCTCTTGATTTATTAAATTCATAGCTCATCTTTTCACTACAAACTTGTAAATCAAAGATAAAAACAAATCAATTAGGAACACAGTAATAAAGCAGTAAATGGCACCCATTAGTTGAAACCTACATCAGCAAATACGTCAGCTTAAAAGCCCAAAGCCTGTCTAAATAAAAACGCCTTTTCCCACTGGCAGAAGGACAAAGATGGAGTTAGCCTGGCCTCTCTTGGCAGGAGGTCCAGAGCCTGGGAGGAGCCATGGAGAAGGCAGCCAGACTGAGCAAAGCTCATCCTCTCTGTCTTCTGAAAACCACACCATGGTGACCTTGTTGGTCATTGTGTCAGCCTCAGGGCAGAAAGGAAAACCCCTCCCGATCCAAGCAGGTAATAGCTGCAATGCCAGTTAAGAACCCCAGGCTGCTAAAAAAGCAAATGAGTATTCCAACTATTTTACGGCTTCATTATCTTCAAGGCAGCCGAAGGGAAACTGAGAACTGTGTTTGGCAACTATCTCCATTCAAAAGCAGAGGACAGTTTAAGACACCTTCTCGCTCACCTATGACGTCAAGCCAACGAACACTTCACAGATGACTAACACACGACACCACGGCTGGATCTACACTTACCACCTTTTTTCGCTTCCAATGAGGTTTCACCGCCTGCCTTTCACACTATGCAGTAGCTGCCTCGAAATGGAACCAGAATTTCCCACTTCCGTGCTCCCGCTTTCAATACCCTAATATCCCGGCATTTCCCCTTAACGTGCTCTGATTTTCCGCCTTTGCTACCATATCCAGTCATAGTCCCCTCCCCTGCCTGTCCATATGTGGCGGTGTTTGTATTTCCCTCCTGTCCAGTCACAGCTCTCGACAGCACCATGTCTTCTTCCAGTTACCGATCGCATAGCTTCCTCAGCAGCCCCTGTTTCCTTGGCAAAAAGCAAAGGGCTGGATGTGTGCATGCTTGTCTGATCTCAGAAGCTAAGGGGGGTTGGTCCCGGTCAGTGCTTGGATGGGAGACCACCTGGGAATCAGGCTTCCTACACTGAGCAGGGGGTTGTTGTATCCCTTCAAATGAGATTAAGTTTTGCCCCCTCCTATCCCCCGCTCTGGATGTTTTTTTTTTAAATTAAGGTGATGTTTTTTTTTAAATTAAGGTGACTTTTTTTTCTAATTCAGGCATGATCTTCGAAGCTTCAAAGTTGTGAAGCTTCACAACTTTGAAGCTTCAAATATCATGCCTGAATTAGAAAAAAAAAAAATTGCGGAGAAGCCCCGATTCTGCGAGGATAATGCCTCAATTTTAAAAAAAACCTCCGGGGCGGGGGATAGGAGGGGGTAAAACTTAGTCTCATTTGAAAGGATAGAACAACCCCCTGCTCAGTGCAGGAAGCCTGATTCCCAGGTGGTCGCCCATCCAACTACTGACCAGGGCCGACCCCTCTTAGCATCCGAGATCAGACAAGCACGCGCAGGAAAACAGCACAGCACTCGAGTGTGAGCTGAGCTCACGCATTCGATGAAGCACTGCAACGGAGAAAATGGGTGAGTGTGAATAATCACATTTTAATGTGAGAGCATTTAACCCGACAGGACACTTAATTCATTGCAATGGCGGGCGCAATGTAGATCGGCCCCACCTCAAAAGTGAACAACGTAGGGCAGTTGGCAACACAGTGCCAGGACCTCCTTGGGATTTCTTCTTCCTCTTCCCCCAATGTGCTTACTTCCTCCTTCCTGAAATTTCATCCTGCTCCCACTCCGCTGCCATGCATCATTTCCTCCTCTCCGCCATGACACTCACCTTCAACCAGTGAAATATGCCTGTCGTGCCAAGAAGGTTGCCTAGTCCTGATGCAGGGTATAGTCCCTTTCCCTCTCCTTGCCAAGAGAAGGAGGGATTGGGCTGCACATGACCTTTAAACTGGCAAGTGCCACTTTAAAGGAACTGAACATTTTCAGCCCTGTTAGCCAGAGGCACCATTAATACTGGACTGCGGGGCAAATGTCCAGGGGCCCACAGCCTGGAGGGCCCCCAGGCAACACTGAGAAGGCATGCAGCTGCAAGCAAAATTTCTGCACTGGCTGGGAAAATTTCTGAATACTTCACAAATTTTAACGTGAAGTATTCTCCCAGACTGGGAGAGTGGCAGTGAGCTGAGCCAATCCGACACTACCTTTTGAGGGGTGCAGCCAAAGAGGGCAGGTTTCCCCTGTTTTGTCTTCATGCTAGTGTAAATTAGTGATGAGTGAGGAAACCCAACCCATGATAGATTCATAATTAGGTGCAACCAGCTGAGCTATTTTTGAGCACTGCCTCCCCCAAAAGAGAAATCGCTCTGTTATTTCCAATTCAGACAGCACATTGCTTCTGATTTATCATTAAGAGTAACACAGGTTTGAATCCTGACCCCCCCACACTTACCTGTTGGCATTCACAACTGCTGCTTCAAACAGTGGCAGGAAGGAAGGTATCTTTCTCTGTCTCCTTCCTTCTCTCTGTCTCTGACTTTTCTACATGAGGATTTTCATCTGCAATGGCTACTTTTGGTTTCGTTGCAGAATTGAGATTTCAGCACTATATGATGAGTGTTTCCTTTCCTGCTTTTCTATTACATAACGTCTAGGTGGCACTGTGGTATAGCAGAATAGCACAAATGCACAAGAGGAAATCACATATCCTTTCACCATCAGAAGTAATACCCTATTTTCTCTGGTCTAAAAAAAATGCAAAAAGTGCTGTTTACAAACAGAAGTGAAACTGGAGGGTCACAATGTCATCTAAAAAACTTGTAAACGACTATGAGTAGGGAATGATGAGTGCACAATCAATGTCTTGTGTAGAAAAGCTCTGAATTGGAGCAGAATGTGGGGAGCACAATTCAGAATTCTGGTGCACTTCACGAATGTGCCAAATTCATATTCCAAAGCAGGTTATTTTGAAGGTTAGAAAACATCACTAGTGCTTATTTTATTTTATTATTTATTATATTTATATTGCATCTTTTTTCCTGCAAGGACGCCAAGGCAGCTTACATAATCCTGCCTCTCCATTTTATCTTCACAACAAGCCTGTGAGGTAGGTTAGTCTGAGAATTGGGCCAGATCTACACCTTGTGTCAAATCATTACGACCCCATCATTATAATGCCATATCCCTCTTGCACGTTTATACCTCGTACAACACACAATGACATTTGTTGTGGTATTTTGGATAATGTGGAATAAAAAGCAGGAAATAATACTATGAAAGTGGTATATCGAATGTGCAATGTGCCCCAACAGTTATCAGTGCACTTCAATATGGCTACAAAGCAGTAGTGTAGATCTAGCCTCAGTGACTGGCCCAAAGTCACTGAGTGAGCTTCACGGCCAAGTGGAGACTAGAACTTGGATCGTCTGAGTCCCAGTCCAACACTTTAACCACTATGCCACACTGGCTCTCCATTTTATCCTCACAACAACCCTAGTAGTGTTGATATATTCTACAAATTTATTAACTTTCAACAATCAGAACCTGTATTTTGTGTTGATAAGAGTTCCGTTAACACGGTATATAATTGCTTGGACCGGCATGAGACATGGAAGGCTATTTCTTAGCCACCTGCATTTGTGTATCTAGTAGTTCTTCTACTTTAAGAAGGATGTAGACAAACTGGTTCAGTTCAGAGGAGGACAACAAAGATGATCAGAGGACTGGAAACAAAGCCCTATGAAGAGAGACTGAAAGAACTGGGCATGTTTAGCCTTGAGAAGAGAAGACTGAGGGGAGACATGATAGCACTCTTCAAGTACTTGAAAGGTTGTCACAGAGAGGATGGCCAGGATCTTTTCTGGATCATCCCAGAGTGCAGGACACGGAATAACGGGCTCAAGTGACAGGAAGCCAGATTCCGGCTGAACATCAGGAAAAACATCCTGACTGTTAGAGCAATACGACAATGGAACCAATTGCCTGGGGAGGTGGTGGGCTCTCCCACACTGGAGGCGTTCAAGACGAGGCTGGACAGCCATCTGTCAGGGATGCTCTGACTTGGATTCCTGCACTGAGCAGGGGGTTGGACTCGATGGCCTTGTAGGCCCCTTCCAACCCTACTATTCTATGATTCTATGATTCTAGTGTCTGAGATGAAAAGCCAAGCTGCAACCTTGCATTTTAAGAACATTACATGCTGGAAAGCAACTATGCATCTGCAGCTTGCTTATCAGAGGACTATCAGTGTTGCATGTCAGGGTCATTGTTCTCCCTTTGTTTGCCAAGAAATAAGGGTGGGAGTACAGGCAATACACAGGCCTAAACAGTAAAAATGATCTTCTGACCATTCAGAACGTTGACAGCTAAGCTGAAATGGGGGACCCCTTCCATGAAAACATTAATCAGGACTGAAGTGGGACCCCTTTTCAAGACATTTTCATGATCTCATCTCACTACAAAAAGGGCTGAGAAACTGCTCTTAGAAACATTTCCAATTGGCTTGAATCACCCATGTAATCCTCACAGGAAGCATTGTCCTCTCTCTAATGGGCTTCATTTGCCCATAGTAATGTCAGCAAATAGATAAATCTGATTAGCTAGAATTTCTGATGTCATCTTGTTCAGTATGTGATCCCTGATTAACTGGAATCACTGAGCAGGAATGAAGTGGAGGGGGAACTGGCCACTGAAGCTGTAGCAGAAAGGGGAAATGGGAGGTGTGTGTTGGCAGAGTGCCTGAGAATAGTTGCAAGCAATCACAAAAAAGTGTGTGCATGTGTGTATGTGTGTTTAAATCACTTAACCCTCCCCCCAATCAAAACTAGAGAACATACGACTCTGAAGAGGAAACATTCACAACTGATGCATCAACATCAGGCTGTGTAAACTGGATGACACCATGAGGAAGTGCCCCAATACTGCTCAACTAACTTTCTAAGCGTACTCTAGGAAGCCAATTTCTGTGTGCCCAATGATGAAGAGAGTGTTTACAAATGGGCTTCCATGTTGCCCAAAGCCAAGTTTTCACATGAAAAGGATCTCTATGAAGAAGTGAGAGCCTTAGGACGAGGTTCAGAGCACAATCATGACTTCAGAAGCCAGCATTCCCCATGTGCCCGGTATTTGATTTCAGGCTGAAAGCCATTCAAGGAAGCCAAAACAAGCAGAGCCATTCCTGCCTACTTCCACAGGTCTGCTTCATCGTGGAGTATCTTGCATATCCAAAAGGACCAAAGGGGGGAGGGGGGAGAAAAGGGGGGGAAGCCACACTGCTTCATTTATCAAAAGGAAATTACTCAAGGCCCAGTTTATAAATGTTCAGAAGTTCTCAGTCAGACAAACAAGCTGCACACGTAAGTGGCATTTTTGTTTTTCGGACCCCCTCCCCCAACCCTTTTCTGATATTGTGGGAAAGGTAACATTAAAGAATACTTTGAAACACAGCTCTTATTTTTAGTTTGGCTTCACGTGACCCCCCCAAAAAAGAGCTCAGTGCCAAGGGGTAAGATTAAGGTCACTGTGGGACCAATGGATGGGTTCTTCATTGTGTGGAGACCGTGGCGCAGCTAGGACTGGACTTTGGGGCAGAGGCCCAGGGCCCCATAGCACAACCCCCCCCCCAAATGGCCATCTGGAAAGCAGCAGTGATGGGGCGGGGGGAAACAGGCTTGGCATCAGCCCTGAGCCAGCATGGGCAAGTCGGGGCCCACTGGGGCTGACACTATTCAAAACAGCAGCCTTTGTTTTTCTGTAGTCACATGATGGTGTTGTGATTTAAGTGAGCTTAAAATGTAAAACTGAACATGCTCAGAGTATTTCTCTCTTTTTCTCATCAGAGGTGGCAAAACATTTGTTGTTGTTTTTCTGTAACAGATCAGGAATGTAGGAGCCATTATAAAGCATCGAAGGATGGTGGGCCGGGGTTGGGGGGAGAAGAGAAGTGCTAGTTATGTACATGAAGTGGTTGTGTACATCAGTTAGTTGTGTATATCACAACACATGCCCACCCAAAGAGGGGCCCCAGAAGACCATGAAGTCCAGGATCTAACATTGCCTAGCTGTACCACTGTGTGGAGAAAAAAACCTTCATCTAAAGACTCCTGATGGTCTGTGTCCCATACCTCTCACTCACTCTCTCTCACATACATACACACACACACACACACACACACACACACACACAGGAAATGGCAGCAGAAGACTGAAGACCTTGCCCAGGAGTTTCCTGCAAAAGAGTAGGGATGGCAGAGAATTCCACCACGGATCTCGGGGAGGCCGAATGCCAGTGCATTTGGCCCCCCGAAATCTGTGGTGGAACGGCCTGCCACCCCCCCGCGGATCCCCCCGGGACAAGACTTACCTGGGGCCGATCTTCTGGGCAGCGGCAGCTCCGGTGGCGGCGGCTGCAGCGGCTGGTCTTCCGACCGGCTGTCCCCGCTGCCATTTGCAGGGGGGGTGTGTGTGTTTTTTTACACTGACGTGATAGGCTACGTAAGTACGCGGTTTTGTTTTGTTTTTTCCCCAGAGCCCCCCGCAGCCGGAAATCCGGCTGTGGACGGTTCTGGCCTGGCTGGGGCTGGCCGGCTGCTCCGCGGAGCCGCCACGGAGCACAGCTAGCCAAGGAGGAGGGGGGGAGGATTCCGGGAGGGGGGGAGGAACAGAGCGCCTCCCCCCCATCCAGGATTCCGGGGGGAGGGACGGAGCGCCTCTCACCCGTCCAGGATCCCGGGGGGAGGGACGGAGCGCCTCCCCCCACCACCATCAGCATAATCCGCGAACAGGTAAGTAATTTTCGTACATCCCTACAAAAAAGTCATGTGACTAAACAGGCAGAGCCCTCCCTTTCTCAGGGGATAGGTTAGCTCCAGAAGCTGCTGTCACTAGGTGAGAGTTACTTCCACCCAAGTGCTGCAATCAGTGTGCTAACCAAGCTTACCCTTCCCCACATGGTGCCTCCAGATGTGTGGGACTACAACTCCCACCATCCCCAGCTAGCATGCTTTTAAAGCTTGACTGTATTCTATCTTGTCTAGGCTGAAGTCCTCTCATTCTCCTCATTTGGCATCCAGAGCCTGTCATTATCCTGTCACTCTTATTTGTAGCATTTTCATTCCAAAAGCCAGTGTCCTGAGTGTGGTCATTACAGGCTGAGTAGAGAAGCACTAAGCCTTGGAACAATATGTCTCTGTTGGCCCTTTTCACTACAGCATAACACTGTAAGCTCAAAATTGACTTGGCATTCACAAGCGCTGCCACAAGCCCTTTTCAGTACTGCTGGTGCCACTTAACCAGCGATTCTCCCATCTTGTTCCTTTTCTTGGTCCTTATTATAAATGGGGAAAATGCATTTGGAGTCTGAGTTGGTGGTGACTGACCAGGAAAGGGATCTCAGAATTGTGGTGCATAGCTCAATGAAATAGTCAACCCAGCCCATGGTGGCTGTGAAAAAGGCAAATTCCATGTTGAGGATAGAAATTCTGTGTTGAACAGGAATCAGTAATAAAACTGCCAATATCATAATTGTTGTTGTTGTTGTTCAGTCGTTCAGTCGTGTCCGACTCTTCGTGACCCCATGGACCATAGCACGCCAGGCCTTCCTGTCCTGCGCTCTCTCCCGGAGCGTGCTCAAGTTCATATTCATTGCATCCGTGATGCTATCTAGCCATCTCATCCTCTGCCGTCCCCTTCTCCTTTTGCCTTCAGTCTTTCCCAGCATCAGGGACTTTTCCAGGGAGTTTTCTCTTCGCATTAGGTGGCCAAAATATTGGAGCTTCAGCTTCATTATCTGTCCTTCCAAAGAGCAGTCAGGGTTGATTTCCTTTAGGATGGACTGATTTGACCTCCTTGCAGTCCAGGGGACTCGTAAGAGTCTTCTCCAGCACCACAGTTCGAAAGCATCAATTCTTCGGCGCTCAGCCTTCCTTATAGTCCAGCTCTCACAGCCATACATTACTACTGGGAAAACCATAGCTTTGATTAGACGGACCTTTGTCGGCAAGGTGATGTCTCTGCTTCTTACTATGCTGTCTAGGTTGGCCATAGCTTTCCTCCCAAGGAGCAAGCGTCTTTTAATTTCATGGCTACAGTCACCGTCTGCGGTGATCTTGGAGCCCAAGAAAGTAAAATCTGTCACTGCTTCCATTTCTTCCCCTTCTATATGCCAGGAAGTGATAGGGCCAGATGCCATGATCTTCGTTTTTTTAATGTTGAGTTTCAAACCAGCTTTTGCACTCTCCTCTTTCACCCTCAACAAGAGGCTCTTGAGATCCTCTTCGCTTTCTGCCATTAGGGTGGTATCGTCTGCATATCGGAGGTTGTTGATAATTCTCCCAGCAATCTTAATTCCGATCTCTGATTCATCCAACCCGGCATTTCTCATGATGTACTCTGCATATAAGTTAAATAAGCAGGGTGACAATATGCAGCCTTGTCGTACTCCTTTCCCAATTTTGAACCAATCGGTTGTTCCATGTCTGGTTCTTACTGTTGCTTCTTGACCCTCGTACAGGTTTCTCAGGAGACAGGTAAGGTGGTCTGGTACTCCCATCACTTTAAGAATTTGCCACAGTTTGTTGTGATCCACACAATCAAAGGCTTTAGCGTAGTCAATGAAGCAGAAATAGACGTTTTTCTGGAATTCTCTTGCTTTCTCCATGATGCAGCGAATGTTGGCGATTTGATCTCTAGTTCCTCTGCCTCTTCTAAACCCAGCTTGTACTTCCGGTAGTTCTCGGTTCGCATACTGCTGAAGCCTAGCTTGTAGGATTTTGAGCATCACCTTGCTGGCATGTGAAATGAGCGCAATTGTACGGTAGTTTGAACACTCTTTGGCGTTGCCCTTCTTTGGAATTGGAATGTAAACTGACCTTTTCCAGTCTTGTGGCCACTGTTGAGTGTTCCAGATTTGTTGGCATATTGAATGCAGCACTTTAACAGCATCATCTTTTAGGATTTTAAATAGCTCGGCTGGAATACTGTCATCTCCGCTAGCTTTGTTGTTACTAATGCTTCCTAAGGCCCACTTGACTTCACTCTCTAGGATGTCCGGCTCAAGTTCAGTGACCGCACTATCATGGCTATCAGGGACATTCAAATCTTTCCTGTATAGTTCTTCTGTGTATTCTTGCCACCTCTTCTTAATCTCATCTGCTTCTGTTAGGTCCCTGCCTTCTTTGTCCTTTATCATGCCCGTCTTTGCACAAAACGTTCCCTTGAGATCTCCAATTTTCTTGAAGAGATCTCTAGTCTTTCCCATTCTGTTGTTTTCCTCGATTTCTTTGCATTGTTCATTTAAGAAGGCCTTCTTGTCTCTCCTTGCTATTCTCTGGAACTCTGCATTCAGTTGGGTATATCTTCCCCTTTCTCCCTTGCTTTTCACTTCCCTTCTTTCGTGAGCTACTTGTAAAGCCTCATCAGACAGCCACTTGGCTTTCTTGCATTTCTTTTTCTTTGGGACGGATTTCGTTGCTGCCTCCTGAACAATGTTACGGACCTCCGTCCATAGTTCCTCAGGCACTCTGTCTATCAGGTCTAATCCCTGAAATCTATTCCTCACCTCCACTGTATATTCATCAGGGATATGATTTAGGTCATACCTGAAAGTTTTAGTGGCTTTCCCTACGTTCTTCAATTTAAGCCGAAATTTTGCAAGAAGCAGCTCATGATCTGAGCCACAGTCAGCTCCAGGTCTTGTTTTTACTGACTGTATGGAGCTTCTCCATCTTTGGCTGCAAAGGACATAATCAATCTGATTTCGATATTGACCATCTGGTGACGTCCATGTGTAGAGTCGCCTCTTGTGCTGTTGGAAAAGAGTGTTTGCTATGATCAGCATGTTCTCTTGGCAAAACTCTATTAGCTTTTGTCCTGCTTCATTTTGTACACCAAGGCCATGCCTGCCTGTTATCCCGGTGATTTCTTGACTTCCTACTTTAGCATTCCAATCCCCTATGATGAAGAGGACATCTTTTTTTGGTGTTAGTTCTAGAAGGTGTTGTAGGTCTTCATAGAACCGATCAACCTCAGCTTCTTCGGCCTCAGTGGTTGGGGCATAGACTTGAATTACTGTGATGTTGAATGGTTTGCCTTGGATTCGTACTGAGATCATTCTATCATTTTTAAGATTGTACCCCAGTACTGCTTTTCCCACCCTTTTGTTGACTATGAGTGCTACTCCATTTCTTCTAAGGGATTCTTGCCCACAATAGTAGATATGATGGTCACCTGAATTAAATTCGCCCATGCCTGTCCATTTGAGTTCGCTGACTCCCAAGATGTCGATGTTCAATCTTGCCATCTCATGTTTGACCACCTCCAGCTTACCTTGATTCATTGATCTGACATTCCAGGTTCCTAAACAATATTGTTCTTTACAGCATCGGATTTTCTTTTCACCGCCAGACACATCCACAGCTGAGTGTCCTTTCGGGTTTGGCCCAGCCACTTCACTCTTTCTGGCGCTACTTGGAAATACCCTCTGCTCTTCCCCAGTAGCATATTGGACACCTTCCGACCTGAGGGGCTCATCTTCCGGCGTCATCTCTTTTAGCCTTGTGATACGTTCCATGGGGTTTTCTTGGCAAGAATACTGGAGTGGGTTGCCATTTCCTTCTCCAGTGGACCACATTTTGTCAGAACTCTCTGCCATGACCTGTCCGTCTTGGGTGGCCCTGCACGGCATAGCTTATGGCTTCACTGAGTTACGCAAGCCCCTTCGCCACAACAAGGCAGTGATCCATGAAGGGGAATATCATAATACCTTTAGATAAATCTATGGTGTGACCACAGGTGAAATATTGTGCACAGCCCTGGTCAAAAATGATATTGTAGAGCTGGAGAAGGTGGAGAAAAGAGCAACCAGTGGCTAGAACAACTTCCCTATGAGGAAAGGTTAGGACATTTGATGCTGTTAAGCTTAGAAAAAAGGGAAATAAGGAGAGACATGATAGAGGTGTATAAAATTATGCATGCAGAGTGAAAGTGGATAATTTCACTCATAATACTAGAACCAGCGTCATGCAATGAAGCTGAATGGGAGGAGATTCAGGGCACATTAAAAGAAACTACTTCACACAGCACATAGTAAAACTATGGAATTTGCTACCACAAGATGTAGTCATGGCCACCAACCTAGATGGCTTTAAAAGGGGATTAGACATATTCATGGAGGATAAAGCTATCAATGGCTACTAGTCATGAGGGCTAAATATTACCTCCAGGATTGGAGGCAATATGCCTCTGTATGCCATTTGCTAGGAACACAAGCAGGAAGGTGCTATTGCCCTTTTATCCTACTTATAGGCTTCCCATATGCAACTGGTTGGCCGCTGTGTGAACAGAATGATGGACCTTTCTTAATGGTTTCTTAAGCCCATAAAAATGAGACTCCTATGGTAGTTATGTGGGGACTTGGGGCTTAACCCCCCTTTGAAGAAACTCTGATCCCAAGCTCAGCTCACTAGGACAAAGCAATGGGAATGCCTCCTCAGAGCCCATATTCACTCCAAAACACAATCAGAGCCAAATCATTAGCCTGCTTGTCCTCCAGAGTAGAAGTCAGAGGAGCCCCAAACATCTGGGATTTTCCTCCTGACAATGATGCTCTATAAGCTGTTGCAAAACTTTGTAGTTTCCTCTTAATTATCAGAGTGTTGAACTGACTGAAGTTAGTAAACACATTTTATCTTCATTAACCTTCACCTTGATATCAATTGTAAAAGCCATTCTTCATACATATGGGCTCATCAGCATCATAGAAAGGCAATCAACCCTGGGTTTAAAAGAACATGGGACAACAAACCTATCAGCTCACTCTGGCAATAACCCTCAAATTGTTCATTAGACACAGGCCAACCCTCTCTGTCTGTGTTTACTACTCAGCCAGAACATAAGGGAACTTTCCCCAAGCTGAATTGGGCTAAGCAATGGAAATCCCTTTGGCTCAATTTTGGAATGAGACCCCAAGCACATGGACACATGATATTGCAATCCAATCTCTGAATTTATATTATCTAAAATAAACACTTTCTGATGTTTTCTGTAGTTGACATGCAACCAAGTCCACATTGCAACAAATCCTGATAAGTGCAGTAAACAATAGCAATGACACTTCATTACACACTGAGAAACATTTGCTTAGCCTTCATACACACAGCTTTCAGTTGCCATGCAACTCCCCACAAGTCACAGTAAATAAAGCGGAGAATTTTTACAAACCAAGACAAGCATTTGGTTGCATCCGCCTTTCCAGATCACGCCCCAGCTTGACTTCCTCCTACATTCCATCAATGTTTAGCATCAAGAGCTTCTCGAAATTGTCAGCAAAAGATATTGAACTACTGCAACACCCTCTGGTGGGAAGGAGATGTCAGGAATTAATCTCAAACAGTATTTTAATTGTGAGGACTAAACAATAATTAGGCAACTGCAGCAAAGGGATCACAAATGCCATTTCTCATGCGCTCAAACGTTAACTGATTCTATGGCTTCACCCCCACCCCCTGGAGAGGGGAAACCTGTGTCTAGGCTTTACCACTTCATATGAGATGGAAGCTGTCACATTCCCAGACTCTGAGCCTAGCAGTTGTAGGTTCCAAGGCCCAAGAGTTCCAAGGCACAAACAGGAATCAGGCAAAAGGCAAGGTCTCAGCAGTCCAGGCAACAGGCAGCAAGGTTCCAATGCAACACAGCAGACCAGAAGTAGGCAGAAAGAGAGTCAGAGTTCAGTTCAGAAGTTATCATGACAGGAAGCACTCTGGAATCAAGGTAAGCTGGATTCAGGAAGGTCTGGTCAACATTATATCCAGCAATTCTCTCAGCCTTACACTGCTGTTTTTATGCAGAGGCTGTCAAAGCCACAACCAAGCCTCAGCTGTGAGCTGTTAGTGACCACAGCTCAAAAGGTCCTCCTTGTGAGCAAGCCCCATACATGCAAGTAGACCTTTTCTCACCAGGAGACGTCTGGCTCAGTCTAACGCTACTTCTGAGTTCCTGAAAAGGCACTGTCTTTCCCAAGAGCTTGGGGGTTTCTTTGCTTCCACCTCTGAGGCAGAGTCCTTGTCCTCCACAGGGGATGCCCTCATGGTATTCACCCCTGAGGGTCTGGGGTCCTCCTGGTCTACTGGCAGATCCTGGGCATTGCTGGTGGCAGATGGTTCCAGGTCCTCCAGCTCTTCCTCCAAGGAGGAGTCTTCCAGTGGAGCATAACAGGAGCTCACACAACTGAAAGGTCCTCCATAGAAATTATTCTCACAACATTAAAAACAACAACAAAAACTACTACACCCAGAAGAGCTCTACTGTGCCTTCTCTCCAACATACCAGTATTCTATGTGCGGGGAATTATTTTTTGTATGGAGAACCATTCCATTATGTAAGCATCCACCTGCAATCTTAAGTAGTACAACTCAGTGACAGTTTTACCAGCCACCTGAGAATGGAAACCTCTTATCAGATGCCGAGTGTGTTACTGTAACCTTGTCCATTCATTCATTCCCTCCAAACAGTAATGTAAGGCAAATCAATGCTTGTTTGGTTTTCATTTTTTGCTGGTGGTGATATGATCCTCCTATTGAATACGGACAGGAGAGCTTTCCCAGTACGAACACTTTTGCCCGCATTCTAGCGTTCCCCAAAACTCAGCTCTCTGTTACTGTCCCTCTGTGCTGCATTCAGAAATTGCAGTCTGTCCCCTGTGTTGTGTTTCTTTTTACAGGAACCCAGCTTACATCATCCTTACCTGGAGGAGCCAGCGGAGAGCGGGAGGTCTGCTTTTGCTCCATTTGGTAGACTTAAGGAAGATCCAATGATCAAAAGGGGCTAGCTTGGCCATGGTGGTGCAGGGATGAGTAACCTCAAGACTGGATTACTGCAACATGCTTCATGGGGGGCTGCTGAGGCTAGTCTAGAAGCTACAGCTAGTGCAGAATGTGGCGCCTGGCTGTTGTCAGGCGCCACTCCATATCAGCATGTAACACCTCTGCTGAAGGCTCTGCACTGGCTGCCCAGCTGCTACTGGGCCAAGTTTAAGGTTTGAGTACTAGTCTATAAAGCCCTGAACAACCTGAGGCCAGAACATTTAAAGACATGCCTTCTCCCGTATCATCCTGCCTGTTCACTGAGGTATTCTGAAGAGGCACTCCTGGTGAACCCACATGGGTTAGAGATCTGCTTGGAAACCACCAGAGGTAAGGTCTTTAGTGTGGTGGCTCCTACCACCACACTAAAGTGGTGGAAAACAGGAAAACAGCAGGAAAACAGCACAGCGCTTGAGTGTGAACTGAGCTTGCGCATTCGATGAAGCACTGCAACGGGGAAAATGGGTGAGTGTGAATGGTCACATTTTAATGCAAGAGCATTTAACCCGACGGGACACCAAATTCATTGCGATGGTGGGCACAATGTAGATTGGCCCTCCTAAAAAGCATTGATGGCTGCTACAGTGAGGTTTGCTGAGGAATCCAAATCCTCCTTTTAAAGGTCATTCCTGACCTTGGGTTGGACAAGAGCCTGATATTCAGGCAGTGCCAGGGCTGAGTCATGGGCATTGGTCAGGAGAGAGTCAGGAGCTGGGAACTGGGAACCTGGAATGAAAGCAATCAAGATCAGAGGGCAAACCAGAAGGCAAACCTGAGAACAAATCAAGAGACCAAGTGCAAGACCAGAAATGCAAGACCCTCTAGAGCTCAGGTAGACCTTATTGCTCAAAGAAGGCTCAGTTGGAAAACAAAGTCCTTAATACTCTTTCCTGCCCAGGAGGAACCAATGACCAACCTGTCTGGGTAGAGCCAGGCCAGATCTGGAAGGTTCTTCCCCAGGAGGCTGCAGTTACATGGTTCACCAAATGGGGCAGTATTCAGCAGTTCCCAACAGGCAGGCAGCATCAGCACGAGGTCACAATGGCCATCTGGGCAGAGAAACGGCGGCAAGGTGAAAGGGACTGTTGGCAAACAAGCTTACAGGGCTTCTATTTACAGCTAGGGTGGTCCAATACCAAAATAAGTTGAGATCATGATGGTGGATACAGTAATATTGGCAGCTCCCCAGATATGAGGACAACAGCTTGCAGAATGTGCCATTGATGGGCACAGTTTGAGACACAAACAGGAGACTGGAGGGTGGAAGAACAGCAGGCACTTCATGACCCCCCCAGATACAGCAGGGCTTCAAATTTCAAGGATGTGCCCTGGGGTGGCAGAGTAGGAGAGAGAGATGCTAGGAGGCAGCTGATGGGCAAAGGAGCCATAGAATGTAAGTGAAAAGAAAGAAGGTGCCTGGCAGGGGGGGCAGAGAAAGAGTATATTGGAAGGAGTAGCAATGCTCAGCCTGGACTTCACCCCCAGGTCAGAGGGCAGCCCAGGGAACCCCAGCACTGGAAGGTTAACTTTCAGGAATACCAGCTAATAAGATAGTGAAAGGATTACTAAGAACAAAGCATAGGAGAATATATACATGACAAACAAATGAAACAGGGAGAAGATTAAAATGAAAACCAAAAACAAAACACCATCTCGGTCAAACTGAAGAAGATACAAAAGGTACCTTTACAAATCTTTACAATGGGCTTGAATGGGGTATAATTTGGGAAGCAAACAACAGAAAGAGAAAGTCTGCCAGGTCCTTGGCAAAGAGAAGCTGAAAGCCATCATCCCTGCAGTAACAGCTTTCATGGTGACCACAGTTTGGTGTAGCCAGGTTGTGGCAAGCAAAGCCCTATGGAAGGATTTCTCTGCGCATGTGTTTCCAGTCCCAAGCGGCCTGCATGTGCATGGATGCTAGTCATCATGATTCTTGCTCTCCTCATCTCTTCCCCTCTGCCTTAAATGGCTACCTTGCTATGCAACTTATTTGTGGCATGCCGTTGAGAAGTAATACTGAGACTAAAACCAAATTTAATTCACTTTCTATTCTAAGTTTAAGGTAATGAAACAAAAGAATAAGAAATGTTATTATTCTATTAGCTAAGACTAAACGCACATCCCTAATCCATTCTCTTCTTCTTTCCTACCTTCTCTTTCACTTTTTAGGGATCCTCATTTTGTTTTGTCTGCCATCAAATTTCAAACTTATATAGGACCACTCATATAGTTCTAGATCTGAATCTAAGCCCATGGGAACCTGGCCGGTATCTGACTGACATTACTCATTTTCTAATAATTTGGCCTTTTAAATTATATAATGATTTTAATAGCTTGTGTTTTACGGTTTTATTGTTTTAAAGTGTTGTTACACTGCCTTGATGCCTTCCTAGCAAAATAAAAGTGGTATATAAATAGTAATATTAATAACAACAAAAGCACGACACTGCTTAGAAGCCTTGTAGAGGAATGGCCGTGACTGGAGCCTCATAGAGGAATGGCAATGATTTCTGAAGACTTAATTCTGGACAATGTCTGTAATCGATGACAGAAAAAGGAAATATGGGTAATCACAATGGTTACGTTTCCCCAGTCCAAAAGCTTCCACTCTCTAAAGCTTCCATGGACATAGCACTAAAGATATTAAGACATCCTGTAGAATTTTTCTCTTTTCTTGTTACTATGCAAAGCAGTGATGGTTGTGCTGCTGTTGGTGTTTTATGTCTTCTCACCTACAGACAGTAATCATGTAAATAGGTTCACAATTGCCAAAATGTTTAAGGAGTTAAAGATGCTCCACATTCTTCCTGTCCCTCCAGTTTCTGTGCATCTTACGTATTGGCTATTGCTGTTGTTATTTTTAATCTACTTTTCAGGGTGCACTGCCCTTACACTACAAAAATATGGACATGCAATTACAATTAAACACACACACACACACACACACACACACCAGTAGCCACAGCTAATTATTTTTAAGCACCAAATGCAGACTGGAACAAATGAATCTTCAAGGTTTATTTTTATTTATTGTTTTTGTTGTATGATCACTGTTGTTGTTTAAATGTAAGGGCCTGGTCTAAAACAGGTAAGGGTTTGGAGGAGTCTGCGGCCTGTCTCAGAAAGCAGGCAAGAACAGAGGCTGTTCAGAATTCAAAGTGCAATGATGACTCCATCAGTTGTTATAACTGTGTTTCAGTGTAGCTCTGTGCACACACATTTAGGGCGCAATCCTATGCATGTTTAGACAGAGAAAAGCCGCTGGCTGGGGAATGCTGGGAGTTGTAGGTCTTTTCTCTGTCTAAACATGCATAGGATTGCACCCTTAAAGAGGCATTTTGCACACCTCCATTTCTCTACAGCCTCAGCTTCCCAACCGCTATAAACCTATTTTGCTTTCCCGCACTACAGTTGCCAAGGGGAGATGAGGCCAGGCTGCTAAATTCAGAAACCAGAGTTCAGGTATGATTGAATATTTAAAGCAATCACGAAGAGGCATCCTTTTGACTTCAGACTTCAGCAGTTCATTTAACATCTTGCCACCCACACATCTGCTTCACTGCTGTTTCAGCAGCTCAGCTACTCCGCTGAGCCAACAGCTTCAGAGCAGCATTGCTAATATTTGCACACTCACAGTTCAGTCAACCTCATTCCATCAGAAAACATGCAACTTTGGTAATTAATGACATATAATGCCCTCTCAAGGAGCAATACGGGCTCTTACTTGGGAAGCATTTTCCCTTAGCGCTCACACCTTATTTAGAACAGCCAAGTGGTGGAGCGGTAAGTTTTGAAGCGCAGGCGCTAATCAGGACAGTCCTCATAGCCACGCCCCCAAGGAGAGGCTGAGAATGCAGGCCGCTGTGTTGATACGTAGCAACAAATCACTTCTAGCAGTTCTCATCTCCTCCAGGAACGGATCTTTTGAAAAGCTAATGGGTCTTAATTGAGTATTCGAGACCAAGCCACCCCAAAATACTTTACGTTATAACAGGGAATATACAGACAGGGCCAGAAATATTGGAACAAGGATAACTGTTTTGGCAGTTGGCCTCCATACACCACCACATTGAAGTTGAAAGGAAACACACCCAGATGGGAGCGAAGTCAGGACTTTCAGCTGTAGTTCAAGGGGTTTGACAAAAGGGGGGCACTAACCATTCAGGAAGGACAGCCAGTGGCACACACGCACCCCCATCCTGTCCTGATTTCGCTCCCATCTGGGTGTGTTTCCTTTCAACTTCAATGTGGTGGTGTACAGAGGCCAACTGCCAAAACAGTTATCCTTGTTCCAATATTTCTGGCCCTGACTGCATTGTTGCTAAGAAAATTCATTTCCCACCAGCTACTGTGAGCATTACAACTAAGCTCAGAAGGAAGAGAAAATTCTGAAGGGGGTGGCAAATCCCTGCAAATCGAAAAGTACCTCCACGGCATTCCTGTGAGCCCTGGCTCAGCTACGCCACTGCTAAGCACTAACTAAAAATGGTCATGAATTCACCTGTCACGGTATTTCTAATTTTTTTCAATAATGTCTACTCTAGGCATTAAAATGATACCTTGACGTATCTGATACTTTTGCAAAAGAATCTTGCGTTCTGAAGCTTAGGCAAGAAGGACATTTCATTTTGATCCAACTGAAACCTGCATTGGAAGGTTAAATTCAATCAGCAATTCCTGTTTCTTCACAGGAAAAGATAAATAAATGGCAACCAGTTTGACAGTTTTAGTGCAGGCAGCGACACAGCTAGATCTTGGAGGCAGTCCGTTGGTCCCTCTGTACCAATGTTCTGTCTATTGCTTCCACGTTTTGACAGCCTGAAAATGACAAAAAATAAAAGCAACATAGTTCAAAATGATCATCTGTCCCAAATGGGCACTCCAATAATTTTATCTGAAGGACTGTTGTCTCTGTTTATTCAGGTCAGCATTAGACACACAGACTCTGCTGCAAGTGTCCCCACCTTCAGAGGTTACGTGGATATAACAACAACAGGGCCTTCTCAGAGGTGGTACCCAGTCTATGGAATGTCCTTCTCAAAGAGGTTAAGTTGGCGTCGCTTATTTATCTTTCAAGTGGCAATTAAAAATAATACTTTTTGTGCTTTTTCTCCAATGACATAAGCATCAGTGAGGGATTCCACCCTCCCTCCCCCCGCTGCAAACAAATATCACCTTCTGAGGAGGAATTTTCCTCAGGACCACAGCAGCAGAGGATGGGGTTAAATTTCCCTTCATACCTGCTCTGATCCCAATAATTATCAGCCCCCTCCCCCAGCTGATGCTACTTGTATTTTTAGAAAACTTGCACGTTAAATACAAAGACATGTTTCACATCATGTCTACTTTGACCCTTCATTTGTGATGTTCTGTGATTTTACTGAAGATTTTTTTTAAAATAACCTTATTGTAAATGCCTTGAAGACCTGTTATAATGGAAACAGTGAAGGCTGGTGGCTCCAATTCTGGTGGGGCCGTTAATCCATTCTGGGTTTTAGTCAGAACCAATCAGAACTCTAAAGCAGCTATCCAAGGTTCTGATCCTATTTGGGGGATATGGTTCAGCACCTTGGAGAGCTCCTTTAGAGTTCTGACTGGTTCTGATAAAACTCAGAATGGATTCACAGCCCCACTGAAATTGAAGCCACCAGCCTCCACTGAATGGAAAGGGAGTTATAAAGGGGGAGGACCATCAGTCAGTAGCAAAGTGTAGGCTTTCCTTGCAAAAGGTCCTGGGTTCAATCTCTGACATTTCCAGTCAAAAGGATCAGATGATGAGAAAGAATTTTGCATGAGACACAAATCACTAAATAGTGTGGCAGTTTATGTAACATTCCACAGTGTAAGACTCTTATTTCTATGTTATGGACTGTCTCTGCTTATCCGAAATGGCATACAAAAGAATAAATAACAATCCCAGTATATTCTGTAACTTACCAGAGAGTGCCATTGCTAACTGGAACTCTTCTTTCAATATCTGAAGGACTTCCTTCACACCTTCTTCACCCTAATTAAGTTAAAACGTTTTACATAAACATAGATTGTGTGGTTCCAATTTTAAGCCAAGCAACACCGCCAATATGGTAATGGATGTTCAAATACAGCTTACTGACAACTTCAGCTGCAACTATTGCTGGTTTTGAAGGAGCAGCCGGAACTGATCCTTCCTAGGTTCAATGTTCAATTCCACAGGGGGTTCCCCCTTGGGTCACTGGAGAATGTGTCAGGTTGCCCAGAAGTAAGTTAATGGACCTTGTTGTTCAAGGTATAATTACTTCTCCCAGGCATATACGAAGCATCAGTTACCCTACATTATTTTGATGCATACAGATTAAGATGGCTAGAATGGCACCATACCTATACAAAAGCATATGAATACTGTAAGACATATTGACCTGGTTCACACACAATGAACAACCCACAGTCTGTTGCCCATGGATTGTCCAAGAGCACATGAAAGTGAGCAAGCATACTGGCTCCCAACCACTGCTTTGCTAAGCAACCCAGGGATGCCCTATCCCTGGGTTGTTGTCCATGATTTATGAACCTGGTACTCTGGGGTGTTGATGGAGAAACAACCTAGAATTGTAACCCAAGAACAGAAGTCTGGCAAAACTGTTTTCCCCTGCCCACCCTGCAGTCCCCCGTGAGCCCCCTTGATCTGCTCTGGAAGGCTGAGGCACCCTCTACACATTTGGGAGATGTGAGGGGGGGCTGCAGGGAGGAAGGGAGCAAGGGAAGTCTGCTCGCATGATGTTGGATTTAAGCCATATAGATGTAACCTATATGATATACATGTCTCAAAAATCCAATCAATAAAATAGATAATAGGGATGATTCTAGAGTGATGAACGAGGTCATTTCTCACACTTCTTCAATTTATGTCTCAAACAGGAAGTCAAACATGAGTCAGAAGTTGGATGCAGCTTTGACTGAACGCTAGTGTAGAATGCTCACTGCCCCCACCATACCGCATGAGCACATAAGGAAAATATTGGGGGGGAGAGTATTTTTTATACGTTTGGGGCTCTGTCGAGATTTTGCTATTGTACCTACACTTGCTCAAGGTTTCAGTTGAAAGGACAGTGACAATTGCTACTTTAAAAGGTTGTGAACGTCTTTGCTTTTCTCCAGTAGCACTGTGAAGACCACCAAAATGGGGGGGGGGATTGCAAAGGGCAAACCGTTTAATAAAATAGTGACTTTTGTTTCACAAAATGGTGATGGCCTCTGTTTCCACTCAGCCTTAGTATAATATGATAAAATTGAATCAATATGCATAGTATGCAACAACAGATCTGTCACTGTAGCTTCAAGAAAGGCCCCTGGCTGAAAAATGAATGCACAGATCTGCTCTTCTTCCAGTAACCACTGCAGTACGTATTCAGTTACCTGATAAGCAAGTCCCCAGATTACAGGTCTTCCTACAAACACTGCTCTGGCTCCGAGGGCAAGGGCTTTGAGGACATCTGTGCCTTTTCTTATTCCACCATCTAGGAACACCTCCACCTTTCCTTCTACAGCTTCTATTATTTCAGGCAGGACCTCAATCTGTAAATGGGGGTGGGGGAGAGAATACCTTGAAAACATTTTCTAAACACTAGGCCCAAAGTTGAATGATTGAACAAGCTGGGAGTATAAGTGTCATTTTTTTTTCACATGCTGTATGCGAGCATTTAAGCCAGCCTTCACCAATACTCTGGTGTCTTCCAGATGTTTTGGATGACAACTCCCACCATTCCTAACCATTGGCCATGCTTGCTGGGGCTGATGGAAGTTGGTCCAAAACATCTGGAGGGCACCAGATTGAGGAACGCTGATTTAAGTTTAAAGTTAATTCAAAAGCTACACATCTTAAAGCTCCAGTTCCTAACAACTGGACAAACTCTGGGTGATCACCGATTTCCCTAGCTGCATTCTGACAGCATGTGACAGCAGCACTGACTCCCACTGTGGTCCCTTAATTCTCAACATCTCTGATTATTACAGTGCTCCTCCCGCCCTGTTGCTACCAGTCAGTTGCCGCACCCTGTTGGCTCTTCCCCCCTGTACATGCTAGCATCGACTAAGGACTGAGACTTGCAGTTCTTGAGAAAGAATATTGCATAGGGTACCCTCCAGATGTTTCCAATGACAAGTCCCATCAGCCTCAGCCAGCATGGCCAATGGTAAGAGATGATGGGAGTTGTAGTCTGAATCATATGGAGGGCATCAGGTTGAGAAAGGCTGAACTACGCTATAGCTCAAAGATTATGCATACAAAGCTATGCCATGTATCAACTGTACAAATGGAAAACACCTCTGATTCTAAACTCCTCAGATTAGACATTTCTACATTTCTTGGACAAGGCAAAATAATCACTTCTAGGAGAAAGGGCATTGTTGAATCATTCCAGTAGGCCAATGAAATCACCTTTTTTTGCACACTAAAATCTAACAATGCCAAACAATTCAGCTACTTGCTCAAGATCATAATTGGTCATGACACAAAACAATGACAGATGAGTTACAAGTCTTAAATCGGATGGCCACAATTTTTCCAAAGCCGAATGTGTTGATGCGTAAGACAGCAAACTTAGGAACATGCGTGTACACAAAGTGACGTTCTATACACAGAAAGTGATGTTGTAAGAGACAAGCAGGGGCATGACTCATTTCTTTGAAGGTAAAATCAAAACGTGCAAATTCAAGTCACTTGTATATTCCGACTGAGGTTTGCTAGTCATCTGGCACACAATAAAAGGGATTATTTTTCCTCTTTGGGTTTTGCTTGGCTGCCAGAAATACTTTGGTTCCACTTCCGCATATGTAAGCTCACTTTCCCATCCAGGCCTATTGTGCCAAGTGCCGTTACTTGAGTATAACAACAAGCCATAATTAAGGCACACATTTCATCAATCTGTAACTAGACACTAGGAAACAGTCACCAGTTTGGACTCAATTTGTTCTCAAAACCAAAATAAGCTAAGCCATTTAGCCAGGTTTCAAGAACTGAAGGGTTTCACTCAGAATCCAAATAGCTACTTTTATTATAAAACTTGGGGAAAGGCCTTAGCTCACTGATAGAGCACATGCCTAAGGTCCCAGGTTTAAAATCTATCTTTTAAAGGGCAACCTCAGTTAGCAGTTGATGAGAAAGACCCCTGCCCTGAAGCTCTGGAGAGCTGCTGTTAGCCAGGGCAGACAATTCTGGGCTAAGATGGACTCACTATAAGGAAGAGTCATTTAACAGCTTGCCATATGTAGGGATGTATGAGAAATTCATTTCAATTAGCTTATGACCAGAATTTACCCATTTAAAACCTCCTGGAAGTGAATACAGACACAAATGCAATCTGCACTCAAAGTCCATACACTTCTCAGCCTGTGATGTGATTCGCAGAACCAAAAAATAATGCGCTTGAAAAAGGCACATGAAAAAATGCACACCTTTGAAAAATGTGCACAAAAACACTTTAATCAATGGCAGAAGAATGGGGACATTTCAAAGGAGTGCAGAAATGAGGGGTACCTTTGGGGAAAGAGGCATGAAAACACACAAAAACATGCGTGAATTTTCGTGCAAAAGGGGAAAAAATGAATTTTGCAATCTGATATGAATCAGAATGGGCTTCCAGGTAGAATTTGGAGACTCTAAACAGCGTTGGGTTTTGCTGATTTGTACATCTCTAGCCACATGGAGAAGTTATGAGGCTTGACATTTATGGCGATGCCTTATTCTTGAAAAATTGTATTTATGGCCTATTGTATCCTTTTGGTTCAGAGCAGGTTTCAATAATTTTACCTGAAAATGTAGAGGGATAGTATCCAAAGGCCTCATGGTTTAAGTAACAAACATACTGGGCTTGAGGAACCTAAGGCTACAACCCTGTGCACCTTTACTCAGGAGTAAGTCCCCTTGAACATAGTGGGACTGACTATCCAAGTAAACATGCTGAAGATTGTGCTGCATGATTGGCAAACCTCAAACTGTCTACAGTGTTTTACTTTATGGCTTTTATAAAGCCATAAAAATATTTTCTATTTCATAACCTCAGTCTCAGGCATATCTGCACTTGCTTCTCATGTCAAGATTTTCCCTACAAAGGAGCCAGAAAGGGACCACTGACCTGCAGCAACACCTGTGAGGAAGAGGAGAAATGTCCTCCTCCTCCAGGGAGGAGAAAGTTACACTATTCAGTAGCCTCACCAAGGTCATGGCCCTCACAATCCTTGGGGGTTGGGAAATCTCAGGACAACTGGGATTTCCAGCATGTATTATGAGAGAAAATAAGTTTAGAAGTGTGTCATTTCGGGGCAGGGGGGAACCATTCAGAAATACGTATTTCAATACGATTTTTTGTGGAAATGTTTAAAAATGTAGATTAATGCAGAAACAGGATGGAGCGGACTTGTGGAAGAACACATGCAAAATTTACATGGATCAGAAATAAGACTGATCTCTACCCTCACGCAGGCCTACATAGTTGTATACAATCTATCAATTTGACACTCCAGACATGTAGTGTATCTCTCTCCATCCTTGCCTAAGATATTCAGAAAGAGACTAAATTTTCCTTCCCCATCCAGCCTCTCAGCAGGGCAATGCAGAAACTTCCCTTGCATGAGGAGCTTCCACCTCTCCCCGTCAAGCAGGATACAAAAGCTCCTCTTTAGGCACAACAGACACATGGGCAACAGAAAGACCATTGTCCATTGCGCTGTTTCCTCTTGTGGATTACATTAGAAATAGTTATGGATTACAGGATAAATTAAGACATACAAATATGCTCAAGCCAGCAGGTGGAGGTGGTGTGTGTGTGTGTGTGTTTTAAAAAGAACCATCTATTGGGTGTCCATTTTAATCATATATATTATAGTTTTTAAATTGCCTTTGTAATTCCATTTTTTAAAGGACTGTGCTTGAAAGCATTTTATAGGAACTAAAATAATCAGATCTCAATTTTTCTAAAACAAAGCAGTATAAATATTAAAGAATCATCTGGAAGCAGGTTAGAGATTGTGGACAGGTTTAGTGTGTTTATCTTTTACATTTGCATCTTTTCTACACAACCTACTTGAAATAGCCCTGCTATCTTTAGCCATCTTGAACCAAATCCAGCCACACTGGGACTTCCATGGTGCCTGCTTTATCCCTTGCGGCTGTCATATAGTAAGACAGACTTGATTAGTGTATCATTAAAAAAAGATAATTCAGACTAACCCTGCTAGAAAAAAATATCCAAATTCTAGTAGCATTTCCCTTTATTAGCTAGTAGCCTAATGCGAAGAGAAAACTCTCTGGAAAAGACCCTGATGCTGGGAAAGACTGAAGGCAAAAGGAGAAGGGGACGGCAGAGGATGAGATGGCTAGATAGCATCACCGATGCAATGAATATGGACTTGAGCATGCTCCGGGAGAGAGCACAGGACAGGAAGGCCTGGCGTGCTGTGGTCCATGGGGTCACGAAGAGTCGGACACGACTGAACGACTGAACAACAACAACAACAAATCAGGAAGCAATCCTTTTATGTATATAAAAAAGAAATGTCTGCAGCTACAAGTAAAATACCCTAAGATCAAATGTTTCTGCTTTCAATTGGTTTTCCAAAAACCATAGGCTACTTACACATCCCTATAATGTGAGCACTGAAGCACCCGTGAAATCTTAGAAGAATAAAAAAAAGCTTTAATTGCTGTAGCTGTATTTAAATAATTTGTTGGTCTCCAAGACCACATCTAAATCATTCCCCCAATACTTACAGTGGCTGGAACCCCATCCAACTGGCGTGCACCATGATTAGACACCAGGATCCCATTTACACCATGCTTCATGGCTTCTCTAGCATCATCAGCTGGAGGAGAAAAACAAGCATTGGGCCTTTACAAGTTGCAGCTGTCATAGTGGAAACTGCAACATCTGTAAAACTCTTCAACTGACACACAGAACCGAGACCAGCATTTCAGAAGGAGGTTGCCTAAGGAATGCAATTCAGCAACTATGTTAAATGCTGACACCTAGAACCAAGCTTAAGTTAACAGTTTGATTGTCTCCCAAGTCAAGGACATAATTTATTGCTATAAAAAGACCCTCGGTACCCTCTTCTGAAGAACTGATAACCAAGCATCAATCCCATGGTTCACATCTCCATCAAAACCAGCCCTTTTGCTGAGAGATTTATTGCAGGCAGAAATTAATGGTTACTATAATCATCCACACACTTAATATAATCACTTCATGATGTTTGAATGGCTTTTGATTAATTACGGCGAGCAGAGAATGAAAGAGGCTGCGCAATTCCACATATCATATGCAGTCCCAAAGAGAATGTGTGGGCCTGTACATACAGTGCATCAAGCGAGTTCAAACATACCCATTTTTCATCACACCTGCTCTGAAATTTAGTCACAAGCCAATGTCAGTTCTTACATCTGCTTAAAAGAGAACGAAATTTCATATATATTTATTATAGGGGTCTGGACCAAACCTTAAGTATTAAGTTAATCTTATATTTCATTTCAGTACTATAGCCTCAGACACACACACGCACGCACACACACACACGCACACACAGCCACCCCATTCTCAAAAACCAATCCAGCACCCTTTAGAAAAAGCAATATCATGCTATAAATGGGAGTGTCCCTTTCAGTGCATTAAAGCAGTCTTCCCCAACTTGGTGCCTTCCAGTTGTTTTGAACTTCAACTCCCATCAGCCACCATGGCCACTGGTCAGGAATTCTGGGAATTGTAGCCCAAAATGTCTGGAGGGCAGCAGGTTGGGGAAGGCTGCCTTAAAGCATTAAATTACTGAAGACAATGTTATTCAAGTTTGTTCATTTTTAGAAAGGGACAGCAGAGAACATCTTTGGCATGCGTGTGTATTGTTATTGTCTGAATACGCTCTATCTGTGTGTGTGTGTGTGTGTGTGTGTGTGTGTGTGTTTAATAATGCACACACCCAGCGGTGTAGTGGTCAATTCTGAAGGACAGGTGCTCATCGTGACAGCCCCCATCACCACTCCCCAAAGGAGAGTGCAAAGTTGCAGGCAGCTGCATTGATTCATATCAACAAACCAGTTCTAGCAGTTTTCATTTGCTAGGAGCAGGACTTTTGCAAGGACAATGGGTCTTAACTGCACATTCAAGACCAAGCCATCCCAGAATACTCTGCATTACTATTTATTCATTTTTTATTATTTTTTATTTCATTTCTATACCGCCCAATAGCCAAAGCTCTCTGGGCAGTTCACAAAATTGTACAACAAGGAAGACTATGTTGTTGCTGGGAAATCTATTTTCCCCAAGCTACTGTGAGGACTGCAGCTAAGGTCAGAGGGAACAGAGAAGCCTGAGCAGGGAGGTTAGGGGGGCAGGGGGGACCAGCTACTAAGAAAAGTGCAGGTGCTGCATCCCTGAAAGCCCCAGCTCTGCTACATCACTGCACACACCTGGAGTGGTTCCAGATGAGGCTTTTTATAATGCCATCACCCTGCCTCATTCACAGAATTTTACAGGGGGTCCAGGTGATGACATCTTCAACTTGTACCCCTGCCATGGTTTCCCACAGCTTCTGCCTTTTTCTTACCACAGAAAATCTGTTAGGGGGTCAAGAGAGAGCCCTAACTGCTGCCCAATGCTTCTGCCTATAAAGGCTGAACACTTCTTTCAACATACATATGCCAAACGTTCCTCTTCCGAGGGGCACTGAAACTTACTGAATAGACCTATATAAGCTTGACTGTTTTTTACACTATCCAACACTGAGAGGGACAGTGAGGCTGGTAAATGTTCATACGCTACTCAGTTCGTATCTTCAAAGCCAAGGAGGCCATTTACTGCCATTTATATCAATATTTTGCTCCCTCTCCAGCCTTTACCACCTCTTTAACAGATTGGCATTTCGCAGGTGGCTGCCTGCAAAAAGCACTGTCCTTTTGATGTTGTTTTGGGCTGGTTGTTTATGGTGTAGCCTGGGTGTTCAGGATTTTTTTTTTAAAGAATGTTTTATGTTTACAATGCCATTTTTATTCCATTTGGCCTCTTTTATCCACCAAACCATTTGATTTCATTACACTGCAAGCCCCTTAGGAATGTCTCTATCCATATGTGCAAACTACTCTCTGTGTTCAGGGCCACAAAGCGCTTCTGAATAGAAATGTCAGATCAATCCACAACAGAAATGAGTTCAGATTTCATGAATCTGACCTGCAGGTTCCTCAGCAGACTGGCTTTCTCAGAGTCACAGAGATTCCATGGATTTGTGGACTGCTTTTTCACTTTTAGAGGGGATTTGCGCTAATGCGCATTAGTGCTAATTCACATTAACTGATGCACATGTGTGCATTAGCACAAGTAGAACAAAATTCTGGTAAAAAAATCTGATTCCATCAATGGGCAGATGATGGAACAAAAGACACCTGACAAGCTGCAACCCTAAGACAGAACAGATTTAACAATATCTGTACATCCCTACTTCTGAGGCACAAATAACTGGGCACAATCTAGGTCATGTGCTAGGGGATCTCTTCCCGCTGTGGCCCTAGATCTATTCTGCCAGGGGAAAAGCTGCTGTCTGCTCAGTAGAACTGGCTCAGAAGCTAGCCCATTCCCCCAAACAGACAGGAGAACAGTGTGTGTAACTGTGGGACAGAATCCAGATAGCAGAGGGCCCTTGTAAGGCAGATGGGAGAGAGCAACATAGACACAATCACAGCTTTTCTGGGAAAGGGGCTTTATTAAGGAAGTCAAACAAATGGCAGTTTAATAGTTAACAGCGAAGGCTGTCCCAGAGACAGGCAGGGGAGTGAGAAGTGACCCAGCAGCAAGCCAGAGAGTCTGCAAAGTGAAGCTTCGGCATTTGGTAGGGATGGACGGAACACTTACCTTCCATTCCGTTCTGTTTCCGCTGGGAGGGGGGAGGTGCTCTGTCCCTCCCCCCAGAATCCTCGATGGGGGTGGAGGTGATCCGGTCCTCCCCCCTGGAATCCTGCCCGGCCGCCGACAGCCGGACATCCGGCCGCTGGGCAGCCCTGCAGGGACGCAAATGGCGGCTGTCATAGCCACCACCATTTGCGTCCTTGTATTTAGCTGTGATAGGCTACGTAAATATTTACGTAGCCTATCACGGTAGGGGGAAAAAAACCCAGGGTATGCAAATGGCAGTAGCTGCCGCCATTTGCATACGCTGGGCTTTTTTCCCCCCTGCCGTGATAGGCTACGTAAATACGTACGTAGCCTATCATGGCCTCCGCAGGGACGCAAATGGCGTCCCTGCGTTAGCCATGATAGGCTACATAAATACTTACGTAGCCTATGAAGAGGAAGCGAATGGCGGCCACCGGACAGCTGCCATTCACAAAGCAGCGCAGACAGGAGCAGGTAAGTGCTCCATTTCGTGTGCCTTTTGTGGGGTGGGGGGGCAGGGGCTTTGTTCCGCAACGGATTTCGGAGGGCCGAATGCACTGACATTCGGCCTCACCGAGATCCGTTGTGGAATTCTCTGACCTCCCTAGCATTTGGTGAAGAAACTGAGGTGGTTGAAGAAGTGACAATGAAAGGCCGGCAGGAGAGAGACTTATGCTGTTCCATCTTTATGCTTCATCCAAAACACCAGAAGGGGACTCCTTCACATAAATCCAAAAAGCACGGCAGCAAGTAAGGATTTTCCTTGGCCGTGGTAAGGCTTTACTGGGTGGAGTCCACTGGAAGTGGGGGGGTAGAAAAAGGACACTCAAGCCAAGATTCCCAACTCAGAGCATCTCTGGCCCAGCCTAAAATCCCACATTTGAAACAAGGCTTTCTGTTTCCATTTTAAATGCAGGATCACGACAGCCTGCTTTTACACACGCTTCTTTTCACCCTTCCCCCTTATCTGAGTCTTATGTTTCCTTATACAGTCGCTAGATAGCTCTGTGGTCTAACTCCTCTTATTCCATGTTTTCCTCTTTTCACAAGGGAACTCAAGCTGGGTAACTTGATAGCTCATTATCTCTGATCTTTTAAAAAATGGAATAAAGGAGATTTCGTGCAGGAGACACCTTGGAGATTAACAACGTCACCTAAAGGACCCGCAAACTTCTGTGAGTAACTAATTTCAATAGCAGGATAAAAGCTCCGTGTGAATAGGGATGTACGAAATGTACTTACCTTTCCTATCCAGGGCATCTGCGGTGGGGGGGAGTTGCTCCGTCCCTCCCCCTGGAATCCTCCCCAGTCGGCTCCGCTCTGTGGCGACTCTGCAGAGCTGCCGGCCAGGGCTGCCAGCAGCCGGACTTCTGTCCACTGCTGGGCTGCACCACCCACAAATGGCGGCCGCCATAGTGGCCGCCATTTGCATCCCTGCAGAGGCCGTGATAGGCTACGTATATATTTACATAGCCTATCACAGCAAAAGGCAGGGACGCAACTGGCGGCTGCTATGCCATTTGCGTCCCTGCCTTTTGCTGTGATAGGTTATGTAAATAGATACGTAGGCTTCCGTAGGGATGCAAATGGTGGCTGCTATGCCATTTGCATCCCTGCTAAGCCGTGATAGGCTACGTAAGTATCTAAGTAGCCTATCACGGCAAAAGGCAGGGACACAAATGGCGTAGCAGCCGCCATTTGCGGCTGCAGCCCGGCAGCGGCCGGAAGACGACCTGGAGCCGCTGCCGCCGCCAGAGCCACCACCGCCTCCAGGTAGGCTCCATCCCAGGGGGATTCTGCAGGGTGGCAGGGGGGGTTGCTCTGTTCCACCACGGAGTCTGGGGGGCCAGATTCTAAAGAATGTTTAGAATTCTCCAACATCCCTACGTGTGAAGAAGCACTCAGTCAGGCTATGTTTATTCCAGCAAGACCTCTTCTGGAATCACCTAGTATTCAGGGGTGTAGAGGTGCAAAAACAGACATCCAAGTGGGAACTCTGGAAGCTGAATCAGCCAGACCATCTGCTAGCAAACCATGGAGGACATATGGGAAAATTCTGGAAGACTCACTCAATCCAGGGACTCTAAAACAGTTACAGGGCAACCCCATACATGTCTACTCAGAAGGAGGTCCCATTGAGTTCCCAGGTATGTGGGTATACAATTGCAGCCTTAACATGTTATAATCAGTAGAGTAGTCTGGTTCTAGAATATTGATTTTCAGGCGAACAAAAGAATGACTATAATATTTTCCTGCTTAACAAAGGAGGTGGGTCTGGGCTTTCAGTCACGTTTGAAGTACTTCTTGTAGAGATCACTCAAAGTCTCAGGGCTCTGAGACATAGGTGATCAAATGTTGCTTTGATTAGACTAGGAATTGGAAGAAGATGGGGGCATTAATGATTCAGGAATTCCCAGACCAGCATATACAGTGTGGAGACACTCCCTTATCCATTTTAGTAGAGCAGTCTTCCCCAACCTGCTGCCCGCCAGGTGTTTTGGATTTCAACTGCTGAGAGATATTCTTAAATATGGTCAGCAGTACGTAAATCTACAAGTTGGTTCATGGAGAAACCAACACAGTTTGTGGAGAAAAATCAAATCTAACAAAAGGTGTAACTTCACTAACTGCATTTATTGAAACATTCGAAGTGTTGCATCTTTTACCTTTACCAAACTTCGTTAAATACAGTGTTCTTGGTGTAAACTCCAGGGTGGCCACTGTCATGTCCTTGTTCTGGTCCATCAATGACTTGAATCTTAAGGTTTGCCAATGAGTGCACACCACTCATGGCAATGTGGAGTTGTCCATGGAAGAAGACAGGTATAGGCAGATAGATGCAACTTGGTTTGCCTGGCTGCAAGATGCACCATGCCAGGACCCCATCCAGCCTCACCGTGAAAGTGCAGTAAAGGGTACACCAAAGAGTCACCATGACTCTCCATGAAGGAGATCTCATGGCACTGTCCTTCTTTAGGGCATACTATGAGACAACAGTCAGCTGGAGGAAAGCCGTCCAAGGTAACAAGCACAGCAGCAATTTCAGAGACACAGGGAATGTTATAGCATCCAGAGTGAGCCATAGTGTTCATCATTCTGTGGTGATGTTGGAAGCAGAGTGATACATCCATTGGTACACGTCCAGCAGCAAGTGTGGTGATGTTCTTGTGTTAAGGATTTCACTGACATATTGATACTCATTAGCGTATGGGTTAAAATTAAGTAGCAGGTTAGTGAGTGATTCCAGCTAGGTCCCAGGGCGTAGTCTGAAGGCACATGAAGCAGCCACCTTGTTGAAGCTAAGCAGGTTTGGGTCTGGTCAGTGCTTGGAGGGGAGACTACCTGGGAACTACATGTAGCTACCTTCAATTCCATGATGGAAGAAAGGTGGGATATAAATGTAATAAAATAATAATAATAATAATAATAATAATGTGCAGTCCAGTGTGCTGTACGCTACTCACTTGAGACAAGCCGCAGTGGCCTCATCGGTGTCAAGAATGTACAGCTGGCCGTAGCTTGGAGTCTCATCTGACTGCAGAGTGCCCATCAGATGGTAAACCGAGCCTTGCACCTTGAACACAAATGGATCAGGACCTTGCAACTGTGCCATCTTGAGTGGTGTGTAAAAGGAAGCAAAGCCTAGGGCACTGCTGTACTTGCGAATGTCCTTCAGGGCATTCGCCAAGGGCAGAACCATTGTTGACAAAGTTGCGGATGAAGCCCAGAACTGTGAGTGGTGGTAGTGAAACCTTTCCTCCATGGCAGCAAGGAGTTGACGATTCACCATTGAAAAGCAAGGTGTCACAGTATTGACATGGTGCCCGATAAAAAAAACCCATTGATATACTGGTTGCAGGACACATGCCGACAGGTACAGTCTGCCTCCTACACCTGGGCTGGTTTGAGATACTGTCTAATGCAAGGCTGGCCAGAGCTTCCCTGTTGTCAAAAGGCCGGTGGGTCGGCTGCATAAGGAGGTTTGCCAAGGCGGGCACAGTAGCATCTAGGTGGTGGCGCAAAGCTTCTTTTCTAGGGGCTGGAGGGGTAGAATTAGTGCAGTGACGTGTGGTGTGCTACACTCATGGTTTGCCTGCCAGTTACTACTACCAGTAAGCGTTTGACCTCTAGGCATGTTAGTAATGTGTAGAATATATAAATGTTATTTTATTAAATTTAACAGCTAGAGACTTCCTTTCTGAGCAACAACTCAACTTTGTCTGGGTTCCTTTTAGCTGTAGATGTCTCTTAATCACTTCATGGTTTGTTTACAGGCTGTATGTTACTGGCATATCATTGTATTTTGGCCTGCACCTGTGTTTACAAAGCTGTACAGAGACTTTTTGTGTGTTCACATTTCATTTTGCTCCAATTTGCAGTTGATTATGTTTAATTATACTTGACATATATTTTGATATAATAAAACTTTATAGTACATTGTTATAGGAAATAGCCTAATTATTTAAAAAACACTTTATGGACATGAATAAACTTTCAACTTTGAACAGTGAAAACTGCTGTTATTCGTGGACTCTGTGTGTCAAGAACTTTCCAATGAAATGTGTTTCATGAGAATCGGTCAGCAGGAAGGCTGTCAAAAAGGGATGAAACACTGAGGGATGGCTACAATAGAGGGTTTCAGCAGGAAACTTAAGTGCATTTTGTCCTGGCTTGCTCGATCTTTGCTAACTACTCTTTCCAGATAAAATGGAGACATTTTGAGCCAAGCATTGTGGGGATCGCAAGCTGGAGGTACATGATGCCCTTTGGCAACAGAGCCCATGGGAAAGATATATACCAAATAGATGGAAACAAATATTATGCAAATACACACCCGCTTCTGTTTGCCATTCAAAATCACCTCTGCATTCTGTTGTGACCTTCTGTAGCAGGAGTGTGGAACCTCTTTCAACCTGAGGGTCAAATTGCATTTTGGAGAAGCTCTTGGGGGCCACATTCCAATGGTGGGCAGTGCAAACAGCAAAAGGGGTGGGCCAAAATACAAAAAATACCAGCTTATTTTAGTTTTAAGGTCTTGCTGCCAGTAACTAAGCCTTGAGAGAGGCATTTTAACCTTTTAGAATAGGGGTGGGGGACTGCACAAAAGCTGGTAAATGGCAACATGATCAGTGGTCGGGGAAATGGGAATGGGTGGAGAAAGGGGTGTTACCTTCTGAGGAGCCCTAGAGGACCAGATTGGGACCCCAGGAGGGCCAGATTTGGTTCCCAGGCTTGAGGTTCTGCACCCCTGTTCTACAGCATAGGCCTTCTCCCTCAGCAGTTACATCTCTAACTCCAGTTGAACAAACCTCTGAGGATGCCTTTCGCAACAATAGGCAGTGATGTCAGTCCTCTGAGCCACTTCATATCCTCCCAGTTGATCGATGGATCGATTGCCTCCGCTACGTAAACAGATAGGCCACTGTTTTCACCATAGCCCTTCTCGGATGAAAATGCCAGATCATTTGTTTCAAAATTTTTCATTCTGAAGTTGGGGGGGGGGGAAACCTTTAAGACAACTCAGCTGGACAAGGCAATATCAATTTTAAACTCAATGTAGCTTCAATTCCCACCCCCACCCCCGCAAAAAACCCCACAACACTCATGAATGCCTAAAAAAGTCCGCTTTTATATATAATGTGTGACAAACTGCTGTGTGCAGCTCCAACCCTGCAAGGTAGTAGAGGATGCAAGACACCTTTTTGTGTATATTCCTCAGAGGTAGCACTGCATCTGTCAGGGCCTTGTAGGTTACAGCCAGAATTTCATTAGAAGTAGCCTGGCTTGGGCCTATTCAGCCTCTGGAATGACAGAATCTGTGTGAGATCTCTGTCAGTATTCTCGGAGCAGAGTCAGGGGGAGTCACCCAACTCCCTGGCCACCTGCTGGTTTGTCCTTGGCAGGCAGGGAGGCTGGAAGCTGTCTGTGAGAACGCGACAGAGGTGGGGTGGGGTTTGCAGAAGGGTCACCCAGGTTGAAGCATCAAGGCTGGGGGGCTGAGCAGTGATGCTCTGTTTAGACAGGGGCCTTGCTGAAAGGCTAACGGCCCCTGTCTGTCAAGTGATCTGGATAGGGTGTCTTACAGTCAGGCCTTCCCTTTTAAGCTGATGCAAAGGCTTCATTGCCTCAAGCCTTCTCTGGATCATTGCCTGGGCTTTGGGGGGCACTCTGCACTAGACTGTTATGGACTTGCCATGAAAAGTACTATGAGGCTTTTCATAGGCTTCAACTGTTGTTGCTGTGGATTGTGTGTGTCTGTTTGTCATCAGCTCAGCATACTGGCAGACTGGGTTTGATCTACAACTTTTGGACTTTTTGCTGCCTAGATGTAAGCAGTGCGGAGTTACCAATATGAAAGCGGTGGCACAGAACTCCCTGGGTGTCTGGGTTTACCCTTCCCTTGATAGGCCTTGACCATGTAGCCTGGAGTTATCAACAAAAGATTCAAAGTTGGACATGGTTTGTTTAGGCCCTTCACGTAGTTATCCCTTGATTGCGTGATGATTCCTTGATTCCAGAAACTCCATGTCTGGGGTTGGAACCCCGTGAAAGGATTGCCTGGGTTAGGTTCCCAGAAATCCAGAGTCCCTTCCCTTGTGTTCAGAACCATGGAGAACGACAACGGGGAAACCACGCTTATGAGGATCTCAGTCACAGTAGTAGTGTTTAGCTTTGGACTGTTCTGGAATTATGTAGAGCCTATAGCTACTGACCATCAGCTATATGATTTCTGAAGAGTGTAAACATTAAGCTTTTGCTGTGGGATTTCCTGCAATAAAGAAATCTCACTGATTTGGGTGTCCGGTGTCAGATTGCCTGAGCATGTGCGCTGGGGGAATCGGGAAACCTGACAGCATCATCAGCTTATTATTATTATTATTATTATTATTATTATTATTATTATTGAATATTAATATGCAATAGCTCATACCTTGGATACATGGGTGTCCAGGCTCATGGCTTTTATATATGGAGAAGAATAGGACCCTTTCTCAGAGCCTCCTTTAAACTCTTTAACAACCAGGAGGTCACGTTTGCCAAGCAGTCCAGCCCATGAGTAAGGCCACCCTTCAGACTAGGCAAGAGAATCACATCAGCTCCAGTTCTCAATTCAACATATTGAAGAACCAAGTAGGGAGAAGTTCAGAAAGAGTCGGTTGCTTTAAAATGGAATGAAACATCAAACTAGCTTACAAAACTTTCCTTATCTGGATCCAAGAGTAACTCATCAGAGCAGCTTTTAGGAGGTGGAAGGGATGAGGTCCACCTGGGCTCTGGGGCTGGCCTGGTCTTGCCTTCACTCTTTGCCAGCCAGCCAGACACAAGAGAAAAAGTTTCTTTTACAACCAAAGGTATTCCTGGGTTGGGTGGGGAAGGTCCAGGGGAGGGAATTCAAACTGACCAATCAATAGCCTGGGAGGACCTGATGATGCATCCTCCAGGTGATTTCTGCAGTACCTACTTAGCATAATGCTGAGTCAGCCTGGGATATACAGAGATACAAATGTTTGGGTCTATCACACTCTGGTCATGGACTTTGTTCAGAGACACTTCCAAAAAGAAAGCAGGGGGTGGGGGGAGGTTTGGTTCATCACATAATGTATAATTTAAAATAAAACAAGACACAGATATGGAGCCATTTTAGATTAACACTTACTGATTGCTCTACCGTGGTGGGGAGACATGTGCCCTACGTAGCTGAGGTTGTCTTGTGGTTGTCATCAACAGAGGCTACATACTCAGAAAAGGATCGTGCTCTTATCAGAGGAAAGTACTTCTTCACATAATGCATAACTAACTGATGGAAATATGGCCAGACAATGTGGTAACAGCCACTGGTTTAGATGGCTTTAAAGGATATAAGACAAATTCATGGAGGAGGACAGGACCATCACTGGCTATTAGCCATGAGAGCAAAATAGATCCTCCATGTTTAGAGGCAGTACCCTGTAAATACTAGATACTGAGGGTGGGAGCTTGAGATAAGGAAGGAGAGCTGCTGCATTCAAGCCCTCATTGGAAAGACAGTGTGGTGTAATGGTTACAGTGTTGCACTGGGACTCAGGAAACCTGGGTTCTAGTCCCCGTGTGGCCATGAAGCTCACTGGGTGACTTTGGGCCTGTCACTGACTCCCAGCCTAACCTCCCTCATAAAGTTGTTGTGAGGATAAAATGGAGAGGAGGAAGATCATGTATGCTGCCTTGGGCTCCTTGGAGGAAAAGGTGTTTTATATAAATGTAATGAATAAATAAATGGTGGGCTTTCTGGAGGATTTTGGCTGCTCACTGTTGAGGACAGGATGCTGGACTAGAGGAACTCTTGGTCCAATCCAGCAGAGTTTGTCTTGTGTTCAGGATTTAAGTGTATGCCCAGCATTGCACATTTAAACCCTGGCATATGCGATCTATTCTACTTGTCTCAAGTGAAGTAGGACGACTGTATGAACCAATGCTGGGAGGGAGAGAAACTGCTGTGTTCTGTAGGGCATGGTCTCTCACAAAAGACATTCAGGAAGGGGACAGGAGAAACATGGAAGTCTTTGCCAGAGAATATCAGCTTCCCCAGCACCACCAATAAATTCAGAAATATAATACAAAAACTTATCTAGGAGATGATGATTTCAACTAATGGCTTCATTCTCAGATCTGATGGATTATCCACACCCCTTAGAGAAGGTGTGCAGAACCTCAGGTCCAGGCTTCCCCAAATTGCCACACCCCCTTTCCCCCAAACACCAATCATTTGGTGGTTTCATAGCTTTTGCACATCCCCTCCCCCATTCTAAAAGGTTGAAATGCCTCTCCTAAGGCTTACTTCCTGGCAGTAAGAGGTTTAGGGCACAATCCTATGCATATTTGGACAGAAAATAGTCCTACAACTATCAGCACTCCCCAGAGAACATGGCTGCCTGGAGAATGCTGGGAGTTGTAGGACTTCTTTCTGTATAAACATCTATAGGATGGCACTCTTAAGCTCAAATGTACTGCATTTTTGTATTTTGTCCTGCCCCTTTTGCCTTTGACCGCTTGGGCTGAAAGCAGTTCAACACCTCAGCACTAGAGCCATCTCTCATGGTTATCTATTCAAACGTACATGACTGGGAGGCATAAATGTATGCAGGCACTCTTGGAGGATGCTGATTATCTAGACCCATTTCAATCTGGGTTTATCCTGGTTACAGGACTGAATCAGCCTTGGTCGCCCTGATGGAGGACCTTTATCAAGAGAGGGACGGGGTGTGTGTGTGCAACCCTGTTAATTCTGCTCAATCTCTCATTGGCTTTTGATAGCATCGGCCATGGTATCCTCCTGGATCGACTCCATGGGATGGGTATTGGAGGCCCTGTGTTATAGTGGTTCTGGTTCTACCTACGGGGCGATTTCAGAGAGTAACATTGGGTGACTATTGCTTGGCCCCTTAGCAATTGAGCTATGGGGTGCCGCAGGGTACCATCTTGTACCCAGTGTTGTTTAACATCTATATGAAGCTGCTGGGAGCAGTCATTAGGAGATTTGGAGCTAAATGCCATCAGTACGCTGATGACATGCAGTATTATCTCCCTGCGATATCTGAATCAGGAGAGGCTATGCAAATCCTGAATCAGTGCCTAAACTCAGTAATGGGCTGGATGAGGGCCAATAAACTGAAGCTGAATCCTGGCAAGACAGAAGCCCTGTGGGTGAGTTGTTCCCAGGTCCAGGAGATAGGCTCATTGCCTGTTCTGGATGGGGTTGCCCTGCCCCTGAAAGATCAGGTCCATAGTCCAGGGGTACTCCTAGGTCCATCATTGTCACTGGAGGCCCAAGTGGTCACGGCGGCTCAGAGTGCCTTTTACCAGCTTCGGCTGGTTCGCCAGCTACGGCCTCTCCTGGAAAGGGATAGTTTGACCATGGCATTAGTAACCTCAAGGCTGGATTACTGCAATGCACTCTATGTAGGGCTCCGTTAAGGCTGGTCCAGAAGCTGGAGCTAGAGCAGAATGCAACACCTCGGCTGTTGTCGGGAGCAGCCCTTTTCAGCGTGTAACTCCTCTGCTGAGGGAAATGGCGGCCTGTTTGCTACCAGGCCAGGTTTAAGGTATTACTACTAGTGTACAAAGTCCTAAACAACTTGGGACCAGGATACCTGAGAGAGTACCTCCTTCTTTACCAACCTGCCTGGTCACTGAGGTCATCAAAGGGCATGTTCCTGGTGGTTCCACATGGACCCATGGCCCGGTTGGAGTCCACCAGGAAAAGAGCCTTCAGTGTGATGGCCCCCTTCCTGTGGAATTCCCTGCCTTTAGAGGTCAGGCAGGCACCAACATTGTGATCCTTCCGGTGCCTCCTGAAGACATTATTTCAAGAGGCCTTCCTTGCATGACCAGCCGTGGTTTGTTAAATTCCACTTTGTTGGGGTGTGTCTTTTTAAAAAATGTTATAACTCTTTTAAGCTGCTGTTTTATTCTTTTACCATGTTGTTTACCACTCCGAAATCTTCTGATGTGGAGCGGTATATAAATATTGTAAAAAAAAGAGAGAAGAATAAATAATTTAGAAGGAGAGGGAAGCCAAGGTCCATCATTCTTATAGGAATCACCTCAAAGCCACAGTGGAGGCAGTTTTAAGGACTTTGGGAAAGTAAGGCTAGTTTGTAGGATTGCCATGACACTACCTATTGGACATGGTTTAATGTAAAATGATCCTTATCTGAATGATTTTTGTTGTCACCTACTTTTAGCAGAGTAGATTGGTTGCAGGGGGGCGGTTCTAAATCTGGAAGTAAATAAAACCATGCTGAGTGGCCTACTATTACTGCATCAGCATGGTGTTTAGGTGCGGGATTAGAGCAGAACTATAGAAAAATTCTGGAAATTGACCAATGCCCATAGATAAGGTACCTGAGATGCGAAGGGAGCTGAAACTTGTTGCGTACATCATCTAGGCGTTTCCCAAGAAATGGTGTGTCCACAGTCACAAAAATGCCTTTGTATCCAGTTTTCTCTGCACGCTGCACTAAGGACCTGGTGACCTCACGGTCCTTATAGATATACAGCTGCAACCAGCGAATTGCCTTTGGAGCTGCCTGAGCGACTTCTTCGATAGACGATGTGGACCATGAACTCAGCATCATCCCTGTCCCCATTGATCTGCAAGCTGAAGTGCAGGGAGTAAGTTAGCACCTGCCCACTAAACAGAGGACCCCAGGGACATAGAGACTGCTACATAGAGAATCAGCAGAGAACTTGGGGAAGGGCTGTAGTTCAATGGTAGAGCCCCTGCTTTGCAGGCAGAAGGTCCCAGGTTCAATCCCTGGCATCTCCAGGTAGGGCTGGAAAAACTCCTGCCTGAAACCCTGGAGAGTCTGGTTTGTTTAAGTCAACGTTAATCTTTTGTGCAAGGTTGACTAGCAATGGAGCTACAAACCGAACTCCTCCACTTCTTCATGGAATGTATGCCTAACAACGAGACCAGCGTTGCCAAGCCCTGATGCTATTCTAGGCCTGCCCTGGCCCAGTCTTTGCCTTGCCTGCAAATATGTATGAGCTGAAGACTGACAAGGATGGGTCCTATTGCACCCATGTTAAAACACATTCAAAGCCTTGGCAAATTCTAATTCTCCATTATACACAGAAGTAAGTTTGTCAACTCTGCCCATGTCACAAGAAATCTATTACCCAAACACAGAAAATCCCATGTCTAGGAGCAGACATGTTTCCTGAACTCATGATAGCAATGTTCTGTCATACTAACTAGCTTCCACCCACCCACCCCGCCGTCTTCCAGGAACAATTTAGGGCAAGGGTGGGCAGATTTCAGGCAGGTGCATGAGGGATCTACTTTGTTTTTGACTAGAACCTGGAGGCCACCAGCTGGAGCCAAGTACAAAACAGTGGCTCAGGTAGGCGGACATAATACAAAGAATTAAGGAACAGGGGTTTTTTAATCAGTACCAGAACCAAGCTCACAAGTCCTTTCACACAGAACTCCACTCTTGGTTTTTACCCAAGCATTCTTTTTCAGCAACCACATTGGTGGGGTGGGGTGGTGGAAGCTATTTAACCATTGTTATCGAGAAACCATTGGGAGTCAGAAACCCTTGCTGATCTACTGCAAATCACCCAGAGATCTACCAGTAGATCCCAATCTACCTTCTGCCCATCCCTGGTTTAGGAAAATGGGCACAATTTAGTGATATGCACAGGCCACACTGGTCAAGTTTTCCCTTATAAAGTCACCCCAAGAAAATCCAAAACTCTACTTCAAGTCCCTCAAGTTTAAGTGGGGAACTAATAGCAAAATGATCATTTGAGAAAGTATTTCTGATACATCCACCCTTTTTTTTTTTAAGGGATTCAACCTTGCAGGTAATGCCAAACCACTCTTAAAATTCAAGTGAGTTTAAAAGGCAGTTATGGGGAGATACATCCTTATAGAGTGTAGATGTAATTGTTGTGACATCCAGTCAACACATCCCTGTATGTGTGGCCACATTTAGCTTACTGCATAAAGTTCTAATCATTTCATCTCCAAAAGGATACCAGAGCTGGAGAAGGCATAGAGAGGGGCAATTAAAACTCAAGAGGAAGGTGCACCTTCCTTACAAGGAAAGGCCATAGCATGTCACCTGAATGGTGACACAATAAAGGTTTACAACAGTATGGAAAGAAGGATCTTTCTCTCTCATATGCTGTTAGCAAATGGACGTGGCTTCACATGGCTTGGAATAGCCCATAGTTTGATCCAACAAAGCCTTCAAGCAAATTTGCATGGCTGTCAGAGCTGGACACACTGTGCCTGCCCTTGGCCCCTGCCATGGTGTACTCCTAAAGCCCCTGGGCTTCCCCACAGGAGTGGGGAAGATGATGATGATGATGATGATTAAATTTATTAATCGCCCATCTAGCTGGTCACCCAGCCACTCTGGGCGATGTACAGCATACAATAGAACAATTCAAAACAATAAAATTATACAATAAAAACATTTTCTAAAATACCCTAACCCACCCCAAATGCCTGCCTGAACAACCACGTTTTTAATGCATGACAGAAGCTCATTAAAGAGGGGGCATGACGGAGTTCCCTAGGGAGGGAGTTCCACAGAGTGGGGGCCACCACAGAAAAGGCCCTCTCCCTCGTCCCCACCAGTCTAGCTGTCCTGGCTGATGGGACAGAGAGAAGGCCATCCGAGGCTGATCTTGTTAAGCGGCATGTCTGGTGCTGCTGGAGGCGCTCCTTAAGATAGGCTGGGCTGGAACCATATAGGGTTTTAAAGGTCAAAACCAACACCTTGAATTTGGCCCAGAAAACAACTTGTAACCAGTGCAACTCCTTCAGCACTGGAGTGATGTGATCTCGCTGGTGGCTGCCTTTAATTAGGCGAGCCACTGCGTTCTGTACCAGCTGCAGTTTCCGAACCGTCTTCAAGGGTAACCCCACATAGAGTGCATTACAGTAGTCTAAATGAGAGGAGACCAGGGCATGTACTACCGATGGGAGCAGATGGTCGGGAAGGAAGGGGTGCAGCCGCCGTATCAGATGGAGTTGATACAGCGCTGTCCGGCTCACAGCTGACACCTGAGCCTCCATGGACAGCTGAGAGTCCACAATGACTCCCAGGCTGAGGACCTGGTCTTTCAAGGGTAGCCGTACCCCATTCAACACCAGGTCAACATCCCCTAGCCTCCTCTTGTCTCCCACCAAAAGTACCTCGGTCTTGTCAGGGTTCAGCTTCAGCTTAATTCCCCATCCAGCCACTCACCGTCTCCAGACATTTGGACAGGGATTCTACGGCCAACCTTGGTGAAGATTTGAATGAGAGGTAGAGCTGTGTGTCATCCGCATATTGATGACACCGCACCCCAAACCTCCTGATGATAGCCCCCAGCGGCTTCACATAGATGTTAAATAGCATCGGGGAGAGGATGGAACCCTGTGGCACCCCACAAGTAAGTGGCCACGGGTCCGAAACCTCCTCTCCCAGTGCTACCCTCTGGAACCTGCCGGAGAGGAAGGGCTGGAACCACCGCAATACGGTGTCTCCAATGCCCAACCCCTCCAGGCGGTCCAGGAGGATACCGTGATCAACAGTATCAAAAACCGCTGAAAGGTCAAGGAGAACAAGGAAGGAGCATTCACCCCTATCCAGAGCCCTCCTCATATCATCTACCAAGGCGCCCAAGGCTGTTTCTGTCCCATGCCCAAGCCTAAAGCCCAACTGAAATGGGTCTAGATAATCAGTTTCTTCCAAGTGTGCCTTCAACTGCACCGCCACCACCCACTCAATCACCTTGCCCAAAAATGGCAGATTTGAGACTGGGCGAAAGTTGTTCAGAACTTGAGGATCCAAGGAGGGCTTCTTTAAGAGCGGTCTTATCACTGTCTCCTTGAGGGCTGATGGCATCACTCCCTTCTCAAGAGAGGCATTCACCACCGCCCTGATCCCCTCACCCGGTCTCTCTCTGCAGCCTATAATGAGCCAAGATGGGCAAGGATCAAGTAAGCAGGTGGTCGGTCTTACAGATGAAAACACCTTGTCCACTTCATCAGGAGGAAGAAGCTGGAACCGATCCCACAAAACCGGTTTGCCACAGGCCGCCTCTTGCTCACTAACTGTATCCACAGCATGCAGAGTAACACACCTAATCTGATCAATTTTATCTGCAAAGTGCCTTGCCAAGGCCTCACAGGAGGCCTTAGAATGCTCCAGTGGTTCTGGAGCCACAGGACCGACCAGGCTCTGGACCACTTGGAACAGCCTCCTGGGACAGCACTCTGCAGACGCGATGGAGGCAGCATAATATTCCTTTTTTGCTGCCTACACCGCCACATGATAGGCTGAAGATACAGCTCTAGCCCATGTCTGATCGTCTTTGAAGCGAGACTTCCGCCACCGGCACTCTAGCCGTCTCACCTCCTGTTTCAGAGCTTGTAACCATGGATTGAACCATGGTACAGTCCGAGCCCTGTTCAGGGGGAGAGAGCGTTTCGGAGCCACCTGATCTAATGCCCCAGTGATTGTGACATTCCTGCCACGTAGGGATGTACGAAAGTCACTAACCTTTAACGAAATTTGATTCGCGGTGGGGGGGAGGCGCTCCGTCCCTCCCCCCCGAAAGTCTGGCTGGGGGGAGGTGCTCCGTCCCTCCCCCCCAAAATTCTGGCAGGGGGGGAGGTGCTCCGTCCCTCCACCCCCGAATCCTGGCCGGCCGGGCCACAAATGGCGGCAGCCGTAGCTGCCGCCGTTTGCGTCCCTGCAGTCAGCCATGATAGGCTACGTAAATATTTACATAGCCTATCATGGCTGAGTAAAAAAAAAAAATGCATACGCAAATGGCGGCGCCCATGGGCGCCGCCATTTGCGTTCCTTATTTTGGCACATCTAGTCTACGTAAACATTTACATAGACTATGGCGAAAATAAGGGGAACGCAAATAGACGCTACGCTATTTGCGTTCCCCTTATTTTTGCCGTAGTCTACGTAGATGTTTACGTAGACTAGATGTGCCAAAATAAGGAATGCAAATGGCGGCGCCCATGGGCGCCGCCATTTCCGTACGCGCGGTTTTTTGTTGTTTTTTTTTACTCAGCTGTGATAGGCTATGTAAAGATTTATGTAGCCTATCATGGTATTTTTTAAAAATCTAGCCATGATGGACTACTTAAATCTTTACATAGCCTATCACGTTTTGTTTTGTTTTTTTACTGGAAATGGCGGTGGTGGCAGCCGGTCGGAAGACCGGCTGCCGCAGCCGCCACCGCCGAACCGGCGCCACAGCCGCTGCCGCCAGGAGGATTTGCCCAAGGTAAGTCCCATCCGGGGGGGGGGGCAGACCATTTTGCCACCAATTTCAGGGGGCTGAATGCACTGGCATTCGGCCTCGAGATTCGTGGCAAAATTCTCTGACATCCCTACCCACCAGGGTCTCGACCGAGTGGTCGTTGGCGTTCCCCAGAGAATCCCCAAGCATGTTCAGGAATCCATTTGGATCCATAAGATGCCTGGGGCGGACCATTTTAATGGGTCCTCCACCCCTAGGGAGGGGTTGTGGAACCGAGAAGTCCAACATCACCAGATAGTGATCTGACCATGACAAGGGGGTGGTGGATATACCCCCGACTTCCAGATCACTCCCTGCTTCTCCAGAAACAAACACAAGGTCTAGTGCATGACCAGCTACATGGGTGGGCCCAGTTAGAATATGGTGCAGCTCCCAGGAGGCCATGGTCCATGATTATAACTCTGTCTCTCAGCCTACTAATCTCCCCTGATTCAAAATGTTTTGACTGCAAAGTTATGTACTGGTTAGGGAAGTCTGGCCTTAGGACTAAAGATGTTACTGCAGGCTTCAACCACACTGAACACACTTAAATTTAATTTAATTAACACTTAAAAAAAAACAAAATCATCCCCAGGTGTACACCCTTAAGGTCCCCTTAGTTTGCTTGGCAAGTTTCAGGTGTGTAGGTTTTATGGTCTTGGTGCTATGGCAGACGAATAGACAGACACATACACTTATAAATTAGAATTTTTGGTCATCCCATGAAATTCATCAGCAGTAAGGCCAAGAACAGACTAAACATAATACTATTTCTTCCCACCATGCATAATTAACTTGAGAAAGTCATTGTCACAAGATGTGGCAATGCCCACTAGCTTAGATGGCTTTACAAGGCAATTAGAAAAAAAATCATATCATCGTCTTATCTCCCAATAGCAAACTTAATTCCCCTAGTGCCAAACCTTATGAAAAACCAGCACCCTCCATACACAAGACGATGATATCAGCAGGGTCAGGGGAACCCCAAGTTTTGCAGAAGTTCAAAAGCCCTTTAGGGGGGAAATCCTAAGGGGTGGAAGATGACCCAAACCAGCCCAATGAGGACTGTGTGAGCATGTTCGGTGGGTACTGAATGCTTCCTGACTATTGGAGGGGAGGGGAGGGGAGGGGAGGGGAGTAGAAAACCAGGGTGAGGGGGAATGGAGTATCCTGGAAAAGGCTATGGCAGGCTGATGGGAATCCTGAACAGAAGCATTTCACACTGCAACACCTTATTGCGGAGCTAACTTGTCAATGTCTACTCTACTGACTATGATAGCTAAATGGAATGTTTACAACACTATACCTCCAATGAACAGATACCAGAGACAAAGCCTTCCCATACTCTGTTGGTTGTGAATATCCCCAGAAACATCTGGGTGGTAGCTGTTGAAAACAAAATGCTGGACTAGATAGCCTTTTCAAATCAGACTGAGGTCCATTTGATGGGGTTATTCTTATTTCAACTCTGCCCTACTTATTTTCCTCTCAAGATCTGCCCCCTGCTCCACAAACAACATGTTTGCAATGCATAATAAGCAGCCCATAGAATGTCTATTCAAAATTCTACTCTATTCAATCGAATTTTTGAATTCTATGCAAAAATGTGAAAGATGCTCCAGTGTCCAGTCAAAACCTAATGTCTGATTTAGCTTATATTTACAGATAAAACAAAATAAGCCATGCTGGTCCATAACTTAAAAAATCCACAGTCAGGCAATACCTTTAATAGGACCAATTAAATATGCACAACACTGTGGGCAAACTTTGGGGATCTCCAGATGATCAGGCACGAGGTTAGAAAAAGCAGGGGTGGGGGAGGAAGAGGGATAGAAAATGTGGGGCTGACTTGATCTTGAAGTCATGAAGTCTGAATGGCCAAAGAGTCTTAAGATGGAATGGAGGAAGAGTCACAGTCTTAAATGGATTAGGCCCTACCAGGTGTTGTGTTGATTTTAGGTTATACCTAGGACAGTTGGAACAAACACATAATGGCCAATTCCCCCATTTTTAAAGTTATACAATCAAGTAGTGACTCCGATTTGTCTCCAGATCTTGAAAGCTTGCCCACCAAAGCAGCTAGGAGTTGCCAGGTAGCAAAGCAAAGTTTCACTGCAGAATTCTATAATCCCTGAGCCAGGATTAGTTGGGATCCCTGTTGGGTACAATGGACAATATGCTCAGACATCCATCCAGATCCTGTGGATGCCCATCATGCTGCTGATAGACAACTGCTTTACACTCTTGCTCCCAGAGCATCTTCTGTGTGGAGGGAGAAAGTTTGCACTTTCATTAACCAACATGATCCAAAGAGTACACACCTTCAAAGGAATCTGCCTCATCATTGCAACCATTCACACGGTAAGCACATTTCCAGCGTCGCAGTCCCTGCACAGACTGCCGAGCACAGTGGCCTCCATGTGGCAAAGTGACACTTGGGATTAGAACACTGAGGAAGGACTTCCCTACATTTATTCCCACCTCCTTGTTATCCCAGTCATTCATCTATCCCACTTACATACTCACAGTTCTTTATGCATCATTTATCTCCCTTCTGGGCAGAAATCATACAAATGTGCCACTTAACCAGGACTATGTATCCCAAGTGATTGTCATTATAATAACCCTTGAGTTGATGAGATTATTTATTACAGCTTTCTATTAAAGGTATTAGAGCTCCACCATGTGGAACATCTGCTTAATGATAGTAACTGTCTTATAGCTAATTCACTTTCTAAATAATCATGGGGTTCCCCAGACACACCACCACGACTTACTTTCCTTGGGGAGAAATTTATATACAACATACATTCCTATTCCAGTACTCCCATAGACAGCTTCTGGAAATACCTCTACATGGCAGTGGCTCCAAGGAGGGACCATAGCATTTGAAATCCTCTCACCACATGAAACAATCCTCACAACTGCAAGGAGGACAACCTCCCAAAACACATTCCTGAGGGCTGCCTGGGGCAAAGACTCTGAGCAATCAACCAGAGATATCCATATGGTGAGTGGAACCCCTGCCACAGGGTCATTTCTAACAGCTTCCTGTGTGTGAGGCATATGTGTGTGCATGCATGCACATGCACATCTGTGCAAACTACAAATGGCCTTCAGAACAAGAAAATAGGGCACCTGCCATAGGAAAGAAAAAAATGAACTGAGGCATTGCTGCACCGTGATCTAGGGTGCTTCCAGACAGAGGCCTCCTATTACTACCAATTAGAAGGCAAGAAAAACGTCTATTTCTGCTTCATTGACTACGCTAAAGCCTTTGATTGTGTGGATCACAACAAACTGGCAAATTCTTAAAGTGATGGGAGTACCAGACCACCTTACCTGTCTCCTGAGAAACCTGTACGAGGGTCAAGAAGCAACAGTAAGAACCAGACATGGAACAACCGATTGGTTCAAAATTGGGAAAGGAGTACGACAAGGCTGCATACTGTCACCCTGCTTATTTAACTTATATGCAGAGTACATCATGAGAAATGCCGGGTTGGATGAATCAGAGGTCGGAATTAAGATTGCCGGGAGAATTATCAACAACCTCCGATATGCAGACGATACCACCCTAATGGCAGAAAGCGAAGAGGATCTCAAGAGCCTCTTGTTGAGGGTGAAAGAGGAGAGTGCAAAAGCTGGTTTGAAACTCAACATTAAAAAAACTAAGATCATGTCATCTGGCCCTATCACTTCCTGGCATATAGAAGGGGAAGAAACGGAAGCAGTGACAGATTTTACTTTCTTGGGCTCCAAGATCACTATGGCAAACCTAGACAGCATAGTAAGAAGCAGAGACATCACCTTGCCGACAAAGGTCCGTCTAATCAAAGCTATGGTTTTCCCAGTAGTAATGTATGGCTGTGAGAGCTGGACTATAAGGAAGGCTGAGTGCCGAAGAATTGATGCTTTCGAACTGTGGTGCTGGAGAAGACTCTTACGAGTGCCCTGGACTGCAAGGAGGTCAAATCAGTCCATCCTAAAGGAAATCAACCCTGACTGCTCATTGGAAGGACAGATAATGAAGCTGAAGCTCCAATATTTTGGCCACCTAATGCGAAGAGAAAACTCCCTGGAAAAGACCTTGATGCTGGGAAAGACTGAAGGCAAAAGGAGAAGGGGACGGCAGAGGATGAGATGGCTAGATAGCATCACGGATGCAATGAATATGAACTTGAGCACGCTCCGGGAGAGAACGCAGGACAGGAAGGCCTGGCGTGCTATGGTCCATGGGGTCATGAAGAGTCGGACACGACTGAACGACTGAACAACAACAACAACAGAAGGCATTGTGCAGCTGTTTTTCTCAGCGGATTTTCTGTGGTAAGAACAATCAATCAACAAAGATGGAAGTAGTGGTGAGAAAACACTGGAGGGTTATGAGCAGAAGCTGGCATTGTCTAGACCTCCTGTAAAATTCCATGAATGAGGCAGGGCGATGTGCAATAAAAGTCTTGCTTGGAAGCACCTCTAGAATCTATTCTTAGTGTTACTTCCCTCAGAACGGAGGTCAGACATCCCCAGCTGGGATGGGAACAGTTTCATATTAGGTAAAGCTGGGCTGAACTCCCCTCACCCACTTTCAAGCAACCATTAGACCCCTGTGAAGGGGGGGGATATTCAGTTGCTTTCAGAGGGTTTACCTTACTTTAGATGAAATGGCTGAGGATTTGAGGTGTCCCCCCTCCCCATTTTCTAACTTTTAGAAAAGCCTCACCATCATTTGTAGTGGTGGCAAGGCTCTTCAATGCAGCCTGTTGGCTTCTGGCTACAGCGCGTCCTGGGCCAGAACACCAACGGAAATGATGTCAAGTAGCTTCGGCCCATGGATATTGCAGCCCAGCACAAGCCAGTAAGCTGCACAGAGTTCAAATGTTTTGGCCCAGCTCTAATGTTAGGAATGTCTCTGCCCCTGCCTATGACCACTGTGGCATTTCACCAGGCCTCAGATTAAATTGGCTCACAGAAGCACTTTTGTGTCTGCAGTAATAATTTCTAATGTGGGTTAAGCATTACTTGACCCTCAGTTGTTTGTCATAGATCATACATATCACTCCTTCCACACTAGCTAAGCAACTATTCAGAATGAGGGCAATCATATCACAAGTGCTTGAAAACATGTGTATGCACACACCATCTAAGGAGCTCATCAATGGAGAAAGGCTAAGTACCGTTGTAGACCCTATCTATTCTTGACTGAGACCCAAAGGGGTTAGATGGGGAGGAACACACACTACACTTTGCAAGAGTTCTCGTCTAGCCCACTGTACACTGTACACAGAAGTTGCAATTCACACACTGGCAGGCAGGCATGGAATTATGATGATTATCAGAAGGACTTGGATTTCATAAGCAGCCCCTGCCCTCACTTCCTTCCCAAATAATAGCCAGATTGGACCTGAAGTGCTGACTAGGAGTGTGCCGGTGGTAATATTTTAACAGTTATTTTTATTTGGGTTTTGTTTTTATTATTTAGTTTTAGTTTTCCACTTCTTTTTACAGGAATAACTAACTCCAAACCTTTTCAACTTGGCCCTCTTATGTTTTCTCATCTCCAGCGGGGGGCTGATGACACTTCAGTGGCTCCCGTTCAGTAGAGAAATGACTGGTAGATTGCAAACAGGCATAGCACATAAAGATGCTCACACTGGCGGCCAGCAGGAGTTGGAGGGCAATCATCCCACATCCTAAAAAATGCATTAGTGGACAATTATTTCTTTTTCCCTGAAGAGATGTGACACTTGCATTTGAGAGGATAGATAAGAAGAAAAGTTAAGAAAACCCCTGTCTGGTCCAGGTACCAAAGAGCACATTCTCATGAAAGTAACTGGCAACCTGTGGGTGTAGGGCTACACACACTCAAGAAGTCACAATGGCCAATTTCTCAGCGTCAGCATGAGGTCACAATGGCTAATCTCTGTCTCACTGAAGCAGGCAGCATGTACTGCAGATAGAGAAGTGCCCCTGAAGGGTCAAATTAGGAGAGAGACCAGATGATGGGTGGTGGACACAAGATGAGCAGGAGCAGTAGAAACTGAGAGTGTGTACAAGGAAGAAGAGGGGAAGATTGGAAGTTTCACCAGTTGGCAGCCTCAATGTACTGCACACTGGTCCTGGCTGGGATAGTTGGCTTGTTTGGTTGTCTTTTTAAATTTATGCCTTTACAAATTAGTATTATTTTTCATAACTAAGGATTCCCCTGAGTAAACAGAAAGGACTACCTTACTGTGGGGTGGTCCCGTTTTGCTTCCAAACTGATTGGCACAAGAATGTCCAAGTTCACTATTAGAGGGTAGGATGAAGATGAAGATGATGATGATGCCTGTATTGCTGCCCACCTCTCAGTTACTGTCAAAGGAAGATACTGAGACTGGAAGAATATCCTGGGGAAAGGGAGTTGTGTGAACTTTAGAATGACAGAGGAGGCTGGGTATGGACTGTACGGAGAATAGGCTGCTCATTCCTTCCACCCCTTTACCCTGAGATTTTACTCCTTCCCTTAGAGAAGGAGGCCAACACCTTGAAACGCAGCATTGCAGAGACCCTGACAATGCTATCAGCAGGGCCATGGAAGGCACATTCAACTGGCATTTATACAACAATGTGCACACACAAGAAAATGGTGTGGGGCAGATGAGTGCATGAGAGAGAAACAGCGCTTTGGAGTTTGAAATTTAAGAAAGATCATGTGGACTTGCTTGTTCGCCTGCCTCTTGCTCTGGCCCAGACAACAGTGGCAGTGAGAAGGATAAGCAGTACACGCCACTGCCTATCTGTTCACAAGCAATCTGCCTGGCAAGTGAACAGCAATGATGGGAAAGAGGATGAGGGGCGAGAAACAGCTGGTGATAATGATGGTGGGAAGGCAGACTTAATGAGGGAGGGGGCCCACTGAGGATGTCTTACCCAAGGGCCCTCAGAAACATGGAACCGGCACTGAACATAATGTTCATGCTGGCTTACTGAAAGATGTGTTCACCTCCTGCAAGTTTCAGCTTCTGCTAAAATATCAGTTATTACAATGGAAATTTTTTAAGCAAGATGTGAAATCATGGTACTACTGTGATTTCAGCTGACCACCAGAGGGAACTAGCTTGTTAGGCCTCAACTCCTGTCAATCCATCAAAGGGGTACAAAAAGGGTTGGAGGTTTTGAAATGGATTCCTGTGGTTGAAGTAGCCAAGGGAAGAGGGCAAGCTAAGTGAACATTACCTCCAAGTAACCTTGGAATTGTGTAAGGCCGGGGTTGGCAGCATCCTATTCAGAGTCATTTTGGCTTCTAGGTGGGTGGGAGTCAAAGAAATGGACAGGGGAAAGCTACTGATTTCCTCATTAGCAACACATTTCTATAACCCGGTCACCGATCCCAGAGCTCTGTCTGTTTTAACTGTTAGTGATAGCATCAGAATGAAACGTATGTTGAATGGGAACTGTTTTTATATTCAGAAGCTTTTGCCTGCTTAAAATAATCACTGTCCTGAAGTGAGAATTTCTCAGATTACCCCCTTTGAAGCACTCTGCCATGCTCACAGTGGGATCATTAGCTTGAAAAATCCATCCTGAGCCACAGGGAGTAAGCTGAGCTAGACAGTCCAGATGCAGAGATTTTAGAGCACTAGTGCTTTGGGGGAGCACCAGCTGTATGTGTGTGTGTGAGGGCGGGTGGGCGTGCACACGCACACATATATATACACACACACACATATACACACACACTCCTATTTTACAAACAAACCCCGATTCCTTTTCTAAATATTTATATAATTACAAAGAATCCAATACAAATACAATCAAAGCTATTATGGAAAATGAGCCAGAACTGACATTCTCTTCTAATTATGTCTAAAACAACATTCTATCCAGTCTTATATGATCACAATTATTATTCCAATGCAGAATTAAACTATTCCATTTATCTGCAATATTAATTATATGTGCAATCCCCACACTTCTATGTACAGACTCCACCAACTTATCAATTTGCGCTCTGCCCGAACACTTAATTGGCCATTCGTGTATTGAAGGAAGCCCAGCAATCTTCCTATAATCAATTATGCTAGTTCCCATAGCCCACCCCAATCTAGAGTCTTGAACAGCCTTTCCAAACTTTGGCTCTCCAGGTGATGATGGTCTACAGCACCTACCATCCCCACTCAACATGGCTAATGGTCAGGGATGGCGGGAGTGGTAGTCCAACAAGGTTGGGAAAGGCTCAGGCTGTTGTACTGCTTACAGGCGGCATTGAACAATGACATTCTGTGGGAGGTGGCTTCTTCTCCCTTTCCGACATGGCAACATGAAGGGAGCAATGAGGGCCCAAGAACAGGGGTGGAAGGAATGACTGAATTTCACATTGATTTGAACTAACCAGCATACAGGGCTAGGCATGGCTAAGCATGGCTGGATACCTGCTGAGCGCCCACACCCAGCAGATGCCCACTGACAAGAGCCCCCTGGAGTTGCTTCTCCCCTTAATCATTGCAACCTGCTCGTTCACCTGCCTCTTGCTCTGGCCCAGGCAATGGTGGTGGTGAGAAGGAGGAACAGCAGGTACTACTGCCTACCTGCTCCATGGCTCTATGTCAAGCAAACAAGTGGTAGCATCATCGAGAAAGAGGGTGAGGAGAAATAGCAGCTAGTGACAATGGCGGTCAGGAGGTAGACTCACTGAGGGAGAGGGCCGATTGAAGGTGCCTGGCCCAAGGGCCCTCCAAAACCTGGAGCCATCACTGCTTAATGGTCTTACTGGGGTGCTTTCTCTTACAGTGCAATCCTATGCGTGTTTACTCAGAAATATGCCTTTCTTCGTTCAATAGAGCTTACTCCCTTGTACCTGCATTTACCATTGCAGCCATACTTTTACTTACATAAATATTTGTGGTAATACAAAAAAGTGTATTCGTCACACTTAATCTTTGTCTGTGTTCTTGAGCTAATTTCCCCATTGCATTTAGCACAGTGTACGATCTACCCTGTACAATATACCTCTGCCCAAGTTCTTGGTATTTCTACATCTGTCAGGTACACGTGTAAGGATATGAGTTTTACACACAGGTCTGGCCAAAGATACATAGTAGCATGATTCTAGGTGATGATGTATAAATAAAGGCATGAACTTACTTCTCCTGTACTCAAAGCACAGTTGGCAAACACCTGGAAATGAGCTGAGATACCAGTGCTGAGTCTATCCAAGAAATACACACTTGCTTGGGAGTAAGTCCCCTTGAATGTCCAAGTAAAGCTGTATAGGATCGGGCTGCAGGTCCCCCCACTTTTAATGACTTCAATACAGATAGATATAAGACTTTTTCTTTGATATGAATCATTCTTGTATACATATGTATTATGTAGTTTAAGTCTACATGAGCATATGTTTAATAAGAATGAGAATACTAAGAAAAAATAAGAACTACCGTTTCAGAGAGAAAAACAGACTTGGTCCCAACATGTTACTTTTTCTTTACACAGGGTAATGTGAACCTCCAAGCCCCACAGTTTGAAGTAATACAATCCAAATTCTGGTGTAATATTTAGTGCTGCAGCTTTATAACATAATGTCACAGGAGACTGAAGTGTGGAACACTTGCCCCTCGGCATCGTACACAGTCATCTCAGAATGTCTGCTACTGCAGGTTACAATTCTCTGCTGGCATTTCCCAGGACTGCTTCCCACCATATACAGAAGCCCTACTCAAGCATTCTACATCTTGGTACAATAAAGGCATGAGAAGAGGGTGTGCATTAACTCCACCCCCTCCTTGAGTGTTTCCCTCACCCTCTATTCATGGAGGGCAACTTTCTGAAGATGTGAGCCTCCTGTATCTGTGGAGGCTCACCACACATTTCATAACACTGGAAAATCAGCATTCTGAATCATGTGGAGATTCGTGTTTACTGTACCGACATGTGAAATGCCTGAATAGGTCTTCTGCCACAGAATAATTCAATTCCTATTACTAGTACAGCAACTTCACTACCTTAGAAACAGTTAGGCCTTAGTTCTGGTCAAACATTGTTTAGCTAATTAATACCATTTGTTCCAAGGATACATTGCTAGCTTGTTCATGCACTTGGTCATCCGTAAGGCCTGAATTTAAAATTCCTGTATTTTTACTTGGCATGTTACATAGCACTTCACTTGGAAAGAAACTAAAGGATATTATTCAATAGCAATTAAGCTCCAGTGACTAATTTCCCCGTACCCTCTTCTACTCTTTGGTGTTTCATATGGATGATGAAGACAAGGTTTCCAGGCGAATAAATCTGCAGAAAATAAGATGTTCTTAACCAGGAAGAGCACATTTCTGAGTTCTTCACTGCACAGTCATTTTTTTCTGAGAAGGCTTTCTCTTGTCACGACTCACCTCTGGCAGTAGCAGTTTCTCCATCTGCATGAGCCATGCGCTGCATTGCAGTCGCTGCAACACATATTGGCATGCTGACTCTCTGCCCCAACACAGAGGTTGACAGGTCCAGGGCAGACACATTCCTCAGCATCCGGGGGTACAGTCTCAACCTGGCATGAACAGAAAGTGAGAGCTCAACGACTGGACCACCATCGTCACATTAAGAATTTTCTCAGCATGCAAACCGTGCAAAGCTGGTGGCCCCCATTTTGAGGTCAACCAATGTTCAGGTCATGTAAAGTTATCCAAAGCACATGACATTTAGAAAACCTGGATGGGAAGTGCATCAATCTGGAAATGTTAAGAAGCGTGGTCAATGCACGATTCCCAGCTTTTGCCAGGTGCTTCAGAAGGTCTAGAGGGAAAGCAAGTTATATTGTACAATGTGAAAAGCTGTTAGATGCCAGGGACCTTCAACAGGAATTTCCAGTGGCCAGGTTCTAGTGCAGGGGTGCAGAAACCCAGGTCCATGGGCCTAATACATCCCTCCAGGACCTGCCAAATAGCCCCACCCATCTTCCCCAGCCGCCAATCATTTGGCAGTTTCCTGACTTCTGCATGTTTTTTTCCCCCATTCTAAAAGGTTGGAATGCCTCTCCTAAGGCTGAGTTCCTGGCAGCAAAGGCTTTCAGTTAAAATATGCTGCTGTTTTTGGTCCCACTCCTTTTGCTTTTGGCCCCACCCCATTTTGCCTTCAGACCCACCCACCACTGGAATGTGACCCCTGAGAGCGTCTCTAAAATTGAATTTGGGCCTTGGGCTGAAAGGGGTTCAACACCCCTGTTCTAATGCTTCCCTTCCTGCACCATAGAGGCAGCACCTCTGCTGAAGGGCTCACAGACTGAATTGTGCTACCTCAAGGTGCTCTCTAGGCACCATGATGATCTCCAGCAGCGGACTTGGGGAACCAAAGGAGCTCCAACTTTCCAGCTCCAAACAACATATTGCACTGCTTGGAACTGGACAGTCATATTAGAAAGCATTTTGCTGAGACTGCTGGACTAGGCCCCAAGAAACCCTATTTCATATATGGCCTCATTCATACTTTTGGGCTACTCTGCCCAAGCTTCAAGGTGACATTCTAAGTAGTGGAACCATTAACAACCTATGTCAAAACATACAGAATGGCTAAGTAATTGAACCATGCTATGCTGCTGTTAATAAAGCATCCATCATCAACATCTCTTTGTTCCCCCAGAAGTATTCATTTTGGTTAACAGCTGAACCCAACCATGCCTTCTTGATGAAACCATTGTTCATAATATGCTTTTAGGAACTTTAACATTCTCCCCTCACCCCAAAAGCTGGGCAAGTCTAATTTCAATGTCCTTGTTGGCACCCAGCTGCAGGGAAGCAATGAAATGCTTTGCTTGATCAACTTTGGTAAACAAGCTGTCATTGGTCCTGCGTTGCGTCAGTGAAGGGCAGTTTATTTTCCAACATTTTTTGGAAAGTCTGGGATTCAATGTGTCAGAACTGGTTATCAGAGGTTTGATTATTTTCTCTCTCCAATTTAAAATGCTGAAAGAAGAGATTTTAAATTGATTTCCTGGAGCGTCGTCAGGCCACAGGCACCATGACCTCGTCATGAAATCTATTTTCTAATAAGGGATCTGGCTGAATGCAACTTTGGAAAAGAATTCTACCTGCCAAGAACAGAAATATTGGAGGGCAGTCTTTTTTTAGTTTCCTCCATACTAACTTGGAGACAATGCAGCAAACTGATAGTCTCTTGTTTTGGGGGTTTCAAAACCACATGTTAACTAATTGTTGCCCCTAAAATGGCACCATCTACACCTCTAGGATTCTTTTTCAGCAGCCAAGTGGGAAGTCATATCATTATATCCCACCATCCTAGATAATTATTGGCCACTCTCCACACACCACCACTCTCCACACACCACCACCACCACCACCACTCTCCACACACCACCACCACCACCACCACTCTCCACTCTCCTCCACCCTCCTCCACCACCACCACCACCACCTCCTCCTCCTCCTCCTCCTCCTCCTCCTCCTCCTCCTCCTCCTCCTCCTCCTTCTTCCTAAGGTCCTATAGTGGGTGGTTGCAAGTCAACCCTAAGTTTTCTTGAATGGAGTGGATTATTTTTATCCTTTCTAATTTGGGTTCAAGACCTTTCTTTGCTTTCTGGGGTACATTTTGTAGGCTATATTACACAGGCCTTATATCAATTGCACTGGCTTCCATTTTGTTTCTGGGCCCAACTCAAGGGGCTGATTCTTACTGATTAAGCCCTAAACCAGGGATGGGGGACCTTTTTTCCTTTTGGCTTGAAAGTAATATTCTCTTCTTGAGAACTTCCTGGGGGTCACATACCAGAGGTGGGCAGGGCCCAAACAAAAAGTAGGCAGGGCCATCCTACACATAAACACATTCACCAAAACGCCCCCCTCCAGGCAATTAGGTTGTTTAAAAGTCTTCATTTGTACCAATGGAAACTTTAAAAAGCCTAATAGAGCACCTTAAGGAGCGCCTCCAGCAGCACCAGACAGGCCGCTTAACAAGATCAGCCTCGGATGGCCTTCTCTCTGTCCCATCAGCCAGGACAGCTAGGCTGGTGGGGACGAGGGAGAGGGCCTTTTCTGTGGTGGCCCCCACTCTGTGGAACTCCCTCCCTAGGGAACTCAGTCATGCCCCCTCTTTAATGAGCTTCCATCGTGCATTAAAAACGTGGTTATTCAGGCAGGCATTTGGGGTGTGTTAGAGTATTTTAGAAAATGTTTTTATTGTAGAATTTTATTGTTTTGAATTGTTTTATTGTATGTTGTACATCGCACAGAGTGGCTGGGTGACCAGCAGATGGGCGATTAATAAATTTAATAATAATAAATAAATAAAATAATAGTTATGTTCAGGGGAGGGGAGCAGAGGAGAGGCTATGGGCTGGATTAGGAGGCATCACAGGTTCCCTACCCTAAATGGTTGGGGCCAGAATATCTAAAAGACTGCTTCCTCCCATATGAATCTGCCCATCATTTACATCTGCTTCAGAAGCCCTGCTGTACACTGCACCACCAAGAGACAACAGTTTGGTGGAGACATGGGACAGGGCCTTTTCTGGGGTAGCGCCCCAAATGCAGGAATTCTCCCCCCAGGGAGGTTATATGAACCTGATCTTTGTAATGTTTCAGATGGGCAATGAAAACATTTTTGTGCCTTTCAGTATTTAATGCTTTCTAAGATTTATTCTGCTCTGTGGGTGGGGTATTTTAAATTTAGCTCTGTTATAATCCGTTTTGAGGGATGAGTAGTTTAACCTGACTGTGATGTTAAGTATATGGAAACAACATAATATGCTTAATTTTACAGAGGTAATGACAGCAGAAAGATGGCTCACTGAGAAATGCTAGGAGTTGTAGGACTTCTTTCTAAATATGCGTAGGATTGTACCCTAAATAGCTCAGAAATAGGAGGTAAATTAGGAAATTATCTTCTTTCATGCTATCAGTATCTTCTGTTAAGTAGTTATATAGTTAGAAATAGGACTATGGGAAATGCAATTGCAGGGTTAACTGATTCTATATGAAGTAGGAAGATGGAAACGGTTATTATCCAAAAGGCTGCATACTGCTAAATATGAAATTGACCATAGATGATAAATTCAAAAGCAAATGGAAAGCTCTAGCAGGCTTCTCAAGTTCTGAACAATCACTGACATTTATCATCACAACAGGACTAGCCTTGTCTCCCTACTACAGTATTAAAAGTGAATCATTGTGAAGCAAGGGTAGGCAATCTGGTGCCCTCCATGTGTTTTGGACTACAATTCCCATAAGCCCGAGCCCAGGGACTCTGGGACTTGTAGTCCAAAACATCTGGTGGGCACTAGATTGTCTCTTATAAAGTAATGTGCCAGTATAATCCGACTGGATCCAGACTTATAAATTTTGTTCAAACAGGAACTACTCAGTGTCGACAATGTGCATAATCAGGGGCAGATTTTCAACATGTCTGGTGGCAATGTCCAAAAACAATTTTTGGGGGAGAAAAATGAACAAAGCAATTGGTATAATATGATGCCACTTTGTTGCTGTTGTTCAGTTGTTCAGTCGTGTCCGACTCTTCGTGACCCCATGGACCATAGCACGCCAGGCCTTCCTGTCCTCCGCTCTCTCCCGGAGCGTGCTCAAGTTCATATTCATTGCATTGGTGATTCTATCTAGCCATCTCATCCTCTGCCGTCCCCTTCTTCTTTTGCCTTCAGTCTTTCCCAGCATCAGGGTCTTTCCCAGTGACTTTTCTCTTCACATTTGGTGGCCAAAATATTGGAGCTTCAGCGTCAGTATCTGTCCTTCCAATGAGCAGCCAGGGTTGATTTCCTTTAGGAATGATTGATTTGACCTCCTTGCAGTCCAGGGGACTCGTAAGAATCTTCTCCAGCACCACAGTTCGAAAGCATCGATTCTTCGGTGCTCAGCCTTCCTTATAGTCCAGCTCTCACAGCCATACGTTGCTACTGGGAAAACCATAGCTTTGATTATATGAATCTTTGTCGGCAAGGTGATGTCTCTGCTTCTTACTATGCTGTCTAGGTTTGCCATAGCTTTCCTCCCAAGGAGTAAGCGTCTTTTAATTTCATGGCTACAGTCACCATCTGCGGTCATCTTGGAGCCCAAGAAAATAAAATCTGTCACTGCTTCCATTTCTTCCCCTTCTATATGCCAGGAAGTGATGGGGCCAGATGCCATGATCTTAGTTCTTTTTAATGTTGAGTTTCAAACCACCTTTTGCACTCTCCTCTTTCACCCTCAACAAGAGGCTCTTTAGATCCTCTTCACTTTCTGCCATTAGGGTGATATCATCTGCGTATCTGAGGTTGTTGATAATTCTCCCGGCAATCTTAATTCCAACCTGTGATTCATCCAACCCGGCGTTTCTCATGATGTACTCTGCATATAAGTTAAATGATGCCACTAGGATACATTAAAAAGTTTGTACATCAAAGACACCAGGATTTGGTATGGAATTTATTGATTGCTGTGGAAATACTTACAGCTACCAAATGGAGAGATGAAGAGGTCCCCTCATTTAGAATGTGAATAGCAAAAATTTGGCAGATTGCACAGATGGTGAAATTGACTGAATAATATATCAAACTAAGAGGTGGAGAAAATTATTTTTAATGAAAGTTGGGCCCCTTGTGTAAAGCAGATGATTAAGTACAACTTGAAAGTTAATCAGTTTAATTCATTTAACATTGTGTAATACTTGGCGGAGGTGGTAGATATCTTTCAGCAGTGGACAAACTTCAGGCGTGTGGGATCTACTTTATTTTTGTCTAGAACTCAGAAGCCACCACTCAGAGCCAGGTCCAAAACAGGGGCTCAAGCAGGCAGACATAACACTAAGAATTAAGGAAAAGGGGGGGGGTGATCAGTGCCAGAACCAAGCTCACGAGTCTGTTCACACAAAAATCCCCTCCTGATTTCCCCTCAAGCATTCTTTTTCTGCAACCTAATTTTTTTTTGGGGGGGGGGACTTTTTAACGATTGCTATAGTTAGGCAACTGGGAGTCAGAAACCATCAATCTACTGCAAATCACCCAGAGATCTACCAGTGGACCCCAACCTATCTTCTGCCTATCACTGTCTTACAGGAATTATGAATGCAAAATAGACGTATTTAATGTAGAATGTGTGGTACAGAGAGTGTGCATTTGATATTTTTAGTTGATTTATTTATTTTGCCTTTGTGTGTTATATTGATTTAAATAATGTTTTCTTTAGTGGGGGTTTAAATAATATTGTCTTTAGTGGGAATAGTGCATTCAAGATGAGGCTGGACAGCTATCTGTCAGGGATGCTCTGACTTAGATTCCTGCACTGAGCAGGGGGTTGGACTCGATGGTCTTGTAGGCCCCTTCCAACCCTACTATTCTATGAGTTGTAGGACTTTTTCCTGTCTAAACATGCATTGGCTTGTGCCCTTAGTTGTTTTGCTGGTATTTAGTATGTTATATAAAGATATACAGTGGCCCAAAAGTAGGTATACAGTTGTTTAGATTGTTGATGGGAGGGGGAGAGAATGTGTGAGTAGAAGATGTGTGGGTGGAGTCAGAATGACAGTTGGGAAGAGTGAGTGACAGGGAGTGACAGTTAAAACAATTAAGTGTAGAGAGTGAGGGGAGTGAGGCCCTTAAGTAGGTATACAGTTGTTTAGTTGTTTAATTTTTTTTTTACTGATATTGTGAATGATGGCAGTGAACTTGAGTTAAGAACAAAGAAAGCAGATTCTAAATCAGTACTGGAAGACTAAAAATTCTCTCCCCCTCCCATCAACATTCTAAACAACTGTATACCTACTTTTGGGCCATTCTGTATAGGTTTTTGTACCTATAGTGTAAGAACATAACAGCCCTGCTGGATCAGGCCAAAGGCCTATCTAGTTCAGCCTTTTGTTCAAATAGTGGCCAACCAGATGCCTATGAGACACCCACAAGAAGGACATGAACACAGCAGCAGCCTCCCACCTGTGGTTCCCAGCCACTGGTTTTCAGACGCAGTACTGCTGCCAATACTGGAGGTAATGTATATATAGCTATGTCGAGTAGCCACTGATATCACCTTGTCCTCCATGAATTTCTCCAGTCCCCTTTTAATGCCACCTAATTTGGTGGCCAACACAATCTCTGCTATTTATGTTGCATATAGTTCACATAAAAAGAAAAAGTATTATTAACAAAGAAAAGAAAAGAAAAGCTTAGAAAATGCTGCATCCAGCTCATTTCAGTCAAGGCAAATCATCAACAGTGCAAAGAAGTATTTCTTAATTGCATGCATAAACCAGAGACCTGACCCTCCCAATTCATATTAAATGTAATTGCCAATCAGTATGTGTGGGTGGGCTATGAAAGAGTACAGAAGCAACAGTAATCAATCATACCCCAAAACAGGTCATTTAGTACCTCTTTCATGCCATTTTGTGGGCTTGCCAATAATGAAATCCATGGTGGAAGAAATAGGCAGTGAACATTATGATTCATCATTAACTCAGCCCCATGCATCCTTTATCTTTGTAAATGTATTTGAAGCTTTTAACTGAAATAACAGACTGAGCTTTTTGGGAAATGCTACCACAGTACTGCCATGGCAAGTTATCTGACTCTGCCAGAGAGTGCTTAAAGGATGGGCAGTGAACTATCATCAGCTAAGCTGTTGAACATTTTTCTTGATCCAGCATTTTATAGCTCTCCCAGCTCAACCTGATCATTTAAATCAGGTGAGCGATGTTATCAGCCCCTGAAGGGCACACCTGTGGACACTTTCTTGGACCCCCCCCCACCTCAGTGTGGAGGGATGGGGAAGTTCAAATCACCCCTCCATGCCCACCAAGATCGCAGGAGGGATGGGGGCAGGATGAGCTGAACGTCTCTCCTATCCGACAGTGATGATCACCAAGATGTTCCTCTGCACCTAGCAGCAGAAAACAGCAATTGCAGAAGCCAGGGCTACAGGGAGAAGTGGGTGGGGTTCTGCCAGCTTTGACGGCCACATGTGGCCACAGAGCTGCAGGTTGTGCAGACCCAGTTTAAAGGCTAACAAAGAAAGAAGTAATGCTTTAATTTTGTGTTGGTTCTTCCTACCTCTTTTATAAACTGAGAAGGGACTATGGGCTTTGCTACACAAAGCTTTTAACTCACACCTTTATCGAGGTTTCTGCTTCCAGAGTCTTTGCAGGATTAAGATCGGTTCCTTTACACATTTTTTCCGTGTTTTTCTTTCTTTGCCTTTCTATATGTTCCATTATACAACCACTAAGTGGTGGTGTGATATAGTGGAATTTCACAAATACATGAGATTTCTATGGTGTTAAAGAGGCCATTCAGGAAAAATACTACTTTCCTCATTAGGAAAAAAAAACTGCGATAATAGTCACAAAGCACAGGAGCAGCCCTGGAGGATGACAACATTGTGTGAAGGAGCCACAAACTACTATGAATGAGCAAAAACGAGTGCACAATAAAAGCCTTGTGTAGACAGGATCTATGTCATAAAATATTTTGCTGCAAGGTTTTTCACCAGAAATTGAAACTGGTATATGTGTTGCATTTTCAAGAGCGTGACCTTTCTCTCTTGGTGAATGTGGACATGGGAAGTACAGCACCATAGTTAAAAAAATTAAAAATAATTCACAATCATGGCCTTTTGATTAATTAAACATTTCAGTTGAAACTAAAGTTATGTCTATTTACAGACTTCTTAGTTTTCTTGTTTGAGGGTTGGATCCAATTGGGGCCTTCCACACATGTGCACCCGGCTCCACTGGCCCTGGTCTGTGCATAGCCACAATGTAGCGCTTCTGTGGGGAAGCCCCAAAATGAATGCAAATGCTCATTTCTGGAAGGGGCACAACTTGTTTTCATTGGTGTTGGGGCTTGCACTCGGAAGCACTACATTGTGGCCGCGCATGGACTGGGGCCAGTGGGGCTGGCTGCATGCAGACTGGGGCCAGCCATGCATGCAAGGCCCCAATTGGATCTGATCCATAGCTTTGCACACCTCTGTTAATGGGCTTCTCACACACTTCCTGCGAGTCCAGTCCTTCAGTGGACAAAATTATTAATTTATTCACATGACCAGGCAGAAGAGGATTTGTTCCAGAACATAACATTTTATTGAGTGATGAAAAACAACAACAAGACTGAACTGTAATTGTTGTGACTTAAAGTAGCCAGGGATGAATCCTTGCTTCATTCATTCCGGGAAATATGGCACCAAGATAGGGTTAAAAATTATTTCTTTTTTTTCCAGCTAGAAAATGACAACACTGCCTCTGACAAATTGATCTCAGGGGGTGGGGACGGTGAGTTCAGAAAATTTTGAAGGGTGTAAAGCAACCCCTCTCCAACCGTGGCGCCCTCCAGATTTGTTTGGATACAATTCTCATCATCCCCAGCCAGCATGGGATGGCTATTTTAAAGGATTCCATGTTTGCTAGCAGAAGTCCTTTGGGGGTTTACAATAGGGAAGTCAGAGAAAATGGAGTCAGATGACTTCAGATTTCTACAAATCTGATTTACGGATTACAAGATGTGCAGATCCTGTGGATCTGTGGGCCATTTTTTAAACTTGCTGGAATTACACACAAATTTAGCTGCCTCAAAATATGAAAGTTTCTGGGAATTATGCTAATATATGTGCCATTTTCTTTAGCAAACTAACGAACACATTTTATATATCGCTGATCTCTCTTCAGCCTCCAGCGCGCTCTTCTGTGTGTGCACTCTGCTTACTGATTGTACGCTGACTTAAGAAAAATACACAAAATGCTACGTGCCAGCAAAAGTTACATAAATTGCAGCAGATTCTTTTGCCTACTTTTTAGAAGGGGGGGAATTCTGATTCCATCAATGAACAGATGACAGAACGAAAGGCATCTGACAATCCACAAAACACAAATGGAACACATCAAACAAAATCTATAGAACCCTAGTTCGCAATCACCTATGTGGCTGAGATTGGCCTGTTCAACTTCATATATTAGAAGAGAAATTGGGGTGGGGGGACAGAAGCATGTGATTTTCTCCTCACTTTTCATATTTGCAACATTCCAGCTCTTAAGGCAATTAACTTTGCCAGACACACAATAAGCAAACTGGGCCTTGATTGTAGGAGACACCCTTTCCATCATTTCTCACAGGAGGTGACAGAACTTAAGAGTACAAGCAGTTTGCTAGCAGAAGAACAAGGAATGCATCAGCAGCAGACATTGTAGCTTCCAGTCTCCTGTAATGCTGGGGCACTGGAGAAACCATGGAGCCTCAGGCAACATTAGTCCTCCATGTGGATTGGATACCATTATTACCAAGTACCCAAGTCCATGGCCTACTAAAACAAGCCATCTCAGGCAAGCAACAATTAATTATTGGTTGGCCTGAGCCCTCCAAAAATGTGCACTTAGTTGGGGTTAACACACCAAAGTGCAACAGTTTATATAAAGGTATTTGCAGAAATGCAAGACTGGACAGACATGGCATGTCAGGATTTCATCCTTGTATGTCCATCTGTGTTGGCTATGCACTTGTTAAAGTCAGCATCTTCTCACAATCTCCCTTGTAGTGGGCTACATGGAAGCAATACGAGAACCTACAGATCTGCATATCTATGGTTCTCTTTACCAGAATAAGGAAGGAGAAGAAGAGGGGAAAGGAGAATTGGGGAAAAGGTAATTGGAAGTAACAGAAACTGTAGCTACATTAAGGAGAAGAGGAGTGTTATGAGAAAAATATCTATCAGTGTTACACCTTCTGCTGCAAACCTTGTTGTTGTTCAGTTGTGTCCGACTCTTCATGACCCCATGGACCATAGCACGCCAGGTCTTCCTGTCCTCCGACCTCTGCTCTCTCCCGGAGTGTGCTCAAGTTCATATTCATTGCATCGGTGATGCTCTCTAGCCATCTCATCCTCTGCCGTCCTCTTCTCCTTTTGCCTTCAGTCTTTCCCAGCATCAGGGTCTTTTCCAGTGAGTTTTCTCTTCGCATTAGGTGGCCAAAATATTGGAGCTTCAGCTTCAGTATCTGTTCTTCCAATGAGCAGCCAGGGTTGATTTCCTTTAGGATTGATTGATTTGACCTCCTTGCAGTCCAGGGAACTCATAAGAGTCTTCTCCAGCACCACAGTTCAAAAGCATCAATTCTTCGGCACTGAGCCTTCCATATAGTCCAGCTCTCACAGCCATACGTTACTACTGGGAAAACCATAGCTTCGGTTTTACGGACCTTTGTCGGCAAGGTGATGTCTCTGCTTCTTACTATGCTGTCTAGGTTTGCCATAGCTTTCCTCCCCAGGAGCAAGCGTCTTTTAATTTCATGGCTACCGTCACCGTCTGTGGTGATCTTGGAGCCCAAGAAAATAAAATCTGTCACTGCTTCCATTTCTTCTCCTTCTATATGCCAGGAAGTGATGGGGCCAGATGCCATGACCATAGCTTTTGTAATGTTGAGTTTCAAACCAGTTTTTGCACTCTCCTCTTTCACCCTCAACAAGAGGCTCTTTAGATCCTCTTCGCTTTCTGCCATTAGGGTGGTATTGTCTGCGTATCTAAAGTTGTTGATAATTCTTCCAGCAATCTTAATTCTGACCTGTGATTCATCCAACCTGGCATTTCTCATGATGTACTCTGCATATAAGTTAAATAAGCAGGGCGACAATATACAGCCTTGTCGTACTCCTTTCCCAATTTTGCACCACTCAGTTGTTCCATGTCCAGTTCTTACTGTTGCTTCTTGATCCTTGTACAGGTTTCTCAGGAGACAGGTAAGGTGATCTGGTACTCCCAACTCTTTCAGAATTTGCCACAGTTTGTTGTGCTCCACACAATCAAAGGCTTTAGCATAGTCAATGAAGCAGAAATAGACACTTTTCTGGAATTCTCTTGCTTTCTCCATGATCCAGCGGATGTTGGCGATTTGATCCCTAGTTCCTCTGCCTCTTCGAAACCCAGCTTGTACTTCTGGTAGTTCTCGGTTCACATACTGCTGAAGCCTAGCTTGTAGGATTTTGAGCATAATCTTGCTGGCATGTGAAATGAGCACAATTGTACGGTAGTTTGAACACTCTTTGACATTGCCCTTCTTTGGAATTGGAATGTAAACTGACCTTTTCCAGTCTTGTGGCCACTATTGAGTGTTCCATTGTTGGCATATTGAGTGCAGCCCTTTAACAGCATCATCTTTTAGGATTTTAAATAGCTTAGTTGGAATAATGTCATCTCTGCTAGCTTTGTTGTTAGTAATGCTTCCTAAGGCCCACTTGACTTCACTCTCTAGGATGTCTGGCTCAAGTTCAGTGACCGCACTATCATGGCTACCACGGACGTTAAGATCTTTCCTGTATAGTTCTTCTGTGTATTCTTTCCACCTCTTCTTAATCTCATCTGCTTCTGTTAGGTCCCTGCCTTCTTTGACCTTTATCATGCCCGTCTTTGCACAAAATGTTCCCTTGAGATCTCTGATTTTCTTGAAAAGATCTCTAGTCTTTCCCATTCTATTGTTTTCCTCAATTTCTTTGCATTGTTCATTTAAGAAGGCCTTCTTGTCTCTCCTTGCTATTCTCTGGAAATCTGCATTCAGTTGGGTATATCTTTCGGTTTCTCCCTTGCTTTTCGCTTCCCTTCTTTCCTCAGCTACTTGTAAAGCCTCCTCAGACAGCCACTTGGCTTTCTTGCATTTCTTTTTCTTTGGGATGGATTGAGTTGCTGCCTCCTGAACAATGTTACGGACCTCCATCCATAGTTCCTCAGGCACTCTGTCTATCAGGTCTAATCCCTTAGATCTATTCCTCAACTCCACTGTATATTCATAAGGGATATGATTTAGGTCATACCTGAATGGTTTAGTGGTTTTCCCTACATTCTTCAATTTCAGCCAAAATTTTGCAATAAGCAGCTCATGATCTGAGCCACAGTCTTGTTTTTACTGACTGTATAGAGCTTCTCCATCTTTGGCTGCAAAGTACATAATCAATCTGATTTTGATATTGACCATCTGGTGATGTCCATGTGTAGAGTCGCCTCTTGTGCTGTTGGAAAGGAGTGTTTGCTATGATCAGCGTGTTCTCTTGGCAAAACTCTATTAGCCTTTGTCCTGCTTCATTTTGTACACCAAAGCCATGCTTGCCTGTTATCCCGGTGATTTCTTGACTTCCTACTTTAGCATTCCAATCCCCTATGATGAAAAGGACATTTTTTTTGGTGTTAGTTCTAGAAGGTGTTGTAGGTCTTCATATAACCGATCAACCTCAGCTTCTTCGGCCTCAGTGGTTGGGGTTCAAGTCTATGGACTTGAATTGCTGTGATGTTGAATGGTTTGCCTTGGATTCGTACTGAGATCATTCTATCGTTTTTGAGATTGTACCCCAGTACTGCTTTTCCCACCCTTTTATTGACTATGAGTGCTACTCCATTTCTTCTAAGGGATTCTTGCCCACAGTAGTAGATATGATGGTCACCTGAATTAAATTTGCCCATGCTTGTCCATTTTAGTTCGCTGATTCCCAAGATGTCCATGTTCAATCTTGCCATATCATGTTTGACCACCTCCAGCTTACCTTGATTCATTGTTCTTACATTCCCAGTTCCTAAACAATATTGGTCTTTACAGCATCGGATTTTCTTTTCACCACCAGTCACATCCACAGCTGAGTGTCCTTTTGGCTTTGGCCCAACTGCTTCACTCTTTCTGGCACTACTTGGAAATTCCCTCTGCTCTTCCCCAGTAGTATATTGGACACCTTCCGACCTGAGGGGCTCATCTTCTGGCGTCATATCTTTTAGCCTTGTGATACGTTCCATGGGGTTTTCTTGGCAAGAATACTGGAGTGGGTTGCCATTTCCTTCTCCAGTGGACCACATTTTGTCAGAATTCTCTGCCATAACCTGTCCGTCTTGGGTGGCCCTGCATGGCATAGCTTATGGCTTCACTGAGTTACGCAAGTCCCTTCACCACAACAAGGCAGTGATCCATGAAGGGGGCTGCAAACCTATCTGCATCCAAAAAATGCTAGCAGACAAAAATGGGTTAACTTAAAGGAGGGTTTATTCGGTGTTCCGGTTAATTTCAGTGGCCTGTTCCCTTCACATAAAGAAATGGACAGTGTCCTTTTAAGCCTTAAGGTAAGGACTGTCTTGAGCTATTAGAACCCTTTCACAGCAGGCTGGATGTATTGCAGGGCTCTGGTACAGGCTGGCAGGGCAACCTTGGGAAGGTGCTGTGGCTCAGTGGTAGAGCATGAGCATCTGCTTTGCATGCAGATGGTCCCAGGTTTGATCCTCAGCATCTCTAGATAGGGCTGGAAAAACTCCCTGCCAGTTACCCTGGAGAGCCACTGCCAGTCAGCATTGACAATACTGGGCTAGATGGACCAAGGGTCTAACTCATTATAAGGCAACTTCCTGTGTTCCTGCACACAGTCTGGAGCCTTCTCCACCCTTAGCACCTGAAGACCAAGAGCCAGCAACCCTTTCCTCCACTCAGCTTGTATGCTTGCCTTTAACTTTTCTTCCCTAACCAAACAATCACTTTTCACCACCTCCTCTCCACTCTCTTCCATGTCCTGCTCCAACTAGGTTCAGCTTCTTTGCTAAGCAGACACTAAGTTAATTGCAACAGAGGGATCGCAAGCCAAAAAGCCAAGCCCAGTTTTCCATGCAAACATGGGTTTTCTTGAGAGAGGTCAGAAGTGTAGCCAAGGTCAAACACACAGGAATCAGAGTCCAATAGGCAGCATTAGGCAGATGTCCAAAGGGCATCTAAATGTGAGTCAAGGTCAGGGTACAAGATAGTGGAGCTGAAGAAAAGCATTATTTTCAGCAAAGGCTAGACCAATAATGCAGGCTTATATTGCCAGAGATTCCTGATCCTCACCAATGGCTCAGCTGCAATACATTACAAGCCTTGCTTCTGAATAGTTCCCTCCTCTTGAGGAGTCTTTCTTTGGAACTGGGTACTTCTTCTTAAAGGGGTGCTACTGATCTGCTGTTTAAGGTGATGATGCTCTCTGAGACTGGGTGGGCACTCAGCCTCTAAATCAGAACTCCCCTCTTCTAGTAAGGACCCATGGTCCTCTCTCCCATGAGGGCCCAGACTCCCCCAAGTCTCCTGACAGAAGTGGCTCCATCTGTTTCAGGGAGTTCTAGCTCCCTGAAGGAGGAGGAGGAGCCCTCCAGTGGGGGTATGAGACTCCATTTGATCAGTACCAACTCCCTTTGTCCACAGGTTAACCTCCAAGGCTTTTCCCCAGACTTGATTTCTATTCCTTTCTCCTCCTTTCCAGACTCTCCTCCACCTAACTCGCTCTCAGCAGCTATGAGTGGGCGTTGCAAACGAGCTGCTCCACCACACTCCTCCAGTCCCTGCTGCAGCTGTAGCTCATTCTGAGGCTTTACCTGAGTGCCAGGCACCTGGTTTTGGCCATAGGAGTTGGCTACTGTGGCTGCTGGTGCCTTCATTTAGCTTGCTCTCAACTCTGCTGAAGAGGGTGGAGGAAGGCATGGTGCTGGATCTTGAAGATGGATGACTATCAAGTTAAGGGTTGGCCAGTCACCCCCACTGCACCCTCAAAGAAGGAAGAACCAATAGCAGATCAGGAAGCTATTTTATTTTTACATTTAAATGTAAAATGTTTGCGGGGTGTTTTTTTAACCATTTACTGATCCATAAAAGAACCTCTCCCCTTACCTCATGACTGTTAAGTTTGGTCAGGAGTTTTCACTGAGGGACTTCCATACATCTTTTGAAGTCCAGCGAAACAATATCTGCTGGATCACCCATGTCCACATGTTTATTGACACTCTCAAAGAACTCTAAAAGGTTAGCAAGACAGGATCTACTTTTTCAGAAGCCATGTTGATTCTTCAACAAGACTCATCCTTCCATATGCTTGATAATCTTCACTAATGCTTTCCACCAATTTACCCAGAACAGTTGTTAAGCTAAATGACCTGCAATTTCCTAGTTTCCCCCTGGATCCCTTTTTAAAAATTGCCATTACACTGCCCACTTTCGAGTCCTCTAGTATACTGATCTTTGAAAGATGTTACATATTTTTGTTAGAAGAACAGCAATTTCACATTTGCGTTAAGAACTCTCAAATGAATACCATCTGGGCTCAATAATTTGATCCCCCCAGCCCAAATTTGCTAAGTACAACGTATTTTTATTATTTGCTGTACAAGCCTTAAACCAGGCCTTCACTTGTTTTGTTAGATGGATGCAAGAGAAACAGGTGTGTCCAAAAAACAAATTGCTTTTTGGACACAGCACAGATGTCAGAACTTTGTGCTCCACAATCGCAGTCATGTGCAAGTGTAGTATGTTTAGTATGTTCAGTTTCACACAAACCTCTGAAGTTCCATGGCTGAGCATCACTCCTATAGGTCTCCAAACCTTTTTGATCGCACACCCCATTCATTAGTAAAAGATTTTTGAGCGCACACCCCAATATATGTATATTATGTATAAATGACATGTACCACTGTACTAATATATTATGTACATTATAAAACAATACACAAAAATAGAAATTAAAAAACGATGAGATAAAGATGAAATAAAGCAATGTTTTAAAAATAATTAATGGTACAAAACCCCTTTTTGCTCTCACAAAAAAAAATATTAATACTGTTTTTTAGTGAGAACAATGTGATTGAATATGCTTCGTTATTTTTGAAAATCTTGGTTTAACACTTTGTGGTACAGCAATTCAAAGATCTGGTTCTAAGTTCAGTTTATTTCGATACTTGGTTTATCATAGCTGAGAAAGACCCCTCACAAAGATATGTAGATCCAAATGGAAGAAGTGCATCATTGGTTGCACTTACTAAATCACGATACTCATTTTTCAATCCCATCCACCAATGATGCCAAGGTCTTTGCTGAAATTCAGCTAGTAAATTTCCATCTTCCCTGATGTCCATTAGATGTTCTTGAAAACTAATTGGAAGGTGTTGCATTTTTATATTTTTAACAAATGGGTTCAAAACCCACTGAAACTCTTTGGAAGATTTTTAAACAGGTTAGAAATTCCGTTTCCAAGTTTTTAAAGTGTGCAGATATGAGAGTTTTTATAGGTGACACCCTTACATCATTTCAGCAATAAAATCACATACCGATGGAACCATTTCCAAACACCCATTTTCAAAATGCGCTCTCCATGGCATGCATTTCTTTTGAAAAGCAATTCCTTTCCCACTCATTGTTAAAGCATCACCTTTACCTTGAAGGGACAAATTGTATTTTGTCAAAACTATCTCCTAGGTAGCATACTACTGACAGCCACGTCATCACAGAAAAGGTCAGCAAATGTGGAACAAATCTGCTCTCCTTCAGCAGGCTGGCAGCTACCCCAATGCCACAGCTGAGCGAGCAACTGCGCCTTCCTCTGCTGTGCCTGGCAGAGACTGGCAAAGTTGCTCTCGGTAGCCACAGCAGAGGCAGGACAGGACTGGAGCCGAGAGAGAAATGCCCTGGCGCTTCCCTCTCGGCTCTCGTCCCATCCTACTGCCTCTGCCGCAGTCATCATTGCACACAATGGCAGCTCGTCGGGGCTGCTCAATTATCAGGTGGCTCATGCACCCCAATGGATCATCTTGTGCACCCCACTTTGGAGACCACTGCTATAGACAGTCAAGTTCCCCACAGGCAATTTACTTTCACTGCAACATCACAGATGCACTTGAGTGCTTGATATTTCTTGTTTCCATTTTAATTAAATTGTAACACAGTTGTTAAATGGCTAACTTTTGTACCATTACATACCTTGAAAATGCAGCTACATTTTCAGCCAGTGTCTGCTGATCATCAGCCCCAGACCTGTAGTAATCATACACAGATTTTCGAAGAAGTTTCTTCGCATATTGTTCAAAGTCATCAATGCATATTGGTCTTTCAGACATGATGCAAGTTTTTCAGTTTTGTTTCACTTCTTCTATCATTTAGACTTGCTAGTTTTCTGCCAGTTAATCATTAAATAAAAGCAAAGTTCAGATGCCTCTTTTTCTTTTAACAAAAAGTAACCCAAGTAATATATAAGGCCCTTGTTGACATTTCAGGACGATTGTTTCAGACTTTGACATCTATTTCTCATTCTCCAAAATAGGACATGTGTCTAGTGCAGATCATCAACCAGAGAAACAAAGAGCAAAGTAAAACAAAAACAAAAAATTGGAGATCCCATATTTCCCAATAACCCCAACACATCTGAAATTTGGGTGACATGAGCCTAAGCAACCCACCAGGCAGCTGGACTGATCTGAGCATGGGTCTACACATGGAGCAGAATACAGAAGCAACAGAATGGATTGCACCATTTCAGTCTTGGGGGGACGGATACAGTTTTGATACTGCCCCGCCTGTTTTGTACTCCAGATCCCATCAGCCCCAGCCAGCATGGTCAATTATCAGGGATTATGCTAGTTGTAGACTAAAACATCTGGAGAGCACCAACCTGGTTGTACAGCTGTAGCCCAATCTTCTCTGTGTTGTACCACTTTATTCAGCAAGCCCCTACTTTGGGCAAGATCATGACAGAGAGCCTACCAACTTGGATTCAGTGCCTTAAGGCCCTGCCAACCTTTTCCAAGGGAAAACATTTCTTTAAAAAGCCGAGCTACTCTAGAAACGTGTTTAGACCCCTCACAAAGATATGTAGATCCAAATGGAAGAAGTGCATCATTTGGATCTACAAAGATATGTAGATCCAAACGGAAGAAGTGCATACTCTAGAAACGTGTTTAGACCCCTCACAAAGATGGCAGGGAAGGAAGGGGGCAAAGTTCAAGCTTTTTTGGTCAGCTGCCATCACTCTACCTCAAACCAGCGCCAAGTGGCTCCCTCGCCTTGCATGTTGAAAACATGCAAAGGTAAAAACACACTTGAAATTCTGCAGGGGGAGGGGAAAAGCTGGAGGGAGGGGAGGGATTTGGAACAGGGAAATTATTTAGTAACCACACCACTTCAATTCTAAAATGCCATCCTCTGGAAGAAGCTTTTCTGAAAAATAAAGTAAGAGGGATATCAGGCACTGCTATATGCTAGGGGCTATCTACACATTACAGAGAGACTTGAGTAAAATGGCAACATTGAGCTAAGGGGCATAGCCACATTAAGGCTACAATCTATCCAATACACACTTAACTGGGAGCAAGTCCCATTGAACTCAATGTGGCTTTTCTCTTTGAGTAGATATGGTTGCCCTGGTGGTATAAGCACCCGGAGTAGCATGCAGAGTGTGGGTTAATAGTACATGCCATCTGCTATCACAGGCCTGAACAACTGTAGGCCCTGCAGCAACTTTGACCAACGCTGGAAGTAAAACACTGTCACACACCTGCTTGTTTTAAGCACAAAGCTACCACATGGCCCCAAGTGACAAGAATCACAGCAAGGCATCAATACAGCCTAAAGGCATAACTCAAGAAACTAGCTAGTTGTGTAAGGCCAAGAACTCAGCAACAACAAAATCAAGTGTGACCCTTTTTGTTGCCTTATGTGCCATATCTTGAGGGAAACTGAACCCAGCTTATATTCAAACAATCCAGTACACATGGAACTTTAAATTCAAGATCCCCTACTTGGTGACAAAAAGCCATTTTCCGGCACAGGCAATCTCAGCCTTCTTGATACAGCCACCTTCATCAGGAGTTTTTGCTGAATATTCCTGACTTAGAATCTTTTGTGCCAAGCGTCACTGTATGTGCAGCAACTTGTTATGCAACCTTTGGATCTGAGGAACTACACCCTAAATGTCCTTCAAACCTTTTTGGTTTCACACAAAGGCTGAAACAGAACCCTTTCCATTTGCCTTCAAAGCTAAAGAGAAACTGGATAGTTTCTGTGTATTCAACAGTTGCATCCAATGTAAAAGTTTGTTGCTACATCTGTCTGCACTGTGGATGCACTGGGGTCTCCGTCTCCCATCTTGAACCTTCAGAGCACAAGCACACAAACTCATTACAAGAGCTGAGAGCGTGGTGGACTCTACTGGAGTCAAGGAGAGTTGCTATCCGTGAAAGAACAAAATATACTGCTATAATTGTGTTCATGTTATCAACAGTAGTCATAAATAGAACCAAAAGTTACCTACATTAAACATTTTTGTTCAAGATAAACAGGATTTGTTGAGGGACAGAATGTAAATCCCTCAACTAAATAAAATAAAGTGATATGAAGTATGCTTTTAACCTCATTAAATTAAATGGACACATGACGTAATAAATAATTTTTATAGTTAACAAGGAAATAGACAGAAGCATTTTTAGTATAAACTGTTTTGCATAAAAACCATGTAACAAACTAAACTGGTTCAACTAAACATTCAAAAGCACAACTGATAATATTGCATTTTTCCAGAATTTGTTTCAAAACAGAGTTTGAGCAAACAACTTTGATTGCCTGATGCCAACTCTTTTAAACCATTTCTAAATGAATTAGTCCCCTCTACTTGTTGAAAACTTGGCACCTTTAGAAGTTGGTCATTCATACAAGTTAAACCTGCGAAGCGACCTTGTGGACCACAGTGCGTTTCTGCATAGTGGTTAATACGACCATAATTTCAACAGCACTTCACCTTGTGTATGCATGTGCACACACATGCTGAACACTGCTACTTTAATAGCTTCCTTTGGGATACTCAAGTGTCATCTTTGTCCTAAACCAACTTAAGCAGTACTATAAATCCCCCTCTGTATCCTGACAGCAAACTTTCTAGCAAAAACCCCCAAAACACACACACACACACACCAGAGTTGAAGACCTGTTGAAGTGAGTCTTCTGTTGCTGTAATGGAAATAGTCCTGAGGATAGTGCTACAATTACAAGTCTAATACTGCATGTTGCAACAAACATGGGAATGCATTCATGAGGATGGCAGTAACAAATGTACAACATTAAGGATCACCATATTGAGATCATGGCAGTTTAATCCTGGACTGGTTCACTTGGAATTTAGCTTCACTGAATTCAATGGGACTTACAAAAATACCTGCTGAGGATTACAACCTTAGTGTACCTTTCTCTTGCAGCATCTAGCAAACAATTTTAGTATTGCCTTGTGCTTTTAGGTAACTTTTTCCCCAAGTGGTTTTAGTAATTATTTATACATTGTGACTGGTCTTGCAAGACATGAACATTCTGTCATTTTATTATTTATCAGATAAGACCGCAGTTAAGACAGACTCAGAGCAACAGCATTTGATTAGCTATGTTCTATCTTTCCTTCTTGGGAACATAGGAACTTCCAGTGCTCAAATCTTTCATCATGTACCTGGAAAATAAGCTTGGTCACACTACTAAGGCATTGTGTTAGGATGGTTGGAGGATCAACTCAAGAAGAGTAACCGTGTTATTTCACTGGCACGTTAAGTGCACTTTTCAATTATTAAATGTACAACAGAAGCATTCATAACACATGGAAGCTTCAGTGCATTCTTTAACTATGTTCTGTTTCGAAGAAACAACAGAAGTTATTAGTATATTTGCAGTAGGTTAAGCATGTACATAAACACATTGTAACAGTTTAAGAATGCATCTTCTGACAGTTATTTGAGCAATATTGTTAAAGATGCAGCTAGCATGTTTGCTTCAACTTATTTTAAAGCCACCTTCTACTGAGCTAAGTCTATACTGCAGATAAAGCACAAGGTTTATGAAGTTGCCATAGTTTAGTGCAATGAAGTTACAAAATACTTTAAATTAGGGTCCTCGACTGGCGAGAGCCACAAAAGGATCTTTATGACACTATGCAGAATACTGCAAGTATACTGTTTTACTATTACTATTTATTTTTAAGCCTATCATTTGTTTAGCTTTAAACAATCTCTTACCATGCAAGCTGACCATCAACAATGAGCTGCCATTCCATTTTAGGTCTGAATTCCTTACCCTCCTAGGTATTCAATTCTGCTACCACTGAATATTTGGGGATGTTAACATTGTTTTGAGATATTGTTTCACACTGTAAACTTAATTCACCCCAATGCATTGAAGACAGCATTTACATGGGGTGACAAGACACAATGCTACATTCAAAATGTACTTTCACAAAACTATACTACACTGATCAATATATGGGATGTATGAAGTTAGTAAACATTCTTAACCATTAACAAATAGCCATCTTTTAAATAAGTCAAACAAACAAACAAACAAACCTAAACATCATATTTAGGTAGTTGCAACAGCTTTTAAAGCCTTTGGGATCAATTGAGTAATTTGGTCATCAGGAATAAGTGATCTAGAAGTCACTTCAGGAATCAGCAATTCTTTTAATTAAGGAATATGTAACCAAATGTGGCGTTTCCTTTCTCTGCATACTGGTGATCCACCTTGCACTGGAATGCATGTTGAGCATCAGCATGATCAAGGCTGCCTTGACTAACCTGAACAGCCTCGTGCATGGTTAGCAAATGAGGGAATGAGAAACTCACCTTTCAGAGAAGTGTTTGGGCAATCCATTTGGAAGCCAATTATACACTAACACAGCAAGACACAGATATGCATATTTTAGAAATTCTTAAGTACAAATCAGCATACCAAAAGTGAAATCCAAAAGTGTCTTCTACTATTTGTCACACTATGAACTGGGCTGGAATACAGATTACAGATTATAAACCTACACTGCATGTGAACTAGGCAACTGCAGCTAAACACCTATGAGATGTACATGCAACTGATGCACCTAGCCATTTCAAATATGATGCTACACTGCATGTACATGCATGTACAATCAAGAGTGAAGCTTTAACTCTACTGAGGAACTACTATGGATTTTTAACAGAAAGCTTCCGCTTTCTATCTGATTAGCCTGTGCCAATAAAGAGTAATGTATGTATTAGATTAACTAAGATTTGTCAGCACTTAATACTGAAACACAGAAAATTTGCATTTGTGTAGAATGCACATTTTACCTTGCTTATGGCATTGCTTAAAGATAAAGCCTCTCATCAACCCCTAACCCATTATAAAATAAAAATGTGTGTTTGATTGTCATGTCTATAAATCTGACATTAAAATGTTATCTTCCAGAATGAACTTTAGAAAATACCAGCCTTAAAAACAAAGACAGTCGCCTTCTGGCACAAAGCATAGGTTTAGCTGTGTTTACAGTTTACAGGTCAAACATTTGGCTTCAGCTGAGATCAAGGAGGGTCCCCAAAGCTTCTTTGGTCCAGATAAAGTACATACATAGCTAATTGCACTATAGTCCATCAGGCTCCACCTGGTTTTTACGCTGCCTTAGAGAGCTCTTTTCTACTTCATCAGATTCTTGATGCTCCAAATCATCTTCTGTCTCAGTTCCTTCAACTGCAGAGTCATTTGAAGAGTTGTCTCGAGACTCATTTTCTTCATCTTCCTCCTCTTCTCCATCAGACAAACTCTTTTCTGTAGTAGGCTCTTCTGCTATATGTTCTAGTGTTCCCTGTTGCTCTTCTATCTTATCATCACTAGGGTCTAGTGGTAGAAGAATTGAGAATAATCAACACAGTAATACTGTATGTCAAATTAAAATTTTAGTAACCTACTGTATAACCTCTATCAGATTTTAAACCCAGCCTATTCCTTCAACAGCCTACATTGTACTGTAGCTGGTCGCTCTCTTGTTTTTCTAAGTCTTCTTTATTTTGCTGCACAGAAGCAAATTGTATGTTTTCTGTATTTGCTAATGGATTATAGGTTAACAGCATTACTTTGCAGCTTTCCTAACTTCCTAGAAGCCCCACACTGTCTCCCCTCTCATACATAACTTTTAAGTAGGAATTATCACACTAAAGAATCTAAAAAAGAATCATTTTTTTAGTGTGGAAATGTTTAGGTTCCTGAAATGTTGCTTGTTCCTCTTCAGACAACCACCGAGCTCTCTTAGTTAAAAATAAGGCCACGATTTTCAGCATACTTATTTGGCAATAAATTCCAGTGGTATCATATTAAGTTACTTATGGATCCAAGAGGACATTATTGTAATGCCCTGGTAGAGGAGTACCAATCTGCCACAAATTTTAAATATCCCAATTGTCTAAGCAAATTCTTTACCTTCAACTCATCTCAAACATAAGAAAACCCACACCGCTTCATACTTTGTAGGATGTTTTATACATTTCCAGTGATGTATTTGCCATCAGCTCCATGACTACTCCCATGATACTTAAGTTATCTTTAAAATATCTTCTGCCCATCCAGTTCCTCTATAGGCTTGGTTGCCATAGTGAAGTGATACTTCTCCAAGGGCCCGACATCACTTGTGTAGTATGATGAGCTGGTATCCAGCTTATCATGTCATATGACAGCATTTATTTTTTTAAAAAAAACTGTGCCTAACTTTACAGAATCAGCTGAATACATTATTATTTGGAGGGCGCAATCCTATCGGGACCAACGGCCACCTCTGAGCTCGGAGGCAACCACCTATTCAGTGCAGGGCGGGTGGAGCGTGGCAGGGATCTTCTCTGCTCCAGCCACCCGGCATTACCAGCTAGATGGCCAATTTCAGCTCTCTAGCAGGAGCAGTTCAGAGCAGTGGGGGAGCAGCCAGAGTTGTAATGTCTTACAAGAGCGGAGCCCAGACGATCCGCACCGCCTATGAGGCGGCAGGGGCGGGGGGTCTGGGAACCAACCTCAGAGTGCGGGCTCCGAGGTCAGTTCCTGAAAACCAAAAAATCCTATGGCCATAGGATTGCACCTTAGGCTGCCTGTCCTAATAAGGACAGGCAGCCTAAGCCTAATAATTATTATGAACAGGGTCATTAATAAATGACCCTGTTCATAATGACATACTTCCCAAAATTGTAAACTGAGCTTCAGCACTTGATCATACACTTACCAAAAGCTTCTTCATTGGACTTGGAAGGATAAATGCAGTCTGTAAGTAAAACTAGTATCTGAAAGAAAGAAAGAAAGAAAGAAAGAAAGAAAGAAAGAAAGAAAGAAAGAAAGAATTACAAAGGCAACCCACAAGCACCATAATTAGTCAAATCTCTTCAAGCCTTCATGCTATTCTTTAAAGTGTTATGGTTTTAACATTCTTCTGTACCTCAGTGCTACATATCCATAATTTTCACTAGAGTTAGGAAGGTCGTATCTTTGAGCACAGTTGTAGTTTAATCTTAAATAAGTCAAACCTACTCTGCGTGAAAGAAACTTATATAACAATAGCCAATTATGAACGTTATCCTGTACTGTTGCTAGCCCCTGTGAACACAAATGGTTCGAATCGTACACAGTGGTGTGCTCTGCTTGGCCAAGCTTTATTCAAACTTCCCTCAAGTTACCTATACTCATTTACTTGGGTCATAGGAAGTAGACATGCATAGGATTGCAATGTTAAGTTCCCAACAGAGCCCTGTGTGTGTGTACACACACGCGTGCACACACACACACTAATTCAGTTTAACAAGTTCAACTCTTACCCTGGCTCTTCAGATGAAAAGGTGAACTGCTACAAAAGGCACAAGGAGCTTCTTGTCTACGTTTATGGTCAATTTCAGCAGTAGTTATTAACCAATAACAGGCGTTACAAGCCCAAAGATTAACATGTTCTGCAGGTAATGATACTGACCTTCAAAGTTTAAGCTACCATGTAGCATTTTAACCTCTTTAACTCTTCAGTTATGTGCAGTTAGTTCCCTTGAACATTCACATTAGTTATGTCTCAATTATATCCAACCAATATATTAGATTTGCAGTAATCTTATGCTGAAACAAAAACTGCTATGTATTATTGCATCAATCCTTATTCTTTTGAGAAGTTTAACATAAGGAACTCTGATGGAATTGTTCTGAAGTCAAGCCCTTGGCATGTTCCAGTTCTGAATAATAAGACTTTGAATCCAACTTTTATTTGCCATCCATTAGCAAAGAAAAGCATTACGTGAACAAGAGCTGATGCAGCACAGTGGATAACGTATGAATTAGGATATCTAGTCTGCAGTTCAAATGTAGATTACGTCAGAAAATGAACTTACTAGGTGGCCTGAGGCAAGCAACTCTTTCTCTGCTTCAGCCCCCCACCTAAAATATAGGGAGAATACTCCTGGCCTATCTTACAGGGCTGTTGTATTACCTTGTTATAATCCTTACCAACTTTGAATATGCTAATGTACTAAATAAATACTGTGGCTGTATTCAGATGCAACACTAACCCATGGTTTAGTGTTACAAGAACATTACCATGTACCATGGAAAGCCCCAGGCTCACATACCCCTGCCCGTTGCATTCAAGGAAAGGTGATTTAAAATTTCTGGTCACTTCCCCTTCCCCAGAATTGTTCACTTTTTTGCTAGGCTTTCAGATCTCTACATGTTGCTACGTAACAGCAAAAATGAGATGCAAGTTGAGCTTACTCTCCTCCTAAATTAAGCACAAGTGACAGAAAAATCCAAATACAATTGAGCAACTAATTTTAGCCTTCAAGCAACTCACTGAATTAGACATCCCAACTTCTGCAGCAGTAATGAAACATTAACACTTGCAAAAAGCATTTTAGAGTATCTTAGACAGAAAAATGGGACAGATGAAGGAACTCAACATTAAATCTCGCATACATTCATATGGCACAGACCACAGGAAATAAAGTGATGACAAATTACTTACGGGAAAAGAAGTGCCGCAGGAAACCAATGAGATGTTTATTTGTAGTGCAAGAACTAGGTTTTAGTCAAACTAAACAAGGTTTTAATTGGATCAGACATTAGGATTTGAGATTAACCAAAGCAAGTTTAGTGTATATAGAATGAACTGAACCCACAAAAAGAGTCTGGGAATTGGAGAAGGGGGACAAAGCCAGTCAGCAGTTTCTCACAGCCCTAGTTAAATTGCTAGCACATGCCCAACCCCTCCGGGGGGGGGGGGGGGCTAAAGAGGAGAGGGTAGATTGTTCCTTTAAGAATTTATAAAGCTCCTGTGTAGCAGTGCATGACAGAGTACCAAGCAGTTTCCTGGATTCTTCTCTCTCTTTCTCTCTCTCTATATATATATCCCTTAAACTATCTCTTGAAGGACTACTTAAATGGGTTTGCAATCCACAAGTTAATTAGGCTGCAATATTATGTTTACTTGCAAGTAAGTCCAACTATACTCAGTGGGACTTCTGAGAACATGTATAGGATCAGACTGCTATGATGCTGAAAGGTATTCTAGCCTGGAATTGTCCATTCTGTTCTGATGACCGTGGATGGACAAATGCCTCACTCAGGCTGGTGCCCAGCCAGCATATACACTTGCTGTTATGGCATTTCCTGTGTCATAATGGGCTGGGTGCACAGAAAGAAGCCACATCCCCCAGCAGGCTTGAGGATCTTCTATTCCCACCGTCCCCAAGGGCTATTCTTCCTCTACCCCTTCTCCCTCCCCACTCAAATGTCAGCATTATACCTCTTATGCATCTTCCACACAACATATTTGCTGTGATGAATGACTGGATGAAAAGATAGCCTTAGGGCGCAATCCTTTGCATGTTTAGACAAAGAAAAGGCCTACAACTCCCAGCATTCCCCTGACTGGACTGCACCCTTAATGTTACAGTCATGAATGAATGAACTAGTTACAAACATCCAGACATTTACAGACTGACTACCCAATACCCCATTTAAGTACAAAACAAATACCAAAGGCCAACATCCATTTATTATAGCACTGCCTGTTTACATTGCCTGTTACTGTCATTGCACTAATGGGAGAAAACTAGAGCCAACAGTGGCACTGGAGTTTACATGAAAACTTTAGAGACGCTATATTATCTACAGTAAAAATTCTCTACACTTCTCTTTATTAGTATAAAAATTGCATTCTTACCAGGCCCAGGATCAGACCAATCAATATGGTGGCTAATAAGAAGACTGCATAAGAACCCCAAATGTGAATTCCAAGTGTGCCTGTTAAGTAGTTGTGGATTTGCTGTAAAGGAGACAAATGGAAAGCTTGAATTGAAACTGTAATTTGAATACTTCTAATGCCTACTGCACATGACATTCAGACAACTGATGCTCTTCATATACTTTAAGACAAATAGTCTTGTGCAGTCCACTTCATCAGATGGATGAAATGTTATCCTGAGTTACAGGTTTATATACAGATGTGGGGTGTAAATGGTGAGGTGAGAGGGAAATGAAATGCAGAAAGTACGGACAATCATGTTATTAACAATGTTCACAAAACAGTTGTTACTAATAACACAAACGTCCTGGCGTTAGGTAAGCCAACTAACATCAACATTTTCTCTAGTAAAAAAAAGTTGGAACCATGTTTTCCAGTCTAACTTTAACAGTACAGAGATGTCAAAATTTAGATTCCTGATTTTAAGGCTGCAAGTACATGTGGTAAACCACACATTCTGTGTGCAAGTATAGGTGGTAGGGTTGTCAAAATCGTGCAATCCTAGTCCACGGTGCTTAAAACACAGCAGATACAGTCAGGGCCAGAAATATCGGAACAAGGATAACTGTTTTGGTAGTTGGCCTCTGTACACCACCACATTGAAGCTGAAAGGAAACACACACAGATGGGAGCGAAGTCAGGACTTCCAGCTGTAATTCAAGGGGTTTGACAAAAGTGGGGCACTAACCATTCAGGTAGGACAGCCAGTGGCATACACACACACCCATCGTCGGTAGCTCATAAGTAATGGAACAAACCAACATCATTTCAAACTTAAGGATCGCCTTTAATAACTGAATGAAAATCCTTTGCAGTCAATGACTGCCTGAAGTCTGGAACTCATGGAAATGACCAAATGCTAAGTTTCCTCCCTCAAGATGCTTTGCCAGGCCTTTAGTGTAGCTGCCTTCAGCTGCTGCTTATTTGTGGGTCTTTCTGCCTTCAGTCTTGCCTTCCATAAGTGAAAAGCATGCTCTATTGGGTGGAGATCAGGTGACTGACTTGGCCATTGAAGAACATCCCACTTCTTTGCCTGGAGAAACTCTTGGGTAGCTTTTGCTGTATGTTTTGGGTCATTATCCATCTGCAGTATGAAGCGGCATCCTATCAGTTTGGCAGCATTCGGCTGAATCTGAGCAGAAAGTATAGCCCTATACACTTCAGAATTCATCCTGCTGCTTTTATCAGCAGTCAGGTCATCAATAAACACCAGTGACGCGGTTCCATTGGCAGCCATACATGCCCATGCCATAACACTGCCTCCACCATGTTTGACAGATGATGTGGTATGCTCTGGATCATGAGCTGTTCCTTTCCTTCTCCACACTTTTCTCTTCCCATCATTCTGGTACAAGATAATCTTGGTTTCATCAGTCCAAAGAATCTTATTCCAGAACTGGGCAGGCTTTTTTAGGTGTTTGCTGGCAAAGGCTAATCTGGCCTGTCTGTTCTTGAGCGTCACCAGTGATTTGCACCTTGTTGTGAAGCCTCTGTATTTACATTCATAAAGCTGTCTCTTGACTGTAGATATTGACAATGGCATGTCTACCTCCTCAAGAGCATTCTTGACGTGGCTAGATGTTGTGAAAGGTTTCCTCTTCACCATGAGCAGAATTCTGCGGTCATCCACTTTAGTGGTCTTCCATGGTCTCCCAGGCCTTTTGCTGTTGCTGAGCTTGCCAGTTCATTCCTTCTTTTTCAGGATGTTCCAAACTGTTGTGTTGGCCACTCCCACTGCTTTTGCTATCTCTCTGATGGGTTTATTTTGTTTCCTCAGCCTAATGATGGCCTCCTTCACTCACATGGACACCTCTTTGGACCTCATGTTGGGGGTTCCAGTGAACAACTACCAAATGCAAATGTAACACTCAGAACCACCTCCAGGCCTTTTATCTGCTTGATTGATCATGGGGTACCCAGGAAACAGGCCACACCTGGCCATGCAGCTGCTTGTCAGCCATTCGTTCCATTACTTATGAGCCACCAACGATGTGTGTGTGTGTATGCCACTGGCTGTCCTTCCTGAATGGTTAGTGCTCCATTTTTGTCAAACCTTGAATTACAGTTGAAAGGCCTGACTTCGCTCCCATCTGTGTGTGTTTCCTTTCAGCTTCAATGTGGTGGTGTACAGAGGCCAACTGCCAAAACAGTTACCCTTGTTCCACTTTTTCTGGCCCTGACTGTATACGCTTCGCTATTATTATTCTCATATAGGTGCCAGGCAAACACATTTCTATTTTCCCAGGCTTATAAGAATCATGAAGGTTAGAATTTATATCTTATCAGTTTTTATTTTACTGTGTTTATAAATGGACTGTGGCTGTTTTCATTTGTTCATATGCTTTATTTTATTATTTTCTATGTTTTATTGTATTTTTAATGTTTTTAATGTTTCTTACTACTTTGTTTTCCACTGTGGGAATGTATAGCGTGATGTTGAACGTACAGAATATAAATAATAAAATATATGCAGTTTTTTGCCACTACATTAGTGCCACCACACTGTCAAATCAGTATGGAAATCATACGCCCTGCTTATTAAGTCTATTGCGGTGTATCCTAGCTTCCAAAATACAAGAACTCAGAAGCTAAGCAAGGTCAGCCCTGGTTAGTACTTGAATGGGAGACTGCCTGGGAATCAGGCTTCCTGCACAAAGCAGGGGGTTGGACTGGATGGTCTCGTAGGCCCCTTCCAACCCTATGATTCTAAGATTAAGGGCACAATCCTATAGCCACTAGACAGCGGATTGGTCAGTTCCCGGGAACCACTTCCCCACCCCCTCTCCCGCCACCTCGTAGGCAGCACGGTTTGTCCCTGCACTCTGTACTCATAACAGAAGCATGGAGCAGGGCAAAAGGGAGCATTCCTGGGGGCAGGGAGTGCGGACGTGCTGGTACAACACTTCCTATGTATCATCCAGCCTCCCCATACCGCGCTCCAACGTCCCACAGCTAGACAGTCGAAATCAACCATCCAGATGCGAATGCAGGGCGGCTGGAGTACGGAGGAGACGATCCCCTCCTGCTCCTCCCACCACGCATTGGAGAGGCAGCTGCCTCTGAGTTCGGAGGCGGCCACCTATCCCCATAGGATTGCTCTCTAAATTAAGTTCACACATAATATGGCCAGGAGGATTCACTTTAAAATACCCACTTCTGTTCCAGAAGCATAAGTATCCTCCTGACTGCTCTGTTCCAACAGTCAGTGTAGTTCAATGGCTAGAGTATGGCGGCGTTGATATGATAACTCTATGATCAAATCCTGCCTCTATCAAGAAACTTAAAGTATCTATACTCCAGTAAAATTAGGTTAACTTTGTATGAATCAAGTTCTGGACAGTACAAAAATGTATCTATGGATTGACCTCACATTTCATCACCATTAAACACTGAACAATACCCTTAATGTCTGCACATGTACAAGCTTCTCATGCTTCAGGATTATTGGGGAACACACAGGACCTTTCAAAAGTGGTCTTGTACAAATTATGCATAAAGCTTTCGCATATCATTTCATCATTTTGTTTACTCACCCTGATCCATCCAGATAAATGGAAGAGTCCTGCCATTCCATGCATCCTAATAAGGAACAACCATCTAGTTTATATTAATGTTGAATACTGTTTAAAGCTCAACGAATTAAGTGTTCTTGCATGTTCCATGACAAATATTGCATCATTTCTCATGCTTGATATTGTGCAATCATCCTGCCTTATTCATGGGATTTTATGGAGGGTCCAGACATCATCTTCTATTTGTAACCCTCCCGTTTTCCCACTGCTTCTACTATCTTTTTTTCTTTCCACCAAAAAACGGTTAATGAAGCAAGGACAGAAAACTTGCACAATGTCTTTTAACTGGTGGCACTAAGAGGCTTCCGTCTGGAAGCACCAGTGCTCTAAATACCAGACAAAGTCATCTGATTATATGTTAGCACTTCATCAGCCTTTTACTGAAGTTTCTTGTCAATCTGTGAACAGTGTTTCATACAATATATTATAAATCTTCACAAAAAAGTAGTTCACAACCAGTTTCTCAGATCTTAAGAACTGCAACTTCATATGTCATTACTCATGCATATTCCATCATATTTTATCATCCAAAACTGGCACTCATTGGCTGAGATTAATAGATTTAGCTGCTACTGCGCAAAATGACAAGTGCATGTTTAAATACACCTCTCGCCCCATATTTTATAAGACCATTTACCTATTCCTAGTATCAGCAGCACTGCACATTCTCTACTAATGATGGCCAATATGTGAGGCATGAAAAATGCACAACTCCACAGTACATCAGGCTAGATCAAGCTTCCCCAACCTGGTGCCCTCCAGATGCTTTGGACTACAACTTCCAGCATTCCTGACTATTGGCCATGCTGGCTGGGACTGATGGAAATTAATGTCCAAAACATCTGGAGAGCACCAAGTTGGAGAAGGCTGTCTGAAATATTAAGGAAAATAAATGGACAGTTGCAGTTTTCAACTATGACGACAATGAACATAACATGTCATTCCAGCCTAAGACAAGATACTGCAATGTAATTACACTATAGATGATGGGGATTTCCATCCTGCCACAGGTTCTACAGCTTCCCACTTTCTCTCCAGGATGTAAGCCTCTAGATCCTCCAGTGTCCTTGAGCCACGGTATCTCCGAAATACTCCATCCTTTGCACTGAAAACAGGTAACAGTAGGATTATATTGCTGAGTCTAAAAGTGAAATTCCGAATTACCTTATACAGAAGGGACTGTCACATGCTGTTACATGTACACTGTTAACAGTTTTTCAGTATAATCTTGAGAGAGAAGGGCACAGAAACAAGCCGTCCTACTCATACTGCTCTTCTCCATACCTCCCTATGCATTCTAGCAGCATACAAGAGACCAACATGAGCCTGCAAAGCCTTCTTGCTATCCTACCACCGCCACATGTGAAGGGAAGGAACAGCTCCTTGTTTTCTTATGAAAATTCAATCATCTTTCCACCTAGCCCATGAGCCAACCTGAAATTCAGATACCAGGCACACCCAGTAGTGTGTAGGCCTAATTTATTATCTTGCCCATTTTTCTGACTAGTTAAGGATCTGATAAATAAATCCCATAGGGATCCAATTGCTACAGTTGTCACTCCCTGCATGGTGGAGAATCCTCTTGTGGTTCCAGTGGCAGGTTGCTACTTCCTTACTGTAGCACACTGCTTGAATTCATTGTGGCCTCATCTCCTCCCACTTACTTTATTCAAAAGGATTCTTTTGTTATTTGTCTCAAACAGCAGCGGGAATACTCCTCGATCTGCACACAAAAAATAGAGTCCTTCTCAATCTAAACAAAACTTGACCCAAAGCATTTGCTATAGTTCCATAAAGACAGTGACCACGGTCAGCTGACACACCATGGCTTGTTTTGAGTTCTTTAACCCCTGACAACCCATGGTGCCTGTGTTTGTTTAACTCTCACATAACCCACGCTTGCCAGGTTCACATGACCCAGCAACCCTCAAGTAGGGGTTGCATATTCAAAACGGCGGTCACATGGTCCTCACACACACCACAACCTCACTGTGGGTTAAATAAAATATAACAATGGTTTAAATAACCCATGGTGGACTGTCATGTCAGGCAACCGGCCCCATCATCTCAATTTGCTAAGTTCTCCAAGACACCAGCAGTTAGACTGATGTATGGCCCAAGTTGTTCCGTTACTTTGTTATCTGTTTTACCCTCACAATACCTCCCTCATAGCCACCGTACACAGAGTTTGTATTAAAGTAGCAAATAATTCTCACTTTCAGGAAAAAGAATTGAGATACTTACTGGTAAATAGTGGGAAGTGTAGTGACAAAGAATCGACCACTTACACCTAGAGAGTAAAGAATTTTTTTCAGTGGAATTTCTCTAAGTAAATTATTTTGCTTTTCTAGACATAATATGCAACAACCACTTAACAAACCACTTATAAACTGAATATATGGACTTTAAAATAAGACCACTTTATGTTATATTTGGAACTAGTTCCCAAACATGAAGGTCCATTTCGGTTTCTAGCCCACTGAGTATATTTTATATTAATCTACTGTGTAGAACACCAATACTGTAAGGGCACAATCCTATTGGGATAGCTGGCCACCTCCGACCTTGGAGGCGACCGCCTGTCCAATGCAGGGCAGGAGAAGTGCAGAGGGCATTGTCCCGTCCGTGCTTCAGCTGCCCTGCATTCGTGGTTAGACAGCCAATTTCGGCTGTCTAGCCACAGGAAGGCGGAGCAGGAGGGGAGCGGTGGACGCCATAGGAAGCACTGGAACAGAACTTCCGCCCTCCTCAGCCCAGCACGCCCCAGGAATGCCCCGTTTTCACCGCTCCATGCTCCTTGTCCAAGCACGGGGCCGTTCCACGCTGCCTACAAGGCAACACAGGAGGGGGTGGAGGTCAATTCTTGGGGAACTGACTTTGGAGCGTGGGCTCCGAGGTTGGTTCCCAGGATCCAACCTATCCTATAGCCATCTAGTTGCCAACTAGCAGCCATAGGATTGCACCCTAAGAACAACAACTAGGAATTAGTGAGAGTTATTGAGAATTCCTCTAGCAATATAGTAGTCACCCCTGCTCCCAGCTCAGCTTTTGATCTACAAAGGAGGATTTCACTATGATAATTTTAACAGTTGTCTATAGCTTAAAAAGCTAGGTAAATGTGGCAAGAATGCCTCACAGGAGCACGTTATACCCTTCTTCCTCCATTATGCACCAGTTATCCATTAAAATGCTAATTGTTACTTACCTGGTTCTTGAGTGACATCTACCTTGCCCACACTGAGTTCAAGGTCTTTGCTATTTCTTGCAAAAGCTTCCCACGCTGATTCCATCTGCTGACATGCAGGACACCAAGGGGCATAGCTAAAGAAAATGACAGTGTGACGTAAATATAACATTCACTTCCTTATCTGGTAAGTCTGTAATACTGCATTAATTCATTCAAGTTGACCTATAGCCAAAGCTCTCTAGGCTTCATACATAATAAAGCAAGTACAATAAAATCAATTGTGAAATACATTAAAAGAGGTGCTTTAAAAATAGCAACAATAATTTAGAATAATTTAAATGAGAAGCTCTATATCAAGAATATGTAGTTTCCTGAACAATTTCACTATCATTTCTGCTACGTTACTTCCAGACTGGATTATTATAATGCTGTCTATATGGGACTACCTTTAAAACCAGCCCCAGAACTTCAACTGGTGTAAAATACTGCCTCCAGGTTGCTACCTGACCTTAGAATCATGTAACTCAGATCTTATACTATTTGCACTGATTACCCATTTGTTTCCAGGCTCAATTTTAAGTGCTGGTGCTAACCTTTAAAGGGTTTAGGACCAGGTTACCTCAGAAATGCCCTACTCCCATATGAACCTGCCTGGCCTTTAAGATCAGCCTTCAGAGTCCCTGCTTTCTGTCCCATCCATATACGAGATCAGGTAGGTGGGTACAAACTGGTGCTTCTTGAGGGTGGTGCCAAGACCAGGGCACTCCCTCCTGGTCGATATCCACTGGGACCCCTCTTTACCCATCTTTAGTAAAGCTCTTCTTAACCAGTTAGTTTTTAATATGTGATCTACTATCTATTGTAATTTTAAGCACTGCTGTCTTCTAAATGTGTCAATTGCTCCTGATTCTATTGCATATAATGCAAGTATCGTTTTTAACCTTTTAAACCTCTAACAAATTTAATTTTTTTAAATGCAAGCTGCTTTGATTATCTTGACAGAAATTAGGCATATATTAAATTAAGTCAGCTAAAAAAACCAAGTAGCAGCACATCCTAGTCTGTCTCCCTACCCCCACCACACACACAGCCCCCACATCATGACAAGCACTTTTAACATCGGAAATGAAGAATGGGAAATATATTTCCATCTCACAAACGAGCACCAAGGGCAATTAAATGTTTCTGGTCCCTGGCACCAAGATGACCCAGCACCTATTCTTTGCTCCAGCTCCAAAATGTGCCAAAATAATAATAATAAATGCAGGCATTCTTTCACCACCCCACTTCAGAGAGTTTACATTCTCTCAACTACACATCACTAGAGAGATGTAGGTCAATGGCCACAGATGGCCATGCTGTGGTCTATCACTAGGGGCTTCTACTTTGGAATTTTGAGGGTGTGTCTGTGCATCTGAAGAGGAGCTGAAATAGTCCAGTCTTGACTAAATTGACCTTCACCCATAGTTAACCATTTTGTATCAACAGTACAAAGAGTGGCTGGGTGAGCAGCCAAATGGGCGATTAATAAGTTTAATAAATTTAATAAATAAATAAAGCCTCATTAGGTAGGCGTATCACTGTGGCTGGCAGTTTTTAAAGAGCATGCACTACCTAATTTACCACTACATATCTACAGAGGGAATACAAGCCTACTCAGAAGTAAGCCACAGTGCACTTAATGGGACTTATTCCCAACGAAGTGTGTATAGGATTGCAGCATCAGTAATGACACTCACACGGCCGTAATGAGTTAAGAGCATTTCCAGGTTTACGTTAATCATGTGAGAAATTCACATTTGCTAGTTGTTCCGAGGAAACTTTTGTTACTTGTAAAGTAAGTCTTTAGAGTACATGCCCTATTTTAACATTTCAGCTCCAGGGTACTGATGTGGCCCTTAAAAATGACTTAGGGCGCAATCCTATGGCCACTAGCCAGTGGTTAGATGGCCGTAGGATAGGTTGGTTCCCACAGAACTGACCCCAACCCCCTCTGGCACTGCCTCATAGGCAGCATGGATCAACCCTGTGCTCCGCACTCATAAGAGCAGCAAAAACTGGGCGTTCCCGGGGGCAGGCCGGGGAGGTCAGAAATGCCAGTATGACACGTCCTATGTGTCATCTGGCTGCTGCTTCCCACGCTCCGAGGTCCTGAAGTTAGACAGCCAAAATCAGCTGTCTAGCCATGAAAGCAGGGTGAGGGGAGCTAGAAGGGGATCCACTCCTCCTGCCCTGCACTGGACAGGCGGTCACCCCCGGGCTTGGAGGTGACCGTCGATCCAGATAGAATTGTTCCCTTAAAGTAACAAGGCTAGCCTCCTCTTCCACCAATGCCCTGCCATTTCAAGACTCTCTTTAATTGTCTTGAATTATGTTCTTCATCCACAGTGTATGGTTTCTGACAAAATTATTAACATGTGCAGCTACCTACCCACATTAGCAAGGCTACCTTCTATTCATTAAGCAGGGACAAGAAATTATGCTGCTGGATAGAGGCCAAGGTTAACAAAACACAATTTATTAGGAAGCTGCGCTGGACTCCCAAAGGTCAATTATTCTGTTTTGACATAATAAAATTAAAACTAATTAAGGAAATACTACACCTTACAACTATGAATACACCTGTCAACACTCTTACTCTCTTTATGTGCAAAGTAAACTAACAGGAGGTCAAGTTTACCAAAGGACTTACTGACATTTAATACCAGCTTTTGTGTTGCACCAACTTTCTAGGAACTATCCAGGAATAAATACAATATAAAAAAAAAACCATCTGCAGCAGCCTTTGCAAAAGCCTAGGATTCTAATTTGCAGCCAGTTCCAACACTTTAAGATACTGCTCTGTGAAAACCCAAATCTGGCCATTCTAACTAGATGTGGTTCATAGTCCCTGATCCAAGGAAACAAGAACACAGCAGAAGTTGCATACCTTCTACACTCACAGACCATTATTCCTGTGTGAGAAGAGCATCTGCCTCAAGGGTAGAAAACAATTATTAAATGCACGCAAGGCTTTTGCTCATCAAAAAAGACTTTTTTGCATTTATACTGCAGCAGATCTGTCGCTGAACATTTGTTTGGTTGAAACCAACAGTTTTTCTAAAATACAACAGAAAGCAGATTAAAACAGCCTTCCAATTTTGACAGTTGGTTTTACAATACTTCGGTGGAGCTTCCATACAAATTCAGTTCCCTCTTATGAGAGACTAAATCATACAACCCTGCCATCCTGGCAGCAGCCATTCCATCAGGCTGCAGCAAGGGAGAGAAGGGAAGCAGGGCCATCACCAGGTCTGAGGGAAACCAGCTCTATCAGGCGCCTTCCTTCAATTAACTGTCATCTGGCAGTGGCAACAGCCATTCCATCAGGCTGCAGCAGAGAAAGATAAAGGAAATAGAGCCACTCTGTCAACTGTGCTGCAAGACAAGGTACTTTTGACTCATCCTCTGTTTCCACTCCAGCTGGTTGTTTTAACTTTAAAACTAAGATCTAGTGCGTGGGTTTGCTTTTTTTCCTCCTTCCTCACTATCCCTTTCCGTTTTGTGTTGTACTTTTAAACTTTAAACCTGAAAGCAGAGACTGTCTAAATACTGATCTCTGTAAGCTACACAGAGGTAAGATCGCCAGCTACTATGTAACAAGCTTCCTATTGAAAATTTGTTATCATTCAAAGGCTGTTCGTTGCTCTATTTTCAACAACTTATCTGCACCTCCACTGCTTGCACTAATGGAGACTTCTCACAATACGGTCACTCATGGGCCCACATCTATTTTGTCAGATGCAGAAAGGGATCATTTACATGGGAAGTTGCACAGATCAGCTGATATAGCACAGCAGCAGAGACTGAACTATAAATCAGGAAGCCCCTGGTTTGAATCTAATCTCTGTCATTCAGTGGCCTTTTGCAAGCCACTTTCCTCAACTGCCCCTGATGTGCAACTTAGGAATAATAATACTGATCTATACTGCAGGATTGTCATAAGGATCACAAAAAGAGAACATATCTAAAGTGCTTTTGAAAACTCTTAAAGGGCTATCAAAGCTCTAAATATCATCACACCCCAAGTACAAGCAGAAGGAAAAACACTGTTTTCTTTTACAAACCGAGGCCAAAGGGCTTAAGAAAGCATGAGCTAACAGCTGTGTCACAATACTAGGCAGAGCACAAATTCACACACGATCAAGTCAAATGAATCAAGTATCTAATCAGCAGCCACTAGTGACTAATAGTCACAATCATTAGCACAGATATACCCCAAAGGGCTGCAGCCACTCCCAAGATGTGTGGAGAGAGTTCAGAGTTCCTCCACAACGCAGAATTCGCTATTTATCTGTATCTAGGCTCCCGCACTTCTGCATCGATTAATGCACACCGCGCACCCTCTCGTGCACTTTCTCATATTTTCAGGAATGTTGGAAGGGGCTGCAAGACCATCGAGTCCAGCCCCCTGCTCAGTGCAGGAAGCCTGATCCCCAGGCGGTCTCCCATCCAAGCACGAACCAGGGCTGGCCCTGCTTTGCTTCCGAGCTCAGTGTCTGTATGCGTCTTCGAAATGGGAGATTGCATCTCCTGCGCGCTTTTAACGCCGGCGGCGGCGGCGGCGGCGGCGGCAGCAGCGTTACGGTTCGGGCCTGGCTTACTCACAATTCCACCATCCACTGGCCCTGCAGCAGGAGGCTCCAGTTGGTGCCGCGCAGCTCCCGCACTCGGCTGCCCGCCACCCCAGGCTCCAGGGACGCCGCAGCCGCAGCCAGGGACGCCCAGGCGGCCGCAGCGGCCCCCCACAGCACCAGCAGCGGAGCTGCCACCCGCCTCCGTCGCTTCCTGTCCCCACAGGCGCGGAGAGACGGAGGCGAGTTCCCGCCCGCCTCCCTTCGAAGGAGACCCGCCGCCATCTTGGGAGACCAGGAAAAGAAATGTAGAAAAAAAGTGGGGGGGGGGGAGGGCGGAAAGTTCCGCTATCGCCACGCAGCACCCCTCCCTTCCGGTTCCCGTGAGATGGCTTCCGCCATGTGCGGGGAAGCGGGGAGTGGCTGAAGTACCTAGGAATGCGCTCCAAAACCTTTATCACGGCTGGGCAGTACCTGCATTAGGCCAACCAACGCCTCATCAAATAGGGCACCAGCTTCCGAGTTCCCCAGAACTGAGGGCTACCGCTGGTTGGTGTAGGGATTAATGCAAAGCGCTGGAATAAAAAAGCAGGGCCCCAGCCTTAAAACCAACACACGCAATAACTTTATTAGGACCAATTCATAAAAGTAAAAAAAAAAAAAAGCAAAAGCAAAGGCTACTTCACGCGTGGGATGGTTATGCCTGTTGGATTTCTGCCTGGAACAAGCCTTTAAAAGTGTAGGATTGAAACCTCCCCGCAATGTTTTGCTTAACCCCTTTGTACTATATGCTCTTGCACAAAGGACACGGTTCAAAGAGGACAGGGAAGAGAGAGAGAGAAACAGTTTTGCAAAGCACGCGCGATATCCCAATCTTCCTGGTGCCCTCCACATCTGATGGACTGCAGTTCCCAGCATCCCCCAGCAAAGACTGCTCCAACACCACCGACTTTGACTTTTTGCATATATTCTTATCTATCGCTACTGATTTGCCCCGCACATGGAGGATTTGTCTCCACTGCACTCGAGTACCGGACATCCCACCAAGGAACCATTAAGACTCTTGACAGAGAGTTGGGAGGGGGGGAGTTGTGCCGCTCAGAAAATACAATCGCGGATTCAAGAGGCAGTTACCGTATTCTTTCTACCTAAGCGTCAACAAAACTCTGTGCCCTGAAGAATTCCGAGATGTTCCTTATGGAGCCCAAGTTCTGCTCAAATCAACCCAAGATGTCGGGGTTCAGTCGTTGCTCGCTCTTGCGATTTCACGGCGCCATTGCACACCTTCCATACGGCTTTAGTACCTGAAACGAGCAGATGAAATAAATGACCACGGCGTAAGGGAGGGGGGAGGCCACAACCCCCTGCCCTCTTTCCTGGTGGTTTGAGCCATTTAACACAGTGGGGCTTGCTTCCAAGTAATACCTATTTAGAATTGCTTCCTTCCACCGTCAACGCAGGTTCCAGCAAAGAAGGTGCGAACTTTTAGCAGAGTTGTCCCAGTGCTTTTAAAATGCGTGGTTCACTTTGAGCATAATCATGATAATCACAAACAGCAAGATGCTGTACAGATCTACTCAGAAGTAAGCCCCAATTTATTTATTTTTATTTATTTATTTATTAAATTTATTAATCATTGGGTTCATTGGGACTTACTCTCGGGTAAATCTGCATAAGATTGCGATTTATCTGCATAAATTGTTTTGCATCAGCTAAGCCAGCCTTACCAAGTTTGGCGCCCTTCAGCTGGGTTGGACTACAACTCCCAGCATCTGGCTGGGGGTTGTATTCCAACACATCCGGAGGGCACCAGGCTGCGGATGGCTGAAGTAAGTTGTACAGCTCGAGAACAGTCTCTAGATACCTATGCATACAAGAATCTGGGAAACACCTCTGTCTTCATCCTTTTTCATGATTGCAAAGCGTTGGTAGGGACAGCTGCAGTCATTTTGATGGCAAAGCTTTTCGAAAGCTGAATACATAAAGGCTATGAAGGAAGACAACCCAGCTGGTCAATAATTTATTCCCTTTCATTGGCCCCTCACTGTCCTCACATTCATTTTTGTTTGATGAAGGTGCAAAGCTTTGCACAAACACCTGGAGGGAGGAAGATCTTTGAGAACTATGCCCCTTCTTTAGATGTATGGTATGCACAATCCAAGAAGAAACAAAAACACAAGTCCAGAATGCTCCATATTATGTCCATAGGTTCATCTGGTGTTGCCACAGACTAGCTCCCAATTGGCCTCTTAGCTTTCCCTAATGGCTGGTTCCCTTTGCCCCTCAGATTCAGTCACACAGGCAACAGTTATATTGATTCTATCCACATTGTGGTTATGTATGGATATGAGCAATGCTGATAATACCTTCTCTGCTCCAGGAAAGGGTGACAACAGCAATTATCTCCTGCACTGAATATTAGAGCACCTCTGCTGGCAAACCCCCCCCCCCAACCCCCTTAGTGTAGAGTTTTTCGCATCTTAGGCAAACTAAAATTGAAATATTTGCTTTCTGCCCTGCAAGAGGAACTGTTGTTTAATTGCCTCTGAGTATTTGTTAAATGCCCTTCCTCTGATGCAAGTTTTTCTTTAAAAATGTTTATTACCAGTCACATTTTTTGTAGGCACACTGAAGCATGTTAAATTACCTCCGGATAAGAACAGTTCTCCTCTTGGTTCCATTAAAATACACAGGTGGATGCTCTCAGCCTTAACTGCCCCCATAGGATTTGACACAAGGGCACTCATCCCCAGAAATATTCCTTACTCACTTCTCCATCCTTCCTTATCCACATCTCCCTGGTTCTAACTGAGGACTCATGTGCATGTTCAGCAAATGAATATGGCACAGCCGTCCTGTGAGTGTACCATTACATTACCCAGACGTGGGGAAGTACTCAAACATATAACCAAGCACTTACATTCTTCCAGTACCACCTGCATTCTGTATGTATCTATAAACTCTCTTATTCTTTGTTAGACCATTGGGCCATTTTGCTCAGTATTGACTACTCTATGCTGATGGCAATTGTGAAGGATTTCCATTTTTGTATTTAGTTTGTTTTTATATTATGGGGTTAAATCTTTTATTGGGAGCATTCTGGTCAGTTTCTGCCAAATGTTTAGTTAGATTATGGGAGCCAGGACATTTGCTCAAGAAGTCAAAGGTTTGCAGAAGGCTCAAGTCAAAAGTTTAGTTAGATTATAGGAGCCAGGATGTCTGCAAAGGAAGAAGAAAAAAGAGTTTACAGGAGGTTCAACAGAAGGTCAAAGGAAGAACTTAGGAAAATAAATTTAAGGCAAAAATGAACAAGAAACTACCTTGCTGATCGGTTTGAGTTGGGGAGAAAAAAAATAGTTAATTTTAAGATCTCAACGCCTAAGGCAAAAACACAAAGAAGAGGGAAGGAAGGAAAGAAGGCCAGAAATAGTCAGTGCTGCTGGAACTGGAGAAGTGGTTGAGAGTGTGCTGGATTTATGACAATAAAATATTGCTTGGATAAGGGACCTGGATAAAACAGGGACATAGTCTATTGGGTTAGCTGGGTGCATTTGTTCCTGGCAGTTTTATTACCATATTGCTCATATGTTTTTCATGTATGTTGTGTGTGTATCCATTCAGATTTTTAAACTTTTTCCGATTTACATTTTTTCCTCAGTAAAATTGGAAACTTTGTTCTTTGAAACCCTGTGGTCTTTTTTCTTTTGGGCCATGCACATCTAATAGCCAACCCCAACACTCCCTAAAGTAGATACCTGAGACCCAGAGAGTTTTAAGGATGGTTTGGTGGAGGCAGCCAGAAAGAAAAAAGATTTCTGCCTCATGGCAGTGTAAAAGGCCACAGGAAGGGAAGCAGGAAATGGAGTGGCAGGGGCAGCCCAAGATATTTTATTGCTGTGAGCCACCTTGGGAGGCTTCTTCTGCCCTGAAAGGCAGCCAAGAATTTTTTAAAATAAATAAGATATTTTGCTGTCTGAGGCAACAAGAAGGCACCATTTTCCATTCCATGTATGGAAGTCAACTGGACTGGCAGCTGAATCTTACTTTGGCACTGGCAACAGATAAAAGGAAGTACTTCCTCACACAGCACATAGTCAAACTATGGAATTCGCTACCGCAAGATGTAGTGATGGCAACCAATTTAGATGGCTTTAAAAGGGGATTAGATAAATACCTGGAAGAAAAGGCTATCAATGGCTACTAGGCTTGATGGCTATGTGCTACCTCCAGTACCAGAGGTGGTATGCCTATGTACATCAGTTGCTGGAGAACATGGGCGGGAGGGTGTTGCACTCATGTCCTGCTTGTGGTTTCCTGTTTGACAGCTGGTTGGCCACTGTGTGAACGCAATGCTGGTCTAGATGGACCCTTGGTCTGATCCAGCATGGCTCCTCTTATGTTCTTATTAATAGCATCATCCACCACACCTAAGGGCAGCAGGCTAGGCTGGAGGGTGCAGAACAGGCATTGTGGCACATACAGATCTGACCTCCAAGAGAGAGGGGTGGGTCAGGAGAAATGCTGGAGGTGGGGGCATGCTTAGGAGGAATGGCTTGGGGAGCTGCCACTGCTGTCCCCTGGCATCTGCTGCCTGAGGCCATTGTTTCACTCTTCCTAATGGTGGGATCAGCCTTGAGAAGTGGGGCACCCTGTTTTTCCTGTTTTCTCTTCCACCCATGGAACAGGGCATTGCTGATCTGTGACAGCAATGGATGTCTCCCACAGCCACTTTAGAGCCCTTTCTAGAGATGCCAGGATTTGAACTCCTGGGTCCTACTCTGTACATAAATACAGTATACACAGCTACAGCTGCAGTATTTTATTGATCACATTTATACTCTGCTGCTTTTCTCCAAAGAGTTCAGGGTGGCCTTACTTGGGATTTTCATTTGATGCTCATAAAAACCCTTTAGTAAGGCACTTTAGGCTTAAGATCAACTTAAGGTAAGCTTTGTGGCAGAGCAGCAGTTTGAACACAGGTTTCCTCAGTCCGCACGCACGCACACGATTTGCCAGAATTCATCCTGTAATTGATCCAACTTCTTCTAATACTCCTATGCATGTGTTTGCTGCATTATTATATTTTCCCCACATGTTTGCTGGTAAATTATACCCATCTCATTTACCCATTTTTCCCTGCCATGGGAATCTATGGCTCGACTCCTCTCACTCAGTAGATTAAACACCGGTGCTGAGCGAGAATATGAAGTCCTCCCTTTTTTTCCCAGCCCGGTGCCAGAAGTCTAGTAAGCCTGCCAAAATTTGGCAGGAAGCTTCTGGGATCTAATCATTTTATTGCAATTTAACCTAATTATGAAGATACACTCCAAGACAAAAGAAACAAAGCACAGATGTTTTATATATTCGCCTTGAGGCTTCTATCCATATGCTACAGGAGATAAAAAGTTTAGTACTGGTGGGTTTTAAGTCTCCTACTATGCAGCCCAGAGTTGCCCAGGGGTAAGGCAACTAGAGCAATTTGCCCTCCCCACCACCTCACAAAGCAAGGGGATGTCTCAGCTCCTGTGTGTACCACTAGCCCCTGCCCCAGTCCAGCAAAATTGCTCATCACAGCCCAGTGGAGGTTGGTGGCTCTGATTTTGGTGGGGCTGTAAATCCATTCTGAGGTTCAACCAGAACCAGCCGGAGCAATAAAGTTGCTATTCGAGGTGCTGAACCTATTTGGGGGATATGGCTCAGCACCTTGGATAGCTCATTTAGAGTTCTGGCAGGTTCTGACTGAAACCCAGAATGTCTTCACACCCCCATTGAAATCGGAGCCACCAGCCTCCACTGCCAGAGCCCCACACAGACATGGACCTTGTAGAACACAGCGGCCAGGGCTGGCCTAAGATGTTTTCCTGCCTGAGGCAAATAACAAGATGGCGCCCCCCCCCCCAACTATGGAATGCGCTCCCTCAAGTACTACAATTGGCCCCCATTCTCTTTACACCATTCCAGGGTGTAAAGAGGCATCTTCTCAAGCTAGGCTTTTAAAATGTGTAGTTTTTAATTTTTTTAACTTTTTAAAATCTTGGTTTTGTTGCTGTAAGGTTTCATTGTTTTAAAATGTTGTACACCTCCTTGATGGCTTTTTAGCCCATAACACAGTATATCAATGTTGTTGTTAATATCCCGCCTTTTTCCCAGTACTAGGACACAAGGCGGCTTTACAACATTAAAACTTGTACAATTAAAACCTATAAATAGAAGTATATAGAGAAGTATACAAAAGTTAAAAATATAATTAAATCACCAATAATATTAAAATTGTATAAAATATCAAAACGTTAAAAGACAACAAGAAATATTGCATCCATCCGTCCTATTCTCACAGGTCCAGACTAGGGCTGTATGGATTACTTACCCTGTTCCGCTGGGGCCATCCGCTGGGGGGGAGGCGATCCATCCCCCCCCCCGGAATCCTCCCTGGCCAGCTCCGCTCTGTGGGGAGTCTGCAGAGCCGCCAGCCGGGGCCGCCCTCAGCCGGACTTCTGTCCACTGCTGGACTGCAGCCTCCATTTGCGTCCCTGAGGTAGCTGTGATAGGTATGTATAAATTTACATAGCCTATCACGGCAAAAGGCAGGAATTCAAATGGCGGCCGCTACGCCATTTGCGTCTCTGCCTTTTGCCGTGATAGGCTACGTATATATGTACATAGCCTATCACGGCTAAAGTAGAATGGAAATAGCGGCTGCAGACCGGGGCAGCCATTCGCGGGGCAGTGGACGGCCGACAAAGGTAGGCTCCATCCCGGGGGGATTCTGCGGGGTGGCAGGGGGGATTGCTCCGTTCCGCCATGGACTCTGGGGGGCTGGAGTCTGAAGAATCCGGCCTCACTGGAGTCCGTGGTGGAATTCTCTAACATCCCTAGTCCAGACTAGCTATCCCCAAAGGCCTGATGGAACAAAAAAGTTTTTACATGCCTGCGAAAGCATACCAAGGAGGGTGCCACTCTTGCCTCCCTGGGAAGAGAGTTCCAGAGCCTTGGGGCAGCCACCTAGAAGGCCCTCTCCCGTGTTCCCACCAGACAAGCCTGTGATGGTGGCAGGATGGCGAGAAGAGCCTCCCCTGAAGATCTCAGGGCACGAGTAGGCTCATAGGGGAGAATATGGTCTTTCAGGTAACCTGGACCCAAGCTGTACAGGGCTTTATAGGATATGACCAGCACTTTGAATTGTGCCCGGAAACAGACTGGGAGCCAGTGAAGCTGTTTTAGCAGGGGAGTTGTGTGATCCCTGTAGCCAGCCTGATGAGAGCCAACCTACATTACAACATTAAACTGGTTTCAAACCGGTTTATCTAAAGGGATCCTGCAGTTTCATGATGGTACTGAGAATTCTTTGCTAGAGACCCCTGTCCCCTGCCCAAACAGCCCCTCTTCCAAGAGCTACAATTCCCAGAATTCCTGTATTTGGTAGCCATAATCACTAAAAACATGTTTGAAACCAGTTTAAAGTTGTAATGTAGATTGCCCCCCAGTCAGCAGCCTGGCAGCAGCTCTTTGAACCAGCTGAAGTTTCCGAACACTCTTCAGGGGCAGCCCCATGTAGAGTCCGTTACAGTAATCCAAACAGGATGTAACTAAGGCATGTGTCACTGTGGCCAGTTATAATTAATAATAATAAATGTACAGAAGCCAACCAGACTGGCAGTTGAATTTTGCTTCAACGGCTGCCTGTACTGCATCTGAGGGCTTCAGCATCGGTTAAAGGGCACAGGACAAGCTGTGTGGTACACATGCAGCTCTGCCCCCCAATACCTTGGCAGCCCTCCCCACTCTCCCAGAAACTGCCATATAATGTTTTCATGTTTTAATATGATTTTGATTGTATTGTTGTTTAATTTATATTTTAACCTTTGTGTATTTTCATACGTTTTAATTGTATATGTTTTAATTTTTGTAAGCTGCCTTGTGTCCCACTACTGGGAAAAAGGCAGGGTATAAATACATATAATAATAATTAATAATAATAATGAGGCAGCTGCCTCACTCTACATAACAGTAGGGCCAGCCCTCGCAGCAGCTTCCATCACCACATGGGGCCTTATGGGACCTTCCATTCAGGTCTCATAAACCCTCTGGGCAGCACTGACACTAGGTATGTATGAGAAATTCATTTTTAATTTTCAGTCACAATTTACCCAGTTTGCACCTTTCGGACTGACCACAGACTCGGACACAATCTAGAGTTTTTGTGAACCACCCAGAGTGCTTTGGCTATTAGGCAGTATAGAACATAAATACATACATACACTTCCTGAGCTTGCAATGTGATTTATGGGGCAAAAAAAATTGTGTTCAACAGCATGCGTACATTTGAAAAACATACATAATAAAATGCATACCTTTGAAAAATGCATGCAAATGCACTTTAATCAACGGAAGAAGGATGCATACATTTCACACGTATTTCCCCAAATGTACGCATCAACTGTGTGCGATGCGTACATTTGGGAAAATACGTTTGAAAATACCCATGGATTTTCATGCAGAAAGGAAAGGAAAAAGCTCTCAATCTTATATGGACTTGAGTCACAATAAGCTTTGAAATGTAATTCAGAGGACTTCGGCAAGCTCAAGTCTTGACCTTGACACAACCATGCATTTCCAGGGAAATAAAAGACGAAGCTTGGCTTGCTCTCACAACAGCAGTTATGTCTACACCCAACTTTCACATCCCTTCAGTACTCTCCAGCAGGAGCTCAGCCTGACAACAACCATCACTGGAGTGGAGCTTCTTGGAAGCCTCTTGATAGCGATGGCATAGATAGGACCAGCGGAGGCGGGTGGCTCCAATTTGGTGGATCCATTGTGGGTTTCCGTTTCATTTGGGCGGTTGGGTTCAGCACCTTGGATGGCTCCTTTAGAATTCCTGGCTGGTTCTGACTAGAACCCAGAGTGGACCCACAGCCCCACCGAAATTGGAGCCACCAGCCTTCACTAAACAACAAAACATTCCAAGCAGCCTTACCATGCAGCTTCAATCTGAATGGGTGAACCAACTCAGAGAGAAATGGCCTACAAAAATCATCATTATCATCATTCATTCATTTGTATCCCATTTTTCCCCTCCAAAAGGAAGACCAACACAGCTAACAACATCATCATACAGAACAAATACAACAGTATCAAACAAAAACATCAAAAGACAACAATATGAAAAATTATCTAGCAATAAAAATTCCACAGTGGACATATAAACAAGCTTTCAGTTCAAAACTTAAAACACCAAGCTGTAGGTATCCCCTTCCTACTCCCTCTTAGCACACAGACTGGATGGATCTAAGAACAGGGGGAAGAGAAGAGCTAAAACAAGGGATGCTCCCCCTCCTTTATTGTCATGGCCCTGGTGGAATTGTCTTCAGGGGAGCAGCTAGAGCTCCCAGCGACAAACAGCACTGAGCAGCAGTCCATGCCAGGTGACTGGAGGCAGACCAGGAGGAGCCTGGGACCTCGGGGGAGTTGGCAGCAGGAGGCTGAGCAACCATCACGTCCCCCAGAGTGGTGGCATCTCAAGAGGCAAGCCAGAAAACCTCTGTGACACAGAGTGCCTGTTTGCAAAGGAAGTTTCTGCTTGAGTAAAGAACTCCTCATTAATAGGGGCCTCATCACAAGAAGGACGTCTTCCAGAAGTGTACAGCACCTGAGTCCTAGGTGGGGCTCTGGAAGCTCCACCTTTTAAGCTCTCAGTTGAAACCTGCAGGTTGCTGAAATACCACCTTTATTTCAGCTCCCAGGACCCTGAAACCTTGTTTCTTCTTGAACTGATCTTTTCTGCTTCTGATCTCTGGACTCCTGACAAACCTCTGCTTTTGGCCTGCTCTTTTGTTCTGGACTGGTAATACTGTGCTTTTGACCTTTGCTAAACAGATTTGCCCCTAGTTAGTCACAGGGTTGAGCTTGACCTAGCCATAGCAGGGCACTTATTTATGACATGCGTATTTCACCTTTCTTCCATGAGAGGACTTAAGGCAGCATACATGTGGTTCCCAGGGAGTCTTCCATCTGAGCATCAACAAGAGCCAACCCTGGAGCTTATGCAAGGCTATCATATCCTGTACCTTCAGGCCATGCCCTAGAAAGCGAGCATTCTGGAATGTTTGTGAAAGATGACATACCGTACTTCCTAGATGTCTTTGCACCTTCCATTGATCAAAGCGGTGCTGTTTTCAGGTCGAAAGACCAACTTTTCTGGTCCCCAGCATTTACAAGACAGGGAAGCACTGTACATTGTCGACATAATGCTTACAGCAGCCTTCCCCAACCTGGTGCCCCCCAGATGTGTCTCATCACAACTCCTATCATCCCCACCCAGCATGGCCACTGGCATCTGGAGGACACCAGGTTGGGGAAGGCGGGCGTGCAACGTAACTAGGGACATCTGGCCCCTTGGTTACAACAGCTTGATTTAAAAACCAAGCAAAAAGGTCTTGATTCTTTGAACATGAGCATGGAACTTGCATGTGAGTAGTGAAGACTATCGGGCTGAGAGCAGCCAACAGAGTTTCAGCGCTGCTCATCTACTTCTACCTTTCCAGCTAATTTCCAAACAGAGCAGCCAGCCAAGTGGGCATGACAGGTTTTGCCTTCACACTTGACTGATTGTATTCTATCGTTCTCAATTGCCTTTTGTGGTGGGGAGGTGGGGAAATGCCTACTTCTGGTAAAGGGCTTTACAAGGAGGGCACTGAGTGCCAGTGCCCCCGCCCCCGGGGACAGCGGTATTCAAAGGTCCACGGCATCTCTACACCAGCCTAAAACCCTGCATTTAAAACGGGGCTTTCTGCTTCCATTTTAAATGCAGGATCACATGACTCCTTTATCACCTGCTTCCTTTCCCCCCTCCCCTTCCTCCTCCTTCTCCCCATATCTGGGGAAAGATAATTCCATTATCTTTCATGGATCTCGCTTCTCTTCTTGCCGCTTTCCCTCTTTTCATGGAGGGAACTCAAGCGGAACACAACGGGGTAATTTGATAGCTCATTACCTGCGATCTATTTAAAAACGGAACAAAGGGCATTTAGTGCAGGAGATGCCCTGGAGGGTCATGGCGTCATGTAAAGAGCCCGCAAACTTCTGTGAAGGAGCAATCTCAATTGCAGGATGAAAGCTCAGTGTGAAGGAGCCCCCAATCACCTTCCCTCCATCAAGAAACACCTCCAAGCCAAACCAGAATAAACCCCCAGAGTTATCAAAGAAATAGCATGGTTTTTACTATGCCTTCCTTTTTTTCCTGTTCAAAGCTCCAACTCTCCCAGGCTCAGCTGTATGCTCCATCCACCCACTTAAACGCCTCCCGCCGGCACTATGCAGCTCTCAACTGCTCTCCAGCGCAGCTTTCACACGTCGTTCTCTTTGCAGCAACCCCCGTCTTATTGTTAAGGAATCCTTCCCCAATCCAGCCTTCTCACTCCAGATGTGTTGGACAGCAACTCCCATCAGCCCCAGCTGGCATGGCCAAATTGTCATGTGTGATGGAAGTTGTATTCCAACTCAGCCAGAGGGCACCAGTTTGGAGAGGTTATGTTAAAGAAACATCTTTGATTGCTTTTTAGAGAAAGAGTCCCAAAGTCACACCCAGTCTTTAAGTCTAGACCACCCTAACTGCACATCACATTCCTTGGCACTGCAAATGGGACAGCCTGCAATTTAACCAAGATCACACTACGGGGCCCATTGCTGAAGTCCTTGGCATGCACTCCTTTCAGCATCTGCTGCACTACACAAAGACAGCAACGTACCTCCAGACTTTTGCATAACACGCAGCTCAATCCTTGGCAAGCTTACTCAAAATTAAGCCCAACTATCTTTAGTAAGACTCTCTTGGGAGCAAGGGTGCACAGGCTGGAGAGGCACATAGGACTGCAGCCTTTGTCAGGGATCAGACTTTATTACACTTTGGGGAATCCAAAATCTTTAGGTTAGGGAAGAGATGGGGAACACATGGTCTTCCATATCTTGTTAGATTACAGTTTCCTTCATCCCTGACCATGGTAATATTGGCTTAGCCTGGGGCTGATGGGAATTGGAGCACAACAACATTCTGAAAACCGCCCAGAGAGCTTCAGCAATGGGGTAGTATAGAGATGTATACTACTACTACTACTAGTATCTGTACGACTACAGGTTCCCCACCCCTAGCTTACAAAGTTTGAAGGCAAAATCCCGACTAAGTTTTTGGTAGTCTTTGGATCAGTGGGCCTAGACTATTTGTTCAGCTTCGGAGACTATTTCAATTCTGAACCACAGCATAAGGCGCCACAATTCAGCAGTGACTTGTATACGTGACCGAATCACTCACACTCACTGAAAAACGTCCAAGCAGTTCTCTTACCTTGTGCTGTTCGTTTGGTACATGAACAATGCCTCCAGTCTCTTTCATGCTGTCAAGACATTGATGGAACTCTGGAATTCTCCTAAACAGCATCTTTAAAACGAAATTAATCAGATGCATTACCAACATGTTCTGACAGGTTCTGATGTCCCTCAGAAGAAATAACCTGAGCTTATCTCTATTGTCGTTATTGGTGTGTTCGTGCTGTTCCTTCTCAAAAAAGAAAAAAAGAAAAAGCATCTTGCAGAAAAGTGTTTCATTTGTGAAGAGTTTCTGAACTAATTAGAAGATAAGAGCTCATCAGAGGCTTGTGGAAGAAATCATCCTTGTGAGTAAAGCCCTACTCAGTGGGAGTTCTTTACTCACCAGGAGCCTTCCTTTGCAAACAGGCACTTCTTCTCATAGGAGTTATTCTGGCCTGCCTCCTGAGATGACAATGCTCTCGGGGGCTAAGGGGTTGCTCAGCCTCCATCTCAGAGGCAGAGTTCCTCTCCTTGTGCAGGGATGGACCTGCGGTCATCTCCCCCAAGGACCCAGGCTCCTCCTGGTCTTCTGGTATGGGCTGCTCTTTGATGTTGTTTGGGAGCTCTAGCTCCTCTGCTGAATAGGATTTCTCCAGTGGGGCCATGACACCAAAGGCCTGTCTAGTCCAACATACTGTTCCCATTGAAGCCAACCAGATGCCCATGGGAAGCCCACAAGCAGGACATGGGTGCAATAACACCTTCCCGTTCATGTTAATCAGCAACTGGTATACATTGAATGAGCATAGAGCAGTGGTGTTGTTGTGGTTTCCAGAGAAGCAGGCTTAGCCAGAGTAGACCTAGGGAAGAGGCAGCTTCTCATGTTTATATGCTATTGGGCTGGACCTTACTACTCAGGAGAGCTCTAGCAACTTTTGATGCCATCCATCACCAAGAGGAAACGAAATGAATCTGCCTCGCCTTCTGCTGTCCCATGATGTGGTGGGTTCTCTCGCTGAACCCTTGCATGCTCCAAATTTGCTCCTTGTCAATGAATGCATAGTATCGCCAATGTATTCCATCATTCCTTGCTCAGGGGTTTTCTATACATTCAAATTAAACTAATTAAACAGTATTGGATAGAAAGAGCCTCATCTGCTGTATAGACACTGTACATGTGTGATGGTTAGGTAAAGCAGCTTCAGTGTTCATCCAAGTTTCTTGGATGTTGCTCTGAGCAGAGCCTCCAATTGTACCATTCCTCCACTAGCAGTGTGCTCCAAGGGTCCTTATATCATATAATTGCCTAGTACGGTTCGGCATGGAATACATCAGGGGTGAAGAGCATCAGGCCTGAGGGCCAAATCTGACAATCCTGGGGTCCCAATCAGGCATTCCCCCGCTGGCCGTGCCCCCTTTCCCTAGCCCCACCCTCTTCCCCTGACCACTGATCCTTTGGCCATTTCCCAGCTTTTGTGCATCCCCCCTCAATTATAAAAGATTGAAATACACCTCATAGGGCTTAATTACTAGCAGTAAGAGCTTTAGGCCAAAATATACTGGTGTTTTTGGTATTTTGGCCCTGTCCCTTTTGTCATTGACCCCCCCCCCCCCACACACACACACTAGAACGTGGTCCCGAGAGCTTCTCAGAAATAGAATCCAATCCTCTGGCTGAAAGAGGTTCGGTACACTTACACTTACCACTCTCACCCTAGATACATGATCAGAAAACATTTTGCAGTTGTGCCAAGAACATATTGTGGGCAGCTCTGTGAAGTTGCGCTGGAAACTTAATGCTAAAGAAAAGGGTTCTTTGTTGCTTACCACTATTTGCCTCCCCTCTTAGGATGCACATTCTAGGATAGCCTCCCCCCCCACACACACACACACCCTGGTTGGGGATTGCTGGAAGTTGTTGTCAAACATCTGGAGGGTACCAGGTTGAGGAAGGCTGTCTAAGCCTGGACTGCGAATGGGAGGCAAAAAGAAATAAGAAAACAAATGCACCATGTCTGCAAAGCTAAGTACCTTCTGGAACCCCCAGAAATGCCTTGTATGTCGGATAAACAAAGTCTGTGGTTTCCCCTGAACCAGGGCTGTAATATGCATCCCTTTTCTGATAGTAATATAGGCCTACATGGTGAGTGATCTCCTAGAAGTAATTTAGAAGGAACTAGATTGTCTGGTGCATGGAAAATATATCTAGATTTCTTCATCCTTCTGAAACTGCATTTATCGCTTCTAGTAGCCTCTAGCAACATTAAGCCATACAGCTGTAACAGAGCTTCTTACTTCATGGGCCCCCTTTTCTGCAGGTGTTCAAATGCATATCAAGCATCTAGGATACGTGGATGCTAGCTTTATTACATCAAAGCCAACATTAAAGGAAAGTACCCAGGAATCAGAGTGCAAGGACTAGAGATGTTAAGACACAGTGACTAACAGGAATTACTTGCCTCCTGCTGCCTGGGCTCAGGGGTTCCTGCCGTTTTACCATGTTTATTGATTTTGTCCTGTCTATCCTGCTCAAGTTGCCAATAAGTGCTCCTTATCGCAAAATAATGGAAGTGAATTTAGAGGGAAATCATTTGAGGAAAGCGAAGATTACAGTAAGAAGTGAAATTTCTCGGGAGGATTCCCCCACATCCTTCCCACCTGAGGACTTTTATTCAAAGCCACACACTTATATATATATTTTTTTAAAAAACTGCACATTAAAATACTGGTGGTGTGGAAGAGGCTCCCTCTCCCTCTCTCTGTTGGCACAGGAAAAGGTAGCCAGCCGTGCCGGCTCCAGGATTTTGAGGGCCTTTGGGCAAGGCACCTTCATTGGGCCCCCTCCCTCAGTAAATCTGCCTTCTCAACACTATTGTCACCAGCTGCTATTGTGCCCCCCCCCATTGCTACCACTTGCTTGCTTGACAGCAGAGAGCCAGCGAGCAAGTAGGCAGGGGCATCTGCTGCGTCTCCTTCTCACCACCACCACCACCGTCTGAGCCAGAGTGAGAGACAGGTGAACCAGCAGGTTGCAGTGGTGAAGAGGAGAAACAACTCCAGGGGACTCTTGTCAGAGGGCCCCGCCAAGGTGTGGGCCCTCGGCAGGTGCCTGACCATGCCTACCCTTGACGCTGGCCCAGGTAACAAGGGGGAGGGGGGAGGAAGAGGCTCATCTGTTCCTCATCTGGAGTGTCTCACACATGTGAGGACCAGACTTCATCACTCACCGGTAGAGGAAGCCGGAGGAGGCCCAGTGTCTCACTCTGAAGTGGCGATGGAGGAAACTGTACCATTTCCTCCTTTCCCAGAAGCCGTGCACAAACTGAAAGGGGTTGGGAGAATTGCATCCAACCCTAGTATGCTGCTCCCAGTATCTGCCACCTGAGGCCTGCCTTCCTCATTATGGCATTCCAGTCTTCAAAAAGCATCTTCCCTTTGTATAGCCACTCTATTCTGTTATCTTTATTTTTAGCCTCTACTCCATATATATTCATCCTGTTAGTTTCATGAATGTTTTCATTTTAATAAAATAAAAATGTTGACTGATGCAATTACCCTGTTGGAGCAGAATACTCATTTCTGATTTGAGTCCAGGCAAGTTGGGCTTGGAATATCTTCTCTGTTGTTCAATTTTGCTGTTTATTAAATTGCTGTCTACCACAGCCTCCACCTCAAGTAATGGCATTCATGATTTTTCTATAGCTTCTTTCACTCTGCCCCATATGACTCATTTCTTTTGCTCTAGGCAACGTACAATTCTAATTTTCCCAAAATATATCCAGTTCTACCAACTGTTCTATACAGCTATTTCTACCTCTCCCCCTGCAAGCTCTGAAGCAATCCCATCCTATCCCTTTTGATAGTTACTGGTACACATTCACTTAGCACTTAATGTACAGGTGCAATAATCATGAACCTTTTCAGACCTAGGACCTACCTTTGGCCCAAATATACATTTGGGACACTGTTTTTACCATATATTTGTATGGTAGTAGTGCTGCTGTTGCCACCCTCCTTAGGTCACATCATGAGATGATTGGAGTTGTAGTCCCAACACATCTGGAGGCCACCAGTTGGTTAACTGGTTGGAAGATTGGTTTTCAGCACTGAAGTGACCAAAAGGTTTAGTATCTGGAGTAGAAGGTACTGATGGCAAGGTGATGGTGGGAATAGTGGGTAGGGAGGAACCTTGGGAATGGACAAGCAGGCAAGGTCTAGGTTGACTCAGAACACAGAGGTTTTGGGTTATTTTTGACAACCAGAGAGCCAGGGTGGTAAATTGTTTGAGTGTTGGATTGGGACTCCTGAGATCCAGGTTCTAGTCTCCACTCGGCCATGAAGCTCACAGTGTGACTTTGGCCAGTTGCTGACTCTCTATCTAACCTACCTCACAGGGTTGTTGTGAAGATAAAAATAGAGAGGAGGTGGACCATGGAAGCCACCTTGGGTTCTTTGCAGAAGGAAAATAGTGGGATATAAACCTAAGAATAAATACATGAAAATAAACTGCATATTAGATAAAATTCAGATGGCAGCAGTAGCATCACTAATAGGGCCAATTGACAGTCACAAAGTAGTAAAAGCACTTGCGTTTCACAGAACTCTTCAGGCTGGATGTTAAACAAAAGGAGTGGGGAAGACAGAGAAGAAAGATGTTGCTGTTAAGAGGTATGTGGAAGCCCTATTTGGAATATACGTGTGGGTGGGTGGCAGCAGTCTTCTGGTGGTGACTTGGGAAGCTCTGTGCAGACTAATCAAATTTAGTCTGCTCAGACTAAAGCATACTGGTATAAAGAAGCTACAAGACACTCTCCCTTTTGATGCCAACAATTATTCATATCTGTCTCTAGCAGCAATCAGAACACATGGGTCCCTAAGGCAAAGCAGAAATGAGGAAAAAAACATGGTAGCTCTTATCTGAGCAGCGCTGGAAATTAATTGTAGATAATACACTGGGCCAGTGTTTTTCACTGCAAAGCCCGAGGGCCGCTGATGGCTTGCAAGCTCAGCTGCTCATCTCTCCACCTCTCTCCCCCCGCCTGCCCTTGTAGCTGCTTACTCTCAGCAGGGGCCCTCTAGCTTTGCCTTGATGTTTGCTTTAGTGGTGGGCCTGCTGCTGTGATATGGACTACCAGGTGGAGGGGTGGAGTAAGGAGACAGGAGACCTTTTGCCTGTCAGCTATAAGGTGGAGGGGGGGGGATGCAGGAGCAATCAGCCAATTAGCTGTGGTGGGGGAGGAGCCCAAGAGGCAACGAGAAACATGATTGGGTGGCTGCTGTGGTGCACTGTTCAGGTGCTGGAGGGGAAATGGAATGCCTGAGCAAGAGAGAGCAATGTGGGCCTGCGTTACACCGCTGTGTAGGGCAGAGCTTTCTCTTAGTGATGAGAAAAAGATCCATCCTAATCCAAGAACCATTTGAGCTAGTTGGAATTTGCCAGCTGACTGACTGACTGAGGACTTGCTTGGATAGGGAGCAGAGGCCTCCAGTCAAACCTGGTGCACAGTGTCATCCTTTGACTGGGGATGGAGGAAGAAAGCCCTCCCTCCGCCCACCCCTCCAGCCTAGGAAAGGCCCCCGAGTGGCCTTAGTGGCAGTGCCTGGAGCTGAAGTATCTCCTGCTTGAAAAATAATGAAGACCACTGCACTAGGCCTAGAGTCAATAGAAGAAAGATGTGCCCGTCAGATATTTGGGACTACAATTCCCATCAGCCCCAGCATAGTAAACAGTCGGGGCTGTTGGGAGTTGTAGTCTAAAACATCTGGAGGGCACCACATTGGGGAAGGCTGACTGCAAAACATATTGTTTTCCCCTTCGAAAAAGACCCATCGTTAGGTGGTAGATCTACTTCCTTCGGTCCTAGGATTCCTGTGTAGATTTGATATTCTGATATTTGATATTGGCTTGATTTGATATTCTCCAAAGCAGACAAACAGACATAGCTGCACACACGCACGCACACACAGACACACACAGAGGGAGTGCATTAGAATTTACTGTTCCTCCCCTCCCCAGCAATTGCCACCATTAACTGGCTAGTACTGCTGTAGAGCAAAGCATTTACTTCCCCACTGAGTCCTGGTATTTTTGTTGCATCCACCTGAGTCACTGTTGCCCGGATCTACATGCAATTACAGGATTAGCTTTGCCAAGCTCTTGGCAAGGTCGTGAAATTCAGCAACTCACTGGATTGTTCAGTTGCCTTAGCAGGTTTCCCTAGCTAGACATATCACAGCAACAAGACAAATGAATCAAGTATTGAATAGGCACAGCAGGCTTGTGCAGCTAATGAGAGCAAGCTTTAGCCTGCTTGGCCTTGTGCAGCAAGTCCTACTTAAAGCATAAGTCCCCTTTCAATGGCTAAAGGGCCAATGCTAAGAGAAACGAGGTGGCTGTAGTCAGGTATGCCCAACCTCCACGCCTCCGTACATGAAGTTCTGATGCCTAGGCATAAAATAGGGGTTGTTAGCTGATAAAAATTCCAGATCAGCCCCTATCATTACCCCTAATGGAGCCACATAAAACTATTCCCATGATGAAATGTTGGTGTTTGGGGTGTTTTTGTTTCATACGCCCAAGAAATGTCACTATAATAATATGATTAAACTGCTTGCTTTTCCTTCTGATTTTCTTCTGCCCAAGGCAGATATTTTGAAATTGTTTTATACCTTGTTGTTCAAACACATTCCAGGATGTGTTTTGCTTAATGCATTCTAGAATTGCTTCTGTATAATAACAGTGCACCATAGCGCAATTGTGTGATAGAGCAGATGCGTGATACAGGCATAGCCCATCCAGAAAAGAACACGTTAAAAAAGTTACACCTACAAAGGGGTTTTCAGTGTCACTAGGTCACTATCACACATTTGTCCAGCAATAGCTATGCCCCCAAACAGTGGCATAGTGAGGTAGTGAGATAGGGGATATAGGTATTGCTGGATAAATGTGACATAGTGACATACTGAGATAGTGAGATGGGGGTGGGGTGGGGAGGTCTAGGTACTGCTGGCAAAAGCACTATTTTAGTTTAACACTTTAATTTTTTTAAAGATGTTAGAGGCTGCTGGGAGCATACCTATACTTTGCAGGAATGGCCACCAGAGTTTAGTGCCATGTAAGTAAATCCCATGAGGTAGCACAGAACTCTGACAGCCAGCCCTGAAATGGTGGAAACAGAGAGGAAACACAGCCAGAGAAAACATTGGGGAAACACCCCTTGACTGGGGTCAGTGAGGGTAAAGACATACCCCTGGGCAGGGCTATCATGCCGGAGTAAATGCAGAGGGTGCTGCACACCACGACAGATGCTCAGACAAGCCGAATTAAGGAAGACCATCTGACTAAAAGCAGGCTCAGAAGAACCAGTTTTTCAGTGCAAAACTCTGGAGTGGCTGTGAGATGGCCACAACGTTGTGTATCCCTAACAATGTCCAAACGCAGCCAGCTTGGAGTAAGTCGCTTGTGGAGACACCCCCAGGGACACATATAGCCAGAAAAGCAGAGTATACAGTACCTTAAAATACACTTTCACAGGTCACACACTGCATGTCAATCCTTCTTACTTTGGGGTTGTGAGGGCGGAGCCCCACCACTTGCACTGAACAAAAGCAAACACATAGATGCTGCTGAGGAAATGATGGCTTGTTTGTTTGTTTGTTTGTTTATTTACAATATTTATATACAGCTCCACATCAGAAGATTTTGGAGCAGTGAACAACACGGTAAAAAAAATAAAACAGCGGGTTAAGGGTGAAAACACTTTTTAAAAAGACAAACCCCAACAAAGTGGAATTTCAAACCACGGCTGGTCATGCAAGGAACACCTCTTGAAATAACAACGTCTTCAGGAGGAGCCGGAAGGAGCATGATGTTGGCGCCTGCCTGACCTCTAAAGGCAGGGAATTCCACAGGGAGGGGGCCACCACACTGAAGGCTCTTTTCCTGGTGGACTCCAACCGGGCAATGAGTCCATGTGGAACTACCAGGAACATGCCCTCTGATTAGGAATGGGCGGATTCCCTGCCTTCCGGTCCGTGGGGAATCCGCCCGTGGGGGGGGCGATGCTGTCAGGGTGCCCCTGTTGCCTACCGAATCCTCCAATAGCCAGAATCAACACTCAGACAAAAGGGCCGCTTTCCAAGGCTTTAATTCCATTCAACCTAATGAAGCATACAGATGCTAATTGCCTGAGACTCAGAGGAACTACAAAGGAACAGCCATCTAGAGGTTTCTAAGGATTAGGATGTCAGTTGATCTCCGTTTGGGAAAAACGTGGCCACTCTCTGAACTGAAGAGGTGGGAGGGGAAGATCTCCCCTTCTCCCGTGGGGCCTCAGGGTGCAGCTGTTGACGTCGAGCCAATCGGGCTAGGCGCCTAAGCTCGGCTTCTGCAGTCTCTCGTTTGTACCTGTGCCTCATGTCTAAAAGCTCAAGTTGTCCCTCCCTTTCCATGCCTGGGTCACTGTCGCTCCCAGGAATGTGAGCAGGGTGGGGCTCCCCCTCCAGCTGCGCCTCTGAAGACTGAGAGTTCCTCTCCCATGAATGGTATCTCCTCCTCAGAATCAGAGCTGCCTTGGGACTCTATGGGCTGAGATACAACCCTAACAGATCCGTTCCTCCCCCCAGAATCCTCTTCAGCCAGCTCCGCTCCATGGTGATTCCGCAGAGCTGCTGGCCAGCTCTGAAGTGCCAGCGATATGGCCGCCATGCCATGTTGCTGGCTGAAGGGGACTTGACTGACTGTGGACGCAAATGGCACCCAGGAGCCAGGATGCCATTTGTGGCCGTAAAGGTCTTATTTTAAGCTAAATGCAGCCCTTTACGGCTGCATTTACCTTAAACTAAGGCCTTTATGGCTGCAAATGGTATCCTGGATGCCATTTGCATCCGCAGTCAGTCCCCTTCAGCCAGCGATACGGCATGGTGGCCATATCACTGGCAATCCGGAGCCAGAGGATCTGGCCAAAGAGGATTCTGAGGGGAGGTGGAGGTAAGTGCTCCATTCTGCCATGGACTCTGGGGGATTCCGTGGCGGAATTCTCTGCCATCCCTACCTCTGTGATGACCTCAGTGACCGGGCAGGTTGGTAAGGAAGGAGGCTCTCTCAGGTATCCTGGTCCCAAGTTGTTTCAGGCTTTGTACACTAGTACTAAAACCTTAGACCTGGTGCAGTAGTGAATAGGCAGCCAGTGCAGTTCCCTCAGCAGAGGAGTTACACGCTGAAAAGGGGCAGCTCCCGACAACAGCTTGTTCCCCACCCCTGTCCACCCTGCCCTGCTCAGGGAAGTTTGGAAGAGCTGAATGAAGCCCTCATCGTTCAAACCCACCCCTCTCCCCTATCATCCACCATTGGGATATTGTGAAAGATTAAAGATTAAAACTGCGCTTTTATGAATAGAGAAAACAGGCTGCATTCTATGAATGGGTCAAGCCACTATCCTGACACATCAGAATTGTGAGATTGTGCTTTTAAGAAGGGAGAAAACATGCTGCATTCTATGAATGAGTCAAGCCTCTAATGGGAAAGCAGTCCTACGGGGGTCGGGGTGTGTGTGTGTGTGTGTGAATTTTTCTCAATGGGAGAAGGATGCTCTAGAGGCAGTGGGGAGAGCAGGCTGCTCAAGGAGGCGGTGGGTAGGGCAGATGGCTGCAGAATGGCAGCTCCTTATGGCACCCCTCCACCACGCCTTTGGCTCACTTTCTTGCCTCTGCTCCTTACATCTGAGTAGACCTAGTGGGCTGTTCTCCCAATCCCTCTTTCCCAACCAGGCACAGTCACACCCCTAGGCACACCCAGTGTGCAGGATTTAATTCACACACTGCAGCTGGAGCATGCAGAAGCTGCATGTAAGGTATAATACACACAAAAACGAGTTTCAGAAAATGCGCGTTCTAGAGGGGGAAGCAGTGGGGTGGCCGCGGGGTGGCCATGATGTCTTGTGTCCCGAACGACCCTGAAGTGCTTTCCCTCTACAGTAAATCACACCTGTAGATTGGCTCAGTGCTGATTATCTTAAACACAGTACTGCTAATTTTAATGAGATCCAGCGTGGTCTAGTAGTTAAGAGCTCTGCGCTAGGCCCAGGAAACCAGGGTTTAACTCCCTGCTCAGCCACTAAGCTCACAGCGTGATCCTAGGCCAGTCACTCTGGGTACTTGCAGATGAGGCTGTTTGTGTGCAATCGCCCTCCCTCATTTGCTGAATTGTACGTGAAGTCCAGACGTCCTTGTCTACGATTGGTAACCCTGCTATGTTTTCCTGCCGCTTCGTCTTTTTTCTTGCCACAGAACATCCATTAAGGAGGGAAATGGCTGCACAATGACTTCTGATTGGCAGTGCCAGGAGCCCTCCATATGGAAGCATAGGAACTTCAGAAGGGCCCTGCTGGATCAGACCAAGGGTCCATCTAGTCCAGCATTCTGTTCACACAGTGGCCAACCAGCTGCCACGGGAAACCCACAAGCAGGACACGAGTGTAACAGCACCTTCCCACCCATGTTCCCCAGCAACTGGTGCACGTAGGCATACTGCCTCTGATACTGGAGGTAGCATAGGGACATGAGGAAGCATCCTAAGTCTCAACCTAATTTACCTCCTTAGGAAGGGCAGAATAATCTACGATGGGGATGGCTGAAATGCTAAAAGACTCAAAAGGTTTCTGCTCACTTAACTACTGAATTTTCCTTTTGGGAACTGGATTCCTTAAAATAAGAGCTCGGCTAACCTCTACATGAACTAACTCAAGCTTGTTAGGGCACTGAGTGCTTCACGCTTTTACACTAACAGATAATGCCCGCCCCCCCCCCCAAAAAAAACCTTAAAATAGTTAAGTTTGAGCCCTGGAGTATATGTGACTGATATGAAAAAGAACACTAAACGTTTGTTTCCTTTGTGCTGACTGGAGGCTACTTCCATGGAAAAACAAACTGTTATTAGGGCAGGGATCCCTATGAAATTAGGGGTGTAGAATACTCTGCACTACTGTATATCAGAGTTGAAAAATGGAAGGATAATATAATGTGGGCCTGTTGCTACCAGAAGCATGAAACTCAATGGAGCTGAAGTGCCAAACACACGATGCAGCAGAATATCAGGGTCCACATGCAAAATTTCCCCCCGAAGTCACTAAGGGTGAAAGGGAGGAAGTGGCAGGACCAGTAGTTTGCTTGTAAGCAGGGGGAGATGAGATGGAGGGTAGCGCCTTTCCACCACCCCTGCTGGAAGGCTACTTGCTTCCCCCTTCCCTTCCCTCCCCTTCCCCTTCCCTCTCCCCTTTTCCTTTTCTGTTGTCATTTTTTAGATTGTAAGCCTCAGAGCAGAGACTGTCTTGTTTTATTTATTGTTTTGTAAGCCACTCAGGGAGACTTGTTGGCGAGATCAGAACATGCTTGAAAAAGTCCCAAAATGCCCCCCTTCCATTTCTTGCCTCCCACAATTCCTTTACCAAAATTCTACTGCTGCCCCTTATCACCTGCTCCCTTTGCTGGTGCAAGCACCCACCCCAAAGCCCCCAGTTCCCTTTCATCCAAGTCCCCTTTCGACTTGCCCCTCCAAAGTTTGGCAAACTCAAAATTCCACTCTTCCCTGCTCCAAAAGTCAGCACACTGCTCCCTAAGGTCACCTTGACATCTGTGCTGCAGATCTAAAGGGATTGGTAGGAGAGGCTGAAGCATGCTGGATCAGTCTCTTTGTCCTATCATCAGCTTCCTAGCTCTGAAGAGGCTTTAACAATTTTTGTGTGGCGTGGAATGGGCAATATATATTGTAGATTGCAAAGGGTCTGAGGATTGACAGTCTTGCATTAAGGCTTTCTTGGCCTTCATTAGACACTGAGACTAATTTGGAGGTAACACATCTGTTGAAATGCCTGCGGTATTTGAATGCGGCTCACCAATTTAGCAAGTGTTAAAAGCTGATAGAATGCCTCAAGCAGTCTTGATAGAGTCAGCTCCCCTGACTCTTATAACAACGTGAAAATATTTCTGGCCTCTTGAAATCCCAGATGAACTTAAAATATCAGACTTCAAGCTCTCTTTGACAGCCTACCAACAGGTAAACATACGGTAGCTGCACTCACGGGGCATGAGCTGGGCCTTTATGATTGACACCGTGCGTGTTTGAGACCCCACCTTTCATTTAGGCTCTCAAGAAAAAGTGGTAAGAATTCAGCCTTCACAAGATTTCTCAGGAGGATAAACATTTTTAGGACAGAGGAACGCCCCCGCAACACTTTAAAGCAAATGTAAGCCAGTGAAGACCTCTCAGAACAACAACAACAAAATCTCTGATCTGTGTGCAGCAAAACACTGGATGAATGCTGGGTGGTTTGTGAATTATCCAATGGAACTGTCCAACCGTGGAGGTCCCTTGCGAGGCAAAAGAAGGGCAGTTTCAAGAGATGGCATCAGTATCAACCTGTCAGTCTGGAGGATAAGGCCAGTTGTAGGCATCCTCAGGGTTGTCTGGCTATACCCAGAGGGGGCACAACTTGCTCCCCCCTACCGCAAGAGGAAAGTCATCTCAGCCTGTCAACTGTCTCCAAACAGGGTGGAGCTCAGAGACAACCCTGAGTTGCAGACAAGCTCAGTGAATTTCCCCACAGGTGGATGCTGAGTCTTCCTGGAGACCCTGAGATAGCAGAGAAGCCAGAGGCCTCAGAGATACCTGGAGGATGCACCACCACCACCTATAGGAGAAGCCCAGGACATGCCCACTCCCCAGGCTTTGAGTCTGTACCAAGGGAATGCTTCCTTACCTGCCAACACATAAACCCAGAAAAGGACTTACGTATAGGATGCCTCCGGTCCATTTTCACTGTTTCTCGCTCCCTGTGTAACCTTGTGCTTCAGGAACTGTGATATATATATGCATGTGGACAAAAGTCAGTGTGGTGTAGTGGCCAGAGTGTCGGACTGGGAACTAGGAGATCCGGGTTCTAGACCCCACTTGGCCATGGAAGCTCATTGGGTGACTTTGGGCCAGTCACAGCCTCTCAGCCCAACTTACCTCACAGGGTTGTTGTGAGGATAAAATGGAGAGGAGGAGGATTATGTACACTGCCTTGGGTCCCTTAAAGAGGAAAACAGGCAGGATATAAATGAAATAAATACCATTCTTGCATTCTGGCCACACACAAGGCAAGAACGGGCTTGCCCCACTCCATGTATTTGGACACTCACTGCTCTGACTGACTTGAATCACTAGGTCTGCCACTCCACAACCCCAAAAAGGCCTTGCATATCATACTTTATACTAGTTGTTACTGTTGCCCACCAAAATATCTTATGCGTGCATCTGTGTTTCCTGGGAATGATGTACACTGCTTCCCTGTCTATATCTTAGCTTGTCACTTCAAACATTCTCTAATAAAAAGATTATTCCCAGTGCAGGTTGGTGGCTTCTATTTCAGTGGGGCTCTGAATTCGCTCTGGTTTTCAGTCAGAACGAGTCAGACCTCTAAAGGAGCTATCCAAGGTGCTGAACCCTATCCTCCAAATGGGTTCAGCATAGGATAGCTCCTTTAGAGTTCTGCTGGTTCTGCCTGAAACCTGGAGCGAATTCATAGCCCCACTGAACTAGGAACCACCAGCCTCCACCGAGTATTGCATTGGATAAGAGGCAATATACTTGTTACTGACAGGCAGGGATGTACAAGATTACTGTTTCCCGGCCGAATCTGTGCAGGAGGACTTTTTTTCAAGAAATATCCACAATTTCCCCCAAATTTGCAATCACATTTAAACAAGTCATATATTTTTTAAAAATGCACACCTTGAAATGCACTTAAAAAAAACAAAACATTTTCATGCTTTAGTTGATGGGGGGAAAGTGCACACTTTTGAAAAATATGCAGAGGCATTTGCACTTAAAACAAACTTCGAAGTGTATTGAGGAGAATTTTGGCGAGCTTGAAAAGGGCTGGTTCTCTCATCCCTACTAAGAGTGTGATATTGTTATGATCAAGGGTACACCGGCTTGATCATTGTGAAAGAATGGTCTGGATATTAACAAAATAATGTTAATGTTTAATAACCATACATGTTTTCTGAATGGGGAATTCACCTACAGAGGTCAGGGTCTCAGACCAGTGCTTTACAGGGGGAGGGAGAAACTTCAGTTTGGCAATAATTAAACATAGAGGAGAAGAGAACCAAGAGTTTAGTTGGAGTTAGTTGAAATTGGGGTGCAAATGTTGAAACTTCAAAAAACTTCAAAGCTTCACCTTTGGGCAGCTCGGGAAGGGAGAGGGATGAGGCAAAGGGGAGGATAATGAACACTCCGGCTAATGCATATGTGCCACACTGTGCGTGCAGTGTAACATGTGACACAGTGCATGTATGGATGTGTAATAATGCTTACTCCTGTGAGGTCTTAAGGTGCTGGGCCAATGAAAGGACAGGCACAGAATGTTGGGAAAGGGGCTGAAGAAAAGTCAGTTATTTCCCTGTTTCCCTGTTTTGCTGTTTCCCTTGTGATTGTCTATCTGTTTTCATCTCCTGTTTCTCTCTCTCTTCTCCCTCTGGTGTCCTTTCAAGCTCTTGCTCCTCAGCTTCTCTTCCTCCTCTATCACCAGCTGACTTTTCTTCAGCTCCTTTCCCAACATTCTGTGCCTGTCCGCTCATTGGCCCAGCACCTTAAGACCTCACAGGAGTAAGCATTATTACACATGCATACACACACTGGGTCACATGTTACACTGCACGCACAGTGTGGCACATATGCATTAGCCGGAATGTTCATTATCCTCCCCTTTGCCTCATCCCTCTCCCTTCCCGAGCTGCCCAAAGGTGGAGCTTTGAACTTTTTTGAAGTTTCAACATTTTCTGCATGTCTCGACTTAATTTAAAACAAAAATGAGCAAAATTGGTCTGGTAGATCTCTAGTAATAAGCCTTACACTACCGTATCCTTATGTAAGATAATATGTATTAAAATATTTCTCTCTCTCTCTGTCTCTCTCTCTCGATATAGATATAGATATAATGTTACATATTATAACATTATGTTAAAATATAGTACATATGAAAATGCCCCAAGTCTCCAATGTGCAAGAGAAAACTAAACCCCACAGTGCAGCATTTTCCAAACTGTGCTGTGTGATCCAAAAGCAGTTAATCATGGCACTCAATAGGAGCCAGTTTTTGCTACGCTAATTTTTATTTTTTAAGATTGGCTTTCTTACAGCTACTAAACTGCTACCGTATCTAACAATTCAGTCTAAGAAAACAAAGGGTTCTGCTTTGCAAAATATCAGGGGTCAAGCCACTGGGTGATGAAGACTTAGCATCCTACCCTTCCACCACTCTGCCAGGACAGATATATCCAAGGGAAAAGTGTATGGAAACATGGCCTGAGGATGGGGTCAGTCCTTGAATAATGAATGAGTGGGCTTCTTTTTTTTGTTTGTTTTCTTCACTTCCCCCCATTGTTTAGTGCAACCCCTGGGGAAATTAGCCCTGCTTTTCCAAACCCTCAGTCACTTTGTTGCATGTCCAAGCAGCGGTTGTGCTGGCTTTTGCCCACATGCATGCATGATCCTTCTTTGCTCTGTCTGATAGGCATGGCAGTCTTTTGCCCCTGTCAAGGACACTGCAAGCATGGTTATTTGTGATCTCTGTTTGCGTCTTTGTCATCTGTCATTAATTTCGTAATTTGATTTCTTAATTCACATTGTTTTCTTACAGTGTGTGCTACTTGCTTAGTTCACAAAAGTGTGCTTGCATCAGGGCAGTGGGGTGAGGAGGCACCAGGAAGCCTAGAGGGAGGAAATGTTCCCTCACAGGTTTCCGTCCTCCAAGAGATTCTATAGCAAACCTTAATTCTACCATACCCCGACAAAAACATTTCCAAGAAGGACTGTGGCATAGAGCCACCAGTTAGGAATTCATTCCAATATTGGACACTGTGGAATCTGGCCCCAACAAATCCCAAGAGTGTTTCTAGCTCCTTCCAGAAAGTAGTTGCCCCTCTTTAGATGTTTATTTACACTAGCCTCTCCCAACCTTGCAGCCTCCAGATGTGTTGGACTACAACTCATAGGAACATAGGAAGCTGCATAAAAGCAGTTAGGCCATTGGTCCATCTAGCCCAGGTGGAAGACTGATGCCCAGATATCCAAATTGGTGTCCTAATGTTTTCTGGATTGGGGCTTAACCCAGAACTAAATATAAAAGAAAATAACCCCTAAATGCTGAACATGGCCCTAGGTGCTTACCCAGTGGGTACATACCAGTGTGTAGCCAAGTGCTACTAGATTCATAAATGCTAGAATGGGGTAGGCAACCTGTTTGGGTCATGGGCACATTTGGCAATCTGAGAAACAGTCCTGGGCACCACCACAAAATGGCTGCCAGGGGAGGCATGGCAAAGGACCTGCCCCAAAGCCTGAGTACAAGGCAGAGGTGGGGTCTGAACCCCAACACACTGAACAACTCCTTTGAGCTCACAGTTTTCAACACCAACAGAAACCTATTTCACAGCAATCCCAGCTGCTGGTAAGAAAAAGTGTTAATTTTTTTTTTTTTAATGGGAGGGGTAGGTAGGATGTCAGAGAAATCTGCAGTAGTTTCAAATGAGTTCAGATTTCTATTTATCTGACCTGTGGATTTCACAGTGGGCTGGCTTTTTCTGAGTAGCATGGATTCCACAGACTTGCAAGCTAGTTTAAAAAAAAAAAAACTGGGGGGGGCATTTGCCCAAGTGTGCATTATGTGCACACTTGGGCAAATGCACATTAGTGCTAATATGCGATTGCGAACAAACACAATTCTTGTTCAAAAACTCTGATTCATCAATGAGCAGATGATGGAAGTTGCCTCACAATCTGCAAACACAGATGGATCAGATTTAATAAAACCCATTCATCCCTGGGGGTAGGGCACCTTGGCGGGTGCCCAGAAATGTGTCCTGGGGCTCACTGGTACCCATGGGCACCATGTTGCCTACCCCTGCCCTAGAACATATGTGAGTAAGGGCTGATGTGTAATTTGGCCCTAAATGATTTCGGCCTCTGGTCTCCATGAGATGAGTAACTTCTTCTTGCTCCATTTGGCTAGTAGTCTGTTTCCCAAACTTGAATGGGTATATCTGAGATTCGATGTCAGGATTGATTCTGAGTGTATGGAGACAGTTAGCAGTTCAGATTCAGAAGGGGAACAGCCAGAACCAGGGGAGGCATCTTTCTGAGCGAGTTCAGATATGGATAGGAGTGCTTCTCAGGATGCTAACACCCAGATGGCTGGGCCTGAAGCCTCCCCCCCCCCCGTGAGAACCCAGGAGGAGGGGGAGGAGGAGAGTGCAGGGTGAGACCTGAGGGATGCTAGACTGCAGAGCAGAGTGAAGTGGGAAAAGTTAGAGGCGGAGCTCAGACGGTTGACCTGGATGGCGATGTGTGAGGTTGACATAGGGGAGCATAACTGGAAGGGAGGGGCATCCCTCCCTGAGTTATTCTAGCCAGCAAGTTCTTCTTTCAAACTGCTGGCAACATCATAGATAGCTCCCATTTGGATCCCCTGTTGTCATTCATAAATGAAGCTTCTGTATTCCTTTGTAGCCTGAGAGTCTTCAAAGATTTGCATCTGTAATGAACTTGTTGATAGTGAATAAAAGGCATGAGACTGAAGCCTCTCTTCTTGTGTGTGTGCATGAGGAAGGAGGGGGCCAAGGGAACGTGACATTCACCAGATCAAGAGAGAATACAATGGCTTCAAGGACAGACCCCGCTCAGTGACAGATGTGCAAATCTATACCAAGTGTTTAGGAATTCAAGAATTAATGTATGGGTAGTGGTCCCTGAAACCTCTCTCAAGCCAGACAATTAAGGAATATATATTTATTGCTCAAACCGTCAAAGAGAATAACAACCCTTAGCTAAAATGAGGCAGATTACAAACATCCCTAAATACACACAAGTTATAATCAGTAACAGTATAATGAAAATAATAGGATGCATAGTTTCAGCATTGTAAAACCTCAATCTAACAGTCAATATCAAAGGTTCATAGTTACCTAAATGGAAAGCATGATGGGCAAAGCCAGCCTAAGCACACACGGCAGCTTTCTCATTCTCCCAGGATCTCTCTCCCAAACAAATTGAATCCTGGTCTTTTATAACCCCCATGAAGTCGATGACCTCATCCTGAGTTTCAGGCCTGGTCTTACCACTATTCCCATTGTTTTCAATGTAACCTGGCCTGCCAACAACATCAGTAACACCAAGGCAAAGGTATCCCTGCTAAACTAAGCTGCGTATTGCTTCCAGTAATTGACCGACCCACTTGTGGCAGCCTTCCTTCCGTTCCAAGAATACATCCCATTACTCATAGTTATCTCATAATACATACGCATGGAACTCGTCATGTCTACAAAATACAATAAACCCTTATCAATTCCACAGAGTACAAAGCATATTCCACTACATCTAGACCACATAAAAGAACTGATGCTAGGAAGTTTTTCTCCTCCTCTCATAATACTAGAGCCTGGGGTCATCTCATAAAGCTGAATGGTGGGAGATTCAGGACAGACAAAAGGACGAACATCTTCACAGAGTGCAGAGTCAAACTATGGAATATGCTACCACAAGATGTAGTCATGGCCACCAACCTGGATGGCTTTAAAAAGCCATTAGACAAATTAATGGAGGAGAAGGCTGTTAATGGCTACTAGTCATGATGGCTATATAGGCTCCAGTATTAGAGGCAGTATGTCTCTGTACACCCGTTGCTGGGCAACAGGAGCAGGAAGGTGCTATTGCCCTCATGTCCCACTTGTGGGCTTCCCGTGGTTGGTCACTGTGTGAACGGAATTCTTGATAGGCCTTTGGTCTGATCTAGCTGCTAGCTTAGCTCTTCTTACGTTCTTATGGACAAGGAGAAGGAGAGGGGCCTAAGGGCATCTGTCACTTGTGCATCATTAATAATAGGTTTTCATACCAGACTGCCATTTCTGACTATAAATGGAAATTTGTTTGTTTATTTATTTAAAACATTTCTTGGCTGCATTTCAGGGCAGAAGCCCTCCCAAGGTGGCTCACAATAATAAAACACATAATAAAAACTGATACAGTCTTTAAAAGCAATAAAAACAATAAAAACAGCAAAAACACAATAAAAACAGCGGTACGAACAATGATAAAAACAGCAATAAAAACAGCAACAGCAGCAAACATATCAGGAGAAGGCTGAAGTAAAATAGTATGTTTTCAGGGCCTTCTTAAAAGCCTGCTGTGATGAGGCCTGGTGGACCTGCAATGGCAACCTATTCCAGAGGTGTGGGGCCACTGCGGAAAAGGCCCTGTCTTTTGATGGCACCCCACCTCATTGCTCTCACAGGTGGACAAATGAGAAGGGCCTCTCTTGCTGATCTTGAAGTGCGGCAGGCTGAAACCAGATGGCAAGAAACATAAGGAACTTAAACACAAGGTGCAAAAAAGAAGCTAAAGAACACAGGTTAGTCCTTTAATTGTTCAAATCAGACAAGTGGTGGTGAAACAGGAAAGTCCCTTAGTTACAACTGTATACTGGACCCAGAAAATGTACACCAGTCTTGTACACTAAATGTACACTAATAGTCCTGAAGGGGCACAGACCTGTGGGGTTTGTTCTAAAGAGGTAGGCCACAGGGGCCAGTCTTGTCTCTCTGGGGTTTCTCATGGTACCTCTTCTGCTTGGACTGGCAAAGTGATTCAGGATGAAATGTCAGCCAGTTGTGCTCACAGGCTTGTGATAAAGAGGGAATGGGCTCTAGGCAGGGAGAACTCCTACCTATGCTTGGTTACAGTGGGCTAGTTCTATGAGTGGAGGTGATTTTGTGTGATGGTAAACACCATGCCCAGTCTGTGTGTGTTTGTGTGTGCGTGCGCGCACACGCATGCGCACACACACAGCGATACTGTTACATATTGCTGTCATTGGGCTTAATGGAGAGCTGTTGAAGCTCAATGTAGGTAGAGTCTGTATGCATATTTGGACATCGTTGGTGTATGCTGGCAAAATGTACTAAACACATTTATGAATCCAAGGTTTGTAAATAGGTCAAGGATTTTGCGCATGTGCATACATCCGTACCTTGTTTGGAAGCTATAAGACACTGCCTGAAGCTACTTTTAATTAGGTTTTTTTTTTTGCTTCATGTCCTATTCGGAGAAGTTTCACATGTACATTTCCTTAACAAATTGTGATATGGTAATATAGAGAAGGCGTCATTAAACCTGAAGGAGGCATCAAACCTAGAAAATGCAGTTGCACTTGAATATTGGACCATTACAGAAAATCTAAGAGTAAGTACAAAAAAACCCCCAGGGGATGTAACGTGTAGAAGGGGGACATGGCTGAGTGAATGGTTCTTAAGAAATAAGAGAGCCACTGCAAAGCAGCAGAACATTGCTATTGGGAGGGGGGGGGGTAAACAGTTCTCTGTTTTCGTTTTAAAAGTCTGTGTGGTCTGAAAGTGCTCTGGAGATGGGGGAGGAGGAAGTGTCATTTTGAGCTCATGTGCACTAGCCAATAGGTGCTACAAAAGCCATAAAATATTTGGCCTTTGTTCTCTTTGTGGGACGAAGAATAGGGCTTTTCTCAGGTCCATCATGAAGCATGGATCATGGAATCCCTGTGGGCAAGTATATATGAAATGCGTTGCAGGTAGTGATGGGTCTACCACACTGACCTACAGCTCTGAAAATATACCCAGGGTTAAAGTGTGTTTGACTTTCAAGAAATATCTGAAATGGCTTCAAAAAATAACAATTGCAGCCAGTCATATGGCTTAACCAATGGTGCTTAAGCACATTGTGCTAAAGATTGCAAAAAAAACCCATTCCAGCCAAATCTGACTTTATAGATCTGAAACCCAGATGCATTAAGACCTTGCACAATGAAAGCATACAGGCTTTTTACACTTGGTGTAAACTGTGAAGGATAGAACATGAGCCTTTGCCATGTATTTGGGCAGATCTCATGTTCAGGTTTACAGCAAACCAGGCTTCAAATGTAGTTTTGAATCACCATAGGGTTGTATCCAATGTTAGTCCTACTTAGAGTAGACACATTGTAATGCATGGGTCTTGGGTTAGGCTAGCACTGGATACATACAGCACCACAGAACCTACATAGCACTATGAAATTGCCACATTACGGACAATTTTCCAAGTATTTTCTCCAACTGCAGAAGTAAGGGTAGAATGCAGAGCTAGAGATAAAATGGGTCAGAGCTGTAACTTAGCATTCTTTTCTCATTTTCCTGTTCTTTCCCACAATTCCTCAGTTGCTTTGGAAAGGGAGGAACATGAGAAGCAAGGGGAATAGCAACTGAATGGGCCAAATCCCTGGATGAAGCCAAGTTTTGTCTTGGAGGGTAGCAATTGTTGACCTATAAATGAAGCTATCTCCCCCCAGCCCTTGCCTTAACTCAACTGAAGTGATTTTTTTTTTTAAATTCAATATAGTGGAATACATATTATGTAAGGTTTGAGTTGGGTTTAATATGAACACAAGTTAATGACAAGATGCTTCCCTCCATTGTAATGTAACAAAGCATTTGACTTGGAGCTGATAACTCAAAATCTCAAATTTCCAATGAAGAAAACTAGGTGATTTAATTACAATTTAAAAACCAACACCTCTATAATAAGCCTGATAACTTTAGATAAATGGATGCTTTTGCCCTTATTCTTCGGTGGAAGAGGAAGGTTGGGAAAACATCCCATTATTAACAGACACATGGAAGTAGTGTAAAATTTAAAACTGAAAGAGGTAAAGAAAGAATTCAACACAGCATGAACTGAATTCTACCCGACTAATCTAAGATCTGAATGCAAGTGAAATCCAGAGCAAGGATATGTATTTTTTTATAGGATTTGCTGATTAATGGCCCCCCTTCTTAATAGCTGAAGCATAATGCTTGCTCAGTAAAGAGTGCTGCTTCTGGCTAGGATATTTTAATGCTCACTTCAGAAACTCATTGGGTAGATGGAAATAACATCAATTCATGTGCCACACTATAAAGCTAAAGCTGCACATCTCAACATGGTGACTGGAATGGCATTTTATTATGTCTTGCCTATTAACTCCATCTGTACTTGCTGACCACAGCTAAGTTTTCTTAATATTGATTGCAGTTAGAATGTTTAAATAGAAGGCTACTGGGACCCCACTGCTACTTCACAGAGTGTTCACTGATGTTTCCAAGATGAAAGAAATAATCTAGAACATGGGAAGCCCTTTCCTGATAAGTTATATGAAGTTGTCTTAAAGGTGATGATGCCAGAAAATATGACATTCTTAAGACTGCTGTACTGTGTTTGTGCATCTGGTGTTTTTTTCTGTGTGTTCTTAGTTGTGTGTTTTTTAAACATCCTTTACTCCAAATAAAGTTTTGTTGGACTTTACATTGCCTTTTGTATGAAGTTTGAGTATAACACTCTTCTGTATTAGTGCTGTCAAATTCCCAGGATATTCTGCCACTCTGAATAGGCTTCTAAATGTGATTCTAAGTAACAAAGCATACACATACACAGGTACCAGTACATTGTAGCTGGTATGCTATGCAGATGAATTGCAGTCAAATCCCACCATGCCTTTAAAAGAGCAGTTATGTATGCATATACTTTGTATGTATATACTTTGCCTCCTCCCTGGAAAAGCGGTGAATAGCAAGGGGGTAATAATACTGGAGCAATGGAATGAAATGACTGTAACTACTTTTTTAATGTTTATCAATGAGGTGCCCATACTGAAGTATGCAAAGTAACCTATGGTGCTTATACCACTGTCCATTGGTTACTCTGTAATACTAATGGTCGTGCTGGTGGCCAAAAGTTGACTTAAAACAAATGTCCAGGGCAACTTGCAAGCCAAAGCAAAATTAGCCTATCAGAGGGATTGTCAGATGACATTGCATGTAGTGCCGGAAGTCATCAGGAAGCATACCCAGCTTGTTGTCAATAATCTTAACCTTTCATTGCTGTTAGGGTTATTCTACACTGTGTTTTGTCACTAATCTTATAAGCAACATAAAGGATGACTTCAAACTGAATGTATGCCTGGTTTTATCCCAAGAAGACATCTTGAGGATAGCAAGGTCTTTCAAAAATATTTTAGCTTGGACATGGGGAGGGTAGGAAAGGCCACGTGACCACAAAAACGGTAACACTAAGTTGCTGTCACTTTGGCTTGTATCTGCACTACTTTTTAAAACATCACTATTTTCCGACCCAGAACGCTCAGTTCTAAAATTATACACATCTACATTTTTTGCAAAACCGTAAGATGAGTTTGCAATGCATTCATGTTAAGTAGACATTATTGTTGCTGTTATTGATTATATAAAAGAAGTAATGGGAGTACCTCGAATGCACCTTTCCCCCTCCTTACATGGATATAAAATGGATTGTGGTATGTTGCTGAGGTCAGGCAACCATTTCCCCCCTTAATGAGCTTGAAGAGAATGAACGAGACTGTGCCTAGAATGGAAGGCATGGATTTTCATTTTGGTTATAGCATATGTATAGCATACTTTGCAAACAATCTGCAGCATTGATCTGTGTTTGGCAATAACTGGTATTGCATGATGTATCATTTGAAGGCAGTGAGAGGAGTTGTAATATACCCTGATGAAGTTTTGCTGATGTGCTGTCTTGACTGTTTTTTTAAGAGGGCACAGAAGCTCTACAGGAGAAAAGGGGGAAGGTGTTTATTTTCAGTGCACTCATCTGTGGAGTGCCATCCTTAGCACAGACACATGGCATCACTGTAGAATTGAGAGTAGAAAAATTCAACCTCAAGGAACCACTCCTGGATACAAATTGGGGGTCTGGGGGTATTTTTTAAAAATGCTTTTGTTTGTTTAATAGCTCATAATAATGACCATAGTCATTATGGCAACTGAAATAAACCCAGGGCAAACAATTTCTCATGTGGGAGAAAGGGATCTGTGCCTTTGGCATTCATAGCTAGTAGTACATAGGGCCATTTCATTGTTCATAACAGCCTTCCCCAACCTGGCCATGCCCTTTCCCCCCAATTGTTTGGTTTCCCCACTTTTGTGCACCCCCCATTCTTAAAAGTTGAAATGCCTCTCCTAAGGCTGTATGATTGGCTGGGGATTTCTGGGAATTATAGGACTTTTTCTGTCTAAACACACATAGGACTGTGCCCTTACTGTGGCATCAGCTTTTTGTGGACTTCCTGTACTTGGGATATATGGACTGACAGTGATTCATTTATTCATTGCATTTCTGTACTGCCCAACAGACAAAGCTCTCTGGGTGGTCCACAAAAATTACAAAATCCATAGAAACATAATATCTAATCTTTAATATACATATATAAATATATGTTATGTTATAAATGTTTATTTATAAATGTTTATAAAGTATGTTATAAATGTTTAAAATGGCTAAAAAGCAGTTACAATAAAATACCAAGACGCAATAAAACACAGACATTAAAAGCCTCATCATATGCCATCAAATGTCTGGGAGTAGAGGAACATCTTAACCTGGCACCAAAAAGACGATAATGTTGGCACCAGGCAGACCTCAGCAGGGAGAGCATTCCACAATCAGGGGGCCACCACCAAAAAGGCCCTCTCCTTGACAGTGCTATAGTATACACATACACTGGGATGTAAGTCCCATGGAATTCAATAGGATTTATTCCCAGGTAAATGTTTTGTGTGTGTGTGTTTTATTGTGAATTTTTTACAAAACAAAACACACTGAAAACATTACAAAACCTAAAAAGAAAAAAGTGAAATAAAAAAATACCAACAACATATTCAAAATCCTCAGTTTCTAACATTACAATATTCGAGAAAAAAACGGAAGAAAAAAAGAAAAACGTTTACACATAAACTAAAGTAAAAGCAGACCAAATATCCGCATATAAGTCCATTTGCAAGTTACGCCTATATACCACTCCTTCAAATGTTGCTAGTGTTGTTAAATCTTCAGTACATTGCGTTATAGGCGGTGAGCTTTTATCTTTCCAATATCATAGTATCAGTCTTTTAGCAAACCAAAGGGTGCAAAAAATCCATTTATGCTATGTGTTATATTCCAAGAAGCAGGTAAGTAATTTAAGAGAACATTTGCATAGGGATGTCAGAGAATTCCGCGACGGATCTCGGTGAGGCCAAATGCCAGTGCATTTGGCCCCCCGAAATCCATCGCGGAATGAAGCCCCCGCCCCCCAACCCACGAAAGGCGTGCGGGACGAAGTCCTTCATAGCCGTGATAGGCTACATAAATACTTACGTAGCCTATCACGGCTAATGCAGGGATACCATTTGCGTCCCTGCAGAGGCTGTGATAAGCTATGTAAGTATTTACGTAGCCTATCATGGCAGGGTGAAAAAAACCCAGCGTACTCAAATGGCGGCGGCTACCGCCATTTACGTACTCTGGGTTTTTTCCCCCCTGCCATGATAGGCTACATAAATATTTACATAGCCTATCACGGCTAAATACAGGGACGCAAATGGCAGCGGCTATGACAGCCGCCATTTCTGTCCCTGCAGGGCTGCCCAGAGGCCGGATGTCTGGCTACGGGCGGGGCTTGGCCATGGAGCGGAGCTGGCCGAGCAGGATTCTGGGGGGAGGACTGGATCGCATCCCTCCCCATCGAGGATTCCGGGGGGAGGACCGGATCGCCTCCCTCCCCGTCGAGGATTCCGGGGGAGGGATGGAGTGCCTCCCCCCCCCAGCAGAAACAGAACAGAATGGAAGGTAAGTGTTCCGTCCATCCCTACATTTGCATCAGTAAATATTAAAGAATTTTCCAATACAAAATTTATCTGTACAATCACTTCCTCCCAAAAGCAGGTGGCCATTATGCATTTCCAAAACATATGAATTTGTTTATATGTTTATATAATAAACATATAAACATTGGGCTTTTCCAAAACATAGCAGAATTTGACAAGCCTTTACTAAAAACACATTGTGGCGTCCAATATACCCGAAACAAAAGCTTTTGCTGAATAAGACGTAACCAAAGAGCCACTGAAATGTCCGACACAGACCCCAATACAGCAGTCCATTGATTAAGCAAAATAGGATGTTCCAATTCCCTGTTCCATTCCTGCTGTAAACCACTCATGTCTAGGGATGTTGGAGAATTCCGCCACAGACTCCAGTGAGGCTGGATTCCCCCCAGAATCCATGGCGGAATGGCCTTCCCCCTCACCACCCCCCAAAATCTCCCCCGGAATGGACCTACCTGGTGGCGGATGCGGTGGCGGCGGATGTGGCAGTGGATGTGGCAGCTCTAGCTCGTCTTCCGGCTGCTGCCAGGCTGCTGCGGACGCAAATGGCGGCTGTCGTAGCGGCTGCCATTTGCGTCCCTGCCTTTTGCCGTGATAGGCTACGTAAATACTTACGTAGCCTATGATGGCCTAGTGCAAGGATGCAAATGGCGGCTGCTACGATGGCTGCTATTTGTGGCCGTAGCAGCCTGGCAGCGGCTGGAAGTCCGGCTGCGGCAGGCCCTGGCCGGCAGCTCCGCGGCCTTGCCGTGGAGCGGAGCAGGCTGGGGAGGATTCCGGGGGGAGGGATGAATCACCTCCCCCCCACTGCGGATGCCTCGGACTGGAAGAAGGTAAGGGATTTGTATATTCCTACTCGTGTCATATTTATTCATTGATAATATATGTTTATACGCATGAATTGTAGGTCGATACATCTGATCAGCTTCAATAAGTATTTCCAGTAGCAAAGGAGACTCTGAGTAGGGATGGACGGAACACTTACCTTCCGTTCCATTCTGTTTCTGCGGTGGGGGGGAGGCGCTCCGTCCCTCCCCCCAGAATCCTCGGGGGGGGGGAGGCGATACGGTCCTCCCCCCAGGAATCCTGCCTGGCCAGTTCCTGCAGGGATGCAAATGGTGTCGTAGCCGCCGCCATTTGCATTCCTGTACTTAGCCGTGATAGGCTACGTAAATATTTACATAGCCTATCACGACAGGGGGAAAAAACCCCAGTGTACGCAAATGGTGGAAAAAACCCCACCGCCATTTGCGTACGCTGGGTTTTTTTCCCCCCCTGCCGTGATAGGCTACGTAAATACTTACGTAGCCTATCACGGCCTCCGCAGGGACGCAAATGGCATCCCTGCATTAGCCGTGATAGGCTATGTAAGTATTTACGTAGCCTATCACGGCTATGAAGAGGAGGAAGCGAATGGCGGCCGCAGGACGGCTGCCATTTGCAAAGCAGCACGGACGGGAGCAGGTAAGTGCTCTGTTTCGTGTGCCTTTTGTGGGTTGGGGGTGGCGGGGACTTCATCCCACACGCCTTTTGTGGGTTGGGGGGGCGGGGGCTTTGTTCTGCGACAGATTTTGGGAGGCCGAATGCACTGGCATTCAGCCTCACCGAGATCTGTCGCGGAATTCTCTGACATCCCTAACTCTGAGGCAGTAAAAGCAGCAGGACTGAATCTAGATACCAACAAATGTTTCAGTTGCAAATACTGCCATTCTGCTGAAGCCAGCAGTTCAAATTGGTCTTGTAAAATTGAAAATACCAAAAACTCATCATCAACCCCCACTAATTGATCTAAAGTAAAGATCATCTTATCTGTCCAGGTCCACCATAAAAACATTTTCTTGCCAATTCTTAATTCTGGATTTCCCCATAAAGTCAATTTGGCATGGGAAAATGGAACAAACTGTAATTGATGTGACATTATACGCCAGACTTCCCGAACTGCCAAAATTGTGGGAGGAGCTCTGTCTGCCTTATGCCATCCATTTAAAGAGAGGCTCCAGACAAGAAGATTCCAATACTGACCACAGAAGAAAATCTAATTTGAGTGGGAAAGACCAAAGTTTAGTAGAGGTCAGCAAATAAGCCCAATGGCACATAGCTAGATCCGGAAAACCGAACCCGCCTTCATTAATTGGAAGTTGCATCCTTTTAAAATATATTCTTGATGTAGAGGAACCCCAAAAGAATTTACAAAACGAAGCATTGAGTTTTTGGAAATATTTGCCAGGTATAAGTATAGGGATCCCTCGTATAACATAAATAATTCGAGGTATGGTATTCATCTTAAGTGTATTCACTTTACCCCATAAACTCAACTTTATAGATGCCCATCTATCTATATCTCATGAAATATCATTAATCAACTTGTTTAAATTTAAACTAATCATTTGAGATATATCTCTAAGAACAATTATTCCCAAATAAGTAATTAACTCTGGGCAATGTCAAAATTGCCAGTTGGCTAATACACTACAGTATATCCTATGTCCAATTGGCATTATTTCTGACTTTGACCAATTAATTGAATATCTGGACAATTCACCGAAGGTATTAATCAATTTCATCAAAGCTGGAACCAACGACTGGAATCGCGAGATAAACAACAAAAGATCATCACCTTAAAGACTAATGTTAAATTCTAATCCAAAATGGACGAATCCATGAATACTGTTATTTTGTCTAATAGCACACGCCAGGGGTTCCAAACATAAATTAAATATCAATGGGGAAAGTGGGGAACCTTGTCTAGTGCCCCACCCTAGTAGAAAAAAAGCTGAAAATAAACCATTGGTCAATACTCTCACTGTAGGAGCTGAGTATAAAATTTTAACCCATTTCAGAAATTCTATAGGAAAACCAAAATTAGTTAATGTAGTAAAAATAAATTTCCAATGAATTTTGTCGAAGGCCTTTTCTGCATCCAAGGAAATGATGGCTGCCTGATCAGTTATTTCAGAGTTTAAAGCAACCAGATCTACAACTAATCTAAGATTATCAGCCCCCTGTCTATTTTTAATAAATCCCACCTGGTCTGGTCTAACTAATACAGCCATGGCCTGCTGTATAATCTATCGGCCAAGATTGCTGTTAATATTTTGATATCTACATTAATTAATGATATAGGTCGATAGTTTGCACGATAGGTATGGTCTTTGCCTGGCTTAGGAATCACAGTAATATAAGCATCATTTAATGATGAAGAAAGTAGCCTACTTCAAAAATATGGTTATAGAGGCGATACAACTTTGGTGCTAAAAAGCTAAGAAATGTTTTATACCATTCAGCTGGGAATCCATCTGGTCCGGGTGATTTCCCAGTATTCATTTTCATTATTGCATGCATTCATGATTTCCTATAAACACAGAGGAGCTAAAAGTAGCTGTTGTTGTGAAGAATCTAAATGTTGAGGATGAATCTGAGAAAAAAAAGCGTCCATATCTTGCACTGATATCTTATTGCCAGTACTATACAGATCAACATAAAACTTTAAAAATTGTGAGTTTATGTCTGCAGGAGAAGTATATACTTTACCACTCTCGTCTTTAATAGCTGAAATTTTGATGTTGGTGCTGTTTAAGACGATGTGCAAGGATCTTACTAGGACGTTCACCATTTTCCGAATATTTCTGTCGTAGACATGTCAGAGCAAATTCCGCTTGTTGTAGGGATGGTGGGGAATTTCTCCACGAATCTCAGGGAGGCCAAATGCCAACGCATTCGGCCCCCCGAAATTGGCAGTGAAATTCTCCGCCCCCCCCGGGATGGGACTTACCTCCCTCGAATGTCCCTCTCGGCGGCAGGTCCCAGCGGCGGGTCCCAGCGGCGGTTCGGCGGTGGCGGTGGCCGGTCTTCTGACCGGCTGCCGCCGCTGCCATTACAAAATAAAGTAACCCCCCCAAAAAACACGTGATAGGCTATGTAACGATTTACATAGCCTATCACGGCTAGATTTCCAAAGTCAGCCGTGATAGGCTACGTAAATCGTTACGTAGCCGATCACGGGTGACTTTGGGGGGAAAAAAAAGCACGTATGCAAATGGCGGCGCCCATGGGCGCCGCCATTTGTGTTCCTTATTTGGTCCCGGGTAGTCTACGTAAAGATTTACGTAGACTATGGAGAAAATAAGGGCAACGCTATTTGCGTTGCCCTTATTTTCGCTGTAGTCTACGTAAATCTTTACGTAGACTACCTGGGACCAAATAAGGAACGCAAATGGCGGCGCCCATGGGCGCCGCCATTTGCGTACGTGCTTTTTTTTTTCCCCCCCCAAAGTCACCCATGATAGGCTACGTAACGATTTACGTAGCCTATCACAGCTGACTTTGGAAATCTAGCCGTGATAGGCTACGTAAATCATTACGTAGCCTATCACGGGTGTTTCCCCCCCCCACTTTTGTATTTCCTGGCCGGGGAGACGGGGCACTTCTCCCCGACCTGAATTTCGGCCCGGCGAGGCGGGGCGCCCCCCCCGGCCTGAATTTCGGCCGGGCGAGGCGGGGCGCCTCCCCCCCGGCCTGAACTTCGGGGGGAGAACCGAAGCGCCTCCCCCCCACCGCGAAGCAAGCTGCGGGACCAGGTAAGTGCCTTTCGTACATCCCTAGCTTGTTGTGCAAGGATATTATTCGACTCACAGTATTCTGTAGCTCTTGATAAAGTTGTGCTGTAGGGGAAGTGGCAAACTGAGTTATGAGAGATTTCAGCTTCTTATTTAAGTGTGTCTGTTGAGTTTTTTAAAGCCTTTTTTTAATAGGAAGCATACAAGATAATTCAGCCCCTCATAAAAGCTTTACTAGCCTCCCATTCAATGGCGCACGAACCTGCTGTACCCTCATTACTATTGAAATACTCTGTTAGTTCAGCTAACATATGGGTTTTAAACTTCTCATCCTTAAGAAGTGAAACGTTAAAATGCCAAAGACCGGGGGCCCTAGGAGTATCAGAAAATTGCAATTCCTCAGCAGGGAGAGCATTCCACAATCAGGGGGCCACCACCAAAAAGGCCCTCTCCCTGACAGTGCTATTTGTTGTTTATTCGGTCAGTCGCTTCCGACTCTTTGTGACTTCATGGACCAGCTCACGCCAGAGCTTCCTGTCAGCCGTCACCACCCCCACCTCCCCCAAGGTTGAGTCTAGCATGCACATATACTGGGATGTAAGTCCCATGGAATTCAATAGGATATATTTCCAGGTAAATGTGTATAGGATTGCAGCCATAGGGCCAAACTGAATGTTACACAGAGATCTTTGATTAGGATGGTAAATGTAGCTGCAGGGCCGCCTGAACTGGATCAGGAGCCCCCCATTATGGATTTTTTTAACCCTTTCCTCCTGCCATTTTATTAGGCCTAGGCAAGGGTAGGAAGTGTGTGTTTGGTCCAAAACAGGCAAGGCTTGAGTTCCGGAGTCGCAAACAAGGATAATGTCCTGTCTTGGGTTGCTTCAAGGTGCCCAGAGGTGCTGAAACCAGCAAGGCACATACAAGAAAGGAGGGTCAACACAAGATCCCCATCAGGGCAAGTCTGATCACATCCATTCAGGTCAGGTCAAGTCCCATTGCATCAGGTCAGGTCAAGTGGGGTCAAGCCCTGTGGTGTCAGGTCAGGTCAAGTTAGGTTTGGTGTGCTGAATAGCAAGGCAAGGTTAGACCAAGCAGGGTCTTTCAAGACCTTGGCCAGCTCCAAATTAACTAAGACTCTGTCCAGTTAAGCTGTTGACTCAGCAACAGTCAAAGGCTCTCTGAAGCCTTATAAAAGGCGAGCAGCTCAAGACCTGCAGTTAGCTCTATTCCCTTGGGAAAGCAGTGCGTTTCTTAAAGGGCTGCTGCCTGATTTGTAGCTCCTGAATCCTACAGGGTGAGGGTCGTGAAGGCTGTAATGGGGAAGTGGTATAGAAATGAAATAAATTGGGCGGTATAGAAATGAAATAAATAAATAAAAATAAAAAAAGTGTCCTCTGCATCTGAGGAGTCAGGTAGAGGCACATCCTCTAGCCTGGGATGCCTGGCATAGTAGGAGTTGGGTTAATTGAGAGGCCTCCTCTGCCTTTGAGTCCTCTTTGGAGCCAGAGGATGGGTCAAGGCTGGGGAACATGACAGATAAGAGGCAAGCAGGTGTGTAGTCAAAGTCAAGAAGAGGTCAAGATCGAAGGCAATGGGTGGATCAGTTGACTGGAGGCTTAGGCAGGCTGGTACTGCAGCCTAGGTGGCACCCAGGCCCCTGGACTTGCCATAGAAACAAAGCAGGTTTGGTGCAAGAGGTAAGGCACCAAGCGCATGGCAGCTAGGAGCCCCAGTTTGAGACGCAGACCCTGGCACCTTAGTTTCCCTGATCCAAATTTGTCCCCACCCCTGCCTGGGAATCTGCAATTTGCTCTGCAGATTAAAATGTATAAGTAACCCAAAAGATACAGGGCAGAAAAACATACACCAGAGAAAACGACCAATGAATTGAATTGTTCAGTGTTTGTACCTGACTGAAATAATCCAATCTGGTAATGTGCCCTCCTTGTTCACAGGACCGTTAAAGACAATAGCAAAAACTTGATGACCAAGCCACAGACAATGGCTGTATGCGAATCCTTGGCCCATTTGATTTGCTGCCAAAGAAACCGATGTGCAAGCCGGCAAAAGTCAATGAGAACTGAAGCCCAGGCTTACGCCACACATCGTATCTATTGTTCATCTTTGGGTTGTCACGGAGCTCTTTATATTTCCCATTTATCTGTACGCCGCCCTGAGATCTTAATGATGTTGGGCGGGATATAAATATGTTAAATAAATAAATTTAGAGGCTGTGTCTTCTGTGATGCAGTGTGCGTGTGTGTGTAGAGTGAGGCTGCAGCTCAGTATGGTACGGTGCATACTATATGATAGGGTATATGACATATAATTTATTGTATTATTTATTTGTGATATTTATACGCCGCTAAATACAACAAAGCCCCTCAGAGGTTCACATAACAGAATCGATGCAATATCTTTACAGCTGGAAGGGCATCGCTGGCTACCCATCCGTCCGGCCCGGCCCGGCCCGGCCCAGCGACTCTTCCGTCCTTTCAGGAAACGCTGGTTCTCTCGGAGGAAGCCAGTCTCAAGGGAGGAGGGCGCTGCCGCGGCGCGCCTTGCAGAGGCGGCGGCTTCGGCCGGCAGGGGGCGCTGCTCCCTTGACTCCCTCGCGGGCGCCGCCGCGCACGCAGGGAAAAGTTGGGACGACTCAGCCCGCCGGGGAAGGAAGGAGAGGGCGGCGGCGGCGGTGGCGGCATTTGCATGAGCAGCGGGACGCGTCAGTCGAGTGCGTGTCTCTGTGTGTGTGAGAGAGCGAGCGAGAGAGACAGAGCGCGCGCGTGTGTGCGCGCGCGCGCCTGTGTGTCCCCCTCTCTCTATATAGGATGTGCCTCGGAATGGTTGGCTCCTTGCTGTAGGCACGCGTGCGGCTCGCCCTGCCTCGCGAGCGGCGCTTTGCAGTGGCAGCCGCCGCCGCCGCCGCGCCGCCGCCGCTCTTCCGCTTCTCCTCCTCGCCGGCACAAGCGAGCTGGGCAGCTACCCCGGCAGGCTCCTGCCCTTCCCGGCTGCCGCCGCCCGCCCCCTCCGCGCCCCCTTCGCTCTCCGGTGGGAAGCCTCCATGCGCGGCTGCCAATGGCTGGGGCACAGCCGGGGGTCCACGCTCTGCAGCTCCTGCCGGTCCGCGTCTCTGACAGCCTCAAGAAGGGCACCACCTTCGTCAAGTGGGACGACGTAAGTTCACGGAGCGCTGCTCGCCCGCCCTTCGCGGACCGCCTCGCTTTCCCCCTTCTCCGCCTCACCTTTCTTGGGAGCGGGGGTGGGGAGCCAAGGCAAGGCAGAAGGACGCAAGGGGCAGCACTCATCGACTGGGGGCAGCCTCCCCCCTCCGGAGGTCTTGGGCCACAACTCCCATCATCCCCAGCCGCCGTGGCCTGGGGTGGAGGGGAGCTGTAGCTCGACACATCCGGAGAGTGCCGGGGCAGGAAGGCTGGGTTTAGGGGCTTGCAACGTGTGCGGGATGGCGCCTTGCGCGTGCCGCCAATCTGTGCGGCGGGGTGGGCATCCGTGTTCCGGGGGGGGGGGGCGGGAGGGCGCACTGCTGATCGAGATCCAGAGATCACTTGGATCCGGCCGAGTTTCAGCTGCTTGTGGGCAGGCAGAGATTCCAGAGTGGCCCAGGCTCAGTGGCAGCACACATGCTCAGCATGCAGAAGATCCCGGGTTTGCATCCTGGACATCTCCAGTTAAGAAATGCTCTGGTTGCGAGGCTGGAAATTAGACCTCTCCCGGAGAGAACTGGGATCGATGCTGCCGGTTGGGATAACATGCAGCACTGGGCGAGATGGACCGATGGTCTGCTTGGTATAGGACAAGCTTCCCATGGCCATAAATTGCACCTGCTTGTGGGAAGGCAGAGGTTCTGAAGCGGCTCCCGGCGTGGTGGAGGCCGGGTGGGGATTAGGCGATGCCCATTTTTCTGGAAGGATGGATGGATGATGTGGAGGCGAAGGAGTAAGGCTCCACGGGTGACACATGGGTTTAATCCTGGCCAGTCGAGGGTCCAGGGAGTGGGTGGGACGGGGAATGTGGGTGCTGCCAGCCTTAAAGTTGGGAGTGGAGCAGGAAGGTGGAGCTCGCTGGTTTTCTGTAGTGAAACATTGGATGGGCGAGGGCATTGGCTCCCGTCAAGTCACCCTTGGCAACAAGAGACTCAATGCATTTACATGGATTTAGAGGAGCGGTGGAGGGCTGTGTTGAAGGAAGCCACGCACCATACCTGAGTGTGCACGCGTGTGTGCGCATTTCAGGGGGAATGAATGTGTCTAAGTGAAAAATTGTGAAAAACTCAAAAAATGGGAAATGTCTGTCCAGGACGGACAACTGTCATACCAACACTGCTTGATCTCCATAAAATAGCTTTTGTGCTCCTCAGCGCGCCATTTAGATCAGCCTTGCCCAACCAGGTGCCCTCCAGATGTGTACACCAGTAGCTCGGTGGACCTTAGCTCAGTGGTAGGGCTCCTGCTTTGCATGTAGAAGGTCCCAGGTTCGATTCCCAGCATCTCCAGGGAGGGCTGCAAACATTTCTGCCTGAAATCCTAAAGAGCCCCTGCCAGTCAGTGTCAGTACTGACAACACCGGGCTGGATGGACCAATTGTCAGGCTCAGCATAAGGCAGCTTCCTGTGTTCCTAGATCTGGAGGGTGCTGAGTTAGTGAAAGCTGATTTTACGCAGAACCCTCCCCGTAAGGTAGCCTTTGCTGTATTTTCTCAGGCTCACATACTTTTTATATAATTTAATTTCCAATTTGTTTTATTTGTGGATGCATGCTGTGCCAGTGGTGTATATCGACTGTTATAGATTTCCATAGGCAAAACTAGACAGATCCCTGCTCCCAAGGAGCATACAATCTAAGATAGACAATGGAGAAAACGACAGGCACGGTGGGGGTGGAGAAGAAGGGTGGTGTGGGGAATATTTGACAGTACAGTTATGCATACTTAAAATCTGGTTTATTCTTACTTCTTTATTGCCATTGCCTTCCATATTTTGCCTCAGCAAGGTAAAGATTGCAAGGTGAAATTATTTCACGAAGACGTGTGTGTCTTTGCATCTTGCTTTCAGGTCTTGCTAGAGTTAAGGATAGAAAATACTGCTTACAGTGAGAGCATCTGTGATCCAAGTATCTAGCAGATAATTTCCCCCCTCACTCCTCACCCCACGCACTGTACATGATCCTGGTTTAATAGACATAGGAACAGACAGGGATACACTGCAGCCTTGTTCTCACTGAGAAGGTCAGCCTGTGCCTGTGCTGTATCATTCAGACTGCAAGTGGGGGCTCACATGACTGAGTGTCCCTCTATATCACCCCCCCTCCCAAATCCTCCACCTAGAAAACTAGCATGGTAGGAAGAAGGGTTCTAGCCTAATCTGCCTGACATACTAGATTTCTGTGTGCATAGCTTTATAGAGAGGCTGGCTCTGATGGATACTATTGATTGCTCAATTATTCCTTGCTGTGAAGAGAGCTTGCTCTCAAACTTGGATTTCCCCCCTATACTATATCTCCAGAATTTGGATTTGTCAGTGGAGATCCACAGGCAAAAAAGAGAACAGACACTCTTTCCACTTGTAGCTGAAATTCCTAAGGCAACAGGTGTGTTAGTTTCATTCCTCATTACCTGTTTCAGAGGGCGCTGACTGGAGTGGGTTTTCTGGGTTCAGTAGTACTGCAAATATTCTCCCGCATATATAGGAGGAAGGAAGCAAAGTACGCAGCTCAATTTAATCTTAGAGTGGCTGTTCCCAGTAACACTCTGATTCCATATCTTTGGTCATGCTGGCTTGATATGATAATGCAGAGCGGTCAGGCACAGGCAGCGGTTAAAACGCTTACGATAAAAAGGATTTCTCTTGGGGCTTTAGCCCTGATAGGCCCTTTTTAAAGGAGAAGATATTGGACTAGTCTCGTGTTTCCAGCTGGTATTTATGTAGAGCAAATTGAACTGAGAGAGAACGTGCAGTTTTAATAAGGTTTAAAAATTAAGTGTTCTCTTAAGGTGTGCAAACATGTAACTGTTTGGGAAGAACATCGTATCAGAACCACTGCAAGATGTGCATTCTGAACGGAATCACTAGTGACCAGTGAAACAGTGCATTTCTAATCTACTATAGGTGTCAGGGACAGATATGTTTCCTTGAGGAAGGTGTTAAAAACACCCTGCCTTCAGCCTGGTCAAGGAGTGATGCACACCATTTTCCCTCTACCATGTAATTGGGTTAGAGTACAGTTAACTCCACTACTACTCAGTGGATAAGATCATTGGTCTAAGTTTGTCTTGATGGATTTAATCATAATAATTTCTGTACTAGACTAGAAGAAGGGAAGAAATGATATGTCAACCGTTCAGCAGTATTCAACACATTTTGTCCCTTCAGCGTATAGCAGAGGTGGGCAAAAGGTAGATGAGGATCTACTGGTAGATCTCTGGCTGATTTTCAATAGATTGGGAAGGGTTTCTGACTTCCAGCTGTTCAACAGCGGCAACAAAAATTTGACTTTTGCCACCTAAATTGGGCTGCTGAAATTAAGAAAGCTTGGGGTAATCATGGGTGCACTTCTGTGTGCGAGGACCGTGAGCTTGGTACAGTTCTGTTATTGAAAAGACATTCCTATGCTCAGAATGTGCTCACTGACACTTACAATTAAAGGACAGGGTGCATGTCTTTTCTACCTGGCTCTGGTTGGTGGATCGTGGAGTTCTACTAAAAACCAAAGTAGACCCAACGAGCCTGAAGTCTACCCACCCCTGGTGTATGGCATAAGAGGAGCAAATCTAGCATGTTGATTACTTCAAGAATTGGCAAGGTGGAGAACAGAACGCATGTTTTGGTAGAGGTGAGGGCTGTTTTGAGAGCTTTTGAACATTTCCCTCACCAAGTAATAACCAGTACCCATACATTGGATACTATAGGCTGGAGCCTTCTGGACCAAAAACATGATTCTAGGTGCAAGCCATTGCAATTAAGAAATCACACATAAAAAACACAGCAGAACAAATAAAATGGTCAGACTACAAATTATAAAATTTATTTACACCAACTACAAAAACACTATTAAGCAAACAGAATTGCCAAACTAATGTTTATAAAAACAAAACAATAAAACTCAATGGCACCATAACAGACCTTTTTTTAGTGGTGGTGGCCAAAAATTTTGCAGACTTTGCTATCACCAATTTATCTCAGATCACAAGGAGGAATGATACATACCAATCAGGTGAGCATCCTGAGAAAAATACTAATAATGGGGTAATTAACTCCATAAGTCTCTATACAGGGAGCAAAACATGAGTACACGAGCGGGTGTTTCAATGCCATCTCCATGTGGACATACACAATTTTCTAGTGGAATTCTCTTGAAACAACCCTCACATAATGCTAAGAACAGTACATTCAGTTATAAACTTGAAAAAACTCTTCTGCATGTGGGAATTGTTAGTTCTTGCAAATAGGTTGCTGATATATTTGGAGGGCTAGGGGGAAAGCAGTCATACCAAGGACATAATTTTCTTGTCTCAGACAAATTATTCTGTTGTTCAATGTCATGAAGACACTGCCTCAATAAGTCTCTCACTTTGCAGGCAGGTATCTTTTATTAAAGTGTGGTTGCCCTCAATTATAGCAATGCATAAACTTGAGAATATATAGATGTACCAACTCCTTCTATATGCACAATAGTGTCTAAGCAATTACTCTTACTTCAAGGAGTTACAGCAGACTGTCATGGGACTTGGGTAAAGTTAGATCAAAATCTTCTGTGGATGAATCTTCTAACATCTGTGGACAGCTACACCAGCTTCAAACATTGCAGGCAGGTCACAGGCTAGTTGTTTGAAAAGAGGGTTAGAAACACCATGCCTAAATGGCCTTGCCTTGTTCTGTATATGCTCTTGGCATAGCATCAAGCAGTGGAAAAGCTGTGTTGATGTTAAACCCTAGAAGTGTTGTCTCACTTCGTACAGTTAAAGAATAAAACCCAGCCCCTCTCAAAACATAAAGAGCTTTGGACAGAAGTGGCCCTGGGAACTAGAACAACAGTTTCAAGATCACAAGTAAATAAAAGTAATTGATGTATGTAACAGTTCTCACATTCTCATCTTAGATATGCAGATCTATGAAAGGATCTCCTGACATCTGTTTCTTTGGTTAAAAGCAACCATGAGGACAACTTAACTCCTTCCTCCTGTGCTTTCACCTGCAGTTTAACACCCTCCAGTGGCTATTAACCCTGGAACGGGGGGGGGGGGGGAGGAACACTGGTACAGGATCCTACCTTTCTATTTTTTGCCCTTTATATCTAATAGCATTTAGAGGGGTGTGTGGTAAACCGGGGAAGCACTTGTGAGTGTTATCTGCCCCACTGTGTTCTGCATCCCCAACCAAATATCCCCCCCCCCGGTAAGTTTCAATCACAGTTCTCTCTCTGTCATGCCTAGTAGTTTGGCTCTTAGTGCTAAGAAACAACATACAGGTGCATATGAAGAGGATACATCCCGCAGTTTGGCAAATCTGAACTGGTGGAAGCTGCATTAAATTGGCACTAGATCTATTTCAAGCCAATTGTAAGCGGCCCTGTTGAGCAGGATGCTGTTTTTATTCTGTTGCTATGTTTTTAATTGTGTTTTAATGTATTTGCTTATTGTTGTTTTTATCAGTGATCGTAAGCACCTTGAGTGCCATTTTTGGTAGAAAGGTGGGGTACCAATCAATCAATCAATCAATCACTGCCAGACATGGTTGGATTCTGATATGTCTCTTTACACTCAAGTTGTGCTAGAGTCAAGTGAAGATAAACTCTGTATAGGAGGCTTCTTCTCAATCCAGTGTGAGTATAAGTGTGAGTTCAGTGTGAGAGCCAGTGTGGTGTAGCGGCAAGAGTGTTGGACTAGGAGCCGGGAGATCCGGGTTCTAGGCCCCACTCGGCCATGGAAGCTCACTGGGTGACTTTGGGCCAGTCACAGACTCTCAGCCCAACCCACCTCACAGGGTTGTTGTTGTGAGGATAAAATGGAGAGGAGGAGGATAATGTAAGCCGCCTTGGGCTCCTTGCAAGAGGAAAAAAGGCGGGGTATAAATGCAATAAATAAAATAAAAATCTTCTCCTCTTAGTGCAGGGGTGGGGAAGCTGGTGCCCTCCAGATATTGTTGGACTCCAACTATCATCAGCCCGAGTCAGCATGACTAGTGGTCAGGGATTATGGGTGTTGTAGTCCAACATCTGGAGTGTTGCAGATTTCCCACCCCTATGTTAGTGCTTGCCTACTCTTCTCTCCTTCCCCCTCACCCCCCTCTATATCTGGTTGTCAATCCAGCCATGATCCTTAATGTTTATTATTTATTCATTCATTGTATTTATAATACTGCCTTTTTTCCTCTTGCAAGGAACCCAAGGTGGCTTACATTCTCCTCCTCCTCCTCTCCATTTTAACCTCACAACAACAACCCTGTGGGGTAGGTTGGGCTGAGAGTCTGTGACTGGCCCAAAGTCACCCAGTGAGCTTCCATGGCCGAGTGGGGACTAGAACCCCGATCTCCCAGCTCCCAGTCCAGCACTCTCACCACTACACCACACATTAATGTTGATGAACAGCAGAAGCAGACATCCCAAAACAGGGTGGAAAGTATCTTTGGCATGCTGCTACAGCCTTAGAGGTGCCAAGGCAAAACAGAGACTTAGACGAGATAAACACATCTGATAATGAGCAGGTTTTGGAAAAGTAGCAAAACCAGAGGTGGCAGCAGCAAGAAAAATGTAACCAAGTAATTTTAACTACTCTTGACTGCTCAGGTCAATGCAAGTTAGGAGATGACACTTCAGGATACAATCCTCTTATCAGGGGGTTGGAGCACCTTCCCTAGGAGGAAAGGCTAAAACATTTGAGCTTTTTAGTTTAGAAAAAGACAACGAAATGGGGACAGGATGGAGGTTTTATAACAGGTGTGCAGAAAGTGGATAGGGGAGGTTTTCCTCCCTCCCTCATAATACTAGCACTCAGATCATCCTTTGAAAATAGATTGATTAGAGGTAGATTAAAGACTGACTTGAAGTAATTTTCCAGTTTATGAAATTTGTTGCCACTATATGTGGTGATGAACAGTCACTTAGGAAACTTTAAAAAGGTATTAGACGAATTTATGGAAGGTAGGGCTATCAATGGATAGTAATGGCATTTTATGCAAAAGGTTTTTTTGTGGGGAGGGGGGAAATGGTTGCCATCACGCAAGAGACGAAAATCTATGCAGAAAGGTAGCGCAAGTAAACGCCATCTGCTCAAAAGTATAGCAAAGCTGACCTTACAACACAGAAATGAGAAATGAAAGATGCCCTAGGTGTGGGAGAAAACACCTAATCAGGTAAAAAGGAGTAGACAATGCAAAAGCCCTCTTGATAATATTCACTGAATGTGTAGAGGGGAATGGGGATTGCTGGCCTTGCTCCCCAATGTTCAGTGAACACACGGAGGAATGTTTGAAGACATCTAGAGAGCAACTTGAATATAAAATAGTATCTTCAACATATAGTACAAGTTACAAAGTGCCTGGAGGAAGTTGCTTTTGAGGTTTATGATAACCCAAGGCCTCACAAACCTAGTCACCGTGGTGATGGTCCCTCCTGTCTGGTGATGGGCCTCTTCCCTTATCTCCGAGTTCAAGTTGTATTTTGGAGATATTCTAAATACCTCACAGTGTGATCTGGTCAGATCCAGGGCCCAAACAAGGGTGAGTGATTGGGATGGGGGGACAAGTAAATTTTACAGAGTCAGTGGGGGACCAGCCCAGGTTGCAAGCCCATGACTGTGAGGGAAAAAAGTGGCTAAACTGTAGATCATGTCTGAGGATGTGTGACTTATTTATTTAGTACATTTAGGGCACAATCCCATGTGTGTTTAGACAGAAAAAAGTCCTACAACTCCCAACATTCTTCAGCCAGCATACATAGGATTGCACCTTTATTTTTTATATTTTAAAACAAGTTTATTAATGCATCTTTAGAAAGAAAATATTTACAAAACAGTCTCTTTCTCTCTCTCCTTTAAATGATTACACTTTGTAAAATAACGCATACAGAAATGGCAGTAAAACAGCTGTTATAAATACATGCATTCCTGTAAATGCACTGCATTGGTGCTGGTCACTCCACTGAAACTTTATTTAAAACAAAACAAAGGAACTATAAAGGACATTGATTCCTTTTACTAATGGAAACAATGAGTATGGATGTACATCATCTTCAAATGTATTATTCTAGAAACTAATAAATGTTGGCCACTTCCTTACAAATGGATTTTCATACATTTGATTTTCACAAGCCCAAACATAATATATATAAGGTTATGCATTGCAGCTATATCCCAAATCCTGTAGAACCAATCTGAGAGAGGTGGTGCCACTTTCTTTTTCCAATACTTAACAATTGACAATTTAGCTGCTGTTAATAAATTCGTAAACGTCTCAGCATTAGCTATATCAATGCATCCTTCCAAATAATTTGATAATACTCCTAATGGTTCCTTTGGAATTTTGTAGCCTGTAATCTGTTCAATATAAGACAGTACTAACTGCCAAAAGCATTTAATTTTATCACAGCTTCAAAATACATGCAGATAATATTCATGAGCTTTCCTACATATTCAGCAATTATCTTGGGATAAATTGTAAATCATCTCCAATTTATGTGGTGTGAAATACAATTGAAGCACTGTCTTTTAGAAGTTCTCTTTCAAATTTGTTGCAATCAATACTTGACCTATGAATTCTCCTAGCCAATGCCACACTTTTTCTGTGATGGAAATGTCTAGATCCTTTCCCAATTTCTTTTGATATTCATAGGTCCTTTACTTTTTACTATACATTTATATCCTGCCTTCCATTTTGGCAGCAAATATGGGGTTTCCAAGTAGTCTCCCATCTAGCCACTGACCAGACCTAAGCCAAGCCTGCATAGATTCAGCAAGATGGCTGCATCATTTGCCCTCAGATCATGCCCTTATTTTCTTGTATCTATTTGTAGTGTCCAGATCTTGAAATATTTGCTGGAGGTAGTCATGAACAGTGTCTGAACAGAGCAACAGTCACCTACTGTTCCAAACCCTCTCTGATAGAGACAGCCCTGTAGGATTTCTAGTAGTTCTGAGAGAGAGAGAGAGAGAGAGAGAGAGATGTATGCCATCCCGTATGACGAGCACTCTCAGAGAACTATAATTCTTAGAGTTCCTTATTTCCTGTTGGCATTTCCTTTCACAGGCAGGGAGAGCAAACAGTATGGCAGCAGGAGGGAGGGACAAGAATAATTACTATCAGGGGCAATGAGTCCAAGGGACACCAGTAGGGACTGATGCTGCTGAAAGGATTTAAAGGCGTCTGAACATATGTGAATAGGCCTCTGGTCTCTAGGTTGTATAGAAGAACTGACACTAGATTGCTAGGATCCAGGTCTAAAGTATTTGTCACTTGTGTATATTAATATACGTGTCTGGAGAGAAATAGAATTCAGGCAGCCAGAAGTGTAAGGAACTTAAACAAAAGGAACTAAAAGAAGATAAAGAGCATCAGTCAATCCTCCACTTTTTCAAACAAGACAAGGCCCTTTATGGAAGCATGTTACAAGATTGTACCAGGCCCAGAGCAATGAAGCTTAGGCATTGGACAGAGGTGAGACTTGCCCCTCTCCTCCAATCTTCTCTGTGTGAGAGAGGGGTGAGGCAGGATTGGTGGTGATCAATAACAACAACAACAACAACGCACTATATGAAACACTCTGGGCCAGTTCACATGCGTGTGGGAACTTAATAAGCCATAGTGGCTTATTAACCACCCAGCAACCCTAGAACAGGCTATGGGTTCTTGGTAGTTTGTCGACCTCCTAAGCCACCCACCCTCGCCAGGTCCACATGTAACAACAAGCTGTGCCCACCAAGGGTAATTGGGGAAATGGGGCAGCACACACAGGGGTGGTTAATAAGCCACTGTGGTTTATTAACCACCCATGTGTGTGAACCCGTTCTATGATGTACTAAGTTTTTGGTCAGAGCAAACATTTTCCAGCTAAATTCCAACCTTTGTTAACTGTTTAATGGGAGCGTTTCATGAGCTTGAAGCTGGCTAATATTTTGTTTTACTACCATGACCTGTTAACTTTATTCTTAACGGCCTATACATCAGTTGAATAAATGTAATTTGACGAATCACTGTGCTTGAATAAGCCATTGCTGATGCACTGAATATCCAATTTGGCATTCCTTCTAGTTTTTTATTGAGCGATGAGCAGTGTTTCATCTGATGCTTTACAGAACAATTCTATGCAGGTTTTTTCAGTCAGAAGCAAGTTCCACTGAGATTAGTTTCAGGTAAGTAAGAATGGTATTGCAGCCTTAAACATGCATCCTTAGGGACTGCTCTGGTATGGAGGCCAACACAGGATTTAGCCTTTTTGTGTTCTGTTTTGTCTTCAGTTCAGTTCTGAAGGGGAGTCCGAGTTTGGTACCATGGTCTTTAAGACATGTTGAGACTGGAGGGCCAATGTAAAATCATCTGATCTACTAAATCTAAGCATCAGAGCGTACTTGGTCTCATATTAGGATTTCTGTGATATACCTGAGATTCTTAACTGTTAGAGGAGTGAGTAAAATTAAACCTCCTATGACATAAGAGAGCCCTTGTACCTTCACAGGAACTGGGCACAGAAGCTAGGCAACCAGTCCTGAGATGTTTATGCCCCCAGTTGTCCAAACTTTGTTAGACTCCTCTTCTGTCCGGTAGGCTGCTATTGTCTCCACTACTTAAAGATACTCCTCTACCTTACCATCATAATTGTCTGTCTTCACTCATTTTGCTCTTGTGTTCCCCGCCTTATGCAGTTGTGGGAACTTAGGTTCCAGTGGGGAAATGTACTGAACTGATGTCTGTAATATAAGCACTAGCTAGCTGCTCACTCCATCTGTTAACAAGAGGGCACAACCTCCCACATGTTACAGTATCATTCTGGTGGGATGAAGAGCAGAAGACTTCATGAGAAATCATTATGCTACATGAGAAGTGTTCCTTGCTGCGTTCCAAAGACACTGCATAAAATATGCTATATTGTTTAAATGCGAACTCACCTCTTCACAGCTAAATAGCCCTAAGATCACTAGTGCACCACAGAAATAATACCTGTGAACAATTTCAGTTTTGAAACAGTACATCTGAGCACTATGGCTGTGGATCAGTTTTCATATGAACCTATAGAGCTGCTTTATACTGAGTCACACCATTGCTTCATCTAACCCAGTGTTGCCTGCACTGGCTGGCAGCAGCTGTCTGTGGTCTTGGGCAGAGGTCTTTCTGAGCACCTGTTACCTAACATTCTTTCATAGGAGGTGCCGGGGGATTGGACTTGGGGCATCCCGTATAAGCTTTACCACCAGGTTATAGCTCCTCCCAATAAATTAAATTATTATTTTATGTCATCCCGTTCTGTCTTCACTGACAGTGGCTCTGTTCGCAACCCTGCCAACTGCAGCCTTTTTAACTGGTGATGCTGGGATTGAACTGAGGATGTTTTGCCTGCAAAACATGTCTTCAGCCACAGGCTCTTCCTGTCATTATGCATATCCACACTTGGTTGGAAACAAGTGGTTGTCTTCCAAGTGGGATTGTATGCATTGCCTTACCTCCCCCTCCTTCAATTGATTTCTCCTGACATGTAACCGCTAGTATAGTACGTTAATCTCACTGTATAGATTTTGCAGAGTGAGTACTATGGTGGTTCTTCTACAAGTGCACATGCTTAAAAATCTGCAACGTGTGTGATAGGGGAGGATCAGTCTTTCAGCACTAACATACAAGTGTGCTAGAAGCTATTATGCATCCTTGCCACCCCAAAGAGGCAGAACATACATTGGCAGACTAGCGAGCAGAGATACTGAGCATGCCATTGGGTAGCTGGATTTGTGTATTGGCGAAGCTAAATCAAAATGACCAATGGAGAACCCATGTTGGGAGGTAAATAAGCTTTCAGTTGGCCTTGTTTAGAAGGAGGACACTGTAGGGAGAAGTCAGAAAACAATGCAAGTCAGAACTGTAGCATATGCAACAGCAACTGGGCCATATAAAGTGGTACTATTCTCTTTGCACAGTCTGGCTACAAGTTACATCAGAAGTAGTAAGAAGTAGTCAGATGTAAGGCAGGCTCTGATCGTTAAGAATTCGGATGTTCCCCCAGAAATTGGGAGGGAATCAGAACTGCTCGCCATGTTTTTCTGTCTTTCTACTTGTTGTGCCTTTCCTTTAGTACGTAATTATCCTTCTCCCACTCTCAACCCTAAGGACAATTTAACTACTAAAGGACAGAAGAGATAAGATGGCCAGGGGGGACTCTACATGGAAATGAAATGAGAAGCACTTCAGGTATTATCTGGATTTTCATGAAATTGCTTTTGGTCTGTTCCAGGTTCACAAAGCAAAAAATGTGGCGTGAACACTACCTTAAAACCTGCTTTTCACAGGTCAGATTGCACTTCAATCTTCCTTACTTTGTGGTTGGATGGGCAGAGTCCCGTTAGTAGACGTGAATGTCATCAACCCCATAGATGGTGCTCAGCCAATGAGAGAGGCTTGCTCCTGCACCTCTCCACGTTCCACTGCTCAGGGAAGTTTAATGGAAGAGATGTAGTGTCAGATAGTTTACCCTACAGCACTCCCTGTCATGTGTACCAGCTGTGAACTAGCAATATTGAAGCCCGGGGACAGACTGATGGGCAGGCAGACAGGAGGTGCCTAGGTCCTGCATGGAGGGAAAGGGCTGGAATTGCCTCCCTCTGCTGCTGGCACTCTGGAGTCAGCAGTGGCAACCTGAACTAAGCCTCTCCCTCCTCACCACAGACACACAGAAAAATCACACACACACAGAGGGGGTTATTCTGAAGGGTAGACATGAATGAATCAGCAGCTGATATCTGTGAATGGAAAAAGCAAACTGCTGTGTTACTCTGAAGGGGCAACCCAGCACGATTCTGTGATTAGGGAGGCTTATTCCCAGCCCGGTCCATGCTCCTGTACTGGCTGCCCTTTCTCCTTCCCTTCTGGGTATCCCTTAGTGTATATCGCGCCACTGCGAAGTTGTAGGCGTATCACAGAAATGCTTCTGGGAAATATCACGGCTGCATGCTTCTGTTACAGGCTGCCCTTTCTCCTTCAGCTCTGTGTCTTCTTTATTGTGCACTACATATAAATGGGCTACTCCGCTATTCTGAATGAAACAGGGCTACTGCTATTATGAATGGGAAAAGGAGGCTACTTACTGTGAAAGCAGACCTACTGCAAATGGGGAAAAAGAGGGAATCGGGGGGGAAGGGGCAGCCTCACCCCTTGACCATGTCATTTTCAGGTCACGGCCATGTCACAGAGGCACACCCAGGATTTAAAGGCGACGGAGCATGCTGCTGCGGAACTGCTCCAAAACAACAGAGTAAAAGGACTTTCTGAGAATGCGCATTTTCGGAATGGATGCTGTGGGGTGGTGGCAGATTGACAACAAAGTCATCTGTCACAAATGACTCCGGTATGCTCTACTACTGCATTAAATGGGCTGGGTAGATTGGCCCCAGCAGCTCTACAGTCAATTGCAGCTTTCTTTGCCTGTCTCAGGAGGAGCGTCAAAGTTCTCAACTGTCAGAGCCTGAGTCACCCATGGCTAATTTTAATGTGATGAATGTAACATGTAGCCAGGCTCTGAAGGCCAAACTAGACATGACTCCAAACACATCATGTCTCCCTCACATTTTCCTCTTCTAAAGTAGCAGCCATGCCCACCCACCCCCATCTAGCTTGGGACTATGGTGTGTGAGGAGGAGGATGTAATTCTTTCACTCACATTGGTTTTCTGCCCCAAATTGTCTTCCTCTGAAGCTGCTTTTGCCCTTGAAGGTGCCATTGCTGTACACGGCACCTTTGGGGGAGTTTTTTGGTGAGGAAATAGTTTGGGGAGGAGGGATAACTCCTCCCTGTAGTTGCTATTTGAGAAGGGGAAAAGGGGGGACAGACTTGTTTAAGATCATGTCTAGTTTGGTGCTCACAGAGGCAAAAACAAGTAGTGACTGCACCCATATGTTGTGTGGAATGGGTGTCATGTGCAGCCTTCCCAAACCTGGTCCCTCCAGAATATTGGACTACAAGTCCCATCATTCCCTGTTAGCATGGCTATGATGGGAGCTGTAGTCTAACACATTTGGAGGGCATCTGTTGGGGATGGCTGGTGTAGTGCAAATCCTATAAGAGCAACAAAGTGCCCTTCATCCAAGACAAACCCTGTTTGAAGATGATCAGGGGACTGGAAACAAAGCCCTATGAGGAGAGACTGAAAGAACTGGGAATGTTTAGCCTTGAGAAGAGAAGACTGAGGGGAGATACAATAGTGCTCTTCAAGTACTTAAAAGGTTGTCACAGAGAGGAAGGCCAGGATCTCTTCTCGATCATCCCAGAATGCAGGACACGAAATAATGGGCTCAAGTTACAGGAAGTCAGATTCTGGCTGAACATCAGGAAAAACTTTCTGACTGTTAGAGCAATACGACAATGGAAGCAATTCCCTAGGGAGGTGGTGGGCTCTCCCACACTGGAGGCATTCAAGCTGAGGCTGGACAGCCATCTGTCAGGGATGCTTTGACTTGGATTCCTGCATTGAGCTGGGGGTTGGACTTGATGGTCTTGTAGGCCCCTTCCAACCCTACTATTCTGTGATTCTGTGACGTGTTCCTTTTAAGAAATATGCTGGGCACAGTGCACAAAATGCAGATGGGAAGAGATGGTTGCTGGAGCATTTCGTGTTTTGTGCTTTGGTGGAGATGGAGGAGTGGTCAATAAGGCAAAGTTAATAGGAGGTTAAACAGTAATGGAAGGAAGAGAAGGTTTGTCCCTGGTAGTTCTGCAAAGCCTTTTCTGAAGCCTGCGGCAGAAGCAAAAAGGGATATAGTTTATTTTAAATTTCCATTTAGATCAGTACATAAAATGAAATGTCAATGCATTTCCTACATATTGGGCACAGAATAAGGATACCTCGTTTTGGGATATTTAAAAGCATGCTGCAAGATCTGAACAGCACAGTGTTTGTTATTAGAAGGAGTGGACCTTGTGCAGGTCAAAAGTAGCAGAACGGCCAATATGATTTATGCCAGGGCTCTGCCTCAGAATCTATTTTCAATGCCAGAACTTAATGCTGGAACAAATGAAGTAAGAATAGATGTCCCTGAGTACCTCTAGAGCACATTCCAGTCACTACTGAGTAACTACAGAGAATCACCACATTGCATCATGGGGAAATGCTTCCTGAGAATATTGAGTGATTCCATCTTTTGTTTTCTCTTTTTAAAGTAAATAAGCATGGCAGAAAATGGTTCTTATATTCAAGGGCCTCGCCTCAAATAGACTTGACTCTTCTCAAAACTCCTACAACAAAAAACCTAGCTATGCAGTACATAGAACAACTGGACATGTTTTCAACTGCAATACAGACTACTCAAGACTTGTAATGTGGTTTTTCATCCTCTCTTGCTAGTGGGGCTTATAATAATCTTATCATATACACTAGTAGCAAATGCGTTATGAGTGTGAATGTTTAGGTTGCCAAAATGGCTCCATCCACACACAAGATGAAGGTTTCAATAGGCTTTGGAAGGCCCCAAACTTTGCAGAAGAACAAAAACATCTTTAGGAAATACTCTAAGGGTGGTGGTGGTGATGAGACACAAAAACAGCTTGAGGAGGACCTAAAATGCTCAGTGGCCATGAAATGGTGTGTGAATGTGGGGTGGCATGGGACAGAAAACTGGAGGGAAGAGGAATAGAATCAAGTCTCATGGAAGAGGGTCTAACTGGTTGGCTGGAAACCTGAACAGGAACATGTCACATTATAACATTTTATTGTAAGTCTCACTTGTTTTCTGTTTCATATACATCCTGTGTGCATTTTTGTCTGTGTTGCAAAGTGCAGTCATAGTGGCTGCCTACAGCAGGAGAACATAATTGTAGGATATATGTGGTGGAACAGGACAAACTGCCTTGATTTTTTATTTTTTTTTTGTGAGGTAGAAGTATTAGGATGGGGCAAATGAAAAAAGTATATACGCACCAGTCTCCATTTTGCAGACTGATGCAGGACTGTCCAACCACTATAGATCAGCTCATGCAAAACTAGATCAAACATATCCCAAACAGTATACGAGGTATTTAGGGCACATAACATCAGATGACATAAGCAGGCACATCAAGCCACATTTATTTATATTTTATTTATTACATTTTTAATCTGCCCAATAACCAATGATCTCTGGGCGGATTACAAACAGTTAAAAGACTAAAATGCCATACAAAATTAAATATAATATTAATAATAATAAAAATACAAATATTTAAAGGAATACAGTGCAATACAAAAACAGTGAGCAGCAGAGGAATTGATAAAACATCCATAAGAATCTAGAACGAAGTCTCTAAAATGCCTGGGAGAAAAGAAAGGCCTTTGCCTGGCACTGAAATGATAATGCAGGTGTTAGGTGAACCTCTTTGAGGAGGGTATTCCATGAGTAGGGTGCCACAACTGAGAAGGCGCTCTCTCTTGTAGCCACCCATCTAGCTTCCTTTGGCAGGGGCACCTGGAGGAGGGCCTCTGAAGATGACCTAAGGGTCTGAACAGGTACATATAGGAAGAAACATTCCATTAGATGCTCTGGTCCCTGGCTGTTTAAGTCTTTAAAGGTAAACACCAACACTTTGAAGTGGGCTTGGAAATTGATTGGAAGCCAATGCAGCTGACAAAGCATTGGCATTACATGATCATATTGGCCAGTCCCAGTTGGTAACCTAGCAGCTCTGTTTTGAACTAACTGAAGTTTCTGAACTGTATTCAAAAGTAGCCCCATGTACAACACATTGCAGTAGTCCAACTGGGAGGTTACTAGAGCGTAGACAACAGTCACAGGCTATCTTTGGTTTTAATTTTTGTAAACTGCCCAGAGAGCTTCGACTATTGGGCAGTATATAAATAAACAAACAAACAAACACAAATGAACAAACAAACACCTCTGTCTTAGATAGGGTCACAACTGGTATATCAACTTATGCTAATAAAATGTGCTCCTGGCCATTGAGGCCACCTGGGCTTCAAGTGATAACAATGGATCCAGGATCACCCGCAAGCTAAACACCTGGTCTTTCAGGGGGTGTGCAACTCCTCCAGGACAGGTTGAACATCACTCAGCCAGGCAGAAGAACCACCTGCAAATAATACCTCAGTCTTGCCTGGATTGAGCTTCAGTTTGTTGGCCCTCATCCAGTCCATTAGTGTGCTCAGACACCAATTCAGACAACCACTGCCTGACCTGGGTTTGATGAAAAGGAGAGGTAGAGCTGAGTGTCATCAGCATATTGATGGCACCTCACTCCACATCCTTGGATAACCAGTTTCATGTAGATGTTAAATAGCATAGGGGATAAAATTGAGCCCTGTGGAACACCGTGACATAATTGCCATGGAACAGAGCAATCCCCCAGCACCAAGTTCTGAGAGGTCTAAGAGAACTAACAGGGTTGCCCCCCTCTCTTTCTCACCAAAGGTCATCCCAGAGGGTGATAGATGTAGCAGGGAGAGGCAGCAAAGTAAGTGCAGGCGAATAGTTAATTTGATCTGGGGAAAATTCCTTCTCGACCCAATGTATATACAATTTGTAAAAGCCATAGTTTTATATCAGGTGCTGGGTGACTAAATGGCTTGACTTGGTGTGCTGCTCACCTGTAGTAGAGAGGGTGTTGAGCGTATTGAATGCCCTCTGTGTTACAAGCTTGGAATTCCAAAAACTCAGGGAAGTTAATGCTATAATCCTTGAATTGCATTTTGTTATGACAGTTGATTATCTTTGATGGAAAGGTCAGTGTGCAAGATGCAAGGTATGTAGGGAGCAAATGAGCAAAACATTTACTCCTGCATCCTGCTCAAGTTGAACTGCATCCTATGCTGCTCCCTTCCATTATGTCTATCATAGGTTCCCAATTATTATTAAGCCATGTTGAGGATGCCCATAGTTAGCCTTTTAAACCGTGCACCTCAAATGTAATGTATAGGTGAGTTTACTCAGATGAGGCCACTGATCCTTAATCTGAAAAAGACTTTGTTCTCCTGGGCAGATGTTTGCTTTTGCTTGCTAAACCGTATGTACACAAAATGTTTTCCCAGTATATGCCTTTCTCAATATGGAGTCAGCTGGTGGAAGCCAACATATGGTACTGGGTGGTGTCCCTGATTTAAGGTCTAGCTGGAGATTTTCCGAGAGGGAAGTGCATTCCCTGTGAAAGCATTGTGTACTGGCTGCAGTGTTCCTCGCTATGTCAGGACAAACATAACAAGGAAACATATTCCACATGCAACTTAAAATGGGCCATTCTCTGATAATGGATCTGTTTATGAGAAGCATCCCAGCCTTCCATGTCTTATTCCAGGGATCTCCAACCTGTCTGGGGCTTTTCGGCATAGTTATGATAAAAAAGTGTCTTAGGCACCATCACATAATGGCTGCTGTGTATATGTCTGTGTGTTGGGTGGCTGGGTGTGTGAGTCATTTTCTGCTCCAACTGAGAAAAAAAGACTATTTCACAGAGAGGCAAGGCAATTTCCCTACATCACCTCTAAATAATTTCTTGGGGAATGAATTCCCCCAAAATTATTTTTCTAAAATAGGAATATCATCCCCAAATCATTTCCCCCAAACACCCCCCCACTACCCTCAAACACACAAAAAACCACACTCCACGCTGCCACACACACACAGCTGTTGCACCCTTTTCCTTTCCTCTGAAGACTGCTCTGGGTGGATATGGGGTTGAGAGGTATATTGGGCAAGGGGAAGGAGTAGGGCAGCTTGCCTGGAGGGTTTCCAGCCACCCAAGTTAACTTTTTTTTTTTTTTAACCATCATTGGCTCTATTAACAATCTGGGAAGAACAAAATGCTGAAGTGACATCTAAGGAATTAATAGCTTATGCTGATGGCAGTTTATAGCAAAAGAGCTAAACACTGGAAAACTGCAGAACCGTCACCACTGAGCTCCTGGTACATAGAGCTGCAGCAAATACCTGTGGCAGAAAAATTGATGAATCAACTAAAATTAGCTAAAGGCAAAGTTAAAACATCTGATTTTTATACAAAAAGGCATGATTTTATTTCATATACAAATGCGGGACATAAAATGCACCAACATCTATCAAAGCCTTTCCTCAGATCAGGGAAAAAAGATTAAGGATGCAATGCTATCCATGTTCCGACAAAAAACCAAAACAAAAAACCGCTTACAGCTCCCAGCATTCCCCAGAATTCTGGAAGCATTTTTCTGTCTAGCCATGCATAGAATTGTGCCTTAAGGCTGCAGTCCTGTACACACTTACTTAGGAGTAAGTCCAGTTGAACTAAGTGGTTCTTACTTCTGAATCGGTATGTATAGGATCACACTCTAAATATAATTTGCTATTATGAAGAACCATTTAAAAAATCTCCAAGCATCTGATGGATTCCATCCATATTTTGCCTATAAAATAAAAATAAAATAAAAATAAAAATGGGGGGGAGTAAAGTAGGGGGAGAATGTTAAATGTACGTTAAATGTACAAATCAACAACTAGACGGAGGGAGAAATCCTGTGGCTGCTAGACAGCCATAGGATATGTTGTTTTCCGGGAACCAACCTCAAAGCCTGCGCTCTGAGGTCGGTTCCCAGAGAACTGACCTCCCCCTACTTCTGGGCTGCCCCAGAGGCAGAACAGCTCCATCCTCCACGCTTGCAAGAGGAGTGCAGAGTGGCCAAAAAGGGGCGTTCCGGGGCGGGGTGATCGTAACTGCCCATACAACACATCCAATGTGTCGTACAGCAGCCTTCTTCCCCGCTCCATCCTTCTGCGGCTAGACAGCCACAATCGGCTGTCTAGCTGGAAAAGCAAGGCAGGAGAAGCGCAGAGGAAATGATCCCCTCCGTGCTTCTCCTGCCCTGCTTTGGATAGGCGGTCGCCTCTGAGTTTGAAGGTGGCCGCCTATCTAGATAGGATTGCTCCCTTAATCTTGATGTAATTTTCTTTTCTTTGTATTTGGAAAAATAAGAAAATCTTACTAAAGGGGGGAATTAAAAAAAAAGTAGGAGGGGCTTGGGTAGCTACCAAGGGCGGGGGTCCTGGGGGACTGTAGTGCCTGCAGGAAATGTTGCCAGCCCCAGCCTTATTGCACATGGGTGAAGAGCAGCACATGCTCAACAAGGGAGAAATGTCCTCACAACAATGGACAGTTTTGTGCATGTGGTGTTATACTGTTATGGGTTGACTTGCTACCATTGGGAACAAACCAAGTTCTTTGTATTCCAAGGTATCTGGAGTGCTCTAGTTTCCCTATTAGGATTTACTCTCTTCCATCCACCCCCCCACCCCCCGCACCCCAAGGTAGCAGCAGTATTTACTGCTTGGATCTGAAGCTTTGAGGTCTGAGCAATGTTTTTTTTTCAAGCAGAGAAAAAAGTTGCATGAGGAGGAATAAAACACAATATTAGTAAATAATATGTACCAAGGTCATCATCATCCAAGAGAGAGCTGGAGTCTAGGTCAAATGCTTGCCTGGGTGAGGGGTTGCGATATATTTTGATGATGTTGATCAAAGTATATATACTTTAAATCTTGGTATTTTCTTAGGTGAGCAGATGCTTATTGCAAAATATGTCAAACATCACAGTGCTACTGAGCATCTCTTTAGTTTAGGCCTAGGGGCTACAAGGGACAGACACATTGACTCTTAGCTATCCTTGTTGTCCCTTATCAGTGAACTTTGGGAACACAGGTTTCAAATTGCTGCTTGCTCAATACTCTAAGGCTGCAGTTCTAAACACACTTAGTAGGAAGTAAGCCCTGCTGAACAAAATGGGACTTATCTCTGAGTAAACTTGTATAGAATTGCAATGTATGTCTCCAAGTCTATGTATTTCAGGTGTTCAGTGATAATTTCAGTAGGTATCAGCTAAAATTTGAGAAGAGTATGTGTTTGCTTTTTAATTTTATGAAACTGTAGCTGGTCAAATGACAGCTGATCTGATCTAAATGCACTCATAGCAGGTGAAACCATGATCTGCTTGTTAATTGAGAAAAGGTTGGAATTTCGATAGATGAGAAGACTCATCTTCTTATGTTATTTGTATCTAATATGCAGTTGCCACTGTGGTTCCTTCCTTCCTTCCTTCCTTCCTTCCTTCCTTCCTTCCATGTTAGGAGAGAAGTCGAGTGTTCTCTCTCTAACCATGATTGCAATGTACCCACTTGAATTTTTTTTAAAAAAAATTACCATATTTTTACCTTAACTTTTAAAAGATTAATCAGTCAACTCACATAATATCAAAGAATAAAAGTCATAGCCACCATTAAAAAACACAATAAAAGAGCAAAGAGCAGCAAAAGATAAAATAGAAATAGTTTGTTTATATTGTGTCTTTTGCATTCCAGGTAATGGCATGCAAAATAGGAGAAAGCACCATGTGGAGGCTGTTTCAAACAGCTTCCACATTACTGAGGTAATTTGCAGCTTGTCTCTCAATATGTGTATTTCTTTAGGAGGCTTCCTTTGATAGATGTAGGAAGATAGCATGGTTTAGAGTGACTGAAAATGTGGCAATGAAGATAAAGGAATTGGATTTGTGTCTGGAAGATATTTTAAATAAACTGATTTCATGTTTAAAATAAAACAAGGAGCTGAATATTTTGGCTGTGGTTGAAATAAGGGTAAGATTTTTCTCCAACTTGTTCAGTAATAGGCCCGTCGACTCCTTTGTGCATACACCACAACATTGACTAAGGCTATAATATTTCCTGGATCATTAACAAATATCAGTTAATGGACACTAAGGATTAGATATTTCTTAAAAGAGGTATCTGGATAGTTGAATCATACAGTTTGAGAGCTGTAGCAGCACAGCTGCAGCCAAATAGAATTTAGCCATAAGCTATTGGGTTGAGATGTTTCACAATATAGCAGGTAAATCTGGAAGTAACTTCCTATGCCTTACTGTTGCTACTCACATCTCCATCTCCATGTAGTGTGTGTATATGAAAGTGTGTTTATATAAGGATATTGGGGGGCATGTATGTATGTGTGTGTGTGTGTGTATATATATATATATATATATATATATATATATATATATATATACATACATGCATCTGTCCTTCTATGGCCAGGTCAAAACTCAGCCCTTGGACAGAGGGTGCAGCAGCAGGCTGCAGCCAGAAACACAACGGTACCATTCAGAAACAAGGGTACTCTTAAGAGCAAGGTCTTGAGTGAAGCCAGGGTCAAGCACAGTGAAGTAGTCCTGATTCCTGAAACAACAAGCGTAGTTAGATAAGCAGGGGTCCAGGAGTCAGCAGCATGCTGGATCAGTCAACAAGTAGAGCAGTCAGGCAAGCCGGTTTGCATGGGTCTGGAAGCTACGTTGTCTCAGAAGCTACCAGACCTCAACCTAAAGCTTATATAATCTGGTCTTCTAGTCCCCCCAAGGTCCAACTACAAGCATGTGGTGCTGATCTCAAGGAGCCCTTTCCTCACAAGTAGCTCTGTTGCTTTGGGCTTTCAGGCACACACTCCTTTGCTAGGTGGCTGGCTGAGCCTGTACTTTCTGGCATCTATGCTCTCTGGGGCTGGGAGGTGGTTTGCTCTCCCCCTCTGACTTGGAAGTGGGTTCTTCTGCCATAGGTGAGCCAGGGATCTGCCCTTAGGGTTCTGCCAGGGCATCTTGTGGAGACAGGCCTGGTGAGTCCCTCCCTGGATTCTGGGGTCTTTCTGGTCAGTGCCTGAGTTGAGGGGCTCAGTCTGCCTCCCAGGTTCTCCTTGCTGTGGGAGGTCTAGGCCCACTTCTGGGGAGGAGTCATTCTGGGCCATGCTGGGGCCAGGCATGACACCATCCTAATCTGTTGTGTACTATAATGTATTGCTTAAACTCACTAAAGTAAATGATGGCCACCTTAAAACAAGCGCTGCTACAGCCAAGCTCTCCCTGAGGCAGTGTGTGGGTGGCACCACTTTAGACAGCAGGTGAAGGTGGGAGCGAGGCTTACATGATGGAATGCTGCTCCATGCAAAAGGAACTCATTCCGTGTAGAAAACTAGCACATTGGGGGGAAGGCTAGGCTAGAAACTTTCTTCCAAAAATGCTTGCTTTCTAAGTGGAGGGAGTACGTTGTGCATGGAGCAGCATGCCCATCCTGTGAACCCTGCTGTCACCTATATGATGAAGTGGTACAGTTCAGACACAGGTTTTCCACTTTAGTGAGAACTAGGCATCTTTCTCGTATAGGCAACAGACTAGAATGTTTGTGACGGGGGTTCATGCTTTGTAGCCTTTCTGTACACCACCCCCATTTGCTGTCTGCCAGAAATACTTCAACCATGTTTCAAACTTACGACTGTGGAATCGTTCCTTTAATAGGGACCTCCAGGGAATCAAAAGCACAGTGTTATTGTACTGTAATTTTGTTGTGTTAGCACCTTGTTCACAAAGCACCATTGATTAACGCATGGAACATCCCTGAGGATATGTTACAACTCCCAGTGTTCACTCATGGGGCCAATGCAATTAATGCTCTACAAGTGAAATCTATGGGAATACTTCATGGGATTAATGCTATTTGCCCAAATTTCTCCTGCTCTCTTAGATATTGATAACACCCAATTCTGAGGGTAGAACCACATAAAAAACGTGGAGCTGTTCTTAAAAAAATAAATAAATAAATCTTAGACATATTTTGTCCAGTCAGATGACTTGATGATCTTGCTTAAAGTCTGCTATATGCATAATGGGATTTTTTTCCCCTTGGCAGGAAAGGTAAGGAAAAATGGCAAAAGTAAGAGCTAAATAGTGTGTGTATGTACTTTGAAATGTCCTGACTTCAGGGACATTCTTCCAGCTTTGCCTCTTGACCTTGCTACCCTACAGGTAGTTGATGTGCTCAGCAAAATGGCCCTCAGTGATCCATATATTCTGGAACTATTGAGAGTCTTTGACTAAAAGGTGGTATAGGAATACTTTTAATAAAAAAATTTAATAAATAAATATTGATAAGGCTGAACTAGATGTTATTTATATAACATTTATATCTCACCCTTTTTTCTCCTTAAGGAACCCAAGGCGGTGTACATAAACTTCCTCCTCTCCTCTCCATTTTATCCTCACAACAACCCTGTGAGGTAGGTTGGGCTGAGAGTCTGTGACTGGCCCAAAGTCACCCAGTGAACTTCCATGACCACGTGGGGACTACACCTGGATCTCCCGACTCCCAGTCCAATACTCTAACCACTACTGGCTCTCAATTATGAGGGGAAACATGGGGTTCCAACCCTGTGGCGCTGTCATAATACTAGTGCGTGTGTATGTGGGGGGCATTTGCAGGGGAGAATTGAGGCAGTAGTTAACGCTTCCCCTTCCTGCTAATGATCTGTTACAGATGACACCACCACCACCATCACCCTAAGGCCATTTTTAATATGATACTTTTCCTTAGAAGGGCTCTGAAACCAGAAGTAAGCCAGGCTAAGGAGAAAACAGCCAACCTGGAGTGAGGAACAGTTGGCAGATGTGGGAGGATTGAAACACACCTCCCATTTACCCTCCCCTATAAGCATCACCCCTGCATTCTTGTTAATTTAGCAAATCTGGGGTTGGGAACATGTATTTGCTGAGATAATGTCCGCTTCAGCCTAGAGCTCAAGTCCAAGTGGTCAGCTTGCAGCCTCTCACTATTTAAAGGAACATGTCTGTTCTATCCTGTAAGCATAATTTATGAGCGGTATCATTGATACCGTGAAGCAAAGGAAGATGGTGTCTATAGCGTCTTTCCTGACAGATAGTGCAGGGCAACAAACAGTGGTGGGCAAAATGAAGCATCTTTCAGATGACTAATTTCAGTTGATTGCAAAACAGCTGTTAAAGGGAAATGCTGGCAGCAGCTCCAGCAGAAGGCAAAGGATGTGTATTTATTAACTAACAAAGCGGAGAACAGGACAGCAGGAGGAGAGACTGTAGGACAACGAATGAGGCAGCTTGCATGTCAAGCAGACATTTAATATGAATATGAATGTTAACAGTAGGGCTGTTTCATGCATAATGTCTCCAATCCAGGCAAATCGTTGTGCACTTGGATAGCGTGGAAGGGTGCAGGGCACTTTAGGCCTTTTGTACACAGATTGGGAAAGTCCTTGGATATGTTGGGACATGTTCTGCTTGGAAAACGTTTGAAGCAGCCCTTGGGAGGAGCTGGTTGTCCAAAACTGTGGAGTAAGAGGGATTGGAAAATCCACACAGGACGCATGCTGTTTCCCACTGCTTAGATTGTCAGGTTGTACTCGGAGTGCTTGCATGAAGCAAACCATGTACAAACATTACTCTGCAAGACCTGGCAAACCTAATTGCCACCTGCCTTCATTCTGTGTCTTTTGCAATACAAATGTTCAGGCTGCAGCTTGTTTGAAACTGGAGGGTTGAAAATGGGTGCTGGGCAACTTAACTAAACATGTCAATGCCAGTTATCAATTATTACTGTGAGGGATGTGGGGTAAACCCCTTCTTTTGGCATTATCAACCACTTTCTTTGGCTTGCCGCTTGTACGTTCCTATAGATCAAACACCACACAAAGGGGTTATCCCACTGTAAAAGCAGGTAATAACCTCTGCAAACACCCACTAAATGAACCCTCTTGCAACTAACCAGGCAGCTATGTACAGCTCCAAATCTCTCCAAGGTCTTACGTTTAGAGTTTTACTAACTCAGGAGGTCCATACAGCAATGTTAATTGTGGAAAAGCATTACTGTTAGGATTTTAATGCTATGTTTTCTTTTTAACCCATTCTGCTAACTCCCTTTTCTCTCTGCACCCCAAAGCATGGTTCCTGTTCTTTCTCTGTGGCACCACAGATATCTGAGCAGCTCTTTCTGTCTCTGTTAAAACACCCCTCCTTTTTCTCTCTTGAATCAATGATGTGTATTGTCTCTCTGCATCACCACAAGTGCACACCCCATCTGAGGGTTAAAACAGACATTACTTTAAATGTGTGTTTAGCCGTTATGTCCATTCCCCCCACCCTCCATTTTTACTTTAGAATAGGTACAGAGCCTCTGATCTGGACTGGAATCCTAGCATTGGGGGTGGGGGTGTATGGGGCTTTTAAGACCTGGATTGGGTCCCCTGCATCTACTATAGAGTAAAGATGAAAATTAGGCATAGCTGCTAGATACCCATTTCAAGTAATGTCTGTTTTGGCGCTAACTCCCATTCTGTTCTGTTTACTCAGCTACACATTTTCCTCAGTACTCCCATTTCTCTCTCTCTCTCCACCTTATCATTTTTTCCCCACCCCTAAATCAGTTTTTCAACTTTCTTCCATCAGTCTTTCTCTTTTGGGGAGGCACTATGTAGGCAATTTTAAGGTTAATGGTCGTTTCAGGAATATCAAAAGGCACAGCTAAAATGGCTGTCTGAACCAAAGTTTGTTTTTAAGAAGAGCCGTGCTGGATCAGACCAGGGTCCATCTAGTCCAGCATTCTGTTCACACGGTGGCCAACCAGATGCCCACGAGAAACCCATAAGCAGGACGTGAGCACAACAGCACCGTCCCACCCATGTTCCCCAGCAACTCGTGTACATAGGCTCACTGCCTCTGGTACTGGAGGTAGCACATAGCCATCAAGACTAGTAGCCATTGATAGCCTTTTCCTCCAAGAATTTGTCTAACTCCCTTTTAAAGCCATCCAAATTTGTGGCCATCACTACATCCTGTGGTAGTGAATTCAACTATGTGCTGTGTTTTTGACTTATTACTGGCAGGAAGCCTGACCTGGGGAAAAGAGAACCTTATGAGAAACATTCTTGCTCAATAAGGTTCATGTCCCAGACAGGTCAAAACCACAAAAGATAAGTTGGGAAATTTCTATAGAACTGTGTAAGTAAAAACAAAATGTCAACAAATGTGAAAAAATATGAAGAGGTGGGATTAAAAGGTTCAGTAGCCATTCACATCACATATCATGTTCAAGTGTAAAACTATAAAAGTAAAGGGAAGATACTAGGTGGGGTTGTTCCTGGCAGGGAGTAATCTCTGCTGGCAGAAATCTGTATTGGTAAAGTATGCACTGTGTTTTGTTTTGTTTTCCTGTTGTAACCTTTGTCAACAAATACCATAATATCAATTTCTTTCTATATTTGTCTTAAATGCATTTGATTGGTGTTAATAAATTTTTAAAATATAATCCGTGAGCATCTATTTATAAAGTACCTGGGTTCAGTGTAAAATGATGAGTCCTTCTCAGTATCAGAAAAAAACACATCACTGTGGACCTAGATATAGACAGGTAGTAGGAGCCTGTCAAGATAACAAGAGGTCTGCTTAATTAGATTTATTATCCATACATTATTTCTCAAAAAGCGGTTTTCACTGTTTCTGCCCCTTCCATTTCTGCCCTCCTCCTTCTTTAACTTATTTCTTGCATGGTTGGCAATGAGACCTGAGGCCTAACTTTTCTAGCAGTTCACACCAGTGAAGGAGTGTCTGAGCCTTGCAGCATGGCTAGCTGGCTACAACAGAATTTTTTAAAACTGGCAGCTATGAATACCACAAGAGCACTGGGAAGAACCTGACTTCAACTGACTGACCTGACTTTTATTGGCTATGATTGCCAGGGCTGGGCAGATGTTGTTATGCAGGCATTCTCCCATCTCGATTCTCAGTCTTCGTGGGCTTGGCAGACCTTCAATGGCCCACAAAGGGGTGGGAAAGGGACACTAACAGCGAATATTTGCAGTTATCCAAAGGAGAAAGTCTCAGTCAGTTTGCAGACCTTAGGTTGTGCTGGCTTTCTATAGCAACGCCTTTGACATGGTAATGTAGATGAATAGGTTGATATGTGCAAAACAGTGCGTTTAAATGCAGCCAGAAACAGTTACACTGTATATTTAGACATCTGCTTTATTTATCCGCAGAATGAGGGCATATTTCTTAAAGACAAGAAAATATAGCACACACACTTGATAGCTAACTTCTGAGTGGCAAAATGTCACCTAAGTATATGGTAGATAAGCTGCAAAAGCATTCTTGGGTTAAAAAGCCGATGTTCTTTTTCTCTGGATCATATAGTTGATGGAAAAGAAGAAACAAACCTAGAAATCAATGTATTAGTTACAGACCTAATATACTATGTTGGGCAGTTGGCCATTTTTTTTTTCTATTTTAAATAGGAAAAGGAACAAAAATCCAACAGGTGCAGGGGACAGTTTTATTAGAATGAGTGCCTAAACCTGAATATTTTGGGCTGCCTGTTTGAGGTGTTATATTTTAAACAGCAATAACAGGAGATTTATCTAGAAAACTGACCGGCCGATACCACTGATCTCATGCAATCAATTGGAAAGCAACCTAGGTATTGTATGGAATACTTGGACTTCAGCTTCAGAGTTAGCCTGTTCATGTCTTGGTTAGGATTGATGGGAAAAGCCCCATGGGGGTGGACTTGTCTATAACTTTCTAGAAAGCAAAAGAGTGGGATTCTGAGTCCAGTGTTCACCAAGCTTGAGGATCTTTGAAGTTTTAAGCTAAGAATATGTAATTTATACATGGAAGTTTCCCATGAAGCTTAGCCACTTAGCAGATTCTCAGTGCATTTTACAGCTCAGTGTAATGAGACCTGACTGTGTCATGGGACTCTTAGAGCACACAAGATATAAAACCACAGGAAAGTGAATATAGCTTAATTTTAAGTGCACATTCAGTACACTTACACAAGTGGTATAATCTCCATGCTCAAAAACAATGAAAATGAAAAAGCAGTTGGCCTGACAGACGCGGTATGTTATATCAGTTGTTTGCCCTGTTTCAAAATGCTTTCCTCTGGAGACCTGGATCACATTGGTTTTCTAAAGGTGGGATTCAATTGTAGCTGTAGTGGTGGAGCCTCCCTGTCTAGTTCTTAGGGATGTCGAAGAATTTCTCCACAAATCTCTGGAAGGCCGAATGCCAACGCATTCGGCCCCCCGAAATTGGTGGGGAAATTCTCCGCCGCCACCCCCCTGGGATGGGACTTACCTCTGTCGAATGTCTCTCTTGGCGGCGGATCCCAGCGGCGTTTCGGCAACATTTCGGCCGCGGCGGGGGGGCGGCCGGTCTTCTGACCGGCTGCCGCCGCTGCCATTTCCCAGTGAAGTAAAAAAAAAAAAAAGAAGTGATAGGCTACGTAACGATTTACATAGCCTATCACGGCTAGATTTTGGGGGGAAAAAAAAGTGTGTACGCAAATGGCGCCACCCATGGGCGCCACCAATTGCGTTCCTTATTTGGGCACAGGTAGTCTACGTAAAGATTTACGTAGACTATGGCAAAAATAAGGGCAACGCAAATAGCGTTGCCCTTATTTTCGCCGTAGTCTACGTAAATCTTTACGTAGACTACCTGTGCCCAAATAAGGAGCGCAAATGGTGGCACCCATGGGCGCCGCCATTTGTGTACGCAGTTTTTTTTTCCTTCCAAAGTCAGCCATGATAGGCTACGTAAAGATTTACGTAGCCTATCACAGCTGACTTTGAAAATCTAGCCATGATAGGCTACGTAAATCGTTACGTAGCCTATCACGTTTTGTTTTTTTTACAATTTACTTTTTTATTTCACGGCCAGGGAGACGGGTCGCTCCCCCCCGGCCAGAATTTCGGCGGGGAGGGACGGGGCGCCTCCCCCCCAGCCTGAATTTCGGCCAGGAGGGGCGGGGCGCCTCCCCCCCCACGAAGAATTTCGGGGGGAGAAACGGAGCGCCTCTCCCCCCCACCGAGAACAGCTGCGGGACCAGGTAAAGAACTTTCGTCCATCCTTAGTTCAGATAGAACAATGCCAGATTGGTCACCAAACACCACCCACTTGTGCATCCTTGGGAATGGGAGGGCAGATGTAAGGAGAAGAAGAAGAGAGTAGCATGGGCTTTCAGCTTTCTGAAAACATTTGAAGAGGCATTTGAGGGTAGCACAAATAATTCAAGATGGACGCAGGGGTGAGTGGGAGGAAGTGACATCTCTGTAATTGGATGGAGGGCTGAATCCACAGCTTTGTTCCAGTGTGTTTTAAATTGCCCCATAAAACAGCACCAAGTCCTGCAAATATGCCCCCAAATGTACTGGCATGACCTCTAGAACAGCATCTGCTGGAAAGGCCAATATTCTGAGGCTCTTGGAGGGGCCAAAGCAAAAATGGTACCCAGAGGCACTGAACAGAGAAAGGAGAGACCAAAAGGAGGCTTTGTGGCCCTCTCCAGGTCAGAACTGGAATTGCTTTTTGACACTCATATGGTTGGACTAAAACCTGAAATGAATGCTTTTATTTCAACTCTGTTAACTCCAATTAAGCTGGCAGTGGAGGACTTAAATGAAAGGGTGACAGTCTTGGAAATATGTGCAGAATATAATTTAGACACTGAAATAGAAAAAAACACTTCCAAAAGCTCTGTAGAACAAATCAATACCTCAAGGACAAACAGGATTATGCTGAAAACCCCTCTAAGATGTTGCAGCCTGCTTTTTCACAGATTTAAAGAAGTCTCAGAGCAAGATATGCCAGTAGAGGCTTTCATAGCAGAATGGCATTTGATCTGGAGTTACCCTCAGGAGCCACCTGGATTGAGTGTGCTCTCAGAGTCAATTTTTACTTGAGAGTAGCACCTGGCACTCGATGGGATATAATTGCAAAATTTATGAACCATAAGGACAAGGGGCTCATACTAAAGCAAGTAGAATTAAAGCAGTAATCATGTTTGATGAGCAACCTAGGGCTATTTTCCATTATCTGTCCCTGGAAACACTTCAGTAGCAGCAAGACCTGAAACCACATTCTTCCTTACAGGAAGTAGGAAAACTGTATAAGTGGGGATTCCTTTTTTAAGCTGCTTCTTTCTCAGGAAGACCAACTCCTGTTTGCTGGAGAGCTTAATAAAGGATGAGCACTTCTCTCAAAGCTTGGGATTTCTCTTAAGGGGTATATAGCCAATCAGAAGTCACCAGACACATCTCATGGCAGTGGCACAGTGAAAATCTAGATGGTTCAAAGGCAAAAGAGCCGGAAAGCCAGTTGGAAGCAGTAGCAGAACAAACACACACACACACTCCTTTTTGTGGCAGATTCACATGATTCATTACCACTGATCCTGCAGGAGTTTGATTTCTTTGGCTCCGCCTCAGGATTTAAAATAAACTTTGACAAATCAGGAGTTCTCAAGATGTATATCTCTCAAGAAAATGTGAAGTATTTGAAACAAAGTGTTGCCTTTTAAATGGGTTACCATCTCACTGAAATATTTAGGAGTAAATATTACCTGCTCAGTTGTATTAAATCGACTTTGCACCTCTCTTGAAAATGATACTAAGGGAGCAATCCTATGTCCCCTATAGAGTGTTTGGGGTACATAAGATTTTTCTGCTTCCTGGCTCCAAGCTCAGAGCCAGAAAACTGCGCTCCCCTCCCCCTTGTAGCTGTCACAGAGACAGCTGCACCAGCTGCCTTTCCGTGCTCGTAAAACAGAGCGTGGAGATGGGGAGAAGGGGGCATTCCCGGAGAAGGGGAGGAGAGCAGGATGCCAATCCTTTGTTCTTTCCTTTTGTCACCCCAGCCTCCTTCCCTCCCCCTCCTCTAGACGGACAAAATTGCCTGTCTAGCTAAAATGCAGAGCAGGAGGTGCAAGGCGCCCCCCCCCCCCCGCTTAGGATATTCCTAAGCCTCCGATTTCAGGGGCTTACGAGTACCCAGGGCACAACCCATAGGATTGCACCCTAAATGTTTTGGCATAATGGACAAAGAGGAATATTTCCTGGTTTGAGAGGATAGCATTACTTTAGATAACATTAAGATGATGGTTGTATGATGTTTTCTCTATTTATTTCAAACACTCCCAGTATATATTGCAAAACACTAAACAAAAACAAAACAATTGGAGATATGGCAGAATTATTTTCTAAACTTTATCTGGAATGGAAGAGTGGATTAGGTACAATGGCAAACATTTATACTGAAAAACAAAACATGGCGGAGCAGCACAGCCAAATTTCCATTACTATTATATAGCCTCATAGCTGGAACATATGATAAAATGGGAAAGGATATCCTCTCTCCCAACTTGGATTCAAATTGAGCAACATCTGGACTTTCGTATCCATTGGAAGCCATTTTATGGATTGCAAAGCAGACCTGTGGATCTGAATAAACACCCAGTTCTAGCCATTACATTTAAGATGCAGGATGCATGCCGTAAGCACCTCTCTCCAGGAACATCATCACTAGCCTGGTTCTTCTTGGACTGAAACTTTCAGCACAAGCTTTCATTTAACCAACCTTCATCCTAGATTAAGGTGGATCTTAAAACTTTCTATAAACCTATACCATAACCATAATTTTCTACCACTTAACAGGCGACAACAGTCCTCATAAAATACCCCTCTATCTTGGCTAAAATACTTGAAAGATACAAAGCCTCCCAAAGAAAAATAATTTATTTTCCAAGCTACTACGCCAGTATTCTCGTTTGAATGTTCTTTGCAAGTGGCTAATTCAGGGAATAGCAAACTGGTTTTGCAGATATACCAGATTCTACTCCAGGAACAGCAAGATAATAAAACAACGTGTATCACCAAATGGGAAAAAATGCTAGGAACAGAAATTACAGAAGACCATTGGATAATAATATGGTACTGCACTGTAAGCAGCTTGCTTTGTGTAAATGCAAAGGAATGTGTGTGTTTTTTTACAAAGAGTTAACCCGAACACTTTTTTGATCTCAGTTAAGGTTAAGCGTGAAATCCAATGTTGTGTGAACAGATTTCTTCTCATGAAATGGGACTTTCCCGCCTCTCACTCCTCTGGCCTCCCCCCACAATCTGCTTCAGAGGGTTCCCCAACCCTTCAGGGCAGGTCTTGAGGGCATGGCGGGCTGCAGGGAGGAGGAAGAATCATCCCCACTCCTGTTCTGCTGATGGAAGCCGTTCCTTTGGCAGGAGGGGTTAATTGGATACCACCGTGTGTATGTAATCTGTGTACATAATCTCAGGAACTAGGTTTTGGAGGTGATGGTGGGGTGTTCCCTGAAAACATGCCCAGTGGATCTGGAGAATTCTGAATCTTCTGTCCCTTGAAACCAACCAGGCATACAGGGCGGGGGATAGGGGGATTAACTACACCAGCTCCAGGCTGCTGTGGCTACCAAGCCCAGTCCTGGGGCTTGGGGGGTGGGCTTTGGATCCAACAGATCCAAGGCCAGTCCTGGAATTTTATTATTTATTATTTATTTTATTTGTACCCTGCCTTTCTAACAAAAAATGGCACTCGACAGCTTACAAAACCAATTAAAATCGATTAAAACAATACATAAAAATACAACAAAAACATAAAATTACAGAAAAATATTATTAAAAACAGCACCCTACCCATCAGACCTACATACAGGCGAAAGGCCTTCTTAAATAAAGTGGTCTTTGCCTTCTCGCAGAAGGACAGCACAGATGGAGCAAACATAGCTTTTTCTGGGAGGGAGTTCCACAGCCTGGGAGCAGCCACTGAAAAGGCCCTCTCTCAGGTCACCACCAAACATGCCTCTGGTTGTCTCAAAAGAAAGGCCTCTCCAGAAGATCTTGGGAACCAGGCAGGTTCGTATGGGAGAAGGCAGCCGTTCAGGTAGCCTGGTCCCAAGCCGTATAAGGCTTTATAGGTCATAACCAGCACTTTGAATTCTGACCAGAAACAGACCGGGAGCCAGTAAAGCTGTTATAACAAGGGAGTCACGTGCTCCTTCTCACCAGCTCTGGTTAACAGTCTGGCCACAGCATTCTGGACCAGCCGAAGTTTCTGAATAGTTTTCGAGGGCAGCCCCACATAGAGCGCATTACAGTAGTCCTAATGGGTTGTAACCAAGGCATGTGTGACAGTGGCCAGATCAGACATCTCTAGGAACAAGTGCAGTTGGCGCACTAGCCTCAGCTGTGCAAATGCACGCCTGGCCACCGCTGAGACCTGGGCATCCAGGTTCAGGGCTAACTCCAAGTGAACACCCAGACTGCAAGCTTGAGTCTTCGGCGGGAGCGTAACCCCATCCAGCACAGGTTGAAGTGCTATTCCCTGATCTGCCTTTTGACTGACCAGGAACACCTCTGCCTTGTCTGGATTAAGCTTCAATTTGTTTGCCCTCATCCAGTCCATTACTGACATCAGGCACCGATTTAGAAGATGCCTTGGATTTCGATGGAAAGGAGAGGCAGAGTCAGGTGCTGTGAGCATACTGGTGGCACCGAACCCCCAAACTCTGGACACTCTCTCCCAGCGGTTTCGTGTATATGTTAAATAGCACATATGGTATTTAACACGTGCGTGTAAAATATAAAAGTCAAATGGGAATGCCCCCACTTGGCTCTTCCTGCCATTGGAAAGACCTGCAGCAGTCCTATGGCTGTGTGGCTCTCTATGGCTGTACTGGGGGCCACCAGGGAGCCCTTCTCTGCTGGGGGAGGGGTTCCTCCACCCCATATTACCCCTCTTAGCCAGCCTTTGGTGGGGGATTAGGGTTTTGTTGTAAGTTCCCCTCCCTGCTCCTGCCAAAGACAGAAATTAGAAACAGGGATATACTTGAGCCTCTCCTGGCCCTTCAGGAGGCCACATTCTAGCTGGGGAATCATGGTTCCAAGATCTGGCTGTTGTGAAATGGTGTAGCTTAAAAGCTGTATATAACTGGCAGCAGCCTGTAGGCATAATAACGAGATAAAATATAGAATGAAGATGCATATGAAGGAAGCATCTGCAAACACTTAAGTAACACGCTGTATGCTTCAAAGAGATTAGAGCTGGGAGATAATGACAAAAATGCTGCTGTGTAGAAAGCAGCTCTGAAAGAAATGGAACCAGGAGGGTTTCACCAAATGTTTACAGATTTGAGTCTGCATCCCCAAGAGGGAAGCGAACCTAAAAGCTTGGCTTTGAAATGTGCTTGGCTTCTGAGGTGTTGGGTTACAGAGCAGTTGTCAGCTGATCTTGTCCAGCAATTGTGAAGAGCTAGAAGGTTTTAAAGTACACAGTAAATACTTTCATATTGCAAGATACATCTGGAGGGCAGAATGAGGGGGGACAAAAGTAATTTAGCAATCCTGTATTCAGTTTGTCATTGGGTGCATCTAAAGTAAAACTTAAAATAAATACTGACAAAGGTTTTCTCTTCAGAAATGCAAGTGGGGAGAAGGGGGGGGGGACAAAGCTAGTAAAGTGTATTGCTACATATTTGAATGGCACCTTTTTATTTACCTAGCTTTGTCAAATGAGTTACACAAACTCCTATAAAACGAGAATGGCTTGAACACAAAATGTGCAGCAATTTATGAACACTTCCTCTCAGGACACAGTTTCTAGACATGAGTTGGTTTATGCTAGGTATCATGTACCATCCTTGTCATGCATTAATCCTTTGTCCTTTCTTTCTGTGCCAGGACTCCACTAGTGTGACAGCAGTTTTTCTCCGGACAGACCCACATGGATTTTTCTTGTACTGGACAGACCAAAATAAGGTAAATACATTGTAAAGTACTTGAGGTTGCTCTTTGCAGCAGCTCCTCTTTCTGACCAAATATGTTTGCTGGCATAATTGAGAACCCTGAGGTTTTTCTTTTTAGGGTTAAGAACTCCAGTCAGGGAGGTCTGACAATTTTCACAGTGCATAAGGATGTTTCCAGAGTACCACTCAGTTTCAGTTGACAGCTAACTGGATAAAAAGACCTCTTGGCTATTGATACCCTAGTGCACCCTTCCCCAACCTGGTGTTGTGTTGGACTACAGCTCCCATCATGGGCATTGGCTGTGCTGGTGGGATGATGGGAGTTGTAGTCCAACACATCTGGAGGACACCAGGTTGGGGAAGGCTGCAATAGAACAAGCCAGATTCAAAACACAGACAGTAGTTAATAAGTTACAAGGATCTCACATTACCCGAACTGCAGAAGTTGGCTTTTGGAAGGTAGCATGCGGTGATTAAGGTTGGGCACTGACTGATGATGAACACTGTGAAAGTCTTCAGGTATTTACATAGTCTGGGACTAGGGCATTCCTTTGTATTTCCTTGTGTCTGTAAAAAAGAAGTATAAACAATGCTATAAAATGTGTGTATTTATAGTACTGTTGTCATACTCCTGACTAATGCTTAAATACCTAAATGTGTGTGCGTGTGTGTGTGTGTGTGTGTGTGTGTTCAGGGCTTTGGTACATATGAATCTCAGCTGGATCATCACTGCGCAAAACAGCCCAATCTATAAGCGTCAAGGAAGGTTTTTTCTCTTTAGCTGATAATGATGGCTTTAGAAATATTTGCTGAAATGTATCCTAAAAGGCTTTGTTTAGAAAAACAAGAATAGATCAGCTGCCTGAAAGCTTTGCTTAGAAACTGAATGTTTATTTACAATCAATGGTGACAGCTATTGAAAGATTAGTTGCAAAAAAGGCTTGCAGGAAGAATTTGTACTATTGCCAGCACTTGCTTATAATGTTACTTATTGGAGGGTGGGGGGTGGGGTGGGGGTGGGAAGATGAGGCATAAAAGGCATCTTGACATAAATATTAATCTGTGTTGGTTCTTACCTGTCATACCTGGAGGAGGTAGGCAAACTTGGGTTAAGGAACATGCCTTTCTTTCGTCTCCTCACCAAAAAGAAAGCAGTTTCACAGCTGGGTATACAAAGTCCAAGGCTTTATTGAAAGGGAAAGAAACGTTACTGAGCTATGGATTTACATGTTAAGCTTAAGCTTGGTCTCTCCTGAAAGCTAAGTTAAATAAGTGTGACAAGAGGATGGCACAGCATTGCAGGCTGAAGCTCTAGGTGTGTGTTGATGAACAAACATTGGCTATCATCTGGATTTACAATTCTAGTATTCAAAACTCATATAGATAGAATAGGATTTGGTCTCCAAGTTGCATGTTCCTGCATGGCTGAAAGCAGTAGCTTTCTCAGCACCTTTAATTCCCCTATCTCCTATTTCTCAATTGCCTTTGTGTTCAATATAAGCGCTAAACTACACAAGACGAGGGAGATCTGGTGGCACAAGGAACACAGGAAGCTGCCTTATACCAATTCAGACCATTGGTGCAGCTAGCCCAGTATTGCCAACACTAACTGGCAGCAGCTCGCCAGGGTTTTAGGAAGGATGTTTTTCCTCAGCTGTACCTGGAAATGCCAGAGATCAAACCTTCTGTTTACAAAGTAGGTGCTCTGCCACTGAGCTACAGGAGGAAAGTGGGATATAAGTAACCAGAAAAATCTGTAACTGGCCCTTCCAATGTGTCTATTTTTAATTAAAAGCAGCCATTAGAGGTGTGGAGGGTGATTTTGCTTGGAGCAGTGGCACTGATGGAGGGTGGGTGACTGACTCTTTCGCCTCTACAATGTTCTTGGCCTAAATTGGTCTCCGAAGTTCCTATTGTAAGGATCTTGTATTATTTTTCTTGTGTGGGGCTACTGGCGGCTTCTGGGGGTCACTTACATAAAGAATATGGTTCAGGGAGAAAGGGTTAAACTCTCCTCCTTGAATGCCATTGCTCTGATCAAAAGCAAAACCCCCTGCAGCTGCAAATATAGAAACATCAGAAGATCTGATCATGGATCACACACCTCGTACAGTTCAGCCCTAAGCCTTGATAAACAAAGGGAAATGTTCTGCATAACCGGGGGCACAAGGTCTAAACTAGTATCCCAATGGGGCCTTGATGGTGTGCCAAAAGAGCCATTAAGAGGATGCTTGGGAATGGGATATTTAGATTGTCTTAAGGGTAGCATCACCACAGTATCATTCATCTATCGATCGATCTATCGATCGATCTATCATACACACACACGCACACACACACACACACACACACACGTAACTACTTCCTTAACTTAATGACGATCAAGTTGTCGTTTGGCTCCAGGCTTCACTAAGGTTCTTGATGCTCTCCCCCACGTGTGGTGCATACCAGGAAGCTGGGCATCAAGCAAACTACAGCTCCCATGACACCTCCCAGACACTTCCAGCTCAGGCTCAATATTAGCGGACAATGTATTCATGGACACGTATTCTTGTATAGGTGAGAGAACCTGTTGACAAGTTCATTTAATTAATTAACTTTACCCGGGGGGTGGGGTGGGCATATTTAGCAAAGTAAGGGCATTGGACGAGGACAAACAAATCCAGACAAGACAGTGGTGCTTTCGGTCAGCTGAAAGGCAGGGAATATAGATTTAACCTGTGCTGGATGGGGTTATGCTCCCCCCGAAGACTCAGGCTCTCAGTTTGGGTGTACTCTTAGACTTGGCTCTGAACCTGGTATTGGCAGTGGCCAGGAGTGTGTTTGCACAGCTGAGGCTAGTGTACCAACTGCGCCCGTTCCTAGAGATGTCTGATCCGGCCACGGTCATGCATGCCTTAGTTACATCCTGTTTGGACTACTGCAACACACTCTAGGTGGGGTGCCTTTGAAAACTGTTCATAAACTTCAGCTCATCCAGAATGCTGTGGCCAGACTGTTGACTGGGGCCAGTTACAGGGAGCTATAGCTTGCTATAGCAGCTTCACTGGCTACTGGTCTGTTTCCGGGCAGTCTCCCTCATCCAGTCCATTACTGGCACCAGACACCAATTTAGAATTAGAACAGTTTCTAGTGACTTTACTCGGATATTCAAAAAATTGTTGAAGATGGCCTTTCCTTCTGATAGGCCACTGGGTGAGCTGGAAAAATGTGCTTAGAAAGTGATTTGTATTCCACAGGGGAATTAGTTTTTCCTCTGTGGGTTTCTGTAGTCAGTAACCTGACTGACCTTGGGCTAGAAGTTCTATGCAACATTTATAATAGTTTTAGGGCGCAATCCTGTGCAGATAGGCGGCTGCCTCCGAACTCGGAGGCGACCGCCTATCCAATGCAGGGCAGGAGAAGCATGGAGGTGATCATTCCCTCCGCACTCCTCCTGCCCTGCATTTTTGGCTAGATAGACGATTGTGGCTGTCTAGCCGTGGGAGGATGGAGTGGGGGAGGAGGCTGCTGTACGACACATTGGATGTGTCGTACAGGCATCCCACCCTCCCCGCCCCAGAACGCCCCTAGACACGCCCCTTTTCAGCCACTCCGCGCTCCTCTTGCGAGCGCAGAGGACAGGGCTGTTCCACGCTGCCTCTGAGGCAGCGCAGAAATGGGGAGAGCGCGGGCTCTGAGGTCGGTTCCCGGAAAACCAGATATCCTATGGCCGTCTAGCGACTATGACTAGTGGCTGTAGGATTGCTCCCTCCATGTGTTTCTCAGAGTCCTGTATTTTGCACCCTGATTGGGGCTATAATGTACACACTTTTGACTCATTTGGGGCCACAAACTTTCAAAATGACTGGAAGGGATCCACAGTGCGTTGAAATAATGAGTGGAGGAAACATCAACCAAACACACAGAGCAGACAGTGCAAAATGTATATAACATGCATAACAATATCCTTTGTTTCTGATTTCACTTATGGGTAAAGCCATTTATGGAGCTGTGGCCCATTCTGCTGCATGTTCCATGTCAATTTTTCCTCATCTGGCTTTTAGTAATGAGTCATATCTTTTGGGGGATGGGCCAAAATCTCTCCCACTCCACTTTTCCAGGCTGCAGAAGTAGAGGTGTTGCTGACTCTTTCAAAGGGATGGGGTGAAAGGGAGAGGGGTTGCAAAACTTATTGATGGTGGTGACAACAATGCTCCTCCCAATGGCTGCCATTTTTTATTACCTAGAATCCCCTTGGAACGATGGTATGTTAACATAGTGTGCTGCTGCTGCTCAGAGAAGATTTGGGGTAATAAAAATGGCAGCTGCCAGGAGAAGTGCTGCCACAACTGCTGCATAATTGGCAGCAGTGTCAACCTCGTTCCCCCCTCCAAACAGTGAGTTGAGATGGTTTCACCCTCCCTGCCTAACTAAAGCCAAAAATCCTCAAGTCAAGACTTTCAGGTCAGTTTTAATCCTTTTATTGTGGCAACTTTTGAAGGACAAAACATTCCATGTTCCCCTTAGCCTCTTAGTGCTTGGACTCGCAGTGTCTTACACCTATAGGTGCACTCAGATTTAACTCCATACAAAGCAGATGGGACACAAATATAGGGGGATTTAATGCACTTTAAAATACGGATGTCTGCCTATGTCTCTTGTGAAAATAGCATATCTAGGTTATTTTATTTACTTTCTTTATTTATCTGTGGCATTTATATACTGCTGAATATAATAAAATCTCTCAACGGTTCACAATATTAAAATACAATATTAAAACATGCCGTTAAAACAGCATTGGTGGCATCTAGGGATGTCTGAGGAATTTGATCTTTGCGAATTCCAGTGTGAACTGATCAGATCTGCATCTCCCGAAATCATATGTGGATTGGAACTTCAGTTATCTATTGGGTTTTGCAGTTCCTGAATATTCTGATGCGGTTCTTGGATTAAACTAGGTATCAAAATGCATTTTAAAATGTTTGTTTAGAAAGAATGCATTTAGAAATACATATTTAAATACATATATAAATGTGAGTTTTTGTACAGAGTTTAAAAATTGCAGGTGGAACAGAACAGCATGGATTTATGAGTGAACACATGTGAAAGTGAGTTAAATGACACAGACAGGAAATGGGCAAACTTGTCCATTTCTGGTGGCAATATTATGGCTTAGCAGCGTACACCATACATAAGAGTTAGAGGTTATTTTTAATGTCTCCATGGAAGCTTGTTTTTAATTCCCAACAACAAAATGAACTGGCAGATTAAAATGGATAGAAAAATAATTGCTCATACACCATGACAGCCATATTTAATATTTAGAGGAGCATGTCAATGTCATTGTAACTCTCAGGGTTATTCAATGATAAATACAATTTGGGGGACAGGAGTAGCACTGAATTGGCATATATTTTTATGAAAGTTGTCAGTGAAAGCTTATGCACACTTCCTGGATGAACAGATTTTCATACCGTTCTTCAGAGCAACTGTATTTTTCCAAAGCTTGATATCCATTACCTTCCAGCAACTGAGTCATGGCCCCATTTCACAATACAAAGCGGATCAGTTGGAACAAGCCTTCCTGATATTTGGCCAAACAATAATTTGCTAAAACTCAACAAATCCATTGAAAATACCTTTTCAATACAAGACATTTGACAGTCTACCTTGGAGCAAGCCTGCCCAACACAAGGCCTGTAGGACTTTTATTGTGGACCTCTCCCTGTCTATTTGCAGACCCTTGAGAGAATCACAAATATCCATTGTTCTCTGAGGTCCTTTTTCACATCATCATGGGAACACTGAGGGTCTGATAAGCTTGTCAGAAGTGAAATAGGAGGATGCCCACATTTAGAGGAACCCTGAATTCGGGGTCTCTTGGTTCAGAGGAGCATGATAGAATCAGCACCAGGTTTTCCATTCTGTTGTAGTCAGCCACCCAGCAACACCCAGCATTGATATGAATTGCTATGGAAGTACTTTTCCTGCCAAACCCATTACTCAGCAACAGGGAATAGTGATAAGAACAAAACTAGGACTGAATGAAGCAAATGGGGAGAGGGGTTAACTGAAAAAAGGGGGCTCAAGCCTGTGGTGGTACAGAGAGAGAGAGAGAGAGAGAGAGAGAGAGAGAGAGAGAGAGCTGCTATGGGGTACAGAGATTGGGTAAAGAGTGCTATGGAGTGGGGAAAGAAAAGGCAGGAGGCTAACAGAGGCTCAGAGAGAGAGATCTGTATTGCTGTAGAGAGTGTGTGCATGCATGTATGCATGCGCTGTTGGTTGCAGAAGAAAAAGAGAGGTTAAGAGAGAATGGGTAGTCCAGTCCTATCTATTTTTACTAGGAAGAAAGCTCCAGGTAACTGTGCATAGGATTGCAGCCTGAGCTACAATTTTAACAAAATTGTTTGGTCCATAGTTAATGCAGCAATGCATCCCTCTTGAATTAATAAAAATATAAAAGTGGACTTGTGATTTTACTTCCACACCTTTGCGTTGGAGTGTTTTCTTACATGAGGTTCCTCTTTTTAGCCTCTGTGATGCTATTCATGTGAAGGTGTGATCACTGTTAATGTGAAGAGATTATTCAGACCTTGTGGTGTCCAATAGACACAAAACAAAAGTTTTTTGCTGAATAACATGCAGCCTAAGATCCATGGATGTGACAGGTGGACACCAAAGTGGTGATCCACTGATTAGGCATTTCGTGGTGGTGCCCGCAGCAGTTTCTCAAATTCCCAAATGTGCCCATGGGTCCAAAAAGTTCAGGGACCCTTAGTTACAGCATGTCTGCTATCTCCCATCACATTGACTGGAAGTAGTAAACCTGCTGTTGTCCTACCCAGAATGCTACAAAGAGCCTGATGGTATTGATGTGACCAAGCAAACTTTGCAGTGAAGATTTAAAACCAAAAGGTGGCTTGACAGGAGTAAACATTCTGCAGCTAAAGGTGGATCTCCTCAGAGCAAAAGAGAACCTCTATAAGAACATGACATGGGGCAATGACAGGGATGACTCTATGCAGAACAGAAGATCTTGCAAGCAGAAGAAGAGACCATAATGCAATCCTTTCTGTAAACCTCAAGATGGCTCAGTGTGTTTATGTTAATCTATACCCTCTGTTTGAACAGAGAGGTAAATTTGCAACAATTGGGTTTTTTTTTTTTTAAATACTCAGGAAATGTTTTTCTTTCATCAAAATGCATAACCTGAAAAGATCCAGTGATCAAACAGAAGCAAAAACATTTTCTGCATATATGTCGTTTTGCTTTATGTTAAATAATCTTTGTAAGATTTTTAGTAGAAAACAGAAATAGGAGAACTGATCAGAGTGAAATCTTATCCAACTTTTTGCAAGGAGTTTGCATATTCTGTTAATAATGTCCGGTGATATTCTGGCAAATCCCAACCAATAAGATCATTTTGATTTTCTGCTGTCCAGAAGTGAAGATTGTGTTGTTGATGGTTTTCCAGAAAATGGTGGCATGGCTGTTTATCATAGAATTGCATGATCCTTCAACATTTGGTTAGCTTGTGAACACACTTTGACTGAACAAGGAGAAGTTTGCTGCAAAGTATAACTATACCTGTTCAGATTTTGTCACAGATTGCTATCCTGCTGTCAGTGTAAAGATTGTGGAAGAGTTCCACCAAGCTGACCACTTCTAATCTATCAAAATATTCATAAAAGGATAGAAAAAAAGAAGAGAACCACAATTTAAAGTGGCAGTAGCTTCTTTCTGATGGCAAAGTTTAAAGAAGCTGTCAGAAATTCTTCTACATTATGGAAGGATAAAAGTTTGCAAGCTGTGAGCAAGGACTTCACTCTTGTTGTGCATGGAATGTCACTTCCTTATTGTGCAAAGCTTCAGAGATAATTAGAACTAAGGGAAGTACAAGGGGGACCTGCAACAAAATGTTGCAATGTGGAGTGTTCTGTTTCAGGGTGCCTGCCAGTCTGCCTTCCCATCTTTTGGGTTATTCCATTCCACTCCCCTGACCTTCAGTATTATGTAGACACTGAGCATGCTCTGTTCTCTATGGGCTGGTTTGGATATTTTTGCCCCCTTAGATTTCCCCCCTAAATATGTTCCTATTTTTTCAAACCTTGGGGTTCACCCTGAGCACGACGATACCTCCCTGCTGTTTCGCAGTAGCTGTCATGCCACCATGGCAAGACTCCTCTGAGGAGGAAGAGTTAGAGGCTCCCGTGGAAGTCGATGCCTAGGCGCTGCCAAGACCCATGCTGTGACAGGGGCCTGTGCCCATGGAGGAGCCTGCTGAGGTACCAGCCCCTCAGGCAGAGGGAGATTCTGCTGAGCACCCCCCCCCCCAGCCCTAGGGAGCGCCAGAGGAGGCAGGCACAACTCCAAGAAGGTCAGTGAAATGCCAGGCTGCAGCAGAGGTCTACTTGGGAGGAAAGGGGCTTCTCGCGAGTAGAGGGCCCTCCTCTTGAGGAGGACTCTCTGCAATTGAAATGAATGATGGCAACTTGGGCTTGGGTGGGGCTCTGTAAGCTCCAGGAGAAAAAGCCCAGTAGAAGCTTACAGAAGCTGTTGGAAACAGCATCTGTGTTTGACTGTGGTGCCAGCCTGTGGATTCTGCTTGGATCCCACTCTGTAAGTGACTTTGGCCTGGATTTGACTACTCTGTCTGTATAACCCCCTTCGTCTACACTGCCTGGCTTTGCGGTTTGTTACTTTGGATCTGACTGGGACTGTTTGTGGACTCTGCTTTGGCTTGCTTCTCTGTTGTACCTTCAGCTACTGACTCAGCAGACCGCAGCCCAGCCTCAACACCCAGCAAGGAAATAGGACAATAGCCCTGTTTTGGCTATTCAGCCATCATAACTTAGCACCTACATTTGCAATTACAATAAATGATGATGATGTGACATAAGGATGTTTCTTCATGTTCATGATGGTGCCAGGAGCTGCCAGAAAATTATATTCTGGAGCTCAGAGACAGATACTGCAGTCACGGTTATCATCTTTCTGTTACTGGCTGCGGCCAGCACTTCGAACATGCTTACGGTTACTAAATCTGAAGTGGACTGACTTCAGTCTGTTTCCCTCTTCTCTGCTAGAGAATCCTTGTGGTCCACCAATGTGTTTTAAATTTACAAAGAGGTCTGGATCTCTTTAACAGTTGAAGCATGGCTAATCTGTATCAAGTGATCCTGAGTAATCACTCTGCACGGAAATGTACCACTGGAAATTTGTTGGTGGTCTGTCTTCTGCCCATGCCTGACCTAGATGACTAGAAGTCTCACACCTGAAGGCAGTGTGCTGTATCCGCAAGCACATGAACCATCAGGCAGGGAGGCATTCAAGGTGTATTGTCAGGCTATCCTGCGCAGATCTGCTAGATGTGGGATCGCTGACAAAGAAGCAGCTATTAGACATGTATGATTTTGAGTAGGATGCTTTGATTGTTTGGACAAGTAAATTGAAAGGTTTTTTTTTTTTAAGCCTAATCGTTAACCAGTGCTTATGTATGGTGATATGATGACATGTGGATCACTTTGGTAATGTTTTTGCTTATTTTTATTTCATGGGAAATTTAAAACAAACTTCAGCAGAGACATTGAAGTATAACCTGTACATCTGCTGTGTATGATGTTCCTGTATGTATGGTGCTTTAGTGTAATGTTTCCACTAACCAAAGTACACTATTTTCAGATGAAAACACATGTAGGTACTCTCATTTTAAAATGTATTATTGTAAACTTGCATATATTTGCTCTCCTAGCTACGCTACATGGAGTTAAACTGGATTACACAAACCTGTAAGAAACTGATAGACCAACAGGAGAATGTGTAGGGCTGTATCCAATGGTGTCCGGAACGGCATCTCTCAGCAGAATAGACCCCCCACCCCCAATCTGCTCCAGAGGGTTGAACAACTCTCTTAAGCAGTTTTCAGGTGTGTTTGTGTGTTTGTTGCAGGGTGGAAGAGCGTAAGGAAAAGTTTTGTTGCACAAACAGAAGTCTGCTCCCACCAGGCTGGATGGCACTCATAATATTTTATGCCAGAACTGCTACCACAATAAAATTCATTTTGTCTGAAATAGAATGATCTGTATGTATATTACACACATTTTGAGCTATTTTTGCTGCATTTTTGCTTGATGTTTCCTTCTACAATGTCATTTGTCACTTTGAGAGCTTTTGGCCCGAAATAAGATAGATCTCTGGAAGTATAGCCCCAAGCACCTAAACCATCAGACCATACAATTTTTGTTTTGTACTTTTAAATGCACTCTAATTGGCAGGGTGGGGGAAACTGCAGGAAACCCTGTGAATAATTTTTAGCTCAAGGACAGTGAGGTTATCCACAGAGGAAAAAGGAGGCTGTGGCACAAAATAACACAATAGCAGGTTTCACTCAGTGGCCTAAAAGACAGAGTAGTCACGTTTTACTTACTACATTTATATGTTTTCATATGTGCCATTCAATATTTTGATAATATTTTTTTTAAAAAATAATGAATCAATTAAACAAGCAGCTGAATCAACTAAAATTATTTATTTGGTTGAGAGACCTATTGTTGACACATTTCTCACTAGCCTCTCTGTAACACATCCCCAACGCCAACACCAGGTTGCAGTCGGTAAGCAAAGTTTGCTGGCTCAGGTTTATTGTGAAATATATTTGAAACACTGTGTTAGAGTCCATTTGTGGTTAAAATAACAGAGCCTTGAGGCCTCTTAAAGTTAAACAAATATATGTTAGAGGTGCCACAAGACTTTGTTGTTTTTGCTGCAGCAGACTAACATGGCTGCCCCTCTGGAAATCATTACATTTGGACTTAGGGGTTGGCGATGCTGCTTTTTGCATTCCTGAACTCCAACTGAAGCAGTTGACTATGAACAAACTGCTTGTCCCAAGACAAACTACATTGTTGTCAGTAACTCCAGTGCATCTGTTAACTTATTTTCAGGGTGACGTATTTCAGTAATTAACTGCTAGAAGAAGAGTTTGCTTGTGGCTCTACACTGATTCAAAAACTGTCCTGCTGCAGTACTGACTACGGGAACATGATAGTATAGGTTACATTTTATTTATAACCTGTCACCCAGGAACATCCATATGAGTCAATTTCGAAAAATGTGCCCTAATGAGGCTGTGTTCACAATACGCAGCTGTAGGCTCCACAGTAAGAACTCATGATGGAAAAACTTGATGGGACATTGTCGCAATGAGGGTTTTATTACCTATAGCACAGCCATATTGGGCTGATGGCACAGCCACCCATGGTGACCAAAAGAAATGTGGTGCTGTATATTCAAGCCACTATGTATAAGAAACTGCCAGCCATGGTCCCCAGTCAAGTAAAGCTTTCCTTCTGTCTACGAATAAACTATTGTAAGTTGTAGAGCACAAAATATAAAATTCATTCCAAAAGCACATCCAGTGAAACTCTGTGTTACCTATATCCAGAATAATCTCCTTTGTGTAACATAATAATACTTGGGAATGTTCACAGTGCTTCACACATTATTTCAGTGATCCTTAACTCACCCTGTAAGGTAGTCTGGTATTACCTCCATATTGCTAAGAAAGAGTTGCTTGCCAAAGGGTACCTCCTGACCCAGATGGAACATCTAGGGAATTCCCAACTCTCAGTTGTTCTGCTGGCCAAAGAATACCACCTGAGTTCATGGTCAAGGATAGAATTTAAACTGGGGGATTCCCAGCCCACATGCATAGCCACTTATACTACATAAAGGGCACAATCCTATGCATGTTTAGACAGAAGAAAGTCCTACAACATCCATAGGATTGTGCCCTTTGATATCTTTTAGTACTTGGTACTGGCAGCTAGGGATGGACAGATCACTTTCAGGTGTATGTCAGTCTTACATGCGTTCATTCGTAAGGCCTTTCCATCTTGTTTCTGCAACAGTCTGTGAATTTTAAAAAAACATGCAGATGTGTATTTTCTAATGTATTCTAAGATATGTATTTTTATACACATTTTAACCTAAATTATACATTTTAATAGGTATTTTGGTATGGCTTTTGAGCAGAGAACTGTATCACAAAAGTTAGAAGTGCAAAAAAATGGAAGGATAACTGTGTTCTGATCCACATTTTAGTCTGCGAAATACGAATCATGTCAGCTGGCTTAAAAATGCAGACCAAATGAAATCCTTGAACATCCCTACTGGCAACAGGATTTACCTCTAGAATGTCGGAGCAGTTTGGTGGCTTATGAACTAAACTGTCATTGACTGAAATAGCTGCTTATTATTCGTGGGCAAGTAGTTAACTTTTCAGAGACCCAGGGGTTGTGCTGCCTGCCTGGGGCTCTAGTAAAAATATTTTTTGTGGGTTTCTGTACCACTTTAAACACTACCTGGGTGAGATGGTGAGGCAAAAAATATCTTGCAGCAATGTTGTAATAGACATTGCATACAAGCATCTTGAGGATTTACTGGACAGTGATTGTTACATCACTGGTGATGACCAAGAGGTCCTCCCACCTCTCAGTGCCTGGAGCTGCGCTAAATGTTTCTTGTAGATAAACTAGTAGCCTGGCCCAGCAGGTCAGGTTAGGGATTAGGGCTTCCACAAAATCATGCTGGCAGCTTGGCATGGCCTCTGGCAGCCTTGAGTTCCCGCTGCATCTGTCTAGGAAGTAAGCATTGCCTCATTTTATAATCCTAGCAATAAAAATGTTGGCAAATAGTGCAATTTCTAGGAGAATGCGAAATGGGGGGAAAAGCTAAATAGGTGTTGTTCTAGAAATGGGGTAGAGGCGAAGATGTGGCTGCCAAGAAGGGAGTCCACAAGCAAATCAACTTTGTAGGCAGGGGAACTAGCGTAGGGAGTCCATAGGAGCAAAAGGTTTAGAAAGACATTGACAGAGCCATGGAAGTGGGATCTTAGTTTCACAAACAGAATTGGGCTACTCTGCCAAATCTTGGGCTACAAGCCTCTAGTTCAGGGTGGGGAACCCGTGACCTCTGGATGTTGCTTGACTCCAACTCCCATCAGCCTCAGGTAGCATGGCCAATGGTCAGGGATTATGGGATTTGGCATCCAAAAACATCTGTAGGGTGACAGCTTCCCCCATACCTGCTCTAAATCTATGACAATTTCTACTGACCACCTTGCTCGAATAACCTATCTAGTTTCTCCCCTGCGTTTAACTGATCTCCCAAACAGGTGGATTTTTCCCAAGGCCCCCTCACTGCTAGCTAGACTGACCATCCCAGGACCTGTAGAAATGTTGGATGCTTTCCCAACATTTGCCATGATGAAGATATATGCTGGACTGGGCTCCACTTCTACCAGCTCCAGTGGTAGCAGTTAACTTGTCTGTCTGTCTGTCCGCCCGCCCGCCTGCCCTCCCTCCCTCAGATATCCATGTGCCTCTTGCCACCTCTTTCATTATGAAGTGGAGGTGACCAAGGTTCCCTATATCCCCTGTGAAACCCCCATTTCACAGGATCCTGCCACTGCACTACCAGTTTGCATTTCTGACATGGTGATTTGCCTGGTCTCTGGGTGTCTTTCTGGGGGTGGGGTGGGGTGGGGGAGGGTAGCACCTACACTGCTCCTGGAGATGGTGATTCCCTCAGCACTCAAACTGTAATGCTTTGTTGATGAGCTGACAATGCAATTTCTCCTGGAGCTGGTGCTTCAGTTGGACTAAATAGAATGCACCTCATGGTTGCCATAAGCATCTTTTGGCACAGGCAGGCACAGAGTGCACATGTCATCATGATGAGCAAGTTTGGTCTCCCACCATGTCATGTCATATAATCATACAGGGTGACCTTTTTTCAATAAAATGAAGCCGAGTAATCCTGACGATGCTGCAATCCAGCAAGGCCACCCTTTCCATTTCATTGTGCCTCTCCCCGCTGTCCTTTTTGTTGGTTGGTTGGTTGGTTGGTTGGTTGGTTGGTTGACTGAATTCTGAATGCTCCTCCTATTGCATCTGAAGAGATTATCTTTCTCCTGTTTTAAAAGCACTAAACATGGCCCCCTCCCACAAGCGACTGGTCCTCACTCACCTCAATCCCTTGAAGGACTAGATGTTGGGGTATAGCAGCCTTCCCCAACCTGGTGCCCTCCAAATGTGTTGGACTTTGGCTCCCATCAGCCCCAGCCAACATGGCCAGTGGTTGGGAATGCTGGGAGTTGTAGTCCAAAACATCTGGAGGGCACCAGGTTGGGGAATGCTGGGTGATAGGTTTTCCATAATTCCCCATAAGATTTGTCAGAGCTCGCCCCAACTGCGTTTTACCTTGTCTGTGAACCTGTGAAGCATGGAGTAAGCACACTGAGAAGTTATTGACATCAACAGCTTCTATGGTGAGTGGCTCAAGAGCTCTACTGCAATAATTACTAATAGTAGCTTGAAATTATAGTATGGTCCTCTTTGGCTAGGCATGAAGAACTGCCCTGCAGAGGTACATGGAAATTGCCGTGTTGCACGTGTACCCCCCCCCCCCGAAACATGCATGTCACTACTAGTGATGCCTGGCAATATTTAAAGAGAACATATTATGCTCACCAGCTGGCCTGATAGTCAGTGGTCTCTATACAGAGACAGGAACCAAAGCAGAGGAGGGCATGTGGTGCCCATGTAGTAAGCGCAACATGCAGGCAGCCTCTTTGTCTTATCCCAGAGTAACAACAAAATGATACTTAGCTTCTTCGAAACTTAGTTGACATGTGTCAAATGGGATGATTGCAAAGATCTGCCTGGTTGATGTGGCTGTTGATGTGGCTTCTGAAAATATCTACATATGTCTGTAAAAGAACTCTCCAGCTTCAGGTAAGTGGCATGTTAGCATAAGAACATTGTTCATCAGTGAAAATGCATTGTGTTCTGCCTGTTCTGAAACAGGACTTGGTCCATTTCAGCAAATTATACTCTGCATAGATGGCTTTTGATAACAAACATTGGGTCAGGCTCATAAGTGACCTACCCAGTAGAATAAAGGGAGGAGGTGGGGAAGGAAACACCCTCAGAAAAGTTAAGATTGTTATAGGAGAAAAAGCTCTGAGCATTTGGACTAGTGTAATTAAATGGTAGGGCAAAAGAATGAAATCCACTGTATCTAGGCTACATGGTGTGTTAAATACATAGGGGGGTGGTGGTGGTGGTGGTAGGGAAGCTTTTAGAGAATAAAATGAACACTTACAAGAAAATTGCACTTGGACAAGTTGATACTAGAAAGGTTTTCCATTATTATGCAGAAGTGAAGAACAAGATGCAGATTAAGTGTGGAGTTCTATTCTACTTTGAGCACTAATTTTTTTTATTAACAATGAGTTCTGTTGAAATGCATGAGTTGTTCAGCAAATTCTTTACTAAACTCTGTGCATTTAAGGAACAGCTTTAATATAAAAAGCAAAGAACCTTGTAATTTGTTGCATCATAAGAAGAATATAATAATTGCCCCAAATTTCCATGTGGGGAAAGACTGATTTCTGTGTAATGGGTTGTGTGCTTTTCTTAAGAGTATAAAAGAAACAAATTACCATAAAATTAGAGTTGTACTGGGTCGACCCTCCTCTGTAACAAAATAGAATTCAAGGTGCACCGTTGGAGAACAAATCAATATTGCAAAACATCATGGAGTTAGTTAGCATGGTCGTACTAGAGAAAGATTCACCAAGGGTAGCCTTTGTTTCTGAAGTAAAGCCTTCCCCAGCTTGATGCCTTCCAGATGTTTTGGACTTGAACTCCCAGCATCCCCAGCCAGCTTGGCTGATGGTCTGGAATACTGGGAGTTGTAATCCAAAACATCTGGAGGGCACAAGATTGGGGATGACTGCCCTAGTACAACCCAGTTAGTCTCTAGGTAAGGCAGTAAGGTGTCTTTCTGCTGTAAAAACTGCTTTGGAGTTACTCGGGTTACTTGAAGGCAGTAAATACAGCTGAAAGGGAAATTGAATAGGTAATGCACATCATGAAATAGAATACTGGATTAGGTGCCAGAGGAGGCTTCAGTTTAGTATCTTAACATTCTCAAAGTGGAGCACAGCAAACTGCGAATTTGCAAATTCGCCAGTAATGCACAATAAAAGCTGGTCAAGATCCATCTAGTGCTCAACCTGTTCTGGATGGATGGAGCACCCCCTTGAAGGAGCAGGTTTGTAGCTTGTAACCGTCACTGTCACTGGCTCAGGTGGCCTCAGTGCAGAACGCCTTTTACCAGCTTTGGCTGGTGTCCCAGCTATGCCCCTACAGCATCCGGACAGGGATAATCTGGTTTTAGTAATCTATGCTCTGGTAACCTCCAAGTTAGATTACTGCAATGCACTCTATGTCAGGCTGCCCTTGAAGCCTATTCAGAAGTTGCAGCTTGTGCAAAATGCAGCAGCCAGATTAATAACTCGGATCAGAAGGACTGAGCATATAACACCAATTCTTCCATGCTTGCACTGGCTGCCTGTATGTTTGTAAGCCCGATTCAAGGTGCTGGTCTTAACCTATAAAGCCTTACATGGCTCAGGCCTGCAGTCCTTGACAGAGCGTCTCTCCCGACCTGAAGCTTCTTGGATGCTACAATCAACATCTGAGACCTTCCTCCGAGTGCCACCTCCAAGGAAGGCTCGGAAGGTGACAACAAAGGAAAGAGCCTTTATGGTGGTGGCCCCCCAATTATGGAATGCTCTCCCCACTGAGGCCTGCCTGGTGTCAACACTGTCATCTTTTCAGCACCACATTAAGACTGTCCTCTGTTCCCAAGCTTTTAATGGCATATGATGGGGCATGTATGCCAGCTGTCTGAACAAGTCTAGTATTTTATTGAAATTGGGTAGGTTTTTAGCTGTTTAAATTGTTTTTAAATTTTTGTGTTTAAATTTTTATGCTATATTTTATCTTGTGAATTGTTGTGAACCACCCAGAGAGCTTCGGCTATTGGGTGGTATAGAAATGTAATTAACAACAACAACAACAACAATAATAAATAGTCCAGCATTCATTCTGTTTCCAAGGGCGGCTAATCAGACATTCCTGGCAGCTCCCAAGCAGGGCATGAAGACAACAGCCCATCCCTGTTTTCTCATGGAGAGATGCTGCCTCTTCAGGAAACCTGGAACTCCAGGGACTGGCATCACATGCTTATGCAGTCTTTCATTTTGTGGTATTGTATATAGTCAGGCCAGACAGATTAGATTTCAAACACAGTTATGAGCTTGAAATAGGGAAAGCTGCCTTCCAAGTCTATTGGACTGCACACAGTATTTTGCCCAGCTATACTGAGGCAACATACAGACAAATGCAACCTGTTCAGAAATGTGCAGGTGGTACTTGTGAAGATATTGCTGCTCATGGTACACACACTGATACTGTGTCCCACCACGGTCCCAAATGAGATGGTTTTATCAATTTCTGTAGTACTTTAAGCTGTACTCCAGAAAAGCCAAGCCCCCAGAAACTTTAGCAGTGCTGCTGCAGTAGATGTGGGCACATCTTGGTTTGATGAAAGCTGGCATCTGGCTTTTATAAGGTAGGGTCCATGAGGAGCAACAAATTGCTGTTTCGTGAAAGGCTGGTTAAAAACAGGGTGAATAAATATGTAATAGGTCTTGTCCGGCCTTCTTTGTGAGGTAACACCTTGGAGCAGCCTTCCCCAACTTGGTGCTCTCCAGAGGTTTTTGAGTAACATGCTCTCCTAGCATTCCTGACCATTGGCCATGTTGGCTGGGGCTGATGGGCATTGAAGTCCAAAACTTCTGGAGGGCACCAGGTTGGGGAAGGCTGCTTTGGGGCATTGAAGTTTTTGGATTGTCAGCATACTCTTGTGGCAAACTGAGGTCAATTTGCAATTCTATATAGCTATGTTGTGCGACCGAATAGGGTGTCTCCATCACACCCAGAGAGTCCCTTTTTTTTTTTTACTATGTTTGTGACCTATTTCCTTGAATAATGAATTGTTTATTTGCTGTGTCTATATGTGCCCAAAGAAGAACCAATATGTATGTAGCTTTAAAAAAAGTTGCTGCAGGAAATATAATGATAATGTTATGGTCCTCTTAGAATAGCAATGGTGCAATGAGAACAGGATTGATAGTTAATTGTGTAGGGTATCCTCAGTGTATCTTCCAACAGGTTTATGTCTTGGTTGGTAGACCTTCTAACTCGAATGTGTATTCCCCCCTGCTCCATTTATGGTAATCATCCGAGGGAACTACACTTGAGATTCTTAAGATTGGAGCATCACCAGAGAGAAAAGTTGCTCATTCGGAAGTTGAATGTATTTCAGTGTCAGCACAACTAAAATGGCTTAATACCATTTTACTTTGGCATTAATACCATTACTTTGGCTGTGCGCTTAACTACCTGGCCAAAGTCATGCATTGCTAGAACTGGCCAGTACTGGGAGCAGCACCCTTCTCTAATGTATCACCATTGCTTCCATCCTATGGAAGTTAAGACAAGGTCCTCCCCAACCTCCTGTTTTCAAATGATAATTGGCCTCCTAAAATGGATGGTGCTTCCCATGTATCGGACGGAGTCATTGTGCACAAAAGTGGTCTGCATGCAGCAGATGCTGCTGCTGCCCTGCAGTGACAGCTTGTATAGCTGAGAGCTGGCGCAGATCCATGTAAGCAGGTGTTGGCTGTGATAGTGAATGTTATGGGGTTTGTGCTGTATCGTTTAATTTTATTACTTCAATACATCAACCAGGCATGACTAATTATTAGCTGTATCACCAGTGCTTCCCGTCTATAAAGCATCTACTACTTCTGGTTTCTGGAGGTGAATAGAGAAGCGTAATTCAGCTGTGGGTAATATTTGACAGCTTGAGTGTGCATACATATGTGGCGGCTAGTTTAAACATTAACTCGGCCTTCCAGTGCTGATAGAGTAACTGGAAACTAATGTCAGCTCAGCACAAGATGGAACAATTGCTGGATTTCGCACTTTGTGAACATGTATAGTAAACAAAGCCTTTCTCTCTGGATATAGGAATACATCCTTCCGGAATTTTTTCAGATCACTTAGTGTGTTGATTTAAGCTTTGCAGTTCAATAAATGTGAACTGAAGAGGAATAATGTATTTGGCAGAAAGTTCATTTAGCAACTGTGTCCTTGGCAAGTTGCAAATTAAAAATGAGATTCCCTGGTGGAGACTTGACAGTGATGCAGTGGGTGAAAATTCTAGGTTCCAAGCTGCGTCATCTTTTCTTAATCCTCTGGCAATACAGTGAAACACACTGGCTTGAAACAATTTGATAAGGCAGACATCTTTGACAACAGTCCTCTCCCCCACATCTCTGAGGCCAGCCTGGGATGTTTCATATCGATGGACATAAAACAATGGATGCAATGGACCAGGTGGCTAGCCTAAAAAGAAGGGCTTATATTCTGCTGAAGTAAATAAATGAGGCATAGGCATTGGGTCTCTTTTTATAATTATCTTTATTGAGTTTTAATCACATGTTTTCAGTGTAATTAATGAGTATATAAAATATTATAATTTTTTGACTAGCAAAACACAAACATTACATTGGAAATCCAGTCACCATTAACAGTAATCACAGGAGTTGGGTCTTCTCTGTGGCCTTGCCCAGGGTCTGGAACTCCCTGTTTAGGTTGGCCTGTTCTTTATTGTTCTTCTGCCAGGAGGCAGAGACTTTTTCTTCAGGCAAACCTTTGGTATTTAAGTTGATTTGTGTCTGAAGGGATTTTTAATGGGTTGGCGCTGCTTAATTCTTTCACAGTTGTTTTTTTTAATTGTGTTTTTAATCTATTTGTTTTTTATGTTATGTTTTATAAGATTTTGTTTTTAATCTGGATTTTGTTACCAGCCTTGAGTGCAATTTTTGGGTAGAAAGCAGGATATAAAATAAATAAATAAATAAGTCGGATAGATGGGAACTTCTATTGGACCATGCCCTGACATGTTGCAAGCTTCACAGAACTCAAGAAGCAGGAATGTATATCTGGAGGGTGAAATAAACACCCAATTTGGCCAGTGACTTGTAGATCTTCTACAGAAGGTACCTTATTTAGCCAGCCAGATGAAAAATTTTCAGCAAGAAGAATAAAGCTAGCAAAAATGGCAACATCCAAGCCCATACATCCAAGAGGATAGTACTTGAATTGAAAGCCCCAAACCATGACCCTTCATCTACCAGCTAAAGATTGTACTGTATTTATTTAGAATTATTTAATGTGCTATTTTATTTAAAATTTAACCTTTCTGTAATTTTTTAGCAATTCCTTCTCTTAGATTTCTATAGTTGTGAAGTTGGTGTGTCAACTAAAAGGATTAGATAGTTGTATAAGGACTTTAATACATATGCCATAATTGTATTTGAGTACTTCCTAAATTTGTAATCTCCTAACCTTCTCTGTCTAAGAAGAAATCTTAATTATCAACCAAGCTTACCTTTCTTTTTGCCTAAGTTCTCAAAAGTTCTCAAAAGTCTGCAACATTTTCCAGCATCTTCAGGATACTTGTTGGCCTGATACGCAGTTTCACTGTCAACCAACTCAACAGTTGCCTGAACTTAGATCTGAAGACAAGCAAGGACAGGTTGCATACATTGTGTTTGTTTTGTTTCTGAATGGGGAACTGGAATAGTGGTTTGGATTGCAGAAGCTGATTATTTTATTTTAATTTCTTTAAATTTTAATTTATTGTGTTTTAAAAGTAATTGTATTTATCTTTCTCTTGAGCCCAAAGGTAGCTCCCAGAGCAGAACCTAGCAAATAAAAGATAAGTGTATAGATTATACTGTTGGATGGACTGGATGGCTCTTTCCAACTCCAATTCAGTAAAGCTGGCATTTACACCAGAGTTTGAGGTGGAAATGTAATTAGAACTTAAAGGGCTTATCTAAAAGCTTTGGTTTATAATAGTGGCTGGTTGATGTCAGTCTAGAGTCAGGATGGCCTGGTTGACTGTTTATATTTGGTTTTAGTTCCTTTGTTGAGATTCAGCCTCGAAGCTGCAGATAGCCTTTGTGTATTTCTACACTTTATCTACTTTGTTGCTCATATCACCATCTGGGCTCTTCTCATTTCTATATCGGGGACATGCTGAAATCGTTCATGGTTTCATTTGATGCGGGATTCAAGTTGATGCTTGGATTTTGTTAACTGTCCAAGCTGTCTTCAGTACTGTATATTATGAGTATGAGTAACGTTGCCAGCATGAAATTCAATGTCTGGTTCTGATTGTAAAGCCCCGAGAATCTTAGTTGTTGTTTTGTAAGAAAAACCTATTTTCCAGCATCATGATTGTAGAGAGAAACTTGGTAGTGTGCCAGTTACCTTGCCTAAGACTAAAATGAAAAGTGGTCTTGCATCCAGCAATCAATACGCGTTTCAGAGTACACAGCACAGATCCTTTCTCTTGTCTGCTGTCCTGCCCCCTGTGTTACTGTCCTCTATATCCAATGCTTGTTCACGTGCACTCCACCATCAGCGGTATAGTTTTGCTTCCTTGATGATGTTTTGCTGGACTGCTGCTAGATCCTACTTGGAGATGAGATCATGGGGTTGGATGTATATGCAATGCAAAGGGCAGAAGAGGCAGGGTGTTGTAACCTCTCTGCTTGTCACCAGTTTGCACCAACCATAGGATGACTTTGTCTGACGAGTTGGTTTTAAGTCCTTTGTTATGGGGCATGAAGCCAGAGCATAAACATGGTGCTTGCTAAACTATAGCTCTTCGATATGTTGAGGTAAAGATTGCCTGTCCCTTCAGGTAGCCAAGTACAGAATCCCACTATGGCCGAGACTGCTATACTTGACTATGTATGCTAAGTAGTTTGCTCTCAAACTCATTTCAGGATGGTATGATGATATCATCTATAAGAGAACAGAAGGCATTCATATTATATGAGCCCTTTTTGGCAACACAGGACAGTTTGGATAGGAGAGCTGAACAAGTACTTATGTTTTATTAGTAGTTCTTTAAGGAATCAAGTGCTGTTTTTCATGATGAAACCTTCAGTCTAGTAGTTTGTTAAAATACCACAGAGCGACTATACATTTATGGCAACTAAATATTACATAGTGAATTTGAGAGTTGTGGGATTTCATCAAACAGGAAGTGAACCTTACTGTGGTGCCTTGTAAACTTCACATATAAATGGCTATTGTGGGATTTCTCATAGAATGGCATTGAGCCTGGTATTGTTGATATTGATTCCATTATTGGAATTTCATTGTCAGTATTATGTCCTTTTGTAACCACCTTACCTTAAGCCTGTACTTAGCAAAGTACAACCAAGTGTGCACAACCTGTTGGGCTTCAAAACTATTAATTTTCTTTGCCTTGTTTGCTCTTCTCTCATCTTTGGCCCCTGCTTGGTCTCCCTGTTTCATACAACCAATTAATTTCACTTTTTTCTCCCTCTTGTTGTGCCTACCTGAGTTCCTCTGGAAGTGTAGAGCAGCTTCCCACCTCCCTCCAAGTTCTTCTCTAAGATTCATTATTTCACCAGTGTGTCTGGAAGCATCCTGTATTACCTAGTTCTTTACTGCTGTTTAATTTTCACTCTGTTGTCTAAATTCTTATGCAAATAGGAGAATTAGTAAGGTAAGGATATGTGTGTAGCTGTTTGCATTTTGATAAGATTTTCAAAAGTTTATTGTGATAAATGAGAGTGAATTATACTGTACTCCTTCGGAGAACAGGGGCTCATCCTAAGCGACCAAAGTTGTAAAGTCCCAAAGCTAGACAATTAGGCTAGGCTGCTAACTTGTAAAAGCCTGCAAAATTGGTTTGCTTTACTAACAATTGCAATAGGAGAGAAGGGGAATAATCATTCACTTATGAAACCAGTATCAATATTCAAGGACCCATTGAACCAAGATTGCTGTAAAAGGCTCTGCAGCTGTATTTCATTAGTTTCCCAAAACATCCTGGAGGAAAAAGGATGCTCCATTAAAACACAGATGCTAAACCTACATTAATAAATCTAACATGTCATAAGTAGCCAGCATGGTATTTCTGTCACATAACAGATGATATGAATTTCCATATTCACTCTTAAGCAATTTTTTTTTACAAAGTTAGAGATTACTAGTTGTTTTATGGTTTAAGAGGTGCAGTGACAAGTCAGCCATTCAAGTTGGAGAAGGCAGTCTTTCAAGTACCTTGGTCCTAAGCCATGTAGGACTTTATAGGTCATAACCAGCACTTTGAAGTGTGCCCAGAAACAGACCGGAAGCCAGTGGAGCTGATGGTTTAGAATTCTTTGGCAATACTTTGTAATGGGAACATAAAGGAAGTAACAACCTAGGCCTGCCAGCATTTTGTAAGACTAGTCGCACCAAAATTAGAATAATGGCAAAGCTGGTAGAATTCCGGGGAAGAGATAGATTCTGTTGCAAAACAAAAGTCCCATTATTCAAATTAAAATTACATTTTGAGACTCTTTTCAGAACTGAACAGACTGGAATAATTCCTTTAGGTCTTAAAAAAGTGCCAAAAATTAAAATGTCGAACATTGCATTTTTTTATGAAGTAGTATTATGCTTGGATATGCGGACTATTAACGTGAAGGTTATACACCTCAAAAAAAGCCACGGCATGGATGCATTTGAGTGTTTGTGGTATGCTCATTTTTTCCTTTGCACTGGAGTATAACCCAATAAAATTGATGGTCAGTAAATTCAGGGCAGACGAAAGAGAACATTTTCACTGTACATATTCTTAAGAGGGAGAGCAGTCCATGGGAGGTGGAGGATGGAGAATAGCCATGGCAGAAGTGCTGACAAATTCAATGCCCTCCTGAGCTCATGCTGGCCAAAGCAGAGGGTGTGTGGGGTTGGGGGCTTTTTTTTTTTCTTTTTACCTTTCTTTCAGCCATGGCTGACTTTTTTAAAATGGCCCCCCTCCCATTGGTGGTGTAATTTCCTCCCCTTGTGGAGCAGATTCATGGCTCCCCTGATCCACCCCTTTTCAGCCATCAGAACCCAATAGCGGAAGAGAAATCGTGGTGGAGCTTTCTGACACCCAAATGCGGAGGCTTCTGATGGCAAATCTCATCTGCCCACAGAGGGAGAGAGGTCTAGCAATATCCTATGGTCCCTGGGATGCTCTCCAATGGACCATAGGATTGCACCCTGATGGAATTAATTGCAGCCACACAATATGATGGCTGTTGGCTTAAGTGAGTTTAGCAAGGGTATTGTATGAATTCAAGGAAAATGACTACTAGGCATGATAGAAAAATGGAACCTCCAGGTTTAGAGGCAGTATACCTCTGCATACCTATGGTGAGGGGTAAAGGTGGGGGGCATTATTTTTATTTTCCGGTCCTGCGTGTAGGTTTTCTGGGGGCAACTGGTTGGCTACTGTAGGTAGGATGCCGAATTAGGTAGACCTGTGGTCTGATCCATCAGGGGCTCTTTATGCAGTTTCATTCTGCCCCAAGGAAACATAACCTCTACACCAATCAATTGGAACCCAAATGGTGTTTTTAGAATGGACTTCAGAAATAATATGAAATGTGCATGTTTGGCATACACTGCAAATAATATGCATGCATTCTGAACTTGCCATATGGGACTTTATACAGTTGAGGATTTTTTTAAAGTGGTTTGATGGCTCAGAATGATATTCATCTAACTCATTATGCTATTCTGAACATCAGTTAGTCAAATGCCTCTGGGAAATTGCAAGCAAGCCACGGAGGTGATGGCCTCCCCTATTGATCCCTAGCATCTGCTACACAGAGAAGAGCAGTGTGTGGTGTCAGGTGGAATGGTATGACTTACTAAGAGGAGGTAGGAAGGAACAGGGATGGGTGAACAAGCAGTGTTCAAGATTGCTAGGATTCTCTGAACATTGTGTTGCCATTTGTCTCGTGCCTAGTTCCCATTCCCATTTGCATTGCTGCTTGCTTTGTGTGAATAGGAAACTTCTGCAAATTGGGCAGCGATCGAATGGGGGATTTTATGTATTCGTTTCATTTCATTTCATTTCATTTCGTTTCTATACTGCCCAATAGCCAAGGCTGTCTGGGCAGTTCACAAAAAGTAAAACCACATGGTGCACAGCATAAAACAATATAAAATAAGAAAGCTTAAAACCACAATATAACGGTACGACCAGAATAAAACCTAGCAGCAATGCAGAGATTTAAAATACAGATTTAAAACAGCAGAGCTGAAAGACTAGGAAGTGAAAATGCTAAAATACTGGGAAAATTTAAAAAAAAGTCTTCACCTGGCGCTGAAAGGAGATGCCAGGCGACCCTTTCTAGGGAGCTCATTCCACAGCTGGGGTGCCACAGCAGAAAAGGCCCTCTTCCTGGTGGCCACCCGCCTCACTTCTTTTGGCAGGGGCTTCCAGAGAAGGACCCCTGAAGATGATCTCAGGGTCTAGGCAGGCACATATGTGAGGAGGCGATCCTTCAGATAACCTGGCTCCAAGCCATTTAGGGCTCTGAATGTTAATGCCAGCACTTCGAATGGACTGGCAGCCAGTGCAGCTGGAGAAGTACTGGCATAATGTGATCTCATTCGACAATCCCCATTAACAATCTCGCTGCCTTGTTTTGGATCAGCTGAAGTTTCCGGACCATTTTCAAAGGCAGTCCCACATATAATGCATTGCAGTAATCCAGATGAGAGGTTATCAGAGCATGGATAACTGAAGCTAGATGATCTCTGTCCAGATAAGGGTGTAGTTGGTATATCAGGCTAGATTTGTGCAAATCTCCCGATATTTGTGCAAATTTCCTCCATAGAATAAAGAGGGGCTGATTCAGCCTACTGAGGAAATTTGTGCAAATGAAACTGGGAGTTGGGAACGAGACTAACATGATCATGTGTTTGACAATTGCAAATATTTTCGGAGGACACATGCTCATATTTGCATTCAGAGCTTCGAATGGGGCATGCTGGCATGTTTTGTGAGCAAAACTGAAATTCTCCTACATCCCTAGGAAGGAACACATGGGTAGGATGATTCGGAGTTGCATTTTGGAGGGAAATGTGTTGTTTCCTAAGGCACAAAAGACTCCGTGCCTGATAGAGAAGCCTAGATAGATCAGCCAATACATAATTAAGATAAAGCAAGAGGAAATCTTTGGGGATTTCATATGGTTGGGATGGCTTGTTCTTCACTGGTTATACATTCACTTGCACATTCCAGTCTGTTCTCATCTATGTTTGAAGCAACCTCATCCTAGCTTAAAATGTTCCTTGAATGTTTTTGCCTAAACTGGAATTTCAGGCTAGCGATATTGACATTTGGTACATTGTCCTAATGCTTTGAAGCAATCTGCTCTTCATAGTATTTGACAAACAGTACTGAATCAATGAGGTTAAGGTTTGTATTCTGATCACTAAGAGACTGATGCAGTGTGTGCTTTCATTTAGAAGAGGGCAAGTCTGTCTCTCAGACTGCAAATGTAGCCTTGTACTTGACACCAGTCTTCTTACCAGTGAACCAGTGCATTAATGAATGGCACCTCTTCTTCACCATTGACCAATGAAAATACTGAAACTCGTCCTCCCGTGTCATGATCTTTCAGACTGTTCTACAGCAGAGTAAATGTCAGCAGTGAGGTGGCTTTTGCAGTGACGCTTATAATATTTAAAACAAAGTGCATTTTAAATGTCAGCTTTTTTATATATATATACGAATGATAGCTATTCATTTTTCTTCATACAAGCTGCAAAGCTTAGAAGCAACAAGTATGTATTAGGATCTGTGCAGTCGTGGGCAATTCAGATACAGTAATCAGTGCACTGCAAATCCAAACGCCCATTGCTTAAGTGATTGTCCATTTCTACATAGAAGTAAGCTGTGCACAATATCTAAGCTGTAGACATTTCATTTTTTTCTTCGATAAGCTGGAGACAGGAGGGACATTTATGTCCTCTCCTTAACTGGAAAGATGCGCCTTAAGCAAGCAGTGGAACAGGGGTGGGGTGCCTGTGGTCTCCAGATGTTGTTGAACTACAACTACCATCATGTCAGGCTATCGGGCACGGTGGGAGAAGTGGTGGGGTAGGTAGTCAGCTGGCACTGTGTGTGCGTGTGTGTGTGTGCTGTGTCCTATTTGAACAAAGCCTACAGTGGAGCCCCTGCCCAGTGGCCAGGCTGTGGAGTAGCTGCAGTCCTGGCTGTGAATGATTTGCAGAGCTTGGCAGGCAGGAGCATGCAGGAGTAACCCAGTTTCAGGACCTGGGGCAGCACTCTGGGAGCCAAGACTACTCCGCAGGGTCTAGGTCAGAGAGAAGGGAACCTGGAGCATTGGTCCACCTGTGGGCTTAAATACTCCTGCATGGAGGAGTGTGTTCAAAGACCCTCCTCCCTATAGGAGATTCATCCTCAGTTAAAGGGGCAATGCTTCTGCTTCTGAGGTGAGCACTGTGGTGAGGCTGGTATATCTTCTGATGCCTCTGGCACTGGTGTGATGGTGAAAGGTGGATGCCCAGAGCTGAGGGAGTTTCTGGGGAGTGAAGAGTCATTGGTATCTGAGGATGTTGGCAAAGAAACATTCTCAGGAGCAGTGGACAGAGGAAGCACGATCCGTTGAGGTTCATCTTTCTCTTCATCCACTGACATCTGCACAAGAGAGGTTGCTTTAGGGGTGGGAGAACCAGGGTACTCAAGATTGCTGAAATTCTCCAAACTTTACTTCAGAGCTCAGTTCGGCTCTCTCTCCCATTCTTGTTTGCAGCCTGTTTTTATGGTTCGTTCTACTGGGAAAAATGTGCACTCCCCACCCCATGGACTACAGAGTGAAAATACACAACTTGGTACATCCTTTTTAAAACGCACAACTTTAAACATGCCCAGTTTAAAGTGTGTGTTATTAAAACTGTACATTTTAAAAAATGTGCAGGTCAAAGTTGCACATTTTTAAAGTTGCGCAATTTGTAGGGTCGCACATTTTTAAGGTTGCGCATTTTTAAAAGTGTGCATCTTGCGAATGCGATTTTGGGAATTTGTGAACATTTTCAGAAAACATGCATTCCCGTTCACATTTGGATTTGCAAATGGGGTTTTCTGAATGATTTGCAAAGTGAAACAAAATTCTTGTGCATCCCTGGGTTGCTTCACTGGGACTTGATGTATCGGGTCTCATTTTCTGATGCAGAAGTGTACATCTGGGTCCTAGGCCACAAAACAGCGGCCTTGTGAACGTGTTCAGCCTGCTGATGTGAGGACTAAAAGTGGGGGAGGAAGTGCATGCAAACTCCACCCTCAACATCCCAGTCCCCATCCTTACTGTGTTGAGCTGGAGGGTCTGCAGGGGGTTTCCACACATGTTTGTTTGAATGCAAGTAGAAGTCTCCATGCGATTGGGAACCTCGGTGAAGGAAACATGAGTAGAAGCCCCTTTAGATCTTCCTACTCAGTTTGGGAAAGTTGGGGACTGAGGGGACAGGGGTGTTGGGGGTGGTGCCTGTGGGTGAGCCCATGGCCCTTCCCCACTTTTAGCACTCAGGTAAGCAGGCTGAATGCCTGCATAAGGCTAGTGTGTGTCACTTGTGTTGGTTTGCTGAGCATGGGCGTTGAGGAGAGGAGAAGCAGCATGTATATTATATAGTCCAGCCCCTACATGCCTACTTTAAACAGTAAATTATAAAAGAAATTGAAAATTGTGAAGGGGCTGACAAGTTCAAATGGTTATTTAGAATGAGGGCATCTTTCTGATAAATGAGGTTTGATCAGTTTTTCTGCCACAACCATGGGTCGTGCTGTACCTTTAGGAGTGTGCAGTACTGATGTCTTAGTACATTTATACACACTTCAGCCAATGCTGTTAAAATTTAGCAGTCTCCAATTAAAGTAAAAGGCCTTTAACATAAACAATATTATACAAATGTTCTTTCAAAGGTTAGTGCTTGGACTCTGATCAGCTTCTTTGTGTAATCCAATCCATTGGGAGGGCTCCTACCCTGAAAGGCAGCCAAAAAATATTTTAAACAAACAAACAAACAAACAGTCCTCTATCCTTGATGCTGTTAAAAAGTTAATTGGATCTTCAGGAGGAGGGTTATAGTGAAACCGTTTTCAAAAGCCACATGCTTTCACCGCACTCCTTAAACACCTTATGGCTGCCAGAGTGATATAAGCAAGGGAACCGTGAAGGCTAGTGAGTCAGAGGCAGGGCTGGAGGGTGGAGCCAGGGTTCACAGCAGGCAGAGCCAACGGCAGGCAGATTAACGCCAGAGGCAAGTAGCTTCAAAATCATAAGTGCAAAGCAGAGGATTGAGAAGGTGGCCTGACTAAAAAGCACTCCTTTGAACCCACATTTTTCTACTCCGGCAGCAATCCATTGCAGAGAAAAGGCAAATTTAAGCTCGGTAAAAATAAGAATTAGAGACTTAATTTAAAATGAATTCATTAATGAGGGGTAGAGGGCTCCTAGGACACCCCTACCCCCTGTGATTGCTCCCACACCCCCAGCCTGCCAGGTTAAAAAAGTTATAGAAATAGAAGGGAAATTAAAAATGAGAAAAAATAGAAAAACGTGGGAGGAAATAGCAAGAGGGTGGGGCTCCCAGGACACCACCCATACCCCATGATTGGTCCCACGTCCCCCGGCATGTAAGGGTAAAAAATGCTTAAAATATGGGGGGAATGAAAAGGATTGGGTATAACAGCAGGGATTCCTTCATGGGGCAGAGCTTGGAGGAATCCCTGTGCTCTGGAGGAATCAAAGGAGGCTCCTCAGGCCAGGTAGGGAACCTCTACAGGCTGGATTAGGCCCCTGGGCTGGAGGTTCCTCATTGCTGAAGGAGACAAAGCCATTAGGACTTCTGACTTGGTAGGTGTTGTGCCAACAAAGTTCTCAGGGGCATCTCAGTCCCCTATCTTGAGCTGAGAGCCTGGTTACTTCTTACATTCTTCATGTCCAAAGTAGCCACATGTAAGCTGGGGAGAGGGATTATGGAGCCGTAGGCAGCATTTCTCCGTCCGTCCGCCCGTCCGTCCATCCATCCATCCATCCATCCATTATTACTGCTTCTCTTATCTCTCTTTTAGTGGTTTCCTCTCCTTCCTTCTCCCCCTTTTAACCTTTAGGGCCAAACAGCCACTAAAGGAGAATGAAGATGTAGCAGAGCTAAACAAAAGATGGGCAGAGAAAGGAGCCAAAAGCTCCTACTTCCTTGTGCGGTTATGTTTATGATCCCCTCCGGCCTCCTCTGCTTGTCTCTTGAGGGAGCTTCAGAATTCTCAGCAGTCAGAGCCAGGTTTCTATGTTTCCACATTCCATTGATGAGTGTTAACACGAAACAGTCTCATGCTTCTAGCTACAGACATCCCTGCATATGGGGTTTGGTGCAGGAGTAATGGCCTTGACATTCATCAACAGATTCAACTTTCCTGTGGTTTGGATAAGAACAAAGTTTTTGGTTTTTTGGTTTTGTTTTTACGCTGCAGATGTTAATCATCACACCAATGCAGTGATTGCTGTGTTTTCACTCAACAGTCTTTTGTGAATTGCAACTGTTAAGGTGATCATCACTCTCTGTACTTTTTACATTTCGGTTCCATCTGACAACACAGTTTATCTCTTGCCTGCACCCCACAACATGCATATAGAAACCTGCCAATTGGAGGTTAACACACTCCGTGCCTCTGATGAAGTGGACTGTGTCCGTGAAAGCATATACCATCATAAGTGTGTTAGTCTTTAATCTTTGCCACAAGATACTTTGTTGTTTTTGCTGCAACAGACTAACGCAGCTAATCCTTTGGAAATGGCCTTGGAGTATGCGTACAGTACTTCACTGGGGATTGTGTATGACTTCTGCACTCAAAAGCCCTACTCAGGCATTCTGGTTAAGTGTGCCATGAACATATACTAGCTTGCTAGTTCCCCCCTCCCCTCCATCACCATTGTTGTCTCCCTCCAGGTGTTTAGGGTGAAGGCCTGCAGCTGAGAGGCTTTTGTGTTCATGTAAGCTCCTCACATCATGTAGAACCAGTGCAGGCTGGTGGCTCCAGTTCCAGAGGGGTGGTGATTTCATTCTGGGTTTTAATTAGAACCAGCCAGAACTCCAAAGGTTCTCTCCAAGATGCTGCACCCTAGCCCCAAAATGGGTTCAGCACCTTGGATAGCACCTTTAGAGGTTTGGCTGGTTCTGAATGAAACTCCAAATGGAATCACTGCCCCTCTGAAACTGGAGCCTCCAGCCTCCACTGTGTAGATCCCCAATTTTCCAGGGTTCTGAATTATGCAGGAGCAGAAAAGAAGTTCACTCTCAACACATGGAAGGCGATAAGGACGGCGACAGAGAGGGTTGACCTTGTCCTCTTTTTCTCGCTCTCTTTGTGTGTGCTCATTGTATGCTTAAGCAGGACATCTGAATAGGGCTGAAGTTGGCTGCTTCTTTGTCAATGTAAAACACAAAGTTTATTAAAGGCTCTGGGAAACATTCAGTGCTGACAATCCACCAGCTCTAAACATGTTTCACTAGTGGGAATGACCGCTGGCGTAATAGGAAAGTAGCACTTGCTAGCGCAGTCCAAGAAACTATCTGAAGTTACCACTTCTGGAATGGGACATCTCAGTAGAGTTCCCTTCTGCTACTTCTGCTCGCTTGTCCCATTCTGGAAGCAGTAGTTTCAGGTAGTTTCTTGGGTTGTACTTACAAGCGCTACTTTCCTGTTGCAGTCGTGGTCATTCCTGCAAGCCCAGTGGCAGAATTAGACACCGCCCTCTGTAGTTAAAGGAACTGTAGAATAGTTATTCACCTCCCTTATTTCCCATGATCGCAATCAGCTGTGCAGCCATCCAATGAATGATTGCTTTATGGCCTGTCAAAACAGATGGCTAAAAAGTAAATATTTATAATCAAGGTCTGGAGGCTTCAGAATAAATTGGAGGTGTGGGGAGGATTGAGAATTAACTGTGCTCTGTAATAATGAGTTTTTGGAAAGCCTGGAGAACAGCTGGCTCCAACTATGTCTTGGTTTTGAACATCTTGCACTTGCCTGAGAGTTTTGGCTAGAAATTTTACTTCAGACACATGAAAGGGGCAAATCCTTTGTTTGTGAACTTGTAAATAAAAATTGTGTTACTAAATAATAAACATGTATCTTATTAACCAATAATCCCTACAATGTTTTAATAATAAATCCTGAGGCAATAAACAACTGAACAGTTTCTCCCCCACCCCCATATTCTTTCTTGTCCTACTCTAACTTCTCTTCCCTAACTCTCTGTAACTGACTCTGATGGCATCTAACTGCTGTGGAATGCCCGTGCGTTACAAGCAGTTCCAGCATTATAAAAGGGCTAGGGTGTTACTCAGTATGGAAGAGTTGGATAGTAAATGGGACAACAATATGTTCCAGTGTGGAGTGCTTCTCTTCATTTTTCCAGTCAGTCAGCCATGCCTTCTTCCAGGATACTCTATTCCATTCCATAGCCACTGAGCATGCTCAGTTCGCATGGGACTGTTTTGGGGTTCCCTGCGCCTTAGAGTTATAGGTGGGAACTTTCCAGAAGCCCTCCATCTCCACTTTTTTTGCTGCTGTGTGTTTTGCAGCTGTTCTGTTCTTGGATGGCAGTCTTCCCCATGGCTACAGGCAGCTGCCATTTTTTACCCTTCCCATAATGCTACATGATAATATAGCAGCATAGTGAGAGGGTAGCCAAGTTTCACTTATCTTTTGCTCCTCTGCCCCCTCATATGCTTCAAATGATTCCCAAATTAGCTGGCTGCAAAAGGGAGGGGGGCTTTGGGGGTCAGCCTTAAATTTTAATCAAGGTCTGGTGAACTTTGTACAGTTCAGCTTGCAAGGAAAGCAAGTGAAAAACTAGTTTTGCACCAACTAAGGAATAGCAGTTTATCCATAGAAAAATATTGCCTTGCTTGTTTCAGTCCCTGACAACTTGTATTATGGGAAAGCAGGAAGAGCAAGTCTCCTTACCTTGCGTGACACTGCAAGCTGGATGAGATCCCCCCATTATAACACCATGGGCTAGCTGTGCATCAATGTAACAAGGCTATCACCTCCATGACACATTTAATTTTCCTCTAGAGAATGCAGATGTTAATTAGCAGTGTTACTGACTGAAGCAGTGAGTCATTTCAGGTGGGGGATGGCATTTCCCCTCCCCCTGGTGGAAGGGATGCAACATGTAATTCTAATACCTTTTTTAAAAATGCATTAACAATTCATCGTTGGACAGCTGTCTCTGCTGTCTGGAACTGAAATGTGCTGATACTGGTAAGATGCCTTCTAGCTTCTTGTTCCTCCGAGTTGGCCTAAGAAAACTGCCTGCGGATGGGTTGTTCCGCTCTGAAGAGAGGAATGCAAGGTGACCTGTGATTGTGGTTGTGAACACTCGTTCTACAGCTTCTGCAGCAGGGGTAGGGAAATCTCTTTCAGCTCAAGGGCCAAACTCAATTTAAGAGACACTCTTGGGGACCACATTCCAGTGGCGGGCAGAGCTGAAGGCAAAGTTGGTGGAGTCAGTTTTTTTTTAATATCAGCATATTGTAGCTTAAAGCTCTTATTGCCAGAAACTAAGCCTTAGGAGAGGCATTTCAATCTTTTAGAAAGCGGGGGGGAACTGTGCATAAACTGAGAAACCACCAAACAATCAATGGTTGGGGGAAAGGGGGTGGGGCCAGGGAAGGGGGTGGGGTTATCCAGGGAACCCCGCGGAGCCAGACTTGAGTCCCAGGCCTGAGGTTCCCTACCCCTGCTACGGAGTGTTACAGGAAAAAAAAGTGCTTGCTTGGTGGGGGTTTTGTTTGTTTCTTGGAAGTGCTTGCTGTAGCATGGTGTAGTCTGAGAAACGTTTGGCGGGTGTATGTGTTAAATGGTGATAGAGGAGAGCTGGCTCGGTAATGAAGTATTGGAAGAGAATACAATGTGCTTAACATGGCCCATATTGTGATAAATAATAGGATCCAGGGCATTTTTCCGTGCTGACTGAAGACACTCATGAGCTCTGACAAAAGCCAGATTGCCACACGCATCCCCACCCTACTGGAGCTGCTTAAGTGCTGAGAGCATTTCATGGTGTGTCACTGGGGCTGTGTGGGAGGCAGTGCAAAAGACTGGTTAGGTCTTTCCTTGGTCTGGTAGAGCTCACTCAGCAGTTGCAGAAAGATACTGCTGAGAGGGGTGGCCACCGAGACCTCGTGTCTGATCCAGTATCATGGCCGGCTGCTGTGAAGGAACTGGGTGTGGGCTCACTTAAGCACTTGTAGGAGGGAAAGATGTGAAATGATTTCAGCCCATTTCATCCCAAGCTGGATGTTCTGATTTGCGGATTAATTTAACGTGTTTCTTGTAATAGGCGTTCTTTGCCCGGACTAGGCCTCTTGATCCTTTTGGTGAGTTGCAACTTATTTAGCTGTTCTCAGGCAAACTCTGCCTTCGTCAACAGGTATTTAGATTTAGTATTAACCAAGGACCATTATTCTCATCACGCAGCTCTTGGCTGTTGTATTTTTTCTGCCATATTCTGTACATAGATGCTAGTGGCTCCAGTATTGAGGACTTAACTGAAGTGTAAGCACTTAAAGACAGATTGACCTGGTTCACATGTAAACAACCCAGGAACACATTGTTCCTGGGTTGTTTGATGCGACATGTAAACTCAGAACTCTGGGTTGTTGAGAAACAAACTACCCAGGGTTTTAAGCCCACAAGAAACCATGGGTTGTTCATGAAAGCTGATGCAAAGCAGAAGTGATGAGCGGATGGGAGGCAGCATGCTCACTCAGTGCTGCGCAGCCCCCACTAACTATAGGTTGTTTAACCCATAGTTAGTCGTTATGTGTGAACTGGATTAGTGTATAAGACCTCTTCCTACTTTTAGGGCAGAAAGACGTTGTGTTGTCACAATGACTTGCAATCCCCTTCAACTTTGAATGGTCCTTTTTATAGAAGCCTCCTTCTGATGGAACTGAACGACAACATGATGTCAAGTTAAATGGTGTCACTGGTTCACTTTGCTTTAAAATCCATAGGCAGGCCCTCTAGTATAAGCTAACAATGCATAATTGCTAACAGTCAACTTCAGGGAACTTGCTATATAAGTGGAAATAATTGTATGAATATAAATAAAAGAGCAAATCTAGACATGCACTTGAGAATGGCTGCTATTTTTAACTCTCTTTGGCTTAAAAGTCTAACTCAGATTACATGCTGCCATGAAAGGTATTTAAGTGTATAAGAATGCGGGCTAACATGTTTTATATATAGTATCATAAAGGCCATTACTCCATATAGTATTGTCGTTAAAAAACTCTAATAATGGCAGCTGAAAACATCACTTGCTTGCAGTAGTTGCATGAGTTTGAAAAAGCCAATACTAAAACCTCATGTTCTATGAGCAGCACTTGAGCTCCATGAAGTAGTCATCTGTGCATCTTGGACTACTCTACTGCTGAGCCCCAAACAGTGTTTTTAGTCTTATGTTAGCCTTTGTTGTCAAAGTACTGCTGTTTCACTGCTCTCTTGAAATTTTTGTCCATTTTTCATCTAAGTCCTGGACATAAGAAGGAAGTGTGCAAGCTAATTTTTGTGACTGTGCAGTCCCTGGGTTAGCCCATAGAGCACAGTTCAAGGAATCTCTTGAGCCTTGAGAACAAATGAACTTTGCAATCCCTGAGTTTATCTAACCAAATTTGGAGATGCTCCCAGAGCCTAAGCTAAAAGCTAAGGTAACACTTTGAGGGGTGAAGCTAGGCAGGGCTGTTATCACTTGCAAGAAGACCAACAACTAACTTCGGGCTGTTTTACAGCCATGCAGCATTACATCTGGATTACAGCAGGCTTGTATAATTGGTGCCTGGGTATTCTTGTTTTCCCTTTCCCTCCATATCCCTTTTTCCTTTTGTGTTGTGTCTTTTAGACAGTATGCCTGAGGGCAGGGACTGTTTTATTATTTGTTTTATTTGCAAGCAGTTCTGGGAGCCTTTGAGGCTGAAGAGTGGGGTATAAATGCTTTAAATAAATAATACATGTGTATTTAGTTGAGTCAGTGAGCTTTCCTGAGCTTAGTCAGACAAGGTCAGGGATTGTACAGCACGTTTTCCTCCCAAAGCTTAGTAGCTTTCCTGAGTTGTGTCCTGTCCACCAATATTTCATGGACTGTACAGATCCTGGTGATAACAAAATCAACCTTTGGGAGCTTGAGCAGTTTTGCTTGGGCTGTTCTTCATGCCGTTGGCTTAGCTGCCTAGTGAAAGGTTTCCTGTGAGCATGCTGACTTTAGCATGAAAATCAAAACTCCTGGAAATTTGGCTCAGCTGTAGACCAGTCCTATGCTACTGCCAAACAGCAAGAGAAGAAAGCCAGGAGTTTAAATGCCCAACTGGCTCTGCAGAAGTACGTGCTAGAAAAAGCAATGCAGGGTTCCTGAAGGTTTTTGAGAATGCTACACAAAGGAAGATGTGGCTTTCTGAGATGGTCTGTAATCCTTCTCTGTAAAATAAAGGACAGGGCAAGTTGGGAGGGGAAAAAATAAACACAAAAACATGACACTTTGCCATTTCAGGGAGGTATCTCAGGCTGCCAATTGCTTTGCTGAAGATACTGATGGCTGTATATAGCTGAAGACCTAACCTAACAGCAATTGGTTTAATATGTTAATCGGACAAAAATATAGAGTACTTCAGTCATCTGAGTTCAACACAAGATTAAGCTCAAAGTAGATGGATAACATGTTTGTATACATTTTGAGGAATCTAGCTTAGCCACAATAGGCTAGAGCTGATGCTGAATTTTGCCTAAAGCAACATTTGCTGCCTAAAGCAAAATTCAAGTCATTTTGGAGGTTCCTGTTCGCAAATGGCTGTGGGAGTTTTGCGAGAAATAGACAAATAGGGTAAGATTAGTAAATCTCTGGGATCATAACATAATAAACTCTATGCAACAGCCACTTTAAACAGTACTTCCATGCTGGCTGCTGCAGTCAGCTACTGTAACAGTGGGATTCAGTGTGTAGATTGCACAGGTTATCTCTATGCCACTCACTGTGTGGTAGCATGGAAACGTAACACAAATGGGTGGCAATTAGGGGCCAAGCTGCTCTACATTTTAAGTGCACTGCCTGGAGCAGCAATCACGTGGAAATGATTTCAAGTGGTTTGGAAAATAAAGAATCAACAGCAGTGAGGAATCTTGGCTGTGGAACATACGGTTATGGTCAACAAAACCTTCTCTCTTTATTCTATTTGGCATTGTGAACCCTTGGAACGAACATCAAATCTAATCAAATATCCTAAACCATACATGCATTAAAATATTTGTAATGTCATTGCTAACGAGACTTATTAGATAAAAAGTTTCTGTTATTGGCAACTTGGAACTTAAGGTTTGATCCAGTCTAGGAGGAATTAGCAGCAGGAGGATAGAGATATGTGATTTATATAAGAATAAACCTGAAGGAACTGGTTCAGAATGCTGTGTTTTTTATTTTATTTTACAAACTTCCTATATTAAACTTGGCATCAGAATAAATAAGGTGTGGTATTCATTTCATTTTAGTAGTATATAAGAACCGTTATGTTGGAGAAAGATATTGTATGCAGCATGGGCGCATTTATATTTGGGAATGTGAAACAGCTTTTGGAGAAAATTCTATTGCCTGAAATTTTTATATGGGACCCTTTACCACCATTTGGTATTTGTCAGTCTGCGACATAGTTATTTCTTTATCCCCACTACAGCTCTTCAGCGAAGCTTGCAATAAACATTTGCTCAGCTGCTGTTGGGTGTAAGGAATATGTTAGAAATGAATAATATTTGATTGTGTTAGTGTGATTAATTTCTCATCAAAAATAAAAGATTTCAGCCAAGCACTACTAAAACAACTGAGAGTTACTTTAGACATTACTGCTGCATGCTGCATGTTTGAAGGGACTAGTTTGTTCTGCTGCGTGCACATGGTGAAATAGTTTCAGTTGCTTTAAACACTATTCCTAATTCATGATATATAAAGTGGACTTCTATGGGAAAAGTGGCCTTCATGTTAGGCATTCGTTTGTAGAAAAGGAGATAGCCGAGAGATAATGTTACTAGATGAGTTTTAAATGTATAATAGAACATATTCCAGAATTTAGATCAATAGTATAAATAGTTTGGTTATGGGTTTGGATGGCTCAGGGGAGAATGGGCAACAGCAGAGGCCTCCAACAGATGGAAGCATTTTCTGTTGTGGTTTTAAGCTTTTAGCAGTGTGAAGGAAATTGGCTGGACTTGTATAAAGTTTGTCAACTGAACTGGACCAGCTCCATATTTCTGAGGTCTAAAAAAACCCTATTTTTTTCAGCAGTCTGCTTTGATTGTATGTGAGTGTATTTAATTTCCTTTGTGCATCAACATCTGTCACTTGACAGCAGAACCCTCCGATCCCTCCAGCATCCTCTTATTTACATGCTACTAATTCAGCTTAGAGAATTTCCAGAATGCAGAGAGTCATGTAAGTATTTTCAGCAGAACTTAATACATCCTGGCAAGCTATGCTGTAGGCCAGGGTATGTGAAGTACCCTTTGTCATCCAGACCAGATCTAGTATTAGGGTTAAGTGCACCCACAGAAGCCAGGAGATGTAACCAAACAACAGACCTTGGTTTAAAACTGTCTTATGATCCTGGTTTGTCTGGGCACACATAACCAAAATCCCAGGTTCAGACATCACACAAAGCTATCCCTTCCCTTTTTGTTTACCTGCTCTCTCGAAGGGAGGAATGAACTGACTACATGCTTAGCGCAGTGCTCATTTGCCTTGTGTGATTTTAAGCCACAATTCCTGGGTTAAAGTCACTTGCAGAAGCAGGCTTTGTCTAAAGAAGCTGTGGTTGGTGTCTGATAATCATGGGATGAGCTTCCTGCATCTTTGTTTTGAGACGATGTGTCCTTGACTCCATTTTTGAGAATAAGATAAAAAAAGGAATATTTTCTGCCGCCAAGCCGGGGCCGTCCTGGCCAAAAAAGATGTTGGATCAGGTAGTGCAGAAAGTGAGGATTTTGCCATTTTAGAAGAAAATTTTTAGTGCTATGCAACCTCTGGTTTCTTTTAAATACATTTTTTAACTTTATAATTATAATCAGGTGCCTTTAAGCCCCATTCACACTCCGCCCACCTATGCCCACTCTGGTTAATACGCAGCTGGAATTTTGCAGTTCTTTTTGGTTCTTGTTTAAGAATTTGAATGGAAAAGGCATCTTGGGGCCTGGAAATACTCAAAGGGGTGACAGATAAGAGGTTCTTTATAGGTTTTGGACTCCGTGAAAGCTCAGAAAAACAGGATTAGATCAGGAGATTAAGAATAACTCAGCATCCACAGTTAATCACAAGCAGTTTAACTTGAAAGACATCCAAGCTTGTGTATGCATTGCCATGTTCATCCTAGCGTGCAATCCTATGCATGTTTAGACAGAGCTGACTGGGGAATGCTGGGAACTGCAGGACTTTTTTTCTGTCTAAACATGCATAGGGTTGCACCCTTAGGCAGTAATTGTAAGCACTATAACTGGGAACAAAGTTTCATTGAAATCAATAGAGCTTTTATTCCAAAAATCTGTTCAGGTTTGGGGGTACCCTGTTGATATTCTTAATTTTTTGACCCATCAAGTTCTTGATGACATCCTAAAATCAAACTTTGATTAATCCTAGCCCAGGCTTCCTCAGGCGGGGGCATGCTGGGAGTTGTAGGCCCTTTTTCTGTCTAAACATGCATAGGCTTATTCCCTAAGTCTGTTTAAGATACTAGGTTTTGAAAATACTGTAGTGAGGAATCTCTGCATTTTTTGTGATGCATTTGGAACATTTTTGAAAACAGGGAATGAGCAGCATGGATTATCAACATATTAACCCTTCAAGGCAATGAGCAGTAAGGGTGAAGTCATGCATAATAAAAAAAAGGGACTATTCACACTTTTTTTCATTTGTACTGCAAGCTCAATTTTTCCACTGAAAGTTCAGGCATCTGGATGCCTGAGACGAAAGCAGTGCAGCCTCCTGTCTTTGGCACCCTGCTTGAGGTAGATAGTTAGCTTTCCCTAGCCTGTGGTAGAGGAGGAATATATTGTGGGCAGAGAGAGGTGAGATTGATGGGCTGTTACATTTTGTGTGACTGTATTCCATTGTGCAGGCAGGCTCAGAGTACAGTATGTGCTATGAGTCCTTTTAAAAAAATATTACAGCTTCTTTCAGCCTAAGGGTAAGGAACCTTGATTTGATGCAAACCAGAAACACCAGTGGTGTAATTTAAAACAAATTAAAATTTTCAGTTAGGGTGCTACTATTTCAGCATTGGCGGCAGAATTAGTAGCATCTTATTTGAAAATGCCATTCAGATTAGGCGAGGTACTCCGTTTTAACTGGCAGGAGGAAGTAAACTCATGAGATGTGGGCAGGTGGGGGAGGGATGCAGGCTCTGTCTGATCCTGTTGCCTTAAAGATCCTGTTTCTCCCTGTCTTCTCTGGGACTTTAGCAGATGTTGTATTGGCAACATGGGATAGTAGAAGTGGAAGCTAGGTTGTTTTTCTCAGAGCCTAAGGGTATGTATCCACCAGTTGGCCTTTTCCAGATTGATTTTAGCAGGTTGTGACATCTGCACAAATTGCTGTGATGAGTCTGAAACTGTGGGTTTGATTTTCCTTTTTTTTGGGGGGGGGGTGTTAATAAAAGTGCTTCTTACTGTGCTAGCAGAAGCTACATGGATACTAATCTCCTTTAACCCTTACTGCTGTGAAGTCTTTCATCCACTACTTTTATCAGGAAGTTCCATTTGCTTTTTATAACACACACGCACACACACACACACACACAGCACCATGTTTTTGCCTTGCATCATGCCTAGTCTAGTATTCCTTTTCTCTAACATACTTAATGCATACTTTGGATACTTTGGATGCATTAAGGATCTATGTATATAAGAATGGACCACAATACCGGCAAAGCCCAGATACCTTCATTGATGGCATGGGCTTAAAGGTGGTCTTCTGAGGGGCAAACCAAGAAACTTAAAACTCAAGGTAGGCTTAGCATCCAGTAACCATATGGGAACCACCTTTGGACTGTTAAAAGTTTTAGCTAAGGCTACAGCTCCAAAATAAAAAATAAAATATATGCTGTTTAAGATGAAGAATAATCCCTTTTCAGGTAGGGATGGGCAAACATGCACTGTTTGAGCTCATTGAGGCTCTCTGAATTCTTCCTCAAAGCTTGTTTCACTTCATTTGCATTTCTGAATGTGAATGCCTTTTTCTTTTTCTTTCAATCAGGAAAAATGCACATTTTTCAATTTGGGAAAAAAAATGCTCAATTTTAAAAGTGTGTAATTTTTCCCAGTTGAAAAAATACATGTTTTTAAACTGAGAATTTTTCCCAACTGAAAATGTGCATCCCCCCCATAGGCTAAAGCAGGAAAATGTGGATTGGGTGGGGATTTGTGGAAGTATGTGCTTTTACAAGTGTGCAAATGCACATTTGCACAAATGTCCACTTTTGAACATGGACTCAAGTTTGCAAAATTACAAAAAAATTCCCAGAATTGCATGTCTGCTCACATTCGCATTTGAGGTTGTGAACGGGACATATTCACATTATTTGTGAACAGGAACGGAAACCTCATACATGCCTATTGCAGTCGAATGATATCTGTTATGAAATGCTCATATGAAGCTGGCTTATATTGAATCAGAACACTGGTCCATCGAACCCAGTTCTGTCTGCTTTGACTAGTAGTAGTTCTCCATGGTTTCAGGCTAGTTGTATTTTCCCCGCAGCCCTTAATCTGAGATACTTTTAATGAAGAATGCTGGGGCAGGAACCTGGGGCCCTCCGCATGCAAAACATACTCTACCAGTGAGCTATTGGATCTTCCAAAATGTGTTATGAACAGGGCCAGCCCAAGCCATTCTGCTACCTGAGGCAGAGGCATAGCCTGCCACCACTCCTGTGAAGCTCCACCAAAAGCTCACGAGACTTTGCCAAGTTTCTGGCCAAGTGCCATGAGTTTTGGTGAAGTCTTGAGAGGTTTTTGCTATGTCTCATGAGGCTTGGTCAAGCAAGACTTGGGGGAGGCTTATATAAGGCCTCTCCCCATGTGGCCCAGTCTCAGTCTGGGCAGCTGTTGCTCAGTCTGGTGCTCCAGCTGACCTAGCCAGATGTTAGCCATGGAGTGCCTGGCTGGGCACAAGTTGCTGCTCGCACCACTGTTACACCACAGCCAGACCAGCAGGGTGCTGTCCTGGCAATGGGGTGCCCAACGAGGCAGCTGCTGGTGGCAGCAGGGGCTCCAGCAATGTAGTAGTGGTCATCCATGACCTGGCAAGCTGTGCCCAGCTAAGTGACTGCTGGCGGCAGGCGCTCAAGCAGCGGTGGATGGTGGCAGGATGGCAGCGGAGTGGGTGGGAAGGAGGGGTGTGTGTGCTTATTCTGCAAGCATGGCAAAAAGGTCTTGGGCAGATGGTGGTGATGGGTGCGTGCTTGATTTGCCACCCCTCCCAATCTGCTGTCTGAGAGAAGTGGCTCAATGTCTTTCATACTAAGGCCAGCCCTGATGAAGATCAACATTGTATTTTAATGAACACATATAGAGTTTTCTATTTAACTGCTTATAAGGAGGGGTGCACAGAATGCCAAATGTGAGCTAATAGTGGGAAATTTGGTAGGTGCTGGATTGTCTTTCTTTCTTACGATCCCATTCTTATGTGGATATTTAAACTTGCAGGCAGAGATCCTGTGCAAGGTGTGTAAATGTCACAACTAGGTTAGGTTCATTGTTTTGGTATCTTGAAGCTGAAGCACTGATTAGTACACCCACCTGGGAGACAGGGCAAATTAATGTCTGGGCAGGCTAATTGATTTCAGTTCACGACAGACAAAAGGCTTTATCAGTTCTTAGCAGCAGATTTTAGAAAATGCATTATGTACACAATGGAGAGAAATATATTTTTCTCACCTGGTCCCTAAAAATCCAACAGTAGCTATTAACTGCAATATCCTGTTAGGGTCATTAGCGGTTATGGAAAGCCATCATGCTGAGTTGTCTTTGCCAGATGGATCACCGAAAAAGTTCTTTTTAGTTTGACTGAATAGAGCAAACAAATATACTTCTGGGTGGGAGAGGGGACTTTAATCTGAAAGCAAACAACTTAATATTATTTTTTAGTGCACCAATATTGTGCTGCTGATCAAAACTCACATGGTGTATGCGTTATGTTTATGTACCTGAATCAAGTGTGCACTGTCTCAAAGTACATCCTAGCTCCCTGTCTCTCCCCGCCCCTCGCCTGAAGAGCGACAGCTCTGCAGAGACAGCCTGCAGAGCTGGTGTAGCATAGTGTTCAAGAGACAGAGCTATGTATCGGGAAGTCTCTGGTATGACTAGCCCTAAAGTGGCCCCTGGCAAGCTACTCTTTCTCTGTGCCTCAGCCCCCCCTGCAATAATAATACTGACTTGCCTTATAAAGTTGTTTATAAGGATAACAAGATAACTTGCATCACCTTCGAACACTCAGATGCACTATATAAATATTAAGTATTTATCATTATTTACTAGTAAACAGACCCGGCTTCGCCTGGGTGAGAATAGCTCTCACGTTGATATAGCAATGGCTGCAAGCAAATGTACACAGTGATAAGAGTTGGACACACTGTAGTGCCCTGTCTGAGTGAAGCCGTGCCTAGTGGCACCTCTAACACAGCACCTGCCAGGGTGTACTCCTATAGGCCCCTGAGGGAGGAGTCTTCCCACTTCATTCCCCTGAGGGAGAGGCTCCCCCCCAGCAGGGGGCGGGGGCAGATTGGGCAGGCCTATAATTCTGTCCCGTGGCCTACTAATCTTCCCTGGCTTCAAACTGTATGGACTGTAAAACTATGTGCTGGTTAGGGAAGTTTGCCCCTAGTGGCTGAAGATGTACTGCAGGCTTCAACCACATAGACATATTGGAGATAATTAAATTAATTAAAATTAATTGTATTTTTTTTTAAAAGACCAAACAAATAAACCCTGAGGTGCACATCCCTAGAGTTCCCTTAGTTTGCATGCCAAGTTTCAGATGTCTAGGTTTCACAGTCTTGGAGCTATGGCAGTGATGGAAGGATGGATGGACAAGCACACATCCTCTTTTATTATTATAGATTATTCAGGCAGTTTGGCCCAATCAAACCTTGTTCATATCAGTTCAGTTTAATCTGCTTATGTGTGAAGGCTTAGCTGTTCAATAGTTTGCGGAGAGCATAGCTCCTGCCCTGTGGGTTTAGAGGGAGAAACAACCCAGAGTTTTAATCCAACAACAAACCATGAGTTAAACTCTGAGTTGTTTCTCCCTCAGCAACCCAGAGTTCTGTGTTCGGATGTCATGACAGACTACCTAGGAAAGGGGGTGTTCCTGGGTTTTATAGCAAAGCAGTAGCAGGCAAGTGGGTTAAATGCATTTAGCGTAACTGGCTTTAATTGTTTAGAAATACCAGCTTTGACTTCATATATGGAAGTTCTCCTCACTGTTCAGGAGTAAATTGGGATTGTGATGTTTTGTCAATTAATCATTTTATATTTTTATTTAACCAGCATGCTCGCTTGCTCCCACACATTCACTCCCGCACCCTCACAAATAACCTGTGATTTGTTAACTGTGGGTTGTTTGTTCATGTAAACCAGGTCAGCGGTTTGTTGTTACGAATGAACTGGGCTAGTATCTTCTTCATAGCATCCTTTTACATGACCATCCTTGCTCCGCTTTCTTTTCCTTTGTCTGAAAGCACACCGTTCATTCTGTGTTTTTTCATTGGTCATGTTGGATTAGCTTTTCTCTTGAGCAATCTTTCATATGTCAGCCTCTGACAAACATGAAAGGGGTTAATATGAGGGTGCTTTTGTGAATCCCTTTGAACAGCTTAACTATTTTTGGAAATAGAAATAGAAAAGCAGCCAGGCAGTTAAGGCCAATACACTGGCCTTCCAAATCAGCCCAAAGAGAGAGAACCTCTCCTGTCACTCGAATGGGTATGTTACAAGAATAATACACTGTAACTCCTGTGAGCATACCACCATCAGTCAATAATAGTTAGCTCCTAAAATAAACGGAGTTAACAACAGAGCAGCCTTATGAAAAGAGCTTTAAAAGGCAATGCATAAAAGCCATGCCATAGGAAGCTCTGCTTCCATCCTTGTGATGAGTTGTGAATTGACTTTGCTCCCATCCCTTTCACTTGCTGCTCTTGAGATTCATGCATGGTTATGAAGAGGGCAGCAAGGCTGAATTAATCAAAGACTGAAAATCCCCTTACTTTAATTGAGAGAAGGCAAAACAAGAAAATACTCTGTTTGGAACCCTTCAGGGGCCCAGTGTCCTGCCAGCCACACAGATGTGCCTTCCCAGCAACACATCTAATGGTTTAAAAATGTAAATGAGTTTTATTTTGTTAGTAGTCAAAGTAAGCACAGAGCTAGCTTTTCAGAATGAACCTACCATGGTTTTCCTTCTGGCTAAGAACCATAGGCAGCTGAAGCCTGGTGATGCTCAGTTGTAACAAATGTTGACATAGCATTTAAACCTAAGACCTTCCACAGTACCAACGGGGCTTACATTTTAAAGCCTTTTCGAATGCAGTATGTTTTGATCGGAAATAATCCATATTAAAGGGGTATGTAGGGAAAGAGAATAAGTTCTTTCCTTCTTAAAAAAGTGGTAGCTTTTCTCAAATTAAGTTCATTAAGGTTTTAAAGTATGTATATCAAATTGCATCAAATTATCTGTAAAAAGTTAATTGATATTTAAAATGTTATTGGCTGTCCCAAGCAATGCATGTATCAGGGGTGGGGAACCTTGGCCCTCCTCATGTTGTTGGACTACAACTCACATCATCCCTGATAAGGCTAATGGGGGTTGGAGTCCAATAGCACATGGAGGGCCAGTTTTCCCCAGCCTGTACTATATGATGCTTTGAAGATGAGTTCTGTTGGTTGATTCCGTTAGTTACTGTTAAAATGAGACAATCTCTTCTTGCTTTGGACAAAATGGTCTGATAGTTTGGATTGTGATATCAGATGATTCACATAATTTGCAGCTGCAGGCACTTATCTACCTAGAAAAAAGACAGCTAGCCATCTGCAGCCTGAAATAGTAATTCTGAGGCCATCTGTATAACCTTAGGATAGAAAGAAACTTATATTCTATTGAAATTCCTTAAGATTGGAATGCAGAAGGAGGCAAGAAACTCCACATTCTAAACTTGAAGTTGAGTGGGAAGTGAATCAGTTAAATAAAGTTTAAAAATACATGTAAGTACCGAAGATGGCTTTTCTCTCTCTCTTCATCTTTAAAACTAAATGATGAGGTAGATATTGGTGGTCAGTGCTTTGTAATGCATTTAGCTTAACTGCTTTAATTGTTTAGAAATACCAGCTTTGACTTCATATATGGAAGTTCTCCTCACTGTTCATGAGTAAATTGGGATTGTGATGTTTTGTTAATTAATCATTTTATATTTTAATTTAATCAGGCAACATATTTAATTTTAAATGGAGTTATTTTAATGTAAGTACTAACAAATATTGTGGATGTCAGGTGTTATCTCAGAAGAGGCATTCCCCCTTCTCTCTCATGCAGGACAGAAGGCCTCTTCAAAATAAATAGCACCTGCTACAAGATGTTGTGGGCATTATCTAAAAACAAAGTTTTTTTGCTTCAGAATTGTTGTCTTTTCACAGTTCACATGCAGATGTTAAGCAGATTTAACCAGCTAATTGATCATATGATGTCTCTAATCATGTAAAAGCCCTAGAATAAACTGCCAAGAAGAAAGGAGCCTTCCAGTGCTTCCTAGTACAACAAATCACTTTAGCAGTCACTACACTACTGTTTTTGAATCATCATCTCTCAGCTTAATAAGACAAGATATGAACAAGCCTTTTGCCATGCATGCAGTCCTTTGGTCTTCCCTTGGTGCTGTGGGCAAATAAAGCTGGAAGCCTTCAATTAATGTTTCCCATTTTGTCTGATCTAATGAACTGTGATTACCAGCTTTGGAACAAGCCAGGATATAAAACCATGGTTTTAAGTTGGTTTAATATCGAGGCTTGTTTTGAAGCTGGTAACCATAGTTTCCCGGTTCAGGCAAAATGGGAAACTACAGTTAATTAGGTTTAATCATGGTTTGTGTGAAAGGTGGAGCGAAGGAGTTGCATGAGTAGAGAAAAGTCTTGTTCATACCTTGTGTTATTAGAGGAGAGCCCATGGTTTGTTGTTGGGTTGTGAGCTGTGGGTTGTTTGTGGTTAACAAACCATGGTTTGTTAGCATGGCTGGGTTCACACATCACAACAAACCACGATACAGCAACAACCCATGGTTCAATGAAAACCCATGCTCAACCATACTCTGACTTGTCATGTTGTACGAACCAGGTTAGTGGCTAGGGTGCCTGTCCTATGTTTATTACAGTCAATTCATACAGTTTGTGATCTTAAACATAGTTTCTAATGAGTAAATCCCATCGAATACAGGAAGATATCTGAGTAAACATGCTTAGTATTCTGCTGTATTACAAGAACACTACATATACAGAGCCCATTATGTCTGGTGCCTTTTTATGTTGGACCATATATATATATTCTCACTCTCTTTCTCTCTCATTTTTGCTAGTTAATATTTTCAAGCCGCACAACCAAGTGTAGTGATTGCAAAAACAACTATATTGTGAGACAAAGTCATTACTGCAACTCAGCCCAATAATTTTTTTTACAAGTTAATGAGTTGTGCGAAGTGCTTGGTCTTCTGCCCTTGTTTATGATTTATTGGCAGAAACTATTCTGAAAAGGTTTCACTTAATAGGCATGTGGATAACTTCCTCTTCAAGCTCATTTTGATCCTTTCAGGATTTGCACAACTGTCTCATCTCATAAATTAGCTATTTTAATTAAATGAATTATTTTTAATGGCTGCAATAATGTTTCAGTGGATATTCTCCTGGAGATCAAGGTCATCAGATAGCCCCCAAAATGTTACTAGGTGATTAAAATGCAGAATGATTTATTCATTGGAACCCTGTGGATACGTTTGACAAGTTGCATTTCCTATCCAAAAGTGCTGAGTTAATGACTCTTTGGAAAATAAACATTCAAACAGGAGCTTCAACTTGCTCCATGCTAATTATTACAAATGTTGTATTTTAAGGTTGCCTGCAGTATTTAAAATGCATTGACTTTTCAGCTGTCATAATAGGCTATGAAGCCTTCTGAGCAAGGGTGCTTGGAACAAAATGTTTTCTGCATTGAAACATATAGGGTAGTTGACTTGATTTATGATAATAGCTTTGTGCATTTTGAAGTCTTTATCAATATGTTCATGCTGTGGCTGCTTGGCTGAAATCACAGGGTTTCAAGCTACATTTTTCACATTTAGGGTTGCTTGACACATTTCAATTCTACGGAAACACACCATGCAGCTGGCTCACACATGTTTTCCACCACATGCAGCAAACAAGTGCACATGCCAAAGAGCTGGGATTGGCTGTAAGTCTTGATGCATAGCATGTACGTGATGTGTCAAAAATACATTTGCTGCTGACTCATGTAGCAAGCAGCCTTGGTGCTCTGAGCTGTCAAGAAGAGGGAAGGCAGGCCAGAGTACAAGAGTTGGGGGGATTTTAGAGGAACAAAACTGAGTAACTGGGTTAACGAATTAGTTATCCCCAGGCAGAATTTTCCTATGTATGTCACACAAAGCATAATAATAGAGCGAAGCTTAAAGGTAGTTAAAATAGGACAGGTGTTAGGTTGCCAGCACCATGTGACTTATTTTCTGGCTCACGCATTGCCATCCTGTTGGGCCAAAAAAACAACATCCCTACATCTTGGAACAGTTTCAGATGTTTGCTTGGAATGGAGTAATTCCTTCATAGTGAACATAATGGACCTATTGTCACATAGTGTTCCTTATGTATGAGCCAAAGTTTGCCCTTGGGGGACACTTGCTTAAAGCTGAGATTGTCCATGTTCTCTTACATCCATAGGACTTGCACGTATTGAGCAAATGGGAGAGGGGTATGGTCAACACTGTAATGATTCAAAGTTTATTTTGTAGTATGGACTGGAGTGAAATGGAAATGTTCTGGATGATGATTGTGATTTGGTTGCTTTTAGCAAATATGGAAGAAAACAAGAAAAGAAGAAAACAAAAACGTTTTGAGCCATGGCCAATTGACATCCTTTGGCAGTGCTGACCGAAAGCTGTGGCTGCTGACATAGATCCTGGTCCAAAGCTTATTCATCTCAATAACAAGGTCTACTTGTTATTTACTTAATAACAACTTAATTCAGGAATATTGTGTTTTTAAAAAGCCTATTGTGAGGTTAAACTGAAAGGATGGGGAAAGACAAATGTACTTAATTGCAGCAAAATGAAGAGAATAAACATTGCTTTGTTGTAAAAAATTTACAGCAAGCGGGAGCTGGGATGTGCTCCTTCACCTATGCATTGATATGATATTCTCGAGCTTTAGGCCGCAATCCTATATATACTTACAGGGAGTAGGTCTCATTGTCTGGGAGTATGTCCCATAATGCGGCTTATTTCTGAGTAGATATTTATAGGGTTGCACTGTTAATATATTAGCATATTGCTATAGCAAGGAGGGTGTTCTTTTAAAAAAAAACACTTTTTTTTTTAGTTGAAACCAGTCTTGAGACAATTTCAGTGCTCTAGAGTTAGTAGAAAAAAGGATTGCCAAGCAAACAGAAAACAGGATCATTTTAATAAAGAATACTGTAGGATACGCTCTGGAGAAGGATGAGAGGATTTCCCCCATTCCATTCATTTATTGTTGCTCTGGTTCATTATGCTGTAGCTCCATGGTAGAGCACATGCTTTGCAGGCAGATTGTCCCAGGGTCAATCCCTGACATAGAACCATAGAATCATAGAATAGTAGGGTTGGAAGGGGCCTATAAGACCATCGAGTTCAACACCCTGCTCAGTGCAGGAATCCAAGTCAGAGCATCCCTGACAGATGGCTGTCCAGCTTCATCTCGAATGCCTCCAGTGTGGGAGAGCCCACCACCTCCCTAGGTAATTGGCTCCATTGTTGAATTGCTCTAACAATCAGGAAGTGTTTCCTGATGTTCAGCCGGAATCTGGCTTCCTGTAACTTCAGCCCATTATTCCATGTCCTGCACTCTGGGATGATCGAGAAGAGATCCTAGCCTTCCTCTCTGTGGCAACCTTTCAAGTACTTGAAGAGCGCTATCATATCTCCCCTCAGTCTTCTCTTCTCAAGGCTAAACATGCCCAGTTCTTTCAGTCTCTCCTCATAGGGCTTTGTTTCCAGTCCCCTGATCATCTTTGTTGCCCTCCTCTGAACCCTCTCCAGTTTGTCTGCATACTTCTTAAAGTGTGGTGGCCAGAAAATTTTTGAATTTGCATTGGGTAATTTGTATTGAAAAAATTTCAGTTTGCTTTGAAAAACTTTCTGATGCCCTAACAGAGCTGGGCATCTTGTGGTCTTCCAGATGGTTTGGCCTGCAACTCCCATCAGCCCTAGCCAGCATAACTGATGGTGAGGAATCCAAGAAATTGTAGGCTAAAACATCTGGAAGGACACAAGTTATCCATCCTGCCCTAGAGAGTGATCTAATTTAGCATGTTCATTTATTCCTTGTATTAAGTAAACAACACTGCTAAAACAACAACAACCCCGTGTTATTTTTTATTATTATTTCAATACATCACATGTATATGTCCTGAACTATATGAGACTCCACCAAAGGGTGCTGTTGAAAAACAAGGCTGTTTGTTCCATATGTACCTGCCCGAGCCCTAAGATTATCTTCAGGGGTCCTTCTCCAGGAGCCCTGCCAAAGGAAATGAGGCCAGTGGCTACCAGGAAGAGGGCCTTTTCTGTTGTGGCACCCAAGCCAGCTCCCTAGAGAGGTTCACCTGGTGCCTAGATTGTACTCTTTCAGGCACCAGGTGAAGACATTTTTATTTTCCCAACATTTTAGCATTATAATCTTTTAACTGTGTTGTTTTAAATCTGTTATGTTATTTTAAATCTCTGCTTTGCTGCTAGGTTTTATTCTGGTTGTATTTTTATATTGTAGTTTTAAGCTTTTATATTTTATACTGTTTTTATTCTGTACTTTGTGGTTTTAGGTTTTGTGAACCACCCAGAGATGTCTATTGGGTGGTATAGAAATGTAATAAAGAAAAGAATGAATAAATAAAATAGTGTATTACTAATTGGCTTTATTCAGTTGCATTAAAAATTGCCTTCAAGAACACCTGTCCCAGTCTGTAGCCTCTGTTGCCAGAAACAGAAAATACTGTCACATAGGTCAACAGAACTCGCTGTACTTCTGGCTGTGATAATGTTGAAACTCTGAAAAGAATTATTCGGAAATCCAATACTGAGGCTCCATTTATGGGTCAAGCAAGCAAAAAAGAAATGCCCAAGCTTCTAAGTCACCTTGAAAGTAAGCCATATTGGGATATTTGGAGACTGGGCTGAGGCACACACTTTTGGCAAGCTCTTCTGTCTTCTTCTTTTAATGAGGATTTACTGTTGGTATATATGCCATTCATCTATACTCTAGTTATCTCACTTCTGTTTTGACAAACAGGTCAGTCTCTATGCAAATAATAAATGGACACAAATCTGGTATCAGAAATGGCAATATTAAAAAACACACTTCAGCCTCCCAGGATGCTCTGTCATTGACTGTAAGGTGGCCATTCTTGAACGAAGGCAGATTTCTATACAGAAGCAAAGCTACAATTCATCAACGGGTTCAATTCCATCTCCTGTGGCTTGAATTGGGATAAAGGTTTTTGTTTGTTCTTTTTTACCACACAACATGTGCTAATCAGCTCACCAGTACCACGATTCTGTGTTTCCACCCAACAACTATTTTGTGAATGGCCACTGTAAATGAAAGAATTATCACTATCTGTACTTTCTGTATTTCAATTCCTTTGACCTCACTATTTACAATTCTTCCTTCCCCAAACAATGTGTGTGTATATATACACATGAAACACAGGATGGGCTGTAGTAATCCACCAAAGTTTATGCTATAACAAATTTGTTAGTCTTTAAGGTGCCACAAGATGCTTTGTTGTTTTTGCTGCAACAGACTAACAACACTTCCTCTCTGAAATTGTTACATGTTTTATAGGTTTACTGTAAGGATTACAAGCATGATAATTTGTAATTTACCCAGGCATTTTAACATATTTTAACTAATACTAGTTGTACTGCTGTGAAAAATTTTGCAACCATGTGTGTATATCTTATGATTTAGTAACTTCGTTAATCAGCTGTTTTACCCAATCTTGAGATTTCACAGTTTCATATTAAATTTGTATTAAAACTGTTAGAGATAGACTGGTACAGTAAGCAAAAAAGTTGTTCAGTTTTGAAAGCTTTTTCAAAATAAAATTAACAAAGCATAAATTGCTATGACCCACAGTTTGGGAGTTATACATAACAGAATTTTTTTCCCCCAACTTTTTTGATGAAATTAGCTCAAAAAGTGATTTTCGGTATTTGTCACTGAATCTGTGTGGTAAATGCTTTAATTAATTTTTTTTAAATCAGCTGATTGGTTTCATAATGGAGGTGTATTGAAAGTGCTAATTCAAGTAGTAAATGTCATTTTTTCCATTATTTATTTATTTGTTTATTTACCTCTAAACATTTTTGCCATTCTGCATCTTCAGTTAGTAAATGATATGCTTGAGCTGCTTCTTTAAAAGTATCATATACTGCCCCATTATATGTTCTGATATCTTCGTAACTGGTGGCTGGCACCAACAACATGTAGTAATAGTAATCTCAGAAAATATCTTTCTGTATCTGAAGGAGATACACCATACATTCCTTCCAGACAGTGACCGCCCAAGGCACTGGGGATTGCATACATCAGGGATGCAGAATCTCAGACTTGGGAGCCAAATCCAGCCCACTTGGGATCCCAAACTGGCCCTTCAAGGTCCTGCAGATGGCCACATACCCTTTCTCCTAACCATCAATTGTTTGGTGGTTTCCCATTTTTTGTGCAGTTTTCTCCCCATTATAAAAGGTCAAAATGCTTCTCCTAAGGCTTAGTGACTGGCTGTTAAGTGCTTGAAGCTGCAATAGGCCGGTATTTTTGGTTTTTGGGGCCCTTCCCTTTGCCTTTGGCTCTGCCCTCTGCTGGAATGCGGCCCTCGAGAGCGTCTCTGGAATGGAATTCAGCCCTTGGGCTGAAAGAGGTTCAACACCCCTGGCATATATCCTGTAGCATGCAGCAGAGTTAGAGATGTGGAACCTCTGGTCCATGGGCCAAATGTGGACCTCAAAGCCTCCCAATCCAGACCTCATGGCTCCTCCAAGGTCACATCCCTTCATTGGCCCCACTCCAGGTTACCATTAATATTTACTCCAACTACAATTATTGATTCCTTCCAACTACAAAGAGGGGATCACACACATTGCGGAAGGAGAATGCCTGGATGCAAATGTCTTCCCCCCCTGTTGTGAGCTGGACAAAATTAAGAGTCACTTATGTAGCTCCACCCATTTTTGCTATGCCCCCACCCACTTTTGGCTCTGTCTCCACCCCTTTTGTATCTGGCCCCACCCACTGCTGGAATGTGGTGGGGGAAAACCCCCGGACAGGTTTTGACTGAGGTAATGTGAGGAGCATTACGTAGATCAGCATCACAGGGTAATCGCATCGCAATACAGTGAAAAGTGAGACCATGTCTAAATTAAAAGCTTTAACATTTAATTATTGACATTTCAACGAATTTTTAAAAATGGAATTATTTTTCTGCAATTGTAGACATCAATAGCGAATGCATGCGATCGCATATTGCATACCCTTTCAGCTCCACAATACAAATTAGTATAAACTTTAACATTTAATTGCGAATGTGTCAATTTATTTTCAGGGTGTGATTATTCTTCTGCAAATTTAGGCATCAGCAGCTTTAATTTGAGACCATTCTGAATATCAGATTATATTTAGGGGTCAAAACAGAGTGGACAAAACTTCGTGCTCCATATTAATATATAGATCATCAATCAAGGAGCTGTTAATCTGTTTTAACGTTTTATCTGCTGCTTTTATTGTTTTCTTTCTTGTATTGCTTTGATGTTGTATTTGATTCTTCAGGAAGTAATTGTGATACGCCTTCTAAACAACCCACTGCTTGACACAGTTGACTTTTAAAAAAAACCTATTGCACTGTTCCAGTTTTACCACAGGAGTGGGGGACCAAATTTGATGGTCTGCCCCTGGAGGCTGATGGAACCAGATGGATCCCTGAGATCTCTTGCAGTTTATCTTGCAGGCTTAGTTGGCAGTCCTGCTGAGGGGGTCCTGGTCACCCCTTGGAATGAGGGAATGGCCCAGGTTATCAATATGATCATGCCCAAATGTCCTCAACCTAGTCACAGAACCATGTCATCTCCTTCCGAGGAGCTGAAGGCAATGAAACAACTGTGTTGACACTTAGAGCACAAATGACAGAAGACTTGTAATGAATACGATTGAACACAGGGAAGAATCCATTTGTGATCTTATTCTTTGGCAGTGATGGTGGCAAAAAAATTTTTTTACTTCTCCACCACCATTGCATCTGTTCAGCTGTTGTCCAGCAAAACTATTTTGGGTGGTGAAAAGCCTCAGGGGCAGACCCTAAAATACAATAGCTTGAACCCTCAAAGGCCCACTGTGACCAATTGTTAGACATCTTGCAGATAAAGTTGCTCATATTCATGCTGATTTGGATGCCATTGTTCTGACAGAGTCTGAGATGGATGGGGCCAGTGCATCATCTAGTCCTGATATGGGTACATTTCGGCTTGTGCAACCTGAGGATGTGGACAAACTGCTTGGAGAATTGAGGCCTTCTTTTTAATTAGATCGTTGTCCATCCTGGCTTGTGAAATCTGCTAGAGCTGGACTGGGTACTTGGATCTCTGCGCTGGTCAATGCCTCCTTGAGGGATGGTGAGCTTCCCACAGCTTTGAAAGAAGCAGTAGTGAGGCCCTTGCTGAAGAAGCCAAATTTAGATCCTGTGATTTTGGATAACTGCCAAAAGTTTTATTGCCGAGTGTCTTAAATTGCTTTTGTAAATGGTACAATTATATTGTTTTGTATTGTATTTTTAAGGCTTTAATCTTTTGTAAACTGCCCAGAGAGCTTTGACTACTGGACAGTATAGAAATGTAAAATAATAACAATACCACCTTGCGTCAAATTTGCCATTCTTGGGCAAGGTGCTGGAGCATGTGTTGGCCTCACAACTCCAAGCAGTACTGGATGATTATTTAGATCCATTCCAATAAGGTTTCAGACCTGGTTATGGGACTTATGCCGGGGAATGGATGGGGGAGTGCAGCCCTCTTGGACTCTCAACACTTTCAATACCATTGACCATGGTATCCTTCTGGATTGTTTATCTGGGTTGGGCTTAGCAGGCACAGTGTTAAAGTGGTTTTGGTCCTTCCTGGAGGAGTAGTCTCAGAAGGTGATGCTGGGGGATTTCTGTTCCACTCCATAACCTTTAGCCTGTGGGGTGCCAGAAGGTCCCATCCTGTCCCCACTACTTTTTAATATCTACATGAAACCACCGGGGGAAGTCATCCAGAAGTTTGGGTTGAAGTTTGGGTGTCATCACTAGGGGTGGACGAAAGTCCCTTACCTGTCGTCGAAGGACATTCGCAGTGGGGGGGAGGCGCTTCGCTGCTCCCCCCGCGAAGTTCAGGCCGGGGGGGAGGCTTCCCGCCTTGCCCCGGCCGAAATTCAGGCCGGGGGGGAGGCTTCCCGCCTCGCCCCGGCCGAAATTCAGGCCGGGGAGGAGGCTTCCCGCCTCGCTCGGCCGCGAACGCGAAAGTTTTTTTTTTTTAAAAAAAAACGCCCCCTGATAGGCTACGTGACGATTCACGTAGCCTATCACGGCTAGATCTGCAAAGTCAGCCGTGATAGGCTACGTCAATCATCACGTAGCCTATCACGGGTGACTTTTAAAAAAAAAAGCGCGTACGCTAATGGCGGCCCCCATAGGGAGCCGCCATTCGCGTTCCTTATTTAGTCGCTGTAGTCTACGTAAATGTTTACGTAGACTACGGCGACCAAATAAGGAACGGGAATGGCGGCTCCCTATGGGGTCCGCCATTATCCGTACGCGCTTTTTTTTTTTTTTTAAAGTCACCCGTGATAGGCTACGTGACGATTGACGTAGCCTATCACGGCTGACTTTGCAAATCTAGCCATGATAGGCTACGTGAATCGTCACGTAGCCTATCAGGGGGTGTTTTTTTTTTCTTTCATTGGAATGGCGGCGGCGGCAGCCGGTCGAAAGACCGGCTGCCGCTCCCACCCCGCTCGAACACCCGCCGAACCGCCGGCCGGACCCGCCGCCGGGACCCGCCGCCGGGAGGGACATTCGGCGAAGGTAAGTCCCGTCCCGGGGGGTGTGTGGGGGGCGGGGGGGGGGTTTGGAGGATTTCGCCCCGAAACTTGTTCGGGGGGCCGAACACGTTGGCGCTCGGCCCCCCGAAGTTTCGGGGAGAAATTCTCCGCCATCCCTAGTCATCACTATGTGGATGATATTCAGCTCTACCCTTCATTTCCATCTACACATCCCAGGGAGGCTGTCAAATTCTTGAACCACTGTCTGGAAGCTGTTTTAAGGTGGATGAGGGTGAACAAGTTGAGACTTAATCCAGACAAGACCGAGGTATTGTGGGTTGGGAAACCAACGACTCTGGATGGAGGTTTACAGCTGGCCTCAGATGGGGTTGCACTCCCCCTAAAAGACCAAGTGAGTAGTCTGGGACTCCTCATGGATCCTGCACTAACTGTGGAATCCCATGTGGCTGTGGTGTCCAGGAGTGCTTTTTACCATCTCAGGCTCATATGCCACTTGCAATCCTATCTGAAGAGGACGGAATTTGCCTCCGCTGTCCATGTACTAGTGCCATCCAGGCTGGACTATTGTAATACCTGGTGAGGTTGAGGCAATCAGGTTACATCATGCCTATTCTGCACCAGCAGCCCTGCCTACCAGTGTGTTTCCAAGCCCAGTTTAAAGTGCTGGTTTGACCTTTAAAGCCTTAAATGGTTTGGGACCAAATTATTGGAAGGACCACTTTCACACATATCAGTCTGCCTGCACTAGTCCACCTTTGAGGGCAGTTAGGTAGGTGAGTACATGAGAGACGGCCTTTTCTGCAGTGGCCCCACACCTCTGGAATGTGTTGCCATCAGGGCCCCACCAGACCCCATCATTGCAGGCTTTTTGGAAGGCCCTGAAAACCTTCTACTTTACTCTGGCCTTCTCCTGACTATGTTTTATGAGATTGGGTTGCAGCTGCAGTTCTCTTGTATGCTTTTCTTATGCCAGTGTTTGTTGTTTTATGGAATGTTGGCTGTTACTACTGCATTGCTTTTTTATTACATTTTATTGTTGTACAGCACCTTGGAAGGGCTCCTGCGCTGAAAGGTGGCCTAGGAATATTTAATATTTAAATAAATAAATAATACCACATCTTGGCAAGGTCTTTGCTCACATGGTTGCAATTCATATCCAGTATTCTTGAATGAAAATGAGGATTTACAACTGAAATGTGAGGATTTCTCATGCTGCTTGGAACAGCTGATAGTTCAATTACATATTAGTTGGATAATTGGTGCTAAAGGGTATCTAGACACAGAGTATACTATTTCACCCTAACACAAAAAATGTTCATTGTAAAGTCTTTGTTAATTAGTGGAACACACTTAGATGGACTTGTAGGTACAGTGCACAGTATATTATCTGGAACTTGTGAATATTTTTGTATTAGGGAATGAATTGGCAACTACCACAGCCAATTCAATTAAATGGCACTGTAGGAATTTAGAGTGTAGGACTTCCATTTTAAAAAAATGCACAATAATCCTCCAGCAGCTGGGCAGAGTGCTTACAAACATGTGCCCTTAAGGGAACCAGCTGACTCACCATTTGTATTTCAACCTGATACTTCTGTTCTGGAAACAGACCAGGGAGATGGAATCCTGGCTGGTTGGTCACCCAACAGAAGAATGGTAGAAGACAAGGGACGCCACTGAATATCCCAGAAGGGCTGAACAACATGTTAAATGGGGATACTGGGTTTACCTGAAACAGAATTATTTTCTTTATTATTTATTTACAAATATTTATAGGCTGCCTTTAAGGGCAAAAGCCCTCTCAAACAAAATTAACCATTAATAAGTACCAGCAATTAAAAAAAAATCAGCGCAATAGTCATCATCATCCAATTAATATTTAAATAGTTATGGCCAATTACTTTTGTTTGGCTGAATTAGTGTAGCCCATTTTATCGTGTAGGCTCAGAGTGGCCACAGCACCAAATACATAAAAAAGTAACATCCTGGAAACGTCAACATTGTCTTGCTAAAAGGCGTAGTTACTACTTAATGCAGAGGGAAACTTGTAAGCTTGTGAGCCATATCTTGGGTAGGGTGAACCAGAGGAAGGCAAGGACTTGTAGTGGTCTTGAAAGCAAGAATTAGAGGATGCCAGTGTAAGTGGTGCAAATGCTTGAAAATTTGGCTTTCTTGGTACAAAACATTACCAATATTGCTCAGGCATGTACCTCCTATAGGGATGAAATTAGCTAACCTGATTGACTGGTGCTTCTGGCTTCAACTTGTGTGGCTTCAACTACTAGGAAGAGGCTTTGTGGCTTAGGCAATTTATGGTAACCGAATAGCTAGCTTCTAATTGGGCATAGTGGCAATTTGGCAATTAGATGGGCTAAGTTTTAGCTGTCACAGTGACCAATTCCCTATATTTGGCTGCCATTAATTACGCAGACCAATACTGTAGAGATAATACTTGGTCTTTCACTTAGTGGTCTTTGAGTTGATTCTGTGTAGGTGAGGTGGGCAAAATGCATAGCAGTAACCTTCCCTGAAACCTTAGGATATATAACAGTTGAGCAGTAGCATTAACATTATAACTCATTTCCTTTGGGAATGTCAGCTGGTGGCAAATCAGAATTAATGTTTCAAAACCCTTCTCTTGCACTTAAAGAAGGCTCTCTCCTAAAACACACACACACACACACAACCTCATCTTCTGTCTTCAGGAAATAGACTGCAGCAGAAATAAGATTAGTGTCCCAATTTAATATTTATGTAGGTGTCCTAGTAATGCACATCCTGCAGCCCAATTGCATAACAAAGAAATGTGTCAGCACTGACATAAGCTTACAAATGCATGGAGGATGAGAAACATGTCTGTATAATTAGACTGAAAACTACATCTCTTGAAAACCCACAGAACTCTGATTAAGTTGCGATCCTTTAAAAGGATTCTCCAACACATGTCTGAGAAAGACATTTTGTTGAGTTCTTTGGGGATGGGGTGGGGGAGTTATAGAAGATACTGCTGGAAAACACTGTGTATTCTGGGCCTCTACAAGCAAATCACTGATTGTATGCTTGGAGATGCCCACTTCCCATTTTATATTAGATCTGATCTTTGGTATATACCTTGGAAGAATATGGAGAGTATAAGTCCAGAAGGTAACAAGCAAGGAAGTACTCAGTGGTACTTTTCGGTAAGGTGGAGATATCCAAGATATAGGGACAGTTTTGCACATCCACTGAGTTTATACAACTGTCCGCTTAGGTCAGGCACCAAATAACTTACACATTAATTTCCTGTTCATGTAATAAGATTGCAAGGGTAGGATGTTCCCTGGTTCTCCTAATTGACACCATCTCAATGAATGCTAAGCCAAACTGTTGGGTCAAGTTTGATGAACATTTTCTTGCCTTTTAATATGGGACCCCCACTTTCAGTGGTGGGGGATATTCAAAAAGCTGTGAATTCCAAGGACATTATTGTTGTTGTTGTTGATTTTTTAAAATCAAAATCCAGGTATTATGCACATCAGCATGCAGCTTTTAAAAAAATGTATGGACATTAGTGTAGAGAAAAGAGGCTGGAAAAAAAGTGCTAGCAACATAGCTTTGTTTGCCCTCACTGACATCAATCTGATTGGTTATATGTGTCAGGAGCACCCTAGCTAGCTGCCTCTTACAGTCCCCTCCAATAGCCAACTCAAGACACAGACGAAAAGGATTCTTTTCAAGGCTTTATTCCATTTACAACTTAATGACTCTTTCAGATGCTAATCACCAGCGACTAAGCAAGGAACAGCACTGGGGAAAGTTAGCAGAGTAGCCTAAGCTCCAGGTAAGGCAGTTGGTCCCCGTTTGAAGGAGAATCACGGGAAGACCCTGAACATATGGGCTAGGGAGAGATCCTCCCTCTTTCCCTTGGGTCCTTGGGATGCGACCGTTGCTTGCGCGCCAAACGAGCACTACGCCTCCTTTCCGCACCCTCCATCTGTCGCTGCTCCCTGCGTCTGCACCGAGTGTCCAGCAAGCCCCCCTCCAGCGCTCTCTCACTGCCAGGGTCACTATCTATCCCAGGAACGCTGGCAGGAGGAATCTCTGCCAGCTGCTGTGCCTGTGAGGGATGAGCGCGCTCCTCTCTCACGGATTGCTGTTCCTCCTCAGAATCAGAACTGCTCTGGGGTCCTATTGGCTCAGTTTCCACCCTGACAATATGAATCCATTATGTTAACATGTTCACTATGTGATTCTGGATCCATTTGGCTCTCACATCATGTAAATTTATTGGACAAATTTAAGGAACAAATATTCTAGAATGCAAAGATCAGGTGAACCAATGGAATAATTTCTTGCTTTCCATGTTGTGTCTTGGCAAACTGTCCGTTAATTACACTTTTCAAAAAACTTAGCAAATGCCTAAAGCAACCAATGATGCTATTTGGCCTCAAGTCATAATTCGTGGGGAAAACAGTATTCATAGAAAAATAACCTAGCAATTTTTTAAATAGTGTATGATTTGGGGTACTGCAGCAAAAAGAATACCTCTTGATCTGGTATATTATAGTGGCTAAGAGACTGAGCTACAGAACAGAAGTACCTGTTCAACTCTCACCTCTACCATCAACTCACTAGGTCATTTTCCTTTCCCAAACTTGGGTCCCCAGTGGTCATTGGACTATAACTCGCATAATCTCCAGCTCAGCAGAACCAATGGGAGCTGTAGTCCAACAACATCTGGGGCCCTAACTTTGGGAAAGGCTGTGAGCAATCTGTTCACTCTTTCAGTCTCCGCCCACCATATCTGCAACATACAGATAATAATCATGACCTAACTTGCAGGATTACAGCAAGGTGATGGACATGAAGCACTTTGAACAGTCAGCATTGCTATAAAAATGCTAAGTTTTATTATCATTCCTTACATTCATAGCACCCTGTAAGTAACCCTACCATGAATGGGTTTTCTTTCCCCCCAGTTTATAAACTGGACTGATTGTACTCTTCATTGTAAAAGAAAGTGGCCACTGAAATTAAACCCACATTTGTTAATTGGAATTGAATACAAAAAATGTTGTGCAATGTGAGTATTTCGACCCAGTATTTTGAGTGATCTGGTCTCAAAGGTGGAATTTTGCTGACCAAATAGCCTGCCCTGCTTTGACATGATATGCAGCTGGGTTTTGCTTGGTTAAACTGATATTTCAAAATTTCTTGCAGAGTTCTGACTAAATGTGCTGAAGCTAAAGAAAGCTTCAACACTTAATTTGAGTAAGAGCCTCGTAAAGAAATATGGTGAACCTTGTTCAAGTGAGAACACAGCAAACTCTTTTTGGATAAAGTGTACATGGAGCAATCAAATTTTATCCTCCTCACAATCTGCTTAGGTAAAGGGGCTAATCACACAACATGCTAACCCACACTCGGTGGTTGAGTGTGGGTTGTTTTGAACCGTGGGTTGTTTGTTGAACCGTGGGTTAGTGTGTTGTCTGAACGCAGCACATTTTCTGCGGGATGGGTTATTGTTTTGTCTGAATGCAGCCAGGGCGGCTTGTTAACCACCCTGAACAACCCAACAGCAAACCATGGGTTCTCAAGGTGGCTTGTTCGAGAAAAATAAGCCATGCTGCATGGTTAACAAGCCAGCCTGGCTGCATTCAGACAACACGATAACCCACAGTTCAACAAACTAACAACGGTTCAAAACACCCCCTACTCAACCACTGAGTGTGGTTTAATGTGTTGTGTGAACAGCTATGGCACTATGCCAACCAGTAAGCTTCATGGTGATCCAGGGATCACCTTGGTCTAAAACTCACACTACAACCACTACATTGCACGGGCTCTTAGGGCAATCTGTAGATGTAAAGGGGCAGCCACATTTGTTCAGTGTCTCCCCTACATGTTCTTGTATAACATAGGGATGGTAGATCTGCAAGGGGCATGTAAGTGAGGGGAACTGAACCTGCCCCTAACTTGCCTCGCTGTTATGCATTGTGTCAAGGACTTTTCTCCCCCACCTAGCTCACTTCAGGTGTTGGAGCTGGGCTAGGAGAAAAGTGCCTGCAAGGATGGAGCACAGGGAGGTAAGGATTGGTAAGAAATCCTCTCCCCTCACCTGCATGTGCCTTTCATAAAAATTAGACTCCCCCCACTTTATATGCGAATAAGCAAATATTGGACACCTAATGAGATAGCAAGTTTTTCGAAAGTGAGCTCATTTTTGTTTTGCAACACATATTTTAAGTATAGAAAGAGCTAAGCTGGCATCACTCTACATAAAATGAATCTCAATGGATTTTATGGGAGTTTTAACTTAGACTCTTAGTTGGGGAGCAGGGAGTCATTGCTTATATTGCAAATACAGCCGATGAAGTCCTTTCGTTCTGTGCAAGTTGGAGGTGGCTGTCATAATCTTGTGTTTCACTTGCCATCTCTCCAAAAAGCAAGCCATTAAAAATAATGGAGTCATTTGCATGCAGACTCCCTTGTCATAATAAAATGACTGAAGAAGGCCAAAAGGAGGTGAGGGTGGAGAGGAAAGGTAGCAAAGCTGGTGTGTGTACATGTTTTCTAGCACTAAGGTCATACTTTTGTGCAACCCCAGCCTATTTCAAGCAGTAACTTTTGGAGCTGTGTCCCAGGGAGATGAACTTAACAGGAACCAGTTGCCATAGTTATTATTAGGACCATCTAGTGTTCAAACTGCTTAATAAGAGCTTCTGTGTTGCACAGATGCCTTAGGTTGAAGCTTGAAGGACGGCGGCGGGGGGATTAAATACTATGTATAAAATAAAAACTTAAATTTAATGTTTTTGAATGTGGGCATAAGCCCAGCTTGTCCTTTGTAAACTTCATGAATCCGTTCTAGAGATGTCACTGAATGTTGCCAAACCATAGTCAGGAACCAGTTTCAAAACTGAGGCACATTTTTACAAGCCACCAAAATCTACCTCAGCTTGGATTTTGATCTGAGCCAGGGGAGAATGCTCCTTCCTCTGTCTCCACTGTTAGGTCCTATGGGGGAGGGTAAAGAAGCTACAGGAATCAATTCTGAGGGTGGAGGTGGGATGCCCAGTCTCCAGTCATCACTTTATGTGGCTGGGTACCTCACCCCCCCCCTCAGAATTTGCCCCTAAACCTCCTTTCTATTCTCCCTCATAGAATCTAATAGAGCACCTGGCTTCATTAGGTCCTAAGGGGCAGGGTATAAAGAGGCTGCAGGAATAGTTTTGGAGGGTGCTGTGGGTAGTGGAGCTCCCTGGGGGGAGCAATGGGGTGGGTACCCTACCTCCATCTGTTCTGGTCTGTCCAGAGCAGGAATTCATGAAGCAAGGCAGGCTTATGGTTCATATCCCAAGAAATTATGAAGTTTGGCAACATTACTACTTACATGGGTGCTCAAATTCTTATTTGCAGTTCAGCTCCCGAGAATGCACACTTCAAAAGCAGGAGCTCGGCAGGCATTTGAAGGCTGCAACTGAATTTTGGGTGGTATCCAGTGATAGTCTAACAAGTCTATTTTAATAGGTCAACTCTATGTAGGAATAACATTGGATGTGGCCCTTTGTTTCTCACAGGCTTATCCAGATCTTTTTTGAAACTTGAATTTAAACTTGGATATTTTTGGTTTGTTAGATATTCCTGCTAATTTTAACTTGTTGTTTTCATATCTTTGGATTGGAAGCTGCTCTGGGAACTTGTGTTGAAGAGTGAGATATTAAATGTCCAAATGAAGTAAATAAATATGTTTGGAGAAGGTAGAGAGGTTCAGGTGTGGATAGGAAGTGGGCTGTGGCAATCTGTCTACAGGCACACATGTATTAACAGCATGCGGCTGTTACATGGGACTACAAGGGGGCTAACACCATATTATATGTGCTGTTAGCCCCATGTAGTCAGCCACTAATCTCTCTGCATGTGATGACTCACCCCTAATGTTCTTTGTCTAGTTTAAAATGTAACCTAATGCTTTAATTGGTTTGCAAAAGCCACATGGCTGTATGAGGCCATCTGGATACATTCCAAAAGAAGGGTACTGCTTTCCTTACAGAAAGCAGCAATTTGGCCATCACCTTTACAGAATGCAGCATCATGCTTGTCCTCTGACAGAGGTTAGTTTGCTCTCTGGCTGAGAGATCGAAGATTTGTCTGAAATGGACCAAGTTTCTCTTGGGAGTGGTAATGAGCTACAGTGAGGACTTTCAGCATCTTAGATAGGAGACTGTGGCTTAACAAGTTGTCATGTGTTTCTTAGGCCTTGCCCTTGGGCAGTATCCAGCTGCGACATTCTGCAAACTCAAATAGCACCAGCGGAGCACCGCTGAACCTTTCTGTTGTGCAAGCAGGTGCCCATTATTCTTGCGCAACTGGCTGTGCAAGCAGTTGCTCAAACGGTTGCACAACAGTTTGCACATCGGGTACAAAGCAGTTGCACTACTGCCTGTGCAACACATTGCACAACATGGGGGTTGCAAAATAGATGCAAGCAGTTGTGTAACTGGTTACACAAGCAAGAATGCACAACAGGTAGCACAAGCATAATGCAAAACTGCTTGCACAACCATGCTTGTGAAAATGTAACTTTAGTTGGATCCCTCTCCTGCACATAGTTCAGTACCTATTTTTCGCCAGCGCAACATCATTTATGCTAATGTAATGACACAGTTGGATACTGCCCATAAGCAGCAAGTGTGCTGCTTGTGTGGCGAATGTCTTTCCATCGAGGGGCTCTAACATCTTTCAGCAAAACTCAGGCTGAAGTACTTTATTTAGTCATTTAATTTCTATACTGCCCAACAGCCAAATCTCTCTGGGCGGTTCACAACAATTAAAACCACAAGGTACAACATAAAACAATATAAAATATGAAAGCTTAAAACTACAATATAAAAGTACAACCAGAATAAAACCTAGCAGCAATGCAGAAATTTAAAATACAGATTTAAAACAGCAGAGCTAAAAGACTAAATAATCAAATTTAGCTCTCCCAGTTACCCTCAGCACGAAGCTGTGTGGCCAGGCTCTCTGTAACAGCAGAGCAGCTCCATGAACTGAAGTCAGAGGGGCTTCCAGTAGGAGCACATACATTTTTTTAGCCTTTAGGGGTGGCGGAAGGAAAGCAGTTTAGCTGCAGCGTGCAATTTTGGAGTGGAGAAATAGCAAGCAAGGAAAGGGTTAAATTGCTCCTCTCCCTCCCCCCTCTCTTCTGTGCTCTAAATTACCTCCTCCTGAAGAGTCTTTTCACATTTTTAAATGGCTCCAGGACTCAGGCACATGGGTTTTGCATGTAACGTAATTAACCCCTAAGCCCACATAACTCTAAAGCTGAGTAGGAAGTATAGAAAGTAGGGATGTACGAAAGTCACTTACCTTTTCGCAGGGGTGCTTCGCGGTGGGGGGGAGGCGCTTCGCTTCTCCCCCCGAAGTTCAGGCGAGGGGGGGAGCTGTCCCGCCTCGCCCGGCCGAAATTCAGGCCGGGGAGAAGCACCCCATCTCCCCGGCCGCGAAACAAAGTGTAAAAAAACAACAGAAAACCCAACCCCGTGATAGGCTACGTAACGATTAACGTAGCCTATCACGGCTAGCTTTCCAAAGTCAGCCGTGATAGGCTACGTTAATCATTACGTAGCCTATCACGGGTGACTTTGGGGGAAAAAAAAAAGCGCGTATGCAAATGGTGGCGGCATATGGGTGCCGCCATTTGCATTCCTTATTTGGTCCCGGTAGTCTACGTAAACCTTTATGTAGACTACCAGGACCAAATAAGGAATGCAAATGGCGGCACCCATAGGCCGCCGCCATTTGCGTACACGCTTTTTTTTTTCAAAGTCACCCATGATAGGCTACATAACGATTTACGTAGCCTATCACGGCTGACTTTGGAAATCTAGCCGTGATAGGCTACGTTAATTGTTACGTAGCCTATCACGTTTTTTTTTTTTTTTTTACACTTTGTAATGGCGGCGGTGGCAGCCGGTCAGAAGACTGGCTGCCGCCCCCGCCCCTGACGAAAGGCTGACGAACCGCTGCCGGGACCCGCCGCCGGGAGGGACATTCGCCAAAAGTAAGTCCCATCCCCGGGGGTGGCGGAGAATTTCACCGCCGATTTTGGGGGGCCGAATGCGTTGGTGCTCGGTCCCCCGAAGATTTGGGGAGAAATTCTCCGCCATCCCTAATAGAAAGCTGGTTTTATATCAAGCCAAACCTTTGGTCCATCTAGCACAGTATTGTCTATTGGCCGTAGCTCTTTAGGGCTTCAGACAGGAGACTTTCCCTGCCTTAGCTGGAAATGCCCTTTATGCTACCCATGCAAGTAGCTTTATGCTACTGAAGTTCAGTGTAATCATTCCACTCAGCATGTGGAATTGGCTAGTACAAGTATTCCTAGGGTGTCTTCTCCACACTGCTCTTGTCTTGTAACATGTCTCGTTGTGCAGCTCTTCAAGTTGTCATGCAGGGTTTCCACACCAGTGCCTCACAGACACTTCATTCAAAAAGATTTCACTGCTCGACTGAGACCTGCCATGCCCTGATGCCATCCCCTTCTAAGCTTGAGGTTCTGGATGTCATTCTCTGTGGGCCCTACTGTTTGGGGGAACTGGGCAGAATCCAATGCTGCCTATCTGCTAGCAGAGCTGGCTGCAGGTTCTGGTCCACATGTCGCCAGCCCCACCAATTCCGGTCTGCAAGCGGCCCCAATCACTTGCGGAATGACAATTTAGCACTTCTGGAGGCAAGCCCCCAAACAAGCAGAAACACTCATTTCTGGAAGGGGGCACATCAGCGGAGCTCCCTTTTGCAAGCTCCGCCAACTTGCTCCCTTCCAGAAACAAGCATTCCTGCTCATTTTGGCTTGCCTCCAGAAGTGGTAAATTGCCGTTCCGGAAGTGGTAGGAGCTGCTTGCAGACTGGAATTGGCAGGGCTGGCCATGTGCACAAACAAGGGTGGCAATGGATTCTGCCCACTGATTCTGTAGTGTCCTCTTTGAGTAGACCTCAGTCTTCCATACCTGGTTGTTGCTTACTAGTGTGACTTGATAAATCCATTTTGGAAAAATGTGTGCCCGCAGGTAAGGAAAGCATCTGTTTCCTAATGTATATTCTAAAACGCTTAAACAATCATGTGAAGGCAGAAAGAGGAGTTGTTGTACCACTTTACTTATTGTTACCCATGGTTGGTTTCTATCCCTTCAGGCTGCTCTTCCATAAGCATGCACACACAGTTATTATCTTGAGCTTGAGCACCTCAACCATAGGGAAACAATAAACTAAAATTAGTTGCTTCATGGTAAGTTGCCAGAAGGACTTTAGACTTAGATGAGTAAACAACTTCTTAAATGATGGAAGGGAACTGAATACTGACGGCAGAAATGCTCCATAATAGTTGTTCAAGCACAAAACAAGCAATATCTCAGGGTGAAGATTTAATTTCAGACTATTTCCCTTCAACTGCCTGTGTCTGCTGTTTGGAAGTTTCTCCATGCGGGAGACAAGCTCAGCCTGGTATTGTCCACACAGATGTGGTAGCTTCCTTCTCACTCCACCAAGTCTTGTATCTTAGGCCTCCTCTACTCATGCAACATAATGCTGAGGTAGAATCCTGAGATGGGAGAATAGACTGGCCCACTCCAGATTACAACAGGCCTATGCCATTTTTGAATGCCCCTATATAAGAAAAGCTCCCTATAGAACCAAAAGCAACAAACATGTGTGGGAACATTTTACTACCCCAAGCCATTTTCCAGTGTATCCTGGGGTGGTAAAATGCCCCACAAACAGTTATGTTATCTGTGGTGTCAAAAGAAGTATGTTTTAAACTCAATGTTAGAAAAGTGTTATAAACTGTCACAGTAAAATTTTAGATAAAACTTTATTACTAAGAACTAGGGATGGACGGACTCACCTCCGTCTGCCTGCAGTGGCCATTTGCTGAGCCATCCCCCGCCCCTGCTCACCATGCTGTGCAAGCTGCTGAACAGCCCAGTGGCTGCCCGTCCCCTTAGTGAGCCACCACTTTGCGTGAAAATGGTGGCTTGGGTTTTTCCATAAAAGTAATGTTGCGTAAATAGCTGCTGCCCTATGGAACATTGTTGTTGTTCAGTCGTTAAGTCGTGTCTGACTCTTCGTGACCCCATGGACCATAGCACGCCAGGCCTTCCTGTCCTCCACTCTCTCCTGGAGTATGCTCAAGTTCATGAAGGAAAGGTTCCTCTTGTGCAAGCACCATTACTGACCTCTAGAGGGACGCTGTTTTTCCTCGGGGTTTTCCTGGCAGACTGTATAGTGGGGTGGTTTGCCATTGCCTTCCCCAGTCCTAACTACCTTTCCTCCAGCAATCTGGGTACTCATTTTACCGACCTCGGAAGGATGGAGGGCTGAGTCAACCTGAGCCAGCTACCTGAGACCTGGCTTCCGCTGGGATCGAACTCAGGTCGTGGGGAGAGTTTCAGTTGCATCACTACCGCCTACCACTCTGTGTTACATGAGGCTTTGGAACATTACTTTTATGTAATATTACTTTTATGGAAAACCCAAGCTGCCATTTTTTAATTTTGTTTTGCATAATGGAGGCTTGGCGAGAGGATGGGTGGCCGCCAGGTGCTCACAGACCATGTGGTGCTTGGCGAATGGCCTGGTAAGCGTGTGTCAGCTTGGCGAACAGGGTCTGGGAGGCCAAGCCGGGGGGGGGGAGTACTCCAAACTCCATCCCCCTCTTGGACTCCCATGACATCCCTACTAAGAATTAATATTTTTTTTTGGTCTTGTGGGGTATTTTACTAGCCCCGTGACAAATCTGCCTCTGGTGAAGTAAATGTTCTCCAATAAAATCCCATGGTGTTTGCCAATCTGCTGACACCCAGAGTACTTAAGCCTGCTTCCCTAGACCAGTTTTCTTTGGAAAAACCATGGGGACATTTTATCCCCCCCCCAATGTTGCATGGTTTGGGGGATATAAGGACACCCCAACAGCAGAATCAGTAGATTCTGGGGACATTTTATGCCCCAGGTGTGTTTTTGTTTCCAGAAAGAAAATGATAAGTGGTAAGAGGCTGAGATTTGGTGATGTTATGCAGGTGACTGTAGACAATAATGTCGTGGGAGGACTACCTTGTAGGTCTGTGTGTAAATTCTGCAATGAAGTGCATTTGGGGTACCTCTGTACCCCTGTCTTATTGGAACTGGTTTCTGCTGTGTTAGGCTTCTCCTTGCAGACAATGGTACAGTATTTTCAGCTACCTCATTTGCCTCACGTGTATGCCAGGCCTGAGGGGAGACTACTTTTACTTATAGTCCAAGAGCATCCTGCTTTTTATCCTTCCTTTAATAAGCAGAGCAGATACAATCTTATTATATTGGCTTGCTGCATCTCTTTAGTCTTTGTGCATACATAGTACATTATGCATACCTTAGCCATTATGCCTTCAGTATGACAGGATTCCTGAGCACCTTACTCTTTCTGAAGTAGTTTCAGATGGCACAGTAGTACAGCTGGGTTACCACCAAGACCTGCAAACAGATGCAACTTGAACTCTTGTTACCCTGTCTCAATTTGAAACGGGAACTCCTAATTTTACCTTTTTTTGGTCAGTTTCAAATTTAACTGAGGTTTCCTAAAATGAAGTTAGGCTGTCTAAGTGCTGGATTTCTTGATGGAAAGAAAAATGGTGTAATGTATACCAAATCTTTTTTCTTTCATAAGCAAAGATTGCAGCATTTTGAACCACTTAGTTCAGGTCATTTGTAAGTAGTGCATGTTGTATATCTAATGACTTTAATAAGTTATGGTAGGTATTCATGTTTTAGGTTACCTGCTTATTTATTTTCCCTTTACAGTAGATGCAGCTGGCATTTAGCACTTGGAGCATTCACTGTTTAATTTCTTCCTTCTAGTGGAAACAAATGAAATTTGAAATTTTGTAGTTGATGTGGCTAGAGAGCTGTTCAGTGCTGAGGTTGATGTACTTAGTAGTCGATTTTGCACCATGCCAGTCCATTTAGTTCAGACAATTAAGTCTGAGATTCAACATTAAAGCTAGAATTATATATTGATCACATGATAGTCACTTAGCTAATACGATTGCACCAATTACTCAAATGTCTGAAATGCTCTTGGAAGTTCTGTAAAGGCAGAGGTTCACAAGGGAATGCCTGTGTTACCCTCTAAGTCAGGTTGCCTTGTTGTAATATAGTTCCATGTAATTTAGGCTTAGTTCTTACTGAGGTGGTAAATGTCTGCAAAAACGAGAAAATTAAAATGATCATACATCTACAGAAATAATGTTTGGCTATTAAATAAGCCATCTGTGCCTCTTCTAGGTGTGTGGCATTTATTCCTTACCTGCTTTTGCCACAGATGACAGTTTACTTACACACTTTGTCACAAATTTGCATCTGACATGTGGTAAACGTATGCTTCCTCCAAGATAGATTGAGCAGTAAATTGGCTCAACCTAGCCCCCTTCTCATGTTATCCTCCTGAATGAAGGCTTGGCATGTAGTAGGGGCAGCAGGAGGGCTTCACTGGCCCCACTGCTGATGTCATGCGGCTTCCCCTGCTCAACCACCACTGACATCCACACATTGTGTTTGGATGTCTGAATAGGGGAAGCCTATGTGAAGAGGAACCCCAGTAGTTCAGGATTTCAGATTGTGCGGAAGCCTATGCGCGGGCAGAGTGTACACATGTAAGCGTCCTCTATTCACATGTCCATGGGCCAGAGAAGCACAAGATGTTGGCCAAGCTAGTGGTGCAGCTCCGTCACATGAATAATGTGTGAAGGGGGCTCAAGTGGTTACATAAACACCAGGCTAAGTTTTTCATTTGGTAAACACTCATCTCTATCCTCTCACCCTCTCTAATTTTAAGAGTATACAAGCAGTTGAATTAAATAACATCTCTTAATTGGTGTGTATAATATGCCTAAACCTTTGGTTTGTATAGTGACCCTTATGCATAAACCATCTCTTATTTATACCATAAATTAGATTGCTATTTCATGTTCTGGGATGGGCAAAAAACCATCTGTGACCCAAGAGTATTCAGCTATATGAACATTTTAAATCTCTGCAGTGTGTAATATGTGCCAGCAATTTGACATTGTTAAGTCCAAAGTAATTACTCATTACTGTGATAAGTTTGTTATTCGTTGTCCCCGCCCCCAATACCTTTGTATCCCTCTAAAAGGAAAAAAAAGTAGTTTTGGATCATTAGAATCCAAAATTAGAATTTGCCTTGTTTAAAGATGGGCTTTTAAACTGTGTGTTTCTAGCACTGCTGAAAATCAGATATGATATAAGGCATCAGCTGTAATGGATTTGACTATGAAGTCTATACAAATCTTGCAATTGTGATGAAACCGCTTTTATAGTTGCATGATGCTACACCCACCTACCCCTGGCTCAACAGATAATGGATTTTTTTCCTCCTTTGAAATATACTCAGAATGAGATTGCTCTAAAAGCAAATTAACTGCACTTTCATGGCCACAAATGATGTTCATTTGTAACAGGAAACACCTGCTGTGCCAACTATTTCTACACTGAAACATCTTCAGATGTCATGGGTGGACTTTGCAATCTCAAAAATGTAGTTCAAGCTGTGCTTCTCCCCTATCACTCCCCGAATGGACAAAAATTTGGGAGGAATGCTGAACTGTAAACCTAGAGGGTCTAACGGAGAGCGGCTTGGCATGTTTTGAGGAAGCAACAATGGACAATGAGCAAGGACTTGCACACTCTCTCCTCCCTTTCCCCCAAGTTCACGGCTGCAAATGTGTTGAGAAGTGCTCTGAGAAGTGCAATTCAGTTAACTCTTCCTTTGTCAGTGCTGCTTTGAAATGCCTGAAGCCACTCCAAGGGATGCGGTTAGGAAGGGTATCATAGAATCACAGGGCTGGAAGGGGCTATAAGACCATCGAGTCCAACCCCCTGCTCAGTGCAGGAAGCCTGATTCCCAGGTGGTCTTCCATCCAAATTCTAACCAGGGCTGACCCTGCTTAGCTTTCGAGATCAGACGAGATCGGGCACATCCAGCCCTTAGCTAAATAAAATTGTTTTTGATAGGGATACGCTTAGAAATAGCATGGATAAAGCAGAGGCCTGTGGTTGGGCAAGAAAAAGCTAGAAGAGATGCAGAATCCAGGGATTTAGAGATGAATAAAAGATGTGGATTGGGGGACTCATGCTGGGTACAGGTTGCACACTGTTGCTGAGCAGAAGGAACAGGCAAGGTAGCTAAGGAAGCAGAGGGGATGGGGGCACATTGGACAGTGCCAACCATTAATATAGTAGTACATGAAACAACCAGTGCATGAGCATGTTTAAATATTATAGCTTATAATATTTATATCTTATAATATATTATAGCACAATAAAAAAAATCATGTAGGCAATCTGTTGACAGCTGTCGTCTTCAGCCTTTGATTCACTGCTCATCTGGTGTTTGCTGATTGTACTTAACTCCGCTCCGGCATGTCTGTTTCCATGGTGCTGATTAGCAGACGGAACTAGCATCTAAGGTTGCATCTAAGGCCGATTTGCAAGAGCTGGAAAGGCAGGAATGACTCCACTGAACAAATGGTCAGCTGAAGACACTAGTGTGGAGTTGGACCAGGGAGCTCAGTTTCGAAAGCATTTTTACAACCCTTGAAATCAAATTCCCAGTGATTTGATCAAGGGCTATTGTTAAACACGTGCTTTATTTAACCTATGAACAGGTATGGGGGAAAAAAAGTGAGATAGAATGGAAGGCAGGCAGATTTTTTGCAAGCCCTTCTTTGCTTTTCAAAACAGCAAGTTTCACATTGGAAACTGAACACCACAAAAACTTGGTGCAGCGTTAGAAGACACCTTTTGACACTTTGAATACAGAGCACATTTCTTCGGGTAGGCTCTGAATTTAATTTGCTCACTTTCTTTGAGTGTTACCATCAAGGGGGGAACAACACACGTGCGTGCGTGTGTGTGTGTGTGTGTGTGTAAGAAGTAGGTAAGTAAGGAAAACATTGAGTGGGCTTCTGGTTTTGCATTGCTTATTGTGACAGACTGGACACATACATATACTTAGTGGGAAAGTAAAATTCTATCTGCCATGTCCACTACCAATTTAAAGTCAAAAGCAATATATGGCCATCTGAAGAATTAAAAAGTTCTGCTCTTTCCACTTTTCCTGTGACAGTTAATTGGTTCTGTTTGGCTCTCTAAGTAGGGATTGCATTAACTGTGGAAGAAGGCAAGTGATAGATGTTACATCTCCTTTGTACAAGAAATTGGAGCCACTGTATGGCTGAAGCGCAAAAATACTATTGCTGTGCAAACCAAGAGATCATCATACTATTTATTGGGAGAGGGGGAACTACCTCATGCTTAAAGACATGCGATTGTAATGCATTTCTCTTGTCTTAGTTAGCAACTTAACTGGCATTAACATGCAAGACTGGAGTTATAAGCTTTTAACCACTGTACTCATAGGCAATTATTGCTTCTGATCAGGGGTGGGCAACTTGTGGCCCTCCAGATGTTTTGGCATACACCTCCCATCATCCCTCTCCATTGGCAAGGCTGGCTAGGGCTGATGGGAGTTGTAGGCCAAAGCATCTGGACAGCCACAAGTTGCCCACCCCTGCTTTTGAGAATCAGGCTGAGGTTGTCAGAATTAAATCTCTCATTGATTCTTCTCTATGGTAGATGGTGGCAATGTAGATTGAATGCCATTAGCATCAGAGGCAAAATATACTGTTAAAAAAGTTGCCTGGGGTGGGAACTCAGGCTGAGCTCTAATGTTTCCTCATTGCTTTTCCAGAAAAAATGGAAATTTTGGGAAAACTGGGAATACATACAATATTTACTTATCAAATCTAAACTTATTTTATCACTTTAACAACATAAAATGCATAATTTATAATTTAACATATACAACTATACAGCATATTTATGAAATGTGCAATGTTATTTATTTGGTTATTTAAATATTTTTCTAGGCCCAAGCTGGCTTACATAAAATTACATTATGTATATATACTCAGAAGTAACACGCACTCTATTCAGTGGAGCTTACTCCTGGGTACGTCATTAGCTAAACCGTGAAGGGACACCCAAGACGGGAAGGTCATGGCAGAGAGGTCAGACTAAATACGATCCCTGGGGAAGGAAATGGCGACCCACCCCAGTATTCTTGCCATGAAAACTAAATGGATCAGTACAACCAGAGATATGTCGGTATACCATCAGAAGATGGGACTCCCAGGTCGGAAGATGGTCAAAAGGCTACTGGGGAGGAACAGAGGATAAGTTCAACTAGCCCCAGATGTGATGACGCAGCTAGCTCAAAGCCGAAAGGACGGCTAGCAGCCGATGGTGCTGGTGGTGAACGACGAATCCGATGTTCTAAAGATCAACACACCATAGGAACCTGGAATGTAAGATCTATGAGCCAGGGCAAATTGGATGTGGTTATTGGGGAGATGTCAAGATTAAATATAGACATTTTGGGTGTCAGTGAACTGAAATGGACTGGAATGGGCCACTTCACATCAGATGACCACCAGATCTACTACGGTGGACAAGAGGACCACAGAAGAAATGGAGTAGCCTTCATAATTAATAATAAAGTGGCTAAAGCAGTGCTTGGATACAATCCAAAAAATGACAGAATGATCTCAATTCGAATTCAGGGTAAGCCATTTAACATCACAGTGATCCAAATATACGCCCCAACCACAGATGCTGGAAAAGCAGAAGTAGATTGGTTCTATGAGGATCTGCAGCACCTACTGGATAGTACGCCAAAAAAAGATGTTACTTTCATTACAGGGGACTGGAATGCTAAGGTGGGTAGTCAAACGACACCTGGAATTACAGGCAAGCATGGTCTGGGAGAACAAAATGAAGCAGGACATAGGCTGATGGAATTTTGCCAAGACAACTCACTGTGCATAACAAACACTCTCTTCCAACAACCTAAGAGACGACTTTATACATGGACTTCACCAGACGGTCGACACCGAAATCAGATTGACTACATCCTTTGTAGGCAAAGGTGGCGGACATCTATGCAGTCGGTAAAAACAAGACCTGGAGCTGATTGTAGTTCAGATCATGAACTTCTTATTGCACAATTTAGAATTAGACTAAAGAGAATAGGGAAGACCCACAGATCAGTTAGATATGAGCTCACGAATATTCCTAATGAATATGCAGTGGAGGTGAAGAATAGATTTAAGGGACTAGATTTAGTAGATAGGGTCCCAGAAGAACTATGGACAGAAGTTCGCAACATTGTTCAGGAGGTGGCAACAAAAAAGTCCCAAAGAAAAAGAAAACCAAGAAGGCAAGATGGCTGTCTGCTGAGACACTGGAAGAAGCCCAAGAAAGAAGGAAAGCAAAAGGCAACAGTGATAGGGGGAGATATGCCCAATTCAGTGCAAAATTCCAGAGGTTAGCCAGAAGAGATCAGGAATTATTTTTAAACAAGCAATGCGCGGAAGCGGAAGAAGGTAATAGAGTAGGAAGGACAAGAGACCTTTTCCAGAAAATTAGAAACATTGGAGGTAAATTCCAGGCAAAAATGGGTATGATCAAAAACAAAGATGGCAAGGACCTAACAGAAGCAGAAGAGAGCAAGAAAAGGTGGCAAGAATATATGGAAGATCTGTATAGGAAGGATAATAATATCGGGGATAGATTTGATGGTGTGGTCAATGAGCTAGAGCCAGACATCCTGAAGAGTGAGGTTGAATGGGCCTTCAGAAGCATTGCTAATAACAAGGCAGCAGGAGATGACGGTATCCCAGCTGAACTGTTTAAAATCTTGCAAGATGATGCTGTTGAGGGCATGCCATATGCCAGCAAATTTGGAAAACACAAGAATGGCCAAAAGATTGGAAAAAACCAACTTATATCCCCATACCAAAAAAGGGAAGCACCAAAGAATGTTCAAACTATCGAACAGTGGCACTTATTTCACATGCCAGTAAGGTAATGCTCAAGATCTTGCAAGGTAGACTCCAGCAATTCATGGAACAAGAATTGCCAGATGTATAAGCTGGGTTTACAAAAGGCAGAGGAACTAGAGACCAAATTGCCAATATCTGCTGGATAATGGAGAAAGCCAGGGAGTTTCAGAAAAACATCTGTTTCTGTTTTATTGACTATTCTAAAGCCTTTGACTGTGTGGATCATAACAAATTGTGGCAAGTTCTTGGTGGTATGGGGATACCAAGTCATCTTGTCTGCCTCCTGAAGAATCTGTATAACGACCAAGTAGCAACGGTAAGAACAGACCACGGATCAACGGACTGGTTTAAGATTGGGAAAGGAGTATGGCAGGGTTGTATACTCTCACCCTACCTATTCAACCTGTATGCAGAACACATCATGCGACGTGCTGGGCTTGATGAAGCCAAGGCTGGAGTTAAAATCGCTGGAAGAAACATTAACAATCTCCGATATGCAGATGATACCACTTTGATGGCTGAAAGCGAGGAGGAGCTGAGGAACTTTATGACGAAGGTGAAAGAAGAAAAGTGCAAAAGCTGGGTTGCAGTTAAACCTCAAAAAAACCAAGATTATGGCAACCAGCTTGACTGATAACTGGCAAATCAAGGGAGAAAACGTGGAGGCAGTGACAGACTTTGTCTTTCTAGGCGCAAAGATTACTGCAGACGCTGACTGCAGCCAGGAAATCAGAAGACGTTTACTTCTTGGGAGGAGAGCAATGACAAATCTTGATAAAATAGTGAAGAGCAGAGACATCACACTGACAACAAAGGTCCGCATAGATAAAGCAATGGTATTCCCCGTAGTAACCTATGGCTGTGAGAGCTGGACCATAAGGAAGGCTGAGCGAAGGAAGATAGATGCTTTTGAATTGTGGTGCTGGAGGAAAATTCTGAGAGTGCCTTGGACTGCAAGAAGATCAAACCAGTCCATGCTCTAGGAAATAAAGCCAGACTGCTCACTTGAGGGAATGATATTAAAGGCAAAACTGAAGTACTTTGGCCACATCATGAGAAGACAGGATACCCTGGAGAAGATGCTGATGCTAGGGAAAGTGGAAGGCCAAAGGAAGAGGGGGCCGACCAAGGGCAAGATGGATGGATGATATTCTGGAGGTGACGGACTCGACCTTGGGGGAGCTGGGGGTGGCGACGGCCAACAGGAAGCTCTGGCGTGGGCTGGTCCATGAAGTCACGAAGAGTTGGAAGCGACTGAACGAATAAACAACAAACAAAGCATGCATAGGACTGCAGCCTCAAATATATAAATGCCTTGCAGTGCAATCCTAAACTTGTCTACTCAGAAGTAAGTCCCTTGGAGTAGAATCATAGAATAGTAGGGTTGGAAGGGGCCTACAAGGCCATCGAGTCCAAATGTATGTATGATAGTATGATAGGGCTTACCCTCAGCTAAGTGGGTGTAGGATTGCAGCCTTAGTTATTGCTGTCTGAGAAGCAGGAAAGGATACAAATTTAAAATAAAAGCCAATTTTTAGTAAGACAGAAACAGTCTTGTACAATATTAAGGACTAGCAACATATTTGGATATCAAGTTACTCTTTATAACAACATGGAGAGCACTGAAATCTATAGTACATGTAGGAATTATCATTCTTTAATGTAGATTGGCTTACATAAAAAATCATCCTACACATTTTGGTTGAGTAAAACCTTGTCTTATAAAGTATTTTACTTATTCCAAAAGATACAATATTTCATTGGAGTATTTTCTCCAGTGTTCCCCCAGATTTCCATTTTTTCTGTTGGAAAAATTGAAAAAAACCACTGTGTGTGTGTGTGTGTGTGTGTGTGAGAGAGAGAGAGAGAGAGAGAGAGAAACCCAGAGTTTTTCTGAATTCTTCCATTTTGCTACCCCTCCCCCCACATGGGTCTTCTCATCTCTAGTTCTCATTGAGGTGGTCAACCTGTGTTCTGGTTGTGCCATTTTAGAGTGTCTGTTTGTGTGTTGTGGCGGGGTTGGGGTTGGGTGGGGAGTTCTCATGATAGAACTTCGCTTCATACAAATCTACTTCTACATATAAAGCTAGATGCTGGGAAGACTGGTTCTAGCCTGGCTGTTCTTCTGGCACACTCATTTATTTTGTGCAGGAGGAATTTGTTGGAAGCATTTCATCACGTTTGTCCCCACTTGCTATCTGAAGTGGTAATGCCTGGCCACAAGAGGTAGGCTAACAGTGTAATCCTATACATGTTTATTCAGAGGTAAATCCCAGAGCGTTCAATGGGGCTTATTCCCTGGTGAGTGGGTATAGGATTGCAGCCTAAGTGTTGTTGATATCTGCAAAGCAATGTCAATTTTTAGGCTATTTGGATAGAAGCCTGTTGGACAGAACTGTTTTTTCAACAGTTGATTCACAGCCTGGTATTGCTACTTGAATTGGGAGTGCTTCAAATGTTAAATGGTGGCATTGTATTAAGGCTCATTACCCACCCACATAAACATTTTCACAGAAATAAAAAACAGGAAAAAAAACAGGCGTTTAACATTTTCTTGTGTAATTTTATTGGTTTTAAAAGGGCACATTCTGTGCTTCAGCTGGGTGCAGCTGTGTCAGTGGGAATATCCCTTCAGGAAATGAATACAAAGTATGTCCCTAATTTAATACTACTAAGCTACAAACACTTAGGAGATTTTAGAATGCTCATAGGCTTGCTAGTTGATTGAGAACCAAGAATGTATTTTCCACCAGCACTTGTTGTTGTTCAGTTGTTTAGTCGTGTCCGACTCTTCGTGACCCCATGCACCATAGCACGCCAGGCCTTCCTGTCCTGCACTCTCTCCCAGAGCGTGCTCAAGTTCATATTCATTGCATCGGTGATGCTACCTAGCCATGTCATCCTCTGCCGTCCCCTTCTCCTTTTGCCTTCAGTCTTTCCCAGCATCAGGGTCTTTTCCAGAGAGTTTTCTCTTCGCATTAGGTGGCCAAAATATTTGAGCTTCAGCTTCAGTATCTGCCCTTCCAATGAGCAGTCGGGGTTGATTTCCTTTAGGATTGATTGATTTGACCTCCTTGCAGTCCAGGGGACTCGTAAGAGTCTTCTCCAGCACCACAGCTCGAAAGCATCAATTCTTCGGCGCTCAGCCTTCCTTATAGTCCAGCTCTCACAGCCATACATTACTACTGGGAAAACCATAGCTTTGATTAGACGGACCTTTGTTGGCAAGGTGATGTCTCGGCTTCTGACTATGCTGTCTAGGTTTGCCATAGCTTTCCTCCCAAGGAGCAAGCGTCTTTTAATTTCATGGCTACAGTCACCGTCTGCGGTGATCTTGGAGCCCAAGAAAGTAAAATCTGTCACTGCTTCCATTTCTTCCCCTTCTATATGCCAGGAAGTGATGGGGCCAGATGCCATGATCTTTGTTTTTTTAATGTTGAGTTTCAAACCAGCTTTTGCACTCTCCACTTTCACCCTCAACAAGAGGCTCTTGAGATCCTCTTCGCTTTCTGCCATTAGGGTGGTATCGTCTTCATATCGGAGGTTGTTGATAATTCTCCCAGCAATCTTAATTCCGACCTCTGATTCATCCAACCCGGCATTTCTCATGATGTACTCTGCATATAAGTTAAATAAGCAGGGTGACAATATGCAGCCTTGTCGTACTCCTTTCCCAATTTTGAACCACTCGGTTGTTCCGTGTCTGGTTCTTACTGTTGCTTCTTGACCCTCGTACAGGTTTATCAGGAGATGGGTAAGGTGGTCTGGTACTCCCATCACTTTAAGAATTTGCCACAGTTTGTTGTGATCCACACAATCAAAGGCTTTAGCGTAGTCAGTGAAGCAGAAATAGACGTTTTTCTAGAATTCTCTTGCTTTCTCTATGATGCCACGAAAGTTGGTGATTTGATCTCTAGTTCCTCTGCCTCTTCGAAACCCAGCTTGTACTTCCGGTAGTTCTTGGTTTGCATACTGCTGAAGCCTAGCTTGTAGGATTTTGAGCATCACCTTGCTGGCATGTGAAATGAGCGCAATTGTGCGGTAGTTTGAACACTCTTTGGCGTTGCCCTTCTTTGGAATTGGAATGTAAAATGATCTTTTCCAGTCTTGCGGCCATTGTTGAGTGTTCCAAATTTGTTGGCATATTGAATGCAGCACTTTAACAGCATCATCTTTTAGGATTTTAAATAGCTCAGCTGGAATACTGTCATCTCCGCTAGCTTTGTTGTTAGTAATGCTTCCTAAGGCCCACTTGACTTCACTCTCTAGGATGTCCGGCTCAAGTTCAGTGACCACACTATCATGGCTATCAGGGACATTCAGATCTTTCCTGTATAGTTCTTCTGTGTATTCTTTCCACCTCTTCTTAATCTCATCTGTTTCTGTTAGGCCCTTCCTTCTTTGTCCTTTATCATGCCCGTCTTTGCACAAAACGTTCCCTTGAGATCTCCAATTTTCTTGAAGAGATCTCTAGTCTTTCCCATTCTGTTGTTTTCCTCGATTTCTTTGCATTGTTCATTTAAGAAGGCCTTCTTGTCTCTCCTTGCTATTCTCTGGAACTCTGCATTCAGTTGGATATATCTTCCCCTTTCTCCCTTGCTTTTCGCTTCCCTTCTTTCTTCAGCTACTTGTAAAGCCTCATCAGACAGCCACTTGGCTTTCTTGCATTTCTTTTTCTTTGGGATGGATTGAGTTGCTGCCTCCTGAACAATGTTACGGACCTCCGTCCATAGTTCCTCAGGCACTCTGTCTATCAGGTCTAATCCCTGAAATCTATTCCTCACCTCCACTGTATATTCATCAGGGATATGATTTAGGTCATACCTGAATGGTTTAGTGGTTTTCCCTACGTTCTTCAATTTAAGCCGAAATTTTGCAACAAGAAGCTCATGATCTGAGCCACAGTCAGCTCCAGGTCTTGTTTTTACTGACTGTATAGAGCTTCTCCATCTTTGGCTGCAAAGGATATAATCAATCTGATTTCGATATTGACCATCTGGTGATGTCCATGTGTAGAGTTGTCTCTTGTGCTGTTGGAAAAGAGTGTTTGCTATGATCAGCGTGTTCTCTTGGCAAAACTCTATTAGCTTTTGTCCTGCTTCATTTTGTACACCAAGGCCATGCCTGCCTGTTATCCCAGTTATTTCTTGACTTCCTGCTATAGCATTCCAATCCCCTATGATGAAGAGGACATCTTTGTTTGGTGTTAGTTCTAGAAGGTGTTGTAGGTCTTCATAGAACCGATCAACCTCAGCTTCTTCGGCCTCAGTGGTTGGGGCACAGACTTGAATTACTGTGATGTTGAATGGTTTGCCTTGGATTCGCACTGAGATCATTCTATCATTTTTAAGATTGTACCCCAGTACTGCTTTTCCCACCCTTTTGTTGACTATGAGTGCTACTCCATTTCTTCTAAGGGATTCTTGCCCACAATAGTAGATATGATGGTCACCTGAATTAAATTCGCCCATGCCTGCCCATTTTAGTTCACTGATTCCCAAGATGTCGATGTTCAGTCTTGCCATCTCATGTTTGACCACCTCCAGCTTACCTTGATTCATTGATCTGACATTCCCGGTTCCTAAACAATATTGTTTTTTACAGCATCGGATTTTCTTTTCACCACCAGACACATCCACAGCTGAGTGTCCTTTCGGCTTTGGCCCAGCCGCTTCACTCTTTCTGACGCTACTTGGAAATTCCCTCTGCTCTTCCCCAGTAGTATATTGGACACCTTCCGACCTGAGGGGCTCATCTTCCGGCGTCATATCTTTTAGCCTTGTGATACGTTCCATGGGGTTTTCTTGGCAAGAATACTGGAGTGGGTTGCCATTTCCTTCTCCAGTGGACCACATTTTGTCAGAACTCTCCGCCATGACCTGTCCGTCTTGGGTGGCCCTGCACGGCATAGCTTATGGCTTCACTGAGTTATGCAAGCCCCTTCGCTACAACAAGGCAGTGATCCACGAAGGGGATCCACCAGCACTAGCCCAAAATAAGTGTTTGGTTTGTGCAGTCCATGCAGCTCTGAGGCGACTCCACATGAGTTTGTATGTTACTTGCTTGCTTTCCAACAAACTGAAATCAGGGATTTCATCATTAACAGCATCCAATGAAAATGTCATTTTTGTACTACTAGAACGATTTTTTAAAACCTGTTATTGCAGATGATACAAACAATTGTTGTTCAGTTGTTAAGTCATGTCCGACTCTTCGTGACCCCATGGACCATAGCACACCAGGCCTTCCTGTCCTTCGCTCTCTCCTGGAGCGTGCTCAAGTTCATATTCATTGCATCGGTGATGCTATCTAGCCATCTCATTTTCTGCCGTCCCCTTCTCTTTTTGCTTTCCATCTTTCCCAGCATCAGGGTCTTTTCCAGTGAGTTTTCTCTTCGCATTAGGTGGCCAAAATATTTGAGCTTCTTGGTTTGCCATAGCTTTCTTCCCAAGGAGCAAGCGTCTTTTAATTTCATGGCTACAGTCACCGTCTGCGGTGATCTTGGAGCCCAAGAAAGTAAAATCTGTCACTGCTTCCATTTCTTCCCCTTCTATATGCCAGGAAGTGATGGGGCCAGATGCTATGATCTGAGTTTTTTTAATGTTGAGTTTCAAACCAGCTTTTGCACTCTCCTCTTTCACCCTCAACAAGAGGCTCTGAAGAATCCTCTTCGCTTTCTGCCTTTAGGGTGGTATCATCTGCGTATCTGAGGTTGTTGATAATTCTCCTGGCAATCTTAATTCTGACCTGTGATTCATCCAACCCGGTGTTTCTCATGATGTACTCTGCATATAAGTTAAATAAGCAGGGCGACAATGTGCAGCCTTGTCGTACTCCTTTCCCAATTTTGAACCACTCGGTTGTTCCATGTCTGGTTCTTACTGTTGCTTCTTCGCCCTCATACAGGTTTCTCAGGAGACAGTTTCCTCTACCTGCTGTCCATACCGCCCTTGATTTTTTAAAAATGTACTGAATGTTCCCCTTCTCTGAATTGGCATAATGTGATCGTGGCATATTATGCTTTTAGCAGTTTGTGTGATTCTTGTGCTGTGAATAAAATACTGCTAAGAGCCCTGCTTGATAGTGTTGATAAGCCTTAAGGGAAAGGCAGTATGTTTCTTGTGTTAGCCATGAAACACTGGGTCATGAATTTGGCTGGAGGGACTTCATTTTCTTACTGGCTTATTACATTCTTAGTTAGTTTTTTTTCATAGCCTAAGGTGTGTGGGGGTGGGTAGCTTTCTCTGTAAGTGCAATGCTCTCCTAAAAAGACACTGCTTTTGCTATGAAATCCTGATCCTTTCCCCTTTTGATAAAGTGTTTGCCAAGAGAGAGGGAGGAATTCGCAGTGTGAATCATTTCCTTTAAAACTTTAAAGGAGGATAAGGTTTTCACTAGGTCTGTGCACAGATCCCCCCTGCTCCGCTTCGGATGTTGCTTTGGATACTCCTTAGTGACCCCTATTTGTCTCAGACTGATTCGGACCCGCTCTGCTTCTACTCGGATCCGAATCCAAAGCGAGATTCGGATAGCCAGATGGCCTGTTTTTGGTGTTTTCCCATTGACTTTCATTGGAAAACAGAAATGGTCGTAACTTCTTCAGTTTTTATGATACAGACATAACATTTGGGGACCTCTCACCTCCCCCCCCCCCCCGGAAGGAACTCCATCTACCAAATTTCAGACAGTTTGGCCCAGTGGTTTTTGTGCCAGATGCAGGTGAAATTTGATATTTTCCACAAAGACTCTCAAAACAAAGAGCTATAACTTTTCCCTGTGTCCACAGATGTGTGTGAAACCTTGGCCCCTCCCAGCCCCCCTCTGGGGCATCCCACTTGCCAGAGTCCAGGCAGTTTGGCCCACTGGCTTGTGTGCTTGGTGCAGGTGAAATTTGATGTTCCCAGAAACTCAGTTCAAACTCAGAAGGGATAGTTCATTGAAGCAGAGGCCACTATCCCTAATCTCTGATGCAGGTTTCTTTGAAGTGCAAAACAACCTTTATTCAGAAGAATCACTGGCTCAGCCTCTCTATGGCTGAATACACACATTACCTGGCATGGAGGCTGGAAGAGGTGCTTTTTTAATCTGCTTTTGTTTATTTCTAGCATGCACTAAATGAGTATTTTGAATGTACGTTATATTTTAATATTTGGGGGGAGAGTTGGCCACACCACTCCTGCCAAAGTTCAAACAAGTTTTAATTAAAAACCTGATTCTAGGGAACTGAAGGAACTGATAGTGTAGCAAGTGCACATAATTATCCAGTTTATGCAGTTGGTGATCTCCGATGACCTCAGGCTCTCAGTGGTCTTCTGACAGAGGCAGGAAGACAGAGCAACTCCGCCAGGCAGGACCTACAGCTACTACATGCCAACGAGCGCCTCTATAGGGACGAGCTGCCTGGGGAACAGCAGTGGACCTTGGGACTAGTTACACTGGTTTTCTAAATGTAAAGGTAAAGGTGTCCCCAACCAGTCGTGTCCGACTCTAGGGTATGGTGCTCATCTCCATTTCTAAGCCGAAGTGCCAGCGCTGTCTGAAGACACTTCTGTGGTCATGTGGCTGGCATGGCTGAACACCAAGGTGCACGGAACGCTGTTACCTTTCCCGCCAAAGCGGTACCTATTTATCTACTTGCAATTTCTTGCTTTCGAACTGCTAGGTTGGCAGGAAAAGGAAAGGTTCCTCCTGTGCGAGCACCGGGTCATTACTGACCCCTAGAGGGATGCCGCTTGCGCTAGCATTTTTGTGGCAGACTATAGCGGGGTGGTTTGCCATTGCCTTCCCCAGTCGTGACTACCTTTCCCCCCAGCAAGCTGGGTACTCATTTTACCGACTTTGGAAGGATGGAAGGCTGAGTCAACCTGAGCCGGCTACCTGGGACCCAGCTTCCGCTGGGATCAAACTCAGGTCGTGGGGAGAACTTTAGTTGCTATACAGCCGCCTACCACTCTGCGCCACACCGCCCACACAAGGCTCTTTTCTAAATGAAGGATCTACAAAAGAAAGAAAGAAAGAAAGAAAGAAAGAAAGAAAGAGGAGTGAATGGACCAAAGTGCAATGCTTTGCTCACAAGGGCATATTGTGTCGGGAAGAGTGGCCTGGGGCCACAAACCAGACAACACCAGGGCATATTCTCCAGGGAAGAGCGGCCTGTGACCAGAAAGGCGGATACAAGCTGAGTCAAGCCTGCTAAGAGGGCATATTCCTTTCTAGGGGATGACCATGAAGGGTGACTGCAGCTCTTCCGCTCTGGGGCTAACAGCAACAGCAAATGAAAGACACATCCAGAAAGAAAAGTCCAACAGGCCAGGGGACAGGGGGAAGGGAGTAACTGTCAGGAGCACCCTAGCAGCCTCTTTCAGTACACTCCAATAGCCAACTCAAGACACAGACGAAAGGATTCTTTTCAAGACTTTAATCCTTTTACAACTTAATGACTCTTTCAGATGCTAATCACCAGCGACTAAGCAAGGAACAGCAGAGTGGCCTATGCTCCAAGTAGGCAGTTGATCCCCGTTTGAAGGAGAATCACTTGAAGACCCTGAACTTATGGGCTAGGGAGAGATCCTCCCTCTTTCCCTTGGATCCACAGGAGGCGGCCGTTGCTTGCGCACCAAACGGGCGCTACGCCTCCTTTCCGCATCCTCCATCGCTTGTCACTCCCTGCATCTGCGTCAAGCGTCTAGCAAGCCTAGAGATCTGTAATTCTTTGCTTAGGTTCATTATTGGTGCAATTTCCTTGCTAGTGGGTCTCTGAGCAGGTGAGATGAGTCAAAGGTCGATAGCGCAGCCTCAGCACATTCCATGCTAACGAAGGCTAGTATCTTATCAGGGCCTAGGATGTGGCTGAGAAGTGAGGCTATGTTTATGCCAAGTTACAGGTGGCTGTGCTGGGAAAGTTCTGATTGTTTTCTGTCTGAACAAGCACCGTTAACCTATGCTGGGAAAGTTGGAGATGAACGCTAATTAACGCTTGCTGCTGTCATGCTGCATCGCTGCTGACATGTATGGTATAAATCCCATTTTACCCCATGGCTCTGGGTTCAGAGAAGCTGTCTGATCTAACCATTGGGTATGCCTGTGTGCTGTAAGTACTCAATAAAGTCTCCTTGTAAGCAAACCTGGGTCTGGCTTATCATCTTGGCACCTCCAAACCTTAGCAGCCCACGGCCAGGGCATACACCCTGCCAATACCCCAAAGATGCCTCATATTGGGCTGGCTTGTTTTGCCACACAGTGGACTGTTATTGGAATAAGAAGTGAATTAATATAAATTCCATGTCTGTAGAGCTTTCGCCACTTTCTTGCGGTGTGGATGCATTACTTTTGTGGAACAAAGCAGTTTTGTATTTAATGTTCTTTTAGGGAAGGCAGGTAAAGATCAAGAAATACAGGAGAATGGTGGAGGCAATAAGATAACAGCCAAGAGCAAGCAAAGAATAAAAAGAAATCCTTCTTTATTTTATGTTTTGGGAGGATCAAGACAGAAAAGGAACAGACAGCTCACTTCAGAATGGGGGGGGGGAGCCAAACACTAAATGCTTAGGCTGCTGTAATATGCCTTTATTTAAGAATTTAGAAAGAAACAACTAAATGGGTGAATATTAATTAAAAAGTGCGGGGATGAGGGGAGGATGGAGAAATATGTCCAGAAGTCAATGTTTGTTTTTAAAAATCTTAAAAATCAAGACAAGACAGAGTTGAATGAAAAAATGACAAGGACTCCAGCGAGCAGCAGTGAGGGTCAAACTTAAAAAAACAAACACAGCCTTTTCCGGAGTCCCCAGATGAGCAACTTGACCAATGAGCAATGAAAACGGGGGGAGGGAGCACAGCAACAAGTGGAGAAAAGCTATGTTGGTTTGAAAAAAATCTTGAAAAGACAGAGCAAGAGCTTCAAAAGCATCACTCCTGCTTGCGCAAGGGGTGAAGGAGTGATCCCACGACAAACTAGCTGTTTGCTTTTAAAAATCTAGGAGTGCCAGATAGCAATGGAGAACTAACAAAGGAGTCTAAGAAAGAACTGCAGTGACTGCACGCACGCACACACACTTCTAACCATACACCAGCCCTCTCCCAAAGAAACAGCTTGTACAAGCCCCCCCCCCCAGCCACTCACCGAACTACCCCCCTTCTCCGCCACTCTCTCTGATTGGAGACTGCTGGTGTAGGTACAGCCCGAGAGTCCCCACTTGCCAAAGCACACTCCCTCCTCCTCCTCCTTCCCCTCCGCTTGAGCTTACAGAAGTTGATAAATTTTGGAGACAGCCTGTCTGGACTGCTCAGAAGAGCTCCGAATATACAAGGCGGAGGAGGCGCTTTGCCTTGGGGCGCCTTGGTTCTGCTCTGATCCATTTTGTATCACGAGGAGGCTATTCCGAATCAGCCTGCTTCGCCTTGTTATTTGGGCTTTGTAACAAGGCAGTGCACAGCCTTAGGTTTCACCCTTGTTTGTGTGGCCCCAGAAAGATTGCTGAAATGGGCCTCCTTTTTATAGGGTTTAGTTTAAAATAAAAAAAAATGTTTCATGACACTCCCCACCCCACCCCTTTTTGGCTCAGTGCTAATGTTCTTATTACTCAGTTCTTATTACTTATAAGAATTTATGTAGAATTGTTTTGGCATGCTTTGACAAAGGAAAGTGTAGGTTGGGGTATCTACATGTATATATGACTGGGGAAACCAAGACTGTTCTTTGACACACATAGGAAAGGTTGTCTAATTGAATACTTCACATAAGAATGAAGTATTAATGGGAAAACTGGAAAGTGAATTAGCCCACTGCAACAGTGCTGTGCTTTGTTACTCACAATACCTTAAGCGTGCAATCCTATACATGTTTAGACAGAAAAAAGTCCAACTCCTAGTATGCCCCTGCCAGCATGGCTGGCAGGGACATGTTGGGAATTGTAGGACTTTGTTCTGTCTAAACATGCATAGGATTGTGCTCTAAGTGTAGTCCGTGCTAATACAGTTGAGTCTCTCTCAGGCCTTGGAGGAAGTGTCTAATTGTCAGATAAAAATTCTAATGTTTGCAGCTTGAAGAAATAATATCCATGTGACAGAGCTGCTGATTTGAGGAAGACGATGTACACGCACTATGGGAAAAACTGTTTTTGGGGCTGCCCCCAAATTTAAAACACTTGAAGGGGGAGGACTCTTCTTTTTCTGTAGCATACTGGTTTAAGATAGTGGGTATTGCTCCATCATGTGGTGCTGACATCCTATTTCAAATTAAGCCTGTTTGTGTTGTGGGATTGCCAGTAATGGAAGGCATCCATACTGACAGCTTGGCTTCACATTACATTATTAATATCAAAAGTAGCCACATACATGCCAGACTCTGACTGCTTGGAATTCCGAAGCTTCTGCAAAAAGATGAGGGGATTGTAGGCAAACATACAGGGAACAGAGCCTCTGGCCTCTTTTTCCCCTGATTTATCTCTGCTTGTGGTATATTATCTCTCCTTTAGCATCTAATTGTCCCTAGGTGTGTGTGTGTGTGTGTGTGTGTGTGTGTGTGTGTAGAGGGGGTGGGTGGGTGGAAAGACAATTAGTCACTAAAGAGATATAAGTAAACAATGGATGGAGAAAGGTGGAGATTAGGGCTACAGTCTCTTCTTGCTTTCTGAATTCTCAGCAGTCAAGAGACTGGGTGTTGTTACTTTGGACATGATGGCATGGATAAAACATGTAACCATGCTTTAACTTTGAAGATGCTTTTGAATGTACAGTGCTACAACCAGCATCCCAGACTAAAATGCAGGAGCACTGGCTTTCCCTTCCTGCAACTTGCCATCCTCCCCTGTCGTCTTGGAAACAGAGGGTACATATTTGCCTTCAGCGGAGATGGATAAATGCAAGCAATAGTAGCTGAGTTAATATTGCTCTGTGATCAGAGGCAAGGGCTGTCTTGGGGGCTTGGACGAGTTCATAACGCTGTGACTAGGTCAGTCTGTGGAGTCATTTTGCACAGGCATTTTCCATGATGGGCAGTTGAGCTGAAATACAATGTAATGTAGAGTGTGCCTTCCAGTGACGTGGTCTCCACAGACACTCTGGGAACTAGTCTTTTACAGAAAGCCTTCAGTGTTTACTCTGGCATAGGGGAGAGGGGCCCATTGCTAGTGACATTGCTAATGTTCAGAATTACCTGTTTTGGTATATGAATCTGTCCAGCCCATAATGTACAGCGGTATTACAAATGAAGCATCCCAGAAGTTCTTCAGCTAGAATAGTGGAATGAAGTTATGTGCACACATGGTCAGCAGGGAGTCAGCTGGTTCGTAGGTGCATGCACAATCATATTTTATTGTTGAGCTCTTAATATTAGTTAAACTCTTCTCGATTTTGTGGGAGCTGCATGACCAGACCACCTGACTGAACAGCCTTTCCTTATAGTGTATTTTCTCTAGGTAGATCCTGGTTCCCCTTCATGGATCACTGCCTTGTTGTGGCGAAGGGGCTTGCGTAACTCAGTGAAGCCATAAGCTATGCCGTGCAGGGCCACCCAAGATGGACAGGTCATAGCAGACAGTTCTGACAAAATGTGGTCCACTGGAGAAGGAAATGGCAACCCACTCCAGTATTCTTGCCAAGAAAACCCCATGGAACGTATCACAAGGCTAAAAGAGATGATGCCGCAAGATGAGCCCCTCAGGTCGGAAGGTGTCCAATATACTACTGGGGAAGAGCAGAGGGTATTTCCAAGTAGCGCCAGAAAGAGTGAAGCGGCTGGGCCAAAGCCGAAAGGACACTCAGCTGTGGATGTGTCTGGTGGTGAAAAGAAAATCCGATGCTGTAAAGAACAATATTGTTTAGGAACCAGGAATGTCAGATCAATGAATCAAGGTAAGCTGGAGGTGGTCAAACATGAGATGGCAAGACTGAACATCGACATCTTGGGAATCAGTGAACTAAAATGGGCAGGCATGGGCGAATTTAATTCAGGTGACCATCATATCTACTATTGTGGGCAAGAATCCCTTAGAAGAAATGGAGTAGCACTCATAGTCAACAAAAGGGTGGGAAAAGCAGTACTGGGGTACAATCTCAAAAACGACAGAATGATCTCAGTACGAATCCAAGGCAAACCATTCAGCATCACAGTAATTCAAGTCTATGCCCCAACCACTGATGCCGAAGAAGCTGAGGTTGATCGGTTCTATGAAGACCTACAACACCTTCTAGAACTAACACCAAACAAAGATGTCCTCTTCATCATAGGGGATTGGAATGCTAAAGTAGGAAGTCAAGAAATAACTGGGATAACAGGCAGGCATGGCCTTGGTGTACAAAATGAAGCAGGACAAAAGCTAATAGAGTTTTGCCAAGAGAACACGCTGATCATAGCAAACACTCTTTTCCAACAGCACAAGAGACGACTCTACACATGGACATCACCAGATGGTCAATATCGAAATCAGATTGATTATATCCTTTGCAGCCAAAGATGGAGAAGCTCTATACAGTCAGTAAAAACAAGACCTGGAGCTGACTGTGGCTCAGATCATGAGCTTCTTGTTGCAAAATTTCGGCTTAAATTGAAGAACATAGGGAAAACCACTAAACCATTCAGGTATGACCTAAATCATATCCCTGATGAATATACAGTGGAGGTGAGGAATAGATTTCAGGGATTAGACCTGATAGACAGAGTGCCTGAGGAACTATGGACGGAGGTCCGTAACATTGTTCAGGAGGCAGCAACTCAATCCATCCCAAAGAAAAAGAAATGCAAGAAAGCCAAGTGGCTGTCTGATGAGGCTTTACAAGTAGCTGAAGAAAGAAGGGAAGCGAAAAGCAAGGGAGAAAGGGGAAGATATATCCAACTGAATGCAGAGTTCCAGAGAATAGCAAGGAGAGACAAGAAGGCCTTCTTAAATGAACAATGCAAAGAAATCAAAGAAAACAACTGAATGGGAAAGACTAGAGATCTCTTCAAGAAAATTGGAGACCTCAAGGGAACGTTTTGTGCAAAGATGGGCATGATAAAGGACAAAGAAGGCAGGGACCTAACAGATGCAGATGAGATTAAGAAGAGGTGGAAAGCATACACAGAAGAACTATACAGGAAAGATCTTAATGTCCCTGATAGCCATGATAGTGCGGTCACTGAACTTGAGCCGGACATCCTAGAGAGTGAAGTCAAGTGGGCCTTAGGAAGCATTACTAACAACAAAGCTAGCGGAGATGACAGTATTCCAGCTGAGCTATTTAAAATCCTAAAAGATGATGCTGTTAAAGTGCTGCATTCAATATGCCAACAAATTTGGAACACTCAACAGTGGCCGCAAGACTGGAAAAGGGCAGTTTACATTCCAATTCCAAAGAAGGGCAACGCCAAAGAGTGTTCAAACTACCGCACAATTGCGCTCATTTCACATGCCAGCAAGGTGATGCTCAAAATCCTACAAGCTAGGCTTCAGCAGTATGCAAACCGAGAACTACCGGAAGTACAAGCTGGGTTTCGAAGAGGCAGAGGATCTAGAGATCAAATCGCCAACATTCGCTGCATCATGGAGAAAGCAAGAGAATTCCAGAAAAAACGTCTATTTCTGCTTCATTGACTACGCTAAAGCCTTTGATTGTGTGGATCACAACAAACTGTGGCAAATTCTTAAAGTGATGGGAGTACCAGACCATCTTACCTGTCTCCTGAGAAACCTGTACGAGGGTCAAGAAGCAACAGTAAGAACCAGAGATGGAACAACTGAGTGGTTCAAAATTGGGAAAGGAGTACGACAAGGCTGCATATTGTCACCCTGCTTATTTAACTTATATGCAGAGTACATCATGAGAAATGCCGGGTTGGATGAATCAGAGGTCGGAATTAAGGTTGCCGGGAGAATTATCAACAACCTCCGATATTCAGACGATACCACCCTAATGGCAGAAGGTGAAGAGGATCTAAAGGGCCTCTTGTTGAGGGTGAAAGAGGAGAGTGCAAAAGCTGGTTTGAAACTCAACATTAAAAAAACTAAGATCATGGCATCTGGCCCTATCACTTCCTGGCATATAGAAGGGGAAGAAATGGAAGCAGTGACAGATTTTACTTTCTTGGGCTCCAAGATCACCGCAGACGGTGACCGTAGCCATGAAATTAAAAGACGCTTGCTCCTTGGGAGGAAAGCTATGGCAAACCTAGACATCATAGTAAGAAGCAGAGACATCACCTTGCCGACAAAGGTCCGTCTAATCAAAGCTATGGTTTCCCCAGTAGTAATGTATGGCTGTGAGAGCTGGACTATAAGGAAGGCTGAGCGCCAAAGAATTTATGCTTTCGAACTGTGGTGCTGGAGAAGACTCTTACGAGTCCCCAGGACTGCAAGGAGGTCCAATCAGTCAATCCTAAAGGAAATCAACCCTGAGTGCTCATTGGAAGGACAGATACTGAAGCTGAAGCTCAAATATTTTGGCCACCTAATGCGAAGAGAAAACTCTCTGGAAAAGACCCTGATGCTGGGAAAGACTGAAGGCAAAAGGAGAAGGGGACGGCAGAGGATGAGGTGGCTAGATAGCATCACCGATGCAATGAATATGAACTTGAGCACGCTTCGGGAGAGAGCGCAGGACAGGAAGGCCTGGCGTGCTGTGGTGCATGGGGTCACGAAGAGTCAGACACGACTGAACGACTGAACAACAACAACAAGATCCTGGTTCTTGCAAATGTGTTCATTTATTTGTTTGTTTGATTTGATTTGTACCTTGCCTTTCTACCAGGAAAAATGGTGCTCAAGGTAGCTTACAATCACAAATGAAACTTGATTGGAACAATCATAAAACAAATTCACTAAAACACAATTAAAAACAAAACGATAATAGAGTACAAACAACTTCCAACCCAACAGACCTGCTTACACCCCAAAGGCCCAACCAAATAAAAAAGAATTTGCCTGCTAGCAGAAAGACAGCAGAAAGGGAACAAACCTAGTATCTCTCAGCAGGGAGTTCCACAGCCTGGGAGTGGCCACCAAGAAGGCCCTCTGTTGCGCCACCATCAAATGTGCCTTTGAAAGCAGCAGTCTTGAAAGAAGGGCCGCCTGGGAACCTTAAGACCCAGGCAGGCTCGTACGGGAGAAGGTAGTCTTTCAAGTAGCCTGGTCCCAGGCCATATAGGGCTTTATAGGTCATAACCAGCACTTTGAATTCTGCCCAGAAACAGACCGGGAGCCAGTGAAGCTTTTGTAACAAGGGAGTTGCATGCTCCCTGTAACTGGCCCCAGTCAATGGTCTGGCCCTAGCATTCTGGACCAGTTTTTGAAGTTTCTGAACCGTTTTTGAAGGCAGCCCACAAAGAGTGTGTTATAGTAATCCAAATGGGATGTAACTAAAGCATGTGTGACCGTGACATCAGAACAGGTGCAGTTGGCAGTGTTACATAGTTGTCTACAATTTCCAGGGGGCAATACAACAAGACACACATACACAGCACCATCTGCTTGCATGGGTCAATATAACAAGCCAGGAGAAAAGTTTTGGAAAACAGCCCCCCTCCTCAAAAGCTCACAAAGGGGAGTTATTCCATCGGTAGTCTCTTTAATCTGAAAGTAAAATGTGTGATAATCTGCAGTAATTGGGAATTATGCCCATTACCTTAGTGTCACATGATTCCTTTAATTGGAACATCCTTTAATTAGGATGTGCTTAACCAAGAAAGCCTCTTAGGTGCAGAGCACATCCATAAGAATGACTGTAGCCTAATGAAAATAAATGTCAGTGAGTCACGCTTCAGCTTTATGAAATGCTCTTACAGGGGAACGTATGTGCCTTTTCCTGTATTACACTGCACTGCATTTTAACAGAGTAAAAGAGAGTCAGAGTGTGTATCACATTCCTTTTTTCTAATGCAAGGTATGCAAAGTTCTAAGGTTTCAAATGCTGCAGGGGAGACACCAGCACTGTGTTGAAAATTAAGACAAACAAACAAACAGCATTGCATGATTACATGGCAGTTGGGGTTCAGGATGAATGCTTTAATAAACTGGAAAGTCACCGGATACAAGGAATTAAGCTGCTCCACGTTGGCTGCAGCAGAACCTGAGAGAAAGGACTGACCAAAATGAAAGGTAACAAAACAGATAAATGATCAAGTATTTAGGTTGCATTCCAGAGGGGTTCAGGCTAAGGCAGGAGCAGTCAAGACAGCAGGCAGAGGTCAAAGCACAGGCAAGCAGTCAGATATGTGGGAGCAGGCTAAGGATTCTCTCTCTGTCCAGCAGCAGGCAAGACCTGGGGGGCGGAGAGGTGGAGTGGCAGTTGTCTATCAGGATTTGATCTCCCTGACCAGGTGCTCTGTTCCAGTCTGCTGGGTTCGAGTGTGCATATTTGAAGGCGGGTGCCTGGGACAGAATAGGGATTCTGTTGGTGTACCGTCCGCCCCGCTGCTCAACAGTCTCCCTTCCTGAGCTAGCCGGGGTAGTCTCGGGGTTGGGGTTGGAGAATCCTCGGCTTGTTGTGCTGGAGGATTTCAACATCCATGCTGAGGCTGCCCTGTCGGGAGCGGCTCAGGACTTCATGTCCGCCATGACAACCATGGGTCTGTCCCAGAAGGTATCTGGCCCCACCCATGCTGCTGGGCACACTCTGGAACTCGTTTTCTGTGCTGGATGGGGTGATAGTGATCTGAGAGTGGAGGAACTCTTTACAATTCCATTGTCAAGGACAGATCACTACCTGGTGGGGTTTAGACTTGCTGGCACTCGGAACCTCTGCAAGGGTGGAGGGCCGATTAAGATGGTCCGCCCCAGGAGGCTGATGGACCTGAATGGTTTCCTGACGGCTCTTGGGGATTTTCCTGTTGCCTTGGCAGGCGATTCTGTTGAAGCCCCCTGGCCGATCTCTGGAATGGAGAAATGACCAGGGCCATGGACACAATCGCTCCTGAGTGTCTTCTCTCACGAAGTGGAGCCACACCAGCACCCTGGTTTTCTAGGGAGCTGGCGGCAATGAAACGAGTGAGAAGACTAGAGCGACGTTGGCAGAAAACTCGGAGTGAATCCGATCAAACATGGGCCTATTTGAAGGCCTTCTCTGTGGCAATACGGGCAGCAAAGAAAATATTTTTTTCTGCCACTATTGCATCTGCAAAGAGCTGTCCAGCGGAGCTGTTTCGAGTGGTCAGGGGTCTTTTATACACAAGCCCACAAGAGGAGAATTGAAACCACTCAACAGCCCGCTGTGAACAATTTGCTCAGCACTGCAGACAAAATTGCTTGGATCTGCTCTGACTTGGATGCTATAGTTGATACAGCCCCAGTGCATGTAACTGTGGCCCCTGCTTGTCCAGTGTTGTTGGATACTTTTCAATTTGTACAGCCTGAGGATGTGGACAGGATCCTTGGAGAGGTGAGAGCCACCATGTTTGTTCTAGATCCTTGCCCTTCCTGGCTCATAAAAGCAGCCAGAGGTGGACTGGCCGAGTGGGTAAGGGGAGTGATTAATGCCTCCCTTAGTCAAGGCAGAGTTCCAGCTTGCCTGAAGGAGGCGGTGGTGAAACCTTTGTTAAAAAAGCCTTCCCTGAATCCCACCATATTGGATAATTATCGGCCAGTCTCCAGTATTCCATTTCTGGGCAAGATATTGGAGCACGTGGTGGCCTCCCAACTCCAGGGATTCCTGGATGAGACAGATTATCTAGATCCATTTCAGTCTGGCTTTAGACCCGGTTATGGGACAGAAACAGCTTTGGTCGCTTTGGTGGATGACCTATGCTGGGAACTAGACAGGGAGGAGTGTGACCCTGTTGGTTCTGCTGGACCTTTCAGCAGCTTTCAATACCGTCAACCATGGTATCCTTCTGGGCTGCCTCACTGGGATGGGACTTGGAGGCACTGTTTTACAGTGGCTCCATTCCTTCTTGGAGGGGCGGACCCAGAAGGTGGTGCTGGGGGACTCCTGTTCGACTCCCTGGCCATTGGCCTGTGGAGTTCCTCAGGGTTCTGTTTTGTCCCCCATGCTGTTTAACACATACATGAAACCACCGGGAGAGGTTGTCCAGAGTTTTGGGGTTTGGTGTCACCAGTACGCTGATGACACCCAACTCTACTTTTCCTTTCCATCTAATTCCAAGGAAGCTGTTGGGGTGCTAAACTGGTGTCTGTTGGCAGTAATGGACTAGATGAGGGCAAACAAATTGAAGCTTAATGAAAATAAACAAACAAATAAAATTAATTCAGACAAGACAGAGGTACTCCTGGTCAGTCGAAAGGTAGATCAGGGGATAGGGATTCAGCTTGTGCTGGATGGGGTTACACTCCCCCTGAAGACACAGGTTTGCAGCTTGGGTATACTTCTGGATTCAGCCCTGAGCCTGGATGCCCAGGTTTCAGTGGTGGCCAGGAGTGCATTTGCACAGTTAAAACTAGTGCAGCAGCTATGCCCATTCCTTGAGATGTCTGACTTGGCCACAGTAACACATGCCTTAGTTACATCCCATTTGGATTACCGTAACACGCTGTACGTGGGGCTGCCTCTGAAGAGTGCTTGGAAACTTCAGTTGGTTCGAATAGCGGCTGCCAGACTGTTGATTGGCTACAGGGAGCATACAACTCCCCTGTTAAAACAGTTTCAGGGGCTCCCAGTCTGTTTCCAGGCACAATTCTAAGAGCTGGTCATATCCTATAAAGCCCTATATGGCTCGGGTCCAGGTTATCTGAAATACCGTATTCTCCCCTATGAGGCTACTTGTGCCCTGAGATCTTCAGGAGAGGCCCTTCTCATGGTCCCACCACCATCACAGGCTTGTCTGGTGGGAACACAGGAGAGGGCCTTCTCGGTGGCTGCCCCAAGGCTCTGGAACTCCCTTCCCAGGGAGGCAAGAGTGTCACCCTCCTTGGTATGCTTTCGCAGGCAGGTAAAAAACTTTTTTGTTCCAGCAGGCCTTTGGGGATAGCTAGTCTGGACCTGTGAGAATATGATGGTGGTACTATTGTTTATATTTCTTGTTGTCTTTTAAAATTTTGATATTTTATATAATTTTAATATTATTGATGATTTAATTATATTTTTAATTTTTGTATATTTTTATTTATAGTTTTTAACTGTATAAGTTTTTAATGTTGTGAAGCTGCCTTGAGTCCCAGTATTGGGGAAAAGGTGGGAGATGATGATGATGGTGGCAGGAGTGGTCAAGATAGCAGGCAGATGTCAAAACACAGTGAGGCAGTCAGATACATTACACAGTCTAGAAGCAGAGTCAAGAAGAAGTCCAAGGGTCAGTATCACGGAGCATCAATCACAGGGCAAGGTCGCAAACACAAGAACTGAAAGAACAGCATTGCTTCCAGCACTGGTTAGGCCGCCACTTTTATTACCAGAGCCTGCTGAGCCCCATCCAGGGCTCAGCTGCAGTACATTAGAGCTCTCTGGCCAGAGCCCTACTCATGAGGCGTCCTTCTTTGCAAGCAGGCTCTCCTTCTCATAGGAGCCCTACTAGCCTGCCACTTGAGGCGACAACGCTCCTGGGACACAAGGGATTGCTCAGCCTCTGCCTCAAAGGCAAAATCCCCTCTCCCAGCAGGGATGGACCTACAGCCATCTCCCCCGAGGGCCCAGGCTCCTCCTGGTCTGGTGACAGTGACTGATCTGGGGTGCTCTCAGTTTCTGAGAGCTCCAGCTGTTCCTCTGAGGAGGATTCCTCCAGTGGGGGCATGACATAAGCAAGTCTTAAAATGGATGCTAGTGTCTTAGGGTGCTTCCAGATGAGGCTTTTATAATGCCATGACCCTGCCTCATTCACAGAATTTTACAGGGGGTCCAGATGACATCAGCATCCAATCGCTATCCTCCCATGCTTCCCCACTGCTTCCTCTGTCTTTTTATTATTACTGTGGAAAATCTGTTTAGTAAGAAAAGATGTAAGAAAAGTTGCATAGTGCTTCCCAGTTGTTAGCACCTGTCTGTCTGGAATCCCCCTCAAGCTTTGTTCAGCTACTCTCCAGCAAAGGGCAACTCCTCATACTAGGCAGGGTATCAGCTAATATTTGGTTGAGACATCTTTGCATGTTGGTGCCACCAAAATAGGTAACAAAAGCTGATGCAGAATAGTGGCTTAAGTAGTGGGCTACAAGTCAAGAAGGCCCTGATTCAAAATATTACCTGTGCTGTGAACTCAGGCAAGGCATTCTCTAGCTCAGTCTCCACTCTGTAGTGTAGGGACAACAGCCTGGTACTATTGATGGACAGGTTGGTGGCAGGGTGGGGGAGCCCCAGTACAGTTATTGGTCTGGTTTGCACATAATGCTAACCCAGGGTTTGGTTTGTTGAGCTCTGGACTGTTGTAACGTGCGAACGCAGCCGCACTAACAAGCCATTGTTTATAACCACAGACAACTCAGAAAGAGAACTCATGGTTTATTGTTGGTAGGGATGTACGAAAGTCACTTACCTGTTCACGGATTATGTTGATGGTGGGGGGGGCATTCCATCCCTCCCCCTGGAATCCTCGCCGGGGGGGAGGCGCTCCGTTCCTCCCCTCTGGAATTCTCTGAGGCTGGCTTTGCTCTGCGGCAGCTCCGCGGAGCAGCTGGCCAAGCCCAGCCAGGCTAGGGTTGGCGGAGAATTTCTCCCCGAAACTTTGGGGGGCCGAGCGCCAACATGTTCAGCCCCCCAAACAAGTTTCGGGGAGAAATTCTCCGAACCCCCCCGCCCCCCCCCGGGACAGGACTTACCTTCACCGAATGTCCCTCCCGGTGGCTGGTCCGGCCGGCGGTTCGGCGGGTGTTCGAGCGAGGCGGGAGCGGCAGCCGGTCTTTCGACCGGCTGCCGCCGCCGCCATTGCAATGAAAGAAAAAAAAAAACGCCCCCTGATAGGCTACGTGACGATTCACGTAGCCTATCACGGCTAGATTTGCAAAGTCAGCCGTGATAGGCTACGTCAATCGTCACGTAGCCTATCACGGGTGACTTTAAAAAAAAAAAAAAGTGTGTACGGATAATGGCGGCCCCCATAGGGAGCCGCCATTCCCCTTCCTTATTTGGTCGCTGTAGTCTACGTAAAGATTTACGTAGACTACAGCGACTAAATAAGGAACGCGAATGGCGGCTAGATTTGCAGATCTAGCCGTGATAGGCTACGTGAATCGTCACGTAGCCTATCAGGGGGCGTTTTTTTGTTTTTTGTTTAACTTTCGCGTTCGCGGCCGGGCGAGGCGGGAAGCCTCCTCCCCGGCCTGAATTTCGGCCGGGGCGAGGCGGGAAGCCTCCCCCCCGGCCTGAATTTTGGCCGGGGCGAGGCGGGAAGCCTCCCCCCCCAGCCTGAACTTCGCGGGGAGACCAGCGAAGCGCCTCCCCCCCACCGCGAACGTCCTTCGAGGACAGGTAAGTGACTTTCGTCCACCCCTAAGCCAGGCCAGAGCCGTCCGCAGCCGGATTTCCGGCCTCGGAGGGCTCTGGGTAAAAAAACAACAACAAAAACCGCGGACGCAAATGGCGGCGGCTACGGCCGCCGCCATTTGCGTTCCTTATTTTTGCCCTCTTAATCTACGTAAATATTTATGTAGAATATGATGGCGAAAATCAAGGGGAACGCAAATAGCATAGCGGGCGCTATTTGCGTCCCTTTTTGATTCCCCGTTTTAGCCTACGTAAACATTTACGTAGGCTAAAACGGGGAATCAAAAAGGGACGCAAATAGTGCCCGCTACGCTATTTGTGTTCCCCTTGATTTTCGCCGTCATAGTCTACGTAAATATTTACGTAAATTAAGAGGGCAAAAATAAGGAACGCAAATGGCGGCAGCCATAGCTGCCGCCATTTGCGTATGCAGTTTTGTTTTGTTTTTTAACCCACTCAGCCATGATAGGCTACGTAAAGATTTACGTACCCTATCACGTCGTGTTTTTTTTTTTTAAACCTAGTCAAGATAGGCTACGTAAATCTTTACGTAGCCTATCACGTCTTTCTTTTTCCTTTTCTTTTACAAGAGTGGAAATGGCGGCGGCGGTAGCCCCCGGAAGATCCACCCCAGATGAGTCTCGTCCCGGGGGGGATCCGCAGGGGGGAAGGGGGGTGGCAGGCCGTTCCACCACGGAGTTCGGGGGGCCAAATGCACTGGCATTCGGCCTCACCGTGATCCGTGGTGGAATTCGCTGCCATCCCTAATTGTTGGGTTGTAAACTCTGGGTTGTTTAAACCATGGGTTGTCGTTATGTGAAAAACAAGACCCATGGGTTGTTCATGGGTTGTTTCACCAGGCTACAGAGGTGACAGGCAAGAATGGTAAAGACTAGCCCAGCTGCTCTATATGCCAGTACAACAGTGCTGCAAAGGCATTTGTGATACAGGGAGGGAAGGAGCAGGCAAAGGAGGAGGGAAACAAACAATCGAGGGACTGAGAAAGCAAACCAAGGTTTGTTTGACTGTCTGCTAGACAAACCATGGGTAGGGCAACACACTCTGGGTTAAATAAATCATGGTTTACTGTTATGTGCAAAGCAGGCCAATGCTTTTAAAATGCATTGACTCCTCCAAGTGTAGAATATATGGCAGGTATACCTAGTGTATGTACAATGTAAATATTAACACCCACCCACCACCACCACACATGCACAAAGCCGAAGCTGTAGACCTGCGGTCTGTTAAACATGTCCCAGTGAAAACAGTGGCTAACACTTCAGTGTATAAGAAGAAGCCAATAACAAGTGTATATGTCATGGGAAGGTACACTGAATCTGAGCACCGTATGCTATCTGACTGTGCTAAATATTTGTCCTAATGATTTTATCAGGAGCTGAAAGAAGTGTGTGTGTTAAATATTTCACTTCATAGCCACAGCTGCTGTGGTTTAGAAACCAAACACTTGACATGAAACCTCAACTGGCAAGGTTAGATTAGCTTGAGACTTGTCACCTTGCTTGGAAAACAAAACTGTGGTGACGGGGCCCAGAGCCAAATGCTTTAAATTTTGCCCTATACTTTGTTTTGTAACCCTTGCCATTTTGTAGAAGAGCTGGAAAACTATTTGAGTGCATGTGGGCCATTTAATCCGATTTTGTTTGGTTACCTGAGTAAACGGTGCCCTGTAGATCCATTCAAAGTATGCCAGCCTGTTGCCTCTTCCATAGGTAGGTGGCTTTGATGTAGTCCAGGAACTCATCCTGTTTAGGAGGGTCCTTAGGTGGTCTTCAGCAGGCTTAGCCTCAGTTGAAGAGCTGCAGAGAAGTGACGTTGTGACACTTCCTTCTTGCTTCCTTAAAAAAAATGTACGGTGTACCTCACCAATCTTGAAGATTTTCTGAATTAACATAGAATCCTTTTTCTCACATACAGAGGACCAAGAGCATCACTATAAAGAACCCACCTGGGCATGAGCCGCGGATCTTTTTTGAGCTATGCCCCGGATCTCTTGAGCTGTCCTAATTGCCATTTTTAAAAACATTTTCCCATTGACTTGCATTGGAAAACAGAAAGGGACATAACTTTTTTAGTTTGTATGATAAATATATGAAATCTGGAGACCTGGTAGCCCCCATAGAGCTGATTGAACCTGCCCAATGTCAGGCAGTTAGGTACAGTGGCTTTTGTGCTAGTCACAGATAAAATTTGCTGTTTTCAAGAAAATCTGTCAAAGCAAAGAGCTATCATATTTTGTGCGTCCACATAAATTCATGGAATTTGGGGACTGGCATTCCCTATGGAGCTGACTGAACCTGCCAAATTTCAGACAGTTAGGTCCAGTGGCTTTTGTGCTTGTCACAGGTAAAATTTGCTATTTTCAAGAAAATCTGTCAAAGCAAAGAGCTATCATATTTTGTGCGTCCACAGAAATTCATGGAATTTGGGAACCTGGCAGCCCCTATGGAGCTGACTGAACCTGCCAAACTTCAGACAGTTAGGTCCAGTGGCATTTGTTCTAGCCATGCATAAAGTTTCCTTTTCCTCAAAGGCTAAAGTTTTCTTTTCTCAAAGGATAATTTTTGTAAACTGCCCAGAGAGCTTCAGCTATTGGGAGGTATAGAAATGAAATAAAAAAATAAAAAAAACAAAAAGTAAAACCTGTCAAGCCACAGAGGGGATTAGAGATCTTGATCAGAAAGTGTTTAAGGTGACCATTAGGAGGTCACTATCTCTAATCTCTGATGTAGGTATTTTTTGAGGTGCAAAAAACCTCTCTCCCCCTACTTTTCTGCTCTTATCTGACCAGTGTTGGGAGCTTGCTTGCAATGAAATTTTGAAGAGGGAGAAGGAAGGGAAGAAAGAGCTCCATGTGAAATACTGGTATTTCACACAGTATCTGATTTTATTGCCCCAAACTAGAATCTTTGGATTCTGCAGAAGTAGCTTTAGTACAGCAAAGGATGCAATCAGCCTTTACAAACATCTCCCTTCCCCCTGCACTTTAATTTCTCCTAAATAGCTATAGGACTCAAATTATTCCAAAGGAAGGGTTAGGACTATGTGGCGTCATGATCAAGGAACTGATGAGGCTTTTGAATAGGTTCTACAGTTTTAAAAAAGCTAGAAAAAGCCCTCAGCCACCTCACCTCATAAAGTTAATTTAAGTATGTGCAATCCTTACAAACCCTCCATAGCCTCCTAAATTCCTCTGATGGAATTGGCTTAGGGAATTCTCTCTACCCACCCACCCCACACACAGTTCCAATCACCATTCTTCTTTTCTTCTTCCCTCCCCTCCCCTCCCCTCCCCTATCCTGTTCTTTCTTTCTCTTCTTTATTCCACCCAGAACATATCTTGGGGAATTCTTGAAGAAAATTATCTTCAGTGGGCAATAGAAGTTCTGAACTGTATTTGACTTTATACAAACAGACAAGAGGGTTGGTTTTTCTCCTTCTCACTCAAGTCTTTGAGAAGAGTGGGTTCACTGGTTGCAGAGAAACAAATTTACAAAAAAAATTTGTAAATGCAATTTACAATAAAAAGTGTGCATAGGATTTCAGCACAAGTTACTTTTGCAGGGAGGTTTGCACCTTGATGTTCTGCATGTTTACTCAGAAATAAGTCCTGAGTTGTGAGCATGGCACTGCAGGCTTAATACAGTGCCTACCCAATTTCGTCTAATGAATTGACTACCTTTTCAGCTCAGTCCTATGCATGTTTTGTCATTTGTGTGTGTTTTTCATTTTGCATGAACTCTAGCTTCAGTGGTGAGGGAAAGGCACTTAGTACATGCTCAGAATTTCTCCATAACTGAACCCTAGTTTTGAAAACAGACTCATAGGCTGAATTCTGGTGAAGTCTTGGCACAAGTGAAGTTATGGGGAGGAAGATATATTGAGAGCTTGTGCATAACAAGGAGGAGGTAGAGGAGAGCTGCACAAAACAAGGCATCTGTTTTGATGAAGAGTTGCTGGAGGATGGTAGGATGAGGAGGGATGGTTGCATAGAGGGGAACAGAATTGGTAGCGGGAGAATGTAAGTGCTCAGTGGGGAAAGAAAAGCATTCTGCATATATTCAGAGGCACTGTATAGTTAAGAACATAAGAAGAGCCATATTGCATCAGACCAAGGTCGTTCTAGTCCAGCATTCTGTTCACACAGTGGCCAACCAGATGCCCATGGGAAACCCACAAGCAGGACATGAGTGCAATGGCACTTTCCCACTCATGTTCCCCTGCTGCTAAGATTGGTGAAATGTAAATAAATTCTAGTAATTCTAAATTTGCATGCATGTATATCCTTCAGGAACTTTGCAGGTTTCTTGCCTGGGGGACACCTCTAACGACCTGTGCATTTTCATACAAATTTACCCAAAAACTATTGGGGAAGGGGTGAAGGGAAGGGAAAGCAAATTCCTCCTCCCCAAATTGGAGAACTCCCCTTCCACATGAACAGCTGCATCTATCCCTCTGAAACTTTGCTGGTTTCTTACAACTCCAGGCTGTCTGTAATTTTCAGAACAATGGTCCACAAGGAAAATAGAGAGAAAGTCCTCTTTCAGAGACCTCAAAATGTCAAGCCCACCCTTGCAAAAAAAAAAAAACAAAACCCCTTGAGGCTATCATTCTGAAATTTGGCAGACACAATCTCCTCTGATGGGGCAATGCATCTTGAAATTTTTATCCAATTCTTCCAAGTAATAAAAATTTTATTGGCAGTTCCCTTTAAAATAAAATCAAAATATAAAACCTGCCCCTATTTTTCTGATATTGGGCAGATGTAATCCCCTTCTAGTGGGCTACTATGCCTGAAATTATCATCCAATGCTGACCAAGAGAAAAAAAGTTACAGTTTTTTTTTCTATTTTCCCATGGTAGTCAACAGGAACCATAAAGACTAATTTTTCCAAACATTGACTCAGGTTTGGTGCTGTCAGGAGTGCCCTAGCTGCCTCTTACAGTCCCCTCCAGTAGCCAACTCAGGACACAGACGAAAGGGATTCTTTCCAAGGCTTTATTCCTTTATTACTTTATGACTCTTACAGATACTAATCACTAGCGACTCAGCAAGGAACTGCACTGGGGATAGCAGAGTAGCCTAAGCTCCAGGTAAGGCAGTTGGTCCCCGTTTGAAGGAGAACTGTGGGAAGACTCTGAACTTATGGGCTATGGAGAGATCCTCCCTCTTTCCCCTGGGTCCTCGGGACGTGACTGTTGTTTGAGTGCCAGACAAGCGGAGCACCTCCTTTCGGCGCCCTCCATCTGTCGCTGCTCCCTGCGTCTGCACCGAGTGTCCAGCAAGCCCCCCTCCAGCGCTTTCTCACTGCCAGGGTCACTCTCTCTCTCAGGAATGCTGGCAGCAGGAATCTCTGCCAGCTGCTGTGCCTGTGAGAGATGAGCGAGCTCCTCTCCCATGGATTGCTGTTCCTCCTCAGAATCAGAACTGCTCTGGGGCTCTATGGGCTCAGTTTCCACCCTGACAGGTGCTGACCTGAAGTGGTCCGACTACAAATTGGCCAGAGCAGAAGCGGGATGTTTTCCAAAATGCTAGAGATGTACGAAACTCATACCTGGCTCTGTGCCGGGCAATCCGTGGGGGGGGGGCACTCCGTCCCTCCCCCCGGAATCCTCCCCAGCCGGCTCCGCTCTGTGGTGACTCCGCAGAGCTGCCAGCCGGGGCCACCCGCAGCCGGACATCCGGCCACTGGGCTGCAAAGGGACGCAAATGGCGGCCGCTGTAGCCGCCACCATTTGCGTCCGTGTCTTTAGCTGTGATAGGCTACATAAATATATACGTAGCCTATCACGGCTAAAGACATGGATGAAAATGGCGGCGGCGATGCCATTTGCATCTCTGCCCTGAGCCGTGATAGGCTACGTGCTGGGTAAGACCATTACCCAGTAAGACCATTACTTACCCTTGTGCTGGGTAAGACCATTAGTCCATCCAGCCCAATATTTTCTACTGTGACTGGCAGCAGTTACCTGAGATCTTTTAAGCTAGAGAATGCACTTAGGGCCTTGTGCTTGCAAAGCTTGTGTTCTGTCACTGAGCCCTCTTATCACTGAGCTCATTTAGAATTTACTTCAAATTCTAATTGTAGGTTGCTTTATGAATGGAGGTTAATAAAAAACGGTTATAAAAAGTGGTTTTGAAAATAGGGGAAAAGGTGTATCTAACTGGTGTCTCTCCACTGATGGAAGGCTTTGATCTAGTAGAGGCTTCCCTTAGAGGAACAAGAAGGGAGGTGATTTTTTGCCATTCCCACTCTTCCCTGCACCATCTCCCACACTGTTCCAAAGGTTCTCCCAATCCTCAGCAGCATATATGGGGATGGGGTGGGGGAGAGTGCAGGGGAAAGAGGGAAGAACTGGAAGCCACCTTTCTCTGGATTTTGCTGACAGTAGTCTCTGCTCAATCCAATAGCCTTCCATCAGCAGAGATGGACCAATTGGTTACAACCCAGTGGTACTACAGAAGGATATACTTACCAGCTTCAAATGGCATGGCCAATGGCTATATTTTTTGTTTACTTCAATGCAGTGCCTAGAGGAGGACTGATGGATAAACCTTTTAAATATAAATCAATATCAGTATGGATAGTGTGAGGACAAGTAATTGTTGGTGGATAATGTGTAGGAAGGTTACTTGGATCCATAATTAATCTGAAATGATTTAAGTGACTTTAATAATGTGAATGGAACTGATGTTAATATATGTATTTTAATATATAATGCATTGTAAATGTTTCATCACTTTGTACATTTCATTATATTTATGTGTATGGCATTTTAATATTAAAGTGAAATAAAGCTTGACTTTTTAAAGGTTAGACATGTCCCAGTTAAATATCTTGATAGCAAATAAATATATTCCAATAATTAAGTGCCAATCCACACTTCATAGGGAATAAATGTAGTAAGCCCTCCTGCATTCTTGGAACAGACATCTGGTTAGATGGGTTAAGTACTTGGGGATTCATTTAAGATGTATTACATTCCTAATGACAAATTGGTAACTGGTCTAAGCCTCTGGGATAGTTGAGGAATTTAAATGTCAAATATACAAAATAGAAGTATGAGGCAAATCCAGAGCTGAGATACTGTAGGTGAACGTACTACTGTAGGTAAGAGCTCATATGATGGAGTGTTCCTCCATACAAAGAAATAAATCCCTGCCCCTAGAAAACTAGCATATCATGGTAAAGACTAGGCCCCAGAACCCTTCTCCCTAACATCCATTGTGTGTGCGTGTGTGTGTGTGTGTGTTTTGTTTTGTATAGAGGAGCATCCCATCCTGTCAGCCAGCACCTGCATTTGAACCTGTGTAGCTCAGGCACTGGTTTACCACTTTAATAAGAACTAGGCCTCAGTTTGTGATCTCTGAGGTTCAAGGAAATATTTAGGAAGGGGAACCACCAAGCTGTCCATTGACAGCTGATCCAGATGTGCTTGGAGGATATACAATTTCAGAATGCAGTTGGGGGATGACATGGTGGAATTCCCCCAACCCCCAGTGTCAAAAGAACCCTGCAGGTAAGAAACAAGCTGAAACTGTAAAACAAATGTTTGTGTACATTTTCTTTCCATAATGTCCATGTTATCTTTACTGTACAGCTACTGATGTGCTGAATAGTTTCAGTCATCTTAGAATGTCTAGTTTTGGTTGTCTGGAAACTGGGGGCGGTGAGGCTGCATTGGTAACATGCAGGCTCGATTTGCTGCACACAGAACATCTAAAAAAATTATCCACAAATCATGGTTTAATGAGCTAGACTTCAAGACAAATATGGTTAATGATGCCTGGATCTGGTCTTGGTTGAGGAGAAATTTCCATATCGATCTGAACAAGGGATAAAGACATCCGTTCTTTGGGATAGTCAACTTGACATCCAAGCGCAAGTCAGTTGCTGCAGTGAAGATTCAGGACAGATGAAAGGGAGTGCTTCTTCACAGTCCATACTAGATCTGTGGAATTTATTACCACACATGTAGTGTTGGCCACCAACTTGGATGGCTTTAAAAGGGGATTAGACAAATTCATGGAGGATAAGCCAATGAATGGCTACCAGTCCTGATGGCTATATGTGACATCCAGTATCAGAGGCAGGATGCCTATGTATACCAGTTGCTGGGGAACATGGATGGAAGGGTGCTGTTCCACTGATGTCTTGCTTGTGGGTCTCCCATTGACAACTGGTTGGCCACTGTGTGAACGGAATGCTGGACTAGATGGACCCTTAGTTTGATCCAGCACGGCACTTCTTATGTCCTTGCCTCAAAGTACTTGCCTCCTTATGTATAGAAAGGACACCTGTCTTGTACTGCTAATGTACTGTTAATGTGTTAGGGCAGGAAGCCTCTATCTGTAATAGACCTTTTTCCCCTCAAACCTAGAAAGTTACCTCCTTAACTTGATTTAGCATTTTAAAAGCTTTTCTTGTTCCAGATCCCACCCCCCTTCAGTCCCTAGTGATGTTTATAAATACACCAGCCATCAGCACAACTTCACTCCCACCCAGCACACACATTGGATGGATCGTTACATATTTAAAATAGAAACAGCTCTGTATTCTATTACATGGAGAGTGTAGGGTTGGAGGATATTTTGGAACTCACCGGAAGCCAGCATGGCACTCAAGCAAATGTTTTCTTGGTTTTTCTTTTTTTTTTTTTTGGTTGTTTTGGAATTGCTGCAGGGCACAGCTACCAGTTTCAGAGGGATAGGTTGTGATGAATATTTAAGAGTCTTACCTAAAATATTGCAGGACCAAACCTGTAGGGGATCAAGGCTAAACTGCACATGATTCTGCTGTGTAAGGGTATAAAGTGTCTCCACAGCCAGTGTATATTTGTGCATGTGTTTGCACTCTATGCATCTCGTTCACATAAAAAATCTACTTGGAATGGATTATTGTTTTACAGAACTGGCTACCGTAGGCTTAGATTGGAACTCAAGTGTGCATCTGATGAGATGCCTCAGCTGCTTTAATGATAATTGGCTATCCCTGCAGATGTGATGGGAAAATGCAGGACAGGCAAAAAGTACTTTGTCAAATAAGGCAGTATGGAATTTGTCAGGATGGGGCATGTATAGGCCAGGCTCTGACTGCTGAGAATTTCCCCACATTCCAGAGATGGGGAGAGGAGGCCGGAGGGAATCGTAGGTAATCGCACAAGGAAGCAGAACCTGCTGGCTACCTTTCTCCAACGGTTGTGCATCTCTTCATTTTGTGGCTAACTTTTCCTGCTCTTCCCCTCCCCACCCTAGGGAAGGTTATCTGCCAAAGGAGAAATGGTCTTCATGTTTGTTAATCTCGTTTTGTATTTTACTTTGTATTTTACTGTTACTAGACAGCTTGAGCACCATTTGGCAGAAAGGCGGGACACACGTTTAAAGCTGTGCCCAAAGCACCTTCTACCTACGCAGCCTGCGACTTCTTCATTTCTGAACAAATGCCCAGTAGGAATGGCATAACATTGTCCCCACTGGGCATTTGTTTGGAAATGAAGGCAGATGCCACTGTTGCTGCCTGAGCAGGCCTGCCACAGCTCAAACCATTGGCCAGCAGGGTGGGGTGGGTGGGCTGGACTTAAAGAAAGAAAGAGAACATATTCTCTGCCGCTTCGTCTGAAAGGTAACACACACCCCCCCGAAAAAAAATGGGAAAATTTCACTCCCACCCACAATACCTTTGGGGGACATTTTTGGCTGTGTAATCACTGAAAAAGCCTGGGCTGAAAACTTTGGCACAGGCTGATGAAAAGTTGACAGTTGTTTGCCTTTTTTACTGAATTACACAATAAGCAAAGATAAATCAGATTGGGATGGAGAGGGGCTGTCAGTGTCTCTTGCTTCCCTCTGTGTTTGCCAGTTTGAACCTCCAGGCTTCTCTCCCAGGGCAGCTTCAGTATGCTTAGCAGTCAGAGCTTGGTTTTCATGTGGCTACTGGTGTAGTGGTTAAGGGAGCAATCCTATGGCCACTAGACGCTGTCTAGGGGGCCATAGAATATGCTCATTTCCAGGAACTGACCTCGGAGCCCATGCTCCGAGGTTGGTTCCTGGAAAACCAACCTCCACCCTTGTCCGCACTGCCTTGGAGGCAGTGTGGAGAAGCCCTGTCCTCCATGCTTGGAAGAGGAGCGCGGAGCGACTGAAAAGGGGCGTTCCGAGGCAGGGAGAGCAGAGCTGCGCGTACAACACATCCAGTGTGTCGTACAGCAGCTTCCTCTCCCGGTAGGCCCCCCCACGGCTAGACAGCCGAAAATGGCTGTCTAGCAAAAAATAGCAGGGCAGGAGAAGCGCGGAGGGAAAGATTCCCCCACCCCCGCCTCTCCTGCCTTGCTTTGGATAGGCGGTTGCCTCTGAGTTCGGAAGCAGCTGCCTATCTTGATAGGATTGTGCTCGAAGAGTATTAGACTGGGACTCAGGAGATCTGGGTTCTAGTCCCCACTTGGCCATGAAGTTCACTGGGTGACTTTGGACCAGTCACTGACAGCCTAACCTGCTTCACAGGGTTGTTCTCAGGATAAAATGGAGAAGAGGGGGATCTTGGGCTCCTTGGAGGAAAGACAGGATAGAAATGTAACAAACAAACAAAACATAAAGTGTGACTAGGCTCTATGAGTCTTTTTTTACTTCACAACCTTGGGCAGTCCTACTTAGGAATCAGAGTACAGTTGTCTTGATACTTTCTGGATTCAGACCAGTGTATCTTGTGCACAGTTTCAGACTTGGGTACAAGCAAATTGATACAGAAATACAACTGAGAGTCTGCTGCAGTGCATATAGCATCATGCGGTTTGTCACAAATTACACCCCTCCCTTTGGTTTGGTTTTGCTTTTTGTCATCTTGGTGATGCTTCCCCTTCCATGTTTGTTATTACCAACATCTTTGAACCAAACTCTGTGTCTATCCTTGCTCCTAGCTACGTTTCAGTCTCTTGTCGAAGGTTCCTCTCCCGCCCCATCTTCTAGCACACTCTGTATGGGTTCAGTCAAGCAAATCAGGATGTATTTGAGCAGGAGTCTCGGCCAAATTTTGGCTGGGCTTGGTAGCAAACTGTAGAATCTAGTAGTCAGAGATGGTTGGCAGTCTTGCTTACATTTTGTTGTTGTTCTGTACCAGTCGCCACGAAAGGGATTTTACACAGCAGGACCAGTGGTGTGTGTGTGTGTGTGTGTGTGTGTGTGTGTGGTAGCCCCTCCCCTCCAACTAATGCTGTGTCCCACTGCAAGATGTAGACTAGCACCTTTATGAAATCTCCGTGTGTTGCCAGCAGCTTAAAAAAAGGAGAAGCAATGCCTGTGATGGCATTGTTGTTTATTTGGTCAGTCGCTTCCAACTCTTCATGACTTCATGGACCAGCCCACGCCAGAGCTTCCTGTTGGCCGTCGCCACCCCCAGCTCCCCCAAGGTCGAGTCCGTCACCTCCAGCATATCATCCATCCATCTTGCCCTTGGTCAACCCCTCTTCTTTTTGCCTTCCACTTTCCCTAGCATCAGCATCTGGGGTGTCCTGTCTTCTCATGATGTGGCCAAAGTACTTCAGTTTTGCCTTTAATATCATTCCCTCAAGTGAGCAGTCTGGCTTTATTTCCTGGAGTATGGACTGGTTTGACCTTCTTGCAGTCCAAGGCACTCTCAGAATTTTCCTCCAGCACCACAGTTCAAAAGCATCTATCTTCCTTCGCTCAGCCTTCCTTAGGTCAAGCTCTCGCAGCCATAGGTTACTACAGGGAATACCATTGCTTTAACTATGCGGACCTTTGTTGTCAATGTGATGTCTCTGCTCTTCACTATTTTATCAAGATTTGTCATTGCTCTCCTCCCAAGAAGTAAACGTCTTCTGATTTCCTGGCTGCAGTCAGCGTCTGCAGTAATCTTTGCGCCTAGAAAGACAAAGTCTGTCACTGCCTCCACGTTTTCTCCCTCTATTTGCCAGTTATCAATCAAGCTGGTTGCCATAATCTTGGTTTTTTTGAGGTTTAACTGCAACCCAGCTTTTGCACTTTCTTCTTTCACCTTTGTCATGAGGTTACTCAGCTCCTCCTCACTTTCAGCCATCAAAGTGGTATCATCTGCATATCGGAGATTGTTAATGTTTCTTCCAGCGATTTTAACTCCAGCTTTGGCTTCATCAAGCCCAGCACGTCGCTTGATGTGTTCTGCGTACAGGTTGAATAGGTAGGGTGAGAGTATACAGCCCTGCCGTACTCCTTTCCCAATCTTATACCAGTCCGTTGTTCCGTGGTCTGTTCTTACCTTTGCTACTTGGTTGTTATACAGATCCCTCAGATTCCATGTTGGATGTTTTCCTTTCTGTTAGCAGTGGCAAACATATTTGTGGACCGAGTCACTGAGAGAAGTTTTAAAACATGGGCCTGCAATGGAGGTAGGAAGAAACATTATGTAAATGAGATATACAGAGTAGCAGCAAGTCAGCGAGGAACAAAAGTAAATGAAATACAATTAGACATCTGTCCTGGAGTCACCCTTAATTAACTATTCTCATGATAGCTCGATAGACCTAGATACTTCTATAGCATTGTTCAAGGATCTCTAGGCAACTGGCTAGGACTTTGTTTTAAAAGTGGATGTCCCATGGCAATTACATGCACAATAGTGCTTTTTAGTTGTCCAGAAGATGGTAAGGTTGTTTGAAATGAAAAAGGCTGTGAGAATGGCCTTACTAGATTGCAACCTGAATTCCATACCTGAAGATAAGGTAAGATTCCACTTCTTTTGTTAGCTTGCAATAATGGTGCACAATAAGGCAGAACTATACTGTTAGATTACCAAGCTGTAAGCGCGGCAGCATTTTTCTTTGTGTCAAGAAGACACAGCATAAGAATGTTAGTGCTAGCTGTCCACAGAATGAAGAGTGTAGCATCAATTAAGGAAGAGTCTTTGGGTGGTGATAGCCTTGTGCAATGGCCGTGCATTACTGGTAAACATACTACAGGCACAACATGAGAAAATATGGAGACATTGCAGGTTTGATGTTCAGTGCAGGGAGGCGCCACTAAGAACTTAAAATGAGAATCAGAATATTTGAAAGTACCATTGCAGTTTAGGTGAAGGGCACAGTGGAAATAAAAGACAGAGGAAGGTGAGAGAATGGGCGTGTTCGCATGAAAAGAAGCCGTGAAAGGTGGGTGGTTTGTCCTTTACTCCCAACAGAACATCACCTGCTCTGTGGCTTCCCATGGCTTGTTTCTACCCCATTCCCTCTTGGTCCTCCAGGCTGATGCCAGCACATATCCCAGGGAAATCTTAATCTCGTTCCCTACATCAGCACCCTTTTTTGTAATTGGTCCACTGTAGTTGCCAGCTGATGAGGGAAACTCCCCCCCCCCATCAGTTCACAAAAAGGAAATAATTGCCTGAGTTCTTATGAACATGGGATCACGTTTGCAAGCTTTAAAAAGCCCCCCCCCCCCTGCTCTTGTGTTATGGCACAAGAGTGAAAGACTGCCTGTCCGCTATTTACCCAAGTGTACCCATATCCCTCTCTTGTCAATGTCCTCTACTTTAGCACTTCCCTTACACTGAAGTAAGAACACCCACCCCTAAAGCGCCTTCTCTTCTGCAGCCGCCAGCCGCTTTTGTCCCGCCCCATTTGTGCTTGTCGTTTCCGCTCTAGTGGTCTCCACTGGTAGCTGTCAGATGTACATGAGGGTTACATCAGATCACAAAAAGAAATAATTTCCCGAGCTCTTATGAACGCGGGTTCATAAGCTTTAAAAAAAGGGGGGCTCTTGCACAAGAGCAAAAGACCATCTGTCTGCTATTTAGCTAAGCATCCTCCTATCCCCATCTTGGCAATGTCCTTGTCAAGTTCATCTTCCATTTTGGTCCTTCCCTTGCTAGCAAACACCTTTTTTTAAAAAAAGGCTGCTTCCCTTACACTGAAGTAAGAACTCCCACTCCTAAAGTGCCTTCTCTCCTGCAGCCACCAGTCCTTGTCAATTTCATTCTCCGCTTCATCGTTTCCCTTCCTAGCAAACATCTTTTATTTATAAAGGCTGCTTTTATTTCCTTTTTGCGCTGATGCAGAGTGGGGAGTTCCTCATCAGCTGGCAACTGTAGCAGACCAATTGCAAAAAGGGTACTTCCCTTCTGAGTGAAGACCTTTGGTGGCACTAGTGAGATTGTGAGGAGTGGCAGGGGTTTTCACCGCTCTTGCTGGATGGCTCTTTAGCCGTTCCAGACAACCCACAAAAAAATTGCCCTGTTGGCTTTCAACGTAACAGAAAGCTACCCTGAGAACAAGCCAACCCAAACAACCCTACTACAAGCCATGGGTTCTCAAGGTGGCGTCTTCGTGCAAAACTGCCCATGATGGGAAGCCTGCTCTGGGTTCAGATGTCACGCTAAGCCACTCTGAAGCCACCCATGGCTTAGCATTACGTGCAAACCCATTCAATGTGTGGAAAGAACTAAGTGGATTCTAAAAGATTCCACAAAACTCCAGTAACTGTTCTGCTGTTGAGTAAGGGACGATGAGGAGGGCCTCAAAAATTGACTGCAGGTTCAGGTTCAGATGGGAAGAAATGATCACTGAGACACCTTGGTCCCAGGCCATTTAGAGATTAAGGGCTAAAGCCAGTACCTTGAGTTGATTCAGGAAACAAATAGGTACCCAGTGGTGCTAGCATAACATCAGCTTAATATGATGCATCCTGCTGCCCTGAGATACAGTATTCTGAATCAGTTGAAGTTTCTGAGTTGTCTTAGAGGGTAGCTGCATCAGAGCACATTATAGTAACTCATCCCAGAAGTGACTAAAGACATGAATGACTGAGGCTAGATCGGAATTCTTCAGAAAAGTGTGCAGCTGGTGAACTAGATATGGTTGGTAAAAAGCACCCCAGCCCAAGTTGTGCATCTCTTGCTTTAGGGGGAGTAAAGGAAAGGCTCCTCCTGTGCAAGCACCGGGTCATTACTCACCCCTAGAGGGATGCCGCTTGCGCCAGCGTTTTCATGGCGGACTATAGTGGGGTGGTTTGCCATTGCCTTCCCCAGTCGTGACTACCTTTCCCCCAGCAAGCTGGGTACTCATTTTACCGACCTCGGAAGGATGGAGGGCTGAGTCGACCTGAGCCGGCTACCCGAGACCCGGCTTCTGCTGGGATCGAACTCAGGTCGTGGGGAGAGTTTCGGTTGCGGTACTGCCGCCTACCACTCTGCACTACAGGCTGAATACCTGTCCCAAGTTTCATCAAAAGGTTAACATTAAAATCTTTTGTGTGTGCACCTACAAAGCAGCTGGCTGGTCTGCTCTATGCTGACTGTGCATGCATAGATTGTCATTCACCATTCCAAGTGGGAGGAGCAGGATGGATGGGTAGATGGCACTTGATTTGTAATACAGTCAAGCAGTTATGAACTGCTTAAATTTTTATATCAAACCGGGTAAGTGCATGCTTTGGCACCATCACGGCTTGTAGGGCAAACAAAAGGGAGCAATGACAGCTGGTCTTGACATTTTTCAAAGTTTCTAAATATTGTGTCATGGTCCTTTCAAAGAGAGGTGACATTGGTATAACAGGCATATGGGTATTAGCAAAAGGTATTGAAGCCGATAGAGCAAATGAAAGCTATATGAACAATTTAAGTTTGAATGTGGACAGCTTTTAAGGATATTTGCTTAAAACTGTTTTTATACTATGGATACAATCAAAGGAAGCCCCGTATTGCATTTGGATACCCTTCTACTGCACTCCCCGCAAAAGTAATGGCTTGGATCCAGGGTAATCATTCTGTTCATGGAAGTGATTGAGATCCAGCTCAAGCTTCCACTGCATGAGTGTGTGATGTGATTTTTTCCAATTCCCCCCTGCCATATCAAACACTCTTCCAGAGAGTCCCCCAATCCTCCAAGCAACTTTTCGGAGGGCTGCAGGGGGAAAGAAGAATTGGTGAAAATAATCTCCCCACTTCCTCCAGTGAAGTGTTGGATGAATGGAGTTCTGTCCATGGGACCTCTGGATTGAACCCAACATTTGGATGGATTAGATATGCTGAGACTTGTAGAATGTCCTGCTAACATTTGAACACCACACTTTCAGAGTATAAGTTCATAGCAACTGGAAATAACTCCTGAAATACCCATGATTAGAAGCAGTGTCAGTGGGCTGAACTACTTGGCATCCATCCCGTGATCTTGGAGAAGTCCTATGCCCAGAGAGAACGTATCTACATTCTTCACTGCCAGTTTGTGGAAACCTGAGCTTTTAAAAAGTGAAAACATTGATGTGACACCCATGAAAGCTAGCAAATATGGCCTCCTCCTGCAATACCAATTTTACAGAGCACAAACACACTTCAAAAATTCATTTGCTGTCATTGAAAATGGGAGAGTAAGCACACATCAGAGTTCTGCTTTTCTGAGTCTCTACATCTTTTGAAAAAGGTTCGGGGTAGCTGAGTTGTCTTGATTAATGGACATATCTTCCCTAGCACCCAATCACCATTTTTTTGTTCTCTACAGGGAGTGGATAGGGCTAGGTTTTTTATGTTGCTATTTATCATGTTAGACTGGCTTCCAGACATTCTCTTCTGTGGCAATGTATTTTATGGAATTCTCTTTGTCTATTTATAACAAATTGCTTATTGTTGTTGTTTTTTGCCAGAATGAGAACATTTCCTTCTATTCTCCCTGTGGGTATACAGTGTGCCACAAAAATGGCTATCCTATGGTACAATTACCAGCATCTTCGTGGTTAATGAATTTAAATATAGCAAAACCCCTTGGAGACTTGTTTTAGTAGAAAATCAGCATACCACCCACAGTTTGTAAAACATTTTGAATAAACTTGGGGGGATGCCTGGTTACCTAGTGAGGAAAAATAGCCAAAGTTCTCTGGGTGGTTCTCAACAATTGAAACCATAAAATACAACACAATAAAATGTAATATAAACATTTAAAGGTTTAAAACTACGGCATAAAATAAAAATAAAGGCCAAAATGAGACCGTTCTGAACAATGAAGGGTTGAGACCCGGCGTTAAGTAGAAATGTAGAATTGTTCCTGAGAACAGTGCCTTGTGAATCAAGGTGCTGTGCATTGTGGGTTGACTTACTTCTATGGCCAGGCTGTGGTTTAGTCTTACACACATCACATGACACACTGATGTCACAATGCAGTGTGGGTTAGTCTACAGTGGAACAGTGCCATTTCCAAAAAGGAGTACTCCACCTGCCTCTTTGTGGTGGTTTAGTGGAGAATGAAGTCTGCAGGTAAAGAAACCCAAGCAGCAGAATTGGGAAATAGGTTTTTACTGGCAGCAGTTCAGCATTTTGGTACTTCAGGACATGATGGACTTTTTTTAACACGTCAGGAAAGCTACCAACACTAGCCAATAGCAGTATGCCATGCAGGAGAAATAAATCAGTAGCCTTAAGCTAATTTTGCCAGGCCATAATTTCACAATTCAGACCCTATTCTTCCATTTAGATATGCAGGTGTACGTATATCCAGGAAGTGCACCATCCCATAAAATCCTGTTTCTGAGGTTGTGCAGATACACATGTCGTCCTTGTGTGTGAGAGACTCTACACTTCTGTCTAGTCTTATGCCCTGCCATCTCTGCTTTCCTCCTTGTTATTCCTAGGTTATCAGACAATGTGCCTGTTGCATGTCAATTCACACTGACTTGCTAAATGAGCCTCTAACAACTTCATTATGGTTAGTTATTTGTTTTTTTGTTTTGTTTTTTAAACTTAAAAGGCTAGTAGATGGAGAAAACAGCCACTTACATGAGGCTGACAAGTGAAACGCCTTGTTTTAAGATAGTTTTGACTCAAATACGACGTGGTGGTGAATGAGTTTCCAAAGCCACAATATCCGGAGACGGAACATGTGTGATTGAAACCCGCTGGTAGAAATCCTAATGATGTTTATGTACTGTTTCCCAGGAATAAACTGGCAGCCCTCCGTGGAATGAAAAAATGAAAATGAAAAAATGACAGTGGCGGAACACTGCATTGTTGAGATGGCTGTTCCCCCTGCCCCCTGTCCCCCACATACATCAGGCAAGCAGCAATGAGCTGAGCGCATAATGGTGAACACAGGAACATAAGAGCCCTGCTGGATCAGATTAATGGCCATCCATGATATCTAGAATGCTGCCTCCAGCAGTAGTCAGCTGGATGTTTCTGGGAATTTCACCTTTTCCAGTTGTTTCTTTCCTGGCATGTGGTATACTGCCTCTAAAGCTGGATGCTCCATTTAGTTATCAAAGTCAATAGCCATGGCGGAACCTATTCTCCATTAATTTGTTTGATCCCCTTTAACAGCCTTCTAAGCTAGTAGCTACCATCACATCTTGTGGCACTGAATTCCATAAGGGTGGAATCCTGTGCACATTTAGACAGAAAAAAGCCCCATAACTCCCAGTATTCCTCAGCCAGCTATGCTGTAGCATGTTTTTCTGTATAAACATGCGCAGGATTATGCCCTAAATTAATTATGTGTAGTATGAAGTAAATTTTTTTGTCCTTAATCTATTGCTCATCAGTTTCATTGGGTGACACACACACCCGCCCCAAGTCCCACTATTATGTGACAGAGAAGGATTTCTCTCACCCCACTTGCTCCACACCATGCTAATGCATGATATATTTCATAATGTTTGGGAATTACTGTTTCTGTAAGGTTTAGAAGAATGCTTAAAAATGTGTGCAGAAAGCAAAGCTTGGATCTTCAAAGTCTGCAGTGCCCGCTCCAGCTAACATGATTTAAGTCACTGACACACGTACTCTGCAGTATTTATAATTGAAGCCAGTGTTACTTAGGAAGATGTGCTCAGCTCCTATCATGGCTCTCGGAGAGAGCTTAATATATGTGTATTTTGTCTGCATGTCCTTTCTAAAAACTTGGTGCAGGCCTGAAACACGCACATTTTTCTGGTGAAAATCAGTTGTAACGTTCATTAAGTATGTCAATACATCCATTGTGTGCTGTTCAAAAGTTTAAAAAGGCAGGTCCCCTGCCCAAAGATTTACAGTCTAGATACTGGTAGTAGAGTTATAATTCCTGTAGCACTCATGTCGTACAATTTGCTTCATAAAAGAGGCTTCTAATCCACAAAGCCCCCCGCCCCCCCACCCCACAAAAGGCATGCGAAACGGAGCACTTACCTGCTGCTGTCTGCACTGACTTGTGAATGGCGTCTGCGTCTGCCATTCGCTTCTTCATTATAGCCGTGATAGGCTATGTGAATAATTACGTAGCCTATCACGGCAAAAAACAACAACAAAACAGCGAACTCAAATGGTGGCAGTTACAGTGGCCACCATTTGCGTTCCCTTTTTTTTGCCGTTTTAGCCTACGTAAATATTTACATAGGCTATTACAGTGGAAAAAAAGGGAATGCAAATGGCGTAGTGGCCGCCATTTGCGTCTGCTTTTTTTTTTTGCCGTGGTAGGCTACGTAAATAGTTACATAGCCTATCACGGCAAAATACAGGGACGCAAATGGCGGTGGCTACGGCAGCCGCCATTTGCGTCCCTGCAGGCTGCCCAGGGGCCGGATGTCCGGCTGCAGGCGGCCCTGGCCGGCGGCTCTGTGGAATCTCCGTGGAGCGGAGCCAGCCGGAGAGAATTTCGGGGGGAGGGACAGAGCGCCTCCCCCCCCACCCGCAAATGTCACCCTTCGAAAAGGTAAGTGACTTTTGTACATCCCTAGCTATGATGAGAATCTGATCCATCAAGACTAGCAGTTGGTTAAGTTCCTGGTGACATAACTCATCAGGTACTCTTGTGTGTGTCTGTGAGAGAGAGAGAGAGAGAGAGAGAGAGAGAGAGAAAGAGAGACTTAAAAATACAATTTATTAGTAGGTGAAAAATTAAGTCTCCAAAGTGTTAAGATCTGGCCTTAGAGCTCAGTTAAACTAGGCCCTAGATTAAGGTAACTATAATGGGTAACTATGCTGTTGGTATACTCTGATGGAAATGGAGAGCAGAATTAGCTCAGTTATGGATTAATGATGGCTACCAGAATGTACTTTTTAAGGGCTGGATGTAACAGTCTAGGATTAATATGTCTGTTCAGTTTATAGTGATTCTTACTTGGCATGTTTTGGCTTTTTTCTAGGGATGTCAGAGAATTCCGCCACGGATCTCGGTGAGGCCGAATGCCAGTGCATTTGGCCTCCCAAAATCTGTGGCGGAACGGCCTGCCACCCCCCCATGGATCCTCCCCGGGATGAGACTTACCTGGGGCGGATGTTCTGGGCGGCGGCGGCTCCCGCGACGGCTTCAGCGGCAGTGGCTGCGGCGGCTGGTCTTCCGACTGGCTGCCACCACTGCCATACCGCAGTCTTGTCTCTGTAAAAAAACAAAACAAAAACAACGTGATAGGCTACGTAAAGACTTATGTAGCCTATCACAACTTGGTAAGAAAAATCAACCACTGTGTACGCAAATGGCGGCGGCTACGGCCGCCGCCATTTGCGTTCCTTATTTTTAGTCGTCTTAGTCTACGTAAATATTTACGTAGACTATGACAGCGAAAATAAAGGGGAATGCAAATAGTGTAGCAGGCACTATTTGAGTCCCTTTTTGATTCGCCACTTTAGCCTATGTAAATATTTACATAGGCTAAAACGGCGAATCAAAAAGGGATGCAAATAGCGCCCGCTACGCTATTTACGTTCCCCTTTATTTTCGCTGTCATAGTCTACGTAAATATTTATGTAGACTAAGACGGCGAAAAATAAGGAACGCAAATGGCGGCGGCCGTAGCCACCGCCATTTGCGTACGCGGTTTTTTGTGTTTTTTTACCCAGAGCCCTCTGCGGCCAGAAATCTGGCTGCGGGTGGCTCTGGCCTGGGCCTGGCCGGCTGCTCCGCAGAGCCACCACAGAGCACAGCCGGCCATCGAGGATTACAGGGGGGAGGAACGGATCGCCTCCCCCCCTGTTGAGGATTCTGGGGGGAGGGACGGAATGCCTCCCCCCCACCATGAACATAATCTGCAGAAAGGTAAGTGACTTTTGTATATCCCTACTTTTCTCTGTTATGTTGTACTAATCACCCACAATGTTGCTTAAAACAACAACACCCTGCTGGTTTAGCTTCAGGTATCAGTTAAGACCAAAAAGAAACAGTCTATTCATAGTTTTATCTAATCACGTGCAGGCTCTTAAAAGTATAGAAAGAGATCCCAGCAAAGGTATGTTAAGAAACTCCAAATCCTGTCAGAAACTAAGCTTGGGAACATGTAACAGTATGTCTTCCCTGACCTAAGGAGATAATGCTCTGGATGGATGAATCTTATCGTTTTGCTTATGTTGCTCTCTGTCCTGATCAGCATTGTTAAATTGCCCTTGTTAGGCAGTTGCACATTGATGCTGAATTTTGGGATGGTGGAAACTCAATTTCCTTTAGATTGAGGAACTGGACCTTACCTTATGAAATATTTCTCAATATAATTTGGGACCTTGCATTAATGGAGAAACTCACTTAACATCTTCAGGTACAAAGAGTCCAAGTAGAAATCAACACTTTTTATGGAATATGGTATTCATTTATAGAATTTGCTAATACTGAGAAGAATACACGACAACCTCCTAAGACACATGGATGGAACTAACTCTATGGTGTGATCTATTAGGATGGTGAACGATAATTTTATCAGATAATCTTGCTTGTACCAAATAGAGATCCTGAGTGATTAGAAAGACTGTAAAGAAATTGGCTCCCATGTGGTGTACTTAAATTTGTTATTGTTCATTGTTACTTCGAAAAATTCAATATACATACGTACATATATATCAATGCCCAAGTAAAATGTACCAGTGAACACTTGTTGAATTATTCTTGTCTTCCACATATGTTAACTCTGAGAGCTGTGTAGTATAGGAGCTAAAAGGATGAGCTGCGAAGAGCTAGTACAAATCTCACCTGGCCCCAAACCCACTGGTGGCCTTGAGCTACTTTGGGATAATACTTTCCTTCACAGATCTGTTTGTAAGAATTACTGAGGGCTTTGAGCACTCAGCAGTCAGAAGAACTAGTGCTTTGCCGAATCCTGCCCCCTATTTTCAGGATTTTTTTTTCCCTCTTCCTGCAAAAGAGGCATTGTTTTTTCTGCCTCTTTCACAGGGAGGGGGAGCATTTTGAATAATTTTCTCCTTGGAGAGTGGGACAGGGTTTCCACATACCGTTTTAAGTTTGGGAGGTGGCTGAAGGATCTTCTGTCTAATTTTTGTTTTTACTTGAAAAATGCCCCCAGCACGACACTGTTTACAGACAGACTTTCCCAGCGTGGCAGGACTTCTTGAACTCCTATGGGGCCACGTGGCCTTGACCTGTCCTATAGGCTCTCAGGAAGAATTCCCAGGTTGCAGAAGCTTTTTTGGAAAGAGTTTCGGGCTGCTGCAAACAAGAACAAATGGGACTTTTGGAGCTTTAGGAAAACTCTTGCCTTGCTTGCTCTGTGTTGCTGCAAGAAAGAACATAACTTTTCTAAAGCTCTAAAAGCCCCATTTGCTCTTGCTTCACAAAGACGCTTCTGCTGCCTGGGAATGCTTCCTGAATGCCTACAGGAGAGGACCAAGTCATGTGGTCTCATGGGAGTTCAGAGAGAGCTGCCAGGCTGGACAAGCTTCTCTGTAAAGAACTCTGGGCTGATCAAAGTGCAGGGGGTTAAGAAAATGGGAAGAAGACTCTTCAGCTATCACCTGCACTTCAAAAGATAAGCCGAAATCCTGTCCTCCTCCCCAAGGAGAAAGTTATTCGAAATTCTCACCTCCCAGCCTTTTTCGCCAGAATCTTTGTTTCTCCCCCGCCCCACCACGAAATGCTGAAAATGGAAGAAGCAAAAAAGTTTGCACAGCACTACTCAAAACACTATTATTATTACACTACATTACATTTATTGCCTGCCTTTTTCCTTTTGTAACCCAAGGCAGCTTAGTTGTTACATTTATATCCCACCTTTTCTTCCAAGGACCCTTAGGTGGCATACATGACCCTCGTCCTCTCCATTTTATCCTCACAACAACCGTGTGAGGTAGGTTAGGATGAGAGTCAGTGAGTTGTCCAAAGGCTCCCAGTGACCTTCACGGCTGAATGGGGACTAGAACCCGGATTTCCCGAGTCTCAGTCCAGCACTCTAACCACTGTACCACACTAGCATAAACGTCTCTGTGCAAATTGCTGTTAAATGTTGACCTGGAAAAGATGTGTTTGACCCTTTAAAATACACAATCCTGTTTTAAAGTGCTTAATAGTGTTCTGTTTACCTGTTGGCTAGTATGCAGACCGCAACTGCAAAAGCTGGGGTGGGTGAATCTTGTGTTTTGCATGTTAAATGCAGTGGCAGCCATAAAAGTGATTTCTGGGGGAAGTACAAAGATGTCATCCCTCTCTGCCTTATAGGGAAATAGTTGAAGTTAAGTAAGAACTTAATAGATGAATAAATCCCATTTCTCTTCTCAGGCAAGCTTGTCAACAAAGGCTCACACAACAGGTTAGGTGGCATCCTGTGATTTTTTCCCCCTTTTGTAAGTTTGTTTTCGTTTTAAACCCAAGACAGCCTTGGCAGACCCCATCTGACTGGAAGAAGGCAGGTATGGAGAAGTTCCTGTCAAGTCCTTTTTTCAGCTTGAGGGAGTCAGAGCAGTATAGTGACTATAGTGTTGGATTTAGACTGGGGAAACCTGGGTTCAGATCCCTACTCAGTCATGAAGCTCAGCGGGTGACCATACACCAGTCATTCTCTGTCAGCCTAACTTGCTTCACAGAGTTGTTGTGAGGAAGCAGCTGTATGTGTGTGCATGGGGAGTGTGGGGTGTGTGTGTGTGTGTGTGGGGTAGCACCTGTATGCTATCCTAAGCTCCTTGGGGAAATGGTGGGCTAAAAATGTAAATTGATAAAATAAGTAAAAATCACCCTCTCTAAGTTGCGTTTTCAGCTGCAGAGGGAGAGCTGTTGGACCCCCTGTCATCCCCCCATGGGTGGAAGAACAAACTGAGGCAGGTGCCAACTTTACAGGGGCAACTGCTTCAGTTATGTAAATGTCTTGGAGAGCATGTCACTGCACACATCTTTAGAGGTGGTACACTGAGGCAATTTCAGAAGCCTGGCAGTTAAGTGATATACACTGGATTCCAGGGGGCAAGATCCCAAAGTCTTCCGATCTCCATCAGCTGCTCAGGGCATAGACACAGTTGTCAATGGGAGGAAGTAAAGTACGACTGAGCAACCTGTGGGCCTCCAGATGTTTTGGCCTACAGTTCCCATGATCCCTCACCATTGGCTGGCTGTCACGTTCCCTTGGCCTCCTCCTTCCTCATGCACACACACACACACACACACAAAGAGAGGCTTCAGTCTCACACCTTTAATTCTCTACCAATCAAGTTTGTTACAGATGCAAATCCTCGAAGACTGTCAGGCTACATGCTTCATACATTTACGAATGGCTACGGAGGATCCAAATGGGAGCTGCGACATTGTCAGCAATTTGAAACAAGAACTTGCTGGCTAGAATAACTTAGGGAGGGATGCCCCTCCTTTCCAGTGATGCTCCCCTACGTCGACCCTCACGCATAGCCAACTGGGTCGAACGTCTGAGCTCCGCTTCTAACTTTTCACTCTTTGCTCTGCGCCACAGTCTAGCATCCCTCAGGTCACACCCCGCACTCTCCTCCTCCTCCTCCTCCTGGGTTCTTATGGAGGAGGGAAAGGGGGGGGGGGCTTCAGGCCCAGCCATCTGGGTGTTAGCATCCTGAGAAGCACGCCTATCCATATCTGAACTCTCTCGGAAAGATGCCTCCCCCAGTTCTGGCCATTCACATTCTGAGTCTGAACTGCTAACTATCTCCATATGCTCAGAATCAATCCTGACACTGGCTAGGGCTGATGAAAGTTGTAGGCCAAAACATCTGGAGGGCCACACATTGCCCACCCTGAAGCAAAAAACAAAATAAGCAACAGACCAACAGTAAAATGAGAATGAGAGACTAGTATCCCAATCAGCTCTTGATCATTTGATGTACTATTGCGATGCTGCTGCTCAACATACAATAAGATATGGGGCAGGCAACAACAAGAATTAATTCACATAGGGGAGCTTAAAACCTTGGGCCATCTCTGATTCCATCTATGACATCACCGCTCATCCCTTTTCCTGCTCCGGGCGCTGAAGAACATTCCCAGGGCTGACTGAGAAGATGTCAAACAGGCCCTTTACATCAGAGGACGGCAACCTGGTGACCTCCAGAAGTGCCCTCCCATAGTCCCTGACCATTGGCCATACTGCCTAGGGCTTATGAGAGTTGTCATCCAGAACATCTGGAGGACACCAGGTTGCCTACCCCTGCTTTACATGCATACAGAGGCCTTTGGGGCATCCTCTCATTTGGCACTGGGAGGGGAGGCTGAGGGCAACACTGCCTTTGATCTGAGCTCAGCAGCTCTCCTGTGTAAAGAACAGCATAAAGTTGGGGTCTCTCAGTACTTTTGACTGCCAGTACCTCAGATGCAGCAATGACATCTTCTTTGGCATGCTATGTATATAAAGAGCTCTCACGCTTGACAAGCTACAAATAGATTTCACGCTCCTTTTGAAAGGAAGTTAGTTCTGGCTGAAGGTGCCAGTTAGATAGTTCTCAAGAGGCGATGCCTCTGGTGCTTGAATGTTACCAGGCAGCACTTCCTCTTACAGCAGACTTCCCGAACGGGGTGCCCCCCAGATGTGTTGGACTACAACTCCCAGCATCTCCCAGCTGTCTTGGCTGTCCCTGAAAGTGAATGTGTTGCAGTTCTTGTAAGCTTGAACCCAGAGTCCCATTCAGTGTAAATGTCACATGCGCACTTTTTCTCATGGTGGAAGGTCGTGAGAGTTGTGGTTTGTGTATTTGGAAGAGATGTTTGTGATGGGGAGACCACAGTTATACACACAAGTGCATAATTGCAACTTGTGTTGATGCTGGAAAATAGTGGGTGGCAAAGCTGCTGCTACGGAATAAGGATGAGTGACAACCTCAAATTAGATGACCATTTTTAGCATGAACTGATAGAATACCATATGAAGAGCGCTGCTGGATCAGACCAAAAGTCATGATTGATACCTTCTGTTTTTCCAGGGAATACCTTTCCATTTTTCCTACATGCCTCTTCGTATACACATGTATGCTCTGAGCACATGTTCTGCCAAATGCGTGGAGGTTGGTGGCAAGGCCTGTGGATGCATCAGCAATATATCCTCATCCAAATGCTTATTCCTCCTAGAATGGATGCCAGAACAGGGAATTAGGATTTCATAAAATGACTTGGTGTGTTCAGTCTTCTTCAGCTGGGCCAGTTAGCTAAAATATGTGATAACGCTTCATAAAGAGGGAAGATCTGCAGTTTGCATTTAAATGAGTGTCATGCAATGCCCTATGGATTTGGTCCTCTAGCATGGATGTGAGCATCTGGAAAGATATTTGATCAAGTTTGCTTTCTCAACTGAAGATAAAAGGGTAGCTTTAAAAATTAGTCTGCATCAAATTCATAGTGTATAAGGTCTTTGGTAAGATGGTTTGAGGAGTGTAATACTTAAATCAATTTGATGTTTGTATTGTAAAGCACCATTTTCCTGTACTTAGAAGCTCTCACAGTGAACTCCTCAAACATTTTAATTCAGACATGTTTATGCCTCTACTCTTTATGCAGCTAACATAACCCCTGTAAATGCAGGGACCCAAGAGATAGAAGTGATGTACGCGAGGAAGATGCTTTTAAAGGCAGCTTTTTGAATACGTGGCTTTCCAGATGATTATTCTTCAGAACAAATGTGCAGTTACTGATGAGAGGTGGATTCAGATTTCATCAAGGTAGTGCTTCTCTTGCAGAAACATTTTACTGCATGAAATGTTGAGGAAGTATCAGAGGCATCTATTGGTTAGTACCTGTGATATTATGAGTGGTGAGCAACTCAACTGTTGCACATCACCTCTCTCATATTTAATTCATGTTTGCTTGTCATATCCTACAGTATCTGTCTGTGTCTCTCCTTTTCAGACCACCTTTTAGGGTGAATACATGGGGTGGGAGGGTAGGGAAGGAGGATCATGGCATCAGATGATATCCCCAATTTGCATGTGTTAAATTTATGAAATTTGAACTGAGCCTATGCAGGTATGGTGCTCTCCACATAATCCTGATCATGTGTGTACACATACACAGACAAACATAGAGCACCATGTGTGGATAGACTCTATTCTGGCCTTGAAATAAATGTGTGTAAATGGGGTGCGGGACCCGCCAGCAAAATCTCATCACTGTCCCCCCCGCAACCGCTGCATTTGCTCACCCTAAATGTAGAGGGCTGGAGCTAAGCCAATATTCTGTCAGTATAGCACAGCCTTCCCCAACCTGATGCCCTCCAGATGTTTTGGACTACAACTCCCATCATTCCTGGACATTGGCCATGCTGGCTGGGGCTGATGGGAGCTGAACTCCAAAACATCTGGAAGGCAACAGGATAGAGAAGGCTGCTCTAGCATAATCAAGAATCTCCATCTGAGACACAGTTGAGAGGAAGATAGACCTGCTCCACATCCTAGGCCTTGGGGTCACCAGTGCCAGGCATTAGGTTTGGTCCCATCCCAGTTGTGTTATCAGATGCACCCCTTTTATTTATTTTAGGTCAATCATTGACCTCCACTTCAACAGGGACAAGCAAAGTGCTGCAGTGGGGGACATTGCTGTGATGTGGGCAAAAAGTGCCCTCTGCTTCTGGCACTGAGGAACTCCGCCCTTGTTGACAGGTTTCCTCTCTCTCTCTCTCTCCCCCTCTCCCTCTCTCTCTCTCACACACACACACACACAGAAATGCATTTTGTTAGTATACAATGCAGTTATATAAGGAAACAGAAGAGAAAAAAGAAATTAATTGGGCATCACCAAACACCGTGAACATGGCAGTCTCCCTTCCCAGATTGCATTTTCAAAGCCTATTGAACCCAAATAAAAATGCTCCTTTGTACAATGTCTTATTGTCTTCCCCCCTAATTAAATATTACTTCACTGAAGTATTTTCATCCTCTAGTTTTCTATAACATTGCCAGCACTCTAGAGGGGCTTTAGCTCTGTGGGAGAGCAAATTTTTTCCTGCAGAAAGCCCTAGGTTTAGTACTGGGCATCACCAATACCAAAGGATCCCTATTCAGGTAGCAGAGCTGGGAGGGACGTCTGCCTGAAACCATAGAAATCCACTGCCAGTCACAGTACACAGTAGACAGTACTAGCTTAGATGGACCAATGGCGGCTTCATATGTTCATATATTGCCTGACATTGTCCTGTGGCCTGATTTTGTTCCAGTATTGGATAAACAGCTGTCACTTTTCCATGTGGAGCCTGTGAGATAGGATATATATTCTGCAAATATTTACAGCGAATGAGCTGATTACTCAACAATCATCAATACGTACTGTATACCCCCTTCTCCAAACTCCTATGCTGGGTACTTCATTATTTTTCTTCCAGTTTTTGTGAGAGTCCTGCTGCAGTTATCAAATCCCCTCCAAGGTCTCTGTGCTCATTCTTTGTACTTGACAAATCCTAACAGGAATGGTTGTGAGTTTATTGGGAATTTGGAAGTTATAATTCCTTGAGTGGGATTTTTTTGGCAACTTCTTATTAATATTTTTAATACAGCTGCACTGCTGCCAAGACTGTGTGTGTGTGTGTGTGTGTGTGTGTGTGTGTGAGAGAGAGAGAGAGAGGTCATCCTGTTCACATCTCCAGAATTTTTTGGAAGATGTCACCATTTCTTTTATTATATAACACCACTTAACACAAACTCTTAGAGTCGTTTTCTTTCATTGCTGTACTGATTGTTTCTCTCCTCCCACCCCCTCATATAATTCTGATAAGATTTTGAAATCTTTTGTAAATCGTTTTGGTGTTGCATTCTTTTCCTTTTCCTCCATATCTGTCAAATATTATGCATCTTTGTGCAGTTACCTGTGTTTATGAACTTCTTTTGTTTTAAGTGAAGAGTTCATACCCTGTACAATGGTAAGAAAGAAACCAAACAGAAATTAATGATCTGCTTGCATTTGAATATATTGCAGTAAGCAATATAGCCCTTTATTAATATGAAGCATGATTGGTACTTTATATCTTTATATCAGGAATACTGCATTCTCAGGCATATATTTCTAATGAGGATGAAAAGCTAGTGTGAAATTCTATGTAGGGCTAATGAAGCAGAAGCCACATCTGTTAGTTCACAAAGCATAGCTGAGAGAGAACACAGTTTGCAAACTCCAAATTGCTATTTCTAGTGAAGTTTTCATTAATTAGTGAACTACTGGCCCTCAGAAGGAATAAGTGTTGTCTGAGTTTTACAGTAATTACGAACCTGAAAGGATCCCCAATGATGATGAGTTATTTTGTTGTTGTAAAATAGAAATGAAAAATCACCTTGACCAAAACACAAGATTGTGAGCCTGATTTATCATAATTTCTGCCTTTTGCCATCCTGCTCACTGTCTCGAGTTTCACAAATGACGCATTTGTTATTACAACTGCATGGCTCCCACTGCAGCACAAGCAGCCCATTAAAAGCCAGCTCTAGTCTTCCTCAACAGTCAACACACATACAACAGGTAATGCCCTGCTATGTTCTGGAGCTTGTGGTTTTAATTACAAAAAGATAGCATTGCCACTTGAATGCATGGGGCTCCTGTCCCTTCCCCGGCAACACATCTCCCTTGTGCCAAGCAATATTTCTGTATTTCTGTACAGTGCCTAGCATATTACTGATCTATACTTGTGGAGTTCCAAGACCTGGGATTGGGTGGGAGCTTTAGCGATAACCTGTCAAGAGACCCCCCCACTACAACAGACATCCCCAACCTAGTGCCCAGCAGATGTTTTGGACTTCACCTCGCAGCAGCCCCAGCAACATGGCCAATGGTCAGGAATGCTGGGAGTTGTAGTCCAAAACATCTGGAGGGCCCCAGAACAACTGGAGGGCCCTGCACCCTCACATGCCGCTTAGTCCAAGCTACTCAACCACCCAGCTTAGTTCATAGTCTCTCCTAACCAGCCGGTGTTGCTTGAGTGCTGTATTCTCATTTCGCATGAAGCAGGAGGTAGAACAAGAGTTGCAAGCTCCTTCTGGTGCTCTGATATATTTTTGGATTAACTGGGAGCGCAACAAGAGCATCCATGAGAACTTGATATACATTGATTGCTGTTGCGATGTACATATGATAACAGAAATATTTATGTTAACTTTCAATAACTTTAGTGATGGTTGCTAACTTTGGTTCACAGCTTCAAAGTGCAGCAAGACGGTCAGTTAATACTGCCTTTTTACAATGGGTTCTATAATTCTCTATTGCCCATATGCAGGTATAACTAGTGTTATGGGTACAGTTTATGGCTCTTCTGAAAAACAGGCTACTGTTGCAACACACGCGCGCGCGTGCGCGCACACACACACACACACACACACACCTTTTCTCTGTAAAATACCCTACATAAGGGGAGTGTTGGGTGACTCCTTTGCTGGAAATTCTTTGTGATTGTTTCCATTACAGTTCCATTTGGAGGTAGGCAAGTTCCAATTTGTCTAGCCCAGTCTGTGTCCCCTTCATCTTCCCAGTGGTGCAGATGGGGTGCTGTTTGTTCTCTAGAATTTAAAAATGGTTTTGGACTAGGAAGTTTCTTCCAGAAGAGTGTTGATGATCTGTTTTTGAAGATTTCCTACCACATATCTGGCGAACCCTGAAGCGTAACTTTTTTCAGCAATTACCTCCTGGAAGCAAAACTGCCAAAACCATTTTTCTTCTGCTTTGCTCTTGCATGTCAACACATTTGGCTTGTTTTGAAAGCACTGCAGTGTCTGACGACAACACAGTGCTTAAAACAAAGCAAGTGGAACAACGGATGCAAAGCCTGCAATGGATAAAAGCAAGGTTCAAAATCCCTTTAGAAATCTCAAATAGAACTTGGCAAACTTACTGTAGCTTCTTATTGTAGCTAGACAGGAAGTGTCATACCCTATGAGTGTTGGTGGTGGTAGTGCTTTGAAGCAGAAGTTTAGGCTTTGGGGAGATATTTTCCTTATTGAGACAAAACAACCCTCTGGCAGCAAAAGTTTGTTGAGTATGCATCAGACTTGCTAAGCAACATATTGTGAAAACTCCTCAGAATTAAAGACACTGGCAGTTGTCTGGTACAATGCTAGGCATGTTTACTCAGACATATATCCTGCTGTGTTTAATGCGGCTTACTTCCTAGTTAGTGTATTTAGGATTGCAGCCCTAAGTCTAGAAACAAAAACAAAAAACCAGTCACTATACATAATTCTTCAATATATTCACTTGATCAAGTAGCATCTTAAAGAAAAACATAGTCTCACAACCCCATGTTGCCAATGCATCATGCAAGATAAGGAAATACAGATCTAACAAGGGAATGGATGGTAGCTGACCTATCCTGGTGTCAGGGGCTACTATAACTAGAAAGATAAGGCTGCTTGCACTAGCAAAGTGAAATGCCTAGGATGTGATATAGGAGTATCTCTTAAAGATGGGATCAGAAAATGAGATTCAATCATGTCAACGCAGACGTAGATATCGATGCTAGAGAGAAATGAGGATCCAGATTTGATTCTAGAAGAAAGTTGGATATTGGCTACTCAAGAAGTTATCGCCACATGTACATTTTGATAGATGCAACCCCAGCTCATGGTGGAATGTGGAAAATTTTCTATGGCTGGGCTTTACATATCGCCTACTTAATGGCAGATGTAGCTACATCCCCACTCCCTTGGGAATTAACTCAAAAGATCTCTAATCTTAGTAGGTGTTGGGATATTATTCAGTAGAGCAAATACAATATGAGTCATGCCTTTGCCTTTGCTTGCAAGTGTTCATTGTAAAATAGAAAATGGAATTGCAATAAAAAACAGTTCCCAAAGGTCATTGCTATTGGTAGTTGGAATTCAGACTACTGTAGCTAAATACAATTCTTATTTAGAATGTTTTAAAACAGGTGAACTTTGATCAGCAGGTGGAGGCAAGGGAGAGAAAAGGAGGAGGGTTGCAATTTATGATAAATTGTGTTTTCAAAGGCATTTGTGTATAGTTCAGTTTGGAAAAAATCTGAATTATGAGAGTGCTTAACTGTCCTGGAAAGGATATTATAATGGTTTAGAGTATGGCTCTAAGGGTCTGCATTTGTGAAGCTAAAGTGATGAAGGATTTACTTTATGATCTAAGGGGCAGTGCAAAAAGATTGAGAAAAGATCTGCTGACTCCAATGTTCAGACAGGATTTTTCTGATGGAATTAAAACAAACAAACAACTTATTAAATTAGAAGGGCTAAAGAGTTGTTTATAGGAAACTTTTCCTGCATTAGCTGCAGCTAGAACCCAAACAATTATCATTATTCAGAATGATAATCTATAGCTACAATATCTTGTAGAACTCTTTTGTTTTAATTAGATTTTCCTTTTGGCAGAGGAAAACAGATTTCTACAAGTGGTTCGCTGTTAAATGACTATGACATATGTTTATAAATTTAGTTTGTGTGAATGTTGTCTTAATTATGTATTTTTGGGGTAATTTTTACTTTTTGTAATGGTCCAGTGCTAACAGCAATAAAACTGAACAGCATGTGCTTAATGGTATATGAATTTGATTATCAAATGAGGTGAGGAAAAATCTGATCTGAATTGAAGAAATATGTACTGTTTCACCTGAAAAGGCAGAAATGTCGTAAAGGCTTCATAATGCTGCTCATATTGCACTCAAATGTGGTCCTTCGCTGCTGACTTTAGTTTATCCCCTTGCTTCAGTGTGTTTTATCAGCTCCCCCAACTGATGAGATGGGCTTAAAAAATCATAACTCTATCAAATTTAAATGCAATTTGAAACACTGGAATCAGTCCCTGATTTATTCTGGATTACCCCTTAAGTGAAATGTTGAGCCCCAGGGTTCTTGTGGGGCTTGTGAAGTTAGCATCTCTGCTGTGTCGACTTTTGACATTCTGCGCTGGGGCATGCCCGAGGTTGCTGGGATGAGGTTGTTGTAAGGGAAATGGCCCTGCTAGGCTGGACTGATGGGTAACCCTCATGTTGCCATGTGGCTAACCCTAATGTTGCCATGGCCCCTCTGCATTTGAAAGTGGCTCTGTCTGCGGTTTTAACAGTGCAAGTAGGTGATCATAGGTGACAGACTACCACCTAGGGCTGTCACTTTGGTGCAACTACCTTATAGTTCCTGTTGATCATTTCACCACTTGAGAGAGATGTTCCATAAATGACACGAAGGCATGAGTATCGTTCCCTGTGATAGCAAAGACAGGGGACCTGTCTGGATCAGTCTGGAAGCAAAATGGGACTACCAACAAAGAGGAGTTTGCTATATACCCAGGGGAGCCCCAAAATACGCAGAAGTACATATTTTACAAAATCACCCCCCCAATGGTGCAAATGTACCCAAATAAGGGTACATGTATGCATGCCTCATTCTGCTTCAGAACAGTTTCTTTTTGCTCTGATGTGGGCGTATGGAAGACCTGCTTTTAATGTGCTAGCCCCCGCCCTTTATTCTTTAAATCTTAGGCTAAGGAAGAAGGGAAATGCAGGAATGAGTACAGGAGTAAATGAAGTGAAGGCAGCTGTGGGCTCAGTGGTGACAGATGAAGTTGAATGTCCCCCTACATCTCACTTGTTTTATTTATTTATTTATTTATTTATTTATTACATTTCTATCCCACCCTTTTTTCCCTCCTTAAGGAGCCCATGGCGGTGTACGTAATCCTCCTTCTCCATTTTATCCTCACAGCAACAACCCTGTGGGGTAGGTTGGGCTGAGAATCTGTGATTCGTCCAAAGTCACCCAGGGAGCTTCCATGGCTGAGTGGGGACTAGAATAGGAGCCATGGCAACATTAGGGTTACCCATACAGTTCAGCACAGCAGGGCCATTCCCCTAACAACATCCTCATCCCAGCAAACCTAGTGCAGAATATCAGAAGCGAACACAGCAGAGAGCCAATGTGGTGTAGTGGCTAGGGTGTTGGACTGAGAGTCAGGAGATCCGGGTTCTAGTGTGTGTGTGTGTGTATAGACACGTCCATGCACGCACACGGAGGAACAACAAGGATAGGGGCCATCAAGGTTGTTTGCTCATTCATCGTCTTTTCAGCCTCATGATGTGGTTGTGCAGGAAAAGCCAAAAGTCAGCAGAGTGGCAGCATCTGAGCTGGGCAGTGGATGAGCATCATTTGACTGCCCTTCTTGCTTGCCTGACCCCTCACGAGTGTAGCCATGGGATGTGGGACCGGGGAGACCTGCCTGCCAGACAGCTGAGATGCCTGGCTATGCCTGCCTTTCTCTTTTCCATTCTGCAAGCCAGAAGGAGATCCAGGTTGTCAGAAGGCGATGAGCACATTTGTCAAGAAGCTGCTGTTGAGTGGACGTCCCATGCTGATGCTCCACTCAAATATCCAGCCCCATCGTAGGCATTCTTACTTGGAAGTAAGTCCCTTGGAGAGTGTTACTTCCAAGACAGGTTACCCAGGAGGATGGCCTTGGCTGCACAACTTACTCACCACACAGTCATACATGAGCTCAGTTGCACCCTTTAACTCTGGAGGCTTCATTGCCTCTGATAAAGCGCACGCGCGCACATGTGCACACCGGAGGCACTGCGCAACATTTTGTTGCAGGTCCCACTTGTATCCTCTATTAGTCTTGGAACGGTTTACTCATGTTGACCAAACATTTCAGTCATCATCTCTACACTCCATTTTCTCAAATCTCATGGTGCTGCTTGAGATTTGATTCAAATAATTCTTTGCAAGCCCCACCATGAAGAGAAGCTTGGAAAGCATGGACCCATAAGAAATGAGAAGCAGTCTTTCTTTCACAGCGACAGTTGAGAAATTAATTGTTGCAATTGGTGTAAGAACCTGGCTCATGACTTGTCAACACAAAGCTCTGCATTATTGTATGGTGGACTAAAGCTCTTTTGAATGGCATCTTGCATGGTTTTAGGATGGAATTTTAACTTCTAACCATATAATTCTATCAAAGCAGCCAAGGAGCGGCATTGTGCTACATATGGAGGAGGGAGTGCTGAATGGTAGGCATAGAATGGAGAGTGGGAATTAAAAAAAAATTGTAGGCTGAAGATTGGAAGCCTGCAACAAAAGCTGGGATCTGAAATATGGAAACTATGGAAATCGGTGCTGTTAATAGGGGTCACCTTGTGTTTGATGGTTTGTATTAGAACTCTAAGCTGTGGTCTTTCTTCTACCTCTTCTTTAGTTGACACAAAGTAAGGGGAATATATGATGTGGGGGAACAGGGTGTTCAAGTCTCCAAGTGCAGAACGTTGTTCAGATTAGTGTATAAAATAGGAAACAGAATATCTCTCTAAATTCAGCTAGTGCACCTTCACAGCAGCTGCCAGTCCAATTTTGGTGAGAACTTCATTTTAAAGCTAACTCTGAGACATACACATATTCAAGGAGGTGCAGTCTTGGAGGGGACAGTCACAGCTTGAGTGATGATGGGCACCTTTGCTTTTATATACGTGTGTGTGTGTGTGTGTATACTCTGGAATAATTCTTAAAGAGGAAAGTCTCCATCTTTCCCCAGCAAAGAACTGCACTGAGTCATATGAAACCTTGAAACTAATTTAGATTTGTTTTTTTTTAAATGATCTGAAGTTGAATATGATCCAAAATTATCTCAGTTAATTTGGATCTGAACAAGAACCAGACCTCCCAAAACAAAAGCAAGTGACCAGTTCAAATGAGTGTATTCAATAACCCAGTGCCACGATGGTCTCTTTTGGGGATTGTGAGGAAGGCCTAAAGCATTCTTGAAGTCAATTGCCCATAGGCGTGCCAATTTAAAGGAAAAACATGGCAGCTAAGGCTCAAGATTGTATGGTGAGTTCAGCATATGGTCTAGTGGGCCATGCGACAGGATGGTGCTTGGGAGGATGAGACATAAGGAATTAGTTATGAACAGTTGCCATATGTACTGTATGTATAAAAAGGAAATGCAGGAAAAGAGGCATTCAAGTGAATCTCTGTGTCATTTTCACCAGCAGTGTTTTCCGTGTGAACTTCCAGACCCATGCCTACAATTTCATGGGGAAAGTACCATGTAAAGGAGCAGTACACACATTTTTGCAGAAATGTCTACAGCCACAGTGGTGAGGTGCAAAATGTTTTACAGACCTTCAAATCCATCAGATTTTGTTTGAGCCACTTTGGAGGTGGGGGCAGATGGGAGGCTATCGTACGTATGTGAGAGGAGGGCCCCTGATCTGAGCAGCATTTTCTGGTCACTCTCGAACCCCTCCAACTGGCCCTGTGTTCTCCCTCAATGCTTAATTGAATGGTGTCAGCGTATAAGTTTACTTGGGCATTATAGTGTCTGACTTGGCAACCTTTCCTCCAGTGGGTGGCTGTGATTATTCAGTCAGTGAAGAGGAAAACCTAAAAGTACTCTCCATATGTACCCAGCCAGAGCTGGCCCGAGACATTTTGCTGCCTGAGGTGAAACAGTAAATGGTGCTCCCACACACTCAAGTTAATTTGCATAGTACCCCAAACCAGCCAAGATAGTAAAAATACAACAGCAACAAATTAAATACCTGACGAATTGCTGCCCTTCCATGACACCCAAAATCTGCTGCCCAATGTCACTGCCTCACTCTTCCTAAAGGGGTATAGTAGTTAAAGTGTTAGAGTGGAACTCTGAAGATCCAGTTTCTAGTCTCCCCTTAGCCATGAACTCACTGGGTGATTTTGGGCCAGTTACTGATTCATAGCCTATTGTACCTCACAGGATTGTTGTGAGGATATAATGGAGAGAAGTGAATCATGTAAGCTGCCTTGCATTCCTTCCAAGAGTTAAAAAGGCAGGATATAAATGTGATGGTGGTGGTGTGGTGCCTGGTCTTGCATGCAGCTCCTTACTAATTAATGTATCTTCCAGAATGGAGCTCCAACATAGAAAGAAGTTCTGGAGCTGGGCTCTTGGAACAGCTGACTTTGATTAAGCCCTGCTTCCAGAAGAAATGAATAAACAGATGAAGAGTGAAGTGGAAAAGGCTAAAAATGGGTGGTGGTGGGTGATGAGGAACAGGGGTGAAAATATTTCATGCAAACAAGCAATAAAGAGGAAAGAGGAACTTGGGTCTAAGAAGATTGAGTGAAAGAGGCAACAAAAAAGTGTCAAGGAACATGATGTCAGGGTTGTATCTGAGCCCATAGAGTCCCAAAGCAGCTCTGATTCTGAGGAGGAGAGACAATTCATGGGGGAGGAACTTTCCCAGACTTCAGAGGCGCAGCTGGAGGGGGAGCCCCCCCCACTCACATCCCTGGGAGCGACAGTAAACCAGGTGTGGAAAGGGAGGGACAACCTGAGCTTCTAGACGCGAGGCGCAGACGCAGGCACAAGCGAGAGATTGCCAGGGCCGAGCTTTGGCGCTCAGCCCGATTGGCTTGGTGTCAACAGCTGTGCCCAGAAGCACCACGGGAGAGGGGGAGATCTTCCCCTCCACCCCTTAAGTTCAGAGAATTGCTGTGTTTTTCACAAACGGAGATCAACTGACATCCTAACCCTTAGAAACCCCTAGATGGCTGTTCCTTTGTAGTTTCTCTGAGTCTCAAGCAATTAGCATCTGTATGCCTCATTAGGATAAATGGAATTAAAGCCATGGAAAGCAGCCCTTTTGTCTGAGTGTTGATTTTGGCTATTGGAGTATTCAGTAGGCAACAGGGGAACCCTGACACATAATGGGTTGTAAACAGTGTGTGGCGGGAAAGAGGATGGAAGGGGGGGGGGATTATGTGAGGGAAGGAGGATGCTCAGAGTAGAAAGGAATATAAATGCTAAAAGGAAAGGATGATGGGTAAAATGTGAAGGGATAGGAATGGAAGGAGTAGGGGAACAGCAGAAAGAATGAAGAGGCCTAGAGTGAGTTTTGTAGAACATGCCAGGATCCATTTTCAGGTTCCATTGTTGATTGGGTATCTGGACTTTTGGACCCCTGCATGGCATCCCCCTTCTTACTTTTGTGCCACTTTAGTCATGGAAATAGCTGTAAAAGTGTGTACCAATCAATGAACCACCAGCTCCCATGGGATGTCTGTCATGCAATTGTCTACATAGCATGGAGAAGACGTCTGAAAATTACTATGTGAAAAGGCCCTCAGAAGGTTTTGCTTAGTGATTCAGAATGATCATTGGCTTCCTTTTTTTTCTTTTTTTAAAGATGCTTGACATTCCTTTCTTTTTCAGAATGAGGACCCTTAACACTAAACAGCATGTTGAGTTAAATAACATTAGACTTTAAAGCTTCTATTGATTTTTTGGAATGTAACAGCAAATGCCAGGATCAGTAGCCTCCTTTCTTAAAGCCAAGAGCAATCTGCCAAAGAGGTACCAAGGGGAGAAGCAAAGGTCAGGAGAGCCACTTTATGTTCAATGAAGACGGATGCTGCTCATCAGAAATTGACCTGTTCTAGCTCTTTCTAGATTGTATGTCTTCCATAGGAAGGAAAATGGAGGCAACTTTCTGCTAGGCTAGTAACATAAGGAAACAAATTTCAGCAAAGGCCAAAATTAAGGATGAATAAGTTTTTGTTTTACCTTGAAGCTTGCACTGGGTATTGTGGATGATTGTGGAAAAGTGTTCTTTTAGTATTTGTCAAATAATAATGCCTCTTCATCCCTCTTAGAGTTAACCTAGGTGGAGAAAATTGCTGATTAAGACAGCAATCCTTATGGTATGTAGACAGCATCCCAGGAGTCATAGGTTATGGTGGATCTCCCTCTCTGAGGCTGGAGACAGAGCTCCAACCTTGGGAGCAGAGATCCTCCAACTGTGGATCGCCACCTCTCCAAGCCCCTCCCAGCCACCATGGAAACCTCTGTGGTGGCTCCCTTTTCCCACATTGGGAAGGGGGAAAAACAGCCTCTCAGCCTCCAACCACGTCCCCAGGAAACATTTAGCCATGCTCAAAACCATGGCTAAATGTTTCCCATTGGCAACAATGGGAGGGACTGATTTTTTTCTCCATCTGTGGTCAGAGAAAAAATACAGGAAGCCCCACCTCCCATCACACTGTCAGCTTGTCGGCAAGCAGACAGGAGCATAGGATGGAGTGAAATCCCCAATATTGAAGACTCTGCTCAGAGAGCATAGGATTACTCTCTACACCAGGTTGTGTCCTCTGTAAGGGTAGCTTGATGGTATATGACTGTGGGATGGGAGACAGTCCAGCTGGACCAGGAGCAGGCCTCTGGTGTTCTCTACAGATACAGATGTATTTAGGGCTCTCCTGGGGGCAACACATGATTCCATTCCACCAAGGAGTCAGGGTATAGCTTCATACATCACACTTAAGAAGATGTTCACAGTATTATGTGATGATCACATCTATCTATTTATCCATGTGCACTCATGCTGGAAATTCTGGAATGGAACCTTTGCATAAAGCAAAACCATCTGGCAGACACACAAAAACCTGAACCTAGTTTAGATGGTGGCTCAGTGAATATTAGCGTTCATATCATGTCCAACTTTCCAGGCTTTCCAGAGAGGTTACTGTTCTCCTCGAGGGTTAGAGAATGTTGACCTCCATCAGGGACTGTTTCAGGAGTTTGAGGCTGGCAAGTCGATCACAGTTGTGAGAATGGCAGTGATTGTGATTCTAGCCTTCAGCAATGGGAATTGAACTTCAGTGCAGAGTCCTGCTAATCCCACAAAAACATGTAGCCCGGTTCGGATGTAGTGACTTGGATTTGAAGATAAGTGAGCAGAAAGGAGTTAATGGAAGGGAAGTTTCCCATCCCCTCCTGCTGTGCAAGCCCCCTGAAAAGTCTGTCTGGAGAGTCAAGGGTCTGTAGCAGCAGTGGCTCGAACTAGGAGCCTTTGGGTGTGTGTGTGGCTGCCCTGTGTGATAAGCCACTGTTGCAGCATCTGCTTAGGCCCTGCACTGACTCTGCCCATCCAGGCTAGCTGTTAGATCCTTTTGGACAGGAAGGGCCATAAGAGGGCTTCCAGTTAAGCCTTACTTGAACAACAAGGTCTTGCTGAGCTCTGGCATGTTCCTGTATCCTTTAGTTGTCCTTTTGTCTTGACGTCTGGCTTGCGTTTTGATCCTGCCTCCCTGTTTGCCTTTCAGTCCAGACTACTGGCTTATCTAGACTATGGCTCCTGCTGCCTAGAGCCCATCCCTGACAGCCCTCCTGAACAATGTAGGATGGGGCATGGGGGATGTTGGGGGAGAGGGGAAATTGCCCCAAATCGGGGGGATGTCCACATGATTTTAGGCAACTCCTAGCTCCCCCAACAGCCTTCTGTGCCCTATCACCCCATTGTTCAGGACAGGAAATTCCCCTCCCTGACCCTCTGGAGAGGCTTTTCAGGGGGGCACAGCCAGGTGTGTGTGTGTGTGTGTGTGTGTAAAGGTGGGGGGAGATGAGATTTGAAACAACTACGAATTTCACTTCATTGATTTACCTCAGGATCAAAGCCAATGCCTTTTAAAGCAAATGGGATTATATTTAATTAACAAAAGAAACTGAACACAGGAGCAAACACCTTTCCTCTTTTCTATTTTATAAGGATAATCAGTCCAGTCTGCTGGTTCCTGTCCTTCCTTCCATGGACTTGGGATTATGTGAACTGCAACTGTACATATAAGATGTTTGCAATAAGCACAGTTGGTCAAGGGTGGGAAGACAAACAAGGATGATAACAATTATGCTATGGCACTGAACTGGTTCAGCCCTAGCAGTGGAACAGTATTACATTGACCAAAAATGGCATAGCAGTTTTAATCAGAGATATTAGGGCTGCTTAGATAAGTGGCGTAGAGTGATGTGGTTCTGGAATATCTGTGTCACTGAAGATGCTCATTTCAGCTATTATGAAAGAAACTGCTGCTGTTTGCACTCCCACAGAATATTATTTGTACTACTGTAGGATGTGTCATGAACCCCCCCCCCCATCATAATCAAGGTAAGAATTATATTGGTCAGCTATTCCAACATGTAGACACAGAGGTGAATGTAATTAACGGCCTTCATTTATGCATACATTGTCTAAGCAAGGGTAAGTGGGACTCCTAATGAGCTTTACTTAGCAACCTTGGGACATGACACAATCTTAGTTGTCCCACTCAGCCCAAACTAGATTGCTTTTAGCATGACAAACTCCATGTGTACAAAATAAGCGATGGTGGTCTTCATGGAAGAAAAAGGAAGCATAATTTGATATGCAGCTGCTTCTTTCTTCCTGAAGTTCTGTATGTAGCAAATCCCTCTCTTCTTGGCAAGTGGTAGTAGAAGGAAGATTTTGAGTAGCTTTTGTGAGGATCCTTGGTGAAAGAGAAAAGAGTTGGCAGCACACAGAACTGTGGTATGTGTGTTTGGTATGTCAGCCTCAAAAAGAAAAGCCAGGATTGGGAAGGGAGATGGCTAGACTGTACAATGCTCTTGTAGGAAAAGTACAGTGTTCTTGTAGGAAAAGCTGAATATTTTGCTAGAGTTCACAAGAAAACATTTTATTGAAGAATAGTTTATTGAAAAAAGTGATGAGGATACCTTCTGCTGTATGCAGGGATGTAGGTATGTATGTAGGGCAGGGTTTGCAATCTTTTCGCCCCGAGGGCTGCATCCAATGATAGGTGGTGACATGGGGGCTGGATGTACACACTCATGCACGCACACATGCTCATTCATGCACACACACATACTTGCTCATGCACACATGTGTGTTCACACACACTCATGCCTGCTTGGTGGCTTCAGAACTTATATTTATACATTGTTTGGTGGTTGTTCTGGTTTGGCGTTATGTAAATGTCCTTTGTTATTTTAATAATATTTTTATTGGATTGCATTTCTGTTTATTTAAGGAGTGCATATCACAGCAGCTCAAAGTGTTCACAAAATGCAAAAAGCATAAAAACAACAAGTCATCAAAACACATTCACAACAAGCTAAAAGCAAAATTTTATGATGAATGCTCTTGAGGAGCTGGCTTTAGAACGTTGTTGTTGTTCAGTCATTCAGTCGTGTCCGACTCTTCGTGACCCCATGGACCATAGCACGCCAGGCCTTCCTGTCCTGCGCTCTCTCCCAGAGCGTGCTCAAGTTCATATTCATTGCATCCGTGATGCTATCTAGCCATCTCATCCTCTGCCGTCCCCTTCTCCTTTTGCCTTCAGTCTTTCCCAGCATCAGGGTCTTTTCCAGGGAGTTTTCTCTTCGCATTAGGTGGCCAAAATATTTGAGCTTCAGCTTCATTATCTGTCCTTCCAATGAGCACTCAGGGTTGATTTCCTTTAGGATTGACTGATTTGACCTCCTTGCAGTCCAGGGGACTCGTAAGAGTCTTCTCCAGCACCACAGTTCGAAAGCATCAATTCTTCGGCGCTCAGCCTTCCTTATAGTCCAGCTCTCACAGCCATACATTACTACTGGGAAAACCATAGCTTTGATTAGACGGACCTTTGTCGGCAAGGTGATGTCTCTGCTTCTTACTATGCTGTCTAGGTTGGCCATAGCTTTCCTCCCAAGGAGCAAGCGTCTTTTAATTTCATGGCTACAGTCACCGTCTGTGGTGATCTTGGAGCCCAAGAAAGTAAAATCTGTCACTGCTTCCATTTCTTCCCCTTCTATATGCCAGGAAGTGATGGGGCCAGATGCCATGATCTTAGTTTTTTTAATGTTGAGTTTCAAACCAGCTTTTCCACTCTCCTCTTTCACCCTCAACAAGAGGCTCTTGAGATCCTCTTCGCTTTCTGCCATTAGGGTGGTATCGTCTGCATATCGGAGGTTGTTGATAATTCTCCCAGCAATCTTAATTCCGACCTCTGATTCATCCAACCCGGCATTTCTCATGATGTACTCCGCATATAAGTTAAATAAGCAGGGTGACAATATGCAGCCTTGTCGTACTCCTTTCCCAATTTTGAACCAATCGGTTGTTCCATCTCTGGTTCTTACTGTTGCTTCTTGACCCTCGTACAGGTTTCTCAGGAGACAGGTAAGGTGGTCTGGTACTCCCATCACTTTAAGAATTTCCCACAGTTTGTTGTGATCCACACAATCAAAGGCTTTAGCGTAGTCAATGAAGCAGAAATAGACGTTTTTCTGGAATTCTCTTGCTTTCTCCATGATGCAGCGAATGTTGGCGATTTGATCTCTAGTTCCTCTGCCTCTTCGAAACCCAGCTTGTACTTCCGGTAGTTCTCGGTTCGCATACTGCTGAAGCCTAGCTTGTAGGATTTTGAGCATCACCTTGCTGGCATGTGAAATGAGCGCAATTGTGCAGTAGTTTGAACACTCTTTGGCATTGCCCTTCTTTGGAATTGGAATGTAAACTGACCTTTTCCAGTCTTGTGGCCACTGTTGAGTGTTCCAGATTTGTTGGCATATTGAATGCAGCACTTTAACAGCATCATCTTTTAGGATTTTAAATAGCTCGGCTGGAATACTGTCATCTCCGGTAGCTTTGTTGTTACTAATGCTTCCTAAGGCCCACTTGACTTCACTCTCTAGGATGTCCGGCTCAAGTTCAGTGACCGCACTATTATGGCTATCAGGGACATTCAGATCTTTCCTGTATAGTTCTTCTGTGTATTCTTGCCACCTCTTCTTAATCTCATCTGCTTCTGTTAGGTCCCTGCCTTCTTTGTCCTTTATCATGCCCGTCTTTGCACAAAACGTTCCCTTGAGATCTCCAATTTTCTTGAAGAGATCTCTAGTCTTTCCCATTCTGTTGTTTTCCTCTATTTCTTTGCATTGTTCATTTAAGAAGGCCTTCTTGTCTCTCCTTGCTATTCTCTGGAACTCTGCATTCAGTTGGATATATCTTCCCCTTTCTCCCTTGCTTTTCGCTTCCCTTCTTTCGTGAGCTACTTGTAAAGCCTCATCAGACAGCCACTTGGCTTTCTTGCATTTCTTTTTCTTTGGGATGGATTTCATTGCTGCCTCCTGAACAATGTTACAGACCTCCGTCCATAGTTCCTCAGGCACTCTGTCTATCAGGTCTAATCCCTGAAATCTATTCCTCACCTCCACTGAATATTCATCAGGGATATGATTTAGGTCATACCTGAACGGTTTAGTGGTTTTCCTGATGTTCTTCAATTTAAGCCGAAATTTTGCAAGAAGCAGCTCATGATCTGAGCCACAGTCAGCTCCAGGTCTTGTTTTTACTGACTGTATGGAGCTTCTCCATCTTTGGCTGCAAAGGACATAATCAATCTGATTTCGATATTGACCATCTGGTGACGTCCATGTGTAGAGTCGCCTCTTGTGCTGTTGGAAAAGAGTGTTTGCTATGATCAGCATGTTCTCTTGGCAAAACTCTATTAGCTTTTGTCCTGCTTCATTTTGTACACCAAGGCCATGCCTGCCTGTTATCCCGGTGATTTCTTGACTTCCTACTTTAGCATTCCAATCCCCTATGATGAAGAGGACATCTTTTTTTGGTGTTAGTTCTAGAAGGTGTTGTAGGTCTTCATAGAACCGATCAACCTCAGCTTCTTCGGCCTCAGTGGTTGGGGCATAGACTTGAATTACTGTGATGTTGAATGGTTTGCCTTGGATTCGTACTGAGATCATTCTATCGTTTTTAAGATTGTACCCCAGTACTGCTTTTCCCACCCTTTTGTTGACTATGAGTGCTACTCCATTTCTTCTAAGGGATTCTTGCCCACAATAGTAGATATGATGGTCACCTGAATTAAATTCGCCCATGCCTGTCCATTTGAGTTCGCTGATTCCCAAGATGTCGATGTTCAATCTTGCCATCTCATGTTTGACCACCTCCACCTTACCTTGATTCATTGATCAGACATTCCAGGTTCCTAAACAATATTGTTCTTTACAGCATCGGATTTTCTTTTCACCACCAGACACATCCACAGCTGAGTGTCCTTTCGGGTTTGGCCCAGCCGCTTCACTCTTTCTGGCGCTACTTGGAAATACCCTCTGCTCTTCCCCAGTAGCATATTGGACACCTTCCGACCTGAGGGGCTCATCTTCCGGCGTCATCTCTTTTAGCCTTGTGATACGTTCCATGGGGTTTTCTTGGCAAGAATACTGGAGTGGGTTGCCATTTCCTTCTCCAGTGGACCACATTTTGTCAGAACTCCCTGCCATGACCTGTCCGTCTTGGGTGGCCCTGCACGGCATAGCTTATGGCTTCACTGAGTTACGCAAGCCCCTTCGCCACAACAAGGCAGTGATCCATGAAGGGGTTTAGAACGTACTTCATTGCATTTCTGGAATATCTATATAGGATATTACCCCTAATGCTCCAGCCACAAGGGCTAACATAAGCATCTTCCAGGCAACTGAAGCCTCAGAGGAAGCAGTGACAGTTCCTCTCTTGCTTTTTGTTTGCTCTGTAGTGCACAGTGGAGGCTTTTATTTTTAAACCAGCATTTGGAATTCAGTGTCTCATCACCTCTTCCTTTATATAACAGGATGTGTGCTGCAGTACAAATATTTGGGCCTTTTTTGAAAGGGTGATGTACGATCTGCTTTACCTTTTTTAACATTAATCAGACTTCTCATCTCTGCTGCCAGTTACAAGAAAAGGAACCTCCTGGTGTACCAGCAATTTTGAGCAATGTTGCTGCTCTTCTTTATAGTGTTATGTAGCCAAGACCAGTACGAGTTCATAGAGCTGAAGGGGGTTATGTGCTAACGTGTCATAAACTGTAATAGTTTCATTGACTTTTTTTGTTGTTGTTTGGATTTTTTTTACAAATGTACACCACATAGACAGTAAAACAACACTCATTCAGCCAACTTTCCCCAAGAATTAACAAAAAAACATACAGCAAAGAAAGGGAAAGAAATAAGGAAGTCGTCAAATCAGTATAAAAAGGAAGAGGAAGAAAATAGAGACAAGAGGGGAAAAAAGAGAGGGGAATTCTGTTGCATATATAAGTGTGTGGGCAACAAACTTTCAGTTTAGAATGAGACATTTCTACATCTCAGCTCTTTTATGTTGTTGTTGTTGTTGTTGAATTTTAATGTTCATATTGTGCTTATTCAATCTAGATGTGATCAGAGCATGGGTAGCTCCCAGTTATAGTGGATAGTATTGATGTTGATGTTTAGCTCATCATTGCCACCCCAGATTCCTTGGGGCTGTCTTCATGAGTAATTTAGTGCACAGTTAGAGCAGTCTGAATTCCTTTGCGACAGATGACATCGTCACCAATCCGCTGCGAACCAGTTTCTTCCCTCTTGAAAAGCTGCATTTTCTGAAACTCCCTTCAACTTTTTTTTACTGAAAGTGGCCCCCTGGCAGTTCTACCACAGTGTGCCATGTGTCCCCCCCCCCACATTAAATCCTGGGCATACCTCTGTGACCTGGCAGTGATGTGGTAAAGAGGGTGGGATGCCCCATTCCCTGTTGTTTCCCCAATGGAAGTAGTTTTTCCCATTGAAAAAATCCCCAGGAGCACAGCAGCGACCCCTCACATTACTGCAGTAGTGGGGACACTCACTCACCTTAGGTAGCCTGCTTTTAATCTTTAATATATCCTCCCTTCTGTGCATGTTTCCTCAGAAGTAAGAAATAAATCTCGCTACCCTGAAGTGAACGGGTTAAAGGGCTAACTAACCCTAAAGCACTCTTTCGCTTCTTGATGCTCTCTGAAAGTGTTATTGTGATGTTGCACTTCTTTGATGTTCTGTAGTTTCTCTGATGTAAAGTCATTTCTCTGTTGTTATGTAAAGTCCCTTCTCTGCTTTATCACAGTAGTTTACAAGAGCTGGGTTTCATTGCGAGCAGAGAAAAGGAGTAAGGGAGAAGGGGATGGTGGAAGCAATACCGTAACTCCATGGCAGAGTGCTGGAATGGGGTGAAATTGGGGTGGGGGAAGCTCTCGGAGGAGGCATCAGATGCTGCACTGGAGAACTGTGGATTTTGGCTTCTTCAGGGAAATCTGCACACTTGTATTGTATTGTATTGTATTGTATTGCATTTTATATCCCGCCTTTTTTCCTTTTGCAAGGAACCCAAGGCGGCTGACATTATCCTCCTCCTCTCCATTTTATCCTCACAACAACAACCCTGTGAGGTAGGTTGGGCTGAGAGTCTGTGACTGGCCCAAAGTCACCCAGTGAGCTTCCATGGTTGAGTGGAGACTAGAACCCAGATCTCCCAGCCCAACACTCTTGCCACTATGCCACACTGGCTCTCACATGGGGAAAATTAGTTGCTCTCCATAAATAATGTAGTAGCAGGGAAAGCCTGGACCTGGGCGGGAAACAAGCTTCTCTCATTGGTTGAGCAGTCCCTGCCAGGTTGATGACGTTCAGTTCTACTCCCCCCATCCCACCTGGAAGCATGTTCCTGTGAACTGATGATTCACAGAAGTAAGCTGGGACAATTAATTTCAGTTGGACTTGCCCTGAATAAATCCATAATTGATGATTTAAGGTTCCGTTTGTGTTTTAACTCCATGATGCCTAGTTTGTTCTCTGCTGTGTATGTATTAAGACTCAGGGGAGTAACTAAAAGATGACAAGAGCAGCTCAATTCAGAATGCAGGAATGATTTAACAGGGATTGTTATGATATAGGCAATGTCTGGAAATTGGAGGGAAAGGACCTCCTCTTTGTGTTCTATTAGAAAGGACATTATAAAGCAAGATGACTAAATGTCAAAATAGATATGCTGGTATTGAAATAATTGGGACAACAAACCAGACACTGATTCTGCAGAATCTCACTTGATTTCCAAAACGGCTTGCAGGGGAACCCCAGTGAAATTAAAAGTTTTGTTGAACCTCCATATGAAACTTTCCTGCATTGTGTGAATCTTGTCTCACTCTTTACTGTAAAATCTGCAAAAAGCTAAATTATGAGTCTAATGCCAAGTTAGTTTTGGTTTTCTTGCTTTTGATATATATTCAAAAGGGTTTTTTTTCTTGAATGATCATTGAAAGTTCTTCTCAGACCAAATTTTTGGGGTTCCTCCTCAAGCAAATTTACCAAAGATTTTCAAAGGAAGCTTCTTTTTAAATCTATATCTCTATATCTCTATCTCTGTCTCTATCTCTATCTCTATATCTATGGCTAGTTACATTCCAGGATGTGGGGAAGACTTTGGATATTCCTGAGTTGTATGCATTTTCTCTGAAATCAGTTTGAGGGACCATGTAACATGTTCTGATTTTAAAAGATGGTCAAGAATGTTTCTCCAGCAACTTTCAAGATGACCACACATGACTCAAGATGCCATGGGGGAATCACATATTTTGAGCCATGTCTGTAGTTATCCTGAAAATTGCACATATTGGACTATAGAGAGTCTAGAGCAGCGTCTACTGATGCATATTCCCTTCCAGGCAACCTGGTGCCCTCCAGATATTTTGGACCGCCATTTCCACAAGGTTTAGCTAGCTAGTATGGCCCCTAGACATGGATTATGCAAGCTATAGTCCAAAACATCTGGAGGGCACCAGGTTGCCTGGAAGGGGATATACATCAGTAAATGCAAATCCTTTCAGATCATCAATGGGTTTCTCAACCAGCACTGTTTCATGAGATGTAGGCAAGCAAATTGGGTGAGATTTGGCACTGAGTACTGTGTTTCTCCTGTGTATCTGATTTGGATTTAGAGCAAATAAGCTGCACTAATTGTCAGTATTAGCATAAGGAAATGCTCAGTTCCATAAACATTGCCAGCACTGGATTGTTACAGTATACCAGAACACATTAGATTTAAACATCTCTGATCTTTGGAGAGTTACTGAACTAATGAGAAAATCTATGTAGCTGCATAAGACCCCCAAATAAGTGTAATTTCCCATCACAGAGTGCTGTTACATTTTTTAAAAATGCAATTGATATGCCATGTTTGAAAGCTGGGTTTAAAATTAAATTAATCTACAGGTAATTTATATTTTCAGTGGGGCTATAAGACCTCGGGAGCGCTGGCCTAGAGAAGAGCAAATCTCCAATCTTAAAGGAGTGGTGCTTGATGGGTTCTTTTGGGGCTTCTATTATTATGGTGTCATCATCACCACAAGCTGGCGTAGAAGCTTGTCAACTCATCCTAGTGGAGGATATTGGGTCTTTGGAATGCTGAGGAGTACTTGGTGCTGCTGTGGGATGGGAACGACAGGGCTAACAGGAAAACTCGTAGTCATGGTTCTCAGTGGGAACTGATGGTACCTGGGGGCTCTCGCTGAGCTCCCTTGTTTGAGGATTCTGAGCCCAAAGTTACTATTTCTGGGTCTCAACTCAGACAGGAAGCAGTGGAACCACAGTGTTATGGGAAGACAAGACTGGGGTGGGTGGGTGGGCGACTTAGATTCATGCGGGCTCATTATCCTGCCATCCCTACAGATCCATAGTAATTGTAACTCATAATTATTAAAGCAAGTATATCTATTTGTTTTTAATCTAGAGCAGTCATCCCCAACCTTGTGCCCTCCAGATGTTTTGGTCCACAGCTCCCGGCATTCCTGACCACTGGCCATGTTAGTTGGGGCTGATGGGAGTTGATGTCCAGAACATCTGGAGGGCACCAGGTGGGGGGAGGCTGATCTAGAGTCTGCTTAAAACAATTAAGAATCTGAAGAAGAGCAGGGTTGTAAGTAATTTTGTATACCAAAATGCTGTGTAACTGATTTAATTATATGATTTATCCAGTGCAGTAAAACATGTGTTTTCCCCTACTCTGTCAGGTGCAGGAGTCAGAGCTTTTAGATGTCAGCCTTGTCAAAGATGCCCGATGCGGGAAACATGCCCGAGCTCCCAAGGTAGGAAATAATTCTATGTACATTCCAGATGTTGCAGTGATACTGTACAGTATTGCAATAAAGAAACCAAAGTATCTTGCCCTAGGCATGCAAACACTCCTCGAGCATCCATTTTTTAAAAAATCTGTTATTGCCAGAATGAAATACTACCTTTTTATGCAACTTTGAAATTGTAGAGCAGAAAGCAGAAAACTTACTAAGCTACTTATTGTTCATGCAGCTGTATGATAAGCTTGACTCAGTGGCTGTAAATGCTCCTGACTTACTACAAATTGCTTTGTCCTGTGTTCTAGTAGCCCTGGTGTGTCACCAGCTTGGTTCAAAGGTTTGGTTCTCACTAAGGCTGTGCTACTTCTAGGGATGGAGAGATCAGTCTATTTTTGGTCCATGTTAATTTCACATGTGTTCATTCATAAGTCTGATCTATCCTGTTTCTGCATCAATCTCTGATTTTTTAAAAAAGCTGCACAAAAATTTACATTATTTTTGTATACATTTTATCCTAAAATATGCATTCGTTTTACACATTTTACACACTTTTACACACTTTTTTTTTGAGCGGAGAACTAACTATATATTAACATTTGGAGTATGGAAACTGAGGGATAACCACATTCCAATCCGGATATTAGTCCAGGAAGTATTAATTGCATCAGTTTGCTTAAACATTTGCACCAAATGACATTTTCGAGCATCCCCAACTCCTTCAGTACCACATGATTGATTGCTCCTTCATACAAAAAATATTTATTAGAACTTAGCAGGTTCTAATCTAGCCTTCTGCTATCTTTCTATTCAAAGGCCATCTTTTCTTATGGAAGAGCATTCCATTGTGTAATCCCCTCCTGTAGTCTGACGTGGTTGAACAGATTCAGGTTTGACCACCTAAGTGAGAACCAGGCCAGAGACAATGTGGACTGGTAGCTGATGTGATGGACAGGACTTGACCCTGGAAAATCTTGAAAAACTTGAGCAATGCCTCAAAACATTTTGGCTGAGCATAACTTGCCAGCACGTTTCCTTAGGACTGCAGGTTAAGAGTTAAATAAATAAATAAATAAACAAACGAACCAACCAACCAACCAACCAACCCATATCTCTCTTACTACTCTTGGTTGGTAGAGAAGCTTCACCTGGGGGAAAATACCTTAAATAATGGTATCCTGACCAAAAATTCAAGGTATGCCAGACAAGATTGCAGTTTTTCTAGGACTCTGGAATAATCACAGAGCTTCTCTTTGGTGCTTCGGGACTCCATGAGTACAGCTACTTCCCAGAGGGATAACAGTAGGTATATATCCACTGGAGATTTCCCTCAAACACCACCTGGGCTTGATTTCCTCCTTTTCCAGTCTGTGCTACAGAGAAGTCCCGCTTGGGTCTGATTTTTGTTCATACATATTCAGGCCTTTATTCTCACCAACTGTTTGTGTATCTTGACATAACCTAATGCTCATCTACCACTTATAATTATATCCCTAAGAGCTATCTGGGACAGAGAACCATACAGTTTAAACTTCATCTTGCAGGTAGTTGGAAAGCATATTATGTTGAACCTTTTGCGTGTCATGATGGAAGCAACTACAAAACAATACAAGTACATACATTCCAATTAGCTAGGGTGTCTAAACCAGGGGTCCCCACCCTTTCTGGGTCAAATGTTGAGTTTGTGGGTGCTTTTACAAAATGGCTGACATGCGGCAGCTTGCCCATTCATAAAACGGCTGCCATGGTGGGCATGATCAGCCACAAAGCACCCATTTCCCAGAAGGCAAATGGGTGAGACTAAAATAAAAGTAACTGCCCAGAAACCTAAGTAAAAGGCAGAGGTGGTGTCTGAGTGCTAAAACACAGAATCACCTTTTTAAAACCCAAATAAAGATGGCATTGGAGGATAGCACTTCCCTTTGCAGCATGCTAGCCTCTCAGTTAAGAAGTTTTTTTAAAAGCATCTTAAGAAACACAATAAAAATCGGAGGGTGGGGGCAGGGAGTCTGTCTGTCACCAATGGGCGCCATGTCGGAGACCCCAAATTTACACCCATCAGTAACTGAATCAGAATGTAAAATTAATTACATTTTTTAGAAAGTAGTTAGAGATCGCATGAGTAACTGATTATTTTCATGAGTGATGTCTAAATTCATTTTTGTATTTTCTGCATCTGTAAATTGAATGAAAAGCTACATTGTTGAATAGAATGTACCGTAGACATTGGTTCTTTTACATTTTCAGCTTTTCATTAACGTTCACAAGTATGCATTCCAGATTAAAAGATATGCATAGTGGTACTTTGGAAAATCCCCAAGTCTCACCAACTGTGTTTTATGTAAAGTAAACAAGTTGCCATCCTTGGCCATTTTCAATTAAAAATGGGAGCTGCCTTGTGCAGGTACCCATGTGCCTGAATATATCATTTGGCTAAGTAATTGCTTTTTCTGAAACTTTTTAAGTCTCTTTCTGATGGCCCAGGTGAGTGCCAGAAGCTTTCTAAAAGGCTAGAATTTTAATTGAAAACTCACAGTAGCAGTGTATGGCACTCACATAAATATCAAATTAGTTCTTCCTGATTATTGGCTTCATGATAAATCACATGAGAACATTAGCAATGGATAGAATATTATTTTTAAAAGCTGCTCATATGTATAAATTTTAGGGGAGGAGAAAGAAGTGTTTATGTATTAAAATGTGCTTTGCTAAGATGCATATATAGCTATTTTCTCAGTGGGTTTTGTTTGTATTAAGCTGCAGGCAGCATTAATTGCGAGAGGTTTTATTTGCATGATAGCCACCTTTGTATATTAGCTTGTTGCTTGTATCTGGCAGCATTGGGGAGAAAGGGAAAGTGCCCTTGGCTGTCTTATTGACAGGATCATGCATTTCACCATCATCCAAATCCGTTGCTCATGGTATGATTACTAATGTTGCGATCTCTCTAGCTCTGAGAGGGATGATACCTTCATTCAGCAATTGGGAACCTGTGCCCCCCTCCTATATTGTTGGACTCCCAACTCCCATCAGCCCCAGCCAGCATGGCTAATTGTCAGGGATGTTTGGAGTTGTAGTTCAACAACATCAGGAGGGCCACAACTTTTCCTGCCATAAATTATTCTGCCATTCCTCTAATACCCGGAATTCCCTCTTAGAACACAGAATTCCCTGTTAGAACCCTTCCTTCCTTCCTTCCTTCAAATCCTTCCTCCAAACCCATATTTTGAGTGAAGCCTTTGGCACAACCCTTTAGTATAAGTACACGTATGCATATTATTCTTATTAACCCTCCCTCTTCCTCCCCCTGCCCTTCTGTATCCTCCTGCTCTTGTCAAACTTTAGATTGCAAGCTTTTGGGGCAGGTACCTGTCTTTTGTTACTCTTTAAAGCACCATGCACATATGGAAAAATAAGCTAGGAAATAAATGTCATTAAGTGTGCTGTCCCTTACAATGGGTGCAGTATATTCTTCTTACAGCTTGGACAGGGATCCTTCCAGCCACCATACAGGGATACTGCAGAGGAGATATTTTTCCAAACCTGTTTCATCATGGTGAAATTAAAACTCTGCACCCTTTATTGTTCAGCTTCAGATGCGTGTGTAATTTAAAAAAAATTATTATTGGTTAACAGAACACACATGACATCAGACGCATTTGTTTGTTTGTTTGTTTGTTTTATTTACTGTGTTTTTAAACGGCCCAATAGCCCTGGTTCTCTGGGTGGAGTACAATGCATTAAAAACCATCTACAAACAGTAAAACAAAATAAAAAATCAGTGTAGAATGAAGTCAAGAGAAAACTGGTGGCAAAGAATCAAACCATTACAGCATCATAAAACCAGCAATTAAAACCACCAGCAGAATAAAGGCAATACAAACAGTTCTTAAACTGCCTGGGAAAATAGAAAGGTCTTCACCTTTGAAAGGCCACCTTTTTGGGTGTGGCTCAGGAATTCATGGCCTCCATGGCAACCATAGGTCTGTCCCAATAAGTATCAGGCCTCACTCATTCAGCAGGGTATGCTTTGGATCTGGTTTTCTGGGTAGGGTGAGATGATGGTGATCTGGGAGTTGAGGAACTTTCTATAGTTCAGTTGTCATGGTCAGATCACTACCTTGTGGTGTTTAAACTTGCTGGGACTCAGAGGCTATGCAGGGGTGGGAGCCTATTCAAGATGGTCCGCCCCAGGAGATTGATGGATCTGAATAGTTTTCTGACAGCTCTTGCGGATTTTCCCATCACCCGACCCCAGCAGGCAATTCTGTTGAAACCCTGGTTGATCTCTGGAACGGGGAAATGGCCTAGGTGGTTGACACAATCGTTCCTGAGTGCCCTCTCCTACAGATATGTCCTGTTTCAGTTTGAGCCAAATGAGCCCCCTGGTTCTCCAGTGCTCTGCAGGTGATGAAATGAGTGGGACATTGACAAGAGAGACATTGGCGGAAAACTTGGAATGAGTCTGACCGAATACAGACTAGAATTCATTTGAAAGTGTACTCTGTGGCAGTGAGGGTAGTAAAGAAATTATACTTCTCTGCCACCAATCTGTTCAGAGCTGCCTGGTGAATTTTTTTCAGATGTTCAGAAGCCTGTTATGCTCTGACCAACAAGAAGACGAGGTGGAGAACTCAATAGCTCATTGTGACCAATTCTGAGTGGACTCTGATGCCATAGTTGATACAGGTCTGTTGGATGTAACTTTAGCACCTGCTTTTCTGGTTATAATAGATACTTCTCAATTTGTACAGCCCCAAGATTTGGACAGGATCCTTGGAGAGGATTGGAAAAATTGAACAAATTGAACAGCTTTTGGATTATGAAATGTCTTCTTTTAGAATTTAAGACAAGGTGTTCATATATTGCTACCCAGCCTTTACTCCCCACAAATGATTTCTAAAAGCTATGCAATAAGACTTTTCTAGAAAGACTAGAGATGCAAAATGTCTGAAAATAATGAAGGAATGGGGAAAAACATTTTAAATCCTCTCTGTAAGATTCTCAGCATAGTTACTTCTTCCATATCTTATTAAAATTATTGATCCAATGTATCTTTTACTGATAGACATTTTGGGATGCTTCAAGTCATGCTCAGTTTCCTAACATGTGAATAGAGCCACCATATCATAATATGGAAGAACATTGAGCATTCTTGACAGCTTGGGTTTTGTTTTAGAGGGAGCCCTGTGTTTCTAGACTTGTCTTCCTCTCCCTCTAGTTCTTCCAGCTTCTTCTGGCTTCTAGGATGTTTCAAGGACTACTTGTTGAAGTTCCCTCTGGTCAGACATAAACTAGGAACCTAAAATATGTTACGTACTTGGTTTGTTCATAAAATTATTATGTTTGGTATATTACACTTCAAAAGTATAGTTTATTCAGACATCAATTACAAATTTACTAAGTTAACTTTTTAATGTTTTCAAATGAATGCAACGGATTATCTAGATCCATTTCAATCAGGCTTCAGGCCCGGTTTTGGAACGGAAACTGCCTTGGTCACCCTGTGGGATGACCTTTGCTGGGAGAGGGACAGGGAGAGTGTGACCCTGTTGATTCTCTTGGACCTCTCAGTGGCTTTCAATACCATCAACCATGGTATCCTTCTGGATAGGTTGTCTGGGTTGGGAGTTGGAGGCACTGCATTGCAATGGTTCTCCTCCTACTTGGATGGCCAACTCCAGAAGGTGGTGCTGGGCAATTACTGCTCTGTACCATGGCAATTGTGCCATGGGGTTCCACAGGGATCTGTTTTATCCCCCTTGCTGTTTAACATCTACATGAAACCGCTGGGGGAGCTTATCTGGAGGTGTGGGCTGAGGTGCCATCAATATGCTGATGACACCCAGCTGTACCTCTCTTCCTCATCAAACCCAGGTGAGGCAGTGGCTGTTCTGAGTCAGGGCCTGGGCATGGTAATGGACTGGATGAGGGCCAATAAACTGAAACTCAGTCCAGACAAGATGGAGGTACTGTTAGTGGGTGGTTTGTCTGCCCGGCTAGGTGATATTCAACCTGTTCTGGAGGGGGTTGCACTCCCCCTAAAGGATCAGGTTCGTAGTTTGGGGGTGCTCCTGGATCCAGAACTGTCACTTGAGGCACAGGTGAACTCAGTGGCATGGAGCACTTTTTATTAGGGATGTACGAAACTCACTTACCTTTGCTCCGTCCCTCCCTGCGGAATCCTCGACGGGGGGAGAGGTGATCCGGTCCTCCCCCCCGGAATCCTCGACGGCCGGCTCCGCTTTGCGGAGCAGCCGGCCAGGGCCATCCGCAGCTGGATTTCTGGCCGCGGACGGCCTGGTGCAGATGCAAATGGTGGCCGCCATAGCGGCCGCCATTTGCATCCATCCAGACAACCGTGATAGGCTACGTAAGAATTTACATAGCCTATCACGGCTAACCTCAAAAACAAAACCGCAGAGTACGCAAATGGCGGCGGCTACGGCGGCCGCCATTTGCATTCCCTATTTTTCGCCGATTTATCTTACGTCAATATTTACGTAAGATAAAAAGACGAAGAAAAAGGGGAACGCAAATAGCGTAGTGGACGCTATTTGCGTTCCCCTTTTTTTCGCCGTTTTATCTTACGTAAATATTGACGTAAGATAAATCGGCGAAAAATAGGGAACGCAAATGGCGGCCGCCGTAGCCGCCACCATTTGCATATGCTGCGTTTTGTTTTTGTTTTTTTGAGGTTAGCCGTGATAGGCTACGTAAATTCTTACATAGCCTATCACGGTCCAAGGATGGCAGTAGCGGCGGCAGCAGCCCTGCCACGGCCGGCTGGCCAGGAGACCAGCCGCCGCTGTTGGAGCTGCTGCCGCTGCCGCCAAATCTGCCCCAGGTAAGTGCCGTCCCGGGTGGATTCCGCGGGGGGGGGGGGCAGGAGGCCATTCCGCCACGGATTCCGGGGGGGCGGATTCTAAAGAATCTGGCCTCACTGGAATCCGTGGTGGAATTCTCCATCATCCCTACTTTTTATCAGCTTAGGCTGGTATACCAATTACGCCCTTATCTGGACAGAGATAGCCTAACTACAGTTATTCATGCTCTGATAACTTCTCCTCTGGATTACTGCAACGCATTATACATGGGGCTGCCTTTGAAAACAGTCCGGAAACTTCAGCTGGTCCAAAATAGGGCAACAAGATTATTAACAGGGACTGGCCAGTGAGCTCATGTTATGCCAGTACTTTTCCAGCTGAACTGGCTGCCAGTCCATTTCCTGGCCTGATTCAAAGTGCTGGTATTAACATTCAAAGCCATAAATGGCTTGGGGCCAGGTTATCTGAAGGATTGCCTCCCCGCATATGTGCCTGTCCGGACCTTAAGATCATCTTCAGAGGCCCTTCTCCGTGAGCCCCTGCCAAAGGCAGTGAGGCAGGTGGCTACTAGGAGGAGGGCTTTCTCTGCTGTGGCACCCCAGCTGTGGAATGAGCTCCCTAGTGAGGTTTGCCTGGCACCTACATTGTATTCTTTCTGGTGCCAGGTGAAGATCTTTTTATTTTCCCATGCATTTTATCATTTTAGCTCTTTAGACTTTTAGCTTTGCTGTTTTAAATCTGTATTTTAAATCCTTGCACTGCTGCTAGGTTTTATTCTGGTTGTATTGTTTACTGTGGTTTTAATGTTTTATATATTTTGTAGTGTTTTATTGTGTGCTCTTTGGTTTTAATTTTTGTGAACTGCCCAGAGAGCTCCGGCTATTGTGTGGTATAGAAATGAAATAAATACAGACAGACAGACAGACAATTTTATGACCAAACCAAGTTATACATAATATAACTTTAGGAACATAAAGGCTGCTTTATGTTCCTAAAGCAGCCTTCCTCAACCTGGTGCCCTATGAATGTTTTGGACTACAATGGCCAGCATTCCTGACCATTGGCTATCCTGCCTGAGGCTGGTGGGAGCTGAAGTCCAAAATATATGGAGGGCACCAGGTTGGGGAAGGCTGTCCTAAAGTAACAAAGTGACTTTAGATTGCTTATTTTTAATTTCCCCCCAAGATTTCCATTTCCCCCACTAAAAAAAAAAATCCTAGGAAAAACCCAGATCCCCGCCCCCCGCCCCATGACTTCAAAATTTCCAGAAATTTTACATCTCTAATAAATACTGGAAAGGGAAATGGTATGGATGTTCCCATAGGAGCAGAAGGTAGTACCCAATATTTTGTGCTTCAGTTGCTTCCCCGCAGTGTTAGCACCTTATCTCAGGCCCTAGGGTCTTCCACCATGGTTACTAATGGTGAATAAAAGAGGAGTTAAGTTGCTTAGTGGTTGTTCCGTACCAGCTGAGTTGATACCAACATAATCTGGCGGGCTCAAGAATCTTGATCTCTTTCTTGAAAAGCAAAGATCATTTCAGTATGCTTACAATTAAGTTAATGATTGATGCGTAATGAAGAACTTTGCCAGTTTCTTCTTGGTTATTCACTGCTTTGCCATCTGCTCCCCTTCTTCCTAGTTTCTCTCCTTTCTATCCTCCTCCTTTCAATTTCCAAGTTGTTCTCCTGGGTTTCACCATCCCTCTTTTTCTTTTTCTTTTTCCATTCCCCTTCCCTTCCTCCCTTTGTTTTCCTCATGCCTCCTTTCCTTTTCCCACTAGCTTTACATGATCTGCCTGCCTTGGCTTAGCCACAGGAGCCAGGAGATGCTAAAGGAGCCAGAAAAGAGCATCTTGGAATGAGCAATCTCTTTGGACACAGAAAGGTCCAGCATGGCTAACAGCAAAAGGGAGGGAGTTACCCAGCGAGGGAGAGAATGCAAGGGTGTGCGTGCATGTGTGTGTGTATACACACACGTGCAAATGAAAAGGAGATAAGAGAATGCAGATGCCATTCTTTCCTACTCTCATCTGAACAGTGCTAGTGTTCACTGCTGCCCTTACTTACCAAGCTGCCAGGCTTAATTTTAAAGATGCCAGTTATTACTGGGTTTTTGCTGCCCTGCCCCAGGGGTTATTCAAGGCCCCGGGGGTTATTTGAGTACATATTAATTATCTGCGCTCTCTCGTACAGCTGAAAATCTGTCACACATTCTCTGTGGAGCCAGTCCAGAGCCAATAATAGCCTTTCCACTGGTTCCAGTTGCCTTCTGAATAAACAACTTGGGGGTAAATGTCCTAGTTTGGGCACTGATGTGGAACCTCTGCCAGAAGCAATAGGAGGGCAGCCAAGAAGAGAAGGGACTTCAGGGTGTTTTAAGAAGAGAAAAGGATTAGGAGGTAGCTGCAGAAAAAACAGAAAGTCAGGGCACAGAGGCCTAGTTCTTATGGAGATGGTCAGTTTGTGGCTGGGTGGTGTTGCTTCGGACTGTAGGTGGGACTCCTCAGTACAAAACAAATTCTCTCCACATAATAAACAGGTATAACAGGGAGAGTGGTTCTACCCCTGACATGCTACTGCTGTTGTTTTATGGTGGAGCACATTTAGTTATGTGAGACTTCACATGCATTCTGAAGAGGCACAGTTTGATGACCCCAGAGAGAACTAGGCCATAGTTTTAGTCTAGGGTAGTATCCAATGGGGCGCTGCACTCCTGTTGCACAAGTGGGACACTTCGATTTGGCGCTTCAAAAAGAAAGTCCAGAAATAAGCAGAAATACTCATTTCGGGATCAAGACAGGTAGGTGGAGCTCCGTTATGTGACCTGCCCTGTTCCAGAAATGAGAATTTCTGCCAGTTTCTGGTTCCTATCTGAAGCACTAAATCCCTCTTGCACAAGTGGTGGGTTCTGCTGGGGCTTTGGCAGTGTTGGATACTGCCCTCTGCCCTCTTTGGGTTTGTGTGTGCGTTTCATGTTTTGAGAGATTGCCATGGGTGCGCTCACAAAAGAGCTACCACGGGTGGGTGGGGTTGTCCATTCAAAACAGGGTTGCCATGATGGGCATGGCCAGTGAGAAAACACTCATTTCCCAGAAGGCAGATGGTGACCCTAAAAGAAAAGTAAGTTGCTCAAGAACTTATGTACAAGCAGAGGTGGGGTTTGAGCTCCAAAATACAAAACTACTACTTTGTGCCCAAATAAAGAAGGTGTTGGAGGTCAGTGCTTTGTTTTGCAACATGCCAGCCTCCCAGTTAATTAAAAAAAAAAAGATTAAAAAATAAAATTAAAAGAGAAGTATCCACAGGCACATTGGTGCTCACAAGCACTACATTGGAGACCCCAGGTCTTGGCTGAGTTAGGAGCAGGCAGGTATATAAAGATTGCTAATATTAACATTTTAGTCAAGGGAACAAATCCTAGGAGCACATTCACAATCTGAAAACCTTAATCCAGGATATTGGCCTCAGTAGTGCTATTTGAGGGGGAGGGTGTCACATACTCATACTAGTGAAGGATCATAATGGCTAAATACTCTTCTTAAATATACTAGCAAGCAAGAGAACGTAGTTTTCCTATAATTTTTTTTGTCTCCATGTTAATTTCACCCCTCTAAAAGCAATGATACTTTTTACCTGTAAAATATAGGGTAGAGGTTTGTTTCCGCATTATTGCGCATAGTTGATCAAACCGTGAACCATATTTCTAGAGAGAGAGTTATGAACATCTGATCATAACCCTTTTCTTAAAATGCCATTCATGGCTGCATTTTCAAATTGGTTTTCACTAGTCCTATAAGAATATTTGCTGGCCAAATGTCAGGTTACTGTGAATGTCATAACATTTTATTTTCTAAAAGGTTTTGCTCCTGCAATTATGCGATAAGTGGAAATCTCAGCTGCTTTCAAAAATGAAATTAGATTTCTGCTTCTCATGTTCCTAAAGCAAAGCACAGAAGGATGAACCATAAATTAAATCTAGGAAACAGTAGCCTGTGATTATTTATTTATTTTAAAGAACACCTGGTTTAGGGTTGATTTTGAAAACACACATATAAAAAACTTTGCCCTTACACTAAAATTGGTTCACCATCGATTGTGTTTGCACTAAGCCAGCCTGACTGTTTTGCTGCTTCTTTTTATCTTTAGAAAAGTCCACTGCTGCAGTCAACTTCACAGCGCCTCCCCCCACCCCAGACTGCATTTCCCTAAATAAAGTTAACAAAAAAGCCACCAAGAGATTTGATAAGAACACAAGAACACACAGCAGGTTGTCGTACAGTACTCTCTATCAGCCTCCCCACTTACTGGCCGGTATGTGTATGACAACACTGGACTACTTTGCAGGGCTGATGTAAGCCATGCATCCTCAGCTACAACCCCCTCCCCATCAGCCTCTGGAGGATGGTGTATCCTGGCTCCCACGTATATCTGGGGTTAGCCAGTGCATGGTGCTTGGGGGTGGCATGGGGGGGGGCTGAGTGCAACAAAAAGCTGTAGATCAGCCTTTTATATTGCAAAACTGGAAATGATCATGTATATGCAGTTAGCAAATGGAAATTCAAATTAGCATGGATGCTTAACATCCTGAAGTTTCACACAACAGTTTCTATGGAAACTAGAATCTTTATATAGCTCTGTGGATTTTGCTAACAAGCTGAAATAGTGGTGTTAGTCGGGTGTAGGGCACATTCCCCATCGTGAACATTCATTTTTAAATGTGCTATGCATTTTATTATTTCTGCACAGTAGTCATACATTTTTCAATAGGAAGGGCTTTAAAAAATAATAACAACACTACTCATGGACTTCTCAAGCCATATGCAAAGCAGAAGGCATGTTCTGATATTAAAAACATTTAATTTCTACAAATACTCTGAAATGATTATTATACATTGCCCCCCCCCCCAATACTTGTATAGAATCTAAAGCAAAAAAAGGTTATTGTTTGGGAAGTGGGATAGTCCCAGAAGTGAAATTTGGGGGAGCCCTCTACTCCCAAATATGAATCAACACTGGAAGAAGAGGTCAAGCAGAGGACAATCTTGGCAGCTTAATGTCTCCATTATGTATACTAACAGTAACAGGCCATTTTGGGCATGGAGTCCCACACATTGTTTTTGGGTGTGATTCAAGAGCCTCTGCCTTCAGATATCCTTGCCTTCCATCCTCCCCACCACCCGCGTCATGTTGGGGTACCTGCATATTTGGTGGATGTGGCAAATAGATACAGGCCTGCTTATTAAAGTAATACATGTACAGTAGGACTGACAACAAAATGTCACTGGTTACTCTTCCAGTCAGTCAGTAAAGCAGCTACGCCTTAATCCATGATACTCCATTCCATTCCTCTTCCCACCAAGCTTTCTGTCCCCGCCCCATCAGTCTGTCAGCATTTTCATGGTGGCTGGGAAGGATGGGAATTGCAGTCCAACACATCTGGAAGGCACCAGGTGGGGGAACTGGTGCACTACTAAAACCAAGGGCCAAACCCAACTAAGCGACATTCACACAACTAGCAATGGCATGAATGTTTTCTTTAAAACGTTTGATCCCCAGACCAAAAGTGGTTGCCCTCCCGTGCTTTAAAATAAATAGCAGCAGGAAGGGGCTTTAACCATCTTCCTCTGCTGTGGTCCCAATCCAGATCAACCCCTGTAGCTGCTATTTGCATTGGGAGGATGGCTTCCCTTTTTTTTTACTCTGTAAAGTGCCATAGATATTGTTAGCATGAGTTCAATGGCATAAGATGCAAATATGAGAGAGAAAGTGTCTGTGGTTTCTATGTTTGACTGTGGTTCAGTTAGAGCTTCCAGGTATTTTCATCCAGATATTCCAAGCATACATTAGCTTTGTATGTAACCTAGGGATGTCTGTCGCTGGAAAATCCAATTCTCTTTTAACTTGGTGGATTTCTGCAGTGAGTAAACTCACTTTGCATCTGTAAGCTGAGCTGCAGGCTGTTCCCCGAACTCCAGGGACGTTTTTGTGCATTTTGGGGGGAGAAGATTCTGTAATTTGCACACATTTCTGGGCAATTTGCACAATTATAGCTGAATTTGTGCAAATTATGGAGATTCTGCTGTAATTGGTGCAAATTGTTCAGACATTTGCACAAATTGCAGAACCTTCCCAAAAGAAAAGAAAAAAATGTACAAAATTCCCAGAAAATCTGCCAACAGGCCTGACTCCCTACAGATCAGCTGAGCACTGTAGGGGATTGGACTCGATGGTCTTGCAGGCCCCTTCCAGCCCCATGATTCTGTGATTCTAAATTAGGAACTGAAATCGAGTATGGTTGGCCAAGCTTAGGAAAATTCATCAAACGCCACCCCACAAATGGATTTCTCCAACATCCCTAATGTAACCTGGAAAAAGAAACCAGCTTTGAATTACAGAAGAGGGAGACACTCCATCTTAGCAATATAGCAGCAGGTCTTTCACAAGTCCCAATTATGAGTTTTCATTTGTTGTCAGCTTTGCTAATTAAGGGAGCAAATTTTTAATCACAGACTAAAGCTTTTGATTGTATTGTTCCACTTATTGATGGCTAAAAGGCTATAGCCCAGGTTTCTTTTTATTTATGTAGTTATTTATTTCTTGTCATATTGGAACAGAAATTTAGCAGTGAGGGCGTTCAAGCATTTCCTCGTTCTTTAGCTCATTGGAGTTGTGCATATGCATGATTCTATGTATTTAACTTTTAATTAGAAGGGCTCATGCCATCATGACCTACTAAAAGTACCAGCCCTTAGAGAGCGCAGCCTTCTGGCATTACAATAAAGAATACCCAGCTTTGCCTTACAGTGAGATTTGGCTTGAGCTCTTTCTTTCCTTATCATAGTAACTATTTTTATCCTTTGATACATTCAAGTCATTTTTTATTTTTATTTTGCTTTGGCTTCCTTAGCTAGATTAGAAACACTTAAGTGATTTATCCCAAAGTTAACTTGTTGCAGCAAAGAATCAATAAAGGGTAGAATGTATGCAAAGCAGAGCAGTTTAAAACCTTACTTGAAATGGCTATTTGAATGGTGGCATCTTTTGAAAGGCATTGTTCTGTCGAGGAGCATTTTGTATTGATAAATAGCAAGCAAAAAAGAAAAGAAAAGACATACTCTAATATCAGTATTTCCTAAAAGACAGAGCATTTCCCCTTGCATAGAGCATAAACATGAATTTCATTGTTTCCAGATGCTTTTCACAGGCTCCTGTTGTCCTAAAGATTTCTTACTTGTATACAAGTGAACTGATGCTTTGCCCAGAATGGCTTTGCCAGATGTCAAAACACTGCAGTTACTCCCATCTCTGCTGGATGTAACACTGAACAATTTTGACAGTGTGGGAGTTTGGGGCTTCATCCAATGTCACATGAGTGGACTTCCCCTTGCTCTCCTCCCACAGTGTATCCCCTGCATCCCCCAGATCTGCTTTGGAGGTCCCCTGATCAGATTTGGAGGTATGCAGTGCACTGAAGGGGAGAGGAGGAATCTGTAATGTCAGTGATTTCCATTCTGCTCGCTGATGGACAGCATAGCATAGCAGAAATCTGGCCTGATTTCTTACCAAATATGTAGTCTCCAAGACCTCCGTTGTATTCTGCATATCTGGTAGCTATTAACAGGAACCCCTTTGCTATTTCACAAACACCCCCCACCCTCCAAATACAAATAAAAGGAAAAAATAGGTTAATTGCATATGTTCAGCCACCAGCTAGATTTAACTTGTTTTGGTTGTCCAAACCCAATGTCCTTGCTCTTTTTAAAAGACTTCTTATTTGCAATAATACTAGGTGCAAAAGCCACAAGAAAATATTCAGGAAAATGCAAGCAACTGATCCATCCTTTAATAAATGACTGGAAAAGCTCAGTCTGTTCTGAACTACACACATTCATGCCCAGGAATGTAAATAAAAGAATTCTTAAATTCATCCCAGAAGCCAGCATAGGATAGGACTTTGTGAATGGGAATGGAGTGAGGTTGTGCATCTTAATATTGTCTGCTCTACAGAATGAATAATGGCTGTTGTGGGAAAAACAAGGACACCAAGTAACTGCCAAACCGTTTCCTGCCAAACCGCGAACAAAATGTAGTGAACTACTTTAGAAATGGCCAAGAGTTAGCTAAATGCTTGTAATGTCGTCAGACCTGCAATACAGCTGAACTGCTAATGGCTCACGTTCAACAATATACACAAAACACTATGGTATCAAAAGAAAAGGGACTTTTCCTTAACACGCACTTGAACCAAAGTATGGCTGCAGAGTAAGCTGATCAGGAAATCAGAGCTATGCAGTTAGATTGAAAGTTACATACATTTCCCCACCACATAGTAATGTCCCTTCCATTTATTTATTCATTTATTATTACAGAGGAAACTCCCAGTAGATAAATAAATGAAAACATTTCTTCTTACATTGATTCATAAATACAAATGATAACAAGGAAGAGTTATAAACACAATCAAATTCATAACAGTTAACTTGCCCCTAACAGTAAATAAGGTTGTACTGAATCCTGAAGTTTATCATCCCGATATAAAATAGACTCCATTTTTCTATAAAGAAATTATTTACTGATCGTCCCTCTCTGACTCTAATCATATTAATTTCATCATCGAGGCCATATCCCAAACCCTCATCCACCAATCATCAGTTGCTGCAGGATTAACTCTCTTCCACCTATAGCTTATTGTCATATAGGCAGCTGTCAGTAAGCGGATAGTCAATTCAGCATCATCAATTGGAACTATATCTTTAACATATCCAAATAAAAATATCAGTGGGTACAAAGAGAGCACAGCACTTACAATTTTCATAATTGCATCCTTTACCATCCTCCAAAAGTGTACTATAGAGGGTGGGACCAAAAAGAAATTTATATACATTTATGGCCTGAACATCAACAAAAAGATAATATCTTTTCCGACTAAAACTGTTCAGCCCCTTTAATGGAAAAAAGAGGCAAGTCATCACCATACTACACTTGGAAACACTCGGCATTCATTCTCAGCAGTGGGTCTCGAGGTATTGAAAGCCCATAGTACCATATCAACTGTTTTGACATATGTCTGGCAAAACCATCTTGGTGTTGTTGTATTCTAAACACCTTTGGCTACAACCTGTACTTGGTTGCCTAATAAAATGAAATGAAAATGTATTCTAAACACACTGAGCTGTGATTCAGAGGGAAGCTAACACTGTTGTTGTTGTCCAGTATTTTCCCCCAACATTTGGTTCTTAGCTCAATTTGAACTTGAATTAATTGAGTTAAACTCAAATTGACAGATCGGACAGATCTTACTGAGCTCTGATGCTGCCTAGGTTGCTTTTTTGAAATCTTTATAATCCTTTTTTTTTTTTTTAATTTAAAGGATATGTATGCTTACTGTGGGAAGCATCCTAGTAGCCCTAACAAGTGGAAAGCATCACAGCAGCAGAGTCTCTATTTGATTTATCTTGCAAGATGTAAATGTTAAAATGTACATCACTTTCATGAATACTGAGAGACTTCTCTTGAGGATTTATTTCATTCAGAAGCAAACTGAATAAAACTCAAGGGCAGAGAGCAGGCATAATTCATTTTGCAATCTGGTTCCACATTTCTTGATAAAATAAGAACTCTGATTGGGGTTCCTTGGAAGTGTACTTGTTTTGGATGATGTCCCCCACTCTCCCCCCCCACCCCCAAGAACGTATGCCTATGGGGAATTCACATTTGCTAATGATGCAAGGGATCTTGATGCTGTAACATTGGGGAAAATGGGCTTGTACTGATGGAGTGCTTTGATTACAGCATGAAAACTGAAAGGGGCAAACTTAATCTATTTTCTTCATCAGCTACTATCAAACTATAAGGCAATGACAAAATTGAGCTGCAGTCTTGTTGAGATGAATGTCAGGGGTTAGATTGAATGATACAGACAGGCCTGTGTTTGAAAATGAATATACAACTTTAGGATATTGGCATCACAATGACATTGCTTGTACATCAATAGGACTAACTTTCTTGCCTGGCTGGTGCTTTGTGGGACTATTTCCAGTCCTCCCCACCCAGGTAGCTCCAAAAAGAGATCCACACTAGTGGTCTCAAGTTAAGTTAGATGCTTCTCCTTGCTGTTTATTACTACTTAGGCTTTCAGGACTCTGTCAAGTGAGACCATGCCTTTCCCTCTCTGCTCATAAGCATAGCTTAGTTACCTCCAGACCCTTTCTGAGGCAACACCTGTGCTTTTCAGTACCTAGGTTCAGGCCTCTTCTGTGACCCTGTGGTGGACGGCCTCTGCTCTTGTGTTATTGCTTAGAATCAATTACCTGGAAGGCTCCTTGTGGCAGCTTTGGTGATGCACATAACCATTGGGGGTTGGACTCGATGGCCTTGTAGGCCCCTTCCAACCGTACTATTCTATGATTCTACTATTCTATGATTAATGCAAGTGGTGTCAGGCAAATGTGGTCCAATCCTCCTTTTTTTACTAGGGGGCTTGGCCCTTGGAACCAGACTCAGACATACTTAGAGTAGATCCATTGAGACTACTGGGTCAAATCATTCATGACTAACTTAAGCCCAATTGATTTCAATGGGGCTGCTCTAAGCTTGACTAAATCTAGATCCAATGCATAGTTTCAGATGTAAGGCAACATGCTGGTATTCATTCTCATTGAACACTGGTTCAGGTTTTTTTTTTTTTTAAAGTCTCCTTTCAAAGACATTGGGATCACTTGAATTCTATAGTCCTTCACCCTGCCCACCTTTCTCTCCAATAGCTAGAGTGCCCATCACCATGGTTACCCTGGGAACGTCACTCCTTGCTGCTGCTGGGGGGATTTCACCCCCACATACACCTCTTTCTTCAGATAACTTGCCTTTCTTACTTACTTACTTACTTACTTTCCCATTATAATCCCACTGTTCCTCCAAGGCAGTGTACATGGTTCTCCCAGCCTAATTTATAGCAATGGGATAGGTTAGACTGAAAGGTAGTGGCTGTTCCAAGACTACCTGGTGAGCTTCATGGTAGTCCGACATGTTGACCACTGTTACTAGTGGTGGTGGGAGTGAGAATTTCCTGGGGCTTGCTTGTGTGTTTTGTTTCAAAATGTGTGTGCACACCAGTGCTAGAGTTAGGCAGCCGCAGCACGCAGTACATATTTTTCAAGTGATGCAATTATCAAGGCATTCTTTCTCCGTTGGCTCTTGCTCCAATTTCAAGGTAAACCCACTTGCCAATTTTATTCACTTGGCTTGAAGCTGTGACGGTAGGACTCACTACATTCCCACGCCCTGTCCAGGAACTCCATAGCAAAGAAATAGCATTGCAGAACAGATAATTGTGAAAGGAAAGGCAGGCAGTGGAGAGAAGCAGGATTGCAACCATGTTGCAAACCACACATCAAAAGTAGATGTGCCAACAGCATGTAACCATTATAGGCCTCAAATTATTATGCTACACTGGAAAGTCTAAAATCACTAACAATTAGGATTTGAGAGGTGGAAGGGAAGGGAATGTTGTTTCTCCTGTAGCCTCAAAATTTCTGGAAATGTTACATCCCTAGTACTGGGCAAGCCAAACTAATGGTCTCTGGCCCAGTATGAAGCAGCTTCATATGTTCATATATTCACCTGGGAATATTATTTATTATTTTATTTATTTGTTGCATTTATATCCTGCCTTTTTCCCTCTTGCAAGGAACCCAAGGTTGCTTACATTATCCTCTTCCTCTCCATTTTATCCTCACAACAACAACCTTGTGAGGTAGGCTGGGTTGAGAGTCTGTGATGGGCCCAAAGTCACCCAGTGAGCTTCCATGGCCGAGTGGGGACTAGAACCCGGATCTCCCAGCTCCCAGTCCAACACTTTCATCACTACACCACACTGGCTCTGAATACCAGGGATACAGCTGCTTACAGGATAAGAAAACAGGTACCAAACCGCAGTACTGTACTAGTGTACTGAGAGTGATTCAGAGAAGGTCAAAATATACATTAAAATATACAGAAAGAGTTCCTTTAAAACAGGAGAATGTACTTAACATTGTGCAGATGTAGTTTGTTGGATTTGTGCATTTAGCCCCCTGCGGATTACACATCTATGGAAACGTAAGCATTGCAATCATCCTGGGGCTTTCTGCTGCTATAAGAGTGGATCTTGAGAAGCTTCAGGGGCGTTAAATGGGCATCCATTGATGTGCTGCATTTTAGCACACAGCAGCTAGGGAAAGGAACCTGCCAACTGTTTGAACTATAGTCTTTCTGTTCTGTCTCGCTGTGAATGGGCAGTTGGTGAGGGGATAAAATTCTCAGTGGCATATTTTCTCATAGTGATTGAAGCACTACAAGGAGTTGCTTCTCTGACAGAAAAAGAAGGGGAGGGGAGGTGGGAGGGAACACTAGTGAAGGAACAGCAGAAGCATATAATATCAACAAAAGTGATTTGTCTGATCTTGGGGAGCCCAGAAATGAAGTAGCATAGTATCAGAGACCATCCAGTCATTAATTTCATGAAATTGCAAAGGCATGGGCAGTGGGTGGGTGGGGGGAATCTTTCAGGGCTTTCAGCCCTCCCCCATGCATGTCTCTCAACCTGTCCTTTCCACCTCAGTTTGCTTGCCTTGACTCATATCCCCACCACCACACTGCAGCTTCTCCCATCCTCTCAGCTTGCCAATGTCTGCCCCCACCATACTCGCATTCACAGCTTCTCCATTCAGGTGGGCATGCATCTGGAGCACCAGGTCTGGCCTTACCCCTTGCTCCACCCTGATTATTGGGTTCAGTGGTGGATGAGAAAATTGTGCTGGTGGGGGAATCCTGGTGTCTCTTCTTTGAGCCATCGCATGGCAGTGGCACATCAAGGGCCTGGTGTGGCCTGGCCCTGTGCCAAGCTTAGTAAAGTGACCACCACAGCATACCTGAGATACAGGTAAAGGATGCTTTGCTTGCTTCCTCCTAGGCCCAGTTCCTTGGTTAGGGGTGGGGGCAGAGAGGCACAAGAACTGACTCAATCTCATCCATGCAACTAAAACGGGGAGAGGATACTTATCTGGTATGTTGCTCTTCCTTTCTGGAAGCAAGCTTGCCCGCCTTCCAAAGCAAAGCTGTGGGGGGCACACTGCCTCCTCTGCCAAACTGATTGCTTTTCATCCATCAACATATGCATTATGATGGCTCGGAGCATGACAGAGGATGCTGCAAAGTCACAGTCTTATAGCTATAGCCTTATCAAAGGGAACAGGGTGAGCTGAATTCAGTTAATGTTGTTGAATCCTGAAGGGCATGCTGCTGATTACTGGTGGATACATCTCAGCTCAGTGTAAAATGTCAAATGCAGATGTGACCAATCTTGTGAAGTCCTGGGTCCTCATTGCAAGTAATTAAACATACTTGCATCTTGCAGGTTTTAAACCAGAGGGTAAATGGAGAAATTGTTTCATTATAGTAAGTGTGCAGTGAAAGTGCTAGGGACCATTTCAAAGAACACCTAAGTAAAAATGTACTGAAGGACATAATTTGCTCAGGCTCCAATGTACTAACAAGACAAATGCTTTGAGCAACATTTCAGTATGAGCTGCTGCTTTTGAGGTAGGTATGGTAATAGGGGTGCTTATTTTGTATCAGAAATGGCTAGAGAAGCCTTTCTCTTTAAGAATAGTCCCAGGTTTGTGTTTGATGCCTTGCTAAACCCTTCAGGACAGGGTTGCCATTCTTTATCCAGGGAAGGGCTTCTGTCCCTTTGAGTGCTGAGGGACAGTGACATTTTTATCAAGTCCAGGATATGTGAAGCTGCATCTGCTGAATGTCTGCTATACTCAGTTTTCAAAAGCAGCCTTCTCCAGGATACAACACAGCAGCTCCATTTTGTGGGGAAAAGCTTGGCTTTCCAGTTGAAACTCTGCTTAATAAGATCGTTATTTGCTTGAGGTGGGAAAGGGGAAGCCTGCAGCCAAGGAAATCACCTTCCCAAAGCCACCTTTGTGAATCTTAAGAACCAATTGTAAACTACTTATGGTGTTCCAGTGTTCTTTCCTGTTCTAAGAGCTGAGGAATGGATGTGGCTTCCCCACCCCCCTTCCCTATAGTGACAGCTTCTGGGCATTCACCTGCAATATTCAAGAGTCCCTCTGTGATGTTTGATGTCCTTGAGCCAAAAATACTACCTGTGCTATCAGGACTGTCTTCCTGGGTTAATATCAAGATGATGTTTAATATTTATTTATTTACTTATTTTTCAATTTCACTTAAAGGAAAAAGAGTGTACACACTATAAACATCATTGCTCAGCTGTGGCTATGTACTTGTACCCTGTTCTGCTCAACCCTAAAATGAAGGCTAGTTCGTACCTTGCAGTAGCCCCCTATGCAGTCCCCCTAGCAGTAGGCAGAGTTCCTGTCAGACCTACAAACAGGATGTATTCATGTGGAGTGTGAACAAAAATCTTCAGGCATTGTCAGCTGTTGATTAAGGAAATTAGGTGCCCAATGCGTTTTGAGCTGGTGCTCTTTTTCTGGGGGCAGAATCAAATCCAGAAAAAGGCTTCATGTAAACTGCTGTAATAAACAGAGGAATGTTGTAGAAAATCTATGTTGTCTTCCCTATGGCTGTCTTTACCAGGACAGAGAAGCTTCTTACTGAGTTTGGGATGGAAACTTTTCCAAGAGTTTATTCTGACTTTAAGGAAGAGCACCAGTTTGAAACAAGTTGGTCACGAAATTCCCAATTAAATAGTTGACAACAATACCTGTAGCTTTTCTCCCTGCCACAACTTCCTGATTCTACAGGGTGAAACCTTCTATTCTGTCCCCACACCCCCCAATGTTGTACATTTAGCTATCACCATTTCAGCAATGCTGGTGGTTCCATGACCATCATCTACTATTACAGAAACTTCAGTTGATTCTATTACCGAAACTTCAAGGATATAATGGGAAACATGGCCAAAGGATACCATGGGCAAGGCACCGAGGACTTTAAAGATAAGGATTAGGCATTTGTGCTGGATGTTCCAACCTGCCTGGACCTTAAGATTATCCTCAGAGGCTCTCCTCCAGGTGCCCCTGCCAAATGAAGTGCGATGGGTGGCTACTAAGGAGAAGGCCTTTTCAGTAGTGGCACCATGGTTGTTGAATGCCCTCCTTAGAGATGCTCGCCTGGTGCCTACATTGTGGTCTTTTTGGTGCCAGGTGAAGATCTTTTTATTCTCCCAGGGATTTCAGTCCTCCATTTTTTGTTTTTAAATATGTTGTTGTATTTTTAGATCATTACATTGCTGCTAGCTTTTACTTGGTTTTTATTGTAGTTTTAAACTTTTAAAAGTTTTATACCAGATGGCCCAAAAGTAGGTATACAGTTGTTTAGAATGTTGATGGGAGGGGGAGAGAATGTGTGAGTAGAAGATGTGTGGGTGGAGTCAGAATGACAGTTGGGAAGAGTGAGTGACAGGGAGTGACAGTTACATCAGTTAAGTGTAGAGAGTGAGGGGAGTGAAGCCCTTAAGTAGGTATACAGTTGTTTAGTTGTTTAGTTATTTTTTTTACTGATATTGTGAATGATGGCAGCCAACTTGAGTCAAGAACAAAGAAAGTGGATTCTAAAGCAGTACTGGAAGACTGAAAATGCTGAGTGGGTGTGCATAGCATGGCCAGAAGCATCTGACACTCCTCCACCAACACGTCTGACCATTTATCATCTTAGAGATAAATCTGAAGCAACAGGTGCAGTGGCTAATGCACTGAAATCTGGATGTCCTAGGATGTCTATGACAGAAGAAAATGAGATGAGAGTCGCTCTGACATTTGTGAACAGTCCAAAAAAGTCCACACGACATGTGTCTAAGCAGCTATCCATACCTTGAACATCCTTGCAACACTTAATGCGTAAATTGAAATTGAAGCCGTACCATCCAAGACGGTTACATGGTCTTCTGGAGGACGACCCAGACCGTCGGTTGCAGTTCTGTGACATGATGCGTAACCTAACCAAATCTCTAACGAACAAGACCTTCTTGATAAGATCATCTGGTCAGATGAGGCTTCTTTCAAGTTGTCAGGCCACGTGAACAGGCATAACTGTGTGTATTGGGCAGATGAAAATCCTCATTTGACTATCACATCTCAGCTGAACCAGCCAGGCGTCACAATGTGGGGTGCACTGTCCAGAGAAGGTGTTGTAGGACCGGTTTTCTTTGATACAATTGTGGATAGTAACAATTACCTAAACATGTTACGCAATGTGGTAGTGCCACAACTCAGAACCAGTGCTAACTTCACCGAACTGCTCTTCCAACAAGATGGGGCACCTCCTCATTATGCTTTTGCAGTAAGGGACTATCTTGACAACACCTTCCCACAGCATTGGATCAGATGACGTGGCAGCATTGAATGGCCACCACATTCACCCGACTTAACACCAATGGACTTCTTTTTGGGGGGCATCATAAAGAATAAGGTTTTTGAGAGGAATCCCCAGACAGTGGATGAATTAAAAGAGTTCATCTTGGAAGCATTTATGGACATCGATGTTGACCAGAATTTGTGTCGTACTGTGTGTGACAATGTTCTGGACAGGTTTGAGGAATGTTGCATTGTTGATGGAATACATTTCGAGCATTTATGAGATTAAACAGTGATAAACAAATGTAAACGTAATAAACAATATAATAAAATGCAAATAAACTATACTGTATACCTACTTTTGGGCCACTCTGTATTATATTTTATCATGTTGTTGTGCTTTATAGTTTTAACTTCTGTGAACCGGCCACAGAGTTTTGGCTATTGGACAGTATAGAAATGTAATAAATCATCATTATCACCACCACCACCACCACCACCACCACCACCACCACCACCACCAGAGAATGGATGTGAAGTCAGTGTAGGGATTTAATGCATAGTCCAAGAGATGAGAGAAGTGTGTTTTGGTGGCAAGACTTTGGGATAGAGGTGAGTAGGCTGAATTGTGGCAAGGGAAGGCCAGTGAGGAGAAGGTTGCAGTAGCCAAGGTGAGAGATGACCAAAGTACCTAAAGGGGGCAGAGAGGAAGCACTGCATTTTTGAGTGTTGTTCATAAAGAAGTGGCACGATGTTGCAGTGGACTCAGTACAGGGAAAAAAGCAGATGAAGGAATCCTAGTTGAAGTCAAGGCTTCATGCCTGATCAACAGGGTGGATGGTGGTGATGACAATGGATTCAGACAGGCGAGAGTAAAGCTTTGGAGGAAAGATGAGGAGTTCAGTCTTAGACATACTGAGTTGAGACAGTGATGAAACATCCAAGCAGTTAGGAGATGCAGGATTGGATGGAGATTGGAAGGTCTGTGATACAAACGTAGATGCCAGGTGTCATCAGTTAATATTTTTAATATACCATATGTAGATCACTCTTCAATTATATGACCAAAGTGATTTTCAAGTAAGCACCAACTAGTGAAAAACAAAATCCCCAAACTAGAGATAAACAGTGGTGCCTAACAAATTAACTATCAAAGGCAGAATGAAAAAAAGAATTTTTGACCTGGTTTAACAAATAAAGTATAGGTGGCGCCATAGGAATCTTTTGTGAAGTAGAGCAGCTCCAAATTCTGGGACTGTAGCAGAGAAGGCCTTGTTTCTTGTGGCGGTGAACATAGCTTCCACATGTGATAGCATCTTTAGCGGGGCTTCATTGATAGATCTCAGGGGTTGAGAAGGGGCATTCCCTCAGATATTGGTGTAGGGGGTACTGAAAGAAATAGATTTGATGAGACCACACAGAAACGGTATATACAGGGAGAATAGTAAGGACCACATGAGTTTTGAATGAACTCTAGGGAAGTGTAAGAAGGGAATAGTGTTAAGTGGTTCATAGAGCAGCTAGGGATGGGTCTGTGGAGAAAGGAAGGAAAGTATGGAACCATTACATCTTATCTGCCCATTATGGCCTTGTTCATACTTATGATAAGCCAATGAAGTTGGCCATGTTGTGTGCCTGGAATGGTATTCAAATAGATTAAAATATAGAAGAAGTGGGACAAAACTCAAGGGAGACCTGATAGGGCTTTAGTAAACTGTACTAGTAATGTTAGGCAATTTAGGGAAAGGTGGAAACCCATATTTGCAAACAATTGATGAGGAGGTGCCATAGTTCGTGGTAGAGCGCATACTTCACAATGCAGATGATCCAAGTTCAGTTCTTGGCATTCCCAGTTCATCTCTGGTAGCAGGGCGGGAAATGTTTTCTGTCTGAGACCTTGGAAGAGTGATCACCAGTTAGAGCAGACAGTACTGAGTTTGAATGGTCTGTTTTAGTATATAATAGCTTTGTATGTTCAAAATTGGAGCATATAAAGGTCCAAGATTTACCTTCTTATTGATTTCTCACCTCTTGTGGAAAACACTGAAATTTATGTTACGAAAATTGTTCTTATGTATTTATATAAGCTCAGCAAAAAGCATGGATATTCTTAGTACTCAAATTAAATTTATTTCCTCTGATTCCTTGCACCTCTATAAAACTGGGCATGATTTGGCCAAAGTTAACACATTTAAGTTATGCCTTTGCTTAGAGAAAGTATTGGGTCATAAATTGTAATGTGGGGTTTTCAGAAAAAAAATGAATTGGAAAATTTCCCTGTACAGACTAGGGTGATTGCTGGGATTCATAAGACTTTTTTCTGTCTAAAGATGCATAAGATTGTGCTCTAAATTGATTAATGGGTGAAAATAGGCAGCTTTTTCTCTGTTATCATAGTGGTGGGATCCCTATCCCTGACAGCAATACACTGTGATACAATATACTCCCCAACCTCAGTGACTTCTTTGCCTTTTTTTAATTAACTCAAAGTAGGTAACACAGAAGTCCATTATTCAATATAAAGGAAGGAAATGAATGGTGAAGAGATTTAAGTTATTTTAAGCATCATAAATGACACAGCACATGTTTATAAGAAATTGTCCATGTGTTTTTTCTGTTAAGAAAAGAATATTTTAAAGCTCGTAATAATATTACTTAAAAGGCAAAAGAAGAAAGCTGACTCTTGCTTTAAATCTGAACAGTAAATGACAAGTGTACAGACAGTGAAAGAGGCATTTGAGGAGGGAACAGGTTCATCTTGTTTATTTTCCACACAGGAACTTATTAAGGGCACAATCCAGCCTAAATGAAGTATGCTTAAAACCAGTGATGTGGGGCAGAACATTTCCAAAATGAAAATTTTCTGGAAAAAAGTTCAGTGCTTAATTTTTCCATGGAAAATCTTCCATTTCATATGTTCATTAGAAATTATGAATGGATGGATACCAACTGCAAATACACTATTAGTCAAGCATGGCAGTTTCAAAATTGTAATTAGTATTTTTCAGGAGATTATTCCTAGCAAGTATGTGAGAGAATACATTTATGTCATTGTAATACATATATGACTCAGTGTGAAATAGTGACAATGAAATGTGTAGTGACAACGAAACTGGAGGTACGCTAACTAGGGTGTTGGAGAAATTCGGGACAGACTAAAATGAGTTTAGATTTCTAAGAATCTGACCTGCAGAATCCACTGCGGAGTGACCCCCTCAGGCCACACGGAGTCTATGAACTTTCCCATTTTTTTTCTTTCCCAAATGTTCGCTTATTTATTCGTAAGGAAAATATACAAGTTTCTGTTGAGGAAAAGTTTAATCGAATGGGAGACAATATACTAAATGTTTACTAAATTTACTAAAGTAAATTATGTAAATTGTTATGAAATCTCTTATGTAATTATTTGCTTATTTTTCCACATGACCAAAAAAAAAAAAGCATTTGTCTGTGAGTGGACAATGGAACAAAAGTGCCTGACAATCTGCAAAATACAGATGGATTTTACACAGTCGGTGCATCCCTAGTGCCAACACCCTGAGTGGAAGAGTGTTGAACTCTGTTGAAATAGATGTGTGGTTGTCAGCATATCTTGCACCCTTCTTTGGGTTGCTAAAATTTATTAGTGTATCAACAGTTTTCAGTACCTTTGCTGTTGTTTTCTGACATGTAAATAATGTAAGGGAAGTACATGCTATTGTCTTAAATTTTTTACTCCTATTCCAATAAAAATATCTACGTAATACAACATTTAAATCACATTAGATGTGCTTTGATGTTTTTCCTCAAGTATTTTAGGTCAAATACTTGTGGTGAACTGGGACAAAATTTAACATGGAGGTTTTATTTTAGTTTTGCTTACTAAATACAAGTAAATCAAACACATTAAATTTGATCACACTCCAGGGCATCAGAAAATATTCCGATGGAAACATTTTTTCCAATTTGTAGGACTTTTTTCTGCATGGCCCATGATTGCCATATAGCTTTGGCTATTGGGCAGTATAGAAATGTAATGTAATGTAATTAATTAATTAATTAATTTGAAACCTGAACTCCTATCTGGTTGAGAGGGAAACTGTAGAGTCCATGTAATGACAATATGAATTACAGTACTTCAAAAGATAAACATCTGGTAATACCAGATATTCCATAATTATTAATATTATTACACAGCATTCAATATAACTTCAAAGTTTTCATCCAGCACTTCTCACATCAATTGAAATAAAATGGTACTGCTCTACTTGCTTGATTTGAGAATCCATTACTGTTGAAACATGGCAGTTTGAATCAAAACCATACCGCTTTAAACCTTTGTAAGCTTTATATTGAACTAGCACAGGGTCCTTTGTTTTGATCCCCCACCCCCCATTAATGGAAATGGCAAGAAAAATAATTTGTCTTGGGCACATCCAGCAACCCCTGTTGTGGTAATTTTAACAGTACAACAGTGACAACTTGGTAAAGTGATTGAATTGCAGCCGTATGCAATAACGGGGAATAAACACTGTGAAAGTGTACAAAAAGTCACTGAGGCACTTGAATCACTAAAACAAATTACTGAAATGTAACTCCATTCTTACTGTGTCAATTTAGGGGGGGAAAACACCTATAAAATTGTGTCATTGGAAGGCCTGGGTGAAAATCTTTCCATTGAGCTACTGCAGTTCAGCAGCTGAGAAACCAAATAGGCAGATTCTGAATGTGCATTACCTGTCAGGCGACATATGGTGCTTTTGCTTGATCCATTCAGGCAGAAGCCAATTTTCTCAGTAAGCAAATAAACAAGGAAATAGACCATGTTCACGCAAATAGCTACTGCACCATGATCCAGTTTTCAGTCTGTGGTCATGGTGTGGACCATTAGACCAGCCTGTACTAATGCAGAGGAAATTGTGCTAGTTGCTCACATTAGGGCAACCACCTGATTTATGATGCTTGCATAAGTCACAGCAGATTCCATCTTAGAAGAGGCATCCCCTCCTGTGTGTGAGAGAAGAAAGAACACCTCTTCTAAGATGGCGCCTTCCACCTAGGCATTCTGTAAGTATTTGCTTTAAAAATAATTAATGTTGTTGTTTTTAAAATCTGCTGACTGATTAATTGGAGGCACCTTTTAACCAATTGAAAGGTTTTCAATCCATTCATCTAACATCAATCAATAAATGTCACCATCTGAGTTGTTCTAGGCTTCTGATTCTGTCTGTCATATACACTAGTACTGATTCATTGTTTGTAATGGCTCTTTCAGTGACGTGAACACTCAAGTTGTTTAATATTTGATAGTTTGCTTAGAAACAAGAGAATGCTTGACTTGATTATTTCCCCATGGCTCCTGGCCCGATCTACCATTACAGCTGTACTCACAGCGGAGAGAAAAGACAATTTCCTGTATACACTGGACTTAATTCCATTGCAGTTGTGATGTGAAGATGTTCTCTAAAGTCTGAGGAAGATTGGGATCCCATCTGCAGTTCAATGACTGCACTGTGAAATGACAATAGAAAGGCTAAAAATGGAAATAGTTGCTGTTCTATGTGGATGGTTGAAAGTCACTGACAGTCTGCTCAACACTGGGCATCTTCCCTATAGCTGAGAATTAGTCATGCCTGTGAGAGACTAATTTGGCCTGTAGAAAAAGTGGGGAAATTATCCTGATAATCTTTCTGATATCAAGCTGCCCTATAAAGTCAGTCAGGGCCAGAAATATTGGAACAAGGATAACTGTTTTGGTAGTTAGCCTCTGTACACCATCACATTGAAGTTGAAAGGAAACACACCCAGATGGGAGCAAAGTCAGGACTTTCAGGTGTAATTCAAGGGGTTTGACAAAAGTGGGGTACTAACCATTCAGGAAGGACAGCCAGTGGCACACACACACACACCCATCGTTATGGGTCATAAGTAATGGAACAAACCAACATCATTTCAAATTTAGGGATTGCCTTTAATACCTAGATGAAAATCCTTTGCAGTCAATGACTGCCTGAAGTCTGGAACCCATGGACATGACCAAATGCTGAGTTTCCTCCCTCAAGATGCTTTGCCGGGCCCTCACTGCAGCTGCCTTCAGCTGCTGCTTGTTTGTGGGTGTTTCTGCCTTTAGTCTTGTCTTCCATAAGTGAAAAGCATGCTCTATTGGGTGGAGATCTGACTTGGCCATTGAAGAACATCCCACTTCTTTGCCTGGAGAAACTCTTGGGTAGCTTTTGCTGTATGTTTTGGGTCATTATCCATCTGCAATATGAAGCGGCGTCCTATCAGTTTGGCAGCATTCAGCTGAATCTGAGCAGAAAGTACAGGCCTATACACTTCAGAATTCATCCTGCTGCTTTTATCAGCAGTCAGGTCAACAATAAACACCAGTGACCTGGTTCCATTGGCAGCCATACATGCCCATGCCATAACACTGCCTCCACCATGTTTGACAGATGATGTGGTCTGCTTTGGATCATGAGCTGTTCCTTTCCTTCTCCATACTTTTCTCTTCCCATCATTCTGGTGCAAGTTAATCTTGGTTTCATCAGTCCAAAGAATCTTATTCTAGAACTGGGCAGGCTTTTTTAGGTGTTTGCTGGCAAAGGCTAATCTGGCTTGTCTGTTCTTGAGCGTTACCAGTGGTTTGCACCTTGTTGTGAAGCCTCTGTATTTACATTCATAAAGCTGTCTCTTGACTGTAGATGTTGACAATGACATGCCTACCTCCGCAAGAGCATTCTTGACCTGGCTAGATGTTGTGAAAGGGTTCCTCTTCACCATGAGCAGAATTCTGTGGTCATCCACTTTAGTTGTCTTCCGTGGTCTTCCAGGCCTTTTGCTGTTGCTGAACTTGCCAGTTAATTCTTTCTTTTTCAGGATGTTCCAAACTTGTTGTATTGGCCACTCCCACTGTTTTTGCTGTCTCTCTGATGGGTTTATGGTGTTTCCTCAGCCTAATGACGGCCTCCTTCGCTCGCATGGACACTTCTTTGGACCTCATGTTGGGGGTTCCAGTGAACAGCTACCAAATGCAAATGTAACACTCAGAAGCACCTCCAGGCCTTTTATCTGCTTGATTGGTCATGGGGTACCCAGGAAACAATCCACACCTGGCCATGCAGCTGCTTGTCAGCCATTTGTTCCATTACTTATGAGCCACCAACGATGGGGGTATGTGTATGCCAGTGGCTGTCCTTCCTGAATGGTTAGTGCCCCACTTTTGTTAAACCCCTTGGATTACAGCTGAAAGTCCTGACTTCGCTCCCATCTGGGTGTGTTTCCTTCAACTTCAGTGTGGTGGTGTACAGAGGCCAACTGCCAAAACAGTTATCCTTGTTCCAATATTTCTGGCCCTGACTATATGTAAAGTGATGTACTTTTAAAGATGAGCAAATAAGGAATGATGGGTGATGAATAAATACTGAGATGCTGTGCACAAGTATAATTGGATATGCTGTTGCTTATGTTGAAGGCATTTTGGCAGCTGTTGGCGGGAAGTTCTTGACATGATACTTGAGTCCAATTTTTTGTGTGGCAATGTTTACAGTCCCCTATTTCCAGTGAAGAGTTTGTTGAAAGTGGCTGTTTCATAACAACACACAAATACGGTAAATGCTGGAGACACACACTACTTTGAACAATTGCCCATTGTAGTCAAATTTCCTGTTTGCAGCGAGAATCAGGGAAACTGACAGATGGCTACATTCTATTGACTAGCCTCAGGCACATCAGTGCCGCTTGCAGTTAGACTGCCATTTCAAGGCCAAGGATCATGTTATGGTAACTAAGAAAGCTCCTTTAAATCCTTGATAGGAGTTTGTAGAGGAGCCAAAGTCGTGAGTTCAATGTAATGCCTGGAACAATATCATTTCCTGCAGCAGTTCTAACATTTTTAGTTGATTGCGTCTGAGCAGGAGAAAATAAACAACATGAATGAAGGTACATCTGATGCGTTGTGCCAAGCTGTAGCAAGGAATGACCCAGAAATCTTTGCTCCCTGAACCTAAATAGTCTATCAGTGTCTAGGTCTGAGGATCGGCAATTTTACAGTTGGAGCATCAGATTTATAAGATTAGAGATCAAGAATAGTTTCTGGGATCACTTTATTGTGAAGATTGCTAGTAGAAGTGATTTGCCCAGCAGAGCCCATGGTGGGACTTTTTGCTGATGATATGACCATGTTAGATAATTTCCAATCTCATGTCTGCTCTTTTGAAAATTAGAATCTTGCCTGTTAGAACTGGCAAAACCTTTGGGTATCAGACCAGCAACCTGCCTGTTGAAACCCTGACCTTGAAGGAACCTACACTTTTGTCTACCTACTAAACCATGACTACATCTAGGGATACTGATCTTTATTTCCTTGGTTGAGTTATTCACATTTAACAACTAGCCACTTTATGACCAGAACAACAAACATATTCAGACATGGTCTTCTGATCATCGTTTTGGTCTCTGATATCCTTTTTGTAGGGATGTACGAAACCCTGCTTACCTGGCTTGGCCGGGTTCCGCTGGGGGGGGAAGGTGCTCCGTCCCTCCCCCCGGAATCCTCGCCGGCCAGCTCTGCTCCACGGGGATTCCGCGGAGCCGCCAGCCGGCTCTGCCAGCAGCTGGACATCTGGCCGCTGGCTAGCAGGGACGCAAATGGCGGCGGCCGTAGCCACTGCCATTTGCGTCCCTGAATTCAGCCGTGATAGGCTACGTAAAGACTTACATAGCCTATCACGTCTGGGTTAAAAAAAAAAAAAAACGCATACGCAAGTGGCGGTGGCTACAGCTGCCGCCATTTGCGTTCCTTATTTTTGGCCGTCTTAGTCTATGTAAATATTTATGTAGACGAAGACGAAGACAAGAAAAGGGAACGCAAATAGCATAGCGGACAATATTTGTGTTCCCCTTTATTCTCACCGTCTTACTCTACGTAAATATTTACGTCCGCTACGCTATTTGCATTCCCCCTTATTTTCACCGTCTTAGTCTGTGTAAATATTTACATAGACTAAGACGGCCAAAAATAAGGAACGCAAATGATGGCGGCCATTAACCCAGACGTGATAGGCTACGTAAGTCTTTATATAGCCTATCACGAATGGGGAAAAGAAAAAGAAAAAACAGACTGCAAATGGCGGCAGCGGCAGCAGCTGGTCGGAAGACCAGCCACTGCCACCGCTGGAGCCGCCATCGTCCAGAACATCCGCCCCAGGTAAGTCTCATCCCGGGAGGGATCCGCGGGGTGGCGGGGTGGGGGTGGCAGGCCGTTCCGCCATGGAGTTCGGGGGGCCGAATGCACTGGCATTCGGCCTCACCGAGATCCGTGGTGGAATTGTCTGACATCCCTACCTTTTTGATGCCTACTAACATGGAGCTCCACTCCTTTCCCATATGCAGCTTTCTGCATGCACCTTTGTTTTCATGCCTATTCTTGGTCTCTCACATGCAATTGCCCACACATACACATACTAATGTGTTCAAAACATTTCATCACCCTTCCCTCGTCTTCATCTGTGTCCCCACTGCTCAGGACTGAAGTATCTAAAATGTTTTAAAATTCTGGGGTCACGAAGAGTCGGACACGACTGAACGACTGAACAACAACAAATGTTTTTAGTTTACCTTTGTTTTTATGTACTTCATTCCTCTACCTGTATACTGCCCGATGCTTTCTCATAGTAAGTTTTTAAGGAGGGGAGAAGCTTTCAAGTTTGTCATGCATGTTAAAATGCTACATCATCGACTGAGTGGTGTTACATAGGTATTGATGGATAGGTACGTATAAATGGCTTCGAGCAAGAGGTTTTGACATATCAAACAGTGCAGGCAAATAGAGTTTACAGCTTTTAATGTGAAGAAACATCTTCAGGGGTAGGCAACATGGTGCACCCCAGATGTTTTGGACTACAGTTCCATAAGTCCAAGTCAGCATGGCCAATGGTTAGGGATTATGGAAGCTGTAGGTCAAAACATCTGGAAGGACCAAAGTTGCCTACCCCTGATGTAGAAGGATATAACATAACAGTCTCATGCATGTACCCTCACTCACATGTTGGTTTAGTATTAGATGAGCACCAATATTTGAAAATTGTGCTTTGTTCCAAATCTTCCATAACCTTTCTCTTGCATGGAAGAACGTCTATGGAAAACGGAAACCATAGGTCGGAATATCCACATTTATTTTCTAGAAAAGAAACTAGATTCCTTCTTGCACTTGCTGATAGCATGAGTTTTACCCCATAATGGAACAATGTTGTTAAATCTTGATGTACCTTTTTCTGCTGGAAGGTAGGACTAATTTTGAAGTACCTCACAAAATAGTTAAGCCATCTCCTTTGGCCCATTTTAAACAGTAAAGTACCCATTTTGCTATGATGGACCTAGCAGTGTTTGTCCCAATCAGATGATACACGGTCAACTTTCTGCACCGTTTGCGTCAATGACCTGGCACTTGATGCCTCAAGCCCACTTTTTCTTTTTTAAAAAATTGAACTGATTAATCATGTAGTAACGTCTATCCTTAGGATGCTTCTAGATGGAGAACTCCTAGTGCTACCTAGCCATTGCTATTCTGCTGTAAGTGGAATTGCAGTAGACTTTCCACACTATTTCGGACGTTGCACATATTCTTTGTGAATATGCTGCTATGTTCCGTCCACACTAGGAGGTTGGCATAGTATGTGGGCAGGATAAGTAAAGGTCCAATTTACTAGAGAGGTGACTTCATCAACATTTCCCACTCAATTTCTTTTTTAAAAAAACAGTTAATTATGGTGTAGCATTTGTTTATTTTAGAAATATTAAGTGTGTGTGTGTGTGTTTGAAGGAGGAGCTCAGCTCTGTATAAGTCAGGTATGGGGAACATCTAGCCTGCAGAACCTCCCCATCCAGCTCACCGGCATCTTCCCCAGGCCCCCTCCCACCAGCCAAAAAAGTTTCCCAGCTCCTGCTATAAGCCCATTTTACCTTTAAGCAACAACACCCTTGCCTGCTTTCGTCTGTGAAGCAGAACTGCTTACGAAGGAGAGCTGAACTGTGGGCGGGTTAAACAGTTTTGTGCAACTGTTTAAAAAAAAACAAAAACCAGGAGAAGAGCCAGGGGTGAAGAGCTCCTCACTCCCCCCTCTTCCTGCTGCTCTGTTGCTGCCTTCTCATTTGCTTGTGGCAAGTCAAAAGAGCAAAAACCGGAGCAAATAGCAAAGCCAGTCTGGAGAGGAGGAGGCACAGGTAAAGGCAGCCTCTCCATTTGCATCATGGTTATTACAGTTTTTTGTGGGTTTTTTAAAGCCAAAATGCCTCGAGGGGCAGAGTGCAGAAGAGTCAGGGATCTGACTGAGCTGTACTCTCTCAAAGCGGCTCCTCATTTCCCCTTCCTCCCTCTGTTCCCTTGTCATCAGACCACAGAAAAGCCAGTGGCTTGGGAAGTTGTGTGTCAATTTCCCAGTCTTCTCTTTTGAAGCAGGAGCTTTAATTGACAGGCATTAATAAGTGGCATCCCCTTCTCTTGTTCTGCTCACATTACCCCTTAATTATTCTCCTTAAAAAACTTGTTAAAATGGCATTGTGGAATGGAAATGCAATGGTGATGATGAAGGTGTACCCGGGGGGAGTGAAGAGGCATGGCAATACGGCTCAGCCTGCGAAACATCACTGCCCACGTCAGAACCAAAGCTCTTTAAAAAGACTGAAGACTGGTGCTAAGGGCATCTACTGTTTAAGATTGTGCTCCTCTTCTGTCTTTCTCAAAGAATTCAGACACTCTGCAATCTGAAAAAAAGGGGGAAGAACAAAAGGGAAAGCAAGGGAGGCTCTTGATTCAATAATGACCTTGTGTAGTTGCCCCACAAACTGTGAGCAAACAACAGTGTCCCGAGACATGGTCTGAAGGCACATGAGGCAGCCACCTTGCTGAAGCTAAGCAGGTCTGGGTCTGGTCAGTGGTTGGAGGGGAGACCACCGGGGAACCACATGTAGTCACCTTGAGTTCCACAATGGAAGAAAGGTGGGATATAAATGTAATAAATAAAATAAAACAGTGTGGCAATTCCACATCAAACCACCTTCTGGAAGCATGCCTGGTTAATTACTTACAAGCAAGAGTGTAGACTGGAATCCCCATTTCACTGACAAGCATGCAACCACTCTCAAACCACCATGCTTGTGAGTATCCAAGAATGGCTGAAGTGTATTAAAGGGTAAATAGCAAAACTGGTATGTGCACCATTACCAAAGGACTAATGTCCCCCTACCCCCATTCAGCACACATGTTAAGCCATAATCAGTAAGCAGTAGGAAAGAAACAAAAGTGCAATACAATCCTTGATCAGCCACATTTAGTAAAAGCACAGTGTGTGGAAATTCATGTGTATATATGCTTACTGTTACAACTATTTACATTATCTGAATTCCCAATGCACAAGCATAGAAGATGTAAATTCTCTAACCAGCTAGATACCAGTTCTTTCTGAATTTAGCAAGAGAATACTCAACCAAAACAATCAGTGCTCATTAAATATTATTAAGAGCATCTTATTATGGTCATTGAACTACATGTTCTTCCTAAAGGAGCTACCCATAAATGAACCAAAATTAGCCCTGCTTCCATGCCTGCTGAGTGGAACGTGCCTCATCACAATTAATGAACAGAAACAAGAACTTAACTAAAAGGAAAAGATTTACAATTGCGGAAAAGCCAAATTATTCTCGGCAGATGCTATAGAACTGCATGCGTACGTGATGTTCACATTTTCAGGTTTTTCTTAAAAAGAAAAGCTTAAAGCAGTATCTTGTACTTTTTAAGGAAAACCAGTTAATAAAGATTTCTCTGCATGGAGACAGCTGCAATAAGTACATTTTAAAAAATTGAATTACTTTGGTCATGCAGACCACATTGTCTGGATAAACTAAAACAGACAGGCCTTAAGCAGATTATTAAGATGACATAAAGGGAAAAGAAATTTGTCTTTAAAAGTTGACTCAGCTATTCAAATAGCACAACCCTTTGCATGTTTACTCCGAAGTATGTCTTGCTGTGGACAGTGAAACTTTTATGCTTTAGTAAATTCCTTTAAGACAGTACACAGTTTTCCATCTCCAATAACATCAGGCCAACAGAACCTTTGACTGGAAGAGAACAGATCATGCAATGGTCGTGGGTTGTGTTATGTGTAGTCATGTTAGCAGAGCTGGGGAAAACTTTGGGAGACATGGTAAACGAAGTGTTGATGTAGGCTCAAATCCAAGTGTTGCTAGCACTCAAATAATTTTTGGGGTCAGGCCTTTTCAGGAACAGAATCCCATCTCACGGCTAAAATGAAGTAAAATGGAGAGGAGGAAGCAGATTATGTAAGCCACCTTGGGTTCCTTGGAAAGCAAAGGAAAGACAGGATATAAATTCCATAATAAAATAAAGTATGGGAGCCTCAATAAATAAGAGATGGTATAATGCAGTAGCTATGAGACTGAGCTACACCTCCGCAGGTGCAGCTTGGGGTTTCAGGGCCTCCATGACAACCATGGGCCTAACTCAGATTATATCTGGTCCAACACTTTTGGGAGGAGGTACACTTGACATGTTTTTTTGTTTTTGTTTTGTACTAGACAGGAGGAAGGTGATTTGTGGTTGGGGAAGTCTGTACAGATTCCCTTGTCATAGAGAGATCTGATATGCTGATATGTGATATTGTGATCCTTCTGATCCTGTGGCAGTTCCACTCAGGCCCTGGTCTGTGTCTGCAATAAAAAGATGTCTCAGGCACTCAATCCAATAGCTCCTAGATACCCTTACTCTAACTGTAGAGCCTATACCATTCCTTGAGTTAAAGAGGAGTTGAGGCAATGAAATTGTTGGGCTGACAGCTAGGGCACAAGGGGTAGAAGGCCGCAATGAATTCAATCAAACACAGTCTAAGAGCTTGTGTCAAGGTCTGCTCTGTGAGACTAAAGCAGCCTTCCCCAAACTGGTGCACTCTAGATGTTTTGGACTTCAATTTCCATCAGCCTTAGCCAGCATGCCCATTGGTCAGGAATGCTGGGAGTCATCTGGAAGCCACCAGGTTGGGGAAGGCTGGTCTGCAGAACAGGGACGTATTGTCTTTTAAGTACAGTGTAGGATGGTACACCTGCCAATATTTGATGAGGGTGAATGTTCAGAACCCTGCCATAATGACTTGTCCCAAGTTCAGGCTTGAATGTGTGATATGGAAATTTGTTGTATGACCCCAAAGCAATTGTATGACGTTTGTCAATTTTATGGATACAGTAATGTGACCCAGATTTGCTTTCCAAATTCTATGCGTACAGATAGTGCAGTGTGAGTAATTACTGCTACCGTTGTCAGTCAACCTAAAAAACCTGTATTTTCAACAAAAAAAAAGAACATTTTTGAAAGTCATTTATATTGGAGTTCTTTTTGTCTGAGCTGCTTTCAGATACTCATTAAGCTAACCACGTTTCATCCTTGGGAGTTCATGTGGAATCCTTCGCTAGTTTTGCTTGTTCTGCAAGAAAAAGAACAATTGGCAGCTAAAGCACAGGCACAGTTCACACATCACAACAGCCCAGTTGTTTTTTAATCCCTGGATTTTTGTGACTATTGTGTAGCATGCTGGCACACACTGCCTAATCGCTCACTCTGCAAGTGGGAGTGACTAAACAACCTAGGGACGCTTCTAGTTAAACCCTGGGTTCCACCTTTGATTTGTCTCTCCCCCAACAAGCCAGAGTTCCTGGATCACACGTCATGGTAAAAACCTAGGGACGTTTCTAGCTTGTTTAGCCACTCCTGCTTACAGAGGGAGTGATTGGGTGTTGTGCATCAGCATGCTGCTGCTTTCACAACAACCAAGGATGTAAAAAACAACACTTGGGTGTCGGAGATGTGCAACCAGGTGACAGTTAACGAAGAAGGAAGGAAGGAACCTGCCTGATTTGACCAAAACTTCAAAATGTAGCCTGAAAAAAATTAGATTCCAAAATAAATTATACTAGGGCCCTATGTAGTCTCTGTGTGATGGAGTTCCATGTACATTGATCATAGTACAAAAAAGAATAGTGATATGATTGTGTGATCCTATCAGGATCCCCCCTCATTTTTTGCAATATGGTTTAACCAATGGGTATCACTAATCTTAAACAATGAAAGAACAAAGGATGCAAACTGAAAACTGCATCGAAGTCCAGAAATCAGAACTGAAGAATGGAGATTGCTAACACGTTGGGGCTATCCTGGAAACCAGATCAGGCAATTCAACCCCCCAAATCTGGAGAGGAATTTGGATGGAGAGAATTTCATAAGCACCCCGAGAGAGAAGCTATTTCCCTTGTTTGTTTTCTCTGTAGGTTTGGCTTAATGTTGCACAGCCTAGGCTTTTGCAGGAATGAAACATTACTTCTTGTTTGATGCAGTTTAATGGCATGCCAGCAAAGTATTGCATCAGTAAATTGCTTACACTAAACATTGCATAATTCAAGGCCTAAGTATTTAACAGTGTGCATGATAAATGGTACATCACAGCTCAAAGGCAGCAGAGATAGAAAAGCCCTGCCAGTAATGTGTCAAATACCACCAAGCGTTCTAAGCTCCTCATTCTTGAAGTATCTATCAGGCCTTCCTAAGGAAGCATGGGCAGTTTCTGAGGTCAGAGAACCCTCTCTGGTGTGCAACTTGATTGGATCAGGAAAAGGAAGTCTAGATGTGATTTCCAGTTTGACAGTCACAATTAGGGAGTTCAGGTCCCTATTACTTCAGTAGCATGAGCTGCGGTTGTGCTTGCAGAAAATATGTAAAGGAGCTCTGTTGTGGAGCTTCCCTGAGCTTGGGGAGGGATTGCACAGCTTCCGTCTTCCCAAGACCAAGGAGCTTCCCCGAACTGTGCCTTGTGGGCTAGATCAGAGTCTTCACGACTCCTATCCCCGTTGTCTTCGGGAGCTCTTGCTCCACTCTGCCTGAGCTGTGATTATCATTTAGGATTTGGATGGAAAGCAGAGAAGCCTACTTGGTTTTTGTCTGATTTGCTTAACTGTTTTCAGTAGATTCTCTTTCATCACATGTGCAACCTTGGACACAAAAGTCAAAGTTCATGAACTCTTGGCTGAGCTCTTCTTGTGTTCTATTTAGCTCTCGCTTCTTGAAGTGAAAGCCCCCCCCCCCCTGTCTTGAAAAGCCACTATAAGAAAACTCTTATAAATAGCTCCCTATTGCGGTTTGCTGTTCTACTCACACAATGAATGAACCCTACAGTAGAATCATTTTCGGCATCTAGCAAGTTGATCCACTGGCTCAATGAGGATGTACTAACAATAAGCCAGGGTTCTGAGGAAACCCTGGTTCATTGTGCTAAAGTGGTGTGCTGGTGCATGCTGTTCGATTGCTCCTGCTTGGCTGCTCCTGCAAGCAAGAGCAACTAAGCAAACCACAGACCTCCCATCTGTGGTTTATTGTTACATGCAAACCAGGAACTCTGGCTTGTCTCTGCCCAGACAAGCCAGAGTGATAAGCTTGCATGATGTTCCTCAGGGTTCCTGGAGCCTCACAAGCAAGCTTTGCAAGGCTGTGAAGGATAACAGTAGAAGGGGTGGGATGGGAAAGCCCCATTGTGTTCCAGTTTTGGAAGACTGTGCTAGGCACTGTACAAATTAAATCTGGGAGGTGCAGAGGAAGTCTTTGACATCGTTTGCTTTGCTTTTGATATAGTCTTAGCAAAAACAAGATACACATGGGATAGGAAAGGGAAAGAGATGATTAAAAAATGTAAAAGTAATTAAAATGAGGCCTAAACAAAGACATTCTTTCTGATTGCCAAACGTCAAGGTGTTTGCTGAAGATGCCTTTGATTTCTGTCACCAGTTTCCCCCCCTGTAATCCAGTGTGATGAGCTTGGTTTTTATAGAGATGTTGATGCGAAATGTATTACTAACAAGAAAAGTGAAGTGGATGATACCAGTAAATAACTTGCTGGAAAGTCTTGTCTTAGCAGCTGGCTTTCTTTCAGACCCTGAAAGCTCTTGTTACCTTTTCTTGAAGCCCAAAGATGTTCCTAAGTGAATGTAAGCCATTTCCCATGGTAAAATCTTTACCTCTGTGCTGTATCTGAGGTGTTGGTTTTGTCCTGGTTTTTGGTATAATTTCCATAATAATATTTGGATGTTGAGCTTTAGAAAATCCATCTTGCATATGTTTTTGGCATATTTTGAAATCAATGGCTGATGGATGTTTTTGCACTGACCAACATTGCACTTTCTATACTTTAGAATACACTTTTTCCCTTGTTGCTTTGCTTATTGATAGGAAGTATGCATTGATTAGCCATCAATTAGCCATTTCTCTTTTATAGCCTGAATTTCCAATAAACAAGGTACTAGAAAAAAAAAGAACCTTGTACTTTTAACTTAGTGGTGGTATGGCAGGCTTGTTGCTGATTATCTATGTCAGAAATACTGCTACATCAGGGAGTTGTGGAATACAAGTAAATATGTATTTGTCCTGTCTGGGATTTAAAATGTGCATGTTCAGAGTGGGCTGGTTCAGTGTGCAGGAGCTGTGTGTGTCCGGCAGTGTTTTGTTCTGAGCATATTAGGTCAGAATGTGGAGAGCTTTTTGGACAGATTTTTCATAGATCCAGCAGTGCCTCATAGGTGTTCTGTTCCTGCCAACATAGGAGCTGATGGGCTTGCAGGCAGGAGCGAGGCACTGTCCGGTTAGGAGGGAATAGTTGCATCAGAGCCAAGCCCAGGACATGACTGCTGAATCAGTGGTGGAACAGTCCACAAGGTGGCTGGGCAAGATAGGTGTTGCAACAACCAGGCAGCAGTCTAACAGCCCCACCCTTTTAGGTCCATCTTAGTGGAGGCCCTTATCCTGGAAGCACTTAAGTCAGGTTGCCTTATGGAACAAAGCTTGATGAAGGGTGTGAGGTATGTGGCTGTCAGGTGAAGGCTCCTGGTTCTAGGGGTGGTTTATGTCTGGTTTTGCCACTGACTTTGTTCTTGGGGTTTAGGAGGTGATTGTGGGGGCTCTGAGACATAAGAGGGGGACCAGGCCAGTGGCAAGAGCTGTGTGTCACGAGTCCCTAGATTCAGTTGGGTCCAAAGAGGGATTCTCCTTTAGAGCGGTGTTTTGGAGTCCCCATTAGGGGGAGCCCACTGCTTCTAGCCCCAGCATGTTGTAGCAGGTGGATGAGGGGGTGAAATGTCTTCTTCTGTAACCAGGATTCCATCCTACTTAGTCTCCAGGAGCTGGCAAGTCCTAACAGTAGGTTTGGGCGCTCCCAGACAATTCATTGGGCTGAAGTTGGGAGATGATATTTCAAAATGTCTGGGAAACGGCCCTGCAAAACTTTGATGTCTCCTACTTCAAGTGGCAAAGTCAGCAGAACTGTACATGTGTTGGGAGGTCAGCACGAAGAGTACTACATACCTGGCTGGCTCAGATGCTGCTTTCTCAGGGTGTTGAGTGCATCTGTTACTTGGCATGCAGTGAGGGCTGAACTATGCGTTCTGTATGGCTCTATGGTTGTTTGTCCCCAGAGGTTTTTTTTTTTTTTTTAATGCAAAGCATGCATGAACAACTTCAGGTTCAAGGGGCTTGTGAAGGTTTGAGGCCTACAGAGGGAAGGAAAACACCGTATTGGAGACACCGTGTTACGGTGGTTCTGGTCCTTCCTCTCCAGCAGGTACCAGAGGGTAGCACTGGGAGAGGAGGCTTCGGACCCGTGGCCACTCACTTGTGGGGTGCCACAGGGTTCCATCCTCTCCCCGATGCTATTTAACATCTATGTGAAGCCGCTGGGGGCTATCATCAGGAGGTTTGGGGTGCGGTGTCATCAATATGCGGATGACACGCAGCTCTACCTCTCGTTCAAATCTTCACCAAGGTTGGCCGTAGAATCCCTGTCCAAATGTCTGGAGACGGTGAGTGGTTGGATGGGGAGGATTAAGCTGAAGCTGAACCCTGACAAGACCGAGGTACTTTTGGTGGGAGACAAGAGGAGGCTGGGAGATGTTGACCTGGTGTTGAATGGGGTATGGCTCCCCTTGAAAGACCAGGTCCGCAGCCTGGGGGTCATTTTAGACTCCCAGCTGTCCATGGAGGCTCAGGTGTCAGCTGTGAGCCGGACAGTGCTTTATCAACTCCATCTGATACGGTGACTGCGCCCCTTCCTACCCGACCATCTGCTCCCATCGGTAGTACATGCCCTGGTCTCCTCTCATTTAGACTACTTTAATGCACTCTACATGGGGTTACCCTTGAAGACGGTTCGGAAGGTGCAGCTGGTACAGAACGCGGCGGCTCGCCTGATTAAAGGCAGCCGCCGGCGAGATCCCATCACCCCAGTGCTGAAGGACTTGCACTGGTTACCAGTTGTTTTCCGGGCCAAATTCAAGGTGTTGGTTTTAACCTTTAAAACCCTATGCTGTTCCAGCCCAGCCTATCTTAAGGAGCGCCTCCAGCAACACCAGACAGGCCACTTAACAAGATCAGCCACGGATGGCCTTCTCTCTGTCCCATCAGCCAGGACAGCTAGACTGGTGGGGATGAGGGAGAGGGCCTTTTCTGTGGTGGCCCCCACTCTGTGGAACTCCCTCCCTAGGGAACTCTGCCATGTCCCCTCTTTAATGAGCTTCCGTCGCGCATTAAAAACGTGGTTGTTCAGGCAGGCATTTGGGGTGGGTTGGGGTATTTTAGAAAACGTTTTTATTGTAGAATTTTATTGTTTTAAACTGTTTTATTATATGGTGTACATCGCCCAGAGTGGCTGGGTGACCAGCCAGGTGGGTGATTAATAAATTTAATAATAAATAATAAAATATAATAAAAAGGTCAGGCCTGGGGTTTATTGTTGGGAGGGGGTATCCCTGAGAGGAGTAGTTTCATTTCCTGAGAGGAGTAGTTTCATTTCTGGTTAATTTTACTTTAATTTCTTCAGGTTTCAAGCAGTACTTTCAGTTTTGAGAGAGGAGGCGTGTACATAAAGAGGGCAAGAGAGCCAGTAAGAGATGGGGATACCAGAGCCTGAAGAGGGAGCAGGAAGCAGCAGCCTAGAGGAGTCTAAGTACAGCTAGGGTAAAGGAACTTGCATTTTGCAACTTTTATTTTCTTTTAAGGTTTTTTGTATCACTCAGCTCTATTGTGTAAATACCTTTAGTTGTGATTGTTTGTTTTAAATTTACCAGTAAACTGTTATGGTTAAACCCCAAGTGTTTGGTGTGTCAATCACCCCACATCTACAGCCTAAACCCCATGTTATTGGGAAGGGAAAGTTTAAAAGAAGGAGGAGGCAAGAAATCCTCAAGGAGTTGCTCAGGGGGTCCAGATCATAGGTGGAACCCTGACAGGGTTAAACTGACAGTTGTTTGTCCACTTAAAATTGCCCCCCTTGCTTTCCCATCTGTCAGTGTAAAGATGCAGGTGCCTCATAGGGAAGATAAAGACCTGGTAGGGCTGAGCAGTCAAACAGTGGGCAGAGAAAGGGTCAAACAACCCCCCCTTACCCATACTACCACTTCTTTCAACCTGTGTTTGGGTGGACAAAGAGCTGGCCAGGAAATGCAGTCAAACTCAAACCACGTGTTTTGTGTAGTTCCATGATTACCTTTTGACAGCTCACCCCCCCTCCCCATGTAAAGGCATCCTGGTTTCTGAACAGTGCCTGAAAATGGTGGAAGCTGAAAAAACTGAGTCAAGAAAAAAAAAAAGGGTGTAATTTCTAACTCTAATTTGAGGTGGGTTGTATATTTCCTAATGGCTGAGTCAATTATTTCCATGTATTTCGAAATAAAAACATTTTAGAGGAAGCAGATGGTAGAAGAAGTCCAGCATGTTTATCCAGGGTAGGTGGGCATATGGGAAAAAAAATGCATGAAAGGATAAGATCTGCGGTAGCCGTCTATTTCAGATCTGTGTTTGATGAGGCCCTTGTTGCTGAAAAATAGCTTGTGGGGGGAATGCTAGCTGATGAGAAAAATAAAATAAAAAGTTAGTAATCAAGGAAATGCTACTTGAATCATCACAAAACAGATAATCAGGGTGTGTGTTCCAGATGACAGCAGCGATAATATCTCCTTTTCATCTGTGATCAAGGATGGTTTTTCTCACCAGAATGGTCTGAACTTATTTTCTTAACACTGACTTAAATAAGCCAGGGTGGGCTGTGGTGATTGTACAAGCATGGTCATTGACTTTTGTTTCCCTAGACTCTTATTTGGCATTACTGAAGGGGAGGGGGAGAGAGAGAAACCCAAAATAGGTTTAGATTTCTTCCTTCCTCCTGAATTGCACTGCCAACATGGTATTCAGTGAAATACAATGGTACACTGTGCAGGGAGGGTTGAATGCTACTGTTTGGAGGTAAAAAGCAAGGGGTGTATTTAATGGTTGAACTCATAGAAAAGCTTTTTTTCCTCCCCTGGCTGCATTTAGAAATCTATTACCATGCTGTGGCGTGTGGGGGGTGTGTGTGTGTGTGTCCTTCTTCACAGCTGCCAGATATTTTTTACCAAAACTGGGGGAAAGACTTTGGGAAACCCTTCATGAGCATCAGTCTTAACCTTTTTCTTCTGCTAATGGCTGATAATTATACTTTTCAAACAGTCAGCTGATCTGACTTCTTTCCCTTTGGGGAAAGGAAAATACCTATTGTGTAGCTTAAGTGGCTGATGTGCTTGGGAGCAATTCAGTAGATGGCATTGTTTGGAAAGCTGGGAAAAAGCTAAAGGTGGCAGGCTAATTGCTACATTGGGGTAAGGCGCTGGAGACAATGAGATCAGATCCTCAGAACTTTTTCAGCTCCGTGTTAGTTTTGTTACAGGGCCCTTGACCAAGAAACAGAGAGGTTTTAGACTGGCAAGCTGGAGGAGAATCAATTGTGTTTCAAGGACATTAGTGTTGAACAGAAATGTCAAAACTTTCTGTACCTTTGCTCCTTAAAAAAAAAAAAAGCAAAGCAGCAGCTTTTCTCAGTTTTAGGAAAGGGGTTTTTTTTGTCTCTGGTTTGCAAGTCATAGCTTGATTCTAGTGGATGAAAAGCAAGGGAAGCTGATGGCCCCGTTAAGATGAAACCTGTATTGGTGTTTCTATTGAGGACGTTTGTGCTGTATTGTTGTTCAGTCGTGTCCGACTCTTCGTGACCCCATGGACCATAGCACGCCAGGCCTTCCTGTCCTGCGCTCTCTCCCGGAGCGTGCTCAAGTTCATATTCATTGCATCCGTGATGCTATCTAGCCATCTCATCCTCTGCCGTCCCCTTCTCCTTTTGCCTTCAGTCTTTCCCAGCATCAGGGTCTTTTCCAGGGAGTTTTCTCTTCGCATTAGTGGCCAAAATATTGGCGCTTCAGCTTCATTATCTGTCCTTCCAATGAGCACTCAGGGCTGATTTCCTTTAGGATGGACTGATTTGACCTCCTTGCAGTCCAGGGGACTCGTAAGAGTCTTCTCCAGCACCACAGTTCGAAAGCATCAATTCTTCGGCGCTCAGCCTTCCTTATAGTCCAGCTCTCACAGCCATACATTACTACTGGGAAAACCATAGCTTTGATTAGACGGACCTTTGTCGGCAAGGTGATGTCTCTGCTTCTTACTATACTGTCTAGGTTTGCCATAGCTTTCCTCCCAAGGAGCAAGCGTCTTTTAATTTCATGGCTACAGTCACCGTCTGCGGTGATCTTGGAGCCCAAGAAAGTAAAATCTGTCACTGCTTCCATTTCTTCCCCTTCTATATGCCAGGAAGTGATAGGGCCAGATGCCATGATCTTAGTTTTTTTAATGTTGAGTTTCAAACCAGCTTTTGCACTCTCCTCTTTCACCCTCAACAAGAGGCTCTTGAGATCCTCTTCGCTTTCTGCCATTAGGGAGGTATCGTCTGCATATCGGAGGTTGTTGATAATTCTCCCGGCAATCTTAATTCCGACCTCTGATTCATCCAACCCGGCATTTCTCATGATGTACTCTGCATATAAGTTAAATAAGCAGGGTGACAATATGCAGCCTTGTCGTACTCCTTTCCCAATTTGGAACCAATCGGTTGTTCCATCTCTGGTTCTTACTGTTGCTTCTTGACCCTCGTACAGGTTTCTCAGGAGACAGGTAAGGTGGTCTGGTACTCCCATCACTTTAAGAATTTGCCACAGTTTGTTGTGATCCACACAATCAAAGGCTTTAGCGTAGTCAATGAAGCAGAAATAGACGTTTTTCTGGAATTCTCTTGCTTTCTCCATGATGCAGCGAATGTTGGCGATTTGATCTCTAGTTCCTCTGCCTCTTCTAAACCCAGCTTGTACTTCCGATAGTTCTCGGTTCGCATACTGCTGAAGCCTAGCTTGTAGGATTTTGAGCATCACCTTGCTGGCATGTGAAATGAGCGCAATGGTGCGGTAGTTTGAACACTCTTTGGCGTTGCCCTTCTTTGGAATTGGAATGTAAACTGACCTTTTCCAGTCTTGTGGCCACTGTTGAGTGTTCCAGATTTGTTGGCATATTGAATGCAGCACTTTAACAGCATCATCTTTTAGGATTTTAAATAGCTCGGCTGGAATACTGTCATCTCCGCTAGCTTTGTTGTTACTAATGCTTCCTAAGGCCCACTTGACTTCACTCTCTAGGATGTCCGGCTCAAGTTCAGTGAGCGCACTATCATGGCTATCAGGGACATTCAGATCTTTCCTGTATAGTTCTTCTGTGTATTCTTGCCACCTCTTCTTAATCTCATCTGCTTCTGTTAGGTCCCTGCCTTCTTTGTCCTTTATCATGCCCGTCTTTACACAAAACGTTCCCTTGAGATCTCCAATTTTCTTGAAGAGATCTCTAGTCTTTCCCATTATGTTGTTTTCCTCGATTTCTTTGCATTCTTCATTTAAGAAGGCCTTCTTGTCTCTCCTTGCTATTCTCTGGAACTCTGCATTCAGTTGGGTATATCTTCCCCTTTCTCCTTTGCTTTTTGCTTCCCTTCTTTCGTGAGCTACTTGTAAAGCCTCATCAGACAGCCACTTGGCTTTCTTGCATTTCTTTTTCTTTGGGACGGATTTCGTTGCTGCCTCCTGAACAATGTTACGGACCTCCGTCCATAGTTCCTCAGGCACTCTGTCTATCAGGTCTAATCCCTGAAATCTATTCCTCACCTCCACTGTATATTGATCAGGGATATGATTTAGGTCATACCTGAAAGGTTTAGTGGCTTTCCCGACGTTCTTCAATTTAAGCCGAAATTTTGCAAGAAGCAGCTCATGATCTGAGCCACAGTCAGCTCCAGGTCTTGTTTTTACTGACTGTATGGAGCTTCTCCATCTTTGGCTGCAAAGGACATAATCAATCTGATTTCGATATTGACCATCTGGTGACGTCCATGTGTAGAGTCGCCTCTTGTGCTGTTGGAAAAGAGTGTTTGCTATGATCAGCGTGTTCTCTTGGCAAAACTCTATTAGCTTTTGTCCTGCTTCATTTTGTACACCAAGGCCATGCCTGCCTGTTATCCCGGTGATTTCTTGACTTCCTACTTTAGCATTCCAATCCCCTATGATGAAGAGGACATCTTTTTTTGGTGTTAGTTCTAGAAGGTGTTGTAGTTCTTCATAGAACCGATCAACCTCAGCTTCTTCGGCCTCAGTGGTTGGGGCATAGACTTGAATTACTGTGATGTTGAATGGTTTGCCTTGGATTCGTACTGATTGTGCTGTATTACAGAATCCTAATGAATGTTTAAGTTAAATATCTCGAGTTCACTAGCCTTCAAACTTTGTCATAAAACACAGTTCGAGACCCGAGTGCTGTGTGACGGAGTGAGCTCCAGTCTTCAGTCCCAGCTCCTGCCAACCTAGCAGTTCGAAAGCAAGAAATTGCAAGTAGATAAATAGGTACTGCTTCAGCGGGAAAGGTAACAGCGTTCTGTGCACCTTGGTGTTCAGTCGTGCCAGCCACATGACCACGGAAGCGTCTTCGGACAGCGCTGGCTCTTGGGCTTAGAAATGGAGATGAGCACCACACCCTAGAGTCGGACACGACTGGTTGGGGACACCTTTACCTTTAAGTAAAAATAAGAGCATGTCTGCACATTGTCAATTTTGAGGATCGGATGCTCTAATGCATCCAGTGTTTGCAGTCCACACATATGGGGCTTTGGACAATGCTAGACCTCTATACAGAGTATCAGGATAAGCTTGGCACTACCCACAGCACTGCCTTGTTGTGGTGAAGGGGCTTGCGTAACTCAGTGAAGCCATAAGCAATGCCGTGCAGGGCCACCCAAGACGGACAGGTCATGGCAGAGAGTTCTGACAAAATGTGGTCCACTGGAGAAGGAAATGGCAACCCACTCCAGTATTCCTGCCAAGAAAACCCCATGGAATGTATCACAAGGCAAAAAGATATGACACCAGAAGACGAGCCCCTCAGGTCGGAAGGTGTCCAATATACTACTGGGGAAGAGCAGAGGGAATTTCCAAGTAGCACCAGAAAGAGTGAAGCAGCTGGGCCAAAGCCGAAAGGACACTCAGCTGTGGATGTGTCTGGTAGTGAAAAGAAAATCCGATTCTGTAAAGAACAATATTGTTTAGGAACCTGGAATGTAAGATCAATGAATCAAGGTAAGCTGGAGGTGATCAAACATGAGATGGCAAGATTGAACATCGACATCTTGGGAATCAGCGAACTCAAATGGACAGGCATGGGCGAATTTAATTCAGGTGACCATTATATCTACTACTGTGGGCAAGAATCCCTTAGAAGGAATGGAGTAGCACTCATAGTCAACAAAAGGGTGGAAAAAGCAGTACTGGGGTACAATCTCAAAAACGATAGAATGATCTCAGTGCGAATCCAAGGCAAACCATTCAACATCACAGTAATTCAAGTCTGTGCCCCAACCACTGAGGCCGAAGAAGCTGAGGTTGATCGGTTCTATGAAGACCTACAACACCTTCTAGAACTAACACACAAAAAAAGATGTCCTTTTCATCATAGGGGATTGGAATGCTAAAGTAGGAAGTCAAGAAATCACCAGGATAACAGGCAAGCATGGCCTTGGTGTACAAAATGAAGCAGGACAAAAGCTAATAGAGTTTTGCCAAGAGAACATGCTGATCATAGCAAACACTCTTTTCCAACAGCACAAGAGGCGACTCTACACATGGACATCACCAGACGGTCAATATCAAAATCAGATTGATTATGTCCTTTGCAGCCAAAGATGGAGAAGCTCTATACAGTCACTAAAAACAAGACCTGGAGCTGACTGTGGCTCAAATCATGAGCTTCTTGTTGCAAAATTTTGGCTTAAATTGAAGAACATAGGGAAAACCACTAAACCATTCAGGTATGACCTCAATCCCTTATGAATATACAGTGGAGGTGAAGAATAGATTTCAGGGATTAGACCTCATAGACAGAGTGCCTGAGGAACTATGGATGGAGGTCTGTAACATTGTTCAGGAGGCAGCAACGAAATCCATCCCAAAGAAAAAGAAATGCAAGAAAGCGAAGTGGCTGTCTGATGAGGCTTTACAAGTAGCTGAGGAAAGAAGGGAAGCGAAAAGCAAGGGAGAAAGGGGAAGGTATATGCAACTGAATGCAGAGTTCCAGAGAATAGCAAGGAGAGACAAGAAGGCCTTCTTAAATGAGCAATGCAAAGAAATCGAGGAAAACAACAGAATGGGAAAGACTAGAGATCTCTTCAAGAAAATCGGAGATCTCAAGGGAACATTTTGTGCAAAGACGGGCATGATAAAGGACAAAGAAGGCAGGGACCTAACAGAAGCAGATGAGATTAAGAAGAGGTGGCAAGAATACACAGAAGAACTATACAGGAAAGATCTGGATGTCCCTGATAGCCATGATAGTGCAGTCACTGAACTTGAGCCGGACATCCTAGAGAGTGAAGTCAAGTGGGCCTTAGGAAGCATTACTAACAACAAAGCTAGCGGAGATGACAGTATTCCAGCTGAGCTGTTTAAGATCCTAAAAGACGATGCTGTTAAAGTGCTGCACTCAATATGCCAACAAATTTGGAACACTCAACAGTGGCCACAAGACTGGAGAAGGTCAGTTTACATTCCAATTCCAAAGAAGGGCAATGCCAAAGAGTGTTCAAACTACCGTACAATTGCGTTCATTTCACATGCCAGCAAGGTTACACTCAAAATCCTACAAGCTAGGCTTCAGCAGTATGCGAACCGAGAACTACCGGAAGTACAAGCTGGGTTTCGAAGAGGCAGAGGAACTAGAGATCAAATCGCCAACATTCGCTGCATCATGGAGAAAGCAAGAGAATTCCAGAAAAACGTCTATTTCTGCTTCATTGACTACGCTAAAGCCTTTGATTGTGTGGATCACAACAAACTGTGGCAAATTCTTAAAGAGATGGGAATACCAGACCACCTTACCTGTCTCCTGAGAAACCTGTACGAGGATCAAGAAGCAACAGTAAGAACCGGACATGGAACAACGGATTGGTTCCAAATTGGGAAAGGAGTACGACAAGGCTGTATATTGTTGCCCTGCTGATTTAATTTATATGCAGAGTGCACCATGAGAAACGCCGAGCTGGATGAATCACAGGTCGGAATTAAGATTGCTGGGAGAATTATCAACATCCTCAGATACGCAGATGACACCACCCTAATGGCAGAAAGCGAAGAGGATCTAAAGAGCCTCTTGTTGAGGGTGAAAGTGGAGAGTGCAGAAGCTGGTTTGAAACTCAACATTAAAAAAACTAAGATCATGGCATCTGGCCCCATCACTTCCTGGCAGACAGAAGGGGAAGAAATGGCAGCAGTGACAGATTTTATTTTCTTGGGCTCCAAGATAACCGCAGATGGTGACTGTAGCCATGAAATTAAAAGACGCTTGCTCCTTGGGAGGAAAGCTATGGCAAACCTAGACAGCATAGTAAGAAGCAGAGACATCACCTTGCCGACCAAGGTTCGTATAATCAAAGCTATGGTTTTCCCAGTAGCAACGTATGGCTGTGAGAGCTGGACTATAAGGAAGGCCGAGCACTGAAGAATTGATGCTTTCGAACTGTGGTTCTGGAGAAGACTCTTACGAGTCCCCTGGACTGCAAGGAGGTCAAATCAGTCCATCCTAAAGGAAATCAGCCCTGAGTGCTCATTGGAAGGACAGATACTGAAGCTGAAGCTCAAATATTTTGGCCACCTAATGCGAAGAGAAAACTCTCTGGAAAAGACCCTGATGCTGGGAAAGATCGAAGGCAAAAGGAGAAGCGGACAGCAGAGGATGAGACGGCTGATGCAATGAATATGAACTTAAGCACACTCCGGGAGAGAGTGGAAGGCAGGAAGGCCTGGCGTGCTATGGTCCATGGGGTCACGAAGAGTTGGACACGACTTAACAACTGAACAACAACAAAATCCACAGCTGGATTATTCTGCTTGTTACTGGTATGTTAAGAAAGAGCAGCAGTTTTTCCATGATAGGCCAGCCTTCCTCAATGTAGTGCCCTCCAGTTGTTTTGGACATCAACTCCCATCAGCCCCAACCAGCATGGCCAATGGCCAAGAATGCTGGGGGCTGTACTCCAAAACATCTTAAGGGCACCAGGTTGGGGAAAGCTGTCATAGGCTTTGCTCTACCATGCCAGACTGGTCAACTTTCATGCTGATGTGCTTATCCAAGGCATACCATTGACTGACCAAGCTGCTGGAGGTGAGCAGCTCAAATGGTAAGAGTGGTATGTCAAAGTTTCACAAGCATACATCTTCACAGTGAAAAGGGGCTTTCAGGGGGCCTGAATCGTTCCCCGAAAGTTCTCCCACATGCTCATTTTCATGCTTTTTTCAGACCGTTGCTCTTTGGGAAGCTGTTTTGGTATCATCTATGCCAATTCTCTCTCCCATTCCCCACCCCCAAATACCTAACATTGTCTTTACTTCCTACTGGCTGTGAGATCCCAGACATCAGGAATTCTGTAACCAGAATGATGAAGTCACAATGGTACCGAAACCAGATTTGGCTATGTGATAATGTTGCAAAACCTATTTAGAGTGAGGGTGGGAACTACACTCCTCACCTTGAATGGATGAACATTTTCACCCCTGTTTGCAGCTCCCTCCACAAATCATCAATAGGGGATTAGCCCTGTGCCAAAAAAGTTGATTCTTCCATTTTTGGCATTTTGTGGGTGGGGTGGGGTGGGGGATGAAAACCCTCGTGAATGAGGCTGGGAGAGGTGAGAATTTCAGAGAATTTTCTCCTTGTGGAGGGGGACAGGGTCTCCACATACCTTTTTAAGTGTGGGCAATTCTTGAGAGGTCTTCTTTTTAAAAAAACAAAACAAAAAACACAGCATGCCTGCACTTACAGGAGCAGGCATTTGCTCCCTCAGTGAGCACCATTTGCCACTCAAGTGGTTGTTCGTTCTTTTCTGTAAGCATCCTATGCAAATGGGAGCCTTAAAAACGCAATGTCTGCAACATTACAGGCATAAAATAATAAATAAATGTAATGTTGAGGAAGTGTTGCCTGCCTCTTGCAAGTGTGGGGGGTGTCTTTTTGTTTTGTTTTTTGTTTTAAAGAAAACCTCTCAAGAATCTCCTGAACTTAAAAAAGGTATGTGGAATATCCCTATCCCCCTTCCCAAAGAGAAAATTATCCAAAATTCTCCCCCTCCCTGCAAAAGAGGCAGAAAAACAATGCCTCTTTTGCAGGGAGAGAAACAATTCCCAAAAATAGGGTGCAGGATTCGGCACAGCACTATAGGATAAGTTTTTTTGCAGTTTTGAATTGTTTTTGAATAGCACCCCTAGCTTAGCTTTAGTTAAGGGGGCAAGAAACAGATACATGGGCCTACATTCTGGAAGGTCTCTTAAGGATGATCTCAAGAGATGCCAATGTAGGGGGTTGTTTTTTAGGGTGGGAAGGGTGGACAAGGGAATGTCCTCCCTTTTTGAGTTTCAGACCACATGTTTGTTCTTCAGGAACATCTAATTTTCCAGTTCAGTGATTCTATACCAGGGTGGGCAACTTGTGGCCCTCCAGATGGTTTGGCCTACAACTCCCATCAGCCATCACTGTTGGCTATGCTGGCTAGGGCTGATAGGAGTTGTAGGCCAAATCATCTGGAGGGACACAATTTTTCTGCTGCCCTTCTAGACAATGCATGCTGTTGTTGTCACAAATAATTTTGCTTAAAGAACTGAATTGGGCTGTGTTACTAGTGTTGCAGTGTTAAATCAAATTAATTAGTCAACTAAGATTATGGTGCTCAATTAAAAATATAGCCCCAATTTGTTAGAAACTGCCCCCAAGCCAACATTTTATCTCCACTCCGGCTCTGACAGTTTTGTTTCTGAGGCCAGCCACAACGATGTCTCTCTCGAAGCTCCTCCTGACCTTGGCCACATACTCCTCCTATCAGGAAATAGGAGATTTCTGGGGCAGCCACCCATTTCCTAATGAGAGGGTCAGGGGTGCCTGGAAAGGGAGTGGAAAGCAAGTCCAGCTTTGTTTGATGGCATTCTAACTTGGCACATTCAGGGGCACTTGAGAGAGGGCACTGTGGAAGCTATTGCTACAGGGGATTTTTCCTTTGAACTCCTCCTGCCTGCTGCTTGCTAATTATGTGAGTGCCTGGCAGATACCCCCCGCTGCCCTATTTGCATCCCAAATCATATCCCATTCCAAACACACTCCTTTTTAAATAACATTTTCTCTCTGTGCTTCATCCCGCCTTAGTTTTACCTAGGTGTTGTTTTGTTTTTATTGCAGTTTTTTATTTTCATTTAACCTTCTCCAAGTCTATCTGCTTCTCTGTGTGTTATTTTATCCCCTTCCTAATCTTTTTCTGGTCAGGGTCCTGTCTGACCCAGATCTGGAGAAACCAGGGACTCCATGGAGAACCCCTCTCTAAGTGAAGTTGCTATGTTAAGTGGTTTTTTTTTTTTTTCTCCTTTGCCCCACTCCAGGCTCTTGAGGGCTTGAGATACTGCAGGCCTGCAAAAGATAGGGAGGGACACAGCTGGCTGATTCATGGGCCTCTTCTGAGTGAATTAATCCTGGAACACTTGCCAAGATGCCCAGCCGTTCTTGTCTGTGGTATAACCACCACTCAAGTCAAGTGGAACTCTGTGGAACTCCCTCCCTAGGGAACTCCGCCATGCCCCCTCTTTAATGAGCTTCCGCCGTGCATTAAAAATGTGGTTGTTCAGACAGGCATTCAGGGTGGGTTAGGGTATTTTAGAAAATGTTTTTATTGTAGAATTTTATTGTTTTAAACTGTTTTATTATATGTTGTACATCGCCCAGAGTGGCTGGGTGACCAGCCAGATGGGCAATTAATAAATTTAATAAATAAAATAAAATAAGTTCAGATGTATGCCTCAGCTAATGGCCATTTCTGGACATAGTAACTGCATCAGAAATGGCCAGAGATGCCCATACATTCCCAACATAATTGTTGATGTTGTTGGGAGGGCCATTGCCTTGGTGTCCTGCTTGCAGACTTGCAGGAAGCGTCTGTCTGGCTACCGTTGGGAATGAAATGGTGAACTAGATGGAGTTTTACTCTCATCCAGAAGAGCTTTCCTGATATCCTTATAGTTCTAAATAGAATTGAAATGAAACAGTGCAATTAAACTGCAATTATTGACATGTAAAATCAGAAATTACACTGCCATCAAAACCATCCATATACAAGTGTTGGGTAGAAATGAACACATTGATGGGGCTGTTAAGGTCATACATGCTTGCCCGACCACACAGTCAGGGGTGACAATTGGACAGGTTTATGCATCCTCTGTACTCTAGATTGTACATACATAAGTGTAGGCACATTGGGGTCTGTGTGTGTTGGCGCCTTGCAGGATCACCCCCAATTAATGGAGATCTGGGACAGGGCCAGCATATGTGACTCCTATTAGCTGCCTGCATGTTTTCATTTCTACCCAAATAAATGCATGGACAGCTCTAACATTATACATGTATAATCATGATTCAAGTAAGTAGTTGCTTCAAGTCAATGCAGCATTCCCATCTTGATGGTCTTCACAACATACTTGGGTTTTCCGGACTATCTGAATCAGTGAGATGGGTTTGAATCAGTGAGATGGGTAGATGGACTATTTGAATCAGGGAAATTCTTAACTTTCTCTTGACATAGCTAAATGTCTTTAATTGCTTCAGCTCAGCTTCTGCTGATTGTTTTCCCCCCCCAACAACATGGTATTAGGACATGCCTATTTAAGTATAGCCCCTCAAACATGAGTCAACATGGTTGAGAATGTTTGTGCTGACCTCATTCTGCCAAAGGTTACAGAAGTTGGGTTACATTCAGTAGTCTCCATTCAATGAACACAGCTTGCCGTTACCCCGCCCCTGTAGTGAATGAATGAATGTTGGCTTGCTAACATTGCCCTTTATGAACCATCCACGTAAATATTCGCTGTTTCCAAATCTTCTTCCTTCCCAATAAAATTTGACAGAGCCAAACCAGTAGGAAATAATGGGGAGGTGGGGGGGAGGGGATACATGTGGTGACACCATTGTGTCAGAGCACCACTTTGAAACTGATTTATTTACCTTCTGCTAAGTTCTCGCTGGCGATTCTTCTAAATTATCTTTTCATAAACGTGACTTTGTTGATTGCAGAGTGCCAGATGCCTTGTGTTTTTCTGTGACATAATACACAGTGCAATCCATTCGGATGGTGAACTGGTATTTGGTTCCCATGGAATTAGACTCTACTTGAGCCAGTATCTGAAAAATGGGGCCAGCGTTGAGCAATCCATAAACAAAGCATTGCTGTGTTGTCTCTTGAATTGGAAACAGTTTATCTGTAGTGGGTGTCTGCCATAACAGCATCATCAGGACACATCAGACTGATGCTGGAACTTCAAGTGTCTGTATTTTTTTATGGTGTATGAGAGCGCAAATAATCCAGCTGTTGGTTTGGCTGATATGGCATGCCTTCATCAGCATACGTCCATTGAGATGTTCACCTCTTCCCCCTGCCCCCCCACCTCTTAGTTTTCCTTGTGTATTTGTGTTAATTTGGAGAGAAGCAACTGTGTATGTATTCTCTCAGTCAGCTGTTCTTTAAACTTCTGGAGCAGGCTTCGTTTTCCAGTAATGCCAAATGTCCACACAGATACAAAATAACTGTGTGTGTGTGTGTGTGTGTGTCTACGTGTAGCTGATACAGGTACGTAGAAGGTGTTTGTGAATAACTGGACAGGTACAAGACAAAAGGAGGAAAACATAACGATGGTAGGGGATATTAGGATCTTAAAGAAGTCAGGTTGAAAGAAACTGTGAAACATATTTCCGAAGGTGCAGGTATAGTATTTTGAGACATTAGCTTGAGCGTAGAAGAAAAATAGAAGTGAAGCACAGCAATGACCAGGAGAGGATGCTGGTTTAGGCAACTTACAGTCAGGGCCAGAAATATTGGAACAAGGATAACTGTTTTGGCAGTTGGCCTCTGCACATCACCACATTGAAGTTGAAAGGAAACACACCCAGATGAGAGTGAAGTCAGGACTTTCAGCTGTAATTCAAGGGGTTTGACAAAAGTGGGGCACTAACCATTCAGGAAGTACAGCCAGTGGCATACCCCCCCCCCCATCATTGGAGGCTCATATGTAATGGAACAAACCAACATCATTTCAGACTTAAGGATCGCCTTTAATACCTGGATGAAAATCCTTTGCAGTCAATGACTGCCTGAAGTCTGGAACCCATTGTTGTTGTTGTTGTTCAGTCGTTCAGTCATGTCCGACTCTTCGTGACCCCATGGACCATAGCACGCCAGGCCTTCCTGTCCTGCGCTCTCTCCCGGAGCGTGCTCAAGTTCGTATTCATTGCATTGGTGATGCTGTCAGTTTAGCAGCATTGGGCTGAATCTCAGCACAACGTATAGCCCTATACACTCCAGAATTCATCCTACTGCTTTTATCAGCAGTCAGGTCATCAATAAATACCACTGACCCGGTTCCATTGGCAGCCATACATGCCCATGCCATAACACTGCCTCCACCATGTTTGACAGATGATGTGGTCTGCTTTGGATCATGAGCTGTTCCTTTCCTTCTCCCTGCTTTTCTCTTCCCATCATTCTGGTGCAAGTTAATCTTGGTTTCATCAGTCCAAAGAATCTTATTCCAGAACTGGGCAGGCTTTTTTAGGTGTTTGCTGGCAAAGGCTAATCTGGCCTGTCTATTCTTGAGCGTTACCAGTGGTTTGCACCTTGTTGTGAAGCCTCTGTATTTACATTCATAAAGCTGTCTCTTGACTGTAGACGTTGACAGTGACATGCCTACCTCCGCAAGAGCGTTCTTGACCTGGCTAGGTGTTGTGAAATGGTTGCTCTTCACCATGAGCAGAATTCTGCAGTCATCCACTTTAGTTGTCTTCTGTGGTCTTCCAGGCCCTTCGCTGTTGGTGAGCTTGCCAGTTAATTCCTTCTTTTTCAGGATGTTCCAAACTGTTGTGTTGGCCACTCCCACTGTTTTTGCGATCTCTCTGATGGGTTTATGTTGTTTCCTCAGCCTAATGATGGACTCCTTCACTCGCATGGGCACCTCTTTGGACCTTATGTTGGGAGTTCCAGTGAACAGCTATGAAATGCAAATGTAACACTCAGAACCACCTCCAGGCCTTTTATCTGCTTGATTGGTCATGGGGTACCCAGGAAACAGGCCACACCTAGGGATGTACGAAAGTCACCTTTTTGCAGCTTGGCTTCGCGGTGGGGGGGAGGCGCTTCGCTTTCCCCCCCGAAGTTCAGGCGAAGGGGGGGAGGCTTCCTGCCTCGCCCGGCTGAAATTCAGGCCGGGGAGAAGTGCCCCGTCTCCCTGGCCACGAAACAAAAAGTAAAAAAAAAAAGACCCCGTGATGTGATGATTTATGTAGCCTATCACAGCTAGATTTCCAAAGTCAGCCGTGATAGGCTGCGTAAATCGTCACGTAGCCTATCATGGGTGACTTTGAAAAAAAAAAAGCGCGTACGCAAATGGCGGTGGCCCATGGGCACCGCCATTTGCATTCCTTAGTTTGGCACGTCTAGTCTATGTAAAGATTTACGTACACTACAGCGAAAATAAGGGCAACGCAAATAGCGTGCCCTTATTTTCGCCGTAGTCTACATAAATCTTTACGTAGACTAGACGTGCCAAAATAAGGAACGCAAATGGCAGTGCCCATGGGCCGCCACCATTTGCATACGCGCTTTTTTTTTTTCAAAGTCACCCGTGATAGGCTACATGATGATTTACGTAGCCTATCACGGCTGACTTTGGAAATCTAGCCATGATAGGCTACGTAAATCGTTATGTAGCCTATCACGAGGTTTGTTTGTTTTTCACTTTAGTTTTTTTTTTTTGCAATGGGCGGTGGCGGCAGCCGGTCACGGGACCGGCCGCCGCCCCCGCCCCCGCCGAAACGCCGCCGAAACGCCGCCGGGACTCGCCGCCGGAAGGGACATTCGCCAAAGGTAAGTCCCATCCCGAGGGGGGGCGGGGGGGCGGAGAATTTCACCGCCGATTTCGGGGGGCCGAATACGTTAGCACTCGGCCCCCCAAAGATTCGGGGAGAAATTCTCTGCCATCCCTAGCCACACCTGGCCAAATGGCTGCTTGTCAGCTATTAGTTCCATTACTTATGAGCCACCAACGATGGGGGTGTGTGTATGCCACTGGCTGTCCTTCCTGAATGGTTGGTGCTCAACTCTTGTCAAACCCCTTGAATTACAGCTGAAAGTCCTGACTTCGCTCCCATCTGGGCATGTTTCCTTTCAGCTTCAATGTGGTGGTGTACAGAGTCCAAATGCCAACACAGTTATCCTTGTTCCAATATTTCTGGCCCTGGCTGTACGTACAATTGCAGAGGTGCAAAAGCTCTGATGAACTTTCAGAAGGAGGGTTGGTAACGTACGAACTAGAATTGGTAACTCCTTTTGGAGTTGCAACGGGTCCCTACTTTCTCTGCGTATAGGAAGGGGATCAAAACATATCTTTTTAATTTCACTTTTAAAATTGTTGTTATAATTTTAAAGGTTGCTTGTAGTGTTTAACTATGTTTTTTTTTCTGAACATTTTGTAAACTGTCTTGGTTGGTCTCAGAAAGGCAGTATAGAAATACTATCAATTAATCAGTCAGTCAGTCAGTCAATCACCCTTCTGCCTTTGGTTCTGCTTCTGCTTAAAAGGGAGCTTTTAAAATCTCCATGATGTGTTTTGGTCCAAAGTTTTATTTTAAAGAGTGAACAAGATGGTGAGCAAGTAAGCAAAGCCTGTCTGAAGACTGTAGTGCTAATGCAGTCCTTGTATCAATCAAGCACTGATAACTCCAAAAGATTTATTCCCCCTGCCCCTAAAATTATTCACAGAATGATAGGAGTCAAAGCTGGTACTGTGTCATTGACAGTCTAGTTCAAATTGCCAGTGAATAACTTAATCAACTAAAATAAGCAAACCCTTATTGTTTTCTTACCTGGCTTTGTTCTATAAAGTTTTATTCTGGCTTTCTCACAGCTCCTTTAAGGGCATTGAATAGTGTTCCTTTTGAAGCAAGACTACTGGTGAAAACATGGCGGATTAGATGTGCAAAATGCCCTAAGAAATGTCACTTGAGATTTTGCCTATTAGCTAGCCACAGATTTACTCAAATTCTGGTGGCTTCGGTGATCTTTGCGCATTTGGCTTAGAATCTAAACCAAATGAGCCAAAATTCAAGTACAACTGCTCCTCCTTTCCCTTTACATCATTGTCTTAATTGCTTCTTTTTTCCTCTCTTTCCCATTTCCTCCCCTCTGACTGATATAGTCACTGCTCATGTGACTATAGCAGGTGCTTTAAAGTAGGGGTGACAATCAAATCATATGCTATGCAGTTCTGAGCTAAAAAAAGGCTTCTGAATGTTTCGTCCCTTACAGCTGCAGAGGGAGAGAGAGCTTGAAGCTGTCATGAAAGTGCACACCACAAAAAAGTAGAAAAGGGAAGAAGAAGAAGAAGAAGAAGAAGAAGAAGAAGAAGAAGAAGAAGAAGAAGAAATACACCCCTCACATTTTCAGCATGCTTAGTTTTCAGACTTCTGTGATCTTGATCAAGTTCAGTTATAAAGTTTGCAGAACGTTTCTAGCTGGAAAACATAGCAATGGCGTTTCAGTAATTGCCAGGGATGCTGCTTGCTGCTACTCAACCACACTTCAGCAAAGAACTGTAATATAAAATAAACCTCACCAAAACATGGATGTAGATTTGTCTTCTCCAGAACTGTTTCACTAATGCTGCTGGGTGAAGATAGTTGAGCATGCAGATGGGCTTTGTGGAACTGATGACCTTTCAACTGGGACAAAATCTCCACCCCAAAAATTTAAACAGAGGTGGGGAACGCAGGAAAGTGATGACTGTGCAGGCTTCAATGCCTCTGAAACTGGAAGCTATTAGATCAATCCCTTCACCTTGCTAATAACTATTTGCATGTTTGAAATCCCCATAACTCTGACATGCGAAGGGTTGGCTAGTCTCATGCTGGTAATTCTAAAAGGTTTCCAAACAGATAAGGATGTCCCAAGACATATTTGGAAGGAGAGCAGGCAAGACTTGAGACTGCATTTAGATTACAAGCAAAATATTTAGGGAAGAATAAAAGACCTTGATATATTTTAGTGAAACTTTATGGTAATAGGGTAATGTACTAAAATAGGCTTTATGGGAGATAGCTGAAATTCTATGGGTTGGCAAAGATTCAACTCTTCTAAGACCTTTCAGCAGGAATATTAACGAATCATAGAGTTTGCAACATGTTATTGCAATCTTCTCAGAAAAGGTTATGAATGGGGTTTTCCATTTAAATTAATTATATCTCATTCAGGTCAAATAACCTATGTCCACACCTGAAAAGATGATAAACTCTTGCTGGAACAGATTAAGAAATCTGACAATACTGCAAGCCAAATTGACACTTCTATTGTATCATTGGTCAGGCCAGGGGTAGCCAACCTGGTTCCCTCCAGATATTTTGAACTACACCTCCCATAATCTCTGGCCATTGGCCATGCTGGCAGGGGGTTATGGGAGTTATAGTCCAAAATATCTGGATGTTGCCTACCCCCGGTCTAGGCAATGAGAAAAACTGATGCTAGTTGTGTTTTTGTGTATCTTGTGATAGTGTACTTATTAAAAAAAACCTTCACTGGCCATGGGTGGATTAGTACATTGTTTTCTTTTTAATTTCTGATCTGCCTGATTTGGAGATGGCAGTGGCTGATCCCCATGCCTTAACACCCATTAGGGAAAGAACCCTTTTAAAACTTTGCATAAGTAAAGAATACAAAAGTAGATAAGAAAAGCTTAAGTCCCTATATATTGCATACTTTCATTAAGCAGTTGCCAGCCTATTAGTTTTTGTCCATGTTTCTTAGTAGTAATTCTGTTTATGATGTAGTTATGATTTATGGCAAAACAAGAAAACATGTTTGAGATTCCTGGTTTGTTAAACAGACTGCAAAGCTAATATGAATACAGGCTAAAGTATCTTGGACCGGTTCTGTAGGTTAACACACTTTGGGCAGTAAGGATGGCAGAAAAGTCAGTAACATGAGAGGGGTGGGCCTGTTACTTTCCGTGCTACTACTCTGTGGATTGGTGATTTGTTAGAAGAAGAGAGAGCTCTGTGCCTTAACTTCAAAAGGCAGCAGAGCTTTCATAAAGACTTTGTGCATCTTCTCTGTTTCTTTGCATCCAAATGAATAATTTTAAAACTTGATTAGTTTGGATGCTAATACCATTTTCAACAGAAATTAGGTTGCAGTCCTAACCACACTAACTAGGAAGTCCCTTTAGTTCAGTGGGTCTTATTTGTGAATAAGGTTATTAAGGACTGTGCAGTTAGTAGCATTTTGTTTTTACATGACTGTTGATTGACATTTATAGCTAGCTATAATCCTGGCTGTATTTCTAAAAAAGAGATCTGGTTCTATTGAAGTATCTAAATTATGGGTGAGAGTGCTATAGATTTTAAGAGCTTAGTTTTGGCAAGCACCTTTTAGAGACAGTGCAAATCTCATAATTTCACTAAAGCTACACTGGCAGTGTGGATAACAGGCACTCAGCTGCAGTGTGATCTCATCTTCCTGACTGGTTGGCTTCTAACAGAACCCATTTGTTTTGGTTCCCTTCTGGTTCGCCTCTGCCCAGGCAGCATGGCCAATCGTCAAGGCTGATGGGAGCTATAGTCCAAAACATCTGGAGGGCACCACATTGAGGAACGCCTGATTAGGGTATCTACGCTAAGATATTGGATGCTATTGCTCTCCTCCAAATTGTTGTTGTTGTTCAGTCGTTAAGTCGTGTCCGACTCTTCGTGACCCCATGCACCATAGCACGCCAGGCCTTCCTGTCCTGCGCTCTCTCCCGGAGCGTGCTCAAATTCATATTCATTGCATCGGTGATGCTATCTAGCCATCTCATGCTCTGCCATCCCCTTCTCCTTTTGCCTTCCATCTTTCCCAGCATCAGGGTCTTTTCCAGGGAGTTTTCTCTTCGCATTAGGTGGCCAAAATATTTGAGCTTCAGCTTCAGGATCTGTCCTTCCAATGAGCACTCAGGGTTGATTTCCTTTAGGATGGACTGATTTGACCTCCTTGCAGTCCAGGGGACTCATAAGAGTCTTCTCCAGCACCACAGTTCGAAGGCATCAATTCTTCGGCGCTCAGCCTTCCTTATAGTCCAGCTCTCACAGCCATATGTTGCCACGGGGAAAACCATAGCTTTGATTATACGAAAATTTGTCGGCAAGGTGATGTCTCTGCTTCTTACTATGCTGTCTAGGTTTGCCATAGCTTTCCTCCAAAGGAGCAAGCGTCTTTTAATTTCATGGCTACAGTCACCGTCTGCGGTGATCTTGGAGCCCAAGAAAATAAAATCTGTCACAGCTTCCATTTCTTCCCCTTCTATATGCCAGGAAGTGATGGGGCCAGATGCCATGATCTTAGTTTTTTGAATGTTGAGTTTCAAACCAGCTTTTGCACTCTCCACTTTCACCCTCAACAAGAGGCTCTTTAGATCCTCTTCGCTTTCTGCCATTAGGGTGGTATCGTCTGCATATCTAAAGTTGTTGATCATTCTCCTGGCAATCTTAATTCCAACCTGTGATTCATCCAACCCGGTGTTTCTCATGGTGTACTCTGCATATAAGTTAAATAAGCAGGGCGACAATATACAGCCTTGTTGTACTCCTTTCCCAATTTTGAACCAATCGGTTGTTCCATGTCCGGTTCTTACTGTTGCTTCTCCTCCAAATTGTAGTGATTGGCAATATTCCCAGTCACTAAAATCACTGTTTGTATACTAAAGTAATAAATAATGAATTCATTTCATTTGTGTATAAAGAAAGCTGCAGTAGCAGACTGGTGAACCAATCATGAAGTCCCTAGTTTGAAAGAGTCTCACCTTAGCCATGAACTCACAAAATGCCCTTCATTAGGACAAGGTCTGTAAGTTAGTGGTAGTGCCCATGATGCTTTGTATGTGGAAGGTCCTGGGTTCAATCTCTGGCATCTCTAATAGACCTGGAAAAGTCGTGTATCTGGTACCCTAGAGAGCTGATGCCAGTCAGTGTAGACAGTACTGAGAAGGACCAATTGGCTGACTTGATATAAGGCAGCTTGTTACGGGGAAGAAAAAGAAGTGAGGGCCTTCAGCAAGTGCATGCCCCGGCTGTGGGCTTCGAAGATTTAGAGGTGCCAAGAAAGTGATAAGTCAGATCCAGGTTTGCTTACAAAGAGACTTTATTGAGTACTTACAGCACACAGGCGCACCCAGTGTTTGGCTCAGACAAAAGCTCTGAACAAAGAATTCTGCGACAAGAAGGCTTTTATATCATACATGTTATTCAGGCATAGCAGTGAGGTAGTATGACAGGTGCAAGCATTAATCAGAGTTCATCTACAACTTCCCCAGCATAGCCTAACATTGCTTAGTAACATATTTGGCAGAAGCAAAACTATCGTAATTTTCTCAGCATGGACACCTGTGGCTTAAGATAAACAGAGCTTCACTTCTCAGGCACATCCTAGGCCCTGATAAGATAAATGGTGCCAGGCTCTTTAGCATGGAATGTGCTGAGGGGGACGATATCGGCCTTTGACTCATCTTACAAGCCAAGAGGCCAAACTGCAAGGGACTGCAACTGATAATGAACCAAAGCAGAGAGCATTATGGATCTCTAAGCATCTGTAAAACTACTGTTAGCTTGCTTACAGGCCTGGGGCCCTACAGCAAGTTGCTCTATCTCAGCCTCAATTCTACCTTACAGGGTCTCTTTAAGGAGTTGTAAGGATTATATGATAATGTATGTGCATCACTTATAAACACGGATAAGTTCTGTATAAATGCCAAGTATTCTTACATATATTTTAAAGAGATTGCCATGGGAATCTGCCAGGTTCAATTTACAAAGCATGTATTGTCATTCAAATGGTGTGGAGAATTATCCCAAACCCAACTTCTGTTTAATTATATTTTATTTACCTTCTGTCACAAGCGAGAAAAAATATCAGCGTCTGGATACAGAAACTTCTGCATTCAGATGCACATTCCATTGAAAGCACTGGAACACTTCTGAACTTGCTCATTCTGACACACATCCAGTTTATGTCGTAGAGCCATAACAGCAATGATAGCCTAGACACTCTGTTGAATTTCCATGGATATCTGATCCCCTCGAGGAAGGGCAGGATAAAGATCTAATGGAAGGAGCAATCCTATGGACACTAGACACTAGGCCATATAGGATTTTTCTCTTTATGGGAACCATGGTCAGAGTCCTGGCTCCAAGCTTGGTTCCCAAAAACCATGCTCCTCCCCCTCTCCCCCCTCGTAGCTGGCATCATTCTTCCCCATCTCTGTGCTTGGAAACAGAGTGCAGAGAGGGTGAAAAGGGGGGTCCCAGGGGCGGGGGGAGGAGGAGACCATGGAAGCTGCTTTATGAGGCTTCCTATGCGCCCTCCCACTCTGACATCCCCAGCTAGATGTATGAAATCGTGGGTTTAGCCAAAATTTCCCCTTGGTGCTCCAGCCTCCCTGCACTGAATAGCCAGCAGCCTCTGAGTTCAGAGGTTGGCGACTATCTTCATAGGATTGCACTCTAAAAAATATAATCTCATCGTATCCGTACAGTGAATTTCATCTCTAAGAGCTGTTACTGAAGCTTTAGTAGTGGTCCAAACTTCTCAGTGTGAGATGTGATCCATAGTCATTACGACACATCTGTGGTTGACTTGGGTGCTCAGAGGATTTACTGTTTAGGCCTACTGCAGTTTCTAGTCCTGTTTGAATTTAACGCAACAGGCTCCGAATGATGCATGTGCTAGCCCAGCCTTCCCCAGCCTGGTGCCCTCCAGATATTTTGTGCTACAACTCCCAAGATTTCTGACCATTGGCCAAGATGACTGGGGGCTCTGGGGCTAATGGAAGCTGAAGTTCAAAACATCTGGAGGACACCAGGTGGGGAAGGCTGTGGTAGTCCCACTTTCTTTTTCTAAGACCTAATGCTGTACCTCGGGGCAACTCAGCCCTGCAATCTCCATGCTTGACTACTTCAGCTGGTATGGAATCCTGATGTTCTCCTCCTCCTCCACATCTTTCTCCCAGTTTGGCCAGGACTGGATACTCAGTTGAGCATGACATGGACTGGGCTTTATGATGACTGGTTGGGTTGCACTGATGTATAGGTCAAATTAAAATGCCTCTTCAACAGCAGTCTTGAGGCTGCGATCCTATTGGCATGCTGTACTTGGAAGAAAGCTTCACTGAACTTACTTCCAAGTAAATATGCATAGGATTGGGCTGCATATTTCCTTGTGCTGTATACTCTTGTGGTAAAGTAGGACTTGTTCTAAAGTATCAGTTTAGAGTGGATTGATTTAAATTGGTGATTTAAATCACAATGGGAAAAAGACCGATTTAAATTATTGATTTAAATCTTGTTTCCCATTCATACTTCACAGAATCATAGAACAGGAAGGGGCCATTTAGGTCATCAAGCCCAACTCCCCGCTCAGTGCAGGAATCCAGTTTAAAGTATCTCTGGCAGCTGTCCAGCCTCTGCTTTAATACCTCCAGTGACGGAGATATTCATACATTTCATAAACAATGATGCATACTAAGTGGTTAGTCTGACATCTAAAACACATGAATTCAAAACTAAATAGAGCGTTTATACCATCTAGGGGGATACCCTGACTGTAAAATTATATTAAAAACATGCAGTTTCACACTAGGAAGATATGGGTTTTTACATTTTTAAAAAATATTTTAGCTACACAATTACCTAATAGTTCAAAATGTTTGTTCGTTGCAGCCTATGTGTCTTTGCACATAGGTATTTATCTGTTTAGAGACTACTAAGTTCCCAGAGCATTCCAAAACCTTGATAGTTGATTTTCATAAAATGAAAATGAAATCTCCTTTGTTTGTTTACTTATAAATATAAATTCATTACATTTATATAGCACCTTTCCCTCGAGGAATTCAAGGCCGCATTCATGGATCTCGCCACCCCCGTCCAATTCATCCTCATTACAACCCTGTGATGTAGGTTAGACTGAGAGAGTGAGCGACCAGGCAGAGGTCATCCAGTGATTTTCATGGCTGATTGCAGATTTGCACTGGGGTCTCCCCGGCCCTAGTCCTGCACTCTAACCAATATACCACATTGGTTTCTCAGTGCAACTCCTATATTCCTATTATTTGTATATTTGATAATGCCAAGTCCTAGATTTTTTGTTCCCTGGACACTTCCACCACACATGGAAAAATGTTCCTGTTTGCTCACGCTATTAATTTTTTTGTTTTAAAGTAACAATTTAATTTAAATGTTCAAAAATCAGATTTTAATTTACAAAATCAATTTTAGCCTGGTTTCAAGCACTCAGGTTGGCAGAAGAAAGCATGACCTAAGTGAACCGGGTCAGCAAGATAAGTAGCAAAGGAAGGTGGTCAGCAGTTATGTTGGTTTTAACTAGTGATGGAAAAGCTCTCCCCAGCTTGTCTTGTTTGCTCAGAAATAAGTTGAGCCACTTCCCCAAAAGTAAGGAACTTGCTCATTTTATTTCTGAACCTATACATATCTGATCTACTCCACCCCCTTGAACCCCCAATCCCCTGTCCTACCTACCAATTCCCTGCATGGAGTAATATTGTTGTAGTCCTTGGCAAAATGATATTTCCTAGGGACAACTTGCAACCAGGGGTAGAAGTTTTCCCCCTTCGCTCTCCAAGCTTGCCACAGTTTGCTGCCAGAGTACCAGTCCAATAAGTGGAGTGGGAAGAGGGGTAGGTGGGGATTTCTTCTCTGGCTCAGATTAAGATTGCGGATTGAGGTTGTAATGCTCTCTGACAACAAATTGTTGGGCCATTTAAGCCCTGTTGAGATGTTCAAGACATCGTGTGAGGGCTCAAAGTGTGTACTGTGATGGGGCTTTGCACACTGTCCCTGTCCCTCTCAGTTTAGACTGTGACATGTTGAACTGGCAAGGTCTGAAGAGGAGTTCTACTCATGTTCGCTTGTACCTGAGTAGAACTCTTAAGTGCAATCACGTCTCTATCGGGATTCCCAATTGTGCTGAGAAGTCTACTTGCATTCAAGCAAACACAAATAAAACTCCAGACCTTTCCAGTTCAACATGGCAAGGTCTGAACTGAGAAGAGCGGGGCCAGCGTGCACAGCCCATCACAGTACCCACTTCGAGCCCTCATGCATTCCCTTGAATGCCTGAACAGGGATTTTGTTGTCTCTTGAACAGAGACACATTACAGAGAAAGAGTTTACTTCAGTGAAGTATACGCTAAGGATCACTGCCTCAGATTTATTACGTATTTATTTAAGTTACGATTCACTTCCCCACAAAAAAAGTGCCTGAGGCGATGTGCTATAAAAACAGTAGGGGTACGTATATTTTGAACTGGGATTCTAAAACTTTGTTTTCAGTAGCTGCCTTCCATGCTTGTCAAGCAACAGTTCCTCCAGATGTCAGGTCATTACTGGTAGAGGGGAGGGGGAAGCAGCCAGATGAGAGTGAAAAATGAAATGGACATCTGGATTCCAAATGGTTTTTTAAATTATGGATGTGTTAATCCTTCCCTTGACATTAGTTGATCTTAAAGTGCTTACCTCCGGGTGGATTGCACCTAGTTTCAGTTATTTTGTTTAGACAGACTATTCTGAGAGCTCCTCTCTCTGTTCATGCATATTTTAGTACATTACATGCAAATAGTTTCTCAAACATTAGGTGAATCCGATCTGTCTTAATGGTGTTTTAATTTTATACCCAACTCTTCCCAAGTGTGCCAACGTGTAGATTAATTTGGCTCTTGTTGATGTGTTCTATAGCTTCTAACCAGTGTGCAATTAAAACAGCAGTTTTCTTACTTGTATATAAAATATAGAACACTTCCCAGGATTTCTCAAAAGCCCAGCATGAGAAGCCCTTCTCATTTTCCCACCTTTGACAGCTTTTAGGCAAGTGACTACATGAGAAAAGGCCACACAGTGGCCCCACACTTTTGTCATCAGGCGTCCACCAGACCCCATCATTGCAGGCTTTTAGGAAGGCCCTGAAAACTTACTTGTTTACTTTGGCCTTTCCCTGATTATGTTTTATTGGACTGGGTTGTAGTTGCAATTGTATGTTGTAGGTTTTGTCCTATGCTGGTGTCTGTTGTTCTTTTTTCTTCTTTAAAAATGTTTGCTGTGTTTATTAATGCATCAATTTTTATTATGTCCATTTTATTGTTGTACACCACCTTGGGAGAGCTCTTGCCCTGAAAGGTGGCCAAGAAATATTTTAAATAATAATAATAATAATAATAATAATAATAATAATAATAATAATAAAATAAATATGTACTGCGTGTGACGACAGTATTTGATCTTTTCATCACTTTCTGGGCAAGTGATGAAAATCAGTGCATTTTAGCTGAAGGCGCCATGAACAGTTAGTGTTTCAGGATGATTAATTCCCATTAATGGGGGAGGGGAGGGGCAGAGAGAGGATTGAACCTGCAAGTGACAGCTGTCTCCAGTTGGGGAGAATAAGCTGGCTGCTATCACTGAAAGTTAAGGTAGCCGGGCACTTCACAACAGTCCAGAATGTATTATCCAGATGTAATTCTTGGAGAAATACTGCTTAAACCTGACATACTGTTTTGATGACAAACAGATGGTATGTTTGTATTTCAGACCTTGGTGGTTTTTCTCCCCTACTCAAGGATGTTGTCCTGGAACTCATGTGTGTGCTCTCCTGGAATGCCAAAATGGTGTGTCCAGCTAAGACTAAAAATCAATGTGTTACAGCTTCAGAAGAGATCAGTTCCACAGTCAGATGTACCTTCTGTGTGAGCAGAATGTTCTCTTGTAGGGCAGTTTTTCATGTAGGTACAAACTGAGATCACTGATTATTCCTTTCTACTTAAATGGCAGGCAGGTAAATAGGAAGAGTATTTTGCCAGTCTGCAACAATGGTTAGTACACATTTACTGGATATATGGAACGACCGCTGTGAACATACGCTTTTCCTTTTCACTGCAAACGTGGAAGCATCTTAAAAATGAAGAAACTAATTAAAAGGAAGTTGAAAGAGAGAGTCAAGGGTCAAATCTCTCCAAAACACTTGGAGGTGATTTAAAACCACAATAATAGAAGATCACATAGAATGTATGCCATATGAGAAAAGGTACCATCAAGTCTCAGAAGATGCCAGCATGGTTAGCCAAGCTATAAAAGGCAAGAGATTCGTTTAAGAAAAAAAGCATAACAGGGGAGCTTACAGAAAACAGAAAGTATATGTTGATGTATTGGCCCCAGGAGCGTAACCAAGTCACCTGTAGTGTTAGAGGGGCCTAGAGATCCATAATGCTTGCTTAAGTTCATTATTGGTGCAATTCCCTTGCTAGTGAGCCTCTGAGCATGTGAAGATGAGTCAAAGGGCTGATAGTGCAGCCTAGCACATTCCATACTAATGAGTAGAGTATCTAATCAAGATGTGACTGGGAAGTGAAGTTTGTTTACCTTAAAGCTACAAGTGGCTGTGCTGAGGACCAAGCCCTGCTAGTCTATGCTGGGAATGAACACTAGGGGGTGCTTGCTGCTGTTATGCTGCCTTATTGCTAACATGTATGGTATAAAACCCATTGTACCCCTTGGCTCTGGGTTCAGAGAAGCTGTCTGATACAACCACTAGGTACGCCTGTGTGCTGTAAGTTACTCAGTAAAGTACTCCTTGTAAGTAACCCTGGGTCTGATTTATCACTATCTTGGCACCTCTAAATTAAGAGGTCAAAGCCCACGGCCGGGGCAACACAGTTGGGAATAGAGCAAGTGACACATGTTTTGAGCATATTGCTCAAAACATTAAGACCAACTCTAATCATTTCTTTAACTGCATCAGAAGCAGATAACTAGCTGGGGAGGCAGTTGGATCATTAGATGACAAGGGAATGAAAAGCTTGGTAAATGAGGCTAGTGAGACTGCAGAGAAGCTGCATCTGTCTAGAGTGCAGAAGATATGGGACAGATACCCATGCCTGAACTGACTTTTTCGGAGGGGGGGAGGAAGTGAAGACTCAGAAGAACTGAGTCAAATAGAGGTGATGAGATGAACCTTCATTAGTCATTTATTAGAGTATTTTTACCCTGCCCTTCAGCCGTCAAGGCTCCTAGAGTGGCTTACATAAGATCAATACAGACAATGGCAAACAATGCAAAGTGCATGTGGTCTTTCAATAGCCTATTTAAAGTGGTAATGATGATAGTTGGCATTGCTGGCAGTGGCAGCTGCTTTTCTTCTTCACAGGGCAGTTGGTTCCAATGGCATCTCTGAGCGAGCAGAAGGGTCCCAGGCCAGGTAGTGAAGCAGCAGCAGGGGGGATGGTGAGACGATAGCAGTTCTCCTTGCTACTAGCTGCTGCTGCTTCTCTTCCTATGTTCTAGGGCTTATCAACAAATAATAATACAGAGTAACAGATCACCAGGTCTGGAAAGGATCCACCCAAGAATTCTTAAATAACTAAAATGTGAAATTGTCCAACAAAAACATGTAACTTGTCCATAAAATCACCATCTTTACCAGAGGACTTACAAGTAGTCAATGTAACACTGAAAGTGATCCAGGGAGTGTCCAGGAAATTAAAGGCTAGTTTGCTTATAATTTGTTCCCTGCAAATTGGTGGAAAGCATTTTTAAAGATAAAATTATCAAGCACATAGAAGAACAAGTCTTGCTGAAGAAGAATCAACATGGTTTTGGTAAAGGAAAGTCTTGCCTCACTAACCATTTAGATTTCTCTGAGAGTATTAACAAACACATGCATGTGGTAGTCTAGTAGACAGTGCATACTGTAGACTTTCAGAAGGCTCTTGAGAAAGTCCTTCATCAAATGTTCCTGAGCAAACTTAGCAGTCATGGGATGAGACGATGGGTCCTCTTATTGATCAGTAGTTTGTTGAATATCAGGAAGAAGAGAGAAGGAATAAATGCATAGGTCTCACAGTGGAGGGATGTAAGAAGTGAGGTCCCTTTTGTATCTGTATTGGGACCAGTGCTTTTTAACTTGTCCATAAATGATCTGGAGTTAGGGTTGAGCAGTGAGATGGCCAAGATTACTGAGGACCCCAACTACCCAGGGTGGTAAAATCCAAGGAGCATCGAAAAGTGCTCAAATAGGATCAAACTAGGGATGGACAGATTCACCTCCATCCATGCTTGTCATTCACTTGCCAAGCCGCCTCCGTCGACCGCCCCTGCTCATGGCACTGCGCGAGCTGTTGGAGAGCTTGGCCAGTGGCTGATGAGTGCTGCAGGGGCACCTCCATAGCAAATTGAGCTGTGTTTATGCACAAAATGGTGGGGAATAGGGGAAAATGGGGGAATAGGAAAAGAGCTGCACCCTGTTGAATGAAGAAGCTAAAATCAGCAATTATCCAGTACAGCATCTGAAGGCTCCCTACGAGAGCACCCTACCACTGTAATTTCACCACATTCCAGCAACAGGCAGGGTGTCAGGGTGGAAACTGAGCCAATAGAGCCCCAGAGCAGTTCTGATTGTGAGGAGGAACAGCAATCCATGGGAGAGGAGCTCTCTCATCTCTCACAAGCACAGCAGCTGGCAGATATTCCTCCTGCCAGCATTCCTGGGATAGATAGCGACCCCGTCAGTGAGAGAGCGCTGGAGGGGGGCTTGCTGGATGCTCGGCACAGACTCAGAGAGCGACAACAGATGGAGGGCGCGGAATGGAGGCGTAGCGCTCGTTTGGCGCGCAAACAACGGTTGCGTCCCGAGGACCCAAGGGAAAGAGGGAAGATCTCTCCCTAGCCCATAAGTTCAGGGTCTTCCTGTAATTCTCCTTCAAACGGGGACCAACTGCCTTACCTGGAGCTTAGGCTACTCAGCTATCTTTCCCCAGTGCTGCTCCTTGCTTTGGCGCTAGCAACTAGTATTCTGAAAGAGACATAAAGGAATAAAGGCTTGGAAAGAATTCCTCATCGTCTGTGGCCTGAGTTGGCTATTGGTGGGGATTGCAAGGGGCAGCTAGGGTGCTCCTGACACAGGGAGTAAAACTCCCATCCCTTTTTTCTTTCTCTGCACACTTTTCATTGAAGAAGCAACAATCTGTAATTATCCTGTACAGCACTTGAAGGCTCCCTATGAGGGCATCCCACTAGTGCAACTTTGCCCCATTCCAGCAAACAGTTAGGGAGTAATAGCTTCCACCTGCTTTTTCCTTTTCTGCATACTTTTTCATGAAGAAGAAAAATTGCACAATTATCCACTCGATCTGAAGGCTCCCCATGAGGGCACCCCACCTGTGCAGTTTTGCCCCATTCCAGCAAACTGTCAGGGAGCTATAGCTCCCACCCCCTTTTTCTTCTCTGGTCATTGTTCCAAAAAGAAGGAAAATGGCCGGGGGGGGCATGAAAGCAAAATTCCACTTTTGCACAGTTCTGCTTTTGCACACATTCATTTTTGCACAAATTTGCTGCTGCGTTAAAGCACTATAGTGAACAGAAGTGTCTTTGCCAGTATTATCTGGGAAGGGGTGAAATGTGCAGCTTCACTGAATTGCTATAGCGCTATAGGACTTTAATGATTTTGAGAGAATAAAGGCTTTATGCCAGCAATGGCTATGGGGGGAAATGCGCAGTTGTGGGTTTTGTCCCGATCCTGCAAACCCCAAAGGGTTTGTTTGTACCACCACCTTTTTGTTGCACCTGGGATTCTACCACCTCTGGGGTAAGCATGCAGGGTTTTGATGGTTGATCAGGTGCTCCTGACTAGGAGAGGCTATGTGTGAAGTCTGGTCCCGATTCTGCAAACATCTAAGCTTTTATAGCTGCCACCTCCTTTTTGATGCACACAGGATTTCTGCTCCTTTGGGAGTTATTGCTCCCAGCCCCTTTTCAAGCTGCAAAGTAACACAAGCATCAGAGAAGCAGTGAAGTTACACATGCATCAGAGAAGCTCCGAAGTAGTATGTGCATCAGAAAAGGATTGTGATTCTCTGATTGTATGGCCCCAATACAGCGAAGTTACAGCATCAGAGAAGCAGGGAGATCAAGAGGTCTTATGTAGAATGGGGAACAGCAACCATTTTGCACATAATCGTGGCTCTCTATGGGGACAGATGGCCCTTCAACGCTCACCGAGGCCTCCAGCAGCTTGCATGGCACAGCGAGAAGGGGCAGGCAGAGGAGCCGGTTCAGTGAGCAGGGTCCAGAGGGGGAAGTGGGGGGGGGTCTGTTGGACTCCAACCCCTTCCTGGATGCCCGCACCATCCCTACATCAAACTATAGTTTCCAATTTTCTGGTTTGCTTATTTCTTGTAAACCATGGGTTTGTCAATTCAGACATCACACTAAAACCACAGTTACACATAGGGGTGGTGGCCTATCACGGCTAAAGCGGGGACACAAATGGCATAGGGGATGCCATTTGCGTCCCTGCTTTAGCCATGCTAGGCTACGTAAATATATACATAGCCTATCACGGGCAAGCATAGGGAAGCAAATGGCAGCCACTACAACGGCCGCCATTTGTGGCCGTAGCAGCCTGGCAGCGGCTGGAGCTGCCGCTGCTTCATCCGCCACCGCTGGAGCCGCTGTCACTGCCACATCCACCACCAGGTAGGTGCATCCCGGGGGGATTCTGCGGGGTGGCGGGAGGGGATGCCATTCCGCCACGGACTCCACGTGGCTGGATTCTAAAGAATCTGGCCTCACTGGAGTCCGTGGCAGAATTCTCTGACATCCCTATTCTTAACCATGATTTGGTGTCAGGGTTGCTGACATATAGAGCATATAGAGTGTCAGAGTAGCTCAGATTCTGCGGAAGAGCTGCAACATGTGGGGGAGGAACTTTCCTAGGCTTCAGAGGCACAGTTGCATGGAGAGCCCCCCCCCCCTTCACACATCCCGGGAGTGATAGTGGACAGGGGGAGGTGAGGGAAGAACAACCTGAACTTTTAGACACAAGACGCAGACACAGGCACAAGTGGGAAGTTGCACGGGCAGAACTTCAGCGCTCTGCCCGATTAGCTCAGCATCAACAGCTGTGCCCGGACGTGTCACGGGAGAGGGGGAGATCTTCCCCTCCCACCGCTTAAGTTAAGAGAGCTTGCCACCTTTTTTCCCAAACGGAGCTCTACTTTCATAGTTTCCCTTTGAACTCCCTGAAGGCTGTTTTCTTTTGTAGTCTGTGTGTCTCTAGCAATTTGCACCTGTATGCCTCATTAGGGTAAATGGAATTAAAGCCTTGGAAATGCAGCCTCTGGTCTGAGTGTTGATTTGGCTCTTGGAGTTCTCAGCCCAGGAGAAAGGGATTCCTGACATTTGGTGTGATGTCCAAACTGAGCCAGTATTCTTCCTTCAATAAACAGCAACTTGAGATTTACTTGGATTACTCTGTCCTATGAAGTTACAGCTTCTGAGAGCATAAGACCTAGGCTAGATCAGTCATCCACAAAGGTACAGAGGCTTTTTCAGTAGATACTGTTATAGAATATTTGCCTAAATTATCTGTACTCTTGAGAAATCTGTGCACCAACTCACTTTTAGGTTCTTTCTGTTCTGGCTAGGATTTCTCTGTCTAAGGGTACTTCCAGCCAGAGGGCTCCTAACACTAACAATCAAAAGACATTGTGCATCTATTCTGTCTTTTCATCCTTAACAGATCATTACACCTTGTCACATCAGTTTAACTATGTGCTATGTGAAGAAGTCCTTCCTTTTATCTGTCCTGAATCTCCCACCATCCAGCTTCACTGGACAGCTCCAGGTTCTAGTATTATGAGAGAGGAAGAAAACTTCTCCATACATATCTGTCGTGTGTCCCCCTTACTTGTCTTTTTTCTGTGGTAAAAAGCCCCAAGCATTGTGACCTTTCCTCATAGGGCAGTTGATCCAGCCCCCTTATCATTTTGCTTCCTCTCTTTTGCACCTTTTCCAGCTCCCTGCCCCAACCTCTGCAGATTTGCCTCTGCAGTGCCTTTTACCTGTCCCTAGGCCTGGCGTGCTATGGTCCATGGGGTCACGAAGAGTCGGACATGACTTAATGACTGAACAACAACAATGGAGCCATTAGTTTGCATGGGGCTGGGTTAAAAACCTTGTATGGTCAAAATCAGAGGGTAGGGGCAGTATGAAGATACTGATGGGCCCCCACACCTTTGGGTACTCTGTGGGGAACGCCCCCCTTCTTGGTTTTTGCCCCTCTAGGGTGCGTTTGTCATTCCCTACTCATGGTTGTTTACAGATTCTTTAGACAACGTGACCCTCCAGTATAGCATCTGTTTGTAAGCATCACTTTCCACAAGTTTTCTTTAGAGCAGAGAAAATGCAGTAGTATTTCTGCTGGTGAAAGAAAATGGTTTTTCACTTATTATTTGCACTATTCCGCTATACCACAGTGCCACCTAGAAGCTATGTAGTAGAAAAGCAGGGAAGGAAATGCTCTTTGTGCAGTGCTTGGATCTGAGATGAAACCGACAATAGATGCAGCAGATTAACAGCGTCATGTAGAAAACCCCCTAATTTCTCCCTATTCATTGTACTAGAATGACATGGCTCCGTTACATTCACTAGGACAAAACTGAATCAGCAGTTTTTCTCCTGTTTGGATTTTAATCCAAGGGAGAAGATGAATTCTGTGCCTTCTGAAACTTGTCTTGTCTATTTCTTGAGGTAAAGCTCCTGAAGTTCTTTACTGAGACTGGCTAGGTAGAATGTTTCTGACATCTCTACTACAGAGATTTTCCCAGACCTTTTAGCAGCTCTGCTGGCCATCAACATCCTAGGGAATCTGAAACAACATTTTGGTTCAGTATTGCCAACTTGTACATTGTTCCTCTGGTGAAGTGGTTAGTACTTCTATAGACTTTGTTTTTAATTTGGCTACTTTGCCTTGGTTTTTAATTTGTCTGTGGTTAATGACTTAATTAGTTCACAACATATGTAAAGCTATAGAAGATTTTTATATCTCCGCTCCATGTTAGTCCTTTGGGATTAATATAACCAGCTCTTTCTGCTTCTGACTCACATCCCTGGATTTCAAAGGCTTTTGGATTCAAATACTTTAACTACCCTCAAATCTTGCTTATTAACACAAAAAGCCAAACCCCAAACTGGCTGAAATACTCCAGCAGTGGCATAATCAGCTGTATTAGGTGAACAAAAGCTTATTTTGAAGCTTTGTTAGGTAACCATGGCTTTGGCCATTATGTAGCTACTGCACCAAAGGAAATGAATCTGATATCTCAGTGTCATTTGAATATAGATCTTTTGGTTCATATAATTCTTGAGGAAGTTAAAGAACACTGATGAATACCCAGAGATCCATCTAGATAGCACACTGGCAGCTTCTGAAAGGAAGACATAACATATGGGCTTTTTTCTTTTGATGATGAATAGCATAAAAAAGTATAATTGAGGCTATGCAGGGCATGGAGTATTCTTCCCCAGTGATCAGGTTTAGGTACTGTATCTCGAGTCTTGTGTATTCTACACACGCTCCCCTTTAAGTATTATACCAACCACTTCCAGAACCTTAGCATCCTGCTAGAATGGAAACTTATGTTTTGATATAATAATTTCATTTATTTTAAAAAAGAAAAAAACAACAACAGCATAAACACACAATACACATACACTAAAATATCGCTTAAGATTATAAGATATCTACCTTTGGCTCCCCTTCCACAAGAAATGCTTATTATTATTCTCTACTTCTTATCTTAGTTGTATTTCATACATTGAGTTCACAGACGTTATCTTATTTCTCTCCTAATTTTAACAACAACAGAGAATTAACCATCTCAAAGTTCAAAATCCACATGCACAGATATCATTTTTCTCTATTTCTTGTACAAATTCTATAAAAGGTTTCCAATCTAACATAAATTTAGTTGTTGATCCTTCTTTAATTACAATAGTAAGTTTTGCCATCTCTGCCAGCTCCATCATTTTCATGATCCACTCGCTCACAGTTGGTATTGTTTCATTCTTCCACTATTGCACATACAATAACCTTGCAGCTGTTGTCATGTAGAGAAAGAGGGTTCCCCCCTTCTCTTTTACATGTTTATCTGTTAGACCCAATAAAAAGTTTCTGGCTTTAATTCTATAGTAGTTTTTAATATTCTTTGAGCTGAAGACTGTATTCATTTCCAAAATATTTTAGCTTTTTTACAAGTCCACCATAAATGATAAAACATTCCATCCTGATCTTCACATTTCCAACATTTTCCAGAAACACCCTTATACATTTTAGACAGTTTGAACAGTGACATATACCATCTATAAATAATCTTATAAAAATTAGAATGGAAATTATGTGAGGGAGCTGCTTGAGCATCAGAATCGGCGGGGCCAGGATACTGCCCCCAGGAAGGCAATCTTAGGGTCATTGCCAATACTTGAGTAGTGCAAAATGAAAAAAGAAGAAGAGAGGAAGCGTTGAGAGGACTTAATAACTTAGAAAGGCAGACAGCATAGGTTTGTATCCAGTGCTAGTACTACTTAGATTAGACTGATTGAAATAAATGGGGCTTGAGTTAAACTAACATCAGATTTTTATTTTTTATTTTATTTATACCCCGTCTTTCTGTCAAGAAAAATGGTACTCGAGGTGGCTTACAATCACAATAAATTATTATGACACAATCAATTATTTGATTAAAATAATAAAACAAATGCATTAAAACACAACAATAGAATAAAAATAGCATCCAACCCAATAGCCCCATTTATACACCAAAGGCCTGCTTGAATAATAACCCATAGAGTTGTATTAGATAAGAAGTAATGGGGAGATGGTGAAACAGGGAAAACATATTCACTCTGAAAAGTAAGTGATGGGGTCAGCCCTGAAAGGTGACAGATTTAAGATAAACAAAATGAACTTCTCCTTCTGCACACAAACCATAATCCATGTAGTTTCAAGAAGGAAAATTAACAAGTGGTGTGTATGATTTTAAATGATTTAACGAAGTCAAGGCAAATAGCTACTAGCCATAACACAAGCATTACAAGGAACATTCCATAATCACTGACTGAATATTTTAGGGCCGCTTTTGACATTACAAAGAGCCAGTGTGGTGTAGTGGCAAGAGTGCTGGACTGGGAGCCGGGAGATCCGAGTTCTAGTCCCCACTCGGCCACGGAAGCTCACTGGGTGACTTTGGGCCAGTCACACACTCTCAGCCCAACCACAACAACTCACAGGGTTGTTGTTGTGAGGATAAAATGGAGAGGAGGAGGATAATATAAGCCACCTTGGGTTCCTTGCAAGAGGAAAAAAGGTGGGATATAAATGCAATAATAAATAAATAAATAAATAAATACAAAGAGCAGCAGGAGGCATGATGAGTAACACCTAGTTATCACAGAGGTAGATTGAGTGGGTTCATACATAAACCCTCTGAGACCCAGTGCGGTGTAGTGGCCAGAGTGTTGGACTGGGAATCTGGAGATCTGGGTTCTAGTCCCCGCTCAGCCATGAAGCTCACTGGGTGGCTCAGTCACAGACTCACAGCCCAACCTACCTGACAGGGTTGTGGTTGTGAGGACAAAATGGAGAAGAGGATTATTATGGGCACCACCTTGGGTTCCTTATGGAGGAAAAAAAGGCGGGATATAAATAAGAATAAATGAATAATAAACCATGGTTTAACACTTCAAGGACAAGCCTGAACGAATGCGAGCAAAGTGTCAGGCTTGTGTGCTCCACTTCCCCTCACCTTCTCCCATGTAGCCAGGAGGAGAACTTCGGCAGTATTAGTTTCACTTTTAAATAATCCCAGCTTAGTGTTGCATTTGAACCAGGTATCATGGTTTAAAGCACACTCTTAAGATTTTAAACAAGCTAAATTCAAACAATGGGTTGTGAGCTGGCTTGTTAAATTAACCATTTGTTAGAGCTATCTGCAAACCAGCCCTTCATCTGAGCTGTACCACTTCAGGCTATACGCAGGGACTCATGTGACTCAGTACTTCTCCATTTAAAAACAAAATTCCTGCATATAGGAAATGAATATTTCAAGGAACTAGAACCTGACCCTGACATACTAATTTCTTCTTTATACCGAGATTTGTGAGCTCCATATACAATTTGAACATAAGAACGTAAGAATATAAGAAGGCCCTGCTGGATCAGACCAAAGGTCCATCTAGACCAGCATTCTGTTCACAGAGTGGCCAACCAGCTGTCGACCAGGAACCCACAAGCCGGACATGAGCGCAACAGCACCCTCCCACCCATGTTCCCCAGCAACTGGTGTACATAGGCTCATTGCCTCTGGTACTGGAGGTAGCACATAGCCATCAAGACGAGTAGCCATTGATAGCCTTCTCCTCCAGGAATTTGTCCAATTCCCTTTTAAAGCCATCCAAATTGGTGGCCATCACGACATCCTGTGGTAGCGAATTCCATAGTTTAACTATGTGCTGTGAGAAGAAGTACTTCCTTTTATTTGCCCTGAATCTCTGACCAATCAGCTTCATGGGATGACCCCGGGTTCTAGTATTTTGAGAGAGGGAGAAAAATGCCTCCCTATCCACATTCTCCGCACCATGCATAATTTTGTACACCTCTGTCATGTCTCCTGTTACTCTCCTTTTTTCCAAGCTAAACGATGCCAGCTGTTGTAACTTTCTCTCATAGGAGAGATGCTCCAGCCCCTTGATCATTTTAGTTGCCCTTTTCTGCATTTAGTTGCCCTTGAACTTGTGTGCCCCACCGCAGGGGGAAGGGGGAAAAGGTAAAGTGAGTCAAAATGTGCACATTATACAGGAAATGTGTATGACAAAAACTGAACACTCATACTTTACTGCTTATAAAGAATTTTAATTCTTTTAATACTTTTTCTTTCTTCCATTTTTAACATAAATTTAAGTGTAACTGCTTGCACATTTATTATTTGTATTAATTGTTTGTGTGTCTACAATCTGCAAAATAAAAAAATGAAATGTGACAAGGGTACTCATATTTTTGCTGTCAGCTGCTGTTTATAGTGTACAGTTGCCCACAGGGAACAATATGCTGGGAAAGTGAAGAAGAATATTGCTGTTGTAACCTGGTTGTGACATTTTCCTTGTCTACCTAGTGTCTAAAATATTGTGCTGAGCTCAGTGGGTCATGGGTCAGATCCAGGACAACCATTCCCCTTGCTTGTGTGTGTGGTGTGGATGTAGCAGAGGAATAATTTGGGGGAAAGGCAAATATATTCCTCACTGTGAGCTGCTCTATTTACCAAGGTAGGGTGCATAAGGAATAATAAACATTTAATAAAAATGAATCAATCAACATTGTGTGAAGTACTGCTGCACTTCTTAGTCTCCTGAGGGAAATGTTCAGTCCATCACATTTCATGTTCCACTTTCTTGGTGAGCTTATTTCAATCTATTTGATAGCTATCAAATAAAACTTGTAGCAGATATTGGGGAAAATATGTTTTTGTCTTGTTTTCTCCCCCTTCTCTCTCTCCAGCTCTTCTTCCCCTGTATGCTGGATTGGAAGAGGAATTTGCATTACAATCCAACATCAGTTCTTGCAGATGGAAGCAAAAGAAAAAGTTAATTTCATCTTCTGCAATCATTGAAGCCTACACTTAACACTTGAATATACATTTCTTTTTTATTGGGAATCTGCTGGGTCTGAGGTAAATTAAGACCTGCAACAGCTGCAGTTGTTTCAGAATTATGTCTTGCAATCTGTGCATGATTAGTGAATTGATTAATCAGAAACCACTGGCGGTAGTATAGAAGTGTCCTGAGAATGCCAGTGGAGGAGGGGCACTACTTGTTTAATTACCAGGCTGCTTTCATCTCCTTGCAGAAAATCTTCTTATGTTAATACCTGCCAGTTGGTTGTAAATGACACACTGGGCTAATGTGACCCAGAGAGATCAAAGGGGGGTGGGAGAGACAGAGTCACTGCAACATCAATGAAAAGGAGGGCCCACATCACACAGTAGCAAAGGCAAAGTAGTGTTGCAATAAAGATGTATTAACAATCCGCTTTCCAAACTTCATGAAGTGTTTTGAACCGGATGATTACAATGAACGAAACGTAGACATTAAAGTGGAGGGTATCTTTCCACTATCATGCCTCAAAAGCTGTAGCAAAATATTTCTAACATATTTACAGTGTCAAAAAGAAATGAAAAAACCCCCACACTCATGTGGGTCTCAAACAGGCCTTTTCCACCCTTGTGAACAGGCCTTTCTGAGCATGAAACCCAAGGTTCTAATAGACGTAAACCACAGAGGGCCAGTAATATGATTAAGCCATGGCCAGCTTTCATATGCTAACTTTGACACTCTTGGTCTGAGCTTTCTCAACCATAGTTACATCTGAAATGGGGAACTGTGCTGTACTGTTGGATTACTAACCAGAGTCTGAAACCATGGGTCCAAAACCATAGTAAACCAACATCAAACCATAGTTTTCTATTTCAGACATTAATGGGGAACTATGAGTCAAGAAGATAGGACTGAAGTGACAAAGCTGGCATAGGAGGGGAGGGGCGAGTATGTGAGCCTGACACAAGTTCTTGTTATGGTTCATTAAGCCAGGAGTGATATGTCCAAATTTCCATAGAACCCCTTCTCATCTCATATTTTACAAATGAAGCTATCTCTTCCTGGTATTTATCATCAATAAGTCAATAATTTGAGTGTGAATGTTCACTGATACATGGTACAGAATGTACCATTAGTTCTGTCTGTTGTTGTTCAGTCATTAAGTCATGTCCGACTCTTTGTGACTCCCATGGACCATAGCACGTCAGGCCTTCCTGTCCTCTGCTCTCTCCCGGAGTGTGCTCAAGTGTAGTTCTGTCTAATTTAAATTCAATTAATATCCAGAAAGTCAAGCTGAAATATTCTTAGGCGCCAAGCTAATCATACTCTGCTAATGAAAACCAACTGCATTGTGATCGAAGATTAACAGAAGTGAATGTTCAAATTCACACATCAGAAGTTCTTCATTTTTGAATCAGAAATATAGAAGCCGTGGTGAATGTAAAAAAATGTATAATCGATATGACAACTCAGACCAAAAGTCAGCCCAGCAAGGGCCCCTGAAGATGGCTCACAATAAACAAAAATAACAATATAAGGAAGTCTAAAACCAGCAACATTAAAAACCCATCAACATTAACAAAAATACAAGCCAAGCATCAAACAATGTACAATCAGCAGCCGCAAAACCTTTCATCAGTCATCTTCTTCAAAGGACCTTAGGAACAAAACAATATTGGCTAATTTTCAAAAGGTAAAGAGGAAACTGGCCCGTTTGGCTTTGTACGGTCAGGAATTCCATAAGAAGAGCACCAATACTGAAAAGAGACGGCTGCTTGTAACCATCAGTGTAACTTTAGGAGGCTGAAATACTCATAGTAGGGAATAATCTGAAGATGTGTGCTGGAAGATTTGAAAGGGAGCAGCTTTCCCTTAAGTACATGACATTTCTGGCCATATGGCTGGTAGATCTATCCTCCAGCTATCTTCAATCCAACATTTGCTTAGCTAAATGATACCCCTCAACTATGCCAGATTCTTATATTTATTCTTGACTTTCTGTACTGGCTTGAAGGCTGTCATTAAAGTTCTGTGAAGCAGAAATATTCTTAAGATACAAGACTGTGTAAATGCCTGTGTGTGGTATGGGAATATTTGGAATGAATGAAAGAGGCTGTTTGAATAGATTGCTTATATCGATGGTACCGTGTACCTCATCTAACCAAGATGTTATGAGCTTTAGCAGTCATGATCAGTAAGTGCAAGTTGTGCAACTTGGGCTGAAGATCAGATCCTGAGTTCTGTATGAAGATAGATGCTACATGTAAAAAAAATATTTTCGCCTTTAAATTTTCGAATTTAATTGGCATAAAATAATGAACTGAGTACACCGTCAGCTCAGATTTAGGGTAATACATATATTAATTTGTTTCTTTTTCTCCATGCATTTATGTTCACTCCATGCCTCTGCCATAGAACCAAAGTAAATGGATTTTGCCCCATTTTATCCTCAAAACAGTTGATTAGGATGAGAGCTTGTGATTGTCTCACAGTTACCCAGTGAGCTTCACAATGAGTGGGGAATTGAACTCAGGATTCCCTGGTCTAAATCCAACACACTAACCACTGACCTGGTTTGCACATAATGGCAAGCCTCCATGGATGGATTTCCTCTTAGGCCTTGCTGTTTTGGATTTTAAAAATTCAAGCCATGGTGAGGGTACACCACAGCTTGTCGTTACATGCAAACCCAGCTAGGGTGTGTGTTGGGGTGGCTAACAAATCACCCAGAACCCATGGCCTGCCACAGCTTGAATTTTCTAAATTTTCAAAGTGGTCCACCTCTTGTTTTCCATAGGCCAGGGCTAAATAACTATGGGGTTTAGAGAAGAAGCCAGTGGTGTGTCTGAGTCCTTAGACTCTATGGAAGAGCCTGATGGAGCTTGGAGGGGGGAGGGCTTGGAAGTTGCTCCAGGATGAGGTTCTCAGTGTAATTAAAAGCAAGCAAATCCTGATATTTACAAAAATAGCAGATCTGACCAACAGGGCCTAAACCTGGGGGCAGCGCAATATACTATGTTCATTCTTGTAGATAGACGTTACTTTGCTAACAGATAATAAGAATGTTTTAATTATTATCCCCTGTTCTGGGCAGTTTCTAGGCAGATGATCCTAAAGGATATGAAACTGGCCATGCTGTTAACTACTGAAATAAGTAAACTTCTTGAAATACTGATTTCTGTTTGGCTGTTTTATTCATCATCCCAGTTCTGCAGTTCATGGTCTGTTGGCCTTTGCTGATATTTCACTAGTACCAGATAAGTAGAAAGCTCATTGTATGCCCTGGAATAGCTTGTGGCTGTTAATTACTGGGTAAAAAATATTCACTGCAGTGTTTCATTCTTCAGTTATTTGGTGCTGCCACCCAAATGCAAGTCTTGCAAAATCTACCAGATTGAACTTTGTCTTGCCCACTTGGAATATCGGATAAAAAGGGAATGAACTATGGTTTATTTTGTCAGTGGATTAAAAACAGTTGCCACTCCATGCTTGCTTAACTTGCTGAAGTGCAGGAATATGAAGGCTGACTGAATATTAATTCTGAAGTAAGATATGTGTACTTTCTCTTTTAATTACTTGTTGCACTGACTCCTTAACATCCACTCGAGAATCAACTTTACAGCTGGTGAAACTATGAGGCCTACAACTTGAGTGCTCTTATTGTTGAAACGTAGTTATATATGAGCAGCTTGAATGGCGTAATTGATTTGCACTGTATGATGGGATGCTATCCGTTATTATTTGTGGAGACAGCTTTCACCTGGTAGCTTTTTGTTATTTACACTTACTTTGGATTAGTGAATGTGGGTAAAGGGGAGTTTGTACAAGATGAAGCCTCAAAATATGGTTTTCTTCCCACCCCTACCCCCTTTCATTCGCGATCTATGTGGTTCCTCATAGGACTCATCTAGAATAACACACCATGTGCCACCTTCTGCAAGACACCTATGCAAATCTCAAATTAGAGGGGGTTGTACCTGAGGTTAATCCGACTTAGCGTAGACCCGGGCAAAATCCACATTTTCACAGAATTGAATTAGCCCTTTCCACAGTACATGCAATGCTGTATTCCTCCACTTTTGCGATGTATATGAGAACTGAAGCCGCATTAGTTGGGGTGGGGTGGGCGAGTCCCACCACAAGTAGAAATAAACGTCAGCAATTGTGTAGGTGTGGGGCAGCCCATGAGCGGAGGCTTGCTCCTGCTCCCTTGCATGTTCAATGAAGTGCAGTGGAGGACTTGCTTACGAGTAGACGTTCATGACAAACCCCACGTGCCCCACATACACACCCACATTTATGAGGCGGGCAGGCAAGCAGGCAGCTGCCTCCGCCCGGAGACTGAGCAGAATGAGCGGGAGCGCAAGAGGTGCTGAGAGCAGAGAGCGCAGAGCTGGCGAGGAGGGAGAGTGACTAGCATGTTGACTTTGATGGATATTAACTGCCCAACAGGCTCCCACCACCACCACAAACGCAGGCTCAATGAAGTGCTTCTGAGTACATGTTCATGAAAATCATCTGGCCTGGCATTCAGCCTTTCTTAACTGTGCAGCTTTGAATCAACAGGCATCCACTGGTTCTCAGCTGTGCTCCTTCGTAGCTGCACAGTTTCAACAGCAGGGCTGGCTCCTGGCTCCACTCCCAAGCTCAACGACTATTTAAAGTGAGAGGCAGTGACTGAGCCAGCGTTTCTCGGCTGTGCTCCTTTGTAGCTGCACAGTTTCAAAACAGCAGGGCTGGTCCCCCCCCCCCTTCCAAGCTCAATGATTACTTAAAGTGAGAGGCAGCGACTGAGCCCATGTTCGCAACAGTGCACTTTCAAAGTAGGAGGGCTGCTCCTGCACTTAGCAAAGTGGAACTGAAGGCAATGAGTTACTTCTGGGTAGACAGGTTTACCCCACTGCTCTCCCCCCACCCCTGCCCCATGCTACTTTCCCTTCTGCCAATCAGCACTGCTTCCACCAGCCCATGCCGAAGCCAGCTGAGGTCATACGGACTCCCAAACAGCACTGAAGCTGCTGTGACAGGAAAATCCAACACAAAATGATGAGTTTGAAAAAAAAAACTGGATTTAGGGCAAGAAATGCTGGTCTAGCTACAGAGAGCAGCATGCATCATCTGACACTATTGATTTGGGGGTGGAGTAGAACTGGAGTAAAAGCCCCATGTAGATGGGGCCTCATTGAAATGAATGGGACTTAAGTCATTAGATACAACCCACTTTTGTTTATTTTAAATAACACTCTGAAAGACACATAACAGGATACATTTTGGATGGGGCCTCCATTATTTAGGTTAGCAATACTATTGAGAGAAACAGTTGTAGATTAAATAGACAAAGCATGGGTAGATAACCTGAGATTGTGTGTCCTTATTGGAAGCAGTTAGGTTGGGGTGTGATGCATGCCAGCCTCCCCATGTGTTTCTCTGTGTCTCTGGTGAGAAATCAAATTTTGGTGTGGAAGTGACAATGGAAATAGTCAAGGAAGAGGCAAAGGGGCAGATCTTGTGGCCATACCTAGGAAAAAGGGGATTCTGAAGTTTGGGCAAAAACACAAACCCTAGGGCCTGGAGATAAATTCTGGTTCTTTTTGTTGTGAAAAGGAAGCTTAGCACCTCATGGGCTGGCAAATCAGAGAGTTGCTATTGTATCTGTAGGAATCAAATATAGGCTACAAGCTATGTTTATTTGACTCAGTTTCTCCATTACTGCATTCAGCTCTCTTGCCTATTGTTTTTTTTAAAAATTGTTTTGATTTGACAGTATTAGTTATCGTTATCATTAACATTTCGAAATCCAGAAATAAAATGTTCAAAATCTCCCTGAGAAATTGCCCAAATCTTTTTTTAAAGATCAAATCATTGAGCTTCCCTCAAAATTTCTGCAGATTTCACCATAGCAAGGACCACCCAAATTCAGTATGGGCAAAATCAGTGAGTACTATGGAATAAACTAACCTATTAAGAAGGATCTATAATAATGCTAGGAACCAAAATGCCAATGTTGTTGGTAACATACATAGAACTATAGCATTCTATAGAACTATAGCAGCCAAATCATGTAGAAATGAGGATTCTGAATAAAATTACCCCTCTGCAAAAGCTCCTCACACATAACTACTGGTGTTAATTGCTCATTTATGATGTTTACCTGTTCTGTGATGATGCTGATTTAGGAACAGATATAATGATGAAATCCAGGAAATGTAATTAAATACTTCTGGCTTCCTCTGTTTTGCAAGCAAGTAGGCTATACTCATTTCTGAGCACAGATAGCATAGGTTGAGTAAAAACATACATTTGCATACTGTCTATAACAATCACTGTACACTCATTTTCAATCAGAAAGGAGGCAATGTAATCTGTATCTGTTGTAGTATAGGAAGTTCAGATAAGGCATTAGCTATTTTAGCTTTTTCTACATACCTCCATATAATGGCTATTTTGAGTTTTCGATGTTCCATTACCAGCTTGCGATGGGAATGCTTGGGGGGTTTGTCATGCATCTTTTAGATGTCAGCAGAAGTGCAATCTTTAGTAATTGGTTTACTGTAGACTTCCATGAGTAATAAATGCCTGTTAATGCAGTTTCCCCATTCACTTCAATAAAATTACTTCTGATGCAATTTTAAATAATCTTGTCTAAAATTGGAAAGTATATCAATCCTCCTGCCTGGGAATAGTATTAACCTCTGTAGAGCAGAGGGTAAGAGGTTTGAGGCTTAGACTGTGGATAACACATTTAGTTTCTATGAATGGATCTAGTACTTTAGAGCTGGAATTTCTTTGAAGGTCATTTAGTCCATCCCTCTGCAGTGAGGCAGGGATATCCATAATCAAACATTATTCCCACAGATTAACCCCTTTCGTCGAGCTCATGTTTTATTCCAATGTATGGAGGATAGTCTGCATGACTTGGTCTTTAAATTCAATTCAGTTCAATTCATTTCAATTTTAAAGTGAGACTTTGTGGAGCATAGTGGCTAAGGGACTGAGTTGTGAATCAGGAAGTCTCCAGTTGGATCTCGCCTCTGTCATGAACTCACTAGGTCAGGGGTTCTCAGTGCAGCACCCACAGGGACCTCCGCTCCCTGCACCCTTCAAAAAATTGTTTTTAACAGCAACTTGAAAAACGTTAGAGCACCAAGTTCTCCTTCCTGTTCCTGAACCTGCTGCTGATCAGGAAGAGGAGGAAAAAGTTGTTTCCTGGTCCTCCCCAATCTTCTTCCATCCATGTAGAACTTTCCCCTTTGCACTCTCTCTCTCTCTCTCTCTCTCCACTCCCATCCTCTAGCCTCACTACTTCTCTCTCCCTTGCTGTTTCTCCCTGTTCTTGGCCTGGCTCTTTCTCTCCCCTCTCCCCTTTTACCTTATTATTTCCCCCCTCCCATCCTCTAGCCTCACTATTTCTCCTCCTCCTCTTTTCACTAGCCAGGCCCCCATGGCAGCCATTATGTGATTAGCCACATCCTCCATGACAGCCATGTTGTGGTGGTGCCCACAGCAGTTTCTCAAATGTGCCCATAAGTCCAAAAACGTTGGGGACCCCTGTACTAGGTGGCCTGAGGCAAGCCACCCTCTCTCATCCTCAGTCCCCTCCACCATCTGCAAAATGGGTGTGGGGGGGAATTAATACTGACTTACCTTTCAAGGTTCTCATAAGGATTCCAACTTGACAATGCATGTGAAGCACTTAGAACTCTTCAAAGTGCTATACAAATGTTAAGTTATTTTCAGTAAGAGAAGAGGGTCAAGAGTAGACCTCTACAGGGAGGGAAGGGAGAGAGCCAGCAAAAAAGCAGAAGGAATGGTCAGAATAATAGATGGTAATAATAGGATAAAATTAAAGTCAGGACCAACATAATCCAGTGTGGTGCTGTGGTTCAAGTGTTGGACTGAGACTTGGGAGACCCGGGTTCTAGTCCCCACTCAGCCATAAAGCTCACTCAGTGACTTTGGGCCAGTCACTTATGCTCAGCCTAACCTACTTCACAGGGTTACTGTGAGGATAAAATGGAGAGGAGGGCCATGTAAGCTGCTTTGGGTTCCTTGCAAGAGAGAAAAGGCAGGATATAAGTGCAATAAATAAATCAATAAATCCAGGCTACAACTATTTTACATGCAGAAACTAACTAGGTTCGAGCAGAACAGATGACAAGAAAGTGGGCCGAGCCGTATACTACAGATATTTCATGAGAATAGTAAAATAAATGGCAATATTTTTTCATTATGAACATAGGAATAGCATATGTCAGTCTATGATGAGAGCTGTAAGACTTAGGGAGCAATCCTATGGCCGCTAGACGCTGTCTAGAAGGCCATAGGATATGCTCATTTCTGGGAACCGACCTCAGAGTCCGCGCTCCAAGGTTGGTTCCTGGAAAACTGACCTCCCCCCTTGTGTGCGCTGCCTTGGAGGCAGTGCAGAGAAGCCCCATCCTCTGCACTTGGAAGAGGAGTGCAGAGCAACTGAAAAGGGGCATTCCGGGGGGACGTTCTGGGGCAGGGAGAGCGGAGCTGCACGTATGACACATCCAATGTGTCGTACGGCAGCTTCCTCTTCCAGTTGGTCCCCTGTGGCTAGACAGCCGGAAATGGCTGTCTAGCAAAAAATAGCAGGGCAGGAGAGGCGCGGAGGGAAAGATTCCCCCCCCCATGCCTCTCCTGCCTTGCTTTGGATAGGCGGTGACCTCCGAATTCATAGGCGGCCGCCTATCTTGATAGGATTGCACCCTAAATCACCAATGGCACTCTAAGGTACTGTGGCAACAGTACTCTGGGCAGGAAGCCATAGGAAGAATTCACTTTGGGGCATGGTGTTAAAGGAAAGGAACCACAAATAGGAAAAAAACAACATATCCACACATGTTGTTCCACAAATGCTTGTGCAAGAGTCTTCACAGTCCTACAATAGGCAGGTTCTCATACTTCTGCTTGCACAAGAGATTGTAAAAACTGGAAACCATATTTGGACTTTTTTTGCACAGCACTGTAGCACAGCCTTCCCCAACCTGATGCCCTTCAGATGTTTTGGACTGCAACTCCCAGAATTCCTGACCATTAGCCCTGCTGGCCAGGGGTGATGGGAGATGAAGTACAAAACAACTGGAGGGCACCAGGTTGGGGAAGGCTGTATGTGTAAAACATTCCTCGGTTTAACAGAAGGACACTTTGGATTTAACCCGAAGAGTTTTAAGCCTCCCAAGGAGCAGTGTTGGTTTGTTAGATTTCTCTACATCTTACTTCTTGTGTTTTGCAGAGGCTGTATATGGAGAATTGTTCCAGCATATTAAGAGCTAGATAGATGTAAAATCAAAGGGATTTCTGTACCCTCAGAGTTTGGAATGAAATAACTCTGACCCACAGAGATGAGAGATTAATACAAGAAAGTAAAACTGTGGCTCAGTTGCCAGACTGCGTGATTACTATGCTGGCTTGCTTTCTCAGGAAAAGGTAGTAATGTTCATTGAGTAGTCATGGGATACATATGTCTCTTTTTAGCCCTATAGGCCACAATAGGGAACCCAGTGTGCATAGAACTCTGCACATATTGTTTTTTAAAAATATTTTTTAAAAGAAAAACAAAACAGAACAGCATAAACACACACATACACTAAAACGTATCTTAAGATTTAAGATATCTACCTTTGGCTCCCCTTACACAACAAATGCTTATTATTATTCTCTGCTTCTTATCTTATTTGTATTTCATACATTGAGTTCACAGACATTATCTCATTTCTCTCCTAATTTTAACAACAACAACAACAGAGAATTAGCCATCTCAAAGTTCAAAATCCACATGCACATATATCATTTTTCTCTATTTCTTGTACAAATTATATAAAAGGTTTCCAATCTAACATAAATTTAGTTGTTGATCCTTCTTTAATTATAATAGTAAGTTTTGCCATCTCTGCCAGCTCCATCATTTTCACGATCCACTCGCTCACGGTTGGTATTGTTTCATTCTTCCACTATTGTGCATAAAATAACCTTGCAGCCGTTGTCATGTAGAGAAAGAGGGTTCCCCCCTTCTCTTTCACGGGTTTATCTGTTAGTCCCAATAAAAAAGTTTCTGGCTTTAATTCTATAGTAGTCTTTAATATTCTTTGAGCTGAAGACTGTATTCGTTTCCAAAATGTTTTAGCTTTTTTACAAGTCCACCATAAGTGATGAAATGTTCCCTCTTGATCTTAACTTTGCACATATTGTTGTGCAAGTGGATGTGCAATACATTGTGCTTCAAATTGGTACTATATGGGAAAGCCTCTGCATAGTTTCTGGGGAGAGGCTATTGCTCACTGGTAGAGCTCCTGATTTATATCTAGAAGGTCTCTGGTTCATACCTGGCATCTCCATTTAAAAAACCAGTTGGTTACCCACTAACACAGTTCATGGAGAAAAATTGAATCTAACGAAAGGTTTAACTTAATTGTGTTTACTGAAACATTCAATGTGTTACACCTTTTATCTTTACAAATCCTCTTTCAATACAATATTCTTGGTGTAAACTCCAGGGCAGCCACTGTAACGTCCTTGTTGTGGGCCATCAAGAACTTGAATCTTGAGGTTTGCCAATGAGCGCACACCACTCATGGCAACATAGATTGCTTCAAGATTTGTTTACAGGCCATATGTTACTGGCATATCATTGTACTTTGGCCTGCAGTTGTGTTTATGAAAGTATACAGAGACTTTTAAATGTTATTTTGTTAAATTTAACAGCTAGAGACTTCCTTTCTGAGCAATAACTAAACTTTGACTGAGTTACACTTACTGTAGGTTATAACTGTAGGTTAGTAATCCCTTCATGATTTGTTTACAGACGGTATGTTCCTGTTATATCATTGCACTTTGTCCTGCACCTCTGTTTATAAAGGTGTACAGAGACTTTTTTTGTGTTCATATTTCATTTTGCTCCAATTTGCAATTGTTTGTTTAATTACACTTGAAATTTTTTGATATTAAAAATAAAACTTTATAGAAAGATACCCTAATTCTTTTTTTAAAAACATGCTTTATGGACATAAAAAAAACTCCCAACTTCGAATTATAATGAAAACTGTTGTTGTTCCTGGAATCTGTGTGTCAAGAGCTTTCCAATGAAGTGTGTTTCATGAGAATCGGTCAATGGGAAGGCTGTCAAAAAGGGATGACCAACTAACTCCTGACTTTGAAATATATATATATATATATATATATATATATATGATCACAGGTAGCAGGGCTGGAGAAGATCCTTGCCTGATTCTTTGGAGGGCAGCCAAAAATCAGGATAGACAATGTGAGGCTAGATGGACCAATGATCCAAGTCAGCACAATTTATTACTATTACTAATTTTACTAATAAAATAATCAAACAATTTATTATTATGTTCTTGTAAAAACTTATCTCCCACATTTTTTTCAAAAAGAACTCAAAGCAGCTTACAACAGTAAAATATAACAATAGAGAAGCAATACCACTGTAACACATTAAACAAAGCCATCATCATAGAACAACAATTTATAAAAGAGCTAAAAATTCCATCAGCAGCAAAAACAAAGCATAAGACTATAATCATAGTTAGAAATCAAAAGCACTGACATAAAGAAAAAAAGAGATACTCAGCTTAAAGCAGGGGTAGGCAATGTGGTGCCCCCAGGCACCACTGTGCCCCAGACTCTTGGTGCTTGCCAAAGTGCCCTTACCCCTCTCACTTAACCCCCCCCCCCAGCACTCCATTTTCTTATCGGTAGCTGGGTCTGCTGTGAAATAGGTTTCTGGTGGTGCTGAAAACTGTAGGTTCAAAGGAGTTGTTTAGGTTGTGGGGCTCAGACTCCACCTCTTTTGGGGAGGTTACTTGTCCTTTGCCACACTTCCCATGGCTACCATTTTGTGGTGGTGCCCAAGACATTTTCTCAAATTGTCCAACATGCCCATGGGCCAAAAAAGATTGCCTAGCACAGGCTCAAAGCCATCTTAAACAGCTAGGTTTTAACCAGGTACCTAAAGACATACCGTGTTGGGGGCTTGATGGATCTCTGCCGGAAGGGCATTCCACAAGGTGGGTGCAACCACTGAAAAGGCCCTACCTCTTGTTATCTGATGGCTGAGGAATCTGAAGCAGGAAGGAACATATGGAAAGCGCTGGTCTTTATGCTACCCAAGCTGTTTAAGCCTTTATAAAGTTTAAAATCACCACCTTGAATGAAGTATGGAAACAAACAGGCAACCAGTGCAAATAAAAAAGAAAGAAGGAAAGGTGGGAACTGAATTGGCCCTAATGGAGTTTTTTTCATTCTTTATTTTCTGAGTAAATAATGAACTCACTCAGAGTAAGTTCACCCATCGCTATCAAAAAGCAAAAATTATAGCTGTTTGTTGATTTCCCTATAAGAGTCAATAGGGACATACAGAGCTTTGGATCACATTGCTTCTGCATAGAATTAATCATTTGATGTGTAGATTATTTTTACATTTTAATTAATACCTTGGCAAGCAGCAAGCTACAATCTCATGCTGTCCACTTGTCCACTTGATATTCCCACAGGTTATAGAAAATTCTTCATTCGGTATTTCATTTTATGAAATCTTTGTCACCGTTGGGCTGAGCAGATGTAATGCTGACAAATATTCTCTCTGCTGAGGAACTTATCAGCAATAGAATGTTATTATCCTGGGGTGCAAAAATCCAAGTAATCAGTTGCCTTTGGCTCCTAAAAAAATTGGTGTCTGGGCTGCTGAAGAGGGCAAAAAAGCTGGTTTCTCCTCCTCCCATGTGCTGCATTGAGGGACTGGACTACTCTCCCCTTATTTCCTTACACCCAACTGCAGCCACTCATGAGTTAGAGGCTATGATTTCCAGGGAGACTTGAGGTCTTGCCTCTCTCAGTTAAGCACTGCCTGGGAGAAAATGTGGAAAGAGAGCAGAACACACCTAAATGTATCTCAGTGGTATACTCAGGTCTCTGCCTCTCCAACTTTGTAGAAGATCTGACCGGCTCTATAAGTTTCACAAAAGATAAACAACACATCTGTATATATCAAGTGGGCTGTGAAAGTTGAAATAAAAGGACAGTTTCTCTAAGCTATAAGATAAACCTTCATGTAAGTCATAGGAACAGGATGTTTCGGCAAGGTACAGAGAGGCTGAGAATTGGAAATCTCTGATGGAAGAGACCCTTGGGGTAGAAAAGCTATGGAGCAAGAAGCGGAAAGGTAGAGTGGCTGAAGGAAGTTGGCAGATCAGTCTGTGGACTGAATAACAAGTACCTAAAGGCAAGATAGATAGATAGATAGATAGATAGATAGATAGATAGATAGATAGATGCCTGAAAGGGAAGAGGAGATTGTGGAAGAGGCTGGTGTCAGGAGCGGGTGGGAAATTGCATAGGTCCTAAGGAGTGTGCATACTTGGAGAGTGGTGGAGCAACAAGAGTGCTGAGCAAGTAAGCAGTACAGCTTGAGAACAAGAGTGGCTAAAGGAAGCGAGACAGAAGAGGCAAAGGCCTTGAAAACAGAGATCTGTAAGTGTGGGCTTGAAGGACTGAGCAACCAGGGACAAAACCCTCATATAGGCCTTAGGTTCTAACCTACGTTCTGGAGGTTTGCCCATGACTGGCTTAGAGTCTGAGCTGACTTAGAGGCTTGGAGTGTCATGAGTTGATGGTCAGAAAGAAGTGGACACATGACACCTGTGGAGCCAGGAAGCCAAGGGAGCTTAGGGTTGCCAGGCCCACACTATTAACGCTCCAATTGTTCAGGTGTAGAAAAATGGGACATTTCTGCCACCTGTGGCTTTCTGTGTCATTGTAGCACCAAAATGGGGGACACCCACAATGGTTTCCCTTATATGCAGCTGTTAGTATTGCAGGGACCTTCTTAGAGTCTGGTGCAGGAAACTCTAAAGGGGAAACAAGCTCTGAGAGGCTGTGTGTGTGCGCGTGTGCGCGTTTGGGGAAGCTGTTATATTTCACCTACTAATATGAAGGTTTGGAACAGGGATAATCCCTCGGCTGAGTTGTTCCGGCAAGCAGACTCCCTCGCTGGAGTGTGAAAGACTGGAAAAGAGGGCAGCACTATTATCACCAAGGTTTCTCTTTGATTCTCTCCAGGCATGTCAGTGGCAGCTTTTACTCTGGAGAAGTACAGTGGTTATCATAGGTAAAAGTGAGAACAATAACCTCTCTTCTAGACTTGTAAACTGTAGATGGGTTTCAGTAGTGGCCTTAGGGCTCCAGTGGTTTAAGTTTCTAAGGCTGAAGCCTTTGAAGTAATGCAAGTAATGGACACATTCCATTTACATTAGAAGATATTTACATCTGAGTGCACTTACAATTCTCATAGGAGCCATTTTTAGTGGTCTGACTGATCTCTCACATGCCTTTCCCATGGTCAGCCCAGTAGCCTTAAAATACATGCAAGACAGTTCTTCAGAACTGTATTATAAGAAGTTATGAAGTTGCACAAGATTAGACTTTCAATTTAACTTTCTGACGTGGCTGTTTTTCAGATTCTGTTCATGCCTCTACCAATTCCAGGCCTCTGTAATTGAAAGAATAGTCAAGCATGACCTTGGCCTATTTGCCTTCTTTAAAGTGGGCTCTGACATACATTCTGGTTTGTAATATTTGAGGTGGATGATCCATTAAATGCGGCGGGGGGGGGGATTATTACCTGATTTTAAAAAAAGGAAAAATTGGCTCAATATTTTGCTCTCATGCCTGTCATTGTGGCTGGATCTGGACGATCATCGGAAGAAAAGAAGCCACTGTGGGTTCTTTTCTCTGCCCCCCATGTGCCACTCACATGCCTGCCATAATCACATGCCTGCTATGTGCCACTCACATGCCTGCCTACCCATAATTACCCCATAACCTCTACAACAAGCCATGGGTTGCAGGGTGGTTTGGAAACCAGCCCTGCCACACACCTCACTGGCTTTGGATGACATGACAATCTGTGCTGCAGCATGGGTAATTATGGGAATGGTGGGCATGTGAGCAGCAGGTGTGGGTGAGAAAAATATGCTATGGTGGCTCTTTTTCCCAGCTGATCATCCAAACCCAGCCATAGTTATTACAAAGACAGGCAAATAAAGTTTTTATGCTGCATAGTTCGGCATGAACATTTCTGAATTCTGAGTACCTCTGAAAAGTTTTCTTTGGAAGACAAAACAAAACAAAACAAAACATCACCCACAGTTAATTTTGATGAATGTGAATTGTTTTCTTATTGTACTTTGACTAACTAGCTTATGGTTTTTGATTTCTTCTACCTTAATGTAACTGTTTATAATAAACTTCATGCCACTGTCACAATTTGAAAAGTGTTTGACCTGTCCAACCATGAATTAGTAATTAGCCTGAAGCAGTGTCTTTGTGGATGCCATAGGATATGCAGCTATTTAATTAAAAATGGAGTTATTACTATGGAAGAATATGAAGAGTAAGACAAGTTATAATAATGATAGTATTTTCCCCCTTCTTAAGAAAAACGATGCTAGTATAATTCTACCAATATAGTTTGTTCTCTTCCAGGTGGGGGTGAAATCCCATTCTCAACATCTGCCCTTCTTTGGTCAATGGTGATCCAAGTATGGCCTCTATTATCACTTCTTCCGCACACACCCGAGATAGTGAAATGTATGGTGTGTGTTCATGGTTTCCTTGGTCGCTAGTTGACCTGCTCTGGTTATGGCATATTTTGCACTCCTAGGTTCCTAGCTGACACATTTTTATAGAATTGGCTAATGTATGAATTCTCAAATGTTTAGGCCTTGTGATAGAAACCCAGATATAGGATAGTATCCAATTGTATCATTTCGTTAGTGCAAATGACATTTTACTAGTGGAAACTAGGTTCTGAACTATGTTGAAGAGGAGAATCAAACTAAAGTTATGTTTGCACAAGTGTGGTTGCACAAACGGTTGTACGTTCCACTTGCATGTAACTCTTGTGCAACTGGTTGTGCATTCCACTTGTGTAACCATTGTCCAACCAGTTGCATAACTGCTTGCATAACCAGTTGCGCAGTTGCTTGCACAACCATTTGCACAACCGGTTGTGCAAGTGTAATGGGCAATTGCTTGCACAACAGAAAGATTTGGGGGCGCTCCATTAACGCTATTTGATTTTTCAGAATGATGCTGTCAGATACGGCCCATAGCATCTAGCTAACATTCAGTGGGAAGCAACAATGAGAGCGGATCTACCTGTCTTGCACAAAGCATATATGTAGCAATTCTTAAAGAAAATAGCTTGTCGATACATTTGTACTTATAGATACATTTCCATAACTGTCAGAAATGCATGGGATTAATTTATTAGTTTGATGCGAACTGGAATCCTAGACAGTTTTTGAATTATACATTTAACCTGTCTTGTATTTATATTATTAACTTTCCAATTAAAGGTTTTCATTCTAATGACAGCCAAATAACTAAGTATCCAGCAGAGCAGGTTTGGGACATAATAATTTTAATTCTTTTTTCTGACAAGAATGAGGAATGAAGTTAAAGTAAGAATACTTTCTCAATGAAAAAAACCTCATGAAATCATGGTCTAAAATAGCCTTGTTGCTATAGACTCTTGAAGAACAATATCAAATCAGATAGGCTTACTTATTTCAAGTCAGTCTGGTTTGTCTTCAGACCTTAAGAGTAAGTTCTGCTTCACGATCCTTTGTACCTTTTTTTAAATTATTCTGTATGTATCTTGTATCATCTAACTTAAGGCAAATCAAATTTCTCAGTATGAGTCTTAAATATTGGCCCAGACCAATGAGAATGATTAACTAAGGCTGTAGTCCTATGCAGACTTTACTGAAAATAAGCCACACTGAATTTACTGGGGTTTACTTCTGAGTAGATATGCACAAGATTGCACTGTATAATGTGGAATATTATGTGCATGAATAAATTGACATATATCCGAATGAGATGAAGTAGAATAGTGAGAGAGTCTTGATAATACGTTTGCCAACATTTGTGTATTTTCTGTTAAAACTTGACATATAAATGCAATGAAACCCTGTCTTCTGTAGATTTTGTAATGTCTTCCTCTTTCTGAGATGAATGTATTATAAACATGCTTTAATTTAAGAAATGGCCTAGCAGTATCAATAGGTTGTTAAGAAGCCTCATTTTGCCTATAAGACTCTGGTATAACAGAATGAAAAGAGGACAATAAAATCAAATTTATTCATCAACCGTACAGAACTAAACGGATGGAACCTGTATGTCTTATTCTATCCATGGTTGATTCTGGAGTCCACGAAGGATTGTAATAGTTAATTTGGATTGCCCCCCTGCATTCATTGAAGTTAAGCTGTAGAGGTCTGGCATGTGCTCACACCTACCTCTTCTTGAGGGGAAACAGGCTGGGAAGCAGCATTAATTTACTTCTGAGCACATTGCCATCACCTCCATTTTTTTTTTCCTGGCTTCCTTATGAAGGTTCCTAGGGCTTGTGGGTGGAAACAGCCAAGCCCTGGTAGCAATGCGAAGCATGTGAATATGACAGATTCTGGGTCTATAAAGCCTTTCCCAAGTAGCAATCCAAACATCCCTTACTAAAAGTCAAAATAAAGAAAAGTAGAGGAATGATGGTTGCTTTCAAACACAAAAAGAACAATACTATCTGACTAGTCATTTACCCTTAGAGATCTTGGATCCAGCAACTTCCATGGAAGGTGAAGTCCCCTTCTGCACACCAAGGCATGGGTCTCTTCACCAGGGGGTCTGCAGAGTTTCCCCAAGCGAGAACCAAGGGAAAAAGACAAAGTAGGCTCAACAAACCTTATTTTTATGGCATTAGCCTCGTTAGGTGGGCAGGGGAGATGCTTGACAGCAAAAATGTCACTGCCAATGAGGTAAGTAGCAGTAGGCCAAGGATGTTGAGGAAAGTAGCAATTAAAGCTAACCATTACTTCTTCAATGTGAGAAGTAGGGAGAGATGGCATGACTTTTCCTGCAAGATGCTCCTTGTGGATTTAAGTGGATGTGGGTGTGGGTGGGTGTCAGTGTCTGTATGACTGCGTGTTTTGGGGGTTATGGCTAAAGAGGATCTTTTGAGTTCACAAGGGTGATGCTGAAGGGGGACACGGAGGGGAGGGGTTGATTACATATGTTATTGCTTATTTTTATGCATAAGTGATCTTTGGGCCAGTTACTTTGTAGATAGATCATCAGTGAAGTAAGCAGAATTGGTGACACTTTGCCAAGGACATATCTGTTCTGAGACCTTTCATTAGAGATCTTGGCCTAATGGTTGCTTTATTCCTCCACATTCATGATCCCAAGATATGCCAGGTTCTGAAACCAGTATTTATTTTATTTAAATATACAAAACCTTTTAGGATAATTTCTCACAAAATATTTTACAAAATATAAAACAATGACACATGTAATAAATAAAAAAGCAATAAAGCACAATATAACAAAGTAACATAAAACAGTATATCTATTTACCTACTTATCCATTGCCTGCAGAATTTATGTTATATGGTGGTAGTTCTGTCCTTTATGTATGTATTTATTTATTACATTTCTGTGTAATAGCCAAAGCTCTCTGGGCAGTTCACAACAATTATAACCACAAAATACAGCATAAAATACAATATAAATTTAAAAGCTTAAAACTGCAGCATAAAAGTAAAAAAACAGAATAAAATTTAGCAGCAATACGGAGATGTAAAATACAATAACAGATTTAAAACAACAGATAAAAGACTAAAATGCCTGGGAAAATAAAAAGGTCTTCACCTGGTGCTGGAAAAAGCACAATGTAGGTGCCAGGTGAGCCTTTCTGAAAAGCTCATTCCACAGCTGGGGTGCCACAGCAGAAAAGGCCCTCTTCCTGGTAGCCACCCACCTCACTTCCTTTGGCAGGGGCTCCCGAAGAAGGACTGCTGATAATGATCTTAGGGTCTGGGCAGGTATGGGAGGAAGTGCTCATGAAGTGTCCCAGATTTGGTGGGTTGTCCTTGCAAATCTGCATGGTTAACTATTGAGAGAGAAGGTTATTCACAAGTGGGGAAAACATGGAAAATATGGTCCAAACTGAGTCCTCTTTTCCCATTGCTGTCTGTCTCCACTGAACATTAGAATGGTGCTTCCATTTGCATTTTATTCAGGTTAATTAAATGTTAGACTGTGAATGATAAAATGCAAAGTTATCCACAGTGGCTTTTTAAAAACTGCAATCTTGGTATGATAATGTAGCAACAAGTTGGAGTTTATTTTGTCAAATTACATTCATTCGACCTCACTTGAGAATGCAGTTCAGCAGCAGATGCTGAAGTAATAATTAATGGATATTAATTAGTCCCAGTCCTATAATGTTAGTCCCATTGTTTCTAAACTTCATAAAATATAATGTTTGGATCACGTTTCCACCTTGATTTTTATGCACACATATTGCCAGTGTTATATTTTTTCCTGTAAGCAATTACATCATGCACATGCGTAGCGATTACGATGGATAGCAGTTGTATTTCTGTTTTCCACAGTCTGCTTTGGTGACTCTCCTATACAAATTAGAGGAACAGGATTGCACTTTGCCTCCACCCAAGGTGCCTATCCTACCTATAAGACCACCAGATATCCCTTCATGGGTGTAACATGGCAATAGGGTATGTGTGTGAAAAATCCAATGTGTAGGCATAGATTGTGTGGCCAATTTTATCTGGGATATCATGGGATAAAGTCCAGTGTAAGTCCTACTTAGAGTAGACCCATTAAAATGAATAGGGCATAGTCATATCTACTTTAAGTCCCATTCATTTTAATGGGTTCACCTCTAAGTAGGACTTCTGTTGGATTTTTAGCCATGACGTATGTGCATTTGATTTTACATCGGTAGGCCCTATTCAAAAGTTTCATCCATGGGGCAGGTGTGTCGGGTGGATGGGGAAGGAAGTCAGTCTTACTCCCCTGCTATGTGGAGTGAGATCACAGAAGGCTTCATCCAAACCAGATTGGTATTTACTATCTCTCAATTATATGTTAATATTTTCAGTGTAAGCTCTAACATTGTGGCCCTCACCCTCTGGAATGCTCTCCCATGTGTGGACCGGGAGAAAGAAACTATGATGAACTTTAGATACCTCTTGAAGACATTCCTATTTACTCAGGCTTTCCCTGACGTGTCATTGCACTGTTCTGTTTTATCATTCCTGTAATGTTTTTAACGTATTTATTGTTTTATATTATTTTTATAATGTATTTTGTGTATTTCTGATGTAAACAACTTAGAGAACTTACGATATGAAGCGGTATATAAGTAGTTTAAATAATACATAAATAAATTGTTCTAAAGGGTATTTCCAATATAGAGTATGGACCATATTTTCCTCCTGTTGCCAGCCAGATAAAACATAGGTCACCTCATTTGAATAATGGTTCCTTGAGGCAAATTCATTGCATTGCCAACGCTGGGAATAGTGACTTACTTTGGGTCTCTTTGCACTTAACCCACACCTTAGCAGAAGTGTCATATTATTTTGAGATGCAGGATATTTTGTGAATCTCTAAAGATGTTCTGCCTTTAGTATTCACATAGAAAAGCTATGTACAATTGAATTCAGCAGACAATAAGGCCAGGTGTGTGTCAAAATAGCTACTGTTCTCTGCTTTTATTACGTTTATAAATGCATGTGAATTTGCAGAGGTTTGAACTTTTCTTTTTGTTGTTCCTATAGTTCCCATGTACTTTAAATTTTCCCATCCCACTCACAGTTCTTTTGTACAAAAGTGGTGCGGGGGAGGCTGATAGGTATAAAGAACAAGTTCACTTGAGTGACTTTTTGTTGAGCATGACACTCGGCTCAAAAGCCACATGCCTAATTAGCAATGGGCTCACAACTGTTCTTATTTTTATTGTGCAAGGCGCAGCAGTCATTGTTAGAGCCTAAAAGCATGCACACACCATAAATAAGCATTCTCAAATCACTTCACATGTGCATAGTTTCATGCATGCAAATCAGCACAGGAGTTTCATTTTGCTTCATAATTTTCTCAGACACATGTGGGCCTAATAAGGTAAGAATACTCCCACTGCACTGGATCAGAGGTCCATCTAGTCCTCCCTCTGGTTTCCAACTGGGCTCAGCCAGAGGATTCCAAGATGCCCATAAGGTGGGCATGGATGCAGTAGTCCACCACAATTGTTATTTAGTGGCATGCAGCCTCTGAACTTGGAGGCTCAATTTAGCTGCCATAGCTAATAGCCACTGAGAAATCTATTCTCAATTCATATGCTATTCCGGCATTCATTTAGGTTGCAGCAGTTCACTGTAGAGAAATCTAGAGATCTGCATGTATGAGGCTGTTCTCACAACCCACTGACCCACACTCAGTGGTTTTAAACTGTGTGGTGTTTGTTGAACCATGGGTTAGCATGTTGTCTGAATGCAGCATGTTTTCCACAGGGTGCGTTAGTGTGTTGCCTGAACACAGTCAGGGTGGCTTGTTAACTATGCAGTGTGGGTTGTCAACCACCCTGAACAACGAAACAACAAACCATAGATTTTCAAGATGGTTTCTTTGAGAAAAATAATCCACACTGCATGGTTAACATGCCAACTTGGCTGCGTTCAGACACCATGATAACCTGTTGTTCATCATACAATGCACAGTTCAAAACAACCAACACTCAGCCACTGAGTGTGGTTTAGTGTGCTGTGTGAATAGACCCTATGTGTCAAACCAGGCCTGTGCGATTATGTATTAATGTGGAGCAACTTGAAATTCATACTTGTGAAAAGGGGGCAATTTGACAGATGCTTCATTTTACGTGATGATGCTTGACAAGGATAGATCTAATAATAAAAAAGACTAGAATTTTAAAACGTAGACTGAAGATGTGGTTCTGAAGTCTTAGGTGTGGTATATGTTAGTAATTGAGATAGATGTGTGCTCCCATCTGCTATTAATAACACAAATTATTTATAGCATTTGACGTAAATGTAGTCAGTCTAACTAAGTTTTGACCATCAGTCAGAAGATAATTGCAGCTGGCATACAAATTTTAAGTGCCTTTTGTGCAAAGAACGGGATCCAAATTACACATTTCAGTGAGGCTTTATTAGAAGAAAGCAAAAAAGATAGTTCAGTTATTAAAATATAGCTAAACAACAATTACAGGATAATTGATTGAAATTCTTCTAATCTTCAACTCTCTATATAGCCATTACATGGATTGGTTATGGTTTGCTGACTGCTAAGGAGGAAAACAAATAAAAGAGAGAGAAATCATGTAGTATAGTTCTCATGATGTTGTATCACTTTAGAATGTGGGCGCTCCAAGCTCATATTCCGTGATTAAGCAAGAGGAGTAGACTGCATGGGGATATGGGAATTTTGGGAAGCCTCCCATTTTTCACAGTGCAGTGCCTGTATGCACACCAAGGAGAGAGGGAGGAAAACAGGGCTAAATATCGGCGGGGTTCAGGTTGAGTATGGGTTGTTGTTGAACCATGGGTTGTTTGTTGAAATGTAGATTCGTGTGTTTGCTGAACCCAGGACATTTTCTGCAAGGTGGCTTATTTACCATGCAGTGTGGTTTATTTTTCTCAACAAGCCCATGGCTTGTTGTTGGGTTGTTCAGGGTGTCTAACAAGCCACACTGCATGGTTAACAAGCCATCCTGTGGAAAATGTCCTGGGTTTAGACAACATGCTTAAATCATGGTTCAGCAAACAACCCGCAGTTCAACAACAACCCACACTCAACCACTGAATGTGGGTTGCCATGTTGTGTGAAGCCAGCCATTATGTGCATGTGGATGGTGTGCCTGCACAGGGAGTACAGTGGCCACTTATGAATCACCAAAAAAAGGGGACAAAAGAGGACACTGATGAAATAATTATTGCAATTTGAATAGAAATACAGTAAATCTCACAATTGTGGAGAAGATGTTGACAAGGTGATCTGTTCAGCCTGATGGCCAGGTGCTAACTGTAGATGGGCAACAGCTCTTATGGCTGCTTATCTTTAAACTGGACTTTGGCCATTCAGCCCTTCAAATAGAGAAGGACAGTCCTCTGAGAGCCCTTCTGATACAGGACTACCCTCTTAAAAAGAGGACACCAGGTCACCCTCACAGAGAAGCATTGTGCACCCAATTATTTTCCTTAAACAACCAATTGCTGAATTAAGCACAGGACATATTAATGCAATGTTTTCAGGTTTGGCTGGTAGGCAAGTAAACCCTTGGATAGTGAAAGAATTCTAGAGAAATGTAAGTTTATGTACACTGTTTTTCTGTGATATAGCGAAAACTGGAACCGTTAGATAAAATGAAGCTTCTGACACGAAGGAAGGTTTTCTTTATAGATTATGTCAGTCAGCAGACAGAGGGCAAATGCTGGCAATAAAAGAAAGAAAGAAAGAAAGAAAGAAAAAGAAAGAAGATACATAGCCAAGGTCAGTGATCCCCTTCAACATATGTGAAGATAGCAACTGGCCTCGGTTAACAGACCTGTCTGAGCAGCTACAGTGTGAGGAAACATTTAACTCATGTGCCTTGTCAAAGAAAGGCTCTTCAGAAGTGTTAGGCAGAACAAAACTTTGACTATGCTTATGTTTATATCAAGGTACATGTTGAATATCATGTGTGCAAGTACACATACAATCATACAAAAAGTAGAGATAAATCCATCTTTCATTTGGGAGGGATGGGTGTGTCACTCACTGTTGTTGAATTCTAGTCTGCCACGAGACTAGTTTAGGTAAACTTGAAACAGGACAACTAGTAAGAATACTTAGGGAGGATAAAACAAATTATACTTCGTATGTGTATATTTAATTCAGTGGCATACTGCTTCTGAACTTGGAGGCTTTATTTAGCTATAGCCAATGGGAGATGTGTCCTCAGTTCACACCCTAATCTGGCACTCATTTAGCAAATCAGTGTAGAGAAATCTAGCGATGTGTATGTATGTGTGACCCAGGCCTGTGTGATTATGTATTAATGTGGAGCAACTTGAAATTCATCATCCTTGTGAAAAGATTCCTGCCATAGAATCTTTGTCTGACCAGCGACAGAGCAAGCTGGAAGCAGAGGACAAATGAATTTAAAATTAAAAGGCGAATTAAAAAAGTGAAGGGCGGTAGGAGAGAGAGAGCTGGAGAAGAAACTGATGAAAGAAGGCGAAGGAAGAGATAGAAGAAGATAAGAGAAAAGGTGCAGTTCTCACCCTGACCAGGAGCTGGCTGCTTTATCAGGAGGGCTCATTGCCTTCTGCATATGTTTGCATGCAGACGGTTCTAGTTTGAATCCTCAGAAACTGTCACTTTTGAGATGAGGAAGAATGTGAACCTTCTTAGATTGGTGAAAGGACTGTGGATATATGTTCGCCTCTCCTGTGTTTTAGGCCTTGGCTTATTTGGGAGAGTCTGGATCAGGGGTCTCCAACCTTTTTGGGTTGGTGGGCACATTTGGAATTTTGAGAGAGTGTTGTGGGCACTGTCACAAAGTGGCTGTCATGTTGGGGGGAGGCTTGCTCATTCATAAATGGCTAGCATGGTTGACATTACCAGTCACAAAGAACTCATTTCCCAGAAGGCAATCTAATATAAAAGTGAGACTGTGAAAGAAAGAACTTGCTGAAGAAGCTACGTACAAGGCAGAGGGGGGGTCTGAACTAGTGCTGTGCTGAAAAGTTCAGTTCTTCCCTTTTTGGCATTTTTGGGGGTGGGGTGAAACGAAAACCCTGTTGAAAGAGGCTGGGAGAGGTGAGAATTTTGAATAACTTTCTCTTTGAGGCTCAATCCTATGCATGTTTAAATAGAAAAAAGTCCTATGTGATGCTAGCTGGGGCCTGGGGTGCTGTGAGTTGTAGGACTTCTTTCTGTCTAAATGTCCATAGGATTGTGCCATAGTTGAGTTATTTGTCTCTAAACGTGTTATTAAAATGGTTTCCACTAGTCATACATGGATATTTGTCTACAATTATACTGCTATGTCTTCAGCAGTAATAGAAAGGGTTTGGTGGTGGGTTAACTCAACAAGGAACCTTTTGGAACTTCAAGAATGTGTATGTGGCTCCACAGAATATTTTGGGAAACAAGAGGCATAAAAGCCTCTGTTCCTTCTTGAACTTTGGATGTTGAACCAGGTGAGGTGAGGGAGGTAGAACATTTCATTCACTCCCCTTTTGAAGCTGAAACATGCTGCTCTCGTACTGTAGGATGCAAGCAGAGAAGCATATTCTTTTGTAGCCCTCAAAAGAACAGAAGAGAGATTCTTATATTTAACAAGATGGTTTCCAGATTGTGTGTGCATGTCTCTCCCCCCCCCCAAATAGTTTTCTTCTTTTTCTGACTTGCAGGCTTCTAAAAAAGAAAATAAAACAAGATCAGCACTAACAAGGTTTTTGTACGGAGAGGTACTGTAGGAAAGCAGTCCTAGGAAAGTGTCATTTTGAAGAGAAGAAGTATCTGTTGAGGTTATGGCCATTGCTCGGTGGGCAAACCATTAGCAACAAATATTATTTAAAATACCTGATAGTTTTGTGCAAAGTTGTATCATGTCTGTTCATTGGCATTACAACTACAGCTACATTTCATGAAATGGCTGTAAAATTTTAATTACTTGTGGAATTGGGGCTTGCTCAGCAAGTGGTATTTGCCATTTCCACTTTGAAAACCCTCTTTCTGCACTTCTTTGGCCTGTAGTTGGGAGAATTGCAAAAGTTCTTTGTTTCATGTTCCTAGTTAGTTGGTGTCAAGCCATCTGTATTCCCTTTTGGTTTGCTCTAGCTGTTGATAATCTAACTTTGGGGATGACAGGTCCACTCATTTGTTCTAACAGGAGCTATGTACATGATACATGGTGGCCCTTGATCCGAACTGCGCAACTTGTGACCCTCTAAGCTGAATGCCGCCAACCACCCATATATTGTAACCTGCCCAATGCTTCACAGTCCACCTGTTTCTGTAATTCCATCCTGGCTGCAATAATTGCTCAAAGTTGATTGAGCCTGTAGACTCCAGAGGATTGTCGTGCATGGCTCATGGGCAGGTTTTGCTTTGGTGGGTCATAAGTTGTGCAGGCCTGTCCTGGATAATTGAAGGTGCTTAAACACACTACACATGGGAAGTGCTTAAACACCCTTCACATGGGGATAAAAAGGAAGACAAAGAGAACTTGTCAGATGTTTCTTACTAGTAAGTTGTTTACATTAGGAAAACAGTCTGTGAACCTGCAGTTTGGCTTTCTCTATATCTGTTGCACGTTTTTCTCAATATATGGTCACTTTTGGTTATAAATCAATCCAAAAATAATTATTATTATGTCAAATTGGGATGGTCAGTTTTGTAAGCCAAGCCATTGTTCAGCTGGCTGAGTACTCTGTATGCTTCATCTATATTAGTCATTTAGAAGGCATGCCGGTTCTCAGAACAGGCCACCATCTGCCTTCTTTCCTATAAACCGAGACGTGCTTTGCTTTGAGACACAAAAGATCCATTGCTGAATAGTGGCTGTTCTTCATTGCTGTTTGAGTATCGTGCTAAAGAATGTGCCATGCAACAGAACAGTAAAACACTGAGGATCATGTTAAAGCCGTTGTCTATTTTCTCTTTACTAACAGATGACAAATAGTGATGCCTTTTTCTGCTGTGTCATTCAAAAGAATTTACTAAAACAGCAACAAAACCTCCAAGAGTTTTGAATGTACAAATAGAGAGCGCAGGACAGGAAGGCCTGGCGTGCTATGGTCCATGGGGTCACGAAGAGTCGGACACGACTGAACGACTGAACAACAACAACAACAACTGATTTGATCCTTCTCAAGCAGACAAGCATGTTTTTTAATGCTTGGTTGTTGTTTTCCCACCCGATCTGCTGAAGTGTGCAACAGATTTGTTCTAGATTTGCAACCAGCTAATATTAGGGAGCAAAGGAAGTAGCCATGAAATCCTCCAAAGGAATCCAGCTCAATTTTTATTCTGGGATAGGACAGCAATCTCTACAAAAGGTCACAGATGCTGCATCAGGTGGAATCTGATTTTAGCTCTTGCTGGAAAAAAACAAGAATTATTTTGAAAATAATGGGGAACAAACGTTAACATATCAGTATGGTTAATTCAATTAACTGTTTTTCCTCATCCTGAAGATTTGATTTAAAACTTTAACAGTTAGTTATCCCATTATTGTTATTATTATTTACCTTACTGCAGTATTGACTGCTGTGGTAACTTTCTATGCCAAATTGCAATCCTTGGCATGCATTAGTAAGGCTTTCTTTCTCTTCTAAATATGATGAGTAGATCCATGAAAAAATGTGGTTGGGGCAGGATTGGGCCTCCTGTTCCCTGCCTCATTTAATGAGAAGTATTGATGGGTAGCAAGGGAGCAAATTACGTGAAGGGGCATCTTTTCTGCTTTTAGACTTTTTCTACCTATACCCTCTTATGTCCATTGTTGTTGTTTTTTAAATTTGAGAAGCTCCTCAAACTTATGCATATTATCAACATAAGAAGAGCCCTGCTGGTTCAGACCAAAGGCCTTTCTAGTCCAGCATCCTGTTTCCCATAGGGGTCAACCAGATGCCTCTGGGATAGGGATGTGTGACACTGGTAATTCCCTTCTGTTTAAGCCTGATGGGATTCTGCAGCATTTCTGTTCCTGTAAGTGGCAGCAGACTGCAGCAAATTCCAGAAAGATTTTGCGCATTTCTTTGGGTTCCACCATTTGTGCAAATTGTGAAATTCGGGGGATCTTGAAATTTGCACAAATGGTGTCAAGATATATATCTTTCTTTCTTTCTTTCTTTCTTTCTTTCTTTCTATCTTTCTTTCTTGGCGATCTTGCACAAGTGCGCATGATTGCAAGTCCGCCTGTCTGCTGTGTAACCCTGCAGAGGCAAATCCCCCTCTTGTCAATATCCTTGTCAGTTTCATCCTCAGGGCACACTACTTCATTTAGTCCCGCAGAGCCATATTCTGTACTTGTCAAACAACTTGTCAATTTCATCCTCCACTTTGGCACCTCTGAAGTAATGTCCCATTACTAGGTTGATAGCGTAAGTCCTATACACCTGACATCACACTTATGAAGGAGACTGACTCCCCCCGCCCCTGCCACTCCAACTATGTGTAAAATCAGGCAGCTTACCTTGTCTTGCAAGGTGGTTGCATTAGGGACCAGGTGCGGAGCATCCTTGGTGTCTCCCTTAAGTCCTTCTCCAAGGATCTTAAAGCATGACTTTAATGAATCAGAGCCATATGGATCTCTTTCTCTTGATCTGCTTGCTCACACACTGAGGTGCAGTGAATATAGCCTGGAAAACAAACTTGTTTAGTCATGGAGAGACTTGAAGAATTGTTTCCTTGCCTTAGGATGACAATTTGAGAGTCTCTCTCCTAGACTGCTCTGGACAAGAAAAAATTGGTGGAAGTGTGCCTAGGAATTCACATTTGTTTGACTGAATTAGTATAATGAACAAATTACATGTATGTCTTAATGACAATGTCATGGTTATAATACAAGTCAAAACAATTAAAGCAGAATAATAGTGAAAAGAATCGACGTATGAAAAAATTGATAATCTCAAATGTGCTAGAAAGTGATCTTTAATATGAAACATATGGTAGAAACAAGTGTGGAATTGTGACCATATAATACCTTTAACACCTTATCTTTAGTAGCCTGTTTGCTAAATAAATAAATAAAATTAAAGATCTCTCTCTTCTCTCTCTCTCTCTCTCTCTCTCTGTTTCTCCCCCCCCCCCCACACACACACATACTATATTCTTTTTTTGGTGGTCCCTTTTGCTTTTAGTAGCATGTCAAACTATCAAACTATCAAAGAATCAAACATTTTGAATCTTGTGTTTTTATTTCTTTATTTTATTTCTTTAAAGCATTTTAATACCACTCTTCATGAAAACTGATTTGGGGCAGTTTACAAATGTATTATTTGTACATTTTTTGCCCAGGAAAGGGGTGTTGGTGGATTATTTTAGTGTCTAATACTGGGGACACCAATATGTCTGCAATATCTTCCATGATACCCAGAAGATTCCCTGCCCCTCACAATTTTTTGTTCAAGGTTTTAATTTTGATTCAGTTTTGTTAACTGGGAGGCTGGTGAATTGCAGAGTGACATGCTGGCCTTGAGCACCACCTTGATTTCCAAGAATGCATCTGGGCCCCATACAGCTTCCCCATATGGAACAGGTGTGTGTATATCATCATTGCCTCAACCAGCAAAATGTCTTCGACCAGTTCTGATTATGAGCCATAGACTGTTCTATTTTTCAGGGTAGAACCAATGCTTTTCTTTCCATTTTGTATGGCTGTTAAGTATATCTCATTCTTAATTTTACTGCACTTAAGAGACCTGTCCATCTCTTTAGTGCAGTAGTTATTCCTACTTTAAAATGGTCATACTGAAAAAAGAGAAGAAATGGTGATTGACTTGTAGCCAAAGAACACCTCAGAAGTCATGAGCTAAAATGTCCATTTGTTCATTCATTACATTTCTATACTGCCCAATAGCTGAAGCTCTCTGGGCAGTTTACAAAGATTAAAATCATTAAAATACATTATACAAAGTTTAAAATCATTTAAATATATAAATGCCACACACACAGAGGCAACATATAACTAAAACAATTTCAAAGAATCAACAATAAGACAAACCATGATGTGATTAACCTCATCATATGCTGCCAAATGCCTGAGAGAAGAGAAAGGTCTTAACCTGGTGCTGGAAACGTAATAGTATTGGTGTCAGGCAGGCCTCATCAGATCTCATTAATGTTCATTAATATAACTTTTACACACAATACAAGTTTCATATTATATTACCTATAAATTGACAATAGGACCTTAATATATTCCTTTTGTAACTGTATTAATATGAGAACAATATTTAAGTGATAATTTCTGTGTCTTTATGTAAAATTACATTGATGAAAATTACATTTAAATTGTAGCACCAAGGAAATTCTCATTGATATTGAATAAAACATTTGGTATTAGATGCTGAAGTCCCACTTGGCTGCCTGGACAGGCATAATGAGCAGACAGAACTGCTAGTGAAAATACCAAATCAGCATCAAGTGTTCATGGGTATCTATATCAGACAATGTAAAATAATGTCAGACTTAGCAAAACTGAGACATATTATTATTAGTTGCTGCTAACACAATGCTTGAGAAGTGTTCTACACTTGAAGATGAATCTGTAGCTTTTGGCTGTGCTCTATCGTTTCATGTTGCTTTGATTACTTGACTTGAATGATATATGCACACACATTTATACTGGCAATAGTCTTGCCAGTACACTCGGCGAATCAAGTAAGGAAAGAAGGAAGCTACCCAGGCACGTATCAAATGCATTACTCAGTAAAGTTTGTCCTAAAGGCTGATTCTAGCCAAATCAAGAGAAAACTGTTAACGCCTGAACCTACTGATGATGATGGTGATGATGGTTCTGCTGGAACTGTTGAACTTTTACAGTAAATAATATTGACTCTAAGCAAGCAAGCCAAGCTTTCTTTTTCTTTCCGTTTTCTATGTTCTGCTAGGGCATGAAATAGCAGGATATCATCTAGAACTCTGGGCCAGAGCTAATGCTGGAAAACTTGTTGGGAAACAAATAAAAGAATCAGAGTCCACTAAAAACACATAAAAGAATCAGAGTCCATGAAACACTGAGCTGCTTATTGCAGGATCGGATCCGCCGTAACAGATTCTAGCCAGGATACAGGTCATAGAATCATAGATCACAGAATCATGGAATAGTAGGGTTGGAAGGGGCCTATAAGACCACCGAGTCCAACCCCTTGCTCATGCAGACCTAGAGCTCAGGTTTCAAGAAGGAAGAGATAACAGTCAGTGTGGTGGTGTGTGTGGAAGAGCCACAACTAAATAAATAACATAGCTTGCAGAAATCATATGAGAGTCCTTCTGTGTTGCTAAAGCTCTGCAATGCTGCTGAAATTGAGAGGTTTTTTGTATTTTTCTAACAAATGTACAATAAATTTTATTTCACTTGTCAATTATGCTGAGACCAAAACAGTACTCCTCTAGAAGGAGTAGCAAGCCACAAACATATAACTCCCCAAAGCTAGTTGAAAGGGAAGGCTAATGTAATCATGTATTGTCAGCAATAGTACTTTGTTATTAAAATGCAAATGTTCCTACTGAGACAAGAACAAGTCCACAACTTCCTATGAAGTGGTTGGAATGCAGAAAGCCATATTATGTAACATGTCCTGACCTCTTGTCACTAGGTTTTGTTCAACTAAGCAGCAGGTCTCCATTACTGTAATCCTGTCTGACATCCAAGAGGACATTGTGATATAGAAAAGTTTAAAGCAGTACTAGGACCTCCTTTGCAAATCTTGTTAAACCATCTGTTCGTTGCCTGCTGCAGCTGTGCTGTGATAGCAGATCTGACAGCTCCCATGTTTCGGATTAGAGTATAAAATTTAGCTCTCAGATTGGGTCATTATTACAACTATCATCATTTAGATTAGTATATCTGTGCTCACCAGCCTGTTGCTTTTGTGATAATTTAATCTACTGTATCTGTGACATTACATCTCCCTCTTCAAAGAAGGCTCCATTTATAAGATGGCTGGAGAGGAGGTAGCGGGGAGAGTATCTGTATGCCATTCTTGAGAGCAATTGAGTGATCTTAATACATATTTGTGCTCAGGTTAAACCTGTAATGCTTCTGAATGCCAAGTGTGGTGTTTGGGGGATTGCTCCTCATACTGTAATTCAAAGGCATTCCCTTCCATGTAGGATTCAGGTCTTCAAAAAGCACAACACAGTATTCTGTGCAGCTGTCGGTTTGCATATCATAGCCTACATTTGTTTGCTCATGTTTCCCCAGGAAATAGTAATTTTTTTGCTATTTCCTGGGTTTTAGATAATTAGTAGATGGGAAATCTGACAACCACTGTTGAAAAGTTTAAATTCTTCCAAATTGCTTATTCAGTGAAAATGGCAGCACAAGTCATACAAAAACTAAACAAAGGAATCTTCTTTTATAAAAACTTACAATAAATGTATCCCTGATTATTCCAGTATCCGTGGGCAGCATCTTCAATCTGTAGGCATTCAGCCTATGGAGCTGAATTGTTTTACTCTGGATTTCTGTGTTTTAAACTGTATTCTAATGTAACAATGTTTTAACTGACCTCTATTTTTATATGCTCTTCTCTGAGTTTTAGCTTTTATATTGCATATTTGTTAGGTTATTTTTTAAATGATTTACTATGTATTTTATTGTTGATAGGTGCCCTGGACATTTTTAATGGAAAGGCAGGGTATTAATTAATAAGTAATAAATCAAGTATTGGATTTTTATACTGATGATGTGATGTGGGTTTTCCAGGAAATTTTGAATTTTCTGATGCAAATTAGGTTAATTTGCATAGGAAAAATTCAGTTTCTATTGGAAAAATTTCCAATGCAAATAAACCTAATTGTGACTTGCATAGGAAAAAATTCAGTTTGCATCAGAAAATGTTCTGATGCCCTAGAGCAGGGAGTCAGCAACTTGTGGCCCTCCAGGTGTTTTGGCCTACAACTATCAACAACTCTCACCATTGGCTATGCTGGCTAGAGCTGATGGGAATTGTAGGCCAAAACATCTGGAGGGTCACAAGTTGCCCACCCCTGCCCTAGAGGGATTTAACTTAACATATTATTTTACTTGTACTTAGTAAACAACAAAACTAAAAAAAAGTAACCCCTGTTAATTTTTTTGTCCCAGTACACCACCCAGTATTTGACCTGAAATATTTGAGTAAAAAAATTAAAGCATGCAGTGTGATTTACATGTTATATTAAGTAGAATTTTTAATTTGAATACTTGTAAAGCTTAAAGACAATATGATGTACTTCCCTTATTTAAATTTAAGACAAAAAACAGAGCTACTGAAAACAATTGACACAGTAATTTTAGCAACCCAAAGAAATGTGCATTATATGCTGACAACTACTAATCTATTTCAGAAGAGTTCAACTCTCTTCCACTGAAGTTGTTGGGGCACCTTCATTTTGCTGTCCCTAATTACTTGTTCCATTTCACTCTGAAAGATATATGTATTTTGGTATGTATTCTTGCACATACCTGCTAGGGATGATCACCTGAAAGGCATTAATGACATCACTGACAGATGATGGGCATTTGTTCACCTCAGGAATATGAGTGATTCTGGGACAAACTGGCTCTTAAAATTCCCATGTTTTCCTAAGTGGTGTTAGCATTCCACACAAGTCAGTGGGGTGAATTTCTAAAGTGTTTTGTGTTACCAGCATTATCATATTTTTGCCATTAAAAGGTCAGTGGAATACCTCTAAAAACAGAGGCTGCTTTAATGAATGGTTCATCATTTTTATTGTGTATATATTTGGGGTCTATAGAAATGTGACCAGTCTACTGCTATTTTTGCATTTCATGGCCATTTAGCACCACTTGTTGACATATCTTTTTTCTCTGAATTCCTGGATGTGTAAATTGTAGTCCTGCCTCAAGTTACTGTATTATAGAAAACGTGTGTTTTCTATATGTGCTTGCATTATGATCTGCAAACCGAGGCTAAGACTTCATGCATCTGACAAAAGCTTATGCCATAAATAAATCTGTTCGTTTTTATAGGGCCCTTTCTTAAACAAAAGACTAAACAAACACATTTATAATCAGTTCATACATGGAGCCTGAAATGATAAGGACAATCTTGCCATAAGGCTTTCATTCTGAGATGTGCAGGCATATTTTATGGAAGGTTAAAGAAACATGGCTTTGTCTGGTGTTTAGTCTGTGGAAAGAAGGAAGGCGTAAGTTAGGATATGAGTTTATGCCTAGTAAAACTATTGCTCTGTCTGCTTGCCTAGATCAGGGGTAGGCGACTTGAAACCCCACAGATGTTTTTGGCTACAACTCCCATAATCCCCAACCATTGTCCATGTTGGCTGGGGCTGATGGGAGTTGTAGTCCAAAACATATAGTGGGCACCAGGTTACTTAGCTCTAGCCTAGGTTTAGACTTCCTGCCCCTTGGTCTTAAAGGGAGATGACAGGGGTGGATGGAACTGGGAGAAAGAATGGTCACTAAAACTGCCTTGTGGGAAGATATATCACTAAAGTGGTTGCTCTTACTTGAAAATAGCAGACACAGTTTGGACTACAAGAGAGAAATAGAGCACCATGCACAGCTTGCCATTTATTAAACACCAGCAGTGCTATAGCGGATGGTTTCTGGGTTCTCATCATCTCCCCTCTAACCCATGTGAGCCAGTAGCTTTCTAACAACAGCTACAACTACAACGACTGAGAGAACTATGCAAGCTACCATCATACTACAGCACTATGGCTACTAAGGGGGCCTTCTGCCCCCCGTGCCAGTAGGGACTTGGCTGGAGATGACTTTTGTCAGGTGAAGTATAGGGCTACATGCAAATTACACTTTTCATATGTAATTGCACATTTGGGAGATAAAAATTTAAATCTCAAGATATTCTCAATGCATTCTCTGGGGAGATATATTTTATTTTATGTACAGTGATTTGGTAGTCATGGAATGGTCATGATTGTTTTAAAGCTGTGTTTTACTTTGCAATGCCGAATTTTCTGTATAAGCTTAAATTTCTTTATTAACGATGATCAAATAAGAGAGCAATCCTGTGCCCCCTAGTCAGCATCTGGAGTGGGTAGGAGATAGGATTGTTCAGTTTCTAGGATCCAAGGTCAGAATCAAGGCTTGTATCACCCCTGCAGTGGGCGTTGAACTCTTAGGTTAGAAGTGCCAAGATAGTGATAAATCAGATTCAATGGTTTGCTTTGGAGACTTTATTGAGTAACTTACAGTACACAGGCGTACCCAATGGTTGGATCAGACAGCTTCTCTGAACCATGAGCCACTGGGTACAATGGGTCTTATACATGTCAGCTATGAGGCAGCAGAACACTAGCAAGCCCCCCTTGCGATCATTCCCAGCATAGGCTAGAAGTGTTTGGTTCTCAAGCACAGCCACCTGTAAACAAACTTCGCTTCCCAGGCAGAGTGCTTGATAAGGCTTTCTACTCGTTAGCAAGGAATGCACCAAGAAGGCTGTTATCGGCCTTTTGGCTCATCTGCACATACTCAGAGGCCTACTAGCATGGGAATTGCACCAGTAATGAACTTAAGCAAGCAATATAGATCTCTAGGCCCCTCTAACACAATAAATGACTTGGTTACGCTCCTGGGGCCAATACAGGGCTCCAACCTCAGAGCCCCCAAACCGTGGTCCCTACCCCCTCCCCTGCTCCCGTGCAGCCGGCGTGGTTCTCTCCACACTGGCTATGTCTCCACTCTTGGAAATGGGGAGCATGGTCCCAGGAGTGGGGAAGAGTGGAGACAGTGAAAGCTGCTTTACACAGCTTCCTATTGGCTCTCCAGGCTCCTTCCCTCCCCGTCCCTGAAGCTGTGGCTAGAAGGGCGAAATTGCCCATATAGCCAAAATGCAGGGTGGCTGGAGTACGGAGGAGAGGATCCCCTCCATGCCCAACTGCCCTGCATAGGATAGTCAGCAGCTTCTCATTTCGAAGGCTGGTGACTATGCAGATAGGATTGCAGTTTGTGCCCTAAATGAGTTTTGTATGCTCATGTCTGTTTCTGGGAGAGAAGCAACCATCTAGTGAAAGGCAATTTGGAAACAGGCAATAGGTTTAATTTCAACCAGACCTCAGCAGGACTCAGCCTGGTGATAAAAGAAAATGCATCTGAGCAGGAGCAAAGTGCTTGTTCCACACTACTCAGTAACCACACCCAGACTTTACACAACTATAGGTGGCTTACTGGCTAGGGGACATCGCCTCCATTGATGCTTGAGTGCTGAAATATGTATCGTGGAAAGACGTATTCAGCTGTTCCGTACCCATCACATAGGGCAGCCTTCTGCAGCGTAGTTCCCTCCAGATGTTTTGGAGTACACATCCCAGCATTCCTGACAATTGGCCTTGCTGGCTGGGGCTGATGGGCATTGAGGTCCAAAACATCTGGAGGGCACTAGGTTGGGGAAGGCTGACATAGGATTTTATTGGAAATGACAAGCCTTCAAACTTTGCTGTAAGGGGAGCTGTCATGCAATATGGGTCTTTTTCACTCATTGCCCTTCAAATACTTCCCAGCTACCCAGCGCCTTGAGGCTATTTCTTCTTTATTAAAAACAGTTGTTTGTGCTGTATAGCTGTGTTGCTAGGCACCTTGGCCAAATGCTTGGTTTGTATGCACACATTTACACAGACTATAAACCCCCAACATTGCTCGCAAAAATGTCTCTGCCTCTGCAATTCTCCATTATTTCTTATTAGCATGCATCAGAGTTTAATGAGAATTTGATTTCAAACTACAGTTTTTATTAAGAACATATTTTGTGTGTGCTAAATATAGAGGGTCTGCATTAGGCAGACTCTCAGAGCCGAAATAGCATCTGATAGGCACATTACATAGCAACCATTCTTCAGTTGTGGGTAGAAGTGAAAAATAGCCAGAACACAGAGAACCTCTCTCCTATTTTTGTCGTGTGTGATGTCATGTATACTAAAAATGTGATCTTAGCATTCATATAGAGTTTTCTCATTATATTGTTATAATGCATACAACAACCCTGTAAAGTAGGCTGGATTATTATTCTTATGTTGTAGGCGGGGGTTACCTACTGGATTCATGGCATAGCTGAAATTTGAATCAGGAACCTCTTGATTCATAATTCAGCGTCCAATCCTGACAAAGTGGAGCCCATAGGTGGGCCAGTAGAGTGCTAGTCAGGCAACTAACAAGTAGCCTGGAATGGAGGGAAAGGTCCGGTAGGAAATGAACAGTCACAGTTCAGTTAGGGCCTGAAAACAAGGGCAGTCCAAGACAGGTCTTTCAGGACCCCAGACAGAGCTCAGGGAGCAAACGTCTCTTTCTGAGAAGAACTCAGTCTGAACTAAGCTTATTAATGTCCCCTGGGGCAGACTACATCTCTTATCCCCTGCCCCCTTCCTGAAGTGTGCAGAGCATCTCCATGATGTTTTGATGGGTGTACCGCCTGCGTTGGCGAGCCAGGTGTGAGGCTGTCAGCCCCTTGATGGAACCGTTTTCGGGAGCTGCAGTCTCTGGGCATCCATCTCAGTCAGGCTTGGGGTGCTGGTGGTTGGGCTCAGGCTCATTGGTGGTTCTCAGGCCCAGTGTGTCCTCAGTCAGCACCACTGGTCCCACATCCTCTGTGTCCATTTCCAGGGAACTGTTGGACTAGCCACAATACCACACTAGCTCATAATACTATCTTAGTAAATTCTGATAGACAGACAGACAGACAGATTACTAGTAAAGCACAATATCTGAGAAGCTTTACTTCATCAGACATCAAATTACATTCTATTGCATTTTCCATTCCTTTCTTTGAGAATAGTTGTATGGGTTGAGTTGGAATTCAAGCACCAAACTAAGAATGAAGTCATAAACATATACACTAATTTTCATTTGATGTTAGTGTGTTAACATTGTCCTGGCCCCTTGAAAGTGGGTGCAAGAGACCAAGGTGATATTCAAGCTTCAAACAAGTAACTACGTCCTGAATCTGTATACCAAATTTCATTATCCTGTCTCAGTTTTTGGCAGTGATACCTTGTCCTCAAACAAACTTTATTTAAAAAAGTAAAATGCTTAACAGGCAAGTTAAACCTAAGCCTTCTCTTTGCTCAGAAGTGTAGCATCAGATTTCTGGTGCCAGAAGAAGAAGAAGAAGAAGAAGAAGAAGAGCAGCAGCAAAACAGCTATAGTAAATGGTGTGAACTTTCTAGAATGCAATATTGAACACTGTAGTGCCAAGGTATGTGCATGTAAAGCTGTGTGTGTGCTTGGCAACACCCATGGAGATCTAGATTAAATCTAATAGTGCAATGTTATGCATGTCTACTCAGAAGTAAGTCCCATTGGGTTAAATGGGGCATTCAGATAAACGGGTATAGGATCGCAGCCTAAGCAGAGGTAGGATATTGAACTAAATTGTTGGTTTTGTCTGAATAAATGACATATTGCTGCAGATAACTCTAATCTTGGCTGGGTTTATATTACTTATTTTCAGATTAGTTATTTCAATTTTACAGAGCCTGTTGGGATTTTACACTAGATGAGACAGAATAAGGACTGTTTCATGCCATCAAATATTTTCAAATCAGATTAATAGTTTAACATCACCTTCCCCAGCTTGCTGCCCTCCAGATGTTTTGAACTACAGCATGCATCAACTCTGACCATTGGCCTTGCTGGCTGAGGCTGATGAGAGTTTAAGTCCAAAACACCTGGAGGGCACCAGGCTGGGGAAGGCTGGTTTAAAACATATGGTGACAGCAGTGTAGAAATAATTTATTTGAGGAAAACTTTAGATGTAAAGAAATCATATGTAGATGTTAAAAATTTATGCAAGTGCATATTCTAGCAATTAATACCATTTGTTTCAACCTATTTCCTCCTCATTTCTTTGCAGCTACTGCACATTTAGGCACTTAGCGTGTAACCTCTTTGTTGTCGTTGTTGTCACTGTTGTTGTTACATTGGAGATCAGTCATCGCAGTCAGGATGCCTGCAGGTGGAGCTGCCATGACTTGTTGCATCCCTTCAAGTGCAATGGAGTCAGTTCACACATTCAGCTGCCAGTAACCAAGTGTGCAGTAATCCAATGAAGAATAATCAAATGATGTGCATGCATGTGTGAACCGAAGCCTCTGTGATTAAAAAACTGACTTCTTCTATAGAGTTTTTATAATGTCGGTATGTCAATTCATGGCAAGTTTTTAGCCAGTATTGGTTTCTAATACCGCTGGAGCTTGTAGGTTGTCTGGAAACAAGGTTTGGAACTTCAGTTTCAGAATAATAACACACAATTCATCAAAGGTGTTTCTAGACATACTAATGGGAAATGTGCCCCTTTCCCTTTTGTATGACTCATGGCTTTTCAATGGAATGGTGAAGATGAAACATCAGAATTTCTTCAAAGAGCTTTGAGTGGAACCTGAAAGCTTTAAAGAACTCCCATTTTGTGGGTGGACTCCTGGGTGCTGTCTGGGAGCTGTATTAAGTACATATCTAAGAAATTATCAAGGAGATGCTTGTCTTTTATTTCTTTAGACACTTAGAGATATGCTTGTGGGGGGGAGGGAATAATTTATTTCATGTTATAGCCTTTATGAAATACTTTCCTAGGAAATAGTAACTGCTACTACAGTTTCCATTGTCAAATGAGGGGAAGGTATGACAGAGGTTTGCAAGATTACATATGGTGCAGAGAAAGTGGATATGGTGTTTTTCCCCCTCACCTATAACATGAGAAATCAGTGTCACACAGTGAGTTTGATGGGCTCTAGATTTCAGAAAGGCAAAAGAATGTACTTCTTTTTTTTTAACCCAATGCAAACAAAAGTATGGAATTCACTGCCACAAGATGTAGTGATGGCCCCTGGCTTAGGTGTTTCTGAAAATGGCTTAGAGGTGTTCATGGAGGATGGGTCTAACAATGGATATTAACAATGATAGCTAAATGGAACCTCTAAGATGCTGGATTAATAGTACAATCCTATACAGTACATGCCTCCTGAGAAGTAAACCCCTTTAAATTCAGCAGGGCTTACTCCCAGGTAAGTGAGTACAGGATTGCAATCATAGGCAAGCAAGTGCTATTTTAACTCAGAGACTTGTGCATGAGTCTGTGTTCAAGATAGTCAGGTTTATGTATTGGTACTGTATCTGAGATGCAGAGCATCACTGGCATGAATGCACAACACATCCAGGCTAATTAAAGAGATTAACTGTGTAATTGGCATGATTGATCAGGATGATATACTACCAACACAGTTTTAAATGGCTGTTCATCAATTACCTTTTGAGGTTCCTTATCTTTGGGTGCAATTTCTTTTAAGCAAGGTGCACAAGCATGGGTCCAAGCTGAAGAGCTACTTTGGGAGGGGCATTTTTCAGAGCATTTTATTCTGTGATGCTTTAACCAGTCTGCATGGGTCTATAATTAGTACACCCTTTATTTGCAAAGTGGGATACCAGTATATAGAAATCCCAGATACCTAAATGGGGGAAGAGCAGGGTATGTGAGGGCCTCCACCAATGGTGGGGATCATCTATTCTTTCCGAAAAATAGGACACCTAATCTCCCAACCTAGCAAATCAATCATTTGAGGGATAGAGCTCACTGAAGGCTGTCTTTGAACACAGTCTCACCTTCCAATTTGCAATTTACTCTGAAGGAAAGGAAGAAAGCTAAGATGCAGAGACCTCACACACACACACACACACACACACACACACTTCCTTGCAGTTTCCCACTTTTGCAAATGTAAAATTTAGATTTACTAAAATAAATATTTGATTTTTAATAGGTAATGCTATTCTGCATTAACAGCCTTCACTTGTGGCACAGTTATCACAAGGGGCGGGGGAATCAAATGTGCTGTTAGGCAGATTTTATCTGGGGGCTCTCACATACTTGTTCATAGCCTGCTGGTGCTCTTCCTATGGTGGAGAAAGAGGGATATGTGCTTTCAGAAGCTCCAGCACAGGCATAACATCGAATTGTAGCATTGGAGTTTAGGTCCTCAAGTTTAACCACCTGCTCAGTGCAGGAATCAAGTATAAAGCATCCCTTACAGATGGCTGTCCAGTCTTTGCTTGAATACCTCCAGTGACAGAGAGTCCACCACCTCCCTAGGAAGTTGGTTCCATTGTCTGTCTCCTCTGACCATTAGGATGTTCTTCCTGATGTTCAACCAAAATCTGCCATCCTGTAACTTAAGCCCGTTATTTCGTGTCCTACAGTCTTGGATAATAGACAATAGCTTTCAGCCCTCTTCTGTGTGACAACCCTTTAGGTACTTGAAAAGTGCTATCATATTCCCCCCTAAGTCTTCTCTTTTCAAGGCTAAGCATACCAAGTTCCTTCAACCTTTCCTCATAGGACTTAGTTTCCAGTCCCCTGATCATCTTTGTTGCCCTTCTCTGAACTCATTCAAATTTATCTGAATCTTCCTTAAAGTGTGGTGTCCAGAACTGGATACAATATTTGAGTTGTGATCTGACCAGCACAGAGTAGAGTGGGACTATTACTTCCTGTGATTTAGAAACTGTACTTCTGTTGATACAATCTAAAACTGCATTTGCCTTTTTTTGCAGCCACATCGCACTGCTGACTTATATTCAATTTGTGATCAACTTCAGCTCCAAGATCTTTTTCACATCTACTACTGTCAAGTCAGCTATCATCTGGCATTTGATTTCTCTTTCCTAAATGCAGAACGTTGCACTTGTCTCTGTTCAATTTCATTCTGTTATTTTCTGCCCAGTTTTCAAACCTATTAAGATCATTTTGAGCTTTGTTCTTGTCTTCTACGGTATTAGCTATCCCACACAGTTTTGTGTCACGTGCAAATCTGATGACCTCTTCCCCCAAGTCATTAATTAAAATGTTGAGTACAGGGCCTAGGACCAAACTCTGCAGCACCCACTCGATACCTCCCTCCAGCTTGATGAAGGACAAGCACTCTTTGAGTGTGGTTCTCCAGCCAGCTGTAGATCCACCTAGTGTTATACCATTTAGTCCACACTTAACTAGCTTGCCAATCAGAATATCATGAGGCACTTTGAAAGATGCCTTGCTGAAGTCAAGATATATTATGTCCACGGCATTTCCACAATCTACTAACAAGGTTACCCAGTTGAAAAATGAAATAAGATTAGTCTGGCAGGACTTCTTGACAAATCCATGTTGGCTTGCAGCGATTAGTGTCAAGGTGCCTACACAGAGAGCTTTATAATCTGCTCTGGAATGTTCCCAGGTATTGATGTCGGACTGACTGGCCTATCTTCCTTTTGCCCTTTTTAAAGGTAGGGACAATGTTTGCCCTCCACCAGTCCTCCTGCCATTCATCTGTTCTCCAGGATTTCTGAAGGATAATAGATAGCAGTTCTGAGAGTCCATCTGCTAGCCCCTTCAACATCTTAGGATGTATCATGTAGTAGATTCTCCTCAAGAAAGCAGGGCAGAAAGAAGATTGTGTGTCACCACATTATCACTTTAGCAAGAAACATGGAGGATAAGACTATCAATGGTTACTAGTCAAGATAGCTATACATTACCTCCAGTATCACAGAGAGTATGCCTCTGTATGCCAGTTTCTGGGGAACAAGAGTGGGAGGATGCTGTTGCATTTATGTCCTGTTGTGGGCTTCCCATGCGCATCTGGTTGGCCACTATGTGAACAGAATATTCTTCTTGTGTTAACAGAGGAATAGCACAACACTGTCTTCATATCCCTATTCATCCCCCCAACCCAGACATACATCAATACTGGTAAGTGATCCCTGGGGCCCAAGGCTAGCATTCCTACTTCATTTCTCATTGCCTGATTCATCAAAAATGATCAGCAACTTTCTAGATGCTGCATGTTTTTAGTAGTGTTCTCTTCAGTCTGTCTAACCAATGTGTGAAATCTGAAACCTGGCATACTAGAAAAATACCTCTTCTTGTTTTAAGAAATCCCTCTCATTTTGTCCATGAGCCTTTCAGAATAATGAGCTACTGCTGTGCCCATTTTTAGTCATTCAACATTGCTTATTTTTCATTTCTCTGCAACATAGAAAACATTTATCAATTTGATCAATTACATTTGTGTAGCACAATCCTCTTTATTTGACAGTGGCTGTATGTTTGAGATATCCATGAACTGATGATTGATTCAATGCTCTCTCGTGATCTGCTTGTGGTGTTTGTTTGCTTCCTATATGCTCTGCTTTCATATTTGTAAATCAAGCAAATATTACAAAGATGCCATATGCCTCCAGGGTGTTCTCACTCTTTTTGGTGTCAAAGTGGTGTGGTGGGTTTTGATTTTTTTTATATACTGTCAAATATAATAGCAGAAGACAGTGAGTCTTGTTTAAGAATTCTTTGACTCAGACCATGTTTTAAAAATAACACTTTTGTCTGTGTTACCTTGCTGCAGATTCTTTGAGATCATGGTTCTTTGTTATCATGCAGTCACAGAGTTATTCCAGAAGCAAAAGAGCAGCTGCTTACGTGCTTCATCCATGAAACTTCATTGCTCCCAGGCTCTTATAACCCTGAAATTGGCACCTGTAGAGCAGTATAACTAAGCTCTATGGGAATGCCAGTAAAAGATAAAGGATATGTCTGCTATTAGCTTCCTATGTAGGGTGCAGCCACTCATTTCTAGGGAGCGTGCAACTGCTTAATTGAAAATTACTGCCATAAAATGACCCTTAAAAACAGTGAAATTAGATATTAGTTTCAAACAGAAACCATATTAACTTAATCAGAAAAGCTTCTTTCGACTCTTGCGATTTCATTTTATTTTATACATTTGATTGGAATATTATTGCATGGCTAGTCAATACAAAAGCTCATCTTGTCTCTTTAACAAGCACCGTTCGCATTGTGGTTTTGCTTTTGTTGTTGCCCTGAATGCCTGCCCTTCTGGCAGCCATGTTGTGGAAACATTGGCAGCAAGTGGTAGAATGTTGTACAAGTTGCTCCTTCAATGTGGCAGTTTTTCTCAACTTTAGAGGCATGTGGTGGTACTGGTTAGAGATATACGGACTGTATAAAATCCGCTCTGTCTGTGTTTCGCGGATTGTCAAGTGCCTTTTGTTCCGTCATCTGCCCACAGATGGAGGTGAATATCTTTTTTTTTTGTCATGCGGAAATATACGGAAATAATTACGTAACTATTTACGTAAGTATTTATGTAAGTATTTACAAAATTTACTTCAGTACGAAACATTAGCGTGTTGTGCCCGATTCCGTTCAACATTTCAGGAGAAACTTAAGTATTTTTCTATGGATTTATATGTGCAAATTTCAGGAAAGTAAAAAATCATCTGAAAGTCCATGGACTCCGCATGGCCTGAGGGGGGTGCTCTGCAGCAGATTTTGCGGGTTGGATTCATAGAAATCCACGCTCATTTTAATCCGTCTCGAATTTCTCCAGCATCCCTAGTAGTGGTGTTTCTGTTAAAATAGAGCATAGGAAAGAACCCTCTATACATGATGAAACAGGGCTGGCCCTACCATTGGGGAAATTGCACTGAAACACCCTTTGATTCAGGCGGCCAATTGGGATGGGTGGCAGAGCTCATGTGCTGCTGTCATTGGCAGCCTGCCTACCACTGCCTCAGGCTGCCCACTTGCCACTAGAATTGCTCCCTGCACAAAGAAGCCAGGTACACCTGCTAACGGTGGAGGAACCACCAGCTTTATCTTGGATTGAAGCATGCTGTGCAGCAGCCAGCACTCCAGAAACGAGATAGTCTGGGTCCATTATGGGTCTCGTTCCACAATGCATCATTTTGAGGAGGGATATAGGTGTGAGGCATTTGGGGGCAAGGCCCAAGATAGCCCCAGACTCAGCCACTGCTGCTGTGCTTCTGTAGCAAAAACAATGACACTTTACACAGTTTTTGCTGCTGCAGCTCAGCAGTGATGGCTGAGTCTGGGGCCACTTCGCCTGATCATGCCTCATGACGCCCTCCTTCAAACCAAAGCACTGTTTTGTTTTGTTTTGTTTTTCTTTTCCCCGCTTTTCTGATAGAGGCATTGTGGGACGAGATAGCTAGAGGAGGAGAAGTGAGCAGCAGGCCAGTCCAGTCTGGTTCTCCTAATGGCAGGGCCAACCCCGATTCATCGTCTATAATAGAAATCTATCACAACTACCATAGCTCAAAAGTTGGGAGGAAACTGTCTCATTTGAAGGAGCAGTTGAATTTTCTAATGAAGTATTAATAGTCCCTATTTGGAACAAGTATCTAGTTTTGGTCTTTTTGCAGCAGTAATCTTCAATTAAGCAGTTACAGGCTCTATAGAAATGAGTGACTGCACCCTGGATGGAAAGTTAATAGCATCCATATTCTTCATATTTTACTGCCATTCTCATTCTGTTACTCTCCATAATGCCCAGTTTGCTGCTGATTTTAACACAAAATCATCAGTCCACAGCGTGGCACCCTCAGTTCAGAGAGAAGAGGCTTTCAGTGGAAGTGAGCCTAAGCCAGGGGTGTAAAAGGTATGGGCCATGGGCTGCATGTGGCTTGCTAAACCATTTCTGGTGGCCTGCCAGACCCCCCCGCCACGCATTTGTTCTCAGAGATGAGAGATAAGCAAGGGATTGCCTTCCCTTATTTCTGATCTCTGATAAGCTGGGGAGGAGGGAGCTAGGACAGGGAGGAATCTGCAGCCTTCCTCCTTCCTCAGTGACCCAGAAGCAGCTCGAATCATGGTTTTAGCACCACAGCAGCCTTCTTATAATGGCTTTAGTTCAGTGGTTTCAAACTGGACTAAAGGAACTGAGGGGCTCTTTCTCAACATTTGTCAAGTGTTCCTGAATGAAAAGATCCAGAGGACTGGGAAAACTTTCCCAAAAGACATCTTGCTGACTATCACCAATCTCCTTCAACAATGTTGGGTGCGTTTTCAGTTGACCTGGCCAGACCTAATGGGCCTGGCCTTTGTTCCTTGAGAACTGAATGTGCACACTAAAACACTCCCTGGAATCCTCTATAAAATGCTGGGCTTCCTCAGCAGGGAAGTTCATGCAGAAGGGGTTTCCTGAAGGCAGAACATTTGAAAATGCTCTTTTAGTTAACACCTAGGGCAGTTTCCAGTTGGACATTACTGCTAATCTACATTATGTTGCACAAGCGTAAGGCTTGTCCAGCACAACACCAATAGCTGGCCCGACGGGATTTCCCAGAACACCCATTGTGCCAGCTAACACTATTGGCGTCACACTAGAGGTCCCTTACACTTTGTTCAGTTGTTCAGTCGTGTCCGACTCTTCGTGACCCCATGGACCATAGCACGCCAGGCCTTCCTGTCCTGCGCTCTCTCCCGGAGCGTGCTCAAGTTCATATTCATTGCATCGGTGATGCTATCTAGCCATCTCATCCTCTGCCGTCCCCTTCTCCTTTTGCCTTCAGTCTTTCCCAGCATCAGGGTCTTTTCCAGGGAGTTTTCTCTTCGCATTAGGTGGCCAAAATATTGGAGCTTCAGCTTCAGTATCTGTCCTTCCAATGAGCAGTCAGGGTTGATTTCCTTTAGGATGGACTGATTTGACCTCCTTGCAGTCCAGGGGACTCGTAAGAGTCTTCTCCAGCACCACAGTTCGAAAGCATCAATTCTTCGGCGCTCAGCCTTCCTTATAGTCCAGCTCTCACAGCCATACATTACTACTGGGAAAACCATAGCTTTGATTAGACGGACCTTTGTCGGCAAGGTGATGTCTCTGCTTCTTACTATGCTGTCTAGGTTGGCCATAGCTTTCCTCCCAAGGAGCAAGCGTCTTTTAATTTCATGGCTACAGTCACCGTCTGCGGTGATCTTGGAGCCCAGGAAAGTAAAATCTGTCACTGCTTCCATTTCTTCCCCTTCTATATGCCAGGAAGTGATGGGGCCAGATGCCATGATCTTAGTTTTTTTAATGTTGAGTTTCAAACCAGCTTTTGCACTCTCCTCTTTCACCCTCAACAAGAGGCTCTTGAGATCCTCTTCGCTTTCTGCCATTAGGGTGGTATCGTCTGCATATCGGAGGTTGTTGATAATTCTCCCGGCAATCTTAATTCCGACCTGTGATTCATCCAACCCGACGTTTCTCATGATGTATTGTGCATATAAGTTAAATAAGCAGGGCAACAATATACAGCCTTGTTGTACTTCTTTCCCAATTTTGAGCCAATCGTTTGTTCCATGTCCGGTTCTTACTGTTGCTTCTTGACCCTCGTACAGGTTTCTCAGGAGACAGGTAAGATGGTCTGGTACTCCCATCACTTTAAGAATTTGCCACAGTTTGTTGTGATCCACACAATCAAAGGCTTTCGCATAGTCAATGAAGCAGAAATAGACGTTTTTCTGGAATTCTCTTGCTTTCTCCATGATCCAGCGAATGTTGGCGATTTGATCTCTAGTTCCTCTGCCTCTTCTAAACCCAGCTTGTACTTCCGGTAGTTCTCGGTTCACATGCTGCTGAAGCCTAGCTTGTAGGATTTTGAGCATCACCTTGCTGGCATGTGAAATGAGCGCAATTGTGCGGTAGTTTGAACACTCTTTGGCGTTGCCCTTCTTTGGAATTGGAATGTAAACTGACCTTTTCCAGTCTTGTGGCCACTGTTGAGTGTTCCAGATTTGTTGGCATATTGAATGCAGCACTTTAACAGCATCATCTTTTAGGATTTTAAATAGCTCGGCTGGAATACTGTCATCTCCGCTAGCTTTGTTGTTACTAATGCTTCCTAAGGCCCACTTGACTTCACTCTCGAGCATGTCCGGCTCAAGTTCAGTGAGCGCACTATCATGGCAATCAGGGACATTCAGATCTTTCCTGTATAGTTCTTCTGTGTATTCTTGCCACCTCTTCTTAATCTCATCTGCTTCTGTTAGGTCCCTGCCTTCTTTGTCCTTGATCATGCCCGTCTTTGCACAAAACGTTCCCTTGAGATCTCCAATTTTCTTGAAGAGATCTCTAGTCTTTCCCATTCTGTTGTTTTCCTCAATTTCTTTGCATTGTTCATTTAAGAAGGCCTTCTTGTCTCTCCTTGCTATTCTCTGGAACTCTGCATTCAGTTGGGTATATCTTCCCCTTTCTCCCTTGCTTTTCGCTTCCCTTCTTTCATGAGCTACTTGTAAAGCCTCATCAGACAGCCACTTTGCTTTCTTGCATTTCTTTTTCTTTGGGATGGATTTCATTGCTGCCTCCTGAACAATGTTACGGACCTCCGTCCATAGTTCCTCAGGCACTCTGTCTATCAGGTCTAATCCCTGAAATCTATTCCTCACCTCCACTGTATATTCATCAGGGATATGATTTACCCTTACACTAGTGCAACATAATTTATGTTAGTGCTTGTGCCTGATTGGATGCTTCCCGTAAGTTACTTTTAACTTCTAAACCTGCCAGTCACATTTCCACATTTATGCTGTGGCTGACATCTTGCTGTTATAGGAAAACCATTTAATCCCAACAGGTGTGTTCATGCAAGATGGCAGCAGTTGATTTTATTAAAAGAGAGAGATCCACTGGAATGCTTCTTGCACAGAAATTGCATGCTTCTCTCATACAACACATTTTTGTGGCATATGCTCACCCATAATTTGTTTTGGCTCCAGAGAGACAACCTAAATACCTTAGGCTGAAGCAGGGCATGGCACAGATCATGGTTTTGTCATTAAAAAGTAAATGTGTGTTGAGTTTCTCCTCTCCTCCATAATATGTGTTAAAGAAACCGATGACATGATATTGTACCTTTTGCTGCCTCTGCTCCGCAGTTTTGGCTGCCTGGGGTCAGGGGCAGGGATGGAGAATGCACAACACGATGATCATAGGATCACCTATTTGCTTATTTATATATTATAAGAAGAGGAACTTGAAACAGGGCCGTTCAACCCAGTGGAGGCTGGTGGCTCTGATTTCGGTGGGGCTGTGAATCCATTCTGGGTTTCAGTCAGAACCAGACAGAACTTTAAAGAAGCTATCCAAGGTGCTGAACCCCAACCCCAAAATAGGTTAATCACCTTGGATACCTCCTTTAGAGCTCTGGCTGGTTCTGACTAAAACCCAGAATGGATTCACAGCCCCAATGAAATCAGAGCTACCAGCCTCCACTGGTTCAAGCCTTAGAACCTGGTTTTAGAGGGAGCGTCTCTGTTGACTACTTCAGGCTTTCATCTGCCAAGATTTGACGTTCAAGTCCTGACTTCGTGTTTTTAATGCTAAGTTGATTCCTGAAACTCTCCTAAGAAGATAGCAGCCTCTGGGCATTAAGCATCCTTTTCTTGGTGTGCCTTTATTGTGTTCATGTCTAGCCATTCTCTCTTACAACATTGAATTTGTAGTCTCATTCCGTCCCTCTGTGTGTAACCAAAGGTTGCAATCCTGACACACTTATAGGTAAGCCTTCTTGACCAGTGAGACTTGGGTCTGAATAAGCATGTGTTCTATTGTACTACCTGTGTATGGAGCAGTAGCGTTAGCATTTTCAGGATTCCACACTTTGCAGACACTGTGTCCTAGCCATATTGCATAATAATTTGGGGTGGTGCATAGCTGAATAGATCATTTTGCTGGTGTCTGTCTCCCTCCGAATGTGTGCAGGAAATGTGTGCAGGAAATACAAGACTTTAAATAAAAAAATTGCTCTTGAGTTTTGAATTACAGTTCAGCCTAGAGCTATGTTGCTAAGAACTGTTGAATTGCTGGAGTGAAAAATTAACTAGCTTTTTATGTACATATGAACTGCATAGCCATTGTAGAGTATTCAGAGAATTACCTTCGAGAAGTCATCAGAATCTTTCCAGAAAGTCAGTGGGATTATTTCCTATACATGGCCTGAAACTGGCATATTCTTTGATGGGCTGTTACCCAGTCTGCAACAGCTATTTGCCTGGGAGACGGGAAACCGTTACAAAACACAATGACTCAAATTGCTATCAGGAAACTTGTAAAGCAGCAGCTTTAATCGAGATTACAGGAGGATGTTCTTTTAAATGTTCATCCACTTTTTATTGTCGATGCTTCATTTTTCCTCCTAACTGAACTGATGGATACATTTATATTTTACCAATTCTGCAAGCCCCTTTATTCATATGTTCAGTGGTGCATACCCATGGTATCCCAGTGGAAAGCCTTTAGTGGCATACATAAAATTAGATGATACAGGAGGGAACTGAAAACCATTTTGTCAGCTTTCTATGATGATGTTATTAATGCAATATAACATTTTGCTAGTTTTCCTTAGATTCTATTATCTTTCCTCTTGGTTCAATACCTCACCAGATAAAACTAATATAATAATTGCAGTAATGTATTAGTTGTATGCTGATTTAAACTTGAAATCTTTTAGTGACAGAAAGTGTGTGTGTTTCTAAATATTGCATATTGTTAGTGTCTCATCTCTCTGGCCTTTACAAGCAAGTTCACATGACACGTATTATTAAAAAAAGCAGTTGTGGCAAAGAGCAGTAAGGCAGCTAAGACAGCTAAGAGATGTCCCCTATTCTGGTTGTCAGATGTTTAACTGTGCAGCCAGGTGGACACAAACTACACCAATTCTGAAGGAGATGTACTGGTTGCCTGTTCTACTTCCTAGCCCAACTCAAAGCGCAGTGTTCAGAGCTGTGTACAAATGCTCTTGAGATTCTCTAGAGAAATTGCGGGGGGGGGGGGACAATTTCACCAAATTTCTCCAGGGCTAGGAGAAATTTTCCAACAGTTTCTCACAGGTAGGGCTCACCATTGTCAAGTGCTGTAACACAGTTTCTTTCTTTTTTCCTAATGCCCACTGGATTTTTCTATGGCCTTGGCAAGTGCTTCGCCCCTATTTGGCATCCTCCACAATGCCCCATACCTAGCATCGTTCGTTCCCAAGCATTCTGGGGAGGGGAGGGAAAGTGGCCACCACAAAACAAAATGGTGAAGAAAAGTTGGAGAAAATTCTTCAAAGTGGTATTTTATTTTTAGGGGACAAGAAAAGAAAAATCTCAGAGCGTTTCTGAGAAAAAATATATTTTGAAAAGGAGTTAGACAATTTATTGTGAATGTGTGTTGGTGGTGGTTTTGAGCTTACCAAATCACTGCAAGATGGCCTAGGGTGCTCTGTGTGTGTTGTCCTTTCTATTACACATCTTTCCATTGCTCTGCAGCCTCCCAGGCTGCCTGCATTTTGTGATCTGAAAATGCCTTACGGGAGGAATCACCTCATGATGGCTTTTCCTAGGACCTGGGTTTTAATTGAAGTGCAGGAAGCCAAGGAGGCTAAAGGCTGCCAGAGAGGTGATTATACAGTAAAAGACAGGACACTCGTGCACACTCCTTGGCCACCTCATAAGTAAGGCAAGCACAAGAACCCGGAACCCAACCCATGACAATTTCAGAGAAATGTTCTTCTCCTTTGAATTTCTTTTCTTTCCTATCAAATTGAACGAGAATGGCAAAAAAAAAACAATGTGGAAGCAATTTTCAGCACAGCAGTAGTGTTAACCTTTCAAGCCATAAATTGCTTGGATCCCAAATATCTGATGCATTACCTCTCCTCATGTCAGTCTGACTGGGTCAAGATCTGCTGGGGAGGCTCTCCTCCAAGTACCTTTAGCATGTTCCATGGCAACAAGGGAGAGAGCCTTCTCTGCTGTGGCATCCTGATTGTGGAGTGCCCTCCCTTTAGATGAGCTTCTGGTGCTGATGCAGCAGTCCTTTTGGTACCAAGTTAAGGGTGCAATCCTATGCACATTTAGACAGTAAAAAGTCCTACAACTCCCAGCATTCCCCGACCAGCATGCTGGGAGTTGTAGGGCTTTTCTTCTGTCTAAACATGCATAGGATTGCACCCTAAACCAGTTTTGTTTGTCCAAGCGTTTTAAGTTGGGTTAGTCTGTCTTACTGTATTTGCTATTTCTCAATTGTTGACCACTGTACTTTGTTGTTATTGTATTTTGTATTTATATGACTATTTACATACATTGTATATCAAAAAGGATAAAGGATGGGTTTAGGTTTTTTTTTTTTTAGTAAATAGTAAATAATGGGTAGATCTTTGTACCAGGGTGCCGTATGAGTATGTACCATTGGTGTTACTGAAAATGCAAGGGGTATTGCTCTATGAGATCTGCCCTTGATTATGGGTGCAGTCATAATTGGGTTAGCCAAATGCTTCATCCGTATGGAGTATGATGACTGGGCTCAGATGGAGTGGCCTGTTTGCTTACAAGAGTTGGATACTGTAAGAAAGAAACTCTTTCCAAGAGAAAGCTGGCAAAAGGATGCCTTCCTATTAATGGGATGATGTTGACTCAGGTGCAAGGAGACAGCAGCTCTGGCATATGGTCCAAAGTATTACCCTTGGGAAGCTTCATTTGGAAGAGGCATCTACATCCCTTCCCACCACCATGCTATTTCTAAGTAGGTCACATCTTGATCTTAGGGATCCTTCACACGGAGCTTTTATCCTGCGATGGGGATTGCTTCTTCATGGAAGTTTGCGGACTCTTTACATGATGCCGTGACCCTGCCATGACCCCCCAGGGTGTCTCCTGTACTAAATGCCCTCATCTTTAAATAGATCGCAGATAATGAGCTAACAAATTACCCTGTTGTGTTCCTCTTCAATTTCCTCAGTGAAAAGAGTTAAAGCGGCAAGAAGAGGAGCAAGATACATGAAAGATAATGGAAGACTCAGATACAGGGAAAAGGAGGGGAGGGGAGGGGAGGGGGGAAGGAAGCACTTGTAAAGGGAGTCAGTTGTGATCCTGCATTTAAAATGGAAACAGAAAGGCCCATTTAAATGCAGGATTTTAGGCTGGTGTAGAGAGGCCCTTATGGACTTGAGCACACTCCGGGAGAGAGCGGAGGACAGGAAGGCCTGGCGTGCTATGGTCCATGGGGTCACGAAGAGTCGGACACGGCTGAACGACTGAACAACAACAGAGAGGCGCTTAGAGAAAGAGCGGGAAATCCCCAGCCTGCAGCTGATTTCATCCGGATTGTGGTGTCAGCCTGCTCTGGCAACTCCAGAAAGTGGCAGAAGGAACAAGGCTGCTGCTGCTTCTGAGAAAAGAGCACTGGCAAGTAATTTGCCCCTATAGTCCGGTGAATACAGGGCTGGCCCTACTAGTAGACAGAGTGAGGTGGCTGCTTCAGGCACCTGTTTTCAGGTGTCATGAAGGGGCAGGAAATTGTTAGTTATTTAACATATTACTAGTGTAATTTTGCTCTCAGGGAGGGGGAGAGGTGCTTGTGGGATTTTCTGCCTCAGTTGCCAAAACAACTTGACCAGCCATGAGTATTCTGCACTTTCACTTGGGAGTGGAACATCATTTGCTGAGCTGCCTTAAGCAGGGCTGGCTCAGAATATCTTGGGCCAGCCCTGGGTGAGAAGCTTCTCTACTATGGGAGAAGCTGAGCCTGGAGCTCAGGCAAGGGCCCAGTTGTACCTTGAGGGGATGTAATGATAAAGATGGGACATGCATGTGTTTCACTTTGAAACCTGGAGTCACCCTTTTCACCTCTCCACTTCTGCCATCAGCTCCTTTTAGTTGGTTGATCTCCCCTGACCCCTCCACGTGTGCACGCGTGCACACACACACACGCACTAGTGCATACACAGTGGTCCGCCAAAGAATGAGGACAGATCTCACAAGATCCTTTGAGACCTAGACAGATCTATGAGCAGGGGCAGGGGAGGTAGCAGGTTCCTGCCACTGAAGTGGCTCTGTTGACACAGAGAGGCACCAATATAGGCCATTCTCTCTGGAAAAGAGGGATCCTTCCATCCACTTTGCATCTGCCTACAGTATGAGGAGACTGAAAGCTATTCTGAAAGAAGAGTTTAGAAAGTATCACTCAGCTGTACCTCCTTTTTCTGTTGATCTGAAATGATGCATCACACAAATTTCACCTTGCACACGGATTAGAAAGTGTTGCCAGTTCATTTAATCCTCTTGGCCAGAGCAAGTGGTTGGGCTCAGGTGTGGGTGAATTATTTGCTTTGGTTAACTTCTGGCAAGTGCGACCATGAAAAAGCAGCACCTGAGTTAAACCTCAGAGGCACAACTGAGCCCAACAAGGACAGGAATGGATGCCAAATAAATCTGAAGGAGGAGTATACATCTTGACAAAGTGGTTAAATCACACAGTGACAGCAATCAGGGGCTTCAGCTCAAGGACTCGAGGCAATTTGCTGCCTTTGTTGATTTGCACACCCTCAAGTAGCATCCTGTCTCCACTTGAAACCAAGTCCCTGCAGCGTCTGTCATATTTACCCCCATTTTAATAAGTTATGCTTTCCCAGGGCTTCTCCTTTTGAGAGGGGTCAGTAAAGGAGTTACAAAAACAGCTTGTTTCTCTGGCTCTAATAGGAGACCTCAGATGCACTTCTTCCCTGTTACAGCTTCACAACATGGCAGCCGACATGCGCTTTGTCTCCTTAGTGATTTCATGGACAACTTCCTGGTTCCCCCCCCTTCCTGTTCTCATACCCCTAAATAATGTGCATGCGAAGACTAAGTACAACTTGCTGGGATAGTGCTGTGAGAAGGCAGAAATGCAGGCTGCCTCCCTGCTTCAGTAAAAACAATTTAGTAAAAACAAAAAACAAAACAAAAAAACCCTAATCCAAATATGAAAGAAAATCTCAAAATTGTGATCAAGCAAAAACTATGAGTTCAGCAAGTCAGCATTTCCCCCCTCTACCTCCCCCACCCCGCTTTTTCTAATGTCTTGCCTGATGAAGAGATCTGGAGAACTGAAAAGCTTGCACGTGGTTTTGGTGATCTTTTGGTTGGCTTAATTAATATGGATTTTGGAACATGTTCTGAATGTTTTAATAACTCCCTGAACAGCTTAAGTAACATTAAAGTTGGTAGCGGTGGCTACTTTAGCCACTGCTTCTCCTCAGTTGGCCATGATAATTTTTGGGCTGTGAAATCCATGGTTGCTCATCTCCTCTCTGCCTGGAGCTTTGCTATGTGGCTAATGCAGGATTAACTCCAGAGAAGCTGTTACCATTTTAAGAGCTTATTTGGGGTGCATCATGTGAACCACTTCTGGGATGTCTAAACTGGATAACCACCTCAGCTTAAATACTGTATGCCTATGTTTATGAGGTGAAAGGATGGTGAGAAATGAATTGTTTGTGTGAATGGAGAGTAGGTGAATTCTGATTAAATAAATCACAGGTGAAGAACAGGAAAAGGAATACATATATTGATACTACTGACAAAATGGTTTTTGTGAATACGTGAAAACCACAGTGGGGGCACCAGTCAGAAGAGGGGAGTATGGTCAAGAGCAGACCACTCCAGACGTCTCTCCTTAGTAGATCTCCAGTACCTGGAGTGGGGTGCCCCAATTGCTGCAAACTGCAGAGGTATCCCCTTACGTAACAAGATGCAGAAGGTTGAGAATTTGAGGTGTACCCTGGATTTGGGAAAAGTTGCTGAAGACCATGATCCTATCCTTCCTCCCATGCACCTCCCCTACAAGTCTGTGTAGGTCACAGTGGGTTAACTTCCGAGGTGGCATGACGATGGGTTTAGACACTGCAGCACTAGCTACCACTGCGTGTACTTGGAACCATGGTGGCTGCATCTGAGAGGTCAGGCTTAGGATGTTGCTCAGTTTGTTTGGAGCTTCAATAGCCTGTGGTGGCTCTGGACTGGAGAATGAATTCAAAGCATCCTAGGCTGGATCATGTCATGTCCTGGACAGGCATTTTGGTGCTTGACCTGATGCAGATAAAGCCCAAATAAGAGTCTTTTTTAAAAAAATGCCAGCCCATTGCATAAATAACTTTGGTCCCACAGACACGTGTGGCACTATGGCTTGAAACATTTATTATATATTGCTGGAGTGCCTGTATAGTTAAGAGAGATGTGTCAAGAGAGTTCTATCGTTCATGGCTAACACAAAGTTGAACTTGAATCTGCCATGTCTGAATCTGAAATTGTTTCAGTGCATTGTTAGATTGACTGAATAAGTATTATAGAGTCATGGTCCAGTTAAAATTTCCTATTGAGGAGAAGAGTCAGTGTGCTTACAAATTCATTTGTGCACCTAAAGCAAATGATAAGGTAAGCGTCAGGGTGGAAACTGAGCCGATAGAACCCCAGAGCAGTTCTGATTCTGAGGAGAATCAGCAATCCGTGGGAGAGGAGCCAGCTCATCCCTCACAGGCACAGCAGAGGCACTCCTCCTGCAGGCATTCCTGAGATAGATAGTGATCCTGGCAGTGACAGAGTGTGGGAGGAGGGCTTGCTAGATGCTCGATGCAGACGCAGGGAGTGACGAGTGATGGAGGGCGCAGAAATGAGGCGTAGTGCCCGTTTGGCGCGCAAGCAACAGCCAGCTTCCGTGGACCCAAGGGAAAGAGGGAGGATCTCTCCCTAGTCCATAAGTTCAGGGTCTTCAAGTGACTCTCCTTCAAATGGGGATCAACTGCCTACTCGGCGCATAGGGCACTCTGCTGTTCCTTGCTTAGTCGCTGGTGATTAGCATCTGAAAGAGTCATTAAGTTGTAAAAGAATTAAAGCCTTGAAAACAATCCTTTCGTCTGGTCTTGAGTTGGCTATTGGAGTCTACTGAAAGAGGCCGCTAGGGCACTCCTGACAGTAAGGCATACACCTTTAGTGCTCACACGGCACCCAAGTTAATGTATTCTCCAATCTCACATATTTTGTGTAGTTACAATTTAGCCTCCATATACTTCTGTTAGTCTATGTCTCATCTGTTTCCTCTGCAGGTTGGAGTACTGAACCTTTGGATATTTTGGGGTAGTGACTACCTAGCCGTACATTCACCAACTTCTTTTTCTATATGGGGCTGAAAGATCAAGGGAAAAATGTGGGTGCATTGGTGGCTAGCTAGGTTGTAAGCAAGCACAACATGTAAACCTGTAGAACATGTTTACTGCTTATGTGGTTTATACGTTAAGACAGTGCCTTAACTTATAGTTTCCATGTTTTTTGATCCATGACTGATTTTGTAAGTGCCTCAACTCTTTTCTCAAGCCAAAGGGTTGTGTTTTTGTTACCCTAGAATTATGTGTAATAATTGTGACCATGGAAATATATCCCATGCATGGTTTCTCTATGTTGTCTTCTTGAATGTACAACTTTAGCTTGGCTGATGCTAATTAACTCATACTGGCTGTTTAGGTGTTTCAGATGCAAGTAGGCACACATATGATCTCAGATACGGCAGTACTTTCCTGTGCTTGTTAGGTTTCTCTTGCTGTCAACTGTGTCTCCTAATAATAGGGGGCAGGTAGAGTTTGTAGGGTTTTAAAATAAGAAGAGTAAATACTCTTTGGGGAAGAGAAAGATGTGTGATTGCCACATTAAGCTAAGGATAGCTGAGAGGTGGTGTCAAAATCTGACCCCATTAACTTTGATTCCAAGAAAGTAGTTATGCCTTCACTCTGCCTTCTTCATATGGACAAAATGGATTGTCCAGGCAACATATCAATATGCATTAAAGATTTAATACTTCAAAATGGTGCATGTTGGATGCTCATCCTTATAATCAAATCACTTTAAACTTGATGTTTTTATATTTCAGAAATAAGATTCTTTGTTAGATTTGTGCATAATCATCTGGAGTATAAATCTTTGAGATTTTTCTGGAACAAATTGCTAACTCCATTTTATCAAAATTGATAAAAACACTACCTATGAATGCTTAGGCTTGCTATTAACACATTGCGATTATATATCCCAGATAGTAACAAACTCAGCTGCAGAGAGAAGATCCCCATTGTATTTATGAACACAAAATTCTGATTTGGTGGGGTTTGGTTTTAAATTATTTGGGTATCATGATGGATTGTATGATTTAAGAATACTGAAAGTGTCCTCATTTCATCCAGATTTCCCCTAGTAATAGTTTTAAACTAGCACAATGTGAACACTAGGGATGGACAAAAGGGACTTACCTTGTCGCGCAGCTTGCTTTGCGGTGGGGGGGAGGCACTTCGCTTCTCCCCCCGAAGTTCAGGCGAGGGGGGGGAGGCACCCCGCCTCGCCCGGCCGAAATTCAGGCCGGGGAGAAGCGCCCCGTCTCCCCGGCTGCGAAAGAAAAAGTGGGGGAAAAAAACCAACCCGTGATAGGCTACGTAACGATTAACATAGCCTATCACGGCTAGATTTCCAAAGTCAGCCATGATAGGCTACGTAAATCGTCACGTAGCCTATCACGGGTGACTTTGGGGGGGAAAAAAGCGCGTACGCAAATGGCGGCACCCATGGGGCGCTGCCATTTGTGTTCCTTAGTTTGGCACGTCTAGTCTACGTAAAGATTTATGTAGACTACAGCGAAAATAAGGGCAACGCAAATAGCGTTCCCTTATTTTCGCCGTAGTCTACGTAAATCTTTATGTAGACTAGACGTGCCAAACTAAGGAACACAAATGGCGGCGCCCCATGGGCGCTGCCATTTGCGTACGCGCTTTTTTTTTTCAAAGTCACCCGTGATAGGCTACGTGATGATTTACGTAGCCTATCACGGCTGACTTGATAGGCTACGTAAATCATTACGTAGCCTATCACAGGTGGGTTTTGTTTTTTTTTTTACTTTACTTTTTTATTTTGCAATGGCAGCGGAGGCAGCCGGTCAGGAGACCGGCCGCCGCCCCCGCCAAACTGCCGCCGAACTACCGCCGGGACCCGCTGCCGAGAGGGACATTCACCGAAGGTAAGTCCCATCCCGGGGGGGGGGGGGGCGGGGGGCCGGCAGAGAATTTCCCCAACACTTTCGGGGGGCCGAATGCGTCAGCACTTAGCCTCCCGAAGATTCGTGGAGAAATTCTCCGCCATCCCTAGTGAACACTAGTGTGTGACGACTATGATTTACTCCTCTTTCCCCATTTGTAGTAAGGATTAAGAGGAATGTTTTGGGCTGAAAGATGTGTTCGTATCTTAGTTCCTTCCTGGTTTTTGGTTATGGTGAGGGTAAAAGTAATTGCCTAGATGCTTGCAGCCAATATATTGGCTAAGCACTGGTTGGTTCATTCAGATCAATATGTGAATCTCAGCACCTTCCTCTCCTTTTCTTATTACATCCTTCTTGTTTCTGTTCCATCTCTTCTAGGGATGTACGAAAGTCACTTACCTTTTAATGAAATGTGATTTGAGGTGGGGGGGAGGCGCTCCGTCCCTCCACCCGAAATTCTGGCTGGGGGGGGGAGGCGCTCCATCCCTCCCCCCTGAAATTCTGGCCAGGGGGGAGGCGCTCCATCCCTCCCCTCTGAAATTCTGGCCGGGGGGGAGGCGCTCCGTGATAGGCGCTCCGGCGCTCCCTACAGTCAGCCGTGATAGGCTACGTAAACATTTACATAGCCTATCACGGTATTTTTAAAAAATCTAGCCGTGATAGGCTACGTAAATCTTTACGTAGCCTATCACGTTTTTCTGTTGTTTTTTTAACTGGAAATGGCGGTGGCGGCAGCACCGCTGCCACACCACCGCCGGAGCCACTGCCACCAGGAAGATTCGCCCAAGGTAAGTCCCGTCCCGGGGGGGGGCAGACCATTTCGCCACCAATTTTGGGGGGCCGAATGTGCTGGCATTCAGCCTCCCCGAGATTCGTGGCGAAATTCTCTGACATTCCTAATCTCTTCTGCCCATTTCCTCAAGTCTCCTATTCCTTCTCCTTCTCCTATCCTTCCCTTACTTTCCTATTGTTAACTATTTGCATGCCAGGCACCCCAATCTTGTGCCTTACTTCAAAGAAGGGAGGGAGGGGTGGAGTGCCTGGAATTACTCAGTAGGCTGGGCCACCTGCCTTTAAACCTACTGAGGTTCACTGCACCCCTTTAGCCCTGTTCTGTCACAAAAAGAAAATCACAGTTTAAATCAAAAGGAAGAATTCTCCCTGCCTAACTGGCTCTGTGCACCTGACACATCTCCCTCCCTGAGCCTTCTATCCACCTCACCAGTCTTCACTGGGCTTGGGCTGGTTGGGGTCCACCAAGTCCAGAGTGGGAACTGGGAATGTTGGTTGGGGCCATTCATCTGACCTATTTGGCTTGCCTTCTGGGCATCGGGCTTTCCTCCTGCTGCCCTTGCTGCCCTTGCTGCCCTTGCTTCTACTGACTCAGTCCATTCTGCCATGTCTTCCTTGATCTGTGGAAGGGAAAAGGCTTTATCAGGATTGGCCCTTTCCTTAACCAAGGGAGCAACATCAGTGTCTCTGTGACACAAGCATAGGTCTTTTTTTTCTGATGAGCATGAGCTGCCCCCCTGATTCATTTCTCCTTTCAACATGGGTGGCTAAAAACTTTTTATAAGTCTAACACTAGCTCGATTGAACCTACTATTCAGTTTGTTGCCTTCCTTTAGCAACCTTGCCTCTTGACTCCATGTTCCTTAGCTTCCCTACTTCTTGAGATCTCTCAAGAGATCAACAAACCCATAGTTTGTTATGGTGTGAACTATGGGTTGTTTGTGGTTAATGACCCATAGTTAAACCATAGTGCAGGGTTCACACATAATGACAACCCACAGTTCAACAACAACCCACAATTCAACAACAACCCATACTCAACCCGTACTCTGGGTTGTTGTTAAATGTGAACCAGGTCATAGTTATAACTTTCCTTGAACCTGCTGAAACAGTAATAAGAAACATGTATAATAATACATGATAATACTACAATTTAAGAGTTGATCTGTTGTTTATTCGGTCAGTCGCTTCAGATTCTTCGTGACTTCATGGAAGTCATTTGCGTCCCTGCAGGCTGCCCAGTGGCCAGAAGTTCGGCTGTGGGTGGCCTCGGCTAGCGGCTTCGCAGAATCTCCGTGGAGCGGAGCCAGCTGGAGAGAATTTTGGGGGGAGGGACGTAGGGATGTACGAATCACTTAACTGTTCTGGTCGGGGCATCCGCTGGGGGGGGAGGCAGTCCATCCCTCTCCCCTGGAATCCTCGACGGGGGGAGGCGCTCCGTCCCTCCCCCCAGGAATACTCGACGGCTGGCTCCGCTCCGCGGGGATTCCACGGAGCCGCCGGCCGGCTTCGCCAGCAGCCGGACATCCGGCCGCTGGCTAGGAGGGACGCAAATGGCGGCTGCTGTAGCTGCCGCCGTTTGTGTCCTTGTATTCAGCCGTGACAGGCTACGTAAAGACTTGCGTAGCCTATCATGGCTGGGTAAAAAAAAAAAACGTGTATGCAAATGGTGGCGGCTACGGCCGCCGCCATTTGTGTTCCTTATTTTTGGCCGTCTTAGTCTATGTAAATATTTGCATAGACTAAGACGGCGAAAATAAGGGGGATCACAAATAACGTAGCGGGCGCTATTTGTGTTCCCCTTTATTTTCACCGTCTTACTCTACATAAATATTTACGTAGACTAAGATGGCCAAAAATAAGGAACGCAAATGGCGGCGGCCATAGCCGCCATTTGCGTACGCGTTTGTTTTTTTTTAACCCAGCCGTGATAGGCTACGTAAGTCTTTACGTAGCCTATCACATCTGTGTAAAAAAAAAGAAAAAGACGAGACTGCAAATGGCAGCAGCAGCAGCTGGTCGGAAGACCAGCCGCCGCCACTGCTGGAGCCGCCGCCATCTGGATCATCCTCCCCAGGTAAGTCTTGTCCCGGGGGGGATCCGCGGGGGGTGGGGGGGTGGCAGGCCATTCCGCCATGGATTTCGGGGGGCCGAATGCACTGGCATTCGGCCTCACCGAGATCCGTGGCGGAATTCTCTGACATCCCTAGAAGGACAGAGCGCCTCCCCCCCACCGCGAATGTCACCCTTCGAAAAGGTAAGTGACTTTTGTACATCCCGAGTTATACAGATTCCTCAGGAGGCAGACAAGATGACGTGGTATCCCCATACCACCAAGAACTTGCCACAATTTGTTATGTTCCACACAGTCAAAGGCTTTAAAATAGTCAATAAAACAGAAATAGATGTTTTTCTGAAACTCCCTGGCTTTCTCCATTATCCAGCAGATATTGGCAATTTGGTCTCTAGTTCCTCTGCCTTTTGTAAACCCAGCTTGTACATCTGGCAATTCTCGTTCCATGAATTGCTGGAGTCTACCTTGCAAGATTTTGAGCATTGCCTTACTGGCATGTGAAATAAGTGCCACTGTTCGATAGTTTGAACATTCTTTGGTGCTTCCCTTTTTTGGTATGGGGATATAAGTTGATTTTTTCCAATCTGTTGGCCATTCTTGTGTTTTCCACATTGCTGCTTTGAGCTAGCTTTTCAAATTTCGGCTTTGAGCTAGCTGCATCATCACATCTGGGGCTAGTTGAACTTATCCTCTGTTCCTCCCCGGTAGCATTTTGACCGTCTTCCGACCTGGGAGTCCCATCTTCTGATGGTATACTGACATATCCCTGGTTGTACTGATCCATTTAGTTTTCATGGCAAGAATACTGGGGTGGGTTGCCGTTTCCTTCCCCAGGGATCGTATTTAGTCTGACCTCTCTGCCATGACCTTCCTGTCTTGGGTGGCCCTTCACTGTTTAGCTCATGGTGTCATTGAGGTGCTCAAGCTCCAGCACCACGACAAGGTAATGATCTCCTTTGCTGGAGTAAGTGTTGATGCACATCTAGAAATAACTTTTGGGGGGGGGGAGAGAGAGAGAGAGAGAGTTTTATAGGGAAGTTAGTCTGGATTATGAGTAATGTTATCACTTCTCAGGGTGAGTGTTCCTTCAAGGAAATTGCTTTTTCAGACATTTCTTTTCCTTGTAGTAATCATTTAGTCAGAAATAACCAATTACATGTCAGATAAACTAATAGGTTTCAATTGCTTTTCTCTTGAGCTGAGTTAAGAAATGGTGCCATGAATCTGATGGATTGTGCTGTCGCTTACTTGGTCTCTTGTTACTCTTTGTATGATTAATAATTATGTCAATCTGTAATTTAAGCTATCATAAATATTACATTTAACTGTAAGAAAAGACCTCAATAGTTTAGGAGACGGGTAGAAGAAAGAGTTTAACATATGCACAAGAAAATGATGATTGATATGACTAGCAGACTATGCAGAGTTGTCAATTCTAAAGATTGAAAAAAAATAATCCAGTACTTGTACACTGCCATGCTTAGCCTGGATTACAAAAAAGCTATCCATTCATGGCCCGATCCTGCAAAGTTCTTACCCAGGTAGGAAGATCTGTGGTTGTAAGAATGCTGTCTTTGCTTAGAATATGGTATTGGGCGTTGATCAATTTTTATGATTGTACTTAAGAGTTTAATTCAGGAGCTTTGATGTAATCATGAGATCTTCCCAAAATAGTTTGAATAGACCAATTGTTTTAAATCATTCTACTTATGGCTTAACATCTAGAGAGAACACGTTCATGGTATTTGGGGGAGCTGATCTGGAGTGGAGGTTTTGTAAAACTGCATCCCAGTTTCAAGTTGGCCCCTGGTGGGCCATGATGGCCACAAGTGTGTGTGTATATGTGTGTGACCTATAATTCCTTCATTTCAAACACTGGTTTAACAAGGAAGAGTGGCCTTTGGTATACTGAGTAGTTTTGGGGCCATGCTCACCTCTGTCTGCGTGATTTAAAGGATGGCATATTCGTCCGATCTGTCAGCTTACCTGAGAGTGCTTGAGATGGATTTGAGCAAGAAGGCACATCATCAACAACCTAAACTCTGCTGCCCCTCTATAGGGCTGACTGGGGATTAGAGGCGCAATGCTCAAGCGCCTGCCAGGTGATTGATCAGGAGTGGGCAATCTGCACCACGTAAACTGCAACTAAGCGTTATCTCTGTTGTTTTGCTGCTGCTGACCCTATTGTTGCACAATATGGGTTGGTATTGGAGGGGTTTGTTTTCAAATTTGAATCTTTAGTGTAACCAAACTGAACAAATTTGGAAATAGTTAACTTTTAAAAACTTGAGAAATACTTAAACTAGGATTAAATCTATTTAATAATTAACAAAGAAATAATACCAGAACAAAACCTAAAACTATCCACTTTAGGCCTGCACATCAAAAGCCCAAAGTAGGGATGGGTGCACATGTGATGTTCGAGCTCGTTGCGGTTCTCTGGTTTCTTCGTCGAGGCTTCTTTGCATTGCCAAACGTGAGGCGGTGTTTTTCCGATTGGGAAAAATGTGCGTTTTTAGAAGTGTACATTTTTCCCCATTGGAAAAAAAAAATGCATTTTAAAATGTGCATGTCTCCCCCATAGGCTAAAGGGTGAAGTGCAGATCCGGGGTGGGGGAGGCATTTTCAAAATGTGTGTAGTTTTGGAAGAGCATGCTTTCGCAAGTGCACAGTTTTGAATGCAAATGCATATTCAGGCAATTGCAGAAAAAATTCTGAGAAGTGCATTCGTGCTCACATTCATGTTCGGGGTTGCAAACAGCACATGTTTGCATGATCTACAAACAGGAATGCAATTCTCATCCATCCCTAGCCCAAAGGCCTTCTCATGCTTATAATGAAAGAGATTCTAGCTTTGACTAGCTGCTCTTAGAGATGGGCAACCAAATCATTTGGGCCTACAGCTTTATCTGCTTCAACATTGTTTATGCTCTTTTCTAATTAGCATCCTTCTGTAGTTATACAAAATGCTGTTAAGTCCACAATAGTCATGCTTTTTCGCATACTTTTTATCAAAGTGTCTTTCATCCAACCAAAAATGGGATTGGGGGGCTGTGTTGGCAGAATAAGAAACCAACAAAGGCCCTATCAAGAGTATGCAGATCTAATATTGATGTGGCTCTCTGAAGCTTAACAAAGGTTACATTCAGAGACATGAAAAGAGCTTGTTTCTTTCAGAGCATGAATATATGTTGTGTGTATGTGTGTGTGTGTGTGTGTGTGTGTGTGTGTGTAATAAGCACTGCATAAGCATGATTTTGTTGTTGTTCCAAGTTCGTTATGGTTATGAAAGCATATGTTAACACTTCATATTGATTAAGAACTATCTGATCAGAGTGTTGAACTATGTAATTAATGTTAATGCATCTCTATTGAATGTTTTCTTGATAGAATGTCAAGATTTGTAGCTGTCCTTCAAAGCATTCCATGGCAACTACCTGCATTTCCTCCTTTGAGCAGTATGGCATTGGATTTCATGGTTTTAAGGAACATGCAAGAGGAAACATTCAGCCTGCTAGGTAGAGAGTGCACAGCTGAAAGTGATGGCTCCCTGTTTCCCATGTTGGCTAAATCAACCAAATAAATTTTGAAGGCTTCAGGGAACTGGTGTGCCATCCCTTAGTTGACAGGTAGAAAAACGATTTCAATTGTGCAGCTGGCCCAGCCATTCAACAAAAGGTTCTCCCTCATTGCACATATAGATTTGAACACAAAAATCGAAACTCATGAAAATTGGGCTCAGCGTTTTAGTTGTAAAAAAAAAAAAAAGCATGGATAATAATTGCTAGAATTGAGGGTAGACAAATTAAGGAGATTCACTATATATAGGTGGGATTACTACCTCTCCAAGGAAGTTGAACTAGCACCAATACTATAATCTTTTCAGCACTAGGTCAAGACATTTTTATTTGCCCAGGCATTTTATTTTATTTGCCCAGGCACTTGCCCCCTTTCTACTTTAGAGTTGTGTTGCTTCTCTGTTTTATTGTTTGTATGAAAGATATTGTGATTTTTTCAATTGTGTTGTGTTTTTGTATTATTGTGCTCTTCCCTGTAATTCATTTGGATAAGGATGGCTTACAAATGCTTGTTGTTGTTGTTGTTTATTCGGTCAGTCGCTTCCGACTCTTCGTGACTTCATGGACCAGCCCATGCCAGAGCCTCCTGTCAGCTGTCGCCACCCCCAGCTCCCCCAAGGTCAAGTCTGTCACCTCCAGAATATCATCCATCCATCTTGCCCTTGGTCGGCCCCTCTTCCTTTTGCCTTCCACTTTCCCTAGCATCAGCATCTTCTCCAGGGTATCCTGTCTTCTCATGATGTGGCCAAAGTACTTCAGTTTTGCCTTTCATATCATTCCCTCAAGTGAGCAGTCTGGCTTTATTTCCTAGAGTATGGACTGGTTTGATCTTCTTGCAGTCCAAGGCACTCTCAGAATTTTCCTCCAGCACCACAGTTCAAAAGCATCTATCTTCCTTCAGTCAGTCTTCCTTATGGTCCAGCTCTCGCAGCCATAGGTTACTACGGGGAATACCGTTGCTTTAACTATGCGGACCTTTGTTGTCAGTGTGTTGTCTCTGCTCTTCACTATTTTATCAAGATTTGTCATTGCTCTCCTCCCAAGTAGTAAACGTCTTCTGATTTCCTTGCTGCAGTCAGCGTCTACAGTAATCTTTGCACCTAGAAAGACAAAGTCTGTCACTGCCTCCACGTTTTCTCCCTCTATTTGCCAGTTATCAATCAAGCTGGTTGCCATAATCTTGGTTTTTTTGAGGTTTATCCGCAACCCAGCTTTTGCACTTTCTTCTTTCACCTTCGTCATGAGGTTCCTCAGCTCCTCCTTGCTTTCAGCCATCAAAGTGGTATCATCTGCATATCGGAGATTGTTAATGTTTCTTCCAGCGATTTTAACTCCAGCCTTGGCTTCATCAAGCCCAGCACGTTGCATGATGTGTTCTGCATACAGGTTGAATAGGTAGGGTGTGAGTATACAACCCTGCCGTACTCCTTTTCCAATCTTAAACCAGTCCGTTGTTCCGTGGTCTGTTCTTACCGTTGCTACTTGGTCGTTATACAGATTCCTCAGGAGGCAGACAAGATGACTTGGTATCCCCATACCACCAAGAACTTGCCACAATTTGTTATGATCCACACAGTCAAAGGCTTTAGAATAGTTAATAAAACAGAAATAGATGTTTTTCTGAAACTCCCTGGCTTTCTCCATTATCCAGCGGATATTGGCAATTTGGTCTCTAGCTCCTCTGCCTTTTGTAAACCCAGCTTGTACATCTGGCAATTCTCATTCCATGAATTGCTGGAGTCTACCTTGCAAGATCTTGAGCATTACCTTACTGGCATGTGAAATAAGTGCCACTGTTTGATAGTTTGAACATTCTTTGGTGCTTCCCTTTTTTGGTATGGGGATATAAGTTGATTTTTTCCAATCTGTTGGCCATTCTTGTGTTTTCCAAATTTGCTGGCATATGGCATGCATCACCTTGACAGCATCATCTTGCAAGATTTTAAACAGTTCAGCTGGAATACCGTCATCTCCTGCTGCCTTGTTATTAGAACTGTTTCTTAAGGCCCATTCAACCTCATTCTTCAGGATGTCTGGCTCTAGCTCACTGACCACACCGTCAAATCTATCCCCGATATTATTATCCTTCCTATACAGATCTTCCATATATTCTTGCCACCTTTTCTTGATCTCTTCTGCTTCTGTTAGGTCCTTGCCATCTTTGTTTTTGATCATACCCATTTTTGCCTGGAATTTACCTCCAATGTTTCTAATTTTCTGGAAGAGGTCTCTTGTCCTTCCTATTCTATTATCTTCTTCCACTTCCACGCATTGCTTGTTTAAAAATAATTCCTGATCTCTTCTGGCTAACCTCTGTAATTTTGCATTTAATTGGGCATATCTCCCCCTATCACTGTTGCCTTTTGCTTTCCTTCTTTCTTGGGCTGCTTTCAGTGTCTCAGCAGACAGCCATCTTGCCTTCTTGGTTTTCTTTTTCTTTGGGACGTTTTTTGTTGCCACCTCCTGAACAATGTTGCGAACTTCTGCCCATAGTTCTTCCGGGACCCTATCTACTAAATCTAGTCCCTTAAATCTATTCTTCACCTTCACTGCATATTCATTAAGAATATTAGTGAGCTAATATAAATGCTTATTAGTGAGCTAATACAAATGCTTACAACAAATAAGGAGAACAAGGTGGAGGATCTGATGTCAGACTGATGCAAACAGGGAAACGAAGTTTGGAAGCGATCTATCTGGCTTGAGCAGACAGCTAGTGTTACTTTTTGCTCTCTAGTCCCAAGCCTGGGAAAAGGTAACTGGTTTACAGATTGAATTAAAACTTTTTCTGAAATTCTAAAAGAGTTAGAAAGGCATAGCCAGCAATAATGACAATCCACAGGAACAACATGGGTATAAGGACTAAAGCTTTAACAAGGGCTTGTGTGCATGCTCATGGCTTTTATTAATTCGTCAAAAGCTTATATTTTCCTGTCACTAAATTGTTATTGCTAAAATGGGAAAAGTACTGTCATGCTGACACTACATTCTGCCTTTGATTTATTACTGATACCTCTTCCAAAGTGCTTTCAGTGAGAAATTACATCTGGAATGCTTCTCTGAAAAATTAGAGATATTCTCTCGGTGCTTGAGGGGTGTTTGATTGTCCATTACACTCGAGTGAATAGAGGAAATTGCAGAGGACTAAAGAAATTAATGCTAAAACAGGATCACAGATGCATGAACAGCTTCAGCTGAAATTTTTTGCACCCTTACTAGAAAGTAGGCTCCAGTGACCCTTACTAGAAAGTAAGTTCCAGTGACATGTGTGGGACTTTGTTCTGAGTAAACACGCATAGTATAGGGCAGTTTGAGTAGGATTAGAGTACTGTCACAGACAGATATCATAGGTGGAGATGAGTTTGGAATTCATGAGATCTGAACAATGTCAGCCAGTAGTTTGTTGTCATGGAAAGGTTGTAAAGGTTTTGGAAATCTAGTGTTTGTATATTTTTTCTGCATTTATAATAACTTTTCACTGTGGCTGATATACTAGGAGTGATATACTAGGGATTGTTACAGGAAACATCAATGATAAACTAGTCTTGGTGAGCAATGGATATGGGGTGTGTGTGTGTGTGTGTGTGTGTGTGTGTGTGTTTGAAATAGATTGAGAACAATACATTCTAACATCACATTGAAATGCTGCTCCAAAAAGCATTACTTGTGTGTAGGATCTATTGAATAAGTGTCCTTTAGGATAGAAAAAGGAGCAATAGTATTACAGATGAGAGGACTTCCATAGTCTTGAGTAAGCGTGCTTAACCGCAACAAAACTATTGGAGATAGAAAGGTATAAATAATGTAAATCCCTGCAGCGTCATTACAGTATTAAAGATATAAACAACAAGGAATTGGAACCTTATTTGTGGGAAACTCACCTCCAAACAAGTTTTTTATTTTTTCAACCTCCTGGCCTTACACTATTAGATGTCTCCCTGTTAAAATTCAAAAATCACAGAACTCTAGTGTTGGCTTGCCACCACTCCAAATAGGCCATAATAATTTCATTTTTGTTGCCCTGTTGGAAACTGGAACTGCCTCAGTGTCTCCTATAGAATCAAAATACCTGTTTCCAGTAATGCATAACAAAATGGGGAATTTAAGTGTGTAGTAAGCTGACACCATCAATAGTCAGTGGTTCAATTAAGGAATCACACAATGCCACACCATGTTTAAAGAATGTTAACTTTGAATTGACAAACCCTGGTCATGATACCATGGATACAGGGATTAACCTAAAGGTACATGCTGAGAGTACAGAAAAGATAAGCAGCTCTATCCAGTGGTGGCTGCTGCCCATTGGAGTTGTTGGGGCAGAGCACAGGGCAGCTAATGGTAGGCAGAACCAAGGGGTCACCATAGAGAGAACGAAGGGGTCTGCTCCACAGTAGCAACCCATTACATAGAAAGGACAAACTGAGGCATGCAAGTTAACTTCAAGACCATGAATTCAAAGCAAAGGGTTGGGAGGGCATTCTTTGACCCATACAGCAACATAAAAGCACTCCTTTGAATCCACATTTGTCTGCTCCAGTAGTAACCCACCATAAACAAAAAAGCAAACTGCAGCACGTAATTTCAAGATCACAAGTACAAAGCAGAATGGAGGGAGGCTCAACACAGTAAAGCACCCACGTTTTTTCTGCTGTACCAACAACCCATTGCATAGAAAGGCAAATTTAGGCAAGTAACTTCAAGATCATGAGTGCAAAGCAGACTGAAAAATAGGGGAAAGTGGGAGAGGGGAGAAAACGTGGGGGGAGGAAAAAGGAAAAATAGCGAAGTGTTGGGGGCTGTTATCACCCCCCCACACACACACACCAAATGTTCCAGTACCCTCCGGTCCCATTTTTAAAAGACACAAAAAAATATATATAGAGAAAAAAAAAGAAAAATTGAAAAGGAAAAAAAAGGGCAAGGTGTTGGAAACTCCAGGAACATCTGCCCCCCACAAACACATACATACCATGATCAATTACATGCTCCTAGGTCTCCAGTTCAAAAAGATATTTTACAAATTTAATTAAAAAATAGCTATGGGATCCCAGCCGCTCACCCCAGTACACACACACACACACTCATACACACACACACCCATCTGCAGCTACTGGTGCTTTCATACCTCCAAACTCCCTCTCAATGGCCATGCAAACACTGGAATAATTCCAGCCCCCCACCACAAGTACGCTGTTGGAGTCTGAAGGGCCAACCATTTCGGATACAAATACCTGAGTCACAATTGGTTCTGAGGGAACTGATCAGTGCCAAATATAGAAATCCATCAGAGCAGTCCTATTGGACACTCTGCCTGCTTGCTGCTTAGAGAAATTGCATTTGGAGTGAACAGAGGAGGAGACAGAAAGCTGGCAGGCATGTTCACGTGTGCCAGCCAGCCAGTTAAACCCTGCCCAGCCACTGTCAGCACTAGTGAAGGTAGGGAGAAGAGGTGAGGACAGTATAAAGTGCTACACAATCAGAGTAAGTGACTTGCTGTTCTCAAGGAAGGGAGAGTGAATGGGCTTCATTTGCAGTTCGCTGCCCCCCTGCCCTTATATAAGATATCACCTCTGGCTCTAGTCTTACCTGACCTTTCTCATTGTGCCACCATGACTCTAGAAGAACCGAGAGAGAGAGAGAGAGAGAGAGAGAGAGAGAGAGAGATCTAACTTCCTTATTGCTTGCTTTTAAGCATGCATTAAGGATAGTTAAATTTTTGTTGGCATTTTATTTTTAAAGGATCTGTTGTTTCTGCTTCTGCTTTTACTAGGGCAAGGGGAGATTGGTAATTTTATTCTATTTTCAATTGTATAGTTACATTTTTCATTAAATTATTGTGAGCTATCATGAGATGACATTTGCTTGAAAGGGCAGGATATAAATTTTGGTATAAATAAATAAACAACCCATGCTTGGAAGCTCAAACTATGATCTGGGTTCTATCCTGCAGTTTGCATAAAAGATTGTATGGTGTGATGGCTGAACTCAGCCTGTGTAGGTAGAGAAGCACAATTGTAAATAGTTGTTTGTGCCTAATGTTGTCAATGCAGCAGCACCCAGGACCAGTGGTGGCTGGTGACCCCAGTTCTGGAGGGGCTGTGATTTCATTCAGAGTTTCTTAATGGTGCTATCCAAGATTCTGAAAGGTTCTATCCAAGGTGCCAAACCCTAGTGCCCAAATGGGTTCAGCCCCTTGGATAGCACCTTCCAGCACCTTGGATAGCAGAGTTTTGGCTAGGGTAACTAAAACCCTGAATGGAATCACAGCCCCTCCAGTACTGGAGTCACCGGCCACCACCGTTCAGTACTAGATAAATAAGGCTTGTTGCACAGATTAACTGTGTTGTTTCCAGTTTCGATAGCCCCTTGATACAGAGATAACAGTTAACTTGTGTATCTGCAATTTGAGAAGAGGTACAATCTGCCCCGGTTCTTTTGCAGCATGCCTTTGGCTTGACAGCTTTGCTTCTGTTTAAGAACACTGAGTATTTCCTCCATTTATATTGATGGATGTTATGTGTACTTTGCTTGACTAGGACCCAGCAGAGGTTATAATGCACACATCAAACCTGCACTTGCCAAAAATGTTGCTTGCATCTAATGAATGGACAGCATCCATATTGCCCTTCCTCTGTTTGAATATGTGTTTTTAAACACAATGATTTTCGAAATACCATATATAAAAAATCACATTAATATTTAAGATAGGTGTTGTATTGTTTTTATATCTATATTTGCATATAATAAAATTAATGCAATAGATCACAAATTGTACATGTGAATATATCCCAGAAACATTAGACTGCAGTCATTACTTTAAAGAGGATTTTTTTTCCCCTCTAAAAGTTGATGGCTGATACGGTTTCATACTCTTTCAATTCAAAATGAAACCAATCTAAAATTATAAGAAATCATCAAAGGCTTAAAGATCTTTAAATTTTCAAAGCAAATTAATTTTTAAATATTCAGATGTGTCTCAGTGGAAAGCTTGCAAATTAGTTTTCATCTTTTAAAAGTCCACAGCGTTAAGAATCAATCCTATAAGTGGTTTATTCTTGAAGTTTCTACTGAAGTCAACAGGAGATAGTGGGAATATTCAAGTAAACAACATTCATAATGCAGGATTAAGCACTTTAGCTGATGGCTATCTGGGAATCTCTTGGCTGCTTATACAGTGTAAAATGCAGAACTGAAACTGTTCATTAAGCTATTTGAGTTTTTCTCAGCAAAATGGAAATATCCAGCATTATGTTTAGGATTTAAAATTAAGTCTTTTTTTAATTCACAAGTATAGATAGATAAGCATTGCATAATTTCATCTTTTTTCCATATGGTGAGCATCAGATTGTCAAAACTGATATTAGATATAAAATAGTAGCCAAACAAACACAATATTCTGCAGATGTGATTTAGAACTTCCAAGGACACAATCCTATGCATGCTTATACATAAAAAAAGTCCTACAACTCCCAGCATTGCCCAGACAGCAAGGCTGGCTGGGGAATGCTGGGAGTTGTAGCACTTTTTTCTGTATAAACATGCATAGGACTGCTCCCCAAGTGACACTCTGGCCCTGTTCAAACATCACAGTAAGCCATGATGGTTAGCATTTTTGAGCTAACCATGATGGCTTTGCATGATGTCCGAATGGCGATTTTCCCAACCACAGGTTTATTAACCTGGACTAACCACAGTCACTAATCACTTCCTGCAACATAGTTAATGGCCCTAACCATGGTGTAGAGTGATGTCTGAACAGGCCCCCATGGTTAACTGAATAGCTACCACAGAGCTCCATGGCAAGAGAGGCTGAAATTGGCCCAGCCCCTCCTGCCAGTGCTCCAGATCTTCATGGTCAAAATCTGCCTAGAAACACATGATGCAGCAGCCAAGAGCCAGCCTCCTCACTCTCTATCCCTGCCCACAGTACGAAAATTGGAGAAGCACATGGGGAGAAAAGATGCTTTCAGTCCCACACACCACTGTTATTGGCACAGCAACTTTTACCACTTGCACTCCCAAATACAAGCACCTGTGTCTGTCATCATGATAAGGGAAAACATCCCTACCCATCTGGCAGCTGGCCAAGCAGTGTCATCCCTGCCTCAAATGGCACTCCTGCTCCCAAACTGGCACCCCACAGCCCCCATGAAATGGCTGCCCGTGGCTGCTGTGGCACTGAGCCCCAAGATGGCTGCCGGCTGCCGGCTGCTGCTGCAGCACTGAGCACCAAAATGGCCACCCACAGCAGCTTCCTCCACTGAGGCCCCAAAATGGCCACCCACAGCAGCTTCCTCCACTGAGGCCCCAAAATGGCCACCCACAGCAGCTTCCTCCACTGACGCTGCTGGGATGCATGGCCACCTGTCTGGAGTACTGCAGAGTTTAGTGGTAATCATGGTGGTTAGTGAGTGGTTAAGCTAACCACACTGCAGGCTGTGGTTACCTGCACGTGTGGCAGGGATTCTTGCAGTGGTTAGCACTGACCACCCTGCACCATGGTTAGCCTAACCACCCTTCCCCAATGTGCATCTGAACAGGGCCTCTTTCACTTTATATTTGTCCTAGTTTATATTAAGCCAGACAAACAGAAAATGTTGAACTCATAGGGTTGTGCTGTCAGAAATCAAAGGCCCTCTCCATCACTCATCCATACTTCCAAGCCTTAGGGAGGTGCAGTTCTATACCAAATTGGAAGACTGGCACTGACAACAGATTATTTCAGGTATTTATTTCCTATGCAATGTAGTGATTCAGTGAGTTCTTGTTTTAACATCATGATGTATTGAGTCTCCCCCCTCTTTCTTTTTCTTTTACTTGCCACTGAGGTATCATTTTGTTAATGCCATCCTTCTGCTGTAGGGGTACTACTTAGTGCTTCCTTAGGAATGTATTAATGTATATGCATCTTTGATCCATTGCAACTGAGCTCGTGAGTTACAAACAGGACTATTGAAACAATAACACAGCATTTAAGTCTTCAGAATGACAAATGCTGCCAAGTTTCTGACAGTGTTTCCTTCAACCTACATACACTCTAAGCTTCAAGTCAAATATCTGTAGTGTCTGTAACAATCCACATGGAACCACGTTACTTTTTGTTTGTTTTTCTGTAAACAGCATATGTCTTACAATATTGTTGATCTTACTATGAAAAAGAGTCATCTCAAGATTCTTAGGGTTTTATTTTATAAAGCTGAATTCTTTCCAGCAGTTTATGGGGAATAGTAGAGTGGGTTTTTGAGTGTTTGTTCACTTTTTGGATGTTCAGCCATTCATTGCTAACTGGGCACCTATCTGCTAACATTTTGCAGACATTGCTTCCTCAAGAGCAATAAAGGTTTGTGCAATTCCCATCTACAGTTCTGGCTTTTAAAGAACAGTTAAGTGGTAGAAGATGCTATAGATGGAGCCCTATATTTCAGAGTTTTAGTAGCCCTTTGATGGTTGATGTCAGAGTTACAACTGAGCAGTATTGAACTGGATTAAGTCTCTCTCTCTCTCTCCACCGCTGGCTTTTTTTTCTGTTGGTGGAAATAATCGCAATCAGGAATAGTTAATGCTGTGCTTTACCTAGCATGGCTGTGTAAACAGCACCCAATGATGCTCTGTAGAATGTGGCTATGCATATGAGCATTTGGTTATGCCAAAACTTTCTCATGAGCTACAGCTGCTACAACCACTGCTTGCAATTATTGTGAATCTTTGTTACATAAACTTTCCTGATTGAGTTAATATGAATGGTGGGAAGAAGATCACCTACATATATTTCTGAAAAACTGAGCTGCACTCCTGTTCCAGTGTATTTATTTTAAACTACGAACATGCTTGGCCAAGACAGATGGCATCCATTGCCAAATGCATATCTTTCCTGCAGGTTCCAAATCCACAAAACAAGAAGCCTTTTGATATTTGAAGCCTGCCAGAGATAGCCAGAACCATCTCCTTTTTAATTAATACCTTCCTAACCATTCTCCTAGGCCCAAAAAGTGAGAAGTGTGCCTGTTTGGCTATGTGCTGCTCATTGGACTGGTTAAAATGTATTTACATGGGATGCCTAGATTCCTGGCTCACAGCCATTAAAATAAACTAAGATCCCTGTATTCTTTGTCATCTTGTCACCTCACCTCCAACCGTCCAAAGAAGCTGCATGTGTTGAATGACACCAACGTTGTGAGTGTTTTTCCTCCAAGAGGTTAGCATGGCTTAGGGTGCAATCCTACTGAGAGAGACGGTCACCTCGACCTCCTCTGTAGTCGGAGGCAACCGTCTATCCAATGCAGGGCGGCTGAAGCATGGAGGATTCCCTCCATGCTCCAGCTGCCCTGCAGTTTGCCTTAGACACCTGATTTTGGGCATCTAAGTGAGGCTTCGGGGAGGGGGTGGGAACAGGGCTGGAGACTGCATAGGAAGCTGTGTAAAAAAGCTTCCGCAGTCTCCTCCCTTCCCCGCACCCGGGAATGCCCCCTTTTTGCCCTGTTCATGCTCCGTGATACAAGCACCGACAGGCACAGAGGGGCAGCCCCTGCGGTTCTCTCCAGCCCAGCTATGAGGGGGAGGGGGCAGGGAGCACAGTTTCCCAGCTCCCAACTCATAGCACTGTGTATGAGCTCGGAGCTGGGAAACTGAAAAATCCTATCTCCTCCAGGCTCTGTCTAGGGGACACAGGATTGCTCTCTTAGCCAGCTTTTAAACATTTTTTTTTCAAGTATGTATCTGCCTTCTTCCTTTTGTCTCTTCATTATCTTGCTTTAAATAAACGGCTATTTATTTATTTATTTATTTATTACATTTCTATACTGCCCAGTAGCTGACGTTCTCTGGGTGGTTCACTACAATTAAAAACACAAAATACAGCATATAATACATTATAAAAATTTAGAAGTTTAAAACTACAGTATAAAATAAAAATAAAAACCAAAATAAAACCTAGCAGCAATACAGAGATTTAAAATACAATAACAGATTTAAAACAACTGAACTAAAAGACTAAAATGGATGGCAAAATATATAGATCTTCACCTGGTATGGGAAAGAGGACAGTGTAAGCACCAGATGAGCCTCTCTGGGAAGCTCATTACTAGGGCTGTGCAAGGACCCCCCTATCTGACTCAGAAGCTGCTTTGCGGCTTTGGACGTGGGCCTGTTTCAGCTCAGGCTGATTTGGGAGGCCCCTGACCTGACACAGCTCCAAACCCGAAGTGGGATTCGGATGCCAAACCCCGCTTCGGGTCCCCCCCTGACACCCCTGCGCAACCCCCCAGCTCCTTTCTTGGGCCTCCTCCTCCTCAACTGTCGCCTTCTCCATCACCACGCCGCCGCACTGCCACCTTCTCTGCCATCTCTGCTGCTGCTGCTGTGTTCTCACTGCCACTGCCACCTTCTCCATTGCCACCACCGCCTTCTCCACCGCCACCCGCCACCACAGCCACCGCAGCCACCATCTCCTGAGGCCTGGATGCGCGGCGACTCTTCTTTCAGGGAGTCTTCATTTTTAAAATGGCAACCTCCTGGAGTTTTAAATTTTACATTTTAAAAATGGCAACTCCCTGCAAGAAGAGTTGCCGCGTGTCCAGGACTTGGGAGATGGCAGCAGCGATGGAGAAGGTGGCGGCGGAGAAGGCAGCAGCGGTGAAAGCAGAAGTGACCTCCCCGCCGCTGCCTTCTCCGCTGCCTTCTCCACCACCACCATGCCACCGCCATGCCACCGCTGCCTTCACTGCCATTGCTGCCTTCTCTGTTGCTGTCACTGCTGCTGCCTTCTCCGCCACCGTGCGCCGCCACCGCCATCTCCTGAGGCCGACTCCCTGCAAGAAGACGAGTCGCCGTGCATCCAGGCCTCAGGAGATGGCAGCGGTGGCAGTAATCTGGCCCCAAGCTGTTTAGGGCTTTGAAAGTTAATACCTGCACTTTGAATTGGGCCCAGAAATAGACTGGCAGCCAGTGTAGTTGGAAGGACTGGCATAATATGATCACATTGGCTAGTCTCCATTCACAGTTCTTTCAATCTAGACCTGAGGTTTGGGACGCCAGGTCTTTTCACCACCCAAGTCGCTTGGAGTTAATGGTACCTACAATTTCATTTTACTTATTATATTTCTATACCATCCCATAGCTGAAGCTCTCTGAGCAGTTCACAAAGATTAAAAACCAGTAAAAATGCATTATACAAAGTGCAAAACCATTTCCCCAAACCATATAAGCAGACAGCAAACACAGAGACAACATAGATTTAAAAACAATTTTTGAACAATCAACCACAGACTATGCAGGACCTGATGAAAAACCCATTATATGCTGCCAAATGCCTGAGAGAAAAGGGCAATTTTAAATTAGTGCTGAAAGGATAACAATGTTGGCGCCAGAAGGGCTTATTGGGGAGATCCTTCCACAATTGGGGGGCCACCACCGAGAAGGCCCTCTCCCTTGTTGCCACCCTCCAAGCCTCCCTCGGAAGAGACACCTGGAGGAGGGCCTTGGATGCTGAACATAGTGTATGGATCGGTTCATGTTGGGAGAGTCATTCCAATTGCCTAAGGGGAGCCAACCCTAGCCTGGTGCCCTCCCTCCAGATCTGTGGGGACTACAACATCCATAATCCCCCAGTCAGCTATGGGGGAGATGAGGAAAGCAAGCCACCCTTGCCTGTGGTGGTGAGAGGGTTCTAGCTGATCACTACCACTCCCAGGCAGATAATTATCTTGGAGTTGTAGATTTTGTCCCTGGCCAGAGTTAGAGTGAAAGGGGAGGTACTGCCAGAAACCTAGGGATGGACGAAAGTCCCTTACCTGGTCCCGCAGCTGCTTTTGGTGGGGGGGGCGCTCCGTTTCTCCCCCCAAAATTCTTGGCAGGTAGGGAGGGGCGCCCCGCCCCTCCCCGCCGAAATTCTGGCCAGGGGGGAGGCGCCCCATCCCTCCCTGCCAAAATTCTGGCCGGGGGGGAGCGCCCCCCTGCCTCTCCGGCCGCGAAAGAAAAAAGTTATGTAAAAAAAAAAAGTGATAGGCTACGTAACGATTTACGTAGCCTATCACGGCTAGATTTTCAAAGTCAGCCATGATAGGCTACGTAAATCTTTACGTAGCCTATCACGGCTGACTTTGGAAACAAAAAAAAAGCACGTGCACAAATGGGGCCGCCTATGGGCGCCGCCATTTGCGTTCCTTATTTGGGCACGGGTAGTCTACGTAAAGATTTACGTAGACTACAGCGAAAATAAGGGCAATGCAAATAGCGTTGCCCTTATTTTCGCCATAGTCTACGTAAATCTTTACGTAGACTACCCGTGCCCAAATAAGGAACGCAGATGGCGGCGCCCATGGGTGCCGCCATTTGCGTACGCATTTTTTTTTTCAAAGTCAGCCGTGGTAGGCTACGTAAAGATTTACATAGCCTATCATGGCTGACTTTGAAAATCTAGCCGTGATAGGCTACGTAAATCGTTACGTAGCCTATCATGTGTTTTTTTTTTTTTTTTTTTACTTCACTGGGAAATGGCGGCGGCGGCAGCCGGTCAGAAGACGGCTGCCGCTGCCGCCGCCGAACCACCACCGAACCGCTGCTGGGACCCACCGCCGAGAGGGACATTCGCACGAGGTAAGTCCCATCCCGGGGTGGGGCGGGGGGGTGTCAGAGAATTTCCCCACCAATTTCGGGGGGCTGAATGCGTTGGCATTCGGCCTCCCGGAGATTCGTGGAGAAATTCTCCGACATCCCTACAGAAACCTACTAATCTCATAAAAGTGTGGACCATTCACCTAGTTACAGTATCATTCAAGCAATCCTCATGGTGAGGAGCAAAATCTGGCAACTGAACAGGATGCGCGAGTTCAGTGTTTTTTGGTGGGGGCAGGTTGCATGCTGATAACGGTGGATGTTTTGGTGGTTGGGGCAGCTTCCTCATTTCTTTTAACTTTAAACAATCTTGCTTCTGCCTGTGGCCAGCAAGTGTTTGTGGAGGCCACCATGTCTCCCCCCCCCCCATAATGCACCAGAATACTGGTGTCCAGGACATTTGGGCATGGGAGGTCACTTCATATGTGTGGCTTTCTTCAGACACCTGCTAAATTAGACACACACACACACCCCAGTAATCTCTGGGTATCGCTCACTGAATCTGCAGCTGTTTTTAAAACTGTGCAAGGCTGTTGGTACAGGTCCTACCACTGTCATTGGTGCCACTGCTGATATTGGGTTCTCCACCCCCAGCACCATTGAAACAATGTACTGCTGTGTAGGTTGGTTGTAATAACAAGAACTCTAGGGAAATGGGACACGTCCACAGTTGTTTGAAGCAAAAAAGTATATGAAGTATACTTTATAAAATACTTTATAAAAAAAGTATATGAAGCGTAAGCAAAGCAGAACTGTACAGCATTTTGTATAAGCCACATATACGTTAAAAAGATCATAGATGTGAGTTTCAGGAAAGAAGAAGAAAACAAATCTGTAATCTGTGCATGGGTTAGATAAAAGGAGGGTTACTTGGTGTTTAGGAAATAGTGGTTTTGAAAAGAAATTAAATTTGATTACTGTTGTGATGACATTTCATGCAGGGCACGTTAAAACATTTCAGCATTCTCTGAATTACTGGATACTCCTTGAGTTTGGATGTCACTCTTGTTCTTCAGTACCACATAAATATTTGCTTTTATGGGCTCAGATTTTGGCATCTCTGCACTATATTCTGAAAAATGGACTGAGCTGAGTTAAAGTATTTGTAAGAATCAACCCTATGTATTTCTTATATTTTGTATTTCTTATATTTTGAATTTTATATTGGAGGCTTTTGTATACTACATGATGTTTTATGGTTTTTATTATGTAAGCTCCCTTGAGTTTCTATATTTATAAAGAAAGGCAGGGTACAAGTTACAAAAAAAAGTGTGTGCGGGTGGGTGGAGAGAGAGAGAGAGAGAGAGAGAGAGAGAGAGATGGTGTAGCATGGTGACTAGCTACAAATCAGGAAGTCCCTGGTTCAGATCTCACCTCTGACATGAACTCACTAGGTAGACTTAGGCAAACCACTCTCTTTCAGCCCATCATCTGCAATATGAGAATAATAATAGCAACCTACCTTACAAGATTGCTGTAAGGTTTACAACAAAATGTTACATTATGCACTTTGAACATTTCAAAATACTAATCAAATGCTAAGTATCATCATCATCACCAACAGGTCAAAGGTTTATTACATTACCTTAGGAGTAATTTCCTTATTCACAATTGACAGATGCACTCGAAGGCTGCTTTCTTCAAGCCAGTTTGAATCTTATGTATTAGAAGGTATTGGAAATGCAATAATGTTTTGTTCAAGACCATCATTAGCCTTATATCCTTGCTAATGATGTCTTTTCCAAATGTCTGACATGTGGATGTCTCCTCTATGGTCAAATTGCTTTCCTCCAGAGTTAATTTCAGGGTATGGATCTGACTGTTAAAGCATTCCCTCATCCACAGGGACATAGAGGCATGCTCAAATGTAACATCTTAATTAGCCCTATGATACTGAGCCTTTGTGCATTTCTGGTGATATATCTGGGATGGGAGACAGCGAGTCTTCTCAGCTAGGCACATTAGAAGAAAATCTGGCCATTTTTACAGATTAAGAAAGAGTGAGTTGTGTTTCTAACTCTTAATGGTCTACAAAGCACTGTGACTGAAATTAAATGACCCTGTTTTTTAGCTGAAGTGCCACACAACTTTTGCCCCGTTATCCTACACTATTTTCTTGTACACTATTGTACACTATTTTCATTTCTTCATACAATATGCTTGCCTCTGTTGCAATAGAGCTTGAACATTACCTGCGCCCCACCATTTTATATTCATACTTTCTGTTTTCTTCTTGCCAGGGTTTAGTGCTTTACATTTGTCTTGGTTCTAACTTGAATTCAGTTGCCTTTTATTCTTTGCAGAGCAGTACTCCAGTTCATCAGTTATCTTGAATTTCAGTGCTGTCTTCTACTATTTCTAACATATTTTTAATTATAACATTGCAACAAAAGAAAAGAAAAAAATGTAGCTACATAGATTTGAATATATCAGCATGAAATATCTATCTATCATCTATCTATCTATCTATCTATCTATCTCAATATGAATATATGAAAAGTGTGTGTGAGAGAGAAAAAATACAGGTTTCTAACAACTATGCATAAACTTAGCAGACCAAATATCCAAATAAGTATCCATTTGCAGGTGATGTCTATACACAACCTGTTCAAATGTTGAAAACGTTATAAGGTCTTCAATCCATTGCATTGTAGGAGGTGAGTGTTTATCCTTCCAGTGTTGTAATATCAGTCTTTTCACGGTCAGAGGGGTGCAAAGAATCCATTTGTGCTGACCATGCATTAATTTCCAGGAAGCATTGCCTAAACATATGCTTAGAAGAAGCATTAGCTGTGTTACATGTCCAGCAATTAGCCGACTTAGACAAACCCTTATTAAAGAGACGCTGTAGTGTCCAGTAGACACAAAATAAAAGTTTTTGCTGAATATGATGCAACCTGAGATCCATAGATGCATCATATACAAATGCCAAGGCGGCGATCCATTGATTAGCCAAAATGGCACAATCCAGTTCCCTATTCCATTACTGCTTAAGACCCTGTATATCATATTTATTCACCAATAATAAGTATGTATAGACATGTATTGTAGGTTGATTTGCCTGATTGGTCCCAAGAAGTGCTTCCAATAGCGAGGGAGATGCTGAAGCTGTAAAAGCAGCAGAGCGAAACCTAGATACTGACAATTGTTGCCATTACTAGTATTGCCATTCAGCCATAGCTGGTAAACCATATTTAGCCCACAAAATAGAGAATGACAAAAACTCATCATCAAAACCTACCAATTGATCCAAGGAAAAAATGGCCTTATCCTTGTCTTCCACAAAAACATTTTCTTACCATTTTTTAAATCTGGATTTCACAGCATCAATTTAGCATGAGAAAATGGATCAAAATGTAATTGATGTAACATTATACGCCACACATCTCTAACTACTGTAACTGTGGGAGGAGCCCTATGCATTCTAATATGCCTAGAACCTAATGTCATCCATTGAGAGAGAGGGTCCAAACAAGAAGATTCCAAAACTGACCAAAGTGGAAAATCTGAGCTACACGGAAAAGGCCAAAAGTTAGTACAAGTCAACAAATACGCCTGATGATATGAAGCAAGATCCAGAAAACCAAACTCTTTAATGGGAAGCTGCATCCTTTTCAAAGATAATGGTGGTGGAGAAGAACTGTCCCCAAAAGAAATTGTTTTTTTACTTTTTTGAAAATATTTTCCAGGTATAGATAGAGGAATCCCACATATAGCCTAAACAATCCAAGGTATAAGATTCATCTTGCCCCACAAACTCAACTTGGAGGCTTACGGTCATCCTATGCAGGGCAGGAGGAGCAATGAAGGTGACCTTCGCCTCCCGTGCTGAATTTTCGCTAGATGGGCTTTTTTGCCCATCTAGCTAAAACATCTTGAAGGGGGAGGGAAGGAGGCTGGGGAGGCCTCAGGCTAGCTTATATCCTGGCCTCTCCAGTCTACTCCCCTCTCTGCCCACTGAAATGCCTCCTTTCCTCACTCTCCGAGGTTGCATTCCCAACCTTGGAGAGCAGCTGGCACAGCTCTTTCCATACTGACTGCAAGAGGGAGGGGTGCCAGAGCTCCAATTCCCAGCTCTGACATCAGAGCACCATCTCCGATCTTGGATCTGAGAATCTGAACTATTCTTTGGCCCCTTCAGATGCTGTCTAGGGGCCATCGGTTCATTTCCTTAGAGAGTATAATTAATGGATTTTTTTGCCATCTTACTTACTGTGTTTTTTATTATTAAAAAGCTGATAAAACCATAAATAGAAAGAGAAAACTGTGGCAAAACATAGTGATTTGAGGGGGGAATCCATTCACTTCCTCTACCGTGCCAGATCCCTCAGTGTTTATATATGAACTACTTAGAAGGGTCTAAAAAAGCACAGTTCTGAGAGCTGCAGTTCCACATCTTGCAATCTCAGTGCTGATTAAAGTTGAGATGAAGCAGGGGAGGTCATATAAGGAAACGAGTACTTAGTTTGATTACGGGTGTTGAAAACTCATACTTGTCATTCCATGTTGCAAAATGTATCAATCTATTAGATGTCATTAAAATGCTGATTTTAAAGGAACTGACATTGAGCTAATGCATTGTCTCCACTGTCACTTAATTGAATTGAGAAAATTAGGCAATAATTAAAAGCCTGCTGTACTCAGATAACAGGCAAGATATTGTGGCCTAGTGACAACATAAAGGAGATGGTTAACAGAAGACATCAAGGCGTAATACTCTGTTCAACTAAACAGAACAAAGAATTGTCATCTGTTCCAGTTCACAGGAAAGGCACTGATTGGACGCAAACAATGGTGCAAAAGATATTAGCAATTCCGCTTGCTTGAGCTCTGGAACAAAAACATCAAGGGGCATCTGGAGCGCCATGAGATTACGAGCATAGTCACCGCTTTTAGTTATACTTCCCCAGAGGTGACTACAAAGATAAACATTAACAGAACAATCCTATTATGGGTGGGTGGGGGGAGAACTGGAGGATTCACCATATCCAAAGCCCTACTAGGCTCACACCAACATGGTGGAAGGGAGAGAAGAGCAGTGGTGTCCCTCCCTTTTGGTCATTTCCCCCTCTTCTGACTTGGAGGAAATTAATCTATGCTCCAACAGTGGCATAGATTTGCTTCTGGTTTGGGGGTGTTGTTGTTGTTGTTATTGTTATTACTGTTATATCAATGCATAGACCACTTGACTATATCTTAAAAGACATCTCAAAGGTGTTTACAACATAAAATTTAAAATACAAAATATCTTTGTTAAGAAATATTTTAAAAATAAAATAAACATCCTCAATTAAAAAATCAGAACTGAAGAACTAACTGTTCTGGGGGAATGGGAAGACTTTGGATCCTGTGGATTGAAGGGTTCTCCTGAATGTCCCCTTAACTCACTCATGGAATGCCCCCTTTTTGCCTCTACTGACGTCTGAGCTCAAAAATTGGAGAAGCAAGCGCTTTGGCGCTTTCCACAGTGTGTGTGTATGGGTGTGTGTGTTCAAGGTTGGATCTCCCCTCTGAAGGTGGACCTCTCTATCTGGCCTTAGAGAGTGAGATCCAAAACAAGGCCAGAAGTGAGCAGGGCCAGAGCCAACCCCTCCCTCCCACACAGTCCCTCCCTCCCTCTCTCTTTCACACACACACACACACACACACACACACACCTTCCAGCCATTCAGTTATCTCTCTCTTTGCTTGTGTGTTTGTTTCTCTCCCCCCCCCTCCATTGCAATTAAGCTGTTAAAAGCCTCCATTTCTATCAGCGCAGGGGATTCTTGTGCAGGGGCAGGGTTGGGGGCTGGGCCAAGAGAGGAGGCTGCAGGCTGAATGGGGAGCTACCTGAAGGCTCTACATGCCTGGTATTGTGCTTTCATTTGTTCAAAATGCTTGTGTACATTTTCTGACTGTAACCTTTGCAACAACCCCATAAGGTAGGTCATTATTATTATCCCCATCTTGCAATTGTGAAAGTGCGGGTGAATGAGAGAGAAGTTTGCTTAAGGCTACCTACTGAGTTCATCACAGAGGTGAAAATCAAACCAGGGACTTCCTGATTCAATCTCTTAGCACTCAGTTCTAATGAACAAATATGGAAGAATTGTGGATTTTTTTTGTTTTGTTTTTTAAGGCCACTTCTAGTTAAGGTGTCAGTGGAGTCAGAAAATGACTCTTGGGTGATCAGAAAGCACAAGAAAAATAGTAGATGTTTTAACTTCTCCCAGTTTCCCTACCAGCAGTGATCACTGAAGGGATTGACTCATGATGTCTGAAACACTTAAAGTTCTCAGTACTAAGCAAATCTTTTGCTGATTGTTTTGCAGGTACATGCTGAAGTACCTGACAGCCACTGTCAGAGTTTTTCAGTCCCCTTGCTTGACTCCATAATTAAGCTTTGCTTGTTCATTAAAGATGAAAGTACAAGTGACGTGCAAAGCAGTTCCTGGATGTACTGAATTAGAAAAATATATATTTAACATCCCTTTTTAAAACCTCTGTTATGGTGCCAAGCTGATACAGAGTTCTGTCAGGGTTTCCAGTGAGTCGGACCCCGGTATGCCACTGTGCGACTCGACAAAGGATGCAGCTCTTGAAACCAGGATGCAGTTGTAAAGGCAGCCTCGTCACATCCCATCCATTCCCTCTATGCTCTTATGGTCCATTCCTCCCCCACCCCAGCTGCTCTGGTGAGCAGGACTCTGGGCCTGTTGCAGAGCAAATGTGCAAGGGAGATGGATGATGAGCCATGAAAAGTTTATTTTTCAACTGGATATTTAGTGGACATATTGGTTGCATCCAGACCGAGTGGGAAGGAGCACACTGCCTCTGGTGTGCTCTTCACTTCCTCTTTCAGTGACGGATCTACAGTTGCCAGTTCATAGTTCGTTAGTGTGACATCCAAGCCCAGACACTCTGGATTGTTTAGGGGTTAAATAACCCAGAGTTAACCTACAATTTGTTGTGGGGTTAACCCTGGGATGTTTAACCCCTAAACCCAGAGTGTCCAGGTTTAGACATCATGCTAATAACCTACAAATCGTAAGTTGTTAACTGAAAGAAGAAGTGAGGAGCATGCCATGTGCTCACTCACTCCCACTTCTGCCTGGCAGTTCATTGGTTAATTAGCCCATGATTGCGCATTATGCGCAAAATAAGCCTATGTCTAGATTGTAAGAAGGCAATCCTGGCCTCACCAGCTTGTAGTTCTGCATGGGAGGTAGGGACTTGGCAGAAAGTTATCCGCATCTTCATAAAACTACAGTTTTGGTGAGGAAGGCACAACAGAGCAGAGGCTACTCTGATTGAAGAATCTCTCCTACCTTATGAGATTTGTTCTTACCAATCTCTGACCCATGAGACCCTTGTGGTTCTCATCTGTTTTGTCTTCTGTCCCAAATATTTCCATTGGACTACTGCAACCTATATGAAAATTCAGAATGAGCTGGGGATTTTTAGGAGCTCTATACGCGGGACCCCAGAATTTTAGAACACTGGTTTCATCACAACAGTTGGACGGGACGAGACAATCCTGGGGACAACAGTCTTGAGATGCAGCGTGTTCTTGTCCTGTACATTGTGCATGGTCATGCGTACATCTCCTCCCTATTGCTGGCAAAAGTGTGTGTGCGTGCGTGCATGTGCACATGCATGTTCGTAGATAAGGGGAGCTGAACTGTTTAGATCAGCCACCCTCAACCTGGTGCCACCATATGTTTTGAACTACAACTCCCAAGATTCCTGACTATGTTGCATGGAGCTGATGGGAGTTGAAGTCAAAACATCTCAAGGGCCTCTGGTTGGGGAAGGCTGCCTAAGATCAATGTATGGTTTGAGAATGTAGCAATTGTGGAGGTGGCTGATGGAGATTTTCTGGAAAGTGCCTATCAAGGAATTTGCAAGAGACGAAGGGTGCAATCCTATGCATGTTCAGACAGGAAAAAGGCCTACAGTTCCCAGCATACCCCAGCCAGCATGGCTGGCTGGGGCATACTGGGAGTTATAGGCCTTTTTTTCTGTCTAAATGTGCAAAGGATTGCACCTAAAATCACCTACAAGATTCAGAAACCACTGTTACAAAGGTATGCTGCATTTAGAAGACTTAAATACCAATTGCACAGTAAGTATGTCAGGGTTTAAAAAATATTGTTGTATACAGTAGATGTATTTTTAGTATAGTAATGCTTATTATACACAGCTGTTTTAAAAAACTGCAGGAAACAAGTAAGCTTAGGGCTACAATGCTAGGCACAGTTGCAGTGCAATCCTACTTAGAACTAGAGATGTAAAATTTCCAGAAATTTTGAAGCCATAGAAAAAAACCATTTTTTCCTTTTTTTTTTTGCAGGGAGGGAACGGAAATTTTGGGGAAAATTGAAAAATAAACAAGACTTATTTTTTTAGCACTCCTTTCAGATCTAAAGTCACTTTGTTACTTTAGGACAGCCTTTCCAACCTGGTGCCCTCCCGATGTTTTGAACTTCAGCTCCTATCAGCCTCAAGCAGGATGGCCAATAGTCAGGAATCCTGGCCATTTGTAGTCCAAAACATCTGTAGGGCACTAGGCTGAGGAAGGCTGTTTTAGGAACATAAAGCAGGCTTTACATTCCTGAAGTTATATTATGTATAACTTGGTTTGGTCATAAAATTATCATTATATTTGAAAACTTTAAAAACTGAATTCAGTTAGGAAATTTGTAATTAGTGTCTGAATAAACTATACTTTAAAAAAGTAATATACCAAACATGGTTCATTTTATGAGCAAACCAAGTTATACATAGCATATTTTAGGTTACTAGTCTTTGTCTGACCAGAGGGAACTTCGGCAGGTAGTCCCTGAAACATCTGAAACATCCTAGAAGACAGAAGAAGCAGGAAGAGCTGGAGGCAGAGGAAGACAAGTCCAGAAACACAGGACTACATAGAATAAAACCCAAACTGTCAAGAATGAATATTTTCTTCCATATTGTGATATGGTGACTCTACTTACATGTTGGGAAACTGAGCATAACTTGGAGCATCCCAAAATGTTTATCAATAATAGATAATAGATTTATCAGTAATAGATACATTAGATCAATAATTTTAATAAAAAAAATAGAAGAAATAACTATGCTGAGAATCTTACAGAGAGGATTAAAAAAGATTTTTCCCCCATGGCTTCATTATTTCCAGACATTTTACATTTCTAATTTTTCTATAAAAGTTTACATAGTTTTTAGAAATCATGGGGGTGGTAACAATATATAAGCACTTTGTCTTAAATTCTTAAAGAAAATATTTCATAATTCAAAGCTGTTCAATTTTTTGCCCCCCCCCCCCCCCCCGCCCCCAAATGGTCCTTGGAAAAAAATGGAAAAAAACTGGGTTTTTTTCTCCAAATTGTTCCATTTTTTTTTCTGGGCCTTCACATCTCTACTAAGAAGGAAACCTCATTGAGTTCCCAGGATTGCAGCCTTAATTAGAAGGAAGCCGCATTGAACACAGTATTTCTAAGTAAATATGCATAGGGTCAGACTGTAGAACATATGGTCTAAACTTGTAGTTTACAAGATCTCCATTGTGCCTAATGGCAAAGGGTGAGTATACCTTCCTTGGTATTACTGTGCAACAAACATGCTATAATGTCAAAATCTGTGAGAGAGCTAGTATTGCGTAAAGGATTAAGCGAAAGATTTTGTCAATAAAGTGATGCAGTATTATCACCGAATCGATGAAACAGAAGCTGTGTGGTTGCACCTCTCCTACATCCTGGAATACACATTGAAATTCTTTCTCATGACATACCACATAGTTGCAATAATACATTTTTTTCACTTACAAAAGAAATTACTGCCTGCAACTTTTCCTAAGCCAGTGTATTCCCCTGCCTCCTGAAAGAGCACTGCAGAGAATTTCCTCATATGTGTCTGGCTCAAGGTTTGTTTTATTTTTGTTTAAGGTCAAAATAGAAGTTATCTGGCGGCTGATCTGAAAGTAAGCCATGGTCAGTTTATTTTCTTTAGTGCGGCTGACACTTTAATCTGAAGAGGACAAACACGTTTCTATGCCCCTGAGCTTTGGCAATGTATAAATGAGCAAACATACAGACTGTCTGTGGCAGTGTACACATGGGTGAGACGCACACAAATGGAGCTCTGCAAATGTGCACAATAATGTGCTACTAATAGTTGATTTTGCTCTTGCCTGATTGAATAGCCGTCTGTTGAGAGTGCCATTCCTATGTCTTTGTGAACAAAAAAGCTCTTTCTGTGTGCAATAAACCTCTTTCTATGCATACAACTCTTGCTTGGATTGTGGAACATCGTCTGTGGGAATGCTGTGGACATAATATACCTCGACTTCGGCAAAGCTTTCAACAAAGCGCCCCATGGTATCCTGATTAGCAAACTAGCTAAAAGTGGGCTGGATAAAACAACTGTCAGGTGGATCCACAGTTGGCTATGGAATCAGACTCAAAGAGTACTTATCAATGGGATCTTCTCAAACTGGGGAGAGGTAACAAGTGGGGTACTGCAGGGCTCAGTCCTGGGCCTGGTGCTCTTCAACATTTTTATTAATGACTTGGAGGAGGAGGTACAGGGAATTCTGATCAAATTTGCAGATGACACAAAATTGGGTGGGATAGATAATACCATGGAAGACAGAAACAAAATTCAAAGTTATCTTGATAGGCTGGAGCACTGGACTGAAAACAACAGAATGAAATTTAATAGGGATGAATGCCAAGTTCTACACCTAGGAAAAAGAAACCAAATGCAGAGTTACAAGATGGGCGATACTTGGTTCAACGATACTACGAGCGAGAAGGATCTTGGAATTGTTGTCGTTCCCAAGCTGAATATGAGCCAACAATGTGATGTGGCTGCAAAAAAGGCAAATACTATTTTGGGCTGCATTAATAGAAGCATAGCTTCCAAATCCTGGGAAGTACTAGTTCCCCTCTACTCAGCACTGGTTAGGCCTCATCTGGAGTACTGTCTCCAGTTCTGGGCACCGCACTTTAAGAAGGATGCAGACAAACTGGAGAGGGTTCAGAGGAGGGCAACAAAGACGATCAGGGGGCTGGAAACAAAGCCCTATGAGGACAGACTGAAAGAACTGGACCTGTTTAGCCTTGAGAAGAGAAGTCTGAGAGGAGATATGATAGTGCTCTTCAAGTACCTGAAAGGTTGCCACAGAGAGGAAGGCCAGGATCTTTTCTCGATCATCCCAGAGTGCAGGACACAAAATAATGGGCTCAAGTTACAGGAAGCCAGATTCCGGCTGATCATCAGGAAAAACTTTCAGAGCAATACAACAATGGAACCAATTACCTAAGGAAGTAGTGGACTCTCTCACACTAGAGGCATTCAGCATGAAGCTGGACAGCCATCTGTCAGGGATGCTCTGACTTGGATTCCTGCTTTGAGCAGGGGGTTGGACTTGATGGTCTTATACACTCCTTCTAACTCTACTATTCTATGATTCTATGCTTCTATCCTTCTATGGTGCATGGTTGTTTCTGCAGTGGATAGAAAATTGAAATCAGATACTTGTGTAATCCTGGGTGCCCTGAATATCCAAGTCTGCCTTCTCCCAACCACATTCAAACTGTTTTTCAGCCCCTGTTGCATGCACCTGGGCAACCCCCCCCCCCACCATCATCACTACGGCATGTTATCGTCCTTGATGGTGCAGCTTAATGTGCAACTATGTGACAATATATACCCAGGGTGATTTCAAAGGCTGAGGTCATTTGCTGCACTGATTGCCCATTCATTGTCCACTCTCAAGGATCATGACATTGCCAAGCCTACGGTAAAAGCTGCTTTGTATAGTAGCAGAACAGCATGATTCTCAACTGAATAGTGTGAAGTGGGATTCATCCCTTAGTTGCAATGAGATGAGATCTATTAACAAAAGAAACAGAAATATATATAGCGGCAGTACAACACGGCAGTGGGATGAAGTGTTCGTCTTGACTTGTTGATGATACCTTTCAAAGCACTTAGTTTAGAGTAGTCTTACTGAAGATGCACCACTATGTTTATGGCAGCACTTTTACTTGAGCACAATAGCCTACTCCATCTTCTAAATAAGGCCAGTCTTAAAGTGCCCATTTTAGCAGCCTTGTAGAAAAATACAAGTTGGTCAGCCCAGACCATTGGTACTTCTATCCCAGTATTGTAGACCTTGACTGGCAATGGCTCTCCATGGTCTCAGGCAGAGGTCTTTAAACAAATCCATAAGAATTTGAACACCTGATTTCCTCATTAAGCTATACATCATCATGCATCACTTCCCCCTCCAGAAGTACAGAAAATAATGTTACAAGTTCACACAAAAAGTTACTTGAAGCTTAATAAATCCTAGATGCATTTAAATCTTACCAAAGAAGAAAGAGTGCAGATGTATGTCCTCCAAAACGGGTTTGTGCTATACAACTTTGACATTTTGAGCTTTAAAAATTTAATTGACAATAATTTATTTATTTCTTGGCAGAGTTGGATGAAATTTTCAGGCATAGTTGCCTCTTCAGAGGGAATCAAGGATGCCAAGTTTCAGATGAATAGGTGCAGGGACATTTGTGCAAGAACATCATTTAGATTTTGATGATATCCAAAAAATGACGTGCTTATCCCTTTGTGTTTTTTGAGAATTGTTCTGAAAATGACAGACTGCATAGCCTTAAGTAAGAAACCTGCAAAGTTTCAGAAGGATAGGGGTATCAGTTTATGTAGAAGGGGGTGGGGGAGGTCCTCATTTCTGGGGGTGGGGTGAGTGATTCATTTCCCACATTTTTTGGGGGGTGCAATTTATATGAAAATGGCACACATCATAAAGGTGTCTCCAGGCAAGAAACCTGCAAATTTTCAGAAGGATAGGTGCAGGGGCAATGGAGTTGTGATGACTGAAAGCCAAGTTGTGGCTTTTTTTTTAATAGTGAAGTATGGTGGTGTTGGAAAGAAAGATTTTCCCTGCAGGATAAACTGTGAGAGAAGGATTGATTTAATAATTGAGAAGGGGAAATATTTTTTAAAAAAATAATGAACAAATAGAAGTTGAAGCCTACTCCACAAGCAGCATAGAAACTCAGACTTTCTTCCAAGTTACTTGCTACAGAACTTAGCAACTGAGAAAAGGAAGCTGGAAGGAACAGATTTATCTTACCTAACCCCTCCCTCAAAGCACAATGATTGGAAGGTCCCTTGTAAAATGCTCCATATGCCCCCCACTTCTCTCCAACCCTCTGCATTTTCAGAGAAAGGAAACCCTGAAGAACAGAGAGAGAAATTGGTGTAAAGTGGCACAACAGCAAAACAAGGAGGCTCTGGATCCACTGTGGATGCAGTCAGGCTTAATGTAAAATATATAAGATACAAAGGCTAACAACAGAGTATTCAAAAAAATATTTAAGCTAAATGTTTTGGCTTCCGCCCTCATCAGTAGCTGCACTGTTAAGATAAACCTGATTATAATTTATATAGATTATAGGAGATGGTAGTTGTTTTGAATCATTATGCTTTGAAATCACATATTGGGGAATAGCACCTCCTGCTGTAATTAGAAATATATGTACACATATTTTAATACAGGCCCAATTCAGACACCTTCCTCAGGCAACAACCCAGTTACATGGTGGAAGAAAAGTCAGATGTGCTTTCCCTCCACCACACACCTAAAATAACATCATGTGAGCACTTCCCCCCTTTTAAACTGAAGAGTTATGAGAATTGGCCAATCCCTTCTTCTGAGGGGAAGAGTAATGAGAATTGAGCTGTCCCTCCTTCTGAGGGGAAGAGTCATGAGAATTGAGCTGCCCCTCCTTCTGAGGGGAAGAGTCATGAGAACTGAGCTGCCCCTCCTTCTGAGGGGAAGACATGAGAACTGAGCTGACCCCTCCTTCTGAGGGGAAGACATGAGAACTGAGCTGTCCCCTCCTTCTGAGGGGAAGACATGAGAACTGAGCTGTCCCCTCCTTCTGAGGGGAAGACATGAGAACTGAGCTGTCCCCTCCTTCTGAGGGGAAGACATGAGAACTGAGCTGTCCCTCCTTCTGAGGGGAAGAGTCATGAGAATTGGCTGCCCCCTCCTTCTGAGGGGAAGAGAGTCATGAGAACTGAGCTGTCCCCTCCTTCTGAGGGGAAGAGAGTCATGAGAACTGAGCTGACCCCTCCTTCTGAGGGGAAGAGTCATGAGAATTGAGCTGCCCCCTCCTTTTGAGGGGAAGAGTCATGAGAATTGAGCTGTCCCTCCTTCTGAGGGGAAGAGTCATGAGAATTGAGCTGTCCCTCCTTCTGAGGGGAAGAGTCATGAGAATTGAGCTGTCCCTCCTTCTCAGGGGAAGAGTCATGAGAATTGAGCTTTCCATCCTTCTGAGGGGAAGAGTCCTGAGAACTGAGCTGCCCCCTCCTTCTGGGGGGAAGACATGAGAACTGAGCTGTCCCTCCTTCTGAGGGGAAGAGAACTGAGCTGTCCCCTCCTTCTGAGGGGAAGAGTCATGAGAACTGAGCTGTCCCCTCCTTCTGAGGGGAAGAGTCTTGATAATTGAGCTGTCCCTCCTTCTGAGGGGAAGAGTCATGAGAATTGAGCTGTCCCTCCTTCTGAGGGGAAGAGTCATGAGAATTGAGCTGCCCCCTCCTTCTGAGGGGAAGAATCATGAGAATTGAGCTTTCCATCCTTCTGAGGGGAAGAGTCATGAGAACTGAGCTGTCCCTCCTTCTGAGGGGAAGAGTCATGAGAACTGAGCTGCCCCCTCCTTCTGAGGGGAAGAGTCATGAGAATTGAGCTGCCCCCTCAATTAGCACGGCTAGAACGCCGGTGGCGGAAGTCTCGCTCCAAAGACGATCAGACACGGGCTAGAGCTGTATCTTCAGCCTATCACGTGGCGGTGAAGGCAGCAAAAAAGGAATATTATGCTGCCTCCATTGCGTCTGCAGAGTGCTGTCCCAGGAGGCTGTTCCAAGTGGTCTGGAGCCTGGTCGGCCCTGTGGCTCCGGAACCACTGGAGCATTCTAAGGCCTCCTGTGAGGCTTTGGCAAGGCACTTTGCAGATAAAATTGGTCAGATTAGGTGTGTTACTCTGCATGCTGTGGATACAGTTAGTGAGCAAGAGGCGGCCTGTGGCAAACCGGTTTTGTGGGATTGGTTCCAGCTTCTTCCTCCTGATGAAGTGGACAAGGTGCTTTCATCTGTAAGGCCGACCACCTGCTTACTTGATCCTTGCCCATCTTGGCTCATTACGAGCTGCAGAGAGAGACTGAGTGAGGGGATCAAGGCGGTGGTGAACGCCCCCCTTGAGGAGGGAGTGATGCCATCAGCCCTCAAGGAGGCAGTGATAAGACCGCTCTTAAAGAAGCCCTCCTTGGATCCTCAAGTTCTGAACAACTTTCGCCCAGTCTCAAATCTGCCATTTTTGGGCAAGGTGATTGAGCGGGTGGTGGCGATGCAGTTGAAGGCACACTTGGAAGAAACTGATTATCTAGACCCATTTCAGTCGGGCTTCAGGCCTGGGCATGGGACAGAAACGGCCTTGGTCGCCTTGGTGGATGATATGAGGAGGGCTCTGGATAGGGGTGAATGCTCCTTCCTTGTTCTCCTCGACCTCTCAGCATCTTTTGATACCGTTGACCACGGTATCCTCCTGGACCGCCTGGAGGGGTTGGGCATCGGAGACACTGTATTGCGGTGGTTCCGGTCCTTCCTCTCCGGCAGGTACCAGAGGGTAGCACTGGGAGAGGAGGTTTCGGACCCGTGGCCACTTACTTGTGGGGTGCCACAGGGTTCCATCCTCTCCCCGATGCTATTTAACATCTATGTGAAGCCGCTGGGGGCTATCATCAGGAGGTTTGGGGTGCAGTGTCATCAATATGCGGATGACACGCAGCTCTACCTCTCATTCAAATCTTCACCAAGGTTGGCCATAGAATCCCTGTCCAAATTTCTGGAGACGGTGAGTGGCTGGATGGGGAGGAATAAGCTGAAGCTGAACCCTGACAAGACCAAGGTACTTTTGGTGGGAGACAAGAGGAGGCTAGGGGATGTTGACCTGGTGTTGAATGGGGTACGGCTACCCTTGAAAGACCAGGTCTGCAGCCTGGGGGTCATTTTGAACTCCCAGCTGTCCATGGAGGCTCAGGTGTCAGCTGTGAGCCAGACAGCGCTGTATCAACTCCATCTGATACGGCGGCTGTGCCCCTTCCTTCCCGACCATCTGCTCCCATCGGTAGTACATGCCCTGGTCTCCTCTCGTTTAGACTACTGTAATGCGCTCTACGTGGGGTTACCCCTGAAGACGGTTCGGAAGCTGCAGCTGGTACAGAACACGGCGGCTCGCCTGATTAAAGGCAGCCGCCGGCGAGATCACATCACTCCAGTGCTGAAGGAGTTGCACTGGTTACCAGTTGTTTTCCGGGCCAAATTCAAGGTGTTGGTTTTGACCTTTAAAACCCTATATGGTTCCGGCCCAGCCTATCTTAAGGAGTGCCTCCAGCAACACCAGACAGGCCGCTTAACAAGATCAGCCTCGGATGGCCTTCTCTCTGTCCCATCAGCCAGGACAGCTAGACTGGTGGGGACGAGGGAGAGGGCCTTTTCTGTGGTGGCCCCCACTCTGTGGAACTCCCTCCCTAGGGAACTCCGTCATGCCCCCTCTTTAATGAGCTTCCGTCGTGCATTAAAAACGTGGTTTTTCAGGCAGGCATTTGGGGTGGGTTAGGGTATTTTAAAAAAAAAATTATGGTAGAATTTTATTGTTTTAAATTGTTTTATGGTGTGTTGTACATCGCCCAGAGTGTCTGGGTGACCAGCCAGATGGGCGATTAATAAATTTAATAAATGATAATAAATGAATGAGAACTGAGCTGCCCCCTCCTTCTGAGGGGAAGAGTCATGAGAACTGAGCTGCCCCCTCCTTCTGAGGGGAAGAGTCATGAGAATTGAGCTGTCCCTCCTTCTGAGGGGAAGTCATGAGAACTGAGCTGTCCCTCCTTCTGAGGGGAAGAGTCATGAGATTTGATTCACTGCACACACCAGCCTCTACATGGAGCCCCTGATTAAATGATACTTCAGGTCATGGTGGAGGGGAGGACCCTGCACCTGCTGCTTTCCCACATGAATGCATCACTGCCTAGGTAAGCCTCTGAACCAGACCATAGTTACTTGGCTGATGCGAATGCTTCTATGATCTTCTTTTATGTTCCAAGGAGATTGCTGTAGTAGATGAATAAAGAATCACATCCTTAGTGCTTATATGCTGCAGGCCCTGTGTGCTGCTGTATGTTAACCCAGTGCTAATTGCTGAGAGATGGCTGACTCACTATAACTCAAGGAGGCAGTTTTCCACAATAATAAAAAAGCTGCCACATTGCTGGAAGCATCTAAAACATAATCTGGCTTGAGAGCAGAGGAGGCCATTAGAAATGAAAGATGGTCTCACAGGCCCACAATAGCTTTCAGGCTATGTTACCTTGAAGCAGGCCAATCAGAAGGGATGTGGTTAGAAAACACAGAGCAAACTGTATGGGGTGGTGTCAGGAGCAGCTCTCCTCAGAAACCGTGTATTTATGGTGGCAATGTCAGCTGCTGAAAAGCTAAAATAAAAGAGTGTGGTAGACGTCCTTATGTGTGCTGTAAAGCAAAGTCAGGTGGAGGCTTTTACTTACCAAGGATTAGGGTTAGGTTGCTTCTGGCACTTATCTACGAATACATTTTCATGAAATGGACTGAAGAGATTATGAAAAATGAAGTACTGGTGTGCATTGGCCAGGAAGTCTATTGTCAGGATCATTTCTTTTCTTGAGAACGCACCGTTTAACAAGGGTAGCTCAATATTGGGAGAAAGTCCCATCCCGTTGAGCTTCCTCAATTCGCAAAGCTGAACAAAGGTGACCGTAGGGCAAGACCATTTTGGTTTCCAAATCTGGAAGAAAAGAGGTATCACAGAATAGAATAGTTTGTACTGAGTGAAAGCTTAAATGAATAAAAAAATAAAGCCCCATTAAAATTCTTCTAGAGACTTCAGGTCAATGACGTGATAAAGCAAAATGATTGCTTGAATGAATCTGTTGTGCAGAGGATAGGGTTTATTGAAGCCATCTTCTATTGATCTTACTGAGCAGCAGAGAGAACATTTGGTATTTGCCAAAATGTGTGCTTGAACTATTTGCATTAGATGCCCCCTCATGCTTCATTGCCACAGAGAAGCCCAGTGTAGAGAATGTATGAGGTGACTGAATGGAGGAGGGTAGCTTTAGCAAACATGGGGTGCTTGACATGCACCAATATCTACAGTCAGGGCCAGAAATATTGGAACAAGGATAACTGTTTTGGCAGTTATCCCATAGAAAAAGCTGGGTTAACCTAGGTGGTGCTGTTAAAATTGCCATTCCTAATATTCAGTGGTAAACTATATTCTGCTTTCTTGGTTGGCCAGGCAAAGCAGCTTCATTGGTGCCAGACAGATGCATGGAAATGGTACACCCATATTCTCTCCAGGGCTATATTCCACTGGCTGGTCGTAGCCATGTCTTCCACCATTCACACAGCTGCCCCGTCAGCTTAGCCGTTCAATATGTTTGGAATCCATAGGGTGGTATCCAATACTGCCACTGCACTTCCACTCATTCCCTTCTGCCAGTGGGACCCACCACTAGCACAATGGGGAGTTAGCACTTCCTAAAGTAACCTCGGAAACAATTAGAGACATTCATTTCCAGAATGGGACAGGTCAGAAGAGCTCCCTTCTGTGAGCTCCCCTTACCTGGCCCATTTTGGAAACTGTTTGTTTCTAGTTTCTTTATGAACAGCTAGCTCCACATTGCGCTAGCAGTGGATCCCACTGACACATGGTCAGCATAGGAACGTAGGAAGCCTGAAACCAAGTCAGACTGTTGGTCCATTTAGCTCAGTATTGTCAACACTGACTGGCAGCAGCTCTCCAGAGTTCCAGGCAGGAATTTTTCCAGGCTTACCTGGAATTTCTAGGGAATGAACCTGGGACCTTCTGCATACAAAGCATGTGCTGCAGCCATTGAGCTGCAGCGCGTCTTCTGCCCATAATCTGTAATAAAGACCACAGGAGTAGTCAACAGTCCATTAATTTCAGGAAAATAAACAAAAGGTCTTGTGGCCCCTTAAAGGATAAACCAATTTATGCCAGAATGAATTACTTAACTAAGGTGCCACAAGACAAATTGTTGTTGTTTTATGTGTGACAGTAGCTTATCATTCCATGGATTTTACTCAGTCCTTCAGGCGAAGTGTTTCAGCCTAACTATAAAATGGGAGGCAGGATTATAATCTGTTTGCCCCAGTGCAAAGTACTGCAATTGCGTGTCCACTGCCAGGCACGTAGGGTCGCTTATTACAAATTTAGTGGGTATACAGCGTGCACCCTTGGTATATGCTGGTGTACTGTGTCTGTGCCCTTCATGCTGCCAGCCGTGTATACCCTGCAGGGACCTAGGACCAGTGTACACATGCCCCCCCCCCCCGCCATGGCATACAGGTATACAGGCATATATTTGGCATTTCTTTAACACCTGAAACTGACCATAAGTGTTTATCTGAACATGTGCAGAAGTGAGGATGAACAGAATGTGTGCAGTTACAAACCAATACGGAGCCTTAAATGGTACATCAAATACCCTTTGCAATGTCCAATATGTTTGGAAATTTTAAAAGTTATGGTTCTGTGGATGCTTGAGGAACTTGGTCTTTGTGAATTCTTAAATGAAATTACCTGATCGATACCTCTCAGACTGATGTACAGACTGGAACTTACCTATCCACCAGATTCACTTCCCTGAATGTTGCAGCATTCTCGACAGTTTCAACCTATCAAAATACTAATTTAAAATAGGTATTTTGAGAGAAATGTGTTAAAATGCAAATTTTCAAGGCTTTTTTTTTAATTGCAGGCTTAAAATTGGGTAAAAACATGCAAAAGTGATGCAATCCAGAAACAGATGATTTGCCCACCCCTAAGTAACTCTGCATCATGGGTCACAGGCAGAGTGTCATAATGCACTTTCAAATGCAGCAGAGGCTGTGCAACAGTCAGGGCCAGAAATATTGGAGAAAGGATAACTGTTTTGGCAGTTGGCCTCTGCACACCACCACATTGAAGTTGAAAGGAAACACACCCAGATGGGAGCGAAGTCAGGACTTTCAGCTGTAATTCAAGGGGTTTGACAAAAGTGGGGCACTAACCATTCAGGAAGGACAGCCAGTGGCATACACACACACCCATCGTTGGTGGCTCATAAGTAATGGAACAAACCAACATCATTTCAAAGTTAAGGATCGCCTTTAATACCTGGATGAAAATCCTTTGCAGTCGATGACTGCCTGAAGTCTGGAACCCATGGACATGGCCAAATGCCGAGTTTCCTCCCTTGTAGGGATATATGAAATTGCCCTTACCTGTCTCCGCCAGGTTCCGCTGGGGGGGGAGGCACTCCGTCCCTCCCCCCGGAATCCTGGCCGGCCGGCTCCGCTTCGCTGGGATTCCGCAGAGCCGCCAGCCGGCTCCGCCAGCAGCCGGACATCCAGCCGCTGGCTAGCAGGGATGCAAATGGTGGTGGCCATAGCCACCGCCGTTTGCGTCCCTGTAGTCAGCCGTGATAGGCTACGTAAATCTTTACGTAGCCTATCACGTCTGACTTTAAAAAAAACAAAAAAAGTGCATATGCAAATGGCGGCGGCTATGGCCACCGCCATTTGCATTCCTTATTTTAGCCCATCTCAGTCTACGTAAATATTTACGTAGACTAAGACGGGCCAAAATAAGGAATGCAAATGGCGGCGGCCATAGCCGCCGTCATTTGCATACGCACTTTTTTTGTTTTTTTTAAAGTCAGACGTGATAGGCTACGTAAAGATTTACGTAGCCTATCACGTCTTTTTTTTTTTTTAAACCTAGCCATGATAGGCTACGTAAACCTTGAGATGCTTTGCCAGGCCTTTACTGCAGCTGCCTTCAGCTGCTGCTTGTTTGTGGGTCTTTCTGCCTTCAGTCTTGTCTTCCGTAAGTGAAAAGCATGCTCTGTTGGGTGGAGATCAGGTGACTGACTTGGCCATTGAAGAACATCCCACTTCTTTGCCTGGAGAAACTCTTGGGTATCTTTTGCTGTATGTTTTGGGTCATTATCCATCTGCAATATAAAGCGGCGTCCTATCAGTTTGGCAGCATTCGGCTGAATCTGAGCAGGAAGTATAGCCCTATACACTTCAGAATTCATCCTGCTGCTTTTATCAGCAGTCAGGTCATCAATAAACACCAGTGACCTGGTTCCATTGGCAGCCATACATGCCCATGCCATAACACTGCCTCCACCATGTTTGAAAGATGATGTGGTCTGCTTTGGATCATGAGCTGTTCCTTTCCTTCTCCACACTTTTCTCTTCCCATCATTCTGGTACAAGTTAATCTTGGTTTCATCAGTCTAAAGAATCTTATTCCAGAACTGGGCAGGCTGTTTAGGTGTTTGCTGGCAAAGGCTAATCTGGCCTGTCAGTTCTTGAGTGTTACCAGTGGTTTGCACCTTGTTGTGAAGCCTCTGTATTTACATTCATAAAGCTGTCTCTTGACTGTAGATGTTGACAATGACATGTCTGCCTCCTCAAGAGTGTTCTTGACGTGGCTAGATGTTGTGAAAGGGTTCCTCTTCACCATGAGCAGAATTCTGCGGTCATCCACTTTAGTTGTCTTTCATCATCTTCCAGGCCTTTTGCTGTTGCTGTGCTTGCCAGTTAATTCCTTCTTTTTCAGGATGTTCCAAACTGTTGTGTTGGCCACTCCCATTGTTTTTGCGATCTCTCTGATGGGTTTATTTTGTTTCCTCAGCCTAATGATGGCCTCCTCAACTCGCATGGACACCTCTTTGGACCTCATGTGTACGAAACCCCACTTACCTGGCTCCTCCGGGTTCCGCAGGTGGGGGGAGGCAATCCATTCCTCTCCCTGGAATCCTCGACGGGGGGGGAAGCGATCTGTTCTCCCCCCCCCCGGAATCCTGCCCAGCCGGCTCCACTCTGTGGCCAGGCCATGGAGCCACCGGCCAGGCCAACCCACATCAGGGCCTCCAGCCACTGCCGGGCTGGTGCGGACGCAAATGGCATCCTGAGTAGGGGACGCCATTTGCGTCCCTATGGTAGCCCGTGATAGGCTATGTAAATATTTACGTAGCCTATCACGGCTAAAGCAGGGATGCAAATGGCATCCTGTACACCATTTGCATTCCCGTTCCCGTAGGGGACGCCATTTGCATCCCTGCTTTAGCTGTGATAGGCTATGTAAATATTTACATAGCCTATCACGGGCTACCATAGGGATGCAAATGGCGTCCCCTACTCAGGACGCCATTTGTATCCGCAGCAGCCCGGCAGCAGCCGGAGCCAGAGCCGCAGCCAGGTAGGCTCCGTTTTGTGGGGCTTTCACGGGGTGGAGGGGCGGAGGGCTCCATTCCGCCATTTATTTATTTATTTATTTATTTCTATACCGCCCAATAGCCGAGGCTCTCTGGGCGGTTCACAAAAATTAAAATCAAACAACACACAATAAAACAATTTAAAATATATAGAACATTAAAACCACAATATAACAATACAACCACAATAAAACCTAGCAGCAGTGCAGGAGTTTAAAATACAGATTTAAAACAGCAAAGATAAAAATTTAGAAAGCTAAAATGCTAAAATGCCTGGGAAAATAAAAAGGTCTTCACCTGGCACCGAAAGGAATACAATGTAGGCGCCAGGCGAACCTCACTAGGGAGCTCATTCCAGAGCCGGGGTGCCACAACAGAAAAAGCCCTCCTCCTAGTAGCCACCCGCCTCACTTCCTTTGGCAGGGGCTCACGGAGAAGGGCCGCTGATGATGATCTTAAGGTCCGGGCAGGCACATATGGGAGGAGGCGATCCTTCAGGTAACCTGGCCCCAAGCCGTTAAGGGCTTTGAATGTTAACACCCGAATTCACTGGAATTCGGCCCCCCGGGATCCGTGGCAGAATTCTCTAACATCCCTACATGTTGGGAGTTCCAGTGAACAGGTAACTAATGCAACTGTAACACTCAAAACCACCTCCAGGCCTTTCATCTGCTTGATTGGTCATATGGGGTACCCAGGAAACAGGCCACACCTGGCCATGCAGCTGCCTGTCAGCCATTTGTTCCATTACTTACGAGCCACCAACAATGTGTGTGTGTGTATGCCACTGGCTGCCCTTCCTGAATGGTTAGTGCCCCACTTTTGTCAAACCCCTTGAATTACAGCTGAAAGTCCTGACTTCACTCCCATCTGGGTGTGTTTCCTTTCAACTTCAACATGGTGGTGTACAGAGGCCAACTGCCAAAACAGTTAACTTGTTCCAATATTTCTGGCCCTGACTGTATATTTTCCTGTCTGTTGCACTTGTCCACTGGAACATGCCACCTGAAACTACCGAGTGTCACAATGGGTCACTGATTGAACTTCACGAAGCTGTTATTAAGTTGTTTCCATCAATGTGGGCAAATGTTCCCCAAGCAGGGCACACCGTTGTTTCTGTATTGCTGCATGTGAGTCAATGATAGCTCCATTCTCCTCTTTCTATTACTTAACTGTGTTGACCATTCAAATGAAAATGTAATTTATACAATTGGGGAAATGAGAAACTTCCATGAAAGCACACTTGGGACTTTGGCATCTCAATAATCTGCTTTTGCAGTGTAGTGTTTGCTAAAAATGTGTTGCAGGGATTAGAAAGAGGTGAGACACCATAAACTCCAACAAATTCAATGAAACCATAAACCTCTCCATATTTACTAGCGGTATATTTAATAAACAATTGAAGCCTGTCTGGGATTTAATTTTTATATTAGCTTGAGGAAAAGATGTGAACATTAGAATCAGTGCTACCATTGTGCCAATATTTATAAATGGAACTGACCTAATTGTATGCAAGAAGTGTTATTCAAATGAGTAGCTGTGTTGCCAGACTTCATTAAATGGAAGCATGGTAACAAATGATAATTAGAATGCATCTAAAACTAGTTGTTTGTGTCCATGTATACTGAATTGGTCCCCAATATCCAATTTTATTTCTCAGGCACATCCCTTTTTCAGTTTTCGAGTGGTTGGCATTCCATTTCTGTTACCCTGCACATATCTCTAATAGCACAATCCATTTCCAGTGAAACAATTTCTATCATTACTTTCACATACAGATTTTCTATCATCTTTTCCTGTTTTCTTCTTCCATTTACCATGCTGCATTACTGCCTGCAGGCTTTTGCTGCTTATTTCCATTATAACTCTTTTTTGTCATGTGCAGATTAATGTGTTGTATTCTTGCCCATCTCTGTCTTGTACCTGTTCAGGAGTGCCATACCCTCATTGATTCACTTCCATAATCACACCGTTCACATGATGACATTGACAATTCAGTATTATCTTGTACTTTGAGTGTTTGCCCAGAAAAACTGACACTAGAACGCTGCTTAGGGCATTCCCATAATTGTTTCTGACTTCAAGCCATTTAAAGGCAACCTTTCCTTAATCAAGTTCATCTACTTTGCCCCATTCCCTAATGCTGGTTCTATATCATTCTGTTGTTGTTGTTTTTCAGTATATGATTCTCAGTACTACATCTGTAGATTTTTATCTTAACTTGAATGATGTTTTCACTTGTTTACTTCATTTTATATGACCATGTTTAAAGTACTTGTTTGTTGAAGGGTTCATCCTCCCACTGAAACACTGAAGCCAATATAGCTCTCTTCTGTGTAAGACTCTGCCGATAAATATGTCTTGATGACAGCCATCACAGGGATATAAATAATTTGTGCCACTGGCTTGAAATGACATGTAGCAAATTGAATGACACTCACCCAGGATGGAATGACAGCATTAAAGAATACACTACCAATGAGCTCATGATCACTATTAGCTATTATAGATGGGCATTGTGTAAGTGCAACATTCCTTAGCTGTTACCAAATACTGGGTGAAGTCATTTGGAATTGTGGGTATTTACATGGCAGAACTCTTTGATACAGGGTTTCTGAGAAATAATTAAAATGTGTCCTTCTAAATGGCTAGCGAAGCTGATTATTATTATTATTATTATTATTATTATTATTATTGTAATTCTATATGTTATTCTTAAATGTTTGTCTTCTTCAGTCCTAATTCTGTCATGATTTATAATGGACCATGACCCCAAATGATAGCAGGATGGGCCCACAAGTTCAGGAGGGAGCAAGCTGACAGCCAGGTATGGGCCAGAAGTGGTTTAAGACAAGTAAAGGTCAGTTTCTACTAGAAGTGGCAGATAACAGACCAATGGGCCAGAGACAAGCAGCATAGTCCAGTCAAGCAAATAGTTAGGTTCCACTGGCAGCAGCTACTGTGGGAGAGGTTTGCAGGAAGATAATCAGTCTGGCAGGATTTTCTGATAGGAGACAAGTTGCTCAGACAGAAGAGCAGGTCCCTAAGGTGTGGTCTGATAGAACCAGGAGGAGCTGCATTGATCACCTTGGTCACCTGACTGGGTCATAACTCAGCTTCACAGATGCCACTTGTAATGCTCCCTAGGGTGTGACTCTGAGTAGCATAGTTTAGTCTGCAGACATACTGCCTCAACAAGGCACTGGAGTCTGGCTAGCAGTTGTCCCTGTTCATGAACAGTTCCCTGGTACCGTGTATACTCTCAGCTCTCTAGAAATGTCAACAATTGCAAACACAGGACTTATTCATACATTAACCTAGAGGAATCACATACTGTTTAATCACCTAAGGGTAGCTGCTCCTTCTGCTTGTTTTTGGCTTAATATTTATTTATTTTAAAACATTTTCATCCTGCTCTTGGGTACCCTGGGGTCTCTCAGAGAGTCTTTTCCCTTTCTGTATCCTGGCACCCACAGGGGTCACAAGGAAAGCCATTTTAACTGGGCAATAGAAGAGCTCTAATGGATTGTTAGCTGCCACCACCTACTAAATATAGAGCAGTAGGACTCTTCAGTAGCTTGGCCAGGGCATGGACGTGAGGTGAGTTACTATAGGCTGTTCAGAATCCCCATGGATCAGACCACACCAGCTGTATTTTAACCAAACAATTTATTAACAAAACATACAGAACATGATATTATAGTCAATTAAGATAAATAAGGAAGGCTGTTGTAACTTCTGAACTTGCCCTAACTACTAACCTAGGCAGGTAGCTTCTGTTACATGCCACATCAATAGATAAGCCTGGAATCAGCTTTCTCATTTTCAACCCTCCTGGCTGATGAACCAACCGTATGGAGTTCATGGACCCTTCCCAGATAAGTGCAGCTGAAGACCCCTTGCCCAGGGCTTGGTTAAGTCTTTATGATCTTTGCCTGTGAAACTGATGCAGTGGCCCAATCTACACCAGGGTGTTGGCAAGGGTCAGTCAAAACCAACTTACACATTGTACGCATGCCCTTTAATTTGACTCCAGACTTCCCAAAACTCTATGACATCTGCCTCTCCTCGATGCGTAGGCTTGATATGTCTGAACCAGCCCACTATCATATGCTACAACCAACATTGTAGTCAGTTTAGGATTTTAAAAAACGAACAAAACAGTGATCTCTTTTTTTCCAGTGCTCTTCAGTGATGCTCATAATTGCTGATCCAATTTTAAATTGAGCTGAGCTGAATTTTAATCTTAGATCGGCATCTTGACAAATTCTTAGAAGATGCTACAATGTCTGCCCAGTGAACTGGATACTATATGGTATATGCACTTAAACTTGATTGCATCTGATAATAAAATTTGCAAGGTAGATCTTAGCAGAGGAGACTTCCCTGGGAAATAATTTTATGTATTTGTGTCAGACTCCAGCAAAGGAGATCATTACCTTGTCGTATGGAGCTTGAGCACCTCAATGACACCATGAGCTAAACCGTGAAGGGACACCCAAGACGGGAAGGTCATGGCAGAGAGGTCAGACTAAATACGATCCCTGGGGAAGGAAACGGCAACCCACCCCAGTATTCTTGCCATGAAAACTAAATGGATCAGTACAAACAGAGATATGTCGGTATGCCATCGGAAGATGGGACTCCCAGGTCGGAAGATGGACAAAAGGCTACTGGGGAGGAACAGAGGATAAGTTCAACTAGCCCCAGATGTGATGACGCAGCTAGCTCAAAGCCGAAAGGACGGCTAGCAGCCGATGGTGCTGGTGGTGAACGACGAATCCGATGTTCTAAAGATCAACACACCATAGGAACCTGGAATGTAAGATCCATGAGCCAGGGCAAATTGGATGTGTTATTGGGGAGATGTCAAGATTAAATATAAACATTTTGGGTGTCAGTGAACTGAAATGGACTGGAATGGGCCACTTCACATCAGATGACCACCAGATCTACTACGGTGGACAAGAGGACCACAGAAGAAATGGAGTAGCCTTCATAATTAATAATAAAGTGGCTAAAGCAGTGCTTGGATACAATCCAAAACATGATAGAATGATCTCAATTTGAATTCAGGGTAAGCCATTTAACATCACAGTGATCCAAATATACGCCCCAACCACAGATGCTGAAGGAGCAGAAGTAGATCAGTTCTATGAGGATCTGCAGCACCTACTGGATAATATGCCAAAAAGAGATGTTACTTTCATTACAGGGGACTGGAATGCTAAGGTGGGTAGTCAAACGACACCTGGAATTACAGGCAAGCATGGTCTGGGAGAACAAAATGAAGTGGGCCGTAGGCTGATAGAATTTTGTCAAGACAACTCACTGTGCATAACAAACACTCTCTTCCAACAACCTAAGAGACGACTTTATACATGGACTTCACCAGATGGTTGACACCGAAATCAGATTGACTACATCCTTTGTAGCCAAAGGTGGCAGACATCTATACAGTCAGTAAAAACAAGACCTGGAACTGACTGTAGTTCAGATCACGAACTTCTTATTGCACAATTTAGAATCAGACTAAAGAGAATAGGGAAGACCCACAGATCAGTTAGATGTGAGCTCACGAATATTCCTAATGAATATGCAGTGGAGGTGAAGAATAGATTTAAGGGACTAGATTTAGTAGATAGGGTCCCAGAAGAACTATGGACAGAAGTTCGCAACATTGTTCAGGAAGCGGCAACAAAAAACGTCCCAAAGAAAAAGAAAACCAAGAAGGCAAGATGACTGTCTGCTGAGACACTGGAAGTAGCCCAAGAAAGAAGGAAAACAAAAGGCAACAGTGGCAGGGGGAGATATGCCCAATTAAATGCAAAATTCCAGAGGTTAGCCAGAAGAGATCAGGAATTATTTTTAAACAAGCAATGTGCGGAAGTGGAAGAAGATAATAGAATAGGAAGGATAAGAGACCTCTTCCAGAAAATTAGAAACATTGGAGGTAAATTCCCGGCAAAAATGGGTATGATCAAAAACAAAGATGGCAAGGACCTAACAGAAGCAGAAGAGATCAAGAAAAGGTGGCAAGAATATACGGAAGATCTGTATAGGAAGGATAATAATATCGGGGATAGATTTGACGGTGTGGTTAGTGAGTTTAGGGATGTACGAATCCTACTCACCCATCCATTCCGGGGCATTGGCGATGGGGGGGAGGCGCTCCATCCCTCCCCCGGAATCCTCCCCAGACCAGCTCCGCTCTGCAGCAGCTTCATGAAGCCGCTGGCCGGGGCCAGCCTCAGCGTAGCAGCCACCATTTGCGTCTCTGCTCTTTGCTGTGATAGGCTACGTAAATACTTACATAGCCTATCACAGCTGACTGCAAGAATGCAAATGGCGGCCGCTACGATGGCCTCCATTTGTGGCCGCAGCAGCCCAGCAGTGGCCAGCTGGGAGACCAGCCGGAGCTGCCTCTGGAGCCACCACCAGAGCCGCCGCCGCCAGGTAAGCTCCATCCCGGGGGGGAGTTGGCGGGGTGGCGGGGGGGAGGCCGTTCCTCCACGGATTCCATTCTGTGGAGGAATTCTCTGACATCCCTAAGTGAGTTAGAGCCAGACATCCTGAAGAGTGAGGTTGAATGGGCCTTAAGAAGCAGTGCTAATAACAAGGCAGCAGGAGATGACGGTATCCCAGCTGAACTGGGATTTAAAATCTTGCAAGATGATGCTGTCAAGGTGATGCATGCCATATGCCAGAAAATTTGGAAAACAGAAGAATGGCCAACAAATTGAAAAAAATCAACTTATATCTAGGGATGTCAGAGAATTCTGCCACGGATCTCGGTGAAGCCGAATGCCAGTGCATTCGGCCCCCCAAAATCTGTGGTGGAACGGCCTGCCACCCTTCTGTCCCCCCTCGGATCCCCCCTGGGATGAGACTTACCTGGGGCGGATCTTCTGGGCGGCGGCGGCAGCGGCTTCGGCGGCAGTGGCAGCTGGTCTTCCGACCGGCTGCCGCCACCGCCATTTGATTTGTCTTGTCAAAAAACAAAAAACAACGTGATAGGCTACGTAAATCTTTATGTAGCCTATCATGGCTGGGTTAAAAAAAAACAAAACCCGCATACGCAAATGGCGGTGGCTACGGCCACCGCCATTTGCGTTCCTTATTTTTGGCCATCTGAATCTATGTAAATATTTATGTAGACTATGATGGCGAAAGTAAAGGGGAACGCAAATAGTGTAGCGGGCGCTATTTGCATGCCTTTTTGATTCGCCGTTTTAGCCTACGTAAAGATTTACGTAGGCTAAAATGGTGACTCAAAAAGGGACGCAAATAGCGCCCGCTACGTTATTTGCGTTCCCCTTTATTTTCGCTGTCATAGTCTACGTAAATATTTATGTAGATTAAGATGGCCAAAAAGAAGGAACGCAAATGGCGGCGGCTGTAGCCTCCGCCATTTGCATATGCGGTTGTTGTTTTTTTTCCCCAGAGCCCTCCGTGGCTGGAAATCCAGCTGCGGATGGCTCTGTGCTGGGCTGGGCCTGGCCGGCTGCTCCACGGAGCTGCTGCGGACCACAGCCGGCCGTCGAGGATTCCGGGGGGGGGGAGGAACGGATCGCCTCCCCCCCGTCGAGGATTCACCATCAACATAATCTGCGGAAAGGTAAGTGACTTTCGTACATCCCTACTTATATCCCCATACCAAAAAAGGGAAACACTAAAGAATGTTCAAACTATTGAACAGTGGCACTTATTTCACATGCCAGTAAGGTAATGCTCAAGATCTTGCAAGGTAGTCTCTAGCAATTCATGGAATGAGAATTGCAAGATGTACAAGCTGGGTTTACAAAAGGCAGAGGAACTAGAGACCAAATTGCCAATATCCGCTGAATAATGGAGAAAGCCAGGGAGTTTCAGAAAAACATCTATTTCTGTTTTATTGACTATTCTAAAGCCTTTGACTGTGTGGATCATAACAAATTGTGGCAAGTTCTTGGTGGTATGGGGATACCAAATCATCTTGTCTGCCTCCTGAGGAATCTGTATAACGACCAAGTAGCAACGGTAAGAACAGACCATGGAACAACGGACTGGTTTAAGATTGGGAAAGGAGTACGTCAGGGTTGTATACTCTCACCCTGCCTATAACCTGTATGCAGAACACATGCAATGTGCTGGGCTTGATGAATCCAAGGCTGGAGTTAAAATCGCTGGAAGAAACATTAACAATCTCCGATATGCAGATGATACCACTTTGATGTCTGAAAGTGAGGAGGAGCTGAGGAACCTTATGACGAAGGTGGAAGAAGAAAGTGCAAAAGCTGGGTTGCGGATAAACCTCAAAAAAACCAAGATTATGGCAACCAGCTTGATTGATAACTGGCAAATAGAGGGAGAAAACGTGGAGGCAGTGACAGACTTTGTCTTTCTAGGTGCAAAGATTACTGCAGGTAATCAGAAGACGTTTACTTCTTGGGAGGACAGCAATGACAAATCTTGATAAAATAGTAAAGAGCAGAGACATCACACTGACAACAAAGGTCTGCATAGTTTAAAGCAGTGGTATTCCCCGTAGTAACCTATGGCTGTGAGAGCTAGACCATAAGAAAGGCTGAGTGAAGGAAGATAAATGCTTTTGATTGTGGTGCTGGAGGAAAATTCTGAGAATGCCTTGGACTGCAAGAAGATCAAACCAGTCCATACTCCCGGAAATAAAGCCAGACTGCTCACTTGAGGGAATGATATTAAAGGCAAAACTGAAGTACTTTGGCCACATCATGAGAAGACAGGATACCCTGGAGAAGATGCTGATGCTAGGGAAAGTGGAAGGCAAAAGGAAGAGGGGCCGACCAAGGGCAAGATGGATGCATGATATGGTGGAGGTGATGGACTTGACCTTGGGGGAGCTGGGGGTGGTGCCGGCCAACAGGAAGCTCTTGCGTGGGCTGGTCCATGAAATCATGAAGAGTCGGAAGCGACTGAACGAATAAACAATAACAATTTGTATCAGAAATTTTAATCTGGCACTTTATCATGAGGGTGTTGTATTCAAAGTGCGTGTTGTACATACCTGCCACGCAGACTGCTGATATATTATCTCCCATGTTATGAGGTACATTTTTAGAAAACCCTTCTATTTATGTTAGGAAGTACTGGAAGTGATGGAATTATATTTACAGTAGAAGCAATAAGTGTTTTTAAAAGTGTTGTGCAATTTAGTCTTATACATGTATTCAGTGGGGCCTACTCCTTTGTAAACATATTTAGGATTGTTGCCTAAGGCCCCATCTATATGGCACTGCTTTGACCCCCCACCCCGTTGCAGCTGCGCTTCGAGTCAGCATGCCCTGCAATACACTCACGATGTACTGCGCGCCTCCCTAACAGACTCACCGTGCCCTTCCCCCCCGCCGCCATTTTACTGAAATGTGCAGCTGTGCAGTCCCATGAGTGTGGGTGTGTGGCTGTTTTGTATTTGTGGGGCTCTGCTGTGTCCCTTTTTAGGTAAAAAGTGGGTGTTTTGTTGCTCCTTCATTTCTGCACCATCAGTTTGACAGTTCCCTAGCCCAAGACTCTCACAATGGTTCGCACTCACGAGCGTGAGCACTACATGCCTAGGCATCACTCCAAAATGGTGGCCGGAGCGATGTTGGTCCTTCCCCAAGACCCTCCCCCCTGGTACTGAGTCCACAACCACTGCAAACATACAAAGCTGCAAAACTGTGCAAAAGTGTGATCAAATAGATGAAAATGCCTCTCTGTGCCTCTGTAACTGCGCAGCTGCGAAGGGATGGGGGGAGGAAAGGGGTGTCACAGAGTGACACAGGCACTACGCATGCCCACTGCAAAATGTGAAGTCCATTCTGGGAAGGAACAGATGGCCTGCAACCATGAGGAAACCCACAGCAAACCCCCCCAAATCGCATTAAAACGACTCCTTGGAACTCTGCATTTTCTGGGCAAAAACCATGGATGGCTGCGAAGTCACGACTGTCATCTGTCATGAGGGACCTCAACTTGGACCCGCCCTGGAGTAAAAGCCCAGTGTAGATGGGGCCTAAGACTGCAATCCTGTACTCACTTTCTTGGAAGGAAGTACCATTGAGCACAGTGGGGCTTACTTCTGAGTGGACCCATATAAGATTGCACTGTAAAGCTGCATTCCTCTGAATACTTTCCTGGAAGTAAGCCCCATTGAACACAGTGGGATTTACCTTTGAACAAACATGCATAGGATTGTGCTGTTCGTGATTTATACTAGTGCTGTGCTGAAAATTTCTCCCTCATTTTTTCGACCATTCTCATGCTATTTGATAGAAAAGGAATTGTTTTAGATAAATTCAATGGTGAAGAAAATTTCAGAGAAATTCTCATGGGTTGGGTTCAGGTTGCTTGAACTTACCTTACTTAGGAGATGACTAGGAACGTGTGTGCACAAGTGTCCTGTCTTTCATTGTACAGTCGTCTCTCTGGCAGCCTGTAGCCTCCTTGGCTTCCCACACTCCACTTAAAGCTCAGGGATGATGTCATAAGATAATTCCTCAGATAGAACTTTTTCAGATCAAGAAGTGCAGGCAGTCTGGGAGGCTGCAAAGCAATGGAGAGATGTGTAATAGAAAGAAAACACACATAGCACCCTCAATTGCCTTGCAGTGATTAGGTAAGTTCAAAAACCTCACAAAAATAAATTATAAGACATCCTGAGAATGAGGCAGAACAATGGAAGCTTCTTTCATGTGGGAAGAAAACTTTCAGGACACTGGAGGACAGATTTGGACACAGCAGTAGCTCCACCTTTTCCTTGGAGGTGGAAACAACTTACAACTGGCCCCCTCATACCTGCATTGTGGTAGATGCAAAATGGGGGCCAGCCTGCCAACACAGTTGATGCTGTTGCCATTTGCAGTGGCAGCACAAGAAAGCCAAAAATTTGTATGAAAAATAAAAAGAAGCTGTGCTACAACCTCTGCCAATGATGAGCCCTGCCTGTGAGAGACTGTAGAGAATTTCTCCTCCCACTGGAAAAATTTGGTGAAATTGTCCTCCCAGTTTCTCTGCCCACAAAGAGGGTAGAGAATGTTGAGAGGCTATTTATGCACATCTCTAATTTATACTGAGTAGAAGCAATTAAGTGAAAATACACTGATAAACATTTCATAGTGGGGTTTTTTTTAATCTATCAAGGTACATTTATTTAAAAAATGTTATGGGGCATTATTTTCATATCTTTGCAGTCAATAAAGGATACTCACCTGATATTTATTTCTGAAAAGACATTTATTTGTTTAATCTAGGATTGTCTGTCTCAGTTAAGTCCTCTGCACAAAAGTGTTTTTTAATCAGTAAAAGGAATTGGTAGCAAATGAAAATATCATAATTGAACCTTTGGGCTCCGGTCACAAAGACGATAAGAAGAAATACGATTTGTGGGGAAGGTCATCTTTTGACAGATTGCCCTCATCTCTTTGTTGTATCTGTCTGGTGTCTAGCAGAAGGGAACTTTGAAGTGGCTTTGAAATTGGCTTTTCAACTAAAAATATGTCTAATATCGGATGCCTAATGCTTGTGTGTGAATAAATTTTCAAAGAACTATCACAAAAAAGCCATGTAGTTATGGGCTAGTTCTGTATCCCCAGGTCTCACTCCAGTCTCATTTGCAAAAATTTTGTAGGGGCATTTTATTAGCCCATAGAGAGGATGGTACCCATTTCAAAGGATGTCTAGAGAGACATTCTTTCCCACTCAGAAAACTGACTGAACAAAACAGGAAGTCTTCAATTAACTATAGTTTCCTATTTTACCCAAACTGGGAAAGTACACTTAAGTACTTCGGAAGAAACCAGGATGTTAAATTATGGTTTAAACTTGGTTTAATTTTCTGGGATGTGCTGAAGCTGTTCAGAGAATATGGGAAACTATATTAATTGAAAACTTCCTGGTTTGTTTGCTCCCACTGCAAACAGAGGAACAAAGGGGCTGTATGCCTTGGTTTAACAGTTTAATGTTTAAAACTAAATGAGTCCAATATATTTACCCCATATTGCAGATATGGGGCTGAGGCTGAGAAGATAGTGGATTGCCTAAAACCACCTAGTGAGGTAATGGCTGTTCTGTTCCGCTTTGGTTGTGGTGAGAGTTTAGTGTTATTGGGCTTTGGTAAGGCCTGGGTTTCACCAAGGCCCTGGACAAGTCAGTTTTCCCAGGGAGGCAGGAAGAGGACAACACCATGGAGAGCTCCAAGCGGGGCTAGAAGCCAAACAAGATTGTCTGTATGTTTCTCCAGTAAGCAGCAGATCCTGACCGAGTCTTAAAAGGGGGTGGTGGTGGCTTCCTTTGGGTTGGTTAGACCTACCTCCACATTGAGTAAGGTCTTTTCTCTTAGAGACTTGGTCTGTCTTAGCAGCCCCAAGCTGCAGTAACATGGGGGAGGCTGCAGTGTGCTGGTGTTTTCATGGCTGCAGTCCTCAAAGTCCAAGAATGACAATACGATCTCCTTTGGACACATGGGGAAGGTCCCTGGGGTCTTCCTAGGGAACTGAGTTCTAAGGAGGTGGGAGCCTCATGATGCCTTTCTGTAAGCAAGTCCTTTCCCTGAACCATCAACTCAGGAGCCTCTTCTTTGGAGGATGAGAGGAGCTGGCACCTTCTGAGAATGAGGGTTTGTAGTTCTGAACCATAACAATGGCGGAGGCAACATTTGAACCAGGGACTTCCTGATATGTGTTTCAGTTACCTGGCCACTATGTTACACCAGTTATCAAATTAAAAATGGATAAACTACAAATGAATTACAATTTAAAACTATGAATCAAAGATGATACCTTTTAAAAAGAAATAAGTGTGTAATAGGTATAGTCAGCCCTATCGCTTTGGAGTTGTTTTCATTTTTTGTATCCTGACCGATTTTGTGTTCATGGTAGGGATGGCAGAGAATTCCGCCATGGATTTCATTGAGGCCGAATGCACTGGCATTTGCCCCCCCAAAATCCGTGGTGGAATGGCCTGCCGCCCCCACCCCCCTGCAGATTCCCCCCGGGACGCAGCTTACCTGGGGTGGATGTTCCGGACGGCGGCGGCTCCGCCGGCTGGTCTTTCGACCGGCTGCCATTTGCATCCTAGTCTTTGCCGTGATAGGCTACATAAGTATTTACATAGCCTATCACGGCAAGCCAAGCAAAAAAAAAAAAGTGTATGCAAATGGGCGGCTATGGCGGCCGCCATTTGCGTTCCCTATTTTTCCCTGTTTTAGCCTACATAAATATTTACGTAGGCTATTACGGTGAAAAAAGGGGAACGCAAATAGCATAATGAGTGCTATTTGCGTTCCTTTTTCCCCCTCCGTTTTAGCCTACGTAAATATTTACGTAAGCTATTACGGTGGGAAAAAAAGGAACGCAAATAGCGCCCACTACGCTATTTGCGTTCCCCTTTTTTTTGCCGTAATAGCCTACGTAAATATTTACGTAAGATAAAACAGTGAAAAATAGGGAATGCAAATGGCAGCTGCCATAGCCGCTGTTGTTGTTGTTTTTGCCCAGCCATGATAGGCTACGTAAATACTTACGTAGCCTATCACGGCAGCCTGGCTGGACGCAAATGGTGGCTGCAGCAGCCTGTCCACGGCCGGAAAATCAGCTGTGGATGGCCCTGGCTGGCTGCTTCATGCGGCCGCTGCGTAGCGGAGCCGGCCGGGCAGGATTCCGGAGGGGAGGACCGGATCGCCTCCCCTCCATCGAGGATTCCAAGGGGAGGGACAGAGCCCCCCCCCCGCAAATCAATTCTGCGAAAAGGTAAGTAAGTGACTTTCGTAAATCCCTAGTTCATGGTCCCAGGTAAATTGAAGATCTACCTCATTACCTTTTGGACTACCTAGGTGTGTCCCTTTTAATTACATACACTTAAATTACAACATTTTTAGAGGGAAAAGATTCAAATATTACTAGTTGTAATATACTTATTTTGCTCTTTTTATTGCAAAACTGAGGCTTCATATAAACTAAATGTACCAATGTGTGTTTATTATTTTAATTTTCATAAGTGGAATAAACTTGCTATGTCCATATATATTCTTGATTTTTTGTCATGGCTTATGCAGTAAAATTTTTGACTATCAAATCAAAAATCTGCTTCTGCAGTGGCTGCACAGAAAATGAGATCAGAGTTTCTCTTTGAATATGAGAGATGGTGCTGAAGACTCCTGAGCTCCCCTGCTTAAGATAATGTATTGATTGATGCCTGTGTAAATGTTTTCTAATGTGTTGTTAGCTTTTCTTGATGTAGTAGCTTATGGGGCTAGAAAAATTTAGTGTCTGGTAGTCGCTAACAGACATCTGAGTCAACTGTCCCCTCCTATAATGTGTGTGTGTGTGTCTATATATACATACATATACATACACACACGCTCACAAACACACACACACACACACACACACGCAGACAGTGTCAGGGTGGACACTGAGCCCATAGAATCCCAGAGTAGTTCTGATGCTGAGGAAGAGCAGTCGCTCCTTCGGGAGAGGAGCACGCTCCTTTTTTCCCAGGACCAACAGCTGACGGAGATTCCTCCCAGCCACATTCCTAGTTTAGAAAGCAGTCCAGGGAGTGACTCAGCACAGATAGCAGACTGGGAGGGATGCGCGGCGCAGACTAGGGTTGGCGGAGAATTTCTCCCCGAAACTTCGGGGGGCCGAGCGCCAACGTGTTCGGCCCCCCGAAGTATTTTCAGGGAGAAATTCTCCGCACCCCCCCCCGCCCCCTGCACCCCCCCCCGGGACGGGACTTACCTTTCCCGAATGTCCCTCCCGGCGGCGGGTCCCGGCGGTGGTTCATCGGGTCTTCGTCAGGGGCGGGGGCGGCAGCCGATCTTTCGACCGGCTGCCGCCGCCGCCATTCCAATAAAACTAAAAAAAAAAGCCCCCGTGATAGGCTACATGACGATTAACGTAGCCTATCACTGCTAGATTTGCAAACTCAGCCGTGATAGGCTACGTAAATCGTCACGTAGCCTATCACGGGTGACTTTAAAAAAAAAAGCGCGTACGGCTAATGGCGGCCCCCATAGGGAGCTGCCATTCACATTCCTTATTTGGTCGCTGTAGTCTACATAAAGATTACATAGACTATGGCGAAAATAAGGGCAACGCTATTTGCGTTGCCCTTATTTTCGCCGTAGTCTACGTAAAGATTTACGTAGACTACAGCGACCAAATAAGGAACGCGAATGGCGGCTCCCTATGGGGGCCGCCATTTGCGTACGCGCTTTTTTTTTTTTTAAAGTCACCCGTGATAGGCTACGTGATGATTAACGTAGCCTATCACGGCTGACTTTGCAGATCTAGCCGTGATAGGCTACGTTAATCGTCACGTAGCCTATCACGGGGGCGTTTTTTATTTTAACTTTTTATTTCGTGGCCGGGCGAGGCGAAGCGCCTCTTCCCCGGCCTGAATTTCGGCCAGGCAAGGCGGGAAGCCTCCCCCCCGGCCTGAACTTCGCGGGGAGAGCAGCGAAGCGCCTCCCCCCCACCGCAAAAAGCTGCGAGACCAGGTAAGTGACTTTCATGCACCCCTAGCGCAGACGCAGAGAGCGGCGCCAAATGGTTCGCGCTCAAAGAACGGTTGCGCCCGGAGGATCCAAGGGAAAAGGGGAGGGATTCTCCCTAGTCCTTATATTCAGGGGTCTGCCAGTAATTGCCCCTCAAACGGGGACCAACTGTTCTAACTTAGGGCATAGGGATGCTGCTGCTCAGATCTAGTTGCTACCTGTAGAGCTGTTAAGTTGTAAAAGAAGAATAAAGCTTACAAAAGAATCCCTTTTTCTGTGTCTGGACTTGGCTACTGGATTAGACTGAGAGCCCTCCAAGGAGCCCTTGACAGACAGTAGGAAACATTACCATTTTTAAAAAATTAAGCTATATCTTTGATTAATACCAAGATCAATTCTTAAATACTGAGCAAAGTATAATTAGAAACCATACTCAAAAGCATCAGTACTAGGGCTTTCAGGGACAACTATATCAGTAATATTCATTACTATTGTTATCACCACTGAATACAAAGGCCTGTTTGCAGAGCACTCTCCCAAATGAAAGAAGATTCTAGGCTGCACAGTTTTCTATCACTGCTCTTTCCTATACCTTCTTGGGGCAAGGTATCATCTACTGCAAATTTTAATAGCAATCTCTTTTAAAATAACTTTGAAATTTGTGGACTACCCCATGTGGCTCCAGCATCATTCATCCAGTTGTCATTTATTTCTTCCAGGCCTTCAAGTAACTTGGCAACTCTTTAGTGTTAACTTCCAACAATAATTAATCTTCAAGTTTAAACCTTTAGAAATATTAATTATGGAATGGAAATGCTCAAGCATTGTCATGGACTTCAAGCTAATTTAATTAGTTGGATTGTATGCAAGAAATGTTGGCTGGTGTAAATAAGTACTGTAAATATTTATGCCTCTTACACTTAAATATTTATTATATTATGTGAAACCAGTCAGTATAATACATCTGTATGCCTATGAATCATTCCATTTTCCATAATATATAATTTGTGTACACATTTGTCCCTTCTTATGACCAAGTAGTATTTTCAAACTCTGCACCAATTTTTGTAAGATCAATTAGTTTTAACTTTAAGTAAAGTAATGGAATATAGTTAAAGCAAGCATAAGCCTGGCTTTCAAATACACACAGCCCCACCAGTGTTTTACATTAAAGGATCCTTACATTAGTAGATTACGTAAAGAGGTATGAGTGTATAAAGAAGCCCTATTCAGGCATTCACATTGTCCCCTCCCCCTCCGTTGTGTTTTTTCCTGGCCCTCAACTTCATCCTCTAGACACTGGAGGGGTAACTTCTACAGCAGGTGTTCTGCTCTACTTGTGTAGCCTCCCTACTTGGGGAGCCTAAATATAATAAAGAAATAAATAGCAACGTGAATGCAGTGGAGGGGCGGAGCCAATGAGCACAGTCCTGTTCTCCCCCTCATGTGATTGTAGTTGGGTGGTGTATAAATGCAACAGCACTAGAGAGAAAGGGACCTGATAGTCTTTTTAAAAAAATAAACAAATATTTATTTCTGTTTAAACAATACAAAACTAAAAATAACATACTGTAACAAATACACAACATGTTCTACAATACATTGCATGACTTACACATTGTTCAGCATATAAACATTTCAACTCTCTTTTCAAGTAATGGCATCTCTCCAAAATGAAAGGTGATGAAGCAGCAGTCTCAGTAAAGAAGGGTCTTTATTTACATAGCATATGAACAGGAACCAAGTTTCCATAAAGTAATCTTGATAAGTCTTCATTGATGATTGGGATGTTAATCTAAGAGTGAACACACACACATATACATATACATTTATATACACACAAAAAAAAAATACAGATATATTCTAAATATGGTAAAAGTGGTGTGAATTGATTTATAGGTCATGAACAGCTACAATTGAGAGCGTGATGAAGAAAACAATACTACCAAGACTATCTATATGATTAGCTTGTTGGCTACTATAATTTGATGTATTTGCTTATTTGCCATGTCATTGAGGAAGTAAAATGGCCCCCAGTCTGCCCTTCAGATTCACTCAATCCCAAAGGTAGACCAAATGGGCAATTATGCAAAATATATTTCTAATGTTATGCTCAGTACTGATAAGATAAACAAAACATGTCTAATGAACTGACCAGTATAAGCAACATTTTGATAAGTATTGAGGTGCATTTCAGATCTTCAATGAATGTGGGTTCAAGCCACTTCAACCACATTTTAGAACATTCACCCCTTTAATGCTTCTTAAATTCTGTCAGAAATACTTAGGGGGATGCTTATATGACGGTATCAGCAGAGATGGAAAGGGGATTTGGAAAAGGTAGACCTTTTGCATATATTATAGTTTTGCAGTCAGTGAGTCGTGATCCAAAATTGGGTTATTAGGACGGGTGCAAGTCACATGGTGATTTTTGCATTACATCTAACAGTCACATTTGTACATTGGAATTTGCTGCAGTGGTCTGAAAAAGAACTACTTGTACGACATGTTTGCACAAGATTATAACAACTGGTAACGTTTCCCCAGGCTCAATTATAAACTCAGGCATTTTAAAAGATAACGTTTTTACTACAGCATGTACCATCCATGTCTGTGCGACCTTGCTTAAGTGTTTGACTATTAGACCAATTGTACAGGAGAAAGCTGACTCATAGCTTATACTTTTATACTTGTGTAGGTTTCTCACACCCCAAATTTGGGTTTGGCTGTTTTGACTCAATGGCCTATTCACCTGCAATGCTAACCTGATTTTTTTTTTTTTTTAACCCAGGGTTTGTTCTTGGGTTACAACTCTGGCTTGCTGGAGGGAGAGAAGTCAGAGTTCCAGGTTCGGACATAATGCTAACCAAGCCAGGGACAAAGTGTCTCTGGCTTGTTTTGCCATTTCTGCTGGCAGGAAGAGCCAAACGGGAGCAGTCAAGTTGCATGAACTAGCATGGCGGCTCACTCATGGTAACCTAGAGTTTTTTTTAAACCCATGGTAACCTAGGGTTCCATGTGAACTAGGCCATTATTTCAAAATTTCAGACTAGAACCCATTAGTTGTGTTAATTGCAGACTTTTTGTTTGACATTCAATGATTGGTGGCCTAGTATTTAAGTGAGAAAAGTCCTTATTAAACTTAGGGGGAGCAAGCCACATTCTTTACTTTCAAACATGCTGGGCCTCTCTTTGCATATTGTCTTTCCGATTTCATAGAGGAGCTACCAGATGTTATACCTTTGCCATGGTTGGCTTGACACCTCTCCCCTGATTATAGCTGTGTATGTTGGGCTTGGACTATGGAGCGCTGGCTTAAAATCTTTCCTCACCATGAAGCTCATGGGGTGACCTTGGGTCAGTCGTGCTTTCCTAACCTAACCTTCCTCAAAAGGTAGTTAAGAGAATAAAATGGGGGTAACCACCATGTCTCACACCCTGAATCCCTGTAGAGAGGTACCCAAATGTTTGCTTTGAATTTTTCTTTATGGAAAATGTTAGTGGCAGCTCTTAGAAGGTTATAAAAATCAATGAATTTTCTGAATATATAGCATTAGTAAACTGAGATCCTGCAGCGGCACTAAAAATCCTAATGAAGCCTGTGTTGAACTGCAGTGAAAACAGTTAGGAGATAGAAAGCGCTATTTTGTGTAGTTTTGGAACAAACAAAGAAACAAACAAACAAATACATAATATTTGTCCAACTTTAGGTTTCCTTCTGTGTTAATGTGTATGCTGCTTGCAATCTGAAGTTTAGCTGTTGGTCTTTGGAAAGATCTTGTATGTATCTTCAGTTATTGTAACATTTTGACAGAAGCAGTTGATCGAAATGTTCATTGCCATGTATGGAAACAGCAAGAACATATTACAAAGACACTTAGATTTGACAGGCCATCTTTGAGCTATATGGAGAATTTAAAGCCCTAATAAGCTTGGGACCTGGGAACCTGAAGATATCTTCTGCCACCACATGAGCCTGCCTTGAACATTAAATAAGAACAGCCTTGTTGGATCAGACCAAAGTCCTTTCAAGTACAGCATCCTGTTTCCAACAGGGATCAGCAGATGCCTATGGGAAGCTCCCAAGCAGGACATGAGGGCTATAGCTCTCTCCTGCTGTTGTTCCCCAGCAACTGGTATTCAGAGTCATATTGCCTCTGGTCCATATTGCCTCTGATTGCCATCATGACTAGTAGCCACTACATTGATAATCAGAGGCCCTCCTCCTTCATCTGCTTGCTTTCTGAAGTTAGGAGTATGGTGACCCGGGGAGAGACCTTCCTTGGTTGCCATGCCCCACATATATAGGGAGGCATTTACTTATTATTATTATTATTATTATTATTATTATTATTATTATATTTTTATCCCACATTTTTTCCTCAAAGGAACACAAGGAAGTTTACATGATCCTCCTCCTCTCCATTTTATCCTCACAACAACCCTGTGAGGTAGGTTAGGCTGAGAGTCAGTGACTGGTGCAAAGTCACCCAGTGAGTTTTATGGCTAAGTGGGGACTAGAACCCAGATCTCCTGAGTCCCAGTCCAATACTCTGACACTAGACCACACTGGCTCCACGTATAACTGACAAATACAGATTTCATCAGCAGAAAACTGATTTTAGAACCTAAGACATCTAGATTCTTCTGTATTGCTGTGGGTGCCAGTTTTGAATAAGCAGTGTTCACTGTGCACTCTGTTCCATAAACATTTACCTCTGCCCCAAAAAAATACTACCAACCTTATTCCCAATGGCTGGCTGGATGAAAATGACAATTTAGTTCAAAACACCTGCAGCTCCTGCCTTGGTTTGTCTCCACAAGTGTGTCTTTTTGTGCTGAGACTCCAGTAGAGAAGAAATAGCAGTACAGTTTTGCCAGCTGGGGTGATAATGAATTCAGTGAGTCAGTCATCCACTTAAAAAAGGCAGATGCATGCTACATAAAAATGGGACTACCAAAGTAATAGTCTTTGAACACTGCTTGGTGCCAGCACCCGGTGGTCTTCGTGGCAAAGTCTGAGGAGGTAGTTCAGCAGCACTGCAGATCAGTCAGAACAATCATGAGAGACATAAACTAGCAGGATGCCTTGAAGCCCACTGAGACAACCAAGTGGTTCAGTATATTAAGGGCACACTGGCAGATTTGTTTCTGTTGTCTTCTCTTTCATGTTTTGCACTGCCAGGTAAATCTCTGTTATGAGAGTTGCAACTTCTAGTTGTCCCACATGTTTGCACAAACTCCTAGTTTTGTTAATGGATAGATTGAACTATTTTCTCTTGAGATCTTTGCATGGGTGATTATCCCATTGGACAAATAGAAGGTATTGCTCCATACGAAACTAGCCACCATTTCCAGAATTGCTAAAAAAAAGTACCGTTCTATACCAGCCCAGTAGGTCTGGGACTCCCATTTTTAAATACGGTGATGACAGCAACAGAGCCTCCCCTGATTTCCTGAACACAGCTGAGAGTGCTCAGTGGACACAAAGCTGTTGGAGATAACCATGCATACAAAAATTGCACAGTACAGCTACTGATGCATGCTCAATTCATTCAAGATTGCAACTTCTATCCTTTGCAGCTATTTTATGTTGATTTTTCATTGTGAAAACAGAAGGTATCAGTAGTGATGGGGCAGATCCAGGCTTTCTCCAGATCCAGCTATCAGACTTGGTGGCAAGGAGAGAAACTGCTCTTTTCATCCTCATTTCAGCAAGGCCACACACACCATATTGAATCTGTCATATCGGTGGACACACCAGATTCAGGCAGTTAAAACAGCAACCATCTTTATTAACGAACAGAACAGAATGGGGCAGCTTGTGGTGGTTTTACTGGTTTCAGCAGCCTAAACTCTACGGAACGGCCAGAGAGACAAACTGCTGATAATAACAGAAACCCCCCAGTAGTTGTTCTTGTACTTTGCATCATGGCACATTGCAACAGAATCCAAAAAGCCCACTAGGCACTATCACCTTCCCAAGATGTTGGCCTAAAGTCCCCATCCTCCCTGAAGCTTGTGGTCTGGTCTTCCTGGACAGGATCAGACCCTTCCTTTTATGTTGCTGGTCCAAGGTGAAAAGTTGAAGTAGAAAGTCCCCAGCTTTGGTTAGGATTTGAGCACCACTGCATTTCCTTAATGCATCTAGATAGCCATATTACCCATGATCCCCAGATGCCTTCTTGAATCTTAAAGAGTTGCAACTATTGAGAGTGCAACAGGATCTATGAGCCTCAGAAATCTGTAACTGATCTGTTTGTGTGTGTTTTTAAAGGATTAATTTTGGACAGCTGGTGGGCATCCCTGTAATAAATTCTAAATAGATCAGTCATGAACTGGATGCAGAGAGAGGGATGTAGATGTATCTATCACCAAGGATAAATATTAAGTTTAGTTATTTAAGTAGTGGAGAACATTCAGGAAAGTCAGCCAGGAGATGACAGCTATGTAGAAGCTGGGTAGAAGTGTTGGGAGTAAAGGGTGAGGAAGAGGACTTGATATGTGCAGTTCACCAAGCAGATAGCGGTTGTGTGAGACAAGGGTGAATAAAACATTGCGCACTGTGGCTGTGTTTTCGGCATGGACATCCCCAATATAACTTAGTTCAACTTCTGAAGTGGAGCAACAAAAGACAATAATTGTACATGTCACAAATCATATTGGGCAGATGGGAAAGGAGAAGCTATTTTGGTGTATTATGGTTCTCCCTTGCAGTGGAAGGGAGACTCAAGATGAACAAGGTGTGCAGTTTCAAAAAATGAATGTGTTACAGATCAGATAGACTGTCTCAAAGTGTGTTGATTCTGTCCAAAGTGCTGAATGACACTTAATCTTGACTTTTAGAGCAGTGCCAGATGTTCTCCAATTCATCTTTTATTGTGTTTTGTTTGGGGGATATAAACTGATGATATTGGGAGGATATCCCCTCCCCCCTGAAAACCACTAAGATGGTGTGAATATTAACTGTTGCAGGCCCTATAAAGAACCACTGTGAATAGTCTGGCACTTCTGATAGATTCATTTCTAAATCAGGTCAAGTTTGCACTGAGGTCATAAACCTCTGTCTTGGCTATACCTCTTCAGAACTCAAGTGTTCTCACATGACTGAGTGTGCCTCCTTAAAAAATAAGCTAAAATTCCTCCACCCAGGAAATCAGCATGTTAGGGAGAACTACAACCCTTCACCCTGACATGTTTGTTTCTTATTATTTTTGCATAATCACACTGTTGTTGTTGTTGTATGGCGGACAATTCATTCTTTGCAGTTGTACAGTCCAGACAGAGCTTCACTACATTAATGACAAGTTGGTTTAGTCTTGGGGATGTTTCATGTGTTACTTTTTCCATTGTGGAAAAGTATTGGAATTTTTGTTCAGCCATTCATGTATTGTTTTCAAACATCTGTGTTGCCCATGATGTATCTCTCAAGAAGCAAGTGCATGTGCAAATGCATGATTTGAAAATGCATGTTTACAACTGTACATGAATTTTGTTGTAAACTCATTTTCCTGACATGAGTGCTATTAATATATCTGTAAGGTAACAGTCAAGGGTGTTCGTTCTCTTTTCATTGACTGACTTTGGATTTCTGACCAGAAAGTACTAAAACAATCAAATAATGGCCAAATAAAGCAAGGATCATAAGACCCAGGGAACTGGTTTATTCTCAGGTTATTGAGAAACAGGGAAATAATGTAGGAGATGTGTGTGCTTACTCTTCTCTTCCTATCTTCCCATTGCAAAGCTATTACAGATGTTTTGGCAAATTTAATAGAAAATGGTATTGCATCGCATGTAAGATAACTCTTTGCCCGGCTTGTTGACAACAAATGTATGTAAAAATAAATCATTGCTGGAGCTTTTAATAAACTCCCCCATTTGTTTTGTTTTCTGTTCTGTAGAAACAAGGCAATTTGGTTATTAATCATCATGGCTGACACAGAACAAGGCCAACTTGGCCAACGGTCAGGACATTACAGAGCTTCAGAAGGTCATGTGGGGATGTGTTGAGGGCAGCTCAGTGTCACGCAAACCACTTTTGTAAATCATGATTAGATTGTTGGTTCCCCCTAGGAATTGTGGTTCACAGAGCTGGTGGAGATTCAGTGCTGCTGTTTTCCCACTGTTGGAGGAGAGGTTGTTTCAGATGAACATCTGAACTGGAGGGATTGAAGATCTCACCTGTCAGGGAAAATAGGGATTTATTGGTTATTTATCTTACATATTTTTATACAGCCTGCCTAAGGCGGTTCACATGCTAAAGCCATTATGAAACAACAAATAAAGGTGCAATCCTATGCAAGTTGGCTGGGGAATTCTAGGAGTTAGTCTAGGAGGGACTTTTTTTGGGGGGGTCTACACATGCATAGGATTACACCCTAAAATACAACACTAATAACAATCCATGTGCAGCATAAAATGGTGACCTTCTGCAAGCCACCAGCCCTACCAATTCCATTGTGTAATCAGGGCCCACTGCTTGTACAGCAGAGATTTAGTGCTTCTGGGGACAACCATGCTAGTTTCTGGAATGTGGCAAGTCAGCGGACCTCACAGAAGGGACCTACCCCATTTCTATTCATTTCAGGGCTTGCCCCAGAAGTGCTAAATCTCTGTTGCACAAGCAATGTGTCATGCTCGTGCAATAGAATTGTCACGGCTGCCTGCTTATGGAATGGGAGTGGCGGTGGGCCCTGATGCAGATGATCGCCATTGGATACTGCCCCCTGTCTAAAACAAGAAAAATAAAAGTAGCAATAGTTATATGTATTTAATTGAAAAGCTTGGGGAACGCAAATTAATCAGGTAAAAGCAGATGTGAACAGCCAGGTTTTAAAAACCTGCTTAAAAGCATACAGTGAGGGGAATAAACCAATTCCACATGGGAAGGTGTTGCACAGTGATGGAGTCACCACAGAAAAGGCCTGATCTTTTGTGCCCACCATCTTGATGGACCTCACTGGTCCCTGTGAGCAGGGCCTCAGAGTCTGATCTTCATGGCTGGGCAAGCTCATAAGGATGTAGCAGTTGTTTAAATATCTTGGTCCCAAGCTATTTAAGGCTTTAAAGGTAACAGCCAGCACTGGCCCTGCCCTCCACCCTCCAGTTCAGACCTTGCCGAGTTGAACCAGAAAGGTCTGAAATAGAGTTCTATATGCTTTAAGCCATCACATGGCTATAGTTGCCACATCTTGAAACCTGGGGGGTATTTTTTAGTTTTCCTAAGACATTTCTGAAAGAGGGAATGTAATTTTAGAGGAAAATACTGAGTTGTATAAACAGAAGTTATATATGGAGTAAATCAAAAAGGTTACTGTTATATGCTAGCATTAGTTCAGTGCAATGTTCTATTTTTTTTAAAAAAAAATGCGAAATATCAAAGGATAGAGGATGGAATGATATTGTGAACATGTGAGCGGGTGTGATACTGTAAAATTAATCTTGGATATGGCCTTTGAAAGGAGAAGAAAAGTATCTTCAAAAACCTCTGCCAAATTTTTGGCAATTCCCCCAGACTCAAGCAGCCTCACATTGTCCAGGAGGACTCCTCCATCCAGAGAAACCTGGAGGTGGGGGAATGGGAAATGTTCCTTCTGTGATCTTCCTTAATTTTTTTAGGATCCAAGCCTATAAGAACATTTGAACTGATTTCATCAGGGGTTCCTTAAACTCAAAAGTATTTCACTTCAGAAGGTTTTGTGTGTGAGAACATCAAGGCATTTACAACTGTGTGGAAGCAGAATGAGGGCACAGTCTAGGATTTGACTATTTTGAGCAATTCATAATGAATCTGACCAGAAAACCATTCTGGAGAAATGCTTAACATGCAGGTTAAAATGCTTAGCATGCTTCCCAGGCACTAAATGGTTTTTCAGAAAGTACAGGCAGACACTTTGATGGCTTGTAATATTTTTCCTTACAGGATCCAAAGCTACGTGAACATCTGGATGGAGGCAATGTAGGAGGACGACTGGAAAACCGTATGCTTACAATCGTGTATGGCCCTGACCTGGTTAACATATCATACTTGAACTTAGTAGCAGCTCAGGAAGACATTGCAAAGGTATGAGAGCCCAAAGATATAATGTTTAAACTGAGTAAGGATCATTAAATTCTGTTTTCAAGTGAAATGGGACTGCTGCTGCTAGGGACTGCATAGGTGCAAGGACAAGACTGATGAGTCAGGTAGTGTTTTCAGGGACATGGCACCAGGTACAATGTAAATCCAGATGTTGGCAGTTTCCTTTCTGAATGTGTGTTGTACTTGTATAAAACATTATGTTGTGCTTTCCAAAACATTTTCAAAGGATTCATAAGGCATCCAGTAAAAAGTCAATGTTCATCCACTGTATTACAAGATGGAGATTTCTGGTTCTAATTCTAAGGAAATGATCATTGCCAGGCATGCTGTAGCCTGAGCTTTGGAAATCGTGGAACACATTTCCAAAACTGCATTAATCTGTATATGACCATTTGTGCATTTGGTTTTGATCTCTGAAAAGGAATATTAAGCAATACGAATATGATAGCATCCGGACATGTCCCATGGTTCTAAATTTTCCTCTTTATTTCCAGTAATTAGCAGTGTGTGTTTTTACACAAACCATTTCTTGGTTAATCTGTGTAAAATAATTCTTATAAACAATGGTGAACAGTTATGAGGTTTCATGTACTTCTTCTTGCCCCCTATTTTGAGGAAGGAAAGAACTATTTAATTTCTTGGTTTTTCTAGTCATCCAGATCTTGGGCTCTGAGTGTATCTTATTTCAGGTTTCTACCTCATCAGGAATTACCATAACAATTTTGGACCTCCTGTGAGTGAAGGAGCGAGCATGTGTGTATATCCAGTTTCCAGTGTTTTATTTCATTGCCACAGAAAGCGGTGACAGAAAGAGAGAGGGAAGAGTGTCCTGGCCACTGCCGACACGTAGCTCCCAAGAAATTACCCCTGAGGGAAAGTAGCTCTCAACAGAAAAAAAAGTTTCCCCCGCCCCTGCCCTAAATTGTGTAAAGCTCCTAGGTAAAGCATGGTGAACCATAGTACAGTACATAGTACTGTAGTCTAACATTCAGGGACTTGTTTAGTGGAAGGCACTCAAGAAAGCCCAGGTTACAATGCCACCACTCACTTTCCTTAAAAAAACTGGCCAATGATTATTAAGGGTTGTTGTTGTTCAGTCGTTAAGTAGTGTCTGACTCTTCATGACCCCATGGACCATAGCACACCAGGCCTTCCTGTCCTCCACTCTCTCCCGGAGCGTGCTCAAGTTCATATTCATTGCATCGGTGATGCTATCTAGCCATCTCATCCTCTGCCATCCCCTTCTCCTTTTGCCTTCCATCTTTCCCAGCATCAGGGTCTTTTCCAGGGAGTTTTCTCTTCGCATTAGGTGGCCAAAATATTTGAGCTTCAGCTTCAGGATCTGTCCTTCCAATGAGCAGTCAGGGTTGATTTCCTTTAGGATGGACTGATTTGACCTCCTTGCAGTCCAGGGGACTCGTAAGAGTCTTCTCCAGCACCACAGTTCGAAAGCATCAATTCTTCGGCGCTCAGCCTTTTTTATAGTCCAGCTCTCACAGCCATATGTTTCTACTGGGAAAACCATAGCTCTGATTATACGAATCTTTGTCGGCAAGGTGATGTCTCTGCTTCTTACTATGCTGTCTAGGTTTGCCATAGCTTTCCTCCCAAGGAGCAAGCGTCTTTTAATTTCATGGCTACAGTCACCGTCTGCAGTGATCTTGGAGCCCAGGAAAGTAAATTCTGTCACTGCTTCCATTTCTTCCCCTTCTATATGCCAGGAAGTGATGGGACCAGATGCCATGATCTTAGTTTTTTTAATGTTGAGTTTCAAACCAGCTTTTGCACTCTCACCCTCAACAAGAGGCCCTTTAGATCCTCTTCGCTTTCTACCATTAGGGTGATATCGTCTGCGTATCTGAGGTTGTTGGTAATTCTCCCAGCACTCTAAATTCCGACCTGTGACTCATGCAACCCGGCGTTTCTCGTGATGTACTCTGCATATAAATTAAATAAGCAGGGCGACAATATACAGCCTTGTTGTACTCCTTTCCCACTTTTGAACCAATCGGTTGTTCCATGCCCGGTTCTTACTGTTGCTTCTTGACCCTTGTACAGGTTTCTCAGGAGACAGGTAAGGTGGCCTGGTACTCCCATCTCTTTAAGAATTTGCCAGAGTTTGTTGTGATCCACACAATCAAAGGCTTTAGTGTAGTCAATGAAGCAGAGATAGAAATTTTTCTGGAATTCTCTTGCTTTCTCCATGATCCAGCGAATGTTGGCGATTTGATCTCTAGTTCCTCTGCCTCTTCAAGACCCAGCTTGTACTTATGGTAGTTCTCTGTTCACATACTGCCGAAGCCTAGCTTGTAGGATTTTGAACATAACCTTGCTGGCATGTGAAATGAGCACAATTGTGCGGTAGTTTGAACACTCTTTGGCATTGCCCTTCTTTGGAATTGGAATGTAAACTGATCTTTTCCAGTCTTGTGGCCACTGTTGAGTGTTCCAAATTTGTTGGCATATTGAGTGCAGCACTTTAACAGCATCAACTTTTAGGATCTTAAATAGCTCAGCTGGAATACTGTCATCTCCGCTAGCTTTGTTGTTAATAATGCTTCCTATGGCCCACTTGACTTCACTCTCTAGGATGTCCGGCTCAAGTTCAGTGACCGCACTATCATGGCTATCAGGGACATTAAGATCTTTCCTGTATAGTTCTTCTGTTTATTCTTTCCACCTCTTCTTAATCTCATCTGCTTCTGTTAGGTCCCTGCCTTCTTTGTCCTTTATCATGCCTGTCTTTGCACAAAACGTTCCCTTGATATCTCCGATTTTCTTGAAAAGATCTCTAGTGTTTCCCATTCTATTGTTTTCCTCGATTTCTTTGCATTGTTCATTTAAGGCCTTCTTGTCTCCTTGCTATTCTCTGGAACTCTGCATTCAGTTGGATATACCTAAGGATGGACGAAAGTCCCTTACCTGGTCCCGCTGCTGTTTTCGGTGGGGGGGAAGGCGCTCCATTTCTCCCCCCGAAATTCTTGGGGAGAGAGGTGCCCCGCCCCTCCCGGACGAAATTCAGGATGGGGGGGAGGCGCCCCATCCCTCCCCGCCGAAATTCTGGCCGGGGGTGAGCGCCCCGTCTCCCCAGCCGCGAAATAAAAAAGTAAATTGTAAAAAAAAAAAAAAGTGATAGGCTACGTAACAATTTACGTAGCCTATCACGGCTAGATTTTCAAAGTCAGCCGTGATAGGCTATGTAAATCTTTACGTAGCCTATCTTGGCTGACTTTGGAAAAAAAAAAAAGCGCGTACGCAAATAGCGGCGCCCATGGGCGCCGCCATTTGCGTTCCTTATTTGGGCACGGGTAGTCTACGTAAAGATTTACGTAGACTACGGCGAAAATAAGGGCAACGCTATTTGTGTTGCCCTTATTTTCGTCATAGTCTACGTAAATGTTTACGTAGACTACCCGTGCCCAAATAAGGAACGCAAATGGCGGCACCCATGGGTGCCGCCATTTGCGTACGTGCTTTTTTTTTTTCAAAGTCAGCCGTGATAGGCTATGTAAAGATTTACGTAGCCTATGACGACTGACTTTGAAAATCTAGCCGTGATAGGCTACGTAAATCGTTACGTAGCCTTTCATGTTTTTGTTTTATTTTTTTACTTTACTGGGAAATGGTGGTGGCGGCAGCCGGTCGGAAGACTGGCCACCGCCGAAACGCCGCCGGGACCCGCTGCCGAGAGGGACATTCGCACGAGGTAAGTCCCATCCCGGGGGGGGGGAGGGTGTTGGAGAATTTCCCCACCAATTTCGGGGGGCCAAATGCGTTGGCATTCAGCCTCCCGGAGATTCATGGAGAAATTCTCCGACATCCCTAGGTACCTTCCCCTTTCACCCTTGCTTTTCCCTTCCCTTCTTTCCTCAGCTACTTGTAAAGCCTCATCAGACAGCCACTTGGCTTTCTTGCATTTCTTTTTCTTTGGGATGGATTTAGTTGCTGCCTCCTGAACAATGTTATGGACCTCCGTCCATAGTTCCTCAGGCACTCTGTCTATCAGGTCTAATCCCTGAAATCTATTCCTCACCTCCACTGTATATCCATAAGGGTTATGATTTAGGTCATACCTGAATGGTTTTGTGGTTTTCCCTACGTTCTTCAATTTCAGCCGAAATTTTGCAATAAGAAGCTCATGATCTGAGACACAGCCAGCTCCAGGTCTTGTTTTTACTGACTGTATAGAGCTTCTCCATCTTTGGCTGCAAAGTACATAATCAATCTGATTTTGATATTGACCATCTGGTGATGTCCATGTGTAGAGTCACTTCTTGTGCTGTTGGAAAAGAATGTTTGCTATGATCAGCGCGTTCTCTTGGCAAAACTCTATTAGCCTTGTCCTGCTTCATTTTGTACACCAAGGCCATGCTTGCTTGTTATCCCGGTGACTTCTTGACTTCCTACTTTAGCATTCCAATCCCCTATGATGAAGAAGACATCTTTTTTTGGTGTTAGTTTTAGAAGGTGTTGTAGGTCTTCATAGAGCCGATCAACCTCAGCTTCTTCGGCCTCAGTGGTTGGGGCATAGACTTGAATTACTGTGATGTTGAATGGTTTGCCTTGGATTCGTACTGAGATCATTCTGTTGTTTTTGAGATTGTACCCCAGTACTGCTTTTCCCACCCTTTTGTTGACTATGAGTGCTACTCCATTTCTTCTGAGGGATTCTTGCCCACAATAGTGGATATAATGTTCACCTGAATTAAATTCGCCCATGCTTGTCCATTTTAGTTCACTGATTCCCAAGATGTCGATGTTCAATCTTGCAATCTCATGTTTGACCACCTCCAGCTTACCTTGATTCACTGATCTTACATTCCAGGTTCCTAAACAATATTGTTCTTTGCAGCATCGGACTTTCTTTTCACCACCAGGCACATCCACAGCTGAGTGTCCTTTTGGCTTTGGCCCAGCCGCTTCACTCTTTCTGGCGCTACTTGGAAATTCCCTCTGCTCTTCCCCAGTAGTATATTGGACACCTTCTGACCTGAGGGGCTCATCTTTTGGCGTCGTATCTTTTAGCCTTGTGATACGTTCCATGGGGTTTTCTTGGCAAGAATACTGGAGTGGGTTTCCTTCTCCAGTGGACCACATTTTGTCAGAACTCTCCACCATGACCTGTCTGTCTTGGGTGGCTCTGCACGGCATAGCTTATGGCTTCACTGAGTTACGCAAGCCCCTTCGCCACAACAAGGCAGTGATCCATGAAGGGGTTATTAAGGGTAGTAGGAGCCAATGAAGCCTTCTTGAATAAAGGTCTTAGCATTATAGTAATAGTAGTAGCCAGATGTCTTGGACTACAACTCCCATCATGCCCAGCCAGCAAGGCAAATGCCCATCTGGAGGAAAGCATGTTGAGGAATACTGACACAGAAGAATGATGAAGTAACTACCAAGAACCGGGATGGAAATCAAGTAGTATACAATTATTGTTATAATTCAAGACTCCACATGCAGACATTCACCTGTTGTGTTAGAACACAATCCATGATGTATCCTTTTTATTTTGGCAATGAAGAGCAATTTAAAAATTTTGATGCCCTTAGGATACATAATGAATACTTTCCCCCTCATGGAATAATATATATTAACTTCGGTGTACCTTCACTTAAATAATAAAACAATCCCTCTTCTGAACGCTGGGTGAGTCAGAAGCATCCTTTGGGTGCTGAGCACCATCCCAGTTCAAGGAGCCAACAGCATGCAAAAGCAAGGGACTGAGCTGCCATTTGGGAGAACAGAGTCCAGTTCTCTGTGCAACGAGAGGCATGGAGCTCCAAGCCTCTGCCCGCATGGAGAAATGCCAAATGGCGGGGATTATGTCAGAGGAGTGTGAGGGACATGAGAGAGGGGTGGGGCCCATGGAGGCAGGATTGGAAACCTCCTTGGCTGAATTTAGCCTGCAGGCCAGTGGCTCCTCACTTCTGGTCAAAACGGTCATGATGTGATGAATATTGTCTGTTTCTCAGCCCTGTTTTTACAACTTACTTAACAGGTAAATAATAAAGTTATAAGCTATCACATTCAATATTGTTGAAGTTAGTTGATCAGAATCATACATACACTTGAATAATAAAGCACAAATTTAAAAACTTACAATTGATCAAAGTAAAAATTATAGAACACACAACATCACTCAGCCTTGGCTACAACAGCTGTCTTTTTTGCCTGATAATCCCTGGGGGGTTCACCCCTTGGCCTAGCTTGGAGAAGGCTCTAGCCCCCTTTGTGCCACCTTCCCCCCCTCTGCTTTCCAGGGTCCATGACCAGAATCAGAGATAAAGGCTTACATGTCAGAGGAAATTAGAGCACAATATAATTTGTGTCAGAATCACTCAAGAATCTCTCGAGTGATTCTGATGAGGCTGGACAGCCATCTCTCAGGGATGCTATGGTCTTATTATAGACCCCTTCCAACCCTACTATTCTATGATTCTATGATTCTTCAAGTTTGCCGTGACTATGTGAAATAATAAAAAGAAGGTCTGGGAGCACGTGGAGAATGCCTTTACATCAACAGTTTTCACAATCTGGTTCTGTAATGGATTTATATGCCCCCCTTCAACATTACTGTTTCTAGGGCGGCTCACAACATTACAGTATAAAGAAAATCGTAACACATTTAGGTAGAAAATCTAAAACAGAAAATAAAAGAGGGAGCAGTAAAACAGCAGTTGTAGCCTCTCCACGAGACACCAGCAGCGGAATTTTAATGGGAAGCAATTTGCTGACTAAATTACACACTTACCTTGCACTAGCCATCCTGTGATGCTCATTCCAATTTGCCAGGTTTCTGCAGTGTGGTGCTGGTGCATTGAATATAGGGATGTATGAGAATTTTGTTTCAGTTCACAAATCACAAAAAAATGCCCCATTTGCAATCGCAAATGCGAATGGGAGCACATGTTCTCCAAAAATGTTTGCAAATTCGTGAACTTGCTTTCAAATCTGCAAAAAGCACACTTGAAGAATGTGCCGCTTTCTCAGAATGCACACTTTTTAAATCACCCATGCTTTAGTCTATGGGGGATATTTATGCAATTTTGGAAATTTGTGGAAATTTGCTTGCACAACTTCTACATTTAATAGCTGTTCATTTTGTGCAGTTTTCCTGTTCACACAAAATGAACAGCGATTGCAAATGAGAGCGCAAATCGAGGAGAGATGAGCACTGAGCTGATGTCTGGAGAATCTTGGTGAGCAAGAGCATCACTTGTTTGCCCACCCCTAACTTGGACCTTAGAGGCAGAACTTCACTTGCTGGGTGAAGACATATTTCAAAAGCTGGTTGGATTCTACTGTACAGGTGTGAATGGAAAGGAAGGCTGATACTTACACCATAATAAATGTGTTACTCTTTAAGGGCACACAAGGCTCTTTGTTGTTTCTGATATCCATGGTTTTATTGAGACAGCTAATTACTAGCATGGCCATATGTCCCCTTTTATGGAGGATAGTATTCTATTTGAAGGGCTGTCAGAGGACCATCCTCTATTGAAGGCATCCTCTGTTTCAAGAGCTGCCCAGTCCAAGTCCAGTTTAAAGATAAACAACCATTAGCAGTGGTGGCTGGTGGTTGCCATTTCAGAGGGGCTGTGAATCCATTCTGGGTTTCTGTCAGAACCAGCCAGAACTCTAAAGGAGCTATCCAAGTTGCTGAACCGTATCCCTCAAATGTTCAGCACTTTGGATAGCTCCTTTAGAGTAGTGGCTGGTTTTGACTGGATGAATGCACAGCCCCCCCAAAACCAGAGTCACCAGCCTCCACTGACCATTAGAAGGGAGAGCAAGGGCCTTGAACAGATAGCACCTGGACAACAGACTGAGCAGACACACAGGTCACCTGATCTTCCCCACTATGGTGAGATGTAGGGATGTGCGAACTCGCCCCTATCCGGGTTCTCTGGATGCCCACCCAGCCCCTGCCCCTGCCCCTGGTCGCCACTACCCGGACCACACTCGAGCTCCTCCCACACTTGGCGAGCAGCCTGCACTCACCCCAGTGGCCTCGTCGAGCTCTGCAGTCACCATTTTTTGAGAAATAAAATGGTGATCTCAAAAATGCGCATGTCTATGTATGCGTGAAAATGTGCATTTTATGAATGCGGATATTCTCATGTGTGAAATGCGCATTTTGTGAAGGTGCATATTTGTGTGTGTGCAAAAATGTGTATTTCTTTAAAAATGCTCATTTTCACGCATACGTGAATATGCGCATTCGCAAAAATGCGCATTTCGCATGTGTGCAAATATGCAAATTTTTGAGTTCGCCATTTTGTTTCTCAAAAAATGGTGACCACAAAGTTCTAAGAGGCCACTGACGTGTGTGCAAGCCATTCACCAAGTGCGGGCAAGGGGAGAGCAGGGACAGGGGCTCGGCGAGCAGGGCTCAGGCAGGGGCAGTTCCGCCAGATTCCTGGACTGAATCAGGCACCCGTGCCATCCCTAATGAGATGTGTTGGATTCCTCCATAATAGTAATTATTTCCGCACTTGCATCTATACATGCAAATTAGCATATGTGCGTTTTCTGCAAATCTGCACCCTCTTTTGTCTTCTTGTTTGGCAGTGTTCAAGTGGCCACCTGACTATTTACTCAGGGTTCTCAGGTGATAGCTATGGCAATCCCAAATGATTTTGAGTCGGTTGGATGGTGTACTGTGATGAACTGTGAAAAGAGCAGGGTTTTGCTGTCTTAGCTGTTACAGCTTTTTCTGTTTGAATTGTTTGATTTCTAGCTGTAGATTAAAACCTGCTTTTAAATTAGCTTGGTAGTAAATCGAGACATCCCCCACACACACATACACACACAAACCTGTGGTGAGCAAGCAGTTGCCCTTGCCTGCATTAATGAAGCCATTTATCTTATCCTCCCTTCGCCTTGGAAACTGTTAAATGTGTGAGCCCTGATAAGTGAGATTTGCTTCTTAGAGTGGCTTAACTGGCAGCTAGGTGCCCTGCAACTGGCCTATTCACTTGGCTGTTTGACTTTACTCATAAATTAGGGTTTTAAAAAACTATGTTACTCATCTTAATAATAGTTGGGGTTTTGAAAATAATGAGGTTTGCCTAGTTTGAAGATCACTTTGAAGAAAAGTTGTGAAAGCCATTATTTCCTTGTGGTTTGCTTCCAAAGTTCAGGCTGTAAATAATTCAGAACATACTCAGTTCCTGAGCCTTTCACTGGCCATTCTGTTGAGACTCTTCCCTTTGCTTTCTAGACTTGAGGTAAAATTAATGAGGTGGTGAGCCTTGAAGCTATGACCTTTTATAGCAGAAAACAAGCAAAGAAATTTGAGAATTGAGATAGAATACACTCTTGCACTGGTGATAAAATAATTTTAACGTAGCATTTTGGTGAATTGAAATGCACAGTTTTGCTGTTTGCAAAGGTTTCCCATTTGCAACTTTAAGATTGCCCTAGGAAATTGATCAGCATACTCTTAAATTGATAATTAGAGAATAGTGGGCAGTGGCTTTGCAGACAGAAGTATTTCGTGTAATGTCTTAGACCAGGTTTGGGGAAAAAGGAGAAATCCAGTCACTAGTTCCCACTTTGCAAATTTTGCTTTAGATTGTGTTTTTACAGGAAACCTTGAAGGGTGGGTACAGTTCTACAACATAGATTATTGTAAACTACATAGAACAGCCTTCCATGTAACTCAGAAAATTATCAGCACCTACCATGTAAATCAAGATAGGTGTTAAAATATTCACTCAACTCTCTCTCTCTCTCTCTCTCTCTCTCTCACACACACACACACACTTAATATAAACATTATTCCCTAAGAAGAGGGGTATTCATTATGTACCTTAAGGGCTTTATATCTTTTAAAGAGCTCTTCATTCATGAAGATAATCAGTTTCTGTCCAAGGGAAAGATCTGTCAGTCAGTCAGTTGGTGGTGAATTGCCAAAATAAAAAGGATGCAGTGTGGATTGCACTCTGAACACAATAGGTGAATGTCTGCATGCAGGCATCTGGAATTACAGTAATCATAGTATACCTACTTGGTTTCCTTCCATGTTCTTGCTAGCCCACTTCATCATTCTTCTATGTCAGTTTTCCCCAACTTGGTGCCCTCCAGGTGGCCATTGGTCATATTGGCTGGAGATGATGTAGTCTAAACATCTAAACATCTACTACTGTTACCCTAATGCTAAGGCTTTATTAAAGAAGGCTTCTTTGCCACTAACTACCCTTGATAATTATTGATTCCTAATCTCCCCTTTTAAGTAAGGTCTTGGAGTGGGGGTTGCAGGGTTGCAACTCTAAGCTTTCTTGGATGCTACTGATTATTTGGGTCATTTTCAGTCTCGGTTCAGCCAGGCCTGGTTTTGGGATGGAAACAGCCATGGCCACTTGGTGGATGACCTACACCAGGAACTGGAACTTTCAGTGGCATTTGATACTATTGACCATGTTATCTTTCTGGGGCACTTGGCTGTTATGGGACTTCAAGGCTGTTTTGCAGTGCTTCTGGTCCTGTTTGGCTGCACACTCCCAGAAGGTAGTGCTGGGGTACTATTGCTCAGCTGTATGGCCTATGAAGTTGGTCAGGGTGCTGTTTTGTCCTCCATGATTTTAACACCAATAGGAAGCCACTGAAGGCTTCTTCATTTAGAATTTTGGTGTTAGATCTCACCATTATGCTGATGACACCCAGCTCTATCTCTCTTTTCAGCAGATGCCAAGGAAGCTGTGGAAGTCTTGAACTGTTGTCTGGATACAGTTAGGAACTGGATGTGGGTGAACAAACTGAGGCTCAGTCCAGACAAGATGGAGTTCCTGTTGGTCAATAGACAGGCCAACTCAGAATTGGGAGTCTGACCTGTTCTGGATGGGGTAGTACTCCTTCTGAAGGACCAGGGACATAATTTGGGGGGTGCTCTTGAATCCAGCACTGCTTCTGGAGGGTCACGTGGCAGCAATGGCCATGATTGTGTTTGCCCACTTCAGCTTCTGCACCAGCTACATCCCTTCCCAGAGAAGGCAGATCTGGCCAGACTGATCCATGGCTTAATCACCTCAAGTGTAGATTACTGTAATGAGGCTCTATGTGGGGCTACCCTTAAAAAGTGCCCAGAAGCTACTGTTAGTGTAAAATGCTGTGGTCAGATTGTTATCCAGCATGCATTTTTTAGATCATACAGTCTCAAGACAGTTGTATTGGCTTCCAGTTTGTTTCTGAGCCCAGTTCAAGGTGCTGGTTCTTAACATATGAAGTCTTGAAAGGCCTGCTCCCCAGAACTTTCTCCCTAGAGAGGCTAGGCTGGCTCTTGGTGAAGATGATATTGTTTCCCTAAGTTTTTAATGGTTAACGTCCCACTTTAATTTTATTGTTGCTGCCTAGTTTTATTCTCATGAAGGTGGGGTAGGGGTGCTTCTTTCTTTTTATTGTAGTTTGATGAATTTTTAAATTATTTGAATTATTTTTGTTTTACTTGTACATTGCCTTGAGCAGAGGGGAAATCAATAGTTTCGCTAAATAAATAATAATGTTGTTTGAACAGCATGGAAGGAAGTCACGAAGTGGCAAATGTACCATTGATTCAGAACCTTCTTTTTATGTGATCACAAAGGTTTTTGCCCTAACTTGAATTTCTAAATGAAATGTCGGAAAGAATGCAGAGTTAAAGAAGAGCTCACACCTGGCATTAAAATGTACTTTTTAGTAGCCTCCCCAAAACGGGCCTAGACTTCCCAGACGTCATCACAGCTTACATGTATAAATTCTTTGAGCTTTCAGCAAGCTTGATGTAATGGCATAGGGCCCAGGAGATTCCAGTAGATGGCAGTGACTGAAATTGACACATGAAGGAGCACGCTGGCTAATCTGAACACACCCTTAGAAAACCCTTTATGTGTGGGGAGGGGGAATTCTGTATAGTGCCTACCATGGACAATACAGTGTACTACCACTACAGAAGGTGGTCTGAATTTTCCCAAAGATGGGAAGAGAACAAGAGGGGGGAGGTAGAAGAAATGGGCAAGGTTTGATGAGCATTACTCAGCATGCAGAACTGAGTTGGTTAATGAACAAATGGATGGCTTTTGGTAACATACTGGGATGCTTTGCTAGTGCTAGGGAGTGGGGCTGTTAGTTGGAGAAGAACTGTGAAAGCTTCAAAATGGTTTCCATGTGTATTTTGGGTATTTCTTAAAATCTTACCTAGTAATTGAGATGGTAACTTTAAATAGAGACTACTCATCTCCTCTGTCAGAGAGTTTGGGGGATATATATGATTAAACTGTTCCTCTGTACCATATAAGGGGTCAGAACATTGATCTGTCTAGCTCAGTACTACCTAGTCTGCCTGGCAGGAGTCATCCAGGGTTTTAAGGCAGAGCCTTTCTCAGCCTTGCAGCTTGAGATTCTTTTCAATGGAGTTGTTGGGTGTTGAGCATGAGGCCTTCTAGATACAGAGCATGCGCTCTACCACTGAGCTACAGCCCCTCCCTTTCTCTCCAGCTGAAAACAATACAGGGGAAAAAATGTCTTCACACAGTCAGTTTCAATTTGAGTGAAGTGCCTTGGAAATTGTGGACCGTTTAGGTGCTGTCTTTTCCCATGAAAAGAAGCTCTCATCTCTTGTATTGAGACAAATGTCTTCAGGGATGTAGTGTGATACACATTGTAGATGAGAGAAATGTGTTCATTAAGCAGCAGATCTCAAAATCTGGTACTTCACACAGGCATTGAGCGGCTACATAATTTGCTGCTAATGTTGGAATGGCACCACATGAATTAGGGTATAAGAACATGACCCAAAAATGGGAGGGGGGGCAGTGAACATACAGCTTCCTTGACCAAGGTTGAAGTTTGTTGTGTGGAAACCAAACTGGTTCATTTCAGGTCAAACTGCTTATTGTTTATATGCATGTGTATGAGTATATATAATCAATGCTCAAGAAACCTGGCGGTTTAAGGCCAAGTCTATCTCATGTTGGCTCAAGCTCCACAAAGCCAGGAAATCAGAAGCTAAGGCTGGTGCCTTAACTGCTGTGTCCTCCTGTCATCAATAGTGATGTGCAATGTCACAAATTGCGCTTGCTTACAACTTGCCCTCCAGGCACCCACACTTTTCCTTGGTCTTTCGTGCCCAAATCCAGAAGGGAAGGATGGAGTGTGTGGGACCAGCGAAGATACCCCACATTGTCCGGGTCCTGTATTGCCTTACGAAGCATCTGAGCCTTACTGTATTGCTAGAGGAATACGCCTGTGAGTTGACCCATGCTTGTTTGTTGCTTATAAGCAAGGGCAATAGTCACTAGACAGAAATGTAAATCCTACATGGATTAGATAGAGGGGGAGATCAGAATATAAACAGCACAGAATGGCTATCTGAGAGAGACAGAGAGAATGGAGGCAGAGTAGAGAAAGAGGAACTGCAGATAATAGATAATACTTCTCTGAAAGTGGAGGAGAAGTGGTTCTTCTTCTGGGGGATTCTGTGAATAATGAGATTGTCCTTGTCCACTGGGGTAGCTTCTGTGGTGAGGGTGTGGAAGCATCCAGAGCCCTCTCAAGTTCTTTTACTATCCTTTTCTCTGGCAAAGGCTTAAAGAGGGAACAGATACACTCCCAAGCTGTGGGTTCCCTGTGAATCCCTAACTTTGCTAAACCTTTGTGTGTGTGTTTTTTCTGCCATGGGTGATGAGTGTAAGGCATGGGTAGTGTGCAACGTGAGGTTCCATATACTCATTTTTTGGTCGATATCTCTAATTTTAATGGGTAGTGATGTTTTTACCATTAATGGCATTGCTTCAGGCATGGTGTTTCCTCACACCAAGCCTCTGGATTGACCAATTCAGGATGTGCCCTGGATTTAGAGATGTATGGATTCCCCACTATCCCGGTGGGGAATCCGCCCGGGGCGAGGGGAAGCGATCCATGCTTGCCCTGGCCCCCAGAATCCTCCAGAGTGGCTCTGCTCTGTGAGGATTCCATGGGGCCACCCAGCTTGAGGGCCGCTTACCTGCTGGACCTGTCCTGTTCTCCTCTGTGCCGAACACCATTAAAAAAAAAAAAATTGGTGATCAGCAGGATGTGCTCATAGACCTATACGCAAATTAGAGCTGTGAATCCTGTGTATAAGTCTATGGACACATAGACTTATACGCAAGATTCACAGCTCTAGTTTGCGTATAAGTCTATGGGCACATCCTCCTGATCACCTTTTTTTTTTTTAAGGCGATTGGCACGGAGGCGAACGGGACAGGTCCAGGAGCAAGCAGCCGGAGTCATTCCGCACAGAATCCTCCTGGAGCGGAGCTAAGTGGGGCCGATCTGCTGCGGATTCCGGAGGCCGGATTCCAAAGAATCTGGCTTCATTTGAATCCGTGGTGGATTTCTCTAACCGTCCTACCTGGATGGCTTCCTTAGGACTAGATAACGAGAAAGCCATCTGCATGTTCCCTAGGTCTCATACTGCTATGCATATCTAGTGAGAGTCCTGCCTACTGATTAATGTAGTTTGGGGGTGGGCAGCGTGCAGGCTACATGTGGCCCCTGCTGCAGCCTCTGCTACCACCCTGCAGCCTCCAAAATTGTAAAAAAAAAAAAAAAAGGGGGGGGGGAAGGTAATAACCTCTTAGTGCTCTGCAGCTTCTATGGAGCACCAAAAGGGTCAAGCCAATTTTGACCCTTTAGGCACTTAGTAGCTGCTCAGAAAGACATTTTTTTAACAAAGTATTTTTGTGTGTGTGTGCCACAGAGGTGTGGCTCACTGGGGGGCGGGGCAAAAATGGCCCCTGGACTACCCAGAGTTGGCCACCTCTGATATAATTAGAGGTCAGCAAGTACAAGCAGCGACTTTCTTGTCATGGCTGTAGTTAGCCTCCCCAGGCAAAATGGAGATCTGGAGTCAAGGTGCTAGGGTGTGAAACAAGACTGAGCTCTTCAGTAACAGCCGTTTGTGATTGACTGAGCTGCCCATGTGACTTGGGATAAGTATCACACTTCCGAATTCAGGTCGAGTGTTTCTGCTCCTGCCCACAGGGATGTATGAGAATTTCATTTCAGATCGCAAAATACTCAGAAATGCCCTGTTCACAACCCTGAATGTGAAGGAGCACATGTTCTCTGAAAATGTACACAGATTCCTGAACTTGTGCTTGTGTTCACAAAATATGCATTCTTTAAAAAAAGCACACTTTAAAAATGTGCAATTTTCAAAATGCGCACATATAAAATCTTGCCTTTTCATACTTTAGCCAATGGGGGGGGGGATGCACACACCTTTGAAAAATGTACACTTTCCCAGAATAAAAAGGAGAAAAAAAAACACATTGCAAATGAGAACGGGAGCAAGCTGAACTGAGCTTTAAACTGAAGTTCAGAGAATTTTGGCAAGCTTGAGTATGCCTGGTTCTCTCATCCCTGACCACATACCCTTTATCTCTGCTTGCAATTCTTCCTGCCTAGATACTGCCTGCCCTGACAGACTCCCTCTCTTCTTTCTCCTCCTCCTCCTATTCTATTGCTGCTATGCCCACCCCACCACCTGCCACAATGAAGCACATACTGCAAGTTGGAAACCCACTGTGCCAGTGCCAAGCAATGCTTTCCTCTGTCCACATCCACCTGATGCCATCTGATCTCCTGATCTTCCCCCTGTGGGACACATGCTGAAAGCTGAAGCCCAACTCAATCTGTGGTGTCATGTCATTCAATGCCTACTATTCCTCTGTCCTCCTGTAGCCTGTCACAGCATGTCTCCCAACCTGTGTAGATGGCCTCCCTGTCATATCTAGGTAGCTGCCAGCATTCCTGTGCCTTCCTCTATTTGATCTTTTTGGTGTCAGTCCATCGTGAGGTACTTGCGGAAAGTAAGTAAGTAAGCCCTGTAATAGCTCACCTGCCAACTCTCCTCCTCTCCTGGCCTGCTTCTTCTCCTCTGCCCACACATGACTGTCCATTTCAGTAGGAGAGACACTAGTGGCCACTGTGCCCACACACTGCTGCTGCTCACCTGAATAAGAGAGAGACCTACGCCCACATACTCTTGCATATTGCTACATCAGAGAGAGAGAGAGACTGCTTCTGTCTGCCTGTGTGTGAGAGAGACATTGTGACCTCGTGCTGATGCTGTCTTCAAAGAGAGAGGCATTGTGACCTCATGCTGGCTAGTGTGTCTTCCCACCTTTGCTGTCCACCTGAAGGAGAAAACCTGGCCCCTGTGTGCGTATCTTGCCCACCAACTTCATGAGAGAGGTGCCCTTTGCATCCCGCACCAGACAGAGGTTTCTTAACTCTCTGACCCTCTCAACTCCAAGTTTCCCTGTGCTCAGGCAGACCCTACTGTCCCCCAGTGCTTTTTAGGACACAGATGGCTGCCCTCTGACTCCTGCTGACTTTCTTCCAGTGGGAAAGTATCTCTGTGCTATGTCTCCCTGCTGCCTATCAGGCATTCTGCTAATGAAAGGGAGACACTGAAAAGTGGCCATTTTCGGGAGATTGAGAAAGCATCTGAGAGCCAACTTGAGAAGGTTTGTTGTTATTCCCAAAGACAACAATGGGATAAGTAAAACAAAAATGAAAAAGTAAATTTCAAAATCCATAAAATCAAAATTAAAGCTTAACTCAAACTCACATACTGACTCCTGCACATCCCTAAAATGCACTGAGGGTGGAACAACCTTCCAATCAGCTTTTGGGCACATAAATAATGGGAATGAGAATGTGTTTCTGATAAATGTATATCAGTTATTTTTACTACTTTCCTTTGTGTTCAGTCTCTTTCTCCCCCCCCCACCCCCACCTAATACCCCTCACCACTTACACAAACCCGAACACACAAAACCAGTACTATAGATGCCTATACGCTGTGATGTCATTTTGGAGCATTTTGGTTTCTGTTCTAGTACTTTTTCATTCCCTGATAGCATAGGATTTTTTTCCTTTGGTTTGGTTGTGAATGAGCACAGAGCTTTCCCATAAATGAAATCTAAGAGTAGCTTCCCCTTGGGGCATAAATGCTTTGTGAGAACCATGCCCTAAGCACGTGTCACCTTCCCACAGTCATTCACTATGTTTTCATTGACTTGACTTAATTGCTGCATATCTTTCAGAGTATTCGCAGGTGGCTTGACATGTTGCCCTGTATGCAATTAGTTATCATTAGACAGGAGCTGTTTCTGTTTTTCTGACACATCTCTTAAGCTTGCCTTTTTGATGGCTTGAGGTTGACAAATTCAACTAACCCTTGAAAGCAAGGGGAAATTGCACAAGGATCAGCTCTGAAGCTTGACACAGGACAGTGCTAAGTGAGCCAGTTGGGCTAAAGGATGCTTGAGAAATTTGATCTTTGTGAATTCCTGCATGAAATGCCCCCATCAGCACCTCTCAGACTAATGTGCAGATTGGAACTTACCTATCCAATGGATTTTGCAGTTCCACCTTGGTAGGAAGACTGTTACCATGAAGGGGAAAATTGTGGCTGAACTGTAAAGAAATGCTTGAGGATGTTTATACAGATGTATTTCCTGGTGTTTGTTTGGGGTGTCCAGATCTTGGAGGCTCTTGTGAGATTTGCTGGAGCTGATCAAAAGTAGTGTTAGAACAGAACAAACATAGTTTTGAGCAGAAAGTGACTGACCCAGGCCCATCTCTAGGATGGGAGGGAGCACTTGTACAGGAATCTCTAAGACTTGTAGTTTTGTAAGTAGTCTGTAGTTTGAGAGACAGAAAGACATGTGACATGCTCTCTCCCAGAGTTCCTTGGTTCCTGCTGGCATTCCCTATGGACAAGAGCCAGTGGGGTAACAGCTGGCTTGCAGTAGGAGGGAGAGAAAAGAACCATAATAGGGACACAATAGTCAGGGACACCTATGATGATTATAGAGGATAATCCTCTGTAAAGGGCCGTTAGAGGACAGTCCTCTATTCTGAAGGCATCTTCTGTTTTAAGGCATGTCCAGTCCCAGTCAAGTTTAAAGTTAAAGAATTGTCAAAAAGAAGAGCAAGGAAGGCCCTAGAAGCAGATTGAACAGGCACATAGGAGGTCACCTGGCCACAGTCTTCCCCACTATGGTGAGATGTATTGTATTTCTATTTAAATTATAGTAATTCTTTCTAAATGTGCATCTATACATATAAATCAGCATATGCAAATTTTATGCCAATCAGTCTCCTCTTTTGTTCATTTTTTTGCTGATGCATTTCCTCCTTTTTAGTGATGTGTAAGTGGCCACCCTAGAGTCACCAGTGGGAGGTGGCAGCACTGATAGGATTTAGAGTTCCGGGGGCATATATGAGCATGGCCTCTGTTCTCCAGACTGCATCGATGAGTAGTAACTAAAGGTCTTTTCTTGCTTGTGTGTAATTAGTGTTCATCTGTGGCAATGCTGCCTTGTCTGGCTATATAGGCAGCCAGCAAGCTTAATCAAAGAGAACTTTTAACAAATCCTCCCATTTTTCAAAATGGACAAGGGATCATCAAGGGGGACAGAGGCCACATTACAAATGAAGTGATGCTTGGGCTCATGAAACACATGCAATTACTGTCATTAGGATATGTTTTTTTTAAAATATGTGGCTGGGGAATGCTGGGAGTTGTAGGATGGTTTTCTGTCTAAACATGTATAGGATTGCACCCTAAAAGTGAGCTATCTTCTGCCATGATTAATCTTTGTAGCACTTAGTGTCACAAGAAGGGTTAGAACATATTATTAGTTCTTGAACACAGCATTGTTAATGAAATGGTTGGTTAGTTTTGGGAAGCTGGGAAAACTAGATAGGATGGACTAAAATGCTGGATGAGCCGCAGCATTTTGATAAGAATCTGACTCACAAGGGATCACCTCATTCGTTTTTCATGGTGCATCCCTGTCCCTTTGCTTTGAAATAAAACAACACAAGACCAAGGTGATACAACACTTTGCCAGTTATGTATCATTGTTGTAATGGGGAGAAAAAAGGTATATGTGTCTTCTCCACAGCAGTGCCCAAGCTTTGGAACTCTTTCCCTCTTGTGGCACATTTAGATCCACATTTAGATCCTTCTATCATTCTGAAGAATGGTGAGGATCAACCTTTTACGTTGGGCATTTTATAATGAAGTGAGTCTTTTATGTCTTCCCCCGATTCTGTGTGTTTCTATGTGATTGCTGATATCTTGATGTAGGTAGTAGTAAGTTTATTTTTTTATTTTTTTATTTTATTTTTTTATTGTTTTTCTTTATGATTATTTTGTAATCTATCTTTGGGTTTGAAAAGTAGCATAAAAATAAAGTCTACTTTACCTTTTCTTTTATCTAAGTGGATGGTTACTTCTCACGTTCTTTTTCTACAAATAGCTTGCTTCCTGCTATATGTGAAAAGTGGCAGATCTCCCTCCCACACCCCACAACTTTGCCCTTGGTATATGTGTAACAAATGGGACCTCCAACAAATCATTGTAGTGAACCCTCCCTACAGTGTTCCTGTTCAATGTTCTCACCAATGGCAATTAACCGTGCTGTCCTCCAGGATATTCTAAGATGTAAGCAGCTCTGCTGGGCATGCCCCCTCTGCTCAGCTCCAGTTTTCCAAGTCTTGTATTTCTGCATACTTCAGAGTTCCCTCAAGTGTGCAAACCTGGTTCTCACATAATGACAACCCAGAGTGTGGGTTGTTGCCTTACTCAGAGTTTATCCATGATTTATCTGCCAGACGATTGTGCAAAATGCAGGTTGTTTTTTCAGTTCCTGGGTTGTTTGATTTCCCTACATCCCAAATGCCTTTAGGGTGCTATAGTAATGGCAAGTAGAGCAGCTGGGTTTTCCCCCACTCTTACCCACTGCCTTTGTAGCCTAGCAAAACAACCCATTGTTCCTGGTTTGTATGGAACAACAACCCATGTTTTAAACAACTCAGAGTTCACAACCCAACAACCAACCATGGGTTCTTAACATGGGTCCTCAACAAACCATGGGCTCAAACCATGGCTTCCTGGTTGTTCATGGTTAACAACCCATAGTTAACCATAGTTCTGGGTTCATATGTAACAACAATCAGGATCCAACAATCTATACGTAATGCATACTCTGGTTTGCTGTTTGCTGTTAGGAGTGATGCCCTGGTCCTTAGAATCTTATGAGAGGAGCTGCTTTAAAACAACCATAAAAACTCCATTATGTTCACACAAGAGAGATAGATGAATGAACTGAGGGAGTTAGTTGGAGTGAGGGCGAGGACTGAGTGAAGAGAATAGTCTGTGAGGTTGAAGATTAGTCAAAGCAGGGAGGAATGAGTGATTAATAAGATAACATCTGTTTCTCATGTAATATGTTTCAATAATAGCAATTCACAAGGTTTTGGGTAACTGCTGTCTCTGTGTGACATGCACCAGGAAGCTGCTATGCATATCAGCTTTCCTATGCTTTTTAGTGGAGATGAACAACAGGCTCCCTCTGATTTTTATTACACAGAGGATGCTTTTTCCCCAAACAGAAATCCATTTCTGTATCTGAAAACAATATGCAAAATTATCCTGAAATTCTAACAGTTCTCCAGAGGTCCCATCGGGTGTGCATGAAGGTGTAAATGAAGATGGCTAAGATGAAAATATTTACTGTATCCAAGTGAGATAGACACTGAAAAATGAAGCATCTGTAGCAAAAGAGGACTTGGCTCTCTTGAATTGTCACTGCAATGAGATTTGAGTCACCTGAAGCATCTTTAAACTAAAGTTAGAAAGGGACTGAGGATTGATGAGAGGGAAATGTTTGAAGGTTAGTTAAGCAGTATGGGGCTTGAAGAATGAAACTGGCATTCAAGTGCAGTGAAGGCATGTGGGAGGGTTGTGAATTAAGACTAAGGACTTCTGGCAATATTGGAGTTGCCAAATGTACAGTTGACTGGGCAAAGGGGCTTCTTTGTCAAGGATCATACTTGTGTTTAGAGTTATGGCATAAATTAAGCTTTGGTGTGGGTTTCAGGGAGGGGAAGGAGTCAAATGACAGCTTGGCAAGATGATGATGATGATTGTAAAACTGTCTGATGCTGGGAACGGGGGAGACATGAAATGTAGCTCCAAGATTTCAAGGTTGGATGACAGGGAGGTTCTCCAAGCTGTCAGCAGAGATGTGGGAATAGGGGTGAGAGGCAAAAGAAGTGCATGCTACATGCAGAACAGTGATGGGTTCAGCACAACTGCAGTATCTCCCAGAGCGTGGGAACCTTTAATTAAAATGTTTGATTGCTACTACTTCAAAGGGACTTTACATGTGACTATTAGACCATAGTGTCCAAATGGATATAGTCATTTCTTGATTATCCAGAACAGAACCCTCTCCCTTACCTTCTTTTAATTAGTGGTGTGTGTGTTTTTTTCCAAATCCTGATTAACTGAACTAATCAGTGGGGTTTATTTTTCTTCCGCAAGCATTCAAATCATCAGGTCACTTGCTGTGCTTCCTGAACACTTTGATTTCTCATGTATGCTGCCTTGGGGTCAAACATAATGAATGCTTTCAGCATAAAATTAGGGGAAAGATTAATCTTTAAATATATTTCTGTTGGGTAGAGGGAGTAGCAATTTGCCTGGGGAACTAATCCCACTACCTCCACTTTCAGTTTAGGGTAGGTATATGCTTTCTTAAAGTACATGTAGAATCCGAACTGAAATATGTTGTGTGCCTTTCAATTTATGTTTGAGTAGAAATCAGTGTGTTATTATGTTACTTGCATAAAAGTCAGCAACTTCAATAACCTGTTGGAGGAAAGTTTGAACCTGATCATTTTCTTTTACTAGTATTACTAAAAGATAGCTGGTGAGCATAGTAGCTAAGAGACCAGGCTATTTATTTATTTCTATGGCGCCCAACAGCTGAAGCTGTCTGGGCAGTTCACAAAAATTGTGAAGTCCCTGATTCAAATGTCACCTCTCCCATGGCCTCACTAAGTACTCTTAGGCTAGCCACTCTTACCTCCCCATCTTCAAAGTGGGGATGATAATACTGCCCTACATTACAGGGTTGTTGTAAAGACTACAAGATAATGCATCTGAAGCACTTTGAACATGCAAAAACACTATATAAATGTTTATTTACTGTTATCATTTCATTGCTTTTCTGTTCCACCTTCATGTACACTGGCATTTCCTCCCTGCTTACTGTAAGTGCAGGTCATGCCTTCCATCTTTTCCTCTCCACTCTTCCACATGTACCTGTCAGCTGGGTGGATCACCCTTTTTCTGCCATCCCCTTTTTTTTTTCTCTCTTTCCCTGTTTCTTCCTGCCCAGCAGCCTCCTGGCAAAGGACAGATCACACTCTTGCTAGTCGCTAGAGGTCTGAAGTGACTGCATGCAGAATACTTTTGCAATTAGGCTGAGGGCCACATGAAATTAGGCTGAGGGTTGCACACTGCCCTAGGGCCACAGGGTGGCCACCCCTGCTGTAAGTAAACCTGCCTTTGTTATGCCTTTTGGGGGTGGGGGACACCTTCCTACTCTTATCAGTAGTTTTCATATAAAAAGGTTTAGCCCAGGGCCTGCACCACTCTCTGTATTCTTGGAATGGAAGTCATGAAGGATTGTGCCTCTGGCCTGTGCTTGCTTGAACATAAACGGCAGCTCCTTTCTCTCTGTTTAGGAATGGTCAGAGGAAATCTTCAGTCTGGCAACGAACCTGCTGGCACAGAACATGTCAAGGGATGCTTTTCTGGAAAAAGCGTAAGTGACAAAGCACTTTTTGCTAAGACGGTTACTTCTCTTTGTTGTGTGTCAGCTTCCTTTTTCTTTATTGGAATGATTGCTACCAATTGTTTATATGATGATGGACTGCCGCTTTTATAAACATGCTTTTTCCTCTTTCCCACTGGCCTACTTCTCACTGAGAGGTGGTAAACGTGCGTCTGTGTGCTATTGCCGAGAAGCTCAGCTGTGATAGCTCGTACATGTGCAGTTTGCATTTTTTAGTTTTTCTGACATCGCCCTAGCACAGTCTTCCCCAACCTGGTGCCCTCCAGATGTGTTGGACTGCAAGTCCCATCATTCCCTGACAACATGCTGGAGGGCACCAGGTTGGGGAAGACTGCCCAAGCACCTTGACTATTACATCCAACATGTGTCTTTTGTTCTGGGAAAGGCTGTATGAACAAGGGACCCATGGCAGCCAGGAGCAAAAGGAACCATCCTCCCCGTCACTTGACCCACCTTGCGCTACTGCAACTTGAGGTCTTCCTGTTGTGCTCAGGTCTTCCAAAGACCACCTGCCATATCTATAGGGCCCTTCTTTGGTGAACCATAACTCCCTGCCTCTGTCTCTTCTTTCTCTGTCTCTGCTATTGGGAATAGTCTGCCGGTCCAGTGCTAGGAGGTGGTGCACTAATCATTCATTTTCTTTCTGTAAATATTTGGGATAAGAAAAAACAACGCCTGTCCTTCAGTAGTTGGCATTCTTGAGTAAATGTTCCCACTTTTGTCAAAATACAGCATACAGTCTACCATGTGTGCACCACACCTGTGAAAAAGATCCCAACGTTTTTGGATTTGTTGGGTACACATGTACATATGTGAATTCATGTGCATGTGTGAATAGGGACGTTTGGCAATGGTCCCACTTCAGACTGCAAATGGAGACTCACATGATGGAGTATCATAATCATAATAAATCCTTCCACCTAGAAAGCTTGTCATATTAGGGAAAAGGATTGCTAGTGTAGCATTTTCCCTGACATGCTAGGTTTCTGTTTGCAAATAACTTTTTTTTATGGCGGCCGATTCAGTCATAGGAGCTCCTAGATAGACTGGTACAGCCCAACACAAGTTTGCTGGCTCAGTGAGAAATAGGCCACTGGGAGTTTTAAGAAGAACAAAGAATCATAATTAAACTCTTTCTAAATATCACTAAATAAGCAAACATTTTGTATGAACTGGGCCTTTATTCCTGTCACTGAGTACGATACTGGAGGTCATTAGCAGGGCCAGCACTGCTATGAAGCAGAATGATATGGCTGATTCAATCAATAGATCTGGGGCCTTATTACAAGGTGGGAAATTGGGCAGTGTGTGTGTTGGGGGGGGTGCTACAGAAAGTGCTGTGTGTGTGTTTAACTATTTATATCCTGCCTTTCTTCCCCTAAGGCTTACAAAAATTAAATTAAAAAGCAGCAGCAGCAACCACGATTTTCTGCTTCAGGTTCCAACATGTCTTTGGCCATCCCTTTTCATTAGAAAATGAATTTCATTTATTTTTTAAGTTATTGGTGATCATCTGCTATCAGATAGGTAGGAGTCAGTGCTTTATAGGAGATTTCATTAGCCCATTTAGCAACCATTTTGTGGAGAACTGCAAACTAACAGTCAGTGTATTTGCATTTAAGCAGATCTTTAAAAATTCTAACCATGAGTAATTGAGCTTTGCATTTCATGCCGGCATTAACATAATTTCATTAAAGGAAATTACTTTATTTTCAGCATGTATTAGTAAATACATTGGCAAGGGATTGAGGGGAGAAAAGAAAGCCTTGTGACTCCTTTATAGGTGCCCTTCAGTTCAAACGTGTCAGCACAAAATGCATTTTGGCTTTTCCTTCAGCACAGTGGCTGCGTTGGCACTTGATGTGGAACCATAGTTTAATCTTCCATGTACAAGCAGCAGTACACCTTGGGGTCATGAGCCCCCCCACTTAAGTGCAGGCCCAAGGAGATCAGGAGCTTTTGTTTCCGTTTTCAAATAACTGCAGTTACTCATTATGAATGGACAACCAGACAAACTATGGTTACTGTTTAACTATGGTTCAGGGCAGGAATGGGGAACCTTTTTCACCCCAAGGGCTGTATTCCATCATGGCTAAGCTTCCAGATGTCAGGAATGATTCTGAGCATGTGGAGATAGTTAGCAGCTCAGACTCAGAATGGGAACAGCCAGCACTGGGGGAGGCTTCCTCCCTGATGAGCTCAGACATGGATAGGCATTCTTCTCAGGACCTTGGCACACAGATGGCTCAACCAGAAGCCCCCCTCCTCCATGAGAACTCAAGTCTTGGAGGAGGAGGAGGAGGTGAGTGCAGAGTGTGACCTGAAGGATGCTAGAGTCCGGCACAGAGTGAAGTGAGAAAGTTAGAGGCGGAGCTCAGACGTTCCACCCGTTTGGCTATGCTTGATAGCCTACGTAGGAGGGCACAAATGTAAGGGAGGGGCATCCCCCCCCCCAAGTTATTCTGGCCAGCAAGTTCTTGTTTCAAACTGCCAGCAACATCTATGATTCCCACTTGGCTCCTCTTTTGATATTCATAATTGTGTGGAGTAGCTGTTTTCCTTTATAGCCTGAGAGTCTCCGAGGACATGCATTTGTAAAGAACCTGGTCATTAACTGATAAAGTAGTGAGCCTGAAGCCTAGTATCCTGGAGTGTGTGATTGCAAAGAGAGAGGATCAAGGGACCTGACACCAGAGGCCACATGCTGGTGGTGGTTCAGATGGAAGCCAAACCTCCATCCACATACTCCACCCATTCACACACACATGTACATCAATAACCCCTCTTCCATTCATAGTAATCACTACCCCACTACCTCATACTCTCCCCCTCTTTCTCTCTGCACTCCCACCACTCTCCATCCATCCATCCACCCACACTGAGTAATAATGCACAGGATCAAGATGTAGCAGGAGGGAAAAAGGAATGAGAGGGACAACATTAACCCAGAAATGAGGACAACAAAGGGAAGCAAGTGTATGTCTGACAGAGAGGAAATGCAAGGAGGGATAAAAGAGGGAAGGCATTCAAAGAAATGTGAGACATGCAAAGTTAAGACTGCAACCCTCTGCACATTTGTGAATACACTGAGATTTACTTCTGTGTAAACATACAGTGGCTTGGACTGCAGCTATTCAAGAGGAAAGGGAAGTGCCTGGGAAACAAAGAAACGAAATTAAGAGAGCAGTCCTATGGCCCCTACACAGCATCCAGGGTACCATAGGATAGTTCAGATTCCTGGATCCGAAGTTAGAGACAGTGCTCTGACCTTGAACCCCGGGGTCTGCGCTCCCTGCCCCCTCCCCTCACAGCCAGCATGGAGAGAACCTCACTGGCTGCCTCTCTGAGCTTGCAAAAGCGACCTCCAAGAGGAGGGAAGGGGCAGTTCTGTGAATGGGGAGGGGGCTGGAGAAGCAGGGATACTAGCTATCCCTAGCCTTCCCCAGCTTCCTTCCCTCCCCCTCTGCAGGGCCCTTGCTAGATGGGCAAAAACACCCAGCGAGCAAAAATTCAGAGCAGGAGAAGCACAGAGGCAACAATCACCTCCACACTTCTCCTGCTCTGCATGGGATGCCTGTCAGCCTCCAAGGTCAGAGACTGATGGGCATCTGGATAGGACACACCCTAAGAGAGAAAAGGGGGTGTTTGGGGGGGTGTTACATCCATTTACTGGTGGATGGCCCAGTTTGCCTCTAGAGTAGCAAGGCACGTGGCTGTGCTGTGGATCAGCATGTGGTGCAGCTGATTTGGGAAGGGGTGAGTAGGTGGACTGGCAGGCAGGGATGAAAGGCTGCTTCTCCTTCATTAGTCTCTCTCAGCAGACACACACATCTTGGGGAAAGGAAGGAAAGCAGGACTGCCCCTTCCACTCCTCCTTTGCGACTGCTTTATTGGCTTTGCAGAGCTGATCCTCTATGGGCTACATACCTTCATACCACTGCCCAAACCACTGCTTCCTTTCTTCTTTCCCTTCGCCTCCTGGGAGACACCAAGCTCCTAATCTCCCTTGTTGGGAAGGGGACTCCATGCAACGCCTATGCTGGTGTTTCTGAGATCTGTGTGCGGCTGGCAGCTGAAACTGCAGAAGCTCAGGACAGGAGTTACAAGCAGTAGCTGCCCCAAACAAAACCTTGCGCAGCTGTGCAAAGGAAAAGCAGCGGCGTTTCTGCTCTCAGCTGTGGGAGAGAAGCAGTTACTTCAGGCAATGAGTGAACCCTCCCTTGCCACTGCTTATTGGGAAGTTTCTGAAAGTAACCCTGACCTATGTTGCAGCATTGGGGAGCCTTCCTGGCCACTCATCTGGGATGGATTTTTCCCCTCAAGGTCGGGTAGTAATGGTGCCACTGAGCAACAGTAAACAGCGGGGTCAGTGGAGTGGGGATGGGATGAGGCCAAGGATAGGGTGTGGGCTGAAGAGAGGTTCGTGAGCCAGACTGAAGTGCTCTCTAGCTGCTTCCATCCAACCGGCCACCAGTTCCCCACCTCATCATGGTGTAGGGAAACAAGCCAATTTGAAACTCTGGCTAATGATCCTGGCTTGTTTTCCTAAACTGCGTCAACACTTACCGCAGTTCTTGGTTGTACATAATGACTAACCCTGGTTAGTAGAAAATGGAAGTGATCTCCCCCTTGCGGCTCCACCGGCAAAGAACAGGGGAGCGGGAAGACATGAGCCCAAGGCTAATGCACAAAGCATTATGGTTTAGCATTACATTCCAACTGAGGAAGGAGAATCCATGGTAGAAGAACTGCCAGATCCAAAGCCCTCTTGGGCCTGTGCCAACCAGAGTAGGAGGAGGGGAGGAGCAACTTTATCCCCCCCACCTTTCTTTGTTATGTTGTTTTGGGTGTAGAATTTCCCTCCCTTTGCCTCCAAGGGGACAGAAATTCAATATTCATTAGTTCCAAGGCAAATGCAGTTTTCCCTGTTTCAGGGGCATGTCCCAGGAAAAGAGGGGGCTTGGATCAGATCCATCAGATCTGAGTCTTCCCTTGGTCTACCCTGACATGCCCTTTTTGCCCTTACAGCAAGCAGAGCAGTTGCAGTGGCAGAAAGTTCTGTTTTCATCCAAGGAGGATGGAGTAGGAAGCCTGCAGTATCCTATGGCCCCTGGTTTGTCCTCCAAGAGACCATATGACTGCACCGTTAAAGGATAAACCCAGCAATTTCAGTCAGGCCCAGAGACAGGTGAAGTATGAGAAAATCAGCTTATGGCCATCAACATTCAAGCCACTGCACTTTGTACCTGCTGATGCTTCTGAACAGTCTTCAAGGGCTATCCCATTTAGAGTGCATTACAGTATCAGATCTGGAGATCACCACAGCATGAATGACAGTGGCTAGATCTCTATGCAAATGCATTTTCATGGGAATAAGCTAGCTGGAGTCATAAATGTGGTAGACTTTGGGAGCCTTTCCTGCTGCTGTAGAGGGCATGACCTCAGATCTTGGCACTGCTGTTTAAGGTTATAAGCAATGGGTTTCAAACTTATCTCCTTTGGTGTTTTCAGTGTGCTATCTATTATTAGTCAAACAATGAAGTGATACAACATTTCCACTTCCTTAGTCACTTGTGCTTTTGCACTCAGTGGAGAAAAACTGTAAATCTATTTATGTAAACTTTGTAGGCACAATGTGTTGATTCAGAGAGCTTTAGAACAAAAGTACAAAGGGCGTTGATGAGAATATCCTAGAACAAAAATAGTAGGTGTTTCCCTCTCCCCTCAAATTTAAGAGGAAATACCTAAATATATCCAAGTTTATCCAAAGCCACACAGGTGATTGATGCTCAGGGATGTGCTGAATTAGATTGACAATGAGGAGTAAGATGCATGTTACATGCACATTTCAGAGAGGGAATTTGGCACACTGGTGTGTGTGTTTGCTTAACCTTTCTCTGCCTACTGTTTCTCTATACCAAATCCTCCCAAGCAAGCACCAGCCCTGCCACCCCACAGGGCTCCAAATGTATCTTTCCCATAGTCTTGGTAAATCCATTCTGAAAAACCTACTGGGCTAAGATAATGGGTTACAAACTACCCTGGCCAAACAATGAGCAATAGAGCTGACATTCAGGTTGATTGTCCACCGGGAAAATATAGGTGTTTGTGTGTTGCCAGTATTTGTCAAGCTGCCTGGTGATTTGACTGGATTAGTCACAGTATTCTCTGCCAAGAAAATAAAATTGCAAATGTAATTCTTCCATGTAATTAAGTGGCTGTTGTTTTACTTGGTCACTGACCCATTATCTCTGGTATATGCCATGTAGGGGAGTAGTAAGGGGGGATTGACTCCATCTGATGGTTTAGGTCAGTGGAGAGTATTGGACTTGAAATTTGTTGAGTATTCTCATCACAAGTTCTAATCCTGCTTGCATCTATGACTCATTGCCTCCCTCTCTATACTTCTAAACCAGCTTCTGGATTTGGGGGAGTGTTGGAAACACATTGTCCTCTTTCCCTCCCCCAAAGTTTCTCCAAACCATGATAGCTTAGTACATGGCATAAGGTGTTAGGAACTGTCTATTAAATAGCTTATATGTGTAATGTCCAGCTACCTAATATTTCTCCCCTTTTTACCCTGCTGGCTTGGGACTTAGAGGGGTGCATTCATACCACCATATTATGCATAGTCTTAACTAGATTGTTTGAAACTTCCACTGCAGGTCAAATATATATCCCTTTGATTTTGTATAAGCCATTAATGGGGATCACTTGTGTGTGTGAATGAAGGACTTATAGCCACCGTGGCTGGTTATATGGATTAATTGTGATAATGAAATGTAGTCTCTTGCATTCCAGGAAACATGTGTTTTATTTAGTGATTACCTAAAGTTCTCCATCTCTGTCCAATCAGCAGTGCCCTTTAGATGTTCTCTAGAACAGTGCCCTTTAGATGTTCTAAAGCAGTGCCCTTTAGATGTGGGAACTGCTTATCACTGATGACCAAAACATGAGGGTGGGAGCTTATTGTGCAGGTCTGTCCAAAAGAATCTGCATATATACATATACATATATACATACATACATACATATATATACACACACAGAGACACACAGTACCAATTCTGTGAGAAAGGCCTGTGTGATTGGTATCCGCCAATATGTTTGGCTCATTAAAATGTTCTCCCAGCTGCATAGGAGCTGCTCACAGATAAGTGGCTCCCATGTGGCTGAGATAATGTCTAAAAGGGACTGCTGATACTGGTGGCTCACTTCAGCAAAACTTTACTACGGCTAGTGCTGTGCCAAAAATTTCTCCCACATTTTTTTCGACCATTCTCATTCAATTTGATAGAAAAGAAATTCAAAGGAGAAGAAATTGTGGAGAAATTCTCATGGGTTGGGTTTGGGGGTTCTTGTGTTTACTTTACTTATGAGGTGGCCAAGGAGCTTAATTTACTTACAGGGTGGCCATGGAGTGTACAGAGATTCATTGTACAATAATCTCTATGGCAGCTTGTAGCCTCCTCAGCTTCCTGATTAAAGCCATCATGAGGAAGACATCATGTGTTAATTCCTCCCATGGGGCTTTTTCTGTTCAGGAATGGCAAGTGGCCTGGGAGGCTGCAGAGCAATGGAAAGATGTGTAATAGAGAGAGAACACACAGCACCCTCGGCCACCTCGCAGGGATTAGGTAAGCTCAAAAACCAAAAGAAATTCAAAATTCTGCCTCAGAAAAGTGGAAGCCTCAACATAGTTGATGCTGTTGCCACTTGCAAGAGCAGTGCAATAAACCAAAACCCCTTAGGAAAAAGAAAGAACCTGTGCTACAACACTGAGCCCTATCTGTGAGAAACTGTGGGAGAATTTCTCCTCCCCTAGGAGAAATTCAGTGAAATTGTTCCCCCAGTTTCTCTGCTCACAAATAGGCTGGAGAATTTTGAGAGGCCATTTGTGCACAACTGTACTACAAGCAATGAGAATAGAACCTCATAGCATCCCAACTCATGCCCCCAATTCAAACCATGGTCTTCAGTGTGCACTATACATAGCTTGAAGAATATCACAAAACAAACCTGTTTGGGCAAAATTACATCTTTGATTTACCCCCCTGAGGGGACTTGAGATCTCTCTCAAAATCTGCACTTGGAGATGTCATTATAAGTAAAGATAATTTGCTTGAGGTTTCAAGACATTAAGCTTTTCTTGGAAATGGTGAAGCTTGAGAGATTATAATTTTTTTCTTCAGAAGAACAAAGTTCAGGGTTATTTTATGGTCAGTATTATGGAAAACAAAACACGTTCTAATATTATGGTTGCAATGTTTGTTGATAAGCACATTTTCGTTTTCTCTAGATACACAAAACTTAAATTGCAAGTCACGACAGATGGGCGCATCCCTTTGAAAAAGTAAGTTGTATTCATTATAGTGTGTTGGCATGAAAAGCTTCCAGAAAAGTCATTGTACTTTTCTGGGCCAGTATGATATAATTTCTCCATGTAAACAGATAAGCAGTCTAGGAAATTTCATTCTACACAGTGCCATCACTCTGGCATAGTCCTTCTTACTGCAGTGGTCAAACTATGTCTGGGCTGTATCACTTCAGGTTGCAGGTGGGGGCTCACTCCATACAAAAGAAATCCCCACACACACACACAGGGGCCTAGTTCACATACCACCACCACCAGGGTTTTTAAAACCTTAGGTTGTTATGAACAAGCCAGTGTACTAATTCACATGGCTCAATTGCTCCCACTTAGCTCCTCCTGCCAGCAGGAATAGCTAAACAACTCAGGGAAGCTCTGTCCCTGGACGCTCTAGCATGACGTCCAAACCCAGGACTCTGGCTTGTCTCTCCCCTGACAAGCCAGAGTTGAACTAGCATGCAAGGGAGAAGGCTAAGCTAGAACCCTTCAGCCTCTGGAGGAAATGTTTTGTACAGAGAAGCTCCCAACTACAGTCTGAAGTGATATGGTGCAAGTGCACAGCTCAGCCCCTTCAGACAGAACAAAACCTCTGTTTCAGGAGTTCAGAATCTGTAATGCTTCAAGGGTGGAAAGCTGTTCAGTGGGAACTGTGTGCTGAAACAAAATTCACTCGATACCATGAGTATATGGGCTTCTTTTTCACAGACTGGGTGGGTGTGGTCATTCAGATTTGCTTCCAATATTAGCCTAACTGAAGTCCCATTCATTTCAGTGGGTCTCCTCTAAGTAGGGCTAACATTGGATATAATGATCATTTCCAACCCAGTAGTTCCCTGGGTCTGCATTCATGTGGCAGAGAGACACAGTCTGGGAGCAGCACAGTATGCACTCCCAGCAGCGCTTCAGCTGTGATTTGAGAACATTTTCTAGGACATCGTATCTACTTGTTTGGGAAGGAGACTGCAAGTATTTGTCTGCAAGTGTTGAACTGAGAGTGTGGGAAATTCTTCTGCCAAACACTCCTTCTTCCCCTATTAGGTGTTAGATGTACAAAACTGATGTCTGTCTGTCCATCTAAAAATGTAAGGTGTGAAGGTGACAAAAAGGTGTTTGACAACATATAAATTGTACAGATTCACAGCAGAGAGCTATGGTTGGCTGTGGCTCCCTCTCAGACATATACTTGATGGTAAACTTGGCTTTGTTGCTTTGCAATGCGTCAATTGCTCCTAAAATTACTTGCCAAGAAAGAAGTTTGAGGAATTAGACATAATATTTAATCCTAAACCCATATGCCACTGAGGAAGGCCTCAGCAACTGGGCAGATTTGTAAGGAAGAAAGCAGTCCTGTGGATATCCTGATCCCAAACCATTTAGAGCTTTGTAGGTCAATACCAACAGTTTGAATTGCACCCAGTGCAGGTCTTTATTCCTTTTGTATCTTTTCCACTTTGCAGCATTTATCGCCTGTTCTCCTCAGACAGAAAGCGTGTTGAGACTGCACTGGAAGCCTGTAGTCTTCCATCTGCCAGGGTAAGCAATGAAACCTTTTCCCTCTGTGATCCTGATATGCAATGTGGGCTTCACTGTAGTACCATGCCACCAATCAGTTGTCAGTTCTTGTGCGTGTGTGTTTTCAAATGCTGAAGGACTTGTATTTGGGTCCCTTGGTACATAATGGTCACTCAGACATTCTGATGTGACTCAGACTTGGCAGATCTTGCTGTGCATCTGTGTAACTGGTCCATATGTGATTGCTAGATTTTGGCTGCCATTGCAATGAGCAGCCCTGGGGTCAAAAAGAGAAAATATGTCAAAACATCAGCAGGACTGTAGATATTCCAGGGGAATGTATTCAGTGACTGAATATCATGTCAAGTCACTACAAGACAGAAAACCCTCCTTATTAAGCTCCCCCTAAGCAGCTGAAAATACTTCTATCAGAATTTAGGACAGAGCCACTTTATGCAATCCTAAACACACTTACTCAGAAGGCCCTATATTTTCAGTGGGACTTCCCTCCATGTAAGTATATTTTGGATTGCAGCCTAGAGAAAGGAATCTTTCCCAAAAAGTGCTGTAAGGTTTTCTTTTTCTTTTTAAAATCCCCTTTGGAGGGGGGGGGGCAGGGGAAGGATGCAAAAGGGATAAACCACATGGAAGTATTTGGCAGTTTGCAATCAGATTTTGGAAAAAGAAAATCCTGACTTCAAGCGTTTTGGAAGGATGGATAAGCAAGATCAACAGACCAAAAAGAATGTTTGCGGGTGGGGGTAGTTTCCACACATGTAACATTCTGTCCATGGTTGTTAAGCTTATTTAGGAAAAAATTAAAACTAAAATGCATACAGAGAAACAAATTATGTCTAAATCAGGGAAGAAAGTAGAAATGAAAATAATGATTCATATCAGTAACTATGACCAAGAAAGACTTTTGTTTCACCCATTTGACTTACCTTCTGCAAGCAAACGTAAGAACATAACATGAGCTGTACGGATCACAAAGAGTCCATCTAGTTCAGCATCCTGTTCACACGGTAGCCAACCAGCTGCCCATAGGAAACCCGCAATCAGGTTATGAGTGTAACAGCACCCTCCCACCCATGTTCCTCAGCGACTGATGTATGTAGGCATATTGCCTCTGATGCTGGAGGTAGCATATACCCATCAGGGGTAGCCACTGATAGCCTTTTCCTCCAGAAATTTGTTTAACCCCCTTTTAAAGCCAACCAAAATGGTGGGCATCACTACCTCTTGTAGTACCAAATTCCATAGTTTAACTATGAGCTGTGTGAAGAAGTACTTCCTTTTATCTGTCCAGACTCTCCCACCAATCAGCTTTATGGGATGACCCCATGTTCTAGTATTATGAGAGAGGAAGAAAAATGTCTTCCTATCCATATTCCCCACACCATGCATAATTTTATACACCTTTATCATGTCTCTCTTTACTCGCCTTTTTCCCAAGTGAAACATAGATTAATGTAAAATGAGAAGTACGAATATGTCTTTCTGAGCGTCCTCATTTTCATTTACTTCACAGTTACCATTTAAGATGGAGAAGAGAAAATATGCTTTTTAGCTCAGTATAAAGCACTGTCTGCTTACTGACAGTACAAAAGTGGTTTTATAACTTTGACTTTTACATTATAAACATAACTGGAGTTCATGAGGAAAGTCTCTTGTACTTTTTGTTTAAATCAGCTGTATATTTGTTGGTGCAGAACCATTATAAAAGCTGCTTCCCACAAAGCTGTATTCTACTCAGGAAAGAAAAATATACATATCATGCAACAAGTATCACACTCTTGAATATTAGCAAATCTCCAGAATGATGTGCAGTCAAAACATTTTGAAATATATCCAAGTAAGTGATTCTAAATTGACAAGAATCCCATCGGCCATCAAAACCTCATTGGATCGGTTGGTGAGTAAGTGGTCAAGCATATGAAAATCAGTGTTGTGAGCACTGCAGTCAAAGGGCTGATGTGTATCAATTTGTGGTGTCAGGCTTGGAACTGACAAATGGATTCAAAACAGATGCAAAAGTACATTGTCAGCCCCTGTCAAAAGTTTGGAACCACTGATCTAAATGGGCCAACATAAGGGTGCTTCCAGAGAGATGGCTCTTAGCTCTACCAATCAAAAGACCTTGTCTTTTGCTCCTTAACAGAATTTTTGTGGAAAGAAAAAAAAAAAAGAAAAAGTGGTGGGAAAACACAAAGGGTTGTAAAGGGAGGAAGACATTGTCTGGACCCCTCATATAATTCTGTGAATGAGGCAAAGCAGTCGCACAATACAAGCCTTGTCTACAAATGCCCAAAGTAATTAGGTGGCAAAAATACTGTTTTGATAACTGCTCTTCCTTTACATTTAGATTTTTATGAGATGTACATAAACGAAATATCATACAACCACACATCTCCATGTAGCATCATAGATATCTCCACCTCTCAAAATGCTTTGCCTATTAATATGAACAAAGTATAGGGCTGGATCCTTTAAAAATGTATAATTTTGAAGTTCAGCTGTATTGCAAAGGGCCAGAAACAATAGAAATTAATCACTTCCTCTGCTCCCAATTTGAAGGCCCCCCTTCCACAAAAATTGCTTCACCTTTCCTTCCAAAATGTTGCAGGTTCTTCTTTGTGGTCTCTGTGTATCACACATATGGGTTCTGTGCCTACGCGGAGCCCCATTTCAGGGAACTTCTATAGCTGAGGAACTTTTTGGTGGGAACCCTCCCCCACTGTCCCAGTGTGCATGCCCCTAACAGGTTCCCACCTATTCCCTCAGTTCTTCTTCAGTCGCCATTGTAACCTCATTGGGAACTTCTGTCATAGTTTAGACTGTTTTTCACACCCACTGAGGCTTTTTTATTCTACCTTTCTTCTCTTCTGTTGTCGTTCTTTCTCTCTATTGTAGCTTATTTTATTTTGTTATTATTTTTGCAATATCTGTGAATGCTTGATCACCTTAGGGTGTTGGGCCTTGAAGGCGCTGTTCCGAAAATGCATCCACTGCAGTAGCAAACTCCCACTGACAGACAGACATTCCCTTTGCCTTTTTTGTTTAGGACAGGGACATATAGTTGAGACTTGTTTGCATTGCCAGTCCTTTACAAAACAAGCCTGTCAAAATCATTCTGACAGAATTCGGGCAGTTTTGTTGGAAAAGAGCACTAGAGGGGTGGAGACCCCAAGTGTCTGGCTCAGCTTCCCCTGTTATGGCTCTAACTATGGGCCATACTGACCTGCCTATGTCTGGGCAGCCAGTGATTCTCTCGGTGGCTAAAAAGCTGTCAAAAAAAGGCAAGGACTCCAAGATCTTCAGATCAAGAAAGAAAGAAAGAAAGAAAGAAAGAAAGAAAGAAAGAAAGAAAGAAAGAAAGAAAGAAAGAGAAATCTAGAAGACCAAAGGATCTTGCTCCAAAAGTGTCCCAGCACATTCTGATCCTGCTGCCGATGATGGATTCACCGATACTGATGAGGCCTGTCATGTCAGTACTGACACAGGACTGGATCCAGATTGCATCTACTTTGGAGGGTGAAATAAGAGACCTTACTCTGACTAAAGATCAGGGGCTGCAAGATTATGGATCCATTCTCCAATCCAAAGCACTCCTCATCAAGAGGTTCTCCAGTCTCTCTGGCCTTAGAGAGATTATCCATTGGATCAGAGGGAAGAACCGCTTCAGCCTTCCAAGCATGGTGGCTGATCACTATCTCCCATCTCAGATTGGGATTGGCAATCTGAATGGTCTCTGCCACCATGACAAAATTAGTATTGGGAGGACTGGCATCATAGATGTGATAGAGAAGCCCATTACGATCTTCTCAGGTACCTCAGAACCGCCTCCTCGGTACCGGCCCGTGCCATTGGCCTCTTTACGTAGCCAGTCTACAGATGGTATGTTTTTGCCTCCACCACCATGCCTGCACCTAGATTGGTTTCAGGGCTAACGCAACACATTTTGCTGTTGATCCCTGCTGTGCCACGCTATCTAGTCACAGAGCCCCTACTCTGGTTCCGCTGGTTCAAGGAGCCACTCTACTACCTCCTCTTGGGGGACAGCAAGATATGGAGCAGTCTACCTGGCCTGATGCATCACCTCATTCCATCATGGAAGATCATCAATCCGATTCGGCCTCTTAGTTTTTGGTGGCTCCATAGATCTCTTCACCAGATGGGGCTGTGGGCTCTCAAGACCCAGCCTCCCATCAGAGGATATGGGCCACTTTTCAGACCAGATTCTCCAGATGGCCAAGTCATTGTGTCTCAAGGTGCAGCAACTGATCCAGAGGGTCAAGGATCCAGTCTTTGATGCAGTTCCTGCCCAATCAGAAATGAAAAGAAAGCACAGCCTCCATCAACTGTTGTGAAGAGTTTGGTAGCAACTGAAGGCAAAATTAATAAAACACATAAAGAAAAGGAATGCCGAAAAACTGGGGGGCCTAGAGTAATAAATAAGTAACACATTTGTTGTTGTTCAGTCGTTCAGTCGTGTCCAACTCTGGTGCTGGAGAAGACTCTTACTAGTCCCCTGGACTGCAAGGAGGTCAAATCAGTCAATCCTAAAGGAAATCAACCCTGAGTGCTCCTTGGAAGTAACACATAATTGATGCTTAAACTGTGTTCTCACTAAAGGACCCTTTTTAACTACTACTTGCGGTCTAATAGTTTGAAAGAACTCTGGATGCTAAAGAAGAAAATTAGGGCATTCAAATCTTTCCTTTATAAAAAGGAAAATGGATTTAAAAATTAAGCTATAACTTGTTAGCTACATAATATCCCTCCTGATACTGAAATTTTACAGCAGAATAAATGAGCAGAGAGCAACTAGTTAGAAGCAATAGGCAAAATCAGAAATTGTGTTGTGTTGTATTTATTGAAAATATTTCTACTCTGCCTTTTTAGGCAATGTCTTCAAGGTGGATTATTATCTCTCTCTATCGCTACCTCTCTATATCTATATCTCTCAGAATATAAACAATCAGATACTAAAATGCAATAGAACACAACCAGAACAGATTAAAAACAGCAGCAAAATTAAATGGATCGATCTGTTGCACAAAGCGGTGTTAAATGCCTGTGTCAGGAGCGCCCTAGCTGCCTCTTACAGTCCCCTCCAATAGCCAACTCAAAACACAGATGAAAAGGATTCTTTCCAAGGCTTTATTCCATTTACAACTTAATGACTCTTTCAGATGCTAATCACCAATGACTAAGCAAGGAACTGCACTGGGGTAGTTAGCAGAGTAGCCTAAGCTCCAGGTAAGGCAGTTGGTCCCCGTTTGAAGGAGAAGGGTGGAAAGATTCTGAACTTTTGGGCTATGGATAGGTCCTCCCTCTTACCCTTGGGTCCTCGGGACGCAACCGTTGTTTTAGTGCCAAGCGAGCAAAGTGCCTCCTCTCGGCGCCCTCCATCTGGCGCTGCTCCCTGCGTCTGCGCCGAGCATCCAGCAAGGCCCCATCCCCCGCTCTCTCGCTGCCAGGGTCACTATCTCTCCCAGGAATGCAGGCAGGAGGAATCTCTCCCTGCCGCTGTGCCTGTGAGAGATGAGCGAGCTCCTCTCCCACGGGTTGCTGCTCTTCCTCAGAATCAGAACTGCTCTGGGGCTCTATGGGCTCAATTTCAACCCTGACAGCCTGGTTATACAAAACAATGTTTACCTTGCATCTAAAAGCCATCCAAGTAGTCACCAAACGAATGGCAGTTGGGAGGGTGGGAGTTGTGCAAATGAAGCACAACCAATGAGAAAACATTGCAGCTCTGGAAGCCATCCCTATCACATTTGAAAATGGGGGCACTACGGGCTAGGCCTCCAACTAAGATTTTAACCACTGGGCATGTTTATATAGGAGAGAGGCAGTCTTTCAGATACTCCAGTCCCAGATGGTTTGAGGCCTTGCAGATAAAAATCAGCATTTTGGATTGTTCTCAGAAACAAATTGGTAGCCAATGAAGTTCTTTAAGTACTAGTGATATCTGCTCACTCCTCCTTCTCCCAGATCAAAGCTTCACAGTGGTGTTCTCAGCCAAGTGAAGTTTAAGGATGTCCATTGCTGGGAAATCTGGTTCTTTTTTGGCTCAAAGGAGTTATGCAGCATGTACAACTCACTTTGCATCTGTGAGCCAAGCTGTGGGCAGTTCCATGGACTCTGGGAACTTTTTAGCACACTGGGGGGGGGGGGGTCCTGCAGTTTGTGCAAATTTCTGAGTAATTTGCACAAATTACTCAGACATTTGCGGAAATTGCAGAACTTTCCCTCCCCATGTGCAAAATTCCTGGAACATCCAGTAGCTGGCCCGACTCACTGCAGATCGAGTCGGGTACCGCAGCAGGAACTGAAAGACAATCCGGGGAGCCGAGCCTAGGAAAACTCATCAAACTCCACCCCCCGCAAACAGATTTCTCCAAGATCCCTAGTGAAGTTTCAAAAAGCGCTTTTCATAGGCAGCCCCACAGATAGAACATCGCAACAATCTAATGTAGGTATGGAGACAGATGGAGCAAATGGACTTCTTATGGCTTTGGGGGATGTTTGTGCCACCATTCCAAAAACTGGGAAACTGGGGAAAAAAGAGTCCTTCTGTTGAAAGAAAGAGAAGAAAGCTGACAACAAAACCCTGGAAAAGGCACTTCCAGTTTCCTTGGCAACTGTACAAAACAGAATAAATAAAGGCAATGATTTCTTTTATCAATGTCTTTATTATGGTTTGTATAGACTTGGCAGTATTTAAACAATATAGACTTTTATCTGATTTACAAACCTGTTTTCTACATTCGATTAGCACCATATTTATTTATTTATTACATTTCTGTACCACCCAATAGCCAAAGCTCTCTGGGTGGTTCACAACAACATTTACCATGGCATTCTGGTTATGTAGCTTCCCATGAGCAAAATGCACATTGTGTTCTGTTGTGAACTACTCACCATCCAGCTCTCTGTATTTTTGTATAGAACTTTTAATCTTGTTCTGGTTTCTCATTGTGCTTCCTATATAACTTGGTATTTTGTTCATATTTCAGAGAAGCTGTGCAATATATTTCAGCAAAAGTTCTTTATCTTCATTGCCAAATGAATACTTCATTCACAATGGTCTGTAGACACTGTCAATTCTCATATCTCAGAAGGGGGGGGGGTCCTGCAGGTTTTTAATTTGTTTTCTTGTATTTTGAAATTATGTTAGCTGCCCTGGAAATTTAATTTAAGGGAGGAATGCAAACCCCAATAATACATTAATTAAATTAGCAGCTGATACCTTCCATTCCAGATATTGGGGCAGGCATCTAAAAATGGAATTGGAAGGAATAGGGCATCTGTATATAAAACAGCTATGGCACGTTCTGTTGGCTCTCAACACACCCAGTCCAACCAATTAGGGAGCATTACGACATCATCTTCTACCACAGGGAAGACACTGTCACTGGTAGCCACCTGCCTGACTTGTAAAGTCAGCAGTACCTGGAGCAGTGCCACAGACTATGATCTGAGGTGACAGGTGGGTTCATATGGAGGAAGGCTGTTGTTGTTCAGTCGTTTAGTCGTGTCCGACTCTTCGTGACCCCTTGAACCATAGCACACCAGGCCTTCCTGTCCTGCGCTCTCTCCCGGAGCGTGCTGAAATCCATATTCATTGCAATGGAAAAAGGCAGTTCATCTCTAAACTAGAATGATATGTAGGGATGTTGGAGAATTCCACCATGGACTCCAGTGAGGCTGGATTCTTTAGAATCCAGCCAGAGTCCATGGCAGAACGGCCTCCCCCTCCCCGAAATCCCCCCCCGGAGTGGACCTACCGGGCGGTGCATGCAGCGGCAGTAGCAGATGCGGCGGCAGCTCCAGCTCCAGCTCATCTTCCGGCCACTGCTAGGCTGCTGCGGCCGCAAATGGCTGCCGTCATAGCAGCTGCCATTTGCATGCCTTCATTAGGCCATGATAGGCTACGTAAATACTTACATAGCCTATCATGGCAAAGAGCAGGGGCACAAATGGCGGCCGCTATGCCATTTGCACCCCTGCCTTTTGCTGTGATAGGCTACGTAAAAACTTACATAGCCTATCACAGCCTAATGCAAGGACGCAAATGGCGGCCGCTACGACGGCTGCCATTTGCGGCCACAGCAGCCCAGCAGCGGCCAGAAGTCCGGCTGCAGCTGGCCCCACCCGGCAGCTCCGTGGCCTTGCCGCGGAGCGGAGCCAGCTGGGGAGGATTCTGGGAGGAGGGACGGATCACCTCCCCACCACTACAGATGCCCCGGACCGGAACAAGGTAAGGGATTCATACATCCCTAATGATATGCAGCTGGCACAGCAACAAAAGTAGGTATTCCACTTGGATGCCAATAAATAAAACTGGATCTAATGTGAAGCCCTTCAGTGTTGCAAGGCAGGTGGGATCCAGTGCTCCTGTTGCTGCTGCCTTGATGGAGCTCTGCCTCCACCTGGGAGACTTCTACGCTGCCTCCTTGCAGACCCAGGGCCAGCCAAGCACCACACCACTCCCAGCTGCAACACCTGTGGGAGCTGGGGCATAAAACCCAAGCCCAGGTGGGGGCGGGACCGCCGCTGGTGGGTGTCGCCGCCAAAGGGAGCGACACCAAAGGGGGTCACCCCTTTTGGGGAGCCACTTCGGGGGAGCACGAGGTTGAGGGCCCATCCCCCTCCTTGAAAGGAGGGAAGGGGACTGTTTGCCTCAGTGTGGACTGCCTGCATTAGATACGTGTTTTTTAATGGAGGGGGAAGGTGTTGGGAGCCAGGGAATGACCATTACAGTTCTACAGGGCAGAGGGTGGTACGGAGGGATGGCGGAGAATTTCTCCCCGAGTCTTCGGGAGGCCGAGCGCCGAGGCATTCGGCCCCCCGAAAGTGTTGGGGAAATTCTCCGCCGCCCCCCCACCCCAGGATGGGACTTACCTTCAGCGAATGTCCCTCTCAGCGGTGGGTCCCGGTGGCGGTTCGGCGACGTTTCATTGGGGGCGGGGGCGGCGGCCGGTCTCCTGACCGGCTGCCGCCGCCACCATTACAAAATAAAAAAGTAAGTAAAAAAACAACAACACACACCCGTGATTGGCTACATGACGATTTACGTAGCCTATCACGGCTAGATTTCCAAAGTCAGCCGTGATAGGCTACGTAAATCGTCACGTAGCCTATCACGGGTGACTTTGGAAAAAAAAAAGCGCGTACGCAAATGGCGGCGGCCCATGGGCGCCGCCATTTGCATACGCACTTTCCCCCCCCCCCCCAAATTCACCCGTGATAGGCTACCTGACAATTTACGTAGCCTATCACGGCTGACTTTGGAAATCTAGCCGTGATAGGCTACGTTAATCGTTACGTAGCCTATCATGGGGCTTTTGTTTTGTTTTGTTTTTTTACTTTTGTATTTCGCGGCCGGGGAGACGGGGCGCTTCTCCCTGGCCTGAATTTCGGCCGGGCGAGGCGGGACGCCTCCCCCCCCTCGCCTGAACTTCAGGGAGAGAAGCGACGCGCCTCCCCCCCACCGCGAATCACCCCTGCGAAAAGGTAAGTGACTTTCGTACATCCCTAGTGATACGGAGCGGGGAGACAGTCACACTCTAAAGGCAGGGTGTGTAACAATAGGGTGCTGACTGTCCCTAAACTGTCCCCCAATTCAAATAACCTGGATAGCCCTAGCAACAGACCCCCTTGGTTGAAACTGCTGCTGCTGAATGCCAGGTTGGTTAATGGTAAAACAACTGCTATCCAGGACTTGATCCTGGGTGAGCACACTGAGCTGGCTGGTATTACAGAGACCTGGTTGGATGAAGCTGGGGGGGGGGGTTAATCTCCCTCAGCTCTGCCCTCCAGGGTTCTTTGTCTAGCAGCAGGCAAGACCTGGGGAACAGGGAGATGGAGTGGCAGTGGTCTATCGGGATTCGATCGTCCTCACCTGGCGATGGCAGTGGTCTATCGGGATTCGATCGCCCTCACCTCGCCCTCACCTCGCCCTCACCGCAGTCTTCTGGGTTCAAGTGTGTGTATTTGAGGGTGGGTTCCCCGAACAGAATAGGGATTCTGTTGGTGCACCATCCACCCCGCTGCTCAACAGTTTCCCTTCCTGAGCTAGCCAGGGTAGTCTCGGGGTTGGTGTTGGATACCCCTCAGCTTGTTGTGCTGCGGGATTTCAACATCCATGCTGAGGCTGCCCTGTCGGGAGCGGCTCAGGACTTCATGTCCGCCATGACAACCATGGGTCTGTCCCAGAAGATATCTGGCCCCACCCATGCTGCTGGGCACACTTTGGACCTCATTTTCTGTCCTGGATGGGGTGATAGTGATCTGAGTGGAGGAACTCTCTACAATTCCATTGTCATGGACACATCACTACCTGTTGGGGTTTAGACTTGCTGGAACTCAGAACATCTGCAGGGGTGGAGGGCCGATTAAGATGGTCCGCCCCAGGAGGCTGATGGATCCGAATGGTTTCCTGACGGCTCTTGGGGATTTTCCTGTTCCCCCGCAGGAGATTCTGTCGAAGCCCTGGTCAATCTCTGGAATGGAGAAATGACCAGGGCCATGGACACAAAAGCTCCTGAGTGTCCTCTCTCACAAAGTGGAGCCGCACCAGCACCCTGGTTTTCTAGGGAGCTGGCAATGATGAAACGAGTGAGAAGACGACTAGAGCGATGTTGGCAGAAAACTTAGAGTGAATCTGATCGAACATGGACTAGAGCCTATTTGAAGGCCTACTCTGTGGCAATACGGGCAGCAAAGAAAATATTTTTTTCTGTCACTGTTGCATCTGCAAAGAGCTGTCCAGTGGAGCTGTTTCAAGTGGTTAGGGGTCTTTTACACACTAGCCCGCAAGAGGATAATTTAAACCACTCAACAGCCCACTATGAACAATTTGCTCAGCACTTTGCAGACAAAATCGCTCGGATCCGCTCTGCCTTGGATGCTATAGTTGATACAGACCCAGTGCATGTAACTGTGGCCCCTGCTTGTCCATTGTTGTTGGATACTTTTCAATTTGTACAGCCTGAGAATGTGGACAGGATCCTGGAAGAGGTGAGAGCCACCATGTGTGTTCTAGATCCTTGCCCTTCCTGGCTCATAAAAGCAGCCAGAGGTGGACTGGCCGAGTGGGTAAGGGGAGTGGTTAATGCCTCCCTTAGTCAAGGCAGAGTTCCAGGTTGCCTGAAGGAGGCGGTGGTGAAACCTTTGTTAAAAAAGCCTTCCCTGAATCCCACCATATTGGATAATTATCGGCCAGTCTCCAATATTCCATTTCTGGGCAAGATATTGGGGTGCGTGGTGGCCTTCCAACTCCAGGGATTCCTGGATGAGACAGATTATCTAGATCCATTGCAATCTGACTTCACACCCGGTTATGGGACAGAAACAGCTTTGGTTGCCTTGATGGATGACCTATGCCAGGAACTAGGCAGGGGGAGTGTGTCCCTGCTGGTCCTGCTGGACCTCTCAGTGGCTTTCGATACCATCGACCATGGTATCCTTCTGGGCTGCCTCACTGGGATGGGACTTGGAGGCACTGTTTTACAGTGGCTCCATTCCTTCTTGGAGGGGCAGACCCAGAAGGTGGTGCTGGGGGACTCCTATTTGACTCCCTGGCCATTGGCTTGTGGAGTTCTTCAGGGTTCTGTTTTGTTTCCCATGCTATTTAACATATACATGAAACCACCAGGAGAGGTTGTCCGGAGTTTGGGGGTTTGGTGTCACCAGTACGCTGATGACACCCAACTCTACTTTTCCTTTCCATCTAATTCCAAGGAAGCTGTTGGGGTGCTGAACCGGTGTCTGTTGGCAGTAATGGACTGGATGAGGGCAAACAAATTGAAGCTTAATCCAGACAAGACATCTGGATTAAGATAGAAGGCTCCTGGTCAGTCGAAAGGTACATCAGGGAATAGGGATTCAGCTTGTGCTGGATGGGGTTACACTCCCCCTGAAGACACAGGTTTGCAGCTTGGATGTACTTCTGGATTCAGCCCTGAGCCTGGATGCCCAGGTTTCAGTGATGGCCAGGAGTGCATTTGCACAGTTAAAGCTAGTGCGCCAGCTGCACCCGTTCCTTGAGATGTCTGACTTGGCCACAGTTATGTGTGCCTTAGTTACATCCCGTTTGGATTACTGTAACACACTCTATGTGGGGCTGCCTCAGAAGAGTGTTCGGAAACTTCAGCTGGTTCAAAGAGCTGCTGCCAGACTGCTGACTGGGGCTGGTTACAGGGGGCATACAACTCCCCTGTTAAAACACTTTCAGGGGCTCCCAGTCTGTTTCCAGGCACAATTCAAAGTTCTGATCATGTCCTATAAAGCCCTATACAGCTCGGGTCCAGGTTATCTGAAAGACCATATTCTCCTCTATGAGCCTACTCTTTCCCTGAGATCTTCGGGGAAGCCCTTCTCGCCGTCCCGCCATCATCACAGGCACGCCTGGTTGGAACGCGGGAGAGGGCCTTCTCGGTGGCTGCCCCAAGGCTCTGGAACGCCCTTCCCAGGGAGGTGAGAGTGGCATCCTCCTTGATATGCTTTCGTAGGCATGTAAAAACTTTTTTGTTCCAGCAGGCCTTTGGGGATAACTAGTCTGGACCTGTGAAAATATGACGTATGGATACTATTTTTGTTGTTGCGGTTGTCTTTTAATGTTTTGATATTTTTACAATTTTAATATTGATGATTTAATTATATTTTGAACTTTTGTGCACTTGTATTTATATTTATAGGTTTTAATTGTATAAGTTTTAACGTTGTAAAGCCTCCTTGAGTCCCAGTATTGGGAAAAAGTGGGATATCAATAAATATAATAATAATAATAATAATAATAATAATATAATAAGACCAAGCTATTGACTTGATCTTTAAAGGGGAGTAGAGTTCCATCCAAAACGGGCCAAATACCATGCTTGTGGTGAACCAGGCCATCTGCCTATAGCAGCTCCATCTTCCCTGCATTGAGCTTCAGCTTATTAGCCCCCATCCAGCCCATTACTGACTCCAAGCAGGCCTCTTCAATCACCCTTTATCAAATGAAATGGAAAAGGGGGAAAAACTGCACTGAATGTTCACAGGTAAGCATTTCTGTTGCAAAAGGGGGCTTTCAGGGACTGTAGTGTTATCTGATAGACCCCCAAAGCATAACTGTTTCATGCCTCTTCCCTGCCTCTCTGGGCAGTTGCTTTGGTGCAGTCTTTGTCTCCTCCTGGGGTTGCTTCTTCCTCACATAGAAACCCAGCTCATCAGGTTTCACATTGTGAATGTGACATAAAAACATAAAATAGTCCATCAGAGTTGGCATTATCATATCATCAAGGACAAACTTAGCCAATTCAGAGTGAGGGCCATACTTACTGTACTGCATTGCTCTCATTCATATGGGTTGGTGGAAAGAAGGTATGTTGGGTGGAGAAGACAAAGGTGCTATTGGAGCTCCTACTAACTTTTCTGCCTCCAAGGTAAGATGGGCACAACTTTGCAGCCCTGATCACAGCCTCTTCCCCCAAATTTGCAAAAGTAAGGACTCTTTTTGTTACTTGCAAACCGGGCTACAGAGTCTGGGGGTCTGTTTTGACTTGGCCCACACCAACCACACAGAGGTCCAGGAGAATCAGTAGGGTCACAATTCACCTATACCAGTGGCATAGCTAATCAGCCAGGACAACCAAGGTTGTTTCACTGCCATAGTTGAGCTTGAAGCCAAGTCATAATAGGTCTAGATCAGGAGTAGCCAACCATTTTAGGCCTGTGAGCAACACTGGGCAGTTTGATAAACTGTCCTGAGAACCCCCACAAAATGGGCACACTACAAATGAAAAGACCAGCCTGCAGCCACCTGCCATCTTCCTTTCCTGTTAATGGCCGAGCCCCATAAGTGGTATGTGCCAGAGGCATTCATGGGAAAAGAAGATGGGAGCAGCTCGAGGCCCTCACTTTGCTTTGAAGCAATCCCAGTCGCCATTAGAAATCTGGTGCAGGCCCTTGGTGGGTCTCCAAGGGCACACTCGTGCCCATGGGCACCATGTTGCCTATCACTGGTCTAGATAATCTGTATCATCCAGGACTGCCTGCAGTGGGACTGTCAAAAGTAAAGCACTTTGCTCAAAAAGATTTGTGATGCAAAGAAGTTTTCTCTAGGAGTAGTATCAAGACTCCTTGCCTCCTTTAAAGTGGCTGGGACCACCTCTTCTCCCAATGGGTCATTCACCACTTCCCAGATGCAACGTTATTGTTCTGGTTTTACTCTTTTGCATGCTAGGTGATTATAGCTTGGTTATATAATAACTTGATAGCTTGGTTTTTATATTTTGTTCAATAATTGGTGGAACTGCTGAGTACTACTGTGATGCTTTCATGGTTGCATGTCTTTATTATGCCTTTATTGTATTTGTACTTTATCCCCCCCCCCCAGTCTAAATTTAGATGCTGAGGTCCTCAGGTCAGGGACTTGTTTGTACAAGTTAACTGAAGCAAAAGAAGTAGTGATCTTATTTCATGCCATGTAACGATCTCAGCTATGCAGTTCAGTTCACAAGTTGCAAGTATTTATAATTCTACATATCAGCCAAACAACATGAATGTGTACTTCCCATCTCATAGGAAAAACAAGCCTGGGAACCTTTCCTGCAGGTAAAAGGCCATGCTCAGTATCCTTGCATGGGTGTAGAAAATACATGCAGCAGAAATGAGTGTTTTGGAACAGAAACTCAGCTTCTGTGCTGTGTGTTGAATGTCTAGTTAGCACTCCAGTGCAGCTTAGAACAAATTGTGAAGGCTCACAACATGATTCCAAGCATGTTTTGCTTAGAAAGCAGTCCCTTTGTGCTCCGTTGGTCTGATTCTTTAGTAATTGGGCATAAGATTGCAGCCTAGGGGTGCAATCCTATTTGATTCTCCCTGGGTACTTGTAAGCCTCCAAACCCAGAGGCTTATGAGTATCCAATGCAGAGTGGGAGGCATTTTACCTAGACAGGTGGTTTTTGCCCATCTAGCAGAGGCTTCAGGGAGGGGGGAGGGAAGGAAGGAACCTGGTCCTGGGGACAGCTGGGGATAGCTCGTAGCCCCATGTCCCCAGTCTCCTCCCCACCCACCAGGATGCCCCCTTTCACCCCTCTGTGAGCTCGTGTTTGCGAGCTTGTACAGGCACCCAGCACAGTTCTCTCTGCACTGGCTACAAGGGGGCGGGGAGCTCAGACTCCTGGGTCTGAGATTGGACTGCTGTCTGTGGCCTCGGATCTAGGAATCCGAAATATCCGATGTCCCCCAGACACTGTCTAGCAGCCATAGGATTGCTCCCTCTGTGAACTGTTAAATAAGCTGTATATCATGTACTATTTTCTAAAAATTGTGAGGATATTATTAAATATTTAAGAAATTATATATAGTGTATACTACATAGAATGATACATCTTAAAGCTTTGTCCAGTTGCAAATCAATGGTGGGTATAATCAATCAATCAATCAATCAATCACACTTTTATTTCGGGAGTACTTTAAATACAAATCAAAAAGGTAATTTAAATAAATCGTTTACATTGGTCTTTTCTCTTGGTGATTTAAACCAGTCTACCTTGGAGGCATGCTTTTTGTACTTGGGAGTCCATTCCCAAGTAAGTATATATTGTATGAGTCTAGTTTTGGCTGTGTGATTATGTGTATGGAAGCTATTGCACCTAGCAGCTTGAAATGAAATACGCATGAAATAAAACGGACACTGTGGAGCTTCTCGCACATGATACTGTTTAACTGCCTTCACTGTTTTTGCCCCTGCACCTATAATATATACAACTGTGCAGATAAAATATAATATATGAAAAGACTCTTACAGCACAATTCTATGCAAGCTTACTCTAAAGTAAATCCCACTAAATTCAGCAAGACTTATTCCCAAGTAGGGTGTGCTGTGGATGGATGGATGGATGGATGGATGGATGGATAGATAGATAGATAGATAGATAGATATCACAGAATGTGGAAATGAAATGGAACAGAATTATGAACACATGTAATCCTGTCATTGACTGAAAATACTTAATTGTCCATCACTACATAGGATTGAAGCCTTAGGCTTTGTTCCCTCTTAATTTCGGGAGGCTGTTTCTGGATTTAACAAACCCTGAGTCACTTCATTTAATTTTAGGCTGTACTGAGCAGTATTGCCTTCTTTGTATTCTGTAGCTCATACTTCCTTCTTTCTGTTCGTCCTTAACGTAGGTATGTGGAGCCACAAGAGATGAGACTCTGATAGCAACACATACAAGAGAGGGAGGGAGGGAGGGAGGGAGGGAGGGAGGGAGCAGGAGATAGTACCAGAGATTTGTCACTTAAAATGCTTGAGATGGCAAACAATCAACCATTTAAAATTAATTTCTGTTTCTCATGCAAATATGTCCTGTTCACAACCCCCAAACACGAACATGAGCAGAAGTGCTTTTTAAAAGAAATGTTTGCAAATTTTCAAATGCATTGTTGTTGTTTTTTTAAAAATGTGCACTTTAAATACTTAAAAATAAATAAATACACATTTTCATGTTTTAGTCAATGGGGGAAAAGTTCACAGTTTTTAAAAATGTACACAGAAATGCGCACTTTCCTCATTTGCACGAGCTGAAAAAAAGGTTGAAAACAGGAGAAAGCTGAAACGAGCTTCAAAGTGAATTTCTGCAAATTTTGGTGAGCTCAAAAATCACTGATTTCCCACATGCCCTTTCCCCACTAGTATTTCCTTACACTCAGTAAATCCCACCCCACCCTGATACATATTCCTTAGTTCCATTTTGTTATACCTGTCTCTTGTTCCAGTCTCCTGCTACACTCTGCATCTGGCACTCATTGTTGCATGGCTGGCCTGTTTTTGTCACACGAGATAATGCTTGGTTATAGGTAACTGACAAAGACTGAGCAGAGATGTCTTCAGCTAAATAAACTGCCTGCTGTAGACTTTGGAGGAGGGTAGCTTTGTACTTTGACAATGCATCTCCCCATTCCCAACCAGGCCACAGTGAGAACACATCACTGCTTTTCTTCTGTTTCTGATGGAATGTTACTTTGGTTTATTCACTTTTAAAAAATTTAAATGTTATATTATGTTTTATATTAATGTTGTATTTTATGGTTTTATGTTTTGTGAGCTGCCCAGAGAGCTTTGGCTACTGGGCAGTAAAGAAATGTAATAAAAGAAAAGAAAATACTAGAAACTATATGTGTAAGCTACTCTGGTTAAAGACATGTATTTTAGTGAATTAAAATGTATCTTATTGAACTTGGCTACTATATAGGGATGCTTGAGGAATTCGGCCTTTGTGAATTCTGGTATGAACCGACCCGATCTGTACCTCCCAGATGAATGTGCAGTTCGGGATGCACTTAGTCTTCAGATTTGTAATTTTTCTGAATGTTGCAGTGCAGTCCTTAGCTCAAAAAACATGCCAAAATGCATGCGAAAGGATAACATATGTCTAGAAATATGTACCTGGATAGTATTGCATTTATGCAAATTTCTTAAGCATACATTGTAAGAAAATAAGTATTGGAATATGAATTTAATTACACATTTTTGTGAGGACTGGGGTTTTTTAATTGCAGTTTAATATGAAAATGGGATGGAATGGATTTATGAAAGAACAAATGCAAATCTGGTACAGACCAGAGTTAGACTGATCTCAGATCTGTCCATCCCTACTTCTATAAATTATCAGGGTTATGCAACACTCTGATTTGTTATCACACAACTTACCTTTATCACCATCTTGGATACCAGTCAGGGTGAGATTATGTAGGCTAATGAGTTGGGGGTTAGGGTGGTGGTTAGGGTTAGGCTAGGAGTCCTCGTGCACTAATGCTGACTAATTATCAGTAACAAGTCAGGGTGAGAGGAAAGGAATCTGGTGCATACAAGCAGGAGTAAAGTTGGGGAGTAGCTGAAGATACAATTGTATTTCTCCCTGCCTCAGGCCATTTCAGGATTGGGCACAGGCTCCCTGATTTGGTTTCCAACTCTGATTCACATTTGGAGACGGAGCTAGAAGAAGCCCAGCCGAGACACAGAGCAGGGGAGGAAATTCCCCAAGACTCTGCAGGAGTCAGCAAAGAACCTTCTCAGGGGCTTATTGACCAGGAGAGCCAGGCTGTTGGAGGGGAAGGAAGCACCAGAATTGACAAATGCCAGAGTCCAGCTCCAAATTAAGTGAATGGAGCTGAGAGGAAGAGGGAGCTGTCCCACCAGATTGGCTGCCCATCAGAAGTTCTAGGGATGTACGAAAGTCACTTACCTTCTCACGAAATTGATTCGAAGTGGGGGGGAGGCGCTCCGTCCCTCCCCCCGAAATTCTGGCCGGGGGGGAGGCACTCTGTCCCTCCCCCCCGAAATTCTGGCTGGGGGGCGAGGCACTCCGTCCCTCCCCCCCTGAAATTCTGGCTGGGGGGGAGGCACTCCGTCCCTCCCCCCCCGAAATTCTGGCTGGGGGGGAGGCACTCCGTCCCTCCCCCCCCCAAATCCTGGCCGGCCGGGTGCGCAAATGGCGGCGGCTGTAGCCGCCGCCATTTGCGTCCCTGCAGTCAGCCGTGATAGGCTACGTAAATGTTTATGTAGCCTATCATGGCTGAGTAAAAAAAAAAACCGCTCGTACGCAAATGGCGGCGCCCATGGGCGCCACCATTTGCGTTCCTTATTTTGGCACGTGTAGTCTATGTAAACATTTACGTAGACTACGGCTAAAATAAGGGGAATGCAAATAGCGTAGACGCATTTGCGTACGCACGTTTTTTTGTTTTTGTTTACTCAGCCGTGATAGGCTACGTAAACATTTACGTAGCCTATCACGGTATTTTTTAAAAATCTAGCCGTGATAGGCTACATAAATCTTTACGTAGCCTATCACGTTTTTTTTTTTTACTGGAAATGGTGGCGGCAGCAGCCGGTCGGAAGACCGGCCACCGCCGCTGCACCACCACCGGAGCCGCCGCCGCTGGGAGGATTCACCCAAGGTAAATCCCATCCCGGGGGGGCAGGGGGGCAGACCGTTTCGCCACCAATTTCGGGGGGCTGAATGCGCTGGCATTCGGCCTCCCCAAGATTTGTGGTGAAATTCTCTGACATCCCTACAGGAGCCCAGAAAAAGCCTGCCAAGCACGGTGGGAAACCTATCCATTAGTTGAAGGGCAACTTCCCTGCTTTCAGTAGCTCTCTTAACAAAAGCTCTGTTTAGCCAATTAGGCCCAGAGGACAGCTCCCAGCCTTGTAGTCGCTTCACGTGTGAAGAGGTGGTATTAACTGAATAAAAGAGTTTGTGGATTCCATAGTAAGTCTTTGTTGCCTCACTACAAAGAGGGAGGGCTTAGAGTCCCTGACAGTCTATTTGTCATGTGTATTCCTCTGTCTCTTGTTCTTCATAATCCTTTCCCTTCCCTAGCAGCTAGTGTTCCATAAATGTTCCGGTGGGTTGACTGGCACACTGCCAAATCAAAGCAGAGCATTTCTCCTCCTCCCCAAATGAGGGCTAGCTCATTTCTTCATTTTATTTATTTATTACATTTTTATACTGCACATTAGCCGAAAAGCATTCATTTTCTGCTGCTTCTGCGTCCATCAGCTGACATCTGGTTTCTATTAGTCTGCTTGACCCCCTGAGACAAGTGTTGCAAGCTGAAGGATTGCTGTGTCTAGGTTGCTAGACAATTACAACCTTTACCCACTGATGCTGCTCTACCACCCACCTGCTACCATCTGGTTTCTCTGTCTCCACTGAGAAGCTCATACTGAAAGCTGAAGCTTTGCTGTATCTGGGGTGCCATGCCAGTGCCTGCTATCTTTCTGCCTGCCTTCAGCCTGCCACTTTTCTCTCAAATGATGACCATCTCTGGCAGACTCTTCAGGCTGTCATTGTGTTGTATCTGGAGGGCTCCTCTCCTTGCTTGCTGCTTCTCTGCTGGCATCCTGCTGCCCTTTCAGTGTGAGACATACTGGTGACCACTAAGCCCATACACTGTTGCTGCCCACTTCAGTAAGAGCAAGAGAGACTGTGTCCTCAAGCATCTACTTCTGTTTGCCTCAGAGAGATTGGCCATTGTTCCTGTATGATTCAGTGAGAAAAAGACTGACCATTGTACCACCATGCTTATGCTGCCTGCCTGAGGAAACTGGCCAATGTGACATTAAGCTGATGCTGCCTGCCTGTAGGGGAGAGGCTGGCCATTTGTGACCTTATTTATTTATTTATTGTATTTTTAATCTGCCCAATAACCAACATTTTCTGGGTGGATTAGAAACAGTTACAAGACTAAAATGCCATTCAAACAGCGAAAAATATAATTTACAATACAAATATTTAAAATAATAAACTACAATGCAATACAAACCAACAAAACAGCACAGGAATAGATAAAACAGTCATAAAAATCTAGAACTAGAACCTCATGCTGATGTTGTCCACCTGAAGGCAAGGGGAACACTGGCAATGTAGACTAGATTTAGTTTCTGAACTTTCTTACCCTTACAGCTTCTCTGACACATGGCTCACCTCTCCTCAGGCAGGCAAGCCCCACTGTCTAGCAGTGCCTTTGAGGACATGGGGTGACTGCACTCTTAATTTTGTGCAACTTTCAATTGTAATTTGTGCAAATTAAAAAACAGGAAAACCACAAATTGGCCCGAATTGCCACAGACTGAGCTGGGCTCCTCAGCAGAAAACAGACTGAAGTCTAAGGGGCCGAACCAGTGGAAGCTCATTGAGCTCCACCCCTCAAATGAATTCCTCCTTTATCCCTAATTAATTGTGATCTCTTCTTAATAGTTGCAAAATATTTGACTGTTTGTTCTTGTTTCACCCTTCTTTATGCCAGCCATATGAAACATAAAATCCAACTGTTCTTTCAGACAGTGAACTAAGTAGTGGAGTTATAAAATGGTCCCTAATATAACTGTAAAAACTACATTCTAATAAAACTTGTTCCACTGTTTCAACCTGTCCTGACTGACAAGAACACAGTCTCAGCTCAAGTGGAACTTTTTAAAAATGCCCTCCATGATTGTTTACTAGCCTCCTACACTTGCCTCACAGCTGGTTCCCTTAAAACATTCAAGAAAACACTCAAAACCATGTAGTAATCTGCCACCACTGAAAATAATGCTTAAAATGTATAATTCAAGTCTATGCCCCAACCACTGAGTCCAAAGAAGCTGAGGTTGATTGGTTCTATGAAGACCTACAACACCTTCTAGAACTAACACCAAAAAAAGATGTCCTTTTCATCATAGGGGATTGGAATGCTAAAGTAGGAAGTCAAGAAATAACTGGGATAACAGGCAAGCATGGCCTTGGTGTACAAAATGAAGCAGGACAAAGGCTAATAGAGTTTTACCAAGAGAACACGCTGATCATAGCAAACACTATTTTCCAACAGCACAAGAGGTGACTCTACACATGGACATCACCAGATGGTCAATATCGAAATCAGATTGATTATGTCCTTTGCAGCCAAAGATGGAGAAGCTCTATACACTCAGTAAAAACAAGACCTGGAGCTGGCTGTGTCTCAGATCATGACCTTCTTATTGCAAAATTTCAGCTTAAATTTAAGAACATAGGGAAAACCACTAAACCATTCAGGTATGACCTAAACATATCCCTTATGAATATACAGTGGAGGTGAGGAATAGATTTCAGGGATTAGACCTGATAGACAGAGTGCCTGAGGAACTATGGACAGAGGTCCGTAACATTGTTCAGGAGGCAGCAACTCAATCCATCCCAAAGAAAAAGAAATGCAATTATTATTATTATTATTATTATTATATTTATATCCCGCCTTTTCCCCAAAACTGGGACTCAAGGCGGCCCTGCAAGAAAGCCAAGTGGCTGTCTGATGAGGCTTTACAAGTAGATGAGGAAAGAAGGGAAGCGAAAAGCAAGGGAGAAAGGGGAAGATATACGCAACTGAATGCAGATTTCCAGAGAATAGCAAGGAGAGACAAGAAGGCCTTCTTAAATAAACAATGCAAAGAAATCGAGGAAAACAACAGAATGGGAAAGACTAGAGATCTCTTCAAGAAAATTGGAGATCTCAAGGGAACGTTTTGTGCAAAGACAGGCATGATAAAGGACAAAGAAGGCAGGGACCTAACAGAAGCAGATGAGATTAAGAAGAGGTGGAAAGAATACATGGAAGACCTATACAGGAAAGATCTTAATGTCCCTGATAGCCATGATATCAAAAGCTGGTTTGAAACTCAACATTAAAAAAACTAAGATCATGGCATCTGGCCCCATCACTTCCTGGCATATGTCACTGAACTTGAGCTGGACATCCTACAGAGTGAAGTCAAATGGGCCTTAGAAAGCATTACTAACAACAAAGCTAGCAGAAATGACAGTATTCCAGCTGAGCTATTTAAAATCCTAAAAGATGATGCTGTTAAAGTGCTGCACTCAATATGCCAACAAATTTGGAACACTCAACAGTGGCCACAAGACTGGAAAAGGTCAGTTTATATTCCAGTTCCACAGAAGGGCAATGCCAAAGAGTGTTCAAACTACCATACAATTGCACTCATTTCACATTAGGGATGTCAGAAAATTCTGCCACGGATCTCAGGGAGGCCGAATGCCAGCACATTCGGCCCCCTGAAATCGGTGGCAGAATGGTCTGCCCCCCCGCCCCCCCCGGGATGAGACTTACCTGGGGCGGATCTTCCTGGCGGCGGTAGTAGATGCTACGCTATTTGTGTTCCCCTTATTTTCACCGTCTTAGTCTACGTAAATGTTTACGTAGACTAAGACGTGCCAAAATAGAGAACGCAAATGGCCATGGCCGCCGCCATTTGCATACTCACTTTTTTTCTTTTTTTAAAATCAGCCGTGATAGGCTACGTAAACATTTACATAGCGTATCACGGCTGACTGCAGGGATGCAAACGGCGGCGGCTACAGCCACCGCCATTTGCGTCCCTGCTAGCCAGCGGCCGGATGTCCGGCTGCTGGCGGAGCCGGCCGGCGGCTCCGCAGAATCGCTGCGGAGCACAGCCAGCCGGCCAGGATTCCGGGGGAGAGGAACGGAGTGCCTCCCCCCCCAGCCAGGATTCCGGGGGGAGGGACGGAACGCCCCCCCCCACCATCAACATAATCTGGAGAAAGGTAAGTCACTTTCGTACATCCCTATTTCACATGCTAGCAAGGTTATGCTCAAAATCCTACAAGCTAGGCTTCAGCAGTTTGTGAACCAAGAGCTACCAGAAGTACAAGCTGGGTTTCGAAGAGGCAGAGGAACTATAGATCAAATCGAAATCGCCAACATTCGCTGGATCATGGAGAAAGCAAGAGAATTCCAGAAAAATGTCTATTTCTGCTTCATTGTCTACGCTAAAGCCTTTGATTGTATGGATCACAACAAACTCTGGCAAATTCTTAAAGAGATGGGAGTACCAGACCACCTTTCCTGTCTCCTGAGAAACCTGTATGAGGGTCAAGAAGCAACACTAAGAACCAGACATGGAACAACGGATTGGTTCAAAAGTGGGAAAGGAGTACGACAAGGCTGTATATTGTCGCCCTGCTTATTTAACCTATATGCAGAGTACATCATGAGAAACGCCGGGTTGGATGAATCACAGGTCGGAATCAAGATTGCCGGGAGAATTATCAACAACCTCAGATATGCAGATGATACCACCCTAATGGCAGAAAGCGAAGAGGATCTAAAGAGCCTCTTGTTGAGGGTGAAAGAGGAGAGTGGAAAAGCTGGTTTGAAGCTCAACATTAAAAAAATGAAGATCATGGCATCTGGCCCCATCACTTCCTGGCATATAGAAGGGGAAGTAATGGAAGCTGTGACAGATTTTACTTTCTTGGGCTCCAAGATCACCGCAGACGGTGACTGTAGCCATGAAATTAAAAGACGCTTGCTCCTTGGGAGGAAAGCTATGGCAAACCTAGACAGCATAGTAAGAAGCAGAGACATCACCTTGCCGACAAAGGTACGTCTAATCAAAGCTATGATTTTCCCAGTAGCAATGTATGGCTGTGAGAGCTGGACTATTAGGAAGGCTGAGCGCCGAAGAATTGATGCTTTTGAACTGTGGTGCTGGAGAAGACACGAATCCCCTGGACTGCAAGGAGGTCAAATCAGTCCTCCTTGCAGGACTTAAAGGAAATCAACCCTGAGTGCTCATTGGAAGGACAGATCCTGAAGCTGAAGCTCAAATATTTTGGCCAACTAATGCAAAGAGAAAACTCCCTGGAAAAGACCCTGATGCTGGGAAAGATGGAAGGCAAAAGGAGAAGGGGACAGCAGAGGAGGAGATGGCTAGATAGCATCACCGATGCAAAGAATATGAACTTGAGCACACTCCGGGAGAGAGCAGAGGACAGGAAGGCCTGGCGTGCTATGGTCCATGGGGTCATGAAGAGTCAGACATGACTTAATGACTGAACAACAACAAATTGCAGTTAAAAAGAAAACATTTATTTTAAGGAATTCTGAATCACAGGGAAAACAGTCACAATTGGGCCACACTAAGGAGTCTAGGGCCTGGAACAAATCAATATCACAAAGGCAAGTCATGTGAAAGCCAATCAGAGTTGCTTATTCTAATTCTCAGGTCTCTTGCCTCATTCAGATTAATATAATGGTTGTAGGAGGAATACTAGTTACCATTTCTGCAGGCTAGTCTGACAGAAAACAGGGAAATTCCTGTAGAGTAATTCCAGATTGTGAAAGGAAATGGAGCAACAACAATTATTTAGCAGGAAGCAAAAGGGTGGGGACAGAAAGCCGGTTTACTGTCTAGTGAGAGTAAAAGATCCACAAAGGAAATAAAACATTCATTAATATATGCTGGTTTGAACGTAGCATGTTGCTGATGTGGCTAGCACCTGTAACAGAATTTGGGCCCTATAGAAATGGAAGCTGGTCAGACTTTAACAATCACGATGACTCTGTGCCTGGTTTGTGGCAGTTCTTAATTTTGGTATCCTGTGTTTATATTGCCTTCAATAACACAAGCTCAACAATCTTTTGCTTTCGAAACTTTAATATGGCAGCCATAGTATTAAGTTATATATCATTATAATACATGGATAGAAAAAAATGTCAAGCTGCAGTCTTTCAGAGTGCTAATTAGCAAGGATAGTGCAATACACTTTTTTTTGTTGACTGCAGAAAAGATAGATGTTGGAATAACTCCAGCACACATCACCTCCATCTAGAAGCCAGCTGTACTGTTTACAGTATTGTTTGGAGAATGCAGTGGTTGTACATATGTTTTGCATGTACAATCAGGGCCAGAAATATTGGAGCAAGGATAACTGTTTTGGCAGTTGGCCTCTGTACACCACCACATTGAAGTTGAAAGGAAACACACCCAGATGGGAAGCAAAATCAGGACTTCCAGCTGTAATTCAAGGGGTTTGACAAAAGTGGGGCACTAACCGTTCAGGAAGGACAGCCAGTGGCATACACACACACCCATCGTTGGTGGCTCATAAGTAATGGAACAAACCAACATCATTTCAAACTTAAGGGTCGCCTTTGATACTGGGATGAAAATCCTTTGCAGTCAATGACTGCCTGAAGTCTGGAACCCATGGACATGACCAAATGCTGAGTTTCCTCCCTCGAGATGCTTTGCCAGGCCTTCACTGCAGCTGCCTTCAGCTGCTGCTTGTTTGTGGGTCTTTCTGCCTTCAGCCTAGTCTTCAGTAAGTGAAAAGCATGCTCTATTGGGTTGAGATCAGGTGACTGACTTGGCCATTGAAGAACATCCCATTTCTTTGCCTTGTAAACTCTTGGGTAGCTTTTGCTGTATGTTTTGGGTCATTATCCATCTGCAATATGAAGCGGCGTCCTATCAGTCTGGCAGCATTCGGCTGAATCTGAGCAGAAAGTATAGCCCTCTACACTTCAGAATTCATCCTGCTGCTTTTATCAGCAGTCAGGTCATCAATAAACACCAGTGACCCGGTTCCATTTGCAGCCATACATGCCCATGCCATAACACTGCCTCCACCATGTTTGACAGATGATGTGGTCTGCTTTGGATCATGAGCTGTTCCTTTCCTTCTCCACACTTTTCTCTTCCCATCATTCTGGTACAAGTTAATCTTGGTTTCATCAGTCCAAAGAATCTTATTCCAGAACTGGACAGGCTTTTTTAGGTGTTTGCTGGCAAAGGCTAATCTGGCCTGTCTGTTCTTGAGCGTTACCGGTGGTTTGCACCTTGTTGTGAAGCCTCTGTATTTACATTCATAAAGCCATCTCTTGACTGTAGATGTTGACAATGACATGCCTACCTCCTCAAGAGCATTCTTGACCTGGCTAGATGTTGTGAAAGGGTTCCTCTTCACCATGAGCAGAATTCTGCGGTCATCCACTTTAGTTGTCTTCCGTGGTCTTCCAGGCCTTTTGCTGTTGCTGTGCTTGCCAGTTAATTCCTTCTTTTTCAGGATGTTCCAAACTGTTGTGTTGGCCCAATGTTTTTGCTATCTCTCTGATGGGTTAAACTTGCTTCCTTAGTCTAATGATGGCCTCCTTCACTCGCATGGACACCTCTTTGGACCTCATGTTGGGGGTTCCAGTGAACAGCTACCAAATGCAAATGTAACACTCAGAACCACCTCCAGGCCTTTTATCTGCTTGATTGGTCATGGGGTACCCAGGAAACAGGCCACACCTGGCCATGCAGCTGCTTGTCAGCCATTCGTTCCATTACTTATGAGCCACCAACGATGGGTGTGTGTGCATGCCACTGGCTGTAGTTCCGGAATGGTTAGTGCCCCACTTTTGTCAAACCCCTTGAATTACAGCTGAAAGTCCTGACTTCACTCCCATCTGGCTGTATTTCCTTTCAACTTCAATGTGGTGGTGTACAGAGGCCAACTGCCAAAACAGTTATCCTTGTTCCAATATTTCTGGCCTGACTGTATTTTTGACTGTACGCCTATGAACTCAAGGTTTCCAAGTGTAGCTTGACATGCCTCTGCAATCAAATGAAAGGGAAGGATGTGGTCCCATGCCTGTGATTGCTACAGGCACTGGTAACTTAGTAGGCTGGATGACCATGGTGGGGGAGTTGGGAGGGAATGGGTATGGGGGTGAGGAGTTGTAGAAGCAGGGTGTGGTGTTAGCCCTTCAGACATATATCTGAAGGCCAATCAGTGTAGTGACAGGTAGAGGGAGATATGGCATTGGGAGGAGGACTAGCCAGGTAAGGGGAATGAAACCCAGACAGTTAGTGGCTGTACCATGTTACAGTCCTCCCTGCACCCACAGGTTTGGTGGTTGCCCTATCAGCCTGCCCTCAGGTCTCCGGATGCTGCTTCTAAATGCCAGATCAGTCCATAATAAAACCTCCCTTATCCATGATTTAATAGTAGATGAGGTGGCTGATCTGGCATGTATAACTGAGACCTTGGTGGGCGAACAGGAGGAGTTAGTCTCTCACAGTTGTGTCCACTGGGGTACTTTGTTCAGCATCAGGGTAGATTTGAGGTTTGGGGCGGGGGGTTGCTGTGGCCTATAAGAATCTGATCTCTCTCTCCAGGCTCCCTGCCTGTCTGACTACTGGTCAGAAGTGTTTGCACCTTGTGTTGGGCCAGAGGGACAGATTGCAGATTTTGCTGGTGTACTGCCCACCCCATTACCCATCAGTCTCCCTACCTGAGTGGAGAGAAGTGATCTCAGATGTAATACTGGGTCCCCCAGGTTGTTGGTTTGGGGGGACGTCACCATTCATGCCAAGGTCATGTTGTCTGGGGAGGCTCAGGGTTTCATGGCCTCCATGAGAACCATGGGACTGTCCCAACATGTCATTAGCCCAACACATGTAGGAGGGCACACTTTAGACTTGTTTTTTCAGCTGGTCATGGGGATGGTGCTCTGAAGGTGGGAGACTTTCAGTCAGTCCCTTTGTCATGGTCAAATCACCTGCTGAGATTTAGACTGATCTAGACTTTCCCCTCTGCAAGGGTGATGGACCTATTAACAGCTTGGCTGCTGTCAGGAGCTGCCCCTTTTCAGCATGTAACTCCTTTGCTGAGGGAGCTGCACTGGCTGCCTATCTGCTACCTAAGCAACTTTAGGCCAGTGGCAAATGTTCCTTTCCTGGTCAAAGTCCTTGAGCTCCAAGCACTGTTGGATGAGACCGGTTATCTAGATCCATTTCAGTTGGTATTCAGGCCAGGTTTTGGCATGGAAACAGCCTCGGTCGCCCTGTATGATGGCCTATGTCAGGAGAGAGACAGGGTGTGTGTGACCCTGTTGATACTCCTCCATCTCTCAGCTGCTTTCGATACATCAACCATGGTATCCTTCTGGGGCAACTGTCTGAGCTGGGAGTTGGGGGTACTGCATTGCAGTGGCTCCACTCCTACTCGAATGGTCAGCTCCAGAAGTTGGTGCTTGGGGGATATTGCTTGGCCCCATAGATTCTCCAACATGGGGTTCTTCAGGGGTCAGTTTTGTCCCCCTTGCTATTTAACATCTACATGAAACTGCTGAGTGGGGTCATCTGGAGTTTTGGAGTGTGTTGTCATCAGTATGCTGATGACATGCAGCTCTATTTCTCCTTCTCATCCTTACCAGGTGAGGCTGTGGATGTGGTAAAACAGTGCCTGACTGAGACAATGGACTGGATGAGGGCTAACAAACTGAAGTTCAATCCAGACAAGACTAAGATGCTGTTAATGGATGGTTCTTCTGACTGGATGGAGTGTGTTCAACCTGTTCTGGATGGGGTTGCAGTTAGGGATGTACAAAAGTCACTTACCTTTTCGCAGGGGTGCTTCGCGGTGGGGGGGAGGCGCTTTGTTTCTCCCCCCGAAGTTCAGGCGAGGGGGGGGAGGCATCCCGCCTTGCCCGGCCGAAATTCAGGCTGGGGGGGGAGGCGCCCCACCTCGCCCGGCTGAAATTCAGGCCGGGGAGAAGCGCCCCGTCTGCCCGGCCGCGAAACAAAAAGTAAAAAAAAAACAAAACATGATAGGCTACGTAACGTTTAACGTAGCCTATCACGGCTAGATTTCCAAAGTCAGCCGTGATAGGCTACGTAAATCATTATATAGCCTATAACAGGTGACTTTGAAAAAAAAAAAAGCGCGTACGCAAATGGCAGGGCCCTATGGGCGCCGCCATTTGCGTTCCTTATTTGGTCCCGGTAGTCTACGTAAAGATTTACGGGGTTTTGTTTTTTCACGGGGTTTGGGGTTTTTTTTACACTTTACTTTGTAATGGCAGTGGTGGCAGCCGGTCGGAAGACCGGCTGCCGCCCCCACCCCCGACAAAAGGCCAACGAACCGCCGCCGGGACCCGCCGCCAGGAGGGACATTCGCCAAAGGTAAGTCCCATCCCGGGGGGGGGGCAGAGAATTTCACCGCCGATTTCGGGGGGCCGAATGCGTTGGCGCTCGGCCCCCCAAAGATTCGGGGAGAAATTCTCCGCCATCCCTAGTTGCATTCCCCTTGAAGGAGCAGATTCGTAGCTTCAGGGTTCTCCCAAAGCCCATCTCTGTCACTTGAGGCTCAGGTGGCCTCAGTGGCACAGACTGCCTTTTGCTAACTCTGGCTGGTGGCCCAGCTACATTCCTATCTGGACAGGGATAACCTGGTTTCAGTAGTCTATGCTCTGGTAATCTCCAAGTTAGACTACTGCTATACAGTCTACGTGGGGCTGCCCTTGAAGACTGTTCAGAAAATGCAGCTTGTGCAAAATGCAGCAGCCAGATTAATAACTGGAATCATAAGATCTGAGCATATAACACAAATTCTGGCCTGCTTGCATTGGCTGCCTGTATGTTTCTGAGCTTGATTCAAAGTGCTGGTTTTAACCTATAAAGCCTTACACGGCTTGGGACCACAATACTTGACGGAACTCCCCTCCCGACCTGAACATACCCGGACACCACAATCAACATCTGAGGCCTTCCTCCAAGTGCCACCTCCAATGGAGGCTTGGAAAGTGGCCACAAGGGAAAGGGTCTACTCAATGGTGGCCCCCCGACTCCCCACTGAGGCCCGCCTGGCGCTGACACTGTCATCTCGGCGCCAGGTAAAGACCACCCTCTACTCCCATGCATTTAATGGCATATGATGGGGCATCTATGTCTGTTGTTTTGAACATTAGGGAAATATTTTCTACTTAAATTGTAGAAATATTTTCTACTTACATTGTTTTTAGCAGTTTATTTCATTTTAATTTTTTTTGTGTTAAATTTTTTTAGACTGTTTTTATCATGTTGTATTTTTTGTAATGCTGGTGTATTCCTTTATGAATTGTTGTAAACCACCCAGAGAGCTTCGGAATGGGGTGGCATAAAAATGAAAATGATGATGATCATGATGATGATGATATATGGACTGTCAGTGAAGTACCAAAAGATGTAGGACCCAAGTGGGTTGGAGAGAAGTAGGCAAAATTGTAGGTACACCTACTACTTTTGGAGTCAGTGTGGCGTAGTGGCGAGAGTGTTCGACTGGGAGCCAGGAGATCCAGGTTCTAGACCCCACTCGGCCATGGAAGCTGACTGGGTGACTTTCGGCCCGTCACAGACTCTCAGCCCAACCCACCTCAGGTTGTTGTGAGGCTAAAATGGAGAGGAGGAGGATTACGTACACCACCTTGGGTTTATTAAAGAGGAAAAAATGTGGGATATAAATGCAATACATACATACATACATAATATGGAGTACCTAGTTTAGACAGGGTTGTGGTGCCATAGAGGCTAAGAAACACTGCTTTATATGTTTTATTTTAATTACCCTCCACAGAACGATTCAATTCCTCAAGATGACTTCACTCCAGAAGTATACAGAGACTTTTTGAGCAACCTGTGTCCTCGGCCTGAAATTGACCACATCTTCCTAGAGCTGTAAGAAATTACGGAAACTGGCATTTTTGTTTACTTCTTCATTTATTGTTTATCTATGCTCACAGTGGCGAAGTGCATTATTCAAGTTCCAGCATCACACTGTGATAGCCCAGAACAGATTTCTCAATCTTGAAGTTCTATTATTGAACCTATCCGTTGTGTTGGGGACGAAGAGGGCCTTTTCTCTAAGGTTCAGCTTCTATTTTTTTACATGGCTTGAACTTTAACAGGAAATTATTCCTAGAGGAATATAACTGCTAGGACTTGCCCTTCTTTCTGGCATATGCTAGTTTAAACTCCAGTTAAAGTAATTTAGCAGCACAGCAAGAGCAACTGGTGGGGGAGAGGATGCCACAAGCAAATAGCAATATGTATTAATGATAACAGCCTCTCCAACCACCAAAAGGCTCAAGAAGTCAGGAAAACAAATACAGTGTAGTGCAGTACTCACAGAAGATGTTATCAGTGCTTTCATTCAGCTCAAATTAAATTAGCAAACAACTGGGCACATGTTATTTCATACTCTAATGCCTTGGAACACCTGGAGCAATGTAATTGCAAATTTAATATTTAATGTATCCTTCTCCCTCTGGCTTTAATACTCATGTCCCTGTTATTGAACTCTTCCAAATTTAGAGGCTAATAACACATTAACTGCAAACACATGTGACAGATCATTGATGTCCTCACAAACATGTGTTTGAAATACTGTGGAGAGGAAAGACATTTTGAGGAGGGTGATTTGGAGTAGAGAAGCTGTGGGTGGGGAAAGATTTCACTCACACACACCCAGCTTCCATGTTCATTTGAAATCCACCCTCCAGAAGTTGCTTTTATTGTTAAAAACTGGTGCCACAGCTTTCTTGCACACATCTCCTTCACATGTGTAGTTAACCACTTAGAATTCCAGAGTTTTTCCTGGCATTTTAACAGTTCCTGTGTTTACTGCAATAGTCTCCTCTTCCTCCTCCTTTCCTCAAAAGGAAGTTGGTTGTTACTGCTTCTATAGCACTGTTCCTTCTCACCATAAAGTGGGATAAAATGGGATAAAGAACAGGCCTCTGTGCTAATGGGATGTTCAATTGTCTTAATGCAAATTTGAGTTTAGCCTGCAGGCACAAAGTTGTGGTAATGACTGCTGTATGTGATTCACTGAGTGTCTTGATCTTCAAGAAAGCATATTCAAGCACATTAATGTTTTCTGCTATGAATATGAATGAACGGGAGGGGAGGGGAGGCTGGGTCAAATAGAGGAAATGGGTTCAATATAGGAACACTTCAGTCCTCTGGCAAACTGCTGCTGTTGGCCAAGCAACCATTTTGCTGCTTTTTTTTTTTTAATGAAAAAGGGAGCTTTAAAAAAGTGCATATTTAATATGCAGTTTGGCCTGGGAAAGCTTAATATGTGAAATATTAAGCTTTCCCAGCCCAAAACTGTGCTAAATATGTGCATTTTTACATTCCCTTTTTTCGTTAAAAAAAAAAAAAGACGACAAAATGGTGGGGGCTCACCAGACAGGCCCGAGGTGAGTGTGGGCGACTTGCTGAGCTTATGAAGGCTCCAGTGCAGGTCCATGGGGGGGCAAGGGGGGCGCTTCAGCAGGCACCCAGAGAACTTGGGGTGGGGTGGGGATGCACATCCCTAGCTGTAATTGGCATCACTTTCTAGCGTTCATTATTATATGAAGGGAGCCACCTACTGTGAAGGTTTGAGGCCTACAGAGGCAAGGAAAAAGGTCAGGACTAAAGGCCTGGAGTTTTTTGTTGGGAGGGGGTATCCCTGAGAGGAGTAGTTTCATTTCCCCGGTTATGTTTTAGTTTCATTTCCTCAAGTAAGTTTTGTTTCTTCAGGTTTGAAGCAGTTTTGTGGGAGGAGGGTATAAAAAGGGAGAGTTAGAAAGACCAGAGCAGTAAGAGGAGATTCAGGGAGACCAGAGCCTGAAGAGAGTGCAGAAAGAAGCAGCCTGGAGAAATCTAAACACAGCTAGGGTAAAGGAACTTGTGTTTTGCAACTTTTATTTTCTCTTAATGCCTTTTGTATCACTCAGCTCTATTGTGTAAATACCTTTAGTTGTGATTTCCTTGCTTTAATTTACCAGTAAGCTTTTGTGGTTAAACTCTGTGTCTAGTGTGTCAATCACCCCATGCCTATAGCCTAAACCCCACATTATTGGAAGGGGGAAGGTAAAAGAGGGAAGGTGGGACTATTAAGGAGGCAAGAGATCCTTAAGGAGTTGCTCAGGGGGTCCAGGTCATAGGTGGAACCCTGACACCTGCCATATTACATATTTAGCTGAGCAAGCTTACCTAAACCTGGGCTAAGTAGTATGGAGCTGACTGGCAAACTGTGCTACATCAAGCTTTTCATAAAGCTATCGAGTGCTGCTGTCAGCTCACAAGAGAACCTGCTGCCCTGCTTGGGTGAGCACATGGTTTTCTTGTTTCTCTTTTACTTTAAGAGCCGGACCCTTTAAGATGGAAAGAAATTGGAAAGCTTCAAGCATGGCCAATCCGTCCCAGCTCTTCCCAATGCCATTTCATTTGGGTTGGTAGGCCCAAGAGAAGTGACAGCATGGAATCAGTCTCTGTGCTTGTTTTCCTGCTGAAATAGGAGGCCACAAGCAGAGATGTAGCTTTTGTGTCTTCTGTGGGCCAGGGGGGTGATGACAAAGAATCAGTCATGGGACCAGTTGCCTTGGCACTGGTGAGGCTAATGACAGCTGCTCATTCCACCTAGGAACATACAGTGGTGCCTCTTGGGCTGGGCCTCGGGGCCAAAGTCCAGGAACCCGCAGCCCAGGGCCCCCCAAAATGACCACCCAGAGACCAGCAGGTGCAGAAGCAAACTCCTTTTTATCTCTGGAGTCATGATGGTGCTATGATTTATGTGAGTTTAAAATGGAAAACTGCACATGCTTAGATTGCTATTTTTAAACAGGGTTGGGAAACAGCTTTGTCGCTCATATCAGGAATGTAGAAGCAGTTTTAAAGCAGAGAATGGCAGTTGAGGGGTGGGGTGGGGGGTTAAGAGAAATGTCAGTTGTGTGCTTCACAGCTGAAATAATACACATGGCCATGTACAGCCTCTCCCACCCCCCACCCCCCACCATTACTTCCAGGGTATAAAATTACCTAGTTGCACCACTGGGAACCTAGGAAGCTGCTTTATTCTGTGTCAGACCATGGCTCCCTCTGGCCCAATATTGTTGACAGACACTGACTGGCAGCAGTGGCTCTTCAGAGTTTTAGGCAGGAGATTTTTCCAGCCCTACCTGGAGATGGTGATTAAACCTGGGACCTTCCTCATGCGAAGCAGGGGCTCTGTCACTGAGCTACAGCCCCTTCCTTCCTGTCTTTAAGCTTTAAGGCCTAGAGACAGAAAAGAAGCCATGAGAGCAGTGTCCTTCGCCAGTGTTCTACTTTTTTTCTGGTCTTAATGAGAAGGAGAAGGGGGGTTGACTGGATCTCAGGTGAATGCAACATAGGTAGATATCTATTTCCTAATCTATTAATGCAAACCTGTTAGTGAAATAATTTGTTTCATGCATGATAGCGCATACCGGCTCATTTATAGAGAATGCTAAGAAAACAGTACTGGTAGGTGTGTGGGAAAAAACCTAATGGATTTGAAAATCTTGCTTTTCTCCTCCCCATTTATTTCAATTTTTTGCAGTGGTGCTAAGAGCAGACCGTATCTTACTGTTGACCAGATGATGGAATTTATAAACTTGAAGCAACGAGACCCACGGTTAAATGAAATTCTTTATCCACCTTTGAAGCAGGAACAGGTTCAGCAGCTGATTGAAAAATATGAACCCAATAATAGTTTGGCTAAGAAAGGTCAGTAATTTTCATTATCTTTAGTATGCTGTTTCTGATTTCAAACAATGAACAAATTACAGTGGAGAAAGAGACCTGTAGCACACACTGGTTCAAACTGAAGCACATTTCCAGTTCACTGGCTTAAGATTTGACAGCCTTGCAGTAGTTAAAATTTGAATAGATTCTGTGTAACTTGTGTGAAGAGGGCTGGGTTAGTTTTCCTGTTGCTTTTCACTTCTTCAGACAGATAATTCAGAGCATGTAAATATAATCACCAGGACAATAATTATTTTACTTGAATTGGAAATCTGTGGAAAAAAAAATTTTTTAAGTGCCCCCTGAAAACAGTCTCACATCATCAAGCTGGAGCAAGATCATTAGGCTGCTTGATAATGCCAGGGGGTGGTCATGGCACAGCCTTCAGTATGCTGATAAGGTTTTAATGCTAAGTGACTTCAGACTGGATGGAGGTGCATTCTGTCATAATCGAGAAAGATTGTTTTGGGGAATTTTTTTAGTAATGTTACTAGCAAAGCTGGGCTTCCTGCCAAAATGTACTCTTCAATTGTGTTCAGATAAGCATTGCAGTAGCCCGGACTCCAAGCCGAATATTGTATTAATGTGTTTCCTCGTGTTTCATTCTCATTTAAGTATTCTATGGGCTTCCCTGATTTTTAAAGTGGTCAGACCATTGCAATATTCTAGAGGGATGGGGGACAAAAGAGCTGATTTGTTGTGGAAAAAAATATATATTTGATGTGGAGTTAGTGGCATAAGGCTGATTCTTCAACTTCATGCCCTTAGCTCTTGAGACTGACTGAGATGGAATGGCTTAATCTTAGAGCTGAACTAAACCTTCATTTGTAGCTTTGTTTTCTTTCTTGAACACTTCTGCATTCCAGTGATTTTCCAGACTGCCTCAAAAAAAATTACCAAGTCCTGTACACAGCTTTGTAAGTCGCATAGCAGTTATGTGCCTTTGTAAAAACCTGCAGAAGCCCGCAGCCAAGTAGAACAATCCAATTAAAAATTGCAGAATGCCCCCAAAGGGTTCCCCCCCACTCTTTTTACGAATCTTTCTTGTTTTTCTGCAACAGAGTAATGTGGCTACCTCTTTGGAAGCTGTTCTCCCCCCGCCCCCAAGGCTGGAAGATGGGGCAATTATCTATCTCTAGGACTGTGGTGGGGAGGGCTTACAAGAGCTCTGCTGTAGGCCCTATTCAGAGTTAGAGGAGGAGGATTTAGAACCCAGTCTAGTCATCAGAAGTTTGGGGCCTGGGAGCTCAGCTTTGCCTAGCTTCCCATCTGATTGCAGGCTGAAGGAAGATGATACTCCCTATCAGCCACAGTGGTAAGATTCGGCCTTCAGTGAGGCCTCTGATTTACAGCCTGGGATTATGAGAACTGAGTAGGAAGAATATGCCCAGGAGGGGTGGCGGAGAATTTCTCCCCGAATCTTCGGGAGGCTGAGCACCGAGGCATTCGGCCCCCCGAAAGTGTTGGGGAAATTCTCCGCCAGCCCCCCGCCCCCCCCCGGGATGGGACTTACCGTGGCCGAATGTCCCTCTCGGCGGCGGGTCCCGGCGGCGGTTCGGCGGCGGTTCGTGGGGGGTGGGGGTGGCGGCCGGTCTCCTGACCGGCCGCTGCCACCGCCGCCATTGCAAAAAAAAAAAAAAGTGCGGTAAAAAACAACAACACACACCCGTGATAGGCTACGTAACGATTCACGTAGCCTATCACGGCTAGATTTCCAAAGTCAGCCATGATAGGCTACGTAAATCGTCACGTAGCCTATTACGGCTGACTTTGGAAGAAAAAAAAAAGCGCGTACGCAAATGGCGGCGGCCCATGGGTGCCGCCATTTGCATTCCTTATTTTGGCATGTCTAGTCTACGTAAACATTTACGTAGACTACAGCGAAAATAAGGGAACGCTATTTGCGTTGCCCTTATTTTCACCGTAGTCTATGTAAATCTTTATGTAGACTAGACGTGCCAAAATAAGGAACGCAAATGGCGGTCCCAATGGGAGCCGCCATTTGCGTACGCACTTTTTTTTTTTCAAAGTCAGCCGTGATAGGCTACGTGACGATTTATGTAGCCTATCACGGCTGACTTTGGAAATCTAGCCGTGATAGGCTACGTAAATCGTTACGTAGCCTATCACGAGTGTGTGGGGGGTTTGTTTTTTTTTTACTTTTTTTTTCATGGCCGGGTAGACAGGGAGCTTCTACCCGGCCTGAATTTCGGCGGCGAGGGATGGGGCGCCTCCCCCCTGGCCTGAATTTCGGCCGGGCGAGGCGGGGCGCCTCCCCCCCTCGCCTGAACTTCGGGGGGAGAACCGAAGCGCCTCCCCCCCACCGCGAAGCAAGCTTCGAGGACAGGTAAGGGACTTTCACCCATCCCTAATGCCCAGGGATGGAGCTTGCCGAACTTTCATTACCTCAGCCCCCCAGACTTCAGCTCGTTTCCCCATGAGCTGGCCCGCCTTGATCTGCATCGAGTCAGGCAGCTTGTGGATTTTTCTGGTTTTAAAAATTTACGTAAATAGAAATGTTCACAAATTGCGGGATGCAATTTGCATAATTTGCACAAATTTTGACCGTAATTTGCACCTCAAGTTTTGCCACATTTCTATTTCCGTTAATTTAAAAAAACAGACACAGAAAAAGTCCTGGATTTTGGGGAAAGCCCTGCAGCTCAGCCCACAAATGCCAGCCATGTCAGGGCTCACCAGAAGTCCGTCAAGCCCCCAGAGGGCTGGATTCCACACTGATGGACATCCTTAGAACCGATCAGGAGGAAGATTCTCCAGGAGAGGAAAAATCGGAGGTGTCTCCCAGCTTAAGGCCTCAACTAAAGAAGGCAGAACAGAGACACCCTCTTAGATGTAGTGCTTGCTTACAGGTCAGATTGCCCTGTCAGGATAGATCATCAGGAGGGGAGCTCTAGCAGCCGCTCCCCTGTATTTAAGCCAGTGCAGAGATGAAAAGCCTTTGCTGGGAACAATGTCTTAATTGCCCAAAATACTTCCTTGCCTGGATTTTTTTGTGAATCCTGCACTCTTTTCTGCTTTGAATCCTGTACTGTTGAGATCCTGACCTGAAAATCTGTTTTTGGAATTAACTGTGTGTGGATACTTGTCTTGGAACTTTCTGTTGAACAAAGCAACATGCCGATAGCCTCTGCCTAGGGTATATGATTTATTGGAGTCTATAGATGCTGTAAGCTTTGCAGTGAGCTCTGGAAAGCTGATCTGTGTAACATGATCTAGGGCAATAAAGAGTTTCACTGTTATTTGTGTCAGGTTGTCAAGCCTGATAGTGGGCAACACCCAGCCTTCTAGCTGCATGCAGCCTCCTCAGCCAGTTTTGTGGCCCCCACTGCGTATGTGCCATGGAAAGCAAATAGCCTTCAGGGAGCATGGTTTTGTGTTAAAATAAGGCACATGCTCTCCATGCATCTTGTTCTATAAGAAAGTCAGGGGTTTTTTCCCCACCACCATGCCACTGAATTTTGAAGTATAGGTCCAGGTGCTGGAAGTGTCAAAAAAAGTTTTGTGTGTGTTTTTTAATTAAAATACCCCAAAACCATATTTGGTGGGATTATCCTTTAGGGAGGGGGAATCAAAATTCTGTTATAAAAAGATTCTAGAATGCATAATACAGTTAGGCCCTTTATTATTCCTTTTTATGTATAGTAATGACACAAAACATTGTAACAATAGAGAAGTATTTTCTTACATGATCACTAATTCTTTTACAGAATTAGTTCCTCACATAGGATCTTTCATGTGATATATTGGAGACAACAATAAGGTAGGGAGGGGGTTTGAAAAAATGTGAGAATTTGCTCTGAGGGCAAAATTAACAAACTTGTTAAAGAAAAACCAAGTTGGAACATATTCACTAGAAACTGAACACCCTTTGTTAAGTTTTGCATGATCAGTCAAGTCCATGTAAATATACACTTCTAGTCTAAAATATTGCAAGCTGATTAAATAGCATGTTAAGAAAAAGAGAAAATAATAATAATTGAACTGTTTAATAAGAATGTGTAATTCTACAATGTATTAAACTTGTTGATGTAAATGCATACCTTTGGCTGGTGAACCAGGTAGAGCCTTTTCTAGAGAAATTGGCCTGCCCTCAGTCATTCGTGCCCTAATCCCTCCAGGGTAGTTTCCTGTAATGCACCCTACATGGAATTGCCTTTGCAGAGGGTTCGGAACTTGCGTTTGTCAAAAATGCAACTTCCGGGATTTTGACTGGAGTTAGCAGATCATAACATCCTACTAGTTTTTGTCTAAACTAAGACTGAGGAGGCATGGGCTCAAATCCTCACTTAACCAGGAAGCTCACTGGGTGAGAGTGACCTTGGCCAACTTGCTGCCTTTCAGCCTAACTGCAACCTCATAGGGTTGTTGTGGGGACAATAGGGGAGGGGGAGAGAATCAGGCATGCCACCCTCATTAAAGTAAGTGTGGGATAAAAACATTATATATATATATAAAACAAATAATTGCCCTTGGACTGCCTAATCTCAAAAATCAGTGCAGATGTATGGCTACTGCTTCTTCTCTCCCCTCTTTCCATGCAGTACCATTGTAGGTATTCCAGATCTTTCTCTAAGTCAAACATTTTCTTAGATGAATGGACATTTTCCTCCTTTGTTTGAGGTTTTATTTAAGTACATTGAATTTTCTTGAAATGATCCAAGTGGTTTGTGGGGTTCTGTTTTTTGAGGAAAGCACAGATGAAAGTCAATAAGACAAATGCAAACTGTCAGTGATACATCTAATAAGAAAAAGCAATTACGGTCCTGTCACCTCTCATTCTGCAACTGGAGAGAGATCCTACTAACGTCTCAATTCAGGAGTAGACTGCATAACCTGTTTGAAGTAAATATGTTTAGTATAATGCAAGGGAGGCAACTTCTGGCCCACTGGCCTCATCCAACCAGCCCACTTTCTTCCCCTACTTGTTGGTTACTGTTACAAATGTAATCCACAATTTAAGACTTAGAGTCAACAAGGATGTATAAGAGACAGCAACTGCACACTCATACTGCTCACACTGAGCACGCCTGACTTCCGAGCCTTTGTAATAACGCTTTCAGTTGTTTTTATTGCATATAGCCTTGGGTTCTAACAGTTTTCCTACAACAACAAAAAACACACAGTCATGGAAAGAAAAAGGTTGAACAAGCCACCCGAATCATCATGTTCATCATGTGCACAGTCTACAGCTACAGTTTTTAGGAACTTTGCTCTGCACATTTGAGCAGCCACTGCTAATAAGGCTACTTGATCTTTGACTAGGCTACTTGATCCTATTACATAAGGATCCATTTCTACAAGTAGTTTACACATTTGCTCAGCCATTGTGATAATACCAGCCAGTACATCAATCCTTTTTCTTCTCACATCTGTCTGCATGGTTCCCATCCACAGTACTGACAATGCCCTGAACTCCATATTCCTGGTACTTCACTTCACAACTGCTCAGGTTAGCCTTTCTTTATGCAATATGTCCATATTCATTTGTATATGGGCAGAGGCTGAAGTCTGAAGTGAGGACAAAGTGGATGGAGACAAGGTGGATGAAGGAAGGACAGATGGGAGAAGGTGTAGGGCCCTAAAGGTGGTGATGTGCAGCAAGCAGAGACCAAGAGAATATGCTATGGGACAGAAGATGTAGCAGATGAACCCCCTTTTAAAGCCATGCAAATTAGTGGTCATCGCTACATGCTGTGGTAGCGAATTCCATAGTTTAACTATGCGCTGAGTGAAGAAGTACTTCTTTTTATCTGTCCTGAATCTCCCACCAATGATCTTCATGGGATGACCCTGGGTTCTTGCATGAGAGATGGAGAAAAATGTCTCCCTATCCACATCCCCCACACCATGCATAATTTTATACACAACACCTCTATCATGTCCCCCCTTACCCGCCTTTTTTTCCAAGCTAATCACTCCCAGCTGTTCTAACTTTCTTTCATAGGGGATATGTTCCAGCCCCTTGATCATTTTAGTTGCTCTTTTCTGCACTTCTTTTTTCCAGCTCTACAATAATATCCTTTCTTAGGTGTGGTGATCAGAACTGCACACAGTATTCCAAAAGTGGTTGCACCATAGATTTGTATCAAGGCAGTATGATATTGGCAGTTTTATTCTTAATTCCTTTTCTACTTATGTCTACCATAGGGTCTGCCTTTTTTCACAACGGACTGGACACACACTGGGTTGGCATTTTAATCGAGCTGTCCACCACAACCCCAAGCTGTCTTCCTTGGTTGGTCACCACTGCCCCAGATCCCATCAGGTTATACTTGAAGTTGGGATTTTTTTGTCCGAACATGCATCACTTTACATTTGTTTACATTGAACCTCACTTGCCATTTGGGTGCCCATTCTCCCAGCTCGGAGAGATCCTTTTTGGAGCTCCTCACAATCCCTTTTTGTTTTAGCCACCCTAAATAATTTGGTGTCATCAGCAAACTTCACTGCTCACTCCTAATTCCAGTTCATTTATGAACAGGTTGAAGAGCATTGGTGCCAATACAGATGCCTGTGGGACCCCACTGTTTACATCCCTCCATTGGGAGAATTCACCACTGATTCCTACTCTCTGCTTTCTGTTCTTTATCCAGTTACTGATCCATAAGAGGACCTGTCCTCTTATTCCATGACTGCTACGTTTGCTCAGGAGTCTTTGGTGGGGGACTTTGTCAAAAGCCTTTTGAAGTCCAAGTAGACAATGTAGATCACTCCTGTCTACATGTCTATTGACACTACAATCAAGGGAAAGGGAAAGGCAGCTGAAGGAAAGCCACTGTGGAAGCAACTGAGGCTGGCTCTCTCTTCCCTTGCATAGTCAGCTTTATGGATAGATTTCTACATATATCCCCATCATTTGGTGGCTGTTCTGCTATACTTATAATAATAGCTGTCATATTTTAAAAAAGGTCCCAAAACTTGAAAACAGGCAAATACAATCACATTGATAAAATGATGATATATCAAGTGGGTTAATAAGTGATTGCAATATATTGGCTTGGATCCTAAGTTAATAAGTATTTGCCAGTTGTGGATTTTGGAGTTTTTCTTATGGACCAATGCAGCTGCCTTTGCTTTTTATATCCATTAGTCTTTTCCCTGCCTTTGGATTTTCATGAAACACAACTTTGGACAAATTCTTCTTTGGTTAATACAAATCTGGGAGCGTGTCCTGGCTTTCCCTCCCAAAAATATGTACATTGCACACAAATTTGAGGAGACATTTTGTTACAAAATGCAGTTGAATGCATACCTTTAGGAAGGTTTTGAATTGGTGTGGGGGGAATACTTTCCCTTCAAAATTGCCAAGCATTTTTTTCTACCCCCCACCCCCATCTGTAAAGTAGAGGACCGGAGCTATTAACACATACAAATTGAGATGTGATACATCTTGGTCTTCATTTAACAATCATCTTCCCCCATGATAAACACTGACAATTTTAATATAATTTGGTCTCACTGTTTTAAATCTATGTTTGCTAAAGCGCAATAAAACACTTGTCAAGGGTCACTATGTACAATTTGATGGGCCGGTCTCCTAGGCAACAGACCTTACTGGCAGTAGAAGTACAAAGCAAGGGAGGCCCTGCTTTTTCACTTTGAAGACACCTTAATAAAGCAGTGCTATTTTAAATATAGCATGTGACATAAACCACTTCCCTCATAAGTCATGCTTCACACTAACCAGGGCACAGATGGCGTGCATTTTGCAAAGAGACAGAGCCCACTGCAAAGGGAACTTGGTGTCTTCTCAGAGAAGTGCACTTGATTATTATCAGCAGAGCCAGAGGAGCCATGAGCCTAAAAAGGATAAAAAGCTAGGTAGAAGGGAGGGCTTGGTATTTGCAATAGCTAGCTTATGTGATCAGGCATTAGGCTGCAGCCCCTCCCTATAAAAACAAGTCCACGATTATGGTGACATGCTTGATCGCTCTTGAGCCATATAAAGGCTACAGTCTAGGGATGAAAACTGTATTCACATGATCACATACCATGGGCTGAAAGGATGAAAGTGATGTGAAGCAGAAGACCTTCATATTATCTTGTGTCTGCCCCTGCCCTCCAGCTTTCGTTCATTCTTCAACATGTGTTGCTTCTTCACTAGTCCTTTTCTCTGGAATTGTCATCATTTGATCACTCACTTTTTATGGAACATACAGATTACACTGTTGTCGAATCTTTCATTCATGCGTTGTTCTCCCATGTTTGTTTGTTTGTTTAGATCTGATTTGTGATTATTATTTTGTAATAAAATGCCATTGCAGCAGTAGCCTGTCCAGTGTGGACAGGCAAAGTACTGCTGAGTTGTTGTTGTTTTCAGGGCTTCTGTGCCATTAAATTAAACATTTCCTGTTGACAGGTTCAGCTTATTGTATTGCTTCCTGATGAGTGCAGATGCTGAATCTGTGATGAATTGCCTCTCAGTTGTCCCAGTGTCAGTGTATGTCCCTGTGTGCGTGGTTTTAATTATTTCCTTTTGTTGTTATTATTTTCTCTTTTTTTATATTGACCTCAGCGCCAGCACAATAGTAAGTTGATCACAAGCGGTGCTTTAAATGGGGTACCATGCACAACTGAGACACTTTCCCTGAAAGTCTTTCTTTTAAAGAAGCAGAAGAATATGTGCCTATGTACTTCCATAAAACAAAGAACAAAATGTAAACAGAAAAAAACACCTTCGTGCCTTTGAATGGGCAACAGTGTGCTATAATGCTAGGATCTGGACTACCCTGAATTACATTATCCTGAATGGACAATGTATTTGGTCAGATTTAACATCTTTGTGGTAGGGGGCAAGGGAAATGGGAAGTATTTGCACAAACCTAGACCATATCCTAACAGAAAGCTTTTATATAACGTATTTTTTTTAACTTCTTCAGCCACAAGTATTGCTACTGCTCCTACTTCCACATAGCCAAAAATTAAGGCTTGATTTAAGGCCCACTTGGCTTGAGTGGGCCCTTGACATATTGCCATTGGTAGGACCTCTACCCTCACTGGGCCTTGCAGCAGCCACCCCCTCGCTTTGCCTTTGCTGCTAGTCAACATCACTTAGGGCACCTGGTGGCACTGCAGCTGCGAGTCACTCCCTCCAGGATGCCTTCGCCCACTACCCACAGCTGCCAGTGCTTCTGAATGGGAGCTGAGTGCTCATTCAGTTCCCATCCAGAAGCTCCATTGCTGCCGGTTAGAGTGTCCTGAAGGAGTGACTGGCAGCTGCAGTGCTCCCTGAGGGGCCAAGTGGTGGTGCCAAGAGGCGATGGCAATTTATGCATATTATTTGATGTATACCTTGCTTTTCCACCAAGAAAATGGCACCCAAGGCAGCAACGGCGGCTGATGGCAATTGCTGGTGGTGGTGGTGAGAGCACTGCCCCCACTGGTAGCTATCCACGTATGTGAGGTGCTGACTGGAGGCCTGCCCACCAGTAATCTTCCTAATTGTCTCAGGAAAGAAAATCAAGCACATTGCGTTTTAGGGTGATACTTTTCTTACCTAGGCACAAAGAGAGGCCCCACACAGACCTCTGGTGGGTGAGAAAAGCAGGAGCTCCTTTCTCAGGGAGGGGGTTTGCTTGCCCTGTTAGCTCTTTCCCAATGTATTGAGGTCTATATCTATTTCATGCTGAGCCTCCTATTGCAAAATAATTTTGTGTAGATGCAATAAATTAGGGGATCATTCATATGAAGGTCACACCAAACAAGAAGTCAATATGATTGTTTATTGCCAACAGATCTACGTAGGAATAGTTTCTGTTGGAGGCCCTTTCTCAGTCTGCTCCTGGCTCTGCCCCCTTCCTCCAGGGATCATCTCCAAACTCCCCTGCCTATGTTTCCTGTAAAGATACATATTTAAATTAAAATAATCACTACAGTAGAGATCTATGTTCTGTGTAGTAATACAGAAAAGGAGGGAATGGGTGCCCTGTAGTAACTTTGGGCATTAATATTCCTTTGAAAGGTCCTCAAAACTTTATTTAGTTTACTATGAGGGGAATCCAGTCTCTCAAAATCCACTGCAATATCCAGACGTGCTTAACATCACAAAAATTAATCTATAAACATGTTATAATATGTCAGTATAAAAAAAATGAAAGTAAATTAAAATGTGTATTTGATCCAGTTTTATAAATTTGGTCCCTTTTTGCAAACATTCATTTATTTGCAGTAGGTGTCCCTGTTAATGAGGTTTAGTTATGAGTTTAAACAAAGATTTTGTTGTAATGTGAAATCCTCCCCACTGTTTATGTAGGCATTCTTTTCCAACAAAGAATTAGAAGTTGAAGGAAGCTTGTTATGTTTGTTAATTAAATGGATCAGGAAGATAAATACAACATATAAAATGAAGCAGCAGTGATACAGGTTAAGAACAGCAATAGTTTAGGGGCCTGTGAAGATAATGGTATAAACGTAGGCAAGTATAGCGTCCCTTGCTTGATGGTGAAATTTGTTCATTTTTATTGCTAGTTGTGTTTTGAAAGCACACAGATTAAGGCTGGATTTTGTAACTCTGACACTTAGTGACATGGATGTATACTGAGAGATTTTGCCCATTTCTCCCAGATGCATAGTTGCCTCTCTCTAGAAAGTAGATGGGTCACAGGGTAAAACAAAATACTACTGCTTTAGCGCTTATTGAATGCAGTATGGAAGTCTAGGCCTGTTTTACTTGGATGCATGGTCCATTTCATTTACATTATATTTCATTTACATAAAGACCCTGAAATGAAATCATCACCCCTTCTCTTCTCCCTCGATTCCTGTACAGCAGCCTTCCCCAATATGGTGCCCTTCAGATGTTTTGGACATCAACTCCCATCAGCCCCAGTCAGCATGGCCCATGGTCAGGAATCCTGGGGAAGGCTTGTATAGAACCTGAATACGATGGTCTGGTGTGTTTGTCAGAGGTAACCTTTTAGTTGTGTTTTTAGTTTTAGTTTTGACTTTTGTTCACTTTTTGAACATGTCATCTTCGGGTTGTATTTAGCTACAGTGGCTTCCATTCTCTAGAGGAATGACTGGCAGGCAGCAGGCAGACATTGCACGGAGAGAAGCTCTCACGGGCAGGCAGCAGGAGATGGAAGGCAGTTATCCCCTGTCCTAAAAGTCATTGGTGAACATAGGGGAGAAGTGAAACGTGCATCTGTGAAGATAGAATGATAAGAAAATAAGTTCAGAAAATACTGTCTGATCCTGAGTGCATGAAAATGCACCTTTCTCATGGAAGTGATCTCAAAAAAGCCTCTCTCCTTCAGGCAGGCAGTATCAGCATGAGGTCACAGTGGTCAGTCTCAAAACATTCAGGTGGGTGTTTAAGCATGAAGTAACAATGGCTGGTCTCTTGAAGCACATAGCATCAGCATGAGGGCCCAACAGGGAGTCTTTCTTTGGTTGAAGCAGGCAGTAGGTGTGTGTGCGTGCGTGTGCGCATGCAGTGTGTATTTCTCCATCACAGGGGTGAAGGAGGAATATGGCAGAGGCTCTTTTTGAGGTGGGCAGCAGGAATGTGTGGGTCTCAGTGGCCACTGATGTCTGTCTCATTGAAATGGCCAGCAGCATGTTGGCAGAGGTCCAGCAGGCAAGGAGAGGATGCGAGTTGGCAAGCAGGGACCCTCATGTAGTACAAGGCCTCTTCTTTACACCAAATACCTCATGTGTGCCTGGTATCAGAAGAGGGAGAGATAATGGAGGAGGGCACAAGAATGTTGACAGCCTTCCAGATGTAATAGAATAACAGCTTATAGGCTCTGCCAGAGCCGGAGACACATATTCTGAAAGGCAAACTGACAGGCTGAAGGCTTCAAGTTCAGTACGTGCCCCACAGTGATCAGATCAGGATAAACAGTGGGCACAGGAATAGTGGAGGAGGAGAAAGAAGAGGGGGAGACTGGTACAGGACAGTCAGCCTTCAGACAGGAATAGAAATGCTTAACTAACCTTGGCAATGTGTCACTCTCCCCAAATTACAGGGCAGCTTGGGCAATCCTAGCAGTGGAAGGTTAACCTTCAGGAATGATCGCTGATAGGGAAGGGAAAAGATTGGGAAGGACAGGGGACAGAGTAATACACAGACACAAACAGAGTGAGACACAGAAAAGATTAAAGTGAAAATCAAATATTGCAATAAGAGCAAACACTGACTAGGTCAGGGGTGGGCAATTTGTGGCCCTCCAGTTGTTTTGGTCTACAGCTCCCATCATCCCCTTACTATTGGCTATGCTTGCTAGGGCTGTCAGGAGTTGTAGGCCAAAACATCTGGAGGGCCACAAGTTGCCCAACCCTGATCTAAATAAAACTAAGCAGGAAGTACAGAGACAGAATGTAAAAGGTTGTTGTTGTTGTTGTTCAGTCGTTCAGACGTGTCCGACTCTTCGTAAACCCATGGACCATAGCACGCCAGGCCTTCCTGTCCTGCGCTCTCTCCCGGAGCGTGCTCAACTCCATATTCATTGCATCGGTGATGCTATCTAGCCATCTCATCCTCTGCCGTCCCCTTCTCCTTTTGCCTTCAGTCTTTCCCAGCATCAGGGTCTTTTCCAGGGAGTTTTCTCTTCGCATTAGGTGGCCAAAATATTGGAGCTTCAGCTTCAGTATCTGTCCTTCCAATGAGCACTCAGGGTTGATTTCCTTTAGGATTGACTGATTGGACCTCCTTGCAGTCCAGGGGACTCGTAAGAGTCTTCTCCAGCACCACAGTTCGAAAGCATCAATTCTTCAGCGCTCAGCCTTCCTTATAGTCCAGCTCTCACAGCCGTACATTACTACTGGGAAAACCATAGCTTTGATTAGACAGACCTTTGTCGGCAAGGTGATGTCTCTGCTTCTTACTATGCTGTCTAGGTTTGCCATAGCTTTCCTCCCAAGGAGCAAGCATCTTTTAATTTCATGGCTACAGTCACCATCACCGGTGATCTTGGAGCCTAAGAAAATAAAATCTGTCACTGCTTCCATTTCTTCTCCTTCTATATGCCAGGAAGTGATGGGGCCAGATGCCATGATCTTAGTTTTTTTAATGTTGAGTTTCAAACCAGCTTTTGCACTCTCCTCTTTCACCCTCAACAAGAGGCTCTTTAGATCCTCTTTGCTTTCTGCCATTAGGGTGGTATCGTCTGCATATCTGAGGTTGCTGATAATTCTCCCGGCAATCTTAATTCCGACCTGTGATTCATCCAACCCGACGTTTCTCATGATGTACTCTGCATATAAGTTAAATAAGCAGGGCAACAATATGCAGCCTTGTCGTACTCCTTTCCCACTTTTGAACCAATCCATTGTTCCATGTCCAGTTCTCACTGTTGCTTCTTGACCTTCGTACAGGTTTCTCAGGAGACAGGTAAGGTGGTCTGGTACTCCCATGTCTTTCAGAATTTGCCAGAGTTTGTTGTGATCCACACAATCAAAGGCTTTAGCGTAGTCAATGAAGCAGAAATAGACGTTTTTCTGGAATTCTCTTGCTTTCTCCATGATCCAGCGAATGTTGGCGATTTGATCTCTAGTTCCTCTGCCTCTTCGAAACCCAGCTTGTACTTCCGGTAGTTCTCGGTTCGCATACTGCTGAAGCCTAGCTTGTAGGATTTTGAGCATCACCTTGCTGGCATGTGAAATGAGCGCAATTGTATGGTAGTTTGAACACTCTTTGGCATTGCCCTTCTTTGGAACTGGAATATAAACTGACCTTTTCCAGTCTTGTGGCCACTGTTGAGTGTTCCAAATTTGTTGGCATATTGAGTGCAGCACTTTAACAGCATCGTCTTTTAGGATTTTAAATAGCTCAGCTGGGATACTGTCATCTCTGCTAGCTTTGTTGTTACTAATGCTTCCTAAGGCCCACTTGACTTCACTCTCTAGGATGTCTGGCTCAAGTTCAGTGACCGCACTATCATGGCTATCAGGGACATTCAGACCTTTCCTGTATAGTTCTTCTGTGTATTCTTTCCACCTCTTCTTAATCTCATCTGCTTCTGTGAGGTCCCTGCCTTCTTTGTCCTTTATTATTCCCGTCTTTGCACAAAACATTCCCTTGATATCTCTGATTTTTTTGAAAAGATCTCTAGTCTTTCCCATTCTGTTGTTTTCCTCCATTTCTTTGCATTGTTCATTTAAGAAGGCCTTCTTGTCTCTCCTTGCTGTTCTCTGGAACTCTGCATTCAGTTGGATATACCTTCCCCTTTCTCCCTAGCTTTTCGCTTCCCTTCTTTCCTCAGCTACTTGTAAAGCCTCATCAGACACTTTGCTTTCTTGCATTTCTTTTTCTTTGGGACGGATTGAGTTGCTGCCTCCTGAACAATTTTACGGACCTCCATCCATAGTTCCTCAGGCACTCTGTCTATCAGGTCTAATCCCTGAAATCTATTCCTCACCTCCACTGTATATTCATAAGGGATATGGTTTAGGTCATACCTGAATGGATTAGTGTTTTTCCCTATGTTCTTCAATTTCAGCCAAAATTTTGCAAGAAACAGCTCATGATCTGAGCCACAGTCAGCTCCAGGTCTTGTTTTTACTGACTGTATAGAGCTTCTCCATCTTTGACTGCAAAGGACATAATCCATCTGATTTCGATATCGACTATCTGGCGATGTCCATGTGTAGAGTCGCCTCTTGTGCTGTTGGAAAAGAGTGTTTGCTATGATCAGCATGTTCTCTTGGCAAAACTCTATTAGCCTTTGTCCTGCTTCATTTTGTACACCAAGGCCATGCTTGCCTGTTATCCCAGTTATTTCTTGACTTCCTACTTTAGCATTCCAATCCCCTATGATGAAGAGAACATCTTTTTTTGGTGTGAGTTCTAGAAGGTGTTGTAGGTCTTCATAGAACCGATCAACCTCAGCTTCTTCAGCATCAGTGGTTGGGGCATAGACTTGAATTACTGTGATGTTGAATGGTTTGCCTTGGATTCGTACTGAGATCATTCTGTCGTTTTTGAGATTGTACCCCAGTACCGCTTTTCCCACCCTTTTGTTGACTATGAGTGCTACTCCATTTCTTCCAAGGGATTCTTGCCCACAATAGTAGATATGATGGTCACCTGAATTAAATTCGCCCATGCTTGTCCATTTTAGTTCGCTGATTCCCAAGATGTCGATGTTCAATCTTGCCATCTCATGTTTGACCACCTCCAGCTTACCTTGATTCATTGATCTTACATTCTAGGTTCCTAAACAATATTGTTCTTTACAGCATCGGATTTTCTTTTCACCACCAGACACATCCACAGCTGAGTGTGCTTTCGGCTTTGGCCCAGCCGCTTCACTCTTTCTGGCGCTACTTGGAAATTCCCTCTGCTTTTCCCCAGTAGTATATTGGACACCTTCCGACCTGAGGGGCTCATCTTCCAGCATCATATCTTTTAGCCTTGTGATACGTTCCATGGGGTTTTCTTGGCAAGAATACTGGAGTGGGTTGCCATTTCCTTCTCCAGTGGACCACATTTTGTCAGAACTCTCTGCCACGACTTGTCCGTCTTGGGTGGCCCTGCACAGCATAGCTTATGGCTTCACTGAGTTACGCAAGCCCCTTCCCCACAGCAAGGCAGTGATCCATGAAGGGGAATGTAAAAGGAGTGCGTATGAAATGAGGATATGTATTTTCTGTTGTACTTTTGTGGTTTTAATTTTGTGAACTGCCCAGAGAGCTTCGGCTATTGGGCAGTATAAAAATGAAACAAACAAACAAACAAATAAATAAATAGCAAATCACTGGTTAGTGTTATGCGCGAACTAGGTTTGTTCCCCTTGTGCCTTTGATTGGGTATTGCCAAGGAAAACCGCCATTAAATAAAGCCTATGGCAGGGTTTCTCCCCCCTGCCCCGGTGTCACAGCGCTGAATGATGTATTTGCAGTATTAGTTGGCCAGCAGGGATGCACATCATCAAGATTTTTGCTCCCCGCCCCGAGCTTAAATTGCTACATAGTTTTGCATCCTAGGCTCAGATCAGGCAGGTATGGGCAATGTTAAAACTCATTTTCATTTGCTTTCAGTTTAGTTGTAGTTAATGCAATAACAAATAGTAGATTGACTAATTTAATATTACTCCAGTTCTCTGGGCAGCAAGGAGTTCCAGAGGCACAGCATTTACGCAGTTTTAATTTTCTTTGGAAGGAGGTCATTAGAGGTGTGGCATTTTGTAATATTTGAGTTTATTTGCAAACATACAAGTTGAGCTTGGGACAGATGAACCTGTCAGTTTTGCTTTCTCTCCCACACATAAGGTTCTTCTTCTATCTCCATTTCTTTCCATCTGTTTATGATGAAATTTGTGAATTTAGATAAGTTTTTATTTTTAAAAAATTCTCACCCATCTGGACTGGCTAAATAGGTACAGCTGCTCCCAGCGTGGAGAGGACTAAGTTGTACCTGCCTGCCATGAGATGAGAAGCATGTTGGAAAATAAGATGTGCAAGCCTCATTCAGCATCACAAACGTGGCTGAATACACAGGGATTCAAACTCAGACCTTTAAGAACTAAGCACTCCACCTTGATGGACAGCTGTCAGTTTTGCTTTTGTCCACATTCAAGTTTTTTTTAAAAAAAATCTCAGGTTTTTTTCTACCCTCTTTATGAAGAAATTTGTTAATTTTGGTAATTTCATATCCAGAAATAAACAGAATGAAATTCTCACCCATCCCTACATGGAGCATCGGTGGAGGCACAACTTAACCACCCTGACAGCCAAAGTCCACTGTTGCCACATCAGCATTCTAGAGACTGCTAACTTATGGAGCCCAAACTCAGATCTGTCCCTGGCCCTGTTCACACAATCATGGAGGGGGAAATAAGCCACGGTGGCTTATTTTCCCTGCTGCGTTTGCCAGTTGCATGCCGGGGTGGGGTGGGGGATTTGCATATTTACCCTTGCTGGCACAGCTTTCCATGTTGTGTGAACCCAGCCAGGGTGGTTTGTTGCTATGGTTAACAAGCCACCACAGAACCCTAAAATAACCCATGGGTTCTGGGTGACATGTTAAGCAGAGCAACAAGTCACCCTCACCGCATTCACACGACATGGCAAGATGCACCGGCGAGGGTAATTGCAGAAATCCCCCTGGCATGCACAGTGGGGGAAATCAGCCACCATGGCGTATTTTCCCCACTGTGACTATATGAAGCCCATCTCTGTGTCTTTCTCAACTTGCAGCCTCTCTTCCTAGAGACACCTGGATTACCTCATCCTTAACTGGGAGTGGGGGTAGAAGTCTTCCCCCTTCTCTGATTGGTTTTTCCTTTTCAGAACATTCCAGAATTGTTCTGTATTAAGAAGCAATTATCTAGCCATTAAGTTCCCATAGAAACACATCATTGGAGTATCCCAGTGATTAACCTGTAGTTTCCCTAACAACAGATGTGCCACAAAAGGAAGCCTCCAGCAATATTTCTGGTTCTATTAACCCTGTCTTGTCTACATTCCCAGTTTCCTAACAGCATTAACTAAAACTTTAGGCTTTGCACTGGATGTAGGAAAGCATCTATTTCCAGTTAGGGATAAACAAAGCAGACCACCTGATCAGCATCAGAAAGAGGACAGATTGTAATTTGTGACAATGATACAGGGTTCTGTAATCCAAGGAGAATGGATCTTTTTTGGCGGAGGGAACAGGGGCCTGTATCAAAGAGCATATGTGAGTTCTAAAGGAACATAGGTAAGGCTAAGGCAGTGATTATGAGACTGAGCTACAAATCAAGAAGCCCCCCATTTGAATCTTACTGCTGCCTTGAACTCAGTAGGTCATCTTAGGCAAGCTATTCTCTCTCGGCCTTAGGTCTCCGTCTGCAATATGGGGGCAATATTATATTGTGCGATCTTACAGGATTCTTGTAAGGACTATAACAAGATAATGTATGTGATTGCTCAAACACTATAAAGTGCAACTGAAATGCTAAGCATGCTCACTAAGTCTCATGGCTGGCACTAGTTTTTGAGAGAAGTGAAGGTATTATGCTGGAGTCATCTTTTCCCATGAAGTACAGATTTCTATTATGCAACCATTGTTCCTGGTCAAACAGGTTTTGCATGTGTTAGTGAGTTTGAACTACTCCAAAACTGTTTTCTAGATATGATAGGATAGGGTGTATACTATAGGCAAGGATGCTTCTGTCATATTATCTTTAACATTTGATTGCCATCCCTAAAGGAAGCATCCTGACTGAGTGTGTGGAGTCTTGTGGGATTTGACCAGCAAATATAGTTTGCACAGAGCAGGGAACAAAGAACACCACCCCTTTGATTTATTAGCTCACTGGTGACGCTTGAGGAAAAATAATCATTTTCTGTTTCTCATGATAAAGCACTTACGGCACTATGCAAATGAATTTGAATAGCCAAAGAAGGTTTCTATCAGTTGAATAACAGAGTGAAAACTCTTGTAACAAAAATGGAGTTTTTCTGTTCCTATTGTATCCCTGGATCCTCATATCCAGCAGAACATTCACACTGTTTTTTGGTATAATGAAATATACAGTGCCAGTGATATTTGCTTCTTGCTTCAGCGGTAATGAAAATCCCAGTTTGTTTAGTTTGCAAAGTCCATTGGTATTCTGCCGGTGGACACTTTTAACAAAAAGAAAACAGTTACAGTGTTTCAGAATGACACTTTTCTGGTTCTAATTTCGTAGCATCAGCAAGTTGGACATTGGCTAAGATTAACAGGGGAAGCTAGTCCTTTAAAATATTCTTTTTAACATTCTGATCAGAATGTTGGGAATAATTGTTCCTACTTCACAGCCAGGGAAATTAGACATGGGAGCCAATGGCCAAGCTGCTTGGAGATGATGGGAGTTGTATTCCAATATATTTGAAGAACATCAGGTTTGGGAAGGCTGTTTAAGGTCTATCTTCCACTATTATCCAATTGCGCAGTCTATCAAGGTGATATTTTAAAAACTAAATGTTGTTTGGAATTTGGTAGTGTGCTATTTTGGGATTGATGTACTGTGCTATTTTGGGGATTGTCATACAATTAATAAATGCCACCAATCTTCATATTTTAAGAAAGCCATGCTTGCTGTCCATCATTAGAGAAGGTTCTATGGCCCACGTTGCTCAGAATGTAGAAATACTTATTCTTAAAATATATATTCTCAGAGTAAATATTCATAAAATAAGCTACATTTCTGTTAATTATAAGAATTCATATCAGTTGAGCAGGTCAGAGGGGTAACTCACCAGCCATGTTGTGCAACACAGCAAACCATTCATTCTTCTGCATTCCAGGTGATATAGAAGTAAGCCAAAAATAAATAACTTTGATGGAGAGCCTAATTCTAGAACTGTGTACATAAGTGTTTGCAAAGTAATAATAAGAATAGAAAGTGTTGGGACTGGCCCATGACATTTGCTGCCTGAAGTGGAGAACCAAATAGTGTGTATACATACCCTTCAAGGAGCATAGAACTCAAAGCCAGCAAAGTTATTTTGGAACCTAAGGCAAAAAATCCCACCAGTCTTCTCCCCCCCCCCCCCCCCGGCAGCAAAAATTCAACAAAAATAAGTAACAATTTGCTACCTTTTCATGACACCCTAAATCAGCTGCCTGTGCCTTCTGTCTGATCCAGCATGGCTCTTCTTATGTTCTTATGCCTAATGGTAGGGCTGGTCATGTATAGATATATAATCAGATATATAACAGAAAGGTCCCACAGTGTACACATTTGCTTTTTTCCCCTAATACTTTTTATTCTACTTTTATCTTTATAAATGAACCAAAGAACACCAACAACATAATAATCTTCTATAGTTTCCAACATTATAGTATTCTTAAGAGGACCCATCAATAATGAAATAAAGAAAAAAAGAGAGGAAGAGAGGACATAATATAAAAAGGAGAGAGAAGGGCAAAGGGGAAGGAAACAGAAAAAAAGAAAAAAATGCAAAAACAGAGGAAAACAAAGCAAAATATAAACAGAAGTTTACATAACAAACTTAAATTTAAACTACATTACACATAAATTTCAAATATCACTCTACTTAAAGATTATACCAATCTTACAGGTCAATACAGCATAAGTAATCAATTTCAATATTGTATCTCTAGGCTTATAACAAAGAAGCAAGCTTAGAATTCATTTCCATTGGCCATATCATGCCTTTTAGCTACTATAGTATATAATGATAAAGCTTAAGAACAACCAGCCAAAAATATTTACTAATCCTAGTATCATAATATTGATAATATTGATAATAATAATTAAAAAGAAAAGAAAGATTATAAAGGATAAAAAAGAACAAAAAAGAACAATCACTAATATATTTTATACTATCTATATTTTAGATAGTATTATTTCTAAATATATAAATGAGTGTGTACATTTCTGTACACCCTCACACAGAAGATTTAAATACAGTCTATCATATCCATTTTAGAAGAGGAGGAGGAGGAGGAGGAGGAGGAGGAGGAAAAGGATAAAAGAAAAAGAACAGATATACATAATCAGCTATCTCTGGCCTAGCCTGAATCTTGCAGATTAAACATAGCCAATTGACAAAACATGTTTGTGAATTCCAGTTCATGGAGCTGGAGCAGAAGTCTCGCATGTTTTTCCGATTAGCCATGCCTCCACCATTTGGTGATTTAGAAACTTCTTCATCTGACCTTCAGAGAAAATGCAAAACGTAGCAGGATATTTTAAATGATATTGTAGATTCATTTGTTTTGCCAGATTTCTCGCCTTGGTAAATAGCCTTCTTTTATCAACAACGTCTTTGGTGTAATCCGGAAATAACCTAACTCTAGCTCATTTTGATCCCCAAAAAAGATTTCTCCCCTGTCTTGCCAAGCATAGAATATGACTTTTTTTGGAGATCCTTGCAAATTGAACTATAATTGTATAATCACTCCCTTTAGCATTTGGCACACGGAATTAGGGATGGTGGAGAATTTCTCCACGAATCTTCGGGAGGCCAAGTGCCGACGCATTCGGCCCCCTGAAAGTGTTGGGGAAATTCTCCGCCAGCCCCCCGCCCTCCCCCGGGATGGGACTTACCTTTGGCGAATGTCCCTCTCAGCGGTGGGTCCCGGCGGCGGTTCGGCGGCGGTTCAGCGGGGGCAGGGGCGGCGGCCGGTCTCCCGACCGGCTGCCGCCGCCGCCATTACAAAATAAAAAAGTACAGTAAAAATACACACGCACACACCCGTGATAGGCTACATGATGATTTATGTAGCCTATCACGGCTAGATTTCCAAAGTCAGCCGTGATAGGCTACGTAAATCGTCACGTAGCCTATCACGGGTGACTTTGGAGGAAAAAAAAAGCGTGTACGCAAATGGCGGCTCCCATGGGGACCGCCATTTGCGTTCCTTATTTGGACAGGGGTAGTCTACGTAAATCTTTACACAGACTACGGCGAAAATAAGGGAACACTATTTGCGTTGCCCTTATTTTCGCCGTAGTCTACATAAATCTTTATGTAGACTAGACGTGCCAAAATAAGGAACGCAAATGGTGCAAATCATTACGTAGCCTATCACGGGTGTGTGTTTTTTGTTTTTTGTTTACTTTTTTTTTCACGGCCGGGGAGATGGGGCGCTCCTCCCCAGCCTGAATTTCGCTGGCGAGGGATGGGGCGCCTCCCCCCCGGCCTGAATTTCGGCCGGGCGAGGCGGGGCGCCTCCCCCCCTCGCCTGAACTTCGGGGGGAGAAGCGAAGCGCCTCCTCCCACCACGAAGCAAGCTGCGGGACAAGGTAAGTCCCTTTTGTCCATCTCTACACGGAATGTATACTCAATGTCAAGTACATAATCAGATGACAAAGAAAGTATCTCATGCAGGAGCTTATCTACAAAAGGAAACAAATTTATATCCGTAGATAGATCTTTGATACCAATAATACGCACGTTTGCTCTACGTGTGAAAGCCTCTGGTTGTGAGATTCTAGGGATGTACGAAAGTCACTTACCTTTTCGCAGGGGTGATTCACGGTGGGGGGAGGTGATCCGCATCTCCCCCCGAAATCCTAACCCGGCCGGCTCCGCTCCTCAGCAACTCCGCAGAGCCACTGGCCAGGTGTGTTCTCAGGCGTCTGGAGCCTGCAGACACAAATGGCGGCAGCTACAGTGGCTGACATTTGCGTTCATGTTTTTGGCCGTGATAGGCTATGTAAATATTTATGTAGCCTATCACAGCAAAAAAAAAACAGGGGCGCAAATGGTGTAGAGGCCGCCATTTGCGCCCCTGTTCTTTTGCCGTGATAGGCTACGTAAATATTTACTTAGCCTGTCATGGCCTCCGCAGGGATGCAAATGGCGTCCCTGCATTAGCCATGATAGGCTACGTAAGTATTTACATAGCCTATCACAGCCTAAATGGAGAAGCGAATGGCGGCCGCAAGCTGCGCAAATGGCACCAGGTAAGTGCTCTGTTTCGCACGCCTTTTGCGGGGTGGTGAGGCGGGGGGCTTCGTTCTGCCACAGATTTCAGGCACTGAGATCCGTGGCAGAATTCTCTGACATCCCTTTGAGATTCTTGCAGAAAAATTATTATGAAGATCTTTCGAGACTGTTACCTGCGCTGCCACTTGATCTTGCAGCTCATTAACCTTTGCCTCCATTTTTTGCCAAGAGTTGTTAATTAAATCCACAGCCCCTTGCAGGGTGGGGATGGAATTTTGGATTGTATCCAGTTTCTTAGCCTGTTCAGCAAATTGCAAAGACAAAGTTTTTATCAAAGCAAGTAACTCCTCTGTATTTTCATCACTTCTTGAAGCCTTTGCCAAGGGAGGTGTGGGAGGGGTCAACGGCACTTTTCTCCTCCTTGGCATTGCCATCCTTCTTTTTAAACAAATCTTGTAGGTCCTCGAATATTGCTGTTATTCCTTAGTCCATAAACACTAAAAACTACATTGGAGCACATCAGCCCTGATTCCTCCTAATTAGATAGGAGTTTTCAAAACAACTTTCAGCGGTGATTAAGCTCTGGCAGATTTGCCTCGGAGGCGAGACCCTCTGCTGAGTCGCAGAAAGAGCTACCCTTCCAGCGCTGCCACTTGATCTTGCAGCTCATTAACCTTTGCCTCCATTTTTTGCCAAAAGTTGTTAATTAAATCCACAGCCCCTTGCAGGGTGGTGATGGAATTTTGGATTGTATCCAGTCTGTTCCAGGGCTTCATCCAGATGCTGCTCTTGCTTCCCCCTTTCATTCCAGGGGAAGATGAAAAGGTTTTTCAACCTTTTAAAAGCTGTTTGGGATAGTGTCCCACCACGGAAACGCCGCAGAATGCCACCAGGGCGACATTGGCTCCGACTGGAAGTCCAATGATCCTAAGTGTACACATTTGCATAAATATTCTTTAAGACAGTGTAGGTAGTCTCAGTTAACTGTTAATTTTAATATTTGTTATCTAATACTTCATTAGGTTATATTCAGAGAAGCAACAGATACCAACAATTTTTTTAAAAACTTGCAAAACCATGGAAGTTAATAATCATATAAACATATAATTAAATGTCCATGATGTTTTTGATGATGTTTGTGTGAATGTCTCATTCAGAAGAAGGAACAGCTTCTACATTCTCTATAAATAAGGATGGCAAATTTGTAATTGCATTTTCGTCACTTTTAATACAAAATATTTTATACATTCCCTATTGAAAAAAATACTGCAACTTCCAGTGCTTACAAGAGAAGAGGAAGAAAGTTAATCTACTCAACACTCGGGCTTGGAAGCAGCCTAATCAAATTTGTGAATTAGACTGATCTAAAGAAATAAAGATCAACTGGTTAGTTTGCCTTTAATTGTGCCAGAAACCATTATCTAAAATTGTGTTACATATCTTCTCTGAAAGATGGTAAAGCCTCCAACACTTGCTTGAAGCAATTTTTAATTCCATTCTCCACTTAAGTAGGTGGATGGGTTTTTGTTTTGTTTTTGTTTAAACACTTAGATCTTGTAGATGGTAGCTAGCCTATATTAGAGTGATTTTGTAGAGATTGCTTTCTTTGTAAGGAAGTAAACAAAGCTCAACATTTTCATGTTCCACCATACTGAAAATTCTGTTTTCTAAAAGCCATATGCAACAAGTCAAGTTTATTTCTTAGGGATGTATGTGCACTCTTTGCACCATGGCACCAGGATCATGAAACCTAGACACCTGATGTCTGATGCATACTAAGGGGACGATAGAGGTGTACACCTCATGGTTATTTGGTTTTTTAAAACTTAACCATTTAAATCAATTTAAATGTGTCTGTATGTTTGAAGCCCACAGTACATCCTTAGTCACTAGATGGCAGACTTCCCTAACACAGAATTTTGCAGTCAGTGTGGTTAGGGATGGTGCAGGCACCCGATTCTGTCCGGGAATGCGGCGGAACCGCCCCTGACTGCACCCCCAACCCTGTTCACTGAGCCCCTGCCCTGCTTGCCTCCTGCTTGGCAAATGGCCTGTACTCACCCTGGCAGCCTCATCGAGCTTCACAGTTGCCGTTTTTTGAGAAATAAAATGGCAATCACAAAAATGCTCATATTTGTGCATGTGTGAAAATGTGCATTTTTATAAATGCACATCTTTGCATAGGTGAAATGCACGCGAATGCACGTATCTGCATGCGCCGAAATGTGAATTTTTGCAAAATGCACATTTTCACGCATGTGCAAATACGCACACTTTGCGATCGTCGTTTTATTTTTTTTTTTAATTGTGACGGCGGAGCTCAATGAGGCCACTGAGGTGAGTGCAGGCTGCTTGCTGAGTGTGAAAGGGGCTCAAGCCTGGCCTGGGGAGCAGTGAGCGCAGGGGCAGGGGCTGGGCGGTTGCCCGGATAACCCAGATGGGGGTGGGTTCACACATCCCTAAATACAGTTTGAAGCCAGGGGGGATTCATCCATTATATGCCTACCTGTTGCTGTGGGGCAGCCCTCCCTCAGCAGAATGGAGTGGGCAGACTCCTCCCTCAGGTTGTTATTGGGGTACACCACAGCAGGGGCCATGACTAGGGTTGCCATTAAGCATGGCTTCATTCTAACAGGCTGGGCACAATGCCTCCAGCTCTGACATCAGTGTAACTTTGCTTGAAGGCTTCCCTCTATCAAACTAATGACTATTCCAACCCATGCAAAGCCAGATCCATTTGCTAGCTTATAATATCAGATTTAATAAAAGATAAGACCTGTGGAGAATTACCTTAAAATTTTCTCCCTGACCCCGCATAATTCAGTTAATTTTTTTTTTAGTACTGTTGACTGAATGCCTGGAAAGAAGCCAATTGGAGTTGTCAGAAATTCTATTAATAATATGAGCATATGGTGGTCATTAGGATTTCAGTATTGTCACTGAGAACGTCGTAATCTGCAGATGTTACTGGAATCATAATAGTGCATTAGATCTGCACTACAATTGACAGTGGTTCATCATGTATTTCGAGGAATGTTTCTTTTCCTTTTAAAGGGGAGTGTAAAAAGCTATCTGAGAACTTCCCCAGTAGGTTGATTATCTTCTGTTGGCAGCTGAAATATAATATTTATTACATGAAAGCTAATCGGGGACTTCAGAAGCAACCAGACATCCCATGTGAGTTGGTAATATGATGGTAATGCTTGGGAAGAAGTCGCCCCAACATACTTAATCACTAAAACTTCAGTATGAGAATTTGTTAGGATTATTCATCACTATACATGATCATTAGTGTTCCTTTTATATCACACACATGCGTGGGAAGTTCCTCCATTTTATTCCACCATCCTGAGTGGTATTTATCAAAGGACCTTGATGAAGACATCAGGTGTTCCCGTTCTGCAATCAAACCCTCATCTTTTGTGACATTTGCAGCACTGAGAAATCAGCTGCTTAATTGCAACTGAGGAAAACACAGCAGAGTAAAGAGTGGTGGACTTAGATAAAAATGACAGTTATCCTCTGAATACCCTAAAAGGTACCACAGTGTAAGTGTATAACACAGCAGTGTTCAGCTCTTGTGGTTCACACTCTTCTCCTCTTCAGCATTGGGAGAATTAAGCTGAGTTTATAGATGACACAGTGTGATGGTAGAAGTGAACACCAAGCCTGTAGAATTGACTGTACCTTTTCAGAGACCACAAGTGTCAGGGGGAGTATCATGTTTAATGCTTGCCCATGTAAAAGCTCCCAGCCAATAGAAATCTAGCACGCCCATGAGGAAAGTTCTAGCACACCGCTTTGCCAGCTTTGTTAGGTTTCTATTTACATGGAATGTATAAACATAGGGAAAAAATCAGTAATGTGACCCTTACCAACAGCCTGTAGTGGTGCAGGTTCTACTACCAGGTTCTTCATCATGTGTAGATCAACTCTCTGTTGAAGTCCCATTACAAAATGGGGGATTGTAATTATGGCCTACTGAGGGCAGCCACAATTTTGTGAAGGGGTATAGGCATTTCTTCCAAAGATGACTTGACATACTGTAGGTCCTGAGTACGTTTCTCTTACACATTCCCTTCCTTCCTGCCTTCCCAGTTCTCCCTTCCATGCACATATTTGTTCGTACACATGCATTCTTCTAGGAACTCCACGGTTCATCCTCAGGCTCTCATACACTGGCACGATCCCTATTGTCTTTTACTCAGTCCTCCACTCAGCCCCACACACCCCACCCCTCCCCACCCTCATGCACACTCTCTTGCCTTCTCCCTCTTTAGTCATCTCCAGTGCTTCTCTAATAGCACTTGTAAAACCTGGACTGATCACACTCTTTGCTCTGCTCATACTAATTTGCCCACTTGCCATTCTTGCCTGTGCACAGCCAGGTTGAATTTTGCATAGGGGTGCACGAAAGTCACTTACCTGGTCTCGCAGCTTGCTTCGCGGTGGGGGGGAGGCGCTTTGCTGCTCCCCCTGAAGTTCAGGCCGGGGGGGGAGGCTTCCCTCCTCGCCCGGCCGAAATTCAGGCCGGGGGGGAGGCTTCCCGCCTCGCCCGGCCACGAAATAAAAAGTTAAAAAAAAAATGCCCCCGTGATAGGCTACGTGACGATTTACGTAAGCTATCACGGCTAGATCTGCAAAGTCAGCCGTGATAGGCTACGTAAATCGTCACGTAGCCTATCACGGGTGACTTAAAAAAAAAAAAAAAGCGCGTACGCAAATGGCGGCCCCCATAGGGAGCCGCCATTCACGTTCCTTATTTGGTCGCTGTAGTCTACGTAAATCTTTATGTAGACTATGGCGAAAATAAGGGCAACGCAAATAGCGTTGCCCTTATTTTCGCCGTAGTCTACGTAATCTTTACGTAGACTACAGCGACCAAATAAGGAACGTGAATGGTGGCTCCCTATGGGGGCCGCCATTTGCGTACGCGCTTTTTTTTTTTTTTTAAGTCACCCGTGATAGGCTACGTGACGATTTACGTAGCCTATCACGGCTGACTTTGCAGATCTAGCCGTGATAGCTTACGTAAATCGTCACGTAGCCTATCACGGGGGTGTTGGGTTTTTTTTTACTTTTCTTGGAATGGCGGCAGCGGCAGGCGGTCAAAAAACCAGCTGCCGCCCCCGCCCCTGACTAAGACCTGCCGAACCGCCACCGGGACCCGCCGCCGGGAGGGACATTCGTGAAAGGTAAGTCCCATCCCGGGGGGGGGCGGGGGGGTGGAGAATTTCTCCCCGAAACTACTTCGGGGGGCTGAATACGTTGGCACTCGGCCCCCCAAAGTTTCGGGGAGAAATTCTCCCCCATCCCTAAAAATACATGTAAAATAAATAAAGCTAAAAAAACTACCCCATGTTAATTTTGTGTCCCAATGCAACATAGGTATTTGATCTGAAATACTTGGGGGAGAAAATTAAAGCACACTTAATGTGATTGAAATGTTATATTATGTAGACATTTTTGTTGGAATAGTTGTAAAAATATTAAGGACAATAGCATGCACTTCCCTTACATTGTTTAAATGTAAGAAACAAACAAAGGTGCTGAAAACCATTGACACTACTTCAGCCTTCCCCAACCTGGTGCTCTCCAGATATTTTGGATTACAGCTCCCAGTATCCTTCAGTCAGCATGGCTGACTGGGGATGCTGGGAGTTGTAGTCCAACACATCTGGAGCATGCCAGGTTGCAGAAGGATGCACTAATTAATTTTAGCAACCCAAAGAAGTGTGTATGATATGCTGACAACTACTCATCTGTTTCAACAGAATCTGACTCTGTTCTACTGACATTATTGGGGAACCTTCAGTTTCATTGTCACAGCTTATTATTTCCATTTCACTCTGAGACACATGTATTTCACTGATGTATATGTATTCTCTCGCATACTTGCGAGGCATAATCGCCTGAAAAAACACACATTAATTACAACTTTAATGGCGCAAGCCTATGGCCGCTAGTCAGCGGCTAGACGGCCATAGGATTGGTTGGTTTTGGGGAACTGACCATGGAGCCCACGCTCCTAGGTCAGTTCCCGGAGAACCCTCTCCCCCGCTGCCTCGTAGGCAGTGTAGATCATCCCCAGGCTCTGTGCTCATAAGAGCAGTGTGGAGCAGGGCAAAAGGGGGTGGTCCAGGGGGTGAGGACTGCATAAGTGCCAGTACAATGCTTCCTATGTGTCATTTAGCCTACCCTCCCAAGGAGACAATCCCCTCTGCGCTCCTCCCACCATGCATTGTATAGGCGGTCACCTCTGAGTTCACCTCCATGTAGGATTGCTCCCTCCAACTGCCAAGCTTGTCTAGTATTGTGTTTGCAATTGGCAGCCATTCATTGTTACTAATGAGCTTATAAAATGGAAAATCTTCCACAAAAAAATAAAACACTGGAAATTTTTCCAGAAAGTGTTTGTTCTGGAAAGTTTTCTGCCCCACATCACTAGTCTTACCAGGGAGCGTGGAGGCGGGGGGGGGGCTTTTAATGGCCAAGGGTGTTACTTCAGTTGTGAAGCACACAGCTAACATTGATCTTCTCTTTCCCCTGCTATTCCATGCTTTACAGCTGCTTCTACATTCCTCATATGTTGGAGCAAAATGGCAATAAAACCCTTTGCCAACCCTGATGAAAAAGGAAATACTCTGAGCATATGCACTCAAGTCATCATGGCACCATCTCAACTACAGGAATAAAAACAAGTTTGCCAGTCAACCCATTTGCTACTGCCCCATCACCTGCTGCTCTCTGGGTAGTCACTTCAGAGCCCCAGGACTGTCAGGCTCTGCATTTTGGTCCCAAGGTCCAAACTAATTGCACCTAGGGATGTGTGAACCCACCCTGGTCCAGGTTCTCTGGGCGCCTGCCCAGCCTCTGTCCCCACTCGATAGTTCCTGGACTATGCTTGAGTTCCACACGTGATGAGCAGCCCACACTCACCCCGGCGGCCTTGTTGAGCTCCGTGGTCACTATTTTTTGAAAAATAAAATGGTGTCCACAAAATGCACATATTTGTGTATACAGAAATGCGTACTTTGCGCATGAGCATCTTTGCACATGCACAAAAATGCACATTTTGCAAAATGTGCCATTTTCACGCACATGCAAATATGCACATATGCATATGCACATATGCACCTCAGTTAAGGTTTTAGATCACCGAATGGGTAAATTTTTTTACAATCATAGAATCAAGGCTGCTGCTAATACGATAAATAATTTACTGTGTTGCACTCCAGGAATGAGCTTCAATCCAAATGAACCCATACACTGCAAGCAGAGTGCTTGGAGCTAAATAATGTGTGTCTTGAATTTCTTTTCTTCCAGGGCAGATTTCAGTGGATGGATTTATGAGATACTTGAGTGGAGAGGAAAATGGAGTGGTTCCACCTGAAAAACTGGATTTGAATGAAGATATGAGCCAGCCTCTGTCTCACTATCTTATCAATTCCTCACACAACACCTACCTCACAGGTGAAGTATGAAAAAAAAGAGTTGTTTAGACTGGTTAAACAACATTGAGTTCCTGTAATAATATGAAATGTGTTTATACTCACAAAAAGCTGGGTGGGTAAGGAGAATAGGTCCCTTGAAAGGTGGACATCTCGTGATACCCATGTCTTTGTTGTTGTCAGCTTCCTCACTCTTTGCGCAGTGTTAGTGGTGAGCAAGCTCCCTCGGGACTCTATTGAGAATGAGCCCAGTTCAAGCTAGTTAACATTGGCCTGATTTAGGGCTGTATGAAAATCTCATTCCCGTTCACAAATCGTGCACACATGCCTTGTTCATGACCTTGAACATGAATGCAACTCACAGGATTTGTTTTGCAATTTTCCAAACTTGTGTTCACATTTGAAGTGCACACTTGCTAGGGATGGTGGAGAATTTCTCCACGAATCTTCGGGAGGCTGAGTGCCGAGGCATTCGGCCCCCCGAAAGTGTTGGAGAAATTCTCCGCCGGCCCCCCACCCCCTCCCGGGATGGGACTTACCATGGACGAATGTCCCTCTTGGTGGCGGGTCCCGGCGGCGGTTCGGCGGCGGTTCATCGGGGGCGGGGGCGGCGGCCGGTCTCCCGGCCGGCTGCCGCCGCCGCCATTACAAAATAAAAAAGTAAACAAAAAACACACAAACCCGTGATACGTTATGTGACGATTTACGTAGCCTATCACGGCTAGATTTCCAAAGTCAGCCATGATAGGCTACGTAAATCGTCACGTAGCCTATCATGGGTGACTTTGGGGGAAAAAAAAAGCGCGTACGCAAATGGCGGCGGCCCATGGGCGCCGCCATTTGCATTCCTTATTTTGGCACGTCTAGTCTACCTAAAGATTTATGTAGACTACGGCAAAAATAAGGGCAACGCAAATAGTGTTCCCTTATTTTCGCCGTAGTCTACGTAAATCTTTACGTAGACTAGACGTGCCAAAATAAGGAACGCAAATGGTGGCGCCCATGGGCCGCCGCCATTTGTGTACGCGCTTTTTTTTCCCCCCAAAGTCACCCGTGATAGGCTACGTGACGATTAACGTAGCCTATCACGGCTGACTTTGGAAATCTAGCCGTGATAGGCTACGTTAATCGTTACGTAGCCTATCACGGGGGTTTTGGGTTTTTTTTCACTTTTTCTTTCGCTGCCGGGGAGACGGGGCGCTTCTCCCCGGCCTGAATTTTGGCCGGGCAAGGTGGGGCGCCTCCCCCCCAGGCCTGAATTTCAGCCGGGCGAGGCGGGGCGCCTCCCCCCCCTCGCCTGAACTTCGGAGGGAAAAGCAAAGCGCCTCCCCCCCACCGCGAATCACCCCTGCGAAAAGGTAAGTGACTTTCGTACATCCCTAACACTTGCACAAGCATGAACTTCTGAAAATGAGCACATGCACATATGTGCACTTGTACAAGTACACATATGCACATTTTTGGAAGTGCACGTTCGCACAAATCCCCCCCCCCCATCCGTATTTTCACACATAGGCCTATGAGGGGAAATGTGCATTTTTGGTCGGGGAAAAGTTGTACATTTTAAAATGCATATTTTTCCATTGAGGAAAAATGTGTGCTTTTTAAAATGCACATTTTTTTCAGTTGAAAAAATGCACTCATGTTCAGGAATGCAAACAAAGTGAAACGAGCTTCAAGGAAGAATTCATTCAGCACAACTCAATGAACTTGAACATTGCATGTTTGCCCACCCCTAGCTTGAATCAACCTCGGCCTGAATTAACTCACTGAGACTTGGCCCTGTTTCACATAGAGCCTGGGGCAATTCCTACTACCTGTCTTTCCTTTTCCAAGCTTATCCTTGGAGGAGGTGATGGTGTCAGGGAGGTCTCAATTCCTTTGCTGGAATATAGTTCCCAGTGCTTCCTAGTTCAGTTGGGAGGCATTAGGTCTATATTTCCTGCGATTCCTCACTAAGTTGAACTTGTTATGAATTAAGCCTGACGTTTAGAGGAGTTAGTAGGTAAGGGGCTCATTGAGTATCCTTGGGATTCCAATTCCAACCGTCCCCCCATTACACGAACCTTACCATCCTTATTCAGAATGCAGCAGCAGTCTGAGCAAGTAGAAATGTGGATGAACCCATTTTCCACTAAGCCAGTAGTGGTGTGACTGGGTTTTCTCAGCTTGGACAGGTAGAGAGAGAAGTCTCACTTAGCACAAGCTTGTCCAAGCTATCTTTATTGTTGCTTTACAGTAAATGAAAAGGCAGTCCTGAAGAGTGAGTGTTTGAATTCTCCTTTTGTTCCAATTTGCATAGATCAGCTTTGTCTTTTAGTCTGGTGAGAATATGACCAATAGATTCTTGGCTTGCATTTATATATTTTATTTATTTATTACATTTCCAATCCACCCCATAACTAATGCTCTCTGAGCAGATTACAAGCCGTTAAAAGACTAAAGTGCCATTGAACAGTTAAAAATATAAAATGCAATATTTACAATAGCCTTTACAATTGTAAATATTTTACTAAAATTTAAAAGAATCAAATACAATGCAATGCACAACAAATAGCACAGGACTCAGTAAAACAGTCATAAAGTGTAGGACCACATATAAGGTATTGTTGCAGTATGGTTCAAGATAGATCCTTTTTTGTCAGGTTAAACAAGGGTAGAAAACGTGTAGGCCCAAACATGTGGTGGGCCAGAACTCCCATCATCCCTAGTCATCATAGCCAATAGTGAGGGATGATGGGAGTTGTAGGCTAAAACATCCAGAAGGCTAGAAGTTGCCCATTCCTGGATGAAAGGTTAGGCTATGGGTTTTGATGTATATTCAAGAAAGTAATGCTTGGGTATTTCTGATTATTATATTTTTTGCTTACTAATCTTTTCGTGCCCGTTATAAAATCGATAGACTGAAATGGTCAAGTTTTTTCCTGGGTGTATCATTTCAGGCTGTATGTGGGGAGTTTCATATTTGAATGCCCCCCCCCCCCAGTGCACACAGCAAAAGAGCATGTCAGGAAGCCTCTATTTTCTGGATTGTGACATTTATTCCTATCATTGGGGGGGCGGGGACACCAAATGACTTCCATCTCTGTGTGGAGGGATGTGTTTGTCAGTCATTTTGACCTTTTTTGTCTGATGTGAAAATATATAGGTGAGCACTGGATTCAAGCAGGCAGTGTTAAATTGTAATTACAAAAACTACATTATTGAAGGGCTTTTTAAAAAATTCAAATGGTTGGTCTTGAAAGCAATAACTATTGCTGCTAAATTCAAGCTCCATATGGAAGATGGCAATAGTATGATTTGCTGTTGCATTCAGGATAATACCAATAATTAGGGAGCAAGGTTGTTATTTTCTATGTAACTCAAACATAGTAGTTAGAAAGACATTTCTCAGATCATCCCTTTCGTATATAATGACAGACATTTTTCATGTATTACATGGTACAAGCCAGTTTATAATGTCATACGTCTAGATGTTCACATTAAACCAAAGTGAACAGCAGCAGGAAATGTCAGAAAAGGTATTGGCTATGACTGCATATTTCATAAATAAAATAGTCTGGGTGGACTATTTCAATGTTGATTGTGTCATGGTGGGCACTAGGTCTGATAATAAAAGACAACAATGGTTTAGGTGGGTTTTTTGCAAGTTACAACTTGTTTTGCAAGTTCAGCTGCAATACCCACTTACTTGAGGGTAAGGCCATAAAAATTGCCTAGCTCAATCAGGCCAGAGGTCCACCTAGCCCAGCATTCTGTTTCCAGTAGAAGCCCGAAGAATTCCCTTGTAATCAGGGAATGTTAGAGACAAAATATCCTCTCCTCTGCATCTACTCCTCAGAGGTATACTGCTGCTGAACACAAAGATTCTATTTAGTTAATATGACTAGTGATTGTTGATGCATCCAGCCTTCACAAATATGTAATCCCTTTTCATTCTATCCAGACCAGTGGCCAGTGTCATATCTTTTGGTAATTATGTCAAGAAAGCCTTTTGTCTAAACTGAATCTACTGCCAACTAGTTTCATTCTTATATTGTGAGAGGGACAAATAAATGTGGCTCTGTCTACCCCATTTCATAAATGCGTAGACCTCTATTATATTCACCCACTTAGAAAGTTGACAGCTACACTTAAAAAGGCCAAACACTTAAAAAGGCCAAAGCACACATTGTAATCAACACACTTTAAAAAAAACCCATGCTTCAGTTGGCCAATTTTATTTTGAAGAAAAAGCAGTTATGAGTCCCCTATCTGGAATCTGCTCCCAATCTGGATCAGGGCCGACGCTGGCTTCCTGCCAAAATTACTCTCCCCTGGGCTGTTACTTATCTCCAAAGCATTGTTTATTGCAAGCTGCATGAAAGAGCAGCCAGGGGAGGAGCAATTTTTGGCAGGTAACTGTGGGGCCCCCTGATCCAGATCAGGAGCATATTCTGTATCGGGAACACACTCTGGCTTTGTCTTCAAAATAAAAATGGCTGGTTGAAGCAGGAATGGTCAGGACAGAAGGCAAAGGTCAAAGCACAGGCAGGCCGTCAGACAAGTGGGGTCAGGCTAAGGCAAAAGTGGCCAAGACAGCAGGCAGAGGTCAATACACAGTGAGGGAGTCAGATACATTACATGGTCCAGAAGTAGAGTCAAGAAGGAGTCCAAGGATCAGTAGCACAGGGCATCAATCACAGGGCAAGATCCAGGAAGCAAGATAGACCACACAGGAGGTGAAAGAACACTAATTTTTCCAACACTGGCTAGGCTGAGACTTTTAAGCCCGGAGACTTTTAAGACCAAAGCCTGCTGCCCCACCCAGGACTCAGCTCCAGTACATTAGAGCTCTGTGGTCAGAGCCCTACTCATGAGGAGTCACTTCATCCTGAGGAATCCTTCCTTGCAAGTGAGCACAGCTTCTCCCAGGAAGTCTACTGGCCTGTCACTTGAGGCGATGACACTCCTTGGGGCCAGGGGGTTGCTCAGTCTCTCCCTCAGAGGCAGAGGTCCCTTCCACCTGCAGTCATCTCCCCTGAGGGACCGGGCCTCAGTGTGAGCCAACTTACTATATTCACATGGGAAAAATCTGCTTTGTATGTAATTAACGTATCTTAAATGGGAATATAACCCTTACGTGAGAGGGAGACAAAAGCCTACACACATTTTCAGAAAGGCTGAAGTTGTGAAACCGAAAATGACAGTAGATTTTTTAAAGGATGCTGATCACTTACCTGTAATGTGGCAAAGTGCTTAGGAATACAAGATGCTTAAATAATTAGACAACTCCAGCTGTCTGTAAAGTCAGAAGCGTGTAAGTATAGAGGGGCTGCTTTGCCAAACTAATGCACTCAGTCAGTAGGATTCAAGGTTACAGGAAAGGAAAGGAAAGGAAAGGAAAGGAAAGGAAAGGAAAGGAAAGGAAAGGAAAGGAAAGGAAAGGAAAGGAAAGGAAAGGAAAGGTTCCTCTTGTGCAAGCACCAAGTCATTACTGACCCCTAGAGGGACGCCATTTTTCCTTGGCGTTTTCCTGGCAGACTGTAGAGCGGCGTGGTTTGCCATTGCCTTCCCCAGTCCTAACTACCTTTCCCCCAGCAAGCTAGGTACTCATTTTACCGACCTTGGAAGGATGGAGGGCTGAGTCGACCTGAGCCGGCTACCTGAAAACTAGCTTCCGCTGGCATCGAACTCAGGTCATGGGGAGAGTTTCGGTTGCATCAAGCTTAAAAGTGTTTACTTGAATATTTCACTAGATCACCTAAAACAAACAGACACTTTCACAGCACTGTGCAAGAGCCTGCTGTTAAGAATGTTAGTTCACCAAAATTCTTAACAAAATTATTATTGACCTATCAAGGAATCCTTGATAAAACCTTGTGGCTTTTTATCTTCCATCTTCCCCCAGTTTGTTTTTAAGATATGTGCTTAGCTTTATGTGTTTAGAAGGTATATTTTGAAACATGCAGTGTCTCCCTTGCAACCCATTCCTGACCATATTTATGTGGAAGTCAGTCAGTGAGACCTGCTTCCACTTAAGTATGCTTGGGATGGCAGTTCAAAAACTAGAAGGCAAATAACGTTATTCAAAATATGATTATAATTATAGCCAGATTTCATGCTTAAGTCATTATATTTAAGTCCAGTATCTATCTGGGCTAAGATGTTTTGAAATATCCACTGAATAGTAATTAAGTCTCTTGGCTCAAAACCAATTTTCTGTTACACAGAGAACTACTGTGTGAACACAGGCAAACCTTTCAGTTTAGCAGTGTCATAATTTTTTTGTTGATGTTAGTTCTGAATATTTTTTGTATGGCGGGTGGAGTTGAAGATTATGTATCCAGTTGTTGTCAACTGGCTTCAGCCAAACTTTCAGAGAACCCCACCCAGATTCGCAACTGCCATTTCCTTGTCATGTGGAGCCTGAATGTATAATTTTAGAAGTTGGCTCTAGAACAGATGGCCCTAAATATTGTTTTGTATAAGATTTGTGGCTTGGTGAAATGATAGAGTGTTTACCATGGAGATGATTAACCAGAAGAATATCATTTTGAGGAAAAGAGAATACATTGACTTGGTGGTAAAAAAAATGCATGCCCCACCTTTTACTGCGTGCCTGTGTGTGTGTGTGTGTGTCTGCGTCTGCGTCTGCACACACCACATAACACTGAAACATCTGGCATGGAATGGGATTTAATCATTACATTTTATGGATGCATTACTATGGCTGGCAGCATTTTATTTTCAAGTGGCAGCAGCTACAGTTGTATTGTCAGATAGATGCATTTGACAAGTACTCAGTTTGGCTAAATGTATAAACAGATACTGCTGAATTGTTATCTTACCTGGTTAGATTGCCCAGCAAAATGTTGAATGGAAGTGGATGATGGCTTGGGAGTGGAGTGGAAGCTTTGATAACATTAGTGCTCAATTATAGCTTAAAAATAGGAATAGGAGTCAGCCATTTGAAAGGAAGACCAATTTCAGATGATTTATGGATGCTACGTGGCTCTGCAGAAATTAAATCAGATTTATAGCAAGGGGGAAACTGAGGCCCTTCAGACGTTGGACTCCATCAGCCCCAGCCAGCATGGCCGGTGTTCAAGAATGGTGGGAGATGTAGTCCAAGAACATTGGGAGGGCCACAGGTTCCCCATCCATCCCTAATTTATAAAGTAGTGCCTTGAGTGCCATTTTTCTTGGCAGAAGACAGGATACAAATCAAATGAATGAATATCTTTGGCTATTGGAAGTGTACTGTGGTTGATGCTGATATTTATTAATTTAGGTGTGCATGCATTTATATCTCATTGTATATCTGTCAGGGCAGTGACATATTTGGTGTTCTGCTAGTGTAATAGGGATTCTACCAACCTATGACCCTTTAGGTGGCAGATCTCTAGTACAGGATTGTGCCCTTAGTTAGTTTTTAAGTAAAGAACATGGCATCCCCAAATAAACAGGATTATTCTACAAAGTGAAGCATATACATGGCATGAATTTATTCATAATTACAGTGACCACTTTCCTGGCCTTTAGGAAAACACATTTGGCAGTACATCAAGTGCTATTTATTTAGACATTATAGTTCTTTTTTCCCCATTATGGAAATGTAACACTTATAATCCAAGGTTGATAGCCATCAAAGGGAAGAAGAAAAGTAATTTCAAGAGATTCCATGCTAAACTTGAAGAAGGGACAGGTTGCACCTCACAAAGGCTGGGAAGAATGTGTTTGGCCACAGCATGAAGAACTTTATCAGGAGGGCTTTAAACTGAATGCTATGGGGAAGGGAGACGTAAAGTTAGGGGTAACAATGGATAAAGGCTCATGCACCGCAGTGGAGAGAACAGCTTTAATAGTGCCCAATAGTCTTCACGAACATGTAGGAAGAAAGCCAGACCATGAAGCACATGGTCTTCAGTGTCTATATACTAATGCCCAGAGTATGGGAAGCAAGCAGAACGAACTTGAATTCTTAATACAGGAGGGAAATAATGACTTGATAGGTGTAACTGAGACTTGGTGGGATGACTCTCATGACTGGAATACAGCAATTGAAGGATATAACTTGTTCAAAAAGAACAGGAAGAACAGAAAGGGAGGTGGGGTTGCACTATACATGAAAAATACATATCTCTGCACAGAAATACAGAAGGATGAGCTTGGTAACCCATCGAGAGCATCTGGGTTAAAATAAATGGAGCAAAGAATAAAAGGAACCTGGTGGTCAGAGTCTACTACCAGCCACCCAATCAAGAAGAAGAAGAAGATGAAACTTTTGAAAAGCAAATAGCCACTGTTTCAAGAAGGCATGATGTAGTAGTAATGGGGGACTTCAATTTCCCCAATATTTGTTGGGGGACAAATTCTGCAAAACATGGCCCCTCCAGGAAATTCCTGACTTGTGTGGTGGATAACTTCCTCCTACAGAAAGTAGAGGAAGGAACTAGAGGATCAGCTATCCTTGACTTGATCCTAACCAACAGAGATGACTTAGTGGATAAAGTAGCAGTTACAGGAACTCTGGGGGAAAGCGACCATGTTGTACTTGAGTTCTTGGTTCTAAGGGAAGCAAAAGCCGAGTGCAGCCAAACACGTACCTTGGATTTTAGGAAAGCTGATTTTAATAAACTCAGAACAATGATCAGTAAGGTCCCATGGCAAGCGACTCTAACGAGAAAACGAGTCCAAGATGGGTGGGAGCTTTTAAAAAAGGAGATTCTCAAGGCACAATCACAAGCAATTCCAACAAGAAGAAAAGGTGGAAGACAACAGAAGAAGCCAATGTGGCTTCACAAAAAGCTTAGAGATGACCTGAAAACAAAAAAAAGTACCCATATAGGAAGTGGAGAGAAGGCCAAGCAACAAAGGAAGAGTACAGGTAGGTAGCACAGAATTGCAGGGATGGCGTCAGGAAGGCTAAAGCTGAGAACGAGCTGAGGTTAGCGAGGGATGCTCAAAGCAACAAAAAAGCTTTCTTCAACTATGTGCATAGTAAAAGACAGAGGAAAGAAATGGTGGTTCAGCTATTAAATAAAGATGGCAAAATGAGACAAGGCAGAAGTGCTCAATTCCTACTTTGGCTCAGTCTTCTCCCAAAAGAGGGTCTATGACCCCCCTGGCAAAGGCGAAGTACAGGCTGAAGGGGCAGGATTGCAGTTTGAGATCGATAGACATATGGTCAAGCAACACCTAATTACTTTGAATGAGTTCACATCTCCAGGGCCAGATGAACCGCACCCTTGAGTAATAAAAGAACTGGCAGAAAAACTCTCAGAACCACTGTCTATTCTCTTTGAGAAATCATGGAGAACGGGTGAAGTGCCAGATGACTGGAGGAGGGCTAATGTTGTCCCTATCTTCAAAAAGGGTAAAAAGGAGGAACCTGGGAACTACAGACCAGTCAGTCTGACATCAACTCCTGGGAAAAATCTGGAGCAGATGATAAAGCAATCCATCTGTAAGCACCTTGAAAACAATGCCGTGATTACTCGAAGCCAACATGGATTTGTCAAGAACTAGGGATGTGCAAAACTCCCTTACCTTCAGTCCACGGGGGGGGGGGCGATCCGTCCCTCCCCCCCAGAATCCGTGCAGGCCGGCTCTGCTGTGTGGCAATCCTGCAGAGCCGGCCGCCAGCTCTGCTCCTCTGGTGATACGGCCGGCCGCCACTGTCGTGCCGTATTGCTGCGGTAGGGTAGGTGAGTCTCCGGATGCAAATGGTATAGTGGGTGCCATTTGCGGCCATAAAGCTGGTAGATTTGCCTAAATGCAGCCGTAAATGGCTGCATTTAGGCTAATCTACCAGCTTTACGGCCGCAAATGGCCGTAATGGCGGCCGGCCGTATTGCCAGTGGGGCGGAGCCGGCGGCCGGCTCCACGGGATCAACACACAGAGGGAGCCGACCCTCACACATTCCGGAGGGGCATGGAGGTGAGTGTTCCATTCCGCCACAGACCCAAATGGGGCCAGATTCTTGGAATCCGGCCTCATTGGGGTCTGTGGCGGAATTCTCCCCCATCCCTGTCAAGAATAAATCCTGCCAGACAAATCTGATCTCATTTTTTGATCAAGTAACCTCTCTTGTGGACTGTGGGAATGCTGTGGACATAATATACCTTGACTTCAGCAAAGCTTTCGACAAAGTGCCCCATGATATCCTGATGAGCAAACTAGCTCAAAGTGGGCTAGAGGAAACAACAATCCGGTGGATCCACAGTTGGCTAAAGAATCGGACTCAAAGAGTGCTTATCAATGGGATCTTCTCAAACTGGGGAGAGGTAATGAGCGGGGTACCCCTGGGCTCAGTCCTGGGCCCAGTGCTCTTCAACATTGTTATGAATGACTTGGAGGAGGAGGTGCACGGAATTCTGATCAGATTTGCAGATGACACAAAATTCGGCAGGATAGCTAATACTTTGGAAGACAGAAACAAAATTCAAAGTGATCTTGATAGACTAGAGTGCTGGGCAGAAAACAACAGAATGAAATTGAATAGGGATAAATGCCAAGTTCCGCACCTAGGAAAAAGAAACCAAATGCACAGTTACAAGATGGGGGATACGTGGCTCAACCACACTACAAGCGAGAAGGATCTTGGAATTGTTGTCGATCACAAGCTGAATATGAGCCAACAGTGTGATGTGGCTGCAAAAAAGGCCAGTGCTCTTTTGGGCTGCATTAATAGAAGCATCGCTTCCAAATCCCGAGAAGTACTAGTTCCCCTCTACTCAGCACTGGTTAGGCCTCATCTGGAGTACTGTCTCCAGTTCTGGGCACCACACTTTAAGAAGGATGCAGACAAACTGGAGAGCGTTCAGAGGAGGGCAACAAAGATGATCAGGGGACTGGAAACAAAGCCCTATGAAGAGAGACTGAAAGAACTGGGCATGTTTAGCCTTGAGAAGAGAAGACTGAGGGGAGATATGATAGCACTCTTCAAGTACTTGAAAGGTTGTCACAGAGAAGAAGGCCAGGATCTCTTTTTGATCATGCCAGAGTGCAGGACACGGAATAATGGGCTCAAGTGACAGGAAGCCAGATTCCGGCTGAACATCAGGAAAAAGTTCCTGACTGTTAGAGCAATATGACAATGGAACCAATTCCCTAGGGAGGTAGTGGGCTCTCCCACACTGGAGGCAGGATGGTCTGACTTGGATTGCTGCATTGAGCAGGGGGTTGGACTCAATGGTCTTGTAGGCCCCTTCCAACCCTACTATTCTATGATTCTAATCCTGGTGGCACAAAAATAATATTTTTCTCAGTCTTTTTTTTTTTTTTGCCCATATAGCCTCAAGCCTTTCATTTGGAGCTCAGCAATATACTTACTTTATTACTGCTGTCAGGGTGAAGGACTGACTCTGCAGCACCTCATTGTACAGTGCCAAAAGCTAAGGAACAATGATCATTTATCTGTTGTGATTAACAAGGCATACTTTATAAGCTTTCATAGGCATTTGGGGTGGGTTAGGGTATTTTTAGAAAATTATGTTTTTACTGTAGAATTTTATTATTTTAAACTGTTCTATTATATACTTGTACATCACCCAGAGTGGCTGGGTGACCAGCCAGATGGGCGATTAATAAATTAAATGAATAAATAAATAAATACGCACATAGCCCGCAGCCATTCCTTTAAAAGCAAAATATGGTTGCTGCGTAATAGAGCACACCCTTCGTCATGTAGAAAGTTCCTTCACATTTCTCACACAACGGACTCTGGGTGCTCCCAGACAAAGGGTATTGTGCAGCTTTTCCATCTTTCTCTCCTTAACAGATTTCCAGTGGTAACAAAAAAGACTGAAGAAGTGGTGGGAAAAAATGGGAGGGTCATGAGTGGAAAATGACGCTGTCTGGAATCCCCATAAAATTATCTGAATGAGGCAGGATGATTGATAGCACAATAAAAGTCTTGCCTAGTGGCAGCCTTGGATTGTTCTAATAAGGCTTGCCATGAGAGCGTTTATGCCAACTTCGTAGCATGTCACATCCAAGTCCCCTTCAGCCCTTTGTTGATTCCTCCTATATAACATGGAATTGGTCCTGAGGGCTGTTGTGTTGCGCCATCGTGCTATTACTTGTATGATTCTTTTTCTTCTTCTTTTTTCATTTTCCTTTGTCCAACTGTTCCTGAACACTGATGGAAAATATCCCGTATTTCTCAGTATTCTTCAGATTTACTCTCTGCCAAACACCCCTAAATCAGAGTTTTAGGCTACATTTATCTTTTACTTTGAAAATATAAGATTTTGGCATGCTAGGAATTGCCCATATGTAAGAAGGGGGCCCCCATCTAATTCGTGGTCACTCCTGCTCCATCCTTTTAATATATACAACCCGGCAAGAACAACTTATCTTACCTTGAGACATTTTGTTTTGCTTCTGTTACACAACCTTGTGGCAATGGATGCTTATATTTCCCCAGGACATTGATGGGCATCTCTTTCTCAGTGTAGCTGGTAGGTGGAACTCCTACCAGCTTCTGGAACTTCTCCAGGCAGGGGGGCCTTTGGCTCTTTGGCTCTCATAAGAACATAAGAAGAGCCATGCTGGATCAGACCAAGGGTCCATCTAGTCCAGCATTCTGTTCACACAAGGGCCAACCAGCTGTCGACCAGGAACCCACAAGCAGGGCATGAGTGCAACAGCACCCACCCACCCATGTTCCCCAGCAACTGGTGTACATAGGCTCACTGCCTCTGGTACTGGAGGTAGCACATAGCCATCAAGACTAGTAGCCACTGATAGCCTTTTCCTCCAAGAATTTGTCCAACCCCCTTTTAAAGCCATCCAAATTGGTGGCCATCACTACATCCTATGGTAACGAATTCCATAGTTTAACCATGTGCTGTGTGAAGAAGTCCTTCCTTTTATCTGTCCTGAATCTCCCACCAATCAGCTTCATAGGATGACCCCAGGTTCTAGTATTTTGAGAGAGGAAGAAAAATGTCTCCCTATCCACATTCTCCACACCATGCATAATTTTGTAGACCACTGTCATGTCTCCCCTTACCCTCCTTTTTTCCAAGCTATCAATTCCAGCTGTTGTAAACTTCTCTCATACGGGAAATGCTCCAGCCCCTTGATCATTTTAGTTGCCCTTTTCTGCACTTTTCCCATAGATTTGTATAGGGGCAGTATGATATTGGCAGTTTTATTCTCAATTCCGTTTCTAATTATGCCTGATACGGAGTTTGCCTTTTTTTCAGCGGCTGCACACTGGGTCGACATCTTCATTGAGCTGTCCACCACAACCCCAAGATCTCTTTCCTTGTCGGATACCGCCAGCTCAGATCCCATCAGGCTATACTTGAAGTTGGGATTTTTTGCCCCAACGTACATCACTTTACACTTGCTTACATTGAACCACATTTGCCATTTAGATGCCCATTCTCCCAGTTTGGAGAGATCCTTTTGGAGCTCTTCACAATCCTTTTTTGTTTTAACCACCCTAAATAATTTGGTGTCATCCACAAACTTGGCCACTTCACTGCTCACTCCTAATTCCAATTCATTTATGAACAGGTTGTAGAGCATTGGTCCTAATACAGATCCTTGTGGGACCCCACTATTTACTTTCCTCCATTGGGAAAATTTACCATTTATTCCTTGTCTTTGCTTTCTGTTCTTTAACCAGTTACTGATCCATAAGAGGACCCGTTCTCTTATTCCATGACTGCTAAGTTTGCTCAGGAGTCTTTGGTGGGGGACTTTGTCAAAAGCCTCTTGGAAGTCCAAGTAAAAAATGTCGAATGGATCACTATGTGTTTATTGACACTCTCAAAGAACTCTAAAAGCTTAGTGAGTCAGGATGTACCTTTGCAGAAGCCATGTTGAATCTTTTTTAGCAGGGCTTGTCCTTCTATATGTTTACTAATTTATCTTTAATAATGCCTTCCCAGCTGCTTCCCTAGCTGGTTTTCTGCTTCTGATATATTTAAAGAATTCTTTATTGTTGGCCTTGATGTTGTTAGTGATATGCTTTTCAGAATGCTTTTTTGCATCGCTTATTGTCTGCTTGCATCACCTTTGTGCAAGCTTGTGCTGCCTTTTGTTTTTTTCACTGGAGCAAGACTTCCATTTTCTGAAGGAAGCTCTCTTTTCTCTAATAGCTTCCTTGACCCTGCTCATTAACCATGCCAGCAACCTTTTGGACTTGGTGCTACCTTTCCTAACCTGTGGTATACATTTTAGCTGGGCTTCTGTTATTGTGGTTCTGAGTAATCTCCAAGCATTTTGAAGGGATTTAATCCTCTTGACTCCCCCTTCTAACTTCCTTTTCACCAGTTCCCTAATTTTAGAGCAGTTTCCTCTTTTGAAGTAAAATGTGATTGTGTTGGACTTCCTGGGCAATTTTCAACTTAAATATATATTAAATCTGATTTCACTTAGAATTAAATCCAAGATTGCATCCCGTCTGGTCGGTTGCATGACCAACTGTTCTAGGGCACAATCATTTAGGGCATCAAGAAATTTAACCTCTTTTTCATGGCTGGAACATGCATTTATCCAGTCAATGTGGGGGTAATTGATCTCTCCCATTACTAAAACACTTCCTTGTTTGGAGGCCTCCCTGATTTCGTTTTCCATCTCAAGAACACTCTGAGCATTGTGGTCTGGGGGATGATAGCATGTTCCTAGCACTACATTAGTTTTGGAGCCTGGTATTGTCACCTACAGTGGAAGAGCCTATCCCTTTTAGGTGTTCTAGTTCGCCAACACTATGCCCTCCTTGACGTACAGGGCAACACCTCCCCCAATATTCCCTTCCCTGCCCTTCCTATAGAGTTTATATCCAGAGATGACCATATCGGATCCCACTGGTTCTTTCCATTCCACCAGGTTTCTGTAATGCCCACTATATCCAGGTTTTCCTTTCAAACCAAGCACTCCAACTCTCCCATTTTGGCTCAGAGGCTTCTAGCATTTGCATAAAAACACCCATACTCAGTGTCCCTCCCCAGATGCCTCTGGCATATGCATCTTTTGCTATGGGACATTGGCCCCTTTGATTGGCTATTATGTTCTACCATGTACTCCTGGCCCATTTCCTCCCCTTCTACATTTGGGCAATCAAAAACATTTTCCTCTTCATCCCTTTAGGATGATTTAGCCTGAACCAGGTGGTTCCCATCTCCTGTCGGCTTTCCCCCAGGGTTTAGTTTAAAAGCTGCTCTACCACCCTTTTTATATTATTTAGCGCCAGCAGTTCCATTTTGGTTCAAGTGGAGTCCATCCCTCTTGTACAGGCCTGGCTTGTTCCAAAACATTCCCCAGTGCCTAACAAGTCTGAACCCCCCCCCCCTTGCACCATCATCTCATCCACACATTGAGACTCCTCATCTTCGCCTGTCTAGCTGGCCCTACATGTGGAACAGGTAGCATTTCCGAGAAAGCCACCTTGGTGGTCCTGGATTTCAGTCTCCTACCTAGCAACCTAAATTTGGCTTCCAAATTTGGCTTCCTGGCAAACTAAGAAACTCAGGCCTAGATCTCACTGAGGTGGGCAACCCATGTCTGGGCTTTACTACTTCAGGCTAGGCATGACACTTGGGCCAAGATGATCTTCAGGAGAAGATTGATTTTTGCCCCACATAAGCCATTTTTAGAGCAGCAGCATCTGTAGCTTTGCCTGTATACAATGTCTCAGTTGATTTATTAGGCAGATTTATGATGATGCAGCTCAGGAAACAGCTGGTGCAGGGCAAACATCAGGGCTTGGCAAGGATTTTTTCGACTACTTACAAAAGCCCTCAAGCTTTTGTGAGTATTTGAAGGAATTGCCTAACACAGGGTATTTATGTATCCCTCTTCAAGCTTCAGATAGAGGGGCTCACATAACTGAATATATCCCCCCTCCAAATTCTATCCATGCACAAGAGTAGCAGGTCAGAGAGCAGGGTTCAATTTTATCTTCTCCTTGATTCCTTAGTTTTCTATGTGCAGGGAATGTTTTCATATGGAGTGGTACTCCATCATAAGAACCCATCTCCTCCATGTGAAGTGATGTATCCTATCCCACACTGTGGAAGTAAATATGAATCTTATCTAACCTTGAGTTGCCAGGTGTTGTTGAAGTATAACTCCCATCATCCCTGGCCATTGACCATATTGGGTGGGGCAGATGGGAATTGTAGGTAACACCATCTGTGGACCCAAGGTTGGGAAAGGCTCTACCTTGGCCCTTTCCTGCTACCTTCCAATGTCCAGTCATTAGATGCCTGCTTTCCCCATTCCTGTTGCAATGTCGGGGTAAAGACAGAATACCTCACCTAACACAGCACAGGTGGTCTTTGTTGCAATTTCTGTTGATGTTGAATACAGTTTCTGACCTCCACTGTAATAAATTGCATACCTTTTGTCATTTGCTGAAATGATGTATTTGGTTAACATTTAATTTTCAAAATTCCATATGTACAAAACTTAGTGATCTGTGAATTAGCATTTTGATATGGGATATACTAAGGTACATAACCAAGTGCTATCATCCCAGTAATGTTAATTAGGTGTGTATCAAGACCACTCTGTGACATCATGCATACATGTCACAAGTCCTCCACAGTGCAGTTAGTTGGTTGGTTCCTTCTGTGTTTGGGCTTTGTACTTCAAGGAGACCAGAATGCCTAGGAGACAGTGCAAGGGCACTGCTCCATGAAAAAATTATATAGTACATGAAATATTTTCATGGATTCCTTGTTTTCATTATTTTATGAGCTGTCTTGAATGCCATTTTTTGCTTAGAAAGATAGCATAGTGTCAGGTTTGCCGATTCCCCCAGCGCATACGCTCAGGCAATCGGACACCGGACACCCAAATCAGTGAGATTTCTTTATTGCTGGAAATTCCACAGCAAAAGCTTAATGGTTACACTCTTCAGAAATGACATAGCTGATGGTCAGTAGCTATAGGCTGTACATAATTCCAGAACAGTCCAAAACTAAACACTACTACCGTGACTGAGATCCTCATCAACGTGGTTTCCCTGTTGACATGTCCACAGTTCTGAATACAAGGGAAGGAACTCGGGATTCCTGGCGTACCTAACCCAGGCAATCCATGCATGGGGTTCCAACCCTGGACAAGGAATGGGAATGATTCCTGGAAAGACCCCATCTGGCAATTGGGATAAATTCTTTAAAAGCCTCAACAAAACTACACCCATAGAGAGTCCAATTTTGAATCTTTTGTTGATAACTCCAGGCTACATGGTCGAGGCCTATCAAGATCAAGGAAAGGGTAAACCCAGACATGCAGGGAGTTCCATGCCACCACTTTCGCATTGGTAACTCCACACTGCATGCATCCAGGCAGAGGAAAGTCCAAAAGTTGTAAATCAAACCCAGCTTGCCAGTACACTGAGCTGATGACAAACAAGGACACACAATCTACAACAAACAAGATTTGAAGTCTATGAAAAGCCTCAAAGTACTTTTCATGGCAAGTCTTTAGCAGTCTAAAGTTCCAGTTTAGGGAGAATCCATGTGCAGAGTGCCTCCAAAAGCCCAGACGATGATGGATCCAAACAGAGAAGGCTTTGGCAACAATGATATGTTCCTAGCAAAGGCTCTTCACCTTTGCATCAGCTTAAAAGGGAAGGCATGACTGTAAGACACCCTCTCCGGATCGCGTGACAGACAGGGGCCTTTAGCCTTTCAGCAAGGCCCCTGTCTAAACAGGGTATCACTGCTCAGCCTCCCAACCTTGACGCTTCAACCTGGGTAACCCTTCTGCAAACCCCACCCCACCTCTGTCGGGTTCTCACGGACAGCTTCCAGCCTCCCTGCCTGCCAAGGACAAACCAGCAGGTGGACAGGGAGTTGGGTGACTTCCCCTGGCTCTGCTCTGAGAATACTGACAAGAGATAAGCTCACACAGATTCTGACATTCCGGAGGCTGAATAGGCCCAAGCCCTTCCAGGCTACTTCTAATCAAATACTGGCTGTAACCTACGAGGCCCACTGCCGTGCTGAAGCCGGGCCCTGACACAAAGAAATATTTTGAGAAATGAAGTATTCAGAGAGTACTCCCTAAGGTTTTACTTTGACACCTGAAATACTCTTGGCTTGTTTCAATAAACTGTTTCCTAGCAAATGTTGATATCTCCGCTTCTCTGAGTTGTTGTTTTTCCTTCCAGCACTTCACAATTAATCTCTGACAGGGTTTGTTTAGAAACAGAACCTGTTTTGAATTCTGTCAGTGTCATATAATATGTTAGATACATCTGACTGAGCATCTCCTCTGTTATATTTCTTGGGAAAGAATCAGTCATCAAAACCCACTCCAACTTGCTGCACTATTTTGCATCCAGACTGAGTGCCCTCAGCTGAGAGGCAGGGGATTAAATACAGATAGAAACAGATGACTTCCTCGCCCTTTCTGGCAATCCTTCCGAAGAGGGTCGAGGCAGTTCACCACAAAATAAAACTGAGTCTGTCTCTTGCTATAAATAGTGCATGCAGTGATTTGTGAAAGGGCTGTGGAGGTCAGGTATTTCAGAAGTCCAGAATATCTTCAGTGACAGATTATAGTTTTCCAATTAATGTGACCATATGTGACATTTAATGAAAAAAATAACATCTGAGGGAGGTGTGTAGGAAAGGCCTAAGTCTTAACTAGCCCTGGCTATGGAATCTTCATCCAGAACTCATTGAGGCCAGAGTGTTTTCCTTCCATTAGAGTAGCCATCTGTGCCTGCTGGTGGCCTCTTTGTGGCTGTGCAGCTGGATGCTTGCGTGGCCGTGCCATATGTGCCCTGGCGCCATTGCACAGGCATCCCTGTGTGTGCTGGAAAGGATTTAAAGATTCCCCTCATGGAGGTGGGGAAGGTGCTAGCAAGAGGCCAGGAAGAAAAAGGGAGCAGGAGGCAGCCTCTGAAAGCAGCAGACCAGGATGGAAGAGACCAAGAAGGAGCCAGCTGGGTAGCGGCCCTCCTTCCCTCGAGGAACCCCCATGTAAAGGGTGACTAGGTAGTCCCTGAGGCTTTAGCAATTAGCACTAGGCCCCAAGGATATTAGTCTGATTTCCCCCTTTACATCCAAGGACAAGCAGACTCATCTTCAGAGTCTGGCCCTCCTCCTGAAGGAGATTCACGTATTCTCCAACATGTATGTGAGGGCCCCACACACATGAGAAAGTGAAGCAACCTTGGCCTTAGGTGCTTGCCTACCAAGCTTGGATGACCCCGGTGGGCAAGGGGGGGGGGGTTATCTCATCATTAGCATGTATTCTCAGAGTTTCCACTGTTGAGTCCAAAGAGGGGAGGAGGAGATCCGGATTATGTCCTGGTGTTCCAGTGCTGAAGCTCAGGTAACTAGAGCATGTGGAGGTTCCTTCAGATAATGAGGGCAGTTGCCTCTCTGCCTCCTTCTCTGTCTGCTCCCTCCCATTGACCTTCTGTGTAACAGCAAAACAGGCTGAAGTCACATGGTGGTGTGCGGAAATCCCAAAGATGCTCCACCAAAAAGACAAAGAACAAGGAAAGGCTAACACCTTTCATTTCAAAGCAAGCATTATTAAGCAAGCATTATTCTCCTCTCATCAGTGGCTTTCTAGAACTTGATGGATATATTTGTACCAACCCTTCCCTCCTGTAAATGGCACATAACAATAGTCAACAGCATTCTGTGTACTATTTTCAAAAAGCTTAAACGCTTTAGCAGGTTTTTTGGCTCTCTTATCCACAGCTGTATTATTTTAACCACAGAGAGTGTGAAGGAAATGCATATCAATGAAAACTTAACACATAATAATAAAGTGTCTTCTTTCCTCATGAAATGTGCTATTGTGCAGAATCCTCCTTGATTTTCCACATTACAGATAGATAGGCCAGGGCACCTGGGCCCACTGGGAGTCTGCAGTGCACCCCCTGCTTGGCAGGACTGACACCAAGCCAAGGGGGAGACCAACCTGCCCCATCCATTGGCCAGAAAAGGAGCAGTTGCAGGGAGCTCGCTTCCCCTTCCCTGCCAGAAAAAATACTTGGATCCAACTGCAAGTTGCCCTGGGACTTCAGAAGTTAAAGGGGAAGAATACTCTGGCCCCATCCATCAGCCAAAGGAAAAGAGCCAGCAATTGTTATTCAAGAAATAACACCAGCAAAGGAAGATCAGCTTGGCCTGCAATGCATTTAAATGCCCACTTATAGCTCACTACCTTGTTCTGGCCTTGAAAAACTGATCTTTCTTTTCCCACTCCCCTTCCCTTGTGTGTCTCGACTTTTTAGTTTGTAAGCCTGATGGCAGGGCCTGTCTCTCTCCTTGATTGATATGAGCTGCATTGGGAGACAATAATTGTCTGAAAAAGGGATAAAAATGCAGTAGATAAATGAATAATATAGAGATAAAGATGTATAGGACTGCTTATATTTCCCTAAAACAATACAAGCAAAATAAACTACCAGTATTACAAATTTAAGAAATATAACAGATAAGTTACTTTATCATTTTATATCAGTGTTATATCTGTATCTATCTAGGAATGTAAGATAATTTTGTTTCTGCTCGCAAAGCATGTGAACATGCCCTGTTTGCAAGCCTAAATGTGAGCACTAGCAAGAGAAGATGTTAGCCAATATGTCTGCAAATTCTCAAACAGGTGGTCACATTTGAAAAATATGAAAATTTTGATGAGAAAAACATTCGCAATTGCACAACTTTAAAAATGCACCCTTTCACACATTAATCTATGGGGAAATATGTGCAACTTTGGAAATTTGCCCAAATTTGAGATTTTTGCTCAACTTTCACATTCAGTCATGTGTGTTTTGTGCAATTTTCCCATTTGCGCAAAACAAACAACAGTTGTAACTGCAAGCCCAAATTGAGGAGAGACAAGCATTGAGCTGATGTTCAGAGAATCGCGGTGAACTCAAAACATAGCTTGTTCCCCAATCCCTATATCTATCGTGTTTCTGTCTATCTATTGAACAATCGATCGATAGATCAATCTGTCTGTCTGAGATATGTATAAGAGAAAGGGGAGAAGCAACAATTAATCATTTAGCTAACCTCAGTCAACTAACCTTCATCTGGTAGTTGGTTGCGTTGTTATCCTAGAATTGGATTGACTGAAAAATGAAGGACAAGATTAAGGACAGCCAAAAATAGGTTTGGGTTTGTTTCAGTCCTTGTACTTCCTCAGATATGTTGGCATTTATTTCTAAGCTCTTCTTCTTCATCATCATATTCAATCCAGCTAAAGGTAAGCACTTTAGGGCACAATCCTATCAAGAAAGGCAGCTGCCTCTGAACTCAGAGGCGACTGCCTATCCTAAGCAGAGCAGAAGAAGCATGGAGGGGATCATTCCCTCCACGCTTCTCCTGCTCTGCTTTTTTGGCTAGACAGCCTACTGCGGCTGTGTAGCTGCAGGAGCACAGAGCGGGGAAGGAGGCTGCTGTACGACACATTGGATGTGTCGTTCATGCAGCTACACCCTCCCTGCCCCAGAACGCCCCCAGCCATGCTTCTTTTTGGCTGCTCCACACAGGCTCCGAGGTCGGTTCCCGGAAAATGGCATATCCTATGGCTGTCTAGCCGCTGTCTAGCCACTGTCTAGCGGCCATAGGAATGCTCTCTTAATGCTGCAATCATATACCCACTTACCTAGAGGTAAGCCCCATTGAAATCACCGGGACTTAATTTTGCATAGACATGTATAGGATTGTGTTGTTTAGCCACACTGACTCTTTAAAAGAGTTGGGTGCATGGTTAAGTCTCTCCCATTGAAATCAATGAGACTTAAAAGTGGTTCACTGGTTGGATTGGGCTCATTGGGTTTGTAATCTATCATTATGCAATAGTTAAGCAGAAGTAAAGTGTGTCATGTAAAATTCCTGTGAAAACATGAGTGAATTGTCAAGGCTGATCACTGAAGTCGAAGGTCCTGTCAGGAGTACAAGAGACTGCAGGCTTTTTCTTCTTCTCTGTACTAAACTGTAATATGTTTTTTGACAGATGAGGTTTTTCTGTTACCACTACCTTCCATGGTCTTTAAATGACATGAGTCTGACCACCTTTTTCAGAAGTTAGACTCTTTCAAGACAATTCATAGTTAATTCTTCACCTAATGTGTATAGTTCTCTCAGCCTGTTTATTAATACGTTGACGTTATCGCAAGAAATATAACAGAGGTCATATGTATTCTTTAGCATTTTAAAAATACAGGAACATCCAACACCATCTAGAATATGAATTGTTTTTATTTGATATTCCCTCTCGCATTACATCCCCCCCCCCCGTATCAATGTAATTTTCTAGGCTCAGATTAGAAAGTATTTACAGTATGGAATCTGGAGGCAAAATCAGAACTGTATAGTATCCATTGACTAGTTGGGCATGATTTTAATTAGGGTTTATGCATTTTAAAGGAATTTGTCTTCTTGTTTCTTACCACTGGGATAATGGATGGTGTAAGCCTGGGGTTCCCAACACAATGTGCCTGTGGACACTTCCCTTGGTGCCCGCCAGACTCTGTGCCTCTCCTGTTTTTTTAAAACATTTTTTGGCAAGTTACTTTTCTCTTAGCCTCATCAGTTTGCTTTCTAGGAATATGTGTCTTGTCAATGGGCATGCCCGCCGTGGCAGCCATTTTGTGAAACAGGAAGCCCTCCAATGGCAGTCATTTTGTGAGAGCTCTCACAACACTAACTCAAAATTCCAATGTGCCCATTGTCCCAAAAAGGCTGAGGACCCCAGATGTAAGCTTTCATTATTCTTAGGTTGTATATAATTGGTCCATAAGCTCATAACAGTTTCCCTTGTTTCATGCTCCTCATTATGTTGCAGCTGGACAGCTGGCTGGTAACTCTTCCGTAGAGATGTATCGCCAAGTGCTATTGTCTGGCTGCCGCTGTGTTGAGCTGGACTGCTGGAAAGGCCGAACAGCTGAAGAAGAGCCAGTCATTACGCATGGATTCACCATGACAACTGAAATATCCTTTAAGGTACATTTTTAGGGTGTCCTTAACATTATTATGTGCAAACAGATTTACAACATGAAATACCTGTACTGATTACTGTCTTGGCTGAACTATGCACTTCGGTTGTGATGTGTGTGTGTTGATGGTGGTGGGGAGAGCGCATAAGGTAGAGGGGAAAATATGGGAATGTCTCCAAGTGCATTGTAGTGTATGTGTTGGAAACACAAGGTGTAAGGCTTCGCTGAACCTTTCAGTTCAATACACAGTCCTGGAGAACTTCAGTAATTGAATTACCTTGCCATGCACAGGGTGTGTGTGTGTGTGTGCGCGTGTGTGTGTGCGCGTGTGCATGCATTCATATATCCTTTCTTTAGGAATCATAGGAAGGAGGGTGTTCAGTTCAATACACACTTTTCAAATAAAGAAAAAACTGTAAATGTAGTGACACATCCATAGGGATGTGGAAATTGACATAGTACGGTTACAAATGGATCCATGAAATAAATACAGAATATATTCTCTTCTAAGAGCACCCCATTATATTTAATGCCAAGGAGTGACTGTGGTGAATATGGTACTGATGTCGTCCTTGACTAGTCTAAGGAAGGCCATGTGACTCAGTCTCTCTGCTTTGCATCCCTGCAGACAGAAGTCCCGCTTCTTGTGGAATTGCAAGGAATTTGGGCAGCTGTGCAACAGCAGTGGTGTAGTGGTACATTTAAAGGGCAGGGGCTCATCATGAGTGTGTGTGTGTGTGTGTATAAGCTCCTCGGAGTAAGCTCCATTGAACTAAACTCCATTGAACTAAGCTCCATTGAACTAAGCTCCATTGAACTTAGCAGTAGGGATGTACGAAAATCACTTACCTGTTCGTGGATTATGTTTATGGTGGGGGGGAGGCGTTCCATCCCTCCCCCCGGAATCCTGAACGGGGGGAGAGGCGCTCCGTTCCTCCCCCCTGGAATCCTCCTTGGCCGGCTGTGCTCTGCGGCAGCACCGCGGAGCAGCTGGCCAGGCCCAGCCAGGCCAGAGCCGTCCGCAGCCGGATTTCCGGCCGCGGAGGGCTCTGGGTGGAAAAAACAAACCGCATACGCAAATGGCAGCAGCTACGGCCGCCGCCATTTACGTTCCTTATTTTTGACGTCTTAATCTACATAAATATTTATGTAGACGAAGACGGAGAAAATAAGGGGAACGCAAATAGCGTAGCGGACGCTATTTGCATTCCCCTTATTTTCGCCGTCTTAGTCTACGTAATTATTTACATAGACTAAGATGGCCCAAAATAAGGGACGCAAATGGCGGCGGCTGTAGCCGCCGCCATTTGCATACGCCTTTTTTTTTTTTTTTTACTCAGACGTTTTAGGCTACGTAAAAACTTACGTAGCCTATCACGTGTGTGTAAAAAAAAAAAAAACTCCAAATGGCGGCGGCAGCTGGTCGGAAGACCAGCCGCCAAAGATGCCGCTGGAGCCACTGCCGCCCGGAAGATCCACCCCCGGTAAGTCTCGTCCCGGGGGCATCCGCGGGGGGCAGGCCGTTCCGCCACAGATTTCGGAGGGCCGAATGCACTGGCATTCGGCCTCCCCGAGATCCGTGGCGGAATTCTCTGCCATCCCTACTTAGCAGTGCTTTCATCTGACTCCATAGGTTCAAATTCTAAACACATTGAGCTCTAACAAAAGATCCTCAGCCAGTTGAAATGCAGCCTTTTAGCTTTTAATTAGAAATGCAAACAATCTTGTCAATAAGCGACACCATTTAAAGTGCTAGCATGAAGTAAGAACCTCTATCAAAGAAAAGGAAAGAAGTACCCAGCCCCTATTTGATTATTTTCCTCATTCTCTGACTTCCTCTACGCTGACCTGTCACAAACAATCGTAAAACCTGAAAGCCCCATTATCACCTCATTCTCCTCTCAGAGCAAGGAGGGTCTGCCAATTACCTTAGTGTTCTGACAGATGACATCACAACTTCTGATCTGAGAAAAGTCCTGGAGCTGCACTCCCCTGCCTTCACCCTGGGAGAGGCCTGAGATGAGTGTTACCACTCTATCCCATGATGGGATGGGGATCCATGATGATTGGGACCCCCAATTTGTAAACATGCAAGGGTCTTGCTTCATAAACATGCCTGATAACTAACAGCAGCACACAGCCCTGTAGGACAAATTTTGCAGCAGCATAGTTGACCAGTTGTGCCCTTTTTCAGAAAAGGACCAAATCCCCCAAGAATTTGTATATCTGATATCAAATTCAAGTATGCCTCCCATGGCCTGAAGCCAGATAAGGTATGTGAACAGTTTGTCTTACAGCCCAACCCTGTGCTCCAGCTAAAATGGCTGCCACCACACTTCTGCTCACATCTGTAAAAGTTAGTTGGTATTCTGTCCTCAGAAACCTAGTTGTCTTCCTCTTCTTCATTCTGTGTGGTTCCTTGAAGCAGTGCTGGGCTAGTGATTTGGTCTTTCATATATGGCTTCTATGCTTTCCCCAAAGAGACGTGTTTGCTTCTTTATTTGAGGGATCCTGCATTATGGAATAGGGAGAATTCATGGGGTGCAGATCTGGGGATACCTTGTACTGTTAAGTTCTGTTTAGGGAGGTTGTATGTGAGGACATACGGAGGAAAGTCTTGTGTATGTGTTGCTTTCCTGCCACTTGAATGTATATTTCAAATGGAGTATCTGTGGTGTTCTAGTGCATTGGTGTATCTCCATTTTTCACAACAACTTCACAATTTTTCAGTAAAGCACCACATTTACACTAGTTGTGGACTCATACATAGTAATCATTTTCAGATATGGAGGCATGTGCTGTTGCACATGTATGTGCATGCGCAGACAATTGTGCATGGTATAAAACACAGTGACTAGTAGAACTATCATGCATTTTTCATAAAGCCACCATATACACCATTTGTAAGCTAATACGTAGAGATAATGTTCTTATATGGAGGCACGTCTTACAGCACTTGTCAATTTGAGCATGGTACAACACACAGTGACTCATAACAAGTGTGGACTTTTTCATAAAGTCATCCAATTGGGTTGGGTGGTAAGTTAAACTTTTCCCATAGCTGTGGTTTTAGACCATGGCAAACATGCCTGAACTTGATTCTGGATATATAGCTTCTTGGGAAACTGGTGCTATGGGCATGTCTAACCAAAGGAAAGAAGGAGCAGTTCATTCTACTCATGCTAGTTTAAGAGAAGGGGTGTTAAAGGGAGTTCGGTTTTTAGTTTCTAATCCCCACCCTAGTTTTATCTGATTTTCTCTGCATGGGATAGCAGTGTGACTATTTAAACAAAGTGTGGTTAATGGGGACATGAAATACCTTGATGTTGATCAAGTCACAGATACCTTGCTTTCTGCTTTGCCACTATCAGCAAAATTTGCCCAAGGTCATTGATATCATTACTTCCCCTTTGTTTGGCTATTTTAAGGGGCATATTTATTCTCTGTAATATCTGTAGGATAAAACAGGTATACATTAGTTTAGAATATAGCCCCTGATTATGGATAAATCCAGAAGTGGAGATCTGGTAAAATGAGCTTGTACCTTATTTTGACATAAACTAACAGCAAAATAGCCAACTTTCTATCTGGGGATGCTACTGTAGAGAATTGAAAATTACCACTAATTTTAAATAACAAATATTTGATGGACATATTTAAGGCATTCCTGTTTTATTACTGGTAAATCATGATTTGGGTATGGTGCTAGCTGCAGAATTAAAATTAATGCCCCCACCATGTTTCTGTAGGTTAATTGCAGATAGATAGATGATTCCTTAAAGAACATACTATACAAAGGAATATGTGTTTACTTGTATACTGTTTCAGTCCTTTTTTTCATTTTTCATAAAATTATCCAAAGCATGGTGACTGAGACAATGTGGCAGAGACAGTTGCAGGAAAGTGTATGGCTCCCTACTCCTTAATTCATATTATCACTACCCTTCAGGTTTCCCTTGTAGTATTTCAGCTGATTTTCCTGAAAGTTATCTATAGACTGTTCCAGAAGCAATGCCCGTTGGGTTTTTAAATAACAGTCTTCTCACATAGCTAGGTTGTTGATGTTGTATATAATTCACTCCACGGTTTAATTTCCAGATTTATACAAATCCACTTTGTGGAATTTTGAACAGATCCGAAGGAAGTAGGATGAAGACAGACAAACACTCTAAGTGTGGTGAAAGTGTTTTCAGTACATATTCTCTGCCTGCAAAAGAAACACATCCAAATGCAATAAATGGGCTGAAGCCACTTCTGCACATTTAGAATATCTATCATCCTCCAGTGCTTCATTCGTCAGCAATCCCCATCAGTCCCTGTGGAAATGAGCCCCTGTACCCAGGCCCTTTCCTACTACCTGCCAATGGCTTCATGTCATCTTCCCCCATTCTATCACAGAGCTGGGATAATGACTGTATTACTGCATGGGGTGGACTTCTGCTGAATAGAACTATGACCCCCAGTGTAATAATCAAATCCATTCTATTATTTGATCAAATAATCAAGTTATATATTTGGCTAACAAGTTATTTTCATAATTCCACACATACAGAACTTAGTCATCTACAAATGTGGCATTTTAGTTTGGAACTAAGTGTCATAGCCCTTTGGTGTTTTTACAATAATGTTAAATGGGCTGGTGCAAAGATAAGTCTGTGCAAACATGGATGAATGTCTCAAGTCCTCTATATTGCTCTTGGTAGATTTCTTCTGTTTGGGGGCTTGTTATGTCTGGCAACCTTGGCAGATAGAATTGAATAGACAGTGAACATGGTGTCAGGCTGAAAAGCATGGAACCAAAAGCTGTTCTTGACTAAATAGTAGACTATTGATGTATTTGTTTCAAGTCCCTGTAATGGACAACAAACATATTATTTTTATTTTATTTATTTATTATACTTTTAAGCTGCCCAATAACCCAAGTTCTGTGAGCAGTGTGAAATACATTAAAAACATAAAATATAAGCAATAAAACAGTGAATAAAAACAGCATACAATGAAACCAAGATAACTTGCATTTCTTCAGCATGAAGGATGGGTTCCAAGGAACCATGAAACTTAATTCCCTGTGCCCAAGGGAGCTTTACGCCACTGTGTATTGAACAGCCATTCTGCACGCTATATGACACACCCTTTTTGAATCTGAGGGGAGTTTCAAAAGCTGTTTCTGATATTCCATGGGATGTGGGCCTGCTGTTTAAAGGAGGGGACTCATAAAACCCACTAGGCATGGGCAAGCCTTTGGGCATGCCTAATGTAGCTGTTGAATCTGGCCAACCAATAAATACTGTTAATTGAAGGTGTCTGCTAATTGGTTCCATTGTCAAACTGCTTTTACCATTGAAGACATTTCTCCTAAACTCATTGGTTGAACATTAGGAGGAACTTCCTGATGGTAAGAAGAACAGTTTGACAATAGAATCAATTTACCTGGGGGGATGGACTCTTCCTAGCTAGAGGTTTTCAAGCAGGGGCTAGACAGCCATCAGTTGAGCATGCATTAGGTCTGGATTTCATGCATCGAGTAGGGAGTCAGACTATATGGCCTCCTAGGCCCCTCCAGTGCTATTATTTACACCAACCTGATTTCACATCCTGGAATACCCCTGTTTTGTTAGTTGTGTGAATCACTGCCCTGGAAATCTCTAGTCAATAGGAGGGCATCCATTCCTTCTACCATAAAAATGGATGCCAACCTTACATGTTCCCCCCTCCCCTCCTACCCCCATGCCCAGGAAAATGAATAAACCAAGATTCAGTTTCTGCTTTGCAGATTCCTGGTTTGTCGTTGCATGAGAACCAGGAATCATAATTTAAAATGAACCCTACTCAGTTGCTAAACAAGCCAACAATGAACCCTGGATTGTTTTGCAGGCTTGTTTAATGAACTAGAGTTTACTGTAAAAAATTCCTGGTGTTCAGGCAATGACACTCCAGGGATCTGCTAAAGCAAAACTGAATTCTTGTTTATTCTGTGGAGGAGGAGAAGGGGGAGTGTTGAGCTTGGCTGTTAGCACAGGCTCCTTTCTGCTCGTGCAGGTTGCACTTAAACCATGGTTTAGCACTATGTGCAAATGCAGCCAGTGTTACATTCACAACATCAAATATGTCTCCACAGTTTCAAAAGCATTTATGGAGTACAATAATAAAAACAATTATAACAAAATAAATATCATCTACTGTTACCCTCATTATTTGGAACAATGAGATCAAAAACTTTAAAATCCCCTTAATGCAAAAGATTAACAACCAGAGCAAATTAAAACAAACCCCCTCAAACATATCAAAAGAACTGTGTTATATAAAATGCCTGATGAAACAGGCTGGTATCAATTAAAATCTATGTGCAAGGCAGTGGAGAAGAATATTTAACTATTTATTGGAGCATAGGTCACAAAATCATCAAATAGATCTGTTTCCTTGGACTTTACAATATGTATAATATAAAGTCTTGTAAAAATTTAAAACTGAGCTGTGAAGCAATAGTAAAGGACACATATTACCTATGCGCCAGCAATATGTTCATTACTATGGCTTTCAAGACATATTTTAATTTGTACCAGCCTGTCTTAATAGACCAGTTACATAATAGAAGTGGTTTGTTTAACTCTCCCATGTGGATTCCTTAGCCCATTACATCAGTCCAACATCCAGGCCACTGTCCTATACACAGACTCATCTGGGGAATATGTCAATGGGCCTTCCAGTAGAACTGCTTAGGATTGCACTGTTAGTGTCCTGTATTTGATCTAAATTTTGTATTAAGTTGTTTTGACGTGCCTTCTGAGATGTATTCTTTTCCCTTCCATTACATGCTGGTTGTTAGTCTTCTGCATTTTCATTAAAATTTGTTTTAAAGTTTCAACCTTATTATTACAAACATACAGGGCAACAGTACTCTGTGTGTGTGTGTGTGCGCGCGCACACACACACTTCTTTGTGGAGCAAAGGCTAACACTTTGAAAAATAATCTCATTCCATTTGTTGTGGACTACCATCCTGCTGGGGCTGTGGTGGCTTAGTGGGTAAGACGCTGAACTGCAGGCCGGAAGGTTGGCAGGACAGCAGTTCGAGACCCAAGTGCTGCGTGACAGAGTGAGCTCCCGTCTTCAGTCCCAGCTCCTACCAACCTAGCAGGTCGAAAGCAAGAAATTGCAAGTAGATAAATAGGTACCGCTTTGGCGGGAAAGGTAACAGCATGCCAGCCACATGACCACGGAAGCATCTTTGGACAGCGCTGGCTCTTTGGCTTAGAAATGGAAATGAGCACCACCCCCTAGAGTCGGACACGACAGGTTGGGGACCCCTTTACCTTTACCATTAGCTACCCCTAATTACCACAAGATAATTAAAGATAGTTACCCTATTATATCTTATTGTGCTCATTTAACGGAAGCCATTGCTTCTCCACCATGCATCGCATTCAGAAAACAACCCAATCTGTGTAAATTGTTGGTTAAAGCTGTACTTGCACAAGATATTTGCAACCCAGGATCATACCACTGTAAATCAACATGTTGCATTACCTGAAGCTACCTCCAAGACACTACTTCTATCAGGGGCACAATTACTAACAAAACATAGTGCATTAGACAATTGTTAACATGCACTTCTACTTATGTGGTTTATTTAATTGAATGTTAAAAAATGGATGTCATATGCAATATGTAGGAAAACTACAACCAATGCAAGAACAAGAATCTGTAACCGCAAATCTGTGATTCTTACCAAAAAAAACTGGAGCAGCCTGTTGCAAGACATTTCAACTGTCTTGTGCATCGTCTCTCAGATTTACAGTTGGTTCCAATAGCACAAACTAAAGACCCTGATATGCTTGACAAAAGGGAAAATTTCTGGATCTATAGACTCAGAACTATATGACCAAATGGCCTTAATCTGGAGGACAATTCATAGGCATTACACCAATCATACCTCTGGGTTTTTTCCTAAGGAGTTTTCATCTCCAGGCATTCCAAACTGCCACTCCTGATACCCATTTAACAGCGCAGCTACTGATGAGGGCAGAAGCCAAAATATTTACCTGAAAATATATTGTTAATACTCTGTTGTTAATCTTTCTGTCTTTCATATATACGTATATATACATGCAGACACACATATTGTTCTCTGTAACTGCTTTTGAAGTAGTGGATGCTAAAAGCACACTGTGTGTATAAGTGATATATATTATCAGAAGGCAGTGTCCCTGCTTTCTAAATTAAACTGAGCGGTAACTGGGGAGAAGGGCTTCTCGCTAGTGGCACCCCACCTTTAGAACACTCTTCCCAGGAAGTCTTGCCATGTTTGGTCTGTTCAGCACCAGGCAAATACCTTTTTATTCACCCAGGGTTTTAAAACCTTTTAAGCCACTGTGGAAGCTCTTATTTGCTCTGATTGATTGATTGATTGATTGATCATGTTTTATCTGCTATTTATCTAGTTGTTTAAGTGACATTATCTTTCCTTGTTAACCCTGAACAAGGTGTTGAATGGTTGTGAGATGTAAATTTAAATGAATAAATAAAATCTTGTGATGAGGTGTTTATCACTAGGTTCTTGTTTACTGATTAGTTTAGCCTTTTAATTTAGCATAGTAGTACTTCCAAATGTTTTAATGTCATTGTTTCATAGTGATCCTCAAAGAATAACACCAAAAAGCCTCAGACACTTTATATGTGATCATATATTTTAGATTTTTAAGCACAAGCTTGTGGCCTTGCCCCTTTCTGATTTTTTTTACCCATTTCTTTTGGATCTGTAGAGAATCTCAGGATATTTTGACTAAGCCCATTACAATTCTGATGTCACTGGCATGAATATCACTTTGAAAATGTTATTGCCGCTTTGCTCTTCAGCTTGACAACATACAATGATATATAAAGAGCAAAATGGCAGAGAACTAACATATCACAGGGTGTGTGAATCAATCAGTGGCTGATGAGTGCAGGGTCATTCATCAGCATGTTCTTGGACCATGGCTACCCATGTAATAGGCATTCACTTAGGGTATTATTTTTTCTGACAAATAGACTTGACATGTGCAGAGATACGAATCTAATGCGACCTTGCTGTAATGCACTTCGACTCTCCTGATTCTTTCCTTATTTCATAACTGAGATAATATGGGAGGCTGAGATCTGAAGAGCCATGAATTTATTTCCAACCCCCTGACATTTTCCTTGTAAAATACAAGGCGAGTTCTGTATTTCTTCTAGTCAATTCAAGAATTTTTTCAGTCACAATCTGGATTTTTTTTTAATCTTTTCCTTCCCTTCCTTGATTAAGGTACATTCGTAGCAATGGTCAGTGTCTAATGCTGTCCCCATGCTAGCGGGCTCACCAGTAGTGCAATGAGAAACTAACAAATCCTACAGCAATCAGAAATGAGGTGAAACACTCTTTTCTGGGACGGGGCAGGTCAGCAGAGTTTACAGGAGGGATCTCTGCTGACTTGTCCCATTCTGGAAATGAGCATTTCTGCTCATTTCCAGGCTTCCTATTGGAAGCACTGGTTCCTGTTGCACTTGCAGTGGCAGTGGGTCCCACTAGTGCAACAGAAACAGTGGGAGCACAGCAGCAGTATTGGATATTCCCCAATATATTCGCAGGCACTAGAAGCCTCAAACGTAATACAAGCCTACCTCACACCACTTGTCAATTGCTGAGCCATCTCAAATATGTCTCCTATGGATTTGTTCTTGTACCATAACATACCCTTCCGTAGTTCCCTCCCACTGTTTAGTACAGTTATGAGTGCTGGCCTGGCAAAAGGATGTTAATGCTCAGTTTGATGGGTTCCTTAATGGAGTGAAGGACTAGAAAAAAAAGTTGGAGATTTCTCTGAAATGGTGATGCATCCAAAGGAAGTGATGCATCCTCGGTCCCCACCCCACCTGGGGTGGGGGAGGTCTTCATTAAATTATGAGAGAACAATAAAAGTGGGCAGGGTTTGGGACACAGAACAGGAACAGAGACTTTTAGACCAGTGAGGCAGAAGCTATAGTTGAGACACAGACAGAGAGAAGCAATGAGAGTAAGCTGAAAGCTGAAGCCAGCTTTTGGGGGTGCGAGTAGCTCTCTGCTGAGGGTGCAATGGATCTGCTGGCCTGCAAAGCTGTTCTCAAGCCATTTACCTCCACCCATGTTCAGTTTGTAAATAAATCCTAAGATTACAAAAGGCACAAATTGCCAGTGATCTTTCCTTCAGAAGGAAGCCAAACCCCAGTTAGCACTGTCCATGGAACGTCTCACTGGTCAAAGAGGTAGTGAATACGTAGTTAACCTTTTCAGGGACTCCCAGTTGTTCCATTCGTGAAACAGAATTTTATTCTGTAGAATGTGCACAAACATCACTCCTCTTACTTAAATGTCTATAGAGAGGTGGATTAACAATCATGCCAATATTAATAAAGGGAGTTCTCCCCCACCCCAATAAATTATGTATTTAATTCTTTGCCCTCCCCCTTAGGCTGTAAGCAAATGCTAACCATTTTGAGATGGGAAATAATTATTTGGATACGTTTAACACAGAAGCAAAATTATACAAATAATATCTTATAAACTTATAAATTTGAGGCTCTTATAACCATTTTGGAATTGTATGATACCATTTCTGGTGTTTTTTTAATACAGATTTTTATTGAATTTAAGTAATATTAACAAAGCAAAATAAAACAAAACCAAAATAGAAACTAAAATAAAACAAATTCCATCAGGATTATATCTTCTTACCATACAGTTATATCTTCATGTGTGTACAGAGGTCACAGGTAATTCTTGTCAATGCTACTAGATATTTTATCAGACGGACTCAAGATTATTCTTCATTGTATGATATCATTTTTTGGTTTTATTACTTATTTGTTATATTTCTGTCCTATCTTTTAGTCAATAGGTCTCCAAGGTAGATATAGATATAGATATAGATATAGATATCACATTTTAAAAGCTTCCAAAAGATAGATGTGAGGAATATGCATACCCTCCTACCTATGTTGAGCTGTTGAAAATTGCCCACACTTAATACAGTTGCTGTTTCTTCATCGCGCCATACTGGGAAATTGCCATGTTCCCAGATGTGAATAAATTAATGGTATCAATATCCCATCATCCTGAAGAATAGAATGGCTGCCTTCTGTACTACAACAGAGGTTAAGCCACACCTTGGGAAGGAAGAAGCTGCCTTCTATATTAGAACAGTTAAGTGCTCCCCACTTCCTTGGGGTTGAAAAAATTCCAGGAGCAATGCAATAGAGTCTTTGGGTTACAGAGTGCTGGAGAGTTATGGTGTCTTTTGTACAATTTGCTTTATTTACAGATGTAAAAGCAGAACAGAGTGGAGGCAAGTGGACTCCTTTAAATGGACAACACAGCCACTAACCCTGCATCAGATTCTTTTGCAGCAGCATCTCTAGTTTCAGCTAATGCCAACCAGAAACTATGCTTTTTGTCCCTCTCCCTTCTTCTCTGCACATTTGAACTGGCTGTTTTCACACCCACCCTCTCCTGCAAAGCTAGGCCTAGACCCTCCCCCCTCCCCCCCTGCCAAATTGATCTGTGGAATGGAGAGATTATACAATTGCTCCAAAGTGTCCTATCCCAGGGACACAAGAGTCCAAGCTTCTTGATCTTTTGGGGAGCTTAAGGCAATGAATTGTATGGGTAGACAATTAGAGTGACAGAGAAAAATGCATGCTAAATCAGATCAAACATGGGTTAGAACCCATCTTATGACCTATTCCATGGCTGTGAAGAAGTCTTTCTTTTCTTCCTCTGTTATAGCAGCACAATGTTGCCCAGCAGAGTTATTTTTTGTGGTTAAAGGGCTACTATATTCTGCTTCCCAAGTTAGAGAAAGGAAACCATCTAAAGTCTGCTGTGACATGTTTGCAAAATACTTTGCTGATAAAATTGCTCAGTCTCTGAGATGATTGAGGCAGCTGCTTGTTCAGTTCATGGAAGAGGTGGTTTATTCACCCTGAGGAGGTTGTCAAGTTACTTGGAGGGAGACAAGCCAATAACATGCTCCTTAGACCCATGTCTGTCCTGGCTTAGATAAGCTGCCAGAGTGGTGGTGGCTGATTGAGTGATGGAGATTATTAATGCCTCCTTGAAAGAGGACCATGTTCTGGCTTCTCTAAAGGAGGCTTCAACCTTTATTGAAGAAGCCACCACTGGCTCCCACCAACCTTGATAACTATAGGTCTGGGAGTGGGCGGTAGCCTCACAACTCCACGTTCTCTTGGATGCAGATAATCCAAATTCTCTTGGATTATCTAGATCCTTTTCAATCTGGATTCAGACCTGGTTTGGGGATGGAAACAGCCTTAGTCACTTTGGCTGATGATCTACACCAGGAGCTAGATGGGGACTTTGTCCCTGTTGGTTCTGCTGGACCTCTCAGCTGCATTTGATATAACTCACGATATCCTTTTGGGATGCTTGGCTGATATGGAACTTGGAGGCATTGTGCTGTGGTTCTTCCAGTCCTGTTTGGCTGAGCATTCCCAGGAGTTGGGGCTGAGGGTTGCTTGTCCCCTTCAGCACTAGCTTATGGGGTTCCTCAGGGTTCTATTCTGTTCCCCATACTGTTTAACATATACATGAAGTCCCTGGGAAAGGTCATCTAAAGTTTTGCAGCTGGGTCTCATCCCTATGTTGATGATACCCAACTCTGTCTCCTTTTCAACAGATGCCAAGGAGGCTGTAGACATCCTGTCTGGGTGCACTGAGGATGTGAGCAAACAAATGTAAAAGCAAAGGTGCCGTTTGTCAGTACACAGACCAACCTGGGATTGGGTGTACAGCCTCTTCTGGATGGGGTAGCACTCCCTCTGAAGGTTCATGTACACACCATGAGAATGATCTTGGATCCAGCACTGCTCCTGGATGGTCAGGTGGCAGTGATGGCCAGGAATGCCCTTGCCCAGCTTTGGTTGGTGCACCAATTGCATCCTTTCCTGGGGAAGGTGGATCTGGGCACAGTTATCCATGCCTCAGTCACCTCACATTTAGATGACTATAATGCTATGTAGAGCTGAAGAGTGTCCGGAAACTTCAGCTAGTGGAAAACATGGCAGTTAGTCCTTTGTCTGGTATGTGTTTTACAGACCATGTAACATGGTCTTGAAAGACCTGCACTGACTTCTTTGTTTCCAAACTCAATTCAAGGTGCTGGTTCTTCCCTATAAAGCCCTAAATGGCTTGGGGCCAGGGTATCTGAAAGACTACCTCCTCCCCTATGAGCCTGCCCAAAATGTGCATTCATCATCTGAGGCCTTGTTGCATGTCCCAACTCCTGGAGCGGTGAGGTCGATGGGCACTTATAACAGGCTATTTTCTGTATCAGCACCCCAGCTGTGGAACACGGTCCCCCAGGGAGGATAAGCTAACCTCCTCCTTAGGGTCCTTTAAATGGCTGATGAAGACAATATTGTTCCATCAAGCTTTTAATGACTAATGCCATTCTCCATTTTTACAGTTAAACTCCAGTTTAAAATATGTTGTAGACTTTTGTATTTCTATTATTTTAATCTTTGTACTTTTATTGTACATTATCTCAAGCACTCATTGAGTGGAGGGGTAACCCAAAAAGTTTCTAGAGAAATAAATAAGTTGTCCATTGAGGAAAATCATCCAAAGCTATTCATATTCTTTTGTCAAGTCCTCAGTTACCCATCAGGTGGTGCTTTAGGGAAAGTCATACTGATAGACCAGTTCAGAGTAACCAAGACAGCCTGAACTCATAACATCCCAAATCATGTGGGCTGGCTGGAGGGCGGGAGTGTTAGTGTTGGATGACTCTGTTAGATAAACAAATGCCAACCCTAGTCAAAGGTAGAGGTAGCCTTTAGGAAAAGTTCTAAACACTGACCTTTGGTAGACTCTGGTTTGCATGAGCAAAATAAGCTACGGCACATGCCAGGTGCCATTTGCCCAATTACCCACCTGGGCGTGGCTTGTCATGTTATCTAAACCCTGGCAGCATGGCTTGTTTGAGGGGGAAACAACTCTCAAATAACCCAGCAGCCCATGGGTTATTTGACAGTTCTTTCCCTCTTGAATGAAGCCCTGCTGCCTGGTTTCAGACAACACGACAAGTCGCACCTAGGCAGTGATTATGGAAATCACATTCTGCATGCATCTGGTACATGCCGTGATTTAAAGAAGCCGAAATAAGCATATTTTGTTTGGGTGAACTGACCCAATGTGTAAACATTCCTTTTCGTCATTTACCTACGCCAGTCACAAGCCTGAAATGTGTTAACTGAAGTAACAGAATCATATTGAAAGGAAACCTTTTGAGATGCAAAAAATGCCATCACGCAATACATGACTATTGTAATTATGCAAAATAATTCATAAAGGGCATAGCTTTAGGCATACGGTTGTGCCCTATAAAGACAGAATTCTAAGTGTGAGCTGCAGTTTGTTCTCTCACAGGCAGAATTGAAAGAACATCATAGCATGTTTGAAGAAATCAAGCTGAGACTAACTTATTGCTAGTGGAGCCTCCTTAGTCCTTTCAAACTTATTTAGAACACAAAAATGTGGGTGTATTTCTGGGAAGTCATCAAAATGCTTTTGTTTGTGTGTTAAATCATTTTTATCAGAAAGAGAAATGTGTTTTTGCCCCCACTTCAAATCCCCAATCTCTCTTATTACTGCTTCCCTTCCCCGACCAGGAAGTCATAGAAGCGATTGCTGAATGTGCATTTAAGACATCTCCTTTCCCTATCCTCCTCTCTTTTGAAAATCACGTGGATTCGTAAGTAATTGAAATATTTTCATAAAGAATACATTTTAATAAATATTGCAAGAGATGTGGAATATTGAGACTATTTAGTTATCATAGTTTGCAGCAAAGGGTAAAGACAGACATTCTAAAGTGTGGCAGAAGTGGTTTGGACATACATTCGCTGCATAGCGAGACATCTGTTTGCGTGGCAGAAAATGGGTTGTGTCTAATGTTAATCCTACTTAGAGTAAACTAGGGATGTGTGAATCAGCAAAACTCAAGCTCGCTGAAATTTTCCAAATTCCATCTTGACGCTCATTGGAACTCCATATCAGATTGCAAGCTTTGTTTTTTTCTCTTTTCACATGAAAATTCATCCATATTTCTGTGCAAATTCTTCCAAATGGACACATCAATTGTGTGCATCTTTGAAACATATGCATTCTTCTCCCATTGATTAAAGTGTATTTGTGTGCATTTTTCAAAAGTACGCATATTTTTCATGCACATTTTTCAAATGGACATATGCTGTCAAACACATTCGGGAGGCCTACGAATCTCACTGCAAGCTCAGAAATGTACAGACTGTGACCGCGCTTTGTGTCTCAGTCAGTGTTTGACTGAAAGCTGCAAACTGGGTAAATCTTGATCAAAAATGAACTGAAACGAATTTCTCATACATCCCTAGAGTAGACTGATCAAAGTAAGTGGGACTTGCATACAGCCCAATGTGTGTTCAAACAACTTTCAAGCACACTTCAGAATGTATGAATGTGTTTCCCCTAAATAGCAGGCGTGTTTGTAAAATAATTGTCACTGAAATGCCTTAATCAAGACACATACAAACATGTAACAATGCTATTGGTGCTGAATATCCAGCCTTTGAGATGTGTGTATTTTATTGTTTGGGGGAAGTTTTGGATTAAAAGTTTGGGGGTTCAGCTGCTATAAAATGGCCTGGATGCAAAACACTAACCAAAACTTTTTATTGGGGGTTCTAGTAATCGTTCTAGGGTTAAGAAATAACAGCTGATCTGCTTAAATTAAATTGAGTGTTCAGAGTGTCTAATAAAACCGTATGTCACCCATAAGCCAGAAACCATCATCGAAGCCCCTTCCTCCAGGAGCTTTTCTGATAGTACAGATGTTCATGGTGTTGTTTGGTCTGCAAATGAACAAAATAATGCAATTTTATCATTTAGCCTCAACAGCCCAAAATTAGAATTAATATGTAACCCCCAACACACAATATTGCCTTGCAAATTTGTGTCATATACATGCATATGCATTTATATTATATTTTCTTTTTGTACGAATGCCTGGTCTGCTAACTATGATTTTTCGTTAAATATTGCTCGTAGTCCAACATGTGTTGTAAAGGTAGTGTCAAAGTTCAAAAAAACAAAACAAAACAAGACATGTTTTGGGAATTTGGAAGAAAACAAAATCTCAGCATTGTTTAACCTATATTTTCTTTCTAGTCTTGACCTTGAGTAGAAATGTATAACAGAGAGAACTGTGAAACTGTGGCAGGAATTGCAAAACTTCATGTAAACTAAACCAACAGCAGTGGAACAGTGAACGAAGTTCTTTTTCATTAGTGTGCAGCTATTGCGTTTATTTTGTCTTCTCTTAAGCACATATTATTCTATTCCTTGTATGTATGCAGGGCAGGTTCACTTCACTTTTTCTGTTTACTGCTGCAAATGACTGGAAGCCTTTGTTGTGCTATTTAATGTAAAAAAAAAAGTGTGATAAGAACCTTTGTAGAAGTCAGAATAATGGCATAATGACTCTAGATCACCAAGAACAATTTAGGATGATAGGATCAGAAAATTATACCTCTTCATCTAGTTAAAGGATATTACATTTTCCATTACTGGCACTTTGAGTGTTATGAATAAGCCTCATTTAATTCTATACTTTCTTCCCTTTTCAGCCCTAAACAGCAGGCAAAAATGGCAGAATATTGCAGATTAATATTTGGTGATGCTTTGCTGATGGAGCCGCTGGAAAAATACCCGGTAACGTGATTTTGTTATTTGGTCAAATGTTAAAAGACAATGAATTGATTGACAATTCTTTGATATCCATTCTTTTTTCCTATACTATCCCCTTCAATTTGTCTCCTTGTTTTGCTTTTAGAGTGAGTATTTTATGGGTATGGTTTCTTTAGTGGCAATTGTAGTGATGCTACGAAGGGTGTTTAAAACAAGTATTTAAAATAAATGGACTTTCACAGAAGAAAGAGATTTGGAGATAGACCATCTTTACAATTATGTTGCTTTGCTGCCTATTTTATTCTTTCTCAATAAGAAAACTCATTTGTTATCATCTAGGAAGAGAGACTCCTCCAAAAGCTGTGGCTGGATTGATTCAAGTGCATTTAAGATCTGAATGAAAATCCTGACAAAATTAGTTTTGCAGTAACCTCTTGTCCAGGCTTGTAGTGCTGCTGGGGCTAACTGGGATGAGATGAGACCCTGGTGATTGCCCAACAGCTGGTGTTCTGACATCACCAACTGGGGCAGACCCTTTCCCTACTTGTTTTGTGAGCTGTGAACTACAAGACAAGCCACTGAGCAAGAGAGACAAGAGCGCCCACCACTTCTGCTAGCTGGGAGAGCTCTAAGCCAATCCCACCCCACCTTTATGCACCACTTCCTCCTCCTCCTCTTCCTTAACCTCCACCCTCCTAATGATGAGTCTGCAGAGTGTAAAAAAGGTGGTCGTGCTGGGATTGGCTGCCACCACTCCACCAGCAGCACTGGCTGTGGCTGGATTCTCCAGTGGGGCTTAGAATTTGGGACTGCCTGGTAAACAAAAAATACTGTGTCCAGAAGTGAGTAAGATTTCTTCCAAGAAGCTGGCTTCATTGTTCTTTGTTCATTTGTTTTTTCTTGTGGTTTACTCAGACTTCAATGGGACTTACTCCCAGGTAAATGTGTAAAGGATAGCAGCCTGAGAAAAGCTCATCCCATCCACACACACACACACACACACAGCGGAAGGGGAGAGGGGAACCTGGTTTGGTAGTTTCTTTAAAAATAATAATAATCTGGATTACGGGCAACTAATTTGGTGTGTTTTTGTTTTTAAAAGCTGGCTGAGGTGGATTTGGGGGAACGTTGTGCTTAATTTTTAATGGATGAAAATGGATTGAGATTTCCTCCCCATTTGGGCTATGGAACTGCAGATAGGCCTGTCTCAGCATATTGGGCCAAATTCTCCAAACAGAACTTTTCAACAGTGCAATACTATGCATGTCTACCAGAAGTAAATTCCATGATGGAACTTACTCCCAGGTAAATGTGTATAGGGTTGCAGCCTGAGCAAAACTGAAACCCTGAACTGGGGTGGTGGAGAAGCTGGCTTGATTCCTGTTTCATGCAACAGCTTCTCCTCTGCTGCTTTAAGCAGTTAGGACTCCATCTGGGACATATCCAACTCTGGCATTCACAGAACTCTGAACAAGGCAAGATATCCAAAGTTCATTCTTATTCTATAGTTGTAGGAGAGGTGTGGCTTTGGGGGTGTCATGAAGAGTACCTGCACTTCAGAATTTACCACTGCACCATTGCTCTTATCCCTACTCCAACCCAACCCAATCAGCAAAAGCCCAGCACATAACGTAGTGTAGAATATTCTAGTGAGGATGCCTAAAAAGTTTGAAGGCTTTTTAAAAGCAGGGTAGCTTTGTGTCACAAGTGGAATAAAACCAAGAGGAGACTACTGTCAGCAAGTGTGTTCCTTACTACCGTTGTGCTAACAAAATTAATCACCTACCCACTAAGTATACTCCGAGTACATGGGCTGATATAAATCCCCTTCACTACTAGAACATCTTGTCACAGAAACAATGTGCACTCTTTCCAAGTGAGACATTAGTGGTTTCAAACATGCACAAGCTATCTCCTGTCTGTCCATCACATATTTTGGTGAGGGGGATCAAAATTTGCTATTCAAGTATCCTTAGTACGGGTAATTCTGAGAATTCTGATAATATTCTGTCCTGCATAAATATAGCCTGTTTCTACAGTTCTTCTTGTATGGGAAAAAATCCCGAAATAGGGGTTTCTTCTTACTTGGGACAAAAGCAGCCTCCTGAAGTCAAGAAACAAAACACATGAGCCTTCCCAGCTGTAACCATAAGGCAACACAGGAACACAGCCAGTGCAGGCTGGTGTCTCCAGTGTCAGTGGGGCAGTGAATCTACTCTGGCTTTCAGCCAGAACTAACCAGAACTCTACAAGAGCCATCCAAGGTGCTGTACCTACTTTGGGGATAGGGTTCAGCACCTTGGATAGCCCCTTTGGAGTTCTGGCTGATTCTCTGAAAGCGGGTTTGCAGCCCCATGGCATCAGAGCCACTAGCCTCCAGTGAACACAGCTCTTTCTTGCCCCAGCAGATGAGTGGAATGGGAGTGGGCGAGAGGAGGAAGCAAGGCACTGTGGTAGCAGTGGGCAGCCTTTTTCAGTCCAAGGGCCAAATTCCAGCCTGGGAAAGTTCTTGAGGGCCGCATTCCATCTGTGGGTGGGGCCAAAATGTGATTCTTACCAGTTTTAAGCCTAGTTAGAAGCAAGCTGGATAAGCCTCTGCATGTCTACTCCGAAATAAGCAGGACTGATTCACTCAGCTGCATTTTCAAATATCATCCCAAACACCAAGCCTCTGCATGTCTGCTCAGACGTAAGCAGAAGCAGCAGGTCTGCTCACAAGGAAGCAGAGCTATCCTCTGCATGTCTCTGCAGAAGTCTGCAGCCCAAGCCTCAGACGTATGCAGGGCTGAATCATTTAGCAGCTTCCTTCGCTCTCCCTAGCAGAGAAAAGCTCTTATCTCCGATCAGCAGTTGACTGGAGATAAGAGCTTTTCTCTGCTGAACACTGACAAAGGAAACCTTTGTCAGTGCTTAGCAGGGAAAAGCTCTTATAGCTGATCAGCTGCTGATTGGAGATAAGAGCTTTTTTCTGCTGGGGAGAGAGGCAAGGCAGGGGATCAAGTCAGCAGGCTAGATGGAGAACCCTCATGGTCTGGATTCAGCTCATGTGCCACAGATTCCCCATCTTTCCATGATGTACATGATTGAAAAAAGGGATCCAAGTGAATGCAGGTAAGGATTTATTGTAGATGCACCATGGTTTGTTAAATCACATTTTACAGAGGAGCCACACAAGTCATGCATGTCATGTATCTTCCTTTGTTTTCCCAGTGCTGCTTCCATTCTTTTTCTTCCAGGAGAAAATACATCTTTTTTGAGAAGGATGGAAAAGTAATATAATCACAGGCATAGATGTACCTTAGCTCTACTTTTTTTTGTCTTTTTAATAGGGATGTACGAAAGTCACTTACCTTTCTGCAGATTATGTTCATGGGGGGGGAGGCGTTCCATCCCTCCCTCCGGAATCCTCGACGGGGGGGGAGGTGATCTGGTCCTCCTCCCCGGAATCCTCGATGGCTGGCTGTGCTCCGCGGTGGCTCCACGGAGCAGCTGGCCAGGCCCAGGCCAGGGCTGTCCACAGCCGGATTTCCGGCCGCAGAGGGCTCTGGGTAAAAAAAAAAAAAATGCGTACGCAAATGGCGGCGGCTATGGCCGCCGCCATTTGCGTTCCTTATTTTTCGCCATCTTAGTCTACGTAAATATTTATGTAGACTGTTACAGCGAAAATAAAGGGGAACGCAAATAGTGTAGTGGGCGCTATTTGCGTCCGTTTTTGATTCGCCGTCTTAGTCTATGTAGATATTTACGTAGGCTAAAACAGCGAATCAAAAAGGGACGCAAATAGCGCCCACTACACTATTTGTGTTCCCCTTTATTTTCGCCGTAATAGTCTACATAAATATTTACATAGACTAAGACGGCAAAAAATAAGGAACGCAAATGGCGGCAGTAGGGATGGCGGAGAATTTCTCCACGAATCTCTGGGAGGCCAAATGCCAACGCATTCGGCCCCCCGAAATTAGTGGTGAAATTCTCCGCTGGCCCCCCACTCCCCCCCCCCGGGATGGGACTTACCTCGTGCGAATGTCCCTCTCGGCGGCAGGTCCCCGCGGCAGTTCGGCGGCGTTTCGGCGGGGGCGGCGGCAGCCAGTCTTGTGACCGGCCGCCGCTGCCACCATTGCAAAATAAAAAAGAAAAGTAAAAAAAAAACCACACACCCATGATAGGCTACGTAACGATTTACGTAGCCTATCACGGCTGACTTTGGAAATCTAGCCATGATAGACTACGTAAATCGTTACGTAGCCTATCACGGGTGTGTGTTGTTGTTTTTTTTACTTTACTTTTTTTTTCGTGGCCGGGTAGACGGGGCGCTCCTCCCCAGCCTGAATTTCGGTGGCGAGGGATGGGGTGCCTTCCCCCCGGCCTGAATTTCGGCCGGGCGAGGCGGGGTGCCTCCCCTCCCTCGCCTGAACTTCGGGGGGAGAACTGAAGCGCCCCCCCACCGCGAAGCAAGCTGCGGGACCAGGTAAGTCCCTTTCGTCCATCCCTAGGCGGCAGCTGTAGCCGCCGCCATTCGCATACGCCGTTTTGGGGGTTTTTTTTAACCGGGATGTGATAGGCTATGTAAGTCTTTACGTAGCCTATCACGTCTCTGTAAAAAAAAAAAAAAGAACCCAGGCGACCAGACTGCAATTGGCGGCGGCAGCAGCCGGTCAGAAGACCAGCCGCCGCCGCCGCCCGGAAGATCCGCCCCAGGTAAGTCTCGTCCCGGGGGGGATCCACGGGGGGGGGTGGCAGGCCGTTCTGCCACAGATTTCGGGGGGCCGAATGCACTGGCATTCGGCCTGAGATCCGTGGCGGAATTCTCTGACATCCCTACTTTTTAACAGGTGTGGTTTTGAAGTAGGTAATGATCTATCGTGCCGTGAACCTATCATAGCACAGCACACATTCAGTATAACCTTTGTGCACCATTTTTATCACCCATGTATTTTTTAAAAGATCAATCTTTTAAGTAGCGTGGCTATATATATATTTAAATGGTAAAGTAAAATATTAGTGAAAATCCACTCAAATGAAATAGACACTTATAATGCCATAATGTACTATATAATTGTTTTTTACATGATGTTGAGGAAAACCCTTTCCAGTCATTGCCATATAGCAAGGTGGTCAATGGTGGTGATCAGAAAGGTTTTTTTTTAATCATCTTTTAAAATTAGCATTATAGAGCTGTAGCACTATACCACTATAATGCTGCTTTAAAGAAAAAGCATTATAACATTGTAAGGCTACAGTGCTGCACCCTTATAATGTCAATTTTAAATATTATCAGTATTATTTTCTTTTATTTCTATACCGCCTACTAGCAAAGGCTCTCTGGGCAGTTCACAATATTTCATAAAAATACATACAAAAACTACAACATTATAAACATTAGAATACAACATTAGAATAAAACGTGGTCTAATTTTTTTAAGATACAACACTTAAAACAAATAAATAACTGAAAACAATTTAAATGCACAATTTCAATTAATGACCTGTTCAAGACAGCCAACATAAGTGCCCCATCATATGCTATTAAATGCCATTAAATGCCTGGATGTAGAGGGGAGTCTTAACCTCATGCCAAAAAGATGTCAACCCTTTCTGATCAGCACCATTAACCATCTTTTTAAAACTGCTGTGATTGGAAAGGGTTTTTTCGTGTATATATATATATATATATATATATAATGGGGGTGCAACACTACAGAAGTCTTTCATTTATGTTATATTTCACTCTTTTAATACTACAAGAAATTTAGCTGGAAAAGTGTTTTATTGATACTTAAAAGATGGTGATAAAAATGGTGCCCACTGCAAAGGGTATAGTGAATGTGTACTGAGCAGTGATAGGTTTCAGCAGCCCAGTACATCACTACCCACTTCAAAACCATGCACCTTCAAAAAGACAAAAAAGGACACTGGTGTGGACAGAACATTGTAGGATGTACACACTGAAAATGCACAATATCCTCCGAAAATGTGGAAAATCTATTGCAGTTCCACTTGTGGCTTACAGTGGAAGAGCAAGGATTTATTAACACTAGGAGAATTGTAGCAGCCATGTCAAAAATCAGACTAAGTGGACTCATGTTCTTGCTGAGCTGGCATGAGATAGCTAAAACAGCAATGTGGAAATTCCCCAAATTATTAGCAGGACTAGGTCTCTCTGACACTGGCATATCATGTTCCAGTCCTCTGCTTGGCTTGCATATTGCTTGGCTACATATCAAGGTCTCGTTCTTTGCTAATCATGCCCTATTACCCATTTTCATAGACCTCGCAGTTAGAAACAGTAAGAGAAGGGGAGGGGGAAACTGCCTGCTGTCATATCTATAAAAGTCATGTATTACTGTGATTTGGGGCTTCTGGCTCTTTGGAAACGATTCCAGCCTCAAGCCCGTGCGTTAAATAAAGAAGAATCTCTTTTTCCTTCACTCTGTGGTCTCTCTGACTCTGATTTCTGCTACATAAATGGTGCCGTGATTCGGATGTGGCAGGCTCTGAGCCAGACAGGTGGCAGTTGCCTGCTCTTAATCGCCGCACCGGGAAGATGGGCTCGGCACATGCCTCCCTTTCTTGGCGCCACCGACCTTTTTGTTGGGTGAACGGGAGACAGTCTGAGCTGGGACCGCCCGAACGGTAGCGAGCGGCAAGAGAATCTTGGGAAGCGGAGGAAGGAACTTGAGCCCTGCCTGTATTGCAGCTGCAGTTGAGTTGAAACCCACATTGGAAGCCTTCAGGAGAAAGGCAAGTATATGGGAAAAAGAGGGCCCTGCCTTTAGGGAGAAAGGCCACTGGGCAGAAAAAAAGAGGGCCCCGCCTTATGAAGAAGGTCAGTGTTGGTGGTATACGTATACAAAAGAACCTACTCCTTGCGGGTAGAAGGGGGGCCTGATCACACCCCCGAGTGGGCACCAGTACCTAGCACGCCAGTACTCAGTAGGAAGCTGGGGAAGCCGTTTTCCGCTCTGGTAAAAAGTGGGAAAAGTGGGTGGCAGGGACATATGGATGCAGTGGAGAGAATGATGATTGTGTGAGTGGCTACTGCGGTTTCTGAAGCATACCGTTGACCGTCCGGGTGCCCAGGCCAGTAGCAAAGTGCATGGTGTGAAAAATCCTCTTGTGTCGGCCAGTGAGATCCCTTACTCACTGACCAATCCCCATTGGATTTTCATTCCGAACCCGGGAAAAGAGTTTTGTTGCAGTATGTAGATGATTTGCTCCTGGCAGCATCATCAAGACTCGAATGCTGGCAAAGCACCCAGGAAGTGTTACAACTCCTGTGGGAACGGGGATATAAAGTATCTCGGAAAAAGGCACAACTTTGTAAAACCCAGGTACGATATCTAGGGTTCATAGTATCTCAACATCAGCGAGAATTGGGTCCTGAACGGAAAGAGACTGTGTGTGCCCTGCCTGAGCCAACTACTAGGAAGCAGGTGCGGGAGTTCCTTGGGGCTGCTGGGTTTTGTAGAATTTGGATTCCCAACTTTGCTGTAATGAGTAAGCCTCTGTATGAAGCTACCAAAGGTTCAGAGGCAGCTCCGTTTCAGTGGGGAGAGCCACAAAAACAAGCTTTCATAGATATCAAGAAAGCATTACTCCAAGCACCAGCTCTAGGACTTCCTGATGTGGCTAAGCCTTTCCTGTTGTATGTACATGAGCGAGACAATGTAGCTGTAGGGGTGCTGACACAGCAACTAGGATCATGGCAGAGACCTGTTGCATATTTATCCAAGCAGTTAGATGTAGTTGCCAGAGGCTGGCCAGCCTGCCTGAGAGCCATTGCCGCAACAGCCCTCCTGGTTAAAGAGGCAGATAAGTTGTCGATGGGACAAGAACTAACCGTCCGGGTTCCACATGCAGTACTCACGCTAATGGAGTATAAAGGAAATTATTGGATCACCAACGAGAGCATGACCAAGTACCAAGCTATGCTCTGTGAAAACCTGCGTATCAAGTTAGAAGTGTCATCCAACTTAAATCCGGCCACGCTGCTGCCAATAGAACCAGGAGGTCAGCCTGAGCACGATTGCATCAAAACTATGGATGAAGTTTATTCCAGCTGTCCAGACTTGCGTGATAGCCCATGGCCTCACCCAGACGTCACCTACTTTACTGATGGAAGCAGTTTTGTCCGAGATGGGAAAAGATATGCCGGCTATGCAGTAGTAACTAAAGACAAGGTTATCGAGGCCAATCCTCTGTCTGTGGGAACTTCAGCCCAAAAGGCAGAGTTAATTGCCCTCATTCGAGCCTTGACGTTGGCTGCTGGACTCACGGTCAATATTTATACGGACTCTAAGTATGCCTTCACCACCCTCCATGCCCATGGAGCATTGTACCATGAGAAAGGATTAATAAACTCCACCGGACAAGGTATCAAAAATATAACAGAAATATCAGCTCTATTAGATGTCGTGTGGCACCCCAAATGTGTGGCAGTAATACATTGCCGAGGGCATCAAAAGGGAACAAGTGATGTGGCAGAAGGCAATCGATGGGCAGATCAAGTAGCCAAGCAAGTTGCCCTCAGAGGTGAGCAAGATAGAGAAAAAATTGAGATGACAATCTCGGAAGCCCCGTTGTTCCAGGTTAACTTGACAGATGTGCGTCCAACCTACACTCCGGAAGAAGATCAAATGGCTGTTGAGACCCTGCAAGCTAAGAAAATAGCCCAGAAGTGGTGGGAACTGCCAGATGGACGAATCTATGTGCCACAACGTCTAGCTTGGAATATTGTACAGACCGCACATAAAGCTACCCATCTGGGAAAAAGTGCCCTGGCAGCACTACTACAAAAGCAGCTCTACATCAATGAACTACACAGTTATGCCAATTTAGCATCTATGCGATGCATAGAATGTTCCAGAAATAACCCCAGACAAGGAAAGAGACCCCCTCCCGGAATTCAGCAACCTGGCACTCTTCTTTTTGAGGCCCTAGTTGTTGACTTTACCGAAATGCCTAGGGTAGGACATTATCGCTATCTATTAGTTTTTGTGTGCTCTTATACAAGATGGGTAGAGGCCTATCCCACCTAAACTGAGAAAGCACGTGAAGTTATAAAAGCCTTAATGAAGGACATAATTCCGAGACATGGATTACCCCTATTTATTGGATCCAATAACGGCCCTGCATTTGTTGACAAAGTGTTGCAAGGAGTTAACCATTTATTAGGCATTCAGTGGAAGCTCCATTGTGCGTACCGCCCACAAAGTTCTGGACAAGTGGAGAGGATGAATCGGACCCTCAAGACCCACTTAGCCAAGCTGTGTCAAGAAACCCAGCGAAAATGGATAGAGATGCTGCCCTTAGCTCTGTTCAGAGTTCGATGCACTCCACACAAAACTACTGGTTTGTCTCCCTTTGAATTAATGTATGGCAGGCCTCCCCAAATTTTAGTGGGATTGAGGGGAGACCTGCAAGAATTGGCCAATGTTAGTTTAACCCAAGAGGTTCAGGCACTGGGCAAAATTCTTCAAGCCCAGCGCCGGTATATTTTGGAAAATAGACCCCCAATTCCTATTACAGAAATCCATCCTTTCCAGCCGGGAGACGAAGTGTGGGTCAAAGATTGGAAAAATGACCCTTTAACTCCCAGATGGAAAGGACCAAACACTGTTATACTTTCCACCCCTACAGCTGTAAAAGTAGCTGGAGTTAAACCTTGGACACATTGGACGCGAGTCAAGAGAGCAAAAGGGGGGGAGTGGATTGCAAACAGGAATCCTGACAATCCTTTAAAAGTTGTAGTAAAAAAGAAAAAGCAGTAAAAGAAGACTCAGGCTAGACCTTACTGGGGACATACCAGGAAATTGTTCCCCCTGCGTACGGTCAGACCTGCAGCTGGAGAGTTGAAGAGAGGGACTAGACCCTACTGCAGCTTGCCGGGTAAATGGCTGCCCAGCGTACGGTCAGATCCCAAAGAAGATTAAACATGTATGTTGCGATGTTAGTAGTGTTAAGTTGCACCTCCTCAGTATTGTGCACTAAAGGGGGGCCTGCTTTGGGAGAGGGAAGTATGCCCCTACGGTTCGCCGATAATTATTGGCTTCACTTAGCTAATATCACTGGAGTAAAGCATTTTTGTTTGCCAGAAGATATACCGGCCAATAGGCTTAACGTCAATTTACTGCCTCAGCCACTAAAACAGCTGCCCGCTACGCTTTAATAGCTCAGCAAGATATAAAATAAAAATGCTATAGTAATCCTGTGTTATGTTTTGCCAACTTCTTGTGTAATAAAATGCTATAATTGTAATAAAATTCTGCATTTAAGGGGGGAATGTAGCAGCCATGTCAAAAATCAGACTAAGTGGACTCATGTTCTTGCTGAGCTGGCATGAGATAGCTAAAACAGCAATGTGGAAATTCCCCAAATTATTAGCAGGACTAGGTCTCTCTGACACTGGCATATCATGTTCCAGTCCTCTGCTTGGCTTGCATATTGCTTGGCTACATATCAAGGTCTCGTTCTTTGCTAATCATGCCCTATTACCCATTTTCATAGACCTCGCAGTTAGAAACAGTAAGAGAAGGGGAGGGGGAAACTGCCTGCTGTCATATCTATAAAAGTCATGTATTACTGTGATTCGGGGCTTCTGGCTCTTTGGAAACGATTCCAGCCTCAAGCCCGCGCGTTAAATAAAGAAGAATCTCTTTTTCCTTCACTCCGTGGTCTCTCTGACTCTGATTTCTGCTACAGAATCTGCACCCTAAGGTATCTGCAGAAAGAGCAACATGTTATATTTCTGCATTTCAGGTAGATGCCATCAATATGTGGGCATGGACTTAATTATACTAATTCCACTATTCGAAGATGGGAAGGGGCAAGTGAGGGAAAATGGAGGTAAATGTTGTTTAAAGGGACATCCTTAGTACCCATGTCTTTTTCTTTATCAGCTTGAACGTGGTGTTCCTCTTCCAAGCCCAGCAGACCTGATGTACAAAATTCTGGTGAAGAATAAAAAGAAGTCCCACAAGTCTGCAGATGGGAGTGCAAAGAAGAAACTGTCTGAACAAGCGTCAAATGCATGCAGTGATGCATCCAGCGGGTTTGAGCCTTCCTCTCCTGGAGCAGGTAAAAATGTGTGAAAACACAAAAATCTTTCCTATAACATGAGATGGCAAAAAAGGGGATGCATGTTATAAATTACAATTGCTTTTAAATACATAGTAAGTATATAGGACAAAAGACTATGCATGGTGCCAACACAAGTTGATATCCCTGATATACTCAAAGTATATTGCATTGGTATCGTGCTGGGCAGGAAAACACTCTGTACTCCAGATAGTAGTCTGCAACCAGAAGTATATCTAGTCATCCTTCGTGAATGCCTCTCATGTAGCCTTCTTAATAAAAACAAAGGATGCCATGTATTGCTGAAGTATGAAGAATCACATATGTTTAGGCATAGCATTATATACAAAATTCTGTGTTTACACACAGGTTACGTACAAAAGAGAAGAGGGATGTAATATTATCTTTCTTATAACTTGAAAACCATTTTTGTTCTTACAAGAGAAACTCTGGACAAACTTTGAATATGCCCTGGTTAGCATTTGAGGGGCAAGAAAATTTGCTTTTGAGGCTAGAGCCAGTCCACAGGTTGCCGCCTGTCCACCTATCTGCTGTAGGGAAATAATATAGAGCAAACCCTCACTGTTGCCACTTCAATATTGCCCAGCTTAAGACTGAACTTCCATCTCTTTTGAGACAGCAAGGCAAGCCTCGTGATTCCTGTCTGCCTTACACCAATGTGTCTAACTCCTTGCAGTCTGTTTCCATGACAGCAGCATCCTTCTTTTTATGTCATAGATGCCAGTATTTTTCTTGGGTTCTCGTTAGTTAGCATCCATTCAAAAGCTTGTCAAGAAATCCTGCCTTTTAACATCAACACTTGGAGACACTCCTCACACCACAAGATCAATGTCCATTTCCATGTCTGAAGTCTGTTGTGGCCAGATCCCCCCTCCCCCGCATCTGCACATCAGCTCTTCAGAAGGGTAGTCTCATTATTTCCAGGCACACAGGACTTGGAAGGGTCCCTTCCCATTGCTTTCCTTTGATCAAAGACTTCCTGTGAAAACTTGGGCTACTAGCTTGGTTTCTTTATGCCCCACAGCATGCCCCTTCAAAATGAGAAGGAAAACAGGGCTTTTCTGTATTTCAGCTGTTTTGCTAAAAAATATAAATGTATCTTAAGAGAACAGGAGTAAAGTGTGGTGGTCAAGAAAAAGGACACAATCAGAATTGGCGTCTAATGTCATAAATATTCAATGGTATTAATTTGTTCTGGCCACCACTTCATCCCAGTTGAGAAATAGGTCCTATGTTCCTCAGAAGAAACACTCAACGACATTGCATGAGTAACCAACTTTGAGAAGTGGCATTCATCTTTTTGTTTTCTAGAAGAATTTAAACTAATCCCTTTGAAATTTCTTACTGGTTTATGGTAAGTTAGTTCACTTGGTGTGAATTAGAGTACTCATTTTGAAGCGAACTTTTGTTTTTAGGCCTGAGAGGACTTGATCCTGGCCACTTGAGCTTTGCAATTCAGTTGCAGAGCACATGCTTTGTATGTCAAAGTTTTCTTGTTCAATCCCCAGCATCCCCACTTGGAAGGTAGCAGGGATTACAGTACTGCTGCCAGTCAGAGTAGGCAATACTGGACTAGGCAGTATCAATCTAAGGTGATGGCTTCACATGCTCTTTCTTCTTTCAACCAGCACCTGTTTCATAGAGTCCTTATCCTCCCTGTCCAGATGGCGATGATGATTTGTAAAATCACTAGCTGCTGTACAAAAATGGAAATAAAATGGGCCTTGTGCACAAGCTTACAATCAAATGTTAAAAAAACAAGACAGACTAAGGTGGAAAGGAAAGCAACAGTAAATGACTGTTCGTGTTTCTCTAGGCACAGTGCTGCAGGCTATTAATGACGTCAGATTTATAAGCATCCCCCTGGGCCTGTCCATCAGTCATGTTTTCCTTTGTTGAGTTTTCAGTCAGAGACTTATTTCTGAATAAAATCATAGCCTTTTGATACCACCCATCAGGAAAGCACGTTTGTGTTGGGTAGTGATTATTAGGATTATTGTTACTCCATTCTGAAAGCCAGGATCCGTTTGAACTAGGGATGGGTGGAACCACTGAGTTCTACTCCACCAGGTTTTGGCAGATAACAGAATTAATTTATTCCTCTCTGCCTGGCTTCTGTAATTCACTCCACAACTCACTCACTTTCACCTCCCTGCCTGCCTCTCAGACTTTTAGATGGCAGAAGACAGTCTGGAACAGGGGTGAGTGGAGTTCAGGCTTATGGATCTGCTTTTCTTTCTTTTCTTTTCTTTTCTTTTACTGGAATCCCAAGATTTACCAACCAGAGCCTGGTGCAAAAGACATACACTTAGAATACAAGAATGTTGAACCCAGGAACCCTCCATCCTGCATATGAACCTGATTGTCAGAGATTGGGGAGGGAAAGAAGGGGAGTGTCCAGGTCCAGCACAGACTGTGTTGGGCACCCCTACACACTGATACAACACACACCTCCAGCAGATAGAGATACAGGTAGAAAGTAATTGTTTTTAATTTTTAACCATCCCCTCATAGGATCAGTTTCTGGTACTGCGATTCAATGAGGCAGGGGAAATAAATGAATGAAACAGCCCTTGCATATATCTATCTCTGTCAGGCTGTCAGATGTGGAGAGAGGTCTAAATCAGCCCCCTGATTGTGCTAGAACCACTCTGTCTGACCATCCCAGATGTAGGAAGGGCAGAGTTTCTATTTCAAATCTTCTTCTTAGGGCACTGTTTGTCTGCAGAATCAATTCCATGAAGAGAAAAAAAATGTTGTTTTTTACAAGTGGGTAAAATCTAAGATATGTCCTACTTAGAGTAGACCCAGATAAATGAATGAGACTTCGGTTAGTCATGACTAACAAGCCCCAGTCATTTCAGTGAGTCTACTCTAAGTAAGACTTGCCTGAATGTCTGCGTGAAATGCAAGCACGGGTGTGTTTTCTAAAATGTCCTTTGTTGGTGCAGAGGTTTGTATCAAATGGTGACGGAAAGCTCATTGATCCTGTGGATGCTTCCATGAACTGCGGGGGGGGGGGGAGTTTAGAAAGTTCTCCCTTCTTCTGCAAAACATTAAGCCACCTTCCACACTATTCCAAAGGGTCTCCCAAACCCCTGGAAAAAATGGCAGGGGGAGGCACGGGGACTGCAGCAGGAAGGGGAAAGAAGTGAAAACCACTTGCCCCCACGCCTTTCTGCTTACAGAAGCCTTTTGTTAGTGGAGGAGCACCCCCGCGCCATTTCTGTAACACTCTCCAGATCCTCCCCAATTCATTATACAAAAAGAGACTGAGTTAGAAAAATATATATAGTGGGACATCCTCCTAATCATATGACTTTCATTGCCTAACATAAATTACTGTTATTTTAATTGCTACTTATTGGTAGCATTTTAATTCATAAGCAGCAGGAGCACAGAATGGAAACTACCAGGAACCTTCAGAAATCTTCAGACATCACAGTCTTGTCTCATAGCCCTCTAAATATGAACTATATTAGAATTAAATGCTCAGAATGATTTACAATTTTTTATTCACTCAGCCCTGTTTCTTCATCTGGTTGTTGTAAACCACACTCTCTCTAACTCAGACTCACCTCTAACCTACACTATTAACAGTGGACAACATTTCAGGGTTGTCATGTTGTGCTTTACAGTATATAACACAAACACTTTGCCTACGCTTCAGTGGCATTTTGCTATTACTAGCAGATAGAAACCACACTGTGTGATTCACTGAGTTTTACAGGGGGTCCAGATGACAACATCTTCCATTTGTAACTCTCCCATGCTTTACTACAGCTTATTTCATCTTTTTCTTACCAGAAAAAAATCTGTTAAGGAAGAAAAGACAGAATAGCTGCCGAATGTTGTTTTTTTTTAAATTATTATTATTATTGTTAGTCCTAGGAACCCTGTATCTGGAAGCATCTGATTTTTTTTTTCAAAGAGAAAGTGTATCTATCCAAGGAGAAAGTGTGTTTACTGCTGGCTTGCAACAACACTGCAACTGGCCATTGTCTTGAGTAGATCATGTGAGGTCAGGGGAAGCAGACTGCAACAGCAGTCACTGTCTGTTTTTGGGTCACATTCAGGACCTTGGATAGCACACTGCAGGAGAGTGGCTGCCTGGATATTCTCCCATAAGGAGCTGTTGTCACAGCAAAGAACTGCAGTCAACTAATGCTTTAAGGAAGCTAGCAGAGCCTCGTCTTCCAGAGGCTCCACTTCTGCTGGATGCTGACTGCGATTGTTAAAGGGCCAATGTCTCTTTCTGCATTCTCATGCTCCTGCATGGCTGAGGGACAGGAGAAGCTTTAGAGGAGGTACCCTCAGAATCAGATGATGGGGAAGCTATGTGTGCCATCAAGGTGGGACAGTATAAAAGGGGGTGCTGAGGGTTCCCCTGGACATGGGGTGAGCTGTGACCTATCTGAAACCAAACCCTGTGAATCAGGCGACATAACACTGTGTAACTTCAAAGGGATCACTGATACAGCTTTTGGGGTGTTACCAGTGGCTTTGTTACAGCCAAAAGTGTATAATTTGACATAGGTTTTATGGATGGAGATGTCATGGTCTTTAGGCTGAGAAAGTATGGAAGAGCTGAGGGCTCCCCCTGAAATGTAACCCATCTGAATCCAAGTCTATCTTCAGAGAATGCCCTGCCTCAGAAGCAGGGGACATGACAGCTGGTGGGCAGGCACGTATGCACATCCTTCAAGTCTGGCCAGCAGTGTTTCCAACCTCCACATGAAGCTGGAGCCTTACTGGTGCTTGGCTTTCTTCTCTCCACTCCCACAGCCACCGCTGATTTGATTGGCAGCAGCAATGTGCTTGGTTCTCCACCCCACAGCCACCAGCCACACAACTGTTGGCAGTGGCATGAGGCACCCAGCCTCTCAGACCCGGGGCACAGCACAAAATATTCCGGGCACAGGGCAAGGCCTTGCAGTGACCCTCAGCACAGTATTGCATAAACTGACTGACACTGGTGCTCCGGAGTTTCAGACTACTACGGTTTCTGTATTTTGTGTCCAAAAATGCATTGATCGTGCTCACTAGTTACGGTTGTATATGCACTGCATACAGAGGCAAGATACATACCTTTGCATCAAGTGAACATTAACCTCAGAGATCTGGGGAAAAGAGAGAGGCAACTGTGAGAAAGAAGCAGTGGCATTTTGCACCCATCTTTAAAGGAAAAGAACATTTTAAGTTTTCCAGCTATAAATCATATTCTGTATCAGTTCTGCATGTTTATTTTAAACACCCTATAACTTAATGCCTTTTGTGGGGAAGCCTGAGCATGGCTTAAATAATGTCATAGTGTTAATGTGTGGAAGGGATTATTTTTCCTGTTTGGCTCATAGATAAATGCTTGAAAAAATAGTTCACAAAGTGCAATAGTGAATAGTACAGTAAGATACCATCTTGAGCCTATGATACTATTGCATTTGAAGTGAAGCTATTCTGGTAATAGTACTAGTTAAATGTGCTTCAGGAGGTATAATCTACACTGATCTTTCTTTTTCCAATTAAAATGATTCAGGGGAAGCAGAGATTGAGAGTGACGATGATGACGATGATGACGATGACTGCAAAAAATCATCAATGGATGAAGTAAGAAATGAATCATTTTGAAGTACAAATTGCCCTGGCATGACTTTGAAAGCATCAAGCATCATCATGTTGGCATATGACTCAGTATTGTACTGCCATCTTCTGGATAGTGAGGACACTGCCACAAACTTCAGATATTCGCCACTGTCTTGTCAAGCTTTACTGAAGAGATCCACTGTTTGAGGAGGCCTTATTGGAGGCATATGGGGTCGTCCATTGCTCTATTGCTCTACACTTTGAATTATACATCTACATTCAACATTCTGCCTCCTACTCAGTTTTTATGTGATAGGCAACACTTTGGGGGCTTTGGGCTAAAATTATGTGGTTGCAGATGTCAGTATTGCACTGAAACTACAGTCGGGAAGGTGTGAATGCTCATGCAACAGCAGGGTTGCAGTGTGGATGCAGGAATGATATCAAGCAAATTTCATGGGAAATGTAAACTAGTCTTCTGAGGTTTATGTACGTGATTAAAAGTAGTGGTCTGGAAATATTCATCCACTTTGTTTTTCAAGGTGAAAATAGTGTTGGGGAATGAAATGTTCCCTGCAGACCTCTTAACTATAACTTTTTCTCTGAAAGTAATTGTGTCCATGATTTCCCCTCTTCGCTGCTGCTTTCTCCCTTGCTGTCTCCTTCCTTGAGTGATCCTAGGTAATCAAGGATCATATAGTAAACATTATAATTAGTGCTCTGCCGAAAATTTCTCCCACATTTTTTAACCATTCCCATTCAATTTGATAGAAAAGAAATTGCTTTCAAAAAGAAATTCAAAGGAGGAGAAATTTCAGAGAAATTCTCATGGGTTAGGTTTGGGGTTCTTGGGCTTACCTTACTTAAGAGGTGGCTGCCCAGTGTGCATGAGTGTCCTGTCTGTCATTGTACAACAACCTCTGTGGCAGCCTGTTGCTGCCTTGGCTTCCTACACTTTAATTAAAGCCATCATGAGGAAGACATCATGCAGTAATTCCTAGGGATGTACGAAACTCACCTTTTTGTGGATTGATTCGCGGCGGGGGGGGAAGGCGCTCCGTCCCTCCCCCTGGAATCCTCGACGGGGGGGAGGAGGCGATCCGGTCCTCACCCCCAGAATCCTGCCCGGCTGGCTCCGGTCCACGGCAGCTCTGCAGAGCAGCCGGCCAGGGCTGTCCGCAGCCGGATTTCTGGCTGCAGATGGGCTGGTGCGGACACAAATGGCGGCCGCCATAGCGGCTGCCATTTGCATCCAGCCAGGCTGTCATGATAGGCTACGTAAGTATTTACGTAGCCTATCACGGCTAACCCCCCCCAAAAAAAAACCAGCGTATGCAAATGGCGGCAGCTATGGCGGCTGCCATTTGCGTTCCCTATTTTTCTCCATTCTAGCCTACGTAAATATTTACATAGGCTATTACGGCAAAAAAAACGGGAACGCAAATAGCGTAGTGGGCACTATTTGCATTCCTTTATTTTTCATCGTTTTAGCCTATGTAAATATTTATGTACGCTAGAACGGCAAAAAATGGGGAACGCAAATGGTGGCCGCCGTAGCTGCTGCCATTTGTGTACGCCATTTTTGTTTTGTTTTTTGATTGGCTTGCCATGATAGGCTATGTAAATACTTACGTAGCCTGTCACAGCAAAGACCAGGATGACAGTGGCGGCCGTGGCAGCCGGTCGAAAGACCAGCCGCCGCCGGACCTGCCACCGGAGCCACCGCCGTCAGGAACATCCGCCCCAGGTAAGCCTTGTCCCGGGGGGAATCTGTGGGGGGGGGCAGGCCGTTCCACCACGGATTTCGGGGGGCTGAATGCCAGTGCATTCAGCCTCACTGAAATCCATGGCGGAATTCTCCGCCATCCCTAGTAATTCCTCCCATGGGGCTTCTTCTGTTCAGGAATGGCAAGTGGCCTGGGAGGCTGCAGAGCAATGGAAAGATGTGTAATAGAGAGAGAAAACACATACAGCACCCTTGGCCACCTTGCAGGGATTAGGTAAGATCAAAAATACTACCAAAAGAAATTCAAAATTCTGCCTCAAAAAAGGTGTTGCCACCTACAGAAGCAGTGCAATAAACTAAAAACTCTTAGGAAAAAAGAAAGAAGCTGTGCTACAACCCCTGCCAATAGTGAGCCCTATCTGTGACAAACTGTTGGAGAATTTCTCCTCCCCTAGGAGAAATTCAGTGAAATTATTCCCCCAGGTTCTCTGCCCACAAATAGGCTGGAGAATTTTGAGAAGCCATTTGTGCACAGCTCTAATTATAATGTCATGACACCATATAGCCAGATTTGGATATTTAATTACGCCAGTCAGGGCAAATTACAGCAATGGAGAATGGAGGCAACGTTTTTTGCATTGCATTGTCTTTATTCTGGTTGAGGAAACATTTTAATACACACCTTTCAGTACAATCCTGGGAAATCATTGAAAGGGATGGGGTGGGGATGCTTTCCACCGCTATTAGTTGTTTGTGGAAAGTGCATCCTACCCTCTTTCCAGCTCATCCATCGTTATTAACCAGAAAGATTCTCGGTCATCCATTTCTTAAAGTTATGTTTCTATTAAAACAATTTAAAATTTAAATCAGTAGAACAATGTTTCACTGGAAATGTTTGATTAAAAAGTATACATTGAGAGCAATGGAGACCTCCTGCTCCAATTCTTTTCTCTTTCTATCATGTTGTACATCTAGCCGTTCACTGGCAGTTTTCCTCTGTCACTTATCGGAGGACTACAGCTCACTTGGAGATTGCACCCCATTCCCCTCCCAGGAGGAAAATGAGCTTGAAAATAAGAAGCTCATAAAGCTTGCTTCCCCACTCCCTCCCAGAAAGGATTCTGCCTTTTTTTCATTTGCCCAAGATAAGAAAAGTAATTTACAGTTCATTTAATTAAAACTGTCAGTTGCTGTATGACTGCAGTAACGAGAATCACTTTGGCCTCAGTGACTGACTAGAGGACCATAGTTGTACCTTTTCCATACCAGCAGGCACAACAGCAACAGAAGAGAAGTCTGGCCCTAATTGGATGCAAATGCCTGTTAGCAATTCACTTCTTTGTCCTGTCCTTCTCAAAGTGACCTCTACCTTTTCCCTCCACTCCCCTTCTGTTGTATGTCTTGTCTTTTCCGTTTGTAAGAGCATCTGCCTCTTATTTCCATTTATGTGCAATATCCATCACAGCATTATATATTGAATTTTAATTGCTGTGAGTCCCTCAGAGAGACACATTATGTGTCAGGAGCGCCCCAGCTGCCTCTTTCAGTCTACTCCAATAGCTAACTCAAGACACAGACAAAAAGATTCTTTTTAAGGCTTTAATCCTTTTACAACTTAATGACTCTTTCAGATGCTAATCACCAGCGACTAAGCAAGGAACAGCACTGGGGAAAAGATAGCAGAGTAGCCTATGCGCCAGGTTAGGCAGTTGGTCCCCATTTGAAGGAGAATCACGGGAAGACCCTGAACTTATGGGCTAGGAAGAGATCCTCCCTCTTTCCCTTGGGTCCTCGGGACACGACCGTTGCTTGTGCGCCAAACGAGCGCTATGCCTCCTTTCTGCGCCCACCAACTGTCATCGCTCCCAGCGTCGCATCGAGCATCCAGCAAGCCCCCCTCCAGCACTCTCTCGCTGCCAGGGTCACAGGTCACTATCTATCTCAGGAATTCTGGCAGGAGGAATCTCTGCCAGCTGCTGTGCCTGTGAGAGATGAGCTGGCTCCTCTCCCATGAATTGCTGATCCTCCTCAGAATCAGAACTGCTCTGGGGTTCTATCGGCTCAGTTTCCACCCTGACATTATGTCAGATAAGCAGGATAAAAAAGGAGTTGGTTTCTACATATTTCCACATCATTCATTCATTCATTTACAGTATTTGTGTATCGCTCCACATCCAAAGGCCTTGGAGTGGTGAACAGCAGACAGTATAAAGAATAAAAATGCTATGTTGATATAGATATAGACACACACAGAGAGAGAGAGAGAGAGAGAGAGAGAGAGAGAGAGAGAGATTTGATAAAACCAGGTTTGATAAACTCTGGCTGGTTACTCAAGGAAGGCTTCCTAAAATAACAGTGTTTTCAGGAGGCACCAAAAGCAACACAACTTCCAAAGGCACGGAATTCCATAGGAAGGAGGCCACCACACTGAAGGCTCTTTTCCTGGTGGACTCCAGTCGGGCCATGGGTCCATGTGGAACCACCAGGAACATCGCCATAGCTTTAGAAATGTTACAGGACTTTGGAAGTGTTGCCATGCCATTGGATATTGTGGAATGGGAATAAGTAGTAGGGATGGGCAGAACCACCCCATTCTGCTCTTGTAAAGGTTCAGTAGAACTGGATTTTGAGTGAAAAACACATTCTATTGTTGGAAAATTTAGGAAGCCCTTGAAAAGATTCCCCATTTTTTGCATCCAGTTGCTGTCATTATGCAGTTAACTTCATTCTGTAGATATTTTGATAGAGCTGTTGACATTATTGGCAAAACTACTATTCATGTTAGTCTTCTTCTGTTCTAGGGGACAGCTGGAAGTGAGGCCATGGCTACTGAGGAAATGTCAAACTTGGTGAATTACATACAGCCTGTGAAGTTTGAGTCATTTGAGACATCTAAAAGTGAGTATGAAAAGTATTGACAACAACTTACGTTTTCCATTTAGTGTTGGTTGTCCGTGCTAGCTTAAGAAATCAGTAGCATCAGCCCTTTGTGCATTTCCAGTACACAACAGCAAGCTGAGATCTTAAAGTTAAACAGGGCCACTACCTATTAGTGTAAGAGTATGGAAGTTACACACTCCTCCAAATTACATAGAGGCTTTCAAGGAAGAAGAAGATATTTTGGCAATACATGTTCCCTCCTTTCCCTGAAAAGTGGACATTTAAGTTTCTTTGGAGGAGATGGCAATGGAGTCTTATGGGATCTTCTTAAGAATCTGTTTACTTACAAATATACAGGCTGAGCAGGAATATATAGGATGCAGAAATAAGCACATGGACAGTAGCAGATTGACAGCAATCTTAGTTCAGGTCCTCAAAATCTGAGTCAGGATTTAGCAAAGCAAAATTTTGCTTCTGTTCTCGGAACTTTTTATGATCAGCCAAAAGTGGTTTCAGCCTCCACTTTGGCAAGTGTATCAGTGTGTCTTCTTTTTTGTGAAGGATCAAGATAATGGGGCGTTTCTCTGTTTATAATGATGTCTACATTCATACCAATATACAAAGGCACACTACAAGTTGTGAAACTGTGGTAATGTTACAATGTTTGTTATGACCCACGAATTCTTTCTCATAAATGATTTTCATAAATCCAGCCCCTTAAAAACAGATTAGCATTTTGCTCCATAGCAATCAGAATGGTGAGTGATAGAACAGGGGGAGGAGAAGCCATGGGGCGTGAGAAGCCATGACTGCCTTTGCTCTTTGGGGGCTGCTAAAGAAAGTGCTTCCACTTCTGATTGTGAGCACAACATACATTTACTTGATTTGATGCTGTCTATGGGGAGGAGCAGAATTTGGTCTCTTGATAGAGAATTAGGTTGACTTTAAAATTCATATCAGCAATACTCATCAGCAGTGATGTTGGAGCCAAAAATGGCTCATACCAATGTGCCCTTAAGTTAAAAGCAATGAGAATGTAAAAGGTTAATGGCACAATCAGTCAAAGACAAGCACTTACAAGTCCCATTGATTTCAGTTGGAAAGATTTAAGAATGTGCTCAACTCTTCCTCTCAAACCAATGGAAAATACGGTGGGTGACTGTCTTGGGCTTGTGCTCCAAGTTTTTAAGAGTAGCATGGTGCTAGAAACAGGTTTGGGGTTGTTTTCTTTGTTATTGTTTTTTGCAAAATGCCTTCATTTAAATTCATAACATAGAACAGGAATGCAAAACTCATCTTCTTGCGTACATTTCATTGTTTTTCCTCTGTTGTAAATTGGTTTATTAGAAATTAATGGTCCATACTCATGATTGCCTGCTGGTTTGCTGAAGGGGCCTTGCTGGGAATGCACTTTCCAACATCTGGAGCAAACAAACCGACACCTTTTCCTTACTTAGAGCAGAACCCCCTTTGAGAGAGCCTGTCCTGTTTCATTTTGTTGTGACAGGGTAGACAAATCCCTGTGTTGCTGCCTTTTAAAGGAAGCCTATAGCATTTGAAGTACAATGCTGAATCTTAAATATGTTTCATAGGTACTGTAGATATAGGGATCATGAATTCCAAATCTACATTCAAGTATTCTGTTTAGCCGTCTTGCACTTTGATGTCTACAGTATGCTCTAGTTGCATTCTCAAGAGATGTTTATACCAGACAAAAAACCCTGTTAATCGTTGGCCATAGATGGTAATGATTAAAGAAAGCTCTTCATACTCTGGACCTGTTGCGTTATTTGTTTACATGGATCATAGTGTAAGTCCGTGCCTTCAATGGTTTTATTTGGGGTTCTTCTGCATTAAGTTCAGTAAGCTCACCACAAACTACCTATGTGCAATTCATGCTGATCCCTTTCCTATAATCTAGGTTGGGTGAACTCCTGAGTTGGCACAAGTGCTAGTCGACATGTAGGAGCAATGCACAAAATCTCCCACAATGTAATTCCAGAGGGAGGGGGGCTGTACTACTGCCTACACTTCAAAATGTGCTCTAACTCGCCAAAACCAGTGTGGATAATATTCTAATAAAAGTTTACTGCAATATCATGTGGCATACTCCAACTGCTGTAGTACAATGTACTTGGTTCTCTTCTTGAGCAATCTTGGTCATTATTTGCAAAAGGCTGCATGTTTGAGGATGGGTGTTTACTGTCCAGCTTAGGGTGCAATCCTATGTATGTTTAGACAGAAAAAGGTCCTACAACTCCCAGGATGTTGGGAGTTGTATGACTTTCGTCTGTCTAAACAGGCATAGGATTGCGCCCTGAATGACAAAGCTATGCGCCCTGAATGACAAAGAAGTTTCCAACTTCTTCTTGCTCAGGTTACCTGTCTCTGTTACCAAGTATGCCCAAAGCTAGCAAAAATTGAAAATTCTAATATGTTTTCCTACCCCCATATCTCACAATGGAAGTTGGAAACAGCCTTTGGTAATGGGTTTTTCCTTGCCTTCAACGTAACATGTAGTGTTGGTTAAAATTAATCTCCACATTTGCTGCTATAATATACCAAGTTTTTCTTAACTTCTGCTCTCTGCCTCACAAGGGCCCCCATGTGTTCCAATGAGTGCTAGAGACAGAACTAAATAACTTCTGGTATTTATGTTTTCAAAGGGAGAGCAACCTTTTTTCTCTGTCCTTACAGCCTTTGGTGCTCTTTTTGCTCCAGGCGCAGCCTAACCTAATTAGATCTATGTAAATCTAATTAGATCTGTGTAACCCTCCCTCATTCCATCTTTCATACTCTTACCATCTGTTCATTTAAAATCTTGCCTGGCAACCTCCTTTTCTCCATCCCCTCTCCTTTTGTCCATTCATGTGAGGGTTGCCTAACATCTAGCTTGATTAAGCATTTTGATGAACTCAAAAGCTTGCTTATTTCTTTGACCTCATAGTTGGTCCTGATAAAGGCATTACCCTACCATGACTGATGGCCATCTTATGACTGTTCTACCTGGCATGGAGATTTTGAATGCCGGCACTGCTTATTCCTGTAGGTCAGGGGTGGGTAACATGCAGCCGGCTGTTTTTGCAGCATTTATGGCCATGGCCCCTGAAATTGCAGCAATTGTGCATTAAAACAAGGTGCCCAGGGTGCACGCACTTGTTTAGCAAGCAGAACCATATTTCCAGATTACAGCAAAACTGCTGCTATTTGGGCCACACTGCAGCAAATTTGGTGAGGGCAGCAGGGTATGGCTCCCCGACCTGTGGATGTTGTTCACCCCTGCTGTAGGCAGTGGGTGTCAGCTGGGATGGCATCAGGCGATGGCATCATCCAACCCCTGCGGGGCCCACTGCCAACCCCTAGAGACTCGAGATCCAACAGCGGCTGCTTTGCTGTCTGTTCACCTGCCCTCTCTGAGCAAGTGAGCAGTGACAGCAGCGAGGAGAAGGAAGAACAGCCTCCGCTCATCTTGCCTTCACCATCTAGGCCGTGGGAGGACAACAACTGAGGGTCAGGGGCTGCGCTGCCTCCCTCCCAGAACCTCCCAGAACCTACTTGTCAAAAGAACTTGTCAATTTCCTCTTCCACTTCCCCACTTCCTGAGTGCTGTGTGTGCATTGGGAGGGGAGGGAATCAACAAGTTCTTTGACAAGTAGGAAATATGGCTCTTCTGGGCTAAATGAAGTTGTGTATGAAGAGGATGAAACTGACAAGGATATTGACAACAGGGAAATATGCCTTTGTGGGACTACATGGTGGACTTGCAATCATGTGCCCTTGCGCAAGATAACCAATACAATGTTTAAAAACAATTATGACACCATTTGAGAAAATTTCAAGATCCCACCCAAATTGTGCAAATCATAATTTCCACAAATGGCAGAACCCCCCCAAAATTGTGCAAATACATTTTGGATTTTTTATATATATATAAAAAAAATCTGCTATAGTCCACTGCTGCTTACCGGAATGGAAATGCTGCAGGATCCTATCAGGCTTAATTGGAATGCAGTTCCCAGTGTTGAATAGCCCTAGGCACAACTGAGAAGGCCCTCTCTCTTGTGGCCACTAACTGAAGTTTCTGAACTGTATTCAAAGGTAGGCCCATGTACCAATGCATTGTAGTAATCCAACCAGTAGGTTAACAGAGCACGGATAACTGTCGCCAGGCTATCTCTGTCCAGATAGGGGCGGGCTACAGCTGGTATATCTATATGATAAAGTATAACATAAACACACAGAACATGTCTTTTATCAAGAAGGAGTATGACTGCCATTAATCTAGAACCAAATGTCTAATCACATATCTAGTATTCTTTAAGGTGTTAAGGGGAGTCAGCAATGAAGCTATCCAGTTTCAAAGGTTCTGCAATCTTCTGACAAAACTTGGTGGTACTACGAATGAGCTTACTGTCTCTGCTAAAAAAAAAATATCTGATTGGTGACTGGCTGATTCTATGACATTTCATTTCTTTTTAAACATATTATTTTATGTTTTTGATTCCTTGGTAACATAGTACACAAGTTAAGACAAGGTCAAGAACCTGTGAATAGCTGCGCTGCAGTGAAAGATTTACTTAGAATCATAGAATAGTAGGGTTGGAAGGGGCCTACAAAGCCATTGAGTCCAACCCCCTGCGTAATGCAGGAATCCAAGTCACACAAAAAAAGAGCATCCCTGACAAATGGCTGTCCAGCCTCATCTTGAAGGCCTCCAGTGTGGGAGAGCCCACCACCTCCCCAGGTGATTGGTTCCATTGTCATATTGCTCTTACAGTCAGGATGTTTTTCCTGATGTTCAGCCAGAATCTGGCTTTCTGTAACTTGAGCCCATTATTCCGTGTCCTGCACTCTGGCATGATCAAGAAGAGATCCTGGCCTTCTTCTCTGTGACAACCTTTCAAGTACTTGAAGAGTGCTATCATATCTCCCCTCAGTCTTCTCTTCTCAAGGCTAAACATGCCCAGTTCTTTCAGTCTCTCTTCATAGGGCTTTGTTTCCAGTCCCCTGATCATCTTTGTTGCCCTCCTCTGAACGCTCTCCAGTTTGTCTGCATCCTTCTTAAAGTGTGGTGCCCAGAACTGGAGACAGTACTCCAGATGAGGCCTAACCAGTGCTGAATAGAGGGGAACTAGTACTTCCCGGGATTTGGAAGCGATGCTTCTATTAATGCAGCCCAAAAGTTAACATGTGCCTTTTTTGCAGCCACATCACATTGTTGGCTCATATTCAGCTTGTGATCGACAACAATTCCAAGATCCTTCTCGCTTGTAGTGTTGTTGAGCCACGTATCCCCCATCTTGTAACTGTGCATTTGGTTTCTTTTTCCTAGGTGCAGAACTTGGCATTTATCCCTATTAAATGCCATTCTGTTGTTTTCTGCCCAGCGCTGCAGTCTATCCAGATCACTTTGAATTTTGTTTCTGTCTTCCAAAGTATTAGCTATCCTGCCGAATTTTGTGTCATCTACAAATTTGATCAGCATTCCGTGCACCTCCTCCTCCAAGTCATTCATAACAATGTTGAAGAGCACTGGGCCCAGGACTGAGCCCTGTGGTACCCCACTCGTTACCTCTCCCCAGTTTGAGAAGGTCCCATTGATAAGCACTCTTTGAGTCCGATTCTGTAGCCAACTGTGGATCCACCGGATCGTTGTTTCATCTAGCCCACTTTGAGCTAGTTTGCTCATCAGGATATCATGGGGCACTTTGTCGAAAGCTTTGCTGAAGTCGAGGTATATGATGTCTACAGCATTCCCACGGTCTACAAGGGAGGTGACTTGATCAAAAAATGAGATCAGATTTGTCTGGCAGGACTTGTTTTTGACAAATCCATGTTGGCTTTGAGTAATCACGGCATTGTTGTCAAGGTGCTTCCAGATGGATTGCTTTATCATCTGCTCCAGAATTTTCCCAGGGATTGATGTCAGACTGACTGGTCTGTAGTTCCCAGGTTCCTCCTTTTTACCCTTTTTGAAGATAGGGACAACGTTAGCCCTCCTCCAGTCATCTGGCACTTCCCCCATCCTCCATGATTTCTCAAAGAGAATAGACAGTGGCTCTGAGAGCTCTTCTGCCAGTTCCTTTATTACTTTAGGATGCAGTTCATCTGGCCCTGGAGATTTGAACTCATTCAAAGTAATTAGGTGTTCCTTGACCATATGCCTATTGATCTCAAGCTGCAATCCTGCCCCTTCAGCCTGTACTTAGAGGAAGACACACTAAGCCATGGCTTGGCATGAACTTGTTCTATTTGGTTTGCCTTGTATTTTTCAATTAATGAAAAACATAATAAAATAATACATCAAGGACCCTGGCCAAGTTCCAGAACTGTGAACACAAGGCTGCGCCATAGCTGACAATGCGGAATGCTCCTTTGCAGTCACACTAATTTCTGAGCCCTCTGTCCTATTAATATAGAAAATTAAGGGTGGCAAAGTGACTGTGACAATTATTGCTGTTGGAATAGACTTAATTAATATTAGGGTGCTTAAAAGATCTCCCTATCAATTTATATTGAGAATACTCTGAGTTAAAGTGGAAGGCAGGAAGAAAGGAACATGAGGCAGGGTAAACCCATGTAACCAATAATGCAGCAGAACTGGGGAGAGCCACTCCCCTCTCTCTCTCTCTCTCTCTCTTTCTCTTTCTCTTTCTCTCTCTCTGTGTGTGTGTGTGTGTGTGTGTGTGTGTGAGAGAGAGAGAGAGGGAGGGGGGAGGGGGGAGGGAGGGAGGGAGAGAGAGAGAGAGAGATTCTCAATAAACATTGCTGTTCTGAGTTCACATTTATTTACTTTTGGTTTTTTGTTTTCTTTTTAATTACAGAACGGAACAAGAGTTTTGAAATGTCTTCCTTTGTGGAAACCAAAGCACTCGAGCAGCTCACGAAATCTCCCGTTGAGTTTGTGGAGTATCTTTGAAATTGAGAAAATATCTTGTAAGAACTTGGTTATGACTGAGGAGATTGCTGAAGGTTGTCACTGACGGTTGATTTGGGTTGAAGGAACATGGTAAAACAGCACCAGTTTAGGCACTCAGTCCATGTAAATGTTGTGTTAATAAATATATAAACTGTATTGTACCCAAAAGTCATTTCCCTTTCTTTTCAACTTTAGAAAGTTGACCCTATAAGACAAGGGGACCACAGAAATAAATAGGATTTAGGTTTCCAATTAAATGCTTGCCACCTTGATGTCATGGCCACATCTGATGTTCTCCATATTGTGCTCTGTGTTGGACACACAGCAGTGCTGATCACTTTTTATGTCTTCAGCTATGCTTTTATGTGTTCTAGCTACATACTAGTTATTTTCCTACGGGCCTACAATGCAGTTGAACTTGTACAGGTATAAATCCCTATGTGTCTTCAGAATTTTGGATTCTTTAATACTGCCTTTTGTATTCTCCCTTCTCCAAAATAGTAGTGTTTCACTTTCAAGAGAGAGACCATAACTCAGTGGCTCAGTGTGGGGAATATCCTCTCCCCAGCACTGCCCCCATCTGTGGGGAACTGTTGCTCCTTCATTGGGCAATCCCACCCACAGGCTTTCTTATATATAGCAAATGCTTATTTTTCAGGGCCTAAGGAGCTCTCTGCCACTATAACTCTGAGTTCTGCAAGCTGACCATTTTCAACTGCCACCAATTCTATTAGAATACTTTACAACCTCCTAGTAGCTGGTATAAGAGGCTTAGGCATGAGATTGTCAGGAGTGCTTCTGAGCGCAGGGAGTTGGAGAGCAGTTCAGATTCTGAAGAACAACTGCTAGACATGGGGGAGTTATGTTCCCAGGCAGTTCTAGACATGGCTAGGCAGGCTCCTCAGGTTTCAAAGGTGCTGTCAGGGTTCCCCTGTCGCCTACTGAATTTTCCAATAGCCAAATCAACACTCAGATAAAAAGGGCTGTTTTCCAAGGCTTTAATTCCAGTTAACCTAATGAGGCGTACAGATGCTAATTGCTAGAGACTCAGAGAAACTACAAAGGAACAGCCATCTAGGGATTTCTAAGGGTTAGGATGTCAGTTGATCTCCGTTTGTGAAAAACACGGCAATTCTCTGAACTTAAGGGGTGGGAGGGGAAGATCTCCCCCTCTCCCGTGCTGCTTCTGGGCATAGCTGTTGACGCCGAGCCAATCGGGCTGAGCGCCGAAGCTCGGCCCTGGCGATCCCTTGCATGTGCCTGCGTCTGCGCCTCGCGTCTAAAAGTTCAGGTTGTCCCTCCCTTTCCATGCCTGGTTCACTGTCGCTCCCAGGGATGTGAGTGTGGGGGGGGCTCCCCCTCCAGCTGCACCTCTGAAGTCTGAGAGAGTTCCTCCCTCACGAGTTGCCTCTCTTCCTCAGAATCAGAGCTGCTTTGGGACTCTATGGGCTCAGATACAACCCTGACAGGTACAGCTGGAGGAGGAAGGTCCCTCTTCACACATACCCCCCCCCCCCCATGAGAGACAGCGAACAGGGAGAGGCAGGGTTTGGGGAATCTGAATTAATAGATGCAAGGTGCAGACGCAGAGCTAGGAGGGAGATGGCCAGGGCAGAACTTAGAAGGTCTACCTGATTGGCCCTGCGTGAACAGCGGCACTTAGAAGCCGAGAGAGAGAGAGAGACCTCCTCCCACCCCTTAAGTTAGGCTAGTGAGACCAACTTTCTTTCAAACGGCGGGCAACTTTTGTGGCTATCTTTTGAACCCCTTGAAGGCATTTCCTTGTAGACTGAGAGTCACTGAGAATTTGCAGCTGTATGTCCCTTTTAGGTAATGGATTAAAAGCCATAGATTGAAGCCTCTTGTCTGTGTTGGATTTGGTGTTTGAAGTTCAGTAGGGGCAAAAGGAATCCTGACAGTGATGGGCTAGAGACAAGATTAACTATTAAACCAGTAATTTATTAAAGGGATATTATTTCATATTATATGTAGGAAGGTTCAAAATGTCTTACCCCTGGCAAAATACCAAAGCCTGAATCAGATGCTTGGCAGCTCCACCTGGTTTCTTGCAGTGCAACCTACTAATTGTGTGAACTGGTATTCCATTTGTGTTTGTACCTGTGGCTGCTGGCATTGTGCATTTAGCGTACCCCTTTTCCAAGCTGGTGCAATTATTATTTTTTTATTATTATTTATTACATTTCTATACCGCCCAATAGCCAAAGCTCTCTGGATGGTTTAACAAAGATTAAAAACATTAAAAATCCAGCATACAGAGATTAAAAGCCATAAAAAACACATGAACAGACAATATACACAAGAGATCATATATCTCTTGCACAGATTGCAGCAGCTGTGTATGTATCACCTCTTTGTGGAAGCACCAGTTCATACACTTGGTGCCTCTTAGCGATCACCATTGCGTCATGAGTCAGCCAATGATTCTGTGCACTGATTGTGTGGGGTCTGGTGATCCATCGACAGCAAAGCAACAAAAAAATCCTTTCCTTCCTCCCTTCCCACACAAACATTTCTACTGTGCATAGATCTGGACAAAACAGAATCTGTTCAGATAATGCATCTGAAGTACTCATTGGCTTCCTACCTACCAGGCGATAGTAACATCTGTTGAGAGTGGCCCATGTGCCATTTAAGTTGGTAACATGTACCAACAATATTTGTGTTTAAAGCTTCAAACCAGGTAGCTTTTCCAGTTGTATTTTTTCTTAACCATTCACAATTTAGGTATAATAAAATGCAGCTGAGCCGAATTTATCCAAAAGGGACACGTGTTGATTCCTCAAATTACATGCCTCAGCTCTTCTGGAATGCAGGCTGTCAAATGGTTGCTCTTAACTTCCAAACTGTAGGTAAGCATCCACCCTACTACTTGCTTAAGCTTTTGTGTGTGTTTTCTGGAGAAATTTGTTAAGAGAACAGAGTGTATGAAATGAAAATTAGGCAGTTGCATGCATACTTCTGCTGATGCCAGTAGCCTCTTAAAATTATTAGCTTAAATATGCTACATCCATGGGGTTGCATATGTTAGTCTACCTTAGGCCCCATTCATGTCAATGGGTCTACTCTAACATTGGGTACAACCAATATGAAATGTTGTGTTTCTTAAGCAAATTACCACTATCATTTGTTTTAACTAAGTGCTGAAAATGTAGTCCTGTTCAGATAGGGTGCTTCATTAAGTATTTACTCCTTAGATTTTGGTTGTTGTTTAGCAAACTTGTTTAATTGGATCTGCTCTTTTAAGAAGCATATCACTAGATTACAGTAGTTGTAATCTGAGCTCTGTGGTGATATTAATTATGGGGAAAGCTAGTAATAATAACACAGTATTTGATTAGAAAAATAAAATTGGTATTATGGATACACACAGTAGGAAATTAATTTGGGATCGTGATAGTTCATTTGGTTTTGTTCCTTGAACCGTACTAATGCTAAAATCGCAAATATTATGATGTAGAGAGCCCCCTGCAATTCAGCAATATATTCAAAGCCTTTGTCAAGATCCCATGATGTTCAGACTGAACATGGAGTTGGATGCAGATTTTAAAGAAGTCCACAGTGTGTGAAATCAGGCATCAGAACGAAAGCACTTGGCACACTATAAAAATGGCAGTGGATTTTGATGACCTTTGGCAGCATGATGGGCAATTATAAATTACCTGTGAAGTCCTGCAACTGCATGGAACATCATGGGGCAGCTGACCACATAACTTTTGCTTAACTGTAGCAGCCAACCATGTAGTGAAGCAGGTGTTACTGTGCCCTCACAATGAAATTAAAATTTGTCCAGAAGTGAAAAATAACCAGCATTCCCCTGCTGTGGTAAAGCAGCAACCACAAAGCAAATAGAACTCCTACCCTTGAAATTATACAGGCATAGTGGTGATTTCAGTAGGTATGACTAATGTTTTGGAAGTGGTTCGGAGCATTATTTTAATAAAATGAAAGGTCACTGATTTTAGAATGCCCTCTTTGTGCCTTGTGATATTCTTTTCAGCTTCAGTCCAAAGCAGAGAGTAATGATGACTTTAAAAATGATTCCCCCCCCGCCCCTGGCATTTAGCTTTTAATGTAGACAGGCAATGAATGGGCAAAGAGCTCACTTCACCCAACCCAATTTTGTATAGCCAAGCTGCTTTGGTTGTTGTCAAGCACCCCCACCCCCTGCCACAATGGGCAATATAATGAGTGAACTGGGAGATCCATGATATAGTCACAGTAATTCCTACAGTGGCAATGTCATTTCAGATGCTTCCATCATTAGAACTGCTGCTCTCTATGTCCAGTAGTACCATGCCCATGTGAGATAGATAGATAGATAGATAGATAGACAGACCCATCCATACGCATATTCATATATGCTTAAATCTAACATTCCACGAGCAGAAGAAATGGGACTTTCTTCCTCTCTCCTCCCCACTGTAGTCCCCTGGCTACCCAAACATCTGCTCTGGAGAGTTTACCAGCCCTCCAGAGCAAATTCTGAGAATGTGTAGGTGGCTGCGGGAGGGGGGGGGGAGGGGTAATCATCCCCCTCCCTGTCCCACTGATGGAACTGCTTCCATCAGCAGAATACCACAAATAGTTCCAACCCACAGAGCCATTATTTATTCATAATTTTAGGAGTACTGTATGAACTGGCCTTAACATATGCTCAAAATACTGCATATGGGAAGAAGAATGTACCTTCATTTTTATAGCGAGAATTCAACGTGTTAAACATGAGCATATAAAGATGGCAGGAGACCTCTAGTGGAATTTCAGTGTTCTTATTTTGTCGGTGTGCTAGAAAACTGTTAATGGAACTGTAGAGAAACTTCTGTATGAGTTCTGTCCCATAACACATAACACTGAAATATTTTATTTTTGTCACTTAGATTTGTCTATGCAAATAAATATGGGGATGTATGAATATAATGGCAAAAGTGGGTACAGACTAAAGCCAGAATTTATGAGAAGACCCGACAAGCACTTTGATCCTTTTACTGAAAGTATTGTAGATGGAATAGTAGCAAATACTTTGTCAGTGAAGGTATGTATATTCAGTTGCTAACTTAATATTTTTTGTCATATACGCGCACTTAACATTAACCCTCAGGATGGCTTCTCATGCTACGTTTTGCACTTTGATGCTGATTCCTAAGTAAGAAGTACACATCTTCTGCATCAGTTATGAAGGCCACGTGTATGCAGGTCACTGCTTTTTCCTTTAAAATGTATGGTTTGTAGAGTGGTGGCCCTTCAGCTAGACTCCCCCCTGCTGGAGGACTCTGCCGGTGTTTGGCAGCCTTCAGGCCTCCCTTTTTTATTCCCCTTGGATCTCCAAGTCTTACAAATGCAGGCACAAGAGCCAGGGCCTGCAGGAGAGGCTACCACCACCCCCGGGGAAGAGGCGGGCCTGCTGCTGCTGCCGCCGCCGCCGCCGCCACTACCACCACCACCACCAGGCCTTCCCTATAGACTTCTGCCTGGCAGACGGCCAGTCCCTGCAGGACCAGGCCCCCAGGTACCCAGCCAGCTGTGCTGCTCCACCTGCCCCTCCCGGGAGGGGCTACATAAGCTGGCTGGCTGAGGTGGCCTGGGAGAGCCAGGGCCTGCAGGAGAGGCCACCACCGGGGAAGAGGAGTGCCTGCTGCTGCTGCTGCCGCCGCCACTGCCACCACCGCCGCCACCGCCACCACCACCACCACCACCACCAGGCCTTCCCTGTGGACTCCGGCCTGGCATTATTTTTAAGGGGATTTTTAATTTTTGTTTGTTTTTCTGGGGGATTTTATTGCGTTTTTAGGGGTGGGTAGCCTGCCTGATAGGCGGGAGCGAGGGGGCATGTGTCCGCCAGATGGAGGCAGTGGGGGGAGTGTTGGGGGCCAGAACATACCAAGGCTGGGCGGAAGGCGCTGGCGGAGCGCTAGGGGCAGGCCATGCCAGGTAAGGGGAACAAGGGAGAGATGTGTAGTATCTGTCCCCTGCTCCGGGCCTGTCCAGAGCCAAAGGATGGCTGGGGGAGGCGTGACCCCATCTTCTGGCCTTCGTTTGCTGCTCTGCAATGCCAGGTCTGTTACCCAGAAAACCTCCCTCATCCATGACATGATTCTGGATGAGGGTGCAGACCTGGCATGTATTACGGAGGCCTGGCTGGCCGAGGCTGCTGCTCCAACCCTTGCAGCCATGTGTCCAGCCGGATTTTCATATGCACAGCAGCCGAGGGCTGGGGATCGGGGAGGGGGAGTGACTGTTATCTACCGAGAGTCCTTGGTCTTCACCAGGCCCCCTCTCCAGGAGACCAAGGTTGCTGAGTGCATGTACTGGAGGTTGGGCCCGAAGGGCAGTCTGGGGATTCTGCTTGTGTACCGTCCACCCCGCTGCACGACTGACGCCCTGGCCGAGGTGCTGGAGGTGGTCTCTGATGTGCGTGTACAGTCCCCTAACTTATTGGTGTTGGGGGACTTCAACGTACATTCGGAGGCCATCCTCACAGGAGCACCTCGGGACTTCATGGAGACCATGGCCTCCTGGGGGCTGCACCATATTCTAACTGGGCCCACCCATGTAGCCGGTCATGCACTAGACCTTGTGTTTGTTTCTGGAGAAGCGGGGAGTGATCTGGAAGTCGGGGGTATATCCACCACACCCTTGTCATGGTCAGATCACTATCTGGTGACGTTGGACTTCTCGGTTCCACAACCCCTCCTCAGGGGTGGAGGACCCATTAAAGTGGTCCGCCCCAGGCGTCTTATGGATCCAAATGGATTCCTGAACGTGCTTGGGGATTCTCTGGGGCACGCCAACAGCCACTCGGTCGAGACCCTGGTGGGTGGCTGGAATGCCGCAATCACTGGGGCATTAGATCAGGTGGCTCCGAAACGCCCTCTCCCCCTGAACAGGGCTCGGACTGCACCATGGTTCAATCCGCAGTTACGAGCTCTGAAACAGGAGGTGAGACGGCTAGAGCGCCGGTGGCGGAAGTCTCGCTCCGAAGACGATCAGACACAGGCTAGAGCTGTAGCTTCAGCCTATCACATGGCGGTGAAGGCAGCAAAAAAGGAATATTATGCTGCCTCCATCGCGTCTGCAGAGTGCTGTCCCAGGAGGCTGTTCCAAGTGGTCCGGAGCCTGGTCGGTCCTGTGGCTCCGGAACCACTGGAGCATTCTAAGCATTGAATGGAGCATTGGAGCAAGGCACTTTGCAGATAAAATTGATCAGATTATGTGTGTTACTCTGCATGCTGTGGATACAGTTAGTGAGCAAGAGGCGGCCTGTGGCAAACCGGTTTTGTGGGATCGGTTCCAGCTTCTTCCTCCTGATGAAGTGGACAAGGTGCTTTCATCTGTAAGGCCGACCACCTGCTTACTTGATCCTTGCCCATCTTGGCTCATTATGGGCTGCAGAGAGAGACTGGGTGAGGGGATCAGGGCGGTGGTGAACGCCTCCCTTGAGGAGGGAGTGATGCCATCAGCCCTCAAGGAGGCAGTGATAAGACCACTCTTAAAGAAGCCCTCCTTGGATCCTCAAGTTCTGAACAACTTTCGCCCAGTCTCAAATCTGCCATTTTGGGGCAAGGTGATTGAGCGGGTGGTGGCGGTGCAGTTGAAGGCACACTTGGAAGAAACTGATTATCTAGACCCATTTCAGTCGGGCTTCAGGCTTGGGCATGGGACAGAAACGGCCTTGGTCGCCTTGGTAGATGATATGAGGAGGGCTCTGGATAGGGGTGAATGCTCCTTCCTTGTTCTCCTCGACCTCTCAGCAGCTTTTGATACCGTTGACCACGGTATCCTCCTGGACCGCCTGGAGGGGTTGGGCATTGGAGACACCGTATTGCGGTGGTTCCAGTCCTTCCTCTCCGGCAGGTACCAGAGGGTAGCGCTGGGAGAGGAGGTTTTGGACCCGTGGCCACTCACTTGTGGGGTGCCACAGGGTTCCATCCTCTCCCCGATGCTATTTAACATCTATGTGAAGCCGCTGGGGGCTATCATCAGGAGGTTTGCGGTGCAGTGTCATCAATATGCGGATGACACGCAGCTCTACCTCTCATTCAAATCTTCACCAAGGTTGGCCGTAGAATCCCTGTGCAAATGTCTGGAGACGGTGAGTGGCTGGATGGGGAGGAATAGGCTGAAGCTGAACCCTGACAAGACCGAGGTACTTTTGGTGGGAGACAAGAGGAGGCTAGGGGATGTTGACCTGGTGTTGAATGGGGTACGGCTACCCTTGAAAGACCAGGTCCGCAGCCTGGGAGTCATTTTGGACTCCCAGCTGTCCATGGAGACTCAGGTGTCAGCTGTGAGCCGGACAGCGCTGTATCAACTCCATCTGATACGGCGGCTGCGCCCCTTCCTTCCCGACCATCTGCTCCCATCAGTAGTACATGCCTTGGTCTCCTCTCGTTTAGACGACTGTAATGCGCTCTACGTGGGGTTACCCTTGAAGACGGTTCGGAAGCTGCAGCTGGTACAGAATGCGGCGGCTCGCCTGATTAAAGGCAGCCACCGGCGATATCACATCACTCCAGTGCTGAAGGAGTTGCACTGGTTACCAGTTGTTTTCCGGGCCAAATTCAAGGTGTTGGTTTTGACCTTTAAAACCCTATATGGTTCTGGCCCAGCCTATCTTAAGGAGCGCCTCCAGCAGCACCAGACAGGCCGCTTAACAAGATCAGCCTCAGATGGCCTTCTCTCTGTCCCATCAGCCAGGACAGCTAGACTGGTGGGGACGAGGGAGAGGGGCTTTTCTGTGGTGGCCCCCACTCTGTGGAACTCCCTCCATAGGGAACTCCGTCATGCCCCCTCTTTAATGAGCTTCCGTCGTGCATTAAAAATGTGGCTGTTCAGGCAGGCATTTGGGGTGGGTTGGGGTATTTTAGAAAATGTTTTTATTGTAGAATTTTATTGTTTTATTGTATGTTGTACATCGCCCAGAGTGGCTGGGTGACCAGCCAGATGGGCGATTAATAAATTAAATAATAAATAAATAAATAAAATGGAACCAGTGACCAAGAAAGGACTGGGGATGCACATCTGTTTATATTAAATGGAACAGCAGCAGTTGTGCCCACAGTGGGGAAAAGAGAGCTGACACACAGGTTGTGAGAGAAAACAACTATAGCTTGATTAACTTACCTGGTATTTGATATGTGAGGGTAATGGCATTAACCTACAGCTCACCTGGTGGGATAGCATGAGTTGGAGGAATGGAGCAGGTAGAATCTCTACACAGGTAGGTCCTGCTGTCATTACCCATTGCCCTTGGGTGCAGCAGAACCCTATTTTAGTTGCTGGCCAGGCAATGGGTACTAAAACCCCTAGAGCTTCCTAAGAAGATCCCCCAAGAAGTCATTGTGGAGTGCCTAAACCTGCTTTCTTCCCGAAGACTGAGTTACTGCCCAAAACATAGGTGCCAGTTGTGACTGCAAATCAAAGCATAACACTACAAACATGACAAAAGAAGGAATTGCTGGGGAAGGCAAAACAACAAGAATAACAATGGGCCATCCTGGGCAATCTGGTACACCAGCAAAAAGAATATTTGCCAGCCCTAGAACCAATGACCAACATAAGTGACCATTATGTTGGCCCCCCATCTCCCACTACATGAACACACATCAACAACGCACATGGTACCCTTTTAAGCATTAGTAGTCATGAGAGCATTGTCAGGAACATCTCCTTCACTGTGTTGCGTTATCCATTGAAGCTTATATTGTGATAATCATAGATGGTATGTGTAGAGGTCATGCTGCTGGGAAAATAGTATAAATCAAGCAAATTGGCTACAGTTCAGTTTACTTTCGCACATACATGTGTTGGCATTGCAAGCACAGAAAAGGAAGACACATAATTTTCAGTGAGATACAGCTACATCTATTCACATTTTTGGCCATTATCCAGAGCTAGATCTGCGCACATTTTGGGCATTATCCAGAGAACTGATATTTCCGCATTAGTTTTATGCTATTTTTTTATCAACTGCCTTCACAGAAAGTTCTAGCTGTATTTTAAATACTTCTAAATTCGGAGTGGGGGGCATTCTGGGTTCTGGCATAAAAGCTGTTTAAAGAGTGTCAATTGAAAATAGTGAATGTGTGTGCGCTCGCTCGCTCGCTGTCTCTCTCTCTCCCTCTCTCTCTGTCCCTCACATACACACACATGGCCTTTTTAAGCAGGCTGTGTTCCAAATGCCAAATTACATTTTGGCGCTTCTGTTTGAACACTGATAGAACCCTTTACAAAAAACATATGCACGTATGTCTCTGGATAGCAGCCATTGCAATCAACAGCACAATATGTATGTATGTACGTATTTCTCATCCATCTAGGCTGGTTTTTAAAATACATTTTTTTCCAAAGCAGCTTACAAAGCAGAGCAAAAATTAGAATACATCCTAAAATTAAAAACAGCAACAACAATAACCATCAACATTTAAAACATTAAGATACACATTCAAGCCAGCCAGATCAACAATGAAGAAAGAAAACCTCAGCATGAAAGACTAAAACCCGTCCTTAGCCAAAGGCAACTCAATAAAAAGTCTTAAGGAGTTGCCTGGAAATAAACAGGGAAGGGGTCAACTGTATATCTTTGGGATGGGAGTTCCAAGAATGAGGGGCCACCACAGAAAAGGCACTGTACTTCATGCTCACCAATCTAAACATTGCCATTGGCACGCATATAAAAGAAAACTGGTATTTATTTATGTTTGTATATTGTAGATGCTACTTTTGCCTGATGGAGGGTTCTTTATAGCCTGAAAATTTAGACAGATAGATAGGGTGGGGGACTTTTTTTGTTTCGAAGGCTATCTAGTGATCCATCTACTGATCTCCTTGAATGCTTAAATCTTGCATTTCTAGATTATTTCTGGACAGTTACTTTCTGACAAAAAGGTTGGCACTTATGTAGAAGTGGATATGTTTGGCCTGCCTGTGGACACAAGGCGGAAAGCTCTCAAGACCAAGACATCTCAAGGCAATGCTGTGAATCCTGTATGGGATGATGAAACCATAGTATTTAAGAAGGTAGGTTTTTTTATCTTGTTTTCTCATTTCCCACATGAAGGATGTTAGACATTATTAGTTGCTATAGTAATTTAAGTTTAAAAAAAAAGCATTTTTTTCAACTCATTGTCCTAATTCTGGTTCATCTGAGTCAGAATAGTGAAGGTGTTTTTTACATTTCATTAATGCTGGATTGGGCCTTAGGATGCAGACTTTAATCTGTTTGATTTACCCTCATTACTCATTTGCCTGAGGAATTTGGCACTGAAAAACAAGACTCTCCATATTTAGTTGTTTATTTTTAATTATATTCCATAATATTAACCCCAATTTTGATTAATTTGACCCACATGTAGCCTCTGTGTTACTTAGGCGGCAATGCTATACCCATGTACTTGGGAGTAAGTCTCATTGAACCTACTTCTGATTGGACATGTATAGGATTGTATTGTTGAACATGTGTTTATTTCCATATGTGGATCATACCATATCATATTTAAAGTAATAGTAATAATGATGATGATGATGATAATAATAATAATACATAGCGTATATATATATAAGGGATATATATATCGCTTTCAAGTGTTTGAAGCCATTTTTGCATACATTATTAATTTTCAACAGCCTTGAAAAGTTGGCTGGTGTTAATTTCCCCATATTGCAGATGGGAGGTTAAGGCTGAGAGAGTGGCTTGCCTAAGGCCACTTGGTGAATTTCTGGCTAAGAAGGGATGAACCAGCAATGTCTTGGATCACAGCTCATTCTTCTAACCACTCTAATACACCCGCTCATCAGATAATAGAGATGTGAAAAGTGCACTCTGAGATAGCAAATGTGCTTCTCCACACCACACCACACACACACACACACACACACACACACACAGACAAACAAAAGAGTATTATGGGGAGACGATATCAAATTATTTAATTTTTTAGGTGCCAAATGTGAAAATAAAAAGATGTCACACTTTGTTTATAATAATAAAGGGGATTATGGAGGAAGAATAAAAATTCACAACAAATGACATCTTTGATGTAATTGCATAAATCCATGTTAGAATATTTGTCCAAGCAAACAAGTACTGAGTTTTGACTTGCAAATGTGAAAAGTGAGACTCTGAAGTCACTGAGAACCATCCTGTCTTATAAACATTGCCTATCTGATCCTCAGAAGACTTTGAAATGTCTCAACTGATTTTTGCACCAAAGTGTCATCTGAAAGCTTTGTGGCATGTAGGCAATATTTCTATCATGTGCTTGTGTGAGCTGCTCATGGACACCACAATTCAAAATCAATGGATTCTTCCACCACCATCCCAGTTCTTCATTGTCTGTAAGCAGTCAGCTCTAAGGCTAAAGGATTAAAAGATTGTATGTGACATCAACTGAGGCTGAGACTCAGAAATAAGAGCTTCTGAGCAGAAAGACCACTGTGATATCAGAACAGATCCACCCCCAAAAGACAAGTAGGGAAAGAGAAAGAGAGAGAGATCTAGAGGAATTGCACACGTGCATATCAGGTAGAAATTACAAGATGTTTAAAGTTCTCACATATAGCTCATTCTGATATTTAAGAAGTGGGGCAAGATCTTCTGTTCATCTTATTTGTTCTGATGTACTGTATGGAATAAGCCAAATAAAGTCTGTCACTGCATATCCACTGGAGAACTAGTGTTACAACACTGTAAACAATCTACATGATGATCATCAGTATTAGCTTGTTGAACAGTGTGTCTCATTACTCCTGCTTTCTGCATAAACTATATCACAAGACACCCGGGTTTAAACAAATATATATATTTCTTTAGGTTGTTCTGCCATCACTGGCATGTCTGAGGATAGCAGTCTATGAAGAAGGAGGAAAATTCATTGGTCATCGGATATTGCCAGTATCAGCAATTCGACCAGGTAGCGTAAACTGCCATTCATACTAGTGCCAATAATGCCATTCATACTGATGAATGGCATTAAGAACCTTTGGATTATGGAATGAGACAACTGAGCTAAGTTAGCAGGTTCTCTGCATGTCTCGAACACCAACGTGTATGATCGTTATGGGGAATCTAATATCCTGGTACTTACCAAGCTACTGCATCGTAAGAACCCAGTTTCTCCTGAATCAGTCTCCACTTCCCACCCTTCTCATTGCCCCACCTGCTGCTACTCCTTCTGATGGATAGTGTTCTCACTAGAGATGCCAGCAAATTTCACCAGGCTCAGCCCCAGAAATTTACACTGAGGACTTCTTAAACTCCACCTCAAATGAAAGTCTTAACAAGCCCCAAACAAGCCCTCAGCTTAGGGATGTTGCAGGTGCCTGACACAGGAATGGAGACCAACAGATGCCAGCCCACTTGGCCTTCTGGACTGGGGTCCACAGAACCTGCCATCCCCCCGCCCCAGCCCGATGAGCGCCCGGTGACCACCTGGTCCCTTAGCGAGCTGCCGTTTTGCATAAAAATGGCAGCTTGTTATTCTGTGTAAAAGGCTTTTTATGACAGTGGCAGCTGCAAAGCTGCCTTTTACACAAGATTAGAGTTGAGAATAGACCATTCACGCCTCTAACCTTGTGTAAAAGGCAGCTTTATGGCCACCATTTCTGTAAAACACATTTTATGCTAAACAAGAAGCTGCCATTTTTACCCCAAATAGTTGCTCACTAAGGGACCGGGCAGTTGCCGGGTCCTTGTCGGGCCATTCAGCGACTCATACAGCATGACTCGCAGGAGTGGATGGCATCGAGGGTTCGGCGAGCACCCAGCAAGCACGGACTCAAGTAAGTACATCCATCCCTACCTCAGCACAGGTAAAACCTGAGCTGGAGGAGAATCCCTGGCTTTGACCTGACCATTCCCAGCAGACCCATGCCCACCCCCAGCCTTGCCCCCATGGCATTTCCCCCTTCAATTATTTTCTAATATGGTGGCGGAGGGACCAGCAGCAGGAGCATGTAGAGCAGATGTGGGGAGCCTCAGGCCCAGAGGCCAAATCTGGCCTCCAGGGTTCCCCAGATGGTCACTCCCCCTTTCCCCCCAGCCATCAATTGTGTGGTGGTTTCCTGACTTTTCCTCATTCTAAAAGGTTAAAATGGCTCTCCTAAGGCTTAGTTACTGGCAGTAAGGGGCAAATAGGCTGGGATTTGTTATATTCTGTTATTTTATGGGCCCACGCCTTTTGCCTTTGGTCCCACCGCTTTGGTCCCAGGCCCCACCCACCACTAGAATGCAGCCCCCAAGAGCTTCTCTAAAATGGAATTTGGCCCTCGAGCTGAAGGAGGTTCCTCACCCTGATGTAGGCAGCTTTTAAAGTCTGCCCTCCCTGACATAATGGATGCCCTAGGGCAGGGTTCCCCAACCCTTTTGGGCCCATGGGGACATTTGGGAATCTGAAACAATGCCTAATCAGTGGATCACTGCTTTGGTGTCTACCTGTTGCATCTCTGGATCATAGGCTGCATCTTATTCAACTATTGTTTTGTGTCTGTTGGACACCACAATGTCCTTTTTAATTTAATAAGGGATTGTCTCATTCTCATTGCTAAAGCTTCTTTTAAACATGTGTTTTGGCAATGTCCAGGAGTTCCTTCTTTGGGGGAGGAGGTTATTACACAGATCAATTTTGTACTGGAACAATCTTTAATACTCACTGATGTGCACACTCCTTTAAATTGTTGACCTGCTTCATGGAAATTAACAAGTAGTCAGGGTAAATGGATTATCCGTGCTTTTGACTGCTAAAAGACTGATATTACAACACTGGAAGGATAATGGATTGAGGAGCTTACAACACTCAGTATTTAAATGGGTGACATATAGACAGTGCCTTCAAATGGATACTTATTTGAATATTTGGTCTACTTTTGTTGAAGCTTATGTATAGTTGTAGAAGCCTGCATGCATTTCATATGTATTCATTGCTATGGTATATATTAATCCATGTACATACATATATTAAAAAATAATAACAATTCTAAAAAGTTTTTGCAGGTGCCCACGGACACCACATTGGGGACCCCTCAATGGGCACCACTGGAGGTCCCCATGGGTGCCATGTTGGGTGTCCCTGCTCTAGGGCATTGTGGAAAATTTAACATGGTGGCTGGCTTCCCCGACCCAGCTGCTGCTGCCGGATCAACCCAGAGCTGGGAGAAGGGGTAAGTGGGAGGACCAAATAGGCTTTTGTGCCAATGGGCTCTGCTGGGGCATTTGGGCCCCAGCATCTGCCCAAGGATACTAGAGGGATGCCAGCTCTGGAAAGTAGGGTCTGCTCAAAGCTCTGAGTCTAGGGGGATGTTGACAACATATTAGTTTCCATGGCCTTGAGTTCAATTCCTCTGCCCATATTAACCACTTGTCAATATTTCATGATTTGTACCTACTGCACTGTTGTTGTCAATAGTAAAAAATAACATAGGTGTCCTGCTTTCCTCACCAGGTTATCACTATATTTGCCTGAGGAATGAAAGGAATCAGCCCTTGATGCTGCCAGCCTTATTTATATACATAGAGGTGAAAGACTATGTGCCTGATACTTATGCAGGTAAGTATAAAATCTGTAAGGGTGAACTTCAATTTAACTTCAGAAAAATATTTTTTCTAGTGGTTTGAATCTGAATAAAGCTCATACATTGAACAGAAACAACAAAGAGCATTTATCTCCTATAGCCATCAAGTAACTGGGAGTAAGAAGTGTTATAAGAAGTTGCTGTCAGTCCTCCAATGTGATGTTCAGTCACTACTACATTTGTCAAGGACTCCACACAATGTTCCTTGATTCCATGGTCTGCTATTTCTTCTAAAACGATTGATACAGCTTCTCTGTCCTCTTTTGTATGTCTGTGTTTTCAATCATGATTTGATCTTGATTTGATCACATTCATTAATAATAATACTTAAGGCTATCTTGAGTGTCTCAAGCCAGCAAGTCAGGTTATACATGTAAAAAAACCCACAACCCTCATGGGTGATAATTGGATTGGGAAGATCTCAGTCCAAATCCCTGAGTAGCCAGAGAACCTGGAGGTGTTCTTTTCAAGTAGTGTTCGCTTGTCTTTAACCCTATCTTTAAAATGACATCATAATATTAATAACCATCTGGCTCCCATAAGTAGTGCTATGAAAACCTTTTTGTCTGCAGCAGGGGTAGGCAGATGGTAGATCACCAAATGTTTTTGGACTTCATCTCCTAGCATTCCTGACCATTGGCTGTGCTGGCAGGGGCTTCCAGGAGTTGAAGTCCAAAACATCTGAAGAGCTACTTTCTGCCCCTCCACCCCGGTCTACATTGTGTCACTTGTCAATTTAGACTGCAAACCTATATGTACTTGGGAGAAAGTTTCATTGAAGTCAGTGGGATTTACCAGGTAAACCTGAATAGGAATGCACTGTTAAACAGTGGGGGTGGATAAGAGCATACAGCAGGGTTGTTGTTTTTTCAAATAAAACTTTAACAATTGTAGCCACCATGGGTTTCTTATTAAAAAATACAGGCTAGGGAAATGCTAAAACAACCTTTGAATTGTGAAGATGATCATTCAGTTTCTGTAAAACATGTATACTACTTAGAGACAGCAAATCAAGGTTTGGTCCTAAATTCCTGTCTCATTTCCAGATGTCATTGAAGCATTATCCAATCCAATCCGATATGTGAACTTGATGGAGCAGAGAGCAAAACAGCTGGCAGCACTGACTCTGGAGGATGAAGAAGAAATAAAGAAAGAGGTGAGAATCTGGGCTTGATAAGATCTGTTGTGGTAATTAAGGAATATGTTTGATGCACTGCAGATAGCATGATGCCCTCAGACAATGTAAAAAAGAAGAAGCATACACTGGTCAATTTTCACATTTTGTTGTGGTTATATGCTGTGCATTGAGAGGAGCTCCTTTTCAGGGGTGGTGGGGTGAACAAAAGCACTTTTGGGATATGTGGAGTTACTCATGTAGTTACTCTATTCTAGATGGGACAGGCTCTGTCATCCCTAGTGCTGACATTTTAAAGAGATGAGGAGAGTCTATATTCCCTTACCCTTTGGTGATGCTCTTTAACAGATGGGCATTCAGAACCTGGGGAATAGCCATGTTTTGAGCAGCTGCTGAGGGAAGAGGCACTATGACAGGAGTGGACAAATTGTGGCCCTCTGGATGTTTTGGCTTATAACTCCCATCAGCCCTAGCCAGCATAGCTGATGGTGAGGGACCATGGGAGTTGTAGGCCAAAACAAATTGTAGGGCCACAAGTTACCACCACTGAATTATGACAACACAAGGTCTAGTTGGCTGCACAATATTGTTGTTGTTGTTGTTGTTGTTATTATTTCTTCAGCATGTTACAGATAAAAATTAACTGCACAATGTTTTGAATGAGAAATCCATTCACTATAGTTTGCTCTTATCAGAAAGGATGCAGTACATTCACTTGTGGTCTAAGTTCCAAGGCTTTCTAACTCACAGCACAAAGGTTTTGTCCTTACGATAGCAGGCAGGCATACACAGCCAGAGATTTTAGATGCTACACGTGAAGTTTGGTTGTCTTTCTTCAGAGGGAATACATGGCCAAGGAATAATGCACACACTTTCATGGTTCTGGCACCAGTTTATAACCTCTAGACAGAGCTTTGAGCAATAGTCCATAATATAGCCATGAGCTTTCAGGAAACCATCAGCTCAAAGAACAATATGTAGCAAATACCCCTGAGCAAGAATGTGCATATTCCTTGTTGACGGAATAAATATAAATTATAAATATTCCATTTATAAATAAAAGTACAGTTCAGGAGTTGAGAGAAGCACCCTTCCAAACAGTCCAGCACTCTTACTAGCAGTCCTCATTGTGCCTATTTTAAGTAGCATATTTTAAGTTCAGTTGTTGTTGTTGTTGTTGTTGTTGTTGTTGTTCAGTCGTTCAGTCGTGTCCGACTCTTCGTGACCCCATGGACCATAGCATGCCAGGCCTTCCTGTCCTGCGCTCTCTCCCGGAGTGTGCTCAAGTTCATATTCATTGCATCGGTGTTGCTATCTAGCCATCTCATCCTCTGTCGTCCCCTTCTCCTTTTGCCTTCAATCTTTCCCAGCATCAGGGTCTTTTCCAGGGAGTTTTCTCTTTGCATTAGGTGGCCAAAATATTTCAGCTTCAGTATCTGTCCTTCCAATGAGCACTCAGGGTTGATTTCCTTTAGGATTGACTGATTTGACCTCCTTGAAGTCCAGGGGACTCGTAAGAGTCTTCTCCAGCACCACAGTTCGAAAGCATCAATTCTACGGCGCTCAGCCTTCCTTATAGTCCAGCTCTCACAGCCATACATTCCTACTGGGAAAACCATAGCTTTGATTAGACGGACCTTTGTCAGCAAGGTGATGTCTCTGCTTCTTACTATGCCGTCTAGGTTTGCCATAGCTTTCCTCCCAAGGAGCAAGCGTCTTTGAATTTCATGGCTACAGTCACTGTCTGCGGTGATCTTGGAGCCCAAGAAAGTAAAATCTGTCACTGCTTCCATTTCTTCCCCTTCTATATGCCCGGAAGTGATGGGGCCAGATGCCATGATCTTCGTTTTTTTAATGTTGAGTTTCAAACCAGCTTTTGCACTCTCCTCTTTCACCCTCAACAAGAGGCTCTTGAGATCCTCTTCGCTTTCTGCCATTAGGGTGGTATCGTCTGCATATCGGAGGTTGTTGATAATTCTCCCGGCAATCTTAATTCCGACCTGTGATTCATCCAACCCGGCGTTTCTCATGATGTACTCTGCATATAAGTTAAATAAGCAGGGTGACAATATGCAGCCTTGTCGTACTCCTTTCCCAATTTTGAACCACTCGTTGTTCCATGTCTGGTTCTTACTGTTGCTTCTTGACCCTCGTACAGGTTTCTCAGGAGACAGGTAAGGTGTTATGTTTAAGTTCAGTAGCCTCCCAGAAAATATTTCAGTTTCTTCTCCAGTAGTTTTACCACCTTGTAGTCAGGACAAAAGTGTTCCTGGATGTGATAGGATAACCTCTTTAAGCAAACTGTGTCTCCAACTTAAAGTACACTCTGATTTTAACAAACAGTAGACTCTCTGTATTTGACAAAATCTTCCAGCATCTTGCAAGCCCAGGGGTAGGCAAAATAACCCTCCAGATGTTTTGGACTACAGCTCCCATAATCCTTCACAATTGGCTATGCTGGCTGGGACTTGTGGGAGTTATTGTCCAAAACATCTGGAGAACACAAGATTGCCTACCCTTTTTGTAAGCCTTTCAGCAAGTAAGACTAGAAAGATCAAGGTCAGACGTCAAGAGAATACAGACATTAATATCAAATTTAATTTGCATACGTGGCAAAGAGAATTAAATCCAGATCCCCACTGCACAGCCTGTCCTATGTGATATCACTGTTGATAACTAAAACAATTCAGACTCATAAAAACCTCTAACTGCAAAATAACAGATGTTTTCCTGGCTTCAATTTATAATGGTTTTCTTGCCTAATATTTGTCATTTCACATCTGTTTTTGCAAATGCCACAAACAGACATACCAAACTGAGAGTGGAGTGGAAAATAACAACCTATCAGATTGCAGAATGTGTTACTCAGCCTGGTCACTTTGAAATTGGCTCAGATACATTTGAATTATGATTATATATTTGTAGCTATACATATCTGAAAGCCTGATGCACGCAGAGGTGTTATTTCCCAAACAAAGCTAACTTCTGCTGTTACGTAAGTCACTATCATACTGCTTTATGAGCACTAGAATGCATGATAGATCTGCTGCACAGGCCAAGATGCAGTTGTATTTCAGTGCCAGGTGAGGGATCCCTCTGCAAACAATTGGTCTGGCTCTGAGAAACGGCACAGCTACATCTCGGCACTAGATGAGAAATACTTCTGTAAGCAGCTTCTCCATCCCCAAAGAAGCTGCATTTTAGTTCCAGGCAAAACTATCTTTGTGATAGCCAGAGAGATGGCTACATCTCTCCATCAGCAAAGTAATTTACCCAGGAAAACTACCCTAGTTTTTATTTTATTTTTATCCCACCTTATGATTCAGTAAATTCCCCAAGGCAGCTTACATTAAATATAGGTACTTGCTTCTGCCCCAACTGACATGTGGCATTGCTCTGGGGTAGCATATCCCCCCATCATGCCCCCCCCCGAGGACTCCTCTTTGGAGGATGATCAGGAGCCCACCAAGCCAAGCATCACAGAGGACCTGCCTGTGTCTGGGGACTTCGAGGGGGATCAGGGGGATCCTGGGCCTGTGAGAGAGACAGCTGTCAACTCTGTCCCTGACAACATAGTTAGCCCCCTGTCAGAGGCAGACCCAGCCCCAGGGAGCATGCAGGCATGAAAATGTTAAGGCTCCCCCAATTGCCATACCCAGAAGTGCCCACCAGAGGAATAGGTATTCCTCATGAGTAAAGGTATATTTATTTGATAATTGTTACATTTTTAATCTGCCCAATAACAAATATTCTCTGGGCAGATTACAAACAGCCAAAAGACTAAAATGCAATATAAACGGTTAAAATATAAAACACAATGCAGATATTTAAAAGAATAAGATACAATACAAACAACAATGGCACAGGAAAAACTGCCATAAAAACCTAGAACTAGATCTCTAAAGTGCCTGAAAGAAAAGAAAAGTCTTTGCCTGAGGCCGAAAAGATAGCAATGTAGATGCCAAGGCAGCCTCTTTGGGGAGGGCATTCCATAAGTGGGGTGCCTCAACTGAGAATGCCCTCTCTCTTGTGACCAAGGCCCTGCTCTTGAGTAGACCCTTCCTCTGGTGGCACTAATAGCGTGCAGCTGTGCTTCAGGTGGGTCTCTGAAGGCCCAGACTTAAAAGCCTTCAGTTCCAGACACTAGGTGCAGGATTAATGTTTGAGTATCAGCTCCCTGAATTATGTTTCCTTTCTTGGTATTGTCCTGTGTTTGACTTTGGACTGTATACTGGCCTTGCTTTTGGACTTGATCCTGGCTGGATCTTTGGAACTCTCTTCCTGCACCACTGTAAGCAGAACACCTCCTCCCAGAAAAGCCCAGTCCCTATTACATTATTGGGACAGGTATCATGGCCTTTCATCCCTTCACTGTTCTGCAACTGCTAGTGATTGGGTGGTCCGTTGCTGGGCTGCAAGTTCCTTCCTCCCTTCCTGCAGGTCTTTTCACTGTCCAAGGGCAGAGAGCCAGGTGCAGCAGCAGCCATGCCTCAGGTGAGCTGATGAGCAACAGCAGTTGAATGCGCCATCGCCTGGCTGTGCACTCCTTACCATTTCCCCCCCACTCCCCTGCCTAGAACTGCAGATCTTTTTACTGTCCGATAGAGAAAGCCAGGCACAGTGGCCTTGTTTTTTGTGAGCTGCTAAGCGAGATGGCAGTGGTATGTTCCATTGCCTGGTTGCATGCGCCTTCCTTTCCAGGCCCACAGGACCTTTTGCTTCCCAATCCAAGAGTAGAGAGGGAGGCATTGGGTGCAGCAGCAACTTAGAGGTGCTTCCATCTGATCTCATTGTCTTGTCAGGAATATCTGCATAAACTTCCCTCTTGCCTTAGAAATAGGTCACTGTCACATGAGGGATCCTCATTTGTTGCACAGCGTTTCAGTAAGATGAATGGAAGGAAGAAAAAAACTCTGCTTCTTTACTCTTACCCCAGCAATATCAATTTTATTCTTTACTTCCCTATTGAGATGTAACACCAGTGTCCCTGCGTGATTGGAAAGAAATCCAATTATATGGAAGCTGGCAGTTTGCAAACAAAAGCAAGTATAGATTTATCTATCCATTTAGCTTCATTAGATGCCTTATAAAACAGATTCTCTAGAGAACAAGCATAAACAAATGATCACTTTCTTTCCACTGACTGCATACAAGAGATGGGGTGTTTTGTAAGGGATATAATGTTCAGAATCTAATTGCATTCTGTTGCTTTTGAAGAGTTAAATTGGTGCAGTGGGAATCCATTTGTATCCTGTAATGTTCATGGGTGTGAATGCTGAGCCAGTTTTCAGCATAATTTATTCATGCCGTAATCTTTTAAGCTCTCTCCTCACCCCATTGCTGCACCTATAAACTCATATGAAAGGTTGCCATGTTTAGAGAACTGTTTTTCTCCCCCCTCTCCCCATCACTTATTACCAACGAAGAGTGAAAATGAAAGCTGCCCAAGAAACTAATCCAGCAAGGTACCATGGCAACAGGTCCTTCTTATATAAATTTTCAGATCTCAAGGAGACAACCTAGCAGTGCTCCGAGACTGTATGCCTCCCTCCCTGTTCCATTAGTGTAGCGGGAATCTTCAATGTATGTTGAGAAATATGACCACTAATCAAGCAACTAAGGTGATGAGTGTGAAGTAAAAAAGAATGAGCTCTAAACATGGGCACTGATTCCTGGCAAGGAAGGAAAGGTTGTGGGGAATGCTTAAACAGGTTGAGCATTACAGACATATTCACCCAAGCATGCGGCAAGGATGGAGGTACTGTTTACGTAAGCTTATCTTGTTGAATATAATTATGGGCAAGCCGTCCTGGGAACGATTCATGTGCCTTGGGGGTGAATTAGTAATCAGACTGCTGGGAAAAAAAGAGAGAAAGAAGTCATTCTATATCATGTTCTGTTCATTGGTGACTACTGTATTCTGCTGTTAGATTATATGTGTATCTGCATAGTTTTTATGTTGTAACACAATAGTGGATTGAGATCTATATGCAGAAATGGTATTATGTGGACTTGCTGGATGGCATAAACTTTGTTTCCATGGTGGGATATAAAATAGGGGTATAAAGACATTGAAGATTTAGATGCAAGAGATCCCAATAAATGTTTTACTATAGTATCCTGCTGACAGGTCTAATCAATAGTGTGATTATGGATGGATAAAATTAGGTGTTTTATGTTACAAACGTGATCTATATTTACATAACTTTTTAAAATGGATCTGTGTTTATGCAGATGTATATAACAATACCGCAGACTGGGCTGTTCCTTAAAAGCTGATATACTAGTGCAGTGTATTATTTACTGCAGTGGCAGATTTCCGTTATTAATTCCAGTTTTTCATTTTTGCAAAAGGCTTTCTCCACCGTAAGTAATCAGAGCTGAAAACCAATCATGGCAGCAAGAGATACTTTATTTTTTATTTATTCTGAAGCTGAAACAAAGTTTCCTTTTGTGCCAGGTACTTCAACAAATACCATTCTCCCCATACCAGATTACAATGTGAATAAATCATAGTATGTGAATGGAACTGGCGGGGGGTGGGGGGGTGGAGAGCTGTTCATAGAATCCATGTTCAAGTTGTTGGTCAAGTGCCCTAATGACAAGAGTACAGCTTTCTTGCATATTTATGGGAGGTGTTTTCTACTGTTAGGCGGATCAGGGAGATGTACCTTCAGAAGCTCACAATGAACCTAAGCCTGCACCAGCTGAAAATGGAGTAAACCACACCACTTCCCTCACCCCTAAACCATCCACTCAGGTTGTTCCCAGCCAACCAGCACCGGGTAAGAACTGGACTATATCGTATCATTTCTATAATGCCTTTCTAAGGAAAAAATGCAGCTGAATAAACTTCTTTGTGGTCTGTTGTTAGTGCACAAAAATTATTAGAACAAATAGAAATTAAGACCAGCGTGCTCTCTCTTTTTTTAGATATATGGAACACATGAATATATGTGTTCATGTTTGTTTGAAAGGCTATGCCTGTAACAAACTCTCTCTTCTTTGCTACTTTCCCATATGCAAAAAAGTGCTGTCAGGCAGAGCTGTTGCAAGTGGTGAATGGCCTGGTGGATGCGTGCTATTTGCACCTTGAGGTTATTGTGCTCTATATGACCATAAGAAGCTGGACTGCATTGGGTTTGGGTATGGTAACCCAGGTTCATATCCCTGCCAGCCACAAAGCTCATTGTGTGGTCTTAAGCAAGTCACAACCTCTCAGCCTAACTTACGTCTCAGGGCTGTCGTGAGGACCTTGGAGGAAGGATAGAATGCACATGTGATGAGTGAATAAAACTTGTGTTTGTGTTGGGGGTGGGGCGGGGGCAGGTATATGTCTATGCCAGTTTTATTCCAGACTCAGTTTTTGCTGTGGTCCTGTTCTGCTATTGTACTATTTCAGTGCATCATCAGTCAGTAGATTTTGTTCTTGTAGGTTTGCAGGCAACCATTTGTGAGCTGGATGTCTGCCCACATTGGCTGATAAGAAAGTCAGCTGGCAGAAGCTTGGTTCTTTGCTAGCTGGAATTAATAAATGCCTCAAGGAGGGCAAAGCACCAGATATGTGAAGCCTTCTGGCTCCTGCTTGAGGTAGCAGCTCCTGTTGTTGATAATCCAGCCAGCTGTTGCAAAGGCTAGCCAGGACGAAGGGTGCGTGGAACAGCCAGGTTCTACTCTTTTGAGTTTTGGCAGAGAGAGGAATGTGGAAGTCAGAATGGTTTGCACAAATCATCATTTATGGGTGCCAATAGGTTGAAGCTGAATAAAGACATTTCTGACATAAACACGGTTGGCAGTCCTTATGCCTCCTGTGGGTAGTTGGGGACACTTACTGGTGTTGAATCCTGCTTCTGATATGTTTTGAGTCCTCTTGGAACTCTTTCTTGCACCTGGAACACCTAGTTGTGGCATGGACCAGGAGCTCTTTCCCCCATCCCAGTCTTAGGAGAATGATGGGAGGCAGGCAGCATCAGCATGAGCTCGCTCACAATGGCCATTCCCTTTCCTTCAGGCGTGAGCACCAACGTGAGGTCACAATGGCCAATCTCTCTCCTTCAAGCAAGCAGCATCAGCATGTGGTCACAACAGCCAGCCTTCTCTGTTTTTCACTGAAACAGGCGGCAGCAAGAGATGTGGCAACAATCTTTGTCTCTTTCATTTGTCTCTTTCCCCTTTTAGGCCGTGACACCATTTGCCCATTTAGGGACACCATTTGCATCCCTGTGGAGGCCGTGATAGGCTACATAAAGATTTACGTAGCCTATCACGGCAAAGAAGGGGAATGCAAATGGTGGCTGCTGTGGCCGCTGCCATTTGCGTCCGCAGGCTCCACATGCCTGCGAATGCACCCGGCTGGCGGCTCCGCGGAGTTGCCGCGGAGCGGAGCCGGCCAGGTTAGGATTTCGGGGGGAGGTGCGGAGCTCCTACCCCCCACCGCGAATCACCCCTGCGAAAAGGTAAGTGACTTTCGTAGTTTTGACACAGGAAGCAAACAGGGAGGGAGGGAGGGGGAATATGACAGGTACTCTGCACACAGAATAAGCAGCAGACAGGATCTCGAAGCAAATGTTCCCTATCTGAACAGCTTTCACAGTGTCCTTATTGGGTATTGCCAAGTTGGGGCACTGTCAAAAACCCTGTGGCAGGGTTTTTCTGTGTATGTCACTCTGCTGCCTTTGCAATGCCAATTGGCCAGCTAGGGTGCCCATCATTATCCCTTCATCCTTCCCCTCCTCTCCAGTTTAAATTGCTCTGTGGTTTTGAAACTCAGCCTAATGAGAAGTAGCTGCGAGGCAATACTGAAATGAAAACAAACTTTCCTTTGTGTTCTGTTTGATTTCAGTTACTGCAATTTAGTTTTAGTGATTCCATTGACTAAAACCTTGGGGCCAGGGGCAAAATGGAGGGGGGAGTGATATGTGGAAGAGGCAATGGTAACCCCAAATAAAAAGGGTAAGAAATAATGGTGGTCGGTAGCCACAAGGAGGACTGCCACCATTGCTACTATTAGGAAGCACTCCTGAACAATTCCCCCCCACCCCCACTCCTATTGTACCTTATTTAACCAACTTGGAAAATTGCTGAAATAACTGCTGAGCTTTACTGTCTGTAAGAGGGGGACTGAAGTAGTAGGGGGCATTCTGACAGCCTTTGTCAATACATCAACTATAGCATTTGGAACAAAATGAGATGCCCTGCTGCGGTATGCTCTAACTAATCAAATGGGTTATGGTGCCTTTTTATGCAAGAGCAGGATTGACGGCCTGCATTTATCAGGAGGATCTGATGAGAAAATCTAAGGATGCTTCCTCACCTTAAAAAGACAACCAGCATACCTACAGTTTGAGGCCTTGCGTTTGTCCTTTCATCTCAAAGTATTGATGTTGTTTACATCTAGGTTCTGTGAAAGTGCCAGCAAAAACAGAAGATCTCATTCAGAGCGTCCTGACAGGTAAGAGACATGTAGATCTTAAACTGCAGCATCTCTTGGATGAGTCAGTGTTTTGGTGGTCGAGAAAGTGCAACTTGTATAAATAACAATATGGTTTTCCTTCTTATCTAGTTCTTCTTGTTCAAAATATTAACACAAAATATCCCTCATGTGTTAATTGCAAGCAGAGTTAGTGACCATATGATGGACATTTCAAGCATGAATGTATGGTTACTAAACATATCCTGTTACAGCACTAAGACCTCATTTTCAAGATTAGGACGCATAAGAATGGTATTACCACCCTGAAATTGCCTGATATAAATGGATCTTGAAAAAAGAACTGCTTAGCCTGAAGCTGTTGTGTTTTTTTTTTAAGGCTGAACTGAGGTACCCTGTATAATTAGGAACTTTTACATCTGCTTGAAATCAGGATAAGCCAAAATATATGTAGCAGTTACACTGTTAGGTAACAGATTTATAAATTTAAGAATTCCCAGCAAGCATCATAATGCTCTAGGCTAGCAATGAGGAATGTGTGGCCCATGAGATGTCATTGGACTACAACTCCCATCATCCATCATCATTGGGTTTGCTGGCTAGGGCTGATGGGAGTTGCATTCCATCAACATCTTGAGGGCCACCCATTCCCTAACCCTTCTTTAGGTTATGTGGCTAAATAACCCTAGAATTTGCTTGTTTTATAAACAAGGGCATTCGATTTCAGGCAAAGGCAACATCTTGGATACTCTTAGCAGAAAGAGCATACACAAGTTGGCCACTTTCTTATCGACACAAAGATATGCTCCCTTAGTTCTCAAGCACACATCTTTCCTCAGATTAAAAGCAGGAAAGACCAATATTAGTTCACATATGCAAATCTGCCTTCACAAAAATAGGAGCAAACTGCATCCATAATCAGTTTTCTACTGATTATGGACAGAACTCTTGAAATATAAACAATCCATTGAAATTATGAATTAACACCTACCTAACTCACTAGACCCCCAAAATGTATTACAAGTTCTAGATGCCACAACTGGTCCAGCTCTGTAGAATCAGTGGTAGAAGCACTTAGATAAAGCTTTTATCGTTAGTCTTACAGCTCCAGCTGCTACTTTCACAAAATAGAAGATAACAAGCAATACCCTCAGCAATGTGGTATATTAGCCACCAAAAACAGAGAATTTATATCAGCTTGTATTTGGAAGCTATTGAGCAATGTGATACCCAGAATTCATAATTACCTGGTTCATGATACAATTTGTCTATCTTATAATGCTTGGATACAAATTGCATGCTATCTCTCTGAAAAGTTATTTTGTTGCTCAGAATGTAAAATGCAATGCTACCCATGCACACAGAATTCTTTTTAACTTAAGCCTAAAGTTCTGAATTGAACTGAGGGGAGTTTTCCTAGGGGAATATGAATGGTTGTGCAAACTGTGCCATGGAAACCATATATATCTATGTATCCCACTTTTCAGACAAATATGGGCCAGTTCACTTGTAACAACAACCCATGGCTTGTTTAAACGATGTGTTGTTGGACCCTGTGGGAGCAAGTGAACGAACGCTCTGCTTCCCAACTGCTCACTGCTTCCACTTTGCATCCGGTTTCTTTGTATCTGGTTTGATGTACTGTCCAAACCTAGAACTACAGGTTATTGAGGGACAAACAACCAAGAGTTTTGACCCATGGTTTATTGTTGGCATAAAACTCTGGGTTGTGTGTCCCAGAACAACCAAGAGTTCCTGGTTCGGATATCACATCGAACAACCCAGGAACAGAGCATTCTTGGGTTGTTTATGAACGGTGATGCAAAGCAGAAGTGACCATCGCATGGGAGGCAACATGGGCACACTTGCTCCATTGCAGCCCCACCAGTTCATGGGTTAAACAACACATGAATTGGCACTACATGTGAGTCAGGTCATTGTCTCCCAACGCAGCACGCTCATGATATGAGACATGAACCCTCTCCCCAGGTTAACAAACTAAGAGGACAAGAGACACAAGGCAAGGGAAGTGGATGGAAAAGAGAATGGAGAGAGATCCCAGAACAAAGTGATGAGGCATCTATATCCATTTGGGGCCAGTCTGATCTTCTTGCTGGTATTTCTGAGTGGAGCAACTGCATGGTGGCCCTTAGTCCTCTGGCTGATGGCAGCATCTGCTTCCTCTCATTTCCATACTCCCAGCATGCAGTTGGAGGTGAGGCTTTTTTCTGGCAGACAGAAGGGAGAAGCCGGCTCCCTGCAGCTGCTTCTTCACTGGCCGATGGAAATCTTGCCCCTCCCATGATCGTCTTGGAAAGGATGCAACCTCCCAGTAGCCCTTCTTTTTCTGGCCAGTGGAAAATAGAACTTAGCATCTTCTGGTAACCTTCCAATTAGTATGCCACATAAGCTTGAGTGGACCAGTGTAGCAGGCTAATATCAACTCTCAGGCAGATGCTGAAGGTTCCATAATAACCTATACAGGATGGGCACAGCAGGGGAGAGCCGTAACCTTTTTATGCCCTGCTCGTGGGCTCCCAGAAATATCGGGCAAGCCACTGTGAGGAGCAGGATGCTGGACTGGATGCATCTTTGGTCTGACCCAGCAGGGCTCTTCTTACCTTGTTATTGTGCACATTCCCCACACCTGTTGCAAGCACCAATATGACTAGGGCATGCATGTGGCCAGGATTGCCTTATTTCTGCAATCCTTCTGCCTCTAAAAAGAGGTATATGTAAAGTGAGCAAATCACATGTATATGTGTCTGTCCCTATGCACTATTCATATTGATTTATACTAGGGGTGGTGCTAAAACTTTCAAGTGTGTGGGGTGGGGGTGGGGGGAGGAGCAACCTCAAAAAATGGTTTTCAGCAATTTGAACCTCCTGAGCCCCTGTTGAATGGGGTACAGACCCCTCTGGAGTAGATAGCTCAATTCTGTGCCACCAGTCGTGTGTGTGTCTGTGTCTGTGTGTGCTGTGCCAAAAATTTCTCCCACATTTTTTTCGACCATTCTCATTCAATTTGATAGAAAAGAAATTGCTTTCGAAAAGAAATTCAAAGGAGGAGAAATTTTAAAGAAATTATCATGGGTTGGGTTTGGGGTTCTTGGGCTTACCTCACTTATGAGGTGGCCAAGGAGCATGCGTGAGTGTCCTGTCTGTCATCATGCAATAATCTCTGTGGCAGCCTGTAGCCTCCTTGGCTTCCCACACATCAGTTAAAGCCATCATGACGAAGTCATCATGAGGCAATTCCTCTCATGAGGCTTTTTCAGTTCAGAAAATGCAGATGGCCTGGGAGGCTGCAGAGCAATGGCAAAATATGTAACAGAGAAAGAAAATATACACTGCACCCTTGGCCACCTTGCAGTGATTAGGTAATCTCAAAAATACTACCAAAATAAATTCAAAATTCTGCCCCAGTGGAAGCCTCAACCCATTTGATGCTGTTGCCACCTACAGAAGCAGTGCGATGAACCAAAACCCCTTAGGAAAAAAGAAAAGAACCTGTGCTACAACCCCTGCCAGTAGTGAGCCCTATCTATGAGAAAGTTTTGGAGAATGTATGCTCCCCTAGAAGAAATTCGATGAAATTATCCCCCCAGTTTCTCTGCCCATAAATAGGGTGGAGAATTTTGAGAAGCCGTTTGTGCACAGCTCTAATATAGACAGAGAGAGAGAGGGAGAGAGAATGAGATTCCATGATTGCCACTAGGAAGCCTAGGCTGTGTACTTCCCAATGCCTCCTCCTGGCTTGGTGGAATTATATATGAAGCTGCACAGAGACAGTGGTGGAGCATCCAGGCTTTAAGCCTGAGTCCTCTATCGCCAAAAGGTCTCCCCCCTGCCACAGCCACTATCACCACCAGGGCTGGTGTCAGTACCTGACATCCACTGCTGATGTCCGCCTGCCCTGAACCATTGTTTAATGTTTTCTTCCTGACCCAGGCAGCTGGGTCTAGCTGCCATTTTAATGTCCCACAATGCTCTCAAGTGCTGCTACATTGGGGGCTTTCTGCGAAATTAAAATAGTGACTATACCCAGCCACCTAGCGCTTCTCTGAGCATGTCTGTGCTACCCATGGCTACTCAGTAAGTCCACCAGGACCCACTGAGAGAGGAGAAGCCCACTAGAGGACACATTGCCCATGTCCCCTCTAGTGCTGGAGCCAGCCCTGGTATCCCCAACATAGTAAGAAATGTTGGAAAAAGGAGCAGTGGGAGACTTGTGGGGGAGCTGGTTTTCTTTGGGCCCCTTTAAGCTTTGTTGGTATCACTGGAAGTGTGCTTAGGCTACTTAGTTCAGAAAAAAATGCCAACATGTTTGGTTTGGGTAAAGTTTAGTTATTGCTCTTGTTTAAACTTTGGTACATGCATTGGTTGTGGCTGACATGTATTTAGTTGTATTATGCTGCTCTTTTAGCTATTAGACTTTATGGAGTTTTTAATGTGACTTTAATGTCAGATGTTTTGTGGTATTACATTGGTTGTAATTTTTTGTTGCTTTTAAGCCACTTTGGGAGAACTTTATCATTCTGAACAGTGGCGTAGCAATCTTTGAAATAAATAAATAATCCTCTGAACCAGTTCTTCAACTCGCACATCCCAAGACAAAGAAGCTCCTGCTCTGATCTGACTGGAATGACTGAGATTAAAGTCCAAGTACCACAATCCCGTGCAGCTACTACACAAGCCTCCTGGATTTTTAGTGCAATGCCAGGATCAAAATACTGACAATAAAGAAAGGAAGCATAGGTTCTACTGGCTGTGCAGGGCAATCGGTTGTGCCCATGGCTGCTGCCAGCGCAGCAACCCACTGCCTGCTTCTTTGAGCAACTGTGTTTTAGCTCATAAGATCAGTCTGTAAGTGGGGAGCAGTACCTACAGATTGCATCTTGGATAGGGATGGGCAGGTGCCCCCCCTCCGGGTTCTGGGGCTACCACCCAGCCCCTGCCCCCACTCACACACGCCAGGATCCGCACTTGAGCTCCCCGCCGCTCACCAAGCTGCCCACACACATCCAGGTGCCCTCATCGAGCTCCACAATCTAGCGTATATGGGCAGTTCACAGCCCCATTTTGCATATATGTGAATATGCACAATTTCGCAAATGCACACATTTGCATATCTGTAAAATGGGGCTGTGAATGGCCCATATACGCAAGATTGCAGGCAAGCAAACGCCTGTAATCTTGCGTATATGGGTTATTCACAGGCCCATTTTGCATATACTCAAATATGCACATTTTCACAATTGCCTTTTTGCCCCCCCCCCCCATGGCGATTGCGGAGCTGGACGAGGCCACTCGAGTGAGTGCGGGTAGCTCGGCGAGTGCAGGCAGAGGGCAAGCGGGGGCAGGTGCTCAGTGAGCATGGCTCGGGGGCACAGCTGGAGGGGTTCTGCCGGATTCCTGGATAGAATTGGGTGCCCAGGTACTCCCTAGTCTTGGATGCCAGCACCCGTTCATACGAGTTGAAATCAGTGGAGGCTGGTGGCTCTGATTTTGGTGGGGCACTGAATCCATTCTGGGGTTCTGACTGAAACCCAGAATGGATTCACAGGCCCACCAAAATCAGAGCCACCAGCCTCCACTGGCTGGAATCTCCCATTCCAAGTAGTACCATTGCTACAGCCACAAGGGGAAGTAATGTGAGAGCAGGGGCTCCCATGCCTCCAGAAGCCCTACTCATGCAGCTTCTCTCCCTCAAAAGCAGTGTGTGTGTGTGTGTGTGTGTGTAAGTGTAAGCAGAGCCTTCCTGGGATTGTGGACCGTATGTTACTTCCTCCACATGACTCCTTCACACGGGGATTTCTAAACGTACAAGGCACAGCTCAGTTGCCTATATTTGTCTTGAACCATGGATGGATGCTTTGATGCCAATTTTCTGTGAATGTTGCTTTGTGTACACAGAACATGGGCCAAGATGCAAACCAAAGTTCTGCTTAGGCCTCTCAGTTCCCTGCTCCGGTGAGGTTTTTCAGGCCTATTGATAAAGCTTGGTATGTCCTATGAATATATACTGCCATACAGCGACAACAATTAAGTGTTTCGTCTCATTATTGCAGAAGTTGAAGCACAAACTATTGAGGAGCTGAAGCAACAAAAAGCATTTGTGAAACTTCAGAAGAAGCACTACAAAGAAATGAAGGATCTTGTGAAGAGACACCACAAGAAAACCACTGATCTTATAAAAGAACATACTGCGAAGTATAATGAAATCCAGAACGACTACCTGCGGCGGAGGGCAGTCTTGGAGAAAACAGCGAAAAGAGACAGTAAGAAAAAGTATGTTGTGTAGCGTTTGCTCCTCTCCTTATCAACAGACCCACAATAGCTCATGTTGTGGGGCAGTGACTCACACACAGCCATGTAGAGCAGAGGCGCACAACCTTTTTGGCTCTGAGGGCTGCACATGACGCGGGGTTGGGGGCTGTGTGCATGCACATATGCACATGCACGCTCACACATCCCAGTGATACTGATACAGATGGCTCTTTCCTTGCTGGTAACAGTGCTGGGAAAAGGGTGGACTGAATGAGGATCTTTGGAGGACGGTGTGAAGAGTGGCACATTCAGCAGGGGTGGGGATTCAGTGGTGGCAGGGGGTCGAGGCATCTGTCTGAACGCAGAATATGTCCTGAGACAGTTCTGTCGACTGGACTCTTCCTGCCTCCTGAAAACAGATCGAGAGAGGTATTTAATCATCCTGTAATGGCAGCAATTTTGAATTTGAGTGATTGTGCCAATAAAGTTTAAAATACAGTGGAAGCATCATTCTTAAACTAAGTGCCTGGAATAACATTACACTGGGTTTTAAGCTTCAGTTCTGAAAACTTTTACCTGTGAGTGAGTTGATTGTAACTGATGGCATGATGCCGAATAGCCGAATTTGCTGTTACTGATTTGCAATTATAGATTTCATCCCATCATATACTGTCGAGTCCCACTACGGGCATCTCTACACCAGCCTAAAACCCTGCATTTAAAGTGGAGCTTGCTGCTTCCGTTTCAAATGCAGGATCACCACTGACTCCCTTTACACGTGCTTCCTTTCCCCCCTCCCCTTCCCCCCTCCTTCTTCCCATATCTGAGTCTTCCATTACCTTTCATTGATCTCTCTCCTCTTCTTGCCGTTTTTCCTCTTTTCACAGCGGGAACTCAAGCAGAACATAGTGGGGTAATTTGATAGCTCGTTATCTGCGATCTATTTAAAAACGGAACAAAGGGCATTTACTGCAGGAGGCGCCTTGGAGGTTAACAGCATCAAGCAAAGAGCCTGCAAACTTCCTTGAAGGAGCAATCTCAATCACAGGATAAAAGCTCAGTGTGAAGGAGCCCTACATGTGCTTTTTCATCTTGCTCTTGCTTTTGCTTCTGCAAATCACTGCATTTCAAATACATAGCAGTACCAAAAGTGCAAAATGTTTGCCTGGTGAGATCAACATGGCTGATTTCTCAGAACAATAGTCTTCAATCTTTTCAGACATGAAAACTGCCTTTAACCCTAACCTGCAACACAAGATCCTTTCATGTCCTCCTTTAGCTAGGTAGCAAGTTAGTTAAAGCATTTTTATATACCGCTTTTCAAATATTGCAACCTCCCAAAGTGGTTTACAAAATATTGAAATAATTCATTAACAATACAGATTTCTAGGAACTTCCGGTTGGGACCGATGTCGCTCTGGTCTCCGTGGGAGCTTTCTCAAACAGCTTTTTAAAAGGTTGAAAAACCTTTTCATCTCCCCCCTGGAATGGAAAGGGGGGGCAAGGCAACAGCAGCTCTGGACAACATCTTGGAGAAAGGTAACTCCCACATGATAGTGGGGGGGGGGGCTGGATTCCAGGATTATCTCCCCAGAGCTTTACCAACTCAAAAAGCTGTACTGAGACTCCTATTTTATAGGAGAAAACAGGGCTGACATGTTCCATAATAATATATGCTTTAAGAAATATCAGCAACCTCTGAGGGATGATTTAAGAAACGTTAACAATATTTGAGAACATCTGAGGACCTGTAAGATCTGTTTGAGAGAAAGATGTCTGTGCTGAGGAGAAGAAAGGAGCGGGCGTCTACTCCCCCCACATCCTCTGTGTCAAAAGTGTCGAAGACAGTGTCATGGGCTCCTTGGAGGCCTCTCTCAGTCTAATCCAGTAGCCAAGTCCAGACACAGACAAATGGATTCCTTTCAAAGCTTTATTCCTCTTTTACAACTTAACAGCTCTACCGTTAGCAACTAGTTATGAGCAGCAGAGTACCTATGCCCTAAGTTGGAACAGTTGGTCCCCGTTTGAAAGGGAATTACTGGCAGACCCCTGAACTTAAGGACTAGGGAGAGTCCCTCCCCTTTTCCCTTGGATCCTTTGGGCGCAGCCATTGTTTGCGCGCCAACCGGGCACTACGCCTCCTTTCTGCGCCCTCCATTTGGCGCCGCTCTCTGCGTCGGCATCGCATGTCCATCACGTCTGCTTCCCGCACTCTGTCACTCCCTGGACTGCTATCTAAGCTAGGAATACTGGTGGGAGGAATCTCCGTCAGCTGTTGGCCCTGGGAAAGAGGAGCGCGCTCCTCTCCCAGGAGCGACTGCTCTTCCTCAGAATCAGAACTACTCTGGGATTCTATGGGCTCAGTGTCCACCCTGACAGACAGAAGATATAGGGGAATAAAATTATTTATGCTGATAAAGACTTTATCTTTGCAATTTATGGAGCAAGTCAAAAGGCTGGATTTAATCCAAAATTCTATCACTGCCCTGCAAGGAGCTGTAGATTTAATTAATGCATCACGGCAAAAAATGGAGACCAAAATTAATGAGCTTGAAAACCGAGTGGCAGGAAATGAAACTACGTCACAAATTTGTTTTAAAAATATCTCTGATAGAATCAACTGGAGGCCTTCACGAAAAGATCCAATGTACAGATTATTGGGATTAAAAATCTGCCTAATGATGTAAAATTGCCTATTTTTGTGGATCAACTTTTGCATGAGATACTCCCTATTTCATCTGATTATTTACTTGATATTGAGCAGGCATTTCGTGTGCCAAATGCTAAAAGGACTGATTACACCATCATAGTTCAATTTGCAAAAGTCTCCACAAAGAATTATATCCTGCGCTTGGCAAGGGAGGCTGGAAGCCTTTCCTGGAAACAAGATAATGTTATTCCCAGACTACATCAAAGAGGTGGCGAATAAAAGAAGGCAATTTATCAGTGCAAAGAACATGGCAAAACAAATGAACTTACAATATTATTTAAAATATCCTGCTACACTTTGTATTGGGTCTGAAGGTCAGATGAAGAAGTTTTTAAATCATGAAATGGCGGAGGCTTGGCTTAACGTAAAAATGCGTGAGAATTCTGTTACAACCCCATTAACTGGAATCTTTAAACAAGCTTTGTTAACTGTTTGTGCTTAGTCTATATGATTCAGGCTAATTCAGAAGATAAATGATTATATTTATATTGGTTTATCCTCTTTTATCTTTTATTTTTCTTGCTTTTCTTTATATTTTTTATTTTAAAATAGATAATATATCTAGTATAAAATTTATTACTGATGGTTGAAGGTTTATATTAAGTTTTATTATATAATACTATATATATATATATATATATATATATATTATTACTAATAATATAGGCTTTTAGGAATGAATTGTAGACCTGTTTCCTTGATATAAGATTGATGATATGATATAGATATGTAAAGTTGTTTATTAAACTGTAAATTGTTAATGTTATAGATATAGTTTTTAAAATAGAATGGCATCGGAGGCCTGGGGGTGTTAGAGTTTAAACTTAATTTTTTGAGGGGGAGGGGGAGGGAAGGGGAGGGAATTTTTTTCCTTTTTTTCTTCACTTCCTTTCCTCCTCCCTTTTCCCCTTTTTCTCTTTTTTTCTTTTTCTCTTTTTTCTTCTCCCTTTGTTATTGTGGTGTCCTCATCAGAATATTGTACTGTTGGGAAATTGAAGTATTGATTAGGTTGTTGGTAATTTTGGTATGGTTTATTTCATTTATAAAAATAAAATAAATAAAAATATATTCAAAAAAAAAAGAGGGGGAAAAACAATACAGATTTCTACAATACAATAGAAGATTGTGACATAAGAGCAGTTAAAAACCAGATAAATCCATCAGTCAAATTAAACATATTTCAAGGACTCCTGTCCATTCATAGCAATGGCAAAATCGGCACTGGGGGTGGGGGCACTAGAATCATAGAATAGTAGAGTTGGAAGGGTCCTATAAGACCGTCGAGTCCAACCCCCTGCTCAATGCAGGAATTTAAGTCAAAGCGTCCCTGACAGATGGCTGTGTTTTGCCTATGTTGTGTTGTTTGTTTGTTTTTCGCCTAGTGTGTGTTTTGCTGGGCTTTTGTGTGTTTGGTGTGTGTTTTGCGGCCTGGTTTTTGTGTGCATGTGTGCGTGATGTGGTATTTCTGAGCATCACCAGTTTGCCTTCTATGAAATGTGTGTTTTATTGTACTTTGTGGAGGCACACTTCTGTATTCCCTTCAGAACTACTAGAGCAGAAATTGAAGTGCTTGGTATGTCATAAACCTCTCATTGTGGAAAGAAAGATGGTTGGTCACCCTAATTGTCCATCTAAGAACATTCACCAGCCACTGGCTCTTGATAACTGGAATGTGATGGAAGAAGCTTCCAAGTGGTCAATCCCCACCCTCCCCTGCCCCACCCAGACTTCTCTGTGAAGTTGCCTCACTGCCACTGTCCTCAGGCACTGAGCTGGAGCCAGCTTCTAGTTCCCTCCCTGTGAGCTTTGAAGCCCAATTCCAGCATTGCAGAATGGGGGCGGACCTCTTTCAACCTCATGGGGGTCACAGGATTGTGCCCTTCTGGAGCACCTATTCTCTCCTGAACGTTAAGGCACCTGAGTTTTTGAAGTAGTTTTCCCTCTTCACCCCTTCCCAGAGCTATACCTTTGAGGATTCTCAGTTGCTCTTTTCTCTAGAGGTATTCCCTCCTTTCAAAACTGGGGAGGGAGGGACACCCACCCCCCTCCATCAGGTGAGAGAAGAATATAACAGGTGGGAGAAAACAGGATTATTTTTCATCCTTGCAAAGTTGGGGTGTATGGTACAGTTTTCCCTATGTTTCAGATGGTCTTCTGAGTAGGATTCAATTTCCGTTTTTCTCTATAGCTCAAGTGATTACTTAATTTAAAGGAGTATTTGCTTTCCCCACCGTGCTCCTCCCATTGTCCGCCCAGACATCATCCAAAGAAGATTTGTCACCAACATTGGTTTATCACTTGAAATGACACACTAGGGTGCTTTCTTAGAAGTAGATCCAATTACAGGCAAGTGTCCCAGCCTGCCAATGCATTACCAGATCTGCTCAAGTAGGAGTCTCCCACTTGCCATTCCAAAGCTCCAGCCATTCCAACAAGGAGCTTCTGGTCTAGTCACTTTCACTCCTAAGGGGAAAACACTTAATGCTAAAATCAACTACACCAGAATATTGTTGTTTGAGTGATGATTCCAGACTGCTCTTTCAAGCAACACCTTGGAACACACACACACACCGGGTTAATAAATTTACATATGGGTAGGCATCCCAGGCAATGGGTTGAGATAACAGGCTGGGGCACTTGCAAGTAATTTTTGGGCTCCTCTTCACAATCATGGTCTGTAAATGCACTATATGCAGTGCAGGTATCTACCAGGACGAAGAGAGGGAAGTCTACCCTGCTTTGTCCCATCCACAGTTTACAGAAGGAGACGTGATTTGGACCTCACCTTAGGAGTCAAACCAAATGGTCAAGATCTGGTTCACACAACACGACAAGCCAGAGTATGGATAATGTATGGTTTGAGTGTTGGTTGTTGTTGAATCATGAGTTGTTGTTGAATTGTAGGTTGTTGTGCTGTGTGAACCCAGCCACACTAACAAATGATGGTTCACAACCCCTCTTCATGGGTTGTTCATGGTTAGGAAACTATGGCTTTTAATATGGCTGAGTTCACCCAACACAACAACCCTCAATTCAGCAACAACCCACAATTCAACGACAACCAACCCATACTCTGACTTGCTGTGTGAACCCAGCCAATATGTCAGTATAGATCTTTGTGGAGTCATTGGCTTCAATAAACCGAAGCCATTTTCCACCTGTGTTTTCCACCTCCTGTGTTTTCCATTTTCCACCTCTATCCCCGTTTCCACACTGTCCCTCTCAAGACATCAGAATGGTGTATGGGTGGCAATTGGTCTTCTAGGTTTGAATTTCTGCCTGGCATTCTTATTTTTGCCCAGGTATCACACCATCTTCCATGCTTGGTGATGATGATCTTTCTCAAGCAATAGCTCTGGCCTTAAGTAAACCCTCCCTTTTAGCCTCTATTTCTGTGGTTTCCTAGGCAACTAGCTTAACACCTGGGTAGAGCTGTAAACACCTCTGATTATTTGTCAGGGCGCCAACTGATGTTTTTCATTTGTGTTGGCCTGCTTTTTAATTTTTTGAAATACTGTTACTGTTTAGCTTGCTGTTGCTCTGTTTATTTCACATGCCCCCATTCATCGCTCCCCCTTCCCACCTCACCCTTTATAGTCACAGTTCTTTCCCAAGACCAAAAATATCACACTGTTCCTTGGGGAGTTTGTTGTTCAGATTCCATTTTGTGAAAATTATTTTTCCCTTTGCTTTTGTATGTTGTTCCACTCGGCTTGTTTTCCTTTGACAGACCTCTGGTTTTTGTGAACTTTGGAGGCCGCTAAATAGTTTCACATCAGGATGCATTCAACTGGGGTGTGCAAGTTCTAAAAGGGATTGAGCTGAGTTGGCTAATAAAGAGACTTTTATGGATCTTGAAATAATGGCAGCCACAATTTCTGAAACATGAGTGTACAAAAGCATTATTGGGGGAGGGCAACTAAATTGAGTGCTGTGAAACATGGAGTGTGTTTGCAACACACCTTCCACATTTGCCTTATTTCTTCCAATATCCATGAAGGTGTCTCCCACCCCCACCCCACATAAATATCCATCCACACCAGTCTTCATTCAGTTCTGTCCTACCATTTTGTGTCCTACCATTGCTTATGGGCATGTTTGTGCCTACCTCAAAGTGTGATTTCTATTCACATTCACATCTCTTCAGAACAAGAACACCTTGATGTTAATGCAAAGAAACCTTTTTGGATAAAGTACCCAGGTGAACATATGTGAATGCTATTCACGTGCTCTGATACAACACCAGAAAATTAAGGTGTGGGGGAGGGGGTGCACGCACATGAACATGATATTTCTTGGACCCAAGTGAAAGTTTTCATGTAAGACTAGGTTAGATAGATGTTAACCTATGAATGTGAATGATTCAACACGTGTAGATGGTGAGCCAACTTTGGTATGGAAGTCTTCTATAGGTAGGACTTAATATTTAGTTAGTTAGTTATTACATTTATATCCCCCCTTTTTTTCCTCCTTAAGGAACCCAAGGCAGCGTACTTAATCCTCCTCCTCTCCATTTTATCCTTACAAAAACAACCCTGTGAGGTAGGTTGGACTGAGAGTCTGTGACTGGCCCAGAGTCACCCAATGAGCTTCCATAGCCGAGTGGGGACTAGAACCTGGATCTCCCGACTCTCAGTCCAACACTCTGGCCACACTGACTTTCAGATGTGCATTGTATTGTGATGTAGATAATTCGATATGAGTCAATGTGAAGGGACAGCCTGACATCTAAACATGGGGCAGTATCCAATAGTGCTGCTGCACCTCTGCTAGTTCTGTTGCAGCAGCAGGACCCACCACTAGTGCAACAGGAATTGGGATTTCTAAAGCAACCCCAGAAATGAGTGGAAATTCTCATTCCTGGAACAGGACTGGTCAACAGAGCTCCATTTTGTGAGCTGCGCTGACCTGCCCCTTGGTTCGGGAACCACTAGCTTCCCATCGCACTACCAGTACGTCCTGCTAGCGTGTGAGCAGCATAGGATACTGCCCATGGTTTGGTTGAATCCTGGACTCATGTCAACTAAGTCACAAGATCCAAAATATTTATGCACATCCACCCTGAGCTGAATCATAGTCAAGATGTATTGGGACAACAACAACCAAAAGGATTTGTGTTCTGTACCATCACAACTTGTGTGAATCACATTTGTTATTCCATATTGTTCTGCAGAAGTGAAACTGGCAGTCCGGATCATAGCTCTTCAGCTGTTGAACAAGACTTGGCCGCCCTTGATTCAGAAATGACCCAAAAGTTAATAGAACTTAAGGAAAAGCAACAGCAGCAGCTGCTTAATCTTCGACAAGAGCAATATTACAGTGAAAAGTACCAGAAACAAGCACATATTAAATTGGTATGTATAAGAATTCTTGCCTCTTTGCTTTCTTTGAAGGTCTCCAATGCTAACAATACCTGGAGACCTAGCTGTATTTTTGGCCACTTGAAACGCATCTGTGTGGAGGCTTCTTTATGTGCATTGAGGAGACAATCTTGCAAAGCTTTCACATTTGCTCCAACTAACTACAAATGCTGGGCCATAATTGATTGTTTTGACATTAGTGCTGCTCTTTGGGGATCTTGTGCTCCTGTGGCTTTGAAGCTGAAACCAACGTATTTTGCCTAATATAATAATATCATTTAAATGGTCAGAAACCATTCCAGAATAAGCAGCTAGATTAGCGTAGCCTACAAAGTTGGAAATGAGAGCTCTGATATCACTAAAAATGGCTTTGAACGACTTCTTGTTTGTGCCAGACAACCTTCTGTGAAACTATGTGTGCTCTAAATGGATACCAGAGCACAAGCTATAAACAGCAAAGTGATATTATGCATGTATTGTCCCAAAGCAGCTTATTTTTACAGCTGCAACTCTGCTGTTGGCTGAGTCAGGCACCCTGTGTGGGGCAGCCCTCTGGGCTAAAACAGCTATCCAATCAGATTGTTAATAGATATTTTAGAATGCTAAGAGGAAAGAGAAGAAGGCAGTTGAATGCTACTTATTATAGAATTCCAATCTGGCCTCAGCATGTGGACGCTGTCAGAGGTACTTACAATGCTCTAACACACTTGGAGACTTTATTGTACAAAAGATCAAAGTCACCAAAGTATTCCATCTGTGTACTACAGTAAAGCAGATTAGTCTCTTCTCACTACTGTATGGGATTTTATGAGCTAGGACTGGGAGCTGGCATGCTTGTTCATAAGATTGGGCTCAAGCGTGTTGAAACAACTGGTTGCCTTCTCCGGGGCACCAGATCCCAGTCATAACATTGCTAAAGCAGTGCTGGTGTTTCCTCCCACCCTCCCCTGAGGTTGTGCTGCTACTGGGAGTAGTACTCTGGTGCTGGGAGGAGGTGTGTTCTCAGGGCCTACTTGGAATCAATGGTACAGCCTTTATTGGCCCTCAGATTTCTCTGGGAGGGGGCAGTGCTGACCACTGCTAACTAGTTTCCCTGGGAATGCATGCCATTAAGTGATGGGGGACATCTAGACAGAGTTGGGATTGGGCCACCCGATTTGGGAGCATCATTTGGTTTAGCCCTGTTTTGGAGCCCCAGAAGATAGTTCCTGTGATAAGCAAGTACCTTTGATGCACCAGGCATGATTGGCAGCCTCCAAGGCCTCATTTGGCCCACTGCCCTTCCAGGCATAGATTTGGGGGTCCAAAATGGGGCTACAAAAGGGTGGCCCCATGTCCTACTTAAAGAAGACTCTCCACTGTTTGAAGGTGTTTTCTGTTTGAAGGGCTGTTCAGTCCAATTCAGGTTTATAGGTAAAGAAGCAATCATAGGTCGGGTTTATCGGTAAAGTCAGGTTTATAGGTAAAGAAGGAATCATCAGAAGGGTGAGAGAGCTTAGGGGTTTTGAAGTCACCCATCAACAATGAGTCCCTGGACAGCAGACTGAACAGGTCACCAAGATGAGGTGCACATAGGTGCACAAGATGTCCAATGTGTAGTCTTCTCACAATACAGAAACTTAAAAGATTTGGTCAGGGCAAATTCACACTTCACTTCTTGTACTCAAACATGGGTACTCTAGTTCAAAGTAAATGCACGTGGCACATGCACATTTCAACAGTTGCTTTTATCCTGCAGTATACGAGGAACTGGCAATTTGGGGGGAAACTGGGCCCCTGCTATATTGTAGAGAAAAGTAGCCATTTAAACGTGTGGGGACCTTACAAATATATTTTTTTTACCTAGGTGTCCATTTCTTAGTGTGAACCATGTTCATAGCCAACAGATAAGATGCATTTCATGCAAAAGGCCTTTGGTAGTTTTCGTGATTTAGCATTGATGTCAGCATTGATGACATTTCCCACTTGCCTTCTAAAATGTTACAAATTGCCACAAAATGATTACATTTCCAAATGTTGCATGCAAGCATTAATACAATATAAGCATATATACCCCCTACATCCATAGAGGCAAGGTGACCTTGTTATCTCATCTTGTTATACCCCTGCCCCAAAGCTCTCCAGTGCAAGCTTTCAGGCTGTTCTTGGGATTCCAGGCATCCCAGCATTCGTATTTTTTCAACGTACATTTCTGGCCACCTTTTGATGCAGAAGAACCTTGTACATTAATGGCAAAACAATTCCACCATGCTCTTTATGGCTCAAAATGTTTGTGCAGCTATGTCATGGCTAGTCCCCTATTTGTTTTATTTATTTATAATATTTCTTGGCTGCCTTTCAGGGCAGAAGCCCCATCAGCCTGAACTAGCATGGACAGTTTTTAAGGATGATGGGGATTGTGGTCCAACAACATCTGAGAGGCTACAGGTTCCCTGCCCCTGTTCAAAAGGGATGCCTCTGAACTGTAATGGTGTTGGAACAATGCTTCCTTACTTTCTTTTAGTACCTTTGCATCCCACCTTTGTTCCATCATGGAGCTCAAGGCAGTGTAGATGTACATAGGTTTCCCGGGCAGTATCCTATCCAGGCACTGACCAGATCTAGGCGTGGTAAGCTTCAGCAAGGTTGCTGCATCATGTGCCTTCAGATCATGCCCTGGGGGCTGGTAGTGCTGTTGTAGTATCGTTTCTACCCTACCCGAGGACAATGTATTTCTGGCCTCTCCCTTAGTGTAGCAATTTCTCACTTTTGATGAGACTTCCATGGGTTAAGGCTGAACTTCAGTCTGGAAATACGACCTCTCATTTCCCATTAAGCAAACAAAAATGCCTTTAGCTTAGAACTGGCAGAATGGAGGAATAGCCTCTTAACTAGACAATTCAGTGTTCATTTTGTATGGAAATTAAAAATAAACCCAACCAAATTCGTGCAACTGCAAATTTCCTATTTCCTTAGAACTTACTGCTGACTCAGTTGTTTACAGTTTGCGCACTGTAGCACACTTACATATCCATCAGTAACACATTTGTTCTGTACAAGTTTGGCAAGGAGTATATTTTCTGGGCAATCTGTTGGGCATGTCTGTTTCCAGGACTTATGTTCTGTAGACAGCGATTTGATTTGTTGCGCATCTGATCGGCAGATGGCCATTTATATAGATCATATGGGCGTCAGTTGCTCTTTCGCTGTGATTTGCTGGATCATCTTGAAAAAGGTTGTTTTAACTTTTGTGAGAATTAAACTTGATACTATATTTGTAATGCATGGAAATGTGTTCAGCAGGACAAAACAAAATTCTGGTTCAGTGTCCTGTCTTGTTAATAGTATACATTTTGTTGAAACGTGGGCAGGGGGGGGGCAGTCATCAGAAACGGGCCATCAAGAGGAAAAAAGGCAGGATATAAATGCAATAAATAAGTAAGGTAGCTTACAAGGTTGCTGTCAAGGGAAGCCTTGAAAGCACCACAGAAGGCATATGGGGGAGGGTGTGTTGCTTCAGACCAAGGAACCCTGAGATAACAGATCCCAAGGACAGCCAAACTGGCATTAGTGGGTTGCCTTAGTTAGGGCATCCCTGCCCTTTGGAGGGACCGGTAGCTCTGTGGTAGAGTACATGCTTTGCATGTAGAAGATCCCAGGTTGAAGCCTCAGTATATCCAGTTAAAAGGATCTCTGACAGCAAGGCAACGAAGTCCTCTGCCTGTGGCCCCAGGGAATCACTGGCAGTCAAAGGGAGCTTCCAGACAGAGGGCTTCTAGCACTACCAACCAGAAGGCATTGGGCAGCTATTCGATCTTTTCCTCGTTAACGGATTTTCTGCTGGAAGCAAAAAGATGGAAGAAGTGGCAAGGAAACGCAGGAGAGTTCCAAATGGAAGATGATGATGTTCCCCCCCCCCATAAAATTCCATGAACAAGGCAAGGTGATAGCCCAATAAAAGACTCATCTGGGAACACCCAGCGTCAACAGTACTGGCCTAGAGAGACCAGCGATATATGGCAGCTTCATCTGTTCATGTGGAATCTCTGCTTCTGTGGTGCAAGTTCTTTCTGCCTCTTATACATGCAGGGCCGGCCATACTGTCAGATATGGTGAAGTGGCTGCTTCAGGCAGCAGATGGTGCAGGTGGCGGGGGGAAGAGTAGCCGCCCTTTGACCATTCTTCCTGCGACTTCCATCCATTTGTGTGCTCCTGAGCCAATCCTCCACCAGCAGTGATGCTTGCTTGTTGCTGGCCTGGCCTGGCCTGGCCTGGAGTCACCAATGCATCACAGACCGCACCACTGGGAAAGGCCCCTGACTAAGTGAGCAGGCCGAGAGGCAGGCCACCCAGGCCCCGTACTCCAGCAGGCACCCTGTGTTGCTCTGCTCATGTGACGCACCCTGGCACTGCTGCACTACAGCATCTGTTTGAGCAGGCTGCAAACAGGCAGCAGGCAGAGCAGTGTGTGAGCCACAGCACAGGTGTTGGAAGACAGACCTCTGTGTGCCACACAACCTGTCCTGCTGCTTGGGGTTGCCGTCATGGGGAAATCTGGCTCATTTGGGGCCCGTTGGATCCCACAATGGACTCAGCTCTGCCTGTATCAGCAAAACTTGGGAACTTTACTTGGGGGGGGCAGTGTTGCGCAAAATGGCAAGGGGCAGCAGCAGCAGGACTCAGGAGTCCCTGTCTTTACCCACCACCGTTTTTCACAAAAAACTCTGCTGCCATGCACAACTGCCTCCTTCTCCCCCTCCCGGGATCAGGGAGGGGGAGAAGAGCCAGTTGTACACAGTGGTGGGGTAACTGTGCACAAGTCTGTTCTCCCTCCCAACCTTGGCAGGGAGAATGAAAGCCTTGCGCACATAGTGACCCCGCTGTGTGCAAAATGGAAGAGGAGAGGGGAGCACTGCTTCCCTCTCCTCCTCCATTTTGCATACACCGTGGGCTTGCACACAGCTACCCCGCTACTGTGCACAAAATGGAGGAGAGGGCAGTGGTTCTCCCTTCTCCTTCTCCCATCTCTGTTACCGTGGTGGCAGCAAGGGCAAGAGGATGCCGGAGAGGGGCTTCCCTCTCACTCCAGCCCTTGCTGTCATGCCACCGGAAAATCCTCCAGCTGGCCCGACTCAGTGAGGGCCGAGTTGAACCAGCTGGCAGATGTCAGACCAGAGTCTGGGGGGGGGTCAAGATGGCAAAACTTGCCGAGCTTCACCCCCCAAATGGATTCCTCTGACATCCCTACCTGCTTCCCTAAGGATGTAGCAGAGGATGCTGTCCCATTGGCAGTGTTGAAGTGAGATTCAACTGCCAGTCTAGTCTGCTTCTGTATGTGGAACTGGGCAGGTACGGGAGTTTTTTGTCTTTTGTCTCAGGCAGCAAAATGTCTTGGGCCAAGCCAGGGTTGTGACAGGGAATGTGACACCTGCACCTGCCTTCCATGTCTCCAACCAGCCCTCCCTCTCCGTGTTGTGTAACTTGCTTGAGAGCCAGTGTGGTGTAGTGGTTAGAGTGTTGGACTGGGACTCAGGAGATCTGGGTTCTAGTCCCCACTCGGCCATGAAGCTCACTGGATGACTTTGGGCCAGTCACTGACTCTCAGCCTAACCTACCTCACAGGTTGGTTGTAAGGATGAAATGGAGAGGAGGGGAAACATGTAAGCCGCCTTAGGTTCCTTCCAAGAGGAAAAAAAAGACAGGATATAAATGTTGTAGTAGTAATATAACATAACATAATATAATGGCACAGAGAGGGAGGGCCGAACAACAATCCAGGAGACATACGCAGACTCCATTCCCTGTAGTGTTAGTGTGTGCTGCTTGGCCATGCAAAAGGGCTGAGGGAAGAAAAAGGTTCTTTTCGATGCTGGGGGGATGATTCCATATGTGGGCATTACACCCACGCTAGGAAGAATTGCCCTCAGAGCATTTTATTTTAAAATGGAGTCCTAGACAGCTGCCTTATGTCCATCTAACTCAGTACCGTCTACACGAATCGGCAGTGGCTGGACAGGGTTTCAGGCAGGAGTTTTCCCCAGGGCTAACTGGAGACGCTATAGATCAAACCTGGAACCATTTATTTATTTATTTATTTCATTTCTATACCGCCCAATAGCCGAAGCTCTCTGGGCGGTTCACAAAAACTAAAACCAAACAACACACAATAAAACAATTTAAAATATATAGAACATTAAAACCACAATATAACAATACAACCACAATAGAACCTACCAGCAGTACATGAGTTTAAAATACAGATTTAAAACAGCAAAGATAAAAATTTAGAAAGCTAAAATGCCTGGGAAAATAAAAAGGTCTTCACCTGGCGCCGAAAGGAGTACAATGTAGGCGCCAGGCGAACCTCACTAGGGAGCTCATTCCAGAGCCGGGGTGCCACAACAGAAAAAGCCCTCCTCCTAGTAGCCACCCGCCTCACTTCCTTTGGCAGGGGCTCACGGAGAAGGGCCGCTGATGATGATCTTAAGGTCCGGGCAGGCACATATGGGAGGAGGCGATCCTTCAGGTAACCTGGCCCCAAGCCGTTAAGGGCTTTGAATGTTAACACCAGCACTTTGAATCGGGCCCGGAAATGGACTGGCAGCCAGTGCAGCTGGAAAAGTACTGGCGTAATATGAGCTCGCAAGCCAGTCCCTGTTAACAATCTTGCTGCCCTATTTTGGACCAGCTGAAGTTTCCGGACCGTTTTCAAAGGCAGCCCCACGTATAACGCATTGCAGTAATCCAGACGAGAAGTTATCAGAGCATGGATAACTGTAGCTAGGCTATCTCTGTCCAGATAAGGGCATAGTTGGTATACCAGCCTAAGCTGATAAAAAGTGCTCCGTGCCACTGAGTTCACCTGTGCCTCAAGTGACAGTTCTGGATCCAAGAGCACCCCCAAACTATGAACCTGATCCTTTAGGGGGAGTGCAACCCCCTCCAGAACAGGTTGAATATCACCTAGCCGGGCAGACGAACCACCCACTAACAGTACCTCCATCTTGTCTGGATTGAGTTTCAGTTTATTAGCCCTCATCCAGTCCATTACCGTGCCCAGGCACTGGTTCAGAACAGCCACTGCCTCACCTGGTTTTGATGAGAAAGTGAGGTAGAGCTGGGTGTCATCCGCATATTGATGGCACCTCAGCCCACACCTCCGGATAACCTCCCCCAGCGGTTTCATGTAGATGTTAAACAGCATGGGGGATAAAATAGAGCCCTGTGGAACCCCATGGCACAATTGCCATGGCACAGAGCAATAATCCCCCAGCACCACCTTCTGGAATCGGCCATCCAAGTAGGAGCGGAACCACTGTAGTGCAGTGCCTCCAACTCCCAACCCAGACAACCTATCCAGAAGGATACCATGGTCGATGGTATCGAAAGCCGCTGAGAGGTCCAGGAGAATCAACAGGGTCGCACTCCCCCTGTCCCTCTCCTGGCAGAGGTCATCCCACAGGGCGACCAAGGCCGTTTCCGTTCCAAAACCAGGCCTGAAGCCCGATTGAAATGGATCTAGATAATCCGTTTCATTCAAGAGTGCCTGGAGCTGTCCTACAACCACCTGCTCAAGCACCTTGCCCAGGAAGGGGATGTTGGCCACTGGCCTATAATTGTTAACATCCTCTGGGTCCAGGTTAGGCTTTTTCAGGAGTGGTCTAATTACTGCCTCTTTTAAAGCAGCAGGCACCACTCCCTCTCTCAAGGAGGAATTTACAACCTCCTGGACCCAGCCGGACAACCCCTCCTTGTTTGATTTAATAAGCCATGAAGGGCAAGGGTCAAGCACACAAGTGGTCGATCGGACTTGGCCAAGCACCTTGTCCGCATCCTCAGGCCTCAGTAACTGAAACTCATCCAATAAAACTGGACCAGACGGTGCTCTGAACGCCTCTACCAATGGAACTGCATTAATGGTGGTGTCCAATTCATGACAAATCTGAGCGACTTTATCCTCAAAGTGCCGCGCAAACTCGTCACAGCGTGCTACCGAGGGTTCCACCGTCTCTCTCCCTGGCCCAGAATGTAACAGGTCGTGAACTACTCGGAAAAGCTCCGCCGGACGACACTGAGAAGATGCAATGCTGGTGGAAAGGAACTGCCTCTTTGCCACCCTCACCGCCACAGAGTAGGCTCGATAATGGGCTCTTACCTGTGTTCGGTCAGACTCAGCACAAGTTTTCCTCCACCTGCGTTCTAGCCGTCTCCCCTCTTGCTTCATTGCCCTCAGCTCAGGTGTATACCAAGGAGCTGGCCGGGCTCTGCTCAGAGGGAGAGGGCGCTTGGGCGTGATCGTGTCAACCGCCCGAGTCATCTCTGCATTCCACAGAGCGACCTGGGCTTCAACAGGAGCACCAGCCATACCAGCAGGAAAATCCCCCAGAGCCCTCTGGAATCCATCGGAATCCATTAATCTCCGGGGGCGGACCATTTTAATAGGTCCCCCACCCTTGCAGAGGGGAAAGGCCGCCAGAAGTCTAAACCTCAGCAGGAAGTGATCTGACCATGACAAAGGGACAGATGTTAATTCCTCCACTTTCAGATCACCATCCACCTGCCCAGTCGAGAAAACCAGATCAAGCGTGTGTCCTTTTATATGCTTTGGGCCGATGACATGTTGGGACAGCCCCATGGTTGTCATGGCGGCCATGAAGTCCTGAGCCGCCCCGGATACAGCGGCCTCGGCATGGAAGTTGAGATCCCCCAGGACCATCATCCTGGGGGTCCTCAACACCAAGTCCGAGACCACCTCCGTCAGCTCAGGCAGGGAGTCCGATGGGCAGCGGGGTGGGCGGTACACCAACAGAATCCCTAATCTGTCCCGGGTACCCAACACAAGGTACAGACACTCAAGATCTGCACTCGAATGAGCAGGAAGCCTGGAGAGGGAGATTGAATTCCTATAGACCACGGCAACCCCCGCTCCCCGACCCTCAAGTCGGTGTTGGTGCTGCACTGAGTACCCAGGAGGGCACAGCTGGGAGAGAGTGACCCCTCCCAGTTCCCCCACCCAGGTCTCAGTAATACATGCCAGGTCAGCCCCCTCATCCACAATCAAATCATGGATGAGGGAGGTCTTATTTTGGGCCGACCTGGCATTCAGCAGCAGCACCACCAGACCCGAGGACAGACTGGTAAGGCTGCCAGGAACCATCAGGTTGGGGGAAGAACCAGAAGAGGGGACAGCTGTAAGGTGTCTAGCCCCTCTTCTCCTCAGCTGGCCTGTTAATCCCCCAACGCCATACCTCCCCCTGCCCGTGACCACAGTTATGGTGGCACCTCCCCCACCCCCTGAGTTGCCCAATAGTCCTCCCAGGCACATATTAAAATGTTAAGATATAAAATACACAACAGTTTAAAAGAATATAAAAAAGATAAAAGAGAACAGCAGCTAAGAAGGAGCAGATAGTCCACGTTTGCCCCTTCCCCTGGTCTTTAAAGCTGCTGCCCTCTGCTGCTGCTGCTATTTGCTGCTGGTGTTGTGGCTGCTGGTGTCTCTGGAGAGGCAGGTGGGTAGATCTTCAGGTCCTACGCGACTCCAAGTGCGATGCTAAGTGTCGCTAACCTTTTGAATGGAAAGCAGGTGCTCTACTGCGGAGCTGTGGCCCTTCCCATCCTGAGGGTGTGGGGCTAGAGCAGGTTAACATCTTAAGCTCTGTCAAAAATTCAGCAAAGAAATGTGGCTCATACATTTTAATAACATGCCTGTTTTTCTCCCTTAAGCTTATTCAAAAGCTGACAGATGTAGCAGAGGAATGCCAGAGCAACCAGTTAAAGAAATTGAAAGAAACTTGTGAAAGGTAAGTGTTATGGGACTGGAAGGGGGAATATCTTTTCCTCCTGGTGAACCCCTTTTTTAGAGGGGTTCCCCAGGAAAAAGAATTACTGACAGGCTGCCACCAGTCAGGATGAACCCCCAGAGACACCTTAGTCTATCCAGCTGCTTGGAGAGTTTCTGAGCCCTGCTGCCAAGGACCCCTCCCTTCAGCCCAGCCCTAGGAAAAGGTAACAAGAAAGGTGCTTTGGATTTTCTTGCCCAAAGCCTAGAACTTACCCAGCCCTGAGAACACAAGCAGTACTATTGCAACCATGTAGCCCTTTGCATAGGGAAAAGTTTTTAATGAGAATTCCCTTTTAAAACAATGTAGCCAAATCCCAAATATATACAAAAGAGCTTATTTGGGGGGAAAGGAAAAAAACAACAACGGGGGGGGGACACCTAGGAAAGGCAACAGTCACACTCACACACAATCACAGAATTCCAAATACAATCAATAAAGTCAATCTAACTAATCTTGTTACGTGTTATCTACTTGAGTAGAGTCTTGGGTTCCAGAACATATGCAGAGTTCATTGCAGAGAGGATGGTCTGAGAGAGAGCATCTTGGCCTCCAATTAGATGGTATATGGACAGGTCCAAAAGGAGTAAGCTAACACTTACTTTTATGGGGATCGGAGTTCAGTAAAAGCCAGCCCCTTAGAGACTGATCGTTATTTTGTCTAATATTGTGATAGACTCCATTTCTGATGTCAGTGGTCCAACCACCAAAACAGAAAATTACTTAGTGGCTGGACCCACCTTCTTAATGACTCTTACAACTCACACAGCTCAGCTAGTTTGAACCAGTTAACCTAGTCAAAAAAGAGCTTAATGTTATGGTTGCATTTTTCAGGACAAAAAAGTGAGATAAGCCTATTCAGGTTGCGTGGAAGGGTGCTAACTTATCAGATGCTCTAGGGGGCATTGGTGAGCTATATGAGAAGTAGAGGTTTATCACAATAAGGCACATTGTATATAAACAAACTGTTGTCTTTAAGACTGCAATCCTAAACACACTTACTGGGGAGTAAATCCCACTGAAAATGATGGGATGTACTTCCAAGTAAACATGCACAGGCTTTCACTGTCAGTTTTAGTTTTGTTCTGTTTTTCTGTTTTTATTTTAAAAGTTTTCTATTTGGTGCAGAGAAAAGAAAGAGCTGAAGAAAAAGATGGACAAAAAGAGGCAGGAGAAAATCACAGAAGCTAAATCAAAGGATCGAGGTCAAGTGGATGAGTAAGTACAGTCTTCATCTCTTAATTTAAATTTTTGCCCAGATGGTACTGAAAAATCAATAAAAATACTGAAGTCCTTTTTTATGTGGTTTTGGTTACTCCTCTTCCTACATCACATCAAGAGGTAGGCTTTAGTATGCAGACCAAAATGAATATGCATTAGAACACTTATTTGTTTAGAAGATTTATATCCCATCCTTTGATTAAATGGTCTTTAAAGTGGATTACAATAGATTATAACCACACACACCCCACAGCAACCCTTAGTTTGTGTGGTCCATCAGTGGTTTCTGGTTAAACTATTTTGAAATCTCTAATGCAGAACACACTAGGCAGTTTCTGTGCTATCTCCTTACCCCCTATCCTTACTTAACTAGACTAATGTACAAATAGTTTGTAAGCAGAATATCTGTGGCAGAATCAGCATTATTATTCATTGATAACCTGAGGTAAAAAAAATAATTGAATAGAATCAGTCATTTTTAATCTTGCTCCCAGGGAGAAGACAGAAATGATTCGGTCATATATTCAGGAGGTGGTGCAGTACATTAAAAGGGTGAGTCCACTGCATACAAGTTCAATAAAACTTTCTGTATTTGCATATGGCATGGAGCTAACAAGGCAAATTTTAGCGCTTCTGCTGACTTGCATAGAGTAACAATGTTAGAGCAATAGAAAACCTATATTATAGTAATGTTTATCTTTTTGTACCAAGAATACTCTTGTATTCAGTATTTCCTTGCAAGGCTAATTTTATTTTGTTTATTTAAAATGATATTTTAGACGGTCTTTTAAGGGTAGAGTCCTCTCAAGTTTTTGTAAACTTGGTTTGCCATCTTCTATTGATTATCAAGAGCCACTTTGGATGTTACCTTGCTGTGCAAGAGTCTCAGGTGTTCCTCCACAACAATATCACATCTGGAATGTGAAGGAATGTGGGAGGCATGAACAGACTGTGTTTCAGATCTGACATTTGCAGAGGAACTAAAGGTATTGGGACACATCAAAATCGAGTTCCTGTTTCTGCAAGGTAAGGTGATGTCTCAAAGCTGCTCTAAGAGATATGAGAAGAGTCCCCTCACAGGCACCGAGCGTACATCACAACAGCTGGGATTGCTTAGCTTGGAAAAAAGGAGGGTAAGGGGAGACATGATAGAGATCTACAAAAAAATTTTTTTATTATTATGCATGGTGTGGGGAATGTGGATAAGGAGACATTTTTCTCCCTCTATCATAACAATAGAAACCTGGGGTCATCCCATGAAGATGATTAGTGGGAGATTCAGGAGAGATAAAAGGAAGGACTTCTTAACACAGCGCATAGTTAAGCTATGGAATTCAATACCACAAGACATAGTGATGGCCATTAATTTGGATGGCTGTAAAGGAGAGGTAGAAAAATTCCTGAAGGAGAAGGCTATCACTGGCTACTAGTCTTGACAGCTGTGTGCTACCTCCAGTACCAGAGGCAGTGAGCCTATGTACACCAGTTGCTGGGGAATGTGGGTGGGAGGGTACTGTTATGCTCATGCCCTGCTTGTGGGTTCCTGGCTGACAGCTGGTTGGCCACTGTGTGAACAGAATGCTGGACTAGATGTACCCTTGGTCTGATCCAGCATGGCTCTTCTTATGTTCTTACGCACTTACATCGCAATAAGCTGTCACGAGAAATCAAAGAGGGGTGCTCGTAAAAGCAAGCACCCTGGTATGACTCCTCATGAGTAGGCACGGGTCAAGCAGGGCCCTGCTCATAGCCTGGTATGATCTTGATGTCAAAGTCAAGTGTCTGCTTCTGCCCCACTTCCCTTCCTTCCCCTGTCCCCGAAGGGCCCAGGTCCTTACCTGCAGCAGTGAGGAAGGCAGCACAGGTAGCAGCAAAGCAGCAACAGGTGCTACAGCTCTTCAGCAGAGTGTCCATTCTTGTTGGAGACCGGGACTGCATGTGACACTCTTTCTGGCCTGGAACCAAATCCAGCCTGCCCCTGCCCCGGTCCCAAGTTGGCCCTGTAGTGTTCCCCACACAGCCATGTGCCCTTTCCCCTGAGCCTGCTGAGTTTCCTCAAGTCTCGTATTAAGTATACTAATTACTTTAATAATCAATAAATTATTTTTTTTATGTCAGAACATTCTACTAAGCTTAATCACATTATACTATACTATGCCAAATAGAATTACTTCAGTATGGAACTGAGGAACTAATACGTATATGCTGAGTGCAATACACTGTTTCGTTGTTTTATTACAGCTAGAAGATGCTCAAAGTAAAAGGCAGGAAAGACTTGTGGAGAAACACAAGGAGATTCGTCAGCAAATACTGGATGAAAAGCCCAAGGTAAGGAGACTTGAACTCTAGCATGCTTTTTCATTAGTGAAAATTAACCTGGTGTTAGGCTGATCTTTGAGCAGGCTGTTGATTAAGAACGTAACAAAAGGAATAGCAAATAAAGATATATATTGTTGTTAAGCCATGTCAGACAGTGTAAAGAGTGTGTTTGACCAGCAGAGGTTGCACTACACTGACCGATTTTTAGCAATGCAAAATATAAACTGTTTTATCTGGGAATGAGGAAAGATATTTGTAGCATGCAAAAAATCAAGTATTTTATTATCTAAGCAAATTAACGAAATACTAAGAAATTTGGCATGCTACGCAAAGCTCTCACAGTGGAGTGGAACTATCTCTCATAACACTGATGACGACGACGACGACGCATTTTGTACGCTGCATCTATTCTGTATCTCAGCTGAACAGATGGCATATGTATAGACATTGTGATATAATTACATTTTCGCTTTTTTTGTTTTCTCATTCTCCTATAGAAAGGGCTGATGTTTAGTTCCCAGTATTTCAGATAGCTAATTCTGGCAGCCATTCACATATATAAAATTAATTCATGGTTTTCTGTTATGATTTTTGCTGGGTCAATCAACAAAAGCAGCAGAACATCTAAACAGAGTTTTACACCATTTATTTTCTTGGTAGACTTCTGATGATTATCCAAACTTTTTAAGATATTGGACATGTTTATCTCCTATGAAAATAGATAGTACCTTCTTTTGCATGTTTTCAGCATGGTGGTTTATCATATCTACCAGTCAATTTATAGAGCTTATGGTGGTAGCAGGGGAGGAGAGAGTAGTAATATCATTGTTAAATCATAGACTCAAGTTTTCTCTTCTGATTTCTTATGGATTAGGAGTGCTGCAGCAATTGAGTAGATTGAATTTCCAATGCAGATACTGTAGTTTTGCAGATGGAGATAATTACCCTAAACCCACCTTCTATCCAAATAACTTTCCACTGAGAGAGAAAAAAAAAAAAAAGCCCTGACCAGCAGCTGCTATAAACACAAACTCTTGTACAAGCTCGCTGGTGTTTTAAAAATTGAGATGCAGATCCTGCTGAAAGCAGTGGACAGCATCTGAGTTTGGATGCACATTCTGGTGTATATCATTATATGCTAAGAGCAATCACAATTCTCTGAGTGCTGGTCCTTATGTAGCCAAAACAGCACCATCCATAGACAAGGCAGTCTTGGCAGCCTTGGGGAAATGACAAAGTTTGCCCAAGTACATTTTTTTCTTTTTCAGAAAGAGAACCCTAAGGTGTAGGGAACCCCACCAACAGCCCTCATTATTTGTTGTAAGCTGCCATGTTTTGAATGGTACTTATTTAGCAGATCTGAGTTTCACAAACATTATCGCCGCTAATGGATGAACTTCATCAACATCTTTAGGCAAATATCGGTCTCTTTTAAGCACCTACTGTGTACATGTTTCAGCATAGGGCTTCTCCACACTATGGGAAAATCCCTCAGCCTTACTGGACTTTCTCTGTCTGTTTCCATGGTGTGATTAGGGCGGGCTCCTTTAGACAATGAACATGTGACATGGAATTGAAAGCCCCCTTTCTCAGCAGCCTTACTGGCCTTTCTATGTTTTCACTGAAACAGTGCCATCTAGTGGCTGAATTATAGCACTATGTCAGCATTTCGTGCTGCTGGTATCTGTGTTTTTTTAAAAAAATTCCAGCATATCTCTGATCTTATTGAAAGTGGAATAAGCAGGAAATGGTGCGGGAGATGTCCTGGTCGTTGATGACATTATGTAAAGCAGTAAAGCTCCAAAGTGGGGTGCACAAGTGCGCAAGACAATCCATGGGAGTTCATGAGCTGCCTGATAATTGAGCAGCCTCCTGCTGCCCCGATGAACTGCCATTGTGTGCAATGATGGCTGCGGCAGAGGCAGCAGGATGGGACAGGAGCTGAGAGGGAAGCGCCAGGGCATTTCTCTCTCGGCTCCAGTCCTATCCTGCCTCTGCCACGGCCACCGAAAGCAACTGTGCCTGTCTCTGCCAGGCACGGCAAAAGAAGGTGCAGTTGCTCACTCGGCTGTGGCATTGGGGTAGCTGCCAGCCTGCTGAAGGAGATCAGTTTTGTTCCACATTTGCTGATCTTTTCTGTGATGATATGCGGCTGTCAGTAGTATGCTACCTAGGAGATAGTTTTGACAAAATAAACACACTTAATCAGTCCCTTCAAGGTAAAGGTGATGCTTTAACAATAAATGGGAAAGGAACTGTTTTTCAAAAGAAATGCATGCTACGGAGAGAGCATTTTGAAAATGGATGTTTGGAAATGGTTCCATCAGTATGTGATTTTGTTGCCGAAATGAAGTAAGGGCATCACCTATAAAAACTCTCATATCTGCACGCTGTCATGTTTCCCTTTGCCCCTGCTGTAAAACTTCAAAAGCCAAATCAAAACACAGACAAGAGACTCAGTTCCAAGGCTTTTAATCCACTTAATTCAGTGGGTCATTCAGATGCTAATTGTCAGTGACCCACAGTTTACAAAGGAAATACCTTCAGGGAGTTCAAAGGAAAACTACGAAAGTTGCCCACTGTTTGAGGAACAGGCAAGCTTACTGTCCTAACTTAAGGGGGGGGTCTGCCTCCATCTCGTGAGGACCCTAAGTGCAGCTGTTCCTGCCAGGCCAACCGGGCAGATTGCCTAAGCTCTGCCCCTGCCATTTCTCTTTTGTCTCTGCGTCTAAGAATTCAGGCTCTACCAGCCCCCCTTCTCCCTGCTTGCTATCTCTCACAGGGATGGGTGAAGAGGGGCCCTCTCCATCCAGCTGTGCCTTTGAAGCTGGAGGAGTAGGCCTATCCATCTCTGTCCAGGCCTGGGAAACTTCCTCCCCCATGTTTTGTGGTTCCTCTTCAGACTCTGAGCTACTCTGCCAATCGCTGCACCCAGGGGCAACCCTGACACACACTTTAAAAACTTGGAAATGAAATTTTCTAACCTGTTTAAAAATCTTCCAAACGAAGAGTTTCAGTGGGTTTTACACCAGTTCGTTTAAAATATAAAAATGCAACACCTTCCAATTAGTTTGCAAGTACAACTGATTGACATCAGGGAAGATGGAAGTTTACTAGCTGAATTTCAACAAAAACCTTTGCATAATTGGTGAGTAGGATTGAAAAATGATTTAGTAAGCACAGCCAGCAGTGCACGTCTTCCATTTGGATCTACATATTTTTGTGAGATGTCTTTTTCAGCTGACAGCCATTACAACCAAGTATCAAAATAAACTGAACTTATAACCAGACTTTTGAATCGCTGTATCACAAAGTGTTGAACCAAGATTTTCAAAAATAATGAAGCATATTCAATCACATTGCTCCCACTAAAAATATTATTAATAACAATATTTTTTAATGAGAGCAAAAAGGTTTTTTATACTGTTAATAAAATAAATTATTTTTAAAATACTGTTTATTTCATCTTTATCTCATCCTTTTAAAAATTTTATTTTTTGTGTATATTTTATAATGTACATAATATATTAATACAATACTATATGTATATCATTTATAAATAAATATACATATATTGGGGGTGCATGCTCAAAAACCTTTTACTGATAGGGGTGCATGATCAAAAATTTTTGGAGGCCACTGATGTAAAGGACCTGCAGACGTCCGTGAGTGGCCAATCACAAGCGTGCAACAAATAGCCAAAACTACGCCAAAGTAGTTACAGAGACATGAATTCCTGCAGCTTAGCATCTCAGCATCATGCCACAAAATTATCCAGCGCTCATTCCATATACGTTGCACGGGTTTGTTTGTTTTTAAAGCATAAGGATATGGTACAACTTTAGGAAGCCTTCCCACCTGGGCTGATTTATGCAGGTAATCTTCAGGTCAAATGCTTCCTCCGAGAGCCTATTCCAGATCCCTGCACAGATCTGCATACACAGTATGATGAGAACAAACTTGAGAAGCGGCTAGATGATGGGTAGGCAGTAACGAATATTATTTATTTGGCTCTTGTTTGTGCCAGTCTCAGATGGCATGCATTTTGGGGGCGGGGGTTGTAATAGTAGAACCATAGTTAATTCAGTAATATAGTATATAATGTGAACACCCAGTTATAAATTTCATACGTGGCTAAGACTTTTTAAGGTGCAGCATTCTGCCAAACTGATCCATGTAGCATGTGTGCATCCTCACCTCCACTATTAAAATCACCCTTTCTTTGGAATGTGTATCCTCTTTCCAGCTGCTCATCCCAGCCATATATGTGTATACATCCTTCAAGCAGTCTGTTGTTTCTTTTCTAGTGTATTGGTTAGACTTAGGACAACTGGACAGATAACAGCAGGAGATCTGTGGTCAGATCTCCCACGGTTGTTGTACTTTTTAAGGCTCAGTGCAGCTTCAGATTTGGACTGAGGCTCTGTCAGTAAGGAAGAGCAGTTAAACATTTCCCCTTTATCCCTAACGGCTTCCCCCCACTCCGCAGACAAAAGATATAGCTCCCTATGACAGTAGAAGAAAAGCAGCTTGCTTGATGGGATGATTTTCAGAAGCTGGTAGAGAAAGGACAAAGCACTCCCTCCCAACTGACCCATCCTTCACTCCTGATTACTCCCTCCAGTGATTGGAGGCTGAACCCAAAACATCCAGGAAAAGACATGTGGTTCACCGTGGAACACAGTTTGGCCCTTACTTTAGCTGTATTGTGAGCCTCGTGTGGCTCAGAGTGGTAGGTGGCAGTATTGCAACCGAAACTCTCCCCACGACCTGAGTTCGATCCCAGCGGAAGCCGGGTCTCGGGTAGCCAGCTTAGGTCGACTCAGCCCTCCATCCTTCCGAGGTCGGTAAAATGAGTACCCAGCTTGCTGGGGGAAAGGTAGTCAAGACTGGGGAAGGCAATGGCAAACCACCTCGCTATCGTCTGCCATGAAAACACCGGCGCAAGCAGCGTCCCTCTAGGGGTCAGTAATGACCCGGTTAGGGATGGCGGAGAATTTCTCCACGAATCTCCAGGAGGCTGAATGCCAACGCATTCGGCCCCCTGAAATTGGTGGTGAAATTCTCCGCGGGCCCCCTGCCCCCACCCTGGGATGGGACTTAACTCGTGCGAATGTCCCTCTCGGCAGCGGTTCGGCGGCGTTTTGGCGGGGGCGGCAGCGGCGGCCGTTCTTCTGACCAGCTGCCGCCGCCACCATTGCAAAATAAAAAAGTAAAGTTAAAAAAAAACACACACCCGTGATAGGCTACGTAACGATTTATGTAGCCTATCACGGCTAGATTTCCAAAGTCAGCCGTGATAGGCTATGTAAATCATCACGTAGCCTATTACGGGTGACTTTGAAATAAACAAAAAAAAAGGGCGTACGCAAATGGTGGCGCCCATGGGGCGCCGCCATTTGCGTTCCTTAGTTTGCAACGTCTAGTCTACGTAAAGATTTACATAGACTATGGCGAAAATAAGGGCAACGCAAATAGCATGTCCTTATTTTCGCCGTAGTCTACGTAAATCTTTACGTAGACATGCCAAACTAAGGAACGCAAATGGCGGCGCCCCATGGGCGCCGCCATTTGCGTACGCGCTTTTTTTTTTCAAAGTCACCCGTGATAGGCTACGTGACGATTTACGTAGCCTATCACGGCTGACTTTGGAAATCTAGCCGTGATAGGCTACGTAAATCATTGCGTAGCCTATCACGGGTGTGTGTTGTTGTTTTTTTACTTTCCTTTTTTTTTCGCCGCCGGGTAGACGGGGCGCTCCTCCCCGGCCTGAATTTTGGCGGCAAGGGATGGGGCGCCCCCCCCCGGCCTGAATTTCGGCCGGGCGAGGCGGGGCGCCTCCCCCCCCCTCGCCTGAACTTCGGGGGGAGAACCGAAGCGCCTCCCCCCCACCATGAAGCAAGCTGCAGAACCAGGTAAGTCCCTTTCATCCATCCCTAGACCCGGTGCTTGCACAGGAGGAACCTTTCCTTAGCTGTATTGTATTAGGGGATGTGTGGCAACAGCTCAAGATATCTCTGAAATTCTTGTTCCAATTATGATTTGGTCTACTCTGAAAAAATGTACTCACTAAACACAGTTTAGGCATATTTAGGCATACCAAAGTTATACCTTACATGTCTTTCACCTGTCACTGCTTGATGTCAGGACAGCTGCTATCAATGGGGAGAGATTTCAAATGTCCTATTTTTAGCATACTTGTCCTGCAGTCTAAAGGTGTCCTCTAACTGTAATTGCTTCCCTGCTTGTGCAGATATTAGACATTCACTAATCCAGGAGACAGTTTCCTGTTATAGATGCCTGAAGGGGTAGGAAGACATGCTCTTCTTCATCCCCATGACAAAGTGAATATATTTTGAAAATATATATGTTGGTCTAGTGCTATTTAATATATTCATTAATGTCTTTAAAAGGGGAATATAAAGTACACAACTCAAATGTCCGGCTAATATCAAATTGGGAGAGATTGCAAGTATTTTGCAGGCCAGGATCATAAATAAAATTTATTTCATGAGATTGGAAAAAAGGACAGAAATAAAAAGATTAAATCTAATAAGCATTAAATACTAAGTTCTGCAGCTGGGTCAGGACAAAGACATTACTACCTGGGAGCTCTTTTCTGCACTGCTCTTTGCGAGGAAGAAAACCTGTGGGTCCTAGCTAATAAGCTGATTACTGATCAGCAATATAATGCAATGCAAATGTCACATAGGAAGAAGCATTATGAGTAAGACAGAGAAGATACTTTCCCCGCTGGCATTGGTGAGGCATTTGTTGGAGTAGTATGTCATTGCCATAACTTCAAAAAAGACACGTGGAAGCTGGAAATAATCCAGAGGAGAGAAATGAAATTGCTCAGAGGTCTGGAGAGTTTAATATATAACAAGACTGAAGGAGTTGTGCTTGTTTAATTTGGATAAGAAAAGACGGGTGACTTCACATACACAAATGCAGTCTGTGGAGTGCTGCCCAGGAACACACTTATCACCTTGTCTACTGTTTGTGAGAGCAAGGCCTTAATTTCTTTTTCTACTTGGATGTACCTTGGACTTTCTCTTCCTAGCCTGTTTCCCCATCTCTATGATGGAACTCGCTATCATTGTTGAGTCTAAGTGCTCATGGATTGTTTTACATTTGTTATAATTCACTTTGGCTACTGTTCAGTTGAAACATGCTGTAGAAATGGAATTAATAAATTAAAATATATAAATACACGGTTGACATAAGTAGGATAGGAACCAGTCATTATTCTTGTATGCTGTGAAAAAGAAGAAACAACGGGTTCAGACGGTGCCCCCCAAAGGTTCAGCCTATAGCTGTTAGGAACAGCTTTATGTTGTAAGAGTGGTAGAGCACTGGAGCAGGCTGTCTAAAGATGTGGTGGGACTCCATTCCTCGGGTTCATACAGAACAAATTAAAGAAGCATCCAGCTTGTTAATTTGTTTTAGAATATTTAGATACCATTTTTCAACAAAATATTCTCAAAATGATAATATTACACAATGTGGGTTACAAACAAGTTTGAATAAAGTTGTTTTCATTATCAGCAGGAGTGAGTTCTGGCATGTAGATCTTCCACCCTAGAACAAAGTCTGGGGTACTCCGAGATCCATCACTGTCACTGGAGGCCCAAGTGGCTGCGGCAGCTCAGAGTGCCTTTTACCAGCTTCGGCTGGTTCGCCAGCTACGGCCTCCCCTGGACATGGATAGCTTGGCTGCAGTGGTACAGGCACTAGCAACCTCAAAACTAGATTGCTGCAGTGCGTTCTACGTGGGACTGCCCTTTACGCTGCTCTGGAACCTGGAGCTAACGCAGAATGCAGCAGCTTGGCTGTTCTCAGGAGCTGCCCCTCCTCAGCATGCAACTCCTTTGCTGAGGGAACTACACTGGCTGCGTATTTGCTACTGGGCCAGGTTTAAGGTTTTGGCACTAGTGTACAAAGCCCTAAATAACTTGGGAGCAGGCTATCTGAGAGAGTGCCTTCTGCCTTAACAACCTCCCCAGTCACTGAGGCCATCAGAGGGCATGCTCCTGGTGGTTCCACATGGACTTATGGCCCATCTGGAATCCACCTGGAGAAGAGCCTCCAGGGCGGTGGCTCCCTTCCTATATGGAACTCCCTGCCTCTGGAGGTCAGGCAGATGCTAACACTGGGTTGTTTGGGGTGCCTGCTGAGAACAGCTCTTTTCCAGGAAGCCTTCCTTGGTTAGCCAACCCCAATTTTATTGGCACTCTGGTTTTTTAAAGAATAATTTTAGTATCATGTTTCATTCTTCTTATCTTTTGTTCATTTTATCTCTTGTTGTTCACCACTCTGGAATCTGTTTAGATGTGGAGCGGTATATAAATGTTGTAAAGAAATAAATAGCCCTATTCAGGCCTTATCAGGGTTCCTGATCATGCTGGGTCTGAGAAGCATGTTCATGCCCATACATTGGGGCAGGGCTTGAATGCATGCCCCTTCCTCTTACAGACCTTTACCCTACACTCAGTCAGGCAAACACCTGAACAGGGCTTAATTTCTATTCAGGTTCTGGCAAAGCACAACCCTTCCCTACAAGGGAAGCCCCTACCCACTTGACCAGATCCAGGAGTGAAGCAGATAACAATGTCTGGGTCAGGAGGACAGGGGGCTGCTTCTGTCTCCCAGGTCTTTGTATAGGCAGCTGGCTTAATGGCAGTTAAAATCATCATAAGGGAGGCTTGATGGAGTTGCCCTCTGAGACCTGTTCCTATAATAGATCTCTGCAGGAAAGTCATTACTAATAGCAATTTCCACTTGGATGCCATAGAAGACATGGTCCTCCTGCAGAACCTACCTGATGAAACTTATGTCAAGTTATACACTTCTGGCTGTAACAAAGCAAATGGTAATACCCCCAAAACCTGTATCAGTGATCCTTTTGAAGTTACACAGTGTTATGTACCCTAGTTCTTAGGCTTTGGTTTCAGATAGATCACAGCTCAGCACACTTCTGGGGGAGCTCTCAGCACCCCGTTAGATACTGTCCAGGTCTCAAAGCACGCATAGCTTTCCCATCTGATTCTGAGGATGACTCACTGCAGTTTGTCCTGTCCTTCAGCCATGAAGGAGCATAAGACTGCAGAAACAGACACTGGTCCTTCAAGAACTGCAGTCAGTATCTAGGAGGGGTGCAGTCACTGAAAGACCAGGCTGTGCCAGCCTTCTCAAGGCCTCAGTTGACTGCAGTCCTTTGCTGGGACAACAGCTGCTTATGGGAGAATACTTCTTGCATTGTGCTATCCAAGGTCCTGATGTGACCCAGAACAGACAGTGAGTGCCGTGTTACCGCCCGTGTCCTCTAGGCCTCACACCTAGTCAGGACTGACAGGAAGGTATCAAAATATCTTTCGTATCATTCCAAGTTGGGGAAAAACTATAATTGGAAATTGTATATTAACGGGGAAAAAGTGTGCAGAGTGTATTGTTAGCAGGTAATCATGTAGCTGAAAGGTTTCATCCAGCAAATTTGTGCACTTGTCATAACACAAATGAGCAAAGCTTTAAGATTCTTTATGAGTGCAATGTTGGTGGTAACTCACTGAGGGGTGACTTTCTGTTTTGTGCATCAAAACAATCAAGAGTTCATCAGATGTCTCATGTTGTATATTTGGTAGCAGTATTGTATGAGGTATTCCTGTTCAAGTCCACATCTGAAGTATTCACACCTTCCTCAAATTGCCAAAGACATGTTTCTAGCTTAGCCTTCATTGCTAGGGAAAAAATGGAACTGGGGGGCAGGGGGAGGGCAGCACCAAACAAAAGACAGAAACAGAAGAAGCATAATCTCAAAGGGGAGCTAAAAATATTTGTTCAATCCTTTATGAATAAGTGCTTAAAAGTGCTTTAAAAATACTGAACAGTCCAATATGTTTAAGTTCTAACCTTGCCCAAACTGTGAGATTCCTCTCAAAGCATCATCTCTACAAAATATCTGAAGCTTCGGTAGTCACTAATTCTACAGACTTGCTTTGCCTTTTCCATTCTTTGATGGAGTTTTCAATGTAGCTATCAAAGATTAAATTAATCTGCAGCATATCACAATTACTGCCACTAGAGATGAACATATCTGTCAATTTCCGTTTTTCTCGATTTCTCATTTTTCCAGCTTTAAGTTTTTGTCCTGTTTCCATATCAGTTCGCAATTTTGTTTAAAAGTCTGCATGAAAATTCATATACATTTTTGTGTGCATTTCTCCTAAGACATGTTTTTGTATACACTTTTCCCTAATATATACATTTTTGCAAGTGGTGTTCCATAATATAATGCATTTTTGTATGTTATTTTCACTAAAATATGCATTTTTGTATGCATTTTTTATTGGAGAACTGCATTGTAAAATTTGGGTAAGTGTCAATATATCCAAGTATAACTGTGTTTCAGTTCGTGTATTGGTTTGGGAAATGTAAATTAGGTATGTTTGTATTAGAATGCAAACTGAACACATTTCTTCCCCACCCCTAACTGCCACACACTTTCAAAACATGTATTCAAACACATCTGCATATCTGCTTAATTGTGGACATAAAATCAACAACAATTCATGTTCAAAGTGGAGAAATGTATGTCAGTGAGTAGTCCAGGGTCTTCAATGGTTTCTCCAGTTCTAATAACAGAATGTGTTTAGTTGGTTTTGTTGCGAAGGCATCACAGTCAAATAACATGTCGGTTGGGAACAGATCAAACTTTAGATTGTCCTCAAGCGACTCTGCTCTTGCAGTTGCAGTGTCAATTATTTTCTGAGCAGAGGTGTTTTTCATATCTGTTTTGCTTGAAGTTTTCTTAGCAGGCTCAACTTTGGACTAGGTCAGTACTGTTCTTGACTGGGTCAGTGCATTTCTGTTGTTTATTTGACTAGCCTGTCATTTCGGAATTCAGTGTAACCTGCAATGCCATTTTCTGTGAAATTCAGGAGTCTCAAAGCTGAATGGACTTCTTGCTTAGTGTGCAGTTTAGCTACACTGCATGCAGTGTAAAGATTCCCTGTTTGTACCATGTATTGATGAACCTTGACTATGCTTTATGCAACTCTTGGTTTATATTCCAGCAATCTCATGGGGTACTACTAGGGATGTTAGGATTGTATTAAATCCAGTCCACATGAGGTCTGCAGATTGGGTTAAATTTTCCAGTCTGCCGTTCACAAACCTGCGGACTTGGATTATTTTTTTCCCACCCCAAAAAATATGGAAATAAATTTGAAGCAAGTTACAGAAGAAGTGACTTCTTAAATAGTTTTTGTTGTGTGGGGGGGGGGGCAGTATTCTGCTTACCGGCAGTAACATAGTGATCTGTGTGTGTGTGTTTAGAATGAAGTCTCTGTATCGGTGCAGTTCCTATATCTATAAAAGGACTTGAGGTCCTTTTATGGGCATTCCCCTATGTTTGCTGGCTGGGAGATTGTCTGAGCATCTTTCAAAGATGGAGGGGAAAGCCTCTCTCCGTGAAAGATGCAGGCAATCTCCAGTCAGCAAACTTAGGAGAATGCCCATAAAAGGACTCCTTCTATGGATATAAGAAGTGCACCAACATGGGAGACTTCATTCTAAAGAAGAAGGAAAAAAAACTCCACACACACACACAACGCTCTACTGCCAGTAAGCAGAATACTCCCCCGCTCCGCACCACAACTAAATTTTGGAAATGGGAAATGAGGGGGGGAGTCACATGTACGTCCATTTGAAGGATGCCAGTCCGTTGTGGAGTTCCCAGACCGAACTGCAAGAAATCTGGACTCATTTGAGTCTGTTGTGGACTTCTCTGGCATTCCTAGGTACTACTGAAATTTTCAGCATATGTAACTTGTTCAGAGGTGTTCCTGATAGCCAAAACCTCATGATAGACCTGTTCCCATTGAGAAACATACTTCACCTGTCTTGTCTTTTCCAATTCACAAATGTTTCCTTGGATCTCTGTATCACTTGCTAAAACTTCATGTCAGCAGCAACGGCACTGAAAAGTCTGCTTCAGAACAAAAAGGCCTGTTTCATACCTTTCATAAACATCTGGATGACCAGTTTTAAATTGCCATGTGTTTTCAGTGTACTACCACAGTATGTACCATAGATAATTAATGCTGTCACATTCATAGGAAGACTGGAAGAATACTTTGCATTATCGAAAGTAGGGATGGAAGAATCTGTTTGTTTTGGCTTTCTGTAATGTTTGCATTTTGTCAAGCACAAACTTGTTCTTTCCTGTTTTGTGAATTTGTGTCTTAAAAAGTCCACATGAAAATTTATATGTGTTTTTGTGTGCATAAAAATTTGTACACATTTTTGTACTCAATTTCTCCTAATACATGCATTATTGCAAACACATTTCCCTATTATATGCATTTTTGTATGCTACCTTCCCGAATGTACACATTTTTGTACATAGTATTTGCTAATGTACATATTTTTCATCATAGAACTGCATTTCAAAATTCGTGGAAGTGTGAAAACTGAATGATAATTGTGTTCCAGTTGGCATATTAGTTTGGGAAATGTGAATTATGTCAGTTCATATTAAAATGTGAACTGAACAAATCCCCCCCCCCCATCCCTGGTCTGAAGTTGTCCTTTCCAGTCACCTTCCCTGTCTGAAGCAATGAGGTTCTTCATGCATCCAACAAAATATGATTCCAGTAAGCACACATTTGTGACTTCATCTGACAAGCCTTCAGGAACTCTTGGAAATCATGTCTTAGTTCACTGATTATGGAAAAGACCCACATCAAACTGCCTGGCATTTGCAGAAATGCTTTCCTTGAATCATGTTCTCAAATGCCTAATTTCATGAATAACATCCAAATATTTATTACTGTCGCCATCCAAAATTCATTCTATTTGATACAATGTATGGCTTTGGCTAGGATTAGCATTTCATGGAGAGACCTCATGTAATATGTACCATTCAATACTGACTCCCTATTTATGCCAAAGATTCCTGTTTCCACAAAATCATCAGTACCTCCATTTCCATGGAGGTACTTCTATACAGTGCTGTAAAACCTCTTCTGTATGAAAAAATACCTTTCATAGGAATCTGTCCATCAAACTCATTTGTATGACTTAATACAATAGCAGCAACCATGTGGTGGTGGTGGTGAGATCATCACAGAAAAAAGGAAATGCGGACTGTCTAGGGATGTCACGAGCACCTGATTGGGTCTGGGAGTCCGATGAACTCCCCACACCCAGACCCTGCTCGCCAAGTCACAGAGCACTCAAGTGCATGCTCGTTGGGTGCTGCATGGCCCGGGAGCATCCCGCAGCCGTTCACTGCGAGCAATCATTTTTACACAAGATGGAGGCTCCGTAATTTCTGTATATTAATGTTGCTTACAGTGGTGGCCATACAGGGCTATCTCTGCAACATAGAGGTGTAAAGGGGCCCTTTAAGCCTCTAAAGTTGCAGAAATGGGCCTGTACAGCCACCACTGTAGGCAACATTTGATATATGGGAAATATGGAGCCACCATCTTGCATAAAAATGGTGGCTCGCAGCGAGGAGCAGGCAGCTGTGAGACGTTCCCAGACCACTTGTTGAGCCCTCCAGGGCTCGCGTGGCCTGGCGAATGGGGCAGGCAGCAGCAGCGACTCAGCAAGCACCTGCACTCAGCAGGCGGAGGTGGGTCCATCCATCCCTAGGACTGTCTGAGCTGTGACAAAACACTGAGCAACTTAGGCAGAACAGTATACACTTCAGTTAGTTGTAATACAGGGTGAGGAATATATGGTAGGAATTGAAAATGCATGACTGCTACTTTGGCATGTGAGTTTAGTGTCTGACATCCAGCCCAGTAGGATACAAGGAGGCCATCATCCTCTTGAGTTGAAGCCTGCCTTCACATATACCATTTATCATTCTGTGACTATATCATATATTTGAGACAAGGCCCTCTGCCTTGAACTCTGGTGGCAAATGTTCACGTGCTGTAGACATGACAAATGGCCTGATCCTTTGGCATGGTCATTCTGATACCGGCCTACAGAGCCTGCTTTAAACAGTAGTACATGATACACGTGGATACACCTACAAGATCACATCATGGAAAGCCAAAGGCAGTATGTATCACCTAATTTCAAATCTGATAGTATTTTTAGGGGTATGTATATTGGTCATTTCATATACTATGCTGCAACGCCACTTGGGAAGATGCTGGGAAATCAGAAGGAAAAACCTTTATTAAACATTTATTACGATACCTTGCTGTATTACTCAGAATGTTCACTGATACAGCTTTGAGGGTGTTACCGTTACACCCCAAAACATATAGTCTGACACACATTTTATGGATGTAAGTGCCATGATTCATGAGATAAGGTGCTGCAGGTGGCCATTTTGGAAAATGGCTTCCACAGATTTATACCAACCTACTCAAGGTGTCTACCCAATTTTGTTTTCTTCCAAACTATATCTTCCATGTCATTCAAGTGGAAATTGCCACCAGTAATTACATTCCTATGGAAATCTATTACGGAAATGGTATTACCCTCCCTCGCTGATGTCAGTAGTGGTTGTGTGTATTTTGGCTTCAGCAGTAGGGCAGATAACTGCCTCCACCCCCTGGAAGCACTGTCTCCCAGACCTATGGAGCAGACCAGATAATGCAGTACAAGTCAGAAGGACTGTTCCTGGGACACAGTTCTTCCCATAGACAGCTGGCTTGATGGTTGGATTGATTTGCATTGTTTATCCTCCTGAGGCACGAAGTTTAACTGAATGGGTTTATTATTTACTATAGGTATAATATTCCCAGGGCTATTTACAATTAAAATATAAATAGAAAGGCCATATTAAGCTGAAATCCACAAAACTGGCAAAAGCAGCATGTCCAAGATGCCACTTCCAGCCATATTTCCAATGATGTTCCTTAGTGGGGTGAGGGGGCATAATAGCTTTGGGTAGCATAGGCTGGACTTGTTGGCTTGCAACATAGGAAACTTCCAGAACATGAAATCTGTATATTCCATTGCGCGCGCACGCGCACACACACACACAGAGAAAGACAATTGCATTTCACCCTTTCTAGCTCCATCCCATTTTAGACTTTCCTTTGGCTATAGTGATACTTGAGTTTTATTTGAACTTTGCAGAAGAACTTGCTTATTTCAGTGGGTGGTATTTCTCAAGAAGGCACGGGAGGCAAACAGATGGTAAAGCACTTTCCAGAGTGCATAACTGTGATGAGGCTGCAAGAAAAACCCAACTCTTCCGGCCTTACACTTCCTTTGGGAAAATATGAATGATTCCTTGTAAATTGTATAAACCTTTTGGGTGGGAAAGCTTTTGGGGGCAGGGGGCCAGATGATGTCAGGAGGCAGGGGCCTGTTCATGATGTTCGGGGTGTGGCCCTGCCCCCTGGTATCACTGGGTCCCCAGCCAAAACTGTAGGAGAATAACAGGGAGCCTGCTTTGTTCTGTGTGGGCCTTTCCCCGCTGGCTCCTAGACTGAGGTGTTGGCTGGAGAAGTGCCCAGCACCTCAGTCATGACTTCACTTCAGCCAGGCTTTCCCTGTGTGGGGAGCACAGCAGAAGAGCAGAGCAGACTCAGCTGGCCTTTTCCATTGCCTTCCCCACTCAGGCAAGGGAAGGTGACAGAGGAGTGAAGCAGACTTGGCCAACTTCTCACTTCCATTGCCTTCCCCCTACAGGGAGGGTGAGGGAGGAGCAAAGTGACTGATCTGTGGCTCCATCACTCTCCTGGCCCCTCTCCCATCTAAAGCTGTGGCTTTGGGGAGGGGCCTCACCTGAGGCTCCGTGGGCCACATGGGCTGGGCTGGGAGGCCACATTTGGCTCAAAGGCTGGAGGTTCCCCATCCCTGGTGTAATACAGTACAAAGCACACAACCGAATGAAGCCACTGTATTGTTGTGTAAAACGGGGGGGGGGGGACATGCTCCAGTATTCACAGCATAAGAATAGAAGCAGCTGCAGCTTTGCACTAGCTCTCAATCAGCAGCAGTAACAAACAAAACAGAAACAACACAGAAAAAAAATAATTAAAGCAAAACCAAATGCGTTAAATCATATCATAGAATACAGAGCTAAAGAAAGAGATTATACACCTGCGTGATTTGGGAGTTTCTTACCTTGCAGTTCAACATGTTTTATACATGGTATTCATGATGTATACATAAACTGCAGTAGCTATCAATAATTTATGCTAGTTTTGTGTCTGAAAAGGTCATGGACATTTTGGATGACATGCACACAAGACTCGGAACAAATTAATGAACCCTACCTGCTCCAAAGAATTTAATACCCCTTTGGTTTCAGGGGAAAGGTATGATTTTTGATAGGAACCTTCATTAACTTTCATAATTGGCAAGTGCAGTGAACAGAGAATGATCCAGAAGGGAGGGAAAATCTGAAAAATATATTGATCTCTTTCTAGACCTCAGGGCTGTTGGCATAATTCTTCTTCTTCTCTGTGCCAAACCCAATACCTTGCCTGTTTTACTCATTTGCATAATCTCATCCTTTTAAAATGAAGTGATTGTGCAAGTAGCTAACAGGATTATCAGTATAAAGCTTGGAAAGAATCTACTTTTCGTTGTACATAATTCTTGGAAATTAATTTTAATGCATGTTTAATGGTGGCTAAAGTATGGATGCATGTAGCTGTTAGGGAATCGGTATAATTTAGCAGGTAGTATTAGGACTTAGGAGAACTGGATTTGTATCCAAACTCAACCACTGACACTTGGTCCAGGGTACAGCGTAGTGTGCAAGTACGTCTGGGACATGTGTAAGAGACTATTTGGGGCTTGTATTTCTTGAACAGCAGCCCGAAATGCTGCTTGGAAAGTTGCTTGTTAAACTTCCAGAAATGTCAATATGGCATGAGGTTCTGCTGTCCCCCTGCACCCCACCACGTTAAAACACACACAGGTTAAAAAAAAAAAAATCCCACTGGGAATGGTCAGGTGTTTGGGCAAACCTAAAGTAGTTCTATGGATCCTGGCCTCTGGCACTGTCTGTTGTATTCAGTTCCCCATGATCAAAGAAGGAATATGTAATAGTACATACTAGGGATATTGTAGAGTTGACTTGCATAAGAACCTTACTGGACAAATACAGCTGTCCAAGTGGAGTGCTTGCATCAGATGGTAACCTTTGTGTGTGTCACTGAAGGGTGTATGATATGTTGCTCCTCCATCACTCAGAGGATCCTTGACTGGATGGATGGATGGATGGATGGATGGATGGATGGATGTGGAAGCCAGCCCCATGACCCAATGTTTTTACGTTTTGCCAATGGCTAATGAAGGTAGAACGAAATGCAACACATGTGATTCTAGGGATATATTTTTTAAAAATCATTTAAGGGCTATTGCATCCCCCCCAACCACCCCCCAATCATAGTTAAAGGCTGTGAAATAGCAACACATCAGACAACTGCTGACTGAGCCAACTGTATTACATTCACTTCGTATGCTTGTATCAAAATGTAGAACTGCATTTTCTTTTCTGCCATAACTTGCATTTTGGAATATGCCACCCTGAGCACCTGGGAGAAAGGTGGGGGGGGGACAAATGTTAAAAAGAAAAGATATATAGAACTGCTTAAGCAGTAAACTGGATGTAAATAAATGAAATAGTGCATTGAAGCCTTATAGCAGAGAATATTTTCTTCTTGTTTCTGTTTCTGATTCCAAAAGCAGCTATACAGAAAATAAAATTGCTCACATTACAAAAAAAAAATACTTCTCAGACCTTAAATACCCACAATGCATATTCTATTAGTTTATGAAATAAATCCATTTTTGAGCAACACTAACTATTTGTTGTCAGTTCCTCCTATGTATTGCATCAGTCAACTGATTGCTGTACAAGTTGAAGACATTCCAATAGGCAGTCCTGAATTGGGGGTGTGAGGTTGCAGTTTCTTTTCCATTTTCAATCCCACACAGTCTTTGCAGAAATTAATAAATTAATCATTAAAGGTTATTAATTAATAACTATTAAAGGTGGCATCTCTTCTGTTAAATTAAGTAACATTAATAATTAACTTAACCCCAGATCATACCCTGTCATTTCATTTATTCATTCATTTCCATATTGCCCAATAGCCAAAGCTCTTTGTACAGTTTATAAATATTCATTCTTTTATTACATTTCTGATACAATACTTATAACTTGCCTCCAATAAGTATAAACTATCTGGGAACCTCACCATGTAGATAAAAGGTTCACATGGGAGGCTTCCGTTAGTTAGTTAGTTAGTTAGTTAGTTATTTGTATTTGATTTGTACCCTGTCTTTCTTCCAAAAAATGGAACTCAAGGCAGCTGTTACACATTACTCTTCCAAAAGTTAAAATCATATTGTTGAATACATCTCATTGATTTTAACAAATATTATCTACCAGCGGAATAAGAATTTTTACTGTACCTCTCATACCAATAAATGTAATGATATCATCCTTACCAAATGGCAAATTATGTTCCATTTTTGTTCTGGGATTATAATTCTGAGATCTCTTCTCCTTTGTATCTCATCCCAGAGTGCAGGACACGGAATAATGGGCTCAAGTTACAGGAAGCCAGATTCCAGCTGAACATCAGGAAAAACTTCCTGACTCTTGGAGCAATATGACAATGGAACCAATTACCTAGGGAGGTGGTGGGCTCTCCCACACTGGAGGCATTCAAGATGAGGCTGGACAGCCATCTGTCAGGGATGCTTTGACTTGGATTCCTGCACTGAGCAGTGGGTTGGACTTGATGGTCTTGTAGGCCCCTTCCAACCCTATTATTCTATAATTCTATATATCTTAAATATTGATTCTTCACTTTACATTAAAATTCTCAGGGTGATATAGATATATAAGATAAGATAAATATGTAGAGTCCAACTCTTCTAAAAGAAATTCTGTCTTTAAAAACACTGAAAGCATCCTGCTTCCAGCAGTCAGATGCTTCTAGGAGGCCCACAAGCAGAGTGTCATAACAACAACCCTCCCTATTGGTTTGGGAGCTGCTTTATACAGTCAGAATATTGGTTCATCTAGCCCAGTACTCTTGACACTGACTGGCAGTGGTGTTCCAGAGTTTCAGGCAAGAGTCTTTCCCAGCCCTGTCTGGATATGCTGAGCCTGAAACTTTCTTCATGCAAAGCAGGCACTCTATGAATAACTAAGCTATGGCCCTTCGAAGGTGTACTGCCTCTAAACATGGAAGTTAAACAGACATTGATGGGGCCATCTTTCATGCATTTATCTGATCTCATTTTAAGTCCTCTAAAACAATGGCCATTGTTACATCTTATGGCAGTGAATTCCACAAGTTAGAGCACAGTCCTTTCAGAGAGACACTCGTAGTACACGGGGCTCAGAGCCTTCAGTCCATCTTAGGACCTGCTGGCAAGAGCTGGGAAGAACAGCAGAAGCTTTGTCGCCTCCCATTCCTCCAAAAATGCATTTAACATTAGAGAGGCCTCTGATCCTGTCTAACTCGGTTACTTTACTGGGGATGGGAACTGAGAGGTCTTTGGATCTGGCAGATTCACAGCCTCTCTTCTCCCCTCACTAGCATATCCCTCATTCCTCCCTCTCCTTCCTCATCCCAAGGATGGAGCTCAGACCTCAGGGGAGGAAGCCACTGTGGAGCTTTCTGCAAGGGGGGGGGGGCAGGGAGAATCCCTGCTCAGATTTCCCTCCCCGAGGTTGTAGCTCTTTCTGCCTACAGCCCCAGAGGGGGACATCCTCAGAATGTTATGACCCCTTAGATACTGGCTAGGGGGCACAGGCTCGCTCTCTGAATTAGGCATTTTTTGAAGAAGTACTCCTTTCTTTTCTTTTTGTCTGTCCTGAATGAACTATCACAATTTCATTGAGTAGCAGTGATTTCTGATGTTAAAAGAGAGGGAGAAAAAATGATTCCCTCTCTTTTTCTGCACAAACCTCTATTTCTCCCTCCCCAGGTAAACCTTTCTCTAAACACCCCCCCCCCAACTCAGTTATTTTAGACTTCCCTCATAGGAAAGGTGCCCTAATGTGGAAAACTGTAAGCACTTCTGTAGGCTAAAGCCTGTATATTAAATTGATGTTTTCATGCTTATATGTATTCTAATTCCTTTTTTAAAAAAAGTTTTATTTTAAAATGATGAGTAACAAAATAACAAATGGGAATATTTTGTATATCCTTTTCATATATTAACAGGATTACATTAGAGCAACTGAACTGCACACATTTTTATTAAGCTCACATGTATTTGTATGTGTTTTAGTACACCATTTCAGGGTAAGAATCTTTCCTTCTTTCTCATTGTGTGTGTATGTACAGATATTCTCAGAAACTGAATGATGAGTCAATATATTCAGTACTGAGTGGGTGAAAGGAAAGTGGACGCTCCTATGGCTATGAGTGTGTGTTTTTATACCAGCAGAAGGAAGAACTAATTTCATTTAGATGGCCTTATTCCAGATAGCTACAAGTTCAAGCTTGGAATTGTGTCCTTCCTGTCTTGAAAAAGGAAAGAGGCTTTCACAAGTTGTAAATGAGTGTGATTCTTGCTTGGTTTATATTTGCCTTGCTGTATCCTTTTTAATTTATCCTTGCTTCAACATTGCATGCATTCTTACCCCAATGACAAAGAGGTCACAAAAGATACATGTAACAATCTGAAGTGATATTCAGCATGATAATTAGATTCCTCTTCTCACTTGATACTTATTCATACATGAGTACCTGGGGGATTTGTGCATTCAATTTATGCCCGGGCCATGACATGGAGTTTACTTTGGATGCTTGCAAACTACTGGTTTTATCAGTTATGTAAAGATTCTAGACTTAACTGACCTTAAAAAAACAGACATATTCCTAAAGAAAAAATGCACTAATTAAAAAAAACCCAGTAACACTGTCTTCAGGTGCAACACTGAGTAATCATCAAGTAACTTGAATGTAAGAGGAGGAAAAACTGCAAGATTCAGATACTAGTCATAATAGTTCACGAAGGTAAAGATATCATCATAGGAATGCCATAAAATCATTCAGTTGGAAGGAACATCAACAACCATTTAGTGACTAGTCCAACCCCCTGCCAATGAAGGACTTCTGCTATTCAACATCCCTGATAGGCCGGCATCCAGGCTGTGCTTAAAAACATTAACAAAAGAGAGCCCACCACTTTCTGAGAAAGTCTGTTCCCCATTGAACAGCTCATACTGTCAGGGAATTTCTTCCTAAGGTTTAGTTGAAATCCCCTTTGTGATTTGAACCCATTGGTTCAGGTCTTATCTTCTAGGGCAGGGGTGGGCAACTGGTGGACTTCCAGATGTTCTGGCCTACAACTCCCATCAGCCCTAATCAGCATAGCCAGTGGTGAGGGATGATGGGAGTTGTAGGCCAAAACATCTGGAAGACCACCAGTTCCTTACCCCTGTTCTAGGAGCTTTAGGCACTGTTCTACAGGATTTAAACTGATTAATCCAAACCTTAATTTTGTTTTGAAAAACAATAATTGAGGCATTAATTATAAGAAGCCTTGACTGTGCTGTGGGGTAGTATTGTTATTTAAGCTTTGGCTGGTATTTGCTTCTTAAGACTTAGGTTTTATGGGCAAACGTGCTCCAAGTAACAGTGGTTGATGACCTGTTGTGGTCTAGAGCTAAGCTGCTAAGCTCCTGTAGTAATTAATGAAGAAAACACAGTAGGGCTTCTATAAGGGGAAAGACTCACTTGAATGTTTGACAACTGCAGGCAGAAGATGATCACGTACAACAGTGGGAGTTGCAACAGGAGGCTTGGAAACTTTCTGCACAGCAGGCTACAAAGCTCAAGCTATTAGAGGAAATTACTAATTATGGTTTAAATAATCCTATATTTTAAGTCATTATGATCTGGGGCCACATGGCCATTAATTCCTTCACCAAGTTCTCCTCATGTCTGAGAATGCCAGCTGTTGTCTGATTGAAAATGCTGTGAAAGGGAGGTTGCCCTGGGGTGCTGCCTTGTTAGGTACTTAGGGCATAATTCTATGCATGTTTAGACAGAAAAAAAGTCCTACCGCTCCCAGCTTTCCCCATTCTGGCTGGGGCATGCTGGGAGTTGTAGGAGCTTTTTCCGTCTAAACATGCTTCGGATTGCACCCTTTGTCAGTGTTACAGTATTTTTGCCGATCATGTCTTGGGCCACCAGTGAAAATGACTGCATGTATTTATATTGATATGCTTGTTACATATGTGCTATCTCTGATACTGCCTTATTTATCTGCTTGGTTATTTTTTCATGTGGTAATCTATTACATTATGGAGAGAGGTATGCGAAACCTTTCTCCCTGATGTCCTGGATTTCAACATGAAGGATGTTTTTGTAAGAGAACATCCTGAAGTGCAATCCTTCACCTGCCATTGAAGTGTTACAATTCAGGATTCTGCCGACCTATTCTATGCAACGTGTAGAACAGATTTCAGAAAGAGGACTTGACTGTTGAACGTATAGGTTTGAGTTCCCCCAGAGGTAAGGTGAGGACAGCTACGTGCATAATTCCATGATGTCATTTGAAACAGAGTTTCAAGATGTTAACTTCAAGAGTTAACTTCAGAACACAAACTGAGCTTTGTGAAAGCAGAGCAGAAAGGTCAAAGCACACTCCCATGATTTTATGGAAGAGGAGCAAACATGGCACATTTCCATACCACCACCACCCCATAAGGCAGGCTAATGGGCAAAGCTCGGGGAGAATAGGGAGTGGGACTAAGTTTAAAACCATTCTATGCACCTCTGCTTTGGTTTATTTGAATTAATTTTGTGTAATCTAAGGGAGTGTTCATGACTGTCAAGGGAGAGGTATAAGCTTATGTCCCAGTGATTACACAAAAACCCAGAAAGGATCACAATAAAGATGAAGTCAGTTTTTGCTGTGCTACTGAAGATGTGTCATATTGAATATTTGATCTGATCATGAATGAACGATCATGTACATAATATAAAGAGAGAGAGAGAGCACTGACACCCTCGCAGAGAGCCTATTCTTAACAGGTATATGGAGAGTATAATGTTATGGTAAGGCCTTCAGATGATCAGGTTTGATTCACGTGTGGTAACACATGAATCAGTCAGCACTTCTCACCATGGTGCTACCTCAGCTCTGGGCTGCAGTCCTTCAGTGTGCTGAAGATGAATCCACTTACCATGTTTTACGGTGGTGCTTTTCTTTCCATAATGGAAAGTCCTGTGTACATTGTTACAGTACAGAATGCTCCCAATACATTTCCTATCACTTGGAGGCTCTGTTGTGAAGAAAGCAACGAGCTCCTTGGCCTCTGTAGCCTTGGCAAAAATCAAATCTTTGTGAACTGATACTTTAGCAGTTGGCATATGGGGGATTTCAGCAAAAGATCTCCTTGCTGTTCATGGCATATGTTTTAGTGATGAAAGTTTAGTCCATTACTGTAACACAGCAACTGCTTTCACTGTGTCTCTCCTAAAGATTAATAGCTGAAGCTTTGGCAGTGAGTCATACAGTTATCTGTAATCTCAGTAACCTTCTCTCTGTTTAGCTAGTATAAGTCTTGACTGAAAGGGATTTATGAAACAAAATACATTTCTGTAGGCTCTCTGCAAGTGTGTGGGTGTTCCCTGTTTATATGACATAAACCAAGAGCGAATTACACAAAGTGTAAATACAAGCTAGAGGCTTGGAAGGAACTGGGTTGAAGGCAGGACTATCCAGCTACTGGTTCCCAAGTCCAGAGCACAGGGTAGCAAAATATGAGAGTAGGTATTATATATTCAGTAGTTAGAATGAATATCCCTAGATGAGGAAGCTGCCAGGGAGATAAATTAGCATGTTTTGTTTATTGATGCTTCATTGACTCCATCCATCCATTCATTTTGAAATGTATACCATCAGAATAGTGCCTTCAGGGCCACAGACAACAAGGCTAAAAGAATAACAAAACTACACACATACAGAGGTATAAATAAATAGTGTCACAGACTTAAAGCATTAAAACTATTGTCAGAGCAACATAACACAGAAGTGAATGGCAGCAATTAAAACTTTGACTTGAGTTCCCAAATTCCTACCCAAATGGAAATGGAAGTTTGTCTTTATTTTTCTTAAGACAAGGAGCAAGCTCGACTGTTGAACATCTCTAGCTAGGGAATCCCATCAATGTCATGACCAGCAGTGACCTGGATCTAGATTCAGAGGCTAAAGAACCAGTAATACCAACAGAGGGGGCTCTGGGCCCAAACATCACTGCAGAGCCAGAGACTCTGGAGCTCAAGATGCCAGAAATCAACACTCGCAGCACCCGAGCCTACCTCCTGCACTAGGCCAGCAACCCTCTTCTCCAAGAGCTCCACATTCCATGGAGCTGATGTGCCAATGCCAGCATGAGCTGTTGGGGAGACAGAGTGGTGCGGTGCTAGGCTCCAAGCCTGAGACCTGTACCTTTAAGGCTTCCATTTTGTGGGAAGCCTCTGGGCTGAACCATACAAGGCTTCAGTCACGGCTCAGCCCTTGTTGGAGCAAGTTGCTCTCTGGGAGCTCATCTGGGTGCTGCAACATCCAGCTTGCCAAGCCCTATGGGCTCCTACTGAGACCAGAGCATGACAATCAAGGAGGAGCCACTTCTCAGAAAGTCTTGATTCTCTTGATCTAATTTCATCAAGGGATGGGAGTAATAGCTGAGTCTCCTCCAAAGATCTTACTGAAAAAGGCACTCAAGGAGGAGAAAGCATTCCTTAAGCTACATTGGGCCAAGTCCATTTAGGGCTTTAACGGTTAGCACCAGCATTCATTTTGAATTATACCTGGAAATGAAGCAGGATAGGCAACCTGGTGACCTCCAGATGGTTTTGGACTACAACTTCCATCAGCCCCAGTCAGCATGGCCAATGGTTAGTGTTTATGGGAGTTGTAGTCCAAAACATCTGGAGGCACCAAGCTGGCTTACAGCATTTTGGGATTACTCTCTTAGACTTGGGAAGGATGTTTGTTAATGGAAACAGGGAATCTTCTATTCTTTCCTCATCTTGGTAGTTCCCAAATGACTCCATTATGAGGAATGTGCAATACTGCTAAATTCTAATGGATCTAAACAAGGAGCTATTGGCATACTGCTAATTTTTTTTAATTTATTACATTTCTATACAGCCCGATAGCCAAACCTCTCCATTCGCTCTGGTGACTCCTAGGGTAAAGCACATAGGACAGGAGTGGGCAATTTGTGGCCCTCCCGATGTGTTGGGCTACAACTCTCATCAGCCATAGCCAATGGTGAAGGATGATGGGAATTGTAGGCCAGAACATCTGAAAGGCCACAAGTTGCCTACCCCTGCCCTAACTCTAATATTGACACAGAGAAAAATGCAAATCCAGTAGCCTAGAACTTCTCTAGTGAAAAGATAAATTATTGCCTCCTAAATTAACATTATTTACACCTCTTTAATCAGCCCTTGGACAAGAAGCTGAAAAAGGAAAAAGACCATTCTGTATAACGAAGGTTGGTAGATTTAACTAATAACATGTGGCCAATATGTTTTTTTTAATTAAAAACAATTTTAGGCCTTTGTCAGTATTACCTACTCTGTGGTACACATCATAACAAAAATTACATGACTTGCTATTAAAATGGTATGCACTTGGAATGGCTTGTTTCATTTGTCTTTAATTTTTTGATAAAATCTTAAAGCCTTCCGCAAAATGAAACATTTTATGAAGGAAAGTGTTTCCATTACTAAATGGAATGGAATTTGCAGTGACAACTACCTTTGTCTAGGTTTGATAATATACTGTACACAAAAGATACATTGTTCCTTCCTACTTGATTAACTCTGCTGTCCTCTCTAACCTCTTGGGACCATTTCAAATGGATTTCTTACTCTGGAGACTTGCTAATTACTCTCTTGACAGTACAAGGCTTTATGTAGCTTTCTCAAAGGGGGGAAAACCATTTTCCCTGTTAATAAGGTTTCTGAGAAGGCACATTGTGTCTCCCCCACAGAGACGCCATGCAAACTGACTGCCTTCTACATATTTGCTTAGGGGACGTAGATGAAGACTTCCAATCCTGAGAGGGCTTCAAATACCATATGAAATGATCACTAACAAGCCACTCAGGCTTTAAATGGGTCGCCATGCTGTGGCATATGATTCAGAGATTCTCTCAAACTATATTGTCAGTACATTGGCAACTACTGACCACCTGTCTACCTTGTATACAGTCAGATTTCTCTTATAACCAGATACCATCTAGAGCCAGTTCAGTACTTCGCTCTGATATGGGTAATACAGAATTCTATTTCTTAAGAAGCACTCTCTCAGACAAGATTTGTCTTTTTACTACAAAGTATAACAGTACTAAATACAAGAGTTTATGCATGCATAAATTCAAACACATGAAACAGCTGACATTGTTAAACACGGCTTCTAAGCAGAGTAAAGTACAGTTGCTAGTTCTCAGTGATAATCAATATCAAGGTACCAGGTTGATTCTACAGGCAACACGTTGGGGGTAGCTGATCCAAAAGGATAGCGTAGGGATGGACGTATCCCCACACCCTTGTCTGGGTTCTCTGGGCACCCACCAAGCCCCTGCCCTGCTCATGCACCCCCGGACCCATGCTTGAGCTGCCCCTGCTCACTGAGCCACCCGTACTCACCCTGGGCCTGTCCAACACACTCTGTGATCACCATTTTGTGGGGGGAAAGGAAATCGCAAAAGCACGCACATTCAATCTTACAGAAAACATTGGTGAATGGCCGAGATATGCACGATTACAGTCTCCTTTATATGCTTTTTGGATGCTATAAAATATTCCAAACTATTTTTACTACAATTTATATTTCTTATCCATGAATTCCAAAGATAACCTTTCTACTTTAAATCTTCATATATCTAAATAAGATTATCAAATTTTGAAGTTTCTTATCGAGATTAATGTGCATACCAACATACTTATCCAAACATTTTAGCTTTCATTGACATGTTACATATATGTTTTTGACACAAACGTATTTCCTTGACATCATCCTGTCCTGTGAGCTTGTTTTTCTTACATATTTATGGTCTGGAATGAGGCCTTTTGGTCACTTATGCGATGGTCCATGTGGCCTAATAGTTTTATGATACCCTATTAAGTAAAAATTTAAGCCTAAATTTAACATTGACACTTCCTTATCTGGATTCCTTTCTAATCAGTAAAAGTGTACTAATGATCTGTTTCTAATAGCCTGGTTCAATTGTCTCTCCTCTACCAAACCTCAGAGATGTGCCCTCACCCCACGCCCGGCTTGCCTGGCTGCGGTGGGGGGCTGTTGCGGGTGTGAGGGGGAAGACGGGACAAGGACAAAGGCCATTGGCATTTGCTCCTTGTGTCAGCGGTGGGTGGGGTTGAGCTGGCCACTGTTTAGTGCCTCCAGTCTCCTCTTCATTCCTGCTGCGCGAGCTCCCTCCTGCCCCATGTTGCAGTGCGGGTCATACTTGTTGCCCTATTGAGGGCCAAGTAGGAATTTTGGCTCTTAGCCATATTGGCCGGGCTTCGGGTCTTTTGCCTACTTTGCACTGCAGTTTGGATATGGAGCTATGTACATTAATTTGTATCACCCAAGTGTTCTGGCTTCCGGTCACATAACTGTATTGGTGGCTCCGGGCAGGCACTCCGCTGGGGGAGAGGACAGGTGGGCATTCATAGGCACTGTTTCAGGTGACTGGTAAGGCCCGAGGCTTCCGGCTCTGGGTTTTGTGGCCCGAGTCGGGAGATACGGCTTACCTCTGAGGCCAGCCCTCCTCACCCACTCGGGTTCTGTGGTTCGAGGGGGGGTGACAGGGGAAGGTCTCCCAGCCCAAAATTGGGTATGTCTGATTGGGGGGGCGATGGTGGACACCTCGCCCCAGACGACAAATGCCTGACTCAACACCTATCATGCTAGTCTCGTTTGCTGCGTGCCCACCGGTGCTTCCTTCGCAGATTGTAACCTATCAATAAATGTGGCCCTATTTTATCCCAAATCTATTTGTGTCGTCTCATCATTTCTCCCCCCTGTCCACCTGCAAAAGACTTTTTACTACTCTTGGGTGAGAAGACTATACTGGGTGGTATTAGGCATTGGAATCTCATTTTTAATTTCAGAATTCTCTAGGAAGCATTTGATTATAGTATTTCCTAATTCAGCAGCAGAGGTAAGATGATGAAAATATGAAAGATTGGCTTGATCTGCTGCAATGCAGAAGGGATTCTACCCTAACCCCCAAAACAGAGTTGGATTTATTTTTAAAGGGGAAGGATGTGCACGTATGTATTTCTGTTACAAAAAATAAATTCTCGAAGCTCTCTGTGCCTATGCATGGAGAACAAACCTTACTAGAATCCACATCATGAATGGGTCTGTCACTATGGTTTTGCCATGAAGTGTCACCTGATGGGGGAGTTGAAGATTTTTAACTGCCCCTGGTATGGCACATGCTACAAATTGAAGCCCTGGTGTATTTGGGGTGACAGATATGCCCGCCTTTGCCCATTACTGCTGCTCCACTCATTCCCTGCTGCCATGTGGTCTCTCTCATAATCTGTTTCCTGTGAGGCAGTTTCCTAAAACTGAAGACCTGCTATACCTGGAGTGTCATGCCAGTTCTGTTGTTCTTCTGCCTGCCTAGCAGTCCATCAGTTTGTGTCTCAAACAGTGTCCAGCTCCGGCAGACTGCGCAACCACATGTTCCATTATATCTGGGTTGCCACCATCATGCCTGCACTTGCCTCTGTTATCTCTACCTCTTTTCATGCCAGCCCACCCTGAGGTACTCCATGTAAATAGAGCCCTGCAGTTCCTGGGGTGCTTCCCTTCCAGCTCTCCTTTGCCTCCTCCTTCTCTGCCCTCCTACGACTTCTCAATTAAGTGAGAGAGACATTGGTGAGCACTGTGGGCACACATGGCTACTGCCCACCTCACTAAGAGAGTGAGAGAGACTGTGCCCACATACTCTTGCATATGCCCTCCTCAGCAAGAAGGAGAGCCTTACCATTAAGCCCCTTCTTCAGTCTGCCTCAGTGACAGAGGAAGAGACATTGTGATTACATAATGCTGCCTGCTTCTTTGAGACAGAGACTGGCTATTAGGCCCTCATGCTGATGTTACTTCCCTGAAAGGGAGAGAGTGACCGTAGGAATATCTCACCTGCCTGAAAGACAGAGACTGGCCATTAGGCCCTCATGCTGATGCTGTATGCCTAAAGGAGTGAGAGTGACTCTCATGCTAATGCCTGACGGAGAGAGAAACTGGCTTATATATCCTTCCACAGCTGTTGTCCAGCTAAAGGAGAGTGAAAAAGACACTGGCCCCAATGCCCATGTATTGCTGTGTGTCCACACATTGCAACCCAGACCAGATAGGGTTTTACTAACTCTCTTTCTTGCTCTCCCATTCTCTCAAATTCAAGTTCTACCTCTCCTCAGCCAGTCAGGCAAACCCCACTGTCCACCAATGTATTTTAGGATGTGGGATGAGTGTCTGCTGACTTCTCTCTGCTGGTTGCCAGTCATTTCTCTAATGAACAGGAGCCACTGAAAGAGTAGCAGCCACCCTAGCAGATGAGAAAGCATCAGAGAGCCAGCTTGAGCCATAGGGAAACATAGAAAGCTGAAAGTAAAATTAAAAAACTCAAACTTAACTGTTGCCTCCTGCACAACCCTAGCCTAGCCTGGAATTGTAGTCTGCATTTATGTAGAAATGTCTGTAATTTATGTAGAAAGTTACGTAGGCTGCATTTATATAGAAATGTAGTCTATATTGGAGGAAAATTCTGAGAGTGCCTTGGACTGCAAGAAGATCAAACCAGTCCATACTCCAGGAAATAAAGCCAGACTGCTCACTTGAGGGAAGGATATTAAAGGCAAAACTGAAGTACTTTGGCCACATCATGAGAAGACAGGACACCCTGGAGAAGATGCTGATGCTAGGGGAAGTGGGAGGCGAAAGGAAGAGGGGCCGACCAAGGGCAAGATGGATGGATGATATTCTGGAGGTGACGGACTCGACCTTGGGGGAGCTGGGGGTGTCGACGGCCAACAGGAAGCTCTGGCATGGGCTGGTCCATGAAGTCACAAAGAGTCGGAAGCGACTGACTGAATAAACAACAAAACAAAAGTAGTCTGTATTGATGTATCACTGACTGAGTTGCTGTATCCCATTTTGAACAAATCTAACAAGGCTGTTGGGCTGTGTGTTAATGTACCTCACTGAGGCAGATAGAAACAGGAGTGTGTAAGCACCATTGCTTTTTCACTGCATCTCACACTCTGATTACCTCCAAGATATATTACAGTATATGGGGGTGGGGGGTACTTTTAGAGATAGTCTGAAAGCATCAGTTGGTCCCAAATGTGACAATCAGTCCTTTGTCTGGTGTCTGCAGGTTAGAATATATGACTCTGACCCTTTGCCAGGTCCTTTGGCTAGGTATTTGCTTCTAGGCCCAATTCAAAGTGCTGGTTTTGGCCTTTAACGGCCCAATTGTATTCAGATAGGTGGCCGCCTCCGAACTCAGAGGCGACCGTCTGTCCAGTGCAGGGCAGGAGAAGCACAGAGGGGATTGTTCCCTCTGCGCTTCCCCTGCCCTGCATTTTCAGCTAGACAGCTGATTGCAGCTGTCTAGCCACAGGAGGGAGGAATGGGGGAGGAGGCTGCTGTACAACACATTGGATGTGCCGTACAGGCATTTCTGCCCTCCTCTCCCCGGAAAGCCCCCAGCCATGCCGCTTTCAGCTGCTCTGCACTCCTCTTGCAAGTGCGGAGGAGAGGGCTGTTTCGCGCTGCCTCTGAGGCAGTGCAGAAGTGGGGGGGGGGTCGGTTCTTCAGGAACCAACCTCGGAGTGTGGGCTCCGAGGTCAGTTCCCGGAAAACCAGATATCCTATGGCCATCTAGCCGCTGTCTAGTGGCCATAGGATTGCTCCCTAAAGCTCTAAATGGGCTAAGCCCAGATTGCCTTAAATTGCCTATTCCCATAGAAGCCTGACCAAGATCAGTCCCTGAATCCCTGCTGTTGGTGCCATCACAAGATATTTGTTGGATGAGCGTGACAGGGCCTTTTAAGTAGGTGGTGGTATGGCTCTGGAATACTCTCCCAATTGAGATCCATCAGTTTCCCCCTTCAAGCTTCTTCCATGAGAAAGTGAAGACATTTTTTTGACAGGCATTAGGGCATGCTTTTAGTTCTTAAACTAAAAAGTTTAAGCAATAGTTCTTATTGCTGCTGCCTGATTTTACTGTGATTCCTAATGGGTTAATGTATCATCTGTTTTATATTGTTGTTTGTTGCTTATTAGTATTTTATTTTCCAGTTACTTTTATAAAAAAAAAAAAATACATGCAGTTAGCCATTCTAAGTAGATGAGTGCAAGAGATAAATATTTATTTATAATATAAATAAATATTATTGAAATGTCAGCTACTCTGGAGGAGAAATAGAGAGACCTAATGTTCAAGGCTGCAATCCAATATTCATTTAGTTAAGAGTAAGCCCCAATGATCAAAGTCCCAACAATATGTTTGCTTGCTCTGCTGTTTCATTTGTGATTGGCAAATCATTTCATTTCTAAGGGCACGTGCTGGCTACGAGGGGGAAGGGGCAGGGGCAGGGAGTGCGGTTTTGTACCTCTCACCACGGAGCCCTGTCTACGAGCTCAGAGCTAGAAAACCAAACAATCCTATGTCCCTCCAGATGCTGTCTAGGGGACATAGGATTGCTCCCTAAATAAATATTAAAAATAAAATTCAAGCAGTATAAGTGAAAATAAATTCAATAAATGGCACACGTTTTATAATATTAGGAATAGGTGCTGTCTTAACCAAGGTGCTGACTATCACATAGATATGATCAGCTTATATCGCAAAGACAAAACTTGAATGTTTATTACAAGGAGATTTAACTCCTGCAAAAGAGAATTAAAACACACACAAGGCTAATTTTGTAAATAATTGGCAAGTAGCTGCCATGTTGGTCCCAAGGCTGCTTGCAACTATCTATAATGTGCTTTCTTTTTTAAAAGGGAAAGTAATATTATTAGTATATAAGTCCAAGTATCATATTAACCTACTTTGTAATTTTAACACAGTGAATGAGCGGAATGGCTCCACCTTCTTATTCTTGACCTTAGCTGATACTATCTATGAATAATGCATTCCTTTGCCCTCTTGGTTAATACAGTCTGATAAATCTATCATACATTAACTTACCTGACCCCTTTTTTGAACCAATTAATTTTATTGCCCTTCACAAAATCCAGGGGGAGCAAGTTGTGCTTCTTATCAGATGTCCCCCAGGCCTTGAGCATGTTCTTTTTGCCCATCTTCTTTCTACTTTGCTGACTCCTGTTATTTGCAACATCTGTCTCTATATGAAAATTATTTAGCATTAGATTTCCTCTTAAGGTGAAAAAAGAAATGGCAAAAAGGCTAATTAGTGGGGTTGAACACAGCCTTCATGAGGCTAGTTAGCACCTCACTGATTTTATAGCAGCTTTAGGAGAGGAAAAAAGAGAATACCACAATAATTGCTTTTCCTGCTTATCTGCTGGAGTGGAATGTGCCAATACTTTACATTGAGCCTAATTGCAAAGTATGTGTGAAAAGCCCTCCCCCTCCATTTCAGTGATGTTTGAGGGGGAAATAGAACAGGGTGAAAATATTCACATCCTCTGTAGTATGATGTATAGCAGAATTATTCTCCAGATTGGGCTCTGCATATTGCGGCAGGTAAGCTGCATCCATTTTAAGGGAGGCTATTCCATAGAGATATCTGAACTCTTGCCTCAAAGAGGGGACGGATTGCACCACACACCTCCTTGAAAGAAAGAATGAACAAATCAAATTATTTCCTGTGTTCAGTCATATGTTATTCCATCCCGTTTTTATATTTCATATGCATGAAAATGTGCATTTAAATGCATATTTAAATATGTCCCTTTAAAACATAATTTTTCTCAAGATTCATGTTTCTAAAAAATTTTCCTCAAACTAAAAATTTTTAAACACATATACAATTTTGAGCGGTCAGAACAACTGGGAAATGTGAAAGCTGGTGAACAACTTACAGAGCAATTGTATACATGTCTAAGTCTAATGTCTAAGTCTAAGTGGACCTGGTAATGGTGGTGCACACGCTGGTAACCTCTAGGCTTGTTTTCCGTAATGCGCTGTACTTGGGGCTGCCTTTATATTTAGTTTGGAAACTTCAACTGGTACAAAATATGGCAGCCAGGTTGGTCTCTGGGACACCCCGTGGAGACCATATTACATGTTTACACTGGCTGCCAATTTGTTTCCAAGCAAAATATATAGTTCTGGTTCTTACCTTTAAAGCCTTACGTGGTCTAAGTCCAAGGTACCTCAGGGAGCGCCTTCTCCCCTATGCCCCAGTCCGCCAACTAAGGGCCCCTGAGGGCTCTCTGCTGCGGCTGCCTAATGTGAGACTGGCAGCCACATGCAAGAGGACCTTTTCCTTTGCCGCCCCTCAGTTGTGGAACCACCCGCCGGTTGAAATGCGCCTGCTGACCTCGTTGAAGGTTTTTAAGCAGGCATTAAAGACAGTATTATTCCGGCAGGCCTTTCCTTTTTAGAACTCTTGTTTCTTTTGCTGACTTTTGTATACTGTTTTTAAGCAGTGTTGTTTTAAGCTGTGTTTTATTGTTGGATTTTTTAAAAATTGTTTTTAATTCAAAGCTGGTTTTAGTTATATCTTGTTTGTATATATTGTCCAGTATGTTTTTAGGTAAATGGTTTTTAAACTTTGTATATTGTATTTTAATGTTTTAGCTTTTGTAAACTGTCTAGAGAGCTCCGGCTATGGCATGGCATAGAAATGTAATCGAATACATACATACATACATACATACATACTTACATACATCCCATTGAATTCAATGGAGCTTACTCCTAGGTAAGTGGGTGCAGGATTGCAGCCTAAATTCTAATCTGCACATTAATCTGTATGAGGTCAGTCACAACGATGTAATTCCTCAAGCATCCGTACTTCAAGTCACCATCCACATGGTGATGTCCCATGGGATCCTTCCCCCTTTCTTGGCAAGTACTTTGCCAAGAGAGGAGGGGGGATGTCTATGGGAGCACTGCTCTTTCAGAGTAAATTTCACATCTCCTGAAGTGTTACCTTCTTGTTGCAAAAACAACCCTCACAAAAAATTGGGCTTAGCCTTTTTCCTCCTATCCATATTTTTGTGGAGTAATTTGCTTCATGCAATTGTCTTCTTTGAAAACAGTTTTCCTGAAGTTGATGTGAGCTTTTTTTGACAATGGTAATTAGTTGCTATGTTGAATGGAGGAGAAAATTAGTGGCTTTATCACATACATACAAAACATTTTGATTGGTTTGTCATTCTCTTCCTCAACAAGTTACTCTTCAAACCCGTTTTCCTTTTCTCCCTTGACATTTTATCTGAAGTTGTACTGAGAATTGCATTCCTCCCTCCACCACTTTCTCTTTAGCAAGTCAAACACACTTTTTTCCATTAGGGAGTACTGAAAAACATTGAAAAGCAAAATCCATCAAAAGAGGAGGACACCGTGAAGCAAAATGATGGATATTTTCACAAGTTGCAAAATTGGCATAAAATCACCTCCGTGCAAGAGCTGTTTAGATCCAGTTTTATGATTTGTGGAAGCAATTTCCCTCATCTAAACATAAGGCTATTTATCTCCTTTGTACCATGATGGAAGAAAATGTATATTTGTTTGGGCTAATACGAAACACCTGAACACAATCCATGAGCTCTGCATTATGGTCTGGGAGGTGCATAACAATGCAGAGCCAGGCAGGCATCAAAAACTGTAAGTTTGTCAAGACTCTTGTGGGCTGCCATACATGGATGGTGTTTTGCCTGGTCAGTCAAAGTTATCTAAACAAATGTAGCTGCCTTATGCTGCGTCAAACCCATCTTGCTCCCTGTTCTCTATACTGATAGACAACACTCCAAGGCCTCAGACAGAGGTCCCATTCCCAGCCCCACTCTTGAGACCTGAAAATGCTGAGGATTGAATCTAGGAGCCTCACCGTGCAAAGCATCTACTGTACTGCTGAGCTATGGCCCTTCGCTATAAGTTTGCTGGCTTGCTGTTAGGGCTTTGCAGTGTCTTGATGCCAAATATTCATTTTGGGGGGCATGCTTTAATCCTTTTGAAATGGCACTGTTATCAGTAGCAGCCCCTCAGCTACTTTTGGAGCTCAGAGCTAAATTTGCTAAATCAAGAATGTGACATTTGGAGGACCCTGTTTAGCCACGAAAAACTGGGTAGTGAACTCATTAAAATACTAGCTTTGTTGTTGTTGTTGCTGTTCAGTCGTTCAGTCGTGTCCGACGCTTCGTGACCCCATGGACCGTAGCACGCCAGGCCTTCCTGTCCTCCGCTCTCTCCCGGAGTGTACTAGCTCTGTACATGGATAGTAAATAAATCCTAGAAAACCTGTTCTGTATTGGCCAACAGGCTTGCTTCATTTGTACCCACCTGTTTCCCCATACAGAAAAGATTCTCTTTCCTTTTTTAGTCTTACAAAAGCATGGCAGTCTTGGGTTATAGCTGGAGATTTTCAGACTTTTTCTTCTATATGTTTAGAACAAGGGTGCAGAATCTCCTTCAGCCTGAAGGCCGAATTCCATTTTGGAGAAGCTTTCAGGGGTCACATTCCAGTGGTGGGTGGGTGGAGGACGGGGTCAAAGGAAAAAGGGGCAAGGCCAAGAACACTAGCATATTTTAGCTCAATGCTCTTCCTGCCAGTAAATGAGCCTTTAGGAGAGGCATTTCAATCTTTTAGAATGGGGGAAAAACTGCCCAAAAACCAGGAAAATACCAAATGATCAGTGATCAGGGGAAAGAGGCTGGGGCCTGAGGAAGGGGATTTGGTCCCCCAGCCTAAGGTTCTGCATCTCTGGTTTAGAAAAACGAAATCCCAACAGGTGTATTCTAAGAACGTCATGGATCTGTGAACAGCTGACTTGTAATTCCTTTTGAGAGTACCGTCCTTGGGCTAATAAGGAAGTGTCCCTTACCATGCATTCTTATGCACCTGTGTTAAAAAATAAAACTGTTGGAGTCCTCATATTTACACTGCTAGGACGTATTCATTCAGAATGCAAACTGTACCTACGATGTCTAAGCTAACTAAGAAAACAAGTTAAATGTTTAATCAAAAGCAATATGCTTTTACCAGGTATTAAGCAGCGGATTGTGAGGTGTGTAAGTAGGTCAGACATTGTGTTGAGTGATTGTGCTTCATCTTTAGCCATCTGGCAGCATGAATCAATGTCAGCTGGATGCAAATAGAATGCTGCAAAGGTGACCTTGGTGATAGGACTGGGCCATGGAGAGCAATCTGTAAGAGGTTACCTGCATTTATAAGTACATACTAAGAACGAGATTAAAAATCCCACTGTTTTGATATCCAGAAATTCTACTGACCAGCGATACACATGTCCAGTCAACCTGGTAGCTAGGATATTCAGTCAAATTCAGAGAATCTGTTTTCTTTCTGCTTAAAAGTGGTTGCGCAGCCCTCAAGATTGCAGAGAAAAACCTGGCAGTTACTTTGCTCTAAGCAAATGGTGCATCTGGGGCATGGATATCTTTAATAGCTCAGAAAGCAGGGGCTATTAAAGGGCAGATTATGGCCAGTAACCAAGTCAACACTAGCACTAACATAAATTACATTGCACTAGCATAAGCCACCTCTAGTGCCACGCAAATAGCATATACTGGTGTGACACGTTTTTTGGAGAAACTAGTCACATCAGCATACGCTATTGCCATTGCACTAGAGGTTACTTATGCCAGCACAAAATAATTTATGTTAGCACTAGTGTTGACCTGGATACTTATGAAAAGACCACAGCCTCTTCTACAGACTTCCAAACCTAAAGATAACTTTTTAGGTATAGATCTTCCTTTAATTATCTCTCCCCCTTCACCATCATAGGGATGTATGAGATCTTTTTTTCAGTTTGCAAATCACTCGAAAATGCCCCAGTCACAACCCCGAACATGAACAAGAACTCATGTTCTCTGAAAATGTTCACAAATCCCTGAATTTGTGTTCTTGTTCACAAAATGTACACTTGAAAAATGCACAACTTTCTCAAACTGCACAGCTTCCTCAAAATCTGCACGTTTTAAAAAATGCGCAGGTTTTGCCATTTGAATGAACTGAAAAACAGTCTGCAAATGAGAACGGGACTGAGCCAAGCTGAGCGTGAAGTAAAGTTTGCAGTATTTCAGCGAGCACAAGCATCCCTGGTTCTCCTATCCCTGTCATCATGCTCATTAATGCAGTGAATTTTGCCTGCAGTCTGCATCCTAGCAGGACAGAAATCCACTCACTCAGGCACATGTTCATGCACAAATGTACACACACGTATCCAGAAACTGGATTTTCTGGCCCTATCACACCACTAACCATTTTCAACAAGTTCCTCAGCACAGACACCACAATACTGTGTCTGTGTCCACATTCAGTGCTGTGTGAGTACTGCCATTTTAGCTCACAACTAGATGTAATGGCAGCCAGACCCAACTCAGGTTCTGCTTAGTCCTTATTAAACAGGGTGGGGTTGATTTAAACTGCATCATGGGCAGGCTCAAGAGTGGAGCTAAACACTGCCCCTCCTCATGCTTTTCCACTTGTAACTGGTTTTTAGTTTTTCTGTTTTAGCCATTTTTCTTCCAGCACCAGTTGCTTTTGGTCCTGAAGCCCTGGCATCAGAAAACAGCTTTTTAAAAGTTTGTATACTGCAGGGGAGCATGGACAACAAAAGGATCCAGCTTGTGTTGCACTTTAAATCCCCTCCCACCCCTCCATTCTGAATAGTGATTTGGCCAAAGACCCAATTCTGCATACAGGTTTGCCACTGCCACATCTAGCTTTGGCTTCAGAGTCAGTTCAATCACTGCAGCTCTCATGTGGAGGATGTTGGAAAATGTCTTCCATAGGACAGTGCTCCACTGTGGTGGTCATTTTGAAAGTGGCTTACCACATGGATACTCCATTTGTATGAAGAGCCTAATGTTTATTCCTCAGTTAGGGATGCCTCTGTGCAGTGACACCTGTTGGCAACACTGCTAGGAAAGGTGGCTGCTTTCATGTTAAACACGGCCATGCCAGCCCAGAATGACCACTGTGGCTGGACAGCAAAAGACCTAATGGCGCCCATGCTTCCTCTGCGTCTTGCTTTCATTAGAAATGTTTCGTATTAAATGGTGGGTGAGATCTTAGGGATTTGGGACAAGTGAGAGTAGCAGGACTCATGTTTAGACTCAAAAGTTGCAAGAATTTAATCCAGCCTTTTTACCATTTTGACAAGGCAAAATTCTAAGGCTCCCTTCACTTTGAAGTATTTCTTAAACCTATTGTACCCAACTTTCTCCTTTCACATTATAGGCCAAACTGTACAAGATGGAGGCAGCCATGTTTGTTGTTCATATGTGTGCCCTGTTTGTGTCTAAAATGGGAAATCTACTTCTAACATCAGAAGAAGCACATGGGTGAGGAGAGCTGAATGCTCCCCTGCTTTACTTCCCCACATTTTGTCACTGCAAGCACTTTTCTCTGTGACTGTCAAAAAGTGAGCTGGGCTGGGAAGAAATATCTCTAAAGAGATGGAGGGCCTCTCACCGTACCTCTTTTGATGTAAAACGTTAGACGCAGACACACCCATTTATATGCGAGCAGGGCAAACACACATGAATAACAAGCAAGGCTGTGACCATTATGTATAGTTTGACTCATAAACATTAGAAAAATGCACATGTACCTCTGAACATTTGAGCATCCTTTGAGATGCTCAAAATTATGGTACTCAAGCTTCACTGCTGAGACACATCAGATTATCTTCATAACAATTCTAAAGCAGGAATGAACGGTTTGACGTGTGTGTGTGTGTTTTAAGAAACTCGCTAGGGAAAGGAACAGGCAGCCCAGCTTTTAACTAGATGTTATCTTTTGTGATGGCCACCAACAAATACAGTAATATATTAAATATTGGACTGGCAATTTCCCATGTAAATGCAAAAGGATATTTAATCAAGGTAGGATGTAATTTAAAAAAAGGGAGGGGCCATGGCTCAGAGGTTGGGCACTTGCTTTGCATGAAGAAGGTCCCTGGTTTGATCCCTGGCATCTCCAGGTAGGGCTGGGAAAGCATCCTGCCTGAAACCCTGGATTGCTGCTACCAGTCGGTGTTGACAATTCTGGTCTATGGACCAAGGGTCTGACTCAGTATACGGCAGCTTTCTCTTTTCTTCCTTATGTTTGGAAATGGGTTCGAAATTAGGTGTTCTATTTATTTATTTTTTGCTTATTCAGTAATAGAATTCCAACTAAATAATATTGACCTATTTTGCTTTATTTTGTATATATCTTTTAATAATAGGATTTAGAGGTGTGTACAACATGCAACCCCACTGGTAGTTTTACTGTCCCATTGATACTTTCCATACTGAACACAATAGATGAGTGATATCTGTGGTGCAATAATATAATAATATGAGTATTGTGGAAATTGTTGCATCTATGCATAGTAAAACCACTAAAATATGGTCATTTAAATTACCCTCTGGGACTGCGGTGGCTTAGTGGTTAAGACGCTGAACTGCAGACCGGAAGGTCAGCAGGACAGCAGTTCGAGACCCGAGTGCTGCGTGACGGAGTGAGCTCCCGTCTTCAGTCCCAGCTCCTGCCAACCTAGCAGTTCGAAAGCAAGAAATTGCAAGCAGATAAATAGGTACCGCCTCGGCGGGAAAGGTAACAGCGTTCCGTGCACCTCGGTGTTCAGTCATGCCGGCCAAAGCGTCTTCGGACAGCGCTGGCTCTTCGGCTTAGAAACGGGGATGAGCACCGCACCCTAGAGTCGGACTTGACTGGTTGGGGACACCTTTACCTTTTTAAATTACCCTCTAATTCATCTCTAAGGAAAAGAACCAAGAGTGACTCATAGAACTTTTTTATTTAATGTGAAACAGATATTACTTGTTTTACTTAGTGTATATTTTATCTTGCCTCAGATGCACTTGGCTTTATTTTAGGATTTCGGGATTTACCTTGTAATCTGAGCAAGTGTCGAAGTGCAAAGTATCATTTTTAATAATTTGCCTATTTATTAATTAACAATGTTATTGTTAATTAACAATGTGGATGTAGAATTCAACTACAACAGTTGTGAAGGCCCTACTGATGCTCAGCCTGAAAAATAAATAGCATAATTTATGTTTGCATGATATTATGGCACTTTCCTTATTAATAACTACACTTCCCCCGCCCCCAGTAGTCACAGTGACTCATTTGAAATAATTCTTGGTGTCATTTTTATCAGCTTTTCTTTTCATTACCTTCTATATGAACCTGCCTGTAACAGTCATCATAAGAGGCCTTGTTATATGTCCCACCACCTAGAGAGGCTAGGTTGGCAGGCATTTGAGACAGGGCCTTTTTGGTAGCAGCACCTCAGTAATGGAACTTCCTCCCAATGGAGGTGAGATTGGGTCTTTCCTTGTTTTGTTTTAGTCAGGCAGTAAAGACTGAATGTATTGCTGCTGTTTGATTTAAAGCCACTCATACATTTTGTGGTATAGTTTTGTTCCTTTGTCCCTTGTTTTTATCCAGTGTTTTAATGGTTTTATTGTACATCACCCTGAACCCCTGCTGGGTGAAGGGTAAAATCTTATAAATCAAATAAATAAATAAATGTTCAGTGACCTCAATGAAGTTTAGACATTAAAAGCAAAATAGAACAATGGCCAGTTACTAACATATCAGTGCTGCTCAGGAAATAAAATCAGAAAGCCCTGGAACCCACATTCCATGAAAAATCTAGTCAGGATTTTGTGAGGATCCCTAGCCTTAAATAAAACTCATTTCCATCAGGCCTTGATGGATTTATATCCCAGTTTTCTACTGCTGGCCTGATTGCTGATTTTTGGATGATGTTGTTTGGTTGGCTAATCTTTTATTGCACTGTTCGGTTTGATCTAATTGTAAACAGCGTTGGGTATGCTGTCATGAAAAAGCATTATAGTTACATATTATTTTTTGAAAGAGCAAAAATAATTACAAGGACAGCACTCAGTTTTGGGCTTCCTTATATACACAATCATACACCATGTTTTCCATTATCCGATTGTTTCTGAAATGTCAAGGTCAGACCTTTTAAAGTCAAGAAGCTAAAGATGGATGTACAATATTGTTTGTGCTTCTAAATTGGTCATAATTCCTTCAGCTCTAACTGACATAGTATCAATTTCAAGAAACAGGCACTTTGGAGTAGCCTTTATTCATTTATTTTTCTTTTTAAGGGATACATGATTGGGTACGCAGATATGCACAATAATTTTCCATACAATTTTAAAAGAGAAATAAAGTTTTGAGTATAAGGGGAGGTGAGGGAGTTTGTTACATTACTAGAGAAGTCTTGAGCACTGTCCAATAAGTGCCTGTGAAATTCATGCACGCATCTATTGATTTGGCTATTTCCAGGTACTGCTTGAGGCAGTGTTACAAACACTTACCAAACTGGTATGACCAGAGATCATACCAAAACCGACACACATGCACATGAATACCATGCACAAAAACAGCTCCATAGTATCCTCTCCAAACTTCTGAATGGTTATGGACACAGTCTGAATAGGCAGAGGGATTCTTAGTTGTTGAATTGATTCTGCAGTACAAATGCAACCTTCTCTCATAATTGTGTAATTACGAGTCTTTAAATGGTGTTATGTGTTACTTCCCCCTTAATCTTCTCTGGCAACTGACTTGTGGAATGCAATTGTACTTATTCACATGCCACCTTAGGTTACCATAGTTTAGCATTATGAGAATGAGCTGAGGCCCTGGTGTGGCTGTGAGGAGTTCGGAAGCTTTTGCTCCCACTTTTTGTTAACTGCAGCTTTCCATGTAATCCTAGTTAATCTTAGCTAGGGATGTTTGAGGAATTCAGTCTTCATGAATTCTGACTCAAAGTGCCCTGATCCATACCTCCTGAACTAATGTAAGGATCAGAATGTAATATGCTTCAGTTTTCACACTTCTCCAGACTTTGCAATGTCGGTCTGGGCTCAAATAAAATACCAAAATGTATTTTAAAATGCATATTTAGGATAAAATAGATTTAGAAATGTGTATTTTATTTAGATAAAATCATTTAGAAATGTGTATTTTGTGAGAAAATACATAAAACGTGTTTGTATACATATTTATATGAATTTTACTGCAGATTTTTTTTAAAAAAATCCACACATTAATGCAGAAATGAAACATGGGGAAAGACAGTGGAGGGAAAGCATGGGAGGATTACTGGGTGATGACGACAATGTGTGAACCCCCTGTAAAATCCTATGAATAATGCAAGCCAGGAGCACTTTAAAAGGCTTGTCTAGAAGCACCATAGATGTTCCTTTTTCCTATGATTATTCATCCTCTCCTTATCTGAGTAACTTTCTTGAGTTTATGTCAAGCATCTCCCTCTTCATGCACTACATTACTCATGACTGCATTTAGTTATAAGGTGCAATTTTCCACAGATACACATTTTTGTACATCTGAAATGCTACTTCATACAATTTGTGTTCTTCCCCTTACCATTTTCCTAATGCTGGTATTGGTGGGATGCCTATATGCACAATCGCAAGCACTTTGTCATTTGGATGAAGGCTTTTTTGTGCACTAAGTAGAGCCACACAGGAAAACCATGTATCTCCCTTTTTCCTGTTGACGTTTGGAAAACATTAAGAATCTCATTCTGTCTGGAGCTTTTGTCCAGTCGTCTAAGATGCTCTTAACTCCTGCTGATCAGAGGTGGAATTGTGGAAGAGCCATAGCTCAGTGGTCTTACGTTCAATTTATAGCATCTCCATGTAGAGTTAGGAAAGACTCAGTTTAAGATAGCTTCCTATGTTCTTAAGGTAACTCAAAGCAGGCTGGTGGTACTTCTTCCTTTGAGAAGAATAACCCATCTGCCCAAGCTTAGAACAACTGAACTGGGAAACATGGATTTACCTTGAGTTTCCCGTACAACATCCCCACCCCACCCCCAGTATAGAATGAAAAATCCTGGAAAAATCCCTGACCAGTTGTTCACTGTATACATCTTCAGCATAAAAGCTGAAAGTAAAGAGAACCATATGACATGTGAATACCAAGTCTAACAAATGTCAGCCAAAAAGATATTTGATAGACAGTGGCCTGGTTCACGCATAATGCTAAACTATGTTGTGGTTTGTTGAAATCAGGCTTGGTGTTGTGTCTGAACCCATCCCCACGAATAAACCATGGTTTGTTAACCAGCTACAGACCACAACAATGGTTTGTTGTTGGTTTGTGAAGTTTGGTTTGTTTAAACCATGGCTTTTCATGATGTCTGAAAGCAGAACTGTGGCTTATCTCTGGGGTTGTTTGTGTACTGTCTGCCCTCAAACAGAGGCAGCCCACAAACGCCCTCTGAAAACAAAACCACTCTAAAGGCTGGCAAAATGGGTGGGAGAGAAACAAACCAGAAATTGGGAAAACGAACCATGGTTTGTTTGCTTGCCTGCAAGACAATTCATGGCTAAAGCAGCAGACCATACTTAATATAAACCATGGCTTAGTGTTACATGGGAACTGAGCCTTTTTTTTTTTTTTTTTGGTCAGTTGCCATATGGCTCTCTGTACCTTTGGCTTGTATGAAATAACAATAACAAAGCAAAAATCTCCTCAATGAATTGTGGACCTTTTCCAGCCTGATATTATGGTGATTTTATTTGTGATGCTAATAAGTGGCAATACTGTAATTTTCATGTATGGTTCCCACCAAAATGTTCTGCAAAATAGGCTGTACTTCAAAAAATTATGCAGCAGCACCTGCTAAAATGAAATCTGGCAGATTTAATTTCTGACACAGATAATTCCACTGGCATGGACAATTATCCTGAATTTACTTTTTGTCCAGTTCTATCTGTTATAATTTAAAGGGAATATTGCTGACAGCTGGATGTGCAAATTTTTACATGAGCTTGCTGGGAACTTTAACATGTGGCTGTGCATCTGAATGTAGATCCCATTGATAGCAAAGGACAGCATCTAAATTTGCATCTAATTGTGCCTCCCTCGTAAAGCCTTCACATTGGAATGCACATCTCATTGGAAAAAATGGGCAAGTATCTACATTTGATTTGAACACACATCCCATTGAAAGCAATGGGCAACATCCACATATGGATGTGTTTGCAGTTCCAAAAAGCAAAGCTAAGGCACTCTGCAGAGTTTCTGTTGATATGCAAGACCAGGGGGCAGAAGAGCAGAACAGTCCATGGGGATAAAACAGCAGGTGTCAAACATCCTGAGCGGAAACTATTCTCATAGCCTGCTCCAATTCTTTTGAAGTAAGTAGTGTGTAGGGCAGGAAGATCTGTACTTTTGATTCCCATTAAACAAACTATTAATTGTGAATGGATCTGAAACAGCCCACTGAATTTGTCCAATATAAAGAATTATTTTATTTATTTATGTTTACATTTATATCTTGCTTTTCTCCAATGTAAACAAATACGCAAAACAAGCGTTAGGCTTTTTTTTTTTCATTTGGGAAAAGGATACTTCATAGTGCAATCCTATACACATCTACTCAGGGATGGGGGATAAATTTGTCTGGTTTGAATTTTTATATAAATGGAGCCAGTCAGCACCTCCCTACACATGAACTGGAACACAATAGCATTCTGAAATCTGCATTTTTCAGAATTTTGTGATGAAGTTCACAGCTCAAAAATGTGCACATAAATGCTAAACTATGCATATATTAAGGAAAAGTGAACACCAATACCTTTATTAGGGGAAAATACATGCAAAGATGCATTATATTAGGGGAAAACCACTTGCAGTAAGTGCATACTAGGAAAAGTGCATACAGCAATCTGTATATTAGGGGAAATGTGCACAAAAATGTGTATGAATTTTCATGCTGACCTTTTTTTTCTTTTTTTCTTTTTTTGCCAAATTTGCAAACTGTTGTGGAAACAGGCTGAAACACACTTACAGCCAGGAAAAGGAGAACTGAAGTGAAATTGACAGTTTTGTCCATCCCTGTTCAGAAGTACACCCCACTTAGTTCAGTGGAACTTGGTCCCAGGCAAGTGTGTGTAGGGTTGTCACCACAATCTCCTCATTTCAGGTCATTTCACCTTGAAAAAGTAAGACTGCTAAGTTATGGTATGCTAGGGCAATGAAGCAGAGGAACCCTCACCAGTTAGGGAAAAAATAAATTATCACTGTCTGTAATATAGCAACAACAACAACAAAGTTCTTACAGTAGTATATCGTTTCCTCTTTTGTTACCAAATCGCAATTTAAAAACAGCAAGAGACAAGTTATTATTTATGCTTATGGAGCCAGTTTGCTTCCATTCTGATACTTTTTTTTTTTTTTTACCACTGTGAGATCCATATCTAAGTAGCCAAAAGTAGTTGTTAAAATGTAGTCTTCCGCTGACTTTCTAGCATATTGTCACTCAAATAAGTACTGATATGTGAAGAGGCGTGGCATTCCCATTTAGTGACTCCAGTTTTCTGGAGATGTTTTGTTTACTTTGAAGGTTTTCTATCTAAGAACTTCCCAGCCTTTGTTGTCCTTGACTTTAGAGCACAGTCTCTGACTTTATAATCCAAATGATGGATGGATATATCTTCTGCTGTGAAGATGGCCATTATTCCTGAAGGGACATTTTCTTTCCAGTTGAAACTATTCTATCTGCGCTCAAATATAGATTTGTAACTTGGAGAAAACATTTTCATATTTTGACAGGTTAGAAGGGACAGAGTGGTTTCATTGCCTGAAGTATGCCAACCAGAGAAATGACGAAGAATTGGCATTAAGTTGCATTCAATGAGCTTCTTGTTGTTCATTAAGTGGAATGATGAAAAAAGAAAACATACTGGCTGTTATGTGTAAAAATGTCATATTCTAGTTTAGAGTAATTTCTATTCACTTAAATTGAAACGATCCTTGGTTTTGTTTTAAAGAGCATAGAAGAACCAGAAGTAGAGGAGGAAAAACAGAAGTAGAAATGGAGTATGAGACTAGTGAAAGTGAGTGAAACATTTGCCTTTCTTCTCTAGTAAAACTAACAACTCTCATTTTGTACATATTGTTAGGAACTCTAACATAATAGTCATTAATTCATCCAATCCCCCCCACCCCACCACACCTTTGCATGATTTAATGCTTAATTTTATCTGTTGGTTACTCAGTACATACTACCACTAGCTATTCCATTATTTTTCGATTAAAAAGTCCCACTGCCTGCTAATTTCAACCCTTCCATTAATCCCACATTTGAAACAATGAGCTGTATAAATAAATGATATTAATAAGCATAAAGAGAGCTGTGGGGTACATGTAGCACTTATTTCAAAAATATTACTCTATTTTATACTGTATCATGTCAACTGCTGAAATAACTATCAGGATCAGCTCATCTGTAATAGGATAATTGCAGCTGTCTCTTCATTACTATGAAACTGCAGCCATTGACTGCACCATTATGATTCTCTTCCCACCTCATACAGTCACCTGAATTGCTGAAAAGCAAACTGGGAGTTTATTTCAAGTGTGTATTGGCATATTTAAAGTGATTGTGTGGAGTCGTCATTAGGAAACCTTGTTGAATTTGCAAGCAGAGGTTTACAGCACGACCCTAGGCATCTTTACTCTGAAGTAAAACCACTGAGTTCAGTGTGGCTTACTCATGGGTAAATGGGTGTGGGATTGCAGCCTCCAAAGTGTTATGTGGGATGAAAGGAAAGGGACTGCAAAAAAGGTAAGCATACAACTTGAGCAAAGGTAGAGTTTCAAGGTCAGTTTAGGGCGCAATCCTATCTAGATAGTCAGCCGCCTCCAAACTTGGAGGCGACCGCCTATCCAAAGCACGGCAGGAGAAGCACAGAGGGGATCATTCCCTCCACGCTTCTCCTGCCCTGCTTTTTTGGCTAGACAGCCTACTGCAGCTGTGTAGTCGCAGGAGCACAGAGCACAGAGCGGGGAAGGAGGCTGCTTTACGACACATTGGATGTGCCATACAGGCAGCTACGATCCCCCTGCCCTGGAACGCTCCCAGCCATGCCCCTTTCTGGCCCCTCCGTGCTCCTCTTGCGGGCATGGAGGACGGGGCTGTTTGAACTGGGGGGAGATCACTTCTCCGGGAACTGACCTCTGAGTGCGGTCTCTGGGATCAGTTCCTGGAAAACAGCATATCCTATGGCCGTCTAGCGGCCATAGAATTGCTCCCTCCAGCATTCAAACTTTGCTAAGCATGGGATACATACTAGTAATGATAGTAGGAAGTAAAATTCAAGTCGATGAATTATTAACAAATACTCAGCTGGGACTGTATTACAAAAATGTATTTACAAAATATTTCTATCCCACCATTTGATTAAAAGAAATCCCTAGTTACTTGTGAGTAACATTAACAGGTAGGTTTGGAGTAAGAGATTCACTTATGGTTAAAGCTGGAAAATCTGTCAATTTCTGTTTTGCCAAGTTTCTAATTTTTCCATACTTAAGTTCATTTTGCCAAAGTAGTTTGCGGAGGATGGTTTTTATCTTGTACGCACTTTTCCATAATAGACACTTTATGGTATACATTTTTTGATTGGCAAACTGCAGTGCAAAATTCGTAAAAGTACACCTATCAAAATATAGCTGCATTTCAGCTCACATAAGAGTTTGGAAGGTGCAAATTAAGTAAGTTTGCATTTAAATGTGAACCAAACAAAATTTTCCTGCATCCCTACTTACGTTGCAGTCATATTCGTGCTTAGAAGTAAGTCCCTCTATGCTCAATGGGACTTACCCCCAGGTAAGTGTATATTGCAGCTTTCTCCAACCTGTGCTCTCCAGATATTCTGGACTACAACTCCCAGGATGCCTGACCATTGGCTATGCTGTCTGGGGCTAATGGGAGTTGAAGTCCACATCATCTGGAGGGCACCAGGTTGGGCAAAGCTGGTATATAGGATTGCAGCCTTAATAAAATATTTTGAACCACACAAATAAAGGACATTCTGCATGTCCTTTATTTGTAGGGAATTCTGCATGTATGCAATCAGTGTTCTGGTGTCCAAAGGTAAGTACTTTTGTAGGAGCATGCACAGGAGCTCTTTAATGGTCACTCCTTGCTCTCAATGAAACTCTCCTTGATTGCGGTGAAACAATGCACTCTTTTTACATGGGCATGACATTTACAGAATAATACAGTGCTGCACGAACTAATGAACTGGGGTAATATCTGAGCCATGCATGTTGTACCAAGCCCAACTACAGTTCCCAGAAGGCAATGCAATAATGTGCATGTGCACTTGCACAATCAGCATGCCTGCACCAGTTTTACAAGCTGAGAGGGAACTCCCAGGAAAAAAGATTTGTTTACACACACGCGCACACACACACACACACGCTCACTGAAAAAGCTCACAAGTACCAAGCCACTGCTGAACCATGGAAAAGCATTTTATAAATATGTAAAATAAAATTCAACCATGTGGAGCTTGCTCTGGATTGGGATAGGTGTGCCAGTGATCTGACTCTGTAAAAGGACATTCCTTATATCATTATTGGTAAATGCAGGTTGTGTTCTGCAAGTCCAAATATTTTCTTGATTGTCATTGGAAATCCCCCACGCCCTAAAGCAGGGGTGGGCAACTTGTGGCCTTCCAGATGTTTTGACCTATAACTCCCACAATCCTTCATTATTAGCTATGTTGGAGCTGTAGGCCAAAACATCTGGAGAGCCACAAGATACCCACCCCATCCTAGCAAGAATAGGTCAAGTTTTATGAAGTTAGAGCTCTCAGGCTCCTGTATTTCGTTGCATAAGTGGTTTACACCATGGACACCTCAGGTTGGCACTAGCAATACTTTCCCCCATCTGATGAGGGAATTCTGGCACACCTCACATAATTAGCATGGCAATTAAATGGGATGTTAATGATGTGTGTGTATAGGATAAATGATTTGTCAGTAAGAAAACTTACAAATATCCTAATGTAGCTACTATTTGTTGAATGACATAAGCATTAAATGAAAGCAAATTTTGGCTGAAACTCTTGAAACATGTCAGTATAAGGGGCCAAATGGCAAAGAGTTTGACAACTGCAAATCTGTGAAATTTCAGAAGCAGAACATCCTGAGCAGTGTCAGAATAGGCCTAATTAGAGCTAGGGAGAAATAGTAATTTGACCAAAAATGTGTGCAAGTTACCCTATTTTTCCTTGAATTACAATTTAGTGAAATGGACCCTCCCCCAATGTTCTTTTCCTAATCATTTAATGGTTCTTCAGCACATTTACTTGGGAGTAAATCCTATTGAACGCAGTGGGGCTTATTTCTGATTAGATATAGTATTGCATTGTTAATCTCTGATTCCCTTTGCCCGACCTCCAGCATGGGACTTTGGGTCTGCACTGTGACTTTATATTTTTAACAAGCCTACTTCAATCACTGCCCTTTCTTTGGAGGATAAAATAAAATGAGCTACTGGAGGAACAATCCACCACCCATTGTGTAAAAAAAAAAAAATCCCTTGTAGATATTCAACTGTTGTCCACTAGAATAGAGCCCTCCAATGACTGGCAAAGGCATTTCAGCCATTTTGAATTTCCCAACATTCAAAAAGAACGTCAGAATGGTGCTTCCTGGGGAAAAACAAAATGATAGTCACTGTGATTCTCTCCTTTCCAAAAGAATTTCACCTCACCACCAAAATATAGCTGAAACAATACAGCTGATTTCATGGTTGATGAAATGGCTGAGAAGCAGTCCTTGTCAATTCAGTACAGCCCTGGTCCTGATTTAGAGATGTAATGGGAAGGGAGCTAATCTGAGGGAAAAGGATGTGAAAGTATTACTAAAATATGCGTTTTAATGCAAAGTACAGTAATTTTCTTTCACACTTAATGCCAACATGTGTAGCACATGATCCAGGCAAAGTCAATCACTTTTAAGTCCCTTTGGTTTCAGTGGGAAAGTAAAGAATGTGATTAAATCTCTTCCACTGAATTCAGCATGAGTGAGCGAGATTTGCTTATACAATTCCCTTCCCCATCCTCCAGAGCAGATTTGGGGGGGGTGGAGGGCTGCAGAGGGGAGGAAAAATCCATTCCACTAATGGAAGCCGTTCAGTTGGTGGACAGACAATGTCCAGTACAGTTCAGTAACTTTGTTCAGTATCTTTTATTATTTAATCCTAAATAATAAACATACAGAACTTGGCAGAATGTACAGAAAGGACGAATTGTCTGGTGTAATAATTTTATTCTGGAAAGAATTGTGGTTTGTTTTTTTAGTGGATATACTGGTTTTCTTGAAATGGCAATGTTTTTCATTTCAGACAGAATAGGCTATTTTACATATCTTTAGATTTAACAGGGTGCAGTAGGCATTCAGAGTAGGAAATGACTTTTTAAAAAATCCGGATTCTACCTGACTCCTAGCTAGAGACTTTGGTTGATTTATATCCTATTAGCAACTCAAAGGAGTTGAGCTGTTAGAGCATTTACTGGCATCCTAAGGACCTGCTGGATGCCTCAAAGGAGAGCCAAGCCATTTGTAGGAAATACTTTAGCAACCAGGTCGTCATAAACATACCAGATGGGAAAATCAGCCATTCCTTTCCACTGTGATTTCTACTGCTTCCTTTATTGTCTAACCTGTTGCCAGGCAAAATGTAATAACATCCTACCTATGTGACATTTGCTGCTGGCCAGGGAGGGCAACAGGAGGAGGACAAAGCAACAGAAATAAGAACATATCACTCAGAACTCAGTCACTTGGAACGATAGATGCTTATGTGGGGAAGAAGCCAAGCCCTATCTCCATCATGACAGGCTGACCACATTCTTCACAGTCAAAACAAAAGCTTGGGGAACCCCAAAGTTTGCAGAAGTATCTTTAGGAGGGGGAATCCTAAGGGGAAACAGATGCAGAACAGCTCAGTAAGGACTAAGCATGCTCAGTGGGCACAGCATGCTGACTGATTGTGGGACAGAAAACCAGAGTAGAATATGGAATGGATTATCTTGGAAGATGGCTAGCTGGAATTCTGAACAGGAGCATTCCACCCTGCCACATTTTGTTGTAGGTCCCTCTTGTCCTTCCTTAATGGTGGCAGGAACCAGAGACATTGTAGATTGTATGAGAAGTTTACTGTCTTTTGCCGTACTTCCTTTAGTTCTGTTGAATTTGGTAAGTGTATTAGTCAACCTAAATATATGTATGCAGATCTTACGATCGTGGTCAGTAGTGCCAGTACGTTCACTTCTAGAATCCATGCTTCTGAGAATCAAAATACATTTTGTAATCAAGATTCTCTCTTTGGCTATGCTTGATCAACAGCACTGCTTTGAAAATTATATGGCTCATTGGTCTTCAGCTGGTGCGTTGGGGCTCACTACTGGGTTGCAGCCTAACCTAAGATGGGTTGCGACAACAGGACTGCCATGATACAGATATATTAAGTTTGCAGTCCTATGCATGTATGGACAGAAAAAAGTCCTACAACTCACAGTATTCCCCAGCCAGCATGAATTTTATATTTAAATACATTTTTAAAAAAGAAGTGAGTTTCCAAAATACATGTTTGGACTGAACATGGTTCAGTGCAAACCATGTATTTTTTGTATACATGGTCCCAGTGCTGAAAAGATTGAAGACTACTGAATTCTAGCTAACATCTGCAAAATTGAAGACAGGAAAGTCTTTACAGCCATGCAAACAAATGTTCACAGTGATCAGAAGGACTTTCTAGAAAATATTTTCTATCAATGGTTGTATAGCAGTCGAGGAATGGATTTAACTTGCTGTCTTCTGTCATATCCTTTATATGATTTCCTCAGAGAGAAATATTTGTCACCTCTTAAAAACACTTGGTATAGCAATTTTATTGTTATTGGGGGGGTTTAAGTCTTTAGTAAAGTTGACTTGGCTGGAATAGTAAAACAAAACTATACTAGATTTTTTTAAAAACAACTACAACAACAACAACAACACTATTTGCATAAGTTCAGCAATTAAGAAGTACCGCAGACTAACAATCTAGGAGGATTTTTATTATTTTTTTTTGCTTTTTGGATTTTAGTAAAGAAGAAACAGACTTGAACATTCTGTTGGAGAGGACATGGAGACATGCCTGTTTTGTATGTGGGCTTTATTCTGCTTTTCTTAAGGCCAAACCACATATGATTATTAGCCCCATGCAGTTTGCCCCCAGAGCTTTTTTAGCTTATAAAAATGCACCCATGGAGCCTGTACACTAGTGTAGAAGACTGGCACCAGATGTATTTATTTATTTACAGCATTTATATACTGCTCCACATCTAAACTGATTCGGGAGCGGTGAACAATTCAAGATAAAATGATTTAGAGATAAAAGAAGTAAACCACCATATTAAAATGGTTATTTTTCAAAACAAAGTACCAGTAAAAACCGTGGCTGTCAGTCAAGGAAGGCTTCCTGGAATAAAGAAGTTTTCAAGAGGCACCAGAAAGAACAGTGTTAGCACCTGCCTGACCTTCAGAGGCAGGGAGCTCCATAGAAAGAGGGCCACCACACTGAAGGCTCTTCTCCAGGTGGACTCCAGTCGGGCCATGCATCCATGGGGAACCACCAGGAGCATACCTTCTGATGACCTCAGTGATCAGGCAGGTTGATAGGGGAGAAGGCGATCTGTCGAGTATCCTGGTCAGATAATCTTAAAAGGGATCCTTAATGGTTTCCCCCTTTTCTTGTTATCTGCTTACGTGTGTGCCCCCCCCCCAACTGTTTTGACTGACAAGTAGCAATAAGGAGAGGATTTTTACTTTAAAAATGACACAAAGGGAAATCATTATGGACCCCACCTGCACACTGGCCTTCCAGTTCAATTTGCAGCCTCTGCAAATGTATTTTGTAACCAAAAGGAAAATCGAGGTACACCCTCCACGCAAAAGAGCAGTGCATGTAGTTTGGCCCTTATTGGGTCACAATGTCTTCTGAGCTTTGCCTGTGTTAGGAGACCTAAAGAACAGCCATAGTAAATGCCATGTTCCAGTACTAGAAAGTATGCCATAATTTAGTCCAGGAGCACACTGTCACGTTTGACAACCTATGCTCTGTGGAGCTGGAATTCTGCCTAGCGTGCTGTCATCTTTTGTATCTAATTGTAGCACAGTTTATAAGAGGGAATAGTATTTTGCTTGGCAGATTGCATTTTAACATCTTTATTTTCATACAACGACTGTTAAAATGGAAGAAGTAAAACACATGGCATGCAATATGGCAGACTGGCTTATCTTGCGAACAGGCACCTTCTGAATGTCTCATTTTTTAAAGAAAAGTAAAGTAAATGCCACATGGAAGATAAAGTACATTATTCTGGCACCTTCTGAATTGTCCTCCCTCACTCACACGCACACACACACACACACCTCCTTAGCATTTGGGTCCTACTGCTCACGGCACTATGCAAATATATCTGAAACCATAGCAAATAGTTTGTAGGTTAGCAGCTGTCCTTCACACCCAAGCCCCAGTCATTTCTGTGATTGCCATACCTACTTCTTAAGACCTCATCAACTATACAGCTTTTCCATCCAAATTTCATCCAAAATTTTGAAGTCCCACTCCCTGTTTTGAAAAATTGCCACATCCTTAGCAAGGGCAGCTTTCCCAAAATTTTCATTTGTTTATCTCTAAGCATTTAAAGGCACAAGAGCCCTGCTGAGGGAAAAGTTGCCAACCCGAGGCAGAGAGTGAGGATTATCTGCATTGCTAGTTGTAAGAAAATTTGAGAAGGGATTCCCTCACCTCCAGCTAGGGTGGCCACTTGTGAATCACCAACAAAAGAGGACACTGATTTGCATTAAATGCATGTGCTAATTTATATGTACAGATGCACATTTAGAAATAATTGTAATAATTTAAATAGAAATACAGTACATCTCACCATAATGCAGAAGGCTGTGCCCAGATGTCCTGTGTGCCTTGCTGAGTCTTCTCTTGATAAGCAAGTTCATGGCCCAGCTCTTCCTTCTAATGGTGCTTTATCTTCATACTGAACATGGACAGGGCAACCTTTCAAATAGAGGATGCCTTAAAAATAGAGGACAGTCCTCTGGCAGCCCTTCGAATAGAACACTGACCTCTATAAAAGGGAACACATGGCCATCCTACCAGCACTGGCTGCCTTCTCCAACTGCAGGCTCCCCACTGTTGAAGTTAGGCAGTGGCAACTGCTGTCACTCTACTTGCTTCCTCTGCTATACTAGCCCTTCTCCATCCAGCTGCTAGCCCTTCTTCATCAGTCACTGCTGCTTGCTTGCCTGCTTGGCTGTCTGCCTGGAATGGAGCCTGCTGAGATGAGGTGGGGCAGCGGCTATTGTTTTCCCACACTTATAAGAACATAAGAAGAGCCATGCTGGATCAGACCAAGGATCCATCTAGTCCAGCATCCTGTTCACACAGTGGCCAACGAGCTGCTGACCAGGAATCCACAAGCAGGACATGAACACAACCACACCCTCCCACCCATGTTCCCCAGCAACTGGTGTACATAGGCTCACTGCCTCTGGTACTAGAGGTGGCACACAGCTATTGAGATTAGTAGCCATGGATAACTTTTACCTCCAGGAATTTGTCCAACCCCCTTTTAAAGCCATCCAGATTGGTGGCCATCACTTCGTCCTGTGGTAGCGAATTCCATAGTTTAACTATGCGCTGTGTGAAGAAGTACTTCCTTTCCTCAGACCATGCACTTGCAAGTGTAAGCCGGGGGGGGGGAGCACACCTACACACATGCTGCACATCTTCCCCTTGTCCCCTTCCCTGATTGTCGAGGGGGAGGGTATCTTTGAATACCAGATAAATCAATTATATGGAGGACTTTCCCTGTGAAAGGACCCCAGGTAAATCTGAGCCTTCAAACCAGCACATTCTCAGAGCATTGATTCACTTGGATCAGGTGACAGAAAACTGTGACTGTCCTGGGCTAGTACAAGGACAAATGGAGGGCTAGCTTGGCCAGGAAGGCTGGGCTGAGCCATTCTAGGGATGTGAACTGTGACATGAGAGGGATGAGAGACATGCAACCAGCAGGAACTGGCCGAAATATGCGTGTCGATGTCGAAGCAAGATATGGCAGAAACTCAGATGCTTGGCTTTGTCAGCCAAGTTAGGATCACACTGGTAGGGAGGAGCAAATCTGTCAGGATTGATTTTGTTCTGGTTCTCATTATTTCAGTGCGATGTTTGTTCCATTCTGATCCCACGTTGGACTGCAAATTATTATTATTTTTAGTCTGCATAAAAATTTGTACAAATTTCCGTGCACATTTTTGTATGCATTTTCTTATGCATCCCACCCCAACTGAGTAAGTTGTTCTTGTGTGTGTGTGCGTGTTGCAAATATGCACTTTTGTGCTCATTTCATTTATGATCTGCATCTCAGACTTCAGAAGTTTTCGGTGACAAACTGTATTTCAGTTGGTGTTCAGATTCAGGAAGTGCAAACTGGGTAAGTCCGCATTGAAATGCAAACTAAATTAATTTCTCACCCATCCATTGCCTTGGGCAGCATCAAGGATCAGCCACTGTCTGAGACAGGTGGGAACTGTGAGGCAGAGCACATCAGAATGGTGCAACCAAGAATGTAGATCCTAGTCAGCCTGAGGGTCAAGCCAAGCCAAATTCAATGCACAAACATGCACGTGGTCAAAGAACAAGTCAAGGTCAGAGAGGGAGAGCCAATCTGCATGCCAGGAGTAACAGAAGAGAACTGTCATTGACCTGATGTCCACGACCCACACCTGGTATGGAAGCTGGACTTGTAGAGGAGCTGTTAACCGAGCAAAGGGCCAAAGAAGACTGATGGCTTTATGTACACCCTCCCAGCTCCTCCTCTTCCTGGTTCTCTTCCTGTTCATCATTGACAGCTAAGTCTGTGTCCTTCTCCTGAGAAGTAGCCATCTGGCGACCAGATGGACCCTCCTCTGGCAGTTCTGGATTTGCCACGTTTGCTCTGGGGACAAGGCAGGTGAGTCAGGGATGGAGTCAGGGTTTGGGATAGGGTCAAAGGGGTTATTGAGGGGCCCCTTCAAGGCATCCTCAGACTGTCTTTGGTCTGCTGCTGGTTCCTCCACGTCTTCCTTGGTTTTCAGTGGATTCCAAACCTATTTCCTTTTTTTTTACTTATTTTTTATTCTACTTTTTATCTTTATAAATGAAATAAAGAATACCAGCAACATAATCACCATCTACAGTTTCCAACATAACAGTATTCTTGAGGATACAGCAACAACCAGAAAAGCAAAAAAGAAAATATAAAAAGGAAAGAGAAGGAAAAAGATGAAAACAGGAAAACAAAGGGAACAAGAAAAGGTATTAAGAAAAAAAAAGTTACATATTACACATAAACTTCAAGTATCACTCTACTTAAAAGATTATACCATTGCCAATATTACAATTCAGTACAGCCTAGGTAATCCATCTTATTTCAGTAACATATCCTCAGATTTATAGCAAAGAAACAGGCTATAAATTTTCCCCTAGCCATAAAATGCTTTTCAGCTGACATATAATGATAAAGCTAAAATCAACCAACCAGGATATTACTAATCACAGTCTCAAAATAATAATAATAACACTCATAATAATTAAATGAAAAGAAGAAAATTATTAAGGATAACAGAAAAAAAATCAACAACTATCACTAGTATATTTTATACTATCTATATTTTAGATAGTATCATTTCTAAATATATATATGTGAGTGTGTACATTTCTATACACCCACAAACCAGAATTTTATATACAGTATATCATGTCTCTCATATATATATATATATATATATATATGAGTTAAAAGAAAATGGAAGGGGAAAAAATGGATATATGTAAACAATCATCTCTGGCATACTGCCCGGATCTTATAACCCAAACAGACCGACAAGCGATAATTGTTTATATATTCCCAGCTCATGGGACTGAAGAAGATGTCTCCCATGCTTTACCAACAAGCCAAGCTTCCTCCATTTCATGATTTAAAAAGTTTTTAATCTGGCCTTCAACGCGAATGCAAAATGTGGCAGGGTTTTTTATGTGATATTATAAATGTATTTGTCTTGCCTGGTTTCTCACCTTAGTGAATTGCCTTCTTTTATCAGCAATTTCTTTAGCATAATCCAGAAATAGCATAACTTTATCTTATTTTGGCCCCCAAAGAAGATCTCCCCCCTCTCTTGCCAAACACAGGATGTAATTGTTTGAAGCTCTTGCAAACTGAACTATAACAGTTGCAGCAGTCCCTTTAATGCTACGGACCAGACTTGGAACACAGAATGAATGCTCAATGTCAAGTAAATAATCAGATGGCAAAGCAAGTAGTTCATGCAGGAATTTATCCAAGAATTTAGACAGGCTTACATCAGTGGATAATTCTTTGATGCCAATAATGCTTAGGTTCTCTCTTCATGTAAATGCTTCCAGTTGTGAGATTCTAGAGAACCTATTTCCATTAACATTGGAAAGTCATAGTCTGGGTTGCAGGGGATCCTGACATACAACAAGATTTCCCGGTGTCTTTGGGCTTCATATATTGTTTCCTGGAAGAGCTAGCCAATGGAATCAAACTCTGGAGCTGATCTGTATAGTACTATGTTTCAGGTCTTTGCTGTGGCTCTCCACCAGAGAGTTGAAGTGCCAGAGGCCAGCATTTCAGGAAACCACTATAACATGACAGTGAGGGTGCCCCCCACTCCTTCCTTAGGTAGTGGGCGTGAGCTCTCAGAGCAACTGGGCTTCAGTTTAGAACAGAGTGCCGTAAGGGAGAGTCATCCAACATGTTGTCTCTCCATATGGCACACTAACATATCACACAGAATTTTCTGTGCTGATCTGGGACCTATGGGCCTGCCATCTTCTGCTTCCGAAATGCGCTTCTGTGGGGCACTGATAAGGGCCATTGCTTGATAAACAGAGCAGTGAGGTCCTGGGCTGTCTGCCAGGCAGACCAGATGTTTTCCCTTTTCTCTAACTTCAGAAAAACTTTGTGGTCAAAGCTTCAAATGCTTGACATGCTTTAGCAAGAGAGGGGTTTGGAATGGAAACTGCCTTGGTCGCTCTGTGGGACGACCTTTGCTGAAAGAGGGACTCTGTTGATTCTCTTGGACCTTTCAGTGGCTTTGAATACCATCAACCATGGTATCCTTCTGGATTGACTGTCTGGGCTGGGCGTTGCAGTGGTTCTGCTCCTACTTGGATGGCCGATTCCAGAAGCTAGTGCTGGGGGATTATTGCTCTTCCCCTTGGTAGTTATGCTATGGGGTTCCTCAGGGCTCTATCTTATCCTCTGTGCTTTTCAACATCTACATGAAACCACTGGGGGAGGTTGTCCAGAGGTGTGGGCTGAGGTGTCACCAATATGTGGATGAAACCCAGCTCTCTATCTCTCCTTTTCATCAAATCCTGTTGAGACAGCGGCTGTTCTGAATCAGTGCCTGGGCATGGTAATGGACTGGATGAGGGCCAATAAACTGAGACTCAATCCAGATGAGATGGAGGTACTGATGGTGGGTGATTCATCTGTCCAGCTAAGTGATGTTTGACCTGTTCTGGAGGGGTTGCACTCCCCCTAAAAGATCAGGTCCATAGGTTTGGGTGCTCTTGGATCCAGCATTGTCACTGGAGACTTGGTGGCATGGAGCACCTGTTATCAACTTAGGCTGATATACCAACTATATCTTTATCTGGACAGAAATAGCCTAGCTACAGTTATCTGTGCTCTGGTAACCACTCATCTGGATTACTGTAATATATGGGGCTGCCTTTGAAAATGGTCTGGAAACTTCAGCTGGTCCAAAATAGGGTAGTGAAATTTTTATCAAGGACTGGTCAGTATGAATGTATTACACCAGTGCTTTGTGATCTACAGTGGCTACCAGACCATTTCTGGCCCCGATTCAAAGTGCTGGTATTAACTTTCAAAGCCCTAAATGGCTTAGGGCCAACTTACCTGACAGATCCTTCCATCTCATACATACCTGCCTGGACTCTAAGATTGTCTTCAGAAGCCCCCCCCCCCCCGGTACCCTTGCCAAATGAAGTGAGGCAGGTGGCTACTAGGAGAGGATCCTTTCAGCTGTGGCATTGTGGTTGTGGAATGTTCCCCCCAGAGAGGATTGCCTGACACCTATTGTAGTCTTTTTGGTGCCAGGTGAAGACCTTTTTTTTCTCCCAGGCATTTTAGTTCTTCAGTTTTTGTTGTTTTAAATCAGTTGCTGTATTTTAGATCTTTACACTGGTTCTGGGGATTTTTTACTGTAGTTTTAAACTTTTTAAAGTTTTATACTGTGTTTTGCCCATAAATTTTATGGTTTTAACTGTTGCGAACTTCCCAGAAACATTTGGCTATTGGGTGATATACAAATGCAATAAATACAATAAATACAAATGAATAAAATATTCCCCCTGGAACATGCCCTGTGCCCAGACTCATGCTCCCTGTTCCTGTACCCATTGTTGCAACAAAGAAGACCTTTTAGCATATCTCCACAATAAGGGTGTTTCTCACTCTCCTGGCCTGACCCAAAATACTTGGTACCTATATTCCACTAGATTGCATTCCTTACCGGTGGGTGTGTGTGTGTGTGTGTGTGTGTGTGTGAGAGAGAGAGAGAGAGAGAGAGAGAGACTGAGACTAGAGAACAGGCACGAGCCAGCAGCTTTTCAGCTTATGCACCACCTGGTGCCAACTCCTTTTGGCTATGTTGTCTCAAAACAGAATTGCCTCTGCAGCTACTGCCTTTTCCTAAATAAGTGGGCATATCCATTTCCCCTATACTTATGGGACGCCTATCAACTCTGCAGCCCCACACACCAGGCATTGATTCATTCACACCGAGTTAAAATAGTTTCCAAGGTTGTCTGAGCCTAAGACAACCATTGCCACGTATCTCCACCAAATCTGTTAGTTCCTTTGGAACTGTCCCAACAGGTAGTGCTCAGCTCCACCTGTTAGGACTGACTACCAAGAGATCTTTTATTAATGGTGTAGACACTTAGACAAGCTGGGTGTAAAGCAACAAACAGTCTTTATTCTAATCTCACGCAACAAGCTTGGCGTGTGGTTACGTCACTTCAACCACACGTCATACGCAAATAGAAAAAGGAAACAAAACAGCAATATGTTTATCTACATGCCCCAGACCTATTTTTAGTTATTCTATATCCCTATCCCAGCATTCTGCTCCTGTGTTAAGTCAGCACTCGGAGATGAGCACTCTAATTCCATCCCTTGTCAGAATCCTCATCACCCATCACTCAAGTCTGCTTCCCACATGCTATAGAACCCTGATTTTCCAGGGAGTAGAGTAGAGAAGGCTCTCCACTTTAGAAATTACCCCTCCAATTCAAGGGTGTGTGTGACAGTGACAAGGGGTGGGGGGGCAATGCAACCATGCTTGTCATCTTTGTTCTCTGCCTTCTTGTGTTTATTTAACACAGATATGGAATGCCTGAATAGGGTTTGTTTGTTGCACATACTCAGAACAGAAATACAAAAGGCCTACATCCATCAAATGAACAGATGGACCATTATTATTTGCTACTTGTTCAGGTCACCTCATGTTCCAGATAGCATCAGCTGTTCCCTAGGTCCGTTTTTGAACTTCCGTCCAAGCAGCCTCACAAGCATTTGAGCTAATTGCATTTTCTTCAAATCCAGTGGGGAAAATAGCATGGTTTGGGAAGTATTACATTTCCCTATAGTTTCCTGTGGTTGAATCTCTTGCTATATTAGGACATGTTTCTTACTTTCTGGAATAACCTACTTATTAATTTATGAATCTTATCAGTAGGCACGAAACTCTAGAGGCAGAGTTTAAAACTACCCTACTTAATGCAAAGCTGTGAAATGCAAACAGTTTGTGCCCTTCGTACATTGCATGGCTCCATTTCGTTGCTGGGCACTCATCAAGAATTGCGTGCCTTTTAGTACACAGACTCATGTCAGTAGCAAAACAATCACTGCTTAAAATATTGTTTATAATTCTATTTGCCTGAGCTAACAAATCACATTTTTGAAGACACTACGGCAAGGGTGGGAAAACTCTTTCAGCTCAAGGGCCATAGTCCATTTCGGAGAAGCTCTGAGAGATGCAATATACATGTGGATGGGGTCCAAGGCAGAAGGGGTGGGCCCAAAAAGTAAAAGGCCCAGCCTATTGTAGCTTAAAGCTCTTACTGCCCGTAACTAAGCCTTAGGAGAAACAGTTCAATCTTTTAGAATGGGGGGAAAGTTGCACAAAAGCCAGAAAACTACCGAACAGTTGGTAGTTGGTGGAAAGGGGGTGGGGCCAGGGGGAGGGGGCATGGTCATCTGGGGAACCTCAGAGGGCCAGATGTGGCCCCTTTGCCTGAAGTTCCCCACCCCTGCATTAAGTAATTTTAATCTGAATTTAATGTGCCTTTAATTCAGTTTGGTTAAAATGTGTTTCTCTCACATCCCAATGAGTCAAGAAATGTTCTTAAAGACCATTCACCATCATTTAATGGATTTATAGTACAGCTGAAAATAACCAAAAATGATAGGTACTGAATAGGTATTAGTTTTCAGGGTGTGGACGTATAATCTTAGAAGTAATGGAGCAATTTCTCTAGATGACTGAGGAATTAAACAGGGCTGTACTGCTACATGGTGAAAGGTTTCCTTTTAAATACAATTTAACACAGGAGTGCTCCCATAATTCACTTCCCTGACTGAAAACCCGATGTAGCCCTGATAAACACATGTAACTATCAGGTAGGAGAAACAAGTTTACTGTCAATTTCCAATAAAGCGAGAGGATGAAGCAATTTAAAGTGCAGGATAAGTGGGCAAGGAAGCGGGCCCAAACCCATCACCAACCCATGCTTTCTACCACAAAGCTGCTTCTTCCAGGCATATTTCACTGGGTGGAAGTTGCTTCTAGTCTCAGAGCCCCATTGGTGTAAAACTGTTCAGTATAAGCCATTTGAAGAGGAGGAAGCTGTGGATTGGTGAGGTGTTCTGCACTCCCCTCTCACCCACCCATGCTGCACTTTAAATTGCTCTTTTAGCAAATTGGCACAGCCTGCATTCTGATACGTGGGTTGTGTCATCATGATACCTAGTTTTGCCCCATTCATCATCCTTTGATGATATACATTAATCATCCTTTCTACAGTACATTGGCAGACAAAGGAGTGGCTTGCAGCAGCAATTCTATACTCTTAATTCATAAAAAGGTAAGCAGCTCTTGAGTGAGCAAATTTCCATAAGCAACATGAGCAGATTCCTCTCTTCAAAACTGCCCATGCAATTGGATCCTCATGTACTTCTTTAGATGATGTGCATTGCTGATGTTATGAGTAAACCACATAACAGCAATTAGTTTATATGTGGTCTGCCATAAGGAGAAGATGGGGGTGAAAGACCAGTCTTCTCCCCTGTTCCATGAAGTGGGCTGGCAGAAAGCTTCCATCTGTACGCTGGACCTTCTGACAACTCCCCCCACCCCTGCCACATACACACTATGGATATATGAACCCCCCAGTGTCCGGTCCAGAGGGTCTCCATTGAGGGGAAACCCAGCCCTCTTGGGGCTCAGCAAATTTCTCTGGAGCCCCTGGCACATCCTCCAGATTTTGTGCAGTTTCTTTTTCTCTTTAAACAGGGCAAGATACATCAATTGTGGCCACAATAAGTACATCTTGGGCAAAGTAGGACTGTAATTAGAGTATTTTATGCCATTTGCAACCACAATGTGCTTTTTTATACATAAATTGTGGCCGCAGTTGGCTTATTTTGCCCTGTTTAAAGAGAAAAAAATGCGCAAAATCCGGAGGACATACCAGCAGGGAGAGCTGGTCCACTGTGGACTCCACAGGTCAGATTCTCATGAATCAACCTCATTCAGGTCCATGGCAGATTTCTCCAGCATCCCTAATGCGCGCATGCACGCACGCGCGCACACACACACACACACAACTTTACCCTTTCGTAACTCCCCCTTCCTGAAAAGCTACTTCTAAAAGTTGGAGGACTCTCTAGATCAGCTTCCAGTGAAGTAAATTGAAGCAATTGGGGGCATGTATGGGTATTCTTGGATTCTCTCCTCTAGCTGTCACAGCCAGAGTAGCTCGTTGATGTAAGATGCCTCTATGTACTCTCAGTCAAAGGTATATGAATGTATAATAATGGTCTAATATTTTAACATCTGGAGCTGTTCAATGTTAACATACTGGCCAGCTCTAGAATAAAATAAAAAGAAATATAAAATGCTGAGCATTTAGATTGATTAGAAATACTGGGACTATTACATTACTATTCAGTACTTTTCATAATGGCAAATCAGGATAAAAATTCCAGGAGGGATTAAGGAGATTTCATTTCATTAGTTTATATTCTAATGTTGTATATATTTTATATTGTTTTATTGTGTGCTCTTTGGTTTTAATTTTTGTGAAGTAGAGAGCTTCGGCTATTGGGCAGTATAGAAATGAAATAAATAAATAAATATTCTACAGGTATAATATTTCTTTTTGAAAGAGAAACAAATGTTTTGTTTTGTTTTTCATTTTGTAATTATTGGGTTTGTCAAAAATTTCCCTTGATCATTTATTATGGAACTATTATCATGGCTAGATAATATTTCCTGACAACATAGGGGAGAGGCCATTGCTCAGTGGGATGGCATATGGCTTGTATGTAGAAGATCCCAGCAGGGCTGGCCTTAGGAGTAAGTGAGTTGGGCAGTTGCCTGGGGTGCCAAGCTGAAGGGGCCACCAAGATAAGCTGAGGGGGCACCAAGCTGAGCTCAGTGGCTGTGTTTTTGGAATATACTGTCTGCAGGGAGCTAGGGTCTTCAAGAGTTTCATCTCTTAAAGGAGCCTGGCTTGGTTTAGCAGCCTCAAGCTGTGATCATGTGGGAGTGGCTGTAGTATGCTGGAGTCCTCAGCGTCCAAGCATGGCAGTGTGACCTCCCCAGGATACTAGCCCCTGTGATCTTTCTGGATAATTGCGTTCTGGGGTGATGGACACCTTGTGATGCCTTTCTGCGACCAGGTCCTCTCCTGGCACCACTAACTCTGGAGCCTCTTCTTCTGAGGATGAGGGGTTGGGATGCCCTGAGGATGAGGGGTTGGAGTCCTGGTCCAGGGCAGCCTGGCCCTATCATATTTTGCTTCCGTTGTGGAACAAAGCATAAGATTGAGCTCAGTCAATTTTCTGCCAACGCACTGACCTATCCAAGATGCATACAAGATCTATGGCAGTCAGGAATACAATCCAAACTGTTAGTGAGTTCACAGAACTGAACAATTATAACACTGCATAAGAAGTGGGGCAGCACTGCAGGCCTGTGTGTATGCCCCCACCATGTGCCCATGGCATAATGTGTGATGCGTAGTGGGCACACCGCCATCACCAACAATGCCCCAGACTTTCAGGAATCGAGCATATACATGCCCAGATACATGTACATCCATTTGTATCTCACATTATGTTGTGTGCATGGTTGCAAGATGCACTCACAAGCCTAGCGTCCCATTATGAATACAGTAAGTCCTAATTTTAACCATATAAACTAGATGTATCTGAATCCGCCTTGCTTTTGGCGGGGGGGGGGGGATTCCAGTTTCTCTCTAGTCCTGCACCCACTTGTAACCATCAGAAATATAGTGAAAACAGCACCTGAAATTAAAGTGTTCACCAAGAACTGTAGGGCTTATATTACTTAACTAGCTTGTACAAAAAAAAAAGAAAAAAGATATAACCTATGATTAAGTGAAATTAATGATTTAACATTTTCTATGGCTGTTACTTAAACTTCCTTGACAGTATCTACTTTGAAATAATACATCTTTAGGCTATCTGTTAATTGCTGCACTGTAGAAATAATCTGTACTTAAATTTATATGCAGTGAAAATTGTTATGAAGCAAAATGAGTAAAGGAGATTTATTCAGCCCTTGGAAAAGAAGCAGATGATAAGTAAGTGTGCGTGAGTGTGTGTGTGTGTGTGTGTGGAGAGAGAGACAGAGAGAGCAACAGACACAAACACTGGCAGCCATGCTATTAGGTAGTGTGGGACGGCCAACTCAGGAAGGTGATTTTTGATGCCATGTAAGGGCAGCAATTTTTTTTAGTTATTTATCATTATTTTATTTACTGCCAGGGAAGGGGAGAGGTGCCTGTGGGATGGTTGGTTGGTTGGTTTGTTTGTTTGTTTGTTTGTTTATTTGCTTCAGGTGCTTGAGTGGGTTGGACATTTGCTGCTCAATCCCTGGCATCAAAATGCCCTGTATTCACACATTTCTACACTGCAAACATGTGGGTGTGCATGCAGATGCATGCATGTAACATGCTGTGAAGATGTCACCAGCAATAACTTCTCTTTATGCAGTTATAGCGGCTTTATGTAAAATATATTTGGTAGAAAATATAGTTCAAGCTAGCCAATGTGATCCTGAGGCTCTTTGTGCCTGTGAGAGCTCTGACATGCCCATGTGCCTTCCCCACATTCCACACTACCCCCATTCACTTAAGGAGGAATCCTATGGGCTCCTAGACAGTGTCTAAGGGGCCCATAGGATATTTTGGGGAAAAAACCATCTAGCAGAAAATGCAGGGCAGGAGAACGGGGAGGTGAACATGGCCTCCATCACTCCTCCTGCCCCGCATTGGGTGCTCGTAAGCCTCTGGGTTTGAGTGCTTACAGTCATAGGATTGCACCCTTAATAGAGAGAACAGCAGTGTGTTTGTGGGAATCCTCCCATGCCCTTTACATCAGGGATGGGGAACCTCCCAGCAGACAACCTTGTTTTGCTGTTGTCTCTGAGTGATAGGAGATGGGGGCATTTAAAAGCAATTAACCTTTAAATACCCTGCAAAGTACTGAGCTGTGCTTTGCACCAGGCATGAGAGCTGTTGCATAGAACTGAGGTGTCCATTTTGTAGGCATGACAGCAGTTGTGTAGGATTGAGCTGTGTGTCTTGCAGGCATGGGGGCTGTTGCACTGGGGCGTATTCCTGAGTAGACTTGCTAAGGACTGAGCTGTGTTTTGTAAGCTTGGTGGGCAAATGTCCAAATTGGTAAGTATTACATCAACACCGCCACCACCACCACCCGCTCCAGGTTGCTTTCTCTGCCCTTGGCCCCACCTCATGGCCTTAGCCCTACCCATTGCTGGAATGCAGCCCTCCAAATCATTCCCAAATTGGAATTCAGCCCCCAGTCCAAAAAAAGGTTTGATATCCCTGCCTTAAATGGATGGGGAAGTCTGAACACACAGCAAGTTTGGTTGGAGTGAATGTGACTATTGAACCAAAGCCGTAGTATTTCAGTTTTAAAGTTCTTTGTCCAAAGAATCAGTGCTGGAGGAGGAGGTGTTTATTACTGTTAACAGTATTCGTTTGCAAAGGTCTATGGCACCTCGAGTTTTTCAAAAACTCAGTGACACTTAGACAGGTATTAAAGTTTTAAAACATCAATCTTATCCTTCACATTATAATTTAATGAGCTATTAGATGTCTCTATTCTTTCACCAGTTAGTCAGCTATCATATTAAAATCTTAGAAGCATTTTAAGTAGTGCTGAGCCGAAGTGGTGCAGGGATGTTCCCTTCCCCATGAAAATGCCCCTATTTTTCACTATTTTTCCTACCCCTTTTGCAAATGAGAAACTGTTTGGTTTGCAAGGGGTAGGTGTTGAGGAAAAGAGGGAACCAAGGCAACCAACAGTCCAGCATTCACTCCCCCAAATCAATCACGTACAACTTACTTTTGAGGTCAGAACGTGGATGGGGATGTGTATGCACATCTTTATTCTGCCAGCTAGCAATGTATAACTGTGCTCGACTAGAGCCGGTCAATCTTGCTGCACAATGTTGGGCAATGAAACCACCAGCACAATATGGCACAATAAGAAACATAGCTTGGGCAAGGGGGATGTGTGTTCCCTCTTTCCCCTTCTCATTAGGAGGTCTTTGCTTACCTTCAGTGATGCTTTCACTTAACCAAATCTGATTGGCTATGTTGGTGCTGTGGAGGGAAGTATTTTGTATGGAGGAACACTCAATCATGTGAACCTCACCAGCAGCCTAAAGTGGTACAGCCCAGATGCAGGTCAACCACCTCAGTGAAAACTAAGCCTGAAAGGCTAGTTTGTATGATGTAAAATATCTGTAGCATTTTTTGTTGTCTAGAACGAGTTGTTACTGCATACAAGATGCACAATCCCCAGCGATTCTTAACACAACAAGCTATGTAACACCACCTGAAGATTCATCTGCCCTTGCACAAAAGAGAATCTGATGCTCAGGAGTACAATTATACTTTTGAGATTTCCTCACTATGTTGCAGGCAAGAGGCTTAGCACTATTTCACTGGCTGTGCCATATTGATCTTCACTTTAGGAAAAGAAAAGGATTCCCTGGGGAGTACTATCAGTTTGCATCTGGTTGTTGACATAATACTCTTCAAAAGGGGAGGGCATGTTCTTGTGAGTGTGTGATAGTCAAATGCCTCCTTCCAGGGACAATAAGGCTATTTAAATTCTGTGCATGCATCACAGATGCTGGCACAATGCTCAGAATCCTATGAGTTTCAGCATCCAATTTCTACTTTTCAAAAGTAGGTTTGTCAAAAAAAAAGTTTGCAAATGTGCAGGCAATGTCAGCAGAAAACTCAGCAGCCAACGTTTTTTAGATAAACTAACTATATCCATCCAAGTCTACACCAGTTCCTTTACACCATCCCTTTGGCTAATTCATTTTTTCCTCTAGCCCTGCCTGAAAACAAACGTTAATCCTTACCTCACTGCCTCACCTTTTTCATGTCTTTTGCCACCCGCATTTTGATTTTTAAAAAAATAGTCCTGAACTGTACAACGCACCCCAAATTGCTGTCATTTGGGACATTCGTGTTTATGCAAAAGGTTATGGCTGGCATAATTCTGTGCCAAGTGGAGAATTTGTGGGTTTTAACACAGAACACTACCATCAACAAGAATGAGAAGGAGGATGATATGTACACACATATTGTAGTGAGCTGCCCTTGACCAGAAGAGCTTGTGTGTGAGCTTTTTCAACGGACTCCCTTCTCAGCATTTGTTCCAGGAAAAGCTAGAGTATGAGGGCAGAACTAAGGGCCAAACGAAATATGACATGGGTGATGCCTGTCTTACCGCCACTCCCCCCCCCCCGCCAAATGGGGCTAATAGCATCTTCAAGGGAGGAGTTAGGTTGGCCAAGTGGGACAGGAGGGAAGAGTTGAACACCCTTTCCCCTTCCCTGATAAATGAGCAACACCACATGGCTGCTTAGACATAAAAACAAAAGCCAACCTGGACATGCTGATCCTGGATTTCCTGTGTCATCCTCCTGGCTAGCTTAGTCTGTAATGTTAAAGGAAACATAGGACTGATGTCAAAAGAACTGTGCTGGCCCACTCTCCTCCTTCAACATTTATTGCAATTTCCCCCGTGCTCTGGTGTCACTTCACTGTTCGTTTCCCCACACCTGCTGACAGCAGCCAATAATCCAAAGTTGGGTTAGGGGGAAATTCACAGTGTAATGACAAGGCATGGGTCAAATTTCACTAGACATTATGAAAAGGGAGGGGGGAATTTGCCATCAGTCTGCCGTGTTTGGCCAAAGCTCCCTGTTTCTTGTAACATTTAGTTCTGCCCAAAGATAGGAGCAGCATTTTATTTAGAGAGCAAAATCTTGATCTAGGGAGCAATCCATGAGAGGATATTTAATTTTAATGCTTTGTGTGGGATTTCCTCCCCCGCCCCCTGCCACTTCCGTCTGGAACTTGCTGCTTTGATGGAGTGTGAGGTGCTCCTCCCCTGCTTTTAATGAAGACATCAAGTACTCATGACAGCTAGGAGGGTATCGAAAAGCATAAATGATTCAAGTATTTTTTTCTTGTTGCAATCGGAAAAGTTGTTTTTAACATTGCTGCTCTTCGATACTCTGCTGCTAGCTGTTTCATTGTTTTCTGTTTCCTATAAAATGAGCAAAAACATTAACAGAAACAAATATCTTTTACTTCATCAGTAGTCAGTAAATAAGTGCGAGATCATAGTTTCCACTCATGACATGAGAACTGCAACAATCACTTTATAAACCCGACTATTGCAATACCCACTTACCTGGGAGTAAGCCCTGTTGAATTCATTGGGGGTTACTTCTGAGTAGACATGCACTGAAAATAAAACAGCTGCTACATCAGCTCTGTGGCTGTGTGTCACCAGCTTAGCTTTCCCCCCACAGTCGTCTTTGGCAGGCAGGCAGCCAGACATGTTCCCTCTTCATACTGCTTCCGTTATGCTATATTGTCCCTCTGACACTTAAAACCTGCAATATTTTGTGCCGGGGAAGCATGTGATCTTAGCAACCATTGTTATTGCAAACATGCCATGGTTTGGCACCAATGGAGGCTTTTTAAAAGCCTAATTGCAGTGTGGAAGGAGTGGGGGGGTGCGCGCATATGTGTATATGAGGGTATGCGTGAGTGAATGGGGTCTGGGCAATCACGTTGTGGCCGTGTGACAGCAGCGGCTGGCCCATGACATGCTTGCCCAGACCGATTCACCCCTTGAGTCAAAAAGTGCCCCCCCCATGCTTCACAGCTTGGTTATTCAGGTACTCAGTGTATTGCTTGTTGACCAGTCAGGCTGTACGCATACAGAAACATAATAAAACACCCCTCTTAAACAAAAAGTGACACCAAAATAAGAAATATTAAGGAGGGAGATTATAACAAAGCTAATTAAAACATTTCATAGAGTCTAGACAATATTTATTGATATATTATAATATATTAGCAAGCTTAGTCTTCTATACCAATCAATAGCTTTCATTTCTCCAAAGTCCGCTGGACAAACTTGGCAGTCCCATAGGATGTATAGTGATCTGTGCCAGCCAGTAGTAGTAGAGTTATGCATAAAGAGAATTTGTTACTGGACCCAACTATCTATTAAGGGCTCAAGATATTGCTTCCTCAACTCTGCATACAGGGGACATTCCGTTAGAAAGTGTACCACGTCATCTACCTTGGGACAGCCAACTGAGCAGTATCCTTTCGCACCATGGTAAACCCTATAACATGCCTAGGGATGTACAAAACGACTTACCTGTTTCGTTTCGTACATCCGCGTTGGGGCAGGGAGGTTCTCCGTCCCTCCCCCTGAAATCCTCGACGGCTGGCTCCACTCTGCAGCAACTCCACGGAGCCGCCAGCCAGGGCAGCCCACAGTGACATCCGACCGCTGCTGGGCTGCGCAGGGACACAAATGGCGGCTGCTGTAGCCGCCGCCATTTGCATCCCTTTTTTTTGCCGTGATAGGCTACGTATGTATTTACATAGCCTATCACGGCAAAAAAAAAAGGGGGAACACAAATGGCAGCAGCTCCGGCGGCCGCCATTTGCATTCCCTTTTTTAGCTGTGATAGGCTACGTAAATATTTACGTAGCCTATCATGGCAAAAAAAAAGGGAACGCAAATGGCGGCAGCTACAGCGGCCGCCATTTGCGTTCCCTTTTTTAGCTGGCATCCCAGGGGCGCAAATGGCGTTCCTGCATTAGCCATGATAGGCTATGTAAGTAATTACGTAGCCTATCACACGGCTAAAATGGTGAAACGAAGAAACTGCTGCCATTCACAGAGCAGCACACATGGCAGCAGGTGAGTGCTCTGTTTCGCGCGCCTTTCGCGGGGGGGGGCGGGGAGCTTTGTTCCGCCACAGGTTTCAGGGGGCCAAATGCACTGGCATTCAGCCTAAGGATGGACGAAAGTCCCTTACCTGGTCCCGCAGCTTGCTTCGTGGTGGGGGGGAGGCGCTTCGGTTCTCCCCCTGAAGTTCTTGGCAGGGGGGAGGCGCCCCGCCCCTCCCGGCCAAAATTCAGCCCGGGGGGGAGGCGCCCCATCCCTCGCCGCTGAAATTCAGGCCGGGGGGGAGCGCCCCGTCTCCCCAGCTGCGAAATAAAAAAAGTAAATTAAAAAAAAAACAAAAATGTGATAGGCTACGTAACGATTTACATAGCCTATCACGGCTAGATTTTCAAAGTCAGCCATGATAGGCTATGTAAATCTTTACGTAGCCTATCACGGGTGACTTTGAAAAAAAAAAAGTGTGTACACAAATGGCGGCGCCCATGGACGCCGCCATTTGCGTTCCTTGTTTGGGCAGGGGTAGTCTACGTAAAGATTTACGTAGACTACGGCGAAAATAAGGGCAACGCAAATAGCTTTGCCCTTATTTTCGCCGTAGTCTATGTAAATCTTTACGTAGACTACCCCTGCCCAAACAAGGAACGCAAATGGCGGTGTCCATGGGCGCCGCCATTTGCGTACGCGCTTTTTTTTTTTCAAAGTCACCCGTGATAGGCTCCGTAAAGATTTACGTAGCCTATCACGGCTGACTTTGAAAATCTAGCCGTGATTGGCTACGTAAATCGTTACATAGCCTATCACGTGTGTGTGTGTGTTTTTACTTTACTTTGTAATGGCGGCGGCGGCAGCCGGTCGGAAGACCCGGCCGCCGCCCCGCCGAAACACCGCCGAAACCCGCCGCCAAGAGGGACATTCAAAGGAGGTAAGTCCCATACTGGGGGGGGCGGGGGGGCAGAGAATTTCACCACCAGTTTCGGGGGGCCGAATGCGTTGGCATTCGGCCTCCCGGAGATTCGTGGAGAAATTCTCCGCCATCCCTAATTCAGCCTCACCGAGATCCATGGCGGAATTCTCCACCATCCCTAAAATGCCTTCACCTTCATCAACTGCAGAGAGTTCAGTCTGCATTTATTCAGAAGCCATCTCAACTCATATGAGCTGATAGAGGACAAATGGGGGGTCACCTTTCCTGGGGAAATAATACTTTTATAGAGCATATTGGAATGGCTCCCAGCAGCAATAGCCATTGCAGTCTGAGTATCAACATCATATAGTCTTCTAGAAATCTCCTCCCAGGCACCGTCATACCGCCTCACAAGCAAATAAGTTTAAGAAAAGCCCAACTTGGAAATAAGTACACTTGTCTTTAGGGATGTATGAAACACTTACCTTGCTCCATTCCGGGGCATCCACGGTGGGGGGGAGGCACTCCGTCCCTCCCCCCGGAATCCTCCCCGACCGGCTCTGCTCCGCAGCAACTCCACAGAGCCGCCGGCCGGCATTTGTGTGGTTGCCAAGCCCTGATAGGCTATGTAACTACTTACGTAGCCTATCACAACAAAAGACAGCCACGCAAATGGGAGCCGCTACAACAGCCACCATTTGCAGCCGCAGCAGCCCAGCAGCGGCCAGAAGACGACCCGCCGCTGCCACATCCGCCGCCACCAGGTAGGTCCATTCCACGGGGGACTTGGCGGGGTAGTGGTGGGAATTTCTCTGTTCTGCCACGGACTTCTTTAGAATCCGGCCTCACTGGAGTCCGTGGCGGAATTCTCCAACATCCCTACATTTAGTTAGGGATGTACGAAAGTCACTTACCTTTCCGCGGATTATATTGATGGTGGGGGGGGAGGTGTTCCATCCCTCCCGCCAGAATCCTCGACGGGGGGGGAGGCGATCTGTTCCTCCCCCCGGAATCCTCCACGGCCGGCTGATGTCAGGGTGGACACTGAGCCCATAGAATCCCAGAGTAGTTCTGATTCTGAGGAACAGCAGTCGCTCCTGGGAGAGGAGCGCACTCCGCTTTCCCAGGGCCCACAGCTGGCGGAGATTCCTCCCACCAGCATTCCTAGACTTGAAAGCAGTCCAGGGAGTGACCGAGCAGAGATAGCAGACTTAGTGGATGCACGGCGCAGACGCAGAGAGCGGCGCCAAATGGAGAGCGCGGAAAGGAGGCGTAGCGCCCGGTTGGCGCTCAAAGAACGGTTGCGCCCAGAGGAACCAAGGGAAAAGGGGAGGGATTCTCCCTAGTCCTTATATTCAGGGGTCTGCCAGTAATTGCCTTTCAAACGGGGACCAACTGTTCCAACTTAGGGCATAGGTACTCTGCTGCTCAGATCTAGTTGCTACCTGTAGAGCTGTTAAGTTGTAAAAGAAGAATAAAGCTTTGAAAATAATCCCTTTGTCTGTGTCTGGACTTGGCTACTGGATTAGACTGAGGGAGCCCTCCAAGGAGCCCTTGACATGGCCATCAGTTGTAGGGCTTGGGAAAGGAAAGGGGGAGATGGGTTGGATAATGGGGAACTTAGTGGGCCAGAGGGAAGAGGTTTGGAAGCAGGTTGAGTGGGAGGTGTGCAAGCCAGGAATTCTTATCTGATTTGGATTTGAGCTTGAGAAGAGTTCAGGGGATCCTAATGCTGTACTTTTCTTTGAAGCAGGCATCTCTAAACTCAGGAGATTACATACAGTATTTTCAACACAACCTAGTCCTAATAATAAGATGTGATGTTTCATTCACTCTGTTTTATGTTATGTGGCATGAACACAGCTTCCACACCCTTCATATATTTTATATGCTGGCTTTACATAAAGGCAAGTGTAGTGTCAGGGGGGAAAAGCCTTTGAGATGATGCTACCTTGGTACTCCACTAGTTATGAAGATGGCTGTTTATTCCCTCGCACTGAGGTAAAAACATACCTATTTCTGATTAGAATTGCCAAGTCAATCCTGGCTTCTGCTCCCGCTTTTGGTTTCAGTGAGAGTCAGTGTAATTTGTACAGTGTATATGCATTAGAAAATGGTGTCTTTCATATGTCAAGCTAAGTAAAGGATTCAAGGCTCTGAAAACGAAAAGCTGTAGGGACAAATGTTTGGTTGTTCCCTGTCTCTGTTAGCTGGCATGTTAAGCAAAGTTCATGGAAACCATGTACGTTTTGTTGGTTACAACAATAAAGTCTTCAAGTCACGTGCTGTGGAGGAGCTTTGAGTGCATGCGTGCATCTTATGTTGGGGGTATATTTTTTAATGGTTCAGGACAGTGTAGAAGGACAGCTTTAACAAACCTTTAAAAAAAAGAAAAAAAAGAAATTGTGTTCTGGTCATCTATATCTGATCCAGAAATTAACCTAATCAGTAACTTGTTGGTTTTGAATATGTAACTTAAATTTGTCTTGTTATACCTGGGGTACTTACGTCCAGGCAGACGGCTCCAAGTCAGTGCTGCCAAAAAGGCATTGTGCAGCTATTCCACCTTTCCCTCCTGAAGGAAAAAAAAAAGACAGAAGAAGTGGGAGAATTAGAAAGGGAAGGCAGCAATGTCTGGAACCCCTTAAGATTTCGTGAATGAGGCAGGGCGATTGTGCATGCAAGCCTCATCTGGAAGGACTCATGGTGTCTAATAACATTCATACTTTTATTATTAGATGAGCTGTAGTGGGTGTGGTGAAGGGAAACACTGATGCATGATGGTCTCATTTCACTCTGTGAACACGAGCACAGGTTATGTATAGCTGGAAAGCAGTCCTGAGGTATTTCACCTGAGGTATGCACGTTAGGGATGAGTGAACAAGTGATGGTTGCATTCGCCCAGATTCTCCAGGCATCAACTTGATGCTCGTCTCTCCCTTTGATTTCTGTGAGTGCTTGTGATCGCTATTCAAGTTACGCAGATGGGAAAACTGCACAAATCAAATGCAATTGAACAGGAAAATTGCACAAATATTTGAGTATTTTTTTCAAAGTTGCGCAACTTTCCCCATAGACTAAACTGTGAAATTTCACATTTTTTTTACATTGCACAATTTCAAACTGCTTTTTCTCTGAAATGTGCACAATTTCCAAACATGAGTGCATCTTCAAGAATTCATGAGTGTTTTCAGAGAACACGTTCTCCTGATCGCACTTATGTTAGGGTTGCAAACAGGACATGCGTGACTCTTTTGAGAGCACAAACAAAATTCTCAGACATCCCTAACACACAGCAACACTTGCCTCACTGAAGTGGACACCTGTTACCTGGGCTATGGAGGCTTACATGATTGGATGCTCTTGCATATAACAATGTGTGAGTTTCAGATCCTGTAGCTGAAGGAATTTTAGTATCAAATCCATTTTGGAATGGGTAGAAGTGGTGGACAATGGCATATTTGAGACTCCCTCTATTTTTTAAAATCTGAACAGATTATTTTATTTTCCTTGCCCACCTAGCAGGAAAACCTTTGCTATCATACATCTCTGCAATTAGTACTAGAAAGTTAAGGTATGATTCTACCAATGTTAAATGCTTTAATAAAGTCCCTTCAAATTCAGCGGGAGATATTTTCAGGTTTTAACTCTTCCACTGAAATCAGTAGGACTTAAAGCAGCTTAACATAGGCTAGATCAGGGGTCCCCAAAGAGTGTTGTGGGTGCTTTCACAAAATGACTGCCATGGGGGGGTTGTCCATTTTGGGCATGGCTAGTCACAAAACACTCATTTCCCAGAAAGCAAAGTGGTGAGACTAAAAGACTAGTAACTTGCCCAAGAACCTAAGTCCAAGGCAGACGTGGGGTGCAAACTTTAAAACACAAAACCACTCTTTTGAACACAAATAAAGATGGCGCTGGAGGGAAGCACTTAACTTTGCAGCATGCCAGCTTCTCAGGTACTTTTTAAATTGAAAATAAAGGCTTAAGAAATCAAATTAAAATCAGGAGAGGCAGGGAGGCTGGCAGGTGCCAAGAGAGGTATCTGCAGGCACATGGGTGCCTGTAGGCACCATATTGGAGACCCCAGGGTTAGAGTGTGCCCTTACTTATTTGTTCTTAAAGGTGAGTTTTCCAGGGACCACCCAAAAGAGCAGAAGTTTGTAGCAAGGGCTACATCTCATTTACTCCTGCAATAAAAGAGCTCTATACTTGTGTCCTGAGCTTTTCACCTACCTCTAGTGCATTAGATCCATCTATTTCTTAAAGGCAGGGCTTACAGCTACTTAAATATACAGAAGCTCTCTTTGCACAACAGGTAACAGTTAAACAGGATATACACAGAAGGCCTTAGTAGATCATGTGTTAGGATTGTTTCACTGCCCACCTGTAATTTCTAGACCAGATGAAGATGAAAATACATCTAAGTCATACAGGTTGATACCAAACAAAGGGCTTCTGTTATCACCCATGTTTGTTCAGACTCAGCTACCCTTGTTGCTATTTAACTTTGGCTGGTGTATTTGCAAAGTGTCACAAACAGGGTCCTGATCATGTCAACTTTATAGTGTCTGTCATGTAACTGTTTATTTGGAAATCACCCTGAGAACTTTGTCAGAAGTCGAAGCAAGATTCAGCGCAAGCCCCAAGACAGCTTGGTGAGCAACTGGCAAGCACTGCGGGCTGCCCACTCCTTCCCCAAGCCTCCATTGTTATGGAAAAAGGCATCTTGGGTCTTTCCGGAAAATGAACGTTGCTAAGATCGCAGCCATAAAGCGGCCATCTATGCAACATTACAGGCCTATAATGTTGTGTAGATGCCTCCTTTACAGCCACAATCTATGCAACGTTAGTTTTCCAGATAGACCTAAGATGCCATTTTGCATAGCAATGGCAGCTCGGGGAAAGAGTGGGTGACCAACCCACGTTTGTGGACTGTGTGGCACTCAGTGAACGGGTCTGGTAAGTGTCACACAGTCTGCAAATGGGAGTACGGTGTCTGTGAAGTTTAAATTGCATCTGCTGTAAAGTGAACATCTCAGTGATGCACAAAAGAAATAAATTGCTTTGCAATTATGAACAGAAAATCTTGGCAGTTCTGATATTAAATCATCATTATAGCAGGGTTTCCAGTTATGCAAATCTTGTAAGCTACCCCTTGGGGACACTACAGTAATGTTACAATGGGGAGCTTGATTCATCGCCCCTCTTGCTTTTCAATGTTATCTGCCCACCTCCTGTTTCGTTTTTCCCCATTTCAGATTGGTAAAGTGCTGGAAAGCATTTTAATTGTATTTGTGCAAAACGTAGCCTCACTAAATAATGTTATTTGATGAAAGCAGAGCTCACAAGTTTCCTCTGAAGACCTTCCCCTATGAGGGAAGGTTGCAACAGCTGGGATTGCTTAGCTGGGGGGGGGGAGGAGGCTAAGAGGAGACACTATAGAGGTATACAAAATTACGCATGGTGTGGGGAATGTGTATAGGGATACATTTTTCTCCCTCTCTCATAATCCTAGAACTTGGGGTCATCCCATGAAGCTGATTGGTGGGGGATTCAGGAGAGATAAAAGGAAGTACTTCTTACACAGCACATAGTGAAAACAGGGAATTTGTTACCACAAGATGCAGTGATGGCCACCAGTTTGGATGGCTTTCAAAGGGTGTTAAGACACATTCCTGGAGGAGAAGGCTATCATGGGCTACTAGTCTTGAAGTCTATGTATATGTACTACTACCAGTATCAGAGGTGGTATACCTATGTACACCAGGTGCTGGGGAACATGGTTGGGAGGGTGCTGTTGCACTCATGCCCTGCTTGTGGGTCCTGGCTGACAGCTGGTTGGCCACTGTGTGAACAGAATGCTGGACTAGATGTACCTTTGGTACATGGCTCTTCTTATGTTCTTAATTATGTCATGTACTGTGTATATTTACAAGGTGACCAACCCACTGTTCAGCTTTAGAATATGAAATGTCATAACAGCATTTGGAAGAACCAATTACTCAGAGATTAGAACTAGACACCTTTCCTCCCCACACCCTCAGTGTTGATGTACTGGCTCTGACCTGGAGACAGACATCCTTGTGTATCTATGAGACACTTCACATTTTTTGCCTATTCTGACATGGAGATGTATATCTGGGGATGTATTTTGGACCCTCATTCAAATGCTCAACCTTTCTGATGAGTCTAATATTGGAATGGCCACACAGCATCCCAGGCCATGTATGACACAGATTAATCTCTGTGTCAGAAAAAGTAACTTTTGACATAGCCCTCAAGGTGCATTTTTATCACACTCAAGGTACAGTACCTTTTATGTACTTGAAGGTACATCAAGCTTGTGACTAATGTGTAGGCCCATCCCCTGAAGAATGCCTGATGTAATAACGGCCTGTACCAACCCACGCACAAGAGGTTTAATAGGTGCCACTGCAATAACCCGCTTTGCCCCTTGAGAATGCCACTATATTGGAGGAAAGCCTTCAGGTTTGGGCCTGTTTCTTGAACAGCCACACACAGCCAGAGTCGCTTTCACTGCTATCTCCCTGAGCATTGACTCATTAGTTATCTTGATGAAAACTGTGTTGCTTGCTTCAGTGGTTACAGCTCCTGGGATCCAGCATTGTCATATCAAATAAAAAGACAGGGCCAGCTGATGTGCAGGCCTGGAGCCTGTTTCAGATGTCAGCACTAAATGGATGAGGAGGTGGTGATGATGGAGAGAGGGGATTCACATGTCCTTGCTTTTAATTAGGTCTCTTCATTTATCACATGAAGTCAGCAGCAGTCAGTGGACCAGTCAGTTTTAAGGGCCTTTCTCGGTGTGGCATCTATGGGGGAGTTTAATCTATTTGTCACTCCTGAAACGAACCCTAAGGTAGCCCAGATAATGCTCTCGTGGGCTTCATTTCTGTGACAATGATGCTAGACACATGTTGAACTTGCCTAAACTGTGTGTGTGGGGGGGACACATACTTTGTTTGAGGAGGCATGTCCAGGTTCAGTCCCCTGGTGCCCTCCAGGTGTGTCAGACTACCATCATCAACTGGCCATGGTGGCTGGGGACAATGGGCATTTGTAGTCCAACATGTCTGGAGGGCACCACATTGGGGAAAGTTGCCCTAGCATCTCCAGGACTGGGAAAGACTCTTGCCTAAGACCCTGGAGAGCTACTCCAGTCAGGTTAGACAATGTGGGGCTAGGTAGATCAGTAGTCTGAATATATGTATATCTTCAGCTTTGTATCTTTTCATAGCTGCACTTTGCAGTGTTTGAGGGGTCCCTACCCCGCCCCACTAAAATAAGATAATCTTCATTCATTTGTTGCTGCACCTTAATCTTCATTAAAGACCAACAACAAATTAAGGGGGCAGGGAATGAGGACAGGGACATGGTTTCTGCTGCATGCAAAAGAAGTGTGTTCAGCATTTAGAAGAGGGGAGGCCATGGCCCCCCTCGCTTTTTAAATCAAATAATAAATGTATATGAACTACATTCAATTTGTGACTGCTGCAGACAGAATGCTATTTTTTCATCTGGTTCTTTTTGTTGAAGCACAGCACCTGTTGGGCAGTCAGCTATGCACAGATGATGGTGGGAAACAGCAAGTTAAAGAGCAGAATTTATGCATCTATGCCTTGTAGTTGTTCTTTGAGTGATGCTGGATATATAAATTTTTTAAAGGCCCTCCAAGCAATTTTTCAGCCATCCCCTTTCTCCCAAAATGAAGTACACACTACCACTGATCATGCCTATTCATCACTGCAAAATACTTGCTATACTGAAAGTTAGCTGTAACATGTAGGCTTGAAATAGCCTTCCTAAATTCTGTCTTTCTTATATCTTCTCTCCTGGCCCTTTTCCTGACTTGTATGAGATTAGTCTGGTAGTCGCTACACTTAATCAGACTACATATGTTTTGTATGTGTAATACGAGGGTGGGTAACTTGTGGCTGTCCAGATGTTTTGGCCTACAGCTCCCATGATCTCTCATCATTAGCTATGCTGGTTAGGGCTAATGGGAGTTGTAGGCCAAAAATCTGGAGATACACAAGTTGCCCACCCCTGGTGTAATACCTGATGGGTTGTATCCAGCACTGTCATTCTCCTGATGGAAGCAGTTCTGTCAGCAAAACCAGGAGGGGATGTTTCCCCTTCCCTCACAGCCCACCCCACAGCCTTCAAAATTTGCTTTAGAGGGCTGGGAAACCCTCTAGAGCAGATTTTCAGGCACTTCAGGGTCAAGGAGAGAGGGAGAACGCCCCATAACACTAAAGTCCCATTTCCACTAGCACAAAGTTAAATTTAACCCTAAGTGCCCATTTACCACTTTACTGTCACGCATTGTCCCCCCCATTCACATGTACAACCCCCCCTCTCTCACACACACACACACATACCATTTACAAGCAATATGTATATATAACATATGCACACTACTCATGCATGCAATTCATACTGTCAGGAGCACTCTGGCGGCTTCTCCCAGTAGATTCCAATAGCCAACTCAAGACACAGAGGAAAGGATTTCTTTTCAAAGCTTTAATCCTTTTACAACTTAATGACTCTTTCAGTTGCTAATCACCAGCGACTAAGCAAGGAACAGTAGGGTAGCCTAAGTTTCAAGTAGTCAGTTGATCCCCGTTTGAAAGAGAGTCACTTGGAAGGCCCAGAACTTATGGGCTAGGGAGAGATCCTCCCTCTTTCCCTTGGGTCCATGGGAGGCGGCTGTTGCTTGCGCGCCAAACGGGCGCTACGCCTCCTTTCCGCGCCCTCCATCGCTCGTCGCTCTTTGCGTCTGCGTCGAGCGTCTAAGAAGCCCCCCTCCCACATTCCCTCACTACCCGGGTCACTCTCTATCTCTGGAATGCCGGCAGGAGGAATCTCTGCCAGGTGCTGAGCCTGTGAGGGATGAGCTGGCCCCTCTCCCACAGACAGCTGTTCTGCTCAGAATCCGAACTGCTCTGAGGCTCTCTGGGCTCAGTTTCCACCCTGACACATACTGACTTATGAGTGTATTTGTGTGTGTGTGTGTGCATACACGTGCATGTGTGTGTTGATATGAGAGTGGTAAGTGAGCAGCATATGTTCTCCACCAATTTGAGAACTGCCATTTACTCCCTTCTCTTCTCGAAGCAACAGCATACTATGCTACCTGTCACTAAGCCTTGCATTCTGAGAGGTGGAATGTTCACAAACATTCCATAACACATCAGCAGCTGAGCTAGGTATGATGGTTAGGGTTAAAGATGGAGACAAGGACCCAAAAACCTTATAAAGCAAATGTTAAAAAGCTGCCAACACATCTGATATAGGTCTCAAATTAAAATGTAATTGAAAACCTCTGATAAGAGCCCCCCAATAGCTACAGGGTGAACAAAATTCTTATAAATGTATTTAATATTTATTTTTATTTAATTAATGTATATCCCACCCTTTCACCCAAAAATGATAATCAAGGCAGCTAACAAAATGCTGGTTAATAACAAAATCTTAATATCAAAAAACAAATAAATTAAAAACACAATTAAAACACAAAAACAAAAGAAATAAGCAGCACCAACTAATTAAACTCCCTTTCAGCAATAGACCAGCTTATATGCTAAAGGCCTACCCAATAAAAACATCTCTGCCTCCAGTGGAAGGACAACAAAGAAGGGTCCAGCCTAGCCTCCCTCAGCAGGGAGTTCCAGAGCTTGGGAACAGCCACTGAGAAGACCCTGCTGGTGATAAAAAAACCTCCCTATTTAGATGAAATTGTTAGTAGCATCAGCCAAGCAGTGATGTTTAGTTTAAATGAATCCAAGGCACAGCTTTATAATGCTAAAATATTTATTTAAAGAAATAAGAATTTACTTGGCCTTGAAAGGTTAAAAAAGGAAGGAAAAATTCAAGAAGGATAACAAAGCAAGTTTCCTACACATCTAACTCATTATGGTTCTGGCTAGGCAAGGCTTAAGTTTTGGTTGAAGGAAAACAGTCTGTTTATCTAACCCAGGGGTGGCCAACCTTTTTTCTGTTGAGGGTCACATTCCCTCAAGGGCTGTCTGTTGGGGGCCACATATTGACACTGGGCAGGACAGAAGCCAGAGCTGGCCAAGGCCAGAGCCAAAGAAAGTGGTTCACCCCGTTTTCTCTTTCTACTGCTTTCTCTTTCTCACCACGCAGCAAGCTGCCAGGGAATGGATAGGTCACCCTTGCCAGAGGTCTGACCTGATCACATGCAGAAGGCTTTTGACATGAGGCCGAGGACCGCATAATATTAGGCCAAGGTCCCACACCTGATCGAACACATCCTATTCCCTCTTAAAGAAGGGTGGTACCCATGCCTCACTGAGGACAAAGGAGACATGACATGAAGGAGGAGGAAGTCAGGCATGCTAGCCCAAAGAAGGAAATTGTATCTTTGGCACTGGTGGAGTGGTTAAGCCTAAAATCATGCAGTTTGGGTTGGAAGTATAAAACCAGACACACTTACACACTGAGCCATACCAACCATTTTTTAAAAAATCTGGATCTCAAGTAAGCATTGCTTCCAAGGTTGGGGGGCACGAAACTGACAAATGTGTTATTCTGTCTTCTGGTCCACGAGGCAGGACAGATGTTCTTAGCATACGTGATGAATAATGAGGAATGTTTAGCAAGGTCCACGCTCCAGGAGAAAGGAAATAGGTGGTAGTCCTGCAACTATCATGTGTTTTTGTGTGTAAATCATTATTTATAGAAGTCTCGCCCAGGGCTGGCCCTGCCTTGCAACAAGCAGGAAAGAATGCAAGACCCAGAGTGCTTTGTGATGTGACCCACACCTCCAGTAGAGCGTCGTCTAAGAGTTGCCACAGCATTGCTTCTGACCTAACACTTTGGTCACCAAACACTACTACGCATACTGCCATCATGCTGATAATCACTGAAACACATATAAATGAATAAAGCGTGCGGGGGGCACCCCAAACTTAAGATCTGAGCCACACCAAATCATATACCTAAACCTCAGAGGAAGCAGCACTTCATTGGAGCGCAAGACTCTGCTAAGCATGACCTTCTGGTGTCAATAATACCCAGCGTGCTCAAAAATGAATGTGGAACTGGGATGCGTACCACTCCCAAACTAGGTTTGGGGCCAGATGAATCACAAGAAGAGAGGTGTCTGTGAGAAACAGTAGCTTTGTGTCAGGCTCAGGCCCAATACTTGGTTGAAGCACAAGACACTGGCAAGCATGGCACCCCAATGCAATATCAAACTAGTGGTGACTACCCCAGACTATGCTTTGGCCACCCCAAATCATATACCCCAGCCTCCAAGGGAGTGTCTTCTACATGATGACATACGGTTGTGTCCAGTCCAATGCTTCATTTGGGTGCAAGATACCATCAAGCACAGCAACCCCATGGCAATAAAACCAATGTATGTAGAAATTAATATGGGACTGGAGGTATGCACCCCACAATAAGTTTTGGGTGACCCTAAACCATGCACCCAAATGTCAGGGGAGTGTCCTCTACAAGTTGGGATACCATTGCTTCCAGCCCAGTGCTTCATTTGGGCACCAGATACCATTAAGTGTACTGCCACTATGCCAGTTTGTTTGTTTGTTTAATTAAAATATTTATTGGCCATCTTTCAGGGCAGAAACCCTCCCAAGGCAGTTCACAGCAATAAAATACATAAAAACAGTTAAAATATTAAAAGTGATAAAAACAAATGCAGTAAAATAGCAATAAAAACAACAATAAAAGCCAACAATAAAATCAGCAACAACAGCAATAATGGCAACAACAGCAGTCATATCAAGTGAAGGCCAAGGTAAAATAATAAGTTTTCAAGGCCTTCTTAAAAGCCTGCAATGATGGAGCATGACGGACCTCCGATGGCAACTTGTTCCAAAGGTGTGGGGCACTGCAGAGAAGGCCCTGTCATATGTGGTCACACACCTAACTGCTGTCATGGATGGGCAAATGAGAAGGGCCTCCCTTTCTGATCTTAAAGTGTGGGCTGGCTGATATGGGTGAAGGCGGTCCTTCAAGTAAATTGGCCCCAAACTGTTTAAGGCTTTAAAGGTCAAAAACAGCACTTTAAATTGGGCTCAGGAACACATCTGTAACTGGTGCAGTTGGCACAGTATAGGCATTATGTGATCGAATCACCTTGCCCCTGCCAATACTCACGCAGCCGCATTGCATTCTGCACCAGCTGAAATTTCTGAACCATGTTCAAAGGCAGCCCCATGTACAGCGCATTACAGTAGTCCAGCCTGGATGTCACAAGTGTGTGGATAGGCAAAGGTCTGTCCTCTCCAGATAGGGCCACAGCTGGCATACCGGCCTAAGCTGGTAAAATGCACTCCTGGACCCTGCAGCCATCTGGGCTTCCCCAGTTAGCTTAGAGGAGTAGGACTCCCACACTACACACTTGGACTTGGAGTGCAACTCTGTGTAAGGCCAGTTGTAAACCTCCATTCAGAGTAGTTGGTTTCCCAGCCCACAGTACCTCCATCTTGTCTGGATTAAGTCTCAGCTTGTTCACCCTCATCCATCCCAAAACAGCCTCCAGACACCGGTTCAAGAGTTCCACAGCCTCCCTGAGAAGTGCAGATGGAAACAAGAGGTAAAGCTGAGTATCATCTGCATGCTGATGACATTTCAGCCCAAACCTCCTGATGACTATCCCGATAAGTTTCATGTAGATGTTACAAAGCATAAGGGACAAGATAGAACCTTGCAGCACCCCACAGGCTAATGGCCATGGGCATTGATCACCTCGGAGGTCCAGATATCCAACCCAGCTCTGGCAGATTTCACAAGCCAGGATAGACAAGGATCTAAAGGGCAAGTAGTAGGCTTCGGTCCTCCAAGCAGTTTGTCCATGTCCTCAGGTTGAACAAGCTGAAAAGTATCCATAACATGACTGGATGGTGCACCAGGCCCGTCCATGTCAGATGTTGTCAAAACAATGGCATCCAAGCTGGCACAAATGTGAGCGATTTTATCTGCAAAGTGTCTGTCAAATTGTTCACAGCGGGCCTTTGAAGGTTTGGTTGTTGTGTTTCAAGGCCTATACCCAAGAGGCCCTTAACCACATGAAAGAGCTCCACTGGATGACACTGAGCAGAGGCAAAGGTTGCAGAGAAGTAGGATATCTTCACCACCATCACTGCCACAGAATATGATTGCAAATGGATTCTTACCTGTGTTCGATTGTATTCGTTCTGAGTCTTCCACCATTTAATCTAATTAAATCTAATGATTTAATCTAATTAAATCATGTAATCTAATCTAATGTACTCTAATCATTGATACAGTCATTTCATCACCCTCAGCTCCTCTGAATACCAAAGAGCTGACATGGTTCTACAACTAGGTTGAGGATATTCGGGAGCGATCATATCGATAGCCCGGGTCATCTCCTCATTCCAAGCGGTGGCCAGGACCTCAGCAGGACCACTGGCTAAGCCTGCAGGAAAATCCCCGAAAGACCTCAAAAATCCATCTGGATTCATCAGCCTCTAGGGGCAGACCATCAAATTTGGTCCCCCACTCTTGCAGACATTATAGGTGGTCTGAAGCTCAAAACTGAACCTTGCTGTCCACACCAAAGGAGTCACTACTGGTTCCCTCATCTGCAGATCACTTTCTCCTAACCCAGCACAGAAAATGAGGTCCGAAGTGTGTCCTGCCACATGTGTTGGGCAAGATACTATTTGAGACAGGCCCATGGTATGTATAAACGAATAAGTCATGGAGGATGTGCACCCTAAACTAAGCTTTGGGCCACCCCAAATCATATACCCAAGTCTTGGTGAGGGTGGCCTCTGTGAGACACCACATCATTGGGGTATAAAGACACTGTCAAGTGCACGGTTCCACACCCACTGGGTGTCATAGGACCTCATTCTTTGCTGAGAAAGGTAAAAGGTTAGCATGGGACACATGGAACATATTTCCAGAAATCACAACTGCATTTCTGACACTGGAAGAAGCCTCAGAATATATCCCTGACAATACCATGGTGCTACTTGAAGGGTTTGTAATACTTAAATATGATAGTACTAGTGGATTGTGCAAAATCAATGAGGTAAAACGGCATCTATTTTTACGAAGGTCACAATCCCTGGAGAATATTCCACCAACACAAACAGATCTCAAATAGCACACAACATGGGCAAACTGTCAGGGAGGATATGTATTGGGAAAGAAAAGTGCTGTGAACTGATATACTGTAATTGTAAGAAGGCATGCAGATGCCTATGCAAGTGCCACAGTACCACCCCTAAGGCACAGTGCTTAGACAGAAAAAAAGACAGAAAAAAATTCCTACAACTCCCACACTGGCTGACCGGGGCATGCTGGGAGTTGTAGGAACTTTTCTGTCTAAATGCGCATAGGATTTCACCCTTAATTGCACTTCTTTTAGTCACCATGAAGGTAATTGTTTTCAGGAATTAAATAACAATTGTGACATTAAATGCTTCCTATTCCTTTATTTATTTTTTATTGCATTATATTCTGCCTTTTTTCCTCTTGCAAGGAACTTAAGGCAGCTTACATTATCCTCCTCCTCTCCATTTTATCCTCACAGTAACAGCCCTGTGACGCTGTGAGGTAGGCTGGGCTGAGAGTCTGTGACAGGCCCAAAGCCAACCAGTGAGCTTCCTTGGCCAAGTGGGGACTAGAACCCAGATCTTGTGGCTCCCAGTCCAACATTCTCACCACTACACCACACTCGCTTCCCATGAACGTATGCCATAAACATAACAAATCCCTAGGTTTCCAGCTAACATTTATCCATAAAATAGGAACATGACCATGATGTTTATTTCCCATAAATCATTTTATGTCCTATACAGCACTGATGAGCAGAACATCCAGATGTTTTGGATGACAACTCACAGCATTCCTGACCATTGGTCATGCTGGGAGGAGCTTATGGGAGTTGAAATCCAAAACATCTGGAGATCTGCCTTCTGTCAACCTACCATACAGTATCGATTTCCACATACAACCAAGTAGTACTTGGTTATGTGGGGTTAATAATGTTTGGTGTTAATGTTATTTAATTAATTCATATCCCACCTTTCCATCAAAAACGGCACTCAAGGCGGCTAACAATAATAAAACTTAGGTTAAAAACAAAATCTTTATGAGTACGTGATATTACAAAAATCTATAAAACACAATTAAAAGCACAGCAATAGTGATGGATATAAAATATTAGGCCAGTGATGGATATAAAATATTTTTTCATAGGCAGTATCTCATGGTGTCTCACTGGGAGCCATATCAGGAAAATATCTGGGCATTAATCACTGCATTTCCATGGCAAGTTCCATGCTTTTAACCGAGAGTGCACAGTTTGCTCAAAAATCCTGGCTTAACTGTCCTGCTACTCACAAAGAAGCTTTGTTGAATCTCCTTGCTCTGCCTTTTAATAGACAAAGCCAGTGTAACTGGAAGAGTGAGAAGTAGCCTATTCTTGGACATCAGCCTGTCAGCCACAACAACAAGGGGGAAAGACAGGTATTAGCTAGAGCTGATATGTTATTTTAAGCTCAGCTATATGGCAAACTGAAATTAAGCAACTCACACCACAGCCTGTTGGGATACTGACTGTTCTTTTACCTTTTTACAACTCACAGGAAAGAGGCAATGCTTCTCAAAGATTTCCAAACTCAGTTAGCATCACTTAGCTAAAAGGATAAAGGGGCACAGTGGTGAGGGAAGGAGAGAAGTACCATAGGATTGACAGGTGTCACATAAGCATACTTCACACAAACACAAAAATACAGAATTAGTGGACCAAACCTTTAAATTTCAGCTATATTTCCTTTACACTACTGGAGGGCAAATTTTGATCAGCTGAAGCCAGAACCTTTACAGCTATTGCAACAGAAAAGATTTCCCAGCTGACCACTGCTTTGAACCTGGGAAAACTGCTTCTGGAGAATAAAGAGGGAGATCCACAGGATGATCTTCCTGGATGTCATCCACATCCACAGGATGAACTTAATGTCGTCTTCATGATCATCTTCATTTGTTCACACAGGGGTTGCCTTCTGAGGCTGTGCCCACAAAAACTAATGCTCAGGTGGAAGAGCCCATTTTTAAAAAAAGCTTGTCAGCAGTTCCTCAATAAAATTTTGTAATGTCAGACAAGTTTCTCCAAAGGACAGTGTGGCCCAACTACTGGTCATCCCCTACAATGAGCAGTCAGTGGGGAATGTTGGCTGCATTCTAGGACCCACTCTGAGTTCACAATTGCCTCTCACTAATTTGCCCCAGGATCCTCTGCAGCACTCAGTGGTTCCTCGTCCCACAAAACAGCATGGAAAGTGTTCCCGTCCCTTGAAGTAGGAAGCTTGAAAACTACAGCAGCATGTATAATGCCAGAGCAGCAACGGATTCTTTCAAATAATTGCAACTGGAATACTTTCAAATAAGTGGAACTGAAATACGTTCAGATAATTGAAATATGTTCAAATGATTGAAATACTTCCAAATAAATGAAATTGGAAAATACTTCTAATTGTTTACTGTCAAATATTGAAATTGTATCTTGGGTGTCAGATACAGATATCAAATACTCATAGAATATGCAAGCTGTCAGGGTTCCCCTTATGACCTGGACCCCCTGAGCAACTCCTTGAGGATCTCTTGCCTCCTTAACAGTCCCACCTTCCTTCTTTTAAACAAAATAAAAAATAACATGGGGTTTAGGCTGTAAACGTGGGGTGACTGACACTCTGGACACAGGGTTTAACCACAACAGTTTACTGGTAAATCAAAGCAAGCAAATCACAACTAAAGGTATTTACACAATAGAGCTGAGTGATACAAAAAGGCCTTAAGAGAAAATAAAAGTTGCAAAACACAAGTTCCTTTACCCTAGCTGTACTTAGTCTCTCCATGCTGTTTCTTCCTGCTCCCTCTTCAGGCTCTGGTCTCCCTGACTCCCCTCTTACTGGCTATCTCAGTCTCTTTATATACCTTCCTCCCTCGGAACCGAAAGTACTGTTTCAATCCTGAAGAAATAAAACTTAACTGGTGAAATGAAAATGAAACTTATCTGGGGAAATGAAACTACTCCTCTCAGGGATACCCCCTCCCAACAAAAAACCCCAGGCCTCTAAGCCTGACCTTTTTCCCCCTTTGCCTCTGTAGGCCTCAAACCTTCACACAAGCATTCTGAAACTATCTAGTTAATAATTGAATAAAATTTTGCCAAATAAATTTTTGAGGGGAATGTTAAGACCATATACATTTGGGTTGTATCTAACCATTGTAACAGCACTTTTCTAACATTTTGTGTTATACTGATAGCCTCAGTAGTGCTTTCAGCCACCAGATTCACATCCTTGAGTGTATCAAACTTGATTGCACATGGAACTCATCAGTGTTGAATTAACCCAACTTGCTGTGTAAACAGTTCTTTGCTTTTGACTTAGCAACATGCTCCTCATTATTAAAGGCCTCCATAATGGCATTAAACATCAAGAGTTTATAGGTAAACCTGGTCTGAAAGTTTTGAAGATTTGTCTAAATGCTGGGGTACTTGGGATGGGGCTAAATCCACGTACCCCTTTTGCCTTCCACTGCCACCACCACCTGTTTCACAGTGGCGCCGGGGACAGCAGGGCTTCTGCTGGCCCATGTAGCACTCTCCCAGCTGCTGCCAGCATTATGTTTTCCCTGTAATACCCCTCTGAGTGACACTGTGTCTTCACATATTGTCATTCAGAGGGGTGTGGTCTGTGGGGGAAACTGTAGCTGTCAGCAGAGGCTGCCATTCCCCCTGTGAATGCTCCTGTGAAAGGTGTGCTGTAATGCTGCTGCAGCCAATGAAATTGGGGTAAGTTTGCCCAACACCTGAAATTCACTCCTGGAAAAATCAACAAAATGCCCCCCCTTTCACCACCCTCGAATGGAGCTCAGTTGTCCTTTCCCCCATTGCTTGAAGAACACAGGTGGTCAGTCATTGTCTGTGGTGTTATTTACGACAGTATTGGTGTTATTTCCAGTTACAGGCTGAACTTGATCAAGAATATCAAGACAAATTCAAAAGACTCCCATTGGAAATTCTGGAATTTGTTCAAGAAGCAATGAAAGGCAAAATCAGCGAAGATGGAGACCGCAGCTCTACCACTTCTTCCCTAGCATCTGATGGTGGAAAACTGAACCATAAACCACTACAAAATGAAGAGCCGGAAGATAATCGGGGAAAAGTGTTTGATACTCCCCTCTAGCAACTCCTGCAAGGCCACATACCTAAATTACTGTGGCACGGCAAGTCACCACCTTGTTCCCCAGATAGTCTTCTCTTTGTGAATGACCATTGGGCAGCTTCAGAAATGGAAGGCATCCGAAAGGACAGTATGCGTTTCTGAAAGGAGCAGTCGGTGAGGAAATTCTGTGTTGTTTGTAGGCCTTCTATGTTTTACCAGCTTAATGGAGTAGATTAATAGGCCAGCGCTGCCCTTTCTCTGGCCAGTTTAATATGAGTAGTTTTCCAATCTGGAGCTTTCTGTGGGGACCAGCGTGTTTTGTGCAGGTAAATGTGCATAGACCTCCATGTGAAGCAGCAGTGAAAAAATATTCCAAACACAATTTTCATGACATCCTTAACCCTTTGTTTCCTCCTTTGTAACTGCACCTTGAAAGCTTGTATCATCTTGATAATTGCACTGATTTTTAAAGAAACGTCCTTTCTTTATTTTTATTTCTTTTTTCGCTTTGCAAGCACCAGTAGCTTGCTTTGTTGACAATATATCGGAGAACCATCTGCTTTAAGGTTGTCTGTTAAAACTGTGGTCACTAGCATAAGTTCCCAAGTTGAAATCTCTTCAGATCTCTCTTCAGTGGACCTGTGTTTGTGAATGCGTCATCTGATGTGAGTTCACATAGATGTGTATAGACATGCACATGTATAGACCCCTATGCACAAGCAGAGCATGCAAGTTCTTGCTGAGCCTTCCCTTGTGGCAAAATGAAAAATTCCAGGGTTAAGGACTAATATTTCTGGATCAGCGATAACAACTGGTATCACTACAAAGCAGTCGTTAAATCACAAGAATCTAACTTCATATTATATCTTATTTTCAAATACACATTTGTGGGTTCAAGAGTACCACTTTCAATCATTATTTTTGGGTTGCAATGTGTGATCTAATTATTAAAATGTTATAAACTATAGTATCTGACATGCAGATGTCTCTTCCATAGTTTTAAAAAATGTATAGTCTGCACATGGGAAATGCCATCTCCAAAATGTATATAAAACACAGACATTTTGGAGCTGAAACATTTGTGAAAAGGAAAAAAAAATACTCAGACAGAAGGACACAAAAAATGAACACTTGAGTTCTGGTCCTGCAGTTTATTTATACACTTAACCTTAGGGAGGTTACAGTCCCTCTTGAGTTCAATAGAATTACTTCCCGGATAATATTGAAACCCTAAATTTTGTTCTGATAATCGTAATGACTTTTAATACATAACAGCATATATGTAGTTTGCTTTCCCTCAGGAGTTCAGTAGAAATAACTTATTTTATTTAAACGTAAGCAATAAATAGAGATCAAACTTAAGTTTCAAGTTAAATGCTAAGTGTACATAGGGAGATTAAAACTTTGGCTTTACAGTATTTTCCCCCCTTAATTTACAGTATGCACAAAGAAGTGTTGCACACTGTTTGAAGAGCATCTAAAAGATAAAATGTACTCTGCTTACAATATATGGAGTAATTTAGAGGGCGTAACTCTAAACTGATACTTTCATTTTGATTTTAAGAATATGACTCCTGTCATTTGTTCTACTTTTGCACTTTGAAGATCAATATTATTAATCATTAAATACAAAAACCTGGAAGGGTCAAAGTTTAATGCTGCATTTTATAAGATAAAGGTTAAATAAACTTGTTTTAAGTTAGATAGGATACAATAATAGCAGTATTCAGAAAAATTATAGGACTATTTCTTCGACATGCTTGTATAGTGCAGCTTCAAATAGACTAGGAGAAATACTGATGAACTTTTTAATTTATGAAATAAAAGTTAATGGTTTGACAGAGTATATTAGCTGTAGTTGGTTTTCAGTACATTTGTATTTGACCATTGACTGTACTTACTTTTTTTTAAATATCTGTACAGTGCCCTTTTTTGCAGTTGTAGTTTAGTGTGTAATATTGTATATCTTGCATTGTTCAAACTTACAGTGATATATCATTTACCATTAATATTACTTGAAATAAAGTAAGGTAATGAAAAAAGGAGTCAATGATGTGAGAGTCTTGTGCCTTTTATGTATTTGCCTTGTTATGTGTTGAACATGTGGAAATAAATATACTGTGGACATTTCTGCTTTAGAGAATAGAGCTACATTATATTACACTGAATTCCATTGTACACTTCAGATATTTTCACACTACTGAGAACCATTTTCTTTTATTAGCTTAAGACAAATTTTAGCTCATGAACACCGAACATTTTGAATCTAACATGGTTGTAAGAGATTTCTTTAAGAGACCTAAAGGGACGTGGCTTGCCTTCCTTTGAAACTAATGTTGCTCTTGTACATTGGTATAAACACTGTATGTGATTGGCTGATTGGAAATAGTGATTTGCTTTAAATTAGGGGAAACCTCTCATTTAACATGTATATAATTTAGTTTCTCAGCCTTTTAGATGCATAACTCACATTTTTGTAAGAATCCTATGCAATTTTGTGGCATGATGTTTCTTCCACTTGTAATTTATGTGCTTTCATCACAGATCCAAATAAAATTTCTTAATGCTATCTGTATTTTCTCTCTTAATTGACCAACTTCCAAGCATCTTGCTATTTGGAAAGCTCCCCATACAATGCACAGCCATCGGGGAAGGTTTTGGCGTATTCCAAAACTGTTCATGTGGGGGTTCGCGATATGACACAACGGGCCTTGGCACTGCACCTCACAAATGTAAAGATACATCATGCAGCATGGCCCAGAGTCTTCTACAAGACAAATGAGTACCATGACAATCCTTCAGGGGGTTCTCAACAGGCAAAGCTGATGTGGAAAGGGTTCTCTGGAAGTAGAGGGCAATAGCCAATGCTGCCTGTGCGCCGGCAAGAGCCACCAGTAGCACGATGGGGAGCTAGCGGTTCTTAAAGCAACTGAAAACAAACAGAAATGCTTGTTTCTGAAATGGGGCAGTTTAGCAGAGCTCACAGAAGGGAGCTCTACTAACCTGTCCCAATCTGAAACAAGTGTTTCCGCTACTTTCTGGGGTTGTTTTAAGAAGCACTAACTTCCCATTGTGCCAGCAGTGGGTCACACAGGCACAGCAAAATGAATGGCACCACAGTGGCAGTACCGGCTACTGCTTAGAAGGTTTAAAAGCCACACAGACGTAAAATGGACAGTCAATCAAAAGTTTCCCCATAGCTCCACTTTCACTCCAAGCACTAATCATGTCCTGAGGAACTGACTGAGGTATGTGTTTTTTAGGAATATTGCAAAATTAGGCTGAGGAACATTCCCAGTCTAAGCTTTATTTATTTATTTGTTTGTTTGTTTTGTTTTATTTAAAACATTTGTATCCTGCCCTTATCATTAACATCTCAGGGCAGTGTACAGATAAAATCATTGTACACAGTACAAAACAATAAATTATTTAAACAGCTAAAAACATATTAAACCATGGACAAGCTAATACCAATTAAAATCTAAAACAATAAAACAGTTAAAACAGTGTGCTACTGTTAGGGAATGCATTTAGCCTTCAAAGGCTTTAGTAAAAAGCCATGTTTTTACTTGGCACTGAAATGAGACCAATGTCTGTGCCATTCGGGCCTCCAAGGGGAGGGCATTCCACAACCAGGGTGCCACAGCAGAGAAGGTCCTCTCCCATGTCTCACCATAGTGCATGTCTTGCACTGGGGGGGGGGGGCCCTCCAACAGATCTCAGTCCTCAGGCAGGCATATACAGTATAGGGAGAGGCACTCCCTCAAATAGCGAGGTCTCAAGCTGTTTAGGGCTTTAAATGTCATCACCAAAACCTTGAATTCTGACTGGAAGCGTATTGGCAGCCAGTGCAATCCCTTTAAAACTGGTGTTATGTGATTTTTATAAGATGTTCCAGTCAGCAGTCTAGCTGCTGCATTTTGCACTGGCTGCAATGTCCAAGTCATCTTCAAAGGCAGCCCCACATAAAGTGCATTGCAATAATCTAATCGGGAAGTTACCAGTGCTGTACTACTGTGGCTAGGTTACGCCTGTCTTGGAAAGGCTGTAGCTGGCAGATCAGCCGAAGCTGGCCCCAAGTACTCCAGGCCACGGAGTCCACCTGGAGCTCCAATGAAAGGAATGGATCTAGGAGCACTCCCAAGCTATGCACCTGCTCCTTCAGGGGGAGTGCAACCCCAACCAGGACAGGTCACTTACCCAATTCCCGACCTCGGGAACCACCAATCCACAGAACTTCTCTCTTGCCAGGATTTAGCTTCAGTTTATTGGCCCTCATCCAGCCCATCACAGCCTCCAGGCACTGGTCCAGCACCTTCACTATCCCAGCCGACCCCAACATCAAGGAGAAATAGAGCTGAGCATCATCAATGTACTAGTGAGACCACCCCAAAGCTCCTAATGACCTCTCCCAACAGCTTCATATAGATGTTGAACAGCATGGGGGATAGAATAGAACCCTGTGACACCCCACAGCTTAATAGCCATGGGGTAGAACAGGAATCCCCCAATACCACTCTCTGGAATCGGCTTTAGCTCACTTCAAAGGGAAAGACATAAAAATGACCAACATTTTAATTCTGGCCATAATTTAGCACCAACTATATAATAGCTAGCATTAAATGTTTATTTTGCAGATATGTGTTTACATCTAATTGTCACAGGGAGTAATTGTTTAAGAAGAGTCCTGCTGGAACAGATTGAGGGCCCATCTAGTCCAGTCTCCTGTTTCTAGCAGTGGCAAACCAGATGTCTCTGCTGTTTGTCTGCCAGCAATTGGTATTCAGCGGTATATTGCATCTGCACCTGGAGGTTCTATTTAGCCATCACAGCTGTTGATAGCCCTGTCCTCTATGAATGTGACTAACTCCCTTTCAGAGCCATCTGTGCCAATGCCCATCACTACAATATATGTCAAAGAATGGCTTATTCTTTTGAACTAGCCTGGATATTTATACCCTATGACAGGATTAACCACTGGTGTAAGTGGGCTGCACCATTGATCTCACTAGATACGACCCTGTGCCAGCTATGCATTAATGCCCTAGGATAGGACTTATGGCTGGATAATGGAGCAAACGTTTTCATTCACGCATCTTGTTCCTCTTCATCTTTTAATCTGATGTACTGTCTGGACACAGAAGACAAATATCCAAGCACTTTCTGATATAATTGGATTACCTCTGGAGAAAACATAGTAATACTAAAGCCTACTCCATTATATGCAATACATTTTCTTTAAAACAGCACTCACTAACCAAAGCATAACAATGTCGTAATGCATCATGTTGGTGGCAAATCTAAGCATTAGAGTGGCTCTTCATGCCACAATAATTGATAGAATGAATGCAATTGTACTGTTCGGTCATTGCAGCAATAAAGGACTAGCAAGATACCTGCACAATTTCATAGGCAGAACTGAGAGTACAAGCAGGAGCATATAAAGTTTATGCCCTTGTGCTGGCACAAAACAGACATTATCTCTCTTCTCTTCCACAGCGTAAAGAGATCCTCGTTTCATTTTCATTATTAGCAACTGCCATGGTGAATAACTGAATCCATTCTTTATCTTACTTTTTTATCTGATATGCATGCCTTGATACCATAGTGTGGATTTATACCACAGGACAGGTGATCTCCTACTACAGAACTCCTGTAGATCATCAAAGTTTGCAGAATATTCCCAGCTGAACCAGTAGATCATATAATCATAGGGTTGGAAGGGGTCTACAGGACCATCAAGTCCAACCCCCTGCTCAATGCAATGCAGGAAGCCTGATTCCCAGGTGGTTTCCCATCCAAGTACTAGCCAGGACTGACCCTGTTTAGCTTCTGAGATCAGACAAGATCAGGCGCATCCAGCCCTTTGCTGAGGCTGTTATCCCATATGGTTGAAAAGGTTAATTTCTACTGAATATACTGGTTGTCACTCAAACTCCGATACAGTAAGGTGAGTTAGTGTTAATTATTACAGCCCTTCTCTCCAAATTGGTTTAGTTGTCTTTGTGGGGCCCAGCAACTCTTCAAGCTACCTTGTAATCCTCGCCTACTGAGTTGGCAGTCCAATCCTAGGCATGTTTATTAAGCCCCATTGAGTTCAATGAGACTTACTCCCAGGTAAATTGTGCATAACATTTCAGCCTTAGAGTACTTTTATTTTCGCCTTCGTGTCTTTGCTATTAGTAACAAGCCAAACCATGCCTATTTTGCCAGGCATTAAAATTATTTAGTGGAACCTATTATTCCACAGATGTGGTACTTGATTTTAATTTATGCTGGTGTTTAATAAGTTGTGCTTTTTATTTTGTGTGTGTGTTTTGTTCAGGTGTTTTCATCTCACATGCATAAACTGCCTTAAACTCAACTGCAGCCAGGAAGGTGAGGTAGAAATTAAATAAGCATGAATATGAGTCAGATGAGTTCTTGGTTGAGTGTGTGCATCTAATGAATAATCTTTTCAACTCGGTTCCAGGCTGCTCAACTACAAGTCAATTTACAATTGTTCCCTTGGGGATGTATTTGGTGTGTGCATGCAGTTTGCCATTGCTGACCATCAGCAGGCTTGCAGAACAACGAAAATGGGTATTTCTATTACAGCGTGCCAAAGTTGTCAAGCCTCTTCTGCAGGCTTCAGTGTTCCTCTCTTTGCTTGAGGGAGGAGAGGAGCAGAGCTCTGTATGAAGTATTTTGAATAAATAGTGTGTCTGGTCTTCAGCTTTTTCTCAGACACATGTCTCTGTTGCACCTGACAAGCCCTCCTGTCAAGTTATCTGCATGACCTGTAAATTACATTTGAAAATGGTAACTGCTCTCTTTTCCAGGGTTATTTAGGCCTTGCGTTTTTAAAAAATAAAAAATAAAGCAGCCCCCAAGTTATTTGCATTGCAGTTCTTTCCCAGAAATATATTGTTTCTTGCAGAACAGGAAGAAACCTGTATTTCTGTGGTTTAAAGTGTACATATTTACAACTCACTTGCTTCAGGAAGTAGCAGGAGGCCTTTTTTTACTATGTTTACAATAAAAGCACACCTACAAAGCAATGCCTGAGTCATGGATTATTAGCACAGGCAAGATTACACATACCCCAGATTAGAGGTGAGTCCATGCAATTTCAAGTCATAAATTAAGAGGGGGGGGGGAGCGAGAGAGAGAGAGAGAGAGAGAGAGAGAGAGAGAGAGAGGGATATTTCAAAGTTTTAATCACAGCTAAGCTGAATTTTAGTTCTTATTTTTAAGCTCTGCAATAGGATAAAAATGATACAGTCCTTTCCTCAGCACTACTTGAATTTCCTATCATGTTTGTATTAAGAGGATGTAAAATTGTAACATCTATTCACCGTCTTAAAGTATCAAGCTACTTAAATTTTCCACAGTTCCACCAAAAGAGAGCCTCACTTTTGTTATCTAGCGGTAATATTACTCTGTATGTGGAACGTAATACCCATCTTCTAAGGGTAAAGGTTCTTAATTTCTTCTGCATCCTAGAAAAGTGCAGCTATTGTCTCACTAGCAGCCTGAAGCATTAAGGGCGCTATCCTATGCTTGTTCAGACAGGAAAAAAAAGTCCTACAACTCCCAGCATTCCCCAGCCACCATGGCTGGCTGGGAGTTGTAGGACTTTGTTCAGTCTGAACATGCATAGCACTGCCCCATAAATGTCTCAAGTACACATTCCCGCCACATTTTCTTATTAACACTGACTCTGAAGCTACAGAATAGTTATGCACTTTAGGTAAGAATATGACCCAACTATCCTAAAAACATGTTTGATTTTTGTTTTAAATTGTGTGTGCGTGTTTAAAATTTAGTTTCAGTGTTCTATTTTCCCCGACCGGAATAACTACAAACCTTCTCAAGTGGTTCACTGGTGTTTTCTCATTCCCTAATGATGGCTGCTGTTACCTCTTCACTGGCTCCCATTCATTAGAGAACTGACTAGCAGGCAGAAGCCAGTTAGTCTTCCACCTACACACACGCACACACACACACACACACACAACTGCTGTCAGTAGATAACATAGGGAAGTACCCACTGCTTGTGGGACCCACCACTAGTACAATGGGAAGACTGCAGATCCTTCAGTAAATGCACAGAGGAGAGGAGAGAGATGCTTCTTTCTGGAACGGGGCGGGCCAGCAGAGCTTGCGGAAGGAATTGCCTTAGGATGCGCAACTTCCTGTAGCACAGGTGGGTCCTGCTGGTGCAACAGAAACAGCGGAGGTACAGCCGCAATATAGGGTACTGCCCATAGTGTATTTTCGTACATGGAATATCAATGCGATAAAAGTATCACATAGTTTCATGTGTCATCTTTCATTATGATCAAGTGGTTGATAACTATGAATGCCAATTCACTAGACAAGCATTCCCCTTGTAATGGAATTCAAAAGTAATATGTTATCGTCTCAGGAAATTGCAAATCATCATTGTATCCATAACCATTATTTATGATTACTAAAATTAAGACCAGAAATTATCAAACATCCCGCATAATTCAAATGCAGAGTCCATTATTATAATAATTAATACATCATCTAATACTTAAACAGGTAGCCTAGTTGAATGACTTCTTCCTTGCGTTCTTTTTTGTGAACATGGTACATTGTCAAAAGACGAACTGGGGATCCTTTATCTGTTGCGATTTACTGAAGGCATGCTCACTGAAGCAACCAATGTGGGGATTCAATGGGGCGCTCTTAGGGGAATGCATATTTGCAGAAATAGTTTTTCCAGACCTTTGGCCTAAATGTAGTATAAGGCAATCGATATGCTCTTCTTCTTTTTTGCGCCACGGTTGTCACACAGCCTTGTGTCTTGTCAAGCAAGTTCAAACAGGGATGAGCCGCAGAAGAGTAGTTCTTGCAAGGGTGATGGGGCCTGGCCTTCCATCTCAGGCCTACAGCTCCTCATTGTTGTCCCTCACAATTTATAATCTTCAGCCAAGGATCCCACTCCAGCTCATGTGCAAGGAATAGGCTGCAGGGTGGTAACACTGGTAGCCGGAGTTGGGCCTAGTCCTCCTCCCTTACACTTATGGCTGCTGTTTGTCTCTAATTCATGGTCCTCTGCCAAGAAAGCATTGCAGCACTCTAGTTCACCCACAGGGAATTCTGGGAATAGGCTTCCTATTTAATTCTGTAAATCACTATCCTGAAACTGAAAGGCACAACCTTGTTTCTCTGCTACCTTTCGGCAATATGAACTAATACACTGCGGGCACCCATTCTTGTGGGGCCCCAGGGCACTTTACCCCCTTTGCCCACCCACCCTCAACAAACCCTTGAAGGTGAATATAACACAGAGAGAAATGCTCCAGCTGGAAGCCAGCAGGAGTCGGTCTTTCCACATCCTTAATAGCACCAATGGGCGGTGGGTCCTATCTAAGCTAGGAAAACTTGCATTTGAGAGGATGGGAAATTAGGAAAGGAAGTTAAGAAATCTCTGTCTGCTCTGGGATGCAAAGAGCACCTTTCCCATGAACATGGCTGGGAGCAGGTAGGCATAGGACGGAGCCTGTGTGTCCTTCTCATTCAGGTGGCCAGGTGCTGTGTTGGCCGGTTTCTCTCCTTCAGGCAGGCAGCATCAGCAGGAGGTCACAATGCCATTCTGTCTGCTACAGACAGACTGTCAGGAGGTGCCCTGGCGGCCTCTTTCAGTAGACTCCAATAGCCAACTCAAAACACAGACGAAAGGATTCTTTTCAAGGCTTTAATCCTTTTACATCTTAATGACCCTTTCAGATGCTAATCACCAGCGACTAAGCAAGGAACAGCAGGGTGGCCTATGCGCCGAGTAGGCAGTTGGTCCCCGTTTGAAGGAGAGTCACTTAAAGGCCCTGAACTTATGGGCTAGGGAGAGATCCTCCCTCTTTCCCTTGGGTCCACGGGAGGCGGCCATTTCTTGCGTGCCAAACGGGCGCTACGCCTCCTTTCCATGCCCGCCATCGCTCGTCGCTCCCTGCATCTGCGTCGAGCATCTAGCAAGCCCCCCTCCCGCACTTCCTCACTGCTAGGATCACTATCTATCTCAGGAATGCCGGCAGGAGGAATCTCTGCCAGCTGCTGTGCCTGTGAGGGATGAGCTGGCTCCTCTCCCACGGATTGCTGATCCTCCTCCGAATCAGAACTTCTCTGGGGTTCTATCGGCTCAGTTTCCACCCTGACACAGACTCTTTTCTCCTTCCCTTCAGGTGGACAATATTTGAAGGAGAGAGAGAGCATTGGCCACTTTCTCTCTCCTTCAGAGAAGCAGCAGCAGCAGCAAGAGGGCATCTGGGTCAGTCAGACTTACAGCAGGCAGCATCAGCATGAGGTTGCAACAACGGCCAGCCTCCCTCTGCTTCAGGCAGGCAGCATCAGGGCACAAAGGCTAGTCTTCCTCCTCTAGGCAGGCAGCATCAGTGTGAGGTCACTGTGGTCAGCCTCTCTGGAGGCAGGCAGCATCAGCATGAGGTGACAAAACGGCCACTCTCTCTCTCTTTCTCTCTCTGAAGAAGGCGGCAGCAATTTCCGAAGATGACCTCTCTCTTAGGGATGTACGAGAATTTTGTTTATGTCCGTAAATCATGCAAACATGTCTCATTCGCCGTCTTGAGCATGAACATGTGCAAGAGCGTATATGCTCAAAAAACGTTTGCAAGTTCCTGAACATGCATTCACACTGAAAAATGCACATTTTCAGACTTTATTCTGTGGGAAGGAAGTGCGCATTTGGGTAGGATCTTTTTTTAAATGCACATTTGTCCTGCTCAAAATGTGCACTTTTCCTGTTCAAATGAAATTTAAAAAGAGCACCATCGAACACTAGAAACGAGGTGAGCCAATCTTCCAGATAGTGTTTGGAGAACCTCAGCCACTGGAAAATCACTTGTTTACCCCCTGTCAGGAGCACCCTTGCTGCCTTCTGAAATCCTCAAGTAGCCAGAATCAACATGCAGACAACAGGGCTCTTTTCCAAGGCTTTATTTCCATTCAACCTAACGACGCTTACAGATGCTAATTGCATGAGCCTAATGAGGGAAACTTAAGAGAGCTGCCTACTAGGGGTTTCTAGCCTTAGTGAATCAGTTGGTCTCCATTTGGAGGGAAAAGGCGGGAAGCCTCTGAACCTAAGGGCTAGGAGGCGAAAGTCCACCCCTTTCCCATAGGGCATCGGGGCACAGCTGTTGACGTCGCGTCAAGCGGGCTGAGTGCCTCCTCTCGGCACCCTCCATCTCCCGCTTGTCCCTGCGCCAGCGCCTAGCGTCCCAAAGCTCCAGTTGTCCCTCCCGCTGCCTGCCAGGGTCACTACCACTCTCAGGAATGTGAGCAGGGAGGGGCTCTCCCCCTGGACGCGCCTCTGACCAGTGCGCGGGTTCCTCTCCCACGGTTTCTGTCTCTTCCTCAGAATTAGGGATGTACGAAAGTCACTTACCTTTTCGCGGATTCTGTTCATGGGGGGGGGTTCCATCCCTCTTCCCGGAATCCTTGACGGGGGGGAGGCAATCCAGTCCTCCCCCCCAGAATCCTTGATGGCCGGCTGTGCTCCGCAGTGGCTCCATGGAGCAGCCAGCCAGGCCCAGGCCAGGGCTGTCCACAGCCGGATTTCCCGCCGCAGAGGGCTCTGGGTAAAAAAAACCACACACACACATACGCAAATGGCAGTGGCTATGGCCACCGCCATTTGCATTCCTTATTTTTCACTGTCTTAGTTTACGTAAATATTTACGTAGACTAAGACGAAGAGAAAGGGGAACGCAAATAGCGTACTGGGCGCTATTTGCGTTCCCCTTTCTTGTCTTCGTCTTAGTCTACGTAAATATTTACATAGACTAAGATGGCGAAAAATAAGCAACGCAAATGGCGGCGGCCATAGCCACCGCCATTTGCATACACTTCTTTTTTCTTTTTAACCCAGCTGTGATAGGCTATGCAAGTCTTTACGTAGCCTATCACTGATGTAAAAAAAAAAAGATGAGACTGCAAATGGCAGCGGCAGCAGCCGATCAGAAGACCAGCTGCCGCCTCTGCCGAAGCCGCCGCTGGAGCCGCCGCCATCCGGAACATCCACCCCAGGTAAGTCTCATCCTGGGGGGGATCTGTGGGGGGTGGGAGGGTGGCAGGCTGTTCCGTCACGGAGTTTGGGGGGCCGAATGCACTGGCATTCGGCCTCACCGAGATCCGTGGCGGAATTCTCTGACATCCCTACTCAGAATCAGAACTGCTTTGGGGCTCTATGGCCTCTGATCCAACCCTGACACCCACCCGTTCTCTCTCTCTTCCCCTCTCTCCCCGCTCTGTCTCCTGGCACATGTGGGCACAGGGTCCAGTGTGTCTTTTTCAGGTGGACAGCAACTGCCTGAGGGTATGTTGGCCAGTTTCGTTCAGGTGAGAACATCAGCATCAGAGTCCATAGCTCAAAGTCAGCCTTCCGGCAGGCAGCTCCAACATGAAGTCACAATGGCTAGTCTTTCTCTTTCAGGTGGACAGTAGTCGGCCGGGGGTTGCATTGGTCAGTCGCATACTCACTGAACCAGATTGCAGGAGGTACTTGTGGGCACAATTTCACCAAGACAGGCAGAACCAAGAGTCTGCAGTTAAGCAGGGCCTCACCTCTTAGGTTTGTGGCCTTCAAGGAGGTGGCAGCAGACAATGGGTAAAGACAGGAATTGTCCAGCACCCCAAGTTATGAATGCTTGAGGAATTTTACCGTTGTGAAGTCTGGTGTGAACTGACCTGATCCACACCTCCTGGACTAACACAATTTCACACTTCTCCACGTTTTCCGAGGCACTTCGGGGCTCAAAAAAAGTAATGGCATGCAGTTACAGATCTGTATTTTGCAATACAGTACATTTAGAAATGTGCCTTTTGTGAGTAAATATGTTTTTACGTGCATATTTAAATACGTAATACACATTTTCAAGCAGATTTTAAAACCCTGCATTAATGGGGAAATGGGATGGAAAGAATTTATGAATGAGTACATGCAAAATGGTCACGGACCAGAAATAAACTGATCTGTCCATCCCTATGCCAGATACAGCAAAGTTTCAACTTGAAGCATGGGTGGTTAGGCTAGTGAGTACAATGGAGAGGGCCTTTTCTGTGCCAGCCCCGCAGCTCTGGAATCACCTTCCATCAGGGGTTAGTCAGGCCCCTTCTTTGCAGGTCTTCAGGAAAGCTCTGAAACCCCATCTGTTTTGGCTGGCCTTCCCTTAAGTCTGGGCCATTGGTTTTTACTAGTAGGCTTTGTTTTCATTTATTTTAATTGGCAATCTCGTTTTTCATGGATTTTATTGAAATATATTTGTATGACAATTTATTTTTATTGTATCCACTTTGTGTTGTTTTTATCTTTTATGCCTCCTTGGGAGAGTTCCATCCTTAAAGGTGGCCTAGAAATAATTTTAGATAGATAGAGATAGATGTACCTTCAGGAGGGGGGAAGGGGGGGACAGATTAGAGAGAAAAGGGGGAGGGGGAGAGAGAGAGAGAGAACAGATGACAGCTATTGGACATAGGAGCAGTAAAAAGAAAGGAGGAGAAAGAAGAGAGGGAGACTGGCAATGGGGCAGCCAGTATTTGGACAGGAATAGTGGGGATCCGGGGGGGGGGGTTATGCAGGTAGGAACAGACATGGTCAATCAGGACCTGACAGTGCACCACTGACCCCAAGTCACAGGGGAGGCTCAGGGAACCCAGCAATGGAAGGTTAACATTCAAGAGCAGCAGCTGCTAGGGAAGGGAAAGGATTAGGAAGAACAGGACAGGAGAACGCATAAGACAAACAGACTGAGACAGAGAAGATGAAAATGAAAAGCAAACATTGCAGTCAAAACAGAACAACACCTGGGTAAACCAAAGAAGAAAGAATGAAGTACAGAGATAACATGTAAACAACAACAACAACAATACAGCAACCACAAGTGGGTTAAGAAGGGGGTTATGATCTGAGGTACAATACTGGAAGAAGAAAAATTCAGTCAGACACTGAACACAAAATTACCAGCCAACAGCATCTCAAAGCAACAGTCCCTTGTAGTAATAGCCTTCATTTTGTCTTCCCGCAAGTACCCCTAGGTGGGAATTGCCAACTCCTGGCACTATTCTGGCAGGATTTCTCTGGGTGTATCATAGTGTTGACTAATGTGCTTGTAGGAATGTGTGCCAGGAAAGCCGGCTCTTTGGGGGCTTGCCGGACTTCTGTGGCACACCCGACTTGGCTTGCTTTTGCGAGCTGCACCGCACCGCGTGGTTTCCCTGAATTCTGGGGACTTTTTAACACACTTTTTTTTGTCTTGGTGGTAATTTGTGCAAGTAGAGATTTGCACAAATTACAACTGTAAATTGCACAAATCTGCACAATTTGCATAAATTATGGCTGTAATTTGTGCAAATTATGCAAATTCCTGCAATTTACAGCCAAAATGTGTCCAAATGATTTTTTATGCAAAAAATAAGAATTTACGGAAATTCCACCAGCTGGTCCACCTTGTTGCGCAACAAGTTGGACCAGCTGGCAAAAGGCAGAATGGAGTCAGGGGGGCCCAGCTGACAAAAGGCCCTCGAGCTCCACACACACACACACACACCGCCAGATTCCTCTGACATCCCTATGTGTTTGTGATGCTAACAGGCCAGCATGAGTGTGAATCATCATGACCCTCACCTCTCTCTTAAATGACTACATTGTTTTTGCATCCCCACCAGTAGGCAATGCTAAAACAAAGACTAAATTTCATTTAATTAATGCAACAGCTTAAACAACATTTACTGATTTAGTTTGAATTATTGTATTAATTAAAAGCAAATGCCTGTCTCTATAGTACTATTTGGGTGTTCTAATCCCTATTAGAACACCCAGCTAGCTCCGCCCCTTTGCTAACTCCACCCCTCTGTCATAATTCATTGTCTCCGCCCCTGCTGTGCTCCATTAGTTAAAGCAGCCTTCTGCAACCTGGTGCTTCCAGGTGTGTTGAACTGCAACTCCCAGAATTCCCAGTGAGCATGGCCAATTCAACTTCTGGAGGGCAACAGGGATGGAGTCAGACGGAAGAGAGCTAGCACTTTCCTCCCTGTTCTCCCTCATGTGATTCTAATCATGTGGGAGGATTAGAATGCCTGAATAGGGTTTACCATTCACCAGCAAGGTCTCCAATTCTGCTGCTTAAAATCTTGTTTTACGATTTGGGGGTGAGCTGGATAACCTTTTGGGTTCTCTTCCAGCCCTGTAATTCTGTGATTGTAAAAAGGGACTGTGAAGGTAGTCAAAGCCAGTTGAATAGGTCTGGTCAAGTGCATTTGATTGAAAGACAAACTAAGGCAATTGGTTGCCATAGGGACTCATTGTTAGTCCGAACTTCTTCCTGTGGATGATAAAATAGCAAGGGAGTGTTTGGGGAGGAGGGCTTACCTTCCCCCATCCCTGATGATATCCTCAAAGGGTGTGTGGGTGTGTGTAGAAGCCTAAACTGGCAGTTTTGGAGGAAGGCAAATGGAGAGGATGGGAGCACAGAACTGGCTCTGGAAGCATCTTTGGATGTTGGCTGCTCCCTTAGCAAAGTTGATGCAAGAGTGGCAGATTTTGGCTATCTGTTGGAGTGTTAAGCTGGGCCCCTCCATCTCTCCTCAACATGCATATACAGTCAGGGCCAGAAATATTGGAACACAGATAACTGTTTTGGCAGTTGGCCTCTGTACACCACCACATTGAAGTTGAAAGGAAACACACCCAGATGGGAGTGAAGGCAGGACTTTCAGCTGTAATTCAAGGGGGCTGACAAAAGTGGGGCACTAACCATTCAGGAAGAACAGCCAGTGGCATACACACACACACACACATCGTTGATGGCTCATAAGTAATGGAACAAATGGCTGACAAGCAGCTGCATGGCCAGATGTGGTCTGTTTCCTGGGTGCTCCATGACCAATCAAGAAGATAAAAGGCTTGGAGGTGGTTCTGAGTGTTACATTGGCATTTGGTAGCTGTTCACTGGAACTCTGAACATGAAGTCCAAAGTGGTGTCCATGCGAGTGAAGGAGGGCATCATTAGGCTGAGGAAACAAAATAAACCCATCAGAGAGATAGCAAAAGCAGTGGGAGTGGCCAACACAACAGTTTGGAACATCCTGAAAAAGAAGGAATTAACTGGCAAGCTCAGCAACAGCAAAAGGCCTGGAAGACCACGGAAGACAACTAAAGTGGATGACCGCAGAATTCTGCTCATGGTGAAGAGGAACCTTTTCACAACATCTAGCCAGGTCAAGAATGCTCTTGCAGAGGTAGGCATGTCATTGTCAACATCTACAGTCAAGCGACGGCTTTATGAATGTAAATACAGAGGCTTCACAACAAGGTGGAAACCACTGGGAACGCTCAAGAATAGACAGGCCAGGTTAGCTGAAAGTCCTGCCTTCACTCCCATCTGGGTGTGTTTCCTTTCAACTTCAATGTGGTGGTGTACAGAGGCCAACTGCCAAAACAGTTATCCTTGTTCCAATATTTCTGGCCCTGACTGTACATATATCAATGACCACAGATACTATAAAACACCATAAGCATCCAGTGACCTTATTCCAAAGGAAACGAAAGCTGGGTAAGTGTCGTGCCCCCGAAACTTCTCACTGCTCAGAGAGCCTGTGTGGTGTAGTGGTGAGAGTGTTGGACTGGGAGTCGGGAGATGAGGGTTCTAATCCCAACTCGGCCATGAAGCTCACTGGGTGGCTTTGGGCCAGTCACTGACTCCCAGCCTAACCTACTGCTCAGGGTTGTTGTAAGAATAAAATGGAGAGGAAGTGAATCACGTCAGCTGCCTTGGGCTCCTTCCAAGAGGAAAACAAACAGGCTAGAAATGTTGCTGTTGTTAGAGGTGCATGCACCAGTGTTATTTTTCTGTTCCCAGTGGTGTAAGTGGCCAGTTCCTGTGTAAATCTTTTCTTGCCTCTGCTAGCAGAACAACCATCGTCTCCAATGTGTGCTCAGCTTGGAGGGAAGGGAAGGGAAGTGGCAGGGAAAACATACAACGACAAAAGGCCCAAACAGCCCCACTCATGGTCAGTGCAGAATGGGGTGTGAGATAGATCACTGAGGTAGAGAGGGCTATAGACAGCAAAGGAAAACAGGAGAGAGGGACAATGAGCAACAGTTAGCATCTGGATCACACAGGCCTTGGACCTGGATGTCCACTAATTGTATATGAGGGAATGAATGAGAGAGAAGAATGAGTGAGTAGTGACTGGAGGCTCAGTCAGTGCTCATGTCCCAGCCTCCTCCCCACACGGGATGGAGAGGGAGGCTGCGTTGTCTGTGAATATACTTCCCAGTTCCCCTTGGGGGTTGTAGTGGAACACAGAGGGTCTAGTGGGTGTTTGGCCTGCTCCATGCATCCGGGAGGCAATCCTGAAGGCAAAAGTGCTCCTGTCCTGAGTGTTTGGCCGGCAGTGGCAGTGGTAGGAGTGCAGTGCACCACAGCCAACAGCCGCACCACAGACGTCTACAGCCAGAACTGTTCTGGATCTATATTCTCACTACTAAATCTCCAGTTGGCTTAAATGAAGAGATGGACTGGATAGTTATGCAGTAAGATTACCACTAACGATAGAGCTCTGTAGATTTTCTTTTTTGGCCATTATGTGTGATTTAGTGTTGAAAACCTGGTGTTCTTTCTAAATAATCTTCTGCTAATAGTTTCTTTTGGATGGGTGCCCTTTAAGGCACTAACTGTGACTCCATTAGGCTCCATCCCTTACTCCTGTGTTTTGATGTTTTAGCATTAAGTAGCAGGTTCCAAGTTTCTTCAGCTTGTGAGGATAGTTTGAAGGTCCTTGCTAGGGTAGCCTCTGGAGTGACCTCATAAGCTTCTAGAGTAATTTTTTGAATGAGTATGCTGTTTTTATATTTGAGAACTTGTGTGTTTAAATGTATGTATAAATCGCTATACTTCTAAAAGACGTTTTCAGGATTACCGCAGTTCCTTGCCTTCCTCAGCACTAGTCACCTATAGTGGAGCCTCAGGCCCCTTCTCTGCTTTGCTATTGCGATTAGGGACGGGTGACCTCCCCCGCGTTCTCTTCGTGCACCGCTCGCCAGACCCCCGCTGCTTGCCCGGCCCTGCCGGGCATGCGAGGTGAGGCACCAGACAGTCTGCGAGTGCCTGGTGAGCGGTGCCCCACTTTCTTGCGAGCTGCTGTTTTACGCAAAATGGTGGCCGTCATGATTTATGCAAAATTGTGGGTGCAAATGGTCTAATTAGGCCACTGTTGCGCTGTTGATGGGGGCATGACCAGGTACTGAAGTGGTATACTGTACTATACAGCATAAATGTGTTCCTCCCCTCCTGTGCCACTCACAACTCCACTCTGTTTCAGCTGTGCCACTGGTGTATCCTGTACAGTGGCAGTGTATCTGGTATTTCATCGTTATGGCAGTATTTATTTATTTATTTATTTACAACATTTGTATACTGCTCCACATCTAAACAGTTTCCACAGCAGTGAACAAGATAAAAAGTACAAAAGATAAAAAGAAGAAACATATTAAGATTATTCTTCAAAAAACAGAGTGCCAATAAAATTGAGGCTGATCACCCAAGGAAGGCTTCCTGGAAAAGAGCTGTTTTCGGCAGGCACTGAAAAAAAACCCAGTGTTGGTGCCTGCCTGACCTCCAGAGGCAGGGAGTTCCATAGGAAGGGAGCAACCACCCTGAAGGCTCTTCGGGTGGACTCCAGTCGGGCCATAGGTCCATGTGGAACCACCAAGAGCATGCCCTCTGATGACCTCAGTGACCGGGCAGATTGATAAGGAAGAAGGCACTCTCTCAGGTATCTTGGTCCCAAGTTGTTTAGGGCTTTGTATGCTAGCAGCAAAACCTTAAAACTGGCCCGGTAGTGCATAGGCAGCCAGTGCAGTTCTCTCAGCAAAGGAGTTCCATGCTGAAAAGGGACAGCTCCTGAGAACAGCCGAGCTGCTGCGTTCTGCACTAACTCCAGCTTCCAGAGCAGCCTTAAGGGCAGCCCCACATAGAGCACATTGCAGTATTCCAGTCTTGAGGTTACTAATGCCTGTATCACTGTAGCCAAGCTATCCCTGTCCAGGAGAGGCCATAGTTGGCAAGCCAGCTGAAGCTGGTAAAAGGTACTCTGAGCCACCATGGCCACTTGGGCTTCCAGCAACAGTGATGGATCTAAGAGTACCCCCAGACTATGAACCTGATCTTTCAGAGGGAGTGCAACCCTGTCTGGAACAGGCAATGAGCCTACCTCCTGGACCCAGGAACCACTCACCCACAGGTAGGGATGTACGAAACACCTACCTGGCTCCATGCCGGGCAATCTGCGGTGGGGAGGAGGCGCTCCATCCCTCCCCCCCGGAACCCTGCCCTGCCAGCTCCACTCCACGGCCAAGCTGCAGAGCCGCCGGCCAGGTCCGGCCGCCTGCAGCCAGACATCCGGCCACTGGGCAGCCCTGCAGGGACACAAATGGGCTGTCGTAGCCACCGCCATTTGCATCCCTGTATTGAGCTGTGATAGGCTACGTAAATACTTACGTAGCCTATCACGACCTCTGCAGGGACGCAAATGGCGTCCCTGCTTTAGCCATGATAAGCTATGTAAGTAGCCTATCGTAGCCGCCGCCATTTGCGTCCCTGTATTGAGCTGCGATAGGCTATGTAAATATTTACGTAGCCTATCACGGCAGGGGGGAAAAACCCAGTGTACACAAATGGCGGTAGCCACCACCATTTGCGTACGCTGGGGTTCCCCCCCCCGCGCCGTGATAGGCTACGTAAATACTTAAGTAGGGATGTATGAAAGTGACTTACCTTTCTGTGGATTATGTTGATGCTGGGGGGGAGGCGTTCCGTCCCTCCCCCCGGAATCCTGGCTGGGGGGGAGGTGCTCCGTTCCTCCCCCCCAGAATCCTGGCCGGCTGGCTCCGCTCCGCAGGGATTCTGCGGAGCCGCTGGCCGGCTCCACCAGCAGCCGGACGTTCGGCCGCTGGCTAGCAGGGACGCAAATGGCGGCAGCCGTAGCCACCGCCATTTGCGTCCCTGCAGTCAGCCGTGATAGGCTACGTAAATGTTTATGTAGCCTATCAGGGCTGATTTAAAAAAAAAACAAAAAGCACATGTACGCAAATGGCGGCGGCCATGGCCGCCGCCATTTGCATTCTTTATTTTGGCACGTCTTAGTCTACGTTAACATTTACGTAGACTAAGACGGCGAAAATAAGGGGAACACAAATAGCGTAGCATCTACGCTATTTGCGTTCCCCTTATTTTCGCCATCTTAGTCTACGTAAACGTTTACGTAGACTAAAACGTGCCAAAATAAGGAATGCAAGTGGTGGCACCCATGGGCGCCGCCATTTGCGTACGCGTGTTTTTTTTTCCTTTTTAATCAGCCGTGATAGGCTATGTAAACATTTACATAGCCTATCACGGCTGACTGCAGGGACGCAAACGGCGGCGGCTATGGCCGCCGCCATTTGCGTCCCTGCTAGCCAGTGGCCAGATGTCCGGCCGCTGGCGGAGCCGGCCGGCGGCTCCACAGAATCCCTGTGGAGCGGAGCTGGCCAGCCAGAATTTCGGGGGGGAGGGACGGAGCGCCTCCTCCCCCCCACCATGAATGTCACCCTTCGAAAAGGTAAGTGACTTTCGTACATCCCTAATTCACACCGCGCATTTTGCCCATCATGGTGCTGTAGTGATGTACAAAGTGCACATTTCTAACTTGCTGTGGAATTCTTCATTCTGTTGAACCATCAAAACTGTAGGACCTCTGTGTTGTATGGAAGCCAGAAAGTCTACTCCCAGGCAGACCTGTACATTCCAGGGCTGTTGCAGTTTAATGAGGTCAAGGATACCTAAGTAATGTATGACTCCTGTTGTGCCAGCAGGGATCAGGTTGAATGGAATTTGTTTAAAACTGTTACTGATTTTACACAGCATCAAATACTTAACAGTATGGAACAACTGAACTTTCTAGTATAATAGCAAAAGTAGACCTGCTATAAAGCCTATGCAAAAATGATTGACTCCAGAGAAGGGATGAGTGAGAAATTTGTTATGTCAGTTTTTAAATGTCAGTTTAGCAAATTCACACCTTCCGAGCCAATATGCGAGCCTAGACAGTTGTATCCCCAAATCCACACTTTTCCAAGCTTGGTGATGCAGTTTGCCAGGGGGAAAAAAAGTGCACAAAAAATTGCGTATTAGTAAAAAGTTTGCACAAAATGTGTATATTGGGGGGGGGGGAAATGTGCACAAAACTGCAGTACATCAGTGAAAAGTACTTGGCGTGTGTGTGAAATGCATACATTAGAAAATACACACATTTTGAAAAATGCTCACCCCCAAAATAGGAATTTCTGTGTAGAGTTTTTAAACAACACAAACACACTTGCACACATATGTGGACACAGGACAAATCATGCTTAATTCTGAACATCTTGGTTAAATCCAAGCATCACTTTTTTACTGCTTTATTCCTTGTCTGCTCAGAAATCAAAGTGCACTGACCAAACAATTGGGGGGGGGGGTACAGTATGTAGCATTTCCAGTAAAAAACTCATTACAAATTTCTCTCCCTGCCACTTTCCAGTGCTGAGAAACTGCAGTTCCTTCCAACATTGTCAGTTGCAATGTATTGTGTTTCTGCTTTCAATAAATGTGATGACAGATTTCACAAATCTTTCATTGTGCCTTAATACAAATCTTCTGGAGAACCTCAAATATATTTCCATTCTGACGCCTGTGACAGACTGTTTCCCATGAGAAAGAAGGAAAAGTGGCAGTGTACATTAATGGAGTTTACTGATCTTTCTCAGGGGAGGTTTAACCAAGGAAGTTTGAAAGGTTTTCTAGCTCCACTGTGACAGGTGTTGCTAATTGATTTCAGTGTCTATCTAATGGGAAGCTTTATTGATTAAAGTAAAATTTTAGCTTTTCTAAAAACAACAAGCCTATCTTCATGCAGCAGCCTAGCTCAACTTTTCACAGCAAGTGTGCACTTTTCAAAAACGCCAGATGTGTGTTCTTTTCTGTGCAATACCACATACTCCAATATCGGAAAGTGATCACTCTATATTTGTCTACAAATGGTGTAAATTTAGTATTTTTATGAAAAAGTGCCCAATTTTTGTATGAGTCACTGTCTTATACTATGCTCAAATTGAAACTTTTCAATTGGGTGTGCATGCACACACATGTGCAATACCACATGCCTCCATAGCTAAAAATGATCACCATGTATTAGCCTATAAATGGTGTAAAAGTGGTGCGTTTAAGAAAAGGTGCGTGATTGTTATATGAGTCACTGTGTTTCATGTCATGCTCAATTGGCTGTGCATGTACATAAGTGTGCAATATCATGTCTGCATATTAATCCACAACTGATGCAAATGTAGTGCTTTTCTGGAGAAGTGTTCTTAGAATTCAGTGGAGTATGATAATTTCTATTAGAAGATTAACAGTGCGATCTATACACATCTCCTCAGAAGCCAGTCCCGTTGAGTTAAATGGGACTTACTCCCAGGTAACTGTGTTTAGGATTGCAACCTCAGGCTGAAATCCTAAGAACACTTAATTGGGATTAAAGCTCATCAAGCTCTTTGGGATTACCCACAGATTTACTTTTGAGGAGATGTACATGCGACTGCATCATATTCCGGTAAAGGTGTCCCCAACCAGTCGTGTCTGACTCTAGGGTGCGGTGCTCATCCCCGTTTCTAAGCCGAAGAGCCAGCGCTGTCCGAAGACGCTTCCGTGGTCATGTGGCCGGCATGACTGAACACCGAGGTGCACGGAAGTTTACCTTTACCTTTACATACGATTGCATCATATTCCGTGAGGCAGCACAGAAGTGCGGGGAGGTCGGTTCTGGAAAACAGGATATCCTATGGCCGTCTAGCCGCTGTCTAGCGGCCATAGGATTGCTCCCTCGGTGAGCTTAAGATCACTTTTTCATTCAGCATGCCTGAAGGATTAGATGTCTAATTTTTTGAGGGCATCCCTTCAAATTAACAGGAGTGCCCTGCGTCAGAAGTTTAATGGCACAGCAAATAGATTGGCAGAGGTCTGACTCTTACACCCAAACAATTGAAAACCATTAAAATAAACCTTTACTGTTATTGTAATAAGTTCTCTTTTTGTCTTCTCAGGCATATCATGGATGTTTTATCATGATTTCCCAGGTGAAGGGCATTGTGGTGTAGTGGTTAGAGTGTTGGACTGGGACTCAGGAGATCCAGGCTGAAGTCCCCACTCGGCCATGGAAGCTCACTGGGTGACCATGGGCCAGTCATTGACTCTCTGGTAACCTACCTCACAGGGTTGTTGCAAGGATAAAGTGGAGAGGAGGGAGGACTATGTAAGCCACCTTCGGTTCCTTGCAGAGGAAAAAAGGCAGGATATAAATGTAGCAACAACAAAGATATCTGCCTCCACCGAAAGCAGTCTTAGTATTTCACCTTGTGGCATCAGCGCTGTTGCCCTTGAGGGTGGTGGAGCACCCTTGCATAGCTGCATGGCAGCCAAAGATGCAGCAGGGCCAGCAACTTTTCTTGTCACTGAATCTCTTTGACAGCTGGGGGGTGGGGGTGGGGGACAGAATCCTACCTGCCTAAATTCTCCCTATAGTGCAGCTATTAAAGCCTCCAGAGCCCTATAAGCCAGGAGCTGAAAAACATAAGCAAGGCAATGAAGAGCTCCTGTTCATAAAATAGATGTACAGCAGCCTTCCCCAACCTGATGCCCTCCCAATATTTGGGAATACAGGTGGTGGTTGGGACAAAACAGAACTGAAGTCCAAAACATTTGGAGGGCACCACGGTAGGGCAAGCTGATGTAAAACCTGAGCCTATGCATGTTTACTGAGAAGTAGGGATGTGCAATGGATTCAGATGAACTCCGAACGAAAGCGGGCAGCTTAAGTCCAGTTCTGTTGGGTCCCGAGTTGAAGTGGGGCTCCTACAAAGCCAACAGAACTGAACCCTGTGCTACAACAAGGCTTGGTCATCCATTTGTGTTTTGGAGACAAACAATACACCTGCCTGCACACACTTCATGTCTCCTGAAATAACTACAGAGTAACATCTTAGTTTGCTTCAATGTTCCAAATGTTGCAAGGGGAGGAGGGAGTTCAGCTGGGTGACTGATATGCCCATCTTCTAATCCTAGGGCATGTTTTACCAGTGGCACCAATCAATGTGGTATGGGGGAGGAACTGATTCTATTGTCTAGCGGCAGGGTGGTTTACTGGAAGGAACTTGGATCGTTCGTTTGTGAATAGTGTGGGCAGGGTGGGATGACTTGCTTCTGGCTTGAGGCTTGGCTTCAACTTTGGTTAGGATTTCATTCACAAACCCTTTCCTACTCAAATGTTTTCCCATACTTTTTCCTGCGACCACTTTCATTTCTCTGTGGTGTGTGTGTCTGTGTGCCTGTTTGAGCATCTTTTTACAATTAGGCAGTGAATCCATTTCCCCCTCCCCTAGTTAAGAAAACCACAGGGATCATTTCCCCCCTGCCCCTCCCCAAGTTGGAGAGCTCCCCTTCCACATGAACTGCTGCTCCTATCCTTCTGAAACTTGGTAAGATTATTATTTTGGGATACCTCTAGGCTGCCTGTAATTCAATTGTCAGAGTAAAGGTCCACAAGGGACATAGGGGGAATAAGCATCCCTCTCCCCCCCCCCAAAAAAAACTGTCAAGGCTGCTGTTATACAACCGCACCTATTGGTCTGAAATTTGGCAGTCTTGATCCCCTCATAGCACAATGACCCTACACATATTTTTCTGACATCAGCAGGTGTAACCCCCTCCTGAGGGGCTGCTCTACGTGCAAGTATCATCTGATTCTGACCAACAGGAAAAACATTACAGCCATTTTTAGATTTCCCTTGCTAGTCAGTGGGAAGCACAAAGATTCAGTTTTCCGAACCCTGGCACTTTCTGGTACTGCCATGGTACATGCTTTAACTTCTCTTCAGAAATCTCTGCTTCACTCCACTTGGTTTTCAACTATGGTAGTGCTGTGATTATTTCATGTAACTTTGTGAAATACTCCTTTTACCTCTCTGGTCTTATTGGTTTCACCATCCCTAACATAGGTCTTCTCAGCTTTCCAGTAGTTCCGTAACCACTTGAATAACAGCATACACTATCCCCAAACTGTGTCTTCTATGGGGCCTTGTATCCTGCTTTACAGAGGATAGTCCTCTATTTGAAAGGGTCTCCAGCTCAAGTCCAATTTGAACATAAAGAACCATAGAAAGGGAGAACAAGCAGTGGCTTGAAATTGCCCATCAACAGTGAGCTCCTAGACAGCAGGGCTGAGTAGGCACACATGTCACCTGCTCACGATCTTCCCTACTGTGATGAGATGTATTGTATTTATATTTAAATTATAGTAATTATTTCCAAATTTGCATCTATATACATGGTTACAAATCCAATCCTCCCCCCACTCCCCTTTTGTCAAGATTTGAGCCCAGTAAGATCAAAGCCCAACCATAAGCTCTCCCTCTGTGGGGACACAGCAACTCATGGGCAGGGGGAGAGGAAGTGGGCATGACAGATGCAAAGATCAGACATCAGGTCAAGAGGGAGGAGCAGAAAGTAAGGCATTCTACCAGGCTGGCCCATCACAAGAAGTCTCTAGGGTAAGGCCCTCCCTGAGGATGTAACTGGGAAAGCCTTTCAAGTTCTGTACTGCAGGGTGGTGCCAGATTTGCAGCAACTGCTCTCCTAACCATAGTGCATCTCTCAGAGGAATCTTTAGGTAGTGTCTGTGGTATTCGGCCAGTTTAATCAGAGTTGTTAGTGCTAAGTTGCCATAAGATGGTGAAGTCTGTAACCTGAGCCACTGTAAAACTGACTGATTTGCATAATAAAGCCTATTTACTTAGAGATCAATTTCTTTATTTGACTACCAACATGCCAGGAGGGCTCAACACTTGACACTTTCTACAACTATCTTTGAACAAAGAACATCCCAGGCATGGGCAGGCTGTGATAGACCCCCACATTTGCATCTCTATACATCCCAGGCTGACTCAGCGTTATGCTAAGTAGGTACTCTAGAAATCACCTGGAGGATGCATCATTAGGTCCTCTCAGGTCAGTTTGAATTTTCCTCCCCTGGACCTTCCCCACCTAACCCAGGAATTCCTTTGGTTGTAAAATAATTTTTTTCCCTTGTGTCCAACTGGCTGGCAAATAGTTAAGGCAAGACCAGGCCAGCCTCAGACCCCAGGTGGGCCTCATCCCTTCCACCTCCTAAAAGCTGCTTTGATGAGTTACTCTTAGGATCAGAATAAGGAAGGTTTAGTGAGCTAGTTGGAAGTTTCATTTCATTTTAAAAGCAACTGATGATCTCTAAACTTCTCTCTGCTTGGTTCTTTAATGTATTGAATTGGAAACTGGGGCTGATGCTATTGCCTAGTCTGAAGTGTGGCCATGTGCTGGATTGCTTGGCAAACACACTCCTACTTTCCTATGCCTTGATATCAGGAGGTGTAGGGTGCAAGGTGTTTTTTTTTTTTAAAAAATGTGTGTGTCTACTCAGAAGTAAGTCCCACTGAGCTCAATCGGAATTACTCCTAGGTAAGTGTGGATAGGACTGCAATCTAAGTAAAATAAATATTGAAATAGGGACTTTATTCCATGTCTTCTAAATCCTTAGTCTAGGAATCCAGTATAGCCAAAGATGAGTTTTATATTTGTTATGTAACTGACCCACTTTTTCCTTGAGGGTTTTAGAATCTCATCTGTTCTCCCTGGCTTTTAATTGAAAACATTCATGTTATTTGATGCTGATGGATATTTTGACATTGCATTTTATTGAAACTGGTTGTTCGTATTTAATATAATATGTATTTTTTTTATGTAGTACGTTGCCTTGGCAAGACTTTGGTCTTGAGGGGCAGCTAAGAGATGGATTACATTCTTACTCTCAAACTCATTTTTAGGTTACTGCAATAAACAGAATGTTGAGATTATAGGATGGGACAGTGAAGTGTGCTGGTCTGAGTTGTGGAGTTTTGTCTCTTTGGAGGCAGTAATCCAATCCGCCCTTTTTATGTGCATCTCAAGGGGCTCTAGGGCACTGTTTGGGTTCCCCAGAAAGTGACTGCCAGTCCAGTGGAGGGCTAAGAGCCTGCCTGCTTATCAGAAGGCTCCGGTTGAGAGTACTGATGGTCAAAGGAGTGCAAGAAGAAGAGCATATATTTTGATCCCCCCCCCCCCCGCCCCAGCAGCGGTGTAGTGGAGCCAGGGCTCACAGGGATGCAGCACCAGTGCCTTTTTATTAGCAGAGATTCTGAGATCATCTGCCACCCACCTTCAAATTTCCTGTTCCCTCTGGGCTTAGCTGCAGTCCTCAGAGTAGCTCCAGGGGGATGAATATTCCCAGCTACGATATATTGTTCCCTGTTGTAATGCAAAATATTTTGTGGTGGCTTGGTCTTGAATGGGCAATGAAGACCTATTATGGGGGGTTGGACTTGATGGTCTTATAGGCCCCTTCCAACCCTACTATTCTATGTTTCTATTAGCTTTGTTCTGCGTGGATCTGTTCCTAGTGGAGATCTGGAGAGATCTGTTCCTAGTGAAGATAAACCTGCTAGAACTGGTTTATTGGTATGGGACAACACAGCAGCCTGAATTTTTGGACTCTCCTTGGGGGCATGGCTATGGGGACAGTCATGATGAGCGCCTGCACTCCAAAATTCACCACTACACCACTGTTCTCCAGCAGCAGGGGAAGCTCTGACTTAGGTAGTGGAGAGATGCATAGCATTCATCTAGATATACACAAATACTGTTCTAGAAACTCCTGTATCTAGATATACACAAGCATTTCCACACATGTACTGAGGCTCTTTCAGTTGTTTTTTCCTTCCTGACTGTAGCTCCAAAGATATGAAGGAGGCCAGCTGGAGAGTGGTGACTCCGATGTCCATGGGATGGTGAATCCACTCCGGGTTTCAGTCAAAATCAGTCAGAACTCTAAAGCACCTTAGATAGCTCCTTTAGAGTTCTGGCTGGTTCTAACTGAAACTCAGAGCAGATTCACTGCCCCATGGGCATTGGAACCACCGGCCTCCACTGAAGAAGGCTGATCTCGGAAGTTCCCCTGATTTTATGGAGTGGCTCCTCAGGCCACGTCAGGGGGCTGCCCCAGAGCTTCTTTGTTTAATTATTCTGCCTACTACTTTCTGGTTCCCTCACAGCACTTCTCAAAGGCAATTCCTCCTCCCCAGTCAGACATCAAAAGCCTGCCTTAAAGAAGTAGATAGGAATAAGTTCTCTTTCAAAAAAAGAGCACACACTTTATTTATGTCTTTAAAAGCACCATCGACTTAAATAGCTTCTCTTTTTTAACCGTCGCAGATGGGACTGCTGCAGCAACATAAACACTGTGTTTCTGAGTGAGCCAGATGAAGGCCTGGTTGCCAACTTTGTGGGCTGCCAGAATTTTCACACTTCTCCCTCTCCAGTGCTGATACTCAGCATGAGTCCAAACACTTCTCGAATGATCCGACAATAATGGGCATGTAGGTGGGAGAAAGGTATTAAACATGTCAGCTTGTCATCCTTCTGCAGAAACCCATCCTGGGATTCCACCCCAAATCAAAGGAGTTTTCCTTTTAATTGCAACATTGCTGTCAAAAGGCCGATTCTTGAGTGTTGAGGTTACAGCAACATCCTCAGAACTCCCACTTCGACACTCATTAAGATTGCCATGCAACAGCAATGGCGCAGGCTGACTTATTCCATGTGTAAACTAGAGAGAGGGAGAGAACACACCAGATGGATAATCAGCATTAATGAGGTACAAGGTCTCTGAAGCTGTTTGAGTTAGCTGGTGTCAGGCAAATCTATACAGGGCATCACTTAACTTAGGAATGTAGGAAACTGCCTTGTACTGAGTCAGACCCTGGGTCCATCTAGCCCAGTATTGTCGACACTGACTGGCAGCAGCAGATCTCCAAAGTTTCAGGCAGGAGTTTTTTCAGCCCTACCTGGAGATGCTGGGGATTGAACCTGGGACCTTCTGCATGCCAAGCAGAGGCTCTGCCACTGAGTTATGGCCCCTCCTGTCACACTGCATGTGGCATCCCCCGCCAGCCGAACCCACTGGATGTTTGCCAACTTCATTCATTCATACATGTTTGTGCTCTCCCTTTGTATATTATTGGGCCCCACTTTATCTCTTACATCAAGGGTGAGGAACCTGTGCCCTCCCCCTAAATGATGCCAGACTACAACTTCCATCATCCCTGACCATGCTGACTGGGGCTGGTGGGAGTTGGAGTCCAACAATATCTTGCAGGGGGGAAGCACAGGTTCCCCACCCTAGTTTTGCTTCACACATTGACCATTTTTATCAACAACCCTCTTCTTGCTGCGTTAGCCGTCTGCGCGCCCTGCACAACCAGAGCAGGCTGCAGCAGTTGTGCACAGGAGATGGAACCTGTCCCTGAAGTGTTCACTGTAAGTTATACATAACATGTGGGAAGAATAAAAGAGAAGGGGGGATAGAGGGAAATAACAGTCTGTTCCTAGTCACTCCCTTCCTATATTTAGCCTACATGCGTATGCCATTCCGCTCACACCTTGAAAACCAAAGCTGTCTTCCCCCCTCTGTTTCCTTTTATCTCACCCCATCTTCACTCACCGTGCTGATCTTATACTCCCAGTCTCAGCTGCTCTTTGGTTCTCTCCCTCCTTCCTTTCCTGCCTGGGCCTTTAGTGGGAAATAATAGCAATAAAAACACTTCTAGACACTGAGACTGTTGAAAGTGTTCATTGAACTTACCCCTGAGGAAATAATGGGGGGGGGGAGAACCGTTCAACCCTTTTTTTTCTTCCTTCCAAGTCCACTTGATCAAATGTTCTGGTAGTTGGTATCCCCACAAGAAATCAGTCATGAAACCTGCAATCCTAGACTGACTACCCTGGGTGAAAATTTCTTTCAGCTCACATTTTTGTGTGATCATGTCTAATTTGCATTCCCCGAACCAAAGCACAAGTCAGAAAGCAGTTGCATGCTGAAATCGACATTATTCCAGATAGTGAGCTCATGTTTGGCCAATGTGGAAAAAACGGTGAGATCAAGAAAAATGTCCATATTAGGGGAAAATGTGCACAAAATTGCTTTAGTCTGTTGGGATTGGGGGGTGGGATCTGTAGCTTTTTAGCTTTTAAAATGTACATTCAATGCACACATTAGGAAAATTGCATTAAAATGTGCACATTTGGGGGAAAAAGATGCACAAAAGCCTGCAAGAATTTTCATGTGCCTTTTCTCCACGTTGAACAGTTTGCAAATTGATGCAGAAATGGGATGGAATGAATTTAGCTGAGGAAAACTAATGGGCTTGCCAAAAACAAACTTGACAGTTTTGCCCATTCTTACCTGGCTGTAAGCCCCACTGACCTGAAGGTGATTTACTTCTAAGGAGGCATGGACAGGATTGCATTGTAAATGGATTTTGCTGTGAGCCACTGCTGTCATTTATCATTCTCCAGTGTATCTTACAACATTACTGGAAACCCACAAACTGGTTCTACCTGTGTGTTTTCTAAAGAGAGCCCAATTCACTGCTTGCTTGTCTGTCGTTGGGAAAATGGATTTCAAACTACTCCAAGACTTTCTGAGCAAAGGAGCAAACACCTTTTTGTGTTCATCACTGAAGCAGCTCCTTTACAAATCCAAGCTTGATGGAACTGCTTTGTTTCAATTTTGCCAGTACCTATCCCATCCGACTGGAACAATCTCGGTCCACCTCTTCCTCTTCTTTTTGCTATGCAGAAGCCAAAGTCCTATAATGACCTGCTTCAAAGACAATGCTCATGTTAAGCAAACAGGGCACAGGCTTTTTTTTCTCCTGGTGGTCCTTGGCTGTATTATTAGTTTACCTCCTAGAGGCACAACAGAAGCAGCGATCAATAGATGTGAAGTTGAAAATGTAACGCTGTCTGATACAGCCAGCTCATAATTCTCACTTGTAGCGATGCTCAGTTTTCCACTGACCTTTGAGACACCAACTTCAATTACTTCGCTGGGACCATATTGAAGATCCTCAGGGGCCTCCAGCCATGAATTATATATACTGCACCCCACAGCTAGGCACGGCCATATTAATTGCAGCAGTCAGTAGGCAGGACTCATAAACCCCCAAGCAGGCTGCATAACACGCAGGGTCTTCTTGACATATTGCAATGATCTTATTGCCAGTATTTACTGGCAGTGCCAAAGGGGTTTATTCTGTATTCCTGCAAAAAATTACTTGTGCCAGAAGCCATTCGTATACGTCCGTTTGAGCCTTTCCAAATGCACTCCTCCTTTCTCCATGATTTATGTTTCCAGAGGTGCATAATTCCAGGCTCCCTCATACACAGAGTGGAGAAGAGAGGTTTACAAGCCAAGTCAAGGAATTGGCACTTTGGTAACAGAACTAGCACGTTCTGGTGCCAGCTAGGGATGGGTGAGAATTTTCTTTCAGTTTGGTTTTGATAAGAATTTACCAGAATTCCCAAAATTCTCCATATTCAGGATGAAAAGAACTTGAGATTTTTTTTTAAAAAAAATTAAATGTAGGTGGAACTGAAGATTTGTCCATCCAGGCAGACAGCTTTGAATGCTTAGCTCTTAAAATCTGCCCTTGAATTCCTGTGTATTCAGCCATATTTGCAGTGCTAAATTAGTGTTGCGACCCCCTTTTTTCCTGACAAGTTCATCATCTTTAATAGATGCATGGCAGGTGGGTACAACTTAGTCTTCTCCATCCTGGAAACAGTTGTACCTATTGAATTTGGATGATGCAGATGGAGGAGATTTTTGTTTCATTTTGTTTTTGAAAAGAATTTACCCAAATGTGTAAAGTTCTTCATATCTGGAAGGGAAAGAACATGAGATCTTAAAAAACAGAATGTGGAAGGAAGTGAAACTGAGAGATCCATCCATCCCTAGTGCTAGCCAATGGGCATGTCCTGGGGTCTACCATTTTTGGCTAGCCTGGCCTCTCCCAGAAAGCTGAGCTAGGGATGGACGAAAGTCCCTTACCTGGTCCCGCAGCTGTTTTTGGTGAGGGGGGAGGCACTCCATTTCTCCCCCCGAAATTCTTGGCGGGTGGGGAGGCGCCCCGCCCCCACACCGAATTTCTGGCCAGGGGGGAGGCGCCCCATCCCTCCCCGCCGAAATTCTGGCCGGGGGGGGGAGTGCCCCGCCTCTCCAGCCACGAAAGAAAAAGTTATGTGGGAAAAAAAAACGTGATAGGCTACACAACGATTTACGTAGCCTATCACGGCTAGATTTTCAAAGTCAGCCGTGATAGGCTACGTAAATCTTTACGTAGCCTATCACGGCTGATTTTGAAAAAAAAAAAAAAAGCACGTACACAAATGGTGGCACCCATGGGCGCCGCCATTTGCGTTCCTTATTTGGGCACGGGTAGTCTACGTAAAGATTTACGTAGACTACGGCAAAAATAAGGGCAATGCAAATAGCGTTGCCCTTATTTTCGCCGTAGTCTACGTAAATCTTTACATAGACTACCCATGCCCAAATAAGGAACGCAAATGGCGGCGCCCATGGGTGCTGCCATTTGTGTACGTGCTTTTTTTTTTTTTTTCAAAGTCAGCCGTGATAGGCTACGTAAAGATTTACGTAGCCTATCACGGCTGACTTTGAAAATCTAGCCGTGATAGGCTATGTAAATCGTTATGTAGCCTATCACGTGTGTTTGGGGTTTTTTTACTTTACTTTACTGGGAAATGGCGGCGGCGGCAGCTGGTCGGAAGACAGCCGCCGCTGCCGCCGCCGAACCACCACCAAACCGCTGCCAGGACCCACCGCTGAGAGGGACATTCACACGAGATAAGTCCCATCCCGGGGGGGTGCAGGGGGTGTCAAAGAATTTCCCCACCAAATGAATCTCATGGAGATTCATGGAGACATTCTCCGACATCCCTAGAAAGCTCCCCCTGCCTCAACATCCTTTCCAGTGGAAGAGGGGCATGGACTGATGCTGTAAAAAGCTATTGAGTAGAAAGGCTCAGAGTGCCTCCACCCAGCAATGGCTGAGGAAGCCTCCTACCAGCATCTCCTGTGGGAAAGATAGGTGGGTAGCTTGCCAGTTTGGATGCTCTGCTTTCTGGCTTGCCTCCAAGCAGCCAAACAACCCCCAGCTCTCCACCCAACATTGTAGATGAGGAGGAGCCAAGGATCCTCACTCATGTGTCAGGTTGATCCCCACCCACCTCCGCAGCTTCGCAGTTGGGAAGAAGGATGGTTACTTGTCTCACTCACCAGAGGACAGTGGCACAGTCAACACGGTCCATGTGGAGACCAAAACTGTGGAATCCTGGTCAACTTGCAGGGAAAGAACCTTCAGTCCTACGCCTGTGCCACATGTTTTAGGTCATGACATGTCCCTACAGGGCTGAGGGCCCATCCCAGCAGGGCCCCACTGGCAAGAGCCCCCTGGAGTTGCTCCTCTTCACCCTTGAAACCTGCTTATTCACCTGCCTCTTGCTCTGACCCAAACAATGGTGGTGGTGAGAAGGAGGAGCAGTGGATGCCCCTGCCGACTTGCTCACTAGCTCTCTGCCAAGGAAGCCAATGGTGGGGCAGAGGAGCGGGAGCAATCGCTGCTGGTGACTGATGGGGAGAAGGCAGATTATCTGACAGAGGAGGCCCATGGAGGGTGCCTTGCCCAAGGGCCCTCCAAAACCTGGAGACAGCACTGTTTTCCTGGGATGAAATAGTTGCAAGAGTCGCATAACCCAACCCTAAGGAGATCTGAGAAGAGAATCCATGCAAAAAACCAGTCAGCCCTAACAGGTTCCCAGCTTAAATTCATGGTGAATACAGATAGCCCTTTGCTGCATCGTAACATCCACTGGTGAGCATAGAAGCCAGTGAGGATCCTATTTTCTGCAGCAGCAATTTCCATGAGGTGAGAATTTCGCCACAGATCTACACCTGTACAGAAATCTGTGGGAGCAGAGAAGTGGTAAAATGCTTGTGACGTAGGAGGATACTACAAGCTTGTAGGGATCCTCACATGCGTGGATGGCTGCTGCATTGTGTTGCCACCAACTGAGCAAATGGTTGTCTGTCAGTGGTGCAGCTAGGTAATGTTAGAGCCTTTCCTTTGGTGCAGGGGGATGTGGCAGTGAGGGCATTCCCCTTGGCCTGGATGATGTGCATACCATCAGTTTACCACTGGGGATGCTAAACTGGTCACTGTCCCAGTGGCCATTTCCAGTGGGGACACATGTTTTGCCAGAGCCCAAGGAGTGTCCGCCCTTGCCTCCTGATGCCCCACAAATAAGTTTCAGGGCTTTGGGGCAGGTGAAGGAGGAGGTGGCAGAGGCAGCTTGCAGGCTTGGGGTGAGCACAGCCCTGCTCACCTCAATCTTGCTCACCAGCATTCCTGTTTGAATGCTCAAAACACCAGAGATTTCAGTGTTATGTTGTTCTTTATGGGAGTAGCTACAACCCTCCTCCTGTTGCCTTTCTGATCCCTTCTCATTTCCAAACAGCAGCTGCTGCTAAGTCCAGGGACTCCCATGCATCACAGAAAGCAGCAGGTGTAATAACACAGAGAGGTGCTCCTACTGGCAGCCAGCAGAAGTCAACGGGCAGCCCTGAAACCCATCAATGGACAGTGGGGACCCTCTGGCTAACCCAATGGGAGGTGAAACTTGCATTTGAGAGGGTGGAAGAATGAAAAAAGTGAATCAGGAAACCCCTGCTTGGTGTAGGGCCCAAAGAGCACCTTCCTAATGAAAGTGCTAGGCAACATGGACGCAGAGCCAATTTTCCCTCTCTCCTTTAGGCAGGTGGCATCAGCATGAGGTCACAGTGGCTAGTCTCTCCTTTGGGTAGATGAGATAGCCATAAGGTTGCAATGCCAGTCTCTGTCTTTCAGGGAGTGGCATCAGCATGAGGTCACAGTGGTTAGTCTCTCCTTTGGGTAGATGAGCTGTCCATAAGGTTGCAATGGCCAGTCTCTGTCTTTCAGGGAGCGGCATCAGCATGAGGTCACAGTGGCTAGTCTCTCCTTTGGGTAGATGAGCTATCCATAAGGCTGCAATGGCCAGTCTCTCTCAGGGAGTGGCATCAGCATGAGGTCACAGTGGTTAGTCTCTCCTTTGGGTAGATGAGATAACCATAAGGTTTCAATGGCCAGTCTCTGTCTTCCAGGGAGCAGCATCAGCATGATGTCACAGTTTTCTCAGGTTTGGGTAGATGAGCTATCCATAAGGTTGCAATGGCCAGTCTCTCTTTCAGGGAGTGGCATCAGCATGAGGTCACAGTGGCCAGCTGTGCTCCGCAGTGGCTCTGCGGAGCAGCCAGCCAGACCCAGGCCAGAGCCGTCCTCAGCTGGATTTCCGGCCGCGGAGGGCTCTGGGTAAAAAACAAAACAAAAAACACTGCGTACGCAAATGTCGGCAGCTACGGCCACCGCCATTTGTGTTCCTTCTTTTTGGCCATCTTAGTCTATGTAAATAGTTACGTAGACTATGACAGTGAAAATAAAGGGGAACGCAAATAGCGTAGCGGGCGCTATTTGCGTCCCTTTTTGATTCGCCGTTTTAGCCTACGTAAATATTTACGTAGGCTAAAACGGCGAATCAAAAAGGGACGCAAATAGTGCCCGCTATGCTATTTGCATTCTCCTTATTTTCGCCGTCTTAGTCTACGTAAATATTTATGTAGACTAAGACACCAAAAATAAGGAACACAAATTCCTTATTTTTGTGTACGTGGTTTTTTGTGTTTTTTTACCGAGCCATGATAGGCTACGTAAATCTTTATGTAGCCTATCACATCTTGAAAAAAAACAAAACCACAACTCTGCAAATGGCGGTGGCGGCAGCCTGTCGGAATACCAGCCGCTGCCGGAGCCGCTGCCGGAGCCGCCGCCGCCACCAGGAAGATCCGCCCCAGGTAAGTCTCGTCCTGGGGAGGGATCCATGGGGGGGGGCGGGGGGCAGGCCGTTCCGCCACAGATTTCGGGGGGCCGAATGCACTGGCATTTGGCCTCACCGAGATCCATGGCGGAATTCTCTGCCATCCCTACACAGTGGCTAGTGTCTCCTTTGGATAGATGAGCTATCCATAAGGTTGCAATGGCCAGTCTCTTTCTTTCTTTCAGGGACTGGCATCAGCATGAGGTCACAGTGGCTAGTCTCTCCTTTGGATAGATGAGCTATCCATAAGGTTGCAATGGCCAGTCTCTCTCTTTCAGGCAGGAGACATCAGCATGAGGATACAATGGCCATTCGCTGTCCTTCCAGTGAGCAGCATCAGTGTGGGGTCTCAATGGTCAGTCTCTGTCCTTACAGGAGGTGTCATTAGCATACTAATTCTACGTGGTTGTTGTTTTAAATGATTCTAATCATGGGTGCAATTTTGAGGGGGATTGCTGTGAAACATCCCCTCCCTGTGCATTGCGGTCCCAATGAAAATCAGGGCCCCACATACTTAGTATTCTTTTTTTAAAACATAACAGTTTTTTTAAAACATTTAACATAACCTGTCATTTGATCCTCAGCTTTTGTACTTGCTTCAACACCGAAATTACTAGCACAGTAAGTAAAGATGCAGCATTGTCCAAAAGTAGCATGGTATCCGAATATAAATTAAGGACACTGTTTTTGGTTACCAAGGGAGGAGTTCTTGTTATGCAGCATCATTAGTGACATCCAGGTATACTGGAGAGCAGCCAAGGTGATATCGCAGTGCAAAGATTTCTTATTAAAAGGAAAGGTGAGAGAAACTGGGTCTATATTTTTAGAAGGTGAAAAAAATGCTAATGGTACAAGACATCTGAAAAAAAAGTTTAAAGACCTTGTACAGCAAATCTATGCTGCAGGACTATTTCAGGCAATATCACCTTTGTGTGGCAGGAAATGGAAACTTTGAGCTAAGGGTGTATTAGTCACCAAAGGACTCCAGGTAGAATTGCTTTGACTAGAGATCAGGCAGTGCAGGGTCCCATTATCTAAACCCAATAATAACCACTATAAATTGATTCAGAAAGGAGGCAGCCCGGTTTTTGCCCTAAAAGTTTTGCTATGCATAATGTGACTTGAATAAGCATGACATGTGGCATTTGCCTAATTCTAATTGTTACCTCTGGGAAAGAAATGCTGCTTTTGATACCCCCTCGCCAAGATGGAAGGCTTTTCTAACAGCTTTGCATTGATACTGATTTCCAAGTCACAGTTTAAAATATGAAAGGTTCCTTTCACACCTTCTGTTCATTTAAGAATGCAAAGAATGTCTTGGGTATATATAGAATGTGAAGCAATTAAGGCGGCAGTCCTATGCATGCCCAGGAGTACCTCCCATTTTGCTTAGAGGGACTTCCACTGGAACATACATGCACAGAATTGCCCTGCTGCAGTCTTAACTCTGAACTGGAGAGCCTCTGTAATGTAGTGGGTAGCATGTTGGACTAGGAATGGGGAGATCGTGGTTCAAACTCTCATTGAGCCATAAAGCTCATCTTGGGCCAGTCACCTTCTATCAGGCTAACCTACTTCATGGAGTTGTTGTGATGATAACATGGAGGGGGGAGCGCATGTATTCTTCCTTGAAATGAGATATATGTGGAAAAGTGAGATATACATGTAGTAATAACTACCAGTGGAAGCTGGTGGATCCGATTTTGGTGGGGCTGTGAATCCATTCTGGGTTTTAGCCAGGACCAGCCAGACCTCTAAAAGAGCAATCCAAGGTGCTGAACCCTAGCCACAAAATAGGTTCAGCACCTTGGACAGCTCCTTTAGAGTTTTGGCTGGTTCTGACTAAAACCCAGAATGGATTTACAACCCCACCTAAACTGGACCCAGCAGCTTCCAGATAACTATATCTGAGAAGCATCAGCTATAAAAAAAAAAATAAGTACATTCATAAAACAGAACTTCTAATACGTTCAGGCGAAGTTTAGTTGGGATGTACTATAGGAATGGCCACTTAAGCATTATGGAGAAAAAAAGGAAATGCATCACACCCACACACCCCAAAGGGCAAGAGAGGACACAGAGGTGCATATGTTTATTTATGTATATATTAGAGCTGTGCACAAATGGCCTCCCAAAATTCTCCAGCCTATTTGAGGACAGAGGAATTGGGGGAACAGTTTCACCGAATTTCTCCTAGGGGAGGAGAAATTCTCCAACAGTTTCTCCTAGGCAGGGCTCACTACTGGCAGGGGTTGTAGCACAGATTATTTCCTTTTTTCCTAAGGGGTTTTGGTTCATTGCACTGCTTCTGTAGGTGGCAACAGCATCACATGAGTTGAGGCTTCCACTCTTCTGGGGCAGAATTTTGAATTCTTTTGGTAGTATTTTTGAGATTACCTCATCACTGTGAGGTAGGGATGTAGGAAAGTTCCGCCACGGATCTCGGGGAGGCCGAATGCCAGCGCATTCAGCCCCCTGAAATCGGTGGCGGAACGGCCCGCCACCCCCCGGGACGGAACTTACCTTGGGCGGATCTTCCTGGCGGCGGCGGCTCCGGTGGCAGTGGCGGCCGGTCTTCCAACCGGCTGCCGCCGCCACCATTTCCAGGTTAAAAAACAACAACAAAAAAAACCTGATAGGCTACGTAAAGATTTTCGTAACCTATCATGGCTAGATTTTAAAAAAACACTGTGATAGGCTACATAAATGTTTACGTAGCCTATCACGTCTGACTTAAAAAAACAACAACACGCGTGTATGCAAATGGCGGCGGCCGTGGCCTCCGCCATTTGGGTTCCTTATTTTGGCACGTCTTAGTCTACGTAAACATTTACATAGACTAAGACGGCAAAAATAAGGGGAACGCAAATAGCGGAGGCCATGGCCGCGTCTACGCGTAGCATCTACGCTATTTGCGTTCCCCTTATTTTTGCCGTCTTAGTCTATGTAAATGTTTACGTAGACTAAGACGTGCCAAAATAAGGAACGCAAATGGCGGAGGCCATGGCCGCCGCCATTTGCATACACGCGTGTTTTTTTTTTTTAAGTCAGACGTGATAGGCTACGTAAACATTTATGTAGCCTATCACAGTGTTTTTTTAAAATCTAGCCATGATAGGCTACGAAAATCTTTACGTAGCCTATCAGGTTTTTTTTGTTGTTGTTTTTTAACCTGGAAATGGTGGCGGCGGCAGCCGGTCGGAAGACGGAACGCCTCTCCCCCCATCAACATAATCCGCGGAAAGGTAAGTCACTTTCGTACATCCCTACTGTGAGGTGGCCAAGGGTGCAGTGTATGTTTTCTTTCTCTGTTACACATCTTTCTATTGCTGTGCAGCCTCCCAGGCCACCTGCACTTTCTGAACTGAGAAAGCCCCATGGCAGGAATTGCCTCATGATGTCTTCCTCTTGATGGCTTTAACTGAAGTGTGGGAAGCCAAGGAGGCTACTGGCTGCCACAGAAGTTATTGTACAATAACAGACAGGACACTCACTCATGCTCCTCGGCCACCTCATAAGTAAAGTAAGCACAAGAACCCCAAACCCAACCCATGAGAATTTCTCTAATATTCCTCCACCTTTTCTTTTTGAAAGCAATTTCTTTTCTATCAAATTGAATGAGAATGCTCAAAAAAATGTGGGACAAATTTTTGGCACAGCACTAATACATATGCAAATTTAGAAATAATTACTAGAATTTAAATAGAAATACAATAGATGACACCATAATGAGAAAGACTGTAGCTAAGTGACCTGTGTATGTGTGTAGTTTGATGTCCAGGGGGGTTTCTCCCCAACAATAGAAGGAGAAATGAATGGAGGATTACCCGGATTTTTTCAAGGGATCAGCTTTGGTGCGCTTGTGTCCGCACAGGGCTCCACAAGCTAGTGCACCACACCAGTATAAGTCACTTCACAGAACATACTTCGGGGGGGGGGGGGTTGGAGTGAACATCATTTGACTGGCAGGGGCTCCTCAATCAATAAGAGAGGCTTCCTGCCCAGCTCTCCCCCCTTTGTCCTTCAATAAAATCCTGAGGTTTCCTCCTGTGTCTTCACAAAATTCACTTCCCTTCTCTCCCCTCCCCGGACATTGCTTACTTCCTTAAAGCAACAATCTTTGCAGGAACACAGTGTTCCTCCTGCTTTGGAGCTGCTGAAGCTGTGAATAATCTTCTTCTCCCCCCCCACATTAATTACTTCCTTAAATAAACAATCATTACAAGAATGCAGTGTTCTCACTGCCCTGCTGTAGTCGATTGAAGCTTCAACATTAAGGCTGTCTAAATGTGTTATTTCAATTCATGGGAATCTCAGTAACTTCGGGAGTGCGAATTCAGGGGACAAGCCTTGTTGACCACAATGGGAGTTACTTCTGAGTAGACACACATAGGTTTGTGCTGGGAAAGACAGAGGGGGGAAACAAAGGGATGGGGAACCAGCCCCCTTTCTAACCTGATGCTGCGCAGGAACGAAGATGTGAATTAATTACTTCCAAAGGTGATAAACCACACAATGGAGAATTGCAGCTTCAGGAAAGCGCTTTACAGCCTTTAGGGAATTCGTGCTTTAAAATGTGCTATTTCAGTTGAGGGGGACCTCTGTAAATGCTGGTGTGCACATTCAGGGGACAAGCCTCATTGACCACAATGGGAGTTACTTCGGAGTAGACACTAATTGGTTTGTGCTCAGGAAACACAAGGGCAGGAAACACAGGGACAGGAAACACCCCTGGCCTGGGGTCCCTATGAAAGGCATACCCCTGGGCAGGGCTAGCATACCTGAGGTAAATGCGGGGCTGGGGCACACAGCACCTATACCACGGAGAACTCGACTTAAGGAAAAGAATCAGACTATAAGCAGTCTCAGGAAATCCAGTTTTTCTGCTATAAGCTCCGGGGTGGCTGCTGGATGGCCACGATGTCATGTATCCCTAACGTCCTCCAAATGCAGCCAGCTCAGAGTAAATCACTGGCGAAGACACCTCCCAGGTGCTAGCTGTTGATGGGCAATTTCTGGTTGGCCATTGTGTGAACAGAATGGTGGATTACGTAGGCCTTTTGTCTGATCCAGCACAGCTTGTCTTATAGTCTGATGTTAAATAAAAGATGGCTTTAAATAGAGGACTGACAGCCATTCAAGTAGAGGACTGTCTTCTGTAAAGTAGGATACATGTAGGGATATACAAAAGTCACTTACCTTTTCGAAGGGTGACATTCGCAGTGGGGGGGAGGCGCTCCGTCCCTCCCCCTGAAATTCTCTCCGGCCGGCTCCACTCTGCGGCAATTCCGTGGAGCCGCTGGCCGGGGCTGCCCACAGCCGGACATCCGGCCCCTGGGCAGCCTGCACGGGGACGCAAATGGCGTCTGCCATAGCCGCCGCCATTTGCGTCCCTGTATTTTGCCGTGATAGGCTACGTAAATATCTACCTAGCCTATCACGGCAAAAAACCAAACAGCAAACGCAAATGGCGGCGGCTACAGCGGCCACCATTTGCATTCCCCTTTTTTGGGGGGTCATGATAGGCTACATAAATATTTATGTAGCCTATCATGGCAAAAGAGATGGGCGCAAATGGTGGCCACTATGCCATTTGTGCCCCTCTCTTTTGCTGTAATAGACTACGTAAATATTTACATAGTCTATCACAGCCAAAAAAAAGAGGGAACACAAATGGCGGCCGCTGTAGCTGCCGCCATTTGCGTTCCCTTTTTTTTGGCCATGATAGGCTACGTAAATACTTACACAGCCTATCACGGCTTCTGCAGGGACGCAAATGGCGTCCCTGCGTTAGCCATGATAGGCTATGTAAGTATTTACATAGCCTATCACGGCTATAATGAAGAAGCGAATGGCAGCCGCAGCCACAGCTGCGGCCACCATTCACAAAGCAGCGTGAACTGCAGCAGGTAGGTGTCCCGTTCCGCATGCCTTTCGCGGGGTGGGGGGCGGGGGGCTTCGTTCCGCCACGGATTTCGGGGGACCGAATGCACTGGCATTCGGCCTCACCGAGATCCGTGGCGGAATTCTCTGACATCCCTAGATACATGGCCACTCTAACAGACTACTAATTCTTGCTGGGCCACCACCCTCAGTTTTTGGCCCAATCAGATTGGGAGCATGTTCTGAATCAGGGTCCTGCATGGCTGCTTTTCCTTCAAAATGAAAGTGACCAGTTAAAACACACTTTTAAAAAATGACAAAATGTAATGCATAGTTTGGCCGTTCGACGTATTAACTTTTAAATAAAAAATCTTTGGATTCCCAGACAGTCTCCCCTCTAAGTACTAACCAGGGCTGACCCTGCTTAGCTTCTGAGATCAGATAAGATCAGGGGCATCCAGCCCTTTGCTCATCTGCATGCTCTGTGCTAGGCTCTGTGATGAGGTAATCACCCTTGTGCTGAATTCAAAATTGTTTGAAGGGTATTAAGGGGGTTCTTCCTCTACTGCCACACTAATCTTTCCTCCACAAGACTTGCTTAAGTCAGTCATTCATTGCTAAGCAAATGGTGCCTTAGGCTAGTATTATGAAGTCTCAACTGTCTACCTAGTGCGAAAACCATGTAACCATTTTGGGGAGCGCTCCATGTCTCCTAATTCAGAGGAGGGGTATACACATCTCCTGTCTGGGGGCCAGGTGTGTGGTTCTAGTAAGCAGCAGTCACATTGTAAGCCAAGTTAAGAACTTACCATTGATTGCAACAGCAGTTTTAACCACTGGATTAAACATCTCCCTTTGAAGTCAATGGCATTTAAAAAGTGCTAACTTTGATTGGATCATGCATGCACCCAATTTCAGGTTTCTGTGTTGTGGCTAAGTGTCTTCCCTGCTATGCCTCAGTGATAGGGATGTCCATCACAGGGAAATCTGTCCCTTTCTGGATTTGCCAGATTTCCCTGGCGCCCCTGGCTCGGCTTGCAGTTGCGAGCCAAGCTACAGGGGGTTTCCTGAAATCCAGGAACTGTTCTCAGGGTTTCCCCCCCTGTAAATAGGAACTTGAGCAAATTTTAGCCACAATTTGCATAATTTGCACAAATTTCAGACATATTTTTTGTAATTTGCAGCCGCTATTTGCTCAAGTTGCTATTTACGGGGTGTGTGTGGAAAATGTGCAATCTGGCATGATTCGATGCAATCGACTCGCTGCCAGCTCATGAACTAAAGGCTGGGGGTCCGAGCTGCTAAAAGCTTGGCAAACTCCACCCCTTGGATGGATTCCTCTGAAATCCCTACTCAGTGAATCCCAAGTGTGTGTTTATATATCAGTCCTCCACTTTTCATCCCCACTGGACCAAGTTGGTCAGCTGGATGATGGCAAGGGGTGGGGCTTCCCCTCTGAAGCCCCTCCCCTCCTGTGACATCATCTTCCCTTGCCCACTTAACAAACTTTTTCCATGCAGAGAGAAGCATGGAACTCCACACCTCTCTCTCCACAAAGAAAGGGACTCGAGAGGGATTTGCAGGAACCGACTTCTGCAAGTCCCAGGTAAGTCAGGCTGCTCCTTCCCACGTCATGCGCATCCCAAACTATATAAATTGAAAGGTATGTGTGTGTCCAAGTATATGCGTGCATGTGTAAGATATATAGGAAGACAATGCCCATCTTCATATGAAATCCTACCTCCAGTTAAGGAGTTTGCCCTTGCTCAGACAAGATCCTTTAAAAGAGCATGCATGTATATGTATAATTAATGGTCTACTGCTCCAAGAAATAATCAGGACTATACAGGTGCTTCCTATATCCATGACATCCTACACCATTTCCCCATTCTATTTGACACTAAGTACAGCTTGGCGCCCCCTTCATGGATCACTGCCTTGTTGTGGCGAAGGGGCTTGCGTAACTCAGTGAAGCCATAAGCTATGCCGTGCAGGGCCACCCAAGACGGACAGGTCACGGCAGAGGGTTCTGACAAAATGTGGTCCACTGGAGAAGGAAATGGCAACCCATTCCAGTATTCTTGCCAAGAAAACCCCATGGAACGTATCACAAGGCTAAAAGATATGACGCCGGAAGATGAGCCCCTCAGGTCCGAAGGTGTCCAATATACTACTGGGGAAGAGCAGAGGGAATTTCCAAGTAGTGCCAGAAAGAGTGAAGCAGCTGGGCCAAAGCCGAAAGGACACTCAGCTGTGGATGTGTCTGGTGGTGAAAAGAAAGTCTGATGCTGTAAAGAACAATATTGTTTAGGAACCTGGAATGTAAGATCAATGAATCAAGGTAAGCTGGAGGTTGTCAAGCATGAGATGGAAAGACTGAACATCGACATCTTGGGAATCAGTGAACTAAAATGGACAAGCATGGGCAAATTTAATTCAGGTGACCATCCTATCTACTACTGTGGGCAAGAATCCCTTAGGAGAAATGGAGTAGCACTCATAGTCAACAAAAGGGTGGGAAAAGCAGTACTGGGATACAATCTCAAAAATGATAGAATGATCTCAGTATGAATCCAAGGCAAACCATTCAACATCACAGTAATTCAAGTCTATGCCCCAACCACTGAGGCCGAAGAAGCTGAGGTTGATCGGTTCTCTGAAGACCTACAACACCTTCTAGAACTAATACCAAAAAAAGATGTCCTCTTCATCATAGGGGATTGGAATGCTAAAGTAGGAAGTCAAGAAATCACCGGGATAACAGGCAAGCATGGCCTTGGTGTACAAAATGAAGCAGGAGAAAGGCAAATAGAGTTTTGCCAAGAGAACACGCTGATCATAGCAAAAGCAAACACGCTTTTCCAACAGCACAAGAGGCGACTCTACACATGGACATCACCAGATGGTCAATATCGAAATCAGATTGATTATGAACTTTGCAGCCAAAGATGGAGAAGCTCCATACAGTCAGTAAAAACAAGACCTGGAGCTGACTGTGTCTCAGATCATGAGCTGCTTCTTGCAAAATTTTGGCTGAAATTGAAGAACGTAGGGAAAACCACTAAACCATTCAGGTATGACCTCAATCATATCCCTTATGAATAAACAGTGGAAGTGAGGAATAGATTTCAGGGATTAGACCTGATAGACAGAGTGCCTGAGGAACTATGGACGGAGGTCCGTAACATTGTTCAGGAGGCAGCAACTCAATCCATCCCAAAGAAAAAGAAATGCAAGAAAGCAAAGTGGCTGTCTGATGAGGCTTTACAAGTAGCTGAGGAAAGAAGGGAAGCAAAAAGCAAGGGAGAAAGGGGAAGATATATCCAACTGAATGCAGAGTTCCAGAGAATAGCAAGGAGAGACAAGAAGGCCTTCTTAAATGAACAATGCAAATAAATCAAGGAAAACAATAGAATGGGAAAGACTAGAGATCTTTTCAAGAAAATCGGAGATCTCAAGGGAACATTTTGTGCAAAGACGGGCATGATAAAGGACAAAGAAGGCAGGGACCTAACAGAAGCAGATGAGATTAAGAAGAGGTGGCAAGAATACACAGAAGAACTATACAGGAAAGATCTGAATGTCCCTGATAGCCATGATAGTGCGCTCACTGAACTTGAGCCGGACATCCTAGAGAGTGAAGTCAAGTGGGCCTTAGGAAGCATTACTAACAACAAAGCTAGCGGAGATGACAGTATTCCAGCTGAGCTACTTAAAATCCTAAAAGATGATGCTGTTAAAGTGCTGCACTCAATATGCCTCAACACTCAACACTCAACAGTGGCCACAAGGCTGGAAAAGGTCAGTTTACATTCCAATTCCAAAGAAGGGCAACGCCAAAGAGTGTTCAGACTACCGTACAATTGCGCTCATTTCACATGCCAGCAAGGTTATGCTCAAAATCCTACAAGCTAGGCTTCAGCAGCATGTGAACCGAGAACTACCGGAAGTACAAGCTGGGTTTCGAAGAGGCAGAGGAACTAGAGATCAAATCGCCAACATTCGCTGGATCATGGAGAAAGCAAGAGAATTCCAGAAAAACGTCTATTTCTGCTTCATTGACTACACTAAAGTCTTTGATTGTGTGGTTCACAACAAACTGTGGCAAATTCTGAAAGTGATGGGAGTACCAGACCACCTTACCTGTTTTCTGAGAAACCTGTATGAGGGACAAGAAGCAACAGTAAGAACCAGACATGGAACAACCGAGTGGTTCAAAATTGGGAAGGAGTATGACAAGGCTGTATATTGTCACCCTGCTTATTTAATTTATATGCAGAGTATATCATGAGAAATGCCAGGTTGGATGAATCACAGGTCGGAATTAAGATTGCTGGGAGAATTATCAACAACCTCAGATATGCAGACGATACCACCCTAAAGGCAGAATGTGAAGAGGATCTAAAGAGCCTCTTGTCGAGGGTGAAAGTGGAGAGTGCAAAAGCTGGTTTGAAACTCAACATTAAAAAAACTAAGATCATGGCATCTGGCCCCATCACTTCCTGGCATATAGAAGGGGAAAACATGGAAGCAGTGACAGATTTTACTTTCTTGGGCTCCAAGATGACCGCAGATGGTGACTGTAGCCATGAAATTAAAACACGCTTGCTCCTTAGGAGGAAAGCTATGGCAAACCTAGACAGCATAGTAAGAAGCAGAGACATCACCTTGCCGAAAAAGATTCGTATAATCAAAGCTATGGTTTTCCCAGTAGCAACGTGTGGTGGTGAGAGCTGGACTATAAGGAAGGCTGAGTGCCGAAGAATTGATGCCTTCGAACTGTGGTGCTGGAGAAGACTCTTACGAGTCCCCTGGACTGCAAGGAGGTCAAATCAGTCAATCCTAAAGGAAATCAACCCTGAGTGCTCATTGGAAGAACAGATACTGAAGCTGAAGCTCAAATATTTTGGCCACCTAATGTGAAGAGAAAACTCCCTGGAAAAGACCCTGATGCTGGGAAAGATGGAAGGCAAAAGGAGAAGGGGACGGCAGAGGATGAGATGGCTAGATAGCATCACCGATGCAATGAATATGTACTTGAGCATGCTCCAGGAGAAAGCAGAGGACAGGAAGGCCTGGTGTGCTATGGTCTGTGGGGTCACGAAGAGTTGGACACGACTTAACGACTAAACAACAACAACAACAACAACAACAACAAAGAGCTTGGCTACCGAGGCTCACAGCCAGGATTTTTGATTTAGGGCACAATCCTATGCAAGTTTCGACAGAGAAAAGGCCTACAACTCCCAGCATTCCCCAGCCTTGCTGGCTGGGGAATGCTGGGAGTTGTAGGCCTTTTCTCTGTCGAAACATGCATAGGATTGCGCCCTTAAAGTGCTAAAGCAGAAGGAGCCGAGACTTCTAAGCCTCCACTGTCTTTCGACTCACACTGAACACCTGCACACTGTGCAAGCTTAAATGGAAAGTGTAACTGAGCCCTGTGTGTAAAGTCTTTAGCTTGCCTACTCCAGACAGATGTCTTTATGAACGCATGACGATAACAGGAGCCATGTAAAAGAATATATGTGACTTAGATTGGAAGCGCTGAGCTTGAAGGGTCATTCATTCTGGATTTGCTTGTGGATTGTTCAGTGGCAGCGAGCCAACAGCTAGTGTCTTGGTCCATACAATAGTTCACAGATTGAATAATGGTCATATTCAATTATTCCCTGCCCAGCAGTGAAAGCTTAATGCAGGAAAATAAGCTCTTCAAGTCACTATGTTTCATATGCTCTGCTTTGGTCCTACCTATATTTGTTGCAGATCTGGGAACTTAGGAAGCTGCTTTAAACTGAGTCAGACCCTGGGTCCATCTAGCCCAGTACTGTCAACACTGACTGGCAGCAGCTGCTGTCCAAGGTTTCAGGCAGGATTCTTTCCTAGCCCTACCTGGAGATGCCGGGGATCGAACCTGGGACCTTCTGCATGCAAGGCAGGGGCTCTGCCACTGAGCTCCAAACCCTCCCTATAGTGCAATGTCAATAGGTGGTCGTTCAAGTAGTCTGAAGAAAGTGCAGGGTATTGATACTGGATGTCCTGGGCAGAACGTGGCTGCCCTCAAAGCCTGTGGCTGGAAAGGAGGTTCAGAGAATGCCTTCATTGCTGTTGTCATTCACCTGTTTCTCTCCTTCCTCAATTCCGGGAGACTGCCACTGCACCACAGTAGCGATTACTAGACAGATGGCAATAGAAATGTTGCAGAGAAGACTGACAGAGAAATTGGATAAAGATGATAACAATCTTTTCATGGAATGTTGACAAATAAAGGGGCCTGGAGTGAGGGCCTAACACATGCATTGATTTTCCCCTCAGAGATGCGGCCCCATCTTCCTTGTTGAGCATCAATGGCAATTAACAAGTATGTGTAGCTTTTGTGTATATTTTAGGGCCTTGAAAATCTGCAGAGCATTAATGATTTAGATGTGAACCTTCCTTTCTTTTTTAAGATTCTTAAATCTTCCCCCACCCCCATTAATATCATCCCTTTTTTCTGCTTTTGTCCCATACTGTGTGAATAGCACCATGATAGTTTAGTCTCTGGGTGGCACTGGACTGAGTTGTATATGGGTGGAGTCAGGCATTTCCCATTGCTGTTTTGTTCTTGTTCAAGAGAGACAATAAAGTTCTTGTATAGCTTCCTGACTGGTGTGTCCTCTAAGCCTTTCATGACATGCCTTCATAAGAAGAGCCATGCAAAGATCCATCTACTCCAGCATTTTGTTCACACAGTGGACAAACAGCCACCTGTAGGAAACCCACAAGTAGGGCATGGGCGCAACAGCACCCTCCCGCCCATGTTCCCCAGCAACTGGTGTACATAGGCTCACTGCCTCTGATACTGGAGGTAGCATATAGCCAGCAGGACTAGTAGCCATTGATAGCCTTCTCCTCCAGGAATTTGTCTAACCCCCTTTTAAAGCCATCCAAATTGGTGGCCATCACTACATCTTGTGGTAGCAAATTCCATAGTTTATGTCCTTTTCAAAATTCTACCTTTACATATACTTTTTAACTATTCAAAAGTATGCATTAAAGATGAAATGCTTCGAGTCTTCTTTTGCTGCCATCCCTAAGAGAATTGTGATGTGCTGTCAAAAGAGGGACATAAGTGTCCTATGCTTATGCAGTGTAGATGTCTTTTGACCACTTTACTCCACCCAAATTCTCTTGACTGATACTTAAAAAGATGGTCTTTATTCTGTAGTCCAGGGGTAGGTACACTGGTGCCCTCCAGATGTTTTGGATTACACCTTCCATAAACCCCAGCCAGCAGGGCAGCAGCTTGCCTAGCCCTGCTAGCCAAACTTCTCCATATATACCTGGCAAGGAAACTGATAGACCCTTTTTACTTACAAGGAGGAGGAATAGTGGGGGGAAAACCACTGGAGGTGGAAGAGGTAGCTCAGAGATCTAGCACTCAGCAATGGACCTCCCTGCCATAAACTTAAACATTATCAAGACCTATTGGGGAAATGTTTCGGTTTGGGTAAGGTTTTGATATGGTAGGCCTCCACACTTTTCTGCAGAATGGCTAAATTGTGGGCATTGTATTGCTACTTCATATACCATCAGTAATCAATGGCTACAAATGCTGCAGACCCAGGAATATGTACGCCTTGGGCAACTGCATCCCATATCATAAAGCATGGAAAAGGCCTCCAGTTCCTCCCATACTATCATCTTCTAATATTAAATCTTACAGAAAGACATGCTGACTTTTCTTCCTTTTTCTGGTATGTGCAAGCTTTTCCTCATGCACGTCAGCTCCAGATGTCACACATGCGAGAAGCAAGGGGGATGATGGATGGAAAATCGCAATGGCTCCACCACTTTCTCTCACTTCAGTACCACCTTCCAGCTCCCAGTTTGCTTTCTGTTACTTCCTACACACAAAGGGCAAAAAGCAAGCATCTCTCCGGATGGACTGATGAGATTCGTGAGAATGTGTTTCTCCAGCTGGCTCCCAGGAGAAGGGGGAAATCCCCTAGAAAACAAATAGCCCAAATGCACTTCTAGATGTGTTTTCCCCCTCCTGTTGAAATCCGTCAAGTGCAGTTGATTGGAAAGTAGAAAGAAGCCCACTATTATTTCTAAGAGATGGGGACATCCTTTATTTACCCCATTGGCCTGGGATGCTGTTTTCCTGTGTTGTTAGTGGTACAATTAGATAAATTTAGACTCTAGATGTACCAATCTTGTGTGTGTGTCCCCACATAGAAGGTCATGCATATTACTTCACTGACGTCAAAATGTGGTAAACCAGCTCTGCTGTGTTTGCATGGCCCCCCTGCTGATTCTGCTTAGCAGGGCCTTGGATATCTGCCCCAGAGTCCTGCCCAAATGGGACCACTAATTGTAGATGAAGGGGAGGGAAATAAAGGGTCATCTTCCTCTGTTCACTGTCCATACCCTCCTATCTCAGCTTGCCTACTAATCTCTGTTTTACTTATCTCTTCTGATAATTTATAGCGACAATAAAATCATACCTTCATTACTACCAACCAAAGTTGATACTGCAATGATGGGAGATTTCAAGTGACACACAATTAGTGGGGCTGCCAAATTTCATAATTAGTCAGCACTTTGGTCAAATCCCATCTGTTCGTAATGCCCACCTTTGTAGCCTGGATCAATGTATTACAAATTTGCTGCTAAGTTCGGAATTGATTGCAAGCTTCGGAGCATGTGCAATAAAGTAATACACAGATTCCCACCCTCCGTGAAATTTTTAATTGTCCTCCTACCTTGACCACCCCCAAAACTTACATGAAGCAGTCTCATTAGCTGCTGCTGCCACAGCTCTGGCTCCAGAGAGGAAGTGGGTCCACCTTCATATTGGTGATCGGTAATGTTAAGTAAATATCACATGACATTATCATGCAAGCAGGCCACATGAAAACAACCAATCAGAAAGGGGCCACATATTGTGGTGACACATGACATCATGCTGCATTATGAAGTTACAAACTACAGCTCCCAAGATGCACCTTGATATTGCACATGCACAAAAGCCCATGGACATGGGATGCGATTTTGTGTTGAAGGAGAACTCTCGTCCAAGTGCATATGGATGAATTTGTTACTTTCCAAGTAAATAATGAATTCACTCAGGGTGAGTTCGCCCGCCGCAACACAAACTCTTTCTCAGCTTATTATAAAAATTACCAGCTGAGTGTGGGAGGAAAAAGAAAAAGCTCTTGAGAGTGGGCATAATGTTTAGCCTGTTTCAGATCTTAACATGGTAAACAGGGAAGCTCTTGCAGATTTATTAGATAAGAATTGTACCTCGTGCAAAAAACAAAACAAAAGCAGCAACTCAGATTACACAGAAGCAGGCTGGGGCAGAGAAGCAAACGGAGGATCTATCTTCAGAAATACAAACCCCCACAATTCCCAGCACTAATCAGAAGTCCCCATTAAGGCAGGGAACAGAAGGAGAAGGAAATGTGGTAGTCCTTATATTAGCCAAGGTGGGGGATTCATTTGAGAAGGCATGCTAGGTACAAAATTAATAGAAGTAGGATTAGGTAATATTAACATATTCAACCTGCCTAACAGGTTGGATATTTTCCTCCTTAAAGTCCAATTTCTGTACATCTTGGAAGGTATGGGTGCCACACTCTTGACCAATTTCCCCCCGCCAAGTCCAGCTCCCACCACTCAGATGGCTGTTCAGCATTCTCCAGACAGCTGTGTTGGTGCACATGGGCAAAACTAAAGGGACAGTAAAACAATATGTTAGGATGAGGACTAAGCAAAGTTTGCAGGGCAGTATGCAAGCTTGCAGATTACACAGAGGGGAGATCTTGCTCTGAGTGGGTGTGTTGCCAGGCCCTGTCTATTTCCGTTTTTCAGTCCGAAGAATGCCAACATGGAAGAAGCTCTTGCAAAGGAATTTAGTTAGACCTGTGCCTTATGCAAAACATCTATAATTTATGTTGCCTTGAGCACATACACAACTCTGAAATAGCGATTAGACCGTTGTGTTTCACCTGCCAGAATGTGAGAGCTGCTCCAACCATTCTGTAAGAGCATTTTCACATGTGAGGCTTCAATAGGTTTTAAATAATCTTGTAATGCAAATATAAACCCGGCTTCAAAATTGGCTGGAATGTCATTTCTGCAATTTTATAACAGTGGGATTGTTGTTTTATTTTTTTGCTTTCTATCCCATGTGAACATTCAAAAGCAATCAGGGCAGGACCATACTTTTAGTATCACGTGTAAAAATCATCTCAGAAGCTCTCCTGTTTGCCTGGTTGTTGTTTTTTTTTATAAGATATGATAGAATTTCATGTTGTTGTTTTTCTTAAGAGGATTTGGGCAAGCAAAACAAAGCCACAAATACCCTACCACTGCAAGGTTGGGAACTGATCTTTCACTTCACTCTGCTCCTCTTTCCCTTCCACTTTTGCAAGGGAAATTATTTAAAATAAGCCAGTATGAGTCATTCATTATACATTCTCCAATAAATCAACTATTAGAGCTGCTCTTTAACATACATTCTTAGGCCGATTTTCTTTTTCTCTACAAGTAGACTAATCGCTATAACCAAGTCGGTTTAACTTGCAATCAGCTACAGCATAAATAATCTTTGCCTCAGCATTGAACTGTTTACCATCTTAACATGTCTATTAGGTATTTAAATCTCCCTTTGAGTAAATAACTAGTTTGAAATATGTTCTCACTTGGTATAGATAAGACTGGATAATGTTCAGAAGATTTTGTGAAGATAACAGTTTCTTTTGACTAGGGCCATGAGATGCAAGTATACTTAATTGTACAGGGTATTTAAGTTCTAAGTAAATATGGAGTGTGTACCATTTAAATATCATTGATACACACAAACTGTCAGCAGAAGTGGTTGCATAAAGCAGATTGGATCCAGAAAGTGAAGGGCCTGGCAAACTTCACTGAGTCATAAACAGATGGTCCTCTGGCTAAGCAGCTGGAAGTATAAAACAGCAGCACAAATCAGGCCAGGCTTCTAACAGAATGAAACCACTACTACTACAGAACATAGTGAACCCGCTAGTCTTTTTATACACAACAAAACAGTCTAAAAGAGAAATTATTTGGCTCCACCTGGCTACCAGGCGACATTCCCTCCCCCTTTGTGATGCCCGTGTGCATTCAAGGCTCTGTGGTGCATCCAGAGCTGTAAATTAACTCTGCACCCTGAGTGACCCTTGCCACTACACCTAACTGCTTTAGGAAGCAATCCTATGGCCCATAGACAGAGTATGGGGGGGCCATAGGATATTTTGGATTCCTGGATCTGAGGTTGGAGACACTGCTCCAACCTCAGAGCCAGGAATCCAAACTCCCTCCCTCCCCCTCCCCCTCCCCCATCGCAGCTGGCATGGAGAGAACCATGCCAGCTGCTTCTCCAAAGTCACAAAAGCAACCTTGGAGGGAAGGTAAAAGGGGCATTCCCTTGGGTGGGGAGGAGAGAAGCTTATGCTGCATCCAGAGGCCTCTCCAGCCTCCTTCCTTCCCCCTCTATGATACCTTGGCTAGATGGGCAAAAAAGCCTGTCTAGCTGAAATGCAGACTGGGAGGGATGGCTGAGGTGACAGTCACCTCCTCTGTACCTCCTGCACTGGATACTTGTAAGCGTCTTGAGTTTGGAAGCTTACAAGTATCAAGGGCAGATTCCATAGGGCTGTTCCCTTAAAAGCTCAAAGGATAACTTAACCTTTAGCTTGCACTCTTTTTCTCTTTTGGGTGTGTGTGTGTGTGATTCCCTGCCATAGCTATTGCAACACAAAGCAGGTTAAAAAACAACAAGCCTGTGTGACTAGTTTCCCACTTCCAAGGGGGCTTGGATGTTTCTCCAACAACCTCCCACACCCAAGAGCATTCTGCTTTTGAAACTGAGCTAGTGATCTACTCTTTATGGGGTCAAATGTTTTGAAATCCAACTGGCTGCATGCAACAGCAGGATGCATCTCAGCAGGGGCGGGCAACTTGTGGCCCTCCAGATGTTTTGGCCCACAATTCTAGTCATCCCTCACCCTTGGCTATGCTGGCTAGAGCCGATAGGAGTCATGGGCCAAAACAACTGAGGGCCACAACTCGCTCACCCTGATCTAAAGCAACCATTTGGAATCCTGGACAGAGTGTTTGCAAAGATGGTGCTCGTGCTGCATTGCTCATTTCCAGGTGACAACTCTGCTTAGAGTCAGCTTCAGTGTCTACCCTTGTAATCTGCAGGTTTCAAATGAAGTTATTAATTGTACCAAATCAACTGAAACTTTAAGCACTGTTTAGCACTTTACAGAAAGAAATCTTTTATGTATTTATTGTAATATATATATATATATATATATATATGTATGTGTGTGTATCTCTCTTTTCCAACAGAAATGCCACCCCCCAAGTGATGCTGCACATAAATGAAAATAAGACATGGCCTTTCTGTCAGGCTTGCAGACCTAAAGACAAGACTCACAGGGAAAGGGGAATGGAAGGAAAAGGTAGGTGAGGGAGGTCAATTTGACAATGGAAGAATAAAATGATGAGCTGAAGACAGCATTTGCAGCCAGCTGGGGCCAGCGAAGGCTAATCTGCCGTTGCTCAGCCCTTCATGTATAGAAGAACTCAGCACCACTCCATACAGACCAAGCCGTGCTGGTATGTAGAGACAAATAATGGCATGTTCTGACACTAACCATCTAGATCAGGGGTAAGAAACATTTTTGGGCCCATGGGCAAATTACCAGTTTGACAAACTGTCCTGGGCACCACCAGAAAATGACTGCCATGGGCTGTTAGATGCACTGCCTCGGCCTGCAGCCACCTGCCATCTTCATTTGCAAGAATGTCTCTGCGTCCCATGTGTGGCCCAGAGGCATTCATGGGAAATGACGATAGCAGCAGTGAGCCCTCACTTTGCTTTGAAGTGATCTCCGTTGCTGGTAAGAAAAGGTGTTAATTTTTTAAAAATGGGAGGGGATAAGCAAAGTTGGTAGGCGCAAAGAGAGGTGCACAAGGGTGCGCTGGTGCCCATGGGAACCACAATGCTTATCCCCAATCTAGACTACTACTACTACTCCTTTTTTAAACCATTTCTTCAATAAAATTGATCAAGAGTGTCTCTTTTTAAATATTCATCCTCATTTGTGTTAACGAGGACTACCAGCTTGCCTGCTTGCAAACTTAATGGTGGGGTATATGTGTGTGCGGGGGAAGTCAGAGAAAATTACAAACGACTCCAAGACCAACAGAACTCTTTAGTGTGTATCAAAATGCATGGATGTTGTGGAGTTCATTTTATTTTGTACGATTTACTTGGAAGAAGCCATCCCATGAACAGACAAAAACCTTCTGGCTGAGACAGAACCAGCCAGTCAGAATCATCTAGAACTCTAAACGAGCCATCCAAGGTGCTGAACCCATTTTGGGGATAGTGTTCAGCACCTTGGATAGCTCCCGTAGCAGTCTGGTTGATTCTGACTGAAACCCAGAATAGATCCAGAGCCCCACTGAAACTGGACCCACCAGCCTCCACTGTATTCACATCTCTCTCCCCAGTCCCTTTCTCACCTGAGAAACGGGCACTCTGAGTGTCCAGGCCGCCACCTCCCCTGCTGCTGCAGGATTCTTCTCCTGCTCCAGGGAAGGTGTGTGGCTCTGGGGGTAGGGAGGGAAAGGAGAGGGGATGGTAGTGCATCTGACAGTGGGTGCTCCTGTGAGAGTTTTGCATGCATTTGCTTGCAAATGCCCTTTCTGAGCCCTTTCTGTGATGAACGGAGTGATGCTTCCGCACCTCTAGTCCGAATCCTGCAAAGAGCTCAACACCATTGGCAAAAGCTGAACAGACTGCGCAACAGACAAGTCCAGCATCAGAGACAGTATGCTTATGTGTACCAGCTGCTGGGGAACATGGGTGTGAGGGTGCACAAATATCCTTCTTGTGGGTTTCTCACAGGCAACTGGCTCCTGGCTGGCCATGGTGTGAACAGAATGCTGGACTAGATGGACCCTTGTCCTGATCCAGCATGGCAGTTCTTAAGTTCTTAACTTCTTAACACCCCATTTACAGTACAGTCCTTCATGCTTATGCAGAAATAAATCCCACAGGGTTCAATGGGGCTTAATAGGAAGTGCTTTTAGAATTGCAGCTTTTGTTGGTTAGCATGCTTCTCTAAGCTGCCAAAAAATTAGTGTTGTTGTTGTTGTTGTTTTTAAGGCAAACATCTAATAATCTTCACAGGTACGACTGCTTTAGCTTGTGCATGCAAAGGGGTGAGGCTCAGGACCAAGAACCATGCACAGACTGAAGTGGGTTAAAACTGGCCACAGCTTTTATTGATCACAGCAAAGAGAATGTGGCGTGGCATAGGGCAAGGATCAAGTCTTCAGACAGCCCACTGCTGGCTGATACCACCCCCCAGGCCACATACTGGGAGAACGTTGGTGAGGATGGTAGGAATCTCAGACCCACAACAGCATGAACGGATATTGTGGGCCATTCCTGAGACCCGGCTGTGTGGCAGGCATGCCAGCCCCTGAGCTGATCTGGGGGCTTGAAGCAACAACCCAGGAGCCCTTAAGGCAGCCTCCCCCAGCCTGGTGCCCCCTGGATGTTCTGAGGACTTCAACCCCCCATTATCCCCAGCCAGCATGGCCAATGTCTGGGGATAATGGGAGTTGCAGTCCAGCAAATCCGGAGGGGACCCTGTTGGGGGAGACTGCTTTAACGGGATCCCTACTATGGATCTGACTCAATGCCTCCAGCAGCTACAATGCAAAGAGTTCTGAAGGAAATCTAGAACACTGCAATTAAATGATAAACCACAAATATTGCTGTGAAGAAGGCAAAAGCCCTGTGTTGCTGAGACCAATCATGCATCCAGCCCCCAATCAAATGGTAGCTAAACATTGTCCAAAGCATGATAGCTGTCAGCTATGGAAAAACTTCATCCCTGGATAAGTCCCCTATTTATGGCCTAGGAGTGGACTAGAGGGTCCCCTTTAGGTCTCCTCCCTGGCCCCACCGACTAAAGCCACCTGGTGCAGCAGATTGACCCCTGGGCAGAGCTTGGGCCACAGTGTGGCCAGAGGGCAAGTGAGATCAGCACACTACCAGCCGTGCAGAGGAGGTAGATGCTCACTCCCCAGAGACCTATTCGATGGGCCCCAAAAGGGACCCCAGTAATTGGGGACCCAGGGCTTGGTGGTAACTCAATGTTCAGATGAAATATTAACTGCAAAGATCAACAGTGCAATATTAAATCGCAGCCTAGATGACAGAGAGAGAATTTGGCATACCACAATGTAACAGCTCCAGCTAATGGCTCTTTAACACATTTCCTAATCAGCAGGCAGTAACCAGGAGCAGAGATTACAGGACTGATCACTATGGGGCTCTTTCTGATTGCTATATATAAAGTCCTAGCCTGCATGTAGTTTGGCATTTTGATGGACCTTCTTTATTTGTTCCTAATCTATACTGAAAGCATCCAAATTCCTTTCCAAGGAAATGCAAATTAGTGCTCTCTGTTTTATATGTTTTAAGGGAGCTTCCACCAATTGTACTGAATACTGTTGTTGTTAGGCATTTGGTTTTCTTTAAAACAGATAATTTTGGTAAGGATTGTGGGTAGCTAAGGACCAGAGAAGAGGGAAACCAGGACTGAAATAAATAAATAGTAAGATTTAGGGTCTGTCAAAAATAATCCAATTTTGGCTGCATGTTAACGACTCCCTTTTTTGCAAGCGCAAATACTTATTTAAAATTAATGCTTATTTAAAATTAAAGCTGGGGGTTTTAGGCACACTTCACGTGACTTTGAGATAAAGTGTTTTGCACTGTGACCCTGGTGTATGCTGCAGCATTCGTAGTGTAGCTATATCCTGAGCTATATCCCTGGCTTCTCTCTCTTTCTCTCCAACAGCAATTCCCTCCTCTTCCCAGAGAATTGACAACACTATTTAAGATGCAAATGGAAAACAAATTCAAAATGCCTGATGACTGCAGTATTAATCAAGAACTTGGGACCACACTAGATACGACGCTAAGTACATCACTGCAAAGCACCACAGGGTTTTTAAAAATAATAATAGCAGGGGGGGTGGGGGGGCAATGTTCATTGGGACTGCAGCACATGTGTGTATGTTAACCTTTTCCTCCCCAAATGAAATCCCAACAAAAATGCCCCTCCCATGTTGTGCTAAGAACTGACAGCATATTGCAAAGTGATTGTGCTTTTCACAGAAGTTAATTTTCCATATGGATTTTCCAATTTTTTCCATATGGATTTTCCAATTTTTTCCATATGGATTTTCTAAATTTTTCCATATAGATTTTCCAAAGTCTACACTGGCCTTGTTCGGATATAATGCTAAGCTACGGTCTAGCATTACATGAACAGGCCTTGGGCTTGTGAGCTCCCCCTCCCCACATTCTGTTTTACCTAACTGCTTTTGTTTCCATTTTTAAATAATGGTGGTTAACTTATGTCCCTAAACTTAGAACAAGCCAACTTCAGACTCTGGTTTATAATCCTGGCTTATTCCCCTAAACAATAGTTAAGGGGTTTGGCTATAATGATCAACTTTGTTTAAGTGAAAGCAGAAGCGAGAGGTTTCAGGGTCCTGGTGGCCATGCCAAAGGAGGGGAGGGGAGGGGAGGAGGGAGGAGGTAGTGCATGAGAAAGATCACATCTGAACCAGATAATTGTTAAGGACCATGTTTACATGCTTGTCTCTTTTTTCCCCTGGTAGCTGCTTGTGTGAAATGTCTTTCAATTTCTGGATATGACATTCTGTGTTCTTTTACATTCAGTGCATGAAAATTTTCTGATCTGCACAAATATAATGGATAGGAATGAACAGCTAGGGTTTACGCTTTGCAAGTTATCTCTTTATTTCATTTTAGTGTACACCTTTAATATTTTTCTTTCAATATTATTCCTGCTTATGTTCCTCTCAATATTTCTGGAAAACAGCATCCCTGTGACCCAGGCCACCTATTGTGTGTGGTATGCTTATTAACACTGAGGTCATTAGTGATTTCAGATAGCTTCCCTTCATACTGCAATCAATAACCCTTCATTAAAATAAATAAATAAATAAATAAACAAACAAATAAACAAATAAATACTTTTTAAAAACATCAAACTAGACTCATTGTCAAATACATCTGATAATTTAAATAAGAAAACAAAAACTTGTGACATAATTGGGGTCTATTTAACCCCCAATTATTGAGCCAAGTGTCTTTTCTAAAAGTAGAAGGGCTAAACATTACATGCTAAAGAACACTCCCTAATGTTGGTCACAAAGCTTGCCTGTTTTAAAAAGTCTTAACAATGCAATCCCATACATGTCTACTCAGAAGTAAGTCCTGTTAAGTTTAATAGGGCTTACTCCCAGGAAAGTGGATATGGGATGGCAGCCTGAGGGGTTTCCGGTAAGTCCCATTGAAAAAGGCAGTATCTAGGTTTGAATAAACAGGATGAGAGGGGGGAGGGAGAAGTGAGAAGTGAGAGTTCCTAGGTGGAGTTAGCTGGGAGTGGGGTGTCGTCTTGGGGATGTACAAACAGTTGTTCTCTGGGGATATGCTGTTTGCTGTTGGAGTGTCTGTGTACTTCCACTGTGCTCCGCTTTAGGTTTGTAAATAAAGCAACTATCGTAAAGCAGGCCCAGCATCAGCACCCAGTATGGTGGGACAAATACTGGGGACCACCCCTTTGGTTTTTTCCCTGAAACTTTTTTTAATACTTTAGGACAGGGGTCCCCAACCCCCGGGCCACGGACCAGTACCGGTCCGTGGCCTGTTAGGAACCAGGCCATACAGCAGGAGGTGAGTGTAGGGGTATGCGAAACCTCCTTACCTTGGGTCCATGGGGGGGGGGAGGCAATCCGTCCCTCCCCCCTGGAATCTTCGCTGGCCCTGGCCAGCTCTGGCTGCTGGCGGAATTCTGGCCGCTGGGACGCAAATGGCGTCCGCATAGCGGATGCCATTTGCGTCCCTGTTCTTCAAGTAATAGGCTACGTAAATCTTTACGTAGCCTATTACTACAAAGTAATAAATGTAATGTGCTTGAATCATCCCGAAACCTTCCCCCCGGTCCGTGGAAAAATTGTCTTCCACGAAACCGGTTTCTGGTGCCAAAAAGTTTGGTGACCGCTGCTTTAGGAGTATCAAGTCAGGTGGCTGCAGCTGCCACCATCTTCATTTCCCCAGAATGCCTCTGGGCCCAGAGGCATTCAGGGGGAATTACAATAGCGGTGATTGCTGCAGATGCTTTAACTGTCAGTATACCCTGCTGCTGCCTGCTGCTGTTCCTGCTGCTGCCTCCCATGACTCAGGGCTCCGATCCCCCACCCCTTCTCAGGAGAAGAGGCCTGCAGTATAAATGATCTCTCAAACCAGGAAGAGGAATTGGCTTCGGAGGTGAGTCTTCAGGTCCCTGTTGTGCCCTGATTGGACTCCTCCTCCTCCTCCTCCGAGGAAGCATTACAGGTCCCAGTAGAGGATTATGCCCAGTTCCTGCCAAGGCTTGCACTGCAACAGGGGCCTGACTCTCTGGAGGAGTCTGCTGAAGTCCCAAGCACTCAGGAAAAGGGGGACTCTGCCTCAGAGGAGAAGGTTGAGCATCCCCCAAGTCCCAGGGAGCAACGGTGCCAGAGGAGGCAGGCCCAACTCAGGGAACCGCAGTGAAGTGCCAGGCTGCAGCAGAGGTTTACTCAAGAGGAAAGGGGTTCCTCATGAGTAGGGCTTTGACCAGAGATCTCTAATGTACCCTGAGTGGGGAGCAGGCTTTGGTCTTAAAAGCCTTCAGTGTCTGGCAAGCCAGTTTTGGAAACAGCACAGTTCTAGCAGCTCTAGTCTAGTGCCTTGTCCCTTGCCTCCTGGACCTTTCCCTGTGATTGAAGCTCTCTGATACGGACCCTTGGATTCCTTCTTGACTCTGCTTCTGGACTGTGTAATGTGTCTGACTGCCTCACTGTGTTTCGACCTCTGTCTGTTACCTTGGCCACTCTTGCCTTAGCCTGTCCCCACGTATCTGACTGCTTGCCTGCGCTTGACCATTTGCCTGCTTAATTGATCACTCTCTTGTTTACGTCCCTGTATTGGCTAGCAAAGAGCAAGGAGTCAGTTTAGAGTGGGACAGCCCCTGCCTCTCAGAACCCTCTTCCTCAGAAAAACCCACGGAGCCAGCCCATTTCCTGAGAACAACTCTTTGTCCTGAGGAGGTTGCATTACTTACCATCCTTGGACTCTGAGAACTCCAGCTCCAAAGTCACCACCTCATCACAGTTGCCTCCATGTCAAAGGCTTCTAAAGCAAGAGTGAAGGGCTCCCTCAGTGTGGGAATGTAGCTAACAGCTTAATGCAAGGGGTAGGTAACCTGGTGCCCTCCATTTTTTTTTTTTTTTACTACAACTCTCATCAGCCCCAGCCAGCATGGCTATTGGTCAGGGGTTTTGGGGGGTTGCAGATCTAAACATCTGGAGGGCATTGGGTTGCCAACCCTACCCTAAAGCAAACCAATATCCTACTTAATGTTCAGTCCCATTCTTCTAGTTGTTGGAACATCATACAAATTAAGGTTGTTTGGCTTCCAGTTCCAGCCTCGCTTGGAGCTCTCCGTGATGCTCTCTGGTCCTTTGTTGCTGCTTATCTGAGACCTCACCTCCTGACACATCTAACCACACTTTCGGAATCTACTCCACCACTGGCCCTCCTGGAACCTGTCTTTTGCTGCATCTGACCATGCACATCGGACCCTGACACCTGTTCCCATGCCTGCCTTTCTGGAACTTGACCTTGGCTTGACCTGACTGCTCACAGAACCTGCATGTGGACTGCATCAGTAGCTGCCCCCTGGGATCTTGGCTTCATGGTGCCCCAACTGGGCCGTACCCTTTCCTCTACATTGCTGGAAGCAGAAAACTACCTGCCATGGTGCTGCTGGCCGCCCTCAATCTCCTGGTAAGCTCCCTGGTGCCCAGTTCTCCTGGCACAATAAGTTTCTAGTGCTCTCGTCCAAAGGAAACTAAGCCATGTAGCATTGACCCCAGGAATGCTTATTGCTCAGAACTGAGCAGTGTATAACAATGGTTTCTTGAATGTTTGCATGTTGCAAGATAAGGAGGCAACTGAAATGCTTGCTTGTGTGGAACTAAAATAAAACAATGCTTGCGTTACTTAAGAGCACCTTCTGTAAAAATGCCTGTGAGATCCCACCGATTCCAGCAGAGACTATGTATGGTTGCAATGCTCATTATGCAAGAAAGATATTGCAGTAGTCAAAACAAAGAGATTACTGTGGCATGAACATTAGTCTGCTGTTCAGGAGTGGAAGTAACGTCCCACTGTAACCATGGATCTCTGTGCCGTTTTTTGGATTGAAACAAAGGTTGCAAAAAATAGAAAAATTCCAAAATCCATTCGGGCAATACTTTTATTAGGGTGCCCACCTACCTCAGCTGCCTTTTGTAACATCATGCCTCATGAAGAGATTCTGAGAACTCAAACGCTTGCTCATAATTTTGTGCATATTTGGTTGATTCTAATGAAGTTATTGCCTGACTCTGGATTTTGGTATTTTTTCTTATGGGCCAAAGCAACTTACTTTGTTTTATGATTTGTTTTCTGTTTTATTATGTGTTCTCTGATGAAGTGGGGTATAGTCCATGACAGCTAAGGCCAGAATAAATCTCATAGTCTTTAAAGTGCCTCAAGAGTCTCTGTTGATTTGCTGCAATTGACTAACATAGCTATGCCTTTAGGTGTATCTTGAAAAACAAAGAAGTATTACAGTGAAAGCCAAACCCAGCAATGTCACCTGACTAAACAAGCCCAGCTATAATCCATTGTACACAAATCTCTAAATTCTGTTGTGGATCCAGGAGACTCATCCCAATGATTTGGGGCATGGGGGGTCAGTACTTGGCAGTTCAGTACTAGGTCTTCGGCCCATTTTAAGCAGCCAAAATCCTATGACCATCTGGCTTGTATTACGTTTGCTTACATTAAGAGAGCTCATAATCACAACATGCTAAGAACACCTGCTCTTTTTTTTTAAAGCTAAATTTGCATCCCCCAAGCTACAGGAGGGGTGGGCGACTTGGGCCCCTGCCAGATGTTTTGGCCTACAGCTCCCATCATCCTTCCCATTGGCTATGCTGGCTAGGGCTGGTGGGAGTTATAGGCCACAGCATCTGGAGGGCCACAAGTTGCCCACCCCTCCTGCAGTTTGGGGAATTTGAACTTAGGGTTATTGTGGTTGTTTTTTTTAAAAAAACCAGGGATGTGAGAACTCTCCTCAGCTCGGCTTGTCTGGGGGCCCACTGAAGTGGCGCCCCCACTCGCACCCCTCCCGGACCAGTGTTCGGGCCACCCGCGAGCTTGGTGAGTTGCCCAGACTCACCGCGATCCTGTCTGGTGAGAGCCCGCCATTTTCCTGCCTTTGATTTCTACGTAAAAAAGGAAGTTAAAAGAATGGGCATATTTAAATATGCACATTTAAATTAGAGGGATTATACCTCTAATATTGCACTTATTAAGCCTTCCCAGCCCCAAACTGTGCATATTTAAATATGCACATTTTTTAACTTCTTTTTTTACGTAGAAATCAAAGGTGGGAAAATGGCAGGTGCACACCGGATGGAATTGTGGTGAGTCCGGGGGTCGGGGGTACGAGCAGGGGGTGAGTGAGGACAGTGTCTCAGTGGGCATAGTCCGGGGATTGCAGGCGGAGGGGGCCCAATGGATTCCCAGACCCAGTCAGGTGCCGTGGCATCCCTAACCAGGTGTTTTTACTGTGCTGTGATTATGAGCTGCCTTAATACAAGCAAATATGGGGCATTTGGGGGTCTGGTCAAGTCACAATAGAGAGAGTGCTTAGGCAGCACTAGCCTCCAATATAGTAAGCCCTGGAGTGATTCTGTTAGCCTTAGGGTGCTTCCACACTAGATGTTTACTTTGGAATTGCCACACTTGGTTCACTCCTCTTTTATGGAGTGACCTACCACAACATTGTCATCAAATTGTCATTTTCCTATGTTTCTCTCCCAGTTCTTCCATAGTTCTTTCATACAGCAGAAAATCTGACTTTTCTGGAAAGAATGGACAGAAGGCCCATCCACATCTGCAGAGATTGCACTAGGCACAACTCTTCTGTCTTTTGCAGTAGGGATGGTTTTGATGTGTGCAGTGACGTGTCAGGTGGATGGGCCTAATGCCACCCATCTACACTTTACTAGACCCTTGCTGTTAACTTTCCAGCTGACACCTGTGAAGGTTTGAGGCCTACAGAGACACGATAAAGAGGTCCGGTCTAGAGTCCTGGGCTTTTTTGTTGGGAGGGGTTATCCCTGAGAGGAGTTTCATTTCCCCAGCTACGTTTCAATTTCATTTCCCCAGTTAAGTTTCATTTCTTCAGGTTTGAAACAGTACTTTCAGTTTTGGGGGAGGAGGGTATAAAAAGAGAGCATCAGAAAGACCAGAGCGGTAAGAGCAGAATCAGGGAGACCAGGGCCTGGAGCAGAAAGAAGCAGCATGGAGAAGTCTAAGTACAGCTAGGGTAAAGGAACTTGTATTTTGCAACTTGTATTTTCTCTTAATGCCTTTTGTATCGCTCAGCTCTAACTACTAGTAAACAGTTGTAGTTAAACCCTGTGTCTAGAGTGTCAGTCACTCCATGTCTACAGCCTAAACCCATGTTACTGGGAAGAGGAAAGTAAAAGAAGGAAGGTGGGACTCTTAAGGAGGCAAGAGATCCTTAAGGAGTTGCTCAGGGGGACCAAGTCATAAGGGGAACCCTGAGAGCACCATTTTATCAGTGTGTATCAGCCAGCCAGCTCCTGACACCACTGCAAGTGTGGAACAAACACACATGACTTGCCTGTCCCACAGAGCAGGGAATGATCCGAAAGGGCAGGCTCCCTATTGCCACTTCAGACACTCATCAACGCCAATGCAGAGCAGCAAACACTGATGGAAATGAGAGCTGGTAAAGGGGGCAGGGCAGCACAATGAGGCTTCTGGGTCATCTCGCATAAAGGGCGCTTCCATTTGGAGAGTGGGGTGGAGAAAGAGGAGTACTAAGGATGGCAGCTAAGAACAGCAGAAGGGGACACCACCACCAGGCACGCCTAAGAAGGCGTTTCCTACCATCCCCTCGGCCAGGAGCTTCCTGGAGATCCCTCCGTGGTGGTTCTCAATCCACACCAGGGGTGTGGAACCTTGGGCCCAGGGGCCAAATCTGGCTCTCTAGGGTTCCACAGAGGGCCACGCCCCTTCCCCTGGCTTCACCCCTTTCCCCCAATCACCAATCATTTGGTGGCTTCCCGGCTTTTGTGCAGTGCCCCCCCCCATTCTACAATGCCTCTCCTATGGCCTAGTTCCTGGCAATAAGAACTTTAAGTAAAAATATGCTGGTGCTTCGGCCCCTCCCCTGTTGCCTCTGGCCCCGCCCACCACTGGAATGAGCCCCCCAAGAGCTTTTCTGAAATGGGATTTGGCCTTTGGGCTGGAAGAGGTTCAACAGCCCTGATCTATAGGTAAGGCAGGTGCAGCCCCAGCCTCCTTATTGGAGTGCACAGTGGTCTAATGCATCCGTGTAAACCAGCCCACAAAAGTTACTAGCTGGGGAAAGATTTTACTAGCCTGGTTGGGCCAGACAGAGGAGGGATGGTGAGCTGCATTTCTGTGCTGGGCACGGAGGAGGAGGTGGCTTCCCTCCTCCAGCAGCCTACTTGGTTTCTATGCTGGGCACAGATGATGGAGGGAGCACTCCCTTGCTCCTCCATCAGCCTGCTCACCCACCTGCATGGAATTTCTGATTGTGTCTGGCTACCAGGCCAGTGCTTAAATACAAGGCTGGTCTAATGTGCCCCAGTGCATGAAGAAGTGGCAAAGAAGCCTTCAACCCTACGCCCTTTTGGTTATGTCCTCCCACCCAGGCAAGTGGAGGAAATGTTGCTGGTCTCCCTTCTCCTCGTCTTCCCCCCTAAAACCAGCAGAAGCTTGATTCTGCCAAGGCTCTCACTTGGCCAGCACCACCTTGAAGAGGGTCCAGGAGCACGCTTGAGGCTGCCCACTAGACACCCACCTCTGCCCGTCAGGTGGGTGCGTGAGGGCCTGGCACCGATGCTTTAAGACTGGATTTGTTTTTCAAAAAATCTATATTTTGATTTGTGCTAAAATGCTTTTTCACCTACTTAGCATTCATGAAACGGTGTTTTAGCACAAATTGATTTTTTTGTAAAAATGCTGCTTTTCTGGTTGGTGCCATTTTAGCACTCTGTTTACTCTCCCCACACACTCCTTTAATTAATGCTGAAATATCTTTTCACCTGCCTTAAAAAAAAGTTCTTAAGAAGATACTGACCTTTTCCCACCCACATCAGTATGTCATGCCCACCGCTGTACATGTGAGTGCACGCGCGTGTGCACAGGAAGTGTTACACCCCCTGAAGTGTGGAAAGTTAATGGCAATGCTGCATTTGGTTTACAGCACAATGCCTCACAGAGCTAGTCTGGGAGCACCCCCTAAACAACAGTACAGTGGGTCAGCCAGTGGAGGCTGGTGGCTCTGTCTTCAGTGGGGCTGTGAATCCATTCTGGGTTTCAGCCGGAACCAGCCAGAACTGTAAAGAAGCTATCCAAGGTGCTGAACCTATTTTGGGGATAAGGCTCAGCATGTTGGATAGCTCCTTTGGAGTTCTGGCTGATTCTGACTGAAACCCAGAATGGATTGATGGCCCCACCGAAATCGGAGCCACCAGCCTCCACTGTGGTCAGCTGATGTCTTTCTGCTGGGCCATTCTTTGCTAAAATAGGGCTTATAGGCCAACATTAGTGACAGTGTTTTTATGCAAGAGGAGATGCACATGTAAGCTGCTCATCAGCATGATGTTGCCATTTGGTTTGATTTTGCACTTGGAAAGAACTCATAAATGGATGCTCAATGCCTTATCCCAGGGGTGCAGAAACTCAGGCTCAGGGGCTAAATCCAGGCCTCTGTGGTTCCCCAGAGGGCCAAGCCCCCTTCCCCTGGTCCCATCTCCTTTCCCCCAGTCACTGATCATTTGGTGGTTTCTTGAGATTTGTGCAGTCTTTTCCCATTCTAAAAGGCTGAAATGCCTCTTCTGAGGCTTAGTGAGCGGCAGTGAGTAAGAGCTTTAAGCTAAAATAAGCTAGTACTTGGGGGATTTTTGGCCCCATCTCCTTTTGCCTTTACCTCCACCCACCACTGAAAGGTATTCCCTGAGAACTTCTTTGAAACAGAATTTGGCTTGGAAGAGGTTCAACAGCCCTGCCTTATCCTACAGCCTAATAGCAAACTCATTCTCTGAGAGTTGATCCTTATGTAGCCAAAATGGTGCTATCTGCACACAAGTGGGAGGCATTAGTAGGCTGAGGGGAACGCCAAGGTCTGCGTAAGTACAAAACAATTTAGGAAGGAAAATCCCAACATGGCCCAGCTAGGTCTGAGTATGCTCAGTGGCCATGGAATGCTGCCTGACTGTTGAGGGAGGGAAATGGAATGGAGTATCCTGGAAAAGGACATGGCTAGATGGGTGACTGAAACCCTGAACAAGAGCAGTCCACACTGCATTTTTGTTTTTGTAGGTCCCAATTATTTTAGTATATTAGCTATAGCATGAATCCAGGGTACTCTTCACTGCAACAGGATTGCTCTGGTCTTTTGAGAGCATAACTGGAAGAAAAGCAGCTAGAGTGTAAACTTAATTACCTGACAGTTTGCCTATCACCCAGTTTAAAAGAGTTCTCTCTCTCTCTCTGAATGTAAAAGCAGATGATTACACAGCCACATGCTTTAAAAAAGGAGAAAGCGCGGGGATTTAAAAAAGCCCATGTGCATGAAACTGCCTCATACAGAGTTGATCCCTTGCTCTGTCTAGCTCAGTATTGTCTACACAGACTGGCAGCAGCTCTCCAGGGTTTCAGGAAGAAGGCTTCCCCAGTCCTACTTGGAGATTGTTGTTGTTGTTCAGTCGTTAAGTCGTGTCTGACTCTTCGTGACCCCATGGACCATAGCACGCCAGGCCTTCCTGTCCTCCGCTGTCTCCCGGAGTGTGCTCAAGTTCATATTCATTGCATCGGTGATGCTATCTAGCCATCTCATCCTCTGCCGTCCCCTTCTCCTTTTGCCTTCGATCTTTCCCAGCAGCAGGGTATTTTCCAGGGAGTTTTCTCTTCGCATTAGGTGGCCAAAATATTTCAGCTTCAGCTTCAGTATCTGTCCTTCCAATGAGCACTCAGGGTTGATTTCCTTTAGGATGGACTGATTTGACCTCCTTGCAGTCCAGGGGACTCGTAAGAATCTTCTCCAGCACCACAGTTCAAAGGCATCAATTCTTCGGTGCTCAGCCTTCCTTATAGTCCAGCTCTCACAGCCATACGTTGCTACTGGGAAAACCATAGCTTTGATTATATGAATCTTTGTTGCCAAGGTGATGCCTCTGCTTCTTACTATGCTGTCTAGGTTTGCCATAGCTTTCCTCCCAAGGAGCAAGCGTCTTTTAATTTCATGGCTACAGTCACCGTCTGCGGTGATCTTGGAGCCCAAGAAAATAAAATCTGTCACTGCTTCCATTTCTTCCCCTTCTATATGCCAGGAAGTGATGGGGTTAGATGCCATGATCTTAGTGTTTTTTTAATGTTGAGTTTCAAACCAGCTTTTGCACTCTCCACTTTCACCCTCAACAAGAGCTACTTGGAGATGCCGGGGCTCAAACTTGGGATTTGCACCATCCATTTTTGCAGGAACTTACATGCACTGGGGTGAATGCTCACACATTGTCCCTTGTGCAGATGGGACTTGGGCACACACAGATCTTCTTGTATGGTGAGAGGATGTGGCAAGTGGATGCAATCCAGACCTCTTACCACAACACAATATTGTATCTGTTGAGAACATCAGCACAGGGCTTTTTTCCCTTTAGTCTCCCTATGTATGTTTGGTCCAACAGTTTCAGACAGCTTGATTATGAGAGGGAAAATGGTTCGCAACTGAAACAAACCCCAAACCAAATAAATAAATGTCAAAAAAGGAACTTCTGGGTAAACATATTTTGGTTTGGGCTGTTAGCATGCTCAACTCCTCTGTGGTCTACTTGAACTGCAAAACTCATCAAGGAAGAAAAGACTGGACAGCTGTGCAATGCCTTTTGATTAGTTGTGTTAGGAGCCCTCTGTCTTGAAACACCCTCCGAAAACTCAGTGGTAGAGCCCCTGCCTTGCATGCCGACGGTCCCAGGTTTGATCGCCGGCATCGCCAGGTAGGGCTGAAAAACTCCTGTATGAAACCCTGGAGAGCTGCTGCTGCCAGTCAGTGTTGACAACACTGGGCTACGTGGACCGAGTATCTGACTCGGTATAAGGCAGTGTCCTGTGCTCCTAGCCTTTTCTCACTTTGCACAGTTTAAACAACCTTGTGAAGTTAGCTTGTGTTTAAGCTTTCAGTACCAGTATTTGTTCTCCACTGCTACCCAGAATTTATCTTTTGGTGACTGCTTCTCCTGGCAGTGAAGGAGAGAAGCCAGGCCATGGGGTTGCTGGGGATGCTTAAGGAATGTAGAACTACAAAGGCAATGCTCAGCTGTACTTCTGGCTTTGCTATGCGTGGCCATTTAACCTTCTGCAAAAGCCGTTGTTTTTTTGCTGAGCCTCTCTTTTAGGTCCTCCATAAAACAGAAGAGGAGCAGAGAGGAATGAGCTGAAGTATGCAAGACACAGGGCAGTCAGGGGATAGTGCACTTTGGCTGGAACTCTTATCATAGGACAGAAGTGCCGGTCCTTACTGCATTCTCTAGACTAGCACATTGCATGGGGGGCGGGGGGAGGTTGGAAAGTTATCAGCTTACTGGAATTGTTTAAACCATTATTTAAGTTGCATTTTTATGCACTTCTTTCAGCAGGAATCACGTTCACATAAAAAAGGATTACATCAGCATGGCTCTCTGAAAATTGAAGTTAGGTTTGATTGTTAAGTGAGCAGTGCAGATTTCTACCTCCACCCCCAAGAAAACAAGTGGAGGAGTGATACAGAAGGGAAAATGAGTGAGAATACAGTATTGAAGTGCTCAGTTAATCGGTTGTGCAGCAGCTAGGTTACTTGGCAGAAGGTGGCTCCCTGCCAGAGAACATACCAGGTTAGTTTTCTGCTGCAAGGTACCTTCCAGTGTAAATGAAAGGTAGGGCCGTAATCTTCATAACTCTGTGGAGTGGGGCCTGTTTGGATCAATATCTCTTTTATGTAGTGAGGCTTGTTACTGTAGTATCCAAGATCGTATTTCAGAAACTATAGACTGGAATGTAGATGGCAACTGGACGGCAAACAATGTAAGAAGTAAGTGGGGAATTTTTTTCCCATCGTTGGCAGGTTCAAGCTAGAGCTGATCATGGGTAAGTAAGTTCTACTTGCAGAATAATTAATCAGGCTGTCCCTATCCTATCTGCCGCTTGTCGTAAAGATCACCTAAAGGAAGCAGGGAACTGATATAGAGGATAGCAGGGCATCAGCACCCAACATCTTTGGACAGCTAACAGGGCCTCAGTAGGCCCAGCACTGATGACTGCCCTCAAGCCTTCTTTATTCATGCTTTCCCAGCCCGACATTTTATTTTCCCACAGTGCTCTGGGGTGATCCTAGGTCAAGGGCATTATGGGAAACTAGAATGCAGCTAGACCCAGCTATCTGCCACCACATAAGCCCACCAAGAGCCACAGATTTAGGAGGGGCCCCACAAGAGGGCACATTACTCAAGGCCCCCTCAAACAAAACAGAACAGCTTATAGATAGCAACTCAGTTTGTTTGTTCTAACCAGTGGTGTAGTGGAAGCGGGGCTCGCAGGGATGCAGTCCTGGCACTTTTTCATTAGCAGGGACTCTGATGGCATCTGCCACCCCCCTCAGAATTCCCTGTTCCCCCTGAGCTTAGCTGTGATCTTTACTGTAGCTGTGAGGGGAATGAATTTTCCAAGCAACAGTATATTGTTTCATGTTGGAATGCAAAGTATTTGGGATGACTTGGTCTGGAATGGGCAAGTAAGACCTATTCGCTTTACCAAAGACGTGCTCCTGGTGGAGATGAAAAAATTCCTAGAACTGGTTTGTTGATATGGATCAACACAGCTGCCTGAAATTTTTGGACTTCCCTTGGAGACTGTCACAATGAGCTCCTGCATTTCCAAATTTACCACTACACCACTGCGTGTGTGTGCACGTGTGTGTGTGTGTGTGTAGTTCAATCCAGCTGGTTGTGTGGATATTTCTGTTGGATGGGGAGGGGGTAGATATAATGAAGGAGCTTAGGGAAGACTAACGGGTAATGTTGGGGTGCTAAGGGAGGGTGCAAGGTGGCTGTTTAAATGAGAAGGGATCTGTCCATGAGGACTGAGTGGAGAGGGTCAAGCTATCATATTTTGAAAACCTAAACTATTTGTGTTTGAGTGAGTGGGTGAAAAAGATTTTAACACCCCTGCATTTTTTCTCAGACGTCCGATTGAAATACCACTGCCTTACTCTCAGCTGCACTGTTTTTGGATCCCAGTTGAAGGCTGTATTTCTTAGGAGGTTGTACAGTCTTAGAAGGGGGGGGGTGGCTGTGGCTGTCAAGAAGGGACCTTGAACTTCTGATTTTGCCACTACACTGCTGGTTCTATCCTCAAAATTAAATTACAGGGCGTTAAGGTGTGCTGCCTTAGCAACTGGTGAGCTCATTTAGCACATCAGATGATCCCACATACACACTGTGGCCTTCAGCATCTTCAGCTGACAAGGACTGAAGGCCATTCATTCGGCATGGCTTCCTCCATTCTGACATGGAGAGTGTCATACGCTTTCCACACTTTAAACTGCATTAACGTAACATTGCATCGCTAGAAATGAATGATCATGAGTGCAAAGGACCATAAACTAAGGCTGCAACCTTATTCATGCTTACTGGCAGTAAGTCTCATCAAGCCTGTAGCCAGCCTAAAAGTACTTGGGGTGGGGTGGGAAGTAGGGGCAGTTCATCTGGTCTTCAGGCCTTTTAAAGACAAAATTGTAAACTCTTCTTTAATTATTTGTTTGTAAAAAAAAAAAATTAGGGGGGCAGAGAAAATTTAGCAGGGGCTCAGGCCCCCCTTAGCCCCCATGGCTATGGGCCGAAGTCTCATTGAAATCAGTGGGCCTTACTTCCAAGTAAATCTGTATAGAATCAGGGTATGAACTGCAAACCTAGTGAATTACGACTGTAGTGGCTGAAGTAAAGCAAGGGTACAGGAACTTGTGACTAACAAGATGCTATATAAAATGAACCTCAATTAAAAAAAATGTTGCCAAGAGCATCCTAACAAAACCAGCCATGCATCATGTTCAGACAGCATGAATGTATAGAGAGGCATTCTCAGGCATCACACCCGCCCCAAGGCTAGGAAAGCTAAGCATTTCAGAGCTTTACATTTGGGCTGGAGGTTGGATGTTCACCCCAGAATTCAGACAGGCAGCTGCCTTGCCTCTGGGGCTCAGATTGACAGTCTGACAGACCTTGACAGAGTGCCTGTGAACCAGGTCCTCTCTGAGGCCAGTCTTAAGGCCTGGGCAGTTCCATATGAGTGCAGGTGGTCCTTCAAAGAACCTGGTCTCATAACCATTTAGGGCTTTAAAGGTCAGCGCCAGGCTTTAAACGGAGTCCAGAAATGAATAGGTAGGCAGAGGGTCATCTCACCTCGTTTGTTGAAGCCATAGATGTCTTCCCCATTAACTATAATGAGAACACACACACAGTCTGAGAGATAAGATGGCAAATGTCCTTCCTTGTGGTTTTGTGGGCAATTGGGGGGCATTTTGCCACCTGCCATCAACAGCGCCCATTCACTTGGAATGCTTGTTGGTGAGCAAGACTCTATGTCTGTCTGTGTTTGTTGCTATGTGTATTGTGGGACTGTGTTGTGCATGTGTGTCCACAGTGTACACACACACACACACACACAGCGTTGTAGTGTGGACCAAGCACTGCTGTAAGATGTTTATTTCTAAAGCTCTCAGAGCCTGCACACAACTCTTTCAGGTGGAGAGAGAGGGTTCTGGACCTTCTCATTTCAGGGGAAGGGCTGTAGCTCAGTGGTAGCACACATACTTTGCATGCAGAAGGTCCCAGGTTGAGTCCTTAGTATATCCAGGTCGGGCAGGGGAAACTCCTGCCTGAAACCCTGGAGAGCTGCTGCCACTCAGGGTCAACATTACGGGGCTAGATGGACCCAGGGCCTGTCTCAGTATAAGGCAGCTTCCTTCGTTCCCACAGCTGAGACAGGGATGGGTGAACATGTGATGTTCGACCTTGTTGAGGTTCCCTGAATTCCTCCTCAAAGCTCAGTTGGCCTCATTCACATTCCTAAATGCAAACATTTTTTTTCCCCATTGGGAAAAATGTGTATTTTGATTGGAAAAAACGCACATTTTAAAATAGCTCCCAGAGGTCTCCCATCAAGAGGCAGCAGCTGAGGGTGGTGCAGGATGGACTGTTTGTGAGCATGTCCATGGATTGGGGGACAGTGCTAATCCCAGCTACAGCGGCACCATCCACGAACTGATAGAGGCACACAGGAAGATCACACAGGGTTATTTCCACAGGAACATTCAAGGGTGGCAAGCTGCTGCAAGACAAGCAGGTAGATGTGGGTGTCCTGTGGCACAGTTCAATTCAGGATGTGAGGATTTGCAGGAACACCGCTTCCTGCCTTCAGAAGCTGGCCAAGCAACAGAGGGGCAGTTGCGAGGTGGCCAGGGTCAGGGCGAACATAAGAAGAGCCTCCTGGATCAGACCAAAGGTCCATCTAATCCAGCATGCTGTTCACACAGTGGCCAACCAGCTGCTTGTGAGAAACCCAGAAGCAGGACATGAGTGCAACAGCACCCTCCCACCCACGTTCCGCAGCAATTGGTGTACATAGCCATACTCCCTCTAATACTGGAGGCAGCATACAGCCACTAGGACTAGTAGCCAGCGATAGCCTTCTCCTCCAGGAATGTTTCCGCCTCCCCTTTAAAGCCATCCAAAGTGGTGGCCATCACTACATCTTGTGGTAGTGAATTCCATAGCTTAACGATGCACTGTGTGAAGAAGCCCTTGCTTTTATCTCTCCTGAATCTCCCACTAATCAGCTTCACAGGATGACCCCAGGTTTCTAGTATTATGACAGAGGGAGAAAAAGTCTCCCTCTCCACACCATGCATAATTGTGTAGACCTCCATCATGTCTCCCCTTACCCTCCTTTTTTCCACACTAAACAATCCCAGCTGTTGCAGCCTTCCCTCAAAGGGGAGATGCTCCACCCCCTTGATCATTTGAGCTGCCCTTTTCTGATCAGTATCAGCCACCCACTGCAGCAGTGAGACACCATCGCCCAGTTATGATTCTCAAGCCATTCAGGAAGCTCCAAGTACGGGCACTGCCAGCACCAGCAGGGCGCATGGAAAGCGGAGATGTTATAGGTGGTGGGCCCTCTTCAAATGCTGCCACTGCCAGGCAGACATAGTCAAACAAAGAGCAGAGAAAACCACCAAACCAGCTTTGGCTATATTCCTTCTATGTCTTTCCCCAAAGCACTTGGATTGGAAGTAAAAGCAGAGCTCTGGTAATGTCTTTCCCTGAGTGGAAGCAAGCCAATTTTGCCTTGGACCATCTTGAGTCCCAGTCTCCTTGGATTTGGAGGTGTTCCGAACATGTTCAAGGTAGATATATTTGTATCTGTATATTGGTCAAGGTGAACGAAAGGGTTGGGGCCTGGGTATACCTGGTTGTTCACACACTGGGTAAATCAGCCCTCCCCAGCACGGGCCCTGCCGGATGTGTTGGATTACAACTCTCATCATTCCCAGCCAGCATGGCCAACAGATCTGGAGTGCATCAGGTTGGGGAATGCTGGTGTAGATTATCATTCTAAGGTGAAAATGCATTATAAAGGGATCCCCCCCACACACACCAGTATTTCTGGGTTATAACGGGATTCCCGCCCCAGTAGTATTTCTGGATTACTTGGGGTGAGTATGACATTGCCTACATCATATCTGCAGCCTAATTTAATTGCAGGCTGTATTCCTCCAATGTGTGGTGTAGAGATGTGTGAATCAGCAAAACTCAAGCTCGCTGAAGTTCTTTGAATTCCATCTCGAAGCTTGTTCTGACTCGAGTCCATATCAGACTGTGAGCTTTGCTTTTTTCTTTCTGCATGGAAGTCTGTATTTTTGTGCATATTTTTCCAAATGTACCCATCAATTGTGCACATCCTTGAAATGAACACATTCCTCTCCCGCTGATTAAAGCGTGCCTGTGTGCATTTTTCAAAAGTACGCATTTTTTCATGCACGTTTTTCGAATGTACCCATGCTGTCAAACACATGCTTTGGGGTCTGTGAATCACATTGCAAGCTCGCAAATGGACGGACTTTGACCCCAGATTGTGTCTGAGTCCGTGTTTGGTCCAGAAGTTGCGAACTGAGTAAATCCTGATCAAAAACAAACAATTTTCTCTTTCTTCCCTAGTGTGGTGATGATCCTAAATGAATGTTATCTGCAATTATATCGCATTACCTTTCTGGATATAGAACTGCTGAAAGCTTACTCGCCCCTCTTCTTTCCAAATTATGTAAAATAGGTAAACCACAGTTAGATCTAGGAAGATCGGCAGAGTTCTCCACTTTTACCCCACTTCTCAGCAACTGTTTGCAATGACTACCTTCTATATACAAGTATTCAAATGTTCCAGATGCTACCTGATATCAAGCTAGGTTTTTATTTTTTCTGATATTCGTGAGTGTCATTCTACTCCGCTGCTAATCCCGGTACATAACGCATGTGGGTAGGGACAATCAGAGCCACCCAGGGGCTTATGGGGACTGGGGTAGGACCATGCATGTGTTGGGCTCTGGTGAGCAATGGGGCAGGGCCAATAGTATGTGGGGGTCTGGGACAGATTGCCCCTGTTTTAACCCCTCACCCCCGGGCAGTCCTGGGAACAGTACAAAAATAGCCAGCACCCTCTGAAATATTTAAGAAATATCTAGCTCCATTTGGCTTTGGAATCTTTTCAATATGATTTGGTAGTTGCTTTTCTTCTGGACCAGCCTTGTGCTCAGCTGAAGGATTGCCTGTCTCCACATGTGCCTGTCAGTACACTCAAACCTTCATCGGAGCTCTTTCTCTGGGTGCCCGTGCCCATCTGAGAGGTATGGCTGGGGGAGGAAAGGGGCTTCTCTGTGGTGGCACCCAGGTTATGGAATGCTCTCCCCAAGGACATTTGCCTGGCACCTAACTTTGATATCATTTTGGCACACTACTGGTGAAGAACATTAAAAAAAATATTTCTCAGGACTTTTACGTCATTTTGACCTGTTTTATGCTGCTCCTATAAATTTAATAGCTTTTGGTGTATTTTTGCATGTTTGTTGTTGTTGTTTTAAATCTTGTCAGCTGCTGCAGGAATTTGAAGGGCAAGTATATAAACCCCCATCATGACTAATTAAAGGTGTGTGTTTGATTTCTTCTTGCTTTTGAGGATTTGCTATTGTCAAAATCAGTTGTGGTCAAATTTTCAAGGTCATTTGCATTCTAATCCTTATAAATGTCTGTAATTCAAGGTCTGTACCATCTGTAAGCTTAAATTCATTTCTGTGGTTCAAGTTATGAGCCAAAACTGGGAAACAGTGTGAGCTCTGGGAAGAGCTGTGCAGTTCTCTGTTTCAGCCCCATTTCTCAACAACTGTCAATAACTACCAGCATGTGTGTGCAAGTGTTCAAACTATATATTAACCACAACCTGGTGTTTTCCAGGTGTGCTGGACTACAACTCCCATAATCCACAGCCAGCATGGCTATTGGGGTGAGTGGGACTTGTAGTCAAACACGTTTGCAGCTGGGGGGGACAGACCGGAAAACTACTTGCATAAGGTATACCCCTCGGAAACATTTAGTTTGCAGGTGTAAATATAGCTGTGGCTTAGGTTTTCAAACCATTAGCAAGTACGGTAGAGTAGATAAGTCTCCCATTTGAACCCCCAGTTAAGCAAAATGTGGCATTCTTGTTTGCCCTGCCCAACTGGTACTGAAAATTGATGTAAATTTTGAATTAAAATACATGTTGAATGGAAACAAGTAACAGAAGCATCACATTTGTCTAGGAATTAACCTTACCAGGGGCTATTTCCTCTACATATTCCAGGACAGGACAAGTTCACAAGGGTTCTTCTAAAGATTATGCATTAAGATTATGCAAAAATGGACACAGAGATTTCACATCCATAGTAGGTATCAAAGGCCAAAGTGGGAGTGCTAGATAACACGTACAATTAATTTGCAACAAACAAACCCAGGTAAGTAGTATATCTCCCCTCTTGCGAGTTCCTGTGCGTTTGTTCTGAATGTGGGGCTGGCTTATTGTCCCCCACTTCCAAGACTACAATCTTATACTGGGCGAAAACGCCATTAAACTCAACGTTAAGCTCACTTCTAAGCAGAGATGTGAAGCCCGAAAAATGCTGGAAAAGTTGCAGGGGACTCCTGCATTTCCCCCCAGGGATTTTTTGGGAAAATTTGGGCGGAAAACATGTTCTCCCCTGAATTTTCCACATCTTCCCCCAAGCCTGCGCACTTTTCTTCTGAGTAGACATGTGTAGGATCCCACTGTTAGTATACTATTCCTAGGCACAGCCCTTTTGAGAATCGCTGTGATTTGGCCGCCACGCTAAGGACATGTGCGCACAGCCTCACGTTGCCATCCGCCTGTTCCAGGTATCTGCGCGGGCTACCCCCGCCGCCACCACCTATGCCCAGACGCCACCATGCTCCCTCAGGGGCAGCGCACCTGCTGTCCAACGCGTGCACAACATCTCCGTATTCCTAATGCTGCCTGGAAAGGAAAAGGCGACAAACGAAACCCGTGTCCAGCCTGACTGTGAGTGCGGGGGGGGGGGGTGCGCTGGGCTGTCTGCCGGCCGCCCTGCCCCTCGCGGCGGGGAAAGGGCAGCCGCTCGCCAAAGCCTCCGCCATGCGGCATGTTCGTGCCCATGTGGGCGCATGTGATTTGCCCAGCGGCCGTGGCCTTGCTCTCCCCATCCGCCACACGGAAGAGGATCTGGGTGCTGCTGGCGACCCGCCTCGAAGGCTGCCGCCTCCTTCCTCGACGGTACACGCGCCGGCTCGGGTCCACCCCCGCCCGCCCGGGTGGGAGAGGAGCGCGATCGGGCCGCGTTGCTGTGGCCGGCCACGGGCGCGCCCCGCCCGCGAGCGCGCGCAGCAGCCTCTCCTCCGCGCCCGCGGAGCTGCGCCGCGTCCTCGCGCGCGCTTGGAAGGAGCCGCAACTCCAGCGGCGGCCGCCAAGAAGGGAGCCCCGCGCGGGGAGCCGAGGCTGGCTGGGACCTCGGGGCGGGGGGCGATGAGAGGAGGCTGGGGAAGCCGCCCCCTCCTCCAGCTCCTCCTCCCGCCGCCGCTCTCGGCGAGCATCTTGTGCAAACAAAAGGGCTGGCTGGCGGCGGCGGCGGCGGCTCTCCTCCGGAATCCTCGGGCGGCCGCTGATGTAAGTCCCTGGCGGGAGCGCTGGGAAAAGCAGGCGGGGAGGCGGCGGGGGGATGCGGTGCTGCTCCTGCCGCCGCCGCCGCCGCCGCCAACCGAGCGCCGCCTTTCCTGGCGAGCGTCGCCCGCCGCAGCCGCGCCAGGTCTCTGGAGCGGGCGAGCGGAAGGGGCCGGCAGGTAGGGCGAGGGGGCGGCGGGGCCCTGGCCTGAGCGCGCCGGGGAGCTGCGGGGCCTTCCCCTCGGCGCTCCCGCCCGCGCGGGATGCCGGGGGCGCGGATCCCTGGGGGGGGGGTGCGCGCGCGCGCGCCTGCCGGGAGACCCTCCTCGGCCGCGTCTCGCTTCTTGCGTCCCCTTGTCCGCGGAGCAGCCCCTGCCCGGAGCCGCGTTTACTCGGAAGTAAGCCCCTTGGCGTCCCGTGGGATTTGCTCCCCGGTAAGTGTGGCCAGGAGCGCGCCCCGAGCGTCGTTTTAAGCGTTCCGAGGGGCGGCCGGCGTGCGTGCTGTGGTAGCCCTGGCGGGCGGTCTGCTCTTTCTCGAGAGCCTCATGGCGAAAGCTCGTTCGTGGCGTGACTGAGATGTTTGCTTCACCTTGGCTTTGTTCACGGATAAACACAACCGGCGACCCATGGCAGGTCTGTCTGTATCTCAGCTCCCAGCTTGGATCCTAGCCTGCCTGTTACTGCTCTCCTTCCTTCCTTCCTTCCTTCCTTCCTTCCTTCCTCCCTCCCTTCCTTCCATCATCATCGCCTGCTGAACAGGTCTCCTTTTTCTGTATGTGCATCTGGGATGAAATGTCAGTGCAGTATGCAGTGCTAATAAATGTTTCTCCCCGGTCGAGTCTAACTTTAGTTTTGGAGCCTTCCCAACCTGAGATGAAAAGGGGTTGTTTTGTTTTGTGTGCTCTGGGAGGCCGTGGTACTTTCCTTCCTATGTAGAATTAACTTTAATGCCACATAGTATTTAACTTCAGTACTACATAGGAAGGAAAGTGCCACTTGTCACCCACTGCACAGAAATAACCCCTTTTCATCTCAGGCTGGGAATGCTCCTTTGGTAGTAATTAAAGGGTGGGTATGTAGAGATCTGCTTCTTCTTTTTTTGGGTGCTAATTTTTCCCAGCACTGTTTCAGATGAGATTCTCTCACAAAGCAGGTGTCGAGTCTGTTAGCCTGTGTTCGTGTTGCTGGTAACTCACCAGGTGAATTTGAGATATGACTGAATTTGAGATGTGATGAGACACGGGGTTTTCTTGGTCATTGCTGGAGAAGATTCCGTGTGCGCTCTCGGTTCTTAAAAGAACTATGAACACTTCGCTCCATCCTATTCTGCTCTTGCGCCTCTTTTTGATTTCCCCTCTCCCACCCCCTTTACTTGTGTGATGAGGTAATACTTCTGGCCAAGAGAATAATTTTTGGAAGCTGATCCGAGGAGTTCAAGGTCTCATATACAGATGTGTTTGGCCTGTAGTCACAATGCTGGTGATAAACCACCAAAGTTAATTCCTGCCAGAAGTGAAGCATACACAAGAAAATGCTAAATTTGCCATTATCCCTGTTTTCAACTAATTGCAGAAGAGAATGTACTGCTGTGGTATGGTATGTGTCTCTGCGTGTTTATTTGTATGTGTAATATACATATACATGCACCATACCACAGTGGCATACTCTCTTTCGTAACTTTAAAAAAAAGAGGCCAGTCCATAAAAATGATTGCCCTCCCGCATGTACTCACTGAGAATAAATTGTTATTCTCAGATGAGAGGTTGCTGATGTATGGTAGAATGCTACTGGTGTTCTACCACCAATGGTGTTGGCTTTTGTCTGGGAGCACACGCACAGCCTCTGCTTCTGAAGGACCTTGCAGAAGCAAGGAAGAGAGGAAGGGAAGTTACTGGTTCATGCTGAGGTCTTGAAGATGTGCATGACCATGAGTTTTTGTTGTTTGTGGCAATATTGCCAGTGTAGGGAAAACGTACCAGTTGTGCAGCATGACGCAAGGGTTTGTGGTGTCACTAGCACATGAGTCAGGAGTCTGGTGCATGAATTATGACAACCAGAGAAAATATGTGTGTAGAAAAGAGCAAAGTGCTGAAAGCTGCTTTGGAAGCTGCTACTAGTTGAAATCTGCAGGATGTGTTTCCATGTTAACATGTTTAGGATTGGGGTCTAACTGTACCAGACATACAGATTATATGAAAGGGCACTTTCAAAGATGGGCACATCTCCAAAGTTTCAAATGAAGCGGCTGAAATACTGCACTTTTAATTAAGCCAACAAAGCACTGCTAACCCGAACATATAGTGTTCTGTGGATGTTCATTGACAGTACAGTTGTGCAACTTTGCCAGTTGTGGGTTGTCACTGATGCCAAAGAAATGAAGATCTCCAGCTCCATAAGAGCAACAGATAGCATTGCCATACAAGTTAGGTAGTTAAATAGTCAATATTCGTTAAAATCTGGTGTGATTTTGAAGGAGTCTATTGTAAATTATCATGCACAATTTATTGTTTCCATAGGCTGCCTTTGAATCTAACTCTTATATAAAGGCCTTTTTGTTGTTGCATCTGAGAAATTCGAGTTGATGGCATTTAATAATACAAACATTGTATGTTGCAAGTAAGATTCTGTTTGCATATAAAATGAATAGTTGCCGTGTAAATGTAAATAGGAAGGAAGGAAATAAGGTTTGTTGTACTATTTTTTTTAATGGCACCTTATTTCAGAATGATTTAGCATTCTGCTAAAGACCCTAGGCCGCAACCAACAAATAGAGTTAAAGTCCATGGGCTTAAGAGCGCCCCTCTTTGTGTTGGACTGTGGCCCTTTTCTTTGCTTACAGATTAGACTTCTGATGAAAAATAGATCTGTGCTAGCAACTGTCAAAGCAATTGTAAAAGCTCAGTTGATCATTGGGTATGGATTCGTATCTGCTTGCATAACAATGCACTTTGCTTTACAGTTGCGCTCCCACGCAAAGGAGCTTTGTTTTAAAACACAGTGTTTTTTTTAAAAAAGCATTCAAAAATATCCAAAGCATATTCCTGTAATCTAAACAGTTGGCTGTGGTGTGTGAATGAAGAAAACCTTTGCAGATAAAAAAGGAGATGAAATGATTGCCTCCTCCCACAGGTGTCTCTTGAAATACAGCATGCTGAGGTGCAATCCTATTTAGTTTTAGGATGCAGTCCTATGTGTGTTTAGACAGAGAAAAGCCCTACAACTCCCAGCATGCCCCAGCCAGCAGTGCTGTCTGGGGAATGCTGGGAGTTAAAAGTCTGTCTAAACATGCATAGGATTGCACCCTTAGAAGACCATCTCTCAGTCTCCTTTGTGCACCACTCTGAATTTAGTGAATGACAGTATTATATGGTTTTTATTCTTCTGCCAATAAATCCATAATGCGGTCTTGACGTTTAGTGCAGTTTGTTTGTTTTTTAAAACTATGGCTGTATTGTTCCAGTAATTTTTTGGCAGTCGTGCTCGTCTTGGAGCTCTGTTGGGAACCTGTCAAATCCATTTGCCTCCTACCACGAGGGGGGGAAAAAAGAGTTCCTTGTTTTAAGTAACTTAAGTGCTTCATATGTAAGGTGGGGACATGTAAGTTGGCTGTTATGCCTACTCATTTGGGCTTGAGTAACTTCAACCTCTTTACAGTTTTGTGGCTTTTCTCACAATACTGATATATCTCACCAAAGGCAAATGTATTGACATTTCATAGTTCGAAGGAGGAAACAAGGAGTTTCCATAATCCGCAGTAAGACAATACTGTTATCAGAGCCAATGAAAATGTCACAAAATAGCAAACTTTTGTCTTCTCCAGAACTATTCATCAGGCAGGATAAACAAAATGTTAGAGTGGGGCGGAAGAGAGAAAAGGCTGGGATTAGTGAAGTTCAGCCTTTGCCAACTTGGTGCCCTCCTGATGTGTTTTACTACCATCTCCCCCTCACCCTCAGCTAGGATGGGCATTGGGGGTTGTAGGACGATGGGAGTCGTAGTCCAAAACATCTGGAGTGTACCCAGTTGGAGAAGGCTGGTACAGTTGCTACCCAAGGTGGCAGTCCGGTATCCAACTAACTGGGATTAAGCCACATTGATCTCAAGGAGACTTACTTCTGAGTAGACATGTCTAGGATTGCAGTGTATAACCATCTTGAGCTGGAACACAGGAGGAATTCTGCAGGTATAATCGGATTAGCTTGTCAAGGTGCAAGACAAATGGTAAGATGCATTCGGGGCCAAATTGGGACACACAGGAAAAAAAAGAAAAGAAAAAATGGACATTCTACCATTTTGATGAATATAAAATCTGTTATTTACTCAGTTTTGACTCAAGTCCTATTTGGAACCCCCGGATTCCTTGGGAGGCATGGAATGAAAATACAGAACAACATGGCATGCCTTATTAGCACAGTTGGTTTAATTTTTAGGTACCTGTTGGTCCACCTGAATTTTTTATTTTTGTGTTCTCTCTCTCTCATCTGTCCCTCCAATAGACTTGTGTGTCTCTGTTTTGAGACAGTGAGTAACTACTAGATTTCATATTTCCCCGGGTGGGGGAACATCCGTATTTTGCTTTTTTGTCCAAATAGTCACGGGTGCATTTTTGCAACCTGCCTTGCGCCTTGAGAGGCTAATGCACTTGTGTCTGCAAAGCTCCTTCATTGCGTGCGGCTCAAGATGGTTACAAACTGCAACTACACCAATCCCAGCCCAGCCCAGCTTCCCTTCCCCTGTCCCCCTCCCCCGCCACCCAGTTTTGTTTAACATCCTGCCTGATGAAGCGTTCTGGTGAACTTGGAAGCTTGTTGTCTACGTTGTGATATCTTAGTTGGTTCTAGTAAAGGTGTTGCCTTACTGTGGGCTTTTGGATTTTGTTCTTCTATTGGAAGTTATGCTTTAAAAGGAATTGTTATGTTTCTTATAGAATGCCTAGAGGAGCTGGCAACCTTGATGATGAAGAATGTTTATTTCCTTTTCAGTCCATGTCCAAGGCAGAGCGTATACTTTTAAACAGTTTTTTCCCCAGTCTGGTGCTCTGCAGATGTGTTGGACAACAACTCCTATCATCCCAGCACCAGGTTGTGGAGCACCAGGTTGGGGAAGACAACAAGTTCAGTAGCTGACTCTTGACTACTAATTTTGATGGCCAGGGTTTTGAAAAATCAATTTAGCAGCCTATGTGACAGCTGCGGGCAGGAGATCAAGACCTGTTCTATGTGCCTCCTTTAGAAAAATGTTCTATGTTCTATGTGTTCTATTCCTGTTCTATGTACCTTCTTTGTGTCAGATTAGGACAGTGATGGCTAGGAGAAAGGCCAGCTTCAGACTGCTTTGCCTGCTTGAGTGAGGGGGTGCTCTTCTCTACCCATGTTTTACAAGGGCTGTAATACTTTTCATTTGTTCAACTGATAGTTGTATATGTATTTGTGTGTGTGTGTGTGTGTACGTACACACACACACATATACACACACACGCACACTAAAAATGAAACAAAAGTAAATTTAATAACAAGATATGTGTGTGTATATATATCACAGACATATATTTCTTTGTTACTTGTCATTAAATTTATTTTTGTTTCATTTTTAATGGAACTTTTGTTGTGCTTTGTGTTTTCAGAAAAGTGGCTTAGAACTTTTTTTGTTTTTTAAAATACAAAACAAGTGGGGCCTGCAATAAAACGTTTCGGTGTGGAATGTTGTGTTCAGTATCCTCTGTTCCATTTTCCCTGCCACCTAGTTTTCCACTCCCCCCTCCCTTGCAACAGTCGTTCCGCATTTTGTAACTGCTCAGCATGCTCTGTGTTCATTGGGCTGTTTTAGGGGTGCAGCTGCCATAGGGTATTTTCGTCAAGATTTCTTGTACTTCTGAAAACTTCGGTGTTCCCCTGAGTCTGCTACTAGATCTCCCTCTAGTGCCTTGGTGCTGCTAGTTTGTCTATGTAATGAATGGTACTTGGAGAATTGAGATCGCCATTAGTATATATGATGACTCATATATACGCAGGGCTCAGTCCTGGGCCCAGTGCTCTTCAATATTTTTATTAATGACTTGGAGGAGGAGGTGCAGGGAATGCTGATCAAATTTGCAGATGACACAAAATTGGGAGGGATAGCTAATACTTTGGAAGACAGAAACAAAATTCAAAGTGATCTGGATAGACTGGAGTGCTGGGCAGAAAACAACAGAATGGCATTTAATAGGGACAAATGCCAAGTTCTGCACCTAGGAAAAAGAAACCAAATGCACAGTTACAAGATGGGGGATACGTGGCTCAACCACACTACGAGCGAGAAGGATCTTGGAATTGTCGTCGATCACAAGCTGAATATGAGCCAACAATGTGATGTGGCTGCAAAAAAGGCAAATGCTATTTTGGGCTGCATTCATAGAAGCATCGCTTCCAAATCCCGGGAAGTACTAGTTCCCCTCTACTCAGCACTGGTTAGGCCTCATCTGGAGTACTGTGTCCAGTTCTGGGCACCACACTTTAAGAAGGATGCAGACAAGCTGGAGAGGGTTCAAAGGAGGGCAACAAAAATGATCAGGGGACTGGAAACAAAGCCCTATGAAGAGAGACTGAAAGAACTGGGCATGTTTAGCCTTGAGAAGAGAAGACTGAGGGGAGATATGATAGCACTCTTCAAGTACTTGAAAGGTTGTCACAGAGAAGAAGGCCAGGATCTCTTCTTGATCATCCCAGAGTGCAGGACACGGAATAATGGGCTCAAGTTACAGGAAGCCAGATTCCGACTGAACATCAGGAAAAACTTCCTGAGTGTCAGAGCAATACGGCAATGGAACCAATTACCTGGGGAGGTGGTGGGCTCTCCCACACTGGAGGCCTTCAAGACGAGGCTGGACAGCCATTTGTCAGGGATGCTCTGACTTGGATTCCTGCATTGAGCAGGGGGTTGGACTCGATGGCCTTGTAGGCCCCTTCCAACCCTACTATTCTATGATTCTATGACTGATCCTGACTTTTGGGATAATAACTTGGAAGTGAACATTGCTGTGCTTTTAGAACGTGCTGCCTTTAACACACACAAATACTCTGCACACATACATCTAAATATACTCTCAAGGATTTTTTGTTTTTGAAAGCCAAGAGCTTCTATAATCTCATTCAGGCAAGGCAGTTCCTTCAGCGTGTGAACAGTCGCAACCATCCCTTGGTACATATCTGTGAGGACAGTGTAATGTAGGAACTAATCTTTTATGGACAGAGCTGGGCAGAAATTCCTCCAGTGTGTGGAAAAAGTGCTACAGTTTGAGGAATTTCTGCTGGTGGTATCCATGATGACCTAGTTCAGTGTTCACTGTGGGTTGTGACCTACCAGTGGGTCTCAGCCAAACTTCAAATGGTTTTAATGCTGCAGATTCCCGAGTGGCTCTTTGCTTGACTGCCCTGTGTCATGGCCGCACCATGCATACTGCATAGGCCGGTGTGGCACTGGGAGTTGGTGAGAGAGCAAGGCTAATATTTTTTTAATGAGAATAATTTTAAAAAAAAAGAATAAAGAGGAAGCAGATAAGAGAGGGAAACTGTTATAGGAAAAAGTGAATGAAAACACAGCAGAAGGGAGGGAGGTAGGGGATAGGGTACACATTAAGTGTGAAATGAGAACGGGAGAAGAAATGACAGCGGACAGTTAAGACTTTGAGAGGCACGTGGGAGGAGGATAAATATATAATAAACAGTTTTCTCTTAGAGCAGTGGTCCCTAACTTTTTTCGGTTGGTGGGCACATTCAGAATTTTGAGAGAGCATCATGGGCACTCTCATAAAATGGCTGCCATAGAAGAGCTTTCCCATTTATTAACTGGCGGCCATGCTGGGCATAGCAAGTTACAAAACACTCATTTCCCAGAAGGCTAACTGGTGACACTACTAGAAGAGTAACTTGACCTAGAACCTAAGCACATTGCAGAGCTCCAAATTATGAAACCACTCTTTTGAACCCAATTAAAGATTTTGAACCCAGACAGAGGGGACACTTTGCTTTGCAGCATGGCTGTCTCCCAGTTAAAAATAATTTAAAATAATCTTAATAAATAAAATTAAAATCAGGAGAGGCAGGGAGTGCGGTGGGTGCCAAGAGAGGTTGTCCACAGGCACATTGGTGCTCTTAGGTGCCATGTTAGAAACCCAGACTTAGAACCTTTGGATCAGCATATTCTTCTTGAAATGGGGAGGATGAATTATAATACCTCTAGAACCCAATGTCTGTACTTAACCTGAGGAAATTTGAATTATGGAACTCCCTGCTACAAGGAAATAGCTGTGGGAAAGAATTTAGCAATTTTCAAAGAGGGATTAAATACTAGTATAAAACATTAACATGATTATGCCCTTTGATTATGCTAAGCCTCACCTCTGTTGGTTACCATTTTGTGACTGGTGGGACTCCATCATTTTCAGCTCTCTCAAGTGGGCCCTGCGGGTAGAAAGTTTGAGAACTCCTGATCTAGTTGTATGTGTTGCATTTGGCCAGGCATTTATCTTATGGCTAAAGATAGCTAGGACCACTCACATGAAAAAGTCTTAGGTGAATCATCTGTCTTCTCCCCACTCCCTCACTTTATTATACTTTTAGCTAGAGCTGTGCAGAAATGGCCTCTCAAAATTCTCCACCCTTTTTGCGAGCAGAGACAATTTCACTGAATTTCTCCAAGGGGAGGAGAAATTCTCCAACAGTTTCTCACAGGTAGGACTCACCATTAGCTGGGATTGTAGCATAGGTCCTGTCTTTTTTCCCTAAAGGCTTTTGGTTTTTTTATGCTGCTGCTACAAGTGGCAACAGCATCGACTGGATGGACAGCCTGGCCCCCATTTTGTATCGTCCACAGTGCAGGTGTGGGAGGGGCAGTATTGTGTCTCACTCCAGGGAAGAGGTGGAGCTAGTCCTGTACCAAAATCTGCCTCCAATTTCTTCCCCCATGAAAGGATGTTGTCATTTTTCTGCCTCATTCTCAGGGCGTTAGATAAAAGAACTTTGGATTTCTTGTAGTAGTATTTTTGAGCTTAACTTAGTGCAGCGAGATGACTGAGGGAGCTTTGTAATAGAAAGAAAAGAAAATACACATCACTTATTGCTCTGCAGCCTACCAGGCTGCCTGCGGTTCCTGATCTGAAGAAGCCCGATGGGAGGAATTACCTTACGATGTCTTCCCCTGGGCTTTAATTGAAGAGTGGGAAGCCAAGGAGGCTACAGCCTGCAAGTGTGATGTTTGAACAGTAAAAGACAGGACACTCTCACACACACTCTTTGGCCCCCTGGTAAGTAAGACAAGCACAAGAATACAGAAACCAGCCCATGAGAATTTCCCTGAAATTGTCTTCTCCTTTGAATTTCTTTTTGAAAGCAATTTCTTTTCTATCAAATTGAATGAGAATGGTTGAAAAAAAAATGTGGAAGAATTTTTTGGCATGGCATCACTTTTAGCAAGCAGCAGAAAAAACCCTAAGAAAGTAGTTCAGTGCAAAATATAATGAAAAGGTTACCCAAAAACAACAATTACCATAAGAAAGACAGAGAAATAAAAGAAGCAATTTAACAACAATCGTTAACTTACTGGGTCGCTCTTTATGAACCAGATGTCTAGTAGCAATCATAAAAGTTTTTATATAGCAGTAATAATGACAACATTATTATAACATTGTTGGTGACTAATAAACACAAAACAAATAGTTGTTTAGCAACATGTTTCTGGTTTGTTTTTTTGCTTTTTTCAATAACTGGTTGCAAGGTGCATAGAAACATTGGGATGTCACTCTTGCTTTTGACAGCTCTGATTTAACGAGGCTTAAGAATCTGAATTGGCTCTTGTTGTAAAAGTGAATTTGCAGTGAATAGGCCTTACCCTTGTTCTTGGGTGTTGTGTGGGCAGGGAATGCAGCAGTTAGTGTTTGTCTCTTGTGGATAGCATAAGAAGAGCCTTGCTGGCTCAGATTGTGGTGGCTCCATCTACTCTGGCATCTTCGTTCTAACAGTGGCTAGCCAGATGCCTCCAGGAGCCTCAGAAGTAGGCCATGAAGGCAATGGCTGGGTTCTCACAACATGCTAAACTGCACTCAGTGGTTGAGTGTGGGTTGTTGTTGAACCGTGGGTTATCATGTTGTCTGAATGCAGTGTGTTTTCCACAACTCAACAACAAATCATGGGTTCTTAAGGTTCTTGTTCAAGAAAAATAAACCACACTGCATGGTTAACAGGCCACCCTGGTGAAAATGTGCTGTGTTCAGATAACACGATAACCCATGGTTCAACAACAGCCCGCACTCACCCACTGAGTGTGGGTTAGCATGAACCCAGCCAGTGTGTCCCCATCCCCCGCCCCACCCCTGTAATTTGTGTTTGAAGGCATACTGGTACTTTGCAGTAAGTACTTTGCTGTAAGTACACATCAGCCTTCCAGTCTGTTTTATCATTATCATTTTTGTTCTGGACCAATGCAGTTGTAATGCTCCTTAACTATGGTTAAGGGAGTGGAAATGGGCTGTGAAATTGCATGTTCTGACCATTTTCCACTGGTCTTAACCATGGCTCTGATGTTAACCATAGTTAATGCTATCCAGGGTTTGCTCACAACTATAGCTATAGGAACACACTCTGGTGATGGTGACTGTGGAGCTAGGGCAGGCTGATAAACTCTGAGTATGTGATCTAGTGACACTGATTTCCAGGATCACCTGTAACTGCTCACTGAGACCAGATGACCCTTGGTATTTATACTTCTGGGCAATTCAGCCTTTTATTCAAAAACCTGCAGGCGTAATAGGGAGTAGATCATTCCACAACATTCTTGTGACTTCTCTTTGCAGTTTTCTTGAACTACCACAGAGGCCATGGTTAGATGCAGGTATTCGGCACTAGAAGACTGTTTTGATCCAGTATAGCAAGTTTGTTTCTTAAATGCATCTGTGAAAGCAGTTATTTGAGTGGATGAGAGGTGAGATCCAATACGATGCAACGCTGTATAAGGTTTTTAGATTTTGCTTATATATATAGTTGTTCACCTTTTCATGTTAGGACTCACTGAAATATTTGTCAACACCTTTTTTGTGACTTCTCGGGAGATGGAGAAAGCTTCAGTGGAATTTTAAAAAAATGGCCTTGTTCAGATGTAATGCTCTGGCGTGGTTGCAAGGAGGAGATCGGGAGCTTTCACTTTTGTTTTAGACTGTCGTGATATCCCAAATTGGACAAACTGTGATGAATCTTAACCTTGAATCTTAACCATAGTTAACTACAGCTTAGGGTTCAGTCAATATACTAAACTGCGGTTAATCTAAAGCAGAAGCTTTGAATCTCCTTGTGGCCATGCTATAGGAGAGAGGAGGGAGAATTGTGTGACCCCGAGGCTATAGGAGAGAGGAGGGGGGAATTGTGTGACCCCGAGGTTTACTGCAGCGTGTTCTTGTAACACTAAACCATGGTCCAAATGCAGCCACTGTATCAGCTGCAGAATCTAGTGCAGTGAAACATTATATGGCTTTTCATTTATTCTCTGGAAAAAAGAGATTAGTTCTGCTATCTTCACCATATGCTTCCAGGCTGCAGGATTCCTGATGCCAGAGAGCCCAATTGTGTAGGTTAAGTGATTTCTGCTTAGGAATGTTTTTGAAAATTATGGGTTCCTGAAATAGGTGGCAAGTGTGCGTGTGTGAGTATTGATGGTTAGTAAAATTTGGAAAATGGTCTAATTTCCTTCACATTTAAAACAGAGGATTTTCTAGGCTGCCAGGGTGTTACAAAAAGACCATTGTAGGTTACATCTTAAGGGCGACGTATCCTGGAAATAAACAGTAGCAAAGCTGACTTTGTGTTAGGGCTGTAACTGATTATATTAAAATACAGTGGCTTGTGATCATTCTGGCCTCCAGAGGATACAGCAGCAAGGGTCTATCTTGCAAGCAAACTAGACATCACCTCCTTTGGGGTAAATATTATCCAGCTTAATATACCTCATGGAACAGATACATCGAAACATATACAAAATTGAAATCCACAGTAGCTTTCCATATTGGAAATGTGTAATGCCTCTCATTTGTGTTTGACAGGTGACAGTGTTAGGATCCACTTGACATATAGTCGGCTAGCTTTCAGTGAATCTGCAACCTACAAATTTAAGTTGTATCTGTGAGGCATCTGTGACTTTCAGCCATGCAGTGCAATCCTGTGCAGGTTTGCTCAGAAGTAAGCCCCACTACATTCAGTGGAGCTTACTCTCTAGTAAGTGTTTAGGGTTGCAGCCTAAAGGTGACCCAAGTCGTTGGGTTCCTGGGGTGGTGTCTGTGACCAACTACTCTGGTGACAGCATCTGACCGTGATCCTAGCCTAGCCTTCCACTGTGCATCCTGCAAACAGCTGTGATTCTATACGAAAGATTAATTGTGTGACCACCACTGCAATTAAAAATCTGGGAACAAAGAGCAAGGCAACATCTGTTGGCTTCATGGATGTCAAGGGCTGTATGTGCTTTTTGAAAAAGCATCACAACAATTTCAAAAGCTAGTTTGTTACTTGCATAAATTATACCAATCATCATTCCCTCTATTTCCAGTGTCCATGCTGTGAGTGCCATCGCTTATGTGGCCAAAGCAATTCCTCCCATGCACAAGAGGGAGATATCAGCAGGTTTGAGGGAGCCCTGAGGTTTGCAGAAGTACAAAAATCTTTAAGAAAGGGAGGCGGGGGGGAGGGGAATGGAATGGAGTATCCTGGAAGAGGCCATTTTGGACAGAAGCATTTTGTTGCAGGTTCCACTTGTTTAGAATGATTCTGATTTGTGTAGCCCTGAAAGCAGAGAATGAATTAAGTCAGGCAATGAAGCCTTTCTGGTTCAGTCATGGAAATAGAGCTCATTCACATGGCCTCCCAATCTCAGTTTTTCTGCACTTAGGTTGTATGATCATACTGTGTGAGAACAGATACTCAGTCTAAATGGCCTGTAACTTGATTAGATTGCTGTTCTTCCTCAGTTAGTATCTTTGTAAACAAATCTCCAGCATTTGCAGATGTTAGTGTCAAAGTGTCAGTAAGTTATATGATTACCAACATCTGTTAAAATTTCCTGGGACCATAGTGTTGATAGGTCAATTTGCCTTAGTCTTGGCATTGGGGTCACCAAATATAGAATTGCCCCACAAGAGTATAGTGTGGATGAATAGGATGGCTTATGGCATAAGGATGTTACAGTGTACTGCTGCAGAAAATGGGAAGGCTAAAAGAGGAAGGGGTCCCTGTGATTATCTCAGTGTGATGCCTGAAAATATTGGGGCTGCCCAGTGCCCTAAAATAAGGATCCCATATCAACATTACTGCATTGACAACTTGCATGCTCTCAGTACAATTTTGCACAGACAACAATTTCTTTTGGCTGCCCCTGCTTTTTCTTCATCTGAAAATTGACCACCTGCTCCAGAGATATTTAATATAGTGCAAACAAGTGGGAGCTGCAACACAATGTTGCAGTGTGGAGTGCTCCTTTTCAGCGTGCCAGCCATGCCTTCTTTCAGGATACTCCATTCCGTTCCCCACCCCCTCCAGGAACAGCAAGCATGCCATCTTCACTGAGCATGCTCAGTCCTCATTGAGCTGTTTTTGGGTCCCCTCTCTACTTAGGATTTTTTCCTAAAGTTTTTTTTGTAATTGGTGCCCACCCTCCCCTGCCAAGCCTGTTGATACCTCTCTCTTGTGCATGGATGGTGCTGTTTTGGCTGCATGAGGATCTGCATTTGGTAGGGTGGGCATGTGTCCCACTTTACCAAGGACAGACCTCTGTTTGAAGGGCTGTTCTGTCCAAGTCTCGTTTAAAGATCAACCATCAGAAGGAAGAGCTGGGCCTTGAAGTTGTGCATCCACACCACTTGGACAGCAGACTGAGCAAGGCACCCAGGTCACCTGCTTGCAGGCTTTCCCACTCTGGTGAGATCTGTTTTATTTCTATTTAAATTATAGTAATTTTGTTCTACATCTGAATCAGTACATATAAATTAGCATGTGCAAATTGGTGTCCTCTTTTATGTTCCCCTTCGTTGATGCATTTCTTCTTTTTTAGTGATGTGTCTGTAAGTGGATGCGTGGGGAATTGAGTTTGCTACTAGTTTATAGAATAATTAAAATAAAAGCCATGCGTGATAGGAATATGGTTATGAAGAGGTGTAAGCGGCAGTGCATTACGCAAAATGCCACACTGTGTAAAGCTATTCTGTTGTTAGCTACATAAATGATACCATTTTCATTCTGCTTTATTATATAGATAGATGGATAGATGGATATGGATATGAATATGGATATGGATATGGTTTATTTTATTCCCATTGTGGACAGAATAATGGCTGCATTTGCATTTAACAATAAACCAGAATTCCAGAGAGCCCTGGCTTATCGTTCAAGAGCAACCCCCTGGTGCATGCTCCCTTGCTTGCTCCCTCTTGGGAGTAGCTACATTAACTAGAAACTAACTAGGAAATAAATCTTAGCATTCTGTGCTCATGAGCGCTCCTAACAAATCAAAATCTGAAGCCAGGGTTTGTTGTTAGTTTCTGATTATGGGTTTGTTTGCAAGTGACAAGCCAGGAGTCCTGGTCTGGATGTACCCCTAAGCTTTCGCTTCCTGTTTAGATCTGGTTGTTTTAGCCGTTCCCACCAGCAAGAAAACCCAAATGGGAGTGACTGGGCAGCGTGCTCCAGCTTGTGAACAATACGCCAGGATTCTCCGGGATTTTGGCTTATCAAGGCAATTGATTTCTTATCTCCACCTAAGATTGTGCTCTTTCTTCCCCTGTGGCTCTGGAGCGTCTGTGGCTGTCACATCTAGAGACAGGATATTGGATGGAAATGCTTTTCCCCAATAAAATGCAGCACAATCCTGTGCTTGTTTATTCAGAAGTAGGTCCCACTGAACACATTGGGGCTTACTCCCAAGTAAGTGTGCCTAGCATTGCTGCCTTGGGTGAGTTTGCTTCATGATCTGACAGATTTCTGTCAGATTTCTGTTGGCTTGAGGCACATTGGTCTGGATTGTGTGGGGCAAAAAAAATGTAAAATCCAGACTGGGGTGGAGGGCACAGAATGAAGAGACTCTTTAAGAAATACTTCTTTTCAGAAAGGCTTGTGGAAGTGTGTTAGTTTTTATTATGGTGAATTTCCTTTCTGATCTTTTTAAAAACAAGAGTTTCTTCCATTGCTGCTCAGTGATGCTGAGGGCTACATACTGGTCCCGATCCAGAGAAAAGCGATCACGTTGAAACCCCATTGGAAACAATAGGACAAATTAATAATGGCTCATGACTAAATTAAACCTCCATTAATTTCAGTGGGACTTAAGGCATGACTGTTTTTATCTAGATTAGGGCCACTTATGTCGAAGCCCATGTAGTATAACTTTTCTTTTGCGGGATGGCCATTCTACTTGCATCTTCTATGTATTTCCCCCTGTTTTGTCAACTGGCAAAAAAGTTATGCTTATCTGTGTTAAGTGCAGGAGCTTGTTCCTCCATCTGCTTGCACCAGATATATTTGCCATTGTTCTTTGAATAAAAACTATACGATGTCAGTAACCCCAAAGTACTATATTTAATGTGCTAAGTTATATTCTGAACATGGTAAAGTCCAGGTTTTATAAGTTGGTATTGCATACATTTCAGTTTCCCCCAAATCCTAATTTCTCCCCCTCCCCCCAGAAACACCCTGAAAATGGTTTCTTCACGGCTTCAGAATATCCGGAAATGTTGAATATTTAACTTTAACACACAACTCAGAGTTCGCAACCCAACAACAAATCACAGTCTCTTTCTGGGTTGTTTGTGGTTAACAAACCATTTTGTTCGTTAGCGTGGCCGGGTCGTGCATCACAATAACCCAGAATTCAACCACCCATGGGTTAAATAAACCATGGATTAGTGTCATGTGTGAACACGGTCAGTGTTTTTTGTGCTGGTAGAGCGGATTTAGGTTGTGAATGACACATGGCAAAATACATGGGAGTTTACAGAATATTGTAAAATGGCAGCTAAAGACCACTGTTCCAATGGTCTTCTGACATGGTTAGGTCCAATTGTGATGTAACTCTGGCATCTTCAATATTTTCATGTGGTTTGTACGTAGTCAAAATGGTCTCTGAGAAATGTAGGAAGTTTGTATTGTTACTTTATTCCCCATCCCCATATTTTTTAAAAGTACTACTTAGCGAAATTTATTTTAAAACTTAAAAAAAGTCTTTAGACACTTTTTATTTTGACATCCATTACTAGATAGTATAGACAAAAAGCTTATGCTTTAAAAATCATCCCAAGAAAGACATCTTTTTTTAAAAAAATAATTCAATAGTATTCCACTACCAATCCTGGCTGTCCTAAATCAATTCTGCAAGGCGCTTAAGGCATCTGCCAGTATCTTTCAGGCTGATTAACTCACGGAATTGAATGTGAACAAAAATACTTGTTTCCCAAAGGGAACAGAATGCTAGCTTCCCTTGCAACACTCATTTTGCCTTCTCCTGGGAATCCAGTACCCTGAAGAATTCATTGTAGTAGTCCTCAATCCCTGGGGATTGGATATTTTACTGACTAGAATCTCGGTTATATAAAACACATGGCTATAATTAGTCATGATGTTTTAATTCAGTTTATTGTTGGTCATAAAGATAAAGCATGTAAATGTTTCCAGGAGTGTAGCCCAAGAATAAATTAAGACCGATATGAGTACCAACACAGTAAGTGGAGAGAACGGGAGATAAATATCACCTGTAAACACAGTTGTTAGTTGCAGTATGCTAGAAGCTCTCCTCTTAGATGATGGCTCAATTCAGATGCCACACTACACCATGGTTTGAATTAACCATGGATCAGAACCCATACCATGCTTTCAGCTTGCAAACACACAGGCAAAACAGTGGCTTAGACCGCTTGCCTGATTTCATTTCTGATTTGTGCATCACTTCTGCTTCTAACTATGGCGCAGGGACCTCCAGGGTTAGAACAACAGCTGTAACTATTTGTCAATTCAGATGCCATACCAAACCATGGTTTGCTCCAAACCATTGTTTTAATTCTGGTTTGCTAGCAGTCTTCAGTTGAGACATGTGAAACCCTTATTAAGCTCCTGCGATATGGTTTGGTGTGATACGTTAACCAGTATTTTTAAATATGGACAGCGGTATATAAGGGTGTAATCCTATGTCTCCTAGACAGTGTCTGGGGGACATAGGATATTTTGGTTTCTGAGATCCGAGGTTGGAACTAGGGCTTTGACCTTGGAGCCCAGAAACTGCTGTCCCTGCCCCCTCTCCCACCGCCTTGTAGCTGGCGTGAATTTGCGTTGGGTACATCTTTGTGCTCGGAAATGGAGTGCTGAGATGGTGAAAAGGGGTTGATCCTGGGGGCGGGGAGGGTAGGAGACCATGGAAGCTGCTTTACACAGCTTCCTATGTACGTCCCAGCCTCCATCCCGGCCTCTGTCCCTCCTCCTTCTTGAAGCCGCGCCTAGACTTTCTAGGGAAAATGTAGGGTGGATGGAACACGGAGGTGAGGATTGCCTCCATCCTCCAGCTGCCCTGCATTTGGGTACTCAGCAGCCTCTGACTTCAGAGGCTGCTGACAATCAAGATAGGAATGCACCCTAAATCTGTTAAATAGATACCTGAATTGAGAGCCAGTGTGGTGTAGTGGCTACAGTGTTGGACTGGGAGTCGGGAGATCCGGGTTCTAGTCCCCACTCAGCCATGGAAGCTCACTGGGTAACTTTGGGCCAGTCACAGACTCTCAGCCCAACCCACCTCACAGGGTTGTTGTTGTGAGGACAAAATGGAGAGGAGGAGGATTATGTACGCCGCCTTGGGCTCCTTAAATGAGGAAAAAAGGCGGGATATAAATGTAATAAATAAATAAATAAACAAACCAGAGTAGAACGTGAAAGAGAAGTCTGAGCCTTTAAATATTCTTTCAGTAAATGGTTTGTGGCTGAAACGTGCTGGCTTCGTTTAAGAGAAGACTTTAGGACCTAGTTCAAGCCAGTTGGGTTTGCAGAGTGATCTGTAACTTGGTTCCAAGTGAGCATGTGATCAGTTTGTTTGCTAGATAAATAAGCAGGCCATCTGATGGATGTCCCTAATCCATTTGCTTGGAGAATCAGGCAACAGACAGCTGGGAAATCCAGCTCTCCCCCACCCCTGTGTGTGTGTGTGTGTGTGTGTGTGTGTATGTGTGTCTTTCATCTAAAGCAACGTCGGCATGGTTTTATAAATGAAGCATTGTTTTTAACTGTTTGAACAGAGTTTAAATTTTAATCTACTTCCTGTAATTTTTTTTAAACATGGCAATAAAGAACAAAGCAACAAGGTTTGATATTTTTCTCCTCCACTTTGCCATCAACCAATCTGTCTTTCGGCATTTCAGGAGCTTAGCTATTGTTGGGTCTCAGATTAAAATAAATACATAGGTGCTTTTATTCTGTTCCAGACATGTGGGTGCCCTTTTCTTTCTGCCAGGGATCCTGAATCTTTAACAGCTTGGGGAACAAACTTTTCCCTGTCCATTAAAGAAAATGTGACAACTGAAGAAGGTACCTCCACAAGACCGAACAAAGCCAAAAATATATGAATATGTGGAGAAGCAGATTTTATTAAGCAGACAATCTTAGGTCCCAGTGGTTTTTCAGAATTAGTGGTAGCCCTTTCTCAGGGAAAACTCCCACTTCAAAACTGTCTTCTCTTGCTTCAGAGAGAATTGCCAACTCTCTGGCTTGGTTCAGGTCTTCACCCAGCACTGATGTGATGGGAAACAAATGTCCATGTTGTTTGGTTGACAGAGCCTAAGTATAGTCACAACAACAACAACAACAATAAGTAAGACATTATAATGCTGGATCTTGAAAATCATATAATTTCCTCCAGCTTATTTCTTTATAGAAAAGAAGAATTTAACTTGGGGGGGGGGGAATCTCTTTCAGCCTGAGGGCCACATTCCAGTGTTGGGTGGAGCCAAAGGCAAAAAGGGCAGGGCCAAGAACACCAGCATAGTTTAGCTTAAAGTGCTACTGCCAGAAATGAAGCCTTTGGAGAGGCATTTCAGCCTTTTAGAATGGGGAGAAAACCATGTAAAAGCTGAAAAAACACCAAATGATCAGTGGTCTGGGGAAATGGTATGTGGCTAGGAAACGGGGCATGGCCATCTGGGGAACCAACCCAGGAGCATCAGATTGGGACCCCAGGCAGGCAGGCAGGCAGGCAGGTAGGCAGGATTTGGCCTGCGAGCTTGAGGTTCCCCACCCCTGCTCTAGCTCCATGTGTGTGTTAGGAATCAGGATTCGCTGTTAAGAGCAGAGCCATGCGCAAATGGCCTCTCCAAGTTCTCCACCCTATTTGTGGGCAAAGGAATGGGGGGGGGGATTTCACCGAATTTCTCCAGGGGGAGGAGAAATTCTCCAATAGTTTCTCAGAAGTACAGCACACCGTTGGCTGGGGTTGTAGCACACCCTCTTTCTTTTGCTTAAGGGCTTTTGTTTTGTTTTTGCACTGCCACTGCACATGGCCAGCAGCATCAACTGGCCCTCATCTTGCACCCTGGAAAATGCCCCATACCTAGAGCCATTCCAGGGCATGGGGGGGCTGGGGGTGGTGCGGAAGGGAAGGTGGTGTTTTTGAGTTTACCTAATCACTGCAAGCTGGCTGAGGGTGCTATGTTTGTGTTTTCTTTCTATTACACATCTCTTCATTGCTCTGCAGCCTCCCAGGCTGCCTGCACTTCCTGATCTGAAAAAGCCCGATGGGAGGAATTACCCCATGATCTCTTCCTCTGGCCTTAAGTGCAGGAAGCTGAGGAAGCTAAAGGCTGCTGGAGAGATGATTGTACAGTGAAAGACAGGACACTCACACACACTCTTTGGACACCTCATAAGTAAGGTGAGCACAAGAACTCCAAACCAACTCATGAGAATTTCTTCCAAAAATGTCTTCTCCTTTGAATTTCTTTTCAAAAGCAATTTATTTTCTATCAAATTGAATGAGAATGTTAAAAAGAAGTAGGAGAAATTTTCGGCACATCACTAGCTAAGAGTATATAGTTTGGTCCAAAGATTCCAACCTGGAATATATCACCAATCTGTCCTTTCCCCAAAAACATGCTTTGAAGAGTACCCCAGTTTTTGGGATGCAGAAGCCTGGGTGTGCAGAGGGTTGTTCTCATGTGGTTGTGCGTGAGCACCCCCCCACACACACACTGCATGAGACGTGCCTTCTGCTTGTGCAGTTGCATTTTTGCTGCTGGGCCTCTGTGTGTAAATTTTAATGTGTGTGTATTATATCTAGATGTTAGTTTAAGGTATTCTTAACACAGTTATTTTTTAACAGTTAAAAATCTAATTTTTAATATGTTTTTTAAATAAAATGATTGATTATACTAGCAAATTAGGAAGAAGCATTCTAAGCTTCCTCCCTGATCAGCTAGTTTTCTATATGCAGGGATGTGTGCATGTGTACAGAGGAGAGTTACGTCACGTGAGCCTCCATCTGCACTCCGAAGTGGTATAGCCCAGCCACTGTGAGAACTAACCATCATTGTTGATGCAACAGTGAGTTCCTTCGGCTGCCATTCTGGTTGCTAGTCATGCAGAGTCCCAGGCAGTGCAGAATGATGCACATAACTCCAAGAGACTAGAGAAGAAAGCTGTCAATTCAGGGGTAGGTGGAACATGAGACCTAAGAGCTCATTTGTAACATTTGAACTAGGCATCTTGTCATAGCATCTTAATGTCAAATAGAAAACGAGGGTTAACATGTTTTCCTGTGTGTATGTTTTTTTTAAAAAAATTATACAAAATCAGGCAACTTCCACAAACACATTAGGGAGACATTCTGCCCAGCGTCACAGTGTCAGCAGATGAGAAAGCAACATCTGTCTTCTGAACAACAGAGATTGTGCCTTAAATATTCAGGATATCAGTTCTTTCCAAAACATCTCCAGACAATTAATGTAAATAAAGTTAGCAATAATTAAAACTCACTCGTCTTCTGGGATAAAGGAACACGCCACCTTCCATTTCCTCTTGCATTCTGACTAATTGTTAATTACTTTCCTAAAAGCTTTGTGGGCGTCAAGTAATCCTTTTTGTTTTACGCAATTTTTCTAGTCCTTAAAGGATATTAGAAGTTATTTCTGTACACAGAAGTAGCACTAATAGTGATGGAGCTAGCACTGTACACCCCCCTCCCCCAATTTGGATCAGGGCTGTGGTACAAGAGGAGGGGAAGTCCGATCCCCCTCCCATCACATGCACACCACTGTTCCAGTCCAGATTGCCTCCTGGAGATGCTGTTAGCCCCAGAGGGGAAAATCTGTGGGCGTGAACTTTGTCTGGAGAAGACACAATTCTGATATCTCCCTCCCTGCCCCACCCCACGTGTACATTTCTGTTTGTGAAAACCATCTCTGCAGGCCTATTGTATTCTCTAATCTCATACTAAGTACATTGTAGCTGTTTTTCCTCCATGTGATTTTTTTGAAACGTGGCTTACAGACAAAGCTGTCTCCTCCCTGCCCACATGGCTGTGCCATGGCAAACAAAAGACATAGATTCATGTGGAACAACTATTTCTGTATCTTCTGCCAGGAATGTGAGCCACCTTCCACGTTACCTAGAATTGACCTGTGCTTCTGCTTCCATGTAACATGGGGAATGTGCCCTCAAAATGTCTGGCAAGCAAAGAACTCCTGACGCAGCAAAGAATTGGACATGCTGGTCTTATATTTGCCAGTGCCTGCTGCAGGGGGAGGCTGCATGGCATGTGTGTGCTTAGCAGTATTCCCCTCTCTATTAAACGTGAGTTGCTGGAATGGCCACGTTTTTGAAAGGCTTGCCAAACCTTTCTCCGAGCCTGGCCAAACTGATCTCCACCATGTGGGCCTCGCTTTGTTTCTGGGCGAAGGCATGCATTTGCATGCTTTCCTCGCATTTATGGAAACAATCGGCTGGCTGTCATCTTTTTGAAGATCTTGAGAACTGATGGGACCTGATTGCTGCAAAAACAAATTATGTGTGAATTGCATGGAAATGGCTGTCAGAGCATCATCTGGTGTATGGCATGTCATAGCCCGGATGCTGGTGTGGCAGAAAATGTCTCATCTACCTAGCTACCTGCCTATCTTCCCTCCCCACCTCCTCAGTGGTGAAATGAGAGTTCCAATTTTGTGTGGACTTTTTCTATCCTACTGAGAGAAGATGCACAAACCCTGCCCCCCCCACCCCCACAGTTGACAGCAGAAGCTGAACATGCAGATTTGCAAGTAACTCATGCATCTGCTTTTCCAGTTGAACTCCTCTTGTGCATAAAACCTCAAAGCTTCAACATCTCTCAGGAGGATATATACCTAGAACATGGGTAGGCAATGTGGTGTCTTCCAGATGTTTTGGATGACAACTTCCACAATTCCTGACCATTGCCTATGCTGGCTGGGGCTGATGGGCATTTTAGTCCAAAACATCTGGGGGGCACCCTTGACCTAAAGCATAAAAGTTACTGGGGGTGGGGCAGGTGGGGGTGTAAAACAGATTTAACTCCCTCCACCCCTTACCACATACTTTATTTTTATTACGTGATTGGTGGGGTTTACTTAGTGGGAAGATAAAATGTGGTGATGGCATATGATTTTTGGGTTATGTGGGGGTGTTGCATGCTCTTCTCTATGAAGAACTCAAACATGGGATAAAACAATGTAACATCAGTTTGATCTTTGTTTATGAAAGTGCACCATTTGGGGATGAGTAAATGAGTTTCAGCTCTAATGGATGATATGGCAAAATAGTTCAACCTATCTTCATTGAGTGTGGCATGATGATACTTTAGAGACATGATGCTCATAGTTGGTGGTTATAATTTTCTCTGCTTTTGCAGCATGTTTATAGTTCCTCTGTTTCTTGCAGTGTGTTTATTGAAGCTGTGCCTGCTCACAGATAGCAAGGCTGGAAAAAGCCCAAGTGCCTGGCTGAATGAGCAATGAAATTTTGTTCCTGCTGCCTAGGATCTTGAAATGCCATTGAGTGCAGGGCTGGCCCTTAAATCACTGAAGGTGGCATCTAAAACTTGATGCTGGTAGGTTAAAAAATATCAGCATCGTTTTCCATCCCTGGAAAATGGTACTTGCAGGTTGTTATCTTTGTTTCCCTGTCCCCCTTACAGTGTTATAAGACTATGTATAGTGGTGGGCAGACTTCAGGCTTATAGGATCTACTTTCTTTTCTTTTTACTAGAAATGCAAGGTGCACCGAGCAGAGCTATGTGCACATTAGTGGCTGGATGGTGGGCGGGCAATATACTCTTAGAATTAAACAATGAAAGAACAAGGTGTCTTTGAGTACATAGACAGCTCAGGAATTTTTTTCCAGAACCGAGGTCCCAGTCCTGCCACACACAGATCCACTCCTGGGATGTTTCCAGGCAGAGGGATCCTAGCGCTACCAGTGAGAAGGCATTTTGCAGCTGTTTCATCTTCTCCTCCTTAATGGATTTTTTGCAGCAGAAAAAAAGATGGAAGAAGCGGGGGCAAATATGGGAGGCTCACAAGTAGAAGTCATTGGGGCTGTTCACACAACACGCTAACCCACACTCAGTGATTGAATGTGGGTTGTTTTGAACTGCGGGTTGTTGAACCGTGGGTTATCATGTTGCCTGAACGCATCCAGGGTGGTTTGTTAACCATGCAGTGTGGCTTATTTTTCTTGAACAAGACAGCTTGAGAACCCATGGTTTGTTGTGGTGTTGTTCAGGGTGATTAATAAGCCCCCCTGGCTGCGTTCAGACAACACAATAACCCACCCTGCAAAAGATGTGCTGTATTCAGACAACACACTATCACATGAGTCAACAAACAACTCACCGTTCAAACAGCCCATGCTCAACAACTGGGTGTGGCTTAGGGTGTTGTGTGAACAGCCCCATCATCTCTGTCCCTCTCCCTCACTCTCTCTCCCCCTCCCTCCCCCCCCCCAGTAAAATTCTGGGAATGAGGTAGGGCAATGGCACAATAAAAGCCTTGTCTGGAAGCAGCTTTCCTCTCCAAGGTTTCTCTTCATCTCAGCAGCCTGATTTGGGAAAATGAAAAGAAAAAAAAACTTTCTTGTTGCTGTTTTTAAAGAATTGAGAGTCAGAAACCCTTGCTGATCTACTGCAAGTCACCCAGAGATCTACCAGTAGATCCCACGTTATTTGCTGCCCACCCCAATGTTTAGACATAAGTGTTAATGATGGACAAATGAGCCTGTTAGTGCTTGGTCAAGTCAGCTGGAACAGGCAAACTGTGTGGCAGCCTCTCCCTCTGCCTTTTGCACCTCCCTGTAAACATCACGGGGCAGGAGCCTTCTTGCAGCCAGAGACCTAATTTGGTTATGTTTCATGGCTGTATTTGCAAAGTCCTGGTCATTGGCTAACTTCATTAACCAGATAGATCACAGAAGTAATTTCACTTTCACGCACATTCCCCTCCCACATCTATCTCCCTCTGGCCATGTTTGTGATGGTTGTCACTTGTTTGCAGTGCCTTTTAAATTAAGCTAATATTGAACTACACATTGTAACTATTATCATCCAGCCATTGTGTAATGCTTTGTCATAAGAAACTTGGCGAGGGGGGCCAATCAGGGGGCTCTGCTGCTGCCAAACCATGGAGACGATGTGCTTCAGTGACTGTACTTAACCTCGCTCTGTTTTCCAAAATGAGGATAATGCCTGAAAGTGCATGGCTAATTCAAGCTTCCATTTTGATGGCGTCTTTGCTGCACAGTGTGAACGAGTCTGCATGATAAAATCCACAGTGGTTGCAAGGGGGAGATTGCTGGTGGCAGTGGACCAAATGGTCACTTTGACCGATAGTAGATTTGGGCGACTTGAGGCCCCCACAGATGTTTTCATCTGTAGTGGCCGTCAGCCATAGCTGGCGTAGCCAATGACAAGGGAATATGGGAGTTGTAGGCCAAAACATCTGAATGGCTACCAGTTGCCTACCCCGGTGTATAGGGTAAAGCAGAGTAGCCAAGAACTCAAACAGAGCAATCCTAGGCACATCTACTTCAGAAGTAAGTCCCTCAGTGGGATGTATGCCCCTATCTGGACAGGGATAACCTAGCTTCACTAGTCTATGCTCTGGTAACCTCCAAGTTAGATTCTTGCAATACACTGTACATGGGGCTGCCCTTGAAGACTGTTCAGAAGCTGCAGCTTGTGCAAAATGTGGCATCCAGATTGATAGCAGGCTCCAGAAGGTCCAAACAGATAACACCAATTCTGGCCGGCTTGCACTGGCTGTCTGTACATTTCCAAGCCCATTTCAAGGCGCTGGTTTCAATCTATAAAGCCTTACATGGCTTGGGATGACAATACTTGACTGTGTGCCTCTCTCAGCATGACACTAACCATATACTGTATCCATCAAGTGAGTTCCTTCTCCCAAGTTCCCTCTCCAAGGGAGGTTTGGAGAATGGCAATGATGGAGAGGGCCTTCTTGGTGGTGGCTCCCCAGTTGTGGAACGCTCTCCCCAGTAAGGCCTGCCTGGAGCCCAGCATATGATAGTGTTTTTACTGGGTCCTGGAATTTCTTATTGTTGATTGTTAAAAGTGTGTGTGTGCGCGCGTGTGTGCGCATGTGCGTACTCACACACACACACACAGTTTTTATATTATGTTACAGTATTGTATTTTTAAGGTTTTTGATCTTTGTAAACTGCCCAGAGAGCTTCGGCTACTGGGTGGTATAGAAATGTAATAAATGAAATGAAACTTCAGGAATGTATATATAGGATTGCAGCCTTAGTTTCCGAACCTTGAAATGCCACTCCCTGTAGGAAGCCAAGTAAACAGAGGTGGCTACATTTCAGGCTCCAGAATGGTAACATGAATCAGTTCAAAGTGTGAAAGGGGCCTTGCTGTGCAATCAATAGCTGCTGTGGGAGGCTTGGACCTCCTGGTGGTTCTCTCCATGGGATTTTGTATTTCTTTGGCCCATGAGATACTTCATTGCTAGCTTTTATATACCGGTCTTGTGTAGGGCTGGGCTGAAGCATTGCTCCAAAAGAGTGGGACACAATTGGGTGATTGTAGGATGCCAAATGGGCCCCACCTAGAGATGTGAAGGCCTGGAAAAACCCTGGGAACAACAACAACAAACAGGGAAACTTGTTCCCCCCCCAAACAAAAAAAGTCCCTGGGGAAACCCCCTCCCCATTTCCCCCCCAGGCCTTCACTTCTCTAGCACCCCAGTTTTATTTTTGTTGCTTCTGTGGCTGTTCACAGCCATGATGATGCTTCCCTCTGCCATTTTATCTTGGCTCAGAGGAGCTTTGGGCTCCCTGTTAATGAGGGCGCAAGACTGCACAGAAAGCCAAGGAGGCATCTTCACATTGCCTAGGCAACTGGGAGATGCTGGCTGTCTTTCAGTGCTGCTGTGCCGCGAGACTGCAGCAGAGCACCAGAAGAGAGCAAGGGTGCTTCCAGATGAGGCTTTTATTGTGTAATCACCCTGCCTCATTCATGGATTTTGTGTGTGTGTGGGGGGGGAGGTCCCCCAACGTCCCTGTCTTCCACTCTTGACCGTTCTGTGTTTTCCCACTGCTTCTTTCCCCCACAGAATCCATTAACAATTTAATAGCTGCACAATGGGTTGTATGCAATGTTAGCCCTACTTCGAGTGGACCCATTGAAATGGATGGGACTTAAGTTCAGGTAACACTGGATACAACCCAATGTCTTTTGATTGGTCATGCCAGGAGTCCTTTACCTGGAAGCAACCCGAGTGTTCCTCATTTACCCTAGTCCAGCCTTTCTCAGGTGGTGACTTCTAGATATTTTGGGTGACAACTCCCATCATCGATGATCAGTAGCCCTGCTGGCTGGGGCTTATGGGAGGTGTAGTCCAAAATATCTGGAGGGCACCATGTTGGGAAAGGTTGGCCTGGGCAAAGGGGAGCGCTGGTCTAGCTTCCAGCACTGCACTGAAAGGCTGCACCGCAGCACAGGATGCGTTCCCATGTTGCTTAGGCAATTTGGGGAGGCGCTTCCTTCCCCCCCATACCCCTCCATAATGGGCAGATATTGCACAGATGTGTCGGCCTCCCCCCCCCATCCCCTGCAAGCATCACAGAAAGGGGATGACCATCCAGGTTTGCGGCCTGTGAAAGGGGAGCTGCAAAGTCACAGGGCCATTTTGACACTGGACCAGTTTTGTGTGATACACGTGGGGTGACCCGGGGAGGCACTGCGACAAAGGTTTGGCACACCTGACTTGGATAATTCTTACACATTCATACTGTAGTGTGTTACATCATGCTGAAGAACACTAAAAGTTGGCATAGGAGTTCACACTTGAAGCAAGGGGAAGTGAGATGTAGGGAGAAATGGGCAGGTAAGACGCTCACGCACACGAATTCGGAGCTGGAGCAGACGTGATGCTCAGTGTGTGAATACACTTCCCGCCTCTGTTTGTCCTTTAGCAATAACAGCTGAGGGGCCCCACAAGCAGGACTGAGTGATGTGATGGAGTGAGTGATGATTAACCCTTTTCCCACACTGGAGTTTCATTGACTTGCTATTAGCCCTAGGAGAAAGGTTTTCATTGGCACCTATGGAAGGTTCCTTCCCAAAACTAATAACAGGTGTGTGTGTGGGGGGGCATTTATTTACTTTTAAACTGCCCAACAACAGAAATTATCTGAACAGTGTACAACAGATTAAAAACATACTGTACGAATATTAAAGCAAAAAATAAATTTTTATTTATTTATTGCACAGAATCAAACCAAGACAAATCCAGCAGCAAAGAATAAAACCATTACAACACTGTAAAACAAGATTTAAAACAGCAGCAGAATAGAGTACTAAAAACAATTCTTAAAATTCCTGGGAGAACAAAAATGTCTTCAACTGGCACTGAAAAGGTGATAATGTAGGTGAGCCTCTCTGGGGAGGGCTTTCCACAAATGGGTTGCCACCACTGAAAAGGCCCTCTCTGTTGTGCCTAGCCTCATTTGGTGGGGGCAACTGGAGGGGGCCTAAGATGATGATCGTAGTGTCTGGGTAGGTAAATATGGGAGGAGACATTCTTCAGGTAACCTTTCCCTAAGCCATTTAGGGCTTTGAAGGTTAAAACTAGCATTTTGAATTGTGCCCAGAAATGACTGGCAGCCAGTGCAGAAAGAGACGTACTGGCATATTATGGTCAGATTGGCCAGCCCTTGTTAGCAGTTCAGTTGTCCTATTTTGAACTAAGTGAAGTTTCTGGACTGTTTTCAAAGGCAACTCCACACACAACATGTTGCAATAATCCAAATGGGAAGTTACCAGAGAGTGAATAACTGTCGCAAGGCTCTCTCTTTCCAGGTAGGGTCATACATGGTATATCAGCCTAAGCTGATAAAAGGCACTCTGAGCCACTGAGGATTTTGGGTTGGCACTGCAGTTCAGGGAAAGGGTTAACTGTGCATGTGTTGAGGTTCTGATCCTGCTTGGCCCCCACCCCCCAAGTTGCTCATCTTAAATGTGTGGATGTCTCGTTTTTTCTTTAACTCGTATCTTTTTGGGACCTCATACCTGCAAGTAGCAATGGAAAGCTTTCATTCCAAGTTCAGGCAAAATTTGTAGTTTGGGGCACAATCCTGTGTAAGTCCCATTCCTTTCATTAGAAGAGGTTTAAATTCCTGCTTTACTCCTGTTCCTAATCAATGGGATGCAAAGAGTGATTAAACTTTAGATTGCCCTTTTGGCTGTTACTTGATGTCAGTAATGGGGAGATGTCGAAGTAATGTGTTTGTAACAGCACCATAAATATCAATTATGGAACTGTAATTTAATTTAGAGCACTGTGATCTTCAGCACACCACATTTTTCACTGCTTTTTTGTTTGTTTTTATAGGGAAAGGAGCAGCTCTTCATAATGAGAGTTTCAAAGATATGATCTTGATTAAAAAGGTAGGTACCCCATCTTTATATCAATATGTCCATTTAAACCCAAAGAAGAGTGAAAACATGCATTGTCGAGAGGCCTGTTGAGACGTCTTTGTGGAAGAAATGGAAATAAATATATTTCTCTTTCTCAGAGGTTTAATGAGAGCCATTAGGTATGTATGAAATGCAACTGCTCTGCTTCCCTTGCTCCTCTATATCTTAATATACAGTTAAACATTGGGATTTTTCATAGTTTCATAATTTGTAGCTGGAGCAAGTTCTCCTCCTTAGTATCTTCTAAGCTGTACTCTGCATATTATAATTTACTTGTGTGTGTATTCAACTTTCAACCTTTGCTAAAAGTTAACTTTTGCTTCCATTTTAGTTTAAACACAGCTTGCCATGTCATCCAAACCTGGACAGACTATGGTTAATCTTAACTAGAAACAGGTCAACTTCAAACTATAGTTTATGAAACTAACAACGGTTAAGCTAAACCTTGGTTTAGGGTTCGGAAGACACACTAAACTGCAGTTAGTCTAACATGGAAGCAGCAGCTTCTGATTTCCATAAAGCCATTCCAGAGAGGGAGAGGGGAGCATGCGAGCCTAGGGAGCAGGGGAGGCTAGGCTTGTTGTAATGCTAAATCATTGTATAGCATTGGGGCCAAATAAAGCACATGCATACGTAAGGGTTTTTTTTAATAGAAGGTATCTCTTTGCAAAATATGTGAGCATAGAACTGCATCTCATTAGTATTTTGGATGTTTACTGAATGTGATGTGTCTGGCAGGAAAGCAGTTTAATGTACTGGGGAATCTAGAGTAAGAAATGGAAAGGGGAAAGCTGTCAGTCTAAAAAATGTAGGATTCAAATGGCAGTCCTTACATGAGATTAAGAGTAACTATATGCTGCAAAATGACAGAGTAATTCACTAGCTGAATTACGTTTATGGAAGATTTCTGTAATGTTATGGTAACTTGAATTATTCATTATGCTAATTTAGTGTGAATGCTATCATTCAGGCCTGCATGTGTTACCCATCATGCCAGAAAAACAGCAGAAGGCAACACTTTAGTTTTACTTCAGTTTTAGAGTTTTTAAAATGCTAGTTTGATTTTTCCACAGTTCTTGATAGGAATGACTTCACCCTTCTCAAGTTGGCTCTCTGACCCGTTCTCATCCTCAAATGGTGGCTGCTGTTAACTCTTCAGTGGCTCCTGGTCACACATGACTGGAAAGTACCAAGCAGACATACCACAGAGAGATGCTGTCACTGGCAGACAGCAGGACTTGGATGGCAGTCATCTGCTGCCCTAAAAGGAATTACTGGACACTGGTGCCTGCCTATCAGCCTGAGGAGAAATGAAAATTATGCTGAAGAGGGCGGGTGAATAAGGAAGAAAGTTAAGAAAATTCCTGTCTGGTTCAGGCTGCAAGAGGCAACTTTCTCATGAAAGTTACTGGTAACATTGGAAATAGGTACCTGTGTGTGTGTGTGTTTTGCCTTCAGGTGGGCATCATCATGAAAGCTCAAGGGCCAGTCTGCTTTGGACAGGCTGCATCATCATGAGGTCACAATGGCCAGTCTCTCTCTTTTAGGTAGGCAGTATCAGCATAAAGTCACAGTGACCAGTTTCCTTTCAGCAGGTAGCATCAGCATAAGGTCGCAATTGCCTCCCTCCCTCCCTCCCTCAAGCAAGGCAGCAAGCAGCATGTGGGCAAAATCTCTCTCTCTCTCTCTCTCTCTCTCTCTCTCTCACACACACACACACACGCACACTGATGCAGATAGAAGCTGGAGTCAGGTGGACGCCATCTTTTTTTTACTGAGGTGAGCATATGGACAGGTGGGCACTGTCTCCATTTCCCTTATGGAGGTGGCAGCAAGCAGTTTGTGGTCACAGTGGCTAACACCGATGTCTGTCTCATTGAAATGGAGAGCAGCATGGGGAAATGGAGTAACTGTTTGTCTTAAATCAGAGCTTGGACATCGTGGCTGAATGGGTAAGGGCCAATCGGCAGAAGCCTTGTGGCTGCTGTTGAATTGTTGACTGTTTTATAGTAGTTTTTTATGACTGGCTTTAAAAATTGGGTCACTAGGCGGTTTGGTCATTCTAAGAGTTGCTGCTTAGATTATTGCATTTTACTGTGAGTTATTGCAAGCCATTTCAAAGCTTTGCCATGAGGTAGAAGATGAATTTGTACAATCAATAAGGGTTTGACATGAACACTTCCCTGTAATATGTGCTAACGGAAGGAGATGGCTCAGAGAGAGAGAGAGCGTGCACATGAGATTGAGAGCACACTCCAGGGTCCAGTCCTTCTTTTTAAAGTTCAGTTCTGTGGTTAAATAGCACCACTTTTAAGTAGCTGGATCTTAGGGGATATCTGATAAGTTTGGTAGCAACAATATAAAAGGCTGGGTAATAGCAATAGACATAAAGTTCAGCTGTGGCCTTTTTCATGAAGGGACCCTACCTCAGTGGCAGAATATATGGGTTGCATTGCAGAAGGCCCGAGGTTCCATCCCCCTGCACCGCTAGTTAAAAGGATCAGGTGATGGGATTGGAAAGACCTCTGCCTCAAACCTTGGAGGACCGCTACCAGTTGGACCAGACAGTGTTGAGCTAGGATCTAGCTGCTAGATGGACAAATCATCCAAGGTGGTATAAGACAGATTCTTATGTTCCTGAGAAGAAAACTTTGAGGAATGGGAGGGACATGTTGAATGTTTTAATGAGCTTCGCACTTTGAATTTTTACTTTGCTTTTGATAAAACCTTTTTGAGAGATGTCTTTATGAGTCCTTTTAACACTTCTTCGAGAGCTACAGTAATTCTCCTTTAGATCTTATACAATTTTCGCAAGTGATTCGAATATCATGTGAAATAGAATTGGAGTGCTCACGGCTCTGGTTATGAACCTCTGCTATATCTATCTATCTATCTATCTATCTATCTATCTATCTATCTATCTCTGAGAATACTCAGGGCTACTTGTGGGTTTTGCTCTCCCCCTTTGGCTTCTTTCCCAGCTTTGTCTTACAAACATATTGTACCTAGAGCAGGAGTGACAAATATTTTTCAACCCAAGGGCTGAATTCCATGTTGGAGAAGCTCTTGGGGTGGGTGAGGGGCACATTCCAGTAGCGGGCAGGGCCACAGGCATAAGTAGATGGGGCTGAAGAATCCCCCGCCCTTCAATGTCATTGTTACCACTTTATGATAGCAAGCATGTCTACTCCGAAGTAAGCATGAGCAACATGCCTACTCTAAATAATCAGGACATGCCTCTGCAGGTCCACTCAGAAGTAAGCAGGACTGAATCACTCAGCAGCACTTTCAGATAGCATCCCAAATATCAACCCTATGCATGTCTCCTCAGAAGTAAACATGAGCAGCAACAGGGCCACGACTAGTGTGGCTACTTAGGAATGGCCAAAGAAGAGGAAACACATCACCAAAAAAGAGGGTGGCAATTTGCATAACATTTGCACATGCTAATTTGTATGCATAGATGCAAATTTAGAAGTAATTATGATAATTGAAATAGAAATACAGTACATCTCACCACAGTGCCAAAGACTGTGACCTGCCTGTTCAGTCTGCTGTTCAGGTGTTCTGTTGATGGGCAACAGTTCTGATAGTTCCCTCTCTTTAAACCAGAGCTGGACAGGACAGCCCTTCAAATAGAGGACTGTCATCTCTAAAAGAGGATACATGGCTACCCTAGTGACAACATAGGCCTCCATCCTGTCCAGAACCCCCATCTTCTTCCTCTAAGCAGGAGGAAGAATGTACCCAGTGTTCATCAACAGCACTCTGATAGCAATCAGAGACTGAAAGCATTATCTGAGCAGACAGTGTTTGAAGATATTTTATCCTGGAATGCTTTTTATGACCAAGTCTGCTAGTTTGTGTTGGTTGGTTGGTTATTTTTGCTGGGTTTTAATGCTGTTGTATATTCTGAATTTGTATTTGATTTTTATGGCGTTTCATGTTGTTGTACTTCATGGCATTTTTGCTTTGTTTTGCTTTTTAAAGGAAGCCATTTTGGAAAATTCATTTGAAAAGTGGGCTAGATATAATTTAAAGCAAATGAAGTGTGTACCTCTCCATCACATGTGTTCAGGATTGCGCCCTCTCTTACTCCCATGGAGACTATGAACAAAAACAAAAGTGTATTTTCTCCTGTAGCATGTTTGGGACATTCCTTTGCCTGGCTGGATACGCTTTTCACTTTAGATACCCATAGATAATTATGGCAGTCCTAGCTGGTGGTGATGTCAGCCTTTTAAGGGTTGGGTGGAGGAAGGGCCATACTATGCCAAGTTGTCAGAGTCTGATAGAGCACTCACCCCATCCTTCTTGCAGTAGTGAAGAGTGAAGTCGTGCAGAGTGAAGGCTAGGGATGGGAAACAAATTTATTTGGTTCACATTGTATGCAAACTTACAAAATCCTCACTTCCCGAACCTAAATGTGAACTGGAATGCAGCTTGCTGCTAAAATGCCCGCATTTCCAAAGTTTTTGATGCAGTCTGCAAAAAGGAAGGAAGAAAGAATGAAAGAAGCACACACAGAAATGCGCACAGAATGCACATGTTTGCAAAAATATGTACAAGAATGCTTTATTCAGTGAGGGAAAATGCATACGGTTGCAAAACTGTGCACAAGAATGAATGGATTAGGGGAGAATGCATACAAATATTGGGGATTTTAAGAAAATGTGTGCAAAAATGTGTTAAAGTTCATGTGGAATTAAAAAATAAAATCACAGCCAAATTGCCAAATTGGGATGGAATGAAATCATCATTGGAAAAAGGAGAACCTGAGTGAAATCAACAGATTTACCCATCCCCAATGAAGGCAGGAAATGAGCATGAGCCTGCTTCAACTTGGAGAGCAGGGGCTTGGTCTTGAGCTAAGGCATGAACCCAGACAGATGGTGATGGTTGCTTGGTCCGAGCTCAGCTGGGGTGAGATGAGAGATCTTCTCCCAGTCCAAGATGAGCTCCTGGCTTAGCTGCATTATTTTTGTTTTATTTATAGAATTTTCACTCCACCTTTGTGGTTTCAAGGTAGCCTATGGCAATAATATAAAACCTTAAAAGCCAATGGTATAAAATACAGGCCTAAAGTTTCTGGTCCAAAGTGGCTTCAAGGTAGCCTATGACAACAGTATAAAAACGTAAAATCCAGGACTATAAAATACAACAATACAATCTGACAATTGAAAGCTTAAAATCCAATCCTGAAATGGTAATACAAACCTCAAGGATAAAAATGGCAGAACGAGCTGATGAAATAGCACCTTAAAACTACTAAAAAGATCTTAAATACCATTGAAAGTACTGAAGAACAGGATGGACTTTGCCTGCTGCCTAAAAGGGAGAGTTCCATTTTTTGGGTGTTACCACAGGAATCTCTCTCCTTGTTTAGTCACCCACATAACCAGGGCTGGCCCAAGATATCTTATTGCCTGAGATGAATGACAAAATGGTATCCCCCTCCCATTCTGCATACTGACACCAACTGGACTGGTAGTTGACTCTTACTTCAAGACTGTTGACAGGACAGCATCCTCCATTGAACTAGAGGGCAGCAGGCTAGCTTTGGGGGATGGGGCGGGTTTACAGGCCAGGCAGTGTAACACAGCTTTGCCCGCTAACTCCATTCTCCTCTTCTACACTCCTCCCAGCATCCGCTGAGGTGGCTGCCTCAATCTGCCTAACGGTAGGGCTGGCCCCGAACCTCTGGGGACATCTGGAGAAGGGTCTCTGAAGATCTTAATTGATGGGCAGAATCCTGTGGGAGGAGGCAATACTTTAGAAGTATCCAGGCTGCCTGCCTCTAACTTCAGTGCCTCACACTCCAGGCAGATGGATGTGTCTGTAGTTGCCCTTGTCTGTGAGGAGAGGGGAGGTCATGAAGTCAGTGGAGAAATACAAAATCTGGGGGAGGGGCAATTCACAGTTAGGCAATACCTTTATTAGGACTAACCAAAATGCCACCAAAGGTTGTGCAAGCTTTCGAGTTCTCCAGAACTTTCGTCAGGCTAAGGGATATCACAGGCAGGGATGTGGGGGTGGGGGGTGGGGGAAACAGAAAAGTTCAAAAACTAGGCCAGATCTTGTGGCCCTGGGGTCAGTGGAGACACTCCAGACCATGGAAGTTGGGAACCACCTTTTTGATAGATTTGATAAGTAGTACGTTTGTAGTCCGAATAATGCTGTATCTCCAGGTAACTGGCACGTATATAACTCAGTGATTCTTTTTGGTTGCAAGGTTAATAAGCCATGTATTGCTTTGCAGAGAGGTGTTTCTTTGACAGGTTGATGAGCTTTTTGTGGTAAACAGGATTTGCTTTCCTATCATTGCCTGGTAATAAGCCACATTGTATACTTCTGAGTTACTGTTCAGTGAAGTAAGTTTACAGGGCCAGAGAGAGGTCTGAAAAACTGCTGCCAGCTCTCATGCAGGTTTTGCATTAATGGGGGGTTGGAATGCCAAAGCTAACTAATTAAATAAATGGAATGGGAATTGCTTTATCCAGGGCCTATTTTTTCAGGGTGGTTTGATTACAAACCTTGATCTACTTTGTTGTGAGAAGACAAATTTTCAAATCACTGATTCAAATGAAGCTTCCTATTTGTGCCTCACATATTTTCTAAACAAGGATGCATAAATTGCTTGATATAAACAGCAGAGCATACTTTTTTTTACCTAGAGGTAAGGGAACAGGCAGCTTAGGTTTAATTCCTCTTTTGATTTGGAAGGCAAAGCTAATCAGTCTTCATGTCCCCTTCTAGAGAGAAATTCCCTCCCAGTGTTGGGCTCTGTCTCCTCATGAAGAGGAGTAACCACCCTGACAGTCAGGATAATTGTTCCCAAAGACGTGCAGGAGAGGGCACAAATAACCAGTGCAAACTTGTGCTGTGCAGAGTTCTTGAGGCTCCTGCCTTACAACTTAGAGCATTCGCCCCAAATTCTCCCTTGGCAAGGGCTTGCATTCTTTGGAGCAGAGGATCGCTACTGGGAATTCCCATAATGGAAACCCTCACTGAGCTGACTAGAGTAGCCACGTTCTTGGCTGACTCTCCCATGGACTGTATGCAGTACGTGGCCAGAGCTATGGCCCTTGGGTGTTGTCGTCTGCCTCAACCTGTGGCTTGGACTCTGGAATGTGGACATCAGACCTAAGTTTAATGTCTTTACTGCTCTGTTCCTTGGTGGCAAGCCTTTTGGGGGGTCTCTGTAAGGGTGTCCTACTTGTTGAAGGAAAAGACAGAAAGAACACTTCCCTGCAACACCAAAGTCTCACAAGAGTACATCTCATGCCTGTCATTTGGGCAGGTTCTTTCCAGCTTGCAAGGACTCCAGAAGCTCCACATCTTCTGGTAACTGAGAGTCTGCACAAACCCAGCTCCCGTTCCTCCAGACCTCAACAGGGAGATGGAAGCAGGCAGTGGGGAAGACATTGCCCTACTACTGGTCATAGATTGCTGTCATTTGCTTGACACTCCTCCATCTGTTGCAGAGTGCAGAGCTGTTCCTCAGAGGGTGTGTGTGTCTTATTTTTGGCCTAGGGGCCACCAGTTGCTGAAACCTCTTTTTCAGGGAAGGATGGTTACAGAATTTAAATGTTAAAATATATATGAGACATCCAACAGTGTCTGTCCACCGATGGCATGGACATAGTTGATGGAACAGATCCCTTCTCCTCTCTGCTGCCCACTGCATCCCCCCACCCCACCCTGCATCTGCTCTGGAGTATGGGAACCCTGAACGCAGAGCGTATTGATATTTGAATTCAAGGTTATAATTGTCATAACTGTGCTCAGTTTCTGAATGTATATGTGATCTCATATAGCCTTTTTCTCCAACATATAATTGGCGTCTTCCCATAGGAAATTATGGTTATTGGTACAGAAAAAGCAATTCGGTATCCATCACGTTTGGGAAATGAGAGTTACTGCAAAGGTCAGAGTAAAATACACTCTCAATTATGCTAATGAGAGCTGCCACAATGATCCACGGGAAAGCTAAATGGCTCAGAATTCATCTTACTGTTTTCATTTATAATGAGTTCTGAACTACATGCTTTGTTACCGAATTGTGAAAGCATGAACTTTTCCCTCTAAGAATATTAATACAAGTAACATTGCTTTTAAGATAAAACTTAAATGTGCTTTAATGTTGGTGGTTAAGAACTGGCACATTGAATGCCCCATTTAGAAAGTCTCATTCCCATAAATTGTCAGCAAAGCCAACTTGCGGTATAGTTGAGTACCATTGTCCAATAAATATAGAGCAACTAAGGCTGCAGCCTTATGTACATTTACTCCGCAGTAAGTAACATTGAACTAGATGGGACTTAGATCAGTACATAGGGTTGCTCTGCACATGATGTTATGGGGTCTCCTGTCTTAGAGACAGACCTTCTGTTATATACGACCTGAGAATAATCAAGCCCAATCCTCTTGCAGTTGCAGAGTTCCATTAATTGGGGCTTCATTCCAGCCTCCTGGTCCCTCCCTTTTAGCTTTCTGTATGCTGTAGGCTTCAGAGATTAAGGTCAGTAATTGCATTAAGTGCTGGGCTATGGAATTGCTCTGTGGAGCTGAATGCTAAAGACTTAGGAATGTCTGGTCCTAAAACCACTTTTGCAGGCAGTGGAGCCGGTTCACACTTGCTAAATCAGGGGTTCAGGTCCTCTATATGCGGAGAGGCAGAGAGCTATGCGCACCTGTCACCATGAATATGTCGACATGGGTGTCTGTGTGTGCACATCTGTACATGACACCCCATCTCCATGATCATTCCCCCTTGTATGAGTTGCATTAAAAAAGCAGCATGGGTGTAGGGTGGTGCGGTCCCCATGTTCACCATATTATTGACAGGCTCATTGATTTTGGTGAGTAGATGGACTGAACCCTTAGACTGTGGTGTGGTCAGATATTTAGCAAAACATGGGCTTGGTCCACACTGCATGGCAGCTCCCAGGCAGCCTGCAATGGCATGGCGGGACTCAGGCTTGGAAGGCTTGGAGGGCCCTTTTTGAGCTGCTCAGACTAAAGCACAGTGGCTGTGCTTACAGCCCCCATATTTAGAGTTGCCTCTGTAAGCCCACCTGGCTGTTGGCCTATCAGCCAGCCTAGTTCTCACTGGTGTGGTCAACCTGTCTTTTAGCTCTACCACTTCAGACTGCAATGGGGGGGGGGGTTCAGGAAAAGACCAGGTGCGGGTGGGGTGGGGGTTTAACCCCCCGGGAGCGCTGTGGTCCTGATCTGAATTGGGGTCACACATGCTTACACAAGAAACAAAAATGACCAGCCTCAGCTACATACTGTGCAATTGGCATAACATGTAGTTTGGCCCTGAGATCACTGCTGAAGCAACAGCTCCCTTAGAGATCCAAGCTCCAGGGCTCCATTTCTGAAGCAGGAAAATGGACAATCACATAGGGACCCATTGCCACTCATGAAGGGAACCAATTCTGTACTCCAGTATAGGGAGTTGGTGCTGGTGTGTGTGAGTAGATCACAGGGTTGTCAAATATCCCTTAAAGGTTGATTTGTAAGGCTGCAATAGAGGGAGTATCAAAGGATATTCAACTACTGCTGATACTGCGCCATATACTCTTTCATGAATATCCTATTCAAAAGCAGTATTCCCAGAGTGATGTAGGTGAAAGCTTGCTTATAGCTTCTGGCATTGATGTTGAGTCACATGATCAAGGGGAATGATCAGATGATATTAGACACAGAAAGGGGCCCTAGTTGGTAGGTAGACATTAAGGATGCCTCAGTATCTGTTAGCTTGCTCATTTGATTCCCTCCTTTTCCTTTCAGTGGACTCATAGGCTTCATATCCTTTTCGTAAATTAGTGGCAACTTAGTTTTATTGGCAGGGAAAAAGAGAAACAGGTTAGACCTGTGAGCTTTGACTGTGGGGTGTGCTGCAGTAGTAATTTGTGTATTTCTTAAGGCCTCTACAAAACATCGTGTAAAATGTCTGAATGTATTGTATCGGAACAAAGGGCTCAGTGTTTTAAAATCAGATCTGCTGCAAAATGCTTGTCTTGTATATCATGGGTAATAGGTATATTTAATTGTAAACTATATCTATCTATCTATCTATCTATCTATCCATCCATCCATCCATCCATCCATCCATCCCCCCCCCTTTGGATGATATTTGAAGACAAATTATTTGTAAGAACAGATGCATTTTTTTAATGTCCAAGGCTTATTAATCTAATGTGCTCTCTGATACTGTACATCTGGTTTGTTGTTAAACAGGCCATTATGATGTTGTTATGAATGCTAATACCAGGCAGATTTCTTAAATTGAGTTATAATTGCTGTTCATTAATGGAACATTTGCTGTTCCATGCCTTTTTATGTTTCATGCATTTAGTATGCATTGTAACTCTTGAAAAGGAATGAAATTCCAGAAGTTTAATACTATGAATAATAAGATAAACAACTTTATCATGAACATAAACATATGGTTTTTTGTGGTTGCCATTATGCGGTAGATTGTCCACTGTCCATTTTCTTTTTATGGTGTGCGACTCTGGCTAGTCATGCTGGCTTTGTACCTCACGTAAAATTCTGTGAATGATGCAAGGCAATGGCATGATAAAAGTCTCATCTGGAAGCAGCCACAGAGAAAATTAGGTAGTAAGCCCAAACAGGTGGGGATTCATGTGAAGTTTATTCCATACAGTCTTTTGAACGTCACATATTTTTGCCTTGTGTGTTTATGTTCATCCTGAAATTCAAGAAACACATCCCGGCATTAAGGCATATGACCACAATCTTTAATTCAATAGTATTTAAAGACTCATATCCTATAATGCTGTCTGATGATTGCATCCAGCACCTTGCAGAACTTAACATAGAAAGCAGGAGCCTTGCAAAACTGGGAGCTCCACATTACTAAGATGCAGAAAGTGGAAATTCTGCTATGGTAGTATGTAGCAGTAACTCAAATAGGATTGATTCTGTGCTTCTTTTTCCTGGCATGCTTTTCAGTTATGGCTTTTACTTTAATTTTAGTTGTAAGAACATTGGAGCAGGAACCTGTCTTTTTATGGTTCTCTGTAAAGTGCCACACATTTGAATGCTGATATGTTAATAATAATCTTAAGCATTGCATTTGGCTCCATAGTTGGGCAAAAGATCATCTGGTTTGCGGATGTCCTGAACAGCTGTAGGCTCTGGCCTGTTTTTCTCTCTCTCTGATACAAGTGTCATTTGTACATAATCAGCCACGGTTCAGATGTCTGCTGTTGGTTGGTGACTGGTTTTAGACAAATGGTAACAATGTCCCCTTCATGGATCACTGCCTTGTTGTGGTGAAGGGGCTTGCGTAACTCAATGAAGCCATAAGCTATGCCGTGAAGGGCCACCCAAGACGGACAGGTCATGGCAGAGAGTTCTGACAAAATGTGGTCCACTGGAGAAGGAAATGGCAACCCACTCCAATATTCTTGCCAAGAAAACCCCATGGAATGTATCACAAGGCTAAACGAGATGATGCCGGAAGATGAGCCCCTCAGGTCGGAAGGTGTCCAATATGCTACTGGGGAAGAGCAGAGGGTATTTCCAAGTAGCGCCAGAAAGAGTGAAGCGGCTGGGCCAAACCCGAAAGGACACTCAGCTGTGGATGTGTCTGGTGGTGAAAAGAAAATCCGATGCTGTAAAGAACAATATTGTTTGGGAACCTGGAATGTCAGATCAATGAATCAAGGTAAGCTGGAGGTGGTCAAACATGAGATGGCAAGATTGAACATCGACATCTTGGGAATCAGCGAACTAAAATGGACAGGCATGGGCGAATTTAATTCAGGTGACTATCATATCTACTATTGTGGGCAAGAATCCCTTAGAAGAAATGGAGTAGCACTCATAGTCAACAAAAGGGTGGGAAAAGCAGTACTGGGGTACAATCTTAAAAATGATAGAATGATCTCAGTACGAATCCAAGGCAAACCATTCAACATCACAGTAATTCAAGTCTATGCCCCAACCACTGATGCCGAAGAAGCTGAGGTTGATCGGTTCTATGAAGACCTACAACACCTTCTAGAACTAACACCAAAAAAAGATGTCCTCTTCATCATAGGGGATTGGAATGCTAAAGTAGGAAGTCAAGAAATCACCGGGATAACAGGCAGGCATGGCCTTGGTGTACAAAATGAAGCAGGACAAAAGCTAATAGAGTTTTGCCAAGAGAACATGCTGATCATAGCAAACACTCTTTTCCAACAGCACAAGAGGCGACTCTACACATGGACGTCACCAGATGGTCAATATCGAAATCAGATTGATTATGTCCTTTGCAGCCAAAGATGGAGAAGCTCCATACAGTCAGTAAAAACAAGACCTGGAGCTGACTGTGGCTCAGATCATGAGCTGCTTCTTGCAAAATTTCGGCTTAAATTGAAGAACGTCGGGAAAACCACTAAACCGTTCAGGTATGACCTAAATCATATCCCTGATGAATATACAGTGGAGGTGAGGAATAGATTTCAGGGATTAGACCTGATAGACAGAGTGCCTGAGGAACTATGGACGGAGGTCCGTAACATTGTTCAGGAGGCAGCAACGAAATCCATCCCAAAGAAAAAGAAATGCAAGAAAGCAAAGTGGCTGTCTGATGAGGCTTTACAAGTAGCTCACGAAAGAAGGGAAGCGAAAAGCAAGGGAGAAAGGGGAAGATATAGCCAACTGAATGCAGAGTTCCAGAGAATAGCAAGGAGAGACAAGAAGGCCTTCTTAAATGAACAATGCAAAGAAATCGAGGAAAACAACAGAATGGGAAAGACTAGAGATCTCTTCAAGAAAATTGGAGATCTCAAGGGAATGTTTTGTGCCAAGACGGGCATGATAAAGGACAAAGAAGGCAGGGACCTAACAGAAGCAGATGAGATTAAGAAGAGGTGGCAAGAATACACAGAAGAACTATACAGGAAAGATCTGAATGTCCCTGATAGCCATGATAGTGCGGTCACTGAACTTGAGCCGGACATCCTAGAGAGTGAAGTCAAGTGGGTCTTAGGAAGCATTAGTAACAACAAAGCTAGTGGAGATGACAGTATTCCAGCCGAGCTATTTAAAATCCTAAAAGATGATGCTGTTAAAGTGCTGCATTCAATATGCCAACAAATCTGGAACACTCAACAGTGGCCACAAGACTGGAAAAGGTCAGTTTACATTCCAATTCCAAAGAAGGGCAACGCCAAAGAGTGTTCAGACTACCGCACAATTGCGCTCATTTCACATGCCAGCAAGGTGATGCTCAAAATCCTACAAGCTAGGCTTCAGCAGTATGCGAACCGAGAACTACCGGAAGTACAAGCTGGGTTTCGAAGAGGCAGAGGAACTAGAGATCAAATCGCCAACATTCGCTGCATCATGGAGAAAGCAAGAGAATTCCAGAAAAATGTCTATTTCTGCTTCATTGACTACGCTAAAGCCTTTGATTGTGTGGATCACAACAAACTGTGGCAAATTCTGAAAGTGATGGGAGTACCAGACCACCTTACCTGTCTCCTGAGAAACCTGTACAAGGGTCAAGAAGCAACAGTAAGAACCAGACATGGAACAACCGATTGGTTCAAAATTGGGAAAGGAGTACGACAAGGCTGCATATTGTCACCCTGCTTATTTAACTTATATGCAGAGTACATCATGAGAAATGCCGGGTTGGATGAATCAGAGGTCGGAATTAAGATTGCTGGGAGAATTATCAACAACCTCCGATATGCAGACGATACCACCCTAATGGCAGAAAGCGAAGAGGATCTAAAGAGCCTCTTGTTGAGGGTGAAAGAGGAGAGTGCAAAAGCTGGTTTGAAACTCAACATTAAAAAAACTAAGATCATGGCATGTGGCCCCATCACTTCCTGGCATATAGAAGGGGAAGAAATGGAAGCAGTGACAGATTTTACTTTCTTGGGTTCCAAGATCACCGCAGACGGTGACTGTAGCCATGAAATTAAAAGACGCTTGCTCCTTGGGAGGAAAGCTATGGCCAACCTAGACAGCATAGTAAGAAGCAGAGACATCTCCTTGCCGACAAAGGTCCATCTAATCAAAGCTATGGTTTTCCCAGTAGTAATGTATGGCTGTGAGAGCTGGACTATAAGGAAGGCTGAGCGCCGAAGAATTGATGCTTTCGAACTGTGGTGCTGGAGAAGACTCTTACGAGTCCCCTGGACTGCAAGGAGGTCAAATCAGTCCATCCTAAAGGAAATCAACCCTGAGTGCTCATTGGAAGGACAGATACTGAAGCTGAAGCTCCAATATTTTGGCCACCTAATGCGAAGAGAAAACTCCCTGGAAAAGACCCTGATGCTGGGAAAGACTGAAGGCAAAAGGAGAAGGGGACGGCAGAGGATGAGATGGCTAGATAGCATCACGGATGCAATGAATATGAACTTGAGCACGCTCCGGGAGAGAGCGCAGGACAGGAAGGCCTGGCGTGCTATGGTCCATGGGGTCACGAAGAGTCGGACACGACTGAACGACTGAACAACAACAACAATGTGGTCTCTTTTCCATACCTTTCTGGATCCATTATGGGCCTTGGCTAAATAAACAAAGTGCAGAGTACTTGCAAAGGTTTCTGTGCTAATTTTCTATTTTAATTGATAGAATACTTAATTTCAAGAACTCATTATCCCCAGATCATAGTATATTAAACTATACACACCTTTTATCCAGGGATATCAGTTCTATTAACTCAGCTCCAAATCAAATTTAGGCCTTGTCCCTGCTTTTACTCTAATTACCAGGTTTGAGTTTTTCAATAATATCAGATTTATGCAAGGGACCTTTTGTATCAAGACCTGCTTGTACCAGAAGTATATAAAACCTATTTGCTCCATCAGGCCCAAGCTGTGGTACAAATGGGTTTTCAGGTGGACAGAGAGGCGGATCGAAAAAAGCAGGAAGAGGAAACAAGCAGCAGCAGCAGATTAAATGACTGACCGAAAGGTATCGGAAGATTTTGTGGAGCATGCGAGTTTTGTGGGCATCATGACCATGAGTGGGTTCTGTAAATACTTAATAATGAATTAAATTTGTATCCCACTTTAAGGTAGCTCACAATAACAAAATACAGATGAAATGCAAAATTACATTTAAAACATAAAAACATATACATTGAAATCCCAATTAAACACAAACCAATAAAAAAGAAATAAAGCAGCACCCACCAGTTCATACAGATCAGCTGACTCTCGTCCAAACAGAAATGTCTTTGCCTGCTGGCGATAAGACAACGAAGATGGAGTCAGCCTGGCCTCCCCTGGCAGGAAATTCTAGAGCTGGGGAGCAGCCACCAAGAACGCCCTCTTGAGTGTTCCCCCAAGTATGCCTCTGAGGGTAACGGGACAGAGAAGGGCCTCTCCTAAGGACCTTAAAGCCCAGGCCACCTCACAGGGGAGAAAGCAGTCTTTCAAATAGCCTGACCCCAAGTGAAGTAGGACTTTGTAGGTCATAACCAGCACTCTAAATTGTTCTGCATATCAACTTGTATAATAACTTTTCTCACTTGTGTGGGTGTCATGATGAGTAGAATGATCACAGGTTGCTGTCTGAAGTAGATAGAGGAAGGGATGAGCAGATCCCCTCCCTGCAATTATTGTTGTGTGGGTTTGGCCCACCCCGCATTATGCTCCACCTGTCTTCTGGTTTGACTAAGATAATGTCTAAAGTCAGTTTCAGAATTTCTGAACATTCAACTTTTTTTCTGTTTCTCTCTTCTCCCTCCTCCTCCTCCTCCAGGTTACCAATTACCATTGCTTTCAATTACAGTGCAAAAAAGGAACCCTTCTGTGACTGCATGATAGTATCAAGATTCCCCTTTGTGCTATGATTTCACTGATGCACATATGTGCTGGTGTGCATTGGTAAGGGGTAAGAACAATAAAGGTGCAAGCTGGAACTGCACTTGTTCAGTGCACTGAAGAAGGTCTGAAAATAAGAAATGGAAGCATGCTGGATCACTAACTCACTGGTATCACTCCAGATATGAGGGAGTCCTGAAATCTGAAGAGAGATTTGGATGGGGAGAATTTTGTAATGTTTCTGCTTTTACAAGAGGTTGAGCGAGCTCTTGTGAAGCATAAGCACATTTTTGGATATGGTTTCTTCTCTCATTAAATGCTGTAGTACAAGATGTAGAACAAACCTTCCATTAGTAGACGATACCTTCCCTATGCAGAAGAGCACTTTTCACCATACACATCGAGATTAACCTTTGAAAAAGGTATGCTAAAATGACCCGAGTATGTGAAGACTTTGCCAGATCTGATCTGGTTTGAGTAAGGATATGGGCGAATCTGCCTGTTTCCAGACTGTCACTGTTCTGTATGTTTTTACCCCTGGTTTCATTCTACTTTACAATGATCTGCATATAAAGAGAAAACCTCTCAAAAATTCAAAATACATATTTAAATGCATACTTTCAATACATATTTACATGCATATTTTCTCTTAAAATACATATTTAAATGTGTATTTTGATATGTTTGAACTGGTGAGAACTGGAATGCAACATTCCAAGGAGTGCGACATTCACTGGATAGCTAAGATCCAGTTGGCACTTTTGTTTGAGTGGTGCAGATGAGGTCATTTTGTATGGAAATTCACAAAGGTTGAATTCCAGAAGCAACCTTAGCTTTTGGTCCTTCTCCTGCCCTTAAATCTAATATGCTTGATGCGTGAGATCCAAAAGGATGTATTTTAAAGTTATCCTCTTTGCGTCTCCTTTTGATTGTTTTTCCTGTCCTTTCTTCGCATAATGGATTTGGGTTAGTCCAACTGTCTGTGAAACTCCATGGGATCGAGGAGACGTCTTCTATTAAAAACAACAAAGAGTCTTATGGTACTTTATAACACATTTATCATGGCGTAAGCTTTCGTGGACTATATACCATAACAAATGTGTTCGTCTTTGAATGCTCCACAAGGCTCTGTTGGTCTAGTGTGGCTACCCCTCTGGAAATGGTCTTCTATTAAGGCAGTCTCCTTGTGACTGCTGTTTGGGGTAGCCTTTTTCTGCTCTTTATTAATCTCTTGGTTTTAGGTAGGAAGGTTTTATCTACTCTGTTTGTAACAGAGTGTGGTTTATACTCATTATGAGATTTGTATATTAGGGTTCTCATACAGTATTCTTGTTTTTGTGAATGCCTCTTTGATTTTAGCTTGAAGCCACATGCCTTAGCTCTAATGCCTAGTTGCTCCTTTAACGGAAGGGGTTCTGTTCCACTATGCAGATGGTTGTGTGCAGACCCCAGGTCAGGCTACATTTTTTAATTAAGCAGGGTCTGAAGGGCCATGCAATGGCTCTACCCATTGTACAACCCAAGGAGCAAGCAAAGGGCTCTTTAATCCCCTCCCCTCCGGCATAAACAGCAAGAGGGGCTTTGGCAGAGTCCTCCCCTTATTTTCCACCTTGCACATGGCATTCTAAATTGCATGTTTGTGGCTCATATACAGAGCTGAGTTGCATGAGGGGAACATTCGGACAGTGCCTTTGTTGTTCATGGGTTGATGGGATCAGGACAGGGACTCACCAGTTTGGGTTGGCCTTGGATTCCTAGCCAACATTGGTGATATTGCCTGGCTTGGTCCACAGATTTGTCCTCCTTGCCATGTTTGGCTGTTTTATGAACTGAGCACCACTTTCCCCAGGACTTTTTCACCGGCCCTGAATGATAAACAAGATTCTGAGCATGCTCAAGGTTAGTGTTCAGCAGCTAGGTGCCTGTGTATACAGAAGCTTCTTAATGTTAACCCAATACCTTCGCTGAAACTCTCTCATTGTTTGATGTCAGCTATGTGACCAGACTGCCTGATCAAGTTTTGTGTGCTTTTTCTGTATTTGGGTCAATTTTTTGATCCAGTGTTCTGGATGCGGCAGACCAGCCATATAAATCTAAAGCCATTTCTGGTGTGTGTGACTGGTTTGTATGTGTGGTGGATTTCCAAGGGGCTTTCTGTGTAATGGCTGGTCCTATATGGTGTGTGCAGGACAGGTAAAACCAAAATACAATGCTGAGGGGATAGTACTATACTGCGTTTTCATGGGGCATGGAATGTGCGCATGTGCTAACATTGTGACCCAGGAGAGGACTCTCAGAAATGACTTTTTTCTGAACTATGAATTCCCCTGAGGGGAGCTCATCCATAACTAGCCAATGTCTGTGCATACCACTGGTACTTCCCCTGCCTAATGTGGTGCTGAGCTTCCAAGGCACATGGAAAGCGGTGAGGCACCTTGCTGCTTTACAAATGCTCCTGAGTATCATGGTGACGTCACATAGAGCTGCCCGCCCGCCTGAGCCTGGAGAATTTTTATTTTATTTATTTATTAATTAAATTTCTTAATCTGGCCGGTCACCTGGCCACTCTGGGCGATGTACATCAATACAACAGTTTTAAAACAATAAAACTGTACATTAAAACGTCATATTTCTAAAAATACCCTAACCCACCCCAAATGCCTGCCTGAACAACCACGTTTTTAATGTGTGGTGGAAGCTCATTGAAGAGGGGGCATGGCGGAGTTCCCGAGGGAGGGAGTTCCACAGGGTGGGGGCCACCACAGAGAAGGCCCTCTCCCTCACCCTCACCAGCCTAGCTGTCCTGGCTGATGGGACAGAGAGAAGGCCATCCAAGGCTGCTCTTGTTGAGCGGCCTGTCTGGTGTTTCTGGAGGTGCTCCTTGAGGTAGGCTGGGATGGAACCATATAGGGTTTTAAAGGTCAAAACCAACACCTTGAATTTGGCCTGGAAAGCAACTGGTAACTAGTGCAACTCCTTCAGCACTGGTGTGATGTGATCACGCCGGCGGCTGCCTTTAATCAGGCGAGCCGCCATGTTCTGTACCAGGAGAAGGCATGGAAGGCTCTCCGAGACCTCACACTGAGCTTCTCATCCAGATTAAAAGATGTGCCCACCACTGGTGAGCTGGCAGGTCTGTTTTTGTAGCCTTGAACCAAGGGCTATTCATGTGGCCAGATGGGAAGCACCTGGGGGCTGGGTTGCATCTCTGTGACACAAAATGTAGAACAAGGTACATAGTTTGCTAATATGGGGAGCTGATCTTGTCTGGCAGACCCATGACCAGTACTGTGATTTCTAATTGTAAGAGCCATTTATGGGTTCATGGAACTTCAGTCTTGAGAATTTTAGGTTGTGGAATTCTTTCCCATGGGAGTGGCTCCCTCATTACTGGCATTTTGCAAAGGCTGCAATCATGCACCCACTTACATAGGAGTTAGCCCCTTTGTACTCTAATGGGACTTCTGACTTGACATGTATAGTATTGCGCTTAAGACCTTTCTGTTACGTTGTGCATTTAATGGAGTCCTCCTGCCCCCCGCTGCCCCGTCCATGTTATGCCTCCGCTGCCTCTGTTTTCATTTCATTTTATCACGATTATTGAATGTCTTTCCTAAGTTGTTTCAGCTTATGTTGTGAGCTGGTTCGAGGCTCTTTGGACCAAAATGGAAAAATATATTAAAGAACGCTAGGCACATTTCTTTGATAGATAAATCTGCTGTGTAGATAGAAAGCAGTGCTAGCATATTATACGTAATAGCCAGAAACTAAAAATGTACATGTTTGTCACATTCCATTGTGTTCCATTCTAGCATCATGGAGGGAGCAATCCTACCGGGATAGGCGGCTGCCTCCGAACTTGGAGGCAATCACCTATCCAATGCAGGGCAAGAGAAGCATGGAAGGGATCGTCCCCTCCGTGCTTCAGCTGCTCTGCATTTGTGGCTAGATGACTGATTTCAGCTGTCTAGCCGCCGGAAGGCGGAGTGGGGAAGTGGCTGCTGCACGACACATTGGATGTGTCGTACTGGCATTTCCGCCTTCCCCGCCCTGGAATGCCCCGTTTCTGCCACTCCACGCTCCTCTTCCAGGCTCAGAGCATGGGGCTGTTCTGAGCTGCCTGCAAGGCAGCGCAGGAGGGGGGGAAGGTTGGTTCTCCGGGAATCGATCTCAGAGCGTGGGCTCCAAGGTTGGTTCCTGGAATCCAACGTATCCTATGGCCGTCTAGCCACTGACTAGCGGCCATAGGATTGCTCCCTTAAAGATGCAACATGGGCCGTGACTATGCAGAATAGGGACAGGCTGCGCTGTTGATGGCTGCTGTGCCATCCGATATGACAAAGCAAATGGCTGTGACTGACACCACAGTTGGGGAGGGGCAAAATCTGCGCCCCATGCATCAAAACAACTGGGGTCACCATGGGCAGTGGCAGGCTTGGCCCCATCTCAATAGCATCCCTGCATGCACATCTTTACTTCCTCCATTGACTTCTATGGGGGAAGAGTCAAGTGCTATGCGCTGGGGACACTGTTGTAGTGGGGGTAAAACTGCTCTTGCCCCTTCTGGGGTGTTGTTGGTGGAGGCCTCACATAGAAATATGTTGCAGTCATCCCCCTTGCAATAAACTTGACATCTCCCTGACCATCTTTCCAGTCCACCCATGGTGATAATAGGCATGTTGTAACTCTCTGATTTTAAAGGAAGTGTTTCCACTCCAGTCTATTAGTATAATCGAGACTGAAGCATTTTCATTGAGGAAAAGCTCAGAGTGGCATTTGTTTCTATTTAGCAATCCTCGAGTATGGGAACTTTAATCGGAACAGCTTGGCTTGTTTCCTAATGTGGTTACATGCGTTTCAATAAATATTCTTTAAAATAAAACTAACACTCTCCAACGTGCCAGGGATCCTTCTGTCCATTCTTTCCCCCAAAGAGCCTTCAAAGTACCAAATTACGGAGGTAATGAGCTTTGGTACTAATAAGAAATTCAAGCCATAATTGAAGTATAGATTGAATTGGTTTCTGGGAATGGTAGCAGCTGCACTGATAATTGCTCTCTCCTGTGAGAAATATCCTGGAGTGTGAGTGTTTCTTCTCTCCTTTTACAGTCTTGTAGAGGCCGAAGAAGCTGAGGTTGATCGGTTCTGTGAAGACCTACAACACCTTCTAGAACTAACACCAAAAAAAAATGTCCTTTTCATCATAGGGGATTGGAATGCTAAAGTAGGAAGTCAAGAAATCACCAGGATAACAGGCAAGCATGGCAATGGTGTACAAAATGAAGCAGGACAAAGGCTAATAGAGTTTTGCCAAGAGAACACGCTGATCATAGCAAACACTCTTTTCCAGCAGCACAAGAGGCGACTCTACACATGGACGTCACCAGATGGTCAATATTGAAATCAGATTGATTATGTCCTTTGCAGCCAAAGATGGAAAAGCTCTATACAGTCAGTAAAAACAAGACCTGGAGCTGACTGTGGCTCAGATCACGAGCTGCTTCTTGCAAAATTTTGGCTGAAATTGAAGAACGTAGGGAAAACCACTAAACCATTCAGGTATGACCTAAATCATATCCCTTATGAATATACAGTGGAGGTGAGGAATAGATTTCAGGGATTAGACCTGATAGACAGAATGCCTGAGGAACTATGGACGGAGGCCCGTAACATTGTTCAGGAGGCAGCAACTCAATCCATCCCAAAGAAAAAGAAATGCAAGAAAGCAAAGTGGCTGTCTGATGAGGCTTTACAAGTAGCTGAGGAAAGAAGGGAAGCAAAAAGCAAGGGAGAAAGGGGAAGATATATCCAACTGAATGCAGAGTTCCAGAGAACAGCAAGGAGAGACAAGAAGGCCTTCTTAAATGAACAATGCAAAGAAACTGAGGAAAACAATAGAATGGGAAAAACTAGAGATCTTTTCAAGAAAATCGGAGATCTCAAGGGAACATTTTGTGCAAAGACGGGCATGATAAAGGACAAAGAAGGCAGGGACCTAACAGATGCAGATGAGATTAAGAAGAGGTGGCAAGAGTACACAGAAGAACTATACAGCAAAGATCTGAATGTCCCTGATAGCCATGATAGTGCGGTCACTGAACTTGAGCCGGACATCCTAGAGAATGAAGTCAAGTGGGCCTTAGGAAGCATTATTAACAACAAAGCTAGCAGAGATGACAGTATTCCAGCTGAGCTATTTAAAATCCTAAAAGATGATGCTGTTAAAGTGCTGCACTCAATATGCCAACAAATTTGGAACACTCAACAGTGGCCACAAGACTGGAAAAGCTCAGTTTACATTCCAATTCCAAAGAAGGGCAACGCCAAAGAGTGTTCAAACTACCGTACAATTGCGCTCATTTCACATGCCAGCAAGGTGATGCTCAAAATCCTACAAGCTAGGCTTCAGCAGTATGTGAACGGAGAACTACCGGAAGTACAAGCTGGGTTCCGAAGAAGCAGAGGAACTAAAGATCAAATCGCCAACATTCACTGCATCATGGAGAAAGCAAGAGAATTCCAGAAAAATGTCTATTTCTGCTTCATTGACTATGCTAAAGCCTTTGATCATGTGGATCACAACAAACTGTGGCAAATTCTTAAAGAGATGGGAGTACCAGGCCACCTTACCTGTCTCCTGAGAAACCTGTATGAGGGCGAAGAAGCAACAGTAAGAACCGGACATGGAACAACCGATTGGTTCAAAATTGGGAAAGGAGTACGACAAGGCTGCATATTGTCGCCTTGCTTATTTAACTTATATGCAGAGTACATCATGAGAAACGCCGGGTTGGATGAATCACAGGTCGGAATTAAGATTGCCGGGAGAATTATCAACAACCTCCGATATGCAGACGATACCACCCTAATGGCAGAAAGCGAAGAGGATCTAAAGAGCCTTTTGTTGAGGGTGAAAGTGGAGAGCGCAAAAGCTGGTTTGAAACTCAACATTAAAAAAACTAAGATCATGGCATCTGGCCCCATCACTTCCTGGCAGACAGAAGGGGAAGAAATGGCAGCAGTGACAGATTTTACTTTCTTGGGCTCCAAGATCACCGCAGACGGTGACTGTAGCCATGAAATTCAAAGACGCTTGCTCCTTGGGAGGAAAGCTATGGCAAACCTAGACAGCATAGTAAGAAGCACAGACATCACCTTGCCGACAAAGGTCCACATAATCAAAGCTATGGTTTTCCCAGTAGTAATGTATGGCTGTGAGAGCTGGACTATAAGGAAGGCTGAGTGCTGAAGAATCGATGCTTTCGAACTGTGGTGCTGGAGAAGACTCTTGTGAGTCCCCTGGATTGCAAGGAGGTCAAATCAGTCCATCCTAAAGGAAGTCAACCCTGACTGCTCATTGGAAGGACAGATACTGAAGCTGAAGCTCAAATATTTTGGCCACCAAATGCGAAGAGAAAACTCCCTGGAAAAGACCCTGATGCTGGGAAAGATTGAAGGCAAAAGGAGAAGGGGATGGCAGAGGATGAGATGGCTAGATTGAATCACTGATGCAATGAATATGAACTTGAGCACACTCCAGGAGAGAGCAGAGGACAGGAAGGCCTGGCGTGCTATGGTCCATGGGTTTACCAAGAGTCAGACATGACTTAACGACTGAACAACAACAGAGGGTTTTCTCCTAGCAAAAAAACCCCTGGGTCCAGGGATTAGGGGAGACTCAATCCGTGTAGCAGGCCATCGTGTTGTCCAGTTACAGTAGTGTAAGATTTTCTAGTGTAGAGATTGTATTCAGCACTGAGCAGAAATTGAGGGATGAATTTTACGAGGGAGCATCAACCTCCAGGTTGCTTTGGCAGTGGGAAGGAGTTCCCTTGCCTCCCAAGAAGCTACAGACAGTGACTGTGAATAGGCCTAGAACAAATGTGTCAAAGACTGCCCTTTTGTGAACATTTCTGTGCAACTTTTGTAGTGAAAACTGAACCTCATGTTAAATTTAGTGCAGCATTAATTGTGCTGTGGTGGTGGCTTCGAGACACAAGGGAGTAAGAGAAGCTTTATCCTACTTCTCTTGGATGTTTTTCTGATGTGTTTTATTTTTTTGCCTGTAGCCTGAAAAGGTGTGGACATGGGACATTCTGTTAAGGTAGGCTCTGTTTTCCCATTCCTAACTGTCAAGATTCCCCTTATGACCTGGACCCCCTGAGCAACTCCTTACGGATTTCTCGCCTCCTTATGAATCCCACTTTCCTTCTTTTCCCTTTCCAATAACATGGGGTTTAGGCTGTGGGCATGGGGCGATTGACACTGTAGGCACAGGGTTTAACCACAACAGTTTACTGGTAAATTAAAGCAAGTAAATCACAACTACAGGTATTTACACAATAGAGCTGAGTGATACAAAAGGCATTAAGAGAAAATAAAACTTGCAAAACACAAGTTCCTTTACTCTAGCTGTACTTGGAGTTCTCCAGGCTGCTTCTTCCTGCTCTCTCTTCAGGCTCTGGTCTCCCTGACTCTGCTGTTACTGGCTCTCTCACTCTCTTTATATACTGTCCTTCCTCAAAACTGAAAGTATCGTTTCAAACCTGAAGAAATGAAACTTAACTGGGGATATACATGGAACTGAAACTTAACCAGGGAAATGAAACTACTCCTCTCAGTAATAGTCCCTCCCAATAAAACACCTCCAGGCCTCTAGGCCTGACCTTTTTCCTTTCCTTGCCTCTGTAGGCCTCAAACCTTCACACTAACACTTCACACATTGGAGAAACAGCGAGTGTTTTACTGTCTGTACAAATATCTGTCTTGTCTTTTGGCTCTTGCACTGCCCTGTCAATAGAAACTACTTCAGGCTGCAGTGCTAAGTATGCTTACTTAGAAGTAAGCCCCACTGAACAGAATAGCACTTATGCCTGAGTATACACGCATAGGATGGCACAGTAAGGCTCACTAAGGGTGCAGTCCTATGACTTCTGCCCTCAATGCTCATAAGCCACTAACTCAGAGGCTTACAAGCATCCAAGCACAGAGTGGGAGGAGTGGCAGAGGCAGTTGTCACCTCTGCTGCTTCTCCTGCACTGCACTTTTGTTAGATGAGCTTTTTTGCCCATCTAACTGGGGCGTTCTGGAGGGGGAAGGAAGGAGGCTGGAGAGGTCTCAGGATAAGCTCATATCCCAGCCTCTCCAGTCCCCTTCCTGCTGCCCACCAGAACGCCCCCTTTACTCCCTGTCCCAGTTCCTGACCTCAGAGAGGCAGCTGGCACAGTTCTTTCCACACCAGCTGTGAGGGGCAGGGGGCGAAGTGTCCATTCCCAGATCTGAGGTTGGAGAGTTGTCTCTGACCTCAGAGCTAGGAATCCGAAGCATCTCCCCCCCCCCCGATGCTATCTAGGGGACATAGGATTGCTCCCTAAGCTATTTAGGCTGCAAACCTTTACCCATTAACCTGGGAGCTGGGCTGTTGCTAGCTATGTAAAAGATTTGGAGCACATAGGTGACAAATTTGCACATCCTGATTTATATCTATAGATGCAAATTTGGAAATCATTACTAGAATTTACATTTCACAGAGGGTAAGCCAATTAATTTCCTATCCCAATCATCCAGAATTGAGCCAGTGTGGTGTAGTGGTGAGAGTGTTCGAGTGGGAGTCGGGAGATCCGGATTCTAGTCTCTACTCGGCCATGGAAGCTCACTGGGTGACTTTAGGCCAGTCACAGACACTCAGTCCAACCTACCTCACAGGGTTGTTGTTGTGAGGATAAAATGGAGAGGAGGAGGATTATGTATGCTGCCTTGGGCTCCTTAGGAGGAAAAAAGGTGGGATATAAATGTAATAAATAAATAATAAAATCTTCGATTAATTTGCATCCCACCTCAGTTCAACTGAATCTGTTCTTCAATTAGTTTTATGCATTACTCCAATTACATTCCGACCAAGATGTTCCAGATCCTGCTCCAAAATGATTTTCTCTTAATTACCCCCAGTCATTAATCATCACACTATCCTCCCCACCCTAAATTAAATTACATTAAATTAAAACTAAATAGGGTTCAGGGCATTACAGTTCCCTTTGGGTGGTAGGGGGCTGGACGATTATTAAAATGACAGGAGGTTGCTGGTTCGTTCTTTCTTTCGTTGGTTCTTTCTTTCTTTCTTTCTTTTTACTACCTTAAACCAAAGGGAAGCTGGTAGCTGAGCTCAGATGCCCTCAGGAAAGAGAAAAACAGCATTTCCATTTCCTTTCCTTTTCAAGGGACATTGTAGGGAAATAGAAATGGCTGTCCATAGGTAAATTAATTGAAATAGGGAGCCAATTCCTCCACCCCCACCCCATACAACACCCGTTGGAAGGGACGTGGAAATGGCACTGTTTCCCTTTCCAGGAGCATTTGCAGTTCCAATTGGCAAGGCACTAGCAATGAGACAGCAGCTCAGCTGAGCTGCTGGCTTGCCTTTGCTTAAGATGAAAGGAAACAAAAGCCCTTCTCTTGCTACCCCACACACAACTGATGGGCGACACTCATGCTTGGTTCCCCCACAGCTACTGCATGATTCTAGCCTTGGTCCAAAGGATGCAGGTCACGCCCGCCCCTAGGCTACTCCTTACCAATGCCAATGTCTGGGAGTAAGCCCCACTGAACCCAGTGGGAGATATCTCCCAGTATATATTTATACGATTGCCTGCTAAGCTCCTTGTCAAAGGACTGATTAAAAAGGAGTCTTGGATATTTTAGCCAAGTAGACAGATAGTTCATATTAGATACCAAATGACAGGGCTCATGAACCCTTAATTAGTTGTGTAGAAGTGGGGATTTCAGCAGCTGCAGCTTGTCATGGAAGCTGCACCTGCTGAAAGTCCTCCTTCTACACAATTATTAAAGGTGCAGGAGCACGGCCCCCTTTTGAATCTGGCCACCCTTGTTCATATCCGTAGTGATTGGGTCTATGGAGAGCATAGAGGACTTGGTTGTGGCCACTTGGGTGAAACTAGTGGGGGGGGGGCTTGGGTGAAATTCTTCTGCTTTGTATGTGGAGTAGGGAAAGTGGGGCAGGGAAGAAAGAATGGGAAATTGTATTTTCGTCTTTATCCTGAAGTACTTTGAATGTGAGTGTGCCAGGCCAAGTGTACAACGCAAGTTCCTTTCAGAAACATGCCCGTCAGTGTTACGTAATCTGTTCTTGAAAGAAAATGTCAGGATTGTCTGTATGAAGAGGCGGAACCACCTTTACAGACACATAACAGTAGGGCTTTTCTGCCTCCTTCTGCCTTCTCCTCCTGGTACTTCAATTACCAGGTGTGTACTGTATGTAGGCAAGTAATTTTTGAAATTAATTTGACACTCTCATGACCTGTATGAATGAATCGGAAAATTTAGACCAACTGTTTTGAAGGTGAATGCAGCCTACACGATTCTAGGACGCTTATGTATTGTAGCTTGAATGTCACCTTTTCTGTGAACGATCTCCAGGAAAACTCCCATTTTAATTTTACATATATCTAAGAAAGAACTCGGTAGGGGTTTTGAATGCCAGCCTTTATATAAGAATTCATTTAGGGCTCTTTTTTTGTGATCCAGCAGGTTCTTATCACCTGCTGTAGTCCTTTGTATATGTACTGGTATATGTGTGTTAACAGAACTAAGTTCCCAGTTGTAATTATACAACACATTACTTGCTGCATTTTGAATGTAGAAACTACATATCTGCTGGTTTGGAGCTGTAATTGAAGTCTCATATTGGTGTTTTATTAACAAAAGGATGTGCTGGTAGTATGAGATCATACTATCTTGATTATTTCAGACATTTAATGTTGAGAATCTCAGAAGCAACTTTTGAACTTTATAGGTATTTCTTTTTAATCCATGCTTGCTATTGCATTCATATTGGCACAGTTAGGGATGCGCATTGCTGGCAGCCTGTTTCTCTTTCCGCTCGATGGAGTTCCGCAGTATGCTTGTCTTGGTTTGTATTTGTGGGCTGAGCCGGTGGTTTTTCCTGAAGTCCAGGAACGTTTTGTTTGTTTGTTTGTTTATTTTGTGGTGAGCTGTGATTTGCGCAAACAGAAATTTGTGCAAACGGTGGCCAAATTTGCATAATTTGTGTAAATCGTGGCTGAAATTTGCATAATCTGCACAAATTGTGCACATTTGTGCAGAATTCAGCTGCAATTTGCATAACTTAAAAATACAGAAAATTTGTGAACTGGCTCGACTCAATGCAGATCGAGTTGGGCTTTGCAGTGGAAAACGGACTGAAGTCCAGGGGGCTGAACCAAGTGAAGCTTGTTGAGCTTCACTCCCCAAATGGATTTCTCTGACGTCCCTAGACACAATCCGCTTACACTGCAGAGGCAGCATGAGGGATTGCAGTGGAACTCTGTGCCCCTTTCCTCTGTGTGCCTATGCACACCCAGCAGAAGTTACTTGTGGTGAGTGCAGAAGTAACAAACAAGGCACAGAGATGGAGGGAGGGCTGAAAGGGGCTGTGGGAGATAACGCACATAACTCCAGTCCACCCCAGTGTGCATGCAGGTGGGGGAAGGTGGTAAAACCTGACTCTGTTCACCCTTATGGGGATGCCCTGTGGGTGATGGACTTGCAGTGCAAGTGAATTGTATACATTGGGTCTTGGACCAGAAAGGCTTCAGATACATACCATGTAAAATAGCCACTGATCAGGTGCCCAAGAAACAACGTTTGTGTGGTGGCCAAGCTTGACAGGACCTGTCTGTGGATTTAAATATAACAGAAAAGCATGGGTTTCCACTATGAGAATTAATGCAATGAGCCTTCGATTCATGCGTAAGGATGGGTGAGAATTTTCTTTCCTTTTTAAAAAAGAAAAAATTACCAAAATTCACAAATTTCTTCATAGTCGGGACGGAAAGAACTTGAGATTTAGAGGAGACACTGAAACAGACAGATTTGTCCACCCAGGGCTTTGAGAGGTTAACTCTTAAAAGTCCGAGTTGAATCCCTGTGTATTCAATCATGTTAGTGCTGAACACCTATTTTTTTCTGACAGGCTCTTCCTCCTTAGCAGCTATATGACAGGCAGGTACAACATGATCTGCTGTGTGCAGGTGGGTGAGAATTGGTTTCGGTTAAGTTTTGATCAGAAAATTGCAAATTTCTTCATAGTTGGGACAGAAAGGAAATTTAAGAATTTAAATATAGGAAAAAATCAAAACTGACACGTTTGTCCATCCCTACAATTGGGCGCTCCCCCTGCTTTCCTCTTCTTTCACACTTGGGAGGTTTCTGTTTTAAACTAGCTACTGCTTCCTGTGACATCTGAACTCAGGGAACTGTTGTGTGTTGTTCTCGGACTACTCTGAAATGCCTTGCTATCTTAGTAAACAGTGTTTATTCTACATCACATCCTACTTGAATTGAGATTTATTTGTGATAGCAGAAGATGCTGAACCAAAGAAATGATCATTAGCGGAATCGTTGTCTTTTGATTTCAATCTTCACTTATTCCCCTGGCTCACACCTGTCATTCCAAAAATGAACTGGTACTTTACCTTGCTCTTAAACCTTCTGTGAGACAGTCAAGAGCAGAGAAGTAAACACCGCATTTCTAGATGACCGTTTCAGAGCAGCGCTTTTGTGCTTCATGAAACTCTGCTTAATATGATACACTGCTTTTGTAAAAGTGATTAGAAACTTGGAAATTTAATAGTATGAGAAAGTGTAAGTTACGCTGGAGGGAAACATATGTGGGCCTTTGTTATAAAGAAAGTCAGAGAGGCGGAGGGAGCAGAGGCGGAGGGGTAAACTCTTAGAGAACAAGGCAGATCACACAGAGGCAGGCACGGCTTCAGCCATGTGATACACCCAGAGGCAAATTTGCAACTCGGTCAACTCGGGAGGCCTTTCAGCTCAGTAACACTGGAGTATTTTCCAAAGCTGTGTCTGCAAACTCCTGGACAAGCCTTTTTTATCTGCATATGGTGAAAAAGGAACCATTTCCAAAAGAAGGAGAGGCTGGGAAAAGGTAAAATAATACAGCATCATTTCACAACCAGTAAATTCATTTTTTTTCCCAAACAGCCTTTCCAATCATTGGAAAGATTTTTATATTAGTGTTATTAATGCAATAGGTCTCTCTGTCAGGAAAATTAGGTGTGAGTGTAGGGAAAGAGCAGAAATACATTTCACGTTTGAGCGAGGCATGGTGATTTCCTTTTGCTTTTAGCCAAGTGAAGCTTGTCTTTAGTTCATTTTATGAAAGATTTTGGGACTGGACCATTTCGATGGGAGGCAGGGATCCCATTGAGAGTCTTTTTAACACCAACATGGGCACAGATAGAAATGGGAGTAAGCCTCTGTAATTATCACACTGAGGATCATTATCAGAGCTCCCCCTCCCCGTGCCGCCACTGCACTAGAACACATTGCTGGAGGTTCTTCTTTGTCTGTTGTATGGGGAAACTGGTGGCCCTGCATATGCTGTTGGACTACAACTCCCATCAGCCCCAGTCAGTGGGCAGGGATGATGGGAGTTGTAGTCCAATGACATCTGGAGGGGCGCAAGCTCCCCACCCCGCTTTATTCAATAGCGTGTCCTGCAGCACTGCATCCTGACCGCAACTCCTGCTTCACCTTTTTAAACATTTAAAATTTAATAGAATCATTAATCTCACAACAGATATGCTTGTACTTATTATAGACTAGGTATGCCTCCAACACCTTCAGCAATTCTGTGTGTCTGCATAGGCTGTAATGGACAGTAGGGGGAGAAAGGGAAGGGGAACTGGGAATTGGCAACCAAGTAAGAATCCATTTAGCTGCAACCTCAGTCTTGCTGCATCATTTATAAATGAAAGGGAGAGGTGGAGAGGTGTTCTTTTGGTTAAAGATATCTGAGGAAAAAATGGACATTTCCAGCTGCAGCATGTAAAATGGTAGGCTCACAGCAGGAATAGGTAACCTGGTGCCCTCCAGATGTTTTGGCCTAGAGCTCCCATAATCTTCGACCATGGGCTTTGATGGCTGGGGAGTATGGGTGTTGTAGTCTAAAACATCTAGAGGGTGCCAGGTTGCCTACCTCAGGCTTACTGCGCGGTGTCTTGGTATGCCTATGCCTTGGCAACGCATGCATGTGCATTTGAGCAGAGTGGCATCTGCTCCCACTCAGAGCTTTACTTTCTAGTGATCCAGGGAAGTAGGTTGAAAAACAGGACCTCTAGTGCATGTGTGCACACTACGGTATTTTAAAAGGGCATTTCCAAAAGACGAAGTAGTGAAAGTGATTTACTTGGAACCCTATGCAGGCATTAGCCCATCACACGAAGGGGTAAAGTTTGGAAGGAGAGTGGGCTCACATCTACTGGCCCTGGCCCAGATGTCACATGCTCCACTGTTGTTACCTGTCTCCACGCTTCTGACATCTACATCTTCAGCAAAGGTCTGAAGGGGGAGTCGGTTGTGCTCTCGTAAACTCCTCTGTGCAACCTTTAACTAGTGAATTAGTGAAATTGCCATTCTTATTTGGTCTATATTGGAGAGGCTTAACTGTGGATACCAGGAAATGGATAGCTCCGCTGGGCTTGGCTGAAATGCACAATGCTATTTTTTAACAGTGAATTAGTTTTGAAGTTGGTTAGGGGATAGCTCACGAATTCGATTTTTTAAAAAAGTACTTGCAGAAAGGCTGGTTAGATTAAATAATGTACCGCGAAATCGTTGTCTTCTAGGGTTCTCTGAGTTCAGGATTGACATGAGCTCGATTGTTTTTCATTGTGACAGAAACATTCCAGTCCTGCCCTTTTATTTCCGTAATCGAGTTTGGAAAGGAGGATATGGAAGTTTGGCATTCTTCCCTTTATGCTTTTGGGGAGTCTGCAAGGGCAAACTGCCAAGGCCTGAATGCTCTTTTATGAACCTACATTCCAGCTGCATTGGGAATACTGTGTACAGTTTTGGTCACCTCATCTCAAAAAGAGTGTCCTAGAGCTGGAAAAGGAGCAGAAAATGGTCAAGTGGTTGGAAGTGCAGCATAGTTGGTATGGGAAAAGGCTTGTGCATTTGAGTTTATGGTCGGTGGGAGGGGGGAGTGGACTAAGGGTCGACATGATGGAGGTTTATAAAAGGTATGGAGAAAGTGGATAGAGGGTTTTTGCCCTTTCTTGTAATGGAACCTCAGATTACCCAATATATTGATTGGCTGTAAGTTCAGGACAGGCAAAAGAACGTACTTCTTCACGCAACTTGTAATTAACTTATGGGATTTGCTCCATAAGATGGGGTGATGGGCACTAGCTTAGAGGGCTTTAAAGGGGGATTAGACAAATTCTGGGAGAGGTGGTCTATCAACCACTATTAAGCATAATATTTAAACAAAACCTCTGCGTTCCAGTGTGGCGTACTTACCAGTACCCCTTGCTAGGGGGCAACAGCATGGAAGAGCGAGTGCCTTCATGTCCTTTGCTTCTGTGTTTTCTAGGGGCATCTTGTTGGTTGTTGAAAAAGAAGACTAGTTGGTGGGCTTTATCCTAGCCAGCCGTACGGTCTCCACATCACTGTTCTTCATGCCATACTGTTTCCCTGCCTTTTAATTCTCACCTTGCGTGATCTTAAGATGCTTCACCTGTGTTCTTAACTGCCAACTTCATTTACACCTTGCTCTGACAAAATGCACTGATGTCGTGTGCGAACCTCACTACAAATACCTATTACCCCCAAAGGAGATGCCATCTTGAGTGACCTATCCGACTGCTTATTTCAGTATTCATTCAACCACAATGGGGATCCTGCCTGATCCAAAACAAAAAGTGACAGTCAACTTTGTTGGAGGCAGTTCAGACTGGATACACCACATTTAAAACCAAACTTCTTACTTCAGCCCAGTTTCTTTGTTACCTTAGTCCACTCTGCTCCATTTTCAGCTACATCCTTGGACTAGTCTAGTTATACCTGCAGCAGGCCCATCTCTTTAAAAACAAGTCTGCCCTAATCACGTACAAAACAGAAGCTTGGGAGGACAATTTTAAGAACCAATGGGGAACATGAGTTAGGGGTGCTAAACAATATGTGTGGCCTCCTCCTGTTGCTTTAATTCCAGAAAACTCCCTTGAGGGACAGATTTCCGGGAGGTGAAGCTAGTGTAGCATATCTTACTACATGCTCCTATTGCTCTTAAAATCACCCTGCCACCTAAGAAGCATTGTGGGGTTAGATCAGATGATCTATTTGTCATGAGCAGAAAGCCACCAGAGACACAAGAGAAGATGCATAAACATGTCTATCTGAAGTGATGGGACCCCTTTCATGACTCTACTTCCTTTGCCACTGGTAGGATGACAGGCTTATTGTACATCCAATATGCCACTGTAGCATTTGTGTTTGAGGATAGCAGGGCTCCTTATCTGGTTTAGTATATTTTATTTTAATTTTGGAGGCGAAATGAGTTCCAAGTGTGAAATTATATGCTCGTCCCTCCTCTTGGCTGTCTTCTTGGCAGAAGACTCGGAACGAATACGATCGAACACAGGTAAGAATCCATTTGCGATCTTATTCTGTGGCGGTGATGGCAGTGAAGAAATCCTACTTCTCTGCTACCATTGCATCTGCTCAGTGTTGTCCAGCGGAGCTCTTTCATATGGTTAAAGGCCTCTTGGGCCTTTACTTTACTACTTGCTCTTTAGATCCTTGCCCATCCTGGCTGGTGAAATCTGCCAGAGCTGGGCTGGATATCTGGACCTCAGAGGTGGTAAATGCCTCCTTGAGGGACGGCAAGGTCCCCGCAGCTTTGAAAGAAGCTGTGGTGAGACTCTTGCTGAAGAAACCAAATTTAGATCCCTTGGTTCCAGATAAGTACCGCCCTGTGTCAGATTTGCCATTCTTGGCAAGGTGCTAGAGCGTGTGGTGGCCTCACAACTCCAAGAGTTTTGGATTAAACTGATTATTTAGATCCATTCCAATAAGGTTTCAGGCCTGGTTATGGGATGAAAACAGCCTTGGTCACTCTGGTTGATGACTTACGCCGGGGAATGGATGGGGGGAGTGCTAACCAGTTGATTCTTCTGGACCTCTCAACAGCTTTCAATGCCATTGACCATGGTGTCCTTCTGGATCATTTATCTGGATTGGTCTTGAGAGGTACAGTTTTAATGTGGTTCAGGTCCTTTCTGGAGGAGTGGTCTCAGAAGGTGGTGCTGGGGGACTTCTGCTCCACCCCATGGCCATTAGCCTGTGGGGTACCACAAGGTTCTATCTTGTCCCCCATGCTTCTTAACATCTACATGAATCCGCTGGGGGAAGTCATCAGGATGTTTGGACTGAAATGTCATCAGTTTGCGGATAATACTCAGCTCTACCTCTCATTTCCATCTGCACATCCCAGGGAGGCTGTGGAACTCTTGAACATCTGGAGGCTGTTTTGGGATGGATGAGGGTGAACAAGCTGAAATTTAATCCAGACAAGACGGAGGTACTGTGGGTTGGGAAACCAACTACTTCAGATGGAGGTTTACAACTAGTCTTAGATGGGGTTGCACTCCCCCTGAAAGACCAAGTGTGCAGTTTGGGAATGCTCCTGGACTCTGAGCTAACTGGGAAAGCCCAGGTGGCTGTGGTGTCCAGGAGTGCTTTTTATCAGCTTAGGCTGGTATGCCAACTGCGGCCCTATCTGGAGAGGACGGACCTTGCCTCAGTTATCCATGCATTAGTCACGTCCAGGCTGGACTACTGTAATGTGCTATATGTGGGGCTGGCTTTGAAGACGGTTCAGAAATTCCAGCTTGTGCAGAATGTGGCTGCCCGAGTATTGGTGGGGGCGAGGCGATTCGATCATATAACGCCTATACTGTGCTAGCTGCACTGGTTACCAGTGTGTTTCCGAGCTCAATTTAAAGTGCTGGTTTTGACCTTTAAAGCCTTAAATTGTTTGGGACCAAGTTACTTGAAGGACCGCCTTCACCCATATCAGCCTGCCCACCCTTTAAGATCAGAAAGGGAGGCCCTTCTCATTTGCCCACCTGTGAGAGCAGTCAGGCGGGTGAACACACGTGAGAAGGCCTTCTCTGCAGTGGCCCCACACCTTTGGAACAAGCTGCCGTTGGAGGTCCGCCATGTCCCGTCACTGCAGACTTTTAAGAAGGCCTTGAAAACATATTATTTTACCTTGGCCTTATATTAATAAGACTGCTACTGCTGCTGTTAACATCATTGCTGGTTTTAATTGTTGACTTTTATTGTTTTTATGTTTTTATCACTTTTAATATTTTAACTGTTTTTATCTATTTTATTGTTGTAAGCCACCTTGGGAGGGCTTCTGTCCTGAAAGGCGGCCAAGAAATATTTTAAATAAATAAAAATTGTGTCTGGCACACAATGAAACCTATATGTATGTACATACACACATAAAATTCCCCAACTGTGGTTTCAATACTGAACTTGTGGACATTGATGAAGTAACCTAGAAGTTGTTTCCCTTTGTTCAATATATTTTCAATTCAGAGATTGTTAATGACTAGTCACTAACACATTGAAATAGAACATATGTCATGAATGGCTTGTGTTTACAAGAGACCTTATCTTGATGGCACTGCAAGAAAAAAACACATATTTAGCATAGTTTGCCTGGGCTATATCAAATGTTGATTTCATACTAGAACAATTTAGCTCTTTGTTACACTTTGTATTGACTTGTTCGCCTGTGGATTCAATCTGTGCTTGGGAAGTGAAAATAGTTGGTATTTCCTTCCATATTTGCCTTAAGCAATTGTTATGAAATTTGCATATATTTATTTTTGAGGTCACCGTGTTGATCTTAAGCATCATTTCCTTGTGTGTTAAAGTCTTTCATGATGTTTTCATCACGGTCCTCAGTTTTCGCTGGAGCCCATTAACAGCCAGGCAAACATTAATAGCCTGAAATGGAGCTTGTATGTGGTAAAGCAAAGAGTACAATTACTGTCGAAGTCTCTTGCTTTCTAAGATGGTGAAAGCAAATACTAACGGTTGAAGACAGTTGCAGCAATACTAATGGAAATGGTTTTGTAACAATTCTTAATGGGCTCAACTCATGTAATGGTTTTCCAAAATGCTTTTAATATAATTAAGTATTGCCCTGTGAATTTGCAAGTTTTAGACTCTGAGTAGCTGGTTTTTCGCAATTGCTTAGGAAAATATTTTAGAAGATAGTTAAAGTTAGATTAAAGTAAAGAATTGAAGTCCAGTATGAGGGTAATAGAAGGAGAAAGAGGAGAAGACACTGTGCGTTCTACCCACTTTGAGCAACCAATCCCCCGCAAGCTTCGAAATTCCACTCACCACTGTGTTGCAGGGAGGCCTCTCTAGAGACTTCTGTGTGAGGCCTCCTTTCCTCCTTGGCCCTTTGAATACTGTAATGGAAGCATACCAGGCGCCAGGGAACCTGGGAAGCCCAGTTTTCCATGGCACCTATGCCCATACAATGGATATCCGGCACCCCAGAAGCTTCATGTCCTAGGGCTTTTTGTATGCACCTCAAGCTCTGAGACATGTCGTTTCTGCCGTGCCAGAGTCCATTCTGAAGACACAGGCACTCTGGGAGAATTACACTTGCCAGGGTGTCTAGTGCCTGCAGTGCTGCCACTACAGCATTCAGGATATTAGAAAGGGAGGCAGAAGTATGAGCTGAAGAAGCATTTTGGGAGGAAGTGGAGCTTGCTTTGTAAAGGAGGGGAGCATTACAAGCTGGACGAAGTTGTATTTCAAAGCAGGTCGTAATTGCAGATTGTAGCAACGGCACTGTCTGAAACTAACTGTGAATCAATAAGCCAAAGATACAAGCAAAATAGTCTAGTACATAAGGATTAGAGTTGAAACAGGCACTTTTATTTCAGTTAACAGGTATGCTTTTGATGTGATGTATCTACCTGCCTGCCAGGACTAAATGCCTTGATCCATCCTCTTATAATATATTAAAAGTACTATTTGTCTGAAAGAAGAAAAAGACCCAGCCTCTGTTCATGTAAATGCACAGTGTCTCAAGTAGTGGGAGAGATGTAATTTGCTCCACAACTTTAATACTTGTTTCAAAAGTCTTTGCACTGGCTTTTTACTTGTTCCAGCTAACTGCAGATGTCCTTTTAGGTAACCTGGGCTTTCTCTGCAGTTGCTTTCTAATAGCACTGCCCTGTATGTTTGTACTCCAAAATAAGCAGGTGCTTTCATGATGTCAGAATGTGTAGTATACCCAAGTGGGGCTGCAAAAAGGAAATCAATCTGGCCTTGTGATGAGGATAGTCAAAAGTAAAAGAAAGCTTTTGGAGATTGGCTGGTCAACAGACCTGTAGTCACTCCCAGCTCCAGGTTTCTGAGGGCCCTTGGGCAAGACACCGTCAATGGGCCCCCTCCCTCAGTGAGTCTACCTTCTCACCACCATTGTCCCCAGCTGCTGTTGCTCCTCACCCTCATTCTCTGCTTGCTTGGCAGGCAAGAGCCACTGGGGAAGTGGGCAGTGGCATCCACTGCTCCTCCTTCTCACCACCACTGTTGTCTGGGCCAGAGCGAGAGGCAGGTGAACAAGCTGCTTGCAGTGGTGAAGAGGAGGAACAACTCCACGGAACTCTTGCCAGTGGGCCCTTGTCAGGTGCCCAACCATACCTACCCTTGACACCAGCCCTGTGTGTAGTAGCTACTGTTTAACTGCAATTCAGCCCCATTCAAGTAATGGTATGATCACCATCTCAGAAAGCCAAGGTTTCCTTGGGAAAACCAGTGTACGTGTATTCCTATTTTACTTTTACTTTTTAAAAAAATATATATCATCAAGGTTACCAAACTGTGTGGTGGTGGTTCTCTCTAAGATATCTGAAATGTAGCAACGGTTGTAAAGCATGAAATGGTAAAGAAGGGAGGAAGTTAGATGAATTTTAATGGTGTGCTTCACAACTGAAATAGTCCACAACACCTTCTAAAACTCACTCTGGTAAGGTTATTAAGTCTAGTGTCAAAAATTACCTAGCTGCACTGCTGGAAGAATGTCTTTTGGAATTCAATGGGGTTTACTCCCAGGTAAGTGGGTGTAGGATTGCAGACTAAATGTTAGCAACGTGTGATAAACTGATTCAGAGATATTATGCTATAAGTTAGAGATGAGCTGAAATGTGGGACCCCCCCCTTTTTTTCTCTTAGCACGTCATTCCCACAAAAAGGGTGTGTGTCTCCCATTCTGGTGGAGTTATTTCGTGGAGAGGGGGGACATGCGAACAGGGCAAAAACCTGCTCCTTCTCTGAAGTGGCGAGTGCCATTCTTAAAGGAGTCCAACTACGGTGAGGTCCCCCCTTTTCCCTTGGCAAGTGATTCTGCCCAGAGAAGGGGAGACCCCGAGCCACAGGGGGTGCTGTGGATCACTTCTTTTTTGAGAGGCTGTAAGAGCCCCTTTAAAGGGGCACTCCTCGGGAGCAATGCTCGGTGTGATTCCTCTCTCTGCTTTTGCAAGTGCTTTGGGAAGAGTCAAGGGGTCTGGATTGCCATTGTATCGTCTAGGGCTGATTGGAGCCGTAGGCAAAAATATCTGGAAGGCCACAAGTTGCCCACCCCTTGTCTAGGGTAAGACAATGTTTTTCCTAAGCTAGCACTGCCATGTTGGAGAAAATGCTAGGCCCTTGAATTAGAACCTGTTGCATGTGCAAAGAGAATCCCATGAAAGTTTGGCACAGCTGTGCCATTCATTATTTAGAAATAATGATCTCCCTCCCCAAATTCTGTTTCCTTTGGAAGTGTTGTAGGTATTGTGTATGTGTGGTCTTGCTCTGTTTTTCTTCCATTTCCCTCTTCTGTTCAATAGCCCTGTTTTATGCATTAGCAAAGACTTTACAGTTAACCAAACCGCAGACAGGTTTGGTACCACCTTTTATCCATTGAGCCCCCGAAAATGGAAATTTTGTAGTGTAAATGCATTTCATTTGTGATGTTGTTCACTCAGTTCTTGCTTAGCATTTGCCAGCACAATATTGTTAAAATATAATGCTGGCTTTTTAATCTAGAGATATATTAAATCCTAATGGATTAAATTCTGGCTCCTTTGAAGTCACAAGCAAAACTCGCTTTTTTTCCCCTTCCAGCACAGCCAAAATTCTACGCACAGTGGCGATTTGTAAAAACTTGCATTATATATATATATATATATATGTGTGTGTGTGTGTGTGTGTGTATGTATGTGTGTGTGTGTGTGTGTGTGTATATATATATATATATATATATATATATATGATTTAAAAAGATTAATTGTTTCTCCAGCTGGAAAAAGAAGTGAAATTCTTAGTGTTCCTATTTTACTGAAACCTGGGCTCACCTGCATGTTTTAAACATACATATCAAATACATGGATCAATAGCAGTTTAAAAAAATGTCTGCATTGGCTTTTAAAGCAAGATTTGTGAGACGTATAGTAACATTTCAGGAAGAGCTGTCTTGTGGGAGAGCCTTTACATTGTCAGCATTCTGTTCTGTTTCTGTTATAAAATGTCTCCTCTTAAAACCTTGAACTAGGAGGGAAAAAAGCCTGCTGTAACACTTCATTTCCTTGTCCCAGGTGTACAATAAATTGCTTGGTAAGGGGTTACAGGACTGTATTGTAGTTGTAATGCCTATTTCAATGAAGAATGATGCTGCCATTCTCAAACCTGTAATGCAGGCGTCTTCTCCATCCTGATATTGGGTCTTCTCATTTGAGTCATTGCTACAAAATTACTATTGAATACTCATTAGCTTGAAATGTATCATAGAATACATGTTTATTCGATATAATTTGGTAGTGCTAGTTGCTGATTACTTAATGTGTGAAGAAGCATGCAGAAAAGATGGGTTTGGGCTGGAATTGTATGCCCACTTACCTGAAAGTAAGCCCCATTGAATTCAATGGGACTTATTTTTCAGTAGACATGAAAAGTACAATTACTTACTGAAGGTATGGATTTGCTGAGATCTGTGCATGTATAATGTGGGATGGCAAAATGTACAGAGACTTTCCAGGGAACCCTTGGGTGGAGTCTGGTCTGAAGGACATGTCTTTGCTGGATATATTGCATGCATGGGTCTTTATACTACTGGTTAAAGTCATAGCAGAAATGGACCAGCCCTTAATGGCAGAATAAGTAATACCATAGCAGGTTTGGCAAGATCTGGGGTGTGTACATTGGAGGCATAAACACTGGATATTACAAGAGAATATTTTGAGTTCTATTTGCCTAACCAACAAGGTTGTTTGTGTTCCTGGTTAATTGTTTTGCTTAGTGAGGGCTTATGGGGGTTGGTCTTTTATGAGGAAGGATTACTTATTTTGTTATATGGACAGTTTCCAAGCATTGTAAATAGGAACAGGATGTCAACTTTGCTGGTCTGCGAGGCAGAAATGAAGGTTTATCTGGAGGCATAAGAGATGATGAGGAACGTGGAGAGAAATGGGAGTTTCTTCTCTTTATTTTGTTATCTGATGTGACTCCAGATTTCTAAACCGCTTACAATTTACCAGCACTTAACAGAACCACATGTATGAAAAGGGGTTTTTATTGTTATCATTGAAGATTGTTTTTTAAAATCAGGAACCCAGTCCTTTTCTTATTTAATATTCAATGTGGAATATTTGTGCATTCTAGCTTACAGTGAAATATTTTAATTCTTTCTGGCATCCTTTATTAGATTAGTTGTGAACTGTACTATACTATTTTTTTAATACCCCCCCTCATATTAATATTTGGCTTTTTATTATACAAAATTCCTCCAGGAAAGTTTACTAATCTTTCCACCCCCACCCCAAATCAGGGATGGAGCAAGGGCTACTACACAGATCTGGCAATTTGAGCAGCCTCCTCTGCTTAGCTCTACAGGGATACAGATGGGGGCTTCCATCGGGATTTAGATTCTGTGCCAGGCAGTTTGCTGTACCCCATGAAGAAATCCCCTCATGCCCCTCCAGGGATGGCGGCTAGGCAAATATTGAGTAACTTTTAAGGGGAAGCTGCATCTCACTAGTAGTTGTGGAATGTAGTACACCTTAAATCTAGCATGCCCTGACCCTCTTAGATAGCTTCACGGATTTGTTTACTCAGGGATGTCCCTTTACTCACTGCATAACACTTCAGTCCTAAAAAAAGTATAATATGTGTGCATCCTTTGTATTTGTCCCAGCAGTCTGAATGGAGACTACAGATGTGCATTTGTTTAATTTTTTGTAAATGTATATAATTTGGAATTATAACAGAAACAAAGGAAAAAAGGGGAAAATGAAGAACAAAACCAGCAACAATACTTTTAGATAAATCTGTAGCACTGTTGTTTTGGGCCCTAGCTCTCATCATTCTCAGCCACCATGGCCATGCTGGCTGGGGATGATGGAAGTTGTAGCCCAACACATCTGGAAGGTGGTATGTTGTGGAAATCTGTTCTAGCATCTCCTTCTTTCCCATGAGGGGATCTCTCAGACCTTATTAAGACCTCTAACATCTGCCCTAAACCCACCAATTATATTGGGTGACTTCAAATTCTAGTATTAGGAGAAATCTCTCTCTCTCTTTCTCTCTTTCAAATCTCTCTGTACCATGCATAATTTTATAACCCTCCATCTGAGGTATGGCTAGTGAGTGCATGGCACAGAGTCTCCTTTGGTTGCAGTGCCTACACTCTTATCTCCCTCCCTTAGAAGGCCCATCTAGCCCCTTCCCACATAACTTTTCAGAAGACATTTAAGACCATCTTGTTTCAATAGGCTTTTAGTATTGGTCAGATAATCTGATACCCTGATTAATTTTCCCATTTGACCCACCGCCCACCTGACCATTTCATCCTGTTTTTTATTCCGTTGATTCATTTGTTGTTAAAAATTGTTTTTAAACTGTATTGTGTTTGATAATGTGTACAATGCTTGGAGGGGGAGGCTTTTAAAAATAATAATAACAGTCCATTCCCCCATAAACACTTCCCCCCACAAACTAAAAAGCCCCAACCCATTAACTTTTCCTCACAGAGAAGGTGTTGATCATTTTGACTGGCTTTTCTGCACTTTTCCCAGGGCTATGATCTCCTTTTTGAGAGGGGTGACCAGACCTACACACAGCATTCCAAATGTGGCTGCATTATGGGTTGTCTAAAAGGCCTTACCATATTGGATGTTTTGTTTTCAGTCCCTTTCTTAATAATTACCAACACTGAGAATGTAGCATGTCTCAGAATGCAAAGGCACAATAATATGTAAGCATGCCTTTTGGTTTTCCATTCCCCAATTGGCAATGTGGCTCAAAGACCATGAGTCGCCCAACAATATCTGTGCACGCAAGCTAGTCCTGAAATATTATCCACAACATAGCATTGTTTTTCCTTTAAAGGAGAAAATTGTAGCACTAAGTACAACCCGAAGACATTTCTATTCTGAATGCAATCTAAATGATCAAATCTTTCAACCACCCAATATTTCGAAGGAGGGGGTAAGAAAAGTATGCATTTTGAATGGGCACAGCTATCATCCCATTCAAAACAAATTCCCTACCTTAGATGGCAGATTTCAGGGTCTTCCATAGTTGGCAATTGTGAACATGGCTGAAATGCCTGGGATGTTTACCCATGACATCTGCACTTTCTGTTATCAGTTTCTGCACTGGCTCTTATAAAAATCTATATTTTTTCCTCCTAGTTTTGATGGTTGTTGGAAACAGTTTCATAAACTAACATTAGAAAAACCCCATCCAGCAAAACAGCGTAATTTATTTGAAATGAATTGATACCTTGCATAGCTGGAGTTGATGAATAGATACCAGAGAAGGTTATGTTCATTGATGAATATTCTGATCTACAAAGCTTTCATTGGTCCAGCCGTATTTGAGTTGTTGATGGGGCATACTCTGGAAAAGGGCTAGGGGACAGATACATTTGGACTGGCCTTCAGGACATGTGAAATGCATCTAAAACTGGCCTGCTCTTCCTGTGGCAATTAATGGCAGCCTTCACAACCATACCTGTCTGATTTTCTGCAACTTACTGCAAACTAGGGATGTTCAAGAATTTCATTTCTGTTCACAAATCATGAGAACATATCCTGTGCACAATCCCAAATGCCGAATGCAAGCAGGAGTGCTTTTTTTCAAGAAATATTTGCAGATTCCCGAATTTGTGTTCACATTTGAAAAATGCACCTTTTAAAAAATGTGTGCTTTGAAATGGACATTTCCCCCCCAAAATAAAATAAAATGCATTTTCATGCTTTAGTTAATGGGGGGAAAGTGCACAGTTTGAAAAATATGCATAGAAATGCACACTTTCCCCATTTGAATGAGCTGGAAAGCCAGTAAAAAATGAGAATGGGAGTGAGCCAAAATGAGCTTCGAAGTGATTTTCAGAGAATTTAGGCGAGCTCAAAAATCGCTGGTTCTCCCATCCCTACTGCAAACCAAAATTCCCCCTTGCTGGATGGTAGACCTTCAGGACGAGGATTAGGAATCTTGTGAAGTCAAAGTCTGTGCCAAACCCCAGTGGCTTCACTAGATATCTGCCTCACATGTTCTAAGGCAGGGGTCCCTCCAATGGCACTACACAAAACTCCCCACTACTTGTCCCCTCCTAATACATTTTTAATTAAAAAAAATGAAAAATATTAGGGTGCCAGGTTCTCCTTCCTGTTCCTGAATCTTCCGCTGATCAGCTTTTCAGCAGGCAGGAAGAGAAAGCAAGGCAAATGGGTAGAGGGGAGAGAAAGAGCAAGGCTAGAGGCTAGGAACGGGGAGAAAAGTGAGGTAAAGAGTTGTGGGGCGAGAGAAATAGCAAGGCTAGAGACTGGGAGTGGAGAGAAACAGCAAGATAAAGGTGTGAGTGGGAGAGAAAAAGCTAGGCTAGGGGCTAGGAAGTGAGAGAAAGAAGAAGGCTAGGGGCTAGGAAGGGAGAGAGAGAAGAAGGCTAGGGATGGGGAAGGGAGAGAAATAGCAAGGAACAGGGTTGAGGGGAGAGAAATAGTGAGGCTAGAAACTGGGAGCAGAGAGAAAGAAAGAAAGAAAGAAAGAAAGGGAGGGAGGGAGCATAGGGGAAAGGTCTGTGTGGATGGAAGAAAACTGGGCAGACCGAGAAGCAACTCTTTCCATTTCCTCCTCTCTCCCAGCCTCTAGCCTTGCTATTTCTCTCCCCGCTCACCCCCTTGACTAGCCAGACCTCCATAGTAGCCATTTTGTGTCTAGCCACATCCTCCATGGGAGCCATTTTGTGGTAGTGCCCACAGCAGTTTCTTAAATGTGTCCCTGGGCCCAAAGAAGTTGGGGACACCTGTTCTAAGGCTGCCATACTGGGGACCTGGCCTGGAAGTTGCTGGAAACCAGCAAGCCATGGGACTTCTCTGGAAATTATTCTGCCCCATCCAAACCTGCGGTTCTAGCCTAATCTGCAATGTGGCAAAATCTGGATCAATTATACCTGTGCAAGCAACGTCCCTGGAAAACTGGATCTTGATCCATCTTTTGCCACCCATATCTGTATATCGTTTCTTTCTGCAACCAAGAAAACTAAATATGTTGTCCCTACAAAAGCATGTGTTAATGTTTTATTATATGGCAGCCTGGTAGTCAGCATTGGATTATTTGCAGCACAAGATCTGACTTTTTCTCCCTGCCTTTGTTTCTTCTTAGTTTCGTTTTTTGGGAAAGGCTGTTGGAGGATCATGGTGGCAGATGATCTTGAAGCATTGTCTGCCAATTCTAGCATAGCATGTCTCCAAATTATTACAGCAGCAAAATGTGTTTGAAAAGGTCCCGTCTCAAAATCACACACATTTAACTTCTGGCAGTCAGATAACATCTTTTTAATAGTCAAAGTAAGGGTGCTATTACTGGATGCAGTAACATATGTTAACAGCACCACTATTCACACAGATGTCATTTTGAGGCATACAGCTCTGAAAAACTTGGTTGCTATGGTCCATCGCCATCCATCTTGGTCCGTTCAAGAAACAGACTCCTCCCAAAATTTTCCCCACTGAATTGCCAAAGAAAGTTGAACCTATGAATGGGCTCCTTGCTTAATTTGGGCTACTCCATGTTCTGACACCAACCCCTGGTTCAAAGCTTGCAGCCATCCCTTCCAGCATCCTGTTTCTCTCCCATCATTGCTCCAGATTGGATGAATTGTTTGTGTTGATAATTTGTATAAAATGGGGAGAAGTGAATCCAGTATTGATTTAATAATAATAATAATAATAATAAGAAAACTAACAGTGAAGAGGAGTAGAATCGATGAGTCACTAACTTTTGATGCAGTTACTTCTCGTTTATACATATAAGTGATGGCTGCCTTCATAGCTTGAGGGAAAAGGAAGGATTGTAACTGAGTGCAGTTCATTCCTGAAGCCTCTCTTGGTGAACTGCTCGTGTTGCTTTCCAATGCTTGCAGAGGAAGAACAGGCACCCTGTGGTCTTTAGTGGTTAAGACGCTGAACTGCAGACCGGAAGGTTGGAACTGCAGACCGGAAGGACAGCAGTTCGAGACCCAAGTGCTGCGTGATGGAGTGAGCTCCTGTCTTCAGTCCCAGCTCCTGCCAACGTAGCAGTTCGAAAGCAGGAAATTGCAAGTAGATAAATAGGTACCGCTTCAACGGGAAAGGTAACAGCGTTCTGTGCACCTCAGTGTTCAGTCATGCTGTCCACATGACCACATAAGTGTCTTCGGACAGCATTGGCTCTTTGGCTTAGAAATGGAGATGAGCACCGCCCCGTATAGTCAGACACGACTGGTTGGGGACACCTTTACCTTTACCTGTGTGTATCTAAGTACCTTGAGATATAAGCTTTATTTGAAAGAGAGACAAACACACAGGTGTGGGTAACACTACACGCCATATTGGAAACTCTTGTAGTGGTGGTAATGACTTACCCTAGCAAATTAATTCCTAAATTGGTGGTATCAGGGCACATGGTGTGCCATGAGAGGGACTGATCAACATGAGACCAAGGAGCTGTACCGGAAAGAATTGAGGATGTTTTCTAGGTATTTGGCCTGAAATTCAGCAGTTGTAGTGCGATGTATTTGTGTATTGAAAACTGTTGCTTAGAGATGTTTGATGTTTCCTTACACCTTGGTGAATGAAATTATGGCTTGCCATCAAGCGAGCACTGAGACTTTCTCCACTTTAAAAATTAAGTCTTATTCTGTTTATCGACTGAGCTGGATTAGTCAGTTGCAAACCATTTGTTCATTGTGTGTGTGTGTGTGTGTGTGTGTGGAAGAAGATAGGCCTAAAAATACTGCAGATTGGAACTGTAAAACAGTTGGGGCTAATCCGCAGTAATTCATGCATAGGAGTTCTCCCCCCCCCCCCCGCCTGGTTTTCCAGCTTGAAAAAATAAATACATGCTGCATTGGATGACACATTTCTCATTTTAGCTTTTTTTCAGAAATTGTACACTAGAACAGCTTTATCCAAAACATTTTCCTGCATAACCTAGATAAGTAAAGGTGGGACGTATTAGAAGTATCGGGGCTGGATCCTGAGCTAATATAACTTCTGGATTTCAGTAGAAGTCTTACCGAATTAGTGAAGGGAATAATTTCTGTGGTTCTTTTGCCCTCTGTGTCTGCACTCCTATAACAGATGTTTAGGCCTCTTCCATAGTTTGCATGAGGCATGTCCTTTGGGTTAGTTACCCCTTTGTACACTTCACATTTTTATTACAAAGGTTGAGTGGTACAAAGGCTGAGTGGCATTTTGTACATGTTGGATTTATGTTTATGGACATATTATACAGGGGATCCTAAATGGTATACTGAACCACAGGATGGTGCTCTGGATTATATACTTTTTTTGTATCTTGTCTGAGCCTCAATAAAATAAGGTTGGGGTGACTGTGATTTCATTTGCGCCTAACTTGTTCCTGGCCTTTAAAGCATAAGAGCACTGAGAATTGTAATACCCTTTCTGTTCCTTTAGTATATTGACTGGTGAACAGAATTAATTGGCATATGAAAACTGATTGAAATTATGCCCTCTGAAGTTGATTATATATAAAGAGCCTTTCAGTATCTTTAACCATCTACACATCTGGGGCCATAGCTTGACTGCAAAGGGGTTCAAAAATGTGTACAACTTTCTGTTGTAACCGGTGCTGTTTCATAATCCAGAATTTCCCTCCCCCCACCCACTCCTTCCAAATCTCAATTTTAGTAGTAATGCAATTGCTTTGTACTCTTTATGGAGCCAGGAGCAGTACCTATGAGTTGCCTTTCTCCTCTTCTTCTGGCTTGGATTTCCAGAATTTATAAGGACAGGTTTGCGTATGCAGTTTACTATTGACGTAGCTTTCCATTCCTTAGGCTTGCCTGATTTTTTAAATAAAAATACTTAGGTAAGCCAAATGTACAAGCAGAATATCCCCCCCCCCAATGCAGTGATCCACACAATTGCATCAGCATGCCTTTAGTGGAAAGGTTGTGACCCATTAGTGTAGGTCCTAGTGCACATTGTTCCTTTCATTTTGGCTAGTTCTATACTAGTGCTTTTTATAGGTGTTGAAGTGCACTGATAACCATTGGGGCACATTACACATTCCATATACCATTTTTCTAGCATTATTTCCCGCTTTTTTATTCTGTGTTATCCAAAATATCGCAACAGATGTCATTGTGTGTTCTATGAGTAGGGATGCTGGAGAAATTTGAGAAAGACTAAAATGACCTCGGATTTCTAAGAATCTGACCTGCGAAATCCACTGTGCCATGACCCCCTCAGGCTGCATGGAGTCCATGGACTTTTGGATGATTTTTTTACTTTCTCCAAATTTATGCATAGGAAAATGTAGAAGTTTCTGCTGAGGAAAAGTTGAATGGAAAGGGGGGATACAATACACTAAATGTTACGTACCAAGGTAAATTATGTAAATTCTTACGAAACCTCTTACGTAATTATTTGCGTATTTTTCCGCATGATGAAAAAAAATGCATCTGTCTGTGAGTGGACGACAGAACAAAAGGCATCTGACAATCCATGAAACACAGACGGGGCAGATTTTACACAGTCCATACATCCCTAGCTATGAGGTATAAATTCACAAGGAGGATATAGTGTTATCATGATGGAATTGTAGGCACAGAGACATTCTTATTTCCTTAATTTTTTTTTACAGCAATGTAGGCTCACATCTTTCCCCTTAAAAAAAGAGAAAAAAATGAGAGAGTATTGTTGGATTCTGGGGGAAGTGGGGGAGAGAAGGGGCTTAATTGTGTGTGGTGCCCCATTCTAAGCCCTCTCTGACTTGCCAGTAGTCATTTGGTATTGCAAATGGCCACCATTTCTTTCTCTGTGTTGTAACTCAGAATATCTTTCACCTACCTTCCCTGGCTTGGTGTCCTCCAGACATGTTGAACGACAGCTCCCAGCATCCCCCAGACCGCCATATAGTGCAATACGTCTGGGGTGCACCAGGTTTTGGAAGGCCGCCCAATATGTATAAAATAAAAGCCCTTCTCATCAGACCTGGACATGTAGTGTAAAGTTTGGGTAATGCCTTTCAAATCAGAAGCTCCGAGTTCAAATCCCACAGTGTGTCAATTCCCTTTGTTCCAAGCCTTACCCTCTCTTCAGTTCTTGATACAAGTCTTAACATTTGTAATCATAATTAGACATTCTTAATAGCTTTTTAAATTTGAGTGCAGCTCAACATTCCAGTCCTGTGGTTACAAAACATGACATTTTTCTTTTCTTCCCCCCGCCCCAAACATTTCTATTTAAAAATAATAATAAAGTGTGGAAATGATGACAAACTTGGGCAAAGCAAACTGTGTGTTAAATTAAGCTTTGGACAATATGAAGAATATCAGAAGAGTTACAGTATGCACAATGTAATGCGTGGTGTGGGGGACTGTGCCTAACGACATAATTGAAAATCTAGTTTCTAATGGAGAGCAAAGGACGATACTTCACTGGCGCTCCAAATCATGTTCAAAACTGGGATTATCACTGTTACCATCCCATTTCCCAGTGCACTGTTCTTACTGTGAATACGCCTTTGGAACGGCAGGCAGCAGTAGGCAAGCACCAGCTTGGTTGGTGCATAAACCAGTTGGGCTGCTTTGACTGTACAAGTTAAACAGTCAAAAACCCTCAATGTTGGTACAAACACAGTTTGCTCAGTGCAGCACAGGAAACTCCCAGGCTGTGCAGAGCTGGCTGCCATTTGCAGTTCAAGATACAAAAAGCCCCTGCAAATGGCAGCCAACTCTGCATGGCCCATGGGATTCTGGGCAGCTAAAGATGAAGGGTGCTGCCAGTAGGGATGGGGAAGAAATCGTTTCAGTTCACATTTTAATGTGGACATACCTCATTTTGCACTTTTGAACTACTATGCGAACTGAAACTCAGTTATCCTTCAAAATTCACACTTTTTCGAATTTTGCCGTGGAGTTCTCCAATTTAAAAAGTGCCTACAAAAATGCATATATTAGAGAAAATCATGTTCAAATATGCATTATATTAGGAAAACTGCTTGCAGACAATGTGTCTGTTAGGCGAACATGCATGTATTAAGAGAAATATGCACAGAAATACTTAGGAATTTTCATGTAAACTTTAAAAAAAACTCAAAGTTTGCATTGAACCGAGCTTAAGACTAGAAAAATGAGAAACTGAGAGCAACCAAAACAGACAGATTTCTCCACCTCTAGCTGTCAGTGCCCATGATCCTGAGCTGCATAAGGCAGGTGCAGCCTCAGAGACTGTGTGGTTGGCTGTATTTGGTAGCCATAGATCATGGATGCCTTGCAAACCCCACAAATGCTGGATGTAGATACAGTTCCAAACTCTAGTAGGATCAAGACTGAAGGGGCCTCCCCGTCTCCCTCTTGAACTGGGGGGGGGGGATTTTAATTATTTGAGCAGGGGTGCTCAGATTCATGAGCGCTTCTGCTTAATTACCCTAATGGAGTCTATTGCTTCCATCCATGCCTTCCTTGGTTCTCCCTCACCCTAAGTGCCAAAGGAAATCAGTTTTAAAAAATGACTGGAGCAGTGAGAGGCTGGAGGTTTTGCTTTAACACTTGTTTTTCTGATCAAAATCCCTTCCCCTCCATTTTTACCCTGCAGACGAAAAAATATAGGGAAGTTAAGGATAAATCTTAGAAAACAATATATTAGCCACATGTTAGAAACCTCTTTAATGACAACCCATTTGCTTTTAGGGAACATTGATAGCATTTTGGGTGGTGTTGTTTTACTGCAATGTTCCACTGATTTAATTTATGCATTATAAGTACAATACTGGCTGTACCGATTTAAGATCAATTTTGGAGAAGAATAATGTTGGTAATGTCAGTGTTTCTCCAAGGCTTTACTGTCATGATGCTTTTTGTGGTGTGCACAATTCAGTTTGTTTGGATTATAGCTGATTTGCACTCTAATCCAATCATAATTTGGGCCAAGTCATTCTACTCATTATATCTGTTGTTGTCTTTTTTTTTTCTACTGTTGGTTCAGTGCGGTTGAGTCTTTTTAAACACACACACACACACACTCATTTTGATAGCATCTGACCTGAGCTGACTCTGAACCAGTAACCCCAAAGCTACCTACTCTCCTTGCTACTGCTTTCTAGAAGTGCCATTAAAAGTGAATAAGACCTGCAATATTTAGGGGTCAGCATTGCTACAGAAACACCATTTTGCATGACAGTACCTCTGTCACAGATGCTTGTTACTAATGGCTGTGATCTAATAATCAGGAGTGCACAATCTTTGGCCTTGAGGGCCACACTGGGTGTTTGTCGGGATGCCAGGGGCTACACATGTGTGCATATGGACATGGCCACTCACACACACAGGCATGTGTGCATGTACACACACACACACATTGCACTGGAAGCAGCAAAGGGTGACAGGTTGTACACCCCTGCAAAACCCAATATGTATATGCAGGAGAATGCCTGTGTCAGGGCTGGGTTCTGGGCAGCAAACTAGAGCGAGCCCAGAGTTGTGGGACAAGTTTGTAGTCCAGACAGATGAAGCAGCAGGACCAAAGAATAGCATCTAGGACCAAGCCAGACATCCGGATCCAGAAACACACCAGAGCTCAGGCAGACCTTGTTGCTCAAGCAAGGATCAGCTGGAACTAAATCCCTTTATTGTTCTTCTTTTCTAGAAGGATCCAATGGTCAGCCCAGGTGGGCGGAGTCAGTCTGGAAGCTTCTTCACTGAGGAGCTCCTGCTTGCAGTTCCATGGTTCACCATATGGGGGAGCAGCACACAGGCAGCTCCTGATAGACTGTGTGCAACGGGGCTCTAGGATTTTTTCCCCCCAGAACAGCTGCCTTGATGCATGCTGCAAGGAATTATCAAAACTTTGGCTTTTAAAAGCAGCATATGAATGGGGAAGTGGGTTGTTTCCAAGAAAGAAGTACACAGCTTGGCTACCAATGACAATGTAGTGGATTATGATCTTGAGGTTTTTTGTCCTTTGCAAAGAGGAAACCAGTCTTTTCTCAGGTCTCCCTCCATGGTCTTGCCTGGCAGAAACTTGTTGTCGAATTAATTTGATGTTTTAGGCCAACTCAAAGGGCACAAAATACTATGTAAGCTTTTGAGTTCTCTAGAAGTCTTCATCAGGCAAGATGGTAAACAAAGCAAAAAAAAAAGTGGTGGGGGGGCGGGGAGAAGGGGAGAAAGTGGTTGATGTTCAAGCCATGGAGTGTGCATTTGCTGATACAGTCTTAAGATGGAGAATGTGAGGATAAATTCAAATTAGGCTCTACTAGGTAAAACCTAGATGGTTTCAGGTTGTACCAGGGACCTTCCTAAGGGTTGCTGAGAATACACTGTTTGTGCAAAATCATTGCCACTAATCTGTACACCAATCTGTAGCTAAAGTAGTGTGTAGAAATAAGTTCCTGATTTCTCTGCTCTCTTTCAATCTGTATTTTGAAATGATTGGACATGCTGCTCCAACCACTTACCCTGAAACCACCACGCTAAAGGGCTGCAGTTATTTGAACTGGGGTTGCCAGGTCTCAGCCATCCTTTCAAAGATTTCAGCCTTCCTGAAATAAAATCTAAACATTTTTATTTTATAAAAATAAAATTTCAGGATGGGGGGGTCTAGAATCTGGTTGCAGAGTAAATTTTGTCTGATCACACTTGAGACAGAAGTCAGCTGCAAGCCTTAAACAGGACCTTTACTTAATATTAACAGGCGTTTTCTTGTTACAACAAAAATAGGCAAATAAGTAGGCAAAAGTGAAACCAAAACCAGCACCCCAACTCCCTACATGTATTAACCATTAGTGGCTTTTCAACCACTTATTTCCCCCTCCATACAGAGGGTTTTAATTAGTGGCTGTTGCTTTATTCTAACAGAATCAAGCCATTCATCTGCTTAACTTCAGAGCTTTTGCTCTTTGCTCCATCCCTCACATCCACTAGACTCTACCCCTGAGGCACTAGCCACAGCCATTTTATTGTCCTGAACCACCAGGTGCTGTTCTCCACCCCCACTAAGCTCCACCTCCTGATGTGCTGGACACCACCCTTTAGCTCCCTTTGGACTCTCTCTTTAAGTCTTAAGGGCCCAAGCCTCAGGAGACCTGAGAGACTATAGTCATTTCACTTATGATGTAGCTTATCAGGCACCCAAAAACTATCTGGCTGGGTTGTTGTTGTTTTTGCAACATCACCTAGCCTGTAAGTCAGCCTTCCCCAACCTGGTTCCCTCCAGATGTGTTGGACTACAACTCCCAGCATCCCTGTGCTAGCTGGGGGAGACTGGGAGTTATAGTCCAACATATCTGGAGAGCACTATGTGGGGGAAGGCTGATGTAAATGGTTTGTATGAAAAATGTATGGCACCAATCAAATAATTTTAGCTTCCCTTTAATCTTAAGATTTAAGGTGTTTTGTGTAAACCCATTGTAAGTCTCAAGGCAGTTTGATCTATAGCAAGTCCACATACTTGTATATTGTGCAACTCTTAAGTTACCAGAGAACTCGTGATGTTGCTTACTGCCAAGTAAGCTCTCTGCGTGATAGACTTAATCGCCATCAATATTATGGTAGACATCTATCGTTTTACCTTAAGGTGTTTGCAGCAGGATATTCTCACTCTAATGAGCAATGCTACAGAAGCTGGTAGACCTGTCAATATACTAGCTCTAAAGCCGCCCACATTTGGCTTTTTTTTTAAAATGACCCATAGTGATATGTGAAATGCAAACCATAGCATAGGCTACATGTGATGACCCATCCTTAATTGGCTAAATGTAAAAATAAAGAAAAAATATTGCTGTCTAGGTATCCTCAAGCACTCTTCATTTAAGAGCTGCAGTTTGCTCCTCCATAAGAAGGGTGGGGAAGGCCAGCGTGGGAGGGGCACGAGAGAGAGAGATTTTTTTTTGTCTTTCGCCCTTGGATTGAGGCGGGACTGAGAGCTTAAGCCACAGTTGTGTGCCAGGGAGGCAAGCCATGTATACAGCACAGATGGGTGGAACATCATAGAAAGAGGGGATGAAGGTACAAGAGGGAAGAACATTTCAGAAGTGCAGGACTGGTTAGGGTTGCCTTTGTTGTATGAGAGGGATCTCACTTGCTCATTTCTTTGCCGCTTATGGCCACACCATACCTTGCACTGATCACATGGAAAGTAGTCTGGGCCTGGTTGCTTAAAGCTCTGAACGATCTCTCCCACTGTCTGGCCCTATAAAGAGAGGAGGCTTCATGGGCTTTGTGCACTGGTTCCCCTTGTGCTCATAGAAAGGAGAGAGCACCAATCAGATCAAACGTGCCTTGGGCATGAGTAGCTCATTCCCAGAAGGAAGTGGTGGTTGTTGTTGGCTGGGCTCTTTTCTTTTACATGGTTCTTTCTCTTGTGGCGAATTTTCCCTCTCAGTTGGGAGGGAGAAGAGCAGGGAAGGGAAACAAAATACATCTTTAAATTGATGTTATTAACTATATGTTTGATCTCATAATTTCTGCATCTGAGTTTGTATTTAGTTTAGGTATTTCCTGTAGATTTGCTCTGATTCTTCTGTGTTAAATTGTTACCCACCAAGAATTCTGGGTGCGGGGGGGAGGTATGTTTGAGTTGTACAAATAATTGTGACATTTGTAGATTATGTTTAAAAAAGTCGACAGCTTAAATCTATTCAGTGCTTTTTGTGCCTTGTTTTTTTTTCTTTTTCAGATGCTGTATTAGCCGTGGTACTTCTCATGATTTATGCAAAAAAAATGTAGTGAAAAACTCCCATTTAATAGTAATCTTGCTATTGCATATTCTGTTTCTTGATTCTGGACATCTTTTGGTATCACTCTGTGACTTGCTATTGGTTTTGTTTTGCAGGGAGGGAGACCAGGCCCAGAGATCTATTATAATGGAAACATAATCCTTCTCCTAGGGGTTATTGAGCTCTTGCCCATTTTAAAATCCAAACTTGTAGCCCGTGACTCTTTTTGTCATGAGAATCTGCTTCAGTTTTGCTGTCAGCCTGCCCTGTATCTTCTTCATCCAACAAACAGTATATTTCATTTAAACTCTTGATCTGTTTTCTTTAACATCTTTTAACATCTATCTTGCATTACTAATTCTTCATCAAAAGTAATTACCAAAACCAAACGTACACACACATGCACAGGCTAGAGAGAGTCTGTTGCCAGCTGCAAATCAAAATACGGGAACAGGGAGAATCTCAGGGGTGGAACTACACGATATACCTTGTGGGAAATTGGCTGCCACTGATAACAGATCGATGTCAGAAGCAGCAGGAGTTGTCATTCCAGTGCATGGCAAATAGCAATCAGTGGTTCAAGACTAAAGCAATCAACTCTTGTATGCTTCTCAGAACAATAGAAATATTTCATGTCGAGGCTATAGGGCAAGAAGATTGCTTGCTGTACTGGTGTGGACATCTGGCAACCCAGTCTGTTCAAGAGTTTGGATATTGATTTTAGCACCCATTTGTAGCCCTCTATAATAAAGTTAAATGCTTTTTACTGCCACTGACCAGTAAAATGAAATCGTGTTCGTTTTTCAGGCCTATAGCAGTTGTAATTGCTTATTCTAGCAGTTTGTGAAGCCCTTGCTTCTCAAGTTGTATAACGATTGAATTGAGGAACTCAGGAGTGCAGAAGGTTTTGGTTTTTTTTTTAAGTGTGATCACAGAATTACTTCAGAAGGGTTCCTCTGGCTTTAATGCATTTTTTCAGGGTTCTATTTATTGAGTATAGTGGTCATAGATTCTAAATATCCTGCTGAATACCATAACAAAATAATTTTATGGGTAGTAATAATAATGAAGATCTAGGACTTATACAATCTTTTTTTCTAGAAAGCAGGACAATCTAATCTGTGGAAGGCAATGATTAATGTTGCCATTCATACTAGTCTTGCAGAAGGCCCATCACTGCAATGTTGCATGCTTATGTAGTTTGTGGAGAACTCTTTTGTAAAGATTGCTACTTTGAAATTCTGGGTGATTCCAGACAGGCAGCTCCTAGAGGTGTCCATTCATTGCTCTTCAGCTGTAAGCCTCATAAGAGAAGTGTAATTGAGTACTGGGGTTATTTTGCTTTATTCCATCCACATTCGTGGGTGTGACCTAGGCATGTGGGTGGCTAGGTCTTTTTAAAGTTTCAAACTTAAAAAAAAACCACAACAATCCGCTTCCATCTCTGCTGCCTCCCAAGTTCAGACTGCACTGTTTCTCCAGCCAGTTAGCCTGGCCAGAGCCACCTGCTGGAGGACTTCCCGGCTGACCACTGTGTGCTGGCCAAGGCCGCCGCTGCTACAACAACAAACCTCCTCCTGGGGAAACATGCAATTCCTTCCCTTCCCTGCACAGAAACTTCTCTTGCTCCAGGAGGGATTGAAAAGCAGCAACAAAACAGAGCTGAAGGGTCCTTGGAGGTCATACAGGAAAGCCAAAACAAGCAGATATTTAAAGAGGCCATAGCAGCTCCCCCACAGTAAAAAACTAAGATGGGGGTGGCAGTCCTCCACTGTGACAGATAACTAGCAGTCTTAATGCAAGCATGAAGGAACCTTTTTCTCCCTATATGTGCAAACTCCTTGTAACTAAGCAGCAGCATCTCTCTCTCTCTCTCTCTCTCTCTCTCTCTCTCTTTCTCCCTGTATACACAAATATATACACACATATACTGTATGCACACATTATATAAAATCAAAATTGCACAAAACAATAAAGGAAAATTTAAAACCGCCAAAGCACTTCCAGAGCGGGCAGCTGTTTATTATTAAGTAATTCATTATAAATGTTATAAATTGCTCCACATCAAGAGCGATTGGACAATACATTAAAATGCAAAATGCATCAGGAGCCAGGATTTCTGCCAGTAGGTGGGTGAGGCTGAGCCGGGGGAGAAAGAGGTAAAGAGAATTCTGGAGCCAGCAGAGTTGGAAGCGGCACCCCACAGCTCTCCAATAATTCTCATCTCTAAAGCCCAAACATATTCTTTAAAACCAGTGTGTTTGTGCAGGAGGGGGGGATGTCCTCAAGATAGTATCTTATGGGGGAAAAGTCGAACAAAGACAAGAGCTTATAGAATCATACTTGGAAGGGTCCTTAGAGGTAATTAGACAAACCCCATGCTCAATGCAGGATGCGACTACAGCATCCCTGACAAATTGCTGTCTAGCATCTGCTTACATACTTCCAGTGAAGGAGACTCTACCAGCTCTGGAAGTGGTCCCTACCACTGGCAAGCAGCTCTTACCATTAGGAAGTTTCTCCTGATTTGTAGCTGAAATGTGCATCCCAGCAGTTGCCACCCATGTCTGCTCCATTTACTGCCTGACAGCCTGTCAGACTCTTTAAGACCGCTGTCACATCTTCCCTTAATCTTTTCTTCTCAGGACTAAACATATTCATCTCTTTCGATTGTTCCTCATAGAACTTGGCTTCCAGCTCTCTCATCATTCTGGTTATCCTCCTGAGGGCTAGGGATGTTGAAGAAATCCATTTGTGGGGTGAAGTTCAATGAGTTTTCCTAGGTTCAGCCTTCCAGATTTCGTTTCGGTTCCTGCTGAGGCACCTGACTCATTCTGCAGTGAGTTGGGCCAGTTTGTGGGCATTTTGCGCATTTTTGTGAATTGCGCACATTTCTGAGCAACTTGCACAAATTTGGCCACAATCTGTGCAAATTCAGCTGTAATTTGTGCAAATTTGGCCTTAATTCATGCAAATTTGGCCTTAATTGGCGCAGATTTCTCAGAGATTTGCAATAATTGCAGAACCTGCAAGAAAAAATGCACTTAATAAGTTCCTGGATTTCAGGGAGGAAAAATGCAGCTTTGCTCGCAAACACAAATTGAGCCGTACACAGCGTGGAATCCCATTGAGTAAAGATTTCCCAGTGACAGACATCTCTACTCAGGGCAAGCACCTCTGTCCTTCTTGAACAGGCACCAAGCTAGACAGGAAGCATTGAGTGTTAGAGCAAAGGATTGGACAAGAGGTGTTCAAAGTGATTATAGGTTCACCTTTCCCATACATGTGTCAGGTTTCCCTTTGCCCCCACTGATCTTCAAACGCTGAATCAAGCACAGACAAGAGGCTTCAATCTACAGCTTTTAATTCCATTACCACAAAGGGTCATACAGATGCAAATTCTCCGTGACTCTCGGTCTGCAAGGAAATGCCTTCAGGGAGCTCAAACGGTAGCTGCGAAAGTTGCCCACCATTTGAAAGAAAAGTGGGCTCACTAGCCTAACTTAAGGGGTGGGGGGAGGTCTCTCCCTCGTGAGGCTTCTAAGCGCCGCTTTTCACTCAGGGCCAATTGGGAAGACCTAAGTTCTGCCCCTGCCATCTCCCTCTTGGCTCTGCTTCTGTGACTTGCATCTATTAATTCAGAGTCGCCAAACACCGCCTCTCCCTGTTCGCTGTCTCTCAGGGTGTGTGTGTGTGTGACAAGGGACCTTCCTCCAGCTGGACCTTTGAAACCTGAGGAGCCTGCCTATCCATATCTGGACTAGCCTGGGAACATACTTCCCCCATGTCTGGCGGTTCCTGTTCAGAATCTGAACTGCTCTCCCACTCCCTGCTCTCAGAAGCACTCCTGACAACATCATTGCACCACACCTCTTTGAAAAGTTGAAGGAATAGTGCTAAGGCGCTCTCCATTTGTGGAGACCATGCTGTTCTTTTGTGTGTGTTTTTAAGTTGGATTTTTTGATGCCTAAAAAGAAATGGAAGCAAGCACAGCAGGTCCATGATTTGCAAATACTGTTGTGAGGCTGCCCTGTCAAAGTGGGGTGAACCATGTGTGGTCAATCCTTGTCTGTATGCACCCTCTGTTGCCTAGAACTACTTTGCAGCTTGAAATGCCTCAGTTGTTTCCTCAGTAACTGTACATTACAGCATAGAATTGTAGGCTTTATACAACGGGGAATTGGAGACAGATTGTCGTGTTGATATTGGCGGTGGGAAAACCAAAATGTTTCTCCACTCATTTTTTTGTTTTGCTTTGCAATAATTTAATACACAGACTTTCAGAGTCATGTCAGGAATATATACTAAGCTTTGTTTTTGCCTTTTTCGGTTATTATTCCTAGTCATTTGATAGGTTTAATGTTCCTGTTCAGAAAATAAAACCAAGAATGAAATGTGTGGCTGAAACGTCCAGTTTTAGCTATTGGAGGGGAATGGGGGTGACATTTGCTGTTTGCAGGAGCTTCCTGTGACCACTGTTGTTGAGCCCTTATATAAATCTACGGTGCAGCCACATTTCAAATACTATTTACAATTCTGGCTGCCTCCATCTCCAAAAGGAAATATCGTGGAGCTTGGAAAAGTACAGGGAAGGGCAACCAAAATTATGAGGAGGTACCTTTCCCCACAAGGAAAGGTTAAAGTGTTTGGAACTTCTTATTTTAGGGTGAAAAGACAACTAAGTGGAGATGGACAGAGATTTATAAAATGATGTGGAGAAAGTGGATGCAGAGAAGTGTTCTCCCTCTCTCAAAATGCTAGAATTCAGGCCCCACAAATGCAATTAATTGGCAGTAGATCTCAGATGGACAAAAGACCTCAATTCTTCACACAACGCATCATTAACATGTGGAATTTTATGCCAAAAGGTGTGGTTATGGTCATTGGATTCATTGGCTTTAAAAGGGGATCAGACATATTCATGGAGGATAGATCTGTAAATGGCCTTGCTTGTGGCCTTCCTGGAGATATCTGCTTGGCTCTTGTTAGATGCAGAATACTTGGCTGATCATTTGCAGCAGAGCTGCTCTTGTATTTTTATGTCCTGGGATAATCTAATTCAGGAATTCTCGGTCCATACTACCAACACTTCTCCTCCATTGCTGGTGCCATCACTGCAGGGGGCTACCACACTGAAGGCTCTTTTCTTGGTGGACTCGAACTGGGCCATGGGTCCATGTAGACCCACCAGGAACATGCCCTCTGATTACCTCAGTGACTCGGGGTTGGTAAAGAAGGAGGCTCTCTCTCAGGTATCCTGGTCCCAAGTTGTTTAGGGCTTTGTATGCTAGTACTAATACCTTAAACTTGGGCCAGTAGCGAATAGGCAGCCAGTGCAGTTCCCTCAGCAGAGGAGTTACATGCTGAAAAGGGGCCACTCCCAACATTAATCGAGCTGCTGCATTCTGCACTAGCTCCAGCTTCCGGACCAGCGTTAAGGGCAGCCCCACATAGAGCGCATTGCAGTAATCCAGTCTTGAGGTTACTAATGCCTGTACCACTGTAGCCAAGCTATCCCTGTCCAGGAGAGGCTGCAGCTCGTGAACCTGCCGAAGCTGGTAAAAGGTACTCCAAGCCACTGTGACCACTTGGGCCTCCAGCGACAATTATGAATCTAGGAGTACCCCCCAGACTACGGACCTGATCTTTCAGAGGGAGGGCAACCCCATCCAGAACAGGCAATGAGCCTATTTCCCGGACCAGGGAACCACCCACCCACAGGGCTTCTGCCTTGCCAGGATTCAGCTTCAGTTCATTGGCCCTCATCCAGCCCATTACTGCGTCTAGGCACTGATTCAGGACTTGCACAGACTCTCCTGATTCAGATGTCACAGGGAGACAGAGCTGTGCGTCATCAGCATACTGATGGCATTTAGCTCCAAATCCCCTAATGACCACTCCCAGCGGCTTCATATAGATGTTAAACAACACTGGGGACAAGATGGTACCCTGCGGCACCCCATAGCTCAATTGCCAAGGGGCTGAGGAATAGTCACCCAATGTTGCTCTCTGAAATCGGCCCCGTAATAGGACCAGAACCACGGTAACACAGTGCCTTCGATACCCATCCCAGGGAGTCAATCCAGGAGGATACCACGGTCAATGGTATGAAAAGCCGATGAAAGATTGAGCCGAATTAACAGGATTGCACTCCCCCTGTCCCTCTCCTGATAAAGGTCATCCATCAGGGCGACCAAGGCTGATTCAGTCCTGTAACCAGGACGAAACCCAGATTGAAATGGCTCTAGATAATCAGTATCCCCCAACAGTGCCTGCAGTTGGTCTGCCACGAGCCTCTCAAGTACCTTCCCTAAAAAAAGGGTTTTTGCGACTGGGCGGTAGTTGTATAATACCGTTGGGTCCAGAGTGGGCTTCTTCAGGAGTGGCTGCACTACTGCCTCCTTAAGGACAGCAGGGACCACCCCTTCCTGTAGGGAAGCGTTTATCACTCCCTGGACCCACCCAGTCATAACCCCTCGGCTAGCTTTTATTAGCCAGGAGGGACAGGGATCAAGAGGGCATGTGGTCAGTCGCATTATTGCAAGCATCTTGTCCACATCATCAGGCCGTAACAACTGGAACTGATCCCACAAAATCAGGCAGATGGTGGCATCAGACACCTTGACTGGTACTGCCCTAACAACAGCATCAAGGTCGTTGCAGAGACAAGCGATTTTGTCCCCGAAGTGCGATGCAAAAAGGTCACAGCAGGTCCTTGACGGGGCCACGGCCCCATTTACTGGGGGAGATGTTAACAACCCCTGGACCACCTGGAAGAGCTCTGCTGGACGGCTACTTGAGGATGCAATGGAGGCAGCAAAATAAACATTCTTTGCTGCCCACACTGCCATGCAGTAGGCACGATTATGCACTCTAGAGTGTGCTCGGTCATCTTCACTTCGATGCTTGCGCCATTTGCGCTCTAGCCGATGTCCAGCCTGTTTCATTGATGGCAGCTCCCCAGTATGCCAGGGAGCAGAACGGGCTCTACAGTGCCAGAGAGGGCATTCAGGTGCAATCAAGTTGATGGCCCTCCACATCTCACTGTTCCACAGTGAGGCTAGGGCCTCAGCTGGATCACCAGCTCTCTCCACTAGAAAATCAGTAAGAGCATTCAAGAGCATTCAGAAATCCATTGGATTCCATCAGTTTCCTGGGGCGGACCATCCCCCAGGAGACTGATGTCCCCCAACCCCATGGGAGGTCCCCCAACCCCGTGGGAGGAGAGTAACACCGTAAGTTCAAATCTCACCAGGAAATGGTCTGACCATGGCAGTGGGGTTACTTGGAGCCCCCCAATCTTCAGACTACCCATCTCACAAGTTGGAGCAAAAACCAAATCAAGGGTGTGCCTTGCTTCATTTGTTGGGCCGATGACATACTGACGCAGCCCCATGGTTGTCATGGAGGCCATGAAGTCCTGAGCTAGAACTCCAGAGACAGCCTCAGCATGGAAGTTGAAATTACCCAGAACCACCGTCCTGGGTTCCTCCAACACCACACTTGCAACTGTCTCTACCAGTTCAGTCAGGGAGGATGCTGGGAAGCAGGGTAGGCAGTACACCAGCAGCATCCCCAATCTGTCTGTACGGCCCAACACCAGGTGCAACCCCTCAAGGCCTGCTCCAAGGTGGAGTGGTCTCCTGCTGATAGAGATGGAAGTTCTATGAACCACGGCAACTCCCCCCTGGCCCCGGCCCTCCAACCTATGGATGGTGCTGCATTCAGTACCCAGGTGGGCAGAGCTGAGTCAGGTTGACTCCACCCAGCTCACCCACCCAAGTCTCAGTAATACATGCCATGTTGGCCCTCTCATCCATGATTAAATCATGAATGAGTGCGGTCTTATTGCAGACCGATCTGGTGTTAAATAGCAGCACCACAGGACAGGCGGGCACAGTGGAAGAGCTACCAGGTACATGAGAGCTAAAGGAGGGGGGTAGAAGGGGAACAGTGTATAAACACCTGTGGCCCATTCTACTTTGATGTCCCAACCCCCTCCTCCTGCCATATCTCCTTCTGCTCCAAGTCGCTGGAATAGTGGTGCCCCCTCCATGGGTCCCTATATCAGAGTTTCCTAGGCACATCCTTACGGCCGTAAAAATACCCCCACACTCTCAAGAGCCACCCACCATTCAAATATACAATCAACCATTCAACACATACACTCCACTCATCCAACAATTACTCCCAACTAAACTAACACAGTGACAGTTTGTAATTTGTGGTTGTAACCAGCTGCTGGCCGCAGTTAGGACATCAGGGTTGTTAATCAACCAAAATAAAGCAGAGAACAAGTAAAGTGGTTATTTCTTAGCCATGTAACCTAATTCCATTGGTTCATGCTCAATCTACCTCACCTGGAAGGTGGTAAAGCAGTTCTCCCTCCCCCCCCCCAGCTCTCACCCAGGGGAAGCTCCATTTCTGACTACCACAGGCTCCCACCCTGGACAGAGAAGCAGTGCTAGGATATGGAGCCTCTATCCCCTGTTTCTCACCCAGGGTGGGCAGCAATAACATATGGAAAACTGCTGTTGTCAGAGGATCCCTGCTCTCACTCAGGGACACCTCACTCACATAAGACAGGCAATCAATAGATGAGCAAGATGTAAGCAGGCCAAAAAGGAAGAGAAGATAGAAGGCACCCTCGTGGCAAACCGAAGGGGCAAACCAAACATCACTCACACTAGATGTCATTGACTGAAACTTAAGTGCCATGAGTACTTTTTTAGTTGATATTGAATTAAATCATTATGACTGGGGTTTCCCTCTTGTGCAATATATGTTTATGTACTGTCATTCATTCTGAAAAGCTCCCTTTCAACTTCCTCTCTTTCTCCATCTCCTTCTCCTTCTCCTCCTCCTTTTTTCTTTCTTTGAAGTTGCTCATCTGAAGGACTCATCAGAACAAAGCTTTCATATATCCTGCATTCATTTAGATAAGGATACAATGGTAGTATTTTTGCTTTTTGTGCTTGCAGGAGGTACGAATGTTAGAAATCTATTCTGACTCGATGGACCTAATCAGAAGTTTTCCTGAAGCTTGTTAACAAAGACAGTGCTCTTCAGAGGTAGAAAGTAACACCTGACCTGACACAGTACCATATCTTTCTGAGTCAGGTGTTGTTTTCTACTCAAGGGTAGGGATGTGCACCAGGTTCAGGAAAAAGCAGGCATAGACTAGAGATGTATGAGAATTTTCATTTTGCTCACAAAACATGTGAGCATGCCCTGTTCGAAGCCCTGAATATAAGTTTGAGCACGTGCCCGCCAAAAACATTTACAAATTGCTGGACATGTACTGCTTGCACCCAGTTTGCACCACTGGAGGAAAGTGGCACAAATTTGGGGAAATTCACATCTGATTGCTGCTCCGTTTGCACAATTTTCCCATCTGCGCAGATCAAGTAGCAATCGCAAACGTGGACAGGAATTGGGCACGAGACAAGCAACAAGACGATGTTTGGAGAATCCTCAAACGTCACTCCTTCACCCATCCCTAGCCTAGACTGAGTTAGAGTTGTGTGATGTCCAACCCTAGTAGGTATGACTCATCTTTTTTTAGTTGAAACATAGAGCTTTCATTTTCCCACATAAGATTTAAGGAACCACTTAAATGAATCTTGTGAAGTGATCACATCGTAGCATATAAGTCTAGATTTATAAAGCTGGCCCAACTCAATGGATCTTATGTAAATGACACCGTGTAATATTTTCCTTTTTGCAGAGCAAGAGGTTTCCCACTACACCCAAATCGAATTCTTTTTATCTACCCAGATAAGCACTACTTGGTAAGTTTCCTGTTTATATACAATGGGGCCAACTTGCCACCAGTATTAACCATAAATGATATTTTCATTTGGGGATGGCTGGGGTGAGGTGGGGGAGAGAAAGAAATAAAAGCTCTGTGAAGGTTTGAGGCCTGCAGATTCAAGGAAAAGAAAAAAGTCAGGCTTAGAAGCCTAGGGGTTTTTTGTTGGGAGGGGGTAACCCTGAGAGGAATAGTTTCATTTCCCTGGTTGGTTTCGTTTTCCTGAGTTAGGTTTCATTTCTCCAGGTTTGAAACAGTACTTTCAGGTTTGGGAAAGGAGGGGATATAAAGGGAGACAGAACCAGTGAGAGGGAGACCAGAGAAAGGAAGACCAGAGAGTCAGAAAGACCAGAGCAGGAAGAGAGAGCAGGAAGAAGCAGCTTAGAGAAGTCTAAATGCAACTAGGGTAGAGGAACTTGCATTTTTGCAACCTCTATTTTCTCTTAATGGCTTTTGTATCACTCAGCTCTATTTTGTAAATACCTTTAGTTGTAAATTGCTTGCTTTAATTTACCAGTAAACCGTTGTGGTTAACACCCAAGTATCTGAAGTTCCAGTCACCACACATCTGCAGCCTAAACCCCACATTATCGGGAAGGGGAAGTTTACAGTGAGGAGGAGGATAATGTAAGCCGCCTTGGGTTCCTTGCGAGAGGGAGAAAGGCGGGGTATAAATGCAATAAATAAATAAATAAATAAAAAGAAGGAAGGAGCGACTCTTAAGGAGGCAAGAGATTCTTAAGCAGATGCTCAGGGAGTCCAGGTCATAAGGGGAACCCTGACAAGCTCAGATTTGATTGTGCCCATGTCACCAAGCTTCTGCTTAGATGGTATCTGTGCAGCTTCAGGCAGTGATTGCCATTCTCGCTCCTGAGCTGAAAAAGGCAAAGGATCCTTTAATCTTTGGCTTGCTCCTTGCAGCTAATTATCCAGTTACCAAGGCATCAGATTCACCCTAGTTCCTTATATGCAGAGAGAGAGAGAGAGAGAGAGAGAGAGAGACCTTAAGCAACAAAAGTGTCAAGGGTTGCAACCAGCTGGCAGCATTTGAAGGAAACCTCCAGAGGCACTTTATTTTTGTAGCTCTAATCTAATATACTGAGTTGCTCCTTTGGTTCTGGAGAAATTTGTACTCCCTTGGTGCTTGTTGGAGGAACTGTGCTTGCATATCTCAAAAATCTAAAAATATAAATGTATGTGGAGAGTGAGCCCTCCATTACCTGCTATCCAGGCTAATATACATTGCTATCTCAAGGTCGTACTGGGCCACTGTTTTTTGTTCCTGAGTGTTGGGGGCGGGGGGAGAGACGCCTATTGTTGTTGTCAACCTAAAGAGTATTTGTTGATCCTATATATACCATTCTCATTCAGTTACTTCTGGGTGTCTAAAATAGCACTGACATCAGTAGTACTACAAGAAGCCTTCAGCCAAAGATTTGGCTGGTTATTTCAGAAATAATATGTAAAATTCTTGAGGCTGGGCTGAGAATTTGTGTTTGAACTTGGAAAATTTCAAAGAGAGGATGGCTTTTGAATGTGTTTGAAAGACGGGACATAATTACCTCCCTTTACCTTTTTCACTGTTAGTGCTGCATGATAATGATCCTGGGGGTGTTAGCGATAGCACCCCCTAGTGCTGTTGCTTTTTCCTTTCCTTTCTCCCATAAGATGCTAGACTGAGGTGCAGGAAGCAGTGGCCTTCCTCTGATTTGGCTTTATATGTCATCATGCAGCCCAAGTTCATTGGGTATGTAGCATCATTGCAAAGCCCAATCAGAGGGAGGGTAATGTTTTCTGTCCTGTTTTGTTGGGGGAAAATGGCACATAAGAACATAAGAAGAACCCTGCTGGATCAGGCCAAGGGTCCATCTAGTCCAGCATTCTGTTCACAGAGTGGCCATCCAGCTGTCAACGGGAAACCCACAAGCAGGACATGAGTGAAAAACCACCTGCCTGCCAATGTTCCTCAGCAACAGGTGTATATAGGCTTACTGCCTCTGAAATTGGAGGTACCACATAGCCATAAGGACTAGTAGGCACCCAGCAGCAAAGAGCGTATTAGCCAGTGCTAGTAGGGGGGCAAACAACTTGCCTCTGTTTTGGTCCCCCACAAGCCACCGAACTACCTTCTAAACGTGGCATCCTGCAAATAGGATGGCACAGTTGGGTGAGCACTTTTGTTAAGCCCTAGAAATTCGGTCCTCCCCCTCTCTCTACCATGGGTATTTCTCCTGCCCAGCCCCTCTGTTACATCACTGCAGGTTATCTGCCTCTTTAGCCCCTCTGTTACATCAGAGCAGCCCTGAAAGTTGCTGATGAGATGGTTTTGCCAGTGTCACCTTAAACTGGATATTGTTAGCTTTCCTGGAAGCTCAAGTAGCAATTGGGTATTCATCATCTCCTTGCCCTTGAAGGTAATGTGGAAATAGATGAGTTTGGGATCACTTTCCCTTAATGCTTGTGGAGAACTCCTAAATGAACAAGCAGAATGTTTTCCTGAGTTGTGCAGTAATCCTATAGATGAACAGGGGAGGAGTAAGACTGTGTGTCCATTGCATGTTTTAATGCGCATGAGGGATAATTTTAATTTAAAAAAAATAAGGCGTTATCTTTGAAGAATCGTGGCTTCTCCGCAATTTTTTCCCCTCTAATTCAGGCATGATCTTTGAAGATTCAAAGATCATGCCTGAATTAGAAAAAAAAAAAATTTAGAGAAGCCACGATTCTTTGAAGATAACACCTTAATTTAAAAAAAACAAAAGCTGAAGCGGGGGATAGAAGGGAGTAAAACTTGGTCTCATTTGAAAGGATAGAACAACCCCCTGCTCAGTGCAGGAAGCCTGATTCCCAGGCAGTCGCCCATCCAACTACTGACTGGGGCTGACCCTGCTTAGCTTCCGAGATCAGACAAGTACGTGCACATCCAGCCCTTTGCTTGTTGGTGAGGAAACATTCTGAGGAAGTTATGCAATCAGTAGCTGGAAGACGACATGGGGCTGTCGAGAACTGTGATTGGACAGGAGGGAAATACAAACACCGCTGTATATGGATGGGCAGGGGAGGGGACTACGACCAGATAAGGTAGCGAAGGCAGAAAATCAGAGCACATTAAGGGGAAATACCGGGATATCAGGGTATTGAAAGCGGGAGCACAGGAGTGGGAAATTCCGGTTCCAATTCGAGGCGGGTACTGTGTAGTGTGAAAGACAGGTGGTGCAACCTCAATGGAAGTGAAAAAACCCGTAAGTGTAGATCGGCCCCATGTCAATCAGTTGGCCTTCTTTAGGTTGAGGGCAGTCTCTCTCCTGCTTGAGTCTCATGAGCTTTGTTTGGGTGGTGCTGGGGTAATCCTTTCAACTGCTTACCATAAACACTGAATTTGGGAAATATTAACCTGATACAAAATACTTTGGTTAGGGAAATGGTTTCCTTCGAAATGTGGTGGTGAAATGTTTACAGTATCCTCAGACATTGAAGTAGGCTGGGCCCCTCAATGGCTGTGCCAGGGAAGTGATACATCTAGACTTTTCTCATGAACACAAGTAAAATCTTTGTTCATTGTGATAAAGCACAGTGTGAGATTTGCCCGCTTTAATGCCAGGAGAAGCATCAGGAAAAACAAGTAATATCTCTTCTTGCTTGCTTACAAGAGTTCCTATCAACATGCTTTTTTGAAGGAGACCAACATCCATCTACTCTTCATTTCGTTTCCAGCAGCATCCAGCCAGATGCCATTTGAGAGGCTCACAAGCAGAGCATGAAGTTGATGGTCACCCCTTGGTGACAGTCCCTAGCATCTGCTATTAATCATAATAATCATTTCCTCTATTTCTAATGATCAGAGGTGAGTGCTGTTGCTTTTGTAGCCAAAACACAAGAGGGAGGTATCAGGCGGGTCAGGGAAACCCCAAGGTTTGCAGAAGTACAAAAATCTTTAGGAAAAATCCCCCCCAACAGCCCAGTAAGGACCGAGCAAGCATGCTCAGCAGCTCTGTAACCTCCTTGTGAATCATCAGCCTAGAGTCAAGGGAGGTAGTCAGGAAGTGAGCTTAAGGAACTGGGAGGCAGCTTCCAAAAGTTTGCAAGCTGAGCACACAATTTCTGAACCATTTTTGGAACTTTAAGCTGAATCCCCGTTAGCAAGACAGTCAATGTAAATCTCTTTTTAACAAAGTTGTGATGGCCCTGGGGTCCCTAATAACAGCTTAGACTCCATTTGGTTTCCCCTTCATTGCTGCGAATACCAGTTGTGTCTTGACTGCCTTTGCATCTGTTATCCATTGGCTGTCCCTGGACAGTTTGGTACTCAAGAGTACCTAAGCAGCTTGAGGATATTACCCGATCTTTAAATTTGGAACTAAAGGCTGAGCAACCTAAAGGAAGTCTGTGCCCACAGCATTTTTCTGACTTTTTGCAACCCATCTGGGAAGTGAAGTCATTTGGGTTCTTTTTTCTCTGAAGCCACTCCTGCTCTATTTCTTTTCCTTTCCACCGAAAGCTACCTATTTCCACTGCCACGGTCACCAGAACCCACACCTCTTTGGTTGCAGAGCCTTCCAATCCCCTGCTCTGCCGTTTCCATAGTGCCACCTTTCCCTCCTTATTTGGCAGATGCTAATTTCCCCAATCTGCTTCTTTCTCTTATCTTTTAGTAAGGCCTGTTAGAACTAAGGTACCGGCCCATGTGCTAGGGGCTGGGTATGCTAACCAAGCTATTTTTTTCTTCTGTAGCAAATGTGCACACATGTGTTTCTGAGAACCAAAAGATTTGTAAAAAATAAAGTTCACACTTTTAGACTTGAAGGAATGTTTGAGCTAATTTCTCCAATTCAGAAGTAACTACTCCCCATTTGTAAGGGCATGGCGCATATATCTGCTGTGTGCACACTGCACCTCTGGTTAAAGGCACCCTTAAATCTGTATTGGCCATTACACTCGCGGACATGCAAATTACATGCCTGTGTGAACAAGGATGTGCAGCAACAGAATGGACCTGTGCCTGTAATACACCTTTGAGGTTTGGCTATAGAAACAGCTAGAAGGCAAGTATTTGGCCACTGCTATTAGCCAAGTTGATGGACCTTTCTTGGGTGCGCACTCATTTTGTCTTAAATATTTTCATGGGAGTTACTGCTAGTTCTTACCAGTGAGTTGCACATGTTTAGTCTCTACTTAAGACATTATCTTTGCCTCTTACCTGGGAAGCATTGGGTTACTTGCCTAGGCATTTAGGGATGGCACAGGTGCCCGATTCAGTCTGGGAATCCGGCGGACCTGCCCCTGCCCACACCCCCGAGCCCTGCTTGCCAAGTCGCCCCTTGTCTTCGCTCAGTGAATGGCCTGCACTCACCCTGGCAGCCTTGTCGAGCTTCGCAGCTGCCATATTCTGAGAAATAAAATGGTGACTGCAGAAATGCGCAAATTTGCACACACATGAAAATGCACATTTTTGCAAATGCACATATTCGTGTATGCGCAAAATGCATATTTACGAAAATGCATTTTCATACATGCACTAATGTGTCCCTTCACAAAAATGTGCATTTCACATGTGAGAATATGCGCATTCGCAAAAATGTACATTTTCATGCATACCAAACATGCGCATTTTTGCGATGGCCTTTTTTTTTTTTTTTAGAAATGGCGACCGCAGAGCTTGACGAGGCCATGGGCTGCTTGCCAAGAGTGGGAGGGACTTAAGCACAGTCCAGGGACTGGCGGACAGGAGCTGTGTCAGAGTCCGGAGAACCCGGATGGGGGTGATTTTGCACATCCCTATTTCCATTTGTGCCAAGTGAAGGCATTGTCATTAGCGCTCTCTGCCCTTCTGAGTGCATTATTCTTCTCTTGGTGACTCCCAAGGGCTGATAGTAGGGAAATCCTCTTTGAGTGTGGCTCATTGGGATCACCATGGCAGCTCAGCATATCCTCCCGAGATTGCCATGCTACGTGCAACGTCAGTTTCCTAATTATATTTAGCAGTAATCATGCACTGTGTTTCGCTTCCCAGGGGTATCTGGTGGGCTACTGGTGCAGACAGAGCACAAAACTAGATACATCTTTGGTTTAATCCAGCAGGGCAATGCTTACGTTTCTGATCCTGTTTCTCTCCTTCAGAGAGGAGTTTTAAAAGACATTTTTGTGAAGTCTGATGAAAGAACAATAATATTTTGACATCTGGGTGGTGGTGTCCCACCACCTCAGCATTTAAATTTTTGGAGTCTGGGATTCCCTCCCCCTGCTATTCCTACTACACGGAGGGAGCAATCCTTTGGCCGCTAGACAGTGGCTAGAGGCCATAGGATAGCATGTTATCCGGGAACCGACCTCAGAGCCCGTGCTCCGAGGTTGGTTCCCAGAAAACCAACCTCCCTCCACTTCCGTGCAGCTTCTGAGGCAGCGTGGAACAGCCCCGTCTTCCGTGCTCGCAAGAGGAACACGGAACAGCCAAAAAGGGGCATGGCTGGGAGTGTTCCGGGGCGGGGAGGGTGGGAATGCCTGTATGACACATCCAATGTGTTGTACAGCAGGCTCCTCCACTGCTCTGCCCTGCCACACAGCTAGACAGCCGCAATTGGCTGTGCAGCCGAAAATGCAGGGCAAGAGAAACACGGAGGGAATGATCCCCTCCGTGCTTCTCCTGCCCTGCATTGGATAGGCGGTCACCTCCAATTTCGGAGGCGGCCGCCTATCTGAATAGGATTGCACCCTTAATGGACTAATTTGTTACCTTAATTGATTTAAAAGGAACACTTGATTAACTGGACAGCAGACTTCTTAAAAATGACAACCCTTAATCGTTTTTAGTACAGCTATTCCCAAGAACTGCAGGTGGTGAGCACAAGCTCAGAAAATGCACTTCTCTTTATCATGCAGGAGGGAGTGCTACTTCTAAGATGTATTGCCTTCTGTGCATGGTGCCTAGAGTATATGTGTACAGTATTATAAAATGAAGGATAGGTCCCCATCCCAAGAGATATACAGCCAAGAGACTAGGAAGCTGTTGGGAAAAGTACATAGCCCAATGGAGAACTGAAACATTTCAGACATTGGGAGGGTGTACCTACTCCAAAACACTGCACAGTGGTTGGGGAGCAGAGTATGGACAGGAGGGTGTCTGCCTTTGGAAAGGGTAGAGCTCCTGGTAATTAGGTTTTTTCCCCCCAGACTGCCACCCTAGAAGCTCCTCTCCTTACAAAGCTGTCAGGAAGCACAATCAAGGTTAGAGGCCACTGCAACTGAAACTTCTGAAGACTTGAGTTAAATTTGTGTTTGGAGTTTAATTATATTATATACATGTGTGTGTGTGTGCGCGCGTACGCACGTGTGTGTGTGTATACAGACACACTCACATATATGTCTGGAGTTTAATTATGTATGATATCTACCACTTATATACTGCTTGATACCCTAAGACCACTGTGGATTACATAAAAGCTAATATAATACAATATAAAAACCAGTGTAAAAACAAGACAAAATAATAAATACATTTAAAACATTACAACAAGAACAGTAGAAGAGAGCTGTACAATTACAAATTGGGGAAAGCCTGACTTGTAATATTATACAATCATATAATTATTATTAATATAATACATAAATAAATAAAATACATAAAATAAAAGGCTCTTCCTGTAATGAATCCCACAAGTTCGTCAAGAAAAGCGATGTGCATACCGGAGATATTCTAAGTAATACACAGTAATGCACATACACAAGTATTTCTGGTTTATATATAGCACTTCACATTTTTACTGTAATCCATTTCATGGTCTTCTAGGAGTTAGGTGTGAACCGTAAAACTGAGAGATTGGATCTTCCCTATTTTGCAGCGTTTTGATGCAAGATCTCTGCTTTTGTGCTAACAACTCTGTTTTCCTCAATATTTGTTCTGGGTGGGTTAATTGCCCCATTACGTTATAGTATCTCCTTTGATCCATTGTTGTTGGTTGATTGAGTGGAGCATTAAACTGGGCAATGGACCTTGCCTGAATGACCAGGCAGTGGAAAATGATGAAAGAACTGTTAGTTTTGGATAACAGTCACCTTCTCCCATAAACTGGCATAACTGGTATAAGAGAAGCAGATATATTTACTTTGCTGCCTTACTGATCCTGAGAACAATGTCTACATTATCAAATATCAAGATAATCTTGCTAAGAGTGGAAGACTTCCCTCTTATCTCTGAAACAGCCTTCCTGATGTTGTCTACTAGCATGTTGATTGTGCCAAAGGAGGTGTAGGCTCAGATGAATGTTGGCAACTTGGTTTTTAAGAAAACAGCTGGCCTAGGTGTCCTCACCCTTAAAAATGAACTATACACTTTTGCTATAATTAATACATTTTGTACAAATTTACATTTAATTTAACATAAGAGCCCTGCAGGATCAGACCAAAGCCTATCTAGACCTGCATCCTGTTTCTCACAGTCGCCAACCAGATGCCTTTGAGAAGCCCCAAAAGGGGACATCAGGCACTAGCCCTCTCCCACTGTTGATTCCCATTGGCTAGTATTCAGAGCCAAGCTACGTCTGATCCTGGGAGTAGCATATAGCCGTCGTCACCAGTAGCCATTGATAGCTGTATCCTCCATGAATTTGTCTAATTCCCTTTTAATGCTGTCCAAGTTGATGGTCATCACTACATCTTGTGGAAGTGAATTCCATAGTTTAACTATGTACAGTGTGAAGGAGTACTTCCCTTTATCTGTCCTGGATCTCCCAACAATTGCCTTTATTGCATGCAAGATGACAGGGCATACATACATGTCGGTAGCAGAAACTGATCAGCTGGATTTGTTTTATTCTTTTGGATTTGCATCCTACAACTCTGGAAACCAGGGTTACATTCTGACCAAGCCAGTCAAAGTCTAGCTAGACCTGTGCCTTTCTGATAACTATTTGTCTGTGTGTTTGCTTCATGTTTCCTTTGTGAACTCTATGATCATGTTTCTCTTTCAAGATCCTACAGTTAAATCACAAGAAGCTATCCATGCAATCTAACTGAGCAGGGAGACGGAAGGAGCTTTCTGAAGTGAGTTGAAGGTCAGAGCCTACTCCTAAATAAAGGGCATGCGAGGCCTCCTGGATGCATACAGGGCTGGTGACCAAGGGGCCTTACTCCTGCCATTGCTATCTGATGAAGCCACTATGCAATCACAAAGAAAGACTTGTGATTTTACATACAAGCATTCATCCTGACTATGGAATATTCTTTTATCCATTTATGCGTAATAGGTAGTCACATGAAACTGTTGACCCAGTGTGCATCAGCGACAGAACAGGTGAATTCCATGTTAGGGCTCATTAGGAAGGGGACCAAAATAAAACTGCCAATATCATGATGCCTGTATACAAATCAATGGTGAGACCACACTTGGAATACTGTGTACAGTTCTGGTCCCCATACCTCAAAATGATGTTGTGAAGTTGAAAAAGGTGCAGAAAAGGGCAACCAAAATCACTGAGGCCTGGAGCAGCTCTCCTATAAAGAAAAGTTACGATGACTAGGATTGTTTAGCTTAGAAAAAAGGCCAGTATGGGGAGACATGATTAAAGTGCACAAAATTATGCATGGTGTGGAGGAAGTGAACAGGGAGATATTTTTCTCCCTCTCTCATAATATTAGAACTCAGCATCATCCCCTGAAGCTGAATGGTGGGACATTCAGGACAGATAAAAGGGAGTATGTCTTCTCCAAGCACATAGTTAAACAATGGAATTCACTGCTAGGCATGATGCCTACATATTACCTACAGTAACAGAGGTAGTATGCCTATGTATGCTAGTTGCTAGGGAGTAGGAGGGTGCTATTATACTCATGCCCTAGTTGTGGGCTGCTGGCAGGCAGCTGGTTGGCCAGTGCTGGACTAGATAGGCCTGATTCGGCATGGATCTTCCTATGTTCTTTTGACCAGCTGTGCTAGTATGGAAAAAGTTTTATATGCAGTGAGACAACATGATACATCTGGTTGCGCTCCATTTAGGACGGGTGCTTTCTGAGAGCAAAGATTAATGAGCATTTTATTAGAAAGGCCTCTTTGTTTTTCCCAGCTGGCCTTTATGTAATCTGATAATGCCATGAAAATTGATAGTAAGAGCATATCTAATAAAACCTCCCGCTGTTCCCTATTTTTGTGGTACTAATGCGTCAATATAAGCAGTGCTTTGTTTTGTTAGAACTGATTTTGAGTCTAGGATAATTTAAATATCTCTGTATGGTTTAATTTGGCAACTTTAGCTTAGGTTTGTAGTGTTACAGGGAAAACCTAATGTAACTGTAGCTATGTATCTGTTTCGCTAACATTTCTTGGCCTCAGTCAGCAGCTGGAGGCTGCATGGTACCTGATCTTTTCCTGTATTACTCTCAAAATGATATGGGATGGCAGTATTTACTTCAGGTCTGAAGTCAGTCTGAGAAGGTTTCCATGGTGGTTAATGATGTCAGAGAAGAGCAGCAACTCAGTGCTGTTTGCTGTTACAATGGAATTGTAGTGCCTTTGCTTTTCAGACTAGAGAAAAACAGCTTCCCCTTTGTAGTAAACACTAAATGCTATGAAAAGTGTGCTCTTAGTAAACCAGAATTATTGATCTGTGCTGATAGTCATCTGAGGACTGGGAGTGATCATGGTAGCACACAGTGGGTTGTTGTGTTGTAAAAATTATTGGCAACTTGTTTTAGTTTTCTATTCTCTTTTCTGTGTGGTCCCATGGTCTGTGTTAAATTGTCTGGCTTCTGAAGCAACTGCCTTGTATTGGGAATCCTTTCTTCTTCTTCTTCTTCTTCTTCTCCTCCTCCTCCTCCTCCTCCTCCCTCTGTGTGCGCATGTGCGTGCGCGCGCATGTGTGTGTACACGAGACAATCACCAGATTTCTGAAGAATTGTTACCTGCACTCTCCTGACTTACAGTTTTGTTTCATAATGAAAGGAAAACGTTAACCCCTCCTGCCAACAAAAGATGTTAACTGTGCACATAATAGGGATAATTTGTAATGCTACAATTTCACCTACATGGCATGGGAAATATGGTTCTATAGTATTTACTGCTCAAACACTGAGAGGGAGGCTAAAAGGGGTATTCAGATGAAGTTGGTCCTTGTGTGCCATTTTGAAAACCACTGTTGATCTGGCCTGTTTGCATCCACCCTAGAAACAATTCACAATTTGTTGTTTCAGTGACTCTGCCAAAGATAAATATGATGACAAAACTGGAGTTGGACCCCTCTCTCTCTCTCTCTCTCTGTCACAACTTCCATGTAGCTTGGATTATAGCTCCCACAAGCCCAAAGCAGAGTGGCCACTGGTGAGAAGTTTATGGGAGTTGAAGTCCAAAACATCTGGAGGGCATCAGTTTCACTACTGTTGTAAAGAAGAGATTAAAAGAAAGGTCATTAATAAAATACTTATGGCTGCTAATTCCCTGTCCAACCTTAGTTGCGTAGAGAAGTTTTTCATTATAATAGCCATATAACACAAACTACAGACTTTGGTCTTTAAAAGGATGAGAAAAATATTGTTTCAGAGTCTTGGTGGGGAAAGTGAAACAAATAAGAGATTTCTCATGAGTTAAACTGAGCATCTGTGACAGGGAAACACAACCAGACTAATATAAGACCTGGTTTAATGTCTTGAATCATGGGAAGTGATTTTGGTATTTGGTACAATGAGGAAAAAAACTACACAATTGTGTAACATGGTAGCATTGGATACTTAACCAGAGGAATTTAACAGAAGCAAACCGTGTGTTTACAGAACTAGTACTTTTAGCTTCATAACTGAGAGCCACATGACTGAAGTAAGAGAAAGTTGCTTTGTGAATGAAGACAAGCAGAGTTGTATAGCACAACTTGGAAAAGGGCAAAACAATAATATTTCCAAAAAGGGATATGTCGAAAAATATGGCTTTGTCTAACTTCAGAAGAAGAAGAAAAAAAACAAACTAGTTTCTCCACTAATTTAAAAACACCTACTCACAGACATGCTTTCTTCAGACTATGTTTAATGGCAGAATGTTAATTAAACATAATGCAAATGTTATGTACAATAATAGTTTTTCTCTCTATTTTTCTGCGGAAAATAAATGGGAGGCAGTGGAGGCTGGTTACTGTGATTTCAGTTGGGTGGTGAATCCGCTCTGGTTTCAGTCAGAACCAGTTAGAACTCTAAAAGAGCCATCCAAGGTGCTCGCACTACACACTGTTGTAAAGAAAGTAGTGGATTGCTGAATAAAGGGTTGGTATTACAAAATTAAGATGGTATTAGCCTGTTTCTGGCACTCTTATGCACACCTATGCTGTGCACAGTTACACTTCATTCTGATGTGTGAAAAAAAAATGCAGAAGCCTAGCTTAGTGAATGGGGCAGACACCACATTCTACACTTAAATGTTTTTTAAGGCACAGAGGACTTAGTGGATTAGTTGCACTGGCTTCGTTTGCACATCACAGTTAAGTCAGAACTCTGGCTTATCGTGCATGCTTTGGGGTATGGTCAGGCAAATGACGTGGCAAATTTTTGTGTAGATGAAACTGTAAACTCTTGCTGAATCGGTATGGCTGTGGCTTCATTCTTAGGGGCCTTGCTAGGTCTATGCAGAAGCCTAGCAAGGTTCTAGGATGTGCCAGTAATGTCATTGGTACATTCTAGCACTTAGAGGCCTCTGTGTAGGCTGTAGTCTGCATGGAGACCTCAAGGCAAGACAGAGTGTGCATTGAGGTTCACATTGGCTAGTGCTGTGCCGAAAATTTCTCCCACATTTTTGGGGACCATTCTTATTCAATTTGGTAGAAGAGAAATTGCTTTCGAAAAGAAATTCAATGGTGAATAAATTTTGGAGAAATTCTCATGGGTTGGGTTTGGGTGTCTTGGGCTACTTAGGAGGTGGCTGAGGAGTCAGTGCAAACGTCCTGTTTTTCATTGTACAATCATCTCTCCAGCAGCCTGTAGCCTCCTCTGCCTCCTACACTGGAATTAAAGCCCAGTTTAAGGCACCACGAGATAATTCCTCCCATAGGGCTTTTTCAGATCAGGATGTGCAGGCAGCCTGGGAGGCTAGCTGTGATTAGGCAAGCTCAAAAACACCACAAAAATAAATGATAAAGCATCCTGAATGAGGCAGAATGATGGAAACCTCTTTCATGGGGGGAGAAAAATTCAGGAAATTGGAGGACAGATTTTGGCAGAGCAGTAACTGCATCTCATCCCTGGAGCTGGACACAACACTGCCCCTACCTGCACTGTGGTGGATATAAACTGGGGTCCAGCCTGCCAAGACAGTTGATGCTGTTGCAGCACGAACCCCCCCCCCCAAAAAAAACCCTTACCAAAAAAGAAGCTGTGCTGCGAGCATTGCCAGTGGGGAGCCCTACCTGGGGGAAACTATTGAGAATGTCTCCTCCCCGAGGAGAAATTCAGTGAAATTGTCTCCGAAATTTCTCTGCCCACAAGTGAGGTGGAGAATTTCAAGATGCTGTTGCACAACTGTAACATAGACATGTGATGGCACCTAGTGGTCTGGGAGATTACAAATGGCGTGGTTTGGGGGGCCTTTTTGTCACGAAATGTCTTGAAGTAGTTGATTCAGCTGCTTTTAGCTACTCCTAAGCCAAGCAGTGTTGGTTTCACATTAATGCAGCATCTAGTATGTAGCGTGAATATAGCGTTAGTTTAGATAAATGGCACAACATCACATGCGACAGTTCAGCTTTGGCCCTACTTTGTGACATGGTATCAGTAACCTGAGCCTCCTTGAAAGACGTTTTTCAACTTGATTTGTGTGCCAGCTGAGGAACAAGAGCCAAACCTAGACCTTCTATTTCTTCTTTTTTTTAAGAATCTGTATAGAATTTCCCAAATGTTAAATTGGATGTAGAGAAAGTAGATGTGTTTGTACACGCTCTTTTCTTTATGCAAAGCATTGTACAAGGGTTGGCTTTACAAATCCACTCAATAATGAAGAGAGTCGTAATTGATTGGCAATTAATATGTAATGTTTTCCAATCCATTTTAGTCCCCCCGATCAGAGAAAAGACTTTTGACTTCGTTTCTGTAATGAGCACCGTATTTTTTAAAGTACTGTAAGCTAAGCTTACTTGTATAATTTGCTTGACCAAGTACAAAGTTGGCTGGCAGATAAAGAGAGAATAATCATAATTTGGATGAGAATATGGCATATTTATTTGTAATGAATGCTTGAAATCATCTTCCAGTGAATAGCTTCTGCTGATACTTTAAAAAGACCATTTGTCAGTGTACTTTAGATAGATGCAAGAAAACCAGGTAAAGAATTCTGGGGAAATTTCCTGGAGTAGCTGATTCTACAGCTTTTAGCTGAAAATATTTATCTGTTTACCAGATAATTTATTTTACCATTTTAAATTTTTTTTACTACATAACTGCAAATATATGCACGCCCCATAAAAATCAATTACACCAGCTTTGGACCTGATGCTTTTAAAAGACATTATATCTAAAACAGCTTTCATGTTTTTAAACATTTTAAATGTTTTTTGAACTGCCCAGAGAGGTTCAGTTATTGGGTGGTATATATATGTAATAAATAAATATCCTCTTGGGTAGCTTTGTATAAAATAATTCATTTTGAATGTTGCTATGTATGTCTGCATAATTAGATTACTTTGGCTAGTTCTAATTTCAATGTATTATCTTTTAGATAAGGGAGGGAATTTACAATACCATTTCTTGGGCTGGCATAAGTCCCGGCTCCATTTGGGGGCATGTTGGGGGGCACATCGGGGCCTAGGATGCTGCAGATCTTTGGCTGCCCCAACACCCTCCCTGAACTGCCCCATTTTTGGCCTCACCACTGACAGAACACTGCCAGCAGGGTAGCCCACAGCGGCAGAGCTTAACACTACCATCCAGGGAGGACCTCTTCAGGCAGATCTCCCTCTCTGCTGCATCCACCAGCCCCTCAACCAGAGCCAGCCTTTAAGAGAGCTCCCTAAAAACACATTCTTTGGTGGATATAATATTCAATTAAGCAGTATTAAACTCATGCCAGTTGGAGTAGCTGGAAATAATTGACAAGCTTAAATTAGGGATGTTTTTGTTTATTTCCCCCCCTTTCATCAGATTACCAAGTTTGAAAAGTGAAACTATTTCAGTATTAGAAACATCAGCCAAACTCCAGAGTATCTATCTTCCCTAAAACTTGAATTTAATAGGAACATAAGAAGAGCCCTGCTGGATCAGACTAAGGGCTTATCTAGCCCAGTATTCTGTTCACACAGTGGCCAACCAACTGCCTCTGAGCAGCCCACAAGCAGGACATGAGGGCAATAGCACCCTCCTGCTCTCATGTCCCCAAGCAACTAGTATACAGAGGCATACTGCCTTCAATACTGGAGGTAATATATAGCCAGCAGGATTAATAGCCCTGTAGAGCCTTATCGTCCATGAATGTGTCTAATCCCCTTTTAAAGCCATCCAAGATGGTGGCTGTCAATACATCTTGTGGCAGCAAATTCCATAATTAACTATGTGCTGTGTGAAGAAGTCCTTTCTTTTGCCCTGAATCTCCCACCATTCCACTTCTTGGGATGATCCTGGGTTATAATATTACAAGAGAGGGATAAAAACATCTCCCTGTATCTACATTCTCCACCCCATGCATAATTTTGTACTTCTCTATCATGTCTTCCCATACTCACTGTTGTTCTAAGCTAAACAGTCTCAAGCATTGCAAACTTTCCTCAGAGGAGTTGCTCCAGCCTCTTGATCATTTGGGTTGCCCTTTTCTGCACCTTTTCCAGCACTACAGTATCCCTTTTGACATGTAGTGACCAGAACTGTACACAGTATTCCAAGTGTGGTTGCACCATAGACTTTTATAAGGGAAGTATAGTGGTTAAGACGCTGAACTGCAGACTGGAAGGTCGGCAGGATAGCAGTTCGAGACCCGAGTGCTGCGTGACGGAGTGAGCTCCCGTCTTCAGTCCCAGCTCCTGCCAACCTAGCAGTTCGAAAGCAAGAAATTGCAAGTAGATAAATAGGTACCGCCTCGGCGGGAAAGGTAACAGCGTTCCATGCACCTGGGTGTTCAGTCATGCCGGCCACATGACCACGGAAGCGTCTTTGGACAGCGCTGGCTCTTCGGCTTAGAAACGGGGATGAGCACCGCACCCTAGAGTCGGACACGACTGGTTGGGGACAGCTTTACCTTTACCTTTATGATATTGGCAGTTTTATTTTCAGTTCCTTCTCTAATTATGCCCAACATAGAATTTGCTTTTCTCACAGTAGTTACACACTGGATTGACATTTTCATCAAGCTATCTACCACAACCCCAAGATCTCCTTCTAGGTCTGTCACCACCATCTTGGATCCCATCAGTGGATAAGCAGAGTTGGAATTTTACATTGTACGCTTGCTTATATTGAATTGCGCTTGCCATTTTAAAGCCCATTTCCCCAGTTTGGAGAGACCCTTTTGGATCTATTCACAATCCCTTTTTGTTTTGGACATACTAAATAATTTAGTGTCATTAGTATAAATTTAGAATCTGTGCCAGGCATAACTGCTGCATCTCTGCAATAATTTGCCAACATTTTTGCCAGCTCCAGTACCATCAGAAGTGGAGATTATGGTAGTGATACAGTCAGTCACTCCTCTATCAGGGGGCCACATTGCTCTTGCCCAGTGGAATAGCCAAGAAGGCCTTCAGAATTTATCATTACCCAAAAATGTCTTGGGAAACACCTTTTCATCTAACTTTAGCACATAGATAACTTTGGCTACAGAAGATGAAGAAAAAGGAGCCAATAAAACCATGCAAAACAAATTGGCTGGGGTCAGATGCTGCATGCAAAAACTGAGCTGCTTGAGGTGTGCCATGATCGCCTAGATCCTTTTTCTCTTCACAAGAGCACAAGCGCCAAGCACAACGATGCTTTGCAGCTTCCAGGTGCTTATGTTCCTATTGTTGCTGGGCCTGATTTCACCACAGTGAGCACAATGTCAGGGGCAGAATATATACCTAGCTGCACAGTATGCTTTGTTTTCTGATCCTCTGCCCTTGTGGCTTGTTTTCATGGAGTTTTTAGTGCTGTATGTAGAAGCGAAAAGATTCCTTGTTCAGAGTGCTGATAAGAGTGCTGAAAGATTCAGTGAGTGCTACTCACATTGCGAGTTGTGTTGTCTGGATGGCCAGGAGGCAGACTGTATCAAAGACCGAAGGCTGTGGCTCGGGACCATCTCCTCCTTCTCATAGTACAGTCATTCTTCTGCCTTCAGGAGAGAAGGTAAGCTCTATCACAGCAGGAGATTTGGTGTTTCATCATTTCATAAGTGGCTCCTACCCCTCCCCCCGTCCTTTTTTCCCCAATCGAGGCACTTGCACACAAAACAAAAAACTGGCCTTCTTCCACCACTCTGTCGTCTTTGGACTCCTGTTAGACACTTTGTATTGTGCCTTAGTTTTTCCTGTCTTTTTTAAACAAAGGTGTTTTGTTTTTGTAACCTCAGGCTTCTTTTCTGAGAGTCCTGATTTGGCCTGCTCACTTGTATCCTTTCCCTGGTATCCTTTCAACATCATGGTACCTGTCAGTGATTCAACAGGCTCCACATTTCAGATACCCAGCAAACCACCCTCCCCCGGTCTGTGGTGCAGGGATGTGAGGAGTGAAAGTAACTGAGGCCCAGAAAACTGCCTTCCATCTCTCGGTCTCAGAGAGCTCTGCTCTGTGGGGAGCAGCCACATATCTCCAGCATCCCGGGGTAAATGCAGTGAGTAAGGGCTCCTCTTTCCTTTGGGTCTCCCCCCCCCACTGGAGTTATGGGGGTGTGGAAACTGAAATGTTAGAGGGCCTGAAGGTTCAGACCAGCACCTTTTTGAGGCCTCCACCATCCCCAGTGCTGGTGGTCCCCCTTACTCAGCTGTGCCTGCCATGTGTGGAGAAGGATCCTTCCCAACCCTTTGCTAGTGGAGAATAAATCCCTGTTCCTCCAGTCGGAGAGAGAAGGGTTGTGTGGGGAAAGCCAGGCCACAATAAAGCAGGCTGCCACTGTGAGAAAATGAACTGTGGTTCGATTTTAATGTGTATCGATAAAGTTTGTATATTATTATATAATTTATTGTAAGCTGGTATATTATTGGTTATGAAATCTTGGAATCTTGCTTGATTGACAGAATGAATAGCCCTGTGCTTTGGGAGTGAAGCCCTTGTTGTTGTTCCGCTGCTGTTGCTGTTTTATTATTTAGATGACTATAAAACTAGTTCCCTGAGTGTTTTAGAAACAGGTGCTGTCAACTGGGAAGTGACACTTGACAGTTGATGAGCATTATGAGAATGACTAGGAGTGAAAGATCAAAGGGTGTGTTCTGATTAAAGGGAAAGATGTAACAGTTGATGTACACAAGTCCTGCAACGCAACGTTGCAGCATAGAGGCTCCTGGTCAAGTTTCCGGCCACTGTCTTCCAGTCCCCCTCCCCAGCAGTCCCAGTCAGTTAGCATTCTGTGACCGCAGAGTGCACTCAGTCTTCACTGGGCTGCTTTTAGGGGTCCAAACCTTAGATTTCATCCCTAAAGATTTGCTTGTACTTTTACAACCATTGGGGTTCCCCCATGCCTGCTGATACCTCCCTCTTGTGTGGATGGTACTGTTTTGGCTATATAAGGATCCACACTCAGAGAATTGAGTTTGCCATTAGTATATATGTTGAGTAAAGATTATAGAATCAATCAATATAACAAAATCTGATTACAGTTCAAATAGGTGTCTTGGAACTAGCTGATTTAATCCCAAAGCTCATGTTGCTGAATTTTTGTTGCCCCCCCCCCAGAATATTTTGCTAACACACAGGTGGGCAACAGGGTGCCCACAGGCACCAATGCACCTCTAGACATCTTTCTTGGCACCTGCCAAGATGCTCAACCTCTCCCACTTTTTAAAAAGAAACCATATTAATACATTTTCCTACCGGCAGCTGGGATTGCTGTGAAATAAGTTTGTGTTGGTGCTGAAAACTGTGGGTTCTAAGGAGTTGTTTAGTGTGTTGGGGCTCAGACCCCACCTCTGCTTTTTACTCAGTCTCAGGTTACTTGCCCTTTGCCATGCCTCCTGTGGCAGTGATTTTGTGGTGGTGCCCAGGACAGTTTCTCAAATTGCCAAATGTGCCCATGACTAGAGATATGAAGGCCTGAAAAAAACTGGAAAAAAACTGAGGGAAAAAATGTGTCCCCCCCATTTTTTTTTCATGGACCGTTTTTTGTTTTTTTCTGAAAAATTGAAAAAAATTGAACAGCTTTGGATTGTTGAAATATTTTCTTTGAGAACTTAAGACAAGGTGTATTGTTACTAGGGCTGTGCACTGCTTCGGTCCAAAGCCTAAATAGCAAGTTGAAGCGGGCTGCTTCGGAGGTGCCTCCGCGTGATACAAGGCAGAGCAGAATAGCAACAAGGCACCCAGAAGCGAAGCAGCTTGTGTACGAAGTGCCTCGTTGGACTCGGTGATTCGTTTTGAGCAACCCAGACAGCCTGGCGCCAAAAGTATCAACTTGAAAAAGTTCAGCGAGGGGTTGAGGAGGGAGGGGGAGGAGGGAGCTTTGGTGAATGGAAACTCTAGTTGCCAAATCAGAGCTGAACGTAACCCAGCAATCTCCAATCAGTGACAGTGGTGGTGGAGGAGGGAAGATGGAAGAACTGGAGACAAATGGCTGCTTTTGAGAGACAGAGATCATTCTGGTGGTGTTACTTAGGGATGTGAGAATCCACCCCCATCTGGGTTCTCCCGACGCCCGCCCCTGCCCTGCTCACTGGTCCGTCCACCACAATTGCCATGTTTTTAAAAAACATGGCAATTGGAAGCCTATGTGCACATAGACTTATATGTAAAAAGAGCTGTGAATTGCCCACGCAGGAGGAGGAGGCAGCCCTCGTGAGCAGGAAATGGCTAGCAGCGGTGTGTGGGGGGGTGCTGCACCTCCTCCTCCCTGGTCGGCTGTCAAGGACAGCCAACCAGCAGCGTGTTGCATGCCCCTGCCACTTCCTACCTGTCTCCTCCTTGTGAACAGGAGACAGTTAGCAGTCCTTGGCAGACGAGCAGGCAGGAGGAGAAGGCGGTATTGGGCTGAGATGTATAGCTCTTTGCTTTGAGAGTTTTTGTGGGGGGGGATCAAATTTCAGCTGCACCTAGCACAAAAAGTACTGTGCCAAACTGTCTGAAATGTGGCAGGTGGGATCCCCTCCATGTTGGCAGAGAAGCCCCCAAGTTTCATGTATTTATCATGAAAACTGAAAAAGTTATGGCCATTTGTGTTTTCCCATGCAAGTCAATGGGAAAACGCCCAAACCGAGTGATCCGGATAGCCGAATCTCACTTCGGATCCAGAACTAAGTCGAAGTGGAGGGGGTCCAAGTCAGTCCAAGTTGAAGGGCTTATTCTGAGGGTCTGAAGCAGCATCTTAAGTGAAGTGGGGGGGTCCATGCACAGCCCTAATAGTTACCCAGCCGTTATTCCCCCTTTCTAGCACAAAGATGTGCTGAACTGTCTGAAATTTGGCAGGTGGAATCCCCTCCATGTGAGCAGAGAGGCACCCAAGTTTCATGTTTCTAGATTTCTAAAAACTGTGTAATAAAACTTGTATAGTAAGACTAGAGATGTAAAATGTCTGAAATAATGAAGTCATGGGGGGAAATGTTTTTGGTTTTTTTTGGTAGTCCACGCTGTAAGATGACCAGCATAGCTGTTTCTTCCATTACTTATTAAAATTATTGATCCGTTGTATCTTTTACTGATGGACATTTTGGACTGCTCCAAGTCATGCTCAGTTTCCCAACATGTTAGAGTCACTATATCATAATATGGAAGAAAATGTGCATTCTTGACAGTCTGGTTTTTTTTTTTTTTCCCCCTTATGGAGTCTGGTGTTTCTGGACTTGTTCTGGTTAGATGCTGTAGCATTCAATTACTGTAGTTCTAATCTAAAACCCACATGTGAAAAAAAAACATTGTAGGTTATTCTGCCACTGTCACCAGATGCAACAGAAGAGCATGTGGGTTATCCTACCTACGTTTCTTTTTTTAAGTTAACTTTGAGACTTGGGTCTCTAGCACGCGCTGTCACAGCTTTGAAAAAGATCTCAGACCTCACCGCTAAGGAATGCTGTCTCAGCTACAAATCTTTAAACTGCTGCCACTAGAATAAACTAGGGCTATGCACAGACACCCCCCCACTTCACTTTGGATGCCACTTTGGACCCTCCTAATCAGCCCCTCTTTGACTTGGACTGATTCGGACCCCCTCCGCTTCAACTCAGTTCCAGACCTGAAGTGAGATTCAGATATCCAGACCACTCAGTTTGGGCATTTTCCAATTGACTTGCATGGGAAAACACAAATGGCCATAACTGTTTCAGTTTCCATGATAAAAACATGAAACTTGGAGGCCTCTCTGCTGACATGGAGGGGATTCCACCTGCCAAATTTCAGACAGTTCAGCACATCTTTGTGCTAGATGTGGGTGAACATTGAGTTTTTCCACAAAAACTCTCAAAGCAAAAACCTATACCTCTCAGTGCCATGCTGCGGTCTCCCCCGCCGCCTGCTCGGCTGTCTATGGCCATTTTTCCACAACAACAGAAGGAGAAGCTAATGGAGGAGTACTGGATTTTAATTTAAAAAGAATCAGCTTTGCTGCAATGTGGTCCATGTAGGGCTCCACGAGCGGATTCTTTGCCCCAGTAAAAATCACTTCACAGAACATACTTTCTGGTGGAGGTGGGGGTTGGAGTGAATATCATCTGACTGGCAGGGGCTGCTCAACCAATAAGAGAGGCTTTCCCCCTCTCCCCCCTTTCTCCTTTCCCCTGAAAGTCCAGATGCACCTGCATTTCAGGAGCAAGCCTCATTGAGCACAATGGGAGTTACCTGCGAGTAGATCCACATATGCTTGTGCTGGGAAAGAGAGCAGTAAACACAGAGGGGACTGGGCTAACCTATCGCATGAAAAACCACAGACGCAAATGGTGTAGCAGACACCATCTGCGGCCGTAAATCCCTTAGTTTAAGCTAAATGCAGCCATTTACAGCTGCATTTAACTTAATCTAAGAGCTTTATGGCTGCAAATGGCGCAGTGGACGCCATTTGCATCCAGAGTCCGTCAGGCTCAGCCAGTGATATGGCAGTGGCGGCCGTATCGCTGGCACTCTGGAGCTGGCAGTGAGGGGGATCCGACCAGGGAGGATTCCTCAGGGAGGCGGAGGTAAGTACTCCGTTCTTCCACGGACTCCGGAAGCCGGATTCTTTTCTTTTGAATTCGGCCTCACTGGGGTCCGTGGAGGAATTTTTCGCCATCCCTACTCTCTACCTAAAAGAAACTCAGTAGCCTGCTTGCTATGGCAGAGGTGTGGAATTGAAACCATCACTAGAGACAGCCTTTCAAAATGAGTAAAAAAAAATATGTTCATTAATGGAAATGATTTACAAAAGTCAATAAAATGTCACTCCTCAAATAATAGGTTGAGATTGCTTTAAGGTTTATTCGGGCAATAATTACAAATTTACTAACGGAGTTTACTTTTAAAATGTTTTGAATATGATGATAATTTTATGAGCAAACCAAGTTATACATAATATAACTTTAGGAACATAAAAGTTATTTAATGTTCCTAAAGCAGCCTCCCCTAGCCTGGTGTCTGCAATGGAGGACTACATTGTACTTTTAGACTATAATGCCCAGCTTTCCTGACCATTGGCCATCCTGCCTGAGGCTGATGGCAGCTGAAGTCCAGAATATCTGGAGGGCACCAGGTTGGGGAAGGCTATCTTAAAGCAACAAAGTAGATCTGTGAAGAGCACTAAAAAAATAAATATTGCTTATTTTTCATTTTTTCCCAAAATGTTCATTTTTTTCCACCACCCCCCCCCAGAAAAAGTGGGGTTTTTCCATGGCTTCAAAATGTCCAGAAATTTTACATCTCTCTACCCATGGCCCCAAAAGGTTGCTTATCCCTGTGCTAACCCCTCACACCTAATTAACACTCATCAAAGAAGTGACAAAGAGGGTTGTGGTTTGCTTCTTTTTATTATTTTTTTATTATGCATATCATCAACCAACAACAAATATGTGTTGCACATACAAATATAGCATTGCATCTAAAGATTAACAGGGGAACAACATAGCAACCTAATACATACCCATTACTTTCCCATTCAGACATCAGGTGATGTCTTGGTGGAAATCGACTTGGTGAAATTCAGACTGCATACTCAGAGGGGCAGTTTAAAAAATGACTCTGAGTGGTGATAGCGAAACCTGTGAATAGGTAGTTGATAAGGTAGGGGATCCAACCTGAATCTACTACCAATGCAAAATAGGCTGTAGCTTTGTGTGAAGAGTTGCTGACCATTTTACCACAGCCACTCACTCCCTTCCAACAGCTTGGAACTAAACAGGAGAGAGAATAAAACCTAAAATGGAAATAAAAATACTCTGCATACAAGACCAAACAGATACCTGTTCTACAAAGACATCATGGGGTTCTCTACAATTAATCTACAAATGTTGGTTGGCAGCCATACCTCTCACTTGTGGCAGCCTTCCTCTCAGCTGTCATCTGAGTTTCTTCTCTGTAGCTTCCCCATCTCTTACCTGGGTAGATTAAGATTGCCAGTCTTCCTTCAAGTAGGGATGTCACGGGCGCCTGACTGGATCCGGGAATCCATCAGGTGCCCTCCGCCCACGACCCCCGGACTGTGCCCGCTGAGACGCTGTCCTCGCTTACCCCCTGCTTGTACTCGCTTGCACCCTCCCAGACTCACTGCAATCCCATCAGGTGAGTGCCTGCCATTTTCCCGCCTTTGATTTCTATGTAAAAAAGGAAGTTAAAAAAAAAAGTTTGGGGCTGGGAAAGCTTAATATGCGCAATATTAGAGGTATAATCCCTCTAATATTGCGCGTATTACATTTTCCCGGCCCCAAACTGTGCATATTTAAATATGCACATTTTAACTTCCTTTTTTATGTAGAAATCAAAAGTGGGAAAATGGCAGGTGCTCACCTGGATGGGATCGCGGTGAGCCCAGGCAATTAGTTGAGCTTGTGGGCAGTCCGAGTGCGGTTCCGGGGGGGGGGGTGCGAGCAGGGGTGCCACTTCAGTAGGCGCCCGGAGAAGCCAAGCTTGGGTGAGTTCTTACATCCTACCTTCAAGCCCCACATATACTCTCACCGTTTTGATATTACTCAGTGTCTCTCCACCAATCACCTTTTCCAGCACTCTCTTCAAGACAGCAGGCTCCAAGATGGTGGAGTGGGTGAGACAGATGGAGATCAGCCCCTTGATGTTAGTCTGTCTCCACCAAGGACTGTATTGGGGCCCAGAATGCAATAGAGGTGCTAATATAAAGTTGGCATTCTTCCTGTTCTCTCTCTCTCCCCCCCCCCATCCCCAAGTTGGTGGCAGTAAGGGCAACACTTTCTAGAGAGAGTTCTCCTTCTGAAGGGAGATAGGGTCCCCAAGGATTCAGCTGAAAAAATTAAATCTCCTTTAATCTGCACCCATAGCAGTACTGGCTAGTTTAGTCAGTTTGTACTTCGCAAGGGTTATGGTGTCCTTGATTTTGAGCAAGTAGAAAGGTGGCACTCAACAGCAATATACAGGAGAAGAAACTACAACAAAATGAAAAACAAAAGGACAAACATCTAAGATAAGAGTGCAACAAGCATGAGAATAGTATTAAAATTAGTGCTGTGCCGAAAATTTCTCCCACATTTTTTTCGGCCATTCTCATTCAATTTGATAGAAAAGAAAATTGCTTTTAAAAAGAAAAACAGGAGAAATTTCAGAGAAATTCTCATGGGTTGGGTTTGGGGTTCTTGTGCTTACCTTACTTATGAGGTGACCAAGGAGCATGAGTGAGTGTCCTGTCTGTCATCGTACAATAACTTCTGTGGCAGCCAGTAGCCTCCTTGGCTTCCCGCACTTCAGTTAAAGCCATCATGAGGAAGACATCATGAGGCAATTCCTCCCATGGAGGCTTTTTCAGTTCAGAAAGTACAGGTGGCCTGGGAGGCTGTAGGGCAATGGAAAGATGTGCAGTAAAGAGAGAAAACACACACAGCACCCTCGGCCACCTTAGAGTGATTAGGTAAGCTCAAAAACCAAAAGAAATTCAAAATTCTGCCTCAGAGAAGTGGAAGCCTCAACTCATTTGATGCTGTTGCCACCTACAGAAGCAGTGCGATGAACCAAAACCCCTTAGAAAAAAAGAAATAAGTTGTGCTACAGCCCCTGCCTATAGTCGGCCCTATTTGTTAGAGAATTTTCCTCCCCTAGGAGAAATTTGGTGAATTGTTCCCCTAATTTCTCAGCCCATAAATAGGCTGGAGAATTTTGAGAGGGTATTTGTGCACAGCTCTAATTAAAATATCGAATGTATACAACTTTCAAGCTTGCACAGTCTTCAGGGAAATTATATATGTTGATTCTTAGAAGGATACATTTATTTTTAACTAGTAGGGTTTTTTTTCCTGGTAAACTGTTTTTCAAGAACCTTCATAAAATGTTGTTGCCTGAATGATAAAAGACAAGATTAATTTTCCCACTGCTTTACTGGTAATTCCTCTTACAAGCAGAGGGTGTGCATGCTCAGAACTTGGCCAAAGTTGGGTAAGGTTTGTTGTGGGTCCACAAGAACATGAGCAAAAGATAGGAGCTCCAGTTCAGATGAATCCCAAGGGACAGATTCTGGATATTTCGTAGCTCTATTTGGGTGTTAAAAATCTGTCTTACCTCAACATGCAAGAGAGACAGAGAGAGCATCAAGCAATAGAGCAGATGGAATGCATGGTCCCTGGGCCTGGATGCACAGCTGGCATTCATGAGGAAATGAGAGATCCTATAGCCACTCAGCTGACAATCTCAAATACGTGATTGCATCTTTAATTTCTTTTTGTATTCTCATGGCATTTTCACCTTGGGAATCTGTTCCTCTAAGACAGCCTTCTTCAACCTGGTGTCCTTCAGATGTGTTGGACTAAGACTTCCATCATTTCCCAGCCAACATGGAGATGATGGAAGTTGTTGTCAGGATGTGCCCTAGCTGCCTCTTACAGTCTTCTCCAATAGCCAACTCAAGACACAGACAAAAGGATTCTTTTCAAGGCATTAATCCTTTTACAGCTTAATGACTCTTTCAGATGCCAATCACCAGCAACTAAGCAAGGAACAGCACTGGGGAAAGATAGCAGAGTAGCCTATGCTCCGGGTAGGCAGTTGGTCCCGGTTTGAAGGAGAGTCACTTGCAGACCCTGAACTTATGGGCTAGGGAGAGATCCTCCCTCTTTCCCTTGGGTCCTCGGGACGCGACCGTTGCTTGCGTGCCAAATGAGCGCTACGCCTCCTTTCCGCGCCCTCCAGCTGTCATCGCTCCCTGCATCTGCGCCGAGCGTCCAGCAAGCCCCCCTCCAGCGCTCTCTCACTGCCAGGGTCACTATCCCAGGAATGCTGGCAGGAGGAGTCTCTGCCAGCTGCTGTGCTTGTGAGAGATGAGCGAGCTCCTCTCCCACAAATTGCTGTTCCTCCTCAGAATCAGAACTGCTCTGTGGTTCTATTGGCTCAGTTTCCACCCTGACAGTTGTAGTCCCATACATCTGAAGGGCACCGGATTGGAGAAGGCTGCTCAAATGCTTCCCGTTAATGATTGCTCCTTCCTTGGCAAGGTTCCAAATGTTGAGCGGAAGCAAGCCAGAAACCCATCTAGTTCACAGCAGCTTTGGTAATCCTATGTTTTGCTTTCTCTTGGCATTGTTTAATTTTGCTGTCCTCTTAATCTGTACTTCCTCTCTGTCAGAAGAAAATTTAGTTTCCCAGTTTAAACACCACTCAAAATTGTGGATTGGACTGTATCCACTTTAGATAATTAACTATTCAGAAAACTCCATTTTCTTTTATTAAAGCTGGACCAACGTTTGCTTTTGTTTGTTTGTTTTGTTTAAAATATTAAACAATCTTGCCTTTCTGGTGACTTCGGACATTGGAAGTGACCAGAAGGTCAAGCTCAATTCCAGGTCTTCCTGAGACTTACAGGGTGGAACCTCACAGCTCAAGGGTAACACCTGTGGGGGTAGGGACTAGAGCCTGGCAACACTAGGTGGTGGTTGGGTGTGTTTTTCAATATAAATGTTGTTTTATTAGATTCTTAACCTTTAACATCATACGAAAATGAGGAAAACCAAACTGCCCTTGTGGCCCGCCCATCCCCACACCTAACTTTTCTTTAAAGCATTCCTTACCAGTAAAAATACTTGTCTGCAACTTGCTCTTAACAAATCGATCGTCTTTTATAATACATCGTTTAATGCAAATGTTGTTTACGGATGTCAACATAGCTTACGTAGGGAGCTGCCTTATACCGGGTCAGACCATTCATCCATCTGGCTCAGTACTTCTGAGTACTGTACCAGTCTTCCCCAACCTGGTGCCCTCTAGATGTTTGGGGCATCAACTTTCATCAGCCCCAGCCAGCATGGCTAGTCCCCAAATATCCGGAGGGCACCAAGTTGGGGGAGGCTGTTCAATACTGACTCTCCGGGTTTTCAGAAAATAGTATTTTCCTGCTCTACCTGTAGATGCCAGGGATAGATCCAGGGCCTTCTGCGAACAAAGCATCTGCTCTAACCCCGAGTCCAGTTTTCTTCTGAAGTAACAGTATTTATTTTCCCATTGAACAATTGTAGGTTCTTAAGAATTGGCTAGGGAGGCTTTTGCTGCTAACAACAAATTGTTGTTGTTGTTGTTGTTAATAATAATAATTTATTACATTTCTATACCACCCAATAGCCAAAACTCTCTGGGTAGTTTACAAAATAAGGGCTTTCGATCCACTTCCATTTATTTAACAGTATAAAATATGGGTGAACTGTGATAGCATGTCCCCATTATTTTCTGAAGCATACCTTTTACATGTTTCCAAGAGTCTTGAATATATTGGCAGGATTACCGTGCATGGATAAAAGAGCCTGTCTTGACACCATCTTTCTGGTAAAACCAATTACCTAAGTCCTGACGTATTCATGCTTTCTTTTGGTGGATTTAAAGAGGGAGAGAGAGATCAAGCTTTTCCTTTTAATCCCTTTTAACAAGGATCATTTCTATCTTCTCTCATGTGTTTCTCCCTATATTTATTATAACTATATTGGTGTCCACCACTCCAATGTGTGGTCATATTGGTGACCTGTGACACACTCACGACGGCAGCCCTCAGGTAAAGCGCTCACCTGTGTGTTCCACCCATGGCCTGTCATGGATAAACACACTTAGGATGCAATCCTATGGCTGCTGGACAGCGGCTAGACTGCCATAGGATTTTTTGTTTCTGGGAACTGAGCTTGGAGCTAGTGCTCCAAGGTCAGTTCCCACAAATCTGACCCCCCGGGACCTCGTAGGCGGCACGGTTCATCCCTGGCTCCGCGCTCAGAATAACAGTGCAGAGAGGCCAAGAAGGAGGCGTTCCTGGGGGCAGGGAGGGGAGGAGACCACGGAAGCACCGTTACGATGCTTCCTATGCGCCGTCTGCCCACCCCCCCGCTCCGAGATGCCCTGGCTAGAGAGCTGAAATTGGCTGTCTAGCCACAAATGCAAGGCAGCCAGAGTGCAGAGGAGAGGATTCCCTCTGCGCTCTGCCCACCCTGCATTGGATAGTCGGTCACCTCCGAGTTTGGGGCCAGCCAACTATCCCCATAGGATTACACCCTTAGTTTGTGAGTTGACCCATTTGTCTGCCGGCATTTGTTGGCCCTGACTCTGAGCAAATGTGGCACTGGCATGTTCAGTCAGCAGGCAAATGGACTGACTTCCATATTAAGTGCATTTTATATGTAATGTGTTACGGGTGGAATGCATACATGGGCAAGCACCTCACCCTTGGCCACCATGTTTTCTCTCTCTCACACACACACACACATGGAGAGATACTGAAGAACTGGAAGGAAAAGTGGTGGTGGTGGTAGCGGTTTAAGTTTTACGATCAGGGAGAAAGCTGGTAATGGGCCCCAGAGAAAACAGGTTACTACTTTGCTCCTGACTCCTCACCCTGAGATTTAACTCCTTTCTGTGGAGACCAAAACTTTGAGCCTTTGGATCAAAACTTCAGCATATCAGCCCATTTGCCGCAATTAACCCATATAGAATTATGGAGCCGAAGGAGGCCCTGTAGGCCATCCAGTCCAGCTCCCTGCTCGATGCAGGAAATACAAAGCTTGAGCATCCCCAAGAGATAGCTGTCTAGCCTCTGCTTGAAGACCTCCAGAGAGTGTTTGCCTGCAAGCCTTCTAAATCATTCATGCCATTGTCAAACTACTCTTGTCATTGAGAAGTTTGCCCCAATGTTCAACTGAAATCTACCCTCCTGTATCTTAAGCCCATTAAATCTAGTCTTGCCCTCTGGGGCAGCAGAGAACAAGTCTTTGCCCTCTTCTATGTGACAGCCCTTCAGGTCCCCCTTCAATCGTCTCATCTCCAGGCTAAACAAATCCCGTTCCTTCAATCTTTCCTCATAGGACTTGTTTTCCATACCCCTGATCATCTTGGTTGTCCTCATCTGGATCTGTTCCAGTTTGTTTATATCAGGGCTAAACTATATGCTGCATTAAATGTGGAACATGTAGCTGATCCTACCTGTTTTAATTTAGTGTAACCATGTAGGGCCCTGATCTGAATTGAGCCCACTATGCACAGGTAGCAGGGGTTAAGACTTCCTACTCAGCTGCTCTCCTTAGCCTGCGTGTGTGTGTGTGTGCGTGCACGTGTACGTGTGTAGGGGAGGTTTAGTGGGAAGTTTGAACACCCTCTGCCCCGGCATGTGATAGTCTTGATCCAGGACTAACACTAAAGTAAAACAAAAATTGGGATTCGCTACATGCTACGCATTTAATGTAACGTGTAGTTTAGCCCTTACTCTTAAAGTGCAGCACTCAGAACTGAACACAGTACTCCAGATGAAGTCTGACTAGTGCAAGATAATGTGGTTCTGTTACTTCTTGTGACCTGGAAACTATGGTTCTTAACCCAGCCTAAAATCGCATTAGCCTTTTTTGCAAACACATTGCACTGCTGACTCATGTTCAGCTTATGATTGACTATAATCCCAAGATCCCTTTCACATGTACTACTGCCAAGCCAGATGTTCCCCTTTCAATACTTGTGCAATTGATATTTTTTAACCCTAAAAGCAGAATTTTGCATTTGTCTCATAAACCGCTATGATGTAAAGAAAAGAGAGGAAAGGCACTTAAAAATAGAAATCTGACCATAGGGTTCGTGATGTAGCATTCAGTGTGTATTGTCTGATTGCATTCTAGTCCTTTTGGCTGAGTTAATCCTAAATGGAGTCTTTTGTAGAGGACCTGCTACTTAACTGTTATGCTTAGCTAAATAGGATCACAGTGTACTTTTCATTTGTATTGAATTTTCTCCAACATTGTTAACGTTTTTGGGACAGAGGGATACTGTGCTGTAAACCACAACAAACCTTCTGCTCATGTTCTACTGATAATGATGTTATTGGATGGTGAGCATAAAAAAATAAACATTTTGTACCTATAAATGCAGTTGACTTCAGTTTGACTTAGTAAATTTAAATTGGGTAGCTGGGCTTTCTTTTATAGCAACAAAGGAAGATACAGTAACAAATGAATACAACTTAGTATATCAGATGGCCATCTTTGGGAATGGGAACAGTTAAAAGAAAAACGCTCTAGCAACTACTTCAAGAATAAAAAATGCATTGTCTTTTCATTGCCATTTTATTTTCCAGGGTATTGTGCATTACAAATGTATTCTCAAAATCAGTCATGGAAATGTATGTGTTTTTAGCACAGTGACTTTCTTTAACAACTGGTGAAGTCCGAAAGCAGATTGTTAAGCTATTTTCCGCAGGAGAACCCGTTCACTATCTTGACCAGAGCTAGATCTACACTAGTGTTTTTTATGGGTACTGAAGTGCATTGATAATTGTTGGGGCACGTTACGCATTCTGTATACTGCTTTTCTAGCATTATTTCGCACTTTTTATTCTGTATTATTCAAAATACCACAACAGATGTCACAGTGTGTGTTTCGAGGTATAAATGTGCAAGAGGGATATAACATCACCATGATGTAAATGGGAGTGGTGTTGATTTTCTAACACGACCTTCGCTAACCTGGAGCTCTCCAGATGTTTTAGACTGTAAGTCCCATTAGCCCCAGCCCACATGGTCAGGGGTGAAGGGAACAGTAGTCCAAAACATCTGGTTGGGGAAGGCTGTAATCCAACAGATGGTTTCTTTTTCTTCCTTCGCCTGTGCAGTAGCAAATGCTGTGGGGATGCAAACCACATTGATGGAAACATCTCAGTATCACTGTAGTTTCACACTAGCTTTTACTGTAATACAGGATGGTTCAAATTGCCACACATGCAAAGATGTTGGTTCTCCTGCATATTAAAAAAGGTAAAGGTGTCCCCAACCAGTCGTGTCCGACTCTAGGGTGTGGTGCTCATCTCCATTTCTAAGCTGAAGAGCCAGTGCTGTCCGAAGACGCTTCTGTGGTCATGTGGCCGGCATGACTGAACACCAAGGTGCATGGAACGCTGTTACCTTTCCCATCGAAGCAGTACCTATTTATCGACTTGCAATTTCTTGCTTTCGAACTGCTAGGTTGGCAGGAGCTGGGACTGAAGACGGGAGCTCACTCCGTCACGCAGCACTCGGGTCTCGAACTGCTGTCCTGCTGACCTTCCAGTCTGCAGATCAGCGTCTTAACCACTAAGCCACTGCGGCCCCCTCCTGCGTATTGGTAGTTCTCAAATTCAGTGTAAGTTGTTTTTTTTAGAGGTTTTCCTTTGCAAGTATATGAAGCGGGCAGTGTGTGTGTGTGTGTGCATGTGTGTGTGTGGTTGTTGAACTTGGAGTCCTGGTATGATGGGTATTTTTATGAACTTTGGAATGAGAAGGCATTAGTCTGACAGGACTGGCATGGACTATCATTTGGAGAGTGCTGTGTTCAGAATTGGCCACTGAATCCTAAATGCTGATTGGTGCTATCAGGACAGCTTGCAGTGCTCCGTCTCTGCATCTCCACAGTGACTTTGCATAAGTAGTCATTTTTGTGGGCTTTTACTGGTGTTGCCATTACTACTTGCTGAACGAGATGTATTAATGCAGCAGTGTTAGAATTAAGATTGTGCATTTCATTTATACGACACTCTTCTTCCCAAGCGTCTGAGCATCGAAGGTACGATTCTCTAGCGATTTCTCATCCAGGCATTTTATAAGGCCAGATCTAAGTTAGCTTCTAGAATTTCTTCCTGTGTCTCCAAGGCCATTTTCTGGGCCATTCTCTGGATGTCCTGCACTTGTTAATACTTTTAAAGCTAGGATGCTAAGAACCACGAGTGGAGTTTGGCTCATGGAACAGGGTTTTCCCTGCTCCATGCAGTAGCATCTTGTACACTCCCCCAAAGCAGCTTCTGGGGTTTGAGGACCCTCTGGAATGGTGTTTAGCATAGCCCATAAAGCTGTAGCAACAGGGGGAAGCAGAACCCCTCATTGTGTGAACAGAAAGGTCCCATTGGATCCGAGGCTGTGTCTTCAATCCTAAATGCACTTACTAGGGAGTAAGCCCCATTCAACACAGTGGGGCTTTTTCTGAGTCAACATTTTTTTACTTAATTGTTTATTTAGAGTATTTTTATCCCACTCCTCAGCCAAAAATCCTCCCAGAGCAACTTAATCAGTAAAACAAGGCGTCCCTGCCCACAGGCTTACAGTCTGAAAGATTGTACGGCACACAAGGAAAAAGGAAGAGGGAGGGAAGAGGGAAAATTTAAGACTTTCAGCAGGGTTGGTGGAATGGCCCTGCCTGTCCCTCTCATCTCTCTCAATACAGCTTTGCTGGAATGGCTACTGGAGATGACATGCATAGGACTGCACTGTAACGTCTGATCGTCTGATGAATACTTTCTGAAATGGACAAAGAGTTCATTTGTACATTAAAAAAAAAAGCATTGCAGATATAAAGCCTCAGTTTAAAATGACAAATGTCTTCTTATCTAAGAATGGGCTTAGCTACTAAACGGGGCCATATGAAGTAAGTCTTTATCCTTTAGGGGTTACCTGGCTTCTTTCAGTTCTCTTTGAATTGCTCTTAGATGAAACAGTAGAACTGCACCACTATTGATCGCAATGACAATTCTAATCTGCTGATCACAAATAAGGTTTGGGATAACTCTGGGCACCCCACCCCCATTGAACACCTTGAAGGAAAGGCAACATAAGGATATGATAAATAATAAAGAACATTTGTTATTCACACTCTCTGAACTTCTATTATGCCCCTGCGACTGTAGCACTCAGCCAAATTATATGATCATAATCTGGATTTTTTTTTTTAAGGTGGTGGGGGTGCTAGGAGTATGGAAAGCCATTTTGTGTATCAAAAAGCTATTGATTGTAGCTGTTTGATTGTAGCTATTGATTGTAGCTGTTAGTTTAATATTTAAATGAATGTATGAATGCTGACAAGCCAATCAGCCAAAGTACTTTAATTTACATGAATGAAGTAACCCATGTAAATGGGACTAAAATGACTTTGAATTCACCTTAGGTGGGATGTGGATTGGTTTATGGATCACACAGTTTTCTTGAGTGTATCGTTGGTCTTCAGATTAATCATTTCTCCTAATACCGATTGAATGTTCCCCTTGCTTATGTTTTCCTGCACTTCCTCCACAAGAGGGAGGTATCAACAGGCTTGGGGTAAACCTGAAGTTTGCAGTAGGGATGTACAAGAATTTTGTTTCTGCTCACAAAACATGCAAGCATGCCATATTTGTAAGACTGAATGCAAGCATGAGCAGAAGAACGTGTCCGCCGAAAACGTTTGCAAATTCTCGAATGTGTGCTCGCATTTGATTTGTGCAAATTTCCCCATTCGCGCAAAATGAACAGAGATCACAAATGCGAGCCCAAATCAAGGAGAGATGAGCAATGGGCTGATGCTCAAAGAATCGTGGTGAGCCTGAACATCGGTCGTTTGCCCATCCCTAGTGTTCAGAGGTATGAAAATTTTAAGAGAAAAACAGCCCAATGATAACTCAGTGGTACAGAATGTCAGCGGAATGAGAGAGGAGAGGCAGCCTAACATTTGGGAGGGGAAATGGCAGGGGAAGAAAGGAAAGAAAGCCAGATCGGAGGGGGAATGGAATGGAGTGGCTGGAGAAGGAGGGGAGGGAGGAAGAGAGACACAGAGAACTACTCCAAACCATGTCATTGACTGGATAGAGTACCCTGGTTCATATTGAGAAGCTATTTTAAATGTTCCCAGGATCAGAAGTTAGAGCTTCCCATAAACATCAATGGAGACATCCAAGATTTTAATATAGATGGGACTGGGCACGAGTTTGTCCACACACACAAACACACGAAGAAAAAAAAGAGAGGGGAAAACCCAGGAGTGGCTGGAACCCCGAAAGACTCCACACTGTAACATTTTGTTGCAGAGCCTTACTTGTAATTACATAGGGCATTACATTGTAATTACATATCCAAGACTGCCGCTGTGCCTCTTCTTGTTCTGTTGCACCAACTGGACCAGCCTCTCGTGCACCAGGAAGCGATTGCTTCCTAAAGCATCCCTGGAAATGAGCAGAAACACTCATTTCTGGAATGGGACAGGTCAGCGGAGCTTCCTTCTGTGAGCTCCGTTGCCCTGCCCTGTTCCATCAATGACTGTTTCAGCTCATTTCCTGCTCCTTTGGGATCCTCTAGTTTCCCATTGCTTTAACAGTGGGCCTGCTAGCTTGCATGCAGCATTGGATAGTGCCCATAGTGTAGAGCAGCCTTCCCCAACTGGGTGCCCTCCAGGTGTTTTGGACTTCAACTCCCACTTGCCCCAGCCAGCATGGCCAGTTGTCATGAATGCTGGGAACTGTAGTCAAAACATCTGGAGGGCACCAGGTTGGAGAAGGGTGGTGTAGAGGTAATGGTTGACTGTTTAATTATTTTCTCTAGTGCAGTTTGGCTTGCCTTGTCTTCCCCCTACTCTATATAATTAGCTTTCATGTATCACAAACAATGGACGCAGAGTCATTTGTATTCTTAATGACTGTCATATTACTTTGGAGTACATGATGTTCTTTAATGTAATAATAGTAGGTTCTTTTCTTCTGCAGTTCTGCCATTGTTACTACATCTGTACACATATAACTGTCTGTTTTGTCTTGATTTTTTTTTTTTGTAAACTCCCTATATATGAGAATCAGTGATGCTGAAACCCTATAGGATTTTTGTGCACGCATGAAATGAGTGTTTACCAAGAATGGGCTGGAGTAACTGTTCATTTGTGCTGTGGAAACTTACTTTCCCACAGCCTGATATTAATGTATGCACATATCATTCCGATAATTGAAATTAGAAGCTTCTTAAAGGAGGAAGAAACCAATGGACAGAGACAGGGAGAGGGAGAGAGTAGTAGTTCTGTATATTCACATTGGCCCAGTTTGCATGTCACAGCAAGGCAGATTGATTTCTTTTTTAAAAAAAAATCTGGCTTACCGTGAATGCACAAGTATGCTCTGTCCCTCTTGCTTGGCTCCTTCTGCCAGCAGGAGTGGCCAAATGCAACCACTCTCCATCCATGGTTTGTTTAGCATGACATCCGAGCCAAGATCTCTGTCTTGTTGCTCTCCCAACAAGCTAGACTTATAAACAAGACTAAAACCTGATTTCCCCTTCATGGATCACTGCCTTGTTGTGGCGAAGGGGCTTGCGTAACTCAGTGAAGCCATAAGCTATGCCGTGCAGGGCCACCCAAGACGGACAGGTCATGGCAGAGAGTTCTGACAAAATGTGGTCCACTGGAGAAGGAAATGGCAACCCACTCCAGTATCCTTGCCTAGAAAACCCCATGGAACGTATCACAAGGCTAAAAGAGATGACACCGGAAGATGAGCCCCTCAGGTCGGAAGGTGTCCAATATACTACTGGGGAAGAGCAGAGGGTATTTCCAAGTAGCGCCAGAAAGAGTGAAGCGGCTGGGCCAAAGCCAAAAGGACACTCAGCTGTGGATGTGTCCGGTGGTGAAAAGAAAATCCGATGCTGTAAAGAACAATATTGTTTAGGAACCTGGAATGTAAGATCAATGAATCAAGGTAAGCTAGAGGTGGTCAAACATGAGATGGCAAGATTGAACATCGACATCTTGGGAATCAGCGAACTAAAATGGACAGGCATGGGCGAATTTAATTCAGGTGACCATCATATCTACTATTGTGGGCAAGAATCCCTTAGAAGAAATGGAGTAGCACTCATAGTCAACAAAAGGGTGGGAAAAGCAGTACTGGGGTACAGTCTTAAAAACGATAGAATGATCTCAGTACGAATCCAAGGCAAACCATTCAACATCACAGTAATTCAAGTCTATGCCCCAACCACTGATGCCGAAGACGCTGAGGTTGATCGGTTCTATGAAGACCTACAACACCTTCTAGAACTATCACCAAAAAAAGATGTCCTCTTCATCATAGGGGATTGGAATGCTAAAGTAGGAAGTCAAGAAATCACTGGGATAACAGGCAGGCATGGCCTTGGTGCACAAAATGAAGCAGGACAAAAGCTAATAGAGTTTTGCAAGGAGAACACGCTGATCATAGCAAACACTCTTTTCCAACAGCATAAGAGGCAACTCTACACATGGACATCACCAGATGGTCAATATCGAAATCAGATTGATTATGTCCTTTGCAGTCAAAGATGGAAAAAGCTCTATACAGTCAGTAAAAACAAGACCTGGAGCTGACTGTGGCTCAGATCATGAGCTTCTTGTTGCAAAATTTCAGCTTAAATTGAAGAACGTAGGGAAAACCACTAAACCATTCAGGTATGACCTCAATCATATTCTTTATGAATATACAGTGGAGGTGAGGAATAGATTTCAGGGATTAGACCTGATAGACAGAGTGCCTGAGGAACTATGGACGGAGGTCCGTAACCTTGTTCAGGAGGCAGCAACTCAATCCATCCCAAAGAAAAAGAAATGCAAGAAAGCCAAGTGGCTGTCTGATGAGGCTTTACAAGTAGCTGAGGAAAGAAGGGAAGCAAAAAGCAAGGGAGAAAGGGGAAGATATATCCAACTGAATGCAGAGTTCCAGAGAATAGTAAGGAGAGACAAGAAGGCCTTCTTAAATGAACAATGCAAAGAAATCGAGGAAAACAATAGAATGGGAAAGACTAAAGATCTCTTCAAGAAAATCGGAGATCTCAAGGGAACGTTTTGTGCAAAGACGGGCATGATAAAGGACAAAGAAGGCAGGGACCTAACAGAAGCAGATGAGATTAAGAAGAGGTGGCAAGAATACACAGAAGAACTATACAGGAAAGATCTTAATGTCCCTGTTAGCCATGATAGTGTGGCCACTGAACTTGAGCCGGACATCCTTGAGAGTGAAGTCAAGTGGGCCTTAGGAAGCATTACTAACAACAAAGCTAGTGGAGATGACAGTATTCCAGCTGAGCTATTTAAAATCCTAAAAGATGATGCTGTTAAAGTGCTGCATTCAATATGCCAACAAATTTGGAACAGTCAACAATGGCTGCAAGACTGGAAAAGGTCAGTTTACATTCCAATTCCAAAGAAGGGCAACGCCAAAGAGTGTTCAAACTACCGCACAATTGCGCTCGTTTCACATGCCAGCAAGGTGATGCTCAAAATCCTACAAGCTAGGCTTCAGCAGTATGCGAACCGAGAACTACCGGAAGAACAAGTTGGGTTTCGAAGAGGCAGAGGAACTAGAGATCAAATCGCCAACGTTCGCTGGATCATGGAGAAAGCAAGAGAATTCCAGAAAAATGTCTATTTCTGCTTCATTGACTACGCTAAAGCCTTTGATTGTGTGGATCACAACAAACTGTGGCAAATTCTTAAAGAGATGGGAATACCAGACCACCTTACCTGTCTCCTGAGAAACCTGTATGAGGGTCATGAAGCAACAGTAAGAACCAGACATGGAACAACCGAGTGGTTCAAAATTGGGAAAGGAGTACGACAAGGCTGCATATTGTCACCTTGCTTATTTAACTTATATGCAGAGTACATCATGAGAAACGCCGGGTTGGATGAATCACAGGTCAGAATTAAGATTGCCGGGAGAATTATCAACAACCTCCGATATGCAGACGATACCACCCTAATGGCAGAAAGTGAAGAGGATCTCAAGAGCCTCTTGTTGAGGGTGAAAGAGGAGAGTGCAAAAGCTGGTTTGAAACTCAACATTAAAAAAACGAAGATCATGGCATCTGGCCCCATCACTTCCTGGCATATAGAAGGGGAAGAAATGGAAGCAGTGACAGATTTTACTTTCTTGGGCTCCAAGATCACCGCAGACGGTGACTGTAGCCATGAAATTAAAAGACGCTTGCTCCTTAGGAGGAAAGCTATGGCAAACCTAGACAGCATAGTAAGAAGCAGAGACATCACCTTGCCGACAAAGGTCCGTCTAATCAAAGCTATGGTTTTCCCAGTAGTAATGTATGGCTGTGAGAGCTGGACTATAAGGAAGGCTGAGCGCCGAAGAATTGATGCTTTCGAACTGTGGTGCTGGAGAAGACTCTTACGAGTCCCCTGGACTGCAAGGAGGTCAAATCAGTCAATCCTAAAGGAAATCAACCCTGAGCGCTCATTGGAAGGACAGATGCTGAAGGTGAAATATTTTGGCCACCTAATGCGAAGAGAAAACTCTCTGGAAAAGACCCTGATGCTGGGAAAGACTGAAGGCAAAAGGAGAAGGGGATGACAGAGGATGAGATGGCTAGATAGCATCACCGATGCAATGAATATGAACTTGAGCACACTCCGGGAGAGAGCGCAGGACAGGAAGGCCTGGCATGCTATGGTCCATGGGGTCACGTAGAGTCGGACACGACTGAACAACTGAACAACAAAAAACCTGATTTAATGCATCTGGCTTGCTAGGAGAGGAACAAGCCAGAGATCTTGGTGTGGACGTGATGCAAAACAAACCGTGGACAGAGCTTGTTTAGCCACTCCTGCTGGCAGGAGGAGCCAAGTGGGGGGGAGAGAGCAATGTGCATAAGCATGCTTGCTCATTCACTGTAAACTAGAATATATTTCTTTACAAAATCTGGTTTACCATGATATGTGAACTGGCCCATTATATGTGATAGATTTTGCTAAGTTGTCAATCTGATATACAACAGAAGGTGTTGTGATTTACTCCAGTATTCCTCTCAGTCATGTATCACAGATTGTATCAGTGGGGGTGGCAGGTGATGATGTAGGCTTTTAAGAGAACTGATGCCTAGTTTTATTGTAAAACAGAAACATTTCCCCCTTCATCCCTTCTGAAATCTTTGCCTATGTAGCCAATGAAACTATCAAGCCAAGTCAGTGGTAATAGAGGATTGCTTACCTTTTAAGCAGCATGGCCAACAAATATGATTTGGATGTATCTATTTTTAACAGAAGCATTTCTTTACAGAAGCATTTCTCCACTGCTCCACTGCTCCACTCCACTTCCACTGATTGAAGAGACTATAAATGATGAAATACTATTTTGTTAAAGTTTGAACTGTTTGTTCAGGTCTAAACTTCATGATAAGCAGAGTTGAAGAACAGCCATATCTATTTATTTGTATCATTTTCAGACTTATAGGGTGAGGTATTTTGCAAAAAAAATGTTTTAAAAATTCAAGTAAACTATGTCTACTGGATCACCCCTATCCACTTGCTTGTGGATACTCTGATAGATTAATGAGACAGGACTTATTTTTGCTAAAGCTGTGTTGATTCTTCAACATGAAGACTAACTTTATCTTTAATAATGTTTTCCACCATTTTACTTGGAATAGATGTTAACCCACTGCCATGTAATTTCCTAGATCTCCCCCCACCGCCATTACCTACATGGAACAGGTGGCATTTCAGAGAAAACTATCTTGGAGGTCCTGGATTTCATCTTCCTGCCCAGGAATCTAACTACCGCACATCTACATGTCCTCACGGCATTGGTGCTGATGTCCAACCCAAGCACTATATGCAATGGCATCTGCTACCTTTGCTCCAAGTAAAGCAAGTCACCATGCAGTCTGCACCATGGATCAGTGGTGGAGCACATGCTTTAGATGTAGAAGGTTCCAGGTTCAATCCCTTGCATCTCCAGGTAGAGCTAGAAAGACTCCTGTCTAAGATGGAAGAGCTGCTGCCAATACTGAGCTAGATGGACCAAGGGTCTGATTAAGTACGCATCCACTGCTGGGAGTGCAGCCCCAATCACTGGAGGCATATCTCCGGTGCAAGATACCATCCACCTTCTGATCTAAACCACTTCCAGAGAATATGGAGGGTATTAGAACACCTATGTATAGGATCACACCAGGGCAGAAGCCATATGCTTTTCGTATGTGCCACTTGATTTGGATGATCTTTGTGGACTGTGTGTGCCCTTAGAGGAAGAGGTGTGTGACCATGCATCAAGCTGAGTTTGACTGACAGATGAAGTTAGTGGTGCTAGCTATTTTTAGTTTAGAACGAGCTTTCCTCATTCTAAGGTTATCACAGTTATAATTACATTTGAGCTTCTCCTTAACCAAAATAAGCAGCTGCTGGAGAATGAAAATTGTTCTCAAAGTGGCTGGGGATTATGATGCATTGAATGCACTAATCCATGTTTGATTAAGATGCTCTTGCCTTCCCACAGAGATAACTTGCTCTACATCTTTGTGTACTTGGGTCATTACGGAACAATATGCTATTATTCCTTCAAGTTTAAGATTACATCGTGCGCATGTGTGCGTTTGCTAGTTTTTGAGTATTTGTGCGAGATTTTCCTTTTGAATTCCTTTTGCAACATTCATGTTGACACTTTCAACACTTACTATTTTTCGTCTCGCTTCCCAGTGTGGTGGGGTATGTTCTTGGCTGCACAGCATACAATTTGTATTCCTCACACTTCCCTTCAGGCTACTCTGGGATCTCAACACATCTGTAAAGATGTCAGCCATATACTTTCACTGTGTAAAAAGTGTGAAATAGAACAACATTGTCTTTCTTGCTATTTGTTGAGGAAAAGGGGAACGGTAGCCAAGGGCAAAACCCTTGCCCACAAGCCAGTTGTAGACTTCCAGACAAATAATTTAGACATTACTGTATTGAACAGTTTACTGTATTGAACAGTTCAAGGTGTGTGAGAGAGAACACATTTATGCATCTTGAATGAAACACTAATCCAAATGGATTTTTCTTTGAAAAATTCCCTCACTGTAGTCGCACATTTCCTCTGAGAAAAAAGATCATAGAAATATTATATCTTCATTTATTTATGATTTTTTTTAATCTCAGTCTTCCTCCAAGGAGCTCAAGTTGGTGTAAATGGCCCCACCTTCTTTTTATCTTCACAACAGCTCTGTGATGTAGGTTTGGTGGAGAGTTTATGATTGGCTGGTCCACAGTCATCCAGTGAGCTTCTAAGAAACCGGGGTATATTTTTTCCTGCCTTGCCTGTGAAGTCTTTCCCTTTGACAGCAGATAAAATAGGTAATCAAAGCTAGCAGTTTCCAATGGTAATATTTTGGAGGGGAAAGAAACACGCTTATACCATGTCTAGAAAGGAAGCTTCTCTAGGACCATAGCATATTGCTCCCGTTTCCATAATCCATAATTCACTTGCTGGCAAAGAGTTCGCCCTCCCCCTCCCCCCTTAGCAAGTGCATTTGTCCAATAAATCTAGCTCACAAAGATCCCCTCCTCACTGGGCTTTTGCAGGAGATGGCAGCAGGAGCCAAGTGCAGCTTACACTTTGTGCAAAAGCCCAGGTGAGCGAGGGGTTGGCATAGGCCGCAAATATTGACTTTGTTATTGTGGGCCCTTCAAAATGCTGTTCTGTGTGAACGGTCTAAGTCAGTGCTTCTCAAACTGTAGGCCATGACTCACAGGTGTGCACCGATGTATTCCTGATTGGGCTGCACAATGAGGCCCCTTTTCTTCTTCTTTCCTGCTATTTCCAGGCCCTTTTCAAAATTTACTTTTGTTGGGTTGACTTATTATTATTGTGTAGTCCCATTAAGAGACAGGCTCCCTCCTGTCCTCCTTAAATTCTGTTTCGATTCATACTGCCTACATACCCCTCTATTAACATTAAACATGAAAACTAAACTAAAATCCTGTTGCGTGTTAACTACAGATGCAATATTCTTGCATTTTCTGTTGAACAGGGAGAAGGTAGAGCTTGGAAAATGGAGCTAGTTTTACAATTGGGCCTTGAAAGGTTGACTATAGGTGGGTCCCACTTTGAAATGGTTGTCAAAGGCTGGTTCAGTCTGGTACGGCACAGCCTTTGCTACTAACTTTGACAAATTTCTTAATCTGTTACATTTTGCACTGGGCTTTCAAGGGCTACACATGTATGAACAAATGGATCTGCCTTATGAGTTAGAATATGGACTCATCCAGCCCAGCCTTCCCTAACCGGGTGCTCTCCAGATATTTTAGACTACAGCTCCCAACATTCCTAACCCCAGGACATGTTGACTGGAGCTGATGGGAGTTTAGGGATGTGTGAGTCATCAAAACTCTGTTTTATGTGTGAATAAACTCTGTGTTATGTGTGAATCAGCAAAACTCTCTGGAGCTGATGGGAGTTTAGGGATGTGTGAATCAGCAAAACTCAAGCTCTCCCAAGTTCCTTGAATTCCATCTTGAAGCTCGTTCTGACTTGAATCTGGATCAGATTGCCAGCTTAGTTTTTTCTCTCTTTTCATATGAAAATCTGTGCGCATTTTCCCAAATGTATGCATCAGTTGTACGCATGTTTGAAATGTATGCATTCTTCTCCCTTTGAGTGAAGCGAATTTGTATGCATCTTTCAAAAGTACACATGCGCGTTTTCAAATGTGCTCATGCTGTTGAATGCATGGGGGGGGGGTCGTCTGTGTATCACACTGCAAGCTTGGAAATGTACAGACTTCGACTGCATCCGAGTCTGTCTTAGGTCTGGAAGGTGCGAACCGGATAAATCCTGATCAAAAATGGACTGAGATGAATTTCTTATACATCCCTAGAGCTGAAGCCAATACATCTGGAGGACAATGAGTTGGGGAGAGCTGATATAGTCCAGTATTATTTGCTCTGACTGACAGCAGCTCTCCAAGGGCATTGGCAGATGGGACTTTCCCAGCTCGATTACCTCTGATCCTTTCATGAGAGAAGCCAGAGTTGAACCTAAGATCTTGGGCATGCATCTCATCTTCTCTATGATTGGGCTGTGTCCCCCTTTCCAATAATAGAAAATAAATCAAGGCTGTAATAAATCTTTGATGGCACACTGGACGAGGGTTTAAAACCGTGTTTATGGGGGTATATTTCCCAAATGAGCCCTCTTTTGAAAGGATAGAGAAGTACTTCAGTGTATTTATGTATTTAATCCTCTACTGTTTTGCTTAGCCTGCTTCTCACAAGAGTATGCAATACGACTAAAATGAAGTACAAATGTATCTTAGGTTCTGTAGAAATGGCACATAAACCTCTGTATTACTAGAACAAGCTCATGTTCAGTCATGTCCAACTTTATTAAAGTTTAGCTTCATCGAAAACCTAATCATGCGAGGGATTCCTACCAATACACATTTGAAAGGTATTGCAGAAATTTGATCTGAAGTCTTTAAAAAACGTAAACACTGGAGATCTGGGTCTAGATAAGGCTCAGGCAGAGATGAGTTAATCTCCAAGGAATTTTGAGGAGGAGGTGTGGGATGAGAAGGAAGGGTTCACAAAGAGTTATCTGCCTCTCCTTTAATTGTACATGTTCGTTCATGTATCTGTTTTCAAAACTAATTGCTTGACATTAAAAGTTAAAACGAGAGTGCACTCAAATGTCAATAATTTCCTTTGCCCTTCTTGAAAGGTCTGAAATATTTTTCATTAGTAGGTAAAGACATGCATTTGTATCAGCCCCTTGTCTCCACAAAACTCCTTTCCTAACTTCTAATCTAAATCATAATTTTCTGAAGGTCATGAGCATTTGCTTAAATTGATGTGCTGTGTCTTTATTAATTCCCTACCACCCCCCAAACCCTTTCTGTGTCCTCTAGTTAATATGGCAGTCTCTATTCTTTACCTCCCAGCTTTCTGTTAAAACAGAAAAGGTTGTGTTTAAAATCTGTGGAGAAAGCCTTGCCTTTTGGGACCTAATCCAGCAGTTTCCTCAGTACTCCTCTTGCTAACACTGTTTATGTCATGAATAGAGGCTGTGTTGTGAAATTTTGAACCTATTTTTAGGGCATTCAGTAGAAATTCTGTTCTCTGGCAACATTTCCCATCAAGATGTCAAAGTTGCACTGCTTTTCCCTCTTTCCGTTGCAGTGTTTGTATGGTGAGATCTCAAGTTTATTAAATTATGCATGGTCCCTCTGGCTTCATGTGATATCCATATTTTTTGGCTTCTAGCCATGTACTTTACTTAGAAAACCCTCTTTGATTTCCCTGTTTCAGGAGAATGACGAGGATTAAATATTCCTTCATGTTATTTTGAGTCTTTTTATTTATGTTGGGGAATATTTGTAAACTTCAATGCAGGTGGGAGCATTTTCTGCCAGAGAGCATGATGAAGATGAGTGATGTTATAACTCTAATTAATCACGTATGATTAATATATGGCCTGATGGGCTTTAAGTATTTCTCACTGGATACTTACTAAAGGCAATGGATTGGATCCATACTTCCTGTGAGTGGGATTCCACTCACTGGAGCTCCTGTTGGAGGAAGGGGGATTGTGATTTTCACCAATTCTTGCTACAGCCTCCTGAAAAGCTGCTCTGGATGGGTGGGGGACTCTCTGGAACTATATGGGAGGTGGCTGTGCAGGGGGCTGCAAGGGGAAGGGGGAATTGATGGAAATCGCTCCCCTGCCCCAACCGCTCACAGAAGGGTAAGTCTGGATCCAGTCCTGTGCATGAAAAAAAAAAAGAGTATACAAGTCGTATTTTTTTTAAAGCATGTGTTTTTCCTAGTGCAAAAATTATAACTTTTCTCCTGTTTACTAGAAATTACATTAATTCTTAATTTGAAGAGTTTATTGTTTCAACATATTTAAATGTATAAAGCTGCCTTAGATCCACTAGTCCATCTAGCCCAATATTGTCTATCCAACTCTCCAAAGTCTTTTGCACCCTTCTATCTAAGATCCTTTCAATGGGGATTTAACCAGTGACATTATACATGCAAAGCATATGCTGTACTGCAGGACTATGAACCCTCCTGGTTCTAGCTTGGTGATGTTGTGCTTTAATTTTGACTTATGTGCAGCATGCTCCTAAATGTGTGCGTTCAGAAGTAAATCTGATGGATTGATTTCAGTGGGTCTTTTATCCCAGTAATTATGTTTTAGGAAATTTCAGTTTCCTCTCTTTGTTTTCTGTTTGTTTTTGTTTTTCAGAACTAGTTTGTTCTGCAAAGGTTATCAAACCAATTCCCTCCAGTTTTAGAATGTTGCTGGCTTTTTGCATCTAGGGGCCAAATCCCAGCACCAATGGGAGCTTTCCTCTTGTTCCGACTGGGATCATAGCAGAGGCAAAAGTTAACACCCACGCACCCTGCCACAGCTTGAATCCTGCTCCTCACCCCTCATTGCCTATTTGTTTTGTTTTTTAAAAATAATCAGGCATGCAAGGCCAAATCATGTGACAAACGTTACACCAAGTTTGTCTCTAGATGGGTCATTATTTGGCAGATTACAGGTCCTAAACCCTGCTTATTTCACTTGATAGGAAGGTCAGAGAGCGTATAGCTTAGTAATAGGTCACAGGCTTTGCACAAAAGAGGACCAAGGTTCAGATCAGCAGGGCTGGGAAAGACTTCTGCCTGAGAGCTGCTGGCAGTCAGAGTACTGACTAGGTGAATGGCCTGGCTCAGTATAAGGCAGAATCATATGTCTAGAATATTTATACTTCTGTAAGGAGATGTAAGGGGGCCGCAGTGGCTTAGTGGTTAAGACGCTGAACTGCAGACCGGAAGGTCGGTGACAGCAGTTCGAGACCCGAGTGCCGCGTGACGGAGCGAGCTCCTGTCTTCAGTCCCAGCTCCTGCCAACCTAGCAGTTCGAAAGCAAGAAATTGCAAGTAGATAAATAGGTACCGCCTCGGTGGGAAAGGTAACAGCGTTCCGTGCACCTCGGTGTTCAGTCATGCCAGCCACATGACCACGGAAGCGTCTTCGGACAGCGCTGGCTCTTCAGCCTAGAAACGGGGATGAGCACCGCACCCTAGAGTCGGACACGACTGGTTGGGGACACCTTTACCTTTACACCTTTTAAGGAGATGTTAGTGAGCCCACATAAGCAAGACTTGTGCTGCCACTTCAGTAGTCACCGTGTGAAAATGCATGCTGTGATTTTTCTTTAGGGAGATAAGTTTTGATTTAGATCTGCAGCTTCCATTATCTCAGGCATTCTGACTGATACATTTGATACAAAGATTTGCATGTAAACTAGTGCTTTTCTAAAACTGTAGATAATAAACTGTGGCAAGAGGAATGCTAATGAAAGGTATACTTTGGTTCCTTATCGAGGTTTTTTTTCTCTCACTGATAAGGAACCCAAGTATTCCATTCATTAAATTAATAACATCTCTCTGATCTTTGCTGCTTTACATTCTAACAGCCAAAGTTTAATGTCACTTTGTTTTCGTTCCAGGCTGATTGTTCTATATAATGGCAAAACCATATGAATTTAACTGGCAGAAGCCAGTTCCATCCTTTCTGCAAGATGGAGCTGTGTTTGACAGATATGAAGAGGTAAGGAGTCTTCCTTAATATCCTCCAGACACAAAACATTGAAACCTCAAGTCTGAAGACTAACAATGAGTGTTTGCCTCTAGTCACTAGAGCTTCATAGATAGGAACGTAGGAAGCTGTCTTATTCCGAAATGCAACTCCAGAGAGCTACTCCAAAAATGAATTCAGCCCTTGGTTTGAAATATGATTTCACCTACAGCATTATTTTGACCAAATCCTTTAATATTATAATGTTTAATATGGTGTTTGGGTGAAAAATACTTTTGTTTAAAGCCATCTCGTCACTAACAGATTGCATGTTACAGAGGTAGCCATGCTTCTAAAATTCCCTCCCTCTGAACTTCGCCCCAGATTTTGGTGTGTGAAATAAATAAGTCCTAGTCACTGAGCAGCACTGATGATTAACAGTGTAATTCTTTACATGTCTATTCAGAAAGATGTCCCATGTATGAGTGTATAGGATTGCATCCATAGATTTCCACTGTTCTGCTGGCATCTTTGGATGTCATAAAGACCACTGACCATGCACAGTTGGATCTAGCTGCATTTTTCCATTGCTGCTGCTCACATGTGTTTAATTTTTTGGTTCTTTGCAGATAAGCCACATACAAGTGATGGTGCGCATTAAAATTAGGGATACATGGATTGTGTAAAATCTCTTCCATCTATCTTTCATGGATTGTCAGGCACTTTTCATTCTATTATCCACCCATCACTGGAATCGGATTTTTTTATTTCTAAATTTTTGCAAATGTACATCGCGCATGTGTGGAAATGCACAAATCCCCCCATGCGTATTTTCATGCTTTAGCCTATGGGGGAAATGCACTGGGCTTTTTTATTTTGCATATTTTTCTACAACAAAATTTGTGCAAAATTCAGGAAAGTTAGAAAACTGGTCTGCAAATCTGCAGAATCTGCCCAACAGGGGAAAAGCCAGTCTGCTGTGGAATCCATGGGCTGGATTTATGACAGTCTCAACCCATTTGGTTCTGTTGTGGATTTCTCTGACATCCTTAATTAAAATACAGTTTGGTTGGGTTTTTGGACTAATAATGGAAACTGCAGCAAGTGAATTCAAGCTCTGTTACCATCCTTGAAAACTGAGAAATGCATATAGGGAAAAACACTTCACCAGACAGCAGTATAACGAAATCCAGGAAAGGCCAGGCCAGTTCCATCCCAATTGAAATCAGAAGATGCACATTCAAGAGTGGCTTTAGAAAGCTGATTATTCCACTCCAGCAAAGCACACTTATTACAAGATCATCCAGTGTGATTTGCATATCTGTGTAAATTCATAAAAAGAAATAGTCCCAAGGAACGTGGAAAGGAACATAGCGTGTTTGCAAAAGATAAAATTTAGAGCATGCTTTCCTTTTATTTAATCATGTGGTCAACATTCCTTTTAGAAATAGATAACTGGACATTCTGTTTGTTTAACTGAATTTAACAGGCGGGCATTGTTTGGTGTTTTAACAAGCTTCACATAAACAGAATCTTTGGTTAATCTATCCAGCACTTGTTCAATTAGCTTGAGGCTCGATTTAACAAGACAAATAACAGATTTTTTAAAAAATCCAAATAAATCCCTTTAGTAATATTTTTACTTCATTCTCTAATCTCTTGAAATGAAGAAAAGATATTTTTAAACATGGAGGTTTGCCAAGACAGATAGAGGCCTTGTATACCCATATTCGTGGCGGCAGCAAATAAGCTAACGGGCTTGCTAAATGTTTGTTGGTTGCAGAAGGATTCTTCAGCACTTCATTCCCCCTCCCTGTTCCACAAATAGTGTCCCCAAAATGTAGAGTTCAGCTGGTACTAGAAATAAGCAGATGGGTTTCAGTCTAGTCCACTTGAGCATAACACCCATACATGGAGGTAACTCCATAGCACAGGCATAGGCAATGTGGAACCCATGGGCACCATCTGCCAAGGTAACAAGATTTCCTACTGACAGCTGGGATTGCTTCAAAGCAATATGAGGCCTCTGGCTACTCCCATCTTTTCCCATAAATGACCCTGGGCTACACATGGGGCTTAGGAAATACATTCTTAAGAAAACAAGATGGCAGGTGGCTGCAGGCCATTGCTTTCGTCTGCAGGTGGTGTCCAGGAAAGTTATTCAAATTACCAGATGTGCCCTCAGGCCCAAAAAAGATTGCCCACCCCTGCCATATGATGTGCTGGGAGTTATAGTTCAACACATCTGGACATCACCTGGTTGGGGAAGGCTGCCACAGCACATAACTGAACTCCCCTCTCCTTGCTGCCTGTATTCAGGCAACATGGAATGCAAATCCTGGGCTCATCTCTCATGTCCTCATCCATTCGTCCATCCATCCGTCCGTCCTCTCAGTCAAGGATCGAGCTCCTATTCCGCAAGCTCCTGTTCCTCGACTAAGGGGAGGGGAAAGACTCCATGGGGATGTGATAGGCACGCATAGGAGACTTGCCATTCTCTGTAACTGCCTGGTGTGTGGAATGCCCATGTGCGCATCTGAAGTGGTGGTGGGAAGATAAAATTGGCTCTATGTCCTATGGGAATTCCTCCACATGCGCAAGTGGTACCCATGCTGGAGTGCATTGAGGCCACATTTAGTGTGTTGAATAAGGTCTTTGGGAAGGAGGGCTGACCACTTCTGTGAACATTGATGTGCAAGTGTTTTGTTCTGGGTGGACAAGTGCTTTTCTAACTCCTGTAATTCCCTTAATTCTTTCCATACATTCTTCTTTGGGTAAATTGTTTCTTATATAGCAGCCAATGGTGAAACCAGGGGGGACAACAAAACTTTATCTGGAGAAGAGGAATGTTGTGGGCATATGTGCCAGTTAAAATGCAGGCATGTTAACACGTTTATCACTTCTCAGTATTTAGAATTAAGAGCCACAAAAGTTGCAAGGTTAAGAGCTTAGAGAAGAAACAAAATCCATAATGGGTATTTTAATGCTCTCCAGATGCTGGAGACAGAAGTTCTGTTCATGAGAAGACTGCTTTAGGTTCCAAATAATTGCCTCTATATAAAGTTGAAATGGTTGGTGCAAACAGCGGTTTGTGCTGCTGCTGCTAAAAAATTACCCTGTGCCTTGCTAGTGCAGCAAGATGCTTTAGTACTGCTTCCATGTAGGATAACCTCCTTCAGTTTGGGAACACTTGACTCAAGGAGCCCCAACGGTCACTTGAGGCTCATGCTGCCTGTGCTGGGTATTCATTGTACCCATTATCACATCACACAAGCATAGACTTGCCTTGGCTTTTTCTAATGCAAAATGTGGTTTACAATGCATATTCTGGACACATGAGGTTTTTCTCTGTCCTCCACATGTCTGCCAACCTGCACCATGGTACAGGGGAGTGGTGGAGGTGCTTCCACCAGCATGTGGCCAAGGGGAGCTGCTATGCTGCTTTAGCCAAAAGGTGTATCCCTGAATCTCCAGCAGTGTCTCCCAGCCCACTTGTATTGTTTCTGTGTAATAAATGTATTTATTTATTTTTGTCAAGCCGTTTCCCCCTGCTCTTCACCTGAACAGGGCTCCCAGAGCAGCTTACAAAGAGCAGTAATAAGAGAGTCTTACCATCTAAAAGACACAACAGAAAAGGAAAAGGGATTTGGAGGGAAAAAATAAATGGAGGCCCTAGTTCTTAATTACATACTTGGTTAGCTTCCAGCTATCAAAACACCTTATCAGAAGTAGCAACGCAGCTGAATATTGACCTTACAGGTTGGGGCCTTGGCCTTCTTGGGCCTAGGAGAAATCTGCCGGCTCCTCATCAGTCCCTCTATGGAAAGTAAGTCTCAGGGGGATCCAGATAACACCTGCACCCTCCCCCCCCAAGCAGATGAGTGAAGCTGAAAGCTACTAATCTTGAGCCACCTTTTGCACCATAAGCCCCAGATAATGGGTGTGAGTGTTACCCCACATAGCACAAACTCATAAAAATGGGGCCACATTTTGCCTTTTGGCTGCTTTGTCAGACAGTGGCTCCATCTAGTCCAGCACCCTGTTTGCAATAGCGGCCTGCTAGATACTTCTAGGAAGCTCTCAAGCTGGCCATGGTAGCCACAGCCCTTCCTCACTCTTCTTCCTCACGCCACCAGCAACTGGTACTCAGAGGCATATTGTCTGAACCTGAAGGTTTAATTTAGCTGCTAGGCCAAGGGTAAGCAACCTGCTGTCTTCCAGCTGTTCTGGACTACAACTCCCATAATTCCTGGCCATTGGTCATGCCGTCTGACAGTTATGGGAGTTGTAATACAACACATCTGGAAGGCACCAGGTTGCCTACCTCAGAGCTAGGCTAAGTCCCTTCCAGTTTCTACATATTGCAGAGACCTGCCTCAACGAAGCAAGTGAATGGTTGGCCACCCTTATTCCATATGGTGCAGAGTGACCTGGAGGGCACCATGGGAGTTATCTGCATGAGGCGCTGCCCTGTTTGTTTGTTTGTTTATTGCATTTTTATCCCGCCTTTTTTCCTCTTGCAAGGAACCCAAGGCGGCTTACATTATCCTCCTCCTCCTCTCCATTTTATCCTCACAACAACAACCCTGTGAGGTAGGTTGGGCTGAGAGTCTCTGACTGGCCCAAAGCCACCCAGTGAGCTTCCATGGCTGAGTGGGGACTAGAACCTGGATCTCCCAGCTCCCAGTCCAACACTCTCGCCACTACGCCACAGCCTAAGAATCCTGTGTAATGCTTGCTGACTGTAATAGTAGCCCAGCTGCTGCCTGTGATGCAGCAGGAAAAGTGGAGGGGGCTGTAGGCCTGATTCTTGGGGCTCTGAAATGTAGTACCAGTTGTAGGATTTGCCTTTTCAGCCTCTCTATATTTGGGATATTATGATGTTTAAAATGTTTTGGTTCTGAACTAGAAGGGGGGCGGGGAGGGTGGGTAATCTGTGTACTTCTTCAGTTATTTCTTGACGAGCTGAATATTTCATTTTTCTCCTTCAACAGGAATCTTTCGTCTTTGAACCATGCTGCCTCTTTAAAGTGGACGAATTTGGGTTTTTCCTAACATGGAAAAGTGAAGGGAAGGTACAATTCACAGTGACTGCAAGGCCATCATTGTCTGTGTGGAACGCTTACATCCCCCATCCTAGAAGCATGCACTGAATATTTGTGATAAGGCTCATGCTGTCTGTTCCATTGTGAGGCATTACTCCTACATCTCTGGGCCACAGGCTGCGATCCTAAACACACTTACTAGGGAGTAAGCCCCACTGAACACAGTGGAACTTACTGCCGAGTAAACACGCATAGGTTGCACTGTTAATTTGGTGAGGGGAAATCCGCACCCAGAACTGGGTTTCCCGTGTGTTCCTGATCTCCGCCTCATGATTTTTGTCTTAGCTGGGGAGGAGGAAACAGTTCAGGCACCTCTCTTGCCCCAACAATCATCTGCTTACTGAAAGGAAGGTGTGTGTGGGTGAGATTTGTTGAGCACAACTGTGTTCACAGAAGTGTGTAAAGGGGTATAATTGTATAGAAGTGTGCTAATGTGCTTGGCTTGACAGTGGTCTTAGACAGGCTTCACCAACCTGGTGCACTCCAGATGTGTTGGACTACAACTCCCAACGTGCCCCAGCCAGCCATGCTAGGATTTCTACTCCAACACATTGGAGGGCACCAGGTTGGGGAAGCTCTGGTCTTAGAGATATGTAATCCTGCTGCTGTCTAGCTGCCTCTCTCCATCCCCTTCTGTGATGATGGCTGTTGGGGAGTGCATAGCAACAGCCCATCTTTGTTCCCTTCTGTCCTCCTCTCATGACATCATCCTGGTGCAGCCATCATTTCACCCCATCCGGTGTATTTGATGTTGGGAGGTGAAATAAGGACTTTGAGTCTGGTAAGCAGATGCTAAATTTCTGTAGTTCTGTAACTATTTCGACGTGGTTAATGTTTTAATCCTTTTAGGAGTAACGATATCACTGGTCCGCATGCTTTAACCCAAGGTTGGAGCACCCGTGGCCCTTCAAATGTTGCTGGTCTCCATTATCTCTGGCCACTGGCCATGGTGACTGGAGCTGATGAGATTTGGAATCCCACAGGTCACAGGATCCCCACCCCTGTTTTAACCAAAATTAATAGAATGTGTACTGCTTTGTATTAATTGTGTTTGTGAATTCTATTCATTTTTTGCTTTTGTTACATTTCCTGTTTCAGTATGTTATGTATTACATCAAACCTTGGAGCTTAAGAGCTGTTCCCTTTGTTGTTCCAGGAAGGGCAAGTTTTAGAATGCTCCCTGATCAACAGTATTCGTGTTGGAGCAGTGCCAAAGGTATTTTTCTAATTTTGTTTTGTAATATTGTTTTAAACAATAGGTGTTGGGTTGAGGGCCAGTAGTGGAACTTTTTTTGTAAATTTACTACCTACAAATGTCAAATGCCCCTGAAAGCCTGGCATCTTCGAGGGCCACAGAATTGGGGGGGGGGATGAAATCCTGCATAAACCTCATCTTTTGATATGCAGTGGATGGCTGAGGGGAAAAAAATGTCTGTGAGAGGGTATGCTCCAGCTATTGTTAAGCATTTTTAAGTTCTGTTGATTTCAGTGGCAGAGTTTTAAGCTTATGCTTTAGTTTCCCCATTTAAATCAGTGGGACTGGAAAGTGTTTTCCTCTTGGCTAGATCATTTCCATTTGTTTTTGTTGTTTTTTTTAAAAATTACATGGCTATTATGAAGACAGTTATTTAATTAATATGCATTAGTTCATTGGCATTCTGATCCCAATGAAGATGTTGCCATGCAAATGAGCTTCCTTAAATCTGGAAAGAGACTCTACATCAAAGTAACATGATAGTGTCTATGCATGCTTTCCCTAATCTATCTGTTCCTTCAATTCTGGCTTATACCCAGTCTCTTGAGGCAACAGGATGGTGATCTGTTTCTTAGACTGATCATCTTTTATTAATTCTTCTCGCATAGCCTTCCTGTGGCTGCTCGAATAGCCAAGTCTGCTGCTGGCACTAAAGCTCCATTTTCTGAAAATGTAGATTCGTATCCATAGGCTTATCAGAGGACAGATACATATGGCCCACTGTCAGTGATTAAAGGTGGAACCTGTAACAGTGAAGTGGTCATGGCTGAGGGAATTACCTCATGAATACTGAAAATTTTATGAAAAAGAAGGTGAACTCTACCTGAAAAGGGATTGTGTGGTGTCAAAGGGACAATTGAGCACAGGGAAGATGCTGCAGACATATTTGTATGGTATAATTTTGGCCTGAACTATGATTGGAGTATCTCACTTACATAGGACTGGTGCAGACATAACACTGGAATCATGGTTATGATTCCATAACCAGCTCTTGAGGGCAGAGCATTAGTGAAGTACCACCAATTATCTGGCCCATAAGGGTTTCACCTTATGAATCAAGCCTTTGTATAATCAGATGTATTTAAAACATTCAGATCTGCCTTCGTATTTCAGTGACACTATTCAACAAGCAGTTGTGAAGTGAAGATTTTCTAATAGTAACCTTGAAATGCTGACAAAAAAATTAAGTGAACGTGAATAAGGAACTTCACAGGTTAAATATTTGGAACAACAACAACAACAAAACGGAATTCCTTTCTGTTTTTAGCCCTGGATGATCTAACAAGGCATTCGTTGCGTTTTACAGGATCCAAAAATGTTAGCTGCTCTTGAGGCTGTTGGCAAAGTAGAAAATGAACTGGAGGGACGTATAGTGTGTGTCTGTAGTGGCACGGATCTGGTGAACATCAGCTTCACATATATGGTAGCGGAAAGCACCGAAGAAGCCAAGGTATTGCAGTTACACACAGCTTGTGGGCTTTGCTGAATTCTTCTTCCGTGTCAGGGGGTTTCGTCTCTGAGGGCTGCATGTGTTGGCTTGGGGGCCGTGTGCATGCACACACACGCACACGCACACCCCAGCGATCCTGGGGGAGGGAGTGGAGAGCCTTCTCGCTACCCTCTCCTAAGCAGTCCTGATATAGATTGCTTTTTCCTCACTGGTAGCAGCATCGGGAAAAGAGCGATCTGTGTCAGGAATGCTGGGGAGGGGATGGAGAGAAGGGTAGTCTTATGGGAGGAAGCGCAGTTACGGTCTTGGGGGCCACAGGTTGTGGGCCCCTGTTCTATGTAAATCCCTTGTGCTCTGCTGAAGGATAACAACCATTCATTGGAAGAGAGATCTGGTGAAGTTAAGGGCAGAGAGCACATACTGCCAAAATGAGCTAATTTATCAAATGAATTAAGGCAGTGCTTTTCAGGTTCGTTGGGTGTTTCCCCCGTGTGGGAAAATGTTAGAATGGCAACTTAGGAAATGTGCAGATGTGCGATAAAACGTTAAATTACAATTAGAGATGTTATCTGTAACTTTTTGAAGAGCTGGACTGCCAGGAGACTTGTTAAATAACACTTAAGCCTCATCTTTCATTGGGAAGGATAAATAAATAAATAACTATAAATGAGTAAGATTATAATCTTGAATTATTACTCTTTTAAAGGCCATGTTTATGTCTTTATCCATTATGAGCTATGGAGCTTGAATGGAAAAATAAAACATCTGATGTTTGATAAAGTGGGCGGGGGGGATCTAAAAACACCAGGGGGGCAATCTTGTGGTCCCTGGGAGGCTATTTCAGGGGGCCATATGATACCACAGACCTCCCTATCTTTCCGCAGAAGTCCTCTGTCGATAGTAGCAGACGTTTTGCTGCTGTGGCTTCCCTGGTGGTGCTCCATGGCGGTGAGGGTTAAAATGGGGCATTCCAGAGCAGTGTCAGGGTGGATGACAGGAAGGCTTTGGTTCCGCTGGATCCAAAAAGCCTTCCTTCCCTAGACGTGTCCCCAGAACTATGGGGCGGGGGGAACCATGCCAGTCCTGGAGCTGGTTGTTATTTCCCATCCCACTGAAAGCAATTGGAGGAAAAATAAACAAAAGGAAAAGCCAGTGTCAACAAATAAGGGGGGGAACCAGCCCCCTTCCTTCTGCTCTGGCCAGCAGGGCTTAGGAGGTGGTGGTTTTTATGCCATGGATTCTCCTGTCACCACCTCCATAGGATTGTTCTTGCTGATATTATGGATATTTGGATTAAGGGCATATGAGCAGATGAAGCCGTCATATTTTGAGTCAGATCGTTGGTCCTTCCAGCCTGGCTCTCCAGGGCTTCAGTCTTTCTCAGCCTTGCTGCCTGAAATCCTTTAACCACAGATTCCAGGGACTGAGACCAGGAGCTACTGCATGCCATGCATGTGGGCCCTGCCCTGTTGGTTCCCCTGCTATGAGTGTTATATTGCCATCTTTTTAATTCTGCTATGCCATCCTCTAATTACTTTACCATTTAAAAACTTGTAATCCTGTTTCTATGATGATGACAATCAGGACCAAGAAGTTTTCTATATGGAATTCTATGCAGATATTTTTGATTTACTGTAGCAAAACAGGCTCAGTATGGCCTGCTCCCTTTTTGGAGACACAGAGTTGGATCCAGCTTTAGTCATACTTAGAGCAGACCCATTGAAATCAGTGGGCCTTAAGTGAGTCATGACTTTGTCCCATTGATTTCTTTGGGTCTGCTCAGAGTATGATGAAATCTGGGTTCAGTCCACAATATTAAGGGCTATGAATCCAAGATTACTTTCAATAAATGGTTTTCCTCAGAAGATTGTTTATGCGGGTGACTCAGGTTACTGTGTGATTAGTAGCCACATGTGGTTGTTGAAGTTTTTCAGTTGAATACTCAGCCTGTGGGAGGAGATTCTCATCAGGACAGCAGTGCACGGGGAGAGAAGGCTTAACTTTCCCTTCCACAGCTGTGATCCTAACAAAACCCACCTCACCATGCTACAATCAGCAGTAGAGAAAGGTCCCACTGGCACAGAGTAATACATTTTCTAAAAACCCAGATGTGGTTTCTAACTGTGCAATAAAAGTAACATCTAATTTGACCCTGAGTTTGATTCCTAGAAGCATTTATACACACAGCATTCTGAGGTCATTATAAGGTGTCTGGACATATTGTATAGCGGATAAAGCAGAAAACCAGGTGGATTCACAAGAATATAAAAAAGATTCCAGTTACATAATTTGGTTCCATGTTATTAATGGATTGCCATAACCTGTTCTCCAAGCTCGCTTACTAACAAGGTTCCATTGGAACCTAGAACTTCTTCTCCAGTGTAATAGATCATGAGACCCGATCAGTAAGCACCAATGTCTTTTTTAAGGGGATGAACACCTCTTAGGCCTGTCCCCTTGTACAGGGAAAGTACAGGGAAAGCTAATGGGGCCATATTCATCCCATTGCATATTGATGTGAGAAGTACCCGTGCAATTTTATATGCACACACAAAAATAGCTACGGACTGACTGCCAGCTTAATTTTGGTTTGGTTATGAACATTATGGTATGTATGCATATCAATTTGTGTGGGGAAAAGATAGCAATCTCAAGAAGATGTTTCTTTGGGGAACAAAGTCTAACTCAAATAGTCCACCAGGGAAAACATAAGCTTAACTTAATGGCCAACAGCATTTAATGGCATCTTAAACTCAGACGTATTTCCCAAAAAACTATTAACATTTAATGGGCAATACTTCTGTAGTCATTGATATGAATGTACTGTGATTATGGCTTGGTTAATATACTTTATGTAACACAAATGCTGTTGATTGTGAAGTGGAGTGCTTCTGCAGTTCTCTTTTGAAGTGCTGGCATTGAAGGGCACAGTAGGGCTGTTTGGGTTTTTTCATAAATTAGTCTTTACGGCAAGGGTGAGTAACTTGTGGTCCTCCAGATGTTGATGCAGTACAGGTCCCATCATTCCTGACCATTGCCTGTACTAGCTGGAGCTCATGGGAGCTGGAGTCCCAACACATGCTGGAGAGACCCTGCTTAAAATTATCCCCACTGAATGCTTGAGGGTTTATTTTAATGATAATTTGATCATAATTGGAGACACTACGATGAGGGGATTTAGGCATAACTGACCTTTTTTTAACCCCTTGTTTAGGTGGGATCCATTTTAAATAAATGTCCAAGTGTAGACAAAACAAAATCCATTAAAAATGCATGTCAAGGGAAAACAAAGAGGGGGGGGGGAAGGCTGTGGATGCTTCCTGGAAGCACAGTTCATTTTCAGGGGGTGGAGTTTGAGGCTGGTGCTGGGCAGATGTATGTGTGAAAAGCAGCAGTTTATAGAATGGTCAAAGACAGAAAGCTGAGAGTTTCTACCTTGAGTTTTCTACAACAGAGGGTACATCCCGGGGGATCCCTTCCCTTCTTTTCCTTTTGGCCTGGTCTGCATCTCCCACCCTCCTCAGCCTGTTGCATAATTCAAGGATTAAAGTTTAATAATAACCTTGATTTGAAAAACCTGGCAGTTCTTTAACTTTGCTCCAGTAGTTCAGCTGTAGTGGAGAACACAAAATGAGAGCAAGGTCACATAAGCTTTCCTTGTAGAGATGATTACACTGAACACTTAACAACCTTCAGTGGTATGCATCTGAAGCAGGTGTCTAAGATATGAAGCTAATGCATATTGAGGGCTCACGTGCCCTCAAAACCCATAGGAACAATGAGCGGAGGGCTTAAATGGTCATAGAGCTGAACTCTGTGCAGGACAAATGGCAGTCATCCTGGGAATGAAAGCAGGGCGTTTCAATGAATTTCAGTGCCTCTTCCCTTACTAGCTCCTGCAGTTGCTGGTCCTGATGGACACTTTTCTACCTATCCCTGTAGCTTATCATATCCAAGGACACTAAGTTGTCCTTTAGTCCACCCATTTCCACAGCTAGGCAAACCTGCTGTCTCTTTGCTTGCTTTCCTCTCTCCATTTGTCTGTCGCTTAAGTAGTCTGCCACTGCTCACCAACCTAACATATTAATCCTATTAATTTGAAAACAAAATTAAAACAAATTAGTTTCCACATCCGTTTGCATTAAGTTTCCCAGCTGTGATGCCAGACCAAAAAGGAATACACATCCACAAAAATAAATGGGGAAGGCTTTGTACATTTCCTATCCATTGCAATGAACTCTTTGGGTGTGTGGTTGTGTGGAGAAAGTCCAGTTTGCAGTTAAAATACATAAGTAGACCTGGGCAACGATTTGTATGATTGTAGCAGCAGGACCAGCAGTTGTTGCTAGTGTGCATGCTGTGCACATATCGCACTACAGAGTTATCATAAGCAAAGGACCAGTCTCTGCCATAGGAAGATCAGAATATCTTTTAGATTGGAAGTGGGGGCAGGCAGGCGACAGAGGGATTGGAAGGGAGGGAGGGAGAAGTAGGGGGTTCAAAGGTATAAATTTGAGCAAATGATGTTGCTGACATTGCTCTGAAAGCAGAAGTTACTGCTGTAGCTCTGACAGAAAGAACAGTTGTGTGATGCCAGCCTTGTTTTGTTTTCAAACTTACTGTGTACCCAGCAACAGTGGAAAAATTTTCACTTGAAAACGGTTTGTGTGAACCAGCCTTTTATCCTGTAAAATTCACCGTTTCCTTATGAACAAAGCTTGTTTTCATCTTGGGTAGATACAGTAAGCTCTTTAGGGATCCCACGGGGCCAAACTATTGATGGGATGCTTCTGCATCTACTGGCTTTTGGATGAAATGTGGCTTTCAGTGGCAATCTCTTTTCCGGGTGCTGTCACTTGTTGGCTCTTTCAGAGAGGAGAAGCATAAATAATGAAAATGTCCCTGTGCTGTAGGAAGACAATCATGGAATGTCAATTGTCTGTCTGATTTGAGAAGAGGCACTTTAATGTGACTCTGGGGGAGATGAGAGGGCGAGAAGTATGAGTTGAGGGTGGTGTAGGATGGCTGGTCCTGTTTGTGGGCCACTCCACATACTATGTTTCTGACACAGAAATTACTGTGCATGTGGGAAAAGGAACAGTGGAACTGTTGTGTATTACTGTCAGAACTATTTAATTTGGCCAGCATAAACTTTCTGCTGATACTACACCAAACATTGTATTTATTTCTTTAATGGTATTTATAGCCGCCTCATAACACAGGTTCTCCAGGCAGCTTGCAAAACAAATATGTTAAAATATAAAACTATATTTTTAATAAAACGGTAAAATAATAGTTTATATAAAGCTATTAAAACTAAGACAAAATTAAAACCCAGATTGACGGAAAGCAGACAGTCTTTCTCATGGTTTTCTATCAAGGTCACCTTAAAATCGGATGAAGTTGGTAGGTGGTTGGTGAAAGTCAGTTTTTGCTACGTGCTGCCAGGTAATGGACCTAATTACAAGAAAGGTGAGCCAGTGTGGGATGGTGGTTAAAGTGCTCGAGTGAGACTGGGGAGATCTCGGTTCAAATCCTTGCTCAGCCATGAAGCTCACTGTGTGACTTTGGTCCTCTCTCACAACCTGAAAGGGGGGTGGGGTGGGTGGAGTACTATGTATACTGCTCTGAGCTTCTTGGAGGGAGGGCAGGATTATAAATAAGTAGGCTTACAAAGTATAGCCACCTAAGACTCCCCCTGCTGCCCCTCTTTAGGTGTTCTATACACTGAGAGCTTTGTTATGTATGGCCATCAATGCCCTTCATCCATTAATGTAGGAAAAAGACATGTTGATGGCACAATAATGGCAGGTGTCAGATGACAAACTTCCTGAATCAGAATTACCCACCTCTCCAAGTGACCCTTCTGTATAGTCCTGTTCCCCATCTACTCCCCCCCCCCCACGCACACACACAATTTAATTGCTTTTGGAATCAACAGGGATGTAATACCATTTCAAAACAGAGCTTACTTGTATGGTTTTCTCACAGTCCTGTTTATCTCCTCCAGTCCTCAGCAGTGTGGTAGACTGTACTTCTGCTGACACCTGGTGGCATCCCTGTAAAAGAAGGTTTAACTTTTAAACTGAAGGGTGTCTCTGGGTGCTCTGTATGATTTTTAAAAATCTCTTAGATGAGTGGCATGATGGGGACCTGGTAAATATTTTAAACATTTTAAACAAATGTTTTTTAAACATTTGAGGCCATTTTGAAAGTTTTGTGGGCTTTTTAAATAGATAACTGGAGAATACAATAAGACAATTCTGTGTTCGTAGAATTCATCACCGTCTCCCACTTCATCATTCCCACCCCCCTTGTGAAGCAACATTTCCTGTAGTTGATTAGGTAAGCATTTCAGTTCCTAATTGCAAGTATGATTTCCTGAAAAAGCCCTCCCAGTGGAAACTTGCGGCAAATGTGAGAGAAACACTTTTATGCAATTGGATGCACACATATTGGGGCAGGGGTCCCCAACCTTTTTGGACCAGTGGGCATATTTGGGAATTTGAGATACTGCTGTGGGCACCACCACAAAATGCCTAATCAGTGGATCGCTGCGTTGGCATCTACCTTTGGCATCTATGGATCTTAGGCTGTGTCTTATTCAGTAAAAACTTTTGCTTCGTGTCTTTTGGACATCACAACGACTCTTTAATAAGAGATTGTCTAATTCAGCTAAGTGCTGGCGGTGCAATACAGCTATTGCTTCTTTTAAACATACATTTTGGCAATGTCCAGTGGTTGCTTCTGTATGCAGGGAGGTTATAACACAGAAAATTTTTGTACTGGAACAGTCTTGAATAATCACTGATGTACAAGCTCTTTTAAATTATTTACCAACTTCATGGAATTAATAAATGGCCAGCATAAATGGATTCTCTGTACCCTTTTGAGAGCTAAAAGACTGATATTACAACATTGGAAGGATAAATACTCACCTCCTGTAATGCAATGGATTGAGGACCTTATGATGGTTTCAATATTTGAAGGGGTGGCATATAGACACCACCTTCAAATGGATACTTAGTTGGATATTTGGTCCACTTTTGTTGAAACCCATGTATAATTGCTAGAAAGTGGTATGCATTTCATACAAACCCATGTATGTATATTTAAAACATGGGAATAAAACAAATTAAATAATATAATAAATATTTTCGGATGCCTGCCGTCACCACGTTGGGGACCCATTTGCGGGTGCTATTGGAGGTACCTGTGGATGCATTGGGCACCCCTATATCAGGGGCTATTTAGATATAGTGATGTGAAGGAGCAGCAGTAAGCCAAACAAAACAGGGTTTTCCCCACTAGAAATAAGAACTAGTTGCCTGTTTTACCTGGTTTGGGTGTAAGAGAAGTAAGGAGTGGTTGCTTATCTCCCCTGATGCCAACAAAGCGACCTGTTCTTGGTGCCATCAGGGAACATCATTGGGAGGGAGGGCAACCCTTCGCTACCTCTGTAGTTGGAGAGCCCCAGTGAAGGTTCCACCAATTTGCCAAAGGCCTACTGATAACCCTGGTGTTGCACCGGAGGTTTATTTTTTGGTTGTAGAGTTGATTGAGAGTTTGTTTTCAGCCATCTCATCTTAAAGATATCTGCTTGGATGTAAGAAATTATTTATAATTAGTGTTATATCTGAAGTTTGGAATGGAGAGACCATAATAATGAATTCAGTTGTCCACCTTCCCTCTCCAACTGCCACAACCCCTTTATGAACTGAACCCTCAGCTCCACCTAAATTCAGTCCCAGGTTGAATTGGGCTCATTGTGAGCCTTGCCAGGACCTTCCCCTTTCCCAAGCAAATGTACACTTGGGAGGGTGGAGGAATATGTGGCGAGAAAGGCTAGCTGGGGCTGGTGTAGGCCATTATGCTTGAGGTCCTGATGTATCTGTTGCTGCTGTGATACATGGGAAATGTAGTTTCTGATGCCTCTTTATTCAATAAATTGGAAGGGCTGACAGGGAGCTCCAGGTGTGCCAATATTCTGAGTTTTTCTGAGAGTTCTCTGAGAATGTTCAGGGGGAAAGATTAATTGTGAAGCAAGTGGGGTGGGAGGCTTGTCCATCATTCATTTCAGGAGGGCATACTTTCTAGCAAGTGTACTTCAGGCTGCAGCCCAAGTGGGAAGCTTGATACTGACAACTTAATTGCAAGTTATGTAAACTGTCCTGCAATTACTCCAGTTATGTAAACTAGCCGGAAATTGACACTGTAACATATCCAAGTCAGATATTGGCCAGAAAGTCTTTGCTTTTATGCTGTTCTGGCAGCTTATCCTTTTTTGGTTGATGGGTACATTTGCAATGCTGAGACTCTGTTGTGGGCACTCTCACAAAATGGTTGGCATGGGGGCGCTTAGCCATTTATAAAATGGCTGCCATGATGGGCATGCCCAGTCACAAAGCACTCATTTTCCAGAAGGAAACCTAGTGAGGCTAAAAGAAAAGTATATTTCCCAAGAACCTAAACACATGGCAGATGTGGGATCTGAGCTCCGAAACACAAAACCACTCGTTTGGACCCAAATAAAGGTAGTACTGGGGAGCAGCACTTTTACAGCATGCCAGCCTCCCAGTTTTTTTAAAATTAATTAAACCTTTAATGAAACAAAAAAAGGTTTTGTTTCATTAATAAAACAAAAATAAGGAGTGGCAGAGAACCTTGTGGGCACCAAAACAGGTGTGTATGGGCACACTGGTGCCCATAGGCACTACGCTGTACACCCCAGGCTTACTCACTGCAGATGGTGCTTCATGGAAGCATCACTTCCATACTGTACAAATTTGGAAATTTTGGGTATAGAATCTGTAGGTGATGATCAAATAGGAATTACAATCAACACAAGAGTCATACTACTCTTACGTCACAGAAAGAACATCAGTGATTGAGAAAATGCTTTTTAGGGATGAAAACTAGGCAGCAAGGGAACATAGTTTAGCAGGATACTCTCCACTGAGGTGATTCAGTAGGTGAAACTGTCAATGGCTGTGGCACGGTAATTCTTACCTTTTGTCACTGGGAGGCAGAGGCAGAGCGAGTCACAGCCAGCACTGTGCAAGTGTACACTTGCGGAGTGGGTGGTTGCCCCTACTGTCATCAGCAACCTCCTCCAGGGTGATGATCCATTCAGCAACCCTGTACTTGCATGGTTCTGGCTGTGGCATCTTCTACCAGCAGTAGAGGTAAGCATAGGATTCCCCCTGTTGTTCTTCATGGCATCCAGTGATTTGGCCTAGTGATCCACCTCACCAGCCACCGCAGGAAACTGATATCCCTTTTTAACAGAACAATTTTCTATTGGCAAGACTGCATTGGCTACCTAATCTTACAGTGTAATCTTTCAGGCCGAAATTAAAGCCACCCTAAGTTCATATATAGTATCATCATTTAAATCTGAATGAAAGCTACTGCTATTGAGTTCTGAACATAGCTTGCTAAAGATGCATTTAGAAGATGCGTTTACAGTATGTGTGATGTTGTGTAAAACATCACCACCATTAGAATGCATCAGAGCAGTGTCTCTTACTCTGTGGATTTAAATACTGATATTACAGAAATCTGAAAGGGCTTAAATTAAACCTCCCTTAAGGCTCCCCCAAAACTCAGTTAAGTATTTTTGGAAATCTGATTCCCTACCATCACCCTGCCTGAATCTATCAGCTAATGTTGATCATTGTATTACCATAACTAATCATGCCCATTTATTCTTTGTAATTGAAAGGAGTACAGATTTAGATAGGAGAATTGGACTCAAAACTCTGGTTGATGTTCCTTGCCTATCCTTTTTTTTTTTTTGGTATAGGATATTTATTAATGGGTTAAGAAGATATTCCTGAATACAATTTTGAACCCTAGGAACTGGAGACTGATTCTGTTACGCATAGGAATTAGAAATGTGTTTTGTAGTGTTTGTGATTACCATTTTGGAATTTTAAGAGCTTATCGTAAAAACAGTAATGTGAGCCAGAGGTGTGTGTGCTAGTTTGTCTTCTGTCTTTCTTTTTTTTTAAGCGATTGCGCAGTCTCTTGTTTCATTTATTTTATTTTATAATTTAAGCACAATGCACATATGGCCCATCACCTAAAGGCTTCATTCTGCAAGCTGCTTTTAAAACTTAGGGCTTTTCTACAGAAGGATTTATCATGCTCTCGCCATTCCCTACATACATTTTGTTACAGGTTCTTTAGACAATGCTGTGACCCTTCAGTTTTGTTTCTGTATCTAAAGAGCACATTTGGTGAGGTTTTTTAGAGCAGGGAAAATGCAGTATTTAATTGTAAATGACCTTTTCTACATGAGGCTGTTGCCTGTTAATCTACTGTATCTACTTCTGGTTTCATTGCAGAATTGAGATCTAAGTGCTACACCAAGACTGTTTCCTTTTCCACTACAAAACCTCGCACTGTGGTATAGCTGAATAGCACAATTACACAAGAGAAAAAAGTGTTTTCTTTCCCTTTCACAATTAAATAACATTTTCCCTCCTCTAGAGATGCACTAAAAGTGCTCTTTAGACACAGAAGTGAAACTGAAGGGTCATGATGTCGTCTAAAGAACCCATAAACAACCGTGAGTAGGGAATAATGAGTGCACAATAAATGTCTCATGTAGAAAAGGCCAAAGTGAAATAAACCGCTTTTTTCACTGGTATATTTACGCTATCCTTCTATACCACAGTGCCACCTAGAGGTTATGTCACAGAAAAGCGGGAAAGGAAATGCTCTTTGTGTGGTGCTCGAATCTCAATTCTGCAATGAAACTGAAAGTAGATGCAGCAAATTAACAGCTGATTAACAGCCTTGTGTAGAAAAGCTCTTAGTGATGTTTCAGAAACAATTGCCATGAGTTTAGGGGATGGGAAGAAACCCTAGAACCAAGCAAGATTACCATGTTTTCTTAATGGAACATCTGACTATTACAGCAGAGAGAGGGAGAAAAAGGGACAGGAGGAACATGAATGGTAGAAAAAGGATGGCCAGACCCAGCCTTGCCACTAGGGGATCTTACCCACCTGCCTTTTGGACACCGTTATAGGCAGCATTAGTTTTGCTGTAACATCCATAGAATGGCGCTGGTACTTCTGGCTGCTGTGTTTGTGTGTGTGCTTCTGTAACTGAGAGCTTCTGTTTCAGTCATCACAGCCAAAGTAGCCACATGTAGGCCAGGCACCGGCTGTTGCGAATTCTGGAGTCCCCCCCCCCCCAGAGTCATTCAGAGCAAGCAGGAGGTGTTCATAAACACTCACTCTCCACTTTCCATCTGTCTGTTCTATATCTCATCACTTCTTGAACCCTTAGCTGTCCCTCTGCTCTTTGCCCTCTAAACCCATAGGGACAGTATGAGCCACCATCACCCTTTCAATAGAACATGTGTGGAGGATGTAATGATTGCAGAATTGGGCAGGAAATTTGTACTTTTACGTGATGATATAATGCTGCTGTACTTTTCCTAAGTTCTCAGAGGAAACATTTAAGAAGGGGAATGGATTATCATGGCTCAAATAACTGAGTGTTACATGCATCCATGTGAACAGCTGTGCCATTCCTAGCTTCAGAGGCAACAGAGGGTCTAGAATCAAGTCACTTGTATAGAGAAGAAATGTAAGAAAGCATCCAGTTGAATATTGTAAATTATATTGCGTGTGTGAGATTATTGAGAGCTGGTTTAGTGTTGTGACTAGGGGACTGAGCGACGGATCCCTGGTTTGAATTTCACATCTCTATGAACTCATACGGAGACCTTAGGTAAGCCATTCTCCTCTCAACCTCAGCTCCCTTTCTGCAGTATGGGAATAATAACACTGATGTACTTTACATGGTAGTTGTGAAGGATTGTAACAAGATCATTTATGTGAAATGCTATGAACACTTAAGGGTGCAATGCTATGGGGATAGTCATCAGCCTCTGAACTCATAGGCTGATGACACTCCAGTGCACTGCAGAGTGGCTGGAGCTCAGAGCGGATCCTCGCCTCCATGCTCCAGCCGCCCTGCATTTCTGGCTAGGCAGGCCAGGGAGCTCCAGAGCAGGAAGCGGGGAGGCCAGGAAGCACAAGGGAACCTGCGTAACGTGGCATCTGCGGTCTCCTCCCCTTCCCTCCCCTGGGACTAGCCCCTTTTCCTCGTCTCTGTGCTCTGTTTCCGAGCGCCGAGATGTAGTTGGCACCGAAAGAACCAACTGGGGCAGGGAGCGCAGTTTCTGGGAACCGTGGTTGGAGCCCTGGCTCCGCCTTCAGCGTCCAGAAACCAGAAACGCTTTTGGTCCTCTAGGCAGTGTCTAGTGGCCATAGGATTGCTCCCTAAAAGCGCTAAACAAATACTAAATACTAAGTATTGTTGTTACATACTGATATTATTATATTACATTGCATTACAGCAGGTGACATTTTTGCCATTACATAGAAAGAACACTGTTGTTGAAGTGAACATACATGGTAATAACATTATCCTTTTTCATTTTGGTGTTTCCCATAGCTTATGTCCTTTCTTGTCTTTCAGCAATGGGTTGATGGACTCAGAGCAATCATACGTAACTTTAGAGCAAACAATGTCTGTCCTATGACATGCCTCAAGAAACAGTAAGTTTTCTTCCCTCACCTCATCAATTCTTATTTTGTTTCTGGCTGCATTTTTCTTTACATGCTCTCTCAAAAAATTTCCTGTCCTTACTTGGTCCAGTGAGCAATGAATATCTGGGCAGTTTGCAGAAGACATTCCCCACAAATTCAAGCATCCATGAGAAATGTAGTGTTAATTTATTCTTCATATTTTTTCCACAAATAAAAATGTTCCCAAAGTCAGATATATTCTGAGGGGTGAAGTGAGTTCACTGCTGGATATTATCATCTGTGGAGAGATGCAGTTGTAGTGCTTGGACTTGTTTGAACTTTTCCTGGTTCATGTTTGCCCAAGTATGCGCAAACTTTCTTGTTACATTTGGATTCCAAGTGGGCTCGTTTTTTTGTTCCTGGGTTTTCATGGAGAACGTTCTGAAACCTGGGAAAGACTTGGCCCATTCCAAATGCTTCCCTGCCTGCCCTCCATTCTCCCCAGTCTTCCTCAGAAGTGTGTTTCCCTCCTCCTCACCTTGTAAGCCCCTCCCCCCCCCAGCTTGTATGGCTTTCAGTGGATTACAGTATTTTCTTGGGAGCATTAACACCTCTGCTGTTTGGGGATCCATGGCATGAAGAGAGCAACTGTCATTGCCCCCTTTCATTTCTAATGGTTGGAGCAGAGAAGGGAGCAGGACAGGAGGCTGAAGGTGACCATATTCAAACAATTTTGGTTTGTTCTCTTCTTCAGTATTTGTCTTTTGCTGACTGCAGGGCACACTGACATTGGCTTTCCATAGCTGAATTAAACATTATGTTTACAACCCAGTTGTGTTCATTCAACCCTGTCTGTAAAGTGAGTCCCCAGCATAACCGTGTTTGTTGAAGAATAGGCTGGGTTTACCAAAGCACCTGTGGAAGCAATTGAGGTCATTTTCTCCTCTTGCCCTCCTGTTATACATGTCCAGTTAAGGTTTTGTGTATTTTCAGAGTTTGGAATGCTATAAGCCAATTAGATCTTCAAGGAACTCAAGGTATGGATTAATTGCTAGAGGAAGGTGGAGCAGACTTAGACCTGAGCTGAAACTCTGAAGTTTCATTTTCAGTACTGTATAAAAAGCACCCCTTGTTTTGGGTTGTGCTTTCAATTGCCTGATCTTTTCTGACCAAGACTGGGGGAGCTAGCTGACTAAGCTGAGCTTACGTTTAGGCAGAACCCCTGTATATGTCCTCTGTGAGCCCTCTCTCCAGTCCATATAAATGTAGACAGGGCTAGCGGCGGGGTTGTTGTCTCATGGAATGCAAGGCAATCAAAATTCTTTAATGTTGGCTCAGCTCTAAGTAGATTCCTAAATAATTCACCTGTGGTTTTAAAAGGGCATTTCTTAGATCTCACTTTGGATGAAATCTGGGAATCCCACTTTTAGAAACATGGGAAGAAGTGTGAGGCACTTCTCTGCTTGTTTTCACTTTATAATATGAACCAGCTTTTACTGCGTTCCTTCTGTGAAATATGTGTTAATAGTTGTTGTTTTTTCTTAACTTCTAGCTGGATGAAACTGGCATTTCTGACTAACACTAATAGCAAGATTCCAGTTAGAAGGTAAGGGGGATTCAGAGATGTTCAGTGATTTGCCCAGCAGTAGTTGTACCACTGTGAAATTATATATGTGTGTGTGTGTATGTATGTGTGTAGTACCCAATGCTAGTCTTACCAGACCCATTGCAATGAAAGGGATTTAAGCTGGTTGTGACCAATGGAACTCGGATTCATTGCAATGGGTCTACTCTAAGTAGGACTAGCATTGGATACTACCCTATATGTCAGAGTCTATCCGCAAGGCATACAATTCAGTGGTCTTTGAGGATTAAGGCATACTGATTTCTATAGGCTAAGATGGGTGGGCAACTTTGGCAGGCCCCACCACCACCCTGGAGTGCAGAAAAATAAATAAATAAAATGACGTTCCATAGAAGTTATGAATCCTAAAAGGGTCCAAAAAAAGTCAGAAACTGGGTGTATTTTAAAAAAGGGGGGCAGTACAGGTCGCACAGGTCCCAGAGACTGGATGCTGCCCACCCTTGGCCTAAGATATGTATGAGTTTTGTGGTCCGGCAATACTGTCAGTAACCTTTGATTTTCCCACCCTGATCTGCCATTTGTTACTGGGTAAATAGTGAAGATAGCAACCTTGTGAGAATACAGCCATCTCAAATTTTATCAGGTGTTTCTGTATACATACCAAAAACCCTTTAAAGTAAATGTTGCAAACTTCAAATGGCATTTGTTCTTCCCAACCTATTTGTGCTTTTATAGGTAGACCTTTTGCTAGAATTCGGAAGTTAATGTCATGTCAGGCCCTTTTACTCTAGAGTTAAGGACAGGAAGCTGCTGAAATCATGGCTCCAAAGAAGTCAGTGTTGACATGTTCGTTCATCACTATTTAGTTTTTTTTACTATCAATCTATATTTTTTTTAAAAAACACAACAATTCTGAAGTCTAGAACAATAGATGAATACAAGGAACAGTAACTATAAAATGCATATATATACAAATGTTGATACTCCCTGTTCACCTTAGTGATGTCTGAGTTTCATTGTATAATCCATATTTTCTAAATACCGCAGACACAGTAAGACATACTCTGTAGTGTAGCAACACCCCCCCCCCTGCATACAGTATATGCTGGATGCAAACAACACCAACCTAACCTTCCCCATGGTACCTTGTTTTCAAGCTTCCCAGACGTTACAGCCAAATACAGATCTCATGGCCCAGAAATGTTCTGAGATATTATCCAGGATTCAGAGTTCATGCCAGTGGATGCGGACATATTTTTGAACACAGAGATTTAAGGGAGATGTCAAAGACAACTAGATCATGTGTTTAATGCAATCGTTGTGTTGGTGTGTCGAATGTAGAGGGAATGTAAGAACTGGGGATGAGCATTTGAAAGGGAGGCACAGCATCATTGAAAAGAACTCTTTTGATGGTTTTTCAGGGATTGCATTAAAAGGGTGAGGGCAATCAGTGGTCAGATTGGCTAGGATTACTCATGTGACTTGATGTGATAAGATTCCCTTACCCCTCAGTTGGCTTTGCCCTTGGTGACAGCATCATGAAGCCAAATCTGATTGGCTACATAATGCCATGCTATCTTCATGGTCACTGTGTGATCCCTGATTGGCTGGGATCACTCTAGGAAGAAGAAAGAGGTCCCAACCAGGAAAAAACATGGTATTGAAGCTGCAGAAAGAGAGCAAACAACAGTAGCAAATAACTCAGAAAAAAGGTTAAATGCTAAGGGAAATATTTTAAACACACACACTGGAGCTCTATTTGTGTTGCAAAATCCAAAACAAATGAACATTCAACCCAGCCCTAAAATAAAGACATCTTTGAGAAGGGTTCCATGTACATTTTGCTTTCCAAGTTTTCTTTATGACATTTGAAGACTTGAAGAAGGCTAAAAGGCAACAATTGGTCTGAAGGTAACAAAAAAGAGGAACTCCCCCCCCCCTTAACTTGCATAAGGTGCCCCACTCGCTCTACATTTAGATCCCTCCTCAAACTTCACCTTTCCCATGAAACTTTGGCTTAACCCCTTAATCCTTACCGGTAACTGTAACCAAGACTGAGTATGAAGTATGTATAGCTGCATTTGCTCACATTTGTACCATTCATTCCTCTTCTTCCTTTCTTCTGTTGTCTTCTTCACTATCAAAATTTAGATTTTAAGCTCTTGTGGCATAGGAGATCTCTCTCACTTACTTGTGAAAACAGCAAGTCTTGTGACATCTTAAAGACAAACACATTTATTATGGCATAAGTTTTTGTGGGCTACAAACCACTTCATTAAATTCTCTTAAGGTGCTATGTCCAGTTGCTACAGAGTAACTGGACATGTGCACTACTTCAGGGCAAAGGGGGTCTGGGTCCTCCTTTTCCCTTCTAAGTGATCACAGGGGTGAAAGAGAAATCAGGCTTATTACATTCTTGTAACAACTAATATATATAGGTCAACAGAGCTGCATATATAACCACTACCCCTATTTGTAAAGTGGATCAGCAGCATGTCGATGTGTTGGATCTCCAAATGGCAGAGGGAGAGGGCCAGAGTGGATCTTTAGAGGTGGAAGAATCCATGAGATATATAGGAAAGCCCTATCTGTATTTGGGGGCAAGACCCAGGGCTGGCAAGGATTGACACATGCACACTAGCCCTCCCCCAGTTGCTTCAGGGGGCAAATGGAGGCTGAATTGTTCCTTCCCGTTCTAAGGGATGGCAGGAGTGGGAGGAGAATGGGCTTCAAGCCAGAGTGTCCTTTGGCTTTTGAGCTCAAATCTTTCTCCACAATGGCCCCATTTGGAAGTTGGCCTTCCTTCTGTTCAAAAGCCATCATGGGGGCTCAAAGGCAGGCTGAGTGGAGCTTTTCTGTGATCGCAACACACAAACTGTGTTTGCTTTGCATAGGTGGGTCTGTTACCAGTCACATGGCATGTGCAGTCACAGCATATGTAAAGGTACTCTGCCTAAGCTGAAGCTAAGTAGTTAGGGATCTTCTCCAGCTTGGTTAGAAAAGCTCAGAAACTGCAGAGTTCCCTGAAGCCTTAGAAACCAGCCTTTTGCAAAACTCTCTTTGAGCTGTGATTAGTGTCCAGGACTTGGACAGAAATAGATGAAATTTAGAGGAGGCAGTCAAAAGCATGCCCCCCAAAATGGAGATGCCTTTTGACAATATCAAAAGTGAAACCAGAACTAAAAACACTGCTTTGGCTCTCTTTTGTTACTGATGCCTGGATAATTTACATTTCTACGTGATATCAAAGAATAAAGTGCAGAAATGTAGCCATTTTGTTTCCCAAAAACCACAGCTTGTATGTAGTATGATTAGAATGATCCTGATAATTAAGTAGAGGCTGTGCTAAAATTGTTTATGCACACAACAATTCATGACAGTATGATGTTCGTGAGGAGGCTTACGCTGGAGTTATGTTTGTAAACTGACAACAGAGGAAATCATGAACTACCCACTACCACCACTTTTGAAAGATGTGTGAAGTAGCTCTGCTGATGGCTTACACAATACTTTTCAAATAATGGACTTTTCTGTTTTCTCTAGCATTACCCGAACTTTTGCATCAGGTAAAACTGAAAAGGTGATCTTTCAGGCACTTAAGGAATTGGGTCTTCCTAGTGGAAAGGTATTTAAATTTAATTTTCAAGAATGATGGACTTGATCCGTTTTTAGATGTGTGTCATAAGCCAAATATACTCAGCAGTGTCAGTGGAAGATTATTCACTACCACTTTTACCCATATCTTAGCCATATTCATTAGTTGTTTTACAAGTCTTAATGTTCATGCTGTTTATAGTTAAGACACTTCGAAGAGAGGGGTCTATAAATACATACAAAACACTGCACAGCATTGTGAATTTGGAGAACTATTTCCCAGTTCCCTTGTTTTTTCCTGCCAAATAATATCAAGTGAGATGCTCAGTACTTCCATCCCTAATGAACGTAGTGTAAAATGTGGTGGCCATCAACTCAACTGGCCTGGCCTGTGAGCCATGTTGACCCAAGAATTTCCACTTGACCATTGCCAGTCAACATTCTAGTGCCTTAAGCTGGTGAATGTAGGGTAAGAACTGAGTATTTTCACAAACAGTATGTAGAATAAAATGGAACATCAATTTGGCTCCTTATTAATTTTGAGTTTACTTAGTCAAAATGTTAAGAAAATGTTTAAGACGAGTAGAGTCAAGTTTTCTTTTCTTTTCAGAATGATGAAATAGAGCCCTCAGCTTTTACTTATGAGAAATTTTATGAACTGACCCAGAAGATATGTCCTCGTACTGATATAGAAGATCTTTTTAGGAAAATGTAAGTTAATTATACATGAAATGAATTATATTTTTATTTTAATATGGTAAATATTACTATAATCATGATTTTATGCCATATTAATAATTGCAGTCAGATTTTTGTTCTTCTCCAAGGTAAACAGTCAGTTAAGAGAAGGACCTGGAACTGTTTTTGAATTGGCTTTACTAACCTACAATATTAACCGGCTATTTTAAGGTTATTAACATGATATGTGAACTAACTAGGATAAGAAAGTCTTAATGTCTGAAATTTCATGCACTAAGATTTTGAAGTGGAAGACTTACATGTTGGTTTGTTCATCACTTTAATCTGTTTAAATAATGACATGGAGAAAAGCTGCTGTTTTGTAGCAAGCATAGTTATTCATTACAGTCGTGCCCATTCTGAAAATGCACAGCTTAGGTCAGTGGCAGAATCTTAGATGGGAGTTGAGAATATAAAAAATGTCAACATGTAAATCATACCTGCTGTAGCACTTACATGAAAACTTACTTTCTCTAATAAATTTCTTTTCAGCAATGGAGACAAAACTGATTATTTAACGGTAGACCAATTAGTGAGCTTTCTAAATGAAGTAAGCTTTTTCATACATTAACTACCATACAAGTCTGTCTGCAGTGGCTTGCTTCTTCTGGCCTTCTCATTGCATGTTTCATGCCACCATTTGCTGTGCTTCTGATCAGCTGATCTTTCCATTTTGGCAATATCCAGGTGCAAAAATCAGCTCCAGCTTGATGCATTCCCCTGCTTTCTTCATGTTGGCTTTGCAAATTGCTTGTGTTGACTACTTACCGTAGTTGTGTAGCTGCTGTGTGTGTTGTTGGTTGTTATGTCCAATGTAGTTTTAACCAAAGTGACTTGATATCCTTTTATTTTTAGAGTGGTCCTTCTAAATATTGAGGGGGCGGTAGAAGGGAAATTGAACATTGGACTTCTGTGTGCAGTAACTGGAGTTTTTCATTTCCATGTGCTATTTCAAAAATTTACATAGGATGTGTGTGTTTTTTTCCAAATGCTGACTCACGTATCATAGGATTTTACTGACAGCATGTTTTTTCTAAGATGCTTTCTTGTTAGCAAAACAAATGGATGACCACATAGTATTTACTAAATGAAATACTGGATAAAAAGTTGTTTTTTGGAAGACTCTTTTATTCCTAGATGTGTTAAGGTGAGCACACTTGATGCTCATATGAATCATTTGAAGTATAGCACAGCACAAGTTTGTCAGGATCTAGCAAAGTCTAAATAGTCAGGTGTTCTGTTTCTGTTACACTGTGTTTTTTCTGTCTTGCTTAGAAGACCAGCTGTGATGAAAGGGGTTTTTTTTAGGAGGTAGGAGAGGTATTTTTCACATTGCATCTCACCCTCCATTAGTGATGGCTGGTTTCTGAGGGATTGAGATGCCCACCACAATTCTGTTTAGTCTCTTTTTGATTTGCCTCTGCTCTCCCTGCATCTGCTAGAACTACTGCGATGGCCTTCCTGCCACACCAGAGAGATGAGATTGAGTTAGTGCTTATGGCAATGAGTTTAGATTGTTCTAGGATGGTGCCATTTTAGAGAAAGCCAAGAAAATGCTCTTTCTGCCCATCTTCATCTCTGGCACTCTTTCCTCTAGTGAGGGAGAGAGGGTTCAATGGTTGTGATGATTTGGAGAGCATTGGTACAGCAATATGGAGTGGGACGAGGTATGGGAGTGAGGGAGATGGGGTGGGGTACGGGAGAAGGTTTCACTAGGGAGGAGAAAGCAGAGAACCAGGGGGGAAGGTCAGGATTGAAGAATGGGACCCTCCTTTTACCCAGCCCCCGCCTATGAAATGTTGTGTGCCTTTCTCTAGGGTGAATTCACTAAAACCAAGGAAAGTCCCTATGTTTCACATCTTTATGCATGATTCCTTAATCTTGATATATTCCACATTGTCTCATTTTTATGGTGCATCACTTGAGATAGCAGTGAGCTATGAAAATGGGATGGTATTGCTTTACTTTTGCCATTTCACTTGACCAAAAAAAGAAAATATTTTCCAATTCTGCTCTTTGTCATACCTCCTAGAATACTGTTCCAAACACCATGTATAACATCTCTGCCAAAAAAAGTGAACAGTTAGATTTTTTTAAGATCACTAATTAACTAATGCTTACAGTAACAATTCCACTCGAGTGACTTACAGAACTTTTTTACATGAGGCATTCCTCATGATTCCTTACTCACACTCATGATTCCATACTCACAGTTGTTTACGGATTCTTTAGATGACGTCATGATCCTGCAGTTTTGCTTCTGTTTTTTAAGAGCACTTTCCCGCGGTTTTTTTAGACTTGCTGTACAAAAGGAACACTGAAGCCGTCAACCATATCCCCCAAACCAGTATAACTGGTGCTCATTTACTGCTGAATAGAAGGGAGGCCACCATCTAGCATATAAAGTGAGTTTAGACTGTAGCTCATAACCCTCAATAATGGAAAGGTCATCATACTAAGATAGGTTTCCTGAGTATGAGGCTGCTATAATGATACTAGAACACACTTATGTGCAATCAGGCCAGTTACCTATGAAAATTAATCTGCAATTGCTCATTAATAGTAGCGATAATTGCTTGTAATGCTGGCTGTAACCACAACAATTTCCATTGGAATGGATTGCCATTTCATTTTCAGTTAAATTCTGGTATGCTTATACAGTATACAACAATATTGACACGGGGGCCACTATAGCTGGGTCAATGTGTATTTTGGGCTAGAAAAGAAAAGAAAAAAACACAAAAAGAAACTTCTGCCTTGGGGAAGAGCAAAATTCTATGGCCTGGGTACATCTATTCAGATTGATATGCTTTCTTTTACAATAAACAGTTGATAATACAATTGTGATATGTATGTATACATACACACACACGCGCGCGCGCACACACACGCTTCTGTCTGTCATGGCTGCTGGAAACTATTTATGGGGTTTAAAGCCACCCCTGCCTTCTGCTTGGGCCATGAAAAATCTTCAGCTGCTCTTCTGGCCCTGTTTTTTAATCTTTAGTTTTCAGTCTGTACTTTTACAAAACACTAAATATGAAGAAAGAAAACAAAACAAAATAAAGATTTCTAAGGGTAAAGAGGCAGCTTTTACCAATAGTTGTATGGATTGAGATTTTCCTTCAAGTTAAAGCAGGGTGAACAAACTTCAGGCTTGCAGGCTTGATTTTTAACTAGGAGCTTTTCTACATGAGGTTGTTAATCTGCTGCATCTACTTTTGGTTTTGTCGCAGAATTGAGAACTGAGCAGTAAACGAGGAGCATTTCTTTTCTTGCTTTTCTGCTCCATAACCTCCAAGTGGCACTGTGACATAGTGGGATAGTGCAGGTAAACAAGAGGAAACAGCATCTTCTTTTGCTTTTAGAAATAATACACCATTTTCCCTAATCTAAAAAGACTTGCCGAAAGTGCTGTTTATGAACAGAAGGGAAACTGGAGGGTCATGACATCATTTAAAAAACCCATAAACAACTGCGAGTAGGGAATAATGAACACACAGTAAATTCCTCATGGAGAAAAGCTCTAGAACTCCACCAGTCAGAGCCAGGTGCAAAAGCATAGCTCAGGCAAGCAGTCATGTGTGAAGAATTAAGGAACAGTTTGCTTCTGAGTACCTGCTCAGTTCAGAGATTTGTGATCGGTACCAGAACCAAGCTCCAAAGTTCTTTCACACACAAAACCACTCTTAGTTCCCTCCCATCCCAAGTGTTCTTTTTCAGCCACCTGATTGGGGAGCAGGGAGGGAAGCTTTCTAGTCTGTTGCTATTGTAAGATGTTTGGGAATAGGAAACCCTCACCAATCTACTGTAAATCACCCAGATCTACTGGGAGATCCCGATCAACCTTTTGCCCACCCCTGGGTTAAAGTGTACCGTTCAGCGTAAAACAAGCTGCTAGTTTCACTAAACTCCTGAAGGGTCAGACTTAGTTAATTTATTTCTCCATTACTGCTCTGGCTTTTGAGATTTTAGCAAGGACTTCTCACACCTTTTCATGGCTGGGGAATGCTGGGAGTTGTAGGATTTTTTTTTTCTGTCTAAACATTCATAGGATTGTGCCCTTAAGAAGCTGAATCCCTAACATCTAGTTTGGCCTTTAGGCACTGCAGGTAATTGGATGAGGTGTGGCTTGTGTATGATCAGGTATCCTCTGTCTTGATGCCTCTACATTGCTCGGGCATATGAATAATGCTGTAGACAACAGCAGTAAGGCTGACAGATATACAGAATATCTGAACTAGAGAATACCTGAGGCTAAGCCATGACGACTAAGTGGAACCTCCAGATTCAGAGGCAGTGTATCAGTTGTTGGGGGATAGATAGTTGGGAGGACTGTAGACTTCATGCCTGGCTTGTGGACTTACTGAAAGCATATGTCTGGCCATTGTTGGACACAAGACAGTGGACCAGGCAGGACTTTGATCTGATCCAGCAAGGCTGGTTCAGTGAAGCCAGTTACAGATTGGATAGTATGGGGGAAGTGTAAAAGCTTGAGACAAAGAGAAATCACTATAGTCTGTCAAAACAACAAAATGTCTTGCCTGCAAGTACTCAGGATCCCCCCTTTCCCAACATTCTCCTAATTCCCTGCATTGCTTATTTGTGGTAATATATTTAATACTTATGTGTAGTGTAAGGGGTGGGGTGAAATTGTGACTGTATTCTGAAACCATCCCTCTTTGTTCCTCAGTGATTTTGAATATTATATCGAAACTAATGATGTAAAGCTTTGCGCTGCTTTTGATCAGCTGTGTGAATTTGTGGCTGGGATGTGAAGTTGCATGCTAAGGTTCTGTTTTTAAGTGATGCTTTCTTAGCAAGGGGGCACGCTGCATTTATCTTCTTTCATATTTCATCAGCTTTAATTTACATATCCAGGAAATCAACGTACAGTGAGGGTGCAATACTATGCATGTTTAGACAGAAAAAAAGTCCTACAATTCCCAGCATTCCCCAGCCAGTATGGCTGGGTGGGTCATACTGGGAGTTGGAGGACATTTTTTTTCTAAACATGCATAGAATTGCATGTTGAATTAAATTTCTATACGTCTGATGTAGACGGTTCGTAGCACAGATGGAGAGGTTATGCTATCTCAGTTACATGTTTTGATTTGGCATTGCTTATATTATTTTTTAATGCTAACTTGTGCGTAGACAAGGGAATGTTTTCTCTACAGAGAGAACTCATTTACTTGCCTTTTCATTGGATATTTCTTGATGTTGAACAGAATGCCAGATATTTATGAAATTTCAACAAATGTTCCTTGGTGCCTCTTACATAAGACTGGCCACACTGTTGATCTGCAATATGTGGTGTTCTGCATTCCATCTTTGAAACTCCCATAAGTGAAGTTTACAACTAGGTACTCGCCATGGTTGAAGGACTTTTATATTCATAGATTTATTTTGCTCTCATCTGCTTACATGTCACTTACTCTGCTGAAATGTGCTTCGTATTTGTTTTTGTTTTAATTGAGATTCAGGCACACAATGTACAGCTCTAATTTCCTGTGACGACGTAAAAACCTTAATTCTGTGGACTCTTGTTTGTCGTTAATTTGAAGCCATGAATAAATGGCTGGTGTGCGCTAACCTCTCAAGGGCGACTGGAGATACAACTTCTTGCCATCTTGCAAAATTTCGCACTAGGTGACTCCCAAGTTCACGTCCAGCCCTAGAATTTTGGGAGTCTCCTGCTGAAGTAGCTGAAGTCACAACAGTGTTTCTAGATATTATGCAATTCACATGTTTCATCTAATTAGAATTATATGAAGACTGCAATTCTATGTACACTTCCTTAGAAGAAAACCTCATTTGGCAGTAGGACTTGTTTTTTAGTTAGTACGCTTAGCTTTGGCTGTACAGAGGACAGGAAATAGACCCCCTTGCAGTCTATTAATGATAATAACAATATTTAAACATGCAATACATACAAAAACTATAAGAAATATATACTTCCATATTTTGGGGGGTGGGGAGAAAAAACCAATTCTGTATAATTCCCTGCATATATACATTATGCCTCATTGTCATATAGCAATCTTATTATACATGCATATATCTAAAAGTCTGAAATTCATAGCATTGCTGAATCTAGTTGTACATTCCACCAGACACATATTTTTGAGTCCAATAGACTACAAATAATTTCCATTTATCCACACATCTTTGAAAACTGGCAGTTCTTTATAGCCTATTGGGCTACTATCTGAAACCAATGCATGAAATGCCAGATATTTCAAGCCATTTTTCTACAGATAGTTTATTCTCTCTCTCCCGCAATTCTTAGCTATAAGTATTTTGCTGCTGTTAAGATACTACCCTACCAAGCACCTGCTTCTCTTTTTTATATGTTTAACATCATTCCGCAGAACCACGTTTCATGCTATAGCTAGTTAATCACCTGCTTAGCTCTTGTATAATTCTGGTGAAATATCTATTGAATATTTCTTTATAATTTTACATTTTCATCGTGTGTGTGTGGGGGGGGGGGGCTGAGCTATAGCTAGCTGTCAGAGGGGAGCCAGGATCTGGGAGCCAGGAGTTGTGCTAGGGAGTTAAAGCTGAAGACTTCACCGAAACACACCAGGTGGCTTCATGGTTTGACACTTCCAGCATTTTGGTTTGGATCCAAGTTATCTCTTCCATAATCAGGGTGGTGTGATATTACTGATTTCTGCTGATTCACCACCACCATCCCCCTGTGCCATCTTGGACATTATTCTAGAGGGTCTTCTGACCTTCATTTAGTGGCTTGGGGGGGGACCATGAGGGCCTACAAAGAGAAAGGGATAGGAAAATCCCATTGCTTAACTAAAACTCTGCCTGTAATTCTTTGGATCCAAGCATTAATGTTAATATTTCCATATGATGTTAAAATCTTAACAATGTGTAGTAACACTGACTGAATAATTGCACACAAGTTTTCTTTAAAAGCCACTTTTAAGATTCCTAAAGGGCTAGTTTTACACATACAACTCCAGCCTTTTTCTAGAATATTAATTTGCACGTTGTGTGGCTTCTCCCTTTCCAGTATTGCAAAAATATGGCTCTTCCTCTCTGTCCCCTCAGCAAAGATTCTGGTCCACACTCTGGTCATCTCTTGCTTAGTCTTCAGCCTTTTCTCAGGTGCTAAAATGGCTCTTCTGAGAAGGCTTTCATAAATCACTGAGCAAATAAGTGAAACTACAGGTGCCAGGCCCTTTTTGTATCTTTCCCATACAGACATGCTGGCCTGACATTTGATAACACTTTTATTTCCAATGGAAGGGCTGTTCATTTTTTTCTAGCATGACCCATTCTTTTAGTGGAATGCATGTATTTTCTGTGAATCAGCTAAAATTATTTTCTGCAGGTACCCTCCATTGTTGTGCAGCTTCCAAAATGGCTAATTGCTAATATATAGGCTGGGTTCAGATGTATCGTGAAACCATGGGTTGTTCTAATGGCCTCATTCAGACATAACACTAAAGCATAGTTCAGTATTACATGCACAAATCTACTCCCACCCTTCCTCTGGCACAGCCATGAGTCAGAGATTGGAAGTGTCTACTTCCATTTTCAGCTAGTTGCAGTTTGTTATTTCATCCAAACCAAGAGTGATTAGTTTTAACTACATGTTATCCAAAGAAGTCAGGATCATAAGTCACAATCTGAAGTTGGTTTGTTTTTACAAACTGTAGTTATAACTAAAAACAGTTTGTCCTGGTTCAGACAATACGAGAAACTTCAGTTAGCTGAAATCAGAAGCGGATATTTCTGAACTTGCGGCCACCATGGAGGTGGATTGTAAACTATGGTTTACAGTGCAATCCTATGCATGTTACTCAGAAGTAAGTCCCACTGTATTCAGTGGCACTTATTCCCTTGTAAATAAGTTTAGGGTTGCAGCCTAACATCCAAATACAGTGTAATGTGGTGCTACCTCCAGACACACCCAACTTCTGAGCCTAAGCCTGCACACAAACTGGTATGTTTGGGGCTGACAGAGCAGGATCTGAAACCTCTGTTAAAGCTTGTGTACTACAAACCACAGTTTGTGCTAGCTGTAATTTGCTGTTACGCCTGAATTCAGAGACCTTTGAGAAACCATAGTTAGGGCCATTGCCCTGCACCTTGAAGATGGGAATGTACTTATAATGCTGAGAACTGAGGAGATGGCAAACAAAAGCAGACAAACAATCTAAACTATGATTTGGGAGTTGTATATGCGGGCATTCAAACTGCGGTGTGGGTTCTTACATATGATTAGGACAAACCATGTTTTGCTTTACATCTGAACTCAGCCTTAGAGATATTAGTCACTGCAAGGTGCACATACTTCTTCCATACCTTCTACTACAGTATTCTTGATCAAATGTCTGGGCTTTCATAATTTTAGAGGGTGGTGTATTTATTATTCCCCCCCCCCCGAGGTATCTTTACCACCACTACTAAAAAGAAAAATAGGAAATTTGATAATGCATTCATTTTAATCACAGCAGGTCTTCCCAAGCATGATATTTGTAATTTTGACCAAAATTTGTCAAAATTGTCATTGGGTCAATATTGGCCTTTATGACTGCAATCCAAAAATGGAACTGGAACAGCTAGATCTATGCATCCCATCTTGGGGAACTTAGGACTGTATTTCTCAAACATCAGTCTCATCTCGCCCCACCACCACATACTAAGCCATTGTTGAATCTGGGGGGACTTTCAAAAGCAGTTTGGATATGGCATATGAATCTATTGTTCAAAGGGGAAAAAAAGGCCACTGGGCATATCCTAGCCCTTGGGCACATATAAAGTAGCACTTTGGATCCTAGCCAATGATATTATTAAAATAATTAGATAACTTTACTCCAAGTTATCAGACATTTTTATCTTTCAACTTAGCATTATAATAATTAGTCATTACTTCCTTCTGTGCCAGTATTTATTTCCAGTCATTCAAACTTTGTTTGGTTTACCTTATAAACTGGTATGTGGCCAGATGAATTCTAAGCACTCCATTAAGTTATTTATTGACCACACTGAATTCTTTAAACATGCATCACCACAATTTGCACAGGATACTTTAAAAATTCTTTCTCTTTGTGTGTTTCCACTTTAGATATGAATGGTAGTGTTTTTAAAATATAAAGTTATATGATGTAATATATGGGAAATTCAGAAGTCATCTAGTTCAAACTAGAAAGTATTAAACTAATATTCTATTATTTAAAATAGATTTTAGGGTAGAGGAGATGCATTTATTAATGATGGTGCTAAGGAGCAATAAATAAATGATTTGCAATGTGCACTGCATGCATTTGTTTATTGCGTATGAACAACAGTGATACATATTACACTGGATTATACAGTTTTATTGAACATGAGTTAAAATTAATTTAGCTGCAAAATATTGGGATTTAAAACAACCGAAAGATAAGTAAAATAGCCAAGTTTTAAAAGCAATTACTTCTACCCCCCACAACTATCTCAGTATTGAAATAATTTTTGTAGAAATAAAGCTGCACGCTAGCCAGCTTTCTAAATCTTATTTTTCCTCTAACCTTAGCATCAACGAGATCCTCGACTGAATGAAATTTTATTTCCATTCTATGATCCTAAAAGAGCAATGCAGATAATTGAGATGTATGAGCCAGATGAAGATTTAAAAAGCAGAGGTAAGAAGAAGGTGGTTCAAGGTGATCATTTCTATAAACTGAATGGTTTACTCTGAGGTTGCCTATTCAGATGTATAGGCTGTTCTGACCTTTGCCTCATGATAGGTAACATTGACATACCTAGTCCATCCTTGAAACAAGCCAGTGATGTGATCACCCAGTCCTTATTCTGCCAGAGGGCAGGCTGCCATCGATTCATCCTAGCTAGTCCCTGTAGACCTAGACAGAAGGAGCCAAGCATATATAACTAAGATGGTTAAATCTGGGAAGTGGGGTATCCATGGGGAGGCAATGGAGACAAAGTCAGAGCTGTATTGAGAACAATCTAACAAATAGTCAAGAAATGGTTTAACTGTGAGGCTTCCCAGGAGGAGGAGGAGAGGGAGGGGTTATGGATTGAGTGACATGGCTGCATATATGAGCTACACCTAACATCGTGTTTCTGCAATTGACCTTTCCTGTCCTCTCCTCCCAGCCACAACTCCCCATGCACCCCCATCTGCAGTGCTGCTGTTTTCCACCAGCATCAATACATAGAATCTATAATGTTGTGTTTGTCATGCTTTTCAGGTCTCATGTCAAGTGATGGGTTTTGCCGGTACTTGATGTCAGATGAAAATGCACCCGTCTTCTTAGACCGTTTAGAACTATACCAAGAAATGGAACAACCTTTGGCTCACTACTTCATTAGCTCCTCCCACAACACGTATCTCACAGGAAGACAGTTTGGTGGGAAGTCATCTGTGGAGATGTATAGACAAGTCCTCTTAGCTGGATGCAGGTTGGTCATGCATGATGGTGGTTTAAGTGAATGTTTTAGAGAGCTGCTACATTATAGAATAGGTTAACCATATCTGATTCATCATTGCATGTTATTCAGTACTTATGGTACACATATACACATGTAACAAACACTGAATTAAATATTGAAAGGATCACAGAAGCACTGGTGGAAATTTGCAATGATATCTTTAAAGATATTACAGGATGGGCAAACAGCGGGCGTTGTTCTACCAACTGAATGCTGTTGATTTTTGACCACACACAATGAAAAATGTAAATTATCCTGGAGCCATGTGCATTCAGAGGCATTTGTTTATATCTATGTAGATCTGTATTTGCATATGAGTCATATTTAATTGCTTGAAAAGAGTAAATATGATGGTAAATTCAGATCAAAGTAAGAAAAGAAATACGTCATTTTCTCTCAGATGGTTTATTGACATACAGAATGCATTTAAAAGTGCCAACTGTTATTCTATGACATTATTTGAAAGGAATACTGTTAGTTTTAAATCTTAATAGTGAATTGCTTTAGCAGTGAAAAGTGGACTCAGTACTTTTTCACTTTGGTTATAGATGTGTGGAACTTGATTGCTGGGACGGAAAAGGTGAAGACCAAGAACCAATAATAACACATGGAAAGGCAATGTGTACAGACATTCTTTTCAAGGTAAGCATCTCCTGTAATATATGAAAAAAAAAACCCAAAAAACGAGCCAAAGATCTATTAGTATATTTTTTTTCTTGGTTTACCAGGAACTCAGCTGTCAGTTGTGTGAACTCCTCATAATGTAGTGTTGCTATTCCACCCAAATATATAAAGGGTTCTTTCTTTTCCCTTATTATTCCAAAGCTTGCTTATGATTGACTATCAGTAACCTTCTGTGCTGCAGCATTCATTTAAAACCATCTCTAAAAATTAATTGTGGCTCTGCTGGGTTTGAGGTTCTTCTTGCTTATCAGTGGAAAGGGAAGGTGTAGGACAGGGGTCCCTAATGCAGATTAGCTACATCCTCTGTGGGAGCCATTTTATGGTGGCACCCACAGCAGTTCCTCAAATTCCCAACTATGCCCATGGGTCTAAAAAGCTTGGGGGACCCTGGTGCAGGATTTACTTTGAGTAAGGTCCTTCCATTAGCAATAGACTGCATAAATAGGCCAGTGTGGATCAGAGAATTTGTGGTGTATATTACTTATCACCACAGCCAAATTCCTTTAGCAACAGGGAGCACTTTTGGGAGACCTGTCATTCAGTTTAACAGTGTGGGATAAAATTGAAAAAAAAATCAGTATGAAACTCTTTTCAGCATGTACTGTGTTTTGTTTTGAATTGTAGCATCCTTTTGTTTAATATGCTCTTGATTGTACCTGAATTGGTTTTCATGTGTAACCTTTTATTTGCATTTTTTAAGGATGTGATTCAAGCCATTAGGGAAACAGCTTTTGTAACATCTGACTATCCTGTCATCCTGTCGTTTGAAAATCACTGCAGGTATATTATGAAGAATTGTTCCTCTTGCATATTTCAGTGGTGAGATGAAAGAGATTGTGGCAAAGTTCAAAGTAGGGCAAGTGTTGCTAATAACAGCATTCTAAGGTGATTGACCTGGGTTAAATTTGAGGGCACTTGAAGTACTTGATTTAATTACAAAGGTCAGATTTAAGTTGCTTTGCAATACTGGGGTTTAAACTGTGATGCAGTTGCTTTAATGCATGTGAAAGTCACTTTAATATAGTCGTTTTTATTCTGTTCTTCAGTTGCCTTTGGTTTTATCATGTTCACCATAATAACTTTCAGTTATGCAATAAGCAGACTGCATAAAAAAATGAGTAGATGTCTTACACTTTTGTATTTTGGTTCTTTGGGTTCTATTTTTTGGTTCTATGTTTGGTTCTTTTGATTCTATTTTTGGTTCTTTTGGTTCTACTTTGGTTCACTTTTGTATTTTGGTTCTTTTCCAGCAAATATCAGCAGTACAAAATGTCAAAATACTGTGAAGATGTTTTTGGAGACCTTCTATTAAAGCAGCCGCTAGAAGCACATCCAGTAGGTATCTTCCAACTGTTTTGTTTAAATCTTCTTGTAGAAACTTTTGGAAAATTTGGTGACAAGAGTCATATATATCCATAAGCTTAGGTGATATCAGATTTCTATCATGAAGCGCTGTGTGTGAAGCCCCTGAACATAGTTGCTCCTGCTTACCTTTCCTCGTTAATTTCTCAGCATACTCCTTCTAGAGCCCTGTGTTCCTCTGGTACCACTTTTAAGCTAGACCAAATATTACATCTGTTGTCTCATAAGTGCCATCTGTTTTCTTTGGTTGGATCTCATCTTTGGAATTCATTGCTCCTGGGATGCAAAACTACACAGCAGTTTAAACGGAAGGGGGTTAGGAAAGCAAGAACTGTGATGATTGACATCCCTGTTGGCCAGTTGGCATTGCAAATACACCAGGCAGCAGCATGACACAGACAGTGGAACCCTCCATAGGGTTTTGTTTGATGATGGCACAACTTGGCAATTTCTAGTCAGGGCCACTGGGGTGAGGACACTGTGTGAAAAAAACAAAACAAAACCCACTATCATTGCAGCAGACTGTTGCTTTGCACTCCTGTCTGCTGCACGTTTTCTGTGCAGCACCTGACAGACTTTTCCCTCCAGTATTTGTTTCCCCAATTGAATCCCCTACCCCCGCCCCCATTCTACGGGTTTTCTCTGAGTTTCATTCTTTCCTCCTTAGCTTTACATTTGTTTTTATTGATTTTTCAAGATATTTTCATTTCAATCATCTCCTTGCCTAGTCTAGATGTACTTTGCCTTGTTCCCTGTCCATTCAGCTCCTCCAGCCAGTCCTCTTTCGTCTCCTCTCTCACATTCTCCTGTTCCTGTGACTACGCCCAGCCATCTGGTCTCTCTCCTAATCAGTTGCTTCTCCTGGGAGCACATGCTGCCAGGTGAGTCTGTAGTGAGTTGGTTAGTGAGCAGAAAAGGTGGACTTTGCAGCATTCTTATACGCTGGTAGGTAGCCACCTAGAGATTTGTGTAGCTTAAACATAGGCTTTAGCTACCCAAGGTGAGCCTCTCACGTACACTAATAGGTATCAGGCAAGTACAGCTTCATATGTCAACAATTGTACATTGCTAAGCTTTTCCCAACTACCTCATGAAGTAAAAGAGATAAAGGTGTTGTGCCTTGATTCCCACAGAAGAGCTGAGAAACTCCCCCTCCTATGTTAGACTGTTGAGGCCCTGTTCTCAGAGAAGGGGTGATTGATTTCCAAGCCTGTGCTGCTTCGAGCACCTTTTGGAAGGAGAAACACCCCTTCTCCTGAATGTGCGTGTGTTGGCCTGTAAGCTTCTGAGAAGGGAAGAGGCGCTGCCTGTCAGCTCATGAGCTGGAGGGAAGCATCTAGCAGAGAAGCTTATAAGATCCAAAGCTTTGCCCTTTGGTCTCGCTCCAAGGGAGCTTGGAGAGATTTTGCTGGTGCTAGAAGAACAACTTCTCATACTTTGTTGGAGGCCCCCAGAGTACAAACAGCGTGGCACGGAACTGCTTTGTCACCTGAAGAGAGGTGTGAGCTTTCTTTGTATATTTATTCTGCATGTATTTTCTATCAATAAACTGTCTTCCTTTTGCACAAGTGGCTTTGTTTCATCTTCGTAATCAAACGAATCTATGACTGGGACCTGACAGAATCAGAACCCCAGATCAATTCAGAATCCCTGCTGTCCCTCTGCCAGACAATGCCTCCCCACCCATTGTTGCTGCTTCACCTGCTGCCATCTGGTCTTCACCCCTCCCTAATCTGTTCCCCGTAAAGCACGCTCTTAAATGTGAATCCCTGCTGTATCTGGGGTGCTCTGCCAGCGCTTGCTATTCTTTAGCTCACCTGCAGCCTGCCAGTCTCTCTCAAATTGTGACAGAATCTGCAGGCTGTCACCATGTTTTATCTGGGGTACTACCAACATTCCTTGTGCCTAGGGATGTTGGAGAATTCCACCACGGACCGCAATGAGGCCGGATTCAATGGGGTCCGTGGCGGAATGGAGCACTCACCTCTGCGCCCCTCTGGAATCTGTCCAGGCCGGCTCCTCCACATGGTGATCCTGCGGAGCCGGCTGCCGGCTCCGCAGCACTGGCAGTACGGCCAGCCGCCATTGCCGTGCTGTATCGCTGGGCTAACTCCGGATGCAAATGGTGTCCACTACTCCATTTGCGTCCCTGTTTTCACGCGATAGGCTATGCAAATTATATTTACGTAGATATTTGCGTAGCCTATCATGTGAAAAAACAGGGACACCAATGGCGTAGAGGACGCCATTTGCGTCTGGACTTAGCACAGCGATATGGCAATGGCGGCCGGCTGTATCGCCAGCACTGCGTAGCCGGTGGTCGGCTCCACAGGATCACCGTGTGGAGGAGCCAGCCTGGACGGATTCCAGAGGGGTGCGGAGGTGAGTGCTCCATTCTGCAGGATCACTGCAGAGTGGAGCCGGCCTAAACGGATTCCAGGGGGAGGGATGGATTGCCTCCCTCCCCGCAGATCCCCCCAGCCGGAATGGGGTAAGTGATCCGCCCACCCCTACTTGTGCCTGCCTCCATTATCTGTCCACCTCTTTGAGGCAAGGCCACCATGGAAGAAGAAGCCCTGTAACAACTGGGGTGCCTTCCTGCCAACTCTTCTCCTCTCCATGCCTGTTGCTTCTCTGCCCACCTGCTGCTGCACATTTCATTGAGAGAGACACCATTGTCCACCATGTCCACACATGGCTACCGTCCACCTCATAAAATGAAGATTGCACCCACCTATTTCTGCACATGCCCTTCTCAGAGAGAAAGAAGCTGTGCCCACATCCTCCTGCTTCTATCTGCCAAAGTGGAAAGGCGGGAGAGAGACATTGTGCCCGTATCTACTCCTGCTTTAATATGAGAGACAGAGAGACAGAGGCTGGCTGTTGTGATGTCATCCTGAGGCTGCTCACTTGAAGAAGAGAGACTAGCCATTGTGACTTCAAGCAACTGCTGCTCACCTGAAGGAAAATAACCAGCCATTGTGACCCCCTGCTGACATTTCCTGCCCGATGGAGAGAGATGGGCCATTGGGATGTGTCGCCACCAATATGCAGAGGATGCCCAACTCTATTTCTCCTTTCATCTCACACCAAAGATGCTGTTGACATTTTGAATCAATGCATGGAGGCAGTAATGGGTTGGATGAGGGCTAAGAAACTGAAGCTTAACCCAGATGACACAGGGGTCCCAATGGTCAGGAAGGAGAAGGACTCTGAGCTAGGGATTCAGCCTGTTTCGGATGGGGTAGTACTCCCCTTGAAGAATCAGGTTCACAGTCCAGGGGTGGATTGGTTTTAACTGCTGACTTTGTCTGCTTGGTGGATTGTTTTATATTGTTTTTACAAAACTGTACTTTGTAAGCTGCCCGAGTAGTGGTTTTGCACCAGAAAGGCAGCATATAAATATTTTAATGAATCAATAAAATAAACTGTGACCTCATGCTGATGCTGCCTATCTGAAGGAGGGAGGCTGGTTCTTATGACCTCATGCTAATGCTGCCTGCCTGAAGGAGGGAGAGATTGGCCAGTGTACTCTCCTTCAGTTGTTGTCCACCTGACCGGAGGAGGAGGAGGAGGAGGGGAGAAAGAGAGAGACTGCTGCTGGGCCTAAAAATTGTCAATCACTTTCATAGCAGCTCCTGTCCTGGGACAAATAGCACCTTTGGTGGTGGGGGGGAGGTGTCATTGAGGCCACAATATAGGGGGAAAGGATTGAACATTTGCTCCACCTGTGCTGCAGTTCTAATACAGGTTGGTGCCTCCCATGCCTACTGTTTAAGAAACACACATACGTGCTGCAGGTTACCCAGAGATCTACCAGTAGATCCAGATCTATCTTCTGCCCACACCTGCAGATGACTGAGGTGCATCTCTGTTAGGTTGGTCCCTTGGATATATCTAAGGGGGTTGTTTGTGTTTTTGCTGGGTGAGAGAAGGTTGTTCTGGATTAAATAATCTGGGTTAAGTAATTAAGCCAAAGTACATGTAACTGAAGTAAGCGTGGGTAAGCAGGGTATACTCTTCCCCTGCTTCCCCATGCCTCCATTTCCCCCCTTCATCTATTCTTGAGGTAGGGACCTGTCATAGCTCTTCTTTGTGAAGTGCCATGTGCATGGATGGATGGATGGATGGATGGATCGATCGATATCTATCTATCTATCTATCTATCTATCTATCTATCTATCTAATTAGGTTCCTTATGAAAACCAAGTGAATGGAAGGAGATAGTTCCAGAGGAAATTGTTTCACTTTCATTCCTGTGGGGTTTGGGAGAGAAGATAATTGTGCATAATGTGTTTCAGGATTTCCCTCTTCTCTATGATTATAATAGATACAGAAGCCTTGTACTCAGTTGTGTCTGGTCATCCTAGAAGTCAAGGTGTGACTAAGGCCATCCAGTACAACCATGGTTGAGTGGAGATTTGAACTAGTTAACCTTTTAAAAAAACAAACTCTGATTCATAGAGCAGCTTGTGAACCAGCCACTATACATCACCATATGCAGCTGGGTGACTCCAGTAGCAACAACTGCTGTTTTCTTATTGAATTGCAGTAGACATTTGGCTAAACAATAGACTGACTTTTCACAGTCATCTCACTCACTCAACGCTATTTTATACTTTTGTCAAGTATTCCTTATCAGCAACCTATACTTTCCAGTCCCAACCTAGAACAAACCCTACTCTCTTACAGGTTTAAACTGTGTGCTCGTTAAATACGTGATGCAGCTGATCCTCAATGGTTTTTTTACCTTGAACTAACCATGTGGGGTCCCATTCTAGATTGGGACCACTGCATGTGGGTGGGGGAGGTTTAAACTTTCCCACCCAGCCACTTCCCCCCTTAGATTCCCCCGCCCCCCATGCAGGGGCTAAAAGAAGAAAAAACCTCTATTGGCACCAATAAAGAATTAAAGGATGGATCCCCCCCCCCAAAAAAAACCCCAACCCATGAGGGGTGAGTATGCTCAGTGTCCATGGAATGCTGACTGGCTGTTGAAAGGGGGAAACTGGAAAACCAGAGGGAGAGGGAATAGAATGGACTACCCTGGAAGAGGGTATGGCTGGAACTCTTATCAGAAACACCTTATACTTCGTTGCAAGTTCCATGTTGTTGTTGTTGTTAAATCTAGGCACACCAGGGGTAGAGAGGTATGTATTTTGTTAAATATATTCTGTCCGTGTTTCACAGACTTTAGGTGTCTTTCATTCCATCATCCACTCACTGATGGAATCAGATTTTTTGTAGGAGAAGTTAGTTCTACTTGCTAACTCTTGTCACTGCTTCTTAGAGAAACTTAGATACGTAGCAGTTTTATTTTCCATTTCTGTTTTAAACATGTACCATTGAGTAGAGGGGGCTTTGAGGGCAGTATCATTGTTAGCAAATGATAAAAAGATCTTTGAGTAGGGTAATTGTGCTATGGAAAATGCTACAGAGAGAGGGGGAAACAGATGACTGTATGCCCAACAGGCTTCTGCAAGTCACAGGACACTTCATTCTGTCCCTGGCCCTTCTTTTCAGCATAATTGCCATAAATATAATCATTGTGGGCAGAACTGTAACAAAAGACAGTAATACAAATGTGTGTGTGCAAAATATTTCCTAATTACGACTCATCTCGGTTGCAGCTTGAACCAGGAAGACCTCTGCCTTCTCCAAACGACCTTAAAAGGAAAATCCTTATTAAAAACAAACGGTTGAAACCTGAAGTGGAAAAAAGTAAGTAAAATGCTGTTAAAAGATTGAAATGAAAACCTAAACAAAAAGCAACATCATAGTCTCTATTTAAATCTTGTCAATCACTTCCAGTATCCCCAGACAAGGGGATACCGGAAAGGCTTCTGCTTTGCTGCGCTATCATTTATGACAGAAGCATTGCAAGAGCGCTTTCTAGAGTATTGTTTGATTTGTTGTGTTATATTCATGTTTGCCTTTACAATAGATCTCACTGTGCGTTTACAAAACTACTACTGCTTTGCATAAAGAAGACTTCTTTAATTATTAGTCTCAATGGAGTGGTGGTCTTCAGTGGTACTAGGTTTTATTTTGATCACCATTTTTTTTCCCTTTGGTTACTCAGTATTCCAGAGTCTTACAATTCCGTCAGGGAACTGGCCATTCATATGAGACATCCGCATCTATTGAAGACATCAGGTGGAAGTAGTCCCAGGTCTTCCCACTCCCCACCATGAAGCAACTAACAGATAAACTATTACAGATAAACTATTACAGACGCAGTGATGGAGTGATTGCTTATTTCTAGTAGAATGACTGCAATCCTATGTGCTATTACCTCTGAATCAGCTGCATTGAATATAGTGGGATTTACTTTCAAGTAAACAGGCATAGGATTGTTACTTAAAACCTGCTAAGGTCCTTGACAGTTCTCATGCACTTCAACGTCTAGGTTAGTGGTACTCCAGCAGTAGAGCTGTACTGTAGTGGTCGAATACATGTGATTTTAACATGTGAGGTTCCATGTCTTGTTTCTGATGCTTCCAGTTAAGAATTCAGAAGTAGCAGGACCTGACAAAAACTTACTAGCTAAGGTCCAATGTATTAATGACAAACAGTGTCAAAGGAGACCCATGCATGTGCAATAACATTGAATGAGACAGAGCACATTGGCAGGCTCAACAACATGGATTGTTGCTACACCAGCATTGACTTACTCTGAGGACTAGCAACAATGGGGTACAAAGTAGATCACCATCCACATGACCTAGTACCTATAAACATTGTGTGAATAGCCATGTGGTAGTGACTCCCATGTTGTGGCTGACAACACACAAATTACAATTTCATTGAGCATGGACTATGCTGAGCACATGGAGTACACTGTGATTCAATACTGACAATGATCAACTCAACCTTTTGAATTTAGGCATCCATTCCGAACCAGGTCTTAACAACGGAATGATTTTACAATATATTTTCATCGATGTATCTCTTTTTTCCCCGTGTGTGTGTGTGTGTGTGCGCGTGCGCATGCATGTTTATTTTAAACAGAACAGCTTGAAACCTTGAAAAGTATGATGGAAGCTGGTGAAACTGCTGCTCCTGTCAGCATCTTGGAAGATGACAATGAAGAAGAGATAGAAAGCGGTATGGTGGTTCTTAAAATTGTCCTCCTTTTAAGCTCCTCCTGCTGGTCGTTTTATTGTCTCAGCTGATAGCTCATTTGACAGTTAGGCCTTTGACGAGCCAGCTTTAATTTTAACGTCATGTCTGCTAGCAATGACCACAGTTAGGCGAGTATCCCTTTCTAGCATAAATGTCATTATCTTTACATTTGGGCACCGAATTCGAGGGATATATGCAAGAAGCACAGGGTGTTCATGAAAAGCCAGTCGGGGCCTGACCCTATGGTGTTATGCTGCTCAAACACGTAGGACAGAGCTTAAGGGAATGTGGGGTTTTTTTTAGTTATATGTTGTTTGTGAGCTTTTATGTAAATGGCTTTTAAACTTTGTATGTTACATTTTAATGTTTTAACTTCTATAAACCGCCCAGAGAGCTTTGGCTATGGGGCAATATAGAGATGATGATGATGATAGAATAGACCCAACCCCCAGGACCAACAGGGTGGGTATTGGTGCTACTGTGCTAGTATTTGCCTCTTGCCAAAGCATGTTAAGTGCCATGCAAGGGCAGAGAGTGAACATGGTCCCCTCTGATACACACCCCTCCCGAATATCGTATGGGTCTTTGTTATCTAACAGTAAGGCCTAGATGCACAGAGCAGGTAATGGGTGACAGCCACATGAGTGCCTATGGGGGAGGCGTTGCCAGGCATAGGATCCTACTTCTGAGCTGTTGCCTTTTATTACATAGGCTTAAAATTCCATATTTTAAGTACTGCTGAGTTAAATGTACTGAAAAGTGACATTCTTTTATGGATAAAAGCTAGTAAACAACTTAGAAGTCTTTCTGCTGCCTTTGTAAAACATCTGGTTTGCTGGTTGGCTGGTTGGCTTTTGTGTCTTTTCTTTAGTTGACATCTTTCTAATGCCTTACACCCTTTTTGGCTTGCATTATTACGTAGTTGACCAAGAAGAGGAAGCCCATCCAGAGTACAAATTTGGAAGTGAGCTCTCTGCAGATGACTTGAGCCAGAAAGAATCTGTAGCCAACAATGTGAAAAAGGTAGGCTAGCTTTTCCCCGCATACATTTTAACTGGAAGATTTCTCACTGAGATGGCCATGAGAACAGGATCACAGTGCGCACATTGTAGTAGGTAGAAACTGTGTAAGACGTCTAAGAATTTCCTTATGCAGTTGCTGACATTTTAAATGTATGGCAACGTCAACCTCCTTTTTTAAAAAAAAAAAAAAGTGTATTATTCTTATTCAGGACAGTTCCCCTTTGATATATTGAGAGCTGTACTTGAGAAAATATATCAAGACCAGAGGTTAATGTTGATGTTGTTTTTACCCAGAGAAGGCTGCATGTCACTTACTGTGCATATTGTACTGACCCCAGGTGTACATAATTTGGGTTAAAGTTGCAAAGAGAAGAGGGACTGACTCTGTTCGCTGTTGGCTGCTGCTGCTGGAGCACTTTTGTGTTGGAGCTTCTTAATTCTGTGTGTTTGGTGCATACTGTGTCGTTCTTTGCTGGTAATATGACTAATAAAAGCCAGAGATTTGTAGAGTAACAGAAGTAAGCATATGAAAGCACCAATTTGAGATAATTCCAGGAGATCATGAAAGCAGTCCAAAAGGGAGTGTTACTCCAATTGTTTTTTATTGCTATAGCTTGCTATTACACCCCAACTACCAGATGACTCTTTGTTATAGAACATTTCAATGTACTAGGGCAGCAAACACATCAAATCCTGCTTACTCCAGGAAACATTCACATTCTGACCTACATTAGAACTTTTGTTCTTGCTGGGTCCTTCTTTTTTGCCTAGCTATCTTCCAGTCTTGATCCAGGCAGCCATGCCAGTAGAAGCCCTCCTTGCTACCACCTGCCTTTTTGAAGCCTTTTTAAATCTTTGGAATACAATTGCTAATTCAGGAATGATAACTCCTTACTTTTTCTTAGCTACCTCTGGAGCTCCAAGTTGCATCTAACTGAGATGGGGATTCACCGCGTAGCATAGCGTGTTTGCAGTTAGTTAATGAACTAAGTGGCACACGACTCCCTCCAGTTAGTAAACTTGTCCTTGATTGTGAACTGGCGTGACTGCTTTGCTCCCCTAATAAATTATGTGACAGATACTCCAAGATAGTGTCTTCAGGAGTTAGCCAGTGTCTTTCAGTGTTAATGCCAGGGATAGAATTGCAGATAGTTGTCCTGTACTTTTATCTAATATGTAGCACTGTGTTTCAAGCAATCGTAGAATCTCTTTTGTCAGACAAGAGGGCTCTTTTCTACACAACAGCTCCTTTAAAAATTAAGAACTGAGCAGCTGATTCAGTTAACTTGTTTTTCATCCAGCAGTTTCAGTAATATACACCGGACCCCAGGTATGTCATGATGTCTGTTCTTGTTCCTCCATTATTTCTTCTGCACAGAGGGCCTTTCTGTCAACATATTATAAACCACTGCGCTTTTAAACAGAAGCTGTAACTTACACATGTGTGCTTGCATGCACCCAATGGAAAGGATAGATTTAAAATACATGCCCAGTGCTTTTCCTTGTTTTAAGCTCCCCCCCCCACTTTGAGTTATGAGTGTATGATATTGCAATTTCTTTGGATAACATCTGTATTTTTCCCCTTAGGCTGTGGACGATTCTGAACAAGAAAACAATAAAAAGGTGATCCTTGCGATATTTTACAGCTTTCCCATTTTTATTTTTCTGCGTCTAACCAAGCTGCTTTGTAGAATGCATTCTTAACTCCCTGCATCATTTAACCCTTCTCTTTATGTAGCTATTCCTCAGGATTTGGAAGATTATTTCTAGTTGCCATGGTGGCTGTTTTTTTATAGTGGGGGTAGCAAATCCAACTGCCCCCACAACGCAGGATAGTTCGAAGCTAGATGGCCTGCATGATTCTTCTATCTTAGCCTAATGCAGATAGTTACAGAGTCAGCTTTTTGGAGAGTGATAAGCAACTCTGACTTCCTTCTCATGTCTTCATTCCTTTCTTTACTTTGCCTTCCTCTTTCTTTTTATTTTCTTTTGGTTGGGCGGGTTGCATGTTAAACTTGCGTCTGGAAATGCTTCACTTGAACCTCTTTTCCCCATTACTCTTCTCCATATTTCTGTTCTGTCAAGATTCTTCTAATTCGTAGGCCTAACTCAGTGTTATTCTCTTCCCATCTTTTATGGGGAAGAGTTTCTGCTGTTTATATAGAAGAGGCTGAGTTTTACAGCGCTGATGTGCTAAAATGGCCGATGATTATGTCATAATCATCAGTTTATAGTTCAATAAGAAAAGCTGAGGCACAGCTTTTGCGTCTGCACTCCATTGATATTTCAAAGGGGTTGCAAATATTTAATTACTAATTGTGAACCAGCAGAAATGTCAAGGAAAAGCATCATGTTAAATTTGAATGCATATTCTTTCTTTCTGTATTTGCTTACTTAGAAGAATATGGACTTCTAAACAGGCTTCAGCTTGTTTTATGGACTTTCATCTAATCTGTCCCTGAGCCTCTAGAAACAGCATCATGCACTTCTAGCCCTTTCCCTGATGTAGGATACAAACTCTTATTTCAGTTCATTTCATGGCTCTTGAGTATTGTCAAGATATTCAATAGCAACTAGAGTATGTTATTAAAATTCTGGTATTTTCTTAGCAAAGGAAGGCAAAGTGATGGGCTGTGACATTAAGGTTGCAATCCTGTGCACACTTACCCTATGCACACTTACCTGGGAGTAAGGCCCATCAAACCCAATTGGGGTGACTTCTGAGTGGACATGCATAGGATTGCATGGTAAATATATTATTGGGGAGGGACTGGATATTGGTGGGGTGGAGTAGAGTGGAGGAAGAAGCCCTAGAAACAGCCTGGGTCTTGGTGTTCATCAGTACTTAATGTCACATGACAACATAACTGTGGGGAGGAGGCAGAAATCTTCCAAAATTTTTGCAATACGTGCATTGCCAAATGGAGAGGTCACAAAGTGGAGTCAGTGGAGGCTGCCATTTCTTACTGGTAACTAATTAATATTCTGATAGCAGGGGGCTGGATCCACAGGTACCCTTCCATGTGCAGAAGGTATCTTCCGTTCACAGAAGGGCTACGGCACGGCATGAGAAAAGGGAAACCTAAATCCAAAGAGTTTTTTTCTCTGCTTGCACAGGAGTTTGTGCAACTGCTTGCACGAGAGAGAGAGAGCTTGGGCAGCCGCTTGCACAAGCAAGAGCATGAAGTCAGCTGTAGAATCTACCTATTATGGCAGTGCATGATTAGTACCACAAACACTTGTGCAAGCTTTTGCAGAACAGCACTAGCAGCTGCTGTGTCTGGATCCAACCAATGCATGCATGAGACTTGAAGGCTCTGTAGGACTATGTAGGACTATGAGACCTACCATGGCTTTATTCACTGAGTGCCTTGTACTATATGTAGGCATTCCTTTCTTCTCTGCCTATCAGGAGTGCTCTCACATAACTCTAGAAAACTATGTATCTCTTGTGGCTGGGACTGGGAGAGCGTTCTGATGGGTTGTGTCCAATCCTGTCCACCCATCAGCAAAATGAAAACTGCTAGTGCAAGGGTCTCCAACCCTTTTGGACCTGTGGGCTCATTTGGGAATTTGAGAAACTGCTGTGGGCACCGCCACAAAATGGCTCCCATGGTGGATGGGGCTAGTCACATAATAGCTGCCATGGGGGCCTGGCTAGTCAAAGGTAAGCAAAAGCGGTTGGGGGAGAGAAATAGCAAGGCTAGAGGCTAGGAGGAGGAAATAGCAAAGCAAAGGGCTAGAGGGGAGATAAAGAGCCAGGCTAGAGACTATGAAGGGAGAGAAAGAGGATTGCCCTAACATTTTCCAAAGTTTTTCTTAAAACAATGTTTTGGAAGGGGCAGGGAGGGGAGAGCTTTGTGGGTGCTGATGGAGGTCCCCACAGGTGCCATGGCACCCGTGGGTGCTGTGTTGGGGACCCCTGCACTAGCAGAATGATTTCACCTCCCCATTGCAGACGCTCACCCACCTACCATTTTGTGGGGGTACAGAGTTCAGGGTCATATGAGACATCGTATGGTGCAGGACGTATGTGCTGACCCAAAAGGGGTAGTTAATCCTCCAAGAGTGGATGTCCCTCTAGCCTAGACCTTAAGAAAAACCATCCAGAATACAAAAGCAGGCAAAAATCCAAGTGGAAAGCAGAATGTCTATGGCCTAATCCTGCCTACAGACCCTTCTCTTCTGCTCTGTGGGGTTTTTACTGCTGTAGTGGAGAAACGCTTGATCACCCCTTAAAGCAAAAGGTCAGTTTTTAGTCTGATGTCCATAAGATTTCAAACACTGCTCTACGTTTCTCTAATTGCTCCCTTGTTACCCTTGCCCCTTCCCTCCCCCCTCTCTTCCAGTGTCTTAACTATGCCCACTCTTTCCTACTTTCTCTTCTTCCCAGTGCTATCTAAATTGATATAGTAAGCTCAGTGGAACAGGACAAGAACCTCTTCTTTGCTTATTCTGTCAAGCACCTTGCACACTGATGGTGATACATAATAACAAGTGATTATAATAAAACACTCTGTAACCATAGATTTATTCTGATACCCCACATAGCTTTCTTCAACGTATGTAAGCATTATTCGCATGCATTTATGGTTGGGAAGGCCTCTTCAGTGTCATTTTCCATTTAAGTTCACTTCTTGAAATTCTGACCAAATCCTATTTAAAATCATTCCTGTTGGGACAAAGAAAGAAATGCTGCCACTGACTGATGTTTGTCTCTGAATATGCTTTCAGGGTGTAATAACTGCGGAAGATGAGCAAGCATGGATGGCTTCTTACAAATATGTAGGAGCCACAACTAATATACACCCGTACTTATCAACGTTGATCAACTATGCTCAGCCTGTTAAGTTTCAAGGTTTCCACATAGCAGAAGGTAACTTTAAAATGTCTAATTAATGTGCAATACATTTTCCCTTTTTCCCTTTTTTGTTTTTTTTACTGTGCATCTCAAGTATGGCTTTTTACCATCACATTTTCCCTGATATTTCATTTCATCCTTTGTCCACACGGAGGCACCAGATAACAAGGAGCATGGTAACCTACATCAAGAAGAATACTTAGCACATCTGTATTTATTTATGCATTTAATTGATCTGCTTTTCCCTCTTCAGAAAAATATGGTTGCTGTAAATACTTGAATTTTCCACCTTGAAAAACACATATTGCTGATTTCATGCCATTCTAATTCTTAACCTGGTGAATTTGTAGTTTCACAGAAATGGAGCTGATTGTCAATAGCTTAGAAAAGGTATCATGGTTGGAGAAAGATAGATGACCATGATCTGAATACTTTTTATGTTTTATTCCATTTATTTAAATGTAAGTTTTTATACCTTCCATTCCTTTCCTTTATTCTGCCAGGGGCAGAAATCTGCATCAAATACTGGGGCTTTCTCTATCCAGTGTCATGGCAAGATTTGATCGGGCTACTTTACACAGTTGTTTCTATCTCATTATATTCCATTCCTTACCTTTTCATGGGGTGGCTACTTTTCCACAAAAAGCCATTACATGCACTGTGGGCATCTTGAAATTTCCTCCCTGGTTCCTGCCCCTTTCCCTCCCCTTGCAGATTACTGGTGGTTTGGTTGTCATTGACACGCAATTTGGGTGGCCAGCATCCTCCACTGAACTGCCCAAACCCCACCCCCACAGGCACTGGCTTCCCAGCAAACTGCTGGCATGCCGGCCATTCTGTGTGGTGGAGTAAGCAGCCAAAGTCAGGAGCAAAAGTCGGTGCATTGCATTTAGTCATGGCATGGTGGCAAGCCAGCATCATGGCGAGCCAGCAGCTCAGTATACTGCTAGGCCCACCACCCCAGCGTCACTGCCATTATCATCAGGACTGTGCCCCCAACAACCCCAAACAAAGCAGGTTTTTCATGCTACGGGAGAAGTACATGGGCAGGCCATGACGCTCCTGTTGCACAGGCTGAAAAAATACTGATTTTTTTTCCGTTTGGGGATAGCACGGGGTAGGCAGGGGGAAATAGCAGGAAAATCACTGGAGGATTACAACATTATGTAATGGACCCGCAAACCTCTGTGAGTGGCCAATCATGAATATGCGATAAATTGCAGGTGTAGAGATGCTCTAAGAAGCCGGGAGATATGTATGTTCAGACGTTTAACTTAATTCATTGTAGGCCTTGATATTCTACTAATCTCTTATCTCCCCAAATTTTATAAAACAGATTTTACTATTTTCTTTCCAGAACGCAACATTCACTACAATATGTCCTCTTTTAATGAGTCTGTCGGGCTAGGTTATTTGAAAACACATGCAATTGAGTTTGTGAAGTATCCTTGCATTGAGAGAGCTATAAAGGGGGTGTTTTGTCATTTCAGCTGAAGAGGCAACTGTGTGGCTAAACAATGCACAGTCCGTTAATAAAGTACAGCATGATCATTGTCTGTGGCAAATGCCTCGTGAGTTAAAACATTAAAAAAAACCTCATAAAGATGTGGGCAAATGATCATTAAGCCTCTATGTTGCTTGGTTATTCCATTTTCCTTAACAAATAACACAGCTATAATAAACGGCAAATGAGTCGAATATACCCAAAGGGAGGCAGAGTGGATTCCAGCAATTACATGCCTCAAATTTTCTGGAACGCTGGATGCCAGATGGTCTCACTCAACTATCAGACCCCAGGTAGGCAGACATGTCCACTGAGTTTCAAAGAAAAGCAGCTTGGGTAGTCACTCTCCACCAGATGCCATTGCTTTTGCCCCTGGCATTATTGGACAACTCAGTCACATGGATAAATATGAGAATGTGTGTCAAACCAGGCAGGCCCTAAGATTAAAACCAGTAAAAACAAAAGGTATAGAAGTTTCTGCATGGGTCTTTATGTTACAGGATTAATCAACATGGTGCTAGTGGTCACAGTTGTAACCGATATAATACATATACAGAGTCAGCATCTTAAAACAAGTCACTTCCGTGGAACAATCGATACGCATTGCTTCTGAGTGAAAACATTGGAAAGGAGGGCATTTCCAGAAGGGGAAGCTGAAAAGCACAGTGCTGTTTACTTATGCTCAATTTATTTGGAGCCCAGAGAACTGTTGCTGGCAAATCTCATTTATAGGCTATAGTAGTTGGGATATTCTGTAATGGAAGTAACAGACAAGTGGAGGTCAGGTGCTTCTCTGCAAAGCAGGAGTAACATATCAGCATTTGCCCAAAGTGTTCCTCATGCCCATTGTATGTTTCTTTCACGTAGAGGCCACTGAAGAACGTTTTCTCATGGCTTTGTTCCACCCAGAGTGTGTACATGTGTCACATTTGTAAGCTACGTATCATCTGGATGGCTAAATGTAGAGGGTCACCCTACCAGCCAGTGGCTGCTTGTGAGGTAGATGGAGAACTGCCAATTAGCGTTGGATGCACGGGGGCTGCTAGCTCAGTACTGTGGAGGTATACAGCTGCTCAGTGGCTCGCAGCGTGTAACATGGGTCACTAATGTGGTCCATGCTAGGTGCTACTATCTACTCAGGGGAGGAGAGGAGAAATCTGTTTTGCAAATGGTCTTCCACTCACACAAACTTGGAATCCAACCCTACTAGAATTAAAGGAGAGCCAGCATGGTGAGGTGGTTAGAGTGCTGGACTGGGAGCTGGGAGATCTGGGTTCTAGCCCCCACTCAGCCATGAACCTCACTGGGTGACTTCGGGCCAGTCACTGACTCTCAGCCTAACCTACATCACATGGTGGTTGTGAAGAGAAAATGGAGAGGGGGAGAAGGGCTGTGTAAGCTGCCTTGGGTTCCTTGCAAGAGGTAAAAAGGACAGGATATAAATGTAAATAAATAAATAAATCATCCTGCTTTAACAGAGAAGAATCATAGTAGTAGAACCAGGTCCACGTGCTGTTCATCATTGCCCTTCTGTCAAGTGTCGTAACATCATAGAATATGGAAAGCTATGATATATTTTGTATTTGAAATGCAGATTTAACTTCAGTAGGTTTAAGCATTCTCAGGTTTCAGAATAAGTATTTTCATTCAGCACACAGGACTTGCATTTCAGTTAAACTGGCTATCTGGGACAAATTATTTCCTTAGATTAAGAAGGCTGTTCAGCCTCAGCTTGGCATTGCTCAGGAATGAGATACTAAACTATTTTTGTCTTTTGACAGATTTAGCAATGCAGTTGAATCAGGGAAAATTTGAATATAATGGGTCATGCGGGTGAGTAATGATATAAACTGTTGTCATTATGCAGAACCATGTCACTTTTAATTACATGCTGAAAATGAAATACAGCATGTAGAGATTAGATGCTCTATTCTGTTTTATGAAAGGGAGCTGAAAGATCTGGGCATGCTTAGGCTTGTAGGGAGCAAGAAGCTAAGAAACAATAGAACCATAGAATAGTAGGGTTGGAAGGGGCCTACAAGGCCATCGAGTCCAACCCCCTGCTCAGTGCAGGAATCCAAGTCAGAGCATCCCTGACAGATGGCTGTCCAGCCTCGTCTTGAAGGCCTCCAGTGTGGGAGAGCCCACCACCTCCCCAGGTAGTTGGTTCCATTTTCGTATTGCTCTTACAGTCAGGAAGTTTTTCCTGATGTTCAGCCGGAATCTGGCTTCCTGTCACTTGAGCCCATTATTCCGTGTCCTGCACTCTGGGATGATCAAGAAGAGATCCTGGCCTTCTTCTCTGTGACAACCTTTCAAGTACTTGAAGAGTGCTATCATATCTCCCCTCAGTCTTCTCTTCTCAAGGCTAAACATGCCCAGTTCTTTCAGTCTCTCTTCATAGGGCTTTGTTTCCAGTCCCCTGATCATCTTTGTTGCCCTCCTCTGAACCCTCTCCAGTTTGTCTGCATCCTTCTTAAAGTGTGGTGCCCAGAACTGGACACAGTACTCCAGATGAGGCCTAACCAGTGCCGAGTAGAGGGGAACTAGTACTTCCCGGGATTTGGAAGCGATGCTTCTATGAATGCAGCCCAAAATAGCATTTGCCTTTTTTGCAGCCACATCACATTGTTGGCTCATATTCAGCTTGTGATCGACAACAATTCCAAGAGCCTTCTCGCTTGTAGTGTGGTTGAGCCACGTATCCCCCATCTTGTAACTGTGCATTTGGTTTCTTTTTCCTAGGTGCAGAACTTGGCATTTGTCCCTATTAAATGTCATTCTGTTGTTTTCTGCCCAGCGCTCCAGTCTATCCAGATCACTTTGAATTTTGTTTCTGTCTTCCAAAGTATTAGCTATCCCTCCCAATTTGGTGTCATCTGCAAATTTGATCAGCATTCCCTGCACGTCCTCCTCCAAGTCATTCATAACAATGTTGAAGAGCACTGGGCCCAGGACTGAGCCCTGCGGTACCCCACTCATTACCTCTCCCCAGTTTGAGAAGGTCCCATTGATAAGCACTCTTTGAGTCCGATTCTGTAGCCAACTGTGGATCCACCGGATCGTTGTTTCATCTAGCCCACTTTGAGCTAGTTTGCTCATCAGGATATCATGGGGCACTTTGTCGAAAGCTTTGCTGAAGTCGAGGTATATGATGTCTACAGCATTCCCACGGTCTACAAGGGAGGTTACTTGATCAAAAAATGAGATCAGATTTGTCTGGCAGGACTTGTTTTTGACAAATCCATGTTGGCTTCGAGTAATCACGGCATTGTTGTCAAGGTGCTTCCAAATGGATTGCTTTATCATCTGCTCCAGAATTTTCCCAGGGATTGATATCAGACTGACTGGTCTGTAGTTCCCAGGTTCCTCCTTTCTACCCTTTTTGAAGATAGGGACAACGTTAGCCCTCCTCCAGTCATCTGGCACTTCCCCCGTCCTCCATGATTTCTCAAAGAGAATAGACAGCAGTTCTGAGAGTTCTTCTGCCAGTTCCTTTATGACTCTAGGATGCAGTTCATCTGGCCCTGGAGATTTGAACTCATTCAAAGTAATGAGGTGTTCCTTGACCATATGCCTATCGATCTCAAGCTGCAATCCTGCCCCTTCAGCCTGTACTTCGCCTTTGCCAGGGGGGTCATAGACCCTCTTTTGGGAGAAGACTGAGCCAAAGTAGGAATTGAGCACCTCTGCCTTTTCTTTGTCATCTGTTATCGTTTTGCCATCCTTATTTAATAGCTGAACCACCATTTCTTTCCTCTGCCTTTTACTATGCACATAGCTGAAGAAAGCCTTTTTGTTGTTTTTAACATCCCTTGCTAACCTCAGCTCATTCTCAGCTTTAGCCTTCCTGAAGCCATCCCTGCAATTCTGTGCTATCTGCCTGTACTCTTCCTTTGTTACTTGGCCTTCTTTCCACTTCCTATATGTGTCCATTTTTGTTTTCAGGTCATCCCTAAGCTTTTTGTGAAGCCACATTGGCTTCTTCTGTTGTCTTCCACCTTTTCTTCTTGTTGGAATTGCTTGTGATTGTGCCTTGAGAATTTCCTTTTTTAAAAGCTCCCACCCATCTTGGACTCCTTTTCTTGCTAGCATCGCTTGCCATGGGACCTTACTGATCATTGTTCTGAGTTTATGAAAATCAGCTTTCCTAAAATCCAGGGTACGCGTTTGACTACACTCGGCTTTTGCTTCCCTTAGAACCAAGAACTCAAGTACAACATGGTCGCTTTCCCCCAGAGTTCCTGTAACTGCTACTTTATCCACTAAGTCATCTCTGTTGGTTAGGAGCAAGTCAAGGATAGCCGATCCTCTAGTTCCTTCCTCTACTTTCTGTAGGAGGAAGTTATCCGCCACACAAGTCAGGAATTTCCTGGAGGGGCCATGTTTTGCAGAATTTGTCTCCCAACAAATATCGGGGAAATTGAAGTCCCCCATTACTACTACATCATGCTTCCTTAAAACATTGGCTATTTGCTTTTCAAAAGTTTCATCCTTGTCTCCTCCTTGATTGGGTGGCCGGTAGTAGACTCTGACCACCAGGTTCCTTTTATTCTTTGCTCCATTTATTTCAACCCAGATGCTCTCGATGGGGCTACCAAGCTCCTCCTCCTGTATTTCTGTGCAGAGATATGTATTTTTCACATACAGTGCAACCCCACCTCCCTTTCTGTTCCTCCTGTTCTTTTTGAACAAGTTATATCCTTCAATTGCTGTATTCTAGTCATGAGAGTCATCCCACCAAGTCTCAGTTATACCTATCAGGTCATAATATCCCTCTTGTATTAAGAGTTCAAGTTCGTTCTGTTTGTTTCCCATACTCTGGGCATTAGTATATAGACATCGAAGACCATGTGCTTCATAGTCTGGCTTTCTTCCTACATGTGTCTGAAGGCTATTATTGGGCGCTATCAGAGCTGTTCTCTCCATTGCAGTGCATGCGCCTATGTCCATTGTTACCCCCAACATTACATCTCCCTTCCCTGTAGGATTCAGTTTAAAGCCCTCCTGATGAAGTTCTTCATGCTGTGGCCAAACACATTCTTCCCATCCTTTGTGAGGTGCAACCCATCCCTAGCCAACAGCCCATCTTCCAGGAAGTATAGCCCGTGGTCCCAGAATCCAAATCTCTCTCGTCGGCACCACCTTCGATAAATACAAGGAGAGGCATTAAGTCAGTTTAGTAGGGAGATTCTTTCAGGTTAAAGACTATCCTAAGTGGAAGAACAAATAGCTGTCTAGCAAATTTAAGTTGGAAGCTTTAAATATTGATCAGGTAGAGTACTTTTCTGGAGTACTTTTCCTAAAGCCTCCACAAGAAAAAAAGTTCTGTGATTTAAAATAGAACCGCATAAATGTTTGTGTGTCTCAGAGCCACAATCTTCATGGCAACAACAGTCATGTTTGAATATGTGTCTGCTCCATTCATGAATAAAGTGCAATCAGGGAGGTTTGGTTTTTAGCATCAACAGTGGAGTATAAATGAGGAGACATGACCCCCCCCATCTCTTATGCTATGTTGCCCCAGCACTTTTCTTCTAACCTGCCTGTTTCCAGAATCGGAACCAGGCTGGGGGAAAATGTTTGGGTGATGCATGGCATAAGGCAGAGAACGCTCTCCCTCCCCTCCCCCACGCACCCCTTTTGATGTTAAAAATCAAACTTTTCACTTCCTGCTTTATCCATGGATGGGGCAGACACTAGATGTTGCTGCCACTGCTGTGTCTAATTTACCGTTCAGCAGTTCCTCTCTGAGATCAGGAACATTCTTGTTCCCCACCCACCCCTCTCACACACCCATTTTTGCGCAGATGGGGTGTCTGGTGTTGGGGAGACTAGTACTGAGAAAGTTGAAATTATCTTGGTCCATTTTGGCAGATAGTCCTTGCTTTTATACTTTCAGTATGAACGACTTGTTGCAGATTGGGAAGGAATTTTCTGCAGGTCAGTTGAGCTATGGATCAGATGGGAGGTCGTGTCATTGTGGGAGATATCCCTTGTAAAAGATGCCTGAAGAATTGCTTTCATCCAGATCTACGATTCCTTGCCCAGTTGATACAGAACAATCTCTCTCTCTCTCTCTCTCTCTCTCTCTCTCTCCCTCCCTCTCTCTCATGCATACATGCACACATACACTTTTATTTTCTCTTTTGTTCCTCCTTGTATTCCTACTTATCTGGATAAAAATGGAAGACTGGAGTTTCAATAACTATGCAGACACCGAAGGCTGTAATAATAGGGACATAATTTAATAATTATCTTCTTTTCTTCCCGATTGGTTTGTGCTACCCAATGAGATATCTATTCTCTCTTTCGTTGTTTAGTTTGATTTAGAATTTTACTCCTTCACTTATATTTTATGCTGCTGTTGATAATATGATATAGATTAGGAAGAACCTCAATAAATTTATGCCTGGTGTTGCACTGTTGCATCTCACCAATGCTCAGTGGGCATCCCTTTTAATCAGTTTTGTGAACCTTCTTTGAACACTGGTTTGCACTGAGTGTTTGAAACATGTAGTTTTGTGCACAGCAGATTCCATTTCATGAAATCTCTCTTTAACTATGTTGCTTGCAAGAGATGGGGGAATGTCCATCCTGAAGAGCTGCCCTTTTAACATGGCTGCCAAAAACATCTTGGAATGATCAGTCTGGCATGGAATTAGTATAAGAACTTTGTATAACCTCAACTGTGCCAATATATTAGACTTGCTAATGCATGTCAGAGAAGAGTAATAACATGGCACAGATTAAAAGAGGCCCCAAAGGCCTGTCTGTCTAAAGTAATACTTTTGTGGATCCCTATTTTCTTTGTGTAAGGGTCAAACTATATTTAATAATCAATTGCATGAAGTTTTTCCTTGATATTTTCATCCTCCCCCCTCCTCAAATGGGCAGCAACTCGGGGGAGGATTTTTAATGTAAAAGAGAACAGTGGGTCTTCCACTCCAGATTTCAGCTTATGTACCTGCAATATGTATGTGGGTTGAGTGTGGAGTAAAATGGGGGTTAAGTCCAAGGAAAAATATGCCTGAGTGAATATCGCATGTAGTAGTTTGGCTCTTTGTTGAATGATATATCCACTGCAGATAGATGGGTGAGCTCATACTGGACTGGCTCAGAAATAAGTTGAGCCATTTCTCTAAACTTCAGAAAATGGCTTGGTTCATTTCCAAGCCAAACCAAATTCAAACCCCCACACCCAATTGACACCATAGCCCATCTAGGAGAGGATATTAATATACGTTTGGATTGCATAGGAGAAGAAAGAAGTTGCGCCCCCCAGAACTGCTAATGGGAGACCAATGTCCAGCCCCACTAAGGTCCCTCATGGCAAGGGGGTGGATTTTAATCTGAGTAGCAGAAGATCCAGAGGCAGATAATGCTCACCTTTTCTTTGAGAAAAGCATTATGAGCCCCTGAAGCTCATATACGGGCCTGAGCAAAACAGTTTTCACCAGCATCTCTAATTGCAGACCTCATCTTCTGCATGCTATGATGGCACAGGACAGTGGATATGGCAATGTCTACAACAAATATATCTTCCTCTTTAATCTCTACAACATATACATTTATACATATGAATAAGTCTGAACCACTAATTCTGTCACAAAAGAACAGATTGCAGACAAGTTACTGATAGCTCACTTCTCTTTTCCTTATGCATGCATGCACACTCTCCCTCATTTAATTATCAGTGTGCATTTCTCCCATGTAGACGTGATCAGTTCATGCTGATTTATGTTGCCTTTGGAATTGTTTGAATGGATTTTTCGGTGGTGGAGGGAGAAAAAGGATAACACAGATCATAAGACAGTAAACTATGCAGGGTTTTAGGGGTGCTGCTCTTTGCACAACCTCCACATAATGAAGGGTGGGGAGAAGAGGAAACATTGTTATCACATGATGATGACATTGATGATGATGTCACATTTTATTATTATTTAAAAGTTTATTTAATTTTTTAATATCGTAATGACAACCCTATCTCACAATCCTCCCTCAATATTTCCCACCTAACCCATCAGCAGGTCAACCTACAGAGCAATCACACAGATCAAAGCAAAAAGCATTAATTCATAAAAATTAAAATAAAAGAACATCGGACAAACTAAGAGGAAAAGGGGAGAGAAAAAAAACACACAAACAAGAGTTGCCAAGAAAAAGTCATCTTCTAACATCAGCATTAATCATAATGATAATTATATATAATTAATTAATTATATATTAATCATATATAAATATATCGCCCAACCCCTCATTGTGCAATATATTAGCCTTCCCCAACCTTGTGCCCTCTGGATGTTTTGGACTACAATTCCCAACAGCCTCAACCAGCATGGCCAATGATCAGGGATGATGGGAGATGTAGTCCAAAACATCTGGAGGACAATACATGAACAAACAATTTCAGAGATATCATAGTATGTATAGTTTCTTGATAAAGACAGCCTCAATATAGATGGAGTGGTAGGGAGGAAAGCCTCAACAAAAACTGAAAGTATTTATTTAAATCAAAGTACATAAAGAATACTAGGAATTATGAAATCTATGACAAAAAAGCAGGGAAGGCAAGCTGCTCCTTAAAACAAGGCTCTAGGCATGAATGCTATGGCTTGGGGGATTACCTTCTCCACTCAACATCACAAGCCTTGAATTACTAATAGAGGCAGCCATTCAACCATCTAGTGGAATGTAAGGACCCCAACCTTCACACCAAAGAATGCATGGCAGGAAAAAAAACGTACACCATATTTGTAGTCATCAAGGCTTTCAAGCAACCACATGGTAGAAAATCCCACCACATGGTTAGCCGTATTAGCTCAGTTTTCAAAATAAAATTGGAGGCCTAATAATTGCTTAAATGGAATCTCACAAATTGAATACATGTCTCTGGGTCTAGGCTATGGAAAGAAATGTCTGAAATGATTAGCAGATGATATAAGTAACTTGTGCTGATTACTGTGGTTTTATTTGCTATTCTTCAGTGGATAAAATTCACAATGGCTTTCTGTTTTTCCTGAAATGTCTGTTTTGAAAATGAATACTCTGCAATGTTCTATTCATTCATTCATTCATTCATTCATTCATTCAATTTATATCCACTTTTCTATATACAACACCCAAGGCAGCTAAAACCAATAATAAAAATACAATATAAAGTGGCTTCTTAAAAAAAAAAACCTAAATTATAACGCTAAGATAAAAAAGAGCAGTATGAAGTTTTACCTATAAAAATATGCCTTCCTTTTTTTAAGGTATCTTCTTAAACCAGATTTTATGCGTCGACCTGATCGAACATTTGACCCTTTCTCTGAAACTCCTGTAGATGGTGTGATTGCAGCAACCTGTTCAGTACAGGTAGGAAGCATATGTATAATAAACCAGCCTAGGACAGACTGCCTTGGCTAAAAGTGAAATATACTGCTTGACAATGAATGTATGAAGCTAAAGGGGAGAAGGGCTTATAGCTCCATGGTAGAGCACAAGCTTTTGATGCAGAAGATCCTAGGTTCATTTCCCAGCATTTTGAGTTAAAAAGGGTTCATGTAGCAGTTCGAAGGCCTCTGCCTAAGACCTTGCAGAGCTCCTGTGACTTAGTGCTGGGCGCATCTGCAAGGTCTGCTTTTGTGGACTTCCTCCATTTCCCATCTCCAGGTCCATTCCATGCAGATTTTTTTAAATGGAAATCAATTTGCATAAAGAACAAAGTTGAGATCCTAAGATAAAAAACCATTTGGGGCTGTATCTGACAAGACCAGCACCTGGAATTGTACCTGTATGTCTATATAGGAAGGCAGTGCAGATCCTGGAGCATGTATATGATCTGTGCATGTAATAAAGCATTTCCCTCTGGAGGGGAGCCACCACAAGCTACACCATCTGGAGCCCGTAGACAGTCATGAAGGGCATGCATGATGAGCTGCACACGAAATGACCGAGCCTCGTGGTTTAAACAGTATTATTCATGGTCACTCACTCTAGGGAAAAAAATAATCACAAACCCATTGCCAACGGAGTTTGTGAATAATTCTCAAGGCTGCCACTGCCACCTGATTTGCTAGCTGGGACAATTGATCTAATAATGTGGTTAGATCATGAGCTGCTTCTTGCAAAATTTCGGCTGAAATTGAAGAACGTAGGGAAAACCACTAAACCATTCAGGTATGACCTCAATCATATCCCTTATGAATATACAGTGGAGTTGAGGAATAGATTTCAGGGATTAGACCTGATAGACAGAGTGCCTGAGGAACTATGGACGGAGGTCCGTAACATTGTTCAGGAGGCAGCAACGAAATCCATCCCAAAGAAAAAGAAATGCAAGAAAGCCAAGTGGCTGTCTGATGAGGCTTTACAAGTAGCTGAGGAAAGAAGGGAAGCAAAAAGCAAGGGAGAAAGGGGAAGGTATATCCAACTGAATGCAGAGTTCCAGAGAATAGCAAGGAGAGACAAGAAGGCCTTCTTAAATGAACAATGCAAAGAAATCGAGGAAAACAACAGAATGGGAAAGACTAGAGATCTCTTCAAGAAAATCAGAAATCTCAAGGGAACGTTTTGTGCAAAGACAGGCATGATAAAGGACAAAGAAGGCAGGGACCTAACAGAAGCAGATGAGATTAAGAAGAGGTGGAAAGAATACACAGAAGAACTATATAGGAAAGATCTTAATGTCCCTGATAGCCATGATAGTACGGTCACTGAACTTGAGCCGGACATCCTAGAGAGTCAAGTGGGCCTTAGGAAGCATTACTAACAACAAAGCTAGCAGAGATGGCAGTATTCCAGCCGAGCTATTTAAAATCCTAAAAGATGATGCTGTTGAAGTGCTGCACTCAATCTGCCAACAAATTTGGAACACTCAACAGTGGCCACAAGACTGGAAAAGGTCAGTTTACATTCCAATTCCAAAGAAGGGCAATGCCAAAGAGTGTTCAAACTACCGCACAATTGCGCTCATTTCACATGCCAGCAAGGTGATGCTCAAAATCCTACAAGCTAGGCTTCAGCAGTATGTGAACCAAGAACTACTGGAAGTACAAGCTGGGTTTCGAAGAGGCAGAGGAACTAGAGATCAATTCGCCGGATCATGGAGAAAGCAAGAGAATTCCAGAAAAACGTCTATTTCTGCTTCATTGACTACGCTAAAGCCTTTGATTGTGTGGATCACAACAAACTCTGGCAAATTCTTAAAGAGATGGGAGTACCAGACCACCTTACCTGTCTCCTGAGAAACCTGTACAAGGGTCAAGAAGCAACAGTAAGAACCAGACATGGAACAACCGATTGGTTCACAATTGGGAAAGGAGTACGACAAGGCTGTATATTGTCGCCCTGCTTATTTAATTTATATGTAGAGCACATCATGAGAAACGCCGGGTTGGATGAATCACAGGTCGGAATTAAGATTGCCGGGAGAATTATCAACAACCTCAGTTACGCAGACGATACCACCCTAATGGCAGAAAGCGAAGAGGATCTAAAGAGCCTCTTGCTGAGGGTGAAAGTGGAGAGTGCAAAAGCTGGTTTGAAACTCAACATAAAAAAAAATAAGATCATGGCATCTGGCCCCATCACTTCCTGGCATATAGAAGGGGAAGAAATGGCAGCAGTGACAGATTTTATTTTCTTGGGCTCCAAGATCACCGCAGACGGTGACTGTAGCCATGAAATTAAAAGACGCTTGCTCCTTGGGAGGAAAGCTATGGCAAACCTAGACAGCATAGTAAGAAGCAGAGACATCACCTTGCCAACAAAGTTTCGTATAATCAAAGCTATGTTTTTCCCAGTAGTACCGTATGGCTGTGCGAGCTGGACTGTAAGGAAAGCTGAGCGCTGAAGAATTGATGCTTTTGAACTGTGGTGCTGGAGAAGACTCTTACGAGTCCCCTGGACTGCAAGGAGGTCAAATCAGTCCATCCTAAAGGAAATCAACCCTGAGTGCTCATTGGAAGGACAGATACTGAAGCTGAAGCTCCAATATTTTGGCCACCTAATGCAAAGAGAAAACTCCCTGGAAAAGACCCTGATGCTGGGAAAGACTGAAGGCAAAAGGAGAAGGGGACGGAAGAGAATGAGATGGCTAGATAGCATCACCGATGCAATGAATATGAACTTGAGCACACTCCGGGAGAGAGCAGAGGACCGGAAGGCCTGGAGTGCTATGGTCCATGGTGTCACGAAGAGTCGGACATGACTTAATGACTGAACAACAACAACAACAACAACAATTTCCTTGAGGAAAGTAGCATACAGAATAATCCTGTGCACGTTTAATTAGAAACAGTCCCAGGGTGTTCAGTGGGGCTTCGTGCCTAGTACGTGTGTTTAGGGTTGCAGCCTTAGGGTTGCATCCAATGCTGGTCATCCACTAGCAGAACAAAACTGCTGGTGGAACAGATTCCCCCTTCCTGCAGCCCCCATGCCCACCCCCATTCTGCTCTGGAGGATTGGAGGACCCACCGGAGCAGATTTGGGGCGCGTGCAGGGGGCTGCAGCAGGGAGGACAGGGAGCCCCTGCTATGCCAGCAGAAGTCTGCTAGTGTGACATTGGATCCAGCCCATAATATCCTACTCTTCTCACCCAAGTATCTTCTCTGCTGTTTTAGAATTTCTCAAACCCCTGAGTAGCCTTCAAAGTACATGAATCCTTAGCTCAGTAAGTACTTAAATATATATTTGTGTGCACATACAGGCAAAGTAGGTGAAAGAATCACAGAACAACATGATCCGATGATGATTTCTGACACAAAAAGTATAATGAGTTATATAGTACATAAAATTACAAACAGGCTATGAATATTTGTCAAATATTGCCAGCCTCGCCTTGGTTATACCATGTAGTTGTTAATAAACCTTGTGCATACATGCTTACATTAAAAAGTTTACATATCAGTAAATCCATTGATTTCACAGTTGAATTAAGTGTGTGTGTGTGTGTGTGTGTGTTTGTAGATACATACGTATATAGAAGACTGAAACTCAACACTGAATATTCACTATGTTATAGTTTGCATCTGACCAATGTGCTGTTAAGTTTTATGCTTTAATTTAAAGGTAATATCTGGCCAGTTTCTGTCAGACAAAAAAATTGGTACGTACGTAGAAGTGGATATGTATGGTCTTCCCACTGACACAATACGTAAAGAATTCCGAACACGGATGGTGATGAACAATGGTTTGAATCCTGTTTACAATGAAGAATCATTTGTATTCCGAAAGGTATGATGCGATTTGACAGTACGCTTCTGCGTTGCAGCCTGTATGTGAATCATGTTTTGCTTCAATATGAACACTTTCCCGAAGAAGGATTATTTAGGAGCATAAAGTCTTGCTAGTGTGTTCCCTTCATATAGGGCTGTACCATGGTACACTTTTTATCATGGGTTAAGGCTGATTTAATCTTAGGCCCCCCCCTTTTTTTTTTTTTTAAGAGCGAACCTCTTGTAGCTATCACGTGATTTTTATTTTTCTGTTTGGCTTTTCCCTCTTCTTGCTTCCTCCTCCTCCCTCTTGGAGGAACCCACCTCGTTCGTGGCTATGCCTGTGTTCCAGGTATGCAGTCTGCTCAGAATGAGCTCCAGCTGGTGAACCTCTACATTCCTTGGAGATTACAACTTCTTCCCTGCCCTGGCAGTGGCTGCTATCTTGCACTGTTCCTTCAGCCAAGAGGGCAGGTGAGATGCTGCATCCAAAGCAAAGGTCAATGTCATTACATGGATTAAGTCAGGAGGGGGCTGCCCCCACATCTGAGGCTGGCTCCCTCATCCTGTGTGCGTCATGTACATTTTTTTCTCTCTCTTCCACCAAAAATGTTCTTAGACACCATTTGGTAAAGCATTTTAAAAGATTGCTTCTTGAGGGTGAGTTTACCTGTGCCATTTGACAAAACTTTCTTATCCTGATGGTGGAAAACTGCAGTATCTTTGGGGATAAACATTTTCTTGATGTGTCCCTGGCCTGATTTAAATATGCAGCAGGATGCAGTGGTACAATCTTCAGGTGATAAGAGTAGTCTATCGTACTTCAGCCTGAAGGTGGGGGAGGTCCCATTTTTTAATGTTCCCCCTCCTTAAAACTTCCTGCAAGTGAAAGTCATCAGGGGAAAGTTTTCTAGCCCAGAAGCCTTTCACTGCTATTTTCTCCTTGCAAGGGATTTTACACATAGGGGAACATTTGAAGATGGTATCTTCCACCTGCAGATTGAAATGGTACAAGTCCATTCTACAAGTGGTAGCGCTTCAGGATTCTACCGTCTCATTCCCATCTTGTTATGAAGAAACCCCCATTTGGTAAAAACACAGGCGCAGGCTTAAGTTGCACTGTGCCGGGCACTTGTACGCAACCTTTAATTGAGGAAGTACCGCAGAAAGATTTGCCGAAACTGCATGTGTGAATTCACCTTCAGTTGTAATCCACGGTGTCTATGATTTTTTATATCCCATTCTACTTTTAATTTTTTGTCCACTAGAGTTTCATCCGAAGTATGTGCGTTAGTGGTGCCGTCTTTGACAATGTCTCTTATCCTTTCACTTGTTCTGTTGTCTAGAATGCAGAACGCTTACCTGCTTTTCTTTCTTCAGTGATGGATCTTTTTGGCTAGTGATCACGCCCTTTTTAATTATGGCTGTGGCATAATGCCAAATATAAATTTTCCTAGTAGCTTGGCACAAGTTTCCTATGGCTGATACTTGGTCTAATAATAGTTTGGAAGGCAACTTAAAGTAAGCACAGCTCCAGAGCCCTATAGTGGAAAAACAACCTTAACAACAGTATGAGGCAGTAGGTTTAGGCTTCATCAGCCTCCCATTATAAACACAAACCTCATGCAAACTATTAGCAGGTAATGTGTGAGTTGCGTTTTCTTGTCCTGTTTAAAAATAAAAACAAAACAACTGCTGTTGTAATACATATTCTGTGTTGTCATTCCACTGTGAGATATTGGTAAGGTGTGATATGATATTTTCAGTGCTTACATTGGATCAGTCTTGCTGTACTAAACCATGGATGCTAGTTTGGATATTGCTGAATAAATCATTGATTTCATAACTGTAAAATAAATAAATAAATAAACTGAAGCTTGATCCCATGGAGCCATTGGGGGCTGCATTGATCCAAGCAGTAGCCTAGGCTTCTAACTGCCACGGCACATTATCCTTAGTGAGTGGGCCAGGAGGATGGAACATCTGGTGCTATCGTATAACATCTTAGCCTGGGGAGTGGACATAAACTACCTCTGCATTAAGGTTAGCAGGATGCTTTCTTTCTGGGCCTGTTTGCACCGGCTGCTGCTAAATAAGCGCATATTTTGAGGCTGGTAATTCTTGCCAGTGGGATGGTACGGGGTATCAGGCCCATGTTTTGCGAGAACACCAGCATTCATGGTCTACATTTGCAGGGAAACCCTTCTGGCTGATCCTTTGTATCCCATTGATAGAATGCCAATTAACAGCATCTGGGGCAATTGTCATTTTTTGTTCTTCATAATCGGTTCTGCATATAAGTCATGTGTCTAGCAGAGGAACCAACTGGGGAGAAAAAAGACCAAATTGTTTTCAACTTCCTGCTACAATTTGAGAAGCTGAAGGACCGGTTCCCATTTAGTTTCTCTGTCTCTTCACGACTGCCAGTGATGCCATCTAGGCAAATGAAGCACATCGGCTTGATACCTTGCTCTTTGAAATGGCAGACAAGGACCGCATAGTTAAGCATTTTTGGCTGCAGCTGTGGATGAAGGACATTCACAGCTGGTGGTGGGAGAGCACTTTAGAGTGAAGTTCCTCCTAGTGCTGCAGGCAGGGCTAGAATCCACTTCCACCCCCAACGAGGAACAGGAAATGAAGGAGATATCATCACCCTCCTGCCCAGTAGCAGAGGACAGGACTTTTGTAAGGCTCTAACCTTTCATTAGAATCTATTTCGCATTCCATCTGCGAATGAGTTCCCCCTCCCCATCTCTCTCCCCCTATCTGTGAAGACCCTGCAATGGTTCCTGCTGGATTACCAGAACCAAAGAGCTAGGCAAGCACCTATTCAACTACCTCTCCCTGATCAGGTAGGTCTCTTTAGTCCTGGTGGACAAGTCCTTGCACTCTGCCTGGCTGTCAATCAGTAATAGAAATCATATCATAATGGACACAAGACTGACAGCCTGGTAAGTCCATTGCAGTGGTAGAACTGCCCAGGGATGCCGAGGAGTGGACTCAGAGTCATCCACCTTGCCCTCAGGGAATTTCTTCCAGAAGTGCATCGTGTAATGGCAAGGACGGGCAACGTCATAGCAAAACCAAAAATAAATCACCAAGATAGACCCACAGGCCAAATATTCCAGAAGGAGGCAATTCAGCCATCCAGTGAGTGGAATCATAAGCAGAACTTCTTCAAGGTGTTCTGAACACCCCCACACACTGGAATGAGCAGTCAACAGGTAGAGCAAGTAGAGTGGTCCTTGGACTGGGAAACATTTTGGCAAATTGCAGATTCAATGGCTCAACGAGTTTTGGCCCTCTTCACCCAGTTCTCTTGTGAAGCACCAGAAGGCTCCAATGCTTTTGCAGCATGGTGGCCCAGGGGGCTGCTATACTCTTATTGCCACAATTCATCTCATTCCCTAGACCAGGAGTAGGTACCATATTGTCTCCAGGGTACAGATTGCCCCCCAGACTTGCCCCCTGTGAGCCAGATGATGTCAGTGGCTGGGTCCCCATCAGTAATGTCGGGGTCACAGCCCCCCCTGACCTCGTTGGGTCCCCACCCAAAGTGCCATCTTGAACTCTCCCAGTTGGCACTTACTTCAGCCAGAGAGCTCATCTTGCTCATCCTTCAGCTTCCCCGTGATGGGAAGACAAAGGATGAGTGCAATGCATTCAACGCATGCTTGCAGTAAGCACCAGCTGAGCATGCAGCACTTAGCATGCTGCTTTCTCTCCCAATTGGGTAGAAGAGTCACAAGCTAAGTAAGGGGCATCCCCTTGTTATCTCTGACTTTTGATCAGAGATAACAAGGGGAGTTCTATCCTTGCTTTCTCCCAAGCCCCCAGTACCTTCCAGGCCAGGGGACAGAGCTTGGGGAGGGGCCCAGAGAGGTCTAAGTCTCCACAGGCTTAATGGGGAACCCGCACAGGTCAGTTTAGGTCCAGAGATTCCCCACCCCTGCCCTAGTCATTCAGAAAGCTGTAAACCTTCTTCTGCAAACCACCCAGAGAGCTTCAGCTATGGGGCAGTATAGAAATGTAATAAAATAAATAAAGCTGAGGGAGAGAGCAGAGCAATTCTCATAGCACCACACTAGCCATGCTTCATGTGTTTTCCTGAATGAATCAATTAGTGAACCATCAATTGAACATTCTGTATCTTAGGGCCTCATAATCCACCATGGACCAACATGACTCCAATTTGACAGTGTGGACGTTGAGTGGGACGCTGTAGCTCAACCTGTCTATTCTAATGAGGGTTGTCTTAACTTCATGACATCTTGCAAGCTTTAATCTATCCAGAGAACTTATGGAACTGCATGGAATGCCTTAACTTACTGGCACTCATCACCAGGTCTCACCTATGAAGGCTGAAATCTCAGATATTTCTGAGTTCCTTCAGTCAGATCTAGACAAGCCTTAGTGTCTGTGCAGTTATAAGACAATTATCAGTCCTGGCAAATGCACTTGACTGTGCTTATGCAAAACCTCTCTTTTCCATCCTTGAATGAAAAGATCCTTTAGAAGGAGCTAACAAAATAACCCTTCACAGTTTCAGTTTTCCCATGTCAAAATTTAACATATTGATTCAGACTTTTAGAGGACCTTCATTCAAACCCATGGCCTAGGTTTCGTTAAAGGAACATTCTTAAGACTGTATTTCCAGGGGCAATGTCCTCAGTATGCAAAATTTCAGAAAAAAGCATCCATATGAGTATATTAAAATATTTGCATCTTCCATCAGGACAGGGTGACCCCCACATTTATCACTGTGGGCAACTCTGCCTTTCACACATCTCAAGACATTGCTATACCTTCTTTGTTTCCCAAACTTGTATAGCCTAGAGGAAAGGAGTGGCAAAGTAACATCTGAAGAGCCCTGTATTTTTGCTTTTAATGACATGGCCATATCTGAAAGAGGGAGCACTTTTTTTTTTCATTAAAGAATCCTCTGTGGAGGAAAAAGCTATTCAAATCTAGCTTAGCAAGGTGGCTGTGAGATTTGTATTCTTGAGGCATATACAAGAGAGGTTTGCCCCACAAAGGGTATTGTTACCCATCCCATCAGGGAAACAGTAACCTTGGCAGCTTTTCAGGGCAATGAGATTTGTAAAGCCACACCTTGGTCATCTATTTGTAGGCATTATAAAGTTTATATTCTTATGCCTCTGCAGATGCAGTCTTTGGTAGGAAGGTACTGAAAAAATGGTTTGGAGTGATGGAATTCTCCCTCCTGGGATGATAGTGCTTTTGGACATCCCACAGTAAACTGCTCTTCCCTGCCAACCGAGTGGTGAAAAAAATAATAATTGGACTTTCCTTGAAGTTTCATTCTTGATGATGATAGCAGTTTATCCTGCCTGAATTCTTAGGCTGAGATATTTGGAATAGCTGCCCCCTAGAATATGGGCTTCTGGAGATTCCTGATTCCTGTCCTCTGTAGCCTTGTTCTCGTTGGTGAAAAGGGTGATAATGTATTTATTTTTCTTGCTGGTTGTTTTATTAAGAGTTCAGTATGTTTAGGTTTGTTGTACAAATTCAGGTAGGAGGTAGGATTGTTCCTCCACCTCGTAATTCTCTTTGGGGAAAAATGCTACTAGCCATTTCTGCAGCAGTAAGAGGCGATTTATTTCAAAATACACTGTTTTCCCACCACTATCAAGAAAGAAATTTCATGGTAAGTCGTTCTACCAAATTTTGATAGTCAGAAACATGTCCCCTTTCTGGTATTTGGTTCCTGCAGACTTGCTTTGCCTTGTATATTTATGTAGGAGAAAGAGAGAAATGCTTTCATCCATCAAGGGTTGTGTTGCTACCATTGTGTGTATTCCAACCAAACTACATGGCCAGAGAATGTAGACATTGGTGGGAGTGGAGTTAGAACAACCTCAGAAAAAGCAACACAACAGCACTGTAGATTGTGTATAAATGTGGACATGGAAGGTATAGTCTATATCTCAACACTGCATAGCCACAATAAACTCCACAACTTTGGGATTCCTTGTCCCTTTCCAAAACTAAACATTTCGTTTCTGTTTGTCACCTTCTGCTTGCTTGTTTTCTTACTCCAAATTTCCTTAGTTTCCATTTTTAGAATAAAAGTCAAAATAACAGAAATCTAGAGAATTCTTCGATGGGCTGTTTCCATAGCCATTCCTCACTAACCACAGTGCTTCAAAATATACTTCTGGAATGGAGTCTTATGTAGAGACATAACCAGGCAGCACTTCTCTGGACTGACACTGTTAGGGACTGGCCATGACATGATTCCTGGATTCCTTCAAAGATGACAGCGACAGAATATGCTGTATTATGATTATCAATAACCAACTTTGTTCTTCGATTTCTTAGGTTATTCTACCAGACCTTGCAGTCTTGAGGATAGCTGTTTATGATGACAACAACAAACTGATTGGCCAAAGGATATTGCCTCTAGATGGTCTACAGGCAGGTTACAGACACATTTCCCTCCGAAATGAAGGCAACAAACCATTATCTCTGCCAACAGTCTTCTGCAACATTGTTCTCAAAACATACGTCCCTGATGGCTTTGGAGGTAAACATTTGAATTGATGCCATTAACTCTGAAGATTTTAGTAAGCAAGAATTAAGGATATACTTTAAAATCCATAATCCTAAAGATGGAGAACTTCTAAACATTTCTTAGCCCTACATAAAATACTAACTGTAAAAACATGGGTTGGATCCAGCCTATGTTGTTGTTGTTGTTGTTGTTGTTGTTCAGTCGTTCAGTCGTGTCCGACTCTTCGTGACCCCATGGACCATAGCACGCCAGGCCTTCCTGTCCTGCGTTCTCTCCCGGAGCGTGCTCAAGTTCATATTCATTGCATCCGTGATGCTATCTAGCCATCTCATCCTCTGCCGTCCCCTTCTCCTTTTGCCTTCAGTCTTTCCCAGCATCAGGGTCTTTTCCAGGGAGTTTTCTCTTCGCATTAGGTGGCCAAAATATTGGAGCTTCAGCTTCATTATCTGTCCTTCCAATGAGCAGTCAGGGTTGATTTCCTTTAGGATGGACTGATTTGACCTCCTTGCAGTCCAGGGGACTCGTAAGAGTCTTCTCCAGCACCACAGTTCGAAAGCATCAGTTCTTCGGCGCTCAGCCTTCCTTATAGTCCAGCTCTCACAGCCATACATTACTACTGGGAAAACCATAGCTTTGATTAGACGGACCTTTGTCGGCAAGGTGATGTCTCTGCTTCTTACTATGCTGTCTAGGTTTGCCATAGCTTTCCTCCCAAGGAGCAAGCGTCTTTTAATTTCATGGCTACAGTCACCGTCTGCGGTGATCTTGGAGCCCAAGAAAGTAAAACCTGTCACTGCTTCCATTTCTTCCCCTTCTATATGCCAGGAAGTGATGGGGCCAGATGACATGATCTTAGTTTTTTTAATGTTGAGTTTCAAACCAGCTTTTCCACTCTCCTCTTTCACCCTCAACAAGAGGCTCTTGAGATCCTCTTCGCTTTCTGCCATTAGGGTGGTATCGTCTGCATATCGGACGTTGTTGATAATTCTCCCAGCAATCTTAATTCTGACCTCTGATTCATCCAACCCGGCATTTCTCATGATGTACTCTGCATATAAGTTAAATAAGCAGGGTGACAATATGCAGCCTTGTCGTACTCCTTTCCCAATTTTGAACCAATCGGTTGTTCCATCTCTGGTTCTTACTGTTGCTTCTTGACCCTCGTACAGGTTTCTCAGGAGACAGGTAAGGTGGTCTGGTACTCCCATCTCTTTAAGAATTTGCCACAGTTTGTTGTGATCCACACAATCAAAGGCTTTAGCGTAGTCAATGAAGCAGAAATAGACGTTTTTCTGGAATTCTCTTGCTTTCTCCATGATCCAGCGAATGTTGGCGATTTGATCTCTAGTTCCTCTGCCTCTTCGAAACCCAACTTGTACTTCCGGTAGTTCTCGGTTCGCATATTGCTGAAGCCTAGCTTGTAGGATTTTGAGCATCACCTTGCTGGCATGTGAAATGAGCGCAATTGTGCGGTAGTTTGAACACTCTTTGGCATTGCCCTTCTTTGGAATTGGAATGTAAACTGACCTTTTCCAGTCTTGTGTCCACTGTTGAGTGTTCCAGATTTGTTGGCACATTGAATGCAGCACTTTAACAGCATCATCTTTTAGGATTTTAAATAGCTCGGCTGGAATACTGTCATCTCCGCTAGCTTTGTTGTTACTAATGCTTCCTAAGGCCCACTTGACTTCACTCTCGAGGATGTCCGGCTCAAGTTCAGTGAGCGCACTATCATGGCTATCAGGGACATTCAGATCTTTCCTGTATAGTTCTTCTGTGTATTCTTGCCACCTCTTCTTAATCTCATCTGCTTCTGTTAGGTCCCTGCCTTCTTTGTCCTTTATCATGCCCATCTTTGCACAAAACGTTCCCTTGAGATCTCCAATTTTCTTGAAGAGATCTCTAGTCTTTCCCATTCTGTTGTTTTCCTCGATTTCTTTGCATTGTTCATTTAAGAAGGCCTTCTTGTCTCTCCTTGCTATTCTCTGGAACTCTGCATTCAGTTGGGTATATCTTCCCCTTTCTCCCTTGCTTTTCGCTTCCCTGCTTTCGTGAGCTACTTGTAAAGCCTCATCAGACAGCCACTTGGCTTTCTTGCATTTCTTTTTCTTTGGGACGGATTTCGTTGCTGCCTCCTGAACAATGTTACGGACCTCCGTCCATAGTTCCTCAGGCACTCTGTCTATCAGGTCTAATCCCTGAAATCTATTCCTCACCTCCACTGTATATTCATCAGGGATATGATTTAGGTCATACCTGAACAGTTTAGTGGTTTTCCCGACGTTCTTCAATTGAAGCCGAAATTTTGCAAGAAGCAGCTCATGATCTGAGCCACAGTCAGCTCCAGGTCTTGTTTTTACTGACTGTATGGAGCTTCTCCATCTTTGGCTGCAAAGGACATAATCAATCTGATTTCGATATTGACCATCTGGTGACGTCCATGTGTAGAGTCGCCTCTTGTGCTGTTGGAAAAGAGTGTTTGCTATGATCAGCATGTTCTCTTGGCAAAACTCTATTAGCTTTTGTCCTGCTTCATTTTGTACACCAAGGCCATGCCTGCCTGTTATCCCGGTGATTTCTTGACTTCCTACTTTAGCATTCCAATCACCTATGATAAAGAGGACATCTTTTTTGGGTGTTAGTTCTAGAAGGTGTTGTAGGTCTTCATAGAACCGATCAACCTCAGCTTCTTCGGCATCAGTGGTTGGGGCATAGACTTGAATTACTGTGATGTTGAATGGTTTGCCTTGGATTCGTACTGAGATCATTCTATCATTTTTAAGACTGTACCCCAGTACTGCTTTTCCCACCCTTTTGTTGACTATGAGTGCTACTCCATTTCTTCTAAGGGATTCTTGCCCACAATAGTAGATATGATGGTCACCTGAATTAAATTCGCCCATGCCTGTCCATTTGAGTTCGCTGATTCCCAAGATGTCGATGTTCAATCTTGCCATCTCATGTTTGACCACCTCCAGCTTACCTTGATTCATTGATCTGACATTCCAGGTTCCTAAACAATATTGTTCTTTACAGCATCGGATTTTCTTTTCACCGCCAGACACATCCACAGCTGAGTGTCCTTTTGGGTTTGGCCCAGCCGCTTCACTCTTTCTGGCGCTACTTGGAAATACCCTCTGCTCTTCCCCAGTAGCATATTGGACACCTTCCGACCTGAGGGGCTCATCTTCCGGCGTCATCTCTTTTAGCCTTGTGATACGTTCCATGGGGTTTTCTTGGCAAGAATACTGGAGTGGGTTGCCATTTCCTTCTCCAGTGGACCACATTTTGTCAGAACTCTCTGCCATGACCTGTCCGTCTTGGGTGGCCCTGCACGGCATAGCTTATGGCTTCACTGAGTTACGCAAGCCCCTTCGCCACAACAAGGCAGTGATCCATGAAGGGGCAGCCTATGTTAGTTGCATTTAAATCCCATAGAAAAATTAGTCATGACTAACTTAAGTTATTGCCCTAATAGGAATTGTGGTTTTATGACCAACACAGCTACCTTTCCTTTTTAAGTCCCATTGATTTCAATGTGATTTAAGTGCGACTAACATAAGCTGGATCCAACTCTATAGATTTTTATGGTTGTGAAGACAAATAGGCTTGGAAGGACTAGTGTCTTGAAACTAATTAAACTAATTAATATCTAGTGTGGTCCCGAAAACTCATTTGCAATGCCTGCAGACTCTTTTTTAGTATTCTGAGAGACTTTTGATTGTATGCAAATAGAAGCAGGCTTGATTGATCCTCAGTGACTGGAGTTACTTTTGGCCTGGAACAGGTTTAGTCCCTACCCCAATGGTGTCTCCAAGCGCAGCCCTTTATTTTCCACTATAAAATGAATGGCTTCCATTGAATTACATGGGGAACATAATGCACTGTACTTGGGGATAAAGTTGCAGTAAAGGAAAACCTGCCTGCTTCCCCGGCCACTAGGTGGCCAACCACCACTGCTAGGGATTTCTTATGGGGTGGTGAACTATGTACCTCCTCCTCCTCCTGAACGCTTATTTGGGGGGTCAGTATGTTTCCAAAGCATCCTTCCCCCATCCCAAATAAAATGGAGACCAAAGGAAGTGGGTTCAGGATTGGAAAGGACAGAGGCCATGCAGAGCATCCCCACCCACCCACCCTGTCCCCAAATCCGGCCAACAACCCCAAACATTCCTTACCTCATTCCTTCTTAGGGTCTGGAGACGATGCTCTGGTTGAGGCAACAGCAATCAGCATGGCCAGTTTTGGATAACAGCTGACTGGGGATGATTGGAGCTGTAGCCCAACATATCTGGAGGGCATCAGGTTAGGGAAGACTGCCTTATAGCAATGGTCTCAGTGGTGGATGGGTGGAAGAAGAACTCTCCACCTCTACCTCCTTGCCATTCAGTTGATCGCTGAAGCTAGTGTAGCAAGCAAAGCAAAGGAGTGGGCTCAGACAAGCTGTTCTGCTTGGGGAATGAGGTGGTGAGTGATCTGGGGAATACTTCAGAGTCTCCATTCCTCTGCCTTCCATTAAACTTGGCTAGTTTTGTTCTTTATCTGTATAATTTTGTGTGTACATAAAGGGACAAGTACTTTTGTAAAATATATCATGCAAGATATATTTGGGCTGCAATTCCAAGAAGGGGTGTCTGTATGTGTATGCGCGCGTAAAACCAGATTTCACCACAACTTCCACCATTGAAGAAGTAATTCACTTTTAAGTTTTAAAAAATCAGATCATTTGTCAGAACCACTGCAGTGTAAACTTCAACGAAAGCTCCAATTACACACATAGTTATCTGGTAGCAACAGGTGGGCATCCTCTATCCTTGAAGGTTGCCCCTCCCATACAGGAAGGAGGCAGGACCAGCATGCTAATTGATTCCTCCTATGGAGGAGCTCCCATTCTCCCACACTGGCCCTACCTTGCATTAGGGAAGCTGGATTTTGTTTGATCTCTGCAGAACCCAACAAACAGCTAAGCTTGCTACATATTGTTTTTCCTTTCTCCTCCCTCCCTGCCCAGCTGCCATATCCTAATTAGAGCCCAATTTGGGCCATACATTTCTGCACCGCTTTTAAGTATACTGTGGCTTTCCACATTAGTAGTCCATGATGAAGAGGTGAGAAGTGCCTGACAAAATTAAGCATAGTCTTTGTAGAAATTATATGACATGTTTTGAAGGGAACTGAAGTGGAAAATAACTTGACGACTTATGTATTTTAAATTTCCGTTAGACATTGTGGATGCCTTGTCAGATCCAAAGAAATTTTTATCTGTCATGGAGAAAAGAGCAGACCAGATGAGAGCTATGGGGATTGAAACCGTAAGTAGTAATTAACTATGGATATGAAAGTAATTTGCATTTCTACTTAAAGCCTCTCATAGTAGAAGATTTGAAAGAAGAGAGGAGGTGAGAAGATTGGCCAGCTTTCTCTTTTTGTTCAGTTTAGGTAGGGTACAACATGACTGTACTTTGGCTAGAGTGACATTGATTGGGTGAAGGCGATACATTTCTAAATATATTTTGCTGTTTAAGGGGCAACCTTAATTCACCTCTTTGCTCTAATTCATACATCCATGAATTAGAGCAAAGAGTTTCAGCTATTGGGTGGTATAGAAATGTAACTGTATGTATGTATGCATATGTAGGTCATCTATGGATCCTTGGCTAGGAGTGTCTGGTTCTTTTTGTGCTCGAAGGAGTTCTGTGGAGTACCCAATGTGGTTTGCATTTGCTAAGCCATGTTTTTTTCTCTGAACTCTGGAAACATTTTGCAGATTTTTGTGTTTAGCAGTAATTTGTGCAAATAGAGATTTTGGCAAATTATGGCTGAAATTTACACATACTTGTGTAATTGGCAGCTTAAATTTGAGCAATTTGAGCAAATTTCAGCTGTAATTTGCGCAAATTAAAAACACAGAAAATCTGTGAACTGGCCTGATTTGCTGCAGACAGAGGAGGAAGATGGAACTGCAGATTCCATCCGCAGGAGAAGATGGAACGACGTCCAGGGGCTAAACCAGGGAAAACTCATCGCACTCCAAATCCCTGTCCTTGGGTATTAAGAATCCATAGCATATAAGCCTTTCATTTTGAACAGAGACCTCATAGTTTCACCAATAAGTTTGAACAAGTGGGAACTACAATAAATTTTTGCAGCATCTACTCATTCCTGGCTGCCCTCTTCTAGGATACTCTCTTCCCTTCCCACTCCCCTGTGATTTTCCATGCCCCCCCCCCCAAGCAATCAGTCAGCATTCCATCCCCACTGGGCATATTCAGTCCTCGTTGGGCTGTTTAGATTTTTTTATGTATATATTTCTGTAAACCCTTGGGCTCCCTCAAGTCTACTGATACTTCCCTCTTCTACATGGAAAATGACTATAAGGGCCAGCAGTTGTAGAATTGAGACTGCTGTTAGTATATATGATATATCAAAATTTCCAATGGTGATCTCAACTACACACACACACACACACACACACACACACACAAATATTTTCTACCCTGTTCCAAAATGTTGGAATAAAGATGTCTGAAATGTTGCTGTTTCTTAGGCAAGATATCCTTGGACAGGGGCAGTAAGATGCAAAAGATCTTATGTGCATCAGTACCAACAGTGGTTTGTGTCTCTATGGCTTAAATGTTATCCAGGTGATGCAGAACCATTAAGAAGCCCTTACAATCCAAAATTAGTTGCAAATTTTACCAAGTGTTTTGCTCTGATTCTACCAAAAATCACCATTAGCTTGTTTGCTGAAGGTTATCATCCTCTCGCTAATGCTGTCCAACTACTTGCATGTCACAAATAATGTAAGGGGAACAGCTCTGGGCTAGTTGTGCTGACTGCTGGGCTGTCTCTTTGTCCTGCGTCTGGCACCTGGGATCCAGGTCCTGTGATGCTGGGACCTATTAAACCAGCCTTCCCAAACCTGGTGTCCTCCATTGGTTTTTGACTACAACTTGCAGAATTCCTGGCCACTGGCTATGCTGGCTGGGGCTGATGGGAGTTGAAGTCCAAAACATCTGTAGGGCACCAGGATGGGGAAGGCTGCCTGAAACCTTGCCTTGTGCCTTTATCCTTTGCGCACACATCTGACTACTTGGAATCTTTTACCCCCAATTCCAGATTGTCAATGGTCTTTAAAAATTCCTTGTTGCTTGCAGAGTGATATAGCTGATGTTCCAAATGACACTTCAAAGAATGACAAGAAAGGCAAAGCTAATAATCCCAAAGCAAATGTTACTCCTCAGACCAGCTCTGAACTTAGACCAAATGCCACTTCTGGTGTGGGACCTGGAATGGAAGCTAAGAAAGGTAAACATGCATCTGGAAGAGTTCAAAGGTTTCTTACTGTATCCCTGTAGAAATACTATGACATGCTTATAGTCTTTATGAAGCAGTGTAAAAGGCTTTTTATAATAACCAACACACCTTTTCAGTGAGTTTGGGTGACTGACTAAAACCAACATTTAAAACAGTATCAGTGTGTACATTTTTGTTTTATTTTAGGTATAGATCTTATTCCTCAAATAAAGATAGAGGACTTAAAGCAAATGAAGGTAAGTCAATGCAAAAGCTTAGCAATATCTTTCTAGAACCTAGATTGAATTGTTTGGCAGAGGTGAAAATAACGTTGAAATTAAAATGTTATGGGCGGGGAGGCATTGAAAATCATGAGGCTAGAGTGCGCAGTGGATTTGCCTCCATGCTTATTGAATAATCAACCAAAGGAGTTTTCCTTTTTCTTGACCTCTCTTTAAGCTCTTTAGAATTCCAAAATGGCCCCTCTTGGCTTCTTTGCTACTTCCTGGATTAATTTTACTACAAACAACCCCAAGGGAACCTTTGAGAAGGGAACCTTTGAAAAGGCTAAAGGGGCTGGGGCTAAGGAGCTATTAGAAACAAGAAGCCAGTCTTGTTGCCTTGTTGTGCCCATGGTGTATTGCTGATTGGTTTCTACTGTGGTGTGTAAACTGGGAAATGGGGAGACGGATCGGAACTGCTTGAACAAGCCCACAGTCTAGGCCTCCAGGTCTCCACTTCAAATTCTTGCAGGTGTTAGTCAGGTATATAACACCATTTGTTTGTTTATGTAACTCACCAGGAATTCCCAGGTGGCCATGCACTTTTGGTGGCTTTTGGTGCAGGTTTTTCCCATTCTAAAAGGTTGAAATGCTTCTCCTAAGGCTTCATTATTGGTAGGAAGAGCTTTAAGCTGAAATATCCTGGTATTTTTGGCCCCGCCTGTTTTGTCTTTGGCCCTGCTCACCCCTGGAATGCAGCCCCCAAGAGCTCCAAAATGGAATTTGGCCCTCGGGCTGAAAGAGATTCAACACCCCTGATCTGAGTCAAAACAGATGTGTGCAGGTGCCATTCTCAGGATTTTAATGATTCCAGAAGTCTTAAGGAGATGTTAATCTAAGCTTTTTTTCTTTTTCTTTTTAATGGGGAGCAGGCATATATAAAGCATTTGAAAAAACAGCAAAAAGAACTGAATGCTTTGAAGAAGAGGCATGTAAAGGTAAAGAGATAAGCTAGACTGTTTTGCATCAGTTTTCTATTCTCAGACATGGGGTAGCAGAACTGGAAAAAAACCTGATTGTCATAATGATTGGCAAAATAATTAGGTAGCGCCACCGTGTCTTAGGTATGGCTCCATCTATGCAGGTAAGTGCAGCATCAGCTATATGGAATGCTCGTTGCCATCCCTAGTTGTGAAGGGGAAGGATTTAAGAAGCTGCATACGATCTCCATCTTTCTGGTGCTCTACCTCCATCAGTCAACCTAAGCCACTCCAAGTAGATGAGACCCAGTCTTTATCTCTCAGTTAAATGTACCTACATGAAAAAATATATGCCTACCACCCTGAGCTCCATGGAGGAAGGGTAAGTTACAAAAATAATGATGTACCTGTGTTGGGTGGTCTTTGGCATCTCACAAAAATCATTTATAAGATTAAGATGTTCAACAGTAGATCAGTAACTTTTAAAGCTTTAATCTATGTATATCCTCTCATACACATCAATCCTAGCCACTCTCACTCTCTCTTCATACTCTCTTCAATTCAACTCTTCACAGACCCAGCACAAATCCCATGTCTCACAAACCCTCTCTGTCTCTCTCTGATCTATTCCCTAAGAAAACAATCTCTTTTCTGAACCCTTTCTGTCTCACAGAGGCACAGCACCCTGCTTATATATCACACACATTTCGCCCCACCTTCACTCTCTCAGCCAAATCTTCCATATGCTAATACACCATTCCTCCTGTCACTCAACCCACTCTCGCCCTAGATATACTCACCATAAAACAATACACATCTGTACCTACAGTTCATAATATACATATGTGTAATGTCACAGGGGCTACTTCAATTTATGTTGTGAAAGTCCTGCATGCTAGGGCTGCCCATGTGAGTCACATCATCTTTAGGTCCTAGGTTTCATTGCTTTCAATGGAGCTTACTCCAAGGTAAGTGTGTATAGGATTGCAGTCTTAGTCTCTTTCATCTCAGGTATTTTCTCTATTCTGAGTAGACAGGATTTTTATGGATGTCTAAGCTTGTCAGAATTACATCATTCTTTTTTCTCTAAGTAGTTGCTCATGTTCGTAATCAGCATGTATATCCCCCTGATGAAGCTGACAGCTTGCTCATGCTGTTCAGATTCACTTTTCTGTGAAATCTTTCTGGAGCAGGAATGTCTGAGGTTTGTTCTCATCGTGAATCATAGACACTATGTATGACTCGTTTCCCAAAGGTGTAGTCAACTTATTTTGGAATTTAGGTTTAGACTTTAATACTTGAACTTCAAAGTGTTGGCCAGCTTTCTGCTTATCTAGTAATTAAAGGGAATGTGAAATTCTCCTGTGAGATTTTGTAAAGGACTCTGGATGGGTGACATTATAAGTGAAATGTGTTTATTATTATTCAAAGCTGTGTTAGGAACAAATCTACAGTGAAGTTTAGAATTAGCAACCTTTACATATTTCAATAATATACATTCAGTGTGATGCATATTAGAACAAGTGTAACCCAGTAACCATAGCTTGTGTCAGGAATATTTATAGTTTGTGATTCCTGACTTTCTCCAGACTTTCACAGAATGCTGTTGGATTGCCAAATAATGGCAGAGTAATAGTGGTGTAGTGTGGAACCAGAGCTCATAGGGATGCAGCATCAGCACTTTTTAAAAAATAATAATTTTATTAATTTTTCAAATACAATAAAAACATGCACAACAAATGAACCAAAAAAAAAAAGAAAAGGAAGAGAAAATAAAATAACATACATAAAGTTGAATTCTACTGGCAGAGGGCAATATATTTAACACATTTTCCACTTTTACATTACAATCACAAATGTGAACCAAATCTGTAAATGGCTTGGAGATTATTTATATAATTCTTCATATTACAGTTTGTATTTATTCTCTTTTCCATAATCTGACGATGTTGAATACCTTGCTGGTCTGTATATGAAATAAAATCATGCATACTTTATAAAAATCAGATACTTTTGCTTTACCTTTAACTGATCTAAGTTGGTGTGTCAATTTTTCTGCTATGGCTATTTGCCACAGCTCTGTATACCAAGAGTTTAATCTTAAGAATTCTGCATTTTTCCAACATTTTGCTATTACCCTACACGCTGCCATCAGCATAAAGACTATCAGTCCCTTAGATGTCACTTTTCCATTTTGTTCCTCCCAAATTGTTAATAAAGCTAATGCTGGTGTGGCATAGATAACTTGATGTGTGACGTTTGCCATTTCTGTAAATATCCTTTTCCAGAACTGTAACACAACAGAACATAACCACCACATATGAATATATAACCCTTGCTGATTGCAATCTCTCCAACTTTTTGTAATATTTGTATTATTTATCCTTACTAGACACACCAGTGTAATATACCATCAGTGTAATATTTTTAAAGAATTTTCCCTAAGGATTATTGATAGTTTTCCTTGACTGAGTCGTCCATAATTTGTTCCACGTATCTTTGTCTATTTTTATCCCAACATCATCTTCCCATATTATTTTCAATCCTGTTGACATACTTGTATCTATTTCAATTAAGTGTGTGTATATTTTAGAGATCAGTCCTTTCGTATTATTCATATGTTCCAAAATAACAGCATCAGCACTTTTTAATTAGCACTGATACTGACATCATCTGCCCCTGCCCCGCCCGACTTCCCTGTTCTCTCTGAACTTGGCTGCAACCCTCGCAGTAGCTGGGGGGAAATTGACTTTCCCAGCAACAATATATTGTTCCCTATTGTAATGCAAAGTATTTGGAGGTGGTTTGATCTAGAATGGGCAAAAAAGACCCATTCACTTTACAAAAACCCCCGCTCCAGGTGGAGATGAAAACTGCTAGAACTGACGTGTTGACATGGATCCACACCGCTCCCTGCATTTTTGGACTCTCCTTGAGGCCGTGGCTATGAGGACTATCACAACAAGCACCCACACTTCAAAATTTACAACTTTGCACCGCTGCAGAGTAATCACCATTTTTTCTTCATTATGCGCAGTTACAGCATGTGGTGAATTTGAATGGATGATACTAATATAGTTGAAATGCCAAAACACAACTGTTAGGAATATGATCATTTACAGAGCAGGCCTAACTAAGGATGCTGGATAAATTCGAGATAGACAAAAATGAGCTTGGATTTCTAAGAATCCAACCTGCAGAATCTGCTGTGGAATGACCCCCTCAGGCCGCACGGAGTTCGTGGACTTTCGGGTGGTGTTTTGTTTTGTTTTACTTTCCCAAAATTTACACATATAAATTTGTAGGAAAATACGCAAGTTTCTGCTGAGGAAACGTTGAATGGAATGGGGGACAATATGCTAAATGTTATGCACTGAGGTAAATTATGTAAATACTTATATAAATACTTATGTAATCATTTGCATATTTTTCCGCATGACAAAAAAATATATATTTGCATCCATCTGTGGACAGACGATGGAACAAAAGATGGAGCAGATTTTACACAGTCCGTGCATCCATAGCCCTAACTGGGGGGTGGGGAGGAGAGAGAGCAAAGTGGCATTTTGGCTGAATCTACACATAATGGTTTTACCATTATCATGCTGCAGTGATAACTGTTGGTGTACATGACACCAATGGGCACCAATAGTTATCACTGCAGTATGATAATGGTAAAACTGCTATGTGTAGATTCAGCCCTAGTCTATCATTTCCAAAGCCCAGCCAGCTTGTGTAAGCCAGGGCAAGTGAAGGAGACTTAAGGTTTTTTTATTGTTGGTAGTTCTGTTTTTTTATAATTCCCCTCCTGTTGGTTTCAATGGAACTGAAAAGATCTATGCCAGCTTGAGGCTACTGTAGTTGAGGAGGCCAGTTTCAGGGCACAAAGCAGCTGTGTATCCAAGGCAACCTCTGACCTACTCCTGTCCTGCAATTGGAATGTCCCATTTCAGGGCCTACCACCAAAGGAAACACCACCAACATCTACAGAGTTTTCCACAATTGTACCTGGTGCACCCCCCACCAGCACAGCTCCTCTCCATTGGTGGGGGGACACTTCTACCCCATCCTATCCTCCTTCAGCTGGCAGTTAGGATTGTCTATTAATTATTATACTTATATCCCACCTTTCCTCCAAGGAGTCAAAGCGGCATACAAGGTTCTTCCATCCCGCTTCCTTTTATCCTCACAACAATACTGTGAAGTAGGTAAGGCTGATAGATAGTGACAGGCCCAAGGTCACCCACTGAGTTTTGTAGCTGGAGTGGGGATTTGAACCTGAGTCTCCTAGATCCTTGGCCCACGCTCTAATAGCACCACCATTGTGCATGGCAATCTATGCAGTACAAGAGGACAGGGGAGAAACAGAGGGACAGGAGGAAAGTGAAGACGTATACAGGGAAAGAATGTGCAGTTTTTTTCAATTACATATACTTAGGGCACAATCCTATGCAAGTTTAGACAGAAAAAAAACCTACAACTCCTAGCCTGCTCCAGCCAGCCATGCTGGCTGGGGCATGCTGGGAGTTGTAGGCCTTTGTTTTGCCTAAACTTACATAGGATTGCACCTTTAGATTTAGTTACCAGCATTCTTCCCCAACTTAGTGCAGGTTGGGGATGGCTGCAGTAGGGCATGCGAATTCGGGGGCCAAATGCCTGACAGAATAAAAAGGGCTTTGTGCAGTGTCAAAACGCTTTCAAAGATTATCATACCAAGAACCAGAAGTGCTTTTTCTGACCTTCATATGTATAGGCTGAGACATACATTCGGATGCCTAATAATTCACACTGTAGCCTGATGAGCCATTTCTTCTGTTGCAGGAACACTGCATTATGCAGAAGTTACACTGCACACAAGTTGACAAAATCGTAGCGCAATACGACAAAGAGAAGTTAGCTTATGAGAAAATCCTCGAGAAGGCAATCAAGAAGAAGGGGTACAGTCTTTTTAAACTGACTTTAAAAATTGTTTTTAATTTGAGGATATATCTGTTGCATTAATAAACTTTTTTTCTTTTGTTCCTGGTTGTCCCTCAGGGAGAACCAAGTGAAGCTGCATATCTTGTGTACAAATATATTTTTTGTTTCATTGCCCGTTTTAAACCAGTTTTAACAACTGGCTTAGAGAATTCAAGCAAGAGCCTGTTTTCTGTAGACCTGGAGTTTGGCTTGGAGGGAGAGTCTGACAATAGCCCAGATTTTCCCAATCTTGGATCCCCAGATATTGGATTACAACTCCCATCAGCCCGGCCAACATGACCACTGGTCATGGATGATGGGAGTTGTAGTCTGGCACCACGTGGCGAGAGTCCTGGGCAGGATGGGAGGGGGCAGGATGGTGGTGTCATTTTAACTTTAGGTGCAAACACATCCGGAACTGGCACTACCTAGTACAGTTACACAATTGTATCGCACCACGATGTGCTCTGCTGGCAGCATACTGGTTGGAGTTTCATATTTGCTGATCTCACCTGGATTAGTCAAGTTTGCCAGGACCAGTGAATACTTGAGGCCTTTAGGTTTAATGAGTGTATCACTTATTAAAAAGATCATTTGGAGGCATAAAGAATTTTCTCCTTGTCTTACTAACAGTCAGTGTTTTATTTTAAACTGAAGTATATGCTTAAATATCTCAAACACTTAGCACACAAACTTATTTTTCAGTCTGGCATAAGTGGTGACCCCAGTGTGGAAGGACTAGCCAATCTGGAATTCAGTCTTAGATGCTGCCTCAGTTTAATACTGTTTCTACAACCAATGTATTAATTTATCCAACTTTGCCTTCCTTTAAAGGGTAAACTATGCAAGTAATATTGGGTGCACAAAAGGCAATAGTCCTGCGCAGATTTCAAACAAGGTAGAAATGAACATGTGGGGGAGAGGAGAACCAGGTTTCCCCATATACACCCCAGCATATCCAGTTTTGAATGTGCAATCAGTACTCTGCAAGAATAGAGAGAACAAACTGTGCATTCAGACTTGAGCCTATCCTCTTTGGGATACACATACGTGGGCCCCTTTACTCAAGTTCCTAGACAAGGTTACAGGTGGGGATAGGGGCATTTCATCACTTTTCAAAATATTATTCTTTGGTGTGCATCATGTTTCTTCAGTCTTTCCCTTGCATATCAGAGGGCAGCATCCAATAGTGCCATTCCGCAAACTCAAGTAGTGCTGGCAGAGCTCCGCTGAATCTTTCCATTGCACAAGTAGTTGCACATTACACTTGTACAACCCATTGTGCAACTGCTTGCACAACCCATTGCACAAGTGTAATGCACAACCGGTTGCACAACCAGTTGCGCAAACGTGATGCACAACCGCTTGCACAACGCGCTTGTGCAAACATAACTTCAGTTGGATTCTCCTCTTGCACATAGTTCGGAACCTAGTTTCTGCTAACATCATTTGCGCTACCAGAATGACATAGTTGGATACTGCCCATCGCCATGACGCTATAAAAGCCCTTCTGGGTCAGACTGAATACCCATGTATTCCAACATCCCTGTTTCCAGCAGTGACCAGGTAGAAGCTTCTCAGAACCTCACAAACTAAGTATGAAGGCAAGAGCCCTGCCTTCTTTTTGCTTGCCCCCAGATGCACCCAGCTGTTCCATTTAGCCGTCGTGCTAATAGCCATTGATAAGCGCTTTCCTCCCCCATGAATCAGTCTCATCCCCTTTTAAAGCCACCCCAAGCTATAGCCCATTACCACTTCTTTTGGCAGCAAACTCCATATGTTAAGTAAGCGTTGCATTAAGAATTGCTTCCTTTTGTCTGTCCTGAGTACATGACTAGAAGTATATAGAGGCTACATCTTTTCCAGAGTGGGGGTGGGGGATATAATGACACTCTTGTACATTTGCAGATGAGCGAAGTGCCTAGGGATGAGCAAGGGATGTCAGCTATACACTACAAGTGCCATTACATGTCTCAGGGTCTCCAGGGAGTTGCCGCGCTCATGGATTAATTCACAGATACCAATGTGTTCAGATTTCCAGATAAATAAACAGCCTATTTCTTTGGGGGGGGAGAAAGGGAAATAACTGTGCTGTCCCCTAGGGAGTGTTTAAAGCAGCCTTCCCTAACCTGCTGCCCTCCGGATGTGTTGGACTACAACTCCCAGCATCCTCCAGCTGGCTGGAAGGCAACAAGATGGGGAAGGCTGGTTTAGAGTCTCATTGTATGAGGTCCAAGCTAGATAGGATAGAAACAGATACCTTTGTTCATGTGCCTCCTGTTTTACATATGAAAACAAGTGAGTGGGTGAGGGGAGCTGAACCTTCCTCCATCTTACCTCCCTGCATTCTGCCATTTTTTTCCTAGCTTTGAACATGAAGGTATACGGAACGGAATCCTCTCATATCTTATCTCCACCTCTTCAGGCACTTTCCCCCCAACCTAGCCCACTTCCAGTATTGGAGCTGGGCTAGGAAATATTCAGAGATTGCATTTTATGTCTGGATTCTCTTCTCTTTGAAGGCAGCATAAATACTAATCAGACTCTGATTCTGCCTCTGGAGCTTCGCATGTGCCTTCCAAAATGTCAAACCCATGGCACGTGTCTTTGCAAAGCCATCTATCCTATGGCAACAATGTCAATTATTAATCCTCTCAGTAGTCCAGAGGGAACACAAGGTATGTCAGGATTTCTTCAAGTTTTCCGTGTGGACCTTGTAGCAAGGAATTTTAGAAGATAAAGGTTTTTGTGAATGTTCATAAACTAAAACTGAATTTGACGCTCAGTAAATAAATTGAAATGACATTACTGCATTCTTGCTTTAAAACTCTAGCAGTATACAACCACAGTAAAAAATAAACAACAATAACAATTCAAAATGATACAAACCTAAAATCACAAGTTTAGTAACCAGAACTAGCACCAATTGTAGGCTTAGGGGCAGGCCAAAATGGCCACCCCCAATTCACCACCTCATTTACAGATGGTGAATTGGGGATGGCTACTTTGTTCTTAGAGTCCAAAGAGTACTTTGGTTCTGTTTTGATGGTCACAGTTTGACCCCCCAAAAAAAGTTTTTTTTTTTGAGGGGAGGGGCTTACCATGCTAGCATGGGCGGGTGTGACCTCTTCTTCTTTTATTTTTCTTCTTTTGTGTTACTAGTTTCCCTGCCCCTGCTCCAGTGTGGTTGCTGAAACTCTGAACATCATGATGTCACATGTATAGTTCATTAGACTTTACAAGGAGGAGATGCAGGGCTGCTGATGTCAGTGGCTTCCATGCAGTTCCCATAATGTTTGTTGTCAACCTAATTGTCATTTTAATAAGGGCTTCACGTTAAAATAAGTATAATAACTACATGTTAAAATAAATAGGGGGATAGAACTGAAAAGAACAGCCTTATGTTACGTTATCCTGCAAACACAAATGAACTGTAATGTGTAGCAAAACTTCCTCCATGTCTTGACATCACATACCGTGTGTTTTCCTACCCCATATCATTGGCTGCTGGTGGCAGTGCTGGTTGTGGTGGCAGATAGACATAAAGATACTGTGTAAATTGGACTACACATTACACTGGAGAAGAGAGAGAACATAACACGGGGCTGCCATTTTTGGTGGCAGCCCCTGTTAATAGTAATGTGAAGTTCCAGCTGTAGAATAAGGGGAAATGTTTTGGAAAGAAAAAACTAAGTCAAGCTGATCAATGTTTTGTATTAAAGATTCAGGATTTATGGTTTGCATATGCTCTTAGATTTAAGCCCTAAAAATTTGATAGGCAAAAAGATTATTTATCACTAATTATTACACAAGCATTGTTGTGGACATTCTGTTGTTTTGGCAACTTAAACCTTGACTATTTAAGTCGACGTATACACCTCCTTCTCCTTCTAGGGCCTTATCCGGTGTTGGATGGGAGGCCAGGGGCCATGCACATATGTACATGTGCACACACAACACACACACATACGAGCACACGTATGGCAGGGAAAAAAGTGAAGTCTCTGGGGGTTGGAGATACAAACATGGTTTCCCCTGTCAGTGCTTGCACTGGCTAGGAAACTCTATTCTTATGTCCTGTCTGTATTTTCTCCCCCTGTAGCTGGGCTGCGGGAGAAAGTAGCCAGGGTCCCAACAGTTCTGTGGGTTGCGTGTGGCCCATGGATTGTGAACCCCTGATTTAGGCCATAGTTGATCCCCCAAACAGGGCTGTCTCGATGTATCGGGTTGGGAAGGGTGCATTCACATAGTTCACACGTGTTGCCAATACCTTGGCCAATACCTTTGCTGGGTCTCAGAATTGCACAATGATTTCATACATACACCCACGCTGAAACAAGATCCTGCCATGTGTACTAGCAGGAATAAGTGAGAGGGAAGAGCTAGGGATGGTGTGGAATGTTCTCTCCTTTCATCAAGATTAACAAAGCACAGATTCTTCCAATTCTCACATTCTGATGATTGAACAGGTATTTTAAGACAAAAATTTAAATAATAATTACCTACTTAAATTGTTCTTAGCTGTTTACATTGTTATAATTTTTCTGTGTTAAAATTGTAGGCTGTTTTTATTATGTGTTTTCGTAATGCTGGTGTATTTTTTATCAGTTGTTGTAAACTGCCCAGAGAGCTTTGGCTATAGGGAGGTATAGAAATACATACATACATACTTGATCTTGGATGTGAGCTCTTAAGAAAACAGGAATATTTTGGAAACATCCATTAAGGAGATAGGTAAAGTGAATGGATCTACTTATACATACTCTATACAATTGAGTCATTGTTGTCCTAAATTGTGCATTATATAATTTAGATATCAGCAAGCCAACAATATGAGAAATGTGGCTCATTTGTAAAAACAGCATACTGTTATCGAAATATGTTTAGGCATTTGGTCATCCTCTAACATTTATTAGGAAGCTTTAATATGTGGTGCTTGTTTGAAATTTCTCTGTTTGTTTATATGTTTTGTTTTAGAGGAAATAACTGCCTTGAGATGAAAAAAGAAATAGAAAATAAAATTCAGATACTCACATCAGATCACAAATCTAAGGTAAGAGAAGAACGAGCCATTTTAACAATGCATTCCATCATGTGAGGATTTTGTAAGTGGCTAAGATGCCTCTAGAAGTAGCAGATAACTTTTGCTGCTGCAGCAGGGAGTAGGAAGAAAGACTGCAGACTTACCCAGAACTGGGTGAAACAAGCCACCGCTTTAATTGAGTTGAGAGTTTCCAAAGTCTGGCTTTGAGAAGGACCCAGGTGTTGTAGCTGCAAGCCGTTCTGATACCTGGTCTGCTCCCCAGCCTCTCTGCTCGCAGAACCTGGGAGGAATGATAGTGCAAGGCCCCAGATGCCCTTAAAGTCATCAAGCTGGGGTCAAAGCTGTTTAACCCATCCCAGTTGAACTGGATGTTGTCCTCCAGCTTCTTAAGGAGACACACACTCCTCACAGTTTGTAACTGCAGCGTATAGTGTTTGCTGTTTTTACTTACACTGGCATGAATCCTAACTTCCTCTGAGCAGAATTTCGCACGTGGGACACTCCCACTGGCAGAAGAGGGAGAGGCACTTTTTATGTATTCTCCTTTCCCCCTGTGTCTTTCGAACATCTGCTCTGGAGGGTTAATGAAGATGCCATTGCAGCATGAGAGGTGGTGTTGTGGGCTGCAAGGAGAAAAGGAATTGGCAAAAATCCCCCCCCTTCTACAGGTAGGAGTCTTCATTGGATCAGAGTCCCTTCCATGAGAAGAAGGAGCCCTTCAGTGAATGGAAGGACTATGCAGGATCCAAACCATTGTTTCCAGTTGCCCAAAGCTATAGTTCAGTTCCTGTCAATACTGGGTGCATGAACTTGAGCACGCTCCGGGAGAGAGCGCAGGACAGGAAGGCCTGGTGTGCTATGGTCCATGGGGTCACGAAGAGTCAGACACGACTGAACGACTGAACAACAACAAAAACAAGCTGTACTTATTGGGCTACAGGTTTCTCATGGAGAGAACCTATCTTTAAAAGGCCAGGTACTTCTAAATACACATTTATTATTATTTATTTTTTATTTATTAAATTTCTTAATCGCCCATCTGGTCAGTCACCTGACCACTCTTGGTGATGTACAATAATACAACAGTTTAAAAACAATAAAATAACACATTAAAAGATCATTTTCTAAAATTTCCCTAGCCCACCCCAAATGCCTGCCTGAACAACCAAGTTTTCAACGCGTGGCAGAAGCTCATTAAAGAGAGGTCATGGCGGAGTTCCCTAGGGAGGGAGTTCCACAGAGAAAGCCCTCTCCCTCGTCCTCACCAGCCTAGCTGTCCTGGCTGATGGGACAGACAGAAGGCCATCCAAGGCTGATCTTGTTGAGCGGCCTGTCCGGTGTTGCTGGAGGTGCTCCTTGAGATAGGCTGGGCCGGAACCATATAGGGTTTTATAGGTCAAAACCAACACCTTGAATTTGGCCCGGAAAGCAACTGGTAACCAGTGCAACTCCTTCAACACCAGAGTGATGTGATCATGCCGGCAGCTGCCTTTAATCAGGCGAGCCACCGCATTCTGCACCAGCTGCAGCTTCCGAACCATCTTCAAGGGTAACCCCACGTAGAGCGCATTACAGTAGTCTATATGAGAGGAGACCAAGGCATGTACTACCGATAGGAGCAGATGGTCGGGAAGGTAGGGGTGCAGCTGCCGTATCAGATGGAGTTGGTACAGTGCTGTCAGGCTCACAGCTGACACCTGAGTCTCCATGGACAGCTGGGAGTCTAAAATGACCCCCAGGCTGCGGACCTGGTCTTTCAAGGGTAGCCGTGCCCCATTCAACACCAGGTCAGCATCCCCCCAACCTCCTCTTGTCTCCCACCAAAAGTACCTCAGTCTTGTCAGGGTTCAGCTTCAGCTTATTCCTCCCCATCCAGCCACTTACCATCTCCAGACATTTGGACAGGGATTCTACAGCCAACCTTGGTGAAGATTTGAGCAAGAGGTAGAGCTGTGTGTCTTCCGCATATTGATGACACCACATCCCAAACCTCCTGATGATCGCCCCCAGTGGCTTCACATAGATGTTAAATAGCATCGGGGAGAGGATGGAACCCTGTGGCACCCCACAAGTGAGCAGCCATAGGTCTGAAACCTTTCTCTCCCAGTGCTACCCTCTGGTACCTGCTGGAGAGGAGGGACCGGAACCACCGTAATACAGTGTCTCCAATGCCCATCCCCTCCAGGTGGCCCAGGAGGATACTGTGGTCAACAGTATCAAAAGTCACTGAGAGGTCGAGGAGAACAAGGAAGGAGTATTCACCCCTATCCAAAGCCCTCCTCATATCATCCACCAAGGCGACCAAGGCTGTTTCTGTCCCATGCCCAGGCCTGAAGCCCAACTGAAATGGATCTAGATAATCAGCTTCTTCCAAGTGTGCCTTCAACTGCATCGCCACCACCCGCTCAATCACCTTGCCCCAAAAAGGCAGATTCGAGACTGGGCAACAGTTGTTCAGAAATTGGGGACCCGAGGAGGGCTTTTTTAAAAGTGGTCTTATCACTGCCTCCTTGAGGGCTGATGGCATCACTCCCTCCTCAGGGGAGGCGTTCACCACCACCCTGATCCCCTCACCCAGCCTCTCTCTGCAGCTCATAATGAGCCAAGATGGGCAAGGATCAAGTAAGCAGGTGGTCAGCTTTACAGATGAAAGCACCTTGTCCACTTCATCAGGAGGAAGACTACACAGCGTTGTAGTCAGTGGTGGCTTTGCTTTGGCTCATGCAAAGCGAGGCACCTGATTTTCACTGATTCCACCTACTTGCCCTCCATGCCATATCCCATCCAGTTCACCCTCAGGAGCAGCTTTGAGGGAGCAGAGGGGGCTGTAGTGGATGGGTGGAATCAGCAAAAATATGGTTCATAGGGATGGTGGAGAAATTAGTTCAATTTGCATTTTAACACTTACCTACCTAACTTCGCACTTTCAAACCACTATGTGAACCGAAACTTGGTTATCCTTCAAAATTCACACTTCTCCAAATTTGCAGTGGAGTTCTCCAATCAAAACCTGAGTAGAAAAATGTGTATATTAGGGAAAATAATGTTCACAAATACATTGGATTAGGAAAACTGCTTGCAGAAAATGCGTACATTAGGCATAAATGCATACAAAAATGCATGCATTAGGAGAAATATGCATAAAAATGCTTATGAATTTTCATGCAATTTTGTCTTTTAAAAAACTCCAAGTTTGGGGTAAACTGAACTTAAGACTAGAGAAATTCTCAAAGTTTAAGATGAACCAAGCTTAAAATTGGGAAAATGAAAAATGGAGAGAAACTGAAATGGACATATTTGGCCGTCCCTAATGGTTCCTTTCTTGGCACAAGTGGAAGTGGTTTCTGCTAGTGCAAAGATTCCATTGGATAAAAGCCATATTTTTTTTTTTTGTAAAATCACTATGGAAGGAAGCATAACAACAAGAAAAAGTGTTTAAACCCTTAGATATACTTGTCTTGCTAGACAACCCCTATGCATAATCTGTGGAAGCATTCTTCTGGGTAAACAGGTGAGTAATACAGCTCTGGAAACGTGCCTTCAACAATGTCAAAAGGCGTAGAAAAGTAAAATAGAGAGGCAGAATGGGAAGGGTCCGTTTCATTTTCTTGCTTCTTCTCCTGATCATACCGATTGATTTCCTCAGTAGTTCCATGGCAGTGCCTGGTTTCTGTTGGGAAATTCCTTTCTGCCATTTTTTCTGCCTTTGTTTCCAAGACTGCCAACAAAATAGCCAATAGCCTCCCTTTAAAAGGTAAGCCTAGAAAGTACTAACTCAGCCATCCTTCCTGCAAGGTAAAAGAGATTGTGGCGCAGCACACAAAGGAGTGGTCTGAGATGATCAACACACACAGTGCCGAAGAGCAAGAAATGCGTGATTTTCATCTGAGCCAGCAGTGCGAATTACTAAAGAAGCTGCTAATTAACGCTCATGAACAGCAGACCCAGCAACTAAAGCTGTCGCATGACAGGTGAGCATGCCAGTGTTCCCGTTCAAGCACGGGGAGGTCTCTGAGGCTTGAAGTTGATTCAGCTCATTTTATGAAACTGCACCACTATAGCATGGGAGTGCTCTGTTCACTAAAAACTTGGAGGCCAATCTTCACTACGGGGCTTTATATAAAGGGCCTGACATATTGAGAGCACCATTTGATGTCAAGAGTGTTTGTGGATGCTGTCTTGTTCAGGATCAGTCTTAAAAGTTGTGTTTTTAACCCTAACACAGTCTTTGCTATGGATGAATATAAGCACCATGATTAGATGGGGAGGAAAATCACACATTCTTAGTAAACCTAAACTTATTTTACTGCTTTAATAACTAGAGGTCTGCGCTGACCACAAGACTGGAATTGAACCCCAATTTCATGCATCAGAAAATGGCCCGATTTTGCTCAGACCCATTCGGAGGCCATCTACTTTGATTTGGGTACTGAACCTGAGTTGAGATTCGGAAATCCAAAGCTCTTGCCTTCCATTGACTATCATGGGAACCCAAGAATGGCTGTAACATTTTTCTGTTTGTCAGACATGGATGAAATTTACAGGCATAGTAGCCCCCTAGGAGAGGACAATGCCTGCCAGATTCCAGAAAAACAGGGACAGCAAATGAGATGACTATGAGAGAGCCATTCTTCCAATGCCCTTAGGCTTCACTTTGAAAAAAGGCTTAAAATGTTGTTAATCATCATAACTCCCTAATCCCTGCACCTATCCTTCTGAAACTTTGCAGGTTTCTTGCCTGAAGACACCTCTACGATGTATGCCCTCAAACAACCACTGCCACTTTGGTTCAGGTGGCACAACAAACCATTGCAACCTCCCGCTGTGGGTTGAATATTCAAAATGGCCACCAGCACACACCGCAACCCACTGTAGCTTAAATAAGCCACGGTGGATTGCAGTGTGCGCTGGTGGCCATTTTGAATATTCAGTAAGCCATGCTAGTTTGTGATGATCATGTGAACTGGTCCAGTGTCTGCCTTTCCAAAGCCTGAATTGCAGACACAGCTTCTTACAGGGCCCAGCTTCAGTTCTGGTATCTTTAGAAGGAAGCCCGCTTCACCTTGGGAAGCACCAGAAATTACCTGAAGGACCAAATTCAGCTTGGGCTTTGGGGTCTGGCTGAACCTGATGCACATCTCTATTAATAACATAAAATGTAACATTTATTTATGCATGTTTTCTCAGAAGTAAGACCCAATCTATGGAGTTTCATACTGGGTAAGCACACATAGGCTTGCAACCTCAAAAGTATAAATGCCTTAGTTTTTTGCTAGCAAAATTGCAAATATGACCTTACAACATTTGAAATAGCTCCACAGGCTTCCTGTGTATTTCTGAGTCCAATTCAAGGAGCCGTGTTCAACCTATAAAGCAATATGTGGCTTGAGACAGGGACATCTCAAAGACCCCCTCCTGCCACACAAATCTGTGTTTTGGTGTCTTTTGGCGAGGCCCTTCTCCAGGTTGCCTCCAGAGCTATGCCCTCAATACAGAAATTCTGGATAAGAAATACTACTTCTGCTTGCCTGAATGATTTGGCCATTACCTTACTTCTCAGAACAAGGTTTTATCATTTCACACACGCTCAGGCAGATGTAGAATCACATTCATAAAAATCATTGCATAAAGATTCAGACAAGAAAAATTTACTCATTCACACTGTGACCACCTCATCACGTGAAAACACACTTCCCCCATGGAGAGATTGACAGCTACTATATTGGGGAACAGGCCTTTTCTGTAGTGGCATCCCCTCTCTGGTTTTTTTACCTGGTACCCACACTTTCAAACTTTCAGTGCCAAGTAAAAATGTTTTTATTTACCCAGGCATTTTAATTTTAGTTTATTGTGGTTTGGTTTTGGTGCTGCTTCTAGACTTCTAAAACAAATTTAGTTTGCATTTTTAAAAATTAAATTGGAATATTTTACTCCATGATTTTACTTGCTGCTATGTTATTTTTAGGTTTGTCTGATGTTGTTTTTGTTATTTATTGTCTTAGTTCTTTTATTGATTTCTTTTGTGAGTTGCCTCGAACACTAGAGAAGCAGGATATAAATGAAAAAAAAAACACTAAATTCTTAAATTGCTGGTAACCAACCAGCTATTTTTCTCTGAAATACTAGATAAATGATGAGATACAGTCTTGGCGTGGTTTTATGTAGTTAGCATTATTCAAATGGTAAAATCTAACAGTGCAATCCTGTACATGTCTATTCAAAAGTAAGCCCAGCTGAATTCAGTGATGCATACTCCCAGGTCAGTGAGTATAGGATTGTAGGCTAAATATCAGTCCTTGATATTCTGTAACTATCAGAGGCTGAGGTTGATTCAGACAAGCTATCTTTTTTAGTTGACTACCTCATCATTTTATAATGTGATGGCATATTTGTTAAGGGTGGGTAATAGCTGTCAATCTCTCTATGGGGGAAGTGAGTTTTCAGTGAGGTGATCACAGTGTGAATGAGTAGATTTTTCTTGTCTGAATCTTGATGCAATGATTTTTATGTATGTGATTCTACATCTGCCTAAGCATGTGTGAAATGATAAAAACCTCTTTCTGAGAAGCAAGGTAACCACCAAATCATTCAGGCGAGCAGAAGTAGTATTTCCTATCCAGAATGGTTTTAGCATAAGGTCTTTGGAGATAAATATTATACATTTAGCTATTGTAAAAGAACAGGATTCTGCTGAGCATGGCAGTCTGTTCTTTTTCACATGGCCAGATACAACATTTTATCAGTAAATTAGTCTCTGACAATGCAACCCTACACATGAGTTTAGTGGGACTGCTCCCAGGTATGTGTGTACAGCAGAGGTTGGCAACCTGCAGCCCACAGTTAGTTTCAAAAGCTCTTTGCAAGGGATCAGTTCAGACACCTGGCAAGAGACATCTGTCCCTCCCCTGGCAAGCCAAGGGGTTGGGAGGAAGAGAGAGGCAGAGGGAGTCAGAAAAGAGAGAGTGAGAGAGAAAAGAGGAGGGGTGGGGGAGAAGAATGGCCCCACCCACTTCTGACTTTGACCATGCCCACTTTGAGTTCAGACCCCACCCACTGCTGGCATGAGCCTCCCAACAGATTACCCCCTAATTGTCCTAATTTCACTTCTCTTTGTCCTTTTTCTGTATAGGGAAAGCAAAGAAATGCGTGCCAACCAAGCAAAAATTTCTATGGAAAACAGCAAAGCCATAAGCCAAGACAAATCTATCAAAAACAAAGCTGAAAGGGAAAGGTAAGTATCGTATTTCATCGCTGTCTGTGGGGTAAACTGGACAGTCAGTAAAATCCTACTTGTGTGTAATTTCTGTGGCACAATGTCCATTTCCACCTTCATTTTGGCCTTTATTTTAAACAAGTTGTCACTCATTGGTTCCGTTATTGGGCCTTTCTTAGACTCATAATTTTGGATGGTGTGTCTGAAAACGTTAGCTGATACATGACAAATTGGAGTTCTCACACATGTGAAGTTGAGCACAAATATTAATGGTAGCAGCTGATAAAAATAGAAGAAGTAACTGATGATAAAGAGAGCTAGGAACAAATTGGCTGGTGGAAGAGGCCGGAAAAAGTGCCACAGTTGAAATAACGTGGGCTGTTCTCTGGAGATTTCAAACATGGCCTACTCCTGTTCCCTCATGACTGCTGCTATTGATCAGGAGCAGCAAGGTACGTAAGCTTTTTTATTGCATTTGCCCTGTGAGACAGGTCATTGATGTTCCCATTTTGCACATAAGGACCTACTAAAGCTGAAAACAGCTTAGGGTGCAATCCTATGCATGTTTAGACAAGAAAAGGCCTACAACTCCCAGCATGCCCCAGCCAGCAGTGCTTGGGCCCTTGGCTGGCTGGGGCATGCTGGGAGTTGTAGGCCTTTTCTCTGTCTAAACCTGCATAGGATTGCACCCTCACTTGCTTAAGACCACATATTGAGGCCATTTTATTTATTTTACAACATTTACATCCCCATCCTTCCTCCAAGAAGCTTAGAGTGGCATTTTATTCTCACAACATGTAAGTTATTACATTTTATACCCCACCTTTCCTCTAAGGAGCCCAAGGCGGGGTACATGTTGTCTCCCTGCCTTATCCTCACAGCCACCTTGTAAGGTAAGTTAGGCTGAGAGACAGTGAGTGACCCAAAATCACTCAGTTAGCTTCAGAGCTTGGTGGAGATTTGATCCTGGATCTGCCTAGTTCTAGTCCAACAAGCTAACCACCACACTGGTCTTGGTCCGAGGTGGCCTGTGGCATTAGCCTTCCTTCCTGCCATCCTCCCTTTTGGACTGCTGCTGCACCACACTACACTGGGCTGTGAAGTAGTGATTTGTTCAATGGGACCTGCAACAAAATTTCGCAGTATGGAGTGCTCCCTGTTAAGGATTCCTGCCACTTCTTTCCATTCTCCCTGATTCATGGTTTTTCCATTTATCCCCCCAACCCCCACCGCCCCTGTCAGCCAACATTCCTTAGCCACTAGATATACTCAGTTCTCATTGGGCTGTTTTTCTTCTTTCTTCTCTTTTTTCTTTTTACTTCTGCAAACCTTGGGGTTTCCCAAAGCCTGCAGATACCTCCCTCTTGTGCATGGATGGTGGTGACGTGGCTACATAAGGACCGGATCTCAGAGAATTGAGACCACTAATATGATATATAATAGCTGAATGATATCAGAGCTACCATCAGGCTTACTCTTTTTTCACTGACATTTTTTTGAAGTAGGTGGATACTATAATGTTAGAAATGTCTTTTATAGGCGTGTCAGGGAACTGAACAGCAGCAACACAAAGAAGTTTCTGGAAGAGAGAAAGCGGGTAAGTAGTTAATCGTCTCAGATATCATAAATATCTACATCAGGGGTAGGCAAACGTTTTGGGCTGTGGGCACATTTGGCAATTTGAGAAACTGTCCTGGGCACCACCACAAAATGGCTGCCATGGGAGGCATGGCAAAGGATAAGTAACCTGCCCCAAAGCCTGAGTATAAGCAGAGGTAGGGTCTGAGCCCCAAACACACTAAACAATTCCTTTGAACCCACCGTTTTCAAAACCAACAGAAACCTATTTCACAGCAATCCCAGCTGCCAGTAAGAAAATGTGTTCATTGGGAAAAAAAGTGGGAGGGTTAGGGCACCTTGGTGGGCACCAAGAAAGGTGTCTAGGGGTTCATTGGTGCCCATTGGCACTGTGTTGCCTACCCCCGATTTACATGCTTCATAAGCAATCATACTTCTCAAAGAATCTGTCTTTATACAAGGAATCATCATAGTTGTAAACAAATTCACCTATATAGTTGATAAAGCTGATTAGCTTGAAGGATATGACTAGGAAAGAAGATATAATGGAAAAAAAGAGCAGCTCTTAAAATAAAAATAAACCATGCATTAAAAAAAGACAGACTGTGACTTGCAATGAGGGGGACTCGAGGGGTTGGACCCAGACTAAATTAACAGACATAGTGTAGTCCCATGGGAATTAATGTAAGACGTAAGTCATGACTAACTGAAGCCCCAGTTGATTTCAGTGGGAACTAAGAGTGAATAACTTAGAGAGCAATTCGGTGACCCCTAGACAGCATGTGTGGGGGCCATAGGGTAGTTCAGGTTCCTGGATCTAAGGTGAGAGACAGCGCTCTGACTTCGGACCAGAGTCCGAGCTCTCCTCCCCCTCACAGCTGGTGCAGAGAGAACCGTGCCAGCTGCCTCTCCGAGGTCACAAAAGCAACCTTGGAGGGAAGGTAAAGGGGGCGTTCCCATGGGCGGGGAGTGGAGGGGACTGGGAAAGTCGGCTTACAAGGAATCCTCCAGCCTCCCCAGTTTCCATCCCTCCCACTCCCTGATGCCACAGCTAGACAGGCAAGAACACCCATCTAGCTAAAGTACAGGGCAGGAGGAGCATGGAGGCAAAGATTGCCACCGGCGCTCCTCCCGCACTGCATTGGATGGCCATAAGCCTCAGAGTTCAGAGGCTTATGGCCATCCCCATAGGACTGTGTCCTTAGAGTGCAGTCCTATGCATGTCTACTCAGAGGTAGGTCCCACTGAGCTCAGTGGGGCTTATTTGCAGGTACTTGTCCATAGGATTGCAACCTTAGTAAGCTACTGATCTATATACATCCAATTTGGAGCATGTTCTGAAAAGTTTTTCTAAGAAATCTTGAGCTTCTTAGGATGCAGTCCTATGCAAAGCATGCATAGGATTGCACTGCTACAGACTAAAAAGCTGAAGTGAAGACCACTGAATTCAGTGTCAATTTCTGTTATTATTTGTAGTCGTTTATAATCTGCTTCAAAAATGGGTTGTCTTCTCAGATGGTGGGGAAGACCAGTTTACTTAGGTATAATGTTCTTCTTCTCAGTGAATTATTATTATTATTATTATTATTATTATTATTATTATTAAATGCATTTCTTAGCCACCTTTCAAGACTACAGTCTTCCCAAGGCAGCTTATATAAAACCTACAATTCTATATCAATATAACTAATACATAAAATCAAAATTTTAAAACAAATTTAAGCACAGACCAGTCACAAAAGCAACACATTTAATGAAAACCTTGCAATTAAAAGCCAAATAAAAGAAATACATTGTTGAAAACCTCTTGAAAGCAACAACAGCACGGAAACAGATGTATTTCTCTTGGGAGGGGGTTGCACAGGGCAAGGGCCACCACTGAAAAGGCTCTTGTCTCTAGTGTTCACTAATTAACAGATTGTAATGGCAGGCCAGTAAGTGGGGCCTCTGACGATGACCTTAGCACATGAGCAGGTTCATCAGGGTGGAGGCCAGCCTTCCCCAGCCTCGTGCTCTACAAGTGTGTTGGATTGCATCTCCCATAATTCCCAGCCAGCACGGTCAATGGTCATTGCTGGCTAGGAATTATGGGAGGTGCAGTCCAACACACCTGGAGGGCATCAGGCTGGGGAATATTGGTGTAGGCAGTCCTTCAAATAACTTGCTCTTCCACCATCAACCACGTAGAAAACTCATACTAAGTGTAGTCATGCTATTGTTTTATTTGGTCAGCTAAGTGGTTAATTTGAAGTGTATGAAATAGTACTGCGCTGAGTTTTCACCCATAAAAATTATTGGTGCGAAAGGGGGGCCTTTGAGGCTCAGAACCCTCCAACCCAGCCCAGACTTCTAGTATACCTTTTTTCATGTTTGTTTGTGGCTGTTTGCAGCCACTGCGTCCCCTATCTCTGCTTCTCCTTTGGCACCATTTTGTTTTAAAAGTACCTGACAAGGCGCACCCGCCTGTTTGGGGGATCCTGTTGTATATGGGACCTTGTAACCAATCAGACTTGGCTATGTGGTGACATGGCTGAGGGCAAACAAAGCCTCCGCTTTACCCCCACGTAGAGACATGTTCTGGATACAACATTTGAACTTGTGCTTTTCCAATCCCCCGCCTTAGAAAATTACTGAAAGGGGTGTCCTTTTTAAGGAGTGCCAAAGTGCTTGCAAGAATCCGCTTTTCCTTTTGGCTCAGCTCTAGTATGAAGAGAATCTTTAAGCAGTTCAAATATTGTTGTGTCCCTAATTTGATAAGAGTGTTTTGGCCCTCAGTAGTATATATCTATTTGTTTTATTTTATCTATTATTACATTTTGATACTGCCTTTTTTTCCTCCTGTAAATAACCCAAGGCGGCTTACATAGTCCTGCTCCTCCTCTCCATTTTATCCTCACAACAACCCTGTGAGGTAAGTTAGGCTGAGAGTCAGCAACTGGCCCAAAGTCACCCAGTGAGCTTCATAGCTAAGTGGGGACTAGAACCCGGGTCTTCCAAGTCCCAGGCCAACACTTTTACCACTACACCACACTGGCTCTTAATCTATACACACACATACATTTGCATGCCTAACACATGCATATAAATCATGTCCTCTTTGGGTCATCTTGAGAAGGTGTGAATCATCAAAATTTAGGGTGCGCCAATGAGTGACCTAGCCAGGATCACATCTTGGTGCTGTATTGACTTCCTCATACCGAAGGCTGAGGTCCCCCTTTATGGTACACTGCACTGGAAATGAGAACTTCCATCACCTCAAGGAAAACAGATACAGATAGTATCTCTTGGAATGTGAATTCTTCAGAGGTTGTATTCCTTCACTGTGTTCTCTATGGCAGCCTTCCCCAACCTAGCACCCTCCAGAGGTGTTGGACTGGATGGGAATTATGTGAATGGCATTTCAACACATCTGGAAGCACCAGGTTTGGGAAGGATGGTTTGTGGCATGCAGAATTCTTCCAAAAATAACATTTTGGGAGAGCTACTTGTTAAAAGCCCATACAGCCACAGAGAGAAGTCTGTGTTTCATCTTTGCATTGGTCTGTTTTTGCATATAGCTGGCAATGAAGCAATCAAAGGAAATGGATCAGCTGAAAAAAGTTCAACTTGAGCATCTAGAAATTCTGGAGAAACAAAATGAACAGGTAATCATGGGATAGGCTGCGAGAAGAACGTGTGCGTGTGAGCTACAACGTTTATTCAAGGAATTGGCTAGATCAAGAGTGGGAACCTGTGCTGTTGGACTCCAGCTTCCATCAGCCCCAGCCAGTATGATTAGTGGTCAGGAGTGATGGGCTTTACAGTCCAACAACATCCAAATGACCACATGTTCCCTACCCCTTGGTAAGATAGATTGACTAAAAATGTGCCGCGAAATAATGAGCAGTTGGGCAGGGGCAGGGCTTGTCTGTGTGTGTATTTTCAGTAAGCTATTTTTTGTACAAATACTCGGAAAAACCCAAAGTGGCAGGGTTTTTCTGAGAGGCATATTCCCCCTTCTTTGTCAAAAAGCAGGGGATGCCTCTTCTAAGACAGTGCTTACTGCAAGATGTGATGGCATCATCTAAAAATAATGGTATAACTTTGCTTTTTGCAAATGCATTCAAACTTAATAAATTGATTAACAGAATATAACTAATACAATCATTTAAGATTGATTTAATTGAACAACAGCCCTACTGTGTTTATCTGTATCTAGATAATTCTGGCTTGCAGAGCTTTTCTACATGAGGCATTTATTGTGTGCTTGTCATTCCCAACTTATGGTTGTTTACGGATTCTTTAGGTGACATTCCCCTCCAGTTTTGCGTCTGTTTTTAAACAGCACTTTCGGCTATTTTTTTTAGAGTGGGGAAAATGTGTTGTTATTTAAAGAAAGTGAAAGAAAACACTATTTCCACTTCTGTATTTGCGCTATTCCACTATGCCACTGTGCCACAAACTTTCTTTGTGTAGTGTTTGGATCTCAATTCGGTGACAAAACCAAAAGTAGACATAGCGGATTAACAGCCTTGAGTAGAAAAGCTCACACCGCCACCTTCAATCCCTTCTGTTAATTCAAGCCCTGCTCATTTTAAGAGGCTCAGTGCTGGCACAGAGTTTTAAGAGTCAAGCCTTCACTATGCTGAACTCCTCAAATGTTTGTGTTTTCACCGTTTATGGAGGTCTAAATATATAGATAGGCCAACATCTGGAATGTGCATAATGTTCAGATAATTATTTGAAAACTGTCATCCTTTATTATCTAAATTAATCAACTTGCTAATGCTAGAATGGGCATCAGTGATGTGTATAAGGGTAGCTTCACACACCAGTCCAGAGCATGAGAGGTACAATGAGCAAGTCACGAGCCCATGCATGCCTCCTCCCCCTTTATGTAGAGCAGGCTGCATGACTCAGTGCATATCCCCTGCTTATGTACACCATGTCCACACTATTCATATGCTATGAACAGAGGGGAGAAAAGGTCACATGGGAAGGTTCTACGCATGGTTGGAGGAGGATTGCAGGAGCATGAGACTGGATACTGCACTATACTGAATATACAATCTACACACCAAGCCGATGTGTGGCCAAGTCCTAAGAACACACATCCAAAGAGTTCCAGCCAGCTGTGCAGTTTTCAGTTGGGTCTAGAACAGCCTTCTCCAAGCTAGTGACCTCCAGATATTTTGGACTACAACTCCCAACATTCCTGTCCAATGGCCATGTTGGATGTGGCTGATGGGAGCTGATATCCTGAACATATGGAGCGGTCTAGAATCTCTATGAGAGAGGTGTTGTAAAATTTCTGAACAGTACTTCCTTCCTGTTCCAAAGGCATTTTGCAAGGTAATTCTCTCTCCGCCTCCCCTAAGCAGCTTGCAGGACATCCCCATGGATCGTGATTGGAAAATAAAAGGGGAATGCCTTATTTCAGATGCTGAGCCTTTGCTTTTGTGTCAAGCAGCTTTCTGGATTGTGTCCCAAAAGCTGAATTTATCCTGTTTCACCCCAGTCTTTTTCAATGTCCCTAAGGGTTTATGAGATATTCATTGTCAAAACCAAAGATGATAGCAACTTCTGTACTGAAACGGAGCAACAATATTAACAGTTGTCTCCATTTTAAAAATGTGGGTATCCGAAGTATTTTAGCAGCTGCTACTATTGGTTAGGCTAAAATCAGAATTATTATTATTATTATTATTATTATTATTATTATTATTATTATTATTATACTGGGAAGGGTTTTGGCATGGAAAACAGTATATCTTAGGGCTGGTTCAGATATAACAGGAAACTAAGGTTAGTGAACAAGCAAGGATCAGAAACCACATTTTTATCTTGGCTTGTTGAGCTAACCGTAATTTAAACAAACTATAGTCCTCTGAGTTCAAGCATAACAGAGAGTTGTGCTTCATTTAAAAGTGAAAACAGAAGTTACCAATTTACTCCTCTGGTGCATACTGGGGCTGAGGGGTGGGGGTAGGAACATACAATCCAAGGCTAACTGCAACCCATTCACATAGGAGGAAGCCATGTTTCCCCCTATGTCCAAACCAACCCTTAGTTGTTTCCTGTCCTAGAAGGGATGAGATTTAGCTGGTAATATGAATTGCTTCTCATAGTTGTATCATTTTTGCAACAATTCTGAAACCATTTATGTGCATATAGCGAATTAATTAATTAAGAAAGAAGCTTCAGGATTGATACATTCAAATGCTGAGACCTATGGCCTGGTTTGTCTGTCTTAAATTTTTTTTGTCTCATTTAATTTAACTTTATTGAATTTTACTAAGCACAAAGGACATCAGTGAAAGATCAAGGCCCGAAATCTATATCTTGGCTATATGTGTTTCCATTGAAGATTATTTTTTAATGCAAATCTCTACCAGTGCAACCCTATACCCACTTATCTGGGAGTAAACCCCACTGAATTCATGGTCTGTTGTAGGGTTGAGATTTATTGAACCCTCAAACAGTCACATTCAGATGGCTCGACAAACTGTGGCAACCCCTGCTGGCAAGTGTTCAAAATGACTTGCGGCACAACCCACCATGGCCACAAACTGGTCCAGTGGGACTTATATCTGAGTACATATGTATAGGATTGTGCTGTAAAAGTCTTGCAGTGACCTTCATTAAAAGATGAACATGGAGAGATATAGGGGAAAGCACACATAGACATTGTTATTAACATGTATAACTTTATTTTTTCTTGCATTCGTTTGTCACTCTCATCTTAGTTTGCATTCATTTTATTTGCCTCTGTTGTATTACTCAATTTTGACGTTATTATTTTTGTGCAAACAGCTTTTGAAATCCTGTCATGCAGTCTCTCAAACTCAAGGTAGGATTGATCTACACTGAGCAAACTACCACGTTTAGTGTGCTTTACTAAAATAAATTGATAATCACTGAGGAACTTTCTGTAGATGTAACTTGTGATGGATGAGCTCCCCTTGGCTTGATTTGGAATTGGCTTGGTACTTACAAGCTGTCTTGGAAAGCTCCTCTATTTCCAAGAGTTCTGTCTTGGTTTGTAATGTTGTGCTGTGGCCCATACACATTACCACATTTCCCACGGAAGCTTTACTTTGGTTTGATACCCTATGTGTGGTTGAAGTTTCAGTCAAGGCAGAATACAGCCAGGCCACCTCCCAGTTTATTTGCAGCATGATATTATGTTGATAATCACATGCTCATTTTAAATGTATAGTTTCTCAACAATCAATGAGAGTTTGACTGAGAGAAAAAGATTAACTTAAAAAAAAAACTTCTATGCATGCCATTTACAAACCATCTAGCTTTAGGCCTATGGTCTGTTGAATGCTGATGATGCATGCATAGAATCTTGTATAACAACCTGTACCAGAGAAGAACATTTTGGGGAAACAGTGAGGGAGTTCCATATTCTTCTGTGGCAAGACCATTTCACTGGATAGCTAATCCTGCTGTAGCACCTGTCAGAAAGTGAAAAGTAAATTCCTTGTGCAATACTTCCCCTTGCTTTTTTGGGAGGATGCTTATTAATGTTAATCCAGGATCCATACAAAGCAGTTGCACTATGATGGATCAGTTTTCTCCCCAAACCATTAACAAACTGAACACAGACACTGCATGTGGACGAGGGTTCCATGTTCATTGTAACTCCTCCAGCGTTTGTGAGATCTCAAATTGAAATGTTAATGTTTCCAACAGCATTAAGACGGCAACTAGTTGGAACTTTAAATGCCAACTCGTGTGTCCCAGTGCTAACAGATGTTACAGTATCTGTTGCAAGGACATTTATCCTACAATGATTTGTCTATTTCAGAATGGTCAACATCCCAATATATTTTCATTGCTTCAGAAGTGTCATGGGTCAAATTAAGAAATTATTTATATAAGTGACAACATGCCCTTTACATATTTGGAAACATTGTTATGAACAGTTGTTCAGAACAGATGAACAGACATATAACCTGTGTTAAAATATGGCTGATTTTGACAAAATGTTGGACCTGTAATAACTTGATTATCAATCTGCCTTCACTACCAGCAATTTGCCCATAACTTGCTCAAGGCAAATACAATGACTTATCGTTAATTGCACCTATGAAATGGAAAAAACCCTTTGTCTTTTCATTAAACTCATGACGGTCATTGACTTGACTTGAGAATGAATGATGGAAACAGAGAAATGGAACTTACCATATGTTTAACCCATTCCCGCCCCCCAGTGCAGAGTGGTGAATGTGTGGGAATCACTAATCTTATATACTTTCCTTAATATGGTAGGTAGAAATGAGATCACATAGTTGGGATTTCTTTTATACCTGTAATTCCCTTGAATTGAAATTTTAATTCCTAAATGCAATTGACTTTTTATAGATTAGTAATAGCAAACAATATGAAGAATCATATATGCTACAAATTGACATTTCTGGTTAATGTCAGACCTCTTACATCAGTTAAGTTTCCTTAACAGATGTAAAACGATGATTGTGTCCCTGTTTTAAGGCCAATTTTTTTAATGACTACTTGAATCAGGCTTTTTCAAATGTATTTCCCATCATGAGCAAGCGTTTGCCTTTGGACTCCTGAACGTTATGGTTACCCATTGTTAAGCTGAAAATGTGGTAGAGTTGATGCCCACAAGTAATCAACAGAATATAAGGTTGGATCCAAACTTAGTCAGACTAGACCCATTGGAATCAGTGGGAATTAAATTGGTCATGATGAACTTAAGTCTCGTTGATTTGAATGGATCTACTCTAAATATGACTAACTCTGGATCCAATCCATATAGTGATGTCCATCTTCAAATACTTCCAAAGGCCATGCTTTAGTCATTTAAAGGCAATTGGAAGGAGGAGGTAGATACCTGAATTTCACTTGGAACATTCCAGTTGCTGAAGTATATATATTGGTCAGCATTTCAAAAGAGGCTGTACTTGCTGATCCATACATTATGTTTCATATTTTCACTTATGATTTTTTCCATTACCTTCTGACTTGAGATATCTGAAATGGAAAAATGGGTAATGTTGTTTAATTTTTGTGTCACTCAAAATGTTAGGATGAAGAATCCAGTGGTTTCAAGAAAGAAATATACTGGTAGCACTTGCCCCAAACTTTTATATTTGCATAGTGGGGAATTGTGTTTATCTGGTGTGTATGCAAACAGATAATTTAGCCCTGATTTATTCAATTGTTCTTTCCATGCATAGCAGCTCATGAGCACACACAGAGTTACCGTATGAGGAAGGGGTCCCTAATTTATCTCTGGGTGTTGGGCATAGCTCTGTACATTTATCCTTATTGCAACAACAGCCCCTTTAACCAGGAATCAAGTGGTAATCTCAGATTTATAGTCTTTCTCCATCCCTCCATTTCAGTTCTGTTAACAGTACAATTTTCCTGGTTTGCAGGCAAAGGAGATGCAGCAGATGGTGAAGCTAGAAGCAGAGATGGACCGCAGGCCAGCAACAGTGGTATAAAGCCTCAACATGCAAACTGAAGTCTGAAATCTAGTATTTTTTGTATTTCCAAAGTTAACTCACTGAAGATTGGACGGTGGTGTCTCTTCCACTTAGTGTCAAGTGTAGCTTCAAATCACTGATAAAGAGCTTGGAATGTTTTGTAACGTTCAGAGTACTGTATTTTCTTTCTGCCACAATAGACCATGCTTATATATTAAAACAACAACAACATGATTTTAAAATCCTGTCCAGTTCAGAAAGCTGCTCTCTTTTAAGTGAGATGTTTGTCTTTATTGGGGTAACGGGATCAGACTGGTCTAATACAGTCACACATTCTGTTTGTTCTTGAATAATTTGCACTTGTCTGTTCTTAAAACTTGTATTGTCATTTTATATTACACTTTGCCTGGGGTTCCTTGGCTTTTGAGAGCCAACCAGGTGTCCTGTAACTTCCCAGAAAACACTCAGCATTCTGGTGCAAGAGCCTTTGATAAGGGACACTTCATCTAAAAAAAAAAAAAAATGACATTGTCCATAAGTATCTTTCTAGGAGGAAATCATCTTTTAACTCTTTGTTTTGTTTTGCCATGAGGACAACCTGGAAATGTAGCAAATGTAATACAAATTAAAATTACGCAAGTGAGACCTGCAACAAAATGTCGCAGCACAGAATTCTCCCTTTTCAGGATTCCAGCCAATCCATTCCATTCCATTCCCCTTCCCCACCCTGGTTTTTCGCCTCCCCCCAAACAGTCAGTATCCCATGACCACTTGGTATGCTCAGTCCTGACTGGGCTGGGTTTTTTTTGGGGGGGTCCCCTTTTAAGGTTTTTTCTAAAGATTTTTTGTACTTCTGCAAACCTTGGGTTTCCCCTGAGCCTGCTAATGCCTCCCTCTTGTGCCTAGATGGTGCCATTTTGGCTACATAAGGACTGGCACATGGAGAATGGAGATTGCTATGAATATATATGATACTGGGAAACTACTATCTGTAAAATCAGTAGTCTAATTTAACATTTAGTATAAAAGCTGTGCAGGTTATTTCTGTATTCAAAACTATGTCATCAGCAAGTGCCGTATCAGGTTGGTCTTGTCTGGATTGAAACTGACTTTTGTAAAATGCTGCTGAGAGGATTGTGAAGTGGCAAAAGGCTGTCCTCGTGCCAAATCTATTTAATATGATAAAAAGTAAAGGAACTGTATTGTAGGCACTTTAACCAATGTTTACATACTACTTAACAGTTGCATTTTGATCCACTCATTACCAGTCCCAAATTATTACCGCTCATTGTATCTTAAAATTTGTTAAACAGCTGTTGGGAGAGAGGGGGAGAGTTTGTTACTGTGAAATTGTAATGTATTTATACACATGCAATCACAATCTTCTAGAAGATCACATTCCTATGGTGACAACAACAACAACAACAGTAAACAAAATTCTGTTTGCATGTAGTACAAACACCAATTTTGACTTCAGTTAATATCGTATGACCGGCAATTCTCTTACCGGTAAATCAGTACAGAGTCAGTGTATGATACAGAATATTTGATTAATTAACAAAACATAAGTATATATGTATACTTATATATATATATATGTGTATATGAATTATGTGGGCATTCTTACTACTTCAAGTTCTAGTTGAAAAAGAAAATATGTTAATTTAATTTTACACAATATATTTATGCAGATTTTCAAACTTTCATATCAGGAATAACCCTTTTTATGTCTGTTAAATATACAAACAATTTGCTACAGTATTAATGTGCATGTTCTTAAAACCTGCTGTAGTTACAATGCAGAACAATGCATGTCAGCCTTCTGCTTAGAGTTGTCCATGCTACCACCATAAAAGAGACTGTGGAGAACTGGTAGTTTAGATCAAATCAGACAACTGATTTCAATAACACTCAGTACCAATCATGTTGTTGTATATGCTTGTACAAACTGATTCTACATATTCCTATAAATGACAAATAAAGAAATAATTATGTAATTGTCCTGAGATATAACTTTCAGATTCTCTAATAAAAACCCATACACATGGAGTAACTGGCCACATGGATCAACCCAGACTACCTGTGGTAAAATTCAAGGTGCTCCATAGAGCAAATATTCTCATTTTGTTTCTCTGCTTCATTTACTCTGTTATTCCATCCATGAATATGTTTTTAACTGGCAATTTGTTAGTAGGTTGCAGATGTGACACCTCCCCAAAGAGAAAAAGCTGTCTGTGTTGAACCTGATCAGTCTTACTTTTAAAATATAATGCAAAATCAACCTTATATTTAAATTCACCAGTCTGTCTGTCTGTCTGTCTCTCTCTCACACACACACACATACACACACACACACATTCACTCTCTCACTCTTTCTCTGACTTTAGCTCATCATCTGCAAGTACTTACTAGATGGGACATATTCATTTTTTATTTGTCCCTCCACTCTTAATCCTTTTGGATTAAACTGCTTTGCTCAGTACTGCTATCTGAAACAGCAAGTGTGCCTGACATAGTCCTGGTCAAGTAAGCTTAGGTTGCAGGAATTCCCAAGCAACTGAAGTCCATCTTGCTTCCATTGTAAAGTCACTGTTAATTTGGTCTTGTTTAACCACAGAACCTGCACCAAATGGTCTGAAGCACTCTGGTGGGTAACTGAACTAATCCAAACAAACATCACTACATTCAAAATTGTAAATTGAAATCTATTAAGGCTTATTTTGGAAAAATACAGACTATAAAGAAAGTGGCATGGTGGTTGTATGAACATTAGAAACTTTATAATTGGCGGGGGAAAGAATGCAACAAAAATCAAAGATTAATTTAAAAAAACTGTAATTGCCAAAGCTGGTATTATGAATTTAGCTAATAGGATAACGGCTTGAGCTTCTAGCATTGTTATGACTCCTCCTTCCAACTTTTTCCTGCTACTTGCAATTTAAAGCTAAACTAAAACAAAACTAAACTTTTAACTAAAACATAAGTGTTAAGTCTCCAATTACTTTCTCCTGCGACTTCCTTGAATATATAAAACGTATGCTAAAGCATTACTAAGTTCCTCTAGGCATGTGAAGAATAGAGGTAAAAGAGTGAAAGGCAAACCTCAAGACTTGGAAATAATTCTAAGTTCCAAAGTCTAAGAGTCTAAAGAGGTCCATAGTTACCCAAATCCTTGGGTCTGGTGGCGAGGCAGAAAGAGTGAAGTGAAATAGTAGCAGCAGCAGGAACAGCAGAAATGAGCTCTAACTACCTGTGTTTTTATACACTTGCTCTGGTCAGAGGTGGGGGTCCCAATGAGTAATGAGACAACCATCTTCCAATCAAAATGGGGTGTGTCCACTCACTAACCAATCAGAAGTAAGGTGTCTCATCTACCACAATCTCGTGTTTGTGGAACACATCTGGCACCACTACAAACGGGTTACTTTGAAATGTCTTAAAACGTGGCCCAAAGTCTGCCACCTGGGCATGTTATCTTGATTGACATATTTCTCCCTGGTACATCTTCTTTGAACTCACGGTCATCTTTGGTCATATCTGCCTGAACACCTCCTCCCAGTTGTTGCTTGTGCTCAACAGCTTCCCCTGCCCAACTAGCACTGCGTAAGAACATCCTCTTATCAGCTACAGCTTCCCCTGCCCAACTAGCACTGCGTAAGAACATCCTCTTATCAGCAGGTGTACACCACGAGCTGTCAAAACAGTACTTTCCCTCCTCTTAGTCAGCATCTGAGCATGCTCAGTTCTTCTGTTCATCTCGCTCATACAGCCTGCCAGCATACTGTGGCTTTTAACAAGCTCTGTGAAGCCGCTTGTAAAGACAGCTATGTTTGTTTGTTTCCTTCAAAGACACTCCTGGAAAACCTTAGTCTCAGTTAGTGAAAGCACATCAATCAGCATAGAATCAAAACTTCAACGTCTTCTTGCCCAGGGGTCATGTGTCTGGAATATAAGACTGATTCTTAAATACGAGTCTGAGGTCTTTTAGGGGTTCTTGTAGGTCTCCCCAAAACCCTCATTCAGGTCATTCCACCATTCCAGATCAAATGGGCCATCTTCAGTCTTTGTTAGCAACATTAACACTTTTAGTACCAGATTAACAGTCACTGTAATTATCTGCTGTGTGGTCATTGCCTGGTTTCATGTTCGAGCAGCACATTTCAGATTAAAGGTCTGAAGGTCTCACATTAGCAGTAACAATAGTGTTAGTATGATCAATAAAAAGCAGGATTTTTCTTCGGCCAATTCTTGCTCTGGAAGAATTGTTATGTGGCCTTGTATCCACTGTCCCAGAGGTTTGCCTGGCACCTATTTTAGAGCCCCGCAACCTTCAGAGAAGTACAATTCCTGCCGGCATTAATTTTATTTATAAATTTATGAGTTGCCTTTCAGCCCAAATAGGCCTCCCAAGGCAACTCACAATTTAAACGCAAAACAACTTAAAAACTTTAAAAATCTAAAAACTTTCTAAAAAGCAATTTACAAATGTTAAAGCATCACTAACAGCAAAATTAAGAGCAGGGAAGAATCTTAAAAACAGAACAAAAATGTTTTAACAGCCTGCCTGAAATGGAACGGGGGGGGGGGAGGGGCAGCCTAACTTCCTTTGTGAGAGAATTTCATAGGCAGAGTTCTGTCACAGAGAAGACCCTAACCCATGTTCCCACCAACCTGACCTCTCTTGTTGGTGGGGGACACACAGAAGGGTATCCAAAGAAGATCTAGGCAGACTCCCATGGGAGGAAGCAGTCTTTCAGATATCTTGGCCCAGAGCCATTTAGGGCTATATAGGTAAGAACCAGCAACTCGATTTGTACCAGGAAATAAGATTAGCAGCCAGTGCAGTTAATACAAGGCTGGTATCATATGGTCAACCAAGTGTGCGCCAGAAAGCAGTCAGGCTGCTGCATTTTGCAGTAGCTGCAGTTTCCAAGCGTTCTTCAAGAGCAGCCACATCACCATCTAATCTGGAGGTGATTAAGGCATGGATCACTGTGGCCAGATCTTCCTTCTCCAGGATGGGATGCAACTGGCACACCAGTATTGCAAAGGTATTTTATACCCACAGCAACTACCTGATTCTCAGGAGGAAGGCCAGGTCCAGAAGCATCCCCAAGCTGTGAATCTAATCTATTGAGGATCTATTGACCAACAGTATCTCTGTCTTGTTGGGATTTAACCTTAACTTGTTAATCCACATCCAGTCCATCACAGCACCCAATGCAACAGTTCAGGATTTCCATAGCCTCCTTCGCATCAGTTGGCAGAGACATTGAGCTGGGTGCCATCTGCATGACTAGCGATCGTCCTCCAGAACTAATATTCCGTTTAATTCCTATTGATTTTAATAAGATATATGCTCATGAACTGCACAGGATTGAATCCTTGTATGGTTTTGACTTCAGGGGATGGAGGATAGCAGTTCTAATTAGAGATCCCTTATGCTTAAATAAGTTTAAAAGCATTTTCATATATATAATGTTTACTTTGCAGTATAGGAACATTTTTGTCCAATTAGCTGTTTTCTGATTAAGATTGTTCACATATACTCTTCGAGAGTTCATTTGCTCCAAAAGCATCTCTCCAAACTGGGCAAAACGGGCATCCAAATAGCAAATGCAGTTCAGTTTAAGCAAGTGTAAAGTGATGCACATTGCAGCCAAAAATCCCAATTTCACATACACACTGATGGGGGCTGAGCTGGCAGCACTGCTGACCAGGAAAGGGATCGTGACAGGTAGCTCAATGAACTGTCAACCCAGTGTACAGCTGCTGTGAAAAAAAGCAAATTCCATATTGGAGATTGTTAGGAAAGGAACTGAAAATAAGACTGTCAATATACTGCTGTTATACAAATCTATGGTGCAGCCATACTTGGAATACTGTGTACAGTTCTGGTCACTGCACCTCAAAAAGGATATTGTAGAGCTTGAGAAGGTGCAGAAAAGAGCAACCAAAATGGTCAAAGGGCTGGAACAACGCCCCTATTGGGGAAGGCTATATTGTTTGGGGCTGTTTAGCTTAGAAATTGCTTTTGAACTGTGGTGCTGGAGAAGACTCTTACGAGTCCCCTGGACTGCAAGGAGGTCAGATCAGTCCATCCTCAAGGAAATCAACCCTGAGTGCTCATTGGAAGGACAGATACTGAAGCTGAAGCTCAAATATTTTGGCCACCTAATGCGAAGAGGAAACTCCCTGGAAAAGACCCTGATGCTGGGAAAGACTGAAGGCAAAAGGAGAAGGGGACGGCAGAGGATGAGATGGCTAGATAGCATCACCGATGCAATGAATATGGACTTGAGCACGCTCCGGGAGAGAGCGCAGGACAGGAAGGCCTGGCGTGCTATGGTCCATGGGGTCACGAAAAGTCGGACACGACTGAACAACAACAACAACAACAAGCTTAGAAAAAAGCTGAGTGAAGGGAGACATCATAGAGGTGTGTAATATGGGTATAAAGTGGATAGGGATATGTTTTTCTGCCTCTCTTATAATACTAGAACCTGGGGACATCCCATGAAGGTAATGTGAGATTCAGGAGAGACAAAATGAAGTATTTAATCACTCAGGGCATAGTCAAACTATGGAATTCGCTACCACAAGATACAACGATGGCCACAAATATGGACAGCTTTAAAAGGGAATTAGACACATTTAATTCATGGATGAGAAGGCTAGCAATGGCTACTAGTCAGGATGACTATTGCCTCTGTTATTAGAGGCAGTACCTCACAATGCCAGTTGCTGTGGATCATGAGCGGGAGGGTGCTGTTATGCTTATGTCCTGCTTGTGGTCTTCCCACAGACATCTGGTTGGTCACTGTGGGAACAGATTGCTGGACTTGATAGGTCTTTAGCCTGATCCAGCATAGCTATTTTTATGTTCTTACATTTTCCCACAGATTATCCTTGGGTTGGATCCAGAGATCTGCCCACCAAAGGGGGCAGGCAGAAGCTGATTATCCTGCCTCCTCCTCTCTCCACTTGTGTATTGTTACTATCCTCTTTAAATAACCTCTTGATTCTGATATGCTTGAAACCCAGCAAAAGACAAACTTAGGAATGCTTTAAAGATCTATTTCACTGGCCTCATCACAGTTCTACAGCTTCCCAATCAGATGCTGTTACGCAAATTGTTTTCCTCATTGGAGCTTTCAACTCATAATATCCTGAATTGTGAGAGACTGACAGCGTCTACTGTGTGTAGCATTACCCAAATTCTAGTGCTGTGCTGAAAATTTCTCCCACAATTTTTTGCGACCATTCTCATTCAATTTGATAGAAAAGAAACTGTTTTCAAACAGAAATTCAAAGGAGGAGACATTTTGGAGAAATTCTCATGGGTTGGGTTTGAGGTTCTTGTGCTTATCTTACTTGCAAGGTGGCCGAGGCACACAGGTGAGTGTCTTGTCTGTCATCGTACAACAATCTCTGTGGGAGCCTGTAGCCTCCTTGGCTTCCTGCACTTCAGTTAAAGCCATCACGAGGAAGACATCATGAAAAAGCCACGGGGCTTTTTTAGTTCAGAAAGGGCAGATGGCCTGGGAGGCTGCGGACCAATGGCAAGATGTATAACAGAGAAAGAAAACATACATTGCACCCTCGGCCACCTCACAGGGATCAGGTAAGCTCAAAAATACTACCAAAAGAAATTCAAAATTCTGCCTCAGAAAAGTGGAAGCCTCAACTCATTCGATGCTGTTGCCACTTGCAGCAGCAATGGTGAGCCCTGCCCAGGAGAAACTGTTAGAGAATTTCTCCTCCCCTTGGAGAAATTCGGTGAAACCGTCCCCCCAATTTCTCTGCCCACAAATAGCCTGGAGAATTTTGAGAGGCCATTTGTGCACATCTCTACCAAATTCTTATGTTTATGTAGGCATACCCCTAAGGCAGGGGTGTTGAATAACTTTCTGCCCAAGGGCCAAATTCTATTTTGGACATGCTCTTGTGGACAGGTGCATTCCAATAGTTGGTGGGGCCAATGGCAAATGGGCAGGGCCAAAATACCAAAAATGCCAGCGTATTTTAGCTTGAAGCTTTTATCGCCAGTAACGAAGAGCTTTTCTACCTAAGGCTGTTAGTCGCTGTATCGCCTTTCAGTTTCATCTCAGAATTGAGATCTGCACTCTACAGAAACAGTTTTTCCTTTCCTGCTTTCCCACTACGTAACCTCTAGGTGGCACTGTACTATAGCAGAATATTGCAATTATACAAGTAGGAAAATACATTTTCTTTCGCTTTCAGAAATAATACCCCATTTTCCCCACTCTAAACACACACACACACACACACACACACACCCTGAGAAAGCACTCTTAAACTGGAGGATCATGATGTCATATAAAGTATCTGTAAATAAACATGAGTAAGGAATCCTGAACACACAATAAATGCCTCATGTAGAAAAGTGCTAAGCCTTAGAAGAAGCATTTCAGCCTTTTAGAATGGGGAAAAACTGCAAAAATCCAGGTAACCACCAGATGATGACTGGTTGGGGGAAAGGCAGGGGGCAGGGGAAGAGGGTGTGGCCATCTAGAGAACCCCAGAGGCTGGATTGAGACTCCAGAAAGGCCGGATTCAGCCACAGTCCTGAGCCTTTTGTATGCCTGCCCTAAGGATTTGTATGCTATCCATTCTGAACTTGGAAAGCAAAATCTTCCAAACAAAGGGAAGTGTATTTATATTTTGACCCACTCCAAAAGCATGAGGCTCAAGCAAACATCTTTTGGTGATATTAGAATATTGACATTTCCCCAGAAGCATAGCCCCAGGGTCTCTGGCCTCTCCCATCACCTGCTATCCAGTCTTTTTAAATGGCAATATCTGGGACTGAATGTGGAGTTGTGCGCACAAAGCATGTTCTCTATCACTTTGATATGGTCCACAAGTTGCTCAAGTCCACAAAGTGTTCAGGCTTGTATTTTGGCAAGTCTAGAGTGGGAACATGGTTCGCTGGGGACTGCCACCTGTTCTTGCCCCCCTGAGGATATGATTTAAAGAAGGCACCTTTGGTGGCTCTGAAATTATAATTGGATGATTTGGAGGAAGTCATCTATAGGGTATGTTGGCGTGAATTCATAAAGCAGGGATGGGAAACATGTGACCCTGCATATGTTGGACTACAACTCCCATCAGCCCCAGCCAGGATTGCCAATGGTGGGGATGATGGGAGTTGCAGTTCAACAACCTCTGGAGAGCCCCATGTTCCACATCCCTGTTGTTAGGGACTTATGGTTTGATATCAAGTTTGTTGTAAATCCTGTCTGATTTTTCTAATACTGATAACATAGGTGATTTTTATATTTATGTTGTTCTGTTGATGACTTCATGCCATGTAGTTCTCCAAATGTTTTAAAGTATACACCAAAGGCTTAAGAATGTCTTGATAATTTTCTGTATCACTGCTGTCTGTCTCATCAAAAAATATTCCTTAAGGGATCAGAAGGTTTTACACACTGTTTAACCAGGGGAAAAGTTTAAATACTTATGTGCCTGCCTGAACCTCAAGATCATCCTCAGCGGCCCGTCTCGGTGAGCCCTTGCCAAAGGAAGTGAGGTGGGTGGCTGCTAGGAGGAGGGCCTTTCCTGCTGTGGCACCCTGGCTGTGGAATGAGCTCCCTAGTGAGGTTCGCCTGGCACCTACATTGTATTCCTTCCAGCGCCAGGTGAAGACCTTTTTATTTTCCCAGGCATTTTAGCATTTTAGCTTTCTAGACTTTTAGCTTTGCTGTTTTAAATCTGTATTTTAAATCTCTGCATTGCTGCTAGGTTTTATTCTGGTTTTATTCTGGTTGTATTGTTGTATTGTGGTTTTAATGTTTTTATATTTTAATGTTCATATATTTTATATTGTCTTACTGTGCGCTTTTGGGGTTTAATTTTTGTGAACGACCCAGACAGCTTCGGCTATTGGGTGGTAGAGAAATTAAATAAATAAGAAAATACTTACAAAAATACTCCTCCTATCTGTCCCCCACCTCCTACTCTCAGTCAAGCTGGCTACAGTCTTGGCACTTTGCATTTTTAAATAGCATACTGTAAAACTAGCAGAAATACAAAAGATTGAAAATAACCTACAGTAAATGAGAGGCTGCTCCACAGATTAAATATAAAATGGGAGCTGGTAAAAGAGAATGATAAAATTCATGACTGCCTGTAGTGCAGCACAATCTTTGATGTATTTTAAGTAGCAAATATTCAAATATAGTACTAAGAAGGGGAAATCATTAGGTTGGCTGCTAGATGGTGGTGACTTATTTTCATGTAATATCAAGGCTTAAAGTGATTCTGCAGAATATACATAAGGAGAGGGGATGAAAAGGGATTTTCTTAATATTATTCAAAATTTACCAACCAGTTCACCAAGGAAACAAGGCACTGATTGCTGCTTTTTTAAAAAAGAAAAAGAAAATCCAGATGGGAAATTCTAGCTTTCTCTGACAACCACAGACTGAAATCAGTGTGTGTGTGTGTGTGTGTGTGACTAATCTATCAATATTTTCTGTATAATTTCATGAATTTAATACCCTTTATAGTCATTGTTCACAAAGTAATATGCACCCCAGTTCCATGGTCTATTTAACTGGAGATGCCAGCAATTGAACCTGGGGCCTTCTGCATGCGCTCCGCCACTGAGGCAATGATGGAGGTAATGTAGCAAAATATTAATTCTTAACACACAAATGTCCATCATTCTTATCTACACAAATGTAGAGACGTTGCCCAGAAACCCACTCTTTGCCAGTACAGGAGCCCCATACCTTATAGCAGACTTCCCCTACCTGGTACTCTCCAGGTGTTCTGTACTACCTTTCCCAGAATTCTTGATCACTTGCCATGCTGGCTGGGAATGACGAGAATTGAAGTCCAAAACATCTGGAGGGCACCAGGTTGGGGAAGGCTGCCTTATACATTCCCATATTTATTATCAAGGCATTTTTTTCTCAGAAGTCTTTGTTCCTTCCTTGTCATGCTTGCTTGATATTCTGCTTCCCCATCCCCCTGTATAGTAGGTGTTATGTAGTAAAGATTTCCACATCGACCATTCAGTTAATTTCTTGATAGGCTTAACATGTGGGCCAGACACGGTGGGACTGGTTCAACACCCACACCACCCAGATTCTTGTTCCCTGGACATCATTTGGAGATGTGCTAAGTGGGGTCAATGCATCATCCGAAAGAGTTCATTGTGCAACAGGTCTGCACTCCGGATTCCGAAGACTGCCCAAAGCATGGTGATCTCCAAGAGTTCATAACTGGGATCCTTTGGATTATCGGATAACTCAGATTAAGATTTTAAACTTTAACATCTATGGACTACTGCAGCCAAAAGTTAACTCCCACATGCTAAAATGAGCAGCAAAGAACAGCAGTGCAAACCTGAGTTCAGCCATCTGGGCAACTGAATTAAACACCACCATCACACTCTTTCCCCTTCCGCCCTTCCAATCCCTTTCCTTGTGTCTTTCTTTTTAGATTGTGAGCCTGAGGGCAGGGACTATCTGATTGTTGATTTTTGTAAGCCACTCTGGGTGTCTTTTCACTGAAGACTGGGATATAAATGCTTTGAATAAATGAAACTGAATGGATATTTTCATTCTATGACTATAATAAACCACAGGAGTACTCCTACTAAGTGGCAAAATCAACATGTGGACATCACCTCCTAGGAGTCTTGAGAACTGCTTTGCCCTATACTACAGTGAGGCATTGCCAGTGCTGAAGTTCATTCTTTTTCCCATCTTCCCAGTCTGATAAAACCTGGAGACTTCAGTTCCACCCCATCAAGTTTGGAAATTACATTGTAAATCACAGCTGCCTTCCAGTCAATAGAAACCAATAACCTTTGTTGCAACTGCTACATTCAGCAGCTATTAGCAGAGAGAAGGAACTAGGGCTGCTGATCTTTTCTTCTGAAAACCTAAAAGCTATTCTGGAAAGAAATGGCTATTTTGACAGTCACCCACTGTGGGCAACATATTGTCTCTTCCAGACATGTCAGTTCAGATAGGAAGTTGCATGTTCTGAGTGCAATGTTTTAATGTGTGTGATTCAACCGGATGCTAAAAATGTAATGTAACTTAGCTTAATGGAGAAGGAGAGGAAGAGGAAGAAACAACTGCCCTGTGATGTCACCTTGCTGCTGTACAATCTGTGTACAATCTGATGTGAGTGATCCTCATTCTTAAAGTGAGGAAGGCAGGGCTGGCTCAAGACATTTTGCTGCCGCTGCCCCCTCCCATTCCATGTAGAAAAGCCAACAGGACTGGCAGTTGAGTCTTTCTATGACACTGGTGATGGGACAGCATCTTCCACCCCAGGCAGCAGGCTAGCTTAGGAGGCTCAAGGCAGGTTGTCTGGCCCACAGCTCTCTCCTCCAATACCTTGCTGCTACATCCCAGAATCTGCCGCCTGAAGCAACTGCCTCACTCTGCCTAATGGTAGGCCCAGGCCTAGAGGAAGGTAACAAATGAACATTGATGATCAAACACCCTTCTTGGCTAGTCATTTCTTTGGGTTAAAATTAGTATGCACGTAAGAGGTCTCTTTAGGGCAGCTATGCTGTCTAGAGAGAACCCAATATTTCTCAGAAGACTTTTTCTGAGAAAATAAGATATCTCAAGATTATTGTTCTTTTCTCACCCCACCCCTCCTTAGAAAAAGAAGGCCAATTTGCAGAATTTTCTTCAAATATTCTCCACCATTTTTGTGTGTGTGGTGGCCGCCATTTCCCCCTCACACTGCCCCGGAATGACATTAGGTCCAGGGCATTGTGGAGAATTCAAAATGGTGGCTAGACTGCCAAGACAGCAACAGAACAAACAAACAGACAGACAGACACCTTGGGGGAAAAGAAAGAAGCTGTGACACTGCTGTTGCTAATGGTGAGCCCTGCTTCGAAGGAAATGTTGGAGAATTTCTCATCCTCCTGGGGAAATTTGGTGAAACAGCCCCACAATGTTTCTGCCATCAAATGGGGGCAGGGGTGGAATTGAGAGACCCTTTGTACACTGTGACATGGAGCTTGGGGGCATCCCCACATAGTAAGTCTCTTCAGATGAGTGGCTTACTTCATGTGGCAGCTGTTTGTGTACATTGACCTGTGCTGGAGGAGAGAGTACAAAGTTATTTTCTATACCTGCCCTACCAGAAAGTGGATCCCTTGTAGAAAGTTTGGGTTAAAGGAGGGTCCCAGTATGAAAGTCAAAGACTACTGGCATACCCTGTCCCCAGTATTCATGGGTCAATCTCTAGCTGTCTGCCATTTCTCTCTTGTTATTGCAGTGTGTAAGCACTGTGTACTGGGGTAGTGCCACTTTTATGGCCTGTAGAGTTCATTTTGGCTTCATTTTTACTACTACATAAATGTTTAGTAGAAATAAAAAAAACCTATATAATGGGTCTCTAAAATATTGCCTCACCTCATTTTTCTTCAAGAATATACTATGATCTGAAGATTTAGCACATCAAGTTCATCCACAACTCGAAGAAAGTTCCATTGGGGAGGGGGAAAATAATCTCAGGTGTATAAATCTACATTTTGATCTCTCCCATTGCATCCTCTAAAATCTATAACTAGCCCTTCCCTTAGCCATGACAGCCTTACTTCATTTCGGCTAATTTAGCCATCGTCAACCTGGTGCCCTCCAGATGTTTATGACTGCAACCCCCATCATCCCCAACCATAGGCCATGCTGGCTGTGGCTGAATTGAAGTCCAAAATATCTGGAGGGCACCACGTTGGGGAATGCTGAGCTAATTTAATTTGCAGAGCAGGGGGACCAGCATGGTGTCACATTTCTAGGGAAAATAGCGCAATAGGCTCCCCCTCCCCTGATTTTTGGTATCCATGTAGGAAAATCCATAGTAACCAAGCAGGAAAATGTGGATAATTGGATTATGGAACAATGTGTATGAGAAGCAATAGAAAGTGCATTTAAAAAAATATTTTTATTTACTTATTTTAATTGAAAACATTTGTATCCTTATCATTAAGATCTCAGGGCAGCATACAGATAAAATAAATTTAAACAGTATAAAACAATAAATAATTTAAACAGCTAAAACATATTCAACATTAAACAAGCTAATACCAATTAAAATCTAAAACAATAAAACACTTAAAACAGTATGCTACTTTAGGGAATGCATTTAGCCCTCAAAGGCTCTGGTAAAAAGCCATGTTTTCACTTGGCGCCGAAATGAAATGAAATGAATGTATGTGCTAATCAGGCCTCCAAGGGAAGGGCATTCTACAATCAGGGTGTCACAGCAGAGAAGGCCCTCTCCGATGTCCCACCATAGTGTATGTCTCATACTAGTGGGACTCAGAGGAGGGCCCCTTCAACAGATCTCAGTCCTTGGGCAGGCATATATAGGGAGAGGCACTCCCTCAAATATCAAGGTCCCAAGCCACTTAGGGCTTTAAATGTCATCACCAGAATCTTGAATTCTGACCTGAAGCATATTGGCAGCCAGTGCAATTCCTTTAAAACCGGTGTTATGTGATCTTTATGAGATGTTCTGGTCAGCAGTCTAGCTGCTGCATTTTGCACTAGCTGCAACTTTTGAGTCATCTTCAAAGGCAGCCCCACATAAAGTGCATTGCAGTAGTTTAATCAGGAAGTTACCAGCGCAGGTACTACTGTGGCTAGGTTATCCCTGTCCAGAAAAGGCCTTAGAAAGATATTCAACACCCCTGTCTTAGGGGTATGCCTCCATAAACATAAGAACTTGGTAGAGCTGTGCACAAATGGCCTCTCAAAATTCTCCAGGCTACTTGTGGGCAGAGAAATTGGGGGGACGGTTTCACCGAATTTCTCCAAGGGGAGGAGAAATTCTCCAACAGTTTCTGCCAGGCAGGGCTCACCACTGCTCCTGCAAGTGGCAACAGCATCAACTGTGTTGAGACTTCCACTTTTCTGAGGCAGAATTATGAATTTCTTTTGGTGGCATTTTGGATACCACCAATCACTTACCTCATCACTGTGAGGCGGCCGAGGGTGCTGTGTGTTTTCTCTCTCTATTGCACATCTTTCCATTGCTCTGCAGCCTCCCAGGCCACCTGCACTTTCTGAACTGAAAAGCCCCATGGGAGAAATTGCCTCATGATGTCTTCCTCACGATGGCTTTAACTGAAGTGCGGGAAGCCAAGGAGGCTACAGGCTCCCACAGAGATTATTGTACGATGCCAGACAGGACACTCGCTCATGCTCCTTGGCCACCTCATAAAAAAGGTAAGCACAAGAACCCCAAACCCAACTCATGAGAAGTTCTCTGAAACTTCTCCTCCTTTGAATTTCTGTTTGAATTTGAAAGCAGTTTCTATTCTATCAAATTGAATGGGAATGGTCGAAAAAAATGTGGGAGAAATTTTCAGCACAGCACTAGTTGCAATATATATGGCTTTTCCCCAAACCTTGAAATATATGAATGCTGGTGTAGTGTTTTCAATGTGTTCACCACCCAGAGAACTTTGGTTACTAGGAGCTTTAAAATTGAATATTTTCTTAACGCATAGTTGTCAGGGGTGTTTCTGAGTGCAGGGAGTGGGATAGCAATCCAGATTCTGAAGGAGAACCATGAAGGAGAACCATGGGGGAGGTGTTTTCCCAGGCTAGTCCAGATATGAGTAGGCCTGCTTCTCAGGTTACAAATGTACAGATGGCTGAGCTTGAGGGTCCCTCCTCAACCCCCTCACCCCGGTGAGAGGCAGCGAACAGGAGGTTGACCTAATAGATGCCAGGTGCAGGCGCAGAGCCAAGATAGAGAAGGCAGGGGTGGAACGTAGATGGTCTACCCGATTGGCCTTGCATGAGAGGCTGCACTTAGAGGCCTCACGAGAAGAGAGGGACCTCCCCCCCCCCGCCTCTTAAGTTAGGCTAGTGAGAGCTCCTCCCTCTTCAAACAGCAGGCAACTTTCATAAATTCCATTTGGATCTCCTGAAGGCATTCCTTTGTAGACAGAGAGTTCTCTAAGAATTTGCATCTGTATGACCCTGTGAAGTAATGGATTAAAAGCTGTAGACTGAAGCCTCTTGTCTGTGTATGTTTGGGCACTGAAGTGAAGTGGGGTCTAAGGGAATCCTGACAATAGTGGTGATGAGACAGAGCTACAAATCCAAAAAAGTCCCTGGTGCAGACCTCCCCTCTGCCAGGACTCACTAAGTGGCCTTAGGCAAGCCACTCACTCTCAGCCTCAGTGCCCCCATCAGCAACACATGGGGGATAATAATACTGACTCAGTTTGACTTGTTGTATGGATAACAATTAGATAATGTGTGTGAAGCACATTGAACATTTGATAGTGTTAACTGAATGTCAGTATTCTTGTTGCTGTTTGTCAGCCAGGGTAGGCATGTCAAGGAAGAAGGAGAAAGGATGTGTTAGAGCAGGGGTGTTGAACCACTTTCTGCCTGAGGGTCAAATTCAGTTTTGTAGAAGCTCTCAGCAGCTGCACTCCAATGGTGGGCGGGACTAAAAGCAAAAGAGGCGGGGCCCCAAATCCCAAAAGTACCAGCCTATTTTAGCTTAAAGCTCTTAGAGCCAGTACAGTAGCCTTAGTAGAGGCATCTCAAGCTTTTAGAAGGGGGGGGGGCATGTGAAAGCTGGGAAACTACCAAGCAACCAGTGGCTGGGAACAGATGATGGGGCCAAGGGGAGTGGGCGTGGCCACCTGGTGAACCATGAGGGGCCAGGTTGGTACCCCAGGCAGGTCAGATGGGGACCATGGCCCTGAAGTTCTGCACCCCTGAGTTAGACATTAGTACCAAGAGGGTCTAAGTTCCAGGTGAAGAGAAGCAGAAATCCTACTCCTGACTATTAGGGAACTGCATCGCAAGCTATAATGTTAAACCCAGACAGGCACTCTACCATAAACAATGTCCTGATCACAGAGGCCATAAAAAGCTCACGAACGTGCTGCCTTCGCCTGCATCTATGATAAAATAAATGAGAGTGGAAAACATTGTATCACATTTGATTTACGGAACAGGGATAAGCCATGGAGGGGCACACGGAGTGTCATCCATCTGTTAAGCCCGATAGGACAGTGCAGCAGTCTTTCAGAAGTGCACGTGGTTGGGTTGCCTTTCATTTGACCTAACAGTTCACTAGGCTGGTTGGCATGCAGTACAGAGTTCGGAGCAACTACCTTGAAACATAGGTGTGCCTATCCATTTATTCCTTCTCGAATGGCATATTGTCTCCCCCTGCCACAAACATACCTATATTCCACAACTGTGAAAGCATACACTGAGACATATACACGATTTCATTGCAGTCTGAATTCATGCAAGTGCTTTTGATATTAATGGTCGGATACTGTGTGAAAGCCCGGTTACGCTTAAGGACTGCAACATGGGGCTTTCTGAAAGATTTGTTCTTGTTTTTCAGCAATCAGCTCATGGTCTTACGCACAGGGGGAATAGAGCATTGCTTCTGACTTTGCTACTCTGCACATCCAAGCACTCGCTTCTAAGCGACACATTAAACAGTTGCTTTTCTTAAGCAAAATGTCTACTGATCCGTGGACAGCTCACTTCCTTTACTGGTGCAGGGAACCTTTATTCCCTGCACCAAACGCAGCCATAAAATGCCTTGTTTTATTGGTCTGTTTCTTCCTCTGATGGAATTGGATTCGTTCAGGGAATGGTAGCGTACTAAAGCATCTGCTTGAAATGACAAAGGAAAATAGGAAGGAAGGTTGCGTGCAGCAACACCAAGGATACCCAGGCTACATGGTCATAGCGCTATGAACTAAAGGAGCTTAAACAGTCTGCTTCACTTTTATAAATTTGAATGAGAATATATTTGCGATTGTGTTCATAACCTCAGGTTTTGGCTACTTTGCCTGTTTAATTCTCCTACCTTCAACATTTGGACTTAAAAACAATGACAGAAGCGTTAATGAAAATAAGAACAAGGGTACTGGATTATTTTTTAATATTTACCATTACAATTAAATCTGGGGGGGGGCTATGAGTGATGCATGTTAAAATGTCTATGCTACAGACAAACCTCAGCTTTGACTGTTCATATGATGCCAGAAACTAGTATCCTTGTCTGTTTGACTGCAATTGTACTGGTCCATAGGTCTTTCCAAATCTTTGTTTACTGTTTTTCTGCCAGCAGGCAAAGTCATTTTTATTCAAGCAGACCTTTGTCATATAAGTGGGTCTGTTGAGTTGGGTACTATTATTCTTTTATTGCGCTTTTTACCTGTGTATTCACACAGGTGAATTATTACAAATATAATAAAATATTTGTTTTATTATACTTTTAACCAATTTTTTTTTTTAGTTAACCACTTTGAGCATCATTTTCTTGGTGGAAAGGCAGGGTACAAGTCATATCATATCATATCAAATCAAATCAAATCAATCAATAGTTTGACTACTGCATCATTTATTCTATCGTGAGATAGATGTGGGAGGCACATTTGTCTAGGACCCTGGCAGCAGCTTTTCACAACTCTGTTTTGCTTCAGGAAACTGATTCCATTCTTCTTTAACATTTGGCTACATTCTCTATCAACTTTCTTTAAGAAGATAGATTCAAAAATATGTCAGCCAGTGTTATAGTGTGACTAGAGCAGTGCACTAGGAGACCTGGGTTCAAATCCCCCCATAGCCATGGAACTTACTGGGTGACCCTGGGCTAGTCACTCTCTCTTCTCATCCTAAACTACCTCGCAGATTTGCTGTGAAGATAAAATGGGGAAATCAGCCATGTATGCCATCCTGAGTTCCTCTGAGGATTAATAAGGTTGTATTTTGTGGATTGTGAGCTGGACACACTAGTGTGAAGTGTGAAGCACTTTGAACAATCAAAAAGTAATTAAGGGTGCAATCCTATGCATGTTTAGAAAGGAAAATGTCCTACAACTCCCAGCATGCCCCAGCCAGCCATGCTGGCTGGGGCATGCTGGGAGTTGTAGGCCTTTTTTTCTTTCTAAACATGCATAGGATTGCATCCTAAAAGATTCATGTTTACCCTCAAGGATGGTGGTGGTAGGGAGTGAAGGGGGGAAGAATAGGCTGTGGCTTGGCTTTGTCTGTTTTTCCAGTTGAGGAGAGTTGGTTGAGTTATCAGCTTCCACTCCAAGAGGCGGAAAGGTTAAGGCTAATTAATTCTTATATGTTACAATCATGGTTGCCCTTATTCTACTTAGCCACAATGGAGTATGAAATCCAGTGGTGCTCAGATGTGGTTCTCCATGCTTAATTTCCTTCTGCTCCATTTGATGTACAAATTGGCATGGCTTTAAGCACATCAACTCCATCTCCTTTGCCATCCACCTACTGCCAAAGCAGTCAGACATGAATGATTAAGGAGGTCCTCTGGTTTAGCATGCTGCAATCTGTTCGGATGATTTCTGCTTTCTTCATTAGGCCTTGCTGCTGATTTGGGTACTTTAGTCTTCCTGCAAGCATTTGATGCATTTCTGTTAAATTATTCCTTTTAAATAGGGGGACTATTTCATGTAGAATTATGGGGTGGGGCGGGGGTGGTACATGTTCTTGCCTCAGCTTTTGGATATGCACTCGAGTGAAAAGTTCAGTGTATGGAATAGGCACATTCCATGGGAAAGCAATGACAAACCAAAGGCATCTGTTCTGTGCACATGCACTATATCAGCTGGTTGTTTTCTCTAGATATTTTTTAAAAAATAGTTTCAAAAATCAATTTCTTTGGGAAACTGCATTCAGTAGATCACTTTTTTTCTTGAACTGTGTAGCTTTCCCATACAAGAATAGAATTATACAAGGATCTGAGCTGATTAGGTGCTACAGAACAATTAATTAATTGTTAATTTGCCTCCTTTGTTACTGTGGTAGCTAATTTTAATCTATAGTTTTATGGAAGGGGTCAGTGAGCATGAAAATGTATGTAATTTGAATGGGTTGCTCTTCTGCAGCTGCACACTGCAGCAATGGACTACAGCTTCAAGTTAGTGCCTGCAGCAGATGGTGAACAATCAGTTCAGTGGCTTAACCCAGACAAAACTCTGGTTGTTTTGTTTATAATAAATAACTTTAGCTTCAAAATGCTTTAGTTTTGGACTTTTAGATCTATCTATATATTAAAATAATTTAATGTTCAGATTAATTTTATTTTTTTAAAGTGGTGGTTTCTCTGGTATATTTGATAGCCATCTCAGTCCTTGTGCATTTGTAGCCATTACTTTCCTCTAATGTGCATTTATGCGCATCACAGAACTCGTTCTGCTCATAAAGTTGTGTGTGCTCACTGATATTTTATAGTGCAATCCGAGGCATGCTGAGTCCAAAGTAAGTCCGACTGACCTTATTGGGACTTAAACCTGGGTAAATGTGTGCAGCCTAACTGTGTGGTCCTAGATGCATCTACTCAGAAGATGCCCTACTGCATCCAGGGGGACTTAGGAAAGTAGTCACAGGATTGCAGCCTTAGATACCTACATTTACAGAGCTTGCATTTACATGTGCTACATTTTGCATTCAGACTTTTACATTTTACATTCAGACTTTTACATTCAGACTTTAACTAAAATAAACTCTTTAAAGTCCATTTGGTAGTCAGGCATAAATGCATTGGCAATGGGTTGTATCAAATGTTAGTTGAACTTAAGCCCCATTCATGTCAATGGGTCTGCTCTAAGTAGGACTACTTTTGGAAACAAACCCTTATGGTTTGTAGCAGAGGGCTGAAATATTTGTTATGAGGGCAAATGTAGAGATTAGAACAGTGCTGTGATCCGAGACATGGTCCATGGAAGTGAACTCCTGCACCACCTGTTTCCCATATGGTGAGAGGGTACTGAGGTGTAAGAGTGGCCTTCGAGCCACATTTCATGATGTGGCCACCATTTGAGGGCTGAGTAAAACTGACCTCTCCTGGCAGCCACTCTACAGGACAAGTCTTTTCATGTCTCCTGGCTTACCATGCACTCCCTAACTCTGGGGTTTGTCTCCATGTTTCTGTCACCTACCACCAGAAATATTTGGTGGAAACCAAAAGATAGCGGAGCAGCAACTTTTACAAGTGAAATGGCCTGCTTGGTGCCTATTATTATGCAATGCATATGAAAGCCCCCATTGATCCCACTGAACTCGAGGGGGCATACTTCTGCATAGATACATTTAGGATTGCACTGTTAAAATGGCACATCTCCAATGTGCATACTCCAAAGGAGTATATTATAACTCTGGAACAAGGCTTGAGGACTGCAGTCTCATGGGTTTGCCTCATTAATTCATTACCCATGTAATTGCTTTGAAGACTTTACAGTGAGGATGTATTCCAGCCTTCCCCCACATGGTGCCTTCCAGATGTTTTGAAGTGCAATTCCCATCACCCCTCATCTTTGGACATGCTGGCTGGGGCTGATGGGAGTCAAAATCCACAACATCTGGAAGGCACCACTTTGGAGGAGGCTGATGTATTCTTTCCATGAATGAAGTGTGTGTGTGTGTGTGTGTGTGAGAGAGAGAGAGAGAGAAAGAGAGAAAGAGAGAGAGAAAGAGAGAAAGAGAGAAAAAGAGAGAGAGATTTGGAGGGGGACACCTTGCTCTGGTTGGTTTCAGGTTATTTTCTCAGCAGTCCCCCTCCCCCAACTCCACACATGCCCTTTTGCTAATGTTTTATCCTTTTCCTGTTTCTCGATGCAAGTATTCATTTTCTACATTACCAGATAATATAACCAGCTAACTCTGAAGCCCAGTAACCTCAAAAATCTGGCCAAAGGATGATTTGTCAATACCTTCCATGCTATGAAAAATCCCCCGATCCTCAGAAATGCAGCAAGCAACCACTTGTTATGGCTACCATAAATCTGCTTCATTGATGCCCTCGCCCTCGGACCAATGTGTAAGGGAGCATCTTTGAACCTATAGATGTCTGTGGGTGGTTTCCAATCCTAGCAAGGAAGAAGCATCATTTTAATTATTTTATGTGGGGGGAAAAGCCACCCCCACCCCCAAATTGGATCATGGAAGGGAAAAGAGGTATAATAAACTTCGATCTGTTGGTGTGCTAAAGAAATAAGTGACCTCCGGAGGAAGGATGTCTGGGAGAGAAAGAAGTGCTGTTGGACTTTAGCAAGACCACCTGAGCTACTACTGAATGAAGGCAGCGGTTGGGGGTGGGGGTGGGGGTGGGGGAGAGGGAGGAAGGGAAAACAAGGACCCAGCACCCGCTCTCTTCTGCAGAGGTTTCAGTCCTAAGTGGAGGGATCTTTAGAGTGGCTTCCTTACGTTCGACTTGCGTGTTGTCGTACTGGCTGCAAGGACGGGTGCTTTGGACAGCTCCCTCTCGGACACGCCGTAGTGGGGAAGGGAGCCGTTCAATACCGCGGCGCAGTTCAGCACTAGGTTACCTTGGACAGCTCCCGACGGCCTCCTCCATTACACCCCGCCTCCCCGTCACTTCTAGCTATTCCTCGAGCTTCGCAAAGCGAGCGGAGCGCCTTGCACCCGCGCAGCAGCGCCGGCACCCGCCCGGGGCTGGAAGGAAACCACCCTGAGGAGCCTCATCGCCATCGCTGGTTTCCTCCTCGCGGGCTCAGTTTTGGGAGCATGGACCCGAGACGGCGCGGGACCTGGTCACCCAGCCCGGGGCTCCGGGGGCTGCTTCTATTTGTTTGTGAGTATAGCCTTGCCACAGCTACGGCAGATTTTCCTGAACATTCCCCCTCGCCGCTTTGCCCTGCCTGGCGCATCTTCCCGAGCGTATCCACCGTTACATCAGTTCTGTTTGAGAGCCGTCTGAGAAATGGGAGAAAAACAGCCACGAATGACCGCCTGGGCGTTTTTCGGGGTGGGAGGATGTGGGCAGGGCTGGATAAAATCTACCCCCTTGATTTTTCTGGAAAGGGTAAGTCAAGTGGGTTTCGCTGGGAAAATTTACCTAGTTTACACGGTAGTCTTTTCGCCCAGATCGGACAGAAAACGCCCCGTGGAGAGCAGAGAACTCCTTTTCCAGCGTAGCTCCCAAGCCATGCTACTGAACCGTCCCCGTCCCCCCCGCAGATCCCGGTTCTCTATGTATTTTCTCCTCCAACAGATGCACTAGCTAGCACCGTGGCAGAGCAAGAAGTGGAAAACCTCTCCGGACTCTCTCCTAACCCCGAAAAGGCGATTTTTGTAGTTCGTGAAAACGGAACAATTTGTCTCATGGCGGAATTTGCGGCGAAGTTAATCGTCCCTTATGATGTGTGGGCCAGCAATTATGTGGATGTAAGAATCTGTCGCTTCCTCTCTCCTATCACCCCCCCCCCCGCCGCCCCTACATACCCCATTCCACTAACTTGGTGTATTTCATCCTCTAAAAAGGGTGAAAAGGTTCGGATTTAACATTTTGCGAAGGATCGTTGGCTTAAATTCCTGTGTGTGTGTGTGTGTGTGTGTGTGTGAGCGAGAGAGAGAGAGGGAGAGAAAGAGTGAGTGAGAATGAGAGAGAGAGAGAGAGAAAAGAAAGAGAATAGGAATAATCTAGAATATGATTCCAACCGTGGTCCCCCTTAGTTTCTTCATGTTGCCAAGGTAATGCGTCTTCTCTCCCTCTCTCTCCCTTTCTCTCTCGCTCTCACACACAGACACACAGAGGCACACTTTAAAACCAACAACCTACTTCTAATTTTCAAATACTTAAGTCTGAAGTGAGAATAAACTCTGCACAGGAACATAAACGCCCCCTGTCTCCACCCCCAACCCATTGTTTTCCAGAAAAAAAGAAGAAGCTCGCTTTATCTGTTCCTGGGAATAAGCGTTCTTTGATTTGGCGCTTAAGTAAAGTGTATAAAGTTGGGGTGGGGGATTCCTGTGGGAGTTAAAAAGTAATCCGACAATACATAATTACTCAGCTCGATCCCCTGGGGTTGGGAGCTGGGGGGACTGTTATGGGTAATAATTATCCCTTGGGCTGTACTGCAAAATCCAGGCATTTCTTTCTAACACGAAGTACTGAGCAGCTGTGAACCTAAACACATCTCTATGTTCATTTTATCCGTTGTGGGTTGATATCACGCAGCACTGGAAAAAGAGATGTGGTGTGGATACTCCACCACATTTTCTGAGAATATCACAGATATTCTCTGTGAAAGTATTAAATTTCCTATAAAATCCTTATTTATTTTTAAATGTTTGGGATTGACATTGATCGAATCTTGTGTGCATTCAGACGATCACGGAGCAAGCCTATATCCCACTTTCTCGGGCAGCAGAAGAGCGAGGGAAATGCGGCAGCAATGAATCCGAGCTCCAAATTTCGTGGATAGACAAAGCTTACACCCTCCGACTTTACTTTGTCAAGGTAAATGATGACGGTCGCAGGGTCCCCTGCACAGGACTTAGAAACAAAACAAAAAAATAGGGAAGAAAAGAAAGTATCAAAGAAGAAAATAAGGGGCAGGAAGAGTGCGAGAGAGAAACTGAGGAAGAAAGAGAGAGGGAAAGAAAGAGAGGGGGGAGAGGGAGAGGGGGAGAACGCGATGCTAATCAACCAGAACGTATTTTTGTAGCTTTCAAATGCATGTTATGCCTTTTCGTCAAGGAAGTCGCACAAGGCGCTTCTCTTGTCCTTGTCAATTTCCTACACTCCGTGTCAATTTCAGACCTGAGAAATGAGCACGCTTTAAAGAAGAGCACGGAGTTCCCAAACCACAGCCCAAGTTCTCGCCAGGCCAAAGCGAAGGGTCGAATCCGAGGGGCATGGGCGGCGGCGGGCTTCCTAACCCTTGATCGATCATTCTTTTCTTGCCTCCCTTTCACTATTCCTCCTTCCTTCCTTCCTTCCTTCCTTCCCACCCCACCCCCGCCCCGAATTGGCAGGAGAGTCGCAATACAAGCTCAGGGCCAGAGGCTTGGTGGAAAATGAGCAAAGTCCAGTTTGTTTATGACAGCTCGGAGCGCACCTACTTCAAACAAGCCGTTAACCGTAAGTGAAATGCTCAACAGAGGCCTAGTCAACCAGCTGCGGGCGGGGAACGAGGGATACGGGCTCGGTGATGGATGGGTTAGAAAGAAAGCGGTCTTGCATTCTGGATCTAGCCTGGAAGGGGGGGGGGGGATATAGAGAGACAGGCTGCCAGGCAGAGGATGAAATGGACAACCCTGGAAACACAGTCACATTCAGGCGCGATTTTGGCGTGCTAAGTACGCTTGGCGCTGCGGGGAGGGCTGGGGGAAATCCGGCTTCCTTCCCGCGTCTGCGCGTTTTTGTCCCACCCCGCTCTCTTCCGTGATCTTCAGTCTCCTCTCCGGATTTGTCCAGCCCTTGCTTGGACCAGGTTCCCCCAACCTCAGCCCGCACTGCGGATAAAACCGCAGGCTTACATTCGCCCGACGGCCTCCCCTTCTTCACCCTAACTCAGAGGAGGCTGGTGGCTCTGATTTCGGTGGGGTTGTGAATCCATTCTGGTTTCAGTCAGAACCAGCCAGAACCCTAAAGGAGCTCTCCAAGGCGCTGAACCTATTCTGGGGATAGGGCCACCAGCCTCCACTGCCCTAACTCCCCTTCCTTTTTGGATTCATCGTCTGGCGTGTATATTCAACTCATGTCCTGATCCAGGAGCATTTAGGCGCGGGATCCCCGCTCCTCTGCCAGGCTGCAGTTTTCTTCACTAGTGCGCTAAACTGTGCGCTAAACTGGCCTTTTCCTTCGCGGGATTCAGAAGCGGCCACGATTCTGCTTTGCGCTCTCCTAAAAAAAAGGCACATAGAGTCATTTTCATGTTTAGTTTAAAGAAAGGGACCGATTCGCCCGTTTAAGGCTGCCAACCGCCAGCTTGGGCGCAGGTAAACTTCAGCCGATTTTTGTCGCATTCGTCGAGTTCTACGAAGATGAAGAGGCTGACGTGGTAGTCCCAGACGTGTTGCAGGGAAGTAAGGCTGAAATCCCACGAGCTTCCCAGGGAGTACGTGCCAATTGAACTCAGTAGGACTTACTTCTGGGTCGACAGGCTGCAAGTCCCACACGCTTCTGGTAGGGCTGTCTGCAGTGATCTTTTTAAGACTGAAAGGATCAATGGATTACACCAAAATATTTAACAAAACAACCCCCCTAGTAAACTTGCCTTTCTGGGATGTAAGGAGATTCTGCAAATTTGCAAATTAATGAACAAAAGCTACCATTCTTCATCTGAAAGAAAAGCCACCTTCTCCCTTTCTTTTCTGTTTGGCTATGGGGTGATATAGAAATGTAATAAATAATAATAATAATAATAATAATAATAATAAATATAATATAATATTCACTATTACAGCAAGTCACCAGGACTGTGTTTAAAAAATTGAAACCTGTGCCCTGAACTTTCAGATCTACAAAATAAAAGTGGTCTCCATTGGTCAGGATCATTTGACCAAAGCTTTAATTGCTGAATCATGGGCTGCCTAAATGGATTAAACGTTGTAGCCCTAGTTTATGGTTGGAGTGTAACCTAATCTTGAATTTTACAGAAGCAGGTTTGCAGTTATGGGTGCATTTATTGCACTATTCCAGGCACTTTTGAATGCAGAGCTTTGGGCTCTTAGATCTATCTGGCAGTTTTGCCAATTGAAACGGGACTAACTTGCTTCCATTTTCCTATTTTCTTTTGGACCTGACCTTGTAATGCTTAAAAACAAAAAAACAATCAAGTTATCTCAGTTTTCCCTTCACAGAGATGGCAGTGATTACAAGACAATAAACAAAAAAATATATTGACTATGTCCAAATGCTCTGAAAGGATGATTAATTAATTTATTTTTGCTTCATTGATGTGGCTTCCATTTTTAAAAACACAGTGGAAATTATTCTATTTCCTTGCATTTCTCCCCCCCCCACCCCATGCCCCCTTTTAAGGTATTTTCTTGATGCCTGTATTTGTTACTATGTGTATCTGCAGGATGTTTCAGAGAGTGTCAGTATTTTTTGTTTTTGCTGTGAAGCATGCAAAAGCCAAACCCTTCATGTATAAATTCCATGCCTTCTGAATATTTTCTGGAAGCAATTTCTAATATTTGGATCCTTTAAGCCTGATTTTTTTTTTTTTTAGCTTTCTCTGCTCTAAGTATAGATTGTGGGAAAAACCATTTTCATATTAAAATAAATGTATAGAGAAATTCATGATGCATTTTCAGAATGACTTGAAATGCATCAGTCTTCTGTGCATATAATTTAATGGGATTTGTCATCATATGCAACCACAGCTTAGCAATGCTGGACACGCAACTCATAAAATACGTGTTAATCATGATAAAGACTTACAGTGTAATCATAATATGCATGTGTACTCAGTCAGAAGTATGTTTAATGGGGCTTACTCCCAGGTAAGTGGGTATAGGGTTTCAGCCTTAGAGTTAAGTCCACAGAGAGTCATTCAGTAGGACATCAGAGCATAACTAGTCTTCCACAAACTGAATGACCATGGTGGCTGGGGATGATGGGAACTAGAGGGCAGCAGATTGGGGAAGGCTTAAGTAGTTGGGTGTCATTGATTTCAATACTTACATTTTCTTTCTTTCAGAATTTCAGCCTTACTTATTAAGATTTCTGACTTGTTTTCTGTAAAGTGTCATGTACCTAGATCAGCCTCCCCCAACCTAGTGCCCCTCAGATGTTTTAGACTACAGTTCCCAGCATTCCCAACCACTGGCCATGCTGATGGGAGCTGAAGTCCCAAACATCTGGGTTGACCCAGATATCTTTTTTTCACCCACAATTCTTGCTTTGTATGAACTTTTTGCCATAATAATTTGTGATGATGGCTTTGCAGTGAGAGTGTAATCGGCTAGAATGTTGGATTTGCATGTGGGAATCACAGGTTCAAATCCTGCCTCAGCTGCAGTGCTTATGGGGTGGCCTTGGGCAAGTCACAATCTCTCACCTGGTTCGCATGTAAGGACAACCGCTCATTTAGCCAATGGGTTGTTGTTCGGTGGGAACAGCCCCTCGGTCTCAGCCTAGCCTGCCGCACAGGCTGCGTCTGAGGCTAAAATGCTGCCCTAAGTAGGATATAAATATAATAATCCTCAGAAGACATAGAGCAAGTGATGGCATGTGGCATAGTGCAAGGGGAATGCCAGAAGCATTTTTAACAACAACAACAACAACAAATATGCTGCTTCTGTAGTGATGAACATTGTTACAGAAAGCCATTGCCATAGTTGGTATTCCTAACTTCCCAACTGTGATCACTGATCACCATGAGTTGCCTCCATAGCAAGAAGTCCCCCAGTGGGATGTTAGGCATATATTGCTTATATATGGGCACTACAAACTGTCATGATAGCACCACTATGTGATTAGACCCTAATGATGAATGCAAGGATGGTAAAAGGTCATGAGGGCAGCAGTTAACACTCTGCATTTTGGATTGTATCCATAATTCCCATAAAGCTGCAATCCTGTAATAATTTCCCTGGGATTAAGGCCCATTGAACTCAATGGCGCATACTTCTGAGAAGGCATAGGGTTGCATCAGATTGCACTGTAAGTGTTGGCAATACCGCATGTGAATATTTCTTCAACTGGTTGTTGTTGTTGTTTTAAATCTACATAGAGGTTCTTGGTGTCACCAGAGTGCAAACTGGGCATCATCAAAGCTGGTGCCTTCCTGATGTATTGGTCTTGCTGGTTGAGGATGATGGAAATTGTAGTCCAACACATTGAGGGGGGGATGGGTGGGAGAAGGTGAGTGTTTTCTGCTCTGTGTACACTGTTCAGAGGGTGAAGAGAAGAAAAGCCCCTGCTGCCATTCTTACTCTTGCTCTGAAAATAATCAGAAAGTCTTTCTGGTTATTAGGTCAGTCTAGCCAACAAGAATGCTTTGCATGCAATCCAGATTTGACTGGAGATAGTGGCTAAGATGCCCTGTTTGACTTCTACATATTCCTCTTTGACCAATGTGTAGAGGGGACATTCCAAACACTATGGATTGATCCAGTCACACTCAAAACAAATCCCATAGAATACCCTTCCCCAACCTGGTGCCCTCCAGATGTTTTGGACTACTACTCCCTCCATGCCTGACCATTAGCCATGCTGGTTGGGGATGATGGGAGATATAGTCTAACACAGCAGGAGGACACCACGTTAGAAAAGACTGCCATAGAGAATAAGAGAAAGCTATTTTCTCTCCCTCTGCCCTGGCGCACACAGTCACCTTGCTGTGTCATCATCCTTGCCCTGCTGTCAGGATGAGTGAGTGAGGGGGTGGGGGGGCCAGGGTGCAAAGCTCTACTATGTCTCGTGGGACCCCTCTTCCCAAGGTCAGACTGGACCAAGCTCTTTATATGTTATTTATTTTAGCTATTAAAAATCTACCCCACCTTTCCACAAAAGTGCTTAAGGCAGCTACACTGGCAGCATCCAGAGCATGGAAGTGTGTCAGAACCAGTGTGGCAGGCTGCTCTCTCCCTCTCTCCTGACTGCAGCAGCATCAGGATTATTGGCGTGATTTCATAGAATCATAGAATAGCAGGGTTGGGAGGGACCTACAAGGCCATCGAGTCCAACCCCCTGCTCAGTGCAGGAATCCAAGTCAGAGCATCCCTGACAGATGGCTGTCCATCCAGCCTCGTCTTGAATGCCACCAGTGTGGGAGAGCCCATCACCTCCCTAGGCAATTGGTTCCATTGCCCTATTGCTCTAACAGTCAGGAAGTTTTTCCTGATGTTCAGCCAGAATCTGGCTGGATCACCATGATCTATGCAGTGCTCACATTAATACCTTTAGCATTACGGTTGGCTGGTTAATGTTGAATTCCTACATACAGAGAGGCTTGCCTGGCACCTACATTGTGGTCTTTTCGGCACCAGATGAAGACCTTTCTATTCTCCCAGGCATTTTAGTCCTTCAGTTTTTATTTTTTTAAATTGGAAATTGTATTTTTACATCTTTACACTGCTGCTGTGGTTTGTTGTTGTTGTTGTTGTTGTTGTTATTATTGTTACTTTGGTGATATAATGTAGTTTTAGGATGCAATCCTATGCATGGATTCTAATAAAGCTTGTAGCAATCCTAGGTAATAAAGCATGTAGCAAACCACAGTACATGGTGGGTTGGGTCCTGACTCAGGGTGCAATCCTATGCATGTTTAGACAGAAAAAAAGCCCACAGCATGCCCAGCCAGCCATGCTGATTGGGGAATGCTGGGAGGTGTGGGAAGTTTTTCTGTCTAAACATGCATAGGATTGCACCCTTAACCTTAAAAAAGTGTCATATTAGTTTTTGTCACATTGGTGCATTTTATGATTTTAACTGTTGTGAACTGCCCAGAGAACTTCAGCTGTTGAGCAGTAAATAAATAAATAAACAAACAAATAAATGTCCCAGTAAATTCACTGGCACTTACTTCTGAGTAGACATGGATAGGACTGCACAGTAAAGCAACAGAATGATTGCCTGCTCAAATACTGGAAAATGTTGTAGATCCCAAGCATTATAAGGGGGTACTCATTCATTGACATTTCTGTCCTCTTGGCAGCTGGGAAGCATACAGTCACCACCCATCACCTTTCAGCTTTAGTCACCCCAGCTGGGAAGTCTTATGAATGTCAAGCTCAGCAGACAATCACCTTGGCCTCCAGCGACCACCAGAAATCTGTCGTTCTCTTGCTGTCTGAGGTCCGCCTTCAGCCCTTTGACATCAGCTCTGACTATGTCTTCACTGAAGGTAAGGGCCTTTCGGGTGCTGGGAAATGTTTGGGCACAATCTGGAAGGAGGAGGCAGCAGCTCTTGACCAGGAAAGCAAGCCATTTCAGTGGAGAGTTGAGATGGAGAAGGCATGCAATCCAGCTTTCTACTTTAATGCCCAAGGCAGGGGGCTGCACTGTCCTGTAATGGGTGAACTCCAACAACTCTGGGGCATGCTGCCATGGGGAAAATGCACATAGTCTCACAATGGATTTTAAACCTTTTGCTTCTTGGTACTGTGTGAAGTGGCTCTAACTTTGGAGTGTCTTTGCTCAGCTGCTTTCCTTGATCAGGTCCAGTATTTGGGGTGTGTGCGTGTATGTTCTGCTAACATGTTAAGGAAGAGCAAAGGAAGGTTCAATGCAAGGTGAATAGCTACTGAAATGGCAGCAGTGGTAGGTAGTTCTCAGAATTCTTGGATAATGTAGGTGGCACCTAGGAACATAGGAAGCTGCCTTATTGAGCCGGAGTACTGGCCCATTAGCTCAGTATTGTCGACACTGACTAGTGCTGCCTATTCAGGGTTTCAGGCGGGTTCCTTTCCCAGCTCTATCTGGAGATGCTGGGGACTCAACCAGGGACTCTATCCTGTGATGATGATAAAGACAAAGATAAGTCATATTTTGCTTGTTAATTGCATTTGATGATACTTCCCAGAGAGCCATTTATGCTGGGATATCTGCAGTGGAATCTAAATGGTCAACACATTGTGGAGTTATATCTTGAGTGAGGCTGCTAGAAAGCAAAAGTGTTGATTAAGCTTTTGTGTGAGTGGGGGAGGACTGGAGATAGAAATGACCTCCCCACTCACTCTTAGAAGTGGGACTGAACAACAGTGTTGAACATCTGAAATGTTTCTGATGTTGTCCCCAGATACTTAAAAACACTGAGGTAAGCTTAGGGAATTGGGAATAGCTGATAGCCCTCAAAACTAAGGCACAACCTTTCATGTTATATACCACCTGTCCCCAGCATGACGCTTTCCAGATATCTGGATGACTACAACCTCTGTCAGCCCCAGCCAAGAGGGCCAGCACTCAGGGATGATGGAGGTTGTGGCCCAATATATCTGGAGGGCACCACATTGGGGAAGGCTGTTATAAAACCCAAGACTTGCATTGGGGGTTGGACTCAGTGGCCTTGTAGGCCCCTTCCAACCCTACTATTCTATGATTCTATGATTTCCCTATCACTCCTGGGGTTTGTCAATTACGCTCTCCTGTTGCTCCTAATAAATGGGATGTTTTTATTTATGATCTGAACCGTGGCTTGTATCCAGTGGCGGTTTTGCTTTAAGGACTTCCACTTGTGCAAGGTAAGGCACTAGATCTTTGCCAATTCCTCGTACCTGCTTAAGCCTCCATCCCTCCAAAGCTGCTTTTGGGGTCAGGGGACCCTTCAAAACAGAATGGTTAGAGAGGATTGGCAAAAAGTGGGTGCCCTGACTTGAGTGAACAGAAGTGATTTCTGTCAAGGTGGCAGCAGCACTGACTGGATGCAACCGCAAGTGTTTTTAAATAGCCATCAGATATTCCTCTTTTTAAGTGTTTGTATTGTGGCAGTTATTGAGGATTCTGTACCTCAATAGTCATAATTATTCACTGTTCTGGCAAAATATTACAAATCTGAACTGAAAAGGGACAATGTCAGAATGCTTTTTATACAGCTCTTTTTATTACCTTCTTGAGTTCTCTTCTAAATTTTCTGAACAGAAAACATTTTCTAGTTTCTGTAGCCCATTCTCTTGCTTATGGATAATCTATATATTCCTCTGGCACACAGGATGTGTGGCAGAACATGGAGGATTTCAGCTTTATGGAATATTTTGGCTTTGTGTGTTAGTATATGTATCTGTACATACCTGATTTTGAAGCATGGAACAGCACTTCTGGATCTCAGAAAGATGCAGTTAATCACTTATATATTACAATGACCAATACAAAAAGCAAAATGTTTCAGTTTCTGCCTTCTTCAGCTGCCCTGATGTGAATCAAAGGGTACTGTCACCAATGTGGTGTGTGTGCACACACGTGCATGCACACACACACACACACACACATATATATATAGTGTGTGTGTGTGTGTGTGTATTATCAAATATGGGTTCGATAATGGTTGGCAATGCATATGAGTGCCACAGTCCTGTATGCATAGGTAACAACAAAACATAAGAGTAGTCTGCTGGATTAGGCCAAGGGTCCAGGTAGTTGAGCATCCTGTGTCCAACCAGATGGTTCTGGGAATCCCAGATGCCGGCCATAAAGGCAACAACCCTCCTTTATTTTGACCCCCAACAATAGCTATTCAGAGGTATTCTACCTCTGAACATGGAGATTTCTTTTATCTATAAATACATTGACAATCTGGAGCATGTCCAGAGAAAGGTGGACAGGATGGAGAGGAGTCTGGATACCAAGTCCTATGAGAAACAGTTGGAAGAGCTGGGTATTTTTAGCCTGGATAAGATAGTTTAAAGGAAGATGTGGTCATGGTCTTCAAATATCTGAAGGGCTGTCATGCAGAAGATGGAGCTGGCTGGTTGCTCCGGACAGCAGGACTGGAGAAACGGCAGGGATGTAGAATTCAGGTAAACATCAGGAGGAACTTCCTCATGGTAAGAGCTGCTCACCAGTGGAATGGACTACCTTGAGAAGTGGTGGATTCTCCTCCTCTGGAAGTATTTAAGCAGAGGATAGACAGCCATTTACTAGCTCAATGGCCAGTTGCTAGAGAGCAACAACATGGATGCTTTAGGGCACAGTTCTCTGCATGCTGGCTGGGGAATGCTGGGAGCTGTAGGACTTTTTTCTACCTAGACATGCATAGGATTGTGCCTTTAGTTGCATCCTACATTGCAGATCCTGCTTTGAGCAATAAGTTGGTCTAGTTAACCTCGAGAGCCTCTTCCAACTCTAGTTAACCGCAAGAGCTCCTTCCAAGTATGATTCTGTCACGGCTAAGAGTAATTGAAAGATCTATCCATGAATTAGTCCAACCTTCTTTTAAAGTCATCTAAGCTGGTGGCCATCACCACATCTTTCTGGGCAGTGAATTCCACAATTTAATTATGTGTGGTATGGAGAAGTATGTTCTCTTGTCTGTTCTGAATCTAAAGCACATCCATTTTCATTGGGTGACCACAAGGTCTAGTGTTAAGACTAGAGAGGGAGAAAGCATTATCTTTCCCTTTAAGTCTTGCATGCTATTAATGATTGGCTGACCCTCTATCATCCCCCGCTTAGTCACCTTCTCCCTCCCTGCTAAACTAATGACCTCTGGTCATTTTTGGTTAACCTTTTTGACATCTTTTCCAACTCTACAATACCCTCTTTTAGATGGGGCAAGCAGAACTCTAGACACAATTTCAGATGCACCAGCACTATGTTGTTGTTCAGTCGTTAAGTCGTGTCCGGCTCTTCGTGACCCCATGGACCATAGCACGCCAGGCCTTCCTGTCCTCCGCTCTCTCCCGGAGTGTGCTCAAGTTCATATTCATTGCATCGGTGATGCTATCTAGCCATCTCATCCTCTGCCGTCCCCTTCTACTTTTGCCTTCAATCTTTCCCAGCATCAGGGTCTTTTCTATAGATTTACATAAAAGTATTGCAAGTAGTGTCCTAATAAAACCTAGCATAGAATCTCCCCTTTTTACTGCTGTCAGACTGTGTTGATGATGACATGAAACTCTCCATCATGATCCTAAGATCTCTTTCTTGGTTATTCAAGGGATGGGAGATGGAATGGAAGGAGGGGGAAGGAAGGAAGCCAGAGTCTTGAAAGAAATGGAAAACCTGGTGATAGATCGGGGAAGAAGGTCAGCTGTAATTCACATAATATGTCAAATTGTTGGTCAGAGGCCTCTGAAGAATGTTGTGTTGTAGCTGGTTCCATGCTGGTTGAAATGACTTGAACATGACAATTGGTTTCCCCAGTCACAGTCCATCTTCTGTCATTACTGCTGTAATGCAACAATTGTATAGGATGTCACGGTGCTACACCAGGTGATGGTGGCTGATCACAGTGCAGTAGCACCAATTTATGATGGGTAAATGTGAGTCATGGCATTTCCCCTCAATGGAGGGGGTTTTTTGGGGGTGTGCATGGTATTGTTGTCCTCCATCCCAGCTGCTTGTTTGCTGGCCCCTTTGGTGAACTTTACAATATTCCAATTAAATCATGATTTCACAGTGCATCGCTCTTTGGGAATTGGGAGTTCTTGATTTCCTGGCTCACAATTTGCAAAATATGCTGATAAGCAATTCTCTGACTTGAATAGGTGGACCTTTTGTTGAGCCCAGATTGTTGAACCACTAGGTTGTCTTGCATGCACAGGCTCTCATGCCTCCAGGGCAAATGTGTAATTATGACTTTTTGATCCAACTCAAATGCATCACCCTTGACAGCTTTGGCATTCTAGTTTTTTAGTCTAATGCCCAATGAAACCCCAAACCATGATTTGGGGTGTGCAGTCTTCTTGCTGCCTTAACTCACAAGCTGAAACCATACTGAAGGCTGCAGACTTTATTCATTTCATGATTCCAATTCATATTCAGTGTGATCCCAACTGTAGAGCAATCCTTCCAAGATTTTATATGGGATTGAAAAGCAGGAGGCATTCTGAAGAGATCGGAGGGATGGCAAGACTATATTGGTACTCTGATCACATTTGCAGTCTTCCCCAACCGGCTGTCCTCCAGGTGTGTTGAACTACAATTCCCATCACCCCATCATTGGGAAGGCTGGGGATGATGAGAGTTGTAGGGCAACACACACTGAGGCTGCTGGCGGGAGAAGACAGGATTTTAGTATTCCCTTTGGTTTCTGAAGCACCCAGTGTCAGTGTCACCTATTTCTAAGACATCTTGTGTACCAGAACGCAAAACCATCTCCAAAGCTGTGCTGGTAATCCTTTACCACAAGCACAGCTTTGAGAAGTAAAGCGTGCCTTCCCTTTGGGCAATCAAATGAATGGTGAAGTTTGTCTTGAGGTCAGAAGTTTGATTCACCCAGCCACCTTAACCTGATCTTTCAAACAGCAAAGTCCTGTTTTGTTTTCTGGTTGCTTGTTTTTTTTAAAAAAACAATCCATATTAGAGCAATATCTTTATGAGGCCAACCCAAGGTCAAAAAGCTTGTAGTGTGCAAGCTTTTGAGTTCTTCAGAGCTTCATCAGGCTAGGTGCTAAATAAAGCAAGGGTGGGGGGAAAGGGGGAAATGCTGGCTGATGCTAAAGCAGTGGAGTCTGCATTTTGTCAGGGTCTTAAGATTGAATGTGGGAGGAGCTGGCAGAAATTAAAATTGGGCTCTGCTAGGTGCTGCAATGATTTCTGGGAGCACCGGGAATGTCCCTAGGGCTTCTGGGATGAAGGAACAAAGAGTGGCAGCGGGAACCTGAACCCAGCACAGCATTTCCTCCATTTGTGTCCTCTGAAATGTTCCTCTGGCTGAATAACAAGGGGGCGGGTGCTTTCTGTTAATACAGGTGAGGACACGCCCTCCCATACCCTTGTGTTCCCCCATCTGCTGCCTGATGTGCCAAAGCTGGTGTCAAGGGCTCCTTGGAGGGCTCTCAGTCTAATCCAGTAGCCAAGTCCAGACACAGACAAAGGGATTATTTTCAAAGCTTTATTCTTCTTTTACAACTTAACAGCTCTACAGGTAGCAACTAGATCTGAGCAGCAGCATCCCTATGCCCTAAGTTAGAACAGTTGGTCCCCGTTCGAAGGGCAATTACTGGCAGACCCCTGAATATAAAGACTAGGGAGAATCCCTCCCCTTTTCCCTTGGATCCTCTGGGCACAACCGTTCTTTGAGCGCAAACCATTTGGAGCCGCTCTCTGCGTCTGTGCCTGCGCCGCGCATCCCCCCCAGTCTGCTATCTGTGCTGAGTCACTCCCTGGACTGCTTTCTAAACTAGGAATGTGGGTGGGAGGAATCTCCGTCAGCTGTTGGTCCTGGGAAAAAAGGAGCGCGCTCCTCTCCCGAAGGAGCGACTGCTCTTCCTCAGCATCAGAACTACTCTGGGATTCTATGGGCTCAGTGTCCACCCTGACAGCTGGTTCATAATGTTGCATCACTGCAGCTCATCATTGGCTGATATCACTGCACTGCCAAGCGCAGCTCTTGCCAGATGTGGCGTAAGGTCATGACCAGAATGTCATATAGCGGAGAAGAGGTTGAGAGGGTCAGGGCTTGACATGACTAAAGCAAACAGCCTCCCGAAATTCTCCATGCTATTTGTGGACAGAGACCTTGATTGGGGGGATGAGGGGGGGGATGGACAATTTCACCAAAGTTCTCCAGCAGGAGGAGAAATTCTCGACAGTTTCTCACAGGCAGGGCTCACAATCGGCAGAGGCTATAGCACAGCTTCCCTCTTTTTTCCTAAGGGTTTTTGGCTCTCCCGTGCTGCCACTGCAAGTGGCAACAGCATCAACCCTGTTGGCTGCCCGGCCCCCATTTTTCATCCACCACAATGCAGGTGTGAGGGGGGCAGTGTTGTGCCCAGCTCCAGGGAAGAGGTGGAGCTAGTGATGTGCCACAATCTGTCCTCCAACTTTCTGAACATTTTCTTCCCCCATGAGAGAGGCTTCCATTGTTTGGCTTCATTTCCAGGGTGTTATATAATATTTTTTGTCATGTTTTTGAGTTTGCCTAATCACTGCAAGGCAGCTGAGGGTGCTGTGTGTGTGTTTTCTGTTTATTACACCTCTCTCCATTGCTCTGCAGCCTCCCTGGCTGCCTGCGCTTTCTGATCTGAAAAAGCCCTGTGGGAGAGATTACCTCATAGTGTCTCCCCCTTGGGTTTAATTGAAGTGTGGGAAGCCAAGGAGGCTACAGGCTGCCAGAGAGACGATTGTAAAATGAAAGACAGGACAACTCATACACTCTCCTTGGTCACCTCCTAAGCAAGGCAAGTCCAAGAACTCTGAACCCAACCTATGAGAATTTCTCTGAAATGTTCTTCTCCTTTGAATTTCTTTTCTATCAAATTGTATGAGAATGTTCAGGGAAAAAAATTCGGCACAGCACTAGAAAAGATGCACAGATTTAATGTCAATTCAAGTTGCCTGATTTTGATCTCTTATGTGTGTCCGGCCTCTGTACATCTCAAGTACACAGGGCTACCACACTATTGAAGTCTTTCTCCTGCTTGGCTTCTTACAGTGTCTGGTGTAAGGCAGGGGTGCGGAACCTTAGGCCCAGGAGCCAAATCTGGTCCAACCTGCCCCCCTGGGCATGCTCAGAAGGCTCCAGCCCTTCCCCTGGCTCCAGCCCTGCCCTTGGCTGGTGATGGTCTCCCAGTTTTGGTGAACTTTTTTCCCCATTCTAAAAGGTTGAAATGCCTTTCGTCAGGCTTAGTTACTGGCAGTAATTGCTTTAAGCTTAAATATGCTGGGGGGGTGTTTTGTTTTTTGTATTTTGGCCAAACCCCTCTTGCCTTGGGCTCCTCCCACCACTGGAATGTGAACCCCCCCCCATCCAGAGCTTCTATGGAATAAAATTCAGTCCTCAAGCCGAAAGAGATTCTGCCCCCCTGGCATAGGGGTTGAGTGTTGGACGTGACCTCAGAAGACTGAGGCTCAAATGTGATCACTGGGTGAACCTGGGCCAGTCACTTTCTCATATTCAGGGCGACTTGCCTCGCACAGTCGTAGTGAGGATAACATGAGGTGGGTAGCATCTACATTGCCCTGAGTTCTTTGGAGGAAAACCCCCCAATCTTTTCTTTCAAAGAAGGCATTTATAAGAACATAAGAAGAGCCCTGTTGGATCAAACCAAGGGTCCATCTAGTCCAGCATTCTGTTCACACAGTGGCCAACCAGCTGTTGACCAGGAACCCACAAACAGGACATGAGCACAATAGCACCCTCCCACCCATGTTCCCCAGCAACTGGTTTACATAGGCTCACTGCCTCTGGTACTGGAGGTAGCACACAGCCATCAGGACAAGTAGCCATTGATTCACCTATATTCACCTGTATGCACAATAATTCTCTCTCCCTCTTCCCTGCCCCTCTCTTTCATATGTTGCAGGCCATAAATGTCCAGTGGACCAAAGAGAACAGTTAGAAGAGACCCTTCCTCTGGTTCTGGGCTTGATCTTGGGACTGGTTATTGTGATAACCCTCGGTGTTTACCATATCCATCTCAAAATGACAGCGAATCAAGTCCAAATTCCACGGGACAGATCTGAGTATAAACATATGGGATAGCTGGTGAAGCCATGGATCAGCTGAAGCAAAAGCACTTTTTTCCTCTTAGGCAGGGTCTCCCCCATGATCAGATGATCAACTGTGTAATGACCAAATGGAGAGGGTAGGGTGGGGTGGGGTGGGGTGGGGGGTAGGAAGCAGCCATTTCTCAAAAGTCAGTGCTTAGAGCAGAGGGAGAGCCTTTGCTCCCTTGGAGAACCGTCAACACAAAAGTCAGCTTTGCTTCTACTTTCGACTCCCTTCCCATTCAAGTACTAAGGGAAGACATTGGGATGAAAGTGTATGTTTTGCTGTGAGAACTGATTGAGGTGGTGGTGATGACGATGATGAGATATGGCAGAAATGGGAAGCCTGTGCCCCACCCAGATGTTGGACTACAACTCCCATCATCCCCCTCCATTGACCAAGCTGGCTGGGGATAATGGAGTCCAGCAACATCTGGGAGGCCCCAGGTTCCCCATCCATGATATATTGGGTGAGATTCAGAGATCCTTGAGTGGAGTTCTGCTCATGGGGCAGTATCCAATGTGATACGAGTGCTAGAGTAAGGGACATTGTGCTACAACAAGTGACCTGGAGCACAATGCCATAGCATTAGCTGGTGCAACGGGTTTGCCAGGGAATCCATGCGCACCAGCTAACGATATTAGGGGTCCTTTACGTTAGCAAAACATAATCTATGCTAGTGCTTCTGTCCCATTGGATACTGTCCATTGAATGCTCTTCACTTATGGAAGTGGTGCAGGGCAGGGGGGATTTTTGGCTGGTATCCCCTTCCTCCTGCAACACCTAGCATCCCTTGGAAATTGGACTGGAATGGTTGGGGAACCCTCCAGAACAGTGTGGCTGCAGGGGGAAGAAGAAATGAGCACAACTCACTTCTACCTCTTCCATGGGCAGACGGGGGGGGGGGCTTGGCTGGTTTGGAGCGTCTTCCTCAAACAGAAGGACACCTTCCATTCATGGCAGGGCTGCTCTGGATCCAAGGCATAGTCCTGAATCCCAAAAGCCCAGAGAACATGCCTACAGAAACAAAGAAATGGGAGGAGCAAGGGATTTAGGACAGCCCCCCTTGAACACCCATTCCTGTTGGAAAAATGTCACTTCGAAGGAAAAACACACACCAGCCAGCCCCTGCTTACCTGATATTAAGTCCTTAGGGTTCCACTGCAGCTCATCTCGACTGAAACTCTATTTTGATAAGATGAAAACAAAAAACAAGGTTCTGTGGTTTTAGCCTGAATTTTTTTGTTTGTTTTGTTTGCTTTTTGGGAATGCTTTAGCACCAGAACAACTTTATGGTTGTTGCTGCTGAAAACATAAAGAGTGTCATGCTATTGTAATAACCCAAGTGAGAAATGCTTCCGGGCCAGACACCTTTGCATGTGCTGTGATTGAAAAATGCCAATTGCTACATGATGATTTTGTAAGACCGCAGTGACAAAATGTTCATCTTACTATGCAGATAGATACCTTCAGGTGTTCTAAATATATACGTGTAAATATCTATATGGGAAAACTCAATAAATCCTAAATTATGTTGCTTAATGCACAGTATTTTTAAAAATCTTATACAAATATATATATGTATCATATTTTATTGGCATTCTTATTCATTTGGAAATGACCTTTGCTTCTGTACAAATAATGAGATGCAAATAAAATGTTGGAAGATTCTGTAAAAGAGTGCACTGTATTAGTAATGCCTCCAGCAGAGGGAAGGAGGGAGTTTGTTGGGAGAAGCTCGCCCTGATCCAGGTCATTGCACATCCATGGTGTGTGGATAGTGCTTAAGGTCACAGTGCGATACCCACTTACCTGGGAGGAAGCCCCACTGAACTCATTGAGACTTATTTCTGAGTAAACATGCATAGGATTGCAATGTAAAAGAGGAAGGTTTGGTCTCATCTGTGTCAATCACATCCACCAAGTTCAATGGAGCCCTGATGAGCATCTAATGCTCCTGCAGATCTCACTTGTTGGGTTAGGCTAGTTTGCCTTTGGGTCATTACTGAGTGGAGGCTGGTGGCTCCGATTTCAGTGGGCTGTGAACCCATTCTGGGTTTCAGTCAGAACCAGCCAGAATTCTAAAGGAGCTATCCAAGATGCTGAACCCTATCCCCAAAATAGCTTCAGCACCTTGTATAGCTCCTTTAGGGTTCTGGCTGGTTCTGACTGAAACACAGAATGCATTTCCACCCCACCAAAATCAGAGCCACCAAACTCCACTGACATATATTAATAGTGTGTTATCACCATAGTTAGAACTGGCCACATCTCTTTCTTAATAAGCCGGAGTCCTCTGAAAACTCAGATATTGTTCCGGTTATGCATTCTCTAGGACAGGGGTGGGCAGACTTCTGGCTTACAGGATCTACTTTTTTTTAAATTATTTACTAGAGCTAAATAACAGAGATCCACCAGATTCACCTGGTGCAAAAGTCATACACTTAAAATGAACGAATTCTGAACCCAGGCATTTGTTCTGAGTACCAGAACTGAACAGAGCTCACAATCCTTCCACAGAAAAATCCACTCCTGGTTACCCCAAGCATTTTTCATTTTGGCAGTATAATTTAGGGAGATTCATTTTGTTACTGCTGTTGTTAAACCATTGGGAATCAGAAATCCTTGCCAATCTACTGCAAATTATTCAGAGATCTGAAGTAGATCCAGATTTACTTTCTGCCTATCACTGCTGTAGGATAACAACAACAACAACTTGTGGACATTGTGACTGTAAAACTTCTGCATGTGATATATTATTTGCACTCAGTAATCTGATTTTGTTTGTAAAACTTTCTCTCTCTCTCTCTCTCTCTCTCTCTCTCTCTCTCTCACACACACACACACACACACACACACACACGTAATCTGGATTCTGACCATGATTGCTGGTTTTTCAAAAAACCTTCCCCTGTACTATTTTCCCACTGAATATTGCCTCTTGAGCTGTTCTTTTCCCCCTGAAGGTGCTGTGCAACAGGTAAACAGTGCTGGGGAAAGGGTAAAACTGCCCTCCCTCTGTGTAGTGGTCCAGATCTGGATCATGGTGCCCCAAGGCTATGTCACGCTAAGAAAGAGACATGGCTCAAACATTCTACTAATATAAAGTGTAGTTCGGATCTTTGACGGAGATGTATTTTTGGGAAGGAGTGTTTTTTAAAAAATAAATAAATAGTTCAAAACAGCAAAATGCACATTTTTACACAAAACACACACAACAAGAAGAGTAGAAAAAGATTTCAAACCTAAATGATTACTCTAAACAGAAACAGAGGTTTCTAAGGGTAAGACATGTTGTGAATCCAGACTGATATTTACAATAATAATATTTAGTATTTACATCGCATTTTCAGGTGCCTTGCATACCTTGTCTTGTTGTCATTTTTCCAACAACAGCCCTGTAAGGTATGCCACTTTTATTCCCATGCTGCAGATGTGAGTCTGGCAGACACTGGCTTGCCTAAGGCCACCTAGAGACATGTTTGAGGCAGAATTTGAACCAGGGGCTTCCTTCTTCCTAACTCAGCCTCTTTGCCATTACACTACTAGGGATGTACGAAACACCTACCTGACTCCGCGCCAGGCAATCCATGTGGGGGGGGAGGCACTCTGTCCCTCCCCCCGGAATCCTCGACGGGGGGGAGGCACTCCGTCCCTCCCCCCAGAATCCTGCCCGGCTGGCTCCGCTCCACGGCCAAGCCGCAGAGCTGCCAGCCAGCTCCGGCCGCCCACAGCCGGACATCCGGCCACTGGGCAGCCCTGCAGGGACGCAAATGGCAGCTGTCGTAGCTGCCGCCATTTGCGTCCCTGTATTGAGCTGTGATAGGCTATGTAAGTATTTACGTAGCCTATCACAGCAGGGGGAAAAACCCTAGCATACACAAATGGCGGTAGCTGCTGCCATTTGCATACGCTGGGTTTTTTTCCCCCTGCCGTGATAGGCTACGTAAATACTTACATAGCCTATCACAGTAGGGGGGGGGAAAACCAGCGTATGCAAATGGCGGTAGCCGCCGCCATTTGTGTATGCTGGGGTTTCCCCCCCCCCCGCTGTGATAAGCTACGTAAATACTTATGTAGCCTATCACGGCCTCTGCAGGGACGCAAATGGCATCCCTGCATTAGCCATGATAGGCTACGTAAGTATTTACATAGCCTATCACGGCTATGAAGAAGAGGAAGCGAATGACGCCACAGGACGGCCGCCATTTGCAAAGCAGCGTGGATGGGAGCAGGTAAGTGCTCCGTTTCACACGCCTTTCGTGGGCTGGGGGTGGCGGGGTCTTCATCCTGCGTACCTTTCATGGGTTGGGGGGGGCGGGGGCTTCGTTCTGCGACGGATTTCGGGTGGCCGAATGCACTGGCATTCGGCCTCACCGAGATCCGTCGCAGAATTCTCTGACATCCCTACACTACACTACACCAGCTCCATGCTAAAGGCAGGGTTGTCTTGTATGGATGATGCTCCTGAAAAAAGGCAGGCAACAGAAACATGAAGTTTATCCAGTCTTGGTTTTTAGGTATTCTTTATTTTAATCATGTCTACCCCACTTTTCTTTCTCAGCTTTTAGTTGACTTACAACTAAAATGAAATACAAAGCCACAGAATACAAAGACAAACACAGAACTGAGGGCATTTCTACACTAGCATAAACTCCTGCATTTAAAATGGGGCTTTCTGCTTCTGTTTTAAATGCAGGATCACCATTGATTCCCTTTGCATGTGCTTCCTTTCCCCCCTCCCCTTCCCTCCTCCTTCTCCCCGTATCTGAGCCTTCCATTATCTTTCATTGATTTCGCTTCTCTTCTTGCCGCTTTAACTGTTTTGACAGAGGAAACTGAAGCGGAACACAACGGGGTAATTTGATAGCTCATTATCTGCAATCTATTTAAAAATGGAACAAAGGGCATTTAGTGCAAGAGGGTCACCGCGTCATGTAAAGAGCCCACAAATGTCCATGAAGGAGCAATCTTGATCGCAGGATAAAAGCTCCATGTGATGAGGCCCTGAGACAACATACAAGTTCCCTCTCAGCTAAAGATGGTCAAACGCTCTCAGGCTCTCTTTGGGTTGACATGGAAATAGGAAACAAATTGGTTCATTTCCTGAGGCAATCCAAGGATATTAGGAGATGAAGACCCTCCCCCCTCCCATCCCTGCCAGGTCCTCAGCCTGCAAAATACCCTCCTCAGCTTCCCTTTGTTCAGTCCTTAAGTCATGTCCAACTCTTCGTGACCCCATGGACCATAGCACGCCAGGCCTTCCTGTCCTGCGCTCTCTCCCGGAGCGTGCTCAAGTTCATATTCATTGCATCGGTGATGTTATCTAGCCATCTCATCCTCTGCTGTCCCCTTCTCCTTTTGCCTTCGATCTTTCCCAGCATCAGGGTCTTTTCCAGGGAGTTTTCTCTTCACATTAGGTGGCCAAAATATTTCAGCTTCAGTATCTGTCCCTTTACTTACTTGCAAATGGGGGCTGCAGTGGTGGCAGCAACAGTATTTGGTGACCAGGGCTTTCCCTTCTCATGCCATCATCTGGAAGTGCTGCAGAAGACATCAGGTCTGAATTGTTTGCTTAGAAGGCCCACTCGCCAAAAGCACCACAGTCTTGTTGGGCGGGGTAAGTCTCATTTTGTTATCCCCTATTACCATGCTATGTCTGATGAGCCACCATAGGTTGGCTAAGAAGCTGCATTCAGCTTTGCAGGGCAAATATTGTACTGAGAATCGAGTTCTGGGGTCTCCAGAGTTGTGCCAGTAGGCACTAATGTGTCCATAGACACCTCTCTTGGCACCCACCAGGCTCCCTGCCCCCTCCTGATTGTTATATTTCTTAACGCTTTTTAAAATTAAAAATATATTTTTTAAAACTGGAAGGGTGACAATGTCTTTATTTGGGTCCAAAAGAGTTGTTTTAGAACTCAGCACCACATCTGCTTTGTACTTAGAGTCTTGGGCAAGTTACTTTTCTTTTTATCTCACCAGTTTGCCATCTGGGAAATGAGTGTTCTCTGACCAGCCATGTCCAACATGGCAGCCATTTTATGAATGCGCAACCCCCATGGCAGCCATTTTGTGAATGCGCAACCCCCATGGCAGCCATTTTATGAATGCGCAACCCCCCATGGCAGCCATTTTGTGAGAGCATCCATGACACACTCTCAAAATTCCAAGTGCACTCACAGATTTTAAAAGATTGGGGACCCCTGAGCTAGATTATTTATCTTTCTGGAATGATGGGACAGGGGCACATGTACTTTCTCCCGCTAGCTATTTCATGGTTGCTGGAGCTTAATGAGTGGGGATTGTTTTTGCTTTTCCCCTTGAGATTTATCACACACACAGTTCCTAAAGAGAAAACACACAGGCACGCACATGCACACACACTACAGTAAGCTCTGGTCCAGTAGGAGGGTAAGTTTTCAGAACCATCATCCAAATTTCTGTCCCTATGACTCGGTTGAAGCTGATGGCTCCAATCTCCTGAAGGCCCCAACCAGGTAGGAGGTTAGTTTGCTGTATGTTTGGGGCAGGGGTGTGTGTGCTCTTGTCCACACAAGTCCTGACAGAAAGAGCCGCCATCTGTAATTTACAAATTGCTAGGCTGAGGAGCGACTCAGAGGCATCTTTCAAGCCGGTTCCCTTCCTACTGGGGCATAGCAGCCTGGACCCTGTATGTGCCCGCAAGCATCTAGAGTCTCCAGCTCAAGCTCCCGTAAACACACGTAGACAGTCTGACAACCAAATTCTAGAAGGTGGCATAGCAGTGCAGTTGTTGTTGGCTATTTGAGGCTGTAGAACAGCAGTGAGTGACCTGCGGCCGTCCAGATATTGTTGGAATACAGCTCCCATCATCCACACTGGCTGGGGCTGATGGGAGCTGGAGTCAAACAGCATCTGGAGAATTGCAAGTTGCCCACCACTGCTAGAAATATATATGTACAGCTATGTCTTTATTTTATTTTATTTTATTTTATTTTCTGTTTGGGTGCTGCCATGACTCTGAAAACCAAAGTGCAGATACCACTGCCCAAATTGGCTTGAGGACTGAGCTGATTAAGCTGGGATGTCGATGTTACATTCAGTGGAAGCTGGTGGTTCCGATTTCAGTGGGGCTATGGTATCCACTCTGGGTTTCAGTCAGAACCGGCCAGAACTCTAAAGGAGCTTTCCAAGGTGCTGAACCCTATCCCCCAAATATGTTCAGCACCTTGGATAGTTCCTTTAGAGTTCTGGCCGGTTCTAACTGAAACCCAGAATGGAACCTCAGCCCCACTGAAATTAGCGCCACCAACCACCATTGATTACACTATAGAAGAGATGGGCCATTGCCACTGCTTTCATCATAAGAGGCACCCAGCCTGCCCACCCACTTGCAAGTTTGCTTGGGGAGGGGGGCAAACCACCAAGAGCAGCCTGCCTGCCCTCCCCTCCCACCTGACGCTGGGCCTGGAATTGGGCTCATGTGTATGACCATCAGTGTCTGCTCCTGGTCAAGATGCCCCCTTCATTGCTGTTGCTGCTGCCCACTGGATTGCCCTGGGCCCAACATGCACACCATGTAGGGTGCTCCTGTCACTGGCCACTCGCTTTGAGAGGGCAAGGGAAGGGGCGGCAACAGAAAAGAGAAGGAACCTCAGGGTCGAGGGCTTGTCAGTGGTCCCACTGCTGGCATGTGGCCCTTGGCAGATGCCCCAACATGCTGCCCCTGAAATCATGCCCTGAGCATGAAATCAGCCCTGAGCATGAGAGTAGAACCACCCCAAAAAAGTAAAGGAAGATGCAAATCTGAGAGAAAGTAACGATCCATCTATGACAGTGGAACTTAGCTGCTGGTTTGTCATTTGCCCCGAGCCTTCACACAACACTGCCAGATACAAACCAAATCTGTCTATTGGTGCATGAAATATGCAAGTTAAAATCCTTTACCACAGCAGAATTGCAAACATGGATATTTTTATTTGCACATGGAATTTCCTCACAGAATTGTTCGGTGGGCACAAAACTTTTTAAAGATGGCAATGCCTTCTAATGAACACAATGGATACTGCTGAAACCACGGATCAGAAAATAACAGATACTCCCCGCCCCCATTTTAAACTTTAAAATGTGTATCATTTTATAACAATTACTTTATCTAAAGATCAGAAGCTTTATTTTGCTCTTAATGGTTTTACTTTTTAACACTATCACTGTTAATTTTTTAAGCCCAACTCCTTGGCTTAAACAGAAACATGTTTTGTAGACTTTCTACTCTGGATCAGTGATTTGTTCTGACATGATCTCGGATGAGTGCTGATCTCTGCCCACAGAAAACTTATTCTAGCAGTAGCAGGACTCCTTTGTATTTGTCATACATTATTTCTTCGGATAGAAAGACCGATCTCCTTTTGAAATAAAGGCAAGTTTCAAAGTGTACCGGGGTGGTATTCTGCGTGAACTTTCCCCCGTGGGAGGGGCTGTCGCTCAGTGGCAGAGCAGCTGCTTTGCGCCCAGACGGTTCTAGGTTTAGTTCTTGGCACCTCCAGGTAGGTGACTGAAACCCTGGAGAGCCATGACTAGTCAGCGTGGACCAGGGCTGCACAACTGCTTTGGCTCTGAGGGCTGCATTGGTCAATGCCAGGGAGCATTGACACTTCTTGCTAGCAAAAAAAAAAAAATCTGAGGAAGCCTATCCCGTGCCAGCCAATATCACTTCAGTTGGGACACAAGACAGTGGAGTTTGGGGCCATCTAAATTAATGTTTTTAGGGAGCAGGGCTCTCAATTAGGAGTTGCAGCCAGATGTAGTCAGAACTAGAGTTAGTCATAATTGATTGATTGCAATAACACTTCTTGCTAGCAAGGGAATCACTTCCTCATCTCCCGTCTCTGATGAGAACTCCAGATAGGGCTGCTGCTGCTGCAAATACAGGAGTGGGGGGACCAGTGGGCTGCTAGAAATGGCTTGGCGGGCCACCCTTTTTGCACCCCTGGTGTAGGCAATGTTAACTGAAGCAGTGGTCTGGTTTCAGATAAGGCAGCTTCCTCGCTCAGTCAGATTTCTATTTGGGTAGTGTAAGTTGAGGGGGCATGGGGGGGCGTGTTAGGCTGAATGACGTTTCAAGGCTCCCCCCACCACCACCAGTATGTGCAGCAAGAGTGAGTTGGTGCTGGAACCAAGCCTGAAAGCAGCAGTGGGATGAACTGCTTCCTTCAGGAAATCCTGTGGCACTGTGGGTTCCCCTAGAAATCTGATGGGGAACAGGAATCCACTGGAGAGTGAACCCCCATCTTATGCTCAGCCTGTATATTTGTGTAAATAAACCTTATACCACAGAAACACCTTCAAAGCTCCAGTGGCCTCTTTCTCAGGAAAGCAAACCTGGATCAAATGCCTGCATCTCAGGAGTCCTCAGAGCTTGGGGGGATTGGGGCACAGAAATTGTAACAGTATTATTATTGGCTTGCTCCTGATGAAAAGCAGAATACAGCCAACATAAAGAACATTCTGATTTTGATTCATTCTTCTTGCACCGTAATTGCAATCTGAGGAAGCCTATCCCGTGCCAGCTAATATCACTTCAGTTGGGACACAAGCCAGTGGAGTTTGGGGCCGTCTAAATTAATGTTTAATTAATTAATACAAATGGGCAAAGGCAGATTCAGATCTACAGAAAGATCTCAGTGATTTGCAGTATATCAGCCAGGTTTTCTAATGCCCAATTGTTTAACTATGGCAGCAAAAGAATGACTCTTCCCCACATGTACCCTAAATTATATTGCTGAAATGAAGGAAGATTGGAGTAACCAGTGTGAGATGTAATGTAATGTAATTACAATAAATGTAATGATAAATAAAAATAACAAATAACCAGGACCTGATTTCTGTGCGGGATGATTTTGAGTTGTGTTCAGTTATGGCACACAGAACGAATTCACGTGCTCAGAATTTTTTTACTTCCAAGTTATTTTTTTTTCCTTACAGATTCTGGTAGAAAAAAAAGTAGATCCCATAAGCCTGACGTCTGCCTGGCCTCTGGATGCCTCTCTGCTGGTATTCAGTCTGAAGCTAGGTCATGAAGCTCAGGGCCTGTTTCACTAGCTCGTAAGATCAAGGCATTTGTTCCAAATGAAAGGCATTTGTAGGCGAGGTGTAAGATTGAACACCAAAATGGGATTCCCTTGGAAATTATTTTGTAACCTCAATAGCCAGTGGAGATATGTACTTCTCTACAGCCTTGATAATCATCTAAAGCAGCCGTCCCCTACCTGGTGGCATCTAAATGTTTTGCACTTCACCTCCCATTATCCCCAGCCAGAATGGCCAATGATCAGGAATGCTGGGAGTTGTAGTCCAAAACATCGAGAAGGCACAAGGTTGGGGAAGGCTGATCTAAAGCACTAACAGCAGAACTCTATATGCATGTCTACTCAGAAGTAAGACCCATTGAACACAGTGGGACTTACTCCTGAGTAAACGTGCATATAATTGCACTGCACCAGTGCATGATATGCAATTTGAAGCGGCATTACTCTATGTGTTTGCTTTTCTGGCTTGGATTTTTTTTTTTAAGGTATATTTGTAAAGCAATAAAGGACTGGCAAATCTGTCTAGAATCAGCAGCCTTCTAATTTCTTGTTTTGCTTCTCTTTAATTACAATAAGTAATGGCCAACTTATTTATGAAAAAGAAACCCCTCCACAATGCAAAATGATCTAACCAGATATGTTAGATTTAGTGTCAGATTTTTTTTTCAAGTGAAGTCAGTAACAGCAACAACAAAAAAGTTGGAAAATACATGGCTGTCATAGTATGCATAATTTAAAATAATAATAATAAATAAATATCTCCATCATTAAAATAATCATGAAGCACTTATAAAGGCAAATCTCTATAGGCCTATGGTAAACATGCAAATCTATCCAACGAGCAACACAAAATTGGTTGTAGTAGTTACTGCTGAATTAACATTCCAAAAGGGTTTAGACAGCATTTTTCCCTGTATGGCAAACACATCAACATAATCTTACACAACACTTCAGTTTAGACATGGAAAATGCCCACTCACTGGCTGGACTTGCTTGGACTTGTTGAGTTCGTGTTTGACTTCCGAAACCTGAATATAGATAACGAAGACTGATGTTGTGGCACTGGAATCGGCACAGACAAAAAGAAAGAAATGTCCATATTGCTAGCTGAGAACAATCATTAACCCTTCCTCCTGGATGTGAGTTGGGTATGGCTCCATCAATGATGTGAAAATGACCCTTGTGAACTGTGTTGCAGGTCGCTGTGCATGCAGCTGGGGTTTTTGGTCTACTTTTGCACGCAAACATGGCAGCTGCTAACATGCAATCCACACAAAATTAGAACTGCACAACTTGGGTTGGATCCAGGATTGGCCTTCCACAAGTGAAAGGGAGCTTTTGCGAGAGGACAGGATCCACCTGCATAAGGCCCCTCCACCTAATTCTTGGGGATGCCCCCCCCCCGCTCCCCACACAGCACAGATCACCCCATTCAGCAGGATCTCCTGACTATCTGTGTGGCATTTTCAGGAGGCTGGAGAGGCTACACTGGGATGAAGGGGGTCAGGAAGTCCACTTCCTCCAGGACAGTTGATCCACTGTAAATCAGCTCCAACCTCATGCGGCTGACTCACCGAATAGAACACTCCATTCACTGGGTTGGATCCTGACTTAGTCACACTTAGAGTAGACCCATTGGAATCAATGGGTCTTATGTTAGTCATGACTTTCTTAAGTCCCATTCATTTCAATGGGTAGGTAGGACCAAGAGTGCAATCCTAAGCAAGTTTAGACAGAAAAAAGTCCTACAACTCCCAATATTCCCAGCCAGCCATGCTGGGAATTGTAGGGCTTTTTTCTGTCTAAACATGCATAGGATGGCACCCTAAGTCAGTATCCAACCACTGTGTACTGTGGTTTGCTATATGCTTTAATACCTCCTTTTCTGCAGACTGGGGCAGGTAGGAAAAACAGGTGGTGCATTGAGCCCCTGGCAGGGCACAACCTGCCACTGGTGGTAAGCGGCATTTGGTTTGGTGATCACGAGTTGCGTGGGCCTGTCCTCAACATAGGATGGTAGCAGGGTTGTGGGAGTTTGAATGTAAGTAAACTCATCCAGCTGAATGCACATGCAGTAAGGCAGGCATGGGAACTCAAGGGTCAGATATGGACCTGAGCCTAGTTTCATGCAGACCTCAGCCCACTTCGTAAACCCTGCCAACTTTGGCTCCACCCACTGTGGCTCTGGCCACACGCACTCCTGGAATGCAGACCTCTGACAGGCTTTGACTGAGGTAAAGTGGAACTTGACGGGAGACGGGTTTCCCCCTGCTGTAGCAAGGCGTCACTCAACTGCATTGACTGCTGACAATATTCAAGACTGACGTAACACACTTAGGGCACAATCCTAGGCATGTTTAGACAGAAAACGTCCTACAGCAAGAAAAAGCAGGACTTTATTTCCGTCTAAACGTGAATAGAATTGCCCCCTTAGAGTTGGCAGTAGCTACCAAATGGCACGCTTACCTCTTGACCAGCAAGCCTCCACCGTGCTGTTTCTGTGGTAGCTGATCATCTGCTACCGCTGCACACAAGTTGCCATGTCCATTCGATAAAATATGGATATGTGAAGCCACCCTAGGACGAGTACCTGCGTATTTTGCAAGAACAGGACTGGAATCCTTAAGCATTGTTTCAAGGGGAAAAGGGATCTAGCATTGCCCAGCAATTTGAACGTTTGCAAAATGAAGACATATGTTGGACTGGCACGGTTGAGAAGTTCTTGTCAACATTCTGAATGGCTAGCGTGTGTGCGTGTTCAAAAGGGATAAAAAAGTAGGAAAGATCTCGCTCAAATGCTTGGTAAGTTACACCTATCACCTCTATTAGCACGATCACTATGACATCAAAGTACTGTAAATTATCAAAAGCGATGTACAGAAAATTACAAATTCATTTCAAAATACATCACACTGCTACCACTGAGATAAAAAGTGCGTCTTCTTTTGTTTTTTGTTATCAGAAAAGGTGTCCTTCTGAAATAGAAGTGCTGTTTTACTTTGATTTTAAATAAAACCCTGGCGTTCCATCTGGGTTGTGCTACAAGGTTCCCTGCCCAGCCCCCTGCAAGTCGGGTTTGTAGTAACATCTTTCTGCTTTAAACGTTGCTAGGCTAAAGCCAGGGACTGACTGTGGAAGGTGCATCTCACGCTGGAGTATGAGCCGTCAATGTGTCTTGTTTCCAAGGAAAGAAATATCTTCATAAACCTGGAGAAGTTTCCTTCATTGTGTGTTGAGCCATATCAGCAGTGGTACATTTCTAGACTCACTGGTGCTTTCTGCTGACTCGGCAGTTTTCATCCCGCTTCTGTGCAGACTTCCCCAGAGAGTAATAAAAGCTGCTGAATTCAGTGGTGCCTGTACTGCCTCATGAGAGGCACTATGCAAGAAGGAGGCCCAGCCAGTTTCAGAAACGGGTGTCTCAAGAGTTCTTGTGCTGTTCCCCTTTGCGAAGGTTCCCTCACCAACATCAAGTCTAGAAAGCCACGGAGTACTGACGAGACCTAGAAAAGCCAAAATGGTATTGTGAAGGAAGTAACATATAAATGATCAGCACTGCACCCTTAAATCATTAGATAACAGTACATAGCGTTGACATGGCACTTTCAAATGTGCAAAAGCTTTGTAAACATTATCTGAAGCCTATTCTAGACATGAAGGTGAGAAATGAAGATGCAGAATGAAGATGAGAAATAGATGGTCAAGTCCTGAGGTGGGACAGTAGAGTAGAAATGTTACAAGTAATCGAAAAGAGGTGTTTGTAACAGTGAATACCTTTGAAAGATTATGCATGAGTATACGTGTTTGCTCACTGCTTTCCTTGTCCCCACAAGGCCCCCAAACATGCCTGGGGCAGGAGAAAAGGGAGGCAGGCTCCAGCTCCTTGGCAGAACATCACATTCCCATTGAGGAGAGCATGGAGACTACATGTTCCAGCAAGAGATTATGAGAATTTTGTTTAGGTATGCAAATCATGGGATCACTCCCTTTTGCCTGCAATTTGTCCTGCTAAAAAGGGACCCATTTTTTTTGATGGATCACTTTTTGACAATATAAATTGCAGACATGGGTGGGTGGGATATCTGGATTGGGACTGCAGCAGGGGTCAAAGAATTAAAGACCCCTACACCCCCACCCCTGCCCCCACTAAGGGTCCAGTAGAGATTGGGTCCCCTCTGCTTCCTTAGGAGTAAAAAAAGTACATCTTTAACATGTAATTTGGCCTCAGGGCTACAATCTAACATGAAGTTAAGTGATCTTATGGCCTTGGCATGCTAAACTCTTGCTAGTTCCGACAATATTTTTCCCCCAATCTCTTTCCTGTGCATGGTGGGGGAGCTGGGTGCCTAGTACTGCTGGATGTCCATACGTGGGCATAACGTTTAGATAACGTTTAGATAACGTTTAGATAACGTTTAGATAACGTTTAGGGCCTATGCGTGTAGGGCCAGATTGCAGTGTTGATGCCTGCATTTTATCTGAGATATCGTTGGTGGTATTTATGTGTATGCACAAATGCGCCATTAAAATATTCTGCTCACATGTGGGGATCCAGCAGGACAGGAAGGTGCAATTGAGGTAGAATATTGTCTTTATTTATTTATTTTTTATTTATTACATTTCTATACCACCCAATAGCCAAAGCTCTCTGGGCGGTTCACAAAAATTAAAACCACAAGTACAGCATAATTTGTGGGCTGTAGCTCAGGCTACAGCATAACTTCTGGGCTGTAACTGGTCTTCTAGCTTAGATTACGGCCTAAAACAGCCTTCTCCAACCTGGTGCCCTCCAGATGTCTTGGTTTACAACTCCCATCATCTCTGGCCATACAGGCCAGGGCTGACAGGAGTTGTAGTCCAAAATATCTGGAAGGTGCCATTTGGGGAAGGATGGCATAAAAAGGCACCGATTTGGGGTCCTATTTGCCCAAGGAAGTGCTGGAGGGTGAAGATACCTATTAACGAGCACAAGAGTCCATGAAAGCATGAACACTCTCACCTTATGCAGATCCTTCACTCTTGGTGGTAAATTGTCTCGGATTCTGCGCATCGCCTGGAGAGGTGGCTCATTGAAATAAGGAGGCTCTCCATCTATCATTTCTATTACCATGATTCCGAGAGACCAGATATCCACCTGCAATAGACATCCACTTATTACCATGTGAAAGAGAAGGCTCTCTACAGCTAGCCTTCTACAGATGCCTAATACTCATAGTGACGTGGTCCTCTTAATTTTTTTAAAAGACATAGACATAGAATCATAGGGTTGGAAGGGGCCTACAAGACCATCGAATCCAACCCTCTGCTCAGTGCAGGAAGCCTGATTCCCAGGCCGTCTCCCATCCAAGTACTAACCAGGGCTGACCCTGCTTAGCTTCCGAGATCAGATGAGTTCAGAGTGAGCCATGGTTGGCTTGCTTGGTGGGCATCTCTTCTGAGGAACTGATTGCATGGGCTGAGAGACCACACTTTTGGTTTAAGGAATGGCTATGATGATAGTTAATCCCAAACCAAGGCTGTGCTTTTTTTTCACCTGGTGTTTGCTCTCCAGTTGGAAAACATTAGTGTTGCTAGCTTTCATGCATTGAATTGCACTAGGTACCATTGCCCATGCTTGAACTATAAGCATTCTGACCCAAGAAATCCTCTCAAAAACCCTGCTTAGTTGGTGGTTTTATTGATTGACTGAGTTATGAAAATCTTCTTGATCTCTTATTAATTCTCCTGAAATCTCAAAGGGTTGGATCCAGATTTAGTCATACTGAAAGAAGACCCACTGAAACCAATGGGATTTGAGTTAGTGAGGATTAATTTAAGTCCTGTTAGTGTCACTGGGCCTGCCCTAAGTAGGACTACATTTGGATGTAACCCAGGGTTAGATTTTGCAAAGACCTGGTCATGTTTATTCTAGCAGTAACCTTCCTGGAGGTGTTGCTTTCTTGGAAATCTCAAGCAAGCCAATGGAGGCTGGTGTCTGGGGTTCAGTCAGATCCAGCCAGACTTCTAATGGATCTATCCAAGGTGCTGAACCTATTTTGGGGGTTAGAGTTCAGCACCTAGGATTGGTCCTTTAGAAGTCTGGCTGGATCTGACTGAAATCTGTAATGGATCTACAGCCCCACCAAAATCAGAGCCACCAGCCCCACTGAATCAAGCTATGCCTCCCCAGGGCTGTCTGGCCAGAGAGTTGACCCTGATACCTGATTCCCATTCATAATGTATGTTAATAAAGACACTCAAGACCTCAGGACCCCATTGTCCTGCCTGTCCCTTTTGGAAAGGCTTATTGCCGAAACTGAGTGGGAGTACTGCACAAATCCTTTGGAGAGGACTGCATCTGTGGCATGCATGAACAACACTTTATTGTACTTGGCTAGTTATTTTACTGTTAACATGTTGTGGTGCAAATACAATAAACATGTAATTTTTAAGTCAAGAAAAACGTCGCCATAAAAAAGCGCAAGCATGGTAATAAACATTGACACGTGATTTATTCTGCAACTCAAAAATGGCAGGTATAGCAATGAGAAGTCCTTCTCATCTTACACTGCTGTATTGTGTGGTGCATATTTCACTTGCATGGATTTAGTTACCAGTGTGAAATGCACCCATAAAATACATCCAAACGGGCTTATTATGGAGAAAGGGGGACAGCGGGGAGTGTGCAAGCTATTTGCACTGCTATGAGCAAAGATCCCTATTTTGATGCCTTTACAGTCATCTCAATTTCTGAAGCTCAGAGTTTGCATATTTTCACTTTCAGGCCCTCTCTCTTCTTACATGTATATCTCAAGTGGCTTCTTTGCCTGATCATATGAAGTGCAAATATATTGCAGGATTCCTTATGTTGTTAATGGACAATCAAGACTTGCGGCTGGATAGCTAGCAGAGATGTAGTTCATGGGTAGGCGACTGGGTGCCCTCCAGGGGTCACATCCCGATTTAAGCTGGATAAATGCTGCTGATGGAAATGGACTTTCCTTCCCCTCCTTCCCACAGCAGCCCCCTGAAAACGCTACACAGAGGGTCAGGAATCCCTGCTGAATGGGGTGAGATGTGTGTGTGAGGGATCTCGAAAAATTGGGCACAGGGACCTTACGTGAGCAGAGCTCTTCCTCTCATGGAAGGTCCCTTCTTCCCACAGAAGGTCCCTTCCTCTTGCGGAAGGCAGATCCTGGATCCAGCCCCAGATGTTTTGGAATAAAATACCCATCAGCCCCATCCAGCATAGCCAAATGGTCAGGGAGTGTGGGAGTTGTAGCCCAAGCTACCTGGAGGACCCAGGGTCGCCTACCACTGATGTAGCGCAGTCCTAGGCATGTTTATTCAGAAGGAAATACCACTGCATTCAATGGGACCTGCTCCCAGATGTATGTGCATAGGATTGCAGTCTTATTGACGTTATAGTTTCCACCTTCCTTGCAGGACCAGCCCAGAACCGAAAGAACCTTTGGAGGGAAAGGAGGACTATATTGCTAGGCATGTGTGAGAATTTTGTTTCAGTTAGCAAGTCATTGAAACATGCCCCTTTTGCAAATGGAAGTGCATTTTTCAGGAACACCTCATGCATTCCCGAGCTTGCAAACACATTTGAAAAATGTGTATGCATATATATGCACACTTCAAAATGTGGATTTTTCAAAAGATATGCATTTTCACGCTTTAGGCAACGGGGGAAAAGTGCACACTTTGGAATAGAAGAGTGCCTTTCCCCATTTGAATGAACAGAAAAACAGATCGCAAACGAATAAAGGAGTGAGACAAATTGAGCCTTGTAGTGGAGTTCAGAGCATCTCAGCCAACTCAAGCATCCCTGCTTCTCCCACCCTGACCTATTGCTAACCTTAGTACTAACAGGGTTCAAGGGGAATCAGCACATACCACTGACCTGTGGAGGCTGGTGGCTTGGGTTGTGGTGGGGCTGTGCACCCGTTCTGGGTTTCAGTCAGAACCAGCCAGAACTCTAAAGGAGCTCTCCAAACTGCCAAACCTATTTTGTGGATTGGGTCCAGCAACTTGGAGAGCTCCTTTAGCGTTCTGGCTGGTTCTGACTGAAACCCAGAATGGGTGCACAGCCCCACTGAAATCGGAACCACCAGCCTCTACTGCCAATAACGCTCCCAGGACCACCACCCTGGAAGATACCCCACTCGAAGAGGCTGCAGATTTCGAGGAACAAATACACTCTGACGAGTTTCACACACACAGCTCCACACCCACCACGATCTCCCCCAGGAATCCCAGGAGCGGAGATAGCCGTGTGTCCCAACAGAAACGCAGGATCTGAGCCACAGTGTCCATCATGGCAACATGAAGTTGAATGTCCCTGAGCCCTACTCATGAGGAGAAAGACAGACTCCTCATGTGCTCTGGACCAGGGCCCTGAAGTCTGGCCAGAGGGTCAGGGCAACAACCCAAGCTACAGATCTGCTCCGTTAGGAGATGAAGCGGCCCCAGATGTTGCTGGGCTTCTTGCGATGCTGTAGCGGACAGCTCTCTCCAGAACGTCCACATCTCTGGCTCACTGGATGGTTCTTGGCGAAGCAGGATCTTGAGCCACATGGCAGGGACAGTAGAAGAGGGGCTATACTTTGCAGTCGGTCCCCATGGACACCTGCACCATCCCCAGGGATGCCCTTGCACGGAGTAACGTAACATGCAAACGAGTGGCATATTTGTATTTTTGTGGCGATCCTCATGCGACAGCAGCAACAGCTGCTGCAGGACACTGAAACTGCTGCAAAAGGCCGCCAGCGCACAGGAAGCGTTTTTGTCTGTGAAGGGTTAAACGTGCTATGACATATTGAAACGATGTTGGTGTTCGTGGTGCCCAATTACCCTAGCTGTCTGGAGGGTTATACCCATTATGAGCCCCAAAGTGCAGCAGAGGGAGAGGGGAGAAGCAGGGCCACGCCACCCATTCTGCTGAAAGCTCAGCTCCATTGGGATCTGCCCTCCTTCAGCTGTCACCTGACAGCAGCCATTCCATCAGGCTGCAATAAAGGGAGAGATGGGAAGCTGGACTGCACCTTCTGCTCTGCTGGAATACCAGCCTCGTCTGGCTTCTCATCTCCTTGAACTGTTTCCGTTCCAGCTGATCATTAGAAGAACTACTATGTAACTTTTAAGAACTGGTGACTGAATTTGTTCTCCTCTTCCCTCCTCAACCCTTTTTCCTTTTGTGTCATGGCTTTTAGACTGAAGTCTGTGGGCAGGGACTGTATTTTTTATTGATCTTATATAAGGCTTTGGGAGCCTTTTTGGCTAAAGAATGGTGTCAAGGATAACGGCCTCCTTTCCGCCATAAGATCGGGTCAAACTGTCACGTTGGATGTAACCATCTGCAATTGTTTGTAATCTAGAGGCTCCTTGGCCCTTTGCCCAAGGCCAGACGCAGCCCCTGCTACCTGGAAAGTGCCAACAGCTGGAGGTGGTGGGGAGTTCCAGCCTCTTGGAGGCCAGGGCGGTCCACCCAGGGATTGAGCCAGTGATTGGCTGAAGGGAAATCTGTCCCGGGTTACCAAGGCTGGGCTTTAAAAGTGGGCTGAAGTCAAGGCATGGAGTCTCCCTTCATCTTGGTGGTCCTGGTCCTACAGACGGCTGGTCGCTATCCGAGGAGATCAATACTTAGGTATGTAAGGATAGGCCAGGTAAATTTATTATTTTGCTTGGGCGTGCATTCATGAAGCTCTCTGTTTATTGTTAAGTGATTTCGCTTTGTAACCTCTTGTGTAACTTGCTACTTCCATTCTTCCCTTTCCCTCTACCCCTTTATATTGATCTTAATAAACCTTTATCCAACCTTTAGTTGGCGTGGTCTCTCTGCATAACCTCAGTGCTAATTTCAGTGCCTCTTGGTTTATGAGGGTGGCCTAGGGATGTACGAAAGTGACTTACCTTTAATGAAATTTGATTCGAGGTGGGGGGGAGGCACTCCGTCCCTCCCCCCTGAAATTCTGGTGGGGGGGAGGTGCTCCGTCCCTCCCCCTGAAATTCTGGCGGGGGGGAGGGACTCCATCCCTCCCCCCCCCGAATCCTGGCTGGCTGGGTGCGCAAATGGCGGCGGCTGTAGCCGCTGCCGTTTGCGTCCCTGCAGTCAGCCGTGATAGGCTACGTAAATGTTTATGTAGCCTATCACGGCTGATTTAAAAGAAAAAAAAAACACGCGTATGCAAATGGCAGCGCCCATATGAGCACCATAAATCTACGCTATTTGCATTCCCCTTATTTTCGCCATCTTAGTTTATGTAAATGTTTACGTAGACTAAGACGTGTCAAAATAAGGAATGCAAATGGCGGCGCCCATGGGCGCCACCATTTGTGTACACGTATTTTTTTTCCCCTTTAAATCAGCCATGATAGGCTACGTAAACATTTACGTAGCCTATCACGGTATTTTTTAAAAATCTAGTCATGATAGGCTACGTAAATCTTTACGTAGCCTATCACTTTTTTTTTTTTTACTGGAAATGGTGGCGGTGGCAGCCGGTCGGAAGACCGGCCGCCGCAGCCACCGCGCCACCGAACCGCCGCCAGAGCCGCCAGGAGGATTCACCCAAGGTAAGTCCCGTCCCGGGGGGGCGGGGGGCAGACCGTTTTGCCACCAATTTTGGGGGCCCGAATGCGCTGGCATTCGGCCTCCCCAAGATTCGTGGCAAAATTCTCTGACATCCCTAGTGGCTACTGGGTAGTTTGGGGGACTGAAAGGCTGGGTTTGGCCAGTCCTGTTTGTGGGAAGGAGATCCCAGGATTGGGTCCTGAGCAGTCCTCCCTCACAGGGATGTTGGGGCCAGTCCCAGCGGGATCCTTTTCCTTCACAAGTGGTGTCAAAATGCTTTAAATAAATAAGTGATATGAGATAATCATTTTTTTTAAAAAAAACCTAATATATATTGCTGAATGGAGCAAGACACCAATTTTACTTACCTCTGTTCCATAAGGCAATCTAGAAATCACTTCAGGTGCCATCCAATATGGGGTTCCAACAAGCGATTTCCTTTTAGGAACATCTTTTGAAACTTGGGCACAGAACCCAAAATCTGACAATTTTATCTGAAAAATAAAGAGCACATCAGAAAAATAGTAAAGTGGGCAGTGCGTGTTGTTCATACATATTTAGCAGATGTCCATCATCTTAATTGTATAGGATAGATCAGGGGTGGGGTATCAAGAAGAGTGTCAGAGGATGAAGCTATGAATCTAGGAAGGGGATGGAACAGTATCTGGAGGGAAAGGGGGATCAGAATTTTTAAGGGCTTAAGGATGCTTGAAAGAAGCAGAAAGAAACATAGGTGATTAAAATATGACAAAAATGCATGGAACGGAAGAGCCAGGAAGAGATGAGGATAAGGGAACTGGCAGTGCCTTTGAATATACAGAGAAGACCTAATTTCTTTTCAGAAATTGGGAAAGAGTAGGAGAGGACAGAAGGATGGAGAAGGAGGAAGAGAATGCAGGACAAGAACAAAATTCATGTTGAACTTTATGAACCTTCTTAAAAAGTGCTGCAAGATCTTCAATAGGGAGGGGGGGAGCAGCAGCAGCTAATACAAATAGATCTGAAGAGAAAGGGTCAGCAAGAAAACTTTAAAAAGCATCTCTATGTAGGTGTCAGAATGGGAGAACAGTAGAAGCATTCCTAACTCCTGTAACCTTGTGTAGAATCTACACTAGTCCAAACTGTTGGAGGGAGTGTAACACGCTTGGAACATATGTGGCGGGAATGTGATGAGATATATAGATTTTGGTCTGAAATCATTTAAGAATATGGAAAAATACTGAAAACAAGACTCTATTTGGATCCTAAGCTAACTTTGTTAACTATATTTCAAGATAATACTGAAACATTACCATACAACGAAATGCTTATATTCTTATTGGTTGCTGCATGCCAAGTTATTGTGAAAAATGGGAAGTCTCACTTGCATTTAACAATAGATATGTGGTACACTAATGTATGGAATATCATATTTGCAGAAAAGCTAACTAAACAGCTGAAAGCCACCAGAGGACAACAAGAAACAGATGACTTTGGGATGACCTGGTATTATTTGATAAATTTTATAAATGACAAAGAACATACAAGAAGGCCACAAACTACCCATGGCAAATTGTGCAGATATGCTTTTGGTCATGCTTCAACATGATAGACTTCTCTGCATCAGCATAATTGAGTCTCAGCAATCAATTGCATTTTTTCAATTTACATTAACAAATCCTCAATGAATTCCTGTATCAAGTTATATAAGTTTGCTTTACTGCTTTATTAAATTGTATATTAAATCAATTTTTAAAATCTTTTTTTAAAAGACCCTTGTTCCTTAAGGGGCTTGTGGATTTTACAGTCCATCAGATGTTTGCTTATATACTTGTAGAGCAATCCTATGGTTCTTGGGAAGGCATCCCAGGGGCCATAGGATATGCTGGATCTCCTCCCCACCCCACCCCCAGTTGTACACAGAGCTACAACCTCAGGAGAGGAGAACAAGTCTGAATCAGAATTCCCCCCACTTCTCTCAGCCACTGTGGAAAGCTCCATGGTGCCTCCTCTTCCAGCCACTTTTGTAACCTTGGATGAGGAGGGTGGAAAGGATGCCGGTAGGAGGGGAGGGAGAGGCCATGGATCTGTCAGATCCAGAAGCCCCTCTATTCCTGTCCCTGTCCACTGCCAAGTAAGCAGAAGCCTGCCTAGCTCTGAATGCTCGTTAAGGAGGAACTGGAGGGGGAAATGCCTCCAGCATTCCTCAAAGGCCATTCCTGCCTTTTGCTGGAGCACTCCAAAGTCAGTGCGCTCCATCCTACGGGCTAGACATCCACAGGATTACTCTGTTAACAGTAGCGTGGGTATAAAAATACATGGGAGAACCTTCTGTTTATCTCTTTTTCACTCTTGGCTTAAAGTTGCTCTGATGATAATAGAAGTTATGCATGTAGAATGGCTTGCTCAGTTCTTCTAGTGAAGCAACAATATACTCAAAGCAAAATAAGGAGGCGTTCTTTACCAATTTGCGGCAAAGCCCATTTTGCAGAATGCTATTGTGCATCAAGATAACCCCTATCGTGGTGCCCTGCACAGAATAGTCAAAGGCCGGTGGTATAGCACTGAGTCCTGCGTTTGCATGGCAGCAATGGAAAAGGCAACACATCCGATTGCCAGCTCATTTGTCATGTCAGGCTGCACTTGGGATCTAGAAGAGGAAGCTGTAGGAAGAGTTAATAAGGAAGCTTGGTGCATTGTTGCCTTGCGGAGACCAGCATTTTATTATCGGCATTGTCTGTCTTGTTTTGGCATCAGTGCAGACATCACTTTAAATCAAGGCTTTCTCACCCATTTCTCCTATCCCTCAACTCAACATCAGAGGGGGGGGGGGAATAGAAATAATTATTTCTATTTATAAAACAAAGCTCAAGCACGGCAAAGGCTTCTTTTTGTACCATGAATAACAGATAGATGAAGCAATGCATATTTTGGGTGCCAGAACCATTTCCCTTTATGCTGGAGCACAAGAAGCTTTTGCATCTCTATGGCTCCTCTGAGTATATAAAAGTTGCTTTTTAAACTAAAAGCAATTTAAAAAGAGAAAAATCAGATGATTATACAACCTCTCTTGACAAAAAATGCATTGGAGATAATAAGCATAGTAGAAATAAGCATAATGAGAATTGTAAGCATATCTAGAAAGCAGAGATCAGTTTGCTTTTTAGCAGCACTTCTATTATTACCCCCGCCCTCCCGAAGAATATTCATAAGGTTGGAAATAATTTTATTTTTTAATTTTTTTATGCGGTTCTATCACTCTACCCCAGCGAGAAGGTCTACAAAAGGTAACGCATGTCCCTTAGTACATGGAAAGTGTGTAAATGATCAAGACATCAGATAGGTGGGTTGAATCCCATTGAAATCGATGAGATTTAGCAAGCCTCATTGAGCACAGCAGAATTGCAGGCAAAGTCTAGAAGAAGAATGATGAGATAAAGCATTACTTTGGGTGAATCCAATGTTAGTCCTACTTAGACTAGACCCATTGAAATGAATGGGACTTAAGTCAGGACTAACTTGTCCCATTCATTGCAATGGGTCTCCTCTAAGTAGGGCTAGCATTGGATTCAACCCTTTGCATTGGTGGCTAGTGGCTAGGGATGTCGGAGAATTTCTCCACGAATCTCCAGGAGGCCGAATGCCAACGCATTCGGCCCCCCGAAATTGGTGGAGAAACAGCCCGCCACCCCCCCGCCACCCCCCGGGATGGGACTTACCTTGGTCGAATGTCCCTGGCGGCGGCGGCTCCTGGTGGTGGCCGCGGCGGCGGCCGCCAGTCACCGCCATTTCCAAGTGTAAAAAACAACAACAACAACAACAACAAACGTGACAGGCTACATAAAGATTTACGTAGCCTATCACGGCTAGTTTTTCAAAAAACACCATGATAGGCTACGTAAATGTTTATGTAGCCTATCACTGCTGACTTTGGGGGGGGGGGGAAGCGCGTATGCGCTTTTTTTTTTTCTTTCCCAAAGTCAGCCATGATAGGCTATGTAAACATTTACGTAGCCTATCACGGCTGACTGCAGGAACGCAAACGGCGGCGGCTACGGACGCCGCCATTTGCGACCCAGCAGGACTAGAGGATTCGCGGCCGGAAGGACGGGGCGCCTCCCCCCCGGCCAGAATTTCAGCTGGAGGGACGGGGCACCTCCCCCCCAGCCAGAATTTCGGCGGGGAGGGATGGGGCGCCTCCCCCCCCGCCCAGAATTTCGGGGGGAGGAACGGAGCGCCTCCCCCCCACCGCGAAGCAAGCTGCGGGACCAGGTAAGGGACTTTTGTCCATCCCTACGTAGTGGCACCTAGGCACATTGGCTCAGAGGAAGGTCTGTGTGCTGTAAACTGCCCAAGATCACATCTGCAGCTGGTCTTGCTGTCTGGCCTCTTCACTGCTTTAACTGCATTTTCCAGCTTTCACTCTCACTCTGTTTCACTCTTTCTGTGACTCACTCTCAGCTGTTTAACTCTGTGCTCTGAATGGCTGGTTTACAATGATCACAGAAACAAAGGTAGTTTAGGAGGCAGCTACCCCAAATCTGTTTGCTTGTGTGCTTACATGTGCACAGAACGCACATTCACTTGCCCACCCTCCTGGAGGATCACTAAGCACCCAATTGCTGGAGACAGTGAAGCTTTGCTTACCCAGATCTGACACTTTTTCATTGCTTACATGGTTAATTGCCTGGATGTGATAACAGAGGAGATGAAAGAGCCTTTGGTTAGCCAGGAAGTCATTTCCATACTTCCAAATCAGTGTTGCTATTTGATCCAATGCACAAATTAATCACTAAGGGGAGCTAATTTGGTGCTGCTGGGTAAATAACATCAACATCTGTACATGGTTCTCGTTGCTACGCTATGGATGTTTTTGACTGGCCTTCCCTAACCCAGCACCCTCCCAATGGGTTGGACTACAACTCTCATTGTCCCCAGCCAGCATGGCCCCAGCCTCCCCTAACTTGGTGTCCTTCAGGTGTGCTGGTCTATGGGGATAGTAGGGATGGTAGTCCAACACATCGGGAGGCTGCCAGATTGGGGGAGGTTCGTCTATACCTTCCTCTGAGAGACTGGGTTATACCACTTCTCCCTAGGGCAAGGGGAAGTAGGGATGTGGCACTCCAGTCACAAAGTAAACCAGAACCAAGGTATGGCTGGGATCCAAAGCACTGCAGGTGGGACTCCACTTGCGCATGAGGGCTTTTTAGTGCCCCTTCCCACAGCAGCCCATGAGCGGTGAGGGCTTGACATTGTAAAGCAGGGGTGGGCAACTCTGGGGGCTCCAGGAGCCCACGTCAACCCCCGGAACCTGTTGGGGGCCACACCCCACTGCTGTGCACCACCAAATTCTGGCAGCAGCTGTGGCAGAAACATTGTTGGTTTGCCACTGAATGTTGGCCACAAACCATGATGGTGGCCTAACTTGGCTTTAAACCAAGGCTTTAAAGCTACATTTGGCCCTCTTAGGCCACAACTGCAGTTTGCCACTGCTGTTTGGCAGCAACCCACCTCTTCTTTTGCTACTGCCGCTGCCGCCACAGCAGGAAATTTGGTGGCTGGGGGCAGGACACTTAAAGCCAGGGAGCAGCATGAAATATCACCTCTTCTATATGTGCACAGAACCTCTTCCTATTTGTATGTGGGGTGTATACAGATTCCGGCTTATGCTCCAAAGAAGCCTAATTCATGTTCACGATCTCAGTCTAAACTCAATGTCAGAGTAAATGTCAAATACTTACTCGCCCATCGCTTGTGAGAAGTATAGAGTCACTCTTTATATCCCGGTGAATAACTCCTTGATTGTGAAGGTAGGACAGCGCTCTTAGTACAGAGAGACAGACGGTAGCAATCTGTTCTTCATTCATTCTGGAATTCAGAAGGCAACATATGAAAACACATTTTGCAGTAATAATGAGTTGTATCCAATGTTATTCTAATGCAAGTTTCATTCATTTCAGTGGGTCTGCTCTAAGAAGGTCTACCCCTGGATTCAACCCATTACTGTCTGAGACTTCCCCCCAACTCCCAAAGCACAACAATCATAAAAGATTTTTATAATCTATGCTAAAAATATTGTTTCCGAATGGGAAATTACAGTTTGTAGATACTGATAATATCAAATAATAATCCAGCCCGAGTCCATCCACCCAACTCTCATCAAGAATATTTTACAAAAAGGGAAAGAACATTTATTAATAGCTTATTGCATTCAAATGCATATTTGGTTGTAGAGAAAAATACAGATGAAGACAATAGAGAGATGAAAAGAAACACATTGTTGTGTGCCTTCATAATCTTTAAAGTACTCTGTAGAGCAAGAGATTCATATTTAGTTTCTGGTAAACTATGTGCTCTTTAGACAAGATGTTCCAGAGCAATCCTAGTCCCCTTTGACAGCTGTCTGAGTGGGGTTAGGATGTGGCAGAAGAGGCACAAGTTGCATACCAATAAATATGAGGAAAGCATCCACTTGTGGGTCTATTGATCATGAACCTTTGTTCCTCAATGGCAGCGCCTGATGAAGTTCAATGAAATGGGATATTAGTTTGGTTCTCTTTGTTAATGTCTTATTTCTTTAAAGATCTACACATACCTATTCAGGAATTTAGACCTTAGTGCCTTTTATTCCAACATCACACATGTGCATTGTAGTCGTTGGATTTCTTTTAGGTGGGGTGTAATGTTCATTAGCCTTCAGCCCCTGTAAATTTGGATTTTATTTCATATAGGATATATATGTATACACTTTGTAATAAAATGCATGTAAGACTTTTGTACACATATTAGAGTTAAGTGGTTTAATTATAGCAGTTGTCTGCTCTTTATCATGTGCTGGTTGTTTTATTTGCAACTGTTGTACTTATTTGGTCCTGGCAAGTTGGGGGGGGGGGCAAGAAAACAGAGAATCCTAGGAAGGGGAGGCAAGAAAACAGAATCTTGGAAAAGGGGGGGGGACACCTGAGAAGCCTGGAAAGGGGGGGGGGACAGAATCCTAGAAAGGAGAGGCAAGTAAATCAAGAATCCTGGAAGAGAAGGGCCACCCCCCCCCCCGAGAATCCTGGAAAGGGGGAGGCAAGAAAACAGAGAATCCTGGAAGAGGAGGGCAACCCCCCCGAGAATCCTGGAAGGGGGGGCAAGAAAATAGAGAATCTTGGAAAAGGGGGAGGCAAAAGAACAGAGGGGCATAGAAAGGGGAGGCAAGAAAACAGAGAATCCTGATAAGGGGGGAACAAGAGAATCCTGGCAGAGGGCGGGGGGCAAAAAATACAGAGAATCATGGAAAGGGGAGGTGAGAAAACAGAATCCTGGCAGGGGTGAGGGGAAGAAAACAGAGAAACCTGGTGGGGGGGTGAGGTGGGGGGAAATATAGAATCCTGACAAGGGTTGGAGGTAAGAAAATCCCAAAGATAAATGTCCACTAGCCCAAATGACCACAAGACAAATGTTCCCACGGCCCTGAAAAAAATGACAAATGTGCCCAGAGGCCTGAAAAGGTTGCCCGCCCCTGGCTTATACTGAGTGAGACCATTGGTGCGTCTAGCCCAGTTGTATTGTTTACTTTGATTGGAAGCAGCTCTCCATGGCTGTAGGCAGTGGTCTTACCCATCACCATATAACTGGAGATGCCAGGAACTGAACTTTTGCATGCAAATTTGCTCCTGCTGTCACAAACTCCACCAGCTGGGGGAGCCTGCCCAGAAAACAGCCTGTCGCCCTCTTGCCCCCTTGTACCATTTCATGGCCTGGGACCATCATCTGCATATGCACAGGCTTACTGGTCGGCTGGGATAAGCAGCTGTGATGCAGTTAAGGAGGTGGAAATGGCTGGACAGCAGGCACTCAGGAGGATGCGAAGCCCGTGAGACTGGGATGGGGAAGGAGACCACACCTAGCCCCCCAAAGTTAAGGCAAGGAGTGTGAGCAGAAGAAGACTCTCAATGGCTCCTGCATCAGGAACAGTCAGCAGTTCACCATGGCCCAAGTCCATGGTCAATCCAGTGTGATCGATGCTCTGCTTGCCCGTGCCTTATACTACTTATGTAAATGTTGCAGACACTTCAGTAAAATCTTAGAGGGAAGGTCAGAAAATGTTCAAACGAAGATTAAGGACTGATTCTAATGAATCCAGCCCTAATGACAGCATTTAAGAGAGAGTTTTCTGGAAGCATCTGTTTGCAATTAAACGCCTGTCAAAATATTTGGCATGGTGACTAACATTACAGAAAATAGCTCTTAATGAAAAGTGGGAGAATTTTTAGTATGTGGGCTGAAGTCGATCTTAAAAATAGCCCTGGTTCCATAAGGAAAAGTCACACAGCAAATGAGATAATGCCCACTTTTAGAACCAGCGACTGTGCAAAATTCAGTATGCAAACTTCCAAGCTGCACAGAACTTTTCCTCGGGCAGGGTGTTCAGAGAAACACAAGACTGAATTCCCACTTTTAAGTAGTGCACATGCCAGTGATGTCATTGTTATGTGCTGGCAACTGGAGAACTCTGCAAAGGCTTTAACTTCCTGCATGTGGCTTCACAGTTGGATTAATTTAAATCCAGGCTATTTAAATCGCATGGCCTTGGCCATCGAAGCTGAGGGATGATGGGAGTTGTAGTCGAACATATTTGGAAGGTGCCAGGTTGGGAAAGGCTGCTCTAAAGTGTGGCAGAAGATATTTTAACATACATTTGCTACACTAAGAGGCATTTGGTTTTCCAAGCAGAGAATGGGTGCCCTAAAAACACACTTTAGAATGCCCCTCCACCTTTAGAAATGTTATGAAAAGCCAGCCCTTGAGTTGGATCTAGGATATGCCTTCCATAAGAAGAAGGACTCCACTTGTGGAAGTTCCTTCCACCTGATTTTTGGGATCTCCCCCCACCCCACATGGCAGCTCACTCCATTCAGCAGGGTCTCCTGACTCTCTGTGTAGCATTTTCAGGGGGCTGCTATGGGAAAGAAGGAGCCAGGAAGTCCACTCCCATCAGCACGGTTGATCTAGCATACCTCTGGATCCAACCCCTTGTATTTAAGGCAGCTGTATGTGGTGGAGAAGTGAGATTTGTTATTATGATAAATCCCTTCTTGGCTTTCCCATCTCTATGTTGCCTGTGGCAAATATTCCTAGCTAATTTGGATTTTTAGGATGGCTTAGAAGAGCTATGCAATGTAATCCCACTGCTGGGGTTGCTAAAAATGGGAGGGGGAAGGTTTTAAAATAGAAGACAGAGAAAAAAGGTCAAGATGAAAATTCTCTAACTAGTAAAGACGTTCAAGGCTACCCAAAATATTACACCCGTTTCACCTAAAAGGATGTAGGTAAGGTGTGAAGCGCAGGGTCATTTTAAAAGCACACACATCATGTTTCACAGTGCCCCTTTTATTTTGAAAGAAACAGCAGATCTTGCTGGTGAGGTGAGCCAATCAAACAGTAAATGGCAACCTCTCCTCCACCTCTCTTGATCAGCTACTTTTCTTTCAAAATAAAAGCAGCAGACTTAAGAATGCTTTTAAAGAAGCTTCATTAATGTGTGGAAGGTGTAAACCTGTGGTTGGATCCAGAATTAGTTAGCCCCTGCAGTCTGCAGAACTCTAGGAACATCAGAAGCTGCCTTATACTGAGTTAGACCAGACTTGGTTATACTTAGAGTAGATCTACTGAAATCAATGGGCTGAGGTTAGTCATGACAACACAAAAGGAGAGAATGGTCCCAGGATGCTATAAACAATTTTACTGATGAAAAGCCCAACACATTTAGGCCTCTTGCTATTTTGTTAGGCCTTCTTCAAAGGGCTGTAATGAGACATATATAGGACATAAATGAGACAACACAGAAATATATACATACATACACATTTAGAAGAGCACATTGCAAGCAGGGCCTGTGCATAGATTTGAACATTTTTTTAAATTTCTGTGTTGTATCAGTTATGTCCTATATATGTACTGTTACAGCCCTTTGAAGAAGGCCTAACAAAATAGCAATACGCCAGGCTTTTCATCAATAACATTGTTTGTAGCATCCTGAGACCATTCTCTCCTTTGATGTTGATCTTGGATGATCACCTGCCTTGCACCTGAAGTTAGTCATGACCAATTCAAGTTCCATTTATTTCAATGGGGGTGCTCTAAGTATGGCTAAGTCTGGATCCAATCCCTGAGGTCCACTGGTCTTGTCTGCTACTAGGACTTACTTTGCTGTTTCAAACTACTTCTGTGCATGTAGATTTCTTGCCCCTCTCCCTCCGCATTGCTTGAGAAAGCACTGGTGCAAACTGATGCACATTATAGCAGTGGCTAGCCCATAGTTCATTAGTTGCACTTGTTGTGAATGGGCATGCACAGCCCACTGAGAGTATTGCAGTGCTGACAGACGCTGCATCCCAGTGCACATTTTGCCATGCATCCAGTCCACTTTGGAAACCAAACCTGTCACATTACCACGCATCTCTACTTCAGTATCTTACAGATACATCTCCTGGTACTGGTACAAATTATGTTTAGTAAATTCCTAGGTTGCCATAGAAACAGCTGAGGGAATTAATAGGAATTAGCAGTAGAGTGTGTACCAAATTAGCACTCACTCCTCCACCTGTTCTTCCATTGTTGCTACTCATGACAGAATGGCAGGATGATATGTCCCTATTCTTCTCCTTGCCATCAGTTCATCACCTTTCCCTTATACATAGTTCTGTGTGCGCTCTGATGTGGGCATGATGCTCCCTTACAGAAAGGTCGAATTGATTTCAGTAGAGGAAAAAGGCGGGATATAAATGTAACAAACAAATAAAAATGGAGAGATCCAATTGGTTTCAGTTCACTTCAGCTGGAGTGAACTGGGAAGCCCCTGCAGGCAGCAGAGCTCTAGGAACACAGGAAGCTGCCTCATACTGAGTCAAGCCATTGGACCATCTAGCCCAGTATTGCTGACACTGGCTGGCAGCAGCGGCTCTCAAGGGTTTCAGGCAGGCGTTTTTCCTCGGTGTTCAGTCATGCCGGCCACATGACCACGGAAGCGTCTTCAGACAGCGCTGGCTCTTCAGCTTAGAAATGGAGATGAGCACCACACTCTAGAGTCAGACACGACTGGTTGGGGACACCTTTACCTTTTTACCTTTTCTGGAGACTGTACCCGAGACCCTGGGGCCTTCTGCATGCAAAGCAGGGGTTCTACTACTGAGCTATGGCCATTCCCTGGTGATGCTGTGGCCCTTCCTGCTATCTCTCCAAATGACCAGGTTGCTCAAGGGGTTCCTTGTCTATAAATGGGCCCGTTGCAAGCTAACCAAGCTTACCTTGTATGAGTCACTATGTCTGTCAAAGCACCGCCTTCCAGAAACTCCATCACAACCCACAGCTCATCGCCCACAAGGTAACTGTTGTACATGTCAACCACATTTTCATGATGATAGTCTCTCATTATAACAACCTAGGAGAAGAACAAAGCCCCCCAATGAATTACACATGTATGGATTCTTTCTCTTCTTTTTATTAGCATATGCCACATTATACAGATTTGGAGTTGGATCCAGATTTAGGCTGGATCAACTATGCTGACAGAAGTGGATTTCCCTGGCCCCTCTCCTTCCCACAGCAGTCCCCTGAAAATGCTACACAGGAAGTCGGGAGACCCTGCTGAATGGGGTGAGTCATCACCCTGGAGTGGCTGCAGGAGGAGTGATCAAACTGCCTTTCTCTACAGCTACAACTACCTTTGCTTCTGTTTTCCAAATGGATAGGAAAATGTATACCCAGGCATTTGCTGATTTTAATACCTAGTTCGGTAAATTGTCTCTGTTGTTTTTATCTTTGCATTTTATTTTAATTGTTGTTTTAATGCATTTTGTACACCACTCTGTGATCTGATAATGAAGGATAGTATATCAATATTTTAAACAAACAAACAAAGATGGGCGTGCCCGATTCCTTTGCAGTTGTCTAACTAAGCAGGCATTCCGAATCACGACCAAAGTATGCATTTAGAAAGGCCGCAGGCCTGTGTGTGTGTGTGTGTGTTTCTACATTTGGAGCATTCGGCAACGTGTGGCACTGTTTATCTTCAAGGGTAGGTCCCAACTCGGTGGCATGCTGCGACCACTGCCAGCACTGCAGCAGCAAACATTGGTGCTTTGGTGTCAAGAATGAGGGTAGTAGAAGTTGAAGCCATGAGGGCCGCTTGGGTTGTCACGTATGAAGTAGCCACCTGGAAGCCTATTGTTTTTTTGGCCATTTCTCAGCCCGGCAGCTCAAGGCCACACTCTGCTCAGGCGTATTGGGGAAGTGATAACAGCCGTGTCTGGTGGAAGATTCAGCCTCCTTGGAGGGTGGAGTGGGGTGTCCTGGGACTGGGTTATGACTGGATGTTTGAAGTCTGCCTTGATTTGCTAGGGCCAGGCAATAAAAAGGGGGCCAAAGAAGGGGCGGGCATCTCTTCTTTGGCCCTGACGGTACTAGGGTGTGCTGCTGGTCGATGGCTATCCTGAGAGGCCCATACTTTGGTATGTACAGAATAGACTAGCTAGCTTTATTGTTTTGCTCCTGGGAGTGTGACCCCTGGTGTTTGGCATTTCTGGTTTTTGAGTATTGTAACTTGCTTGTAATTTCCTGTACCACCTACCACCTCTCCCCTTTCCCTTCCTCTTTGTTCCTTTCCCCTAATAAACTTTTATCCAACTTCCAGTTAGTGTGGTGTGTCCTGTATAACTTCAGTGCTAAATACGGTGCCTATTGGCCTGGGAAGGGAGCTACTGAGTAATCTTGAGAAGACTTGTGGCCAAGTTGGGCCTGGCCTACCTTGCAAGGTTGTTGGGGTGAGACCAACAATCCTTCACAACCTGCCCTCTGCTCTTGCTGCAGCACAGCTTTGCTGTGGGGGAGAAGTTTTGATACAGATGTATGAGAAATTCATTTCAGTTTGTTTTTGACCAGGTATTACTCAGTTCGGACCTTCTGGACTGAACACAAGTTTGCAATGTGATTTGCAGAACGAAAAAAATGTGTTTGACAGCATGCATACTTCTGAAAAATGCACATGAAAAAATGAGTACTTCTGAAAAAGGCGCACAACTAAGCTTTAATCAATGGGAGAAGAATGCGTACATTCCAAACACGCACAACTGATGCGTAGGTTTGGAGAAAAACACACAAAACTTTGCATGGATTTTCATACAAAAAGAAAACAAACAGAGCTCGCAATCTGATATGGACTCGAATCAGAACGAGCTTTGAGGAAGGATGTAGCTCAGTGGTAGAACACCATGCAAATGGTCCCACCAGGTTTGATCACCAGCATTTCCAGGTAGGGCTGGGAAAGACGCCTGTCTGAACTCCTGGAATGCTGCTGCTGCCACCCAGAGTAGAGAATACTGAGCTAAATAGACGGATTGCCTAACTTGGTGTAAGGTGAGTTACATTGCATTGGAGGACATGAGAAAAGGGGTGCATCCTTTTAGGCCTCCCTGCTGTAGTTGCACCAGACTTTTCCCACTTTGGCTTTGGGGACTTCAAAGAAGAACTGCAAACTTCTTGGGACGGCAGCCAAAGAGTGGTGTCCAAGGATCTGACCATTTGAGGATCTCAGAACTGGGTGAGATGAGAGTATAGGTTTCAGAGGAGTTTACTAAGAGGGTAAGACAAGGTCAATAACACAATGAAGTGGGAGAGGGACAGGAGCGGTGTGGGCTGTAGGATGACCATGTGTCCTACTTTACAGAGGGTAGTCCTCTATTCAAAGAGCTGTCCAGTCCAAGTCCGTTTTAAAGAGAAAGAAATGAAGGGAGACCACCTAGGGACCTTGGAGATGTCCATCTATAGTTAGCACCTGGACAGAAGGCTGGTGACCTGGTCACAGTCTTCCCCACTATGGCAAGTTGTACTAAAGTTCTATTTAAATAAAAATTATTTATCAATTTGCATATATATATATATATATATATATATATGCACATTTTATGCAAATCTGTATCTTCCTTTGTCCTCTTTTTTTTGGTGATGCATTTCCTCTTTTTCAGCAATGGTTAAGTGGCCACCCTGGGAGGGTTTGGTTCCCTAGTGACTGTGGAGAAGTTCAGACTTGGGTGCATGTAGCCCCCCAAAAGAAGAGACTATAGCAGGACTGGGTGACTTCTGGCCCTCCAAATGTTTTGGCATCCCTAGCCAGCATACCCGATAGTGAGGGAAGATGGGAATTGTAGGCCAAAATATCTGGAGGACCATGACTTGCCCACTCCTGGACTACAGGAATGAAAACGAGCAGGAGGAGAGGAGAGGAGCCACAGATTCTAGCTGTGTTGGAGACACCACCTTTAAGTGTTTAGCATGAGATCCATGAACAGAAGCAATGCACGACCTTCTGCCACTTGAGAAAGCCAAAGGACATGGCAACAGGATGGGCTCCCAGCCTTTGAGGTCCCAGCCCTGTTAACTGAGCGCTTGCTTGGGGCACAGAGAGAAGTCTATCCCATACACACACCACTTCTTTTGTGGCTTAGGGAATGGTCACGTGGTGGCCACTGGAGGTGTGTACAAGATGAGGACGTTTTTGTATTGCATCAGACTCTTGCAGAACACTCTCTATCATGCTGTCTTCACAGCAGTAAAATACTGTTGTGTGATTGGAGGTGTGGGCCACTCAACTCAGATGCCAAGCCATGGTTTTGCCATTGGGGCTGTGTGGTGGGCTCATACTGAGCCAGTGATGATTGCTGCTGACCATAATTTGCATCCAAAATGGAATCAGGAACTACAGTGGGTTTCTGATGGGATGTAAACTGTGGTTAGTGGTAACTGTAGCTTGCTTGGTTTGGATGTCATGCAAACAGTGGTTACCCCAAACCAGGAAATTGGAGGAGGAAATTGACATGCATGAGGGAGAGTGGGAGAGAGAAGAGACCCACGATCGTGAAACTCTCTCACCAGGGAGATTTGCCAAGTTTCTTTTCTTCCTGCTGTTAGGTGGAATTTCAAACCCTTTAAAAAAAAATTCAGAATACTTCTTATTACAGATTGATTCTGTTTTATGTTGGACTCCTGGATTTTATAGTGTTGTCTTTTTATTGCTTATTGCTTGGTTTGACTGAATTTAATTGTACTGATATGATTGTTTTATGTAAGCCACATTGTAAAAAAAAACAACCCTGAAAAGCAGAATATAAATATTTTAAATAAAATAATAAATAAGAGGAAGCTTGCAAGCCTGCAACATATTACTGATTGCAAAACCATGACACACCTCTCTTTCTCTCCCCGCTCAACATCTGAATTTGAATCACTTGGAAATTCAGGCAATTAATTTGACTTTTCTCACATATGCTTTACTAGCACTTCCATTCCCTTATGAGATGTGATAACCAAGAATTTGGGCTTTAAGTGATATTCTTGAAGGTGTCAAATTTAGATGGTGGCCTCCAGTTCTCTGGGCCTATATGATGGAACCTGATCTGAGGGTGTGCGCCAATTCAAAGAGAGGTGAATGCATTACAAACAGTCTAACTCTCTGTGTACCGGCATTTGCACTTAATGGATCTTACTTTTGAACTTTTATGACTGTATGCCTGCTTTCCAGGATATATTAAGCCTTGGCCTTGGACATCCATTTTATGTAGTTCCTGCCTTTCTGTAAATGAGATCAAGCCCATCAACATGGTTCTCCCCCTCTGGTTTTGTCCTTACAGCAACCCTACAAGGTAGGCTAAGAGACAGTGATGGTCCATGGTTACCCAGTGAGCTTTGCCGCTGATTGAAGAGATTTGAAGCTGGGTCTCCCTTGTCTAAACCCAATGCTCTAACCACTCACACTGCCATCTGACGGGTCAGAGCAGATCTCTCTAGCCTGGTGCCCTCCAGCTGTTTCGGACTGACTTCCATCAGCCCCAGCCAGCATGGTCAATTGTCAGGGATGATGGGAGTAGTAGTCTAAAACATCTGGGGCATCCTTGGAAAACTTCCTTGGAAAACCCGTCATGCCAGCAAACACAACTGGTGTTGTGCTAGTGGTTGTTTACACTAGTGCAATGTAATTTACATTAGCGATAGTGCCAGGTTGGATCATGCCCCTGGAGTCCATTAGTTTGGAGGAGGCTGGTTCAGTCTGGAATCTCAGTGTCTTATATAGAGATCTTAGGCACAATCCGGTTATGTACTTAAGTTGTACTTAAGTTGTACTTAAGTACAACGGTGATGTACTTAAGTAGTGTGGAAGCATCTCCCTGTGGTTCCAAAATGACTTACCTCATTGAAGAGCAGTTCCCTTCTCTGCTGCTTCCTGAGATCCATCTTCTTCACCGCGACTTGCTTCCCTGTGTGCTTCTCCGTGGCAATGCAAACGATACCGGTGGAGCCTTCCCCAATCTTGATGAAGTTGTCTAAGTACTCCCGAGGGTCCCCTGGGCTCACCACCAGCTGCAAGGCTGCCCGGAATTGTTCATGTGACACGCGGGATGTCTGCTGATCTGAGGACGAACCCCAGCTTGGCGGAGGGTAAGCATTTGAAGTTATGCTCGGGGAGCTTGGGTAAGAAGCTGTGGAAACGTAATGCGAGCTCGGCTGCAGAGAAGGCTGGTGGTGAAAGTGAGAGAATTTGTGATAGATGGCTGGGTACTGGTAGCCACTGGCTTTGCTCTGACTTTGAGGTAGCTTGGTTGGGCCTCGAGGGTAAGTATCTGATCCAGACAGCGGCGGGCTTACGACCATCTGTGCCCGATCATAATCCAGCTGTGAAAAGAGGCGAATCAACAAGTCAGCTTCATTTTCATGCTCATGGGGTGTTTCCCCAATTAATCATGATGGGATGTGCACTTTTGCTACTCTGGCGTCCGTCTCAAGTTGGATGACCTTACCCAGGGGGCATGACAGACTCCCTAGGAGAGATACCTGTTGGCTGCATGTGCCCCTTCACTGCTTCCAATGTGGCCTGTGGAGCCATGGGGACCCCCGGAATTTCTACTCTTAGTGCTACCACTAGTGATGGGGGAAGCAAGAGAAACCCTTCGCTTAACTCCAATCTCTCCTGAGATAAGACAATTTTTTCCCTTGCTAGCACTACCAAGGGAAAGACCTGCCTGGTGGTGGGGAGGAGGAGAGTGTGTGTCTGGAGGAAATGTGTGTGTGTATGAGTGTACGAATGTGAGTGTATGTGCATGGCTGAGTGTCTGAATGAGTGTATATGAGTGTGTGTGTGTGCGTGTGTACACACATTCATGTCCGCTAGAGGCTGGCGGTTCTGATTTCCGTGGGGCGGTGAATCCATTCTGGGTTTCAGTCAGGACCAGCCAGAACTCCAAAGAGCTGTCCATGGTGCTGAACCCCCCCTGCCCAAATGGGTTCAGCACCTTGGATTGCTCCTTTAGAGTTCTGGCTGGTTCTGACTAAAACCCAGAATGGACTCACAACCCCACCAAACTTGGAGCCACCACCCTCCACTGTGTGTATCCATGCACACACATTTGTGCCCCCTGGCACCCCAGCAGACACTTGATATGGCCCTTGGGGCCGAACTGTTGTGCACCCATGCTCAAGAACCTCACACTGGCTCTTAAACGTGGCTTGTCTCAAGTGGTGCAACATAGTCCCATTCCTAGAGATGCCTTTCAGAGCCTCTCTCAAGCAGTGCCGTTGCCATAGCTCAGGGGTAAGGAGGGAAGCAGAGGAGGCCTGCAGCCAGAAGCACCAGGGCTGAACCCCAAAACAGGGTTTAAAAGATCTTGGGGCAGGGCAGGGCAGGGCAGGGCTGGGAAAGACCCGTGCCTGATCCCTTGGGGAGCTGTTGACAGACACCAGTGATCTGACTTTGAATAGGGCAGCTTCATAAGTAGCTCATTGCTGATTCCTTGCTTTTCCAAGATGCATGGTTCTCTGAGTCCGGTAGAGTTAATTCATGCAGACCGTAAAGAGATAGTCTGCAGGGCAGACTAAAGGCACAATTCACTAGCAAGCCATCCTGCACAAGCCCATTAACTACTGCAGGTCACATTCACATCAATGGGGCTTGTCCAGGAGAGCTTCTCACTGGAGTCTGTGCCCTATATCAGGATTGTTGAACCTTAGACCTGTGGGCCAAACCTGGCCACCTGGGATCCTAATCCAGCCCGCTGGAGTTCCCCAGATGGCCATGCACCCCCTTTCCCCCAACATGCACCCCCTTTCCCCCAGCCACTGATCATTTATTGGTTCCCTAGCTGTTATGCATTCTCACCCAATTCCAAAAGCTTGAAATGCCTCTCCTAAGGCTCAGTTACTGGCAGTGAGAGCTTGAAGCTAAAAGATGCGCACATTTTTTTGGTATTTTTCTGCCTCTTTTTGCCTAAGGATGGGCTTGCTTTCTCCCGTTTTTGATTTTTTTTTAAATCTCAAGTTCTTTCTCTCCCAGACATGAAGGCATTATGAAATTGGGTAAATTCTGATGGAAAACACGCTGAAATGAAATCCGCACCCACCTGCAGCAGCCAAATTCAATAGGTACAGCTATTCCCAGCATGGAGAGGACCATATTGTACCTGCCTGCCATGTAGCTGTTAAAGGTGACTGAATTCATGGGAATTAAAACCCAGAATTTGAAGACCAAAGCGCTCAAAGCCCTGGGCCTAGGTTGACGCATTTGGCATTTTCTATTTCTCCCACAGCCGAATGTTTTAATCTCAAGGTCTTTGGGCCCTGAAAATAGGGAACTTTGCGAATTTTGGTAAAGTCTTACCAAAACGGAACTGAAACAGAACTCTCACTCATCCCTATTTTTGCCTTTGGCCTACCCCACTACCAGAATGCAGCCCTTGAGAGCTTCTCTGAAACTGATTTCAGCCCTCTGGCTGAAAGAGCTTTGACCCTCTTGCGTAATACTGTGGGTCACAGAGCCAGTTCCATAACACATGCACTGTCATACTGCATGGAGTGTCATCTGAATCAGGGTTGCAGACCTGTGCACAGCTAGGCTGCTTCAGTCTCATTGACTTAAGTAGGAGAGGAGCCATTTTGTGGTGCTGAAACGTGGTGCTCATTTTGGCACCAGATTAAGGCCTTTGTATTCTCCCAAGCATTTTGGTTTTTCAGTTTGTTTTTATCTGGTACTGTGTGTTTAAATATTCTGCAGCGAGCTTCTGTTTGATTTTATTTTTATATTGTAGCTTTAAATGTTTACACTGTATTTTATCTGTATTTTATTAAATGTTGTGAACTGCCCAGAGAGCTCTGGCTATTGGGCAGGATAAAAATGTAATGAATGAATGAATGAATGAATGAATGAATGAATAAATGTTTCCCAGATTGAGACCCTGGTCTTTGCTGTTACTAAAGCTTACAGGAATGTGTTTGCATAAGCAATCATTCTCTTAAAGGTGACAGCAGTCGTTTCCTGATGTCTGACTGCTGGATGGGATGAGATCATTGGCTTGCTCTGTGAAATGACTTCCTCTGTTTTCCTGTCTAAAGCAGCCTCCGTATTTTCCTTGCCCTTTGTTCAATCTCAATTCTATTTCAGTATGACCTGTCCTGGCAGACAGCTTGGGTATTAGGGTCTATAGCTTACCAATCAGGTCTCTCTTTATTCTGTCCTTTATACAGTTAATGCAGCAGACAGAAATCTCCTCACATCCCCACTTGGCTCTTTTATACACATGTATACGTGTGTGTGTGTGTGTGCGCGTGCGCGCGCGCCTTTGAATGCCCAGAGGCATTTGGCTGGCCACCATCAGACACAGAATGCCAGGTTAGATGGAACGTGGACTGATCCAGTCATGCTTTGAGCAGGACAGCTCTTGCTGCTGCTGCCCAGGTAGTTTGAGGACAAGCTGGAACAAGACATGATGCCAAGAGGATGTGCAACATACATCTCTGATATACATCACGCTTTTTTCTGTGTGACATGGGAGGAGCGCAGGCAATAGCTTCTGGATGGGCATAGGGAGGGGGGAAGGGATGGGGATTGTTGTGCAGCACCCACTGATATGCTGGAGTCTGCGAAGCAACACAGGATCCTAACAGATGGAAGTTCATCTTTGTCATTGATACAGGAACATCTGTAACGTGACATGTGACCAATTTTCCTGATTATTCACTTTGGTTAGCTCCATAATCGATGTTTCATGGGGTAAAATCCAACACAAGTCCTACTTAGAGTAGACTAATTGAAATGAATGGGACTTAAGTAAGTCATGACTAACAAGTCCTATTCATTTTAATGGGTCTACTCTAAGTAGGACCAATGTTGGATTTTACTCATAGTGTCCTCAGTCCAGAAAATAGCTTTGTTTATGACCCAGTATCAAGAGCAGAAGGTCTCCCTTGAATTTAAAGTCATTTCTCCAGTCTGTGATTGGAGAACCATTGCCTTAAGTCAGGGGTGGGGAACCTCAGGCATGTGAGCCAAATCTGCCCTACCTGGGATCCCAATCCAGCTCTCCAGGACTTGCCAGATGGCCACCTCCTCTCCCCCAATTGTCTGCCAATTAATGGTTTCCTGGCTTTTGCAGTTTTCTCCCCATTCTAAAAGGCCGAACTGCCTCTCCAGAGAGCTTCTCTGTAATAGATTCCAGCACTTAGGCTGAAAGAGGTTCCTCACTGCCTTAGGTTTCAGGGATCTGGGGTCTATGAGAGATTGTATCCTTGTAATATCTTTTCCTAAGCAAAAAGTAGGTTTGGTCACATTGATGGCTATTGGCATTTGAATATGCCAAAGGATACACATTTATCAATGCCCCCACTAAGCTGAAAAAGGATGAAGGAGAAATGACCATGAGTTATTTTTGTAGGATTTCTTTGAAGAAACAACCGTTTGTCATTTCCAGTTTACCACATTCCAGCAGGCTGTACTGTGAGAGATGAGAGATGAGAGGGGGAAGTGGGGCTATTCCACCAGCCTTGCTGAAAGGTCTCCCACCACCACCATTAAGGCTTCTCCTTCCTCAGCTGTCACCACCAACAGCCATTCCAGCAGGCTGAGCTGAGGGAGATGAGTGGGTAAATAGAGCCATTCCACCAGCCCTGCTAAAAGACTATGCCGTTTTTTCCTCTTCCCTTCTCATCTCCTTTTCTTTGTGTATCATGTCTTTTCAGAATGTAAGCCTGCAGGCAGGGGCTATCTTGTTTAACTGATCATAGGTAAGCCACTCTGGAAGTCTTTTGGCTGACAACTAGGATAAAAATACTTTAAATAATAAACAAGCAAACATGCAGCTGCACCTAGGGTTAATTAATCAACTTAGACTACCATCCTATACCCACTTACCTGCGAGTAAGCTTGATTCAACTCAACAGGACTTACTTCTGAATAGACATGTACAGGATTGCTGTCTTAAAGGTTTAATTGCAGATCCGTCTGATTAACCATTGGGATGGACAGTGAGCAAAACAAAACAAAGAGGTGCTGGGTCTTGGATCTCTCTTGAATGGTCAAATGCTGACTATTTCCAACACTGGATAAAAAACAGACTTGAAATGCCTTTTCCTTCCTTCAACTTTAAGCTGACCGAGATTCTAGCTTTAAATGCGAACTACTATACTAAGTTTGGTTTGCTTGGAGCTTTTTTCTGAGCATAAAAGACCTGGATTGAAGAGTTCCTTTGACCTGTGCTGTGTCTGGGGCCTTGGCACCTCTGAACATCTTATTTTCTTACTCCCCAAAAGGATGTTGTGGAGCTAGAAAAGGGCAAGCAAAATGATTGGGAGGATGGAGCACCATTCCCATAAGGAAAGACAAAAGGTTTGGGGGCTTTTCAGTTGAGGAAAGATAACTAAGGTGGCTGTGGCAGAGGAATGATGTCCAGAGAAAGCAGAACTTGGGAGCAGGTGGGGGTCACTAGTGAAATTTGATTGGCAGTAGATTCAGTATCCATGATTGGAAGTACTTCTTCATATACAGTGGTGATGGCCTGTCTTTTGCACCTGCCTCTAGTTGGTGGAACTCAGGGGTTCTAATAAAAAAACAAAGAAGAGCCTGAAAGCCTGAAGTCTGCCCACCCTTGGCTTAGATGGCTTTAAAAGGCCTTACAGTACATGGGGTTGGATCCAGATTTAGCCATACTTAGAGTAGATCCATTGAAATAAATGAGAGTTCAGCTAGTCATGACTAACTGAAGTCCGATTGATTTCAATGGGTCTGCTCTAAGTATGGCTAAATCTGGATCTAACCCATTGAAGATATAATGGGTATATAGGCCATGATGGCAGAATGGAACTTCCATATTCAGAGGCAGCATGATACTGAATGCCAGGTGCTGGAGGACAACAGTTAGGGAGGTCTTTTCATTTCATCCTCTTCTTATATACTTCTTGGAGGCATCTGATTGGTCAGTGTGGAAAATAGGATGCTACACTACATGATCTGATCCAGTAAGGCTGTCACTCCAATGGTGATTGAAGCTGCCATTGGTCCACTGAAATCAGTGTCAATGCTTCAGTATGTCTTTTTCATCTGCATCTACCACAATACTGATGGACTTTGAACTTCCTTATTCTCAGAAGTAGGGATTTACAGATTTTGTTAAATCCGTTCTGTCTGTGTTTTGACAGGCATTTTTCATTCTGTCATCGGCTCACTGATGGAATTTGCTTTTTTGTAGGAGAATTTCATTCATCTGTAACTGCGCATTTGTGCTAATGTGTAGGAATGGGCAAATGTGCGCTAGGAATAGGATTCTCTGAATATCGACTTGCTGCTTGTCTCATGTCAGTTTCCCATTTGCATCTGCGATACTGCTCATTTTGTGTGAACGGGAAACTTGCGCAAATCAAGCAGTGATCCAAATGGGAGATTTGAGTAAATCTCCCCAAATTTGCACAAATTCTCTCCATAGACTAAAGCATGGCTGATTCAGTCTATTGAAGAAATTTGTGCACATTAGGAAATGTGTTCGAATCAAACTGGGAATCAGGAATAAGATAAACATGAGCACACGTTCGACAGTGTGAGAATTTTTTGGTGGACACATGCTTGCCCTTGCATTTGGAGCTTTGAACAGGGCATGCTCATACGTTTTGAGAGCAAAAACGAAATTCTCGTGCATCCCAAGTAATTACATTACTGCAAATGCACACTTGAAAAGTAAAGAGATATGCAAAGTAAAGATTTGCCCAGCTGCCTTTACATCTGTACAAAGGGGTGTGTGCACACTTGTAGTGGATATAGATATATTGCTACAGACATCAATAATATGCACACAACTTGAGTGGAGTGATGCTGTAGAACAAAAAATAAACAATAAATATAGTCTGGAAGATCACCGAGATCTCATCCCTAAGAAAATCTACAGCATGAGCATATAAAGGGCAGTCATGATTTTAGAAGGATTATTATTTTAGAAAGATATAAAATAAGAGTTTGCCATTTCCTGAATGATTTTCTCAAATGACCAGCTAATTAACTGCAGTTTCACAAAATAGATTATTACTAATCAAAATCAGAATCAGTCTTGGAGGATATTATATCACTGACAATCTTGAAGAGGCAACTTTTAATAACGTCTTTTTATATGATTTCAATCAAACTTGATTGTGAGTGTTCAGAATTCAGACTACTGCATTCTTTGTACGTATTTTCGTTTTGGGAAAGGTCTTACCTAGCTTTCTATCCATTACTTCTAGACGTTCTCAAATAGTCTTTTGGGTATTTATAAGCAAAATACACCTATATGGGTGCAGGATAAAAAAAAAGAAAAGAAAAAAGAAAGAAAAGAAAGAAATTGTAAGCCATTCTGATCATGAATAATCCTCAGCTCTGTTCAAAGCAAAATAGCTTGGGATAATGTATGTAACATCTCCAAGGTGGGTGGGTGGGTGGGTGGGTGGGGGGGTAGACACAGGATCATGATGTAGCACAATTACAAATAATTATAGCAGTGAATTTATTTAATCAATCAATTTCAGTGGTGGAGCAGAGGGGTGGACAGAGCATAATGGTCTACATAGCTCTTTCCGTCACTAGTTTCAGTGCTGGCTGCGAGCCAGAAGTTCCCTGATCCATGTTAGTTAAATGCACATTAATCTGAATTTGGCAGTGTAATCAAGGACCCAACTGAACTGTGAAATTGAATTCTGCAGTGGAACATCATTTGACCATTTTATGCTAAGACTGCGGTGGGGGGGAGCAGGGGGGCAGAAAAGCTTACTGCAGCATCAATTTGTCACTGTAGGCTGTTGCATGGCAAGGGAGTGCTCGTGACTGAGGTCTGCTCAGCAGGGGAAGATGGATTTAAAGTACAGAATTAGATCAGTGTTTGGCCTCCTCCTGCGTTCAGCAGACTCACTTGTCTTTTCCTCTCTTACGCAGCTTTGATGGCAGGAAGGTTTTGCTGGCTTTCAGGAGGCGTCTCTGAAGCGTAGAACTGCTGGATTTCCCAGATGAAGCACTTCTAATGGCTCCAAAAATGCTGACTAGAGCCACCAACTGCATCATAAAGCAGCAAATCCCCAAGACAGAAATGAGTTGGATACAAGCAACGGACACACAAAATGAGTACAGCCATGAATTAATTCGGCCTACTGGGAAGAACTCTTTCTTACAACCACAAGAAACAAAGGTTGGGGGGAGGGAGAGAATCTAGATTCACTGAGGATTTTGTCCAGGCTATAATGATCATGGAAGGCTGACTGTTAATGAAAATTACATGCACAGATGACTGTTCCTCTGACTTTTCTGCCTGTACAGGACCTCACAATTTCAAGTTATAATTGTACAAGGGGAATGATGGCTTGAGTACATAAGAGCTTTTCTAGATCTGTTCGTTCAGTGGTCTGCTTCAGCTTTCCTCAAACCCGGCACTCTCCTGATGTTTTGGATGACACAATTGACCTTGCTGGTTGGGGCTGATGGGGGTTGTAGTCTAAAACATTGGGAGGGCACAAGATTGGTGAAGGCTGGTCTATTTGATCCCATATATTGTTGCCAACAACACTGATCAGTATCTCATAAAACCCGTACGCAACATAGAATAATAACAGCATACATCATTCTATGACCCAGTTTGCACGTAATGGTGGCAATTCCTAGGAATTCCTGAGGGCAAGTGAAGTGATGAGCAGTGCACTTGTGGCTTCCATTTTCAATTAACAACCCAGGAATGCCCCACTGCTGGGTTGTTTCATGATATGCAAACCCGGAAACTGTGGGTTAAATAACCCAGTATTAACCCAATAGCAAACCATGGGCAATTCCTGGGATAACTGTGGGTTGTTTAACTCAGAGTTAACCTACAGTTTCCAGGTTCACATGTCATGGAACAATCAGGAACTGGGATCCTGGGCTGTGAATTAAAAATGGAAGTGATGAGCACGTGGCTTGCCACTTAGCCCATGGCAACGATGGAATTGCCATTGTTACATGCAAACTGAGTAAGTGTGGCTGGATGGATAGGTTGCTATTTAGGCAAAAGAGCTTTGCCTTGTGATCAATGGAAGGCCTGCTCTCTGTTTTATTAGTCTTCTTTACAGCCAATATCACCTATCCATTTTCTAACTTTTCTCTGCAAACATGACAACTTGCAGTTTTTAAACCTAGAAATGAAGGAGCCCAATCCTGCGCTGCACAGGATGGTCCTGAACAAGCATGCACTGATTATGCCAGCCTTCTCATAGAATCATAGAATAGTAGGGTTGGAAGGGGCCTACAAGGCCATCGAGTCCAACCCCCTGCTCAATGCAGGAATCCAAGTCAGAGCATCCCTGACAAATGGCTGTCCAGCCTCGTCTTAAAGGCCTCCAGTGTGGGAGAGCCCACCACCTCCCCAGGTAATTGGTTCCATTGCCGTATTGCTCTGACACTCAGGAAGTTTTTCCTGATGTTCAGCCGGAATCTGGCTTCCTGTAACTTGAGCCCATTATTCCGTGTCCTGCACTCTGGGATGATCAAGAAGAGATCCTGGCCTTCTTCTCTGTGACAACCTTTCAAGTACTTGAAGAGTGCTATCATATCTCCCCTCAGTCTTCTCTTCTCAAGGCTAAACATGCCCAGTTCTTTCAGTCTCTCTTCATAGGGCTTTGTTTCCAGTCCCCTGATCATCTTTGTTGCCCTCCTTTGAACCCTCTCCAGCTTGTCTGCATCCTTCTTAAAGTGTGGTGCCCAGAACTGGACACAGTACTCCAGATGAGGCCTAACCAGTGCTGAGTAGAGGGGAACTAGTACTTCCCGGGATTTGGAAGCGATGCTTCTATGAATGCAGCCCAAAATAGCATTTGCCTTTTTTGCAGCCACATCACATTGTTGGCTCATATTCAGCTTGTGATCGACGACAATTCCAAGATCCTTCTCGCTCGTAGTGTGGTTGAGCCACGTATCCCCCATCTTGTAACTGTGCATTTGGTTTCTTTTTCCTAGGTGCAGAACTTGGCATTTGTCCCTATTAAATGCCATTCTGTTGTTTTCTGCCCAGCACTCCAGTCTATCCAGATCACTTTGAATTTTGTTTCTGTCTTCCAAAGTATTAGCTATCCCTCCCAATTTTGTGTCATCTGCAAATTTGATCAGCATTCCCTGCACCTCCTCCTCCAAGTCATTAATAAAAATATTGAAGAGCACTGGGCCCAGGACTGAGCCCTGCGGTACCCCACTCGTTACCTCTCCCCAGCTTGAGAAGGTCCCATTGATAAGCACTCTTTGAGTCCGATTCTGTAGCCAACTGTGGATCCACCGGATCGTTGTTTCATCTAGCCCACTTCGAGCTAGTTTGCTCATCAGGATATCATGGGGCACTTTGTCGAAAGCTTTGCTGAAGTCGAGGTATATGATGTCTACAGCATTCCCACGGTCTACAAGGGAGGTGACTTGATCAAAAAATGAGATCAGATTTGTCTGGCAGGACTTGTTTTTGACAAATCCATGTTGGCTTCGAGTAATCACGAAGTAATTCTTCGAGTAATAATTCTCCAACCTAGTGCCTCCAGATCTTTTGGACTACAACTCCTAGCATTCCTGATCACTGGCCATGCTGGCTGAGGTTGATGTAAGTTAGAGTCCAAAACATCTGGAGGGCATCAGGTTGGGGATATGCACATCTCTGGTACTGGTAGACTGGATGTCAAGTGTCTGTCTGTCTGTCTGTCTATCTATCTCCTACCAAGGCAGCATGTCCTGGAACTTAAATAGCTGTACACAAATGGGAATTTTGGCAGGGGCAGCTTGTCATTAAGAAGCTGTTATATATCCTACCTGCCTTCCATGATGGATCTCAGGGCAGTGTACATAGGACACCCAGCTGGACTCCCATCTAGGCAGTAGCCAGATCCAGATCTACTGAACTTCTATAAGGTTGCTGTATCATGTGACTTCTGACCCCAGGCTGGATCTAAATTTAAGGTGGATCAACTGTGCTGACAGAATTGGACTTCCTTGCTCTCTCCTTGCCATGGCAGCCCCTCCAGCCCCCTGAAAATGCTACACAGAGAGTCAAAAGACCCTGTTGAATGGGGTCAGCTCTGGTGTGTGCATGGGAAGAGGCAATCCCCAAAAATGGGTGGAGGGACCTTCCATTAGCAGAGCCCTCCCTCTTGCGGAAGGTAGGGATGTATGAGAATTTAATTTTTGCTTGCAAAACAGCACGTGTCCACCCAAAATGTTCACAAATTGCTGGGCATTTGCTTGTGTTCGATTTGCGCAATTTTCCCAGTTCATTTTTGTGAAAATTTCCTAACTTGTGCAAATTTCCCCCGTAAACCAAATCAGCCCACGTTAGTCTAGGGAGGAAAGTTGTGCAAATTAAGACATTTGTGCAAATTAGGAAATCTGCACAAATTTGGGGAAATTTCTGCAAATTTCACATTTGATTGCTGCTCAATTTGCACAATTTTCCCCTTTGCGCAGAGCGAGCAGCAAGTGCAAACAGGAATTGGGCATGAGATGACCAGCAAGACGATGTTCAGAGAATCCTAGTGATCTTGAACATTACTCATTTGTATATTCCTAGTGGAAGGTCCCTTCCTCCCACAGAAGGCAGATCCTGGATCCAACTTCACGTCCTCAGAGACTACCTTGTATCTTTTTGCTCTGCTTAAAAAAAATAATTATTATGTGATAAGTTACAGCAGTTGTGTGCTCTCTTTCTTTCAAATAACTGAAATTCTGAGAGTATGACTCTCTGCCACTCCTCCTCCAGTAAGTTGCCATTTAAAAGTTCAGAGTTATAGGTTCTCCTCATAAGAAAGCTTTTGACAAATATCAAACAAGGTATTGAGAAGAGGTTAGACTGTAATTCCCTCTCCCCCCATTGAAAGTCTTATCACCCTGATAATGATCCAGACAGCTCAGATATTAGATACAAGTTAATTATCTTCCCATGTTAGTGATTTGAAATTTACTTTAATAATTGTCAGCAGCAGATAGATAGATAGATAGATAGATAGATAGATAGATAGATAGATATATTGCATGATAGACTACAAGAGACAGGTTGAAGAAAAAAGTAGAACAAGCTTTTGAACAAATGTACTCATGCATACATTTTGCACATATGTGTGACTCAAAATGCTCCCATTTCTGCTTTCTGTGACATGCATAACAAAATGCCACTAAGCAAACTTGACACATCTTCATTCTCATGAGGTCCAAGCATAGATACCCATAGTGTTGCAAGATCAAATCGACAACATGCATTACGTATTGTTTCATTGTTTCTTTCTCTTTCTTATGTTTAATTAAAATATAAATATAGATTGATTGCATCTCCCAAAGGAAATCCTTTTAAAGAATGGAGAAGAGTGTGCATGGGGGTGGGGGTTGGAATCAGATTCTCAAGACCAGGTCAACAGAGCAGATTAAATTCTGACAAGAAATTCATCAAAATCACAGCAGTGAAACGGAACATGCTGCCACAGAAACAGCTGTACTGTCATGCCTTAATGTAACTCAGAAACAGACGTTCTCCCTTTGGCACAAAAGGCCTTTTAGGCTGCGATCCTATACACAGTTACCTGGGAGTAAGTCTCACTGAATGCAGTGGGAGTTACTTCTGAGTAGACATGCATAGGGTTGCACTGTTAGTTGAGAAGAAATGGATATTTCCTGATGCTTTAAAAAGTGATCACCCTTTGGGGGGGGAAGGGAAAGGGACAGGAATGCAGCGACAACAACATCAACAATTTGGTAGACTTCAAAGGTGTGAGAGGCTGCTGACGGGGAAAGTGAAAAAGTGAACCATCGCTGAGTCTAATGCGAATGAAGGCACTGAAATTCAACCTATCTGAGTAGGTGGCAATTGACGTCCCTGTGGAATAGCCCCCCAAAACAGACAACGGACATCCTCCTCCCTCCTGGAGCTGATATGTTCAGTTAAATAATACAAAGTGCCATTTTATGACTCCAGGGGTGGTTCACATAGCTGTTCTAGTGCATGGAAACGAAGATGGACTCAGTGGGTGTTGCTGACTGCGGTTCACCCTGTGATCGAATAGTCACATAGCTGCAGCAATGCGCTTCATCATGGGCTGAGTGGAAACACAGGGCAGGCTCAGAATGGACAGAAGAAGGTATTATTTCACACAAAGCATAACAAACATGTAGGATTTGCTATTAAATACTTAGCGTGCAGCTTATCCTCACCATTTTGTTTACCTTGGAATATAAGCACACGGAGCCCTGATCTGGATCAGGACCACTGTGCATGGGTTTAAACCTTCCCACCCAGACATTTCACCCAAAATACACCCCCCCTCCTTGTGGACTAAAAGAAGAAGAAAACTCCACTGGTGCCACACTACATATTTAACCTAATGTGTAGTTTAGACCTTAGATGGCTTTAAAGGAGAGTTAGACAAATTGGTGGAGGAAGAATTTATCTAACACTATCAAGGGCTATTAGCTGTGACAGCCAAACAGAACTACTAGGGTTTCAATGAGGCAGTAAATCTCTGAAATTGCCAGTTACTGGTAGTGGTGGCAGGAAGATGGGACACAGTAGTCCAGGGCTGCAGCCTTCGTGTGAGGCAGTGGAAACAGGACTAGATGGACCTTTGCTCAGATGCATCAGGATTCCTTTTATGTTCTTAAGAGGAGAGGGTTGTATCCAATTGGTTCTATCCAATCTTAATCTAATTTGAGTCCCATTCATTTCAGTAGGTCTCCTCTAAGTAGGACTAATATTGGACACAACCTGGAGTCAGCTCCGATTATACAAAGCTAGAAGGTTCAGGACAGGTAACCTAGCTCCTGCTCTGGAATACGTCTATTGAATTCAATAGGTTTGTTGCAGAGGTAATGGCTTGAAGATGGATTTCTTCAGCCGATTAATCTGAAATGCTTTTACATAGCTGCGGACTTAAATACTTAATTTAGAGATGTAAATTTGTGGAAACTTTGAAGTCATGGAAAAAAGAACACTTGTTTTTCCCCATTCCCCCCCGCCCCCCAAAAACAGAAATTCTGAGAAAAATAGAAAAATAAAACTTAATTTTTATTAAAGTCAATTTGTTGCTCTAGGATAGCCTTCCACAACCTGGTGCCCTGCAGATATTTTGGATTTCAGCTCCCATCAGCCTCAGACAGCATGGCCAATGGTCAGGAAAGCTGGCCATCGTAGTCCAACTCATCTGGAGGGTGCAAGTTGGAGAAGGCTACTTTGGGAAGATCAAGCAGCCTTTATGTTCTTAAAGTTATATTATGTAGAACTTGGTTTGTTCATAAAATTATCATTATATTTATAAACTTTTTAAAATAAATTCAGTAAATTTGTAGTTATTGTCTGAATAAACTATTAAATTTACCAAACATGATAATTTTATGAACAAAGTTATACACAACATATTTTAAGTTCCTAGTTTATGTCTGACGAGAGGGAACTTCAGCGAGTAGTCCCTGAAACATCTGAATCATCCTAGAAGCCAGAAGAAGCAGGAAGAACTGAAGGCAGAGGAAGACTGGTATACAGCAGCTGTTCCTATTTGTAAGGAAGTCTGGGGAACTTCCTAAACCTGTTCTTGCTTTTGGGGTGGAGTTTAGGGAAATCTGATCTGAAGGAAAAGCTTTCGAGATTTTACTTAGCTGGGAAAGACTCTGTTTAGGAATCATGAGCAACCATATTTAATTGAAGGACCTTTAAGTAACCTCAACCTATTATTTGAAGAGTGACATTTTATTCACTTTTGTAAATAATTTCCATTAATGAACATCTTATTTTTTGTTCATTTTGAAAGCTTGTCTCTAGTGGTGGTGTCAATCCCATGCCTATGCCATAGGAACCAGGTTACTGAGTTCCTTTTAGGTAAAATGAGTTTATTCTAGTGGCACCAGTTAAAAGGTTTTACAGCTGAAGCAGCATTCCCTAGTGGGCAAGTCTAATTGAGAACTTTATTAAAAACGCAGCAGTAAGTTCTACAGGCCTAAGCCTCAAAGTTAATTAAAAAAAGAAAGAGAAACATAGGTGGGATAGCCCACATGCTGGTCCGTCACATCTGGTGACAGTTGCGGGAAAACCTATAGTGTTTTTTATTCACATGTGGGTTTTAGATTAGAATTACATTAATTGATTGCTACAGCATCTAACCAGAACAAGCCCAGAAAAACAGGACAAAATCCAAACTCTCCGTAGAACAAAATCCAAACAGAAGAATGCACATTTTCTTCTATATTATGGTATGGTGGCTCTACTGACATGCTGAGAAAATGAGCATGACTTGGAGCATCCCAAAATGTCTATCAGTAAAAGATACATTAGATCAATAATTGTAATAAGGGATGGAAGAAATAACTAGGCTGCAAATTTTACAGAGAGGACAAAAAAAAAAAATTCCCCCATGGCTTCATTATTTCCAGACATTTTACATCTCTAATCTTTCTATAAATATCTTCTTATTACATAGTTTTTAGAAATTGTTTGGGAGAAGTAAAGGCTGGGTAACAACATATAAACACATTGTCTTAAATTCTAAAAGAAAAAAATTCATGATCCAAAGCTGTTCAATTTTTTCAATTTTTCAGAAAAAAACAAAAACTGTCCTTGGAAAAAGCCTGGAAAAAAACACATTTTTTCCTGATTTTTTCCCATGTTTTTCCTAGGCCTTCACATCTTTAATTTATCATAGCAACCAAACAAAACTCAACCATGTGATTACCATCTGTAATCTGCCCACAGGATTTTGTTATTGGGCAGATTCAAAATAAAATAAAATAAAATAAATGCAGAGACAGCAACCAGCTATAATTTACTGTATAGGCTGTTGTGACATAAGCCTATGTTGTGGATGTTTGAATATTTAGGCTTTAGTGATATTTGTGCATGTTCTGGCCCTTGGGAGGGGAAAGAGTCAGCCTAGAAGTGTGAAATTGCTAACGTTCTGGAAAGGCCCTGAGTTGAGAGGGATGTCACTGAAAAATGTGGAGGGAGTTTTATGAGTAAGGGTACGAAGTTGGGATTTTTGTTTTTCTGGAGGTGAATGCCAAGATCAGTCACACACACCTTAATGAAAGAATGATAAACTTAATTTATTCTTAAGAATGGCAGTGAAATCACTGCCTTTATTGAGGAAGACCTCCATTTTTCTGATGCAAAGCACTATTTTTACGGAAGCCCCAGCAAGGATAGGTTGCAGCAGGCTGATGAAACTGAATTGGCAGCATTTATTTTGAAACAGAACACACAAATATGAGAAGTAACTTTGAGAAGATTACATTGATTGCGATGCACTCAAATCCTTCTTGTGGAAGAAGGCTTTGAACAACACCTCGTGAAAGCCTTGGTGTTTCTTGTGGAATAATCTGCAGCAGGGGCGGGCAACTTGTGGCCCTCCAGATGTTTTGGCTTACAACTCCCATCAGCCTGAGCCAGAACAGCCAATGGTGAGGGATGATGGGAGTTGTAGGTCAAAATATCTGGAGGACCACAAGTTGTCCACCCCAATCTACAGGCTAAACCAGACATCAGAGCAAATGTGTGGAAGCTGCCAAAACCAGCAGCCATTGCCCATTGGTTAAGACTCCCACTGCCCCTCATAATGTATTGGAGAACTTACCTATGTCTTTATTTTGGCAACATGTTGCATTTCCCAGCTCCCTGGTCTAGGTCATTGGCTGTTACTGCTTTGGGGTGGGGTAGCTAATGCCGTAATGTTGATGTAAATTCTACTAAAAGTTAAACATTTGGCTGCAATTTTTGATAATGGCTGTGCATTTGGTGCAGCTTTTCCCAACCTAGTGCCCTCCAGATGTGTTGGACTGCAACTCCCATCATTCCCAGCTAGCATTGGCCATGCTGGCTGGGAATGATAGGATTTGCAGTCCAACACATCTGGAGGGCACCAGGGTGGGGAAGGCTGATTTAGTATGATGTAATAAAGAAAAAAAAAAGTAGCAATACCACAATAATCAGACAGGTTTGATCTTTTAAATTTCCCTAGTAATGATGACTGTCCTGAACCTACCTTCCTTCCAATTCTATCTGATTTACTGTCTGTCAAGACAATAAGTGGTTGGTGGTTGCCTATGCAAATTCTTGCGCAAGACAGTTGGGGAGGGGTCAACAGTGGTTTGATGTGGAAACCCTTGTGCAAGCCTGCTGAAATGTTTAGGATCATTATGGAATGCACATTCAGATGTGCTGCCAAATGCACATCTCACTGCAGGCAATGACAGCACCTGCTTTGGGATGTGCATCCTGCAGAAAACAACGGGGTAGCTAGAACGATCCACATTTTGGTGTGCATTCCAGTGCATATGCTGTTGGTACTTAAATGCAAATATATTCAAGGCACTCCGCAGATATCTGAGACAAACGAGGCAGAAAAGTAGGAAATCCCTTGGAAATAAAGGGACAGGTTTGGATACCTCCAATAATGCCTATGATCGAAGTACATATCCCTATGTAGCTCCAGTACTATTCTGGAAAGGCCTGTGTTTTAAAGAACGTCCACCCAATATTTGAAAGCAGGAGTAGAGTATGAGGCTATGCCTAAGAGTGCAAATCTACTTTTCATTTGTATTCAGATGCCTCTATATAAGTGCATGAGACATGGATGAATATGTTCATTTCAGCTTCATTCAGTTTCTCATTTTTCTAACCATAGGTTTGTTTTGTCATGATTCCATATCATTTTTTTAAAGGCTGCATGAAAAATTATAGGCATTTCCATGTGCATTTCCACTAATATACCCGTTTTAATGCATCTTTGCCTAATATACACATTTTCTGCAAGCAATTTCCCCTAATACAATGCACTTTTGTACATTGTTTTCACTAATATTTTTGTGTACACTTTCCCCTAATACACACATTTTTGAATGCCTTTTTTGATCCGAGAACTACACCGCAAAATCCAGAAAAGCGCAAACAGAAGCATAACTGCATTTTGGGCTGCATATAAGTTCAGAAAGTGCAAATTAAGTAAGTTCACATTAAAATGTTAACCAAGCCAATGTCTCACCCATCCCTACCTTTCACCTCTTGGTGTGATATAAACAGCAGAAACAAGGTCTTCTTGAGAACTGTAATACTGGGACTATATTAGAGTGCAAAATAAGTGTTGAACTCCAAATACTGAAATGACCACAACGTTGAAAATGTTGACCTATAAAAGTTTACCTTTGGAATGCCTGCTGCTGTTTCTGACAATCGAGGGTAGGTATATGAACTATACGAATGGCCTTGCTGATTTGACTTAAAAGCACTTGCTCCATAGGGCATGATTGGCTCTTGCAGACCAGAGCCTGACCTGGACCTCTGTCTCATGGCAGGTTGAGGGCTTGTCTGGTTTACATAGGATGACTTTGGTCTTTTGTCATAATCATCCTTGGCCCAGTCGCTGTCACTGTATTCTAGTCTCTCTCTTGAGCATTGGCTGTGAAGGGAAGTTCGAGTAGGAGTGTAATGAAAAGACTCTTTGTAATCCAGAGAAGATCCACTAGGAGCCCTCTGATATTCCAGCTTCAGACCACCAAACTCATTCTGTTTACTTTTTGATTCCATGTGAGCATGATAATCTGGTAAGAACCTAGAGATATCGGACGTCAGGGGTTTAGCTTCTGAAAAATACATTTCGCTGGGTTTCATTTTCACCACATGTCCATTTTGTTTGGCAGCACAGCTGCTTTTCGAATATCTGTCCAGCTCTTCCCCATAAAGACTTTTTTCTCTGTATTTGTCAGTGAGGATGTCCACAGCAGTGTCTGACTCACTCGAATACTGAGAATATGTGAAGTAGCCATTTTCCTTCTGGTGGATTTCAACATGGTTCGAGTGTCCCAGGTGCGGGGTGGGAGGGCTCTCCTTCCGAAGGGAGTTGGAACGCGTCACAGAGATATTGTCAAATTCCTCGAGCAAGCCATTGATTGAAGTATCCTTGCAAGGTTTATTTCCTCTAACGATGGTCTGGGAACAGAAGATAGCTTTTGATTAAAGACTGCCTTAGATTTAATGTCACAGTGATAAAACTATCGAGCAGAGCAATTTCGACGACACTGTAAGGAACATACTGACAGTCCACCACATCCTTCTATCAAATCTAACATTTTAGGACAAAAATGTAATTTCCCCTCAAGATGCATTATTGCATCCTCTTGCAAACTCTATACACAACTGTAGACTTTAATAATAAATTGCCATTTGATGTTAGTCTGAATCACTTCCGGGCAAAGCTTACAACTAGTTTGCTGGCATACGACTGAATGAAAAGAAATCACTCCCCAGTTCGGATTCACTTATACAGGTTGTTATGGGGAAAGGAGTGGCATAGCAAATGGTGTGCTGCTTATTACCGGGCATTTTATTCTTCCACAAAAAAGATCACTGAAGGTAACACTATCAACGAACCATGAGAGACAAGGAGAGAGAGAGAGAGAGAGAGAGAGAGAGAGAGAAAGAAAAAGAACTCCAGAGATTTTTCTTTTATGCTCTGTGCAACTGTCATATTATCTCAAGCTGGGCTAGAATAATTTGCTACCTTCTCAAAGGGCCAGAATGTAGGACCATCTAGGATTCAAACCTTGGTATCTCCCTTTAAAGTAGGGGCAGGGAACCTGTAGCCATTCAGTTGTTGCTGTTGGGATCCAATTCCCATCATCCCCAGACAGCATGGGCAATGGTCAAGGACAATTGGAGTTGGAGACCAATAACATTTGGAGTCCACAGGTTCCCCAGCTGTGGATTAAAGTAGAGCTGTGCAGAAATGGTGTCTCAAAATTCTACACCCTATTTGTGGGCAAAGAAATTGTGGGCCTCTCAAAATTCTCCACCCTACTGTGGGCAGAGAACATTTCACCAAATTTCTCCAGGGAGAAGGGGAAATCCTCCAACAGTTTCTCACAGGTAGGACTCACCATTGGCAGGGGTTGTGGCACAGCTTATTTCTACTTTCCTAAAAGTTTTGTCGTTTTTGTGGGGGAGGGGTTGCACTACCACTGCGAGTGACAACAGCAGCAACTGTGTTGGCAGCCTGGCCCCCATTCTACATCCTCCACAGTGTCCCATTGTCCTGGGGCATTGTGGGGGAAGAGAGGGAAGGCTGCCACCATATAAAATGAATGGAAATGCAGGAAGCTGAGGAGGCTACAGGCTGCCAGAGAGATGATTGTACAATGAAAGACAGGACAGTCACGCATACTCCTCGGCCACTTGTAAATAAGCTCAGCACAAGAACCCTGAAGCCCCTCCATGAGAATTTATCTGAAATTTTCCCCTCTTTTGAATTTCTTTTCAAAAGCAATTTCATTTCTGTCAAACTGAATGCGAATGGTTGAAAAATATGTGGGAGAAATGTTCAGAACAGCACTACTTTAAACCATCTCAGATAGCAGGGCTGAGAGACATTTACTCTAGGAGAGGTGCTGCCAATCAGATTCAGACATTACTGGGTTAGCTGGACCAGTGGTCTCAACTCACTATACAGGCTGCATCATATGAAAAGTTAATAAAGTCTAGAGGCTTAGCCTAGCCAGCCATTCTTTGGTTGAACAGACCCATAAGAATTTAATAGTGGCCTGTGGCTTTAAGTCAGGGGTGTTGAATGTCAGGCCTGTGGATTAAAACTCCTCCTCCTGTAGTTCCAATCTCCCTGCCCACCCCCTCCAGTTCTCCAGAAGGCCATGTCCCTTCCCCTTGGCCCCATCCCTTTCCTCTGACCACTGATTGTTTGGCAATTTCATAAGGACATAAGAACATAAGAAGAGCCATGCTGGATCAGACCAAGGGTCCATTTAGTCCAGCATCCTGTTCACACAGTGGCCAACCAGTTGTTGATCAGGAACCCACAAGCAGGACATAAACACAACAGCACCCTCCGACCCATATTCCCCAGCAACAGGTGTACATAGGCTCATTTGCCTCTGGTCTTGGAGGTAGCACATAGCCATCAAGACTAGTAGCCATTGATAGCCTTTTCCTCCAGGAATTTGTCCAAGCCCCTTTTAAAGCCATCCAAAGGGGTGGCCATCACTACATCCTGTGGTAGCGAGTTCCATAGTTTAACTAAGCGCTGTGTGAAGATTTCCTGTCTTTTGCATATTTTTTCCCCATTCTAAAATGTTGAAATCCCCCTCCTAATGCAGTAAGAGCTTTACACTAAAACATACTGGTATTTTTTTGTATTTTAGCCACTTCCTTTTTGCCTTTAGTCCAGCCCAACATGACCTCTTCCCGACAGCTTATCTGAGCTTTAAGTGAAAATGTAGAGGAGCAATGCATACACATGTTTCTCCAAGCACCCATTATATAGCATGCACTAACCGTTTCATATGTTCCGAATGTTAGAATGCATTAAATGTGTGGTAAATGTCACTTGAAAGCTTGGGGCAAACTGTAAGGTACCCCTCAAAGCTACTCAATGAAGTTTGATTTATCTTCAGTCCAATCCTAGGAATGCTTATTCAGATATCATTCCTACTGAGTTTAGTGGGACTTAACTCCATAGTAAGTACACTTAGGATTGAAGTTTTAAAGAGACTTAGAAACAACCCTAAGAGGCACCAAAATACTTCATCACATTTGCAACTTGAATAGTTCCAATAGTATGAATAGTAATTGATACTGATAGGGTTAAATACAAGGATGCGTTCCAAAACCATGAAGTTTCTAAGTTCTCCATTTTCTCCTGTTTAGGATATTGCTTAGTCTAAACTGTGTTTGGGGTATAGCATTTTCACAAAACCAATAGAAAGGCTCACTGTCTAGACCTTAAGCATTTCTGAGGGTGGTTGCTGCTAAATGACATTGACAAAATTAGTCAAACTGTGTGTAGGCAGGGAATGTGAAACAGTTGCTGGTTCGTTTTGTTTGGGTTTTTGTTTTTTTCCAGATTGGGCAACAATGAAATAGAGGTATGGGAATAATTTCAGCCTGGTCCACCATACAATAATCTTAGAATCTTAAAATTATCTGGGCACCTTTAGGAAAAGTGTCCTCGAACCAATACAACCTGTAACACAATAATCTGTACAGTGTCACAAATGAAAGAGCAAAGCAACAGCATTCAGAGGCAGTCTGGAAAAACCCTTAAGAACTGGTATCTGTTGATGTTCTGATATAATGCAGTGTTTATAGGCTGGGTCAGACAGACCATTTGTTATTCAGGCAGGGAGATGATATTCAGAACAAAGAGAGTCTATTCGCGGTTTATACATCAAAATTTAATCACACCCAGTCCTTAAAATCACCGGGGCTGATTCAGACAAGGTTAAGTACTTTTAAGTCTCATTCATTTCAGTGGGAGAGCTAAGCATATGCTCAACAGAACCATCCTATACATCTCTACTCAGAAGTCAGCCCCACTGAGTTCAATGGGACTTACTATCAAATCAGTGTTGAGCCTGAATAATTCTCACTGAAATGCATAAGACTTAGGCTGCAGTCCTATACCCACTTACCTGAGACCTACTGAACCCCATTGTGGGACTTACTTCTGGAGAGACATGTGTAGGGCTGCACTGTTAAAAGCGTTTAACTTTGACTGGATTGTGCCCATTATATTTTAAAATGCGCCATCTCTGAAATTACTTTTTTATTGTATGTGTTCTGGAGAATAGCCTTAAAAACCATGTCAGTATCATTTTAAAAGTGACAGATGTTTGAAAAATCCCAAGAAAGAATGGTTCATAGAGCCCCTGCCTTTGACTGAGACAGTCATGAAATTGACATATATCTAATAATTCAAAGGTGACAGAGACATGGCTCATCAGGTAAACATTAATCTAAATGATCTTTTGTTGGCCTTCCTTCAAATTCATTTCAGTGACTTCCTCAAAACTGACTTCTGTGTTTGAGGAACGGGGTGTCTGTGAATAGGATGGTGGAAAGGAATGTTTGTTATCTTAACATGGTGAGAATGGTCAGTCACCATTTTATCCCATTAATTACCAAGCTGCTGCTTACAGGTATTGCCAGAGAATACGAAGTTAATATAAAAGAATGCTGCTAATCTGGTATTAGGTGGCCGCTAGTGATCTGAGTACAAGCAAAACTTGAACTTGTCAAAGGTCTCCAGATTCTACCTCCAGGTTCATTCTATATCATGTCTGTATCAGACTGTGATCTTGGTTTTTTCCTTTTCTCATGAAAATTAATGCATATTTTCTAACACCGTGTTCAGTCCAGGAGATGTGAACTGGGTAAATCCTCATCAAAAACACACTTCAACAAATGTCTCATACATCCCCAGTGGCCACTTATGCATCACCAAGAAAGAGGCAAAAAAGATGACAAAGAACTGAATCAAATTTGTGTATGCTAATTTGTATGTATTGATGCAAGTTTAGAAATAATTACTATAATTTCAATTGAAATACAATATATCTCACCTTAGTGGGGAAGACCTTGCTCAGATGACCTCCTGTGTGCCTGCTAGATCTGCTGTCCAGGTGCTAACTGTTACTGGGCAACTTCGAGACCCCTGTTTGAGCTTCCTTTTCATGGTTCTTTATCTTTAAACCCAACTTGGACCTGCCAGCCCTTCAGCCACAGGAAGCCTTCAAAGAGGGGACTGTCTCTCATAAAGTAGGGCACATGGCCACTCTATTTGGTAGGAAAATATCTTATAGCAATTATGTTGACAATAGTTTGTTCTTTGACTTGGACTCAAGTTTTTTCCCTCGACACTCTGGCTAAATTTGTTTAAGCAAAGCATCCAGGGCAGTCAAAAAAGGTCTATTCTAGCAAGTAAAAATCCAGTCTCTTTTAGGAATATAACATAAACAAGCTGTACTGGATCAGACCAAAGGCCTATCTAGTCCAGCATTCCATTCACCTGGTGGACAAGTAGATGCCTATGGGAAGGCCACAAGCAGGACTGAGTGCAATAGCACTCTCCTGCTCATGTTCCCCAACAGAAGAACTACCTCTGATACATATAGCCATCATAACAAGTAGCCATTGTCCTTCATGAATTTGTCTAATCCCCTTTGAAGTGGATGGCCAACTTGGTGGCCATAGCTACATCTTATGGAAGCAAATCCCATAGTTGTTGTTGTTGTTGCTGTTGTTGTTGTTGGACTAGATAACTTACATGGGTTTGTGATCCTCCAGTCTCTATGCGTGGGTTTACAGCTTTTTCCCTTGCATTCCACCGAGTCTCACCCTTTTTGGCCGATTCTTCTATGACACTTCATTTGACAATTAAGTCAGTCAGTGCAGTCAATGCCCAGCAACTCTGACCTGTCACGGATCCTTGTTCTGATTTCTGTGTGCAATGAGGAGTCCCCCTTGCGATTCTGCAGCCATAGATTCCAAAACAATCCGTCAAACAAGAGTGTGCTGACTGGCTTCCTTTTGACTTTGAAACCATTCAGTGACATGAACGTGTTTCATGATGCGCTTGTCTTTTGGTGACAGGATGGTTCTGTGTTATTCATATTTAATTACCGCATCATAAAACAGCACGATCGAAAAAGAAATGCTTCATAATTTAATGGGAGACTGAAGCACCCAAGAGACATCCACTTCCCCTGTGCAAATGTGTGGCTCTGATACAAGTGCTGATTTAATATTCTCCCTGTGTTTATGCTTCAAAGAAGAGGATCTTCTTCTCCCTCTCCTTGGCTACATAGCCTCAATTCATTCGCCTGTGCTTATGGATTCTCTCTGCTTGTTTGAGCAGAGAGGACCCTTTGTGAGCATGAGGGTGCTCTGCATATAAAAGTATCATTTTCCTAGGAGGCACTGCTGTTTTTCATTTGTGCCTTATGCAGGGATGTTCAAATCTCCCCTTGCTTCCAGATGGAGGGATTCTGCAGGCACATTCACTGTCTTGGCCCTGAGCCAAGATGTAGATGTGCAAAGGCCTTTAGTAGTAGCTGGCATGAACTGTTGATGACACTGGTTTGTGCCAGCCAGCAATGAGAAGCCTTTTTTTGTGAGTGTAAATTGTGCCTTGCCCACCTCCAAGGTGGTGGCCCTTTTTTTTCTGGAAAATTGCAGATGCCATTTAATTGGGCAGATGCTTTGACAAATTCAAGCCAGATTCTGCTTTTTAAATAAAATAAAATAAATAAAGACACAAAGGGCTCCATATAGGACAGAGTCGAAAATGTTCAGTGATCTCTCCTCCAAGAGGAAAGCAAACCAAGATACCACTGCTCATGGAAGTCTTCACCGCTCAGAAAAGTGCCCAAACATGTTTGGAAACTCTGTAGATTCATGGTCATAGTAATATACTCAAAAGTATTGTTACATGCTGCTGTTAAAGTGCTGCACTCAATATGCCAACACATTTGGAACACTCAATAGTGGCCACAAGACTGGAAAAGCTCAGTTTACATTCCAATTCCAAAGAAGGGCAATGCCAAAGAGTGTTCAAACTACTGCATGATTGCGCTCATTTCACATGCCAGCAAGGTGATGCTCAAAATCCTACAAGCTAGGCTTCAGCAGTATGCGAACCGAGAACTACTGGAAGTACAAGCGGGGTTTCGAAGAGGCAGAGGAACTAGAGATCAAAACGCCAACATTCGCTGCATCATGGAGAAAGCACGAGAATTCCAGAAAAACGTCTAATTTCTGCTTCATTGACTATGCGAAAGCCTTTGATTGTGTGGATCACAACAAACTGTGGCAAATACTTAAAGAGATGGGAGTACCAGACCACCTTACCTGTCTCCTGAGATACCTGTACGAGGGTCAAGAAGCAACAGTAAGAACCGGACATGGAACAACCGATTGGTTCAAAACTGGGAAAGGAGTACGACAAGGCTGCATATTGTTGCCCTGCTTATTTAACTTATACGCAGAGTACATCATGAGAAACGCCAGGTTGGATGAATCACAGGTCAGAATTAAGATTGCTGGGAGAATTATCAACAACCTCAGATATGCAGATGATACCACCCTAATGGCCGAAAGCGAAGAGGATCTAAAGAGCCTCTTGCTGAGGGTGAAAGTGGAGAGTGCAAAAGCTGGTTTGAAACTCAACATTAAAAAAACTAAGATCATGGCATCTGGCCCCATCATTTCCTGGCATATAGAAAGGGAAGAAATGGAAGCAGTGACAGATTTTATTTTCTTGGGCTCCAAGATGACCGCAGACGGTGACTGTAGCCATGAAATTAAAAGACGCTTGCTCCTTGGGAGGAAAGCTATGGCACACCTAGACAGCATAGTAAGAAGCAGAGACATCACCTTGCCGACAAAGGTTCGTATAATCAAAGCTATGGTTTTTCCAGTAGCAATGTATGGCTGTGAGAGCTGGACTATAAGGAAGGCTGAGTGCCGAAGAATTGATGCGTTTGAACTGTGGTGCTGGAGAAGACTCTTACGAGTCCCCTGGACTGCAAGGAGGTCAAATCAGTCCATCCTAAAGGAAATCAACCCTGAGTGCTCATTGGAAGGACAGATACTGAAGCTGAAGCTCAAATACTTTGGCCACCTAATGCGAAGAGAAAACTCACTGGAAAAGACCCTGATGCTGGGAAAGATTGAAGGCAAAAGGAGAAGGGGACAGCAGAGGATGAGATGGCTAGATAGCATCACCGATGCAATGAATATGGACTTGAGCACACTCCAGGAGAGAGCGGAGGACAGGAAGGCCTGGCGTGCTATGGTCCATGGGGTCATGAAGAGTCGGACACGACTTAACAACTGAACAACAACAACAAATTGTTACATGCACCCCATTACCCCGGGTGATCAGAAGTTCCAGGGGTAGTGATACCTAAGTCTGATTTCCTCTTGGAGGAGAGATAGTGGAGACTTACTGTGTTTTCGTAACATTTGGTGTATTTACCAATATACTACTAAAGCACAGGTGGATGCAAGCATCATACACAGCAGGCAGCTGATCAAGTATCATGCATGAGATCTCCAAAGAGAAACACTCAGCCACCCCTCCACTGCAAAAGTGCCTTCAGGTAACACTCTGCCTCTTCGTCTCTCCCTCTGCCCCTGTCTCAAAAAACTGCTTCAATTGTTACACACACACACCCCTAGCTAACATCAGCCCAGATCCTTAGCTACAGGGAGAGGAGAGGATGAGTCAGCTTCCCCAGGCTCGGATGGGTTACACATTCCAGAGAGATAAAAATAGCCCCTCCTCTAGCGGTTAGTTCCCACAAGGTAACATCTACTAGCCATCCTGAGCCATTGACATGCCATTTGCCTGACAAAAGATAGGACTGGCATGACTGGCCAGCAGTCATAACAGTATATTACTTTATAACAGGGGTGTAGAACCTCAGGCCCAGGGGCCAAATCTGGCCATGCCCCATTCTCCGGGCCCCATCGCCTTTCCCCGACCTTCAGCCATTGGATGATGCCTCAGCTTTTGTGCAGTTTCCCCCCATTCTAAAAGGGTGAAATGCCTCTTCCCAAGGCTTCATTACTGTCAGGAAGAGCATTAAGCTAGAATATGCTGGTATAATGGGCATTTGACCCCGACCCTTTTGCTTTTAGCCCCACCCACCACTCAGATGAGACCACCAAGATCTTCTCTGAAATGGACTTTGGCCCTCAGGCTGAAATAGCTTCAACACCCCTGTTTTATAATAAAGAGAGGTTTGCCTTAATGCCTATGACATTCTCTTTTTAGCCTAATTCAGTGACAACTGTAGTTCTAAAATAGTCCCCTCCTTGAAGACATAGACACAAATCTCATTGGGTTTGGAAGCAGCTGGTTTGTCATATCCAAGTCACTTGGCATCACCCAAGCATACTTCCCTGATGAAGGTTCTTGGAATATTGACTTTTGCAATACCACCACAGTGGCCCCTAATGGTGAATTTGCTTTGAGGCATGAGATGGTTATTTTGAAGCTTCTCCATGGAAAACAGTGAGACCTGTGGTGAGCTTACTGCAGTCCAAGGATTACCCTAAGTCAAAAAGATTCTGCTTAAAGAATATGTGCTTTTGGCTCCAATATTTGATTCAACAGAATGTCGACAGGTATACAGAGTGTAGGACCTCACACCCAGAGTAAAAGCCATGTTCCACCATAGACTCTTGGATAGTTCAATGCATAACCCACCAGTCCCACTAACAATAACCAATATGCACATTTTCAATGGACCAGTGTGTGTGGACTGGTATGTTGGTGGCTATAATTACGTGAGTACCTTGCATTCAATGTTTCTCCATGGGAATGCATCTGGTCCAGCTTTGTGTTTCTAAAATGTCCAGAAAGATGCTTCCAAGGAAGCCCCCAGTCAGAGCCATATCCTGAAAGTAGTGGTTCCACTTAGGTTTCATAGACAGTAGTAGCCACCACTAGACCTCTTTTCCTCTGTGATTGTGTCTCGCTAAACCCCATGTAAAGTCATCTATGCCAGTGATGCTTATAGTAGTGAACAGCCCCTCACAGGAATGAAGACACGAGGGAAATCTTTGGATAGAGGGCCACCACTTTGTTAATCAACATCAGGGATCTGCAATGTATAATAAACCTATGGATATGTGGGGACACCCCTTAGCCCCAGGAGACTTCTGTTATGTCCCCTAGTCTGTGGATTTGGTAGCCCCACCTTGGCTCTAAGCACCAGATCAGCTTGAGGGGGCCCCTAGCCACTCCAGTCCATCCCTGCTGCTTAGCATTTGTTGCACTAGAGGTCTACAGGGCCCAGTGGCTGCTCACCTCTTCTATCCTCTTGAACTGACAAGCAATGACAGATATGATGGGCCAGCAACTCTTTGCCTCCCAAGTGGCTCTGGATGCTCACCAGGTTACTTACTTCACTGGGTGCCAGTCCTATCCCAAGTGTGAGCAAATGAGAACAAGCCAGTTGGTGGAAACAAAACCCACATCACTCCCATGTGTCTTCTTCCTGCCTGGAGGGGGAGGGGGAATAAATATGCTCCTGCACAAGCAGAGGAGGAGCGCCATTCCTCAAATTAGGGTGCAATCCTATGCATGTTTAGACAGAAAAAAGTCCTACAGCTCCCAGCATTCCCCAGCCAGCCATGCTAGCTGGGGAATGCTGGGAGTTGCAAGACTGTTTTCTGCCTAAACATGCACAGGATTGCACCCTAAATGATGGATTATGTGCAGAAGAACTTTCTTTTCTCTGTCCTGAGTCTACTGCCCAGCGCTTTCAGCTGACCTTTCCAAGACTGTTTACAGACAGCAGATATGCTTTTAAAAATGTTTCGTTGCTTCTTAAGCATAACAAATCCCTCTCGCTCCACTTGAACTACTTTAAAAGGAAATTGCTTACAGAAAAAGGGCGGGTGTCATTGTTCCTGGCTCATTCAGGAACGGCCTGACCTTAGCACACTTTTAACATGTTTGTTCAGTTTCCTATGAGGTATTTTAGATTAATGGCAGTAGATGAAGGCAAATAAAGAACTTTGTTCAGCTAAAGATTTACTGGAAGTTTTAAACATTTTAAAGCCGATGAAACATGGATAGTGTGATGCCCCACTTCAGATTTGGGTGGAAGGGGTAGCAGAGATTTTACTAGGATGGGGAAAGATTTCATAAGGTCCAAAGGCTTGCCCTTGTGTGTGTTGTGGAAGGACCATCACTCAGTGGTAGAGCACATGGCTTGCATGCAGTAGGTCCTCGGTTCAAATCCCATTATCTCCAATCAGAAGGTCCAGGCAGCAGGTGATGGGAAAGATCTCTCTCTCCTTGAGACCCTGGAGATATGCAGCCAGTCACAGTAGACAATACTGGGCTAGATGGACAAACCGTCTGACTTGGTATAAGGCATCTTCCTATGTTCCTATATTCAAGGTAGGGATGTGTGAATCCGCAATGCTCAAACTCACCAAAGTTCTCCAAAATCCATCTTGAAGCTCATTCCAACTTGAGTCCGTATCAGACTGCAAACTTTGTTTTTTAGTTTTTGCACAAAAATCCATGCATATTTCCACGCACATTTCCCCAAATGTACATATCAACTGTGCATTTTTGAAGTGTATGCATTCTTGAAATGTTCGTATTTTTGAAATGCATGCATTTTTGAAATGTACTCCTTCTTCTCCCATGATTAAAACATATTTGTGCACATTTTTGAAGTGTATGTATTTTTGAAATGTACTCATTTTGAAATGTATGCATTTTTGAAATATACTCATTTCTGAAATATACTCATTTTTGAAATGTACTCATTTGGAAGTGTACTCCTTTTTCTTTTGAAATGTATGCATTTTTGAAATGTGCTCATTTTTGAAATGTATGCATTTTTGAAATATACTCATTTCTGAAATATACTCATTTTTGAAATGTACTCATTTTGACATGTATGCATATTTGAAATGTACGTTTTTCTCCCATGCTTAAAGCATATTCCTGCACATTTTTGAAGTGAGTATATTTTTTAAATATGTGCATTTTTGAAATGTACTCATTTTGAAATGTACTCATTTTTGAAAGGTACTCACATTGAAATGTATGCATTTTTGAAATGTACTCATTTTGACATGTATGCATTTTTTAAATGTACACATTCTTCTCCCATGATTAAAGCATATTTCTGCACATTTTTGAAATGTATCCATTTTTTAAATGTACTGTTTTTGAAATGTGTGTATTTTTGAAATATGCATATTTTGAAATGTACACATTTTTGAAATGCACACATACTGCCAAATGCATTGGGGTGTGTGTGTCTGCAAATCACATTGCAAGTTTGGAAATGTACAAACTTTGACCACAGATTGCAATCGAATCTATGATTGGTCCAGAACGTGCAAACTGGGTAAAATACTGATTAAAAAAAAATGAACTGAAACAAATTTCTCATACATCCCTAATTCAAGTTTAAATGGCAAAACATCGCATTTAAAAAAATCTGTTGTGCTCATTTTCTGATATATTTCTATATAAATATAGATACACACACACACACACAGACCTCACAGTAACTTAGCAGTGTTATCAATCCAGGGCAGTCCCCCTGTTTTTGTTTTTGTTTTAAAGTAAAGGGGTTTTGTGCCTTTGACATGCATTTCTAGTATGTAGGGCCATTTAATTGTTTATAACAATAGTCACTCCGTGTGTATAACCAGTTTGAGGTATGGAAGCTCCTGCAGAATATGTAATTTCAAAGAAGTAAGGGGGAAGAGGCCACCCCAAATAGCAGCTTTGCGTAGAGCAAAACCTGAAACCCACACTATCATACCATTTCAGTTGCTATTTGTTATCGGACGTCAACATCTGATGAGTATCCAACTGCATATATTAATGCAAAACAGAGTGCAGCTTGGGAGAAATCAATATTACAATGAGGAGTTATGGCACTCCTTTGTGTCCTAGACTGTTGTACATTAGAATCAATGAAAGCCAATCTATTTGAGTTAAAGTCCACTTCTCCCCAAGAGCAGATATCCTCTGCTCTCCTTTGCTTTCTGAAGAGTTCCAGCATTTCTCCTGGCTACCAGTGACAACAGCCATATTTCATGGTGTTATGTTCGAAGTCTGTCCTCTGGTGATAAGCTATAATGGATCTGTCTGTAAAAACAGCTGTCTCACCATGTTACAAAGAGGAGATGAAAAACAGCCCCTGTTCTCAAACCACTGTATTAACATTGACTATAATGAAGTAGGTAATTAACTGCCTTGCTCTAGTAACACATTGCCTTAAACTAATAATTCTATATTCCTTCCCCTCCTTAAAAAAATTAAGAGTATATAAGTCTGCATTTAAATGCTATATAGTGACAACAGAAAAGGGTGTGTGTATCCTTTAAACATCCAGACCCAAACTGTGTATCAATCTAACTAATGTTCTCATTTTACTTAGTGAGCATCTGAAAAAAATAATCTTTTTTCCAAAAAGAGAAAGGCACTTGCACCCTTAAAGACAAATCAAGTATAAACAATAATGCCTGACTATTTGTCTTCACAAATGGCAACTGAAGGAACAAAATCCCCACCCCACATTAATACCAAACGAGTATTCACAAGGAGTGGTTAGGTAAGGTTTGCTTTCTGACATAGATATTGTAGTTCTGGTGATGCATGCAATTGTACCATAGAATCATAGAATAGTAGGGTTGGAAGGGGCCTACAAGACTGTCGAGTCCAACCCCCTGCTCAATGCAGGAATCCAAGTCAGAGCATCCCCAACAGATGGCTGTCCAGCCTCATCTTGAATGCCTCCGGTGTGGGAGAGCCCACCACCTCCCTAGGTAATTGGTTCCATTGTCGTATTGCTCTAACAGTCAGGACGTTTTTCCTGATGTTCAGCCGGAATCTGGCTTCCTGTAAGTTGAGCCCATGATTCTGTGTCTTGCACTCTGGGATGATCAAGAAGAGATCCTGGCCTTCCTCTCTGTGACAGCCTTTCAAGTACTTGAAGAGTTCTATCATATCTCCCCTGCACCTCCTCATACCAAGCCCACTGCCTGACTTTATCCAATTTACTTTCCATCAAGGGGGCAAAAATTATCAACAGCTGGATGCCTACATGTTTGTTGAGTGGGGAAGAACGGGGAAGTGCATTATAGGTGTACATCCCTGTCCCATTGAGGAAGTAGACAGCATTCAAATTTCAATGTGTATTTTGATGTACACCTGATGCATGCCTGCAGCTCCTAAAAGCAAGGATATCTGAGATACCAAAGTTTTTGAGGATATCTGAGACAATTAGGAGGCCAAACTGAAAATGCTGCAAAAATAAAGGGGAAGATTCTATTCCATATATCCATAGTAATCATAAAAACAACAACATTGTGATCGTGAAAAATGGTTCTCATTTTTCTAAAAAATCTCTTCAATACGTTCCTTCTGGATTCCTTGATCTTTCTCCTATGATTTACATTTCTAAAGTAGATTCTCAAAAGCAGGGATGATAAAATCTGACACTTTTGCCTTCCCTCTGTTTCTCATTTTTCCAGTCTTAAATTTGGTTTATCCGAACATAGAAATTTCTTTTAAAAATTTGCATGAAAATTCATATGCACTGTGTGCACATTCCTCCTAATACATGCATTTAAATGCACTTTTGGCTAACATACACATTTTTTCAAGCACGTTCCCTAACAGAATGCATGTTTGAATGTTATTTCATGAATATACGGATTTATGTGTGCAGATCCCCGCTAATAAATGTGCATTTTTGTATAAATTTTTTTGATGGGAGAACTCCATTGCAAAATTTGGAGAAGTGCCAGTACTGAAGAATGACTGAGTTCAGTTTCACATATTGGTCTGAAAATGTGAAAATAAGGATGTTTGCACTAAAATGTGGACTCAGTTACTTTTTCTCCCACCCCTACTTAGAAGCAAGGATGTAACAAGTGGGCTGGGGCGGGGTGGGGAGAGATACACATAAAGAGAGAGAGAGAGAGAGAGAGAGAGAGCACGGACATGGGGAAGAACCACACTGTCTATGAGGCGGCAGAGAAGGGGGTGGGGAGCATGGTTTCTGGGAACCAAACTTGGAGCCAAAGTGTGCAGGGCAGCCTCCCCCAACCTGGTGCCCTCCAGATGTTTTGGACTACAACTCCCAGCATTCCTGACCATTGGCCATTCTGGCTGGGGTTGATGGAAGCTGAAGCAGGGATGTATGAGAATTTCATTTCAGTTTGCAAATCACTTGAAAATGCCCTGTTCACAGTCCTGAACATGAACACGAACAGGAGCACATTTTCTCCCAAAATGTTAGCAAATTCCTGAACCTACGTTTGGGTTCGCAAAATGTGTAGTTGAAAAATGTGCAACTTTCTCAAAATGCACAACTTTCTCAACATGCTCAGAATTTTAAAACACCCATGGTTTAGTCTATGGGGGAAATCTGCACAAATTTTGGGGGGGGTTTGCACAACTCTCATGGTCGATAGCTGTTCGTTTTGCGCAATTTTCCCATTCGTGCAAAATGAACAGCAAGCGTAGACCATAGATTAGGGGTGGTGAAGTGCGGCCCTCCAGATGTAGTTGGATTGCAATTCCCATCAGCCCTACCCAACATAGCCAATAGTGAGGGATGATGGGAGTGCAGTCCAATAACATCAGGGGGGCCAACACATGCCCCATCCCTGCCATAAATGGACCAATGGATCAGCTCAGTATAAGGAAACATTCTATGCTCCCAGGGGCATTAGAAATTTTCAGTATAATAGGAGATCAAAGCATAGAAAAGGCACAGTACCTGGAAAGTGCGCTAGTGAATTAGAAATGCAGTTTAGCCGGAATGTGCTCAAGCTGTCTGATCCTCCTGTGCCAGCACATAAATGTTTAGGATGAGGGTTTGCCCATTTCCATGACAGCATGATATCACAAAGGATGATCTTATACTAGGAGTGCAGGACTGCTGGGGCACATACTTGGATTTCAGAGAATGGGCATCAAAATTTTTCCCTCCCTTGGACTGCTTGTATGTATGGCATTGGGAAGTTTCTATCTCTCAGCCTCAGTTTACTCTACTGCAAAATGGGGACACAGCAGTGGTCTCCTTCACAGACTGTTGTGAGGGTGAGCTTGATAAATGGTACATTTTGGGTTGACTCCAATTGAGATGGTTACAAGATAGAGGAAATGTGTAGTATGGCAGCCCCTGCTTATACAGGTATGATGCCTGAGTTTCTTGGTGCTGTCCTAATACTTCTATATAGGCTCAGGAGTCAAGAGTGGAAACTAGCTGGCAGAAAGGGAGAGCAAAGGCACTGTAACAAACCCACTGGCTATAGCGTGTTCTGTGATTAGTGCAAGGGGGTGTTGGGGGGACACCACTGTGTTTACCATTTTTTGTAAAAGATGACTAGAGGAGCCAAGTTAGTTATCCTTTCCACATTGCTCATACAAATACAGGGAACCAGCCAGAACCGTCCTGAACAACTGGGCTGACTTGGAGTAAAAAAACCCATTATTTTAAGTATGTGCCTAGTTGCAGGGGTCCCAATCTGGATTGGGACCCTAGTGTAGGAAGTAGGGGGGCATGTAAGATCTAAATCAGGGGCCATTGCACCTACTCTAGAGTAAAAATTAAAAGAATCTGTAGATGCTAAACACACATTTAAAATAATATCTGTTTCAGCTGCTAAGATGAGCATTTAGAGGTGTTTACAAGGATTTTAACGTAGATGTTTGCATAGGCTGCACCCATGACATAAACATGAGTTTGAATTCCGCACATTCAAGTGATGAGGCCACAGATTACAAGGAAGTGGGGAAGTGTGGAAGGGATCCATTCTCACTGCAGACCCCAGAAGACTCCACCCCTCCCCCAAGACCTTGGAGTAGGAATGCATGGATTTTGTTAAATCCATTGTGTCTGTGTTTCACAGACTGTCAGGGCATCTTTCGTTCTGTCATCCGCTTATTGATGGAACTGGATTTCTTTTACCAGAATGTCATTCTTCTTGCTAATGTCATTCTTCAGCACTAGTGTGCACTTGTGCAAATGCACTAATCTGCATTAGCACTAATGTGATTTGGTGCAAATCCGCCCCCCCCCCCCGCAAGTGAACAATCTTTCCGCAAGTCGGTGGAATCCTCATAACTTGGAAAAAAGTGAACCTCTGTGGATTCATAGAAAGTTGGATTCATAGAAATCAAAATTCATTTGAATCTGTTGTGGATTTCTCCAACTTCCCTACCCTGAAGCATGAGGAACTCCTGGAGCTCATCTGACCACCACCTCCCTGGCCTGTGGAGGATGTGTGACCATTATTCTCGGACTGCAAGGATTCCACCCCAGAACCCACAATTAAGCCATGATCCTCAAAATGCCACTGGAGACAATGCCTACAAAATCAGGCAAGGCTCCTTTAAATACAGAAGCCTTTTCCCAGTAGAGGCAGAGTTAACCACCAAGATTGAGCTGCTCCCAATAGCCCTCAAAGCAAGTTCTCAGCCCTGTTTGTGTTAGCATCTGCTAGGAGCACCACTCGGAGCTGTCCCTGAGCAACACTCGGAGCTGTCCAAGGTCCTCCTGGTGCCTGAATTGCCTTGGAGATTCTTGGGTTTGCATCCCAAGTTGGCTTTGTTGCTCGCTGCCTAGAACAGAATATCCTGCCTTGATTCTGGACGAACCCCTGCTCTGCTGCCTCCTCCCTGCCCCAAAGGCCGAAAAACTGATCCTGGGGCAGGAGGGAGGCAGAGGAAGCTTCCAGTCCTCAGAAGACCATCTTTTCCTGCCAGGGGCTGTGACATAACCAAGAATCCTGGGTGGAAAAGACATATAGAGCCACATTTTCCCACTGGGGATTCTGGGACTTGTAGTCCAAGTGGGAAAGGATGCTCCACCAGGGACAGGGAACACTCACCTCTGTTGTCTTCCCCAGCTTCAAGGTTTGTGCCTTTGGGGCAGGGGAGGCTCTTTTTTTAGTGTTCAGCTGGAACATTCAAAAACCTTCTACCCCTTTTCAGAGCCAATGGGAGGGTGACCCCCCCGCCATCTCAATATGCATCTGTTCTGCTGCCTGTTCAGAGCTTGGGAACTACAGGCTGGACTGCAACCCTAGATTACAATGTAAGAAAGTAGTGGCCCATTCCTCTAAAGAGGGATGGGGAATGTGTGGCTCTCCAGATCTGGTTGGAAACTCCCATCATCCCTCACCATTTGCAATGCTGGCTAGGGCTGATGGGAGCTGCAGTTCAACAACATCTAGAGGGCCATATGTTCCCCACGCCTCACATGTTCCCCATTCCTGCTCTCATAGGACAATCATCGCTCCAAGGTCTTTGGATGTGGAGCAGTATACAAATACTGTAAATACATACATACATACATACATACATACATACATTGAAAATGGCAGCTCCGCCACACTGAACTTTTAAAAGAACAGCTGGGTAGAACACGCTACGCATTTCTGCTCAGGTAGATCGAGCCTTATCATAAAAACATTCAAGTACTTTCTGCTGCCACCTTGTGTTGCGTACCGATAGTCCACATTAAGCAATAGCCTTATAGTAGTGCATTGGATTTTGTAGCCCTTTCTTACAGGAATGAATGGCCCACTTAACATAACAAAGCTGAAAAGACTTTTTTTTTGGGGGGGGGGGAAATCAAGATCTACTGCCACCTGTGAATGGATACTCATTTGGATATTTGGTCTACTTTTGTTGAAATTTATGTATAATTCTTAGAAACCTGTATTTCCATAAATATATACACATTTCATATGTATGCACTGAAATTGATATATTCAAGCCTGCCTGCCTGCCTGCCTGCCTGCCTGCCTGCCTGCCTGCCTGCCTTTCTTTCTTTCTTTCTTTCTTTTCCTTTCTTCCTTCCTTCCTTCTTTCCTTTTCTTTCCTCTTCCTTCCTTCTGTTGAAATTTTACAATAAAAAATAAGTTTTAAAAATTGAAAAATTAAATTTCAGGAAATGGCCTTGAAATCTGACTTCAAAATGATGCGTGTGTAGGTTTTTGAACATTTTACATCCTGATTTTATGCATATAGATTCAGAGGTAATTCCCACATTTAATGAGGCGCTGTCCCAGGTATTGTGCCTTGGACTACAGCCTTAGATCTTCTGGGCAGGTTTTTAGATGGATATTTACCTGTTTAAGGGGATGATTCTTGATTAAGGCATATTGCCTGAGACACAAAGAACTACACAAGTAGTTCTGCATGCCAAAGGGGGTGTTGGGCTTGATTCTCTCGAACAGCAGCCCTGCTACCATATGTAAAACTATTTCTGAGATTGGGAAACCTTTTCAAAATAGATGGTGATATGGCACAACTGTCCCAAAGGGGTTGGGGAGAGGGATGAAAATTCAACAAACCCTTGGGTGTTTCTAAAGTGGCTCCCTGGATCTACACCATTGTTTCTTAACAGAGTTAGTAGAAATTTGATTAAGGACTGTAGCACTACTCAATTCTGTACACTGATGCAAGTCTACTCAGATGTAGGTCCTATTAAGTTCAATGGGACTTAATCCCAGATAATTGCATAAAGGATCCAGTGGCAGCTGGTGGTTACTGTGACCAGTGGGGCAGAAGTGGACCCAAGGGGTTGTGAGAGGCAAAGGGTTCAGTGGTGTCTCCGATCAATAGAATACCACCGGAAAACATTTAAGCCCACATTAAACTGCTCCATCGGCAGGAAGCCATTGCACAGCATCTAAAATCCATCTCTTTCCATGAGCATCCCCACCACTTTAAGATCATGAGTGCAAAGGGGGTGTGGGATTCACACAGCCACAAAAAAACCACACACATTTGGACTTGCATTCTCCTGTTCCAGCAACAACTCCCATTGCACAGAGAATCAAGAACCTTTAAAATCATGAGTACAAAACAGTGTGGGGGAATCCACAAAGCCACACAAGATGATGACGATCTCATCAGAGACACACAGAAAAGCAGTGTTTGGACCCCAGGAGCAACCTATTGCAAAAGGGGACACTGAGAGATCGTCATCATTGCAAAAGGGGACACTGAGAGATCGTCATCATCATCATCCCAGAGCCACATACAGAAGCATCCAAAATGCTGGTAAGCATGGCAAGCAAGAAAGTTCTGAGCATCCAAGCATACATCTCAGCCACCCTCTCAAGCAACAGCAGAAAGCAGTACACACAGTACAAAAAACCAAATCCATCTTATAAAAGCCTATGAAGCCAAAAGGACTGGTTTACTCAGGATTAAGCATGGCCAGAAATTTCTGTTTAATTCAGATGACCATCATATCTACTACTGTGGGCAAGAATCCCTTAGAAGAAATGGAGTAGCACTCATAGTCAACAAAAGGGTGGGAAAAGCAGTACTGGGGTACAATCTTGAAAATGATAGAATCATCTCAGTACGAATCGAAGGCAAACCATTCAACATCACAGTAATTCAAGTCTATGCCCCAACCACTGAGGCCAAAGAAGCTGAGCTTGATCAGTTCTATGAAGACCTACAACACCTTCTAGAACAAACACCAAAAAAGGGCAAGCATGGTCTTGCTGTACAAAATGAAGCAGGACAAAGGCTAATAGAGTTTTGCCAAGAGAACACGCTGATCATAGCAAACACTCTTTTCCAACAGCACAAGAGGCGATTCTACACGTGGACATCACCAGATGGTCAATATTGAAATCAGATTGATTATGTACTTTGCAGCCAAAGATGGAGAAGCTCTATACAGTCAGTCAAAACAAGACCTGGAGCTGACTGTGGCTCAGATCATGAGCTTCTTGTTGCAAAATTTCAGCTTAAATTGAAGAACGTAGGGAAAACCATTAAACCATTCAGGTATGACCTCAATCATATCCCTTATGAATATACACTGGAGGTGACGAACAGATTTAAGGGATTAGACCTGATAGATAGAGTGCCTGAGGAACTATGGACGGAGGTCTGTAACATTGTTCAGGAGGCAGCAACTCAAACCATCCCAAAGAAAAAGAAATGCAAGAAAGCAAAGTGGCAGTCTGATGTAGGGATGTCAGAGAATTCTGCCACGGATCTCGGGGAGGCCGAATGCCAGTGAATTCGGCCCCCCGAAATCGGTGGCGGAACGGTCTGCCACCCCCCCGCCATGCCTGGGATGGGACTTACCTTGGGCGGATCTCCCTGGCGGCGGCAGCTGCGGTTCGGTGGCAGCGGCTGGTCTTCCGACCAGCTGCCGCCGCCGCCATTTCCAATAAAAACAAAACAAAACACAGTGATAGGCTACGTAAATGTTTATGTAGCCTATCACAGCTGATTTTTAAAAAACCAAAAAAAGTGCGTACGCAAGTTTGCATTCCTTATTTTGGCACGTCTTAGTCTATGTAAACATTTACGTAGACTAAGACGGCGAAAATAAGGGGAACGCAAATAGCGTAGACGCTACGCTACTTGCGTTCCCCTTATTTTCGCCATCTTAGTCTACGTAAATGTTTACGTAGACTAAGACGTGCCAAAATAAGGAATGCAAATGGCGGCACCCATGGGCGCCACCATTTGCGTAGGTGCGTTTTTGTTTTTAAATCAGCCGTGATAGGCTACGTAAACATTTATGTAGCCTATCATGGATGACTGCAGGGACGCAAACGGCGGCAGCTACGGCCACCGCCTTTTGCGTCCCTGCTAGTCAGCGGCCGGATGTCCAGCCGCTGGCGGAGCCGGCCAGCAGCTCCGCAGAATCCCTGCGGAGTGGAGCCGGCCGGCCAGGATTCCGGGGGGGGGAGGAACGGAGCACCTCCCCCCCCGCGAGGATTCCGGGGGGAGGGACGGAATGCCTCCCCCCCAACCATTAGCATTATCCCCGAAAGGTAAGTGATTTTCGTACATCCCTAGCTCTGATGAGGCTTTACAAGTAGCTGAGGAAAGAAGGGAAGTGAAAAGCAAGGGAGAAAGGGGAAGATATATCCAACTGCATGCAGAGTTCCAGAGAATAGCAAGGAGAGACAAGAAGGCCTTCTTCAATGAACAATGCAAAGAAATCGAGGAAAACAATAGAATGGGAAAGACTAGAGATCTTTTCAAGAACATCAGAGATCTCAAGGGAACGTTTTGTGCAAAGACAGGCATGATAAAGGACAAAGAAGGCAGGGACCTAACAGAAGCAGATGAGATTAAGAAGAGGTGGAAAGAATACACAGAAGAACTATACAGGAAAGATCTGAATGTCCCTAATAGCCATGATAGAGCAGTCACTGAACTTGAGCCGGACATCCTAGAGAGTGAAGTCATATGGGCCTGAGGAAACATTCCTAACAACAAAACTAGCGGAGATTACAGTATTCCAGCTGAGGTATTTAAAATCCTAAAAGATGATGCTGTTAAAGTACTGCACTCAATATGCCAACAAATTTGGAACACTCAACAGCGGCCACAAGACTGGAAAAGGTCAGTTTACATTCCAATTCCAAAGAAGGGCAACACCAAAGAGTGTTCAAACTACCGCACAATTGTGCTCATTTCACATGCCAGCAAGGTGATGCTCAAAATCCTACAAGCTAGGCTTCAGCAGTTTGTGAACCAAGAACTACCGGAAGTACAAGCTGGGTTTCAAAGAGGCAGAGGAACTAGAGATCAAATCGCCAACATTCGCTGGATCATGGAGAAAGCAAGAGAATTCCAGAAAAACGTCTATTTCTGCTTCATTGACTATGCAAAAGCCTTTGATTGTGTGGATGACAACAAACCGTGGCAAATTCTTAAAGAGATGGGAGTACCAGACCACCTTACCTGTCTCCTGAGAAACCTGTACGGGAATCAAGAAGCAACAGTAAGAACCAGACATGGAACAACCGATTGGTTCACAATTGGGAAAGGAGTACGACAAGGCTGCATATTGTCACCCTGCTTATTTAACTTATATGCAGAGTGCATCATGAGAAACGCTGGGCTGGATGAATCACAGGTCGGAATTAAGATTGCTGGGAGAATTATCAACAACCTCAGATACGCAGAAGACACCACCCTAATGGCAGAAAGCGAAGAGGATCTCAAGAGCCTCTTGTTGAGGGTGAAAGTGGAGAGTGCAAAAGCTGGTTTGAAACTCAGCATTAAAAAAACGAAGATCATGGCATCTGGCCCCATCACTTCCTGGCATATAGAAAGGGAAGAAATGGAAGCAGTGACAGATTTTATTTTCTTGGGCTCCAAGATCACCACAGACAGTGACTGTAGCCATGAAATTAAAAGATGTTTGCTCCTTGGGAGGAAAGTTATGGCAAACCTAGACAGCATAGTAAGAAGCAGAGACATCACCTTGCCGACAAAGGTTCGTATAGTCAAAGCTATGGTTTTCCCAGTAGTAATGTATGGCTGTGAGAGCTGGGCTATAAGGAAGGCTGAGCGCCGAAAAATTGATGCCTTCGAACTGTGGTGCTGGAGAAGACTCTTACGAGTCCCCTGGACTGCAAGGAGGTCAAATCAGTCCATCCTAAAGGAAATCAACCCTGAGTGCTCATTGGAAGGACAGATACTGAAGCTGAAGCTGAAATATTTTGGCCACCTAATGCGAAGAGAAAACTCCCTGGAAAAGACCCTGATACTGGGAAAGATTGAAGGCAAAAGGAGAAGGGGACAGCAGAGGATGAGATGGCTAGATAGCATCACCGATGCAATGAATATGGACTTGAGCACACTCCAGGAGAGAGCGGAGGGCAGGAAGGCCTGGCGTGCTATGGTCCATGGGGTTATGAAGAGTTGGACACGACTTAATGACTGAACAACAACAACAGAAAATTCTAAGCATCCAAACATACATCTGAGTATCCCCAGAGTTACCCCTCTGCAAAACGCCTTAGCAGTAAGTAGCATTGTAAAACAACAAACAAACAAACACCAAATGTATTGGCCTCTGACAAGAACAACAGGCTGGCTTAGTTGGGAGCAAGCATCATCAGCCAGTTCTAAGCACCTGAAGCAGCCCAGGTGTACCCCAGCCTAGTCTCCCTATATTCAAGCCAGAAAATCATCATCTTGAAGCAGCCAAGGCTTTAATTTAATGCAGCCATAGAGAAGGAATTGTGCCTATAAATTACCCCTTCTCCTGAGTCTCCCTATATTCAAGCAAGAAAATCCCCACCCCCAGATGGATCATGGGCACAGATAAATTTAAATGAAATTAATTCCTCACTCCCAGCAGTTGTTAAAATTAAGTAAACTAACAGCAAACACCAGCCAGAGAAAAATCAAGTATAAATCCATCTTTAAATAAACAGCAAGAAAACCATAGCAAAACCCACCCACCCCTTCATTCAAGTTAATGGTTTTTAAAAACTAGAGCTTCAATCCTATACACACTTACTTGGGAGTAAGACCCATGGTACTCAGTGGAGCTTACTTCTGAGTATACATGCATAGGATTGCACTGTAAGTCAAGCAGCAGCAATAATCAGAGAGAAATCATGTTTTTAATTAGAAGTCATTCGAGGTAGCATTGCTGTGATGGCCTGGCTAGCTCCAGTCCTCAGGAAAGCAAATGCCACAAAAAGCACACACACACACTGACACATACTCTCACCTCTGTTTGTCTCCTTCAAATAAACCAAGAAATCACAGTTATTGCCTCAGCCATGATGCATGCTCTCTGCTCACTGACTCTGGGCCAAAAAAACATTCTCCCTATTATTTTCCCTAGTCTTCCGCAAGCATGCATGGCCCTGATTTGGACTGTGACTGTAGACTTTGGGAGAGGAGAGTTTAAGCTTCCTCCCCCTGCACCATTTTCATCCCAAAATTCCACCACTGGAATCAAGTAGTGATAACTGTGTGTGTGTGTGTGTGTGTGTGTGAGTGAGAGAGAGAGAGAGAGATTTAAAAATCCACCATTTGACTGTATTGGCTTGTCTAGAGTTCTGCTCATATCTTGGGAACTACATGCTGGGTTGCATTCCCAGATTACAATGTGAGAAAGCAGTGCCCTCGCTTTCTTGCATTGCATCAAATGCATCAGATTTGACACTGTCACACAGCTGTACAGAGAACAGAGACGTGTCCCCCTTAGTGGCATTTCCCTTGCTGCTTTGATGGTTTCCAGTCATCATTTACCCCTTCATGGATCACTGCCTTGTTGTGGCGAAGGGGCTTGGGTAACTCAGTGAAGCCATAAGCTATGCCGTGCAGGGCCACCCAAGACGGACAGGTCATGGCAGAGAGTTCTGACAAAATGTGGTCCACTGGAGAAGGAAATGGCAACCCACTCCAGTATTCTTACCAAGAAAACCCCATGGAACGTATCACAAGGCTAAAAGAGATGACGCCGGAAGATGAGCCCCTCAGGTCGGAAGGTGTCCAGTATGCTACTGGGGAAGAGCAGAGGGTATTTCCAAGTAGCGCCAGAAAGAGTGAAGCGGCTGGGCCAAACCCGAAAGGACACTCAGCTGTGGATATGTCTGGTGGTGAAAAGAAAATCCGATGCTGTAAAGAACAATATTATTTAGGAACCTGGAATGTCAGATCAATGAATCAAGGTAAGCTGGAGGTGGTCAAACATGAGATGGCAAGATTGAACATCGACATCTTGGGAATCAGCGAACTCAAATGGACAGGCATGGGCGAATTTAATTCAGGTGACCATCATATCTACTATTGTGGGCAAGAATCCCATAGAAGAAATGGAGTAGCACTCATAGTCAACAAAAGGGTGGGAAAAGCAGTACTGGGGTACAATCTTAAAAATGATAGAATGATCTCAGTACGAATCCAAGGCAAACCATTCAACATCACAGTAATTCAAGTCTATGCCCCAACCACTGAGGCCGAAGAAGCTGAGGTTGATCGGTTCTATGAAGACCTACAACACCTTCTAGAACTAACACCAAAAAAAGATGTCCTCTTCATCATAGGGGATTGGAATGCTAAAGTAGGAAGTCAAGAAATCACCGGGATAACAGGCAGGCATGGCCTTGGTGTACAAAATGAAGCAGGACAAAAGCTAATAGAGTTTTGCCAAGAGAACATGCTGATCATAGCAAACACTCTTTTCCAACAGCACAAGAGGCGACTGTACACATGGACGTCACCAGATGGTCAACATTGAAATCAGATTGATTACATCCTTTGCAGCCAAAGATGGAGAAGCTCCATACAGTCAGTAAAAACAAGACCTGGAGCTGACTGTGGCTCAGATCATGAGCTGCTTCTTGCAAAATTTCGGCTTAAATTGAAGAACGTCGGGAAAACCACTAAACTGTTCAGGTATGACCTAAATCATATCCCTGATGAATATACAGTGGAGGTGAGGAATAGATTTCAGGGATTAGACCTGATAGACAGAGTGCCTGAGGAACTATGGACGGAGGTCCGTAACATTGTTCAGGAGGCAGCAACGAAATCCATCCCAAAGAAAAAGAAATGCAAGAAAGCCAAGTGGCTGTCTGATGAGGCTTTACAAGTAGCTCACGAAAGAAGGGAAGCGAAAAGCAAGGGAGAAAGGGGAAGATATACCCAACTGAATGCAGAGTTCCAGAGAATAGCAAGGAGAGACAAGAAGGCCTTCTTCAATGAACAATGCAAAGAAATCGAGGAAAACAACAGAATGGGAAAGACTAGAGATCTCTTCAAGAAAATTGGAGATCTCAAGGGAACGTTTTGTGCAATGATGGGCATGATAAAGGACAAAGAAGGCAGGGACCTAACAGAAGCAGATGAGATTAAGAAGAAGTGGCAAGAATACACAGAAGAACTATACAGGAAAGATCTGAATGTCCCTGATAACCATGATAGTGCGGTCACTGAACTTGAGCCGGACATCCTCGAGAGTGAAGTCAAGTGGGCCTTAGGAAGCATTAGTAACAACAAAGGTAGCGGAGATGACAGTATTCCAGCCGAGCTATTTAAAATCCTAAAAGATGATGCTGTTAAAGTGCTGCATTCAATATGCCAACAAATCTGGAACACTCAACAGTGGCCACAAGACTGGAAAAGCTCAGTTTACATTCCAATTCCAAAGAACGGCAACGCCAAAGAGTGTTCAAACTACCGCACAATTGCGCTCATTTCACATGCCAGCAAGGTAATGCTCAAAATCGTACAAGCTAGGCTTCAGCAGTATGCGAACCGAGAACTACCGGAAGTACAAGCTGGGTTTCGAAGAGGCAGAGGAACTAGAGATCAAATCGCCAACATTCGCTGCATCATGGAGAAAGCAAGAGAATTCCAGAAAAACGTCTATTTCTGCTTCATTGACTACGCTAAAGCCTTTGATTGTGTGGATCACAACAAACTGTGGCAAATTCTTAAAGTGATGGGAGTACCAGACCACCTTACCTGTCTCCTGAGAAACCTGTATGAGGGTCAAGAAGCAACAGTCAGAACCAGACATGGAACAACCGATTGGTTCAAAATTGGGAAAGGAGTACGACAAGGCTGCATATTGTCACCCTGCTTATTTAACTTATATGCAGAGTACATCATGAGAAATGCCGGGTTGGATGAATCAGAGGTCGGAATTAAGATTGCTGGGAGAATTATCAACAACCTCCGATATGCAGACGATACCACCCTAATGGCAGAAAGCGAAGAGGATCTCAAGAGCCTCTTGTTGAGGGTGAAAGAGGAGAGTGCAAAAGCTGGTTTGAAACTCAACATTAAAAAAACGAAGATCATGGCATCTGGCCCCATCACTTCCTGGCATATAGAAGGGGAAGAAATGGAAGCAGTGACAGATTTTACTTTCTTGGGCTCCAAGATCACCGCAGACGGTGACTGTAGCCATGAAATTAAAAGACGCTTGCTCCTTGGGAGGAAAGCTATGGCAAACCTAGACAGCATAGTAAGAAGCAGAGACATCACCTTGCTGACAAAGGTCCGTCTAATCAAAGCTATGGTTTTCCCAGTAGTAATGTATGGCTGTGAGAGCTGGACTATAAGGAAGGCTGAGCGCCGAAGAATTGATGCTTTCGAACTGTGGTGCTGGAGAAGACTCTTACGAGTCCCCTGGACTGCAAGGAGGTCAAATCAGTCCATCCTAAAGGAAATCAACCCTGAGTGCTCATTGGAAGGACAGATACTGAAGCTGAAGCTCCAATATTTTGGCCACCTAATGCAAAGAGAAAACTCCCTGGAAAAGACCCTGATGCTGGGAAAGACTGAAGGCAAAAGGAGAAGGGGACGGCAGAGGATGAGATGGCTAGATAGCATCACGGATGCAATGAATATGAACTTGAGCACGCTCTGGGAGAGAGCGCAGGACAGGAAGGCCTGGCGTGCTATGGTCCATGGGGTCACGAAGAGTCGGACACGACTGAACGACTGAACAACAACAACAAGTCATCATTTAACTTCTACACACATACATACATACACATTCAGATGCCACTCCATGTCGGGGCCTAATTCAAAGCACTAATATTAACATACAAAGCCCTAAATGGCTTGGGGCCAGGTTATCTGAAGAATTGCCTCGTCTCATATGTGTCTGCCTGGACCCTAAGATCATCTTCAGGGGTCCTCTCCAGGAGCCCCTGCCAAAAGAAGTGAGGCAGGTGGCTACCAGGAAGAGGGCCTGTTCTGCTGTGGCACCCCAGTTGTGGAATGAGCTCCCTAGAGAGGTTTGCCTGGCACCTACGTTGTACTCCTTTTGGTGCTAGGTTTTATTCTCCCAGTGTTTTAGCACTTGAATCTCTTAGCTCTGCTGTTTTAAATCTGTATTTTAAATTTCTCCATTGCTGCTAGGTTTTATTCTGGTTGTACTTTTATATTGTAGTTTTAAGCTTTCATATTTTATATTGTTTTATGCCGTACTTTATGGTTTTAATTTTTTTTTAATCACCCAGACAGCTTCAGCTATTGGGTGATATAGAAACAAACAAACAAAATTACCCTTAGCGCCTCATTGCCACTTGGGGGATCAGGAAAGAATTATCTCCATAATGATTCTTTATTAGAGCAGAACTCTAATATGTGTTTGTAGTTTAACATCAACTAGGCTTTTTACAGCTGCTACTCTCCCCGTTCAGATCTGCAGCTTTTAAATTATCAGAAAGGTGGTATTTACATCTTGGGCTGAATCTACACACAGTAGTTATACCGGAAAGTGAAAACACAACAAACACCAGCTCAGAACTCTCCAGAAAACTGCCCCATGCCCCCATCCCACTCTGGCTGCAGTGAACCATCTGGGCCTTGGATGTGTTGGATCCCCTGCCCACAACCCTGACCTACTGGGTATGGAGGATTGCTCTCTCCATAACGAAGGCCTGAACGGTAGCCGGGTTAGTCTGTTACAGCAATACAAAGAGTCTTGTAGAATCTTAAAGATTAATATGTTTACTGTGGATTTCAGGGTCTAGCTATTGTAAACAATGGGGACAAAAGGTAATAAATGCAAATTCTTGCCATTCATGTCCTTTTGGCCCAACTGTTTAAAATCTTTTCTCTGTACCACATGCGTATACACACACACACGCAAACACACACACACACACGCAAACACACAACAAATGCCCAATGCACCTTGTGCATCTAGTCCATGGATGCTTATGTTTCCATGATTATGCCACAATAAATCTAATCATCTTTAAAGTGCTTCAGGACCGTTGCTTTTATTAATCAGATTTAATTTATCAGTAGCATTCTCCATTGGCACTAGGTGGTGCACTAACACCATTTCTTAGACAGCTATGCAAGAACAACTCTTCTGTAAAGTACATACAGCATAGGGTGGGGCAGGGCAGTTTCTATTAGAGTTCCCAGTAGTCCATTCAAGTCGAAATATGTGATTTTATGGAATCCATTGTCTGAGCTGGAAAAGATGGCTTCACAGGTTCATGTGTTGTTGTGAGCATTTCGTAAACCACGTTGGCTTGGATCCAGAATGTGCTTCCAGCAAACGGAAGGACTCCTTACGTCCGCGGAATGCTTCTGATCCAGCAGGGTATTTCTGCTAGCAGAATGCGGGGGGTGGGGTGGGGAGGTCACTTTCAGAGATTCCCGCTCCCTCCGCAGATCCCTATGCCTCTGAGAAGCTGCTCTGGAGGGCTGGGGATTCTCTGGAAGAGAATGGGAGATAGTGAGAATCCTGAGCATACTGAGCAAAGCTCAGTGTTCCCACTGGTGGGAGCAAACACTGGACCAGCCCTTTATATACTGGAAAGTTCTCTAAAGTTAATAAATACTGAAGTCAGTCTAAAACTCCATATGTGCACTGGGCTCCTATTCAAAGCTCCCAGGTGTGGCAGGCTGCATTCAGCGGGGATCGCTCTTGTCATTCAGAGGAACACAGAATACTGGGCAGCTCCACTCTGGAACACAGGGGGTGGAGCTGCCCAGCACTGCAGTAAACAACAATGCATTGGGAATGTCCATGCATGTAAGTCATACCTGGATTGGTTGCCTGATGACAATACACTCTGTAGGATCCAGCTTCTTGTTCTTAGGGTATGAGCCAAACAATGCTAGAAAGGGCTTCGCTGCTGTCTTCCCAGAATAGAAAGGCGCATTCGTGCACACACAGATACACCATCTAATTACATCCATTAATTAAATTTTGACTTCCAGTTCGCAGATACTTGGATTTAGGGTCCACCAACCAGCTGTAAATTGGGCTGGCTGAGTATTCCTACCACGCGGCAGGGTTTATTCTAATTCAGTCTCAGAATTAAGGGATCTAAAATATGGGATATCTGACTTGTCCTTTTAGCCCCATCTTTCCCCATCCAAGGATCAGGGTGGGTATAACTGAGAAACTTTGAATAAATTTACATTAATTAACATATGCCATTTTTACAGTTTCCCATCTGGGAGAGGTAACATGCCATGGAAAAAGAGGAGAGTGATCTTTAGTAGCAGAATGGCAAAAGTATATGAAGATAAAGATTTTCCTCCCTCACCGAATACTATCTACTACTGGACAATGAATGTCTAACCATGATATTTTCTGAACAATAAAGAACACAGCCACTAGATGACAGCAAAACGACAAGATCCTAGAATACAGGTAAAGTCTACTGCTGTCTTACATTTTATTTATTTATTTATTTATTTATTTATTTATTGCATTTATATCCCACCTTTTTTCCTCTTGCAAGGAACCCAAGGCGGCTTACATTAGCCTCATCCTCCACTCCATTTTATCCTCACAACAACAACCCTACCTGTGAGGTAGGTTGGGCTGAGAGTCTGTGACATGCCCAAAGTCACCCAGTGAGCTTCCATGGCCCAGCGGGGACTAGAACCCCGATCTCCTGGCTCCCAGTCCAGCGCTCTAGCCACTACAACACACTGGCTCTCAACACTGTCTTACATTGTATCCTATCCATTACAATAATGATGTCTTAATTGGAATTTCTAACAGATCATGATATTTAAACATATTTAAAATCAGTATTGGGATGTATCATTGTCTTCCTCCCTTAACAATGCATGGTAAAGACATTCTCAGTTATTACTGCATGAGACCTAGAGACTATAGCTGAGTTTTCACTGCCAATTTGAAAAGTTATCCAGTGGTAAAAATTGTGCATCCTGAAAATAGAGAATCCAAATCCTATACTGTACCACTGAGCTATGGCCCTGCTCTGTCATGGTCCTCCCAAATGCCCTGTCCACCCCTAATAACATGCTACACCATGGTGTGTTGCCATCACACAGCAACTAGGTTTGCACATGCATGGGCGGTTAATAAGGCACCGTGGCTTATTAACCACCCCCGCATGTGCCAAGTGCATGCTGCCCAATTTTATGAATTACCCATGCCAGCCAAGGCTTGTTGTTATGTGTGAACCCAGTGAAGGTGCCTGCCTGGGGTGGTTACCAAACCACCAAGCAACCCTACAACAGGCCATGGGTTCTGGGTGGTTTGTTAACCACCCCAACCACTCACCCTCACCAAATTTGCATGTAATGACAAGCTGCACCCAGAGAGGGGAATTAGGGGAGCAATCCTATGGCCAATAGACAGTCTCTGACGGGCCATAGGATGGTTTGGATTTCCCAATCTGAGGTCACAGACAGCACTCTGACCTCAGACGTGGGAATCAGAGATCTGCCCCCTGCCCCTCGCAGCCAGTATGGAAAGAACCACACCAGCTGGCCTCCAAGGTGAAAAAAATGATCTCAGAGAATGAGGAAAGGGGGTGTTTTGGTAGGCAAAGAGGGGAGGAGACTGGAGAGGCCAGGATATGAGCTATCCCGAGGCCTCTCCGGCCTCCTTCTCTGCCCCTCCTTCCCAAAACATCCTCGCTAGATGGGCAAAAAAGGCAGGGCAGGAGGATGGGGATGCAAAGCTCGCTGCGGCTGTTCCTCTCATCTCCGGGTTTGGGGGTTTCTGATCATTGAGGGCACAACCCATAGGCCTGTGTCCTAGGGAAATCAGGCCGCATGCACCTGGCACATGTGTGTGTGGGTTAATAAGCCTCCATAGCTTATTAACCACCTGTACGCATGCAAGCCAGCCCAGCTAGTGATGCTGGCCATAGTACTAACAGAATAATTGTAGTTTTCCATCCCAAGTGCTGCTATGCTGACAGTGAAGATGTTCAGAGATATGGGCTCTAAGAAATAAAGAAAACTTAGGAAGGAAAAGTCAGGAAAAGGAGATAATCCAGTCAAGCCAGAGTAAATCTTTGCAAATTAATTACACTTGCAAAGCTTTGGACATTTGCTTGGATTTAAAGCAACAAACAGTCCTGGCAACTGGAATGATAAATCTTTGCGGTGTAATTTTCTACATGGTTTCATGGAAAATATAACTGGTATTCACCCATAACAGCATTAAAAAAAAGTAAGCAGAATTGTAAATGCACTCCAAAGGTATGCCTGAATTTATTTAAACCCCATTGTTTTTAAGCCCTTCACTTTACTGATTCATGAAGAGCTAGGATGACTGGGTGAGAATAGGAAAACAGTGCACATCGATTTCTGCGTTAACTATATATTATCCAAGAAATAACTTTTTGTTTGGAGATGGCTCATTAAAAACAACAGCTAAGAATATTGATTTGAAATGATAAACTGATACATAGCAAATGATCTGCAGCAGGGCATGAGCAATATTCTCCTTTCTTGTTGTCAGATCTGAGGCTGACAACCTTGTTTATACATCATGTTAGCCTCAGCTTCAGGGGAACATTACTCATGGTGTATCCCCAATTGGCCCATAATCTTCAAAAGCTCCCCTTCATGGATCACTGCCTTGTTGCGGCGAAGGGGCTTGCGTAACTCAGTGAAGCCATAAGCTATGCCGTGCAGGGCCACCCAAGACGGACAGGTCATGGCAGAGAGTTCTGACAAAATGTGGTCCACTGGAGAAGGAAATGGCAACCCACTCCAGTATTCTTGCCAAGAAAACCCCATGGAACGTATCACAAGGCTAAAAGAGATGACGCCGGAAGATGAGCCCCTCAGGTCGGAAGGTGTCCAATATGCTACTGGGGAAGAGCAGAGGGTATTTCCAAGTAGCGCCAGAAAGAGTGAAGCAGCTGGGCCAAACCCGAAAGGACACTCAGCTGTGGATGTGTCTGGCGGTGAAAAGAAAATCCGATGCTGTAAAGAACAATATTGTTTAGGAACCTGGAATGTCAGATCAATGAATCAAGGTAAGCTGGAGGTGGTCAAACATGAGATGGCAAGATTGAACATCGACATCTTGGGAATCAGCGAACTAAAATGGACAGGCATGGGCGAATTTAATTCAGGTGACCATCACATTTACTATTGTGGGCAAGAATCCCTTAGAAGAAATGGAGTAGCACTCATAGTCAACAAAAGGGTGGGAAAAGCAGTACTGGGGTACAATCTTAAAAATGATAGAATGATCTCAGTACGAATCCAAGGCAAACCATTCAACATCACAGTAATTCAAGTCTATGCCCCAACCACTGAGGCCGAAGAAGCTGAGGTTGATCGGTTCTATGAAGACCTACAACACCTTCTAGAACTAACACCAAAAAAAGATGTCCTCTTCATCATAGGGGATTGGAATGCTAAAGTAGGAAGTCAAGAAATCACCGGGATAACAGGCAGGCATGGCCTTGGTGTACAAAATGAAGCAGGACAAAAGCTAATAGAGTTTTGCCAAGAGAACATGCTGATCATAGCAAACACTCTTTTCCAACAACACAAGAGGCGACTCTACACATGGACGTCACCAGATGGTCAATATCGAAATCAGATTGATTATGTCCTTTGCAGCCAAAGATGGAGAAGCTCCATACAGTCAGTAAAAACAAGACCTGGAGCTGACTGTGGCTCAGATCATGAGCTGCTTCTTGCAAAATTTCAGCTTCAAGTAAAGAACGTCGGGAAAACCACTAAACCGTTCAGGTATGACCTAAATCATATCCCTGATGAATATACAGTGGAGGTGAGGAATAGATTTCAGGGATTAGACCTGATAGACAGAGTGCCTGAGGAACTATGGACGGAGGTCCGTAACATTGTTCAGGAGGCAGCAACTCAATCCGTCCCAAAGAAAAAGAAATGCAAGAAAGCCAAGTGGCTGTCTGATGAGGCTTTACAAGTAGCTCACGAAAGAAGGGAAGCGAAAAGCAAGGGAGAAAGGGGAAGATATACCCAACTGAATGCAGAGTTCCAGAGAATAGCAAGGAGAGACAAGAAGGCCTTCTTCAATGAACAATGCAAAGAAATCGAGGAAAACAACAGAATGGGAAAGACTAGAGATCTCTTCAAGAAAATTGGAGACCTCAAGGGAACGTTTTGTGCAAAGACGGGCATGATAAAGGACAAAGAAGGCAGGGACCTAACAGAAGCAGATGAGATTAAGAAGAGGTGGCAAGAATACACAGAAGAACTATACAGGAAAGATTTGAATGTCCCTGATAGCCATGATAGTGCGGTCACTGAACTTGAGCTGGACATCCTAGAGAGTGAAGTCAAGTGGGCCTTAGGAAGCATTAGTAACAACAAAGCTAGCGGAGATGACAGTATTCCAGCCGAGCTATTTAAAATCCTAAAAGATGATGCTGTTAAAGTGCTGCATTCAATATGCCAACAAATCTGGAACACTCAACAGTGGCCACAAGACTGGAAAAGCTCAGTTTACATTCCAATTCCAAAGAACGGCAATGCCAAAGAGTGTTCAAACTACCGCACAATTGCGCTCATTTCACATGCCAGCAAGGTGATGCTCAAAATCGTACAAGCTAGGCTTCAGCAGTATGCGAACCGAGAACTACCGGAAGTACAAGCTGGGTTTCAAAGAGGCAGAGGAACTAGAGATCAAATCGCCAACATTCGCTGCATCATGGAGAAAGCACGAGAATTCCAGAAAAATGTCTATTTCTGCTTCATTGACTACGCTAAAGCCTTTGATTGTGTGGATCACAACAAACTGTGGCAAATTCTTAAAGTGATGGGAGTACCAGACCACCTTACCTGTCTCCTGAGAAACCTGTACGAGGGTCAAGAAGCAACAGTAAGAACCAGAGATGGAACAACCGATTGGTTCAAAATTGGGAAAGGAGTACGACAAGGCTGCATATTGTCACCCTGCTTATTTAACTTATATGCAGAGTACATCATGAGAAATGCCGGGTTGGATGAATCAGAGATCGGAATTAAGATTGCTGGGAGAATTATCAACAACCTCCGATATGCAGACGATACCACCCTAATGGCAGAAAGCGAAGAGGATCTCAAGAGCCTCTTGTTGAGGGTGAAAGAGGAGAGTGCAAAAGCTGGTTTGAAACTCAACATTAAAAAAACGAAGATCATGGCATCTGGCCCCATCACTTCCTGGCATATAGAAGGGGAAGAAATGGAAGCAGTGACAGATTTTACTTTCTTGGGCTCCAAGATCACCGCAGACGGTGACTGTAGCCATGAAATTAAAAGACGCTTGCTCCTTGGGAGGAAAGCTATGGCAAACCTAGACAGCATAGTAAGAAGCAGAGACATCACCTTGCCGACAAAGGTCCGTCTAATCAAAGCTATGGTTTTCCCAGTAGTAATGTATGGCTGTGAGAGCTGGACTATATGGAAGGCTGAGCGCCGAAGAATTGATGCTTTCGAACTGTGGTGCTGGAGAAGACTCTTACGAGTCCCGGACTGCAAGGAGGTCAAATCAGTCCATCCTAAAGGAAATCAACCCTGACTGCTCATTGGAAGGACAGATAATGAAGCTGAAGCTCCAATATTTTGGCCACCTAATGCGAAGAGAAAACTCCCTGGAAAAGACCCTGATGCTGGGAAAGACTGAAGGCAAAAGGAGAAGGGGACGGCAGAGGATGAGATGGCTAGATAGCATCACGGATGCAATGAATATGAACTTGAGCACGCTCCGGGAGAGAGCGCAGGACAGGAAGGCCTGGCGTGCTATGGTCCATGGGGTCACGAAGAGTCGGACACGACTGAACGACTGAACAACAACAACAACTTCAAAAGCTGCCCAGTTTGGAGCAAGAGCTATTGAAAACTTGGCTCTTTAAGAACGTATTTGGTTGAATGCTTTAATAAGCCTTGGGGGATGGGGGGAGTTACCCTTAACTGGTGTTCTTACAAGTTGCTATTGTTGTTTATTAATTCGGGTGTTTAAGAATGTTGTATGAGTAAGGGGTTGGAACTTATTATTTTAAATATAGTTCATTTTTTGCCTACTGCCTTGAACCCTCTTTCCTGGAAATAGGGATGGTTCGGGTGCCCGATTCCATCCGGTAATCTGGCGGAACCACCCCTGCTCGCACACTTGAGCCCTGCTCGCTGAGCCCCTGCTTGCCCCCTGCCCATGCTTTGTGAGCAGCCTGAACTCACCTTGGCCACCTCATTGAGCTCTGTGGTCACCATTAAAAAAAAAAAAAAGGCAATTGCAAAATTGTGCATGTTTGTGTATGCACAAAAATGCGGATTTTCTCATATGCAAATATGTGCATTTGGAAAATGCACATCTTGCATATGCAAATATATATATATAATATGCACATTCACAACAATGAGCATTTTCACGCATAAACAAATATGCACATTTTTGTGTTGCCATTTTATTTTTTCAAAAAATGACAAACACAATGCTCAGCGAGGCTGCCAGGGTGAGTGCGGGCTGCTCGCTGAGCATGGGAGGGGCTCAAGCACAGCCTGGGGACTGGAAAGCAGAGGCAGGGGCTGGGTGGGCGCCTGGAGAACCCAGACAGTGGTGGGTTTGCACATCCCTGCCTGGAAATAGGCAGCATATATGCTTTTAAAATATAATAAAATAAACAAACAGTAGTCCTATGTGGGGAGGGAAAGTTTCAAGATCGGAAGAAGGAAGTGTGCTCTTGAATGCAAGTTATTGGTTCACAACCAAAAGTATCCTTTCAATTTATACTTTGAGAATTCAATCCAGCATCAACACTGGAGTCATCCTAAAACCAACATGGCAGGCTTTCCCAAGGGGTAGATAATTTTTACGTACGACCTAAAACAGTAGTGTCAGGGCCTGATGAATTTCTGTTGGCAGAGCAGTCCACAAAATGGGCACAACCTGAGAAAAGGCGCTAATTCTTGTGGCTCCCCACCAAGCTTCATGAGATTGGGGAACCTAAAGTAGCACCTCAGGTGATGAGCAGAGTATGTGGGGAGGAACATATGGAAGAAGGCAATCCTTAAGGCACCTACCTCCCAAGCCATTTATGGATTTAAAGGTTAACACCAGCACACTGAATTTAGCCTGGAAACAAATGGTCATCCAGTGTAATTCCATTAAAGTAGTTGCAACATGGTCAAAATTCCTAGCTGCCATCAGCAACCTAGCTGCTGCATTTTGCACCAATTGCAGTTCCAGATCCTTTTCAAGGGCAGCCCCATTTCCAGAATGTTGCCCTAATCTAATCTGGAGGGAACTACGCATAAATGGCCTGCACATCTAGCAAGGGTGCTGGATCAAGGAGCACCCCTAAACTATGAATCTGATCTCTTAGTGAGAGTGCAAGACAGGTTGCACACCTAACCCCAAATCAGGTCATCCACCTTTCGATAGCACTTCTATCTTGTCAGGATAAAGTATCAGCTTGTTTTGGCCCATCTGGTCCCTCACAGTTGTCAGACAGTGTTTCACCCTCTAATGCCTCCCTAGGATCAGATGAAAATGAGAGGTAGAGCTGAATCTGCATAGAGCTGACTTTGCAGCCAAATCCCCAGCTGACCACACCCAGCTGTTTCATGCAGATGTTGAACAGCGTGGGGGACAAGACAGAACACTGAGGTTCAGTCAGACTCACTACAAATTTATTTCCACCACTGCTCTAGCTGACTTCCCACTAGCTTCATTGCTCCCAGCTCTCTAGTAAATCCGGGAGCCTTATGAGCAATGTCAGGGAGAAGAGGGTGCTTAGGAGTGATTGTCCAGGTCATATCCATATTCCACAAATTAACCAGGGCGTCAGCACAATCACCAGCCATACTGGTTGGACAATCTCCTGGTTCCTTCAGGAATCCATCTGGATCCACTGGGCTCCAAGGTGGACCATCTCAACAGGCCTGCAACCATCCCTGCAGAGATTAGCAGTTGTCAGCAGCCTGGATCAGCCTTCCCTAAGGTGGGGGCTTCCAGATGTTTTGGACCAACACCCTTTATCCTCATCCAGCATGGCCAATGGTCGGGAATGATGTACTCCAAACCATCTGGGGGGCACCAGGCTGGAGAAGAGTGGTTTAGAGATTGTCAGAAGTCTAGACTTAACCGGGGTCATGACAATGGGAACACTTCTACTCCCTCCACCCTCAGATCACTTTCTCTTGGTCACTTTCTCTTCCACTTGGTAACTGGACCCACTCATGGTGTAGAGTATATGCCTGTTCTGGTGTTTGTGCTGAACAAAGTGCTGAACCTATTTTGGGATATAGAGTTCAGTACATTGGACAGCACATTTCAGCACACTGGACAGCACAATTAGAGTTTTGGCTGGTGCAAAACTCTAATTGTTGAATAAACACATTCATCCCCTTCATGGATGATCACTGCCTTGTTGTGGCGAAGGGGCTTGCGTAACTGAATGAAGCCATAAGCTATGCTGTGCAAGGCCACCCAGGACGTACAGGTCATGGCAGAGAGTTCTGACAAAATGTGGTCCACTGGAGAAGGAAATGGCAACCCACTCCAGTATTCTTGCCAAGAAAACCCCATGGAATGTATCACAAGGCTAAAAGATATGACGCCGGAAGATGAGCCCCTCAGGTCGGAAGGTGTCCAATATACTACTGGGGAAGAGCAGAGGGAATTTCCAAGTAGCGCCAGAAAGAGTGAAGTGGCTGGACCAAAGCTGAAAGGACACTCAGCTGTGGATGTGTCTGGTGGTGAAAAGAAAGTTGGATGCTGTAAAGAACAATATTGTTTAGGAACCTGGAATATCAGATCAATGAATCAAGGTAAGCTGGAGGTGGTCAAACATGAGATGGCAAGATTGAACATCGACATCTTGGGAATCAGTGAACTAAAATGGACTAGCATGGGCGAATTTAATTCAGGTGACCATTCTATCTACTACTGTGGGCAAGAATCCCTTAGAAGAAATGGAGTAGCACTCATAGTCAACAAAAGGGTGGGAAAAGCAGTACTGGGGTACGCTCTCAAAAATGACAGAATGATCTCAGTACGAATCCAAGGCAAACCATTCAACATCACAGTAATTCAAGTCTATGCCCCAACCACTGAGGCCGAAGAAGCTGAGGTTGATCGGTTCTATGAAGACCTACAACACCTTCTAGAACTAACACCAAATAAAGATGTCCTTTTCATCATAGGGGATTGGAATGCTAAAGTAGGAAGTCAAGAAATCACTGGGATAACAGGCAAGCATGGCCTTGGTGTACAAAATGAAGCAGGACAAAGGCTAATAGTTTTGCCAAGAGAACATGCTGATCATAGCAAACACTCTTTTCACAACAGCACAATATAGCAAACACTCTGATCATAGCAAACACTCTTTTCACAACAGCACAAGAGGCGACTCTACACATGGACATCACCAGATGGTCAATATTGAAATCAGATTGATTATGTACTTTGCAGCCAAAGATGGAGAAGCTCTATACAGTCAGTCAAAACAAGACCTGGAGCTGACTGTGGCTCAGATCATGAGCTTCTTGTTGCAAAATTTCAGCTTAAATTGAAGAACGTAGGGAAAACCACTAAACCATTCAGGTATGACCTCAATCATATCCCTTATGAATATACAGTGGAGGTGAGGAATAGATTTAAGGGATTAGACCTGATAGGCAGAGTGCCTGAGGAACTATGGACAGAGGTCTGTAAGATTGTTCAGGAGGCAGCAACTCAATCCATCCCAAAGAAAAAGAAATGCAAGACAGAAAAGTAGCTGGAGAAGACTCTTACAAGTCCTCTGGACTGCAAGGAGGTCAAATCAGTCAATCCTAAAGGAAATCAACCCTGAGTGCTCATTGGAAGGACAGATACTGAAGCTGAAGCTCAAATATTTTGGCCACCTAATGCGAAGAGAAAACTCCCTGGAAAAGACCCTGATGCTGGGAAAGACTGGAGGCAAAAGGAGAAGGGGACAGCAGAGAATGAGATGGCTAGATAGCATCACCGATGCAATGAATATGAACTAGATAGAGCACACTCCGGGAGAGAGCGCAGGACAGGAAGGCCTGGCGTGCTATGGTCCATGGGGTTATGAAGAGTCGGACACGACTTAACGACTGAACAACAACAAACACATTCATAATGCATTGGGTATGGGGGGAGGGAGGAATCCATTTACAGATGAACCTGGTTTGCTTAGCAATGAGGTTTGGGAGAAACTAAGATAGATACTCCTTTCTTTTAAATTCAGAAGATGCTAATGTAATACTAATAGGACTCAGCTTTTCTTGAAGTATACACTCAAGGAAAATCTACAAATAAGAGTGTTAGTGGTAGAGGAAGCAATTTTTTTATGCCAAGTGTGCATCTGTCACATTTAATGAATAAGGTGTTCCATATCTCTATATAGTGTGTACCCCTATTTTTGCAAAAAATGCCCATTCCAGGTCCCCCCACCCTGACATACCTGGAAAATGAATGCTTTAAAATTTGAGCTTGTATTTCAAAACATTTGTAAGAAGGGCAAGAAAGCATTATAGCACTGCAGAAGTGTAAAAAAGCTGAAGTAACGCTAGATTATTATTTAAAAAAAAACCAAAAACCCCAGACTGAATGTGCAAATAGATTGAGTTTCACGTAATATCTGGGATATTTGTTCCTGCCTGAATCTGCCATTACTGCCCTTGCTGGTTGGCAGAATGATGTCATATTTAATTTTCCCTCAAATGAAACCATTTTTCTTTTTTTTTTCTTTTAAAATTTTGGGGGGCATTGTTGCGTGAAGGCAGCCATCTTGGATGCCACAGAGGAGGTAGAGATGGGAATCTCAGGTTGTTTACAGGCTTCGGCCTAAAGCAAGAAAAAAATATTCTGCCTTGGGGAGCATCCCAGGGACCATAGGTTATGTCATCATCCCCTTCCTGAAGCTGTAGACACTTCTACAACTTCGGGAGGGGGACTCTGCCTTCCGATCCCTCCCTTTCCCCCTTGAAGCAGCCGCAGAAAGAACCGCAGCAGCTGCTTCCCGAGGTCAGAAAAGCAACCTCAGGCAGCTCCATAGAGGTAAAAACGGGGGGACTGTAGTGGGTAGGGAAGGGAAAGCTGGGATCTGCTATATCCTGTGGGCTCTCTAGCTCAGAGGCCTGCCCAGAGGCAGGGGGGAGAAGGAGGACAGAGTGGCAAAAATCACCTCCATCGCTCCTCTCGCCCTGCTAGCAGCAGCCTGGCAGGACACAGGATTCTTGGAAGCCTCTGACATCAGAAGCTTCCACCCAGCGGGCAGCAATCCCATAAGTTTGTGTCCTAAACAGAAAAATCACTGGGAACATGTAACAGGAAGGTCCATCACTCAGAGCGCATGCTTTCCTTGCAGAAGGTCCCAGGTTCAGTTCCTGACCTCTCCAGCTATGTCTGGAAAAGACTCCTATGTGAAACCCTAGAGAGCCACTGCCCATCAGTGTAATACTGAACTAAATGGACCAGTGAAATGACTCAATATAAGAAGCTTCTTAGGTTCTACCTCCACAGACAAAAACCACCTGGTATTGGCAATTAACTTTGTTTGCTTTTTGGTATTGCCTTTGTTATTCCCTGCTTGCATTTAACTCATTTCTAATTTTTCTCAGGACTCTAATCTTAAATGGTTGTTAAGTACCTTCTCTACATATAAAGTCTATTTGAAGGATGAACCTGCCAATTTTAGTTTCATTTAGGGCACAATCCTATGCATGTTTAGATGGAGAAAAGGCCTACAACTCCCAGCATTCCCCAGCCAGCCTTGCTGGCTGGGGAATGCTGGGAGTTGTAGGCCTTTTCTCCATCTAAACATGCATACAATTGCGCCCTTAGCATCCCCTTTTTCCAGGCTTAAGTTCATTTTGCCCCATTTCCTTATCATTGTGATTTTTTTTAAAGGCTGCATGAAAATTTGTATGCATTTTTGCACACTGTTTCTCATGATATACACATTTTTACATAATTTTGCTTAGCATGCACATTTTTGTCTAAGATATGTATTTGATACACATTTTGGTGTTCACCTTCCCTTATTATGCACATTTTTGTATGCATTTTTTATTGGAGAATTGCTTTGCAAAATTAAGAAAAATTACAATAGTTATAACTGTTCCGGTTCACATATTGATTCAGGAACTGCAAATTAGATAAGCTGACATTAACATACAAACCAAATGAATCTATCTCCCATGCCTAATATAGACAAACAAACAAAAAGTACTTTTTTGCATGAATTTTAATTCCTTCCTTGCACAGCAATATCTTCTAGTTAATGTCAATGGGGGCGGGGGAGGATGATAATTAGGCCCACTGGATTCCCCAGTGGCCAACGTGCAAGATGGCCAATGGAGAAGGAACTCTTTTAATCCACTTAAAGACCATTTAGGGGGAGTTCTCTGAATTACTCTTACCGATCACAGGGAGGAAAGTATTGTCTGGGAACCATATGGTACAAATTTAAAAGCATACAGCATAGAGAAGTGGTTGTTTGTAGTTGCTAGCCACAGGGTAATCCAAGAATTATTATGTCCCCCCCTTTCTGAAGCCTCTGCAGAGAGTGGAAATGCTGGGCTTATGGTGTGGCTGGGGAGGGTACACAGGAACCACCTAACCAAATTAATTGGCTACTGAGTGGTTCCTGGTTGCGCGTTTCCAGATTCTGAAGCCATTGCAATATATTATTGTCCAATTAATGGAGGCCCCCAGTGTTCAGCTCCAAAAGTAAACTAGTTTACAATGGCTTGCATGTAGGAATGGACTAATATTTCAGACCAATCTTGGTTTTAAAAATAATGAACCCAGTCCATCATTACCCCGGCTCTTACCACCTAAATTAAGCCTGTCTGAGGATTTAGGGTAAGAAATATTAATTTTTGCCAGAGATACAGGCTTTGTAACCCACATAAAGGGATGCTGCATTGGTAGAGACAGACTTTTTATAGTGGCAGAAAAGATAAACTCACAATGCACACAAGAAAATGCCTGCCTTTGTGCATAGCCTTGACAGATGCCACAGGATTTCTCTGTAGTGGTAACAGTTTTATGCACGCAAGAATCTATTTTAGGCTGTTTTTTTGTTTAAATCTCCACACAGTGGAGATTTAAAATGACCATTTTGATTCTCTAAGACAGCGGTCCCCAACCTTTTTGGCACCAGGGACCAGTCCAATTTTTCCACAGACCGGGGTTTATTTTCCCCCGCTGGTGGAATTCTGTCCGCTGGGACACAAATGGCGACCACATAGCGGATGCCATTTGCGTCCCTATTCTTTGCAGTAATCAGCTACGTAAAGATTTACGTAGCCTATTACTTGTAGAACAGGGACACAAATGGCGTCCGCATAGCAGATGCCATTTGCGTCCCAGCAGCTGGAAGCCCACCAGCAGCCAGAGCTGGCCAGCAGCTCTGCGGACCAGCAAGGATTCCGGGTTGGAGGGACGGATTGCCTCCCCTGCCGCGGACCCCCCACGGACCCAAGGTGTGGGGGTTTCACACACCCCTGCAGCCTGGTTGCTGATAGGCCACAGACTGGTACCGGTCCACAGCCTGGGGGTTGGGGACCCCTGCTCTAAGAGAAATCCATATTGATCCCAGAACTTCCCCATCACTTGGCTATTTATGTCTGAATTGAATTTAGGGCTGGATGACCCCCCTCCCCCGCAAACACAAGTTTGTTTTGTTTTGTTTCACAGTTGGTGAACCGAGAAGGTTATTTTCAGGATGGGGGCTGTCAAGGTTCCACTTATGACCTGGATCCCCTGAGCAACCCCTTAAGGATCTCTTGCCTCCTTAAGAGTCCCATCTTCCTTCTTTTAAACTTCCCCTTCCCAATAATATGGGGTTTAGGCTGTAGATGGGGGGTGATTGACAGACTAGACACAGGGTTTAACCGCAACAGTTTACTTAGTAGATTTAAAGCAAACAAATTACAACTAAAGGCATTTACACAATATTGCTGAGTGATACAAAAGGCATTAAAAAAAATAAAAGTTGTAAAGTGCAAGTTCCTTTACCCTAGCTGTCCTTAGACTTTTCTAGGCTGCTTCTTCCTGTTTACTCTTCAGACTCTTGCTCTCACTTCAGGCTCTGGCTGTCTCTCTCTCTCCCTTCAGGCTCTGCTCTTCCTGACTTGCTCTTGCTCTGGCTGCAGCCATGACTTTCTGACTGACTGGCTCTTTCACTCTCTTTATATACCCTCTTCCCTCAAAACTGAAGGCTGCTGCTTCAAACCTGGAGAAATGAAACTTACAGGGGAATTGACACAGAAACTTAACCGGAGAAATGAAACTACTCCTCAGGGTTACCCCCTCCCAACAGAAAACGCCAGGCCTCTAAGCCTGACTTTGCCTCTGTAGGCCTCAAACCTTCACAGGCCAAAATTATTCAAAGTTTTTTGATAAGGGCTGACCGGGAATCAGTGGTGATAGGGTTTTTTTTCCCTCATGTAGTTTTTTGTTTTTCTGCCCCATGGTCTTAGATATCCACAAAAACTTTGTAGAGACCCTTGGATACCCTTGATTTTAGGAACTGCAGGTGCAAAGTGACATGCATGTCAAAATGCACGTCCAGAGGTGGATGCTGCCTATTACTTTGAATGGGATGTACATCTGAATATGTATTTGGATGCACTACCAAAGGTAGATGCTGCCCTTTGCACAATCTTGTACATGTCTAGTCAGAAACAGGTTCCACTGAGCTCAATGAGGTTTACTCCCAGGGTTTAGGATTGCTGCCTTAGATGAGCTTTCTGCATCCCTGTGTTTGAATCCCTAGCTAGTCTGCACAAGAAATGATGTGTCCAGGCAATGGTAACCTTCATTCTTGGTGGAAAGTAAATGGGATAGAATTGGAATGGAGGTAGGTTCAGGATGATCATCTATATCAGCAGAATGACAATATCTGTATTGGAAATCAAGTCTGCCAGATTATCATAGCATCCTAACACAGAAGGAAGCCACACAGATTGCAATAGAACATTGCTTAGGACTATGATGCCAGGCTGCGGTATCTGGGATGGAGATTGTTCCCTGATCCATCTTGGATGCACATCCAGTGTGCATCTGGAGCTTTTTCATATGCAGGTCATCTGACCAGTGGCAGCTGGTGACTTCAGTTCCGGAGGGGTGGTGATTCCATTCTGGATTTTACAACCAGCCAAAACTCTAAAGGTGCTATCCAAGGTCCTGAACCTTAGCCCCAAAATGGGTTCAGCATGTTGGAGAGCACCTTTAGAGCTTTGGCTCGTTGTACCTAAAACCCAGAATGGAATCACTGCCCCTCCGGAACTGGAGTCACCACTGTATCTGACTGCTTTCAGTGAAGGAAGCAAGGCCATGTGCATGTGACCATGCCCAATGGGCATGAGGATTCCAGGTTTCCAGTTAAAATAATACGGCACCTTCTACCCTTGTCAGAAATTGCTGGCTCACCATGGCAGCCTGCCTCTCTAGTTCTCTTACAGTAGAGCAGCTGACTGCAACCTGGTGCCCTCCAGAAGTTTTGGACTACAACTCCCAACATTCCTGACCATTGGACATGCTGCCTGGGGTTAATGGGAGTTGAGGTCTAAAACATTTGGAGAGCACCTGGTTGGGGAAGGCGGGTCTAGTCCAAAGGTTGGAGATGAGAAGTGCCCTGTGAATTAAATGAAATTTTAGGCATCCCAGAAACAGAGAAATGGTGTTGAAGTCAAATGGGGGGAAAGATCCAGCACTACCTTCATAGGAGCAAGTTGGATGGGTGTGATGCATGAAGGATCCACCATAGGCTTCGGCCTGTTAGCTGTGTCTGCCAGTAAACTATGCCACTGTTGAGGTAGACCTGTGAATTTCTGTTCTCTGTGATCAAACCCGGTGTGCACCCTGTGTTCAAAATTCGAGGGGCCAGAAATTTCAAGCTTTTTCTTTTTCTTTCCAAACATGGTGGGAAAACCTGACAGGAAAGAGAGAGAGACAGAGACAGAGAGAATGAGAATGAGAATCTTTGCATTAAGTTTTTTTAAGTTATTAAGAAAATACAACATGTGTTTCATCCAGTACAGATGTTACTGGATGACATGGAATGGATAACACTTCATGCATCTGATTAAGTGGACTCTAGTCCACCAAAGCTTATGCTTTAATAAATGTGTTAATCTTTAAAATGCCACAAGACCCTTGAGAAATCTGGATTATGACCAGCTCCAGAATAGAAAGTACCAATGTTAAAATATTTGAAAGGAGGTGTTTCGCAACTACACTGGTGATTTGGACACAAGGGAGTAGCCAAAATTAATGTTTTCACTTAGATCAATAGTATATGTCTAGCCCATAGATCAGTGGATCCCATCCATGGATCCCCAGGTGCAGTTGGACTACAGCTCTGTTCATCCCCAGCCAATATGGCTGAAAGTCAGGGATGGCAGGAGTCCAACAGCATCTGCGAACCAAAGGTTGGGAACCAGTACCATAGACAAAGAGCAAGGGGGCCAGAAGTCAATGGCAGAGCACACACTTTGCAGCTGAAGACTTTTGGTTTAGTCTCTGATGTCTCCAGTAAAAGGACTCAGCAGGTCCCAGGGCTGAGGAGGACCACCCTCTGGGACTTTAGACAGCTGTTGATGGTCAGAGTACACAATACTGGGCTAGATGGACCAACATTCTGTCACAGGACCAAACTAGACATGATGCAGGAGATCTGTGTTTGAAGTAGAATAGAAGCAACTGTGGCAGGAGATTGAATTGGCTTGGGGCTGCAGTACTAAGGGAGGAAGTGAACTGCCCAGAGAGCTTTGGCTATTGGGTGGTATAGAAATGAAATGAATTGAATGAATGAATGAATGAATGAATGAATAAATAAGGTTAAGCTTTTCCTCCCTTGCTTGATCGAAATCTCCCCACGCTCGAACCCTGTATTAGGCCCATTTGGGGGCGGGGGGGACTACGACAGGTAGCCATGTTCAGTGAACCCAAGGAAAGGCAACTCCCCTTGGATCACAACCTGTCCCCCTCTGTAAAACTGAGACTGTCATCACTACATGATAATTTATTCAAAAGATACATTGAATCAGCATTCAATGTATCTTTTGCATCGAACACAAGAGGCCTCGTCTATGGCCCTGCTCAGGCTCTGAAATGCCCTTCCTAAGGAAGCTCATTTTGTTGATGCACAAAGACCTGTCTCTTCAAAACAGGCCTTTGACCTGTCAGTTAGCTGATAGTTTTTAACCCCCCTGGCTTATTTGCTTCTGATTTTTTTCCTGTCATCTTTTATTTCTTGCGTTTGTTTTATAACATTGTCGTTTGTATGGTTACATCTTACAGCGCAATCCTACGCATCTCCACTCAGAAGAAAACCCTACTGTGTTCAGTGTGACTTACTACCACCATACATTTGTACAGGATTGCAGCCTTGTTTCATTTCTGTTGTTAGCTGCTTTGGGGGGGGGGGTTATATTAAAAAAAAGTAAGGTAAACAACATTTAAAATAAATAGTGTGTGTATGTGTGTGTCTGCGTATGGAGCATAAACTGCTTTGATAAGATCTAGTTCCTTGTTAGCATGGGAGAAATGAGAGTCCTATTTCTCCTCACTCTGACAACCTACTCACGTCGCTATCTGCCGGTGGCCTTGAAATAACTTTAATCACTTTGCCTGCCTGCATTTCTTGGCTCCATGGTTAAAGTGTGAAAATCAGCAAGAGGCTCCATAGCTCTAGGAGGCAATATACAGTGCCACATACAGGGAAGCTCAGGCCACTGTGTGGGGAGAACTAATTTAGAAAATGGACAGAGAAAACACATGTTGACCAGAGGCCAACTTAAAATGGAGAAGGCGCAGTAAAAACAAAAGCCATCCGGGCTCTGGGAGGGGCAGCAATTCTTTGATGCTTTAAGGACCAATTCACACAAGCCTCTGAGAGCATGAAAGGGCGGCATTCTATTCAATGTGTTGTGTGGCAAAGTGGCGGTCAGATTAAGGTGGCCGTGTTTCCTACTTTACAGGGGACCGTCCTCTGTTTGAAGGGCTGTCGAGCCAAGTCTGGCTTAAAGATAAGGAACCATAAGAAGGGACGGCAAGCTTGGGGGCCTTGGAGATGCCCATCAACACCACCTGGAGAGCAGACTGAGCAAGGCACACAGGTCACCTGGGCACAGTTTTCCGCACTCCGGTGAGATGTGCTGGTGCCTACATTGTGCTCTTTTCAGCCCCAGGTGCAGACCTTTCAATTTTCCCAGGCATTTTAGTTTTTCAGTTTCTGTATTAAATCTGATACTGTAGTTTAAATCTTTCCACTGTTGCTAGGTTCTGTTTGGTTATTATTGTTATTTTAGTTTTAAACTTTAATACTGTATTTTATCGTGTTGCATTTTATGGTTTTAATTGTTGTAAACTGCTCAGACAGCTTTGGCTATTGGGCAGTATAGAAATGTAATAAATAAACAAACAAACAAACACTGTATTTCTATTTAAATTCTAGTACTTTCTGAATCTGCAGCTGTACATATTAATTAGCATATGCAAATGTTATGCAAACCTGTACCCTCTTTTCAGATGACACGTTTCCTCTTTTTGGGCAATGTATCAGTGGCCACTCTAGAGCTTCGCTGTGTGGTGTGCATGCAGATTACTGGTCAACCCAATGTACATGGTGTGTATTGTAGCAAACTACCTAGAGCTATGCAGTGCGCAGATCCAATATACCTGCACTTTATCATGTCTTTCCTTTGGGAAAATAAGCATTGCATTTAAATCTAGATTGTGCTTCCCACTCACTCTCCCCCTATTACTTTGTGTTATTTTTCTTTATTTCTCTTTTCTTTATTGAAAATTATTTTTAGACCTCCTTTAATGGTGGAACCCTCCCATGACAAGAGTGCAAGATAAAAGAAAGGGTAGAACAGTGTGAAACAGAGGGGTAGAGAATTCACAGGAATGTCAGAAAACATTTTTTTAAAGAATGATTTTGGTGATGTTGTTTTGGTTTGGTTTTTAGGAATACTCCACAGGATTGTAAAGTTTTGACCAAAAGCTACATGGAAAATGGAATGTTGCTGAGAGATTCACTATTAAAGAAGGTACCATAACCCCTGTAGCTTCCTGTTTTGTTTTGTTTTTTAAATGCTAGGATTACATGCATGTCTAAGAGGGAATTCCCTTTAATTTCAATGGGACTTACTCTCTAGTAAGTGTGTTTAGGATTGCAGCCTAAGAACATGGATTTCTGCAAAACACCTGTCTTAATGCAATCCTATGCAAGTCCGTTCAGAAGTAAGCCTCACTAATCCATTTGCACGATCACCATGGCTTAAACCTATCTGGGCCAAGGTGATTGTCATGTCTTCCAAACCTGGGTGGCATGGCTTGTCTGAGAAAACAACCCCCAAATAACCCAACAACAGGCCATGGGTTATTTGAGAGTTCTTTCCCCCTCAAACAAGCCATGCTGCTCGGGTTTGGACAACACGACAAGCTGAGCCTGGGCAGGTAATTAGGCAAATGGCACTTATCGCCACGCACTGCAGCTTAAACAAGCCACAGTGGCTTCTTTAACTCACAGCGACAGTGCAAACTGAGTCACTGAGCTCAATGGGGCCGACTCCCAGATAGGACTGCCAATCTTGTGCACTATTGCTTGGGCATAAGCCCCACTGAACCCAATGGGACTTGATTCTGTGTAAAGCCAACAAAGATTGATCGGTTATGCTTTGCGAGATTGCATTAATATTTTGTTTATTACCTTTATATACCGCCTTTCCTCCAAGGAGCCCAAGGTGTTGTACATCCTCCCCCTCTCCATTTTATCCTCACCACAACCCTGTGAGGTGGGTTAGGCTGAGAGTCAGTGACTGGCCCAAAGTCCCCAGGTGAGCTTCATGCCAGTGTGGCAACTAGAACCCAGGTCTCCCCAGTGCCAGTCCAACACTCTCACCACTACACCACACTGCCATGTTAGGTGGCTAATTTTGCTTATTAACTCTTGAGTAACATCTTTTCTGGAAAAGGCTTTGGTACAATATCTAAAATGAATAGAGTGAATTTAACTAGCTTTATTGTTAATTCAGTTGGGAGGCTACCCCATGCCGCCCCGTTTTGTTGCTGAAACTTGCGCATGCAGAACTTCCTGACCACAGGCATACTCACAGCCTTATGAATGGCTTTCTGCTAGGCTCTGCCCGTGAACATCAAAGTTCAATGAGTGATTGGCTGGGCAGTGCATTGGGGTGGCCTTCTGGCTACCAGCACCTGTAGTGTGGCACTCCGAAGCCCAGATCATCTGCGATCAGCTTGACTTGAAGCTCACTTAGGTGTATACCAAAGCAACATATGTAATGCAGCAGAGTCAGTCCAGGTTGTAAAACTAAGGGCACAATCCTATGCATATTCAGACAGAAAAAAAAAGTCCCCAGCTGTCTGGGGAATGCTGGGAGTAATAGGACTTTTTTCTGTCTAAACATGCATAGGATTGTGCCTTATGGGTTGTTTCCAATGTTAATCTAACTCAAGTCCCATTCATTTCAATGGGTCTTCTCTAAGTAAGATTAACCTTAGATACAACCCTAAGTAGAACTCGGCAGAAACAAACAGTGCCTGTTCCATACATTCTGTGAAACTGCATTTGGCTCACAACAGAAATAAGGGCGAGAAGATTCCAGCCTAAAATGAATTGTTCCTCCTAGCACTTTATAAACCTGTCACATATATTCACTGTTTAATTACTGTAATAAATGATATTATCTTCATACAGTGTTGTAAATTGCAATGTATCTTACTAGAGTAATATGGTGCACATTCAGAACTTACTTTCAGAACTATTAAATTGGAAACAGAGTGATTTACTTGGCAAGCTAAATTTCCTGTGTTTTTCAGAAGCTCAGTAAGTATAGGTTCTGCATGCTGAGATAACAGCAAGAAGGGAACCTTTACAAGTGAATGAACAGTGCATAACTGCTAGGGATGGCAGAGAATTCCGCCATGGATCACGGTGAGGCTGAATGCCAGTGCATTCAGCCCCCCGAACTTTGTGGTAGAACGGCCTGCCCCCCCCACCGATCTCCCCCAGGACAAGACTCACCTGGGGCGGATCTTCCAGGCGGCAGCGGCTGCGGCGGCTGCCAGTCTTCCGACCGGCTGCTGCCGCTGCCATTTCCACTCTTGTAAAAGAAAAAAAAGAAAAGAAAAAGAAAGACATGATAGGCTATGTAAAGATTTACGTAGCCTATCATGACTAGGTTTTTAAAAAACAACAACGATGTGATAGGCTACGTAAATCTTTTCGTAGCCTATCATGGCTGGGTGGGTTAAAAACAAACAAACCCGCGTACGCAAATGGCGGTGGCTACGGCCGCCGCCATTTGCGTTCCTTATTTTTGCCCTCTTAATCTACGTAAATATTTACGTAGACTATGACGGTGAAAATCAAGGGCAACGCAAATAGCATAGCGGGCGCTACTTGCGTCCCTTTTTGATTCCCTAAAACAGGGAATCAAAAAGGGATGCAAATAGCGCCCGCTACGCTATTTGCGTTCCCCTTGATTTTCGCTGTCATAGTCTACATAAATATTTACGTAGATTAAGAGGGCAAAAATAAGGAATGCAAATGGCGGCGGCCGTAGCCACTGCCATTTGCGTACGCGGGTTTTTTGTTTATTTTTACCCATAGCCCTCCGCGGCCGGAAATCCGGCTGCGGATGGTTCTGGCCTGGCCTGGCTGGCTGCTCCGTGGAGCTGCCGCGGAGCACAGCCAGCCTCGGAGAATTCCGGGGGGGAGGAACGGAGCGCCTCCCCCCCGGCGAGGATTCTGGGGGGAGGGACGGAATGCCCCCCCACCATCAACATAATCCGCGAACAGGTAAGTGACTTTTGTACATCCCTAATAACTGCAGGTTTATCTCTACATATTCACATGGGCCAACACATATTTAAGATACATCTTTCAATTTGACAACAGGAGTTTCAAGGTATTTGCATCTTTCCAGTTTGTGTCTCCCTTCTGAAAACATAATATATTTTGTTCAATGTTTTATGTTACGTTTTGATATAAGGAAAAACATGCCATGCATTCACTTTCTACATGGTATGGGTTTCATTTTTATGTAAGGAAAGTCTTCTATTTTGACTTTATATAAATAGTTACTTGCATCAGTTACTTAGATACATACAATTACTTGTTGCGTATATCTAAGGGAGGGGAGGACAACCTCTGGCCCTCCAGATGTTGTTGGCCTACAACTCCTATCAGCTCTAGCCATCATGACCAATGGTCAGGGACACTGTGAGCTGGAGTCCAAGAACATCTGGAGGGCTGCTGTTTGCCCTGCTCGAACAGCTTACCTGGTTTAGCTGCAGAGTAAGAGGTAGCACGTTTGGAGCATGCTCTTTCAAAGCAATTTGCAAACACGTCCTCATTTTGGTAAAATCATAACAGAAACAAAGCTTTGCTTCCAAGGTAATCATGTATATATTTCATATTTATTCTATATTTCTATATTAAAAGTTTCTGTATTGCCATAAACTATGCAGGGATGGGCACCTTGTGGCCCTCTAGATGTTCTCCCCTGCATCTCCCATCAGCCCTAGCCAGCATAGCAAATAGTAGGGTTGTATGAACATTTCGTTACAAAACATGCAAACATGTCCTGTTTGCAACTCCGAATGCGATTGCAAATGCACGTCCATCGAAAATGTTCACAAACTGCTGAACATGTGCTCACGTTCCATTTGCGTAAATGCCCTAAATTTATGCACATTTCCTAAATTTACATAAATGTCCCAAAGTTATGCAAATTTCAACATTTGCGCAAATATCCCCCGGCCCCCGGGAGACTGAATCAGCCCCACTTTACTCTATGGAGGAAAGCTGACTAAATTTAAGAAAGTCGTGTAAAGTTAGGGCATTTGCATAAATTTAGGAAATTTACATAAATTTCACAGGGGAAATTTGCATACGGATCACTGCTTGATTTGCACAATTTTCCCGTTCATGCAGAGCAAGTAGCAATTGCGAATACATGGAAATTTGGCATGAGATGAGCAGCAAGGCGATGTTCAGAGAATCCTGGCTCATTCATCCATCCCTAGCCAATAGTGAGGGATCATGGGACTTGTAGGGCAAAACATATGGAGGGCTACCAATTGTCACCCCTGCATAGTTCGTAGCGATATAGAATTTAAACTTTTAATATAGAAACAGCATGTTATAGATACTGCTAGGACTTGTCCAGCTTAGGAAAAACATGTCAGTCTTTTGCACAAACTTCTTGCTTTGTACTGAATTCATCAAATGGACATGCAGGACAGCTTTTGTGGTACGTGCAATTTTGTACTTAAGTAAACTACATAGTCAAAAAACCAATCTTGGATAAGGCAAAGCAGCAACACTATACAAAACAAGAGATGGCACCTCAAGTTAAGCATTTCCCAAGTGTATATCTTTCCTGATCAAATGATAACAGTTTAATCTGAGTGTGACATTGTAGATCTTGAAAGAGCATTTATCCAATAAGGAGCCAGAGTGGATTTGAGGCTAGGAACATTAAAGGAATGACTGGCTCCCATTAACCTGGAAGCACCGGTCCAAGCAGGAGTTTGGCTAACTTTGGATCAGCTGCAGTCCTAAGCTGAAACAGGAAACCCCATTTCACAAAACCTTTCACCTTCTGGAGGCCCCATTTGGGTGATTTTTCAGGGGTATTCGAATAGGGCTAAAAACATTTGCCTCTCCCCACTTTAAAGGAGGCGATTTGCAGCATGATTCACAGTGCAACCCACCAGAACTCTTCATTTGATCTTGTGAAATGCAATTTCTCAGAAACTTGTGACTTGGTTTGAGAGTGCGCCTCCCTAAAATGGCAACTTTTGTGCCAAAAATTGAATCGTGCTAAAATGTAGCATAGCACCAGTCTATGATGAAATGATTGCCTGTCCTCATGCTCTCAGGATAGTTTCAATCATGGGCAGAAAGTGACTATATGAGAACGCTGAACTAAATATGTATTTGTTTCAGTATTCTGGAATCTCTAAACCTCTCTTCCCCAACCTGGTGCTCACCAGAGGTGTTAGACTACAGCTGTGATCATCCCCAGCTAGCATGGGCACAGAGTTGTAGTCCAACACAGCTCGAGGGCACTAGTTTGGGGAAGGGCTGCTCTAAACATTTTGAAGTTGTTCTTGTGAGTAAGGTTTCAGTTCTGATGAGTGTATAGAAAACCACTTCTTACGATCGCACAGCAAATCAGCTCAATGTTTACTTCACAAAGTTTATATACAACATAGAGAAATGAATAAAAATGTCAATTTTGCAAAATGTTAGAATAAAAAAAAATATAACTTCATTCTTTATCATCTTAGCATTCCATAAGAATGTAACTAGAGCCCTGCTGGTCAATCTAGTCCATACTTCCCCAACTTGGTGCCTTCCATAAGTGTTGAACTACAACTCCCAACATCCCTGGACACTGGGAATGCTGGCTTGGGCTGATGGGAGTTGCAATCCAAAAAGTGAAACTCTATTCACACTCAGCTTTTCTTGCAGAGCTGACCCTGATCTAAAGTCTGTTGAGTCAAAATGTATTGCATCAAGTGTTATATTTTATAAAACATCTACACATTAGTAGTACTACACATTAGTAGTACTGCAGCTTACGCTGTGGCTTCGTGCTTTCTCTGCTGCTGCTACCATGCCCTGTGCTCCTAGGACAACAGATCATGCTACTTAATCAATGACAGGTGGTGCGGTTGTGCAGCCTTTTCTCTGGAGCAGGGATAGCCAACCTGATGCCCTCCAAATGTTTTGGACTACAGCTCCAATCATCCGGCGCCCCTGGTCATGTTGGCTGTTGCTGGTGGGATCTGTAGCCCCCAAACATCTGGAGGGCACGAGGTTGCCTGCCTCTGCTCTAGAGAGATGAGCTCCACTTACACAGCAGTTTGCCTGGGGTAGAAAATCAATGGCAATAGGTCAAGCCAACTTTGCAACATGGGCTTACAAGCCAGGTAGCTTCCAGGTAGCTAAATACTCCATGGAGACACACGTGGCCCTGCACATTCAGGGTGTTGCTGGCTTCAACCACAGCATCTTCCATTTTGGAAAAATCAATCCATTTGGCTTATTTACATAACAACAACAAAGCCCTGGGGGCACCTTATTTGGACAGAGCACTTCTCTGTAGATCTAGTGCCTCCTGCATGTCAATTGTCTGCCCTTGAGCAGCTCAAACTATCATGGTTCTCTGTAGACCCTGATAATAACTGCATCTATTAAAAGTATATCACAGATTCAACGAAAAACACAAGTAGGTACAAAGCATCTACACTGCCTGATGAGCCAAATATGACCAACCATCTATCACTGTATTCCAGGAATCATAAGTAGGGATGTCAGAGAATTTCGCCACGAATCTCGGGGAGGCCGAATGCCAGTGCATTCGGCCCCCCGAAATCGGTGGCGAAACAGTCTGCCACCCCCCCGCCACCCCCCGGGACAGGACTTACCTTGGGCGAATCTTCCTGGCGGCGGCGGCTCCGGTTCGGTGGCGGTTCGGTGGCGGTTCGGCGGCAGCGGGTCTTCCGACCGGCTGCCGCTGCCGCCATTTCCAGTAAAAAAAACACAAAAAACAAAAAAAACGTGATAGGCTACGTAAAGATTTACGTAGCCTATCACGGCTAGATTTTTAAAAAATACCGTGATAGTCTACGTAAATGTTTATGTAGCCTATCACAGCTGAGTAAAACAAACAAAAAAACACGCGCGTACGCAAATGGCGGCGCCCATGGGCGCTGCCATTTGCGTACGCGCGCGTTTTTGTTTGTTTGTTTGTTATACTCAGCCGTGATAGGCTACATAAACATTTACGTAGCCTATCACGGCTGACTGCAGGGACGCAAATGGCGGCGGCTATGGCCGCCGCCATTTGCGGACCCGGCCGGCCAGGATTTGGTAGGGGAGGGACGGAGCGCCTCCCCCCCCCGGGCCAGAATTTTGGGGGGGAGGGACGGAGTGCCTCCCCCCCACCTCAAATCACATTTCGTTAACAGGTAAGTGACTTTTGTACATCCCTAAATAAGTGGTCCAAACCATGGATGATGGTACTGCTGGTAATGAGACTTTGGTCAACCAGTGTCAAATAGTATGTATGTATGTATTTCTATACCGCCCAACAGCCAAAGCTCTCTGGGTGGTTCACAAAAATTAAAACCAAAGAGCACACAATAAAAAAAAAACAATGTAAAATATATAAAACATTAAAACCACAGTATAATCATACAACCAGAATAAAACCAGAGTAATACCTAGCAGCAATGCAGAGATTTAAAATACAGATTTAAAACAGCAAAGCTAAAAGTCTAGAAAGCTAAAATGCTAAAATGCCTGGGAAAATAGAAAGGTCTTTACCTGGCGCCAGAAGGAATACAATGTAGGTGCCAGACGAACCTCCCTAGGGATAGTGAGTATAGCACTGTCTCTATCATCATTCTCCAGCCCATGTGACAAACTGGTGACTTGTTCCTGGTGGCCAGTGACAAACTGGCATGAAGAGAGGGGCAGTTGGGATGCTCTTGTGTAGCTTAGCTCTATCATTCAAAGGTGGATGTTGCTGTAGCTGGCTGGCCTTTCCACTTGGTGGGTAGCCTGGACAGTTGCTGCTGCCACAAGCCTAGCACTTAAACACTGTGGTGTAGTGCAGCCAGGGCTCCCAGGGACGCAGTGCCGGCACTTTTTAATTAGCAGGGACGCGGATGTCATCTGCGACCCCCCTCAGACTTCCCTGTTCCCTCTGAGTTCAGCTGCAGTCCTCACAGTAGCTGAGGGGGAAACAGAGTTTTCCAGCAACAATATATTCTTCCCTGTTGTAATGCAAAACATTTTGGGGTGGCTTAGTCTTGAATGAGCAATTCAGAGCTTTCCAAAAGACCTGCTTCCTGGTAGAGATGAAAACTGCTAGAAGTGGTTTGTTGCTGTGGATCAACACAGCGGCCTGCATGTTTGGACTCTCCTTGAGGGCGTGGCTATGGGGACTGTCCTGATGAGTGCCTGCACTTCAAAATTTACCATTACAGCACTGCCTGTATGCCCTGAACGTAATTTGGGATTATGCTTGGAGTAGATGTTTTGGGACGTGCCTCCCTTTGCTCCGTTTACTTGTACAATAGTCTAGCAACATTCTCCCTCCCCCAACCTTCTAATTTTTAAATTTTATTTTCAGGTTATGCATTTAGCTAATTCCTTATTATACTCTGTACACACAGGGACAAAACAGACGTCACTTTAAATCCGTATCTAGCAGCTACGTCTCCCCCCATTTTTGCTCTAGAGTAGGTGCAGGGGGCCCTGCCCTGGATCTGGCCCCTAGTGTGGGGGTGGGGTGGGGGCTTTTAAGATCTGGATTGGGTCCCCTGTGGCTACTCTTGAGTAAAAATGAAAAAAGAGACGTAGCTGCTAGATACAGATTTAATGTCTGTTTTGGCCCTGAGCCTTTGTGTAATTCACCGGGCCAATGCTTTCTTCTTTCCGGTAGTTGTCAGTGGAGGCTGGTGGCTCGGATTTCGGTGGGGCTGTGAATCTACTCTGGGTTTCAGTCAGAACCGGCCAGAACTCTAAAGGAGTTACCCAAGGTGCTGGACCCTATCCCCCAAATATTCACAGCCCCACTGAAATCGGAGCCACCAGCCTCCACTGGTACTTGTTACTGGTCATACATTTTCAGTGTTATCAAATCCTCTGGCTATGAGATGAGAGAGGCATGGGAGTGCTGTTTACCAAAGTTTCTTGGCCCCCAAAACTTTGCGTCTGTATTCATCAACACCCCTAGCCTCCACTCCTGAGTAAAGCTTGCATGGTAATTTCCCTGAGCGTCTTTTGCGTCGTCAGCCCTTTTGCCTCTACTCGGTCACATGGGTTTTAGCAGCAGCAGGCACTGCTAAAACACCGCAGCCAGGGCCTTAATAACAAGCCCCCCTGCTCTTAATGGGCCAAACTTGTGGGGGGAAGAGTAAGGAGGAGAGGTTGCAGGAGGGAAAGGACAAACATCCCTTGAGGGTTAAGCCATGTGCAGGCAGTGTCAAGAGTACAAATGAATGTATGGAGGACAGGACTGGGACCGTGCTTGCTGGCCCTATGCCCAATTTAGCTAAGTTGCTTTGTAGATCCTGTACTGAGCAGGGGGTTGGACTGGATAACCTCCAAGGTCCCTTGCAACTCTATCATTCTGTTTCTAAGTCCAAAATCCTGTATGCAGAGGTCTCCTATGTGTTATCCCTCACTTGCAAAAATGAACATGAATCATGTGTGTTCAAGCGTACACATGCAGGCCCACATTCATACCGCAACTTGAATACATGGTCATACAGAGTAGACCCATTGAAATCAATGGGAGTGAAGTTAGCTAGGGCTACCTTAAGTCCCTTTGATTCCAATGGATCTGCTCTAAGTAGGACTAAGTCTGGATCCAACCCCTGAAAGTTTAGGTGAGGGCCAGCAGGCACAATTCCACGCCTAATCACCCCTCCAAGTATTCCTTTGTACACGTGATGAACATCTGCATGCAGCTGCGGTGGAGAATGCTCTGAGTACTGCTAATCTAATTCGTCAGTCTGTGTTTCAAATATCTCCTAAACTGGTCATTCACCACCACCACCAGCACCACCACTACCTACACACCCCACGAAGTTACTGCAATCAACGCAATCTGGTAAGAAGAAAACATTGAAACAATTCCAAACCATTTCAGCCTTGCCATTGTCAATGTTTCTTCTCAAGCACACAATACCTTGTTGATTGTTGAAAATGCCTTCACTGGTCACACCACAGCACAGCAGGGTGTCTCGGGACGGCTGACCCATGAGCAACATCTAATAGAGATGCACAATGAAATAAATTCAACTAAATAAATAAATAAAAGACAATGCGGGCTTGTACAGCAATAACAAATGCTGGCACAGAATTACCAAAGGAACACAGTTGTCGTTTGGAGCACATCGCTCCACCTGCTCCTCACTGAAAGCCGCCCGTGTATGCTGTGTTTTGAGGCATCAGCTGCCATCAGTAAACAAACTCTCTCAAATAAGATTTCCTGAAAATAAGATTGAGGTCTGTGCTAGATTGCTGCCTCAGGCCTGTGATAAGGCCAGCCACTGGTCATGGCGGTGTTGTTAGATTTCCCACATACTGAATGGCATCACTCTTCTTCCCTCTCTCTCCACGGCAGCCGCTCCGCTATATAACTCAGTTCTACAGCATTTATGCAACTGACTTTGGCCTGCACAGTTTACCAGGAAAAGGGGAGAAGCATGCCATTGTTGCCTGGTAAACATGTAACTGACTCCCACTTCTGGTTTAAGAGTGAAGCGCATGACCTTACACCAGGGAAAAGTAGGCCTCGTTGTCACAGATGTGGTCAACTGGGCAGGACTGCTACAGACTGCAGGTAGGGACTTGCATATGGAATTCACTACCAGATGTAGATGGTTTTAAAGAGAGAGCAGACATGTTCATGGATGATAAGGCTATCAATGGCTGCTATCATTATCAATAATTATCAATGGCTACTCATCATGATGGCTGTATTATTAGCTCCAATATCAGAAGCAGCATGCCTCTGAATACCAGTGGCTGAGGGAGCATGATTGGGAAGGTACCAATGCATTCACATCTTGTTGTGAGCTTCCCATAGGCATCTGGCTCACCACTTTGTGAACAGAATGCTGGATTACACACATCTTGGTCTGATCCAGCACAGCTATTCTTATTTTCTTAATGCTCTTCCATAAAAACAAAACAAGCAAAAACACCTTCCATCCACATAGAAAACTAACATGTCTGGGAGAAGACTAGGCTACAATCCTTCTTCCTGACATTTAGTTTTCTACGTGCAGGGAAAAGAGCATTCAATCATGTGAGCCCCCATCTACAAATGGTACAGCCCTGACACAGATTTACCACCTCAGTAAGAACTAGGCCCTCACACCCTCAGCAAGAACGACATTGATGGGAAATCTATAATTATCGATCCATACATTGTAGACCTATAATTTATCACTATTTGCTATGATCTATGACTTTATACATATTTTTGCAGTTTCTTAGTTCATGGGTGGTTTCAGAGTTTTTCAACAAAGTAAATTCTTGATCAACTTGCAGGTGTTTGACGACCACGCACATTGTTAGTGATACGTCTTCCAACTATGCTGTCTTAAAAGGGTGTGAAAGCAGATGGGCAAATTCGAGCTGCTTTTAATGTGATGGACAGTGCAGTCTTATACATGTCCACTCAGGGAGCCCCACTGACTTCAGTGGTACTTACTCTGAGGTAACCCTATAGACTGTATAGGTAATCCTAACCCCATACGCTGTATAAGATTGCAGCTTGAGTCTCTGATCCAACACAGATTCACAAATTATTAATTTCTCTTCTTTTTTTAAAAGAATAACTTCCGCTGTGCTATGCCAGGCATCACAGAATATGACTACCAGAGCCAGAGTAATTGTTGCTATTTTTTTTTCCTGGTCTGCATTAGATGAGAAAATGTTAATGTTACAGAAGTGTCAAGGACAGAGATGGTGATTTATCAGGGGAGAAAGATGTGTGTGTGTGTGGAGGGGGAGGATAATGAATACATGTTTGCCGTTGCCTAAGGGAAAAATCTAAACCAGAAGTCTGAAATTTATTTCTGCATTAATGAAATGTATTAGCATTAATTGAGCCTTTCTATAATTGAAATGATGATATAGTTGCTGTAGAAGTGTGAAATCAATTTGTCCTGCATTCAAGCTGTAAAAATCTTCAAAATTCACTCTGACTGCATCTTCTGTATTAATGACGTCCAGCTGATTAAAATTGGCCTAACTCCACTGAAATCACTGGTTTTATATCTGCAGAGGACCTTGATGTTAGGTCTTCGGGATAATTTCCACAATTACAGCCTTCCATCTTTCTCTGAACCAGATAAACATTGGAGCTGAAAGGCTCAAACAGTACTGGTCTGCTCCAAAGCCCTGTACCAAGACAAGGTGTCCCACTCACAAATGTCTGCTATGCTCAGCAGCCACCCTTATCGAATCGCAGTTGGAAACACCATTTCTCAAAATATGAAATAAATAAACGTGGCCTGCAATGAAACCAAAGCATGGTGCCAACAAAGAATGTCTGGATCAAGGGGCAGAAGAAGTATTTTAAAAGATTTAGATCCCCCACCCCACACACATGCACACAATAACCCACATCATCCTAACAATACAAGTAAACAGCACAAGTGCTGCCGGCAAAATTCAGGGCTTCAAGTCCTGTCACAAACTGGAAAAGGCCATTTTTAACCCTAGAAGGACAGTAAGGGTGCAATCCTATGCCTGTTTGGACAGAAAAAAGTCCTACATCTCCCAGCATGATGCATAGGATTGTCTTTTAACTTCAGCAACCCCCATTTCCCTGGATTACCAAGCAGTGGGACTTTCCATGTGGCTGGATGCTACAGAACTACACAGAGAGAATACGCCTCAATAACTGAGTTGAAGAAATATATCATTCTGAATTCTTAGAGCTACCCCTGAAGAAGGCCCCTAAAAATGTCAAGGCTGAAGTGTGTTGGGCTTTATTGAAAATAAAGTTATATTTCCCAGCATCTTGAAACGCGTTCTTTCTCCATAGATCTATGATGGATGCTTTACAGTTTGTCTACACTCATCGGATGCTACAGAAGCCTACTTCTCAATGTGGCTACCACCACCATGCAGGAAGGTTTGAAGCAAACATGGCCTGGCTAGTGGTTGTCCTTTTGCATCCCTTCAGATGACACAGTGGTGGAGCTGGTGGGCTGGATCAAGCTAGTCATGCTTAGTCCCATTGAAATCAAGGGTACTTAAGTTGGTCATGGCTAACTTTTCATATTTACTTCAAAGGAGCTTAAATGTGTAACAATTCAATCTTATGCATGTCTTCTCAGACTTAAGCCCCACAGAGTTGGGTGGGACTTACCCCAGGTATGGGCAATATCTAATGTGACATGAGCACTAATGTAAATTACGTTGCGCTGGCGTAAGGAAACTCTTGAACACCACCAATAGCGTTAGATGGCGTGATGGGTTTTCTGGGGAATCTTGTTACACCGGCTAATGCTACTGGCATTGTGCTAGGGCAAAGTAATCTATGTTAGCATTTGGGTCACTTGGATACTGCCCTAAGTGTGTATAGGACTGCAGCCTAACTTGAATCCAACCCTTTCGTCAACCACAGCGTGCCACTTGAACAATGCAATTGGATTTGTCTTCTGGAACAGCATGAACTGACTGTTGGTGTGCCTAACAGTAGGGACGAGGGAGAACTGCATTTGGTTCGCACCTTTAAGTGAAACAACCTAATTTACACTTCCCAGATGAATATGTGGATCAGAACATAGTTATGCTTTAGAATGCATGCCTCTCTGAATTTTGTGTTGCAATTCTCAGCTCAAAAATTGTGTAAAAGAATGTGCATAGCAGGGAAAGCTGCATACAAAAATGTGAACTTTCATACTGCTGGGTTTTTAAATCAAAGACAAATGTAGAAGTGAGACCAAGCAGACTTAAGATTGAATATCAAAGCTGACATGGGGTTGGATCCCAACATAGTCATGCTTAGAGTAGACCCACTGAAATCAACAGGACTAACTGGTCTCATTGATTTCAATAGGTCTTGTGACTAACTGAAGTCTCATTGATTTCAATAGGGCTGCTCTAAGCAAAGTCTGGATCTAGCCCATTGACCAGAAATAGGCTGATTCATCCATCCCGCTTTCTCTCTCTCTGGGCTCCTTCACACGGAGCTTTTATCCTGCGATTGAGATTGCTCCTTCACAGAAGTTTGCGGGCTCTTTACATGACGCTGTGATCATTCAAGGCATCTCCTGCACTAAATGTCCTTTGTTCCGTTTTTAAATAGATCGCAGATAATGACCTATCAAATTGCCCCATTGTGGTCCGCTTCAGTTTCCGCCATGAAAAGAGTAAAAGCAGCAAGAAGAGGAGTGAGATCAATGAAAGATAATGGAAGACTCAGATATGGGGAGAAGGAGGGGGAAAGGGGAGTGGGGAAAGGAAGCACGTGAAAAAGGGAGTCGTTGTGATCTTGCATAATTAAAACGGAAGCAGAAAGCCCCGTTTTAAATGCAGGATTTTAGGCTGGTGTAGAAATGCCCCCCCGCGCGCACACACACAGGTATGGAGTAAAGGATAAAAATGTAATACAAATATTAAAATGTCACATCAGCTTCCATATAAATGTGGTATCTTGCAAACTTGGATGTTTTGCTAAACACTGTTTGCATGTTTTCCCACACTGGTACCTCTTTTGCTTTATTTTTAGAAAATTAACAGTTGCAGCTTTGTCCTGTCCCATGTTATTTGTGTGAGTAAAACTGTCATGGTGAGAGATCTCATAATATTAGCCTCACAGGAATCCTTTAACTCATGCCAATATATTAGATCAAACAATACTCATGCAAGGGGGAAGGGTACCTGTGGGCTTTGGGGAATTAACTTAGACTACATACAGCTTAAAACAGGGCAAGGAAAGCTGACACAATCTTCACTACATCATTTGAGTAGGTTTGCCTGATCTGTAGGAGGGAAGCCTGATATATCCTTATTCAAGCTACAAACAAGACCATCTCTCCCTCGCTTTAACGTAAAACACCAGACACTTGGATTCTGTTGCAAGAATTTAACGTACAAGCAAGACATCAAAGAGAAAACAATATAGATTTCAGATAGTGTGTGTAAGAATGGCTCCTTCGGAGTGGCAAATTGGGTTTTTGTTTCACTTACCTCCTGAATAGCAGCAGGTTCTAAACCCACAACGTTCTGGGTGGCAGCCATTTCTGAACATCTAAAACAGGGATCTACTGGTAGATCTCTGAGTGATATGCAGCACATTTCCAAGGGTTTCTGACTCTCAATAGTTAAGACATTGCACGTAAAACTGCAAGTTAAAAAAAATAAATCTCTGCCATGTCTGTCCTTGTACTAATCACTTCACTCCACTTTCGGCCTTAATGTTCCTCGCCTGTAAAATATGAGACAGATTGCCTTTGACCAGGTCTTTGGGCAGTTCAACTCACTAGTTTTAGTTTGGTGTTAAAAAACACACACCCTGATCTGTAGGAACTCAGAAACAAATTTGTACCAATATATGAAGGCTCACAGGGGGGTGGGGGTAGGTAAATGGCTCCACCCCCTGACTCATCATTTTGCATCTGTCTCCACCCGCTCAGCCACTATTTCCCATTTGTCTCTGATGGGTAGACCTTTGGGTTCTATCTAGTAAGAACCAAAACAAAATAAGTCCCACAAGCCTGAAGTCTGCCCAGCCCTGATCTAGAATGCAGCTAGGTCTTGATTCAGAGTATTCTCTTCAAAAATCTTACTTCAGAGGCCCCAGCCCAGGAGTGGTAATATATAGAATGAATGCTATAGCCCTCTTTTCCTTCCCACGTTTAGCCTTTGGTTATTTGCTGCTCAGGATGAGATAAGCACAGAACAGTGATACAAATTTACACAACTCCTGCTGACAGTGTCCTTCACCAAAGCTGAAATACGATGATATCAAAGCACAGCATTATTTTAGTTATTTTTTTATTTATTTAGTACAGTTCTAGTCTACCCAGTAACTAGTGTTCTCTGGGCAAATTACAGCCAGTCAAAAAACTAAAATGCCACTTTAAAACACAGTGAAAAATATAAAATACAACACAAATATTTAAAAGAATAAAATACAATATAATGCAAAACAATAAACAGCATACCACTTGATAAAACAGCCATAATAACCTAGAACTAGGTCTCTTAAATGCCTGGGAGAAAGGAAACTTCTTTGCCTGGCACCGAAAAGATAATAATGTAGGTGCAGGAGAACCTCTTTCGGGAGTTTATTCCACAAGTGGGGTGCTACCACTGAGAAGGCCCTCTCTCTTGTAGCCATCCGCCTAGCCTCCTTTGGTGGTGGCACCCAGTGGAGGGCCTCTGAAGGTGACCCAAGTGTCCGAGCAGGTACATGTGGAAGGAGGCATGCCTTTACGTACTCTGTTCCCAAGCTATACACTACGCCTGCAATCCTATACACACTGACCTGGGAGTAAACCCATTGAAAACAATGGGATGTACTTCTAAGGAGACAGGCTTGCCTGATACATTTTCACTGCTAGTTGATGAAACTAGTTTGGTCGTGTAATTTTTTGCTTAAAGTTTATTGTATTTAGGAATGGTGAAACTGAACTGGCAACTTATTTGTATATAAGCAGGTTCAGAATTTTATGAAAAATCCCCATCTTTTTGGAACACAACAGTGATGTAAGTCTGCAGAGGTTTCCACAGTAGCTTCTTCACAAACTCATAAATCTGGCCTCATGGGGGAGGGCATGTTGGGGGTGTACTAGTGGCTGGGGATGGAGGAGCCATGGATCCACAGCCCTCTCAGTCCCCAACCACACTCTGACCAAGGGAAAACATTTACACCAGGTCCAGGTCCATCCACTGATGGAGGAAAAAAAATACAGGAAGCCCTCCTACAGTCTTCTGTCCTGCTGGCTGTTTCCAGCAGGGCATAGGAAAGTTCAGATCCTCCAGTAGCAAAGGCTTTGCAGAGATAGCATAGGATTGCTCTCTAAAACTGTATTGTAAAATATTCATTTTTAGATACATTTTGATTCTCTTTTGAGCTGAGAACTGCATCATAAAAGTTGCAGAAGTGCGAAATCCAAAGGATAATTATGTTCTGACCCACACGTTACTCTGGGAAGTGGGGAACAGGTCAGTTCTCATCAGACTTCTCAAATTCCTTGAGCATATCTATAAACCTATGGTTGTGACTGTAAATTATCAACATGTTCATGCATTTTTATGGGGCACCCTGTACATTAAATTAAATCATGGCAGTATGTGCACAGTAAATATATTATTAATTATGAGTACGATTATGCCAAGGGGGGGGTGTTTTTCATGAACATTTTCAGCAGCATAAAAACCCTCCCCCCATTGGAGATTTGTTGGTAATTGTGTTGAAGCAGGGTTCATGTGTTCTAAATTGGTTTCATTTGAGCTCCATGCCATTGTCCCCTTTCCAAATCCAATTGGCTACGTAGCATTGTGATGTCATCCTGTTCACTACACAATCCCCAATTGGCTGGGATCTCCAGTATAATTAACTGAGAAGTCACAGTAAAAAAAAAAGTGACAAAGTGGTGGCAGAGAAGAGAAACAATGGCTTCAGACTGATTTAAAAAAAAGGAAATTCTCACAATTCACGTTTTTCCCCAATGTGTCATATTCCCTAATACGAGCACTACTTTGTGTTAACCTGAAAGCGGAAATGGGAGAATATTCAGTATAACCCTTGTTAAGGCAGCAATCCTATCCACACTTACATTGAAATCAGTTGGACATGCTTCTTTGTAAGCATGCATAGGATTGCACTGCATGAGATAACTTTCCCTAACAGAGCAATCCTACACATGTCTAATCATTGCATTTCAATGGGGCTTACTCCCAGGTAAGTGGGTATAAGTCTGCAATCCTATAAACTCTTACCTGGGATTACACAATGGGATTTACTTCTGAGCATACATGCATAGGATTGCACCGTTAGTCTTCATTTTGACAGAGAACTGCACAGATCAATTATTATTTGTTTCACGTGTTGTGTGCTTGTAAAAATTACCTTGATGTCAAATGGCTCAAAGTTGTGACAATGATTTTGAATACTGACTATGATTAATCCATCCTTGCATCAATGTGCCATTCTTTCTTAAAACAAACATATTAACTGGATGCTGATACAATGCTTACATTGCAGATGGTTGTTCTGTCGGTTCCCAAGTGAGATTTCACATGTTTTACTCTTTTGCACTCCTCCCATTTGGAAAATGGCATTAAAAATATACTCTCACCATCATTGCTTGGGCTACATGCACTTTAGCTTTTAATGCAGTCCTGTGCTGAAGGATGTTACTGTTGAGAGCATGTAGCAATTCCCTTTCAAATATCGCCAAGATGATTCTCATGTTGAATGCTTACCTGAAGAAGATGGCCCTGAAAGATACTAAAGAACAGCAGCCTCTGGTCTTGTTCTAAGACAGAGTCTGTAATTTATAGTTTGGTGTTCTAGAGTTGTACTAACCCTTTCTGTTAAAAGGGCAGTGGCATCAGTAAATCACTAGCATGTTGGTCAATCAATATGCACATATCAGGACGTTTGAATAATGCAATTGAATCTTGGCTCCAGCACAGAGGAGATTTAGACTGAAATAATAATACAAAACATTACTAGGGAGGGAGCCTCAGAAATTACTTCTGAGTAAACATGCATAAGATTACACTATTAGGAACCTTTTCACCTGACATTCATCATACTGCCAGAACTGGTTATTATTGCAAACCGTTCTGTGCATCATTGTTGTTTAACATCATCACATTTATTTTATTAATTTTCTTGTGGAAATGTGAGAGAAGGAGCTGTGTGGGTGTGTGTCCACGCACGCACATACACACATATATACACGCACACATATATACAATTAAAGGGTTTTGTTTTAAATCCAGAGGAAAGAATAATTTAGCACCTTTATCCCAGCACCAGATCCAAGATGGTATTGAAAAATTATAAATGTGAACCCTCTCCCCCATTAGCCACTGCCAGATGGAAAACCCCCTATTGAAATGCCCTAGATGAGTACATAAGGCTGTACAAATTGGTCATATAATCAGTTTTCCTTTGCAATGCAGGTCTCACCTGCTATTTTATCACTAAAGTTTCCTTTCCCCCCTCTCCTTTCTCTATGGTTGGCTCAAAATAATGATCATCTAAGCCATGTTGCTCACATCAAAGGGAGTTGTTTCGATTAGGGATGTGCATTGTATGCAGCTGAAGCCTGAGCAGAATCAGGCCACTTTGGATAATTTCTTCCTGAGGTGAAGTGAGCTCGCCACTGAAGTGCCCTGAAATGAAGCTGGATCCACACAAGGCTTTGCGGCATGCTTCAGGCTTTAGAAATGCAGACATTCTGTCTCCAAAAACAGGGCCTTCTGCATTTGTTTCTGTAAATGCGGATGAGGGAGGGGAGTGGGGAAGGGAGGGAATGTGGTTGAGAGACTAATGTGTCCACCTTCTAATTCTGTGGCATGTTTTATCAGAGGCTTTCCAAGCACTCCCCTTCATGGATCACTGCCTTGTTGTGGCGAAGGGGCTTGCGTAACTCAGTGAAGCCATAAGCTATGCCGTGCAGGGCCACCCAAGACGGACAGGTCATGGCAGAGAGTTCTGACAAAATGTGGTCCACTGGAGAAGGAAATGGCAACCCACTCCAGTATTCTTGCCAAGAAAACCCCATGGAACGTATCACAAGGCTAAAAGAGATGACGCCGGAAGATGAGCCCCTCAGGTTGGAAGGTGTCCAATATACTACTGGGGAAGAGCAGAGGGTATTTCCAAGTAGTGCCAGAAAGAGTGAAGCGGCTGGGCCAAAGCCGAAAGGACACTCAGCTGTGGATGTGTCTGGTGGTGAAAAGAAAATCCGATGCTGTAAAGAACAATATTGTTTAGGAACATGGAATGTCAGATCAATAAATCAAGGTAAGCTGGAGGTGGTCAAACATGAGATGGCAAGATTGAACATCGACATCTTGGGAATCAGCAAACTAAAATGGACAGGCATGGGCGAATTTAATTCAGGTGACCATCATATCTACTACTGTGGGAAAGAATCCCTTAGAAGAAATGAAGTAGCACTCATAGTCAACAAAAGGGTGGGAAAAGCAGTACTGGGGTACAATCTTAAAAATGATAGAATGATCTCAGTACGAATCCAAGGCAAACCATTCAACATCACAGTAATTCAAGTCTATGCCCCAACCACTGATGCCGAAGAAGCTGAGCATGATCGGTTCTATGAAGACCTACAACACCTTCTAGAACTAACACCAAAAAAAGATGTCCTCTTCATCATAGGGGATTGGAATGCTAAAGTAGGAAGTCAAGAAATCACTGGGATAACAGGCAGGCATGGCCTTGGTGTACAAAATGAAGCAGGACAAAAGCTAATAGAGTTTTGCCAAGAGAACATGCTGATCATAGCAAACACGCTTTTCCAACAGCACAAGAGACGACTCTACACATGGACATCACCAGATGGTCAATATCGAAATCAGATTGATTATGTCCTTTGCAGCCAAAGATGGAGAAGCTCTATACAGTCAGTCAAAACAAGACATGGAGCTGACTGTGGCTCAGATCATGAGCTTCTTGTTGCAAAATTTCGGCTTAAATTGAAGAACGTAGGGAAAACCAGTAAAGCATTCAGGTATGACCTAAATCATATCCCTTATGAATATACAATGGAGGTGAGGAATAGATTTCAGAGATTAGACCTGATAGACAGAGTGCCTGAGGAACTATGGACGGAGGTCCGTAACATTGTTCAGGAGGCAGCAACGAAATCCATCCCAAAGAAAAAGAAATGCAAGAAAGCCAAGTGGCTGTCTGATGAGGCTTTACAAGTAGCTGAGGAAAGAAGGGAAGCGAAAAGCAAGAGAGAAAGGGGAAGATATATCCAACTGAATGCAGAGTTCCAGAGAATAGCAAGGGAAGACAAGAAGGCCTTCTTAAATGAACAATGCAAAGAAATGGAGGAAAACAACAGAATGGGAAAGACTAGAGATCTCTTCAAGAACATCAGAGATCTCAAGGGAACATTTAGGCAGGGACCTAACAGATGCAGATGAGATTAAGAAGAGGTGGAAAGAATACACAGAAGAACTATACAGGAAAGATCTGAATGTCCCTGATAGCCATGATAGTGCAGGCACTGAACTTGAGCCGGATATCCTAGAGAGTGAAGTCAAGTGGGCCTTAGGAAGCATTAGTAACAACAAAGCTAGCGGAGATGACAGTCTTCCAGCTGAGCTATTTAAAATCTTAAAAGATGATGCTGTTAAAGTGCTGCATTCAATATGCCAACAAATCTGGCACACTCAACAATGGCCGCAAGACTGGAAAAGGTCAGTTTACATTCCAATTCCAAAGAAGGGCAACGCCAAAGAGTGTTCAAACTACCGCACAACTGTGCTCATTTCACATGCCAGCAAGGTGAAGCTCAAAATCCTACAAGCTAGGCTTCAGCAGTATGCGAACCGAGAACTACTGGAAGTACAAGCGGGGTTTCGAAGAGGCAGAGGAACTAGAGATGAAATTGCCAACATTTGCTGGATCATGGAGAAAGCAAGAGAATTCCAGAAAAACATCTATTTCTGCTTCATTGACTACACTAAAGCCTTTGATTGTGTGGATCACAACAAACTGTGGCAAATTCTTAAAGTGATGGGAGTACCAGACCACCTTACCTGTCTCCTGAGAAACCTGTACGAGGGTCAAGAAGCAACAGTAAGAACCAGACATGGAACAACCGAGTGGTTAAAAATTGGGAAAGGAGTACGACAAGGCTGCATATTGTCACCCTGCTTATTTAACTTATATGCAGAGTACATCATGAGAAATGCCAGGTTGGATGAATCAGAGGTCGGAATTAAGATTGCCGGGAGAATTATCAACAACCTCCGATATGCAGATGATACCACCCTAATGGCAGAAAGCGAAGAGGATCTCAAGAGCCTCTTGTTGAGGGTGAAAGAGGAGAGTGCAAAAGCTGGTTTGAAACTCAACATTAAAAAAACTAAGATCATGGCATCTGGCCCTATCACTTCCTGGCATATAGAAGGGGAAGAAATGGAAGCAGTGACAGATTTTACTTTCTTGGGCTCCAAGATCACCGCAGACGGTGACTGTAGCCATGAAATTAAAAGACGCTTGCTCCTTGGGAGGAAAGCTATGGCCAACCTAGACAGCATAGTAAGAAGCAGAGACATCACCTTGCCGACAAAGGTCCGTCTAATCAAAGCTATGGTTTTCCCAGTAGTAATGTATGGCTGTGAGAGCTGGACTATAAGGAAGGCTGAGCGCCGAAGAATTGATGCTTTCGAACTGTGGTGCTGGAGAAGACTCTTACGAGTCCCCTGGACTGCAAGGAGGTCAAATCAGTCCATCCTAAAGGAAATCAACCCTGAGTGCTCATTGGAAGGACAGATAATGAAGCTGAAGCTCCAATATTTTGGCCACCTAATGCGAAGAGAAAACTCCCTGGAAAAGACCCTGATGCTGGGAAAGACTGAAGGCAAAAGGAGAAGGGGACGGCAGAGGATGAGATGGCTAGATAGCATCACGGATGCAATGAATATGAACTTGAGCCCGCTCCGGGAGACAGCGCAGGACAGGAAGGCCTGGCGTGCTATGGTCCATGGGGTCACGAAGAGTCGGACACGACTGAACGACTGAACAACAACAACAACTTCAAAAGCTGCCCAGTTTGGAGCAAGAGCTATTGAAAACTTGACTCTTTAAGAACGTATTTGGTTGAATGCTTTAATAAGCCTTGGGGGATGGGGGGAGTTACCCTTAACTGGTGTTCTTACAAGTTGCTATTGTTGTTTATTAATTCGGGTTTTTAAGAATGTTGTATGAGTAAGGGGTTGGAACTTATTATTTTAAATATAGTTCATTTTTTGCCTACTGCCTTGAACCCTCTTTCCTGGAAATAGGGATGGTTCGGGTGCCCGATTCCATCCGGTAATCTGGCAGAACCACCCCTGCTCGCACACTTGAGCCCTGCTCGCTGAGCCCCTGCTCGCCCTCTGCCCATGCTTTGTGAGCAGCCTGAACTCACCTTGGCCACCTCATTGAGCTCTGTGGTCACCATTAAAAAAAAAAAAAAGGCAATTGCAAAATTGTGCATGTTTGTGTATGCACAAAAATGCGGATTTTCTCATATGCAAATATGTGCATTTGGAAAATGCACATCTTGCATATGCAAATATATATATATAATATGCACATTCACAACAATGAGCATTTTCACGCATAAACAAATATGCACATTTTTGTGTTGCCATTTTATTTTTTCAAAAAATGACAAACACAATGCTCAGCGAGGCTGCCAGGGTGAGTGCGGGCTGCTCGCTGAGCATGGGAGGGGCTCAAGCACAGCCTGGGGACTGGAAAGCAGAGGCAGGGGCTGGGTGGGCGCCTGGAGAACCCAGACAGTGGTGGGTTTGCACATCCCTGCCTGGAAATAGGCAGCATATATGCTTTTAAAATATAATAAAATAAACAAACAGTAGTCCTATGTGGGGAGGGAAAGTTTCAAGATCGGGAGAAGGAAGTGTGCTCTTGAATGCAAGTTATTGGTTCACAACCAAAAGTATCCTTTCAATTTATACTTTGAGAATTCAATCCAGCATCAACACTGGAGTCATCCTAAAACCAACATGGCAGGCTTTCCCAAGGGGTAGATAATTTTTACGTACTACCTAAAACAGTAGTGTCAGGGCCTGATGAATTTCTGTTGGCAGAGCAGTCCACAAAATGGGCACAACCTGAGAAAAGGCGCTAATTCTTGTGGCTCCCCACCAAGCTTCATGAGATTGGGGAACCTAAAGTAGCACCTCAGGTGATGAGCAGAGTATGTGGGGAGGAACATATGGAAGAAGGCAATCCTTAAGGCACCTACCTCCCAAGCCATTTATGGATTTAAAGGTTAACACCAGCACACTGAATTTAGCCTGGAAACAAATGGTCATCCAGTGTAATTCCATTAAAGTAGTTGCAACATGGTCAAAATTCCTAGCTGCCATCAGCAACCTAGCTGCTGCATTTTGCACCAATTGCAGTTCCAGATCCTTTTCAAGGGCAGCCCCATTTCCAGAATGTTGCCCTAATCTAAGCTGGAGGGAACTACGCATAAATGGCCTGCACATCTAGCAAGGGTGCTGGATCAAGGAGCACCCCTAAACTATGAATCTGATCTCTTAGTGAGAGTGCAAGACAGGTTGCACACCTAACCCCAAATCAGGTCATCCACCTTTCGATAGCACTTCTATCTTGTCAGGATAAAGTATCAGCTTGTTTTGGCCCATCTGGTCCCTCACAGTTGTCAGACAGTGCTTCACCCTCTACTGCCTCCCTAGGATCAGATGAAAATGAGAGGTAGAGCTGAATCTGCATAGAGCTGACTTTGCAGCCAAATCCCCAGCTGACCACACCCAGCTGTTTCATGCAGATGTTGAACAGCGTGGGGGACAAGACAGAACACTGAGGTTCAGTCAGACTCACTACAAATTTATTTCCACCACTGCTCTAGCTGACTTCCCAATAGCTTCATTGCTCCCAGCAATCTCGTAAATCCGGGAGCCTTATGAGCAATGTCAGGGAGAAGAGGGTGCTTAGGAGTGATTGTCCAGGTCATATCCATATTCCACAAATTAACCAGGGCATCAGCACAATCACCAGCCATACTGGTTGGACAATCTCCTGGTTCCTTCAGGAATCCATCTGGATCCACTGGGCTCCAAGGTGGACCATCTCAACAGGCCTGCAACCATCCCTGCAGAGATTAGCAGTTGTCAGCAGCCTGGATCAGCCTTCCCTAAGGTGGGGGCTTCCAGATGTTTTGGACCAACACCCTTTATCCTCATCCAGGATGGCCAATGGTCGGGAATGATGTACTCCAAACCATCTGGGGGGCACCAGGCTGGAGAAGAGTGGTTTAGAGATTGTCAGAAGTCTAGACTTAACTGGGGTCATGACAATGGGAACACTTCTACTCCCTCCACCCTCAGATCACTTTCTCTTGGTCACTTTCTCTTCCACTTGGTAACTGGACCCACTTATGGTGTAGAGTATATGCCTGTTCTGGTGTTTGTGCTGAACAAAGTGCTGAACCTATTTTGGGATATAGAGTTCAGTACATTGGACAGCACATTTCAGCACATTGGACAGCACAATTAGAGTTTTGGCTGGTGCAAAACTCTAATTGTTGAATAAACACATTCATCCCCTTCATGGATGATCACTGCCTTGCTATTGTCCAAAGAATTGATGCTTTCAAACTGTGGTGCTGGAGAAGACTCTTATGAGTCCCCTGGACTGCAAGGAGGTCAAATCAATCAATCCTAAAGGAAATCAACCCTGAGTGCTCATTGGAAGGACAGATCCTGAAGCTGAAGCTCAAATATTTTGGCCACCTAATGCAAAGAGAAAACTCTCTGGAAAAGACCCTGATGCTGGGAAAGACTGAAGGCCAAAGGAGAAGGGGACGGCAGAGGATGAGATGGCTAGATAGCATCACGGATGCAATGAGTATGAACTTGAGTACGCTCCGGGAGAGAGCGCAGGACAGGAAGGCCTGGCATGCTATGGTCCATGGGTTCATGAAGAGTCGGACACGACTGAATGACTGAACAATAACAATTCCAATCACTGTCCTTTGGGGGGGACATAAAACTGCATCTCTCTTCTTCTGTTTCTCAGTTGCTAACTTGTTCGGTAGCAAGCAAGTGGGAAGTACAAGCTTCAGGGTTGGGTTGGGGCGGGGGCTGGTAGCTTCAAGTTCGGCTTGTTCCCAATTTCAAAATCCTTTCAGTTCCACTTCTCAGTTAGGAAATCAACCCTTCTTTAACAGTTTTCCCTACAGTTGAAAAATCTTTCTTTCCAACACACCTCATTATTTAAAAACAACCTCAGACTGGTTTTGTATCATCATAATTCCCTGGCCCCTGCACCAAGCCTTCTGAAACATTATTACCCATTGGTTTTATCCCTACATTGCAGGTTGGGCTGAGACAGCCGTGTACAATAGAACAACCCTGTAGAGTTGTTCATTGTTATTCCCCTATTGCAGGCATGTGCTGAGAAAGTAGCTAACAGCAGGCCTGCGATATACCCCACTGCTAATATTGCAGGCTAGAGCTGCGGCTATGTCAATTCATAGAATAGTAGGGTTGGAAGGGGCCTACAAGGCCATTGAGTCCAATTGCCCCTCAGATCTCCTCCCAGGCCAAGCCATGCATTCAATTGCATGCGAAAACCTCATGCTCCAATAAGTTGCACGCAGGCTGCCTGCAGTTTAAAATGTTAAAAAACTAAACAAACAAAAACATTTTGCACATGAAGTAAGATCCAAATCAGAGCAGGGACACCTGTCTTTCCTGCTAACTTTTGTTTTTCCAGCCCCCTCAGCCACAGCCACAGGTAATGGGGACACACACACACACACACACACACACACAGGCACACTGGAACAGTTTGTTACAGGCCCCAGTCGTACATGCTAATACCATTCTTCTGCAGAGAGTGCTGATCCTTATGCAGCCAAAACAGCACCACCCATGCACAATAAGGAGGTATCAGCAAATTAATTTTGACTCACTATCAAAAATATTTAGGAAAAACCTATATGAGTGGGGGAACACACACACACACACACACACACACACAAAGCCCAGTGAGGACTGAGTGTGCTCAGTAGGAATGGAATGCTGTGACTGTTGAGAGAAAAAAGATGAACACCAGGGCGGGGGGAAATGAAACAGAGTGGCTGGAAACCTGAACAGAGCACTCCACACTGCAACATTTTGTTGCAGATCCCACTCCTTAGATTTCATTTTCCTTTCTGAAACAGAAAATAATAGTACCTGTGCATGTGAGTTTGTACTGTAAATATCAACATGGTAATCTAAAGGAATAAGCACACTTTGGATTGGAACTAGAGTTACTTGGAGTAAACCAACTGAAATCAGTTGGTTTATTACTGAAGTCTCTAAGAATGACTATCTTTGGATACAACCCATCATCATCACCATCATCTAATTTAAAAAGAAAACTGTAAAAGATACAAAATGGTGCAAAAGCCAACGCAATGAGTAAGCCTTTCATTACTGTTCACAGAAGGTCTGTTAAAAGACCTGCTCACTTCTGTATCCATAACAAAAGCTGCCAGTCTTTCATGCTTGTGGACAAAGGTTAAGCAAATCTATGGCTAGCCGGCCCTTTGTGGCTGTCACTTGGTTGGCATGCCACATATATAGTTCATAGTCATATCTTGTCAGTGCCAGTAGAGGGGTCTATGACATAACCTTCAGTCCTCAATGCAGAGATTTCAACATCCGCTAAAACTCGATACAGTGCTAATGAAACATAAATCCATTGATTCACTTAGGCCTCATTTACATTTACCACTAGTGTCGTGGGAGCTGCTTAGGCTGGCCGCTTCTACCTTGCCAAAAAAGAGGCATTGCCACCACAAGAGGATAACAGGGAACGCAGATTTGCACAAAACCTGCATATGCTAATTGATATGTAGAGCTGTAAATTTAGAAAGGATGACTATCATTTAAAGATAAATACAGTACAATACATGTCATCATTGTGGGGAAGATTGCGACCAGGTGACTTGTGTGCCTGCTCAGTCGGCTGTCCAGGTGCTCACTGCTGATGGGGAACTTCTAGGCCCCTCCCTGCTCCCTTTTCTGATGGGTTTCCCACCCCCACCCCACTTTAAACTGGACTTGGACTGGACAGCCCTTCAACTATAGGACTGGCAGCCTTCGAATAGAGGATCGTCCTCTGTAAAGTAGGACATATGGCCACCTTAGAGCTGTTTCTCCACGGCAGCATTCTATTTCACTTCAGTGTCTGAATACTGGATCCGTATGGGCATGGCCAATCTCGCTGGGTCCCTCTTACCCATTGTCACCTGGGAGGGAGGGAGGGATGGCAATCATTGCTTGGCAAAGACCCATGAAATGGCTCCTATCATGTTGCTCTTGTATCTTTCACATCTTGATGATGTGAAATCTTGCTTTGGGGAAGAAGTTCCCATGCCACTGGTGGTATAAATACAATGCAAAGGGGTAAGATTGGAGGATGCAAGCACTATTTTCAGGGGATCATATCATGTTTATAATGTTCTCCCTAAGTTGAACTGTGCATGGGTAGTCCTGAAGCCAAAGCTAGGAGAAGGGATCCTGGCTCCCTTGCTGGGAAACACAGTCCCTTGTTTTGCAAAAGATGGCAGCATGAGGAAACCAGAGAAGAAATGGAAACTTGGCATAAGCTGTGGAGGAAGCAGGAACTGGGTGTTGGCTAAGAGGAAGTATTCAAGGGCTTGAAGCAGCCAGGTCTGGTAGGGTTTCCTTGGCACCCAGCTCAGCTAAGCAAGGGGAAGAAAACCGACTTCTGTTTAACCCTCCTTCCCTCTGTCTGAGGCCTGAATGGGAGTCCCTGGACCAGGAATACTGCTTTCCCTGCCACAATCCCTACCCATCCTCCACAGTCACCAAGATGAGACTGGGAATGCTATTTTGATCCAAGTGCAGTGTCAGGGCCAGCTGCAATATGCTTTATGTCTCCATGCACAAAGTAAAACCCCAAACTAGGGATGTTAGAGAAATCTGCCGCAGATTCAAATGCGGTTGGATTCTTTGGAATCCAGCCTCCGGATTCCGTGGTGGATCGGCCCCACTTGCCTCTGCTCCAGGAGGATTCCATGCAGAATGGCTCCGGCTGCTTGCTCCTGGACCCGTCCCATTCACCTCTGTGCCGATCGCCATTTTTTTTTAATGGCGATCGGCAGGATGTGCCCATAGCCTTAGATGCAAACTAGAGCCGTGAATCTTGCATATTAGTCTATGTGTCCATAGACCTCTATGCAAGATTCACACCTCCAGTTTGTGTATAAGTCTATGGGCACATCCTGCCGATCACCATTTCTTTTTTTAAAAATGGCGATCAGCGCGGTGGCGAACGAGACGGGTCCAGCAGGTAAGCGGCCCTCAAGCTGGGCGGCTCCGCAGAATTCTTGCAGAGCAGAGCCACTCCAGAGGATTCCGGGGGGAGGAATGGATCGCCTCCTCCCCCCCCGGGTGAATTCCCCACCGGAATGGGCGGTGGGGAATCTGTACAAACCCCAAAACCTGTTGAACAAATGGATAGGTACCTGCTGTTCTTTGGTGCAGTCACACCAAGACAGGGAGGGGATAGATTCATTTGCATTATGTTTACTGGATGGGGGCAGTTCAGCTCTTCACATCCTGCTGAGATCAGATAAACATGCAAAAATAGTCTGGACACAAGAAGTAAAGAAAGGCCTTATGTTTCCTCCTTCAGGCCAAATATGCATATAGCTCTCAAACTGGACAGAGCTGGAAAAACAGCCTACAACAGACTGAAGTTTGTTGTGCTGATGGAACTGGAAGAATGTAGTCTATACGTGCACAAACGTTTCCACTTTGTTTGCCATTTTGAAATATTTTGCAAGGTTTAGAGTAGCCTGAGCTCATTATCAACAGCTGAGTGTCTAATTCCTCATTTCAGCTTAATTAAATTTTTCGGTCCATTGTTGGCAGACTCTGAAGAGAAGAAAAGTATTAGGGACAATGAAGTATTAATTCCAACATCTCACTTTCAGTGGCAGTTTTCTAGCAAACAACTGTTAAGCTGTTGGCCAAAGAGATTAAAACATTCTGTAATTTCCCCAAACAACGAGAGAGATGTCCCTCCTAAAATTCCCTGGGATGTTAAAATCTCAGGAGTCTATTTCATTCTATGAGGGGTTTTTTTTTGGGGGGGTAACGTCAAATTCTAAAGATTTTCCTTACATTGTTGTCAAAGAAACAAGCATTCTGCTAAAATGCTGCTGAGTTTCAGCAACTTAAATTATAAGACTAATAAAACGAGTCTTATTCTTCACCATTTCATGGTGGATAGCTCAGTGAAAAAGTTGACCTGGGCCCCATCTACTTGAGCCATTTGCCCCAGTGCTGCTTCAAAGGGAAGATCTTTGCAACAGATGACGCAGTCGCCGCTTCGCAGCCCAATTGTGGTTTTCAAGGAGAAATCTGGATTTTCCGAGTCCATTTGCTGCGAAGCTTTCATTGGCTTCAGGTTCACTGCGGGCGGTTGAGCCATCTGTCCCGTCCTCGGATTGACATCGCAGCGTCATTAGTGATGCCCCTCCCCGTTCCTCCTTCTCAGCTCCGCAGTTGCAGATGCACAAAGAAGCGGGCTGGTGGAAGCCGCACTGATTGGTGGAAGGGAAAGTAGCCTGGGGCGGGGGGAGAGCAGAGGGGCAAACATGTCTACCGGGAAGTAACGCATTGCCTTCAGTTCCATGTCGTTGCCTCTCAGTTTAAGTATCGCGCTTGAGAGTGGAGACGTGCAGCTACAAAGGAACATAGCTGAGAAGCACTGGATGCCAGTGGATTCACAGCTGCGCAGTTGAGAAAGGGTGGGTGCCAGGGCAGGTGATTTCCACAAACATGTACTAAGAAGCACTTCACTGAGCCTGTGTTTGTGCGGGGAGGGGGGGCTGTTGATTGGGCAGTTAATACACCGTGTGCTACTCACTCTCTCCTCCTCCCCAGCTCCATGCTCTCTGCTCTCAGCAGCGGCTCAATCTCTGGAGGCACGGCTGCCTGCTTGCCTGCCCACCTCAGAAATGTGTATGCGGGGCTTGTTATGAGCGCTACTCACAAGCAAGTCCTACATGCTAGTCGTGCACCCTCCTCCCCAGAGCACCCTTGCTCTGCGCTCTCTGCTCTTCCGGGCTTGAGAGGCCCGCTTTAACCCTCCCACCTACCGCCCCAGTTGTTAATTTAATTCGCAGCGCTAATACTGCGCAGCTCCTACCGAGCAAACAGTGAAATCGGTGCCATGTAGGTGTGGCCCCAGTGTGGGGATCTAAGAGAGAGATTGAAAGAGATCCTACAAATCTATTGTGTGACCACACTTGCAATACTGCGCATAATTCCGATCACTGCACCTCAAAAAGGATATCGCAGAGCTGGAAAACATGCAGAAGAGGCCACCCAAAATGATCAGGGGGTTGGACCAACTCTCCTATGAGGAAAAGGTACAATGTTTAGGGCTCTTCAGCTTAGAATGAGGGGGGGGATATCATCGGGTCTGGGGGCCGTTTTCATCCCTGGACCTACCCCCACAGGGTGCCACACACTACGTAGGGAGCCAGATTTTTTTTTAAAATTGTGGTTTTCTACCAAAATCCAGCTGCAAACTGCTAAGATTAACTAAAATGGTCAAATTTAGCTCATTCTCAAGCTAAATTCGAGCATTCTGTAGTGTTAAAACTGTAGTTTTTCTCTGCCATTGCCAAATTCAGCAGTGGAGAGGGGCATATGTGGCATGTGGGCTGGGTGTTGCCCACCCCGGCTTAGAAAAAAGGCTGAGTAAAGAGGGACACAATAGAAATGCATACAATTATGCATGGTGTGAAGAATGTGGATTTTTTTCTCTCTCCCTCCAAGGGTCATCCAAAGAAGCTGAAGGGGTGGTGGTGGTGGAGATTCAGGACAAAAGGAAGTATTTTCTTGACACAGTGGAGAATTCCACAGTGGAATTTGCTGCCACAGGATGGGATGGTGATAGCCACTAGGTTAGATTGCTTTAAAGGGGGATTAGACAAATTAGTGGAAGATGAGGTTATCTATGCCTACTAAACATGATGGCTATCTGCTGTCTCAAGGAACAGAGGCAGAATGCCTCTGTACCAGCTACTGGGGTCTGGGGAACAGGAGCCAATGCAATCATGTCCTGCTTGTCGGCTTTCCATGGGCATCTGGTTAGCCACTGTGTGGACAAAGATGCTGGACTAAATATGCCTTTCACCTGATCCAGCGGGACTTTTCTTCTGACATCACTTAGGCAAAATGAAGTCAATTGAAAGAGAGAGAAGATGGGGAGGGGAGGATGGCAGTGCAAATGAACAGATGCACATTTTCATAAGTACTGCCAAAAAACCATGAAAAGGAGGAGTTGTTTTTCAACAATGCTGAAAATGTTCCTCAAAGACAGTGAGTAGTTTTGGCTCAGCAACAGTTTATGCCACCAATCTTTAAAATATTGAGCAAAATGAGTTCATATATCATGTGCTAGTAGGAGCAAGGAGAGCACTGTAATCCCTATCCTTTCTTCTCCTACCCCAAATTACCTAGGATGTCATGCTGCCACTCAAGAATTATATCACTGTATAGACACTCTTATCACCATAAACAGTAATATTCAAAGTCAGCATTTGGTTTCTGTAATACAATGAATACGGATATAGATGTACTTACTCCTGAGAAGGCATGCAGAAAATTACGGATTAAATATAAGGAGGGGGAAATGTAAACCTGAGATTAGAGAGATATTTTTTTCCATTTCCATTTCTTATTATCATGACTAAGATCTAATCTATTTCCTTTGTAGAAATGTATGTTGTGTCCTTGAAGCATAAACAATATTATGCAATTGCGTGTATCTGACAATCTTTGATCAGAAAAACCTTGCTCCAGCATTCCATTTGAGCCTGAGCTTGCTGTTCTCCAGACAGACAGGGGCATTTGGAGGAACAATTATGAGACAAGCCTGCCTGCACGGAACCAGTCTTGCTATGGGACACAAGTTTAATTTCCTGAAAAGCTACTTCCTGGGGCTAAAGACACAGAAATATCTTTGATCCCCCCCCCTCTGCCTGCCCACAAAATAGGGAGGGACCGAACATGAGATTAAATAAAAACATTAGGCGTCAGGTTTCAAAAGGGGGATTCATTTGTTTTTCTAGGTGACTATTTTCATGTACTGTTTCGATAGATAGATAGATAGATAGATAGATAGATAGATAGATAGACACACACACACACACACACACACAGTATGCATGTGTGTGTGTGGGGGTGTATCCTTTCTTTTCCTACCCCAAATTACCTAGAATGTCAGGCTGCTACCTTTCTCAAGAATTATATCAGCTTTATGTGTGTGCATATATATTTGTGTGTGCATGTGCGTGTGTATACACACACACCCTAACAAAGCCAATGGTAAAGGGGGATTAATTTGTTTTGCTAGGTACCTATTTTCATGTACTCTATGTGCACGTGTGTGTATACACACACACACCCTCCCTAACAAAGCTCACGGTAAAGGGGGATTCATTTGTTTTGCTATAGGTGCCCATTTTCATGTATTCTGTGTGTGCGTGGGTGTGTATTCCTAACAAAGCCCCTGGTAATGAATTGCCAAAAGGGAAGCTTTATTGTCTACATAAGGTAAGCTGGAGGTGCTAGACACTACTGCATAAAACAAAGGAGTCGAAGTCAAAACGCGTTCTTGTTCTTTTGACCTCTGTATTGACTGCTCTGGAAAATGCAGCCTCTTGGACAAAAAGAGCAATATGTAACCCAAGTCTAACAGGAAAGGCAGAATGAAGCATTTTCCTCCTTGACTGCACCTTCTCAGCTAGTTTGATTCGCCTGGAATATTCTAGGGTTTCCTTTTTTGTTCTTTCCCTCTCTCACTCTGAAGAAAAGGCCTTTTTCTGCTCCTCCATATTCAGCACTGCACCCGTTCCCTCAAAGCAAGCGCTTTCAGCAGCCACTCCATCGATTAGTTCTGCTATAGAATGGAGAATATCTTTCAGTTGAACAACCAGGAAGATGAAGGGAGAGCATTCCCTATTGTTCCTGCCAGTTAGCGAGTTCACCCTGTGCTTGCGGTTATATGAGTGGCAAATCACAATTATATGTATGTGACCATCTGGGGGACACGGAGCCAGAAATCTGGCAGGGGAAGGACTTGGGAAGGGGGTGGCTGGTATCAGTGTAAATCGTACAAGACCATAATGAAGGGAAGGAATTTGGAATTAAAACTAGGGCCACACGCAATGTTCTTCAGCAAAGCTATTCAGCATGAAAGCAGGCCTTTGAGGAGGAGCAAACTATTTCCACAAGGAAATCCCCCGCCCCTGGAAAACACTCACCTTTCCTGTCCCTGTTTACTATTCACTCCCACTTGTCGTATTTGCTTGTGTGCACCGTTTAAAACAGGACTGGGGAACCTTAGGTGGCTTCCTGGCTTTTGTGCAGTTTTTCCCCATTCTGAAAGGCTGAAATGCCTCTCATGTGGCAGGAAGAGCCTGAGCTAGAGTATGCCAGTATTTTTGCCCCTGCCCCTTTTGCCATTGGCCCCACCAATCATGGGAATGCGCTCCAGGGAGCTTCTCCAAAAGGAAATTCAGCCCTTGGGTTGAAGGAGGTTCTACACTCCTGATTTAAAGCAACAACACCACCCAGAGCTGGGAGGGGCTGTAGCTCAGTGTGACAGAGCACCTGCTTTGCATGCAGATGGTCCCAGGTTTGATCCCCGGCTTCTCCAGGTAGGGTGAGGCAAGGACCCTGCCTGAAACCTTCGAGAGCCGCTGCCAGCCAGTGTTGACAATACTGGGCTAGATGGACCAATAGTCTGACTCAGTGTAAGGCAGTTCCCTATGTTCTCCTTCCCCTATTGGCTGGGAATGTGAACCCAGCCAACTGGGATCATGTAGCAGCTGCACTCCCACCCATTCAACGTGACACTGACCCTGGCAATTTCAATACCGGAAGGCATATAATTTTAAAATATTGTAACAGTTATGACTTTAAACCCTGGATTTTGCTAAACTAAAATTGCTGCTGTGCCTACAATGAGCGGAGCAGATCTTCTCACACACCTTGTTCGCCAGCATGGTGTTGTTTTGTGCTTGCAATACTGCCTCTTCAAAATCCCATCAATCTTTGCTTGCATACCCTGAGGTTCTTGGGCTCTCACAGCTATGTACTATTTAAAATGAGTAAACATGGAGCACGCTGGTTTATTATGAGTCACTATTTATACGTCCAGGAATGAATGTGTGTTCTGCATTGAGATGTAGCGTACCATGCTCACACGATGGGTTGTTTCACACACAAATGTACATTGCAATACCTCAACAATGGAAATGAAGTTATTCCAGATGATACAAGCTGTCTCTCTGGTGTTTGACCTGCAATGCAAGATGTTGCAGTGAGAGGACAGCCGTGGGTTCACCCTGACACTGTGCTTAATAATGTTGGGTATAAGGTACGCATAGGAAGATAGGAATGTGCCTTCTACTAAGTCAGATCCTTGGTCCTTCCAGCCCAGTACTGTCAACACTGACTAACAGCAGCTCTCCAGGGTTTCAGGCATGATTTTTTTTCAGGGCCAGCCCAAGGCATTTTGCTGCCTGAGGCAAAGAACAAGATGGCATCTCCTCCCATACCATGTACAAAAGCTGACTGGACTGGTAGATGAATTTGTCTTCGATGCTGATGATGGGACAGCATCTTCCACTGCACCTGAAAGCAGCAAGCTGTGTTAGGGGGTGCAGGGCAGCTGCGTGGCACCCAGGTCTCTCCTCCAACATCTTGCTGTCACCTCCCAGCATCTGCTGCATGAGGTGACTGCTTCACTCCCCCTAATGGTAGGGCCGGCCCTGAGTTTTTCCCAGACCTAACTGGAGATGCTGGGGATTGAACCTGGGACCTTCTGCATGCAAAGCAGGTCCTCCACCACAGATGTATGGTTTTGGTTGGTGGTAGATGTTTGAAGGACCCACCTTAGGGCAAGTGGTCCCAATGATATTTTCAGCCCACCCCCTTATGGGAATGTATTTACATTGTCTCCCTCATCATGTACATTACTGTTATGCTCATCCATAATTTTACTAGGCCAATAAAGCTTATGGGAACTCTGCCACTTATGTAGAGTACGGATTCTGCCTGATTCCGAGCCAAATGGTCTCCATGTTCAGTTTTTGCCTCTAATGTAGGGATTTCACAAGGTCTGATCCTGCCCCGAAAAAGCTCTTGGCGCTACATTTTTGTGACTCTTTGCAACTGTTTGCAGACATTGATTCCCCACTATTCCCCACCTTGGCTGCTGCCTTGGCAGCTTTTCCTTTCTCGGTTTCATTTCTCCTTGAGTGAATCCAGGCAATCAGGGATCAATTCTTGGATGTGAAGATACCAAAACACAGCATAGCCAATCAGATTTAGCTAAGTGGTGATGTCACTAAAGGCCTATCAGCATGACAGCAATGCTTCCGGTCTGTGCACTCCAAGATCACTCTAAGAATCAAAACATTCCTCAGCCCTTTGTAATGATCCCTAAAAAGTCACCCAAAGGAATAGCCCGCATTCAGTTGTGATGAAGATTTTAGTAATATTGCCCCCCCCCCCCAAGTCTGGCTCACTTCCCCATATATTTCTTATTGTTTAGCGGTTTTGTAGATTAAGGCTGCAATCCTATACACACTTACCTGGGTGTAAGTCCCATTGAATTCAACAGGGCTTGCTTCTGAGTAGTCATGGATAGGATTGCACCGTAAGTCATTCAGGAACCCAGAAAAAACAAGCATCAGAAGCATGGAATCAGTTTTTTGGCTAGTCTTGAAGCACCTGTACACAGTAATAAAAGCACTAGAGGCAGAACAGCTTTTGGCAAATTTAATCAAGTACTCTCCCCCTCTGATCAGGATGATTAAGGCACAGCCAAGAGTCATTTCTCTGTTTGCTGCCTTTTGACACTCATTGACAGACACACAGTGGGAGATTTGAAGCCTGATTATCTCTTTTCTTTCATCTGTTCTCTCGGAGAAAGTCTTATTACGATAGTGCTGTATAGTTACAGCTGCATCAAACTATTTCCTTCAAAATCAACAAAAGCGCAGGATCCATAGAGGACAGAGAAAAATGGAGAACACTGTTATAAACCAGAGACAGGCTGTGCTTTCTGCAACGCTATTATAAGAAAACCATGGACGACTCCATTTTCAATAGTCAGGAAATTTTGATATGGAAAACTGAATGGTGCCCACACATATGTACAGCAGTGTGTGTGTGTGTGTGTGTGTGTTCGTTTGTTTGCGTACTTATCCATGTGCAACTCCTATGCTTTTGGGAGACCCAACCATGTTTAAATGACCCAACCATCTGGGTCATTAAAGCATTTCTAGTCTTTAACAAAAATGGCCACAATCCAACACAGTTAAGTGCACAAACCTTCAGAGCAAATTTGGGGGCACCTGGGGGGTGGCAGGAGGGAGGGGGGATCTATTCTGCTAGTGGTTTCCATTCCACTGGTGCACAGACAAGATTAGATGCAACTCAAAGCTCTGAAGAGAGAGAAAATCTTCATAATTCCTTTCTTTTTAAATGGCGTATGTCTGTGAAGGTTTGAGGCCTACAGAGGCAAAGGGAAAGAAAGTCAGGCTTAGAGGCCTGGGGGGGAGGAGTTGCTGGGGGGGGAGGTATCCCTGAGAGGAGTAGTTTCATTTCCCCAGTGGAGGGAGCAATCCTATGTGGATCCATGTTCACTTCCGACCCTGGGGGCAACCGCCTATCCAGTGCTGGGAGGGAGGAGTGGTGAGGATCTCCTCCTCGCTCCCCACACACTGCTTTCGCGGCTAGGCAGCCGATTTTAGCTGTCTAGCTGCAGGACCTTGGGGCACAGGAAGCAGCCTCCGGATGACACATAGGATGTGCCTTAATGGTATTTCCAACCTCCCCGCCCTGCCCCTGGGAACACCCCATTTTCGCCACTCTGTGCCGCTCTTACGAGCATGGAGCGCAGGGCAATCCGCACTGCCTACGAGGTGGCGCAGGAGGGGGTGGGGGTCGGTTCTCCAGGAACCGACCTATCCTATGGCTGTCTAGCCACTGACTAGTGGCCAAAGGATTGTGTCCTAAGTTCCATTTCTTCAGGTTTGAAACAGTACTTTCGGTTTTGAGGGAGAAGGGTATATAAAGAGAGAGAGAGAGCCTGTAAGAGCAGAGTTGGGGAGACTACAGCCTAAAGGGGGAGCACGAAGAAGCAGCCTGAAAAAGTGTAAGTACAGTTAGGGCAAAGAAACTTGCGTTTTTCATCTTTTATTTACTCTTAATGCCTTTTTTTTATCACTCAGCTCTATTGTGTAAATACCTTTAGTTGTAATTTGCTTGCTTTAATTTACCAGTAAACTGTTGTGGTTAAAACCCAAGTGTCTGAAGTGTTAATCACCCCACGTTTACAGCCTAAACCCCATGTTATTGGGAAGGGGAAGTTAAAGAAGGAAGGTGGGACTCTCAAGTAGAAAAGAGATCCTTAAGGAACTGCTCATGGGTTCCAGGTCATAAGGGGAACCCTGACAATGTCACAGCAGGTATTTATTTATTTATTTATTTATTTATGAGTGGATTTACAAATAAAAACCTTCATAGAACAAATTAAAAGTTACAACATGCACAATAATAACCAGTGACATAAAAACAATTCATTCCAAAACCAGCAGTAAAATAGCAACAGTTACTACTTGAATTTAAGAGCATGGACCAGGATCATGAATCAATTTACCGTGGTTGTAAACAACCAGGTCTTTTTATATGAAATCTAGGGCATGAATGACTGTAGCAAGAGTCTTAGAAGATTTCCTTTCTGTGTGAAAATGAAGGGGGAAGGCCTCCTCCAAGATGATACCTCTCATCTTATATTACAGATACTTAAGATTTTTTAAAAATGTGTTGCCCAGTTAACCAGAGATGCCTTTTTAGTCAATTAAAAAGATGAAATTCAATTAATGTAACCAATTAATCCATTAAAGGCTGAAGCCCTTGTTTTTAACCATAAGGGTGTTTGTACAATCTGGTTTCTTTACACAAGCAAATAGCATAAGAGAACTCTTCCTCCAAGTATTGTAAACTGGTTCTACAACCAAATCTGTGGCTTGCTTTTGTAGGCCAACAGCCTGATCCTATGCAATGGGATTTACACCCAGATAAGTGGATTTAGGGTTGCAATCTAAATGCATTATTTCCCTTTTTTTTGTTCGGGAGAGGAAGAATAATACCATACTATTGTTTGGGCTGAAAAGCTCTTCAGAGATTGTGTCCTGTTCTTGATATCTATTTCCCACTGGAAGAAATTAGAATAAAAATTGAGTTGTCTCACACTTTGATTTCGGATTGTAATAGTCTTGGGTTGAGTGTGTCAATACATTAGTTTTACTGACTTCATTGAGAATATGTGCATGTAAGGGACACCTGATATACACAGTATTATGAATTCATTTCACTAAGCCCCAAATATTGGATATGGTTAGGTATTTCCCACTTCTTTATACTAGGGTAAGCCAGGAAGGAAGGACACTAGATAGGAAGAGACATTTGGGCCTTGTAATTTCTATTCATAATCTACATATATGATTTTAGGACCTTTGAATTTAAGATTACACTGGTATTTTTATTTTTTACAGATGGCTATACACAAAAAGAAAACCTACTTAGAAAATAAAATGGTAATTTTTTATTATTGTTATTATTATTATTTTCACCTTTTACATTTATAAAGTTGTTTTAATCAGAAGTAAGCAATTCCTGATATATGTTCTTAGCTTTCTGAAAAATTAACAGTTTTGGGCAGGTTTGTTTTTTAAATTGCAGAAATGCATCTTGATTGTGTTAATTTCAAAATATGAAATGCACAGAATTGTTAACTGATATTTTATGGCAGACGGCTGTTGGGTGGTAAACAATGGGATTGTAGGCAGGTCCCTTTGCCAGCCTTCTACAGAATACAACATTAAAAAAAACCCTCCTCCTAAAAAGAAAAGGAATTCAAATCAACACATTCCTCAGTAGTGACAGATCCAACACTCCAGCTGGCTTACCAGTTACTAAAGGCCTCCAAGTTTTATCTGAAATGTCATTTAATTTTCTCATGATTCTGATGAAGGTTGAAAATATGCCAAATATTGGGCCATGGATAAAGAATTATTTCAAAAACCTCAGACTTGAAAGGCATCGACCACACAATCCTGTATGCATGCCTTCTCAGAGGTAAGCCCCTTTGCATCCTGTGAGGTGCTCTCCGATCCAATGTAGTTACTGGAGGCTCAAGTGGCCTCAGTGGCTCGGAGCACCTTTTACCAATTTTAGTTGATTTGTCAGCTGCAGCCTTTCCTGGATAGAGATAGCCTGGCCACAGTGATCCATGCTCTAGTAACCTCCGGGTTAGATTACAGTAATGCATTAGATGTGGGGCTGCCCTCAAAAACAGCTCAGAAGCTTCAAATAGTACAGAATTTATCTGCTAGAATTCCAGCTGGTTTACCTAGATGGACCAATGTTACATCAGTTCTGAAGGACAAGAACATTGGCTGCCTATTCACTATCAAGCCCAGTGCAAGGTACATAGAAACATAGGAAGCTGCCTTGTACTGAGTCAGACTATGGGCCCATATAGCCCAGTATTGTTGACACTGACTGGCAGCAGCCCTCCAGGGTTTCAGGGATTTTTCCTAGCCCTACCTGGAGATGCCAGGGATCGAACCTGGGACCTTCTGCATGCAAGGCAGGGGCTCTGCCGCTGAGCCACTGGCCCAGGCTGCTTATTTTTAAAGCCCTAAATGGCTTGGGGGCCCAAATATTTGAAGGAGCACTTCCTCTCGTACCAACCTACCCATGCATTAAGGAGGCCCTTCTCCATGCCCCATCTATACAAGAGGTGCATTATACATCTTTGAAAGAGAGGGTGTCCTGTGTGGTGGCTCCTAAACAGGGAGGTACAGCAGTCACCATCATTGTATTGTTTCCCTGCACCAGGTTAAAACCTTGTTATTTGCCCAGAGACTTTAGGTGCGCAATCCTAACTAGCTCCACTCTCCCCGCCCCAGAATGCCCACCAGCCCTGCCTCTTTTCAGTCGCTCCGCGCTCTTCTTACGAGCGCGGAGGATGGGGCTCCTCCGCGCTGCCTCAGAGGCAGCGCGGACAAGAGGGAAAGTCAGATTTCCAGGAACCGACCTTGGAGTGCAGGCTCCGAGGTCAGTTTCTGGAAAAGAGCAATCCTATGGCCTTCTAGACAGCGTCTAGTGGCCATAGGATTGCTCCCTCCATATATTAAATTATTAGCTGATTGTATAGCTTGATACCTCTCAACTGTATTATATTGTTGTTTAAAGTTTTATGTTATTTTATTATTGTATTGAATATTTAAATTTGCTGTATACCACCCTGCAATCCAGCTTTGGATGAGGATGCAATTTATACATTTTAAAAGTAAACATAAAATAAAAAGTGTATTAAATAGTGCCTATGTGTATGCATATAATTGCAGGCTAATGTTCTATGTATGTATGGGTATGTATTTGAAGGTATTTGATCTTTGAAAACAAAGAGAGAAAGACAGAGGGGGTGCTCAAATAAATTTGTCCTCAAAATCCTCTCTTGTGATTTTGTATTCAATATAATCCAAAACATTTAGGTATTCAACACCTATTTAACTTCAGAGAGACACTTGATATTTGACACTGCATAGTTTGTTTAACAATACTTTGGGGGGGGATTAATTTAAAAAATACGTTTGCAATCTCTCCAATTGCTTGAGACTGTTAAACAATTATTTGACAGCCAGCAGTAGTTAAAAATTTGACTTTTAGCACTTGCTAGTCTATAAATCGTAATATTTGGTATCATATGTTTGGTCCCAAATCCTGCTATAGTCATGACCTAAATGCCATTTAAATGAGTGGAACAAATTAGTCTTGATTAGCTTATTGCTTTCAGTGAGTCATGGATAACTTTAGCTGGATTGGGGCTATATACAACTTGATAACTAAATATGAGGGAGAGAGAGGGAGGGAGGGAGAGAGAGAGAGAGAGAGAGAGAGAGAGAGAGAGAGAGAGAGAGCATGGTGTGGAGAATGTGGATAGGGAGACATTTTCTCCCTCTTTCATAATCCTAGAACCCAAACAGCTAATCCCATGAGCTGATTGGTGGGAGATTCAGGGCAGTTAAAACAAAGTACTTCTTCACACAGCACAGAGTCAACCTATGGAATTCGCTAGTACAAGATATAATGATGGCCACCAATTTGGACAGCTTTAAAAGAGGGTTAGACAAATTCATGAAGGAGAAGGCTATCAATGGCTGACCATATGTACCGTTTTAAACGGGACAGTACCGTTTTTTTCATATTTCCCAACCATCCCGTCATTTTAATATAAATGTCAATTTTGTCCTGTTTTTAATTTTTTGTAAAAAAACTGACCGCGTTTATCGTAAGGCTCTATGCTAATCAATGCGTGCAGTAAAACTACTAGTGTGATGGAAGAGGAAGTTCCGTTTACCTTATCCAGCCAGGGCCAGGCTTCTTGAGCTAGCGACGATCAGACGCCACCCCCTTGCTTGTCTGCAGTGGCGGGGAATTCAAGAGGCGGTCGCTAAGCCCCGTTCAGCGTGTGGGGAGCCAGGAGGGGTGAGTCTTACCGTTATTTCTACCATCATTCCGCCCATAGAGAGTCTTTCTGCCCTACATTCAGCTTGATTCGGACTTTTCAGACTCATATTTCGGTTCAACAGGCTGTTAGCAATTTTTTTATTACAGCGGAACTCTCTGGTGGGACATTAGCATATACCGGCTTGTGATAGCAGTCAGGGTGTTCATTCCTTTTTTTTTCTTTTTGGTGTATGTTTATGATTTTTTGCAGTCTGACCACTGCAGTCCTGCATTAGAGTGTTCAGTGAGGTAGGCCATACAGATTTGTTTACTGCTGATGTGATATTTTATAAGTATTTTACATATGTATATTTATGAGTGGTTTTTTTGTGTATATGCAATAAATTAGTGTTATTCATTTGCGCCTCTTTCCATGTTCCTTTGCAGAGAGTTTAGGTTGTTTTTTAGGTCTCTTATAGCCTGAGAGACCACAAAGGGAGCTGCAGTTGTTTTGTTATATTATGGTTTTTCATGAATACGCAACATTACATAACCACGTCCTGTTTTTGTCATCCCAATATCCTGTTTTTGTCTCAAGGAAATAGTCCTGATGGCTATGTGCTACCTCCAGTATTGGGGGCAGTTTGCCTATGTACACCAGTTGCTGCGGAATATGTATGGGAGGATGCTGTTGCACTCATGTCTTGCTAGTGGTTTCCCCGTGGGCAGCTGGTTGACCACTGTGTGAACAGAATGCATGGTCTGATCCAGCATGGCTCATCTTATCTTATGTTCTTATACATACTGTAAGTATCCTGATCCAAAGAACTACTTAGGGAATGCCATTACAGGGGGAACTGGTACTCACCCACCCACAACACCACCACAACCCAAACTGTTTTTGAAAGGCCACTCAGTTATGGCCATGAGGGGATGCTGTTCATGACATACATGCCTTGGGTACATGGAACTAGAGACCAAACTATACACAAGAGACATATGGAGGGTGGGGGGACTCTGAATTTGATATATGCAGGTTGCAATGGTGAAGAGGAGGAGCAAGTCCGGCGGGCACTTGACAGTGGACCTCTCCTGCTGTGTAGGCTCTTGGCAGGTGCCCAACTATGCCTACCCTTGACACTGACCCTGGCAGGGGTTGAACCCAGAGTCTTCCACATGCAAAGCATGTGTTCTGCCATGGAGCTATGGTCCCACCCCAACATTCAGTTTTGACAGAGGAATGAACACGAAGGACTGCAGTTTCCTTAGCGACCTGAGAAACTAAATGCTAATTGCAGGTGCAGACCATCGCCTCCAGCCCCACCACCATGACCACCTACACACTTCAGCAGCTGCAAAGACATGCAGGTCAATCATCCAGGGGACTATAAACTGTAACTTTATAGGCCATTGGGAAGGAGTGTGATAAAAATGCTAGGATGAGTCAGTGGCCTTTGACGTTTACGGATAGCCCAAGGAGATTGTCCCTTAAGCAAGAGAACCCCATGGTTCTGGATTTTGGAACAGTTTGTTCTGTTTAAGAAATACCTCTTGGAGAAGGTAGAATGCAATGAACAGTGAAAGCAATCCATGAGGGGAAAACTGTTGTAATTCTAAACTGCTACACTGAACACCACGATGCTGATAGTTCATGATTGCGCACTAGCCAGTATGATTACCCTGCCTTCCATGACAATTCTGGATCTTATAACTTAGGGTTTTTCTGAATTCAGTTTTTGTAGCTTGACTTGTGTAAATAACTGCATTTTATGAATAGAACCTGCTCACTAACTGTTTACTGCCTAAGGTAACTTGGATATCATATTGTAGTGGCTATGAGGTTTTTGTTGTTGTTTTCGTTTTTAATTCCCAGCAATTCAAGTTTTTTTTTAATTATTGCCCCTTTCCCAATGGGAATTCCCCCCCCCAAAAAAAATAATGACAGAATGATCTCAATTCGAATTCAAGGTAAGCCATTTAACATCACACAGTGATCCAAATATACGCCCCAACCACAGATGCTGAAGAAACAGAAGTAAATCAGTTCTATGAGGATCTGCAGCACCTACTGGATAGTACCCCAAAAAAAGATGTTATTTTCATTATAGGAGACTGGAATGCTAAGGTGGGTAGTCAAACAACACCTGGAATTACAGGCAAGCATGGTCTGGGAGAACAAAATGAAGCAGGACATAGGCTGATAGAATTTTGCCAAGACAACTCACTGTGCATAACAAACACTCTCTTCCAACAACCTAAGAGACGACTTTATACATGGACTTCATCAGACGGTCGACACCGAAATCAGATTGACTACATTCTTTGTAGCCAAAGGTGGCGGACATTATGTAGTTGGTAAAAACAAGACCTGGAGCTGATCGTAGTTCAGATCTAGGGATGGCAGAGAATTCCGCCACGGATCTCGGTGAGGCTGAATGCCAGTGCATTCGGCCCCCTGAAATCTGTGGCGGAACGGCCTGCCACCCCCCCGCCCTCCTGCGGATCCCCCCCGGGACAGGACTCACCTGGGGCGGATCTTCCGGGCAGCGGCAGCTCCGGCGGCGGCTTCGGTGGTGGCGGCGGCTGGTCTTCCAACCGGCTGCCACCACCGCCATTTCCACTCTTGTAAAAAAAAAAAAAAAAGACGTGATAGGCTACATAAAGATTTACGTAGCCTATCATGGCTAGGTTTAAAAAAAAAAAATGACGTGATAGGCTACATAAATCTTTACGTAGCCTATCACGGCTGGGTGGGTTAAAAAAAAAAACCCGCGTATGCAAATGGTGGCAGCTACGGCCGCCACCATTTGCGTTCCTTATTTTTGCCCGTCTTAGTCTATGTAAATATTTACGTAGACTATGACGGCAAAAAAAAATGGGAACGCAAATAGTGTAGCGGAATCAAAAAGGGACGCAAATAGCACCCGCTACACTATTTGCGTTCCCCTTTATTTTCGCCGTCATAGTCTACGTAAATATTTACGTACATTAAGAGGGCAAAAATAAGGAACGCAAATGGCGGCGGCCGTAGCTGCTGTATGCGGGTTTTTTTGTTTTACCCAGAGCCCTCCGCGGCTGGAAATCCGGCTGCGGACGGCTCTGGCCTGGCTGGGACTGGCCGGCTGCTCCGCGGAGCTGCCACAGAGCACAGCCGGCCGTGGAGGATTCCGGGGGGGAGGAACGGAGCGCCTCCCCCCTGTCCAGGATTCTGGGGGGAGGGATGGAACACCTCCTCCCACACCATAAACATAATCTGCAAACAGGTAAGTGACTTTCGTACATCCCTATTCAGATCATGAACTTCTTATTGCACAATTTAGAATCAGACTAAAGAGAATAGGGAAGACCCACAGATCAGTTAGATATGAGCTCACTAATACTTCTAATGAATATGCAGTGAGGTGAAGAATAGATTTAAGGGACTAGATTTAGTAGATAGGGTCCCGGAAGAACTATGGACAGAAGTTCGCAACATTGTTCAGGAGGCGGCAACAAAAAATGTCCCAAAGAAAAAGAAAACCAAGAAGGCAAGATGGCTGTCTGCTGAGACACTGGAAGCAGCCCAAGAAAGAAGGAAACCAAAAGGCAACAGTGATAGGGGGAGATATGCCCAATTAAATGCAAAATTCCAGAGGTTAGCCAGAAGAGATAAGGAATTATTTTTAAACAAGCAATGCACGGAAGCAGAAGAAGATGATAGAATAGGAAGGACAAGAGACCTCTTCCAGAAAATTAGAAACATAGGAGGTAAATTCCAGGCAAAAATGGGTATGATCAAAAACAAAGATGGCAAGGACCTAAAAGAAGCAGAAGAGATCAAGAAAAGGTGGCAAGAATATACGGAAGATCTGTATAGGAAGGATAATAATATCGGGGATAGATCTGACAGTGTGGTCAGTGAGCTAGAGCCAGACATCCTGAAAAGTGAGGTTGAATGGGCCTTAAGAAGCATTGCTAACAACAAGGCAGCAGGAGATGACGGTATCCCAGCTGAACTGTTTAAAATCTTGCAAGATGATGCTGTCAAGGTGATGTATGCCATATGCCAGCAAATTTGGAAAACACAAGAATGGCCAACAGATTGGAAAATATCAACCTATATCCCCATACCAAAAAAGGGAAGCACCAAAGAATGTTCAAACTATCGAACAGTGGCACTTATTTCACATGCCAGTAAGGTAATGCTCAAGATCTTGCAAGGTAGACTCCAGCAATTCATGGAACGAGAATTGCCAGATGTACAACCTGGGTTTAGAAAAGGCAGAGGAACTAGAGACCAAATTGCCAATATCCGCTGGATAATGGAGAAAGCCAGGGAGTTTCAGAAAAACATCTATTTCTGTTTTATTGACTATTCTAAAGCCTTTGACTGTGTGGATCATAACAAATTGTGGCAAGTTCTTGGTGGTTTAGGGATACCAAGTCATTTTGTCTGCCTCCTGAGGAATCTGTATAACGACCAAGTAGCAACGGTAAGAACAGACCACGAATCAACGGACTGGTTTAAGACTGGGAAAGGAATACAGCGGGGTTGTATACTCTCACCCTACCTATTCAACCTGTACGCAGAACACATCATGCGACGTGCTGGGCTTGATGAAGCCAAGGCTGGAGTTAAAATCGCTGGAAGAAACATTAACAATCTCCGATATGCAGATGATACCACTTTGATGGCTGAAAGCAAGGAGGAGCTGAGGAACCTCATGACGAAGGTAAAAGAAGAAAGTGCAAAAGCTGGGTTGCAGTTAAACCTCAAAAAAACCAAGATTATGGCAATCAGCTTGATTGAGAACTGGCAAATAGAGGGAGAAAACGTGGAGGCAGTGACAGACTTTGTCTTTCTAGGTGCAAAGATTACTGCAGACGCTGACTGCAGCCAGGAAATCAGAAGACATTTACTTCTTGGGAGGAGAGCAATGACAAATCTTGATAAAATAGTGAAGAGCAGAGACATCACACTGATAACAAAGGTCGACATAGTTAAAGCAATGGTATTCCCCGTAGTAACCTATGGCTGCGAGAGCTGGCCCATAAGGAAGGCTGAGCGAAGGAAGATAGATGCTTTTGAACTGTGGTGCTGGAGGAAAATTCTGAGAGTGCCTTGGACTGCAAGAAGATCAAACCAGTCCATACTCCAGGAGATAAAGCCAGACAGCTCACTTGAGGGAAGGATATTCAAGGCAAAACTGAAGTACTTTAGCCACATCATGAGAAGACAGGATACCCTGGAGAAGATGCTGATGCTAGGGAAAGTGGAAGGCAAAAGGAAGAGGGGCCGACCAAGGGCAAGACGGATGGATGATATTCTGGAGGTGACGGACTAGACCTTGGGGGAGCTGGGGGTGTCGACGGCCGACAGGAAGCTCTGGCGTGGGCTAGTCTATGAAGTCATGAAGAGTTGGAAGCGACTGAACAAATAAACAACAACAACCTGGAGATGCTGGGGATCGAACCTGGGACCTTGTGCATGCAAAGCAGGGGCTCTACCACTGAGCTATGGCTCCTCCCCGCAAGTCATATTCTTCCCTTTGGCTCAACCACTCACTACCTCCCCTGCCCATTATTGTTTAGCCTGGAGGAGAGCCAATTAAGAGGTGATATGAGAGACATCTTCAAATATTTTAAGGAGAGCCACAGAGATCAGTCATGGGGAGCCCCTGACTCTCCAGATGTCACTGGACTACCACTCCCATCATCCCACAGCACTGGCCCTTCTGGCTAGGCCTGATGGGACTCAGCTAAACATAAACCCCTGACACAGATGATGGAGCTATTGCTCGCCCACTCTGCAATGCTCCAGCGGGTGGGACCCAAACCAACAGGATCCAATTACAAGAAAAGGAATTTCGATGAAACATTAGGAAGAACTGCCTGATGGTATGAGTTTTTCTGGCAGCGGAACAGTCTGGTGGCCTCTCCTTCGTTAAAGGTTTTTAAGCAGAGGCTGGATGGCTGCCGTTCAGGGGATGCTGTAGTCATGGATTTCCTGCATTGGAAGGGGGCTTGGCTAGATGACCTTTGAGGTAACTTTCAACTCTGTGATTCTGTGAATCTTCCTCTGGCTGGAAAAAGCTGAGGAACCCAAATGCAGGATGTTTCTTTAGCATTTCCTGGTCAGAGGACAGCGCAGCCATCATGGGCAGGAGGAAGTGGCATGGGAGCAGATGACATACGTGTGTGTGTGTAGATAGAGAGATATCTCCAGACTGAGTGATATGCTGCAAAACCACCTGAAACCTAAATGAGTAAAATGCTCGACAGTCTGTCAATGTGATCAGTAATTTAGATATTCTGAAGAGGAAAAAATGTGGTAGCCCCTGAAGACACAGGACCAATCCATCACAGATGTCATTAGTCTAGTCTAGTTACAAAGATTTAAGAAGGTGATATATTCACAGACAAAAGTTTCAGTCCTAAATGCTCTTACTAGGGAGCTGCCCAAGTAAGGGTAAAAGCAGCCTTCCCCAACCTGGTGCCCTCCAGATGGTTTTGGATTACAATTCCCAGCATTGCTGACCACTGGGTATGCTGGCTAAGGCTGATGGGAGTTTATGTGCAAAACACCTAGAGCATCAGGATGAGGGAGGCCACTCTAAAGGGTTAATGCTTTTCTTAGGAAACTGAAACTGAAAGTAATGTAGTGGTCCTTTGGTAATTGTTAGACCTGCTGCCTTAGTCAGCTGTATCAGCAGTAAATTATGCTTGTTTAAATTTGATAAATCATTAGAAAAAAAGGGAAGGTTTCCAGAGTCTGCCTTGCAGAGAAGCTGTTTTGTTGTGATCTGGTCTACAATAATATACCTTCCTGCTTAGTGAGTTTGTGCACAAAATCACTGACTGTGAAAAGTCACATCTTATTGGTATATCTGAGTGTGGTCTGAAGAATTCTAGGCATGTCTACAACAGTTGCTTACCAAAGCTTAGCACTCATTTTAAGCATCTGTAGTACCCACCTGGGTTTCTCTGGGTTTCTGCAAACATCTGTGAAGAAGTGAGTTGCAACACTGAAAACTGCAGTAGTTGGAAAAGGCGCTGATTCCCGTTTCAATGGTTCGTGCTCCAAAACGTCTTATGCACCCTCCCAAACAAAAACAAATCCTACGGACATTGTGATTTTCAACCATGCGAAGAGCTTGCCATCTTGAATGGATGGAGAGCATTCTCTCTTTCTTTAGGTTGCAAATCTATCCCCTCTTTCCTGGAAGTAAGACCCGCTGAGAAAACACATATAGGACTGTGTAGTTAATGTATTTTCCAATTCCATCTGGATTTTCAAAACAATTTTCAAGGTGGGTTGAAGAAAAATAAAGGATAAGAATAAAGACATAAAACCAATCTCCGTAGGAAGAAGGTTCTTAGCAAAACAAACCGACAAAGGTTACGTTGAGACCCCTACAACATAATGTCAACCACTGCTGAATTAGACAGGAGCAAGATGACCTGTGGCTTTGGCCATGGCTGCACTACAGGTTTACATTCCAAGTATCCACCCAACAGCCTGGTTCACATGTAATGTAACTATAACAGATTTTTTTAAAAAACAAGCAAACCAACCTGGGTTATTGTGAATAAGGCACCATGCTCATGCATGCTGCCCAATTGCTCCTGCTGCAAGCGGGAGTGGCTCAATGACCCACATACTTTCTCTCCGCGGTATGCTTAGCATTATGTGCAAACCAGGACCTCTGGCTTGTCTCTCCCCTGACAAACCAGAGAAAGGACCCATGGTTCCACGTGTTGAATGAAAATGGTGCATTCTACAAAGGTGACTGTTGCACATTTGTACCATTCTAGAGATCAGTTCATGTTGGCACCGTGAATTAATCGTGCATTCTTTCACCATATTATACACACACTATGTCAATAGTCTAAGCGGGGCATTCACTGCACTAGTTAGAGGATATGATCACCGAGATTAATCCTGTACAGAGCTGGATTTGCTTCTTTGCTTTCACTCACTAGGCAAAGTGTGGCTGTGCTTCGACAGCTCCAGATCTTAACGGTTCAGCACTGCAAATGGCTGTTTTCATAATATGTGCTCAGTATCACTAGCTTTGTGCCAGTAAATTGGATATTTAAGCACAATGGCCTCAGTAATCAAAATCGTTCACTTTCATCAAGGGGCCTTCCTGAACCATTACTAGATTGCATCTATTCTTCTCACTGGTAGAGTGATCTGAAATGTTAGGCACATTAATAACTTTCCCTGATTAGGATCCCCACTATTTAGCAGGTACACTGAATACATGCTGAATGCTTGAGGAACCTTGGCTTAGATCAGAAGCACACACTTTTGACTATGATAAAAACCTATAACTGGATTGCAGTTATTGGGATACTTTACATCAGCCATCCCCAACTCTCCAGATATGTTGGACTACAACTCCCATCAACCCCAGCCAGCATGACCAGTGGCCATGCTGACTCAGGAAAATGACAGAGTAGTCAGAGACACCGCTAGCTTTGAGGGGACTGTGGGCAAGTTGCTTTCTCGGCCTCACACCACTGCCACCCTGCCAGCCACCTCTGCTTTTTTTTAATCCGGGGGTGGTGGGGTGGCAGCAGCGGTGGCTTCCCCTCCTCCTAGCCCACTGCTAGCCAAAGGAAACAGAGCAGCAGCCAGCCAGGTGATGCTGCAGCCCCGCAGCATGCCGTTTTAAATTACCCTTTCTGTTACTTCTTTAACTTCTGAGCAGCAGCGTTCTGAACCAATCAGATGTTGTCATGGAGGGATGGGGGATGGGGCAGCCAATGAGGGCACAGCATTGGGGAAAGGGTGGTCTTGACATTGCTCCTATGCCCTCATTGCCATGCCTTCCCAAAGGCAGCATCTGATTGGTTCAGATTGCTGCTGCTCAAAAGTTAAAGAGATAAAAAGTTAATGTAAAATGGCGCGCTGCTGTGGCCTTATCCTGCTGGCTGCTGCTGCACTTCCTTTTGCCAGTAGTGGCCTAGGAGGATGAGGAAGACCTGGAACACCACCACTGCCACCTGCAGGAAAGGCATTTGGGAGCCCTCCCAGACCATGGGGTGCCGGACCTCCACCCTATGGTGCAGTGCCAGTGGGTCCAACACATCTGGGGGGTGCCAGGTCGTAGGAGGCTGCATGACATCCACACAAATGCATACCTTCTTCTGGGATATTAGTGGTTTAGATGTATTTGGTGGGGGTGGGAGTTAGGGATGTTAGAGAATTCCGCCATGGACTCCAATGAGGCCGGATCTTTAGAATCCGGCCCCTCGGAGTCTGTGGCGGAACAGAGCAATCCCCCCCGCCACCCCGCAAAATTTTCCTGGGACGGACCCTACCTGGTGTCAGCCGTCCAGTCTGTCCACTGCCCCAGTCTGCAGCCGCGAATGGCTGCCCCAGTCTGCGGCTGCCATTTGCCTCCCTACTTTAGCTGTGATAGGCTATGTAAGTATTTACGTAGCCTATCACGGCAAAGAGCAGGGATGCAAACGGCAGCCGCTACACCATTTGCGTCCCTGCGTTAGGCGTGATAGGCTACGTATATATTTACAGAGCCTATCATGGAAAGAGCAGGGACACAAATGGCGTAGCGGGCGCCATTTGCATCCTTGCTCTTTGCAGTGATAGGCTACGTAAATATATACATATCCTATCATGGCTAATGCAGGGACGCAAATAGCGCTCGCTACGCCGGATGCCATTTGCGGCCGCAGCCCGGCAGTGGACGGAAGTCTGACTGCGGGCGGGCCCGGCCAGTGGCTCCGCAGACTCGCCAAGGAGTGGAGCCAGACGGGCAGGATTCTGGGGGGAGGGATGGATTGCCTCCCCCCCCATGGATGCCCCGGACCGGAACGGGATAAGTAATCCATACACCCCTAGTGGGAGTGAGGAGATACATCTCCTCACCTATAAAAATTGAGATGACTGCAGACTTGGCAGGGGATTCCATCCCCTCCATGAGGCAAAGCTCTCACTGAAAAGACTGCTTACCTACTACTGGGGAGATGAAACCTGGTTGGGAATAAGATGAGCCCTGGCATTTATGAATGGTCAGTTCCAAAACCTTAAGAAACAACAACCCAAAAATGACTTGGAGCAGTAGACGTCATGAAATGTTAAGATGTTGTGCTTCCTTGAATTGGCCCCATGCTGCAGTAACCCTTTTTAAAGGTGTTCTTAGAATCTGAGAGAAAAGAAACTTACCTTGTAAATAAAAAATTAAGTATTTCAAGATCCTGGGTCCTTATCTCCTGCATCCATGCTTTGGAATTCCCTCTACAGCTCTTGCGTCTGAAAGGAGCATTGATGGGAAGGATAAACCACATCAATATTACACAGGAAAATAATAAGGAAGTACTAGAAGACCATTGTGGTCCTTCACCTATGGACTTGAAGACATATTTCAGTCATCTATCCACTTTCTATCTCTGTAAGGATGTTAAGAGCCTTGTGTGGCACAGAGTGGTAGGCAGCAGTACTGCAACCGAAACTCTCCCCACGACCTGAGTTCGATCCCAGCGGAAGCCGGGTCTCAGGTAGCTGGTTCAGGTCGACTCAGCCCTCCATCCTCCCGACGTCGGTAAAATGAGTACCCAGCTTGCTGGGGGAAAAAGTAGTCACGACTGGGGAAGGCAATGGCAAACCACCCCGCTATAGTCTGCTATGAAAATGCCGACACAAGCGGCATCCCTCTAGAAGTCAGCAATGACCCGGTGCTTGCACAGGAGGAACCTTTCCTTTCCTAAGGATGTCACACTGAAGCTTATGACCGTAAGGGTGGCCAACATGTAGCAACATTTAGCAGAAAACCGCTGAAGAGACTTTAGTTGGATGGATGAGTTGACAGTCAAGTCAGTGTTATAGTATATAAGCATAGGTTCTTACAATTAGGATGGAGAAGTTTAAATTAGACTCAGCTTGTGTTTGTTTCTGCGGAGTACATTTTCCAGAACTTCTTGGTATCACTTATCCTGATTTTTTTTTAAAGAAATCTTCATACTGCACAGAAATAAACAGAAATGGGGGTGGGGGTGCCCTCTCTTGAATGAATGGATGAAGCTAGGGAACATTCACACAGCACAGCAACACCTAAGGAGAGAGATGAGCACAACTGTTCAACAGGGGTGAGCAACACACATCCTGTAAGCCACATGTGGTCCCTGCCGCCCCATACTGCACTGCTGAATTCTGCAGTGGCCGACTACAGAGCTGTTTGCCACTGAATATCGGCAGTAAATCACCAATTTTTAGGATTAAAAAACAAAATGATTTTTTAATTTTTATTTATTTATTGATTTCATTTCTATACCACCCAATAGCCGAAGCTCTCGGGGCGATTCACAAAAATTAATGGGGGGACATCTGGCCTACGGGGGGGGAGTCCAGGAGGTGAAAATAGCCCCCAGATCTCACCACAGTTGCCCACCCCTGCTTCTATATGGGGTGTGTGAGGGGGTGTTAGATGGCAACTGAAAGTGCAATGTGGCTTACTTCCGAGCAGACAGGCATAGGATTGTGCTGGGCCTCCATGAGTGGCAAGATTGAGTCTGTGTAATGTTTGAGTTACTTCGGTACGAGGGAGGGGGTGTTTGAGATCACAACCGTCACACTCAAGGACACAGCAGAACTGGACGACTGCAGTGGCTGGAAGGGGCGGCAGAGGCCACATCCAGCAGACACTACTACTGTCACTACTCAAAATCATTATGACTCTCATTTTTGGCTCCATCAACTTTGCCTCTGTCCTGCTCACCCCTGAGACCCTTTTCCAGACTGGAATTTGGCCCTCGGGCTGAAAAAGTTTCCCCCACTCCAGACGTACATCTTGAGAACAACTTTGCTTGCTCTCCATCACCATGCTGGTATTTTATGGGCAAGAGACCATGAATAGCACTGCACCCAGCAGCAGAAGGCAGCAGGAACATGGACACCACCAATAGTTAGTGGGGCAAACATTTTGCGCCACCTCCCAAATTGCTGAAAGCACCAGTGCCCCACTTTCAGGGAGCCCACATTTGTGCCCACATGGGGGCTGGAGGGCTGGATGGAGAGAAACAGCCATCTGCCGTTGCATCTGTTTGCAATGCTGGGGTGGCCAATTTAGGTGGCATTCCCGGCAGCCAATCGAACACACTGCTTGGCCTTGGGGGGGCAGGGCTTTGTGGCGGACCAGAGGGAAAACTCCCGCCCTCTGGTCCACTCCTGGGCTATAAATATGGGCCCAGTTTCCCTCCCCCAACCCCCTCCCCTCAACATTGCAGCTTGTGCATTAGGTTGGCAGGCCATTTTGGTCTCTGGCATAAATCAAATACGTAGAACGTGCGCCAAATGTAGAAGCACCTCTGCCGTTGAAGATCCAGCACAGTCTAGCTCACCTTAGCCCCATGACTTCTGGCTTCTCTCCTTGCCTGTTGACAGGATACATGTGCTTCCAAAGCTGGCTTTGGTTGGCATGGAGTCCCATCCACCTGCTTTCCCATGGACGCGCTGTACTGCCAGCGAAGCCGTCAGGACGATCAAGCACAAATCTGCTCAGTCGTCTTTTCTACCCCTTTAATATTTTTGTGTCCTGTGTTTTAAGAATCAAACTGGCTGCTTAAAACCAAAACCACAGTGGGCTCGATTGAACTAGAACTTCAGTGCCTGTCCAAACCATTTTTTTAAAAAGTGGGGGCGGGGAGGGAAAAATAGTCGTTAGAACTACTTCAGATTGAAAGAAGCCGTATTGTTTCCCCTTCGCAAAAGGGAAACCTCATTTACTTCAACTTTGTTCTGTACAAGCATTGGTCTCCAAATTCCTTTTGACTGGCTTTCCAACTCCAGAAGTTGCTGTTCTCAGCCTGGCGTGCAGCGGTAAAGTCTGAAGCGCAGGTGCTCACCGTAACTGTCCCCGTATCTATGCCCTCAAGGAGAGTCCAGAAATGGATGCAGCTGCGTCGATCCGTATCAACAAACCAGTTCTAGCAGTTCCATCTCCACCAGGAGCAGGTCTTTTGTAAAGCTAAGGAGACTTAATTTCCCGTTCAGGACCAAGCCACTGCAAAACCTTTTGCATTACAACAGGGAACACAATATATTGTTGTTGGGAAAATTCATTCCCCCCCCCCATCCCCAGCTATTACGAGGGCTGCAGCTAGGCTCAGAGAGAAGAGGGAATTCGGGGGGGGGGGAGATGACATCAGCATCCCTGCTGATTTAAAAAAAGTGCAGTTTCTGCATCCCTGTATAGGGGTGCACGAACCCCAGTCACCAGTCCGGCTGGGGGTCCGTGGGGGGGGGAGGCGATCCGTTCCTCCCCCTGGAATCCTCCCTGGCCGGCTCTGCTCCTCGGCAAGTCCACGGAGCCGCTGGCCGGGTCCATCCGCAGCCAGACTACGGATGCAAATGGCATCCGGCATAGCGGACGCCATTTGTGTCCCTGCTCTTTTCGTGATAGGCTACGTAAAGATTTACGTAGCCTATCACGAAAAGAGCAGGGACGCAAATGTCGTCCACTACACCAGATGCCATTTGCATCCGCAGACTGGCAGCAGACAGCTGCAGACTCAGTGGATGGACCTGGACCCGGCCGGTGGCAGGTAGGGTCCATCCAGGCAAACTTCTAAAGAATCCGGCCTCATTGGAGTCCATGGCAGAATTCTCCACCATCCCTATCCCTGCATGCCCTGGCTTCACTACACCATTGCTCAGTCTGCTTCATCAGCCTGTTTGGCTTTCTGAATAATCCCAGACACTTTCCTATCAGGCCTTATCTCAAACAAGACTTTACCAAAACACTCTCATGGGGGTCCATTGAATCATTAAGGGGGCAATCCTATGCATGTTTGGACAAAAAAAAAAAAAAAGTCCTACAACTCTCAGCACGCCCCAGCCAGCTAACTAAGCCTTAGGAGAGGCATGTCACATTTTTAGAATGGGGAAAATAACACGCAAAAGCCGGGAAACCACCAAGCAATCAGCAGTTGGGTTGGGGGAAAGAAGGCATGATTAAGATCCCTGGTGGGCCAGACTTAGCATGCAGGCAGCCTGAGGTTCAACACCCTTGCTTATCGGGGATCTCAGTCTTCACCACTGCTTGTCTTTCACCAAGTATGTTCACCACTGCTTCTCACAATCATAAATCATTACAAGGTGCTCATGATGGAGTTGTGAGGGGCGGGGGGATGGAAGAGGAGAAGTAAGAACGACTGTAATTTCTCAGTGAGATCACAGTAGGACACTTCTGCTGTGACTCCAACCATTTTCCATATCACCAGGGCAATGCCCACCATGGGGTAGGGCACTGTAATAAGACATGCTGCAGTCTTAGTTAAGTAGAAGGGATTGTAACCCATTGCTGCCCCGCCTTGAGGGTGGCTGTAGATGTCTCCTAAGTGTGATCCCTATGCTCAAAAGTATTGGGCAAATGTGTCATCCACGCAACTGCCTTCTCATCAGTTGAGTATTTTACAATACTAGGCAGAGTCTACCCCCAGCCGCACTTCATTAGGGATGTACAGATTGTATGAAATCCGCTCCATATGTGTTTCACAGATTGTCAGGAGCCTTTTGTTCCAGCATCTGTTCGCACAGACCGATTCTATTTTTTCCCCCTGTTATGCGGAAAAATACGCAAATAATTTCGTAAGAGGGTTTGCAACAATTTACATAATTTACCTTACTTTGTAACATTTAGTGTATTGGCCCCCATTCCATTCCACTTTTCCCCATGTACATTTACCAGTCTCAGCAGAAACTTGCATATTTTCCTACGAATAAATATGCATCAATTTCAGGAAAGTAAAAACACACCAAAAAAATCCCAAAGTCCACGGACTCTGCGTGGCCTGAGGAGGTCAGGCTGCAGCAGATTCTGCAGGTCAGATTCTTAGAAATCTGAGCTCATTTCAGTCCATCTCAGATTTCTCCAGTGTCCCTACACTACATGGGTTCAATTGGAAAATAAGCAGTGTGCATACATGACAACACACAATAAGTTTGTGTAGGTATCCAGGCACAAAAATCGGGATGATTGCAGTGAGTTACTCTTGCAAGTGACATGTGCAAATCTGGATGTTAACCAACAAGGGGTGGTTTTTATTTGAGCTATCAGGATTAGCTATACTTTCTGCTTTCATAAGCAAAGGAAGATATTTACCTTAAAATGGGAACTTTTGCCGACATCTACAAGGTTAAGGGAAGCACGTGTTCTCCCTACCAAAGGTCTATTCTTGAATTAAATTCTTTATTCTATACTTTTCAAAGAACAAAACCACCTCTCCCCAAAAAGGTGTTTCCAAGTACATTTTCAAAGTGCAATACTTCTGACAGAAAAGCCATGTTCCCATGAGAGGCAGAGAGAGAGAGAGAGAGAGAGAGAGAGAGAGAGAGAGAGAGAGAGAAAACGAGAGAGAAAGCATGTACGGCAGAAAACTTTCTCGTTGATGCATGCAGTTTGTTTTTTAAAATGATATTATTATGAAGAGATATTAAATAATTTACCCTTCAAAAGAGCACCACATTTCTCTCCTTGAGGAGAGAATTCTAAACATGGTCAAGTCTCACAGAGAAAAGTTGGCCGTGTGAACAAGACCATTGCTCTATACTGACTTTCCTAGACAACTGTAAATAATTCAGACGGGAGCAAAACATGGAAGCAGAGGAAGGACTCTTCTCCCCCCAGATTGCTACTGGGTATAAACAGAATCCCTTTGTCCTCAGGCTAATAACTTGGTTGAAGCTGGATTTGGGAACAGCAGTATTATCTCAACGGTTAGCTTTCAACAGGAACAGTACCAGTGAAGATGGTGATCACTTCCTGTCTGGAACTTGTAGTATGACTTAAAAATATGAGAGTAAGGCCAGCAGTAGTATATGTCACCCTGGCAGAGCCCACTGCAGATGCCTGCCCCACTTTTGTTTTTCTGGCCCAGCACTCTGAGCAGCACTGGGTGGCTGGATCTGGCCACCCTTTGTAATTTCCCACAATGCCCCCAACCTAATGTCTTTCTGGGGCATTGTGGGTGGCTAGACACAGCCACCTAGCACTGTTCGGAGTGCTGCCAACGCAGCCAGATAAATCCACCAGGGCCCCCTAGCAGAAGTGGGGGCCCACCAGAGGATTCTTTGCCCTGGGCTCCATCAAACCTGATGCTGGCCCTGAATAAGAGCTCTGTTAGATCAGACCATCTAGCCTAGTTTCCTGTTTTTAACTGTGCTGAGCTGGGAAGCACCTGGGAAGCCCACAGCAGGACAAAAAGGCAACAAGCCCCCACATTCCCCAGCAACTGATATTCACAGACACGTTACCTTTGAATATATTTCTTGGTTTAAAATGATTTTGGGGCCTCCTTCAAGGGTAGAGCCCTCCGAAGGTGGCATTCAAGATAAAAACAATATAAAACTATGAAAAACAAATACAATGAAAACACAATGATAAATATTCAATACGAATGCTATAAAAGCATGAACCCTGTAGATATCATGGCAAATAGCCATGGATGGATAAATGCCCTCCATAATTTTTCCTAAACTCATTAAAGCCATCTAATTTGTGGCTATCAGCCCATCTTATGGCATCAAATTTCATACATTAATTAATTACGTCCTTCCTCTCAATATCATGTATGATGTGAGATGGCTGTGGCTACGCAATGATGATATGTTAATTTATACATTTTATAAGTGAATAAAGGCACTTTTTATACTCTCTGTTTACATTTTTTAAAATTACTTCAGAATTGGCACTGAAAATCAGTCCTGGCCGAATCCTGGCTGCAGACGTATATGGTTCCTTTATTTCAGTTTTTAATTGCATGGATATATGAGAGAGATGTTGAAGTTGAGTTGGAAATAACTCATAAGTAGTTCATCTTGTGCAATTGGGGGACAGTGGGGAGAGGGAAAAGAAGGGAGAGGAACTGGTGACATTTGCCAGCTAAGGAATGTTTAAATTTGCTTAGCTGTCAAGCTGTCACTCAGAACAAAAATAGACAATGTGCTATGCCAGAAACAGTTTTGTTTTTCAAGAAGTAAGATTATTCATTGTAACTGTTCATCCACATCCATTCTTCTTACATGTGAGCCTTTTAGCAGCTTACACTGCTACAAAATCTCTTAATCGGAGCAGTAATACACCCAGTGCATTCTCCAGACATATTTCTTGCTGAGGTGGCCAACTTCAGGAAGCAGGTGAGGGCTCTCTTGATAGAGTGCTTCTACACTTAAGTCCCTGCACATTAAAAAGTGTCTGGGAGAAGGAGCCTAACCTTTCCCCTGATTTGCTTGTTTTCTACATGCGAGGAATTACTATTTATTTTGTAGGGCAGTGCATTCTATCATGTGAATTCCCACCTGGTATGAAGTGGTACAGCCCAGACACAGGTTAATCACCTTAGTGAGTACTAGGCCAGACAGCCATTACCTCAAACTGCTACAATACACGGCACAGAAGTACCACAGCAAATACTTGCAGTTGACTGACTGACTAAACAATGATCCCCACAAATGCACATCAAACAGGCAATATGCAGGCTGCCCACCGTGTCATACTCTGAGTGTTCCAAAAGCTAGCTGATTTATGTTTGGTGACTTTGTGAACCTGGTGGTCTTCCACCATGGCCATTATGGTTAACTTTGCCCTCATGGCTGGCTGAAGGCCCCTAGCTCAGGAGGTGAATTTGGGCTGAAATTCAGGAGCTGACCATTTTGGATAAGTTTTGTTTCCAATAGCCACCTGAGGTGCTAACCTCAGCAGGTCCATCCTATCATGGCAGCGGCCACTGGAGTAGCAGCAATGTTGCAGGTGGAGGCGAGAGAAGGAAATGCTTCCAGTATGATATTCGCCATGTATAACGCACATAGTTGCCCCAGAACAGCTGCTCTAGGATAGGTGGGCCATGTATTCTACTTTAAAGAGGACAGGCCTTGATTTGAAGGCTTCCTCTGTTTGAAGGGCTGTCCAGTTCAACTCTGATTTAAAGATAAAGAACCAGAAGAAGGGAGAGTGAGTGGGAGCCTTGAAGTTGCCCATCAACAGATCTTAGGCAGAAGGTTGAATAGGCACACAGGAGGTCATCTGTTCACAGTTTTCCCCACTATGGTGTGACCTATTGTATTTATATTTAAATTATAGTGATTATTTCCAAGTGTGTGTGTATGTCCTCTTTCATGGAAGATAATAATATCAATGGCTACTAGTCATGATGGCTATATATTACCAGCAGTATCAGACGCAGAATGCCTCTGAATACCAGTTGCTGGGGAATGGGAATGTGAGGGTGCTATTGTGCTCATGTTCTGCTTGTGGACCTCCCATATGTATCTGGTTGGACTAGACAGGCTTTTGGTCTGATCTAGCACAGCTCTTCTCAAGTTCTTATGATCTCTTGTCCTCTTTTGGGGAGATGTGTAAGTGACCTATTCTAGGACTGCACCATCTTGTCCAAGATCATATGATCTGCAGCATCTATCCCCCTGCCTCCCAACCAAAAACATATGCATACAATAACTACAAAGAAAGAAAGAAAGAAAGAAAGAAAGAAAGAAAGAAAGGTTGTTATTTCCCCTTTAAACATCCATATCCCTTTCCAGCCCTTCACTCCGGTCCCACCTAGAGATCATTTTGTGTTTGGGCATAGAAAGCTTCTGTTTACGTGCAGCAAATGAGGCAGGAAAAAGGGGTATGTAAAACAGCATACAAAGAGATGCTTTCTGTGTGAATGGCGAATGCAAAATTAATGTCTAATTGTAGGTGCAAAATATCTTCCCCAAATATTTTGCGAATCCAATTTAGATGCACAGCCAGGCGTGCAAAATCCTTATTACATACGATTCTGGATTCCTAAATAGAGTGTTATCAGCCCAGGCAAATTAGACCTTTCTATAAACTTTTCAGCCACATATCTCCATGGCCAGCACTCAATGTGGCCAGCACGCAAAGACTCTGCCAGAACAAGAGGCATGACCCTAAAATGGAGATGGCGAAGGACATTCTGCTCTTCCAGATGCAGAGGTTTCAGAGCTACCTTGTAGCACAGACATAGCCATCAAGATATAATGGGTTGAAGCCAAAGCTATACATAAGGAAAAGCACCACTTGCATTGTTCCACAAACACATATGCAAGGGTTCATGAGCCCATCCAGGCTTGTAATGTCTATTCTGATTGGCAGCGGCTCTCCAGGGCTTCAGACAGAGGCCTTTTCCCATCACCTCCTGCCTGATACCTTTTAAATGGAGATGCCAGGGATTGAAACTAGGGTCTTTTACATGCAGAGCATGCGCTTTTCCACTGAGCTATGGCCTCTCCCCTAGTGAACACTCAAGGAGGTGCTGCATAACGTGGGACCCCCTGACACACATAACATTTGAATGATTGTGGCAGGAGTTTTATACAATTACGTAAGAGCAGAGTCAGGGAGACCAGACACCAGAGCCTGAAGGGAGAGCAGGGAGAAGCAGCCTGAAAAAGTGTAAGTACAGCTAGAGCAAAGGAACTTGCATTTTGCAACTCTTATTCACTTTTAAGGTCTTTTGTATCTCTCAGCTCTATTGTGTAAATGCCTTTAGTTGTGATCTGCTTGCTTTGATTTACCAGTAAACTGTTGTGGTTAAACTCTGTGTCTAAAGTAGGGGTGGAGGAGAATTCCGCCATGGACTCCAATGAGGCTGGATTCTTTAGAATCCAGCCCCCCGGAGTCCGTGGCGGAATGGACCCCTTACCTCCGCCACCCTGCAAAGTTCAACGGGGACGGACCCTACCTGCTGCCGGCCGGATCCGGGTCCATCCGCTGAGCCCGCAGCCGCAGCCGCTGCCGGTCTGCGGATGCAAATGGTGTCTGGCGTAGCAGACGCCATTTGCGTCCCTGCTCTGTTCGTGATAGGCTATGTAAATATTTACGTAGCCTATCACGGCAAAGAGCAGGGACGCAAATGGTGTCCACTACACTGGACACCATTTGCATCCGCAGACCAGCAGCGGACAGAAGACCGGCTGTGGACGGGCCCGGCCAGTGGCTCCGCAGACTCGCCATGGAGTGGAGCCAGCTGGGGAGGATTCCGGGGGGAGGGACGGATTGCCTCCCCCCCCCGCGGACCCCCGGGCGGAACAGTGAATGGGGTTCGTACACCCCTAGTCGAAAGTGATGATCACCCCACGTCTACAGCCTAAACCCCACGTTATTAAAACAAAGGCAGTAAAAGAAGGAAGGTAAGGCTCTTAGGGAGCAATCCTATGGCCGCTAGACAGCAGCTAGAGAGCTGTTATATGGATATGCTGTTATCTGGGAACCAACCTCCCCCCATTTCCGCACTGCCTCCGAGGCAGCATGGAACAGCCCTGTCCTCCGCACTCGCAAGAGGAGCGCGGAACAGCCAGAAAGGGGCGTGGCTGGGGGCGTTCCGGGGTGGGAAGAGCGTAGCTGCCTGTACGACACATCCTATGTGTTGTACAGCAGCCTCCTTCCCTGCTCTGTGCTCCCGTGGCTAGACAGCCACAATCGGCTGTCTAGCAGAAAAAGCAGGGCAGGAGGAGCGCGGAGGAAACGATCCCCTCTGTGCTTCTCCTGCCTTGCTTGGGATAGGCGGTCGCCTCCGAGTTCAGAGGCAGCTGCCTATCTAGATAGGGTTGCACCCTTAAAGAAGCAAGGAATCCTTAAGGAGTTGCTCAGGAAGTCCAAGTCATAAAAAAAACACACCGGACAGTAGCTCTCCTGTGTTTTGCCACCACCTTTTCTGTACTTTTTCTTACCAGGAAAAATCTGTTAAGGAAGAACAGGTGGGATAGCTGCCCTATACCTTTTGAGTGTTGGTTCTAGAAGCCCAATGAGCTAAATCAAATGTTAATCCTGTGTAGAATAGATCCATTCATTTCAATGAGTCTACTCTAGACAGGACTAACATTAGATTTAATCTTCTGTCTGGAAGCACCCAATGCATTGTGTGGATCTCGGCCTGAATTATTTGTGTATAACTGGGAGGTCACTTGCTCTATACAGACATCATGCGGGACAGGGACGTCTGTGTGTGCAAATATGAACTCCTAAAAGCCGCACACGTTCACTGCTGTCATGTTCAGAGACTTGTCGCCAGAGCGAGCCTAGTTCACCGCAACGGGCTCACAGCACCGAGAGAGCTTTGACAATCAGTCTGGACAGCCAGCAGTTCACAATAGCGGACATGTGCTCCTCTTTTAAGGGATAGGGGGGCTTTATGATAAATAATAGGAGCTGGTTATATGCTGTGGGCAAGAATTTCACTGCTCATTCCCTTTCACCTCCCTTGTGCTCCCAGGGCCCTAAGCACAATGGATGTTTTTGCCTCAACCATTTTTCTCCCACCACATGAGCAAAGAAGAGTTGGTACTTTAGCTTCTGGGTGAAAGGCCTGTTTTAAACTTGCCCTTGCGAGTTGGGACATGAGAAAGTCACCAGCATGGAAAATGTTGTGCATCTTGGCTTGAGGCCGTCACAGAGATGAGCAGAGGGGAGGAAGAATTTTGTTAGCAAATGTCAGCTCTGCATGTTCATATATAGACGAGTGGCAGTTTAACATTTTATTGCACAAGCCACAAACCATGAGAAAAGAGTATGCATTCAAAAGAGTATGCATTCTCTCTCTCTCTCTCTCCCCCCTCCCCATAATACGAGATCCTGGGGTCATCCCATGAAGCTGATTGGTGGGAGATTCAGGGCAGATAAAAGGAATTACTGCTTCACACAGCACATTAATTTTTGTGAACCACCCAGACAGCTTCAGCTATTGGGCGGTATAGAAATGAAATGAATGAATGAATGAATGAATGAATGAATAAAGTCAAATTCTCTGTCACAAGATGTAGTGATGGCCACCAATATGGATGGCTTTAAAAGGGGGTTAGACAAATTCCTGGAGGAGAAAGTTATCATTGGCTACTAGTCCTGATGGCTCTGTGCTACCTCCAGTATCAGAGGCAGTATGCCTATGTATACCACTTGCTGGGGAACATGGGCAGGAGGGTGGTGATGCATTTGTGTCGTGCTTGTGGGTTTCCCGTGGGCAACTGGTTGGCCACTGTGTGAACAGAATGCTGGATTAGATGGACCCTTAGTCTGATCCAGCACGGCTCTTCTTATGTTCATATGTTTTTAAAAATGCAAATAATGAAAAGAGGGGGAAATATATACAGTATAGTGTGGACTCTAGGCCCCAGGGTTCCAACATATTAACAAAGTTTGCTCTGCTTAATGTGGTGCTTCTGGGTTTACCTCTCTTGGTGCCTGTCAAGGCTCCCTGCCCCGTCTGAGTTTAATTTTATTTTTTAAAGGTTCTTTTAAATTTAAAGAAATCAACTGGACATGCTACCACATTCAAAGGAGTGGTTTTGTGTTTTGGCTGACCCAACCTCTGCTATTTTGAGATTGGACAAGCCCGTCCATGGCAGCCATTTTGTGACAGTGCCCACAACACTCTTTCAACATTTCAAATGTGCCCACTGACTGAAAAAGGTTCCAGACTGACAACAGATAACAGACTGCTTCTACATCTGAAGCAAACTTGTGAGATCCTAGGATACCGGCTATAATTTTTTAGACTGCATGTGCTGCATTCCATTCATAAGGTTTATTGCAGTAAAATGTGTAAGTTCTAGTGCCATGTTATTCTCATAGTTTTATTGGTATCTTGTATTTTGCGTTTTTAATTTATCCGCACCCTGCCCCCAAAACATTAGTTATTGGTTGAATGAAAAATATGATAAATAATCCTTTTTGAAATGAAATCTAAGCACTGCTGTTTGTCTTCTATGCCTCTCTGTGTGCATACATTTGCTAGAACTAGTATTTCATTTAAAAACAAATAAAACAAATTTAGGGGGGGGGTTGTTTTGTTTTTTAAATGGTGCTCATCAAATGGATTCCAGCTTCTGCCTGGCATTCACTAGGCACAGCGCCTGGGTCAAGGGTAGACATGGTGGCGCACCAGTTGAAGATCCACACCCCAGCAGGGGCTCACTGACAAGAGCTCCCTGCAGTTGCTCCTCCTGTTCATCACTGCAACCTGCTTGTTCACCTGCCTCTCGCTCTGGCCCAGGCAATGGTGGTGGTGAGAAGGGGAGCAAGCAGATGCCCCTGCCGCCTTGCTCACCAGCTCTCTGCCTGTCAACCAAACAAGTGGTAGCAATGATGGGAAAGAGGAGGAGGAGCAATAACAGCTAATGACAATGGCGGCGAGAAGGGAGACTCACTGAGGGAGTGGAACCATTGAGGGTGTCTTGCCCAAAGGCCCTCAAAAGTCTGGAGCTGGCACTGACTAGGGGCTGTCTTCATTTCCAAACACAACTCCCCAAGGAGTGTCATTCGCTGCAAGCAGTGCCATCAGCACCATGCAGACCCGAATCAGGAGGAAGTGCAACAGCATCAGGCTGCACGTCCCAACGTGAAAGGAACAATGTATTCGTGGGGAGCTACCATGTAACTAACTACATCATATTGTTACGGCAGCCTTCCCCAGTCTGGTGCTCTCCAGATATGTGGGACTACAACTCCCATCATTCCCCAGTCAGCAAGGCCACCTGCCCTGCTGGCTGGAGGGGGTGGGAAGGTGGATTTTATTATTATTATTATTATTATTATTATTATTATTATGTATTTGTTTATTTTTATTACATAAATTTATATACTGTTTTCCAGTAAACTATCAAAGCGGTTAACAGGAATAATAAAACGATAAAACGTCACAATAAAAGAAAGATAAAATAACTTGTCAGCTCTAGCCATACTGGCTGGATCGTCCCTCAGGGAAAACCTCTGTGAAGAGGTGGGTCTTGAGCAGACATCTAAAGATCAGCCCTGAAGATACCTGCCTAACGCCAATGGGGAGTGCATTCCAGAGGGCAGATGCCACAACTCTAAAAGCTCTACTGCAGGTAAACTTCAGGAGCATGCAACAATGTCAGACTGACTGACCCGAGCTGCAAAGGTTGCTGCCTTTGTGGTTATTTTTGCTGTTTGGATTGGTTTATTTCTCCTTTGCTTGACGTTAGTATAATTATTATTGGATTGTTTCATCCTACTGTATATTTATTAATGTGAGATGTTTTTATGTATGATCATTTAAACCTTGCTATGATTAGTAATGGTTACATTATTTGGAAATGTCACGTTCCGTTGTGTACATTTTCTTGATGTTGTCGTAAGCCGCTTTGAGCATGGTTTTACCATGGGAAATTGGCACACAAATAAACTGATGGTGGTACTGGGAACCTCATTAAAGCTGCAAACCTATACACCCGAGGTGGGGAATCCTTCCTCCCACCCTGCCTGAGGGCCGCATTCCTTCAGGGGGAAAGTGGTCCAGAGCTGGTGGTGGTGGTCAATGCTGAGAGGAAGGGAGGGAGAGTGGGGGGGGGGCAGAGAGAGAGAGAGAGAGAGAGAGAGAGAATGTACACACAGAGAGACCTCTGCATATCCACAGCTGACTCTCACTCAGGCAATTTCCCATGCTGCTTGGCTGAGTTCTGGAAAACAGCTGAGCAACAGAGAAATCAGAGGATGCCAAGACCCACTGCTCAGCCACAGTCCCCTTTTTCTCACTACTGAGCTGTTTCCCCCAATTGCTGGAGCAGTGGGGTGGGATGGAGGCAGAAATCATGCCTGCTTCCCTACTGCCTCCATCCCTCGCCTCGTTCAGCTCAGCAGCGGGAAAACAGCTGAGCTGGATGGGTGAAGGGAGATCACAGGGAGGAGCCTAGCAAGACAGGCTGCCAGGCTAGAAGGATGGGGAGCTGTGGGCCCCAGGTTGCCTCCCTTACTAGTCACATTAACTCTGGAATAAGCCCCACTGAACACAGTGGGACTTACTTTCATTCATTTCATTCATTCATTACATTTCTATACCACCCAATAGCCAAAGCTCTCTGGGCAGTTTACAAAGACTGAGCTGGTTTGTTTTATAGCATTTTTTGTTTTTCAGTGCATTTCAACTGAACCTTTCTTTATTTTGCATAGTTTTGTATCATTTTTAACTTGCATGCTGCTTTGAGAGCATTCTATCCTTAAAGGTGGCCTAAATAAATAAATAAATTACTTTGGAGTAAACATGCCTTTGATTGCCCTGTAAGAAATCATCCCTACTATCTTGGCCTCAGCCCACTAGTTTAAATCTTACCTCAGCACCCTTCACCTCCTTCCCCACTTCCTCCAAATTGGCAAAATGGTGATAGTAATATGGGCCTGCCTTAGAGGCATGTTAAGAATTAACTCAGATAATGCCGGGGAGGGCAGAATCTAAATCAGGCTCTAATGGTAGTTCTCTCATTGATTTACAGAAGATCTCCAAGGGTTTCTGACTCCCAACAGTTTAAAAATTGCAAGTAATACTGCATGTATTAATTAATAAATAAATAAATTCTCAGCCATGGCTAACCTTGTTCTAATCACTTCTCTCTTGGCCTCAGTGTTCCTCACCTATAAAATTGGATGCCTTTGACCAGATCTTTGTGCAGCTCTGACTGGTTTCAGAGTCTGGTGTTAGAGTCCTATCTGCACTAAGGGCATTTCTACACCAGCCTAAAATCCTGCATTTAAAACAGGGCTTTCTGCTTCTGTTTTAAATGCAGGATCACAACTGACTCCCTTTACAAGTGCTTCCTTTCCCCCCTCCCCTTTCCCCCTCCTTCTCCCTGTATCTGAGTCTTCCATTATCTTTCATGGATCTCACTCCTCTTCTTGCCGCTTTAACTCTTTTTCATGGAGGAATCTGAAGTGGAACACAATGCGGTAATTTGATAGCTCATTATCTGCGATCTATTTAAAAACGGAACAAAGGGCATTTAGTGCAGGAGATGCCCTGGAGGGTCACAGCAGGATCACAGCATCATGTAAAGAGCCCTCAAACTTCAGTGAAGGAGCAATCTCAATCGCAAAATAAAAGCTCTGTGTGATGAAGCCCCAATTCTGATGTAGATTTGTATTTGTATAGGCAGGTTTATGGGGAGGTAACCAGCTCCACCCCCTGAGTCACCCATGTTGCATCTAGCTTTTCCCCCACAGCCCCAATTTTGCACTTGGTTGACCTCTGGGTTCTAGTAAAAACAACAACCACAAAAACAATGGAGATCCCACATGCCCACCCTGGAGGAAACGTCTGTGAAAATGCCTTGAGTTTGAGCCCTATGTCAAGTTATTAATAATAAAAGATAATGAGGTTGAATGTGGTTTGAGTTTGTAAGAAAGCTGCTCAGTATAGACAAGGTCAGCACCACCTAAGATCCACATTAAGCTGAAGACAGCCCACTAGCCAAGCAGAGGGTCAAAAATAGAAGGTTTACTAATAGGGCCAGCCCAAGACATTTTGCTGCCTGAGGCACAGCAAGAAATGGTGCCCCCATCCACCGAACACACACACCAAGTCAAGGTGCACAGTATCCAAGGCTAGCCAAGTTATTTTGGCACACGAGGCAGAAGTATCACAAATTCTTCTCCCTCTCCATGGCAGTGAAAATACAACAATAGTACATTAAATAACCAACAACTTGCTACCCTTTCATGACACCCAAAATCCACTGCCTGAAGCAGCCGTCTCACTCTGCCTAAAGATATGGCTGAGGCTAGCCCTCTTAATGAGTCCCTGGAAGGCCACCATACTTGGTTGGCGTGCCGCGTTCAGCTTGACAGGTCACAGGTTATACCGGCCCGATTTAGCCTCATGCCAATTTCCATTCATCTCAGTTGTTGGCACTCTGATGTTTTGGCCTAGCTTAAGTATTCATCCAAGAATGCTCTTCAAGGAGAAGTGGCCTAGGCTACAGCAGATAAGAGCAGGAACCTGAGAGCACAATTGTGGGAGAGAAAAATGGGAAAGCCAGAACAGACGTGGCAAAACTCAGAAGGGAAAGGACTATTTCAAGGTCAAGAGGGTAACCTGACTATCAGCCACTGCCTAGGGAAGCAAGTCAAGGCAGAAGCAGAGTGATAAGGGACACAGATGGCTCTGGGGGACTCATAAACAGACTCCTTAAACCCCCTGCATACTAACAACACACTCTCCAAAACTACAAAAATAAGTGCATTTGCTTGGCACTGGTGGTTGTGAGCAAGTCACAAAACTACATTTGAAGCTCTCTTCTGCAAATGATACATGGCACTACTATCATCATGGCTTAGATTTATTATCACAGTGTTAAAACTTTCAATATTCACAAGTGTACACCAGCAGAGTTGCTTAAAATAGTTCAGACAGCTAAATATTTGTCCTAGCTAAGTAGGTACAGTTGGCAAGCAAATTCCAAGATCAGGTTCAAAATCGATACATCGTGGAGGCATCTGTTTCTCAAAGCAAAAGCAGAAGTGGAGCATTTGCAGAAATTTTGGCAAGAAACTTAGGGGAAAGAGAAGGGGAGAAGCAAGCCGAGAAGGGGAAAGGCAGAAGCAAGTGTGTTGGAAGGGTTCCCAGAAGACGAAACTGAGCATAGAAGTTCGGAAGATATGAATAGTTGTCCACGTGAAACTTTTTGTATATTGCTCCTCTTTTAAAATGGGCTCTGCACTGTAACCATTTTCATAATCAAGCAAACAGAAGTGGGTCCTGCAACAAAATGTCGCACTGTGGGGTGTTCCTGTTCAGGGTTCCAGCCAGCTAGCCATGCCCTGTTCAGGATACTCCATCTCTTTCCCCCTCCCTCCTCCCAGTTTTCCATTCTTTCCTCCAACACTGAGTGAGCATTCTGTGGCCACTGAGTGTGCAAAGTCCTTACTGGGCTATTTAGGGGGGCTCGTTCCCCGCTTGTGTTTTTTTCTTTTCTTTTTTAAATTCTGCACACTTTGGGATTCTTCAAGCTTGCCAGTACCTCCCTCTTGTGTGTGGCCAGTGCCATTTTGGCAACATGATCCACACTTGGAGAATTAATTCACTATTAGTATATAGGATAGGTCCTATTGATCAGTGGGATGTACAAAGCCACAACTGAAGATAGGACTCCAACCATATCTAATCATAGTCTTGGGGTGCTTCCAGGCAAGGTTACTATTGTGCCAATGCCTTGACTCATTCATAGAATTTTACAGGGGATCCAGACGATGATGTCTTCCTCCCATGTTTTCCCACTGCATCTTCCATCTTTTGTCTTAGTAAAGAAAACTTGTTAAGGAGGGAGACACAGAAGAGCTTCACAAGATCTTTTGATTGGTAGTGCTAAGACCCCTCCATCTGAGACAGCCTTCCCAACCTGGTACCCTCCAGATGTTTTCGGCTACAACTCCCAGCATTCCTGACTATTGACCATGGAGCTGATAGGAGTTGATGTCCAAAACATCCAGAGAGCACCAGGTTGGGGAAGGATGGTCTGGAAGCACCCTTGGCTCAGTGCTGAAATGAAAGTGCACACCGCGCAGAAGTACGCCAAGGTACAGTTTGGAGGAAGACTGATGACAAAAAAGAAACCATTAGCGGAAAAGAATGGCCAGAGCATAGAAACAAGCATTTGTACGTTCATTGAAACATGCATGCATGCATGGATTCTGAGTATAAGCAAACCTGCAGAATTCCAATGTGAGGGGAGGACAACAGAATGCTGATGGTTAAAGCATCGACTAGCTTTGAGCCAGGATCCAAAGCAAGGGAAACCTAATAAAGGGCTCTGAAAAGGGGAGAAGGGGAAAAATCCCCAAAGCAATTGTTTGGAGGGAAAGCACGCTACACAGTCCATTACCAGGTACCAACCCTAGCAGTAAGTGAGGGTTCACACAGGGCAGCTCGAGATGTTTGGCAAAGGAAAAATAGTGCCCCCTCCATTTACAAAAGCTGACTTGACTGGTGTTTTTTTTCTTCAGCACTAACAATGGGACAGCATCCTCCAACACTCCTGAAGGCAGCAGCCTGGCTTCGGGACTGCAGGGCAGGCTGTGTGGCCCACAGCTCCCTCCTCCAACACTTTACTGCCACCTCCCAGTATCTGCTGCCTGCCTGAGGCAACCACCTCAATCCACTTAATGGTAGGGCCGGCCCTGGGGCCATATAAGACTCAAACTCAAGTCTAGCTGGAAGTGGCATTGGCCAGTGCTGGCTTTCCTGCAAATGAGAAGCATGGCAGGGTTGAAGGAGAAGAATAATTCCCAGCCCCAGAACCTTAAAAAGGGGTGATACATCCCATACAGTTGACCATTGAGCCTGTCAGTGTCTCCAAAACCACCGGAAGCCCACTTGCCTATGCCTCTTGCACAGCTTTGAAGGCAGGATGGAGGCCCTGCTGGTTAGGGCTATGCTGGTTAGGGCTGATGGGAGTTGTAGGGCAAAACGTCTGATGGGTCATAAGTTGCCCACCGCTGCTTTATAGATAGCAATAGAAAGAGATGGTCCAGGTCCTTCAGCCTGCTGATCAGAGATACCTCCTCCTTCCACCCACTTATAGGAAACCACAACAACAGCCCCACGGTGGGCACCAGCTTGTATGGCATCTACATCTCCACTTTCATTTTTTAAAAGGGATGGGCTTTCATGCCCTCGCAGGTACAGAGAAGACTTGGACACCATACTGGCAGCTCAGAAGAGAAATAAGAGTCCCAAAATTATTACAAAAATCCTAAATTGTTGCGAGTTTTTTGTACTTGCAGCATTGGCATCTTCTACACTAGCCAGGTGTCTATGACCTAGTTTTCACTGAGGTTGTAACCTTGTGTCTCTGCTATACCATTTCAGATTGCAGGTGGGTGGCTCTTGTGATCTGAATGCTCCTATGCACACGTTCCCTGCACATAGAAAACTAGCATGTCAGGGAGAGGTCTAGGCGAGAATCCTGCTTCCTGACATCATTTTTATGTGTGCAAGGGGAATTCGTTTTGTGTGGAAGAGCATTCAACTATATGCTCAGGGCTGACAGGTTTGAAGGCGGGCATGTGGAAAGTGTCCTCTGGTGTGCTGCGTCTTCTGTCACTGGGTCCTGGCAGGCTTACCTGGCTGTGGGGGCAGCAGGCCAAGCAGGCAAAAAAAAAAAAAAATTAATGTGCCAGGCCAATAATTACAACAACAGCAACAACAACGAGGCAGCGGCAGGGTGGCATCAGCAGTGGGCCCTGCCTGTGCACTGAGCACTGGCGGCTGCCCAAGAATGGTGGGTATTGACACCAACCCTTCATGTGTCCCTGTCTTTGAGTGCTTAGGGCTGTGGAGAGTGTCATGTCATTTCTTCACCATCAGTGATTTCCTTTTGTCATTCATCTGTGCTGCTGTCTAATGTCTTGTATACTTTCCTAATGCCACAACAAGGTCAGTTGCAATGTAGCTGTTGTCTCTTCTCCCCCTGCCATCACACCACCAGGGGATAAATTATTCAGAAGTAACTTAGACCTTTATTTTGTGTATGTGTGTGGGGAAAAAAACTGTCTTAACAGTGGTGCTGGGAATTTTGGTGGTGCTGTGAATCCATTCTGGGCTTCAGTCAGAACTATAAAGGAGATATCCAAGGTGCTGAACCCCCAACATAGGTTTGGCAGCTTGGAGAGCTCCTTTAGAGTTCTGGCTAGTTCTGACTGAAACCCAGAATGGATTGGTAGCCCCATTGAAATCAGAGCCACCAGCCCACACTACGTCTTAACACTCAAAGCATCACATCTCGTGACGTTTATGTATTGCACAAGGAGCAAGATAAAGCATGTAGCAAACATCTAAAATAACTTTTAACCTTTCATATAAAGAATGGCAAAAATAAGTGGCTTGGAAGCTTCTGCTTTTAAAAAAAACCACACAGCTCAGCGTAATCAAAAAGACTTGGTGTTATCTTCTATTGATTTCATTGGCAAGTCTCCAAGATTTCCTGCCTAGTAGTGCCTAGATGGCTCACTCAGTGTGCTACTCTATTCTTAGACTGAGCTCCTATGCAATATTTGACTGTTAAAGAAAAGTGAATTCTTTAGTACAAGTTGCTCTCTCACACACATATATATAAAAGTGAGAAGGCCCACAGGTGGGCTTGCGGGAGGGTGGGGGGAGGGTTGTAAAGGCTGAAAAAGGATTAAAGTGGAAATCCAAAGTGCATTTGCCTCGGAGTAAGTAAACATGTATAAGATGGTGCTGCAATTTTGCGTGTATGTGCAAAAATGTGTGCTACTTGATAGGATATTATCTTCTACATAGCTGTTGTGCCAGGTTCCCTAGAACAAACACAAAACACTTATTTCCTTGTTCAAAATTATTTGGCTCCCCAAAGAAAATGTACAATCTTTACGCAATTGGATTCCATCAATTTGGCCTAAGATGTTGTCGCCCACATTTTTTTTAGCCCATCTTATTTTATGAATAGTGGGATGAAAATAGTTGAATATCTGTTTTTGATGTCAGACATGCACCATCATTAAAAAAAGAAGAAGTCCCAAATCAAACCAGAACGAGTAGCTTGCAATTCACAAGTAGTCCAGTTTCTCCAACGGAGTCTTAAAAAACAGGGCATTGTTTCATGAGATTCAGGAAGGTGGTGAGTTTTTTCTTCTGGTTTTCCTACGTCCCCAAGATCGAAAATGACACCGTCATGGAGCTTACCGCACAACACGCAAAGCAATTGCAAATTTCCCCTTTCGTGCCAAATCTTGAATCCACGAGAACGTGGGAGCACCGTGCTCTCCGTTCAGGTTGCCACTTCCGTGCCTCAATTCTCCCCCTCCCCCATCTCGTATGTGCTGGTATCTGTGCGTGTGCACAGACATGCACGCGCGCGCACACACGCACACGTTGCTGCAATCTGCACATTGGACCGATGTGCCTTTGGGGGCTGCTCTCCCCAGCATAAGCAGCATGTGCCTGTGTAAGTGGCATGATGTCCGAAGTCTACTTCTAGAGAGGTACCATGCGTGCTACACACTCGGCCGCAACAGAGCCGACTGCGCCCCTCCTCCGAAACTCCGACTGAGGAGCATCCGCGAACCGGGGCGCATGATGTTGATGCTCCGGCCATGGTTGGAACACACACACGGAGAAGGAGGGCGGGCTGGCTGGCGGGCTGGCTGGCTGGCGCTCAGGGAGCGCCGGGCTTCGCCTCCGTCCCCGGCGCTCTCCGCCTCCTCGCAGCACCAGCCGCGGCACGCTCCCCACCCCGCGCGGCTGCCTCCGGCTCTTCCGGCAGCGCTGCCCAGGCTCGACACGGCAAGCGCAGCCCTGCGGGAGGCAGCGCTGCCCGGAGAGACGTGGCGCCCTCGCAACCTGACAAAGGCTTTGGCGGTCGGGGATGGCCCCCGCGCCCCTCCCGATGCCCCCGCTGGCCCTGCGGGCAGCTCGGGGGCCCTGCGCTGGGCCACGCATGCCGCGCAAGCCCGCGCTTACCTGAGGGCGCCGGCTCGGCGTCAGGCTGGCTCCGGCTGCATCTCCTTCTCCGTCACACCGCTCCGAGCGCCATGTTCGCCGCGGCGTGTCGCTGGGCAGACAGGCGGCGGAGGCAGGCGAGGAGGCACCGCTCGGCGGCGGCGGCGGCGGCGGCTGCTGCTGCCGCCGCCGCTACATCCGGGCTGCCGCCGGCCGGAGCTCGCTCGAGGCCGCCTCACGGTGGCCGCGCGCCGAGATGCTCCGCGGCGCCGGCCCGGAGGCGACGAGCGCAGCCAGAAACGCCTCCTGAGCGCGGGGGAATACAGAGCGGGCGTGCTCCCGGGGGATTTGTGTCACAGATCTCTCTTCCCCGCCCCTTTAATCCGCTGCGATGGATGGATGGATGGATGGATGGATAGATAGATAGATAGATAGATAGAGATAGATAGATAGATAGATAGAGATAGATAGATAGATAGATAGATAGATAGATAGCCAGCCGCAATGATACCCAAAGAGGAGGTGCTTTCGCTCTTCTGCGTTGCAAAGTGGTTGCATTATGATGCCGATGCTCTGTTGTGGTTAAACATAACTGGGGGGGGTGGGTAAGAAACTCTTGATCTAGTTGATCAGAATTGCTGATTCAATCGCAGGTCACAACAAATCCTGTCTTTTTTGCATGCTACTTCTAATGGATTTTAAATGTTTATCCTCCTCCTCCTCCTCACCATCCTGGGATGGCTCGGTGTTTACACCCCCCAGTCCTTCCTCCACCGTATAAGTACTATTTAGCATTCATTCAGTGCTCTCCTTGAGTGCTCACATACATGGTCTACGTAGTCTTTGCAATCAGCCTTGTAGAGCAGACCAGTGTTATTTCGCCATTCTTATGGATGATGGAAGAACGGTTAAACTGAATGGTTGGACTGAGGTTGCATAAAACTATTCAGGCTGCAGTCCTGTAGATCCTGACCTGGGAGTAAGTCCTTTTGAACCCAATGAGAGGTCAGGTCAGACTTTCCATAAAGATGTCCCATTTATTATTATTTATTCTATTATTACAATTGGATCCCACCCATCTTCCAAGAAGCCTGGGGCATTGTACATCACTGTCCGCCCCCCCCCCCCGACAACTGTATCATCACAACAAACCTGTGAGGTAGATCAGGGTGATGGTAACTGGCCCAAGGTCACGTGGTTAACTTGATGATGGATTTGAACCCAGGTCTCCCTGGGTTTAGCCCAGTAGTCAAATCACTCACTATACCACATTAGCTCTCCTGTTCTTTCAAATGGCCACAGAAATGCATTGGGATGTATTGTGATTCTGCAACCTGTCTATTTTAAAACACAAACCAACGGGTGGAAATACTGAACAATCATCTCTAGGAAATATCCCTCTGAATGGCCATGGACATCCTTTAGAAAGGACTGGAATCCTGCACACTGCGCTGTAGGACTCCCAATGGATTTCTGTGGTCATTTGGGAGGGCTAAGCAATGATATGGTTTGACACAAGGCTTGAAACAGAGCAGTGTGCAGGATCATGACCCATTCTAATGCATTTCCAGCATCCATTGGTTTAAAGCATTGCAAAGGCCATTCAGAAACTCAGGTGTATTGCCAGGACCAGAAGAAACTGATGCATTTCAACAGCCATTTGGTATCATTCCTTAGGATATGGATGAGCCTTGATCTCCTGTGCCTTGTAGCATTTCATGGGCCTAATTGGAGCCCATTGTCAGGGTGGAAACTGAGCCGATAGAACCCCAGAGCTGTTCTGATTCTGAGGAGGAACAGCAATCCGTGGGAGAGGAGCCAGCTCATCCCTCACAGGCACAGCAGCTGGCAGAGATTCCTCCTGCCAGCATTTCTGGGATAGATAGTGACCCTGGCAGTGAGAGAGCACTGGAGGGGGGCTTGCTGGATGCTCGACGCCGATGCCGGGAGCGCCGACAGCTGGAGGGCGTGGAAAGGAGGCGTAGCGCCTGTTTGGCATGCAAGCAACGGTCGCGTCCCGAGGACCGAAGGGAAAGAGGGAGGATCTCTCCCTAGCCCATAAATTCAGGGTCTTTCCGTGATTCTCCTTCAAACAGGGACCAACTGCCTAACCCGGAGCATAGGCTACTCTGCTGTTCCTTGCTTAGTCGCTGGTGATTAGCATCTGAAAGAGTCATTAAGTTATAAAAGGATTAAAGCCTTGAAAAGAATCCTTTTGTCTGTGTCTTGAGTTGGCTATTGGAGTAGACTGAAAGAGGCCGCCAGGCCACTCCTGACACCCATGAGATCTGAAGAGGATTCACCAGCCTCAAACAGAACTAAAGGACAGGAGGGAGGATTTGCAAAGTTAATGCAGTAGTCAGTGATGTAGTGAAGGGTGTGTGTGTGTGGGAGAGCAGCTCCAGGAGTTTTTTCAGAACAGGAGCAATGATGCCAGAGCACCAGGATACATGACAGACCCCACTTGGTCTGGCAAGTGAATGAGGTGATAACGAGGCTTTCAAGTTTTACTCCTGCTTGTGACATTAGCACAGAGAAAGAGGCCAGCCCACTGTTTCATGACTGTCAGCTGATCTTAATAAATTGGGTATTCCGCTTGTAATGATGCTCATTGGTGTGTTGTGCATAGGATCATTTTCGGACTCTCCTTGCAGGTGAGGCTATAGGGGCTCACATGATGAGCTCCCGCCCTTCAAAATGTACTACCGCAACACTGGCAGTAGTAGATCTATGGAGCATGTCACTGCATGGCTCATTGCCACAGCTAATGCACATCGATAGGCTTAGGCTCTTCATCCGTCCCATCAGTTTGGAACAGTACTATTGAGATCATACACCGATGGTCAGCAGACAATTGCATCCAAAGGCTTCTGCTTAGCTCAGTTGTGGGCCAGGCTTTTGGTCTCCCTTGAAAAATAAGGGGAAGCTTCTAAGGGTGCAATCCGATCAGGATAGTCAGCCGCCTCCAAAGTCAGAGGCAGCTGACTATCCTATGAAGGGCAGGCAGAGCATGGAGGGGATCCTCTCCTTTGCACTCTGCCCTCCCTGCTTTTGTGACTAGATGGCCAGTTTTGACTGTCTAGCTGGGCCTTGTTGGAGTGGGAGCCAGGGAGGCCGTGCAGTGCATAGGAGGATGTGTAGGTGGCTTCTGAAGTTCCCTGCCCACCCCCAGGAACACCCCCTATTTGCCCGCTCCACACTCCATTTCCAAGCACAAAGACCGATAAGAATCACGCCAGCCATGAGACGGTGATGGAGGGGGCAGGGAGCGCGGTTCCTGACAGTGGTCAGAGTGGTGGCTCTGACCTCAGTTCCCGGAAACTGAGAAGTCCTATGGCCCTCTAGACACTATCTAGTGGGCCACAGGATTGCTCTCCCCAGTGGGGCTGGGCAACATGTGTGCCCCCCCCCCCCAGGTATTTTGGCCTACAACCCCTGTCATCCCAGACAATTGGCTATGCTGGCTTAGGGCAGACTGGAGTCATAGGCCAAAACATCTTGATGGGAATCAGGCTGTGCAGGGTTAAATTCTTTTTTAGTTGTTCTTAAGAGAAGCCCAAAATATAGAGAACTCAAGAGAAAAGAAGAGGAGAAGACATTCTAAATGTGCCTTAAAACTCATGGCAACTTCAACATCCCTTGGAACCTGGTTCATGATTTTTCATAAACATTCAAGAACTGGCAACAAATTCATACTAGCTCAGTCAAGGTGAGAGGGAGTTTACATAAGTGTTGCTGCTTATATATGCATATAGAGAAGCAGTTTGTGGCTATTTTCTCTCCACTTTTAAAACTGAGCCACATTACAGCTGCTGCCACCCACATCTTCTCAAAACCCTTTTTTTGGAATTATTTAGCCACTGTCATATTGTCTAAATCACACCTCTGAATGAGGCCTTATTGAAAACTTTTAAGATAATTTAATTCCATCAAGGCTTTATATATCCAAACACACACACACACACACACACACACACACACACACACCCTGCCCCCACACTGTAGAATCAGTGCTGCTTTGTTGTTTTGTTGTTTTTAACTGGCTTATGTTTTTAAATGTCTGTGCCTCTGTTAGATAATCCAGATTGCTCCCCCTGTGCCTACTCCAGAGTAAAACTGAAAATAAGACAGAGCTGTTTAAAGACACATGTTTAAAGTAATTTCTGGGTTGGCCGTAATAAGGCAGTGCGTCCACTGAAAGAACTGCAGGCTGGACTGGGTGACAAAGAGGTGCCACCGAGGCAGGAGTACAGTCAGCTGACTCAGTATGCAATCAGGTGACCCAGGGAACCAATGCAGCTCCACCTGGCCCTATATAAAGCCTCTGCTCTTTCTGCCTGGGCATCTTGCCTCCTAGCTGAGGGACTGAGTTCTGCTCTCTGCTACCCCCTCCCGTGGAACATGGCTGTTTGCCTCTGGTGCAGCTGCCTATAAGCTGATGCCTTAGGACCTGACCTTCTGCCTGCCTCATGCTACGGTTCTTGTCTCTGGTCTGTCCCTCAGTAGCTGTCCCCTCTGGAGCCTGACCTTTGCCTGTCTTAAGTCATGCTACTTGCCTCTGGCCCCAGCCCAGCAGCTGGCTTGCTCCCTCCCAACGTTGGGGCCCTGACTGTGTGATCACTTCGGATGCTGACCCTCGGTAACCCCGGATACACTGTTCCTTGCTTAGGAGTCTCTTGGGAAACACTTGCACAAATACGATTTCCAGTGGAGGCTGGTGGCTCTGATTTGGGCGGGGCTGTAAATCCATCCTGGCTTTCAGTCAGATCCAGCCAGAACTCTAAAGAAGCTATCCAAGGTGCTGAACCCTGTCCCCAAAATGGGATTGGCACCTTGGATGGCTTGTTTAGAGTTCTGGCTGGTTCTGACTGAAAGCCAGGATGGATTCCACAGCCCCACAAGATTGAAGCCACCAGCTTCCACTGATGATTTCCTCAAAGGCTGAAGCAATGTCTTTTCTAGGCACCCGGCATCATTGATTAACAGGCAGATTATTCTGCTGCTTATCTCTGGATTATCCTGGCAGACTAGAAGAATATATATGAAAAGCATTGCAAGAACAGATAAAACAGTATGAGTTGTACACAAGCCCCCAGTATGAGCTTTTGTAGCTCCTCTCTTAGCAGACTGCACAAGGATGCAAAATATTTTGAATGCATAGAGTGATGCTGATTTCCTGTTCTGATGGCCGAAACCAGGAGCATCTCTACATCAGCCTAAAATCCTGCATTTAAAACAGGGCTTTCTGCTTCTGTTTTAAATGCACGATTACGACAGACTCTCTTTGCACTTGCTTCCTTTCCCCCCTCTCCTTTCCCCCTCCTTCTCCCCTTTATCTGAGTCTTCCATATGTTTCATTATACAGCCGTTAGATAGTGCTGTGGCCTAGCTCCTCTTCTAGCAACTTTTCATTTTCCAGGGTGGGAACTCAAGCGATACACAAGCGGGGTAATTTGATAGCTCATTATCACCAATCTCTTAAAAAACAGAATAAAGGTCATTTAGTGCAGGAGAGGCCCTGGAGTTTCATGACTTCATCTAAAGGGCCCACAAACTTCCATGAGTGAGCAATCTCAATAGCAGGATAAAAGCTCCATGTGAAGGAGCCCCAGGTATGTTGAACCTCTTTCAGCCAGAGGGCAGAATGACATTTCGGAGAAGCTCTCAGGGTTTGTATTTGAGTGGTAGGTGGAGCCAAAGACCAAAGGGGCAGGGCAGACCAAAAATAGCAGTATATTTTAGCTTAAAGCTCTTACAGTAACTCAGAGTAAGAGCTTTAAGCTAAGCTAAGCAACTAAGCCTTCAGAGAGGCATTTCAGCTTTTTAGAATCAGAAACGAACCATGCAAAAGCTGGAAAATCACGGAATGATTAGTAGCCAGGGAAAGGGGGTGTGGCCACAAAATGGGTGTGGCCATTTGAGAAAATTTGGAGAGCCAGATTGGGAGCGGAGGAGGTCCAGATTCAGCCCACAGGCCTGAGGCTCAATACCCCTGACTGAAATCCAGCAGGGTCAAAGTGACAGATCCATGGCTGGATGCTGTTGCGCACTGGCGCATGAGGTTGTAGGCTTCTGTAAAATGCAGCAGAAGCATCCAGTCATATGTTCTATTGAGTCAGCAGAATTCAAGGGACAAGGGCCAAAACTGGGTGGAACTCAGGCACCACAGCAAACCTTCAGATTACTGTATGATACACATGTCATCCCAATATAAATTGAAACTTGTTTTTTGTCAGCAAAAGTTAAAGTTATTAAAATAACTTTATCTTCTTGGCAATGCTCTTATAAAATATTTGGTATCACTGGGCAAAAAATAAATACAGGCAAGGCATCTGCATTATCAGAAGCAGCATGCTCAGTGATCTGAAGCAATGGAAATTGTGAAGTACATATAACTAACACTCTGCAAGCTATTCACCCGAGAAAAGTACAGTTCCATAACTCCATCAGTGTAGCAAGTTTTTCCAAGGCAGTTTTTTTTTAGAATCTGGAGTATTCCCTATTGTAAGATTCACGCCATGCTTGGTTCCCCTTTTTGAAAGCAATTGGCTTAATCTTAATTGGCGTTGTGAAGCCCTCCACTTTCATACCTGACAAGCTTTCAGCTGTTGAGAAGCTGGGAAACAATTGCCACGCGGCCGCCATTCGCAAAGCAGGACAAATGGCACCAGGTAAGTGCTCCGTTTCGTGTGCCTTTCGCGGGGTTGTGGGGCGGGGGGGCTTCGTTCCGCCACGGATTTTGGGGGGCCGAATGCACTGGCATTCAGCCTCGCTGAGATCCGTGGCGGAATTCTCTGACATTCCTAGAAGACAGAAACAAAATTCAAAGTGATCTTGATAGACGGGAGCGCTGGGCAGAAAAAAACACAATGACATTTAATAGGGATAAATTTGCCATATCAGAGAACCATTCCACACATGCCGTTTTCCAACATGGAGGTAAACCCCTGATAGGAAGTATATTCTGTAACCTTGGCCCAAGGATATCCTTTAGAGCCACCTTCCCCGACCTGGTGCCCTCCAGATGTTTTGGATTGCAACTCCTGGAATTCTTGACCATTGGCCTTGCTGGCTGGGGCTGATGGGAGCTGAAGTCCAAACCGTCTGAAGAAAAAGAAGCTTTCTGGGCTGGTGTGAAAAGAGCAAAGTCTGGTAGCATATTAAAGGAGAAGTGGTCAATGTCTACAGATCTGGGGGTCAATCCCTGCCCCCTGGAACTCATCAAGAACTGCATCCCTGCCCCACTGCCAAATTTGCCACCAAAATGTGGTGTTGTGGCAGCAAAAAAGGGGCCAGTTGTTCTTTAACAATGGCTCTTTTGGCTGCCGCACTGTTGGATTTTGGTGGGGAAATGCAGTTTGTTCTATTGAAAATGAGGGGAAATTGCCCCCTTTTTGCTGCCACACTGCCAAAGTTCAGTGGTGAATGCAGCAGTGGTGGTGGTCACAGCAGTGGGGGACACAAAAAAGACTGGTGGTAGGGTCATGTGTTGCCACCCCTGTCTTAAAGGGTGACAGTGTTATTGTGGCTTGAGCTTTTGTTGGCCAGAGCCAGCTTTGTCTGATGTATGAAGAGGTCGGAGGAAGATACAGAGCAAAAATGTACAAAGAAGCTAGTCAATTTAACTCTGTATATTGCTGTGGCACACGTATCTTTTCCAACCTTTTGGCTTCACTCTGTTTAAAAAAAAAAAAAAAACTTTCTTTCTTTCTTTCTTTCTTTCTTTCTTTCTTTCTGTACTCAGGGTTATATACAGCTACTTAAATCATCGCTATGCATCTGAGAAAGCAGGCTCTGGCCCATGAATGCATATGCCACAATAACAGAGCAATCTTCTGTATGCCTACTCAGAAGTAATCCCATTGAATTCAATAGGGGTTACTCCCATGTCAGTGAATACAGGATTGAACAGCACACCACAACCTGGAGCCTTCCAGTTGTGTTGAACTTCATCTCCCATCATCCCCAGCCAGCGTGGCCAATGGTGAGGAATGCTGGGAATTGTAGTCCAGAACATCTGGATGATACCAGGTTGGGAAAGGCTGATTTTGAAGGTAACACAACACTTGTTTGCGGCAACTGACAAACATGGCTACCCCCTCTGGAATTTAGGGTGGTGTTGTGGTAAGGCTGATGTGGTTATGCATATGAGTTTCTTTCTGTAGCCTCTGGTTTATGCTGGAATTGTTCATGAATAGGCTTGGATAGTGAGAATAAATGTTTAGCAATATTCTTTATAAGATGCAATTACACTGGTTTTAATGAGCGTATAAATTATTGTTCAGGTTGGTCTCATGTTGCTTGAGTTTACCTCAAGAATGGCCACGGGGCGGGGGGGGGGGGCTTTGTGCACTGTTTGTTTGGCTTGCCTGCTAATTCAGTGCACAAGAATTCAGTGTACAAGAAGGTGTAGCAGAACACCTTTATGACTAAAATGGCACCACAACTAAATGCCCCCCTACTACACACACTTCTCCTTTTCTCCTTTTATCACCTGGTGGAACAACACTTGCATGGTCTCCATTGTGGTGTTCAGGATAATAAGAGAATGTTCACCTTCAGAGCTGCTCAGTCTCCTTAAGATGGGCTGCTGATCTTGGGGAGTTACTTGTTGTTTTCTCCCTTCAGGCTCCTAAATGTGATGGGTTACGAAACAAACTTCAACATCAGCAAGACTGAAGTCATACGACCCCCTAAACTTTGGAAGCGCCCCCCGCCCCCCTTACTTAAACCAGAAAGGGAGACCAAACTGAAATGTAGTACATCTTGGTAGTGTGACCGGTGGTATTTAAGGCTCAGAGATGTGAGGCAGGGATTGGAGAATTTTGTGTGGTGCACATTTTTAGGCAAACCAAGTTAATTTGCATTCCCTGAACAAATATGTAGAACATTATAGTTATCCTTTGGATTTCACACTTCTCTGAATGCTGTGGTTCAATTCTTGACTCAAAAACTGTACAAAACTGTGTATTTTAGGGAGGAAAGGTGTACAATTTCAATGTTATTTTTGTGCGTCTTAAAAAAAAGAAATCTCAGAAAACAGGATGGAACACACTTCTGACTGAACACATGTGATCCATCTATCAACAATTTGAGTTGGACCAAAACCCCTTTAAAGAAAAGCCGTGTGAGCAAGCGCTCTGTCGGAGAGAAAGAGGAATTTTATACCTTATTAATAAAGAAGAAAGCACAGATTTATAGACCCATAATTATATATTAAAAGCTAAAACAAAAGCACACACTTATTATCTCCTTGTTCTTTGACACTGAGCCAAGACAGTTGCCTTGGTTTCCCAGAAGCTGCATATTGTATAATTTCAGATTTGGGGTTGTTAAAGCATCTTGGTGACCCAAGAGCCCAAGTTCTACAACTTGAAGCAAAAATAATTGGTAAAAATCCAGCCTAAGTCTTACTTAGGGTTGACCCATTGAAATGAATGGGACTCGTGTTAGCCATGACTGACCTAAGTCCCATTAATTTCAATGGGTCTGCTCTAAGTGGGACTTATGTTGGATTTAACCCCACGTTTGTCTCTCAGACAGGAAGAGATGGCGCCAAGCATAAAAGACTCTGAGTTGCCCACCGTCCTCCTCAGTTCTGTTCCTCACCATATAAAGGTAAAAGGTAAAGGTGTCCCCAACCAGTCGTGTCCGACTCTAGGGTGCGGTGCTCATCCCTGTTTCTAAGCCGAAGAGCCAGCGCTGTCCGAAGACGCTTCCGTGGTCATGTGGCCGGCATGGCTGAACACCGAGGTGCACGGAACGCTGTTAACTTTCCTGCCGAGGCAGTATCTATTTATCTACTTGCAATTTCTTGCTTTCGAACTGCTAGGTTGGCAGAAGCTGGGACTGAAGACGGGAGCTCACTCCGTCATGCAGCACTCGGGTCTCGAACTGCTGACCTGCCGACCTTCCAGTCTGCAGCTCAGCGTCTTAACCACTAAGCCACCACGGCCCCTTCCTCACCATATAAAGACAGCCTAATCTTGGGAGAGATGGATGATGTCAAACCATGTGGTTCCCGGAGCTAAATTTGTTCTCATACCCATGGGCAGGTGCAGCGTTTTCACCAAGGATTTCAATTATGGGGAGGGGGGTGAACTCTGAGGGCTGTGAGGGGTGAGAACCTTCACCCTTGGTAAATGTGAGCTAAGGCCATTGGTGCAGGGGTAAATCTTGAAGTGCAGGCAGTCATCATGACCATGCCCATCGCCACATCCTCAAGGAGGGTCTAAAAAGTAGGCTGCTGTGTTGATCCAGTATCGGCTGCAGGTTTTTGAGGGCCTTTGGGCCAGGCACCTTCAATCAATGGGCCCCCTCCCTCAGTGAGCCTGCCTTCTCACCACCACTGTCACCAGCTGCTATTGCTCCCCATCTGCTTTCCCATCACTGCTACTACTTGCTTACCTGGCAGGCAGAGGGCAAGGCGGCAGGGGCATCTGCTGCGCCTCCTTCTCACCACCACCACTGCCTGGACCAGAGCGAGAGGCAGGTGAACAGGCAGGTTGCAAGGGGAAGAGCAGCAGCAGCCTCATGGGGCTGTTGTCTGTGGGGGCCCTGCTGGGGTGGGGGCCCTCGACCGGTGTGCAACGATGCCTACCCTGGATGCGGGCCCTGTGTTGATCCGTATCGACAAGCCAGTTCTAGTAGTTTTCATCTCCACCAGGAGCATCTTTTGTAAAGCTAATGGGTCTTAGCTGTGCATTCAAGACCTGGCCACCCCAGAATAATTTGTATTGGGGAACAATATGTCGTCGCTGGGAAATTTCATTTCCTGCCAGCTACTGTGAGGACAGCAGCTAAACTCAGAGGGAAGAGGGAAGCCAGAACGGGTGGGGGTGGCACATGACATCAACATCCCTGCTAATAAAATGTGCTGGCGCCGTGTCCCTGTGCGCACTGGCTCCGCTACACCACAGACTAAGGCTGCGTGGCACCCTAGTAAAAAAGTGAAAAATGTTTCACAGTCATGACCACTTCAATAGATTCAGCCTAGGTTTTAATTAGAGTTAACTGCATTTACATATTTCTAGATTCTTTCTTGTAATTTTGCCCAGCTCTGCTAATGCATTTTGGGAATGCAGTGCATTCATTTTTAGTTGCTTCTTGTGAGTCCAATACTCTCGGCCCTTCCATTTATACGTTCGCTCATTTGCCTGATCAGGCAGGAGGCAACTTCTTTCAGAACATAAAGTTATGTTCACTGATGAGAGAGAACACTGAACTGTAGTGGTTGTGTTTGGAAACATGCAAAGATGAATTCCTACTTTGTTTATTACAGGAAACGAAGCATCAAGATCACATTGAAATGAAATTATTTTCAACTAGACAATGACAATGCTGCATTTGATAAATTAGTGGGGGTGGGGGTGTTCAAAGAATTTAAGGTGTATGTGTAGGGGATTCCCTGGTCAAATTAATAGTAAAATTATCTGGCCTCAAATAATGGTAATATTGATTATCATTTCACGTTGCCTATCATAGAATCATAGAATAGTAGGGTTGGAAGGGGCCCACAAGACCGTAGAGTCCAACCCCCTGCTCAGTGCAGGAATCCAAGTCAGAGCATCCCTGACAGATGGCTGTCCAGCCTCATCTTTAATGCCTCCAGTGTGGGAGAGCCCACCACCTCCCTAGGTAACCAGTTCCACTGTCGTATTGCTCTAACAGTCAGGAAGTTTTTCCTGATGTTCAGCCGGAATCTGGCTTCCTGTCACTTGGGCCCATTATTCCGTGTCCTGCATACTGGATAATCGAGAAGAGATCCTGGCCTTCCTCTCTGTGATTGTCAGGGTGGACACTGAGCCCATAGAATCCCAGAGTAGTTCTGATTCTGAGGAAGAGCAGTCGCTCCTGGGAGAGGAGCGCGCTCCTCTTTCCAGGGCCAACAGCTGACGGAGATTCCTCCCACCAGCATTCCTAGCTTAGATAGCAGTCCAGGGAATGACAGAGCGCGGGAAGCAGACTTGATGGACGCGCAACGCCGACGCAGAGAGCGGCGCCAAATGGAGGGCGCAGAAAGGAGGCGTAGTGCCCGGTTGGTGCGCAAACAATGGCTGTGCCCAGAGGATCCAAGGGAAAAGAGGAGGGACTCTCCCTAGTCCTTAAGTTCAGGGGTCTGCCAGTAATTCCCTTTCAAACGGGGACCAACTGTTCCAACTTAGGGCATAGGTACTCTGCTGCTCATATCTAGTTGCTAACGGTAGAGTTGTTAAGTTGTAAAAGAGGAATAAAGCTTTGAAAAGAATCCATTTGTCTGTGTCTGGACTTGGCTACTGGATTAGACTGAGAGAGGCCTCCAAGGAGCCCTTGACAGTGACAACCTTTCCAGTACTTGAAGAGCGCTGTCGTATCTCCCCTCAGTCTTCTCTTCTCAAGGCTAAACAGGCCCAGTTCTTTCAGTCTCTCTTCATAGGGCTTTGTTTCCAGTCCCCTGATCATCTTTGTTGCCCTCCTCTGAACCCTCTCTGCATCCTTCTTAAATTGTGGTGCCCAGAACTGGACACAGTACTCCAGATGAGGCCTAACCAGTGCTGAGTAGAGGGGAACTAGTACTTCACGTGATTTGGAAGCTATGCTTCTATTAATGCAGCCCAAAAGAGCATTTGCCTTTTTTGCAGCCACATCGCATTGTTGGCTCATATTCAGCTTGTGATCAACAACAATTCCAAGATCCTTCTTGCTTGTAGTGTTGTTGAGCCACATATCCTCCATCTTGTCAATGTGCATTTGGTTTCTTTTTCCTAGGTGCTGAACTTGGCATTTATCCCTATTAAATGTCATTCTGTTTTTTTCTGCCCAGCGCTCCAGTCTATCAAGTTCACTTTGAATTTTGTTTCTGTCTTCTAGGGATGTCAGAGAATTCTTGCATGGATCTCAGTGAGGCCAAATGCCAGTGCATTCGGCCTCCTGAAATCCGTGGCGGAACGAAGCCCCCTGCCCCACCACCCCGCGAAAGGCACGCGAAATGGAGTACTTACTGGTGCTGTTCGCGCTGCTTTGCAAATGGCGGCCGCATCTGCGGCTGCCATTCGCTTCCCCATTTTTGCCGTGATCGGCTACGTAAATACTTACGTAGCCTATCACAGCTAACACAGGGATGCCATTTGCATCCCTGCGGAGCCCGTGATAGGCTACATAAATATTTATGTAGCCTATCACAGCAAAAAAAGGGAACGAAAATGGCTTCCCTGTAGCCGCTGCCATTTGCGCCCCTGTTTTTTTGCCGTAATACGCTATGTAAATATTTACATAGCCTATCACGGAGAAAGACAGGGGTGCAAATGGCGGCCGCTACGCCATTTGCACCCCTGTTTTTTTGCTGTGATAGGCTACATAAATATTTACATAGCCTATCACGGCAAAAAAACAGGAACACAAATGGCGGCCATCGTAGCTGCCACCATTTGCGTCTGCAGGCTCCGCATGCCTGCGAATGCACCTGGCCGGTGGCTCCACGGAGATGCTGCGGAGCGGAGCCGGCCGGGTTAGGATTTTGGGGGGAGGTGCAGAGTGCCTTCCCCCCACTGCGAATCACCCCCTTTGAAAAGGTAAGTGACTTTCCACATCCCTACTGTCTTCCAAGGTATTAGCTATTCCGTCCAATTTTGTGTCATCTGCAAATTTGATCAGCATTCCCTGCACCTCCTCTTCCAAGTCATTAATAAAAATGTTGAAGAGCACTGGGCCCAGGACTGAGCCCTGCGGTACCCCACTCGTTACCTCTCCCCAGTTTGAGAAGGTCCCATTGATAAGCACTCTCTGAGTCCGATTCTGTAGCCAACTGTGGATCCACCAAATCCTTGTTTCATCTAGCCCACTTTGAGCTAGTTTGCTCATCAGGATATCATGGGGCACTTTGTCGAAAGCTTTGCTGAAGCTGAGGTATATTATGTCCACAGCAATCTCACAGTCCACAAGGGAGGTTACCTGATCAAAATATGAGATCAGATTCATCAGGCAGGATTTGTTCTTAACAAATCCATGTCGGCTTTGAGTAATCATTACATTGTTTTCAAGGTGCTTCCAGATGGATTGCTTTATCATCTGCTCCAGAATTTTCCCAGGGATTGATGTCAGACTGACTGGTCCGTAGTTCCCAGGTTCCTCCTTTTTACCCTTTTTGAAGATAGGGACAACATTAGCCCTCCTCCAGTCATCTGGCACTTCCCCCGTCCTCCATGATTTCTCAAAGAGAATAGACAGTGGTTCTGAGAGCTCTTCTGCCAGTTCCTTTATTACTCTAGGATGCAGTTCATCTGGCCCTGGAGATTTGAACTCATTCAATGTAATGAGGTGTTCCTTGACCATATGCCTATCAATCTCAAGCTGCAATCCTGCTCCTTCAGCCTGTGCTTCACCTTTTCCAGGGGTCTCATAGACCCTCTTTTGGGAGGAGACAGAGCCAAAGTAGGAATTGAGCACTTCTGCCTTGTCTTTGTCATCTGTTATCATTTTGCCATCCTTATTTAATAGCTGAGCCACCATTTCTTTCCTCTGTCTTTTACTATGGACATATCTGAAAGAAAGCCTTTTTGTTGCTTTTAGCATCTCTCGCTAACCTCAGCTCATTCTCACCTTTAGCCTTCCTGACACCATCCCTGCAATTCTGTGCTACCTGCCTGTACTCTTTCTTTGTAGCTTGGCCTTTCTTCCACTACCTATACATGTCCTTTTTTGTTTTCAGGTCATCTCTAAGCTTTTTGTGAAGCCACAGTGGCTTCTTCTGTTGTCTTGTCTTCCACCTTCTTTTCTTGTTGGAATTGTTTGTAATTGTGCCTTGAGAATTTCCTTTTGTAAAAACTCCCACCCATCTTGGACTCCTTTTCTCATTACAGCCGCTTGCCATGGGACCTTACTTATCATTGTTCTGAGTTTATTAAAATTGGCTTTCCTAAAATCCAGGGTACGCGTTTGGCTACACTCAGCTGTTGCTTCCTTTAGAACCAAGAACTCAAGTATAACATGGTTGCTTTCCCCCAGAGTTCCTGTAACTGCTACTTTATCCACTAAGTCATCTCTGTTGGTTAGGATCAAGTCAAGGATAGCCGATCCTCTAGTTCCTTCCTCCACTTTCTGTAGGAGAAAGTTATCCGCCACACAAGTCAGGAATTTCTTGGAGGGTCCAAGAATACTGCCAGATACTAAACACTATGGGATGTTACCTATTAAATACTATAACATAGAAAAATACCATTACATGGCAATCATAAAATTTTAAATACTATTGCATGCCAACTAGAGATGTTGGAGACATCTGCAATGGAACCAAAGGAGTTGGATTTTCATGAATCCGACCTGCAGATTCCACAGTGGACCAGGTTTTCCACTGTCAAGTGGATTATGCAGACCTGCGGACTGTTTTTCTAACCTTCCTGAATTTTGTGCAAATTTCTTTGCAGAAAAATACACAAAATAAAAAAAACCAGCCAAAAATGTGCATTTCCCCCAAGGTTAAAGTGTGAAAATGCACATTTGGGGGGAATTTGTGCATTTTTCTATATGCGAATTTGTGCAAATTCAGGAACAAAAAAATCCAATTCTGTGGATGGGCAGATGATGGAACAAAAGGCACCAAACAATCCGTGAAACACAAATGGAATGGATTTTACACAGTCCGTACATCCTTAATGCCAACCATAAAAGAATCTCAAATATGGCTTGAATCTGTCATTGAGGAAACCCTGCGATCTCAGAAAGCTTATCAGGCGTTTCTCAATGACAAGGACCAGTGAAAAGGAGCAAAATAACCACTGTATGTCCTCTGCAATGTGCTGCCACTCAGGAATGTTGAGTGTGTTCTAGGGGACTTTCAGTTCACAGTGGGTGATGGTGAAGCCCACCACTACTCCTTGTGAATTGAGTGTGCACATTAGAACATGGAAACGATCAAGAGATGAAAAAGAAGGATCCTAAATCTGGGCTGTCCGAGAGGTGCCTCTCTTGGCGCTCACCAAGTTCTCTGCCCCTCTTGATTTTTTTAAAAAATTTCTCAACTTTTTTTTTTTAACTGGGAGGTTAACCGGGAGGTTAATTTTTTTAAACTGGGAGGTTGTCATGCTGTAAAGTAAAGTGATGCCCTGCCCTCCAGCACGATCTTTATTTGGATTCGAAGGAGTGGTTTTGAGTTTGGGAGCTCAGAAGTCACCTGTACCTTGTTCTTCGGTTCTTGGGCAAGCTACTTTTCTTTCAGTCTCACAAGTTTGCCTTCTGGGAAATGGGTGTTTTGTGACTGCCCTCTTCTCACAGCCTTTCAAATACAGGACAGTTCTCTGTAAAGCAGGACTCATGTCCACCCTCAGCAGCAATGTCTGGAAGAGGTTCAGTCATAAAACTGGGGAGCTTCACTTAGTTATTATTTAGAAGATTTGCATCCTGTCTTGTGGTTAAATGATCCTCAAGGCGGCTTACAATGGACTATAGCAATGTGTGTACATACACCCATGCACACACACGTACCAGCAGCCCTAAGCCCCCGGCTGATGGATAGAGCCAGAGTGTGCTCCCCTTCAGCTCTTGCGTGACTGGCAGCTTGAGGTGACTGTATTTTCTGGCAGGGATAGGGTAGGTAAGCACCTTGCAGCTGCTCCTTCTTTGGCCGGTAGATGAGGCCAGGCTGGTCTCCTGTTTGCTATGTGTGAGAGTCTGTGTGGTGTAGTGGTTAGAGTACTGGACTGGGACTTGGGAGATCTGGGTTCTAGTCCCCACTCTGCCATGAAGCTCACTGGGTGACTTTGGGCCAGTCACTGACTCTCAGCCTAACCTATCTTGCAGGGTTATTGAGAGGATAAAATGGAGAGGAGGAGGGGGATCATGTATGCCGCCTTAGGCTCCTTGGAGGAAAGATCCAATATAAATATAACAAATAAATGAATAAAGTTTGTCCTGGGAGGCTAGGGGGTATGTCCCCCCAGGGGCATCACCCCAATCCCTTGACCAATGGCAGAGGCTCTCCTCCAAGCATCTGGCTGGCTATTCTGAGAAAGAAGATATTGGACTAGATGGGGAACCTCTTTCAGCCAGAGGGCCGAATTCAATTTCGGAGAAGCTCTCGGGGGCCTCATTCCAGTGGTGGGCAGGGCCAAAGGCAAAAGGGGTGTGGCCAAAACACCTGTTAGACCAGCATATTGTAGCTCAAAGCTCTTCCTGCCAGTAACTTATTGTATAGGTAGGAGGAACAACTGCAGAACCAGCAGGCCTCCAACACAACTGTTCTTTAATTCAGCACATGCACAAGTGACCACTTAGCAGAAGCTCCACCCACTGTTGCTACTCTCAGCTCTACAAGAGCTGCCAAGGTTCAAAACAATAACTAAGCCACAGTACTGCCCCCTCCCACCAATACATAACAAACTAAGCCTGGGGGGAGACACATCAAGCTTTTAGAATGGGGAAAAAACTGGCACAAAAGCTGAGAAAATGCAAAACTATCAGTGGTTGTGGGAAAGGAGGCTTGGCCATCTGGCCCACTGGATTGGGACCCCAGGTGGGCCAGATTTGGCTCCTGGGCCTAAAAGTCTGCACCTCTGGGCTAGAGGGACCCCTGGGTGGATCCAGCAAGCCCCTCCTAATGTGGTTCAAACATGAAGGCTTACATGCACACAAGCTGCTTTCATTTGCTCCATGTGGCATCTTTCTCTAAGCAGTCCAGCGCTCACCGCTAAGGATGGATGAGAAGTGCACTTTTCCCTTAGTTTCTTGTTATAAGAACTTATCAAAATTTGCGAATTTCTTCATAACTGGGACAAAAAGAACTTGAGATTTTAAAAAAAGCCAAATGTGGGAAAAGCCAAAATTGAGAGATTCATCTATCCAGGAAAAGGGCTTTGAATGCTTAGCTCTTAAAAGTCTGGGCTTGAACCTCTGTAGATTCAGCCACGTTTGTGGTGCTGAATTAGGGTTTCCATCTCTCCACCACCTGTCCTCTCCTGACAGGCCCCTCATCTTTAGCAGCTACATAGCAGGGAGGTATAACATGGTTCTCTCTCCATGTTAGGAAAAGCTGTACTGACTGAATTTGGCCTGGGCAGATGGGTGAGAATCCCGTTCATATTTGACAAGAATTGTCCACAATTCTCAAATTTCTTCAGAAACAGGACAGAAAGTATTTAAGAGGGAGAGATCAATCTTATGGTCCTGGGCGAATGTCCCAGGCATCACAGGATAGTTCAGACCCCCCCGCCCCCGAGGTCAGCCTCAGAAGGGGGAGTTGGAAATTTGGAACCCGCCCTCCCCCTCGCAGCCAGCATGGAGAGAACCACACTGGCTGCCTCTCCAAGGTTGGAAAACTGACCTTGGAGAGGGGGAAAAGGGGGCATTCTGGTGGGTGGGGAGGGGAGGAGTCCAAGGACGTCAGGATACAATTTATCCTGAGCATCCTCCAGCCTCCCTTCCCCACCTCCAGCACCCTTGCTAGACAGGCTGAAAAGCCCATTTAGAGAAAAAAGCAAAGAACGGAGAGTGGGGAGGCAAAGACCGTCTCTGCCACTCCTCCCAGTATGATGGCTTCAGCCTGGCAGGGCATGGGAATCTCGGAAGTCTCTGAGTTTGGAGGCTTCTGAGCAGTGAGTGTGCAGTTGATAGGGCCACACCCTGAAGAATCAAATGTGGGAGAAAGTGAAACGGATAGGTTCATCCACCCCTTCTCCCAGCAACACACCATGCAGACCGTGACACTGTAAACATCCAGAATTAAGGTCTGTGGCAGCATGGTGGGAATTGCCCTGTTCAGCCATGTTGAATAGCAGCTCGCTGTGTGGAGAGAGCCAGCAAGAATGGTGTAACATTGTCTTGCACTGTGTACAACAGACCTCGGGGCCCAAGTAGGCGAGGGGCCATGAGATGAATGACTCGATCCCCTGCTGTTTAAAAAAGTTTAAAAGTAACCTCAGGAGGTGACTTGAAACAGATCAGAGTCATAGTGCTAGGTGGTGGTGGGGAGTTAAACCTTTCCTTGAGCTGTGAAGCCCTGGAGGAAAACAACCAGAAAAAACCTGGGGAAACCAGAAAAAAGTAGGGGAAACCTTGGTTTTTTCCCAGGGATTTTTGGAACATTTAGGGGGAAAATAGATACAGTTCAATTGATATGTTTCCATTCATCTGGGCAACTGAGTCAGGCATCACTTCCCTCCTCTCTCCCAATCCCTTTCCTTGTGTGTCATGTCTTTTTAGGCTGTGAGCCTGAGGGCAGGGACTGTCTGAGTTGTTGACTCTTGTAGGCTACTCTGGAAGTCTTTTGACTGAAGAGTGGGATAGAAATGCTTTGAATGAATGAATGAATGATGAATGAATGAATGAATGAAATGATTCTCACCCCCCACATTTTTCTTGGTTCCTTCTGGGGTTTTCCCCCGCAAAGTCTTCACATCCTTTCCCCCCTGTAGAATTTCCCCAATAAACTCCCCCCCATTGCTTTGCACATGATATTGCACAGGTACCCATACAGTGTATGTATCTTTTCTCTGCAAAGCTAATAGTAACTTTTGGAGGAAGGCATCCCCCCCACCCCACCCCCAAATCTCACCTAGTAGTTTGGCCTTCAGTCTATAGCCAAATGCACCAATATACAAAGGGATGACAGAAACACCCAGGGAGTTGCCACCAGTGTAACAATGCATTTCTGATCAGGGAAGCTACATTCAGAAATACAGCTGTATCTGTAGGTAGAAGGGACCACTTATTTCAATAAACGCTAATAACTTTAATTAGGGTCTCTGCAGGGTTGCAAGTCTGTAGAGCTCTATTTTTTTTTTTAAGCAAGCAAAGAAGAAATCTTACTGAGATTTGACAAGTGTTCTCCAAGCTCTTCCCACTCTCTATAAATAGTAAGAACAAAGCTGCAAGACTATCAGAAGGTACCTGCTGATAGATTAGGAGAATACTTTTCCACTGATGTGATCCTTTTGGGCAAAATGCTGTAAGGGACGGTGAAGAACATGCAAAAAGGCCATTATTTTAAAATGTAGGGATGGTTTAGGGATGGTTTTTTCTTAAAGAAATAGATAGTTACATCAGCCTTTCCCAACCTGGGCTAGATCTACACTAGTGCTTTTTATTGGTATTGAAGCACACTGATAACTGTTGGGGCACATGATGTATTCTGGTACAGCTTTTCTAGCATTATTTCCTGCTTTTTATTCTGTATTATCCAAAATATGGCAACTGATGTCATTGTGTGTGGTATGGGGTATAAATGCACAAGAGGGATATAACGTCACCATGATGGGACCGCATCAATATGACACTTAATCAATGTGAGGTGTAGATCTGGGGCCCTGGGGCCCTCCAGAAGTGTTGGATTTCAATTCCCATCATTGCCAGTCAGCTTGCAGATTGAGGAAGTCTGGTTCAATCGGTTGTTGTTCAGTCGTTAAGTCATGTCCAACTCTTCGTGACCCCACGGACCACAGCACGCCAGGCCTTCCTGTCCTCCGCTCTCTCCCAGAGTGTGCTCAAGTTCATATTCATTGCATCAGTGATGCTATCTAGCCATCTCATCCTCTGCCGTCCCCTTCTTCTTTTGCCTTCAGTCTTTCCCAGCATCAGTGTCTTTTCCAGGGAGTTTTCTCTTCGCATTAGGTGGCCAAAATATTGGAGCTTCAGCTTCAGCGTCTGTCCTTCCAATGAGCAGTCAGGGTTGGGTTCAATTGGTAGTGATTTATAAAGTTGAAGAACACCTCCTGGAGGCATGCCATGAGGCCCAGAGCAGAACTTTTAAAAAGAGAGAGACGAGAGTTAGCAAAACTGTGACTCAACTTAGATGCTGCATGCAACTCTAAAGCCCAGTGTGTACAGTTAATTAAACAAAGTGTATAAAAATCATAGAATCATAGACCTGGAAGGGGCCATTTAGGCCACTGAGTCCAACTCCCTGCTTAGTGCAGGAATCCAGTTTAAAGCATCCCTGACAGATGGCTGTCCAGTATCTGTTTGAATACCTCTCATGATGGGGAGCCCACCACCTCCCTAAGCAGTTGTCTCCATTGTCTGACTTATCTGACCATTAGGAAAAGTTTCCTGATGTTCAACCAAAACCTGCTTTTCTGAAGCTTCTCATTATTTCATGTCCTACCATTCATGTCTTGAATGACAGAGAACAAGGGATAGGTGAACCCACACTGGCTGCCAACCCCTGGTCTCCACGAGTTGCTGGGTGGTCTGTGAGCATCTGGCGAGTGGCGTGTGGCTACCTGATCTCTTACTGAGCTGCCGTTTTGTATAAGACTTTTACATTTTGTGTAAAAATGTCAGCTTGGCCTTTTTTATGCAAACGGCAGCCATAAAGTGACCATTTACACAAGATTGCAGGCGTCAATGGCCATTGACACCTGTAATCTTGCCTAAATAGCTGCTTTACAGCCCATTTGTGTAAAATTGGCCTTTACAAAAAAGGCTGAGCCACCATTTTGCAACTCAGTGAGGGGTTGGGGGTCCCCGCGCTTGCCTGACTCAGCGTGTGCCAAGCTGGGCAAGTGCAGGGATCCGTGGCTTGGCATCTGGGGGGCTGAGCCAGCGATTTCTTGCCGGGCCTTGAGCCCCAGCTGGACACCTGTGACACCCCTATAGAGGACAGGTTGTGGCCCTCTTCTGTGTGACAACCCTTTAAATACTTGAAAAGTGCTATCGTATCCCACCTCGGTCTTCTCTTCTCAAGGCTAAACATACCCAGTTTCTTCAATCTTTCCTCCTAGGGCTTGGTTTCTATTCCCCTGATCATCTTTGTGGCCCTTTTCTGAACTTGTTCCATTTTATCTGAATCCTTCTTAAAGCATGGTGTCCTGAACAAAGGAAGTAGGCAAAGGGGTGGAACCAAGACTTGTCTTTGCCATCCTTCATCCAAGGCTAACTGGACAGGAGACTGAGTAGACACACAGATCACCTGGTCACAGTCTTCCGCACTATAGTGAGATGTATTTCTATTTAAATTATAATAGCAATTTCCAAATTTGCATCTGTGTATCTAATTTTGCATCTGCAAATTTAATGGAAATCCACGCCCTCTTTTGTCCTCCTTTTTGGAGATGGCCACCTAAGCCTTTTAGGATTTACAATGAATGATGTCATGACAGTGGTATAGTTTACTGAATTTCTCCATCTAGTGTTATTCGCAATCCTCATGCATGTTTTAAAGCTCAGAAAACCAAACTCTGGGTACATGCTGCACTCCAGTCCAGAGCCACATGTCAGCAAGGCTTTGACTGCTGAGGATTCTGAAAGCTTCCCTGGAGACAGGGAAAGAAAGCTGGGGAAGCCACTGGCCACTTTCCTTCATCCTGGTTTTGCCATGCTCCTCTTCCTCTCAACCCCAGTGTTGAGACAATGAACTGCTAATAGTAGGTTAAGCAGAGATAAGCAACAAAATGAAGACGAAATAGATGGATAGGGAATCAGCTCCTGCTTGTCCTGTGTGTCTGCTTACGATCCCCTCTGGCTTTCTGTGTCTATCACATCAACATTTTCTGGCTTACGTCACTAGGGATGTCAGAGAATTTCACCACGAATCTCGGGGAGGCCGAATGCCAGCGCATTTGGCCCCCCGAAATCGGTGGCGAAACGGTCTGCCACCCCCCCGCCACCCCTGGGACAGGACTTACCTTGGGCGAATCCTCCTGGCGGCGGCGGCTCCGGCGGCGGTTCAGCAGCAGTGCGGCGGCGGCGGCTGCAGCGGCCGGTCTTCCAACCGGCTGCCGCCGCCGCCATTTCCAGTAAAAAAAAAAAAAAACGTGATAGGCTACATAAAGATTTATGTAGCCTATCACGGCTAGATTTTTTAAAAATACCGTGATAGGCTACGTAAATGTTTATGTAGCCTATCACGGCTGAGTAAAGAAAAAAACAAAAAACCATGTGTACGCAAATGGCGGCGCCCATAGGCGCCGCCATTTGCATTCCTTATTTTGGCACGTGTAGTCTACGTAAATATTTATGTAGACTACGGCGAAAATAAGGGGAACGCAAATAGCGTAGCGTCTACACTATTTGCGTTCCCCTTATTTTCGCCGTAGTCTATGTAAATGTTTACGTAGACTACACGTGCCAAAATAAGGAATGCATTTGCGCACGCACGTGTGTGTTGTTGTTGTTTTTTTTACTCAGCCGTGATAGGCTACATAAACATTTACGTAGCCTATTACGGCTGACTGCAGGGACGCAAACGGCGGTGGCTACGGCTGCAGCCATTTGTGCACCCGGCCAGACAGGATTCGGGGGGGGGGAGGGATGGAGCGCCTTCCCCCCCGGGCAGAATTTCGGGGGGAGGGACGGAGCACCTCCCCCACCCACGAATCAATTTTGTGAGAAGGTAAGTCACTTTCGTACATCCCTATTAACGTCACATGTGACTACTTTTGATGTAGAGAAGCATGAATGTAGAATCTAAGGAAGAGCCTTGCTGGATCAGACCAAAGATCCATCTAGTCCAACATCCTGCTTCAAAGAATGGCCACCAGGATGCCTTGGGGAAGTCCACAAGCAAGGTATGATCAGCAGCCATCTGAACATGGAGATTTCATCTTCCTATCATGCTTAATAACCGTTGACAGATGTCCTTCTGCCGGCAGGCAAAGGTGTTTCTATTTAGGCAGGCCTTTTGGCATATAAGCTGGTCGGTTGCTGAAGGGAGTTTTAATTGGTTGGGTGGTGTTTATTTCTTTTATAATTGCTGTGTCTTTATTTGTGTTTTTAATTTATTTGTGTGTTTTTTGTTATGCTTTAATTAAGATTTCATTTTTAATCAAGATTTCATTATTAGCTTCCTTGACTGCCATTTTTGGCAAAGAAGTGAGATATTATTATTATTACATTTATACCCTGGCTTTTTTCCTCTTGCAAGGAACTCAAGGCAGTTTACATAATCCTCCTCCTCTCCATTTTATCCTCATAACAACCCTGTAAGAAAGGTTAGGCGAAGAGTCAGTGACTAGCCCAAAGTCACCCAGTGAGCTTCTTGGCCAAGTGGGGACTAGAACCCAGATCTCCTGAGTCCCAGTCCAACACTCTAACCACTACAACACACTGGATGTGTGTGCGTGTGTTCTCCATGAATTGTTATTAAAAGTAATCTAATCCATATTATTTCCTCAAGTTTTTTAGATACAAGTGTAACCTTGCTGATAGTTTTTCATGCTGCTCACACGATTTTGTGGCTGTTAGCTAATTCAATTTTTTATTTTTGTATTTACATTTTAATTCTTTTTGTAAACCACTCTAGGAATATAATTGAAGAGCAGTATAAAAACACTCATAATGATGAAGTAAATAACACAGTGGTGGCCACCATCATATCTTCTGGCGGTGTGTTCTACAAGTGAATGATACGTGCTGTGTGAACTTGGAGAACTTCTTTACGTCTTCTGTCATGAACCCTACAACTGAAGCTAGTCTTGTCTGGAGCCTTTGAGTTGGTGGCTGGCAATGCTGACTGTGGACAACTTGCTACACTATTTGACTGTAGGTTTTGTACTGTGCAGGCCTTTTCTAGCACACAGTGGGAGATGAACAAGTATGCAGTGATAATGGAAATCTGAGGGAAACAGATGGTAACACATTCCCCAAGGTGGGACAGGGACAGCATGAATAAATAACTGTAGAGAATGATTTTTCCTAGTAAAAATATGTCTGAAAAATTAAACATATGGCATGCCTTTAGAACCAATGGTCTCTCTACCACATGTTTTTATTTGAAGTAAAAAAGCGATAGGATGAAATAGCTAACATTGTTCACAAGGGAAATACAATATGTGGCTAGTTCTAAACTTAGTCTTCATCTCCACCTTTGTGATGTCTGAATTCTCAGCTGCTGTGAAAATGAGCATTGCTGGGCACTGCAGTGTAAGAATGCTGACTTGCATCTGCTGACAATCTGGGTACATGTTCACAGTCTTCCTACAGGGAAAAAAACCCAGTTGTACTGAGGCTTTCTTGGTTTGATGCATTTCTGTGTTCATGTATACATTCTGCTCTTAAATCTCTTTCACCACCATGGCTTCCTCCCAATAACACCGGGGAACTATCATTCTGTGAGGTCACTGGAGTTCTTTATCCCAGGGGATCTTCACCACCCTCACAGAATTATAATCACCAGTGTCTCTTGAAGAGAAGCCATGATATGGTTTAAGCTTGCAACGTAGATAAGCTCTGAGTAGTTAAAAAGCATTTCATGAATGTTTTATTATGGTTGTACATCACCAGTATACCAGGAGATAAAATGCTGTTTTAAATATTTTCTCTCTCTCTCTTTTGTTAAGAGAGTAAAAAGGTCAGGAAACCAGTTCTCACTGAGGTAGTAAATGTGCATCTGGGCCGTACAACTTCAGATTGCAGGTGAGCATTATGTGACTGTAGGCTCCTCTATGGGGACTGTGGTGGAGGAGATTATCTATACATAGAAAACTAGACATCAACGAGAAGTTTTCTATCCTCGGGCGATTCCCCCTGATATGCTAATGTTATATGTGCAGGGATTTATTTATTTATTTTGTATGGCGGAGCATTCAGTCACTTGAGCCCCCACTTGTAGTCTGAAGTGGTACAGCCCAGACAGTGGCTTACAACTTCAGTGAAAACTAGGCCTAAAAGAACACAGCGGCAGGCTCATTTTCTCTCACCCCCACTTTGACTTAGGAAACTGCTTTATACAGGCCAGGATATTTGTCCATCTAGCCCAATATTGTCTCCACGCACTGGCAGTGTCCACTGGCAGGAGGCTGGTGGCACTGATTTCAGTGGGCCTATGGTGGCAGAACCAGCCAGAACTCTAAAGGAGCTATCCAAGGTGCTGAACCATATCCTCAAACTAAATCAGAGCCACCAGCCCTCACTGGCAGCGTCTCTCTAGCCTTTCAAGGGGAGAGGTTTCTTTGCCATCACAATGGTCTGGAGACTGATGTCTTTACAGTGCATTTTGATTTAGTGTTGAAGAGTGTGCTCCAGAGAGGTTGAGTGTGTCAGACTCCAGAATGCTGCTGTTACTAAGATCTTCTGGTAGCTAAGGATTGGTTCATCAACATTTGGAGATGGCAACATTAAAGCTCTTCATTACTTCAGTCAGCTGATCTTAGACCAGGGATGGATGAATCTGTCAATTTTGGTTTCTCTCCATTTCTCACTTTTCCAATCTGAAGTCTGGTTCATCTTGAACCTTGAGAATTTGTCCACTCTTAAGTATGTTCATCCTGAACTTTGAAAATATTTTTTATAGGGCTGTGCATGGACCCCCCAACCCACTTTGGAGGCCGATTAGAAGCTTTTGAATTGGCTATGACCTGCTTTGTACTGCTTTGGCCTGATCCTGACCCACTTAGGCCTCCAGATCTGAAGTGAGATCCAGACATCCAAATTGCCACCAGCCAAGCCATGTGAGCTCCCCACTCATTACCCGGACCCATTGCGAGTGCCCACAGCCATCGCCCTCTTCCAGGAGTTGCCATTTTCTTTCAGATGACAACTTTTCTATTTCTGTATATCAAATGTTGCACAAATGGCAGCCATAAGGCAGTAATCTACTCAACATTACGCCAGGGGACTCACATGGCTTGGCGGAAAGCTTGTGCACTCATTGGGCATGTCCAGGGGAGGGGGAGGCCTGGATCGGGCTGAAGCAATCCAAAGCAATTTGGATACATCTAACCCAGTTCGGATTACTTTGGCCTGATCCTGACCATCTTCAGATCCAGACCAATTCAGGCCGAATCACCCCGCTTTGGCTCAGAATTCAGATCCAGATTCGAAGTGGTGCATAGCCCTATTTTTTTTTTTATAGGCTTGCATGAACATTTGTATACGGTTTTGTGTGCATGTTTGCCTAATACACACATTTTTTGCAAGTGGTTTTCCTAGTATAATATTTATTTGAATATTATTTTCTCCAGCATATGAATTTTGGTACACATTTTTTTCATGGGAGAACTCCGTTGTAAAATTCGGTAATGTGCTGAGGTGAGGATAACTGAGATTTGGCTTGCATAGGTTCAAAAGTGTGAAATTACATAAGTTTGCATTAAAGTGTGAACTGAATGAATTTCTTCTCCATTCCTATCTTAGCCCTCCGAGACTAGAGGCTCTCTCTAGCCTCTAATCAGGGATATGTTTTTGTTGATTAAAAGTTTTTAAATGATTAAAGAATCAGTCCTTTGAATGTTGCAGCCCTATTTTCAATATAAATGCCCTGTGTTGCTATATTCTTCAGCTGTATTGTAATGACAGGCTATTGCGCTCAAGAGCACCGAAACCTGCCTGTCTCCTTCAGCTCTTTGTCCCACCTTTGCTCTGTCATGCTCCCCACCCCCAAACACTCTCTCCTTCAGCAGATTGCACAGTCATTCCATCCAAGAGCAGATGCTGCATTGCTCTCCCAGTACTTCGTCCTGTGCCTCGCAGGATGCAGGCAAAGCAGCTGCTTCGATATTTCGTTACACAAAGCTCCCCCCCCCCGCCCATCTCAATCAATTCCTTTCATCCAGAGAGGGATCTAAACTTCTGTGATAGAATAGATTAATCTTTCTGCCACTTGCCGAGGCTCCCTGCTGCTACTTTGCCATTCTCAGCATAATCTGTCTCTTTCTTCCACATCAGAACGTGTGTGTGCGAGAGAGGGAGGATCACAAATAAAGAATTGAAAATACTCACATATATTTTGTTACACCTCGTTTTTCAAAGATCTCACCATTTTCTTTGAATAACATAAGCTGTGGCTCTTCCTAGCAACCTTCAAGATTGAATGTAGCATATATGTGATTATGACAATAATAACACTTTCAGTGTTCAAAGTGTTTCACATACATTAATAAGACTTACAACAGCCCTGTAAGGTAGGCCAGCATGGTTCTTCCCATTATGGTAATGTGAGGCTTAAACTAAGAGATGTGGATTGCTTCAGGCCACCTACTGTGTTCATGGCAAAGATGAGATTTGAACCAGCAACATCTTGGGTCGCAGGTCCTTTTCTTAGTTGCTATATTGCACTAATTCTTGATGATGGTGATGATGGATGCAGGCTAAGTTAGTCACACTATGTTGGTCATGACTAACTTTTCACATTGATTTCAATGGGACTGAAGTGCAGCTAACGTAATCTGGATCCAACCCATGTTATTATCTTCCCTCTGAGACAGAATGCAGTATATTTTCCACAGCTCGCAAGAATAAGAACATCCAAACTGCAAATGGAAGTCAAGGGCACCAGCTGAAATGCTCTGTTGTGAAAGATGCCAAGGTTAATATCCCTGCCAAATCACATTCAATGATAAACGTCCTTTCAATTTCAAAATACCATATTCTCCGACAAATAAAAACTCATAGAATAGAGCAAGAGCTCCCTTCTCCTTTATTCAAGAGACCTATAAGATACTAAAACATAATAAATGAGAAATGATAAAATAAGCCATTAAAAGAGTAGGAACAATGAGACATTAAATGGAAGGCAAAATTTCATATTCTCATCAGAGTAATTACTGACTAGGAATGCACAGATTTTGTTAAATCTGTTTTGTCTGTGTTTTGCAGATTGCCAGGTATCTTTCTTTCTGTCATCCACTTATTGATGGGATCAGATTTTCTAAACCAGAATTTCATTCTATTTGTGCTAATTCACATTAGCACTAATGTGCACTTGTGCTAATGTGAATTGTATTTATTTATTTTTTTACATTTATATCCTTTTTTTTCCTCCTTAAGGAACCCTGTACATAATCCTCGTCCTCTCCATTTATCCTCACAACACCAACCCTGTGAGGTAGATTGGGCTGAGAGTCTGTGATGGGCCCAAAGTCACCCAGTGAGCTTCCATGGCTGAGTGGGGACTAGAACCCGGATCTCCCAACTCCCAGCCCAACACTCTAGCCACTACACCACACTGGAATTAGTGCAAATCCCCCCAAAAAGTGAAAAACCACTCTGCAAGTCTGCAGTATCCTCACGACCTGGAAAAAGCCAGTCTGCTGCAGGATCCTCAGGTTAGATTTCTAGAAATCCAAAATAATTTGAATCTGTTGTGGATTTCTCCAACTTTCTTGGTCTTGACTGAGCATCTGTATGTCTAAATCACAAATGTGAGTGCAACCAAATCCCAGTACCTTCGTCCTCATCCCTGACCACTGGCTATCCTAGGTGGGGCTGATGGAAACTGTAGTTTGAAACATCTAGAGGGCACCAGATCAGGGAAGGCTGACCTATAAAAATATCCTATTCATTGAGAGGATTCCAAGAAGAAGGTTCACTTTATGTATATAAAAGCCCATTTCCAACATGTTGTCTTTCTCAGCCAAGATTCTCCACACTCTGAGGACAGGCGCAGGCTTAATTCTGCCCAGTGCTGTGTAGACACAGCAGGAGAACTCCCCCAGAGAAAAATCACTTAGAGTGGGATTCCAGTAGTCCTGAGAGTCTTTGTATTTGCATGTGATTGGTTGGGTGGCCACTTATGAATCACCAAAAAAGAGGAAATGTGTCATAAAAAAGGACAAAAGAAGGCATTGATTTTTTAAATAAAATTTGTATATGTTAAATGATACATATAGATGCAAATTTAAAATAATAATAATTATTATAATTGAAATAGAAATGCAGTACATTTCACCATAGTGGGGAAAACTGTGACCAGATGACCGGTGTGCCTTGCTCATTTTGCTGTCCAGGTGTTTTGGATGGGCAACTTCAAGGCCCAGCTGTTCCTTCTGATGGTGCTTTATCTTTAAACCAGACATGGCTTGGATAGCCCTTCAGATAGAGGACCTTCAGATAGATGACTATCCTCGAGCAGCCCTCCAAGTAGATTACTGTTTTCTGTAAAAGAGGACACATGGCCCTCTACTGATTGGTCATGCTATATCACCTGATTTCCCAGGCCAGGGGGATTATGGGGTCTCCTGGCTGGAATTGCTGGCAGTTCCTCTTTTCCTGAAGTATCTCTCATAGTGGGGGAAGCCAGCGCTTGATGTGCAAGGATCCTAGTTTGAGCCCCACAGCACCTGACTGATTCAATGTATGGGGCCACCAGAGCAGAGAAGAAGTTTAATCCCATTGAATGCACAGCTTTCTTTCTTTCTTTTTTTTCATGTTGTCATTCTCTGCTGGAAGTAAAAAGAGAAATACTGCACTTTGGGAGAATGTTGTAGTAAGCCCTCTCACTTCAAAAGGGTGGCCCAGCCATTCAACCCTAAACATGTCTATTCAGAAGTAAGTCCCATTGAGTTCAATCTGGCTTACTTCCAGGAATATGGGAATAGGATTGCACCCTAAATCATAAAAACATGAGAATCCAAGTTAGATTACTGCAGTGCACTGCACGTGGGACTGCCTTTGAAGACGTTTCAGAAGCTGCAGCTTGTGTGAAATGCAGCAGCCAGATTGATAGCAGGGACCAGAAGATCTGACATTGATCCTGGCCCACTTGTAGTGGCTGCCTACACAGTTCTGAGCCCAATTCCTTGTGGGGTTTGTTTTGTTTTGGTTTTGCCCTAAAATGCCTTAAATGGCTCAGGACCGTAATACGTGATGGAGAACCTCCCCCAGTATGAACACTTTGGGCATCATCTGAGGCCCTCCTCTAAGTGCCTCCCCTAAGGGAGGTTCGGAGGATGGCAACAAGGGAGAGGACCTTCTCAAAGGCGGCCCCCAAGTGTGGAACACTCTCCTCGTGGAGGTCCACCTGGCACCAACGCTGTCATCTTTTCAGCACCAGGTCAAGATTTTCCTCTACTCCCAGACATTTGACAGCACATGATAAGGCTTTTTGGCAGGTCCTGAGATTTTTTATTGTTGATTGTTTAAAATTGTTTTGATACTTTTGTATGTTAATGGCTTTATATTATGTTATTATATGGTATTGTTATGGTTTTAATCTTTGTAACCTGCCCAGATAGCTTTGGCTATTGGGCGGTATAGAAATGAAATGAAAAGAACATGTCTCTGTGAGCAGAGGGCCTTAGAGATTGTTGTGACATACAAGTCATAAGAACAGAAGAAGAGCCCAGCTGTTCACAACCAGCTGCCTGTGGAAGCCCACAAGCAAGTCTTCCTCATACAGTCCACCATCATAACAATGGCCATGCTGACAGAAATGTTTCCATTAGCCTGTGATGAGAATAACCTCTCCATCAGCAGCAACATCCTCAGCATCAATAAAGCAGAAACCCCTAATCATACATTTGCCTTACTCAAGGCTGCTGAGCTGGGTCACTTGCAGCCGAAATCTTAATGCAAAAATTCGTGCAATTAATCAGATAGAACATTGCTTTCTGGAGGAATGAAACCCTAGGAAGTTCCCGTGTGACTTATTTTAGCCTGTTGGTGATACAAACTAGCCCCATCAAGAACGGTTTCTAGAGCTTGTTGAGATGGGTTCTGTACTTTGTTTTCCTCACTCTGCCAAATGTTTATGAAGGAGCCAGAATCCCAGGGAAACCTGAGTATGTACGGCAGCCTTCTCCAACCTGGCACCCTCCAGATGTTTTGGACTCTCACTATTCCTGAGCTTTGGCCATGCTAGCTAGGACTGATGGGAGTTGTAGTCCAAAACAACTGGAGGACATGGTGTTAGGGAAGGCTGACATAGGGAATAGGAAGCTGCTTCATACTGAGTGAGACCACTGGTCCATTTAGCTCAATAACTTCAGGCAGGAGGTTTTTCCATTCCTACCTGGAGATGCCAAGGATGGAACCTGGAATCTTTTGCATGCAAAACATCTGCCACTCTGCCACTGAGGCATGGCTCCTCTCGAATAATTGCAGGTTAAACCATCCCAGGCTTTGTACTACCAAGACAGAAGGAATTCTGGGGGGGAAACATGAGAGTAGATTGGAAGTATGTCTGTGGAACCTGAGACACTGAAGCTGTGTTGAATTCTGTAATCATGTCTGCTATTTTTCATGGTGCACAGGGGCACACATCGGTGCTTTCATTTAATATCTATCCTTAAAAATCTTAAGTTAGACATTACTCCTGTTTCACAATGGGAGACTCTAATTGACCACTTTTTAACATCTTAGCTTTAATGCCAATTCTTACATCATTCTTGCTATTAGAGACCGACTGATAATGTCCCTGCAAATATGTTATTGTTACTGTGGTTTTTGTAATATGCAATTTATGTCCATTGTAACTATATATTATGGGCACTGTAATCTAATTGGTTAATTAACTACTTTAAAATCCTGGCAGTTCATCTGATTTTTAAAAAACAAAAAACAAAACTTTAATTGGTTGACCACCCAAAACGCAACAAAATGGGACTGAACTCAAATAAAAATGCTACCTTGATTTAGTATCTCAATGATTTATTTCCAATTACTTTGGCAAAAACAGGAAATGTTTGCTGGTTCCATTCAGAGGATAATGTTTTGGAAGTGCTGTAAACTCTGTATAACTGGAGGGTGTTTTAAAGCTTTCATAATATTTTTTCCATCTATACTTCCTGAGCCATATAAATACATAAAGCAAAGATAAATAAGGGTGCAATCCTATGGGGATAATTGTCCACCTCTGAACTCAGAGGCAACCAAGTATCTAATGCAGGGTGGGTGGATTGCAGAAGGGATCCTCTCCTCCCCATTCTGGCCTCCCTGCATTTGCAGCTAGACAGACAGTTTTGGATGTCTAACCAGTGTGCCTCGGAGCGGCGGGGGCAGGGGAGGCCAGATGGCTCATAGGAAGTGTCGTAATGGTGCTTCTGCGGTCCCCTCCCCACCCCCAGAAATGCCGCATTTTTGGCTGCTCCATGCTGCTGTTCCGAGTGCAGAGCCAGGGACGACCCACACCGCCTACGAGGTGACGGGGGAAGGGGCAGGTAGTCAGATTTCTGGGAACCAACCTCAGAGCACTGGCTCCAAGCTTGGTACCCAGAAACTGAAAAATCCTATGTCTGTCTAGATGCTGTCTAGCAGCCATAGGATTTTGCCCTAAATAAATAAATAAACCAAATACCTAATGAAATATTTATTGTCCCCAAATTCATCCTCGCATATGGGTTTGTTCATTCCACAGAACAGAAGAAATGAAAAATAACTCGAGTGTTTATGAAAATATGATTTTATGAGGACATAAACATTTGAGCTGAAAAGCTCAATTGACTGATGGCCAGGGATGGGCGAGAAATTCATTTGATCCACATTTCCATGCAAACTTACCAAATTTGCACTTCCCAAAACTAAACACAAACCAGAACGCAGTTTGCCATCAACATCTGTACTTTTCTAAAGTTTGCAATGCAGTCTGCAATAAATAAATAAACAAAAAACATACATTTGAAAAAGTGTGCACCAAGTCTTTATTCAATGGAAAGTTCACTTCAGAAAAATCTGTACATTTGAAAAAGTGCATGCAAAAATGTGTACACTTGAAAAAATTGCATACAAAAATGTACCTATTTTGAAAAATGCACATGAAAATATGTACGAATTTTCATGCAAACTAAAAAAAGAAATTCACAATCCAGCCCAGAAAATGGGATGGAATGAACTTAGCAGTGGGGAAAATGAGAACCTGAGTAAAATTGAGAATGACAGATCTATCCATCCATCATCATGGCATTTTTAAATCAAATGTAGGGTTTTAATGAGCCTGCCTTGAGTATATGTGTTGGCTTCCCAGCTACTCTGCATGAACTGGAGTGCAGACCTATCTATCTGCAATGTGAGTATTATATTAGTGCTAATAGATACACTGGGGAGCATGTAATGTTTTGACCCAGTAACCTTTGCTCAATAGAAAACTGACTGATTTAGTGGACAGGACTTGATGGGAGGCTGAGAAACATTTGGGCATATAACATGGAGTAGATTGTTTACAAAGCCCAGTGGTTTGGCCAAATTCATCCACAAGTGACATCTGAAAAATGAAGGTGCCTTGTTCAAGACCAGATTATTGCTAAGGAATTCCTTACTGCAAAGGCTGCATTCTCAGGCTCAGAAGGCTACTAAACCTTCAACTGCCTGCCCAGAAGGCAGAGAATCTCATTATTGGCCTCATGCCTTTCTTTGCACACTTCTGTGAAGGAATCTAATACAGCCTGCTGTCAAAGACTAAGGATAAATGAACTATTGGTCTAATCTAGTGGTTCTTATAGCAACAATTGTTTGTGAGGCTTTATCTGGCCCTGGGATCAGCCCACAAACTGTTTTGATGTCTAGTTGCTGAATTAATACACTATCCTGGGTTATCTGCTGCTAGAAACAACATGGCAGCAATATTTTCCCAGCCCTGCTAGCATCTGTCCCCAACATTTGTCCTGCTTCATTGGCAAATATCTCATCCCCTCCCCATCATCTCCCTCTGCAGCTGATCGACAGGAAACAGCTGAGTAGTGGGGGGAATGGGGTGGTGGAGTCTCATCACTTAGCTAAACAGTGGGACTCCACAGGCCCTCTTTTTCCCACTGCTCATTTGTTTTCCAGCGATCACCTGAGCAGAGATGGGGAGATTATGGGGAAGGCAAAGCCCTGCCCAGTTTTGGCTTTGACTCCACCCACCACCAGATCTGGTCTGCTGGAATGCAGCCCTTGGATTGGGTGTGTTCCCAACCCCTGTTCTAGACGGATATGGGGCGGGATCCAAAAAGCCACACAGGGAGCTTTCCACATGCATGCTGCTGGAACATCTGCCCTTTGGTGTCATTAAAGGTGCTCCCAAAAGTTGGGGAAACCTCCAGAGTTCCATCTGGATTAACACGACGATCTGCAGCTGAAAGAGGAAATTTGTTTGTTTGTTTATTTATTTATTACATTTCTATAGTGCCCAATAGCTGGAGCTCTCTGGGCAGTTCACAAAAAATAAAAATGCCAAAGGACAGAATAAAAACAGTATAAAATATAAAAGCTTAAATCTACAATACAAAAATAAAACTTAGCAGCAGTGCGGAGATTTAAACTACAGTAACAGGTTTAAAACAGCAAAGTTAAAAGACTATAACACTAAAATGCTTAAATGTTGGGAAAATAAAAAGGGCTTCACTCGTCATCTGAAAGAGTACAATGTAGGCGCCAGGCGACCCTCTCTAGGACCTCATTCCACAGCCGGGGTGCCACAGCAGAAAAGGCCCATTTCCTGGTAGTCACCCGCCTCACTTCCTTTGGCAGGGGCTCCTGGAGAAGGACCCTTGAAGATGATCTTAGGGTCTGGGCAGGTACATATGGGTGAAGAAATTAAAGAAACCCCAGTGAAAAAGTGGTGCCTCCCCTCTACTATGTAACACAGGGGTGCCCTTCAGGTGTTTTAGACTGCAATTCTCAACAGCACCACCCAGCATGGCCAGTGGTTGGGTATTCTGGGAGTTGTAGTCCAAAACACCTGGTGGCACCAGGTTGCTGACCCCTCATGCAACACAATCCATCTTAAGTCTTGCCATATAACCCAAGCCATCTTAAATACACGGGACTACTAGACAGTAGACATCCTCCAGTTAGCTTTTCTGATTCTTGGATCAGAGAGTGAGACTGCTTCAGCAAGTCTCAGAGAGTGAGACTGCTTCAGCAAGTTACAAATTAAGCACCGATGTCCACTGACAAAACTGGAAGACTTCTGGGGGTGGGGGTGTGCTCCAGACATCAGCAGAACCAATGGAGGAACAAAGAACACCTGTTACTAAAATATTGTGTTTATGCTTTCTGGAAAAGAGAAATGAAACCATAGCTATAGCTTTAACTAGGGGAAGATGGGGATTTGTAGTCCTTCATAGGAGAATAGCCTCCTCCCATCGTATTACTGCAATCTAAACCTCGTTGTTCTTGGGAATTATTCATACCCCATATGCCAGAACTGCATAGCAGAAACCCAAAGCCAAGCCTCATGCTGACGGGGATTTTACTTGGCTGTTGCCGCTGTAGTCCTCTGCCAAGGCACCTCATTGCTGTCTTGCAGCGCTTATGTGGAGCCTCTGGTGAGCACAGATGGGAAACGGAGCCAATTCGTGGGTATCTGCTTAATTTAAATAGCTGTTCTATGATTTCCCCATTTTTGTTTCATATTTTACCATTTTTCAAACCCATTGGATAAAATGTTGCCCTTAGAACTACAACGTCTGCTAAAACAACTGTAAAGTATGGAGCTGTAGTTCACACTATGAAATGAATTGGTATTTATCCCTGTGAAAATTGGCTGTAAATAATCATCTGTTGTTGCAATGTTTTTAAATGGTCTTCCTGGAGAATGTAGAAATCTACATTCACATATTGGGCCTACTAAATTTAAATCATTGACTGTACTGTTGTTAGAAGTGAGATGCCTATAGTGGGTGACAACATGGCAGCCATCTCTGCTAAAATGGAAGGAAACCAAGGTAATCTTGGCAGTATGCACTGTTTTTTTGTCTTTTTTGGAGAAGCATAATGATGCTGCCATTAGGGTTGTTGGAGAAATCCGCAATGGAATCAAATGAGTTCGGATTTCTATGAATCTGACCTGCGAATTCTGCAGCAAACTGGCTTTTCCCGAGTTGCCCGGATTCTGCAGACTTGCAAACCAGGTTTTTACTTTTCAGAATTTTACACAAATTTAGTCACAGAAAAAATACATAAAATAAAAAATACCAACTGAAAATGTGCATTTCCCCCATAGACTGAAGTGTTACAATGTGGATTGGGGGGGGGGAATTTGTGCATTTGGGGGGGATATGCACATTTTCGCAAATGCAAATTTGCACAAATGTGAATTTGCCCAAATTCAGGGGGGAAAATCCAATTCTGCCAGTGAGCTGACAACAGAATGAAAGGCACCTGACAATCCACGAAATGCAGACAGAATGGATTTTACAAAATCCATGCAACCCTAGCTGCCACGTATCAAAAAGTTTTTCCCTACTCTATGGTGCTCAGAAAATAATCAGCCCCATTTTCCCATAGACATGCTATTTCCCTAGTCTTTCAGCTTCCCCTAAAGCAGAGGTTCTCAAACTTAATTTTTATGTGGGCCACTTGGAAATTGCTGGAGTTCTTAGCGCTTAATGCATTATTTTTGTTGTTGCTCTACAAACAGTGGAGTAGTGGTCAGTGAGAGTCCCCATAGCCACATCTTCAAGGAAAGTCCAAAATTATAGGCAACTGTGTTGATCCATATCAATTAATCAGTTCCAGGAATTTTCATCTACTAGGAGCAGGTCTTTTCTAAAGTTAATAGGTCTTAATTGCCCATTCATGTCCAAGACACCCCAAAATACTTTCCATTACAACAGGGAATAATATATTGTTGCAGGGAAAATTCATCCCCAACCCCACAGCTACTGTGAGGATTGCAGCTAAGCTCAGAGGGAACAGGGCAGCCCGAAGGGGCGGCAGTTAGATGACATCAGTGCCCCTGCTAATAAAAAAGTGCCATCCCTGCAAGACCTGGCTCCATTACGCCACTGTCTACAAATCAAAGCACATACAGAGCTCATATTTTAATAGCCCTTCCAAAGTGATGGATGTGCTGGCAGTGGAGGCTGGTGGCTCCTATTTCAGTGGGGCAGTGCATCTGCTCTGGTTTTCAGTAAGAACTTGTCTGAACTCTAAAGGAGCTATCCAAGGTGCTTAACCCTATCCCCCAAATGGCTTCAGCACCTTGGATAGCTTCTTTAGAGTTCTGAGTGGTTCTGGCTGAAACCGAGAGCAGATTTAGCACCCCACTGAAATAGGAGTCACCAGCCTCCACTGTGTGTCAATTTTTGTGAGGTCAGGTGTAATGTTTGTCACCTTTTGCCTGAGATAAGGTTTAGCAAAGTTACCCTTAACTGTTAAACATTTAGGGAGGGAACAGAAGATTACATCAGGGCCATATTATGAAAGTCATAGACCCTAGGCCAAAACAGCCTCAAAGTCCATCATCAGGAAAAACAAATCAAGTGCAGGGCCAAATACAGATATTCTCAACTGTTCTGCACCTTTCTAAGGACAACCTGAATGGAGCTAGCACACCTCCAGTGGCCCACAGACCACAGGTTTAGAACCTCTGCCATAAGGCATGAAATCTCAGCACAGTTGTAATCATACACATTTTATCCCTTGGTAAGAAGAGTTGCCCGCACGAACCCATCAAGAATCAGCCGCAAATGGTGGTTTAAAATGTGTATGTGTGTACGTGCTCTCCCCAACAATCAAATTGCCCCGCCTTGATTTCCTAACAGGAAACTGCTGCTTGTCGTCATATCATTGTAGCTGAACCTCTCTGTCTCTCTCAGGCCTTCAAAATCCACAGCTTGTAAAGCCTGCTGGTTGGTGGCCACAGATGGGTCTGAAGAACCCCTGTTCCAGCACACACTGTGACAGTCTGTTCCTATTCGTTACATCTTTCAAAAGCCATCAGTGTGCTTTCTACCGCAAGACCTATGACCTGGAAAGAGCATCCATAAATAACAAGTCCACACCAAGGCAGCATGACTTGAAAGCGTGCCACAGACAGCATGTTTAATTTTCTTCCTCATCGTAGAAGAGCCACAAACTCTGAGCAGGTGCCTCTCTAGAAGTATAGACTGGTTACATTGGACAAAGATGATTATGCGTTCAAATAGCTGAATATGACCTCAGGTTTATTTAGTCTAACCTGCTGTGACAGCAGAATACTTTAAACCACACGTGACAAATCTCATCTAGTCCCCTCTTTAAAGGAAAACAGCCCTCCTTATTTCTCTCTCTCCACAACAATCTTTGGTGGCTTTAAAAAACATTATTGCCCATAGATCGGAAAGCCGTTACCAGTGGTTTGGTATGAGTATTCAATACTGGCTCACTGCTCAAAGACTTAAAAGCTGGACTTTAAACCAGAGTTGCTGCTTATGAAATGTTTCAGTACTGACAACATTATATAATCAATATACTCTTGTTCCAGGCAATCATTGTATGAGTTTCGTATCCTTAAATGAATTGTCTGCAGTGTTTATTTAAGTAAAATGTATCCACATGGTCAGTTAAGATTTGCATGGTTCTGAGTTACTATGAACTGTATGACCATTGATAAATAATTTGCTCCCGATGACAGCTGATGTTGCAAGCCAGAAAAAGAAAGGCTTATTTAAAAGGCGGCGGGGGGGGGGGGGGCGCATTACAATCTCCCTTATAACTTACATATTAATTCCCCATTCTCTCTTTATACTTCATGAATGTTTTAGCAAATTAATTGGTTAATATCGCTTATGATTATTTGTCGGTGGGGATTTTAATGAGATTTTAGACCCTTTGCTGGATAGGAGTACGTCTGCTCCTAAAAAGCAAATGGTGGTGAGATTTACGCTTCAGGCTTATATGGTTGAACTCGGTTTGATTGATGCTTGGAGAATTTTGCATCCTGATGTGAGAGGCTACACTTTTATTTCATCTGTCCATCAGAATTGCTTTTTATTAGATTATTTTTTGGTTTCTACATCTTTGTTGTGTCAAATAAATGTTTGTAAGATTGATACACTGGTAGTCTCAGATCACACACCCCAGTATATTTGGAGTTACAGTTTTCAGATTTGCCAAGGCCCCTGGTCTCTGGTGCCTGAATGTTTCTCTTCTTAATGATGAGATGTTTAAAAATCAGATCTGTGCTAAGTTACTCAAATATTTTACTGGAGTCCAGTATAGAACAAGTAGTAAAACATTGGAGCAGGATATGGACACTTCCCCCCACCCCCATGCTAATCTTCCATGTTTTGATTCCTCACAACAGTTTTTCCTGGCTCCTTTGCATATGGAGGAAATTATGCAAGTAATTATAAATATCAATACTGGGAAATCACCTGGTCTGGACGGATTTCCAATTGAGTGGTTGTTGTTGTTGTTGTTCAGTCGTTCAGTCGTGTCCGACTCTTTGTGACCCCATGGACCATAGCACGCCAGGCCTTCCTGTCCTGTGCTCTCTCCCGGAGCGTGCTCAAGTTCATATTCATTGCATCCGTGATGCTATCTAGCCATCTCATCCTCTGCCGTCCCCTTCTCCTTTTGCCTCCAGTCTTTCCCAGCATCAGGGTCTTTTCCAGGGAGTTTTCTCTTCGCATTAGGTGGCCAAAATATTGGAGCTTCAGCTTCATTATCTGTCCTTCCAATGAGCAGTCAGGGTTGATTTCCTTTAGGATGGACTGATTTGACCTCCTTGCAGTCCAGGGGACTCGTAAGAGTCTTCTCCAGCACCACAGTTCGAAAGCATCAATTCTTCGGCGCTCAGCCTTCCTTATAGTCCAGCTCTCACAGCCATACGTTACTACTGGGAAAACCATAGCTTTGATTAGACGGACCTTTGTCGGCAAGGTGATGTCTCTGCTTCTTACTATGCTGTCTAGGTTGGCCATAGCTTTCCTCCCAAGGAGCAAGAGTCTTTTAATTTCATGGCTACAGTCACCGTCTGCGGTGATCTTGGAGCCCAAGAAAGTAAAATCTGTCACTGCTTCCATTTCTTCCCCTTCTATATGCCAGGAAGTGATGGGGCCAGATGCCATGATCTTCGTTTTTTTAATGTTGAGTTTCAAACCAGCTTTTGCACTCTCCTCTTTCACCCTCAACAAGAGGCTCTTGAGATCCTCTTCGCTTTCTGCCATTAGGGTGGTATCGTCTGCATATCGGAGGTTGTTGATAATTCTCCCAGCAATCTTAATTCCGACCTCTGATTCATCCAACCCGGCATTTCTCATGATGTACTCTGCATATAAGTTAAATAAGCAGGGTGACAATATGCAGCCTTGTCGTACTCCTTTCCCAATTTTGAACCAATCGGTTGTTCCATGTCTGGTTCTTACTGTTGCTTCTTGACCCTCGTATAGGTTTCTCAGGAGACAGGTAAGGTGGTCTGGTACTCCCATCACTTTAAGAATTTGCCACAGTTTGTTGTGATCCACACAATCAAAGGCTTTAGCGTAGTCAATGAAGCAGAAATAGACGTTTTTCTGGAATTCTCTTGCTTTCTCCATGATCCAGCGAATGTTGGCGATTTGATCTCTAGTTCCTCTGCCTCTTCTAAACCCAGCTTGTACTTCCGGTAGTTCTCGGTTCGCATACTGCTGAAGCCTAGCTTGTAGGATTTTGAGCATCACCTTGCTGGCATGTGAAATGAGCGCAATTGTGCGGTAGTTTGAACACTCTTTGGCGTTGCCGTTCTTTGGAATTGGAATGTAAACTGAGCTTTTCCAGTCTTGTGGCCACTGTTGAGTGTTCCAGATTTGTTGGCATATTGAATGCAGCACTTTAACAGCATCATCTTTTAGGATTTTAAATAGCTTGGCTGGAATACTGTCATCTCCGCTAGCTTTGTTGTTACTAATGCTTCCTAAGGCCCACTTGACTTCACTCTCTAGGATGTCCGGCTCAAGTTCAGTGACCGCACTATCATGGCTATCAGGGACATTCAGATCTTTCCTGTATAGTTCTTCTGTGTATTCTTGCCACCTCTTCTTAATCTCATCTGCTTCTGTTAGGTCCCTGCCTTCTTTGTCCTTTATCATGCCCGTCTTTGCACAAAACGTTCCCTTGAGATCTCCAATTTTCTTGAAGAGATCTCTAGTCTTTCCCATTCTGTTGTTTTCCTCGATTTCTTTGCATTGTTCATTTAAGAAGGCCTTCTTGTCTCTCCTTGCTATTCTCTGGAACTCTGCATTCAGTTGGGTATATCTTCCCCTTTCTCCCTTGCTTTTCGCTTCCCTTCTTTCGTGAGCTACTTGTAAAGCCTCATCAGACAGCCACTTGGCTTTCTTGCATTTCTTTTTCTTTGGGATGGATTTCGTTGCTGCCTCCTGAACAATGTTACGGACCTCCGTCCATAGTTCCTCAGGCACTCTGTCTATCAGGTCTAATCCCTGAAATCTATTCCTCACCTCCACTGTATATTCATAAGGGATATGATTTAGGTCATACCTGAACGGTTTAGTGGTTTTCCCGACGTTCTTCAATTTAAGCCGAAATTTTGCAAGAAGCAGCTCATGATCTGAGCCACAGTCAGCTCCAGGTCTTGTTTTTACTGACAGTATGGAGCTTCTCCATCTTTGGCTGCAAAGGACATAATCAATCTGATTTCGATATTGACCATCTGGTGACGTCCATGTGTAGAGTCGCCTCTTGTGCTGTTGGAAAAGAGTGTTTGCTATGATCAACATGTTCTCTTGGCAAAACTCTATTAGCTTTTGTCCTGCTTCATTTTGTACACCAAGGCCATGCTTGCCTGTTATCCCGGTGATTTCTTGACTTCCTACTTTAGCATTCCAATCCCCTATGATGAAGAGGACATCTTTTTTTGGTGTTAGTTCTAGAAGGTGTTGTAGGTCTTCATAGAACTGATCAACCTCAGCTTCTTCGGCCTCAGTGGTTGGGGCATAGACTTGAATTACTGTGATGTTGAATGGTTTGCCTTGGATTCGTACTGAGATCATTCTATCATTTTTAAGATTGTACCCCAGTACTGCTTTTCCCACCCTTTTGTTGACTATGAGTGCTACTCCATTTCTTCTAAGGGATTCTTGCCCACAATAGTAGATATGATGGTCACCTGAATTAAATTCGCCCATGCCTGTCCATTTTAGTTCGCTGATTCCCAAGATGTCGATGTTCAATCTTGCCATCTCATGTTTGGCCACCTCCAGCTTACCTTGATTCATTGATCTGACATTCCAGGTTCCTAAACAATATTGTTCTTTACAGCATCGGATTTTCTTTTCACCACCAGACACATCCACAGCTGAGTGTCCTTTCGGGTTTGGCCCAGCCGCTTCACTCTTTCTGGCACTACTTGGAAATACCCTCTGCTCTTCCCCAGTAGTGTATTGGACACCTTTTTTCCAGCTTCTTTGCTCCAAAGTTTTATCATCTTTATCATCTTTTTTTTTTATTGGACTCCCTTTCCTCATCATGAAATGATGCTTATATTACAGTGATCCCTAAGCCTGGCAAGGATCACACTTATTGTGCTAACTATCAAAGTATTTCATTAATTAACAGATACTAAAATATTAACTGCAGTTCTGTCTGATAGATTGCAAGAAGTTATTGCCAGACCAGGTGGGATTTATTTAACATAGACAGGGGGCTGATATCTTAGATGAGATATTCATTTGATAGCTTTAAACACTGATAGAACAGGCCAGGCTGCTATTGTTTCTTTGGACACTGAAAAAGCCTTTGACAAAATTCACGGGGAATGTATCTTTGCTACATTGAGTAATTTTGGTTTTCCTATACAATTTTTGAAATGGGTCAACAAAATTTTATATTCAACCCCAACAGCTAGAGTCATGACCAGTAATCTTTTCTCAGCTTTCTTTTTAGTTGGGAGAGGTACCAGACAAGATGGCCACTTTCTCCATTGATATTTATTTTTGGAACCCCTGGCATAAGCTATTAGACAGAATAGTAGTATCGCGGCTTTGTGCATGATGGTTTAGAATTTAAAATTATCCTTCATGGCGATGATCTTTTACTGTTAATTTTGAAACTCCACCCGTCTGTTCTATCATTGATGCAGTTGACCAATACTTTCAGTGATTTGCCTGGCTATTCAATTAACTGGTCAAAATATGAATTGATATTTCATAGATACTATATCTCATAGTGTATTAGCTAATCGGCAATTTTGATGGTGCCCAGATCTTATTACTTATTTGGGAATACTTATTCCTAGAGACAAAGCTCAAATAATTAAGCTACATTTGAATAAGTTGATTAATGAGATTTCATGGGACATAGATAGATGGGCATCTTTAAAGATGAGTCTGTGGGGTAAGGTACATACACTTAAGAGGAATATTATACCTCAGATTTTCTCTGTTATATGTAGGACTCCTCTGTTTATACCTGGCAAATATTTCCAAAACCTCAATGCTCTGTTTTGTAACAAAACAAAACAAAACAAAACAAAGGGGGGTGTTCCTCCCTGCCACGAATATCCTTGAACAGCATGCAACTTCCAATTAAAGAAGGTGGGTTTGGCTTTCCAGATCTTGCTTTATATCATTTATACAGTCTTATTTGTTGACTGGCACTGAATTTTGGTCTTTTCCATTTAGATTAGATTTTCCACCTTGGACAGTTTAGGAATCTTCCAGTCTGGATCCTCTCTCCAAATGGATGGCATTAGGTGCTTGTTACATTAAAATTGATGGGGTTCCTTCCACGGTTACAGCTGTTAGAGACCTGTGGCGTATAATGTCACATCAACTCCATTTTGATCCATTGTCTCATGCTAAATTGACTCTATGGGAAAATCCAGATTTAAAAATTGGTAAGAAAATGTTTTTGTGCGGACTTGGATGGATACATTTATTTTCACCTTGGATCAATGAGTGGGTGCTGATGATGTGTTCTTGTCATTTTTGACTTTGTGTGCCAAATACAATTTGCCTGTTATGGCTGAATGGCAATGCTTGCAATTGCAACATTTGTTAGAATCTAGGTTTGGCCCTGCTGTTTTTTACAGCTTCAGAGTCTCCCTCACTATTGGAAATGCTTATTGAGGCAGATCAATTTTACTAACCCACAATCCATGTTTATAAATACTTATTATGGGTAAATAAATGTGATATATAGGATCTTAAGTGGGAATGGAATAGGGAACTGAACTGTCCCATTTTGCCTAATCAGTGGATCGCCGTTTTAATATCTGTATCTGAACCATCTATGGATCTCAGGTTATAGCTTGTTCAGCAAAAACTGTTGTTCCATGTCTGTTGGATGCCACAATGTCTCTTTAATAAGGGTTTGTCTAAGTCGGCTGATTGCTGGAGGTGTAATACAGTGAATGCCTTTTTTTTTATTGTATGTTTTGACAATGCCCAATAGTTGCCTCTTTTGGGGAGGAGGTTATTATAAGGATAAACTTTGTACTGGAAGACCTTTAATATTTTCTGATGTACATGTCCTTTAAAATTATCTACTTGCTTCTTGGAAGTTGATGCACAGTCAACTCAAATGGATTCTTCATGCCCTTTTGATGGCAAAAAGACTGATACTACAACATTGGAAGAATAAGCACTCACCTCCTATAGTGCAATGGATTGAGGACCTAACAACACTTTCAACATTTCATTCAATGGGTTATGTATTTGGTCTGCCTTTGTTGAAGTGTGTGTGTGTGTATACATTTCATATATATACTTCATACGCATCAACTGAAATTAATACATTCAAATTATGTGTGTGTGTGCATGCATGTGTATTCCTTTCTTTTCCTTTTTTCTCATGGTTTGTTTTGTTGAAATTTACAATAAAAAGAATTAAAAATAACAATTCTCTATGGAAGAGGTGGGCTTGAGGGTGGCGTTCAGTGCTGGGTGGTGTGTTGCCCCCCCACACACACACACTCTCTTTGGCTGGCCTGCCCACATCTCCCTGTGCAGCGATGGGGAGGTTTAAACCTGTGTTGCCTGCCTGCTGAGATCAGGGGATGGGATCACTGGCAGGGGGTGAGGAGCCTAAAGCCTCCCCCCACCCCAGTGATCCTGATTCAGACCACTATTTCCTTGCTGCTATTAATGATCTTTGCATTGGGATTGCTGGGAAGGTTGCAAGGTTAAAGCCTCTCCTCCCACCAGTGATCCCAAGCCAAAGACCTGTTTCCCTTCTCCCAGCCCGAGTTGATGGTTGATCAACTGAGCAGCGGGGTGAAGTGAGTGGGGCACCCCAGGGCTCCATGGGCCACAGAGACAGCAGCCAAGGTCCACCCAAATGTACTCCATTGGGTTTTGTGATGGTGGTGAAGTCTCTGGCTATTATTAGTTTAGCTGCTCTGATGTCACAGGCTACAAAGAAGAGGCAGAAGAACACTGGGGCCGGGGCGGGGGGGGGGAGGCAGGGGTATTTTGAGGCAGCAAGACAATTTCACAGCAGTAGTTTAGGTGAAAAGAAATTAGAGAACGGTCCATAGAAATTAGGGGAAGATGAGGAGCAGTCTGTGCGGAATGTTCTCAGCCAGCTGTAACTGGATTCCTAGGTCATTGCAATGGCATCAAATGACAATGATAGGAATCTGTTTCACATTTTACGTGGCAGACGGGTTTCCTGTGTGTCCGCCTAGTACATGTCCCTTTGGTGTACACCATAATGTCAGGGGTGGTTGGGTATGTTCATTTCCAAACACGCAGTCTATATTTACCTGGGAGCCATCAACAACCTCCAATATGCAGACGATACCACCCTAATGGCAGAAAGCGAAGAGGATCTCAAGAGCCTCTTGTTGAGGGTGAAAGAGGAGAGTGCAAAAGCTGGTTTGAAACTCAACATTAAAAAAACGAAGATCATGGCATCTGGCCCCATCACTTCCTGGCATATAGAAGGGGAAGAAATGGAAGCAGTGACAGATTTTACTTTCTTGGGCTCCAAGATCACCGCAGACGGTGACTGTAGCCATGAAATTAAAAGACGCTTGCTCCTTGGGAGGAAAGCTATGGCCAACCTAGACAGCATAGTAAGAAGCAGAGACATCACCTTGCCGACAAAGGTCCGTCTAATCAAAGCTATGGTTTTCCCAGTAGTAATGTATGGCTGTGAGAGCTGGACTATAAGGAAGGCTGAGCGCCGAAGAATTGATGCTTTCGAACTGTGGTGCTGGAGAAGACTCTTACGAGTCCCCTGGACTGCAAGGAGGTGAAATCAGTCCATCCTAAAGGAAATCAACCCTGAGTGCTCATTGGAAGGACAGATAATGAAGCTGAAGCTCCAATATTTTGGCCACCTAATGCGAAGAGAAAACTCTCTGGAAAAGACCCTGATGCTGGGAAAGACTGAAGGCAAAAGGAGAAGGGGACGGCAGAGGATGAGATGGCTAGATAGCATCACGGATGCAATGAATATGAACTTGAGCACGCTCCGGGAGAGAGCGCAGGACAGGAAGGCCTGGCGTACTATGGTCCATGGGGTCACGAAGAGTCGGACACGACTGAACGACTGAACAACAACAACAACAACAACATGACCAAATGCATCTCTCCAGCACATGTCCCCCATGTGTCCCATTGTATTTACAGATATGTGGCTGCTCTTATGATAAAACCATGAGACATGTGGCAGATGCACAGGACATATATGTGATGTGGATGAGAGTGCTGCCTTCTGACAGGAGACGGAAAGCCAAAGGAGTTCAGTTGCTCTAGCTTGGCTGGTCAGGCACGCTTTGATCTGTTCAAGATCCTCAATCAGCAAATAAGCAAATGTTGCAAGTGAGGCCAAATTTCACATGCACAATCCATATTCCAAAATCGGAACATTTCAACAGTTTGCTCCTCACCCACCCCCACCCCAAATAGTCTAGATTTAGCACATTAGCTCTATATTCAGCACATTATATTTTATGCTAGTGGGCATTCTCATCTGAAAGTTATATTTGATTCAGTTTCGGTGTTGCTACCTGCCCCTAAATGGGATGAGACAGAATTGTTTTTTTTAAAAATTTAAATAGGCAGACAGGCTGTAATGACAGAGGGAATCACACACAAGGGATTAACCTAAGTGAGGTTGTAATGGGTGAGAGACCACAGCAAACAGAAGGACAGTCTGTTTTGCTCCCCAGAGATGTAACCCAGCTGTATTTTATGCATAGTCCTAATAGGCAATTGGAGGAAATGTTGCTTTAAGCTTTGAACTGTGAATCCCCAGAAGGATAATTCAGCCTGACCATCTTGTTGTCATGGTGACACGAAGTACCACTACTTATTTTAATGTTGCTGTGTGCTGCTTGTCAGAGAGTGAAAAGAGACTGCTGAATGTAATAGTTTAGAGGCACAAAATGTTTGCAGCAGGGGCTTTCAGCCTTGGGTTCAAAACCTATCAGCAAAGCCTGATGGCTGTCACTGGCACCTCCAATGTGGTCCTCGCAAACACCTCTCTTGGCACCTGCCAGGCTCCCTGCCCCTCCTGATTTTTATTTAATTTCTTAAGATTCTGTTTACATATATATTTATTTTTTTCCAGGAGGCTGGCATGCTGCAAAGTGAAGTGCTGCCCTCTGCCACCATCCTCGTCTGGGTTCAAAAGAGGGTTTGTGAGTTTTGGAGCTCAACCCCCACCTCTGCCTTGTACTTAGGTTCTTGGGGAAGCTTCTTTTCTTTTAGTCTCACCCGCTGGCCTTCTGGGAAATGAATTTTTGTGACTGGCCATGCCCGCCATGGCAGACATTTTATGAATGGGCAAGCCCCCACATGCCATCCATTTTGTGAGAGCACCCACAGCACTCTCTCAAAACTCCAAATGTGCCAACCTACCCAGTGACTTGATTCCTTCCAAAATCACAGTAGGTTGTGTGTGTGTGTGTGTGTGTGTGTGTGTGTGTGGTTCCTGCAGCAGCAAATTCAGCAGTGTCAGGGGCAAAAGGGTGCAAAAATGACTGGGGGGGCTGCATGTGGATCATGGGCCATGTGTTGCCCACCCCTGCTAATAAACCTCTCCCATGGTTCTATAATACCTATGCACAGCTTCTGCATCTGTGGACACAGAGCAAAGCCCTGCCATAATGAGTGTGAAGGGAGGGAGGAGGGGTGCCCTAACTCCCAGAAGTGTAGGCAGGGGAAAGGTTTGCTTAGATTGAACCCCAGGCCAGCAAGGTAGGCTGCCACCACCCCTTATGTCCAACTCAGCCTGAACTAGGGTCTCTCAGACCTTACAGGAGACCCCTAGGGCTTAGAAATGGGAGGCCAAACTGGCACCCTCTGTTTCAAGCCCTATGCCTGAATCTTTGAACAGTAGCACTTAACCTAGCCAGAGGCTCTGGATTTAGTACTAAGGCTTACTTGGAAGAAAGCACACACAGTTCCTAAGGTAGAGGTTCAGTTTATTTACATAGGGTAAGCAGAGAGGGGGATAAAAAGACATACAAAAAACAGAATAACCTTTGGAAACAGTACTTCAGGCAAAAATAACAATGAAATACCTAATCTGCCCTATATGTTACCTAAGTATGGGTCTTCCAATAGGACAGGGCCCAATCTGGGATCCAAAGACTCACAAGACTGAAGGCAAGTTGCAGTACAGAAATGAAGACAAAACCTCCAAGTGCCATCCTTTTATGCTCAACCCCCTGACAACGCAAAGAAGATCTTAGTTAGCCAATCACAGGCCAGCTGAGCAGCATTCCCAAACTTGTATGGGAGGTGAAGTTTCCTACAAGAATGCAACTGAGATCACTCAATTCAGTTAGATGTTTAGATGAGGAGCGGTATATAAATGTTGTAAATAAATGAATAAACTGAGTCTGGCTCTGGCCTGGCAGGCCAGAGGCATCTCAAGGTAACAGACATGCAAGTGATTGCAAAACTACATGCCATTTCAGCCTGGCCCAAATGGAGTTAGACACACAGCCAGAGCACAAAAAGAAAATGGAGTTCTCAACAATGAGCGAGGCAGTTGTATGTACCAGCCCTTGGAGTATTCTCTTATCTGCACTTGCAAAATAAGTAACTTGAGAGGTTACACACCCATTTACTTGCAAAATAAATCATATAAGAGGATACACGCCCATCTATAAAAGGATACACACACACCCTCTGTGTTGGTGTGTGTGTTTGTGTGTGTACATTTATTCCATCATGAAGGTTTCATACTTGAAAGATCTCTCTCGAAAATTAGCATTTAGAAAATCCATTCCTTAAGTGTATGCACTCTATTGTTAAAAGAGCTATGCCTCCCCTTCTATTCTTGTGTTGTGCTGTAGACTAGGTTTTTAAAGGCTAGGAACACAGGAAGCTGCTTTATGGTAGATTAGGCTATCTGTCCAACTCATGCAGCATTGTCTACTTGGGTCCTCCCAATGTTTTGGACAACAACTCCTAGTATTTCTGACCATTGGCCATGTTGGCTGAAGTTACTGGGAGCTGAAGTCCAAAGGATCAGGAGAGCACCAGGTTGTGGAAGGCTGGACTACTCTGATTGACACTTTGACAGTGGGGTGGTACTAGAGGCCTTTCATAGCACCTGCTACCTGATCTCTTTCTCTTTCTTTAAGCTAAAGATGTCAGGAATTGAACCTGGGACTTTCTGCATGCAAAGCAAGTGCTCTGGCATTGAACCATGATCCCTTCTTACTGTTGATCTGTGGAGGGCTAAGAGACAGATGGTCCTTCCTAACAGCAGTGGGCTGGATAGCCTTTTTGTCCCTTTCAGCTGATGAACGTACCTATAGATTTGGAATAAGAATATAAGAAGAGCCAAGCTGGATCAGACCAAGGGTCCATCTAGTCCAGCATTCTGTTCACACAGTGGCCAACCAGCTGTCAACCAGGAACTCACAAGCAGGGCATGAGCACAACAGCACCCTCCCACCCATGTTCCCCAGCAACTGGTGTACATAGGCTCACTGCCTCTCGTACTGGAGGTAGCACATAGCCATCAGGACTAGTAGCCATTGATAGCCTTCCCCTCCAGAAATGTGTCCAATCCTCTTTTAAAGCCATCCAAATTGGTGGCCATCACTACATCTTGTGGAAGTGAATTCCATAGTTTAACTATGCGCTGTGTGAAGAAGTACTTCCCTTTATCTCTCACAAATCTCCCACTAATCAGCTTCATGGGATGACCCCAGGTTCTAGTATTATGAGAGAGGGAGAAAAATGTCTCCTTGTCCACATTCTTCACACCATGCATAATTTTGTACACCTCTGTCATATCTCCCTTTCCTCGCCTTTTCTCCAAGTTAAAAACAATCCCAGCTGTTGTAACCTTCCTTCATAGGGGAGTTCCTCCAGCCCCTTGATCATTTTAGTTGCCCTTTTCTGCACTATTTCCAACTCTACAATATCTTTTTTTAGGTGTAGTGACGCAAATTGTACACAGTATTCCAAGTGTGGTTGCACCATAAATTTGTATAAGGGCAGTATGATATTGGCAGCTGTATTCTCAGTTCCTTTTCTAGTTATGCCTAGCATGGAATATTTCACATGATCAGATCACAGGATAACAATTTGAAGTTATTAATGCATATTAGTACCTCTACCTTGATTTAAGGGTCTTCACACACTCACAGCTTTGCTTGAGAAATGTGAATGTCCCTTTATCTTCCCTACCTTCTTGGTTCTGTATCACTGGCCATTTGACTTGGTCAAAAGCTGAGCCTTGATAGGAATCATAGTAACTCAAGTTGTCAATCAAAGCAAAGTGGAGCATCTCTCTGTTCTAGAATGACAGTCTTGATTTTTAATCTTGCTCTTGCAATCATGAATTCTTACAGGCAAAAGTGAGAGCAAATGAATTACCACTTTTGAGTACTGTGCACATGGAAAAGAAAAAGCCCTCAAATCTACCTAATTAATTTAATTTTAAGAATATTTCGATGGCAGTGCTGACCCCAAAAGAATCCTAGGTCAGGAAATCCCACTGAGTCCAATTGGAGCTACTTCCTGGTAAGTGTGTATAGGATTGCAGACTAAATCTCTCATCCACTTACCACTGTATGCTTACTGTTGTCCAAGCATTCAAAGGTAACAACCATTTGCATTTCCTGATCATTCCCTGTGGTCAACGAAGATACTTATCAATAACGAAGAAGAATACAGGGAGTTACTTAGGGTGCGTGTTTAGACAGAACAAAGTCCTACAATTCCCAGCATTCCCTAGTCAGCATGGCTAGGTGAGGAATGCTGGGAATTGTAGGACTTCCTTTTCAATTTTGTTTTCAAAAGCATCTTTGGCATACACTGGACAGATATAAATACAAGAGTTACCATAGCTTAATGGAAGATCATAAACAAAAGCTTAAATAGTGATAAGTCCTTTATAAATCCCCAGATATCCAAAGCAGGCTTGGAAAAGCATTTCAGCGATCCATTTAATGCTGTTTGCTCTCCCCAAATACACCATCCATTATGCTCTGTGCTGAGTACTATGAACCTATGGCCCTCAGTTTCTCTGTATAAAGACATACAGCTGCTAATTAATTCTTTGCCTGTTAAGAAAGTGCCTGTGAAGACTATATCACAACAGAAATATTTAAATATTTAAATGGTGGCTATCTACCTTGGCCAAACCGTTTGATCATATCAGTCAGACAGGGAATTTCCCCAAGGGCTGGAATACAAGCATAGTAATTCTGATTTTTAAGAAAGGGGATCAAAAAATGTCATCAAACTATGGACTCATCAGCCTTATTGACATCACAGCTAAATTATATGCCAGACATTTGTTCAATAAACTGGAAGACTGGGTCACTATAAATAATGTTCTGATTGAAGAACAACCTGGTTTCTGTGCTGGTCAGTCAACACTTGACCAATGTTTTGTATTAGACCATTTGATCAGTAAGGATGCTTTGCAATAGAGGCCAAAACAGTATGTGGCATTTGTTGATTTCCGTGCAGCCTTTCATTCAATTGATGGAAACCAGTTATGGGCGAAACTAGCACTTTGCGGCAAAATTATAAACATCAATCGGCACTTTTTGATTCTGTTACAACTTTTATATGAAAAGTGAGTTTTTCTCCTGCAGGACATATGTCTGTCTGATAATATCTCACTAACTCATGGTGTTAAATAAGGATGTGTCCCCCCTATTTCTTTTTAACCTGTTTGTTAATGAAATCACTTTAGATCTGAGAGGTGATCATTTCTTTCCAGTGAAATTATGTGAAAGGAAATTGTCCTTTCTTCTTCATGTTGACTGTATGGCACCCATTTCCTGCTCTCAGATTGGAGATTACTATCAGCATTGGCTGAGTATTCCTCCCCCCGCCCACCCCAAATCTATGGTCTATCAACCATGGGAAGGCCAATGCTACGGTTTGCAGCCAAAGGATCCTGAAACACAGGTTGAGAATTGATATCCATTTTATCGAGCAAGTCCCTTCTTATCAATATTTAGGTCTATGATTTACAGCATCTGATAGCTGGGCTGGCTACTACAGGTCCCTGAAATTAAAGACAGACAACAACTAAATGGAGTACTGAAGTTTTGGCATACAACAGGTGGCCATGAAGTACAGTCAATTTTACATCTACTAAAATCAAACTTCTACCATATTTCTCCAATGGAGTAGCAATACGGGCTTTGAGAATCCCTTTCAATATGGAATTCTTTCAAAATAAGTTGCCAAGAATGATCCTGGGTGTTCCCAGAAGTCCTTCTACACCACTCCTATGAGCAGAAACTGGCTCAATAGCAGTCAAATCTATTTTTGTCATCAGGATCTTTAATTATTGCCTTAGGGCACAATCCTATGCATGTTTAGACAGAGAAAAGGCCTACAACTCCCAGCATGCCCTAACCCAGCTTAGGATGCAACAAATGGTAACCACCATTTTAATAAAATATCTTACAATTCCATGTGGCAGAACATGTTTCACTGTCTTATTTTTTCTATGGCTGGAATACATTTTTTAGAACCTGCCCTCACAGGCATGCTCACTGGCTTGAATTGGCAAAAATCAATTTTCTGTTTACATCCCATAAAAGGGCAATCTATTTGGCCATGGTGAACTTTGCCCTTTCAATTTCTAAACTTTGAGATAATTTCTCACCCCTGTGTCAGGAGTCCCTAACACAGTACCCCCTGGGACCTCCAACGGTGCCCACAAAGTAGGGATGTACGAATCCCTTACCTGGCTCCGCGCAGGGGCATCTGCGGTGGGGGGGAGGTGCTCCGTCCTTCCCCCCGGAATCCTGCCCAGCCAGCTCCGCTCCGCAGCCAAGCTGCGGAGCCACCGGCCGGCTCCAGCCGTCCGCAGCTGGACATCCAGCTGCTGGGCAGCCCTGCAGGGACACAAATGGCGGCTGTCATAGCTGCTGCCATTTGTGTCCCTGTATTGAGCCATGATAGGCTACGTAAATACTTACGTAGCCTATTACGGCAGGGGGAAAAAAAACCCAGCGTACGCAAATGGCGGTAGCCGCCGCCATTTGCGTACGCCGGGGTTTCCCCCCCCTGCCGCGATAGGCTACGTAAATACTTATGTAGCCTATCACGGCCTCCACAGGGACACAAACGGCGTCCCTGCGTTAGCCGTGATAGGCTACGTAAGTATTTACATAGCCTATCACGGCTATGAAGACGAGGAAGCGAATGGTGGCCGCAGGACAGCCGCCATTCGCAAAGCAGTGCGGACGGGAGTAGGTAAGTGCTCCGTTTCGCACGCCTTTCATGGGGTGGGGGCGGCGGGGACTTCGTCCCGCACACCGTTCGTGGGTTGGGGGGGTGGGGGCTTCGTTCTGCGACAGATTTCAGGGGGCCGAATGCACTGGCATTCGGCCTCATTGAGATCCGTCGTGGAATTCTCTGACATCCCTACCACAAAGCCCTCCACTCCCTGCCCCCTTCAAAAAAGTTTTTAAAATAAAAACCCTGGGAAATGTTAGGGCAGTCTTCTTTCTCTCCCCTTCTAGCCTCTAGCCTCACTATTTCTCCCCCCCACCACCTCTTTAGCTCACTTCTAACTAGCCAGTCCCACAACAGCAGCCATAATGCGACTAACCACATCCTCAGTGGGAGCCATTTTGTGGTGGTGCCCACAGTAATTTCTCAAATTCCCAAATGTGCTCATCGGACCAAAAAAGCTGGGGACCCCTGCCCAATGTGGAATGATAAATAAGTTTTATTGATGATGAATTGTTGTTTTTAATGTTTAATGCATTTTAATGTAGGGCTGTGCAGGGACCCTTGATTTGACTCAGAAACTGCTGCATGGCTTCGGAGCTGGGCCTGATTTGGCTTGGGCTGATTTGGGGGCCCTCCGACCTGATTCGGCGCCAAAGTGGGATTCGGATGCTGAACCCTGCTTTCGGTCCCCCCCCCAATGTCCCTGCGCAACCCCCCAGCTCCTTACCTTGCCGCCACCACTTCCTCCGCTGCCTTCTGCACCTTCTCTGCCACCGCCTTTGCTGCTGCCACTACCATCATTGCTGCTGCCAGCTCCTGAGGCCTGAACACATGCTGACTCTTGTTGCAGGGAGCCACCATTTTTAAAATGGCAGCCACCTGGAAGTTCCTAGAAGTTGCCATTTTAAAAATGGCGACTCCCCGCAAGAAGAGTCGGCACGTGGTGGTGGAGATGGTGGTGACGGAGAAGGTGGTGGCGGCAGAGAAGGCAGTGGCAGCAATGACAGCAGTGGAGGCAGCAGCGATCGAGGTGGCGATGGAGGAGGTGGGTGGCTCAGGGAAGGACCTGGAGGTGCTGGTGTGGCTGGGCCAGGGGTGCCAAGGCTCCAAAGTGCATTGAGCGCTTTGGAGAGCCCCCGACCCACTCCAGGTCACTTTGTGCCTGCTCTGCTTCACCTCGGAAGGGGCTCAAAGTGACCCGAAGCAGCCTGCTTCGACTCAAGGTTCGGGCCTCGGGCCAAAGCAGTGCACAGCCCTATTTTAATGTATTTTATGCTATATCTTTTCACTTCCAGAGTTGCAACAATAACATTATATTCATTCCTTTGCATCCTTTTCTTTGTGGGAGTGTTGCAAGCAATACCTCTTCTTGCTGAGAAGATGGCTAGCAATCACAGTGAAATGATATACTTCAACTTCAAACTAGAGTTGTCTGCATTTTGTGAAATCCGTAGGGATGTCAGAGAATTCCACCACGGATCTCGGTGAGACCAAATGCCAGTGCATTCGGCCCCCCAAAATCCGTGGTGGAACGAAGCCCTCCAACCCCCCACCCCACGAAAGGCATGTGAAACGGAACACTTACCTGCTGCCGTCTGCGCTGACTTGCAAATGGCGGCCGCGTCTGCGGCCACCATTCGCTTCCTCATTATAGCCTTGATAGGCTACGTAAGTATTTACATAGCCTATCACGGCAAAAAAACAAAACAAAAACAGCAGACGCAAATGGCGGCGGCTACAGCGGCCACCATTTGCGTTCCCTTTTTTTTTTTGCCGTTTTAGCCTACGTAAATATTCACGTAGGCTATTATGGGGGGGGGAAGGGAACACGAATGGCGGCCACTACGCCATTTGCGTTCCTTTTTTCTTCATGCCATAACAGCCTACCTAAATATTTACGTAGGCTAAAATGGCGAAAAAAAGGGGACGCAAATAGCAGCCGCTGTAGCCGCTGCCATTTGCGTCCGCTGTTTTGTTTGGGGTTTTTTGCAGTGATATTTACGTAGCCTATCATGGCAAAATAAGGGACGCAAATGGTGGTGGCTATGGCAGCCGCCATTTGCGTCCCTGCAGGCTGCCCAGCGGCCGGATGTCTGGCTGCGGGCAGCCCCAGCTGGCAGCTCTGCGGAATCTCTGCAGAGCGGAGCTGGCCAGACAGAATTTCGGGGGGAGGGGCAGAGTGCCTCCCCCCACCGCGAATGTCACCCTTCGAAAATGTAAGTGACTTTTGTACATCCCTAGAAATCCATCCCACGGGTGTTTCGTGGATTATGCGGTGTTATTCGTTCCGGAATCCGTTCATAGACAGATCCAATTTCTTCTTGGTTTTGCAGAAAAATATTCAAATAATTCCGTAACAAGGTTCACAACAATTAACATAATTTATGTTAGTGCGTAACATTTCACAAATTGTCCCCCATTCCATTCTCACTTTTCCCCACGTATATTTACCAGTTTCAGCAGAAACTTGCATATTTTCCTACAAATAAATGTGTGTAAATTTCAGGAAAGTAAAAAAATATTTTTTTTTTGAGAAAATCCACAGACTCTGAGCAGTTGAGGGGGCCTGTCCACAGCAGATTCTGCAGGTTGGATTCTTAGAAATCCAAGCTCATTTTAGTCCATCTTGAATTTTTCCAGCATCGCTATTTCAAGAGCACCAATGGGCCATTTATTTTGTTGCCTGGCCCTACTGATGAATTCCTTGCCATGAAAATGCACTGCACCCTGCAAAAACAGTGCACATTTACTTAGAAGTAAATCCTACTATGCTCAACGAGAGTTACTCCCAGGTAAATGTATATAGGATTGTTACAGCCTTAGCCATTTTTCTCTCTGACAATTATTCTGTGCAGCGTAATTATCTTTGAAAGCAGATAATGATGTTGGCACAAGGCTAAGGTACTAAAAGGGTCAACATTTATTTCCTAGGAGACTCACTTTGAGTTCCTTTGTATGTTTTCTCTGCCTCCCTCTCCAAGATAAAGGCCAGCTGCCAATATTTACTTCTTGAGATACTTGCCCAGATTTTTATCTACTGTTCAAAAAAGTGGAATATTGACCATGGGTTGCATCTAAACTTAACCACACTTAGAATAGACCCACTGGAATCAATGGGACTTGTTAGTCTTGATTAGACTAAGCCCCATTGATTTTAGTGGGCATACTCTACATGTGATTAAACCTGGATACAATCCATTTTAAAGGCCTATTTAAATACCCAACATAATGAATGGAACAATACTGGTCTAACTGGGAAGTTTCAAAGTTGTAGTTAACTTTTTTCAGGAAACTATACCAAGGAAGTGTGTGTGTGTGTGTGTGTGTGTTTGTGTGTATAGATATAGGGTACAGACTACATGTGTGTGTGTGTGTAAGAGAGAGGGAGAAGGTCTGTTCATTTGTATGCAAATGGAGTAAATGAGAATGAAAATTACACATAATCCGAACATGCTAAATCAGATCCCAGTTGACTTAGAGCACTGGAAAATGGTCATATTTTTCAGAAAATGGACATCACTATTAAAAAATACTGCTAAGTTCCCTAAAGGTTCAGACTATTAGTTCTACATCTGAGAACGTATGTTGATCATATGAGGTTATAATAGCATTATGTACTGGTATAAGGACCAGTACATAATGCTACGCTCCCCCCGCTTCCAAGGGTGCCGTGCTTACCTACAGTGCCCTGTGTTTTTCAGGTGAAGTGTGAATGAGACAAATGCATGTTTGAAAGCACACATCTTAATCAAGGATTGGCAGCTATCTGTGAAATGTATATTCGGTCACAAATCGAGGTTTGCTGCCACATGTGTGAAAAGCTCCTTCATAATGGTTTATTTTGGTGGGCCTGGATTGATAGTCTTCTGAGACAAATCTCATTGGAAAGAACCAATTGTCTACATTTCCCAGGGAGCTGTCAGTCTTGGATCTCTGATTGGTGCACCTGTATGAAATGAAGTCAGATATAGTTACACAAATCCCTGAATTCACTGCTCAGGATATATATGGCTTCTTTTTCAAAATGGATTTCAATTTTAATTTCTAGATAGAATATTCTGGCTCTACTCTGGTTTTATTTTGTTTTGAATGTTTAAAGGTTCTATATTATGTTTTATTATGTATTTTAGGGTTTTAATTTTCGTGAAACACCCAGAGAGCTTTGGCTATTGGATGGTAGTGAAATGTAATAAACGAGTAAAGAAACTTGCACTGAAAGCCTGATTCGGCTGGAATAGCAGAGTATAAATTTGAAAAAGAAATAAATAAGAGCACAATAAGAGCACAATGTCTCACGTTCTTCTTGTTACATTCCTCTTGTATCCACACTTCTGGAGTTGCTGTGACAGTTGGGAGTGCTTACCATGAAATTAAAAGAAATGTATACAGGTCAACGTTTGATGGGATGAGACTATGAATCCCATCCATCAAGAAATCGTCTAGTGGATCAAGGTGAACGAATGTACAAATCAGAAAATGTAGCCACTGAAATCCATCATACTTTCAATTTCAACAGAGCAATATTTCATTTCTGAATTTTAAACAATGGAAAGCTGTTCTTATACTGCATAAAGGTGGTCTTGTTTCACAAATGGAGAAAAATATGTTGTAAGATATGGGGAAAATATACAAAACTGAAGTGGTGGTAAAATACTCACAAAAAAATTAATAATGGGGTGCCCTCAATGAATCCATTGTTGATATATAAAAACATTTCTAGGTTCAGAACATCTTAGGCAGGCAGGCTTAATATTTGCTGAGGTGGACAAGCTGTGTCTGGGCTATACCACTTCAGACTTCAGGCGAGGGCTCACATGACTGAACACTCCCATATCTAGATTACGGGTAGGCAGCCTGTGGCCCTAGGAACCTAGATTCTAGATAGATATTGGGCTTCTCCACATGGGGCTCTTATCCTGCAATGGAAATTTGTTACTCATGGAAGTTTGTGGGTCCTTTACATGATGTTGTCCAGCACCTCTCCAGTGCTTTCCAATATTTCTGTGGCTTTACTTGAAAAGGAGATAATGAGGTAATAAAAAGCAGTTTGAATTTGTCTGTGTAAAGGAGAAATGGCACTATAACAATAGTGCCATCTATTGGCTGTATAATGAAACATATAGAACTTGCAGATAAAGCCAGTCCCCTGGAAAAACAAACAAACAGGAAGTGTGTGTGAAGGAGCCCATCTTAATCCTGCAAAGAATCCGGAAGCAGAAGCCCTGGTAAAGCTGTAGGATAAAAAACCTGATGTGGAGAAGCCCATAGAGCTATAGCTATCTAGAACATTTAATCATGTGGGTCCTCATCTGCATTCTAAAATGGTACAGTACAGCCCAAACACAGGTTGTCAGTGAGAAAGAGGCCACAGTAAGGAGGGTGGGATGAAGTCGGGGGCAAGAAGTCAGATTTACCAGGTCACAGCAGTTGTTGTTTTGGAGTTGTTTAGGAGCAATATTGTTGTAGTGACCCCTCCAGTTCTAAGAATCCCCTTATATATATATAGTACTGTGCAAAAGTCTTAGGCCACCATTAGATTTGTTGTTTTAGCAATGATATAATGACCATATATAATTATTTCTCAGTCTCTTCATTAGAATACAACCAGAAAATATAGGAAATTTGTATGGAGTATTCAACAATAGAAAAAAAAATCAGAAAAAACAGCTTCCATAGGCTAAAGTGGCAAGTATTTAGTGTAACCTTCCCTTACACTAGAGTAATAGCAGGTGCCTGGCCAGGGATGGTCTTCGTGGAAGGGTAGCAGCCAAGAAACCACTTTTGCGGAAGGGGAACAGGGTGAAAAGGCTAAGATATGCTAAAGCTCACAAAGATTGGAATGAGGATCAGTGGAAGAGTATTATGGAGTGATGAATCCAAGTTTGAAATTTTGGGGTCCAATCATCGACAGTATGTGAGAAGAAGAGTTGGAGAGAGATGGACAAATGAGTGCTTGCAGCCTTCAGTGAAACATGGTGGAGGGTCTGTCCTGGTTTGGAGCTGCATTTCTGCCAGTGGTGTTGGCAATCTTGTCTGTATTGATGGGATCACGAATGCTGAAAAGTACAGACAGGTTTTAATTCATCATGCCATTCCCTCTAGAAAGCGCCTGATTGGGAATGGCTTCATTTTTCAGCATGATAACTATCCCACCACACTGCTAATGCAGTGAAATCATATTTAGTGAGGAAAACAGCTGATAAAACACTGACAGTCATGGACTGGCCTCCACAGAGTCCAGACCTGATTATTATAGAGGCAGTATGGGATCACCTGGACAGAGAAAGAAATAAAAGACAACCTACATCTAAAGAAGACCTCTGGGAAGTGCTGAAAGAAGCCTGGTATAATATACCCGAAGATTACTTCAGAAAACTTCAGGATAGTCTCCCCAAAAGAGTTCAAGATGTGCTTGGAGCCAAGGGAGGTCACACTAAATACTGACTTTTGCCTGTACATATTTCCTGTATTTTCTGTTTGTATCTTAATACAGAGACCGAAAAATAATTATGGATGGTCATTAAAGCTTTGCTAAAACAACAAAGCTGGTGGTGGCCTAAGACTTTTGCACAGTACTGTATGTGTGTGTGTATGTATGTATGTATGTTTGTATATGTGTGTGTGTGTGTGTGTGTGTATATATATATATATATATATATATATATATTTAAAAGCATTTTCCAAGGGACACTTCATTTGTAAGCCCCAACTTTGCTGAAAGAGGCATGCAACCTTTCTCTTTTCTGTTATGTTCATAGAACTGTATGCACATAGAATAAGTCCATCTATTTAAAAAACAAGACGTGTGTAGACCACAAATTAGTGCCCATTTTGTCTTCAAGCGAAAAATGAAAGCAAACCTAGAGCCTGGAAGTAGGGGACCAATAGCTAAAATAGTGTAGCAGATAACATATCAGAAAAGGGATGGGGAAATATCTATTAAAAGCATATAGGTGACTAGACATCCTCTTAGAAGTTACTCCTTTTCAAAGCTTATTTTGAGGCTCTCCTTTCAGTTTTACACTTTTCCACTTGATGCCAGGCAGTGCCTCTGAATATATGCCAGTTTCCTCTGAGTGAAAGTGATGTCATGTAATAGACTTAAGAAAGAAGTCAAGATACTCAGTTCAACAGAGGCTTAATAGAAACTGATCTATGGAACTAAGGAGGTCAGCCTTCTGCCTGTGTCAAGTCCAAACTTCTTGTTGTTGTTCAAAAGTATTCATCCCCCATTCTATGTAACAATACAAAGAATAGAAATGAAAGGGAAGAATGATAACTAAAATTAGAACAAAAAGTAGAACACTCATAACAAAAACAGAGATGTTACCCCTTTGGGACATAACTGATGGGATGAAAAGAGGCTTCTAATAATTAAATTAAAATACATCTCTAACAATCTTGGGACTGGAATTATTGAATTTTCAATCAGATACAGCAGAAAACAAGAAGATAACCTTCCCCAACCTGGTGCCCTCCAGATGTTATGGACTTCAACTCCCATTAACAACTGGCAGCATGGCCAATGGCCAGAAATGCTGGGAGTTGTGGTCTAAATCATCTGGAGAGCACCAGACTAGGGAAGGCTGAGATAGATGATAAAAATAAAACAAAAAGGTGGGGAGGGTGGGATACGGTGGGGGCAAGAAGTCAGATTCTGCTGGGCAAGAAGTCAAATTTACCAGGTCACAGCAGTTGCTGTTTGGGGCAATATTGTTGTAGTCAAAGAATTCCAGAACGGCATCCCATATGCCATTACATGTGTGCAAACTGTTCCTTTGCATAGATGTCACTTGCTTGTGAGGCACCAGTTCTATGTGTTATTTATTTCACACATTGATCTTTCTTCCATCATGGAACTCAAGGCAGCATATATGGGGCTTTCAGACAGTCTCCCATCCAGGCACTGACCAAACACAGACCGGCCTAGCTTCAGTAGGGTGTCTGCATCATGTGCCTCGAGGCCATGCCCTAGGACCTTTTACAGTGCAATCCTATGCCTGCCTACTCAGAAACAAGCCTAACTGAGTTCAATGGGACTTGCGCCCAGGTAAGTGTGTATAGGATTGCAGCCTTGGTAGTCCTGTTAGTAAGTCGTCAATGGTGGGTTGGAAAGCAGGATTGTTTTGTAGGTGCTGCAGATCAGTGATGACAAATGCAGTAGGAGTGAACAATACAATGGAGCTCTATTATTAAACAACAACAGTGCCCCTATCAAAAGATCATCAAGCCATTCCTAAGAAGAGTCAATACTGAAACTACAAGATAACAATGGCATACACCCTTGCAAAACACAGCAAATGAAACAACAGAAGTTAAGAAACTGGCATTGAAGTATCAGCAAAAAGCACAGCATGCTTGCCCCACTAGCATTAATAAGAAATAATATTTGAAAGAATAATCCCTAATATCAAAATTAATCTGTTTATTTTACCTACGCTATTTACTTGAGTCTTCTTTCCTTTTCTTTTGCACACAAGCTTCTGATGCGGAGACTACTAAATATTTCTGACATGTATTTATAGCTACAGAATATGTTGATGGACAAAAGCAATTTCATTTTCATCCCATTTTGTTTTTGTTCTCTTGAACTTTGAAAGCCTGAGCCTAGAGAATTTCTTCCCTATTGTTTGGATGAGGGAGTGCATCTGTCTTCACCCAGAACAAAGGGAAAATCAAGAGGAAATGTCCATTTTGAAAATTAACAATATCCTTTTGTGACCCAGTTAATCAGTGTCTGATTAAAGAGGATTCACAGGGTGGCTGAAATATGATTTCTGGAGAAATTTTAAGTCACTTCACTATTGGATCATTCAAGATAAAAACCCATGCAAGTAAGTTTAAAAGTCTTCCTTAAAATTCTGCTTTGTGTGTTTGTGTCTGCCTTGAACTCTTCTGCCCTTTAATTTGGTGTCCATCACTATAATCATCTTTCTTCTAACTATGAACTGGCTCCCCTTTTCCTCTTGAATCTTCTCTTTTCTCTCTCTCACTCATGCACGCACGCACGCACACTCACACATCATTCACTCTGGACATGATCCAGAGCAACTAAAGAAATTCCCTGGATGTTCTCTGGATGTCCAGATATTGACTTCAGATACTGGATTAAGTTCATATCCATGAGGCATGGTTGCTATGTCATATCTTTTGCATGGAGGCTCAGAACTATGCAACAGATATGCATCTTAGGTCACAAATGGATCCTCTGCTCTGCCTTTCTGTCTGCTTCCAGTAAGTAAAGCTTGCTTTACTTAAGGTGGGGGACATCAGGATGAGTCTCACTTGTGTCTTGAAGAGCCAGATCCATTTCAAGTCTGATCCTGGATGGACTGGACTCTGATCCAAAACAGATCAGGGTACAAATACCTGTAAACTAGGGTTTGACACCCATTTCAGAGTTTCCCACTATTGCTCTGTGAAAACACAGGATGCTTCCAGATGAGGTTTGTATTGTGCAATCACCTTGCCTCGTTCTTAGAATTTTACAGTGGGGTGGGCAGATTAATTGTATTATTTATTTATTTAAAAATTTGTATCCTGCCCTATATCATTAAGATCTCAGGGCAGCATACAGATAAAATCAATTTAAACAGTAGAAAACAATGAATAATTTAAACAGCTAAAAACATATTAAAACATTAAACAAGCTAATACCAATTAGAAAACCTAAAACAATAAGTTTAAACAGTGTGCAACTTTAGGGAATTCAATTAGCCCTCAAAGGCTTTGGAGAAAAGCCATGTTTTAACTTGGCACCAAAACAAAACCAACATCTGCACCAATCGGGCCTCCAAGGGGAGGGCATTCCACAACCGGCGTGCCACTGCAGAGAAGGCCCTCTCCCACATCCCACCATAGATGGTATCTTCTATTTGTAATCCTCCCATGTTTTCCACCCCTTCTTCCATCTGCTTTCCTTCCCCCCCACCCCCCAAAAAATCCATTAGAAGATTACCAGAAAAAGAAATCCATTAAGGAGTAAAAGGTGGAACAGCTGCACAATGCCTTTTGATTGCTAGTACCAGGAAGCTTCCACCTGGAAGCACCCATAACACTGAACCTATTTCTTAGCAGATTTAAGAACAACCCCCTTTGGAAGCTTAATCCCAGCTCGGAGAATGATACACTCTGTGGGTTGAGTCTTGTCTAGTGACTTTGCCTTTCTGATTTGATTGTCCCACCTCGGTGTCATGAACTGAATGACAGACTAAAATTAAAGGCATCTCGAAAGAGTCAACATTTCCTGATTGGCTCAGGTTTGCAGCAACATTTCCAGTTCCCTGGTAAAATACACATATTGACATAAAAGCTGTAAAAGAGGGGCCAAAATAGCAGGTGAGTATGGGACAGCAAAAGTCACTGGAAGCTCATTTAATTGGCCAGTTTGAGGGATGCCAGGCAGTGGTGCAGATAGGTAATTTTAGACCCTGGACTTAAGCGTCTTATGGGAGCCCACTTTTCAGATGGGAATGTGCATTATTTTACAGGCCTGTTGCATTTGGGGATCCCCCTGTTCATTCTGCTGAGTGAGGCCCAGGACGTCTGCCCCAATGTCCTGCCCAGGCAGCAGGACTGGCATCAAGAGTTGGCATAGTTGGGCCCCTGCTGAGAGCCCACATCCCAGCAGGGCCCCACTGACAAGAGCCCCCTGGAGTTGCTGCTCCCCTTCACCCATGTAACCTGCTTGCTTACCTGTCTCTCGCTGTCGCCTGGACAACAGCGATGGTGAGGAGGAGCAATAGATGCTCACTGGTTTTCTTCCTGTCAAGAAAGCAAATGGTAGCAATGATGAGAAAGAGGACAAAGAGCCATAGCAGGTGGTGAAAATGGCAGTGAGAAGGTAGAGTCACTGAGGAAGGGGGCCTGTTGAGGGTGTCTTGCCCAAGGGCCCTCCGAAAGCTGGAGCCGGCACTACCAGACAGCATTACTGTTGTCAGGCCCAGCTGGATGACACAATGACCAGAGGAATAATCTATTTGTGTGACAGGGGGAGGGGGGAAGAGAGAGTCGATGAAGTGGGAGGGTGCTTCCCAGCCCGCCCTCCCTACACAAAGCCCCTAATAGGTCCCTATCAGGTACCTGCCAAGGACCTTGCTCAACTTTCCAGAAGCTTCTGTGCAGCAAAGCAGGCCGATCTGAGATATAATTGCACGAATGTGTTTGCAATTGCTCAGGCTGTCATTACTGATCCAAGGCAGATTTTGAATGCAGAATTAATTTCTAGTGTAGTACTTATTGTCTTGTGAAGTGTCATTTAACTAGGGTAATGAGGCAGTGCAGGATGAGAGAATACCTCCATCGGATAGATGGCTTAAATTCATAATACACAATACAGAAAACATCTGTAATCCTGCTCTTTACTCTCTCTGATCCCACGACTACTGTAGTTTAAAACAATGGTTTCTGTAAGTTATGATACACAGAAAAGGTTATTCAGAATTATGCAGGTTCCATTCGTTTTATGAAATCTATCTAGTGCAGCATCATGTATATTTTCTTCAGAACATCTGTACATGAAAGTATTGTATAAATATCCATGCAGGTTTTGTTTTTTTAAATTAATATATGTTGAATAATAATCCCTCCCCTCCCTTGATTATGTACAGAGAAATATGTCCTTTTTTTACTCTGACATTTCTGCCCCCGCCCTTGCCAAATTAATGTAAACCTAGTAAACTTTAGACAAAATTGTAATGTTTTGGTATGTTTGCAGTGTTCCTTTTAGGTTGAGAAGGAATTGGGGCAGAAAATTCTGGCCCTCTCAAAGGAGGAAGAAATATTCCTGGATTTTGAAAACGAATCCAGAGCTTGTTGCCAGCTATAGTATTGTGCAAAGGCCGACTGAGGGTGAAATCCTCAGCTGGAAACTTGCTATTAATTCTGACATGGTTGGGATTTAACTCTGTATTTCTGCTCTTTCAGCTTGAAGCCTTGTTTTGGCCATGCACATTTATTCTGAAGTGATTTCAGCTGAATTCAATGGGACTTACTCCCAAGGAAGTGTGCATGGGATTGTAGTGCTACTGAGACGGCCACACTATGTTTTGGACTACGACTCTTATAATCCCTGACCATTGGCCGTGCTGGCTGGGGCTGATAGAAGTTGTAGTTCAAAACATCTGGAGGGGACCAAGTTGTCTACCCCTGAACTAGACATTTCCAGGGAAACAGAGGTGAGGTGGTCAGTCAACAGGCAATATCTTGGGTTTTTAAATGTGTGTTTGTTTCCTTGATGTGTCTCTCCTTGGGAGAGTCTAAAAAACACAGCTCTGATACATAAGAAGAGCCCTGCTGGTCCATTAGTCTAACATCCTGCTTCTGGGAAGCCACATCTGGGCATCTCCACACACACACACCCCACATTGCCTGGTCTCCATTGCACTTTGGAAGCTTCTTGCTTCCAGCGTACATATCACCATGGCTGGCTGTTCCCAACCATCACAAGATTCAAGGGAGCAAAGCTTATGAAACTTGGATTATCTCAGGTCTCACAAGATTCAGGAGTGTGAGATTTGATGAGTCCTATTTAAGACCTCATCCCATGTGGCTAGGCCTCAGTCAGCTGTGCCATGTAGCCTGCCGTCCCACCCTTATTTATAGTTTTAATAATAAAAAAACACACTATTACATTTATATCCTGCCTTTTTTCCTCAGTGAGGCCAAGGTACCATACATGATCCTCATCCTCTCCACCTTCTTCTCAGAACAACCCTGTGAGGTAGGTTAGGCTGAGCATCAGTGACTGGCCCAAAGTCACCCAGTGAGCTTCATGGACAAGTGGGAACTAGAACTCGGATCTCCTGAGTCGCAGTCCAACACTCTAACCACTATGCCACACTGGTTTAGGGATCAGGGTTACCTTAGGCATTAGCTGATTGTCCATGGTGGGGGCCAGGGAAGATTTTTTTTCATCCTGTCCAGATTGGCCAAGGATAGGCATGTTTTGTTTTTGTTTTTGTTTTGCCTTCCGTGGGTTATCACCTTAGGGGTATGTACATAAGATGGTGCAACTCATCACTGTCGCAACTTGGGCAGGTAGAAAAGAAAGTCCCATAGGAGGTGAATTTGGATGCATCTCCAGGTGGAGGCACAGGGATGGAGTGGGGACTCCTCCAGATTTTGGGCAACTGCAGGACCTTGGACTTACCATGCTTAGCCCCATGGTAATGTCAGTGGAAGCTGGTGGCTCCGATTTCAGGGGCCGTGGGAATCCATTCTGGGTTTCAGCCAGAACTCTAAAGGAGCTAGCCAAGGTGATGAACCCTATCCCAAAATAGGTTCAGCATCTTGCATAATGCCTTTAGAGTTCTGGCTGAGTCTGACAGAAACCCAGCATGAATTCACAGCCCCACTGAAATTGGAGCCACCAACCTCCAATTTAGGGCTTCACCATGGCAGAAGGCTTAGGCTGGAATGACCTCCAGCAGAGCCCAAAGCACCATGGACAGCCAGATCATGTCCTCAGGACTGAGAAACCTTGGCCTTCTGACACCCACTGCCGCCAGCAACACACATACTTACTCATTCAGTAATGTCAGCAAATTAGGGAACAATCCTATGCATGTTTAGACAGAAAATAGTCCTACAATTCCCAGCATGCAGGGAGTTGTGGGCTTTTTTTAATATCTAAACATGCATAGGATTGCACCCTTAATTATGTTGCAGCCTCATTTGCAAAGCTCCTGCAGCAGAGTAGAAGCCGGTTCACCCCACCCATATGTTTTTAGAGAACAGGTGCTAAAGAGGGAGATCAGAAAGGAATAATAATAGTAGTAGTAGTAGTAGTAGTAGTAGTGATGATGATGATGATGATGATGATAAATGAAATAAGAAAGGATTCTCAAAGGGACAGAACATTTCTGCAGGGGAGAGTAGCTTAGCTTTGCAGTATTGAGGGCTTTCCTTTTAAAGGGCTTTTAAAAACCAATTTTACTTCTGCAAGATCCACAGAGGGGGAATTATGTCTCACTATGCGGGAAGTCAAAGGTCCTGTTCAATAAGTCTCTGTGGCAACTCCCCTCAAAATGTACACACTACTATAATAAAAATTGCCCTTCTGGAATCAGGAGGTTATCCGGAGGTGTGGGCTGAGGTGTCACCAATATGTGAATGACACCCAGCTCTGCTTTTCCTTTTCATCAAATGCAGGTGAGGCAGTGGCTGTTCTGAAACAGTGGCTGGGCACAGTTTGAGGGCCAATAAACTGAGTCTCAACCCAGACAAGATGGAGGTACTGTTAGTGGGTGGTTCGTCGGCCTGGCTAGGTGATACGCATTCAACCTGTTCTGGAGAGGGTTGTACTCCCCTTAAAGGATCAAGTTTGTAGTTTGGGGTGCTCTTGGATCCAGCAGTGTCACTAGAGGTACAGGTGGACTCAGTGGCACAGATAGCCTAGCTACAGTTATCCATGCTCTGATAACCTCTCGTCTGGATTATTACAATGCATTATATGAGGGGCTGCCTTTGAAAATGGTCAGGAAACTTCAGTTGGTCCAAAACAGGGTAGCAAGATTGTTAATGAGGACTGGCCAAGGTGATCATATTATGCCAGTACTTTTCCATCTGCACTGGCTGCCAGCCCATGTCTGGGCCTGATTCAAAGTGCTGGTATTTACAGGAAATCTGAGATTTTTGCAGCTTCCATTTGAAGTGCCCTGAGAATTCAGTTTGCCAGTGATAGAAATGCAGTGGAAGAAATAAGTATGTGAATCGTGCTCAGCAAGAGGCAGGCAAGACATTTTTGAAAATATATTATCTCTACAAGCCCATGTGTTATTTTAACCGAAACTCATGTACAGATCTTTTCCATGATCAGCAGTTTGTGTTTATATTTCATATGCTGGCATTTTAATTTTATTTTAACAATAGACAGCAATGGCCAATAGATGGTGCTATTGTTATATTTAAGGGTTTCAATGAGTGATGGGATGTTGAATATTTGAAGGAGAAAATTGGCTTTAAAACCACATTTTAAATTCCAGTATGAGTACGCGGGGAAATTACAGCTAAGTTATTCAGTGCATTTGGGGCCACAGATGGACCTTTCTGGAGAGTTGGAGGCCAGTATTGTAGAGCTATCACTGCTCAAGACATACACTTTCCAGAGGGGTAGCCATGATATTCTGTTGCAGCAAAAACAACAAAGAGACTCATGGCACATTAACGACTAACACATTTATTATGGCCTAAGCTTTTGTGGACTAGGATCCACTTCATCAGATGTGTGAAGTTGGAGGGGCTGTTTCTAGACAAAGCATTTATCGTACACTCATGATTGGTCATCCACGGAAGTTTGCGGGTCCTATACATGATGTCTTCATCCTCCAGGGCACATTCCACTCTTTGCAACCTCTATAGCATTGTTTTTCATGTTGACAAAAGTCTGGCATTTTCCCTCCTCCCGCTATGAACCGTGGTAAATCTATGGTGTACTGAAGAAATGGTGCTTTATTGCAAATAATTCTACAGCACCATCTAGTGGCTTTATAATGAAACATATAGAACTTGCTGAGAAAGAAAAAAAAGTGGGGAAACCACATGCAAATGACCCGATCGCAATCCCACAAGGAATCCAGAAGCAGAAGCCCCAGTAAAGTTATGGCATTTTAGCCTGGTGTAGAAATGCTCTCAGTGAAGAACAAGGTTTTTTCCAGCATGCCCTCTTTATTCTCGAAGAGACCCTTTCCTGTCCCTCCATTGGAGTTACCACTTACCTGGCAAAGGTGAGTCCTCCAGGAGAGACTATGTAGGCATAATATCTACACTCTTTACTGGTACATATACACAATTTGTCTATGTGACCAGCACTGCTACAACTCATGCATGCACCTTTGGGGTGACTCTCATGGACATCTATTGTACAGTACCCATGAGGAGTAAAACAATCCCTGCAACATCCCACCCCAGCCCAGATCCATAGCTGATTTTAAATTTTTTCTTTCTTTTTATGTGGAAAGATGAACACTATACACATATCTATGGGTGTGTGTTTTTAAAGAGTGCAAGGCAACCTTTCCCACTCACCAGTGCCTTACCTGTCAAGAACTTTCTTTCTTTCTTTCTTTCTTTCTGATGAACTTGACTATCTCAGAATCTCTATTGCCTTGTATGGTACTAGGGCAGGGGTGGGCAACTTGTGGCCCTCCAGGTATTGTTGGGCTGCAACTTCCAGCTAGGGATGTCAGAGAAATCTGCAACGGATTCAAAGGAGTTCAGATATCTATGAATCCAACCCATGGACTCCACAGTGGACCAGCTTTTTATGAACAGTGAGATTCCACGGACCCATAGACCTGTTTTTTTACTTTCCAGAATGGTATGCAAATTTAGTCGTACAAAACTATGATTTTTTTTTAAAATGCTGACTGAAAATGTGCATTCTCCCCCATAGGCCAAAGTGTGAAAATGCACATTTGGGGGGGGTGCATTTTTGGAGGTGCACATTTGCGCAAGCACACTCTACGCTTCTCAAGCTGCTGAATCATAGCAGCGTCATAGCAGTGGTAAGGGGAAAGCACTTTTGGTGTCGCTTTTCTGACATGGTGGCCTGTACTCAGCTTGACAGTCTGCTGCACCAAGTCTCCTGAAAACAAAGAATGAGGCTTACAGAGGGGAGGACTTCAATTGCCTAACATTCTTTCACCACCAAATTAAACGTTTGGCCTCTATATGATGTCCAGAGACTTTGGGTCATGCCTGGACATCCCCTCCATTTAATCTATCAACTCCATGCCACCGATGTGCAGAAAAATCTCATTTCCAGACATCTCCTTGCCACAGCAATTTGATCGGCTATTTAACAGAGATCATAAGGTGAGCCCTGCTGGACCAGACCACACAGGTCAGTCCAGGCCTCCTGTTTCCAACAGCAGCCAGCCAGGGCATGATGAAGACAACAGTCCTTCCCATTGTTTGCTCCCACAGCAACTGGCATTCAGAAGATTAATGCTTCTAAAACGACAGATTCTAATTTAATCTAATCTACACTTATTTCTAGGCCACCTTTAAGGGTAGAACCCTCTCAAGGCAGTGTTCTGTTTAGCTCTGATTGCTAGTAGCTGCCAATAGAGTCACTGCGCATGAAATGGACCTTTAAAGCCATCTAGGCCAGTGGCCATCCACATTTTGTAGCCACGAATCCCATCCATTCATTGTGTTTTGTGTGAAGACCTTCTCTCTCTAGCTATGTTCACACATAATGCTAAGCCATGGTTTATTTTAGTCATGGTTCGTTGTTTTAGCCATGCAGACGAGCAAACAAACTGTGGATTGTTTTCCCAATTTCTTGTTTGTTTCTCTTCCACCCATTCTGGCATTCTTCAGAGCAGTTTCGTTTTCAGGGGGTGTTTGCTGGCTGCCTCTGTTTCAGGGCAGGCAGCACACAAACAAGCCAGGGATGAGCCATGGTTCTGGGTTCAGATACCACCACAAGCTATGGTTTAAACAAGTCAGACTGCATAAGCCATGGCTTCTATTTGTGGTTTATAGCTGGTTAACAAACCTTAGCTTGTTTGCAGGGATGGGTTCAGACAAGCCAGATTTCAACAAACCACAACATGGCTTAGTATTATATGTGAACCAACTAACCCCCTGCCCTCTTCATCTGTCCTGAACTGATTCCCAATCAATTCCCTCACATGACCCTGAGTTCCAGTATTAGGAGAGAAGGAGAAAAACACCTCTCTCTCGACTCTAGGAGAAGAGAATCCCCTGCCTGAGTTCAGTAGCATGGCCTTTTAAAGCAGAATCCCTCCCCGCCCCAAAGGCTTTTTCTTTAAAGATGCACCCTTCAGGTCCCCTCTAATAAAGCAATTCCTAAAGGAGTGGTCTGTTGCAGCAAAAACAACAAAGAGTCTTGTGGGCCCTTAAGGACTAACAGATTTATTACAGCATAAGCTTTCATGGACTGCAATTCACTTCATCAGATAAGAACATAAGAAGAGCCGTGCTGGATCAGACCAAGGGTCCATCTAGTCCAGCATGCTGTTCACACAGTGGCCAACCAGCTGCCACGGGAAACTCACAAGTAGGACATGAGTGCAACAGCACCCTCCCACCCATGTTCCCCAGCAACTGGTGTGCATGGGCATACTGCCTCTGACACTGGAGGTAGCACATAGCCATGAGGACTAGTAGCCATCAATAGCCTTTTCCTCCAGGAATTTACCCACCCCCCTTTTAAAGCCATCCAAACTGGTAGCCATCAGTACATCCTGTGGTAGTGAGTTCCATAGTTTAACTATGCGCTGTGTGAAGAAGTGCTTCCTTTTATCTGTCCTGAATCTCCAACCAATCAGCTTTACAGCTGATGCATGAAGTATTATGTTGAGTTACTAGCATATATACACACATAGTTGGGAGGGGGCAGGGGGGTTGCAGTTTGGTCAGAGGAAATGAAATACAGACAGGGATAATGTCCTTATTTACAGTAGACATTCACAAAACAGTTGTTGGGTGAAAACACAACCATCTTTGCCTTGGTGAGCTGTTCAACACATGTCATGTGATTTAAAACAAAACAAAAAACCATTGTCCCAAATCAATCCAACGGAGATTGAGTTGAACCTCTTGATGAATGGTAGTTAGCTATTTCACAATGAAATTTGTTTGTTGGAAATTCGTTTGCTCAACAATGGTAATTGTAATAGTCTTCCAGACATGGGTCCTATAAGAGTGTTGCCAGAGTTCTGCCATAGGTGGCAGGTTCTGCCAGAGGTTTTCATTTCTGTGTGTGTGTATAGCTCTATTGCATGGTCTGTTGTTGCTGGTGAGTAGGTTTGGGCCAGGGGCTTTCTGTAATTCAATTTGTTACTTTTTAAGGTGCCACAAGACTCTGTTGTTTCTAATACAGCAGTCTTTCTTCTCAAAATCAGAATGCAACACGTTTTTGAGAGAGGTTTTTGTATGAGAGAGAAAGAGAGAGAAACCCACACAGTGATGAAGATAGGTCACCGACTCCCTTGTGGGGAGAAATTTTTGGACTCCAATCTAGCAGGCCATAAATATAAAGCACAATGTAGCAATGTCAGATATCATCAGCCCTTCTGGCGCTCTCTGCAGTGTACTGCATGTGGTTTGGAAATGCTGTTTGCTGCTATAGCTAGGAGGATGATTCATCCTCCCGGCAGGGCTGTGACTTGCCTTTGCATGTTTCACAATACTGGCTGGCTTTGTAATGACTTAATTGCATACACTGCGCCTCCCAGAAGGTTTCTTTGCAAACTTGGAGAGAGCACAGCAGCAGAGGTAAACCTCCTGTTGGGACAATGGCGATTTGCATCCGCCAGCTCTTCCTTCTAGCTGCAGATTTGACATTTGCTTCTGTCATCTCCTGTGTCCTTTATGTGCTTGCCTGCCTTTGTATTGGGAGTCTCGTTGGTATCGTGGTCTTCCTCTCTTCCTTTGGGGTCATGAAGAACGTGAAGAGGAACATTGGCCAGAAGAGGAGCACACTCACAATCTTGGTTTTGAAGAGCGCTATTGGAGGGATGCTTCTGAGAAAACTAGACAAAGCAGGGTTTGGCGTGCTGGCAAGGTGCCGTTCCCCAGAGAGAAAATGTGCCCCTTTTCTGAAGAAGCAGTGTTCCTCAAACACCACAGTGGCACAATTCCCAGTGGCTGAGGGGAAATATCAGAAGGCCTTGCAGACTCGGATCAAGAACCAGCTATCTCTGAAAGGTATTTCCTATGGGAGCTTAAGCTGTTCATGGCTCAGGGCCTACTTATTTCCACTGGCTGGGTTCAGACAACACGCTAACCCACCCATGTTTGGAATGTCCCATGATGGATTGTGTCATGGGGGGCTGTTTTTCCTGCCCACAATCGGCAAGTTACCCACCCTCTGCAGACTGGGTACGGGGCCTTGGGTGGCTTACCATGTTGTCTGTCGGGCTCCCCATGGATAAATTTGGCCACCCCATGGATAAATTGCAGCAACCACAGAGACAGCCTCCCAGAGCACCTGGAAGTTCTGGCGATGCTCTAGCCTGCTCAGCTGAACTTTATGATCACAGTCATGTGGAGACAGCTGGAGTGGCTGGCACAACCATATTCCCACCATGGTGGCTGCTGGGATTCGCAGCCACAGCAGCAGCAGGAAAACAAGGGAACCACGTCCACGGGGCAAGGATGGGCAAGGGAACCACGCTGTGGTTCCACAGTCATGTGGGGGGAGCGTGTCGTGGATTTCCTATGCATCCCCACAGCACAGTTCCACTATCCACCCTCACCCCATGACTGTGTGAATGGGCCCACTGACTTTAATAGGGCTGCTTTGGGTGCAAATGGCAGCTCCAGTGAGCCTGGGCCTCTCCAGTCGTCATGGCCAGCCCTCCCATGAGACAGAGTGAATCCCTCACCTCAAGCAGTGGACCTGGAAGGGCAGCAGATTGCCCACCACCACTGGGAGGGCCAGCCCCCCCCCCCCCGAGTGAGGCATCGAGGGACAATGAGGATGTCAGGGACGCAGCAGCAGGAGAGAGAGAGGATGGCAACACATCCTCTTGCCTTAAGCAGTGAGGCATCTTGTGCTAGCCCTGCCAGTCCTTATCCTTCATTCTATTATAAATACATTATTATGCCCCCACCCCTGGTGTCCAGTTATGGTGGTAAAGAATGCTACTGTATATTTAAAATTGTATCCCATCCTGTATGACATATTACATATAAAAATATGTATCCTAGAGCATGGCCTGAGAGCATGATTTGAAGGCACATGACATAAAGCCGCCATCTTGCTGAAGCCAAGCAGGTCTGGGTCTGGTCACCTCCTCCGTTGGATGGAGGTGACCGTTTCTCCTCCAAGAAACCACTTGGGAACCACTTGGGAACCCCATGGCTGCCACCTTGAGTTTCATGATAGAAGAATGGTGGAATATAAATGTAAGAAATACAAACACATCCCTCCAAGTTACTCCACCTATTGCAAGGGTTCCTATGTGTCCTCTACATCTCAATGTAGATTCTCCTAAACAAAAGCACCACTAACACGTTTTTGTCCAACCTTGCCTTTAAAATCTGAAGGAATCTGGTTCCACAACTATGCCTAAACAGCTGGTTCCAGTGCCCAACTACTTTTGTAGTTAGAAAACATATCCTGCCCCCCTGGTCCCCCACCCCCACCCCACACAACTGGTAAGGTTTAATCAGAATATAGCCGCTACTGCCCTGTGGGAAGGATTCCAGGAGAGAGAAGGAGGTAGGCAAAGAAGACAGTGGGACCTGCTCCAGCTGGACATTCCCCTTACGCATACACACGGGGCCATCTGTCACCAACTGCACTGTGGGACAGATTCCAGGAGTGAGAAGGAGGCAGCTAAACACAGCACCAGGCACCTGCTTCTGTTCCAGCTGTACTGTCCCTCCCTCTCCACACAGGGCCATCTACTATCAACTGCCCTGTGGGAAGGATCCTGATGGTTTCTTATGTTTTGAAATGTTTGGGGGAGGGAGGGGGGTTGGTATGTGTGTGATTTTACTAATCTCTTTTGATGTAAGTTGCCTTGGAAGGATTTGTGTATCCTGAAAGGGGTAGGGTAGCCACTTATGTATCACCAAAAGAGAGGACAAAAGGGGACACTGATTTGCTTAAATAAATTGCACACGTTAATTGATGCATATAGATGCCAATTTAGAAATAAGTATTATAATTTAAACAGAAACACAGTTTGTCTCACTAGAGCATGGAGGAATGTGACCAGGTGACCTGTGTGCCTTGCTCACCTGCGGCCAGGTGCTGTTGATGGGCAACTTCAAGGCCCAGCTCTTCCTTCTGATGGTGCTTTATCTTTAAACCAGACTTGGCCTGGAAGTGGACAACCCTTCAAACAGAGGGCATCTTCAAAATAGAGGACAGTCCTCTGGCAGCCCATCAAATAGAAGGCTGTCCTCTGTAAAAGAGGATACTTGGCCACTCTAGAAAGGTAGGATATAAATAATTGTAATAAGTACTAACTGACTAACTAACTAACTAACCAAGCAAGCAGACAATCCCATGCCCTAGGAAGCAATCATCTCCAATATTTATTTTAATCTCTACAACCCATACTAGGCTACAGCTCCGTGATGCAGTGCCCACACACAGGCTGTTTCAGGTCACGCATGGGCTTCATTCCAGCAGCTATAAGCAGCACATGGTGCCCAATATGTGTGTGGGACTCTTAAGTGAGCAGTCTTGATGTGCTTATTAATTTGATGTATTTATTTATTTACGACATTTCTGTACCCCTCAAGAGTTGAAGATCTCTGAGCAGTTCACAGAACGAAACTTAAAAATGCGAAAACACAATAAAGCTAAAAAGTTTAAAACAACAGAATAAAACCCAAGCCAAAACAAAACAGAAAAGAAAGTAAAAGCCAGCAGCAGTCCAAAAATCTAAAAACGCACTAACAACTTTTAAAAGTGAAGGATTAAAAAGCCTGGGAGAATAAAAAGTTCTTCAGCTAGTGCTGAAAAGACCACAATGTAGGCACCAGGCAAGCCTCTCTAAGGAGGGCATTCAACAACCAGGATGCCAGCACTAAAAAGGGCCTCTCCTTAGTAGCCACCCGCCTGACCTCATTTGGTAGAAGCACCCGGGAAAGGGATCTCTGAAGATGATCTTAGGGTCCAGGCAGATATATATTGTATGATTGTGAAAAGGTGTGATTTAGGTTAGACTGGAGTGCACAGTACAATGTCGACATGGTTTGATAATTTAAGCATTAACTTTTGAGCACTTCTGAACCCATAGTAGCCTACAGTCTGCTTACATTTACATAAGCCTGGGATGCTAACTGCATATCTCATACAAAGCTGAGTGGTTGTTGCTTTAAAAAACTGGTGCTGTCCAAAACTTTCCTCCCACATTTTTTTCGACCATTCTCATTCAATTTGATAGAAAACTGCTTTCAAAAAGAAAAGGAGAAATTTCAGAGAAATTCTCATGGGCCAGGTTTGGGGTTCTTGGGCTTACCTTACTTATGAGGTGGCTGAGGAGTGTGCATGAGTGTCCTGTCTGTCATTGTACAGTAATCTCTCTGGCAGCCTGTAGCCTCCTTGGCTTCCCGCACTTCAGTTAAAGCCATCATGAGGAAGACATCATGAGGCAATTCCTCCCATGGGGTTTTCTCATTTCAGAAAGTGCAGGTGGCCTGGGAGGGTGCAGAGCAATGGAAAGATGTGCAATAGAGAGAGAAAACACACATCACCCTCGGCCACCTCACAGTGATGAGGTAAGTGATTGGTGGTATCACAAATACCACCAAAAGAAATTCATAATTCTGCCTCAGAAAAGTGGAAGACTCAACATGGTTGATGCTGTTGCCACCTACAGAAGCAGTGCAATAAACCAAAAACTGTTAGGAAAAAATGAAAGAACCTGTGCAACAACCCCTGCCAATAGTGAGCCCTGCCTGGGAGAAACTGTTGGAGAATTTCTCCTCCCCTAGGAGAAATTCAGTGAAATTGTTCCCCCAATTTCTCTGCCCACAAATAGGCCGGAGAATTTTGAGAGGCCATTTGTGCACAGCTCTATAAACGCACACACGCACACACATGCACACAACACACACCTTCCATTGAAAGAAATGGTTGTGTGTATCCACCTTTAATCCCATTTACTTCAGTGGAGTTCAGCTGGTCTGGTGATTGCATGTTTTGTCAGCTTAAGAAGGAACAGAAATCTGTCTGTGTACAGTGTAATTGCAACATGGATCGTTGCCTTCCCACTTGTGTCTAACTACCTGAAACCTGGTCCTGGTTGTTGTTGTTGCTGTTGTTGTTTAATCATACCGTGTCTCCTGATTCTGGGGCAGGATACGATTTTTTTGAATGAGTCCTTTTGAATCTTTCCCTCTTTTTTCTTTAATGAGATCAGAAATGGCATCCCCTTAGGTTCCAGACTCCTGTAGGAACTGGGCCAGGGCCTGCTAAGAGCAGAAGATGTCAGCCTCATGTACCATTTACTGTTTTTTTGACACAAATGTTCAATGAGTCTGGGGAAATGGAGATCAGAATCACACTGTGGTGCACAGCATATTTGCTATGTAAGCTTAACTTATCATACAGAAATAGATTTTCCTCTTGAGGATGAGAATTCCCGATACCTAAGCAATTTTGCAGACTGGCTAAAAAGATGAAACAGCATATTTATAGTGTTACGTATGTTTGCATTTCAAAACATGGTGGTTCATTGAATACATCTTCACCAAACTTTGCATTGTGTGTGTGTATGCTGGGGGGGGGGGGCGGTGTAGGCATTCAATTTCAGCGAATACAAACAAATCTGGGGGAAGGTTCTGCATTTCCCCCAAAGTGGGCATCTATTTTCCAAATGGATGTTCACCCCAAATCATGTTGTGTGGATTCAGCTCTACTGAATAAACAGATTTTAAAACCCTCCCGAAAATCTTCTCTCCAGAGCAGGGAAGCAAGATTACTGGTTGCACAACAAAATCTGCTGAAGGCCTCCCCCATGAAGGCTCCTCCTCCCTCAACTGTCGCCAGCAGCAGCCATTACTGTACTGAGGGAGATGAGAGGGCAAAGCAGGACCATTCCCCCAGTCCTGCTGAAAGACTTAATTTTTCCCCTGTTCCCTCCCTGTTCCGTTTTCCTTGTGTGTCATGTCTTTTAGATTGTAAGGCAGGCAAGGACTGTCTTCTTTTATTGGTTATTTGTGAGCTGCTCTAGGAGCCTTTTTTGGCTGAGGAGTGGGATAAAAATACTCAAAGAATGCAATCCTAGGCATGTTTAGACAGAAAAAAGCCCTACAATGCCCAGCATTTCCTAGCCAGCCATTGCTAGGAATGCTGGAAACTGTGGGGCTTTTTTCTGTCTAAACAGAAAAAACAGGGATTGTGCCCTGTATAAATACATAAACCTGCACAGGAAGGCCCTTTATACCAGCTCAGGCTGTTAGTCCATCTAACCCAGTGCTGCCTGCCGTGACTGGCAGCTGCTGTCCTCTTCGGCAGAGGCCTTTCCCTATCACTTATTATCAGATCCTTTTAAATGGAGATGTCAAGGATGGAACCTGGGACCTTCTACATGAGACTCATGTGGTCTGCCACTGATGTGTAGTTTTGCTGGGTGGTCAGTGTTTGAAGGGCCCACCTTAGAGCAAATGTTTTGATTAGATGGCCCTTCCAGTCCCATGCTCTACTATTGCCCCTCCCCTTCTTCTTAGATTGATCAACAGGGGTGTGTGTGTGGGGGGGTGATAGCTAGCAGTCAGGTGGTCCTGACTCAGTGGAGGCTGGTAGGTCCTATTTCGGTGGGGCTGTGAATACGCTCTGAGTTTCAGTCAGAACTCTAAAGGAGCTATCCAAGGTGTTCGACCCTATCCCCCAAATGGGTTCCACACCTTGGGTAGCTGCTTTAGAGGTCTGACTGAAACCCAGAATGGATTCACAGCCCCACTGAAATCAGAGCCACCAGTCTCCACTGCCACTGACTACTGGGCTGGATGATGCCTTTGGGGCTATATGCTGTCTTTTCAGCTTTATGATCTATGGATTTGAGAGGCAGCAGCAGTCTTCAGCCAGAGATTTTCCCCATCATTTGCTACCTGGTCCTAGCTGGTGATGTCAGGGATTGAACCTGGGACCTTCAGTATGCAAAGCAGGTGAGCTGAGCTGTGAGTTCCTCCTCTGCTCCTTTTTTCTGACAAGGCATTTGTGCCTCAAATGTTATGTTTTTATTTTAGAAGAGTGCCACATTTTACATGACAGTCATTTTTTGTGTTTGTACAGAAACAAAGGGACAGTCCTCCCTAACCTGGAACCCTCCAGATGTTTTCAACTATAGCTCCCATCATTTTTAACCAGTGGCCATGCTGGCTGGGGCTGATGGGAGTTGTAGCCCAAAACATCTGGAGGGTGCCAGGTTGGGGAAGGCTAATGTAACAGGTGATAGCTTTTCAGAGAGCTGAGGGTGGTATTGCAAAGCTATACACTTCGCAAATATACCATGTTGTTGTTCAGTCGTTAAGTCGTGTCCGACTCTTCGTGACCCCATGGACCATAGCACGCCAGGCCTTCCTGTCCTGCGCTCTCTCCCGGAGCGTGCTCAAGTCCATATTCATTGCATCGGTGATGCTATCTAGCCATCTCATCCTCTGCCGTCCCCTTCTCCTTTTGCCTTGGATCTTTCCCAGCATCGGGGTCTTTTCCAGGGAGTTTTCTCTTCGCATTACGTGGCCAAAATATTTGAGCTTCAGCTTCAGTATCTGTCCTTCCAATGAGCACTCAGGGTTGATTTCCTTTAGGATGGACTGATTTGACCTCCTTGCAGTCCAGGGGACTCATAAGAGTCTTCTCCAGCACCACAGTTCGAAAGCATCAATGCTTTGGCGCTCAGCCTTCCTTATAGTCCAACTCTGACAGTCATACGTTACTACTGGGAAAACCATACCTTTGATTATACGGACCTTTGTCACCAAGGTGATGTCTCTCTGCTTCTCACTATGCTGTCCAGGTTTGCCATAGCTTTCCTCCCAAGGAAACCGTCTGCGGTGATCTTGGAGCCCAAGAAAGTAAAATCTGTCACTGCTTCCATTTCTTCCCTTCTATATGCCAGGAAGTGATGGGGCCAGATGCCATGATCTTAGTTTTTTTAATGTTCAGTTTCAAACCAGCTTTTACACGCTCTCACCCTCAACAAGAGGCTCTTTAGATGCTCTTCACTTTCTGCCATTAGGGTGGTATCGTCAGCGTATCTGAGGTTGTTGATAATTCTCCCGGCAATCTTAATTCCGACCTGTGATTTATCCACCCCAGCATTTCTCATGATGTACTCTGCATATAAGTTAAATAAGCAGGGCAACAATATGCAGCCTTGTCGTACTCCTTTCCCAAATTTTGAACCAATCGGTTGTTCCATGTCTGGTTCTTACTGTTGCTTCTTGACCCTCGTACAGGTTTCTCAGGAGACAGGTAAGGTGGTCTGGTACTCCCATCTCTTTCAGAATTTGCCAGGGTTTGTTGTAATCCACACAATCAAAGGCTTTAGCATAGTCAGTGAAGCAGGAATAGACGTTTTTCTGGAATTCTCTTGCTTTCTCCATGATCCAGCGAATGTTGGCGATTTGATCTCTAGTTCCTCTGCCTCTTCGAAACCCAGCTTGTACTTCCGGTAGTTCTCGGTTCACAAACTGCTGAAGCCTAGCTTGTAGGATTTTGAGCATAACCTTGCTGGCATGTGAAATGAGCGCAATTGTGCGGTAGTTTGAACACCCTTTGGCATTGCCTTTCTTTGGAACTGGAATGTAAACTGACCTTATCCAGTCTTGTTGTGGCCACTGTTGAGTGTTCCAAATTTGTTGGCATATCGAGCGCAGCACTTTAACAGCATCATCTTTTAGGATTTTAAATAGCTCAGCTGGAATACTGTCATCTCCGCTAGCTTTGTTGTTAGGAATGCTTCCTAAGGCCCACTTGACTTCACTCTCGAGGATGTCCGGCTCAAGTTCAGTGACCGCACTATCATGGCTATCAGGGACATTCAGATCTTTCCTGTATAGTTCTTCTGTGTATTCTTGCCACCTCTTCTTAATCTCATCTGCTTCTGTTAGGTCCCTGCCTTCTTTGTCCTTTATCATGCCCGTCTTTGCACAAAACGTTCCCTTGAGATCTCCGATTTTCTTGAAAAGATCTCTAGTCTTTCCCATTCTGTTGTTTTCCTCGATTTCTTTGCATTGTTCATTTAAGAAGGCCTTCTTGTCTCTCCTTGCTATTCTCTAGAACTCTGCATTCAGTTGGATATATCTTCCCCTTTCTCCCTTGCTTTTCGCTTCCCTTCTTTCCTCAGCTACTTGTAAAGCCTCCTCAGACAGCCACTTGGCTTTCTTGCATTTCTTTTTCTTTGGGATGGATTTTAGTTGCTGCCTCCTGAACAATGTTACAGACTTCCGTCCATAGTTCCTCAGGCACTCTATCAGGTCTAATCCCTGAAATCTATTCATCACCTCCAGTGTATATTCATAAGGGATATGATTTAGGTCATACCTGAATGGTTTAGTGGTTTTCCCTACGTTCTTCAATTTAAGCAGAAATTTTGCAGCAAAAAGCTCATGATCTGAGCCACAGTCAGCTCCAGGTCTTGTTTTGACTGACTGTATGGAGCTTCTCCATCTTTGGCTGCAAAGGACATAATCAATCTGATTTTGATATTGACCATCTGGTGATGTCCATGTGTAGAGTCGCCTCTTGTGCTGTTGGAAAAGAATGTTTGCTATGATCAGCCTGTTCTCTTGGCAAAACTCTATTAGCCTTTGTCCTGCTTCATTTTGTACACCAAGGCCATGCTTGCCTGTTATCCCGGTGATTTCTTGACTTCCTACTTTAGCATTCCAATCCCCTATGATGAAAAGGACATCTTTTTTGGGTGTTAGTTCTAGAAGGTGTTGTAGGTCTTCATAGAACCGATCAACCTCAGCTTCTTCGGCCTCAGTAGTTGGGGCATAGACTTGAACTACTGTGATGTTGAATGGTTTGCCTTGGATTCGTACTGAGATCATTCTATCGTTTTTGAGATTGTACCACAGTACTGCTTTTCCCATCCTTTTGTTGAGTATGAGTGCTACTCCATTTCTTCTAAGGGATTCTTACCCACAGTAGTAGATATGATGGTCACCTGAATTAAATTTGCCCATGCTTGTCCATTTTAGTTCGCTGATTCCCAAGATGTCGATGTTCAATCTTGCCATCTCATGTTTGACCACCTCCAGCTTACCTTGATTCATTGATCTGACATAATTACATTCCAGGTTCCTAAACAATATTGTTCTTTACAGCATCGGATTTTCTTTTCACCACCAGACACATCCACAGCTGAGTGTCCTTGGCCCAGCCGCTTCACTCTTTCTGGCGCTACTTGGAAATACCCTCTGCTCTTCCCCAGTAGTATATTGGACACCTTCCGACCTGAGGGGCTCATCTTTCGGTGTCATATCTTTTAGCCTTGTGATACGTTCCATGGGGTTTTCTTGGCAAGAATACTGGAGTGGGTTGCCATTTCCTTCTCCAGTGGACCACATTTTGTCAGAACTCTTGGGTGGCCCTGCATGGCATAGCTTATGGCTTCACTGAGTTACGCAAGCCCCTCCGCCACAACAAGGCAGTGATCCATGAAGGGTATACCATGACCTCTGCTCAAACTGGTTTTGCAGGTTTCCCCAGTAATATGTCCAGGGCTGCTTGCAACAGACGTGAATATATTATGGAGTGACCTAGAATTGAAACCAATTTGCTTCCAAAACTTCTCGTTGAGATTCTCCTTGGCAAACTTTATGTAAATATGCCCCAGGTGATCTCCAAGTTCCCAATATTCTCTGAACATCTGATCTATGATGACAATCAGTTATATTTTATTTCAGTATTTGAAACCTTGACAGTCAATATTTGACAGTGTTTGGTAGTTCATATGCAATGGCATTTAGTATTTGATAGGGATGGGTGAACAAGTGATATTCGAGATAGGCAGGATTCTCTGAGCATCATCTTGCTGCTAGTCTCCTGCCTGATTCTCGGTTGCGTTTCTGATCGCTGCTTACTCTGCGTGAATGGGAAACTTGTGCAAACTGAGCAGCGATCAAACAGGAGATTCACACAAGTTTCCCCTAATCTGCACATATTTCCTAATTTGCGCAACTTTTCTCCATAGACTATTGATTTAGGGTTGATTTGGCCCATGGAGGAAATTTGTGCAAATTAGGAAATTTCCACAAATTGAACAGGGAATCAAGATGAACATGAGCACATGTTTGAGAATTCATGTATATTTATGGTGGACATGTGCTTGTGCTCATGTTCAGAGCTTTGAACGGGGCATACCCTCATGTTTTACAAGCAAGAATGAAATTCTTGGACATCCCTAATATGTGATAATTAGTTTTTGACAGTTGATGGCTTATGAGTTGACATTTGAAGCTCACCACAATCAAAACAAGCAAGGGATGCCAACAACTCCAAAGCATTTGCCTTTTGAGCTAAAAATCCACATTCAAAATACAATTTTGATTTTTTGTTTTAATTCAAAATTTCTAATTTGGAATGTGACTGGAAAATCTGGTGAATGTCACTGAGTTCAGTGGCACAGATGGTAATAACTTCCACCAGCTCTATGTTCAGCCACCTTCTAAAAATTTCATTTTTCTTTTCTTTCTTTTATGCCACTTTAATATGTATGTAAGATAAGCTTTTCTCAACAATCTCCCCCCCCCCCAATACACTTTCCCCCCCTTTGCTTGAAGAAGGCTCTTTTCTGCTTGAGCTTTTTCAGCATGACGCTTTCACCACGGGCATTAACATTTATTTCCTATGCATTGACCCAATTACATAGCAAATCAAAGCCTTAATTCAGGAAGAAAGGAACTTCTTCTCACTGATATTCTCTGATCATTTGGTTGACATTTGCGAACGGGAAATCACAGTTTGCTTGCAAAAGCCTGAATGAATATATTTGACATCAAGTAATGAAATCCTAAAGTCTGTGATCAAGTTGAAAAACTAAAAGAGAGAGAGAGAGAGAGAGAGAGAGATTTCAGAAGAACTTCACCTAAAACTGATATGCTTTTTTTTTTTTTAGTTGTATTCATCTTTTAGGTGCCACAAATGTTTTTATTTTTGCAATAACAGACTAAGATGGCTCCTCTTCTAGGAAGCTGCCTTATACTAGGTCAGATCATTGGGCCATCTACCCCCATAGTGTCTACTGTGACTGACAGCACCTCTGCAGGGTTTCAGGCAAAGGTATTTCCCATTACCTGCTACCTAGTTCTTCTTCTTCTTTTAATGGACATGCAGGGGATTGAACATGGGACTTTCTTAGAGTGACCAAGTGTCCTACTTTACAGAGGTTCTCTATTTGAAGGGCTGTCAGAGAGGACAGTCCTCTGTTTGAACGTGTCCTCTATCTGAAGGGATGTACAGATTGTGTAAAATCTGTTCCGTGTTTCCCAGATTGTCAGATGCCTTTCGTTCAGCTGTCCACCCATCAATGGAATCAGATTTTTGTTTCCAAATTTGTGCAAATTTGCATTTGTGCAAATTTTAATTTTGCAATTTTGCACAGGCAAAAATACACAAATTTGCTGAAATTTGCTGAAATTTGCATTTTCATGCTTTAGCCTATGGGGGAAATGTGCATTTTTGGCTGTTTTTTATATTTTAAATATTTTTCTATGCAAAATTCAGGAAAGTTAGAAAATCAGTCCACAGTTCGGTGGGATCCTCCCAAGAGGGGAAAAGCTGGTCTGCTGCGGGATCCACAGATGAGATTCATGAAAATCTGAGCTCATTTGGTTCTGTTGCGGATTTCTCCAACCCCCTTAATTTGAAGGCCTGTCCAGTCAAGTCTGTCTTTAAGCCAGACTTATCTTTAAAGAACCATGAGAAGGGAGAGCAGTGTGGGCCTTGACCTGCCCATCCACGGTTAGGTCTTGGGCAACGGACTAAGTAGGCACACTGCTCACCAGGCAAGAATGTGCTCCACCACTGATGGACGGCCCTTTCTCACAGTCTCTTGCTGAGAGATGGCGACGATGAGAAGTTCAATATCAGAGTTGAGAAGGAGGAGCACTGGGAACAGCAGGTCCAGGTTGGGTTTTAGCCTTTGGGTCTCCTCAGCAGAGAGAGGCTGGATCCAGTGTAGGACATGGCTCCTGCATTTTCAATGGGTAGGTAAATGCCAATGCTCTTGCCACAGCAATAGAAAACGACAAGGCACATGAGTCCTGCCCCTGGCACATTTCGTAGGTAAATATCTGTTTACCCTAGTGCCAACAATGGCACAAGCAACCTACCCAGTACTAGGGTCCCCAGCTCAATTTCTCCCCTTCATATGCTGTTGGTAGTTTCGGGAGGGAAGGGCAATCTAGTATTTGAACATTGCCCTTTCTTCTAAGGCCAGCATCAGAAGTCAGCATCATATGGCACCTTCTGAGGCCTATGCCCTCCTAAGGGGTCTACTGCCAATCCCTAGAGCCTCCTGGCCCCATTTCTCCTCCTCCTTGCTGTGACTGCCTGTTCACCTACTCTGCCTTAGTGAAGGAGCAGTGAGGAGAGCAAAGAGAAGGCGCAGTACCCTCTGTATATCTTGCCCCCGCCCCCCTTCTCTCTCTGGGAGGAAGTGAGCTCCAAAGGAGAGGCAAATAAACTGACAGTGGTAATCCTGGTGAGGAGGAGATGGGTGGATTCAGCAAGGGGAAGCAAGTAGACTGGCTACTTATGAATCGCTAAAAAGGAGGAAATGCAAAAAAAAAAGAAAGGGCCTCAACTTGCATAAAATTTACATACGCTAATTTGGATGTATCAGTGCAAATGTAGACCTAATTATTGTAATTTAAGTAGAAATACAGTACACCTCATCATAGTGTGGAAGACTGTGGCCAGGTGGCCTCGTGCCTTGCTCAGACTTTGCTCATTCTGCTGCCCAGGAGGTGCTGCTGATAGACACTGTCAAGGCCCAGCTCTTCCTTCTGATGGTTCTTTAGCTTTAAACCAGACTTGGCCTGGACAGCCCTTCAAACAGAGGACACCTTCCAAACAGCAACCCTTCAAACAGAGGACTGTTCTCTATAAAAGAGGACACATAGCCACCTTCAAAACCTGGAACCAGCACTGCTTTCTCCACCACAAGTCACTGTCCCTCTCTCTTGCTCTTCCTGGCATATATATATATATATATATACATACACATACATACATACATATATATATATATATATATATATATATATATATATATGCATGCTCTCCTTTCTCTCGGTCCCCTGAATACACCCACTCAGAATGAAGGTGTCCTTTCATAGTTCCTTGCATAGTTGCTGCTTCATGGTACCCTCACCTCAAGCCCTCCCTGGCTCAACACGCTCTTTCTCGGTCCCCATTCTGTCCCACAGCTCGATATAAGCAGAGCAGAGGAAACTTGCAATGGCTCCCTTCCAACAGGTGTGGAGAATTGTTCTCTGCCTGTGAAATCTGGGAGGAGGCCTGTAGCTGTTGTCACACCCACCTCATCATCCTAATAGAAGCTGGGAAGGACTTAGAGCCTAATAACAGAGATGTTACTGCTTTGTCTCTTTACACTCCGAGACATTTACAAATGCTAGCCAGAGAGCGTGGATTCTTAATTGCAGCCTGATGCTCCAACCTGGCACTTAATTATAGATCTCTCCCCCAGAACCTGTTTTTAAAATGCAGTGCTGAGAGGAAGAAAATGTGAAGTGGCATACTAGTGCTGGTACCTCCTGAAAAAGACCCTTTGAGCAACTTTGTAGACACCACTACCGCTATAGAAACCTGATAATTTCACTTCTCCTCAAAGGGAACAATCTTTACCCTACATTTATCTCTCACAGAAGATGAGGTGAACCAGTTTAAGTGCTTCATTTCAGGCAAGGTTTGCAAATGTGAAGCCCTGGGTACTTTTTTAGAAGCTGGCAAGAGGGCTTGGAAACTGGTGGGTTGTTTTTTTTTAATGTATTATTAAAATGTGTTTCCATGTGTTACATGATACATATAACAATTTCCACAGGGGTAGCCATGTTAGTCTGCAGAATCATTAAACTTGGAAGGGGTTAAGCCTTCTTTCCTACCATCCATCAATCCTCTCCTACGACTGTTCCCCCATTCCCGTGTTCATATCTCAGCAACTGTGGTTGGAGCATGTGTGTGTGTGTGTGTGTGTGTGTGTGAGAGAGAGAGAGAGAGAGTGGAAGGGGCGGCGTGTGTTTGCTGAGGTAATGCACCATTCCACCGTGAGGGGTACAGAGCAAGAGGCCCTAGACAAAATGGAGCCATTGCTATCAGCTCAGATTCAGAGATACCTTGCATGATCCCACATAGTTCCACAGGGTCCTCAGGAGTAATTTGGGGGGAGGGACTCAGGGGGCTGTAGTTAGGGAGGGGAGCCAGGAAATCCCATTATGCAAGCAGAGTTTCACTCACTTATCTCAGTATCTATAAGAATTGCCATGCAGGAGTAGACAATTTCCCACAACAGTCCCATGGATAAATCATGGATTTATTTTTTTTTAAGTGTCTCCACTATACTGCGTTGGGTATCTAAAGTACAGTATGAACCAGGGATGCAGAACCTCTTTTGACCCAAGGACTGAATTTCATTTTAGGTAAGCTTTTGGAGGCCACATTCCAGTGGAGGACAGGGCTGAAAGAAAAGGGGGGCAGGGCCAAAATAAAATAAAATAAAAACAACAACTCAGCATATTTTGGCTTAGTTCTTCCTGCCAGTAACTAAGCCTTAGGAGAGGCATGTCAACCTTTTAGAATGGGATAAAAAAGCTGCTGAAAAGCTAGGAAACCACCAAGTGTTTTGTGGTTGGGGGAAAGCGGGCAGGGCCAGGGAAAGGGGTCATGGCCTTCTGGGAGTCCCTGGAGGGCCGGATTGGGACCCCAAGAGAGCCAGATTTGTCCCCTGAGCCTGTGGTTCTGCGCGCCTGGTAAAAAATGTCCAATAAAATGTAGATTTTATTTTCAGTTTTAGCTAGTTAAACTATTCTTCGTTAACAAACAAGAAATGTTGACCATAGGCTTGCTTCACAAGCTTTTTTTCTGCTCTCGAATGGCTCAGTGTAATACCTTTAGTGGAAGAAGTCTTTAAAACTGTTTACTAAACAGTCTGACGAAACCATGCAAAGCTTCTGCTCCGTTTGCTGTACACTGGGGTTGTAAATGAACGCTTAAGGCTACAATCCCATGAAGGCTTCCCTAGGAGTAAGCCCCAACAAACACTGTGGGACTTTTTGCTGAGTAAACATGCATAGTTATGGCCTGCAAGTTAAACATCGTTGGTTGTTTTTTACCCTGAGCCATAATTGGACAGATTCAGTTAAACAGAATCATAATGAATAAGCACCCAAAAGACAAACACAATAAATAATGAAAAGCAAACACGGCTAATCCTGCGCAACTGTGGTGCCTCCTTCATAGGCATGCATGAATGCACACAGTGATGTATAAGCATGTAATTCACTACTGTGGCTTTGGAGAGGCACTTTCATCTAAGGCAGGGGTGGGCAGAAAATGAGATCTCCAGGTCTTTTGGACTAACTCCCAGCATTCCTGAGTATTGCCCACACTGATAGGGGCTTCTGGGAGTTGGAAGTCCCAAACTTCTGGAGATCTTCCTTCAGCCCACCCCTATTCCACAACCTGGCACCCTCCGGAAGTGTTGCAGTGCAGCTCCCATAATTCCTAGCCAGGTTGGGGAAGGCTGATTTCAGGGTTGAGATGTTTCCACTTCATTTCATTGTACTGTTGCTCCTTGTGGCATGGACATTACTCTTCATGTGTTCAGCAAGGCATAGCTGGTTTCAGCAAGCCAAACCACAGGATGTGGAACTTCACACAGGGTTAGGATCATAGAATACTGGGGTTGGAAGGGGCTTATAAGACCATCGAGTCCAACCCCCTGCTCAATGCAGGAATGTAAGTCAAAGCATCCCTGACAGATGGCTGTCCAGCTTCATCTTGAATGCCTCCAGTGTGGGAGAGCTCATTACCTCCCTAGATAATTGGTTCCACTGTCGTATTGCTCTGACAGTCTGGAAGTTTTTCCTGATGTTCAGCCGGAATCTGGCTTCCTGTAACTTGAGCCCATTATTCCGTGTCCTGCTTTCTGGGATGATCGAGAAGAGATCCTGGCCTTCCTCTCTGTGACAACCTTTCCAGTACTTGAAGAGCACTATCATATCTCCCCTCAGTCTTCTCTTCTCAAGGCGAAACATGCCCAGTTCTTTCAGTCTCTCCTCATAGGGCTGTGTTTCCAGTCCCCTGATCATCTTCGTTGCCCTCCTCCGAACCCTCTTCAGTTTGTCTGCATCCTTCTTAAAGTGTGGTGCCCAGAACTGGACACAGTACTCAAGATGAGGCCTAAACAGTGCTGAGTAGAGGGGAACTAGTACTTCACATGATTTGGAAGCTATACTTCTATTAAGGCAGCCCAAAATAGCATTTGCCTTTTTTGCAGCCACATCCCATTGTTGGCTCATATTCAGCTTGTGATCTACAACAATTCCAAGCTCCTTCTTGCTTGTAGTGTTGTTGAGCCAAGTATCCCCCATCTTGTCACTGTGCATTTGGTGTCTTTTTCCTAGGTGCAGAACTTGGCATTTATCCCTATTAAATTTCATTCTGTTGTTTTCTGCCCAGCGCTCCAACCTATCAAGATCACTTTGAATTCTGTTTCTGTCTTCCAAAGTATTCGCTATCCCGCCCAATTTTGTGTCATCTGCAAATATAATAAGCATTCCCTGCACCTCCTCATCCAAGTCACTAATAAAAATGTTGAGGAGCACTGGGCCCAGGACTGAGCCCTGCGGTATCCCACTCGTTGCCTCTTCCCAGTTGGAGATGATCCCATTGAGAAGCACTCTTTGAGTCCGATTCTGTAGCCAACTGTGGATCCACCTGATCGTTGTATACATTTGTGTACATTTGCACTGTGGGCATGTGTTTAGCTGTGATACAGTCAGCACTGCATGGAAGAAGGCTATGTGGGCAAACAGGGAAGGGAGGTTTGGAGGAATGAAGCAGGGATAGAACTGGAGAGGGTATGAGCTGTTGCAGCTTAGCCTAGAGTGGCCACATGTCCTATTTTACGGAGAACAGTCCCCTATTCAAAGGGCTGTCAGAGGATAGTCCTCTGTTTGATGAGCTGACCAGTCCAAGTCTGGCTTAAAGATAAAGACCCATAAGAAAGAAAAGCAAGCAGTGGCCTTGAAGTTGCCCATCCACAGTGCGCATCTGGCCAGCAGACTGAACATTAGGCACACAGGTCACCTGGTCACTGTCTTCCCCACTATGATGAGATGCATTGTATTGTATTTCTATTATTGTACTGAGTGTATACATATGAAGTAACATATGCAGATTTTATGCAAATCTGTTTTCTGTTCTGTCCTCTTTTTGGTGAAGCATTTCCACTTTGGGTACAATATGTAAGTGGCCACCCTTTGCCCAGTAACCAAAACCTTTGCTGGGATTGCAACTGGTGGGGAGTTGTTAGATGTTGGAGCCAGCTGACCCTTCTCTGCTTGGCCTGGGAAGCTTCCCTGAGATCGCTGTATCAGGATGATAAAACCCTGATAAAGAACCATCCCCTGGGACTAGGGGTGTACGAAACCCTGCTTACCTGGCTCTGCCAGGTTCCGCTGGGGGGGGAGGCGCTCCGTCCCTCCCCCTGGAATCCTCGACGGGGGGGAGGCGATCTGGTCCTCCCCCCCGGAATCCTCGAAAGCCGGCTGTGCTCCGTGGCGGCTCTGCGGAGCAGCCGGCCAGGGCCGTCCGCGGCTGGATTTCCGGCCACGGAGGGCTCTGGGTAAGGGGGAAAAAAACGCGTACACAAATGGCGGCTACGGCCGCCGCCATTTGCATTCCTTATTTTTCTTCATCTTAGTCTACGTAAATATTTACGTAGACTAAGACGACGAAAAATAAGACTGCAAATGGCAGCGGCGGCGGCCAGTCGGAAGACCAGCCGCCGCAGCCACCGCCGCCACAGCCGCTGTCGCCGCCCGGAACATCCACCCCAGGTGAGTCTCGTCCCGGGAGGGATCCGCAGGGTGGCGGGGGGGTGGCAGGCCGTTCCGCCACAGATTTCGGGGGGCCGAATGCACTGGCATTCGGCCTCACCGAGATCTGTGGCAGAATTCTCTGCCATCCCTACCTGGGACGCCTTTTGATGGCTTCTCTTATGATGCATATGGACGTAGATGAATTGAGTGGTGGGACTGCCATGGAAGCACAGAATCCCCTCTTCCAGGATCAAGCTCAGGAATACTGATTCTGCCTGTTTGTAGAAGAAGCTGGCTGTACACAGCACTGATTGGCCAGTGCCTCTGACAACCACAAACTCCTCTTCCCCTCCCCACTGACCAGTGAATGTATAAAAGTAGTGTGTACATGTGCGTGTTTTCTTTAACTAAGGCAATAAAATGCTGCAGTCCAAAGATTAAAAACGCACACAGCCCACCTGAAGAACATGTGGGAAAGGGGAGCAGCGAGCCCCAGGCAGATCACGGCACCAGCATTTTGTTCATTAGTATATATGTCCATCAAATGCAGCGTGAACATGGGAGGAAGCCGGGCTTATTCCCCAGGAGTAAAACTGTGGCAAACCCTATCTTAAGGTACATCTCTATGCACCCTTGGCCATACTAAGCCCATGACCAGTTTCTGTCACTTCCCCCTATCCAGCTCCTCTCCTTTCCAGTGACTCTCCTGCGGGCATTCTATTCCTCCTGCCATTAACTGTTAGCTTTGCTAACCAGTGAGGGAGAGGGAGGCATGTGTGTACACAGAAGGTGAGGGCTTGGGTTGCACAAATACAGACATACCTGGAGCCGGAATGCTGCTCCCTGTAATAACCTCTGTGTCAGAGATACACCTGTAGTGCTCGTATTTCAAATTGCTGGGAAAATAACCAGTACTCAGCACTAACACTACTAAAGTACAATGTTGGAAGGGGCATCATTTTAGATATCATGTGGCAATGTATTTTGTATCTCTCCCCCTCCCCTGCCCTTCTCCAAGACACAGGTGTATGATGGGTGTGAGTGTGTGTGTGTGAGAGAGAGAGAGACAGACAGACAGACAGACAGACAGACAGACACAGAGCACAAGAGAGAGCTGGTATTTAAATGTAAAATGTGGAATGATGCTACCATACATGACAAGTTTCATTATGATATCCCAGCGCTCATGGGAGATATCGCACTACAGTTCATTTTATATCTTCCTGGCCCTCTTGAAAACAGGTGCAGAGATAGAGGGTGGGTTTGAACATGAAATATAGATTTTTGTCCAAAATGTGCATGCCAGTTTCTATTCCGATATGTCAGCTGGTAGTTGCACTAACATAGAATTGTGTCCTGAACATATTATGTGCCAATGTGCATTCTGATATCTCTGTGGTCAAAGGAGTTATCCCATTGCCAAGAAAGAAATTTGCAAACAAATAGAATGCCAAAAACTGGCAGGTAAAACCAAAAGGTTTACTTTTTCTTGGCCAATAAGTTCCATTTCCAAGGAACATTTTAAGTATATGCCCATAAACAAGTGCTGTTATTTCTGTGGAAAATTGAAAAGTCACATAATATTTAAAATTTGGCAGGAATGTCTGGACTAATGATGAAGCCTTCAGAGGAGACAGAATCACGAAAAGAATATGAAAGAAAAGCACGTCCTAAAAAGAAGAATGGTTCCTTGACACCTGGTAGGAGGCATTTGAAAGCTAATATTCAGTCTTCTATTTGACAACACATGGTGGAGCAGACAGGCCTCATTTGTGCTGATATTTTCTTCCTTTAAACAGAGGCAACCAGGGATGTACAGATTTTGTGAAATCCGTTCCATCTGTGTTTCGTGGATTGTCAGGCATCTTTTGTTCTGTCATCCACTTACTGACAGAATTGGATTTTTTTTAGAGATGTATAAGAATTTTGTTGCTGTTTGCAAATGCGCACGTGTGCTAATGCACACTTGCGCAAGTGTGCAATAGCGCTAATGTGCATTAGCCCAAGTGTGTACTTGCAGAAATCCCCACCAAAAGTATTAAATGGTTTGCGGAATCCACACACCTCAGAAAAAGGCAGTCCACTGCAGAATTTGCAGGTCATAGAAATCCAAAATGGATTTGCATCTGTTGCGGATTTCTCCAGCATGCCTAGTTGCAACCCACAGATAATGGGACTTACTTCTTAGGGGGAAAACCTGAGTCCAATGGAAGTTACTTCCAAGTCAGTGTGCATTAGGATTGCAGCTGCCTTCCACAACCAATGTTTTAATCTTTTGGGAAATACTTTGCTGTTCAGTCATTAAGTCGTGTCCGACTCTTCGTGAAATCTTCTGGTGGAATCAGTTGCCTTCAGTTTAGTATCTCTTGTGTTGTTGCTGTTATATTCTCTCTCTCTCCCCCCCCCCGTCACTCTCTCACTCATCTATCCCACCCCACCCCCTGAACCAATTCCACATTATGGCCCCAGACCTGGGACTGTTCTACACAAAGGTTTTTTGTTTTTTTACTGGCTTTATAATGCCTGGCTCACTGGGGAATCACACAACACACGCTCCAAACTGTCCTCACACTATTTCTACCTCACTATTCTGTTGTTTTCAAAACTACCTTTATGATGGTTTTTCTAGTGCTTGCCATTTCCATGCAGTTTCTGTGCAATTCCTCTCCCCCTACTGGTGCCAATTCTAGCCTATCTCCTCTCTGGGCTAGGGCTGGTGTTGGCAGGGAGAGAGGCAGGGTTGTGTGAAGGCGGCAGGGAGGGTGGGTTGCACTGTGGTGCTGCCCTCCCTCCCTGTTGCCGCTGCCACTGCTGCTACCACCACACAGCCCTCCCTCTCTCACTGCTAGTGCCAACTCCAGGCTGGACAGCCCTCGCTCTCCAGGCAGGGGCTGGCACTGGCAGTGAGAGAGGGAGGGAGCACGGCAGGCCAGCTGGCCCGACTTGCTGCAGACTGAGTCTGGCCAGCTGGCAGAAGATGGAACAGAGTTTGGGGGGGGCGAGCTGATGAAGGCTTGTTGAACTCCATGCTGCAACCGGATTTCTCCAACATCCCCATTCTTGCCTGCCCAGTCCCTGACCCTTGCATGACAGAGGAGAGAACAAGGAATGAAAGGTGGTGAAGGACAGAGACATGGGGGGAACAGCAGCAGCAAGGGGCTATTTTGCTGGGTGTTGCTGTGCAAGAACGAGTAAGAAGGGTGTGGGCATTGTGGGTGCGTGGGGGGCCCTTCTGGCATGCCGAAGGCATGAGCAAGGGAGGAGGAGGAGGCAGAAGTCGCTCAAGAGCACCCCCCTCCACCCATATCCTCTTCTTCCTCCTCCGTTGTTGTTCTGCGGCTACTTTTGACTGCACACGTACGGTGGAGCGGAGCTCTGAGTGGTTATTTTTAAACCTCTGTTACTGTGCACCATCAAAGGTGCACATGATGTCGGCTGAGTAAGAAAAAAAAGAAACTCTCCCCACTTCTCCCACAAACGCATTTCTGTGTGACATTCGGCCACACGACCTTACAAACGCAATGGATACCGCACTGTCTTCATTAGCATCTGCCACCACAGCAGTGCATCTGTTTTGCAGAAACACCAGCACAGCAATGCCTGATGCACAGAAGGAGTTCCTCTCCTGGAGACTTCTGTCCTCTACACAGTAGCCATAATGTAATGAGTGGCTGGTATAGATATCACTTGGTCTGATGGCTGCCCTCAACTGCTTCCTAAATATATTCACCCTAGCCATTCTTTGGGCCAGCATCCTCTAACCTTGTTCCTCCAGATGTTTTGGACCACAACTCCCAGGATTCCTGACCATTGGCCATGCTGGCTGGGGCTGACGGAAGTTGAAGTCCTAAACATCTGGAGGGCACCAGGTTGGGGAAGGCTGCCTCAGGCCAACCTAGCTATTTCTTTATTCCACCACCATGCCCACACCCCAAAGATGCTTCCCTTCCGCAAACACATTACCACTTCAGGAGTCAGACTGTGAGCGGAGCAGCATCAAGAGGGAGCTACACAAGCCACTGGATGTTCTGGGGATGTCTGCGGGGGATATTCACAGCCTATCATAAGCACTGAGTTCAACAGGACTTACTTCTAAGTAAGCATGCATAGGGTTGCAGACATAGTCTTTTAAATTTAGGATACTGGAATAAATTGAATAGGTGACATCTGATAAACTCCCAAAGTCAGGGAGGTCTCAGTGGTTTGGAATTTTGGAGTGGGCAACTGGCTGAATTGTTTATCAGAATGGCCAGAGTTTGAATTCAGGGACAATGCCCAGAAATACCTGGGCACGTTGCAAATGCTTTTAACGAGGTTGCAGTACTTACCGCTTGATTCTGTGCATGCTTACTCAGACACAAGTCTCACCGAGTTCAGTGGAACTTACTCCCAGTGCATGTAGGATTGGAGTCTTGGTGTTGTCTATGGTAAAGCAAATGTTTGACTCAGTATTTCACTGTCAGCATTGATAGGTGACATGAGTGCGTGATTCACAATTGTGTGCAATTCATGATTGGCATGGCAGTCTATCATTAGGAATGCATAAGTGCTCCAGGGATAGGCAGGTACCCATTTTCTCACTACACCTCCCCCCTCACACACACACACACAGTGTAGTCTGACTGCATAGCACTCCCTGGTCAGCCATGTGGACTGGCAGGAATTAGTATGGATTGAGGCACTTCATAGATCTAGAGCTGTCTTCCCCAACCTGGTGACCTCATGTGTTTTGAACTTCAACTCCCATCAGCCCCAGACAGCATGGCCAATGGTCAGGAACCCTGGGAGTTGTCATTCAAAACATCTAGAGAGCACCAGACTGGGGAAGGCTGGTCCAGACTGTGGAGAATGGAAGCCCTGAAACAGACCTTCCAGTCCCCATAATTAGAGAAATATTTAGTATCCTTACAACCAGTTTACAGTTGCCAGTGAATGCTTTCTCTCTATCCCCGCCCCCTCTCCCTGAGATCATTTTGCAGCTGCATGGAAAGAAAAACATTTATGGGAACCAGAGGGAGGGGAATTACACAGGAGCTGCCATCACATGACTTCTGTAATTAGAGCTGGAAAGTTTTCACCTTAGCTTTTTGCATCAGTGCCAGAAGCAGGAGGAAGAAGGAAGTGGAACAATTTCACTTGGGAGTAAAAAGGAAGTGGAACAATTTTGTTTCAAATTAAGCCAGACTTGACTTGATGTCCATTGACAAGAAATGGGAGGGGTTTGGGGCCTGCCTGAAACGAAGAGGGATGGTGTTGCACCTCACTGTCCCATCCCATTTTGAACACTAGTTCACATGAACATTTCTCCACTTGGTCCCATACTTGAGTATATGACGAGGTGGGAAATGGGCGTCCGCCATATGCAATCACTTTGTCCTGGGACAAAATGCAATCCTCCAATACCTTGCTGAAGCCTCCAGGCAATGTATTGATCCTTAGCCCTGTTTGGGTGCTCTGGAACCAATTCCCTAGGGAGGTGGTGGGCTCTCCCACACTGGAGGCGTTCAAGACGAGGCTGGACAGCCATCTGTCGGGGGTGCTCTGACTTGGATTCCTGCACTGAGCAGGGGGTTGGATTCGATGGCCTTGTAGGCCCCTTCCAACCCTACTATTCTATGATTCTATGTTCCATTTGATTAGAATCATGTGAGGGAGAACAAGGATGAATGCGCTAGCTCCACCCCCCTCCATCACGGTCCTCTTCGCCATTCCTGTTGCCCTCCAGAGCAGGGATGTTTGCAGCAGGGAGGCGCCCTGCACAGTTTAGAGCCCTGGAGGACGAAAGGGATGGTGAGGGAGTGGGCAGTGCTAGCAGGCTTCCCTCCCCTCGCTACACTTCATGTGATTCTGATTGTATGGGGGACTAGAACACCCAAATCCAGTTCTAGTGATCGCATATATTCCTTTGCTCTCATAAGAAGAGCCATGCTGGATCAGACCAAGGGTCCATCTAATCTAGCATTCTGTTCACACAGTGGCCAACCAGCTGCCTATAACCCCCCCCCCCACAAGTGCAATAGCACCTTCCCACTCATGTTCCCCAGCAATTGGTATACACAGCACGCTGCCTCTGATACTGGAGGCAGCATATAGCCATCAGGGCTAGTAGCCATTGATAGCCTTCTCCTCCATGAATTTGTCCAATCCCTCTATAAAACCACCCAAATTGGTGGCCATCACTACCTCTTGTGAAAGAGTATTCTATAGTTTAACTATGCACTGTGTGAAGAAGTGCTTCTATCTCTCCTGAATCTCCCACCAAACAGCTTCATGGGATGACCCGGGTTCTAGTATTTTGAGAGAGGGAGAAAGAGTGTTAAGATGCATCCAGAGGGCGGTGCTTGACCTGCACAAATGGAACCTTTTATGCCCTCCCCACTCCCAGCTCCAACCCTAAATTTTAATTTCATCTGCTAAATTAGTTCAGCATAGACCAAACCTGACTACTTGATGAACATTCCACATGCTTTCCCGCCACCCCTTCCTCAACAGACTGGGTCGAGTCTATGCATTCATAGGGGAAATACATCAATATTTGCTCCAGGACAGTGAGCAATAAGGCTTAAATAAAGGGGAATGTGACAAAGAGTGTTGGTCTGGGCACAACCTTAGAGCAACCCTGTTTTTTAAAAATTTTTGCAGCTTTCCTTATTGCCCTGCTGTTGGCTCCAGTGAACGTTATGTGCCCATGTCTGAAGAAGTTGCTCACCGCCCAACTGAAATCCCAGGACTGACAGGTGAGGAACGCTGAACATGTACCTCCCCTCACACACTCATCCTAGCGGAGTTCATCAATCTAAAGGAAAAAGTGGAACCTGCAACAAAATGTTGCAGTATGGACTACTCCTGTTCACTCTTCCAGTCAACCTGCCACTTCAGGATATTCTGCTCTATTCCCCCTCCCACCCAGTTTCCTCTATTCCACTCCCTCCTACCCAGTCAGCCCATTGTTTGTTTTTTTAGTTTCCCCCACCTCAGGTTTTGTTACTTTAAAAAAAAATCTTCTGCAAACCATGGGCTTCCCCCAAGCCTGCTGATCATTCCTGCTTGAGCTTTTTTCTGAACACTCACCAAGGGCTCCTTCACACTGAGCTTTTGTCCTGCGATTGAGATTGCTCTTTCAAGGACGTTCGTAGGCTCTTTACATGATGCTGTGACCCCCCAGGGTATCTCCTGCACTAAATGCCCTTTGTTCAGTTTTTAAATAGATCGCAGATAATGAGCTATCAAATTACCCCGTTGTGTTCCACTTGAGTTCCCTCTGTGAAAAGAGGAAAAGTGGGAAGAAGAGGAGCGAGATCAATGAAAGTTAATGGAAGACTCAGTTACGGGAAGAAGGGTGGGGGAAGGAAGCAGGTGAAAAAGGGAGTCATGTGATCCTGCATTTAAAACGGAAGCACAAAGCCCTATTTTAAATGCAGGATTTTAGGCTGGTGTAGAGATGCCCCAAGAAAGCTCATCAATAACAAGCCAGTTCTGAACTGAGCAGAGCGTGCCCACCATTATTTCAAAGTTCCATTAAACATGTTTTTTAGCAAGAGAACGGGTCAAAATAGAGACTTATCTTTTTTACAACAGATGTGAACCATTTTGTGTGCTTGTTAGATTTTCAGCATGATCCTATGCAAGTCTAATCAGAAGTAAGCTCCACAGAGTTAAACGGGACTTACTCCCAGGTAAGTGTGTACAGGATTGCAGCCTTAACTGAATTGCTTTTGCTGTGATGCACCAAAAATGGCTGGGTAATGAGACACTAATTGTAAGTGGACATTAATGTCTCTTTTGTAATGTGCAACTGACTAAGTTCTTTTCTAACTGGGCTTGTGAATGTGTTCACCAATAGGTAGGGATGGGAGGATCACTTACCCCGTTCCGCTTGGGGGGGGTCCATGGGGGGGGGAGGCAATTCGTTCCTCCCCCCCGGAATCCATCCAGGCTGGCTCTACTCCGCCTTGATCCTGCTGGCAGAAGTCGATACGGCCGGAAGCCATTGCTGTGCCATATCGCTGTAAGTCAGGCTCCAGACGTAAATGGCATAATGGGCGCCATTTGTGGCTGTAAAGCTGGTAGATTAGCCTAAATGCAGCCATAAATGGCTGCATTTAGGCTAATCTACCAGTTTTATGGCCGCAAATGGCGTCTGCTATGCCATTTGCGTCCCTGTTTTTAGATGTGATTGTTGTTGTTGTTCAGTCGTTAAGTCATGTCCGACTCTTCGTGACCCATGGACCATAGCACGCCAGGCCTTCCTGCCTTCCACTCTCTCCCGGAGTGTGCTCGAGTCCATATTCATTGCATCGGTGATGCTATCTAGCCATCTCATCCTCTGCCGTCCCCTTCTCCTTTTGCCTTCAATCTTTCCCAGCATCAGGGTCTTTTCCAGAAAGTTTTCTCTTCACATTAGGTGGCCAAAATATTTGAGCTTCAGCTTCAGTCTCTGTCCTTCCAGTGAGCACTCAGGGTTGATTTCCTTTAGGATTGACTGATTTGACCTCCTTGCAGTCCAGGGGACTCGTAAGAGTCTTCTCCAGCACCACAGTTCGAAAGCATCAATGCTTCGGCGCTCAGCCTTCCTTATAGTCCAGCTCTCACAGGCATACGTTGCTACTGGGAAAACCATAGCTTTGATTATACGGACCTTTGTCGCCAAGGTGATGTCTCTGCTTCTTACTATGCTATCTAGGTTTGCCATAGCTTTCCTGCCAAGGAGCAAGCATCTTTTAATTTCATGGCTACAGTCACCATCTGCGGTGATCTTGGAGCCCAAGAAAGTAAAATCTGTCACTGCTTCCATTTCTTCCCCTTCTATATGCCAGGAAGTGATGGGGCCAGATGCCATGATCTTAGTTTTTTTAATGTTGAGTTTCAAACCAGCTTTTGCACTCTCCACTTTCACCCTCAACAAGAGGCTCTTTAGATCCGCTTTCTTCCATTAGGTTGGTATCGTCTGCATATCTGAGGTTGTTGATAATTCTCCCAGCAATCTTAATTCCGACCTCTGTTTCATCCAGCCCGGCATTTCTCATGATGTACTCTGTATATAAATTAAATAAGCAGGGTGACAATATACAGCCTTGTCGTACTCCTTTCCCAATTTTGAACCAATCGGTTGTTCCATGTCCGGTTCCTACTGTTGCTTCGTGACCCTCGTTAGGTAAGGTGGTCTGGTACTCCCATCTCTTTAAGAATTTGCCACAGTTTGTTGTGATCCACACAATCAAAGGCTTTAGTGTAGTAAATGAAGCAGAAATAGATGTTTTTCTGGAATTCTCTTGCTTTCTCTATGATCCAGCGAATGTTGGCGATTTGATCTCTAGTTCCTCTGCCTCTTCGAAACCCAGCTTGTACTTCCGGTAGTTCTGGGTTCACATACTGCTGAAGCCTAGCTTGTAGGATTTTGAGCATCACCTTGCTGGCATGTGAAATGAGTGCAATTGTACGGTAGTTTGAACACTCTTTGGCATTGCCCTTCTTTGAAACTGGAATATAAACTGACCTTATCCAGTCTTGTGGCCACTGTTGAGTGTTCCAAATTTGTTGGCATATTGAGTGCAGAACTTTAACAGCATCATCTTTTAGGATTTTAAATAGCTCAGCTGGAATACTGTCATCTCTACTAGCTTTGTTGTTAGTAATGCTTCCTAAGGCCCATTTGACTTCACTCTCTAGGATGTCCAGCTCAAGTTCAGTGCCCACACTATCATGGCTATCAGGGACATTCAGATGTTTCCTGTATAGTTCTTCTGTGTATGCTTTCCACCTCTTCTTAATCTCATCTGCTTCTGTTAGGTCCCTGCCTTCTTTGTCCTTTATCATGCCCGTCTTTGCACAAAACGTTCCCTTGAGATCTCCAGTTTTCTTGAAGAGATCTCTAGTCTTCCCATTCTGTTGTTTCCCTCGATTTCTTTGCATTGTTCATTTAAGAAGGCCTTTTTGTCTCTCCTTGCTATTCTCTGGAACTCTGCATTCAGTTGGATATATCTTCCCCTTTCTCCCTTGCTTTTCGCTTCCCTTCTTTCCTCAGCTACTTGTAAAGTCTCATCAGACAGCCACTTTGCTTTCTTGCATATTTGCATAGCTTATCGTGTTCCACCACAGGCTTGGAATTCTTGGAATCCGGCTTCATTGGGGTCCGTAGCGGATTTCTCTCCCATCCCTACCAATAGGCTGAATGTGACGTAGAACCAATCTGAACTGAGCAGCAATGGCAACTGGAGTGGATTTCACATGAACAAGTACCAGTCTCCTGCTCTCCTCTTCACTTATACAGAAGTAACATTAATAATTTGGTATGGGAAGGTTAAAAATATCACAGCCAGAAATAAATGTTGGCATAAGCAATGTGGGGAAAAGGATGAGTTGTTTCCCATTTTGCAAGAATGAAAGCACCATAAATTGCAATAAATTACAGGCTCAGGCCTGTGACAAAACTTTACGAGTTAGATGTGGATGGGGAGATGATTCCCTGATTGCATTGAGAGCCTGTAATGCAATTTTAAAATCTAGTTTGTGCGAAGAGATGTCAACATTTTACCTGCAGGGATAAATGATCTAAGATGAAAGAAAGCAATGAAGACAATGCTGGTGGAAGTTGATGAAAATTAAGGTTTCGACACATGGAGCTTTAGATGAGGTAAATGCTGGCCTTTTAGCTCTGATGCTATAATTCAGAATTGTCTCGCTGTGTTTTCCTTCTGGCAATGACTCAAATCAACACACCAGAGCATTCATCTTCCTTGAAGGAAGGCCACTGATACTTAAGTCCTTCCTGCCTCTGGAGCAAAAGAACATCCTTACTGACTACAGAACACAACTGAGGACATCCAGGGTACAAGTGATGCTAATGATAATGGACATTTCCCCTTGCACATTACCTCATTATGGGGTCAGGTGGATGAGGAACATTGTTGGAGATGTCTCATGGACACGGACAGACAGAGAGAGCAAACGAGAGAACTAAAAAACAACCCCATGTCTTAACAGCAAGCTCCCATGGTACTTTTCAGGGGGAAACAGCTCTATTAGTGGTGCATTGAATCCAGTCAATTGAATACCATTCCTGGCCAGTTCCATAAGGACATAAGACATTTTCTAAACAATTGTGTATGTGCAGCATGGTTTTGTTTTTCTAAAACCATTCCTCATCTCTCCCTCCAAACTGTTTGGCTTCCAGAGGGAAGATCCTCTGTGGAGTATTGTTTTAGCAATGCTTTGTAGTATTTAGGATTTTTTCCCCCAATAGTAAGTCTGACTGTGTCTAATGGGGCTTACTCCTTGGTAAGTATGTTTAGGATTGCAGCCTTGGACTTCTGATTTGTCACCCTGCTTCTCCCATGAACGCCCTAGGAAAACAACTCTCTGGGCGTTATCCCCATAGCAATACAAGGATATTAACACTGACCAACCTGGTAGGAATGTTATCCTCATAAAGGCTTGCCTGGCACCTACTTTGTTTTTTCCAGTGGCAGGTGAAGACCATTTCCAATGGCAGGTGAAGATCATTGCACTTTTATTGCTGCTGGTTTTACTTGCTGGAGTGTTTTTACCCTTTGGCGCTGGTTTGATCTTGGTTTTATTGTGCACTGTTTTTATATAACTTGGGTATGGATGACAATGGAACCAATTACCTAGTGGGCTCTCCCACACTGGAGGCATTCAATACGAGGCTGGACAGCTATCTGTCTAGGATGCTTTGACTTGGATTCCTGCATTGAGCAGAGGTGTGGACTAGATGTCTTATAGGCCCCTTCCAACCCTGCTATTCTATGATTTTGACAGATAGATAAATAAATAAATAAATAAATAAATAAATAGAAGCTGTTGTAATATTTACAACAAGATAACATATGTGAAATCCTTTAATCAATTGAGCCCCAAAATATATAAGGCTCACCAAGGTTGTGTGGAGGGAAGACATGATGTATGTGATTGCCTTATATGCATGTATTAGTTGCAAAACAACAACAACAAGATAAGCTGAGTTTGATTTTTATTAATGTTATAATAAATGTTAATGCTACTGAACCCTTGTGGAATATATAAATGTGTACACTCACACGCACACACACAGAGGGAGGGAGGGGGAGAGAGAGAGACTGACTGACTGACTGACTATGTGTAGCCAGGGCACAGATGTGGCAAAAACAAGCCTGTTACCATATGTGATTTCCACCCGTATATTAATTTCTTCACTGGAGGTGAGGTGGCCACATATGCCTCACCAAAAAAGAGGTCACAGATTTGCATCAAATGTGCATATGTTAATATACATATAGATTCAGATTTAAAATTATCACTATCATTTACATAGAAATACAACACATCTCATCTTAGTGGGGAAGATTGTGAGCTGTCTGCCTGATCAATCTGTGACTGATGAGAAACCTCAAGTCCCCCCTTTGCTCTCCCTTGCGAGAGTGATAAGAACCTTTCCTCCCACCCTTTACAAAAATAACCACTCTATTTCCTGAAAATATAAAATTAGTGTGTAATATATGGTAGGGGTTGAGTGATCATTCAAAGTGGATCACCCTGGATAAAACCAAGGCTAAACCACTGGCTAACCCTGGATAAAACCAATGCTAAAAGCTATACTGAAACCAGAGTTCAAACACGGTCCAACTAAAGGTCTAACTAAGGGTTCTTTCCTGAACTATGATCATAGGCCCCTAGCACGCATTGGTGAGCAGGACATATTTATACTTTGTGTAGAAATTACTTCATAGCTAATATTTTCTACTGTCCCCTAAATTAGGGCTCAGTCTCAATTATTTCATTGTTATTACACATTCTTTACAAATTTAGAATATACATAAAAGGCGCACACATACACCTTTCAGGCTAGAGAAGTTCGATTTTGAATTATACCTTTGGGAAAGTAACTCCTTACTCAAGATTTTCCAATTCAACTTAAGTCTATAAGTTTTCCAGACATCTGTGTATCAAGCTTTTTGATGTGTACCTTACACAATAGTTTTTGCTCATTAACTGATAAGCGAAAATTTTAAGTATACTTTTGGCCTGGAATAATACATTCTCACACCTGTTCATTACTCAAATAACATTTAGCCCAAGTGATAGGGCTTTAAATCAGCATTTTCTCTTTGGATACCATCCAGGTCCACTTGACCATTATTTTTATGCCAGTTACCCAGAATTCATTGCAAACCTGCTTGTGCCTCTGTGTTGTCTTCTCTTAATACAATTCTTCTTCCTTATTGACATTTTCAAATTCTTAATTATTCATCATTAATATTTAGCATTTGCATTTCATAAGACATCTTATATTGTTTTAAGAGAGGTGGGTTAGCATTTTTTCAATAGTCTTCCCAGCAAATCCAATAAAACAAAATCAGCTATTTACTAAAATCCAGGACAATATGACTGGGATAAGGACCAGAACATTAAGAAGAGCCCTGTTGGATCAGACCGAGGTCTATCCAATGGCTAAAGTCTAGCCTTACTAGACTTTGGTAAGAATCTGCTAAGAATCACATTTTGGCCCTGCCCACAGATGGAATGCAGGCAGCCCCCAAGACCTTTCCCATTTTGGAATTCAGCACTTGCACTGAAAAAGGTTCCCCACATCTGCTCTAGCCAACCACTCTGTGTTCTTACATTGGCCAAACACATGTTTTTGTGAAGCGCACGAGCAAGGTGTGAAGGCAACATTCCTCTACATGTTGCTTGTCCCCAGCACCAGCATTTAGAGGTATACAGCTCTGGACCCTGTAGGCTTCATTTAGTTATACTTTGGTAAGTCTATTTTCCTCCATGGATTGTGGTGGGATTATTTAGTAATGATGCCTCCTGTTAAAAAGGCAATTAGCAAAGAAAAAACAGAAAGCAGAACATAAGGAGGGTTTACCAATCCCACATGCAGACAAGGCTAAAAAAGGAGACCAGACCCTTCTTGAGTGAAGAAAAGGTAAAGCATCTTACTCACACAATATTCTTGCAGGTACAGTGTAGAACCTCAAAAAGGAGTTTGTTCAATCCCTTTTGTGTTCCATTACGCCAGCAGGAGAGAGTGCAAACACACGTGCTCCCAGCAATGGTGGAAATTGGGGCAGCGAGAGGACAGGAGCACAGGAAACCACACTGTAGGCCATAGAGTAGCGCCGTGCTGAAAATTCCTCCCACATTTTTTTGACCATTCTCATTCAATTTGATAGAAGAGAAACTGCTGTCGAAAAGAAATTCAATACTGAAACAAAATTCAGAGTAATTCTCAAGGGTGGGTTTCTTGGGCTTACCTTATTTAGGAGGTGGCCAAGGAGCGAGCACAAGTGTCCTGTTCTTCTCTCTGGCTGCCTACAATCTTCTCTCTGGCTGCCTACCTGTGGCCTCCTCAGCTCTCTACACTTCAAAATGAAGCCCAGGGGAAGGCATCACGAGCTGTTTCCTCCCATAGGGCTTTTTCAGATCAGGAAATGCAAATGCAGGCAGCCTGGGAGGCTAGCTGTGATTAGGTAAGCTCAAAAACACCACCAAAAGAAATTCAACATATAGACTGTCCTGAGAATGAGGTAGAACAATGGAAGCCCCCTTCATGGGGGAAGATAAATTTCTGGAAATTGGATGACATATTTTGGCAAAACAGTAACTCCACCTCATCCCTGGAGCCTGACAGAACACTGTCTCCCTACACACACCTGCATTGTGGTGGATGCAAAATGGGGGCCAGCCTGCCAACACAGCCAATGCTGTTGCAGCACAAAAAGCCCCGAAACCCTTAGGAAAAAAGAAAGAAGCTGTGCTACAAGCCTTGCCAATGGGAGCCCTATCTGGGAGAAACGCTTGAGAATTTCTCCTTTCCCTGAAGAAATTCGGTGAAAATATCTGCCAAATGTCTCCACCCACAAATAAAGTGGAGAATTTTGAGAGGCCATCTGTGCACAGCTCTACTATAGAGATCCTAAGGCTAGCTGTGGCCAAACTTCCCATGAACTAACTGCAACACTGCCCCCTTCCAGTAACTTGCAGACAAAGTTGCATTGTCCAGTCCTTTATCACCTCATCTTGTGGCACCAACATGCGCGAGTATGTAGTTTTGGCAGGGGCAGCACTTTTTGTCTTTTCTGAGTCTGCTCCCTTTCACTTCCATTGGGTGAGCCTGAGGCCTAGTGTTACTAGATTAGCAGCACTCAGGCACTGCTAGAACCAAGAATCAGACACATAAGAAACAGGAAGCAGCAGATTCAGCACAGGATATGGCCCAGTGTCTTGCTCTGGCTGGGTCAGACTCGGTGTTAGGGCCAACTAAGGGGGCAAATCCAGTGGCAAGTCAGTGAACAGGCAAAAGGTCAAACACACAGATACCAGTTCGGCAAGAGAGTAGCCCAAGGCAGGAGTAGTCAGGAAACAGGCAGTGGTGACAGGCACAGTATTACCAGGATGAGTTCCAAACGAAACTTCTGAGAAGCAGCCAAGATCCAAATATGGGTGAGCAGTCAAAGACACACAGTCCAAGAAGCAGAGTTACGCAGGAGTCCAAGGGACAGAAGCATGGCAGTTCACTCACAGAGCAAGGACAGAGAAACTAGGGCTCAGAACACTGGAGCTGGCAATAAAATAAGGTTTCCAGCAGCTCCGAAGCTCTAAATGAAAGCTTATATAGCCAGAACATCTAGATGGTCACCCAGGGCTCAGCTGAAATTCATCACAGACCCTCTGGAAAAAATGTTCTATTCATGAGGAGGGCCTTGATCACGAAGAGGCCTTTACTCTTGAAGAGCCCTCCTTTACCAAACACTCCTTCTCATAGAAGCTCCACTGGCCTGCCTCTTGAGATGACAATGTACTTGAGGGCTAGGTGGATGCTCAGCCTCTGTCTCAGAGGCAGAGTTCTCCACCTCTTGCAGGAATGGACCTGTGGCCATCTCCCCCATGGGCTCAAGTTCCTCCAGGTCTCCTAACCTGGGTTGTTCCTCAACATTGTCCATCTTTGGGAGTTCTAGCTCCTCCTCTGAGGAGGAGTCCTCCCGTGAGGGCATGACACCAGACAGGATACATAAATGCAGCTTCAGAATCAGGGGAGGAAAATAGGGACAGAGGAATAATGAAAAACAGCAACAAGAGAGAGAGAATAGAGAGGCTCAGAGAGGATGATAAACCCTCCTCGCCATACATTGCAAATATAGTAGGATGCCCAAAGAACCTAGCCAGGTCACAGATGTGGCAAAACAAGCCTGTCACCATATGTACTTTCTACCCATATATTAATTTCTTCAGTGGCCACTTACACATCACCAAAAAAGAAGACACAGATTTGCATTAAATGTGCATATGTTAATATATATGTATAGATTCAAATTTAGAAATTATCACTATTATATGTACTTAAAAAGAAAAAGCAAGCAAACAAAACAAAAAACAAGGGTTTTCCACTAAAGCTTTTGTTGTAATTCTGCAAGCCTTGGGGTTCCCCCAAATATGCCGATACCTCACTCTTGTTCCTCAGTGGCCCCAATTTGGCTACAATCCTGTTGGCACTCACCAACTCCGTTTGCTATTAATTGGACTGATTGCAACATGGGGAACCACCTCTGGCCAAGGCATTGAAAAAATCAACAGATAAATAGCTCACTCTCCATTCTGTGATTGATAGTGCATCATTGTCCTATCATGCAGATCCAATCCAACTTGGATGTAGCTGTTATAGCAGAGCCTGAGTCAGAGATTCCCAGTTTGGAGTTCTGTCACTCCATGGGGTTGAGAATGAAATGAAAAAGGCAGGGCTTTTTCAGTGGTAGCTCCAAGTTGTGGAACAGTCTCCCAGAGAAGGCTTGCTGAAGCAGTCCTTTAGAAGGGGCTGCAAGATCTGCTGATTCAGGAGGGGGATTGGAAGCTGAGGTCGAATTACTTGTGCTCCTGCTTTAGTATGCTTTACTATGAAATGTATTCCTATTGTTTTGGAACTGCTTATTTAATGAGCTGCTTCAAGTGTAGGATGAGGTGGTATACAAATGTTTCAGGGAAAGACAGACAGACAGAGAACAGAGTACCAAGAAAGCAGGTGCTTTGTTGTGTCAGCACTTAGCTGTTCATTGTGTTTTTCATTATTTAGCAACCATGCTTTTTGGATGGCTGTCAAACATACTTTTGCATTCTCTGGAAGAAGCCAATTTCAAACCTCAGATGATCTGTCTAGATGATGAAGAAAAACCCTCAGATTTTATTTTTAGCACTTCAGAGCACGTGACTCCAATCCCAGGTAAACGAATGGAGTAGGATAGCCTTGCTTCAGGAGGGCAACCTGTTTCTTGCTTTAGAAAAAGCTTGTGGGATGTGTGTTACAGTGCTGGAAAGAATGGCATGATAAAGTTTACAAAATAATGTATAAGCAACAAAGAGTCTTGTGGCACTTTAAAGACTAACCTTTTTTTCTGGCATAAGCTTTCATGGACTATAGTCTACTTCATCAGAAGCATGGAGTATTATGGAGAGTTTCAGGTGTTTTATACAGTACATATTGCTGGGACGGTTGGGGAGGAGGGTGGAATTGTACACAGTGAAGTTAGAAGGAAATTCAGGGCATGAAGTAGTGATGGTGACAATGGCATTTCTAACACTGGTCATTTGCAGTGCAGTTACTGCTGAAAACAAACATCCTGGCACTAGGTAAGCCAATTAACACACGCGTGATAAAAATCCATTATCCTGATTCAAGCCTCTGGCATCAGAATTAAACCTGCTGATGAATTCTAATTTATCACATTGCCATTTCTGATGTCAGATTTGTGTCCATTTATTAGAATGGGTGTGTGAGGTGGTTTAGAATGGGTGTGTGAGGTGGTGGTGGGGTGGTGGTGGTGGAGAGATGTGATTTCCTCCCTCTCATAGTACTAGAACCTGGGGGCCATCCAACAAAACAGTGCGGCTGGAGATTCAGAACAAACAAAAGGAAGGACTTCTTCATGGAATAAATGCATGGAATTCACTGCCATGGCATGTGATGTTAATGGCCACTAGTTTGGAGGGCTTTAGAATGGGATTAGACACATTCCAGGAGGAGACATCCATCAGTGGGTACTATTAATCAGGCTCCATACAACTTCCAGGTTCTGAGGCAGTAACAGTTGCCAGGGAGCAACAGTAGGAGAGAGGGCTATTGCCTTCATGTCTTGCTTGTGGGATTCCCAGAGAAATCGGCATGGCCTGCTGTGAGAAACAGGATGCTGGCTGGAATGGATGGACCTTTGGTCTGATCTAGCAAAGTACTTCTTATGTTATTTTCATATATTCATTATCCTAGAAAGGAACTATACAAACCACTTGGACAACTAGTCACCTGTATATGTCCTGTCCTAATTCAGCTTATAGTTCTCAAGGGAGGGCAGTCCAAAGCAGTGGCATGTCTTGGAAGGGCAGGAGCACATCTGATGGAGCAGCATCACATCAAGCTATGATCAGAATTACAATAAGCTAGGGATGGCAGAGAATTCCACCATGGATCTCGGTGAGGCCGAATGCCAGTGCATTCAGCCCCCCGAAATCCGTGGCGGAATGGCCTGCCACCCACCCACCCCCCGTGGATCCTCCCCTGGGACGAGACTTACCTGGGGCGGATGTTCCGGATGGCAGCGGCTCTGGTGGCAGCGGCGGCTGGTCTTCTGACTGGCCGCCGCCATTTGCAGTCTGGTCTTTTTTTCTTTTTTTTTTTGCATAGACGTGATAGGCTACGTAAAGACTTACGTAGCCTATCACGTCTGGGTTAAAAAAAAAACGCATACACAAATGGTGGCAGCTGTGGCAGCCGCCATTTGCATTCCTTATTTTTCGCCGTCTTAGTCTACGTAAATATTTAGGTAGGCTAAAACGTCAAATCAAAAGGGAACGCAAATAGCGCCCACTACGCTATTTGCGTTCCCCTTTATTTTCGCCATAATAGTCTACGTAAATATTTACATAGACTAAGATGGCGAAAAATAAGGAACGCAAATGGTGGCCGCCGTAGCCGCCGCCATTTGCGTATGCGTTGTTTTTGTTTTTTTTAAACCCAGACGTGATAAGCTACGTAAGTCTTTACATAGCCTATCATGGTTGAATACAGGGATGCAAACGGCGGCGGCTACAGCAGCCGCCATTTGCGTCTCTGCTACCCAGCGGCTGGATGTCCGGCTGCTGGCGGAGCCGGCCGGCGGCTCTGCGGAATCCCCACGGAGCGGAGCCGGCCGGGCAGGACTCCAGGGGGAGGGACGGAGCGCCTCCCCCCCATCAAGGATTCCAGGGGGAGGGACGGAGCGCATCCCCCCCTACCGTGAAGCAGATCCGCAAAATGGTAAGTAATTTTCATACATCCCTACAATAGGCCAGACCTATCAGAACCTTGGACAGATCTGTGCTGGTTGGAACTCACCCAAGGAGAGCTGTTGTTTCAGCAAGTTCAGAGGCCTTCTGAGGCTTTATGAAGGCTGACTGATCTGGCCCTGCTGTTAGCCACATCCCCTCTGAAAGCTGCCTGTCTCTTAAAGGGCCATTGCCAGATTCTGGTTCCTCTGGGTGAGGTGAACTGCATCAGGGATATGTCCTCTGAGGAGTCTAGTACAGCCACATCCTCTGGCTTTGAAGGTCCCGGAGTAACAGATGATGGCTTGCTGGATGATGCCTCCACCATCACTGAGTCCTTCTCTGAGCCAGAGTAGGGACTGGGGCCAGAGAACATGGCAGTATTGTCCTGTCAAATGATGAGAAGAATCTCCTGCTTCTCTGGATTTTCTGATCAAGTGCAGTAAAATTGTCCACACCATTTGAGTCAACCCAAATTTGGAGAGTTCCTTTTGGAATTAAACTCTAACTAAACCTTTGACCTTTTGGCTGAAACTGACCAGTGCACACACAAAAAAAGATTTATCCCAAAAGCAAACTAAACTGTCCCAAAAGCGTGCATGCACACACATACACACACACAAGATAATATCCCAAAGCAAACCAAATACAAAAATGGAGGGCAGTTTTGTTCCTTCACACAATCGTGGTCCTATTTTCATCTATGTTATGTTGGAGCATATGGCCTATGCAGGATTAGGCTACCTGCTGCCCTCCAGATCTTTTAACTACAACTCCCATAATTCCTAACCATTAGCCTGGGACTGATGGGAGTTATTGTCCAAAATATATGAAGGGCAGAAAGTTGGGGAAGGCTGGATAACATAATTATGCCTCCTTGCCTTGATGAATCACACAAAGAAGGCCATTTTGTCTCTACCACTTTGGGAAGGGGAAAAGAACAGGGATTCACCCATACTGTCAGGGCTGCCTCTGAGCACATAGAGTGGCAGAGCAGTTCAGATTCTGAGGAAGAGCTGCTAAATGTGGAGGAGGAACTTTCCCAGGCTTCAAAGGCACAGCTGGATGGAGAGGGTCCCCTTCTCACATCCCTGTGATAGATAAAGATCAGGAGGAAGCAGGGGCAGGAGAACCTGAGCCAGATGCACACACAAGCAGGAGATGGCAGGGGCAGAGCTTAGATGGTCTGTGCGATTGGCTCAGCGTCAACATCTGCGTCTAGAGGTGTCACGGGAGAGAGGGAGATCTTCCCCTCCTACCCCTAAGTTAGGATAGTTTGCTGCATTTCCCAAATGGTGGTCAACTTTCATAGCTTCCCTTTGAACTCTTTGAAGGCTTTTCCTTTGTAGTCTGGGAGTCACTAGCAATTTGCATCTGTATACCTCATTGGAGTAAATGGATTAGAGCCGTGGAAATAAAAGCCTCTTGTCTGTGTTTTGATTTGGCTTTTGGAGTTCTCAGCAGGGCAAAAAGGGAATCCTGACACATACATACCATTTATGTAATCCAATGGAGAAGGATGTTTGCATATACACACCTTGGTGGGTTCCTTTATTCTTAGTGGCAAAACATGCAAGGGAAGAGGGCCACCTTGGCAGATGGATGAGATACAGAAATGATGTTTGCCTAGTGGTACAGTGATGCACACTTGACACGGACATGAACTTGGCCACAACACACATCCAACTCCATTTTGTTCAATCTGCTCTGAAGTTCTGGAAACACAAGTCACCATTACGATATTCTTCAACAGTAATCACAAGAAGATGATGATTTATATTTTTTAAATTTCACTGTATAAGGTGCCATCTTGTGGACAAACTATGGCATGTTCCTTTAAAAATGGATAACTCCCAGAGGGGTTGTTCATTTGTGTTGTAACAAAAAGGCAAACATATTTATTGAGACACAAGCCTTCATAGACCAGAGTCCAGTGGAGGCTGGTGGCTCCTATTTCAGTGGGGCAGTCAATCCATTCTGGGTTTCAGGCAGAACTAGACAGAACTCTAAAGGAGCTATCCAAGGTGTTGAACCCTATCCTCAAAATAGGTTCAGCACCTTGGATAGTCCCATTAGAGTTCTGGCTGGTTCTGATTGAAACCCAGAATGGATTCACAGGCCCACTGAAATTGGAACCACCAGCCTCCACTGCCAGAGTCCACTCCATCAGATGCATGAAATGTTATTTTCAGTTGGCAGATGTAGGGTCTCTCTCTCTCTCTCTCTTTGTGCCTGAGAGAGAGAGAGAGAGAGAGAGGAAGGAAGGAAGGAAGGAAGGAAGGAAGGAAGGAAGGAAGGAGCAACATGCAAACTTATGCCACAATACATCTGTTACTCTTCAAGGTACCACAAGACACTTTGTTCTTTAAAATGGATGACATTGCCAAAAATCTGTTGCTCAAGAGGAGATGCTGAGTACAGTAACTGAAGCTGATCTAAAGAATTGTTTTTAAACCCAAAAGGTGGCAGCATGTTAAAAAAAGAAAAAGGCAAAAGGCAAATGAATCAGATGGAAATGGTTATTTATAGAATCATGATTTTCTTATTTATAGAATTGTCATTTAAGAAAATAAGAGGTGTGATTGGTTATTTTATTTTTAATTTTTCTTACACAGATTGTATTTGTTTGGTAAAGTCTTCCATTTTTTTTATGCAGAAGATATAAATACTTGGTGTAAGGTGATCTGTATTTTTTTGTTCATGTGAGATCATCATTCTTGTACCTGCTTTAGCAAGTACAAGAATGGGTAAGAATCTTACTTGGTTCATTTTTTGATAAGAATTTACCCAAATCTGCAAAGTTCTTCATAAATGGGACAAAAAGAACTTGAGATTTAAACAATTCAAATTTGAGAGAAAGTGAAACTGATGAGATTCATCCATTGAGGCCCAGGGCTTTGAGTGCTTATCTCTTCAAAGTCTGGGTTTAAATCCCTGCATATTCAGTCTTGAATATTGTAGTACTGAATTTTATTTTTTATTTATTAAATTTATTAATCACCTATCTGGCTGGTCACCCAGCCACTCTGGGTGATGTATAACTATAAAACAGTTAAAACAATAAAATTCGACATTAAAAACTTCATATTTCTAAAAATACCCTAACCCACCTCAAATGCCTGCCTGAACAACCATGTTTTTAATGTATGGCGGAAGCTCATTAAAGGTTGAATCCTCTTTTTTTCTAACAGATACCTCACCTTTAACAGCTCTATGGCAGGCAGGTTCGACATTGTCCTTTCCATGTTGGAAATAGCTGTGCCTATGGAATTTGGCCTGTGGAGATAGGATAAGAACTTACCAAAATTCACAAATTTCTTCATAAATGGGATGGAAAACCTAAGATGAAAAAAAGAATTGAATATGGGAGAAACCAAAACCAACAGATTCATCCATCCATCCCTGCTGCTTTCTAAATAAACAAATTGGTTGTTTGTTATTTTTTTAAAAAGGAATGGAATAGTGCCTTCATTTATATAAAGTTTACTGGTATGTGCTGTATTGTTAGCATATGTTTTTCCTTCGCTTAGCAAAGACATTTATTGTATTTATTTACAACATTTCTAAACTATGCTATATCTAAAACGATTCCTGAGCAGCGAGCAGTAAAGAAAAAAAGAATCGAAATACAAAAGACTCAGAAATATTTAAAATCAAGTGATACAATAAAACCGTGGCTGCTCATTCAGGGAAAAGTTTGTTTAAATAAAAATGCCCTTAACAGACGCTGAAAACAAAGCAATGCTAGCAACCACCTGACATCAGTTGGTAGGGGATTCTGCAGAGAGGGAGCCAATACAGAGAGGGTTCCACTCCGAGTGGACTCTAAATAGACTGCAGGTCCATGGAGAACCACCAGGACTACCTTATCTGATGACCTCAATGACTGGGTAGGCTGGTAAGGGAGAAGGCGCTCTCTCAAATACCCTGGTCCCAAGCTATTTAGGGCTTTATGCACAAATAACAAAACCAACCATCTCCTTGCTATTTGCGTCTAGCTCTTCAGGTTTGAAGGGTGTCAGTTCCCATAAGGAAAGTCCACATAACTGGCTCCACCCATATGGTTGCATCACTCAAATGCAGTCCCTGGCCATGTGGGGTCTGCTCAGAGGAAAGTAGTGCCTTTCCATGTGGCTTTCAGGCGCATCTAAAAGGCATCTTGTAATTCTTACATGTCTAATGACATTGACAGTTGAAAGTAGGCTATTCGGATATCAGGGGTCAGGGCCGGCCCTGCCATTCAGCAGAGGGAAGCAACCTGTTCTGAGGATGGGGTGAGGTGGGGTGGGGAGATGAAGGCAGGAACTGGTGTTTGAATGGTGTAGCAAGGCTTTTTACGCTGTTGGTCCTAGCGGGGTTCGAGGGAGGGATTTGGGCTCCATCTCAGGAAGCAAAATGTTGTAGGCTGACACTGTGGGGGCTCCATTTTGGTTTCTCAGCAGTTCACTTTATATACAAAGAAATTAAGTTACTAGAGCATGGTAACTTTCAAGATACCAGTTCCAGAAGCATAGGCTGAGAGCCACTGATGTGATGCATGCAGACAAGATGGACAAGGGAAGGAAATGCCCAATAGATACAGGGGTACAGGAAGGCTGTTTGGATAAGGTTGGAATACAAATGTGATAGATAAAACGAAGCAACACAAGTCAAATGCTCCATAAGTAGGGCTGCTGAATGCATTTTTTCCTGATGGATGTTCAGTGTTTTCAGCAGGGATGTAATATGCAGGAATTCAACCGCTATAGCCTTTTGGAGCAAGTAGGTTGTTGTAGCAGTAAGGAAAGTTGCTTTGGTGGGATCTCTGCCTATAATACAGCTATTAAAAGCCCATCATCTATGTCACAGGAGAAAAAAGGCAGCAGCAAATCCTTTTCATAAGAGGCGGGAATCCAAATGCTCCCAAATGTTTGTGGGAAGGTCTTACCTGGCCGAGTGCACTGCTGCAATGGAAGCCCCATCTGCACTCCAGGGCATCACCTGGGGATTGTGGCTGGATGCCCCAAATGGATGCCCACTCATGAGAATCCATCAGCTGCATTTATGGCCAGACTGGAGCAGCACATATTCCCTGGATGCTCTCTCCTGGACTGCAGAGCTACATGCTTGAAGGTGTGAAGTGAACTTTGGCAAGTATCTCCAAAGAGCTCAAAAAGAGGGAAGGGAAACAGCCAGGGTGTAGACAGGGACAACCCAAGCTATTTTATTGCCTGAAGTGGAGAACAAAATGGCGCCCCTCCCATTCGTTGATCAAAAGCAGACAGGACCAGCAGTTGAATCTTTCTTCAACCCTAGCAATGGGGCAGCATCTTCCACCACGTCTGAAGGTGGCAGGTGAGCTTCAGAGGGGCAGGGCAGGCTGGGGGACACAGTGCTCCTCCAGCATCATGCTGCTGCCTCAGGTGACTGCCTTACTCTGCATAATGGTAGGGCCAGCCCAGAGTGCAACGCAGTGTTGAGCAGCTGTTCTCAAACCAGGGTCCCTGGCTGCTGTTGGACTACTGTTCCCATCATCCCCAGTCAGCATGGACAATGCTCAGGGATTTATAGTCCAGCAGCATTTGGGGACCCCCAGGTTGGGAAAGGCTGGATACCAATGCCAGATTAGGAGTGGGGAGCCAGGATTCAAATCCCCACTCAGCCATGAAGCTCACTGGTGATCTTGGACAAGTCCCTACCTTTCAACTGAATCTACTTCACAAGGCTGTTGTGGGGGTGAAGATGAACCATGTACATCAGCTCGAGCTGTTTGGAAGAAAGGCAGCATATAAATGTAATGTAATTTTGAAAACAGAAAAGGTCTTTCTGGGGACAGTGTGGCACCATGCCAGAAAAGCATCAAGAGCATAAGCTATGAGTTGAGTTGAACAAACCCCAAACGTACAAACAGATGAACTGTGTGGAGCAAAACAAATTTGCCTTCCAGTTCCAGCCCAGTTAGCACCCTGTCTGGCCTTAGGGAAAAATCCCTTTGCAGGCGTGCAAAGAAGCAAACCATATTCAAATAACAAGCAAGCATTTGGATTGCTTTCCTGTTTTGATTTCTGCAATGTTCATGGTTTTACTCATATGTAAGTGAAGGTTATTATTACCGAAGAAGGCTGTCATGGGGTGGAGGTTTCAGCACTCACATTTTCCAATAAAAAGCCTAATCATGCTAAGCCAAATATTAATCTAGTTATAGCAAGAAACCTTCCCAGAGAACTGCTGTGCTACTGCACAGATGCATTATGAAATCACAGTAGGATTCAATTACTCTTTCTATAAAGGTTTATCGCCTGCTACAGGTTCTATTTACATTTATGCTGGTTGGATCAGTGTTGGCTTTTAAAGGAGTTACTCCTCCTGTGCCAAGGCCTTTTTTTGAAGGCAGGGCTGGTGTCAAGGGTAGGCATAGTTGGGCATGTGCCGAGGGCCCGCACCCCAGCAGGGGCCCACAAGAGACCCCTGGGATTGCTCCTCCTCTTCACCATTGCAACCTGCTTGTTCACCTGCCTCTCGTGCTGGCCCAGGCAACAGTGGTGGTGAGAGGAAGGGGCAGTAGATGCCACTGCCTACTTGCTCACTGGTAGGGATGTAGCAGATGCCACTGGTAGTAGATGCCACTGGTAGTAGATGCCACTGCCTGCCTCTCACTGGTAGAAATGTAGTGGATGCCACTAGTAGGAGATGCCACTGCCCACTTGCTCACTGGTAGGGATGTACAGACTGTGTAGAATCTGTTCCGTCTGTGTTTCTCGGATTGTCAGGCACCTTTCATTTAGGGATGTACGAAAGTCACTTACCTTTTCGCAGGGGTGCTTCGCGGTGGGGGGGAGGTGCTTCGCTTCTCCCCCCGAAGTTCAGGCGAGGGGGGGGGAGGCTTCCCACCTCGCCCAGCCGAAATTCAGGCCAGGGAGAAGCGCCCCGTCTCCCCGGCCGCGAAACAAAGTGTCAAAAAAAAACCAAAAACCCTGTGATAGGCTACGTAACAATTAACGTAGCCTATCACGGCTAGATTTCCAAAGTCAGCCGTGATAGGCTACGTAAATCGTTACGTAGGCTATCACGGGTGACTTTGAAAAAAAAAAGCACGTACGCAAATGTACGCCGTAGTCTATGTAAATCTTTACGTAGACTACCGGGACCAAATAAGGAACGTAAATGGCGGCGCCCATAGGGCGCTGCCATTTGCGTACGCGTTTTTTTTTTTCAAAGTCACCCATGATAGGCTACGTAACGATATACGTAGCCTATCACAGCTGACTTTGGAAATCTAGCCGTGATAGGCTTCGTTAATCGTTACATAGCCTATCACGGGGTTTGTTTGTTTTTTTACACTTTGTAATGGCGGCGGCGGCAGCCGGTCGGAAGACCGGCTGCTGCCCCCGCCCCTGACGAAAAGCCAACGAACCGCCGCCGGGACCCGCCGCCGGGAGGGACATTCGCCAAAGGTAAGTCCCATCCCGGGGGGGGTGGCGGAGAATTTCACCGCCTATTTCAGGGGCTGAATGCGTTGGCACTTGTCCCCCCAAAGATTCGGGGAGAAATTCTCTGCCATCCCTACTTTCGTTCCATTGTCTGCCCATCCACGGAATTGGGGGTTTTTTTGTTTACGAATTTACACAAATGTGCATTTGCACAACTTTGCATGTGAGAAAATGTGCAAATTCCCCTAAAATGCACATTTTTGGACTTTAGCCTATGGGAGAAATGAGCATTTTTGGCCAGGTTTTTAAAATTTTGTGTAGTTTTCTACAACAAAATTTGCGCAAAATTTGGGGAAATTAGAAAACCAGTCCACAGAATCTGCCTGACAGGGGAAAAATCAGTCTGGTGTGGAATCCGCAGGTCAGATTCATGAAAACCAAAATTCATTTGCTTCCAGCGAGGATTTCTCTGACATCCCTACTCACTGGCTCTCTGCCTGTCAAGCAAGCAAGTGGTATCAATCAGGAGGAGGAGGAGGAAGAGGAGGAGGAAGAGGAGGAGAAAGAATAGCAGCTGGTGACAATGGCAATGAAAAGGAAGGCTAACTCAGGAAGGGGGTCCATTGAGAGTATCTTGCTCAAGGGCCCTCAAAAACTTGGATCCAGCACTGCTGAGGGCATGTGTACGTGTGCGTGTGTGTGTGTGTGGGGGGTAATTTGGGGGATGAGATCTTCTCACACAGCACATCTGACACTCACTGTCCAATGGTACCAGGAGGTTAACCCCCAATAATGTAAAGCCCTTCTCACTGGCGCAGTTGATGGAGACAGCTACATGACCCAGCAGGGCTATGGAAAGGTGGAGATGGCATAGCTGACTTTGTTTCCTACACTGAAGATACATAATATAGGAGGGTTTCCAGACATAGGGTGATCAGATGAGTAGGGCTCGTGTGTGTGTGTGTGTGTGTGTGTAATACAGAAGGGAGGATTTAAGCAAATGCAGCTTCTTAACCCTGAATGACAATTCCCTTCCTACTTACTATCTAACTGGTAACCCTATGGCATGGAATGAGGAAATGTACAGCAAGGCCTCCTCTGAGAAATATGGCCAATAAAATTATGTTTACTTGTATGGGATTATTTCTTCATGTTGTTACTGACTCTTCTGCTCTGCTGAGGAGTGCAACAAAGTATTGCTTTCAGAGGGCAGAAATATATATTCTGAATTATCAGCTTTTCTTGCAATGTTCTTCACTGCTGTTATTTCCCGATCTGCTACTTCAGCACCCATTTGCCACCCTCATAATTAAGACTGGGTCTTCTTTTTATTGGGAATAATCACATGGATGATCCCAAGTAATCAGGGATCACATAGTGAATATCAGGGATCACATAGTAAATGGGGTGACATCGTGATGCTATGTAGCCAATTGAATTTGGCTTCATTGTCACTGTCATTATGGCTGCCCATCAAGAAATATTATGTGGGTGGCTTATAGACAAAGCATGGTGTAATATGAAAAATATAATACACAATAATTAAAGCAGACAACACAAATACAATATAAAACTTTCCTTCTGGCAGAGATAGAATAAAAATTAGCACCTCAGATTAAGAGGCCAATGGTGAGAATGCAAGGTTTATTTAAAACACAAATTTGTTTAACAAGCCTAAGTGACTAAAAAGGGGTTTCAGGGTGCCACCACCAAGAAGGCCCTCTGAACTGGCTCCATTATACCATCACTAAGAGCAAACTAAATCTATTCAGAGTGAGTCCAATGCTCGCAGAATTGGTGGACAAGTTGAATCTTTTTGCAGCAAAAATTTCAGCAACCCCCTTTTTGCTACTGCAGAAAATGTTTACAAAAAGCACACACAAACAGCCGAGTCTTGGTGCTAATTCCTTTGCAATACTTAACCTCCTTCATCTTCACAACATTCTTATTAGGGAGACTGGTGCTCTTCACATGGGATCTGAAGCTAAAAGACTATGATTTGGCCGATGCTACATGGTGAGTTCACCATTATAGCTGAGCGGGAATTTGAGTCCCAATAGGGATGGCAGAGAATTCCGCCACGGATCTCGGTGAGGCCAAATGCCAGTGCATTCAGCCCCTCAAACTCTGTGGCGGAATGGCCTGCCACTCCCCCGCCCCCCCACGGATCCCCCCTGGGACGAGACTTACCTGGGGCAGATCTTTCGGGCAGCAGCAGCTCCAGTGGTGGCTCCGGCGGCTGGTCTTCCGACCGGCTGCCGCCACCACCATTTCCAGTCTTGTAAAAAAAAAAGACACGATAGGCTATGTAAAGATTTACGTAGCCTATCATGGCTAGGTTTTAAAAAAAACATGTCGTGATAGGCTACGTAAATCTTTACGTAGCCTATCATGGCTGGGTGGGTTTAAAAAAACCAAAAACCGCGTACGCAAATGGCAGCGGCTACGGCCGCCGCCATTTGCGTTCCTTATTTTTCTCCGTCTGAATCTACGTTAGTATTTACGTAGACTATGACGGTGAAAATAAAGGGGAACGCAAATAGCGTAGCGGGCGCTATTTGCGTCCTTTTTTGATTCACCGTTTTAGCCTACGTAAATCTTTATGCAGGCTAAAACAGCGAATCAAAAAGGGACGCAAATAGCGCCCGCTACGCTATTTGCATTCCCCTTTATCATAGTTCTACATAAATATTTACATAGATTCAGATGGCCAAAAATAAGGAACACAAATGGAGGCGGCCATAGCCGCCGCCATTTGCGTACGCAGTTGGCGTGGTTTTTTCCCCAGAGCCCTCCGCGGCCAGAAATCCGGCTGCGGACGGCTCTGGGCTGGGCTGGGCCTGGCCGGCTGCTCCGCAGAGCTGCTGCAGACCACAGCCAGCCATCGAGGATTCCGGGGGGGAGGAACGGATCGCCTCCCCCCCCGTCGAGGATTCCGGGGGGAGGAACGGAACACCTCCCCCCGCCACCATCAACATAATCCGCGAAAGGTAAGTCCCTTTCGTACATCCCTAGTCCCAAGTTCAAGGACATTAGTCAGTCCACTAATGGACTGCAGCAATTTACCCACAAAGCATTCTGTGAAAGTCAGTCAGTGTTTGGATGCCATGGTGGTAATGTTAAATGAAAGGTAATGGCAAGTCCTTCTCTGGTTATTTATTTATGTATTTATTTATGTAATTTGTGACCCACCTTTCTAGCAAAAATGGCATTCAAGATGGCTTACAATCACTGATAAAAAGAGCAATAATCAAATACATTAGAACACAATTAAAACAATTAAAAACAGAGTAACAACAGCATCCATCTCAACAGTTCCACTTATACACACCAAAGGCCATCTTGAATAAAGCAGCCTTTGCCTGCTGGCAGAAGATCAGCGGAGAGGGAATGAATCTAGCCTCCCTCAGCAGAGAGTTCCAGAGCCAGGGAGCAGCCACCAAGAAGGCCCTCTTTTGCGTTGCTACCAAACATGCCTCTGAAGGTGGTGGTCTCAAAAGAAGGGCCTCTTCTGGGAATCTTAAGACCTAGGCAGACTCATACAGTATGGGAGAAGGTGCCCTTTCAGGTTGCCTAGTCTCAAGCCATATAGGGCTTTATAGGTCATAACCAGCACTCTTTGTGCCTCGAAATAGACAGGTAGCCAGTGAAGTTGTTGTTAACAAGGGAGTTGCCTGCTTACCAGGAATGGCTCTCTCACATATCTTTAACTCTTGCCTACTGTGGCCTCCTTTTGCAACCGAAGATGGGCCAGATAGCCGCAGGAAAACAATTAAAGGTATCTCCAGGTGAGGGGGATCCCTTTATGTGACTGCTACACAGGAAGCAAGCCAGCAAACGTAAGGCCAAATTAATGAGTGACATTCCCTCCTACCTAAAACCATTAAAGTTGTGTTTGCATTGATGATTATCTCCCCCCACCCCTTACAATCAAAGTTAACCAGAGCAAAACCTGTTCGTGGACACATCTAGTTAATTTCAAGACTGGGTTGATTTGGATGGGGCTTAGGGAAAACACCTGCAATCAGGAATTAGAGGTGGGGGGTGGGGGACAGAAGAAAAGTGCCACCTCTGCCACCTTCAAATCTGGATCAAAGTAGTGCTATAGTAACAAAAGGGGTGAGTTGCTTCCGTTGCACCACTGAAATATTCTGTATACAGGATACCGTTTGGATTTTGCTTTAAATTCCCTGCGCTAAATTTCAGATAAAGTATTCCAGTTGCTATGACAACTGCTTTTGTTCCCTCCTTAGATTTTTGATCCATGGCTTTGTTTTGGTGCCTTTGGGAATTTGTTTGCAGTTGAAGGAATGTACAACCATTCTCTTTTGGTTTAGGCAACCTGCAGGGACTGGGTCTTTGTTCCCACTACTCCTCATTTATTCATTTGTTTAGGGCTGTAGGCTATTTATTTCTGATGGGCTTGGGGGGATTTCCTTGTCCAATTCCTGAAGTGGAATGATCATGAATCAAGGCCCTAAATAAGGTTGTGGCATTTAACCAATGCACTCACGCATTGATTAAAACGCCATGCAAAAACAAATCTTGACGTGAACAAGCAGTTGCATCAAGATTCCTTTTTGCCTCGTCTTTTAATCAATGTGCTTATGCAATGCACATTGGTAAGGGTGAATGGGAGACAGGAAGTGAAAACCGCTGCAAACTGCTCATGCATGGTGAACTGAACAAAGTATAGACATTTTGAGAAGGAAAGAATGGTGGATTACTATGGAACAGAGGAAGCTGCCTTAAGTCAGACCACTGGTTCATTTAGCTCAGTATTTTCCACACCATGTATGGGCAACCCATGGCCTGTGGGCCACATGCGGCACTCGGAGGCCACCTGTGCAGCCCACTGATTGGCAGGGGAGGCATGAAGTGATCTTGGCATATAGGGAGGGGAAGTTTAAACCTTCCCATCTCATTGTGCTGAGACAGAGGGGAAGTGTGAGTGTGCATGAGTGCCTGTGCACACGTGTGTCTTTGTCTGTGTGTGCCCATTGCTGCATGAAGCCGTTGGGGGAGAAAGGTTGACCACTCCAGTCTAAACTTTGCTGACTGGCAGCAACTCTCCGAAGTTTCAGACAAGGGTTGTTGCAAAGAACCACCTTGCAGTCCAGGGAACACGTAAGAGTCTTCTCCAGCACCACAGTTCGAAAGCATCAGTTCTTCGGCACTCAGCCTTCCTTATAGTCCAGCTCTCACAGCCATACATTACTACTGGGAAAACCATAGCTTTGATTAGACGGACCTTTGTCGGCAAGGTGATGTCTCTGCTTCTTACTATGCTGTCTAGGTTTGCCATAGCTTTCCTCCCAAGGAGCAAGCGTCTTTTAATTTCATGGCTACAGTCACCGTCTGCGGTGATCTTGGAGCCCAAGAAAGTAAAATCTGTCACTGCTTCCATTTCTTCCCCTTCTATATGCCAGGAAGTGATAGGGCCCGATGCCATGATCTTAGTTTTCTTAATGTTGAGTTTCAAACCAGCTTTTGCACTCTCCTCTTTCACCTTCAACAAGAGGCTCTTTAGATCCTCTTCGCTTTCTGCCATTAGGGTGGTATTGTCTGCATATCGGAGGTTGTTGATAATTCTCCCAGCAATCTTAATTCCGACCTCTGATTCATCTAACCTGGCATTTCTCATGATGTACTCTGCTTATAAGTTAAATAAGCAGGGTGACAATATGCAGCCTTGTCGTACTCCTTTCCCAATTTTGAACCACTCAGTTGTTCCATGTCTGGTTCTTACTGTTGCTTCTTGACCCTCATACAGGTTTCTCAGGAGACAGGTAAGGTGGTCTGGTACTCCCATCACTTTAAGAATTTGCCATAGTTTGTTGTGATCCACACAATCAAAGGCTTTAGCATAGTCAATGAAGCAGAAATAAACATTTTTCTGGAATTCTCTTGCTTTCTCCGTGATGCAGCGAATGTTGGCGATGTGATCTCTAGTTCCTCTGCCTCTTCGAAACCCAGCTTGTACTTCCGGTAGTTCTCGGTTCGCAAACTGCTGAAGCCTAGCTTGTAGGATTTTGAGCATCACCTTGCTGGCATGTGAAATGACTGCAGTTGTGCAGTAGTTTGAACACTCTTTGGCATTGCCCTTCTTTGGAACTGGAATGTAAACTGACCTTTTCCACTCTTGCGGCCATTGTTGAGTGTTCCAAATTTGTTGGCATATTGAGTGCAGCACTTTAACAGCATCATCTTTTAGGATTTTAAATAGCTCAGCTGAAAGACTGTCATCTCCGCTAGCTTTGTTGTTACTAATGCTTCCTAAGGCCCACTTGACTTCACTCTCGAGGATGTCCGGCTCAAGTTCAGTGACCGCACTATCATGGTTATCAGGGACATTCAAATCTTTCCTGTATAGTTCTTCTGTGTATTCTTGCCACCTCTTCTTAATCTCATCTGCTTCTGTTAGGTCCCTGCCTTCTTTGTCCTTTATCATGCCCGTCTTTGCACAAAACGTTCCCTTGAGATCTCCAATTTTCTTGAAGAGATCTCTAGTCTTTCCCATTCTGTTGTTTTCCTCGATTTCTTTGCATTGTTCATTTAAGAAGGCCTTCTTGTCTCTCCTTGCTATTCTCTGGAACTCTGCCTTCGGTTGGATATATCTTCCCCTTTCTCCCTTGCTTTTCACTTCCCTTCTTTCCTCAGCTACTTGTAAAGCCTCCTCAGACAGCCACTTGGCTTTCTTGCATTTCTTTTTCTCTGGGATGGATTTCGTTGCTGGCTGCCTCCTGAACAATGTTACGGACCTCCGTCCATAGTTCCTCAGGCACTCTGTCTATCAGGTCTAATCCCTTAAATCTATTCCTCACCTCCACTGTATATTCATAAGGGATATGATTTAAGTCATACCTGAATGGTTTAGTGGTTTTCCCTACGTTCTTCATTTAAGCCGAAATTTTGCAAGAAGCAGCTCATGATCTGAGCCACAGTCAGCTCCAGGTCTTGTTTTTACTGACTGTATGGAGCTTCTCCATCTTTGGCTGCAAAGTACATAATCAATCTGATTTCGAACTAAAGTTACATTGATCCTGGAACATCCAGGTCAGGGGAACATCTGGCCACTGCCCATAACTCTCACAGATGGCTTTTAAACAGGTCCCATCCATGTGCATATTTACCACTTTCCTTCTTTCTTTCACAATCAAGCAATCAGTTATAACAAGGGGGTCTGGAATTCTGTGCTAGAAACTGTTGGGAGCTGTGACCAGGATTCCACTTCAGTATTTTCATCTGCACTGATTTAACATACTGTATTTTCCATAGGTTATAAGAATATGGACAACAGCTGGAACTCAAGAAACATGGGACTTTCCGGGAATAGGCATGTAAAAGCACAGAGCCAATAGACCTATGATGATGGGTTGGGTTTTGAATAATGAAAACCTGTTATTCTGGAAATGCCACCCCAATCCAATATGCTTTTTGAAAAATGGGCTACACAAAAACTCTCCATGTATTTTGAAGTTCATCTCAAAGATAGAAGGCCTCAGTTACCAGGTTCTTTTATAAGTCATATCCCATATTTTGTTGAACAGCACTGACACAATTAGGAGATTTTAGATTCTGGACTTAATAGTCTTACAGATCAGGGAAGGACAAGACAAATCTCTGATGAAACATAGGCCCATTCTACACTCACGGTTTGTCACGCTTCCAAAGAGTTTCCGCCCCCCTCAGTGCACATGACATTCACGCTGTATTGTTTTTGAGCCGCAAATTTTCTTTGACCTGTTATTGTATTCATTTCCCTGAAATTCGATAATATATAAATAGATTTCCATTCATGTGGTCCAATGTTTCGCTTCAGGTACCATATATAGACATGGTGTGCTCCTAAACCTGTCCTTATACGGTTGATCTCGTATTTCCCTACTGGCCAATCACAGCTCTCAACGCCTCCATCTGCTCTTCGGGCAGCTTCTAGCATCCGCAGCTCACTTCCCTGTGTGTTCACCCATAGTTCTCTCTCCTCTCCAAGCTAATCTTTTTTTTATATAGTACTTTATTCTCTTCGGGTCTTCAAAGAATCGGAGCATGTCTAGGGACAATCTAACTTCATTCCAGGCAGGCAGCACAGGGTCCTGCTTGCACAAACACATGCACACACAGAGAAACACACACACGCAAAAAAGGGAAGATGACAGCTTAAAATACAGCCATGTGCAGATTCTGATCTTCATATCTTGTCAGAAATACGGCACACGGAAAGAGCAGTTTCTCCGAAGCATTAAAGTTTCACAGAGTTAAGCTGGCAAGAAAAAAAAATCAATGGTGCTAGGTGCCGAAACAGTTAATGTGGAGGTCCGTAGAACAAGGAAGGAGGGGGAGAGGGCTGGGCAATGGGAGAACCAGTAAAAATAGACTGCTCCCCTTCCGCGATCCGCCCACTTCTACCACACTGAGGACTCTCCTATTGAACAGTATGAATCAAGATTACGGTTTCAAGGAAGTACTGAAATGGGGAAACAGACTGAGTGTGAATTATCACGTTTTAATATGATTAGATTAACAGTGGTATTCGACCAGCTTCATTGCGATTACATGCTAAGTCTAGATTGCCCCAAATTCTCTTGAGGCCCAAATCACACATTACTTTAACGACATAGGTCTGTCTATCTATCTATCTATCTATCTATCTATCTATCTATCTATCTATCTAATCTATCATCTATTCATTTAAAACATTTGTATCCCGCCCTATATCATTAAGATCTCAAGACAGCATACAGATAAAATCAATTTAAACAGTATGAAACAATGAATAATTTAAACAGCTAAAAGATATTAAACCACGGAACTATCTCATACCAATGAAAAACCAATGAAAAGCTAGTGGTTTTTAGTCTAGAATAAGCATAGGAAGCCCAATCTGGATTGGAACCCTGGTATAGGAGGGAGGGGGCTTTCACCCTGCAGTCCTGATCTGGATTGGGGGGTGGGGGCATGCCTATATAAATTGCCCAATATTGATACATTTGAGGGGGTTGCACTGGAGCACATTTTATCAGTTTAGGCTGATATACCAACTCTGCCCATATCTGGACAGAGATAGCCTAGCTACAGTTATCCATGCTCTGGTAACCTCTCGTCTGGATTACTGCAATGCGTTATACGTGGGGCTACCTTTGAAAATGGTCCGGAAACTTCAGCTGGTCCAAAGTAGGGCAGCAAGACTGTTAATAGGGACTGGTCAATATGACTATATTATGCCTGTGCTTTGTGATCTGCATTGGCTTCCAGTCTGTTTCCAGGCCCAATATAAAGTGCTGGTATAAACTTTCCAAGCCCTAAACTTGGCTTAGGACCAGGTTACTTGAACTACTGTTGTCCCCCATATATACCTGCAAGGACCTCAGCTCATCTTTAGCAACCCTGCTCCAGGTGCCCCCACTGAATGCAGTGAGGTGGGGGGGGGGGGCTACTAAGGCGAAGGCCTGTGCAGCTGACAGTGCATGTCTGGTACCAATGCTGTGGTATTTTTAGCACTGGGTAAAGACCTTTTTATTCTCCCAGGCATGGTAGTCCTCCATTTTTGTTGTTTTTAAATGTGTGGCTGTATTTTTAAACCTTTATACAGCTGCTGGCTTTTAGTTTGGTTTCATATTGTAGTTTTAAACTTCCAAAAGTTTTATGCTATGTTTTATCCCAAGGGTGTCGAATCTCTTTTAGCCTGAGAACTGCATTCCATTTTAGAGAGGCTCTTCAGGTTCACATTCCAGTGGTGGTTGGGGCCAAAGACAAAAGGGGTGGAGCCAATTTCAAAAGGGGCAGGGACAAAATGTATTTTTTAAAAATACCAGCATATTTTAGCTTAAAGCTGTTGCTGCCAGTAACTAAGCCTTAGGAGAGGCATTCCAGACTTATAGAATGAGGAAAAATTCACAAAAGCCACAGAACCACCAAACCATTGGAGGTTGGAGGAAAGGGGTTTGGGCTAGAGGAAGTGGAGAACGCCATCTGGGGAACCCCGTGGCGGCAAATTTGGCCTCCAGGCTTGAGGTTCTGCACCCATTTTATCATGTTATTTTATTTTATGGTGTTAACTTATGTGAACCTTTGGCTAGAGAAATGTAATACATAAAAATAAAAGGCAGGTGTGGAGCTGCAGATTGGGACTGCACCAGGCAAGGACCCTGTGATTACTCTAGAGTAAAACCATAATGCGTGCTTTTGAGTCTGTCTGATGTTCTGTGAGCCCCCTGCTACGGGGATATTGTTGATAGGCAGGGCAAAGCTAGTCAGTTCTGAAGAGAATTGTGGAGCCCAGTAACCAGTCCCTGAATATGCACACCAAATCAGCCCTAAGAAAACACTGCTGTGTGTGCTGTGATTCTTAATTACTGGCCAGCTACTGAATGGCCTTGCTCCAAAGACCTGCAGCAGGTAAGCACTAAAGGATCGGTTTTAGTGCATTGTCTTGATCATGAAAACTTAATTCATTGCTCACAGGTGCATAGCAGGGCTTATAGAAATAACAATACTTGGGAATGCAGAACTTACAATACTTGGGAATGCAGAACTTACAATACTTGGGAATGCAGAAATAACAATACTTGGGAATGCCTCAGCCCTACCCCCCACTCAATCATATTCTTCATGAATGATTTACAAAAACTTTTTTTGGGGAGACCTGCAATATAACACACGTGCCCCCCACTTCCAAGAGATGAGAAGATTAAGGCGATCCAAGGCTTACCCAGGATTCAATTTCCTTAGAAGGAGTTGCTGGAGACTGGTGGCATTTCTGTGATATATATAAGGTTTATTTACAGACATATACAGGTTGAGCATAAGATGGGGGTTCACAGCATTAACACTACAAAAGATTCCTGCTCCCCATCACATTTTTAGGGGAACCCACAGTGCCGTAGGATTTTCTGGTGAGAGGAAAGTCAGCTCTCTGCCTCCTTTTCAGATCTGCTTCCAGCACAGACATCACTTACCTCCTCCCTTGTACGGTAAGGGGAAGAAAAGGTGAGTTATCTCCGCCCATCACCTGTGTCTCCTTGGCCCATCCCAGCTCCCACTGAAACACATCATCAGAATGTTACCACCCACCCACTGTCTATGGTCAGGTCTTTGAGAGGTGTTGCCTCAGGGCACCACACTGATAACTCTAGTTACTGAAATCATAGAGTGCTTCCAGACAAGGGGCTCCTAGCACTAACACTCATGGGACTACATATGGAAGATATCATCTGGACCTCCTTTCAAATTCCGTAAATAGGCAGGTTGATTGGACAGTAGTAAAGGCCTCATCTGGAAGCACCTTCTACCAACAAGAAAGCTATTCTGCAGCTATTCTGCCTTTTCTTTCTTAATAGATTATCTATGGTAAGAGACAAAACAGAAGAAATGGGGGATTCCTTGGGGGAAATGGGGATGCAGGAGGGTTATGAGTTAAAGGCAATGTCATCATGGCTAGGGATGTAAGAGAATTTTGTTTCTGTTTGCAAATCATGAGAACAAGTCCTGCTCACAATCCCGAGCATGAAGGTGAGGAGGAGCACTTTTTTTCTTTTTCTTTTTTTGAGAAATGTTTACAAATTACTACATTTGTAATTCAAAAAATGTGTATATATATATATATATTAAATGTACACTTTGAAATGCACATTTTTCAAAAATACACATCTTAGGCTTTAGCCAATGGGGAAAAGTGCACACTTTTGAAAAATATGCACAGAAATGCACACTTTTCCTATTTGAAATGTCCACTTTTTCCCTTTGAACAAGTCAGAAAACAGGTTGAAAACGCAAACAGGAGCAAGTTGAAATGAGAGTCAAAGTGATTTTTGGAGAATTTAGGCAAGCTTGAAAATGGCTGGTTCTCCCATCCCTAAACTAGATTCCCTTCCCCCACTAAAATTCCATAAATAAGGCCGGGCGATGAAGCCTCCTCTGGAAGCACCATTTTGAGGACTGCAGAACTGCAGGAGTTGGAAGGGGACCTGTGCAGTCATCCTGGCCAACCCATGAACAACTCCTAAGAAAGCACTGAAATCCAGTGAAATTGATTACTATTGTTATGGGTACTCCCTGGTGCTGCCTTCCTCAGTGTGGTACCCTCCAGATGTTTTAGACTCCAGACATTTCCCATCAGCCCCAGCCAGTATGGCCAATGATCATACTGGCTGGGGATTGTAGTCCAAATCTTCTGGAGGTCACCAAATTAGAGAAGGCTGCCCTATTGGGAAATGCTATGTTTTGAATCAAGTTTGTGTTCAGTAGCCCTAATTAATTTAAGAAGTGGGCCATGGTTCAAAATTCAAGGGCAGTGCAAGAAAGAAAATGTATTGGCTCTCTTTATAAGTTTCTGCATCCACTTAATAATGAGACATTGCTATGAATGCAACACCATTTTGCCTTGTTCCAGCATCAGCGACTGTTTCTGTATTTATTGTAACTCTGTTCTAGTGGATCAAAGTGCTGCATTGCTGCAGTCCCTTTAGCCCTGATACTGCAGCATGGTAGCTCCGTCTCTGGATTACCACAGTGTAGGGCTGTGCACTGCTTCGGATCAGGATCAGAATTCTGAGAAAAAGCGGGATGATTTGGACCACATTCATCTGGATCTGAAGTGGTCCAAAGCAGGTTGGATTGATCCAAATCACTTTGGACCAATCTGGATGATTCTGAGGCCCAGACAGACTAGGGATGGACCAGCCTTGTACCCGGCTTTCCCAGGCACCCACTGAGCAGCTGCCTCTGCTCATCCTTCCCCCCCCCAGATGTGCCCAATAAGCCTTTACGCCTGGCCCTTTTATGCCTGTAATGTTGCATAAATGACTGCCTTACAGCTGCCATTTGCACAACATTTGTTATACAGATATAGATGAGTCACCGTTTTAAAAGAAAATGGAGACCCATTTGAAGAGGCCGACGAACGTGGGCACTCACAATGGGTCTGGGTAAGGAGCAAGGGGCTTGTACACTCATTGGAATGCGATTCAGATGTCTGAATCTCACTTCAGATCCGGAATCCGAAGAAGGTCGGATCAGGTCTGAACTGGGCTGAGGTGGACTGGGGCTGATTCAGAAGCTACGAATCATGCTCTGAAGCCGATTGGGGGGGGGGGGCTGTACACAGCGCTACAAAAACGTAAGTTTAGTGCAGGGGTGTGGAACCTCTTCCAGCCCAAGAGCTGAATTCCATTTTGGAGAAACTCTTGGAGGCCAGATTCCAGTGGAGGTGGGGCGGGGGCAAAGGCGAAGGAGCTGGAGCTGGAGCCAAAATGCCTGAATTACCAGCCTTTCTTAGCTTAAAACTCTGACTGCCAGTAATGAAACATCAGGAGAGGCATTTCAACCTTTTACAAGGGGAAAACTCACACACACACACACACGAAAGCCAGCAAAGCACCAAACGATATATATCCTTTCTATTTGAGACAGGTCTCCAAGGTGGCTAACGACATAATTAAAAACAATCAATTAAAAATGTGTACACAAATCCAATAAGCACCAAGAGCCAATATACAAAGAGGACAAACAGAGCAGGTAGTGAATCACATCAAATGCCAACAGAAGCCTGGACAAGCTGGAAGGGTTTGCGCTGGCGCAGGGCTGGCGCAAGGAGCCTTGAATCATAGAATCATAGAATAGTAGGGTTGGAAGGGGCCTACAAGGCCATCGAGTCCAACCCCTTGGGCAAAGCGCCTGCTGGGGAGCCCCCGCTTCTGTCATTGGGGCCTGGTGGTTGTGCCAGGCAGCAGCTGGCAACAATGCTCTGAGCAGCCCTCCGAGCTAGGGTGGCCACATGTCCTCTTTTGCAGAGGGCAGTCCTCTGTTTTGAAGGCATCCTGGGCTTGAAGGGCTGAGCAGGCCAAGTCTGGGTTAACGCTAAAGAGCCACCAGAACTGTTGCCCATCCGCACTCAGCCGCTGGACAGCAGGCCGAGCAAGGCACTCGAGTCACCTGGGCAGAGTCTTCCGCACTGTGGCGAGACATACTGTGTCTGCACAGTATGGCAAGTGGAATCGAGTCGCCACTTATGAATTGCCCCCAAAGAGGAAATGTATCACCAAAGAAGAGGACATGGCTTTGCCTGAAATCTGCATATGCTAGTTTATACGTACAGAGGCAAATTTGGAAATCATTCCTGTAGCTGAAATAGAAATACTCTGTAAAGTAGGACACCTGCCCACCCTACGAGGATGTCCCAACAGGATTTACAGCACACGTTGTTTCTGCTGTTACGTTCAATAATGATGTTTCCTTGCATGACCTGATCTTTTCCTTGCTGTTTTAACAAGGTGCGCAGCAAGAGTTCAGACCAGCGGGAAGACGGCAGTAACTTGACTTGAGCTTCTTTCCCAATCGTCTTCCTTTCTTGCCCACATTATATTTGGCTGGAGGGAGGGGAAAAAAATCACTCTTCTTGCTGCTCATCCACAGTGGTGTGCTGATAAATAATTCACTAGCTTTGTACACAAGAAAGATGAGATGAACTACTCACATTTGAGGCTATTGTTTCTAATGGTCTGAAAAGCTTAAGCAAAGGCTTGCAATGCATATTGGCACATGAGAAAGATCAATGTGCCTCAGTGGGGAATGAAGAGGACTGAACAGGAGGGTATGCAGGGTGAAGTGGAGCCTGATGCAGTCCCACTGCTGTTGAACTAGCCAACCAATACTGAAGTATCAGCGACTGCCCACACTTACTAATATCATTCTGCATTCTTCAGTCTCAGGGCCAGCCCAGGTCATTTTCCTGCCTGAGGTGGAACAGCAAATAGTGCCCCTTCCTCCCTGCAAAATCAAGGGACATAGTAGCCAAGGCTGGCCAAGTTATTTTGGCACCTGAGGCAGAAAATCCGATAAGCACCCTTCTCCATGCCTGGAATAAAAATACAATAACAGTACATTAGGGCCGCAATCCTATGCATGTTTGGACAGAACATGGCTGGGGCATGCTGGGAGTTGTAGGCCTTTTTTCTGTCTGAACATGCATAGGATTGCTCCTTAAATAATTTAACAATTTGCTGCCCTTTCATGACACCCCAAACCAGCTACCTGAGGTAGCTATCTCACTTGGCCTAATGGCAGATCCAGACCAGTTCAGTTTTAGAATACTGAACCAGAATATTCCCAGCCCATGAGTCTTTGGGGAGGTGGAAGAGATCTGGGCTGAGTGAAAATGGTCTTTCAAAATTCCCCACACCATTTGTGGGCAGTGAAATTGCAGGGGGGGTGGGGACTTTGTCCATGTTCTCTGGGGCAAGGCAAAATTCTCCAACAGTTGGGGGAAGCAATAAAGAAACTTCTAAGAAATGTTGCCTCAGTTAATAGTGAATGATATTGTTGGTTCATATGGGTGGATGAAAGGAAGCAGTGGGTTAAGGGAGGGGGACTGGAAGGAACAGGGCTCCAAGCCCACTGTTTCCTTTAACAATATTAACATTATATTAAACAATATTAAGTACGGTTGCACCTGAAATTCTCCACCCTATTCACAGATGGCAAAACTGGGGAGGCCATTTTGCTAAATATACTTCAGGGGTCGACTCAAATCCTCCAACAGTTCAGGAGGGGATCAAAAAATAATATTTTCAAAAATTTATCAGAAAATTCCTTTCTGGGACATTTCTGCCCAGCCCTAGGAGAGATTTGATAGAACAAACATGCATAGGATTGTGCTGTAAGACGACAACTCACAGTAGTCTTGTGATGTCGCAAGATCCCTCCATCCATTCCCTGCTCTTTTGTTCTCAACCAGTGAATCTCGCAATAACAACAACCAAAATTCTTGCTGGAATGAAAATGTTCAGGAAAGATCAAAACCTTTAGGAATGATTTAATGTCCGTTGGCTTGGAATTTAAAAAACCTCGTGTGTTTAAATGGTTAAAATTGCCTCCTACTTTGTGATGATTCTTGATGTTAGAACTTGATCATTGTGAGTAGTATCTGGTACTAGTATGTATTACAATATTATGTATATAATAATAATATACATATTTAAATGAGGAAAAAATACAACAAAAACAGGCTGAAAGGAAATCTTAGGAACATGGGAAGCCACCTTTTGTTGAGTCATGCCCTTGGTCTATCTAGCCAGTATTGTGAACACTGACTGGCAGCAGTGGCTCTCGAGGGTTTCAGCCTTTTTCCAGCCCTGCATGGAGATGACAGAGACTGAACCTGGCACCTTCTGCATGCAAAGCATGTGCTCAGCCACTGAACCATGCCCCCCTTACCCTGCTGGTTAATGTAGTAGGTTTTTTCAGGGGGTTGAGGTGGTTGTACCAGGTTCAAGCCAAATGCAACCTTTCCTGAGTTTGATCTTGTCATTTGCACAACCGGTAGAGACGAAATAAGTGTCTGCATGATCTTGCCATAACTACACAATCCTGCCCGCTATTCGCACAGATATTTGTGTGCCACATCTGTTTTTGACGGCTTTTTTAAAAATGCAGTTGAATGGTTCTAGAATATACATAAGACAACCATTCAATGCCTGCACGTGCATTTAAAAATCTCTGGTTTCTTAGAGAAAGAGGAGACCTCATATGCCAGACCTATGTGGTTTAACATAGGTCTGGCATATACTTTAATCAAGCACTGGCCCACACAGTGGGGCAAAGTGCACAGCACATAGTTCACACAGTGCATAGTTAAACTGTGGAATTTGCTACAAGAAAATGTAGTGGTGATGGCCACCAATTTGGATGGCTTTAAAGACAAATTCATGGAGGAGAAGGCTATCAGTGGCTACTAGTCCTGATGGCCATATGCAACCTCCAGTATCAGAGGGAGTATGCCTATGTATACTGGATGCTCGGGAGCATGAGCAGGAGGGTGCTATTGCACTCATGTCCTACTTGCTGGTTTCGTGTGGGCAGCTGGTTGGCCACTGTGTGCAGAAAATGTTAGACTAGATGGACCCTTGGTCTGATCCAGTATGGCTCTTCTTATCTTCTTACTAGTATTGCCACTTCTTCTACTGTATATGCTTACTAGTCTCCTGTCATCAAGCTATGCCTACATTATATTGAACTAACACAAATCAGTTTAACACAATCCAAGATCAACCAACCCTCGTCTACTTACTTGGCCCTGTGGTACCATTTGAGATTAAATTATGCAGGTTCTGTACATTGTGCAATATTTGTGTATGGGATGTGCAATAAATACCCCTAAAGGTTTTTTTTTTTTTTAATTATTGCTAGTCCCTGAATGCATTTGTTGTTGTTCAGTCGTTCAGTCGTGTCCGACTCTTCGTGACCCCATGGACCATAGCACGCCAGGCAGCCTTCCTCTCCTGCGCTCTCTCCCGGAGCGTGCTCAAGGCCATATTCATTGCATCGGTGATGCTATCTAGCCATCTCATCCTCTGCCGTCCCCTTCTCCTTTTGCCTTCAGTCTTTCCCAGCATCAGGGTCTTTTCCAGAGAGTTTTCTCTTCGCATTAGGTGGCCAAAATATTTGAGCTTCAGCTTCAGTATCTGTCCTTCCAATGAGCACTCAGGGTTGATTTCCTTTAGGATGGACTGATTTCACCTCCTTGCAGTCCAGGGGACTCGTAAGAGTCTTCTCCAGCACCACAGTTCGAAAGCATCAATGCTTCGGCGCTCAGCCTTCCTTATAGTCCAGCTCTCACAGCCATACATTACTACTGGGAAAACCATAGCTTTGATTAGACGGACCTTTGTTGGCAAGGTGATGTCTCTGCTTCTTACTATGCTGTCTAGGTTTGCCATAGCTTTCCTCCCAAGGAGCAAGCGTCTTTTAATTTCATGGCTACAGTCACCGTCTGCGGTGATCTTGGAGCCCAAGAAAGTAAAATCTGTCACTGCTTCCATTTCTTCCCCTTCTATATGCCAGGAAGTGATAGGGCCAGATGCCATGATCTTAGTTTTTTTAATGTTGAGTTTCAAACCAGCTTTTGCACTCTCCTCTTTCACCCTCAACAAGAGGCTCTTTAGATCCTCTTCACTTTCTGCCATTAGGGTGGTGCTGGCTGCCTCCTGAACAATGTTACAGACCTCCGTCCATAGTTCCTCAGGCACTCTGTCTATCAGGTCTAATCCCTGAAATCTATTCCTCACCTCCACTGTATATTCATAAGGGATATGATTTAAGTCATACCTGAATGGTTTAGTGGTTTTCCCTACGTTCTTCAATTTAAGCCAAAATTTTGCAACAAGAAGCTCATGATCTGAGCCACAGTCAGCTCCAGGTCTTGTTTTGACTGACTGTATAGAGCTTCTCCATCTTTGGCTGCAAAGGTCATAATCAATCTGATTTCGATATTGACCATCTGGTGATGTCCAGGTGTAGAGTTGTCTCTTGTGCTGTTGGAAAAGAGTGTTTGCTATGATCAGCGCGTTCTCTTGGCAAAACTCTATTAGCTTTTGTCCTGCTTCATTTTGTACACCAAGGCCATGCCTGCCTGTTATCCCGGTGATTTCTTGACTTCCTACTTTAGCATTCCAGTCCCCTATGATGAAGAGGACATCTTTTTTTGGTGTGAGTTCTAGAAGGTGTTGTAGGTCTTCATAGAACCGATCAACCTCAGCTTCTTCGGCATCAGTGGTTGGGGCATAGACTTGAATTACTGTGATGCTGAATGGTTTGCCTTGGATTCGTACTGAGAGCATTCTATCATTTTTAAGATTGTACCCCAGTACTGCTTTTCCCACCCCTTTGTTGACTATGAGTGCTACTCCATTTCTTCTAAGGGATTCTTGCCCACAATAGTAGATACGATGGTCACCTGAATTAAATTTGCCCATGCCTGTCCATTTTAGTTTGCTGATTCCCAAGATGTCGATGTTCAATCTTGCCATCTCATGTTTGACCACCTCCAGCTTACCTTGATTCATTGATCTGACATTCCAGGTTCCTAAACAATATTGTTCTTTACAGCATCGGATTTTCTTTTCACCACCAGACACATCCACAGCTGAGTGTCCTTTCAGCTTTGGCCCAGCCGCTTCACTCTTTCTGGCACTACTTGGAAATACCCTCTGCTCTTCCCCAGTAGTATATTGGACACCTTCCGACCTGAGGGGCTCATCTTCCAGCATCATCTCTTTTAGCCTTGTGATATGTTCCATGGGGTTTTCTTGGCAAGAATACTGGAGTGGGTTGCCATTTCCTTCTCGAGTGGACCACATTTTGTCAGAACTCTCTGCCATGACCTGTCCGTCTTGGGTGGCCCTGCACGGCATAGCTTATGGCTTCACTGAGTTACGCTAGCAAGCCCCTTCGCCACAACAAGGCAGTGATCCATATGCATTACCTTACTACATTTTATTCTCTGTGTGGGAACTCTGGGGCTAAGTGGTTTTTTTTTCTACCAGTGACATTCTCAGATGGTTCCATGTTATACTTGATAACATTATAGCTAGGGATGGATGGACACTCCCCTGTGAGATGCCCATCAAGCCGCTACCCCTGGTCGCATGCCCCCAAACCCACTCACGCTACCCCCCACACTCACCAAGCCACCCGCACCTACCCTGAGTTGTCCACGAGCGCCCGTCATTCCCGTGGTCACCATTTTGTGAAAATGGCCCATTTACGCCTGCAATATTGCGGAGATGGGGCCTTTACAGCCGCTGTGTGTACAATATTAAATTTACAGAAGTTCTCCAGTTGCCATTTTTCCTCACAAAATGGAGGCTGATGCTGATGGATGGCTCAAGGTAGGTGAGAGCAGCTTGGTGAGCACATGGGTGTGTGTGAGCGGGGGCATCAGCTTGGCAGGTGCGTCCCAGAGGCACAAGCAGAGGGGAGTCTGTTGGACTCCCAGACTGAGCTGGGCACCCACACCATCCCTAATTATAAGAGCTGGATCCCACTATTCAAATTGCATGTTTTAACACTTGCAACACAATCATATGCATATTTATGAACTAAGTCCCACAGTGGTCAATAGACCTTACTTCAAGGTAAGTATGTACAGCATTGCAGCCACAATATTTATTTATTTATTTAGCATCTGGAGGTGCCTCAGTTTTGCCTATGCGGTTGTTTAGTATTCTCTAATAAACTGAAATTTCTGTTTAGCACAACTAAGCATTTAGGTATATCAGCTGGTGCAGAAGTTCATCACTTGAGACAATTAGTGCAATCATTTTAAAATTTTGGTTTACAGTGCGATCCTATACATGTCTACTCATAAATATGCCCTACTGAGTTCAGTGGGACTTACTCCCAGGTATGTGCATATAAGACTGCAGCCTTATTCCTCAAAAATCAAATCACTTGGCATTCAAAGCAGAAGGAAAAACTATTTCTAAAAAAAGAAAAGAAATATCCCTCCCCCCTCCTTTGATAGAATTCATTTTTTATTTACCCTATGAGTAGGGTCCATTCTTGTGTGAGTCCATTTCCAAAGCTCTTTCAAGCCTCCATTGATCCCAAACATGTGTTGTCAGAGAGCAAAGGAACAGGGAGGATTTACTCCCTAGGACAGAAGTGGGGAATGTATGGTCCTCCAGATGATCTTGGACTGCAACTCTCTTCAGCCCTAGCCAGTATAGCCAGTAATAAAGCATGATGGGAGTTGCAGTTCAACAACATCAACCACTTTGGGATTATTTTATAATGAAAAGTGGACAATAAATAAATAACGGAACATCTGGAGAGGGTTATTTTTTTTGTCAGTCTGTTTATTTTATTGCATATAACCATAGGTTCTTACAATTTTGCCATGACAACAACAAAAGAGTCACAGAAAGAAAAAGGTTGAAGAAGCCACTCAGATCAGTTGATGTGCACAACCTCCAAGCAATAATTTTTCAGGACCTTTGCTCTAATCCTTTTAGCAGCCACTGTGAATAAGGCTACTTGATTAGTTATTTAAGGAAGTGTATAAAAGGGTGAAGATCTTTTTATTTTCCCAGGCATTTTAGTCTTTCAGTTTCTGTTGTTTTAAAACTGTTACTGTATTTTAAATGTTTGCATTGCTGCTAGGTTTTGTTCTGGTTTTTACTTTTATTTTATACTGTAGTTTTAAACTTTGAAACTTTTATATTGTATCTTATGTTGTATTTTATGGTTTTGATTGTTGTGAACCACCTGGAGAGTTTCAGCTATTGGGCAGTACAGAAATGTAACAAACAAATACAGTAGTTCTGCTCAGCCAAAGTTCTATCAGCCATTCCTTCCAGAGATGGTACAAGAAATAATTTCCTCAGACTGAAGTTCACAAATATATATATAATATCCTCTGTTTGTGGAGCCTCACATATACAAAGGCACTGAAAGATGGGAACATTTATATACCTCCCATAGTCTGGAAGTATCATTCCGTAAATGCCTTCCTTAGCTCCGAGTGAGTCAAGGAATTAATTAGAGAAAGATTTCTCACCCTTGCAAAGACTGTACTGTCTGGAGAGCTACACATTTCCCATCCCTGTCATAGATAACCCAAAAGCAAAGGTAGCTGTGTTAGCCATAAGAAAAGAAACAAAAAGCCAAAATCCATATTAGGGCAATACTTGATTAGGCCAACTGACAGGTCACAGAACAGTGTGCAAACTTTCATGTTCAGCTTGCAGACTCTTTTGTGACCTTTGGGTTGGCCTAATCAAGAGATTGCCCTAATATGGATTTGGGCATTTTCCATAGGGATTCTCCAAAGAAACACTCAAGAAACCTACCCTTTAGTAGGACAAAACCGAAAAATTGGGAAATGGGGGACTACCCAGCCCTTGTAACTTGAACCAATCACTATCTTACAAGTCATTGAGACTGCAAGAGGTTGGGTATATGAAAAGCCAATGAAGAAAGTCCTGTATAGAAGGGCATTCCCATTGTCCAAGCTAATTCAAAGTAATGGCTGCAGGAAGAAACATCAATCCTGTAAAGTAGGCCAGCATTATTATTAGACTGATACTGCTGAGTGAGACTTAGATCTACAGTACTGCTTTAAAGTGGTATTGAAGAACACTGATAACTGTTGGGGTATATCATTGCACATCTGACATACCGCTTTTGTAGTGTTATGTCCTGCTTTTTATTCCACGTTATCCGATATACTGCAACAAACGTCATTGTGTGTCCTACGAGGTAGAAATGAGCAAGAGGGATATAGTGTTACCATGATGGGATCGTAATGATATGACACAAGGTCTAGATCTGGCCTAAAGCCACCTATGGGCTGCGGACATCTACACCCTGGCCCATGTTTCTTCCTTTTAAAAAAACTACAGTGGGACATCTTTTAAGCACTTAAAAATTCCTGCAATTAACTTTCAGATATGTTTAAAGAAATGTTTGTGATGAAAACCTTTCATGACACATCCATGCTTAGGCTCTGTAGAAAAGCTAGTAATTTCTGGAGAATGGTAATTGAAATTATATCAGAGATGTTATACAATTACAATTAGATCCAGTGATATGTCTGCTTAATCTTACACAATATACCGTGTCCGAAAGATCTCATGAATTGGCAGTAGCAGTAGCTGCAGTAACAGTCTTCGCTAGAGATTAGAAGGTACAAACAGCTCCGCCTCCTTCAAAGCAGGGATGGTTACAAGAAGTATAGGAGCTAATCCTTTCTGTCAACTCAGAGCGGAACATAATATTCGTAATATTAAGAGAGGTCTGGAGCAGTACTTCAAGTATAGCTGGGAATGATGGGAACTGCAGCCCCAGACATCTGGAGGACACCAGCTCGCTGGCTGCGGATGATGGGAGTTGCAGTCCAACGCATCTGGAGCGCTCGGGGAAGGCTGGTGCAAGCCATCTCTGCCAGTGGAGGCTGGTGGCTTCGATTTTGGCGGGGCTGTGGCTCCAGTCTGGGTTTCAGTCAGAAGCAGCCGGAACTCTAAAGGAGCCATCCGAGGTGCTGAACCTATTTTCGGGGTGGGGTTCAGCACCTCGGATGGCTCCTTTAGAGTTCCGGCTGGTGCCGACTGAAACCCAGAGTGGACATACAGCCCCATGACACTGGAGCCACCAGCCTGCACTGATTACTGCCAAATCACTAACATCGGCAAAAGACTCCCCGCATTTGCACATCGTCTCCTGCCAGCCGTTGTTGCCGCCGCTCCTTTTTTGAGAACCACGTCGCCCCACAGGCTTCAGGAACGAGCAGCAAACCCGGCCCGCGGGCAGGAGAACCGCCGGCCCATGTTAAGGCCCCCCACCGCCGGGCTCCACGTGATTTGGGGAGGCGGCGCGCCCGCGCTCTGCGCCCCGCTTGCGCCTCGGAGGGCGGCGAGAGAGGGACGGCGACTGCCATTGTTACGCGCGTGCCAGCGCGCGCCTGCTCTCTCCCTTGGTTCCGTTGCTATAGGCAGCTCCCGGCTAACAATCCGCTCCTCCTCCTCCTGTGAAGCCTCCGGGGCTGCGCGGCTCTCGAGGGTGGTTGCCGCCGCCGCCGCCGCCCAGGAGCAGCTGTCTCCCGCCCGCCCTCTCCAGCCAACATCCCGCGCCGCGGGGAGAGATCTGCTCCTCTGCGAGTCGTCCGGGCAGCGGCGCTCGTCTCTGTTCCTCCCGCTCTCCTGAAAAGTCAGCAACGTGCTCAGGTAACCTGGATTGCAAGCAGGGAAAACAAAGCGATTTATTGTTGTTGTTGTTGTTATTGATTATTATTATTGGTGGATCTGGCCGCGCCTTGGATGATGTAATCTGTTAGGGAGTCTCTGTGAAGAAAGATTCCACAGATGGGCAGCCGCTCCGCGTTAGTCTGTTGCAATCAAACAAGCAAAAGGCTTGCGTGGCATAGAATCACAGAATCCTAGAATAGCAGGGCTGGAGGGGGCCTACAAGGCCATCGAGTCCAGCCCCCTGCTCAGTGCAGGAATCCAAGTCAGAGCATCCCCGACAGAGGGCTGTCCAGCCTCGTCTTGAAGGCCTCCAGTGTGGGAGAGCCCACCACCTCCCTAGGCACCTTGAGAGCACAATCCTATGCATGTTTAGACAGAAAAAAAGCCTACAACTCCCACCATTCCCCAGCCAGCATGGTTGGCTGGGAATTGTGGCACGTTTTTCTGTTTAAACAAGCATAGGATTGCACCCCAAAACACTTAGTTTGGTCCTGGCGAATGCCTTGTGTGGACTTCAGGCGCATGGAGAATGCACAGCTGACCGGGACAGGTGGTCCCTCATTCACAAAAGCCTATGCCACAATCAGATCAGTTAGGCGGCTTCAGCCCCATGCATGCTTACATGGGAGTAAGTCCCACGTTACTCAGTAGGACTTACTTCTGAGTAGTCATGTGTAGGCTTGCACTGCGTGGTATTGAAGGTGCTGCAAGGCTCCTGGTTGCTTTTGTAGTGAATGATGGGAAGCTGCAGCAGTTTCACTCCTCACACCCCACCCAACACAGACTCCGGAATGCAGGAACTCTGGGGCATCTGCTTTGGATGAGGTCTGATTCACACATTCATGTGCAGCCGCTCATGACCTGACAACATGGAGATGAATATGGGAACTTCCCCGGGAGGACAGAACATTAATGTGTTTGCCAGCTCTGTCTGTGGTGTCTGAATTTTTTCGACAGGTGTTTCAGACATGCAAGTGTTAGCACTTGCGTGGCGCCCCAGGATGTACATTCATGTGTGGACTTGCTTTGCTTGCGGTGCCGTGCTTTCTTTACCTGCATCCCACACCTTGGAGTTTCATGGACGCTGCAGAACCTCTTAGGCCGCAGTCTGTCTGGACCCCACTTACTTGGAAGAAGATTCTGTTGGAAGCCATATGATGGAGATTGACGACAGAGTGTGTTGAAGAATGTGATTGCTCCTGCATGCTATGCTGGGTTTTACCAGGGACATCAATTCATTTATTTTTTGCTGCTTGATTTATTTCTTGAGTTATTTTTTGCTATGGGAGAGGGGAAGTAGAGGGTAGACTGGGTGTTTTCTTAGAACTGACTAAATACAGTGACTAGAACTAAATTATCAATTCTGTTGATCACTTCTGGTCATTTGAGCAACGTGCACTCCTTCAAGCTTCTTTTATAGATCAGCCTTTCCCCATTTGAATCACTCTGTGTGTTAAAAATTAAGCTGATTTTTTTTTTAAGGTAAAGCTTTTTGGAATGAAGGAGAATGAATTAAAAAAAAACCCCAGAAATGTTATCACCAGGCCTAGATCCTGCAAGACAGTGGTGAGCAGAAGATAGATCTCCAGATGTTTTCGACTTCAAGCCCCAGCATTCCTGAACATTGGCCATGCTAGCAGAGGCTTCTGGGAGCTGAAGTCTGGAGATCTACCTCTTGCCCATCCCTGCTGTAAGCTGTTGTTGTTGTTGTTGTTGTTGTTGTTATTGACTGTACTTTTAAACCACCCAAATAACAAAAGTTCTCTAGGCAGTGTACAATACATTAAAAACATGAAGTACAAATATTAAAAAAATGCATGTGGTATTAAACAAAATGGGGTTACTTCTCTGACGTTAAGATAAGGTAAGAAATTGGCAGGATTGGGGCTTGGCACTATTTGTCCTATTGTCTAATTTAGAGCTTTCTGATGGCATGTGCAAACTTTACAGCTTGAACAAAGCAAGTGCTCAAATTTGGCAAGAGGCTGAGAGTTACTCATAGGGAGTAAGTTGAGGAGCTGATAGGAATTAGAATTTTGAATTGCCAACAGTAGTAGCAAAGTACGATTTATTGCAAACAAAAGTGTTGCAGCACAGTGGTAGCTATCTAGTTTACTACGGCATGAGCTTTAGCACATAGTAACATACTTGGTCAGAGGCACATAACTTCCACAGCATGAATGGAGGTACATTAGTTTATAGTAATCTGTGGGGTACCACTTGAAGTGTCCATGCATGGAACTTGTGTAAAGTTCTCCCATCATGTTTTTTGTGGTCACCCAAGAGAATCCCCTTAGGCTCCAGTCCTGTACGCACTTACCTGGGCATAAGCTCCATTCAACCCAATGGGACTTACTTCTGAGTACAAATGTATAGGATTGCTCTGTTAGTCATGCTTTCTGTGTGGTAAGTTTGAACAACCAGTATTGTAATGCCTTTATTTTTATTTTTATTTAAAAAAATCTATAGTATTGCTGCATTTGGAAAATACATTTGTGCACAATTCTGGTTGCCCATTTCAAAAAAAATTACATAGCTGGAGAAGGTGCAGAAAAGAGCAACAGAACTGATCTAGAGGTTGGCTCAGCTTCCCTACGAGGGAAGACTAAAGCATTTGGAGCTTTGCACTTGAGAAAAAAAGATGGCAGGAAGGTGGGAAGGGACCTGGCTTGTATGTAATGACAACCCAGAGTATGGGTTGGGCATAGGGTGTTGAATCCTGGGTTGTCATTACATGCAAACCCAGAACTATGGGTTGTGAACCACAAACAACCCAGGAAGAGAACCCATGGTTTGTTGTTGAGTTGTGAACTCTGCATGCCAGTACTACAGTGCTGCAAAGGCATTAGGGACGCAGGGAGGGAAGGGGCAAAGGAGGAAGGAATGAAACAACTCAGGAATTGAAAAAAACCTGAGCTTTGTGAAATCAACTGGAAGACAAATTATGGGCAAACTCTGGGTAAGGCAACAAGCCATACTCTGGGTTGTCATTTCATGCAGACCAGGTTGATGAGTATGTGTAGTGTGGAGAAAGTGGATAGAGAAAACATTATCTCCTTCTCTCCCCAGTCTAGAACTTAGGAGTCACCAAACGAAATGGATGAGTAGATTTGGGTCAAATGAAAATATTTCATCCTATCACATTTAACTAACTTGTGGAATTCATTACCACAAGATGTGGCAGTGGTCACAGTTTTAAGATGGCTTTAAAGGGTGATTTGACATGTTTGTGGAGGAAGAGCAGTCTTATCAATAGCTTTTATTTTATTTCTTTATTTTTTTATTTTCACCATAGTCACTTAACCGGGAGATCTAGCCTCCCTCAGATGTGTTGGCCTACAACACCCAGAATCCCCAGCTAGTGTGATCATGGCTGGCTGGGGATCATGGGGGGTTGTAGGCCAACACATCTGGAGGGCCAGAAGTTGGCCACCCCTGGTGTATCTGATTCAGGTCCAACTCAGAGCAATTAGACCCTGGCATGCTGTTCCTACATTGCCTTGGTACCCATACATCTTTGCTGGCACCATGGGCTGTGGGATGTGTTCTCAGCCTGTCATGTGATTTCAAGGCAATCCGTGGGGCCTGAGTGCCTTGAAGCTCCTGTTGTTTTCTAAGTGCCCATTAATATTCTAATAGGTTGTGTCCAATGTTCATTTAAGTCCCATTCATTTCATTGGGCCTATTCTAAATAAGGCTAACATTGGATATAACCCAATATGTCCAGTGAGGGAGGGAGATGCTAGGTCAACATTGGGCCTTGATGTGAGGCCAGTTCCCTACTCCTCCCATGGTGTATTCTATTCTGAGTTCACCAAATAGAAGTTGGCATACAGCAAGTCCTGTTTTTGCTTACTATTTCCATGAATATTGTGACAGGGGAACGGGTACAAACCAAAAGGCTCAGATGAACAAATAACAAAAGGAATGCAGTGGTAAATGCAGCAGCTCTTTGGATGGATTCCATTGCGAAGGAGATTGACTTCTCTTCTGTTTTCACATTTTGTTCAGAGTCCATCTCTATGGGAAGATCCTTTCTTCAGTTGACTGAGAATGTCTTTGGCTGACAAGAGGCTTGAAAACCTACAGATCTATAAAGTTCTCCAGTGTGTGCGTCTGAAGGACAAGAAGCAGATTGAAAAGCTCACCAAACTTGGATACCCTGAACTCATTAATTTCACTGAGCCCGTCAATGGAGACAGTGCCCTTCACCTGGCCTGTGTCGCTAACGACATTGACATGTGCAACTTTCTCTTGGAGATTGGGGCTCACCCAGATGTCCAGGATCGAATGGGACGCACCCCTGTGATGAAAGCTGCGGAGCTTGGCCATGACCTTGCCTTGGATGTCTTAGTCCAGGCTGAGGCAGATATGACGATAGTTGATGCAGAAGGCAAAGGTAAAAAAGAACCCTGTGTTCTGCCTGTTTGGCAGGAAAGATGGGGGTGGGGATAATTCTAGCTCAGGAAGGTTAGATTTTATGATCTGATCTTTAACATTTGGTAGTTCTGTGCTGTGGGCAGTGGAGGCTGGTGGCTCCAATATCAGTGGGATGGTGAATGCGCTCCAGGTTTCAGTCAGAACCATTCAGAATTCTAAAGGAGCTATCCAAGGTTCAGAGCACCTTAGATAGCTCCTTTAGAGTTCTGACTGAAACCCGGAGCGCATTCACCACCACATTGACTTTGGAGCCACCAGCCTCCACTGATGGTGGGTGTTCACTTGTTAACCTTTTATGCTACTCTTCTTCTGCAGGTGTGCTGTTCTATTGCATTTTGCCCACCAAACGGCACTACCGCTGTGTTCAGATTGCCCTTGAATTTGGAGCGGACGTTAACAATTGTACTGTTGAAGGGAAGCCAGTTTTCCTACAAGCCTGTGAGCAAGCCCACGAGATCAAAGAGATATGCATGACATTTTTGGAAAGAGGAGCAGACCCAAATGCAAAGAACCCAGTAAGAAGGTTCTTCCCATTTGAAGAGGGGGAGGAGGGTGCTGTAGGTATAAGTGTGATCATTAGGGCTGCAACTATTCATCTGTTCGATTCATTGATTAAAAAACTTTGGATTGACTAAAAAAGGTGTCCTAATTATCCTAGTTATCCCAGTGTCCTAGTTATCCCAGAGTGCAGAACACGGAATAATGGGCTCAAGTTACAGGAAGCCAGATTCCAGCTGAACATCACGAAAAACTTCCTGACTGTTAGAGCAATACGACAATGGAACTGGTTACCTAGGCAGGTGGTGGGCTCTCCCACACTGGAGGCATTCAAGATGAGGCTGGACAGCCATCTGTAAGGGATGCTCTGACTTGGATTCTTGCATTGAGCAGGGGGTTGGACTCAATGGCCTTGTAGGCCCCTTCCAACACTACTATTCTATGATTCTAATTAATCAGGGGGCAGGTTTTTTAAAATAGTTTTAACAGCAGTACCTTTAAAAATTGCAAATCGTAAGTTCCACCTTAGAACAGCCATTCCCCTTTCTCTTATCCACAGCAGGGAGCACTTCGTGTAAAAGGATGTTGTGTGCATCATCTAAAAACAAAGCAAGGATGCTTTTTTCCTTCAGAACTCTGTTTTTTACTTATCATCATCATGGCAATCACTCGTGACCGAGTAAGATTGTCTTCCAAAGATAGAGTCTATATAGATAACTCTTTAAAAGGATTAGACAGATTCATAGAAGATAGGTCAATCAACACATTCATCCCTAGCAGTGGGTCTGCAGGTGGCTGTAAAGGCTGATTCTGGATCTACACAGCCTCCCACAGTGAGGACATAGGTTTCCAGGTGGAAGGCGGTCATGGTGAGGGTTTGCTTGACGTGCCTTCCGCTGAGCTCGTTTCTCCCTTTCGCTCTGTACTCGTCCTTCTTCAAAGTCCATAGTGCGTTTAATATAGGCTGACCTCCAGTTGGAACGCTCATGAGTTAGAGCTTCCCAGTTCTCAATCCTTATGTTACATATTTTTTAGATTAGCTTTAAGAACATCATTAAATCTCTTTTGCTGTCCATCAGTATTCTGTTTTCCATTCATAAATTGGGAATAGAGTAACTGCTTTGGAAGACGATAATCAGGCATTCGAACAACATGGCCGATCCAGCAAAGTTGATGTTGGAGAATGATTGTTTCAATGCTGGTGGTCTTTGCTTCTTCCAGTACACTCACATTAGTCCATCTGTCTTCCCAAGTAATCTGCAGAATTTTTCGTAGGCAGCGCTGGTGGAATTTTTCGACAAGTTGGGAGTGGTGTTTATAGATGGTCCATGTTTCACAGGCCTGTGAAACATGGACCATCTTTTTACTTATATACAAATATAATTGATCAATTTGATTGATGGATGGATGGATTGGTGTGACAGCCATAATAATAATAATAATATGTCATCCAAGACACTGACAGCCATCCTTCACATTGTACAGAAGGAAGTATGGATTTTGTAAAATCCATTCTGTTTGCGTTTCACGGATTGTCAGGTGCCTTTCGTTCCATCATCTGCTCATCGGCATAACTGGATTTTTCCCAGTTTCCTGAATTTGTGCAAATTTGCACTTGTGATAATGTGCAAATCCCCCCCCCCCCCGAATTTGCAAATTCCCCCAAAATGTGCATTTTCCCCATAGGGAAAATGTGCATTTTTGGCTGGTGTTTTTTTTTAAATTTTACATATTTTTCTACCTACTTTTTCTACCTGTTTTTCTCATATAATTTTACATATTTTTCTACCACTAAATTTGTGTAAAATTCCAGAAAGTAAAAAAAACCAAAACTGGTCCACAAGTCCGCGGAATCCATGCAACTCTGGAAAAGCCAGTCCACTGTGGAATCTTCAGGTCAGGTTCCTAGAAATCTGAACTCATTTGATTATGCTGTGGATTTCTCTGACATCCCTAATTATACAGCAGGGGTGGGCAACCTGAGACCCTCCAGATGCTTTGTCCTACAACTCCCATCAACCCTAGTCAGTATAACCAGTGGTGAGGGATCATGGGAGTTGTAGGCCAAAACATCTGGAGGGTCAGACATTGCCCACCCCGTTGTACAGAATTAAATGGCGGAATTATGAACTGGACTGCTGTACACTGCAAATGGCGATCATATTTATGAATGCTCCTGCACATTAAAAAAAAACAAAACCATATAACAACAAAACAACACCTTCCCAGCATTTAGTAAACTAAGAACATCAAGCAGAAGCTTATGATACAAAAAACACAGATACCATTCTGATTTGGAAGTGGGCAAGGAGTGTGAGTTGGAACTTTGTTTCCTGGCCTTACCAGGACACACAAGCAGATATAGAAATCCAAGATGGAGAACATTCATAGATGGGTCATACCGTCATATACTTTTTGCTATGAACTTAGTCTTCTCCCTTGTAGTTGGAGAACAATGGCCCCAAATGAATCTATATCCATTATTTACAGGTAGAGGGGGAAAACAGGTGGGCACTTTTCTTTAATTCATTCATTTATTTATTTATTTTTAAAAAATTATTTATTAGATTTGTTAGCTGCCCATCTGGCTGGTTTTTAGGCTGCATTTAAGGGCTGAACCCTCTCAAGACAGTGCACAAGATACAAACAATACAAAAATATGCAAAAACAAATAGAGTAATAATAAATCTTTAATACAATACTTATGAAAAATACTATAAAAACAGATAACCTAATAAAATCTGCCAACCACAGATTATGGAAAAAACAGTGAAAACAAGTGGGTCTTCATAGGCTTCCTGAAGACCTGCAAACAAAGGGCTTGACAAATCCCTGATGGAAGCTGATTCCAGAGGTGCGGGGCCACCACTGAAAAGGCCCTCTGCTTTATACTCCCCAGACTAATACCCCTTGTTGTTGGACAGATAAGAAGGGCCTTTACTGATGACCTCAGAGTGTGGGCAGGCTGGTACGGGAGAAAGCAGTCCTTCAGATTACATGGGTCCAAACCATTTAAGGCTTTAAAGGTTAAAACCAGCACTTTAAATTGCGTTCAGAAATGCCCTGGCAACCAGTGCAACTAGTGCAGTTTTGGGGTCACATGAGCAGACCACCCATGAGTATTCTGCAGCAGCTGAGTTTTCCTTAACAGTCCTAAGCTCTGCAAATGGCTTTAGTTCTGCAATAGAAAAAGAAAATCAATCACCTGCTTTTCTCTTTTTACAAGGCAGGAAATAAATATATCTATAATTGTCTCTTCTCTGCTTTTCAGGCGACAGGCCGCACTGCCTTGATGGAAGCAGCTAGAGAAGGTGTCTTGGATGTCGTCCGTGGTATCCTTGAGAGAGGTGGAGATGTTAATGTTTTTGACAATGAAAGACACCATGCTGCCCATTTTGCTGCCAAAGGAGGGTTTTTTGAGGTATTCTTTGTTGATGGTGTCAGAAGCAAAGGTACCCAGCCAAGGAACTCTCTTGGTTAATTACTAATAATCAGCCTTCACTAGTGCAACAGATTCCTCCAGAAAACTTCGTTTCTCTATGTTTTGGGGAGGAATCTTCCTTTAAAAATGTATATGTCTCTCTCTCTCACTCTCTCTGGCCACTCCAAGAAGAAGGGAGGGTGTGCCACAGAGCACAGTATGTCCTTCTGGTGTGTTGAGTTGTATGGATATATTTGTGTCATTCATAAAAAACAATTAGATGTAGGGAGCTGGAGTAAGGGTAGAACTAGACAAGATGGCGAATGTGGTGGGGCCGCCACCAAAATGGCAACCTTGAGTTAAGTTTCCCCTCCTTTCCCTGTAACATGAAATTTTGGGAATATATGACATCACTGCATCATGGCTTTGCCCCCTTCACCACATTGGTCAGGTGCTGCTTCTGCTTGCAGGAGTGGGGTTGACAGCACAATACACAATGTGTCAAGGTCATGTCATGTTACGCTGTAGTATTCCAGAACTTCAATTTATGGGGAGAGGAAGGGGAACTTGATGCAGGGTTGCCTTTTTTGGCGGCACTCCCGTGTCTGTTGTCCTACCTAGTTTATGCCCTCAATATGTGCAAGATCCATCTGTTTCAATGAGTTGTAGCCAACGTTAGTCTAACTTAAGTCGCATCTTAATGGGTCTGCTCAAAGTAGGACTAACATTGAACACAACCCAATGTAGCTGAGTTGAATGACCTGCATCTCACTATGATCCTGTTTAATTTGAAAACCTTCCAACCTGATTTCTATCTTCATCACCCATGGTGCATGGAATGAGTTGAGGTGCTGTACTAGGAATCTTTTTTCAGAGTTCTTTTTGTGTGTGGGGGGGGGGAGGGGGTTGGACAATGACAAATGACATATTAAACATGTTTTTTTTAAGTATGCTTAGGTGGATGGCTTTTCTTTTGAATGAAAGCAGCTGTGTAGGGCCCTAATTCGGATTGGGACCCTGCACCAGTTTCCCTCTGGAAATCCATATGCACACATACACACACTGCTGTTTGCCCAGAGAGGTTCTGTTTGCTGCATTCCCTGGGGACAAAAAGTGGCCAAAAAGTGGCCAGGGGGAATTTTGGCAGGAAACAAGCGTGGGACCCCTCTCATGACTGCTCTTCCTTTAAAATAAACGTGTCTGGCTTAAGCATACTTGTTTAACATAACATGTAGTTTGGCCCTAAATGAAAGGGAGAATGGAGTTGCCATGTAGCTAACTTCTCTGATAACACCAGGATTTCCATTCTCCTCTGGCCCAGCCTTCGGGGTCATTTTCCTGATGGCAGATCCAGTGCTGTGCCAGCTCCTCCCACCTCCAGCTCATGCACCAAACAAGCTCATGCTGGGTGCCTTCCAGATGTTTTGCACTATAACTCCCAGCACCCCTACCCACTGGCCATGCTGGCTGGGGCTGATAGGAGTTGAAGTCCAAAACATCTGGAGGCCACCAGGCTGGGGAGGTGTGATGTGGAACCATGCTGAAATTAACCAGGGTTGGGGAAACGCTCAGATTTAAATGAATGTGGATACCACAAAACCTCAGTGTAAGTGTGTTTGGGTGGGGGGTTGGCCAGGGGATTGGTGAAGTGAAACAAAAACCAGGAAAAGATTTCAGGCAAGTAAAGCAAAATCCAGCCATAACAGAAGTTCACAGGCAGGGGCTGGAATGTTATCCTATATTCAAAGAATGCATGCAAAATGGGGGTGGGGAAAATGGAAGAGAGGTCTTGATTCCACTTTAGAATACAAATGAATGGGCCATGATAGTCCGGCAGCACCTTTCACTTAGTCTGTGACTTCTTTATTAGATCAGGGGTGTGTAACCTCAGGTCCAGGGGCCAAATCTGGTCCTCCGGGATTACCCAGAAGGTCATGCTTCCTTCCCCCAAGTGCCAATTGTTTGGTAGTTTCTTGGTTTTTGTGCATCTCCCACCTTCTAAAAGTTTGAAGTACTTCTCCTAAGGCTTAGTTACGTCAATAAGAGCCTTAAGCTAGAATGTGCTGGGATTTTGGCTCCGCCCTGTTTTGAATTCAGCCCCACTCACCACTGGGATGCAGCCCCTCGGTGGGGTTTCAGCGCAGAAATGTTGCCCTCTTGCCATTACGCAGTCAAGATGTTCTTTCCTCTGGTGTCCATTGTACTTGACTTATTATAACAGTAGTCACTTTGAAACTTTTAAAAATGACATCCACTAGCTACGTGTTTGCTGCAGAGGAAAAGTAAAATACAGGTGGCTGATGGTGTGTGTGGGCGTGACTCTCTTTTAAAGTTAATTGTGTCAACCTTACTTCCCTAGATCCTGAAGATTATTTCTGCCTACAATGGAGACGTGGGCCTGATAGCCATGAATGGAAATACGCCACTTCACTATGCTGCTGCTGGGGGGTTTACGGACTGTTGCAGGTTTATTGGCCAAAGAGGTAAAGGGAGGCTTTTTGGAAATCAAGTGCTTGCTTTCCTGCCCATGGATAAAAGTAAGGTTTCAGTCAGCAGATTTGGTGAACAGGAAACCATTGCCTTCGAACAAAATGGAACTATCTTATGGCATACATATAAGATTCTAGCACAGCCTTCCCCAACCTGGTGCCCTCCAGATGTGTCGGACTACAACCCCCATAATTCCAGCTGGTTGGGAATGGTGGGTGTTGCATTGCCTCCCTGCCACTTCCAGTGGGTGCTCTGGAGAGCTCTGCCAGCCCCTCTCCCTCTGTGGTATTTGCCGCTGCAGGAGAGCAGCTGATGGAGTTCTCTGGAGCAACCCGCTGTTACGTGCTGCCGCTTTCCCTTACTGTGGCTGTGGGGGTATCGTGAGAGCTCGGCCGAGCTCTCGCGAGAGTTTCGGCCAAGTTCTCATGGGAGCGCCACAGCTGAAAAGGGACAGAAGGCATGTATGTGTGGGTGGGAGGGTGCAAGTGAGGGCGAGGTAAGCAGGAGGGCAAGGGAATGGGCGGGCGCAGGAGTGAGCAAATGAGTGGGCGATAGGCGTGGACAGCTGGGCAGTGGTGGTGCCAGCCTCACTTGAGGCAGACAGATAGGTTGGGCCGGGCCTGTGCATAGATAAATTGGGGTGTGTGTGTCATATGATCCCCCCCCCATGCATTAAAAGCATGCATGAGGGGGTCATGCAGTTGTGCTGGCCAGCCCCCCGTCCGACTGCCATCCACCCATCCAGCAGCCATGTGAAAGGTCACCATGCATCGACTTAAGTGCATGCATAGGGCTCCTCCATGAGAATGGGAATCCTGATTGGCCCAAGATTCTCCCTCTTGTGAAGGAGCCCAATGGGCACATGCTGGTATGCACAGACGACCCCCTCACATGATGGCTGGATATACAGCTGGAAGGAGGACGTGGCTGGCTTGCATGTTATTGGGAAACGAGGCTGGTCAGCACGATGACTCCATAACCCCACAAGTGCTTTCCGCCCTTGCAGCATGTGAGGAGGGGGCTTTGAACCCCCTACATCAGCCTTCCCCAACCTGGTGCCTTCTAGATGTGTTGGACTGGCCAGGGCATGTTGGGAGCTGTAGTCCAACACACCTGTAGGGCACCAGGTTGCTACCACCCACTTCCCAGCATGCTCTCTCACTGCACCCCATTCTCATTAGCCTCGTGATGAGGCATCCCAGAGAAAGAAGGATCCATGGGCTCTTTTAGCCATTGGTCACCCAAACCATTATAGGCAGCCATACCTGGAGATCTTTCTTCCAGCCTTCTCCTCGCCCTGCATTTTGGGCAGAAGAGACCTGCTGCTCACTCACTCCCATGGATTTTGGCAACATGGTGCTGCCAACCCATTGTGTCACTAGCCACTAACATGGCTAAGGGTGCATTCACAATGGCTATTTACCATTGGTTTACTGCTGGAACCATTGTTGGGTTCATTCCTGCCACCGTATGGTTGCCCTTGACAAGCAGTGGTTTATATAGTTCAAAACTATATATTTCTAAAAGAACCCTGGGAGCCATCAAATCAATAATTCACCCATTTTATTCCTGATTCCCCAGGCTTGCAGATCTTTTGCACCTGTTGTAAGCTGTCACTTGTCTTCAGTGAAATGTACCCTTCTGCCTTTTAGGCTGTGATCCTACATGGAAGAACCTAGAGAAAAAGACGCCAAGGCAGGTGGCGAAAGATGGCGGATTCAAAGCAGCAGTAAAGGAGATCCGTAAAGTTGAACGGCGCTTTGCCAAATTTTCCAAGCCCAAGCCTGGCGTGAAAAACCCCAACCCACCCTGGGCTGTGAGGTTGCATGACTGGTCCATAGAAAATCAGGCAAGCCTCCGTGACGCCTTTGAGATGGCGGATCGAGGTGACGGAACTGTGAGCAAGGAAGATTTCATCTCCATCATTGAGGAGAAGTGTCCGTTTTTGGACGCCGAGCAAATACAAACGATTGCTCAGGCGCATGAGAAAACACGCACAGGGGGGATTAACACGGAAGAGTTTCTGAAGGGTAATCGGTACTTGCAGAAGCCTTTCCTCCTTTCGTCCTATGGCCCCAAGAAGAAGAAAGGCAAGAAGGGGAAAGGCAAGAAAGGCAAATTTGCCATCCCAATACCAATCTGTGTCATCCCTGAGAGCTCATACCCACGCCGGGTAGATGGTGGGCCACCGGAGTACATGATTGAAACCTATCGCAATGTCACTGACTCCAGCCGCTTCAATCGCGATCACCCCCCCGAGCATCCTATTCAGGACGATTCGTGGTGGTACATCGATGACCCCATGAAGACCTTCTCCAACATCAACTATCTTGCCAAAGAGGGAGACCTGTCATCCCTGAAGAAAGCCTTTGAATCTGGGGTGCCTGTGGATGTGAGAGACCATTTCTACAAAACTCCCTTGATGGCTGCCTGCACAAGTGGCAACATGGAAGCGGTGAAGTTCCTTCTAGAAAAAGGGTAGGCTTGCTTTCTTGATCAGCTCACCGGGCGTGTTTGCACAAGAGACACTACCGTGTGGTCCAATAGCACATCTCTTTGGGAATTATGAGGGTTATGGTGTTCGTGTGCTGTGCGAGGAGGCATTACGGATTTCTCTACCCACATAGATAGATGTAGATAGAGTGAGGATAGGGATGTGAAACCGAGGGGGTAGCTTTGGTCCAGTCACCAAGTCTCTGCTTAACCTACCTCACAAGGTGGTTGCAAGGTGATAATTGTAAGACACTGTACACAGAGGGTCAGACAAGATAAGATATGGCACACATACGTAGCAGACTTCTGATTTTTTTTTTTAATGAAAAAGCCACCATGGGAGACTGAAAATTGGATCGGGGCAACTATTTTTCTACCCAAGGTGTGAGCTTTTTGGTTATGCACATGAGTCAGTATACTAAGAGTCAATGTAGTGACCCTTTTTTGGTCAGTGGACTCATTTAGAATTTTGAGAGAGTGGTGTGGGCACTTTCACAAAATGGTTGCCATAGGCAGTAGCTGGCCCATTCATAAAATGTCTGCCATGGTTGGTCACCAAACACTCATTTCCCAGAAGGCAAACTGGTGAGACTAAAAGAAAAGTAACTATGCCAAAGAACTAGGGGTGTCAGAGAAATCTGTTTGGGGGGTTGAGTTCAATGAGTTTTCCTTGGCCCCCAGGCTTTGTTTCAGTTCCTGCTATGGTGCCCGACTTGATCTGCAGCGAGTTGAGCCAGTGTGCAGATTTTCCAGGAATTTTGTGCATGGGGGGGATCTGCAATTTGCTTACATTAGTGAGCGATTCGTGCAAATTACACCCAAATTTGCATAAATTCTGACTGAATTTACGTAATTTGTGCAAATCCATCTGTAATTTCTGCAGATTGTTCAGAAATTTGCACAAATTGCAGAACCTTCCACCACCCCCACCCCCCAAATGCGCCAAAAGTTCCCGGAGTTCGGGGAATGGCCCACAGCTTGGCTTGCAGGCGCAAAGTGAATCATACATGCCACAGAACTCCATCGAGCCAAAACCAAAATGGATTTCCAAGCAATGGGCATCCCCATCAAGAACCTACGTACAAAGGCAGAAGTGGAGTCTGAGCTCCAAAACACAAAACCACTCGTTTAAACCCAAATAAAGCCTCCCAGTTTTAAAAAAAAGAAAGCAGTTTAAAAAATCTTAAGAATAAAATAAAAATCGGGAGGGCCAAGGAGCCAGACAGGTGCCACGAAAGGTGTCATCAGGCACATTGGTGCCCACGTTCACCAGGTTGAGGACTCCAGGGTGAGAGTATCGGATGAAGACTGGGGAGAGCCACATTCAGATCCTCATTCAGCCATGGAGCAAACTGGGTGACCTTGGGCCAGTCACTGTCTCTCAGCCTCACAGGGCTGTTGTGAGAGCAAAAGCGGGGGAGGGGCAGAGAACTATGCACACCACCCATAGTTCCTTGGAGGAAATGCCAGCTAACATTGTAGGTATAAATAAATTAAATAAAGTAAAGGCAAGGCAAGAAAAGTAATGTAAATATTTTGATAGTCGCACTCACGGGAAATGCATTCCTAAATGTGTGGTAAAACAAAACACCAAGCATATCTCAAGTTTTTCATATTCTCAACCTTTAAGGCTGAACAGGAGATTGAAATATTATTCTCCGGTGCTTGTAATTCCAAACCTAGGCACCTCCTGCTTCGCTTGCTAGCTGGTAAAGAATTGGTCAAAGAACTTGACAGAATTAGTCAACGAACTGGGCAGTGCTGAGGTCTTGCAAAGGACAGAGCTGTCTGGTAGCCTGGGCTTTGGAAGGTTACACAAACCAGTCTGCAACAGAGCTTTTCTTCCTCTTTGTTCCGAGTCCGACAAAGTAAAGGCTGCTTGTTCCCAGCCTGCTCTACCATCGCTGACAAAAACATTGCACAGGAAACCACAGCGATACGCCAAAACTGGGAGAACTGCTTTCAGAACAGGAGGAAAGGAGATCAGACTTAAAACTGTAGATATTTCACCTAAAATACAGAGGGTTAGCAGGCCTGCACACAGAAAATTTAGGAGCTAGATGAATACATCTAAGGATATTTTGTTAGTTATTTTGCAGGCTTGTAAAAGCCTACATCTTCTTAGTCCTCTTAAAGGACACTGCTGACCTTTAAATGCAAGCTAGGGTGTTGTTGTGCCCAGGATCAGGAAACTGAAGCCTCATTGCCTGCCTGCCTGCCTGCCTGCCTATCTATCAATCAATCAATCAATCAATCACATTTATATCCCGCCATTTTTCCTCTAAGAAACCCAAGGCGGCGTACATAATCCTCATGCTCTCCATTTTATCCTCACAACAACAACCCTGTGAGGTAGGTTGGGCTGAGAGTCCGTGACTGGCCCAAAGTCACCCAGTGTGCTTCCATGGCCGAGGGGACTAGAGCCCAGATCTCCCAACTCCCAGTCCAACACTCTTGCCACTACACCACACTATACTTCTACACTACTGGCTCTTGGTTTTATCAGCATCCTATCCAATAATACTACAGGACGGACTGTATGCCAGATCACCTGGTCACAATCTTCTCTACTTTGGTGAGATGTACCTCATACTAAAGGTCTGCCTAGGCCCAGCACTTCTCTGGAAAGCCCACAAGCAGGTCAGGAAGGCAACAGCCTCCTCCTGTTATTCCCTAGCAGCTGCTAATCTCAGAATGATCATTCCCTCTATTTCTGATGTTCAGAAGTGAGTGGTGTTGCTTGTTTGTTTGTTTGTTTATTTGTTTAAGGTTCTTCTATACTTTGGACCAGTCACTGACTCTCAGCCTAATCTACCTCACAGGTAGGGATGTACAATGGATTGTGTTAAATCCGTTCCATCTGTGTTTTGTGGAGTGTCAGACATCTTTTGTTCTGTCATCTGCTCATTGACGGAATCGATTTTTTTACCAGAATTTCTCTCTACTTATGCTAATTTGCGTTAACTAATTAGTTAAGGCACATTAGCGCATTTGTGTTAGGGTTAGCGCACAAATTCCCTCCAAAAGTAAAAAAAACAAAAAACGGTCCACAAGTCTGTGTGACTCAGAAAAAGCCAGTTTGCTGTGGAATCCGCAGGTCGAATTCACAGAAATCTGAACTCATTTGAACCCATTGCGGATTTCTCCGACATCCCTACTCACAAGGCTGTTGTGAGGATAAAATAGAGGAGGAGGATCATGTACACAACCTTGGGATATTTGCAAGAGGAAGAAAAGTGGGATATAAATGTAGTAAAGCAATAAATAATAAATACAGAGCAGCATCATGATCGATTACAAGTCAGGGAAAACATACAAGAACAAATGCATCTTCAAGAGGCGTTTGAAACTCACCACAGTTCTGCCTCTCAAACCACACATGGGATAATGTTCCAGAGGGTGGGCCCCACTACCGAGAAGGCCTGATTACATGCCATTTTTTGATGACATACTGTTGGGCATTGAATGACCAATAAGGCCTACCTGGGAGATCTCTGGAGTTGATTTGGTGCATATGGGGGCAGTCAGTCAGCTAGGTATCCTGACCCCGAGTAGTTTAGGACTGAATGTGAACAACAAATCCTTGAGCATGGCTCAGTAGCTAATACGCAGCCAAAGCAGTCTTTTAACACTGTAATATGTGTATTAGGGATGGCATAGGTGTCTGGTTGGGGTTCGAAGCTCGGTGATTTCTCTGCCAGTCTGCGGATGCCTTTGCTTGCCTGACTCAGCGCATGGCCATTTACGCCCGTAATGTTGCATATTGGCTGTGTTACGTCCACCATTTGCATAAATGGTTACTTATGAAAAAGGACAAGCTGCTATTTTTACTCAGAATGGAGGCTTGGCAAGGGAGCGAGCGGCTGCTTGCTATGAGCCTGCGGACCACCAGGGGGCCTGTAGCATGCAGTGGCCAGGGATGGGTGGCCGGCAGGGGTCCAGCGGACAGGACAAGAAATGGTGAGTTTGCCCATCCCTAATGTGTATATCTAGATATGCCACTGAATATCCTGAATATCCTAGATGCTGCATTCTGCACTAGCTGCAGCTTCTAAACAAAGCACAAGGGCAGCTGCACATAGGGTGCATTACAATAGTCTAATCATGAGGTTACCAGTGGATGAATCACTGTGGTTAAGTTATCCCTCTCCAGGAATGGACATAGTTAATGCAGCCAAAATAGCAGCATCCATGCTCAAGAGGGAGGTATCAACAGGCTCAGGGAAACCTCAAGGTTTACAGAACAACTATATGAAAAAAACCAGAGGGCGGGGGACAGCTCACTGAGGATGACGCATGCACAGAATGCTAACTGTTGTTGGGGGAATGGAAAACAGGGTTGGGGGAAAATGGAATGCAGAGAAGGACGTAGCTGGCTGGCTGAAACACTGAACAGGAGCACTTCAGGCTGCAGCTTTTTGTTGCAAGTCTTGTTTGTCATGACTAATAGCTCCAGTGGAGGCTGGCTCCAATTCCAGTGAGGCTGTGCATCCATTCTGGGTTTCAGCCAGAACCAGCCAGAACTCCAAAGGAGCTACCCAAGGTGCTGAACCTATTTGGGGGTTAGGTTCAGCACCTTGGATAGCTCCTTCTGGCTGGTTCCGACTGAAACCCAGAGTGGATTTACAGCCCCACCGAAATCAGAGCCACCAGCCTCCACTGAACAGCCCTTGATAAGTATGATCCATCAGTTGGTGTAATCGCCTTTGAAGGCTCGTGGCCATCAGCACATGCCATGGCAGTGACCTTCCTGTGCTGGGTGAAGAATTCCTTCCCTCTCTTTTTCTCTGTCCTGAATCTACTGCCAATCAGTTTCACGGAATGACCCCGAGTTCTAATATCATGAGAGAAGGAGAGAAAAAAGCTTCACACTTTCCCCTTCCCAGTCCATTTGGTTCCGTTGATGAGAGGCTTCTGCCTTTCATAGTGTTTCAGCGCAGGCAGAAAATCCATTCCAAAGACCTCTTTGCACATTGCTTCTAATGCATAAAGAGATCTCTACGTTTAGGGCCTGTGGAAGAATGAAAGAAGACTAGGTGGCGAAACAGAATGTTTCTTATATGTACAGGACTAATTCTTTGTCTGCAGGGCTAATGTGAATGCAAAAGACAACTTCATGTGGACTCCTCTCCACCATGCATGCCATGCAGGGCAGCAGGATATTGCTGAACTGCTCGTTAATTCAGGGGCCACAATGGATGCTGTTTCAATCAACGATGGAACCCCATTAATGAGAGCTGTGGAGAGCAGTCGGCTCGACACTGTGCAGTATTTAATCAATGGTGGTGCTAAAGTTCAGATGGAAAACAGAAGAGGTAAACCTTTCCATTGCTACTAATTGCATCACTACTAATGGATGGTAAATAATACGACCTATATATTAGCTATAGAGAACAAGGGTTTTGCTAGCAATTATCTCTAGGTCTTATTAAAGAAAATTATGAACCTTTTTGGAATGGTCTTATTTTCAAACTAGAGTAGAAATGGATATTATTATTAACATTTCTATACCGCCCCATAGCTGAAGCTCTCTGGGAGGTTTACAAAAGTTAAAACATTAAAATACAATATTAAATGTTTAAAAACCATTTACATTAAAACCTATGGACAATATATGCAACAACATATAACTAAAAGCAACTTTGAACAAAAAACATTTTTTTAAAAAATCCAACAATAAAACACAGCTTAAAACAACACTGCGTAAAATAGTATACAAAAGAGGATTTGTTGCCTCTTTTACATTTACTTCTTTTTGATTTTATGTTTTTCAGATATAACTTTGCTTTTTACTTATTTTACTTATTTTAAGGGATGGACTAGTCTGTTTCAGTGTCATGCGTATTCCATCATAAATCTGTTCCATCCAATTTCTATATCAGTCTGCAAATTAAAAGACACACATGAAAGTTGCATTGATTTTCATGTATCTTTCCCCCTAACGTATGTATTTTGTTTGTAATTTTCCCTAATATATGCATGCTTGATTGCAACTTTCTCTAATATGTACATTTTGTACATCATTTTGGACCAGGAACTACATTGCAGGTTTCCGAGACGTGCACAAACCCAAGGCTGCGTTCCAATCCCCATATTAGAACAAATTAGAGCTTCCTTTAAAATGGGGACCAAATTAAATTCTTCCCCATCCCTACTTATACTTAATCATCTTGGTATGCATAAGCATTTAATGTCATGTGATGTCTTTAGAGCAAGCTTCATCCCCAAAGTATCTCTTTCCTTGCTTCTCACCCCACCCACCCTGCTTCTCGCGTGTTGCCGATTCACACATCCCTACTTTCAATATGCAAAGGCCGTTTTAATGTGGATGATTTAAGGCACGAGCCTGTGCATGCTTAGACAGAAAAAAAGTCTGACAACTCCAGGACTCCCCAGATAGCATGGCTGGCTGGGGAATGCTGGGAACTGTAGGACTTTTCTGTCTAAACATGCATAGGATTGTGCCCTTAATGCCATGAATGTTTACCAACGATGGCCTAGTTCTCCCTGAGGCAATCAACCTGCTTCTGGGCTGTACCGCTTCAGACTGGAGCAGGTGAATCTCGGAGCGGACCAGAAGTCAGTGTAGGGATTTGAGGAGGGCCATCCTGTGGTCAGAGCCATGCAGAAGTGAATTATTTGAGTGAGACCATTCTGGATAGAGGTGAAGAGGCCGAGGGATAACAGTGGAAGGCCAGAGAGGAGATGGTTGCAGCTATCAAGGCAGGTGATGACTGGAGTGCAAGCCTGGGTTTCGGCAAGGGCGCCATGTTCTTGCAGTGTTGCACAGGGAGAAGCTATAGCTTCCCAGCACTTAGCCATGTTCTCTCTTTAAACAGGACAAAATGCACTGGAAATTGCAAAGGCCTATGCTGACAGCCGGCTGATCCACTTCATTCAGGACACGCTGGACCGCTTGCCCAAGCCACCAGAAAGCAAAGGGGATAAGCAAAAGGGGAAAAAGGGGGGGAAGGCTAAAGCAACGGCACCCGCTCCGGCTCCCCCTAAGGCCAAGCCTGCACAGCCTGAATCGAAAGAGTCCGTGAAAGACGAGGTATGGGAATGAGGCTGTTCAACCTCCTCCTCAGCTTGAATAGCCCACCCGCCAAGAGAGATCAGCGGCCCCATCCTGGAGCACGGGGTTGAAGGGAGTACAGCGGAGGGCGTGTGGATTCCCAGTTCCCTCTCCCCCACCCACCCCGTGACCACCAAGGGCAAGCTTGGGCCCATCTCCTTTGCGGAGGGACCATGGCTTAGTGGCAGAGCACGAGCTTGGCCTGCACCATGTCCCTGACCGACTCCCCAGAATCTCCCGTTAAAAGCACGTCGGATAGCAGAGCTCAGAATAAGATGGCTGCCTGTGTTCTATGCACAGAGCCCAACTCCTTCCCCAAGGCAGCATCAAAGCAGGCATGCAACGTAATACAGTAGATCCAAATATGCGTTGGGTTTTTTTGCGGGGTTTTCAGTATCACGACAGCAGGAGGCTACTTATCAACGGGGGGGGGGGAGCGTTAGGGCAGGGGTGGAGAACCTCAGGCCTGCATGTCAAATCTGGCCCTCCTGGGCTCTCCCTCTGGCTCTCTGGGGTCCCCAGAGGGCCACGTCCCTTTTCCCAGCCACTGCACTCCCTCTGACTACCGATCGTTCAGGGGGTTCCCGGCTTTCACAGTTTTTCCCCACTCTGAAAGGTTGAAATGCCTCTCCTAAGGCCTAGTTACCGGCAGTGAGAGCTTCAGACTAAAATGTGCATGTACCTTCAGTGTTTTTGGCCTTTGGCCCTGCCTCCTCTTGGCTTTGGCCCTGCCTACCCCTGGGAGGCAGACTCTGAGAGCTTCTCCAGAATTGAATTTGATCCTCAGGCTGATTCCCCACCCTTGCTTTAGGAGACAGGAACACCAAAAAGTGCCTTATGCCAAGTCAGACACCTGGTCCATTTTCCTCAGGGCGGTCTACCCTGATTGTTAGCAGCTCTCCGGGGTTTCAGGCAGGCGTCTTCCCGGCCCTACCTGGAGACGCTGGGGATTGAACCTGGGACCTTCTGCATGCCAAGCGGGGGCTCTGCCACGCTCCCCCAGTCATTAGGAGGGGAATCAGTGTTCAAATTACAGGAAGTCCAGCCCCCTCGCCACCCCTCTGTCCCCAGATCTTTAGTGACGGCCACTTACTTACTGTTTGGGGGCCCGCTGATGTTGACATATCATTAGACACCTACATTGCAAAAAGACCTACTCATGATGATGTCATGAGACGTTTAAAATGCAAACATGATTGTGCAACTGATGGTGCCACATATGTTTAAGATTCCACAGCTGCTTGAACCAGTCACTGAGAACTCCCTCTTCGAAGACAAAAAGGAATCCCTCCGGGATAACGTCGTCCATTTGAATTCGCTGATAACCAGGGGAGCGACAAGGAAGCTTAACATCACTTTCACACCACAGAGAGTAAGTACAGCTTCGAAATATGACTAACGTGGTATTTTCGGCAAGCTCCTGCTTTTGTGGAACCGTCTTCACCGTTCACATGGGTGCCCGGCCGTTATTGAAATGAACCCTGTGAAAGATTGCTGGGACTAGTTCCAACCTTCCTGCAAGGTAGGACTGCTCTGGGACTAATTCCAACTCTCCCGCAAGATAGGACTGGCCAAACCCAGCCCTCCAGTCCCCCCAAATACCCTGTAGCTACCCTCTTAGGCCAAGAGGCACTGAAATTAGCACTGAGGTTATGCAGAGAAATCATACCAACTAAAGGTTGGATAAAGGCTTATTAAGGTAAAAATAAAGAGGTACAGGGAAAGGGAAGAATGGAAGTAGTAAGTTACACAAGAGGGTACAAAGCCAAATGACTCAGACATACACAGAGAGCTTTATAAGTGCACACCCAAGCAAAATAATAAAGTTTCCTGGCCTATCCTTAACATACCTAAGTATGGGTCTCCCAGGATTGCAACCAGCTGTCTGCTGGTCCAGAACCACCAGGATGAAGGGAGACACCAGGCCTCTACCTCAGCCCTCTTTTAGAGCCCAGCCCTGGCAACTCAGGGCAGATTTCCCTTAGCCGGTCACCAGCTCAGCCCCTGGGTGGACCGGGCTTGCCTCCAAGAGGCTGGAACTCCCCACCAACTCCAGCTGTTGTCACTCCCCAATTAACAGGGACTGTGCCTGGCCTTGAGCAAAGGGCCAGGGAGCCTCTATATAACATGCAGTCCAAGGTGGTTGCGTTAGATGGGACAACACGGCCTAATCTCAGGATAGAAAACAGGCCATCATTCTTGACAAACCCCATTATAACCCCCTGCATTGAGCAGGGGGTTGGACTCGATGGCCTTGTAGGCCCCTTCCAACCCTACTATTCTATGATTCTATGATTCTATAACCATTCCAAATGTGGAGCAATCGGAATTCCCTGTGTCCTTTCTGTAGCCTCATGTCAGCATTTCACCCTATATAAATGCCATCCCCATTTATTCCAGCTTGTGCTGATCAGGACAGTCCAGAATTCCATGATCACAAGGCCATTTCTATATTTATTTATTTAAAATATTTCTTGGCCGCCTTTCAGAGCAGAAGCCCTCCCAAGGCGACTTACAACAATAAAATACATAGAAACAATTAAAATATTAAAAGTAACAAAAATGTAAAAACAATAAAAGCCAACAATAAACAATTGAAACCAACAATAAAACCAACAATGATGTTAGCAGCAGCAACAGTAGCAGCCATATCAGTAGAAGGCCAAGGTAAAATAATGTGTTTTCAAGGTCTTCTTAAAAGACTGCAATGAGGGAGTATGGCGGACCTCCAATGGCAGCTTGTTCCAAAGATGTGGGGCCACTGCAGAGAAGGCCCTCTCACATGTGTTTACCCACCTGACTGCTCTCACAGGTGGGCAAATGAGAAGGGCCTCTGTTTCTGATCTTAAAGTATGGGCAGGCTGATATGGATGTAGACAGACCTTCAAGTAACTTGGTCCCAAACCATTTAAGACTTTAAAGGTCAAAAACTGCACTTTGAATTGGGCTCAGAAATGCACCGGTAATGAGTGCAGCTGGCGCAGTATAGGCATTATATGATCGAATTGGCTCGCCCCCACCAATACTTGGGTGGCCGCATTCGCACAAGCTGGAGTTTCTGCACCATCCTCAAAGGCAGCCCCATGTATAGCGCATCACAGTGGTCCAGCCTGGACGTGACTAATGCATGGAAAACTAAGGCAAGGTCCGTCCTCTCCAGATAGGGCCACAGTTGGCATACCAGCCTAAGCTGGTAAAAAGCGCTCCTGGACACGGCAGCCACCTGGGCTTCCCCAGTTAGCTCAGAGTCCAGGAGGACTCAGGGGGACTGCAACCCCATCTAAGACCAGTTGTAAAGATAGTGAGACCATGCCATTGTGGTACAGAATTAAGAACTTCAGGACTGATACCACAGTCTTTGTAGGCCAGGGTATAGAACCTCAGGCCCAGGGGCCAAATCCAGTCCTCATGGGGTCCTAATACAGCCTTCCACGGTTCCCCAGATGGCCATACCCCTTCCCCTGACCACCAACTGTTGGGTGGTTTCCTGGCTTTTGTGCTGTTTTCCTCCATTCTAAAAGGTTGAAATGCTGGTATTTTTTGTATGTTGGCCCCACTATGTTTGCCTTCTGCCCTACCCATCACTGGAATGTGGCCCCCCAAGTGCTTCTCTGAAATGGAATTGGACCCTTGGTCTGAAAGAGGTTCAACACTTCTGTTACAGACCAAGGGGTGGTCCAGTAGCTGCCTGCAAGCCAAATCTGGACCACAAATAAATTTTAACTGGCCCATGGCAGCCGTGCCAAGACGTGGCAGAATCGTTTTTGTTAGTGCTTCCAGATGGAGGGCTCCCAACCCTCAAAAGGCATTGTGAAGCTATCCTGTCTTTTTTTTTTTCTTGATAGATTTTTTTCTGCTAAGAAAAGCACAGGAGGGCTCTAAATGGAAGACATCCGACCTCCCGTAAAATTCCATGAATTTTACGGGAGCAGTGCGACTGCTCAGTAAAAGCCTCATCTGGAAGCAGCCTTTCTCCTTGTTCCACTTGTTGGGAAAAGAAATTCCACCACAATATTTACAAGATATTGTATTCATGAACATTTATTTGGGGAATTTATAAGTGATGCCCCAGCTATGCCTGTGGGCTTATGCTCCATAATTCTGAACAATGTGATCAATGGGAGGTGATCAATGCCTCATTGTGAGAGACAGTGGCCCCTGGCCACCTGAAAGAGGAGGCAATAAGACCACTCCTGAAGAAACCCTCCCTGGACCAGAAAATCTTAATAACTTTAGGCCAGTGGCAAATGTTCCTTTCCTAGGCAAGTTCCTTCAGACGATAGTTGCCAACCAGCTCCAGATGCTCTTGGATGAGACTGATTATCTGGATCCATTTCAGGCTGCGTTTTGGAACAGAAACAGCCTTGGTTGCCCTCTTGGGAGAGAGACAGAGGGAGTGTGACCTTGTTGATTCTTCTTTGTCTAGACCCCCAATTTTCTAGCAGTAGCAACAACTGAAAACTAAAGCCTCCCTCCCCCCAGCAAACTTAGGTTACTGAAAATGAATGCTGGGGGTGGGGTGGGGGGAGTAAACCAGGACCAGATTTTTGTGTGAAAGGATTTGTGAGCTTAGTTCTGGTACTGATCATAAATTCCTGGGCTGAGCATGTGCTTAGAGGGCACCCTGTTCTTTAATTCTTAGTGTTATGCCACTGTTTTGCATCTGGGTGTGGTTGGTGGACCTCACAGCTCTAGTGAAAAGCAAGGTAGATCCCACAAGCCTGAGGTCTACCCAGTCCTGCTCTGGATGGACAGTCATTTTGATAAATTATTGTAACACTGTGCTTGGCTTCTCTAAGAAATGCAGGTAAGTATAGCCTATTCGATAGATCATACTGCATCTCAATTGTTGATTTCTTTTCCCCTCCCCCTAAGACGTGGAGTCCAGAAGCGACGACAAAAGATCTTCTAAGAAAGAGGGAGTTGCGTCGGCAGCGTTTCACTTATGAGGTGGATTTTGAAGACTTTATGATGCCATTTAAGAGGAACTTTATGGAGAAAGCCCGTGCACTACAACAGGGCATTGCCTTGCATTAATCGTTGTGCAATTTCTGCATGGATGTTTTGGAAGAAACGAACCCAATCTCAGGAGAAATGTCTTTGAGAGGCCATAATCATGTTATCCCTCATTGTGATAAAAGTTTTACTTCATTCCTTTAGTTGCATAATTTCAGTACAGTGCATGCTTGAACCTGGGAGGACCTCTGTGACTTGCCTAAAAATTGACAATGAATCCATCTTTTCCTTTTAGCAGCAAGGTTAATGTACGATGCATGCAGTTTACGGTGCAGTTACCTGACTGCATTGCAATTGACTTTTGATTGCCCTCTCCCAGACCTTAATCCATCTCATGGCTTAGAAAATAGACTCTATCCTGCTACAGAACCTTGAAGCCAATTATTTCCAGGTGCTATAAATATCCTTTGCACTGAGCAGTGTGGCAGATACTTTAAATCTAGGGCAGCTGTAGGATTTGTGCAAATCCACAGAAATGTGCCTTTGAGAAAAATGTCCTGATGCCAATGATGATGTCTTGGTCTTTTTTCCATGTGGGTACGTTTAGGATGGGAAGGTGCTTGGCTTGTACATAATACAGACACAAAGTAGAAGAGTGATCCGGGGCTCCCTAGCTTCAGTTTTGACTATGTCCCTCATCCAGATATTCAAAAAGAAAAAGGGAAAGTTATGGTTTACCAAGGAAAGGAGATGGCAACTACCAAGGATGAAATCAAATCCTGAAAAGGTTCCTCTTAGTATATGTGTATGTGGGTGTGTATAAATAAATAAAAACATGCACCATAGGCTTGTTAGCTGAGCAATGCTAAGCGTTGTTGTATTTAGCCACGTTCTGTTGCACGTGGTGACTGGGTTCTTACATAATGCTAACCCATGCTGTTGAATTCTGGCTTGTGATGTGTGAATGAGGCTGCACTAACAAACCATAGTTACTTAAATACAAACAATTCAGAAAAAGAACCCATGGTTGTTGGGTTGTGAACTCTGGGTTGTTTAAACCATGTGTTGTTGTTACATATGAACCAAGAACCTTGGATTATTCAGGGTTGTTTTGCCAGGCTACAGAGGCAGTGAGCAAGATTGGTTAAAAAACAAAACAAAACAGCAGTTGTTCTTCATGCCAGTACAACAGAGCTGCAAAGGCATTGGGATACTGGGAGGGAGTGGGCAAAGGAGGAAGGAAACAACCCAGGGATTGAGAAAGCAAACCACATTTTGTTTGATTGTCTGCCGGACAGACCATGGGCAGGGTAACAAACCATGGGGGTTAGCATCATGTGTGAACCAGGTTGGTGAGTGACAGTTGTCTCTGGATATGTTTCCACTGTTTCCCCAGCTTAAGGGCGATACAGGAGCAGGAGCAAACTGAGGTTTCATCTGCACGCTGTCTGTCTCTGCCATTCTTGACAGTGTTTTTACTTACTGCAGGCAACTAGAAGGGTGGCTAAATACTGAGAAGTTTAGCAATAACTCAGCTCACCTAAAGATCCTAGAGTGCATTGTTATATATACATTAAGAAGGAGAAATCCATGACAGGTAGGACTGCCCTCAGTCTTAAGCGTTCCCTTTACCAGGTGAGAGGGGGCGTAGTGGTGTGATATGAAAGCTTCCTCGCTGTGTGTGTGTGTGTGTGCGTATACCCACTTCCTTTTGGCTGGGAAAACATGCAGACAGAGGGTATCCCATCCCAGATCTTTCCTTGCCTTCTGGCTTTAAACCCAAATGGTGGAAAACCATTAGGAATTCAGTGGCAGAGCACCTGCTTTGCATGCAGAATGTCCCAGATTCGATCCCCAGCATCTCCAGGTAGGGCTAGGAAAAATTCCTGCCTGAAACCCTGGAGAGCCACTGCCAATCAGTGTTGACAATACTGGGCTAGATAGACCCACAGTCTGACCCAGTGTAAGGAACCTTCAGATATTTCTAGCACTGTGCTGTACAGCAGCAACAACGATAGTTGTCCATGCTGGATTCCTAGATAATTTCTAGTTTAAATATTATGAAATGGACAGCAGGCCTATTAGCTTTTCTAATAGCAGCAGTTTACATTCTGTTCAGTCCTACTGAATCACCAGAGTCCACAGTGAACACCCCAAAAGAGCCTACAGTGCATTTTATATATATGAACTTTTGTTTCGATGGGAGGGGGTGGGGGGGCTAATACCAGAAATACAAATACTACAGATATTAACCAAGTCCTAGTGTGGAGCTTTATTATATCACACCTGGGCTTTGTGACCAATAGAGCAAAATCCATATCGGGAGAATCATGGGAGGAAAGATGAGTACATGCATGCACAAGTGTTAGCTGGATCAAACATTTGACAGAGCAATCCTATAGTCCCTGGGAGAGCATCCATGTGCCATAGGCAGTGGTACATGGAGGCTGGTGGCTCTGATGTCAGTGGGGCAGTGAATCTGCTCTGGGTTACGGGGGATAGGGTTCAGCACACTGGATAGCTCCTTTAGGGTTCTGACTGAAACCCAGAGTGGATTCACTGCCCCATGACATTGGAGCCACCAGCCTCCACTGACCATAAGATGTAGCAGATTTCTCCTCCTGCAGCCATAGATACTACTGTGACCTTGGGAGGGGGAATCCCTTCCCCTCTCACCCCTTGCGGCTACCACAGTAAGTTTCATTGTGGCTTCTTTTCCACAAAAAAAGAAACTTTTGCAAACTTGCAAACTTGGAAGAGGGGTGGGGAAGGAACAGAGAGAACATGGGTTCACAAGCCTCCCAGTTCCTGGCCATGCTGCCAGGTAAGCCGGCAATCTGATGGGCTCAGAGGCCCATCCAACTAAAACTAGCTGAGCTGACAGGAGAAACGGGGGGTATTTTTGCCTCTGTCGTTCCTCCCTCCCTCCCTGGCAGGGCATAGGATAGAAAGAGGGCTCTGATCTCGGAGCCTTCTCTCTATAAAGTGGCAGCCCCTCAGGACTACTCTTTTAGTAAGCTATTTGAAGGGAGAATTATATCTCCTGCACACTGTTTTTGTTCCACCTTGTCTTGTTTTTGATCCATGCAGAACCTCTGCAATATAATTCTTTCTAAAATTCCTGTTATTAATTTGGAGCTTGCATTAGAAACCACTTACCAGCGGTAGGATGTCGGTATCATTTTTAACTGGATTTCTTGCCACTAAAAAAGGATTTCGGTTGAGCTGCTTTATTGCTGGTTTAAAATGAGAGGGCCCCACACACATTGCTTTAATAACCACTCTTGGCAAGTGAGATTTGCTGGCAGAGGGTGTCGGACGTTCCCTGTGGAGAAGTCAGGAATAGGGTTTTATGCTTTTCACAACTGAGCTACGATGTCTTCTGCACTGACCTGTCATGAGATCAACATACCCATAAGTATTGTTTCAGCTTCCAAATCTATTTCAAGATCAAATGTCCTTATTTTGCTCGCTGCACATGTTGTATGAATCTTCATTATTGTTCAAAACCTATTGTTTGTTCTCTGCCATCTAATCTCTCTAATTCTCTGTTGTGCTATATATTCCTGATTTGGGGCTGAAACTATTTTTTTACATCATTGAGGTTACAAGACTGAATGAGATGTCAATCACAGTGTGAAGCAGGACAACTGTGAACTTCTTTTTAAAAAAGCCATACAATTATATAAAGCCATGGGGAATTGCTGCATTGAATGCTGTGTATTTTCTGGGGGAATTCATATTAAAATAATATAGTTCAATCTGGAAAGAATTATAATAATTATTATTATTATTATTATTATTATTATTATTAATAGGATTGTACTCTTAATCATTCTTTTATCCGCCCTAGATGGCATCTGAGGGGCCACTGGAAGTTGGGGATTTCCCCCTCCTAAGCTGTACACAGAACTTTGACCTCAGAGAGGGGAATCCGAGTGGGGATTCCCTGCCTGGGGGGCTGTCCCTTTCCTGAGGTTGAAGCTCAGACCTCAGGAAGGAGAAGAAGAGGGAGGGATGGATGTGCCAGTGAGTGAGGAGAGGAGAGGCTGTGGATCTGCTTGGAGGCCCATCTAGCATAAACTACTGCAGAGGAAGACGGACAGGCTAAAAAGAGTCTGATACTACTCCTGCACTGCCAGCAAGAGCCCAGCAGGGCATAGGATGATCGAAGCCTCCGATATTAGAGGCTTCCATCATTTGAGTATCAATCCCATAGGATTGCGCCCTAAAGAAACAAAAGGCGACTGTTGACAGTTGGAGGTGTGTAACTTCATAAGTGCAGAGGAGATATATCTTCCCCCTTTTTCATAAAGTATGACAGTGGTTATACAGTGGAAGAATAAGTTCAATATACAAGACCACTTTTTGATAGGTTATTCATCAAAGCTTTCCCAACTGGCAATCACTGGCAATCACTGAAAGAGTTCAGTGATGGAACAGCTTGCCCAGGAAGGCAGTAACATCTCTTTTGCCAGTTTATGTTGTTGCTTCTGACAGGAATGGGCTAAATCTAGGGATTTCTGCAATTGCTAAAGGTTGCGAGAAATGGGACCATCCTTGAAATCCCATTCAGTTCCAAGCTAGGAACCAGCTGAGCACTGGGGTGTGGATGTGAGGAGTTCAATGTGGAAAACACTGGCTTGGGTAAATTATGTGTGCTTCACATTCCCCTGTAGTCAACAAGATTTGCTTTATACTGCAAAGCAAAAACTATGAATAAGAAATAATAATGTTGGCAAATCTGTGTGTGTGTTTTTAAGGTTTTTATTTGTCTTCCCTTTGGGACATGTTGAAACCAAAATCAGAAATAAGTATCCTAAACCAAGTGCATTAAACCAAAGAAAGGATTGGCAGTGTCCTCACTGGTAGTTCTTTATCTTGCCTAGTCTTTCTTGAAAACATGGTGCATGTATCCATTGTTGCCCATCTCAGATGGTGGTTAGGGTGCTGCCCCCTTGGGGAGTTCTCTGTGGTGCTCAGAGGGGGCCGTTGCAAGGGGAATGGGAGGGAAAACACATGTACCTGTGGATGATCTGTCACCAAAGTTTTTTGGCGCTCTTGTCACTATGATGACTAAAGCCTGGGACTGGCAAAGACATTCTTTTGATAGATTACTACACAGTGGGGCTGCATATGAAGTCATCTGTAGCCATCACTGCAGACATAGCGGCTTGGGAAACCGTCAGTCTTTGAGGCAATGAAGAAGTGGTTAGGAAGATAGTTACAGCCACATATGGATCAGCCCCCAATCTATCCAGTGTCACATACTGCTCTCGACTGGAGCAACGCATAACTGAATAAGCTACATTCTGCCCTTCTAACATTGACACAGAGTAGACCAGAAATGGTGCATGTGTGGCTTTCTAGAAGTTGCTGCACTGCAGCTCCCACCCTCTTCCATTTGCTGTGCTTGCAAGGGCGGAATTTTGTATCTCCATTTACATAAACGATATACATTCCTGTAGTGATAGTTTGCATGCCTGTGCATTCTAAGGGGTCTGTTTACATTAATACTTAGCTTGTAGAGCCCTGGACACATTTGGATAGTGTTCTTAAAGATTCATTTCACATTTTGAGTCATTTTTGGTCACGTTCTCTCCCAAGATAGTATCATCCCGCTGCCCTTTGCAGAACAGTTTCTTATTTGAATTTATGTATTTGAAAATATTTTTAACCCGCCTTTAAGTTTAGACCTCTCTCAAGGTGGATAAAAAGATAAAGATAAAATAAAAATATAAGATAAAAAACATCTAAATGCATACAAATTGGCAATAAATAAATATACATTAATATACTATAAACCACTATAAAAACAGATTCCACCAATAAAACCTGCAGCCCACAGTTTAGGGGAAGGCCAGCAAAAACAAGTGGGTCTCCAGAGCCTTCCTGAAGACAAGGAAAGAAGGGGCCTGACAAACCCCTCATAGAAGCTGATTTTAGAGGTGTAGGGCCACCGCCATAAAGGCCCTCACCAGCTTAACCACCGTTGCTTGCAGGCAAATGAGAAGGGCCTCTGTTGATGACTTCATAGTGTGGGCAGGCTGGTACAGGAAAAGGTCGTCCTTCAAGTAACTTTGGCCCAAACCATTTAACGCTTTAAAGCTTAAAAAAACAGCACTTTAAATTGGGCTTGGAAATGCGCTGGCAACCAGTGCAGCTGGCACACTACCAGGGTCAAATGATCAGACCGCCTAGCCATGATCAAACCACACAACTTTGAAGAATATTCACTCCCTCTTGCCAGTCCTGAAAGGTGCATCAGCCTCCATCCATCCACCATTTCTTTTCTTAACATGAAGCAGTGAGCACGATATTTTTCCCCTTCCCTGCCCTTGGTTTCATTCAATTTATTCTTTCTTTCACACCTCTCTGTGTTCTTGAGGCAACTTACAGTCTTACACATGACAGTTGCAGGATTCAAACTAGGGGGAGCGGAGGCCAAGTTCCATTGCTCAATAAAATGATGCAAATGATATTTCAAAGTCAGACTGTGTTTATGATGAAACTGGTTGAAAAGGTTCAGAATTACATCATTACCCGAAAGAAAGAAAGACAGACAGACAGACAGAAAGAAACCCCCCAACACTTGTAGTTACCTAATGCTGATTCCAATTTGCCAGTTTTCCCCAGCCTGGTGCCTTACAGATATTTTGGACTACAACTTCCAGGATTCCTTACTATAATTATATATGATAATTATATCAGCTTCCACCCATAGCTGATGGAGTTTTGGGCTCTGATAGGGAAAGCTTTTGGCATTTGGTATAAATCCACCAACACGCTGAGGTATATCTCCTTAAGGACTATTGGTGCTTTGTTGCCATCATAATTAACAAATTACACTTCCTTGGATAATCCCCCCCCACACACACACAAATTAGAATAACTGTTAAAGCAGGGATAGGGAGTCTATGGCCCTCCAGGTGTTATTGGACTCCAGGTCCCATCAGCCTCAACCAGCATGGCCAATGGTCAGGGATGATTGGAGTTGGAGTCTGACAACATCTGGAGGGTCAGGATGACGTTAAAGCAATGTCATCCTGACACGTGCAAGTTTTGAATTGCCTTGCCTTCAACCTTTGGACAAGGCCACCAAATGTGGCAAAGGTCTGCATTGTTAAAATTACATGTCCAACCACTGAAAATGAATCCCTTGCCAATTGTTGATCACTTGGTCTAAATGACAGTAATAATGGCAGTTATGATTATGGTAAGATTGATGATTCCATTTATATCAGGGCTGGGAAACTTCAGGAGGTCTGGGGCCATTTTTCCCTTTGGAAACCCCCCCCCCCATGGGCCACAGTTGACTTGAAAAGCAATCAAAAGTATTTTTTCAGAAGGATTGTCATCCATAGCTGCTATGGGGTGCCCAAAGGGTCAAATTTAGCTTGCTTGCAAGCTAAATCAGACCTTTTTGATGCTACAGGCACCATTTTTTCCTTGATTCCCCCACCCCCCAGAGTGACAGGGGTTGCACGCGGTCCATGGGCCACATGTTGCTCACCCCTTATCTGTATGGTGTTGTGGATTGTTTGAAGTAAGTCACCAACAGAATTTCAGTAATGCTGTAATGTAGGCCACTATTATTATTTCCATAGTGTAGATGGGGAGTGGGCAGGTGGGGATTTGAGGCTAAGTGAACAGTGACTTCCTCAGGCCATCTAGTAAATTAACCGTGACTGAGGTAAAATTTGAACCACGGACTTTTAAGCTCACATTATTCGCTGCCACAGGCCTAGGGGCAAAGTGAGGCAATTGCCTCAGGCAGCCGATGTGTGTGTGTGTGTGTGTGTGTGTAACGGCAGCAAGGTGTTGGAGGACAGAGCTGTGTGTGCCATGTGGCCTGCCCTCCAGCTCCCCCCAGACTAGTCTGCTGCCTTCAGGTGCTGTCCAACTTCCAGTCCACTTGGCTTCTGTACATGGAACGGGGAAGGGACATCGTGTCCTTTGCCTCAGGAAGCAAAATGTCTTGGGGGCCTGCCCTGCGCAGTTCCCACCAGTTTATAATGTTAGGGATTAACATCTGTCTCATTTTGCACTGATACTTTTTTTTAGAACTTCATCTTTTTATGTTTGTCATTAAAGTGTAAAAGTGTTATGTAAATGCTAACAGTTATTCCAAAGCCTTTTTCAGACTCTCCAGTGTCCTTAATTATCTGCTTTTGTCCTGCTTCACTGCTGTTCTGCAACTTACTCAAGACCATTAAGTTAGCATTGATTGCATTGTTTTCTCCCCTGTGATTTCTCTCTTTTACTTACAGCTCCCTTTCTGTGGTCTGCTGGTGTTTCGAAGCCTCAGGATAGATCAGCCTTCCCCAACATGGTGCCCTTCAGAGGTTTTGGACTACAATTCCCATCAGCCCCAGCCATCAGGCTAAAGGTCAGGAAGGATGGGAGCTGTGGTCCAGAATATCAGGAGGGCACCAGGCTGAGGGATGGCCATCAGTCTATAGAGCTTGACAGCGCTCAGCAGAAGTCCAAAATTCATTACCACATGGATTGACTGTAGGGTCAACAGTGACATATCAGACATGCTAATGGATCAGTGGCAGAGAGCACAGGCATTTGTATATCTCTTGGCTCTCATTTAGTAGGACTGGGAAATACTCCCCATTGCTCAGGACTCTGAAGATTTATTGCCAGCCAAAATAGACCGTGATGCACCAAGTGGCTGGGAATTTCATTCGGTTACAAGGAAAGCTTCAGGGAATGCAAATGAATTGGATTCTCCTTCATCAAAAATACTATCTTATTACAAATTTGCCTCCACCCCACAGGGACTAAAAAAAAAAGGAGTGGGGAGCTCGATTGGTGTCAATAGAGGGATTTTTTTTCCTTAGCCCCCACAAGGAAGGAGGGATTGGGGGGAGTGGCTGGGTGGGAAGGTTTAAACCTCCCCATCCAGACTGGGCCCCACATGCTTACACTAAGGCAAACAAAATGGTGAGGATCAGCTCAGTGCCGGCTCCAGGTTTTTGAGGGCCCTTGGGGAAGACACTCTCAATGGGTGCCCTCCCTCAGTGAGTCTACGGTCTCACCGCCATCATCACCAGCTCTTTCTCATCATTACTACCACTTGCTTGCATGAAAGGCGGAGAGCCAGTGAGCAAGTAGGCAGGAGCATCTACTGCTCCTCCTTCCCATCACCACCATTGCCTGGGCCAGAGCAAGTGGCAGATGAACAAGCAGGCTGCAATGGTGAAGAGGAGGATCATGTCCAGGGGTTGTCAATGGGCCCCCGCTGGGTTGTGGGCCCTTGACGGGTGCCTGATGATGCCTACCCTTAATACCAGCCTTGGATCAGCTGCATGCTATGGGTAGTATCCAATATCAGTCCTATGTAGAGTAGACCCATTTAAATGAGTGAGACTTAAATTAGTCACAACTAAATTACATCCCATTCATTTCAGTGGGTCTGCTCTATGTAGGACTAGCATTGGATATCACCCTATGTATTTAATTTAGTATGTAGTTTAGTCCTTGGTTGCTAAAATTCAACTTTAGCTGGCTAGCGAATGAGGCTTCTCATCTGGCAGAGTTGCGTGTTTTGGTGGGAAAGTTGGTGTACATCTACAACCTAATTTGCCCTGAGCAGCCAGGTTTGCATTAGCTCACCCCTTTCAGGCAAAATAGAACCTTTTGGAGCCAAGATGCTAAGGAAACTCTTAAAATGGTGGCTCGTGGAACCTTGCTTTCCTGGCAACAGGGGGAAAATGGTAAATTCTCACCTCTTCCTTGGCACACACCCAGTGCAAATGGAAATAAATGGTTAGGCTACCATTGTTAAAAGTGTGTGTTTCTTCATGGGCACTGTGGCAATGGAACAAATTAATATTAACAAGAGGTGCCCTTATAAACATCAGTCGTATTAGCCTCCCCTTACTCAAAGGGTTGCCAAGGGATATTGCTCCAAAGGACAAAGGCAGTCAAACCATGCAATCAGTCCTAAGGGGATCTATAAAGAAAAACAAGACAAGGAGTCTGCTCACATTAACCTTTGCTTCTCCTACAATACAATTGACTTCATGGGAAAGAATCTTTCACCAGATCTCATAAAAAAAATTCTGCGGGGAGGATGGACAAGGAATGCAAAGCTGGAAACATTGCTAGCAGTTGTTTCAATGGAGCAGTGGTGAGCAGTGGTTGCATTATGGGGGGGCAGATAAGGGGGTCCTAAATGAAATCCACAAGCCCCATCCTGTAACTTGCACCAATTTTAGCCAAATCATGCCCTCCCCCAACACCTTTTAAATTGAGAGAGCAGAACCTCAGGGACAGGGTCCCAATCTCGCCCTCTGGGGATTCCAAGCCACCCCTTTGGGGTTCCCCAGAAGGCCCCTCCCCATCCCTGGCTCCACCCGCTTTCCCCCCAACCACTGATTGGTGCTTTCCCAGCTGTTGCGTGTCATCCCCCCCAAATTCTAAAAGGTTGGAATACTGCTCCTAAGGCTTGGTTACTGGCAGGAAGAGTTTTAAGTTAAAATATTCTGACAAGTGGGTTTTTTTTCTCTCCCCCCACCCCTTTTGTGGTTCTCCTGATTAGAGGTGGACAGTTTGGTTCTGGCCTAGTTTCAACACTCATTCTCTGCCCTGAAAAGCAGAGCTTCAGAATGCAACGGATGGAATGTGTGCCGAAATGTGTGAAATCACTCAGTTACAACGTATTCATAAGTCCAGTTCTATCACCTGTGGCCTGAATTGAGATGATGTCTTTTTAAAATCCCCCTACTGGTGTTAATTAGCTTACTAATGCCAGGATGTTCGTGTTATCCTCGATGTGGCTTTCTGAATGGTCCCTGGTGACTATTTTACATACATGTAAGCTTTAACGAAATATCACAGTCTGTATTATTTACATTTCATTTCTCTATGACCTCAGTGCTTACAATTGTACACCTTCCTGGAATCTCATGTAATGAAGAGCAGCATAGAAATGTTATACATACATACATACAGTATGCCCTTCCTTGCCCCTTAACCATAACTTGTCCACTTAGGATAACATGCTTGTGATGAAATTAAAATGGATTCTAGTCCGCTAAGGCTGCAGTCCTATGACCCCTGGGAGGACATCCCAGGAGCCATAGGATATATTGGATCTCCCACTCCAAGAGTGGAGAGAACAGTCCACCCTCAAAGGGGAGAGCCAACCTCATATTACCTCTCCCAGGCTCCATGAAAGCAGCCGTTCCCCTTAACTCCACAATGTCAGAGCTCCAGTGCTGAGGGAAGTATAAAGGGGGTAGATTGGGGGTGTGGTGTGGGTCTCTGACCATGACCCCAACATGGAGGAAATTTACACAGCCCTCCTGGGACTGGAAGGAAGGAACCCAACCACCCTGCAAACTGGAAGGAAAGGGGGAGAGCACCACTCCTTGCCTTGTCAACAAGAGCCTGTCAGGGCTTTGGATATATCCAACGTTGGAGCACTCCAACACTTCAGTTAGGGTTGCCCTGTTCAGCTTATGCCACAATAAATGTGTTAGTCTTTAAGGTGTCAGAAGATTTTTTGCCGTTTTTGCCAAAATTACTTCCACCGTACTTTAGTACAGGGGCAGGCAACCTCTTTAGTATGAGGCTGGACTAAGCTAGTGGGCTAGATGATGCCACAGGGGTAGGGAGCCACCCGGAAGCCCTCCCATCCCATGACATCATCTAGTTCCACCCACTTTTTAAAGTTTTCTCTACACAGAATGAGGCACCAAGCTCTGTGCCTCTGTCTGCAGGGAGAAAGGGTCACAACGTGTGCATGCAGGAGATGGCTTGAGCATCTCCTTCCCGTGCTGCTTGTGTCCCAATTGGGGTGTGAGTGGTGCAGAAAGGGACTTGGCAGGTGCTTGCAGGACCATCTTTAAAATGAATCTCGAAGCATCTCAACTTTTGTATGGAGAAATATATACAGTTTGTTCAAAATGACAATTACTTTGGAACGAAGTGATTTCTTTGCTGGCAGTAGGGTAACAGCCCTGTAACATTTTACTGTGGCTCTGTCAATACATCTCTTACATCCTTTATCTACTTTGCACCATGATTTATAAAGGTAGCCCAATAGTCTTCTGAGTTTTGCACTGCCACTTTAAACAATATTGTTACATTCTCTCACCTTTCCCTGTTGTACAAGATAATCAAGAGCTGGAGGCACACATTTATTTATTCGTGTATAGAGAAGCATATAAAAGTCTTCCTAACGACATCTGTTTGAGATGTGGTGATGCAAACACATTAACTCACCATGTTCTTGCATATTGTTTGGAAAAATGAGCAGCAAATTAAGTGCTTCTTTATCTGGTTTGGCATGTAGTTCTGTTTCCTATCAAAGCTTCAGCTTAATTTAATCAGCAAACATTAATGGAGTAATGAATTGTCCAGGTTATTTCTTTTGTTATTGTAAATAAATATCTATGGTGCATACAGCCAGACACAATTTGAGGATTGAGCACACTGTAGAAGTGAACTCATTCATTTAGACATATGATCATCTCTCTTAGATTGCACGCAAGGGGAATCAGTTCTGTGTTTTTACAGGAGAGGCTGGCTGGACACAGCATTGATTGGCTGGAAACAGGTGATGTCACTAGCTCATCTTCTTCCCAAGCAGTTTTTCAACATTTTAAAAAATGGACTCTGCTTTAAAAACAAATAGGAATGAATATATCAGAGCTCTTGTGAATGCCCAATCCTTTTGCTGCCCCATTTGCACATGGCAAAAATCAGACTTCGGGGATGCAGGGATCATTTAAGTGATTTCAGTGTGGTGTCTGATACTACTCATAAGAACATTAAGAGAGCCTTGCTGGAACAGACCAAAGGCCTATCTAATCCAGCATTCACTTTCCTACCAAGAAGGTGCCAGTGAAAACCCCTGTACCCTTCCTCTGCTTTGAAATGTGTCCCATTGTAGAAGCGTCCCAGTGACAAACCTGGCCATACTGCAGCCTCCTTAGGTTTTGACTACTAATTTGTCTAGCAATTTGCCTACTTCTAATTTCAGCAAGTAATGCCAATTTCACTTCAAATGAGAATGTGTTTACCTGTGCAACATCTGAAGCTGATTTTCCCATTATCACTTCAGAGGGGTTTGTTCTTTTTTTTGTTCAAGATCTGTAGCTACAGATCAGCCATGGTCAATTATCAGGTGGGATGACAGGGACGTTACTCTTGCAGATCAAAGAACATGAAAGATGCTGTGTAAAAAGACTAAACATAAAAAGATGAATGGGTGATGGGAATAATCAAATATTCAAATGTGTGTGTGTATGTGTGTGATAGCAAGTTGTGAGTTCAGTTTTTGTACTTGTAATTTATTTCCAAAACTTCTCATTTTGATGTGTTTTTAAGGCTGCAATCCTATGCACACATCCCTGGGAGTAAATCCCGTTGAGCATAATTGGATTTATTTTAATCCATAGTTGGATTTTTTTTTAAAAAAAGTTTCTTACATCATCATTTTATTTGTGATTCCTATTTACTGCAGGTTTTGATGTTTTGGAAATCCTGAGACTTGAATTTGTAAATATTATATGTGTGCATATATATCATAGTGCAATATCTTAATATAATCTACAGTAATGTGTTGCTTGCTACCAGGGAGAAGTAAATCTGATGAGCGAGTTCTAGTTTTAAGATCCACAAAGCAATGCAATTTAGTAGAATGAAATTACTAAAGATAACTTCAAGTTTGTGTATATAACAAACTTGCAACCAGAGCTGGCTCCAGATTTTTAAGAGGCAAGATAAAAGGCAAGAAGCTCAATGGACCCTCCTAATCCCACCTTGCTCCTAGAAAAATGGGGGGAAAAGAAAAAGAAAACTCATGCATGGGTGGAAGAGTAGAGCTCTTAACGTTTACACTTATGTTTACACTAGCAGCCAACATGGCAGTGGGGAATCAATGGTGGGCCCAGCAGCACTACAGTGGTTGGTCTGGAGAACCCTGTTAGCCGCTGTCCTGCTGTTGCAAATGCCACAGAGAGAGAGCGGCTGATGGGACTCTCTGGAGCAGCTGCCTGTCCTCTGTTTTGCTCTGAGGGGGATCCTCAACAGAGTGAAACAGGGTGGCCAGCTGCTGAGGGTGGGCAGGCTGTACAAGCCAGAGGGTGGGTGGGCTCTCTAGTCGGCTGGAGGAAGCAGCTGATGTGGCTCTTTGGAGAGCTAGCCATGCCCAAATGCTTGGCTCTGAGAGGGTCCTTCCTCAGAGCCATGAGTTGTGGGAGGGGTGTCCCTGGAGATTGCCTGTACCATGGACAATCTCCTGGGACACTCCTCCCACAACGCCTGGCTCTGAGGAAGGTCCTCTCAGAACCAGGCATTTGGGCCTGACTGGTTCTCTGAAGAGCTGAACCTGGTGCTTTCTCTGGCCGACATGGCTCTCCAGACGGCAAGTGCCGGCAATAGGTTGGGATGGGGGCATGGAGCGTCAGGCGCTGCTGACCATGCACAATTATAACTCGGCATTTGTGAAGATTCGAAGTCGATGGCTCATTCAGACATTTGTGTCTCAATTGACCTTAGCTTGTCCAGGAGCAATAACATAGCTTTTAGTCATCAGGCCTATAAAAAGAGAGCCTAGAACCAATCAACTGTGGAGAGAGAAAGAGAGAGGTGCTGTTGAAAGTCAGATATCGAAACCAGACCGTGAGTCACAATGACAAAAGAATCAGCAGCAGCAGGGGTGATATTTTACATTGTTTACATGGATCCTGTGAATATATGCTGGGTCATTTCCATCTTTTGCAGCACAAGCGGGAGCAAACGAAGGGAAAGGTGGCTAATGCTGAAATGCACTTTCTAAAAGAGAGAAATGACACCGCATTTATGCAGCCAAGATATTACCCAGGGAAGAGAGGGAGGAAAAGGCAGACTTGGCACAGTCACTGCATTCCTGAGCTGATCCAGTTTTTGTTTTTCCTGCTGTATCGTCCTTTCTTTACTGGTTTTAGGGATGAGCCAAGTGTTCTTCTTGTTCTGCTTTTCAGCTTGGGTGTAGTGAAACAGTGGAAGCTGCCCCCGTCAAAACCTTTCAATCCTACCTTTTGTGTGGCTGTTTTCTAATGTTTGCGGTCACCCCTTTCTCCTGTACTGCTGCTGCGGTGGCCATTTTTGCTCCTCAGGTGATCCCAGCCAATCAAGGATCATGTAGCAGATGTGACAATAACATTGTGTAGCCAATCAGAGTTGGCTATTTGCTGTCACTAAATGTAAATGAAGCCCATTTAAAAGTGCTTCCTATGCATGCCATATAGGAGGCAATCCTAGCCGTTCAGGGTTTACAAATGATCAGGGATAACAAGGCAAAGTTCCCACATCCTCCCAAAATGCCCTCCTGAGATCCCAATGCAGCCCTCTGGGTTTCCCAGTTGGCCATGCCCTTCCCCTGGCCTCATGCCCTTTCCCCTGACTGCCGGTCATTTGGTGGCATCTAAAAGCCTTTTAAAAAGTCTAATTTGGCTTGTTTTCCATTTTGGCAGCAGCAGAAGTGTGGCCTTTGGGAGTGACTGGGGGGGGGGAGTAGCCCCCAGAGCTCCCAAAGTTGTCCACCCAGATATAAAGATTTTCATAAAACCACAATCCACATAACCAAGACATTGAACAATTGATATGAATAAGTTGGCCCCTGGATTCCTCTAGCCAAGATACCCTGTTCAGAGCATATAAATGATTTATAAAAAGAACATGCACAAAAAGCAAACAATTCTGGAGCCTCGACGCTGAAATTGTTCTCTGAATGTTATATTCCTGTTTTCTACAATTTCCAACTCATTACAGTTGTTGTCCAAGTCATCAACCATTATAAAAGGAAGGTCATTATTATGTCAAATTTACAGGCAAGGGTAACTGATGTTAAAAGAGGCTTGGTAATTGTGTTCCTCAGTTTATTGTGTAGTTGTGTTCCCCAGTATACTGAGAATTTTGGAAGCTGTTAGGTGAGGTTTTTAAAAAAACAATCCTGGGTTTTTTCCCCTTTGTCCATTCCTCTGAGATATTAAAATATGCAGTCAAAGTGACTACAAGCGGCAGCATTCTCTGCCAATCTATTTACTTCTAGGTTTGACTGTCCCCAAAGAGTCCCGTCTTTCCCCTTAATTACCCTTGAGGAAGCTCAAGCTATCTCCATTGAGTTAGAAACTCCTTGTTTTTGCAGATTGTAAGAATCCACAGTGGATGCAGTCTCTTATATCTAGGAGAAGCTCTTCTTGGAGCTGTGCACAAATAGCCTCAAAATTCCCTACCCTATTTGTTGGGCAGAAAAATGTGCACGCATGGGGGGGGGGGTAATCGAATTTCTCCAAGGGGAGAAGAAATTCTTCAACAGTTTCTTGGGGGTGGACTCACCATTAGCAGTGGCCAGTAGCACAGCTTTTTTCCCTTTTTTTTTTTGTACACTTGCTTATTTCTTCTGCTAAAAGAGGTGGCGGTGGCAGCAGCAGCTACTGTATCAGCATCCTGGCCACCATTTTGCAACTGCTTTAGGATAGTGGAGGAGAAAGATACATTCTCACTTTCCATCTATATTGTTTAGCTTTTGCTAACTTATTCTGATGATCTTATTGTCAAGCAACTGGTGAGTTCTGGAATCATTTGTAGGTGGGGCAATGGATATATGGTATATTAATTAATGTTTGCTAAGTGCCCGCTTACCTAGAATGAACATTTGTTCAAGACACATGGATGGAAGATTGTTCAATTACAGTTTAGGCCAGAATGGCTAGTATCAGTTGCCTTTTAAAATTGCTATCTTGGCTAGAGCTACACTACTGCTTTTTTATAGCGGTATTGAAGTGCACTGATAACTGTTGGGGCACACTGCACATTTGACATACTGCTTTTGTAGTGTTATTTCCTGCTTTTTATTCCACGTTATCCAAAATACTGCAACAAACGTCACTGTGTGTCCTACAAGGTATAAATGCGCAAGAGGGATATAGAGTTACCATGATGGGATTGTAATGATATGACACAAGGTGTAGATCTGATCCTTGCTGATATTCTTGCAGTGCAGTCTTTGATCTGTTATATTTTTACTTCATAGTTTATTGTAGACCACTGAAGTAGGTGGATGTTGAAACACATTTGGCCTATTTTTAGTTTTTAAGGTTTTATATATTCTGGTTTTAATTTGTTCTATATTATCATATCTGTATTTTTTACATTGTTATGCCATTTTAGCATTATAGCATTTAGATTTTACATATTCAAGTTTTAATTATACATTAAAACAATGTACATTAACACGTGTACGTACACATGTACATTGACATGTGCTTGCTACATTGCTTTGAATATTTATATTTATTATTAAACCATTTTAATCGATGGCATTATAATGTCCCTTAACTTAGGTTTTTGCTGACTGTATATATTGCTGGGGACCATTTTTGCTTTGCTGTTATTGCCCCATTTTGCATCTTCTACAATGCCCCAGAACCTAGAGTCATTCGGGGGCATTGTGGAGGTAAAAAGGCAGCTGTCGCATACACACAAATGATAGAGAATATTCAGAGAAAATTCTGCAAAGTGGCCTTTTTCTAGGGGTCTCAGAAAAAAGAAAAACAATCTCAGAAATGTCCTCAAAAATGGCTTCTGAGAAATTTCAGCTCAGCTCTACCTTTCTTCTGAGGCTCTGTTTTAATAACATGTGTCTCCAATGGACTGGAGACACATGTTATTAAAACGATCCTGGCTCGTTGAGGATCCGCATTGTAGGAGAGCCGGTTGCCTCTGGGCAGGTGTTTAGGAAGTAGAATCTTCGCAGAACTGTCTGTGTTGAAGGGGTCAGCAGCCTCTGGATATCTTCTCCAACCTAGTGCCCTCCAGATGTGTTGGACTACAACTCCAATCATCACTGAGCATTGGCCAGGCTGGCTGGGGCTGACGGGAGTAGAACATCTACAGGGCACCAGGTTGGGGCAGGTTGGGGCACACTAAAACAAATATGCAGTTCCAGTTCTTTATACCTGACTGATGCCTTTCTTGGGAAACAGGTGAGCATCTCTACAGCCTGTTGCAGCATCTATGAACATCAACCTCTCATTGAAGTCCCCAATTATGGACACCAGCGCAAGATCTACACTACGTTATAGTGGTATTGAAGTGCACTGATAACCGCTGGGGCACATTATTCACTCTGCATACCGCTTTTGCAATGTTATTTCCTGCTTTTTATTCCACATTATCCAATATACCACAACAAATGTCATTGTGTGTCCTACGAGTTATAAATGCATAAGATATAGCATTACCATGATGAAGTCGTAATGATATGACACAAGGTGTAGATCTGGCCGAGGGGTGCTGAAACTCTTTTAGCCCTTGGGGGAATTACATTTCGGAGAGGTTCTGCACCACTGATGCACACAGATCCAGCATGGCGTGCATTCAGAAGAACTGTTTACTTTTAATGAGCATGTCGTTTCCATTTTTCACTTCCCTGGGGCAACGTTTTCAGCTGAGGAAGACCTCTTGAACTGCAGGGATCCATCTTTTTAAAAAAGCCTTTTCTGTTTCACAGACTCTCTCCCCCCACAATCAGCAAAATCTAGTAGTCGGTTCTGGCTGGAACGCAATCTCTATCAAAAGCTCCCTGCGTGCTTTCCTTAATTGCTCACCCTTATACAACTTAATTTTCCATGTAGTTGTGGGGGGCAGCAGTTCAGCAAGGCAGCCTCTGAGATCCAGCAGCAGGAGTCAGCTCACAGAGCTGTAATGGTCGCTCCAGATATTCACGCCCCCACCCCCACAAACACCATTCTGGATGAGAGCTCGAGGGTGTGTCAGCACGCTACCGCTGCTGCTTCTCCTCCAAGTGGAAAGCAAATAAAAAGCCACTTCAGATGCATGCTGTGATTCAAAATCATGGCTGGAGATCAGCATTTTCTCTTGGGCTAGGCAGATGATGTGTGTGTGTGTATACTGTGTGTTCCTTTATCCATAGCCCATAAAAGATGCTTGAGACAATCCTATAATTCCTGGCTCCCCCCCCCCCACTTTTTTTTCCATTTAGACAAGGTATTGTCTTTCTATGGGCATCTAGTTGGCCAGTGTGGGAAACAGGATGTGGACTAGTCAGGCCTTTGGTGTGGTATCCAGCTGGGCTCTTCTTAGGTTCTTATGTATAGAAAACTTAGGGATGTCAGAGAATTCCGCCACGGATCTCGGTGAGGCTGAATGCCAGTGCATTTGGCCCCCTGAAATCTGTGGCGGAACGGCCTGCCACCCCCCCGCGGATCCCCCCCTGGGACGAGATTTACCTGGGGCGGATGTTCCGGGCGGTGGCAGCTCCGGCTGGTCTTCCGACTGGCTGCCGCTGCCGCCATTTGCAGTCTGGAGGGTTTTTTTTTTTTTTACAGAGACGTGATAGGCTACGTATGTATGTAGCCTATCACGGCTGGGTTAAAAAAACAACGCATACACAAATGGCGGCAGCTATGGCCGCCGCCATTTGCATTCCTCATTTTTGGCCGTCTTAGTCTACGTAAATATTTATGTAGGCTAAAACGGTGAATCAAAAAGGGACGCAAATAGCGCCCACTATGCTACTTGCATTCCCCTTTATTTTCGCCGTAATAGCCTACGTAAATATTTACGTAGACTAAGACAGCCAAAAATAAGGAACGCAAATGGCAGCGGCTGTAGCCGCTGCCATTTGCGTATGTGTTTTTTTTGTTTTGTTTTACCCAGAGCCCTCCGCGGCCGGAAATCCAGCTGCGGACAGCTCTGGCCTGGGCTGGGCCTGGCCGACTGCTCCGCAGAGCCGCCGTGGAGCACAGTGGCAGCAGGCCATCGAGGATTCCGGGGGGGAGGAACGGATTGCCTCCCCCCCCGTCGAGGATTCCGGGGGGAGGGACGGAACGCCCCCCCCCATGAACATAATCCGCGGAAAGGTAAGTGACTTTCGTACATCCCTAAGAAAACTGCTGCAAATATTTGGACCACTGCTGCCCTCTGGTGGCAACTTCGAAAAGAAATATGCCCAGTATGTGGAGGTACGTTTGTTGGACTCGGCGGGGGGGAGGGGCGGACACACACACCTTTGGGCATAATGGAACATCTCCTCTACAAGACACACTGAAAAGAATGAGAGCTTTTGACTACTCCCATCTATTTTAACAGGAAAAATGTCTTGGTGTGTTGTACCCATCTTGCTTCACTTTTGTCTTTAAAATAGTAAGAAGGAATGGCTTTGTTGCATAGGTGATTTTGAAGAGAAGGTTAAGGGGAGGCATGATAGCGGTCTTCAAAGATCTGAAGGGCTGACACATAGAAGATGGAGAAGACCTGTTCTCTGTCGATCCAGGGGCCAGGACTAGAACTGATGGGTGAAAATAGCAAGGAAGGAGATTTTGGCTAAACATGAGGAGAAATGTCCTAACGCAGGGGTGTAGAATCTTAGGCCTGGGGGCAAATCTGGCCCTCCTGGGATCCCAATCCAGCCCTCTGGTGTTCTCTGGCCCCAGCCCCTTTCTCTAACCACCAGTAATTGCATTTTTGTGTTGGAAAGTCTGGTGTGACTTATAGCGGAGTTGCTTTATGCAGAGAAGGCATGGCAAAGCAGTCTTTAGTATTGGAGGCAATAAAAGCAGGCTAGAGCCAGTTTAAAAGAAGTTCAAATCAATTTGATTAGTGCTTTCATACGCATCATCAGAGAAGGCTATCTAACACTGGTTAACTAGAAGCACCCCCTAATGCTGGGTGTGTGAGCGTAAGTAGGGATGTACGAAACTGACTCACTGTTTCGTCCGGGGTCATTCGCGGTGGGGGGGAGGTGCTCCCTTCCTCCCCCCGAAATTCTCCCCGGCCGGTTCCGCGGCGACTCTGCGGAGCTGCCGGCTGGGGCCACCTGCAGCTGGACATCCAGCCACTGGGCTGTGCAGGGACGCAAATGGTGGCTGCTGTAGCCGCCGCCATTTGCGTCCCTGTCTTTTGCCGTGATAGGCTACGTAAATATATACGTAGCCTATCACGGCAATAGGCAGGAACGCAAATGGCAGCTGCCGTAGCTGCCGTCATTTGTGTCCCTGTCTTTTGCCATGATAGGCTACATATATTTATATATTTATGTAGCCTATCATGGCAAAAGACGGGTGCAAATGGCGGCAGCTACGGCGGCCGCTATTTGCGTTCCTGCCTATTGCCGTGATAGGCTACGTATATATCTACGTTGCCTATCACCGTCACCGCAGGGACGCAAATGGCGTCCCTGCGTTAGCCGTGAGAGGCTATGTAAATACTTATGTAGCCTATCATGGCCATTCGAAAGGAGGCGAATGACGGCTGCATCTGCAGCTGCCATTCAAGGAGCACTGGAATGGCCAACAAAGGTAGGCTCCATTCTGGGCCCATTTCGCGGGGTGGTGGGGCGAGTGGCTTTGTTCCGCCATGGATTCCGGGGGGCCGAATGCACTGGCATTTGGCCTCCCTGGAATCCGTGGCGAAATTCTCCAACATCCCTAAGTGTAAGTGAGAGAAGGCACGAGATATGGTTACTTGCTTCCTTCCAGGCGAGACTGCATGGTGCTTGTTGCAGAGGCAGAGGGAGGAGGAAGGTAGCAAACAAGGAAGGAGCAAGAAATAGGAACTGATCAAGCTACAGGATATTCACCATTGCCCCCTAGTGGCTGGAAGCATGCAGAGTTGTTCCTGTTGTCCAACATTGTGCTGGTTTCTCCCCATTGTAAATGGTAGAAATGCTTCTCCCAAGGCTTAGTTACTGGCAGTAAGAGGTTTAAGCTAAACTAGGCGGGCATTTTTGATATGTTGGGCCCACCCCTTTTGCCTTCAGCTCCACCCACTACTGGAATGCGGGACCTGAGAGATTCTCCAAAATGGAATTCAGTCTTCAGGCTGAAAGGGGTTCAACACCCCTGTTCTAATGCTATGAGCTGTTCAACTGTGGAAGGAAGTGCCTCAGGGAGTAGTAAGCCCTCTTTTGCTGGAGGTACTTAAGGAGTAACTAGATGGCCTGACAGGGAGTCTGTAGCTACGAAACTCCAGCACTGAGAAGACCTGCAAGCTCCCTTCCCAGAACTATGAAAATTACAGACTGACTGCAAGATGGAGATTTCTCACTTTTTAAGAAGATGATGCCATTCCATACTTGGCTGCGAGGGAATAGATAGCAATTTCATCAAAGCACCTGAGAAAAATTCTCCTGACTCTGGTCCATTTGCCAGTATCTGTAAAGAGCACATTTAACTTTAACTGAGCTTATATATATCACTTCATTTTCCAGTTGTATACATTGTGATTAGCACGGTGGTTGCTTAGAAAATGCGGAGGGAAAAGAGGATGTGTTCCCAAGAGCATTAAATATTGTTCATTCAGAAAAATCCTGAATAGAGAGGTTGCTGGGCAATTTTTGCTCGTAACATAACTAATTGATACTGTGATTTTCTGGAATACATAGCCAGTGTAGATGGATCTTGTCTCAGGTAGGGATGTCAAAGAAATACGTAGCGGATTCAAATGAGTTCGGATTTCTATGAATCCGATCTGCAGTTTCTGCAACAGATTGGCTTTTTCTGACTCATGTGGATTCTATGAACTGCAGACCAGCTTTTTACTGGGGGGGCGGGGTTTGCGCAAATGGACACTTGTGCTAATGTGCACTTATGCAAGTGGAACAAAATTCACATACAGCCCTAAAATAAAATCCAATTCCGTCAATGAGCAGATGACAGAATGGAAGACGCCTGATTATCCACAAAACACAGATGGAATCCATTTCACAAAATCCACACATCCCTAGTTTGAGCTGTTGTCCTGAATCTGTTGATGGTTGAATAACGACAAAGAACTTGATTCACTGCAGATGAATCGAAGGCCAGGAGCACAACAGCTCGCTTTCTCTCTTTACTGCCTATTCATTTTTTTCTGGCAAGCTGGAGGAGATTTGCATTCAACCTCTGTTGTGGCCAAGCAGCATATTTTGTGGCAGCCAGTTTTGACCTGGCCATCCAGACCTCAGGGTCAGAGAGTCACTATGATATTGCCTTTGAAAGCCCTCAGTTATCCATCCCTTGTTCTGGGGCTCTTGAGCTCTTTCCTGAAAAAGAGAATCTTGACCATACTAGTGAACTGTGATAACCAGTGAACCACACAGGTGGAAAGGCATTGAGTCCTATATTAATACTAATGCATGCATCTTATATGCACAGTTCACTCAGACCCAAACTACATGATTCTGGGTTTCTTTTGTGGAGGTAGAAGAATGTTGTTTTATGTTCGCAAATCATGCAAACATCCCCCATTTGCAACCTCGAATGCAAATGTGAGCTGGAGTGCATGGCCTCCAAAAATGTTTGCAAATTCCCAAACTTGCATTTGCATGTGAAAAATATGCACTTTAAAGAAATTCACACTTTAAGGGTTCAGTCTTATGTCCCTTAGACAGTGTGTGGGAGACATAGGTTGTTTCAGTTTCTGGGATCAGAGGTCAGAACTAGGGCTCCAAGCTTGGAACCAAGAAACTGTGCTCCCCAACCCCTCCCTCTCCCCCTTATAGTTAGCATGGTTCTCTCTGCGGCGGCTACATCTCCATGCTTGGAAACAGAGAACAGAGATGGCAAAAAGGGGATGGTCCCAGGGCTGAGGAGGCAAGGAGATTTTATATTATGCTTTATGCAGCTTCCTATGTGCACCCTGGCCTCCTTCCCTCCCCCTCCCTGAAGCCATGCCTAGATGGGCGAAATTGCCTGTCTAGGGGAAATGAAGGTGCTTGGAACACAGAGGTGAGGATTGCCTCCGTGCTCCGGCCACCCTGCATTGGATACTCAGCAGCCTCCGACTTTAGAGGCTTCTGACTATCAAGATAGGATTGTACCCTAAGAAGTGTACATTTTTGCAAAAATGCACATTTCATACTTGAGATAGAGAAAAGTGTGCGTTTGGGTGTGGTCTTTTAAAAAATGTGCCTGTTCAAAATGCACATTTTCCCCACACAAAATGCACACTAAAAATTTTCCTGTTCAAAATGCACACTTTTCCCATTCAACTGAAATGAAAAAAAGTGGAGTTGAACACGGCAGACTGGGCAAGCAGAACATCAAGGTGGTGCTTGGAAAATCTTGGCAATCACGAAAATTTCTTGTTCTTTCATCCCTAGTTTCTCCTCTCCGAGGTCCACCCCTATTAAAAAACGAAACAGAACAAAATTGCTATGACTCAGCAGACTGCAAATTGGTTTGGAGGAAGGCCTTAAGGGGAGAGACTGCTTCACCCTTTCCCCTCCAGTCATTTCTCAAATTACAGGTGGCTTTCCCTTCCTGCCCCTCTCACAGGGGAAAAGATACCAGATCCCTTTATTTTTCTGTACTATTTCCCCCTCCCACACCATATGAGTGAAAAAGCAGCTCAGGGAGGGTGATTTTGAACTGAAAAAAGGTTTCGAAGCTCAGCAGCCTCTCTTTCTCCCCTTGCCTGTTGAGTTACCACTTACCCACTGCCAAAAAAGAAGGGACGCATCACCAAGAAAGAGGACAAAAGATTTGCACAGAATAGGCCTATGCTGATTTCTGTGTTTAGATGCAAATTTGGAAACAATTACTATAATTTCAATAGAAATGCAATACATCTCGCCATAGTGGGGAAGACCGTGACCAGGTGACCTCCTGCATACCTGCTAGGTAGGTCTGCTGTCTGGGTACTCACTGTTGATGGGAAACTTCACAGCTCCTGCTTTCTCTCCCTTCTGATCTTTATCTTTACCTTTATCCTGGACTTGGACAGGGCAGCCCTTCAAACAGAGGACACCTTCAAACAAAGCACAGTCCTCTGACAGCCCTTCAAATAGACAGCTGTCCTCTGTAAAGTAAGACACATGTAGCAGGGCACACTCTAAACCTGCTTTTTTCAGCCAGTCATGGGGATGGTGATCTGAAGGTGAGAGACTTTGAACTGGTCACTTTGTCATGGTCAGATCATCTCCTGTTGAGGTTTAGACTGATGACAGCTCCACTACGCCATTTGTGTCCCCGTTTATTCACGTGATAAGCTACGCAAATATTTGTGTAGCCTATCGCGTGAAAAAGCAGGGACGCAAATGGCGTCCACTATGCCATTTGCAGCCGTAACGGTCTTAGTTTAAGCTAAATGCAGCCATTTACGGCTGCATTTACCTTAATCTAAGACCTTTACGGCCGCAAATGGCGTACTGGACGCCATTTGTGTCTGGAGACAGTCCCGCTCAGCCAGCAAATGGCGGCCATATCACTGGTGCTCCGGAGCTGGCTGGCAGCTCCACAGGATTGCCGCAAGGAGGATCCAACCAAAGAGGATTCCGGAGGGAGGCAGAGGTAAGTGCTCCGTTCCACCACGGACTCTGGGGGGCTGGATTCTTTAGAATCTGGCCTCACTGGAGTGTGTGGTGGAATTCTCCGCCATCCCTACCCAATATTTCTTTGCCTCTATTAAGTCCTCTATAGGCCGCCCAGCTGAGCTTTTCAGGGTTGTTCAAGGCTTTTTTCATGCTAGCCCTAAGGACACCATGGACTCATCAAAGGCCTGCTGTGATATGCTTGCAAGGCACTTCCAAGATAAAATCTTTTGCATCAACCAGGACTTAGATTCCAGTGTTATAGCAGGTGAATCAAGTGAGGTGTCCAGAGCACAGCCTTGTCCAATTTTCTTGGATGAATTTCAGTTGGTAACAGCTTGGGGACATTGACAAGGTGCTTGAGCAACCACTTCCATACTGGATCCTTGCCCTACTTGGCTTACAAAAACCAACAAGGAGGGAACAGCTGGCTGGGCCAGTAAGGTGATTAATGCCTCCTTGTGAGAGGGAGTGGTCCCGTGCTGTCTGAAAGAGGTGGCAGTGAGACCATTCCTGAAGAAATCCTCCCTGGACCCAGAAGATCTTAACTTCCTGGGCAAGGTCCTTGAGTGGGTGGTGGCCAACCAGCTCCAAACACTCGTGGATGAGACTGATTATCTGGATCCTTTTCAGGTGGGGTTCAGGCTGGGTTTTGGCACAGAAATAGCCTTGGTCACCTTGTATATGACATATGTCAAGAGGGAGACAGGGGGAGCATGACCCTATTGATTAGTCTTGATATTTCGGCAGCTTTTGATACCATTGACCACGGTGTTCTTCTTGGGTGACTGTCTGAGTTTGGGGAGGGAGGTACTATATTGTGGTGGTTCCGCTCCTACTTGGATGGCCAGTTCCAGAAGGTGCTGCTTGAGAAATACTGCTCAGCCCCATGGACTCTCCTGCATGGGATATCACAGTGGTTGGTTTTGTCCCTCATTTAACATCTACATGAAACTGTTGAGTGCGGTCATACAGAGTTTAGGAGTGCATTGCCATCAGTATGCTGATGATATGTAACTCTACTTCTCCTTTTCACCTTCAACAGGTGAGGCTGTGGCTGTACTAGATCAGTGCCTGGCTGCAACAATGGACTGGATGAAGGCTAATAAACTGAAGCTCAATCAACACAAGACAGAGATGCTGTTAATGGATGGTTCTTCTGACTGGATGGAGTGTGTTCAACCTGTTCTGGATGGGGCTGCAGTCCCCTTGAAGGAGCAGGTTCGTGGCTTTAGGGTTCTCCCAAAGCCCATCTCTGTCACTTGAGGCTCAGGTGGCCTCAGTGGCACAGAGTGCCTTTTGCTACCTCTGGCTGGTGGGCCAGGTACACTCCTATCTGGACAGGGTTAACCTGGTTTCAGTAGTCTATGCTCTGGTAGCCTCCAAGTTAGATTACTGCAATGTGCTCTACATGGGGCTCCTCTTGAAGACTGTTCAGAAGCTGCATTTTGTGCAGAATATGGCAGCCAGATTAATAACAGGGACAAGAAAGTCTGAGTATTTAACACCAATTCTGGACTGCTTGCATTGGCTGCGTATATGTTTCCAAGCCTGATTCAAGGTGCTGGTTTAATCTATAAAGTCTTACATGACTCAGCACTGCAATACCTGACAGAGCGCCCCTCCCAACCTGAACCTACCTGGACACCACGATCAACATCAGAGGCCGTCCTCCGAGTGCCTTCTCCAATGGAGGCTCAGAAGGTGGCAACAATGGAGAGGGCCTTCTCAGTGGTGGTCCCACGATTCTGGAATGCTCTCCTCACTGAGGCCCTCCTGGTGCCAATGCTCATCTTTTCAGTGCCAGTTTAAGACTGTCTTCTACTCCAAGGCATTTGATGGCATATGATGGAGCATTTATGTCAGTTATTTCTATCGAGTCCAGTATCTTACTGTAACAACTTTTAGCTGTTTAAATTGTTTTAAATTTTGTATGGTAGAGATTTTATATTATGTTTTTATTGTCTGGTGTTGTGGTGTGTATTTTTGTGAACTGCCTAGAGAGCTTCTGCTATTAGGTGGCATAGAAATGAAAATACTAACAACAACAGCAATATGGCCACCCTGACTGCCCTTCATTCTTCCACTCCGATGCAGCCCACTAAGCTTCCTTAACCATGGTTTGGCGAGATGTCCAAATTTAGCCATTGTGTCTGATGGGTTGATTAGGGGCCGGGTGTGCTTATCAGTGAATTATCTTGCCTTTGGAAAAGGGCTGAACTACAGTCTAGTTACTAGATTCACACTAAGGCCTCTTTAGAGTTGTTTCGAGGTACAGCTTCCTCTGTCGCAGGTCTGCTCTGTAGCATCACGGCTGAGTTTGTCCCCAACACTACATACATTAGACACTCCTTTGGCTGCACCAGGTTGCAACCCTACCCATATTGGACACACACACACCTGCAAATTGCTTCTATGCATTTGTTAGTTAAACAAAAAAAATCCCAGACTGATGGGATTAATCCATCTGAAGATGTTGTTTTGGGCAATGGATGATTTAGTATTATATGTGCACGAGAAAGAAGGTGAGTGTAATAAGCCCTGCTGCTGATCTTTGAAGAAATGTCATCTTGATTTAAACCTTTGTGGATTTAAGCCCTCCTCCCATCCTGCAGCAGATCTCTTACTGCTTTGCTCAAGTACTCTCTTTGGCACAGCCCCTGGGCCGCGTGTAACAGCTTTGGCTTCTTAAAGACAGACGCCACAATGTTTACCTTGGATTTGTGCTATCTCCAACACCGAAAGTGTAGAAATGGCACAAGCCATAAGAGAATTTAAAAACAAAACAAAACACCAAAATACCCTGTCATCATCATCCGAGCAGAGCATTGAGGTGCCTGTGTCAAATATAGCAAGAAGGAATCCAAAAATAGCATCACAAAAAACCCAGCAATTGCTTTTTCTGCTGGCTGCATAGATAAATGGCAAAACGAGAGATGCTTATAAAGTCTCAGTGTCCCCAAAATCCAGAATCCTCCCTGAAAGTTCTTCTAAATAAAATAAACATGCCTTTCTGATAGCCTTAGCTTTAAGCTTGAGGGTGCTACCTTTCCTCTCCAATCACAACCACGTCTTCCCTTGATTTGCCCCTTTTCTTGACAATATTGTATGTCTGGTTGGGTTTCTTTGTTCTCCCAAAAGCCAGTCTGACTGACACTGGTTCTCTCTCCACCCTCCCTCTTCTGTGCTGCACTGTGAGTTTGGCCCTTTCCATTTCTATGGAAGGACACATCACTAAGTGTGTGCTATTTCACAGCAATTCCATCTGCCATAAAGAAAGTGTGTTAAGGGCGGGGGGGGGGGGGAACTTGGTGGGTGCCAAGAAAGCTGTTGGGGGCACACTGGTATCTGTGGGCACCACATTGCCTACACCTGGCCTAAAACGTCTCCCGGCGATGGGTAGTCTGGGATTTGACAAAACCATGTTAATGGTTCTCAGTGTTTGCAGATATTTTTTCCCGAACGGGCCATATGCATGCAAGGGGTGGGGGGTCTGGGCTTGTGTTCTGCAGGGTGTATGTAAGGAACAGGCCATTTTTGCTATCTGAATACAGAGTATCTGGATGGAGTTACCTGAAAGGGGGGTGGGGTTGCAGCTGCACAAGGTGCTCTCTGGGAATCTGAGCAAGGGTCAGTGGCCATGCTGCCTCTTCTTTATAGGAGTGTATTTGGCTCAGACCTTAAGAAGCTGCCTGATACTGAATCAGACCCTTGGTCCATCTGGCCCAGTATTGCTGACACTGGCTGGCAGCAATGGCTCTCCGGGGTTTCAGGCAGGAGTCTTTCCCCGGCCTTCCTAGAGATGCCAGGGATCTTCTGCATGCAAAGCAGGGGCTCTGCTTCCGAGATACAGCCCTTCCCCACCATGCTCAGCTTGTAATATTCACTTTATTGACAATGGCAGAAGGGAGTTTCCAGACAAGGCTTTAAAAATGTGCTGTCGTCATGCCTTGTTCATGCAGTTTTATGGAGGTTTCAGACATCATTGTCATTCAGCTGTAAATCCTCAGGTGTTTGCACACTGCTACTTCTGTCTTTTTTCCTACCTCAAAAAAATCCATTAAGGAAGGACTAACGACACGATTTGTTTGCAGGGATGAATAGGAAAATACACGATTGAGGCACAACAGGAGGAGTTGTTCCAGAAGAAGGTGGATGGCGTGTAGGGGATTCCTCTCCTTTCTCTAGCGTTTTCCAGTTTCAGAGCTATCTAACGAAGCAAGGAAAATCAAGCCAGCAAGTTTTCTAGCAAGCTTGTAAAACCAACTAGATCCCTTTGTCTAATTAGATCCAGTTGTGAAATTGAGTAGACCCAAGCTCAGGCCATTCTCAGGTGAAATTGATGGGACATCGCCCAATCCGTAACCACATCTACTCGGTCATTTTCAAGCAAGCGTGGAAAATCAAGCCAGAGACCAGATTTAACAGAACGTGGGCTCTGGATGGTTTGTTAACCACCCCAGACACCCATCCTGGCCGGGTTCACATATCACGGCAAGCCGTGCCCAGCAAAGGTAATTAGGGAAATGAGCCGGTATGTGACTGGCACATGTGGGGTGGTTAAAAAACTACTGTGTCTTATTAACCAGTTTTCTGTCATGTGAACTGGGCCAGCAAGTTTTCTAGCTAGGCTGTGAAAGCGACTCAATTGGGCTATCTGATTAGATCCAGTTGTGAAATTGATTAAACTACAGATCGGGCTTTCTTAGGTGAAAGCAATGGCTTACAGCCTGATCTATCACCCAAAGTGAGCCTTGTAGCACCGCCCCCGGCATTTCTCACTGCTCAGAGAAGGAAGTGGGAAGCATGAAACAACGCCATGTTCTTATCTCACCTTCACATTTTCATTTTATTTCTGTTGTAGAATCAGTTTTTGTGACAGCATCAACGAGTGTGTGTGTATTACATCTGCCCTGTCTTTGGCCTGTCTTATGGCAAGAAGCCAGTCAGTAATCCTAAATTGCACTGGGGTGGTTTCGTGACAAATTGCAAATAATGTCTGCCTGCAACTGGCCCTCTAATCTGGATGCACAATAAGGGAGAAAGAGGTCAGACAGCACTTTAGGGGCCATCTGAGAAATGTGCTCAAGAGCATTAGATGCTCTCCATGTTATTATATGGTTGCAGACAGAAGGCGCCCTATTTATATCTATTGTGCAGAAATGAGCAAGTTCTAATCCTAGACTGATTCTTTTGTTGTGTCACCGCTCACTCTTAAATTGTGGTTTAGTAGCCTCACAGATTATGCCTTTTAGTAGTCGCTGATCATTTTGAATTACAGATTAATCTTGGGCCTGGCTCCTCAAAATGCTTTGCTTATTATAGATTATATATTTTTACTCAAGACAAAAAAAAGTGGACATAGCCTCCCCGGCAGGTATCTATGCTTTCTGTTTCAGCTCACATATATTTTCTAATTTGCTTAGGATCAAACTGGATGCAGCAGGGCACCCACTGTTGCTTATTCATGTGTCTGCCCCATTCACAAGGGAAGGCTCTAAATTTTACATCAAAAGGAGAGTGTGGCTGAGGGAAGCTGAACCTTCTACTGCTTTACCTCTTCACAGTGCTCTGTCATTTTAGGCACTCCCCCCCCCCCACACACACACTCCTCCCTGCCACCCCATCTCACTTCTACTATTGGAGCTGGGCTAGGAAGAACAGTGTCTGTAGTGAAAGAATGTGAGGAGGTAAAGGGAGATTTCATCTTTTTTCATCTGCACAAACCTTTCCTTGTAAAAATTTAACCCCCTACCTGAATTCCCTATTTGTATGTGAAAGTTTCAGGCATGTCATCCCTGTTTTGGCCCTCATACTAGTTGGTAGCACAGACGGGAAAAATGGAGAGGAGGGGTTAGAGAGGGCTATTGCTGCTCACGTCTGTCTGATGGCTGAGATATCCCCCAGACCCTCAGTAACCTTTCACTCAAACAGCAAGTCAAGTTAAAGCAGAGAGATTTAAAGCAATGCTTTCACTTCACTCTTAAAAAAAAAACATGTACACATTTGCTATTTGCCTTGAAGCCATTAAACCATGATGAAAGCCAAAGAATATCCTCCAAGAATAGTCAGTCACCAACCTTACTAGCTCTTTTAAAAATCTAGCAGGATTTTATCCCGCCCCCCCCTTCATAATAGTTGTTTTTCAGGTTTACGCAACCAACTCTGTGTGTGTGTGTGTGTGTGTGTGTGTAGGATTAGTAAAAGCATGTGCATGACAGCTAAGATTTCCTGCAGAACAGGTGATGGTGATATTATCACAAAGTAAACCTAATCATTGCTTAGATTAAAAGATTCTTCAGGCTGAGCAAATGGCATGTCTTGTCGTGGGGAGGGGTTTGCAGACAGTGCCGGCTCCAGGTTTCGGAGGGCCCTTGGGCAAGACACCCTCAATGGGCCCCCTCCCTCAGTGAGTCTACTTTCTCACCACCATTGTCCCCAGCTGCTATTGCTCCTCATCCTCTTTCTAATCATTGCTACCACTTGCTTCCTTGAAAAAGAGCCAGGGAGCAAGCAGACAGTGGCATCTGCTGCTCCCCCTTCTCACCACCACTGTTGTCTGGGCTAGAGCTAGAGGCAGGTGAACAAGCAGGTTGCAATGATGAAGAGGAAGAGCAAGTCCAGGGAGCTCTTCTCAGTGGGCTTCTGCTGGGGTGTGGACGCTTGGCAGGTGCCCAAGTATGCCTGCCCCTGACACCAGCCCTGGTTGCAGCTTCCCACCCACCCATCAGCAGCCTCCAACAGTCTCTAAAAGTCTCCTCTAGAGAAGAGCTGGGCAGAAGGCAGATATCCATGTTTTGGACTTCACCTCCCATAAGCTCCTGCCAGCATGGCCAATGGTCAGGAATGCTGGTAGTTGATGTCCAAAGCATCTAGAGATCTACCTTCTGCCCACCCCTGCTCTAGAGGTTCTCCCGATGATCCAGACCCAGTTTAGGGCAAGTGTCAGGGCTGCAGATGGCAGAGGTTTCATCACATGCACACAATAGGATGTGTGATCTGGTCATGCAGCGGGAACTTTGAACTGCATCCTATGTGATGTCACCCTGTCCATATGAATAACTTCCAGTTGGCAAAGGGGCAGGGCCTAGTGCTACCTGATGGCATACAGGAAGCTGCCTTATGTGGAGTCAGATCATTGGTCCATCTAGCTTCTACTAACAAGCAGCGACTCTCCAGGGTTTTAGACATTTTCCCCCCAGCCCTACTTGGAAATGCTGGGAACTGAACCTGGGACCATTGGCATACAAAGGATGTGCTCTCTCTCTCTCTCACTGAGCTCCAGTGGTAGCAATGGAAGCCACCTCAATGGTCAGAGGAAGGACCTGGTGTGCCACATTCATGATGGACAGGGAGGGCGGGATAAAGCGAGTGGGAAAAAATAGCCTGAAGCCAAGCAGAAAATGAGTCTGGCCCTTCCGAGTTAAAGAGGTTTAAATGCTGAACCTTCAGGACTCAAACCTTGACATCTGGCAACCCTCCATCAGAAGGAGGACTTATCCACCTGATCATTTGTGTGTGCCGCTGCCTTGCAGACTCTTGCTTTCTATATTTCTGGTATAATGCCACCCCCCCCCCCTTTGCTCATTAGCCTCCACTTCCAAATATTCATCATTAACATGTTATGCTGAAGACTGCTGGTGCAGAAAGGAAGCAATTGTAACAGCGGCCCTTGTGTTGTGAGCCTTTTGAAATATCAAATGCTGTGCATGGAATATTATGCAGCAAGCTAAAGTACTCTCCCCTTCATGGATCACTGCTTGTTGTGGAGAAGGGGCTTGCATAACTCAGTGAAGCCATAAGCTATGCCATGCAGGGCCACCCAAGACGGACAGGTCATGGTGGAGAGTTCTGACAAAATGTGGTCCACTGGAGAAAGAAATGGCAACCCACTCCAGTATTCTTGCCAAGAAAACCCCATGGAACATATCACAAGGCTAAAAGATATGACACCGAAAGATGAGCCCCTCAGGTCGGAAGGTGTCCAATATACTACTGGGGAAGAGCAGAGGGTATTTCCACGTAGCACCAGAAAGAATGAAGCGGCTGGGCCAAAAGCAGAAAGGACACTCAGCTGTGGATGTGTCTGGTGGTGAAAAGAAAATCCGATGCTGTAAAGAACAATATTGTTTAGGAACATGGAATGAAAGATCGATGAGTCAACGTAAGCTGGAGGTGGTCAAACATGAGATGGCAAGATTGAGCATCGACATCTTGGGGATCAGCAAACTAAAATGGACAAGCATGGGCGAATGTAATTCAGGTGACCATCGTATCTACTACTGTGGGCAAGAATCCCTTAGAAGAAATGGAGTAGCACTCATAGTCAATAAAAGGGTGGGAAAAGCAGTACTGTGGTACAATCTCAAAAACAACAGAATGATCTCAGTACGAATCCAAGGCAAACCATTCAACATCACAGTAATTCAAGTCTATGCCCCAACCACTGAGGCCGAAGAAGCTGAGGTTGATCTACACATGGACATCACCAGATGGGCAATATCGAAATCAGATTGATTATGTCCTTTGCAGCCAAAGATGGAGAAGCTCCATACAGTCAGTAAAAACAAGACCTGGAGCTGACTGTGGCTCAGATCATGAGCTGCTTCTTGCAAAATTTTGGATTAAATTGAAGAACGTAGGGAAAAACACTAAACCATTCAGGTATGACCTAAATCATATCCCTTATGAATATACAGTGGAGGTGACGAACAGATTTAAGGGATTAGACCTGATAGACAGAGTACCTGAGGAACTATGGACGGAGGCCCGTAACATTGTTCAGGAGGCAGCAACGAAATCCATCCCAAAGAAAAAGAAATGCAAGAAAGCAAAGTGGCTGTCTGATGAGGCTTTACAAGTAGCTGAGGAAAGAAGGGAAGTGAAAAGCAAGGGAGAAAGGGGAAGATATATCCAACTGAATGCAGAGTTCCAGAGAATAGCAAGGAGAGACAAGAAGGCCTTCTTAAATGAACAATGCAAAGAAATCGAGGAAAACAATAGAATGAGAAAGACTAGAGATCTCTTCAAGAAAATCGGAGATCTCAAGGGAACGTTTTGTGCAAAGACGGGCATGATAAAGGACAAAGAAGGCAGGGACCTAACAGAAGCAGATGAGATTAAGAAGAGGTGGCAAGAATACACAGAAGAACTATACAGGAAAGATCTGAATGTCTCTGATAGCCATGATAGCGTGGTCACTGAACTTGAGCCAGACATCCTAGAGAGTGAAGTCAAGTGGGCCTTAGGAAGCATTAGTAACAACAAAGCTAGCGGAGATGACAGTATTCCAGCTGAGTTATTTAAAATCCTAAAAGATGATGCTGTTAAAGTGCTGCACTCAATATGCCAACAAATTTGGAACACTCAACAGTGGCCACAAGACTGGAAAAGGTCAGTTTACATTCCAATTCCAAAGAAGGGCAATGCCAAAGAGTGTTCAAACTACCGTACAATTGCACTCATTTCACATGCCACCAAGGTGATGCTCAAAATCCTACAAGCTAGGCTTCAGCAGTATGTGAACCGAGAACTACTGGAAGTACAAGCTGGGTTTCGAAGAGGCAGAGGAACTAGAGATCAAATCGCCAACATTCGCTGGATCATGGAGAAAGCAAGAGAATTCCAGAAAAATGTCTATTTCTGCTTCATTGACTATGCTAAAGCCTTTGATTGTATGGATCACAACAAACTCTGGCAAATTCTGAAAGAGATGGGGGTACCAGACCACCTTACCTGTCTCCTGAGAAACCTGTACGAGGGTCAAGAAGCAACAGTAAGAACCGGACATGGAACAACCGATTGGTTCAAAATTGGGAAAGGAGTACGACAAGGCTGCATATTGTCGCCCTGCTTATTTAACTTATATGCAGAGTACATCATGAGAAACGCCGGGTTGGATGAATCACAGGTCAGAATTAAGATTGCCAGGAGAATTATCAACAACCTCAGATACACAAACGATACCACCCTAATGGCAGTAAGCGAAGAGGATCTAAAGAGTCTCTTGTTGAGGGTGAAAGAGGAGAGTGCAAAAGCTGGTTTGAAACTCAACATTAAAAAAACTAAGATCATGGCATCTGGCCCCATCACTTCCCGGCATATAGAAGGGGAAGAAATGGAAGCAGTGACAGATTTTATTTTCTTGGGCTCCAAGATCACCGCAGACGGTGACTGTAGCCATGAAATTAAAAGATGCTTGCTCCTTGGGAGGAAAGCTATGGCACACCTAGACAGCATAGTAAGAAGCAGAGACATCACCTTGCCGACAAAGGTCCGTATAATCAAAGCTATGGTTTTCCCAGTAGCAATGTATGGCTGTGAGAGCTGGACTATAAGGAAGGCTGAGCGCCAAAGCATTGATGCTTTCGAACTGTGGTGCTAGAGAAGACTCCTACGAGTCCCCTGGACTGCAAGGAGGTCAGATCAGTCAATCCTAAAGGAAATCAACCCTGAGTGCTCATTGGAAGGACAGATACTGAAACTGAAGCTCAAATATTTTGGCCACCTAATGCGAAGAGAAAACTCACTGGAAAAGACCCTGATGCTGAGAAAGACTGAAGGCAAAAGGAGAAGAGGACGGCAGAGGATGAGATGGCTAGAGAGCATCACCGATGCAATGAATATGAACGTGAGCACGCTCCAGGAGACAGCGGAGGACAGGAAGACCTGGCGTGCTATGGTCCATGGGGTCACGAAGAGTCGGACATGACTTAACGACTGAACAACAACAACAAAAGTACTCTAACCCTTTTCACTGGGGTAAGCATCAGGCAGCACAAGACAAAGTTGTTCAGAATAATAAAACTTTAAACACCTCCTGCTTCTACAATATATATGACATGGATTGGATAGTTTTTGTGGCCAGTGTTCAATAAACACTGTACAGCCTTAGCTTATAAGCAGAGGAGAGAGGGATCATGTATGGAAGTGGACTTGAAGCAGACACTGGTGGTTGGGAGGACAGCGGGGGAAGATGCAGTGCTAAAGGAAGTCGTATAGCCATGAGTTGTCTATGCTGGACTTTCCAAAATGGGGCTTCTGGGGGTGAAGACACCAGTGCCCTGTTGTGTGGTTCCTTGAGGTTTGCAGGGAAAGCCAATAGCTCTGGATGGCAGTCAAATCAAGGCAGGTAAAGTCCCATCCTGTAAGCAGAGTCAGGTCAGAGTAGGCAAGTTCTAGTTAAGCAGATATCAACTGATCAAAGGAAACAAGTCAAGGCATGACAGGTGAGGTCAAGGCAGAAGAAAGCAGCACCTTGGAGAGCTCCAAGTGGGTCCTGCTGGCAGAAACTCTCTCCTTCTAGGACAACAGGGCGATGTTGTCTCAGTAGGGAGCTAATCCCAACTGAAACTTTATGTAGGCCAACAAGACCTATAGACTTAAGGATGTCAGAGAATTCCGCCACGGATCTCAGTGAGGCCGAATGCCAGTGCATTTGGCCCCCCGAGCTCCGTGGCGGAATGGCCTGCCACCCCCCCCCCCCGCGGATCCCCCCCGGGACGAGACTTACCTGTGGCGGATCTTCCGGGCGGTGGTGGCTGCGGCGGCAGCCGGTCTTCCGACTGGCTGCCGCCGCTGCCATTTCCAGGCTTGTGTTAAAAAAAAAAAAAAAGACGTGATAGGCTATGTAAAGATTTACGTAGGGATGTATGAAAGGGACTTACCTTGTCCCACAGCTTTTTTCGCGGTGGGGGGGAGGCGCTTCGCTTCTCCCCCCGAAGTTCATGCGAGCGGGGGGTGTCTTCCCGCCTTGCCCGGCTGAAATTCAGGCCAGGGGGGAGGCTTCCCGCCTCGCCCCCGGCCGAAATTCAGGCCAGGGAGAAGCGCCCCGTCTCCCCGGCCGCGAACTTCAACAGAAAAGTTAAAAAAAAAAAAACACCCCGTGATAGGCTACGTAACGATTTACGTAGCCTATCACAGCTAGATCTGCAAAGTCAGCCATGATAGGCTACGTTAATCGTCACGTAGCCTATCACGGGTGACTTTAAAAAAAAAAAGCGCATACGCAAATGGTGGCCCCCATAGGGAGCCGCCATTCGCATTCCTTATTTGGTCGCTGTAGTCTACGTAAAGATTACGTAGACTACGGCGAAAATAAGGGCAACGCTATTTTTACGTAATCTTTACATAGACTACAGCGACCAATAAGGAACGCGAATGGCGGCTCCCTATGGGGGCTGCCATTAGCCGTACGCGCTTTTTTTTTTTTTAAAGTCACCCGTGATAGGCTACGTGACGATTTACGTAGCCTATCACGGCTGACTTTGCAAATCTAGCCGTGATAGGCTACGTTAATCGTCACGTAGCCTATCACGGGGGCGTTTTTTTTTTTTTTTAACTTTTCTTGGAATGGCGGCGGCGGCAGCCGGTCGAAAGACCGGCTGCCGCCCCCGCCCCTGTCGAAGCCCTGCCGAACCGCCGCTGCGACCCGCCACCGGGAGCGACATTCGGGAAAGGTAAGTCCCATCCCGGGGGGGGCGGGGGGGAGAATTTCTCCCCGAAACTACTTCGGGGGGCTGAATACATTGGCACTCGGCCCCCCGAAGTTTCGGCGAGAAATTCTCTGACACCCCTAGATTTACATAGCCTATCATGGCTAGGTTTTAAAAAAAACACGACATGCTGGCTACGTAAATCTTTATGTAGCCTATCATGGTTGGGTGGGTTTAAAAAAAACAACAACTGCGTACGCAAATGGCAGCGGCTACGGCCGCTGCCATTTGCATCCCTTCTTTTTACCGTCTTAATCTACGTAAATATTTACTAGACTATGACGAAGAAAATAGCAGGCACTATTTGCGTCCCCTTTTGATTCGCCGTTTTAGCCTACATAAATATTTACGTAGATTAAGATGGCCAAAAAGAAGGAACGCAAATGGCGGCGGCCGTAGCCACCGCCATTTGCGTATGCGGTTTGTTTTTTACCCAGAGCCCTCCGCGGCCGGAAATCCAGCTGCGGATGGCTCTGGCCTGGCAGGGCCTGGCTGGCTGCTCCGTGGAGCTGCCGCGGAGCACAGCCAGCCGTTTGAGGATTCCGGGGGGAGGAACGGAGCACCTCCCCCCCCCAGCGAGGATTCCAGGGGGAGGAACGGAATGCCTCCCCCCTCACCATAAACATAATCCGTGAACAGGTAAGTCACTTTGGTACATCCCTACCTATAGTGTGGTCTGCCCCACCCCTCCTGGAGAAGCTGACTAGACTGTTAAATGGGCCTTGCCTAATTTTGTTGCCTGAGACATCTATGAGGATGAAGGTTCCACCGAGCACTCATCCTCGGAGGATGATGGTAGGGCTGTGTTCTCTGGCCAGGAGGGCCCTGAATAAGGCACTGACTGTCCTATTCTGTGCCTAATCCGCATCAGAATCCAATGCTGCATACTACTGAAAGGGCCAAGGGCTGAGGGTCATGACACCACAAAGGCAGTATAGCTTGGCTAACCCATAGCAGCGACGTACCTGTTGAGATCATATTGGTGTGGCAAGCAGTTTGGAACAAGATTTGAAACTAGGTATGGCTAGATCCAAACTGCATGGACCTTGTGGGGTGGCCACTATGGGTTCCATATAGCCTTGCAAGATGGGGTACCTCTACACTGCTGACTGCTACTGCCAGTCTGAGATAGGAATGACACAATACCATGATTCCCATATTGTTGCCTGTGCTCCTAGAAGGCTGATAGTTTCAAGGCCCTGACCACCTGAAGAAGGGTGGGGGCATGTTGAAGCCATATTGCCTGCTTTGGTGATGTGACCTGCATCATTGCTGTCTGTGCTGGTGTGTGTACATACATATTAGAGCTGGAAAGAAACAGTAATCCAACCCAAAGTTCATGGAATTGGCCAGTAATTTGAGGAGAAACTGTTTTGTGAAGTGGCCCTTCCCCAACTTTGTTTCTCCGAATCATTTTACTGATTTCCAGCATGTCTGCTTAATAGCAAGTCCCACTGAAGTCAACTGGGCTTACTTCTGATTATACACACATAGGATACAACTATTAATCTCTGATTCTCCCCCTCCCCCGCTAAACGGCATCAGATGCCTTTTAAACTTTTGGGTCTGTTTTCAAATAAAAATCTTCAGGGGGTTTGCAAGACGTTCTTATTAAAAGAAAGAATCCAAATGTTAAAAAATGTTTTCCTAGTAGATCCAGGTTTAAAAATAAGGTTAGATGGAACAGCACACTGTGACTACAGTCAGGGCCAGAAATATTGGAACAAGGATAACTGTTTTGACAGTTGGCCTCTGTATACCACCACACTGAAGTTGAAAGGAAACACACCCAGATGGGAGCAAAGTCAGGACTTTCAGCTGTAATTCAAGGGGTTTGACAAAAGTGGGGCACTAACTATTCAGGAAGGACAGCCAGTGGCATACACCCCCCCCCCCATCATTGGTGGCTTTGGATCAGGGCAAAGACCTATCTAGTCCAGCATTCTGTTTCTACAGTGGCCAACCAGATGCCCCAATGGGAAGCCCATAAGCAGGACACGAGTAGACAATCCTGGGCTAAATGGATAAATGGTCTGACCTGGTATAAAGCAGGTTCCTATTGGTCCCATTTGCCCAAGGCAGAAATGTGGATGCCCTAAACTTATTTATTTTATTTGTTCATGTCTCGTCTTTCTGCCAAACAATGGTGCTTAAGGCAACTAGCAATAAATCCAGGATTAATAGCAAAACCTTAATTAAAACACAGCCTAAAAACAAATAAATTCAAAAAAACACAGTAACAACCAAAGAAATAAGCAGCATCAACCAATTAAAAGAAACAACAGACCAGCTTACATGTCGAAGGCCTGTTTGAATAAAAGCATCATTGCCTGCTGGCAGAAGGACAACAGAGGCAGGGCTAACCCAGTCTGCTTCCACAGAGAGTTCTAGAGCCTGGGAGTGGCCACCAAGATGGCCCTCTCTCATGTCTCCACTAAAGATGCCTCTGATGGTGGTGGTACTGAGAGAAGGGCCTCCCCCAAAGATCTTAAAACCCAGGCAGGCTCATACGGGAGAAGGCGGTCCTTCAGCTAGCCTGGTACCAAGCCATATAGGGCATCATAGATCATAAGCAGCACTCCGAATTGTGAAGCACTTTGAGGTTAGTGAAGAAAGTACCTATATAGATGCTGACTTCAAGAAAGCTGTTGGGGTTAAATGTGTAATTCAATTCATTTTATCCCCGAGAAAAAGGCAATAATCGAGTGAGGAAGAGGAGTGTCTGTTGAAGGTCAAGATGAGGAAGAGTCAGCAGATGCTGTTGGAGGGATGCAGAGATAAGAGGAAGTAGTCTGTCTCTGATAAGCTGCAGAGCATAAATGATCCCAACAATGTGAACGCACAAGAGGCAGGAAGGAAAAAAATCGCTTTGTATTCCATCTGCCTCCATAGATCCTTTTGTAGCGGACAGGTCTAATTGAGGGCAAGGACTTGGGTGCAGCACTGCTTTAGGGAGCTGACAAACATGAAAGTGAAAGGCGATGGTGCAAGAAGTGTGCGTGTATAGCAGCCGTCAATCTTACTGCTGAACTCAAAGCCGCCCTAGTCTCTTTGAGTGTTACGTTGTGCTACGTTGACTGTCACATTTGGGGAGTGGGGTGAGGCATCCCTTTGACTTACAGCTTTACGGCAGAACCTGGCTGTTGAGCTCAACCTGCAGCTAGGAGGTTAATAATGTCTGAGCTGATTAAAGAGGTTCCTCATTTGGTCAGTAGCTTGGGACAGAAGTGCATCTTATGCTGCCAAATTCATATTTGCCAATTAATGGTGATGAGGGAGGGAGCGATTGGTTAGGGCCTGGCATTTACAGGGGAGATTCAGTAAGAATCAGATCATCCATCAGCTAGAGAACCACCCCCTGCCTTCCAGGAAGAACATCATGGCAAGGGGGAGACCAACCTGGCCCCATAAATTGACCAAAGAAGGAACAACTGCAGGGTGCTTGTTTTCACCCTTCCTTGCCAGAAAGAACACCTACAAGATCTTTAAAAGTAAGAACTGGTGGCTGAGGTTTGCATTTTTCCTCTTCCCTCCAAGTTCCTTTTCCTTGTGTGTTGTATCTTTTAGAGTGTAACCCTGAGGGTGGGGACTGTCTCATTATTAATCTTTGAAAGCCTCTCTGGGAGGTTTTTTTGGCTGAAGAGCAGGGTAAATAAATAAAATAAAACAAAGCAGGAGGGGTGCTTAACCCTTTTTGCCACCGGCTGATTCATCCCCTGATTCTCCCCTCTGTGCAGGGCTTTCCAGTCTCTGAGCTGGCTGGAGGAAAAATTGAGGGAAACAGTCATGGGGAAAGATAGTGGGTAGAATAGTCAGATGGGGGAGATTAAGTAACCCCTCCCGCACCCATTCTTCTCTGCAAATGCTCTCTGTCTGCACAATAGTGGGATTAGGAGAAATTTCATGAATGCCTTGGAATGTCATCATCCACCTTTCATAGCTATTACTGGTATATAGCCCTTGGGCCTATACAACTACCCATATTTTCAGAGCTTCAAGAGTCAAGACCACCTTGGAGTAGACTTAGGGACTGAGTGTTTTCTACACATTTTTGAGGGATGCTTGGTTAGGAAAAATTATTATTGTTAACTGGTTTTGGGGAAGGATTGTTGAATTTTTGCCCATGTCACAGCTCTTACAGGCACGGGAACCTTTTAGGAAAATAAAAAACTTGGCTCTTACCATAATGTTACTGTCTGCAGGCAGCATGAACAAAAATGCTGAGGAATGCGGAACAAAACCCTTATGTCTGAGTAACCGACTTCTAATGATCGCTTCCACAGCAATCTTGAGACTGAGAGCCAGTGTGGTCTAGTGGTTAGAGCAGTGGACAAGGACTGGGCAGACAGAGGGTAGGATCCTACTGTGCCCTTGTGCAGGTGGCCAGGCCTGCTGGTCCCAGCGCACAAGCGGCTGATCCAGCTGGCCCCAGGGTGAGCACGGCTCCTACTACTGGCAGCCGCGATGTTCAAATCCCTACTCAGCCATGAAACTTTCACTGGGTGACCGAGGGCCAGTCACTATATCACAGTCTAGCCCACCTCGCAGGATTGTTGTGGCTGGAACCATTTTAAGTTAGAGAATATGGCATTGGAGCCTGAGTTCTCTTCTGCAAATGGAAGAGCTCCTTCTCTATGGAAGAAACACTGATACAGTGGAGATTTCTGCTGCACGAAGCAAGGGGCAAAGCAATCCCCCCCCCAATTTTCTTCCTCTCTCCAGCCCACTATGCCCCCCCCCACTGTTCCTCCAGAGTTATGGACAAATAAGGGATTAGTTTAGTGGTACAGTGCACACTTCAAATGAAGAACTTTCCATATTCGATTGCCACCATCTTCTCCTAAAATATATCCTATCTGCATTGGAGGGAAACGTTTTTGCCTGTGACCTCGGGAGAAGCTTCTAGCCAGAGTTAGAAATAACTGGACTAAATGGACCAGTGCTCCAACTTAGATCAGATCAGCATCTTATTTTCATAAGTGATCCAAAGTCCGGTGCTAGATAAAACATGATACTAATGTATTTGGTACCTTGCGCTTCTTCCAAAGGAAATGCCAACGTCCCTGACCCAAAGAGGAAAGCATTCAGCTGTTTAAATCATGCCTTCCAACACATTCTTGAAAGGTTGTTACAGCTCAGCTGTTGTGTTGTGCAAAGCCTGTCGATCATTTTACGCCCACGCTACAACATTGATCCAAATCCAGGGGAAACAAACAAACAAACACTAGAGTAGCAGCTAGCAAGGTGTATGATGCACACACTGATGGCTTCAGTGGAACAGAGAAATTGCTTGAAATGTAAGACAGGAAGAGTCTGTTACCACAATGTAGCAATAATGGAATAGCCAGCACCGGTGTAAAGGGGGTCAATATACTGGAAAAATCAGATCATAAAGTAAAAGTTATAAGATAACAAAGCAAAGTTATAATTGAGCATAAAGAGCTATGAAAGGAGAGGGAGAAGAGGTGGCTTGAGAGATGGTGCAACATAGTGGCTAAGACTGCAATCCTGTACACAGTTACCTGGGATTAAATACAACTGAAACTCAGTGGGGTTTTCTTCTGAGTAACATATATTGCACTATACGAAACTGAGCTATGAATCATGAACTCTCCGGGTCAGATCTTGCCTCCGTCATGACCACAGTATGGGGCCATATTCAGTCTCTGCCCCTCATCACAATCTGGGCGTAGTAATAATAATGATCTACCTTACAGGGTACTTCAAAGTACTGCAGCAAAATAATGGCTCAATTCAGACAGTCCACCAAACCATGGTTTGGAGAATCAGAAACAAGCTAGTGGCTCATGTGCTTGCTTCACTTGCGGTTCAGTGCTAACCATAGTTTGTTGTGGCATCTGAACTGCATAGTGCTTGCCCTCTGAGCCAGAATTGATGGGAAAGTTTAGCATTTTTGCATGCATTCTTAACATCTAGATCCTGCCATCATCCAAACAGGAAGCTGGAAGAAGTCAATCAATGCTGCTGTCATACATACATATTCACTCTCCCTCTCTGACTGGGTTCACACATCACGATAAGCCATGGTGGTTTATAAGTTACTCACAGTAGCTTATAAACCACCATGGTTTCGTGTCCTCCGCTTTCTTTTTTCCACTGGTTTTCCACTGCCAGGGTGGCTTATTAAGCCAAAATAAGCCACTCTGATAAGCCATGGTCTGCAGTGAGGTTTATTTAAAATAGCATGGCTTCTTGTGTTGTCTGGCACTCCATAGTGGCTTAAAGAGTGGTTTAAAGATTGCCTACAGAGTTGCTTGGCAAGAGCAGTCAAAACTATTGCTGCTGCTCTGCTCCAGCCGATCTGCCTAGCAGCCAGGTACAGATAGCCAATGACAAAAGCTCTAAACTGCCTCTGAACAACCTAAATAGTGGTATTGCACTACTGCAACATTGTTGTTGTTTATTCATTCAGTCGCTTCCCACTCTTCGTGACTTCATGGAACAGCCCACGCCAGAGCTTCCTGTCAGCCGTCGCCACCCCCAGCTCCCCCAAGGTCGAGTCCGTCACCACCAGAATATCATCCATCCACCTTGCCCTTGGTCGGCCCCTCTTCCTTTTGCCTTCCACTTTCCCAGCATCAGCATCTTCTCCAGGGTATCCTGTCTTCTCATGATGTGGCCAAAGTACTTCAGTTTTGCCTTTAATATCATTCCCTCAAGTCAAGTGAGCAGTCTGGCTTTATTTCCTGGAGTATGGACTGGTTTGACCTTCTTGTGCAGTCCAAAGCACTCTCAGAATTTTCCTCCAACACCACAGTTCAAAAGCATCTATCTTCCTTCGCTCAGCCTTCCTTATGGTCCAGCTCTCTCAGCCATAGGTTACTATGGGGAATACCATTGCTTGAACCTTTGTTGTCAGTGTGATGTCTCTGCTCTTCACTATTTTATCAAGATTTGTCATTGCTCTCCTCCCAAGAGGTAAAGTCTTCTGATTTCCTGGCTGCAGTCAGCGTCTGCACCTAGAAAGACAAAGTATGTCACTGCCTCCACGTTTTCTCCCTCTACTTGCTAGTTATCAATCAAGCTGGTTGCCATAATCTTGGTTTTTTTGAGGTTTATCCGCAACCCAGCTTTTGCACTTTCTTCTTTCACCTTTGTCATAAGGTTCCTCAGCTCCTCTTCATTTTCAGCCATCAAAGTGGTATCATCTGCATATCTGAGATTGTTAATGTTTCTTCCAGCGATTTTTACTCCAGCCTTGGATTCATCAAGCCCAGCACGTCGCATGATGTGTTCTGCATACAAGTTGAATAGGTCGGGTGAGAGTATACAACCCTGCCATACTCCTTTCCCAGTCTTAAACCAGTCCGTTGTTCCATGGTCTGTTCTTACCGTTGCTACTTGGTCGTTATACAGATTCCTCAGGAGGCAGACAAGATGATTTGGTATCCCCATACCACCAAGAACTTGCCATAATTTGTTATGATCCACACAGTCAAAGGCTTTAGAATAGTCAATAAAACAGAAATAGATGTTTTTCTGAAACTCCCTGGCTTTCTCCATTATCCAGTGGATATTGGCAATTTGGTTTCTAGTTCCTCTGCCTTTTCTAAACTCAGCTTGTACATCTGGCAATTCTCGTTCCATGAATTGCTGGAGTCTACCTTGCAAGATCTTGAGCAATACCTTACGTAAAAACAAGGAGCTGATTTCTATGGTGCCAATCGCCATATCTCTCAAGTGTGCAAGTGTAGAATAGTGGTACTGCACTACCACAACACAGTAAAAAGAAAGCGCCACTCTGTATAGTATCAATTGCCCTATCTCCAAGTGCACAACTGTGAAAAAGTGAATGGGTGAAACAGTGCTACTGCAAAACAGTGCTACTATGACACAGTGCACAGTGGGAAAAGAAGATTCTGTCAAAACCATGCTATGGGGGGGGGGGATGCATGGCTTTGATGGTGCATCGGGAGCCTCCCTACTAGGGGAAGCTGTGTATGAAGTTTTGTCCCAATCCTGCAAACCTCCAAAGGTTTATAGACACTACCCCCTTTAGGGGGCACCCAGAGTTTTTGCTCCTTTGGGCGGCTTGGAGAGAGAAACTGTGGCGTGAGGGCGGGGAGTAGTATCCAATGCAAAGAAAACTATGGTGCCATCCCAGCTCAGCGGGAGGATTGTAGAGGGAGGAGGGGTGAGGGCAGGGAAAAGAAGCTACGCACAGTAGTTTATTTGTCTGATCATCTGGGGGATACAGTTGCTTATAAGCTAATGTGAGTAGCTTATAAACCACCATGACTTAAAGTGATGTGTGAACCTGCCCCCCCCCACTCACACACACACACACACACACACACAAAGGTTGCAACAGCTGGGATTGTTTAGCTTAGAAAAAAGGCGATTAAGGAGAGGCATCATAGAGGTGTACAAAATTATGTGTGTGGAGAAAAAGTGGATAGGGAGACTTTTTTCTCCCTCTCTCATAATATTAGAACCCGGGGTCATCCCATGAAGCTGATTGGTGGGAGATTCAGGAGAGATAGAAGCACTTCTTCATACAGTGCATAGTTAAACTACGGAATTCACTTCCACAAGATGTAGTGATGGCTTTAAAAGGGAATTGGACAAATTTCTGAAGGAGAAGGCTATCAACGGCGTCGGCTACTAGTCCTGAGGGCTAGATGCTATCTCCAGTATCAGAGGCAGTATGCCTATGTACACCAGTGGCTGGGAAACATGGGCGGGAGGGTGCTGTTGCACTCATGTCCTGCTTGTGGGTTTCTGCATGGACCCCCCAGTCAGACTGGAAGCTGCTTCAGGGCTTCCGAGGCGGGCCTGATTAGGCTCAGTCTGATTCAGGGGGCCCTCGACTCGCCTCAGCCTACAAAGCTGAAGAGGTATTTGGACATCCGAATCCCACTTCAGCCCCTGCAACATGCCCACCCAGCCTCCAGCTCCTTACCTGGGCCCTTATTCTGTGGCGGGGGGGAGTGCTGCCACTGCCACTGCTGCCGGGGAAGGCACTCCTGGTGCTGCCTGTCACAGTCCGCCAACCGCCTGTTTTGCCCTCTTTGCAAGGAGGGAAGGTCAGGCGATTGGCAGGAAGCACCGGCCACCTGTCAAGCCTTACACAGAAGGAGACCATGCAGATTGGACAGGCACAAGGGCAAGAGTCACCCTCCAGCTGCACCCTCTCCCTTCCTTGCTCCTAGGCCCTCTGGATGCGTGCTGGCAGCCATCTTATTGTTCTGGGGAATGGCGGGAGCCATTTTTAAAATGGCAACTCCCTATATTTCCAGAAATACAGGGAGTTGCCATTTTAAAGATGGCTCCCCCACTCCAGAACAACAAGACGGCTGCTGGCGCGCATCCAGAGGGCTCAGGTTAGGGACGGGGGGCTGGGCAGCGGCGTGGCCACTGGGCCTCTAGATCACACCGAAGTGCTTCAAAGCGGCCCGATTTGCTTTGGGCCACTTTGGGCCCTCTCCGCCTCGACTTGGAGGCAGCCCGAAGCACCCGCTTTGACTCGGAACTTGGGCTTCAGGCTGAAGCGGTGCACAGCCCTAGTTTCCTGTAGGCGACTGGTTGGCCACAATGTGTACAGACTAGATGGACCCTTGGTCTGCTCTTCTTATGTTCTAACCTTTATAACCTCAATAAAAATATAGAACAGAAAACAGTCTGATCTATAACATCCCAGGAGAGAGAGAGAGAGAGAGAAAGAATTCATAGATGTCTTCATAAATGTTGCCCTTTAAACCTGAAGAAAATAGCTCAGGTTGTCTTGACCATGCTGAACTGACACTAACCAAGTCATGGCATCCCAGAGCTGTGACAACAGTGTATATACGTTCTCTTTGCTAGCCTGTCTTGCTGTGACTAGTTCAAGCTCAGCCCTGAGGCAGTCTATGGGGCAAATCCACCTCAAAGTTCAAAAGGCAGGCAGAAGTCAGAAGCGCAGGCAAACAGACCAATCCAAGCACAATCCAAGAAACAGGGTCTTATCAGGAATCCAGGGGTCAGCAGCACGAGAGATCACGGCAAGGAGAAGCACAGCCTCAAGGTACTAAGAGCTGAAATAAGATGTTCTTCCAGCAGCCCTCCCTGACTAGGATTGAGGTTTATTAGCTGGCATTTCCAGAGCCCCACCCAGGACTTGGCTGCACCACATCAGAGACTTTTGGAAGAAGTCCTCCTCATGAGTAGGACCCTACTCATGAAGAGCCCTTTACACATGAGGAGCCTTCCATTGCAAACAGTCACTCCTTCTCACAGGGGTTGTTCTGGCCTGCTGAGGTTATCAAATTACCCTGCTGGAGTTCCCTTGTGAAAAAGGAAAAGGTGCAATAAGAGGGGCTAGACCACACCGCCACCTAGTGGCTGTGTAATTAAACATCTGGAAGACTCACATAAGGAAGGGAAAAGGAGGGGGGAAGGAAGCGTGTGTAAAGGGGTTTTGTCGTGATCCTGCATTTAAAACGAAAGCAGACAGCCCTGTTTTAAATGCGGGATTTTAGGCTGGTGCAGAGATGCTCTCTGTCTGAGGCGGAGCTCCCCTCCTCTTACAGGGATGGACCCATGGCCATCTGCCCAAAGGGCCCAGGCTGCTCCTGTCTTCTGCCACGGGCTGGTCTTTGACGCTGCTTGTCTCTGGGAGCAATAGCTCCTCCTCTGATCCCTCCAGCACAGGCGTGACAACCCCACAGGGCTGGTGGACTTTTGAAAGAAGGCAGGGATGGAGAGCGTGTGCACGTTGGTCCCATAGTGCTGCTCTTTTCCTAGAGGAGCAGTGTGTCCAAGTCAAGGAAGGCAACTGGGAGAGTGGGAGTTTCTCCAGTTTCTGGGGGCCCTGCAAATGGATTGTGCCAGTGGGGGCAGTGGGAAACATATGTAACCCTGGCACTAGGCTAGAGCCTTTAACTAAAATGAAAGGATATAATAGAAACCTCCCCTAACATGGTGCCCGCCAGATGTTTTGAACTACAACTCCCATCATCCATAAAGATTGGTCATGCTGGCTGGGGCTAATGGAAGTGGACGTCCAAAACATCCAGAGGCACCATACTGGGGAAGGCTGGGATTTCAGTTCAACAGAGCTAAACAAGCACCCATTTTACCCAGGCCAAGATTGGGCCCAACATTGCAGGGCTCCAGTCAGAGGCCCCTTATGTTAGTGGGCGTTGCCGGGTCAGAGATCTAGGGACTCTCTGCTGTCTTCCCTGAAAGGTTTGAAAGCAATTTTCATGCACAGGCTTTTCTGCAGAAATGCAAGCCTCTTTTATAATGCTAGACAGCCACTTAAGAGATGAGGAGGAAGGCAAATCCTTAGTGGATTTCTCATTAGCACTGTGAAGATCAAACACGAAAAGTCACTGGCAATGATTATTTTGTTCCTTAGAAGTGGTGTGATTGGTGTGTGTTTGCTTTTCACGGTGCTATTAATCCTAAAACACACACACACACACTACAAGGAACTGCAGAAGTTACCCTAATTTAAAAATCTTAACCAACAGGAAACATAATCCCTTGAAGGCCTGTCCAAACTATTCTTCTTGACTTTATTTCATGCCATCATCTATCTCTGACGTGTACTACTCTTCCTACGAGGGTACATGCAGTGGTGCCATCAGGGAAGGTATCTAGGGCAGAAGTCCAGGGCTACACTCAGCAGGAGTGCCCCCAAACACAGCAGGGCAGGCTTAGCACATTGTGAAGCAAGTGAAGAAATATGCATCACCATCTAACGAGTGCCCCCCATCAGACCAGAGTCTAAAATTACCTAACTGCACCATTGGATAGGTGTTGCCTTCATGCCACATTTGTGGGCTTCCTGCAAACATCTGGTCTGCTACTATTGCAAGCAGGATGCTGAAAAATCGATGGATCTTGGTCTGATTCAACAGGACTTCTCATTCTTATTCTCATTCAAACCTTATTGCTAGACTTGTAGTATGTCACATTGGAAGTTTGAAACATAGAGGTTAAAATAAAAGCAATCAAATATAAGAATAAAAAAACAACCCAAGCATACCATCTGAAACAGATTTAACAAACAGCCACAGAATTAAACCACAATTAAACCAGCCACTGAGGACAACAGAAGTGCAAGGAAGGATATAAAAATCACAAAAACAAAGAGACACACACACACCCAAACCCTGGAAGAATAAAAAGGTCTTTATTTGGCACCAAAAAAACTAGTGTAGGCACCAGGGAAGTCCCTAGGAAAGGCCACAGTGCCACCACTGAAAAGGCCCTGTTGCCTGCTGCTTAGATGATAGTTCTGTTCCATTTCAGTGTCTGATGCATATAGGATGAGGACCTGCTATACCTCTCATCCAGCAAGGAAAACACTTGTGAGAGAATTTTAGCATACCATGGTTATGCCATCTCTACTTCAAGTTCTGGTATTAGCCAAGAAGACAGCCATTCTACGGACTCAAGTGCAACATCTGGGCTATCTTCACCGCATTCTAATAACCGTCAACCTCCTAGCTATGGCAGGCCCTATCATTAGGCAGAGTGCTATGTACTAGGGGCGGCAGCAAGGTGTTGCAGGGCAGTACTGTGTGTGCCATGTGGCCCGCCTACTGGCCTCATGTGCCATGAAAAATGCTGTCCCATTGCCTGTCCCATAGTAAAATTCAACTACCAGTCCAGTTAGCTTTTTTACACAAAAATGGAAGGGGCGGCCTCTTCTCTTTCATCACAGGCAGTAAAATACTTTGGACCACCCTGCTCATGGCTCCAGTCCAGTTCTATTGGTGCACAAGCTAGTGACACTGGCTGGGATTCTGCACATACATCCACACTGAAAGACACCAGCCAGTTCCAGTTATTATGTTGACCTGTCTTCACCCTGATTTTGTTTTGCGGCTTCAAGCTGTCCTGCTTGATCTGCATAAGCAGCCAGCCAGAAACAGCATTTTCTATCCCCAGGCCTGCAGCGCTCAATAGAAATCTCTTGCCCCTAACAAACACACACTGTATTTTTCCTCATCTCCTGTCGCTTAATGTATTAGGCTTCAAACATGCTTCTGCTTGGGGTGGGGGGTGGAGGATGCATAGCTTTCCCCCCTTCACATTAAACACACGTGTCAGCATTTTAAGATGAGTTCTGCATCCTTTACCAGCCCTGCTAAGGAACGTTTATTTCCCCTCACCAAATTCAACTGTAATTGAGGTGCTGTAGCTAGTGTGAATGATGCTTCTCTCTCTGGGGTGGAGGTGGGTGTGGGGGCTTTCTTTTGATTCAAGGACACTTCCTAGTACTTTCTGAATAATACTGGTAGGGAAACAACATCTCCTGCAAGCCCACAAGGACAGATGAACCAATGGGACCCGCTCACCCATATATGGATGCAACAATCCCTTCAGCTGTTTCAGCCTCTCGATTGTATTTACAGACTGAAGAAGTGAGTCAGAGGCTAAAATTTAAAGCAAGTCAAAGAGCCACTGGATACTAAACCCACTTACTAGAGAGTAAGTCCCAATGAACTCAGTGGGATTTATTTTTGAATAAACATGTGAAGAATTGAGCTGTTATCTCCTTTTAATGCTCAGGCAAGTGACTTTGGCTGTCCCAGCAGCCTCAATCTATGTATGTTTAGTTAGATGTCTTTGTCTCCAGTTCAAACTACCGTTTTCTTCTGAGAAATTTCAGCTCAGCCTCTAGTTTCCGCATGAACATATGAGGGACAGGGAGGGTTCCTAACCACCAGCACCCCCTTCATGTAGGTTGGTGGGTAGCCTCTTTTGGTGAATGCTGAGTGGGAGGGAAACTGTGAAGAAAGCAGATAAGACTATCCTAGGGAATACTTTCTCTCATATGCACTTAGCCTAGAAGTGATGAACCTCTTTCAACCTGAAGGCCTAATTCCATTCTGGAGAGGTCTCTGGTGGGTGGGACCAATGGCAAAAGGAGCGAAGCCATAAATACCAAAAATATCGGCATAAATATCAAACAAAAAATACCAGCTGAAAGTTCTTACTGCGGGTAAATAAGCCTTAGGAGAGGCATTTCAACCTTAGAGTGGGGGGGAAAAAAACCTGCGCGTAATCTGGGAGGGCCAGAGGTTCAACACTTAGGTCATCTCAAAAGACCCTGTACCAAGATCCATGGACAGCCAAAAAGAGGTTGGCGGGCAATTTTTAGGAGTAGGGCTTTGTCTGTGGTGGCGTGGCACCCATTTTGTGGAACTCCTTCCCAAGTGAATCTTACAAGGCATCCTGTTTTATTTTTCAGGAGACTAGCCTGAATTTATTATTTTTCAGGAGACTAGGACTTTTTTATTCCATGAAGGCTGCGGAATGAGCCGAAACTTAGATTTTAATACTGAACCTATAGTTGCTTTTACTTCTGCTTCTTAGAAGTTTGGGTTTGCATTAAATTGTTCTAATACAGTTCAATAGTGATAAGTTTTATTGGCGTTCTTAGACGGTTTTTGCATTTTGAGGTTTTCTTTGTGGGTCCTGTTGTGAAAACAAAGGAGGGATAGATATGCAGTCATAATCATGCAGTATACCACAAGTCCCTCTCTACTTTGAAGCTCCTCTCACACAGTGCTCTTGTTTCAATCATAGTATAGCAATCTGGATTCGGAAGATTTGCCTTTCACAGGATCGTCAGAGAGCAGATGGCATTTCTGATCCATTCACACAACACAGCATCCTGACACAGGATTGTTTGTTTGCTGCATTTCTCTAGAGTGCCTTTCTGGAACCAACCAAGGCAGTTTACAAAAATTCAGAAAAGAAAAATCATGAACAAATACATAGTAAAATGTTTAGAATCCTTAAAACACATAACAATTTAAAAAGCCAAATTAAAAAGCTGAATCTGGACCCCCTTCCTGAAGGCAGAGAGTGCCCAGCTGAGGGATCTGTACTGGGATCGAGAGGGAGTGCTTAGAGCAGCGATGGCTGACTTCAGGAGGTCAAGGGCCATTTTTGCCCCCTGGATTTCTCCCCCCTCCGGGTGGGTGCCAAAGGGGTGTGTGTAAAATTAAATAAATAAAAACAAAATGATGTCTGGAGCTGCTAGGGAACACCGAAAGGGTCAAACACTGCTTGTTTGCAAACTAATTTTGACCCTTTGGGGGCTCTGTACCTGCTACAGGGTCCTAAATGGTCAAAGGTAGCTTGCAAACAAGCTAATTTTTGCCCGTTTTGGCACTCCATAGCAGGTCCAGATGCCATTGTGTTTGAACTTAAAAAACATTGGGTCCCCACAAAATCTTTTTTGTGGTGGCAGCAGCTGCACTGGGGGATTGTGGAGGGCATATGTTGCCCACCCCTGGTTTAGAAGGATCCATAGAGGATCCAGAGGGAGTGCTTAGTTGGATCTGTAGTATGCATATTCACAGTTGAAAAACCTAGGGCAAGAGATTAAATGTTTCAGTTTGCATTTATATGAATTCCACATTAGTGGTTATTTGGGGGGTGAGGTGGAGTGATATGTACCTACTATGCAAATAGCAATATCCAAGGTGAATGTTCAAAGAAAGGGACAACAGGTCAGAGAATTATATTTTTCTTGTTTTACAAAAAAACTGGAGAATCTTTTCTTTCTTTTTAGGCTGCTGTTACTAAAGTTACTTTATTCCCACATGAGTATCATGTTACAGACTGAGAATTAGTTTTCAAACTCTTTGCTTGTTTTTGACGTCAGACCAAAGGCATAAAAGAGATTTATTTATTTTTAATTCCAAGTTAGCTCTGGAAGTTAGTAGCAGGAAAGATGCGACTGCAAAGAAATTAAATGATATAGCCTACACTGCGAAGGAGACATGATCTGTTGTTTTAATCAATGTCTTTTAAAGGTGAAATCGAGAAGACGAAGAATTATTCAATTTCAGTAGGTAGCAAGAAAAAGAGTAATGCAATGCTAAATTGGAAGCGGCAAAGTCTGTTCTTAAGTTTCCCTTGCTGTAGAAGTGGTTATGGTGCTAATCGAAAAAATGATGGAGATCAGAAAAAAGGACACCCAGCCACTGAAATGTTCTATTGCGTATGAGGGTGGTTTTGTGATCCAAAGTGCAGCTAACCAAAATATCTCAGCCAGATAAGCAGACACATTTTACTATCTTACTCAGTGGTGTAGTGGTACATTTTGAAGTGCAGGGACTCATCATGACAGTCCCCAGACCCCCTCCCACAAGGAGGGTCCAAAAACACAGGCAGGTGTGTTGATCCATAGCAACAAACCTGTTCTAGCAGTTTTCATCTCCACCAGGAGCAGGTCCTTTGAAAAGTGAATGGGTCTTAACTGCCCACTCAGGTCCAGACCACCCCAAAATACTTTGCATTACAACAGGGCACAACATATTATTGCTGGGAAAATTCACTTCCTCCAAGCTACTATGAGGACTGCAGTGAGAGGGAACAAGGAAGCCTGAGGGGAGCGGCAGATGACATTATCATCCCTGCTAATCGAAAGGTCCTAGTTCTTTGGCCCTGTGAGCCCAGGTCCACTACCCCACTGATCCCGCTTGAAAATTCTGCTCAAGACAAACATAGCCTGGATGCAGAAATAGAGTGGAGGCATTTAGACGGTAAGAGAAGGACACAAAGGGTTGATCTAGACTTAAGAGTAGACCCACTGAAACCAATGGAACCTGGGTTGTCATGACTAACTTACATCCTACTGATTTCAGTGGGCGTCCTCCAAGTATGATGCAGTCTGGATCCACCCCAATGTTAGGGGAATGGACAATAACTGGGTACATGGTATGTACACGGAAGGTCCCATGTTCAATCCTTGGCATATTCCGGCCATGAAAGATCCATGTAGTCAGCTTTCTACAGGGGTAGGCAACTTCAGGAAGTCCGGGGAGCATTTTTGCCACCCAGCCTCCCCATGGCCCACACCTCCCCCTATGGAATGACTGTGGACTATGGAGCACCAAAAGGGTCAAAATTAGCTTGCTTTCAGGACCAAGAACAGGGCCACCAAAGATTCAAAATGGCCATTCTGGATGCTGTCTTGTTTATAAAAAATACAATTTTGGGAGGCAGCGGGGGGTGCAGTGGGGGCCACCTGTGACGCATGGGCCACATGTTGCCCACCTCTGCCTTATATGTGGGACAGAATGTGGGACAGTAAAAGACCTGTGCCGTTTCGTATTGTACTAGGGACAAAATAGCTACTCATTCAAGCCTTCTTCACACATGATGGTGAATGCAAACATCTTACACAGAGAGATTACGTTAATGGAGCAAAATATATCATGTATGAACAAGTCCTCAAAATGGACAGCACACACCAAGAGCCAATGAGCAGAAAGAACACTGTAGCCAAAAAAAAAATGTGATTTGTACATCACTGCTGACTATGAATCCACTTTTTTTTTTTTTTAATAAACCAGTTCCCCCAAAGTAGAATCCAGTGCTTTTGTAAAAAGAACACATTTCCTTTTCTACCGTATCATCAAGCAGTCCACATACTTATTTCTTCTGGTTCTGTGACCTTGGTACAAATTGAATAGCTTTTTGTTGTCACGCAATGGAATCAGGAATTACACAAACTTTTTTTTAAAAATCCACTGTAAAGTTTTCATGGCTACCCTTCACTTTTCATGCTTTATCTCATTTTTATTTGAATATTTTTCAGCATGAAGAAGCAAAATTCCTTGCTTTGATACGACAGGCCATTTATTTTGGCCAAATGGTCCCTTACTGATTGGACTTCACATCACAGGGAGGTGTACTTTAAGCCAGCTCATTTTTAAAGACATGTTGTGTATAACCGTGAATTCCATTAGCCAGGGATCTTAACAGCCAATATATTAAAAAGTGATGTCGGTGGCTTGATCCCGTTTGACAGTCTGGAATGGTAATAAATTACATAAGCAAATTTACTGCTTCTTTATGTTTTAAAAATATGTTTCAATTGGAGCAGTTGGACAACTTGCTCAGGCAAAAATATTACTGCTTGGTTTAGTATAATTTACATGGTGCTACCTACTACCCTATCCATCATTCACTGTATTTGATAAAAGCTTTAACTGATGATGCTGAGTATGTTCTAGGCTACTGGTGAATACAAGCAGCTCATTAAAAATGCCAATACAGACAACAGGGCTGGTTCCAAGTATACTTGCTCTCATTCAACCCAGTGCATGGTGGGGAGTGAATGCACACAGCTCCTCGTGTCTCATCTGGTGTGCTGTCCCTGCCTGTATACACAGGGAAGGACTGTCCAATTGGCACCTATGCCAGTCCAAATTGTGTATTTGAGGAAATCAACCACATGATTTGTACACATGTGGGCTCAACTTGGACCATCCATCCCTGCATGTACAGGTAGGGTTTCCATCATGGTGCCCATGGGCACCAATGTGCCTGCCGACACCTCTCTTGAAGCTCACCAGACTCCCTACCCCTCCTGATTTTAATTTTATTTCTTAAGATTTTTTTTAATTATTTTTTTAAAACTGGGAGGCTGCCATTTGTTGTTCAGTCGTTCAGTCGTGTCCGACTCTTCGTGACCCCATGGACCATAGCACGCCACGCCTTCCTGTCCTGCGCTCTCTCCCGGAGCGTGCTCAAGTTCATATTCATTGCATCCGTGATGCTATGTAGCCATCTCATCCTCTGCCGTCCCCTTCTCCTTTTGCCTTCAGTCTTTCCCAGCATCAGGGTCTTTTCCAGGGAGTTTTCTCTTCGCATTAGGTGGCCAAAATATTGGAGCTTCAGCTTCATTATCTGTCCTTCCAATGAGCAGTCAGGGTTGATTTCCTTTAGGATGGACTGATTTGACCTCCTTGCAGTCCAGGGCACTCGTAAGAGTCTTCTCCAGCACCACAGTTCGAAAGCATCAATTCTTCGGCACTCAGCCTTCCTTATAGTCCAGCTCTCACAGCCATACATTACTACTGGGAAAACCATAGCTTTGATTAGACGGACCTTTGTCGGCAAGGTGATGTCTCTGCTTCTTACTATGCTGTCTAGGTTGGCCATAGCTTTCCTCCCAAGGAGCAAGCGTCTTTTAATTTCATGGCTACAGTCACCGTCTGCGGTGATCTTGGAGCCCAAGAAAATAAAATCTGTCACTGCTTCCATTTCTTCCCCTTCTATATGCCAGGAAGTGATGGGGCCAGATGCCATGATCTTAGTTTTTTTAATGTTGAGTTTCAAACCAGCTTTTGCACTCTCCTCTTTCACCCTCAACAAGAGGCTCTTGAGATCCTCTTCACTTTCTGCCATTAGGGTGGTATCGTCTGCATATCGGAGGTTGTTGATAATTCTCCCAGCAATCTTAATTCCAACCTCTGATTCATCCAACCCAGAATTTCTCATGATGTACTCTGCATATAAGTTAAATAAGCAGGGTGACAATATGCAGCCTTGTCGTACTCCTTTCCCAATTTTGAACCACTTAGTTGTTCCATGTCTGGTTCTTACTGTTGCTTCTTGACCCTCGTACAGGTTTCTCAGGAGACAGGTAAGGTGGCCTGGTACTCCCATCACTTTAAGAATTTGCCACAGTTTGTTGTGATCCACACAATCAAAGGCTTTATTGTAGTCAATGAAGCAGAAATAGACGTTTTTCTGGAATTCTCTTGCTTTCTCCATGATGCAGCGAATGTTGGCGATTTGATCCCTAGTTCCTCTGCCTCTTCTAAATCCAGCTTGTACTTCCAGAAGTTCTCGGTTCGCATACTGCTGAAGCCTAGCTTGTAGGATTTTGAGCATCACCTTGCTGGCATGTGAAATGAGCGCAATGGTGCGGTAGTTTGAACACTCTTCAAACTACTGCACCATTTGCATTGTTCATTTAAGAAGGCCTTCTTGTCTCTCCTTGCTATTCTCTGGAACTCTGCATTCAGTTGGATATATCTTCCCCTTTCTCCCTTGCTTTTCGCTTCCCTTCTTTCCTCAGCTACTTGTAAAGCCTCATCAGACAGCCACTTTGCTTTCTTGCATTTCTTTTTCTTTGGATGGATTTCGTTGCTGCCTCCTGAACAATGTTACGGACCTCCGTCCATAGTTCCTCAGGCACTCTGTCTATCAGGTCTAATCCCTTAAATCTATTCCTCACCTCCACTGTATATTCATAAGGGATATGATTTAGGTCATACCTGAATGGTTTAGTGGTTTTCCCGACGTTCTTCAATTTAAGCCGAAATTTTGCAAGAAGCAGCTCATGATCTGAGCCACAGTCAGCCCCAGGTCTTGTTTTTACTGACTGTATGGAGCTTCTCCATCTTTGGCTGCAAAGGACATAATCAATCTGATTTCGATATTGACCATCTGGTGACGTCCATGTGTAGAGTCGCCTCTTGTGCTGTTGGAAAAGAGTGTTTGCTATGATCAGCGTGTTCTCTTGGCAAAACTCTATTAGCTTTTGTCCTGCTTCATTTTGTACACCAAGGCCATGCCTGCCTGTTATCCCGGTGATTTCTTGACTTCCTACTTTAGCATTCCAATCCCCTATGATGAAGAGGACATCTTTTTTTGGTGTTAGTTCTAGAAGGTGTTGTAGGTCTTCATAGAACCGATCAACCTCAGCTTCTTCGGCCTCAGTGGTTGGGGCATAGACTTGAATTACTGTGATGTTGAATGGTTTGCCTTGGATTCGTACTGAGATCATTCTATCATTTTTAAGATTGTACCCCAGTACTGCTTTTCCCACCCTTTTGTTGACTATGAGTGCTACTCCATTTCTTCTAAGGTTCTAAGCCCACAATAGTAGATATGATGGTCACCTGAATTAAATTCGCCCATGCCTGTCCATTTTAGTTTGCTGATTCCCAAGATGTCGATGTTCAATCTTGCCATCTCATGTTTGACCACCTCCAGCTTACCTTGATTCATTGATCTGACATTCCAGGTTCCTAAACAATATTGTTCTTTACAGCGTCGGCTTTTCTTTTCACCACCAGACACATCCACAGCTGAGTGTCCTTTCGGCTTTGGCCCAGCCGCTTCACTCTTTCTGGCGCTATTTGGAAATACCCTCTGCTCTTCCCCAGTAGCATATTGGACACCTTCCGACCTGAGGGGCTCATCTTCCGGCGTCATATCTTTTAGCCTTGTGATACGTTCCATGGGGTTTTCTTGGCAAGAACACTGGAGTGGGTTGCCATTTCCTTCTCCAGTGGACCACATTTTGTCAGAACTCTCTGCCATGACCTGTCCGTCTTGGGTGGCCCTGCACGGCATAGCTTATGGCTTCACTGAGTTACGCAAGCCCCTTCGCCACAACAAGGCAGTGATCCATGAAGGGGGGGAGGCTGCCATGCTGCAAACCAAAGCGCTGATCTCCAGCACCACTGTTATTTGGGTCCAAAAGAGTGGTATTGTGTTTTGGAGCTCAGGCTGCACCTCTGCCTTGTACGTAGGTTCTTGAGCAGGTTTCTTTCCTTTTAGTCTTACCAGCTACCTTTTGGGAAATGAGCGTTTTGTGACTGGCCAGGTGCACCCTGGCAGCCACTTTGCGAGAGCATCCACGACACACTCTGAAAATTCCAGATGTTCTCATTGGCCTAAAAAGGTTGGAGACCCCTGGTGCACAGGCAGGGACAGTGCACCAGGCTGCAGGGGAAGAGCTGTGCCCCCTCCATGTGTTGGGTGCAGTAGTGTAGTGATATATTTTGAAGTGCAGGCACTCATCATGACAGTCCCCATAGCTATGACCCCAAGAAGAGTCCAAAAACATAGGCAGCTATGTTGATCCCTAGCAACAAACCAGTTCTAGGAGTTTTCATCTCTACCAGGTGTTTTGCAAAGCTAGCGGCTCTTAATTGCCAACTCAAATCCAAGCCACACCAGAATACTTTGCATTACAACAGGGATAGCTCACAACAATATATCGTTGCTGGGAAAACCTGTTTTCCTCCAGCTACTGAGAGGAGACAAATTCTGCAAAACATGGCCCCTCCAGGAAATTCCTGACTTGTGTGGCAAATAACTTCCTCTTACAGAACGTAGAGGAAGGAACTAGAGGATCGGCTATCCTTGACTTGATCCTAACCCAACAGAGATGACTTAGTGGATAAAGTAGCAGTTACAGGAACTCTGGGGGAAAGCGACCATGTTGTACTTGAGTTCTTGGTTGTAAGAGAAGCAAAAGCCGAGTGTACTCAAACGCGTACCCTGGATTTTAGGAAAGCTGATTTTAATAAACTCAGAACAATGATCAGTAAGGTCCCATGGCAAGCGACACTAACAAGAAAAAGAGTCCAAGATGGGTGGGAGCTTTTAAAAAAGGAAATTCTCAAGGCACAATTACAAACAATTCCAACAAGAAGAAAAGGTAGAAGACAAGAGAAGAAGCCAATGTGGCTTCACAAAAAACTTAGGGATGACCTGAAAACAAAAAAGGACACATATAGGAAGTGGAAAGAAGGCCAAGTAACAAAGGAAGAGTACAGGCAGGTAGCACAGAATTGCAGGGATGGTGTCAGGAAGGCTAAAGCTGAGAACGAGCTGAGGTTAGCGAGGGATGCTAAAAACAACAAAAAGGCTTTCTTCAGCTCCGTGCACAGTAAAAGGCAGGGGAAAGAAATGGTGGTTCAGCTATTAAATAAGGATGGCAAAACGATAACAGACGACAAAGACAAGGCAGAGGTGCTCAATTCCTACTTTGGCTCAGTCTTCTCCCAAAAGAGGGTCTATGACCCCCCTGGCAAATGTAAAGTACAGGCTGAAGGGGCAAGATTGCAGCTTGAGATCGATAGGCATATGGTCAAGGAACACCTCATTACTTTGAATGAGTTCAAATCTCCAGGGCCAGATGAACTGCATCCTAGAGTAATAAAGGAACTGGCAGAAGAGCTCTCAGAACCACTGTCTATTCTCTTTGAGAAATCATGGAGGACGGGGGAAGTGCCAGATGACTGGAGGAGGGCTAATGTTGTCCCCATCTTCAAAAAGGGTAAAAAGGAGGAACTTGGGAACTACAGACCAGTCAGTCTGACCTCAATCCCTGGGAAAATTCTGGAGCAGATGATAAAGCAATCCATCTGGAAGCACCTTGAAAACAATGCAGTGATTACTCGAAGCCCACATGGATTTGTCAAAAACAAGTCCTGCCAGACAAATCTGATCTCATTTTTTGATCAAGTCACCTCCCTTGTGGACCGTGCTGTAGACATCATCTACCTCGACTTCAGCAAAGCTTTCGACAAAGTGCCCCATGATGAGCAAACTAGCTCAAAGTGGGCTAGATGAAACAACGATCCGGTGGATCCACAGTTGGCTACAGAATCGGACTCAAAGAGTGCTTATCAATGGGACCATCTCAAACTGGGAAAAGGTAACGAGTGGGGTACCGCAGGGCTCAGTCCTGGGCCCAGTGCTCTTCAACATTTTTATTAATGACTTGGAGGAGGAGGTGCAGGGAATGCTGATCAAATTTGCAGATGACACAAAATTGGGCGGGATAGCTAATACTTTGGAAGACAGAAACAAAATTCAAAGTGATCTGGATAGATTGGAACGCTGGGCAGAAAACAACAGAATGACATTTAATAGGGATAAATGCCAAGTTCTGCACCTAGGAAAAAGAAACCAAATGCACAGTTACAAGATGGGGGATACGTGGCTCAACAACACTACAAGTGAGAAGGATCTTGGAATTGTTGTCGATCACAAGCTGAATATGAGCCAACAATGGGATGTGGCTGCAAAAAAGGCAAATGCTCTTTTGGGCTGCATTAATAGAAGCATAGCTTCCAAATCCCGGGAAGTACTAGTTCCCCTCTACCCAGCACTGGTTAGGCCTCATCTGGAGTACTGTGTCCAGTTCTGGGCACCACACTTTAAGAAGGATGCAGACAAACTGGAGAGGGTTCAGAGGAGGGCAACAAAGATGATCAGGGGACTGGAAACAAAGCCCTATGAAGAGAGACTGAAAGAACTGGGCATGTTTAGCATTGAGAAGACTGAGGGGAGATATGATAGCGCTCTTCAAGTACTTGAAAGGTTGTCACAGAGAGGAAGGCCAGGATCTCTTCTTGATCATGCCAGAGTGCAGGACATGGAATAATGGGCTCAAGTTACAGGAAGCCAGATTCCGGCTGAACATCAGGAAAAACTTCCTGACTGTTAGAGCAATACGACAATGGAACCAATTGCCAAGGGAGGTGGTGGGCTCTCCCACACTGGAGGCATTCAAGACGAGGCTGGACAGCCATCTGTCAGGGATACTCTAACTTGGATTCCTGCATTGAGCAGGGGGTTGGACTTGATGGCCTTGTAGGCCCCTTCCAACCCTACTATTCTATGGTTCTATGATAGGACTGCAGCTAAGTTCAGAGAGAACAGGAAAGTCTGTGGGGTGACAGCCAGTTATAACATTGTTCCTGTTGAACAAAAGGTCCCAGTGTTTCAACCCTGTGAGCCCTGGCTCCACTACAACACTGGTTGGGTGGGCTGAGGGGCAAGTATCAGCAGCACCAGCCCACGATTAATACTACACAGTCCCAATACAAGGGGGAGGCAGAGTAAAATACCTTATCTCAGCAACCAAGCGGAAATATGGTCAACAAGTCCCCAGTAAGATGTACTGCAGCAGTGGGGAACCCCTCCAGATATTGCTGGACTACAACTCCCAGCATCCCTGGCCATCCACCATGCTGGCAGTGGCTAATGGGAGTTGGACTCCAACAACATCTGGAAGGCCACAAGTTCCTCACCCCTGGGGTAGATCACAACAATCAGAAACCAGCCTCTGTTGCTTCCCACTGATCCTGCTGACCATACCCTATGAACTATGAAGAAGTGCAGGGAGTAGAGTGCCCCAGCTGCAAGATGAGGCTAACGCAAGCAGGCAGAGAAAATCTATTGAAGTTGGCATTTTGTAATGAAAATGCCAACAAGCGTTAACAGCCTCCAAAACAGGAATAGCACCATCTGCCTGGAGCAAGATTAGAGCTCCTAGCCAGGGCCAGATTCAAGAGTGAGCATGGTTGAGCACCTGCCAAGCGCCCACACCCCAGCAGGGGCTCACTGACAAGAGCTCCCTGCAGTTGCTCCTCCTTCTCACCACGGCAACCTGCTTGTTCACCTGCCTCTCGCTCTGGCCCAGGCAATGGTGGTGGTGAGAAGGGGAGCAAGCAGATGCCCCTGCCGCCTTGCTCACCAGCTCTCTGCCTGTCAAGCAATAATGGGAAAGAAGAGAGACAGTGTGGGGTAGTGGCTGGAGTGCTGGACCAGGAGTCAGGAGATCTGGGTTCTAGTCCTCACTCGGCCAAGGAAGCTCACTGGGTGACTTTGGGCCAGTCACAGACTCTCAGCCCAACCTACCTCAGAGGGTTGTTGTTATGAGGATGAAATAGAGAGGAGGATTATGTATGCCGCCTTGGGTTCCTTACTGAGGAAAAAAGATGAGATATAAATGAAAAATAAGATGCAATAGCAGCAGGCAGACTTCAGGCTTTTGGGAACCACTTTGTTTTTTACTAGAACCCTGAGGTGCAAAATTAGTGCTGTGCCGAAATTTTTGGTCAACTTTTTTTTTTTCCCGACCACTGGACTTGTGAGGAGGGCTGAAAAGCAATCACGTATGAAAACTTTGGGAAAGTGAGAGACTTTTTGGAGAAATTTCCGGGCCGTGGGGCTTTGACACTTACACTACCGCTAGGAGATGGCTGAGGGGCGCGTTCCTTCCTTCCTTCCACATTCCACATACCGTATATCCGGCGCTTGCAAAGTCTCTTCTCGCCGCCACTTCCCTTCAAGCGGGAAGAGGACTTTGCAAGCGCAGGAAGTGCCGGCTATTGGCTAGTGCCTCTGTGTTTGCAAGGGGTTTTTTCTCTGTCGGGTAGGGAGACGGCTGCTGCTTCCCTCCGCGCACGAAGTGCTTTGCAGGCATAAAGCATAATCTCTCCCTTCTCAGGCAGGGAGATGGCTGCTGCCACTTTCCTCCTGAGCAGGAGGAGGACTTTCAAAGTGCAAGGCATGCGGGCTCTCAGCTGGGGCCCTTGTGATTGCAAAGGCCCCCTGCTTGGGAGGAACGCGGCTCCAACCACCGCGCTCCTTGTTCGGGGAGAGTGTTTTGCAAGCTCGGCGTGCTGGGTGTGGGTAGCCAGCGTAGCTTGCTTTGCTCCCCCTGCTTTGGCAGGGAAGTAGCTGCTGCCGCTTCCCTCCTGAGCAGAGAGCGTGCCTTGGGTGATTTGTGACTTGAGTGGGGAGGGAGAGAAGGAGGAGGGTGTTTTGTGTTTGTGTGTGTGAGAGAGAGAGCGCGCGCGTGTGAAAGGGGCTTTGCGTGAGGCATCACACTTTTTTTAAACTCTGTCATACGCTCTATTAGCCTTGCCTGACAGGCAAAAATAATGGAAATGGAAACTGGTGGGTTTCGAACGCTGCAAACAAGAGTCCCCCACGTTGCAGGCGGGAAAAATAATAATGGGGATGGAAACTGGTGGGTTTTGAACGCTGCAAACAAGAGTTCCCTATGTTGCAAGCAGGAAGAATAATGGGGATGGAAAGTGGTGGGTTTCGAACGCTGCAAACGAGTTCCCTATGTTGCAAGCAGGAACTGGAGATTTCAAAAGTTTTCAGAAGCTTTGAAACGAATCCCATTCCTGCTTGCAAAGTCCCGTTGCAAACGAGCCCAGTGCTGCTTTCCCCATTCCTCCTTGCGGAGAGCTTCAGGACGAGTCTCACTGCAGCTCGCAGGTGGCTCTTCGAAGCACCATCCCCGCTCAGGCTTCTTCGGTGCAGCAGCACCTCCTGGAACGGCCATGTGATGCTGGGGCCATTCCAGGAACTGCTGCAGAGCTCAAAGCCGGCTGTGAAGTCTTCCGTTAAGCTGTCAGTGCAGGGGAGACATTGTAAAAGTAAAAAGAAGTCTCCTGAGGCGCCTCGTACCCTGCTGCCTCCCCACCCCCTTTCGAAAAGTATTCGAAATTCTGCCCCTCCCTGCAAAAGAGGCCGACGAAACAATGCCTCTTTCGTGGAGAGGGAAGAATTTCGCAGAAGTGGGGAGCAGGGTTTGGCACAGCGCTATGTAAAACAGGAATGGGAAGGGGGCAGCACAGACTCCAGTGTGCTGCTGAGCATATGTGCAGCCCAGGATTTTGTTTTCAGTACCAGCACTGAGCTCACAGTCCTGCCACACAAAAACCCACACTTGCTTTTCTCTCCCACAAGCGGGGGAGCCTTTTTTTTGCTGTTGCTACCATTAAACAATTGGCAACTGGAACACCTTGGTCATCTACTGCAAATCATCTAGAGCTCTACCAGTAGATCCCAGCCTCCTTTCTACTCACCTCTGCATTATAGCTTTCCCAGGCCATAGTTACGAGTGAGGAAAAGATGGAACAGCTTAAATGCTGCCAGGATTGCAGGCATGACATTGCTGCATGGTGGCCGGCCCTTTCCCCATGCAATTGCTAAGGGAATTACCCAGGAATAACGTTGTAACTGATCAAGTTGCTGCTGGCCTCCTCTGTCTGGGATTCCCCAATCTGCTCCAAGAAATGGCTGAGGCAAGGAGGCACAACCCAGGGCAGGCAACTGGAACAGGAGCAGTTTTAACACTGCAACCAGTGCCACAGGTGTCAGCCCAGGATTTGGAGTTCAGGGCCACGGCGAGCAGTTCTGCAGCTAACATACTGACAAGTTATCCCAGCGCTGGCTTAGAGCACCTGGCAGGATTTTATAGCCAGGTCAGAAGAGTACTTCTGGGGCCTCCGCCCGTTCAAGTGCTGCATCTGATTTTCTTGAAGGGCCAGTCACCTCCATTTCTCTTGGTTGCTGGCCTCGTCTGAATGGTGGGAGTCTGGGGAACGAGGAGCTCTTTGGGGAATGTTCTCCAGAGCTTCCATGGTCACTGGAGGTAATCTGACATCCATTCCTCTGGGTCAGAGGGCAGCAACACCTCGCGGGGATGAAGAGGACAGGATACAATATCCAAGGTGGAGGTCCTCACTTGGGAAGGTCCTGGTTGGTTCGGATTCCTCCTTGGAGGCCCTGCCGCTAGAAACCAAAGCCTCAGAGAGCTCTTGATCCTGGGCCATGATGGCTGTGGACTCTGTGACCATGTTGTTGCTGTTCTGCATGTTGTGTGTTGAATGTTGTAGTGGTCGCTGCGTACTGCGGATAGGGCATGATTGGCTTGCAGAGGATGCAGTGGAGGAGGCTGTCGTAACAGGATCATTAGACTGGGCTGCCCACAGAGTTAAGGATCAAGGGGCCCCATTTATGAAGACTGTGCCACTCTCAGTGTTTTGCGCAGGCTGAGGAAGTTCCAGGCATGACTTCTGGATGGGTTCTTTTCTGCTTTCTGCCATGAATAATGGAAAACAACCATTCCATCAGCGTTGTTTGTCTGGGTTCCTGTGTGTGTTACTGACTCTGTCTGCACTGTTGTTGTTTTGTCTGTTTATTTTACTTATTTTTGTTAAGATTTATATCCTGCATTTCCTCCAAGGCAGCTTACCTGATTCTCCTACTCTCCATGTTATCCTCACAACAACTCTGCAAAGTAGGGTAGGCTAAGAGGCAGTGACTGGGCAGTGAGCTTCATGGCAGAGTGAGGACTAGACTCCGGGTCTCCCCAGGCCTAGTCCAACACACATTTTCTTAAGAGGGGTAAGAACATACCCATGCCCTCTTGAGTAGTTGCCAATGGAGAGATGTTAAAGGTTGTAAAAGGTCTCTTGGATCGACTGCTTCTCTCTTGTGCTGCAGGCAACTACAGTGCACAATTGGCTGCCGAGTGTGCAAAACTGCTATATGGTTTACCAAGGGGTGGGCAGACTTCAGGCTTCTGGGACCTGCTTTGTTTGTTTGGGAGGGATGTTTTGTTACAATGCCAAGGTCCACCAACCTCAGACCCAAGAATTTGTTTTATGTTTCAGAACTGTCCTTGCAGTCCTTTCACACACAAAATTCACTCCTGATTCTCCCCCCCCCCAAGTTTTCCTCATTTCAGCAGCCTAATTTAGAGGGAGAGGGGAGCCTTTTTGTTGTTGCTGTTGTTAACCCACTGGAAGTAGAAAACCCTTGCAGATCTAGTGCAAATCACCTAGAGATATACCAGTACCTCGGGAACAACCTTCTGCCCACCCCCTGTTTAGCAAATGCAAACGCTTCATGTGTGTTGGTTTGCCCACTGTCTAAAACTGCTCCTTATGGACATGGAGCTTGTTGAGCCAAGGTCCATGTAGGTGGTGTCTTCTATAAAATGTATGATGCATTGGATCATGGTCTTTTCTTTCTGATAAGCTACACTCTTCCTTTTTCTCTATTCCACCCCCTCCGTGCTGGGTGCATGAGTCAAAAGTCCCCGATGTTGAACTCTACACTACATTGAAGGAGAGCAATATGCAGAATTCTCCTGCGTGTGCCAGATCAGTGCTGCAATGAATCGATTCTGCCACACTCAGCGATTCGTTAAACCCTGTGCCTACGCATGGGTTCGTTTCATTGCTGCAGAAGCTCAGCGGCTGTTTGTTTGTCTCTTCACCATGTGACTCAAGTCATTGCAGCCATAAACATTTTTTTTTTTTTTTTTTTGCTGTTTCCTCTCTGGCTACCTCAATGGAGCAAGATGAAATGGCCGTATCTGCACCCTCCCTCCGCCAAAATCTCTCAATGGGGAGGAATGCTGCCTTTATTAGTATGCTAAGGCATATCTTTCGTTTCTACTGCATTTTATTCTTTGGCACCCAGGCGCAGAAGGCAAAGAGAATCCCAGTCTCTGTTTGCAGGCTGCTGCAACGTTGAGCTACGTCTCTCTCTGTCTGTCTCTCTGAGCTAAACATCTGAAGGTCAGGGGCTTGGTGGGGAGCATTGTGCAAATTTCTGAAACGTGTAAAAGGAGGTAGCCTAGCTTTAATATGGGAACTTTACCTCCTTCGTACACACATATTGTTATATCCCTCCCCTTCACCAGTCCCCTCTTCCCCAACTGGGGGGGATACCAAGGGCAGTACTACAGGGTTCTGTCATCTTTGTGTGAGAGTGTCCTGGAGACTTATGGTATCTTTGTTTTATTTACAATGGTACAAGCAGAGCATAATGAAGGCAAATATACTCCTCAAAGGAAACAGCAGAGGCTGCATGAGATTTCCCAAGAGAAACTTACAAATCCAGTCCAAGGCTGCACCTCAGTTTCCAGCTAATGAAATCCTCCCTCTCCGCATTGCCAAACAAAACTGCTTTCTTTTGTTGTTGTTTTTATGCTATGTCTCTGCCCCTTTCCCCTGAGGTGGAGGGCTGTCACCATCTTTGAGCTCTGATGGGTATCTCATTCCAGAAACTCAAGAGATCTCCAGTTATCAGGACAGGAAACCATGATCTGTCATGAGCTCATGTTGATGAAACTTCAACTGACCATGCTGCACTGTTAATCCAGCAATCTGTCTAAACAAAAGGTGGTCTGTTAGCAGCCTTAAGTTAGGAATATAGATGATAAAAAGAAGACTCTCCCGGCAAAATTTTGCCTCTGTCATCTTGCGATTTCAACAGCACATGACCTATTATTAACCAAGCTGAAATGGGCACTCACTCTGTTATTGAAATATATAAGTTATTAAGGGAGAGAGCGAGGGAAGCCTAGAAGTCCTATTAAATGTGTATTCTGAGCACTTGCAAAGCATATAAATTTCCCATTGCTATTGAGATATGTGGATGAGCAATCTGGAGAAATAGGGCAATCATATGTCCAAAACCACTGTAAGAGTTAATTGATGCCATCCTCACTAACTGAGGCATGATGAACTATAATGTCATTTTTGGAGGTTTGTTCAGGACTGAGTTCTTTCAGTATAATAAAGCTTTGTAAATAGAATAAGCCTTAGGAAGGCATTTCACACATCATACCTTCGACTGGGCTAGAATATCAAGCAAGATGAAGGTAAGAGAAAGGACATGATCTCCAATGCCCCAGCTATAGTTGTATGATGCCAACAAGCCCACAATGGTTAGCACTAATGCAGGCAGCTACAGACAATGTAGACTGCATGGTTCACAATGGAGCCAGTTGCACTCTGCTCCAGAACTCTAACCAAAGGAGAAAAACACTGCACACACATTTTGAAAAGGAGTGTCTCGCTAGTGTTTGGGCATGCAAAACATTTTACTGATACCTACGTGGCCTACCTGGTTTCACATTCCTCACATACCATTGATGGACGAAATCAAAGGGAAAGATTTGGACCAAATACAATTATGGTGCCAATTTCCAAGAAAAAGTTGGTCTGGTAGACACCTTGTCACAAAGCCCCACAATGCGAGTAGATGCTTACATGTTAGAGGAGGATGTTTATGTCATTTATATTTTTATCTTTTAGAATGGGGGGGAAATAGCTCCAAAGCTGCGAAATCACCAAATGATTGGTGGCTGGGCTTAGGGGAAGGGGCTGTGGCCATCTGGGGACTCCAGGGAGCTGGACTGGGACTCCAGGAAGGTCACATTTCACCCCCAGGCCGGAGGATTGGCATCCCTGGTCTGAATCCACACCCTGCCCTGGCTTGAGACCAAAGTGGTCAAAGTGAGGCTTTTTGAGGGCCTCTTCTTCTCTGCCAACTGGAATTCCACTGGCAACATTGCCGAAGGCTGCTTACATTTATGGTGTTTGCCAGTGACCTCGGCAGGAGTTGGAATTCTTGCAGCTAGGCATTTCAGTGTATTCAGAGTTCCCTCGGAGGGTGCTTTCTTTGCCTCTGGTGGCCTATGACTCCTGTGCCTGCCTGTGTTTGTTGCCAGGAAGAGGACCCCAGTACAGTAGCTCATGAAGACATATCCCTTGCCTTATACAGAGCCAAACCTCAGCCAGTACTGTCTGCCCTGCAGCAGCCAGGGCTGGCATAAACAGCTGACATCCTTGGGCAGTTGCGAGGGTGGGCCCCAGCAAGGCCCACTTCTGATGCCTGCCCTGCGCTCTCTTTAATTCCCACTAGCACAGGTCCAAGTCTCTGAGCAGCGTTGGCCTAGCTGCCATTTTAATTTCCCACAATGCCTCAGAGTGACACTACATCGAGGGGGTTGTGGGAAATTAAAATGGAAGCTAGACTCAGCTGGTGATGGTGGTAGTGCCCCTGACAAAGGGGGGGGCCCACCAGGCACTTTGCCCAGCCTCCCCCCGCCCCCCATGCAGCCATCTCTGGCAGTAGCTATCCAAGGGCCAAAACGGACATTACTTTGCATCCATATCTAGCAGCTACATGCTTTAAAAAAAATTACTCTAGAGTAGGCACCGAAGCCCCAATCTAGACTGGGGCCCTAGTGTGGGGAGAGGGGGCTTTTAAGATCCAGAATGCCTCCCCTGCATCTACTCTAGAGTAAAAATGGTGGCAGGAAGAGACATAGCTGCTAGGAACAGATTTAAAGTGTTTGTTTTGGCCCTAAGGGCCCAGGTAGAGAGCTTTCTTCATCTCCCTAACTGAGATTCAGTTTTGAAAAAATCAGAAGGGCCAATTATTGAATCTGAGACCTTCTGCATGATCTATCACTGAGCTGTGCCCCCACATACTGCCTGTCAGGGGTTCAATGAAGACTTTGGATGCTTCAGTCTACATACTTTGGAACAGTTCAAGTTCTTTAGCATAACTCTTCTGGAATGCCTGGCCTATGGCTTGCAGCTAAACATTTCTGCCCTAGCTGGCTTTGATAGTATGCAAAGGAGTTGGAATGTAGATGGCATGATCTAGCCTGTAGCAACTCAGCTGTCACTGCAATTATTTAGTCATCACCAGTTCCTGTGCAACTAGCAGCAATGGTGACTCATGCGCTGATGCTACTTTTTGGTGTGAAGAATGTTCCTAACATGTAACATTCCCCTAAATATCAGAATGGATGCTTCCATCTTTGAACAATCCTAAATTCAATTGACTGGGATAGAGGTCTTGCGCTAAATATTAAGGTTGGGAATCTGAGGCCCAAGGAACTACTTTAAGCATCCCCAATGGCTTGCCCACACCTAGTGGGATTTTGTTTTGTTTTTTTAAAACAGGCTCCTCTCTCCATCTCTCTTCCTTCAAATCCCTCTTCAAAATCTACTTTTCCCATGTGACCTTTGGCTTATCCCGTTCTCTTCATTCCCAGTGGGAACCAGCTATTAAGTAAGTATAACTGCATGTGCCCACATTCATCCCTCCATACCCTTCTTTCACCCTCTGCCTTCTGTTTCCCTCATTGTCTGTTTAAGATTGTAAGTTTCTTTCAGGCAGTGGTGCCACCAGGGGAGGGCTTTGAGGCAGATATCCAGGGCCCCACTCAGCAGAATGATCAGGAGGGCCCCAAAGAGCAGTGGGGCTGGCTTAAAATTTGGAAGAAGGTGAAGGAGTACCCATTACCATCTAAAGCAGAGGTGGGCAATGTGTGGCCCTCCAGATGTTTTGACAAACAACTCCCATCAGCTCTAGCAAGCATAGCCAATGGCAAAGGATCATGAGAGTTGTAGGCCAAAAAATCTGGAGGGCCACCTGGGAGGATGTCCCATTGACAAGAATGGGACTTACTACTGAGTAGACATGCATAGGATTGCATTGTGAGTCTAGAATTACCTGATTCCACCACTGCTTTCAGGCAGGGACTTCTCTCTTTTTGCCTTTGGAACACTGAAAGATGCCATCTGTAATATGAGGAAGAATTTTTGAATTTCTTCTCTCTTAAAGTACATTGCCATGTGGCATGAGGCCCATCCTTTAAAAAAACAGATGAACACACACGCCAAACCCAGATCCTTTTGGGCACGCAAACCTAGCTAAATAGTTCTTTGGACTAGGGAGTTGCCAGACAGGCTGTGGCTGTTTTTCCTGAATTACCTATAGGAAGGTTCAAACCTCTGGAGTGGGGAAGGAAGAGGATTATGAAAAAGTCTGAGAATCTCCTCTTCATGAAAGCAACAGTAGGAATAAAATGAGTCCTAAACAAAATTTTAAAATGGCAAGTATATGCCATATACTTGGGCTTAGAATTCACAGAATGCAATTGTCATGGTCAGGAGGAGGAGGAGGAGGCCATGCTAATTTGGGTGTTAATTTTTAAGGGTGAAGGAACCCCCGCATTTTCATTGTGGATGATGGTGAGCTGTGTTCCTACCTGCTCAGTCTGCTGAGCAAGTGCTCACTGCTGATGGGCAGCTTCAAGCCCCCTGCTTGCCCTCTTTTCTGATGGTTCTTTATCTTTAAACCAGACCTGGACAAACCTTTAAACAGAGGACAATTTCAAGTAGAGGACTGTCCTCCAAAGTAGGACACGTGGCCACCCTAGCAACAAGGCTGAGGGCTGCATGTGGCCCTCTGTTGTAGGTGGTGGGGAACCTGTCAGACAACATGGAAAGGACCTCCCTCTGCCTGAAACCCTGGAGAGCTACTGCCAGCCATAGTAGGAAGTGCTGGACTAGATGGACAAAGAGTCTTGATCTACGGAGCAGCTTCTTATGTTCCAAAATAATGTTCGTCTCTGCTTCTCTCCCCTCTCCCTCCCATTTTCATTCTCATCTTCGCTAACCTGGCCCCAGCGACTGAAACAGAAACAATCAGGTTGCCTTTTTGGTAGACATTCTGCATCCTGTCCACATTTCGTCAGCACAAGCAGCCATCCTGAGTCTTTTATTCCCACCACCATCATGCACACGCACACAGAAATGCAAGAGAAGCTTTCATGGCAATACCATCTTGCTGTTATTTTTAGCTGTCCTCTTCCTTCATTTTTCCTTTCTATGCTGCATTGCTGCTCTGCATTCTGTCCCTTCTTGAGCATCCCTCCTGCCAATGCTGGCTCCTTTATCCCATAGGAAAATGCTTGCTGTGATCATGTGAACATCTCTAGGTGCAAATGTCGAGCTGGAGATTTGTATTCAGCTCGTCAGTCTTCTTAGCATCCATTTCATTGATGTTAACCACCCCTCCTGAGAGGTACCCTTTTACAGTATCTCCCAGGCAAACTGTGTCTAACACCATGCCCTCCCTCCTGCACCATTTTTTTTTTTTTGATAAATGTTTTATCAAGGAATGATTGGCTGACAAGCTGTATTTATTCCACTACTGTTAACATGGCCTCAGATTCAAATGATATTCTTTACAGTGGATGAGTGGCATATATTTTTGGATCCTTAAGATTACTTCATTCTTCTGAGGTCAAGCTATCAAGTCCCCTGGACTGCAAGGAGGTCAAATCAGTCAATAGGAAATCAACCCTGACTGCTCATTGGAAGGACAGATACTGAAGCTGAAGCTCAAATATTTTGGCCACCTAATGCGAAGAGAAAATTCTCTGGAAAAGACCCTGATGCTGGGAAAGACTGAAGGCAAAAGGAGAAGGGGACGGCAGAGGATGAGATGGCTAGATAGCATCACCGATGCAATGAATATGGACTTGAGCACACTCCAGGAGAGAGCGCAGGACTGGAAGGCCTGGCGTGCTATGGTCCATGGGGTCACAAAGAATCGGACACGACTGAACGACTGAACAACAAATGATAAGCCGTGTGTGTGTATTACTATGTCTGTCTGTCCATAAGCTAAGCAGGGTCAGCCCTGGTTAGTACTTGGATGGGAGACTGCCTGGTGATCAGGCTTCCTGCATTGAGCAGGGGGTTGGACTCCATGGTCTTGTATGCCCCTTCCAACCCTATGATTCTATGATAGCTAGCTAGGTAGCTACTAATATGTGGGAGTTGTCAATAACAGATCATGTCCTAAAACGAGTTTGGCATATGTGACCCACAGACCACATGTGGTCTCGCTGCCCCCAGTGAGGCCTCAACTGGCCCCATAACCCTCAAAAAGGGATTTTTTTAAAAAAAAAAATGGTGATTTGTCACCAAAATTCAGCAGCAAACCACTATGGAGGCTTACTAAGGACAAATTTAGTTTGAAAGCAGGCTAAATTCATCCTTAGTAAGGGCCGGAGGGGTTTGCTGCCAAATTGTGGAAGCAAACCACTGCTTTTGAGGGAGTGGCTACCACTGCCACAGGGGATGTAGCCCACAGGGGGGATCCAGAGGTGACCCACAGGGGAGACCCAGAGTTGGCCCCCAGACCCCCTGACCCTCCCAGGTTCAGGGAGGCTAGCTTATAGTACCCTGGAGGAGGACATGGCTGGCTGGAAAGAAGCACTCTTGTTAGAGCTGAGGCTATACACAACAACATTTTGTGACAGCTCCCACTTGTATTTATATAATGACAATATATACTTGCTGTTCTCTGCTGCTGGCAGAGACAAAAAAAGAAAAAGAAAATCCAGAACTGAGCTAAAATAGTCAGGTTGGTTTTATTTCTACTATACAATTCAATATAGAAAGGAATTTATTCTGCCCCTTCAGTGGGCAAATACAATTGACAGAGTTTTGGAGGATGTGGTATTATGGTATTAATGCATGTAAATAGCATATCGAGAGAAAATACAACTCTGTCTTAGTTTACATGATTATCATTGTGTATCATTTTATAGGCATTACATTGTAACTGGAAGAGTTTATGGTATGAATCCAACCCTGCACAGCTTGTGACCTGCTAAGCCAAACTCAGTACACTTCCTGTTATTACTACCTGCCTCTTGCTGCAAAAAGAAGGGATGTTTCAAGTCGCTGACAGGACACAAAAAATGGCTGATCGCCTGCCTTCAGCTTGGTGATTCACAACTTGTGCATTAAAAGACGCTTGCTCCTTGGGAGGAAAGCTATGGCCAACCTAGACAGCATAGTAAGAAGCAGAGACATCACCTTGCCGACAAAGGTCCGTCTAATCAAAGCTATGGTTTTCCCAGTAGTAATGTATGGCTGTGAGAGCTGGACTATAAGGAAGGCTGAGCGCCGAAGAATTGATGCTTTCGAACTGTGGTGCTGGAGAAGACTCTTACGAGTCCCCTGGACTGCAAGGAGGTCAAATCAGTCCATCCTAAAGGAAATCAACCCTGAGTGCTCATTGGAAGGACAGATAATGAAGCTGAAGCTCCAATATTTTGGCCACCTAATGCGAAGAGAAAACTCCCTGGAAAAGACCCTGATGCTGGGAAAGACTGAAGGCAAAAGGAGAAGGGGACGGCAGAGGATGAGATGGCTAGATAGCATCACGGATGCAATGAATATGAACTTGAGCACGCTCCGGGAGAGAGCGCAGGACAGGAAGGCCTGGCGTGCTATGGTCCATGGGGTCACGAAGAGTCGGACACGACTGAACGACTGAACAACAACAACATGACTCTACATACAGGGCCCACTCCGAGGGGAAACTCCTATTAGGGAAGGTCCCTGTAGTGTTCATAGGGGTCTTGGGGGCTTATCTTGGTAGCAGGCAAGCATCTCACAGATGCCATCTTTGTTTCCATCAATCCCCTGGAAGTTGAGTTATTCCAAGGCATTATGCATGTGTGTGTGGGAGGGTGGTATTTACCCCCACAAAAACATGGTGGCCATCAGTGGGAGTCACCACTTGCCTACCACCACCACCACGTCCCACAGTGCTCCAGGACAACTCAGCTTCCTGGGCATTGTCAGAAACAAAGATGATGACCATAAGCTGCCTGCTACTGGTAGGAGCATGTTGTCGTTTTTTGAAGGGCTCAAAGCAGGTGCTAGGGTTAAGCACTGCCAAGGTGCTGAGGCCCCAGCACTGCCCACTGATACTGGGTGTATATTAAGGTTGCCATGTGTCCATTTTTACAGAGGGCTGTAAAATTTGAAGGGCTGCCAGAGGACTGTCCTCTATACTGAAGGCTTCCACTCTTCGAAGGGCTATCCGGTCCATATCTGCTATAAAGCTAAAGAACCATCAGGAAGATCTGGGCCTTGAACTTGCCCATCAACAATTAGTGCCAGGGCAGTAGACTGAACAGGAAGGCACACAGGTCACCTGGTCACAGACTTCCATGCTATGGTGAGATGTACTGTCCTTCTTTTTAAATTATAAGAATTATTTCTAAATTTACATTGATACATACACAGCATGTGCACATTTTATGCAAACCAGTGTCCTCTTTCTTAGTTATGCAGTCCTCTTCTTTTGGCAAGTGGCCACCCTGAACTGAATTGGAGCCAAACTGGAACTTGAACCCAACCCAAATGTATAATGGCTCAGGTCCCTGTTAGAGCTCTCCCATGGAGTACACTGCTACAGAACTTGGGGAGGTAAAAAATGAGCATCTTAAGTCATTACGTTCTATGGACCAGCCCAGTCCATTTTGCTGCCTGAGGTGGAGTAGCAAATGAATGCCTCTGCCCCCAGCCATTTCAAGGTACATGGTACCCAAGGCCAGCCAAATTATTTTGGCACCTGAGGCAGAGAATCCCACAAACACCTCTCCCGCTCCTTGGCAATAAAAATGCAACAATAATAAGTCAAATAACTAACCATTTGCTGCCCTTTGGTGACACCCAGAATCAGCTGCCTGAGGTGGCCACCTCATTCTGCCTCGTCGTAGGGCCAGCCCTGCCTGTGGAGCCAAGATGGAATACAGGGAAAGGAGGGGACAGATGCACACAAGCATCTTCAAAACAAAAAAAAAGACTGTAGAAAGTATTTACACTAAACTGGATGTCGTGCAAGAATGCTGTTCATTTATTGAGGGAGGATAACAAAGATTTCCTCCAAAGATTTCAAAGCCAGAGTGAACCAGCTTCAGGTATGTTACTCATTCTTTAATAGAGACAATGTAGGAGTAAAGGAGACTATTTCAGATGAATGCAGTGGGCAATATCTGATGTACTTACCTCAGGACAGAAAAAATGAATGTGAGCGCAGCTAATCATGGCTTGGCTGATTGCACTCAAGGCAGTTAGCTCACTCAACTCAGGTCAGGGATAAAGTAGGTAAAAAACAACAGCAGAAGGAAACAGGGAAGTTCAAGCTACAGAAGGCTTTAAGAACCTCAAGGGAAGAACTTTTGGAAAGCTAAAAACCTGAGTGAAAAGGAAGGATTGTTGCCTTGATTCCATCCCCAGCACCATCTACCAGTATGAGAGGAAGTGGATATAGGCTGTCTGCATTACAGTATTTCAAAATAAAATGGTTGATCAACACTCTGTCCCTGGGCAACAGGCAAATAGGAGGAACCAAAGTGGTGTGTACCTCCTAGGGCCGTTGTCAAGGGCAGGCCTGACTGGGCAGCTGCTGAGGGCCAACACCCCAGCAGGGGCCAGGCTCGTAGTCAGCCTAAACATTTGGGGGGGGGCAGTTCATCTGGTTTGCAGGCTTTTAAAGACAAAATTGTAAACTGCTTCTTAATTGTTTGTAAAAACATTTAGAGAGGTGGAGAAAATTTAGGGGGCACAGTCCCTTCCTAGCCCACCCCTGGCTACAGGCCTGGCAGGGGCCCACTGACAAGAGCTTCCTGGAGTTGTTCCTCCTCTTCACCACTGAAAACTGCTTGTTCACTTGCCTCTCTCTCTGGCCCAGATAACGGTGGTAGTGAGAAGGAGGAGCAGTGGACACTTGCCCAGTGGCTCTTGCCTGCCAAGCAAGCAGAGAATGAGGGTGAAGAGCAATAGCAGCTGGGGACAATGGTGGTGAGAAGGTAGACTCACTGAGGGAGGGGGCCCATTGAAGGTGTCTTGCCCAAGAGCCCTCCAAAACCTGGAGCTGGCACTGGTACTTCCCCTTGTCACTGCCCATGTGAGTTACCCTTCGTGCATTGCTTTCCACACCACAGTCCAGAGATGGATGTGAGGACTATGAGGAAAATGTCCCTAGGAAGAGTCAGTTGCACTCCTCTCTTGAACCCTCTTGCCCAGTATGTGTACGTGTGTATTCATATGAGATTACGCTAAAAGTGGAAACTTCATTATGACCCAATTGTATGTATGTATATATGTATTTATTTATAATATTTTTATCCTGCTCCTCAGTCCAAGAGGCTCCCGGGGTGGCTTATATGGAATCAATAAAACTAGACAGTCCCTGCCTGCAGGCTTACAATCTAAAAAGACACGACACAAGAGGAAAATGGGATGGGGAGGGAAGAGGGAAAAGGGAAGTCATTTTTCAGTAGGGCTGGTGGAATGGCCTTGCTTCCCCTTTCATCTTCCTCTGTATAGCCTGCTAATGGTTTTGTGTTGTTTGGTTGTTTCCGGAGGGGTCAAACAGCCTTCAGTTTTAAGGCTTCTGTTTCCCTTTGCCCCTTGAAGCAAATACAGGCTGATTTGTGTCTCTTCTGTCAAAATTGTCAAAGAATGTCTGGGCCCTGTAGCCAGGAATTGAAAGAACTGCCAAAGATTGTGGTGACATCCACTAGCTTAGATGGCTTTAAAAGAGGATCAGACAAATTCATGGATGATAGGGTTATCAAGAGCCACTAGCCATGAGGGCTCTTATGCTACCTCCAGGATCAGAGGCAGCATGCCTCTGAATACCAGTTGCTGGGAAACAACAGTGGGAGAGGACTATTGTGATGATGTTGTCCTGCTTGTGGGCTTCCCAGAGACATCTGTCCTGCCCCCACTGGAGCTTCCAGAGATTAAGAGCACCCCAGAACAGCCCATGTCAGAAGACCAGGAGGAGCTTTGGCCCTCCGTGAAAATGGCTGCAGGTCCATCCCCACAAGTGGCAGGGGACTCTGCCTCTGAGGCAGAGGCTGAGTGGCCCCCCAGCCCCTGAGAGCATTGTCACCCCAAGGGGCAGGCCAATAGGGCTCCTGTGGGGAGCACTCGATTACAAAGGAGGACTCCTCAAGAGGAAAGGACTTCTCATGAGCAAGACCCTCATCATGTGTAGGACTTTTGCCAGAGGGCTCTAATGAACTGTGGCTATATAAGCCTTCAATTTTTGACCTTGGTTTTGACCTTGGCTGTGCCTCCGAACTCAGAATTAGTGAGTTTTAAACAGAATTGCATTGGAAAGCGTCTCTGTGTAGACGGGGCCTTACGCTCTTAGAATATCTTGAGTCTAGCCATTCAGAATCCTCCAGAACGTCTTGTAGCTGCCCCAGAACCCATCCTGCTCAGACATGCCGAATGCCATCCGAATGGTCTCCAAAAGCTCCTGTGTGAGTCATGGGTCCCTCACGCTGCCTTTATTTCCTCCCTCATTGAAAATTGACAGCAGACCTATCTTTTTGTGGGGGTTCCATTCTTTTAAGTGCCAAGGTTGTACCTGCCTCCCTCTCTTCACATCTCTCTGCTGCCCCCCTGCCCAACATAGCCATTCTGTGCAGCCAGTCACTGCATATTCTCTGAGCCTGAGATTTGTGAGGTAACAGGCCAGATCCCTGCAGGCTTGAGCTGGTAAGGAAGGGGAAGAAAGAAAAAGAGAAGGCAAGCTGTTAAAGGATTCTAGGCACTCAGGCAGATCTCACTGTCTTAGGCCACACGAGACAAAGGAGAAGAAACCACTGGAAGGAAATGCGACTGTGGGGGGAGCAAAATTAACAAGCAGTGGTGGAATTGACTTTGGGTGGCAGAGTTGCATCAAGAGTTGTACGACCCTCTCCCATGTTCGGAGTGAGGACAACGGTCTGTGGTGGAAAAGCAATTATGCTAGAGCAGGAGTGAAGAACCTCAGGCCTGGGGGCCAAATCTGGCCCTCCGGAGCTTCCTAGATGGCCATGCCCCCTTTTCCCTGGCCCCGCCCCCTTTTCCCAACCACCAATCATTTGCTGGTTTCCCAGCTTTTGTGCAGTTCCCCCCCCCCCATTCTAAGAGATTGAAATGCCTCTCCTAGGGCTTAGTTATGGGCAATAAGACTTAAGCTAAAAAAAAAAAAGTAGGCATTTCTGGGGCCCTCTCCTATTGCCTTCGGCCCAATCCACCTCTGGAATAGAGCCCCCAAGAGCTTCTCTGCCATGGAACTTGGCCTGTCAGCTCAAAGAGGGTCTACATCCCTGTGCTAGAGGGCTGATCTGTTAATTCATGGGTTTTATTATACACTGCTTAGAATCTTGTTCTCTTCTGTATTTGTGCATCTGTTTCAAATAATTTGTGTGTCCTACAGTTTGTGGTCCCCCTTGTCCCTCATGCACGCAAATGTTTCAGCCTTTTACATACAGCAATGTTTTAACTTGGACATTGGCTTTGGGGCAAATGAAATTAGTTATGTTTTTGCACACCTCTGGATACCATGACTGTGGAATTGGAGGGAGGAATCTATTCTAACCCATCTGTATTGTTGCTCATGTTTGACATTGTTCTTAATGGGATGAGGTGCAATTTCCTGGATATAGGTTCCAACTGTTGAGAGGTGTGGTGAATGGCTTGCTGCCACACGTTCACCCTGGCCCCAAGAGATTTCGTTGTGTCATGCATACATAAAAGAGCATTCTCACAACAGCTTAATTCCTACCATCTTTTAAATCCTTTGTACAAAAATATCCCCCTTCATCTAATCAAATCCACTTACATCATTTTCAACTTGCACAAGCCTATTTTGCTCTAGGAACAAAGTGTTTATGCAGCCTTTTGACTACAAAACCCATGTCTCGCATGACCGTGAGTGAAAATGACTATAATGTTTGTGCAACTTTAAGACTTAAACCCTGTGATGCATTGGCCCATACATCAGTATTCATGTGTGAAAACTTCCAAAATCTTGGAAGCAAATAATTGCTGGGGGGGGGGGATACTGAAAGAATGGAAATACAACCAGAAGTAATTCAAATTAGAAGCAGTTGGTGTTTTTTCCATGATAATCTGGTGCTTCGGGAGAGGAAAATTGAATTGGAAACAATATTCCTTCCATTCATTCCTGCAGGAGGTTGCAAACAGAATTTTACCCTGCCCATACAAAAATGAGACAGAGAATTTAAATTTAAGAGGACTTCTGTTCAAATCAGTAAATTGCCTTTCCATCCAAATACTCTGTTTTTAACTGTTTTGTGGACCAAGCTGCCAGTGAACCTAGTGACTCAAGGGATCATATGCCTGCATGTGACAGATCAGATAAAATGCAAAAAACAAAACAAAAACAAAACCCATATTAGCCACAAATCTAGAGACATTAGAAACATAAGCATTGCATTCTCATTTATATGCTTCATATACCTGAGTATAGGCTTACACTCTGGTGCTTTCTTTGTTATTGTGGAAGACGAATTAAACGCAGTTTTTTTAAAAAAACAAAAAAACTCCAAATGCATGTAGCACTTTGGATGGGTTCTTTGGCAGCAAGTCTGTTCTTCTACTTGTGTGTGGGAGAATTGCTTTCTATTGTAGATTCATACCCTGTGCCATGTAGGCTCGCAGAAAAAAAGAGAGGGGGGAGGGAGAGAAGAAGCTATAATTGCAAAATAAGCAGCAAAACTGGTGCATAGCATGGCAGGGATCCCAGCAGAAAGAGCACAAAGCCAGAGGGGCAAAGACAAGCAATTGTCAGGCAGGTGAGCTAGATAGCTCTGCCATTGAAAAGGAAAATGGATGGTGGTATATTAATACACAGAGTACTTCTGCATTCAGTGTCTGCCTACATGCTCCTCCTTTCTGCATGCTAATTGAGCGCAAAAAAGAAGAAACAAAATGTCAGCCTAACCAAATCTTATAACCCTTTGAACCTGGTGAGAAATGACTTCAGGAGACAGGTATGGCCCAAGTAAAGGGGCAAGATGATGAATTGGCCCAAATCGAAAAGACCCCCTGATGGCCCCCATTTGGAGACATTTCCCTTTCAAGCAGAATATATTGTCTTGCTGCCAAATTACATTAAATATACAAGCCTATTTTAAGTACTGCAAGTACATGAAACAACAACAACAACAACAACACAGACATTTAGAATAGATCATCAAGGGTTTAATCATGTGCCAATCAAGCAAGGCCAATGTGGAGCACTGTAGACCTTTTAGGGAGGCCATGTGTCCTCTTTTACAGAGGACAGTCCTCTATTTGAAGGGCTGCTAGAGGACAGTCCTCTATGCTGAAGGCATCCTCTGTTTGAAAGGCTGCCCAGATAAAGCACCATAAGAAGAGAGAGCAGCCGGGGCCTTGAAGCTGCCTATCAACAGCACCTGGACAGCAGAATGAGCAAGGCACTGAGCAAGGTGATTTATAAGTGGCCACTATAAGACGTCTGTATAATCCATTGGAAGTGATGGTAGAATGCTGCCTACTTCTAGCTAGAATCTCTTTTTTCTTGAGTCTGTTAACACAGGAGAGGGATTTTGTATAGCGCCATCGAAACACTGTCAACGTGTCTCCAGTAATACATCTGCTGGAAATTGTTTCAGGCTGTGGAGAAACAGGTCAAGGCTAGCTGTTGACTACCAAACTCCCACTGCCACCACCAACAAGCTCAAGGCTAGCTGTTGACTACCAAACTCCCACTGCCACCACCACCAAGCTCAAGGCTAGCTGTTGACTACCAAACTCCCACTGCCACCACCACCAAGCTCAAGGCTAGCTGTTGACTACCAAACTCCCACTGCCACCACTACCAAGTTCACGGCTAGCTGTTGACTTCCAGACTCACCACCACCAATTTGAATTTCAAGGCTAGTTGTTGACTGCCAAATTCCCATCACCACAACCAAGCTCAAAGCTAGCTGTTGACTACCAAACTTTCACCGTCACCATCACTAAGCTCCTCTATCTCCTCTCCTGCTTTAGTGGCTCAGTGGTAGAAATGTGTGTAGGTGCAGGGCAGGGGTGGTGGTGGCCCCTGGCAACTATGGGTCCCCCTGTTATAGGAGTGTCAGGGTGGAAACTGAGCCGATACTGAGCCCAGAGCAGTTCTGATTCTGAGGAGGAACAGCAATCCGTGGGAGAGGAGCGCACTCATCTCTCACAGGCACAGTAGCTGGCAGAGATTCCTCCTGCCAGCATTCTTGACATAGATAGTGACCCTGGCAGCGAGAGAGCATGGGAGGGGGGCTTGCTGGATGCTCGACGCCGACGCCAGGAGCGCCGACAGCTGGAGGTCACGGAAAGGAGGCGTAGCGCTCATTTGGCACGCAAGCAACATTCGCATCCCGAGGACCCAAGGGAAAGAGGGAGGAACTCTCCCTAGCCCATAAGTTCAGGGTCTTCCTGTGATTCTCCTTCAAACGGGGACCAACTGCCTAACCTGGAGCACAGGCTACTCTGCTATCTTTCCCCAGTGCTGTTCCTTGCTTAGTCGCTGGTGATTAGCATCTGAAAGAGTCATTAAGTTGTAAAAGGATTAAAGCCTTGAAAAGAATCCTTTTGTCTGTGTCTTGAGTCAGCTATTGGAGTAGACTGAGAGAGGCTGCCAGGGCGCTCCTGACAAGGTGGTTATGTTGTATGAAAAGCCATATAATTTAGTTGTTTTAACATGGAGAAGTGAATCATAGAAAAGAATAACTTAAGTGGGAGCTGTCCCTACATTACTTGAATGCAGCCTACCTCAACATGGTGCCCTCCAGATGTTTTGGAGTCCAACTCCCATAATCCCCACCCAATATGGCCAAAGGTCAAGGATGCTGGGGGTTATAGTTCAAAACATCTAGAGGTCACCAGGTTGGGGAAGGCTGCCTTAATGAATGGAGGAATTCAGGCCTGGTTTACATTTGACTGGTCAAAACAGGCTGAGGAATACAGGAAGTTGCTTTATACCAGATCAGACAATTTTGCCCATCTAGCCTAGTATTACCTACTCTGACTGCTAGGAGCTTTTCCATCTCTTGCTACTTGGTCCTTTTTTTAATGGAAATGCCAGAGACTGAAGCACCAGATCACATGAAGAGGCTATTTCTTGGTTCCTGGACCAAGTAAGATGGAATCATGGTCGTTGAAAATTACCTTTGCCACTGTTCCTGTTTGGAGATGCCTGCAGTTATAGCAGACAGCCACTAGGAGAAGCTTTGGTGTGCTGCAAAGTATGCGCTGGAAGCAAAGCAAGCTGCTGTCCTCACTACTCCTGGCCTTGTTAACAAATGACATCATAAGGACATTCAAAGCTAAGCTAACAGATGATGTCATCATGAAATAAAAAGTGGCATCCTTGGCTTCGTGGAGCTCCCTAACTGTTTAAGTCAGCCTTCCCCAAACTGGTGCCCTCCAAAGTTTGGTTTATAACTCCCATCAGGTCCTGCCAGCATGGCCAGTGGTCTAAGATGATGGGAGTTATAGGCCAAAACATCTGGAGGGCACCAGGTTGGGGAAGGTTGCTCTAAGTGCTAATATAGCTGCTATTATAAACTAGAAAGTTAACCTGTGTTAACCCCTGGGATAATTGTCTTCTAAAGAGCTGCTCCTCAATTATATAATTTTTTACTGATATTTTACCTGTTCAAGTCTATGCATATTTACTTGGGCATAAGCACACTTAACTTGGGAGTAAGCCCCATTGAATGCAGTGATATTTAGGTTTGTGCTGTTAGATTCAATCATTCCTCTAGTAATACTTGTCATGATTTCTAAACCTTTATGTGCCTTTCCACCCACCCCAAATAGTACATAATTCTTCACAATTACAGTTATATTAACATCAGAAGAGCATTTTAGTTGTCCAGCTTGTATCTTTTAAGATGGCCTGAATATTATTCAACTCATATTACAGGGAGGGTTTTTTTCTGTATCTTTTCCTTCACTAAATACTAAATCTGCGTATGTGGGCAGGAAGGTGTCAACATTTTTAAAAGATCAGAACTGGAATATAGTGAAATTGGGACTGTTTTCTTAAAGGACCGCTGGCAGTGGCAACCTTACTGCACATCTACAATGAGAAACAGACTGTAATGAATCCTTTTATTGAATATGGGCTTTAGCCATATGAGTTCCATTACAGCAAAATGTCAAGGGACCTAGTGTGCAAAATGTTGCTGAAATCTGAATGACTTCTGTGCTGAGGTGGCATTGGGGAATGCATGCAGATCTTGATAAGGAATCGCATTCTGCAGACTCCTGTGGTTTCTCTAGTGTCAGGGTCGGATCTTATTAGGGTCACCAGGCCCTTATTTATGTGCAGTCAGCTTTCTTGGGAAATATGTAAGTCTTCATGGAAGATATAAATATTTTTGCCTGTCTTCAGAGAGTGGGTGAGATGAGGGGTTCCCTGACCTTTCCTTGGAGGACAATGCATACTCCAAGATGTACAGACTTATGTGCTCTGTCTTCACCTCTGTCTTCCACTAGCCCCCTTCACATGTATTATTTGCATGAAGGGGCCAAGCATTTAAAAAGGGGCTGGGGCTATGCCTCTGCCCCCTGCCCTGATGATGTGCTGCTTTCCCCACAGCTCTGCCATCCATGCATTCATGTGGACATCTGAGGCAGTGAACCCTTTGCACATAGGCCTCCATGTGTGAAAGCTTCCCCAGCTCCTAGAAGCCTGATTGTGCAGTGTCCCAGGATCCAAGGAAGTCCAGCCAAAATGGAGGGGGTTGCACATCAGTGTTTGCCCCTTTACATGATTAAAGTTTGTAGGGGACTATTGTGATTACCCACAAAAAGCAAAGCTAGTCATTTTCACCGTAAATAAAATTCCAAAATTCATATTACTGTAATACCCATATTAAGCCAAACAAAAGATCACCAACAATGTGCAATGCAGTCACATTGTCTGCATGTTCAGAGCCCCAAGATGGGACATGCAGATAATGTAACTTCACCATCATGTCTGCTTTTCTCTGTCCCTTATTCCTCTCAGCACCACCACCTGCTTTTTATAACATCTTTCTTGATCCAGAGATCTTGAAAGCTTGCACATTTGTGTGATCTTTTCATTGGCCTAATAAAGGTATTATAGTAATATAGATTTTGGAATTGTGATTACTGTAACCATTGTAACTACTGCTGAAGGCATCTTCATGATTGCATCTTCTGTAAATCAGATACAGATGGCAAGGAAAGGGCATATAAAAAGACATTTGTGGCAGCTAGCATCTGTCTCTGTCATTCACTCATTCCTTCCTGAAGGAGATCTGCCAGCAAACCTACGTATTTTCTATAAGCAATGCAACACAAAATTTATCTGAAGGCTTCCAGTGCCTTGAGGTATTTTAGTGGTAAGTGTGTTGTGTAGACATCTGAGGGAAAATGGAAAAGAAGGGAGATTTCTATTATTGTTTTCTGAATTGACTAGTCTGTGGGGGAACAGATAAGCATTTTCCATGGATTCCCTGAATACTACAGAGGATTCTAGGCTTGTTCATGGGCAGGGATGGGCATAAGGCCAGTCAGCCTTCCCAAACCTGGTGCCCTACAGCTTTTGTGGACTACAACTCCTGTCACCCCAGCCAGCATGGTCAATGGCCAGGAATGCTGGGAATTGTAGTCTAAAATATCTGGAGGGCACCAAGTTGGGGAAAGCTGAGGTAGATCATGGTCCACGGGTGGACCATCTAACCTAATGCCTGCTGGTTGCTGAGCTTCTAGCAAAGAATGCCAGACTAGGTGCAATTTCAGTCTCATCATGCTTTGCATGCAGAAGGTCCCAGATTCAATCCTGACATCTCCAGGTAGGGCTGGAAAAACTCCTGCTTGAAATCCTGGAGAGCCGCGGCCAGGCAGTGTTGGCAATACCGGGCTAGGTAGACCAAGGGTCTGACTCAGTAGTACAAGGCAGCTTCCTATGTTTCTAAGCCAGGGGTGCATACTTGGGATCATGTTACACCAATTAGTGTTGAGATCCTTAGTGTGCATGCTTGCTTTGCAAATTTAAAACACAAGCAGCAGACCGTGGGAAATACTATAAAAACAAGAATAGTAGGGAATGCAAGATAGAGATCAGGCCACCCCTGTTCTATGTCATATTCTAGCCCATGGGTGAGGAACCTATGTCCCTCCAGATGTTGTTGGACTACAACACCTACCATCCCTGACCATTGGCCATTGCAGGCTGGGACTGATGGGAGTTGGGAATCCAGCTACATCTGGAGGGCCACAGATTCACCACCCCTGCCCTAGCCCTTTTCAATCATCATTCCCCAGGAAATTGTACGGAGGGAGAAATGATCTGCTCTCATTGCCCTTTTCCCACCCTCACCCCTGATGGCCATGCACTGGGTGGCCCACCTGTGGATGGGCGCCTGTTTGATGCATGTATTCTCCTCATCCAACCCTGCGATTTAGAACCCCGTATGATCAGAGCTCCAAATCATGGGTGAGCCAATAGCCATGTTGGCTGGGGATGATGGGAGTTGTAGTCCAACACATCTGAGGGGCGCCAGGCTGGGGAAGGCCGATGTAGAGAATAATGACAGAAAAGGCTTCGCTGCTCATGTTCAGTTCACCTCATTGTTTCCCTGCATCAAATGAGAGTTCGGTGTAAGAAACGTTGGATACTCCCCTGCAACTCCATGTTGCAGGGGAAGATTGGCAAGCTGCCTTACAGGGAAGCTTGTCTGCCATTACTACTCTTCCTATCAATGAACCCCAGAACATAGTTTGAAATCCACTGGACTAGAATCTCTGATGAACTGTGGGTGAAGCATTCCGTGAGTTCAAATCAGTGAAAATGTTGTAGTAAGGAAAGAGAAAGATCATATCCTAGACTTCTTTTGGAGAGAAGAGCTGATACTGTAATGTGCACTGCAGGCTATGCACAGAAAGTGATGTTGGAAGATGGGAGGGTGAAGCACTGCAGTGTTTATTATAGATATTTCATCATTATATAACAATAATAAGTCCACACTTAATAATGTTGTAAAATGTGACATGTGAATGAATTGCACATAAGGAATGCATGAGAAATTACATGCTTTGGATCTACCATGATTATATAAGTGCTCAAGTTCTTTCCAAAGAAAGCAAAGGAAGGAGGCAACTCCTTCAGTCTGGCTAATTGGCTAAGCAGTGTTGAGAGCAAGAAATGCTTCAGCTGCGTAAAGGATAGTTCTTCGTTTCTGGCAGTGCAACCCTATACATGTTTAGTCGGGAATAAGTCCCATTAAGGTCAGTGGGGCTTCCCCCCAGGTCAGCGGGTATCAGATTGCAACCTGAGAAGCAGAAATCATCATGTTTTGTGCAGAAAAGGGGCAAGCCAAATGATCAAGGGGTTGGAGAGCACTTCCCTGAGAAAGGAAACTGGAGAGAGTTACATTGATTCACCCTCTCTCTAGAACAAGGGTGGGAAACCTGTGGCCCTCCAGACACTGGACTACAACACCCATCTGGTCCAGCCAGGATGGCTAATGGTCAGAGGTAATGTTTAAATTGGAGTCCAAAAACATCTGGAGGGCTGCAGGTTCCCCACCCCTGCTCTAAAACATGGGGTTACTGAATGAAACTGATAGGCAGTAAATTCAGGACAGGAAACAGAAGGTACTTTTTCACACAACTCACACACATTAAATTGGCCACCATGAGATGTGATGCTGGTTACTAGCCTCAATGGCAAAAAAGGGCTTAAACAAATCCATACACTTTTCAGCAGTCATTATAGATAAAGAGAGATTCCACAGGGGTAGATATTTCTAAACACCAGTTGCTGGGGGCAGTTGTGCAAGAAGGTTGTTGCTTTCAGACCCTGCTTATGGGCTTTGCAGAGGCTTCTAGCTGACCACTGCTGGAGACATTGTACTGGATTAGATGAATGCTTGGTCAGATCCAGCAGAGTTCTTATTTTTTCCAGAGAAAGCATATGAAATTAAGTTGGAGGGAAGGGTAGGGGGTGGAATTAACAAGCAAATTATCTTGACTCAAAACTATTGACTTTATGTTCTTCTAATTCAGGTTTTGTCCAACATCCCCAGTGTTGGATGCTGTTGGTTTTGTAAGCTTTAGAAGAAACAGGACATAAAGTATTACCTTCAAGATTATCAGCAAGATTTGGGGTCTGTGTGTGTATTTTGCTAATTATATTTTCTAAGATCATTTGGAGAAAAATATAAATGAATACTAATTACATTATCATATTCTAGTAAATCATAACAGTAACTTAAATCAGTGAATAATTTATTTTTTTCACAGCAAATTTAATATATGAGTCATATTTGTTGATGTGTGCTTTGGATCTAGTCATTCCCTTTATTTCTGATGTTCATGCTGCACCCCTAGTCTAAAAGTTTACAATCTGAAGCTATAGGGGAAGAATTTGACATAGTTTTTGGTAAATTAGACAGATTCCAAGTTTGCGTCAAAAGCTTGTTTTAGCTCAAATCCCAAGCTCTGCTATATAGTCAGAATTCAAACACACACACATACAAACAAATATATAAACATTAATTTTCTTCCTGGTCACAAATGTTGTTGTTGTTGTTCAGTCGTTAAGTCGTGTCCAACTCTTCGTGACCCCATGGACCATAGCACGCCAGGTCTTCCTGTCCTCCGCTCTCTCCTGGAGTGTGCTCAAGTTCATATTCATTGCATCGGTGATTCTAACTAGCCATCTCATCCTCTGCCATCCTCTTCTCCTTTTGCCTTCAATCTTTCCCAGCATCAGGGACTTTTCCAGTGAGTTTTCTCTTCGCATTAGGTGGCCAAAATATTTGAGCTTCAGCTTCAGTAACTGTCCTTCCAATGAGCACTCAGGGTTGATTTCCTTTAGGATGGACTGATTTGACCTCCTTGCAGTCCAGGGGACTCGTAAGAGTCTTCTCCAGCACCACAGTTCGAAAGCATCAATTCTTTGGCGCTCAGCCTTCCTTATAGTCCAGCTCTCACAGCCATACATTACTAGGGGTGTCAGAGAATTTCTCGCCAAAACTTCGGGGGGCCGAGTGCCAACTTATTCAGCCCCCTGAAGTAGTTTAGGGCAGAAATTCTCCCCACCCCCCGCCCCCACCCCCGGGATGGGACTTGCCTTTCCCGAATGTCGCTCCCGGTGGCGGGTCGCAGCAGCGGTTCGGCAGGGCTTCGACAGGGGCGGGGGCGGCAGCCGGTCTTTTGATGGCTGCCACCGCCGCCATTCCAAGAAAAGTAAAAAAAAAAAAAACGCCCCCGTGATAGGCTACGTGACGATTAACGTAGCCTATCATGGCTAGATTTGCAAAGTCAGCCGTGACAGGCTACGTAAATCGTCACGTAGCCTATCACAGGGCGTTTTTGTTTTTGTTTTACTTTTCTGTTGAAGTTCGCGGCCGGGGAGACGGGGCGCTTCTCCCCGGCCTGAATTTTGGCCGGGGGCAAGGCAGGAAGCCTCCCCCCCAGCATGAATTTCAGCCGGTCGAGGCGGGAAGACACCCCCCGCTCACATTAACTTCGGGGGGAGAAGCGAAGCGCCTCCCCCCCACCGCGAAAAAAGCTGCGGGACAAGGTAAGTCCCTTTCGTACATCCCTATACATTACTATTGGGAAAACCATAGCTTTGATTATATGAACCTTTGTCGGCACAGTGATGTCTCTGCTTTTTACTGTGCTGTCTAGGTGTGCCATAGCTTTCCTCCCAAGGAGCAAGCGTCTTTTAATTTCATGGCTACAGTCACCGTCTGCGGTGATCTTGGAGCCCAAGAAAATAAAATTTGTCACTGCTTCCGTTTCTTCCCCTTCTATGTGCCAGGAAGCAATGGGGCCAGATGCCATGATCTTAGTTTTTTTAATGTTGAGTTTCAAACCAGCTTTTGCACTCTTCACTTTCACCCTCAACAAAAGGCTCTTTAGATCCTCTTCACTTTCTGCCATTAGGGTGGTATTGTCTGCATATCGGAGGTTGTTGATAATTCTCTTGGCAATCTTAATTCCGACCTGTGATTCATCCAACCCGGCGTTTCTCATGATGTACTCTGCATATAAGTTAAATAAGCAGGGTGACAATATACAGCCTTGTCGTACTCCTTTCCCAATTATGAACCAATCAGTTGTTCCATGTCCAGTTCTTACTGTTGCTTCTTGACCCTCGTACAGGTTTCTCAGGAGACAGGTAAGGTGGTCTGGTACTCCCATCTCTTTCAGAATTTGCCACAGTTTGTTGTGATCCACACAATCAAAGGCTTTAGCGTAGTCAATGAAGCAGAAATAAACATTTTTCTGGAACTCTCTTGCTTTCTTCATGATCCAGCGAATGTTGGCGATTTGATCTCTAGTTCCTCTGCCTCTTCGAAACCCAGCTTGTACTTCTGGTAGTTCTCGGTTCACATTAGGGATGTACGAAAGTCACTTACCTTTCCGCGGATTATGTTAATGGGGGGGAGGCATTCCGTCCCTCCCCCCGGAATCCTTGACGGGGGGGGAGGTGATCCGGTCCTCCCCCCCGGAATCCTCGACGGCCGGCTGTGCTTCGCGGCAGCCCCGCAGAGCAGCCGGCCAGGCCCAGGCCAGAGCTGTCCACAGCCGGATTTCCGGCCGTGGAGGGGTCTAGGGGAAAAAAAAAACACGTACGCAAAGGGCGGCGGCTACGGCCGCCACCATTTGCATTCCTTATTTTTCGCCATCTTAGTCTACGTAAATATTTACATAGACTATTACGGCGAAAATAAATATTTACATAGGCTAAAATGGCAAATCAAAAAGGGATGCAAATAGCGCCCACTACGCTATTTGCGTTCCCCTTTATTTTCGCCATGACAGTCTGCGTAAATATTTACGTAGACTAAGGTGGCGAAAAATAAGGAACACAAATGGCGGCGGCCGTAGCCACCGCCATTTGCGTACGCGTTTTTTTTTTATAACCAAGATGAGATAGGCTACGTAAGTCTTTACATAGCCTATCACGTCTCTGTAAAAAAAAAAAACAACTAAGCGACAAGACTGCAAATGGCGGCGGCGGCAGCCGGTCGGAAGACCAGCTGCCACTGCAGCCGCCGCAGCCCGGAACATCTGCCCCAGGTACGTCTCGTCCTGGGGGGGATCCACGGGGGGGCGGGGGGGCAGGCCGTTCCACCTCAGATTTCGGGGGGCCGAATGCACTGGTATTCGGCCTCACCGAGATCCGTGGCGTAATTCTCTGACATCCCTGGTTCACATGCTGCTGAAGCCTAGCTTGTAGGATTTTGAGCATAACCTTGGTGGCATGTGAAATGAGTGCAATTGTACGGTAGTTTGAACACTCTTTGGCATTGCCCTTCTTTGGAATTGGAATGTAGACTGACCTTTTCCAGTCTTGTGGCCACTGTTGAGTGTTCCAAATGTGTTGGCATATTGAGTGCAGCACTTTAACAGCATCATCTTTTAGGGTTTTAAATAGCTCAGCTGGAATATTGTCATCTCTGCTAGCTTTCTTATTAGTAATGCTTCCTAAGGCCCACCTGACCTCACTCTCTAGGATGTCCGGCTCAAGTTCAGTGACCGCACTATCATGGCTATCAGAGACATTCAGGTCTTTCCTGTATACTTCTTCTGTGTATTCTTTACACATCTTCTTAATCTCATCTGCTTCTGTTAGGTCCCTGCCTTCTTTGTCCTTTATCATGCCCGTCTTTGCACAAAACGTTCCCTTGAGATCTCCGATTTTCTTGAAGAGATCTCTAGTCTTTCCCATTCTGTTGTTTTCCTCGATTTCTTTGCATTGTTCATTTAAGAAGGCCTTCTTGTCTCTCCTTGTTATTCTCTGGAACTCTGCATTCAGTTGGGTATATCTAGGGATGTACGAAACTCCCCTTAACTGGCTCTGCCGGGTTCCATTGGGGGGGGGGAGGCGCTCCGTCCCTCCCCCCGGAATCCTCACCAGAGATTCCGCAGAGCCGCCAACCGGCTCCACCAGCAGCCGGACATCCAGCCGCTGGCTAGCAGGGACGCAAATGGCAGCGGCCGTAGCCACCGCCGTTTGCATCCCTGTAGTCAGCCGTGATAGGCTACATAAAGACTTATGTAGCCTATCACGTCTGGCTTAAAAAAAAAAAAAACCGTGCGTACGCAAATGGCAGCGGCTACGGCTGCCACCATTTGCGTTCCTTATTTTTGGCCGTCTTAGTCTACGGAAATATTTACGTAGACTAAGACAGCGAAAATAAGGTGAATGCAATTAGCGTAGCGGACGCTATTTGCATTCCCCCTTATTTTCACCATCATAGTCTACATAAATATTTACGTGTTGTTTTTTTTAAGCCAGACGTGATAGGCTACCTAAGTCTTTACATAGCCTATCACGTCTTGTAAAAAAAAAACAACCCCGACAAGACTGCAAATGGCGGCGGAGGTAGCCGGTCGGAAGACCAGCCGCTGTAGCCACCGCCAGAGCCGCTGCCGCCCGGAAGATCCGCCCCAGGTAAGTCTCATCCCAGGGAGGATCCGCGGGGTGGCAGGGGGTGTGGCAGGCCGTTCCGCCACAGATTTCGGGAGGCTGAATGCACTGTCATTCGGCCTCACCGAGATCCGTGGCGGAATTCTCTGCCATCCTTAGGTATATCTTCCCCTTTCTCCCTTGCTTTTCACTTCCCTTCTTTCCTCAGCTACTTGTAAAGCCTCATGTAATTTCTACATTACCACAGCTCCCCTGTTCCCTTTCTGATTCTGGGTGTGATGCTTCCTGCATGGCAAAAACTCCTGTTCACTGCTGTTTCAGGTTTGTTTGTTTGTTTGTTTTAAACACATACAGATAAATTGTTTTCAGTTTGCTGATTCATCCCGTGTTACCTTCAATTTTAACTATTTGGGCAGAGAGCAGCACCACTTTTCTTATATCTGGGAGGAATATCAGCAAGGTGATACAATCTAAAAAAACAGGACTAAAAAAATGGCTAGTAAAATAATCTCCTCTGAAGTGTAGATTCAAGTTTGTTTGTTTTTTTAAAACCCTGCTGGTTTTAGACCAGAGTTAAGGCTACCTCATGTTGGCTCAAGCTCCACAAAGCCAGGAAATCAGAAGCTAAGGCTGGTGCCTTAACTGCTGTGTCCTGTCATCAGTAGTGATGCTGTGCAATGTCACAAATTGCGCTTGCTTACAACTTGCCCTCCAGGCACCCACACTTTTTCTTGGTCTTTCATGCCCAAATCCAGAAGGGAAGGATGGAGTGTGTGGGACCAGCGAAGATACCCCACATTGTCCGGGGCCTGTATTGCGTTTTGATGCATCTGAGCCTTGCTGTATTGCTAGAGGAATCCTCCTGTGAGTTGACCCATGCCTGTTTGTTGCTTATATCACTGCTTGTTACTTATATCAAGTTGAGGCAGGCTGCTGTAGATGATAGGTCAAATCTCTGCTTCATTCTTCAAGAATTAAGCAATTGTACCTTGTATCCACGAGTATAAGCATTTCATACATATCTGGGAGGAAGCCCGATTGAACTCAGTGGGACTTACTTCTGAGTAAACATGAATAGGATCAGGCCATACTGAGCATTCATTGTCCTCTGATAATGAGGTAAACATTCTTCCAATGTAACATATGCTGCATCCAGCGAAGCATATTAGTTTTTTCATTACTAACTGAGCCCACATATGTTTGTTCAGCTTGTAGAAGATATGCTCAGAGAATAACAGGAAAACGGAAACCTTCTGAAATCAAATGGCAGTCCTCTTCTTCTGCTTTGTTTTCAGGACATCTTTATTCATTTTATGGCAGGTTATATGTAGCATACCTGAGAAGCTGTGTGTTATTTATCTCACTAAAACAACCACCACCACCCCCAGCCACAACGAATACTATCCAGAAAACAGTTCTACCAATAGAGTTAGAAAATACTTAGCTGTATTTCCTTTTGAATGAACCTGAGGGCTATAATAATAAATCACCATTTTGTGTCACATCTGCAAACATCAAACATTTCTCTCAGTTCTGTATTTCTTAACGTGAAGACAAGAAGAGTGCAAGTTATTCCCATTAGTGGCCCTTGCTCACGAGAGAGCCAGGCAACCCTGTTCTTTGGTGATGCTGTGTCTGACTTGCAGCACAAATTGGAACACAAATTCAGACCAACTGAATGTTCTTCCTTGAATGCAACTCTTACAAAGATCATTATGGCTCTAATTCAGACAATTCCCTTAGCAGTTATGAAGGACTTGTGTGTGCCCAAGGGGACTCCTGGCTGTTTTTCTGTGACCACCTGCCCTGCCTTCTTTCCCTCATGCTGCACTGAAAACTGTTTTTGAAACATCTCTTGGTATCAGAAGTTCATAGGAACATAGGAAGCTGCCTTGTATGAGTCAGACCCTGGGTCCATCTAGCGCAGCGTTGTTGACACTGACTGGCAGCAATGCCTCTCCAGGGTTTCAGGCAGGATTCTTTCGTAGCCCTGCCTGGAGCTGCTGGGGATTGAACCTGGGACCTTCTAGATACAAAGCACATGTTCTACCCACTGAGCTATGGTCATGACTTACTTGCAAAAAACAAGCTAGTTGGCATGGGGTGGAGGGGGGATATTCACTGTGGGAACACACACACACAGTGGAATTGGTCTCCTAGTACTCTAGGATTATGGCCTGTCTTATTCATCCATAAAGTAAGCTTCTGTGATGTCAGCCAATAATAATATTCCAATTTCACAGAGTGGAAACAAAAGCCAAGGCTGAAAGAGAGAGGCTTGCCAAGAATTTCCAGTAAGTACAGGCTATGTTGGAATTTTGTAACCAGTATCCTAGGTTGAAGACCAACAACTGCAGGAATAGACTGGTTTTCTTATCACAGTGGAGCTTGCCATACCACTGACTGCAGCATTCTCTTCCCCATAACTGTTATAAATATATGGTAACACATGTCACACTCCCCTCCTCCTCCTTGCTGTCTCAGAAACTCATCTTTACAAATCTAATTTTAATACGATGGGCCACATTAATCTCTAGCTAAATTTCAGTATGCTGAATCCCTGTCCCTGTACCACTTTTTGGAATGCATCCAGAAAAACCTCATTACTTCCAGGATGTTTGCAGTGCCATTGAAATAATCAGTTTGAAAAGTTTGTTATGAGCTGTTGTTAATCTGAATTAGTAATCATCGTCTGTATTGTTCTGCTGGGTTGGAGATGGCGACAGGACCCAGCGGGGAGGGTAAGATTCATGGCCCAGGGCTCTTGCCCCTCTGGCCTCAGACTGAAAAAAGAGGGTTACGTTTATTATTTACTTATTTTTTAATTTCATTTCATTTCATTTCTGTACCACCCAATAGCTGAAGCTCTCTGGGCGGTTCACAAAAATGGTGCCTGCCTTTCTGTCTCTTCCTCCTGGCTCAGCTTCTGGGTATCTAGAAGCTGGCATTAGCTGAGCTTTTACGTGTACAGAGCACCCACCCTGGAATGCACCTAGAAGTAGGGATGGCGGAGAATTCCACCACGGATTTCAGTGAGGCCAAATGCACTGGCATTCGGCCCCCCGAAACCCGTGGATAAACGCCCCCCCACCCCCCCGTGGAATCCCCCCCGGGACGAAGCTTACCTGGGGTGGATGTTGCGGCGGCGGCAGCTCCAGCGGCAACGGCTGGTCTTTCGACTGGCTGCTGTGGCCGCCATATGCGTCCTGCTGTTTGCCGTGATAGGCTACGTAAGTATTTATGTAGCCTATCACAGCAAGCCAACCCCCCCCAAACCAGCTTACGCAAATGGCAGCGGCTATGGCGGCCGCCATTTGCGTTCCCTTTTTTTCGCTGTTTTAGCCTACATAAATATGTATGTAAGCTATTACGGCAAAAAAAGGGGGGAATGCAAATAGCGTAGTGGGCTCCATTTGCATTCCTTTTTTTTCTGCCGTTTTAGCCTACATAAATATTTACATAAGCAATTACGGCGGGGGGGGGAAGGAACGCAAATAATGCCCACTACGCTATTTGCATTCCCCTTTTTTTCTCTGTAATAGCCTACGTAAATATTTACATAGGCTAAAACGGCGAAAAATATGGAACACAAATGGCAGCCGCCATAGCCGTCACCATTTGCGTACTCTGTTTTTATTTTTTTGGCCTGCCATGATTTGTTGTTGTTGTTTATTCGGTCAGTCACTTCCGACTCTTCGTTACTTCATGGACCAGCCCACGCCAGAGCTTCCTGTCGGCCGTCGCCACCCCCAGCTCCCCCAAGGTCGAGTCCGTCACCACCAGAATATCATCCATCCACCTTGCCCTTGGTCGGCCCCTCTTCCTTTTGCCTTCCACTTTCCCTAGCATCAGCATCTTCTCCAGGGTATCCTGTCTTCTCATGATGTGGCCAAAGTACTTCAGTTTTGCCTTTAATATCATTCCCTCAAGTGAGCAGTCTGGCTTTATTTCCTGGAGTATGGACTGGTTTGATCTTCTTGCAGTCCAAGGCACTCTCAGAATTTTCCTCCAGCACCACAGATCAAAAGCATCTATCTTCCTTCGCTCAGCCTTCCTTATGGTCCAGCTCTCGCAGCCTTAGGTTACTACGGGGAATACCATTGCTTTAACTATGTGGACCTTTGTTGTCAGTGTGATGTCTCTGCTCTTCACTATTTTATGAAGATTTGTCATTGCTGTCCTCCCAAGAAGTAAACGCCTTCTGATTTCCCGCCTGCAGTCAGCATCTGCAGTAATCTTTGCACCTAGAAAGACAAAGTCTGTCACCGCCTCCACGTTTTCTCCCTCAATTTGCCAGGTATCAATCAAGCTGGTTGCCATAATCTTGGTTTTTTTGAGGTTTAACTGCAACCCAGCTTTTGCACTTTCTTCTTTCACCTTCGTCATGAGGTTCCTCAGCTCCTCCTTGCTTTCAGCCATCAAAGTGGTATCATCTGCATATCTGAGATTGTTAATGTTTCTTCCAGCGATTTTAACTCCAGCCTTGGATTCATCAAGCCCAGCACGTCGCATGATGTGTTCTGCATACAGGTTGAATAGGTAAGGTGAGAGTATACAACCCTGCTGTACTCCTTTCCCAATCTTAAACCAGTCCGTTGTTCCATGGTCTGTTCTTACCATTGCTGGTCGCTATACAGATTCCTCAGGAGGCAGACAAGATGACTTGGTATCCCCATACCACCAAGAACTTGCCACAATTTTAGGGATGGCGGAGAATTTCTCCAAGAATCTCGGGGAGGCCGAATGCCAACGCATTCAGCCCCCCGAAATTGGCGGTGAAATTCTCCGCCACCCCCCCTGGCCCCCCACCGGGATGGGACTTACCTCCCTCGAATGTCCCTCTCGGCGGTGGGTCCCGGCGGTGGTTCAGCGGCGGTTCGGCGGGGGCGGCAGCCGGTCTTCCGACCGTCTGCCGCCGCCGCCGCCATTACAAAGTGAATGTAAAAACACACACACACACGTGATAGTCTACGTAACGATTTACGTAGCCTATCACGGCTAGATTTCCAAAGTCAGCCGTGATAGGCTACGTAAATCGTTACGTAGCCTATCACGGGTGACTTTGGAAAAAAAAAAGCGTGTATGCAAAAGGCGGCGCCCATGGGCGCCGCCATTTGCATTCCTTATTTGGGCCCGGGTAGTCTACGTAAAGATTTACGTAGACTATGGCGAAAATAAGGGCAACGCTATTTGCCCATGGGTGCCACCATTTGCGTACGCGCTTTTTTTTTTTCCAAAGTCACCCGTGATAGGCTACGTAAATTGTTACGTAGCCTATCACGTGTGTGTAGTGTTTTTTTTTTACATTCACTTTTTTATTTTGCGGCCGGGGAGACGGGGCGCTTCTCCCCGGTCTGAATGTCGGCCGGGCGACGTGGGGCGTGTCCCCCCCCGGCCTGAACTTCGGGGGGAGAACCAAAGCGCCTCCCCCCCACCGCAAAGCAAGCTGCGGGACCAGGTAAGTGACTTTCGTACATCCCTACACAATTTGTTATGATCCACACAGTCAGAGGCTTTAGAATAGTCAATAAAACAGAAATATATGTTTTTCTGAAACTCCCTGGCTTTCTCCATTATCTAGCAGATATTGGCAATTTGGTCTCTAGTTCCTCTTCCTTTTCTAAACCTGACTTGTACATCTGGCAATTCTCGTTCCATGAATTGCTGGAGTCTACCTTGCAAGATCTTGAGCGTTACCTTACTGGCATGTGAAATAAGTGCCACTGTTCAATAGTTTGAACATTCTTTGGTGCTTCCCTTTTTTGTTATGGGGATATAGGTTGATTTTTTCCAATCTTTTGGCCATTCTTGTGTTTTCCAAATTTGCTGACATATGGCATGCATCACCTTGACAGCATCATCTTGCAAGATTTTAAACAGTTCAGCTGAGATACCGTCATCTCCTGCTGCCTTGTTATTAGCAATGCTTCTTAAGGCCCATTCAACCTCACTCTTCAGGATGTCTGGCTCTAGCTCATTGACCACACTGTCAAATCTATCCCCGATATTATTATCCTTCCTATACAGATCTTCCGTATATTCTTGTCATCTTTCCTTGATCTCTTCTGCTTCTGTTAGGTCCTTGCCATCTTTGTTTTTGATCATACCCATTTTTGCCTGGCATTTACCTCTGATGTTTCTAATTTTCTGGAAGAGGTCTCTTGTCCTTCCTATTCTATTATCTTATTCCGCTTCCACGCATTGCTTGTTTAAAAATAATTCCTGATCTCTTCTGGCTAACCTCTGGAATTTTGCATTTAATTGGGCATATCTCCCTCTATCACTGTTCCCTTTTGCTTTCCTTCTTTCTTGGGCTGCTTCCAGTGTCTCAGCAAACAGCCATCTTGCCTTCTTGGTTTTCTTTTTCTTTGGGACATTTTTTGTTGCCACCTCCTGAACAATGTTGCGAACTTCTGTCCATAGTTCTTCCGGGACCCTATCTACTAAATCTAGTCCCTTAAATCTATTCTTCACCTCCACTGCATATTCATTAGGAATATTAGTGAGCTCATATCTAACTGATCTGTGGGTCTTCCTTATTCTCTTTAGTCTGATTCTAAATTGTGCAATAAGAAGTTCGTGATCTGAACTACAATCAGCTCCAGGTCTTGTTTTTACCAACTGCATAGATGTCCGCCACCTTTGACTACAAAGGATGTAGTCCATCTGATTTCGGTGTCGACCGTCTGGTGAAGTCCATGTATAAAGTCGTCTCTTAGGTTGTTGGAAGAGAGTGTTTGTTATGCACAGTGAGTTGTCTTGGCAAAATTCTATCAGCCTATGTCCTGCTTCATTTTGTTCTCCCAGACCATGCTTGCCTGTAATTCCAGGTGTCGTTTGACTACCCACCTTAGCATTCCAGTCTCCTGTAATGAAAATAACATCTTTGTTTGGCGTACTATCCAGTAGGTGCTGCAGATCCTCACAGAACTGATCTACTTCTGCTCCTTCAGCATCTGTGGTTGGGCGTATATTTGGGTCACTGTGATGTTAAATGGCTTACCCTGAATTCGAATTGAGATCATTCTGTCATTTTTTGGATTGTATCCAAGCACTGCTTTAGCCACTTTATTATTAATTATGAAGGCTACTCCATTTCTTCTGTGGTCCTCTTGTCCACAGTAGTAGATCTGGTGGTCATTTGATGTGAAGTGGCCCATTCCAGTCCATTTCAGTTCGCTGACACCCAAAATGTCTATATTTAATCTTGACATCTCCCCAATAACCACATCCAATTTGCCCTGGCTCATAGATCTTACATTCCAGGTTCCTATGGTGTGTTGATCTTTAGAACATCGGATTAGTCGTTCACCACCAGTACCATCGGCTGCTAGCCATCCTTTCGGCTTTGAGCTAGCTGCGTCATCACATCTGGGGCTAGTTGAACTTCTCCTCTGTTCCTCCCCAGTAGCATTTTGACCATCTTCCGACCTGGGAGCCCCATCTTCCGATGGTATACCAACATATCTCTGGTTGTACTGATCTATTTAGTTTTCATGGCAAGAATACTGGGGTGGGTTGCCGTTTCCTTCCCCAGGGATCGTATTTAGTCTGACCTCTCTGCCATGACCTTCCCGTCTTGGGTGTCCCTTCACGGTTTAGCTCATGACGTCTTTCAGGTGCTCAAGCTCCAGCACCACGACAAGGTAACGATCGCCTTTGCTGAAGGCCTGCCGTGATAGGCTATGTAAATACTTACATAGCCTATCATGGCAGCCTGGCTGGACGCAAATGGCGGCCGCTACAGCGGCCGCCATTTGCATCTGCAGCAGCCCATCCACGGCCGGAACTCCGGCTGCAGACAGCCCTGGCTGGCTGCTCCGCGGAGCCGCCATGGAGTGGAGCCGACCGGGCAGGATTCTGGGGGGGAGGACCGGATCGCCTCCCCCGCGTCGATTCCGGGGGGGAGGGATGGATCGCCTCCCCCCCACCGCGAATCACATCCACGAAAAGGTAAGTGACTTTCATACATCCCTACCTAGAAGCATTTCTTAATTCTTGTTTCCTCCACTTGTTGAAGATCTTCCCTGAGAGAATCCTCCCTGACCCAGCTGCCTCTACCCCTTAAATGTGGCCTCCTAGCCAACACCCACTTCCTACTTCCTTCCCAGCTGAGGGCCACTTCCTGTTTCCTCCTCAGCCTCCCTTAGGATTTCATGCTTCCACAAGAGTCTCTGTTGCCTGGCAACAAGGCTGACGTTCCCCTCCCAGACTCAGCTACAGGGCCTCCCCCACACATCTGCTAGGCATCCTCAGTCATTTTTCTGAAGTACCCAACCAACAGATGGAATGATACATTTAATAACAGTATCTTTAAAAATGCAGATTGTGGACTTGAGACAAATAACCCCTCATTAGGGTTTTTCAGTACAGCTGGAATGTTTGCCTGGCCTAGGAATGATGGGGTCAATCCAGCCCTTACCCCTGAAGAGAGAGAGAGAGAGAGAAACACAGCCTAGTAGCCCATGTGGCCCGACGGAGTGCCACAAGGTTGGTGACTGGGTACATAGGTTGAGGGGCCTGTGAAGAATGAGGGAAGCAGAAATAGGCAGGAGCTCCAGTGCATTGTTGTTGTTGTTATATAACAATACCGTAATTTATTTATATCCCACTTTTCTGATAAAAGATCAGCATACCACATAAACAAAGCCATGCAATATCATAATATGATCCCCTAGCCCTTTCTCCTTGACAGTGCAAATTGCTTAAGGACAACGGGAGTTCACTGGCATCAAGAACTGAGGCAGTGGCTGGGCTGCTAACTCAGGACAGGTATCTTTGCAGGTGTTTCAGCAGCATGGGTGGCTGGGTGCTGCACAATGATTCTATGTGCAGCTCTCCTTACATACAGTCAGGGCCAGAAATATTGGAACAAGGATAACTGTTTTGGCAGTTGGCCTCCGTACACAACCACATTGAAGTTAAAAGGAAACACATGCAGATGGGAGTGAAGTCACGACTTCCAGCTGCACTTCAAGGGGTTTGGCAAAAGTAGGGCACTAACCCCTCAGGAAGGACAGCCAGTGGCATACACACACACCCATCATTGGTGGCTCATAAGTAATGGAACGAATGGCTGACAAGCAGCTACATGGCCAGGTGTGGCCTGTTTCCTGGGTACTCCATAACCAAGCAAGCAGAGAAAAGGCCTGGAGGTGGCTCTGAGTGTTACATTTGCATTTGGTAGCTGTTCACTGGAACTCCCAAAATGAGGTCCAAAGAGGTGTTTATGTGAGTGAAGGAGGCCATCATTAGGCTGAGGAAACAAAATAAACCCATCAGAGAGATAGCAAAAACAGTGGGAGTGGCCAGTACAATAGTTTGGAACATCCTGAAAAAGAAGGAATCGACTGGCAATCTCAGCAACAGCAAAAGGCCTGGAAGACCACGGAAGACAACTAAAGTGAATGACCGCAGAATTCTACTCATGATGAAGAGGAACCCTTTTACAACTTCTAGCCAGGTCAAGAACACTCTTGCGGAGGTAGGCATGTCATTGTCAACATCTACAGTCAAGAGACGGCTTTATGAATGTAAATACAGAGGCTTCACAATAAGGTGCAAACCACTGGTAACACTCAAGAACCGAAAGGCCAGATTAGCCTTTGCCAGCAAACACCTAAAAAGGCCTCCCCAGTTCTGGAATAAGATTCTTTGGACTGATGAACTCAAGATTAACTTGCACCAGAATGATGAGAAGAATAAAGTATGGAGAAGGAAAGGAACAGCTCATGATCCAAAGCATACCACATCATCTGTCAAACATGGTGGAGGCAGTGTTATGGCATGGGCATGTATGGCTGCCAATGGAGCCAGGTCACTGGTGTTTATTGATGACCTGACTGCTGATCAAAGCAGCAGGATGAATTCTGAAGTGTATAGGGCTATACTTTCTGCTCAGATTCAGCTGAATGCTGCCAAACTGATAGGACGCCGCTTCATATTGCAGATGGATAATGACCCCAAACATACAGCAAAAGCTACCCAAGAGTTTCTCCAGGCAAAGAAGTGGGATGTTCTCCAATGGCCAAGTCAGCCACCTGCTCACACCCCAATAGAGCATGCTTTTCACTTACTGAAGACAAGACTGAAGGCAGAAAGACCCACAAACAAGCTGCAGCTGAAGGCAGCTGCAGTAAAGGCCTGGCAAAGCATCTTGAAGGAGGAAACTCAGCATTTGGTGAAGTCCATGAGTTCCAGACTTCAGGCAGTCATTGACTGCAAAGGATTTTCATCCAGGTATTAAAGGCAACCCTTAAGTTCGAAATGATGTTGGTTTGTTCCATTACTTATGAGCCACCAATGATGGGTGTGTGTGTATGCCACTGGCTGTCCTTCCTGAATGGTTAGTGCCCCCCTTTTGTCAACCCCCTTGAATTACTGCTGAAAGTCCTGACTTCGCTCCCATCTGGGTGTGTTTCCTTTCAACTTCAATGTGGTGGTGTACAGAGGCCAACTGCCAAAACAGTTGTCCTTGTTCCAATATTTCTGGCCCTGACTGTAGCTTCTACACTAGTTTGACATGTGCCCCCAATGAGCTTGAGGAGACTGGGCAACTTGTGATCCTCCAGCTGCTCTGGCCTACAACTCCCATCAGCCCTAGCTAGCATAGCCAGTGGTGAGGGATGATGGAACTTGTAGGCCAAAAGAGCTGGAGGGCCACTGGTTTCCCACCCCTGGGCTAAACCATGTCTACAATGAGGCATGACTGATATACCCTCAGGAAACATTTTTCAAAGCTAACATTAAATAAAGATTCCCATTAGCTGCAATTTAGTTAACTAGGCTAAAGTGTGGTTCATTTGTTATTCAAGACTACAGTCTTATTACATTTCACTGAATGGGAGTTTTACTATTGCTTTCAATGGGAGTAGGATTGCACCATGTGTCCCTTTAAACCTGTCAGAAGCCATGCTTTCATTGGAGCTGTAACATGCATAGATCACACATACAGCTGGGAGCCTTTTTATCCCCCTGCCCCTTCACTTGTCACAAATCCTCTTCTGCTAGTTTTGGAACATTTAAACTTAAATGTGGTTTTTGTGAGGGAACTCGGCTTCCTGGAATTTCAGTTGCATGATCAACTATCACACTTTAGGTGGGGAAAGGGAAACTGAAGTACTAGAGGTGGCCAAATCACCTGTATTTCTGCTTTTCTCCAAGGCCCACACATGAATGATGTTTGATGAACCCTGTTTTGTTGTTGTTGCACAGCATTTAATCTGTCCAGAAGAGATAGCCTCAAGGATTGGGGCAGAATTGATGGGAAAGGTAAATTTTTATCTTATATTTTGTTGTGGAGAGGGGAGCTTAGTTTCATTATAATTGTTTTACCCAAAAACAAGGGTTTGTTGGTGTGATTGAAGTCTATTTGTCTTAAATCTTGTTCTAGGAGTCATATGTATGTCATTAAAGGAATTTTGGCATTATGGCTTATAATCATAAGGAAGTTCCTCTTTAAGAAATGGACAGGCTTCTGTTCCTGGTTTAGTGCAAGTTTTTAAAATGAGTAAGGTAAGTAATTTTAGAGAGAGTTGGATCCATCTCAACTATTTGCTGATCTTCTTTAAATAGATTTTGAGGAGTTATTTTGAGGAGAATTTTGAGGAGTTAACCATCTGTATGGTCATTCTATAGTGTAAGGTCCAGATAAAAAAATGTTTAAAACATATTTTGATTGCATCATTTTGCTGGGGAAGAGGGGTCCTAGCCAGCCAGTTTGGAATATTTAGCAACCCTCTGAAAAGGTGACTTGTTGAGGGGCATGGGAAGCAACACAAAAGAAATCATGCATAAAAATAGAAGCCCACGTTGGCAGGCCATATATGGAGTACTGGAGACTTCAGAGGGATCCCCTTTTTGGACCACCCCTTTGGCGAAAACAAATCACTACTGCATTATTACTGTCCCTCCACATTATCCCAAAGATTAACGTAACAAACCCTCTAGAAAAATAAAGTCTACTCAGGTCATAACGTGCACTAAAGCTCATACCCCATGATGTGTTCTTTTAATAATGTTTTTAAACAGATTTGTCTCTTTTAATAACAGGTGGAGCAAAATGCAAAGGATTGCGGTATAGTGCAGCAACAGCAGCTTCTGATGAGTCAAGCTCCCACAGACGCCAGCCTGCCTCTCCAAACAACTCTGCTCCCCCCACCCCGCGCCCTCCTTTTCCTCTCCTCCCCCATCCGCCCCTCAATAGATGTCTATTAAAAGCTGCTGACGTTGGAAACGACGGCCATCTTTGATGAGGGCACAGCTCCCATTCCATTGAAGAAGGAGACTTGGGGAGGTCAGGAGCGGCTGTGCTTACTTCCCAACTGCAGCAGCACGCCCCAGTCCCTCACAACCCTCCGCTGAGGCAACCCAACAGAACTCTTCTGGAGCCAAGGTAAGGGGAAGCACTGGAGAACAGCCTCCTGCCTTCCTTCGGAAGCCCTTCTTTTCTGTTACCAAAAGGCATGGAGGCAAGATAGAGCTATGGCAGTCTGGAGGGAGGACAGCTGTAATCTCCCCAACCATGTTGTTGATGCTGACCTAGCAAACGAGAGGGGAGAAGGAGAAAGGAAACGCTCGTTTATCCGTCTGGTTGGGGTTTTTTAATGTTGTGTTGCATTCTTATCTTTGAGACTTTCCCTTCAGCCTTAACTCGCGTGTGTGGGTGTGTGAATATCTACCTATATTTTCTTCTCTGAAGATAACCTGCACAGTTGTTCTTCTTTTGCTGGCCGGGATCTCTTTCTCTCTCTATCCTGCGTTTTGGAACGTGGTTCTGTTCCTAGTAATGCTGTGATGTGTGTGTGTGTGTGTGTGTGTGTGCCGGGGGTGCGATTTCTAGAGGTTTTACTGCACGTTGGCCAACACCGTCTTCGACTGCAGATCCCGGTTCAGTACCCTGGACAGCGGCGGCGGACACTGTCGCAGCGGCCGCAGAAATCCATCAGGGCAGCGTGCGCAGCTAAAACCTTCACTGCAACAGTGGACTTAGATTCAGCACCTCGGACAACTCCCGGGAACATCCTGCATGCAGGAGTAGGGTCGGGGCAAGCCTTCTGGACGGTGCTCGCCTGGTGCAGAGAGACCCTGGGAGAACGCAAATACTGCAGAATGCTTGACCGGGAGGGGAGGGGAGGGGAGGAGGAAGGGGACCCAGACCAAACTTTTATAGCTATCGATATGTGTGCACGCGCACGTGTATGTAATGCCTGTGCACAGAGAGAGACGCGCGCATTAAAATCTCATGTGAACACGATCTCGTTCTTCGTTTCCAGCTTCTCTTCGTCCCTTTGTCAATGCCGATCTTCCCCCCGCGGTTGCTGCATTTGCACGCCATAACCCTCGGAAACTCAAAACATCCGCATTCATCGCCGCGTAGGAAAGACGAAGCCTTTCCTCCCCCCCCCCTTTTTTTTTTTTATTGCAGAGCCTGGCTGCAAAGGCTCGGAGTGTTTCCTATGGGGATAGCCTGCTCTTCAGCACATTATTTCTTTTTTTAAAAGGGGAGGGGGGAGAGCAGAGAGGTAGTGTTCCTGCCTTTGCCTTAAAATAAGATTTGTACGTTTCTTGTAACGTTTTTGCTCCATTTTCAATAAGTTAAAGAATCGGATTTAAATAATAAAAAAACACACACACACCCTCCTTTTAAACCTCATTTAATGACTTCCATTTGGGTTTGGAACATTCTTGCAAACCCGGAGACCTGTAATTTCCCTCTGGTGCTGGCGGGGGACGTGGAGGGGGGCAGCTTCATTCATCTTTCAGTTACTGCTGCCGGTGTAGGCCTACTACGACGACATGTCGGAACGGAAGGCCATTCTTAAACGGGATTACGGGCCGCCATAGGGCGCGAGTCTCTTGGATACAATAGAATGATAGATCGGGGTTGCATGTGTGGTTTTAAGAACTCCCTCCCTCCCACCGACCACTTCGACCGGAGGAGGGGAGGGGAACCCAGCAACGAGTACTCTGGTGCGGGTGCACTGCAGAGCTCCCCAAACTGTGCGTTCCACCTTATGTAACAGATTTACTGGAATGTCCAAGGTAGCATTCCTGGACCTGTGGATCACGCGCTGCCTCCGAACCGCTGATGCCTCTTACTGCTTTGAAAGATGGATCGGAAAGGGGCAGAGTGCCTGTATACGAGGGACCTTCTAGAAAGGCTCTTTGAAACAAAGAAGAAAAGGAAAAGAAACGTATGTGGAGCAACCTTCCCCAACCTGATGTCCTCCAGATGTGTCAGACTACAACTCCCATCACCCCCACCCTGCATGGATAAGTCGAAACCTATATATATATATATATATCGCCCAACCTGGTGCCCTCCAGAAGTTTCGGACTACATCTTCCAGCCTTGACTCTTGCCCATGCTGACTCGGGGTGATGGGAGTTGTAGTCCGACGCATCTGGAGGGCCCCAGGTTGGGGGAGGCAGATGTGTGTAGTGGGGAGTGGAGGTTTACACTTCCTCAAAGCTCCAGGCCAAACCGCTCTTTGCCTATTTGCGTCAAATGAAAGCTCTACGTGCTGGAACATCCGTAATAATTTCTGCTGTTTGTTTTCTTCTTCATCGTCGCTAGCGAAAGGATAAGGGCGGGGGGGGGGGAGCCGGAGGTGTTTGCAGGGGGCGGGAAAAAAAAACACCCACTTTCGTTTGCATAAGGCAGCTCTGGGATTAATACAACCAGAAGACCATGCGGAGTTGTTTCCATCTAGCGACTCTCTATGTAATTGGGGGAGGGGGGGGCGAGATCCCAGGTGATGCCCATTCACGGCTGGAGAGACGCGTCAGCGTCAGGGAGGGCTGACTGAGAAAGCTCCCGCGAAGATCGGGAAAGAAAAAGAAGAAAAAAGACACCCGATAGTCATCCAGCAGGCTTTTGCTTTTCCCGGTCACGTTTTCTAGCCTCTGCGTCCATCTGCTGCATTAAATACTGGCGTGGAGGAGGAGGTACGTTAATCGGAGGGTGGCAAGATCGATTGGAAGCTGCTCAGCTGGGGTGGATTCTCCCACCCCACCCCCGTCCCACTCCACACACACACGCGCCCTCCATCCGGTTCACTTATGCGCCTTTAAACGTAGCGTTTCCCTTTTGACACTGACCAGGAGAGCCGGACTGGCTGGCTTTGTTTTCTGCTGCTTCCTGCTCTGGGTTGATGAGTAATCCGGTCGGGCGTGATGATTCAGGCTTGCGACGGCTGCCCAGCCTGTGTGCGCGCAGCAACAGAGATGCGGCGGGCGAGAGATCGGCCCCACGTGACGATGTAGACCCGCTCAGCGTTTTCTTTATTCTTTAACCCCTTCTCTTTTGGGGAGAGCTGTCGCCGCGCAGGCAGGTGTGGGCTCATGATGCCGGGCCATCCGGCAACGCAGGGAGAGAAAGGAAGAGGGCGGCGCAGTGAAGGCTGCCCGAGCAACAGCAGGTCCAAGGGGGGTTGGTGACTCCGATGTTAGTGCGGCAGTAAATCCGGCCTAGGTTTCAGTCGGAACTCTAAAGGAGCGGTCCAAGGTCCTTGAACCTGTTTGGGGGACAGGGTTCAGCACCTTGGATACCTCCTTTAGAGTTCTGGCTGAAACCCAGAGCGGATTCACACACACACCCCCAATAACATCGGAGCATCCAGCTTTCACTGAGCAGGCGCTTTCCACGCGCTCGTGGCAGACGACGTGGAGAGGAAAGGGTGCCTTCCTCTGCCTCAGGACTGAATCAGCAGCGGTGTCCTTCGGGTGCCTCGTGACTCAGGCAATGGAGCCCAGAACAGTCTCGAGGAACCATGCGCAGCCAAGACCATGGAATCGTGCCTCGCAGGAGGAGACTGAAATGAGGAGGCGGTGCAGAAAGGAGCTGGGAACTTAGAAGAGAGCAGATGGGGCTTGATGTGGGACAGACTCCCTAGCCCCAGAATCTGATGTAATGCCAAGCCGCAGTCCTGCTCCTTCTGGAGTAATAACAGTGTCTCTGAGTATGTGCAGAATGCCTTTCCCACAGCGCCCACTAATCATATCCAGTACAGACAATTTCTGGGAAGAAGGCTTCCAGGGATGACATCCAAGCAGTCTTGGGCCCAGGTGCCTGGAAATCATGCACTGGGGATGGAGCCCAGAACTGCCGATGATGAGAAGAGGTGCACCAACGAAGCAAAGGTTTGCAGCAATGCAGACTTGGAAAACACAACCGCAGAACTGGGGACCATCTCTCTGGGAACAACTTTCCAGTAGGACCTGCCAGGGCAGAATTCCACAATGGCCCATCTGATTGCCAAAGGCTGCAGGCAGTGGAAACTGGATGAAGCTGCTGATGGTTGCTTTTGTGTACATCAGCCAGAAAGTTATTCCAAAAGTGCAATGCCTGAGATGACTCAGGGCTCTTGATGCCAACGAAGTTGCACGCACGCAGGCACGCACGCGCACACACAGACAGGGAGAGAGAGTGATCTCAAGGGAAAGAGGAATGCATGTCTAGTATCCCAAGATACTAGGAAGCTTTCTTTGACGCTTAATGGAAACTAACAGGTCTCTGAATTTCAAAATAACCAGAGCAACTGTGCTGAGCCTCTTCATCCAGCTGATTCAATTGCTATCCCACTGAAAGGAGGAAGCATAAAACCTCAAGTGAAAAATGTAACTCTTAATTTCCCTTGCTGTCCCTTTTCTGAGCCAAGGCTTGGTCCACAAAGGGTCATGCTTGAGTCTTTCTACATTATTGCACAGAATGTTGTTGGACATTTAACCCAGGACAGCTGCATCTGTAACAGAATGTGAAGGCCCAGAAAAAAAAACAACTGGAAAAAGTCAGTGTGTGTGTGTGTGTGCTGTTTTTTCGGGGGAGGGGGTCCCCCAAGGTTGTTTTTGTTTTTTTTCCAAAAAATTGGAAAAATTGAAAACCTTTAGATTATAAAATATCTTCTTTTAGAATTTGAGTCAAGGTGTTTATATATTGTTACCCAGCCTTTATTACCTTCAAATGATTTCTAAAAAACTATGTAATAAGAAGATTTTTATAGAAAGACTGGAGATGTAAAATGTCTGGAAATAACGAAGCCAGGGGGAAATGGTTTTTAATCCTTTCTGTAAGACTGTCAGCATAGTTATTTCTTCCCTTTCTTATGAAAATTATTGATCCAATATATCTTTTACTGATAGACATCTTGGTATGCTCCAAGTCATGCTCAGTTTCCCAGCATGTGAATAGAGTCACCGTATCATTATATGGAAGAAAACATACATTCTTGACAGTTTGGGTTTTGTTCTACAGAGTTTCTGAACTTGTCTTCCTCTGCCTCCAGATTTTCCTCCTTCTTCTGTCTTCTAGGATGTTTCAGCTGTTTCAGAGACTACTTGCTGAAGTTCCCTCTGGTCAGGCAAAGACTAGGAACCTAAAATCTGCTATGTATAACTTGGTTTGCTCATAAAATTAATCATGTTTGGTATAGTACATTTTTAAAGTATAGTTTATTCAGACGTTAATTACAAATTAGTGAGTTCACTTTTTAAAGTTTTCAACTATAATAATTTTATGAGCAAACCACGTTATACATAATATAACTTTAGGAGCATAAGGCTGCTTTATGTTCCCAAAGCAGTCTTCCTTAACTTGGTGCCCTACAGATGTTTTGGACTACAATGGCTGGCATTACTGACCATTGGCCATCCTGCCAGAGGCTGATAGGAGTTGAAGTCCAAAATATCTTGAAGGCACCAGGTTGGGGAAGGCTGTCCTAAGCAACAAGGTGACTATAAAGAGTGCTCAAAAAGAAAGAAAAAAGTATTGCATATGTTTCAGTTTTCCCACAAATTTCCAGGTCCCCCCCACCAAAAAAAGATGAAAAAAGCTGGGGGGGGGGTTCCCATAGCATCTAAATCTCTGGAAATGTTATACCTCTAATCTGTAATACTAACAGAAACATGTCTAAGAGCTTCAATAAAGCCTAACTTTGAATTTGCAAGGACCTAGTATATTTTACATGGGTTGGATCCGGACTTACTTATACTTTGAGAAGACCCAGTGAAATCAATAGGACTTAATTGCAATGGGTCTACTAAGTATGACTATGCCTGGATCCAACTCAATGTATATACGTTCCATTGAAAGCATGGAACTAAGGACATGCAAATGTGAGGTCAACCTTAAAGAGAGAGGATACAAAAAGGAGATACAAATCCTCCAGTGCAGTTCTCTGTAGCCAAAAGGACTGTAGTGAAGTCCAGTCAATGCCATGTGCAAAACTGCTTTATACCGAGTCAGAACATTTGTCTGTTTAGCTCAGTTGTGTTTACTGTGTCTGTGACTGGCAGGAACTGCCTGAGGCCTCGGGCAATGTTTTTTCCAGCCCCACTAGCTGAGATCATTTTATTTTACTTTGTTTTGTTACTGGAGCTATCAGGGACTGAACCTTGGACCGTGCACCTGCAGAGCATGTATCTACTGCTGGACTACAGCTCTTTCCCAGGAGCCACCTTAACATAAGAGTTATGGAGCGAGCGAAAAAACTGTCTCTTTTACCTGTCCTGTTCCCTTTTTGTTGTTATATACAAAAAACAGGGAAATACCTCTTTAATATAGACTCTTCTGTCATGTTAACATTTATGCCCTAATCCCACCTGCCCACCCGCTTGCTGCTGTATCTCTGTCATCATTCCCTCTATTTCTGATGTTCGGGAGTGAGTGCCATTGCTTATCTAGGCAAAATGGCACCACCCATGCACAAGAAGGAGGTATCAGCATATTCAGGGGATCCCCAATGTTTCCAGTACTACAGGAAAAAAAATCCTTAGGGAAAAAAAACTCTAGGGGGTGGGAACCTCAGAAACAGCCCATTGAGGACTGAACATGCTCAGTGGCCCCAGAATGCTGACTCACTGTTGGCGGGGGTGGGGTGGGGAATGGAATAAAGTATCGTGGAGGAGGAAATAGCTGGCTTACTGGAACAGTCAGTAGGAGCTCTTCATGCTGCAACATTCTGTTGAAGCTCCCACTTATATTCATGTGATCATGGGGGTGGGGTAGAAATTGAAAATACCACTGGGGCAAAAAACCAGTTGAATGGAACATGATTTAACAATGGAAACTGTTACTCCCAAGTTATTCCTAGATCGTTTTATTATGTTCCACATGGAATGGTTCTGTGCTTCGTAACATTTTCAGTTCTCAAACCCATTTCCAGTTCCCAAATAAACACCCTCAACCCCCAAATAAAGTACTTTCTGATATTTTGCTCCTGAGATTATGTGTGGCATATTCTATGTGGCAAAAACCAGAAGGAGACAGTTCACTTCTCAACTCTGGGCCAGCTCTCCCAAGTGTGGCACCATGATGATCAGCAGAGATAGATGTCTGAATTGGTGTCTATATAGTGCAGGAATGGTTGTTGGAACGGTACACCAAGATTTTGTTTTTGCCCTAGTTTGGAGGGGGGGGGACGGCAGGGCAAAGAAGGAGGCATTTGGGCAGCAAAATCTCTTGACCCGCTACTGGCCGAAGTAAAAGCAGCCCCACAGTTTTGTCTTAGCAGCAACCCAATCCAGAACACATTTACTTGTGTGTAACTCCCATTCACATCAGTGGATCAGGCCACTAGTGGATAAATGTCGGGATAAATGTCGGACTTTAGTTATATGCTCCGTAAAGAATTTAAGCAAGTGGTGAATTATGCAATTGCATTTTAGGTCTTGCACAATACAAGAGCTTAAAGTTAGAGGCAAAACCCAGTAGTTCCATGTGATGCATTTGCTGTTGGACTGTACCGCTTCAGATTATGCTGAATGGAAAAGTGTAAAACTAAACGCCCTAGACATCCCAAATTAGGCTAGAACCTTCTCTCTGACATGCAATTATTTTATTAGTTATATTTATATCCTGCCTTTCTGGTCCACACATTGCTGGTTATATGCAGGTAATTTGGGGAAATGGGACAATCAAACATTCTGTCACTCTTGCTCCCCATCTGAAGTGGCACAGTCCAACCACCAGTATATAGCATGGGGCTGCTGATCGTGTGGCTTGGCTGTCAGACATGTCCTTACCCACCTTGTTGAATGGGGGCCTTAGGGCTCAATTTGACAGCCTTTTAAAGAGATTAGAAATATCATTACTGACATAAATTGTTTCAGTAGAAGTAAATGTATTCTGCTGTAGTTAATTTGCTCTGGTTTTGATCCTGTTCATTTGCTTGAAGAATCTTCCTTCCCAGCTGAATTTACGTTGTATTGATGAACATTTTTGCTGAACAACATTACAGAGCTAGGCTATTTGCATTCAAATTTGCTGGAGGGGGATGGCAATATCTGTATCTGGTAACATCTGTCCATCTGTTATTCACCTCTAGAGCCAAGCAGATCCATAGTAAGCACAGCATTCAAATGTTATGGCTCCTATGTGGAACCTGTGCCACACAGAAGAGTTTTTCAGTATCTTTTACATTGAGGGCTATGCTCCTTCCAGTTAATCCTTACTTTGGGAATGGGTGGCACAGGTTTGCAGTCCTGGACTCAGCTCTGTACCTGGATGCCAAGGTCTTGGTGGAGGCCAGGAGTGTGTTTGCACAGCTGGGGCTAGTGCGCCAACTGCGCCCGTTCCTAGAGATGTCTGAGCTGGCCAGTCATGCATGCCTTAGTTACATCTGGTTTGGACTATTGTAACACACTCTATGTGGGGCTGCCTTCAGACACTGTTCAGAAACTTTAGTTAGTCCAGAATGCTGCTGCCAGACTGTTTACCAGAGCTGGTTACAGAGAGCACATGACTCCCTTGTTACAACAGCTTCACTGACTCCCGGTCTGTTTCAGGGCAGAATTCAAAGTGCTGGTTATAACCTATAAAGCCCTATATGGCTTGGGACCTACTGCCTGAAAGATTGCCTTCTCCCATGTGAGCCAGATCTTAAAATCTTCGGGAGAGGCCTTTCTTTCGATACCACCACCTTCAGAGGTATGTTTGGTGGCATTGCAAGAGAGGGCCTTCTCAGTGGCTACTCCCAGACTGTGGAACTCCCTACCAAGGAAGGCTTGGTTGGTTTGCTCCCTATACACTGTCCTTCTACCAGCAGACAAATGCCTCCTTCTTCAAGCAGGCCTTTGGCGTGTAAGCGGGTCTGTTGGGCTGGATACTATTTTTATTCTGTTGTTCTGGTGTTTTTAATCATGTTTTAATGCATTGGTTTTATTATTGTTTTAATCAAGTTTTATTTATGATTGTAAGTCACCCTGAGTGCCATTTTTCTTGGTAGAAAGAAGCGGTACACAACAAATAAATAAATACCCCTTAAAAACTGTTGGGATGAGTGGTACCCCCCAAATGCCTTTGCTTGACATAAATGCAGTAGGTATGTACAAAGTGGAGCATGTTATGCAACAGAGGTACAGAACCTCTGGCCTGGGGGCCAAATTCAGCCCTCTTGGGGTCCCAATCTGGACCCTTTCCCTGGACCACCAATAACGTGGTGGTTTCCTGGCTTTTGTGCAGTTTTGTTCCCATTCTAAAAGGTTGAAATGCCTCTCTTAAGGCTTTGTTACTGGCTGTAAGAGCTTTAAACTACAATATGCTGGCATATTTGGTAGGAATGCTGGCAAAATCTGCTGCAGACCCAAATTCCTGAATTCCCAGGAATCCAACCTCTGGATTCTGCAGCAGACTGGCACCCCCTTACCTGGCGCATCCGCCGTAGCTTGCGGGGTGGCTCTCTGTCTGTAAAAGGCACGATAGGCTAATGGTGGCTACCATTAGCCTATCATAGGAAAATTACAGCCATAAATTGCATTGTTTATGGCATTTGTGGCCATCAAGCACTTCTTCCTATGTAAATTGCGGTGTAAAAGCCTGCAATTTCCATAGAAGGAAGTGCTTTACGGCTGCAAATGCCATAAACTATAGGATTTACAGCCTTAATTTTCCTGCGATAGGCTAATGGCACCTTTTAAACAAGCAGACACCTACCTTGCAAACTACAGCAGATGTTCTAGGGTTCCATGGAAATCTGCGAGGCCCTAAGCAGCCCGGATTTCCCTGCGGCGGGCCCACCCTGACCAGACATCATGGGGGGTGGGGTTCGTCCATCCCTAATATTTGGTATTTTTCACCCCCACCCCTCTTTGGCCCACTTCTTTGGCCTTTGGTCCACCCACCACTGGAATGTGGCCCCAAGGAGCTTTTCCGAAATGGAATCTGGCCTCTTGGGTGAAAGATGTTCAACACCTCATCATACAGTTTTGGAGCATGTCATCCAAAGGTGTCGCATTAATTAATCAGTCTCATCTGATTGGAAACTGCACATGCCATCCTGGAGCTTCCTTTTCTTGCAAATTTTGAAAACGTTGTGCAGCTCAAATGTTAAAAGGCTACCCGAATGATGTGCATATGCATGGTCAAATATATTGTTATGTTGCACTCCTTAAAAGGATAGTATTACCATAACTTTATAGTATCCCTTCTTTGGTAATGATAGATATGATATCTTGTCTTATCCAGTTGCAGAGGCTGCACGCTAAGCCAAGTGAAAAGAAAGACCAGGGGCAATTTGTCCTGAATGTTTCTCTCTGCCTTTGGATGATGAATGCTCATCTGGCATGGGCCAATTGAATTCATGCTGGTTGCAACCATCAAATGCATTTAGCTTTTCAGCAGGAACTGTACCAAACCATGTGTATTTTGAGTTTTAAAGAGCCCACACTAAAAACTATTGAACCCAAACTTCAACATCAAACAATTACCATCACATTATCAACGCCCCATAGGAATATGTTGACTTATACCTATCAGTACACATTTGCAGTTACGTACATTTACACAATTTGATGATTTAATCAAGCAGTTGCAAATCTGCTTCTTTTGTTTACATTCTGTGTTTCATAGATCATGAAGTACAAGAAATTAAACATTACTGTGAATAAATGAAATGGTTTCCCTCCCCCCACGTATCACCTTTAAATTGTGATAATGATGAACATACAGGTGTTGGTGTTGCTAAAGAGAATGTGTACAGTTCCGTGGTGAAGAAAAATCTCTGTTTTATTATTCGGTTTACTGCACTCTTGAGGTATGTATTTTTGGCCCAACCAAGACTCTGGTAGTTCTGGATCAGAATTTCTTTCTTACTTTGATGTAAGAATTGATTTTAGATTTTATTTTTTAATAAATAAAATTTTATAGTTGATTTTAACTGAGGTATTTACAAATAAGAATCAAGTGTTGATGATGACCATGTTAAACATATGAAGTTGCACTGCTGATCATACAAAAATGGGTCAAGACAATCTACTCTGACTGGCCATTGCTCTCCAAGCTCTCGAGCATGACTATGTGCCACAGGGCTATGAATAAATGCATCAACACAATTTTATGAACACATAAATAAAAGTAAATGTCTTGCTTTGAAAAGGACATCATATTTTGCTTGTAATTTCATACGGTGTCTGCATGTAAGCCTTTTACTAGCTTTCAGATGTGACTTTTAACTTAATCAATGGCATTTATATATGATTAGTTTCTCACTCTACCAGCAGTATGACTCAGCATTAAAAACATTAATGCAAGGAACGGCGGGGTGGGGTGGGCAGGGGGGAATGCCATTGCTAGTATACTTCAACCTAGTAAGGGAGGTAGCTTTTTATACATGTTTTAGTAATTATAGAGTTCCATTTCATATTACATTTACAATATTCTTTTGTCCAACATTTACTACCAGAAAATCTGGATAACATTAGAACCATCCTTGCTGAGCATAATTACTAATCATAACTAAAATGGATTTCCAAATCTACAATTACTAAAAGAGGCTTCTTTACATGCAGCTTCTGACACTACTGCCTGGTATTCAGTTTCCGCTTTGAAACCTACTAATTAATTAGAAGTAGCCTATTAGAGTCACAGACAATAGAAAAATACCAAATGGTGCTTAGCAGGGCACTCCATGGCAATCACTAGAGTTTGTAGTGGTATGCTGGTTTTTAAAAAATCTAATAATAAACTCTCCCAGTCATACCAAGACCTGTCACATGTAGGGTGATAGGCTCCAAGGAAGTGCCCGTCTGTGGGGTCAGCATGCAGAGTTCCAGCATGCAGCCTAGTATTGTCTCTCCAAGGTCTCAGCTAAGGTGTTTCCTACCCCTGCTACGTGAGATCTTTCTAATTAGAGATGCCAGGAATTGAACATGGGACCTTGTTGTGTGCTCCGTCACTGAGCTAAGTCTTCTCCCTTAACAGGCACATCAAATCAGAAGTATTGAACCTCTTTCAGCCTGAGGGCTAAATTCAATTTTGGAGAAGCTCTCAGGGGTTGCCTTCCAGTGGTGGGTGGAGCCAAAGGCAAAAGGGGCAGGGCCAAGAACACCAGCATACAGTCAGGGCCAGAAATATTGGAACAAGGATAACTGTTTTGGCAGTTGGCCTCTGTACACCACCACATTGAAGTTGAAAGGAAACACACCCAGATGGGAGTGAAGTCAGGACTTCCAGCTGTAATTCAAGGGGTTTGACAAAAGTGGGGCACTAACCATTCAGGAAGTACAGCCAGTGGCATACATACACACCCATTGTTGGTGGCTTGTAAGTAATGGAACGAATGGCTGACAAGCAGCTGCATGGCCAGGTGTGGCCTGTTTCCTGGGTACCCCAAGACCAATCAAGCAGATAAAAGGCCTGGAGGTGGTTCTGAGTGTTACATTTGTATTTGGTAGCTGTTCACTGGAACTCCCAACATGAGGTCCAAAGAGGTGTCCATGCGAGTGAAGGAGGCCATCATTAGGCTGAGGAAACAACATAAACCCATCAGAGAGATCGCAAAAACATTGGGAGTGGCCAACACAACAGTTTGGAACATCCCGGAAAAGAAGGAATTAACTGGCAAGCTCAGCAACAGCAAAAGGCCTGGAAGACCATGGAAAACAACTAGAGTGGATGACCACAGAATTCTGCTCGTGATGAAGAGGAACGCTTTCACAACGTCTAGCCAGGTCAAGAACATTTTTGCAGAGGTAGGCATGTCATTGTCAACATCTACAGTCAAGAGACGGCTTTATGAATGTAAATACAGAAGCTTCACAACAAGGTGCAAACCACTGGTAACGCTCAAGAACTGAAAGGCCAGATTAGCCATTGTCAGCAAACACCTAAAAAAGCCTGCCCAGTTCTGGAATAAGATTCTTTGGGCTAATGAAACCAAGATTAACTTGTACCAGAATGATGGGAAAAGTATGGAGAAGGAAAGGAACAGCTCATGATCCAAAGCATACCACATCATCTGTCAAACATGGTGGAGGCAGTGTTATGGCATTGGCATGTATGGCTGCCAATGGAACCGGGTCACTGGTGTTTATTGATAACCTGACTGCTGATAAAACCAGCAGGATGAATTCTCAAGTGTATAGGGCTATACTTTCTGCTCAGATTCAGCCGAATGCTGCCAAACTGATAGGACGCCACTTCATAGTGCAGATGGATAATGACCCAAAACATACAGCAAAAGCTACCCAAGAGTTTCTCCAGGCAAAGCAGTGGGATGTTCTTCAATGGCCAAGTCAGTCACCTGATCTCCACCCAATAGAGCATGCTTTTCACTTACTGAAGACAAGACTGAAGGCAGAAAGACCCACAAACAAGCAGGCCTGGCAAAGCATCTCAAGGGAGGAAACTCAGCATTTGGTCATGTCCATGGGTTCCAGACTTCAGGCAGTCATTGACTGCAAAGGATTTTCATTCAGGTATTAAGGGCGACCTTTAAGTTTGAAATGATGTTGGTTTGTTCCATTACTTATGAGCCACCAACGATGGGGGGGGTGTATGCCACTGGCTGTACTTCCTGAATGGTTGGTGCCCCCCTTTTGTCAACCCCCTTGAATTACTGCTGAAAGTCCTGACTTCGCTCTCATCTGGGACTGGTGTGTTTGCTTTCAACTTCAATGTGGTGATGTACAGAGGCCAACTGCCAAAACAATTGTCCTTGTTCCAATATTTCTGGTCCTGAATGTATTTTAGTTTAAAGCCCTTGCTGCCAGTAACAAAGCCTTAGGAGTGGCATTTCAACCTTTTTGAATGTGAGAAAAAACTGCACACAAATCAGGGAAACCACTAAATGATTGGTAATCAGGGGAACGGGCTGGGGGCAGGGGAGGGGAAGGGGGCCTGTCCATCTGAGGAACCCTGGAGACCCAGATTTGGCTTGTAGCCCTGAGATTCAAAACCCCTACATTAAGGTTCAATATACAAGCTAAGGCTGTGATCTGTAACTCAGTCCACAGTAATCCTATAAAGATTGATTGGATTTCTCACAAGAAATTTGCATTGAAATTGTGGCTTTATAAGAGTTGTGTGTGTTTTAAGAGATGTGCATGCCTTTGGCTTACACAATGCGTAGTCAATGGGATAAGTCAATGGAATGAGCTCTACTGGGCTTTTTCTGGGTGTCCATATACATGAATGGAATGGTAGTTTGACATTTGTCAGATCTTGCCCTGTGTTTTCTACACTGATAGGAAGCACTTTCCACCAACTTGATTTACATCCGCCAGCTGTTTGAATTACTGTTGTCCTCAATGTGTTGCACTGTGCTGTTTAGTGTTGAGGAAGTATTTATGAGCCAGGATGTGTCTGGGTGGAAGGGGGAGTGAAATAGAGGGGAAGCATGCCCCTATAATTGTGGTCATAGGTAGGAGACAGGATGGTATGATAGAGCGGGGATCTCAGAATGATGGAAGACCTAGATGGGTGCATGCCATCCCTTTCTTGGATCCCTCTACCATACTGCTGGTTCCTGGTGGCCTGGCTACTGGCCTGGTTGCACTGTTGATGAATGTCAGGTCAGTATGTAATAAGACCTCAGTCATCCATGGTTTGAATATGGATGACGGAGCCCGACCTGGCATGCATCACTGAGACCTGCATGGGTGAACTGGGTGGTTTAGATCTGACCCAGCTTTGTCCACCTGGGTACTCCATACAGCACCACACCAGGCTGTAGGATTGGGGATGGTGGAGTCACCATGATCCATAAAGTTCAATCCTGCTCACCAGGAAACCCTAGGGACAGCCTATGAAGGCCTATGTCTTGCGTTGGGCCAAAGAGATAGATTGGGGATGCTATTGGTATACCACCCACCATGCTGCCCAATATGCAAGACCTCAGCCTGAACAAGCTGGCTGAGGTGGTCTCAGATGTGGTTTTGGAGAACCCTAGGACCTTGGTCATGGGGAATTTCAATTTCCACACTAATGATGTCTTAACAGGACCATGATGTCCATGACAAGCATGGGGCTGTCTCGGTTTGTCATTGGCCCAACATATAGGGCAGGGCATACCCATGATTTGGTCTTTGCCTCTGGCCATGAAGGTGGTGGTCTAGGTATTGGAGGAAGGGGTGGAAATCACCCCATTGTCATAGTCAGACCACATCCTAACTAAGTTTGATCTCACAGTGCCAGTCCCTCACTGCAGAGATGGGGGGCCCAGTAATATGGTCCATCCTTGGAGACTTATGAAATCTCAGAGATTTTCCAGTAGCCATTAGGGATGGCGGAGAATTCCGCCACAGATTCCAGTGAGGCTGGATTCTTTAGAATCCGGCCCCCGGAATCCGTGGTGGAACGGCCTCCTGTCCCCCCCATGGAATCCCCCCAGGATGGCACTTACCTGGGGCGGATGCGGCAGCGGCAGATGTGGTGGTGGTGGCGGCGGCGGCGGCAGGTGTCCTGGCCAGCTGTGGCAGGACTGCTGCCGACACCATTGCCATCCTTGGACCGTGATAGGCTACTTAAGAATTTACGTAGCCTATCACAGCTAACCTGAAGAAAAAAAAAAACGCAGCATACACAAATGGCGGCGGCTACGGCGGCCGCCATTTGTGTTCCCTATTTTTCGCCAATTTATCTTACGTAAATATTTACGTAAGATAAAGCGGCAAAAAATAGGGAACGCAAATGGTGGCCACTGTAGCCGCCGCCATTTGGGTACACTGCATTGGGGGGGGGGTTGAGGTTAGCCATGATAGGCTATGTAAATTCTTACATAGCCTATCACGGTTGTCTGGCTGGATGCAAATGGCGGCTGCTACGGTGGCCGCCATTTGCATCCACACCAGGCCGTCCGTGGCTGGAAATCCGGCTGCAGACGGCTCTGGCCGGCTGCTCCGCGGCCTGGCTGTGGAGCGGAGCCAGCCGTCAAGGATTCCGGGGGGGAGGACCGGATCGCCTCTCCCCCACTGAGGATTCTGTGGGGAGGACGGAGCAAAGGTGAGTTTCATACATCCCTAGTAGCCATAGCCAGGGATTCTGTTGAGACCTTTATCGCACTGTGGAATGGCGAGGCATGAAGGGCCACCAACACAATAGCTCCTGAGTACCTTCTTCAACACTGAAATTCAGATAGCCCCTTGCTTTTGCCTTGTTCTGGCGAAGGGGCTTGTGTAACTCAGTGAAGCCATAAGCTATGCCATGCAGGGCCACCCAAGACGGACAGGTCATGGCGGAGAGTTCTGGCAAAATGTGGTCCACTGGAGAAGGAAATGGCAACCCACTCCAGTATTCTTGCCAAGAAAACCCCATGGAACGTATCACAAGGCTAAAAGATATGATGCCGGAAGATGAGCCCCTCAGGTCGGAAGGTGTCCAATATACTACTGGGGAAGAGCAGAGGGAATTTCCAAGTAGTGCCAGAAAGAGTGAAGTGGCTGGGCCAAAGCTGAAAGGACACTCAGTTGTGGATGTGTCCGGTGGCGAAAAGAAAGTCCGATGCTATAAAGAACAATATTGTTTAGGAACCTGGAATGTCAGATCAATGAATCAAGGTAAGCTGGAGGGGGTCAAACATGAGATGGCAAGATTGAACATCGACATCTTGGGAATCAGCGAACTAAAATGGACACGCATGGGTGAATTCAGGTGACCATTATATCTACTACTGTGGGCAAGAATCCCTTAGAAGAAATGGAGTAGCACTCATAGTCAACAAAAGGGTGGGAAAAGCAGTACTGGGGTACAATCTCAAAAATGACAGAATGATCTCAGTACGAATCCAAGGCAAACCATTCAACTTCACAGTAATTCAAGTCTATGCCCCAACCACTGAGGCTGAAGAAGCTGAGGTTGATCAGTTCTATGAAGACCTACAACACCTTCTAGAACTAACACCAAAAAAAGATGTCCTCTTCATCATAGGGGATTGGAATGCTAAAGTAGGAAGTCAAGAAATCACCAGGATAACAGGCAAGCATGGCCTTGGTGTACAAAATGAAGCAGGACAAAGGCTAATAGAGATTTGCCAAGAGAACACGTTGATCATAGCAAACACTGTTTTCCAACAGCACAAGAGGCGACTCTACACATGGACATCACCAGATGGTCAATATTGAAATCAGATTGATTATGTCCTTTGCAGCCAAAGATGGAGAAGCTCCATACAGTCAGTAAAAACAAGACCTGGAGCTGACTGTGGCTCAGATCATGAGCTGCTTCTTGCAAAATTTTGGCTGAAATTGAAGAACATAGGGAAAAACACTAAACCATTCAGGTATGACCTAAATCATATCCCTTATGAATATACAGTGGAGGCGAGGAATAGATTTAAGGGATTAGACCTGATAGACAGAGTGCCTGAGGAACTATGGACGGAGGTCCGTAACATTGTTCAGGAGGCAGCAACTCAATCCATCCCAAAGAAAAAGAAATGCAAGAAAGCAAAGTGGCTGTCTGATGAGGCTTTACAAGTAGCTGAGGAAAGAAGGGAAGTGAAAAGCAAGGGAGAAGATATATCCAACTGAATGCAGAGTTCCAGAGAATAGCAAGGAGAGACAAGAAGGCCTTCTTAAATGAACAATGCAAAGAAATCGAGGAAAACAATAGAATGGGAAAGACTAGAGATCTCTTCAAGAAAATCGGAGATCTCAAGGGAACATTTTGTGCAAAGACGGGCATGATAAAGGACAAAGAAGGCAGGGACCTAACAGAAGCAGATGAGATTAAGAAGAGGTGGCAAGAATACACAGAAGAACTATACAGGAAAGATCTGAATGTCCCTGATAGCCATGATAGTGCGCTCACTGAACTTGAGCCAGACATCCTAGAGAGTGAAGTCAAGTGGGCCTTAGGAAGCATTACTAACAACAAAGCTAGTGGAGATGACAGTATTCCAGCTGAGCTATTTAAAATCCTGAAAGATTATGCAATTAAAGTGCTGCACGCAATATGCCAACAAATTTGGAACACTCAACAGTGGCCACAAGACTGGAAAAGGTCAGTTTACATTCCAGTTCCAAAGAAGGGCAATGGCAAAGAGTGTTCAAACTATCACACAATTGCGCTCATTTCACATGCCAGCAAGGTTATGCTCAAAATCCTACAAGCTAGGCTTCAGCAGTATGTGAACTGAGAACTACTGTAAGTACAAGCTGGGTTTCGAAGAGGCAGAGGAACTAGAGATCAAATTGCCAACATTCGCTGCATCATGGAGAAAGCAAGAGAATTCCAGAAAAACGTCTAATTCTGCTTCATTGACTATGCTAAAGCCTTTGATTGTGTGGATCACAACAAACTGTGGCAAATTCTGAAAGAGATGGGAGTACCAGACCACCTTACCTGTCTCCTGAGAAACCTGTACGAGCGTCAAGAAGCAACAGTAAGAACCAGACATGGAACAACCAAGTGGTTCAAAATTGGGAAAGGAGTACGACAAGGCTGTATATTGTCACCCTGCTTATTTAATTTATATGCAGAGTACATCATGAGAAACGCCAGGTTAGATGAATCACAGGTCGGAATTAAGATTGCCAGGGGAATTATCAACAACCTCAGATACGCAGATGACACCACCCTAATGGCAGAAAGTGAAGAGGATCTAAAGAGCCTTTTGTTGAGGGTGAAAGTGGAGAGTGCAAAAGCTGGTTTGAAACTCAACATTAAAAAAACTAAGATCATGGCATCTGGCCCCATCACTTCCTGGCATATAGAAGGGGAAGAAATGGAAGCAGTGAGAGATTTTATTTTCTTGGGCTCCAAGATCACCGCAGATGGTGACTCTAGCCATGAAATTAAAAGACGCTTGCTCCTTGGGAGGAAAGCTATGGCAAACCTAGACAGCATAGTAAGAAGCAGAGACATCACCTTGCCGACAAAGGTTCGTATAATCAAAGCTATGGTTTTCCCATTAGCAACATATGGCTGTGAGAGCTGGACTATAAGGAAGGCTGAGCACCAAAGAATTGATGCCTTCGAACTGTGGTGCTAGAGAAGACTCTTACAAGTGCCCTGGACTGCAAGGAGGTCAAATCAGTCAATCCTAAAGGAAATCAACTCTGAGTGCTCATTGGAAGGACAGATACTGAAGCTGAAGCTCAAATATTTTGGCCACCTAATGCGAAGAGAAAACTCCCTGGAAAAGACCCTGATGCTGGGAAAGATTGAAGGCAAAAGGAGAAGGGGATGACAGAGGATGAGATGGCTAGATAGCATCACTGATGCAATGAATATGAATTTGAGCACACTCTGGGAGAGAGCAGAGGACAAGAAGGCATGGCGTGCTATGGTTCATGGGGTAACGAAGAGTTGGACATGACTTTACGACTGAACAACAACAACAACAACAACAACAATTACCAAGGAGCTTCAAATGATGAAACAGGCTAGAAGATAGGTGGAATGCAAGTGGTGTAAGACTCATCATGAAGCTGACCAAACACACCAGAGAGTGTATAATCATGCCTACTTCATGGGGGTGAAGGCAGCAAAGAAGGCCTACCTTGCTGCCCCCATTGTGTCCTTGGGTGGCCATCCAGCTGAGCTTTTCTGAGTGGTCCGGGGGCTGCTTTCCTTTACCCCAGTGAATATACCCCAGCATTGGAACCCTTGGTAGATTACTGTGATGAGTTTGCCAAACACTTTCAGGGCATCATCACTCACCTTCATGCCAGCTTGGATACCGCTATTGATACAGCATCAGTTGAGGTGTCCAGGGCACTGTCTTGTTTTTGAAGCCTGAGAATGTGGACAAGATGCCTGCATCTATGCAAGCCATCTCATGCTCTTTTGACCCCTGCCTTTCATGGCTTCCTCAAGCTAGCTGAGACAGACTGACCGGGTGGATCACGGGAGTGGTGAACGGATCACTGTGTGATGGTGTGGTACTTGCTGTCTTGAAGGTGGTGGTGGTGTGACCACTCCTGATAAAACCCTCCCTGGAACCAGCGATTCATGACAACTATCACCCAATCACAAATGCCCCCCTTTTGGGGTAAGGTACTTGAGAGAGTGGTGGTATCCCAGCTGCAGGTGCTCGTGAATGAAACTGATTATCTGGATCCCTTCCAGTCTGGGTTCAGGCCCAGTTTTGGGACAGAATCAGCCTTGGTCGCCCTGATGGATGACCTTCTTCAGGAAAGGGACAGGGGGAGTGTGACCGTGTTAATTCTTCTTGATCTCTCACTGGGTTTTGGTACCATTGACCACGGTACCCTCCTGGACCACCTCCATGAGTTAGAGGCACTGTCTGACAGTGGTTCAGTTCATACTTACAGAGTCGGTTCCGGAGAATAGCCCTGGGAGACTGTGCCACAGTCCCCTGGGACAACCCCCTTTTCCTCGCCTCCGCACTGTATTTCCGAGCACAGAGACATAGCTTAAACTACACACTAGCTACAAGGGGGAGGGGGGGACATGGTTTCTGGGCTCTGAAAACCCTGTTTCCCACCTCGGATCCCAGAAACTGAAGAGTCCTATGTCCCCCCAAACACTGTTTAGGGGGCAAAGGATTGTTCTCTAAATAAATAAAATAAATAATTATTATTATGTGATGCCACATTTATCTGTTATAATGCATTGTACGAGGAGCCTAATTACAGTATATTCAGCTCATAAAATAGATGTTTGTGGTAACCAGCTGTTTGTATAAGAAAATAACTGCTATTTTCTTCAATGCTTTAAATTGCAGTAGCTAAGACTACTGCATTCACTGGTCAGTTACCCCTCATAATGGACAAAATGGACTTCCACCAGTGCACTTTATGTGGCTGGTCAAGAGAAAAGATAAATTCTTCTTCTTCCTCTTCCTCTTCTTTGGCAATACTTTGCTCTCTGACAGCAACAGTTGTTCATAAATTAACTCAGGACCAAGAAAGATCAAACACAATACCTTGTTGAAGACAAGAAACAGCTGGCCAAAGCAAATACAAGTCTGGCAATCAGGCATTTTTTAATCTTAAGAGCCTCTGGCTCTTGCCACACAGCAGTTATGTGCCAAGAGATGTTCTGTAGGCACATGCCTCTGTTTTACCGTATGTATTTTTAAAAAAAGGAAAAGAAAAAATAGAACAAGAGCCTCTGTTTCTAAATAAATGTTACTGATTTGGGAAAGCAATTTCTGCCTTTTTAGGCTGCAATCCTGTACCCACTTAGCTGGGAGTAAGCCCCATTGAACTCAGTGGGACATATTCTGAGTAGACTTGCATAGGATTGTACTGTAAATGTAACTTCCAGTGACTTTTAACAGTACACTGCGATTTTGCAGTCATTTTGAGATCCACATGGAAGATATTTTTGCCCAGTGTGCTTTGGGAGTTCCCTGCCAAATTGATGCTCACAGCCTGGAAAATCCCTGGGACTTTTTTTTTTACACTGGACATACAGCATGAATTTGAGGTTAGTGTGGACTATTGATCACCCACATAAAGTTTATTTTCTTTGCCCAGAGGCATTGTAGGCTCCAGATGTTGGGAAGCTCTTGGTCAAGATGTCCTTCCTGAATGGGTCTCCCTCCTTTCCACTGTCACCACTGGCCATGCACTTTCCCTCTCCCTCTGGGACCAATGCACACCACTATCCACAAGGTGAGGGCAAGGCAAATGGAGGCTTCTACTTTTTGTCCTTGCTCTTGTCCCTGCTTTGCACACTTGGAGAAGGCAGGCAGCAACAGGAAGGAAGAATTGGAGAAGTGGGGCTGGGGAGCTCTGGGGTTCGGTAGTGAGTCCCCTGCTACAGTGTGGGCCTTGGCAGGTCCCCGATGATGCCAAACCATGATGCCAAGGGGCCAACTAACAAGAGCCCCCTGGACTTGCTCTTCCTCTTGACCATTCCAACCTGCTTGTTCACCTGCCTCTCGCTCTGGCTCAGGCAACAGTGATGGTGGGAAGGAGGAGCAGCAGATGCCCCTCCCACCTTGCTCACCGGCCCTCTGCCTGTCAAGCAAGCGAGTGGTACCAATGGTGAGAAGAGGAGGAGGAACAACAGCCACTGTGAGAAGGTAGACTCACTGAGCATGGGGGCCCATGGACAGTGTCTTGCCTGGAGCCTTCAAAAACCAGGAGCCGGCACTGCCTGACACTGGCCCTGCACAAAGGGTTTGACAGCCAGATAGTGTAGCTGCAGTGGCTGCATTATCAGGCTGTGACAGAGGGCCATGAAAGCCCCTTTGGCATAATAAGTGACGGTTGTGTGATGGTGTGACGTGTGCCTCTTGGACTGTGTCCATCGTGAGCTTAACCAAAAAATAAATTGCACTGTAGGCACCAGCTTTTAAGCACTAACTATCTCAATGTACTGAGTCCAATATCACTAAGGTATGTAAAACAGGGTAATAATGTAGGATATTACATTGCACTACACGTCTATTCTTACAGACAAGCAGATTGTTTTGAGACAGAAGGATTTTGGATGCACTAGTTAGTGGGATGAAGACCTGACAGTCTTGTCCGCTTTAGAAATGAGTGCATCAGGAAAGAGAATAGAAACCCCCTCAATGTTTTGAGAATTATCTGACCATGGTTTTAAAAAAAGGATTCATCATTTATGTTATGCTGTAAGGAAAATGTAACTTTTATTAGATAGATAGATAGAAAGATAGATAGATAGATAGATAGATAGATAGATAGATAGATAGATAGATAGATAGATAGATAGATTTCCTACATTGCAAGGGGGATTTCTAACGCTAGATCTACACTAGTGCTTTTTATAGGTATCGAAGTGCACTGATGACTGTTGGGGCACATTATATATTCCATATACCACTTTTCTAGCTTTATTTCCCACTTTTTATTCCGTATTATCCAAAATACCGCAACAGATGTCATTGTGTGTGCTACAAGGTATAAACGCACGAGAGCGATATAGCGCCACTATGATGGGATCATATTGATATGAGACAAGGTGTAGATCTGCCCTAAGTTGTCAAATATTCTCTCTCCTCTCTAATGAAGGATGAATTAAGTCTAATGAAGGCTATTAGACTTAAGTTTCATGTTCATCTTTTCTGCAGGTTAATATACTATGTTTTGGCATCTACTCTGAGAGCATATTCTAGCCTTATTCCCTGAGTAAGTAAAAAATACACCAAGACCTTGAAGAAGCAGCTACCCATTGTCACAGTGATCAAAGTCATGCCTAGGGAAATTACTGTCAGTATTCAATCCATCACAGTGCATAGGTTGATACACCAATTTTGACCCTATCTGGACAAAGGTGGCCTTGTGACCATTCTTCATGCTCTGGGAACCTCCTGTTTGGATTGTTGCAATGTGTTATATGTGGGGCAACCTTTGAAAATGATCCAGGGACTGCAGATAGTTCAACCCAAGGCAGATAGATGGTTAATGGGGACTGGCTGATATGATCACATGATGTCAATACTTTGCCATCTGCACAGCTGCCAATTCATTTCCAGATGCAATTCAAAGTGTTGGTTTTAACTTTAAAGGCCTAAATTGCCTGGGACAAGGTTACCTGAAGGAACCTCTCCTATATTTACCTACCCCAGCATTAAGATCATCACCTGAGGCCCTCCTCCAGGTGTCCGTGCCAAATGAGGTGAGGCAGATGGCTACAGGAGGGAGGCTCACCTGGCACCTACATTATGCTCTTTTTCAAATTCACACTCTTCTATCCTGGCTGCTGGTTTGCTTCTAGGGATGGGGGAGAATTCCACCACAGACCCCAATGAGGCCAGATTCCAAGAATCCAGCCCCATTGGGACCCATGGCGGAACGGAGCACTCACCTCCGCCTCCCCCTGGAATCCGTCCAGGTCGGATCTGTCTCTGCGTCGATCCTGCGGAGCCAGCCGCAGCCGCTTCACTGGCGAATGTTGATACGGCCAGCAACCATTGCCGTGCCGTATCGCTGTGCCTAGTAAGTCTTCGGACGCAAATTGCGTAGTGGGCGCCATTTGTGGCCATAAAGCTGGTAGATTAGCCTAAATGCAGCCATTTACGGCTGCATTTAGGTTAATCTACCAGCTTTACGGCCGCAAATGGTGTCCACTACATCATTTGCTTCCCTGTTTTTTGACGTGATAGGTTATGCAAATATTTGTAAATGGCTGCATTTAGGCTAATGTACCAGCTGTATGGCCGCAAATGGCACCCACTATGCCATTTGCATCCGGAGACGTACTTAGACAGTGATACAGCCAGCCGTATTGATATTCGCCAGCGATGTGAAGTTAGTGGCCACCTTCCACAGGATCGACAGGGAGCGGAGCCGGCCTGGACAGATTCAGGGGGGGCAGATCTCCTCCCCCTGCAGGCGGATTCCCCCGCGGAACAACGTGTAGGGAATCCGATCATTCCTATTTGCTTCTGTTTTTTGTGCTGCTGCTAGTTTTATCTTTTTTGGATCCAATTAGGGCTGCAAATCAGGCTGTTTCAGAGGTGCCTTACTGAGATCCGAGGTGGTCCAAAGAGAAGCTGGTCGCCGCCAAAGCACCTTGGTCCACCTTGGAGATTTGGAGCTATTCTGATGCTTTCTGAAGCCCAGGCAGCCTATCTTTAAATGTATCAACTTCTGATAGATCAGGGAGGGGGCGAGGAGGAGGACGAAGGGGGGGAAGGGCAGAGGAGGGGGAGGAGGGATGGGGAAATGGTGAGCCTTGGCAAATGGCAACTCTAGTTGCTAAATTCAGGCTGAACTTAACCCAGCAGTCTCCAATCAGTGACACTGGTGGAGGAGGAGGAAGGGGGAAATACTGTATATATTGGAGATCAGCCTTTCTTCGTTTCACTGTGAAAGAGATGGTTACAGTTGGTTAGAGAGAGAGAGTTGGCTAGATCTGTGGTGTGTGTGTGTGTGTTGTACTGCAGCTTTGTTGTTTTTCTTCCTTCCCATCCATCCCTTCTCAATTCAACTATTCCCTTTCCTTCTTTTCTAAATTCTTTATTTAAAAAACCAAAAATATTTTAAAGGTACTTCTGTTTCCTCCTTTCCTTGCCTTGTTCGTTTCCCCCCTCCCCGCCCTTCTCAATTCAACTAATTCTTAGTAGTTTTCTCTTTCTTTCTTTCTTTCTTTCTTTCTAAATCCTTTATTAAAAAACAAAAAAATATAAAAAATAAGTACTTTCCTTTCCTTGTTCTTGGCTCCTCCCCCCCTTCTCAGTTCCTGTATTCCTTCCCTTCCCATTTTTGAACTCTATACCTTTTCCCTAAAAAAAAAAAAAAAAAAAACCTTTTCTCTTCTGTTAGGATTACAGATAGTGTACTGTTCTCCCCCCACTCCTCTTGTAGGTAGTTCTGTATTTGCTTTTCTTTTGCTTGTGTGTGTGTGCACGTGTTTGTGCTTGTGTTGTGGTCAAGCAAACAGTGTGTGGCAAAGCACTACACACAAGTCCACATTTCAAAATACAGTGGGGAAAGCACTACACATGTTAACATATGTTATTTAAATTTAATACTACACTGTGTGGCAAAGCAAGCCCAATAGGAAGCATCTAAAGGGTCTTGGCAGGGGTAGAGGTGGACAAGGTGCTGTTGGGACCCTTCTGTGCAACCAGTGAAAAGTTATAGCTCTTTGCTTTGAGAGTTTTTGTTGGAAAAAAATCAAATTTTCCTGCACCTAGTACAAAAACTACTGGGCTAAACTGTCTGAAATTTGGCAGGTGGAATCAACTCCATGGGGGGCTGCCAGGTCCCCATATTTCATGTATTTAACATGAACACTGAAAAAGTTATGGCATTTTCTGTTTTCCAATGAAAGTCAATGGGAAAACGTCAAATCCAAATAATTCGGATATCCGAATTTCGCTTCGGCTCCAAATCTGAAGTGAAGCAGATTGGGTCTGAATCAGTCTGAAGCAAAGCAGGGCTGATTCAAAAGGTCTGAATCAGCATCCGAAGCAAAGCAAGGGGTCCGTGCACAGCCCTAGATCTGATTTTTTAAAATTGTTTTTATTGACTTTTATTTTATTTTTTTACGTGCAGACTGCCCAGAGAACTTCAGTTTTGGGGTGGCTTAAAAATGCAATCCAGTGTCAGCTCCAGGTTTTTGAAGGCCCTTGGGCAAGATGCTTTTGATGGGCCCCCTCCCTCAGTGAGTCTACTTTCTCATAGCTGCTATTGCTCCTCATCCTCTTTCTCATCAGGTTGGAGAAGGCCAATAAGAAGCTTGCTTCAGATGGAGTTGGGTGTATATGCAAACATATTCTGGGATTTAGGAAAGTAGATCATTTCCATAGGATGATCAGTTTGCTGCTTTTTCTGTGGAACTGGATGACCCTTGATATCAGCAAGGTGATACCTTGTTCTGACAGACAAAAGTGACAAGTAGTCTTGTGGCATCTTAAAGACGCTTCTAGATGACTTTTCATGGGCTACACTTTCAGGGTGGGCAACTTGTGGCCCTCTGGATGTTTTGGCCTACAACTCCCATCATCCCTCACTATTGACTATGCTGGCTAGGGCTGATGGGAATTGTAGGCCAAAACATCTGAAGGGCCATGAGTTGTCCATCCCTGAGCTACAGCCTACTTTGGCTGATGCGTGAGGAGCATGAAGAGGTGCAGAAAGTGCATGTGTGTATACTGTGCCAACAGGTGGAGAAGCAATTGTCTTTTGGCAGTAAGAAAATATACTTATAAATACACACATGAACACAGGAAGCTGCCTTATACAGAGTCAGACCATTGGCCCATCTAGCCCAGTATTGTTGACACTGACTGGCAGCAGCTCTCAGCGGTTTCAGGCAGGATCCTTTCTGTGCCCTACCTGGAGAAGCCGGGGATCAAACCTGGGACCTCCTGCATACAAATCAGGTGCTCTATCACACTGAGCTATGGCCCCTCTCATACATACACAGCCATCCTTCAGCTATCATATTACTCAAGTGAATGCCTCTATATCAAAATCCACTGGTTGAGGATCTAGCCCAGAAAATTCCAGAAAAAGCATTTCCTTAGAAAATGTGGCACAGAAAAAGAAGCACCTCGGCTAATAACAACACCATGTCCAGAGCTGAACTTTTTAAAAAATGAATTACTTCTAATTAATTAGGGGTGAAATATTAAGCAGAATCTCATGGGGAGCCAAAAACTCATCAGCAGTTGAGTAACCATATGACCGTTTAAAGAGAAGCGCTCGAGGAATGACTCAGCTCTGATAGTGGGAGGATGATCTGCAGAGAATAATTTATCTAATGGAATCTTGCCTCCTCTTTCTTCATGTATTTTCCACTGACACGTCTCAAGACATGCATATACATTGCCATACCTGTTTGCAATTAATTGCTGGATTTCTACAAATAATTCTTGATTTCTGTTCTGAGTTCCTCATAAACTGACTGCAAATATCAGAGTTTAAAGGCTTCTACTGTTTTGATTGCAGATTATATGCACAGAATTCTTTACTGGAGATGTTGATGCTCCATGCTAGTATATATTGGTCATCCAGTTCTTTTATTCAAAGTTAGCCCATCACATCATCCAATTAAATCCAGGGCTTTCAATGACTTCAAGATACTTAAGTTAATGTTTTCAATGGCTATGTTTGGACATGATGCTATGTTGTCATTTAGCATGATGAGAATGAGCTGCAGCAAGCCTCATATGCTCCCCCTTCTCCGCTCCTTCTCTGGTGTGGACACGAGGAGATCAGATGCTTCTGCTTCCATTTTAGATTCACTGCAGCTTGGCATGATGTCTGAACCCTAAACTGTGGCTAACCTTAACTATGGTTAGAGGAAACAGATCAGCTTTGTAAACCATGGTTTGAAGTTGGCTTGTTTCCACTAACCAGAGTCAAGATTAACCACAGTTTGTCAGGTTTGGATGACATGGCAAACTGTAGTTAATGCAAAATGGAACCGCAAGTTTCCAGACTCCCCACAGCCATGTTGGAGGAGGAAGGGGGAGTGTGTGAGCCTGAAGCTTTCTGTAGCTTGTTCTCTGCTGTGGTTTAGCGCAGCCTTCTCCAACCTGGTGTCCTCCAGTTGTTTTAGGCTACAATTTTCAGCATTCCTGAACATTGCCCATGCTAGCTGGGGCTGGTAGGAGTTGAAATCCAAAAGGGAGAGGCTAATTTAACACAACGTCTAATTGCAGCCAATGACTGAACTTTGCTCAGCTCAATTTGAAATTGGCTTGGTAGTCATAAGCTTTCTTGCCCCCTAGGGATTGTTTGGTTTGGAATCATATGTATGGGTCAGACATCCCTCTAGTTTTTGTTTGTTCACTCAGTATGTTATTTTGCAAACCACAAGCCTGTTTTAAAGGTTCACGTCGTTTCACAGCAATCAAGAAGAGTTTCATTGAGAGTAGAGGTTTAAATTTAAATGGCTTCTGCACATGCACCCACAGCAGCTGGCTGCATTATGGAATAAAAGTAAAATGCTCATGATCTGGATTCAACAGAAGTCTCATCCCACAATGTATCTCTTTGAACTCGGTATGTTCTCATGAGCCTGGGATCAAGGTTTATTGAAGGAATTGGTGAATCTGGATAGATGTTGCTTTGATATTGACTGCCACCTTTTCAATTGATTCATGAAGGCTTCAGGTGTATATGTGTCATATGTGTCATATATACACCTATGTGTCATATATACACCTGAAGCCTTCATGAATCAATTGAAAAGGTGGCAGTCAATATCAAAGCAACATCTATCCATCCATTCTGTCATTAATCTAAGATAGATGATAGATAGATTAGATGATAGATTTGGTTATATCAGTGTATCATCTAATATATCTAATCTAGAGAGGGCTTCCTGATGTGGTCTTTTCAGCACTAGGTGAAGACCTTCTTTATTTTCCCTGTCTTTTTAGTCCATCAGTTTAAAAAGAAGGCGTTGTTGCATTTTTAGTGCACTGCTGCTGGATTTTACTGTGGTTTATATTTTGGTTTTATTCTGTTTTAAATTTTACAGGTTTTAATACTATGTTTTATTATTGTAATGTATTTTATGGTTTAAAACCATAAAATGTGAACCAACAAGAGAGTTTTGTACTAAATAAATAAATAAATCTATCTTAGATTGATAAATGATAGGGTAGATAGATTCTATGATAGAGATAGATAGATAGATAGATAGATAGATAGATAGATAGATCCTGCTCTTCAGTCCAAAGGACACTCCACATTGAAAACTAGCCTTTCAGAGAACAGTTCTAGCCTAGTCTTTTCCCCGAGATGCCAATTTTCTATGTGCATGGATTTGTTTGTTTGTTTATTTGTTGTGCTGAAAAGAATTTAAATATGTGAGCCCCTAGCTGCAGCCTGAAGTGGTACATCCCAGAAATAGGTTGACGACCTTAGGGATCATTATACCTCAAGGATTTTTTTTTCCTGGGAGTCAAGGGAAGTTCTGGTGGGGTTCTCTAATTTCAAGAACTGACTTTAACCCAAGCTTGATCATGTGAACCCACCAGCCCTGCCTGGTAGAGAAAACAGAGCCATTTGTTTATTCCCAATCAAAACCAATGCTGACAAGGCTATCATTTCGCGTTTGGCTGCTACGCAATGCAGTAAACTGAGCTTGCAGCCTTTTCTCTGAAGTCTTAGAGAAAAGTGAGATCTAACTGATGTGCTACAGCAATTGCCTGTTCTTCTGCAAGGCATCACTTCACAAAATGGCTGCCATCCAAGGAGTCTGCCAAAATTTCAAACGGTGCATTATGACAACAAAATGGCCACACTCGCATAACTAGAAAGGCACAATGAAGGCAAAGTATGGGAGGAAGGGGTCCCTCTCTTTCCTCAGAAGAAGTCCAGTCTGATTCCATTTCTTCAGCACTGCAAGGGGATTCAGCATTTCTGTCTAATGTCTGTAACAGTAGAACTGGATTGTACAGCGGATGGCAATTCCTCCGACAATCAGTGTGCTGCAAAAGGGCTGTTAGCATGAAATATTAAAATGGCAGCTTCAAACTGATTTTCAATTTTAGATAAAATGAGTTTGCAACTTGTTTTTTTGAAGGTGTCTTCAGAATGCAATGGATATTCAGAAAGCATATACTGCAAAGGCTGGTGCTGTATTATTTATTTACAATATTTATATACCGCTCCACATCAGAAGATTTCAGAGCGGTGAACAACACAGTAAAAGAATAAAACAGCAGGTTAAAAGAGTTAAAACATTTTTTAAAAAGACAAACCCTAACAAAGTGGAATTTAACAAACCACGGCTGGTCATGCAAGGAAGGCCTCTTGAAATAACGTCTTCAGGAGGTGCTGGAAGGAACACCATGTTGGCGCCTGCCTGACCTCTAAAGGCAGGGAATTCCACAGGAAGGGGGCCACCACACTGAAGGCTCTTTTCCTGGTGGACTCCAGCTGGGCCATGGGTCCATGTGGAACCACCAGGAACATGCCCTCTGATGACCTCAGTGACGGGAGGTTGGTAAAGACGGAGGCGCTCTCTCAGGTATCCTGGTCCCAAGTTGTTTAGGGCTTTGTAACTAGTACTAATACCGTAAACCTGGCCCGGTAATGAATAGGCAGCCAGTGCAGTTCCCCCAGCAGAGGAGTTGCATGCTGAAAAGGGGCAGCTCCCGACAACAGCTGTATGTGGTGGATTGTCTCAGAGAATAGCCAAAACAATATCCCAGGATTCCTAACACCAAATTTAAGGCCGGTATAGATTTGATAAGCATTGGGGATGCTTGCACTTTTTAAAATTACTAGTGTTGTACTATTTTATGCTGCAGTTAAGGCTCCAGCAAATTTTTGTCATGAGAATCTCACGCTCCTTTGCTGCAGAGAGGAACTATAACACAGCCCAGCCTTCTCCAACCTGGTGCGGTCTAAATGTTTTGGACTTCAACTCCCACGATTCCTGACCACTGGCCATGCTGGCTGGGGCTGATGGGAGTTGAAGTTGAAAACATCTAGAGGGCATCAAGTTGGTGAAGGCTGAAATTACCAAAATGCTTCTTAAAAGTAGGAAACCAATCCAATCACTTCTTTCTCCCCCCTCCCCCACATTTCCCTAAAGCTCAGTCCAAGTGCATATGCACCTGTGAAATTGCTAAGTATGTTATAAATTGCAAAATGCCCATCATGATCATGCTGGAGTGTGTGAATGTGTATGTGTAGAATGACAGCCTATATGGTAAAAGGATCTTGAAAGTGCTGGTAGGTGGGTGCATGTGGAATACATATCTATGCGCAGCTCTCCACATAGATGCACACTGTACTTCCCAGTGGGATTTTTACCAGAAGAGGCCAGGCCATGCAATGTCTGCACTGGAGGGCAATTTTTTTCCTCATACCAATGGTAGCTGCGCAAGTGCAACACCTTGCTGTTGCCCGATGGGAATGGATAACCACTGTTGGGTTGTCCATTCACTTTACTATGGGTGAAAGTAAAAGCCAGGATGGTGTCTAAAGCTGCTCCCCACCCAAGGTTCGCCCAGTGTCTGGGGCAAGGGGACTCATTTAGCCCCTTCTCAGCTCCCAGACTGCATCCTGCCTACTTGGACCATAGAACTTAATGAATGGCTGAGAAACAATTCTGTTCTTCTCTGCAAAGCCTCGCCTCTTCATCTGCATATCCCCTTGCTGAGTTCTGCTTCTTGGTCATGCTAGATGTGATGGAACCTTGATGGAATGGGTTTTGCTCATTGGGGGTGCTCTTAGATCCATCATTGTCACTAGAGGCACAGATGGTCTCTGTGACTCAGAGTGCATTATATCAGCTGAGACCGATTTACCAACTACGACCCTAGCTGGACAGAGATAGCCTTGCAACAGTTATTCACACTCTGGTAACTTCCTGTGGATTATTGCAAAATCTTATATGTGGGGCTGCTTTCAAAAATGGTCCAGCTATCCTCCGTTAGTCCAAAATACGGCAGCTAGATGGCCAACTGGAACTGGACGATCTGATTATATTATACCAGTACTTCTCCATCTGCTCTGGCTGCCAGTCTGATTCCAGGCCCAATTCAAAGTGCAGGTTTTAACCTTTAAAGCCCTAAATGGCTTTGAGCCAGATTACCTGAAGGAACATCTCCTCCCATCTTAAGGTCATTGTCTGAGGCCCTCCTCCAAGTGCCCCCGCCAAATGAAGCAAGGCAGGTGGCTACAAGGGAGAAGCCCTTTTCAGTGTGGCACCCCATTTGTGGAGTACCCTCCACAGAGAAGCTCACCTGGCACCTACATTATGGTCTTTTCAGTGCCAGGTCAAACCCTTTTTATTCTCCCAGGCATTTTAAGAACTTTTTTTAGTGATATACTCTGCTGCTGGTTTTTATTTGGTTTTATTTGCTGGAACAGTGTTATTCTTTACTGCTGGCTTTATCTTGGTTTTGTTCTGCACCATTTTTATTTTTTGCTTAATCTTTGTATTTTATATTGTATCATGGCAGGTTTTACATGGGTTTTTTTTAAAAACAATATTGTATATGCATAGGCCCTTGTGGCAATATGCTTTATTAATTGATTTTGAAAAAGTGCTTTAGTATTATGTATGGTGTCATATGTAATTTTTATGATCACTAATGTTACAGCCCCCTGAAGAAGGCCTCAAAACAAGGGACAGGCTGAAACACATCTGGCTTCTTGTTAATAAATTATTTTTGCATCCTGAGAACCTGTTTCTCTTCTTTGTGACCTACTTTGGATTAGGGATGCATGGATTGAGTAAAATCTGTTCCATCTGTGTTTTGCAGATTGACGGGTGCCTTTTGTTCCACTGTCTGCCCATCAACGGAATCAGATTTTTTTTTTGTTTCCAAATTTGCACAAATGTGAATTTGAGCAAATGCACAGTTGCACAAATCTGCACTTGCGATAATGCACAAATTCCCCCCAATGCACATTTTCATGCTTTAGCCTATGGGAGAGATGTGAATTTTTGGCTGTTTTTTATTTTTTCTTTTCTTATTTTACTATGACAGTATTTGTGCAAAATTCAGGAAAATTAGAAAACTGGTCCACAAATCCATGGAATTTGCCCAACAAGGGAAAAGCTGGTCCTCTGCAGAATCTGTGTGTCAGATCCATGAAAATCCAAACTCATTTTGTTCCATTGCAGATTTCTCTGATATCCCTACTTTGGATACTCACCTCCCTCTGCATTTTGGTTTAAAAGTCCAGTAAAAATACATACATACATACATATTTTCCAGCTCAAGCTGCAAATGAGGATTCATGGTTTCTAGATACCTGAAAGGTTGCCTTGATCTTCACTGCCCCCATTTTTCCATCTAGCAGCAAAATATCAAATACAGGCCCTTCAATATGTCAACATGACCCCATGAACAGAAGCAGACGATTTTGACAGAAGAAGGATGGTTCACATGGCTTTGTTGCCAGAGCCCTTCTGGAGAGAATGATTTTCAGGCATTCTCTGAAAGTGGGCATGCTTCCAATCCTGGCAAGTTTGACTCATAGCCTAACTGATGGCATTGAAGTTATTGCACATTTGCTGCTTTGCCCTGGGAAGACTAGCCCCACCTTTATCTCGTGAACTTCTCCTGAAACACACCAGGTAAATGGACTCTTCCTAGGAGATGGATTTAGAAATCCATTGCTTAAATTCATGTGACTTTTTAACAACCCTCTTCATATATTATTATTTATTCATGTTATTTCTATAATGCCTTTCCACCAACGTCATCAAGGTAGCATACGACAATTCAAATAAAAGCAATGATAATCATAAACAGAAATATAAATATATAAGTAAAAAACAATAACATCATATTCAAGCATTGAAACAGGGATGCAGAACCTCTTTCAGTCGAAGGGCTGAATTCCATTTCAGAGAAACTGCACAAAAGCCGAGAAACCCCCAAATGATTTGTGGCTGGGGAAAAGAGGGTACAGCCTTCTGGAGGCTGGATTAGGGCCATAGGTGGGTTAGATTTGGCCCATGGGCCTGTGGTTGAAAGCCCTCATTAAAAGCATGTATTTTAACTCTTTTCCAAAAAGGCAGAGGATAGGAACCAATCTTAGCTCTGAAGGGGGGTAAGGGGAGACATGAAAGAGGTGTACAAAATTATGCATGCTGTGGAGAATGTGGATAGGGAGGCATTTTTCTCCGTCTCTCAAAATACTAGAACCTGGGGTCATCCCATGAAGCTGATTGGTGGGAGATTCAGGACAGATCAAAGGAAGGACTTCTTCACACAGTTAAAGTATGGAACTCGCTACCACAGGATGTAGTGATGGCTACCAATTTGGATGGCTTTAAAAGGGGGTTGGACAAATTCCTGGAGGAAAAGGCTATCAATGGCTACTAGTCTTGATGGCTATGTGCTACCTCCAGGACCAGAGGCAAATGAGCCTATGTACACCTGGTGCTGGGGAATATGGGTGGGAGGGTGCTGTTGTACTCATGCCCTGCTTGTGGGTTCCTGGTCGACAGTCGGTTGGCCACTGTGTGAACAGAATGCTGGACTAGATGGACCCTTGGTCTGATCCAGCAGGGCTCTTCTTATGTAAGATGGTAGGCTCATCACATGGGAGCTTACTTCCCATTGACTGCTACTGCTCTAAGGGCACAATCCTATGGGGATAGGTGGTTGCCTCCGAACGCAGAGGCGACTGCCTATCCAATGCAGGGCAGGAGATGCACGGAGGGGATTGTCCCCTCCTCACAGTGTGGGCTCCGAGGTCAGTTCCCAGAAACCCACATATCCTATGGCCGTCTAGCCACTGACTAGTAGCCATAGTAGCTCCCTCCGAAGATGAAGAGATCATCTCAAGGTGAATTACCAAGAAATGAGAGTTAAGGCTGCAAGCCTATGCACACTTACCTGGGAATAAGTTCCACTGAAGTTGATGGGATTTACATCTGAGTAGACATGTCAAGGAATGCACTGCAGATCAACTAAGCTATCCTGTGATAATTGTGGTAATCAACTGAATAACCTTGTTCAAACCCATGCATTTGTAAAAGAGTCTCAGCTGAGCATGGATGTCACTTCCCCTAACTGAATAATCAATGAATTTCTCCTTTACTCATACTTCTACCTGTAGGTCCTATATGCACACACACAAATTCTAACACCCACTCACCTCTCATATACCAGAATAAAAATGAATGAAAAAGACTTGGTATGAATCAGCTTTTTATATATTTCTCCTACAGCCTGGTAATAAAAAGAGACAAAAAAATTTGTTCCTCTCTAACAATTAATTTCAAATAGTCAGCTAGCACTCAGGTTTTATCTTGGTAGGAGGGGCATGAAAGAAAGGGTAATTAAGATAACTGTTAGAAAGGGGAGGACTGAAAAACACTGTAAAAATGCAGGCTGCAGTGTTCAATAGTTTGCTTCTAAGCTGATATACAGTCAGGGCCAGAAATATTGGAACACGGATAACCGTTTTGGCAGTTGGCCTCTGTACACCACCACATTGAAGTTGAAAGGAAACACACCCAGATGGGAGTGAAGTCAGGACTTTCAGCTGTAATTCAAGGGGGCTGACAAAAGTGGGGCACTAACCATTCAGGAAGTATAGCCAGTGGCATATACCCCCCCCCATCATTAATGGCTTATAAGTAATGAAACAAACCAACATCATTTCAAACTTAAGAATCGCCTTTAATACCTGGATGAAAATCCTTTGCAGTCAATGACTGCCTGAAGTCTGGAACCCATGGACATGACCAAATGCTGAGTTTCTCCCTCGAGATGCTTTGCCAGGCCTTTACTGCAGCTGCCTTCAGCTGCTGCTTGTTTGTGGGTCTTTCTGCCTTCAGTCTTGTCTTCAGTAAGTGAAAAGCATGCTCTATTGGGTGGAGATCAGGTGACTGACTTGGCCATTGAAGAACATCCCACTGCTTTGCCTGGAGAAACTCTTGGGTAGCTTTTGCTCTATGTTTCGGGTAATTATCCTTCTGCATTATGAAGTGGTGTCCTGTCAGTTTGGCAGCATTCGGCTGAATCTGAGCATAAAGTATAGCCGTATACAGAATTCATCCTGCTACTTTTATCAGCAGTCAGGTCAGCAATAAACAACAGTGACCCAGCTCCATTGGCAGCCATACATGCCCATGCCATAACACTGCCTCCACCATGTTTGACAGATGATGTGGTATGCTTTGGATCATGAGCTGTTCCTTTCCTTCTCCATACTTTTCCCATCATTCTGGTACAAGTTAATCTTGGTTTCATCAATCCAAAGAATCTTATTCCAGAACTGGGCAGGCTTTTTTAGGTGTTTGCTGGCAAAGGCTAATCTGGCCTGTCTGTTCTTGAGCATTACCAGTGGTTTGCACCTTGTTGTGAAGCTTCTGAATTTACATTCATAAAGCCGTCTCATGACTGTAGATGTTGACAATGACATGCCTACCTCTGCAAGAGTGTTCTTGACCTGGCTAGATGTTGTGAAAGCGTTCCTCTTCACCATGAGCACAATTCTGCGGTCATCCACTTTAGTTGTCTTCCATGGTCTTCCAGGCCTTTTGCTGTTTCTGAACTTGCCAGTTAATTCCTTCTTTTTCAGGATGTTCCAAACTGTTGTGTTGACCACTCCCACTGTTTTTGCTATCTCTCTGATGGGTTTATTTTGTTTCCTCCGCCTAATGATGGCCTCCTTCACTCGCATGGACAGTTCTTTGGACCTCATGTTGGGAGTTCCAGTAAACAGCTACCAAATGCAAATGTAACACTCAGAACCACCTTCAGGTCTTTTCTCTGCTTGATTGGTCATGGGGTACCCAGGAAACAGGCCACACCTGGCCATGCAGCTGCCTGTCAGCCATTTGTTCCATTACTTACAAGCCACCAACGATGTGTGTGTGTGTGTATGCCACTGGCTGTCCTTCCTGAATGGTTAGTGCCCCACTTTTGTTAAACCCCTTGAATTATAGTTGGAAGTCCTGACTTCGCTCCCATCTGGGTGTGTTTCCTTTTAACTTCAATGTGGTGGTATACAGAGGCCAACTGCCAAAACAGTTATCCTTGTTCCAATATTTCTGGCCCTGACTGTATTGGCTTACCACACCAAGCCATGGTTTGCAGTAACCATAGTTTAGAACTCAAACCATGGTTGAAACTTTCAAACATACAACAGGCAAACCATGGTTTATGGCTGCTTGGCTGCTGTCATTATCCATTCTCCTAGCTCTCAGCTTCATAAATTGATGGGCTTTCCCACACTGGAGGCCTTCAAGACGAGGCTGGACAGCCATCTGTCAGGGATGCTCTGACTTGGATTCCTGCATTGAGCAGGGGGTTGGACTCAATGACCTTGTAGGCCCCTTCCAACCCTACTATTCTATGATTTTATGATTCATGATGCAGGAGCATCTGGAAAGGAAGCAAAGGCTGTAACTATCGTTTGTCAATTGAGAGATCACATTAAACCATAGTTAGCACAAATTATGCTTTGCAAAACCACTTCACACTATGGTTTTTGGTTCTGGTTTGCCAGCTAATTACAAACCATTGTTCTTCAGTTCAGACTTCACCCCTGACCCAACATAATTAAGTTTCCATAACCATGGTCTGGTGTTATGTCTGAATGGAGCTAAAGAATAAAAATCTATCTAATAATGCAAACCAACCTTCCTCAAGCTGGTACCTTCTAGATGCTTTGGACTACAACTCCCATCAGCCCCATTCAGTAGGGCCAGTGGCTAGTGATGATGGGAGGTATAATCTCTGGGTTGTACCACTTCAGACTGCAAGTGGGGGGCTTAAAAAAAGGTACATGGAAAATAAGTGGCTCCCCTAGAATGTGTCTTTCTTTGGGCAGGGAACATTTTTGTACATAGGAAGGAATAGCCAATCACTTGCCGGTCCCCCAGTCAGAAGTGGTATAGTCAAGACAGAAGTAAGAACTAGAGCTGAACCGCCTCCTCTATGCTGGAAGGAGCAGTTCAGAGGAATGGGCTGCAAATAAGATTGGGCTGCATTGAGGGAAGGCTCACATGGCCTGAGAGAGGGGGGGAAACCAAAAGAGTTGTAGAGTTGTATAAAATATGCATATGCTAATTTATATGTATAAACGCAAATTTGGAAATAATTCCTATAATTTAAATAGAAATACAATACATCTTGCCATAATAGGGAAGGCTTGACCCAGGTGATCTGTGTGTCTGCTCAGTTCACTGTCCAAAAGCTAACTGTTAAGGGGCAAGTTCAAGGCCTCCAAGCTCACTTCTCCATCTTATGGTTCTTTGTCTTGAAACGAGACAGCTCTTCAGGTAGAGGGCTGTTCTCTGTAAAGTAGGATGCATGGCCACCATAGAAGGAAATGACTATGGGGGAGGGAATCAGGGAGATAAAATAATGTTGGGGGCAAAATAATTGAAGGGGGGAATGGATGTAGGGGTTCCTGGAAGGGGGAAATAATGCTGAGGGTCTGATGCATGGCACCCACTAACCCTACTTCTGCCTACTCACTTTTTAGTCTCTTGGTCAAGTCATGTCTCTCAGGCTCGCTAGTTTGCCTTCTTCAAGGCAACAAACCAAAGGGGTGGTTTGGTATTTGAGGCTCAGACCCCATCTCTGCCTTGTACCCAGTTTTCGGCCTTGGGTTATTCACTTATTCCCATCTAACCCAGTGTTCTGTTTCCATCTATGGCCAGCCAAATTCCCCTGGAAGCTCACAAGCAGGGCATGGCGGTGTGATGGTCATCCCTTTTTGTATGTCCCTAACAGCTTGTAGACAGAGGTAGACTGTCTCTGAATATGGATGCTCCATTTAATGGCCATGGCTCATAGGAGGTGCTTCCATGGGCAGAGCTGAGGTGGGGCAAGTAGAAAAAGCTTTGGGTTTCACTGGGGAAAGGTGGGCAGTTGGCAAGGCTTGGAATCATCAGTAGAACTTGTAGCACCCCAGCATTTTGGAGGCACCAGTGTTCCCTGCTCAGAAGCATTGAGTCTTCGAGCAACCATTATCCCAAGACATCTCATAGGACCACAGGAAGCCGCCTTATACTGAGAAGGCCCATTGGTCCATCTAGCCTAGTACTGTCAACACTGACTGGCAGCAGCTCTCCAGGGTTTCAGGCAGGAGTTTTTCCAGCCCTACCTGGAGATGCCAGGGATTGAACCTGGGACCTTCTGCATGCAAAGCAGGGGCTCTGCCACTGAGCTACAGCCCTCCATGACTTGCAAGCTGCAAAACTATGGTCTCGTAGTTTTGAGGCTTGCAAGTCATGGGATAAAGCAGTGTATTGCACCACACTTTGAAATGACACTAAAAGGACACTGCCTCCATCTGTGGTACAGTTTTCAGCATATGAGCATAATGAGAAGAACCAGCAGCAAAGGAAAGACACCTGCGCTGAGGTTTGTCCTGTGAACCTGCATTGCAGCAAGGTGGTGGTGTTGAAACAGCCATCTGAAAGTCCATGGATGTGAAGGATTCACAGCTCCCCTGGCAGTCAGGCTGCACCACGGGGCCTTCCAGGTGAGGGACAGACCTTGACAAGACCGCTGAGGAAACAGGACCCTGGAGCAATGAAGAATTATTGTGTTCTTTGGGAACTCAGAGCTATTAGATCAGAGTCCCACAGAAGGCAATAAAAACGCATAAAATGCTTTGTCACCCAGAGAGATCCATTTTACACAATTCCCCAGTAATCAGCAATAGTGTCTAGTTTCCTGCTGTGCTTACTGCAGTGGGTGTCAGATGCCGCATCTGTCTTGCTGGGGTTGCTCCTGAAACGCAGCCCGCTTTTTGAAAGAGCCCTCCCTGTAGCATTGTATCCATTATGGTTTTTTTACGTATTGTCTGTTGTTTCCTCAATGCTGTTGTCAAATCCTCTTCCCCATCAGACTGGCTCTGTGACGCAGCTCAGCATCCTCAGTACTGCCCTGTGGTCAGCCTGGCTCAGAAAGCCTTGTGACCCTTTTGCTTTCCTTCTCACTGTGGCTGCTGGCCCTGAGTCATGGGGCTGTTGTTGTTTCATGTCACTGTGGAACCACTTCTATTAATATCTCTCTCGCCCTTGGACCAAATCGGCCTCTAATTCTTAATGACAAGTGTCTAATGTGGCTCCACTGAAGGTTACTATCCATGTAAATAAGAACAAATGTAGCCCATGGAGCATTTGGAGGCACAATTAATTTTGTTGGTGCTGAGCCTTTTACCACTGTCATGTCTGGCCCCAGGTTTTAGGGGGCCAAAGTGCCTTCTGGTGGGCTCCCTCCTCTATCAGGGGGCCCTAATAGGCCTTCCTGCCAGCAGTGCTCTGAGTCATACAGCTGGGTTTTGTTGCCATTTTAATTTCCCATAATACCCCTGATGTAGAGCCACAGAGGCATTTTGTGGGAAATTAAAATGGCAGCATGACCCAGCCACCCAGTACAGTGCAGAGAGTCAGAATGGGAGGGGGGTGGATTAAAGGGAACCCAGGGCAGGTATCAGCAGGCCTTATTAGATGTCCATGGCTGACAAGACGTGACTAGCCCAGACCTCAGTAAAATTGTATTTCTTCTTTTCTCTCGGGTTTAGTTCTCATTGGAATGTCCCACTTCAGAGGTACAGAAACACATGATGTAGTGTCCCGCATACCACTCCCCCACCCCCCAAAGCCCTGCATATAAAAAAAAAATAGAGAAGGCTAGGCTAGGCTAGGCTAGGCTAGACTGGAACCTGTCTCCACAACATGCTAGTTTTCTATGTGTAGGGCTTTGTTTGTATGGAGGAGCATTTAGTCAAGTGACACATACACACACCCTTGCAATCTGGAGTGGAACAGCCCAGATGCAGATTGACTTAACTCGGTCAGGACTAGGCTTCTGTTCTGGGCGTTTACAGAGCTGATATATAATGCTCTTTTCTTGGGGTAGACTCTGCCAGCTAGAAACAGAACCAAAGGGTGTGCAGCTCAGACACCGTTTGGCCACTGTACCCTGCCACTAGATTAACACTGACTATATTAGTCATGGATGGCAGCAGGAGACAATTCAAGATATGGGTATTCAAGTTAGGGAGGCAAAATCAACACACTTTTTTTAAAAAAAATAACCCCTCTGAGTGGTAATGTGAGTTGGTGATGGTAAGCTAGTTTCCCTTTTATTCTGTTAGTTTATGCTCCCCCCGCCACTGCTTTAATACAAGTTTTCAGTTTGACAACGGTATAATTTTCAGATGTTGTTGACAACCGCAGGCATTAGCCTAAATTAAACCTATTAAAAGTTCGTCTGATATTAGGGTTGTCAGCAATTTTGTAATACATGAGGTAAATATGAATCTTCTGAGAATCCTTTGTGAAGCCTAATTTTAGTCCTCAGCAGCAGCATTTGGCCCCAGGCCCACACACAAAATATTGAACTGAAGAAGGGTTTCATCTTCATTTCAAAGTATTGAAATGTTTTTACTCACCTACTACTAAAACGTTTTGCTTTAGAGCCTTGGCATCTATATGAAAAGGATCATAATTTGCATTTGTGTAGGAATTTAGCATATTTAAAGTGTTTCACAAACATTTCTGATCCTTGCAACAACCCTGTAATGTAGGTGAGACTTATTATCTCCATATTTCAGATGGGAGGCTGAGAGGTTGTTTTGGCTTGCCTAAGGCTGTCTCCTGAGTTCACAGCACACTTTGATTCAAACTATGATCATCCTGCTTCATAGCTCAGTTAAGAGTCTGCCATACATTTTTGGTATTATTTTGGCCAAAATGTTTGACATAGATGTTTGGCAAATAAGTGAGAGACTCAGTCAGAAATTTTTGGCATTGATTTTTCCATGTGCATCATAATTAAACACTACCAAAAACCTCAGATATATTTTATCATTGCTGAGAAGATTATGAACAACATTCATGTTAGTATAACCAGAGTTAAACCAGAGACCTTTCGGCAAACCTGAGGTCCGTTCATTGAGTACGTCAGAAATATTGATAGTTCAACAGCACAGCCTGAAAAATATAAAATTATATACGTATGTTGAAGCCTTGTAATTCCAGCCCCCAAGTTAGATTTATAGTTTACTTTCACTATCAAAACTATTCACCAGGCCATGCCTTATTTATTGTTCGTCCCTCACTTAATTTCTTTCCAAGCATGACACTGATTTTATTGTCTGTACTGTAGATTTTGTTTCCAGTTTATTTTCTGTATAGGCTCTGATTTTGTTATTGTTGTTACTGGCCACATTTATGCTAGGTTTTGTAAGATTTTTTTAAAATGTATGTGAAAATTATGAAAATTTCTTTACAAATGAAAAGTCAAAAACTAAACCAAACAATATTTTAATGTGTCCCTATTTGAAGGATTACAGCTCTGTCCCAGCAATCTCAGCTGTGATGAGCTGAGATGAAAACAACGTGACATATAATCTCATCCTTAAATATATATATATATATATATATATATATATATATTAGTAAAACTTACCCTTATTAAATAATAAGTAATAATAATTAATAAGTACTTATCCTTATTTAGTTTTCTGGAGAGGGACAGCATACAGCACATAGCCAGCACTAAGCAAATATAATACTCTGGCAGTCCTCCTTAATTTGTTCAACCAAAGTCTTTGCATAATAAGTCTGGACAAATAGAAATACTCCTGATGTCTTTCCCATTCTGTTGTTTTCCTCGATTTCTTTGCATTGTTCATTTAAGATAAGAAGGCCTTCTTGTCTCTCCTTGCTATTCTCTGGAAATCTGCATTCAGTTGGATATATCTTCCCCTTTCTCCCTTGCTTTTTGCTTCCCTTCTTTCCTCAGCTATTTGTAAAGCCTCATCAGACAGCCACTTTGCTTTCTTGCATTTCTTTTTCTTTGGGATGGATTGAGTTGCTGCCTCCTGAACAATGTTACGGACCTCCGTCCATAGTTCCTCAGGCACTCTGTCTACCAGGTCTAATCCCTGAAATCTATTCATCACCTCCACTGTATAAGGGATATGATTTAGGTCATACCTGAATGGTTTAGTGGTTTTCCCTATGTTCTTCAATTTAAGCTGAAATATTACAGTAAGAAGCTCATGATCTGAGCCACAGTCAGCTCCAGGTCTTGTTTTTACTGACTGTATGGAGCTTCTCCATCTTTGGCTCCAAAGTACATAATCAATCTGATTTCAATATTGACCATCTGGTGATGTCCATGTGTAGAGTCGCCTCTTGTGCTGTTGGAAAAGAGTGTTTGCTATGATCAGCGTGTTCTCTTAGCAAAACTCTATTAGCTTTTGTCCTGCTTCATTTTGTACACCAAGGCCATGCTTGCCTGTTATCTCGGTGATTTCTTGACTTCCTACTTTAGCATTCCAATCCCCTATGATGAAAAGGACATCTTTTTTTGCTTTTAGTTCTAGAAGGTGTTATAGGTCTTCATAGAACCAATCAACCTCAGCTTCCTTGGCCTCAGTGGTTGGGGTATAGACTTGAATTACTGTGATGTTGAATGGTTTGCCTTGGATTCATACTGAGATCATTCTATTGTTTTTGAGATTGTACCCCAGTACTGCTTTTCCCACCCTTTTGTTGACTATGAGTGCTACTGCATTTCTTCTAAGGGATTCTTGCCCACAGTAGTAGATATAATGGTCACCTGAATTAAATTCGCCCATGCCTGTCCATTTTAGTTTGCTGATTCCCAAGATGTCGATGTTCAATCTTGCCATCTCATGTTTGACCACCTCCAGCTTACCATTCATTGACCTTACATTCCAGGTTCCCAAACAATATTGTTCTTTACAGCATTGGCTTTTCTTTTCACCACCAGACACATCCACAGCTGCGTGCACTTTCGGCTTTGGCCCAGCCGCTTCACTCTTTCTGGCGCTACTTGGAAATTCCCTCTGCTCTTCCCCAGTAGTATATTGGACACCTTCCGACCTGAGGGGCTCATCTTCCGGCGTCATATCTTTCAGCCTTGTGATACATTCCATGGGGTTTTCTTGGCAAGAATACTGGAATGGGTTGCCATTTCCTTCTCCAGTGGACCGCATTTTGTCAGAACTCTCTGCCATGACCTGTCCGTCTTGGGTGGCCCTGCACGGCATAGCTTATGGCTTCACTGCAAGCCCCTTCACAACAACAAGACAGTAATCCATGAAGGGGTAAATAATAAGTAATAATAATTAATAAGTACTTATCCTTATTTAGTTTTCTGGAGAGGGACAGCATGCAGCACATAGCCAGAACTAAACAAATATAATATGCTGGCAGTCCTCCTTAATTTGTTCAACCAAAGTCTTTGCATAATAAGTCTGGACAAATAGAAATACTCCTGATTATGTAAATGACTGAGTTTCAGATAACAAAGATAAGAAGGGGGATCCTTGGAGGATCGACTTACAATGTCATTAGGAGTAATCTAGAAGCAAACCATTTGAGGACTGCAGCTTAATTGCCTTTAGAAAGATGAGGTACAAAGGCTGAGAACAGGGCTTCTGTATCAATATAGTTGGACAGAAGAAGGCATTTCTTCACATTTGTCTGAGACAGGAGAGAACAAATCAGCAGCACCGGCTGAAATTCCATCTTCTATAGCAGACTTTCCTGCATTGGTCTTGTCGCTGTAATTGCCTTTAAAGATGTCAAAGATCTAACACTGTACTTCTAAAGGGGCAAAGAGCAAACAACACTACTTTAGTTTCCCAAAAGGGAAAAATTATTTCGGGTTGCTCCGTGAGGAACAGCAGCAACTCGGTTTCTATTTGCTGTGTTTATGTGGCTTACAGTGAATCCTATATCCCACTACATCCCACTATTAAACAAACCCCACGGGCCAGGTTTGGCACCGCTGTTGTCTGTTTGCCATATTTGCATACCCTTCTAAGGAGCTCAGAGTCAGAGGACAAACATGAGCTTGTCCTATTTTGTCCTCCTCTCCACCTCCTCACAACCATCCTGCATGGTGGGTTGGGAGAAGAGATTATGACTGACCCAAGGCCAAGTGGAGAGTTTCATGCCTGAGCAGAGATTTGGTTCCAGAATTCAGTGATGTCAGTCAAGCACTCTATCCACTACACCAAACGGGATCTGTTTGTTTGTAGGATTCCTGACTCAGAACTGATTTCTGATTTACTTTATTTATTTAATCAATTTATAAACTGCTTGACTATATCTAAAAAGGCATCTCAAAGCATTTTGCAACATACCATTTTTAAAATACAAAACAACCACTTTTAAAACATTTGGGGCGCAATCCTATTCACATAGGCCTCTGAACACTTTATAAACTGATGCCACAGGAGTCTGAAGTGTAGAACAAATGAACTACTTAACACCGAGCAACTCTTACTACAACTGAATTCCAAATGGCTGCTGCCCTGGGTATACATATCTTCTGCTGGTGTTTCCCAGAGCTGCTGTCCTCCATATAATGATTTATGGAACGTGTTGATTCCTTCTCTGATAGAACAACTTGGGGAGCATTGTTATAACTCTATGAAATAAAATCCATTACCCTGCCTATGATTGTGGAAGACAAGACCAGCCCCCATCGTGCGCCACTTTCTGTATTCCGAATCCCAGCCCACACCAATATGAAGCAGTGAAATAAGAGCAAAGAAATACATGGATAAAATCTCCCGCACAGAGGGAAAGGTCTTGATCCTCTTGAGTGGAAAGGATTTTGCTGCATCTTTCCATTAATCTGCTGGTCATGTGACAGAAATGGATGCTCTAGAAGCCCAATCCATACCCTGGCCTAGCTGGTTGGTCACAGCACAGGGGAAAAGAAGTTTTGGTCACAGATGTGGGGCTGAGGGGAGACGTTTTGTGTCTATATTAGTACAAGATAAATCCTCCCCTGCCAGACTGTGATTTAATTGCTGGCGGGTGTGTGTAGAATGCTCTGGAGGGCTGGAAGTGAAGTTTGGCATTAGCATTCAACACTGATGGCCTAAACCAGGAATGTGTAATCACCAATGCTACTATATCCTGCAGTGTGTAGTTTTTGGGATTTCCTCATAGTAAGATTCCTGAAAAGAAAGTGAGCTGTAGCCAGGAATTAAAAGTCATGGAAGCAAATCAGCAGTATGCTTTGGAAATGAACAAATAACTATTGTACATCAGTGGGGTTCTGTTCAACGCTCCTGTGGCTAATTTAATTTGTTAGTCAGCCTACAAATGCTGAATGCTAGAAAATGTGTATGAATAGCAAAGCTACATGTTTTATACAGCCATCAATCTCAGCTCTGTAACATTGCAGGAGCAATTTGACCTCCAATTAATGATTTGGTGTGATTATGCTTGTATGATTTTGCAGTTCAAATGTGACCACCAATGGGGATAGTGGCATGGCTAAATCAAATCGTTTGTACCGTTTTTAAATGAGGCACACCTGGAAAACTAGAGGTTTTCTTTCAAACATCAGTCAGTGATTGTTTAATGATTGTATTGGGAACCACTGATACTGCTATTATGGTCCAGGAGCCAATGGAATGGGTAAGTTTGGTGGCTGTCCAAGTTTCCCAGATTCTTGTAGGACCATTCCAGTCTGTTGTGCCCTTGTTCCCAAGGAAGATATGCAAATTAATAGGTCAGGATCATTTGGGGTTCATCTTTAAATACATACCTGTTCAGATTCTCCCTCGTTTCTGTTGAACGAAGTTGACTATGCCTGTGGTTCTGAGAGTATGAGAAACAGAACTAACACTGCCTCAAGTGATGAGGTCAGACTTCACAGAATGGAGTCGGTAATTCTCAGAAGGCACAAAGTGATGGGTGCCAAAGACCATTGACAAGGGTGTGGGGTTAAAAACAGCCTGAACTTTCCATATAAGGATAATAGACCTGAATCAATACCCTCTTGAGATTGCTCAGGCAACTTAACCCAACATCTGGAGCTGTACTGGCAAGGAACTCTTGCCTCCATGGCTGCTCTGGTGAGGGGCACCTGCTGCCCCCAATACAACATTGCAGGATCATGAATAGCCCCACTTGAGGCCCATCAGACCTTCAGTGGAATACCAAGAATTGGGGAAAGGTTTCAGAGGGAAGGAGCAGTCAGCAGAACCTGTACATCAGACTAAGCGAGGTATGCAGGTCACCTGGTTAAAGTCTTCCACACTATAGTGAGATATAAAATATAATAATAATTTCTAAGTTTGCATATACATATAAATTAGCATATGCAGATTGTATGCAAATTGGTGTCCTCTGTTGTGCTTTTTTTTGGTGATGCATGTCCTTCTTTTTCTTTTCTTTGGGGCAATTCACATGTGGCCAACCTAACACACATTTGCACAAGCAGGCAACCATTACTAGATTGCTCACGCTAAGCAGGGGTAGGGATTGTAGGATTTTAGAAAGAGCTTGGGAAGGGGCTGTGTAGGCTGATTGTGTATGTGGTGAACATGTCAGTCTGGTTTAGCACATGGTCTTTGCTTTCCAGAGAGATTCAGACAGTAAGAAGGAACAGACCCTGTGGTTCCCGTAACTAAGGAGGATACATGCGGCAGGCCTCCATTCTTTTTTAACTAATTTTTCTTATTAAAAAATTAAAAAAAGAAAAGAAAGGGGGGGGGAGAAAGAAAAAATGTGACTACATAGATTTAAATATATCACTTTCCATGCATACATATGAAATGTATATATATATATGTATGTGTGAACGTGTGTGTGGGTGTATGTGTGTGTATATATATATATATATATATATATATATATATATATGAATGAAAATACAGGTTTCTAAGAACTGTATATAAACGTCAACAAAAGCAGGCCAAATATCCAAATAAATATCCACTCGCAGGTGGCGTCTATACACCACCTGTTCAAATGTTGAAAGAGTTGTAACTTCTTCAATTCATTGAATTATAAGGAGGTGAGTGTTTATCCTTCCAGTATTGAATCCAATATCCTTCCAAGAGAGCTTCGGCTATTGGGCGGTACAGAAATGCAATAAATAAATAAATAAATAAAAATATTGGGCCGATCTACATTGCGCCCGCCATCGCAATGAATTCAGTGTCCCGTCGGGTTAAACACTCTAGCATTAAAATGTGATTATTCACACTCACCCATTTTCCCCATTGCAGTGCTTCATTGAATGCGCAAGCTCGGTTCACACTCGAGCGCTGTGCTGTTTTCCTGCTGTTTTCCTGTGCGCGCTTGTCTGATCTCGGAAGCTAAGCAGGGTCGGTCCCGGTCAGTGCTTGGATGGGAGACCGCCTGGGAATCAGGCTTCCTGAACTGAGCAGGGGGTTGTTCTATCCCTTCAAATGAGATTAAGTTTTACCCCCTCCTATCCCCCGCTCAGGATTTTTTTTTTTTAATTAAGGCGTTATCCTTGCAGAATCGGGGCTTCTCTGCGATGTTTTTTTCCCTAACTGAGGCATCATCTTCGAAGCTTCGATGTTGTGAAGCTTCGAAGATCATGCCTCAATTAGGGAAAAAAACATCGCAGAGAAGCCCCGATTCTGCAAGGATAACGCCTTAATTAAAAAAAAAAAAATCCTGAGCGGGGGATAGGAGGGGGTAAAACTTAATCTCATTTGAAGGGATAGAACAACCCCCTGCTCAGTGCAGGAAGCCTGATTCCCAGGCGGTCTCCCATCCAAGCACTGACCGGGACCGACCCTGCTTAGCTTCCGAGATCAGACAAGCGCGCACAGGAAAACAGCAGGAAGACAGCACAGCGCTCGAATGTGAACCGAGCTTGCGCATTCAATGAAGCACTGCAATGGGGAAAATGGGTGAGTGTGAATAATCACGTTTTAATGCTAGAGTGTTTAACCCGACGGGACACTGAATTCATTGCGATGAATGAATTCTCAAATTCATTGAGATAGCATCTGAGATCAGACAAGCGCGCGCACATCCAGCCCTTTGCTTGTTGCTGAGGAAATGGGGGCTGCTGAGGAAGCTATGTGATCGGTTTGGTTGCCAGAAGAAGACATGGTGCCGTCAAGAGCTGTGATTGGACAGGAGGGAAATACAAACACCGCCGCATATGGACAGGTGGGGGAGGGGACTACGACCGGATACGGTAGCGAAGGCAGAAAATCAGAGCACATTAAGGGGAAATACCGGGATATTAGGGTATTGAAAGCGGGAGCACGGAAGTGGGAAATTCCGGTTCCAATTCGAGGCGGCTACTGCATAGTGTGAAAGGCAGGTGGTGAAACCTCATTGGAAGCGAAAAAAGGTGGTAAGTATAGATCCAGCCATTGTAATATCAGTCTTTTAGCTGTGAGAGCAGTGCAGGGAATCCATTTGCGCGGACCATGCACCAACTTCCAGGAAGCAGGTAGATAATTTAAGAGACCACGTCCATCAGTAATTATTAAGGAGTGTTCCAATACAACACAATACAGTGGCAGGCCTCTATGAAGGCCGCATGAGGGGGTGGGAGCTGCTTGTTAACTCCCCCCCCCTTTGCTCACACATTTACCTCAGGGCTTGTCATAGATGGCCTCTTATCCTATTAGTCATGACTGCATACTGCATGGTTCCATTGGCTTTGTAATGACAATGTTAACTTTATATGTAGTCCTATATTGTGGCTGGGTGGACATCTTATATGTAGTCCTATATTGTGGCTAGGTGGACATCATCGGGGATGGTGTTCCAAGGTACACACATCATGCGCAGCGGTTAGGGTGGAGCTGCACGTGGATTTACCCAGCCTAAGCTGCTTCCCACCACGTATTAGCCAATATTATACATTGGGACACATGTCTACACATGCGTGTGAGATGCCACTGGAAAGCAGCCTCTGCTGTGTGTGTGCGTGTGCATGCGCACATGTTTCCCCCTCGTAGGAAACATGGCCATATATCAGACTTTCAGTGAAAAGGACAGCCCCTTCTGCTTAAATCATCATATATGAGTCCACTGCTTAGAATTGGGGGCGAGGGGGGGAGAAAATGGAAGAACTTCCTTTCCCTTGCTGCAGAAGTAAAAAGAAAGAAAGGAAGGAAGGAAGGAAGGAAGGAAGGCAGCAACCTTGTATAAAAATAAAAAATTAATTAAATACAACTTCCACACAAAATAAAGCCCCCAAAAATGAAATACAGAAAGTAGACCATTTTTGCTTCTAGTCCAGGCAAAGGAGGACTTAACAGGGACATTTTATTGGAATACCAGGCTGTGCTTCAGGAAGTGGGCACTGGGAGAGAAGGAGCGGTGGTGCTGCCCTGCAGCTTGGGTGATGCTTAAAAAACGGCATGTTTTACAGGAGTCCTCCTGTGAGGCATGTGTGCAGCATTGAAGGATTTAGAATTATTTGTTGCCAGAATATGAGTTAATATTTTATACTTTACCAAGGCTGTGGTGGTGGTGTCATTTTTTTAAATCATTGTGTTAGGATATAATTCATGCTTTTCAAAGGAAAAAAATGTAGTGGAGTGGTATGCTATTTGTTCAGATGATAGGGTACTAGTTATCTAGATTCGTGAGTAAATAACCAGTAGATGACTGAAGATCTGTGAAGCGCATGGCCATAACCATCAAGTGTCGCTAAAATCCCACAGCTTTACTGGGGCTTTCCTGCTTAAACACAGGAGCACAACGGGCTCCCTTTACACACACTTCCCTTCCCCCCTTCCCCCCTTATCTACGTTGTTCTATGTGTTTTATTATACAGCCAGATGGCACTGTGGACTAGCTCCTCCTATTGTGGGATTTCCTCTTTTCAAGAGGGAACTCGATGAGCTGTAATTTGATAGCTCATTATCTCCGATCTTTTAAAAAATGGGATAAAGGTCATTTAGCATCCTGGAGGATGACAGCATTATGTAAAGGACCCATAAACCTCCATGATAACCAATCTCAATAGCAGGATAAAAGCCACATGTGGAGAAGCCCCATGCCTCTGAAACAGTGATTCCTGATTATACTCAGGTGCTTTAGAGGCATGAAGTTGAATTGGTGATAGGCAATCTCTCCTTGGCCTGATTGGGAGTCAACCCAGTATTTATGAGCTTTTCCAGTGAGCATCTTAAAAAAAATACTAAATCTATTTTCCAAGAGTTCTCTACCAGTTTGTGATGTTTGTACATCTGTGCATGCATGCCACACACATGCACATTATCACGTTGCTCCCTGCAAATTGTAGCATGATTGGTAGCACATACATAGCTGGGATCCAGTTAATTTGTTCATGTAGCACAGCGTGCTTTGGAAATTGCCTGTTCATTACATGATTCGCTACCAAGCAGTAAACCACATGGTGACCTATGATGACCTCTTTAATAGTCCAAAGAATTGAGGAGAGAGAGGGAAGGTAGGCAGTGGAAATGGGAAGAGAGAGAGAAGGTAGGCAATGGAAATGGGGAGAGATCTGCCTGATTCTTTGCAAAGCATAATACTATCCTCAGTTGGCCCTTTAGTTTATAATAGGAGATATATTATCTCATTTGTATTTAATTTATATTATATTGGGAGAAGGTGCAGAGCAGGTGAAGTGGCTTCTCTTCACACAGCCCTTCTCCACTGAGAGAAGCGCCGCACACAGTGGAGCTGGTTCCCGAAGGATGCCCTGGAAGGATTTTCTTCCTGAGGCACCCACAGGGGACAAAATGAGTTCTGGGGCATGGCCACACCGCCTGATATCATTTGGCCCACAAAGAGCTGGGCAGGGATCATGCAGCCCCCCCTCCCCCCCATCTGGCTGCCTGCCCCTGGTTTATAACATGCAGAGCCCCTGCAACGATGTGTCACTCTTAGGAGAGATACCTTCAGTTAAGTGCTGTTGCAAGAGCCCGCTGTCCCCAATTCAGTTCTAGAGGGGTTTTTTCTCACATGGCAGTGCTCTTTGGTGGTAGAGACTTCCCCATTATATGCCTGTGCTGCAATATTTATTAGAATTTCCAGGTGTCATGGAACTTCAGATGTTATTATTAGTATCATCCTCATCATTAGTATTAGTATTGTTAAAAATCTGCATGATTAAAACTGTATCTCTGCTGGATGAGATAAATGCGGGAAGAATGGACACAGACATGGATACCTGACGAGCAAAAATTTTCCATTGATTGAGGAATTAGCGGGCACTTTGAGGATGTCACAAAAGATCCTAGTTTTGATCTATCCGTTCCTTTCCTGATGGGCTCAGTCATAGGGTTTACTCTGCTGGCCAATCCTACAAAAGTGCAAAAATACTTTTGACTAAAACCAACCAGGCTTGTTTGTTTGCTTACCAGCGGGATCGCCAACAAAATGTTTGGGCTTTGTTTGGGCTTGCAGCCATTCCTCCTCTGCCCACCTGGTTTTCTATCCCCCCGATCCACCCCCCCACAACAGTCAGCCAGCATTCAATGGCCACTGAAAACGATCTCATTTGGGCTTTGGGGGGTGGAGGGGAGGTTCTCCCTAAAAATAAATGTAAAGAATTTTTGTGCTTTCTCAAACTTCAGGGACCCTCTTGTGTGTGGATGATGCCATTTTAGCTACATAAGGACCAGCAGTCTGAGAACTGAGGTTGCTTTTCGTATATACTAGCAGTATATACCAGCAAAATGTTGTAATGTATTCCTGATCTGTGTGTGTGTTACCTGAGCCTGTGGCTGAGGGTTGCAAAAACAGAAGTTAGCATCAAAGACAGGAGTGTTTGCGCAAATCCAGGAACTAAAAAAAAAGTCTGATTCTGTCGAAGGGCAGACTGCAGAACGAAAGGTGTCTGGCAATCTGTGGAATACAGACGGAACAGATTTTACACAATCTGTACATCCCCAATGCAGCTAATGCTTCTTTTATACATACATTTTGGCAATGCCCAGTAGTTGCTTCTTTTTGGGAGGAGGTTATTATAAGGGTAAAATTTGTACTGGAATATTTGCTGATGTACACATTCTTTTAAATTATTTACCTGCTTCATGGGAATTAACGAATGGACAACTTGAGTAGAGCAGGTGTAGGCAGAAGGTAGATCGCCAGATGTTTGGGACTTCAACTCCCAGAAGCCCCTGCCAGCATGGCCAAGGGTCAGTAATAATTTGCATAGCAATGGATCTCAGTAATTTCAGTGGGATTTAATCCTGGGTGAGCGTGCAGAATAGGGTTCTATAACCGTTCTTTTCCCCAAAGCTAAGGATTTTAAAATTCTATTGGTTTCCATTGGACAGAGTGAATCATGTGATTTACTTTCCTGTTGCATGCAACGGGCTATAAAAGTGCTTAATTTTGGCTGGATTGTCCACTCTAATTATAATTAGGAACATCAGTAATTTAAGTGTGCGTGTGTGTATATGTTTTGCTTGTTAAACTAAGTCTGCAGTCCCCAGTGGAGCTTAAAAGAATTAGATACTCAACTTGATCATTTAATAAGGTTGTTGTTTGGACCAGTGCAGACAAACTAAACAAACATTGGCTACTTTCCTAATACACGGACACATCAGCCAATGTACAAGCACAACATTCAGAGTTCAAGAAACTAGAGCTTTGCCAAATTGTGGTGAGGTTTTATATTCTTTGTGAAAGTTGCTACTTCATAACCCAAGAAAATGTTCACACACAAACACACACACACTCCTTGCTTTCCACTCTTTCACTCATTTTTGCACCTGCTTGCAAGCCATTCTTCTCCCATTCTGCTACTACTTGGGATGTGTGAGAGGGAATGTTAAAGCAATTAGACTATTTCCTTGCACTGGGTTATAGGTGCAAATGCACATCCTGTTACAACTAATGCAATGCAGAAGAATCCCATCTGCATTCAGATGTGCATTTGGTTGCCAATCCAAATGTGCATCTGCCTGCTGATGTCATTCCTCTGCATCGCATTATTTTCAAGGCAACGTGCATTCCAATACATGGGAGGGTGCTGGTTGCCATGGCAACAGGGACATGTTCCCTCTTGTCCCTGACATCTGTCCCATTCCAAATAGTTTCACACCCTTTTGCAATGGGCTACAAACATTGCCCCCAAAAGTGGGGCATATGGGGGGGGGGAAATGCTGCTAGCATCATTCTTCTGCCACCATGCCCCCCCCCCCTTTGGTTCAGCATGACTATTTTTCAGTCTGATCTGATGAGAAGCTGTTTGAGGCTTTGAGTGTTAAACCTTGATTCAAAGAACACAGCCTGATTTGTTTTGTCTCTCCTCTCTATCCTGTGCTCCACAGCACAGCTGTAATGCTAATAGCACATAATTAAGAGAATTTATTGTGAAGATATTAAATAGCAGTATGTGGAGACTCTGCAGGGCCTGTAGCTGGAAATCAGAAATTATTCTTCTGTGTACTATACCTTTTGCAAATGAGTAACCTCATTCAATTACTGTACATTTTCTATAAATAAAGATGAGTCATCCCTCCAGTGGAGTAACATTAATTATGACTAAATTTTGATATACTATCTCCTTTACTTAAAGGGATTGCCTGTGTTGCCTTACAAATTTGAAGGACCTTGTCAGAACAAATCATTTATTACAAAATATGTCTTCTGTTCTGACCCCTATGGGTTGCATGCATCTGTTGCTAAATTCTCCCCTGCTGTGGGTGTTACAGCTCATAAGAAGCTACCCTTCTAGGAAAAAGTAATCAAACCTTTTCACAGATTCAGGTCTACATAAGAGGTGGTACAGTATTGCGACAATGTTTTAAGAAGTTATCAAGAGGTGGCATATAGGGCTGCTGGAACTTTTGCAAGATACTGCTGTGCAAGATCTTAATGCATGAAAAGGTGTATCTTATTCCTGTAAGAAGAGGTCACCCGTCGAGCAAGCCTTAGGATGTACTTCCGGCATTTTGCACATTTTTGCAGTTTCTTGTAGAAGGAACATAGCAAGCGGTACTCAGATAGGACTTCAGTGGGAGATTAGAAACTCTTAGGGTGCAGCCCTTTGGTCCCTGGGAGGGCATCCCAAGGGCCATAGCTGTGAAGCTCTTTCCCTGAAGGTGGAGAGAAAGGTCCACATGCAGAGAGGGAGGTCCTCTCTGGAGGTCCTCCTGGGACCGGCAGCGGAAAGCTCCGCCTCCATGGCTGCTCTGCCGTTGCTCTTCCAGTGGTGGCAAGGGCAAAATGGGGGTATTCTGGTTGTGTGTGTGTGTGTGCCAGAGTGGTGGATCAGGAGAGGTTTTCAATCTGCTAGACCCAAAGCCCCCTCATTCCCCAGACACCCACCTACCCCAGAACAGGGGGAAACTACGCCAGCCTTGGTGTCATCCCCCCCCCCATTGGAACTAATGGGGGGATTTGAACATAAAGAAAGCCAGTGCGGCGTAGTGGTTAGAGTTTTGGACTGGGACTTGGCTTCTAGTCTCCACATGGCCATGAAGCGCACTGGGTGACTTTGGGCCAGTCACTGACTCTCGGCCTAACACACCTCACAGGGTTGCTGTGAGGATAATGTGGAGAGGAGGAGGACTATGTGAGAGAGAGAGAGAGAGAGAGAAAAAAGGCAGGATATAAATGTAAAAATAACTAAAAATATAAATGTAATAATAATTTTTTAAAAGGAGGAGAAGGGGGGAGGTAAAAAAAAAAAAAAAAGCCACTTTCTCCACCTTCTGCCCTGGCCTGCACAAGCCCAGTAGGGCTTAAGAAGTGATAGTTCCTCCACCATGGAGTCTCCCCCCTCCCCCATGGGATTGCTCTGTTACTATCCCATCTCCCTACATTAGTTCTTAAGCATACTTCCTAGCCTTGACTAGATCATGCGGCATGGTGCACTCTGCCTTATCTTTCGATTCCTTCACAGACGGATATACAGAGGAGAATCACCTTTAGCGTGTTATGGGTGGTATCATAGGCTACCACTGCACTCCTAGCACGACCGGAACAAGCAGTTTTAGAAGCAACGCTGGAAATGAGAGGGGGGGAACACTCATCTGTGAGCTCTGCTGACCTGCCCCGTTCCAGAAATAAGCAATTCTGCTCATTTCAGGAACTGCTTGTTCCTGTTTCATTAGCACAGGGGCAGCACAGCATCCTGCTCGATAGTTTTTTTAAAACTAGTTCATTGATCCTTTTTGGTAAGAAATGAAATAACAATATTATCGTTTGGTGTCCTTACTGAAAACACTAAAAAGTAATAAAAGGAAGAGCATAAGTACATTGATGGCAAAGGCAATGGCGTTTTCATGTTCAGAACATGCTGGCTGCGCTAGGTTTTCAGATTTTTTATTATTATCGTTATTATTTATTTTATTATTTATTTTATTATTTTATTATTATTATTTCAGATTTTTATTTTTTATTTTCAGATTTTTATGCCACCTTTTCGGTATATATTGCCAAAGTAGTACACAGCCAAAAATTAAAAGAACAAAATCAACATGTCATAAAATGCCATTTAAAAAGTTAAAAATCCGAGATCCTATCAAATAAAAACAGAATAAATAAAGAAATGAATGACAGAACAGTAGGGAAGAAAACATTTTAAAAACTCAACGTCCAAAGGCACAACCGACAAGAAAAGTCTTTGCATATGTAAATCGACCAATTAAACCAAACAACCAACACAAAGTTTAAATCCAAGACAAAATCATCAGCAAAGTAGACGATAAGATGTAATATTTGCAAACTGTAGAAGACAGCAATTTCATGTCAATACCAAAATAACTTTGGCCAACTGGATCCAGAAGATAAAGATTTAACCTACTTTCTGAAAATATGGCATTCCAGGACATCATAAAATTATTTGTGGGAGGTGAGCTTGGCAGCAGCAATGGATTTCTTCTCTGAATTCCATATAGAACTCTTTCTTCTCATGAGTGCCCACTGAGAAACACACTGTACTTCCCCAACCCATTTGATGTCTGCTCGCCTGCCTATCATCTACCTTCCATGAAATTCAGCCAATAGATGTGGGAATACTAGGGGGTTGGCTCCAGAATTAAGCTGGATGAACTGCACTGGCAAAAGTGGACTCCTTCCCCCCCCTCCACTCCTTCCCACTGCAGCCCCTCCAGCCTCCTGAAAATACTACACAGAGAGTCAGGAGACCTTTCTGCATGGGGTGAGCTGTAGTGTGGGGAGGAGGGGGATGCCTAAAAATTGGATGGAGGGACTTTCCCTGAGCAAAGCCTTTCCTCTCATAGAAGGTCCCTTCCTCTCACAGAAAGCAGAGCCTGGATCTAACCCTGTATGTTTTAATGTTGTGATGTGCCTGACTTCCTTTGATTGGTATGTCTCATGGTATCCAGTGCTGTGTTTCTTGCTAGAAGGATCACAGAGGAGGTCACAGAAGTGCAGCTTTTCCCAACCTGGTGCCCTCCAGATATGTCCGGGGAGTATGGCCCCTGGAAATTATGGGAGTGCAGTCCAAATACACCTGGAAGGTGCCAAGTTGTGGATAGCTGTCATATTGCTTTATTACCATCCGCCATTTTTCTAATCCACTGTGACTTCTAAATATATTGTAAAATGTTTGGGTTCCTGCAGTGAGCAGGGGGTTGGACTCAATGGTCTTATTGGCCCCTTCCAACCTACTATTCTCTGATGCTATGATTCTATGGCTCTAATGTAAATGGTTCTAACAGAAAATCCTTGTGATGTTTCTCTGGTATTCATTTTTTTTTTCTGGTGTGTGCATGGAAGGACAGCTTACACCGAAGTACTGTTTGGAGCAGGGAGGAGACTCAAAAGATATTGATATGAAATAAATTCCTTTTAATCAAAGAGGTGCCAGTGCAATATAACGCTTGACTGCTACCTACAGCAATTTGGTTTGTTTAGTTTGCCATGTCTGTGAGGCTGCAGTTATGTCAACATCCAGGCAATTGACTCCTGATCAGTTTTAACTAACAGATCCGTGTTAGCAAGAAGAATCCTGTCTCCCACAGAGACAGTTTGTCATCGAGGGAAAGTGAACATTAGTGATGGCTGTAAACAATATTCAGCATGAAGTTTGCCTAAACTTAATTCCACTCACTGTCAAGGAACATAGGGCATACACAAGGCATTTATTGTGTGTGCATCATTCCCTACTCATGGTTGTTTCCGGGTTCTTTAGATGACAACGTGACCCTCCAGTTTCACTTCTGTGTCTAACCAGCACTTTCGGAGAGTTTTTTTTAGAGCAGGGGAAATGCAGCATTTAATTGTGAAAGCGAGAAAAAGCGTGATTTCCTCTTGTGTTTTTGCTGTATTCCACTATAGCACAGTGCCACCTAGAAGTTACATAGCAGGAAACACTTGTAGTGCTCAGATCTTAATTCTGCCACTAAACCAAAAGTGGATACAGCTGATTAACAGCTGATTAACAGCCTCATGCAGAAAAACTCAGAGTTGGGAAGAGTTGTCTGTTGCTGAATTCCTCCCATCAGCTTAACCAGAAGACTGGGTATTTGTGGTGTGTGTGTATGTGGGGTCAAGTATTTGGGTTACTGTTGGCCCTTCCATTTCCCCTCTTCATCCTCATTCCAAGCAGTCACTTCAGGTGCCCAGTCTTCCCCAACCTGGTGCCCTCTAGATGTTGTTACTGTAACTCCCATTATGCCTAACCATTGGCCATGCTGATTGGGATTGCTGGGAATTGAAGTCCAATGTATCTGGAGAATACCTTCCCCTTTTTGCTTTATTGTCAAACATGTTCTTGGTTAGTGCTGCCTAGGTCTCCCACATTCAAAAGCCAATAAAATCCTGCTTTTCTTTTATTCTGCCTGTTTTGTGGGTTTGGATTAAACACCCCTGAGTTCTATGCTATGTCATTTTTTTAAGGATCTGCACAAGACTCTTTCTATTGAGTTACATAGTTTCCTCTGTTAGCACTCACCAAAATAGTGAGCTTTTCTATACAAGGCTGTTAATATGCTGTATCTACTTTTCATTTCGTCACAGAGTTGAGATCCGAGCACTACACGAAGACCCTTTTCTTTCCTGCTTTTACACTACATAACGTCTAGGTGGCACTGTGGTATAGTGGAATAGTGCAAATACACAAGTGAAAAAAGCATTTTCTTTTCCTTTACAAATAAATGCCCCACTTTCCCTACTCTAAAAAATACTTGCTGAAAGTGCTGATGCAGAAGTGAAATTGGCAGATCACAACATCCTCTAAAGAACCCATAAACAACCATGAGTACGGAATGATGAGTGCACAACAAATGCCTTGTGTAGAAAAACTCACATTCAGAGACAAATCCTCTCTTCTACCATTCTGGATGTCATCACTGGCAGAAACCATTCCACTCCTCATGTGAAGTATATTAACAATCCTTTAAAAAAAAATTCTATAGTTACGGTCATTTATTTATTTTCTCATATTTTTACCCAACGTTTGGCTAACAACCCCCAAACGTTTAAACATGGAGGGGATTTTGAGTGGCTTTCCTCATTAATCAAGAATCCGTATTCACTCTAAATCTTTTTGGATATAGAAGTAGTTGCTTCACTTTGCCTTAACCAAGAATCCTTCATCAAGAATCTGAATGGTACCTAAAACAGGGGACTTCTTACAGGGGTTTCTGCTTCTTACAGGGGGTTCCCCCAATAGCACAGTAGAGGTCAAATTCGGTTGAGGTTCTCTACTATAGTTAGCATGATTGTTAATCCAGCTCTACTGCTTACTGATACTGTGATTGAGCAAACGATATATACTTCATGGCAGTTGCTCTTGTCTCCTCTACTTTCCCTCTCACTTCCTTCTCTTCCTATGAGAGATAAAAGACAAAATATATAGATAATGTATCCCATTTGGGTTTTTTTCTGGAACATTGTTAACTAGGCATGTATCTGACATGTCCAGTGAAACATGTGTGTCATTAAAAAAAAAAACCCAGTGTCATCTAAAACCACAACTTCTGGAATCATTACACAGATTTTTTCTCATGCTTTTTTTCTTGCTTAAACTTACAAATGGACAACAATAATCTACATAAGAGAAATAACACAGAAAATTCAAAATATTTACAGGCAGGCATTACAGAATCTAAACGAATGCAGTTTTCACTAGAGATGTACAAATGTGGGAGAGGAAGAATGGATCTAAAAGACAGAAATAAATAATGCCCATACTTCCAAAGACAGTTCAATGGCATCACTTAACTCGTACAGATAGAGCTGGAATTTCAACCAGTAGATACTGAAGAGAACCACTTTTGGGTTCCATACTGAGACCCCCACTTTAAAAATCCTGGTCCTAGGATTTCCTGTCAGTTTACACTGATAGTGAATTTGACTATTTGGATTATATTGGACCTCCCAGTCTGTCACACAGGTAAAAGATGAGCATTTTCCTGCTGTTTCTCCCCAGGAACCCTGCCTCATTGTGAAGTGGGATGGGGAAGATTATGCACTGTACATCGTCCATGATCAAAAGATAGGATGTCATGGCTACTTCCACTTATTAGGATTAGAAAGCAACATTGCAAACCCCCAGCCTGTGGGTCTAATCTGGCCCGCTGGGCTCCCTAATCTGGTGCATGGAACCTCCCAGAGTTCCTCCAAGGAGTGGGGTTCCCCCAAGCCCCACCCCCTGGAGGTAATCCCCCACTGGAGATTAGGGATGTAGCGGTATAATCCCTCTAATATTGCGCTTATTTAGCTTTCCCAGCTCCAAACTGCGCATATTTAAATATGTGCATTTTTTTAACTTCCTGTTTTACATGGCAATCAAAGGCGCGAAAATGGCGGGCACTCACCGAATGGGATCACGGTGAGTCCTGGAGAGTGTGAGCAGGCACGAGCGGGGGGTGAGCAAGGACAGCATCTCGGCGGGCACAGTCTGGGGGTCCCAGGCAGGGGGAGCTCGACGAATTCCTGGGCCTAGTTGGGTGCCTGCAACATCCCTACTGGAGATAATACTCGCTGTTATTTTTGATCTCAGATCAGAGGTAACAGTGGGTATGTGAGTGATGGCCAGATCACTTTGTATGGTGCTGAGAGTCCTTGTAGGGACACTGGACACTGCGCAAAGGCAGAGACAATGTATACTTCCTTGAGGGTGGAAAGGCAGCGGAGAAGAGCATGTTCCCACATTCTTCTTTCAGTGGAGGAAACCTACCCGTGGACAATGTTTTGACAAGATATTTTGTTGTACAAAATCCATTATACCAGTCCCACCCACAGGCAAATGATCTCTATTCAAGATTTGAAGTTTGGGGCACTGGATGCGTTGTGGTAGATTCTATTCCTTTCCAAGGGTGATTTCGGTGCTGTCATCAACTATGGAGAAGTTCTGAGAACTTTGTTGCAAATTCTTCCCCGGGCAAATCTGAGCTTTCCATTTGGTTGGTTTGTTCGACAACGTTTGAGACGGTGATTTTATAAACAGAAATGAATCAGTTCTGCTTCGTGATTGCACTAACCATACATTTGGCTTCCTATTGAAGAGAATGACTAATAGCCCAGAAATAGAACAACATCACCTTGGGAACAATCTGTGAGCGTTCCCTACCTCATGAGAATTGCCAGCCACAGTTAAATGATTTGATGGTGAGAGCAGTAATCTAAGAGTGTTTTTGAAAATACTGGCTCTGACGCACAAATCGTCAGAAACCATTTGTTGGTGAGACCACTAATCTAATGAGGTTTTCCAGAGTACTCACTGTAACACACGAATGTCCAGTGCGCAACTTACTTAATTTTACTCTACTTGAGTTTATTCCTTTCTGGGGTTTTTTCTCTGTGTGTTCTAGGCTAGCAGGCAGGACAAAGGAACCATCTTGATCCAGAAGCCGTGCCAACTCACCCACAGCCAAAATGGCAGAAGATGCTGATATGCGCAATGAGTTGGAGGAAATGCAGCAGCGTGCTGACCAGATGACTGATGAGGTGAGGGAAATGTGACAGAAATTATAGTGGGAAACCGCAGCTTCATGTAGCTTGTTGTCCATGAGCTAAGACCCGACAAATGAATCTAGAAATGAGGAGACAGAGTAGAATAGAATTCATCTATTTGATGGATAGCAGCCAACGGTGCTCCGCATGCCAGCAGAACCCACCAGTGACGCAACAGGAAGCTCGTGCTTCCTAAAGCAACAGGAAACAAACCAAAACATGTGTTTCCAGACCGGAACAGGTCAGTGGAGCTCCCAGAAGGGAGCTCTGCTGAACTGTCCCATTCTGGAAACAAGCATTTTAGCTCATTTCTGGGGTTGTTCTAGGAAGCCCTAGCTTCTTGTTGCACCAATGGTGCATCCCTCTGGCACAACACAAATGGCAGGGGTGCTGGTGCAGGGCACTGTTGGATACTGCCCTATATTTTCCAGTCCTGCTACCTTGGATCATGTGAACTGGAGAGGCCAGGGATTGAGCCTGAGGATTTCTCTGTGAAAAACAGGGTCAGAATCCAATGCTGTCCATCTGCTAGCTGCCAGTTCTGATCCGTACATGGCCAGGCCCCACCAATTCTGGTCCACAAGCAGCCCCTGCCACTTGCGGAAGGACAATTTAGCACTTCCGGAGGCAACCCCAAAGGAGCAAAAACGCTTGTATCTGGAAGGGAGCAGTTCAGCGGAGCTCCTTTATGTGAGCTCTGCTGACCCATCCCCTTCCAGAAACGAGCATATTCAGTCATTTTGGGTTGCCTCCGGAAGTGCTAAATTGCCACTCCACAAGTAGTATGGGCTGCTTGTGGAATGGAAGCAACCTTGGATTTTGCCGCATGCACTCTACCGCTGAACTACAGCCCTTCCCACAGGGTAGTCAAAATGCAGAAGGGTAAGTGTTGGGACTCTGCCCAATGGAGATGGTTTCCCAAGTTCCATTGTTGCCTTTGTGAAGTCTTCATGGAGGAAGGATAAAGCTCCTTGAAACTGGGGTGTGTGTTTTTTAATCAAATGTTGTATTTTGTGCATAATGAGTTCATATTTTCAGTCCTTTTGGGTTATGCTTCTCGGCTTTATTGCTAACAAAGAGTCCATTGCATCTAGCTGGCAAGTCCTGCTTGTAAGCATCCCATAGGCATCTGGTTGTCTCCTGTAGGAAACAGGATGCTGGATGAGACATGCCTTTGGTCTGATCCTGCAGGGCTGTTCTTATGGTCTTATGTTCTTAGCTAGTTACGGATCTATCGGAATGTGTACATATGTGTTTGTACATATGTGTGTGTGTGAGCCATATCGAGTGCTGTTTTAGGTTAAAAGGTGAGGCATAACATTTACAAATAAATAAATGTGCATTGAGTTCTTTTACTTCTCATTGAAGGCTTATTGTTTCTCGTGGGACCATGAAATGCCACCAGCACCTAGAACTCATAGCATTAAAGTAGTCTTCACTGCTACTCCCCTCCATCTTCATTCCCAAACATGGAGAATTTTGGCTGTAAGGTTCTTGCTTCTTCCCAGGCATAAAACCAGAGTAAGAACCTTGTCCTGTTGAGCGACACCGAACCTGAGGAAGCTGTGCCCTGTTCTAGCTAATGTGGTGGGAAACCACTTAGAAGAGTGACAGTGTGGTGTAGTGGTTAGAGTGTTGGACTGAGACTGGGGAAACTCAGATTCGCAATCCCTGCTCAGCCACAAAGCTCTCTGGGTGACCCAGGGCCAGTCACCACCTCTTAGACTAATCTGCCTCACAGGGTTGTTGGGAGGATAAAATTAAGGAGGGTAGACCTATGTTTAGTTGAACCTTGAACTCCATGGAGGAAAGGGAGGATCTAAATGCAATGGAAAAATGAAATGAAACAGACTTCGTCTTTTAAAAAAAAAACAACTGACAGCATTTGATTGCATTTTGCGTCTTTCATAGGTGAAAGTTGTACCAATTGTAACTCTCTTTCTCTCTTTGTTTCTCATCTCTTTCGCCTCTCAGTCACTCGAAAGCACCCGTCGCATGCTGCAGCTTGTTGAAGAGGTAAGGATTTCATGGTTTATCGTTATTTTTTTCCCAGTGGCTTGCAGGAGTTGATCCTTCTTGAAGTCTATGAAGAGAAATATGATGATGCTCACAAATCATCTTGTCAAGATGCTCACCTCTCTGAACACAATGGTTTTGTTTTCCAAAGCACCTTGTTTAGGATGAATATACATGTTCATCCAACACACATAACCAGAAGCTTTCATACGTGTGGTGCCTTCACCATGCATAGGTACATGTGAAAGATGATTGTTCCTGGGAATGTGCATAGCAATACCACACAATGAAAAGCTTCTTGCAGCTGCTTTATGAGCCCCTATGGTGAAGGTGGAAAACTTGGGGCCCTCCAGACATTTTGGCCTATAACGCCCATCTTCCTTCACCATTGGCTATGCTGGCTAGGGATGATGGGAGCTGTAGACCAAAACATCTGGAGGGCCACAATCCCCCCCCCATCCTGCAGGCATGGCAGGGAGAAGGGTGCATACAAAGAAGACACCGTGTGCTTGGTAGATGAACATACAAATGCAGGTAAGGCCTTAATAGAGCAGAATTTCTTCCATTTCACAACAATACAACTCCATGGGGTTGAGGGGCATTAAATTTGGTTTTCTTCATAGTGAATCACAAGACGTTCAGAGCTCTTTCCAATACATACTGGGTGTTGATTCACGTTTGGACAGAAATAATAGCCCTTTCACATACGCCCCTTTCAAATGTTTGGCTGTCAAGTGTAAATGTGAGGGGAGGAAATGGCAGTTCTTCACGATGAATGACTTTAACGTACCTAAAAGATGATGGTAGGGCAGGGCGGGGGGAAGCTGGCTGAGGAGCAAAGCGGCAAGCGCTTGTTATTTACTTATTATTACATTTATATCCCACCTTCCTTCCATTGCGGAACTCAAGGTGGCTACATGTGGTTCCCAGGTGGTCTCTCCTCCAAGCAATGACCAGACCCAGACCTGCTTAGCTTCAGCAAGGTGGCTGCCTCATGTGCCGTCAGACTATGCCCTGGAACCGTGCAGCTTCACACAAGCAGGCCCCAGTGGCCTTCTCCCTTGAGGCCACTTCCCCTTTCCCCCAACCACCAATACTTTGGTGGTTTCCCAGTTTTGGTGCCTTTTTCCCCTGCTCTAAAAGGTGGGAATGCCTCTCCTAAAGCCAAGACACTGGCAGCAAGAGTCTTAAGCTAAAATATGCTTGGGGGGGGGATTTTGGCACCGCCCACCGCTGCAGTGCACACCTTCCCCTGGCGAGCTTTTTCAAAATGGCCTTCAGCCTTCTACTTGAGAGAGGTCCTGCACCCCTTGGCTTAACCTTTCCCCCTTTGGGTCTCCTTTCCTTTGAAACTTCCCTCCACCCAGCTGCTTTTACTCCTGGTAGTATTTTGGGCCCAAAGGTCTGGAACCCCGTGGAGGTAAAACACGGCAGGGGTGGGGATGGGGGCGGAAGTTCAAGTAGTGGTGCAGCGAGATCAATTTAGTCCCTGGACTTAGTGGTTGTATGGGTGTCCCCTTAGGTGGCCACATCATGCATTGCTTCAGTTGTGAGGCGCACAAGTAACATTTCTCTTCCAACCCCCTCCCATTGCCATTCTATGAGTTAAAACTGCTCCTGCATCCCTGACATGTTAGAAAAACCACAACATTCTTTGCCAGCCCTGATTTAAAAGATAACAACACTCTGAGCATGTGCAGTTTGGCATTTTTGGCTCACTTAAATCACAGCACCATCAGGACTGCGAGAATAAAATGGAGTTTGCCTCTGCATCTGCTGGGTGGTCATTTTGGGGTCCCCTGCATTGTGGGGCCCTGGACTAGCTGCACCATTGGTTTCAGGGAAACACAGACCAGCAGGGGAAGGGTTGAGCATTGCCTTTCCCCACATCCCTTGCCCACTTCAAAGCATCCCTCCCCACAGGCACAAGCTGGAACTTCTGGAACTTCATTACATGCCACTGCAGTGCAATGTGTAGTTTGGTCTACCCAGGGCTAGAAGATTGTTCAGTCTCCATTTCCATTTCAGCCTCTCCACTGAAACAGACGGCAAAGGGGGTCTTAAGCACTCACTGCAGTGGAACTTTCTTAAGCTCTGATATCTATTTATGGAGTGCCAAAGGTTACAAGGGCAGCCTTCAGTTCTTATGACCACATCAAGTGCCAGGACATTTGATCAAGGAGTCATATTTTTAGCACATCACCATTGTCAATATGATGCTTAGGGCTGATTTGCACAAAGGCATTACATTTTAGGCTTCTTGTAAGTCAGGCTAATTGTGTATGTGTGTTTTGTCTATCCGGGTCAGTGAAGCACTGAACGCTCCACAGTGAGTGCATATCCCAGTTTGTCACAGTCCTGCAAAGACCTTTCAAAAGGACATCGAGATCTAGGCTCATGCTGGAATGCACAGATGGCCACATTCAAATCCAGGCTGATGTAAAGAAAAAGTCAGCATGGGTTGGATATTGGCCCCTCCTCAAGTTGTCATGTGAATCATGCCTTCTGTTTGGACATTTTAGGCTGCCTTCTGCTGCACCGGTCAATCTGGGCTGCCCAATCTTATCTGATGATTATTGGCTTTCAGGCAAGGGCCCTTCACAGCTCTACTGCCCATAACCCTTTAACTGTGGATTAAACCCATGACTTTCTGTGTACAAATGAGTTCAAGCACTGAGCTATGCTCCCTCTCATCTATGACAATGGAACCAATTACCTGGGGAGGTGGTGGGCTCTCCCACACTGGAGGCCTTCAAGATGAGGCTGGACAGCCATTTGTCAGGGATGCTCTGACTTGGATTCCTGCATTGAGCAGGGGGTTGGACTCGATGGCCTTGTAGGCCCCTTCCAACCCTACTATTCTATGGTTCTACTATTCTATGATTCTATTTAGGGCAGGGCTGTGGAACGTTAGACTGATGGGCCAAATCTGTCCCATGGGGTCCCAATCCAGCCCTCCAGGGGTCCCCGGATGGTCATGCCTCCTTCCCCCCGGGGTCCCAATCCAGCCTTCCAGGGGTCCCAAGATGGCCACACACCCTTCTCCTGGCTGCATCCCCTTCCCCTCGATTGCCATTTGTTTGGTGGTTTCCCAGCTTTTGCGTGGTTTCTCTACCACCACCACCACCACCACCACCACATTCTAAAATGTTGAAACGCCTCTCCTAAGGTTTGGTTACAGTCAATAAGAACTCTACACTAAAAATATGCTGGCATTTTGGGTATTTTGGCCCTGACCATTCCCCCCCCCCCGCCCCCATGGAATGCGGCCCCAGAGAGCTTCTCCAAAATGGAATTTGGCCCTCGGGCTAAAAGCGGTTCAACATCCCTGAGCTAAGTGATAAGAAGTTCTGTGAATCTGCCTTATACTGGCTTAGACCATTAGTCCATCTAGGCCAGTATTGTCTACTCTAATTGGCAACAGCTCTCCAGGGATTCAGGCAGAGCATCTTTCCCATCACCTCCCACCTGACCCTTTGAACTGAAGGTGCCAGGGATTGAACCTGGGAACCTCCTGCTTACAACGTATGTGCTCTACCTCCTGAGCTCTCGCCTCTCCTTCACTGAGGGCGATGCCCTTGCTAAATCATTGAAGGAATGTATCAGGGTACTGCAGTAAAATGAACAGCATCTGCAAAACGGAGAAAAGTCTTTCCCCTTAAGACGCTTGACCTCTGGGCTGATTCTAAAGAAGTAAAGCAACGAGAAAAAAGTAATTTTTCATGATAAATCAGCTCAGAATTTTGGCAAGCTGCTTCGGAGAAGATCAGTTATTGAGGAAAATGTCATGATCTACTGGGGGCCATCTACATGAGCCTTTTACTCGGCGGCGGGGGCAAGTCGAGGTCCTTTTTATTAGATGACGCCACTTCACAGCCATCCATGGTTTTCTCCTGGAAAATGCAGATTTCCAAGGAGGTGTTTTGCGGCAATGTTTTTGGTTTGCTGCGGGTTTCCTGTGGTTGCGAGTCCTCTGCCCCTTCCCCGAACTGACTTCGCATTTTGCGGTGAGCGTGTTGTAGGTGTGCGTAGTGCTTGCGTCGCTCTGTGATGCCCCTTTACTCCCCCCATCCCTTCGCATCTGCACAGTTACAGAGGCACAGAGACGTGTTTTCATCTATTTAATCACACTTTCACACATTTTTGCAGCTTCGTATCTTCGCAACGGTTGCTTTTGGACTCAGTGCCCAAGGGCCGGGGGGGGGAGGTCTTGAGGGAGGACCAACATCACTCCAGCCACCATTTCGGAGTGATGGCTAGGCATATACCACTCACGCTTATAAGTGCGAACCATCGCAAGAGTCTCAGGCTGGGGAATTGACAAACAGATGGCATTGAAATGAAGGAGCACAAAACACTCACTTTTTAAAGTAAGGACGGACAGAAAGACACAGCAGAGCCCCTAACATACAAAACAGCCACTGAAGTGTTGCACTCCCACACTCACGGGACTGCACAGCTGCGCATTTAAGTATAATGGCAAATAAAAGGGCACGGGGGAGCCTCTTAGGGAAGCATGCAGTAAACTGCGAGTGTATACCACCAGAAGTTACTTCAAAGCTGAAATGCTGTGCAGTTGCGACGGGGTGAGGGGGGGTGAAAGCAGTGCCATGTAGATGGGGCCCTGGTGTTAGGATTGCACTGAATGTTTGTGTGTTTTAATTTTTGCAGTGATAAGTACGTGTGTGTGTGTGAGAGAGACAGACAGACAGATGACAGAGAGAGAGAGACAGAGATTTTCTCCCAAAGAACAGCACTCCCTATAATAAGGCTGCAGTCCTAACCATATTTGTTGTTGTTGTTGTTGTTCAGTTGTTAAGTTGTGTCTGACTCATTGTGACCCCATGGTCCATAGCATGCCGGGCCTTCCTGTCCTCTGCTCTCGCCCGGAGTGTGCTCAAGTTCATATTCATTGCATCGGTGATGCTATCTAGCCATCTCATCCTCTGCCATCCCCTTCTCCTTTTGCCTTCAGTCTTTCCCAGCATCAGGGTCTTTTCCAGTGAGTTTTGTCTTTGCATTAGGAGGCCAAAATATTTGAGCTTCAGCTTCAGTATCTGTCCTTCCAATGAGCACTCAGGGTTGATTTCCTTTAGGATGGACTGATTTGACCTCCTTGCAGTCCAGGAGACTCGTAACAGTCTTCTCCAGCACCACAGTTAGAAAGCATCAATTCTTCGGCACCGGGCACTCAGTCTTCTTTATAGTCCAGCTCTCACTAGGGATGGCGGAGAATTCTGCCATGGATTCCAGTGAGGCCGGATTCTTTATCCGTCTGCGGTGATCTTGGAGCTCATGAAAATAAAATCTGTCACTGCTTCCATTTCTTCCCCTTCTATAAGCCAGGAAGTGATGGGGCCAGATGCCATGATCTGAGTTTTTTTAATGTTGAGTTTCAAACCAGCTTTTGCACTCTCCACTTCCACCCTCAACAAGAGGCTCTTTAGATCCTCTTCGCTTTCTGCCAGTAAATCCCACTGAATTGCATGTGAGTTATGATCATGCTGCACATCTCTTTTTGCTATGAAATCATGACTTCCTACACACACACACACACACACACACACATTGGCCTATTGTTGTTGTTACAAAGGAAAAATGGGATGGAAAAAATTACATTGCTTTTCAAGAGGAAGTGAACTCTGAATCCACACATAAATATATATATGAATTATATATACCGTGTGTGTGTGTGTGTATTAAAGATATATATTATATATAATTTTAACATGTGTATATATTGATTCCTCCTTCATGGATCACTGCCTTGTTGTGGCGAAGGGGCTTGCGTAACTCAGTGAAGCCATAAGCTAGGCCATGCAGGCCCACCCAAGATGGACAGGTCATGGTGGAGTGTTCTGACAAAATGTGGTCCACTGGAGAAGGAAATGGCAACCCACTCCAGTATTCTTGCCAAGAAAACCCCATGGAACATATCACAAGGCTAAAAGATATGATGCCGGAAGATGAGCCCCTCAGGTCGGAAGGTGTCCAATATACTACTGGGGAAGAGCAGAGGGAATTTCCAAGTAGCGCCAGAAAAAGTGAAGGGGCTGGGCCAAAGCAGAAAGGACACTCAGCTGTGGATGTGTCTGGTGGTGAAAAGAAAATCCAATTCTGTAAAGAACAATATTGCTTAGGAACCTGGAATGTAAGATCAATGAATCAAGGTAAGCTGGAGGTGGTCAAACATGAGATGGCAAGATTGAACATCGACATCTTGGGAATCAGCGAACTAAAATGGACAAGCATGGGTGAATTTAATTCAGGTGACCATTATATCTACTACTGTGGGCAAGAATCCCTTAGAAGAAATGGAGTAGCACTCATAGTCAACAAAAGGGAGGGGAAAGCAGTACTGAGGTACACTCTCAAAAATGATAGAATGATCTCAGTACGAATCCAAGGCAAACCATTCAACATCACAGTAATTCAAGTCTATGCCCCAACCACTGATGCTGAGGAAGCTGAGGTTGATCAGTTCTATGAAGACCTACAACACCTTCTAGAACTAACACCAAAAAAAGATGTCCTCTTCATCATAGGGGATTAGAATGCTAAAAAAGGAGGTCAAGAAATAACTGGGATAACAGGCAAGTATGGCCTTGGTGGACAAAATGAAGCAGGACAAAGGCTAATAGAGTTTTGCCAAGAGAACATGCTGATCATAGCAAACACTCTTTCCCAACAGCACAAGAGGCGACTCTACACATGGACATCACCAGATGGTCAATATTGAAATCAGGTTGATTATGTACTTTGCAGGCAAAGATGGAGAAGCTCTATACAGTCAGTAAAAACAAGACCTGGAGCTGACTGTGGCTCAGATCATGAGCTTCTTATCGCAAAATTTTGGCTTAAATTGGAGAACGTAGGGAAATCCACTAAACCATTCAGGTATGACCTAAATCATATCCCTTATGAATATACACTGGAGGTGACGAATAGATTTAAGGGATTAGACCTGATAGACAGAGTGCCTGAGGAACTATGGACAGAGGTCTGTAACATTGTTCAGGAGGCAGCAACTCAATCCATCCCAAAGAAAAAGAAATGCAAGAAAGCCAAGTGGCTGTCTGATGAGGCTTTACAAGTAGCTGAGGAAAGAAGGGAAGTGAAAAGCAAGGGAGAAAGGGGAAGATATCACCAAATGAATGCAGAGTTCCAGAGAATAGAAAGGAGAGACAAGAAGGCCTTCTTAAATGAACAATGCAAAGAAATCAAGGAAAACAATAGAATGGGAAAGACTAGAGATCTCTTCAAGAAAATCGGAGATCTCAAGGGAACGTTTTGTGCAAAGACAGGCATGATAAAGGACAAAGAAGGCAGGGACCTAACAGAAGCAGATGAGATTAACAAGAGGTGGAAAGAATACACAGAAGAACTATACAGGAAAGACCTTAATGTCCCTGATAGCCATGATAGTGCGGTCACTGAACTTGAGCCGGACATCCTAGAGAGTGAAGTCAAGTGGGCCTTAGGAAGCATTCCTAACAACAAAGCTAGCGGAGATGACAGTATTCCAGCTGAGCTATTTAAGATCCTAAAAGATGATGCTTTTAAAGTGCTGCACTCAATATGCCAACAAATTTGGAACACTCAACAATGGCCACAAGACTGGAAAAGGTCAGTTTACATTCCAATTCCAAAGAAGGGCAATGCCAAAGAGTGTTCAAACTACCGTACAATTGCATTCATTTCATATGCCAGCAAGGTTATGCTCCAAATCCTACAAACTAGGCTTCAGCAGTATGTGAACTGTGAACTACCAGAAGTCCAAGCTGGGTTTCGAAGAGGCAGAGGAACTAGAGATCAAATTGCCAACATTCGCTGGATCATAGAGAAAGCAAGAGAATTCCAGAAAAACGTCTATTTCTGCTTCATTGACTACGCTAAAGCCTTTGATTGTGTGGATCACAACAAACTGTGGCAAATTCTGAAAGAGATGGGAGTACCAGACCACCTTACCTGTCTCCTGAGAAACCTGTATGAGTGTCAAGAAGCAACAGTAAGAACTGGACATGGAACAACTGATTGGTTCAAAATTGGGAAAGGAGTATGACAAGGCTGTATATTGTCGCCCTGCTTATTTAATTTATATGCAGAGTGCATCATGAGAAACGCTGGGTTGGATGAATCACAGGTCGGAATTAAGATTGCCGGGAGAATTATCAACAACCTCAGATATGCAGACGATACCACCCTAATGGCAGAAAGTGAAGAGGATCTAAAGAGCCTCTTGTTGAGGGTGAAATTGGAGAGTGCAAAAGCTATTTTGAAACTCAACATTAAAAAAACTAAAATCATGGCATCTGGCCCCAGTACTTCCTGGCATATAGAAGGGGAAGAAATGGCAACAGTGACAGATTTTATTTTCTTGGGCTCCAAGATCACCGCAGACGGTGACTGTAGCCATGAAATTAAAAGACGCTTGCTCCTTGGGAGGAAAGCTATGGCAAACCTAGACAGCATAGTAAGAAGCAGAGACATCACCTTGCCAACAAAGGTTCATATAATCAAAGGTATGGGTTTCCCAGTAGCAATGTATGGCTGTGAGAGCTAGACTATAAGGAAGGCTGAGCGCTGAAGAATCGATGCTTTCGAACTGTGGTGCTGGAGAAGACTCTTACAAGTCCCCTGGACTGCAAGGAGGTCAAATCAGTCCATCCTAAAAGAAATCAACCCTGAGTGCTCATTGGAAGGACAGACACTGAAGCTGAAGCTCACATATATTGGCCACCTAGTGCAAAGACAAAACTCACTGGAAAAGACCCTGATGCTGGGAAGGACTGAAGGCAAAAGGAGAAGAGGATGGCAGAGGATGAGATGGCTAGACAGCATCACTGATGCAATGAATATGGACTTGAGCACACTCTGGGAGAGAGCGCAGGACAGGAAGGCCTGGCGTGCTATGATCCATGGGGTCATGAAGAGTCGGACACAACTGAATGACTGAACAACAACAACAATATATTGGTTGTTGAAAACCTACATAAGTTCACCATGCTTGATATACAATATAGAGGAAGTTCCCAAGCCATGGCAAGCATGGGTGTGGGTGGATTGGGTGTTGGTGGGAGATTCCGTTGCCTTTCAAGTGAATTCATTAGCACATTTCATGAGCCATTGAGCGACACCATGGTGTTAACACAGACTGTAGTTAACTAAGGGAAAGGAGGGAAAGGAGAGCTGGAGAAATAAATAACAGCTCATGCCTAGAAAATGGTTCTGCAACCATTCTTGTGTCTTTAGGCAACTGACACTTCCTTTTAGTGTCTTCTAACTGCTGACAATGTCAGGCTGTCCTAGTAGATTAACATCTCTCCTGCCTCATTCAAAACAAAATCATAATGCCAGACTAAATGAAATAAAATGTATTGAATTGCCTGCCTTAATATGACTTCTCCGGTCTTCCACTGGCCAAGCATAAGAAAGTTTTGGCTTAGATCTGCAGAAGTACCCCCTGCACCGCAATACACCATGTTAAGTATGATCCCCCAACCCTCAAGAAAGCCTGGAGGTGCTTGGGGAGCTGAGGAAGGGACAGGAAAGTCCCCTTCCTCCAATCTGCTCTGTGAGAGTTTCTTAGGATCCAAGCCTTTGTCTTTACCCGAACAACTTTGAGCCAAACATAGTCCTTAGTCCATCAGTCCAAATATAGTCCACTAACCCTGTACTGTGGCCTGCCAGGTGTTTTACGAAGCCCTGTTTTTGCCTTCTGAGGCAGGAAAGGAAAAACGGAGGTTTCACATACACATCTGTGGGCCATCATACATGGCCTGGGTATTGTGTTTGGCTTAGTGAGTCTAGGGCTGTGCAGTCTTGCATTGGAATACATAGGAAGCACTTGCTACATCAAAGGTGGCCATATGACCTTCTTTACAGAGGACAATCCTCTATTTGAAGGGCTGTCCATTCCAAGTCCAATATAAAGAACCATAAGAAGCCAGGAGAGCAGGGGCCATGGAGTTACCCTCAACAGTTAGCACCTGGACAGCACACTGCACAGAGGTCACCAGGTCACAGTCTTCCCCACTAGGATGAGATGCATTGTATTTCTATTTAAGTTAAAATAATTCTTTCTAAATCTGTGTCCATACATATTAATTATCATATGTAAATTTTATGCAAATCAGTGTCCTCTTTTGTCTTATTTTTGGGTGATGCATGTGCTCTTTTTTGGAGATGTGTAAGTGACTGCCCTGTGGACAAGAGACATACCTGTCAACTTCAGAAAATCAGGAGGAGCGCCCCTCCATTCTGATGTCCACATCCCCATGTTGATCTATGACAAAAGCAAAGCTGAAATCGCATTCCATATACATTGATGTTTGCATTCATCTGGCTCACATAATCCTAAATTGTGCTCTAAACAACCAACCAAAAAAACATTAAGGCTGCAATCCTATGCATGTTTAGACAGAAAGAAATCCTACAACTCCGAGCATCCCCCAGCCAGCATGCTGGGAGTTGTAGGACTTTTCTCTGTCTAAGCATGCATAGGATGCACTCTAAGATGCTTATGTTCCTATTCTCTAAAGGTGAAGAGATATAAATCTTCTACTCTTGTTTTCCAAGACCAACCCTACCATTAGGCAGAGTGAGGTAGCTGCCTCAGGCAGCAGTTAATGGGCAGCAGAGAGTGGCAATGGGGAGTTAGGGGGCAGAGTGTATGTGTACCACATAGCCTGTCCTGTACCCCCATAGGTTGCCTGCTGCCCTCAAGCTGATTAATAAAATTAAGCATGCTGTTATTTCTAATCAGAAAATGCCCTTAGACGGAGGAAAGGGAACTGTGTTTAGAGTTTTCTGAAACAATTTTCAGATGAATTCTCCGAGAATTTCCCTTTTCTGTCTCTCCCTGACAGAGAATCTCTCACACCTGTACCTTGGAGAATAATTGGTGAAATCCCCACCCCACCTCATTTCACCTGCAAATATAGTGGAGAATTTTGGGCACGACTGTGGATCCAGTTTTAATATTCATGTTATTTTACAGTGCAACCCTATGCATGTTTCCTCAGAAGTCGTACTATGCTCAGTGAGACTTACTTCCTAGTAAGTGTATTTAGGCTTGCAGGACTCAATGGGACTTCCTTTTGAGGAGGTATGTATAGAATTGTGCTAATATTGTTGAAGAAGTCAGTGGTCTTGCCCCCTGTCCCTTCTAGTCCTCCCATTGCTTCTTTCTTCCACCAGGGTGAACTCACAATATAATTCCATTCAGTATTATCTCAGAGAACATTCTGAGCATTTTTTTCAGAATTTTCTTTTTCAGCCTTCTTCCCATCCCACACACACACTGTTGGAAAATTCCTCCTTCCCCACCAGATAATATTCTATGAAATGCCCTATTCCTTTTGGCCACCAGCCCACAAATAAGGTGGGGAATTCTGGGAGACCATTTTCCCTCAGCCCTTGTGTAACATTTACTAACCAAGGTTCAGATTCTGCTTTTAGTTCTCACTTAAGTAGGGGCTGTTCTTTGCCTGGTCCACATTTCTACCTTTACTTTCCTTTGCCTTGATCTTGATTTCTTTGGGCATCTGTTTAATTTACTTACTACGTAGTCTTGGTGAATTCCCACATGTACATTGATGTTGCTATATACATAACCAACCACTTAAACCTGAATTGTATATTCAGAGAAGCAATGAAGGAAGGAAACTGAGTTAGGCCTGCTTCTTCTTCCTGCTTCTGATGTAATGTGGGAAAGAGCACTCACGGATTCCCCCAGTGGGGATGGGTGAGTTCTAAAAGCCATCTTGGAAAGCTCACTGTGAGGGAAACCTAAATGTTGCATTTCTCACACTATATCAGAAGTGAGAAAAAAGAAAGAAAAAGTACACATTACACTGCTTCTTTTGCCACATAGAATGGAACAAGTGACTGGCGCTTTTTCTTTCCATGAGCCTTTGTAGCTTCCAGAATAGAACTCTTGTATCTCCCTCCACCCCACCTCACCCTGTAGCAAATTAAAAGTAAATCTCATCTTTGGGTTTTCTATTCCTAGTTGTTTGGCTACAAACAAGCTGGTATTTCCATGATGATCTGAGGGGAGGGAAACAGAAACAGTAGAGGTAACATAGTATCGGAACAACTTCTGTTGATCGTACTGTGCTGTACTTTTAAACCAATGAATATTTCCAGTAAAAGATTCTGCCTCATCCATGGTGCATCCTCACCTCTACTCGGGAAATATCTATGTATGAGATGGCTCTTTTTCTGCCATTCAGGATGCCTAAACAACACTGAATTGTGTAAGCATATGGACCTTTGGCTCTTAGATTTTGTTCTTCACTGCCTTCAGTGAGTGCTCTAGGGACTGGTTAGGATGTTACAGTCCCCGCGACCTTTCTCCCATGTTTGGCTGGGGACTAGGAGTGTACCTTCCCTCCTTGCCCATCTAGTTTGCCTGTCCTATCATCCAAGCTAGCTGGCTGTCCACATGTGGGCACAACATTTGAACACTGTGTGTGTGTGTAAGATCCAGTGAGCATAGGTGCTGTTCATGCTGTCAATTCTTGAATTTTATCTAGGATATTGATCACTATTGAGGCCTACGTACATTAGATTTTATATATCTATGCACTATTCAAATGTGCCTTGTGTAGATACCCAACAGGATATGTATGCCCTGTGTATGTGTGTATGTGGTGGGGGGATGGGGAGATGCAATCTTACTCGACCATCATTTGTAGGAGAGAGATGGGGAAGAATATCATCCAAACTGGGCCTAGGTCATCAATACTGGGGGACTATTGGTTCCCACATCCAGCAGGACAAAGATCTCTTGCCAGTTGCTGGGGCACACAAGCACGAGAGTGCTATTGCGTTCTTTTCCTACTTGTGGGTTTTCCACAGACAGAATGCTGGACTAGATGGACCCTTGGTCTGACCCAGCATGGCTCTTCTTATGTTTTTAAAGGCTGACCTAACATTTTCTGATGAATAGTTTTTCCTCTTTCTGAAACCTTCTGATGCTGCAATGAATTCCATAGTGATATAGATGCACTACGGAATGTTACATTTCTTCTGTATTATTTATGGGTGTGACAACTTCCTGTTGTGTCTCTCACCCCTTGCCATGCCTTTTGCTGTTTTACCTTTGATATTCTTGTTTTAAAAAATCCATAGCAAAGACTACTTGTTCTCTCACTAATTTCTTTCTTTCTCTATCTCTGTCTCTGTGTTTCATCTTCTTATTCTTGCTGGAATGTAGAGCAAAGATGCTGGTATCAGGACCTTGGTTATGTTGGATGAGCAAGGAGGTAAGTTCAGATCATTTACATAAGAAATTAAAAGCATATTTTCAGTGAAGTGAATGATTAACTATAGATGTCAATTAAAGGTCTCAGTAACACATGCATATGTGTGGGCCGGTGTTTGCTTATGGGTCTAGATCTGCAACTGTGTCAAATATGTACTGGGTTACTGGTGATGTAAACCTGAAAAAGAACCCTTTTCCTGTGTCCACGGAAAGCAACAAGAATTCTTTGATGGACTTTGCATCAAACAGTTTCAAAGCAGAGAGCTGCAGAATAAGGCTGTAGTCCTCAAATTGCTTTCTGTAAGGAATCCCCCCTGAAATAAAGAACAGTATTTTAGACGTCTGTGTCTTGATTATTGTAGCTTTCACACTGGAGAACCACAAGGGCATTTAGTTGGAAGTCCCACTGCAATCCGTGAAACTAAAGGTCACCTCAAACGTTATGACTTTTCTACATGGAAAGCACTTGGGTGTAGAACAAGCTTGAAAACTACATGTAGAACATCATGGATGAGGGCGGCACATGCATCTCAGTAAAGCCCAAGCCTGCTGCCTGTCACAAATTACCGGTGAGTGTACATGCAATGCAACAGACACACGTGCAGTTAGGAACATAGGAAGCTGCCTCATACCGAGATGGACCATTGGTCCATCTAGCTATACTGTCCTTCTCCAAGCTGGTGCCCGCCAGATGTGTTGGACTACAGCTCCAATCATACCTAGCCAGTACCATCCAATGGTAGGCCAACGCATCAGGGGGACACCAGGTTGGAGAAGGCTGATCTACGCTGGTTGGCAGCAGCTCTACTCGTTTCAGAGATGTGTCTTTCCCAGCCCTACCTGGAGATATCAGGGATTGAACCTGGGACCTTCTACATGCAACCCATGTGCTCTACCACTGAGCAGTAGAGGCTGGTGGGTCTGATTTTGGTGGGGCTGTGAATCCATGCTGGGTTTTCATTAGAACTAGCCAGAACACTAAAGGAGCTACCCAAGGTACTGCACCCTATCCCCAAAATAGGTTCAGCACCTTGGATAAGTCTTTTAGAGTTCTGGCTGGTTCTGACTGAAACCCAGCATGGATTCACAGCCCCATTGAAATCGGAGCCACCAGCCTCCACTGCCACTGACTTATGGCCCCTCCCCATTGACAATCTACATGGACTTTGTGCTTTTTCATGCATTCCTGCTCTTTCCATGCAGGACATCTGTAACATGTGAAGCAGCCCTCACTTCCAAGTAAATGTGTTCACGATTAAAATGCAAACAGACATCACTAGGCACCATCTTTGCAATTACTAGACAACGTTTTCCCCTAGGATATTTACTTCTAAGATAAGGATTGAAAGCATCTAATACATTCAGAGGAGAGGCAGAATTCATACCGTGGTTGAATTCTGGTGAGCCAATATTAGTATTCTCTACAGTCACTTACCAAAGGCATTTCAACACTAGTGAAAATCTATGTTTTGTTGTTCTTGGATCTGTGCCGATTTGTTCTTCACTGTGGTTTGGTGTACATTGTGACTTGGTGTGCAGCCAAGCAAGGCACAGGCAGGCAAGAGTGATCACAACAGCCAGAGTCGACATGAAGTGTGTGGACTCCTATCAGTAGAGTGGCCATGTTCCTACAGCCTTTTAAAATACAATGTATCTAATACTCTCCTTCTGGATCCGTTTGTCAAAAATGGGGAAATGCAAACATGGTATTAATGAATTATTTGGGCCAGAGTTGGAATCCTGCTACATTATACTCTGGTCCATAATTATGTAGCTAGTTTTCTCGAAAGGGACTTGAATGATGATTATAGATACATCAATTGCGAGGCCATTCTTTGCCCAGTATACAAATGGAATTCATTCTGATAAATCAAGAAGCTTCCATTTTGCTGCTTTGCTTCATGGTTCAGCATGCAATTCCGTCTAACGAAACACAATTTCAGTGACTTTCCCTGTGTACTTTAATCAGACATCAAAGGAATGCCTGCAGCAGGAGGTTTTCCAGATATTTAAAATTGTGTTATTAGGCAAGGGCACAATCATAATAATGCAAGGGAGTTATGGGAGTAGGGTTCCTAGATCCCTTGGTTTTCCTTGAAAATGTCATGAAACATTATAGCCCGACATACAGTTCCCTCTGCCTTCATTGAGCAAAGTAGATAACCACGACAGCCCAATTCTGTTACCATTTGATACTTTCTGTTTTTGTGACTTGCATACTGTTTTGCTGTTATCCTGAACCCAAAGTGTCCTGAAAAATCCCACTGATTTTCAGAGGAAGTAGTTTGAGGGCTGTAGCTTTTATCTCAGATCTGCCCATCTCTGTCTATGCCAGGGATGGGCAAGTTGTGGCCCTCCAGGGGTTTGTGTGTGTTTTTTGGCCTACAACTCCCATAATCCCTCACCGTTGGCATTGCTGGCTAGGAATGATGGGAACTGAAAGCTGAAGCATTTGGAGGGCCACACGTTGCCCACCCCTGCATTGCAAACAGTCTGTGATCCAAAGCCCCACATGTCTCCAATGTGCATATAGAGCTCTGTATGACTGGAGGTAGTCCTGATGCTTTCTAGTGTCAACAAACGCAACCCTGTTGCACAAATGGCACATTTGCAACATCAAAGAGCATGATGCACATCCAATGTTCATGGAACTCAGCTGGCACAATGGAACTCTCACCCGGGCACCAGTGTAGCAGAATCAGGGCAATGATATTTAATAGTCCATATAACTAGTTTCACTGATTCTATCTCAGCCCCTTCCATAAGCATGGGATGCTTTTGAGCTCAGGCTCCCTAAACATTCTGGTGGAAGAAGGAAGCTTGATACTAAATTCCTGCTGAATACTGAGATCTGAAGAAGAAGTCAGATAACGAGGAGATGCAACAGTATTGCATACAGGAGCAAGCCAAATTTCTTAAAAGCTTCTTTAAAGGGGTACTGGTCATGCCCAAAGTGCCAGATTAATTACTCTCTGAATGATAGGTTATGGCTTTCTTGAGGGAAAGGCCAGTAAAGATTCAGAACCTGATCACTGTGCTGTGTTCAATGTTCTTTAACCAAATTTGTGTCATTTTTTTAGAGTGATGTGCAGGTTTAATAAAGGATTTCTCAATATTGGTGGGGGGATGTGTGATTTGTGCAGTTGGAATGGCTGTACCTCTGCTTGCTCCTGGGACCCTCTTGATATTTGTGCAGCGTGTCTAAACCATGTATGTCTCAGTAGACAACCCGATTAATGAAACCGTTTGTTAACTTTCCTATGTGATCTTTTTTCAGATGACACTGACAGCAGGAGTTACTTAAGATTTTTAGGTGTTATATAGATAAGGACTCTGACATGGATCATTTGAATGTGCTGATAACAAAGAGCATCCCGTTACTTTGGGTCCCCCCCAAGTCTTTAGGTTTCCTAGGTGACTTGTTTACTTTGATGTTGCAGATAATTTACAAGACAAAAGCCTCATGAGTCAACTTCAGTGTAATTAGTACAGAGCAAGAGTTTATTTCTGGCATAAAAAGCAAACATCTTTGAGATCACTAGTGCAGTGCAGGGGTGATCAGGGGGCAGCCCACAAGCCACAAACAAAACCACAAAACCCACAAAGTACAAAACCACGAAGAGTCTGTTAGTTCCCTTATTAATATCTGGAGGATCTCAGTGTTTACTAGAGAATAGGAATGGAGGAGACGTTAGTTCAGTTCTCACTTTAATGTGAACGTACCTGATTTTGCATTTTCAAACCAACATGCAGTTATCCTTCAAAACTCGCACATCTCTGAATTTTGCAATGCAGTTCCCCAGTCCAAAAACACATACAAAAATGTGCATATTAACGAAAATGACAGGCAAACATGCATTCTGTCCAGAAAACTGCATGCAGGAAATGTGCGTATTAGGCAAAAATGCATACAAAAATACACATATTAGGAAAAATGCAAACAAAAATGCATATGAATTTTCATGCGAACTTTAAAAAACAACAACAATATGTTTGGGATGAACCAAACTTAAGACTGGAAAAATAAGAAATGGAAAGAAGCCAAAATTGACAGATTTGTCCATCCCTACTAGAGAAACAAAACAAGCTAGTTTTAAATCTTCATGGATTTGAAAAAGTAAATTGGGTGGTGGTGGTGGTGAGGGGTTCAACTTCAAGGGCATCAGTGGCAAGTTTTCTGAAAAGCTGGGACTCTAGCCATCACAAGGACCTTCCTCTAATATAACAGGCAGTGCACAAATTATATACAAATTTATGTTCTTGAGATTTGGGAGTCTGAGAACTGTTTGGCATTAGCAATAGGAGCCTTTGGGTCTCCTGGACTGAAATGGGAAAACTTAGTTCCTGAGAGCAGATGATTTGACACGATTCCCCAAACGCCAGAAATTGTGTCACATGGGGGAGGATTCAATGCTGCCCTTGTGCTTGCTAGCGCTTGATAGCACAGCCAGAAACTAGCCCAAACTGCTGCTTTTGGAATGGGATACGCTAGAGGAACAGAGCCCCCATGCACAAGTAAGTCCTGCTGAGTCTAGTGGGCCTTGCAGCCGTGGAATGCAATTCTGTACACGTCTACTGATAAGCAAGAATCCATCTAGGGCAGGGGTGGGCAACTTCCGGGGCTCTAGGGGCCAATTTTGAGGTGGGGGGCAGCTCTCCTGCCACTGCTGCCAAATTCAGCAGCACAGCAGCTAACGATGTGGTGGTTTCCCACCAAAATTTGGCAGTAAACCACTATGGGAGACTAAAACTGACACATTTAACTTGGTTTCAGGCGAAAATGTCTGTTTTTGCCTTGTATAGCAGCTTGCCACTGAAACTCAGTGGCAAACCACTGGGTGGGGGGGTTGCCACCATGGATTTCAGCAGCAGGGAAGTACACGTGGCTGATGGGCTGCAGCTTGCAGCCTTCGGTTCCAATGCTAGCAGCAGATAATTAAGTCAGTGTGTCTGGAATTAAGGTGATTGGGTCCCATTGACTTAGGGCAGGGGTCCAAACTGGATTAAATCCAAGCACCTTTGGTTTACTGGGGCATGGATAAGACTGCCACTTTGGTTCTACTGTGTGAGTATGCAGAAATGGCCATGGCTTTTCCTGGGACTTAATTTGCTGAGTCCTGGAACCTGTTTTCAGTGGCAGGCTCATCCCTGCAATGTGCCAATGAAACGACGATGTAAAGGCCTCTGAGCCTGTGCAGAGTGCACAGCCCTCACCATTAAGTAACCATAATAAGCAGGCCCACAAGTGGGATTAGGGATCAGGAATTGGAGGGTGTGATTTCCAGGCAGGCACGAGCCACAACACCTTCCTGTTTAAAAATTAATTGTCTGTTGCATCAGGCCATCCTCTTTTCCCTTGGCAATTGTCCCTGAGCTGGCAGTACAAGTATTGAAATAGAAGCTGCTGCTGCTGCTGCTGCTGCTGCTCCAAAGCCACCTGAGTATCGCCCTAAGTTGAGGTCATCCTTCTGTGGCTGACAAAGCTGACTTCCAGGAAGATTTGCATTGGCAGGGTGATGTAAAGATGTCCTCATGGCAAGCACACCCCACTCTGAGTCTGATCTGACGTACCTAAATCTTTCTATCTGTCCGTTCCCCCTGGTGGTGATATTAATTACTGAATATTTTTGTTTAGCAGGATGGGTGTTGCACTATAAGCTTGCCAAAAGTAGGAACCTTAAATCTAAATCCAAGGTTGACCCAACAGGGAGGGGGTCATAGCTCAGCAGAGAGCTCGTGCTTTGCATGTATAAGGTGCAGCCATATTCAGACCTGTGTATCCCCAGTTAAAAGCTCAGAAAGACCCAGCACATTCCACATCAAGATGCACATGTATGGTCCATCTCAATTCAAAAGAGTTAGAACCAAACAACAACATATGGATAGCTCAAGGTCACCCATATCAGTAAGTCCAGAGAAAATGCCAATGAGAAAACAGCCAAAGCCCACAATGCCTTCTTATTGAAGGCATTCTGTTACTACACATTCACACTTGCACAAAGAAACAGCCCACCAGTGATGTGAAACACAATTTTCAGTGGAAGATCCTCAGTGTTTAGAAATGCATTGGTTCACAAAATCAGTTAGAAATATAACAAACACATAGAATACCAGTCGTATTGGGCAACTGGAGTTGTGTCCAATGCTAGAGTCACTTAGAGTAGTCCCATGGAAATAAATGGGACTTGCGTTAGACTGACATTGGATTCAAGCCATTAGATGCAACCTTGAGAATGGATACAATGGATACTATACAAGTCTAATCTAATATGAGTAAGCATAATTGAACACATGGGGACTTCCTCCCGAGTAAAAATTGTAATTAACTTTTTTTTGGTGACTATCCCTAAGAAGCATATATATGGATGCACACAGATCTTCGTGTTAAAATTACTGTTTAGAGTTTTCAGTGCCTTCAGTTGTTTTCTTCAAATCTAAATAATGCAAGGGAGATGCATAAAAATAATCTCCAGTCAAGTATAGCTTTCGATTTGTTTGACCATAACATTTAAAGTAGCGTTGGGGAACTTGTGGTTCTCCACATGTTGTTGGACTACAACTCCCAGAATCCCTCACCATTGGCTATGCTGGCTAGGGCTGATGGGTGTTGTAGGCTAATAAGATCTGGACAGCCACATGTTCCCCACCACCACTGATTGAGACCACACTCAGTGTGCTTCCTTTCTCCCCCCCCCCCTCAAAAAAACATTTCAGTTCAACTACGTTTGGCTGCTGGGGAAAAGCTCTTTGGGGAGATATTTATACAGCACATAAAATTAACAGGGCATACTTTTTTGCAGTTTTGTTTACTAAATGTGAGTCAAATAACTATGTGAAATCAGGTCTCAGGCAGTTTAGGAAAGTAGTTTTTTCTGGGGGAAAAATCTGATTTAAAAATTTCTAGAAAATCCACATCACTGCCTCCCACCCCACCCACACCGCTTTAGGTCATGCCCTTCCTCTTTCACATATATATAACAGACCTGTAGCTCCCTCACCCTCCATCATCCTGACACTGTTCCTTACCCATCACCTACCATAGAAAGATTTGAAGAAAGGAATTTCTGAAGCTGAAAGGCAAACTACAATCCTTTTTCTCTCTTTTCTCTCCACACTCTCCCTTTCACTTCAGGGACTGGCCTCTTATTTAACATTTGTGAATTGTGCTGTTTTTCTTCTCTCATATTAATCCACAGAAGTGTGAATCTGTATTCTTTTTGTTCCAATGCGGAAAATGAGAACAGAACCGGCTTCAAGAATCTAATATTCCTCCCCCCCGCCCCCCTCCATGTACTTGGAATTAGTCTTTCCCCATTGATTAAAATGTTTCTTCCCTATCTGGCCACCATGCTGTGTTTGAAAAGTAGATACTGAATCAAATTCTTAGGGGGGAAACAACTGATAATGAAATGTATGGGTCTATAGTAGTGCAAAACAATTGAGAAACAATCACTAAAGTGGCAATCCTATGCATATTTAACTAGGAGTGAGCATAATTGAACACAATGGGACCTCCTCCCAAGTAAACATATATGGGATTGTGTTGCAGGATTGTTAGTGCAGTCTTACTGCATGCATATAATTACTCTGGGCTATTTTGCATAACTTTTGCATCTGTAATACTAATAACAATAATAAATAATGGCATGAGATTATTCTCAGGCACTTGTGAAAATGTGGGCCGTGTAAGCAAGCACCAGACCACTGGCGTTCATGAACATCACTTATTATTTGCATAGTTATAAACCCACTGTGGTGGGCTTAATACATACGTTATACTGTTCTAATGCAAATCAGGTGTAACTCCATTAAAGTGAAAGGAATTACATTGACCTAATAATGTCCAGGAAGCCATGGAAGATCAGATAAGCAACAAAATGGCTAATTATGCTAGTCAAGAAAAGGAATTGCAACAGCCAATTGCATTCATAGATAGATAGATAGATAGATAGATAGATAGATAGATAGATAGATAGATAGACAGACAGACATCTGCTCTGAACCCCCTGAGTCTATGACAGTCTATCCATCTGCTTCTTTGGACATGGAAGTAGGTTCTGTGATTTATGTAATTCCTTCTACTCCATCGGGGTTACTCCTGGCATATAACAATGTCACTGACAGAGGAATAAGACCCATGGTCTTCTCTTCTTTAGAGATGGACCACGGCCAAAAATTCAGATCTGAAGAGCCTCAGTCTTTGAAAAAGTTTGTATCTGGACATGGATCTTAACTCAACTACTCATATCCATTCTTAACACCATTATTAGCTGTATACTCTTTCACCCACTCTCAAATCAGACCAATTACATTTTCAACCATCATCAAACTCAAAGACATTTGTAAGTGGAAGTACTGTAGATATTTTCCATGGAAGACAATCATTTAAATCTTAATGTACATAAATACAAGGTAATAACCCCATTTCTTTCTTTCTCTTGGATGTCATTGATGTCTTAGTAACTGGATGTATTGTATTATGTTTCTGGACTCTGAGGTATTTGATAGCTCCTCCTCCACTTTTACATTTTTGTTCAAATTTATAGACATTGAAGCATCTCTCTCTTTCTTTTGTCTGTGAATGTGTGTGTGCTTTCCCATATTAGTAAAGGGCATTGTTCTTCAGCCCTCTAGGTTTGCTTCCATCATTGCTTCAATGCATCAGCTGCCAATTAATGCATTGAAATGCCACCATAATAATTCAGTTTCTCCATCCGTCATTCTCTCATGTTCTGTTGAAGACAATACAGCTGCAACAACAACAACAAAAAAAATACAATTCATTCCATCCTGTCATCCCTTTGTCCTGACCAGAACAACTCGATCGTGTTGAAGAAGGCATGAACCATATCAACCAAGACATGAAGGAGGCCGAGAAAAATTTAAAAGATTTAGGGAAATGCTGTGGCCTTTTCATATGTCCTTGTAACAAGTAGGTACTGGGTACCAGCTCTGCTCTGTAGCGTCCAGTTCTTTGTCATGAGTGAATGTCTGAAGTTGGTTTTTTTTTTGTCTTTTTTTTTTCTTTGTCCCTTTCCATCTGCTTCATACTGTGGGGATAAAATACTTGTGTTTAATCAGAACAACTGGAACGCATCGAAGAGGGAATGGACCAAATCAATAAGGACATGAAAGAAGCAGAAAAGAATTTGACGGACCTAGGAAAATTCTGTGGGCTTTGTGCCTGTCCATGTAACAAGTAGGTGCTGCCTGCCTGCCTGCCTGATTTCTTGAGCACCCAAGGCTGATCTCAGACATAACAAAGCCTTGTGACGCTCATCCTTGCTTAAGGCACCTGGGCAGGATGAGCATGTGGCATGCAGAAAGAACAATTCTGGTTCCAATGCGTTCGTCTCATAGTGTAGACCAGAGGTTCCCAAACTTTTGGGGCCAACAAACCACTCTTGCCCATCCTTTAAAATTCCTCCCAGGCTACCGTCAACTCCCCCTCCCACTGTCAGCATTCAAATTCCCAGCTATTGGGCATCCAATAGGGCAGCAGCAATCTGTCTCACAAGTTATTCCCCTGCCAGAATCTAACGCTATTGCCCGGAACCTTGAATACTGACACAGGGGTTTGTGGCTTTGCGGCAGTCCCAGTAGAGAAGAGGAAGTGGCTGTTCACCACTTCCCCTTCATGGATGGGCACTGCTGTGACATGGTGGACTAGATGAGGCTGGGATAAATGTGGCTCTGTTCACTGTTTGCGAACCACTTAATGTCATCTCAGAGATCAACAGTGGCTTGTGGGTTTACTGGTTTGGGAACCGCTGGTGTAGACAACAGCGGGATTACTGTAGATGCATTAAAATCAGGCATACCACAGTGAAACCTTCACTGTGAACACTTTTTAATGATGAAGATTTCAACATTTTACAGAGTGTGTACTACGTAGCATTAATAACCTGATCTTCAAAAATTAATGGCACTATTAGAATACTCTTTGTTATTTTTTTCCTGAAGAGGCTTAAAGGGAGTACTTTCTTGACCATGACCTGTGGCTCAAAATTACACAAAGGAATCATTTGGAACAAAATGTTGCCACTATCATATTTTCAGCAGATACCTTTCTTTGCAAGGTCTGGAGACATGCCATGGTTTCTTATTTGATCCCAAGTTATGGGGAATGAAAAAAAAAAATTGGCAGGAAAACTGGACCCCTTTTGCTAACTGCCCATTTCTGAATTGGGTGGTGTACACCAAGCAGAAATGTTGAAATGTGACAGGTTTGCTTGCATGTTATTGCCATAAAATAAATATGCAGCATAAAAATGTAGTGTGTGAACTTTGAAGTGAGAATGTAGACACAAAAGAATGGGCTCTTTGATGGATAAAAGACTTAGCATGCACTGAGTTATTGCATGAATGAATTACTAAAAATATATTAATAAGTAGGTAGGCAGCCCTAAAATTGTGTGTGTGTGTGTTTGTAATCTTCTGTATGTTGGCATTTCATTTATTAGACCAGTGTTATGGTTATTCACCCACTCACCTGGAGTGATTAGGTTGGCAAACCCAACACTCAAGCTGCCCCCATGACGTATAGTTAGATGTGGGCAGACAGGAGGGTTAGATCAAAAAAATGTTTCCGGGCTGGTATATTTCCTGTACTTACCTGCAGGAAGTGGATCTAGGGTGGATCTAGGTGTGGATCTAGGGTGGCTTTGTGTCCTATTTTACAGAGGACCTTCTTCTTTTGGAAGGTCTGTCAGAGATCTGTCCTCTGTTTGAAGGGCCGAGTCCAGATAGAGACAAAGAACCCATCAGAAGGTATAGCAAGCACGGGCCTTGAAGTTGTCCATCCACAGTTAGCACTGGAACGGCAGACTGAGCAGGCCCACAGGTCACCTGATCACAGTCTTCCCCACTATGGTGACATGTATTATATTGTATTTCTATATAAATGAGAGTTACCATTTCCAGTGAAGGCTGGTGGCTCCGATGTCTGTGGGTGGTGAATCTGCCCCTGGTTTCTGTCTGCGAAGCACCTTGGATAGCTCCTTTAGAGTTCTGACTGGTTCTGACTGAAACCTGGAGCAGATTCACCACCCCATGGACATCGGAGGCACCGGCTTCCACTGGACATTTCTTAGTTTGAATTTCTATGAATAAATTAACAGATGCACATTTTATGCACACCTTTTGTGCCCTCTTTTGTCCAGTCTTTTGGTGATGCATTTCCTTTATTTATTTATTTATTTATTTAGCGATGCATAAATGGCCATGGTAGCTGAATCAGTCCTTCAGAGCAATCCTGTCTTGAGCACTGAAAACTGGTCAGATCCCACACAGAATTCAAAGAGCGATCTGAATCTGTGTCACTTTCCTACGTGAGATCCCTTTCAGATAACCACAAGAACATGTCCTGTTAGCCTAAAGCCAGTGCATTGGCCTGGCTATGCTTCTTCCATCACACTCGAAGCCACTCTGAATAAGAAAATTACAGTTGTTCCTTAGCTCCATGGCCTTGTCATTCAGAAGCAATTCCTTGACAGGATATTTAACAGCGATATTTATTTGGAAGGAAGAGGGTGGGGGTAGAGGGCGGGAAGACAAACACTACTGCTGAACTGAGTAAGTGCCTCTACACAGTGATTTGTTGTTCTTTGTCACAGTCACTTCATAGAGGCATATATTTCAGATCCGTTTGTGTCTGTCTGGAAACACAAGATGGCACAGGCTGCTGGCTGCAGGCTGTGACAGTAGCAGGGCTTTGGGATGGTTGAGCTAATGCCCCAGTTCACACGTAACGACAACCCATGGATTGTTTAAACCCTGGGTTGTCAGGGCCATAGCCACTGCCTCCCACCTGCTCACTGCTTCGACTTTTCATTCAGTTTCTCAAACATGGATTCAAACTCATGGGTTGTTGGGGCTGTGTGGGAGTGCGTGTGGGAGAGCCCTGTCTCCCACCTACTTACAGCTTGCATCCAGTTTCTCAAACATGGGTTTGACTTTGATGTGACATCCAAACCCAGAAATCTGGGTTGTTGAGGGAGAAACTCAACCTGCAAGTTTGAACCTGTGTGGCTCTGACATTTCGTGGGTTAAACAACCCATGGATTGCCATTACGTGTGAACCAGGCCATAGTCTCACTACCCGTTTGCATGGACTACTAAAGATAACCAGTGGGCAAAATGGTGATGTGTGTATGTTGAAACGGAGAAGGAGTCTGTTGTCATAAGCAGAGCCAACACCTAAAGTTTCAAATGATTGTCCGTCATGTGGTAATTGTTATACAAAAGTCACTTGAATCCAACTTCTGTCTATTTTAAAATCAACCTAGCATTTAAATCCATAGTTGTTTATTTACCTATTTAATCCCATAGGAAGTTTGATCCTATGGCTCAAAAATAATTAAGAAAGCTTGTGGCACCTTAAAGATTGTCAGCGTTATGATTGTCCTAGGCATGTTTTGCTTGGAAGCACGCCCTAGAGTTTGATGAGGCTTACTCCCAAGCAGATATGCCTAGGGTTACAGTTACACAACACAGTCCTAACCATATTAATTCAGAAGTAAAAACCTATTGATTTCAATTGGGCCTACTTCTTAGTCAGTATGCTTAAGATTGCTGTCATACAGGGCAGTTCTAAGCATGTTTGTTCAGAAAAATAGTCCCATTGAGTTTAACTGAACTAGTAAGAATGCTTAGAATTAAAGTCTGTTAACATACTATGGGTTGGATCCAGATTTACCTATACCTAGAGTTGACCACTGAAATCAATGGGACTGGAATTTGTCATGACTAACTTAGGTCTATTGGTTTCAATGGGTTTTCTGTATGTATAACTAAATGTGGGTCCAATCCTCTGTCTCCAAAGGCTCCTGGCGGAAAACAAAACTTTTCTAGGGGCACAAATCCTACTCATGTTTAGACCGAAAAAAGGCCTACAACTCCAGCATCCCTCCAGCCAGCCATGCTGGCTGGGGCATGCTGGGAATTGTAGGACTCCTTTCTGTCTAGCCATGCATAGGATTGCACCCTAAAGCAATTTTAAAAAATAACATTTATGAAATGGGTTGATGATTAGCACTGTTTGAAATCAATGGCCAAATGAATCACATTTTAACAGTGTTCAGATCACATTGCCGCCACTGCAGAGCCTTTAGGCAGTGGCAATATTGGACATTTATTACTAATAGCACTCCAATGTTTATTTTATTTTTCTCATCCCCACAGTTAGGAGAGCTCATTTTTATATATAGGCTTGTGCATGCCTAGTTTATAATAACTGCCATTTTGGGTTTTTACCCCAAGAGACTTGCTGGAACTGGCATCATTTCTGGGACTGTAATAAGCTTCTGTCAGGTCCAATTTGTAATCTTGGATAGTTTTAGTACTAAAACAACACACCAGGATGCTGCACTTATTAATATTATCTGTCACTACTGGTATGCCTGGATTTTAATTTCTTGGTGGAGGCTCAGTCAAAGATGGCTCCTCTGAAAAACTGTGCAACTGAGTTCAGTGTCTCCAAGATACTTTCCATGGCCTAACATTTCCGATTCTCAGTATTGCTGATGATCCATTTTTGCCTGCGTCCCACTTGCTGTGTAGGCTGTTATTGCTAGCGCATTAAGAGAATGTTGAACTTCTAGGACAGCTGTGCTTTACTGAGAATGCTTCACTTATTCATGCCTGTAGCTGGTGCATGAAAAACAACCACCACACACACACACACAGAGGAATTTCCCTTTCTGATGCTCAACTGCAACACATGCCTGTGTGTGTGTGTGTGTGTGTGTATATATATATATATATATATTAATTTTTTTCCCGCACTCATCATCCCACTATGGCTTGATTTTACTTTTTGTCTCTGTGGACAAAGGTTTGTACATCAACTGTAGATGTATAGTTACTCTTTCCAAGTACCGATATATTATTAAAATATCTAATGCAATTGCCCTAACCTACAGCTCCTTAAGGTAAACAACTTGCCCATGATTCTAATATAACATTGGAAAGGTTGGTGGATGTATACATTCACTCTGCCACACATTTAAAAAAGGATCCTTGGCCATGGTACTGTGCTTAAAAGAAGGCCACATCTGTTTGTTTGTTTTTAAAATAAATCTAAGATGGTCTGTTGCTGTGATGTGATGTACACACTACCCTTGGCGGTTTTGCTTTCGTGTCTGTCTAGCAGTACGTCCTCTGTGTTATATGTCCAAATGTACACGTGTCAGAAAATACAGCTGAATGTTTTCTAGTTGTCTTTATTTCTATTAATTTTTACTGTCCCCCCAACCAATTAAACAAGGCAGCCAAAACAAAAACGTTGCCAACTTGGCCATTGCAATTGATTCCATTAAAAATAAAATTTCTAAGCATCACAGTTGTTGTGGCAGCAACAATGACATGAAACAAAACAAAACAAACACTTTTGTTCAGGTTTATGATATATCGGTATACCAGAAGTCCCCTTTATCAAACACTCATTTGCTTGACTCAGCTCTTGGCTTGAAGAAATAATCACCGCCGTTGTATTTTGGGCAGTTGTCTCTCCCCGCTCGGGGTCTTGTTACTCACCTTCTGTTTTTGCATAGGCTTAAATCAAGTGATGCTTATAAAAAAGCCTGGGGCAATAATCAAGATGGGGTTGTAGCCAGCCAGCCTGCACGAGTCATGGATGAACGAGAACAGATGGCCATCAGCGGTGGATTTATCCGCAGGTGAGGATGGTGGGTTGTTGTTGTTTCTGTCCTGTCTTTTTCTTCCTTCTTGCCTGTCACTGGCATACTAAGAGTGTTTCCATATGGTCCTAGAGAGAGTGTTTGTGTTGTTGTAACTATAGCTGATCCCCCAGATGGCAATGACCAAGTTAATTAGTCCAACTCTTTCAAAAATGTCCACTGACATTCCGTGCCTCTTTTGGGAACAGTTCTCTAAGGGCTCCTTCACACAGAGCTTTCATTTTGTGATTGAGACTGCTCCTTCACAGAAGTTTGCAGGCTCTTTATATGACACAGTGACCCTGCCATAGCCCTCCAGGGCATCCTCTGCAGTAAATGCCCTTTGTTCTGTTTTTAAATAGATCACAGTTAATGAGCTATCAAATTACCCCGTTGTGTTCCACTTCAGATTCCTCCATGAAAAGAGTTAAAGCGGCAAGAAGAGGAGCGAGATCAGTGAAAGATAACGGAAGACTCAGATATGGGGAGAAGGAGCGGGGAAGGGGAGGGGGGAAAGGAAGCGTGTGCAAAGGGAGTCAGTGGTGATCCTGCATTTGAAACGGAAGCAGAAAGCCCCGTTTTAAATGCAGGATCTTAGGCTGGTGTAGAGATGCCCAAAATCTTCAAAGCAGACCATAGGAACCCAAAATCAAAGGACTTGAAAACATAGGCCTGGGATCTCTACCATAGGGTCTTTGGGCGCCAATGTGCCCATGGGCACCTCTCTTGGCACTCAGCAGGTTTCTCACCCCTCCTGATTTTTTTAATTAACTCTTCATTTTTAAGGAGGTTCGCCTGCTGAAAAGTGAGGTGCTGCCCTCCAGCACCATCTTTATTTGCGTCCAAAAGTGCGGCTTTGTGTTTTGGCACTCAGGCCCCACCTCTGCCTTGTCCTTAGGTTCTTGAGCAAGTGACTTGTCTTTTTGTCCCTCCAGTTTGCCTTCTGGGAAATGAGTGCTTTGTGACTGGCCATGTCCAACATGGCAGCCATTTTATGAATGGACAAGGCCCCCATGGCAGCCATTTTGTGAAAGTACCCATAACACTCCCAACATTTGAAATGTGCCCACAGACACCCCCCCCCAAAATGTGGACCCTTGACATATGCTTTTCATCATTTTCCCCCAAGAGACCTGGGGGGCAACCACTGCCCCTCCAGCCATCCTTGCCTTTCACCGTAAATCCTGATCTGAGTTGTGGGAGCAACTGCCTGCTTTGCAGAATCCAGTCCCCCCCCCCCCCCGCACACGCACCTTTGGGGTTGTGGAGGGGGTGCTCAATCATTGCAGAACCACTCAGATTATAGTCATTCGAAGTTAGATTGAATTGGATGGTACTGGGACTATCTCAGAGCTCCACTGGCAGTCTATCATGGCCCAACCAGATGTGCAGGGTGCATGGTTCCCCCTGCAAAGTTGTGGGTTGTCCCTTACAACCATTTGGCAAGGAGGGGAAGTACAGGAAGTCACAGCAAACTCTGTAGAACACATGGTTTGCTGGTGGCAGTGGTGGTGGTGGTGGTGGCATTGCCTACATCAGGAGACTAATTCTTAGTTTTAACTTTGTATATTGATCACTGGATAGCCAGTGTGGTGTAGTGGTTAGAGTGTTGGACTAGGACTGAGGAGATCCAGGTTCTAGTTCCCACTCAGCCATGAAGCTCACTGGGTGACTTTGGGCCAGTCACTGATTCTCAGCCTAACCTACCTCACAGGGTTGTTGTGGGGATAAAATGGACAGGAGGAGGACCATGTAAGCCATCTTGGGTTCCTTGCAAGAGGAAAAAGTGGTTGGATATAAATGTGATAATACATATAAATACATAAATAAATAATCATAAGGGTAATAATCATAATAAATTGAAAAATACATTGTATATCCAAACATCAGACTATATTCACAAAGACTACAGATGTACTGCATCCTGAACTCTGTCATTCCAATATAACATAAACAAGGCCACTTCTCTGTGAATGAGTTAGTTTGGCACCTCCCTTCTCTAGCTATATAATATTTGTTAATTTTGTCACACAGCCCATATTCCAAATTCGTATGCGGCATTCATCACTGGGAGAAGAATTAATCTTCCACCTATAACTAGTAGACACACGTGCTGCTCTCCCATTTCACTATCTTCTCATTCAGCTAAACCCTTAACGTAACCAAAGAATATAACTAACAGATCCAATAGTAGATCATAACCTATAATTTTCTTAATTCTGCTTATAAAAGCTCCAAACAATTCATAGAATCATAGAATCGTAGGGTTGGAAGGGGCCTATAAGATCATCGAGTCCAACCCCCTGCTCAATGCAGGAATCCAAGTCAGAGCATCTCTGACAGATGGCTGTCCAGCCTCGTCTTGAACGCCTCCAGTGTGGGAGAGCCCACCACCTCCCTACGTAATTACAGTCTTGGGACATGACACAAAAAAATAAATTCACTGTAATAGAATCATATCACCAACATTTATCTTTCACTTGTATCTAATTTTTCCAACTCTGGAAGGTGTTAAATGGTATCTGAAAATTACTTTATAAAAGCTCTCCTTACAATTCATACATAAAGTAGATTGTGGATTGTATTTCCAAATCCAGTCCTGTACCTCCTATGTGATACTACTCCCTAAATCAGAGGTCTCCAACCTTTTTAGCCTTTGGGCCCCATCACAATTTGACTGCTGTAGGAGGATGGGGGGCCCAATCACAAAAATGTTAGGAGTGTCCCTGTATCTCTCTGTGTGTGCATGAATGTACTCCCTGTGTGTATGCTATCCACTCTGGCTTATTTCTGTGCTCTTCTCTCTCTCTCTCTCTTTCCTTCCTTCTCTCTCTCTGGCTCCCCTTCCTTCCTTTCTCTTGCTTTCTGACTCCTCTCTCTCTGGTTCTCCTTCCTTCCTTCCTTCCTTCCTTCCTTCTTCTCTCTCTCTCTCTCTCTCCCCCCCCCCTCCCTGGATCCTCTTTTTTGCTTCCTATACTAGCCAATAGAATTATCTCCATTGGTTTTTATAGGGAGTGAACCACACACTCACCCTTGCCGAAAAACACTGGAGGGAAGAGAAGCTCACCTCTACCAAAAACTGTGTTGCCCTTGGTGGAGGCTGCACTTTGCCCCCCCCCCCCAGCTGTTTTTCACCAGGGGAGCTTTTTCCCTCTTTGTAAATGCCAATGCCACAATCTGCATTGACTTGTGTAGGAAGCAAAACAGACCCTCTGCTGAGAATCGGCCGGAGGGGGGCAAGCCCCCCCCGACCAAGAACACTGTTTCCCCAACCTGCAACAGTTCCCCAACCCTGCTTTAATAGTGTTGACTAGCTGAAGACCCTTTTTAGCTGTTCTGATACTTTAACTGGTGCTGTTTTTCATTGTGTATTTTCTCAAATTTTTCTGCTGCTTTTATTGTTCTATTGTTTTTGTTGTTACTTGTTGCTTTTATTTTTGTTTTCAACTTTGGGTGAAATCCAACTAGTGTTTGTCTACCTGCAGCCCACAACACCTCCAGGATTTTATAAATAAATGAATCTGAACATTCACATTTTAAAGAATAGCAAATTGTATACAACAGCATACTTAAAACCAGTTACCACAAAGGAAAAATCATCCAATAGACAAGTATTATTCTCTTTATTTCTAAGATGTTTAATTTGTTAATTGTTAATGATTAACACATTATTATTGTTATTTCATTATTTTAAGAATGTATATACTGCACTTTGATATAGATATTTCCAGGATGTCTGACAAATGAGCAGTGTCATGGTTTAACAGTAAGAAGGGAACAAGCATGTTCCTTTGAACGGGCAAAGAGGCCCAACAATTTTGAATGGATGTGTGGCCCTATGCTATGGTTCAGTCCACTGTTACTCCTTATTCCCCTGCAGGGTAACAAATGATGCCCGAGAAGGTGAGATGGATGAAAACCTGGAACAGGTCAGCGGCATCATTGGAAATCTCCGTCACATGGCCCTGGATATGGGCAATGAGATTGACACACAGAACAGCCAAATTGACAGGATCATGGAGAAGGTAAGGGCTGACCTGCCATTTGCATCCGATATTCCTTGTATGATAATAAGTTATTTTGTAACAAAAAAGTTGGTATAAATGTCAAAAAAAAAAGAAGAAAAATACTGTTTAGTTTTTGGCAGGGATTAATGCAATTCACATCATTTCAATTTGATTATTTTACTTAAACGTACACAGGCTTAGTTGCAGTGGGGCAGGAGGACCAGGGGGTCCTCTGTAAAGTAGGAGATGTGGCCAACCTATCCTCAGCCCTCCCCACAATAAGTGACCCTGCCTTCTTTCCTTCCCAAAAAGTCGGGTTGTTGATCTTTTGTTTTGCTTGAGAAGTGGGTGGAGTAGAGAAGGTTGGTTGATGGCAGGAGTGGGAGCAAATGTCATTGCAAGCCAGATCTGAATTTGAAGGGGAACTGGGCCTGACTAGGGCAACCGTATCTCCTACTTTACAGAGGACAGTCCTCTATTGGAAGCGCTGCCAGTCCTCTATTTGAAGATGTCTTCTATGTCAAGGGCTATCTAGTCGAAGTCCTGTTTAAAGATAAGGAACCCTAAGAAGGGAGAGTGAGCTTAGGGGCCTAGAAGTTGCCCATCCATAGTTAGCACTTGGACAACTGACTGAGGAGGCACACAGGAGGTCACCTGGTCATAGTCTTCCCCCGGATGGTGAGATGTATTGTATTTCTATTTAACATAAATTATAGTAATTATTTCCAAATTGGCAATTATACATATAGGGGCTGTTCACACAACACACTAACCCACACTCAGTGGTTGAGTGTGGGTTGTTTTCAACCATGGGTTGTTTGTTGAACTGTGGGTTAGCGTGTTGTCTGAACACAACATGTCTTCCGTAGGGTCGGTTATCGTGTTGTCTGAATGCAGTCAGGGTGGCTTGCTACCCATGCACTGTGGCCTGTTAACATCCTGAACAACCCAACAACAAACCGTGGGTTCTCAAGGTGGCTTGTTGGAGAAAATAAGCCACACTGCATGGTTAACAAGCCACCCTGGCTGCGTTTAGACAACATGCTAACCCACAGTTCAACAAACAACCCACAGTTCAAAACAACCCACACTCAACCACTGAGTGTGGGTTAGCGTGTTGTGTGAACAGCAAAATACATTAGCATAAGCAAATTGTATGCAGGTCAGTGTCCTCTTTTGGGGGGTGGGGGGTGATGCATTGCCTCTTTTTTTTTCCAATGTGCAAGTGGCCGCCTTAGGCCTGATGCGCAAAGGGATGGGGCTTTTCAAACTGGGGGAACTTGAACTCCTAAATCCTGCAGTTAGAACTTCCACCCCATCACTAATTCTTAGGACAGTGCTGTAGTGATGTGTACTCTAGATCCTAACCAAGAGGAGGCTAGACAGTTTGGGACAGGGCACACTGTTGCCCTCATGTCACTCTACCTCACACACTGGCAACAGGACTGTGTCCAGCTAGAGTGGTTGCAGAGGGAAGAACTTTCTGATCTAAATCATGAGTTGCACATTGCAAAAAGAGGGGGCTAAGGCCAGTACAGCGGGAGTAGTGATGGTGATAGGCAGGGGGCGGGGGTTTTGTGCCATGCACTAGCACTCCCCACTCCGTGCTGGTATTGCCTGGATTGCAACATCAAGCTGAACTAGGGATGTGCGACACTCACTTACCTTTTCGCGGATTGATTCACGGGGGGGGGGAGTGCTCCGTCCCTCCCCCCAGAATCCTTGATGGGGGGGGAGGTGATCCGGTCCTCCCCGCCGGAATCCTGCCCAGCCGGCTCTGCTCCACGGTGGATCCGCAGAGCAGCCGGCCAGGGCCGTCCGCAGCCGGATTTCCGGCCGCGGATGGGCTGGTGCGGACGCAAATGGCGGCCGCCGTAGCGGCCGCCATTTCTGTCCAGCCAGGCTGCTGTGATAGGCTACGTAAGTATTTACGTAGCTACCCCCCAAAAAAACAGCGTACGCAAATGGCAGCGGCTATGGCGGCCGCCATTTGCGTTCCCTATTTTTCGCCGTTCTAGCCTATGTAAATATTTACGTAGCTAGAACGGCAAAAAATAAAGGAACGCAAATAGCGCCCACTACGCTATTTGTGTTCCCCTTTTTTTTCGCCGTAATAGCCTACGTAAATATTTACATAGGCTAGAAAAGCGAAAAATAGGGAACGCAAATGGCGGCCACCGTAGCCACCATTTGCGTACGCCGTTTTTTAAATTATTATTATCATTGGCTTGCCGTGATAGGCTACGTAAGTACTTATGTAGCCTATCACGGCAAAGACCAGGACGACAATAGCAGCCGCGGCAGCCGGTCGAAAGACCAGCCGCCGCCGGACTCACTGTCGGAGCCGCCGCCATCCGGAACATCCACCCCAGGTAAGCCTCGTCCCAGGGGGAATCCGTGGGGGAGCTGGGGGGCAGACCGTTCTGCCATGGGTTTTGGGGGGCTGAATGCACTGGCATTCAGCCTCACCGAGATCCGTGGCAGAATTCTCCGCCATCCCTAAGCTGAACACGCCGCGGATAACTGCGGTTTGGACTGCTGTTCTTCTGCTGCATATCTTCCACAATTACATTTCTTTTCTTTTTACTTGCCCCCTTCCTCTCGTTCTCCCATTCAGGCTGTTTCCAACAAAAGCAGGATCGATGATGCCAATCTACGTGCAACAAAGATGCTGGGCAGCGGTTAGGTGCAATGAAGTGCAGATTCTTCTTAACACTGTCCTCAAGGACAGCACTGTCATGCTTTTCTCATGGTATTGACCAACTAGGTTTGCACACATGCACATATCAACCCCTCTTCTGCTCTCCATTGTAAATGTTGTCCTGTGTAGGTTGTCAGCTTTCCAAAAATGATACTTGTAAATTTATTTTTATTTTCCAGATCTCTTTCTTTCCAAAGGTTGTATATAGTACTGATTTGATGGCTATAGCTCATGACAATGTTCAGTTTCATTCGTTGAGGTTTTTTCCCTTCCTCCCTCCCTCCCCCCCTCCCTCCCTCCCCCCCCCCTTTCTTTCTCGTCTGTCTGTTTTTGGTTGGTGGTGGGTTTGTTTTTTTTAAAATTTATGATGTTTTTGCTGAATGACAAAAAATGTAGGAATGCTCAACGTGCTGTTAAACTTTTAACTATACAGTATTGTTCTTGTAAAACTGTTAACATTCCACAGAGCTACTCCCAGAAGTCTTTTCTTCGGGGGTCATGTTGTTTAAGCACTTACGGATTCAATGTTCTCTCGGTTCTTCATTGCTGTCATCGGTTGTTATGAGTTCATGATTAAACAATGTGGAATTATATAACTTATAACAAGCATTGCACTAAAACAGAAAAAAGTGACGTGATTTATGCATTTATTGCATGAGAAATACTTTTAGACTCCTTAACTTAAGTGAGACCTTTCCATGGCAGTAGCAACATCAACAATGACAAAAGAAAACAAAAAAAATTAGCATGCTCGGTATTGGGACACTGTCAGGACTATGTTATACCAGCAAGTTTGCAGTAGTGCCACTTTATTTCTTCGTGTGTGTGTGTGTGTGTGTGTGTGTGTATGTATGTATGTATGTGTGTGTATATATATATATATATATATATATATATATATATATATATATATATAAATATATACAGTTATGAGTCATGTTCTTTCCTTTCCTTTTTTCTAATTTTAATTTCAAAAGAGATGGATTTGGCACTCATCATTTAACCATTGCCAGCAGATTAAACGTTTGGCTGAAAGTTATGTCAAGGACACACACACACGAAGCATCAACAAATAAGAAATCAGTGTAATATATAGAGTTTGTCTGCTGCTTTCGAAGACTGTCTTTTTTGGGGGGAGGGGATGGCTACCATATGAAATGTTGCAGAAACATGTAATTTTTATAAGGCGCTCTCTCTCTCTCTCTCTCTCTTCCCCCCTACCCTTCTCTCCCCCTATGTGGTTTGTTATTGGTACAGTTCTCTGTTGCTTACCTAGAGCTATGCACACCAAAATCACTGCAATGTTTAGTAGCTGTTATTAATTAAAAATAAAATGAAATAAAAATATCCTACATGAATGAAATCTAGATAAAACTGTGAGATTAAATATAGTTGCCGCATGTAATATGAAATTCCTTCTTGTCTCCTGTCAATTTGTGACGTGATTGACATTTTGTAGCTAGTTTAAAAAATATTAAAAATTATAGACCACAGACTTTCCAAGGCTTTTTTTTTAATCCATGAGTTGGCTCTTGGTCACTCATACCTTCTTACTTCCCACCCCCTGGGAAGAAAAGAATTCAGTAACATGCAGCGTAGACCACATGCTTCTTACGTTGAGAGGGACTGTGGCTCAGTGGCAGAGCACATGCTGAGCATTCGGAGGGGTCCCAGGTTTGATCCCCGGCATTTCCAGGAAGGGCTGGAAAAACTCCTGCCTGAAACCCTGGAGAGCCACTGCCAGTCCATTGACAATACTGGTCTAGATGGACCAAGGGTCTGACGCAGTATGAGGCAATTCTTTCTGTTCCTATGACCTGCAGCCTTCCGTTTAATAAAAGGTTTGCATTTGGGACCAGTAGTATAAATAGGCTTTGTTGTTGTTGTTCAGTCGTTAAGTCGTGTCCGACTCTTCGTGACCCCATGGACCATAGCACGCCAGGCCTTCCTGTCCTCCGCTCTCTCCCGGAGTGTACTCAAGTCCATATTCATTGCATCGGTAATGCTATCTAGCCATCTCATCCTCTGCCGTCCCCTTCTCCTTTTGCCTTCAATCTTTCCCAGAATCAGGGTCTTTTCCAGGGAGTTTTCTCTTCGCATTAGGTGGCCAAAATATTTGAGCTTCAGCTTCAGTATCTGTCCTTCCAGTGAGTGGTCAGGGTTGATTTCCTTTTACGTTTGACTGATTTGACCTCCTTGCAGTCCAGGGGACTCGTAAGAGTCTTCTCCAGCACCACAGTTCGAAGGCATCAATTCTTCGGCGCTCAGCCTTCCTTATAGTCCAGCTCTCACAGCCATACGTTGCTGCTGGGAAACCATAGCTTTGATTATGCGGACCTTTGTCGACAAGGTGATGTCTCTGCTTCCTACTATGCTTTCTAGGTTTGCCATAGCTTTCCTCCCAAGGAGTAAGTGTCTTTTAATTTCATGGCTACAGTCACCGTCTGCGGTGATCTTGGAGCTCAAGAAAGTAAAATCTGTCACTGCTTCCATTTCTTCCCCTTCTATATGCCAGGAAGCGATGGGGCCAGATGCCATGATCTTAGTTTTTTTAATGTTGAGTTTCAAACCAGCTTTTGCACTCTCCACTTTCACCCTCAACAAGAGGTTCTTTAGATCCTCTTCGCTTTCTGCCATTAGGGTGGTATCGTCTGTGTAACTGAGGTTGTTGATAATTCTCCCAGCAATCTTAATTCCAACCTGTGATTCACCCAACCCGGCATTTCTCATGATGTACTCTGCATATAAATTAAATAAGCAGGGTGACAATATACAGCCTTGTCGTACTCCTTTCCCAATTTTGAACCAATCGGTTGTTCCATGTCCTGTTCTTACTGTTGCTTCTTGACCCTCGTACAGGTTTCTCAGGAGACAGGTAAGGTGGTCTGGTACTCCCATCTCTTTCAGAATTTGCCACAGTTTGTTGTGATCCACACAATCAAACGCTTCAGCATAGTCAATGAAGCAGAATTAGACGTTTTTCTGGAATTCTCTTGCTTTCTCCATAATCCAGCGAATGTTGGTGATTTGATGTCTAGTTCCTCTGCCTCTTCGGAACCCAGCTTGTACTTACGGTAGTTCTCAGTTCACATACTGCTGAAGCCTAGCTTGTAGGATTTTGAGCATAACCTTGCTGGCATGTGAAATGGCCGCAGTTGTGCGGTAGTTTGAACACTCTTTGGCATTGCCCTTCTTTGGAATTGGAATGTAAACGGACCTTTTCCAGTCTTGTGGCCACTGTTGAGTGTTCCAAATTTGTTGGCATATTGAGTGCAGCACTTTAAAAGCATCATCTTTTAGGATTTTAAATAGCTCAGCTGGAATACTGTCATCTCCGCTAGCTTTGTTGTTAGGAATGCTTCCTAAGGCCCACGTGACTTCACCCTCTAGGATGTCCGGCTCAAGTTCAGTGACCGCACTATCATGGCTATCAGGGACATTCAGATCTTTCCTGTATAGTTCTTCTGTGTATTCTTGCCACCTCTTCTTAATCTCATCTGCTTCTGTTAGGTCCCTGCCTTCTTTGTCCTTTATCATGCCTGTCTTTGCACAAAACGTTCCCTTGAGATCTCCGATTTTCTTGAAGAGATCTCTAGTCTTTCCCATTCTGTTGTTTTCCTCGATTTCTTTGCATTGTTCATTTAAGAAGGCCTTCTTGTCTCTCCTTGCTATTCTCTGGAACTCTGCATTCAGTTGGATATATCTTCCCCTTTCTCCCTTGCTTTTCACTTCCCTTCTTTCCTCAGCTACTTGTAAAGCCTCATCAGACAGCCACTTTGCTTTCTTGCATTTCTTTTTCTTTGGGATGGATTGAGTTGCTGCCTCCTGAACAATGTTACGGACCTCCGTCCATAGTTCCTCAGGCACTCTGTCTATCAGGTCTAATCCCTGAAATCTATTTGTCACCTCCAGTGTATATTCATAAGGGATATGATTTAGGTCATACCTGAATGGTTTAGTGGTTTTCCCTACATTCTTCAATTTAAGCCGAAATTTTGCAATAAGATGCTCATGATCTGAGCCACAGTCAGCTCCAGGTCTTGTTTTTACTGACTGTATAGAGCTTCTCCATCTTTGGCTTCAAAGTACATAATCAATCTGATTTCAATATTGATTGACCATCTCGTGATGTTCATGTGTAGAGTCGCCTCCTGTGCTGTTGGAAAACAGTGTTTGCTATGATCAGCGTGTTCTCTTGGCAAAACTCTATTAGCCTTTGTCCTGCTTCATTTTGTACACCAAGGCCATGCTTGCCTGTTACCCCGGTGATTTCTTGACTTCCTACTTTAGCATTCCAATCCTATGATGAAAAGGACATCTTTTTTTGGTGTTAGTTCTAGAAGGTGTTGTAGGTCTTCATAGAACCAATCAACTTCTGCATCTTCAGCCTCAGTGGTTGGGGCATAGACTTGAATTACTGTGATGTTGAGTGGTTTGCCTTGGATTCATACTGAGATCATTCTATTGTTTCTGAGATTGTACCCCAGTACTGCTTTTCCCACCCTTTGGTTGACTATGAGTGCTACTCCATTTCTTCTAGGGGATTCTTGCCCACAGTAGTAGATATAATGGTCACCTGAATTAAATTCGCCCATGCGTGTCCATTTTAGTTCACTGATTCCCAAGATGTCGATGTTCAGTCTTGCCATCTCATGTTTGACCACCTCCAGCTTACCTTGATTCATTGACCTTACATTCCAGGTTCCTAAACAATATTGTTCTTTACAGCATCTGACTTTCTTTTCACCACCAGACACATCCACAGCTGAGTGTCCTTTCGGCTTTGGCCCAGCTGCTTCACTCTTTCTGGCGCTACTTGGAAATTCCCTCTGCTCTTCCCCAGTAGTATATTGGACACCTTCTGACCTGAGGGGCTCATCTTCCAGCATCATATTTTTTAGCCTTGTGATACGTTCCATGGGGTTTTCTTGGCAAGAATACTGGAGTGGGTTGCTATTTCCTTCTCCAGTGGACCACATTTTGTCAGAACTGTCTGCTATGACCTGTCCGTCTTGGGTGGCCCTGCACGGCATAGCTTATGGCTTCACTGAGTTACGCAAGCCCTTTCGCTACAACAAGGCAGTGATCCATGAAGGGGTAAATAGGCTTAATACTGAGTATTCCATCTAGTGTCGTTGTTTTAAAGTACGCTGATTTAGAATCATAGAATAGTAGGGTTGGAAGGGGCCTACAAGGCCATCGAGTCCTAATGACTTGGGGAAGACATTTAGTTTTATAAGGGTATGACAGCCCACAATGGGGTGGGAGCGCCCCCAAATGACAAGGAACAAAGAGCATAATGCTTGGGATTCGGGTGGGGGGAATTCTGGAGGAATTCTGATATCTGCAGGCTCAGAAATAAACTTCAGGGCATTCTGATATCTGCAGGCTTAGAAATAAACTTCAGGGCATAATGCACATAGGACAGATGCTTTAGCACACAGAAGCAGGGTGGGGACACCAAAAATAGCTCAGTGCATGAATTGTTTGGCACTTTGGGGCAGCATGCTAAGGGGCCAAACTAGACAAGAACCCAGGAGAGGACTTTTGTTTTTACTTATTGCAGCTGTGGGGAACTCCAGATTTGACTGAAGCAGTGGGGCAGAGGGAAGGAATGCTTCACCCTTTCCCTGCAGGCTGTTTTCCCCACCTAAACCACCCTTTCCAAGCGTTTTTTTTTCCTCCCTGCACAGGAAAAGATGCTAGGTCTGCGTATCTTTTCCCTTATGGGGAGAAATACAGCTGGGAGGGTGGGGAGGGTGGTTATCTTAGGACAGGGGTGTTGAACCTCTTTCAGCCTGAGGGCCAAATTCCATTTTGGAGAAGCTCTCGGGGGGCATATTTCGGTGCTGAGGCTCCAAACGCCAACGTATTTTAGCCTAAGGCCAGATCTACACCTCGTGTTGTATCAGCATCATCCCATCATGGTGACGCTATATCCCCCTTGCACATTTATATCTCATAGTGCATACAGTGATATTTGCTGAAGATAATATGGAATAAAAAGTGGGAAATAACACCAGAAAAGCAGTATTTGGAATGCATAAGGCACCTCAACAGTTCTCAGTGCACTTCAATACCGATAAAAAGCACTAGCGTGAATCTAACCTGAGTGTTGGGAGAGGTATTTCAGCCTTTTAGAATGGAGAAAAAAAAATGCATAAAAGCCAGGAAACCACTAAATGATCAGTGGCTACAGGAAAGGGGAAGGGAGTGTGGCCATCTGAGGTACTCAAAGAGACAGATTGGGACCCCCGGGCTTGAAGTTCTGTACCCCTCTTTTACCAGATAACCCATAGGGAATGCACACACCCCTCCGCCATTCCTCTGATCAATTTCAGAGACCCTTGCAGCTGCATTAAAGTAAGACTGTAAAGAAGAGAAACAGGTTCTCAGGATGCAAGATAGAATTTATTGTAAAAAGCTTCTTACTATAAATTCTGTCTTGCATCCAGAGGACCTATTTCTCTTCTTTGTGATCTACTTTGGATGCTCACCTCCTTCTGTTTTCTTGCATTAAAGTAACAAGCCCATCAGGAAACTCCTGTTGTCCCCATGTCACATCAAGTTTGGCCATAATATGTTCATGTTTGGGAGGTGACTCTGTATGTTCCTAGAATGCTTTGCAATGTCAGCAAAAGAAGGGAAAGGTGCTGGGGACTAAATCCCATCTCATGGGGGTTCTCGAATGACCAGGGTGACCAGATGGGACATAGGGCTGGTTTCCATTGAACGGTTCTGTAGAGATGGGGTGAAAAAGGTTGCAGTGAGTTGAAATTGAGAAGCCAACAAAGGTTTGCAAGACCATGAGTTCAGTCCAACTGTCACCCTGGTTAAGTGGCCATGCATGCAAACAATAGTGGGGCTGTTAATTCTGCTGGATGGTGTAGGAGACAGGAACCTATAAATTACCCAAGATGGATTATCAGTCAGAAAAACGGTGTAATAGATACACCTTCAGATGCCTTGTTTATCTAGACAGAAGGTGCCTTAAGATCACAACATCCATCCCTTGACTGTATGAAGAAGGCCCGAGTTATCTAAATTAACATTTCTAACTATTCCCAGAAAACTAAATACTGACCACGCCCAAAGGGCAATATTAACAAGGTTGTTTAAGTACAAGATGGGCTACTTGGCTAGACAAACCTAGATACTTTATTGTAGGGGTAAGCAACCTTTGGGGGCCTAAAAGCACTTTGTCAATTCAAGAAACTGTCCTGGGCACTACCACAAAATGATTGTCATGGGAGGTGTGACTGATGCCAAAGGACTAGTAACCTGCTCAAAAGAGTACAAGGCAAGGTGGGGTCTGAACCGCAACACACAAAGCAACTCCTTTGAACCCAATTTTCAGTGCCAACAGGAATGTATTTCACAGAAGGCAAACTCTTTTTCTCTCCCTCCACCCTTGCCAGCAAACACGTCCTCCCATTTCTTTTTCTCTCTTACTCTAGATTACCATGCGTAGGCTCACTGTCTGTCTCTGTCTCGCACAAACAGACCAGCCACCTTGGTGGGCATCAGGAAAGGTGCCCAGTACTCATTGGTTCCTGCAGGCACCACACTGCCTACCTCTGATCTATTGGATGGTCCCGTCTAAGATTCTACCGCCTTCCAGGGTTCACCACTAGCAATCACACCAACACTAGCAATCATCCCATTTCTGTTCTCCCAGCAGCTGGGGGGAAATGCTTCCACTATTTGGCTTCTGATATTCAAGTATATACTGGTTCATGCTGAGGGGTTTCTTTTCATACTGCTGTAGTTGCAAACCTGGAAGGGAGGGTTGGTCTGTCTACAGCACCAAAAGCCATCTCCAGTGTCACAATAGGATTCAATGGCCAGTCCGATCAGCTTCTGTACATGGAATGGGGATGCATTTGTTCATTGCCTCAGGCACCAAAATCTTTTGAGCCAACGCTGAGTTTCGAGGAGGGATTTCAAGGATGTAAGAGAGGTGGACCCGTGCAGGTGTTCTGGGAAGCAGTTCCAAACATATGGAGTCATCGGGGAGAAAGGGAGGGGTCCTTAAAAGGATCAGGAGACTTCTCCATAAATTATTACATCCCTCCTGCGCCTGAGCAGCAGAAGACCATGCATCAAGGTAAAGCCAGTAAAGGGCAGTCCATTCCATCTGGACTAAAAGGGTTATCTGGACAAAATATGTCATAACCTTACCTTCATGGTAAGGCAGTCCATAATGAACAAGTCCCATCTCCCCACCCCACCACCATTTCACTCCCTCAAACCTGTGGTCCTCCAAATGTTATTGGACTCCAACTCCCATCAGGCCCCAGCCATCATGGCCAATGGTCAGGGAAGATGAGAGTTGTAATCCAACAACATCTGGAAGGCACCATGTTCCCCACCCCTGCCTCAAAAGGTGGATCTTTCTTTATGCTATATTCTAAGAGTATCAAGAAAGAAGTTGCATCTTGGCTAACGATGAGGCAAATGAAGTGCGACACAGGCAGCATACTTCAATGGCCACGTGAAGGCATGTGCTATTGTAGTAACCCACAATATCTCTGCATTAGATAGGAGGAGTGGGCAGGTTCAGTCTTTTCCGACAGTGTGATTCCCATCCATATTTGCAATAACAAAGAAAAGAAACAACATCAGAGATCAAATTTAAATGTATACTGAAATAAAAGAAATGATTCTCATTGATACACAGAACAGTAATACACAGTCAAGTGATAGTAATACTCTTGATATTATTGACAGCCTGGTTGCTATTGCTCCATAGCAGCAAAGAAGTCAGTTTCTTTCAGCTATTAACAGGGTGCACAGAAGAAAAAAACACACAATGACCTCACAGTCCGTTTATAGTTGTTGCAGTGTTGTTGTGCAGGGATCTAAATCTTCATTCTTAGTTCCTTGTATCCTAAAAACAAGCAAAGCAGGCCTGTGAATAACATAGAGTCTGAGGGCCTTCCCTCTGGAGCAGCTTTCTCTTCTTGAACAAGGCTGGACTGCTGGAATCTTCTCTTTACATAGGTAATTCAAATATATTTATCTAGCAATATTTAACTATATCTTCTAATATAGGCAAATACATATTTTACAATATTACAAAATTATGACTCTGCTATTAAAGCCTATAGTAATCCCACCAACACAATGTCTAACCATTCCCACAAGTAATCTTTGAACCCTAATTAATAATTTGGTCCCAACACAAACCTAAAAACAAGCAAAGCAGGCCTGTGAACAACACAGAGTCTGAGGGCCTTCTCTCTGGAGCAGCTTTCTCTTTTTGAGCAAAGCTGGACTGCTGGGATCTTCTCAAAGAAGCCAGCCCACCCAGAAGAGCACTTACTGAGCATGTTCCAATACCTGGTTCTAGAAAGGGGTGGGGGTAATAACCCCATCCAGTGCCAGCAAACATAGGCATGGTAGATTTACCATCCTTTTCACAATGCTGGGAGCATCAATTGAAGCACGGGTTAGACTAAGGGCTTCATCACACGGCGCTTTTATCCTGCAATTGAGATTGCTCCTTCGTGGAAGATTCAGCTATTGGGCGGTATAGAAATGAAATAAATATTTTTTTAAAAAAAAAGAGATTGTGGGCTCTTTACACGACACCGTGATCATTCAAGGCATCTCCTCCACTAAATGCCCTTCGTTCCGTTTTTAAATAGATCGCAGACAATGAGCTATCGGATTACCCCGTTGTGTTCCGCTTGAGTTCCATCCCTGAAAAGAGGAAAAGCAGCAAGATGAGGAATGAGATCAGTGAACGATAACGGAAGACTCAGATACAGGGAAAAGGGGGGGGAGGGGGAAAGGAAGCACGTAAAAAAGGGAGTTGTTGTGATCCTGCATTTAAAACGGAAGCAAGAAAGCCCCGTTTTAAATGCAGGATTTTAGGCTGGTGTAGAAATGCCATATGATTGCTGTCTCCTCAGGCATTCTGTTGTTTTTCAGAAGGAGACATTTGGAACAGCTTGTCTGGCATTTATTAAGAGAGGGGAGATTATATATATGTATGTATGTATGTGACGTGTATATATATATATATATATATATATATATATATGGCAGGACATGGGTGCAAACCTTCCCAGCTGAGAGGATTCAGAAAAGTTCTTTTCAAATGGTCATACTGGTTAACTAGGCTCAAACAGAAATACACATTATCCAGCACCACAGTAGACGTCTGAAGGGCAATTAGAAGCAGAAGTAATCAGAAGTGGTTGGAAGAGCATCATTTCCCTGTTGGGGTACCCTCTGGGAAAATTAGAGGGAGAAGAATTAGTCATCTATGGGAACTGACTCATAAAAACATGGCTAATACGCTGAATGATGCAATAACAAGCAAAGTGAACAGGACACAGCTATGAATGTATTAAATCTGTTGGTAACGATCAAGCTGCTACCAATATTTTAGAAATTCACCAAAGGCCAGGGAACTTTCCATTTGAGCATTCAGTGTGCACATTTGAAATTTAAGCTTACTTTTATTCTGAAATACTTCAGACTTCTGTTATATAATCCTGTTTTCCCAGACTTCAGGGCGGGAGCGGGGAGGGCGTTAGCTACTGCGGCATCCCTTACAGTGTTGCCCATGGAGCACAAAAAATGTTTGCTTCTGAAATTCAGAAGTCTTCTGCAATTGAAAGTGGAAGGAAAGTATTGCAAAGGGTTTAAAAGTGGTGAGTCAGAGAACACTGGGATCTGTCCACAGGGGAATAGACACCACTGGTGGACCAGATGTTCCCTCCTCCCTGCACTCCCCCCCCCACTCACACCACTAAATCTCCAGAGGGTTGCGGGAACTGAATGGAGCAGATTTGGGGACATCGAAGAGCGCATGGGAAGGAGAGTAAGAGGAAGTCCTGTTGCCCAAGCAGAAGTCCTTTCACACGATGTTAGATGTCATCCATTGAGAAAGGAAATACAAATTTTGAATTTGGACTTGTATACATAGAAGTGACTCCAGGCACAAAAATAAGGATGCTTCTGAGATTCTCTGGTTTTCTTCCTGGATTTTGGAGTTCTAAGGCTGCAATCCTACATGCACTTACCTGGGCATATCTCCCACTGAACTCAGTGGGGCCTACTTCTGAGTAAGTAGGTTTAAGATTGCGCTGTAAATTATCTGATCTTGTTTCCAAAGCAGAACCAGTGCATTAGGAGTTTCTAATCTTTCTTTTTTTTTTTACAAAATGCTGTCAGTTTTGCACAGCTTTCAGTCCCTCCTTTCCCCCCCTGCTACCTTACCCATGAGCGTACGTGCACTGAGAAAACACGACAAAAATGCAGTCTTGATGTGATTGCACATGCATTTGCATCAGGGTTCATTTTTTGCTTCTGTGTTTTCCCAATATGCATTTGTGTGCTTTAGAAAAACATGACAAACAAACCCAGAGTGACGTGATTTAACATTTCTGATTTACCAAGATTATCTGTATGTGATGTAATACATGAAGACACATGTACACATCAATATCCAACACTGCACAAAACACATGCAATCAAGCCCCAATGGAGGCTTTTTAAAAGCCTGATTGCAGTGTGTGGGGGGATGATTTTTGAGAGGGGGGGCACAGCATTAAGGAGGTGAGGGCTAGGCCTGGCATCCCTAGGAGTGACACCCCTTCCCCTGAAAATTCCCTCCAGTGCCACCAATGGAGGCTTTTCAAAGCTTCCTTGCAGGAGGGGTGGAGCAATTTTTCAGGGGGGTTGAAGTGTTGGGGAGGGAAAGGTTAGATCTTCCCTCCCCAGCAGCAGCACCTGCTGAAAATACCCTCCATGGTTCAATTAGGATTTTAAAAGCCTCCAGTGGTACCAACGGAGGCTTTTTAAAAGCTTTGCTGCGGTGGGGGGGGGGGAGGACAGGCGAGATAAGGGCAGCAGGGAAGCTGGCAGGCCAGATGGAGATCTTGCATCCGCAGCCAGAAGTTCCCCATCCCTGATCTAAAGGAATGTCTCCTCCAAGGTCCTGCTTGATGGTTCTTTAAACTGGACGTAGAGCCTTTCTACACGAGGCTTTTATTGTGTGCTCGCGATTGCTCACCCATGGTAGTTTATGGGTCCTTTACATGACATCCTCCTCCAGGACATCTCCTGTGCTTTGCAACCATTATCGCTCCCCCCCCCCCCAATGAGGAAAGTTGGGTATTATTTAGAAATGGCAGAATGAGAGTCTCCTGTAATTGTGCAATTCTGCTATACCACAGTGCCATCTTGTGGTTCTATAATGAAACGTATAGAAAGGCAGAGAAAGACATACACACACACACACACACACACACACCCTGGAAAAAAGCACATGCAACGGAGCCAATCTTATTCCCGCAAAGAATCCGTAAGGAGAAGCCTCGGTAAAGGTGCGGGATAAAAGTCTCATGTAGCATTGCCCTTAGACTGGACAGCCCTTCCAAGAAGCCCTTCAAACAGAGGACTCTCCACGGTAAAGTAGGACACCTGGCCACCCTAGCAACTCTCCAATAACAAATATTTATTCTTGTAGAAATGCAGAAATTATATAAATTTAAGAAAGAAAGAAAGAAAGAGAAAACATAAGCCCTTCCTGTACATTGTGATACAAACCTCTAGCAGTCCAGTGCACTCATAATTTTTCCAGCCACAGCCCCACAGGGAAAAAGCTGAAGTCTGGGAAGCACATGTAGTAGTTAGTAGCTTGTCAGCATTCCATTCAACCTTGACTTTTTGTCTCTATTTCCTTGTGGTTTGCTGCTTTCTGGTCTGTGTATTGTACTTTGCATGGTGCTAAGGAGCAGGGAGGATGCTGGACTCCCATCCATTAAAGGCTGAGCTGAAAACACACCCAAGCGGGGTTTGTTAATGCAGCTCTTCAAAGAAAGTGCAGGATTAGACTGGATTAGCTGCCAACGTCATAGAGCTGCACACATAATGAATTATGTAATGCGATTCTCTTTGTAGTACATCTACTGGACAAGAGCACCATTTCGAATATACAGACAGACATGAAAGGGAAGCTCTTTGTGGCATCGCTTCGCTATAAGCTTAATGGAATGCACAACAGAACTGACACCAGAACCAAAAGGAGAATGATCTATGGCTGCCTCCCGGAACCTGGATCCCTCCTGCTGTTTTGATCTACAACTCCCAGCATACCTGATCATTGGCCATGCTGGCTGGGGCTGATAGGAGTTGTAGTCCAAAACATCAGGCAGATACCAGATTGTGGAAGGCTTTTCTAGGCACTACAGTTGAAAAAGCTCAGTCTCTGGTCTCATTGAACCCACTGAACATCAGACAGTGGAAGTTGGAGACAACCAACTGGGCTTCAGGCTCCTCTGCAGGGCCGGCCCTACCATTCAGCAGAGGGAGGCAAGTGCCTCAGCCAGCAGATGCTGAGGGCAGCAGTGGCAGTTTCCTGGCTGTTCCTCCTTAACTCCCCCACAGCTGTTCCGCTCTATCGAAGGACAGAGTGTATCCCACACAACCTCTCTGGGCCCCTTAAACTGGTATTCTTCTGCCTCAGGTGTGGCAGAGGACATTATCCCATTGCCAGTGTTGAAGTAAGATTCAACTGCCAGTAGGGATGCTGGAGAAATCCGCTTCAGACTCCCATGAGACCGGTTTCCCAAGAATCTGACCTGTGGAGTCCCCAGCAGACCGGCCCCTTTACCTGCACATCCTCCAGATTTCATGCAGGGCAGCTCTCCAGCTCTATAAAAGGCAAGATAGGCTAATGGTGGCTGCCATTAGCCTATCGTGGGAAAATTACGACTGTATTTGGCATATTTTAGCCATTTCCAGTCGTAAAGCACTTACTTCTATTAATTAATTAATTAATTAAATTTATTAATCGCCCATCTGGCTGGTCACCAGCCACTCTGGGCGATGTACAATAATAGAAACAGCTTAAAACAATAAAATTCTACATTAAAAACATCATATTTCTACAAATACCCTAACCCACCCCAAATGCCTGCCTGAACAACCACATTTTTAATGCGTGGCGGAAACTCATTAAAGAGGGGGCATGGCAGAGTTCCCCTAGGGAGGGAGTTCCACCGAGTGGGGGCCACCACAGAGAAGGCCATCTCCCTCGTCCTCACCAGCCTAGCTGCCCTGGCTGATGGGACAGAGAGAAGGCCATCCGAGGCTGATCTTGTTAAGCGTCCTGAATTGCCGCTTCTACCTGAATTGCGGCCATAATGGTGTAAAATATGTCAGTTACAGCTGTAATTTTCTCACGATAGGCTAATGGCAGCCACCATTAGCCTATCTTGCCTTTCATAAACCCAGAGACCCACCATGTGAAATCCAGCAGATGCACCAGGGCTCTGGGGTATCCACTGGACCAGATGTTGGGGGATTTGCCCATCCCTGCCAGTCCAGCTGGCTTCTATATAAGATGTGAGGACGAGATGCCATCTTGTCCTTCACATCAGCAGTAAAATGTCTTCAGCTAGCGCTGCTCCTAAAAGAGTTGGTCCTGTGATGATTGTGATCATGCTCTGCTAAAGGCTGTAAAAGGGGGGAGAGTAGCAGGGAAATGGAAAGTAACTGGACTTGTGCTAGGATTGTTCACTAGTAGCAAAAATGGCAGTTCACATCACCCAAGGGCCATTTCTAGATTACAGTACACAGGGGTCCTAGGTTGTCCTGTATTCTGCATGTCCATTATCTTTCTAAACACTTACCCTGCACAACCTGCTTCCAAACAAGAGGGTGGGATCCAGACTTAGCCACGCTTGGAGTAGACCCATTGAAATCAATGGGGCACATTAACCGTGGCTAATCTAAGTCCCATTTATGTCAATGGGCTTACTCTAAGCATGACTAAGTCTGGATCCATCCCAGACAGCAGAGGCAGCCTTCAGAGCACACAGAATTAAGCTCCCTTCCCTCATAGTGCTAATCTGCCATGATGCAGAAAACAGGATGCAAACGGAGGGGCGGGGGGGGGGGAGAAAAAATGAAGTGGCCAATCAAAGCGCTGTATCAGCGTATAAACTGCCTTAGGACCACTAGTTAATCTGGCCTGGTATTTTCTGCTCTGGCCGCTGCTGATCTTTCCTGAGCCTGCTGCTGTCTAGAATTGTCAGAGATTGAACCCGAGACATTTTACTTGCAGGGCATATGCTTTACTATTGAGCCATACCCTCCCCCACCCCCCTGCCCCAGACACAGACTCTATAATGCTACTGTCAAAGGGCTGTGAACATCAGACATAGTTAGTTAGTATGTTCTACTAACAAAGTTAGTAGAACATCAGACACAGATATCCAGAACCATATAGCAATGTCTTGGCCCCAATAACACTTTCATGTCTAACGCCACCCACCCAACAAACCCACAACAGCTGTTTCATGGCATTTTTAACTTTGATGGCTACCGCACTGGCCCAAGACATTTTTTTCTACCTGACGTGGAGCCCAATGCAGCCAACACCATTGAGAAACACCCAATGGTAAACTGAGAAACACCACTGAGAAACACCCAATGGGAAACTGAGAAACACCCAAAGGGGCCAACACCAAGAGAGTCTTGCTGTACCATTCAGACACCAATTCCCAGGACCAGCCCTATCAGAAGGCATAGTGAGGCAATTGCCTCAGGCGGCAGATGCTGGAGCGCAGGGAGTGGTGCTGACAAGGGTTGGAGAACAGAGCAGTGTGTGCCACACAGCCTGTCCTGCAAGCCCTCCTAAGCTAGCCTGCTGCCCTCAGGTGTGATGGATGAGGCTATCCTATTGCCAGGGTTGAAGTAAGATGCAAAAACTGCCAATCTGGTCAGCTCCTGTAAACGGAATGCCATCTTGTCCTTCACCTCAGGCATCAAAATGTCTTGGGACAGCCCTGCCAATTCCTGCTTTCATCTATCCCTCCTCTGCTCCCCCCGCCCCACACGGCAGGGCTGGCCCTGGATGGCGAATTCAGCCCTGCTGAGGATGAAGCCCACATAGGCAGCTGTTCTATGGGGTATGCTGGCACCTGCCTTCTCAACAAACATGTGAGTGAAAGGGAGAGAATAGTACTCCCCCAGGGGGTGGAAACTGATAGTCAGTCCTCCAAGTCAACAGAGGAACAACACATCCATTCCCCATTGGCTCTGAATCTTTCCATGTCTCAGGCACATCCCCCTGTTAACTGAGTCACCTGTCTCTAAGGGAAAGAAGCGAGTGCAGTGAATAGGACAGATCCTGAAATCTGCATTGATTCGTAAGCAAGAAGTCGCTGCCATTGAAAGCATAAATGGGTCATCATGTCCCCTTTTACACAGAACATTCTTGGCAGGTTTCCCTGTTTGCAGAGTAGCGCATTGAATTCCAATGAAACTCGCCTTCTTCTCCAAGGTTTCTGCAGCGAGCGCTGACTCTTGACAACGTGTAGTGCCACGGTGCACTGACACATCAGCCCCTTATTTTCTTGTTATAAAGTTCCTGGGAAAAGATAATTGGCTTCTTTTCTCTCTCCCACCCCCCTCCTCTCCTCAGCTTCCTTTTTCTTTGTTCAGACAAATAGGCCCATGTTTAATCAGACAACCACGATAGTTCTGTTTTCTCCCCATTGTTGCAGAAATGTTGCCATGGAAATTTCAGCACTTCCTTCTCGAAATATATAGGTGCGATTTCCTTTTCTTTCTTTTTTTAACTGTTTGTTGTTGTCTATAAATGAGAAGGAAACAGGCCAGCAGGGAAAGGAAGGGACCTTGGTGTTTCAGGTACAATGAAGACAATCCTTGTCTTGGAGCTACACAGGTCATCCTCACCATCCATCCATCCATCCACCCACCCACCACACCACACCACACCACACCACACCACACCCCCACTCCCACAACCCTGATTTCAAGTTGGGCCAAACTACATAGACTGCAGGCATTTATTTATTTATTTATTTATTTCCTTCCTTCCTATCCCACACTTCTTCCAAGGAACAAAGGGCAGCATATATGGTTCTTCCACACACACACCCTTTATCCTCACAGCAACCCTGGCAGGTAGGTTAGATTCCACCTAAAGAATTTTAGGCTCACCTCACCCTCTCAGGCAGCCAGGTGGAATGGCTGCTAGTAAGAGATAGTCGTGAGAGAGGAGAAACCAAAGGGGAATTGGTCCCAGCTGAGCCAATGGAGTGGCTTTAACTTTTCTTTAATAGTGGCCACGCTTCTTCATAGGGCAACAGGTGCCCCTCTCACTAAGTAATGGCTCTTATTTTAGAAGATTGAATGCGAACAGAAGAACAGAAGAGCCATGCTGGATCAGACCAAGAGTCTATCCAGTCCAGCATTCTGTTCACACAATGCCCAACCAGTTGTCAACCAGGAACCCACAATCAGGACATGAGTGCAACAGCACCCTTCCACCCATCTTCCCCAGCAACAGTTGTACATAGGCTCATTTGCCTCTAGTACTGGAGGTAGCACATGGCCATCAGGACTAGTAGCCATTGATAGCCTTTTCCTCTAGGAATTTGTCCAACCTCCTTTTAAAGCCATCCAAATCGGTGGCCATCACCACATGCTGTGGTAGCAAATTCCATAGTTTATGCGCTGTGTGAAGAAGTCCTTCCTTTGATCTGTCCTGAATCTCCCACCAATCAGCTTCATGGGATGACCCCGGGTTCCAATAGTTTGAGAGAGGGAGAAAAAATGTCTCCCTATCCACTTTCTCTACACGATGCATAATTTTGTAGACCTCTACCATGTCTCCCCTTACCCTCCTTTTTTCCCAAGCTAAACAATCCCAGCTGTTATAACCTTCTCTCATAGGGGAGATGCTCCAGCCCCTTGATCTTTTCAGTTACCCTTTCCTGCACTTTTTCCAGCTCTACAATATCTTTTTAAGGTGTGGTGACCAGAGCTGTACACAGTATTCCAAGTGTGTTCGCACCATAGATTTGTATAGGACAGTATGATGTTGGCAGCTTTATTCTCAATTCCTTTTCTAATTATGTCTAACATGGGATTTGACTTTTTTACAGCGGCCACACACTGGGTTGGCATCTTCATTGAGCTGTCCACCACAGTTCCCAGATCTCTTTCCTGTTTGGTCACTGCTAGCTCAGATCCCATCAGTTTATACCTGAAGTTGGGGTTTTTTTTGCCCCAACGTGCATCACTTTACACTTGCTTACATTGAACCGCATTTGCCATTTAGATGCCCATTCTCCTAGCTTGGAGAGATCCTTTTGGAGCGCTTCACAATCCTTTGTTGTTTTAACCACCCTAAATAATTTGGTGTCCTTGGCAAGCTTGGCCACTTCACTCCTCACTCCTAATTCCAGTTCATTTATGAACAGGTTGAAAAGTGTTGGTCCTAATACAGATCCCTGTGGGATCCCACTATTTACTTCCCTCCATTAGGAGAATTTACCATTTATTCCTATTCTCCGCTTTCTGTTCTTTAACCAGTTACTGATCCATAACAGGGCCATGCATTTCAGGCTATCACAGACCCACTGAATTTAAAGGATTGTGAGATAACTGAGGGAATGTTGGCTTCTGATCTTCCTACAGTTAAATTACTTCAACTTCTCTTAGGTGTTCCAAGTACATTTCTGCTTTGTTTGTCAACTATTTAGGGAGCAATCCTATGGCTGCTAGTCAGTGGCTAGACAGCCATAGGATAGGTCAGTTCCTGGGAACCATCTTTGGAGCTCGCGCCCCTCCCATGCTGCCTCGTAGACAGCGCAGATCGGCCCCATGCTCTCTGCTCATAAGAGCAGTGCAGGGCAGCATCGTCCGCCCCCCACGCTCCAACTTCCCGCAGCTAAACAGCCAAAATCAGCTGTCTGGCCGCAAATGCAGGGTAGCTGGAGTGCGGAGGAGAAGATTCCCTCCATGCTGCTCCTGCCCTGCATCAGACAGGTGGTTGCCTCTGAGTTCGGAGGCAGCCACCTATCCGGATAGGATTGCACCCTTAGTTGGCTATTTAAGGGAACCATTTTTGTCTAGACAGGTTTCACGGCACTAGGCTAACATTCAAAGTGAAAGAGGAGGACAGCCTGATGTGCTAATCTCAAATGAATCCAGTCAGGCCAGCCGAGATTTTCTTGCTGTGCTGCAGCCTTGGGAAGCCACTGCTTTTTAAAATGTCAGCTCATCTGACTTTTCATTTTGGAAGAACAGGGATCTCTTTGCTTGGCCGTGCTGGCTGGGAATGATGGGAATTGCAGTCCAACACATTTGGAGGGCACCAGGTTGGAGAAGCTGGTTTAGCCAAATGGAATGCGTTGGGTTTTGCTGGATTTTTTTAAATCAAAGGAAGATGTCTGAAGCTTATGAATGATGGCTTTTAGAGACTCATTTCATAGAATCATAGAATAGTAGGGTTGGAAGGGGCCTACAAGGCCATCGAGTCCAACCCCCTGCTCAATGCAGGAATCCAAGTCAGAGCATCCCTGACAAATGGCTGTCCAGCCTCGTCTTGAAGTCCTCCAGTGTGGGAGAGCCCACCACCTCCCCAGGTAATTGGTTCCATTGTCATATTGCTCTTACAGTCAGGAAGTTTTTCCTGATGTTCAGCCGGAATCTGGCTTCCTGTAACTTGAGCCCATTATTCCGTGTCCTGCACTCTGGGATGATCGAGAAGAGATCCTGGCCTTCTTCTCTGTGACAACCTTTCAAGTACTTGAAGAGTGCTATCATATCTCCCCTCAGTCTTCTCTTCTCAAGGCTAAACATGCCCAGTTCTTTCAGTCTCTCTTCATAGGGCTTTGTTTCCAGTCCCCTGATCATCTTTGTTGCCCTCCTCTGAACCCTCTCCAGTTTGTCTGAATCCTTCTTAAAGTGTGGTGCCCAGAACTGGACACAGTACTCCAGATGAGGCCTAACCAGTGCTGAGTAGAGGGGAACTAGTACTTCCCGGGATTTGGAAGCTATGCTTCTATTAATGCAGCCCAAAATAGCATTTGCCTTTTTTACAGCCACATCACATTGTTGGCTCATATTCAGCTTGTGATCGACAACAATTCCAAGATCCTTCTCACTTGTAGTGTGGTTGAGCCACGTATCCCCCATCTTGTAACTGTGTATTTGGTTTCTTTTTCCTAGGTGCAGAACTTGGCATTTATCCCTATTAAATGTCATTCTGTTGTTTTCTGCCCAGCGCTCCAGTCTATCCAGATCACTTTGAATTGTGTTTCTGTCTTCCAAAGTATTAGCTATCCTGCCCAATTTTGTGTCATCTGCAAATTTGATCAGCATTCCCTGCACCTCCTCCTCCAAGTCATTAATAAGAATGTTGAAGAGCACTGGGCCCAGGACTGAGCCCTGCGGTACCCCACTCGTCACCTCTCCCTAGTTTGAGAAGGTCCCATTGATAAGCACTCTTTGAGTCCGATTCTGTAGCCAACTGTGGATCCACCGGATCGTTGTTTCATCTAGCCCACTTTGAGCTAGTTTGCTCATCAGGATATCATGGGGCACTTTGTCGAAAGCTTTGCTGAAGTCGAGGTATATGATGTCTACAGCATTCCCACGGTCTACAAGGGAGGTGACTTGATCAAAAAATGAGATCAGATTTGTCTGGCAGGACTTGTTTTTGACAAATTTTGGGTCTTTTCATTTGCCTTGTGCAAATTAAATGCATATAAACACAGGGAGCCCCCTTGTTCCAAATCAGATCATTGATCTCTCTAGTACTAGAATAGTACTACCTATTCTACCTGGCAGTAGTACTCCAGTATCTCAGAAATAGGCATTTCCCAACTGGAGGTACCAAGGGCCAGTGGAGGCTGATGGCTCCGATTTTGGCAGGGCTGGGAATCCATTCTGGGTTTCAGTCAGAACCAGCCGGAACTCTAAAAGAATTGTCCAAGACACTGAACCCTATCCCCCAAATGGGTTCAGCACCTTGGAGAGCTCCTTTAGAGTTCTCGCTGGTTCTGACTGAAACTCAGAATGGATTCACAGCCCCACCGCAAACGGAGCCACCAGCCTGTACTGCCAAGGGATAAACACAGAACTTCTGAAGATATGCCCTCCCCCTAGGCTACAGGTAGGCAGACTAGGGCTCTCCAGATGTTTTGGACTACAACTCCCATAATTTATTACTACTGGCCATGCTGGCTGGGACTCATGAGAGTTGTGGTAGCCCAAAACACCTTGATGGTGCCAGGGTGCCTGCCCCTACCTAAGCTACAGACCCTCCCCATAGAAGCAGGGAGAAAGCTCCCACTGACTGCTCAACACTTTCTTTAGGACTGGCATTTGAGGGTGATATTCCATTGTTCTTATGGGCACACTGGCCCAGATAATGTTCTTTCATTAACAGACTTACTCAGCATTTCGTCTTTCACATTATGGATCCAAATGGCAAAAGGCATCGACCCTTTACCCAGTCTTCTCCTAATTGTAGCACTTTAAACTCTTTACCACAAGCTCTGATATTATTACTATTAAGCCTCTCTTCTGTCCTAAAAATAATCAGCCTATTTTTTCTTCTTCTATGGAGAGAAGTCCTTTTTATGTGATTATGATAAAACCAAACACATTTACTGTCTCTGTACAAAAATAATCCTCTTGCCTGAGGCTGAGAATCAAGTTGCAGTTCTGCTTCCCTTGGTATTTTCAAACATCTATTTCTCACACTTCCCGAAATCTCATGTTTGAGGCCTAGTTATTACCACCAGCTTTGCCACTCTCCTTACCTAGACATTCCCTTTTTGTAGCTGAACACTCTCTTCCCGAAAAGACTAGAAATTAAGGGATATAAATAAAATTTGGATTGAGCTTGGTTTTGTTGTTGTTTTGCTGCCAATAAGAGGCCACTGATAGATGGTGAGTTAAATATCTGGTGTGAACGTCTGAGGCCTACAGAGGCAAAAAGAAAAATAGGTCAGGCTTAGAGGCCTGGAGTTTTCTGTTGGGAGCAGGTAACCCTGAGAGGAGTAGTTTCATTTCTCCTGTTAAGTGTCAGTTTCATTTTTTCAGGTTTGAAGCAGTACTTTCGGTTTTAAGGGAGGAGGGTATATAAAGAGAGTGACAGAGCCAGTAAGAGAGAGAGAGCTAGAGCCTGAAGTGACAGCAGAGTCTGAAGAGTGAGCGGGAAGAAGCAGCCTAGAAAAATCAAAGGGCAGCTAGGGTAAAGGAACGTTACATTTTGCAACGTTTATTTTCTTTTAATGTCTTTTGCATCGCTCAGCTCTACTGTGTAAATACTTTTAGTTGTGATTTGTTTACTTTAAATCTACTAAGTAAACTGTTGCAGTTAAACCCTGTGTCTAGACTGTCAATCACCCCCCCTCTACAGCCTAAACCCCACATTACTTGGAAGGAAAAGTTTAAAAGAAGGAAGGTCGGACTCTTAAGCAAGAGATCCTTAAGGAGTTGCTTCAAGGGTTCAGGTCATAAGGGGAACCTTGACATCTGGCAAAACTGTAACATGTCTACAGCCTCAAAGGAGAACAATGAAATTATGGCTTCTAAAAATGCATGCTGGGAATTGTAGGCCTTTTTTCCGTTTAAACATGCACAGGATTGTGCCCTAAGTAGATTTGGACATTTGCTTTCCAATTCTGATACATGTGACTGAGTGTCAAGTAGTGTCACCTTTTTATGGCTGCACTACATGACCAAAGCTTCCTAAATTCTTATCTAAAACACACACACACACACACACACACAATGCACCCCCCCCCCTCCATTCACATTTTTATCTGCACAGAGGATTGATTTATTTAGGTATGGAGGCGCATTCAATCCTGTGACCTCTCTTCCACACTTGATAATAGTACAGCCTGGATACAAGTTGGCCAACTCAGTGAGAACAAGGCCCCTGTGACTTGAGTTGCAGAGCTGTTCTTTATAAAGAAGGAGAGCAGATTAAATGCCCCTCCTGAACAAGTTGTATATATCAAGTAGATCAAGGCTGGAAATTTTTTTACAGGAGTTTGCTTCAGGTTACTGGGTCAGGACAATTTCTTATCAGAGGCCAACATTTACCAAGTGGGAAGCTACACAGAGGGTGGCCATGTGTTCTACTTTACAGAGGACAGTCATGTATTTGAAGGGCTGTCCAGTCCAAGTCTGCTTTAAAGATCAAGCATCATAAGAAGGGAGAGCAGGCTGAAGGTGCCCATCAACAGTGAGTACCTGGGCAGCAGGCTGAGCAGGCACACAGGAGATTACCTGGTCACAGTTTTCTCCACTATGGTGACATGTATTACCTTGTATTTCTATTTAAAATGGAGAAATAATACCAAATATGAATCTATATATTTAAATCAGCATATGCAAATAATATGCAAATCCATGCCCTCTTTTGGGGGGTGATGCATTTCCTTGGGGGGGGGATATTTTAAGTGGCCACCCTAGCATGTAATCTGTTTGATAAGGTGATCATCTGAAACATCCTACCAAGAAATGGGGCGGGGGACACACTGCCCGGCTTCTCCAGATTTCTGATCCAGTCGCTGTCTCCTCAAGGCTTAGCACTGATTTTGGTTGGGCAAAGATGGTTACTTGCATTGCAGTTATGTGTTGCATAAGAAGATTATCAGGTGCTCCTCTATTTGGCATCTGTTGCGGGGAGGACAAGGCAGATACTGGAAGCCATTTCCTAGCATATTATCCATGCATCGAGTATGCCTTGTAGGCAGTGAGCTTTGCTGCCCTACATAAGATTTTCTGTGCGCAGTGAGAATGATCATTTCTTCCACGTCACTTGGGAGGTTTACAAAGAAGGATGCCATCTCCTCAGTACCCTCTCCTCTCCTACAGCTCCAAATGGATGAAGTTAAGAAATGGAAGATTTCTCAGCAATAAAAATGGAGGGAGAAAATGGGAAGGGGGCACAGGGAATTTTTTTTTTTTAAAGAAATTAACTGGAGCTGAAATCATAGACTCAATTGAGAGTGTTAAGCAATTCTGAATATGCCCTAATGGTAACAGGATATTAATAATTAAAAGATAATAATCTCCTTGAGGGTGAGCAAATAAAAAATTATCTTTTACTCCAAATGCCAAAAGGCAGGAGTGACATCTGCTGTTTACCAAGCACAACTAAAGCATACCTGCATTTAGTAGCCATTTTTTATTAAGCAGATGGCAACAGAACTCTCTTAACCTTCCCAGTGATGGAGTGATTCAATGTGCACTAGCGAGGGGGAAGTATTCTCTGCAAATATCTGGGTTCAGCCTTGAATGCAAACATACAAGACATATCATGATTGAATTGTTGTTGCCTGTACTTAACCCCCGTCAAAATAATTCACAACATGCAGCCTTTGGAGAAGATGCAGAATAAATTTAAAGTATTCCATTAGCACGGGGGCTGAAAAATACCACTCCAGGCAGAACTCAGACTGGATGTTGAATTTCCGTGTGGGGGGAATCTGCTGCAGATTTGGGGTGGGGTGGGGAATACCAATACCTGCAATGTGTTCCACCTGAATGGAAATTCTCTCTTGGCTTTGCAAGCTGGTCCAGGACACAGAGGAGTGTGAGTCGGCACTTCATTCCTCACAAGATGAAGCAAGGTAGCTTGACACAATGACGAAGGCAACCAGGATTCATCAGAGCATAGTCCTGGAATCAGTTTTCAGTGCCAAGTGGAGCGGCATTGGTGTCTGTATTTGGCCTTGTGAATCACCAAAAACAGGAAACGCATCACCCAAAAAGAGGACACCGATTTGCATAAAATGTGCATATGGTAATATGTATGTATAGTGCAAATTTAGAAATAAGTATTATAATTTAAATAGAAATACAGTACATCTCACCATTGTGGGGAAGAGAGTGGCCAGGTGACCTCTTGTGTGCCTGCTCAATCTGCTGTCCAGGTGTTGTCGATTGGCAGCTTCAAGGCCCCTAGGCTGCCTCCCTTCTTATGGTTCTTTATGTTTAAACTGGACTTGGGGGATCTCTACACCTCAAGTTTATTGCGCATTTATGGTTGCTCACTCACTGAATTGTGCGGGTCCATTACATGACGTCATCGTTGTCCAGTCATTATTCCACTATAATGAATATATAAAAATAACTATTTTTCCAGATATGCGCAAATGGGGCGCCATCCTCCCCGTGTATTTCTCCCCTAGCATGAATGAAGTGCTGAGTGTGGTTGTTGGGGGCGTGGTCATGATGTCGAAGGTGGTGATGAAGGTCTGATGGGCGTTCAGCCTTTCTGCGCCTGAGCCAATTTGGCTCCTCGACATTTTTAGCCTGACTGTTCAAAACAGACTAGCAGAGCAGCAGAGCGGCAGAGCGGCAGCGAGGGAGGGGATGGCAGAGCAGAGGAGCAGCAGAGGGGCTGAGCGGCGGGGACTGGCCAAAAGCATGGAAGAGGGAGGCGGGGCCCGGGGAGATTGGTGGGGGGCTGTCCGTGTGTCAGTCCCCATCCACCAGTAATGTGCAAGGGGAGGGAAAGGGGCAGGAACCCGGGTTCAGCGAAGTATCGCTGAACCCGGAGCGTGTGAAATGCCTCTTCATGGAAACATAACGCTAGGGGAATGGCCATCTACAGAGAAGGAAGCACGTGTAAAGGGAATCAGTTGTGATCCTGCATTTAAAACGGAAAGCCTCATTTTAAATGCAGGATTTTAGACTGGTGTAGAAATGCCCTTGGACTGGACAGCTCTTTAAACAGAGGATGCCTTCAAAATAGAGGACAGTCCTCCAAACAAAGAAGGAACACATGGCCACCCTAAATTGGGTAGAAGGGGATTGATGAAAATTGGGTGCCCTAACTTGCACAAGTGGAAATGTTCCCACTAAGGCAAAGCCACCATTGGCTATAACCTAATGTGCAGTTTGGACCTGAATGGCCCAAACTGTCTGTCTGTCTGTCTGTCTGTCTGTCTGTCTGTCTATCTATCTATCTATCTATCTATCTATCATCTATCTATAGTGTTATAGTTATAGACACACCCCATCACAGCAGTTCTCAACCACTTTCAAGTTCAACTATAAATTGAAATAATCCCATTCACTGATATTCTCAGCTTCTGTAAGAACATGCATTATAAATACTATTTAGATACCACCTAAAAGGGACAGCTGCAGGTCTGAGGCGGCCCTCAGCAACGTACCCTGGTGGATCCCTCCGCTGCTGCTGCTGCTCGGTCCTGGCAGGCTTACCCAGCAGTGATGACCGCTGGTAGCAACAGTGTCAGTTGGCTGAGGGCCACCACTTCTATCTCCCCTAATGACCCAGAGCAATGCTACATCAGGGCATTGTGTGAAATTAAAATGGCAGCAACTTGGTGCTGCTCAGAGTGGCAGGTTGGAAAAAACAATCAAGGGGGACTTAGGGCAGGCATCAGCAAGTGGGCCCTACCTGAGAGTAAGTCCCATTAAACTCAACGGGGCTTATGGCTGAGTAGACATGCATAGGATTGCACTGGTAATGTGTCAAGGGTTTGGACATGCCCAGTGGGATTCCTCTTGCTTTGCTTTGCTTTGAACAGGCCCTCATGCCAGACCACAAACTGCTTTTGAAAGTCTTCTCAGTTTCAAAAGAGATTTGCTATGTGGGTTGGGGTGTGTGTTGCTGTTCAAGAAACACAAGGCCAAAGCTTTGGGTTCAGGCCCATATATGTTAAATGCTCACTACTAATTGCCTGGACAGACAGGCTATTAATAATTCAACATTTTCAAAGTGGTACAGGTTTTACAAATACGACCACCAAAGAGCCGCCTATTTGAGAAAGCTTACTTTCCCAAAACTTAGGCAAGCTTTTACGGCTCTTCATTTTCAAACTATGGCAACAGCAATGATTGACAGGAGATATCCTCAAATTCTTCTGGCTCAACATTTACATATTTGTGATTCTACAGAGACTGAAGATCTACCACATTATTTGCTATCCTGCCCTTTATACTCTGAACCAAGGTCTAAACTTCTGGGTTTTATTTTGTCTTATCTGTACTGTAACGCTGTTCCAGAGAAGTTTTTCTGTCTTTTGTCTGATACAGATCCCACCGTAACTCATAAGGTCTCTCTCTTTGCTTTCGCAGCATCAAAGATTCGTGCAAAATTCATTTCTGTCAATGCAGTTGACTGTTTTGGGATGCCTTGTTTTAATGGTATTTAGCTGTTTTAATTCTCAGATCATAATTATTCATTTAACTATGAAAGTAGTAGATTTTAAATGAATTCAAATGCATTTTAAATAATAGACTGTGAATAGATTTTAGTTTTAACTATTTTAGATTTTGACCTGATGTTGTATCTGCCGTAATATGTTTTAGTTGTTTACTTGTTTTGTATATGTGAATGGCCTATGGCCCGCTACTAAATAAATGGGAGTCTATGTTACTAGTTGTGCTGCTGTATGGTGGAAAGTTGTATGCCCTTAGGTGGTGCACTGGTGGAAACTATTAGAACTATTGTTGGCCATTCCTTCTGTTTCTGATGTTCACGCAGCGAATGCTGTTTCTTATGAGCGGAGGACAGGAAGGCCTGACGTGCTATGGTCCCATGGGGTCACAAAGAGTCGGACACGACTTGACGACTTAACGACTGAACAACAACAAAATGTAGCTAAAACAGCACCACCCATGCCCAAAAGGAACGTATTCGCAGGCTTGGGGAAATCCCTGAAGTTTGCAGAAGTGCAACAAGCCTTTAGATTGAAAAAGAAAAACTGTAAGGGGTGGGAGTTCCTCGAAGCAGCCAAAGGATGACTGAGCATGCTTGGTGAACACAGAATGCTGGCTGACAGTTTGGAGAGAAATGGAAAAAAGGAGTCAGAGGGGGAGTGGAACAGAATGCTTGGAATCCCACTTGTATCAATTATTATTGATCTTATTCCGCCCATGATTTTCTTATTTCTGGGTTCAGGTGGGACAAATATGTGATAGTCATCATATGTTTTTATAGCCTCGCTTGCCCAAATGGACTGTCTTCAGAGATATTTTCATCTGACATGTTTTAACACAAACTTTTCAGACATTCTACTTCAATCTATTTTTCTTTCTTTGATTTAATTCCCTCTTACGAAAGGAAAAGAAGAAGAGAAGTTGGTTGGTTGCTTACAGCTGCTGAAATTGCAGGGTCAAAATGCAAGAGGGAGGGAGGGAGAGAGAGAGAGAGAGAGAGAGAGAGAGAAAAGGAGAGACAGGGAAGGGCTAGGAAGATCAGTATTTAATTATATGTTTCAATTTGAATTACACTAAATGGCATCTTACAGTTGCATCCTTTGTACAAACTGAAAGATACATGAGACAAAAAAATTATCTGCATGAGTAATTCAGACCAAGGTTATGGTAAAGAATGCTGGAAAAGACTTGTCACATGTGGGCAGAAAATTGGGCAATTGACTGGGGGTGGTGTGGGGGGACTGAGCCTTAGCAAGAACTGTTTGATCTTGTGTGAGAGCTGGAAATGTGTGCACCTACACTCTCTCTCTCTCTCTCTCTCTCTTCTCTCACTCACACACACACACACACACACTTTCTGCCAGTTGATCTACAGGCTTCTTGTAAGCAGAGTAGCTTAGAGCTCTTTTTCATTTGTCAAAGAGATATATGCATTCAAAGGATGAATGTCACAGTAAATAGGACATTTATAAGTAGCGTAGTGAGAAGGCGATGGGAAGTCTTTTTGTCCCAAAGGGTAGCGTGGTGGTAAATTTTGAAATGCAACAATTCACCACGACAGTGTGTATACATACACACACACGTGTGTGTGTATCTGTATACAGACACACACGGCTGACATCAAGGGTAAGAATGGTCATACACCTGCCAAGGGTGCACACCCCAGCTGGGGCCCACTCACAAAAGCCCCCTGCCTCTTGCTCTGGCCCAGAAAAGGATGGTGGTGTGAAGGAAGGAAGAGCAGTAGATGCCACTGCCTACTTGCACGCTGGCCCTCTGCCTGTCAATCAAGTGAGTGGTAGCAATTATGGGGAAGAGGAGGAGGAGCAATAGCAGCTGATGACAATGGTGGTGAGAAGGGAGACTCACTGAGGGAAGGGGCCCACTGAGGGTGTTTTGCTCAAGGGCCCTCAAAACCACATACCTACTCCCACAATACACACACACCCCAAAGAGCAGCAGTAAATAGATAATAGCTAGTGTAATAGGATCATCATGACTACAACCTTATGCATAGGTACCCGAGTGTAAGCTCCATTGATCTCAGTGGTGCTTGCTCCTGACCATATAGGTTCAACATGTAAAACACATTGAGCTTTAATAAAAGATGTTCACCCAGCTAAAATGCAACCTCAATCTTGCAAAGGAATGTTACCATTTAAAATGCTTGCTGGTGCAGCTAGATAATTTTAGATCTTGATGGTCTTTTGGGGGTTCCATTAGACAGCCATCTGTATTCCTTCAGCTGTGAAGCACACAACTAACATTCTCTTCTACCTCCCTCTCATTGCTATTCCATGCTTTAAAACTACTTCTGCATTCCTGAAATGTTAGGACAAGAACCATACTCTTTGCCAACTCTGATTTAAAAAGCAACAACACTCTGAGCATGTGCAGTTTTGTATTTTAAACTCACAACATTGAGTTTATGGGCCTGTCATGGCCCATTTTTCTGGCACACACTGTGGCACTCTGATGCAGGACACCAAAATTAGTGAGACTATTCATTGTAGCAAATCTCATGGTAAAAGCTTAATGGGTACAACTCTCCAGAAATCATATAGCTAAACAACAGCTATAGGCGCATTGCTTAGTTCAAGAAACAGTTCAAAGGCTAATAACTAAACCATGTCAGAGATCAGTCCAACTATTGTTTCCAATTTGGGATCTCTATGGTTCAGAATACAAGGCAAGGTCAAGGGTCATGATAAATCCAGGTGAGGTAACATTCCAGGTAATTCAAGATGTGATTCAAGAGCAAATTCCAAAACTAGTATACAAACAGACAGAGATATGTCCCACAATAGATTCTATGTTGGAATCTTCATGGTATGTGTGTAAAGGCAGATCAAAGGCCATGATAAGTCTAGTCAAGGGAGTACTATGGGCTTTTAAGAGACATTCCCAACACAGGCTCTCTAGTCCTTGCTGCGGCTCCTGATAAAAATTTCGGGGCAGACAAGATTCTCAGGTTCATCGTTCATGATAAGTCCAGGCAAGTCCGTACCTTGGACAATTAAAACAACTATAAGTCCAGGCAACAGAGAGAGCACTTAGCTGTAGAGAGGGTCCCATGCAGGGCCTCTATGGTCCATGATTCCAGGAAGATGAAGTCCAAGATTCAGGATAGTTCCAGGCAAGTTCTCAACAATACAAGGCTCAAGCAGACAAGGGTCCAGATTTGATGGAGAGTCCAAGTGAGAAAGTGTTTCGGCAGATGGTGAAAAGTTCAGGCACAAAGGGTTTTAGACAGAAAAGATTAATGTTCCCAGCAAAGGCTCTGTAGCCTCAGTGCTGGCTTAAATGTAAAGGAGGGGCTGTTTGAGCCCCCCTTATTATGATCAAACTGACAAGGGATTCTAGCCTGCAAAGGAGCCCTACGCCAAACAGGACGTCTCTGTTCCACCTTCCACATGGGGATTTTATCCTATGATCGAGATTGGTTACTCACAGAAGTTTGTGGGTCCTTTACATGATGCCGTCTCCCTCCAGGGCCTCTCCCGTGCTTTCTGACCATTTCCACAGATTTATTTGAAATGGAAATAATGAGCTAATAAAAATGTGATTTGAATTTGTCTGTGTAAAGAGGTAGTTGTGCTATAACATCAGCACCATCTAATAGCTGTATAATGAAACATAGAACTTGCAGATAAAGGCAATCGGGGCAGGGGGGAGAGAAGAAGTGTGTGTGAAGGAGCTGATCTTAATCCCACAAAGAATCCAGGAGCAGAAGTCCTGGTAAAGTTGCGGGATAAAAAGCCTGATGTGGAGAAGCCTGATGTCTTAACCTGGGTGACACCTCTCAACCCCCCTCCCTCAGCTTGGTTCGCACAGAAGATTTCGTAGGGTGTAAATCAGAGGTTTGACTCAAAGCTTTATCTTGCAGCTGTGGATGAAAAGGAGTTTCACTCTCCTTCAGCCTGAAATCTGATGGGAGGCCAGGCCGAGCTAGGCTCTCACGATTCTGACATTCCACAGCTTGAGCAAGCTCAAACCAGCCCCCAGCCCCCCTGGCCTGCCATCTGATAAAAAACCAGACCAAGCTAAACTTTTAGGCCCCAGGTTTCCCATGACTGAACTGGGAGACCATCCCAGTCCACTTCTGAGTTAGATTGGGAGGGCTCGCATGTCACACTAAACCATCCTGTGAAGAAGTCACCATGGGTTGATTGTTCACTGAACAACCCACGGTACGCTTGACCAATGAACAGGCTTGCTGTGGCTTGCCCCCCCCCCCCATATTCCACCTCATTCCTCCCGCTGGCTCCAGCACATATCTCAGGCACCTTTGTGGCAGAAATCTTCATTACTGAATTCCCTTCATCAGGATCCTTTCTGCAATTGCTCTGCTGCAGTTGCTGGCTACCAAGGGAAATCCCCCCCACACACATCAGATTGCCAAATCAGATTGTAGTAGGTATGCATACAATTGCACTGTAGAATCATAGAATTGGGTTGGAAGGGGCCTACAAGACCATTGAGTCCAACCCCCTGCTCAATGCAGGAAGCTTGATTCCCAGGCGGTCTCCCATTCAAGTACTAACCAGGGCTGACCCTGCTTAGCTTCCAAGATCAGGCGCATCCAGCCCTTTGATGCGTGCAGACATACCTCTTCAACAATATGACATGCAGATATTAAAATATTATACTTGAAAGTCATGGGGCTCTTGGGTAAGCAAACAAGAGAAGATATTTTGCAGGCATATTTTCATTTATTTCTCTTCCCTGCCGCCAATATCTTTCCCCTTTCACCTTCCTCCCCACACCCCGGTTTCCTGCTTGCCACTTTCCTCTCTTGCTAGCTGTCACATCTGGGTTACAGAACAGTGAGCAGGATTGCTTAACATACATAAATGTCATGGCAAAGCAGTAACATGGAGGGGGAAATTGTGCAAATGTCATGGCAGAGCAGTAACACGGAGATGAAAATTACACAGATCTCAAGGCGGAGCAGTAAATGAAGGTGAAAACTAAGCAAACGTAGGCAGCTGTCATTTGGTCCTGCGCACTAGCGCAGGACCAAATATAAAAATAATTTTTAAGAAGTTGCAAATGCATTCAGGACACCCTCCAGTGACCTTTCTTTGCAATTTATAGGGTCACAGGGTGGAGAGTGCTGGAAAGGGATGAGGGAGGATGGCAGCAGCACTAGCGAGATCACGAGGAGTGGCAGGGGTTTTTGCTGCTCTCGCCGAGTGGTTCTGTAGCTGTTTCCAACAACCCATTATGAAGTTGCCTTGCCAGGTTCAGATGAGACAAAGAACCCACCTTCGGTATCAACAGCCTTAAAACAAGCCATGGGTTCTCTGGGTGGCTTGTTTGTGAAAAATAAGCCACCCTGCAGAAATTGTACCGGGTTCACATGACACAACCCACCATGGCTAATCATGCGACCAAGGTTATTCTGACTCTAAAACTATAGGGCCCACAGCTAGGCCCGACAGCGCTATCATGGCTACAGGAATGAAATGGAGTTTGGATATGCACCTACTGCTCTCTGGATGGTAATTTCACACATCTACACCCAGGTTTTGGGGCTGTGGACTTTGGCCCCAAGCTACACCCTGAAGCTGCTAGCACAAAGTATGAATGCCACTGAATATAAGTATCCAGCCTCTGTTTGATTATTTTCCTCATTTTCTGACTTGCTCTATGCTAATCTGTCACAAACAATAGTAAAACTTGTAAGCCCCATTATCACCTCATTCAGGGGCAAACTAAACATTCTGCTAATCATGTATAGCTACACTACAAGTGATAGTTAGCATAGTGTAGCTATCCATGATAATTTTCCTTACTCTTATGTAAGCAGGCATGCTCCCAATTTGGATTGGGACTATGGTGCTCCAAGAAAGGGGATTAAAACTTCTCCAACCCATTTGCCCCCACCCCAAAAAATCCATCCGCCCACCACTAATGAACTTGATGCAGAAATGGGGAGATGAACTTCAGTCCACAGAGATTGTTTAATATCAATATCCCCCTTTTAACATTATAAATCAAAAGCAGAGCTGTTTATATTGATCAGGTGAGCCTTCAATACACCAATACTTAAAAATAAAGATGCCTGCACTACAAGTTTACACATTCCATACCAATCTGTTGATTTGTTTTTATCCAGCAGGATTATTTGGCACCATCACATTGCTACCAGATGGTATGGCTTGCCTTTTGAAATGACCAAGCGAATATTTGTTAGGATGTTCCAATATGCCTTTTTGCAAACAACACCCCCCACTCCTCTCCCCAAAATAGAGATGCCAGTTCTTAACAAATCAAGATTTTTATTTGTACTAATTTAAGGTTTACTCCTCAGGAAAAGGCCCAAGTACAGAAATTAAATTCTAATAAACCTGAATCTAATTTAGAGCAACATTAGGCTCACATAAGGACTTTGTCAGGCCTAGTGGGATTCTGGACTCCTCCTGTCCCCTTTAAATATCAGATCCCTATTGCCATATGATCATCTGCTTTTGAAAGTAATCATGATTTTAAATGTGGCTGACATGTGGAATGGGAAGCCACTGTTCATGAAACACAGCCCCAACACCTTCTGGGGGTTGCAGAACTTCGGTCTGGGTCCCAGCTGTAGGAGTAAGGATCTGGATTTATGTTTCTTTACCATATCTTTCTGTCATACTATATATTAAGGTCTGTGACCTCTTGACATCAGTCTGACCTAAACTCAGAGCTAGGGATGTACGAAACTCACTTACCTTTGCTCCGTCCCTCCCCCAGGAATCCTCGATGGGGGTGATGTGATCAGGTCCTTCCCACCGGAATCCTCGACGGCTGGCTCCGCTCTGCGGCCGGGCCGCAGAGCAGCCTGCCAGGGCCGTCCGCAGCCGGATTTCCAGCCGCAGACGGCCTGGTGTGGACACCAATGGCGGCCGCCATAGCGGCCGCCATTTGCATCCAGCCAGACAGCCGTGATAGGCTACGTAAGAATTTACATAGCCTATCACGGCTAACCTCAAAAGAATAAAAACAAAAAAACGCAGCATACGCAAATGGCGGCGGCTACGGCGGCCACCATTTGCGTGCCCTATTTTTTGCCGATTTATCTTACATAAATATTTACGTAGGCTAGAACGGCGAAAAATAAGGGAACGCAAATAGCTTCCACTATGCTATTTGTGTTCCCTTATTTTTCGCCGTTTTATCTTATGTAATTATTTACGTAAGATAAATCAGGGAAAAATAGGGCACGCAAATGGCGGCCGCCGTAGCTGCCGCTATTTGCATATGCTGCGTGTTTTTTTTGTTGAGGTTAGCTGTGATAGGCTACTTAAATTCTTACGTAGCCTATCACGATCCAAGGATGGCAATGGCGGCGGCAGCAGCCCTGCTGCGGCCGGCCAGGAGACCAGCCGCTGGAGCTGCCGTTGCTGGAGCCACCACCGGAGCCGCTGCCGCTGGAGCTGCCGCATCTGCCCCAGGTAAGTGCCGTACTGGGGGGATTCCGTGGGGGGGCAGGAGGCTGTTCCACCACGGATTCTGGGCGGCTGGATTCTAAACAATCCAGCCTCACTGGAATCCGTGGCGGAATTCTCCGCCATCCCTACTCAGAGCATTTAGATTTCAAGATACTAGAAATGTGTCAAGCACAGAAGTTCTACCACAGTCTTCTTCAACCTCCAGATGTATTGGACTGCAACTCCCATAATTCCCAGCCAGCATAGTCATTACTATGCTGGCAGGGAATTATGGGAGCTGCAGCCCAACTCATCTGGAGAGTGTCAGGTTCGGGAAGGCCAGTCTACTGTCTCTTATAATCAAAGTTAAGATGGAGGTTTCATCCCGTAGTCAAGATCTTACGATCTACCAAAGAGAGACAATCCTAGCTGTGCTTGCAACTGTGGTTTAATTTAAAGATGGTTTGGTAAATGTGGGAGTCTATATTTCTTGCTCAAAAAGCGTAGTCATCAATATAGGCTTGTCAGTGGCAGCTAGGGTACTGGAACCATTTTGGGAATAGGGTTCAGCATCTTGGATAGCACCGTTACAGTTTTGGCTGATGGTAACTAAAAACCTGAATGGAATCACGGCCCCTCTAGAACTGGAGTCACCAGCTGCCACTGAGGCTTGTTCTCTATGTTTCTGCTGCCCCCCAATCTCATGGATCTAAGTTTAATATGTTACCTTAAAGCTGACTCTTGTACCCATAAATCAGGATATAGGCTGGTGCCAGAAACTGCATTATTTTTCTCTGCAACATAAGCCTCTAAAAAAGGTTGACCAAGCTGTATCTGTACATATATGGAATCTTATGCCTGTCTCTGTATATCCCTTTCATAAAGAAGGAACACTGGACTATACCACTGATGAATCATGGTTTGGAAATCTCCCATACTTTAAAAAACAAACAAACCTTCCCTAGATGTAGAAAGTTAGCACAATAGGGAGTAGGCTAGGCTAGAACTTTTCAGATGTTTTTTTCTTGCAGGATTTTTATAAGGTAGGAGAGCAATTAAAATGGCATCCCATACCTGCAGTGCACAGTCCATTCTACCCCCCTCATTCTGCTATATGTGTAGAAGACCAGGCCTAAATGGTCCACACTGAATCCATTAGAACTCAAAAATGATCTGATTTCTTCCCCTCAAAATGGGGAAGAACTTGGAGCATTTTCCAAGCCAATCTGGGGGTTGGAAAAATGACTCCTCTGCTTAGGCAGGTTCAAATGTGGAATGGACTTTTGCCCCCTACTCACTGGCTGGGTTGACACAACATGACAACCTACATAAAAGTTTGAGTATGGGCTGTTGTCGAACCGCGGGTTGTTGTGTTGTGTGAACCCAGCTGTGCTAACAAACCATGGTGTGATAACCACGAACCCACAGTTCACAATCCAACAACAAACTGTGGGTTCATGGGTTGCTCTTGGTTTGTTAACGCGGCTGGGTTCACACAACACAACCTACGGTTCCACAACCCACACTCAACCTTGAACCTGTTTGAACTCAGTCACTGCCTTTTACCAGGTGTCAACTCTTCAAAGCAGCCTCCTAGGCAAAACAATGGAGAAATGCCTCTGTTGCATAGCCTAGGGGGCTGTTTTGAAGGGCTGCTCCTGGGAAAATTGCTGCTGGCCAAATGACCTCCAGGGGACCCTTATGGGCCAGACGGTCCCTTGCAGAGGATGGGCCTTTGTTCCCCAGCAGCAGTTTTCCCTGGAGGAACACTAAAAAATGGGGCTTAAGTTAGGACAGCTTCTCCGCCTCCGATCTTAATCTAAGCCAGCGAAGGATTCAGGGACTTCTTTGTGGCAAGCACTACGGAGCCCCTGAATCTTGCTTCCAGGACAGATCCCAGTGAATTAGGACAGGAATTGGAAATAAAACTGCCAAGATCATACTCCCCTTTTACAAATCTAGAGTTGGACAACACTTGGAATTAGGGATGTACGAAAGTTCCGCCACGGATCTCGGGGAAATCGATGGCGGAACAGCCCCCCCCCCCCCGGATGGGACTTACCTTAGGCGGATCTTCCTGGCGCGGTGGCTCCGGCAGCAGCTGGTCTTCTGACCGGCTGCTGCCACCGCTGTTTCCAGGTTAAAAAAAACAACAACACGTGATAGGCTACGTAAAGATTTACGTAGCCTATCACGGCTACATTTTAAAAAAACACCATGATAGGCTACGTAAATGTATACGTAGCCTATCACGGCTGATTAAAACAAAAAAACGCGCGCACGCAAATGGCGGCGCCCATGGGCGCCGCCATTTGCATTCCTTATTTTGGCACGTCTTAGTCTACATAAACATTTACGTAGACTAAGACGGCGAAAATAAGGGGAACGCAAATAGCGTAGCGTCTACGCTATTTGCGTTCCCCTTATTTTCGCTGTCTTAGTCTACGTAAATATTTACGTAGACTAAGACGTGCCAAAATAAGGAACACAAATGGCGGCGCCCATGGGCGCCGCCATTTGCGTACGCGCGTTTTTTTGTTTTAATCAGCCGTGATAGGCTACGTATACATTTGTGTACACGCGTGTTTTTTTTTTTTAATCAGCCGTGATAGGCTATGAAAACATTTATGTAGCCTATCACGGCTGACTGCAGGGACGCAAACGGCGGCGGCTACGGCTGCCACCATTTGCATCCCTGCTAGCCAACGGCCGGATGTCCGGCTGCTGGTGGAGCTGGCCGGCAGCTCTGCAGAATCCCTGCGGAGTGGAGCCGGCCGGCCAGGATACCGGGGTGGGGAGGAACGGAGCGCCTCCCTCCCCCGGCCAGGATTCCGGGGGGAGGGACGGAACGCCTCCCCCCCAGCATCAGCATAATCTGCGGAAAGGTAAGTACCTTTCATACATCCCTACTTGGAATACTGTGTACAGTTCTGGTCACTGCATCTAAAAAAGGATATTGTAGAGCTGGAAAAAGTGCAGAAAAGGGCAACTATAATGATCTAGGGGCTGGAGCATCTCCCCTATGAGAGAAGGTTACAACAGCTGGGATTGTTTTTAGCTTGGAAAAACAGGGAGTAAGGGAAGACATGACAGAGGTGTACAAAATTATGCATGGGGTGGATAGGAAGACATTTTTTCCCCTCTCTCATAATACCAGAACCTGAGGTCATCCCATGAAGCTGATTGGTGGGAGATTCAGGACACATAAAAGGAAGGATTTCTTCACACAGTGCATAGTTAAAGTATGGAATTAGCTTCTACAAGACATAGTGATGACCACCAATTTGGAGAGCATTAAAAGGGGGTTAGACAAATTCCTGGAGGAGAAGGCTATCAGTGGCTACTAGTGCTGATGGCTGTATGCTATCTCCTGTATCAGAGACAGTATGCCTTTGTACACCAGTTGATGGGGGAACATGCTGTACTCATATTTTGCTTGTGTGTTTCCTGTGGGCAGCTGGCTGTCCACTGTGTGAAAAGGAATGCTGGACTAGACCTTGGTCTGATCCAGTATGGTGCTCCTTATGTTCGTATGAACTTCACTGGGACGTCTAATTAGAAGAATCCGAGACTGATGATGTGTCCCATTCACAAATCCAGCTCTGAAGGCTATGTGGATAGCCATCTCTGACATAAACCCTCCATATATGCATTCATGGAATCATTTCAAAAAGAAACCGATCAGTGTAAAACCCCAGACAAAATTTCTCATCTCAGCTTTCAAAGCCAGCTGCCATTTTTGTGAATAATAATGAAGAGCAGTAGAGCAACGATGAAAGGGAGAGATTTGTGTGTGCTTGGTGATGAGAAAATACTTAAATACCTTGTCAGACAACACATGACAGTTCATCATTCAAACAAAGGTCAAAAGAGCTGCATTACATTCTAACCATGCACGTCCTCATAAATAATCCTGTATGAACAGTTCCTGTAAATTTATTGGGAAGAAGAGAAGAAACAAAATCTATGTTTCAAGCTCTGGTGATTTTATCAGGAGCCAGCGTAAACCCTGAACCATTACTGGATCCAAAATGACTAATTTTAAAAAGCCTATTAGGGAAACAAACACACATTTTAGTTTTCTTCTACTACATATTTTTGGGGAAAAGATATATTTTTAATTTTTGGTAATGAAACAATTGACTGTTTTTGCTACAGGTCTCCAAGGAAATTTGAAAAAGCAGTAAATAGCAGAACAACACACATATTTTTCTGGACAAAATATAACCCTCTAACATAAATGACATCAGAAAAAGCTAAATGTTTACATCATGAATTTATGCTTGAAAAAACATTTTGAACATTTCACCATTTTAGCAGAATTAAAACTAGTTACTTATACCTGTTTTACAGCTTAGCTTGATCTGCCCGTTGATATAAATTCAAATGAACTCAATATGATGTGTGTTACATTTGACACAGTTTGTTTTTTCATTTTAGAGTTAAACCACTTTTAATGCATAACTAATTCATTTGATGTTTTCTAAGCTGTTAGGTGCTTGCTATTATTTCAACAGCAATGGTGCAGGCTAGTAAGGTGGCCAGGTTACTTCAGCTCTGTTTCCTGCTGCATCACCTTAACAGTCTTGTGATAATATGATTCTGTTTAGCCTTCCATTAATTAATTACCACCATTGCCGTGCTGCTTTCTGGACTATCCATTTATAACACTTCCCAATGAAAGGTTTTACACATGTGTATATAGATTTATTAAGTGGGCTATGAATTTTAATACAATAGCAACAAACTAGAAATAGGTATTTTGAGCCAAGAAATGAGCTATTCCCATCTTTGCAAACAATCAACTTTTTGCTATTCCTAATAAATAAAGAGGCAAGGATCCAAAGAAGCTCGTGGGCATGTGCAAAGTGCTTCCATGTGTACAGGAGGTGCAGAGGGAGTTGATTTTTCCTTCCAATCACAGCTCCTTATGCAACACTGAATTCCATTTCGGGGTCTCAGTCTTTGTTAGAGGTCTTTCATGGGGTGGAAAGAGATGCGGTTGGATGGAGGCGGGGGCTGAAATGGGTGGAACACTGCCAGAATGTGCAAAGAAAACTAATTACAATCTTCAATTACATAGGACAGATCTAAAAGCAGATGGGCTGTCTCTACTGCCACTTGTAGGCCATTCCTTTTGGCAGCAAAACAATCCAGAATGGGATTGTCAGCAGAGGTTATGGAAAACTCGTTAACACAACTTTGGGGGGAGAAAGGCCTCCTACGACATCGTAGCGTGCACCAATGAAGACTTTGCTGTTTATTGCAAAGGCCACACCCACACTTCAAAGCTACGTCTGACCAATCAGAATTGCTAGGAACATCAGGTGGAACAGACCAAAAATGACCCCAATTCATATCAGTGAGAAGGTCACCACCGTCGTGCTCTAGGCAGTGAGCTACAGACTCTAGTGAGCAGCAAAAGGAATCCGCCACCAACTGGAACTCTGCCCAAGAACAGCATAGATCTTCCAAGGTGCTGCTCATCACACTACAGCACTAGAACGGGAGAGAGGGAGAAATATTAAAGCCACTGTTACCCATTGTCTAGTAAATTATGGTTAAGATACCAAACAAATATACTAAACATGCAGAGCAATCTTATGCACGTTTACTTGGAAATGTCCAACTATGTTCAATGGGGGTATACTCCTAGGTAAGTGTCAGTACAATACTATACTGCCTACTCAAAAGTAAGTCCCATTGAGTTTAATGGGGTTTACTCCCAGGGAACAAAATTAATAATTTAGCTGGAAAAAATAAAAATCAAAGTTCTAATCAATCATTCTTATTTAGAAGTAAACTCCATTAAAAGCAATGTATTAATGGCTTATTCTGACTCCCTCGCCGCCCCCGGGAAACCCCCTTCTAATGGATTAATTGTATTACTTAAGCTGTTAGCCTGGTGTCATACATATCAGATAAGTGAAAGAAGATAACACCTTTCTCTAAAATTCAACTTATAGAGAGATAAAGATTTTTTTTACAGTAATTTAAATTCTGAAGAAATAATGAACATAAGTAAAATAGATATTTGTTTGTTACATTTATATCCCACCTTTTTTCTTCTTGCAAGGACCCCAAGGTAGCATACATGGTCCTCCTCCTCTCCATTTTATCCTCACAACAACAACCCTGTGAGGTAGGCTAGGCTGAGAGTCAATAACTGGCCCGAGGTCACCCAGTGAGCTTCCATGGCCGAGTGGGGACTAGAACCTGGGTCTCCTGAGTCCTAGTCCAACACTCTAACCACTACAGCACATTGGCTCTCAATATATTGCCTAGAAGACATGAGGCTGAGGTCTTCCACTAGAATATGCTGATTGTATCTGATATAAAAGCTCTCAATTTTGGAAGAGTAAACATCCTGCTTTACAAGTTGAAGGCCATATGGCTCAAACCACGCAGTATATGAAATTCTATGATTCTGTGTAGCCCCACTCAGACTTCATCTGAGAAGACAGGCAGGAAGGCAGTGGCTGCTTTTTCCTCTGGCTCTTTTTCAGCTCAAAATTATTCTTCCCCTGCTGCTTTTCCACCTGCAGAGCAGGGAGAGGGTGATACAGGGCTGCTACATGTTTCCTCTTGTGAATGAAAAAGCAGCTGGGGGATGTTTTGATGGGGCAGGGCCAGTGGGCCTGTTTGGAATTTTGATCAAGTGTCATGGGTAATGTCGCAAAATGGCTGCCATGGGGAGGGGGGATGCTCATTCATGAAACAGCTGTCATGTGGGGCTAGGGTGGCCATGTGTCCTACTTTATAGAGGACAGTCCTCTATCTGAAGGGCTGTCAGGGGATAATCCCCTATTAAATAGAGGACGGTCCTCTCACAGCCCTTCAAACAGAGGATGCTGTCAAATACAGTCTATTTGAAGGCGTCCACTATTTCATGGGCTGTTCATTCCAAGTCTGCTTTAATGACAAAGAGCCATATGAAGTCGGTGGAGAAGGGGCCTTGGAAGCCCATCAACGGTTTGCACCTGGGCAGCAGACTGAGCAGGCACACAAGAAATCACCTGGTATTGTATTTCTATTTAAATTATAGGAATTATTTCTACATGTGCATCTATACACATAAATTAGCATATGAAAATTTTATGTGAATCAGTGTTTTCTTTTGTCCTCTTTTTTGGTCATGTGTAAGTGGCCACCTTGTAGTGGGCATAGGCAGTCGTAAAACACCTGTTTTGCAGGAGGCAAAGTGGTGCGGTCAAAAGACAAGTAACTCTGCCAAGAACCTGAGGCAGGAGAGTCATGTGGTCTCCAAAACACAAAACCACTCCTTTGAACCCACATTAACAGGGAGATCAGCCCACAAATCATGGTCCCCAAAACCTATGCACCCTACATACTGCAAGGGCATAGAAAACATACCTCAAACCCCAGCCTGTATGGAAAACACACTCCAAACACACACACAGCATGCTTCCCACCCCTCCAGATCAAGCCCCATGATCACCCTGTCCCCCTCACAACCCTACCCCCCCATTGCCTTTGACACCCCCCTCCACTTCCCTCTGCTCACCAGGTGGTAATGGTGACCTCTTTCTTTTCGTTTAGCTTTACCTGGTGGCTGGGATGTGCTGCTAAGCCACATACTGGCCTCCAACTTCATTCCCGGAGAATGCCTCTGGCTTTGCAGTGCACCCTGGCCTCCATGTAAAACTAACAAACCAATCACCCCCTTTACATTAACAACCCTGCTCCAGTTTTTAAATATTAGGGAGGATTAGCCAGCGTTGAGGATGCCAAGGAGGCGTAAAAAAAATGCTATGGTTTTTCAATGTGAGGAAGGTGATTTTGAGCTGAAAAGGAACCAAAGAAAGGGGTGAACAACTTCCTTCTACACACCCCTCCTTTGCTCTAACTCACAGCCTATCCATCCAGGCTGCTTTCGGTTTAAACACAAACACCCACCCACAAAAACATATGGAGGTAAAAATCACAGAACTCTGCATCACGTATACAGCCTCAATAAGGTGTTCCACCTCTGCTCATAATCCCCTATGAATTGAATGGACCTAAGTGCTTAAGCAGCTTTAAATGCTCTCATAAAGCTCTACGTACCATGTGCCTTATGTATGAAGACAAATGAGTTTCTGTACAGCCACCGCCTAACAATACCCAGGGATCGTTGACTGTTAATTGCAAAGCATGTTCTGCACTTTGACAAGCAAGCTAGGAAAGAAACAAAATACTTTTTGTTATAAAAAAACAAAGGAAGAAAGCTCCAGAAAAATAAAGAAATATTTGGGGGCTGACTTTTAAAGTCAAGCTCTCCTCGACGCCCCCACCCCCCAACATTTATTTACCCCACACTTCCTTCAAGGAGTTCTGTGCAGTGCGTATAGGACTTATCCTATTTTATCCACACAACAAACCTGTGAGCTGATTCAGGCTGCAAAGCTGTGACTGGCTCATGGTTGCTCACTAACTTCATGGCTGAATGGAGACTTGAACCCAGATCTCCTGGGTCCAGGTCTAGCCACTATATCACACAGGTAAAAGTGAAAAAGGATACGTTGCTCGTTTAATAGATATTTTCAGGCCAGCTTCACAAATAACACCTTCTTACTGTAATAACTCGTGCTACTCATTTGTCGCACCACTCCCAAGTGAAACAGTGCTGTTCATGCGTCTGCCCTGTTCCCACTTAGGGCACAATCCTATGCGTGTTTAGACAGAGAAAAGGCCTACAACGCCCAGCATGCCCCAGCCAGCCAGGCGGCCCAAGCACTGCTGGCTGACGCATGCTGGGAGTTGTAGGCCTTTTCTCTGTCTAAACACGCATAGGATTGTATCCTTATTTATTTAATGTGCACCCTGACTTTCTACCAGAAAATGGTGCTCAAGGTGGCTGACAATAACAGCCAGCACCTGAAATAGAAACATAATTAGAACAATCATAGAACAAATATATGAGGGAGGACAGCATAGAGGGAGCCAACCCAACCTCTCCTCGCATGTAGCTGAAAAGCCCAGGAGCCCTGGGAGCAGCCACACACATACAAAATACGTACCCGCTATTTTTACAACAAAAGAGTTATGCAGGTGAGGGGAGTTAAAGGCCCCCCCACACACACATACACACTTTCTTACACTCTGTCACCACAAGCATTTTACTTCCAATGTTGCTCCAATGCTGGAAGTGAGCTGGGATGAAGAAAAAAAAGTGCCTGGCATGATGGAGTACAGCAAGACAGAATGGAGGAGGGCTCAGCTCCCCTCACGCACATACACCTTTTCTGTTGTACAATTAGATCATAACCCTCCTCCACACACACGTGCACGCACGCACACACGCACGCATGCACGCACAGAGACTTCATACATGAACAGGGCAGATGTGTGAATATGCAAATATGGGTCTAGGCTGGGTCTGGTTTGGTCCTCAGCTAGACAACCCTAGTCGCACATTACTCCCATGCAGAACCTTACTGAGTGGAAGCAGGAATGGGACCATGATTTTAGCCAGCCCCCCCCCTCCCCCAAGCATCTGTCTTCTGACACCAGCGCATTCAGCGTGGTTGTTTGAGGTTCTTCCTTTGCAATGTGTGAGCAGCCGCTTGCATGTAGGGGCTCCGTGTGATCGGGTTGCCCCCCACAACCAGGTGTCTGGGTCTTGCAGAGCCCCAGTGCGGAGAACAGAGGCTCCTTTGCAAACGACTGTGCTCAACATGTGGATGCCAGAGAACAATGCATGATTTGGAGGGGGGGGGGGATAGAAGCATGGCCCCACCCCTGTTTCAATACAGTAAGGTCCTACATACGAGTAATGTGTGATTTAGGGGCAGGCATTCTGGACAAAGTGCTCCGTCTGAGCCATCAAGTGGGAGCTGGGAGGTGGAACCAAGGGTTAGACCAACTGTTTAGTGGAGGGCAGGCAAAGAGACCGCATGGGGATGCAGTTTTGCACACAAAGAGGGAGAGAAATGGAAATACAATACCGAGCAGCACCAGGCAGAGACTGAAAATGGTGCGGCCGGCCTTCCCCCACCAGATCTGCTGTATTTCCAGAAAGGGAACAAACACTTGCGGAGGCCTTTCAAAACTAGAGGACAGACTTTTCTCCCAAAAATCTACTCCAGGTATTGTTGGCAGCCTAATCTAACTGCTGTAATGCAACCTCCCTCCCTGAACATTCTTGCTGTCCCAGAGCAAAGCCGGCCTTGGCAGGCTGCTCAAGAGACCTCCCTTGCAAGACTGTGACTTCCAATAGACCGAGGGGATCTGTGTCCCTCCAAATGCTGTTGGACTACAATTCCCATTATCCCTGACTATTGTTCATGCTGGCTAGGGCTAATGGGAGGTAGAGACCGAAAACATCTGGAGGGCCGCTGGTTCCCCATCCCCGTGTCAGACCATTACTGCTTGTAAACTGCCTCCTTTCTGTTCCTGTAAGCAGGGATGGTCCAAGTGACTAAACTTTTAATAATACATCGCTCAACTTTTCTCCAAGAGTATGCATTAAATACAGTTGATATTTATAGAGAGCCCGCCTACCTTCAGTTCATCCCATGCCGTTTCATTCCTATTACAAAGCATCAAGCTGCAAACAACTGGGTCATTAGGAATTAGATGCAAGAACCATTTTGAAGCCAAACAGTGAGTCTGCACATCCTTAAGATGGCCATAGCAAGCAGGGGACAGAGACTGTAGAGAAGCTATCGGCTGGGAACCTGTTCGAGGAGGAAGAATAATGACATACATTACCTTATAAACAGAAAAGCCGTATGTTGTGCAGCATCGCATGGAACTCAAATCGTATCAGTTTGATTAGAAATGGGCAGGTTCCAAGGGCCAAATGATGCTTATTTTCTAACGTTCTGGAAGTCAAAGTGATGGAGGCAAACGTCCAGAAAGGCAGGCCTGGGGGTTAGTTAATTTATGAAAGAGTAATTTCAGAATAGAAAGTGCTTCATCGCACAGGCATAATTAATTTGTGGAATTCACAGCTCCAAAATATGTGGATGGCCACAAGGTTCAGATGGCTTTCAAAGGGGATTAGACACATTCATGGACACTAACAGCTATGTATCAACAGCTATTAGCCATTGCAGTTAAATAGAAACCCCATGGTCAGATGCAGTATACCTCTGATTACCAATTGTTGGGAAACAGAAGGCCTTCATGTCCTGCTTGTGGGTTTGCTAGAGCAGGGATGAGGAACCTCCTGCCCATGGGCTGGATTTGACTCATGAGGATTCCCCATCTGGCCCGAAGGCCCCCGTGAACATCTCTCACCGTTCCCGAAGCTTCACCCCCTCAGAGAAAGGCAAGGGGAGAGGCAAGCCAGCTGGTGGAACTGCTGCCTCATGGCACCTGTAGCGAGTGCCTTGAAGGAGCCGCTTCTCTTTGCCACTGCAGCAGTAGTGAAGAAGCTGCTGCTCTGGAGGGACGTGTGTGTGTGTGTGTGTGTGTGTGTGTGAGTGAGAGAGAGAGAGAGAAGGGGCCCACTTTGGGCTCTGGCTCCACCCACTGCTGGCATGCAGCCCCCAACAGGCGCCCTGGGTGCCAATGCAGAAAGTTTCCCCACCTTTGTCCTAGAGGAATCCAGTTGGCCTCTCTGGGAAACAGGATGTTGGACTGGATGAATCCTTGGATGCAATAGACATAATAGAGGTGTACAAAATTATGCATGGTGTGGAGAAAGTGGATAGGGAGACATTTTTCTCCCTCTCTCATAATACTAGAACCCAGGGTCATCCCATGAAGCTGATTAGTGGGAGATTCAGGAGAGATAAAAGCAAGGGCTTCTTCACACAGCACATAGTTAAGCTATGGAATTCGCTACCACATGACGTAGTGATGGCCACCACTTTGGATGGCTTTAAAAGGGATTGGACAAAAATTCCTGGAGGAGAAGGCTATCAATAGTTACTAGTCCTGATAGTCCAGTATCAGAGGCAATATGCCTATGTGCACCAGTTGCTGGAGAACATGGGTGGGAGGGTGTGTTGCGCTCATGTCCTGCTTTTGGTTCCTGGTCAACAGCTGGTTGGCCATTGTATGAACAGAATGCTGGACAAGATGGACCCTTGGTCTGATCCAGCATGGCTCTTCTTATGTTCTTGTGTAACACTGCTCTTTGGAGGTTATTTAATTTGGAACAATTCAGAACTAGGTTAAACAAACAAATAAAAATACCGCCAATCAGTTTCTGTAATAACCTACTATAGGACTAGGCTTCAGTGATGTAAATATTTTCACCAGTAGCAGACCTGTGAGGACAAAAATGATCTGGAATGGGAGTAATTCATCCTGTACTGCTGATGTGCTCCCTCATTAATCTGTTTTTAATTTCAGCAAACCCTGCTGAAATTAATGGAAGCAGTGGAACAACAAACCTTTCCTGATTACTCCCTCCATTACATTTAATTGTTTTCTGATCAGCTCTAACTCCCAGAGAGACAAGCAAAACAATTAGATATATCGACACAAGAGGAAGGATGGACAATTCTCATGAACGCACAAAGGTGCTTTATATTGAGCCAGGCCATTTTATTTTGCTCTGGAAGGCTCTCAGGTAAGACAAGCTGGAAAAAATCCCAGCATGGCTCTAAGTAAAATATGGTGGTTAAAGTACGTTAGAGATTAACTAATTTGCAACCAGTCTACAGCATACTATAGATAGATTGTAATCCTAAACACATATATTTAGTGCCACTGGAAGCAAATTACTTTTGTGGAAATGTTCTTATACTTGGGACCGAAGCAGACTGACTTCACTGGTCTTTATTTAAGATAACAGATTGCAATGAAAGCCTTTATGATCTTGGGACAGTTTTGTCTGGAGACCACTTGTTATTCAACTGAATTATTCAATAGTGTTATATTTCTGTTCTTTTAGTAATGCACATTTCAGAGGTTCATACTGAAACTGCAGAAATGGGGCTTTTAGCTGTTTATGTTTGCTAGGAAGATGGCTATAATATGGGACAGAAAAAAAGGAACTGGAACAAACGCACAAATACTAATACAGAATCTTAACAGGTAGCAATTGGAATATTCCCAAAGGGTTCCATCCAGAATCCTGCTGGGGGAAGGGAGTTTGCATGTTCCTGAATCGGGGTGGAAGGAAGCCAGGAAAATAATATGCTGATTTTCAGTACAAGAGGCAGAATATCAGAAAAAGCAAGAACTTTTTCATTTTTAGTAGAATTTAACTCATATACCTTGTCTGAAGAACAGATAAGATTAGCAAAATGCTTTGGACACTGAACATTTCTGCAGAAATAACATTACAAACACAGGGGATCCAAAGGATCACGGGTGAAGTAAAGCTTGCAGAATGGACCTTCAGCAACCTGCCATTGCATAAGCAAAAGCGCCTTTGGTTCTAAGCCAGTATCTTGTGCTGGATCCTGAACCTTCATTTTGGCTGAGACATAAGTAAGATGTATTGATATGTTTCAGCTCCTGTTTCTGTGTGGGGCCTGCAGTTTTACTGCAAAGCTAGGATTCTTGGGGCTGCAGTGCAATAATAAACCCTTGCCTCATTGTATGCCCGAATGCTTCTGTTTAACAAAGGAGATAATGGAAAATATTCTGCCAGGTTTTTTTCTTGGCAGTTTCTCCCTCAGCATTCTGGAGATATTTTCCCTTGAAGTTCTCCCCTAGTGGATGACAGGGAGAAAAGTACCATTTACATATATCAAAGGATAAGCAGCAGTCACCAGCTTCACTCTGACAAACCTCCATTGCTAAGCAGATCCAAGTCTACAATAAACTAAGCATGGGAGAGGTGGATTTGAATTGTTCTGTCCAGGCGATCGTGGCCTACTTCTCACCATGGCAGTAAACATGGCTTTATTAATTCAGAAATCAGATGTGGACTCATATCACTTAATGTATCTCAATACAAAAACAATTCTCCCCACTTAGACAATTGGATGTCAAGGCAAAAAGTTCCAGCTTGGCCTCTCTCTCTCTCTCTCTCTCTCACATACATTTTCCATATGCGTTTGTACATAGAAGTATTCAGTCATGTGAGCCACCACCTGCATTCTGAGGTGGTACAGCCCAGACACAGGTTTACTACCTCAATGAGAACTAGACTGCTGGTGATTCCAAGGATTTACCTAATGTTAGTCTAACTTAAATCCCATTTATCTCAATGGGTCTACACTAAGTAGGACTAACATGGGATACAACCCCAAGTTCTTAAAATATATGTAATGGGAAAGCAAGGTCTTTTAGGGTGGAATCCTATCGGGATAGTATGCTGCCTGCAAACTTGGAGGTGGCTGACTATCCAATGCAGGGTGGGTGCAGCACGAAGGGGATCCTTTCCTCTGCGCTCCGGCCACCCTGCCTATGCATCCAGACAGCCGATTCTGGCTGTCTAGCTGGGGACCTCGGAGCAGGAGGGATGGTGGCTGCATGGCATATAGGAAGCGTCGTAACGATGCTTCCGCAGTCTTCTCCCCTCCCTGCCCACAGGAAGGCCTCCTTTTTGCCTGCTTTGCACTGTGGTTATGAGCGTGGAGATGGGGAAGAACCATGCTGCTACAAGGCGGTGGGGGAGAGGACCGTTGTTTCTGGGACCCAAATGTTCCCAGAAACCAAAAAGTCCTGTGGCCGTCTAGGCACTGTCTAGCAGCCATAGGATTGCTCTCTAAGAGGTTGAATACACATTCATCTTTGATAGTGTAAGCAGCTCTATAAAAATTTAAGCTGCGGGATTAAGGTGCTGCGTGTATACACCATGTTCAAACATGACACCCTAATTAATAATCCAATGCATGGGATCTAATGGAGCTCATCAGAGGAACTGTCAGAGAAAGGATGTATGCTTTTGGTCTGCCACATCACTCTTCCTTGAGAATCGTAGCATTAAGCTGTCAAAAATGAAATCTTATCCATTACCTGTCATTTGTTTCAGGGGCTCCATCATTGCTATTCCAACTCTCTCTATAGCAACAACGTGATTCTCCTTCAGGTACTGTTTCAGGGCTGGGTGGATAACCTTCTGGCACACCACAAGGCCTACACCATCACTGACTATTTGCTCGCCTAAAGCAAGCAACTGATCTAAGACTGCTGCTTCTAGAGAAACTCCTTGACAGACAATGATGGCTCCTTCTCCACTGTTAGGCAAATCTCCAGACAGAGATACACAGAAAAGCACCATCTTGATCGTGGATGACGTAGCTCTTTTGACGGGAAGCACTCTTGTCGGATGCAATTCCGGTATTTCAATCAGAAGTCCAGGATATACAGCAGAATCCATCACTCTCCTGTTTTTTACAGGTATATAAAGACATTTCCCTAGCACAACCCTGGTTTCAACTCTTTGTGGGATGGTAAATAGAAAGGCCTTTAACACCAAAGCGCTGATGTGGTCAGCTTCTTTCCGGCCAAGCATGCAGGCACGTTTGCTGGTTAATATACTGCGGACCAGGCTAAGGGGAATCTTAGAACTGCTAAAATCCATCGGGATTCTACAGCCGCATGCTTCAGAGGCAAGATAGTCAAGGCACAGGTTCAAGAGGTATTGGCTGATTTTAATGAAAGGACATGCCCCGACGTTTACGGAGGCTGCTTTTTCGAGCAGGCTGCAACAAAGGATAGCTGTAAATAAGCCACAGTCGCTGAAGTGTGCAAGATGATTCTGCACAGAGGCTGTCAGAAGCTTTAGTACTGGATGAGTGACTGAAAGGCCACCGAGCAAAGCAGAAGACTGTGATGTAGTGCGAACGTAGCCCCCCACACCATTGTGGAGCTGTTTAAACCTACCCGTGGGGCCGTAGCAGGACATCATTATCTTATTGAATGCAGAGAGAGCATGGCTAACGGCCTCCTTAGTTAAAGGTTCGCTGGTACAAAAGGAAGGCTTTTTAATGTCAACACGAGACATCCTTGCAGATAAGACTCCGGTCAAGACTTAGAGGCATCTGATTTCGACAAGACACTTTTTAATGAATGATACATATGAGTGTGCACAATACGTGCCTTTTTTTATGCAGTCAAAATGTGATAACACATTGAGGATACAGCAGGACCGCTCGGATATTTAAGAAATTGCTATGCTAGTTGAGAAATGCGATGATGGCAGAAATTGCTTCATTCATCAAGGCCCTTTGATTTGATTTCCAAGCCTGATTTGGCAGAAGACTTTGCTGCTCTTTGTATAAGGTAGGTCCCAACGTGGACACCCACAAAGGACAGTCCAGCCACGAGCAGCCAATTCTTTCTAATCCAGCTGATCTTCGTCATCTCTTTTGCTCACGGAGACATAAAACAACTAAGTGAAATATGCCTACAATAAAAAAAAACCCACAAGATTTCATAAGGCTACAATCAAAAGCAGAGCTATGCATTTGTTGATGCAACTTATTTCAGTGAACACTGTTTTGCAAACAGCTCTGCAAAATTTGAGACTATTTATTTCAAGCATTTTTATCCCACTCCTCAGCCAAAAAGGCTCCTGGAGCAGCTTGCAAATAATCAGTAAAAGAAGACTGCTCCTGCCTGCAGGCTTACAATCTAAAAAGACACAATGCAAGGAAAAAGAAATAGCGAGGGAAGAGGGGGAAAAATGCGTCTTTCAGCAGGGCTGGTAGACTACAGCATAGGGTACATTCAAACTGGCTGAAAACATTCAGGCAGTTTGTCCACTCACCCCCCCCCCCCAACCTCTCAATACATAAACTATTATGTAAGCAGCATGCAAAAGTCCAATATTTTTGGTATCTTTAGAATGTGGAGGGGGGAAGCATTAACCAATGTAGGTAGATGTGGGTTTTGCCAAGACAACACCCTAATTTTATCCTGCAGGGTTTCATTTCACTTATATTTTGGGGCATGCAACAGTAATGTGACTGAAATTTTCACACCTCTTCTCAGCTCACATCTTACTGAGGCAATTCACACTAAGAAGCTCGGTAGGATTATCATTCTAACAGTTTGGGCTTATTTAAAGCCATGTCATGTATATGACAGGAGACGATCTGGCACCCAAAAACAGAGGCTGTACTAGGGAGATATTCGCCAAAGGTGGGAAACTTCACATTTCTTCATGTTAGGGAACTGCTAAATGGTTGTGTAAATCCTTATTTAAAAGGTCTTATCCATATCCTAGTTGCAGGATGTCAGGAGATGCAGCTGAACGGTATCACTTTAATGGCTTTTTCAGGATTCCGAACTTTCACTTAATTTTATTTCAAATGAAAGAGAGAGAGCTCATGATTTTGAGGGAGAACTGTGTAGGTGATTTCAGTGAAATGTACAGAATGGGAAACTAGGAAAAGCAGGATCGTTCACTGCGAGTGCTTTGCCCTTTCTTGACCAACCAATTTCTGTGGCCCTACACACATTGTTCTCCACTGGGTGCCCCATGAGTCCTTATCAATAGATTCTAAATTCTGGCAGCAGGTAGGGGAGGACCCAACATTTCTGGCCCAGCTTGGGGTCCAAATCCAGCCTTCCAGGGTTCCCCAGAGAGCCACGCCCCATTCCTCTGGCCACACCCCTTTCCAAATCTTTTGCTGGTTTCCCAGATTTTGCACATTTTTCTCCCATTCTAAAAAAAGTTGAAATGCTTCTCCTAAGGTTTAGGTACTGGCTGCATGAGCTTGAAGCTACAATAAGAGCTTGAAACTAGCATTTTTGGCCACGCCCCCTTTTCCTTTGCCCCCTCCCACCACTGGAATGCGCCCCCGAGAGCTTCTCTGAAACTGGATTCAGCACCCCTGCTGCACAGGCATGGGATTACCTGTGTGGCCCTTTCTCAATGTCCAGACTGTGGCCTTTGAAACACCGACCGCATGTGTTGAGCCTGGCTTTGCAGGCAAGGGATCTGGACCATCTGTGGCTTGTAACTTGCCCTGGGTACTGAGCTCGGGAGAATCACACTATGGTATGCAATCACTGAGGCTCTCGCAATTCATGCCTGCGCAGTGAGAATTCTCTGGGTTGAAGCTAGTTGTGGACATTGCGTCTGGTCAGCTCCAGGTCTTGCAGCAGCTACCACTGTGCTGGTCGGCAGTCACCACTTGTGGATTCCACGGGCCAGCAGCAACTTCTTGAATGCCCTTCCTGTCACACGTGTCTTTCTGCTGAAGGGCAGAGGGAGGCTGCTACATCCACCATGCCAGCCAGTGCTGCATATCTGAGGCTGGGTGTATGGGTGGTTTGAGTGCTACAGGGGCGTTTCTAAATTTTGTCATGGGGCTGGCTATGGAGTTTTGTTGCTGAGGGAAGGGCACTGCCTTAGGGATTTATTTATCCCAGTAGTCTACTCTACTCTTAGAATGGGGTGGGGGCTTAGAATGGGGACAACGACCTGCCTGTTAAATTTACATTGGCAGGTCCACGTCTGCCCATATAAATCAGCAGGAAGGGCTGGAAGAACTGTACCTCCATTTGAAAAACATATCGATAACTAACATTTTTCTATGCTCACAGAAACAGATTAGGTGGGGGGAAAACCCTTCAGTGATGATCACTGAAGCTTGCAGACAGGCAGGTTAAGGAAAAAAACTGCGGAAGGGATAGATACGAGCTCCGCTTTAATAGCTTCAGCTTGTGCTGCTCTGAATTATGCATAAAGACTGTATTTACAGCAGCTCTGCTGAGGCAAGTGGTGAACCGCAGCTGCACTGCATTACATTCATTACAGATGTGCAGCCCTGCCTGAATTCAGTTTTGCCACATGTATGAAAACATAAAACTGAGGAAAAATGTTCAAGCCAATGACTTTAAGCAGCTGGGAAAGTAGGTTTAAATACTATAAGCAGATGGTGTGTGTGTGTGTATGACTGAGAGTTTTATATATATATTACACATGCACACACACGTATATGTGTGTGTATATATATATATATATATATATATATGTGATAGCTTATATTTAAAGCAGCCAATCCCACATTCACATTTACCTCTGTAACCATTAAATACTGAAATCCCATATTCTCAAGGAATCTAATTGCCCACCCCTGTTTTAACAGTCCGTAACCTCAATCCATTTTCATGGGTCATGGAGCAGCCTATTTTCCCGTTAAAAGGAAGAAAATTGAAATCAGGGTGTGTGTGTTTTGTGAAAACACAAACCCTTCTTCTAGTTTGATTTTATGCTGCCGCTTTGGCCACAGCATTGCAAACAATAACGACATGATGTTGCTTAGCATCTGAAAACTCCAAAGCCGTGTACAAAGTACTTCACATTGTGTTCCTTGCAATAGCCTTGCAAGGTGCGTTTTCTGTATTGCTGATGGGGGAGGGGGGGAGGATGAGGCTTGGCGGGAATGGCTTGCCTAAGGCCACCAAATGAGTTTGTGGCAGAGGTTAGCCAGGTAAACCAGGGACTTCCTGATTTGTAGTTCAGCCTCTTAGTTACCATGCTACACCAGCTCTAAAGGCTTTGCTGCTGCACATCAAATCATCCTATGCTAGGCAAGCAGAACAGATATCCAGCTCTGTCCACTTGCCAATTAACCTTTCTCACCCTGCCCCTCTTACTGATTTACTTTTAGAAACTGCTGGCGTAAATCTATGGCTGCATTAGAGAAACAGGGCCACCATCATGATTTGATTCAAACCGCTGTACCATGCAAGAGGGGTCTCGAGATTGCAGAGCTGGATGAACAGAATGATTCCCATGATATGTGTGCATGTGTTGGGGAGTGGGGCTGATGAAAGAAAGGGCAAACCTGAATTTCGTTGTATTAATAAGATTCTCTTTGATGGATGTTCTTGTAATGATTTTGTATTTGCTGCAACAGGAACTTACCTTTCAATTATTCTGCAGCACTGTCTGGCTATTTTCCTTTATTTTGTTTCTCCTGTTGCAGCACATATGTCACAATGCCAGGCTCTGGGACCAGGTCATCTCTCTTGGGTTGGAAAATGGGGTTGGACTTCATGTTATACCAGCCCCAATGTACCAGCACAAGGCCAGTTCCCATAACAATCAAAACTCTGTAGTTCTTCCAAATGGTTTTAAGACCCATAATGTGTGCTGGCCACTACCTATGTAAAGAAGTGGAGAATTTTAAATAGGTTCTATCACACACAATTTAAGCACAAGGCCCCCTAATATTACTATCACTAACAAATAACAGTAATAGCAGCGGCAGCACAATTAAGCAAAACCTGAATGTTCACATTTTGGCAGCTTGCTTCTAACTACATTTTCTCAGAAATAAGCCCTGTTATCTTAAGCAGGACTCGCTTCCAAGGATGCCGATGGCTGCGGTTGAATTACACTGCAGCATGACACAGAATGTCAACCCAGGTCTCTCAAAACTGAATGACCACCAAACCTTGCTACAGAGATGTGACTGGGGGAAAGGGATTTTGCACGGCCCCTTGGCTCAGGGCCTTCTTTTCCTTTCCATGTCTCAAAGATATTGTAAAAGGTTCCAAGAGATAGCCTCAGTTAGCTTATACACTGCAAAGGCCTCCCAGGCCCTCTGGCTTGGAGATCTGCACCACTACAAGGCAGGCCCTGTGTTGAAACTGGACTGGAAAGTGCTGCTAGCCAGTGGTATAACCAGATCACTACATTATGCCCAATTTCAGGCTTAGATGTAGGTGGTCAAACTGCATCTGGGTTGCACAACTTCAAGTTGTGGATGGGAGCTCACATGATGGAATGCTCCTTCATACCAAAATACCCCCCCCACACACACACACACACACTAAGAAAACTGGCACATCTGGAAGAAAGCTAGGCTAGAACAGTTATCCCTGAGATCTAGCTTTCTACAGGAAGGGAATGAGAACATAAGAAGAGCCATGCTGGATCAGACCAAGGGTCCATCTAGTCCAGCATTCTCTTCACACAGTGGCTGACCAGCTGTCAACCGGGAACCCACAAGCAGGACACAAGTGCAACAGCACCCTCCCGCCCATGTTCCCCAGCAACTGATGTACATAGGCTCACTGCCTGTGATACTAGAGGTTGCATATAACCATCAGGACTAGTAGCCATTGATAGCCGCCTTCTCCAAGAATTTATCTAATCCCCCCCCCCTTCAAATACATCCAAATTGGTGGTCATTACTACATGTTTTGATAGCAAATTCTATAGTTTTTGCATTGCAAATTCTATGCAATATCTTTGCATTGAGGGGCATTCAATTGTACTGAGAAACATTCTAAATGGGTAACAGACAGATACAGGTTTATCATCTAATGAGTGAATTACAGTACAATCCTAACCCCCTCCCTCCTCCCACACATTTACTGTTGGAGGCAGCTAGGTTCTAATTTAATCTATGTATTTATTACATTTCTATACTCCCAGCAGGGGCCTCCACCATAGCGGAGGCCCCCACTGCACTCACAAAGAGCTCTGTGGGTGGAAAGTTATGGCCAGCGGTTCTCCTGCTGGTAGTAGAATGGCTAAAGACCCAAAATGGAGCATGTCAGAGGTGGAATCCAAAGCTGCTCCATTCCATGAGAGGGGCTTGATCTGGACCTTTCACCCACTGGTGCTGTAAGATTCCCTTCCACTGTAATTGCTAGGAGGAAAAGCCAACCCCCTCTGCTCTCCCAGAAGAAAGAAAGGAGACCCCCCCCCCCACCTGCTCTGTCCAGCATGAGCAGACAAGACTGTGGATGAGGCGGAAGATCTGCTTTGTGGATCCCCCTGACCCCGGCTCCACATAGGATTGCTCAGTTAGACTACAAATCTTCTCCCACTTCCTAATAGACACATAGATGAATATTTAGCTGAACTAGTCTCTTGTTCCCTAGAACTGGCTGTTCAGAAACATTTGTCCTGCAAGGTGGGCAAAATAAACAAATATAAATGAATAATTTTAAATTCCAGCTCTCTTTTGAAAAAAGAAAAGAAAGAAGTTATAGTAAGGTTGCAATCCTATATCCATTTACCTGTGAGTAAGACCAATTGAACACAATGGGAACTGCTTCTGAAGCCATGTATTGCAGAGGCAGTGTCTCTTTATTAAAAAAAAAACCCACTTGATTTAAAATGAAATATGTTTTTAATACAAACCAACATATTAAAATTACACTTAGACCCAGTTCGCACTATTAAAACACCCTATGGATTGTCTGGGAATACACGGGAGTGAGTGTGCTGGCTCTTGCCCACTTCGCTAAACAACTCACAAATGCCCATTCCTGGGTTATGCTCCATGATGTCCAAACCCAGAACTCTGCGTTGTTGAGGGAAACAATCCAGAGTTTTGACCCACAGTTTGTTCTTGACTTAAAACTCTGGGTTCTTTCTCCTTGAACAACCCAGAGTTCCAGGTTCAGATGTCACAGAACACAACCCAGGAACAGGGCATTCCTGGGTTGTTTAGCGAAATGGAAGCTGGTGGCGGCAGCATGCTCGCTCCTGCATGCTTCAAACACGTGAACCGGGTCTCAAACATGAATGCATTATCGTCTATCAAACACATTAAGTTAAAGTCTGTTTTTCTGTGTAGAAGAAAGAGCTAGGTGGTGGTGGTGGTAGTTCTGACTATTGATGTCAAGCAGTATGACAAAATAGGTCAACTAAATAGCAAGGACATTTAGGGCACAATCTCTCTAACTGTCCAATAGACTTCACCAGGACAGAGTGACGTTCATGCTCTTCTCCTTGGTTATATAAAGCCTCTATCTATTTAGTTGCAAACCAGTGTGTTACAACTGTTAGAGCAAGCAATTAGTATGTGTCCTCTTGTTCAGGAAATAGAAGAATTACACAATGAGAAAAAATGATTTAGGGCGCAATCCTATGCATGTTTAGACAGAGAAAAGGCCTACAACTCCCAGCATGCCCCATGGCTGGCTGGGGCATGCTGGGAGTCGTAGGCCTTTTCTCCGTCTAAACAAGCATAAGATTGCACCCTTAGTTTAATTATTTAAATCAGCATTTTTCTTGGCGACTTTAATAATTCCATCCTGTTTACATATAAAAATTTGGATGGATCCAGACATGGCCATTAACTACCCTCAGTCCTACACACACAGCATTTAAATGCACACTGGAGGTGCAAAATAGAAACCAAACCTAGCTTGTTGTTGTTGTTGTTGTTGTACTATGACTGCTTGTAACTGGGGAATGACTGACAATACATTATGAATGAGAGGGGAGGGAGAGACACTATCATGGGCTCACTTTTGGGCCTGTATTTGGATTTGTAGATTTTTTTTATTTTGTCACACAAAACATTAACAACATTTTCAGATTTTAAAAGTTCAGTCCAAACTAGCAGAGAGCCAGATAAGTAAATTGTCATGATAGCCAATTCCAATATCTGGGCAACTACTCAAGATCACTTAGGGAGGATTGGTCAACTCTTATACTCTTTAACAAAGGCCTAGTTCTCAATAAGATGGTAAATCTTCAGACTGCAAGTGGAGACTCACATGACTGAATGTTCCTCCATACAAAATAATTCCTGAACAGAGAAAACTATGACCAAGTGTGGGTCCTAGCCTAGCCCTCCCACTGACATGCTAGGCTTTTAAATATATATCTGGCAGAATGGTTCAATCATGGAGTTTTCCCGCCTGCTGTCTGAAGAGATAAAGCACAGACCCAGGTTTAAAGTGTTTGGGCCCAGGTTATCTGAAAGACTGCCTGCACCTGTGTATGTCTGACCACACTTTTAAGATTGGCATCTGAGGCCCTGCTCTTTGATTCACTGGTAAGAACTGTGAGATTGGTAGGTACAGGGGACAGGGCCTTTTCTGTGGTGGCCCCACATCTTTTGAATGCCCTCCCCCACAAAGGGCATATGTTCCCCTCTTTGCTGGTCCTTAGGAGGACTTTTAAGTCTGCATTCCATTAAGTTTTGTGTACTGTGTTTTTAACTGACATGCTATATGCTGCTGCTATCTTATTTATTATTTTAGAAATTTATGTATTGAGTAATGCTTATTGTTCTCATGGTTTGATTACTGCATATTTTCAAGTGCATTGAAGTACACTCTATGAGGGTTTTTACTCTAAAAAGCAGGCTAGAAATCTATTAGTATTCATAATAATCACCTCAGTGAAATCTAGGGTAAGTATTCATATTTCTATTCATAGGGTAAGTAAAGACCTCTCATCCTTTCAGTGCATACTTATGAACAAAATGGGGATTCTAATGTGTGGTTCTAATGTTTTCAGAGCCAGTGTGGAGTAGTGGTTAATGCTCTGAACTGCAGCTATCAAGACCTGGGTTCAAATCTAATCAGTTCTCAGTCATAAAGGTCACTTGGTGACCTTCAGTGTATCACTTTCTCTCAGCCTAACCTACCTCACAGGGTCACTGTCAGGATAACATTCATGGGAGAAGGAAACCCACTGAAGCCATCCTGGGCTCTTCTGAGTAAGGGTGGGATATAAATGTCATGTATTCTTTAAAAAAGCATCAGTGGTTGTGAGTACAGAACCAAGGGAGGGGAGTTTTTAAAAAGGTTTTTCTTAGCATGGATTATAAGAACATAATATCTCAGTACACAACAGTATGTATCTACACAGCACATACTGTGTATACTTAAGCAACCAAAAGACACAGCAAGCAGTCTCCCCATGGAGCACCAGCAACTGTGAATGGGGAAGCCCTTCCTGATTATTATCCAGTTTGATGATACCAGATGACACCCCCTCCCTTCCCACACACACAGACCCCCATCAACCTGGATGTAGCAGGCCAGAAGCTTTAAAAGCTGCAAGAGGCTGGGCCAAACTGAAGGAGGAATAATAATAGTGGAGTGCTGGTGGCATCAGAACCTCCAGGGTCCACCCTGCACCAAGCCCCAACGTTTGGAACATCAGGATTACTTCAAATAATTAACAGCGCAAGCTTAAATTGTTCAAATTAAAGTTTAAAGGACTCTTAAGTGATATCCCAAGTAAAATCTCACTGACCTCAGCATGGGCTCAAATCGTATTGCGGAGGGTGGAGGAAGTCCCTACAACTGCACGCACGCATGCATAGATTTTTTCTATGCCAGAATTATTTGACTTGCTTCCCAGTTGCTCCTCGCCAGCACTGACGATTTTGCAAAGTAAATTGTTAGAGTATTTATGAGGGTGGGGGTTGAATAGGTGGGCCGAGCTCTGGGGAGGCTGGTGGCTCCGATTTCGCCGGGGCTGTGCATCCATGCTGGGTTTCCGTCAGAACCAGCCAGAAACACTAAAGGAGCTACCCAAGGTACTGCGCCCTATCCCCCAAATAGGTTCAGCGCCTTGGAGAGGGCCTTTAGAGTTCTGGCTGGTTCTGAGTGAAACCCAGAACGGGTTCACAGCCCCGCCGAAATCGGGCCCACCAGCCTCCACCGGCCAAGCGCTTTCCTTCCTCTCCTCCTTAGGAAAGGTGAACTACGTCTGCCATTTCAACCCCACCCCGGAGGATCGCCTGCTTTCTTCCAGTCCAGTACCTCTCTCTCTTTCTCGTGGGGTGAGCTACCAAACGCTCTGAAGACGCGACGGCCACCCACTCTCCAAGCCTTTCGACTCCGCGGCTCTCCCCGGAAACGACTTCAGGAGGCCGAGACTACAAATCCCAGGACACACCACGGGCTCGACGAAATACGCCCGAAGCGTGTTACCCGATGCACGGTGGGAAATGTAGTATATGCTAAAGCGACAGGATAGGAAAAAACGCTTTTCCATACGCGCGGGCTGAAGCTGCCACGCTTCTTGCTTCTAACGGGCCATCCTTATCTCTCCTTCCCTTATCTCAAGCAGAGAGGGAAAGCAGATAGGACAGTTGTGCTGGGCCGGACCGGACCGGAGGAAAGGAGTTAACTGTTGTCTTGTGCTCCGGCATTTGTTTTAAGTGTTAGCACGTGTTTATTTCTTCAGATGCAAGGCCTGCAAGAGCTCATGAGCTCTGGTAAATCAAAGCATTTCAGTTAGCTGTAGAGATGTGGCTGGAGTCTTTAATATTTTTTTAAAAAAAGAATGAGATAGACATATAATTTAAATGTAAAGCGTTAATTTTATGAATATGTTCTGTTTTATTCTTTGTGGTTGGTTGGTTTTTACCATATGGGACTTTCTAACAGCATATATATATGCTGTTATATATATATATATATATATGTTATGTTCTCATATATATGAGAAACGCCAGGTTGGATGAATCACAGGTCGGAATTAAGATTGCCGGGAGAATTATCAACAACCTCAGTTACACAGACGATACCACCCTAATGGCAGAAAGCGAAGAGGATCTAAAGAGCCTCTTGTTGAGGGTGAAAGAGGAGAGTGCAAAAGCTGGTTTGAAACTCAACATTAAAAAACTAAGATCATGGCATCTGGCCCCATCACTTCCTGGCATATAGAAGGGGAAGAAATGGAAGCAGTGACAGATTTTATTTTCTTGGGCTCCAAGATCACCGCAGACGGTGACTGTAGCCATGAAATTAAAAGACGCTTGCTCCTTGGGAGGAAAGCTATGGCAAACCTAGACAGCATAGTAAGAAGCAGAGACATCACCTTGTTGACAAAGGTCCGCATAATCAAAGCTATGGTTTCCCAGTAGTAACGTATGGCTGTGAGAGCTGGACTATAAGGAAGGCTGAGACCGAAGAATTGATGCCTTTGAACTGTGATGCTGGAGAAGACTCTTACGAGTCCCCTGGACTGCAAGGAGGTCCAATCAGTCCGTCCTAAAGGAAATCAACCCTGAGTGCTCATTGGAAGGACAGAAACTGAAGCTGAAGCTCAAATATTTTGGCCACCTAATGCGAAGAGAAAACTCTCTGGAAAAGACCCTGATGCTGGGAAAGACTGAAGGCAAAAGGAGAAGAGGACAGCAGAGGATGAGATGGCTAGATAGCATCACCGATGCAATGAATATGAACTTGAGCACACTCCGGGAGAGAGCGGAGGACAGGAAGGCCTGGCATGCTATGGTCCATGGGGTCATGAAGTCGGACACAACTGAACGACTGAACAACAACAAGAAACAGCATATAACGATAGCTAACCTCCAATAGGAGACGGCAGTTTAAGAAGAAAGGACCTTTTGTGTTAGGAGGGCTCGGCCCTTAAAGACGACCTAGACATAGTTTCAATAAATCAAATACAGTCAATTATTAAAAGATATTAGTGTTTTAGGGCATAGTGCATGCTGGGCACTGTAGGACTTTTTCTGTCTAAACATGCAAAGGATTGTGCCTTTACGCATCTTTTCTTACCTTCTTTGAACGTATCTCCTCGGTATGGTTCCTAAATACCTCTCAGAAACTTGTGTGGCCCCGTATATGAAAAAGTACAGTTACCTGGGCGTAAGCTCATAGAACATAGTGGCAGTTAGTTCAGAGTAAACGTGGGCTGCAATGAAGATGGCTAGCGCTCAGGTTAGACTGTCCTAGTGAAGTCAGTCCGGCTGCAGTCATATAAATGCTTTCTTGAGAGTAAAACCTGCTAGATTCATCGAGACTTACTTCTGAATAAACACGCACAAGATCGCACAGTTAGTGAGCTGAACTTTATGGCTATGTGGGATTTACCACACTAAGTCCGACACTAATTCAATGTACGTATGCTTCAAGTAAAGGTGGAACGCGATGCACAATTGCATGTTCATATTTTCGTGTAAAGTAGATCAGGCTGCTAGTTTCAAGACTGCAATCCTATACCCATTTATCTGGGAGTAAGCCTCACTGAAAGCAACGGGGCTTACTTCTAAGGAGACCTGTATAGGATTGCACTGTAGGTGTGTTTAAGCTTAAGGCTTCAGCCATTAAGTCCAATTCTATGGAGAGTTAAGCATGCCTGAAGCCATTGGCCTCAGTATGTCTAGCTTTGCATAGAATAACTGGAATTTGCCCCTCCTGAATTAAACTGGCGGGCAATTGCTGCAAGAGGTGGAAATACAAGGAGCTCTCTTCTGGCCCCTATCATGTGGTACAGGTCTAGACAAAGCGCCCGGATGTGTGTTCGTGAAACCGGCGGGAAGTAGCGGCCGGCATCTTTGAACGGGGTAGAAGGACCTCCTTTTCAATGTCTATGGTAGGCCGCCATTTTGAACGGGGCGGATGAGAGGAGGTACCATGAGGGCCAAGTTCTTTTGTTCGCAGACCGGATTTCGTAGTGATTTTTGAAGCCTCGGCACTCTGTTTGGAGGGGCATGGGAGACAATAGAGAAAAATGAAAACTTCATCGTTGCATGGGTCTATGACCCCACCCCCTTCCCCTCTAGAACCAAAACCCGGGTCTTCTTGGATGGGAAAGTATTATTTAAATGTTTAATACATTAAGGGCGCAGCCCTATGCATGTTTAAACAGAAAAGTCCTACAACTCCCAGCATGCCCCAGCCAAGATTGCTGGCTGGGGCATGCTGGGAGTTGTAGGACTTTCCCCCCCGGTCCAAACATGCATAGGGCTGCGCCCTTGAAGAATAGTCCTACCTAGAAACGCTGCCTGTGGTAAGAAGAGAGTGAATGAGAAGTTGTGACTTGCATCAGCGTGATCATGGAGCCTCGATACATTTTAACTGTCCCTCGCTCAAAGTTCACCCCGCCCCACGCTCTTTTGAGTGCAGACACGTTGTGCTCGCTCTTAAGAGAGATCGAAGGAGAACCCCAAATAAAACCGGAAACCAGGCGGCCGTGGGTCTTACTTTCGCCTCCCCTCCGCCGCTTCCCTCTTTCTAGGGCTGTGCAAGCAAGCGCTGGAGCAGAGGGTTGTGATACTGCGGTGAGTTAATGTGGGAACAGCGAGGGGGAACTGGTAGTGCGGGCCCTGGTCTCTTCTTCGCTTGGTTTGGTCTTTTTCATCCCTTCCTCCGCTGCCCCCGTCCTCCCTGTCTAGAGCAGCCTTCCCCAACGTGGTGCCCTCCAAATTTTCGGACTACAGCTCCCATCACCCCCAGCCAACATGGCTAAGGGTCAGGAATGCTGGGAGTTGCAGTCTAAAACCTTTGAATCCCCAGCACCGGGTTGATGAGGGCTGGTCTGGAGGTTTTCATACCGATCAGACGTACGCTGGAGCCTCTTTTGCAGCTTTTCCTCCCCGCAGGGGCTCCCTTTAAATAACGAAAACGACTCCGGAGCCTTGAACGTATATGCTTTGCCGTCGCTATGTTCATGATAAAGAACTGCTGCTGTTTGTCTTCTCCTTCGCGTGCGTAGAGTTCTATGCGCCTCCAGGAGGCGGGCGGGACGTTTTGAAAATGCTCGTGTGTTCTCCCTCCCTCCCACAGTCGCCATTGCTTCCTACCCAAAGACAGTAAGGGCGCAATCCTATCCATGTTTAGATAGGGAAAAAAAGCCCTACAACTCCCAGCAGCCCCCAGCCGAGCATGGTGGCGTTTGCAGGACTTCCGTTTTCTGTCTAAACGCGCAGAGGATTGCACCCCAAAAGTTGCATAGATTTGAATTGCAGGTATTCCCAAAGTACAAGCAGCTCCAGGATGGAATGTATTGATTTACAAGCCGGATCGACAACAAAATGTTGCAGCTGGCCAAACATTCTGTCTTCCAAGATTTCTGACTCTCTTCCTCCTCCACCACCACCACCACCCGGCCCCGCATGGTTAGCCAGCGTTCTGTAGCCACTGGGATGGTTCACAGGTGACTGCTGGGGACAAGCAAAGTGATGAGCACAGTACCTCCTGCCTGCTTGTCATTTCCACTTTCAGTTAACAACTCTGGAAAAAAACTGTTCCTGTGTTTGTGACAAGCGAACCTGGGAAGTGGGTTGTTTTTGGCCATAGTTTGTTGTTAGGTTAACTCTGGTTTTTTTAACTCATAAACAACCCAGAGTTTCTGGGTTCGCATGTCATGAAACAACCCAGGATTGGGGTGGGGTTGGGGACTTGTTCTTGTGTTGGTAATTGAAAGTGGAAATAAGCGTGTGGGAGGTAGTGTGCTCATCATGTCGCTTGTCACTGGTGATTCCTGGGTTGAACAACCCAGGAATTGCAGCGTGACATGTAAACCAGGTCACTGAGTATGGTCAGTCCTCATTGGGTTATTTTTGGAATTTTTTGCCCCATTTAATTTTTTTTAATGGTACTTTCCTGCTGATACCTCCTGCTTGTGTGTGGATGGTATTGTTTTGGCCACATAATGGGTCTACAGTCAGAGAATGAGTTCAATATTAGTATATAGAATTACATTTGTATCCTCTCTTTCCTCTAAGGAGCTCTCCCCCCCCCCTTTTATCATCACAACAACCTTGTGAGGCAATGACTGGCCCAAGGTCACTAGTGGGCTTTGGGACTAAATTGAATTTGAATGTGGGTGTCCCCAGTTCTAGTCCCACAGTCTACTACACCAGAATGGCTGTTACTAAATAATATCCAGGTTGTTGTTGTTTTTAAGAAGGAGATACTTATGATCCATCTTCTAATGGATCCTGTTATAGAAACTTGGACAGGACAGGCTATTGCAGAGTAAATTAAAATTAATACAGTGGGAGTGAGCACAAGGTAAGTTGGGATCTACTGGTAGATATCTGGGTGATTTGGAGTAGATCAGCAAAGGCTTCAGACTTGAGCGTTCATTGAGTGGGCAGGTATTCCAAAAATATACTTAATAAACAATAGCAACAACAAGCATTTTCCTCTCCTACATTAGGCTGTTGAAATTAAGGCTGTTGGGGGAAAACAGTAGTAGGGGTGTGTGTGTGTGTGTGTGTGTGTGTGTGTGAATGGATTTGTGCCCAAGCGCCAGTTCTGTTACTGAACAATTCCTGTGCTGATCATGTGCTCGGAGGAATTCTGCAATTCGATGTCCATCTTCTTAAGCCACTAGTTTGCATCTGGCTCTGCTTGGTGAACCTAGAGGTTCTAGTGAAAAACAAAATGAATCCCATAAGCATATAAAGGGCAGAATCCAACAGGGTGCTTACATCCCTGCTGATTGTCTTACATCCCACCAATTCTGTTACTCAAGCATTAGGTAGAGTGAAGCAGTTGCTTCAGGTGAGAGATGCTGGGAAGTGGCAGCAAGATGTTGGAGAGACTGTGCCGAATGGCCTGCTCTACCCCCCACCCCAAGTTAGCCTGCTCCCTTCAGGTGCAGTGGAGGATGCTGTCCCATCAACAATGTTGTTGACAGATTCATCTACCAGTCCCATTGGCTTTTGTACTTGGAATGGGAGGGGACTTGTTCTTCGCCTCAGGCAGCAAAGTGTCTTGGGACAGCTCTGGCTGCTACATAGATGGTGGAGCAGACTTGTGGAGGTATTTAAGCAGAGGCTGGATGGTTCCCTCTCAGGGATGCTGCAGCTGCACTGAGCAAGGAGTTGGACTAGACAACCTTGATGGTCCCTTCCAACTCTGATGCACAAGTGTTCCATTTTCTCATCTGTGAAATGTAACATTGACATTACGTTTCTACAGTTGCAGTACAAGCAGATATTTAATGAGTGAAGCAGTTGAAGTTTGTCCCAGTGTGGTGGTAGAAGTGGAAGAGACCCCCTTGCAGAATGTGTCTGTATTTCGATAGTTGTTAAGACACTGCCAGGGGAAAAAGCAGTCAAAAAAAGCAAATCGACTCTATGGCTTGGTTCAGTGCTTTAATGTTAAGGGAGGCTTTTCCAGAGGGGGAGGATCTCCTTCTTGCTCCTCCTTCATTACCCAAGCAAGGCAGTAACAACAAGGTGATGAAGGCCTCCCAAGGGGAGAGAGGTCTGGTGGGCATTTGTCACGAGGAAGAACACAAAATGGTGAGTCAGTCTGGAATTTGGTATGAGGTTTTCAGTGATTAGGACGCGACCTCCCCCATTTATGAATTCTCTGTGGAGGGCACACTACCAAAGGTGGATAAGCAGAAAGAGCATGGCTCGGGGCGGGGGCATTATGGCTTTTTGGAACTAAGACTAGCAGCTCAAATGAATGTAGAACAGCACACAAGAATGTAAAACAGCAGATAATGAAGATTTTGGTCCCAGAACCATGCCAACTGTGTTGGCAAGTGACCTGGTTCACATGTAACAACCCAGAGTTTGGGTTGAATATGGGTTGTTTTGACCTGTGGGCTGCTGTTACATGTGAACCCTGTCCTATGGTTTAGCTATGAGTTGTTAATCATGAACAACCCAGAGTTCACAAACCAACAACAAACCATGAGTTTTGTTCCTGGATTATTTGTAGTTAACAACTCATAGTTAAACCATAGTGCAGGGTTCGCATGTAACAACAATCCACGATTCAATGACAACCCATACTCAGCCCATACTCTGGGTGGTTGTTACATGCGAACCGTGTGTGTGTGTGTGTGTGTGTGTGTGTGAGAGAGAGAGAGAGCGAGCGAGCGAGAGAAAGCACGCGTGAGTGAGTGAGAGAGATTAAGATGATGCTTAAGGAGTTAGAGAGCCAAGCCAGGCATCACAACTTAAGGCTGTTTTGGCTCCCAGAAGAGGAAATAAAGCGGGGACATTGCCAGAAAGCTGCTATAGCACAGATTGAGCTACAAACCTGCAAGCACATTGTTCAAATCTCACCTCTGCCATGAACAAGCCTATCTTAGCCCTGCACCTTTGTTGTTGTTGTTGTTCAGTCGTGTCCGACTCTTCGTGACCCCATGGACCATAGCACGCAAGCCTTCCTGTCCTGCGCTCTCTCCCGGAGCGTGCTCAAGTTCATATTCATTGCATCCGTGATGCTATCTAGCCATCTCATCCTCTGCCGTCCCCTTCTCCTTTTGCCTTCAGTCTTTCCCAGCATCAGGGTCTTTTCCAGGGAGTTTTCTCTTCGCATTAGGTGGCCAAAATATTGGAGCTTCAGCTTCATTATCTGTCCTTCCAATGAGCACTCAGGGTTGATTTCCTTTAGGATGGACTGATTTGACCTCCTTGCAGTCCAGGGGACTCGTAAGAGTCTTCTCCAGCACCACAGTTCGAAGGCATCAATTCTTCGGCGCTCAGCCTTCCTTATAGTCCAGCTCTCACAGCCATACATTACTACTGGGAAAACCATAGCTTTGATTAGACGGACCTTTGTCGGCAAGGTGATGTCTCTGCTTCTTACTATGCTGTCTAGGTTTGCCATAGCTTTCCTCCCAAGGAGCAAGTGTCTTTTAATTTCATGGCTACAGTCACCGTCTGCGGTGATCTTCGAGCCCAAGAAAGTAAAATCTGTCACTGCTTCCATTTCTTCCCCTTCTATATGCCAGGAAGTGATCGGGCCAGATGCCATGATCTTAGTTTTTTTAATGTTGAGTTTCAAACCAGCTTTTGCACTCTCCTCTTTCACCCTCAACAAGAGGCTCTTGAGATCCTCTTCGCTTTCTGCCATTAGGGTGGTATCGTCTGCATATCGGAGGTTGTTGATAATTCTCCCGGCAATCTTAATTCCGACCTCTGATTCATCCAACCCGGCATTTCTCATGATGTACTCTGCATATAAGTTAAATAAGCAGGGTGACAATATGCAGCCTTGTCGTACTCCTTTCCCAATTTTGAACCAATCGGTTGTTCCATGTCTGGTTCTGACTGTTGCTTCTTGACCCTCATACAGGTTTCTCAGGAGACAGGTAAGGTGGTCTGGTACTCCCAACACTTTAAGAATTTGCCACAGTTTGTTGTGATCCACACAATCAAAGGCTTTAGCATAGTCAATGAAGCAGAAATAAACATTTTTCTGGAATTCTCTTGCTTTCTCCGTGATGCAGCGAATGTTGGCGATTTGATCTCTAGTTCCTCTGCCTCTTCTAAACCCAGCTTGTACTTCCGGTAGTTCTCGGTTCGCATACTGCTGAAGCCTAGCTTGTAGGATTTTGAGCATCACCTTGCTGGCATGTGAAATGAGCGCAATTGTGCGGTAGTTTGAACACTCTTTGGCGTTGCCCTTCTTTGGAATTGGAATGTAAACTGACCTTTTCCAGTCTTGTGGCCACTGCTGAGTGTTCCAGATTTGTTGGCATATTGAATGCAGCACTTTAACAGCATCATCTTTTAGGATTTTAAATAGCTCGGCTGGAATACTGTCATCTCCGCTAGCTTTGTTGTTACTAATGCTTCCTAAGGCCCACTTGACTTCACTCTCGAGGATGTCCGGCTCAAGTTCAGTGACCGCACTATCATGGCTATCAGGGACATTCAAATCTTTCCTGTATAGTTCTTCTGTGTATTCTTGCCACCTCTTCTTAATCTCATCTGCTTCTGTTAGGTCCCTGCCTTCTTTGTCCTTTATCATGCCCGTCTTTGCACAAAACGTTCCCTTGAGATCTCCAATTTTCTTGAAGAGATCTCTAGTCTTTCCCATTCTGTTGTTTTCCTTGATTTCTTTGCATTGTTCATTTAAGAAGGCCTTCTTGTCTCTCCTTGCTATTCTCTGGAACTCTGCATTCAGTTGGGTATATCTTCCCCTTTCTCCCTTGCTTTTCACTTCCCTTCTTTCGTGAGCTACTTGTAAAGCCTCATCAGACAGCCACTTGGCTTTCTTGCATTTCTTTTTCTTTGGGACGGATTTCGTTGCTGCCTCCTGAACAATGTTACGGACCTCTGTCCATAGTTCCTCAGGCACTCTGTCTATCAGGTCTAATCCCTGAAATCTATTCCTCACCTCCACTGTATATTCATAAGGGATATGATTTAGGTCATACCTGAACGGTTTAGTGGTTTTCCCGACGTTCTTCAATTTAAGCCGAAATTTTGCAAGAAGCAGCTCATGATCTGAGCCACAGTCAGCTCCAGGTCTTGTTTTTACTGACTGTATAGAGCTTCTCCATCTTTGGCTGCAAAGGACATAATCAATCTGATTTCGATATTGACCATCTGGTGACGTCCATGTGTAGAGTCGCCTCTTGTGCTGTTGGAAAAGAGTGTTTGCTATGATCAGCATGTTCTCTTGGCAAAACTCTATTAGCTTTTGTCCTGCTTCATTTTGTACACCAAGGCCATGCCTGCCTGTTATCCCGGTGATTTCTTGACTTCCTACTTTAGCATTCCAATCCCCTATGATGAAGAGGACATCTTTTTTTGGTGTTAGTTCTAGAAGGTGTTGTAGGTCTTCATAGAACTGATCAACCTCAGCTTCTTTGGCCTCAGTGGTTGGGGCATAGACTTGAATTACTGTGATGTTGAGTGGTTTGCCTTGGATTCGTACTGAGATCATTCTATCATTTTTAAGATTGTACCCCAGTACTGCTTTTCCCACCCTTTTGTTGACTATGAGTGCTACTCCATTTCTTCTAAGGGATTCTTGCCCACAATAGTAGATATGATGGTCACCTGAATTAAATTCGCCCATGCCTGTCCATTTTAGTTGGCTGATTCCCAAGATGTCGATGTTCAATCTTGCCATCTCATGTTTGACCACCTCCAGCTTACCTTGATTCATTGATCTGACATTCCAGGTTCCTAAACAATATTGTTCTTTACAGCATCGGATTTTCTTTTCACCGCCAGACACATCCACAGCTGAGTGTCCTTTCGGTTTTGGCCCAGCCGCTTCACTCTTTCTGGCGCTACTTGGAAATACCCTCTGCTCTTCCCCAGTAGCATATTGGACACCTTCCGACCTGAGGGGCTCATCTTCCGGCGTCATATCTTTTAGCCTTGTGATACGTTCCATGGGGTTTTCTTGGCAAGAATACTAGAGTGGGTTGCCATTTCCTTCTCCAGTGGACCACATTTTGTCAGAACTCTCTGCCATGACATGTCCGTCTTGGGTGGCCCTGCACGGCATAGCTTATGGCTTCACTGAGTTACGCAAGCCCCTTCGCCACAACAAGGCAGTGATCCATGAAGGGGATCATGCACCTTTAGTATGAGGATAATAGTACTGACCTACATACCTTACAGGATGGTTGTAAGGATCAGAAGAAGATAATACATGCAAAAGTCTTTCAACACTGTAAAGTGTTTTTAACATTTATTTATTTACTTAATGAATCTATACGTAGAGCCCTTTAATAAGTATTCCCAAGGCAGTTGACATAAATATATCTGCACACCTTATGTGCAAGCATACATACAGTGTTAAGTATTAAACGTGGTTGGTTCAAGTTAACAGTCATGCACCCCCTCCCTGGCTGTTGACTGTATGGAGTGCTGCAGTGTCCCTCTCAAACAGTAAAGCTTTATCAGTATGGCAGCAAGAAATGCAGTGCTAAAGAAAGCAAGGGGCAGCGTGCATCTGTTGTACAAAGGCCAAGAACTTTAGCATCCTGGGACATTTATGCCTGGAATGTTGCAGGCAGACATTCCAGCCATTCACAAAGACATCAGGAAGGTAGTTTTAGAATAATTTTGGTGCCTCCCACTTAAACTGTTACTGTGGCGGTGGGGAGGAGGCAACATTTACTCTGTGACCACCTTATAAGAGGGCTATAAGATTCTGTCTGTGCTAGGCTTGCAGTTTGCGTAGGAGGATCCTTTTTGACAGAAGTCTCACTTAAAGCTGGGTAGTATTATGGCTATGAGCCACAAGTCAGAAGGGTCTCTCCCCCCATCCCCCCTTCAAATCTCATCTCTGTCATGAATTTACTAGGAAGCCTTTGACAAGCGACTCTCCCTTTTTGCATTGGCTGCAATATGGGAATAATAATACTAAGCTACCTTACAGGGTGGCTGTAAGAAGATCTTGTGGCTACAAGAAAATAAACGTATGCAAACCACTTTGGAGACTGTAAATTTAAATTCCATAAATGCTAAGTATTATTATTTAAGGAAACCTGAAAACTCAAGGAGAGGAATGGAGAGAGAGCAAAAGCAAAGACGTTCACTAGAAAGGGGGAAACGTCTCAATAGAAATCTCCAGGCACATGGCAGCAGAGAACAATTGGAGCAGAAACTGTTAGACTCCAGTTTTATGTAACTAGAAACTCTCCCTGCAGTAATAATCCTGTTGAACACTAGATGTTGCTGTTGTGTTATGAGGACAACTCAGATGGAAGGTTTTCTCATATCTGGGTACCAAACCATGCTAGAATGTAAAAGAGAAGGGAATTGAAGAACTTTCTTAATGGTCGTGTTCAGACTATCAAGTTTTCAGTTTAATAAACTAAGATATGCATGAACTGCAGGCACCCCCATGCAGCCATTTTGCTTCTCCCTTTGCATAAAGGGCAAAACAAGCCACAGTTAACCATAGCTTCCTGTTACATCTGAACTGGGAACAAAGGTTAATGGTTTCCTGCAATGCACCCACGATGTCCGCTTTTACTCCACAACCCATAATCGGCTTCTTTGTAGGTTGTGGAGCATGACATCCAAACCTAGAACACTGGGTTGTTTAGGGGCTATACCCAGAGGTTAGCCTAACAAAAAACCATGGGTTAACTGCTGGGTTGTTTAGCCCCTAAACAACCCAGCACTTCAGGCTGACACATCACATTCCACAACCTACGAGAGGGCTGATCATAGCTTGTTGATTAAAAGCAGAAGTGGCAGGTGCGTGGGAGACAGCACACCCACTCTCTCCAGCTCATGCACGACAGCCCATGGGTTGTTTAAACCATCCACCATAGGTACATGTGAACCAGGTCACAGCTAGACCTGATCCTGCCTGTAGGCTTGCATTCTGAAAGAGACAGAGGAAAATGCTGAGTGGAACCGAAGAAGTCATTTGCAGGTAAATAATAAGTGGGACCTGTAACAAAATGTTGCAATAAAGAGTGCTCCTGTTCAGGGTGCCAGCCATGCCCTCTTACAAGATACTCCAGTCTGTATTTCCCCTCCTCCTGATTGTCCATTCCTACCCAATCCCCCGCCAACAGGCAGCCAACATTCTGCGGCCCCAGAGCATGCTCACTCTTCATTACGTTGGCTTGATTTTTTGTACTTCTACAAATTGATACCTTGTTCTTCTGTGTGGATGATGCTGTTTTGGCTGCATAAGGATCTTCACTTGGAGAATGAGTTTGCTATTTTATATAGGATAATAGAAAGGAGACTGTCCATGGGGACCCAATGCTGTTTCCTTTTCAGATTACAATTAAAACTATCTGTCAGCAACCGGTAAATTGTTGCACTCTTTATCTGTTGGAGTTTCATACTCCTGGAAGTGTTGAGGGATGGATGCTATGTATTTCTGTCACTAGGGGTGCAATCCTATGCATCTTTAGACTGAAGAAAGTCCTACAACTCCCAGCATTCTAGGGATTGTAGGACTTTCTTCGGTCTAAACATGTATAGGATTACACACTAAATGGAGGCCAGATAATCACTATAGTCTAGTTCTGGCTAAAGTGCACAACCTGTGTCTGGGCTGTGCCACTAGAGACTGCAAGCATAGGTTCACAGGATTTGAATGCTCCTCCATAGGAAAAAAGTGTCCTTGCCCATAGAAAACTAGCATGTTACGAGAGAGGTTCTATTCTAGCCTTCTCCAGTTTTGTAGAAGCAGGGATTTTTATTGCTCTTATGTTCGATCAGTGTGGGGAGCAAGGCTGCGCCAATGAGTCCTGCCATCCCTGTGTACAGTAAAATTCTACACATGGACTGTCTGTATAGCTGTATACACACAGCTGTGCCTACAGCTGTATGCATGCAGGCTTACTCCTTGCAGATGTTCACACTCTTCAGCCAGAGGGCAGGGCTACTTGGTGTGTACAATGCATGTGTTGACAGAACATGCGAGCAGTTTGCCTAAATAGGGTTGTTCTGAAGTGACTCCGTTTGACTACCACCATGTGAACATGGCCTATTTGTTCTCAGCTGCTGAAGCCTGAACCATGAAGACATCTGTGGAGTGCTCCTTTATGCTCAGGATTCACAGGAATTGTTTTCATGTACTTTCTGATGCAATATGGCTTAACTGCCACTGTGCCATAAACCCATTAATCTACCTGTATATCTTAATGAGAGGATTTTTGCTATGACAGAAACCAGAGCATAGTTGGATGAAGCCTGATTCAAGTTATCTGCCCATTTCCTGTGGCACAAATGTAACTCCTGAAATGTGTGGGTTGATAAGAGGCTTTATAGGATGAGAGCCTCATTGAAAGCTCTCCTTTATAGGTCATGTTAGTAATTTCCGTAAGATTTTTTAAAAATATGCAAGGTATTACCACCAAACTTTACCCTCAGCATCCTTGTGCTGATTGTATGTTGTGATTTCTCCAAGGTAAGCTGTGGCTGAACTGAGAATCTGAATCAAGTTCTTCCTGGTCTCTATCCTGCAGGCAAGTAAGAATGTTTTCATGTACTTTCTGGATTTGCAACAAGATTTCTTCCACTTATCTAAATACTCATGTACACTTAGGCTGCACTTACCTTGGAGTAAGCCCCATTGAATGCATGGGACAGGATTGCACTGCTCCTTGACCTCAACGTTTCACGAGGCTCTCTTCCACCCTGCCCCCTGCAATATATCTTGAGGACTAGCTTTAAAAAAAATTACTTGACATAATGCAGTCTTGGAAATGTTTTTCAAAATCTGCCACCACAGCTCTTCCCTGCACCGCCCCCCCCCCCCGATCTCCTTGCATCTGCGTCCTTTTTTTCCTTGATCAGAAGGAGTAGCATAGCACATGACAGAATGGTTTCATCACTACAGGCAGTGCCCTCCCACTGGAAGTAAAGAGCCCTGGACTTCATGAGCGCAGCATCGGCATGACTTGCTCTCCTGGTCCTGTGAGGAAGGAGGTGATGCTGCTTGCCCAGGGCAAGTGGGCATGTGGCTAAGATAACGTGAGGAATAAAATTTCCTGCACAGGCAACTCCGACAACATTTGTCTGAAAGCAGGTTTTTAATTGTCAGTTTCACTGGAATTGTTTTTCAAAAGAACTTGTAGTTCCTGCTCTGCTCTTTGATGCACTTAGATTTGCATCTGATCTTTCTAATGGCATCAGCTTTATACTCATGCCTTTTAGATCCTAGGCCTGTATGCAATCGCTTAAAAGCAGTGGAGGCCCCATTCACAGCCCTGCTGTGAATCCACTCTGGGTTTCAGTCAGAACTCTAAAGGAGCTGTCGAAGGTGCTGAACCCTGTCATTGCCCCACTGACATAGGAACCACCAGCCTCCACTGCTTAAAAGTCCTCGTGCAAAGATCTCTGCATCACTTTTTTAAAAGATGGCAGCCCTTCACAGGGCATGCATATATGTGTGTGCGCGTGCATGTTCAAATTTCTAGCTGCCAGCCACTAATTTTAGGCACGTGGGATTTTTCTAGTGCTGCTTTGCTTGATTGGTTCATGAATTACATTCTTATTTGTATAGACGCACACTCTATAAAGCACATCATTTATAGATTAAAGAGATTCTGAAATACCCCTTGTGAGGCACAGAGCATTTGTCACTTTTTTTCAGTTCTAGCTAAGAAAAGAGGCTGCAGTAACTGCACAGACAACTGGAAAATTGCTGTTGAAACCAGAACTGGGAAAGTAATCTCAAATACAAACTGAACAAGCTCCTATTATAATTTTAGATTTTAAAAGAATGGGCAGGATTATGATGGTTTAATTAGTAGCTGATTCCTGTACTACCAGAGGACAAGGAGGATTTGAGAAGGCCCAGCAGAAGAAAATGCTAGGAAGGGTAGATATGCTGATGACACACAGCTCTATCTCCCTGTGACATCTGAATCAGGAGAGGCTGTGCAAGACCTGAATCAGTGCCTAGACGCAGTAATGGGCTGGATGAGGGCCAATAAACTGAAGCTGAATCCTGGCAAGGCAGAAGCCCTGTGGGCAAGTGGTTCCCGAGTCTGGGAGATAGGCTCATTGCCTGTTCTGGATGGGGTTGCCCTCCCTCTGAAAGATCAGGTCCATAGTCCAGGGGTACTCCTAGATCCATCACTGTCGCTGGAGGCCCAAGTTCCTGTGGCAGCTCAGAGTGCCTTTTACCAGCTTCGGCTGGTTCTCCAGCTATGGCCTCTCCTGGACAGGGATAGCTTGGCCACAGCGGTACAGGCACTAGTAACTTCAAGACTGGGTTACTGCAATGCACTCTCTGTGGGGCTGCCCTTGAAGCTGGTCCGGAAGCTGGAGCAAGGGCAGAATGCAGCAGCTCGGCTGTTGTCAAGAGCTGCCCGCTTTCAGCATGTAACTCCTTTGCTGAGGGGACTGCACTGGCTGCCTCTTCACTACCAGGCCAGGTTTAAGGTATCAGTACTAGTGTACAAAGCCCTAGGCAACTTGGGACCAAGATACTTGAGAGAGCGCCTTCTTCTTTACCAACCTGTCTGGTCACTGAAGTCATCAGAGGGCATGTTCCTGGTGGTTCCACATGGACCCATGGCCCAGCTGGAGTCCACCAGGAAAAGAGCCTTCAGCATGGTGGCCCCGTTCCTGTGGAACTCCTTGCCTTTGGAGGTCAGGCAGGTGCCAACGTTGTGTTGCTTTTGGCGCTTGCTTATTGTTATTTTGAGAGGCCTTCCTTGAGTGACCAGCCTCAGTTTATTAAGTTCAGAATTTGTTTCTTTTAAAATGTTTCAGTTGTTTTTAACATGGTGCCTTATTCTTTTATCTTTGTTGTTCACCGCTCCGAAATCTTTTGATGTGGAGAGGTATATAAATATTGTGAATAAATGAAATAAATAAGCAAAGGATTCTTTACATAAAAAACTAGGGCAGATATCTTAACAAGCTGTATCATTAAGCATGGCTTATTACTTTCTAGGGCTGCAATGTTTAGGGCACAACCCTATGCATGTTTAGACAGAAAAAAGTCCTATAACTCCCAGCATGGCTGCCTGGGGCATGCTTAGAATTGTAAGACTTTTTTCTGTCTAAGCATGCATAGGATTGCACCCTTAATTGATTAATTGGCTAGATTAATAGATTAAGGCTGCAATCCTAGACACACTTCTCTAGGAGTAAGCCCCTTTGAATTCAGCAGGATTTAATTCTGAGTAGACATGCATAGGATTGCACTGTAAAAAAAACTTCTGGGCAGCAATTTTTAAAATATATGCATTTGAAAACAAGTACTTATGCATACTGCAGGTGGCAGAAGCATTCTTCCTTCTTTTTCACACAGGAAGGAATGCGTCTATGGCAGCTGGCCATGCTGACTGGGGGTGATGGGAGTTGTAGTCCCCAACACATCTGGAGGGAGCCAGGTTGGGGAAGGCTGTTTCAGAGGATGGTTGCTATGACACACACAGCATTTAAAGATAAAGAAAGTATACGGGACTTGCTTCCAAGTCAACATGCATAGGATTGTGCTTGAAAACTACACAATTAAATCAACTAAGATTTCTTTACAATCATCCTAGGCCCTGTACAGTATTTCTAGATTCATCAGCTTCACAAAATCTAGAAATCTGTTTCTTATTGCAAAACGCTAAGCAAGTTCAGTGGGGCTTACTGCCTGCTAAGTGTGTTTAGGATTGCAGCCTTAATTAGCTAGAAGTGACTTAAGGACACAAACCGGAGTGATAACATGAATACAAGTGAAGCTTGGATATATAAATGCAGATAGGTTTTGAGGTTTGAAGATGACATGGCATGCAGCTGGAAAATGCTGAGATTGCTATACCATCTCAGATTTATTACTTGTCATATTTCAGAAATGAAGCACAATGAACAGTAGCAACAAGATTATTCTGAGCCCAGGCTCTGAAGTATTTCTTGTGTTTGAGAGAGGAACATGTTTCAGTTGTAGAAAAAAAAATAGTTTGGGGAGCCTTTGTGGCTGGCTTTTGATTAGGTCTTGTACTTGTTGTCATATTCTGGTTCAGAAAGAAATTCTTCCCATGTATCAAATTAACTTGTGATTCTGTAGTGGGGAGTGGGGGTGCCTTCTGCCATAGCAGGTGGCTTGGCTCACTCGCTTGAGTGACCTAAGATTTATGTTGTGCAAGCACCTTGATCTGGATTAATCTCTGAAGGGGCAGTTTTTGTGAATGAACCTGCCTTACCACAGAGATAGGAGATGGTTATTTTTGGGTTGTTCCTCCAACCCTTTGACTGTCGTCTGCATTCAGGGTCTCTCATTGAAAATATTGGAGTGGCCATATACTGCACGAGGGTGATACCCTTACCCAACTCTTGGGTAGTATGGCTGCACTTTAGGGAAGAGCGCAGCAGGGGCATGTCTGTGATACAAACAGCCCCTTTTTCATGCAACTTCATTATGATATTACCTTACGATGATGGGACATGTTTTAAAGCTGCCCTGAGTGCCATTTTCTTGTTAGAAATCAAAATAATAAGCAGTGGAGGAGGTGCATAGCAAGAAGTTTCAGTCGAGGGCCCCAAATAAATGTTATGGTGGTGGTTAAAGGATGTGAGTATTTTCCAGCTCTAAACAAAAAGACAAGCTAGAACCCCCTGCCCCCACCCCAGTTTTAAGTATTTATCCAGGAGTTTGGATTATACCCACCCTGTCATAGCTCAAAACTGTGCCTATTTAAAGGCATCTTAGGGCACAATCCTATGCACATTTAGACAGTCCCAGCTTCTCTTCGGCCAGCCTTGGATTGCACCTTTAGTAGCTGTTTGACCCTTCTGAATGGAATTGTGTCTTTAGGTCTGCTTTCACTAGGCTCCTATTGAGTGCTATGTTGGATTCGGTGGTTTGGTTTTCTTTTCAGCCTAAACCTTGCTTGAATTGTTTGTTGCACTTGAGCCCTCTTCCTGACACTGAAGAGCTCTCCCCCTTGCTCTTTATTCCAGAGCTTTACTCTACAAGCTTTTATCCTGTCCTGTTTTATTTTGAATTCAGAAAACATTTGCTTTTAATTACACTGCATTAGCCCTTATGTCAGACTGTTAAGTGTTGAAGTCCAAAGATAAGTAATAAAATAATCTACTCTATTTTTCCCATGGCTTGAGGAATGTAGAAAGCATTCTGGTCTGTCTGATGAATGGCTTGCGCCCCCCCCCCCCCGCCATCCTGAAGCATGATTCAGAGCAGCGTCTGGGGAGCCCAAAGGGGAGCTAAGCATTTATGCAGTATGTGATAGGACAGAGTATTTGGAAGTCTTTCCATCTAGGATTATCTTCCCATCAGAGGGAAAAAACAGGCCACTTACTAGATTACGGTGTGTATACAGAAGCCCTATTCAGGCGCTTCCCTCCCCATGAAAGTAGCACTGGATAGCACTACACAGGGGTCGAATGTGCTAGCCCCATCTCACTGTCATGTCCCCACTGGCCCTGTCTTCATGCACTGGAAGAAGGACTGTAAGGGGAAGTGCGCCAAATGCACGTAAGCTGTCCCTATGAGTTGCAACTCTAATAATGGAGTGAAAAACAGCTGAATAGGGCTAGACATGCACACAGATCTGGAGCCACTGCATTTTCTTTTCTTCTTGCAACTTGACCTGCACTTCATGATCCATTTGACATACATAGCATGAAGCAAATTGAAGGTTGTTTCAGTACTCTCTGCTGCCCCTTCCCCAACTTTCTACAGGCAAGCTGCCTTTCTTATTTTTAAAGTGCCATATGGACATTTATTCAATTAAATGTACATTTGTCTCCTCCCTCCTTTAAAACTGAAATCCGTTTTCTAAATTTTGGGAAATTGATGTAGGGAGAAGTGGGTTAGTGATGTCACTGGTTCCTAGCCAATTAGCACTGTGCACAGCCAGCTTCTCTTACAAACATAAAGGTGTTTCTTCTGAACTCGATCTGGTGAGAGAAGATGGTACGTCTGGAAATGCACACATTGCATTTTGGTCAGCAGCTCACTGCTAAAGTTTTGTATGACTGGATGTACCCCTAGGGAATCAACTATATGGGTATTTTAAATGTCTCCCTGCCTCTCTGTTTAAATCTCACTGTTGATGTTGCTCTTTTAAGAAAGCAAAAACACCAAACCTGATGTAAGTATTAACCAGTATGGTATCAAACCTGTAGCCATTCCAATTGCTCTTTTGCTCAAGTTATTTACTGTGGTTTTCACTCGACTCCAGTTTTGACCTACTCTGGTAGCTACTTTCTGCAGATTTATCAGTGCAAAGTAAGCTATGGCATTCATCCTTATGTTGTTGTTGTCATTGATAGTTTTATGAGATTCCCTATAGCCAAAGCTCTCAGACATAATAAATATATCATAAAAACAAGTACAATAAAACCAATGATAAAACACATTAAAACAACTTAGAGGATTCTAAAAGCAGCAACAACAATGTAACGTAATTTTTTTTCTTAAAAACCTATAAACATCAAAGCAGCTGAAACATGGAAAAGGATGATTTTAAAATGCAGCTGGGGAGAGCAATCCTATTGGTCCCTGGGAGAGCATCCCAGGGCCCTTAGGATTGTTCAGAGTCCCTCTCTCAAGGCCATAGTCCTTGGGAGGGGGACTCTGAGTACCGGTCCTCCCCCACTAGCCCCTCACAGTCGCCATGTAAAGAACTGTGACTGTTGCTTCCTGAGGTCACAAATGCAGCCTCAGAGGGAGGGAAAAGTGGGTGTTCCAGTGGGTAGGGAGGGGAGAAGAAAGGCCGGGATATGACCCAGCTCAGCCCTTGCCAGCGTGCCTCCTCTAGATGGGCTCAAAGGCCCATCTGGAGAGAAACATGTAAAAAAGAGGACAGAGAGGCAGAAATCGCCTCCATCCTCCTCCCACTCTGCTGGCAATGGTCCATCAGGGCACTGGATACTCGGACACCTCTGGGATCGGAGACTTCCGTCCAATGAGGGCACAACCCATAAGATTGTGCCCTGAAGCATATTAAAAAATAAAATAAGCAGCGGGGCTTTTTGTTTTTTTTTAAGAGATCATGAGGTCCTATTCAACAAAACTGCCAGGGCTTTGATAGGATTGCCAACTCTAGTGTTGGGGAACCCACCCACCCTCTCCACCAGCATTTAGGTATCTTTATGGAACCAGTAGTGTCTGAGGATGGATCGTTTTAAGAGGCCACTACCCCTGCAGAGATTAGGAACCCCAGCAAATCCGATAAGCTAGTGATCTGCCCATGACAATGGAGTTCTTTCAAACACCCCTACTCGCAGATCACTTTCATCCTGGCCAGCAAATACCATGTCAAGAGTGTGTCCTGTGAACATGCACTGCAGCCCCATCGTGTGATGCACTGCAGCCTTATTGTAGTCATTGTGTGACTCTGGAGCAGGGCTGTGGGGCAGGGCGGGGGTGGTAGCAGTGGAGAGGAGAGCTAGTGTACGCTATCCTTTAGGTACCCTAATGGCTTCAGGTGGTCTGGTGTGCCCTTTTGGAGGGAAAATGTAAGAAAGGAGGATGGGGGGGATTAACCTGGTGAAGAAAGAACAATTGGTTGTGCCTTACTTGCCAGGGATGTGATATTGGCATACAAGCCACTGTTTATGCTATTCTGGTTTAAATGGCTTTATAACGGGTGGCAGAGAAAGCCCTAACCTAACATCCGTGATGAAATGTAGCGGGCTGGAGAGAAGAGGACAGATTCCTTAGCTGGTTCTCAGAGCAGGATCCAAAGAGCTAAGCTGAATCAAGTGGATGACTTCGTATGCCTTTGTGTTTTCTTTTGGGAACTGACTTTTTCAAAACTAGACATTTTTCTTTTCCTCTGTGTTTATTTCTGTTGAAGTGAGGCTATAAATTCACTCCCTCAACCTGTGTCCTATTATGGGAATGGGCCTGTTCATGAAAGCAGCAAATGAGCAAATAGTATTTATGGAGTTGTGTTATTTACTTAAATAATGGCATTGCATTATTTACTTAAAGTGCTTTTCGAAATATTTCTCAGTATATAAGGACAGATAATGTTTGGGAGGTGGGGTAAAGCAGTTGCTGCCTCTCTGATAGTGGAAGCTGATGGAATGTTGATTAATATGGAACAGATATGGAAGTAAAATCAGAAATGCTAATGTGAAACAGCCGTATTCTAGGGCTGGTTCAGGTTCACGCATGCCTGACCATGACATAGGCTCCATTGGTAATGTGCATGTGTGAATATAGATAAAGCTTTCACACTGCTTCAAACATAGTGCTTTTCAGTGGAGTCTGCTCAAAAACTTAGGATCAAATCAGATGCATCATGGGAAGCGCATGAAATATCTGCCAGTGCTTTGTTTTTACTTTCCTTCAGCAGCAGGTGGACTCCCAAGTATGATCATAGCTGTGCTAGGGGAGGGATTGTTTAAATCTGCCCTCCCCAGTCTGCTTTTCTCCCCAAAAGGGGAGACAGTATGTGCACCTGCTATGTTTTTTCTGGTAGGTGGGAAAGCAGTGGTGGGGGGAGAGATTTTGATCAGAAATGCAGCCCACAGGGAAAGAGTTGAACTCTCCTGTTTATGTTATTCTATTTGTAGTCTGCCATTCAGGGCAAAGCCCTCTCAAGGCAGTGAACCTAACACATGAAATTATGATATGCCATTCCAAATAAAATGCAATAATCTAAATCAGCCATTTCAAACATCTCATAGTCCAAATCAACATTCATATATAGCTAAAGACATTGGGAAGCAATTTAAAACCAGTAGCAAACCATTAAATCAGGGGTGGTCCCCTAGATGTTTTGGCCTACAACTCCCATCAGCCTTAGCCATCATAGCCAATCGTAAGAGATGACTTGAGTTGTAGGCCAAAACATCTGGAGAGCCACAAATCAAATACTCTGTTAACAGCAACTTGAAACAAAAGGATTTTCAAAGCCAGTACTGATGGAGCTAATCATATATTATCTGGGTGGGAGTTGCACAAATATGGGACCTTCACCAAGGGTACGCTGTCCTAGTGCCCATTGCTGCTGCAAAAGCAGAACCTTCTGTGACTTCAGTAAAGTAAAACACACACAATACATGGGAAGACACTTCATGTGTCTCCCATGTGATGTCTAGTTTGGCCCTCAATTCTGACTTAAGTAAGAACATAAGAAGAGCCCTCCTGGATCGGACAAAGGTCCATCTAGTCCAGCGTTCTGTACACAGAGTGGCCAACTGGATGCCTCTGGGAAGCTCACAAGTAGGACATGACAGCAAAGGCTGTCCACTTTCCCCACACTAAGTTTATACACCTCTCAAGTAAAGAGAAACCAAGTGATTAATGTACATGTGCAGAAATCATCTTCCCCCCTTCTCTGAGATCTTTTCAGCATTTGGGCTTCAGTATCAGCATTGATACCCTATGGTCCATGGGGTCACAAAGAGTTGGACACGACTGAACGACTGAACAACAACAACAATCAGCATTGGCTGCCTTTTCCCTAAAGTGACTCATTTTTTATTTACTTACAGGCTCCATCTGAAATTGAAGGGACTGTCATGACATCACACAAATCGGTCATTAAGGTAAGCTTTTCAGAACATGAATAGCAAAAGATTATTAGCATAGTAAACTTTTCTTACCTTGAAATGCACAGCCTAAGATCCTAACATATTCCAGTTCAGTGACATGTTAGCATGGCAAATTATGGCGTTTGTCCAGCCAGCTGTTCTTATGTACAATGCTAGCAAGTTATTTATTTATTTATTACATTTATATCCAGCCTTTTTTTCCTTTTTAAGGGACCCAAGGCAGCATACATAATCCTCCTCCCCATTTTATCCTCATAACAACAACCCTGTGAGGTAGGGTGGGCTGAGAGTCTGTGACTGGCCCAAAGTCACCCAGTGAACTTCCATAGCCAAGTGGGGACTAGAACCAGACTGAAACGGTGTAAGTAGGGATGTACAGATTTTGTTAAATCCGTTCCATCTGTGTTTCGTTGATAGTCAGGTGCCTTTCATTCCATCACCCACTATTTGCCAGAATTGGATTTTTTAACCAGAATGTCATTGTACTTGCGCTAATTCGCATTAGCGCTAATGCACACCTGAGCAAATACCAATCTCCATTAGTTAATGCATTAACTAATGTTGTTGTTCTTCAGTCGTTCAGTGGTGTCCGACTCTTCGTGACCCCATGGACCATAGCACGCCAGGCAGCCTTCCTCTCCTGCGCTCTCTCCCGGAGCGTGCTCAAGGCCATATTCATTGCATCGGTGATGCTATCTAGCCATCTCATCCTCTGCCGTCCCCTTCTCCTTTTGCCTTCAGTCTTTCCCAGCATCAGGGTCTTTTCCAGAGAGTTTTCTCTTCGCATTAGGTGGCCAGAATATTTGAGCTTCAGCTTCAGTATCTGTCCTTCCAATGAGCACTCAGGGTTGATTTCCTTTAGGATGGACTGATTTGACCTCCTTGCAGTCCAGGGGACTCGTAAGAGTCTTTTCCAGCACCACAGTTCAAAAGCATCAATTCTTCAGCGCTCAGCCTTCCTTGTAGTCCAGCTCTCACAGCCATACGTTACTACTGGGAAAACCATAGCTTTGATTATACGGACCTTTGTCGGCAAGGTGATGTCTCTGCTTCTGACTATGCTGTCTAGGTTTGCCATAGCTTTCCTCCCAAGGAGCAAGCGTCTTTTAATTTCATGGCTACAGTCACCGTCTGCGGTGATCTTGGAGCCCAAGAAAATAAAAACTGTCACTGCTGCCATTTCTTCCCCTTCCATATGCCAGGAAGTGATGGGGCCAGATGCCATGATCTTAGTTTTTTAATGTTGAGTTTCAAACCAGCTTTTGCACTCTCCTCTTTCACCCTCAACAAGAGGCTCTTTAGACCCTCTTCACTTTCTCCCATTAGGGTGGAATCATCTGCGTATCTGAGGTTGTTGATAATTCTCCCGGCAATCTTAATTCCGACCTGTGATTCATCCAACCCAGCATGCTCATGATGTACTCTGCATATAAGTTAAATAAGCAGGGCGACGATATGCAGCCTTGTCGTACTCCTTTCTCAATTTTGAACCAATCGGTTGTTCCATGTCTGGTTCTTACTGTTGCTTCTTGACCCTCGTACAGGTTTCTCAGGAGTCAGGTAAGGTGGTCTGGTACCCCCATCTCTTTCAGAATTTGCCACAGTTTGTTGTGATCCACACAATCAAAGGCTTTAGTGTAGTCAATGAAGCAGAAATAGACGTTTTTCTGGAATTCTCTTGCTTTCTCCATGATCCAGCGAATGTTGGCGATTTGATCTCTAGTTCCTCTGCCTCTTCGAAACCCAGCTTGTACTTCCGGTAGTTCTCGGTTCGCGTACTGCTGAAGCCTAGCTTGTAGGATTTTGAGCATCACCTTGCTGGCATATGAAATGAGCGCAATTGTACTGTAGTTTGAACACTCTTTGGCGTTGCCCTTCTTTGGAATTGGAATGTAAACGGACCTTTTCCAGTCTTGTGGCCACTGTTGAGTGTTCCAAATGTGTTGGCATATTGAGTGCAGCACTTTAACAGCATCATCTTTGAGGATTTTAAATAACTCAGCTGGAATACTGTCATCTCCGCTAGCTTTGTTGTTAGTATTGCTTCCTAAGGCCCACTTGACTTCACTCTCTAGGATGTCCGGCTCAAGTTCAGTGAGTGCACTATCATGGCTATCAGGGACATTAAGATCTTTCCTGTATAGTTCTTCTGTGTATTCTTGCCACCTCTTCTTAATCTCATCTGCTTCTGTTAGGTCCCTGCCTTCTTTGTCCTTTATCATGCCCGTCTTTGCACAAAACGTTCCTTTGAGATCTCCGATTTTCTTGAAGAGATCTCTAGTCTTTCCCATTCTGTTGTTTTCCTCGATTTCTTTGCATTGTTCATTTAAGAAGGCCTTCTTGTCTCTCCTTGCTATTCTCTGGAACTCTGCATTCAGTTGGATATATCTTCCCCTTTCTCCCTTGCTTTTCACTTCCCTTCTTTCCTCAGCTACTTGTAAAGCCTCATCAGACAGCTACTTTGCTTTCTTGCATTTCTTTTTCTTTGGAATGGATTGAGTTGCTGCCTCCTGAACAATGTTACAGACCTCCGTCCATAGTTCCTCAGGCACTCTCAGGTCTAATCCCTTAAATCTATTCGTCACCTCCAGTATATATTCATAAGGGATATGATTTAGGTTATACCTGAATGGTTTAGTGGTTTTCCCTACGTTCTTCAATTTAAGCCGAAATTTTGTGATAAGCAGCTCATGATCTGAGCCACAGTCAGCTCCAGGTCTTGTTTTGACTGACTGTATAGAGCTTCTCCATCTTTGGTTGCAAAGTACATAATCAATCTGATTTTGATATTGACCATCTGGTGATGTCCATGTGTAGATTCGCGTCTTGTGCTGCTGGAAAAGAGTGTTTGCTATGATCAGCGTGTTCTCTTGGCAAAACTCTATTAGCCTTTGTCCTGCTTCATTTTGTACACCAAGGACACGCTTGCCTGTTATCCTGGTGATTGCTTGACTTCCTACTTTAGCATTCCAATCCCCTATGATGAAGAGGACATCTTTTTTTGTTGTTAGTTCTAGAAGGTGTTGTAGGTCTTCATAGAACCGATCAACCTCAGCTTCTTTGGCCTCAGTGGTTGGGGCATAGACTTGAATTACTGTGATGTTGAATGGTTTGCCTTAAATTCGTACTGAGATTATTCTATCGTTTTTGAGATTTTACCCCAGGCTTTGGCCCAGCCGCTTCACTCTTTCTAGCGCTACTTGGAAATTCCCTCTGCTCTTCCCCAGTAGAATATTGGACACCTTCCGACCTGAGGGGCTCATCTTCCAGTGTCATCTCTTTTAGCCTTGTGATACGTTCCATGGGGTTTTCTTGGCAAGAATACTGGAGTGGGTTGCCATTTCCTTCTCCAGTGGACCACATTTTGTCAGAACTCTTTGCCATGACCTGTCCGTCTTGGGTGGCCCTGCACGGCATAGCTTATGGCTTCACTGAGTTACACAAGCCCCTTCGCCACAACAAGGCAGTGATCCATGAAGGGGATTAACTAATGTAGATTAGTGCAAATCCCCCCCCGCCCCAAGTGAAAAACTGGTCTGCGGAATCCATGTGTCTCAGAAAAGGCTGGCATATTGTGGAATCCACAGGTCAGATTCCTAGAAATCCAAATTCATTCGAATCTGTTACAGAGTTGCCCGACCTTCCTAGGTTTAAGTGAGTATGTGCACCTTCAGGCAAAGCCTGCAATATACAGATACTTATCACCATGAAAAATGAACTGGATTTCTGACCGATGAAAGAATTAAAATGACGTACTGACCTACCATCAAATGCTGGTGAAATACATAAAGGGCACAATCCTATGGCCTCTAGTCAGTGGCTAGATGGCCATAGGATAGGTCGGTTCCCGGGAACCGACCTCAGAGCCTGAGCTCTGAGATTGGTTCCCTGTGAACTGACCTTCACCCTCTCCCGCGCTGCCTCGTAGGCAGTGCAGAACAGCCCCATGCTCCGTGTTTGGAAGAGGAGCGTGGAGCAGTGAAAACGGGGTGTTCCTGGGGGCGTGCCAGGACGGGGAACTTGGGAAAGCCGGTACGACACATCTGACATGTTGTCTGGCTGCCGCTTCCCCTGTTCCGACTTCTTGTGGCTAGACAGCTGAAATTGGCCATCTAGCCGCAAGTGCAGGGTGGCTGAAGTGCAGAGGGGATGATCCCCTCCACACTACTTCTGCTGTGCATTGGCTAGGTGGTCGCCTCCAAGTTCAGAGGCAGCTGCCTGTCCTGGTGGGATTGCTCCCTAATGTGTTGATTCCTAAGAACCATGAGTGGAAGGGAAATAGCCACTGCAGCTGTTCCACAAATTGCTTGTGCCAGACTTCATACAGTTCTATAATCTGTAGGTTCTATAGCAGTTCTTATCCTTCTGCTTCTTTATGATAGTGTTTGTTTTGCTTAGGTGAAAAAAACACCTTTATACTTAGTTTTGCTTTTCTTGTGCAGTGCTCTAGCTAATAGTTTAAAACAGCCTTTCCATGATTTGAACATGCCTTCTGCATGCAGAAGGACACCTTTGGATCCAACCCAATATTTTTTGTCATTTTTATATGATAAGTATTTAAAAAAAACTATGAACAGTAGTCATATGTTTAGTTATTTGAATTAAGAGTTTTGTTCTGTTTATACGATTTTCCCATGTCAACTGTGCAAAGCTCGTATCAGATAACACATAATTTTTGTTGTCTTGGGAGTAATTGCACACTTGGGTGGTCAATGTGTATTACTTTACTAATGGCTACATGCAGTCTTTCATTTTCCCTTCTGCAGCTTTTAAAGAGATAGCAGATATTATTATCTAAACCAATGCACTGGGCTTTCAAAGTTGAAAGTTAAGTTTCATATTTATGCTCTTCACACACAGTACAACTCTGCTGCCTCAAGAAGAATGCTGGTGGCATCCATATTAGCACTTTCCGCCATTGTGTAACTACAAAATTTGTAGTAGCAGGTGCTACTAAATGGGCAAGGCATCAAAGTACCCACTGTCCTCATTTTAATGAGGAAGGCGCTGAGTGGTACATCAGCCTTCCCCAATCTCATGCCGTCTAGATGTTTTGGCCTACTACTTCTAGTAGCCCCAGCCGGCATGGTCAATGGTCAGGGATGATAGGAGTTGTAGTCTAAAACATCTGGAGGGAACCAGGTTGGGGAAATGCTTTTCCCTCACCACTTGCTAACCTCAACCTAAGTATCGGGATTCTGAGTAGCAGATCACGCAGTGCTGAAACTGTTCAATTTATACTAGTTCCTTGAATTTAGTGGGACTGCATTAGTTAGTGGCTTGAGGCGTTCAGCTTAAATATTAAATACTATTAAGTCACAGGGACTTGGAGGGAAGCAATCAAACTGGAATGTATGTTTCCTAGTCCAAGTGTATTTAAAACTTTTCTAAAGGTGAAGTTTAAGACTCCATATACACTTCTTTTGGACTTTCCAAAGAGTCACTGGCCACATTTGGATGTCACGATAACCCATGGTGTCATAATAAGCTTCTCACAGTAGGTTATTTTTTAAATCATCCACAATGCCCCTTCCACACAACCGGGCTAATAAGCTACTGTGTGTAATTTGACTCACCCCTTCCTTTGCCACCTGTCCTGCTGCAGTCCTCCCGCCCAAGCAGTGGCACTGTTTTACCTCTAAGGTGCTGGAGGTTTGCCGGATCCAGTCAAAACTTCATACACAGCCTCCCCTAGTCAGGAGGCACCTGATCCACTATCAAATCCTGGTGTGATCACTCACCAAGCAGCAAAAATCCTGAGTGCAGCAAAAAGGGGGTGGTGGCCAGAAAACCTTGGAGGTTTGCAGGATCAGGACCAAACTCCACTGGTAGCCTCTCCTAATCGGGAGGCACCCGATCCCCCATCAAAACCCTTTGCAATTACCCCAGGGGAGTGAAAATCCCAAGTGCAGCAAAAATGGGGAGATGCCTATAATAGGATCAGGATCAAACCTCGTAGCCTGCCTCCCCCACTCAGGAGGCACCCAATCCACCCTCAAACCCCATCACCCTGACACTGACAGCAGCAACAATATAAGGTGGCAATATTGCAATTGTGAATTCACCTAATTGTGAATTCACGCCACTGTGCAAATTTGTAGTTGCACGAATTTGCAGTTGCAGTATTGGGAAGACATTAAAGCCTCTTTGCCAGCAATGGCTATGGGGAGAATTGCACTTTAGCAAATGAGTGCTACATCTCTATGAAACTTGGTCCTGATCCTGCAAACCTCCAAAGTTTTATAGTCACCTTGGATTTTCGCTGCTGTCATTGTCAGGGTGCTGGGTTTTGAGGGTTCATCAAGTGGCTTAATTAACCCATCATGGTTTATCATGGCATCTGAACCCAGCCATCAGGTTTGTTGGAAGAGCAATATGGCAATGCGCTCTGAGATCTTTGATCTTAATAACAATTTATTATGCCCTGAGTTTTGTAGGTGACAGTCTGGTTCACCAGATGCATGAAGTGTGTTGCTGATGTCTCAGCAACAGAAAGAAAGTTGGCTACATTGAATGTTAGTGTAATTTAAGTCCCATTCATTTCAGTGGGTCTACTCTAAGTAGGACTAATATTGGATACAGTCCTTGATGTTCTCCTGAGAAGCCTATGCTTGGCATGCTGTATTGCCCCCTTAATCTATAGCACCTTCCACCCGCTTGCCTTGTACTGCCAGTCAGCCACACAATTTAGAATCTCTCCACTTCACTCACTGAAAATCTTGGAAAATGCTGTCTTTCCCCAATCTTTAACTATTCTGGATGTGGAGAAGTTATTAAGAGGAGAGCTAATCCATGTTAAGTGACTGTGACTAGCTGCTCCTATGTAATGCCTTCAAGACTTTCTATCCATGGTTCAATGTCTGAGCTAGCCTTCCCCTACCTACCTCCAGGCATTTTGGACTATAGCTCCCAGCATTCCTATCCATTGGCCATGCAGGCTGGGGCTGATGGGAGTTGAAGTCAAAAACATCTGGGGCGCCATGTTGGGAAGGCTCCTGGGAGAGAGGCCTGAAGAGTGACTTGGTAGGCGGAGACTTTTCCCTCCCCAGGTGGTATTGGTGGCTGATTTTCTTTTCGTTGAGTATTATGGAGATATATATAGATTAGGTAGGTAGGTAGGTAGATAGATAGAACAATATTATTTTATATAAGAGTACACACACAGATCAACATTTTAAGAGTACAGAGGCTTCAAATTAGGTGTTATTGTAATGTGCAAGACATCTTTACACCAGCCCTGTCTAATGATATGCCTTTGTGTTACCAGTTCGAATGAGTAATGCCTTGTATGCATAGTACTGAAACTGTGAGCTTCCACCACTGCTCTTGATGGAATTCATGACAGTCCAGTGATTTTCTGTCAATATTCAGTGTTGTTCATGGGCGACTGCATTTCACTTCCACCAAGAAATGCATTGGGGGGGGGGGGAGATTGCTGTTGCCTTTCTAGATCCCCAACAGAGCACAGCTAATTTTACCATGGACTTCCAAACTACGTTGTGGTCTATAGACCACTGACTCGTAAACAGTAAACCCAACTCATGTGATGAGAGGACCAGTATAAGAAGGGCTATAAGAAAGGCTATTAGCTTGATGATTTGAGTCCTCCAGATTTCCTTTGGAGATGTGTGACTGCCAAAGGAAATAAAGTGGGTCAAGTTTCCATACCGTATTGGGAGTCCAGAAATTGCTATGGTTGCTGATCAGCAATCTTGTGTGGACTCCTGCTACAATGTAGAAATTCAGACATTCATGGTCTACCTCTCCATTTATTTTGGCAGTCAGCTTTACCAGTCATATCAGGGTAGTTTAGCAAATAGCGGCTTCCTCTAGGGGATTTATTGGTACCACACAAGTAAGTATAGCCTCAGCATGGCTTCCACAGAATGAGAGAGACTCACTTAAAAATGTAGATGTATTTGTATTTCTGCTGTTCATCTGTTGAAAACAAATCCACAGATGGTTAAAAAAGAAAAATCACAAAGGATTTTATTATGATATTTATAAATACCTTGGATTAGTTGATGTGGATTTCATGTACAGTGGCTGCAGTCATGTGGGACTTACTTCTGAGTAAATAAGCACAGGATTGCACCGAGTTCCATTAATGTTTCACTAAATCATAGAAGCCAAACTGTCAGCCTTCATTCTCCTGAGTGGAGGAAGATACTATTTTCTATGTATGGAGGCTTATGGTTCAATTTTTTCCCTTCTCCTGACAAAGCGTTTGCTTTGTTCTCCTCCTTTTTGAAGTGGATATATTTCACTTTCAAAACTGTTTACCAAGAATGTCTCTCTTTGAATACTTTACGGTTGCCAAAACAGTGGAGGGAGTGTGGGAGTATAAAACCGTTCATTCACTAGGCTTCAAATTATAAATCAGTGCCAGTCTGTATGGTAATGTGTTTGGTATCAGATTGAAATATAATTTTTTGTTTTCTGTGCAGAAAACAGGGAAGATCATGGTTTCTGCCCTATAATATATTATGCAAAATGTTTTCACTAAGAACTGTTTGTTAGACTCTGGAAAATTCATCTGCTCATCTGTTTATGTCTCAGTGGTTTCAAATGTAATTTTAGGAAGAGAAGAACACCTACAGTCTTAATAGCTTTGCTTCACAGGAGCACATGTATTTTATTAGAAGGCTCCTGGGGGATTTCAGAACATTTTCCTGTTGCAGTAATGCAGTATTTTCTATAGAGGGAGTAGTTGAACTGTCAAGAACCTTTGGTTTAAAATTAACACCATGTTAAATGAGGATTGTTTTACTCCTCTTACGGTGTTTCATTCTAAATGCATGCAATGTGTTTGCTCCTTGGATGGAATGCCACAACATGTTGCAATAAGATACAACAAAGTGTAATGCAAAGTAGCCCTCAACTCACTCAGCTGGGCGTGAGTCCTGTTGATTTGAAAAAGCAGCATAGCTGTGTGTAAGTTCAAAGGTAATGGCATTGGTAGCGCTGTGGTTTCATTTCTGAATACTGCCCATCTCAGTCCTTTTTAAAACATGTGTGCAGCTAAAATGTTATAGGAAGTAAAAAAAAAAACAGGTTAGCAGTAATTGGGCATACTTAAAGCAGGGGTGCAGAACCTCTTTCAGGCCAGGGCCAAATTTCATTTTGGAAAAGCTCTTGGAGGGCCGCATTCCAGTGGCGGGCAGGGCCGAAAGCAAATGGGACAAGGCCAAAATGCAAAACATATCAGTATATTTGAGCAAAAAGTTATTAACTAAGCCTTAGGAGAGGCATTTCAACCTTTTAGAATGGAGAAAAAATTGCACAAAAGCCAGGAAACCACCAACTAATCAGTGATCAGGGGAAAGGGGTGGGGCCAGGGAAGGGGTATGGCTATCTGGGGAGGCCCAAAGGGCTTGAGGTTCTACAGCCTTGGCTTAATGAAAGCTGGTTTAGTATAGTCATCGTAGATTAGACCAGCTGGGTTTTGTGTTAAAATATGAAAACCACAGAATTACTCTGTGGATCTACCCATGCCACAATGAGAAGTATAAGAGAAACTTTAAATCTGTAATACGTATGGCATTTTTATTGGTAACAACAATATTGCCAGTTCCATTGATTTCAGGTGGTAACCAAATTTCATTTTAAAATCCTATAAACTAACAAGTCTCCAAAGATAGCAGTGGCTTTCATTTTTGAGCCGCAACGTTAGGTTTGCCTTGTAAGTGAATTTTATGAGGTTGATAAACTACTGCCTTCCGCACTGAGGCCAGATCTACACCTCGTGTCATATCAATACGATCCTATCATGGTGACGCTACATCCCTCTTGCACATTTATACTTGGCAGTGCACACAATGACATCTGTTGTGGTATTTTGGATAACGTGGAATAAAAAGCAGGTTATAACACTAGAAAAGCAGTATATGGAATACGTAATGCACCCCAGTACACTTCAATACTGATATAAAGCACTAGTGTAGATCTGGCCCGAGTTCTAAAAAGGGCTCAGTACTTTGAAGTGACAGCGTATTATCAAAATAATTTTGTTTCTCCTTTCCTGGCTTAAATTTCTTAGCTACTGGGTGTACCCACCTCTTTCATTCTTAAGGCTATTTTCAAAATATGGGTCCGTGTGGCTGATGTTGCTTCATCTTTCTCCACTGCAGGCCCCCCTGGAGGGAATGCTACTGCCTCCTTTTCTTTTCCCCGGTAAACAAATACACTGTTGCTTAACAAACGAAGGTGCTCTTGCGATCTTTGATGGAAATGATAGCTGTGATTAAAATATTAAATGCTCTCCCACAAAAACAAGTTTGGAGTTCTTCACACTTCCTTAGGGCACTCTCTGGAAGGCTTTAAAGTAGAAGACTCCTAATAAAATTGGGATTATCTGTTCATTCTCTAACTTCCCTACTTATTCCCCTGAGAAATTGTTCACTTGCCAGACAAGCGTGCATTTCTACCTTGTGGATTCATATTGGTGAATCTCTGGCCAAATCATAGGCCTGGATGCTTGTGAAGTTCTGTGATACAAGAGTGTTTGAGGTTAGGGCCTGGCTCCTTTGAACAGAAGGTGAAGCGCATCCTTTGGCAGTAATCCTGTTCTATTCCCCTCCCCCCTTTCAAGTTTGATTGTATTAATTTTTCTGTCATGTGTATTCCGACTGCTTAGCTGCCAAAATCCTTGGTAACTTGGATTGACTTTTTAGTGACTTGAAAAACCCATTACAGTGAATGGTTTTGTAAAGTTCATCTGCCTTGAAGTGACTAATGGATCTTTGGGGTTAAAATCCCAGTCGTATAGCAGGGGTGAGGGAGAAGGCCCAATGCTTGTCTTGGCTTACATGCCACAAACTCACAGTTCATTATACTTTCCAAATCATGAAGAAAATCTATGTTTTTACTGCCAAACATACTTTAAGCTTCCCCTTAAAACTGGAGGGTAGGGACTAGATATCAAGTCATTTAAAGCCATCTGTGAGCTGGCTGGTATTGACCTGCAGTCCCCTCAAGCTTTCTCTGCCTGTGGGTGTGGGAATGGTCTTCAGAATGGGTGAGAACTGGTCTGACATGTGGCTGCTTTGGCCATGTTGAATGTAACTTGTAGCTAGGCTCTGCTCCTTTGGTGGTGCTACTTTAGAATGCAAATTAATTAGCCTAGTTAAACTGTACTGTAATACACATTAATGGCATAGCACACTTTAGATGTTCCATATTTCTGGGAGCAGCCTTTGGTGAAAGTGGTCCACTAGGATTCCATTTGTGTCCCCAAATGGTGCTGGATTAGGTCTATGCTGAAAGTAGGAAGGCGATGAAAGGACGTATGGGACAGAAAGGGGGCTTTACATTATTAACAAAAATGATGAGTCATAGAAATGACAGTACCCGGAGAAGGTGGAGCTTTCATTATTGCTTGATATTAACTAAGACTATAAGTAGTGTCCAACTGTGCCCCAGTGCTAGTGCCATTGTGCTAGTAGGAACCAACGCTGCTTTTTCCCATTGACCTAACAAGCACTAGTTCCGTTGTGCAAGTGTTGGTTTATGCTAGTGCAGTGTCATTAGTGCTAGCAGTTGGATACTACCCTCAGCCTCATGCATTCCTTCTCATCCTCCACCATGGGCAAGAGGCGATCAGAAGTGTTCACTTTCATTTTCAACTATCAACAGCTTGTAGCTATGTGCAAACTGGTACAAACTGTGCTTAGTGTTAACTCTGGTTTCCTTAAACAGGCTAACTTCAAACTGTGGTTACTGATCCCAGCTTCAGTGTACCATAGTTAATAGTTTATCTCTGCTCAAATGTAATGACGAGCCACAGTTAGTTGAAAACGGAAGTGAATGCTTCGTATCTCCTTGTGGCCATGGTGGAGTGGGGAGGGGGAGAGCACAAACCTGAGGTTTGTAGACTTAACACCAAACTGTGGCTTAGCATTATTTCTGGACCCGGCCATTTTGACGATCGTATCCTGTTAAGTAATTCAAGTAAGCTAATTTCCCAGCAATTAGAGGTAGAGAAATTAGATCACAGAAGATTATAATGATGAGTAGAAGTTGAAACCAAAGGGGAAAACTCAAACTTGCCACTTCTTCACATGGACTTCCTTTTTACAGTTTATGTTTTTTCCTGACTGATTTCTCTCCCCCCACCCCCACCCCAACACCACACACAAGAATAAGCCACATGAGTTCATTATATGGTGAGGATGTGGGTTTAGTTTCATTTCTCTAATAACCATGGTGTTCCTGAATATCACACACAAACTGTACCCATGTGTTAATTTTTAGCGCTGTACCATGACTCTGCAAAACATTTTCAGACTACAATTCAACAGCCTATGCTGTTTTTTCCTTCTGTCATTATAGATAGTAAGCATTTTAAGTTGTGACTACTGGAGAAGTCCCCTTTGCAGTGCTGACTAATGGTCAGCTGATGCTAATAGCTGTGTGTTCACTCACTATTTTATGGAATTACTGCTGGTCTAAGTAAGGGCCCATGCGCTTAATCTCTAAGCAATCGTTGTGCAAGCCCCTTCACTGCAATAGACCACAGCTAAAAACTCCCATTAGTTAAAAAAATAAATAAATTACGGAACTGAAAATCTGTCTTGAAATTGAAGAAATAACACTTGTGCTGTGAAAATGCCTTGGGAATCTGTTCTGGTTAATGCCTCTGTCTTGAATGGTGCTAGTAATATAGGGCTAGTTCACCACAATAAGCCAGAATGTCTGAGAATTCTGACCTATCATGAACAAGTAAGCATGCTGGTGCATGCTGCCTTGTCGCTCCCACTTGGCTCCTCCTGCCAGAGGAAACGGGAAAACAAACCAGGCAACCTCCATGGTTTGTTCAGTGTTGCATGCAAACTAGGATCCCTGACTGTTTGGTCTCCTAACAAGCCAAGTCATAAGCCAAGATGGCGCGATTGAGCAGTGTGCACCCGCTGATGATAAGCCAGAATTCTCACACATGCTGGCTTACCATGACATGCGAACCGGCACAAACTGTAGTGCCTTACCTGATTCTTGATGAAATCTGTTGAAGCCAAATACCTCTGGAGCCTTCTCTATATTTATCTTCTTTATTTTGTTTGTTGGAATGCCATGAACTGTAACTGAGAAAGTAACTTGCCTTTGCTCCACAGCATTCTACATTTCTCTGTAATTGACAGCAAGACGTGGGTGCTTGACAAGCTACAACTCAAGAGTGATGAGGTGCTTTAGATTTCTAGTAGATGTTGCTGTGGCAGAGTAAAGTTTTATTCTCATGTATGTAGAAAAATATATTAAAGAGAACTTTATACATTTCTCTGTTTTTCCTTGGTCAATGCCAACCTTGCAAGTACGTCAGTGCAAGTTATGAGCACGCTCCAGGTTTTGCTAGATTGCCTGCCTATGCACGTCTATATGGGCTGGATCAAAGCAGTAATAATATGGGGTTGGGGCGGCTACCCATGTCTTAGCTATATTTCTTCTTAATCCCCCTTTCTCCAACACTTAATTTTCCTATTTGCCACCCATTAAAAATATTACTTAATTCTCCACTAAAGATGCAGGATTGTCACACAAGATAAATTAATTCAGAGCAGAAGTAGTTGGCGAATGTTTCTGAATTATTGAGAAGTCAAACATCATTCGACAAACAATACAAAAATAAAACCTGATCTATAGCCTGATCCAACATAAGAATAGCCCTGCTCGTCAGACCAAAGTTCCTTCTAGTCTAGCATCTAGTTTAGTCAGTGGTCAGCTAGCAACTCAAGGAACACCTACAAGACATTCATGAGAACAATCGCCCTCCCTTGGGCATATTTACTTTGAACACCCCCAGCGGAGCTTACTCCCAAGTAAGTGTGCACAGAATTATAGCCTAAGTTTTCCCTGCTGAAGGGAACCCACCACAGACCTTCCTCTTCATAGCAGACATTCCTATTTGCTTAGCTCTCTGTCCCTAACCTCTTATCATATCCTTGGTTGGTATTATGAGGTAGAATTCATTTTGAAGTTCAAGCAAGAGATATCCCAGTATCCTGTTTTTGGACTTCTCTAGTAACGTACGTGTAGGGTTGTGTCGCCTATTCACTGATCAATCAGATATGATCAGTTGACCACCTATTATTTCTCTGTGGTTAAATATTCTATGCAATCAAGAATGCTCTTGTATAGGGGGCCTTTTAAAAACTGCATCGTGGCATCATCTGCTAGCACAGGATATGTAGGATTCTGAGGATTAACAGTGGCCATTGAGGGTTGTGTGTAGCTGCAAGGGTAGGAAACATGGCTTATGGGGGAGAGGGTTACAGGGAGTGGCATGCTTGCTTCATTAGGGTTTAATATATGGGGGGGGGAGCCAGAAATCTGAGTGGAATGCAAACAAAGCAAGTATTCTGCTTAGCCAACCCAGGAACTATTGTATGTGTGAGTCAGGCTGTCGTTTAAGAATATAAGCTGAATAGTTTGACATATTTTGGTTCTGTGCTAATCAAAAGACATGAAATAACACTGATTCTTGCCACTTACCTGCTCTACATTTTTAAGCTATTATAATCAACTTTTACTATTTATAACAAGCAATGCTCTACAAGTATAAATGCAAAAGAGAAGAAGTGCAGGGGGGAAAATGTGCAGTGGAGATAGATAGATTCATTCATTCTCCTGGCTTTTTTGTTACATGCCACCTCCTGAAATAAATATACTAATCTTTTGATTTTAAACAATTGCCTGGATCCAGTTACTTTTCTGCTGGTGGGAATGCTCCCTGAGAGGAGTTCCGCTCAGAATGCTCCAGCAGAGAGGCAGCGGGAGGAAGTCTTTGCTGTTTCCCTCCTATCCCTGCAGCCCCAGCTTCATCTCCCCCACTGTTCCAGAAGGCCTCCCAGCCACTGGAGCAGATTCTGAGCGGCAGAGCAGGCTGGATGGGGAATTGACAAAGATTGCTGATGCCACCATTCTGTCAGCAGGATTGCTGTGTCGGATCACAAGCCACCCCCTAGATGGAAGGAATCCTTCCTTCCATGGGAGGCAGGTTCTGGATCCAACCCATTGCTTTTCAAACTTAGATTTTTATGGATTACCCTAACTGAAATGTATTATATGAATGTACATCCTTTTGTTGTTTAAAACAGTGGTGGGCAGAAAGTTGTTGAAGTCCAGATGTTTTGGACTTCAACTGCCGTCATTCCTGACTATTGGCTATGCTTGCAGGGGCTTCTGAGATTTGAAGTCCGAAACATCTGGAGATCTACCTTCTGCCCGTCCCTGGTTTAAAACCTATTAATTGCAATTTGCAAAAGACTTACTTTCATTCATTCATTCATTCATTCATTCATTCATTACATTTGAATATCACCCAATAGCCAAAGCTCTCTGGGCAGTTTACAAAGACTAAAAACCTTAAAAATACTATATTGCACTATATATATATATATATATATATATATATATATATATCTCATAAACATATAAACAGACAGCACACACAGAGAGAGACATATCTAAACAATTTTAACAACCAACAATAAGAAATTCAGGACCCAAATTAAAAACCTTATCATAGGCTGCCAAATGCCTGAGAGTAGAGGAGAGTCTTAATCTGGCACCGAAAAGATAAGAATGGCTGGGTTCAGAGAACACGTCTGAACCCAGCCACTGGGTTATCAACACAATAATCAAAGGTTCAGTATGGGGTGAGTGTGGGTTTTTGTTGAAATGTGGGTTATCATGTTGTCTGAACCCAGCCACACTAACAAACGATGGTTTGTAAACCACAAACAACCCATGAAGAGAACCTATGGTTTGTTGTTGGGTTGTGAACTGTGGGTTGTTCATGGTTTGTTAGTGCGGCTGGGTTTGGACAACATGATAACCCACATTTCAACAATGACTCACGCTTCAATGATAGCCTACAATCAACCAATACTCAACCTTTGAGTGTGGGTTATCATGTTGTCTGAACACAATCAATGTTGGCACCAAGCAGGCCTCACTAGGGAGATCGTTCCATAATTGGGCAGGGGGTGGGGAACCACTGAGAGGGCTGTCTCCCCTGTTGCCACTTTCCAAGCCTTCCTTAGAGGAGGCACCTGTATACGGGCCTTAGATGAGGACATTGTCTATGGGTAGGTTCATGCCGGGAGAGGTGCTCTGTCAGGTATTGAGGGCCCGAGCCGTTTAAGGCTTTATAGGTGAAAACCAGCACCCTTTTGTCTTTATTTTTATTCATTCTCTCTGTAATGTGAACTTGCAATGTGCTCTTTCTTCAGATCAGCCCAGATTACACCAGCTGGTAGTAGACAGCAATAGCCAAGTGCGTAGACTATTTTATTAGTCATTCGGGATGTCATGAACTAGCATTTCTGTACATTTGGAAATGGTTCCTCTGAAGAGTACTATTTTCATTCAGCATGTGGAGGGCTTGCAATTTCCTTCTTAAACACATGGTCGAGAAAGCTGCTCTCCTCAGCCCACAGAATAGCTCCGTAAAGTTGGGGAACTCCACTTTCTGTTGCCATAGCAACTGGAACATTATCCTAGTTTACATGGATACTCCCTTACAGCAGAGCTGTGCAGCATTTGGCCTGACTGAAGCATGCCATTCTTCATTCTCCCATATACTGAATCACTGGAAGTTTACATTACATTTGTCTTGGTTGTGGCATGGGAAAGATTGGCTCATGCTGCAACATGACCCTTTTAATATTAAAGAGTTTTTAATGGGATTTCTTGTAACAAATGGCTAGTCATAACTAAACCTAGAGAGGTTTGCTAAGTGGGATAATATAAATGATTCCTTTAAAAAAAATTATCAAGCCTGCATAGAAAAATAGGTACTGCTTTTTACTGCTGCCATGCAGGATGTGGCAACTTTCAAGACAAAGGGGTGCATCCAATGGTGAGTATACACTAGTAGGAATCACTCCTGTTTGCACAAGGTGGGGCATCCAGTTTTTGCAGTCCCCCACCAGTTCCCCCTGAAGCTACTCCTGAGGGTTGGGCAGGGAGGCTTTGGAGCAGGTGAGATATGACATGAAGGGGGAACCATGACAATTGGATGTCCCTCCTTGTGTGAGCAGAAGCACTTTCCACTAGTGCAAAGCCGCCACTGGATACAACATAAGGTCTGCTTGATGCTGTCCTCCACCCAAGGGTCCACCAGTTTTGGCTGGATGTCATAGCCAAGCTTTCCTGTCTAGCAGCCAGCTGCAAAGTCCAATCTATCACAGTTTCATTGGGCCTCGGTTCTAAGCAAGGATGCTTGGGGTTGCACCTTAAATGGATTTTTAGGCTATTTCGGTGCTTAATAGATAAACATTGCTGCTTTGGAAGGCTTGCAGTGCAATTGCCTACATGTTTACTCAGAAGTAAGTTGCCCTTTTAGTGGGCCTTACTTATCCCAAAATAAGTATGCATAGAATCACAGCCTGAGTCAAGTATGGCAGCCGTGGTTAATTACTACTTTCTGCACTTCTTTTCACCTTCTTCTAGCCTATGTCCTGAGCAGCTTTTAAAAGAAAATGTATTTCAAAAGCCTGGAGGGGAAGGGAACTCTCTGCAGGATTTCGACATGGATCGCCTCTTCTCTCTGCTTTAAATCCTGACTACAAGAAGGCAGAATTAGGGAATGTGTCAGACACTTCTTCCTCTTTCTTCTTCCAGCATCTAGGCTGGCTTTCTGCAACCTGGTGCCCTCCAGATCTTTTGGACTACAATTCCCATAATTCCTGACCATTGGCCATGCCTTCTGGGGCTGGTGGAAGGTGAAGTCCAAAACATCTGGAGGGCACCAGGTTGGGGAGGGCTGCTCTAGTTAATTCTCCATACAACGTAATGATTGTTAAGAGGGCCTGAAAGGAGAATGCTCTCGTTGTGATCCTCTTTAACAGGCAAGCTTTAAAAAAGTGCCCCCCCCCCCCCGGATGGGGGTTGGTGGAATTAATTACCATGCAAATGTGTCTGTGCTCTACTAGCTCTTCCTGGCCTTTACTGTTACCAACATGCTGGGAGAATCCCTTTACCAGATGTATGTTCCCAGAAGTAGAGAGGAACTTCCCCAACCTCCCACTCTTTGAGATTCATTAAGAACTCAGGTGCAAGAAGGAACTTGCCAGAGGAGGAAAGGATGCCATTCAGAACCCTGGCACAGACTCCCTCATCCCAAAATCCATGCCAGGTTTTTCTGGCAGCCTAATAAATGGCATATTGAATGGCTTAGGATGGGGCATTTATGCCAACTGTCTGAACAGGTCTATTATTTTATTGAAATTGTTTTTAGCTTTTACGTTGTTTATAAATTTTGTATATTTATATTTTCATCCAGTATTTTGTCAATTGTTGTGAACCGCCCAGAAAGCTTCAGCTATTGGGTGGTATAGAAATGAAATAATAACAACCTCCCCACAGGCCTCTGGGCATTCTTGCTTGCCAAGATGAAAGGCTTTCTCCCCTCTGATGTGTCAGTGAGTGGGTTTGTTAGAGGTTCACTCCACTTTTTGGGGAGCACAGGAAATCCTAAATCAATGGCAACCTCTCGGTAGCCAGCAATCTGTTTATCTGTGAACCTGTTTTCAGTTTACCTAAATTAGATATCAATAATCTATTGTTTGCTTTTTTGTTTTGGAAGTGTAACTGAAGAGTAACCTTTTTTCACCCATGGGATGATTTTTGAAGCAATTCCATGAATAGAACTATGTGGCTAACTTTCTGGGGACAATCCACTGAAAGCAGGATAGACTTTGAAGATTCCCCATTCTGGCATAATGCAAGCATATATGCATGTGGGCTTTCTTCAGAAGGCCTACGTGTGCCAGAGTTTATTGGGATTGTGTGTGTGTGTACTTAAATGCATGCAACTGAACTGAATGCATTTTCTTCCTCTGCTTATCCTTGCTCCATCTTGCTGGGTGGGCAGGAAGTCATGGAAAGTAAGTGGGAAGAGGGCCGGAGAGGTAATGGAGCTAAGGGAGAGGAGGTCCACTTTTGGAAGAAAGGGGCTGGGCAGGATGTGGGAGACTGTAGTCCAGGGAATAAAATAACATAAAACTGAGGGGAATAGATAGGGTGTGTGTGTGTGTGTGTGTGTGTGTGTGTGTGTGAGTGAGGGGGAGGGAGGGAGGGAGAGATAATTTCACATACCAGTTTGAAATAACCAACCAAATCTCCTTACAGGTCTCTAGTAAATATAGTATTTGACTTACACATTTGACATATATATACACAAACAGGTTTATATGTCTCTTTGTATGCCAGTGGTATTTCAGGCCTTTGAAAAGCAGGCAGGTGTTAACCAGAATTAAGACAAAGTTTTCATTATTCTTCCCTTCTGGCAGATTGAATTTGCTTCTCTTAAAAAAGAAGGAGAAAGGAAAGGCACAATGGCACAGAAACCCTGATCTAATTCTGGACTAACCTAGCACTTTTTCTCTGTCAGGTGGCTGTTTGATTTTTTTTTTAAGTTATTATTGTCATGTTTGTATGTCATGGTGATTTTTCTAAAGAAGCATGCTATGAACGACATGCTAGAAGCATATTTGTTTTCTTTCTTTCTTTTTAAAAAATGTCTTGCCCATCCCTTCAGAACAGCGCTCACCTGTCTCTTAGGACTGACTGACCCATGTTCAACCGCTGTTCACATGGAGCCCTTCTCAGCGAGGGTTGACTTGCAACAGATTGCAGTGAGGGAGCTGCTCTGCTGCATACAAAACCCTGACCCAGAATCAGGCCATCTACGAATGATTTAGTGCCAGGTTCCCCACGAACATGCGCTGCGCTACAGGAGAGAGACAGCCCCCTTCGAGCCGCACTCTGCTCCTGAGACCGACAGCTCTCTGCTATGCAAGGCCAACCAAGGCTCATCGGCCCTGCAAGTTTGCTTTCTGAAAAGCACCCAGAGCTTTGACAAAAACATGCTATTAGACTAGGTGAGAGCCTTAATTTTTTTCTAGTAATTCTTATTTATTCTGCAGGACCATCACACAAATATGGATGATTATTTTGAGGCGTGCAATCTGGCATTCCAGGAGTGTATTGTTATTTCTTCAAATAAATATTTAGCCCTGGGGGTGGAGACGAAGCTGAACCGTGACTTGGTTTGCCAGTACACTAACCCATGGTTTATTTAACCCAGGCTGGCAGACAATCAAACAATCCATGGTTTGTTTTCCCAATCCCTGGGTTGTTTGTTTCCCTCTTTCTTCACCTGCTCCCTCCCTGTATTCCAAATGCCTTTGCAGCACTGTAGTACTGGCGTGTAGGGCAGCTGGGTTTTTTTACCACTCTTGCCTGCTGCCTTTGTAGCCTGGTGAAACAACCCATGAGCAACCAATGGTTCTTCTTTGTGGTCTCTGTACATCACACATATGGGCTCTGTGCCTGCCCAGCACCTCAATTCAGGAAACTTCTATAGCTGAGGAATTTTGGTGAGAATCCTCCCCCACCTTCCCAGTGCTCATGTCCCTAGCAGGTTCCTGCTTATTCCCTCAGTTCTTCTTTGACCGCCATTGTGTGAGCCTCATTGGGAACTGTGCTTCAAAGACTGCCTTAGTTGGAAAATTTGCTGAGGGTTTTTTCTTTCTCTTATTTGTTTTGTTTACTGTATTTTTATCCCACTCCTCAGCCAAAAAAGGGTCACTGAACAAATCAGTGAACAAAGAAGACAGTCCCTGCCCGCAGGCTTACAATCTAAAAAAGACACGGCACACAAGGAAAAGGCAATGGGGAGGAAAGAGGGAGAAAATTAGGTACACTGTTAGCAGGGCTGGTGGGATGGCCCTGTTCCACCCTCTCATCTCCCAAAGGAGGAGCAGTCCAACTGGAGCAGGCCCTTGCTCCTTCTTCTTGCCCACAGGGCCATGGATGTCTGTTAGCCCTGGGGGCCAGAGGGTGGGGAGTCCAACTGGAGCAGGCCCTGATGTTCCCTTTGCCCGCTCCCTCGTGCCTACTTCTTGCCCACAGGGCTGTGGATGTCAATTATCTGACTATCCTCTCTCTCTCTCTCTCTCTCTCTCTCATTAATTAATTAATTAATTAATTAATTAATTTGTTTATTCTATTTCTATACTGACCAATAGCTGAAGCTCTCTGGGCGGTTCACAAAAATGAAAACCACAAAGCTCAGCATAAATATGAAAGTTTAAAACCACAATATAACAGTACAACCAGAATAAAACCTAGAAGCAATGCAGAGATTTCAAATACAGATTTAAAACACCAAAGCTATAAGACTAGAAAGCTAAAATGCTAAAATACTGGGTGAATAAAAAGGACTTCACCTGGTGCCAGAAGGAGCACAACGTAGGTGCCAGGTGAACCTCTCTAGGGAGCTCATTCCATATTATTACATTATTTTGTCTTTAATTTTATGATCTGTTCAATTGCAAGATTGCCCTTGGGGTATATGGCTTCGAAGGCTCCACTTGGAAAGTGTGTGAGGTGCTCAGGCAAACTACCTCCTACAGACGGGCACTCTCTTTGTTTGTTGTGCCTTGGGGAAGGCCACATCATAGAAGCCTTCCCACATTGCTAATCCTTCACCAAATTGAGCCAACAGGCTTCATACCAAACTTTGAAAAAGGCCCCTTGAGGCTGTAGATGCCCACAAAGTGAAAATGTCTCAGACTCAAACATTGGTTTCTTTCCCTGAATCTCCACATAATGACAACCCATGCTTTAAATAACCCAGAGTTCACAACTCAACAACAAACCATAGGTTCTTTTTCTGGATTTTTCATGGTTAACAAATCATGGTTTGTTAGCGCAGCTGGGTTCATACATCATGACAACCAAGAATTCAACAACCCATGTATGAAATAAACCTTGGGTTAGTGTTATGTAACCAGAAGAGCTGGGCAAGACATCATTGATCGTAGATGGGGTTCATTGGCAGTGCATCCTGTCCATCTCTCGCACTTGCTGTTCCCTAACCTTGTACAAAGTTACATGTTTGAAAACCTGAGAGTGAAAGAGAGTTGACAGTATTTATTCATTAATTATTGCAGAATTATATGCAAAGTAAGTATATTATATGCCTGTTCCACTTAATTGGCAAAATTCTGAGGAATAATCACTGGTTTGCTGGTAAATATGGCTTGTATTCATTTGAGTATTTATAAACCACATTATCTGCTGAAACAGCATCCAAAGTGGTATTAAAATGGAAAGGTAGATCATGTTTATGTTTCAGCCACACAGTTCGAAGCTAAGTTTTAATTTGGCTTTTTAAACCAATATACTTTAGCTCCATTTGAGGTGACATAACTGCCATATAGTTCTGATGGCAGAATTCAGTCACCCAATTTTGCCTTAGAAATAAGTTGCCAATCCTGTGCTCCATTCACCACCTGTTATAAACGTACACCGTTTAAATGCCCAACTGTTCTGATACCACCCACAATCTGTACACAGCTAAGAGAGGCAGTCAGACAAAACTCATTTGCAAGATTTATTGTCTTAGCGACTGCTGCGATAATGGTGATAATAGTTTCATGTAGGTAAAGTGAAGATGGAAAGCTCTGCCTCTTATCCGTTCTTTTGTGGTTTGTTAGCGCATCTTAGTTTGACTTCTGTTTTCAGTAAGTCCTGAAATCACATGTTAGGTTTCCTGTCTCTTCTGCTGCAGTTCATCTTGTGTCGAATCCGCATGTGTGTGTTTAGAACATGCTTTAAGTTGTATCCTGAGAATTTTAGTAACCAAATTGTGGCCTCAGTTGCAAGTAAAATGATTTCCATGCTGCTCCTTGTTATACTTGAGGTTATAATACTGAAAAATAGACCACACACAGACAGCCAAGTCTCTAGCCACTTAAGCATGTAAACAGTCTGGCTTCTTACGAAGTGGAAAAATTTCTTGTGCGCTGCTCTTAATATGATCAGCATGTTAAAAGTCCTGTGCGCATCTATGTCAGTGTTGCTTGGCATAATCCTCAATTCTGTAGCCTCCTGATAATGTGGAACTAACTTGTGTACTTATGCAGATTTTACATAGCAGTTAGTGTCTGGAGCGATTTGGTATTCTCAAAATATATTCATAGTTTTGTATCTGCTGGCTTTTAAAGCAAAGAGAAACTTTTGGAGGTGATGTGACCAAAATAATGCCTTGCGAGAACCCATTTATGAGAAGCTGTAACTCTCCACTTGGTCTCAATGACAATGCGACTGGCAAGCCTTAGTTGTCTTTTGACTTCATTTAGTTTTCTTCCACTTCTACTTCTCTGTGTGTCATTTGTGTTGAGAATGCCTACTCAGAACATGGGGAACGTCTTTCGACATTCTGTCACGCTGTATTACTACCTTATCTAAACCTCATTTCTTCCTTCATCTTATTTTTTCTTTTTTATCTTCAAAATAAGAGAGAGCTGAGAGAGAGAGAGAGAGAGAGAAAGAGAAAGAGAGAGATGGAGATTGTTGGTGATGTTGGAGAGCGTCATTCGCCTCAGTGGCGATGCGTTTTTTTCTTCCTCGGCCTGTGGCCCCAAAGCCTCCATTTAGAAAGTGCACAGCCTGTGGCAGTAAGGTGCCCTCTTCGGATGGCCACTCCTTATGTCTTCTTTGCTTGGGGGAATCCCACAAGGTTGAAATGTGCCACCACTGCCAATCGCTATCAAAACAGGCTCGCAAGAACAGGTCCGATCGACTAAAAACGATCCTGTGGCAACAAGGCCCTTCAGGCGGTTGACATGCCTAAGGCATAAACACCCAGGGACCAGCCCTCCACAGCCCCTTCTACAAGTACAGAAGCAGTCATTGCAACCCAATCTTCCCCCCCACCACCACTGAGCCAGTGCAAGTAGACCCACCTACTCCAGTAAGGAGCTTGGCAAAAAAAGCTCTCAAAATGGGCAAAACGCCCTAAACCGGTGGCGGATAAACCGGAGAACAAGAGGAAAAGAAAATCCTCCAAACAACAGGAAAAGGAGCGGGATCTCCCACCTCCTCCTCCTTTACTGGATTCTCCTATTCATGTTGTGCCCACCACACACACGACTACTCTGGAACCGGCCTCTATGGTCTCCCTCAACTCGGAGGATGAGTTGAGGGATACAACAACCCCACCACCCCATCCAACTCAGACAGCCACGGGACGGAGATCCAGATCTCCAGCATTATGTTATCCAGTCACCTTGGTATTGACCCGTGCTTTCCCCTTGACAGCCTTCTCGATCCCGATCTCCGGATCGATACCATCGGGATCGTTGGACGGGACAATATGACCGTGATCACTCATGTCCCGAGATTGAGACCGTTTTTCGGCCTCGTCGTCTCCCCCCCACCGACAGTGTTCGGATGCGGATTGGAGACTCCGTAGGGACCGTGATCTCTTCCTCGATTGCTCCCGCTACCTAGGAGCTATTTTGACATCGCATGCTCCGTTTCAGTCTGGGCAATGCTCCGGCTTTGACACCCAGGACATTTTCTGCCCTCCTCCTCTGGTACCAAGGCACTCAATGTCCATAGTGATACACCAAACCAGTTGGGACCATCAAGCCCTGCCACCTCCTGTTCCACCTCATGCCTCCGCTGTGGTTCAACGACCTACTCAATCTCAGGAATCTGGGGAGGACCGCCAGTCCGACTCCTCCTCATATTCCTCTGTCCCTCCATCTATCTCATCACTGGACGATGTCATCGGGACACGAGATAGAACTTCTGATGACATGGGCCACTTCTCCAAACAAGTGCTGAGAATGGTGCAGTCGTTGGGCATCGAGGTCCAACAACCTCCCCAACAGATTCCGATATTTGATGCCATTGCAACAGACCTGTCCACACTGGTGGCCATCCCTTTTCTTCCAGCCCTGCTGAGTGCAGTCTAACCGACGTGGAAAGCACCTTCATCCTTGACCCTGACGTCCAAGAGGCTGGAATTGATGTACAGGGTTCAAGAGATGGACATGTCTTTCCTCTTCCAATACCGAACTCCATAATTTTGGAGTCTGCCTAATGTCGCTCGCAGAAAGCGCATGCCTCGCCTGTGGATAAGGAGGGTCACAAACTTGATATCATTGGACGTCATCTCTACTCCTCAGCAGCTTTGGGGCTTAGAATTTCCAACTACCAGGCAATGATGGCCAGGTATCAGCTCTTCCTCTGGGAGAAAATGGACTCCCTCATCACATACTTCCCTGAGGATCAATGCGACTTAGCTAGAACATGTCACGCTGAGGCATCCAAGCTCTCTCATCAACAGATCAACACTGCCCGTCATCAAGTGGACTGCAGTGCTAAGAGCATGATGGGGTCCGTTGCCCCAAGGTGGCATGCCTGGCTCCACTCTGCGGGCCTAACTCCTGAAGCCTGCTCACGGATAGAAAATTTACCCTTTGACGGTGAGGGTTTATTCAGTGCCAACACGGATGACCAGATGGACTCCATGCAGAAAGCCAGAACGACTGCTTGTAAGATGGGCATCAGTCAAGCCCAGCAACAACAGCAGCAGCATGCCCCGTACTGTCAGCATCGCTGGTACCAAAACCAGACCTATTCACCTCAGTAATCTGGGGATCAGACACCCAGATTCCCACAGCAGCAGCAGAGAAAAAGCTACTCCTTCCCCAGGTTCCAACAAAAGGCGAAGGATGAGGGGTTCTCTAAACATCATCTTTGACTTCAGCTCTGTTCCCCTCAGTACTGACAATTGCAATCCACCTTTCGGAGACTTCCTGAGCCAATGTTACCTGGCGTGGGCAAGAGTGACGTCGGACAACTGGGTGCTAGCTATTGTCCGTCATGGATACAGAATAGAATTCAACACCCCCCTGCCTTTGGGTCCAGTCCAGGTCACTCTGCCTTCGGAGGTCCTCCACAAAGAGACTCAATCTCTCTTATGAAAGGGTGCCATTCAACGCATTCATCCTGATGTCAATACGGAGGGGTTCTTCTCCAGGTACTTCACGTACCGAAACCGGACAGAGGCCTGCGGCCCATTCTCAACCTTCATGACCTGAACAAGTTTGTCACCCTCAAGAAGTTCAGGATGACAACTCTAGCCACAGTTCTCCCACTCCTATGGAAGGGCTCTTGGTTTGCCACGATCGATCTCAAAGACACATACTTCCACGTAGCCATAGAACACTCACACAGAAAGTTTCTCTGCTTTGAGATCAGAGCGGAACTGTTCCAGTTCAATGTCTTGCCGTTCAGCTCTCAACAGCCCCACACGTATTTACCAAGTGCATGGCTGTGGTCTGTGCTTACCTCCGTCTTCAGGGAGTAGAAATCTACCCATATCTAGAAGATTGGCCACTGGTGGGCTCCTCCCGAGAAGCTCTACTGCGCGATATCATGATCATCTTGGATCTTCTTTAGGCATTGGGACTATGAATCAACGAGAAGTCTCACTTGACCCCCACTCGAACAGTTCACTTTATAGGGGCCGTCCTCGATTCCAAATCGGGCCGGGTGTACCTACCAACAACTCATGTGACAAGCCTCATCGTGCAAGCCATGTTGATATTCTCTGCCCGCTGTGCCAGGACACACAACGTCCAATGCCTCCTTGGCCACATGGCAGCCACGGTATCGGTCATGGAATGGGCTCGGCAACGCATGAGACCACTTAACACTGGTTCATCTGGAACTTTGACTTGACCCGCAACCCTCTCTGTGTCACACTCTCGATACCGGAGGTTGTTGCTCTCAGCTTGGACTGGTGGATGGACTCCAGGCATCTGACCCAAGGGATGCCATTCCTTCCCACTCCTCCATCCAGGGTTCTCACCACAGACTCCTCTCTCCTAGGTTGGGGAGCGCATTGTGGCCCCCTTCAAGCACAAGGTCTCTGGTCCTCCAAGGAAACACTGTACTATATACATTTCTTGGAGCTGTTGGCAGTTTGGAAAGCTCTCCGCGCCTTCAAACCGTACCTCCAACATCGACACATCCAGATCCTCATGGACAACACCACAGTTCTCTGGTACCTAAACAAGCAAGGTGGAACACACTCCTCCTTTCTCTCACTCTACACCTTTACAACTGGGCCGTTGCCAAGGACATTTGCTTGATCACTCTCCATATAGCAGGACAAGACAACCTGTTGGCAGACTCTCTCAGCTGCTTCCTCCTGTGCTCCCACAAATGGCAGCTGGCCAAGACATTCCTACAGCTAATTTTCATCCAGTGGGGCTGACCACAGATCGACCTCTTTGCGACTCCAGAGAATACTGTTTACGGACAATTCTGCTCCAGAGGCGGGGTTGGACAAGGTTCGCTAGGCGATGCCTTCTTCCTGGAATGAAAGGAGCACCTGTTCTACCTTTTTCCCCCATTCCCACTCCTCACAAGGTGATCTCCAAAATCAGACAGGATGCCACGAACTGCATCCTGATTGCCTCTTGGTGGCCCAGACAACCCTGGTTCACGATGCTGTTGAACCTAGCACACAGACCCCTCCTACCACTACCGCGGATAGACAACTTGATTTCCCAGGACCGGGGCAGTATCCTTCACCCCAGTCTCCACACTCTGAACCTCACGGCGTGGAGGATCCAAACGTCCAACACATTTCCCCACTGATTCCACCGACAGTGCAGGCTGTACTTGATGCGGTGAGGAAACCATCCACGTGCCGCTTGTACTCAGCAAACTGGGCTTCATTGGTTCGGTTCGCAACCGACAACATCTGTAACCCTAATGACTGTTGTCTAGTGGACATGTTGTTTTTCCTTCAACATCTTTTCAGTAAAGGCCTGAAGTACTCCTCCATCAGGGTCTTTGCTTCAGCGATTTCTGCTATGAGGGGCAACATTGACGGGTGCTCCATATTCAGCCACCCCTTATGCAAGCAATTCCTGCGAGGACTCAGAAACTTGGCTCCTCCAGTGAGAGACTTCATTCCTCAGTGGGACCTAACCCTGGTGCTTAACACCCTCACGTCGGTACCATTCAAACTGCTTGCTACAGTGGACTTGAGGCTGCTCTCTTGGAAGGTCGCCTTTCTGATAGCCATTACGACATCAAGGAGAGCGAGCGAACTCTCCGCGTTGCGAATAGACTCACCTTACACTGTATTTCACAAGGAAAAGGTGGTTCTGCAGCCAGATTTAGCATTCCTCCCGAAGGTGGTCACGGACTTCCATCTTAATCAACCAGTCGTGCTCCCTGCCTTTATTCCATCCCCATCTTTTGCTTTGGAATGACGGCTACACACTCTAGATGTCTGGAGAGCACTGACCTTCTATAAGTCACGGACCGAGCCTTTCCGCAACTCACAATGGCTCTTCCTATGCTATAGGGGACCCAATAAGGGCTCACCAGTCTCCCCTCAGAGGCTGGCATCCTGGATCATACACACCGTTCCACTGGCGTACGAGGTCGCCGGGAGACCCCTACCGACTCGAATCCGAGCGCACTCGACAAGGGGAGTGTCGACTTCCACTGCCTTTGCAAGAGGGGTTCCCAGCGTAGACTTGTGTAAGGCGGCCATCTGGTCTAAGCCTTCTACCTTTATTAAGCACTACAGACTGGACGTCTGAGCTCGAGCGGACTGTGCCTTTGGCAAGGCTGTGCTTTCCTCGGTACTACATTCAGACACCGATCCACCTCCGGTAAGTTAACTTGTTACTTGCCCATATGTGTGATGCACAGAGACCACGAAGACAAAAGTCAGGTTGCTTACCTGTAGTTCTGTAGTTCTTCGAGTGGTCATCTGTGCATTCACACAACCCCCCCACCATCCCCACTTCGGTGTCAACTCAGCAGTCGGTACCGAGGTGTTCTTCTTCTCGGTCTGGGACTACTTGCGGTCTCAAGGAACTGAGGGGAAGGCGGGAACCCACGCTATATATGCCAGGGATGGTGAGGGAGAGGTTCCTGCCAAAAAAACTATGCAGCTTGGAAGTTTCCGGAATGAGTCTCCGCACAGGCGTAGAGCCCATATGTGTAAATGCACAGATGACCACTCGAAGACCTACAGTTACAGGTAAGCAACCTGACAATATTCAATGCTGCGTGTTCATTTGGATGGCAGAACAGATGGGACCAGTGAAGGCCTGCCATGAATTGTTGTTTTGTCAAGCCACTAATACAACTCTTTGTGTCGTATTAGTTTTTTCTCTTCTAAATTGTCTTCTGTTCAAGCTCAGAAGGCACTTCTTTTGTTTTAATATACATAGTGCAGTATAATAAGACCTTTGGAAATTGCCTTTGCGGTGTTCATATGGTACTAATTTTAAATATGGGCCTCATTCTATTTTGAATGGTAAAAGCCATGACTTTGTGGAAATAAATATGGAAACATATTGATCTATGTTCAGAGGCTGTATTTCCTTGAGCATCAGCTGCTAGGGTGGAATGAGAACAGCCTCCATGCCCTGCTGTAGGTTTTCCTAAAAGCATTGGCTGGCCACTGTTGGAAACAGGAGGCTGGACTACGTGGAGCCTTGTTCTGCTTTAGTAGGGCTCTTCTGATGTATGTGGTCACATACCTGGGCCCTAATGTGGATGGTACTAGAGCTTTGGTGCTTCACATTCCAACCCCATGTCAGCCTTCCTCAACCCAGGTCCCTCCAGATGTTTTGGCCTACAACTCCCATAATTCCCAGCCAACAAGGCCTATGGTTAGGGGTTATAGGCCAAAATATCTGGACAGACCCAGGTTGGGGAAGGCTGACATAGGCGATAGCTTTGCTGTTTCCTACCAGCCAGGAGTCGAGTGGCCATCTGCTTTATTGCATATGTAGTTTTGGCTTAGTAGTCTTCATATTGAAGTATGCCTTGAAATGCAATTTAAAGCTTAGTTCTAGTTGGTAAAAATCTGCATAAACCAAAGCGAGGAAAAACATTTTATAAAATGGTTTTCTCTGGTGCAGAACTGCGGGGAGGGGGGTGGGATTCTTTTGCACGGAACACTGCTCCATCCTGTCTGCAGTGGTAGATGCCCAGTGGTGTTGCTAGTACCCCGAGTGCTCTGTAAAACCTGCTTAGCATAAGTTAATCCAATCAATTACACTTACTCTTCCTGGAAACAAAATTCTAACGGTGGTCTCTTTCATGTCACTGTCTTGCCTTCTTGTCACCAAAAACGATTCCTCCTTTGTGTATATTCTGTAACTTCCATTGTTGTTGTTCAGTCGTTCAGTTGTGTCCGACTCTTCGTGACCCCATGGACCATAGCATGCCAGGCCTTCCTGTCCTGCGCTCTCTCCTGGAGCATGCTCAAGTCCATATTCATTGCATCGGTGATGCTATCTAGCCATCTCATCCTCTGCCGTCCCCTTCTCCAACTTCCATACTGGTGTGCATCTTTCTGGCATACCATGGATCCAGAGACTGCCTAGCCCAGCAGCCATGCTTTTTCTGATGTTGCTCTTGTAATTTACAGAAGCAATAGCAGCAACCCTTGGACAGGAGCTGTAGGCCTGCAACATCCTTCCTTTGGCTGCAGGCTGTTGTAATGAGTCCAGTATCTATTGTTATTATTATCATTATTAATTTCATTTCTATACTGCTCAGTAGCCGAGGTGCTCTGGGCGATTCACAACAATTCATAAAAATAAATACAAAAACTACTACTTTATAAGCATTATAATACAACATTATAATAAAACATGGTCTAAAAATTTTAAGATACAAAATTTAAAATGATTAAATAGCTAAAATCAATTTCAATCCACAATTTTTATTACAAACCTATTCAAGACAGCTGACGTAAGTGCCCCATAATGTGCCATTAAATGCCTGGATGTAGGGGGCAGTCTTAACCTGGTGCTGAAAAGATGACAGTGTTAGCTCTAGGGGTGGGGGCCAGCAATGAGAAGGGCCTCTCCCTGGTTGCCACCTTCTGAGCCTCCCTCAGAGGTGGTACTCAGAAGAAGGCCCCAGGTGTTGCTTGTAGTGTCCAGGTAGGTTCATGTTATGAGAGACGTTCTGTCAGGTATTGTGTCAGCATCAGTGGAATGAGGACAGCCTCAGTGTCCTATAATCTTGTGATGCCAGGATTGCTAGGGCTAATCTGTCAGCACTGGCAAGATGGAGAGGAAAGTCCTGCCTGTGCATTGGAGAACTCATTTGAACTCTGCCCATCGAGCATGACGGGCTGACTTAGACCTTGATCCAAACACATGTGTAAATAAGAGACACTGTGATGTAGTGGTAAGAGTGCTGGACTTGGACTCGGGAGATCCAGATTCTAGTCCCCACTCAACCATGAAGCTCATTGGGTGGCTTTGGGATGGTCACTGACTCCCAGCCTGACCCACTTCAAAGGGTTGTTGTGAGGATAAAATGGAGAGGAGGAGGGCCATGTAAGCCACCTTGGGTTCCTTGCAAGAGGAAAAAGGCCAGGATATAACTGTAAAAATAAATAAATAAATAAATAAATAAATAAATAAATAACTATGACATTCTTACTGAATCATCACCATGAAAAATTCACATTGGATTATGTTATATAGGATAATTATATATTGATGAATACTATTTAAAGTTAACATTAATCTCAGTTATAATGAGTTTTCCAGGTCATTTGTTCTAACAAGTGGTCTTTTAGTTACTTTGAATTTTTACAGCTGTTGGGGGGGAGGCAGGGTTGTATCTAGCTGCCCCCCTTTTTAGCGTTAAGTAGTACTTATAAAAATGAATGATATTAGTCTCCCCTTTCAGGGTGGACTTTTGAAGCTTCTATTTCTGGGTAAGCCTGTTTGGAAAGGCTATATTTTCGTTATTCTGTATGACTGAGAACTGCATGTAAGCATTTGGGTTTAATTAGAATTCTTCATTTTATGTGTAAGATTTTAAAAAGATGTTCTGCTAGTGGAACAGTATAATTTCAGAGTTGGATGAACAGCGTTAAGCATTCAACTGCCCTGAAAAGTGTTCAGGGCAGTTGGATTTGAATATAAAATGTATATTATTTGATTATACATTAAACGGAAAATTAAATGTTTAATCAAACTTAAGTGTCAAGCTGCCCAATCCCTGCAGTGGGTATCATAAAAATCCTGTTGTTGTTTTTTGTTTTTTTTAAGTCCAAGCATCTGATGGTAATGTTGAAGGGCAATCAAGTGCTGAGCAATAACCCTGATCTTTACTCTGGCTTTTCTTGCAATAAGAACAGGCTTTTGACGGTGGGAACCTCTGAAAGAGATTAGTAAAAGTTGAAGGACACTTGGGAACCAAGACTGATGTAGACCAGAGCTGTATTTCAGCAAGTAGGAGGGAGAAAAGTAATCTTTAAAATTTAATGTGCCAGCAATTATTCACTGATTGTACAAACCAGAATTTCTATTTTTTTACTTCTAATCTTGCTGTGATGATAGATAAAAAGGACGGAGAGCTAAACATTATTGCTTTTCTTGGCACATAAAACACATGGGATTGGTGCAAGGGAGGAGATTTTTCCCTGTTGAAAGCCCATATTTTTCAATTGAAAAACCACTTAAGTGTAAAATACTTTCTCAGAAGAGTATGTATTACTCGCAGAGGGTTGTACAAATCAATTCCCTTCTACTGATGGGAGGCTGTTTGATCCAGCAGAGGATTCTATCAGCAGAACTAAGAGGAATGCAGTTTTTGGCCATTCCCCCTTTCCCCTGCACACCCACACTGTTCTCAATAGTCCCCCATACTCAGTAGCAGATTTTGGGGGGTCACAGGGGGAGAGGGGAACACCAAAAAATCACCTCCCTCCCTGTTCCTTTAATGGAAGCCTCCACTGGATCAAAGAACCTTCCATCAGTGGGAGACACTAGTGGGATCCAATCCACACTCTTGAACTGTTTGGAAGACTCTTTTTTGTTTTTTGTGTTTTTTTGCAAGTATATCAAAGCAAAAAGAAGCAAGGAGTGGGGACAGCAACCCCAACAAAAGGAACATACCAACAAAAAAGCATATCCATTCACAATCACTATTCATAATACCATTAATTTTAAAAGGTGGCGGGGGGGATTCGACACTTCTGTTTCAAATATATACATTAATATAAACAGACCATATATCGAAATAAACATCCATATGAAATTGATGACTGTAGAATATGCATTCAAGTGCAGCAAGAACAGTAAGTTCTTCAGTCCATTGAATGGTAGGTGGTGGGTGTTTTTCTTTCCAGGCTTGGAAGCATGAGTCTCTTTGCAACTGTAAAAAAACTCATTGTGCGATCCTATTAACTGATCTAAAGTATATATTCTACTGTCAACCCAATTCCTCCACAATAAAAGCTGTTTATCTATTTTCAGATCATGATTCCCCAATTAAGTTAATTTAGCATGAGAATATGGATCAAACTGCAGCTGACGAGATATTATATACCATGGCTCTCTAGCTGCTGAAATTGCAGGTGGAGCCATTCCTTTAAAAAAAAAAAAATATTTATGTCATTTCTATACCGCCCAATAACCGAAGTTCTTAAAGTTCCTAGATTCTACTGCCATCCAGCTAAAAAGAGATGTCAGTTTGGCTCCAAAACAGCCCATGGAGGAGTATTAAAGGAAAATTATTTCCAGTCATTGGTACGAGATAACAGATAAGCCTTATGATATTGGCAAATGCATCCTCTTAGGCAAAAAATGGGGAGGGGAAGCCCCTGAAATAAACTTCCGAAATGCTGAATAGCTTTTGGAAATACGTTTGGGGAATATATAAAGTAATATTACGCAATACATAAATTGCCCATAGTAAGGCATCATCCTAAATATATTAACCTTACCCCTCCCTGCCCTCGGTATTTAAATTAAGTGATGCCCATTTTCCCAAGTCAAGAGATATTGCCACCAGCAAGACACTTAAATTCAGTTTAGTTATTAGATAAATATTTCTAGGCACCTGTATTCCAAGATACTTTATAAGTACTGGAGACCAGCAGAATCGACATTGAGTAACTACATTGGTTAACGTAATACTACCTACTGGCATTAATTCAGATTTTGACCAATTGATAATATAACTCAAAAGGATACCCATGGTATCAATTAATTTTATTAATTTTGGCATAGGTGACTCTAACCTACTGATAAATAACAACAAATTGTCTGCATATAAAGCTGTTCATATTCAACCTGCTCATGCACAAAACCATACATTTCTCTGTTCTGCCTGATTGCACACACCAAACGTCCCAAGCACAAATCAGATATCAAGGGAGAAAGAAGACAGTTCTGCCTTGTGCTCCTTTCTAAACCAAAGAAACTTGAAAAAAAATCACTTGTCATCACTCATGGCACAGGAGAGAGATATAAAATTCTAATCCATCTTAAAAATTTCTGGAGGAAGCCACATTTTTCCAAAGTCACAAATGTAAACTGCCAATGTAATTTGTCAAATGCTTTCTCAGCATCAAGTGAAATAACTGCAGCTGAATACGTTCTTTTAGATCCAAAGCAATCAAATTTACTACAAGCCTTAGATTATCTGCATCTTGCCTTTGGCAAATAAATCCCACTTGATAAGGATACATTAATGAGTGTTTCACACACTGAAGTCTGTTAGCAAGAATTGCTGTTAATATTTTAGCAATCACATTGATTAAAGAAATTGGCCTATAATTTGCACAGCTAGTATTATCTTTACCAGGTTTAGGAATAACAGAAATATAAGCATCATATGATGATGCTGGTAAAGTGCCTGATTCAAAAGGCTTATGATAAAGACAAAAAGGCGTAGGAGTAAAAAAATCCAAGTGCGTCTTAATACTATTCTATAGGAATGGCCCCAGAGCATTCCCATTCCTCATATTCTCAATAACACACATAGGGTGCAATCCTATTCAGATAGGTGGCCGCCTCCAAACTCGGAGGTGACCGCCTATCCAATGCAGGGCAGGAGAAGCACGGAGGGGATCGTTCCCTCCGCACTTCTCCTGCCCTGCATTTTCAGCGAGACAGCTGATTGCGTCTGTCTAGCCGCGGGAGGGCAGAGCAGGGGAGGAGGCTGCCATACAACACATTGGATGTGTTGTACAGGCATTTCCACCCTCCCCGCCCCAGAACGCCCCCAGACATGCCCCTTTTCAGCCACTCTGCACTCTTCTTGTGAGCGCGGAGCACAGGGCTGTTCTGCGCTGCCTCCAAGGCAGCGTGGAAGTGGGGGGAGGTCAATTCTCTGGGAACCAACCTCGGAGCACAGGCTCCGAGGTCGGTTTCGGCTGGCTAGGGCATGCTGGGAGTTGTGGGGCTTTCTTCTGTCTAAACATGCATAGGATTGCTCCCTTAATTTCCTCCACCCACAAATACTCTGCAAGTAGTTCCTTTTGCTACAAAATCCAATTGTGGATGGACCAAACCTGAAAAGAAAGTTTCAGATTCGTAGGATCCCTATCCTTCCTATATAATTCAGAATAAAATTTCTGAAACTCTTAACTTTATATCTTTTGGTGTTATATAGACATTGTTATCATTATCTTTAATCAACAAAACATAATTCTGAGTTCTTTGTTGCTTTACCAAAATGCCAGAATCTTCCCAGGCCTTTTCCCACTTTCCCAGTACCCCTGACCCAGATAGGTCAATGTGAATTCTGGTTTAGATGAATGTCATGTGTTCAATCCATATTTAGCATGTTGTAATCTTTGATTGAAGTCTGGGGAGGGACAGGCCGCAAATTGACAATAAGGACTTCACTGTTTAAGCCAAATTGTCTTCCTGCATGACCCTAATCTTTTTGTTGTGAGATGCATGCAAAAAAATTCTTCCCCTCGTGCCTTAGATGTCTCCTGTTCAAAAGCACAGGACAGAGCTGAACCCTTGTTAATTTCGGAATATTCCTTAAGTTTGGAAGCCATCTGTGTTTTAAAATTATCATAATTAAAAAGTAAAACATTCATCTACCAAGTGCCAAAATGCTTAACAAAATTAGGCAATTTAATTCCCAAATGAACCGGAGCATGGTCTGAAATAGCAATTGTATCAATATCATATGCTGTCACACACTGAAATAGAGAAGATATCAAAAAATAATCTAATCTAAAACAATTTTGATGCGCTGATTAAAAAAAAAGGTATAATCCTGTTCCACAGGATATAGCATGTGCCATACATCAATAAAACCTAGCTCAGACATATAAGCCCTCAGCGTTGAACAAATTGCCAACTGAAATTTGTGAGGGGGATTATTCCTATCCAAAATTGGGTCAAGAATCTCATTGAAGACCCCACCAATGAACAAATAGTCATAACTGAGAGCCGGCAGGTGACTAAAGCACTCATAAAACATAGCAGGTGAATTCAAATTAGGACCATATACATTCACCATGGCAATTATTATGTTTGTAAATTTAACCACCAAAATAAGAAAGATCTGAATCAGATATTGCTTGTAACCCTGATATTGATGTATTTTTATGTATAAGTACAGCCACTCCTTTAGCTTTCTTAGAGTTACCACTACCGTAAGCTTCCCGTACTCAGTCTTTACAAAGTCTGTCTTTTCTTCCACCCAAAGATGAGTTTCTTGTAACAAAGCAAGATCAGTTTTTAACTTCTTGAGTTTGGAAAGCACTTCTTTTTGATTATTGGGAGTACCTAAGCCCCTAACATTCCAACTAATAATATCCAATGACATGATAATTTGCAAATTAGAGGTAGCCATAAAAAAAATATACAGGGAGGGAGCAATTCAGTGGCCCCTAGACATTGTCTGAGGGGCCATAGGATAGTGGGGATTCCCCCTTCCAAGGTTATAGATGGTGCTCTGACCTCGGAAAGGGGAGTCGGAGATCTGACACCCCCCCTGCCTCCTCACAGCCGGTGCGTAAAGAACTGCATCGGCTGGTTTCCGAGGTCAGAAAATTGATCTTGGAGAGGGGGGGATGGGGGTGTTCTGGTGGGCAGGGTGGAGAGGAGACCTGAGAGGCCAGGATACAAACTATCCTGGCCTCTTCCAGCCTCCTTCCCTCCCCCTCTGAAGCACTGTTGCAAGATGGGCAAAAAAATCCCGCTTAATGAAACCCCCAATGATCAGAGGACAGGGAGGCGAAGATTGCCTCCACCACTGCTCCCCCTTTGCTGGCTTCAGCCTGGCAGGACATTGGTTACATAGAAGCCTCCGAGTTCGGAGCCTTCCATCTCACGAGAGCACAACCCATAGGACTGCGCTCTAAAACCATTATATATGTGAAACAGTTATTTGCACCATTCATCCCAACCTTCCCACACCATTTACAACGTATGTCAAAGCCTGACAAAGATTTCAGGTATGTAAAATCCAGGAATAGCATAGATTTGAAGACAACTCACTGGTCATTCTTCTATACTTCTTATAAGGGGGTGCCCCAGTCCAACCCATACCACCTCTTGGGGTTCCTCCAGGGGTTGGACTTAGGCCCCAAGCCCCATCCCCTGGAGGAAACCCCCTCAGAGGGCATCCCCACTGCCATCTCCAGTCTGAGATTGCCGATGACAGTGGGGATTCGCCTGCCGACATGCAGCAGCAGCAGAACCCCCACTGTTAACTCTGATCTTGGATCGGACATAGCAGCAGGGATGCTCGGCAACAAGGGTCGGTACTCATACTAGCTGAGATCTCCATTCTCAGAGGCAGCAGTGAGGGTTGGGATGCAGCTGTGCGCCAGTCAGCACCTTTCCCCATGTGGGCAAGCCCTGCTGCCTCTCCTCCCCACTGTTATCTCTTATGGCAGCAGGGTTGGGATTTGACCGTGCTTGGGGACAAGCCCCTGTGTGGGCAAGTCCCAAATTCCGTCACCAACAACATAAAAAGGGGGTGATATCAGGGAGTAGGACCACACCCCTGATGTCTTTTGGAGTGTGGGTTGGGGGTCTGAAGTTCTGCACACCTGCTTTAAGGAGCAAGAAGGCATCTCCCTCAGATTCTTCTGAGAAACCCGCCGTTGCTGCAGTTGAGGGGAATGAAGCTAGCATGGCTTCTCTCCCCTGCCCCCCTCGCGTATCACTCTTTCAAGCCAAATTTGTAGCACGTTTAAAGCCAGCAACACATACTGTATACCAAAATAGTATTTTAGCATTGATTAATTAAGGGCGCAATCCTGTGCATGTTTAGACAGAGAAAAGGCCTACAACTCCCAGCATTCCCCAGCCAGCTGGCTGGGGAATGCTGGGAGTTGTAGACCTTTACTCTGTCTAAACATGCACAGGATTGCGCCCTAAACTGATTCAACTATTCTAATTAAAATTCTATTTATTTATTTATTTTTAAATGTAGCTTTAACTACATAATAACTATGGCATTGATCAGCTTCGAGGAGGTGCAGGAGTAGAAGGCTGGATCATAGAATCATAGAATAGCAGGGTTGGGAGGGGCCTATAAGACCATCAAGTCCAACCCCCAGCTGAATGCAGGAATCCAAGTCAGAGCATCCGTGACAGATGGCTGTCCAGCCTCGTCTTGAAGGCCTCCAGTGTGGGAGAGCCCACCACCTCCCTTGGCAATTGGTTCCATCGTCGTATTGCTCTAACAGTCAGGAAGTTTCTCCTGATGTTCAGCTGGAATCTGGCTTCCTGTAACTTGAGCCCATTATTCCGTGTCCTGCACTCTGGGAAGGATAAACCAGGAAAGCCTTGTTGTGCGAGTAGAGTTCTACTCATCTATCTCTGCATAAAACCCTTTCTTTTTAATGAAGGACACTTGAATAATCAAGTGTCATTCTTGAGGAGGAATGACACTGTTTCTGTTCTGTTGTAGATCCAGGGCATGGACTCAGAAGGTACAACATTTCAATGATGGAAGGATTTAAATGGAAAAACAGGGGTGGGTGTGTGTGGAATTCTCTAATTTATTTACATTTCTGAATTGGAAAGTGCTCTTCTAATTTTCATAGCTGCAGTTTTGTTAGATATGTTTATGACGCTACAGAAACCAGCTAGGTTTAATGATGTAGTTACTTCATGAAATGCAAAAGGAAGTTCATGCAGTTTAAAAAAAAAGGGGAAACTGAAATTCATCATTTGAATGAATGTGATGTTTCCCAGGTCTGTGTGTGTTTTAGTCTTCCTAATTACTGCCCATTACCACAGCCGCTTGACATTATAATTGTTAACTGTGGGAAATATTTTCCACCTAGTAACACAATCCAATGGAAATTAAAAATAAGGCTTTGAAGTGTTCAACTTGTAAGGACAAGTCTGGAAATGCACTTCTCAAGACTGCTTGTATCTTGTTTTGGCAGTATATTTGGAAATGGTAGTCTTTGGTCAGTCATATTTCTATAAATGGAAGGTGTGCATTCTTGAGAACACTTGATCCATAAATCGTAACCCTTTGAAAATTCATTTGGGTGTTCCCCACACCTACAAGACAGCAGGGGTTGAGTTCCAGTCTGCTGGGTCCTCAGCAGGTTCACAGGTTAAGTCCCAAACTGGGGAATGCTGGTCTACACTGATTGGCAGTGGCTGTCCAGGATTTCAGACAGGTGTCTTTCCGAGCCCTACGTGTACTGATTTCTGAAGGCACTTCTTTTGGAACATATTCTGCCTCATTTCAAAGGTGAAATACTTGTGTCTCGCCTCGGTTATAAAGGATGCACAGACATGTACGTTACATGATGTCCTGTATAAACAACAGAAGTTGTCTTATACTGAGTCTGATCCTTTGGTCCATCCAGCTCAGCCTTCCCGAACCTGGCACCCTCCAGATGTGGTAGACTACACTCCCATCACCCCTGACCATTGTCCACGCTGGCTGGGGGTGATGGGAGTTGTAGTCAAAAACATCTAGAGGGCAGTAGGTTGGGGAATGGTGGTTTACACTGACTGACAGTGGCTGTCCACAGTTTCAGATAGGAGTCTTCCTGAGCCCTAACTGGAGTTGCCAGGGGCTGAACCTGGGACCTTTTGTGTGCAAAGCATGTGCTGTGATCCTTCCCCTAAGTTTGTTAAAGCTATTGTTTATGTGTATTTGGAAGGAATAGGCTGTGATTCATAAATGTTTATGCCCTTTAAAACAGACAAGGCTGCACTCCCCCCCCCCCTCGCTCCTGGCAAACGTCATTTGACAGGGTGACCAAGGTAGCTTCAGTACCAGAATAGTTGTAAGCAGTTGACGGAAGTGAGTTATTTTGTCATATATATAGAAAGACTAACAACGGAGTATTCAAAAATATATATATTAAGCTAAATGTTTCATTTTCTATTCTCATCAGCTGTGCTGTTAAATGGATAACAGGAGTGGCAGTATAAATATTTCAAATGAACCGATGCTAGATTTTTGTAGTCTTGAAAAATGTTCCAGAGATTCCATGTAACAATCGCTTTGGCTGGGGTGATAAGCTGATTAAACTTGGTTTGAACAAATCAATGCAAACATCTTTAAAACTGAAACTAATTTAGAGCTTGAATTAGGACAAAACACTGCAATGCTGAAAGTGTGTGCTATCGCTAGATTTCTGTACCTGATATTTAATGCAGAACATGGAAGAGGAGGAAGAGGAAAAAGAAGAAGAAGAAGCAGTCCATCAACACCCTGACATGATAAACATGTATTTCGTATTTGGCACTGGAACTCCCACAAAATGCCTTTTGTGGAGCAGTCAAGGACCTTCTGAGAACCTGTTTCTCCAAATAAAGTTGGTTTGTTAAGATATTTATATCCCATCCTTCATCAAAATTTACCAGGGCAGCTAAGAGTCAGTTACCTATGCAGCAAGATACTACAATGATAATATAGCTACTTATACAACGAAGTAATATAATGATAATATAGCTACTTAAAGTAACACTTAATGCGGTATAATTCCTGTTAGGCTTTCATTATAGAAAATCCACCAAAGCCTTCCTAAAAAACTTCACAGGGAAAAAGTTCCACAAGCCACTGTAGAGGAATCCCTCCTCAAAATTTGGCTTGATGTCAAAGCATGGACAGAAGGAAGCTGGAGTTAAGGCTTTCTCAGATGAACCCAACAGCTGAGCATGCTCATGTAGGCAGAAACCCTCCTTAAGATAACCAGGTTCAGGCTGTTTAGAGGTTTATAGATTAGCACCACCACCCCTAAATTATCCAGTAAGCTGAGAAATAGCAAGTGCAGTCTTCCTCCTCAACTTGGATGCCACTAGTTCTGCAGTTCAGTTAGTTGGTGGGACTGGAGCACCCTCTAGCCTGGCTTTATTGGTCAGATTTCCATTGTTGAAGCCTGATAATGTGAACAAGATGTTTGGAGGGGCCACATTCTGCCTCCTTTGGGGCCAATGCCTTCCTGGTTTATAAGATCTTGCAAGAGAGGGGTGGTCGTCTAGGTCCAGGAGCTGATTAATAACTCCTTGCAAGAGGGAGTTGTCCCAACTGACTAGAAGGAGATACTCATGTGACCACTCTCAAATAGGTTCTTTCTGTAACTGGAAGATGATTCTAAATACTGGCCAATCTTTAATCTTCCCTTTTTTTGGCAAGGTGCTCAAGTGGGTGGTGGTCATGCCATGTAACTCCAAACATTTTTTAAATTAAGCTAATTATCCTAAGGTGCGTAGGAATTTTTTTCTGGAAAACCCCCATAACCAATCCTAACAAGATAGAGATATTGCTGGTGGGTGGTTCATCTGGCACAGGAAGTGATTCTCAGCTTATTCCATACAGCATTGCATTTCATCCTGAAGGATGTAGTTCTTGGGATACTGTTATATCCAGACTTTAATTGTTTATCTGCTTTTCATATTGCTGCTAATTCCCCCCCCCCCATATTTTTAGTCTGTTGTCATCTTTAGCTTTCTGTTGAAATTTGTTTTTTTTTTAATGGTTTTATGATTTTATTCTACAACTGTACGCCTCTCTGACAGCTCTAACTGAACTGCAGGGTGGGATAATAAATGTTATAAACAAAACATTAAATAGAATTGCCTTATAATATCATCACCTTTCTCTCCCAAATATAAATGTAAAATTGTTATGTCTGCACTCCTTGGTTGGAAGGGTGGGATACAAGTGTGATAAACAAGAAAAATATAGTTAAGACTATTTTGCAAGAAAGGATATGAATCAACTACATGAGTTGAAACTTTGTATTGTTACACATTCATGTCTGTGTAATCAACACATCCTTTAATGCACTGAAGTATTCTGGCATAGGAATTTAACATCTGCAGATGTTTTATGCTGGAATATGGTGTGCATATGATGACTTAATGAGTTGATTGCTGCGGTAGGTAACTTTTTAACATAATGGGAAAATGAAGAGACACTCCCTTCCCCTTTGTCAGTCCAGTTGGGAAGCTGACTGTTTTTAATGGAATTAAGTGCAAGTTCTGAGAAAGCTGTTCCCAGTCTGATGATCCCTTAATGCAGGGGTGGGCAACTTGTGGCCCACCAGAAGTTTTGGCCTACAACTTCCGTCATCCCTCACCATGGCTGGCCCAAGACATTTTGCTGCCTGAGGCATAGGCTAAGATGAAGTGCTCCCCACCCATTCTATGTACAGAATCCAACTGGACTGGCAGTTGAACTTTTCTTCAACAGTGATGATGGGACAACATCCTCCACTGCACCTGGAGGCTACAGACTAGGTTAGGGGGTGCAGGGCAGGCCATGTGGCACACAGCTCTCTCTCCCATTACCTTGTTGCTGCCTCCAAACCTCTACTGCCTGAGGCAACTGCTTCACTTTGCCTAATGGTAGGGCTGGCCTTGTCTCTCACCATTGGCCGTGCTGGCTAGGACTGATGGGAGTTGTAGGCCAAAACAACTGGAGGGCCACAAGTTGCCCACTCCTGCTTCAGTGGCAAGGCTGAAAAATAAACTTCTTCCACTTATCAGTTTTCTGCATTTAACAGACAGTGTGCATAAAGATGGCTCAGGCCATTAACACTTTTAAAACTCACCTGAGGTGTGAGTAGCTCATGCTACTCACCTTTCAAGTGTTACCTTATTTGAACTTGGCTTTGAAAGCTTTTCTCAGGCTGTGTCTGACTGAGGTGAATTTCTTATACAGTAATAATACACATCAAAAGCTGCAAAGATGATAATCTCCTTTCTCCAAATGTATATTTTATTGTCATTTGATAATTGAATGTGCTGCACTTCATTAAAAGAGGAGCTGATAGCAAGAACCCACCCACCCCCACCCACCCTTCCTGTTGCTTCACAGTTTATATTGATTTAAGATTTTTTAAAATCCCACCTTTGCACTTCAATAGCCCTCAAGGTAGCAATTGTATATTATAGCCTTCCCCAACATGATGCCCTCCTGATGTGTTGGACTGCAACTCCCATCATCCATGACCATTGGCCATGCTGGCTTAAGTTGATGGGAGTTGTTGCCCAAAACATCTGTTGGGCACCAGGCTGGGGAAAGCTGGTTTACTACGTATAGCTTTATATTGTGAAAGAATGTACACTCTTGCATCTCCATTGTTTACAGCTGGTCTCTGAAAATCCAGCTAAGCAAGATTTATGGCTTTTCCTTTTGACTATGAAGTTTTGTTTAGGTGACCTGTTTTGTATTTGTCAGGAAGATTGACAGCAGGTGAGAATGTGTTTGGTAGAGAATTGCTCAACTGAGAAATCATCTTCCTTCCCAGCGGCAATCCTGAAGTTTAAGGATTGATTAATTCTAAAGTTGGTTATGTAGAGAAGCATGTGGTGATTGCACATGACGATCGCATATCTGCCAAATGGACTGATGTTGCGAAGCAGGGGCCATGTTTGCACATCACGGTAAGCCAGAATTGTTGAAAATGCTGGACAAATGTTCAAGTATGCTGGTGTGCATTGCTTGATTGCTGCCATTTGTCTCCTCCTGCCAGTGGGAGAAGCTGAACATACCGGGCAGCCTTTGTCCACTGTTTGTTTAGTGCAGCATCTAAACCTGAATCCCTGGCTTGTTGCTCTCTTGGCTTATGACACAAGACAATGTCGTAAGCCAAGATGATTTGAGCTTGTTAGTAAAGCAACAAGCCAGGGATCCCGGGTCTGATGTAATACAAACAAACCATGGGTGGAGGTTCCATGGTTTGTTTCGCCATTCCCAGTGGCAGGAGCAGTGAAGTCGGAGCAATTGAGCAGCAGGTACCAGCATGGTTGGTCGTTTGTGGTAAGCCAGAATTCTCAAAGCCAGGCCAGTGGCTGGGCCCACTCTGGAGCACAGACTACCATCATAAGCGAAGCGAACAGGCCCAAGTCATTTTTCTGTTTTAATTTTGGATGCTGCAGTTATCTGAGCTGTTCGGGCAGCTCAGTTTTCCTCAGTGAGGACTGCCCCTTCTTTTCTTACATTGACTTGCAGCTCTGAAGAGAAAATAGGGTGTCCCTTTGACTTGTATTGCCATTTTTCTATGAATTCAAATGAAACTGGCATCTGCTGTGAGAGATTATAATTAAAACATTTATTTCATTTATGTATGTATGTATTTATTTTCATTTCATTTCTATACCGCCCAATAGCCGAAGCTTTCTGAGCGGTTCACAAAAATTAAAACCAAACAGTACAAGTTAAACAATACAAAAATATAAAAGCATTAAAACCACAATATAACAATACAACCAGAATAAAACCAGAATAAAACCTAGCAGCAATGCAGAGATTAAAATACAGATTTAAAGCAACAAAGCTAAAAGACTAGAAAGCTAAAATACTAAAAATTAAGCTGCAATCCCATACATACTAACCTGGAGTAACACTAGTTGAGAGCAGTGCAGCTTACTTCTGAGTAGACATGCATAGGATTGCACTGTCGGTTATGTACCTGGGATGGGACAGCTTTTTGCAAGGACCTTGCTCCGGAGAATAAGGATTGGAAGGCTCCATGTACTCTGATGAGCTGGGCAAATCCAGCACTGGCAGCACAATCCTATGTATGTTTACTCAGGAGTAAGTCCCACTGTGTCTAGCAGAGCTTATTCCCATGCAGATATGTATAGGGTTGCAATCTGAGTGTTACATTTGCAGCCTGTGTTCCAATGTCAAATTGATCAAAAACCCTCAAGTGGTTTCCGGGGTTGATTTTCACATGAAAGGAATGCCTGATGCAAAATGAGAAGAGGTTGCATAAAGTGTGAATCCATACAGTATAGTCAGTGGTTTTTCTTCTACGTTATCATCATCTACTACTTCAGCAGACCTATACTGCAATCCCTCTATTTGTATGTGTGGATATTTTTTTTAAAATAATAGACTCCTGATGTGTGACTGAGCAGATCTGGTTATTCATCTTAGTGAAGCAGCAGTTGACTAGGAGAAAAATAACTCTTCTTAGTTGCCTGGAGTTATTCTTACTTGCCATAGGCAACCAGCCTCTTGGGTCTCCATGTACCTCAGCAAGTAGGAAGCTGTCAGGCGTGTAATGAGTTTCCAGTTCAAGATACTATCACCAGTTGTACCTTACTCATGCTCAGAGAGAGGTTCCATTTCATCATAATTTGGCATTAAGAAGAAGAGAAGGAGGCATCAGGTAGAATAAAAACTCCCAACAATTAAAATAGTGAAATGACTCCTTGGTTATGAAATATGGCCACATTAGTTTGGTACACTTTCCTGCCTTGGTTATGAATAATGCTGAGCTTAATTTGGGGGGGGGGGGCGGAGGGAACAGCATAGAGTAGAGTAGCCTGAACATGGGGGAACACATCTCTGGTACCTCTTTCACAGTAGGAGCAATGATGTCATGTGCCAGTGCAGTATTGCCTGTGTTGTAACCTTGGAGGTTTGGAGGGCAGTTATAGCTTGGCACATGATCCCTTTGTTAGGACGCCTAGGCTCAGACAGTGGCTGAGTCACCCAGTGAACTTCAGGGCTGATCAGGCATGTAAAACCAGGGCTCTGCACATACATGTGCGCGCGCACATGCACGCACCACAGCTGCCTGTGGATCAACACAGCTGCCTGCAATTTTGGACTTTCCATGGGGATGTGACTATGGAGATGTCATGATGAGCTCCTGCACTTCAAAATTTTTGGCTGCACCACTGGGGGTGGGGTATGTATTTCACAGACTCACCCTCCCTTGCCTTTTGGCAACTGAGCCAACAAGCCTCTGCATTGGGTGCATTTGATGCATTTGATGCATTCATTCATCAAAAATGAATTTGATGCATTCAAATGTGCATCGCAGCAGAAGTAATGCAACATGGAGGAATTGCAGGTGCAGGTGCCTTTTCCTCTGCAACGCATTACTTTCTGTGGAATTAATTTGAGGGAAAGTCAGTCTGGTTCCTCGACAAGGAGAAGCCCCTCCCCCCACTTTCCCATCAAATGGCAGATTGGAGAGTAGCTGTGTACAAGTGTGGATGAATGCACAAAAAGTGGAAAGGGTTTTTTTCCCATGAATGGGTTTCCTCACCCTGAAATGGCAACTTTCATCATGAAAACTGAACCTTGGGAAAAAACCTACACACATGCACACGCGCACGCACGCACAAACTCAAGTTGATACAACGCTAATGGTATGGTGGCCTTGCAATTTCAAATAGTGTTGGATGGTACTGATTATTTAGATCCATTCCAGTGAGGTTTCAGACCTGGTTATCGAATGGAAATAGCCTGGCTGATGCCTCACACCAAGGAATAGACGTGGTGGGGGCGGGGAGTGCAACCCTGTTGGTTCTTCTAGACCCTCAACAGCTTTCGATGGTGACCATAGTATCCTTCTGGATTGTATATCTGGGTTGGGCTTAGGAGGCATGGTTTTAAAGTGGTTCTGGTCCTTCCTGGAGGAGCAGTCTCAGAAGGTGATTCTGGGGAACTTGTATTCCACCCCATGGCCATTAGCCTGTGCGGTCCCTCAATGTTCCATCCTGTCCCCCATGCTTTTTAACATCTACATGAAACTGCTGGGGGAAGTCATCAGGAGTTTTGGGCTGCAGTGTCATCAGTATGCGGATGATACTCAGCTGTATCTCTCGTTTCCATCTACACATCCCAGGGACGCTGTGGAATGTTTGTACCAGTGTCTGGAGAGTGTTCTGGGGTGGATGAAGGTGAACAAGCTGAGATTTAATCCAGACAAGACAGAGGTACTGTGGGTTGGGAAACCAAGTACTCAGGATTGAGGTTTACAACTGGACTTAGATGGGGTGGTGCATGAGAAAGTGCCTTTTCTGCAGTGGCCCCACGCTTCTAGAATGGGTTGCCATTGAGGGTCCATCAGGCCCCAACATTGCAGGCATTTAGGAAGGCCCTCAAAACATACTTGTTTACTCTGGCCTTTCCCTAGTTATGTGTACGTGTGTTTTATTGTTGTTTAGATTGTTGCTTTTATTTAACTGTATCGGTCTATTTTATTGTTATAAGTGACCTTGGGAGGGCTCCTGCCCTGAAAGGTGGTCTAGAAATATTTTAAATATATAAATGATAAATAGTTGAAACCCCTTATGACCCTTTGATATAATTCTCTCTACAATCATGAAGCATTAAAATGGCTCAGCTTTGTAAATCACCCAGAGAACTATATTGAGTGAGCAGTATATATACGTTGAAGATGGAGTGAGCAATCCTATGGCCCCTATACAGCATCTGGGGGGGGGGAATAGGATTTTTGGATTCCTGGATCTGAGGTCGGATACATCATTCTGACCACAAATCCAGGAATCCATGCTCCCCGCCCCCTCTCAGCTGGCACAGAGAGAACCCCACCAGCTGCTTCTCCAAGGTAAAGGGGCATGCCAGTCTGTGGGGAGGGGAGGGAACTGGGGAAGCTAGTATATGATGTATCCCAAGGCCTCCACAGCCTCCTTCTCTCCCGCTCTGAAGTACCCCATCTAGACAGGCAAAAAAGGCCGTCTAGCTAAAATGCAGAGCAGGAGGAGTGCGGAGGCAAAGATGGCCTTACGAGCATCAGTATAGAATTGCATCTTAAATAAATAAGTAAAATCCATTAAAAAAACACAATCTAAACTTAATTGTTAAGAAAATGCTTAATGAAGGCTAACAAGTCTTATGGAAGTGACTTGTCAGTTACATGTTGCCCAATAATGGAGGAGAATAAGAGCAATTCGACAATTTACTTGTGGGGGAGGATCTTTGTAGGTGGTATTGGGAGTGAAAAGGGATTACAGCTATCATCACTAAGATACAGGTACCAATTGTACACAAGAACCAGCATGTCCATGATAAATCATTACACCTTTCCCAATTTTCACGTTCAGCATGCTTTGGGAACTGATTGACATCTCTGCACGCAGCCCTTACTTGTCTTTTCTTTCTGTTAAATAACTAGCCAGACTGACGAGGGGGAAACAGCTGGTTGCTATGGAAACCACAGTTTCACTTGTACTCTTATTTGTGAGCAGTCATCAATGATTTCACAGTTCATCAGAGCAGAACTTTAGAAGGAAAAGCTGAATGTGGCTTATTGATTTCTTATTGGAAACTCTCCAAAGCAGATCTCCCCCACCCCGCCCCCACTCCAAGAAAAAAAAAATCCAAACAGCTATATGGGTCCATTTAGATAGCTGTAGTCTGATAACTTTCTTAGGACCAACTAAAAGTCACAAAGATCTAAGCTCGCATTTGATTTTCACAGAACTCTCCCTTGGGGTCAAACTACATGTTACATTAGTTGTGTGGCTAGCAACTACATCTGTTTGGATTATTTTTACTTAATACTCAGCTTCCTCCCCTCCTATTTTTCATAAGGACCACAGTGCAGGGGAGGGGAAGTTTAACTCTTCCCTCCCCAGCTGTGATTCTAATGAAAATTGCTCCCCTCCCCTCCTGCTGGCACCAATGGGAGATTTTTTTCCTAAGACTAATTGCAGTGCAGGAGGGAGCTTTTTGTCAGGATCATGGCTGATGAGAACCACCCCCTGTGCTTTAAGTTGAGTTAAAGAGAAAAATAGTCGCAGTTGATAGCCACTCAACTAACACCTTGTAGTTTGACCCTCACACTCTATTGAAACAAGCAATCAGAAGAGAAGAGAAGAGAAGAGAAGAGAAGAGAAGAGAAGAGAAAAATATGTTGTGGGTAAAGGGTATGGTGATATCTGATAGCTGATGGCGATTTAGAAAGATTGTTGCAAACTCTCTTCTCAGCTTTTATATACAACTGCTGGTTTTATGTTTTCAAAGCTGTAATGGCCATTGCTGCTTTCTCCTGGGATGCTTGGATCAAACTGAGATATTTTGGACTTGGCACAGATTAACTTAATTAGTCCACAAAGAGCTTTCTGACTCATCATCTTAAGGCTATTGCATATTGCAGGAACATCTAGCAACATCTTCTCTTCTCTTTTTGTCAAACACCCAGACTGAGTAAGAGTTCTGTGAAACCTGAAAGCTAGCTCACTACTTCATGGCTTTCACTTGGTCTACCTAAAGGGATGATGCAACTGTTCTTGACTGAGGACACTGACAATCTTTGCCCATGTTGTTTAAGTCTAGCACAGTCCAGACTCCTGCTACAAGATGGTGCGTCTAATTAAAGCATGAGATTTAATTGATAGTTAGAAACTTGGCTTTCATGCACAATTCTGGTTCTGTTGTTTGTTTTCTGCTGTGTGGATTGTTCTAAGCTGTGGTTGCAAGACCTCCTCCAGAATTTGGCCAGGCTGTGAAGAGCTGGCAAGTGAAAGAATCAGAGAGGAGAGGAGAACCTCCAGGAAGCTGAGCAGAAAAAAAAAAAAAGTTCCCAGGAGGTAGGGGAGCTAAGGAATAGGAGGCCCAGAGGGCAGGCTGGCTAAAGGCAGGGGGCAGAGTAGGCAGGACTAAGAAAGAAGAACCAGTGGAAATAGAAGACTGAGGAGAGAATCTGGCAGAGATGGCAATATTGGAAGAAGGAGGGAATAACGAAAGGGGTTAGAGCTGTAGAAGAAGCTGGGGAAAAGCTTCCAGGGCCCAAGGAGTAAAGAGGAGTGCATAGTTGTTAGGAATGGGGTGGGGGCAGGCAAGAGGAGGCTGGCAGGTTGGCTGAAGGGTGCTGGCCAGAATAGGCAGTGAGTTGCAGAGCAGAGATCTGAGAAAACAGTGGTCTGGTTCACATGTAATGAGAAGCCACTGCGGGTGAATTTCCCTGTTGGGCTTTTTTTTGCAACAGCAGCCACCATTTTGAATATCCGAGGTGCAGCTGAGGGGTGCTGTAACTTCTCCTTATGTCCTAACCTGGCGAAGGTGGCTTGTGAAGTTGGTTGACAAGCCACCTGCAACCCTAAAACAGCCCATGGGTTTGGGGTGGCTTGTCAACCACCCTAACAACCTACCCTCACTGGGTTTGCACCTAACAAGCAGCTGGGATTGCCAACATGGCACCCACGGGCACCGCAACCCATGAGCTGCGGTGATCGTGCGAACCAGGTCAGTGAGGGGTGGAAACACATTGTAGAAGAAAAGCAGGGCAAGGGGAAAACATGGAAAGCCCTCATACAGAACCTAGGTGCAGGAGGGGATGCAAGCCGTTGCTATAGAGGGAGTGGACTGGCAAGAGAGCTTTGATGGGGGAAGCTGTGGACCAGAAGCCATGTGGATGTAGGGTTGTCAAGGCCAAAACCCTGAAAGGACTCCTGTGAATTTATTCATGTATTTATTTTATTAAACTCCTCATAAAATAACTTTCTCTAGGCATTTTACAATAATGATAAAAATACAAATAAAATCACAATAGAATCAGCAGTATAAAACAAACATGCCAGCACGGTATTGCAAGGACTAGGATAATATATATCCCAGCTTTCCAACAGAGCATGGCATTCAAGGCAGCTAACAATAAATTCAGATTAAAAAATCTTAACTAAAACATGACATAAACCCAAATAAAAGCACAATTAAAAACAGAACAATAAAATGAATAAACAGCACCCAACCAATTAAAACCCCTTTCACCAGCAGGCCAGTTTATAATGCCAAAAGCCATTGATTTGAACCAAGGATACTGCAAAATAATCTTCAGAGTTCGATTTTGTTTTGTAGTTGTAACTACAGGTATTGTAGTTTAGGTATGGACTATTATTGCAAGCCCTCATTCTGTGCAGTTCGATCAAGTTTATATTCTGTTTAGGGAGGGGATGAGGGGAGCCATTTATGGCTGGATTCAAACTAGTCAGTGGTGGGAAATGGAAGATGGATGCAAAAACCGTAGCTTAAGCTATTTGGAGGTATAAGAATCGTTATGGACTACAACTTTGGATGTGCATCCAGAGGCGCATCCTGTTCTACATCGTTATGAAAGCAATGGAACAGAAATGCAATATCCACATTTGGAGATATATATACACGCACACACATGAATGCACCTTCAAATCACTGAACATAATGAAGAAGGTAGACAGCATCCATATTGGGGGTATATGCATGTGATATACTATCTGTTGTGGCTAAAAGCAAGGATATCTGAGACATTCTAGAGTTTCTGTGATTATCCAAGGTGATGGGACAGAAAAGGGGGAAGCTCCGTGGTAATGAAGAGAGAGGCTGCATGCATCCTTAAATTGAACTATTCAGCAAAATCCACCACAGTGGGAGGAAACATTAGGAAGGCTTTGTTGATCTGGTCTTAGACTGGGTCAGCTGGGCAGGCTCATTCAGTGGAGGAAAAGGCCAGTGTTGAAAACAGCAGTGGCACCAGGTTTCATCTGTCACATTGGAAAAAAGCTTCCATTACCATTCACCTTCTTTTGTTGTCCTCTCTCAGGGCTACAGCACATGGGTACAGGAACTATGGGTTGTAGGCATCTAGCAGGAATCTTTTAAAAGGGTTGGAAGAGATGCATCACTGTTCACTGAGTAGTACAAATGGCCTTTGCAGCTAATCCAAGTAGCATAATTTAATATTAATTAATGCAGTTGCACATAGTGACGGTTGGAAATTAGACATTTGACAAGTGGGCCTCCACAACAAAATGTTGCAGTGTATCCCTGGTATAAGCATATTACCTGAGTCTGTAGCTGAGCAGGTTGAAGAAACAAAAGTAGCATCAAAGCTCTATCTTAATGTGACTTTCTCAATGTGCACTTAAATAAAAGTTTCTGAACATTTAAAAGTACAACCAACAATGAAGCATGAGGCTTCTGCATGCAACTGAGTGCTCAATCTGGCCTGGGAAGAGATCTGAAGGGACAGTTTAAGTAGACTGACCTTTTCTACAACCTGAGAGGTATGGGGGATTTTTTAAAGCTGGAATCCAAACCTGCCTCAACCTCACCTGTGACCTGCACTATCGAGGGTCCTGGCGGTACAACTGCAGGCACTCTTGGAGGATACTGATTATCTGGACTCATTCCAGTCTGGGTTTCCTCCTAGTTATGGGACTGAATCAGCTTTAGTCTCCCTGATGGATGATCTTTATCGAGAGAGGGAGAGGGGGAGTGGAACCCTGTTAATTCTGCTCTCATTGGCTTTCGATACCATAGACCATGGTATCCCCCTGGATCGACTCTGTGGGATAGGCATTGGAGGCACTGTGTTACAGTGATTCCAGTCCTACCTGCAGGGTCAATTTCATGGAGTAACATTGGGTGACCATTCCTTGGACCCTTGGTAATTGAGCTATGGGGTGCTGCAGGGTACCATCTTGTCCCCATCTTGTTGTTTAACATCTATATGAAGCTGCTGGGAGTGTTCATTAGGGGATTTGGAGCCAAGTGCCATCGGTACGCTGGTGTTATACAGCTCTCCCTGTGACATATGAATCAGGTGAGGCTGTGCCAAGTCCTGGATCAGTGTCTAGACTCAGTAATGGGCTGGATGAGGGCCAATAAACAGAAGCTGAATCCTGGTAAGATAGAAGTCCTCTCAGTGAGTGGTTCCCGCGTCCAGGAGATAGGTTCATTGCCTGTTCTGGATGGGGTTGCCCTCCCTCTGAAAGATCAGGTTCGTAGTCTGGGGGTGCTCCTACATCCATCATTGTCGCTGGAGGCCCAAGTGGTCATGGTGGCTTGGAGTGCCTTTTACTAGCTTCAGATGTTTCACCAACTATGGCCTTTCCTGGACAGGGACAGCCTGGCCACAGTGGTACAGGCACCAGTAACCTCAAGACTGGATTACTGCAATGCACTCTACGTGGGGGCTGCCCTTAAAGCTGCTTGGGAAGCTGGAGCTAGTGCAGAACGCAGCAGCTCAGCTGTTGTCGGGAGCTGCCTCTTTTCAGCATGCAACTTTTTGTTGCTGAGGGAACTGCACTGGCTGCCTATTTGCTACTGGGCCAGGTTTAAGGTTTTGGTACTAGTGTTCAAAGCCCTAAACAACTTGGGACCAGGATACCTGAGAGAATGCCTTCTCCCTTACCAACCTCCCTGGTCACGGAGGTCATCAGAGAGCATGTCCCTGGTGGTTCTACATGGACCTGTGGCCTGATTGGAGTCCACTCAGAGAAGAGCCTTCAGTGTCATGGTCCCCTTTCTTTGGAACTCCCCGCCTCTGGAGGTCAGGCAGGCGCCATCACTGTGTTGCTTCCGGTGCCTCCTGAAAACATCTCTATCCCAGGAAGCATCCCTTAACTGACCTGCCATGGTTTTTATTGGCATTCTGTTTTAACTAAGAATAATGTTAATATGATGTTTTAATCTTCTTACCTTTTTATCTTGTTAATATTTTACCTCTTGTGTTCACCATTCTGAAATCTGTTTTAGATATGGAGCGGTATACAAGTTTTATAAACAAATATTAACAGTGGATTGGCCTAGTTACTCATCCTTGCTGTATGTGCAGTGCAGATTAATTAAGGCAATTTTAAAAATATCTAAGATTACTTGAGTACTAGAAATATATCAATAGCTGGAATGCATCTTTACAGCTGAGTCACTGTGAAATTAGTTTGCCAGGCCTCTGTGTTATAGGTATCACTCACTGAAAGAATAGAATGCTTTGATCTGTTTATCAAAAGCCTGCCTCCTGTTTTCTTCCAGAGAATAAAGAAATAACAGACAGCTGCTTTACCAAAACTTTTCATGTTGTTTATTGGATGAGATAAAGCGTTCAGGAAAAATCTCAAGCGAGTCATTGGTTAGCACTGAACTATCTGGGAACTTTTAATGTCATTAAATATTTTGTGGCAATTTCAAGATGTACTACCTTTTATGGCAGGGGTGGGCAACTTGTGGCTCTCCAGATGTTGTGGCCTACAACTCCAATCATGCCTTATCGTTGGCTATGCTGGCTAGGGCTGATGGGAGTTGCAGGCCAAAACTTCTGGAGGGCCACATGTTGCCCATCCCTGTTTTATAGAATATACCTGTATAAAAGCCCTAGCATGTTGTATTTCACTAGTGGAATCTGGAACAAAATACTGCAGTGTTCAGTGTTCCTGTTCAGGATATTCCATTTCTGTCCACTTCCCCCTGAGTTTTCCACGTTTTCTCCACAACAGTTTGTCATTATTCTGTGCCTGCTAAGCATGCTCAGGCCTCATTCGCTATGTAAAGAAACTGACTTTTTGTGAGGTAAAAGTTTAACTGTAATGTTTTGTTTCAGTGACTGAAGGATTGACGATAGGGCTGTGCATCGCTTCGGTGCCATATCCAAATTGGGGTGCTTCGGGGGTGCCTTGGTATGATCCAGGAGGGAGTGAGCTTTGGCAAATGATAACTCTAGTTGCCAGATTAGGGCTGAATGTAACCCAGCAGTCTCCAATCATTGACAGTGGTGGTGGTGGGGGGGGGGGATACTGGATATATTGGAGAAAAAAGCCTGCATTTGTTCATTGCATGGTCGTGTTACTGGAGAGTGCTCTGAAGTTATTTGGCTAGATCTATGGGGTGTGTGTGTGTGTGTGTGTGTGTGTGTTGGCTGGACTGTTTCCCACCCACGCTTTCTCAATTCAACTGTCCCCTTGCTTTCTTTTCTAGATTATTTATTTAAAAGCCAAAAACACTTAGTACTTTAGTAGTTTACTCTTTCCTCCTTACCTTGTTCCCCCCAACACACACACACACATACACACACACTTCTGAATTATTTGACCACCTTATTAGTTTTCTCTTGTCTTTATTAAAAAAAAAAAGAAATATTTGAAAAGTAGCTTTGCCTTGCCTTGCCTTGCCTTGCCTTGCCTTGCCTTGCCTTGTTCTTTGGCTCATTTCCCCCGCCCCACCCCTGGTCGTTCTCAAATCAATTATTTGTGGTTTTCTGGCTAGATCCTTTTAAAAAACACAAAAATATATATTCAAGAAGTACTTTCCTTTCCTTGTTCTTGGCTCCCCCCCCCCCCGCTGCCCTTTTCAGTTCCTGTATTTCTTCCCTTCCCATTTTTAAATTCTATATCTTTTCCCTAAAAAATAAAATATAAACCCAATATGTGGTATCTTCGGGGTCTTGAATCTGTTGCAGATTTCTCCAACATCCCTACTGTTACAATCAAGCAGAGAACTTGAGAGAGAGTGAGAAGGAAGTTATATGGATTTAGAAAAGATGGAGCTAGGCACATTAAGTTGACCAGACTTTAAAAATCCAGCAATTTTTGCTACAGGGAAGTTGCATGAATCAATCCAAGATGGCAAATGCCAACTTTATCTGGTGCCAGATTACCAAATTTAGCAGTACTTGGGGAGAGGGGTTATTTGCACTTCAAAGAAACCTACAGCAGAGATTAGGGATATTGGCTTCCTCCTACTCACTGCTTAAACACCTAACTTCTCTGATTATCTCTTTATGACCTTTGGTTTGAGTTTCTGAGAACAGCACATTTTATCTGTGCCTAGCACAAAAACTACTGGGCCAGCCTGTCAGAAATTTGGCAGGTGGAATCCTCTCCATGGGGGCTGAGAAGTCCCCAAATTCCATGCACTTCTGTGGAAATAGTGAAAAGTTACAGCGCTTTGCTTTAAGAGTTTTTGTTGAAAAAATCAAATTTCACCAGCGCCTAGCACAAAAACTACTGGGGCAAACTGTCTGAACTTTGGCAGGTGGAATCCCCTCCATGGGGACTGACAGTCCCCCAAATTTCATATAGTTATCATAAAAACTGAAAAAGTTACGGATATTTCTTTTCCCATGCAAGTTAACGGAAAAATGTCATATCAGAATGATTTGGATATCTGAATCTTGCTTTGGATCTGAATCCGAAGCGAAGCAGATGGGGTCCAAATCAGTCCGAAGCAAAGCGGGGCTGCTTCAGAAGGTCCAAAGTGGCATCTGAAGTGAAGTGGGGGGTCCGTGCACAGCCCTAATTGAAGAGGTTAATTGTACAAGAGAAAAATGTATGTCTTTTCCTTAAGACTGAGGAGAGAAACGTTGTAAATATACCGTGCAGGTGGAGTAGCTGTTACTGTTACTATTGAGAGGTGAATATGAAGCCAGGTTTCTGTTCTATATATGGGAAGATAGGATCGAAATTGATACCATCTTATTGAAGAATAACTGAAAATTCTAAAGATTCCCATTGGCCCCAAGTTTGAACAGGGGTGGTTGTGTTGGAATGTTAGTCACTGTTTGGCTGGAGAGTTCTGACTGGAGCAAATATAAGGAGCTGTTGTGGGGGCATCTGGAGAGAGTTTGCCTAGAAAGAGTTTGTCTGGGAAGGTTTTGCCTTAGGGAGAGTTGTCAGGAGGTGTCTTCATGAGCGGCTGGGGAGCCTGAAGAAGGCATCCACCAGGAAAAAGAGCAGCCGCAGCTGGGAAGCCAAGCACGTGAGCTAGAAGTTGAAGAAGGTCTGCAAGTGAGGAGAGGAAGACTCCAGGAGCAGCGTTTGGAGGGAAATGCGGAAGCCTGAGTGTCAGCTAGTGGTGGTGGTCTGAAGACGGAGCAGCTGATGGACCAAACAGAAGACTGCAGGGAAGGCTGTTGAACAACCTTAAAGGTTCCAAGTTGAAGTCACATCCTACCAGAGAGAAGACTGCCTTTCAAGCCCTTATTGTTTGGCCTGTGACTTAACTGGGATAGAGCTTGATAGGGGAATTGTTTTAAGTTTGGTTAGGGTGAGGAACTGGGGCTTATATAACCTGATTGGTGGTAAGAGTAACAACACAGAAGTGCTGCTTTTAAAGTAACAGTATAGAACCCTTGTTTATAAAGTAACAGCAATCTTAAATAATAAGGTTTCTTGTTTTATTTCTTTTTAATAAAATGCTATATATTTTTGTTTACTTTCCTTGAACCTCTGATCTTTTTTGTTTCACGCCTAATGACCAGCTACCTTAGGGAAAATATGTATATTAATAAAGGGGTATAGATTTATGGTGGCAGGGACTGGCCAATGGTGAGGGGTGACCCTCCACAAGTGGTGGGTACAGCAGTAGGAAAGCCCCAGTAATAACAGGTGTTCCTCCACATTTGGTGTTAGCCATGGGATTGTCCTAGAGTAGAGAGTCCCACCTAAGGCTAAAGCTTTTCACTGGCTATTTTGGTGAATATTCACTATTTTGGTGAATATCCACCCTCCAAGGATATTTTTTCTGAAATAATTTTTGTTCTCCAGCAAACTTCGGAGTTTCCCCATGTCTGCTGATACAAACTCTGGTACCTCCCTCTTGTGTGTGGATGATGGCTTTTTGCTTACACAAGGAACAGCTCTTGGAGAACTGGGTTTGTTATTAGTCTATATGACGATATAACATTGGAAGCATCTTAAGAATTATTTTTAGATATGCCAGTGGTTGCTTTATTATTTTTGCACATGTATTGATCTAGTACATTGCAGTAACAGGAAAACAGGCCATTAACGTGTGTGTTATCTTTTAAGAGTTAGCAAAAATACTATTTGTTTAAGGCTGCAGTCCTAAACACAGTTGGGCAATAACGTTAATTGAACATAGCAGGACTTATTTCTGAGTAAACAGACATATCTTTTTGAGTATCAAGACATGAGGGATTTTTTTTTTTTAGTCATACAGTCTGATGTGTCATGTTACATAGTTTTTCCAGTTGGTAATACTCAGGTGCATTGTGCTTGTAAATACTTGCATACTCCTTGTCAGGTATAGGGCAGAATACAAACTTTCCTGTGGGAAAGTTCCATACAGTTGAGCAACAGTGGTCAAGGCGCCCCATATCCTTCATCTATTCCAATTTTGTAGGAACTAGGTTTCATATGTGCCAGTTTTCTAAAAGTTTCTCATTTGTACTGAATTTTCCTAATAGCTTTGGTAGTCCACAGGCAAAATATAGTTCAAAGGACAAGAACCATCTTTGCAGCCACTGGCAAGAATGTCAAGGCTTGATGGAGCTCCTCAATCTCTCTAAGTGCCTTGCATGTTATAAACTCTACCTTGTCATGGCCGTCTTCAGAGAACTCTGGGAATTGTAGTTTGCAATGGTGCCAAGAATTCCCTAAATTGCTGGAGCAAGAGCTGTGGTGGTTACTACAGACATGGAAAACAGCCTCCTCTGGAGAGTGATCCTTGTCCTATCGTGCCATATAGAACTACTTATCTTCCAGGGTGGCCATGTGTCCTACTTTACAGAGGACAGTCCTCTTTTTGAATGTGTCCTCTGTTGGGAAGAGTGGTCCAGTCCAAATCTGGTTTGAAGATAATGAACCATAAGAAGCAAGAGTGAGCAGGGGAGACCTTGAAGTTGCCCACCAACTGTTAGCACCTGGACAACAGGCTGAGCAGGCACATAGGAGGTCACCTGGTCACAATATTCCCCACTATGGTGAGATGTATTTCTATTTAAATTGTAGCAATTCTTTCCAAATTTGCACCTATATGCTATAAACTAGCATATGCAAATTTCTTGTAAATATTTGTCTGTTTTGATGGAGTGATGCATTTCTTCTTTTTTGGTAATGTTGCAAGTGGCCACCATTCCTGGATCTCTGCCATCACATCTTGAGTCTTCATCATATTCCTGGTGGCCTCTGGCAAAGTGTATGTGGATTCATCACATGATGATTTCCCTTTTTAAAAAAAATAAATAAATCTTGACAATCAGAGTTTAGGCATCAGTTGCAGGTACCAGAGTGCTGTAGCGGCACACATAAAGGTATCAAATCACCTTTTTTTGTAAACATAAAATAAAATAGTATCTTAAGTTCTCCACAATGATGATAAGGCAGAGGTGGGCAGATCGATCTCCAGGTGTTTTAGACTTCAACTCCCAGAAACCCCTGCTAGCATGGCCAATGCTCAGGAATGCCAGGAGTTGAAGTCCAAAACATCTGGAGATCTGCTTTGGGCCCACCTCTGTGATCAGGGACACCCTTTATGTCTGACATTTTAGACTCTGGGCCCTTCTTGGTATGTTTGCATGGCTTAGAGGAGCCTTCCCTAACCTGGTGCCCTCCAGATGTGTTGGATTACAACACCTAGCATTCCCAACCAGCATAACGAATGGTCATACTGGCTGGAATGCTGGGAGTTTCAGTCCAGCCCATCTGGAAGGGCCAGCAGGTTGAGGAAGGCTGGCTTAGAAAGTGGCATGGTAGATAAGAGGAAACATTTTATTTACCTTCCATTCAGGAGTAGTGGTTTCGTTAATTGGTTAAAACAGAAGGCAGGTGAACTAAGTAGTACCTGCAGATGTTTCCACTGCAGCCAAGTTATAAAGGTGGGGAAATCTTGCCCTGCTCCCCACCTGCTGATTACTGCTATCTTAAAGTAACAGAGCATGTATTAGGGGAAAGCAGTTTGGAGGAATGGATTAATGGAAGGTTGTCCCTGTCATCTACTGCTGGAGTGCATGATTCAAACCTGGCTTACTTTTATTTGTATTACTATGGTGTGTTATGTATTACTTGTAATATTTATTTAAATGGTGAAGAGAACAGAAAATTTATATGACAGGCTGTCTATAAATAGTACTTACAAAAGGCTTCTCATGCAAACTTTGTACTCTCTCTCCACAACCGAATTTATGGGACATTCATAAATCTTCACCGAAAAGTCATACATTACATCAGTAGCAGCAGCAACAAACAATCCCATACCATTGTGAAATCGTCCGAATGCATTTTGACACCTGTCTTCAGGAGGTTTCCCACTTGTGTCATCTTTGGCTCTGATAGCTCTCCCTGAAAACATGCAATTCCAGTGAACTTTTGAACCTGCGTAGTCTCATCATTCACTCACCAGAATAAAATTTGCGTTCTTCCAGCAGGTATCTTCTCTGAATCTCTGGAGCGAAACATTTTTTTGCCAACATCCTGACCCTAGACACAAGCTATGGGAACGGAATAGTAGTCTATCATTTTAAAATCTGACAGGACTGTCGGTGCTCCAGTGTAGGGGGAACCCTTCCGTCACTGAGCTACTGCAAACCTACTGATCTATGATACGATGGGGACAGAGGGTGGCTTTGCATGGCAAGTTGCACCAAAGAGTGCGTTCACTGTGCAGAGGCTTGATTTAAACCAATCACTGTGTGGACACTTGTTTGTTCCTTGAACCATATTATTACATTGGCTCCCATGCATGTGAATGTGCTTAGTGCACTTCTGTCTTTCTGCTCCAATGGAAACATGATATGGACGCTGGTGGTTGGTGAGACGGTTCACCAGTAAATACAGGGCCACTTTGAGCAATAACTGAGCGGGGGACCCAGTGACCTTACTGGTGGGGATCATGAGACGGTGGAGGCATGAGGGTAGCCAAGACAACACTGTGTAGAGGTGTGGCTTCTAACCGGCCAGTAGCCAGTTTCCAGGCACAATTCAAAGTGCTGGTTATGACGACCTGTGAAGCCCTATACAACTTGGGAACACATTACCTGGAAGACTGCATTCTCCCATACAAGCCTGCCTGGGTTTTAAGATCTTCGGGGGGGGGGGGGCTTTCAGTCCTGTCACCATCAGAGGCATGTTTGGTGGGGACACAAGAGAGGGCCTTCTTGGTGGCTGCTCCCAGGCTCTGGAACTCCCTGCTGAGGGAGGTGAGGTTGGCTCCTTCTATGCTGTCCTTCCACTGGTGGGCCAATACATTTTTATTCAAGTAGGCCTTTGTCATGTAAGCTAGTCTATTGCTGAAGCTGGTTTTTATTTCCTTTATTGTGTTTGTGTGTTTGTTTATTTACAGCATTTATATGCAGGTCCACATCTAGAGAGATTCCAGAGTGGTGAACAACAAAAGATACAAAGATAAGATAAAAGAATAAAACTCCATGTTAAAATAAAAAAATAAAACTCCACCCTTTTTTTCTTTTTCTTTTAAAAACAGAATTCCAATAAAAACCGTGGCTGGTCAGCCAAGGAAGGTTTCCTGAAATAATGATGTTTTTAGGAGGCACCTCCAGGGGCAAGGAGTTCCATATTAAAACAAACCTATTTGTTTTTATGATTGTTTCAGCTAGGTTTGTCTTAATGTTGGTTTTATTAATGTTAGCCACCTTGAGCACCATTTTGTGGTGGAAAAGTGGGGTATAAATCTAACAAATACATAATAGAGCTCAGTGTAGAACACTGATGTCATGAGCCCAGACCTGTGCCGGGCGGTCAGGAGCTGTACCTCTGCAAAGTGCTGACCTAGTGGTCCCTGTGCCTGTGGCTCCCACTGTGGAACACCCACCTGTAAGGATGGTAATGTCCACCTTTTCCTTATGGTGCAATTCTATCTGGATAGTCAGCAACCCCCGAACTCAGAGGCTGCCAAGTATCCGATGCAGGGCAGGAGGAGAGTGGAAGTGTTTGTCAGTGTTTGTCAGAGCCAGTGTGGTGTAGTGGCTAGAGTGCTGGACTGGGAGTCGGGAGATCCGGGTTCTAGTCCCCACTCGGCCATGGAAGCTCACTGGGTGACTTTGGGCCAGTCACAGACTCTCAGCCCAACCTACCTCACAGGGTTGTTGTTGTGAGGATAAAATGGAGGAAGGAGGAGGATCATGTACACTGCCTTGAGTTCCTTGGAGGAAAAAAGGCAGGATATAAATGCAATAAATAAAATTGTCACCTCTGTGCTCCAGACACCCTGCATTTCTGCTAGATGGATGATTTCACCTGTCTAGCAGTGGCACCTTGGAGGGGGAGGGAAGGAGGCTGAGGCGGCCATAGGATATGTCCTATGGCCGCTGCCCCCGTCTCCTCCACTCCCCGCCCCCAGGAACACCCCCTTTTCTGCATTCCGTTGTCTGAATGCAGAGAGGTAGTCAGCACAGTTCTTTGCGCCAGCTAGGGGGAGCAGGGAGGAGAGTGCAGTTTCCTGGCTCCGAGGTCTGCCTACCTGAGGATTGAGATCTGTTGGAGGGATTCTCTTCTGCATCCCACCAGTGCGAGACATACACTATGGTGGGACATGAGAGAGGGACTTTTCTGCTGTGGCACCCCAGTTGTGGAATGCCTTCCCCTTGGAGCCATGATTGGTGCAGATGTTGATTTTGTTTTGACACCAAGTTAAAACATGGCTTTTCACCAAAGCCTTTGAGGGTTAATTGAATTCCCTAACATTGCACACTGTTTTAACTGTTTTTATTGTTTTAGATTTTCTAAGTGGTATTAGCTTGTTTAATGATTTAATATGCTTTTAGCTGTTTAAATTATTCATTGTTTTATACTGTTTAAATTGATTTTACCTGTACCTCACCCTAAAATCTTAATGATATAGGGCGGGATACAAATGTTTTAAATAAATTTTAAAAAAATAAATAGGATCACTCTGTTAGTTACTGTTTGGTGGCAGCCACCTCTTACTAGCAGACTATCTCATCACCCACTGCAGAAAGTGGGTGTTCATGTTTTTCAGCCATAGAGAGATCCTTGAGTACCAGGTGAGCTCTGGAGCATACTGATCTTGCCACAGTGAGACCTACATGTCTATGCTTTGCATGTTACATCAAATACTAGGAATCAGAAAAGTGTTCATGTCTGTTTAGGCCACCATATCTTACAGACTGGCAAAAGGCAAATCCTATCGATTTTAAGTAATGTAAATAGCTTGATGGGATAACATGAAATGCTGGGCAGAAGAAGTTGATTCATTTAAAATATAAAGGCAACATGAATTGAGTGAAATATTTTATTGCCAAAGCTATGGATGTAAGTTAATACAGTGATGTTGTATTGATTAGGTTCTAGTAAGCAAGTATTAATTTTTTTATGGCAGATAACATCTTTAGAATGGTCTGTTATAAGGCTGTATAATACCCTAGTGACATTTTCAGTCATATATATGACCTAACTATGAAATTCAGGAACCATGCTCTACCTAGGCTTATTGATGCATGTGTTTATAAAATACAGTATTAAAACATTCTCTTCTCTCTCATTCTTTCTCTCCTCTCCCCCAAATATCCCAAGTGTGGGAAATTTGCAGTCCTGGTAGATTTCCACGTTATGCCGCAAGACTCCAATATGTTCCCAGTGTGGTTTTCTGATCGTAAGAGAGAAGTAAGACTCAATCATTTCTACTTTAAAAGCGTTAAAGGAGTGGGGTGGGGGGCACAGGATTGCATTGGCTTATACAGCTTGTGAATGTATTGCACATTTATGCCTAGCCATAATCGATTCTTCCATGCAACTGTATCTCTAGTGTCTTATCTCTGTTTATACTGCTGGAGGCTTTTGTTAATATGTCAGTTGGAGTAATATGCTATTTAGAATTGATCAGCTAATTTCAGATTTTAAGGTAATACCTGGGTGTGTGTTCATGTTCTTATAGATCAGCTTCAGCTGCATTTGTGAAGCAGTGATTTGTGCTACTGCAGCAAAGGAGCATCTGCCCTCCTTATCACTACTTACTTCTTTTTACCACCCTCCTTCCCAGTTGCAAGATTGTGTCTGTCTCACTGATTCCTCTATGTCACAGCTGCCCATAGAATGACATATGGGGAAGGGTGGGGGCAAGAAGTGGAACATTATAATTTTTAATTTTGTCTGTGGGAAGATAAGGGATACTTATGTATAAAAGCATTTATATCCTGCCTTTCCTTTTAAAAAGAAAATAACCAAGCAGCATCAATTATTATTGTTATCCATAGCATTAGCCTTCTGCTTTTCCCTGTCTGCTTCCTTTCTCTTGTGTGTCTAGTCTCTTGAGGCCTAGTGTTTTTGTTTTTATTTATACATATAAAATATATCATAAAAATAATTGATAAAATAGTCACTTGGCCACTCCTATTCTCAAATATAAGACTGCTTTGAGATATATTACCAAATTATTTTCTATCTTCTCCCCTTATTTCATTTTATTTATTCATTCATTCAATTTATGAGTCGCCCTATAACCGAAGGTCTCAGGGCAATATACATATTTAAAGCAAAAACAATGCAACCAATGATAGAAACCAATAATAAAACACATTACAAAGTGTTATTTTAAAAGCAGCAACAAAAATTCAGCATATACAAGGTATAAATAACTGAACAGCTAAAAACAGAGAACATGATTTTAAAATGCAACAGTACATATATTAAAAATAAAGCAAGCATCAGTTTAAAAGGCCTAGGAGAATAAAAAGGTCTTTGCCTGATGCCAAAAAGTCAACAAGGTATCTGCTAGGTGGACATCTCAGGCGGGGGGCATTCCACACTTACCACAGAAAAGGCCTGCTCACAAGTAGCCACCCACCGAATCTCATTGTATGGGGACACTCGGCGCAGGACCTCAGCAGACAATCTCAGGGCATAAGCAGGAACATATGGGAAGAGGCGGAACTTTAGAAACTGTGGACTCGAACTGTGAAGAGCTTTGAAGGTTAACATGAGCACCTTGAATTGGGCCCAGAAACGAACTGGGAAGCAGTAAAGACGGTACATTACTAGCATAATATGGTCATAACTCCCAGTTCCAGTGAGTATCCTAGCTGCCATATTTTGTACTAATGGAAGTTTCCGGACGGCCTTCAAGGGCAGCCTCACATACAACACATCGCAGTAATCCAGCCAAGGGATTACCAGGGCATGGATGACACAAGCCAGGCTGTCACTATCCAGGTAGGATCATAGCTGACATCCTAGCCTAAGCTGGTAAAACGCACTCCAAGCCACAGAAGACATTTGTGCTTCCAGTGGCACAGCTGGAACTCCAAGGACCCCCAAGCTATGGACTTGATCCTTTAGGTGGAGCACAACCTCTCTAGAAAAGGTTGAACACTGCTCACCTGGACAGTAGTGGTATTTTCTTTTTAAATGGAAAAGCAGTAGCTCTATCTTGTCTGGATTGAGCTTCAGTTTATTGGCCCTCATCCAGTCAGTACTGCGGCCAGACACTGATTAAGCTTTTCCACTGCCTCACCTGGATCTGATGAGAAAGGGAGATAGAGCTGCATGTCATCATCATACTGTTGACATTGCACTCTAATTTTCCAAATGACCTCATTCAGGAATTTCATGTAGATATTAAATCGCATGGGGACAAGGTGGAATCTTAAGGGCCTGCAAAGCATAAATGCGACATGGAGTCGAGCCGGAGTCCCCCAGCACCACCTTCTGAAAACAGCCATCCAAGTATGAGTGGAACCATTGCAAAGCTCTCCTATCCACACCCAACTCAGACACCCTTTTCAGAAGGATACCATGGTCGGCATTATTGCAAACCACTGAGAGGACCAGGAGAATCAACCGGGTGTATTTATTTATTTATTACATTTCTATACTGCCCAATAGCCAAGGCTGTCTGGACAGTTCACAGCAATGAAAACCATAAAATACAACATAATAAAACACAGTATAGAACTTCTAAAAGTGTAAAAGTACCATGTAAAACCAAAGTAAAACCCAGCAGCAGTTAAATTTCAGGGAAAGCCTGGGTGAAAAGGTGTGTTTTCAGAAGGCATTTAAAAGATGTCACATTTTCTGCCTCCCAAACTGCACAAGGGAGGGTTTCCCAGAAGGTGGGTGCTGCTACAGAGAAGGCCTGCCATCGGTGTTCTTCATTTTGGAATGACCAGCAAGACCTCCTCTGAAGATCTTAAAAGTCACCGGGGTATATATAACGGAAGGCGGTCTGCTAGGTATCCTGGTCCCCGGTTGTTTATGGCTTTATATGATAATAACATAACCTTGTATGTGGCTTGGTAGCTAACAGGCAGCTGGTGCAGTTTTTTTTTTTAACACAGGTGTTACGTGAGCATAGCTAGGTGTCCCAGTGACCACACTAGCCGCTGCATTCTGCACTAGCTGCAGTTTCTGGTCCACCAACATGGGTAGCCCCACACAGAGCGTGTTGCAGTAGTCTAATTGTGAGGTTGTATTGCCCTTGTCTCTCTCCTACCAAAGGTCATTCCACAGGGTGACCAAGGCATCTGGCGCATCGTGATTGAGCTCTTCTGGGTCTAAGGATCTTTTTTTCTGAAGTGGTCTCACTACTGCCTCCCCTAAGGTAAAGTTGGGCGAACTTTACCAAGCACCTTGTCTACTTCCTCAGGTTCTAAAACTGAAAGTCATCCAGCAATATCTGACCAGGTGGTGCCCTGAATACCCTCCTTCCTTTCTCCCCTCCCAACTCATTCTCCAGATATCTTAAGTGTTGGTACTTTGCAGTCCTGTTGGGTTAATATAGAGTGTCTCATTAATATGGGTGACCTAGGAAAAATAATAATGTACTTAAAAATAACTTCCGTTGGGACTTCCGGTTGGAACTCGTGTCGCTCTGGCAGCTTCCCCACGGGTTCTCCATGGGAACTTTCTCAAACAGCTTTTTAAAAGGTTGAAAAACCTTTTCATCTCCCCCTTGGAATTAAAAGGGGAGGCAAGGCAGCTCTGGATAACATCTTGAAGAAAAGTATCCCCCATGAGATAGTGGGGGGGCTGGATTCCAGGATTATCTCCCCAGAGCTTTACCAATGCAAAAAGCTGTACTAAGACTCCTATTTCATAGGAGAAAACAGGGCTGACGTGTTCCATAATAATATATGCTTTAAGAAATATCAACAACTTCTGAGGGATGATTTAAGAAATGTTAACAATATCTGAGAACATCTGAGGACCTGTAAGATCTGTTTGAGAGAAACATGTCTGCACCGGGAGAGGAAAGGAGCTGGCATCAACTACCCCTGTACCCCATGTGTCAAAAGTTTTGAGAACAGAAGATATAGGGGAATTACTTACTCTGATAAAGACTTTGTCTTTGCAATTTATGGAGCAAGCCAGAAGGTTGGATTTAATCCAAAATTCCATCACCGCCTTGCAAGGAGCTGTAGATTTAATTAATGCATCATGGCAAAAAATTGAGACGAACATTAATGAGCTAGAAGACCAAGTAGCAGGAAATGAAACCACGACACAAATTTGTTTTAAAAATGCCTCTGATAGAATTTCTCAACTGGAGGCCTTCACGAGGAGATCCAGTGTACGTATTATTGGGATTAAAAATCTGTCTAATGATGTAAAATTGCCTATTTTTGTGGATAAACTTTTGCATGAGATACTCCCTATCCCATCTGATTATTTACTTGATATTGAGCGGGCATTTCATGTGCCAAATGCTAAAGGGACTGATTACACGATCATAGTCCAATTTGCAAAAGTCTCCACAAAGAATTATATCCTGAGTTTGGCAAGGGAGGGTGGAATCCTTCCCTGGAAACAAGATAAAGTTATGTCATTTCCAGACTACATCAAAGAGGTGGCGAACAAAAGAAGGCAATTTATCAAAGCAAAAAAATGGCAAAGCATGTAACTTACAATATTACTTAAAATATCTTGCTGTGTCTGAAGGTCAGATGAAGAAGTTTCAAAATCATGAAATAGTAGAGGCACAGCTGAACATAAAAATGCATGAGAATTCTGTTACAACCCCATGAACTGGAATCTTTAAACAAGCTTTGTTAACTGTTTGTGTTTAGTCTACATGATCCAGGCTAGCTCAGAAGATAAATGATTATACATATATTCGTTTACTCTCTTTCATCTTTTGTTTTTTCTTGCTTTTCTTTATATTTTTTATTTCAAAATAGATAATATATCTAGTATAAAATATATTACTGACTGTTGAAGGTTTATATTAAGTTTTATTATATAACACTATATATTTATTAATAATAATAACAACAACAACAATAATAATATAGGCTTCTGGGAATGAATTGTAGACCTGTTTCTTTGATATAAGATTGATGATATGATATTGAAATGTAAGGTTTATTAAACTGTAAGATTTTTAAGGTTATAGATATAGTTTTTAAAATAGAATGGCATCAGAAGCCGGGGGTTATTGGAGTTTAAACTTAATTCTTTAAAGGGGAGGGAGGGGGAGGGAAGGGGAAATAATCCTTTTCTTCACTTCCTTTTCTCCTCCCTTTTCCTTTTTTTTCTTCTTCTTCTTCTTTTTCCTTCTCTCTTTGTTATTGTGGTGTCCTCATCAGAATATTGTATTGTTGGGAAATTGTAGTATTGATCAAGTTGTTGGTAATTTTGGTATTGTTTATTTCATTTATAAAGATAAAATAAATAAAAATATATTTAAAAAAAAAACTTCCATTGATTTCAAGTCTGATTTCAAATCCTGTTTAGGATTACGACCTATGTTTGCTTGTTTGCAAGAACACACATGCTTGCAAAGAACATATTCCTCTGTATGTGAGTTCATAAGTGATTTCTGTGACTTAGTACAATATATTTAAGTCTACCTGGAAACAAATTCTCTTCCAGGAAGTCTGCGTGCTGCTAAAAGATGCTGTTGATTCAAGAGTGAAACAGTACCTGAGAGCTCGTAAACGACATGGCCAGCGGAAGGAAGTGGAATATGCAGAAGCAAATCCTTTGTCTCTGGAAGGTAGGAGCTGCTTGCAAAAATAAACACATCGATTTCATCATCAGTGGCTTTTATTTACTTAACCTTTTGAATATTGAATTGTCTCATTACATAGCTTGCTATCAATCAGGCAGAGTGCACACCTTGGAAAAAGCCAAGGTTTATGAGAAATTTCACTATTTTTGATATGATCTATTGGCATGGCCACAGTTGTTCGGACAGGCCAGCATTAGGCTTCCTGCCAACTCACATGCCAAAGACCAGACTTTTGTACCACAATTTAAGGTAAAAACAAATGATCTCATATGCATATGGACCCATGAGAGCGGGCATGCTATTTGTGTATGTGTGTGTCTTATGGGCTCACAAAACTATCCTGCAAAGAATAAAATGAGTCTGTGGAATGTTTTAGTTTGATCATGAAAAGCCCCACTGAATTTCTGTAGGATGGATAGAGATGGAAGATTTGCCCTGCTTGAGAGATCTTCAGAGAATAGGCATGCCATCACTTCCCCCTACTTTGTACCACAAATCCTGCATAAAAGAAAGTGGTGTGTACTTCATTCCAGCATCCAGGTAGCAGGAGAGAAAGTCAGTATGCTGCATATATACCTGGGAAGACAGTTTAAGAGGTGTGGAGGAGGCTATGCCTATCTCCCCAGGTGCTGGGAAGAAACACTTGGAAAATATTATATTGACAGTGCAGTCCTATACATATCTACTCAAAGTAAGTCCCATTGAGATCAGTGGGATTTATTCTCAGGTATAGGATTCTCAGTGTGTATAGGATTGCAGCATGAATCATAGACAGTGATGTGGAGTTATGCCTGCTTCCAAGAGTATGCTTCTAAATGTTTGCCTTTATTGTTAAATCATTCAACCCACTTTTGATATGGCTCTTCAAGATATGTGCAGCAGCTAAAAGTTAGCTATATATTTTAATCCTCTCACATTAGTCTTTCCTCCCGCATTGTGGTCAGAAACGATCTTTGAAAAGAAACCTTTCTGCGTTTTCCACTAGGGCATTAAAACTACCTAGGCTTTTAAAATTTAACATACGTGTGAATGTTTTCCAACATCAGGACTTAAATAGTCAAAGACATGGCCTGTCATGGTAAAAAGGGAGAGGAAGTATTTTATATAAAAAGGAAAAGAACTGTAAAACCACCAGCACTGGAAAAGAGAACTGAAAAGGAAGTGTTACTTCCTTACCTCTGAACTTTTGATGTGATGTTTCAAAGCACAAACTCTCCCATTTGCCTTAAGTAACTTTTAACTGCAGACAAATGGAACACAGGTGGAATAGGGTTTCATCATAGATTCATATGCAGTTTCTAGAAGTAGATGAAACCATATTCCACCCATGTCCCATTTGTTTGCAGAAGAGCCTAATATAAAGTCACATCTTTCTGAATTATTTCTCAGAAAGCAGTGGGTTTTGATCTTTATAGTGAGGGCTGGAAAAATTCCAGGCACTTACCCTGGTCCTTGCAACACTGGAATGAAGACATGGGACCATATATGGAGGTAATAAACGGCCACAATTTTGTTGAAAACTGACATCTGTAATGAGCAGAGTGTTCTCAACACAGAATTCTAAAACTCAATAGTGTAGCCTTTCCTGCCTCCCTGCTTTAATATGGATGAGATCACCCTGGCTCCAAGTGCTGGATCAGTGTGATAGCCGATCTATGCTTTTCTTGTGCCAGGGAGGTATCTGATGGCTTCTGTTCAACCCAGCTGGACAGCCTTAGTTGGGAGCAGGTTGCCAATGCCATATCCCCTCTTGCCAGACAGCTGTGAGAGGCGGTTGGTTAAGCAGCTCTTCCCATTCAAGCAGCCTGAGGGTCCTTAATTCCCTCATAGGCCACACTGAACCTACCAGCTGTGGCCATCATCCTAAACCAGATGACAGTCGCTCATCCCCTAATATTCCTTGCAGTGTGGAGTCAGTGGAAATCCCGATGGCAGCCCCAGCCAGTGACTGGCTAATCCTATGGTGCTGGATGCTGGGATGGGGGGAAGTGGGCAGGGGAGCTGATCTTTTAAGGCAGGCTGTCCTCTCCTTCCTAATTCATGCATGCGTCTTATCTCCCCTAGACTGTTTAGATGCCTTGCTTGGCCCTGCAGGGGGTGGGGCAAATATTCTTCCCAACTGTGACTTAATAGCCAGAGAGCAGCCATCCAAGAATTTGAAATAGTTCAGGAATTTGAAGTATTCCCCTAATCCTGATTATTAATGAGAGGAATCGTAAGGATTATAATTACTGTTTTTATGCATGTTCCTGAGTGCACTATTGGAATCATATTAAGAATAAAAGAATTTGAAACAAATCCCTTAATTTTCCTTCCGAGCCAAAGCTAAGCCTAAGCACATGTAAATGTATTTGTGCATATCCATTCCCTCTTATCTTTTTCTCTGCCCCCTTCCCTGCCTCTGTTGTCTGCCCAGCTAGTGAAATTTAGATTGTAAGCTCCTTTGGGCCAGGGGCCTGTCTTTTTTATTGTGTTCCTCTGTAAAAGTGTCATATACATTGATGGACCCATAGAAAATAATACCAATTAGTGTTGTAGTGGAACCAGGGCTCACAGGATCAAAGCACTGGGACTTTTTTATTAGCATGGAACAATGACATCATGTGCCACCCCCTCAGACTTCCCTGTTACTTCTGAGCTTAACTGCAATCCTCACAGCAGCAACCTTCACATGGATTTTCCCAGCATCGATTTACGGTTGAGCTATCCCATGCACCAAGACCGGTCCTATCATTAGGCAGAGTGAAGCAGTTGCCTTAGGCAGCAGATGCTGGGAGATGGCAGCAAAGTGTTGGGGGAAAGAGCAGTGTGTACCACATGGCCTGCTGTCTTCTCCCTATGCTAAACTGATGCTTTCAAGTGTGGTGGAGGACACTGGTGATGGGACAATGTTGAAAGATTCAACTGCCAGTCCAGTTGGCTTTTGCTCATAGAATGGGAGCAGAAGCCATCTTGTTCTTTGCCTCAGGCAGCAAAATATCTTGATCAACACAGCTCCCTGCATTTTTGGACTCTCTTTGGGGGCATGGCTGTGGGGACTGTCGTGATGAGCACCTGAATTTCAAAATGTACAACTACACCGATGATGATGATGATGATGATGATGATGATAAAAAGAAGTGTGTGTGTGCGTGTGCTGGGAGTTGTCATTACACCTATTTTGATTATATGATTATCAGTCTAACATCTTGGAAACTGGGGTAACTAGTCTGTTTGCTTTACTGCCCAGAGTTGAAGGTCTAGTTCTCACAAACAGCAGATAAGATGGTAAGCCTGTGTCTGGAGTACACCACTTTGGACTGAAAGGGTGAGCAAATTTGATGATGCAACACCCCCCCACCCCCACCTCCTAGAACACTAGCTATTGAGGAGAAGAGTCCTTGCTAAGTCTTCTCCCTGACATGCTAGTTCTTTACGTGGATGGATTTTTATTTTGTATGGAGGAGTATTCTGTTCAGTCATGTGAAGAGGTCCATTCCAGACACAGATTTACCACCTCCTAGTCTGTGTGTGAGAGAGAGAGCAGACTGTCTCAGAGCATTAGTGGTCTCCTCAGGAGCTGTTTGCATGAGATCGCTGTCCTGGTTTTTCTTTTCTGGTATTCAAGTAGCCCCAGGGGAGGAAGGATGGGCTGCCCTAACACTTCTTTCAGACCATGCTGCCCTAACACTTCTTTCAGGCCATTGATAGTCCCTGCAGGAAGTCCTTGGCCTAGGTTTCTTTTCTTCTGCCTTCCCTCAGGCCACACAAATCTTTTAAAGGAGGGGCTGTCTCAACTAAATTATCTCATGCTACTGGTGGTCTCTAGTATCGATGACCTACAATATTAGTTTTACAGAGACAAGATACCTTTAAAGAAAATTACACAATAATGAACCCATTTGACTCAGTTGACCAGAAATGTTTTGCCCAGGGGCTTGTACATTACTTCTGAACCCCATAGGCCCTCCCTAAATCTTTTTCAGTTCAAAACTTTCAGGCTCCTCTGGTCCATCCCACAATGTTTCCAGTTAAAAAGTATTGACAGTGTGTATGGGAGGTGGGGGGGGGGGCATGAAGGAGAAGTCACCTGATGAGGTTGGTTTAATAATTGGTCTAATTCAGCTGCCCTCAACCTGGTGCCACCATATGTTTTGGACTACAGATGCCAGAACTCCTGACCATTAGCTGTGCTGGCTGGGGGTGATGGGAGTTGAAGTTCAAAACATCTGGAGGACACCAAGTTGGGAAAGGCTGGATCAGTCCTGCAACCACCTTTTAATGTGCAACCCATGAAGGTATTCTGATGGTCATGGACCTGTTCACATCACATGTGTTCTTCTCTTGATATGGCAGAATTCTACATGGGATTTCTTGAGCGTTTGACCTGCTCTGGAATTTTAACAAGGACCAGCAGATAGAATTCAAATGAAAGCTCTTTTCCATAGCTCCAAGCGTGCTGTTGAAATATTGAGGAAAGAAAGATAATTGAGGGATTAGATGCAATTAAAAACTCTGGAAATGTAGAGTGCTATATTCTAGTCATACTAAATGTTTATATGCCTGTGTGGGCTAATACTTTCTATGCTTAAAAGAAATTAGCCAGATTTGAAGTGAAGTTTTAGCTCTTCTACTGTGCTTCTCATTAAAAAAAAACTGTTCCATTTTATCTATTTTTCCAAATATGAGAGTGTTTCAGCCCTTGCTGCATAGAAAAAGACCATGTTTCAAATCATAACTGAGAAGCAAAGAACACGGTATTTGAGATCTAAAATAGCTGGGTTGTAAGGAGGAAAAATACATGTTTTTGGAAAGAGCAGGAGTGTCAGGTACAGCAGCATTTTGAGATCACTTAGGCCCGTCTTGTGGTTTTGGAGAAGACTGTGAATTCCGTAACGGAGCTATGCGGGTGCCAGGTTTTGCTGGGAAGTGAACACCTGCCAGGCTACTCCAGATAACTCAGCAGCTCAGAGGCATTTTCCCAGGCTCCCAGGTGAACGGTCTTTAATAGCCGTGGGAGACAGCTTTCTACTGTTATACGCTGTGCCACAGACGCTCACTGGAAGCCTTATAGATGCTCAAGGCAACTTCATTGTGGGTTTTTTTGGTAAACACATGTGGCTGGGTAGCTTAACAGGGAAAGCTGACATGATACTTCCCCTTAGACAGCCTTCCCCAGCATGGTGCCCTCAAGATGGGTGGGACTGCAACTTCCATCATTCCCAGCCAACATGGCCATTGGCCATGCTGGCTGGGAATAATAGGAATTGCAGTCCAACGCATCTCGAGGGCATCAAGTTGGGAAGTTAAGGAAGCTTAACCCGTAACGTTGTGGTTTCTGTTATGTTTTTTTTTTTTTTTAAGGATCTTGCTAACTTAATGATTTTTACAGATTGCTGCTGGAGACCTCTCCCTTTCAACACACAGGTTTCCCTTTCAGCACACACAGATTTTCTTAATTGTGAGGTTCTTAATTGTGAGTTTCTTAGTTGTGAGCAAGCAGCATTACTTTTAAATGATACACAGGCTGTTTCCTGTCTAGTATGAAATTGCAGTGGTTTCTGCTTCTCCCACAGCTGCTCCAGATTTGGCCATTATTTGACTCTAAAAATGCAACCTCCAGTTGTATAGAGTCTTGGCGTGCCTTAAAGACCAAGGCACCCCATGTGGCAGACACTTGTGTGGCAGGCCAGAGCCTGCTTGGTCAAATGCATGAGGTGCATCCGATGAAGTGGGTTCTGTCCCACAATGCTTGGGCCACAATAAATTGATTAGTCCCCCCTTCTCCAACCCAGTACCCTCCAGATGTTTTGGACTGCAACTCCCAGCATTCCTGACTATTGGCCATACTGGCAGGGGCTGATATGGAGCAAAGGGCTGGATGCGCCCGATCTCATCTGATCTCGGAAGCTAAGCAGGGTCAGCCCTGGTTAGTACTTGGATGGGAGACCACCTGGGAACCAGGCTTCCTGCGCTGAACAGGGGGTTGGACTCGATGGTCTTGTAGGCCCCTTCCAACCCTATGATTCTATGAGTTCTATATGTCCAAAACATCTGGAGGGCAACAGGTCAGAGTAGGCTGGGTTAGTCTTCAGGGTGCCCCAAGACTCTTGCTTGTGTTTGCTGCTGCAGACTAACACAGCTGCCCCTCTGGAATTTGCTCCTTGGATTGAAATGTCTGCCATTGTCAGTCTGTATTCAGGGTCTTTCCAATGTAAGCATGAAGCATACTGAAGACAAAGGGTGAGGCTGCTGATCAGCCACTGTCTAGTTTTCTAATCTCTAACCACAGGGGCGTGAACAGAGTGATGAAGACTTTTGTCTGTGGTTGTCATTTCTGCGGCACTTTTCCAAGTGAAATTTGTATCATTTGAATGAGCTCCAACTCCCAGAGGAAACTTTATTTTACATGGAGCAGCTCATCCCTCTCAAGCCTACATGCAGTGCTGCGGAACTAGGCTTTATGGAAGCTTTTAATAACTGAATCTCTGTGTGTGTGTTTTTAACCCTCCTAAAGCTATTGATCTGCTAACTTGTGCCAATTGATCACAATGGTGGCTAAGTAGAGATAGACATTGCCAAGATGGAAGAAGGTTCTAAAATGTCTGAATTCACGTTGGGAAGGAGAAAGGTACTTCTGATTACACTATGGGCATCTTGAATGAGTTGTTTGACACAATACAAGTAGACTTGAACTTAAGAGACGGCTATGACATTATTATTATTATTATTATTATTATCATCATCATAATCATCACTACTACTACTACTACTGCCATGCTTGCTCAGGACACATATCTCTATGCACATCTGTAAACGACCTCCATGTTCAGAGAATCAGACCTTCTGGAACACAAATGACTGGTGGGAAGTTAGCTCAGCTATGCTAGGGGAAGCCATTTCTGCCAGTGTGACCCTGGCTCTATTCTGCCAGAGTGTGTCTGTCCGGCAGAGCTGACTAGCTCTAGGACTTTCTCTAAATACACAGGAGCACAGCATGCATTACTTCAGATCGTTTAGTCAAGGGAGCAGAGTGCCCTCGTAATGTACTCATGGAACCAACAGAGACCAGATTGGAGTTTTTCCAGAAATGGAGTTTTATTGAGAAAGTACATAAAATGGCAATGTTTTATGCCATAAAATAAAACTTCACACAATGTGTGAAGCCTGTTCCTGGGATAGGGAGAGGAGGATGCATAGTGAGAAGGCTGCCAGCCACAGAGGCTACATGGCAATCGCTTGGCTTCTGAGAAGGGGAATTGCAGTGGGAATTGAAAAGCTGGTGAGAGAGGGAGAAAGAGAGCAAGAGAGTGAGTTGCTTCCATTATGCTCTGTCTGCACATTGGGGGTTGGTGTGGGGATCCTTTGTGTCGGGGTAAACAAAAACAAGGCAGAAAGAAGAGTCTTTCCTTGGTCGCGGCAAGGCTTTACCAGGCAGAGTCCATTGGGAGCGGGAGTGCAGAAAAGAGCACTCAGAATCAGGCTGTGTTTATCACAGCCGGACCCTTTTCTGGGATCCCCTGAAGTTAGGGTTCAGAGGTGCAAGAGCAGGCACTCAGCCAGGAGCTCCAAAAACTTAATCAGGCAGATTGCCAGCAAAACTAACAAAGGACAAGTCTTAAGGACTATAGCAACGGTGAGGAACATTTTTTGCCTGAGGGCTGGATTGCCACCAGGGAAACTCCTGGAGGCAGCATACCACCAGTGGGTGAAGCTAGACCGCAAAGTGGGTGGGGCCATCCAGTCTCTCTCTCACTCGCCATTCACACCTGTGGAGAAGAGAGACCCGCTGCTTCAAGAACCGCCCTTTCAAGACAATCCAGGTGCCTTTAAGTAAGTGAAGGCTCCTGAGGGCTCTGTATGCCCCCACATTTCCATTTGGGAATGGTGAGGGTCATGCAGAGCTTCCAGGAACTGTTGCTTCAAAGCGCCTGGAGCGCCTGGAAGCAGTGGCTCCGTCTGCCGCTCTTTTTCCCCAACGGGGAAAGGTGAGGGGTCTGTGGAGCCAGTTTGGGGAAGGAGTGGCATCCCACCAAGTGGGGAGGCCTCATAGGCAGAATCTGGCCTGTGGGTTGCAGCTGCCCCACCCCTGGACTCTACAGAGATTCATGCAGGACTCTGGACACTTGTTGAATTTAGGGGTTCTGAAGCAGTTATAGCCTTTGATTATAAAGGCTCCCAACAGCAGAGGGTGATTTCCAGGTGCACCAAAAGATGGCTTTGGTCATTTTCCTACATAACAAAGAAGGGGAATCTAGGCTTCTTCTGGTGGAGTTTAAAGTACTTCTTGTAAAGAACACTTGAAATCTCAGGGTTCTGCATAGTCGATCAAGAGGTGTTCAAGTGTGTGTTGGATTAGGAACCAGAGGAAAACTGACCATGATCAATGCTGTCCTCCTACCATTGTTATTGTAGCTAAAATTGTTTTAATAGTGTATTTTAAAGTGTTTTTAAATATTAATATGTACACCACTTAGAGCTTTTATTATATTAAGCGGTATATAAGTGTAAATAAATAAGTAGTGGAACATAAGAAGAGCCATGCTGGATCAGTCCAAAGGCTTATCTAGTCAAGGATTCTTTCCCAAAGTGGCCAAACGTGGGCCACGGGAAGCCCACAAGCAGGACATGAGTGCAACCGCACCCTCCCGCCCATGTTCCCCAGCAACTGGTGTACATAGGCGTACTGGAGGTAGCACATAGCCATCAGGACTAGTAGCCATGGATCGCCTTCTCCTCCAGGAATTTGCCTAATCCCCTTTTAAACGCATCCAAGCTGGTGGCCATGACTAAGCTCTGCGGCAGCAAATTCCATCATTTAACTCTGCGTTGTGTGAAGAAGTACTTCTTGTCTTAAATCTCCACTGCACAGTTGCATTGGATGACCCTGGGTTCAGGAATTATATGAAAAGGAAGAAAGAGTATTATTAATTTACTCTCCTTTTCCCTATGTCTTAATGAGGTGTGGCCTGTTCCTTGGAAAATGGTAGTGAATTAATTAACCATCTTCTATTTTGTTTTTAATTCAGGCCAGCTTTGGTGGCTAGGTTGGGCACAGGGGTTTCACCGGTGTGCCGTGCATGTGTGTATTTTATATGCTTTGTGCATTTTAAATTCCTAGATTTTTAGTTTTTAATTCAGATTTATGTCGTGATAAACATGTGCTGCTTGTGTGAAAGTAGCACAGCTTAAGTAAACATGTCCTGCTTTTTTGTTGCAGCCGGTGACTTTCACGCTACAGCCTACTTTGTCAGAAGATGGGTCAATCTGCGATGTATTATGGGACGACACAACAATGGTAAGCTATCTTTGTTTTGTTTTGTTTTGCAAAACAAATGGGTGAAGGCAGGAGAAGTTCACAGGAAGCTGCCTTACCCTGAGCCAGACTTGGTCCTCCAAACCCAGTATTGTCGACACTAACTGGCAGCGGCTCTCCAGGGTTACAGGCAGGAGTTTTTCCAGCCGTACCTGGTGATGCCAGGAATTGAACCTGGGAGCTTCTGCATGCAAAGCAGGAGCTCTACCGCTGAGCCACTGGCCCCTTGCTTTTCATATTGATCCTAGTCCAGTTGTGGTCTTGAACAGAAAATATGCAGTGCAGAAGGGTCTCTCCCTCCCCGTTCCCTTGCTTGATCGTATGAGTAGCGATGTCTTCTGTGGTGGTGCTGGTTATGGAGAGGTAATCCCCCCCCCCACCTTGCAAACAGGTTAGTGGTACTGTTACACAGTGCCCAGTTTGTCCTGGGACTGCAGAGCTGCAGGTCAAGGGAACTCAGGCCTCTGGAATGTTGCATCCTCCTGCCTCCCAGGAAGAGCATCATGGCAAGAGCCTGGCCCCATCCATTGGCCAAAGTACGAGCAGCTGTATGGATCTTGCTTCCCCCTTCACTGGCAGAAGGAACACTCCACTCCAGTTGCCAGTTGTCCTGAGACTACAGAGCTGAAGGGCAAAGCATACCCTAGGCCCATCGATCGGCCAGGAGACTTAGGGCTGCTGGCTTCTGATCTTTGCATAGGGGTGTATGTATATTATAATCCATTGTAAGACATCTTGAGGACTAGCTAATTAAAAGATGGGATATGAATCTTCCAAATCAATAAATAAGCCAATTTGTTCCGGAGTGGGGTGAGACCCGCATGAATACCAGCAAGCACACAGCCCATTCTTTTGTGCAGGAATTTCTAGATCAGAGATACGACATATCCCAGTGCTAGAAGCAGGGTCTGTTCCACCTCTGCAACACCATACTGTGTACTGAGGATCCAATTCAGAGGGGCAATCCACACCCAGAAGCGTATTTGCTTCCATTTGCCAGACAAACCTGTCTGCCAGATTGGGACAAGTATTTGTGTTATGATCTTGCTGCAGTGGTTTTGTTGTATAGTCTTCCCTAACTCATTAGTTTTGTTAACACTTCTTTTAAACTGTGGTCGTCAGAGTAATTGGCTGGGCCATACCACATTTCTGCAATGTTGAGACTCAGCATTTTATCGCGTCTCTGGATGGTGAATCAGTAGATGTTGCCCCATGAGTCAGGCCTGTTGTCAAAGGGTGGTACAAGCGCATGCAAGAAACTTGCTTTTGTTCAGCCTGCCTCTGTAAAGCTGTGTCTCGGTGATGTCACTGGATCTGATCTCTGCTCATGTTTTCCCAAGCCAAGGAGCTCTAGGAGGATGTGACATCAAATCTTATTCTGCCAGAAATAACAAAGCATAAGAGTTGGACTGAAAATCTCCTTGTATCATGTTCATCTTTAACTGAAAGTTAAGGTCTTTTAGAACATTTGTTCAATCCCCTAGATATGTAAACTTTGCTTCTGACAGCAATGCGTAGTGTGTAAATGCATCAGTCTACTTCTATCTTTGCCTTTGTTTTTTTTAGAGAAGGTAGATACGTATCTAATGGTAGCTCTCTGAGTGATCTCCAGCAGATCACCAAGGATGTCTGACTCCTCATTATTTGACAATAGCAGCAACAGAATGACTCCTTTCCCCAAATCATACTGCTAAAATGGAGAAGCTTGGGGTAACCAGGAGTGGATGTTTGTGCGGAAGGACAGTAAGCTCTGTTGAGTTCTGGTACTCAAAACAGATTCCAGTGCTCAAAATTCTCCCCCACCCCATGAACCTATGCAAGACCGTTGTTCCACTCCAGAGGGCCTCCTTGTTGTCATAAAATAGAGGGGAGGGGGAGGAGGATCACGTATGCCGCCTTTGGCTCCTTGGAGGAAAAGGCAGACTATAAATGTAACGGCTAAATAAATAATAAATAACCAAAAAAAATGTCCCACATTAACTGCAGTCACATAATTAACATCACATCTAGTTTGCCCCTCCGAGTCCAGTTTTAATGCTACGTACTATGGTACGGATTAAACAATGATCAAGCATACAAAGGAGCAGTTCTGCAGAATTTTCTTGAGACAGTTTCTAGTCTAGTGGCTTCCTACGCTCTAGGACACTGGGTTTGTTTTGCCCTGTGCTTTTGCATGTGGCAAACCCTTAGTGTTTTGTCAGTTCCAGCTCTTGACTTCAGCATATTTTGTTAGGGCTTATGCAGGCAGAGTGCTCTTGCCTATCAAAGGAGGGGGGAATGAAGACGGAAGCGTGGGTGTAGACTGAAAAAACAAAATGTTGGGTGTTTGAAAACATAATCAGGCAGTTTAGAGAGTGCCCCCTAAACTTGTCATCGGGGGGGGGGGAATACATCCAAAGACACACATGTCTCTCCACTTTCTTATTTTACACAGAGTTGCGTGTATTTCCGGAACGGTTTGTGATTTGTGTCACAAGACTTGGGTCCAGTCCACTTCCTCGGGTCAGTGAAAGTGTGGCACCGGTATGTATGAAGCAGTATTAACAAATACCATATTTTACTGTGCACTGGTTAGAAACGTGGGTGGCTTTATATAGGCCTTTGCCATTCATAGATTCTTGGCATGTGCTCAGGATGGAAAATGTTACATAAATACTTGGGCCAAGATGTTTAAAACTTGAAGCCAGAAATTGCTCTTTGAATTCACAAGCTACACACACCCAGGCAGAGACGACGATGAGAGCTTCTGGGAACCTGACCACTTGTGTGAATCCGATAGTTCCTTAAGGTGCAACAAGTGGACCTCACACCCTTATTTTTGAAATTGAATTATATAAACTAATATAATATGCAAGTGTATGCATGCTTTAGTTTGGAACATCTGTTTGCTTCTGGTGTGTGTTTTTAATGTTGGTTTTACTAGTTTTGTTAGGATTGGACACGCGTGTGTGCTAGGCTGCAGCTGTCCCACTACTGGCTAACAGCAAGCTGTCTAGCCTACACACTAGCCACCATCTCTTTTAATGAATCGGGCAATTGACATTGCCGCTTGGCTCTCCTAGCAGTTAATCCAGGCACAACAGCAACGAAAGGCACTTCTGGAGTAGTTTTGTTGAGCAATTTTGTTGAAACTCGGCATTGCAAGCCAGTGCAGAATCCTTAGGGGGAAAAATAGATTCCCCCCCACTTGCGAGTTCTTTGAAAACAATCATAATTTCCAGATCCAAATGGATCACTGCTTCTGTTAGGTTAGATGGCCTAAAGTGAGAGTCTACAGGTTCTGCCACTTCCTGCCACTGGAGGAAGTGTTATGTTCAGAGAACAGTTTTGCACGGATACCTTTTCCACCGTTCCCACACTTCTTTCGTGGGAGTAGCAGAATAGCCTGCATCAGGATGGACTGATCGGAGGACTAGTGAACCCTAAATGACATGTAAACTGGCAATGCAGGGACTGTTAATGCTGAAAGACCATTTGGGCATGCCCTAAGAGCTTCCCTGCAGCTCCGATGACTTGGCTTCATTCTGTGCAGTGCCAGCTCTGGTCAAATAAAAGCCTGCTGTCTACTAATACTTTCTGCACATACTGCCTAGTAGCATCTGGGCTGCATGAATACCTTTCACTCAACAGTAAAGCCTGCATTGTGGTGGAACATGAGGGGTTCTCATGCCTCCACCTTGGAGACTGTGGAAGGATGTGGCTGAAGAAAGGGTGTGCAACTTGTTCCCTCTCTCCCTGCTTCCTTTTGTCTGGTTTTGTGCTCTTCATGAGCCTCATAGCTCTGATGTTGTGTCCCCTTTTCTGATTCCCATTCTTTGTATTCCTTCCCTATTTTCACAGGTTTTCTTCTGTTTTCCCATCTCCCAAGATTCCTCCTTTCCCCCCCTCTTCTTTTTTTGGCCCAGCAATCCACTGATTGCATTTGCATCCCTATTAGGTTTTTAATATCCCTGTCGACCAAACCCTTCCAACACAATCTCCTCTGTTCCTGCTCTTGTCGCGAAAACTTTGTCTCACTTGTTTGTTTTACAGCGCACAGCAACCTTCTTGCTTCCTTTAAGACATTTAGATATTCACGTGTGGGGATCGTTTAACACAGTCTCCAAAAAATGCTTGAGAACTCCTGCTCTAAAGCACACAGGGGATGGACCATCATTGAGCAGCCTGGGTTCAATCCCTGTCAGCTCTGATTTTAAAAGTCTCCAGTAGCACAGCTGGGAAAGACCCTTGCCTGGAACCTTGAAAAGCTGTTGCCAGCTGAAGACCGACCTAGATTACCCAGTGGTCTGATTCACTATAAGGCAGCTTCATATTTCATAGGAAAATTCACTTCTGCTTTGTGAGTCTTGCATATGTTGGATGTACGTTGTCTTATGAGTTCTTCAGTCTAGAATCACTGATTTCCTTAGTACCCTAAAAATGCTCACTAAGTCAGGGGAGGGGAAGATCAGCATTCCATGACTGGGATCTGTCTTTGACGGTGGAGCCATCCACGGCTCTTGTGATTTCACACGAGAAGCGTTTCATGGGCAGCGGGGGCAGGCAGGCATTTTTCTGTTGAAAGATACATGTGCTTCCAGAGTATGGAGTAGTAGTATAACTCCCAAAGGTATTTTCCAGGGAGTAGGAATGCAGGTGGTGTCCTAATCCCGCAGTTGAGGTCTGAATGCCTTGCATCCGTTGTTCATAGCAGTCCGTCCCTGGTGTAGTGCGCAGCTGCGATTCTGCCACCTCTTACAAAGGCAGCTCTGGTTTTTTGCACATAACTCTGGGGTGGGAAATCACGTGCAGCTTCTCGCACACTGGATGCGTAAGAGTTCACTCATCTTGGAGTTTTGAAATAAGATCGCTTGCCTCCTTATTTCAACTTCCAATTCGTGTCTCTTCTGTGATTCTGTAGCTTGTGAGAATCTGCCTTTTTTGCGCATCCTGTTGCTGGGCAGTCTGCTGATTTAAATAATTTCATACAGTGAACTGGAGCAGTCTCACACTGTAAATACACATGTACACACATCCACATACCCGTTTGAACATCTTTGGGCAGTCATTTTATCCTAATGTAAAATAGTTTTTAAAGATAAATGCACATGAAGCTGGCAGGATTCTTTTAGAGAACTCTTAAGCTGCCTTCTTTCAAAATAGATGGCACCCCTTATCCTCAATAGCATTTGTTGCCTTTATCTAAAGATTAGGGAAGGTGAAACCAGATTGATCCCAAGGGAAGGTGTTGTCTCACACTGACAGGAGGCAAATTAGGAATATTGAGGGGAGGTTAATACGGAGCACAAGAAAACGCAAGAGAAAATGAAGAAAATATCACTAACTAGCCAGTGATAGTAGAGGGCATCTGTTGTATATGATAGGCAAGATCACGTATCTGTAGAGGGTATGTTGGCTGTAAAGAGCAACTCGCTTTCTGCTGTTGGGGTATATAGACAAAAGTATCTGAAGTTTTTTTTCCCCTGCTATAGAACCAAATTGAACTCAGTCTTGCTGTCGACCCATCATAGCCTTGAGCCTCTATACAGCCTGGCCTACTGGGTAAACCCAAGGGCCTCTTTACACCAGTATCACATCTTTGACATGCCAACATCAAATATAGGAAATAACAGTTATGGAGTGATCTACCATAGTTAATAGCAAAATCCATTGCTGTTCTATCCATTAAATCAGAGGTTTGGGTAAAAGTATGACAAACAAGTGGCAAAACCAAGCCAGAATCTGTGATGCAGTCCATGTTATCTGAAACAAGCAGTAAGGATTCTCTTACTTTGGATGTCAAAGACACTGTTCTTTACTGCAGCATCCTCATGCAGCTTTTACATCATTCCAGCATGGAGGCATATTTGATGATGATTGCCGTTCTGTGATGAAAGGCAGCAGATAAGAGTGCTGAACTCATGCTTATGTGCATGATACAGAGAGCTATTTGTCCTCAACGGTAGCTGGAAATCATTTCTCAGAGAAGTCTGCATCTAAGGCCATTATTTAGGCTTTCCACTCCTACTAGACAATACTGACCTTGCACTAATGTCCATTATGAGATGTCTTCTCTACTCACACCAGACATAGAGCCTGTTCAGCAAAATCAAATGGTAAAGCTTTTCCTGGACTGTACCACTTCAGGCTGCAGGTATGGGCATTCCTTGTTTGGCTACTCCCTCCCCACCTTTTCAAAAATAGATACCAAAAACTCTGCACATTCCAAAGTAGTATGTAGTGGGGAAAAGGGTTCAGACCAGCTGACTTCCTGATGTGGTGTTTTTCATTGTTCAGGAAGTTTTACCATTGGGAGTCATTAAAATAAGCACCTTCCTCACTTGCAGCCTGTAATGGTACAGTCCAGGAAAAGTTTTACCACTTCATTTTGCTTAATGAATAACTGGGTCTTCAAATAGCAAAGCTGTGGGAGAAGTTGAAACTGACCATGCATAAAATGATATAGTATAAAACTGTGATGCGCAAATAAAGATGACAAATACCTTGGAAATAATTGTGCACCAAAAATATAGCTGAGACCCCCAAGGTTTGAAAATGAAGCAGTAAATGTTTTCAGCTTTCCCGAGAAATCTGTTCTGTCCAGTGTTGAAATAATGGTGGTAGACTGGGAGAACGTGGAAGTCTGAATTAAACAAAGACATTTGGGGGGCACCACATCCAGACTTGGGTTAGGAAGTAACTTCTGAGAAAGTAATGATACATTTTCTCTGTCTGTAACCATGATTGATGGTTGTCAGTTCCTATGGCAGGAATAATTATGCAATGGTGTGTTCTGATACAGCTCTGGGAGGGTGGGCCACCACAAAGAAAAGTGCCTTTTGGTTGCCCGGTTTACAAGGATTAGAAGTAGATTCCACATGAAGTTAACTTTGCTCAAATTAGCACCAAAGTCCCTGTTTGTTGTTCAAAGATGCCAAGATAGCGAAGAGGGAAAAATAATCCCTGTGAAATCAGATTATGTTACTTATTTCTAGTGTCTGATCCAGTGTTAACTGTAGCTTGAAACAAGGAGCGTGTCCGTTTAGGTTTGCTGTAATAATGTAACTCCCCCGCCCTGCCAAGTCCTTTCATTATCGCCGCTTTATAATCTGTGCTGTAAAATCTGATCTCTATTTTGCTTTCCAGTCATTGGTTACTTTTTTTTTTTTGCATATTGAAAATTATGTTGCATAGCTATGATTCCAAGCTTACCAGAAATGATTCCGCAGTGAATCAAACACACTTGGAGGAGAAAAAAAGGATAATTCAAATCAAGATTGTTTTAATTTTTTTTTTTAGAAGTGGTCCTATATTGCAACTTGTATGACTAATGTCTGTTTGTTTATATAGCCCCATCAATGTACATTGAAGTGTAGGCATGAGTCAGGTTCTTTTTCTTCCAAGATGTTAATTAAATATGCATTTGCACAAAGAATATTAACAGAGCCTCTGCATTCTAGAAGTACATTCATACATATTGCTGACCTGTTATTGCTTTCCCAACCAAAGCTTTCATCACATATCCAGTCTGGATGGTATTATAAACAAGCTATTGTTCTACTTTCAAGAGACATTTGACCTAGTTCACATGTAATGCCAAATTGTATGTTATTTAACCCATGAATTGACTGAGGTGAGAAATTTGTTTTTGGATTAACTCTGAGTTGTTTAACCCCTAAACAACCCAGAGTATCTGGGTTTAGACATCATGCTAACAACCTACAAATGAGGTGATTGTAGGTTAATTGAAAGCAAAAGCGAAGAGCACACTGGGGGCAACGTGCTCACTTATTCCCATTTGTGCCTGACAACTCATTGTTTAAACAACCCATGGGTTCTCATTATGTGCGAACCAGGCCATTAATAAAGGATATGTTCTTAGGTCGAATACCATTCAATCTAGCATAAAGATACCAAATTTGGGGGGGTTGATTCTGGAGATATTCTTAATTCCTCTGGTTCAGTGCTATCGCTCATTCTTTATCACAGTCTTCCCCAAGCTGGTGCCCTCCAGATGTGTTGGACTGCAACTTCCATCATCCCAACCTGTCCAACACTTCTGGAGGACATGGAGAAGGGTGTCTTATCCCATTCTTCTCTAAAAGGAGAAGGTTAGGTTTAGAGATTAAGTGAGCACGTACTCTGCCCTATGCTTTCAGGCTAAAGTAGATGTGATGGGGTAGCCATATTTGTTTAATCATGATTCTACCCCATTCATGTATAAAATGGGAAGAGGGATATAATTTTTACATCAAAGGGGGAGTGAGGATGAAGGGAGCTGAGCCCCCTCCCATCTTACCTCCCTTTAAGCCCTGCCACTTCAGACATTTTCCTCCCAATTCACTTACTTATGAGCCAGGCTGTGGTGGAAAATTGCCTGAAACAGTGGGTTGAAGGGAAGCAAGCTGGAGGAGGGATCAGCTCCCTTCACACATGTTCCCCTTTCGTTACAAAAAATTACATCCTCCTTCCCACATTATATGTAAATAAGGAAGTGATGTGGACAGCTGATGTGGCTGGGCCTGTGATAGCTAGATTGACCCACTGCCACATGCTGGGGAGGTGTGGGGAGAGGAATGAAACCTTCAGATTCACAGGGGGAAAAGTTATTAGTGCTGTGCCGAATCCTGCTCCCTATTTTCAGGAATTTTTCAGTCTCTGCAAAAGAGGTCTTGTTTTTTCTACCTCTTTCTTGGGGAGGGGGAAATTTTGGAGAATTTCCTCCTTGGAATGGGGTATAGGGATATTCCACATACCTTTTTAAGTTTGGGAGATGGCTGAAGGACCTTCCTATTATTTATTTATTTATTCTTGAAAAACTCCGCCAGCACGAGAGGCTTCTCCTGCCCAGCAGCACTTCTTGAACTCCCACGAGGCCACACGACCTGGACCTCTCCAACTGGCATTCAGGAAGAACTCCCGGCTTGCAGAAGCTTCTTTGCAAAAAGCTTCTTTGCAAAGAACAAATGGGACTTTGGGAGCTTTAGAAAAATACGTATCTTGCTTGCTCTGTGTTGCTGCAAGGAAGTGTAATATTCTTCTAAAGCTCTAAATCCCTGATTGCTCGTGTTTTGCAAAGCAGCTTCTGCAGCCCTGGAGCCTTTGCTGAATGCCTGTTGGAGAGGGTGAGGTCCTGGGAGTTCAGAAAGAGCTTCTGGGCTGCAGAGGATTCCTGGGCTCCTGCAAGGGCAGGTGCTTTAAAAAAAATAGAAAGAAGACCCCTCAGCCACCACCTACACTTAAAAAGGAAAACTGAAACCCTGTCCTCCTCCCCAAGGAGAAAGTTATTAAAGATTCTCACTCCTCCTAGCCTCTTTTGCCAGAGTTTTCATTCCGTCCCCACCCCCACGAAATGCCGAAAATGGAAGAATCAGAATTTTTGGCACAGCACAAATATTATTTATTTAAAATCAACATGTATCAAACAGTTACTCTTTCTTAGGGGTACTATAAATTCATAGTATAAAACTATGGCAGAAATATTTGTTCAAGCTGAGCTCATAAAACTTGAGACACTCTCAGGATTTTTGTCAACAAAACCATGGAAAAGGATAGCCAAATTATTTATAATTTAAAGATTCCAATTCGATCTTTCAATAATTAAAATCCTACAGACATAAATATTAAAAATAAAACCTTTCCCCTGTCCAATATAAACGGCATTCTAAAACTAAGTAAAGAACAATCCCTTAAGGCTCAATAACGAAACATAAATAAATGATCCGAAATGAATAAGCAAGCAAAAATCGCTTACACAAAAAATATCCTCAATTATATAATCTTAAATCAAAATTAAAGGCCTTAATCCTTTACTTGAAACTGTGCCCCTACATCATTAAAACTAAACTCACCTCTTGAACAGCCATTTTCAACCTAGTTACTTAACTACCCCAGTGGTGCAATCTTGTTTCTCAGGGAAACAACTGCAGTGAACCTCTGCCTCATGCCACCTGAGTGATGGCTGAGATACGAGTATGAAAGAGAGGATTTGTCGTGGTCGAGATGCTCCCCTAGGTTGACTGCAATGCTTATCTAAGGCCAGTTGATACTGGCTTCTGAGCAGAGCTAATTTACCTATAAATGGCAAGTTCAAGGATATGTACTTTTGACCTTTGAAGTCATCTGCAGTTATTGTGCATGCTACCATAATTAGACCAACGAACAGCCACTTCTCTTGCTATTTTTGAATTACCCTGATAAAATTAAGGATGTTTATTTCCAGCAGCAGTTTTTCAGCTATGTACCTCAAGTTCTTAAATACTTGTAACTTTTCTCCCAAGAGCAGAGGAGGCAGGGTGGACCATCCATTTAGTGAGAACTAGCATGTGGCCGTAAAGGACGTCTTGTGGTTTTGTGAAAATCAGCACAGTACAAGAGTTGCAGACACGACTTATAATGGTCACTTTGGAGACAGGAAAGGTTTAGCAACTCTCAGTGAACTTTCAGACTGGAACTGCACGTTATTTCACTGTAGATAATGTGCTGGTAATGGTGATGTAGGTGGTATTTGCAAGGGAGAATTAGAAGGGGGAGTCCTCATTGATTCCCCCACTTCTACTGTTCACATGCTCACACACCAAATCTGGGCATATTCCAGTCTTGGAGCTTGCTAGCACATAGGGGAAAAGCGGAACACCCCTTTCCTGGCTGCCAGCTCTCCCCTGCAAATGCCTTGTGCATTGATGTTGCACTTGCGCTTCACATGTCCACAAAGTGCTTTGGTCAGTGTTGGTCTTCCCCAAACAATGAAAGGGGCTTTTAAAATTACTAAGGGCGCAGTCCTATGCATGTTTAGACAGAGAAAAGGTCTGCAACTCCCAGAACACCCCCACCCAGGCTGGCTGCGGAGTGCTGGGAGTTGTAGGCCTTTTCTCTGTCTAAACATGCATAGCACTGCTCCCTAAGCTGGGAATAAGAGGATTTTGCCTTCAGTTTCTCCCTAATGTCTCCATACCTTCTTGCAAATAAGGAAATGTCTGTTTTCAGGGGACAGTTAGAAAAGCATAAGAGCATAACAACGAGAAAAACCTAAACTCCAGTGACAGTTTATGGCTCGAATTTCCTTTGCATGTCATTAAGGGAATATTGTCTTGACTTAAAAAAAAAAAAAAAAAGACTGCCCTTTACCCCCTTTTGTATTATCAGTGAACAATAGATCCATTCTTTGCAAATATTCCCTCTGAATCCACAATCTATAGTCATGTGACATCATATGCAATCAGAAGTAATTAACATCAATTAACAACTTCACCTTGGAGTAATCATATAAAGTGTGTATTGCATATGTCTCAAAGCACATAAATGCGGCATTTGTTTGCATATAGCCACCAATCCCTTTTCTTTGAGAGGACAAAAGGTACACTTTATATCTTAGTGAAGTCAAAACAGGTAATTTATTATCTAGTCATTGAACCATGACTAGATTTTGTCATGACTAGATTTATTTTGGAAAACAGTGAAAACAGGTTGGGGGGGAGGGGTTGTTGTTTTTCAGTACCTCTGCTCACCTTGAAAGATGCATTCTATCATTCTATGCTGAACAGTTGCTGGCAAGTAAAAAAATGCATCGCTTCAGTAACACTGTGTAGCCATTTATGTTTTACACTATGTAAAGGTAACAAACATTTGTTCCCATGTTGTCACCCATTGCCTGATGACTATCATTTTTCTATTTGGATATTCAACACCTGTCAGCTGTCCAAATTCAGGCATTTTTAAAGAAGTAATTGGTGAAGTATAGCAAGGTCCCCTTTACATATATCATGCTGTTTACGTACCAGGTAAAATTAACTGGAAGGAAATTGTGTTGAACAGGTAGATCCTGCCTATTCAACACAATTTGCTTCCAATTCATTTTCCCATACCTTATGCTTGCTGCTTGTTCACCAAACCCCAGTTGTTGTTGTTTTCTTTTTTTTTCACCTTTTATCCTCTGCATGTAACCCTCCCAAATATGGTTGTGGAATAAATCAGTTCCATGCGCTGCCTAGTGCCTAACAAGCTGTTAGTGGTAACTATAAACATTTTTTTAGGGCTGTAAGTTCTATTTTGCTCTCAAGAGAAGGTTGTCCCTGTGACAGACATTTACAGAAGCATTAACCCCCCCCCGCCCCCCAAAACCCTACAAAATACTTTGTTAAAAAAGAACAATTATTCAGATATTGATTCCCCAAAATGCTTCTGGCCTAATGAAGTACAAACTCTACCCTCCATGAAAAACCTTCTTTATATTGATGTTAGGATTTCAAGCTTTACTTTAAAATACAGAGCAAGTATTGGGGCAGGCGGGGGGAGTGAGAGAGAAAGCATATGGGAGAGTTCAGTCTGCAAAGGCAGGGATTTGCACTGGTGCTGAAACTGACTAGTCTCAAAATCTAGAAATGCATCTTGTTAATTTCTGCTATACCAGCAGCTATCCAGCTAAAGACTCAAGGCAAAGTCTAGAGTAGGGATGGGTGAGGAATTTGTTGGGTTCGCATTTAATTACCCAATATGCATTTCAAGTAACTGAACGTGGATCCAAATGTAATTTGTGGTTGGAAAACTGTACATTTCTGAGTTTGCGTTTTGTCAACAAAAATGTGTTCAGCTATTTGAAAAATGTGCAAGGAAAATTGCACACAAAAATGCAAACAAACAGAATTTCATCCATTGGTGCATGTGTACAAAAAATGCATAGATTTGAAAAATGCACACAAAAATACATTCAAATTTCTGTGCAGGAAAGAAGGTTTGCCCAGAACCAGGACAGCCTTGCAATGGAGAACTGAGAACTTGAACAAGATCGAGCTTGACAGATTCACCAATCCCTTGTCTAGAGCTGACTGGGAGATTAATTTTGAGATTAATCATTTTCAATTCCCATATGAATCCCTTCTTTGATATAATAATTTTTATTTTTTTAAAAAGAAAAACACAACACAATAACAACATAAGCACACAATATACATACACTAAAATATCTCTTAAGATTGTAAGATATCTACCGTTGGCTCCCCTTACACAACAAATGCTCATTATTATTCTCTAGTTCTTATCTTAGTTGTATATCATACATTGAGTTCACAGACATTATCTCATTTCTCTCCTAATTTCAACAACAACAACAAAAAGAGAATTAACTATCTCAAAGTTCAAAATCCACATACATAGATACCATTTTTCTCTATTTCTTGTACAAATTCTATAAAGGGTTTCCAGTCTAACATAAATTTAGTTGTTGATCCTTCTTTAATTATACTAGTTTTGCCATCTCTGCCAGCTCCATCATTTTCATGATCCACTCGCTCACAGTTGGTATTGTTTCATTCTTCCACTATTGCGCATACAATAACCTTGCAGCCGTTGTCATGTAGAGAAAGAGGGTTCCCCCCTTCTCTTTCACGTGTTTATCTGTTAGTCCCAATAAAAAAAGTTTCTGGCTTTAATTCTATAGTAGTCCTTAATATTATTTGAGCTTAAGACTGTATTTGTTTCCAAAACGTTTTAGCTTTTTTACAAGTCCACCATAAATGATAAAACGTTCCCTCTTGATCTTCACATTTCCCACATTTTCTAGAAACACCTTTATACATTTTAGACAATTTAAATGGTGACATATACCATCTATACATTATCTTATAAAAATTCTCTTTTAAGACTTGTACATGAAGTAAATTTTAAATCTTTTCCCCACATACTTTCCCACTCTTCCATTGATATATTATGACCAACATTTTGTGCCCATTTTATCGTACAATCTTTCACTTTTTCATCCCCTGTCTCATATCTTAACAGTAATTTATACAGTTTAGCAGTAACATGTTCATCATTTGTACACAGTGCTGTTTCGAACTCAGATTCTGTTTGTTCAAATCCACCATTTTTCTCATCTATTTTAAACCTTCCTTTAATTTGCAAATATGAAAACCACTGACATACATGACCTTCTTCCAATAAGTTTTCCCTTGAATTCCCCTTGGGACAGTTGCAATAAATCATTATATCTTATCCATTTATGCATGCTATCAAATTCTCTTCTACGCATTGCTTCTTGTGAAGATATCAATTTTTTTTGATAGAACCTTAATTTATATTTATTCCAAATTCTTAATACAGCCCTTCTTATGTAATGATTATTAAAATCTACATTCACTTTTGTTTCATCATACCACAAATAACCATGCCACCCATATCTCAATTCATGTCCTTCTAGTTCTAAAAGTCTTCCATTTTTCAACGTCACCCATTCCTTCATCCACATCAAACAGCAGCAGAAAAATAGTTTTAAAATCTGGTAATCCCAAGCCACCTCTTTCCTTTGCATCTTGTAAAATTTTTATTTTAACTCTTGGTTTTTTTGCTTGCCATATAAACTTCGTTATATCTCTCTGCCACTGCTTAAAAGGTAAATCTGATGTAATAATGGGTATCATTTGAAAATATAATGGGTATCATTTGAAAAATAACATTCTAGGTAATACATTCATTTTGATAGTTGCAATTTTTCCCAAAAGTGATAGTTGTAATTTTTCCCATTTTAATAGGTCTTGTTTAATTTCATTCCACACTTTAACATAGTTATTTTGAAAAAGCATACAATTCATATTTGTCAAGAAGACTCCCAAATATTTTACTTTCTTTTCACTTTGGAAGCCAGTCTTATCCATCAACTTCTTTTTTCTTGAACATTCATATTCTTTGTTAACATTTTTGTTTTCTGTTTGAACCCTGCCACTGCTCCAAATTCTTTTAATTTTTTCATTAAAATTTCAATTCCCTTTAAAGGTTCTTCCAACATAAACACCAGGTCATCTGCAAAGGCCCTCAGCTTATATTTCTCCTTTTTAATCTTTATTCCTGTAATTCGATCATCTTGTCTTGTATCTCTGTTCAATAGTTCTAAAACCAATATAAACAATAGCGGTGACAATGGGCAACCTTGTCTTGTTCCTCTTTGTATCTCACAAGGTTTAGTCAAATCCCCATTTATAATTATTTGAGCCTTTTGATCGGTATATACCGATTTCACCCATTTTATAAAGTTTTCTCCAAAGTCCAGTTCTTCTAAAGTCTTAATTAAAAATTTCCAGTTGAGAATATCAAATGCTTTCTCTGCATCTAAAAAGATCAGAGCTGCTTGTTTTTCTGGGTGTTTTTCCAAATATTCCACCACATTCAAGACTGTTCTTACATTATCTCTCATCTGTCTCCCTGGTAAGAAACCACTTTGGTCCTCATATACAAACTCCTGCAATATTTTCTTGAGCCTTTCTGACAAAATTGCTTCAAATATCTTACAGTCATTGTTTAATAATGAGATTGGTCTGTAGTTTTTTGTCGAGGTTAAATCCTGTCCTTCTTTAGGTATTAATGTTATATATGCTGTTCTCCATGTTTCCGGTATCTCCCCCTTTTCTAAAATATTGTTCATCATATTTTTCAATGGTTTTAAAATTTCTTCTTCACACTTCTTATAATATAATCCTGATATTCCATCTGGTCCTGGAATTTTTCCCAATTTAATTTTTTTTATTGCTTCCACCATTGCATTTACTGTTATTGGGCCATTCATCATTTGTTTTTGTTCCTTAGTAATTTTTGGTAAATTTTGTTTATGAATATATTTATCCATTAATTCTGGGGAGATATCCTGTCCTTTATACAAATTTGAATAATATTGATAAAAGGGTTTCTGAATTGCCACATTATCAGTTAATTCTAATCCACTTTCCCTTATTTTCACAATTGTTTTCTTTTCTTTTTCCTTTCTAAGTTTATAGGCCAACCATCTTCCTGGTTTATTAGCAAATTCAAAATTTCTTTGTTTTACAATTTTTTTTAATTTTTTTTTTGCATATCTTGAACTGTTAACATCACCATATGAATCCCTTCTTTGAAGGCTGAGTGCTCGTGTTAGAAATGTAGCATGGTGCAGGCATGGGGAGGCAGGACTCATCACTTGTCAGTGATGTTATGGACACTTTCCAATAGGCACCCATGCCACTTGTACAGTCACTTCCTGGGCACCACCCAAAGTTAAGGGAAGCATGCTGCAAATTTAGGAAAGGATAACATCTTTCCAACAATATCATGGATGCTGCAGTTTGAGTACTAAGCAAGTTAAATATGTTTAAAACCAAAGTAGTTCTTTCAGGAAAGACCTATGGATCCAATGGCGTATTTCTTGCATCATAAACATATAATCTGGAAACGCATCTCTTTTCTTTCTTGATGGCCCATGTCATCCATGACTATCGCGGCAAGATGAAGGAACTGAACACCTGAAGGTGTAGAGTCCATTCATTCATTCATTCATTCATTCATTCATTTTATTAATCGCCCATCTGGCTGGTCACCCAGCCACTCTGGGCGATGTACAACAAAACAGTTAAAACAATAAAATTATATATTAAAAACATCATAAAAAATACCCTAACCCACCCCAAATGCCTGCCTGAACAACCACATTTTTAATGCGTGGCGGAAGCTCATTAAAGAGGGGGCATGGCGGAGTTCCCTAGGGAGGGAGTTCCACAGAGTGGGGGCCACCACAGAGAAGGCCCTCTCCCTCATCCTCACCAGCCTAGCTGTCCTGGCTGATGCGACAGAGAGAAGGCCATCCGAGGCTGATCTTGTTAAGCGGATTGTCTGGTGTGGCTGGAGGTGCTCCTTAAGATAGGCTGGGCTGGAACCATATAGGGTTTTAAAGGTCAAAACCAACACCTTGAATTTGGCTGGAAAACAACTGGTAACCAGTGCAACTCCTTCAGCACTGGGGTGATGTGATCTTGCCGGCGGCTGCCTGTAATCAGGCAAGCCGCCGCATTCTGTACCAGCTGCAACTGGTACCAGCTGTCCATGTTGCCTAATGTTTTGATCCTTTCCCCATCACTTTTTCAAAGAGTAATGCCACTGTTTGGTGGTAGATTTTTGGCATTTTAAACAGAAGAATCACCCTGCTAGGTCAGAGCAAACATCTACTGTCTAGCATCCTGCTTCCAACAGTGGCCAACCAGATGCTTCTGGGGAAACTCACAAGAGGGAAGGAATAAAATAGCCCTCCTCCATTGTTTGCCCCAGCATTTGGTGATGAGAGAGACTGCTTGTAAACCAGTTCCATTTAGTTGTTACGGCTTATTGCTGTTTATAGAGCTGTCCTCCATGAATCTGTCTAATCCCGTTTCAAAGCCAACTAAGCTAATGGTCATTGCTTCATCTTGTGGCAGTTAATTCCGTGAATTTATTAAGCACTGTGCAAAGAAGTACTTCTGGTCTGACCTGGATATCCTGCCAGCCAATTTTGTCAAGTGGCCCTGAGCTCCACTATTATGAGAGGGGGAGAAAAAAAATACAAGTTTCCACTTCATTCATGCCATGCACATTTTTTTAAAGCCACTGTCACCAGGTTGGAGCCTTCTCCAACCTGGTGACCTCTAAACATTTTGAACTAGAATTTCCAGCATTCCTGACCATGGGCCAGTGGAAGCTGGTGGCACTAATATCAGTGAGGCGATGAAACCTGGAGCAGATTCACCAACCCACTGTCATCAGATCCATGAGCCTCCACTGCCATTGGCCATGCTCACTGAGGCAAATGGGAATTGAAGTCTAAAACACCTAGAGGTCACCAGGTTGGAGAAAGCTGTGGTGCTGGGTTTTAAAAAAAAACATGCATGGCGTGAATGAAATGGAAACGTTTTTCCCCCCCTCCCTCTCTCAAAGCAAAGCTTTCCCTCATAGAGAATCTGCTCCAACCCTTTCATCATTTGGGTTTTTCTTTTCTGGACCTTTCTCTGCCATAGTAACATTTGTATAATGCCTACTTCTGCAGTCCTTCTCATGTCTGTAATATTTTTCTTTCTCTTACTGACTAGAAAGAATTTGGGATTACTGAACAGGATGGGAACAGATTTAATCTTTTCTTTTTCTTCCACAAGCCTTGGCATTCCCACAGGAAATAAACAACAGTATTCTCAAAACAAGCTTCTTTTTTTCCCCTTCTCTTCCTCTCCCGCACTCCCTGGTCTCCTAATTAACAAATTGTTAATGCAAGTATCATTATTAATACTATAGTGGTCTTATGGTATATGAAGTGTCCACCCTTCCTTACAATCCTTTTCCTCCTCTGTTGTGGAGTTATTGCCTCAGGCAATTTACGTCCCTCCTAAAAGCAAGAGGCTCTCTGGTTCCCACAGAGTCGTTCAAAGGATGACTCATATTCCTTATGCTAATTGTTCAGTTCTCAAAATATAGCACTTATAGGGTGTGGCTCCAAGGGGAAAATCTACTGTACTTATAGGGCATGTTGAGAAGTGTTTCTCATATACATCATTTTCTCCTTTTTTATTTTTCAAAAGCTTTAACCCTTCTCTGTCACTTCTTTATGGGGCAGATATTTTAAAGCGGAATAGTTTTGTAACACAGCAACTGGCATCAAAGCAGGTGAAATTATATTATGGATAATCTAGTACAGGCTTCCCCAACCTGGTGCTTTTCCAGAGGTGTTAGACTACAGCTCCCATCATCTCCAGCCTCCACTCCCATTTGCCCTGCTGACTGGGGGGATAATGGAAGTTGTAGTCCAACACATGTGGAAAGCACCGGGATGGGGAAGGTTGATCCTAATCCTCTCAAGACACTTACTCATGTCACTAAGGGACAGAGAGATGTGACATGGGAGACATGTGGAATGTCTCTTGAGAGTTTTTTGTGTTTACTGTGGTGCAGCTGTGAGAGGGAGCATCTCCAAAATTTGATTGGAGCAGTGCTGGGAGAGAAATATTTAACCCCTTTCCTGCAGGCTGTTTTTTTCTGACCAAAACTGCTTTTCTCTTTACATAGAGGAAAAGGAAAATTGATGCAATGTCTTTTCCCTCCTCAGGTAGAAAAGCAGCTGGCATGGGATCGGGGAGCCATTTTGATCAGGAAAATGGATCATGGGGAAGCGTTAAGCATCTCTCCACCCTCCACATGGCTGTCACCAAATTCAAAGCCCCCACATGTAGCTGCATTAAAGTCATAAAAAGAAAAACCACTGGGTGACACGCAGATGTTCCTCCCATGTCCTGCCTAGTTTAGCCCATATTACCAGAATTTGTTTTTTGACTGAACAGCAAACTGCTTTTGAAAGGCCTAGTTCTCACTGAGGGGGTAACCCTGTGTCAGAATGTACCACATCCAAAGTGGGGGCTTACATTACTGAATGCCCCTCCACACTGAAAACTTGGTGGCAGGGAGAAACAAGCATAGAACCCCCTCTCCATAACATATTAGTTTTCTATATGCAGGGAATATTTTTTTGTTTGGGGTAATGTTCAGTCATGTGAGCCACTCTTCCCCTGCAGTCAGGAGTGGTACAACCTGGGCACAGACTGACCACGTCAGTGAAAACCAGCATCCTATAAGTTCCAAAAGCGATTTGCCATGTGGCACAGCTGCTGTTTGAGAAACACAAGTCCACCCTCCTCACGCCAGGTGTGTGGACCTTGCTGCATGGTTACTTGGGCGTTGGGAATAGATTTTCATCTATCAACAAACTTTTAGAATGTGTCCTTGGTATGGAAACGTCACTCTTTCTAGATCCGTTGAAGTGTTGCCCGAGGTTTTGTTTTCACTTTTGCTTTGAGATCCAAAAGTGTACTGCAGTGCTATCACCTTGGGGCATGCTCAGATCTGTTCAACAATAGCAGAGGCAGTGAGAAAATAGATTACACTTCAGATAGTTCACCTTAAAGCGTTCGGGGTGGGGTGGGGGATAGTATAGAGCCAGGAATATATAACTAGGATGTGGGAGGGTAACATTTACAGGGGCATTTGGAGGTGAGGAGGTGCATTCATTAAATCATATCCTGGTAGTGACCACCGCACTGTTAAGTCTCTTTAAAAAGAACTGACAAAGCTTGCTGCTGTCTGCTACACAGACTCCTGGCATTTGTCACAGTTTGAACCACAGAGACATCGAATATTTGCCAACAGTTTCTTCATATGGCTTGGAATCTACTTGATTGGCCTTGTTTGTTTGTGGTTTAGTGTAATGGCTGAAAAAAATGTACAGCAGAAAGTTATTGCATGGGAGGCCGGCTTGGGTTTTACAGGATTACACACAATTCTCTTCTGATTTGCTTCTCTTCATCTGGAGTGGTCGAAGAAGTAATAAAGAGTACCTGTATATTGTAGCATTTGGTTAACTGTACATTTATAACCTTTCTTATCTTTCGGGTTAGAAAGAGAACCAATCTGCTGGGACATCTGAATATTTTGGAGTATCAGTTGAAGATGAAAAGTGCAAGACTTCTCTAACTCAGCAGGAAAAACAAGACATCCTGAAAAAGATGTAAGCACTCCCCCCACCCCGCAACACATACACTCACTTATATGTTTAGGACAGCCTTCACCAACCTGGTGCCTTCCAATTGTGTTGGACTACAACTCCCATCAGCCCTTGCCAACATGGCCAGTGGCCAGGAATGCTGGAAGGTATAGTCCCAAACACCTCCAAAACATCCAGAGGGCACCAGGTTGGGGAAGACTGCAATATTAGGGATGTCAGAGAATTCCGCCACGGATCTCGGTGAGGCCGAATGCTAGTGCATTCGGCCCCCCGAACTCCGTGGCGGAACGGCCTGCTGCCCCCCCACGGATCCCCCCCGGGACGAGACTCACCTGGGGCGGATCTTCCGGGCGGCTCCGGCGGCGGCGGCTGGTCTTCCGACCGGCTGCTGCCACCGCCATTTCCAGGCTTGCCTTGTGTAAAAAAAAAAAGACGTGATAGGCTATGTAAATCTTTACGTAGCCTATCACGGCTGGATGGGTAAAAAAAAAAAAAAAAACCACGTACGCAAATGGCGGCAGCTACGGCTGCCGCCATTTGCGTTCCTTCTTTTTACCATCTTAATCTACGTAAATATTTACGTAGACTGTGACGGCGAAAATAAAGGGGAACGCAAATAGCGTAGCGGGTGCTATTTGCGTCCCCTTTCGATTCACCGTTTTAGCTTACGTAAAGATTTACGTAGGCTAAAACGGGGAATCAAAAAAGGACGCAAATAGTGCCTGCTACGCTATTTGTGTTCCCCTTTATTTTCGTCCTCATAGTCTATGTAAATATTTACGTAGATTAAGGTGGCCCAAAAGAAGGAACGCAAATGGCGGCGGCCGTAGCCGCCGCCATTAGCATACGCGGGGGGGGTTTTTTGTTTGTTTGTTTACCCAGAGCCCTCCTCAGCCAGAACAGCCAGCCGTTCGAGGATTCTGGGGGGAGGAACGGAGCGTCTCCCCCCCCCGGCCAGGATTCCAGGGGGAGGGACGGAACGCCTCCCCCCCCCCCCACTGTCAACCTAATCCACGAAAGTAAGTCACTTTTGTACATCCCTATGCAATATACAATAGCTGCTTTGCGATCTATTATAGTGCCAAGGTAGGATTATAAAAAAAAAAAACAGCAACCCTTAAATAAATAATAGAAACTGTGATGCAACAGGAATGGAGGGTTCTGCTATGAACTGATATTCACATGGTCCTAACAAGATCCCTGAAGGTGCCCCGAAGAGACTTACTGTAGCCCACTTTTGAGCTATCAAATAAATAAATATATAAATCTCTAATATTAAATTGCTGGATTTGGGATCAACTGAGACATGTTAACCCATTGTAGTTTGGCATCTGCTGTGTTCATGAAAATGGAATACAATACAGGCAGGCTAAGTATCCCAGGGTGCCACCGTGCTGACAAAATTGCCCACCCCACGAAGGTGGAAATGAGCTCCCTCTTGCTTTGTCGGAAGCCATTGTCTCTTTCGGATGGAAGCCTTTTGAGACAATATGCTCCGTAGGTTATAACATCTGGATAGGATCTCGCTCTTTCTTGTAGACTTGAACGCCTGCAGTTCATTCTCCAGATGTTTTGGACTACACTTTTGGACTGCGCTAGGCCATTAGCCATGCTGGCTGGGGCTGATGGGAGTTGAAGTCCAAAAACCATCTGGGGAACGCTGGGGAAGGCAGCTCAGTTAAAGAACACCAATTACCCCAGTGTAGATGGTTTACTTCTTGATCGTATCCATAATGGGCAAGCATGGTTGTTTGCCAAGATGCTGAGCAGGCGTATCATTTTCCCAAAGTGGAGCTCTTGGAAGCCTCTTAGAATGTGCAGAGAGGGTGAACTGAAGCAGTCACGAGATCTGCATTATTAAAGTAAAAAAACACGCCCTTTGTTACTAGAGTGAAGAGAACAAAAACAGCGAAAGCAAATGAGAACAAACCTCAGCCCAGCAAGGACACCGTGGAAGTATGTCTTGGCTCGCTGTGTTCAGACAGGGAGTAGGAAGAATGCATTTCAAGCTCCTTCCAGCGCTCAGTCTGAAGCAAAACGTAGGCGTACAGCACAACCGAAGGACTGCATAAATACAGCCGAGAGCAGCTTGGGGCTTCCTGTTTCGGAGCGGGACAATGATGTGAATTGGAGACAGACAAGCAATGCTAGCAGCCAGCAAAAACTTCATTTTGTGGCGTGGTTAGACATGACTTCTATGCAGGAGCCCTTGGTGGTTCTGTGAGTCAGCACTGCCACATCCAAACCAAAGTCAAAGGGTGACTGAAACAGCACAAATGCTGTTCTGAGCATGCGGGAGCAGGAGGCATGAGGGTGTCTCTGAGGCAGGATCACTCGGTTCCCAGACACGCAGCCGTGCGGGTTGTTCAGAGCCATCTTTTGGAGAAGTCCCCACCAAATCCCACATTGTTTTCTAAATGAGGCTTGGCAGGATCCATGTCTGACGAAGAGTTGCTTACTTGAAGAAAAACCTTCCCCTGAGACGTGTTTTTATGAGAAATACTACAGCCGTCGTGCAGACAAACCCAAACCAACCACAGTCACCAAAGAATAACCCTGAATGCTTTCTCCTCCTACAGTATATGCCAAGCCTGCAGAGAGACATCCAAAACTGGGGAGGGAGTGGGTGTGTTAGGGGAAAAACCAATCCCAAAAGCAAGCCACAGAAAATGGATCCCCAAACTTTAAGCTATAGAAAGAAACGTGTACTACATTATGCCATCTCTGTTGCCGGTGTCCTATCTAATGAACCTCTGTATCAGTTTCTGGAGGAACTTGCTCAAAACTTGAAAGTAACTTTTAAATAAAACATTCTCCTGATCCAGTGGCTTTGTTAAGGTTATTAAAAAGGTTTAAGATCCTTAGAGCAGGAGTGGTCAACTTGTGGCCCTCCAGATGTTTTGGCTTACAACTCCCATGATCCCTCAACATTGGCTATGCTGGCTAGGGCTGATGGGAGTTGTAGGCCAAGTCATCTAGAGGGCCACAAGTTGCTCACCCCTGCCTTAGAGGCAATGAAATTGAACAGGACATAGGTTCCATAGCACTATAGTGGACTATATGCATGGCTGTTGAAATCCTTTGCTCCAGAGGCATCCCAGTGAATTCCTGGTAATTTTCCACCGCTGGAGATTGGAGAGTTGCTGATTAAAACACATTTCTTCATCACGTTGTCATAAATCTGCTATGGGGCCTTTATCTGCCCAGTTGTTTACAGCCCAGTGTTCATTGTATATTGTAATGGGGGAAGGAAGAGGGGGATTTATGATCTCTTGCTCATTTTTCCCTCCTAGGTCTTATTCCTGTTTTATTGTATAACTTTTCTTGTGTAAAGCCCATTTAGAAGAAATAGAGTACACTTAATAGAATACATCTCCACAGCTAGCAGGTTGGGAAGAGCAAGAGCAAGATGGAGAGGACGGAACAACCGTATTTGTGCCTCAAATCCACTTAAATTGGCTTTAAGCTAAATATCCATTATTGGATTATTATGAGCTTTGTCATTTACGTGACTCATTTTTCCTCCCTTAGTTTGCTGCAATAAATATTTATGAGGAAATAAAACTGCATCAGAATTGCTTTAAAGAGGCTTAGAGCCTAAGTGGCCACAAAACTAGTCAGTGCAATTGATCATGGAAATGATATACCTGTTTTGTTTGTTTCTCGTGCACCCTTCCCTGAAGTTGCTCAGGGTGACATACAAGGGATTTGCCCCCCTTTTATCCTCACAACAATTCTGTGGAAGATGCGGAAAGAGTGTGATCGGTCCAAGGTCACCCAGTGAGTTTCATGGCAAGTGGAAATTTGAACCCAGATCTTCATTGTCTAGTCCTTGATCTATCCAAAGATACTGAGTTGTGTGGGTTTAAAAAAAAAAAAAACTATTATCAACAGATAGTTTGAATTGGTTTTAATATGGTATTTTAACATCATTCTAGGCTTGTTCTGTAGTTTGCTTTGGATGTTTTCAGCATAAAGTAACACAATTATAAATAAAAATAAGAAAGCCATTTTTACCAGTGGTTCATGCTCCTGAATGCAATATCTGAAGTAAGACTGTGGTCCATTTGTGGATCTCATCTCAAGTCACCTAGAATTCATGGTTCTCTCAGCAAGCTGGATCCTGGAGCACCAGACTGGGAGTTGGGAAGATAGCATGGGTCTGCCAAGTCCCATAACTGAAGGAAGTCTGATAGTCTGATCCTACACATGTTTACTCAGTGGTAAGTCTCCTGTGTTCAGTGGGGCTGACTCCCAGGAAACTGTGCATAGAATTGCAGTCTGGATTGGTATTGATTCTGTATTGTTTATTTGTGTATTTAAAGCATGTATAACCTGCTCTTCAGTGGGAAAGGCTCCCAGAGTGCCTTATAGATTAATAAATACAAGAGAGGCCTGCCCTCAGGCTTACAATCTAAGAATACATGATATAGAAAGAAAAAAGAGATGGGGAGGAAAAAGGAAAACAAGAATACTCAGGCACAGTTCTTAGTGTTGTACACTTCCTATAATGACCAGCTATTAAGTGTGATTGTCCTTCTGTCAAAGGAATAATAAGACACAGTTACCACTCATTAGACCAGTGATAGCCAACCTTGAGTCCATAGGTGTTGTTGGACTAAAACTCCCATCATCCCTGTGTATTGACTGTGCAGGCTAGGGATGATGAGAGTTATTGTCCAACAACATTTTGGAACCCAAGGTTGGGAACTACTGTTATACAGCCCCATTTGGTTTCAGTGGAAATTTCTCAATGGATTAGATATGCTTATTTTGCCAAGGTTATAATTCTCATGTATGCAAACATGCTAATTATGATCTCCAAAGCATGATTCTAACAATCTATTTATTTTGGATGGTGCAGATTTATAATTGCTAATATATCTTTTGGGGTCTGGGCTGTTCAGATTTCATTTTATTTAAGCTTCAAACTGCAGTTAGAGAAAAGCATGTTGACAGTTACTTCATTCTCTAAGGGCGCAATCTTATACGTGTTTATACGGAAAAAAGTCCAGCATTCCCCAGCCAGCCGTGCTGGCTGGGGAATGCTGGGAGCTGGGAGTCGTAGCGCTTTTTTCCATCTAATCATGCATAGGATTGCACCCTAATTCACTTTAAATTCTCAGTGCTCTGAGCTTTTCTATGTATCTGTATATTTTTCCCTTATGTGGCAAACTGTTGGATTGGAGAGTGATTTCAATAGGAAATATATCTATCTTCTCCAGCACCACAGTCTTGATCAGAATTTGGGGGTGGGGGTGGGGCTTTGATCCGTGGCTGCATTCTCCATGATTAAAACCCGGTAAAAAAAATCCAGCTATGGAGCACACAACATCTTGCCTAGTTTGGCTCTAAATTACAACAGATAAATCTTTTAAAATGTTAAATAGGCATGCAATGACTTGACTATGGGAAATCACCATAATTCTTCCTTTTTTTTCACCCCCTTCTTCTTTTTTTAATCTTTTGTCCATCAAGAGATTCTCTGCCCAGTTTGTGAAGACTCATTGACTAGATTTATTTTATGAGCCATAGCATGTTTGAGCAAGCAGGGCTCAAACACCCCAGCATTAGTTTCTTAAACAAATCCTTTCCTTGCAAAGGAGGAGGTAAACGCACCATGCTCAGTTTAAACAATTAAAGAAGGGAAATATACGACTGCATAGATTGTGTATCATTTATTATTAGTCTGAATCTATGGTTCAAGGATAAATTGATGTTATTTCTGGGGGAAAGCATCAATCAGTAAATTAACGGTGTAATCCTATACATTCAGAAGTAAGTCCCAGGTGAATGGGTATAGGATTTCAGAGTTAACCATTAGCATTGTCTGCAGCACTTGGTATTAGCATTGTCTGCAGCACTTGGTATTACAGCATACAGATTTTTCAGTATTTTTATGAAGCTATTTTTTAAAAATAATATCAAATCAGGCTAAAGCACTAACAGTGCAATGTCTTATCAGAAGTAAGTCCTATTCCTAAAATTCCAGAGCATTAAAACCTGGCCCATGGAAATCCAGCCTAAATAAGAAGCAAAACATGCTTCTAGAAAGGTTCAGGTGGACTTAAGGGGAAGGGAACACTACAACGGTGGAGCACAAAATCAATAGTATGTTTTTTTTGAGCTGGCACATGAATGGAATAACCTAGGAGGAGCTGTGACCAATCTAAAAGAAAGTGGTGGGACTTAGGAAAGTAGGCAGTATTTAATGCATAGAGGGAGCAATCCCATCAGGATTGATGGTTGCTTCTGACTCCAGGGGCAACCGCCTATCCAGTGCAGGGCGGGAGGAGTGGTGAGGAGTGGATCTCCTCCTCACTTCCTCAGCCCTGCTTTCGCAGCTAGACAGCCAATTTTGGGGAAGCAGCGGCCAGACAACACACAGGATGTGTCAAACCAGATTTCCAACTTCCCCAGCCGGCCCCCAGGAATGCCCCATTTTCGCTGCTCTGCGCGGCTCTCACAAGTGCGGGGCTGATCCTGGGGAGATGGTGGGCTCTCCCACACTGGAGGCCTTCAAGACGAGGCTGGACAGCCATTTGTCAGGGATGCTCTGACTTGGATTCCTGCATTGAGCAGGGGGTTGGACTTGATGGCCTTGTAGGCCCCTTCCAACCCTACTATTCTATGAATCTATGATCCACGCTGCCTATGAGGTGGCGCGGGAGGGGGTGGGGGTGGGTTCTCCAGGAACCAACCTCAGAGCACGGGCTCCCAGATCGGTTCTTGGATGAACTTGGATGAATAAATCTAATGATGGTAGATCTAGTTCTGCTATTGAAAAGGTTCAGCAGACCTGCATTTCTCATTCAGATGTCCTTCCAAAATTCCCCTTGGGCCCCATCCCCAAATCAGGATCAGTTTCAGATTCTGAGGTCTGATCTTTGAGTTTATCTAGATCTGGTGAATTCTGAGAATTTCCAGCAGTTCTGGGGGGATTCTTTTTCCTCTCACACTCCCGACACCAACCTTATTAGAGGTTTAAAGAAACAATTTTAAGTAACAATAAGCAAATGGTTGTTAAGAAAACAATCAAACAATCTGATTACCATGTCAGGATGATGGTGGGGGTGATTATGATTATCATCATCCTAACCTCCTCCTCCTCCCCACCAACCCAAACGTGGCAAACTAAAAGCAAACATGGGCACAGCACTTACATTAATTCTTATTAAAGATACATTACAGTAATTATAAAACTATTAAATTTAAAATAAGTTCATAAAAACAAATATAAATGTAAAAGAGTATAATGTTTCAACACCACACACAAATAGTTAAATAAAAAAATGGAAATGGATTGAAAATTTGATAGCGGAATAGAGACATCACCTCTGTCCTTGCCAAAGTAATCCAGAAATGGACTCCAGATCTCAAACTATACTTCTAATTTACCACTTTTTTCATACGCCAACTTGTCTCCCACTGCTACATCTGCAAGTTGCACAGGCCGTGTCTGGACTGAAGGCATGTTTTGAACTTTCCCCACTGTTAAAACCAGGTTGTCTAGCTATCCAGTCCCTGGAATTCTGTTCGCTTCTTTTGACACACAGCTTCACCACACCTGTGCAGAAGCCTGTTGCCATGATTGAGTGTGTTAATAGCTTCGTTCCATGTCTTTGCAGGAGTCTGTCTATAGCAAGGCCTCAAAGTCTTTGAAAACAGGGCTCAATTATGTTGGATACTGGGCACGTTCTTGGTACAGTCTGTCTAGAGATGTGGTGCATTTCTCTGAAAGCTTTGGGGGCTTATAAGATCACCTTTTAAAAAGAGGCAGGCTTTACGAGCCCTGAACGTCTTCTCTGGGTCAAATTAAAATCTGGGCAGGAGAAGAATTACCAGTTCCCCTGAATCAGCCATCCCCAAACATGCTCCTACGCTTCCCCCTTTACCTACCCCTTGGTGAGCAGGAGGTGACAGCGAGAGCAAAAGCAGCATGCAGACAGGGGGAAGAGAGAGGTTTGCTCCCCCCCCCCTTTATTCTCCTCAATGATCTGCTTCAGGGTGCAAAGCCCAGAGAACAATGGGAGATGTTGTTCTCCGGAGGGTTGTTTGCAAAGAAATCTTTAAACATTCCGGAACCGATGAGAGCTTTGGAGAGATGGGCAATTTCTCCGATTCTGGCCTGATTCTATCATGAGCAGATCTACAGATTCACTACTGAATTTGCCTCTAGTTAAAACCAGCACCTTGAATTGTATCAGAAGACAAGGGGCAACTAGTGCCAATACTGGAATGGAGAAATGGTATAATATGCTCTTGGATTGCCACTACTGCCAAGAGGCAGGTTGTATCAGCTAAAACAGCCTTCCTCAGCCTGTTGCCCTCCAGATGTTTATGATGTCAGCTTCCATCAGCCCCAGCCAGCATGGCCAATGGTCAGGAATCCTGGGAGCTGTAGTCCAAAACATCTGGAGGGTACCAGATTGGGGAAGGTTGAACTACAGCTTCAGAATAGCTGTTAACAGCAGCCTCATCTTTAGCATGGCCTTGAAGTTACCTAGTTGTAAACAACTCACTAGTCTGCTGAATGAGAGACAGGGTTGTAGACCTCTTCACTGATGGAAAGCCAGAACCTATATGGAAATTTCCCATTTTAACAAAGAACAACAGTAGTATATGTTTTGTAGCAATGGAGCAATATCCCCATTTCCCAAAGTACTGACTTCTGCAATTAAAGGAGTGTTTAGGTGTTACTGTGAACGCAGCCCTATTTTTGTGGTAGGCCTCTTAACCATTGGGCCACCTCTGTTCACCTTCTCGAAGCTGTTTATAATCTCGCACACTGGCATGTAATTGCAGTTAGGGAGTCCTGCTTGTTGCCTCATTCTTGAGGAACAAAAGAGATGCACTTCAGCTCCTGCTGAGGCAAAATAAGGACCTGCATTGTTCTTCCAAGCGCTGTTGGGGTGAGTAATATCTCCTGGCTTGTTGGGTCACCGTTTTCAGAAGTGATATCGAGAAGGATGAAGGCCATTTGTGAGGGCCACATTATAGAAGACTGCCAAGCCTTGGATGTCTAGTTTGAGGGAAGTGTGATGCTTGACAGCTTCCCATAGAGAAAGGGCCAAAGGTTCATTTTGGTGAGGTCATGTACAATGAGGTTGTAGTACAGCAGGTGTGTACGAATAGCTAAGTGTGCTGAAAGTACAGAGAAGCTGAGTGGCTGAGTTCTGTTTTGGGTTGGGAAGGAAAGGCTGTGGAGGGAGGCCCATAAAGAAATAGAAAATATAGTCTAGAAACCTCAATGTATTTGAGTGGGTGTCTAGCACTAACCAGCAGGGAGTTTTACCTCATTCTGGTTGGTCCAGCTATTTCCACAAGAGGAGTGTCAGAGAACTAAAGGTTTACTCTGTTTAGGATCAGTGCTAGACAAACTTTAGTTTGGTGCCATGGAACCTTAGTCTTCCAGTGCGAATATTCATTTGGGAAAACGTCAGTATATGATTGCGGGCAATTGTGATACCGAGGCATCTGTTTTGCTCTGAAAGAACAGTCTAGCAGCATGTTGCACAAAGAAAAACATTTTCTGAAGGAAAATATTTTCTACAGGTGCTAGTAACTACTTTTTATCACATACACACGCGCACGCACGCACACAAAACACAATATATTTTTTAAAATAATAAGATATGTATTTATTGGAACAGGTCTGCTCTAGCAACAATTCACCATTGCACAGAAAAGGGAAACTTAAGAAAATAAATTGGGAGAAGTAAGAAGTGATTTTCACACACAGATTTTCACAAATACACACACTCTTTTTTTAAACCCCCTGGCATCAGTTTAATGAGACTGAGATTGCTTCCTGCAACAGACTGCTGGTGGTCTTTGCGGGTGGAGTTTGTTTGTTTGTTTGTTTTTAAACAACAAAGCCTATTGGCTCTGGGCACCCTAGTGGACACCAAAATTTCAATATAAATCCTGGGTCCTACACAAGCACGCCCAAATTTAGGAGGCAGGGAGAGCAGCCCTCACAAATGCCTGGCCTTGCCTGGCCCCCTCTGCTGAGTGATAATAGTGCTGGCTGGAGAAATGCTCTGAGCATGTGCAACCACTGTACATGCCCAATAGCAGCCAGCAGGTTTCCAGGGGAGGAGAGGACTAAAACAATGAAGCAACTGACTTGCTGGGGCTGGGAGACCTTCTAAGGACTGGGAGAGAGGGGTAGGGGACATCATTGCCCCCCTACAAATAGTAAAGAGAAGGTCTATTATTTCTAACAGGAGTCACTCAGTGTGTAGAACCGCCTTCCCCAACCTAGTGCTCTCCAGATATTTTGGACCTACTCCCATCAGCCCTAGCCAGCATGGGCTACGGTAAGGAATGCTGGGAGTTGGATCCATAATATTTGGAGGGCACCATGTTGGGGGAGGCTGGTGTAGTTGATCAGAGATGTAAGTGCTCTTGAAGAATAATCAGCTGGTGGGACAGGTGGACAGTTGAGGAGACCCGGTGCAAGAAGTGCTGAGTGGGGACTGCCTGCCCTTGGGGGACAGGGGGATGGGGCAATCCTGTTGAGCTAGAAAGCCAATACCCAGTGAACGTCCAAGGTATGTAACGAGGACTAAGGACGAACCTGCACTATCTCTGGGACTGGCACTATTCACACAACCCATCTCACAGCCCTTTCATAAGAACATAAGAAGAGCCACGCTGGATCAGACCAAGGGTCCCTCTAGTCCAGCATTCTGTTCACACAGTGGCCAACCAGCTGCCCACAGAAAACCCATAAGCAGGACATGAGCGCAACAGCACCCTCCTGCCCATGTTCCCCAGCAACTGGTGTACATTGGCTCATTTGCCTCTGGTACTGGAGGTAGCACATAGCCATCAGGACTAGTAGCCATGGATAGACTTCTCCTCCAGGAATTTGTCTAACACCCTTTTAAAGCCATCCAAATTGATGGCCATCACTACATCTTGTGGCAGTGAATTCCATTGTTTAACTATGCCCTTTACTTTTACTGTCATTTCACTTTTCTGTTAGCATCTCGTGTTTTGTGTAAATGCTCCCCCACCCCACCCCCATTGCAGCCTTCCCCAACCTGGTCCCCGTCGAGATGTGTTGAACTACTGCTCCCAGAACCACCCAGCCAGCTATGCTGGGATTCTGGGAGTAGCCCTGGTTTGTACTTGGATGGGAGACTACCTGGGAATCAGGCTTCTTGCACTGAGCAGGGGGTTGGACTCGATGGTCTTGTAGGCCCTTTCCAACCCTATGATTCTGTGATTCAACACATCTGGAGGGGACCAGGTTGGGGAAGGCTTCCCTGAAGACCAGTTTTCTTCCATTTATTCATTTGAAGAGAGTGTCTAAGAAATAATAGGTGGATCAGTTTTATTACACTTGCGCAACTTAACATGACTGGGCTTGCCAGCTGCAGAATTTGGGACCCCCCCCCCCTCCCCTGCATGTTGTTTTGGGATGATTGCTCCAGTGGTCTCGGGGGAAGAACTGGTGTGGATCTATGGCAGCATCTATATGGATCCTCTTTCAGGGAGGCAGCACATTCTTCCTGCAGGTAGGTGGTCTGAATGGGGAAGAAGGTTCATCATTAAGCTTTCATTTGAAAGTAATTAGGGAGGAGCTGCTAGAGCTTGTTTGTTTTACTCTTTTTCTAAAACATGTTTTTTGGGGGGATGATAACCTGTCCTTTGATACCTTGTATGTGAGACTGGGAAGTGAGGGGAGGCAACTATAGACTTCTGTCCTAGCAAATGTAAGAGTCTGTCAGCTGGCTTGGGAGTGGGGGGTGGAAGAACAGGCAGCCACCGGGCAAAGCCACTGCTGATGAAAGGCACAAAGACCTTTCTGGCTGGAAGCCGCCACTCATCTTGAGGTTGCATCAAAATCTTGAGTAGAGGCGTGAATTGTTGACCTTCAAGTGCTTTGAGGTTCATTTCTTTTTTAACAACCCCTCTCCCAGCCCCCTCACCTTCCCCATCTCTCAAAACAGGAATTACCTTCAGTGATGGCAATTTGTCCCCAAGGCCACACGATGAATCTACGGTTGCCTGATCATTGATCTGAAGGCAGGAGTCCCAGAACCAAGTTGCACAAATTGGGCATTGCCGAGGATATGGGGACGCTGCTGCTGAAAACAAGGGCTGCAAATCCCCTGATGTACTAGCTATTGCAGCCTTCCTGTGGGTTTCTCTGCCCTCACCAGCAGCAACCAGTGAGGTGGGGTGGAGGCAAGGGGACGCATATAATAGTGACATTGTGATGATGAACTGAACGGAAGTGAACAAGAGGGGCAAGTAGGGTGGCCACTTGTATGGTGCCAAAAAAGAGGAAATGCATAACCAAATGCATCACCAAAAAAAGAGGACAAAAGAGGGCACTGATTTGCATAAAATTTGCTTACACTAATGTATATGTATAGATGCAAATTTGGAAAGAGTTTTTATAATTGATTTTAAACAGAAATACAATGCATGTCACCATAGTGGGGAAGACTATGACCAGGTGAGCTGAGTACTTGCTCAGTCTGTCAGTGGGCAACCTCATGGCCTCTGCTGGCTCTCCCTTCTTAAGGGTCTTTATTTTTAAGCTAGACTTGGATTGGACAGCTCTTCAAATAGAGGACCGTCCCCTGTAAAATAGGAGAAATGACCCTAGAGGCCGGGGGAACCCGAAACACTTGCTGCCATTGTTGGTGGCAGCCCACTGCCGTTTTTACTGTGCAGGTCTGCCTGTAAGTGTTATCAGGTAAGATCACGCTCTGCTCTCGTGTGTGGTCTGTGCACTGGAGTACAGTGGATAGTTTGCATTGCTGTCGCATATGGCTAGCTTTCCTTTGCTTTCAGGGCCAAAGAAGAGAGCATGTTCAGCAGTAGCTTTGCCACGGAAGACAAATGATGTGAAAGCGGAATATATGCTCTCTACCCCCAGCCTGTACCTCTGCTGGCCTCTAGCTTGGCGAGAGGATCTAGTGGGGATCCAGTTTGTTCCGTCTGAGCTTGAGAAAGAATTAGGCTTGATCATCTAATCCTGGGATAGGTAACACATGGGCTGCATGTGGCCCCTGCCACACCCCACTCCATAGCAACAACAGGGCACTACAATTGACAAATTTAGTTTGCAAAGAAGCTAAATCTGTCTGTTTAGTGCCACTGAGTGCTATGCAGCATTTTGCCTCCAAATTTCAGGGGCAAAATGGCAATTTTTAATTGAAATATATATATTTTTCCCCTCCCAGTGCGGCCCACAGGGGGGATGCAGGGAGCAAAAATGGCCCCTGGACCTCCCAAAGTCACCCACCCCTGATCTAATCCTTAGATTCTAAGGAAAGCATAACTTTACTCTTCAATCTCAAAAATAATGTTGCTTCAAACCCACTGTGATCACAGCTGACCCTTGCTTGCGTTAAATGTGGAAATACAGGCCCACTGGAAGAAGTGGTCACTGTGAACTTCCCCCCAGTATTGAGAACATCTTGATGATTCTTGGATCATTGCTTTAGGGTTTTTAAACCAGCTTCAGCCACTCCTCTGAAATGTATCTCACTCCCCTTTATTATAGCTCAAGATAAGTGCAGCTGCATTTCTAAAAAGAGGAGGTCTTGGGTTGAAGCAAGCCTGTTCAGCAGTCACACATTCTGACCTGGGCTCTTTTCTCCTAATCCTGTCTTTGTGTGTGCATGGATTGTGGTTATTCAGTGTTGAAAGAAATGCACTTTGCACATGCTCAGAGGCATGCTCTTCATTTACTTTGGCTCAAGTTCGGGAGCTGAGCCCTGCCATGGAAAATAGGTTTCAGGCCCCCAAATCTGACCCTAGTTCTTGCTAGTTTGCAATGCAGGAGCATTTCTCCTGATTTGTTTGGAGGGGTAGGTATGAAATAAGAAACATCTTCATCCATGAGCATTTAAACAGGGTGTGTCTGTTATTTCCAGCTTAGCATTTAATTTGCAGTTTTAGCCTATAGAGCATATGCCCCACATGCCTGAAAATCTTCCTCTGCTCTTATACCCCATTGTGAATTTTCAGAACAAGCAAAGGGGGTGACCTTCCTAAACTACCACCATGTGTGCTTTCACGTTATGGCCTTGAGTTCTCTCTCTCTCTCTCTCACTCACACACACTCACACACACTCACACACTTTCTCGGTGGCTCTACTAAAATTCATCAGAATGATGTAGTGGCTACCAGCACATTTGTTGATCTGTTTCATTTCAGTTAGTCATTTTCTCTTTGTTCTACCATTACGATGATGTAGAGCTCTTGGGTTGGCTAGGAACCTCAATCAAACATGGAAATAAGGCATGTGTGATATTTGGCTCTAGGGTAAATAATGGCCACTTGAATAGGTGAGCTTTGGGCAGGAGGAAGGGATTTTATTTCACAAGAATGAAGCTGAGGGGAAACGAATTTGTTGACGAAGTAACTCTAGAAGCAAACTTTTTCCAGCCTTCGGATGAATCCTTATCCAAAGCACAAACATTCGTTATTTTGGGTGAGACCTCCTCTGACAAAATAAATAAATTAAATTAAAATAAAAACTCCTTGGGTGTCTCTTCCAAACTAGTATACTGTGAACTGGCAATATGCAATTTCCACTCAAATAAACACATGTATGTCTTGTTTCTTAATTTGAAACATTTTCCTTCCCCGTTGTTTCTGCAGCAGTGGAAAGTACTAACCACAATAGTAGTTTTGTATTTCAGAATCCTAGTTTTTTGTTTTTTCATTCACTATATTGGAAGTTGTGGAGCTGCGTTGTCCTATTGGTCTTTTGCATATTACAGAGTAGTTCTGTGGCAGTTTTCTTGATCTCATTTTTCTTCAAAATGATGCTATATGAGGTAATAGCATCCTGACTATGTCACAGATGGGGAACTGAGGCTGGATTACTTGATCCCTTAACTACAAAGAAAGTGCAAAGAAATGCACAGTCTGGCATGTCCTCAACAGACATCTGGATTAGGGATGCTGGCATTGTTCTTCAAGCCCAGGCTCACATATGCACTTCGGGGGCTCATGGAAACCCGCCTCTTCGGAGTCTCGATTTTCTACTATAGCCCAATCTGAGCAGCAGCTGAACTTCCAGCTCCCCCCCCCCTTCCTTTCCCATTGCCCTGACATATTTATTAAGATTGCATTTGGGTGCAAAAGCCTGGGATCTTATAGGAGAAGGCAGCCCTATATCTGCTGGGGTCCCTATCTTGCTGTCTGAGATGCTGTTCCTGCAGCAGCTTGAGAGGTGAGCAAAGGATGTGTTTTGCACACTGGGGGGGGGGGCACTTTTGAAAACCACGGGGGTGTTTTCCCAAGTCCCAGGAGTGGCTCAGAAATATGATTCCAAATCTTCCTATTCTGGGGGGGAAGATTTCAGAGTTCATCTGAGGTGAATTTGGGAGAGCCCCACTATCACTGTAGACTATATCAGCCACCTTGGTTCCATGGATATGCTTGCCATCCTATAATACAGTGCTGGACAACCTGTAGCCCTCCAGACATTTTGGCCTACATTTCCCATCATCTTTTACCACTGACTGTGGTCTAGAACGGATGGGAGTTACAGGCCACAACATCTGGAGGGCCACAAGATGCCAATCCCTGCTCTAATAGCTACAGGTCACCACTTCCCATCCCCCTTAAAGGAGTCTGTTTCACTAAGGCCACAATCCTATGTACACTTACTTGGGAGTAATCCCTATTGAACACAATGGGACTTACCTCTGAGCAAACATGCCTAGGATTGCACTGTGGCTTCAGATCTTCGAGGTCAGGGGTAAGGAACCTGTTGGACCACAACCCCCATCATGCCTGTCCCTCAGTTATGCTGACTGAGGAAGAGCAATCCTTTTGAATCGACCTTGCCCTTAATAGCACACAGTGGCAGGAGAAGAACAGAGCGCAGGCCCACTTGTGTGTTAGAGACAGCAACTGTTTCTATCAAACAGCGAGGTTAAAGGGACTGGTGCAAAGGGCCCGATTGACTTGGATCTGAGCACCTTACTGACATGAGGGAGACCTGTGAGCTTTCAGCAAAGCCGAAGGGCCTTTTAGCTCCCACCCACTTTGCACTGTGAAAGCACGACTTGTCACCATGCGAGGACTCATTATTTCTAATGAGTTTCTTTGAACCTGTATAGCAGGAGGCAGCCATCAAAATGAGCAAGCCGTGAGACTATGACAGATGCTATCTGATGGGAAGAACCAGGCTGGGGCTTGGCTGCTTACGCAGGGGAAATGGATCTGAGATGGTGGTGCTGAATCCCAACAGTATTTCCCTAGGAAGGCAGTAGGCCTCCTCTGAGGAAGGTTTGTAAAGGGAGGCACTAATCCAAGAATGAAAATCCAAGGAAACTTTCGAGCAGCAGCAGCCAATGAGTTGAATGCATCCAGACTCAAGTCATGTGTCGATTTTAATGGGTCTACTCTAAGCATGACTTACGCCTGGATCCAACCCATTGCCTGCTTCTGCTAGGAAGTGTCCTCGGATTTTCATCATCCAACCCCAGGTCTAGAAGTGAAGGATAATGATATTTGCAAATCCATTTGATAGACCAAACATTTGATTTTTAAAAAGGAAGACCAAAGCAACAGCAGAGTGCTGAGAGAAATGCCCTTTCCCCCAGCAGTCTTAAAACTTGCTCTGAGCCTGGGGCTTGTGTTAGCATGCAGAGCATGGTGTTTCGATCTGAAAGGCTGCTCTTCGCACCCCCAATTTGGTGCCTCAAACCTGAACTGTCTTGGGCCAATGCGGGAAAAAACACTCACCTAAAATGATTTGTGCAGGAACCGCACCAACCCATGTCCTTACATCGTTATGGATATATGGCAGCATCTATAGGCAGCAACTCTTGATAGCTCAAGCTGAAGACAAATTGAGGATGCAAATTGAGGATGCAGCCAGTGTGGCGTAGTGGCAAGAGTGTTGGACTAGGAGCTGGGAGATCCGGGTTCTAGTCCCCACTCAGCCATGGAAGCTCACTGGGTGACTTCGGGCCAGTCACACACTCTCAGCCCAACCCACCTCACAGGGTAGTTGTTGTGAGGATAAAATGGAGAGGAGGATAATGTAAGCCGCCTTGGGTTCCTTGCAAGAGGAAAAAAGGCGGGGTATAAATGCAATCAATCAATCAATCAATCAATAAATAAAATATTACCATTACTTGAGCTGAGCTACAACCGGCACCTCTTTTTGTAAATATTTTTACACACACACACACGAGACAAGGCTGATGTTCCTTGGAGTGATCCCTGCACTGTAGTAGTTTTTTGCCCACCCACACACTAATATATTATGTTTCTGTTTCAAAGGCAACTAGACTTGACACCCCCTATTTGTCACGCTATGGTGGGAGGGTAGGCTACAAAATGGCTGTGACACACCAAGGCAGGCACCATTGTAACGACCGCCTCAGCAACACAGGAACATATTTCCCCCTCCCCATCCTAGGTGAGGGCTGCATTTGTCCTTAGTAATTGTCACCAGTTAACCAAATCTTATTTTGTCTATGGCACTGCACTGTCATCCTACTGAATAATCCCACCCAAATAAGGATCACCTAGTGATTGAAAATGAAGCCTTATGAAAAAGAAAGAAGAAAGGCTACCATATAAGCAGACAGGTGTGTCATCGGCCCGTCCTGTCCCTCCATTTTTTTGCACTACTTAGAAGCACTTCTCTCCCCCCCCCTCTCTCTCTCTCTCTCTCACACACACACACACGTACGTACATCCGGGGTGATAAATCAACATTGATCTTAGTCATGATTCAACTCGTGCTGTTATTTGTATCCACCAGTTCAGTTATTGCTGAATCAGAGCAAAACTACAAGCAACACAGGGAAATCTATAATCCGGTCTACCGATGTTGTTGTTGGGTGCGTGTTTTTTTAAGTTTAAAGGCAGGCAGAGTCTCAGTGTAGCACAGGATGTTTGACAGTCGCCCCATGTGAGTTCCCCAATTGAAATTACTACCACTGCACCTACTCAAGCTGCTACTTGCTCCAGTTGGGGAGGAAAAAGACAGGAAGCCAGATTGTGTACATCTTTGACCAGTGAGTCTATTACAGGTGCAGTGGGGGAGCAGGAGGAACAGAGAAAAGGAATCTCAATCAGAAAAAAAGCACTGCCACCAGAATATATATTTTAAAAAGATGGTCAGGCGATCCAGTCGCAGATGTCTCACATGACATGTAGCTGGACCCTCATTGTTTTGGCTGAAATAGTATGGCTTGTAATCTGTTTGAACAAAAGCGGTTGCAATCACAGATCATCTAGTGAATATTTGAACCTTCTGAAACATTACCAAAATACATTACAAGTCTGAAGAGCATCCATGTGAACAGATGTCACAATTCAAGAAACCATAATTATTTATCTGCATACACCAGGGGTAGGCAACATAGTGCCCGTTACATATTTTGGATGACAACTCCCATAATCCCTGACCATTGGCCATGCTGGCTGGAGCTTATGGGAACTGTAGTACAAAACATCTGGAGGGCACCACACCTGACATAGACAGATCCCACCAAAGCCTAATTCATGAATTCCCCAAAAGTGAGAGAATAGCTACATAGTCAGATATGTTAGTGCAGCCTTGCCCAACCTGGTGGGCTTCAGACTACAACTCCCATCAGCCCCAGACAGCACGGCCAATGGACAGAAATGGCAGGGGTTGCAGTCTAAAACATCAGGTTGGGGAAGAAGGATCAAGATCATTGTGGGGTGGAAGTAAAAGGACTATTGTAATTACCACATAGCGTTTTGCTCAAAGATACCTAATAAATCCACAGATACCAAATGAAGGTACAGATTCGGAAAGAGTTTTAGAAGGACAAGCTCAGGCACACTTCTAATGACAGGGTATGGTGCTTTCCCAACATGATAATAAGCACTATTTGAAGAAAAGGATTGATGTGTAAGGCCAGGATAAACAAACCCTTATTGAATAGTCCCCAAATATGAACCCAGGGCATGGCTTGAAGGCACATGACACAGCCACCTTGCTGAAGTTAAGCAGGTCTGGTCAGTGCCTGAACATCTTGTGACTGCCACCTTGAGTTCCAGGGTGGAAGAGAGGTGAGATACAGTCAAGCGTAAGGAAACAGGGCTGAAGGCCACTGAGAAAGAACCAGGGCCATTTCAACAGCTTTGAACTGCGATGTAAGCTTGCTGGATAGTATTCAGAGTTCCTACAAAACAAATATGGAATAAGGCCTTAAGCCAGGGGTGAGCAATTAATGTTTTGTTCTGCAACTCCCATCCTCCCTCACAACTGGCTATGCTGGCTAGAGCTGATAGGAGTTGTAGGCCAAAATATCAGGAGGGCTGTAAGTTGCCCACCCCTGCCTTAACCACTATGGCTTCCAAAAACTGACCTTCACTGAACTTACTTCACTGAGCTGAAGTGACCAGTGTAGGAATATTCCAGAAAACCATGCTTACAGCTCTAGCAACTCCCATTCTGTACTAGGGTAGGCAGCATAAATCTCACCACCTACATTTGGCCCAATACTGGTCCACATGGGAGTTGCTTCAAGATAGAAGCTGTAGGTGGAGAGAAAGCATAATGACTGAATGTGACCAATCTTTGTTTACCCCTGTTCTAGGTGGTAGCTGTTGTTGCTAAAAAATACCTTTGGGAGACATTCAAGTTGGAAGCATCGCAATGAAGTTCAATCTTCACGCTGTTTTTATACAAAAAAATTTAATAAATATTTTTTCAAGATTTATTGCCAGGAATAACACATCAGAGATGCATTTTCATGTTCATGTAACACTAATATTACCATACAAGATATCCTCATGTTCTCAGTGGTTGACCCATTGAGATTACTATGTTTGAAGCCTATTTTTATTTTTTTGATCTTCCAACTTTTGTAATAGCACTTTGATTTCCTCACTTTTTTAAGGCGGGCAGTGGAATCTATGGCAAATCTACACAGTGATCTCACTGGACATTCTACTGTTCAAGTATTCAGCAACTAGCTTATTAGAATACTTTCTACATACAGCAGATTACAAAGAAAAGAAATCAAATCTACAAGTGGTTCAGTATTACCTATTCGTGGTGGTGGTGGGGAAAAATCAAGAGTTTACAAAATAAGATTTCGGTGCTTCCAACTTCACACACTAATTCAATATTTTTAATTACATGCAACCACTCACATCGCTCACATTTCATCTACAGAAGGTTATAGCTCCTTTGTGTTCCCTTACACTGCTCTGAAGCAGATTATCTGCCCGTCATCCTTTCCTTCCCCCCACCCCATGTCTAAAGCAGCCAGAAAAAAAAAAATCTAACCTAATTCTAAACTGCCTCAGCTGGTACTTAACAAATAGTCTTAAAGTGATACTATGGAAGGTGTTTTCAAAGGAAAAGAGAGACAACACACTTGACATCATACAAAAAGCCAGTTGAAGATCTGAAAGCTCTTCCTATTGTTAAAAATTAAAAAAAAACTGATTTTCAGAACACCTTAAATTTTGGCATGTAGGCAACATGTAACAAGAAAAAAAAATAAAGTCAAAAAAAGTAAAGAAGCCATAAGTTTACAATGCTATGAAAAACCTTCAACACTAAACACATACATATAAATAAAAAAGGAATGATATTTAAGGCTCTTGATTATTAAGTTAATAAATCAAATATACACAGTGATTAATAAAAAAAGAATTATTTACATAACTATACAAACTTCTACTTTTGACACATTTTCCTCTCAATTCTTCATTTTTTTTACCAGCAACTGCTGACAAGAAGCCCCCCCATCCCCTCCCCTTTGCCCTCCCCAAACAAAAAAATACAATAAAAAAAATAAATAATAAACTTTTTTTGATAGTTGCTGTGGTTCTGAGCTGCAAAGGCACTTTCAAATACAGAACTAGTTGTACGTCACCATAAAACCAATATACAAAAGAACTCTAATTCAATAAATAAATAGAATGTATTTTTCTAAGACTATAAATTGTGACATCTGGAGAGAGAAGAAGCAGCGAAAAGAAAAAAATGGGATGGGGGTTTTTTGCTACAGGAAACAGCTAAATAAAAGGCTACACGATACCTTACGAAACCTTTCCGGGACGCATCAGCTGCGGCTGAATTGACACAGGGGCACTTTTGACTAGTTTTGCATAGATGTGAAATGCAGCACTTGGTAATCCAGCCAACCACAGCAACTATCACTGCCAGTGTAAGCCAGCTTGTCAAAACTTAAATTAACACAGGGATTCTAAGCAAATAATAGCCTCAGACTCAAAATATTACACAACCGTTTTAAGAACTACAAGCTCCGAGTTGCCTTGAATGGATAGGTAAAGGCCCTGCACAGCAGCACCTGCGGTCTGCTATACGATGTACTCCATTCGGTTTAGACTTTGTGCGCTTTCCAAGTCCCGGTTGTCTTGTTTGTTTGTCCAGTTCGGGTGTTTTGTGGGGGTGCCGTTGGGTGGCTTTTCATCTCTGTCTACTAGCGTGTAGGTTGCCTGTTTGGCAAACCGGGTCTTCTGCTGGTGTTTGTCCATGTCGTCTTCCTCCACCTCGGAGTTGTGTGTCCTTATTTTGGCAATTTTGGAGTTCTTGTTTTCATAGTCTTTGATTGGGACGCTGCTGGCGCCGTGTTTCTCTATGGGGTTCTTGATCTGATTCAGCTGCTCCCGCACGTTGTTGGTGGTGTTGTCGTCCGATGGGGTGTGAGTGTGGCTGCTCTGCTTCCGACGCTTCCGAATGCACCAGTAGAAGGCAGTGACCAGGCAACAGATCCAGGCCACTGTCAGAACAGAGCTCAGTAGCGGGACCAAGAAATCTGGAAGGGAAGTTAGACTCTCATTAACACCCGAGAAAGCTCACTGTGGAGTGCTTGCTTTGAGGGAAGACACCCCATACCCACAAATCCCTCAACCTTTACGCTGTTTTTTAAAAAAATAAAACGGACATGCCTACGAAGATGAAATAGAAATCTTTGTTTTAATGAAGAAAAGCTGACTGCCAGCCCCAGAAGACAAAGGATGCTTCCCTTTTCGGATTCAGAGTTGGCAGTATCAAGCTAAGGACCTGAACGATCAGTCCCGGCCCACGGATAACTGTCTCCACACCCCCAATTTCTGATGTTGAGTTTTCTAGTTAAGTTAGACGTGGGCAACTTGTAGCCTTCTAGATGTTTTGGCCTACAGCTCCTATCAGCCCTAACCAGCATAGCCAATGGTGAGGGAACATGGGAGTTGTAGTCCAACACATCTGGAGGGCCACAAGTTGCTCACCCCTGACTTAAGGGCTAGTGACATCCCCTAATTGGCATTCTGGGAAAAACAGTTCTCAGAATGCCCATCAGACTGAGAGCAGCCATCTCTCACAGCTAAGACTAGTCCCTCAGCTAGTATATCATTTGTGGAAGCTGAGGAAAGGCACAACACTTGGTAAAACTCAATTCTTGATTGCATAAGTAGAATGCACTGTATCTCTACTCCTCACAGCACTATTTCAATAGAAATTTCAGTATTCACAGCAATCTGGACAGGTTGGAGGCATAACAGATTCACTTAAAGCCATTCATTAGAGCTCAAATGGGCAGCTCCCTATATTTGGAAGTTCTTGGTTTTTAGCAATGAATAAAGTTACTTCTTAGGGAAAACTTAAAGAGATATGTAGGTTTGTTTGAGCATGGAAAGAGAGTGCAGTCATTTAATCCTTCTCTTGTAAAGATTTACCTGTTTTGTTTTTAACTGGCCGCCTCTGTACCCGGACCTCTGCAACTGCGGCAATAAGTGTATTGTTCCCATCACGTTTGCTAACCAGATCAATTATCTTATCAGTTATTTCTTTTATTGGGTTATCTTCCTCCTGAATGTCTTCAGCAGACTGTGAGAAAAGGATGATTGTGTATTAGAGACAACATGGTTTTAAAAAACATAGGGTTGTATCCAATGTTAGTCGAACTTAAGTGCCATTAATTTAATGGATCCACTCTAAGTAGGACTAACTTTGGATATGACCTGTATAAACCAATGTTTGCAACAGGAGCAAATGGCTTCCAGTAGAGTATGGAACAAAATACAGCATTTAGCCCCAAACCCAGATATGGGAAGTACTGGCTTTTACCACTGAGGAAAGGCTGACAAGTTAATGTCCCATGCCAGCATCATGCCTGTTAATTATGCAGTTAAAGCCAACCATGCATTTTTCAAAGAACACAAAGAAGAACACTTCACAGGATTTAAGGCAGCATCGGTGCCAATCATATTCTTCAGTTATTTAGCGCGCGCGCGTTAAGAAGACAGACTTACAATTGCAACGTGAATTTCACTCTCTGCCAAGTGCGATGGCTCACAAGTGATGTAGATGGTGTATTCAACAGAAACGTTCTTCAAGATACTTAGATTCCTCAACTCACTACAGATATGCTCAGTAGTAAGACCCTACAGGAAAACACACAAACACACACACACAACCATGAGAACTTGGACAGGCGAGATGCAGAAAGAATATGAATCATCTGTACTTTTCTAATTACCAACTGTACCTGGCTGCAATTACACAAGGCATCGTGTCTCTACGTTTCAGCAGAAGCTGTATTATCTATATTTGCCATTTAGCAGGGAGAGTCATCGTTACACAGAGACAAACTCAGATTTGTCAAGTGAAAACTCCTCTCGGCTCTCCAAGAAGTGTAGCAGCTGTACGAGACAAGCGTCTGGCAAAAAGGTTTGTGGCATTCACACTGTTAGATGGGCATTAAAATGTAGCGTGAAGCACCCCAGGGGTTTGAGTTGAGTTTGGCTTTGGGAAAGCCAAGCTTGAGGTGTATGGCTTTGCTCACCCAAGCAGCCATGGACAAGTCACATCTCTTTAGCTACTTCAAAGGGTTGATGCAGAACTATGGGGAGGGTGTCCCACATACTCTACCCAGAATAACTGGAGGGACGGGTGAGGTACGGACATCATGGAACAGCCTTTCCCACCTTGTTCCCTCCAGACGTGTGGGAGTTGCAGTCCAACATGGCTGGAGGTCACCAGGTTCTTCCAGACCACTGATGGAAGTCAGGTTATACTTTGGAGTCACTAGTGAGGCTATTTGTAGTTGGCTTGTTTTGAACTGCTCAGCTCCTCCTTCTAAATCATAGAGCAGGCTTACTTACCGGGCTCATCATCTCTTTGTTAAAGGTGAAAGTGATGTTAGCACAATGGTCCTGATAAGAAGAGTCAGAATTGCACGTTGTTTTCACCGGCTGTTGGTTTGAAGGCCAGCATTCGCCAATGTTGTCGCAGGGCTGTACAAAGCAGTGGTCATCTTTAATAGGATGACAGGTGTGGCCTGCGGGACATTCGCCGTGACCTTTGGCATTGATCAGGCAAGGCTTTGGACCACACCAGACCTAGAAGAGATCAAACACTCAATTGGTAACTGGCCTTTTGCATGGAAAAGGAGGAAGAACACATTAGGCTAGAAGGATGAGGATGATACCTTAGAACAGGTGACTTTTCCATTCACACATTGACAGCTGTTGCATTCATCATCCCATTTCGATCCATCTGGAATAATATGGCCACTGGCAATGCAAGGCCTTCCTGAAACTAAGAGGTGAAGAAGTTAAGGGATTTATCCAACTCACTGGCAACTCAAAAATGATATGAACCAATTTATTATATATCAAATATATGGGGAGGTCTGAAGGGAACCCAAGAAACATCCTCCGTGTTCCTTTAGCTCCCTGCTGACTGAAACAGAGCCTGTGATAGACGGGACACATGGCAAATGTGGATTCTACTGACTTTTATTAGCATCTGTTGTCCATTCAACTCCATTTCAGATGGGGATGGAGGGAATGGGGTATTCTTATAGTGATGCACTAAGTACAATTTAACAAAATATGTACAGGTAATACCACTATGTAATTTATTTTGTCTCTGGGTACCTTCTTGGCATCTTGGACCATTGCGACCAGCTGGACAGATACAACGGTAGCCATTGATTTCGTCTACACATGTGGCTCCAAAAGCACAGGGTGAAGACTGACATTCATTGATATCTGGAAGGGGCGAGGGGTTGGACAAAAAGATGGAGAAAACATGTAGTTCATCATTATAAGCTACAGAGGTTCACTCCAAGTATAAATCTAAAGTTGAGAACCTTGCTCACATTTAAGAAGGTGAAGACCACACAGCTGTTTCAGAAACTCTGAAACACAACGCCAAGTGCCATTTATGAAGCTTCCTTTCAGTGCATCGGACTAGCTCTCCGCCAATCGTGCAATGTTTTTTAACCTACTACTTTGGCTACAGATGCTGGAGATCGAACCTGGAACCTTCTGCATGCTACGCATGTTCTCTACCACTGAGCTCCCTTCAACATATATACCCTTTCGATACAGCATACACCTTCAACCTTTATTACTGGCATGAACATATCCTGTTTTCATGGTTGCTTCCTTTTTTAAAGAAATGCAAGTGTCCTCCTACCCGTGATTTAATAAAATTAGAGGGAAACACGTATACCACCTCAGGGTCTCATGACAAAAATTATTAGTAACGAGGGAAGATTTTATTGTGTGCACTCTGCTGTCACAAGAAAGCTCACCCTCAAATGGAAAGGGCACAAGAGATGGAGTGTTTCAAAGCCCTTTGGAAATCATTAAGACTTTGAAAAGGTAAGACTCTACATCACCCAGGAGACAAAAACACAGGTACTTCTCCACAGCACATAGGAATTCACTATCATGAGATGTAGTGATGACCAACTTAAGACAGCTTTAAAAGGGGATTAGACAAATTCATGGAGGAAGAGGCTATCAATTCCTACCAAAAATGATGGCTACATGCTACCTCCAGTATCAGGGGGAGTATTCCTCTGAATACCAGTTGCTGGGGAAGACAAGCAGAAAGGTGCTATCGTGCTAATGTCCTGCTTGAGGACTTCTCATAGGCATCTGCTTGGTCACTGTTGGAATAGATTGCTGGACTAGGATAAACCGTTGTCTGATCCAGCACAGCCCTTCTCATGTTCTTATGTTTATATAACTAACTTGCCCTATTGATTGTGAGGAGACTTTTAACTATGACTAATTTACTCTGCAATTGGGGCAGAGAACTCCAAGGGAAATTCTTTTGGCTGAACCCAGTGCCACTGCAGTCTCTAGCCAGGTGACACAGAGGGGCCAACTTACAAACTAGACTTTAGCAAGATTTCATTAACTTTGCAATTCTTGTTCAAATGTCACAATTCGGCCAAAGAATGAACTGAAGAATTACAAATACGTACTTATCCTGCAGTCTGGACCTGCAAAGCCTGGAGCACACTCACAACGGTACCAATTGTCTCCATCCACACATGTTCCACTATTATAGCTGTTTGAGGGAGGAAGAGAGAGAAAGAGAGGAAACTAAGCAAAGGTCTTATTCTTCAGCTGCTACTTTCACAGAATGCATGGTTTCATTCAGAAGCGAAGTATAAAAATATAACTCTAAAGCAGGGGTAAGCAACTTGTGGCCCTCCACATGTTTCGGCCTACAACTTCCATCAGCCCTAACAAACCTTAGCCAAGGATGAGGACTGCTGGAAGTTGTAAGCCAAAACATCTGGAAGGCCACACCCCTGCTCTAAAGCAACATTAGCCGCTTCCTATTTTAAAAGAAGGCAAGATATTGTGGGCATCTATTAGAAACTGCAATCATTTAACTAAATATAGTAACTACTTTGAGATGCTGCCTAGTCAAGTAATAAACATTCTTTCATATTTGGTCAACTCATCTATTAGTTGGCGTGGGAAGAAAAGGTAAATTGAAACACATAAATAGGAAGGACGTTTGGGGAAGAATAAGAATAAGGCACACTCAGATACAGTCAAATGATTTGGACGGCAGAGGGAAGAATGTCAAGTGAGCCCTTTTTTGCCTTTTTAATTCTCTCTCTCACACACACACACCCCCCAGAAATTTCCACCTAGTGACCACTCAAGGAAAATAAAATATTAAAAGACCAACTTGCTCCCAGGTCCCGGTGCTTACCAAGGGTGTGGACTGCAGTCGTTTGTATCTGCAGAAAGATCAAAGAAATACGGAGTTAGGAGCAATGTCTCAACTGTTAAGAGCAGTTTAATGAAGCAAATCAGACAGAGGTGTGGTGGGCTGTCCTCTGACGGAGGACTGCACACAAAGACTGGCCAGCTATCTGTTGGCAATCCTCTGACTCTGGATTTCCTGCATCAGGCTGAGGACTGGACTAGATGGCCTACAAAACCTCCTTATAATTCAATTAAATCACAAAGCCTTGGCAAAATGGAAGGCTCCGGGTTTCTACTGTGACCTACAAGTCCCTTTCCAAACAGAGTGCACCTGGAGCTGCTGGTAGATCTGCAGGTGATTTGCAGGAGATCAACAAGGAGTTCCGCCCCTGAAATATTTATCAATAGCAACTAAAAGCCCTCTCCCCCACCCCCCGTTATATGGCTGAAACGGAGGAAGCTTGGCGGTAACCAGGAGCAGATTCGGGGGTAACCAGCAGAAGATTTTTGTATGGAAGGGCTGTGAGCTCGGTTCTGGCAGTCAAAACAAATTCCTGGGCTCAGCATTTTTTAATTCAAAATGTATGCCTTTCGCACCAGGCTCCGGTTGGTGCATCTTGGGATTGTAGTAAAGAACAGAGTAGATTCTGCAAGGCTGAAGTCTGCCCACCCCTGGTTTAACACACACAGACACAGGAAGTGGATTCCTGTAAACGAATCCTCTTCCTGAAGAAAAGTAACAGATTCAAAACCAGGTGGCTGCTAGGAAAAAAGGAGCGCCAACCCAAGCCACGGGGGGAGGCAGCAGTGTGAACAAGGTGATGTCTGTCTCCACTTATCTCATTTGCAACTTTCGCATACCCAGGCCAGAGCTCCATCCTACAATGTCATCATGAAAGCCAAATGGTTCAGGTCATACTAAAGCCCCACATCAAACAGCTTCCCCCTTCTGGTTTCAATCCCAAATCCCCGAGGGCAGCCAGGTGAGCCAGTTTTCTCGCCACCATCCCTTTGGAAGTGCTTGGGTACAGAAGGAGAGAGGAAAAAGGGCTTACTCTGAGTGCACGTCGGTCCTTCCCAGCCTTCTTTGCACACACACGTGAAAGAGTCTCCACTAACTACACACGTTCCGCCATTATGACAGGGGTTTGGTAGGCAGCTGCTGTTCCTTGCTGTAGCAGAAAGGAAGAAACAAACAAAAAGGGTTGCTGCCAAGTTCTGAGAAACGCATCACTAAAAACATGGCGAGAAGAGGTCACACGTGCGCGTGCATGCACACATACCAATGTTGCAAGTAGCTCCTTCCCAGCCCGCTGGACACATGCACTTGAAGGCATCGCCCTCATCGTAACATGTCCCTCCGTTATTGCACGTGGCTTCATCACACTGACTGTCACCTGCAGAAGGTGGAAACGGATCAGAACAGAACACAAATCAGAACAGGGATTTGTGATGGATGAGCTGCCCTTGACTTGACTTGAAATGGCTCAGGATCCCCAAGCTTTCCTGGCAAGCGTTCAGGAAAAGCTCAGTCTGTTTCCCAAGGGCGGTTACATGCATACCCCACCTCCCAGCTCATAATTTTACAACACGTGCGCCGACTGTGCTGCGTGTATGAGCACTGACCCTTGTCACCTGTAGTTTAGTTGGATACTGCAAGCCTGACTGCAGATGGTAGAGAATGCAGGCCTTGCAGTGTTATGGCTTAAGACCAGGGGTGGGGAACCTCTTTCAGCCCAATTCCATTTTGGAGAAGCTCTCGGGGGCCACATTCCAGTGGTGGGTAGGGCCACAGGCAAAAGGGGTGTGGCCTACCATATACAAAAATACCAGCATACCTCTCTATTTATTCGATTTGATTTGTACCCTACCTTTCTACAAGAAAAATGGAACTTAAAGCCATATTGTAGGTTACTCTCAGTAAGCATGTCAACCTTTTAGGATGGGGAAACAACAGCACAAAACCTGGGAGACTACCAAACAATTAGTGGTTGGGGGAAACGGGGGGCAGAGAGAATCAGAGGAAGGCCAGATTTGGCTTCCAAGCCAAAGGTTCCTCACCCCTAGTTTAGACATTTCATCAGTTTGTCTGTTCATGCAGGACTGGACTGCTTTGTAAAACTACACGCCCTTTTAAAGAAGCCCGCATCTGTCAATGAAATAACGAGATTAACACTGAAGAACTTTTGCAGTTGTGCTTATAAAGCAGCTAGCTTTGAGCTTTGAGCACCTGATCTGCTGAACACTGACAGCACTGGGAGGGGAGGAGAAATGGTACTCTCTGCAGAAAACAGCCAAGCATTCTGAGCTGGCCAAATTCATATACCAAATCAGGTAGCAGTCAGGGGGTACTCCTCAAAAATACTCACGTGAGTGGCAGGTTTTTCCTTTCCAGCCATTTTTACATTCACAGAAGAAATCATTGACCAAATCTCGACATGTCCCTCCGTTATGGCAAGGGTTTTTATTGCAGTCATTAATATCTGGAAGTAACAGGAGAGAAAGTGAGCTCCCCGCAAAAAATACTGCAGATGCTATAAATATTTAAAGCGTCTGCTTTATCTGGATGCATTTTCTATCCCTCTTTTTGACCTCTACTCCCAGGCCTGGATTATGTGCCTGAAGATCTTCATGCCACCACTGACGTTATTGTGTTTATTCTGCACTATACCCCACAATTCACTCCAGTTTTTCTTGCCAACGAACACCACTCTAGTTCCCTTGGAACAAATATACCCATTAAGCTGAAAGCAAAGGAGACCTTATTACATAATTATACTCTTTCCAGGCGAAAGGTTCAAAAAACCCTCCTCTGCTTTCTTGAGGCACAGCAGAGAGAAACATCTAAGGCAGCTATTCCAGAGATGGCAAATTCTGCATCGCGATCAGAACCATGGTCTCAAAATTTAATCAATGAGGGTGATAACACCAGGGAACCCACAAGTTAAAGGTTTCTACTGACAGAACCCGCTTATATCATCATCTTAAAATGTATTTTTGTTAAGACATGTTAGGATTTCAAATTTCCGTGCTATTTATTCAGCAGCACTCTGGCTAACAAGAGTTCTCCAGTTCTTAAGCTACCCACCCCCTTCTGGACTCAAAGAAGTCAAGGTTTAAGCACATGTTCACCAAACTTTTCAAGTAACATCAGTTATAACAGGGCAAAAATGTAGTTAGTGACTCTGGTACAAGGATAGCTAGCCACATTGAAGAGAGAGAAACGGACCGACCATGGCAAGCAAAAACGTTCTCATGAAAACTGGGGGGTTCAGAATACAGCTGCCTTCCTACACATGCAAACACAGATTAGCTTAAGGTATCTTTCTGCATACAGAACGTCTTCCTGCTCATGGAAGGCCTGTTTTCCACCTCATGCTATCCATGCACTAGTGATGTTCAGGCTGAGCTACTGTAATGCGCTGCCTTTGAAGAGAGTTCAGAAACTTCAGCTGGTGCAGAATGAGGTCGCCCGAGTTTTGGTGGGGGCGAGGCAATTCAATCACATAATGCCTATACTGCACCAGCTGCACTGCTTACCGGTGTGTTTCTGACCCTGATTCAAAGTGCTGGTTTTGACCTTTAAAGCCTTAAACAGTTTGGGACTGAGTTACTTGAAGGACCGCCTTCACCCATATCAGCCTGCCCCCACTTTAAGATCAGAAATAGAAGCCCTTCTCATTTGTCCACCTGTGAGAGAAGTTCGGTGGGTGACCACTTGAGAGGGCCTTCTCTGTAGGGGCCCCACACCTTTGGAACAAATTACCATCGGAGGTCCGCCATGCTCCATCACTGCAGGCCTTTAAGGCTGCCTTGAAAACATTATTTTACCATGGCCTTCTCTTGATATGACTGCTGTTGTTGCTGTTACTGCCGTTGTTGTTGCTGCTGGTTTTACTGTTGCTTTTATTGGTATTTTCCTGTCTTTATGTTTTTAATATTTTAACCGTTTGTTTGTATTTTATTGCTGTAAGCTGCCTTGGGAGGGCTTCTGCCCTGAAATGCAGCCAAGAAATATTTTAAATAATAAATAAATAAATAAATAAATAAATAAAAAATGGTTCAAGGAAAGAAAAATGAAATCCAGTTATTTTCCACTTGTGCAATAGCTTGGGACATGCGGTTTGTAAGGCCTGCCTTACAAAGGACTCTGGCACCCTAGGAAAACTACGTTTCCTAGGGTCTCTGGTGCCTGAGACACTGCCATAGCCACCTACCAGGGACAGAATGGAGACCTCCAGCATTACTCTGCTGCCTGGCCTAACAGCAGCACCAAACAGAAAGGAAGAGGCAAAGCAGACTATAAGAGGTCATGGGAGGTGGTCGGACTTCGATTTTGTTAAAAGGGAGCCCTTCAGTTTACCAATTCCAATTCCAAATTGAGGTTATGGGATGTGTGTGTGTGCATGCGGGGGGGGAGGGACGACAGTTCACCCCTCACTGACATAGTATGAGAGCACAACACTCCTGCAGCTTCCAGTGTTGCATGGACAGCAAAATCGGCAAGTCTAGTAGTCTGGCTTCTGGTCTAAAAACTAAGCAGAGATCGATCAGGACCGGTCTTCCTTAATAAAGATGGTCATTATGCCTTAAGGAGATCTGTTTTTCTGGTGGACGATGCTTCAGGACTGAGCCATTGAAAGGTAGCGAACTGCAAATCCTCCCAAGAACAGCAAACCACCACCCCTTTCTTGTAGGCAGGTTTGCAACAACTGCCCTTCAGCGGGAGAAAGAGGATCTGCTTACTGGCTTCACAGAAGGTGCCCTCCCATCCGTCGCTGCAAATGCATTTGTAGGAGTTGATGCCATCAATGCACGTGCCACCATTTTTACATGGGTTGCTCTCACAATCATTGATGTCTGTGAGAAAATGAAAAAGATTACATTTGTCAATGAAAGGTGCTTAAAAACCAGATGGGGAAAGGAGGGGAGCTCCTCTAGGTTAAGGTGTATAGTTTCCCCTCACCAATTTATTTCTACCTATATATGCCAAAGAAAGAGAACAGTATACGAACAGAGGATCCATCTAACCCGGTATTGATGATGCCAACTGGCAGTTAGCAGCCTGGCTAATCCAAGATCTTTTAACTAGAGATGCCAAAGATGGAACCCGATTCATTGCATGCGCTCTAGCGTAACACTCAGCACTTCCCTAAAAGATGTAAAGTAGGAGGACTAGGCTAATAAAAGCCAGCTTACTTTTGATATCTCAGTATGTTTTAAACATTCTTTAAAGACAGGTCATAAAAAATCCCAACACAAATTTGCAGTACACTACCAGAGGCTTTTGTACACATCACCAACTTACAATTTCAGTTTATAGAAGGTTACACATTCAAGGGCAGGGGCCTCTTAAAATGAACTTCCCTGAGGGCAAGAGAACTCCAATCTTAATTCACTCCAAGAGGAGGAAAGAGCTCAGGGTGGAATCCAGAAGCCTCCTTGTGAATGAGAGTCAAACCCCTTGCTCCCAAGGACAAATAGGCTGTTATTCCCAAGGTATTTACACAGGCAGCTATAAACTCAGGTTTCAATCAAAGGGGCAGGGAAAGTCATCTTCAAACCTTACTTTCATGACAGTAGGTGCCGGTGAAGCCTTTGTTACATTCGCAAGTGAACTTGCCTCCCGCTTCGCTCTTGCACTTGCCATGTGGGCCACAGACATTGGAAGAGATGTAGCGAACCCCTTCTGGCGTGCTATTGGAAGCCACTGCGACAGTGCAGCTGTCAATGACTGCAGAAGGAAGGAGACATGCATGCCAAGGAAGCCTTCGCTGTTCTCATAAAGATGCCCTCAACATGCCATTCCCAACCTCCTGTGAGTAAGCGCTCCCTCCCTCCTGTAAAACAGCCTTTCCCAACTTGGCGTCCTCCAGATGTTTCAGACGACAACTCCTTCTGTTCCAGCCACTGTTCACTCTCGCTTCAGCTGATGGGAATTGTAGTCCAAAACACCTGGAGGACACCAGGTTGGGATACACTGCTTCACAAGAAGCCTTTGGAACACCTTGAGTTTTCTAAGCACTCATAACCCTCAAGGAGAGAGCTGGCTTGTACCAGAGGCAGTGCCAAGATGCCACAACTACACCATGTTGTGGACAAACAATGTGGAGACTCCACGCTGAGCCACATCTTTAAGGCTTAGAACAGCCTTCCCCAGCCTGAATATTTGGGGCTACCACCCCCATCGCCTCTGATCATTGGCTGGGGCTGGCAGGAGTTGCCGTCCAAAACGTTTGGAAGACACCAGGTCTGGGAAGGCTGGCTTAGAAAGTCTTTGGCTTATGAAGGCCACACGCACAGGAAGGCTCCCTTTGCAGCTCAAAATCCAATGCTCAAAATAGGCTGTTGCGACTAAGAACAATAGTTTCGGTTTCTGTGCTACAGAGCGAGGTGTAGGGCAGCTGGGAAGACAGGAAGCAGCCTTTCAAGACAGGAAGCAGCCTTTCAACGAGTCAGACCATCGGGCTGTCTAGCTCAGTATTACCTAGGGATGTTAGAGAATTCTACCATGGACTCCAATGAGGCCGGATTCTTAAGAATCCCCCCCCCCCCAGCCCATGGCAGAATGGAGCAGTCCTCCCCGCCACCCCGTGAAATTTTCCCGGGACAGACCCTACCTGGCATCATCCGGTCCTGTCCATCCGCTGCCCCTGTCTGCAGCCACCATTTGCATCCCTGCATTAGCCGTGGTAGGCTACGTAAGTATATACGTAGCCTATCACAGCTAACGCAGGGACGCAAATGGCGCCTGCTACGCCGGACACCATTTGCAGCCGCAGTCTGGCAGCGGATGGAAGTCCGGCTGCAGGCGGGCCCGGCCAGCAGCTCTGCGGACTCGCCACCAAGCGGAGCCGGCCAGGGAGGATTCCGGGGGGAGGGACGGATGGCCTCCCCCCCCCCCCCAGCGGACACCCCACCCAGAATGGAGTAAGTAATCCACCCATCCCTACCTACACTGACCAGCAAACGTTCTCCAGGGTTTGAAACTGGGGCCTTTCCCAGACTGAACCCAGGACGTTCTGCGTGGAAAGCACGGGCTCGAGCCCTCTCGCTGAGCGCGTGAGCCACGACTAAGCTATGCAGCAAAGACAGTCCGGCAAGCTGCCAAATGTAAAGTGTACCTTCACAAGGAGTAGAGCGGCAGTGATCCTTGAGGTGTGAACAGTTCTTCCCTTCATAGTCTTCAGGACAATTGCTGCAGAAGTAATCGTTCTCATAATTGAAGCACTGGGCCCCATTCTGGCATGGGTTGGGTTCGCAATAATCTATGTCCAACTGTAAGTGGTGATGGAGAGAGGAAAGGGGAAGACAGAACAGAGAGACTGGCTAAGACAAAGGGTTTATTTATTACTCTTCCCACTGCCACAGGCAGGAAACACTATGGAAAGTGACCTTTTTATCGGCTGCCTCAATTACATGTGTACAACATACACAATGCAACAGTCGCCAACCTCACTAAAACAAAGGTTATCAAGCAGCATGCAGAACTTCTAACATGCAGAGTTCTTGCAATTTTAAGCATACAAACCCTGAACAAGTCATGGATTTCCTCACCCCACAGCATTTTTTTTTTTAAAGGTGTCTCAGCTTGCTGAATACTGGTATTCAGCACACCGGTCCAGAGACTGTGCAGCTAGGCGCTCTTATCTGGAGCTTGCGTTTCACTGGCCCTTACCTGACAGACATTTCCTGAGAATCCAGCAGGGCAGAGACATTGGAATCCATTGATTTCGTCTTGGCAATGACCCCCATTCAAACAAGGGTTGCTTGCACATTCATTGATGTCTCTCTCGCACTGTTCCCCTGCATAGCCAGGTGGGCAGACGCACCGATAACCATTAACCAAGTCCTGAAAGAGGAGTTAAGGAAATGTGTTCATGGAGGCTTATTCAAAGTGCTTCATCTATATGGAGCTTTTACATACATACTGTGCAGTGCAGCCTTGCCCAACTCAGTGCCCTCTGGATGGGTTGGACAACTCCCAGAATCCCCCAGCCAGCTCTGGCTGGGGGATTCTGGGAGCTCCTGTCCAACCCATCTGGAGGGCACTGAGCTGGGGAAGGCTGGTATAGTGGATAAGAGTCCTGACTTAGATGGGGAGGACTTGGGTTCACAGGAATATATACTGAGTCAGACCCGTGGTCATCTAGCCCGCTATCGTCAACACTGGCTGGCAGCAGCTCTCCAGGGTTTCAGGCAGGAGTTTCCCCAGCCCTACCTGGTGATGCCGGGATCGAACCTGGGACATTCTGCATGCAAAGAGGGGCTCTACCACTGAGCCACGGATGGCCCTTCTGTTCAAAGCCCCAACTGGAGCCAAACAATACAGGATGGGGGCAGCCACGTTTGTTTATTCATGCCTCCGTCCCATTCACATATAAAGCAGAGGGGTGGCTTGATACTTACAGAAAAAGTGGCACACAGGTGATGGGAGCTCTAGCTCCCACCCCCCTGCCTTACTTCCACACACTCTGTAGCTTTGAGCACTTTTATCCCAGCCCGCTACACTTCCAGTATTGGAGCTGGGCTGGGAAAAAAGTGTCTGGGGTGACAGAAAGATGCAAAGCAGGGGAAGGCACAGCCCCCTCACCTGCGTGTCTCTCCACAGTGAAAGAGACTCCCTACTACGTGTGCAACTGACAAAATGTGGCTGCCCTCATGATACCTAGTTTGATCCTCGCCCATGAAGCAAACTGGATGGCGCTGGTAAGCTACCCTCCTTTCAGCCTAGCCTACTTCACTAGCCTGAGGGGAGGATCACACTGGGGGTGGAGCAGGGGGAAGTCTGGTCACCTTGGAGGAAGGGTGAGATAAACATGGAATACGTTATGGTAAGAATGTACATTCTTTCCAAGAAGCAACACCTGGTGTTATCAAATTAATCTCTCCCTCTCTCTCTCTCTCTCTCTCTCTCTCGTGCAAAATATTTTAGAAATCCCCCAACAATGCTGTAAGGGAGATCACTATTAACCACCATTTTCCACTTGGGAAATCGAGGGGGGGACCCCTAACTATGGAAGCTATCTAGTAATAAAATAAGCTTCTACTGTAGGGGGAAGAAAGAGAGAAGATTGTGAAATGGCATCCTTTGGAGATTTTGAAGGAAAATTTGGATAGAAATCTGTCTGGGATGCCTTGGGCCTCTGCTGCAGGACGGGCTTGAAGAACCTTTCTGAATTCCACTAATGAACCGTCCCCAATCTGCTCTTCTTGGACTAATGTGCAGATCAGATCTAAGTTATCCAACCAGCTTTCACACTTCCCCAATGTTCTGATATAGTTCTCAGCTCAAAAAGAGTTTCAAAATGCCTGTTTTGATAGAAAGTACATAGAAATGTGGATTTAAATAAGACTTTTTGTGAGGATTTCCCCCCAAGCAAAATGCAGAAATGGGATGGAACCAACAAAGCGTCACAAAGCAGAAACAGACTGAGTTGCCCATCCCTACTTGCGGCACTATTTTCTTAAGAACATGGTACTGAAGCCACATCCCACATAACTAGAAATGACTTACCCTGCAAGTCCCTCCATTCTGACATTGTCCAGTACAGTCATCAATATCTACAATTAAAAAATTCAAAAAAAATCACAGTTAGCAAGCCTACAGAAGCCAGCACACACTGAAATCCAAGAGGAGGAATTCAAGTGGCTCCGTAACTCTAGCTAGATAAACCCTTTGTCGGGTTTCCTGCATGCTTTCCTCCAGATAAGGTTATTATAATGGGTGGGAACCTTCAGCAATTCTTCCAGTGGAGTTAAGTTGAAACTTCACATCATTGTTTCAAGTCACCTTATCTCAATATAGCCATGCTGTGGACTAATGGCTTCGATAAAATTGCTTCTTATTCATGCCAGACTGACTACTCCCTTTCTAAAAACATCAGCTGCCCCTCACCCTCTGCCCTTGGTCCTTTCCTTGCTGGCTAATACCAAAGGCTATGCCTCAAATTCAGTGTTGGCTGTAACGCAGAGTGACACTTTGCCTCAAGAAACCCAAGAAGTCAGAGTTACACAGAGTCAGTCCACAAAAGCTTATGCCATAATAAAGTTGCTAGGCTGAACACCACAAGATTCTCTGTTGTTTTTGCTGCAACAGACTAACATGCCTATTCCTCTGGAAATGCACACAGTTATTTATATTATAAATCCAGTTATATATATATTATAAATTCCAAACCCTTTTGGGTCAGTGGGCACTTTTGGAATTTTGAGGGAGTGTTGTGGGTGCTCTCACAAAATGGCTGCCATGGGGGGGGCACCTTGCCCATTCATAAAGTGGCTGCATTTCCCAGAAAGCAAAATGGTGAGACTAAAGGAAAAGTAACTTGCCCAAGAACCTAAATACAAGGCACAGGTGGGGTCTGACCTCCAAAACACAAAACCACTCTTCTGAACCCAAATAAAGATGGTACCAGAGGACGGCACTTTGCTTTGCAGCATGCATGCCACCCGCCTGGTTAAGAACAAAATGAAGTTCCAAAAAATATGAAGAAATAATTTAAAATCAGGAGGGAGAGGGCACCTGGCAAGCACCAAGGAAGATGTCCATGGGCACATCAGAGCTCACAGGCACCATATTGGGAGACCCCAGTTATGTATTAGCATTTTTATACACACACTTACTCATATCACAATTCTGGCCAGTCCAGCCAGCAATGCAGTCGCAATAGTAGCTGCCAATCAGGTTCCTGCAGGAATTGGCATTGAGACAAGGTTTACCCTCACATTCATCCGCATCTGAAAAGAGATGTTGAATTGCCCACGTTAAGCAGTTGATACAGCAAGCGGGGAACCCTCTCTTGTTTTCACACCAATCACCACACACTGATTAAAGACCAATGGATTTTTAAAGCTTGCAGGAGTGGGTTAGACTCAAAAAAGAAAAAAGCCATGTTACTCGTTGCTGAAAGACCTTCTGATTTCGCCCCAATTACGACGTTCCGGCGGCACTGAGTCACTGGCCTCAATAATTCAGAGCAACTTTTTTTTTTGAAAAAAGGAAGGGGGTGGCGGAGAAGCGAGATGGAGAATGTCAGAACAGCGGAGCATCCCTGGTCACTAGGTTTAATCAGGTGCACTAACATGGAAGGCCTGTTCTTCATGAGATCAACCACAGCTTGGAATGTAGCTGTGAATCGCCTAGTCCGAAGGAGTTAATGTGACGGGAGAGATGGAGCTAGTTTCCCACGAGTCTGAACGGGGAGGAAAAGGAGGTGGGAGAGGCAGCAAAAGCACACAGTGGCTTAAGGAGAAATGCCAGTATTAGGCTCTGAAATACTCATCACAGCTGACAATATGAAGATAAGGAAGTTGCTTCTGAGTTAAAGGGGCCAGTTCTCATATTACCTGGGAGAGGGAGTGGGGAACGGTTATGCCTGTCTTGTGTCCATAGATTGTGGGAAGGCCCCACTCCTCTTTCTGTTTTCGAGGCAGGTAAGGACGCTTCCAGATTATCAGACCTATGCTCTTCTCTGACAAGAGCCACCTTCTCTGCACAATGCATCCTGATCACATGGAGAATCTGTTGTGTCATGTGACTCAGGTACTGCCTCCTGGAAGCTGTTTCTATAACTGCAGCAGTGGGCGGTGGGATGGGGAGGAGGAGGAGGAAACCCACAGTCCACCGCAAGAGCAGATACAGCTTCCAGAACACAGCAGCGGCAGTCGTGGAAAGGTCCTCTGCGTAACTGCTTCCAGGGGGACAGTCAGGCCGTACCGCAGGAGGAGAAATTTGGAAGTGTCTGAACTGTCCCACAGATGCAACATATACAACTTTACCCCTATTACATTGCCCAAATTCAAGAGCCACCCGTAGAGAGCACTTCTATGATTTTGACATATGGTGAGAAAAGGTCCTGAAACACCTATTCCTTACGTATCACAGGTTTGTCCCCCTACTAAACATGGTTACCTGCAGAAAACATAATCCCCTGGTTCCATATATACCAGTTTTCCCCAACCCGGTGCCCTCCAGCTGTGTTGGACTACAACTCCCATCATCCTTAGCAAGCATGGCCAACGGTCAAGAATGCTGGGATATCTGGAAGGCACCAGGTTGGGGAAGGCTGCTACGGCTGTTGCAACTCAGAAGTAGTATCCAATGTTAGTCCTACCTGGAATACACTGAAATGAATGGGACTTAGGTTAGTAGTGACTAACTTCAACCCCATTCTTTTCAATGGGGGTTACTCTAGGTAGGACGAACACTGGATACTTCCCAGAATGTTTTTATCCATGCATATACTATCAAGCTGGGGAAGGCTGAGCTACAGCATGGGTCCAAAATGTCTACATTGGGGCAGGTTCTTCAAGCGCCAGCATCGGCAGGGCTCATCTTACTGGACTAGCTGTAGCTGCCCATTTGATCTGAACATGGATGTCCCTCACAGTGAAGCATGCAGCTAGAGCCTCTACTGGCAAATCCTCCCAACTGCTTATTTTCTTTTCCACAAATACCAACAGCCTACACTTACCTATCTGACATGTTTTGCCAGTCCACTGACGTGGGCAAATACATTTAAACCCATCAACTAGATCCTGGCAAGTCCCTCCATGGCCACAGGGGTTGGGAGAACAGTCATCGATATCTACCAAGAGAGACTGAGCTTTAATACAGACAAGTCAACATACTAGCAGGCTGCGCAGATCTTTGTCATGAGGCATGTTACATCCAGAAGGAGAGGTTCTGGTTTTCTACCAGTCGTGGCCTCAAGTATTTATCCCTCCCCTCCCTCCCCCCCTCCCACTCCACACACCCCACCTGCCGGCCTCTGTGAGGCTGATATCCCTGAACATAAGCAGGCATTTTGATTTGAAAGACTTTCAAGCACTCAACGTTCAAACAGATAAGAGTTTCACAAGTGAGTAGCCTTTGGAGAAAAAGGCCAGCCTGGGAAATTTCACATTGTCCCTCATCCCCACCGACAGTGAAAATCCCACTCATGAATATTCAGAAAGAAGTGTTCATGTTCTACCGATTACAGGGTGGCTGAGCCTCATGGGATGGTGTTGGTTACAAATGTACACAAATGAACTTGTTTAGGGTTGGGCCCAGTTCAAAACTGGGCCCAAGAGAAACTCCTGCCACCAGCCCATGCTGTCACAAACACTCCTGTTCCCAAACCTACCAAAAGCTGTTGAGGGCATATATGGTGACAACACAACATCCCCAGGGTTGCCACAAAGGCCTCTCCCAACGTTTCGGGTTTGGGAAAGGGAATGGCTGCACCAGGGAGGCCCACAGGCAGTGCCTATCCTGAACCAGACCCAGATTTTAGCAGAGCTTGAGCCAGATTCAGAATATGTCTGGAAGTTTGTTTCCAGCCCCCTAATTCCTGTAGAAGTAGCTCCAGTGGCAACACTAGTCAGCACAAGGAACTCCAAATGGCTCCATCCACTCTGTATTTAATCTTTAAGCCTGACAGCCTTTGAATGATGCAGCTGGCATCAAATAAGATCAATAAACAAGTGCTGACAATGGGTTCTATCCAAGGGTAGTCCTGAGTAGATCCACTGAAGCTGATGGGACTTCAGTTATGACTAACTGAAGTCCTATTCCTTTCAGTAGGTCTAGTCTAAGCAGGACTAACATTGGATACAACCCAATGTTGAGCCACAGGTTTCCAATCCTAAAGATGTTTTTTCAGCATCTGTTTTTCATCTGTGTAGCACCTATGTAGATATAGGGAATTAGGGCACAATCCTATGCATGTTTGGGCAGAAATAAGTCCTACAACTCCCTGCATACCCCAGCCACCATGGCTGGCTGGGGAATGCTGGAAGTTGTAGGCCTTTTTCCTGTCTAAACATGCATAGGATTGCACCCTTAGCGATAAAACTCAAGAGTGACCTGAAAGGATAAATTATACAAGCCTGAAGAGCACTGTCCATTTTAAAGAGGGTCACACAGAACTACAGATTATAGCGGCAAGATGGAGGTGTAGTGTATTGGGATTATAAAGTATCTGAACACCCAGTGCGCGAAACAGAGAGTTCAGACATAGCAGAAAGCTGTACTGCATTTCTGGCAGGCAGGCACTCCCAAAATATCAGACAGTGGTGGCCATCACAAGCCACTGGAAAATTTGCATGGCACTCAAGGACCGTGTAGTTTGGCTCAGAGAGGTTTAAAGTTTAGCGTTAAATTGGAAATGCTAGTTAACTTACTAAGTGTGCATGTCGGAGCTGCCCAACCTGGAGCACAGACACACTCAAATCCTGTAGAGGTTTCAAGGCAGCTTCCTCCATTGTGGCAAGGATCCGAAAGACAGGCATGTTCCGCTGCAGCAAGAACAGAACCCTCTTCAGCTTAGCCGAGGCCAGCAACACGCACAACCACCTCATCGCTTGGTTATACTCCCGGCATCGTTCAGCTCCTAGCTCTGGGCTTTGATCAGGCAGCAGACGTACCACTGTGCCTAACTCAACAGACAGCTGCTCAATTTACATCGGAAACAGCTATTGCGCACTAAGCCACCTGACCAACAATCGCATCATGCCTGATGAAGGCAGAGCGACCACCTCTCTTACTAACTGTGTTATTCCCCCCTTGGTACTAACTTTAAGAGGTAAAGCGTTACCTGGAGCACGAAATGCCCGCCATTCACGCAAGCATTTCTGTAATCAAGTACACTTCTCACACTAAATATGGGAGGCACAGCCAAAGACACACAGGATTGGCGCCAATGTTAGTCTAAGTCAAGTCCCATTCATTTCAATGGGTCTACTCCAAGTAAGACTAACACTGGATACAACCCAGACAGAGCTCATTTTCCCCCAGTTCTCTCTCTCTCTCTCACACACACACACACACACACACACTCACTCTTCAGGTATTACACCCCAAGGCTTTCTCCCTCTCCCCAAAATATACTGGTCAGATGCAACATTCTAGCAAGTAATTGTTGCAACCGACTTCCTCTAGCAAATGTTTTTGCTCTCTCCTATCTCCCACATTATGTCTGGCATATCCCAGGGTGTGCAGCCAAAGAACACAATACTTGTACTCACTGGTAAAACTAGCAACTGGGTGACTCCTTACCAATTTCGCAGTTCTGTCCCGAGTAGCCCTCTGGGCAGGAACACTGATATTTGTCAGGCCCGGTGTTGCTGCACGTACCTCCGTTCAAACAAGGCGGGTGAGTCCCGCAATAGTTGAGATCTGCAAGGGACCAGCACAAGTCCGAAAATGAGCAAGAGGCTGCATTGCAGGCATTCTATACTCTCTGCAGGACGGTTCTCTCACTCTGCACAACAAGCCGCCTGCAGGCTTAGAACCAAGACATGGAAGCATAGCCGATGTACAGAAGGACAGAATGTTTCCCGGGACAGCCTCTACACACTGCTCCAGCACCCCCCCCCCCAATTTAGCAGCATTTCAAGTCTCATGTTGGCTCCCTGTTGGGTTCAATGTACCTTTATTGCAGAACTGGCCACCCCAGTTGGTTTCGCAGAGGCATTGCCATGGTTCATTGCAAGTGCCATGGACACAGCCTGGGTGTGGAATGCATTTGTCACAGTACTGCCCTTGCCATCCATACTGACACCTTCAAAGAAAACAAAGAGCTTGGAATTATTTTCTCAAAAAACAAAAAATAAAGGAGCAGCGGCTAAGAAACCCCCACGTTTTGTTCTGAGGTTTTAAAGGGCATTATTTCAAGGGAAGACTGGGTGGTTTATTGTAAACAAACAGTTTTTAAAAACAACGGAGGTCTCTAAAGGCAGCCTTCTCACAAAAGAATAACTGTTCTGGGATGCCCAGTGGGGTGTCACTGAAGACAATATTACGCTATTCTCAAGCTCATACAAATGGAGGGAAGGAGAGTGGGTGGGTGCACACCATAGATCAATCTTTGGGCTTTGACAAATGGATTATAAAGGGTGGGGGAGAGAGAAAGGAGGAACAACAATTCTCCAAGGATCCTCATGAATACTAGGGTTTGCAGGACGCTTTAGCAGAAAGACAAACAACCCAAGCAGTAGGGAGCAGCCAGCCAAGTAGAGTTTCCCTTGCACAGCACCTCAACCCGCTAGCAAACTGCTCTTCTCTGGGCAACAGGGGTCACATGTTAGACTTAGGAGAAAAGGAAACCACTTTTTTCAAGATAGATATTAATCTGTGGCAGCAGTCATAGGATAGTGAAAGGATGCTGAGGTTTCCATTTCGATAACATATGGCTGCATATATGTTTACAAAACTAGGTGTTTGCTTAATTTGTTTTTAAACCAACATTTTCTCCTCCAGATATAGTTGGGCACAGCGAATCCAGACACAAGACGACTTTCTCTAAAGTTGGGCTCAAGCGCTTCTGTACGTTTTAAAGTATTACTTTAGCTCAAGAAACCAGTTTGATGTAACAACAAAGCAAGCAAGGGTAATCCATTTTCCAAAAAAAGACCTCACACGCAACAAAACACAACACAAACATGTGGCATGAAGAGAAACCTCCGGTTTGAGTACTTTCCACGCTGGGCCATTTTGTTTTTAAAATATTGTTATCGGAGAAAAAAAACGAGAAAAGGTGGAAAGCATGAAATCGTGGGTTAACTGGAAGTTCATTTCATTGTGGAGACCTGAGAAGGTGCAATCAGCAGAAATTACTCACTAAGTTATCAAAATAAACCTTTTCCAGCCATGGCAGTTAAGGCTTTCAATTTTCAAAGAGCTACTTTGCCCAGCAAATCCTTGTCATGGGAAAAAACGATAGAGATCTTTCCAAGGGCTAAGCACTCACAGCAAGCAAGGAGTACGTTTAACTCTCATTCTTAAAAAAAGGAAAAAAGGAAAGCTTCAGATGACAAACCACTCCCCGCATTATTCTTTTAAGAGCAGCTTTGAGGGAAGAGACCTGTGCAAAGCCTCTAGGTGGCTTGATGCATTCGATAAACAGAAAGGTAGCAAAGATTCCAAGCCCAAGCGGTGGAGCCTTCCCACATCAGAGGAAACAGAGCTCCCCTTTTCAATGCAGAGGACACAAAGGGGGTAAAATGAGGGATTCCATTCTTGGTCCCGCAAACTTCCACTGAACTCTGCCTGCATTTACTTGTTTCCAAACAAAAGCTTACAGAACAGACAAATGGAGCCTTTGCAGTACACACTGCTCAGAGATAGAAGAGCAAAACCTCTGAAAGAAAGAAAGAAAGAAAGAAAGAAAGAAAGAAAGAAAGAAAGAAACTAACTAACTAACTAACTTACTAAAAACCCTGACTTTTACTTTGTAATGTTAGGCACAGCCCATCTTGATAGGTCAGTTCCAAAAGCAAGCCATGGACAGTTCCAGAAAACCTAAGCCGCGCTAATTTTAGCAGAAGAATTTATTAATTATTTCCACATTGAAAACATACACCATCATATTCTCACGTGAAACAGCCTGGCTTACAAACAGCCACATGGATCCATTTCATTTTATTAAAGGAGCTCTTTTGCTCCAAGTTGCTTCCAAAATGAACGAGAGAGAGAGAGAGAGAGAGAGAGAGAGAGAGAGAGTTAGAGAGTTCTATGCATTATTGTTTCAGTTCTTAGAGCAGCTTTGCCCAGTGTTTTATTTTTAAACTGTTGCATTTGTAACATAACAGACCATGAGTCATCCCAACTTAATGGAAAAAGAATTATAATCTTGTTTCTCAGAGTCCAAGAAGATAATTGAGGCTGGGGTATCAGGAAGGACAGCTACACTGCTGGAGAACTATGCAAAAGAAGTGTGGGAAAGTTGCACCTTAAGTAAATAAGGGCAGTAGTGCATGTCTGGGCAGTGAGTGGGAGGCGAGAGACAGAGTAAGGCTTGAACTCTAGAAACAAAGCCTGTTGTTCTGGCTAGAGAAGAATGCGGGCAAACCCCGTAAGGCCCTTTTCGCTGGATGACAGAAGCACAAATCTTTTGTAGGCACCTCTTGGTATCCAGCCCAGCCAAAATGGGGCAAAGAAATACAACAGCCTGATCTAGGGTGATGCTGGAAAGGTGGGCAAAGCAACAACAAAAAACCCACCCTCAATTTTCTTGTCCCATTTTTATACCACCCCCGTCTAGGGGCTGGTGCATATGCTATCAAGGGCGAGGGAGAAGCTAACCCAGTTTGTTACCAAGCAAGGAAAGGGCAGAGACACAGCCAGTCTGAGCTCCTTGACTACACTAAATGTACGTGACAGAGCACAGCGTATGAAGTAACTTGGCTCATGTACATAAGAACGTAAGAAGAGCCCTGCTGATCAGACCGAGGGCCCATCTAGTCCAGCATTCTGTTCACACAGCGGCCAACCAGCTGCCCACAGGAAACCCACAAGGAGGGCACGAGTGCCACAGCACCCTCCCGCCCATGTACTACATGTACACTACAGCATATGGTATGCTCTGTAGTGTACTGCATGTACACTACAGAGCACAGCACATGCTGTAAGTTTGCATCCCATCACAGCACACAATCAGACATGTATATAAAACCACACAAGGAGAGACCACAAGTCAGATATGGGGCGGTCTGACCTCAGCTCGTGTACATTTAATGCTCACAAGGGAGACATTTGGTGGTGGGCAACAGGGAAAAAGGGCACTCTGCACAAGAAGGGGGCACTTCTGCACATAACAGCCTGGACTTCTGACACACATGGGAACTCAAGCACATTCCCAACACTTCTCCTCCTAGAGCTTTTATAGCCACCCTGCCTCCAGGCACCAGACAGACATAAAGCCCAGCAGCAAACTCCACTCCAACAACTGGAGATGCCAGAACAGAGCACCCCATACAGATTAGCTGGGGGGGGGGGACACTGTCCTGCAGAGGTGGGGCAGAAGGTAGATCTCCAGATGCTTGGGACCTCAACTCCCTGAAGCCCCTGCCAGCATGGCCAATGGGCAGGAATGCTGGGAGTTGAAGTCCAAAACATCTGGCGATCCACTTAATGCCCACTCCTGCTGTATTGTATAAATGCTGTGGCCACCTTCCATGGACCCCCCCCCCCGCCTACCCTCCCTCTGTGATATGTGAATACTGTGTATTACCTGAACTGTATTGCTCCAACACAATGTCTGCCTGGTCCCCGGCCCCCCAGCAAGGAACAGTATCACCTACACGCAGGGGTGGCACTCATCCCCAAACACAGGGAAGGTTCCTGATGGCAAAAGCAAGGCCCTCCTCTCCGACCACTGCCGGCCAACACTCATGAGCACTTTGGCCTTGCAGGTTCACAGGCTGGATGTGTGGGGCCCCCACAGTGTTTCATTACGGCCCTCAAAGGGGAGGTGCACTCACACCTGCCAAAACACTAACACTGGCTGGGCATCCAGGTGGTACCACTGGCTTGCTTCTCCAAGGACCAGCTGCTCCAGCTGCTGACCACTGCTCATTATGCCCCCCTCCTCTGCTCTCCACAGGCCACTCTCCAACAGGTACAGGATCCACCCCACACCCCATCCCATGCTGACCATGATGGAGGCTTGCCCCAGGACCAGCTGCCATGACCAGAGGCTCCCGGCTGTTCCTCCCTGAGATTAACTTGCTTGTTCCTGTACCCTTGCAAGCTCCATGACAGACAGCTATGCAACGGGTGAGGATGTTCCTGGCATGGAGCAGGTGCTATAAGGCAGGGGTGGGCAGAAGGTAGATCTCCAGTTGTTTTGGACTTCAATTCCCAGAAGCCCCCGCCAGCGTGGCCAAAGATTAGGAATGCTGGGGGCTGAAGCCCAAAACGTCTGGAGATCTACCTTCAGCCCACCCCTGCCGTAAGGGATGTTGCACTTCTCACCCTCCTGTCTGTCAAGCCACTGTCCAATGCCAGGTCAAGCCAAATATTTTATTGCATATGACTAGTTGCCATCCCAATGCACAGGAGCCCTACGGAGGTGACTGGTTGGCAGCTTCACACACATTTTTCCCTTTCAGGATCTCCTCCGCCCTGGACACATTGCCACAGGTACTGTCTCTTTGCTGCTAGGGTGTTGTGATAGGGATTCCTTTCCTGTACCGTAGTAGGATCTGGCTTCAGGATGGGATGGGGGGGGGAGCTTGATGGGCCCAGGGGCCACGGCCCCTCCTCTCTCTGCTCACTGGACCACCCTGGATTGTGAAAGGGCAGGTCTCTCAGGGTGCATAGGTGGCTGCAGCTGCTACTGCCGGGGTATATGAGGCAGCCGGTTAGGGAGCGAGGGGAGGGGAGGGCATTCAGATCTGTTGAAATGCCACCCGGCGGGGCTGGACTACAAGGCAACATAGAGGAGGAGAGGAGTGGTCGTATTGGTTGCCAGGGAGAGGGCCAGAACAGTTGTTTGACTCACGCAGGAAACAGGCTGCTGGCCCCTGCAGTGCTCGGCCTAACTGACCCAGATGTGCCTGGATGGGGGGGGGGGCTCCCGCACTTTCATAACGTGGAGCTGTATCCTGGATTCAAGCCTTGCCCCCATGCATGTCAATCATAAGCTGTTCCCCCAGGCCAGGGCTCCTCTAGAAGTCCCTGGGTTTCTGGCATCTATGGCTGGATCTTGGGGCCAGGAAGATAAATGCTCCATGATACATCCAACTCCTGTGGCTGAGTGGGTGGGGAACTGCTCTGTTTGCAGTGTGGGGTCAGGTCCTGGGAGCTCCCTCTGACATTACTTACTGTTTTGTTCTCAGGCATGCAAAATGTGTGTGTGTGGGGGGGGCATTTTCCCCCTTGGTGAGGCTCGAACTCCCATGCCCTACACAAGGGGCGTCGAACCTCTTTCAGCCTGAGGGTAGAAATCCATTTTGGAGGAGTCTTGGAAACCACTTACACAGGGGGTGGGGTGCTGAAGGCACAACAGGGCTGGGTCAAAAAACACCAGTGCATTTTAGCTTAGAGCTCTTATTGCCAGCAACTAAGTCTAAGGAGAGGCATTTCAGAGCTGACAGAGGATGGTGTTGCCATCAGTCTGTGTCTCCCCTTGTTGCCTGAGAGAGACAGACAGAATTTATGCCAGTTCCAGAAAAAAGATGCAGCCCTAAAAGCAAAGATCACACGCCCTGACGTTCAACAAACCTACCCTGATGCAAAAGTGAACACAAAACTTCCTAATATTAGAAATATTGGAGTAACAAGCCGTGATACTTGGCTTTCCAAGGGAAACACTTATATTGCTTGGCTATACACACAAGCTGTCCATCCCCCCCTTGTCTGCTTGCCAGAATGGAAGAGAGACTTCAAAGAACAACAGCGATTCTATGCCTTCATCAGTATCTACGGACAAGATTCCATCCCCGCTATTAACCTCTCATCACTCTGAAGTCTGGCTCCCAAGAGCAGAGGACCCAAGAGGTTGCATTAATCCTATTCTGAAGAATGCCCAACTTCTGCCTATTGAAGGAAAAAGTCAAGGGAAGGACGGGGAGGGGTAAAAGCAGTAATGTAATTAAACTGACCAGAGGAAAATGCCTTGATCAGCAGATTACACACAACGTTGCATGAAGAATTTAGCCACAGCTCATGACAAAACGTTCACAGTGCATTTGTCCGCTTGGCTTTCTGTATACGCACATTTATAAAACGTGGAAGTTTTAAAAGCAAAGCAAGCTCTCCAAAGAAAGGCCTCCGATGCATTGACACTTTACCTCACCAACACTGGTATGAAGAACATGCACTTAACACTAAGAATGCAAAGGGAGCGGGGAGGGAGGGAGCCTTCTGCTCCTTCCCCTGTGTTTACTTTGAACAGTTACGATCGCTTCGCAAAAGGAAGATTTGTTTGGTTTACCTGCACTCTCCTGGAAGTTTGCAAGTGCCGTGCTTGGGGCTGCAACCCTGACGACAGATGGCTGCAAAGAGAAACAAGGGGGGACATTTAAAAAGGGGGGGTTAAACAGGCCCTCACCCTCGTGGGAATGTTTTAATCCCCAGCGAGTACTGTAATCCTACCAAAGCCAAGGTTTAAACAGGTCCTTTGGATCAAGTCTACTGGAAAAGAAACTGAGGAAGGCAAGGCCCCATGACAGCAGTTCTAGCAAGCTACAAAAAGTAGGCAGCACACCCTGATCCCCATCAAAGGGCTTGCGCTGAACACAAAAGAAGCTATTTAAAACCCAGTTTGAAACTTTTTAAAGCTGGTAGTGGCCTGCAGCACTCTCCCTTTCGACATTCACCTGCTTTTAAGAGGCAACTTTGTTTTCTGCATCCACCCACCTACATGTCATCATTGCACATTTATCTGGCACTTAAGTGAAAACATAGCTTATCAACCCATACAGTTCAAGGTTTATTATTTATGATGCACTGATAGCATCACTGGCAGCCTGAACTGACAGAACTAAAGCAATCTTCCACCTATCTCAGTATTTTAAAAAAGGAAACCCTGGTTCTTCATACTTTGAAACATATCCCATTCATAAAGGACATATTATTAATTATTATGTTTATATCCTGCTGATTTTCCTCTCAAAAGGAACCTAAGGCAGCTTACATGGTCCTCCTCCTCTCTATTTTATCCTCACAACAACAACAACCCTGTGAGGTAGGTTAGTCTGACAGTCAGTGACTGGCCCAAAGTCACCCAGTGAGCTTCATGGCTGGGTGGGGACTAGAACCTGGTTCTCCCGAGTCCCAGACCAACACTCTCACCACTACATAACACTGGCTCTGTGAACATATAACTTAGACCAGTCGAGGGGAACCTTTTTCAGCCTGAGGATTGCACTGCATTGCGGCCAGCTTCCTGGGGGATCCATACCAGAGGTGGATGAGGGCCCCCTTGCAAAAAGTAGGCAGGATCAAAATGAAAGTGGGCAGAGCCACTCCTCTCTCTCTTTTGCATACTCACAGCAATGCATGCTCTCTCTCTCTCTCTCTCTCTCTCTCACTCACACACACACACACACACACACACACCCTCTTTCACACAAAGATGACCCCCCCTCCGCCATCAATTAGGCTTTGCGGGGGAAATCCTACAGGAGCAAATGGGAAGTTTTTTCCAAGCCTAATTGCCACACAGTGGCATTTGTTGCCAGGCAGGTCGCAGCACACAGGGAGCGTTAACCCTTCCTGGCTGCAATCCCCCCCCAACTGCCTCCCCCCAACACACACACACAGCAACACACTGCAATAAGGCTTTTAAAAAGCCTTCCATTGGTGACAATGGAAGGCTTTTTTCAAGCTTAACTGTTGCATGCAGGGGGGCCAAATGTGCCCCCCCCCCCCCCCCCGCTTTAGACCACTGGCAACTGAAACTCTCCCCACGACCTGAGTTCGATCCCAGCAGAAGCTGGGTCCCATGTAGCCGGCTCAGGTCGACTCAGCCCTCCATCCTTCCGAGGTTGGTAAAATGAGGACCCAGCTTGCTGGGGGGAAAATAGTCACGACTGGGGAAGGCAATGGCAAACCACCCCGCTACAGTCTGCCATGAAAATGCCAGCGCAAGCGGCATCCCTCTAGGGGTCAGTAATTACCCAGTGCTTGCACAGGAACCACCTGTCCCAGTATGCTCACCTTGGTCTCAAGTCAAGGGTCTTTCCCATCACCCTGCTACCTGCTCCTTTTAAAAAAACACTGGAGGCTCCAGGGATTGAACCTGGGACCTTTCGGATGTAAAGGATGTGCTCTACAATTGAGCTATGGCCCCTACAGATACTTGCTAAACAAAGGACCCATCTGGCTAAATGTGAATGTCTCCATCTCAGCTCCTCCCTTGCTGAAAAATCTAAGTCATATGAGCCACTAAATGAAATTCACAAGACATGATACAATCATGCATCGCTAAACTAGGTGCAAAGACAGCTCGGGAGTTGTCCTGGCCTCATTGCTAACTGGGGAAGCTCAGGTGGTAGAGGTGGCCAGTCAGGCCTTTTACCAGCTTAGGCTAGTAAGCCAGTTCCGGTCCCGTCTGGAGAATTTTGACCTTGACTTGGTTATCCATGTGCTAGTGAAGTCCAGGCTGGACTACTGTAATGCACTCTGCGTGGTGCTGCCCTTTAAACACGGTTCAGAAACTTCAGCTGGTGCAGAATGTGGCTGCCTGAATACTGGCAGGGGCTTAGCTGTCAGTTCATGTGACACCCAAACTGCGCCAGCTGCACTGGCATTTGAAAGTGCGTTTCTGAGCCCACTGGGTCTAACCTTTACAGCCTGAAAATGGTTTTGGGTCAAGTATCTTGAAGGACCGCCTTCACTCATACCAGCCTGCCCACACTTTAAGGTAAGTAATGGAGGCCCTTCTTGCTAGCCCACCTCTGAGAGTGGTCAGTCTGACTTTTGCTGCAGTAGTTCCACATCTCTGGAATGCACTACCAACTGAAGTCTGTCACTACAGGCCTTCAAGAAAACCCTGAAGACTCATTTGTCTTCCTTGGCCTTCTCCCGAGTTGTGTGTTGTTTTTTACAGGTGGCTGCTGGTGGTTTTGATGGCAATTGTTTTTGGTTTTAGTATTTTGGGAGTGAAATTTCGGCTTTATTGTTGTCAATGGTTTTTATTCATTCTTACGTTTGTTTTATTTCTATGTTATGAGCAACTTTGATAGGGGTTTGTGCCCTACAAGATGGCATAAAAGTCTTTTAAATACAGAATGAATAAAAACAGCCTCCAACTTTACGAAGGGGTGCAGAAAACAACTCTTCTGAATGGTTGGTTCAACCTATGTTTTAGGTTGCCTGAAAGGTTGTGCTGAACAGATCTCTCTCTCCTCTAGAATTCAGGGGGCACGAATGAGCCATGCAGTACCCAGCCAAGGAAGCCAAACACTGGCATCACAAACCTGTGTTACAATCCAGACCCATCCAGCCTTCCAGGCAGGTTTTGTTGCCGTTCTGATCGCAGGTGTAGTGCCCAAAGAAGTCATCCCTTGGTCGACAAAACTTGTTGCAGCCAAAGCCATAATAATGTTCATCACAAGTGACCCGGATCTGGTATTCGAAGTGAGCCACGCCTGCGTTTTGCTTCAAGATCTGCCACTGACGGCTTGGGTTGATCATGCCGGAGTGAGAAGCTTTCTCAATAATGCTATCTGCGTCTTAAAAAGAAAAAGGAACAAACTAGAGTAAACAAGAAGAGCAACTTGCAGCTCTCCACCTCTGCGGAGCTGCTATTCATCTGAATGGTCTGGGGGGAAACATTATGTGCAAGAATACTCTGACTGGGTGGGTCAAATGCAGTTCTGTCTAGTGGACAAGCCTATAGTCACTACAGGAGAATTGGATTCTCTTCAAACGCTCAGGGATGCTTCATGCATCCGTTTCCTCCGTGGGTTTCAGTTCTACTCATGGTTTTTCTACACATACTAGACATACGTTGTCCTGCACAACAGGCACACGTCTTTCAGTCTGTCTGCACACACTGTAGGAAGTGACTGGCCTCTTGCATGCTGGTGAAAATTATGTAGCTCTTACCCAGGAGGAGCAAGAGATCATTTACCCAAACAGCACGACAGCCAAATCATTAGGAGTGCTGCTTATACAAGATTAGTTTGCCTGTGGGAATAGTAGATAATATTTATTACTGTTTAAACTGTAAATTAGCAATGGTCTTGAAGATTTATGCACTGTACAGAAATAAGACTGGCCCTCCCCATACACTTAAAATCTAATGAATGAAGGATATAATATATTAAACGTTTAGGGTTGTATCCAACTGTGACTATCCTCTGCTGGAACAGACACTGCTGGAGGAACGTCTTCCTCCCTTTGGCCACCATGTGCCCCCCAAATCTGCAACAGAGGATTGGGGGTGCCCTCCAGAGGACACTGGGGGAGCACACAGGGGTGCGAGGGGACATCTGCTCACATGACATTGGATGAAACCCTTTACTCTTAACATGCTTTGGTTCTCCCTTTTAAAAAAATTTTGTTAGACGTACCAACTACCACCAATTGACACAGTAACCCTCAAAGTAGGAAAAGAAAGGAAGCATGGCCAGTACACAACCCTTATGGAAAACCCTCAAGCTCAACCTAAACCTGAGCAGAAGGAGAAACCCAAAATGAGAGAGACATGACTAGCAATCAGAGGAGGGCAAAAGGCTGGAGCTGCACATCTAACAATACAAACAGAACTCTCCACTTGTTATGCCCTGCACTTTCTTCTGATTATTCACCCAACAGTCAGCTGTCCTTTCGCATAGCACTTACTTATAAAGCCCTCGGGCCATATACAGTAATAGCGTTGCAACAGCCTATTTGCTCTCCACAGACAAGTGCCAAAAATTTCCAGACAGGCAGGTATAAACTAGAAACATTTTCCCTTCTGAGCAAAGCAGTGACATTTGGTACTCTGTTTTCATAAGTGACCTAGTTTAATTTTTATTTTCCCCACCACCACACACACAGAGCATGATGTTAATTACCCTCTTTAGAAGTTAGGGCTCAGAGTAGACATACAGGATTGCACTGTGAAGAGATGTGTCTACACAGAACATCTGACACAGATTTCCCCCATTATCTCCTGCAAAGCTGAGGCTCTGTTCAAGGGGATTCTTCCTGGCTTTTAAAGAAAGCCCTAAGCAGCTATATAATATATGTAGAAATGCCAACATTTCACGTTTGCTTGGGACATTGTGTATATATCTGTGGTATTTCACTTTGTAGTCTGGCCTTGTGACTTCCATGAACTGACACTGTCTTATGACTTGCTTGCTAGCAGCACTTGACTACAGCATGAAAATCTATCATAAAATCTCCAAAAGGTGACTGTAGACACTGGGCAAAACCAACCAAAAAAGGAGGAGGAGGTGGTGGTGGTGATAATGGAGAAGGAGAGAGAAGAGGGGGAAGAAGGCATACATGTTGGGCGGCAATAATGCTGAGATGTAATTAAGGAGGCAGCAGGAGAGTATCAGAAATATTAAACATTATTTAGGATGAGAATAAACCAAGTAAGATCAGAAGAGTCCTTAGGCAGATAGTTTCAACAAAGTGACTTGCTTTTTTAAATAGCTTTGGTTTACTGAGTTTCAGAATTACAGACAAGATTTTTTTTTTAAGTTCTAACCCTCCTCCTAGTTACTTGCTCTTCAAAGGCAAAAACATCTAGTTTAGCTAGCATAATTCCCAAAGGAAATCTCCAAAATCCAGAATACCTCTATTCGGCCAACTCAATGGGCCCAAAATACTGTGTAAGCTTTCAGGTTCTCCAGAACTCTTCCTCAGGCAAGATGGTAAGAATTCTGGCGAACTTGAAAGCTTGCACCATATTTTGTCACCTTTGAGTTGGCCTAATAAAGGTGGTGATACGGATTTCGGAGATTTTCTTTTGGAATTTTTCTTTTGGCCAATATGGCTACCTTTAGGGGATTTGCTAGGTTAATTTAAAGACTCTTAACAGAAACGCATAGTTTTGTATTTGTATCTTGCCAAGACAAGAATTTGTTCCCCATCTTTCTACCATGTTGTCAGGAACCTTCAGTTCTCCCACATAATTAGGCAAAATCTCCAACCCAAGAAGTAGGGATGTACGAATCCCTTACCTGGCTCTGCCCAGGGGCATCCGCGGTAGGGGGGAGGCACTCCGTCCCTCCCCCCGGAATCCTCGAAGGGGGGGGAGGCGCTCCGTCCCTCCCCACGGAATCCTGCCCAGCCGGCTCCACTCCGCGGCCAAGCCACGAAGCCACCAGCCGGCTCCGGCCACCTGCAGCTGGACATCCGGCCGCTGGGCAGCCCTGCAGGGACGCAAATGGCGGCTGTCGTAGCCGCCATTTGCATCCCTGTATTGAGCCATGATAGGCTACGTAAATATTTACGTAGCCTATCATGGCAGGGGGAAAAACCCCAGTTTACGCAAATGGCGGTAGCCGCCGCCATTTGCGTACGCTGCGGTTTCCCCGCCCCCCCGCCGTGATAGGCTACATAAATACTTACGTAGCCTATCATGGCTGGGGGAAAAAAAAACCCAGCGTACGCAAATGGTGGTAGCTGCCGCCATCTGCGTACGCTGGGTTCCCCCTCCCCCCCGCCGTGATAGGCTACATAAGTATTTACGTAGCCTATCATGGCTAGGAAGAGGAGGAAGCGAATGGCAGCCAGGAGAGCCGCCATTCGCAAAGCAGCGCGGACGGGAGCAGGTACGTGCTCCATTTCGCGCGCCTTCCATGGGTTGGGGGGGCGGGGGCTTCGTTCCGCGACGGATTTCGAGGGGCCAAATGCAGTGGCATTCGGCCTGAGATCCGTCGCGGAATTCTCTGACATCCGTACCAAGAAGATGCTCTATGGCAAACTAATGGCTCTTCCTTATGCGAAAGATATCTGATGAACTTATATGAACGTATGAAGCCTCCTTATATACAGGTCAGATCACTACAGCTCCATCTAGCCCAGTACTGTCTATTCCACTGACAGCCAAGCATGCCCCCCGCTCCCCAAGAATCTATCAACTAGAGGTGCCAGCAGGAACTGAACGTGGGAGCTTCAGCATGTCAACCACCCCTGAGACAAGCCCACTTAGGAAAAGGGCCATGTAATGCGGGGTGGGCAGAAGGTAGATCTCCAAAGGTTTTGGACTTCAACTCCCAGCATTCCTGACCATTGGCCATGTTGGCAGGGGGCTTCTGGGAGCTGAAGTCCAAAACACCTGAAGATCTAAATTCTGCCCACCCCTGAAGTAATGCATAAAAACATCAAAAGGGGGAAGGCTATATCATGTGTCTACTTTGCAGAGAAGTCATGTTCAGGACATAGTCCTATTTATGTGTTTATAGGCATTTATACACCCCCTTTCAAAATATTTGACCCAAGGCATTTTACAATGCAAATTTCACCCTAAAAGGTTCTTCTGAAATATCTATCTTGAGTGCACTCTCCATTCCCCTAATAAAAGAGACACTTGGAGGGCCACGTCAAGCCTCCCCCAAGATGTTTTCATCTTCAGCTCCCATCAACCCCAGGCAGCATGGGCAATGGTCAGGAATCCTAGGAGTTGGGAGTCCAAAACACACCCAGAAGGCACCAGCTTGGGGAAGGCTGCTTTACACTGTCCTTGGATGCAGGATTGTGATGCCTGCAAACACAACATGAACTAGGCTGTAGGGAGATTCAACCAGTAGCCGCTCTGTATTTCAGCCCCTCCTGTCACAGCAGTCACCAAAGGCCACTGCTAGGTATACCCACATAGGGCACTGCCCATGCCGATGTTTCTTTACACAATCCTCTCCTCAGCGAAAGAGAATCATGTGGAAAGGGGTGGGACGATGAAAGGGGGCAGCTTGTGTGAAGTGCCCCCTTGTACGTGGCGTTACTGGCCAGTTATTCGCTACCACACAGGAAAAAACAGATAGATAACTCTCATAACCAGATGTGGTAGGATTTTCCACATATTCTTCGTTCCCTCTCCCCCTTCTACCTTGGCAGCACACGCTAACCAAAGGAAATTAGTTCAGAGTTCTACGAACCTGCCATTACCAGGCCACAAAGATGGAAGGTTAAGGACTAACAATCCCATGGCGGCAGACGGCATAAGTCTAAAGACAGTTAGCCTATAAAGAAAGCAATCTTTATACTTCCCATTGTCCACACAGGAATCATATGCTTTGAATCCAAAAGAGTAGAAGAAACTACAGCAATAAGAAATTGAATTGGGAGGGGAAAGTGCCCAAAGATCCAGATATCCAATAATAGTTTTGGCTAAGCTCATCTGCAAGTCCATTCATATTGCTTACACAAGTCAAGATTCACAGAAACTGCAATAAGATCTTGATCATGGAATGCAGTTTAACTCTATTGTATCGTTGCCCAAACAGCTTATGCAGAGTCAGATCACCAGCCAACATAGCCCAATATTGTCTATTCTGATTGGCAGTAGCTCTTCAAGGCCTCAGATAGGGGTCTGTTCCCACCTGGCTACCAAGATCCTCTAAATGTGAGGTACCAGGGCTTGAAACTGGAACCTTGAGCACATGCTCTGCACCAAGTCATGGCCCTTCCCAAATATACCACTCAGAAGCCCTCTGGTGACCAATTTTTAAGACAAGCTACAGGGGCTCGAGTTGCTTGGGAGCCTCTTCCCCTCGTATTATAAGCGTGTGAGTTGGCTGTAGTCTCAGGTACGAAAGAGGTACTCTGGATCTGTCCAGAGGCTCTTACAATCATCCTTTATACAGCGCCATTACGGCCTCACAGCTTCGATGCCAACCCCCCCCCCCCCCCCCGGAAAAATCAATGCCCAAGATCAGACCTTGTGAGGCCCTATCCAAAGTTGCACAACAATGTTCTGAAATTTTATTGTATTTTTTAAAAACAACAACAACTATGTCCCCCATTACCCTCAAAACAGAGATATGTGGATTTGAACGCATCTGGATTTAAAAGCTGCTAGAGAGATCACTATGGTGGCAGCCAAGTAGTACCTCAACAGCTTTCTAAGAAGTGCAAGATTGCGCCCGACTGCGTAACACATTTTGCTCCTCAGAAAAGATTTGTGTAGAGCAGCTTTCTACAAGCTGGTGCCCTCCAGCTGTGTTGGACTACCATTACCATCACCACAATGGCCATGCTGGCTGGGGGGTGATGGGAAATGTCGTCCAACACAGCTGAAAGGCACCAAGTTGGGGAAGGCTGCTGGAGACTGAGAACAGGCTTGCCAATTTCCAGAAGCTCTTTATTCTTGCAAAGTTCTCCCCGCTCACACACAAACACTAAAACCTACTCATCTTCACAATGTGCTACCTCAACTTTATTTTCGGAGAAGTTCTAATGACCCTCCTAGTGCTGATTGTTCACTTGGAAGACTAGAGATTGAGAAGAATGCTCAAAGGGAAAAGGCCACCATAGGACAGGTGCTATTCTGCCGTCTCCAGTACTTTGACAGAGAAAAAACAGTGCCTCCAATGTTCAGCTGTATCCTTGATCAAAGCCATACAAAGTATCCCACTTTGGTTAGGAACACATTCTATGACAAAGTGATGCCACCAATGGAAAGCAATTGGAAGGAAAAGGTGACACTTCTAAAAATATATGATCAATAACTCTTGAGGGAAGGACAAAGTAGTACAATGTCTACCTCTTCTCTACCCTAAAGGAGCCCCTATAGCAACTTGCAGGCCTCCAGATGTTTTGGCCAATAAGACCATGATCCATCACCATTGCCAATGGTGGCTAGAGCTGATAGGAGTTTTATGGCCTCCAAATGTTTTGACCTACATTTCCCACCCCTGCCCTATAGAATCACAGGCTGAAGACAGAGACATGGGTCGGAAACAGCAGAGCCAGCAGAAAAGGGCAAGACTTCACCCAAGATTTGATTTGCTAGTATGTCTGACTGTTCCAGCTTGAAGACGAGGCTGGAGGACATCTGAAAAAAGCATTCCAAGCACTAATTTTTATTGGACGCCTGCTGTCAGCCAAAACCTGACTTGCTTACCATTCCTACTGGGCTGTTCCACCCCTACACCTGATCACATTCTTAAGAAACAAGCAAAAACTGGTTATGTGCTACGTCTAGACAGCACAGTAAGGGTACAGGGAATGTTCTCATTGGCTACCTTGTAGTAATGGAAACTTCTTTCCTTTAAGATGTGCCAAGACTTGAATAAGATGACATTCTCAGTTGGGGATGAGCATTGACCTGCTTGTGAACTTGCTCGAAGCATCTGGCTGGCCACTCTTGGGAAGAAGATACTGGACTAGATTGACCCTTAGTCAGATCCAGCAGGGCTTCTCTTATGGACTAAATTTTGGAGACTAGTATTCTGATAGTTTTTGACATCCACTGAATTTTTAGGTTTTTAGGAAAATGTTATACCTTGTTCTTAAAAAATAATTAAGAACCCACACTGGGACAATTGTATTCTATCACAAAATTCTATGAGACATGGTGAAAAAGGGTTCGCCAAGAGTAAATAAGCTACATACTAAAGAAAGAAGTATTCATTGAAAGGGTCATTGGTATGATCAAATTAAAATATAGAACACTGGAATCTACTGCAGGTTTAATCATGAACATGAGCAAATCCATATCTGAACTTAGTGAAACGTGTTGTTAAAATGCCTTTTTTTTTTTTTACATTTTTGTTGGAGGACAACTTTGCCTCCAGAATGTTAGAACAAATAAAGGATTCATTGTGAAGCTTTGGAAATTCTGTTTCATGAAATAAAGATGAGATCTATTCAAAGCAGAGATAGTACAGACTCCAAATGAAAAGAACTGGGATCCTCCAGCAAACAAGAGCTTCTTTCAAATGCAGGCATTTTCCAATAGAGCCAAGGCAGCAACACCTGTAAAATATTTTCCTCTTTCACATGTCATTCAAATATATATCTATTTGTATTATCATTTAGTACCATCAGTGTATGCAAGACACACCTGGTTCTTGAACCAAAGTGTTCTTGGACCTCTTCATGCAATATTGTGACGAGAACCTCAATCTTAATGGTGAAACCATCATTTTAATCAGGTGCGCCTGTGATGGGATCCAATATCATCATGGCAGCTCTCCCTGGAGGAGAATCTTGCACAACGATTCGGGGAGAGGAAGACCAAGACTACATCATGGAAATGAAACATACAACAGCTCCACAATGAATACATGGTTGAAGTTGTCTTCCTCTACAAAAAGAGTAAAGAGATTCTATTTTATTGGGTTTTAAAAATTTACTTAACACTACACAAACTGGGTTTACACAACATGCTAACCCATACTCAGTGGTTGAGTGTGGGTTGTTGTTAAACTGTGGGTTGTTTGCTCAACTGTGGGTTAGCATGTTTTCTGAACCCAGGACATTTTCCATAGGCTGGCTCATTAACCGTGCAGTGAGGCTTATTTTTCTCAAACAAGGCACCTTGAGAACCCACGGTTTGTTGTTGGGTTGTTCGGGGTGGTTAACAAGCCACCCTGAGGAAAATGTTCTGGGTTCAGGCAACACCTTAATCCATGTTTCAACAAACAACCCATGGTTCAACAACCCACACTCACTGAGTGTGGGTTAGTGTGTTGCATGAACAGCCCTAATGTGATACTTTCTTCATAGAGCTACACGAGTTTCAAGAAGGGAAACAATACCTAGGGATAGCATAGTAGCTAAGGGCAGGAGCTAGAACAGCCTTCCCCCAACCCGGTGCCCTCCAGATGAGTTGGTTTACAACTCCCAACATCCTCAGCCAAGGGATGGTGGGAGGTGTGGTCCAACACATCTGGAGGGTGCCAGGTTGGGGGAGGCTGTGCTAAAAACTTCCCACCCACCTACCCCCATCTCTGTTATGAATTGACTGGGTGGCCTTAGGGAAGGCACCCCCAAGAGATGGGGATAATGGCAATACTTGGCTTACAAGACTGTTTTAAGGTCACAGACATGTGCGCGAGGTACTCCATACACATTAGGAAAAGTGCTCTGTTAAACTGAAGTGTTTTCATATTTGGGGGGAAACTTTGACTTAATCTGCCTTTATAACAGGTTTCATAGCTAGGCAGCAGCCTGAAAAAAGATGACCATTTTTTAAAGGGAGTTCCCAAGGAGGAACTTCAATCCAACTCAGTGCAAATGGTCATAATAGACACACCATTTAACATTAAAAGGAGGGAGTGGGGGAGAAGCAGCATGCTCACAAGCCACAAGGTTCAGAAAGCCATTTATTTTGTATCCAAGCCAAGGTGCAGCACTCACAGGAAGATTCAAAACACCATGATGTTTCAGCATCGGAAGCGAAGGGCCCCCAGGGTGTCCCCGCCTCCTCGAGTTGGATTCTTTCCTCCTGAAGAGCAAGGCCGGCTGCAGACGCAACTAATACCTCTACAGGAAAAGGCATCTATGCAACCCACACTAAACAGCACATTTGGCAAAACTGCTCCGCTTCACACAGTGTCATTCTCGCCACCAGTGTCCCATCACATTATCCATGGGAATCCCACAATTTCCATGACTGCAGATGCATGCCTTGGAGCCATTGCAAGCACACCTGCAAAAAGTGCTGTTCACGTGACAACCACATGGCATGAAAAGTCCTGTGGGATGGCTTGCGTAGAAAGAAGCGACACCAGAGAGACAACGGTGTGATCCAGTGTTTTATGTTCTACCAGGGAAAGATGGAAAGAATTCTGCAGGACAAATTCCCCAGAGTGAAACTAGGAGGACTCACCCAACATTTTCAACGTGCTCTTGTCCAAGAGATGTTCTTGATCAGCTGCACCCCATTAGCTACCACTTTGGGGAGGGGCACTGCAACCCCCATTCATTCCTGCAGGGCTTGGGCCATTTGAAGCCCACTGAGAAATGGAAGAGTAGGCCAAAACAATTCAATGTTCATAAACCCGTATGCAGAAATGACTGAAGTAGTGCCATAGTTGCTTAGGTCAAACTTAGATGCTGTTGGGGGACTCCATGAAGCTTGGCCATAACTGGACTTCCCTTGGCAGGAGGCACATCGAGCCCACCCTCATTCATGGCTTCCATGAACAGATGACAGACAGCTACGTATGCCTGTGCACTTTATTTAACCTTGCTAGTTACAGGTAAGTCTGAATATTAGACTCTTCCAGGCAGGCAAGTCATCTCCTTCCTTCTCAGATCTCCCTCCTGGGGTCAAAACCCCTCTATTTCTCTGGGTTTCTACTTCAAGGAGGTAGTCATTGTCCCGTTGCCCCTTGGCTTCCACTTACAACACTCAGGCGCAGGTAAGCTGTGGCTCAGACTGTAGGCTCTGGCCCAGGGAAGGCTGCTCATTAAAGTGGAAATGTTCTGGCTCTCAGGTGGCCCCTCGCGAAGGAAGGCTATGTCAAGGTTTTCTTCAGAGCAGAGGACTGCAGGAGGAGCTGATTGCACCCCAGCCAGAGTCTCCCATTATGCCTCAAGGGGCAACTGGATAGAAGACACCCACTGGCCTCCCTTCGCCCAAGTGTCCCTGGCTGTGCTGAGTGCCTTGTTCTCAGGGAAAGAGGCTTTTTATAAGGAAGTCCTTGTTGGTTCCTCCTGGGACAGGGTCTTCTGAGTGGGGTTCCCTGCGGCTGCCTTCTGATACCGCCTCCCTGTTATTCTTCTTTCCTGCTCTTCCCGCCTCACCACACCTTCCATGCCCTTTTTCCTCACCCATCCTCAGTCCTTCTCTGTTTCTGTCTTCTGACTCTCCAATATCCTCTGCCCAGCTTCTCCTCATTTCCTTGGGGCTTTACAGAGGCCATCCCTGCCTTTTCAGCCCCATCCCCCCTTCCTTGCTCAGCCACCACTGCTACGCATCTCCCCTCTTTGGGCCAGCTGGTGAATGAATGGTGACCCGGGGTGAAGTACGCAGTGCTGCCGGGCTATGACAACTGTCCCGGCTGGGAACCCTCGGCAGCAGGAAGGGGGCAGACTGGCCTGTTGAGCCCTGGCAGACCTCCACAGGATAGAACAGTTTTCAGGCACCTTACCCAGAGGGCCACCAAAGAGCTTCCTTCACTTGCCCCAAGATCCATAGATTTCAGCTCGACTCAAAAGTGAAATATACTTGAGAAATGCCCCCTCCACATGTTCACTTTCAGCAATGCAGGAACCTACGCGCAGCACGGGGAATGCTTATCCAGGTGGATAAATCCCTCCTCCAAGTAGATGGACCTCTCAGCTCACAGCCCAGGATCCACATGAGGGCAGGTGGGGGGAGGAGGAGGAGATCCTTCCATCTATGTGCCAATCTGAGATTCAGACATTTAGGGCACAATCCTATGCAGATAGGCGGCTGCCTCCGAACTCGGAGGCAACTGCCTATCCAATGCAGGGCAGGAGAAGCATGGAGGGGATTGTTCCCTCCATGTTCCTCCTACCCTGCATTTTCGGCTAAATAGCCGATTGCAGCTGTCTAGCCACGGGAGGGTTGAGCGGGGGAGGAGGCTGCCGTATGACACATTGGATGTCTCGTACAGGCGTTTCTGCCCTCCCTGCCCTGGCACGCCCCATTTCAGCCGCTCTGCACTCCTCTTGAGAGTGCGGAGCACGGGGCTTTTCCATGCTGCCTGCGAGGCAGCACGGAAGTGGGGAGAGCTCGGTTCTCCAGGAAACGACCTTGGAGTGTGGTCTCTGAGGTCAGTTCCTGGAAAACCAGATATCCTATGGCCGTCTAGCCGCTGACTAGCAGCCATAGGATTGCTCTCTCCAATTCCAAGGTGGCATATAGGAGCTTGCCACCCTTTTGCTGGACAATCTGACCATATTTGGATCCTCTCAAATAGAGCTCACCCTGGAATTCCGGGAAGGAAGGATTCTTTTTTCTGCAGGGAATTAAGGTCAATATAGATATGTTATACACTGTGGTGGGCAGAAAGTAGATCTCCAGCTGTTCGGGACTTCAACTCCCAGCATCCCTGACCACTGGCTACGCTGGCAGGGGCACCTGGAAACTGAAGTCCCAAACATCTGGAGATCTACCTACTGCCCACCCCCTGTTCCACAACCATGAGTCTCCTCTTTTTCATAAAGAGCCCGTGCATGCTGTTCTGATCCAGAAACACTAGAAGTGCAACTCCTTTTTCTATCAACCCGTTACCACTGCTTGCGTTTAAATAATTCCAGAAAAAAGAAGATCATACTTACTAACACTGTCGTTACTGTAATCCCAGGCCTCAACAAGCAACGTGTAGGATCTCTGCAAGATAGTAACAGATATCCGTTAGCATTTAAAAAAATGATAATAAACTCACTTGTCTAGAGCAGTTGCTATATTTTTTTTAAGTGTGCTTTATGAAAACCACTATGCATCTTCCTTAAATCTGTGTGCTCCTAATAAACATAAACAGGCAATAGATTATGGCTGAGACAAATGTGATCTCTTGCAGCTGCTTAAGCTAACTTATCCAGTCTGACTAAGCTACCTTTATCCAGTCTGACTTGAGTAATTTCAGGTGAAAGGTCTCTTATCTTTGTCATCACTAATGCATCTTACATACTGAACTAGGAAGTTCAACATCCACTGTTTTGATACCATACACAGCAAGGTGGGTTTGTCTGTTTAGTTTTAAAAGTTAAGCATACTCCAAAAAACAAACAAACAAAAAGTGGCCAGAAGAGAGTGGGGATTTTCTTTTTTTTATTTCTTTCTTTTTTTTTTAGTCAATATTCCACAAAACACTGACTTTTCCCATTCAGAAAGCCAAGCAAGGTTGCTAGGATTGCACTGTCAAGGTTCAGAACCATAATCTCCAGAGACTCGGCTTTTCAGCACCCCTTTGAACACTTTGTCTGAGCAAAGCCTTTGCTGCTCCCACAAGTATCAGGTAACGAAAGGAAAGAACTGATGAATTTGGAGGGGGGGAAGAGGAAGAGAAATGCATAAAGCAGCCTTAAAAGAAAGTACATTCCCCCACCCACCCAATCTAGTTGGGAGAGGAGAGAAGAAATGAGAGAACTACTGGACACTTGCAAACTCATTAAGCTGCCCAGTACTGCCTCCTAAATGTCAGTAATCATTGCCATACACAAGCCACACATATTCAGGTTGGAAGTGCGCCAGCTATTCTAGCTAAACCACCCTCCCTCTAACCTTGCATTGAAGAAGAAAAAGAAACACCTGTAGAGGAATCTCACCTTCTTCATTTGTCCATCCCTCTAACATTACTGAACTCCAAACAAGGAACTGTGTATGGTTCAGAAAGCTTAATTTAAGCAGCATGGGGTGTGTGTGTGTGTGTGTGTGTGTGTCCACACATCCTCTCCCCACAGTAGTACAGGAGCATAATACCTCCCATTAAGCCTAACATGAAATGCTACAAGTCTTAAGTGGTTTTACCCTATGAGATGGTAAGTTACTACAGACAAGTGTACCCCATAAATGGCAAACGTCACCCATTACTGACTACTCAAGTGTAGAATGCCAAGGCAACCCAGATCATCTAACCTTACACCAGGGGTGAGCAACGTGTGGCCCTCCAGATGTTTTGGCCTACAACTTGCATTAGCCCTAGCCAGCATAGCCAATGATAAGGGATTATGGAAGTTGTGGCCCTCCATATTTTTTAGCTTACAAGTTGCCCCACTCCTGTTTTACATAATAAAATGTAACAGGTCAGTCACTATCCTCATCTGAAGTAGCAGCCTATATTTATGTGGTCTTAAAAAAAAAAAAGGACAAATGCAGAATGTCTTTTTAAGGGCTGTGTAGTCATGCAAAGTTTAAGGTTTTTGTGGCTGGAAAGCTGAAAGATTTTACAATGACCATGTGGGATAGAAACTTGGGCACACACACCCCCATTTTCTCTGTCATACGGCTCCACAAGCCAACACATTAAGAGTGTGCCAAATATTACAGTGACCAGGTGTGTTAGGTCACTGTAGCTTTGCAGAATGTGGGAGGAGTGAAATTACATTTAAGACTATTAGCTCAGACAACAAAAAAGAAAGTTGTGACTCATAAGGTTTAAATTTGCCTTATGCCTAATGACACTGTTAGCACTTGTTATCTATCCATTTGCAAAGGTGGCAAAAGGGAATTAAGTATTACCAGAAACAAATAACATTCATGAAAGAAAAGTAAACAACTGCAAGGTGCAGGCTTAAGACTGACGGCTACTTCTGTCTTTTTCTTTCTTTTTAAAGTCAAAAGCAAATTCATTTCTCACGACTTAGCTCAGCATGCAGCCCCTGAATGAGGGAAAAAGTCTAGCTTTACCAAAAAGGAAAAAAAAAAGAAAAAAGAATAGACACAGTGCTGGACTGCAGCCTAAATATGTTTCATATTGAAAGCAGGCAAGGATTCCATTTCGTTCACTGATAACTGTGGGAAAATGAGTCGAAGAGTAAGCAAAAGTTGGGCAAGTAGAGACCTGTGCCCCATCTCACGATGAGTGGCCAACCCCCATTTTAAGGATATATATACTGCATTCGTATTTCATTAGCGCCACATTACAAGCCTTCCCCCCAAGTCACAACAGATGATGCACATTTTCTAAAAAGACACTGCAGGACCCTCAGTTCATATCATCCCCTGCCACCCCCACCCCACCCCCCGTTGGATACACAAGATGCCAGAGCCAAGCCATAAATATACATTCAGCTTAACTTGCAGGCAGTTCTACCTGTCAAGACACCCTTCCGCCTTGGATTAATTGCAGCAAACACTCAGCCTATGTCAATGCACAGAGCCACAACATGTTAGAGCAAGTTGGAAGCATACCACACAAAAACAAAGAGCCAATTATGGTCACTCATGCTACCTCCAGTCAAGAGGATGTTTTCACTGCAGCCTTGCAAAATCGTTTTCGAAGATAGTCTGTTTTAAGGCATAGCAACAGTTCCTGCTCTTTCTTAGCATTGTTTACTAGCACACCCCACCTCAGGGGGAAAAGGGAAAGTAGCGCATTTGCTACAAGTGCTACTGTTACTACATACCTGTGTCACCACGTTCCAATACTGCACAGATCTGCTCCAGCAAGTTTAAAAAAAAAATATTATTTCTTTAAACAAATAAGCATTTGTTAACTCAAGAAAGTGACTTTCTCCAAGATGGTGATTTTAACTAATCCCCCTTTTTCTCTAGCAGCAAGCATGTCCCTCATCAGCAATACCAGAACGAGTCTGACAATAATCTTTAATTGCAGCTCAAATTAAGAGTCCTGCGTCAACTCAAAAGCTTGCACATACTTTGCACCAACATGCCCAAAACAATTCACTTGGCTTAGCGAGAGGTCTCTCTGAACAGTCCTTTACGATAAAAATGGTCGCCTAAACTTCGAGTCCTGTGTTTGTGATGTCTGTTCTGTTCAAGTTGTTAGGGCACCAGAAAATCTCTAGCAGCACCCAAGTACACCCCGCCTGCCTTAAAAGCCATGCACTGCCAAGACATTAGAGGGTTAAGAGGTGTGCATCAATCCCCACTCTATAGATCAACAATTAAGATAGCCAAGGAATGCATGCATACAGCATAGAGGCTTAAATTTTCCCATGCCATGTCTGACCTCTGCACATCTTTGAATAAATACACCAGTCAGACACAAGAATTCTACATCCTGAATCTTATCCCATCAAACCAAGGTACTAGGCAACAAGTCAGCAGTAAGCTATATATGAGAGAGAGAGAGAGAGAGAGAGAGTCATACCCAATTAACGAGTGCAACTCTAACCTTGACCAGGAGGCAGAAGGCTAGCCAAACTAAAGAGGCCTCAATAACATTAAAATTCAACCAAACCTTTTAGCCTGACATTTCAGTATGGGAATGGGGGGGCGGGGAGGTCCAGACCTGTGCAGCTTGCTCAGAGTACTAAAATGCTGCATGTCAATGAAAGCTTGTTAACACACAAGGGAGGAGGGGTCATTATGGCAGATAATGAGCAAACACAAACTTTATCACATACTGCTATCCTGACAGCCTAGTTCTCACCGAGGTGGTCAACTTGTGCCTAGGTGGTGCATCTTCAGGCTCACATGGTTGGATGCCCCACCATATAAAACCCCACTCACATAGAAAACTGGATGCCAGGGGGGAGGTTGGGAAAGAATCCTTCTCTCTGACATCTCATTTACCCATGTGGAGGGAATGTGTATATGGAAAAGCATTCAATTATGTGAGCCCACACAGACAGCCTGAACTGGTACATCCCAGACATGCAAGGCCTATAACTGCTACCACACATAGTGGTAAGGAGGAGTGACAAAACACACTATCTTTGAGTGCCATGAGTGCTTTGTTCTGTGAAATCTTCTCTGTATCCTCTTCACTGCAGTGCAGGCCGCCACTTATTTGGAGCAAGTAGCAATTCCCCCCAAATGAACAGTGCAGTGGCAAACTGCCCATGTTCCTCCTACACTAACAAATGCTGATAGAGAAGGCACAATGTTATCCCTGCAATGCTGCTTTCTTCCGCAACCCTGGCTGCATCCACACAGCCAGCCACCACCAGGCTACTCAACTGCAGCCCACCCTCCAAAAAGCCATCTCAGCAGCTGAGATGACCCTGCACTGCTGTTTCCAGCAGTCATGTCACGGTGGCAGGGTCAGGGGGTACTGTGGTCCTCCAGAAATTTTGGCCTACAAAACATCTGCCACAGAGACATTTCAGAAGAGTGCCATTGCTTCTTCCCAACAAACCAGAATCCTGTCGTGCCCCATTTGTGAAAAAAGAAGAGATATACATGAGTTCATCCAGAAATAATTCAAGGGCGCGTGCACGCGTGTGCGCGCACACACACACACACACACCCCTTTCAGTTTTATAGGAATACAGGACATCCAGAGTAAACAGCCCTAATGCAGCCTCCTTCCAAAATCTGAAGCTTCCCTTTCAAGCCAAGTCATCTTATGGAAATACGTTTCCCCTTTCTATAGTCGGTGCATATCTCTGCGGCCCCGACTGCATTCCACGAGCCTGGGAAAAACAAGGATTTGAATCAGACTCTTGCTGACTGTGGTTTGCATTCCCACGCACCTCACCCTTGTTTTATTTCCCCCCCCCTTGCCCCCCCCCGAGCCATAATGCCATACTGTACTTTGTCATTCAGGTGTTATCTGAAGGTCCCAGGTTCAGGTCTGGCCCATGCTGAGTGATGCAGTGAGAGCATGTGGCGGAGCTTGATTTTCTAGCTGTCTGTAAGATCTGCTCACGCACAGCCTGGACTGCCGATGCCTGGCCTTGAGTCTGGAAAAACTAGCCTTCAACACAGCACCTCAGAAAGAATATTGGGAAACCTTTTCCATCACCCAAGCTTACTACATGTAACAGGGAAAGTCCCCCTTCTACATTTAAGGGCTATTTTACCCCCACCTTTCTACCTTGTACTCCAAGATAGCTCTCATCAGCCTCCCCTCCACTTTCCAAAATGTGTATGAGCTAGAAGAATTCCGGATAGGGTTGGGATCCAACAATGTCTGGTCAAGTTACCGACTGCCAGCATAACCAGGGACCGTATGATACCAATGGTATGCAAGTAGTTTAAATAAATACATACATATAACAGGAGCACTCCATTGCCCTTTGTCTTTTATGGTGGTGGAGATGGGCAAGCTTTACAAAGCAAGCCTTGACCAAGAAGCATAACAGGTTCTTTTTCTTGTTTTAAAGTAGTTCCTCGGCCTTTTAAGCCATGTATCCGCTTGGGGTGAAAACCCATGCATTATTTGCAAGCATATTCATGCTCCATACATCAGCTACCCCAATCCCCCAGTCCTGGGAGAAGCAGCAATGCATAGCAAGCACTTCTGCCTTTTTCCCTCACTCAGGGTGCCCGAAAGAAAAGGAGAGACACAACAGGCCCGATAGCAACTTAGGGACAAAAAAGAAATCCATCCCATTGCAAGACGAATTGGGTGGAGGAAAGCTACAGACGGGGTGGCTGCCATTACAAGATTTTTCCTCAAGCACTTCTTGAAGGAAGTACTCCCTGCGCGCACACACACACACACACACACAGCAATCTCACAGGGTGGAGGGAATTAGCAGCGCTGGGTGCAGAAACTAGTCAACTGACAAGTGTGATGCAAAGTGCCAATTTTGACTTGGCACATGGCTCCAGCAGGAAGATACCAGAGAGAAGCAAGGGTTAAGCATGGCTGGTCAACCCAGTCCTCAGGAGCCACACACGAATGCCTTAAGAAGTTGGACCAAAGCCCCTTTCGTTCCCTCCTTGTCTACTGGCAAGGCCATGTGCCAAATTACAGAAGTATTCCCTTCCCCATTCAGGGACAGGACAGCAAATCAATGAGCCAAAACTTGTTACACCCACGTCCCACGTCAACTACTTGAGCACAATGGAAGAAAAAGGCACAGGATACTTTCACTCCCCTCCTCCAACATCTTCAAGAGTAAGAAGAGCGCCAGTGACGATCTAGCTGGTTTGAGAGATTCTCAGCCAATACCAGCATAAAAACAAAAGAGCCAGGCTGGATCAGACCAAAGGCCTATCTAGTACAGCAAGGCTGGGGACCTTCAAGCTCTCCAGATGTTTGGGCCTATAGCTTCCATGACCCCTCACCATTGGCTATGGTGGCTAGGGCCGATGGGAGCTATGGCCCTCCAGATGTTTTGGACTACAAGTTGCCACCCCTGTAGTACAGCATTCGGTTCACACAGTGACCAACATCAAACCAGAGTAGTTTATGTTGAGAGTGGTTCTCTTAGTTTGCCATACTGCCTGCAGTAGGCATTTCAGAGGAACCAAAGAGGAGCGGGGTGAGCGATGTGGTAACAGTATTGGTTAGAACGTGGTGTGACTGGCAATCCTCTAGGCTCCGTAGTACTTGAGAACAGGAACAACCCAGCTGCCCAATACACACTGCTGAACATTTTGCCCTTTTTTGTTCCAAGTTCACACTACACCAAAGACACAGAACCCAGGAGCTGTGCACAGAGGCAGCAAGCCTATTGCACACACAGCAAGACCTCCACTAGTCACAACAGCAAGCTGAGAGAATATTTAACAAAACAACTTATTGGGTTCGTGCCATACTATTGCACATTCATGTCAAAGTGGGTTCGTGTTCTTGGCCCTTCCTTACAGTAGGAGCATTTCCACACACACACACACACCCCTTTAAAATGAGCACACACTAAAACCAGTCAATGCAACCCATCCTCTCTAACCCCCACCCCCCAGGCAAGCTGTGTGTGTGTGTGTGTGTGTGTGTGTGAGTGAGAGAGAGAGAGAGAGTGAGAGAGAGAGAGTGAGAGAGAGAGAGAGAGAGAGAGGACACACCACTTACCACTTTCGAGAGTGCATGCACTGCCTCTAATAAACCAAGCCGATCACTGTCCTGGCAAGCCTGCTGGAATAATGACTATCCTGTGAATACATGATGTGCTGAAGTTGCCATTGTGTGAAGCAAGTCCATGGTTTGTCTGGGAGCCAAACTATGCTATGTCTACTGCTGCTTCCTGTTGCTTGCCCTGTATTAGCATTATTTTTGGATAGGCCCTATTATGTTCTGTAATCCTCGCTGCAGTCAGGATGGCCACACTATTGTTATCAGTTAATATTAGCCATCAGTGCCTCTGTCTGGGTGGCTGGACTACAATTATTTTAGTGGCCAAACTGCTGTGCTTTAAACAAAGGGTGGAAGAGGGGGGAGAGAAAAGAAAGAAATATCTTTTTTAGACGGAACCATGGCACCTCATTTTTATCCAACATTTTCCTCACAGAGAGGTCTCATCTGCAGGAGGTTCAATAGCTTAAAAAAAAAACAAACATCTAGCCTAATATGTGGTTACAAAATTGTCTTCTCCCATCCCCCTCATCTTCAGCAAGGGAAAAACACTAAAAGCATGCTGGCCAGGATGTCTGTGGTCAGTTTAAACCCCTCAGCACTAAGAAGATTACCTGCTATTCTCAGCATTTAGCTTCTTTACCTGTTTAAAAGCATCGCTTTGATAATTAAATGCACCAGTTACAGCCGGGTGACAAGGTTAATAGACAGAATACCTAGTAGCCAGCCATGCAAAAAGTCAGGTTTTGCACCCAGCAAGCCTGGAAAAAAAAAGAAAAAAAAAAGAGGTTTCTCCCTACATACTTGAGAGAGAGAGAAAAACAGATGGCGTGTCTGATTTATTTGAGCCACTTTAACCATTTCAGTCATGCTGGGCCATTTTTAGCACACAATTAGATTCCTCCAACACACCTTAATCTATGTATAACCCCCCTTCCAAATACATCTGCCACTTCTCAGTCCATTGCCAATAAGATCTCATGCCACAGTAAAGCAGTACACTCCTAAAGCGCTGTTGTACCTTCTAACTTCAGCATGGCTTATGGAACTGGTCCTGAAACCAAGCATAAAAATCCAAAAATGTTATGTTTTCTTCATCATGCCAGTGGGTCACTCATCGACTTAATCAGGAACAAAAGCCGATGAGGTTCCAGCCTAATGCAACAGAAGTGTTCAATGGGATATACTCTCTAGTTCAGTGTGCACAGACAGAATCACAGCCTACGCTTATTCTACAAGAACACACACAAGAAAATAAAAAAGATTCAGAGTTTGCCCCCAAACTAACAGTCCAATCCTATGTAATTTAGACCACAATCCTAAAAAAAAACCACTTACACCCCATTAAATACAGTGGGACTTGCTTCCAAGTGAGCATGAAATTTATTTGGTTACACAGGATCACACAGTTAAGCCCTCTGATTTCACTGTACAAGGATCTGTGAGAGTAGGAAAGGAACAGTAGCAACTTAAGGATTCATACATTCGAAGTGAAGCTAATGGCAATGGGTGAAAAAAAAAAAATCACAGTCAGATTACAATGTACAGGCACTTTGGATTACCAGCCTCACCCAATGAGCTGCAACCAAACACTGGGAGAGTTGGTTACTTTTCAAACACTTAATGCAAACAATTATCTGCTCCACTGTAGTCTCTCATTAAAAATACCATTAGTATTTTCACATTCCACAATATTTTCCCACGATGTACTCAGTTGATTTGCTGAATGCGGGTTTTCCTGACACCATGAAATCTGTGTTTGGTACCACACATTTCACTTTCAGAAAGTTACTTTAAGCTGAGTGACTGGTCTTGCAAAGTCTGAATGGGAGACCATTCACAGGCTCAGTGATAATCTGATAGCATTTTTGCCCCTCTTTGGGTCAGAGACCATTTGACAGATCAGACAAAAGGCTTTTGGAAGGGCCATCTCCAAATAAAAGCCTAGCATAACTCAGCAAGATTTGGGTTTTCCTCAACAGCAGATCCTAGAACAAAATACGCCTTAGCAGCAAACCTCTTTGTAGAATCTTCTGAAACAGGAATACGGTTCGTTAAGTAGCTGGTTTTGTCTAGCCTTTTTGGAATACGGTTCCTTAAGTAGCTGGTTTTGTCTAGCTTTTTTCCAGCCCAAGGCTGTAAACAGGAAAACTTGTAATTTTTTTTTTTTACAATTTGCAGCAAAGCAATTGTGCTATTTTAGCACCTCATTAGATATCCAACAGTCTCACACATTTATCCCCAATTTTAGCAAACTGCAAGGCTGCCTATGTAAACCTTTCTGAAAAATAAAGACTATTTCAAGCTACCTCTGACCTCTGCTATGCTCACGGCTTGCCTCGACAACAGGAAAAACATCTTGTGCAGGCTGTAAACATTTAATGCTCGCCCTCATTTAATAATGGAGGCTGACCAATGAAACAAGGCAAGTCACACATTGGGAAGCACGGAGGGGTATCAAAAGAGACCATAGATTAATCCATTTGCACTGTGTGGCAGCAGGCTTTAAATAAAAGCACACCAATGTATGTGAACTAATAATGGGACTCCTTAGGTTTACAGAGTAAGTCTTCATATGGGGTTTTATGACAATGTCAAGAATACCCCTTGGGTAAAGAAGTGCTAAATATGCAATAGCATTTTTCTTGTATCATTTTAGCCGTTACTGCAGGTGCCGTCTCCTGGATGGCTCCTTTATTTCCGTCATGCTGGTTCGCTGCCCTTGTTCCTTAGCAACCTATTCAATCCTCTACTCTCTTAAAAGCAAATTTACAGCCCTCCATCTCCACAACCATTACTCACAAGGGTTGCAGCAAAACCCAGGCCAGGCAGTGGGAAGTTTTAACAACAAACTCCAAAGCCAAACCTAGTTCCTACCCCCATCTTAAAAAAAAAAAAAACTTAACCATTTTTATTTACTTGAGGAGGGGGGAGAAAAGAGAAGAGAAGAGAAGAGAAGAGAAGAGAAGAGGGAGGCTGAAGTGTGTTAAAAACTATTTTCAGCACAGACCATACAGAAAAAACACTTTCAGGGAAACAGGAGAAGATGCACAGTGTTTCTTACAAACAAGCTCATCCTAAAACAAGGAAATTTATTTATTCTGAATTGCCGGACTGTGGGACAGGAGGTGAATTCGAATTCAGTGCTAGCTTCTGTTGACTTGAAAGAAATTTCAATTTTGCTACAAACACGGAAGAACTGAAGACAAGCATGCCTAGGTGCCACCAAAAGGAAGGCAAGAATGGTTCTAAGAGTCACCTGGTAAGAGCAGAGCAGCTTTCCCCAAACTGGTGCCCTCCAGATGCGTTGGATACTGAGGGATGCTGAGAGATGTAGCCCAACACATCTGGAGGGCACCAGGTTGGGAGAAGCTGGAGTAGTGACCTAACCCAAGTTTCAGCAACACGAGCTAAGTTAACAAGTTCAGAACTTCGTACATTATGTTTCTGGCTACACATCCCAGGTCATGCCTGCAGATGAGCAGGCCAGGCTTAGCACAATAATGCACATGAAGCCTTTGGGAGAGGTTGACACTCACTCAAAAGCAGCAAGACTTATATCAAGAAAGAAGTTGTGTCCAGGTAGGTGAATTTTGACAGGGGGATCCCCCTCAGGGCACAATGCAGTCCTGTGGAAAATGGGACATGTGTCCACACTCGGAAATACAGCTTTTACTTGAAGGAGTGTCTTGCCAACTTAAAGTGGCTTATAGTATGTCTTTTGTTTATACACTCTCTACCTCACAATGGTTAGGAGTTAAAGACTATAGCGGGTGAACAACAGAGAGATTAGAAGTGAATCAACAGGCAGTGGTCTTTGAAACACACCTAGCAAAGTTACCTGGGGAGAGGACTCACTGGAATGCTGACTCATATCTAACTCACAGGACACACATGCTGTCCACAAAAAGAAAATTGGTGCTACAGAAAAAAATGTTTTGAAAAAGAGATGGGATGCTGTAAAAAAAGAAAGAAAAAGAGGACAGATACAGCCAAATTCTCTGTATGTTTACTCCTAAGTAAGCCCCACTGGGTTCAGTGAAGCCTACACCCAGATTAAGGCTGAAATTTTATACCCATTTACCTGGGAGTAAGCTTCATAAAACTCAGTGGGGTTACTTCCAAACAGAAATGTATAGAATTGCACTGTAAGTGTACATGGACTTGCAGCCTTACTCAAGTAATTTCAGGGTAACCGACTTCAAATGCTGCTCACTTTCACTGATGCACAAAGGATTATGTAGGAATAACCAGCTGCATGACACATGACAGATTTATATACCAAGATGAATGTATATACCTAGATGAACCTGTCCCTCAATTTAAAAAAAAAAAAGAGAGAGAGAGAGAGGAGCCAGAACCCTTAACAGAAGCACGACAGCCACTGGCAGCCCTTGAAATACCATGCATTTTTGCAAAACTTTTTTAAAATCCCTTTGATGGCATATTTGATAACCATTTTATCGCATTTCCAGAAAAACCAAACTACAAGGCTTATATGGTACTGAACACAGAATACTTTTGTGAGCTCCGCTGTTGTACTTTGTAATGCTGCCTCCTTAAAACATGCACTTGGTTTCACCCTAAAAAAAAAGGGGGGGAGTCGGGGGACAGAAACAGGGAGGACTACAAGCTGATGTTTGCTACCCAGGCAGATAGGGGGCAGTACAAGAGCACATGGCTAGCTCTTGTGTCCTGCTTTGAAATGCTGGGACTGAAAGAGGGGAAAGGGAGGAGGGCCTTGGGGATCCCTCCCACTGAATCCTCTGTGGTCTTTACTTCAGTAACATGAGCCAATAAGAAAATGTGATCTTGCGTTTGGGAGACAATAGTTGCATCTCCTCCAGAAGACAGATGAAGGGAAAAAATCCTCTTTCAAGAAGCAGCAGGAGGCAGATTCTCCACTCTAATATTATTTCAAAGTAATCAGAAAGTGCCCATTCACACCACTAGGACCTGGAATGGCTCAGAGCCCTTAATGGGGGGACATTAGATGGATTCCACATGCCTGGCCAAACGTTTAAAAGGACATTTTCCAGCTTCATCCCTGAACAGAGACACCATATTCCTGTTCTGCAGTGCAACAACTCCCCCACCCCTTCTCTGTTCTAGATAAACAGCTCCCAAATACAAAAGTAGCGCTATTCAAGACAATAATATACACACTCAGGCATTCATGACCCATATGATCATGTGCTGCCAACAATTCTCCTAGGCTGAATCAAAGGACCAAACCTTTCCCAGTACACACCCCCATTTGCAGGTATAGGTTCCTTATCCTGGCCAAGGCCAAGCAGCCATGGTCCTCCATTCCAACTCTCTCTGCAGCCTTTTCCTTGCCAGGAAAACCGAATGCTCTTAGAGAAGAGCAAGGAAGGAAGAGGTGGAGGGGAATTGGGAAGCTAAAAAGGTGCAGAGTTAAGCCTCCTGTCTTGTCTTTATTTAGTTCCCAGAGACTCTCCAGTGCTTCCAAAGCATATTAACAAGATTCTCAGAGAAGTTGGCACCACCTACAGCCAAACAGCTCCCATTAGCACCAGAGAGAACACAGAGATCCCATTAGGGAGGGCAAAAGGGCTCCCCAAGCATTCCCTTTTCTGGCAAGCTACATTTCAGCAAGGGATCTCCAGGCACTGCCCCTCCCTTTCGCCTGGGCACGAGAACTAATTGGGAAGAAAAATAAAATAAAGAGCCTGAACTTGTGACCTTTTCATGGGGGGGTGGGGGTGGCGTATGCTTTAAAAGACAGAGAGGCACACAGACATACCCAAAACACACACAGGTTTGCCCAATCCACATAAGGTTTCTGGCTGTCTAACTACAGTACTACCATATCTAAGCTAAATCACACCAAGCAATAGGTTTCTAGCCTGCAGAAGTTTGTGCAGTCAGTGGTCATGCCATATCCCTACTCTTCGGGGCTGGAAAGAGAAGGGAGATAAGCCAAGGCCTCCACCAAAAACACTCAGGGCAGCCCGCTGCCATGGAAGAGAGGGAGACACACGGACAAGAGACACACACACAGACTAGTACGGGCAAGATGCCTTATGTTATTCACTCACCGGCCAGGCAAAGTTGAAAGGGAGAACAATCCGGTTCCTGTCGTTATTCCGATTGTATTTCAAACTGAAGGTATTCCCACCGATGACTGGGGTAGATCCGGATCCAAAGCTGCAAGGGCCCCCAGCGGAAACTCGGGACTGATACTCCTTCAGGCAAACTTTAAAATAAGTATCACACTCATCTCTGGTGCATTTTCTGTCGGCTGGGTTTCGGGTCCCATCACAGCAATTCCCATTTTGCAATTCACCATTTACGTTTTGCATGGATATGATCTCAAACTCGAACTGTCCCGATGTTAGAGTCACCTGTTAAAAAAAATCCCCCCCCAAAAGAGAGAGAGGAACAAAGTGTTAGTACATGGCTTACTAAAAAATGGGGGGGGGGAGCAATAACAGATTAGCACAAACGGGGGGGAAGACTTCAATTATTCCCAGATTCAACAGGTAGAGAGAGAACAGAAAGCCAAATACACATTTCACCGCTATAATCAAAAGTTAAAAAAACACAACACGATTCCTAAACCCCAACAACGGAGGGTCATTTTGAGCTCTTGGAGGCGAATAACGTGAAACGGTCATATCTCAAGTGAGCGAAGCAAGGGAACATTAAAAACAGTAAGTACACAGCCCAGACTCACAACTAGTCGAGCCAGATGCAACACCGAAGACTATCGGTCATTAAAACACCGTTTGCAATCAGCCCTTTAAAAAACAGAACTCCTGCAGGGAAAAAGCGAAATGCAATAATCCTTCGAAAGTCTGTTATTTGGGGGGGGACGGGGACGGGGACGTTCCTCTAGAAATTAAGCAGCAGCGATTCAAATCTTGCTGCAGGAGCGTCTCTTATTTTAAGGGTGAAAGTGTTTCAAAAAGCACTCGCTGCTGCCGTTTACCCCAAGACTGTCGAGACTCCTCTCTCGCGTACAGAACGCAAATTGCTTCTCACCCCCCCCCCCTTCTTCTTCTTCTGCTTCTTCTTCCAGATTTGTAGAAACAGGAGGTGGGGGAAGAGAAGGGTAAGTGCAATTAAAAGCTTCCTTCCAAAAAAGAAGAGCAGAAAAAAGCCAGCTGCATGCAGCAAAATAACGCGAAGGGGAGAAAAGGGGGAGTCCTGCAACGTACCTTCACTCGCAAACATAACAGCGCAAGAAGAAGACTTAGGGAGAACTCCGTGAGCTGCGGTCTCTTTGATAAAAGCATGCCTCTTCCCTGCAGAGTCCCCTTCGCTCAGAGACGCTCGCAAGCTGCGCTGCTGCTCTTGCAGCCGCTGTCCGGCTCTAATATACTCCCCCAATCGAAGCACGCACGGGTGGAAGACAACACCACTTTTCAAAAGCTTTTCAATAGCGCCCAGATCTTCAATGCAAAGCAGCCCAGCCTCCTTTTATTCTCCTTGGCCTCCCTCTCCCCCTCTTTTCCTTCTCGCTCTCTCTCCCCCTTTTTTTGTATTATTAACGATGATTATTCCGGTCCCTTCCTGACCCCCCTCTCTCTCGCCCCCCTCTCTCTTTCTTTGCAGATCACTCGCCACCTCTCGATCAAGGCCACACAATAACCCGAGCGACCCCCCTCCCCACCCCCCGCGACACACACATAGACGACACCCGACGACCACGACGACGACCACGACCAACAAAATCACACCCGCACAAAACAAAAAGCCCGAGAAGGAGGGAACCGATCGCCCGTTCTGCGAACCCCACTGAACTGACTGCTTCATCTAGCTAGCCCATGGCCACAGGAGGAGGGGAAGCGGCGGGCAGCGCATGCGTTGCCATTAATATGCATTAAGGAGGAGGGTGGAAAGGAAGCGGCAGCACCGCCTTGGCTCCCCAGGGAGGCTTGTCTTTTCCTTGGAAGGGCGACAAGAGGAGGAGCGTCAGCGGCAACAGCCGCTCTGGGTGGGTGGAGGGGGGGAGATTTGAAGAAGGTGAGCTGAGCAGGTGGGTAAGGCGAAGCTGGGCGACGGGGGCAGAAATAATAATAATAATAATAAAGCAACTCTTGTTGATTTCACCAGTGCAAGCAGTTGCCTAAAAATAACAGAGGAATCCTTTGTCGTTGCTGCTGTTATAATAATAATAATAATAATAATAGCAATAATAATAGCAATAATATCTTGAGTCACGCTCTAAAGAATCGGTCAAAGCATGGAAATGGGGTGGGGTGCTCATCAGGTGGACTGTGCTAAACCCTTCCCTAAGAAGCTGGCTTCCACATGTTCATTGCTTCTGCGGCTTGTAGAAGCTTTGCATAGAAGTCATGGATCTTTTGAGAACTTCATGGCTTTGGGGCTCGCTGTTTACGCTGATTTGCGCCCTCTGTACATGCGTCTGTGTTCGTATGTATACACGTACAATAATACACGCGTGCACGCACCTACCAACTGAGAAAAACGTTCCCGGACTCGATGAAGTGGATTTTAAGTCCACAAAAAGCATATGCCACAGTTAGTCTTTGAGGTACCACGACAGGCTTTGTTGTTCGTTCTGGAAGAAAAATGAGAGCCCTCTTCTAATCCTGCCCAGGGGCTTCACAAGCTGAGCCCGTTCCCAGGGCACGAGAAGGGAAAATGAATTTCGAGGGAGCAGGGTTTTAAAAAGTCATAAGCATCCCAACTCCAGTCACAAAGTTCATGGAGGCGCAATACACGTGCGGGCTTTTTCCAGACGGGGTTGGCCGAAAGAATGGTGTTCGGGGTGTTTCTAGCTTTCAGTTGCAATGTTAAGCAGCTCTTGTATCTTGAAACCTAGACTACGCATGAACATGGCATGCTCAAACAACCTTGGGAGCTGCTTTTCTGGCAGGCAGGCGGCAGTGGAAGCCTCCTCCTAACAACAGGATTAACAGAGGCTGAACACATCGGTGCTTGGGCTGTGGAAATGCATAGGAGTCTTACAGAGCATGTCTGTGCATGTTTACTCTGAAGTAAGTCCTATTGTATCCACTGTGACTTACCCCTAGGTAAATGTGCATAGGGTTGCAGCCTTAAAGACCTAGATTTCACTGAGGGGATCAACCCAGCTCTGGGGCTGTACAGCTTCAGACTCCAGGTGAAGACCTATTGGCTTCTCCATACAGATAAACTCCCAGTTGGGCCTTCAGGGCAGGACTTTAGAGCAGAACTCCTGCCAACCAGAGCCCCCAAATGCAGCAGGTCTGGCTTACTGAATTGTGAAGTAAGTGAAGTACTACACATTGCTGTCTAAAGAGATCCCCCTCATAAGATTAGTAGGTCCAGAATCTAAGATTACCTAACTGCAACACTGAGCCTTGCACATAGAAAAATAGCATGTCAGGAAAACAGCTCGGCTAGAATCCTTCTCCCTGACGTACTAGTGGAAGACTATTATTATTGATATGGAGGGGTATTAAATGATGTGAACCCCTTCCCCATGCTCTCTGAAGTAGTGCAACCAAGACACAGGCTGACAACCTAGTGAAAACTATGTCTATCTCTTCCCCCAGTTTCCATTTGTAAGCCTGTACGGGGGTTCCAAGGGGTGCTATTCCTTTAACAAAAAGAAACCATGGCTTTTATTGTGAGTAGAGCTTGCCTGCTCATGGTGCTTCTGATTGGTGAGTACAGCGTGTTTTTTTTTAAAAAAAGCCAAATATGTCAGCTGAAGTGAAAACACATGTACACCACAAATATAGAGCATATTAGAGGCTAAAACAAATATTACTTGAAATGTCTATCTAGCAGCTACAACTTTTCATTTTTACTCTAGAGTAAGCAGGACCCCCAATCCAAATAGGGACCCCTGTGTGGGAGGGGGGCATTTAAGATTTGCATTGGGGGCCTACTCTAGAGTAAAAATGAGAAAAAAGGCATAGCTGCTGCTCACAGAGTTAAAGTAATGTCTGTTTTGGCCCTGAGAAATCTATGTATTCTATAGATAACTGAGCTTGAGATAGCCTGCATGTGTTAGGAAATGTACTTTTGGGGTAAAGGTGTGTCACTCTAAAGATAACTGAGTAGGGTGTTAGAAATTTGAGTGTTTGAAATCTTTGGTTTGGCACATAAACCCATTAAAAAGAAATGCCTCTAAAGGTGCCATGCCCCTTACCTGCATAATTACAGCCATCCCATATCCATGTAGGAGCAAGGGAGAGAGTTAAGTGTTCCCAAACACTTCTCTTTATTAACCATTGGAAGAGAGCAGGAATAATAACACAGAATGGGGTGAAATCCATAAAAAGTCATGATTCCAAGTCTGCAATCCTATGCACCCTTACTCAAGCATAAACCCAATTCAGTTCCAAATAAATCTGCGCAAGACTGGTGCTGTATGGCAACCACTGACAGAAAGAGTGTGTGTGTGTGTGTGAGAGAGAGAGAGAGAGAGAGAGAGAGAGAGAGAGAAAGAGAGTGAAGATAATCACACTGGGAAAAGGAGGCGTGTGCTGGAAATCATTGTCTCAAGACAAATCATCACCCTGAGGAGAAAAGGGTGTGTGCATTTAAGGGCTACTTTCTCTGCCATGAAGCTGGCCTCTCCGCAGCAGAGTTCCCCTTTCTGAAATCTTAACAAACAAGTGACATGTGTGCGTGATGTGATCACTGATGGATGGTAGGCACGGAAAACCCTTTTTGGCAATTAGCGAGATTTCTCAAGGGTTTTTCAAAGGAAGGAGGAAATAGACCAGAAGCAGTTAATCACCTGCATCAACTTTGTGTGCTAACAAAAGAAAGCCCGTGGCAGGCCGAGGCTACTTCTGAGTAGCTCTATTCTCATGGCTGCTCCCCAGCCTGGGTTTTAAGTCTAACTGTTGGGGAATTGCACCTGTAGGGGGGTCCTAGGCAGTCGCTCTGTAAGGCAGTTAATAATATAAGTAGGTGGCAATCAGCGTTTGAGCTGCAGCCCTAAATACACTTATTAGGAAGTGAGTCAGATTGACTTCAGTGGGACTTCTGAGAAAACCATCTCCTGTGCCGAAGGATAATTTGGGCACAAAGATCCATGCAGTGAAAACAGATTATTTTAAATTGGAATAATCCACAACTGTTCACACCTGTCAGGCGTGCAGGGTTTCTTTTTCAATGTATGACTTGTGGACTTTACTAATAGTAGTAGTAATAGTTACTTTTCATAGGGTTGTATCCCAAGTTAGTCCTACTTAGAGTAGGCATTGAAATGAATGGGACTTCAGTAACTTAACTTGCATCTCATTGATTTCAATGGGTCTACTCTAAATAGGACTAACATCGGATACAACCCATACTCTTTTTCTTAAGTACTCAAAAGTGTTTCATGTACACAGGCTCAGCAGTTCTTACAATAGCCATATAACAGTTGGGGGCACTATGGCCCTCCACATGTTGTTGTACTGCAACTCCCATCATCCTTGACTAGGGGGTCATTCATGATGGCCAGGGCGGATGGGATTTAGAGTCAAACAATATCTGGAGGACCACAGGTTCCCTTTAAGAAAGGCTAAGATAATGATCCCCACTTTACAGATAGGGCTGAGTCTGAAAGCCAGGCCTAGTTCCTACTAAAAGAGGGGAGGGCAACTTGTGGTCTTCCAGATATTTTGGCCCACAACTCCCATCATCCCTCACCATTGGCTAAACTGGCTAGGGCTGTTGGCAGTTGTAGGCGAAAACATCTGGAGGACCACAAGTTGCTCACCCCTCTCCTAAAGGAACATTTCTCTGGGCTGTACCATTTCAGACTACTGGTGGGAAGCTTGGGTGAATAAAACATTCCCTGCACAGAGAAGATAAGATGTCGGAGAAAGGATTCCTAGCCTAGGCTTCTTCCTGGCGTGTTCGTTTCCAAGTGCAGGGATTTATTTTATTTCATATGGAGGTACATGCAGTTATGTTCCCTCTCCCCCGCAGTCTAAAGTGGTACAGCCCAGCTACACCTAAGTCAGAACTAGGCCGGACTTTGCTCAGAGAGGCCTAGGTTTGAATTCCCTATAAAGCCCACTGGGTGACATTGCGGCCAGTCATTGTCTCAGCTTAACCTGCGTCACAGGGTTTGTGGTGACAATAAAAGGGGAGAGGGACAGAACCATATATGCCCTGACCTCCTTCAAGGAAGGGACAAAAATGTAGCAATTAATAAAATGTAGGGACAAAAATGGGACAAAAAGGGACAAAAATGTAGTAATTAATAAACATGGACTATTGAGGAACCCCAGATGTCATGACAACTCCACAGTCTATGACCTTAAATGGTGTTCAATGAGTGGCCCTTGTATTCTGCCCTGTTGTTTGCAATGAGGTGTCCAGTTGATTCAGGAAGGAAATGCTTTTCCACACAGGCTTAACATCAGTTCCCCACACTTCAAGTATGAAATGTCTGGTCCCATCATACCATAACTTCCCAATCCTTCCCTTGATCCCCACCTGCTGGACCACGCCAGACCCCAGGCATCTAGATTGTAGCCTCTGTTTGCCCAGTGTGTGTGTCCGTCCCCACCAACATTTCTCATGCTCTGTCTCTACTTTCCTGTCTACTAGACAAAAGAGGGCCCCAGAAATATTGTCATCCCCTACTTGAAGTTGTTGCAGAGGGAGGAATGGCACAAAGTTTACAAGATCAGATTTAGAATTAAAATGGTTGGGTTATTATTGATATCTCTCTCTTTATTTCGGAAGGGATTGAACACAAGAACACTGCATGTTCTACTGGACCAGGCAGTCATAAGAGCCTTGGAGGGTCAGGATGGATGTCCATCTAGTCCAGCATCCTGTTTCCAAAAGAGGCCGGCCAGAAGCTTTTGGGAAGCCCATACGCAGGGCATGACAGCAACAGCCCTCCTCTGCTGTGCATTCCTCAGCAATTGCTATTCACAGGTATATTGCATCTGCACCTGGAGGCTCCATTTAGTTATCATGGATAAATAGCCATTGACAGACCTCTTCTCCTTCATGAATTTGTCTAATCCCTTTGTAAAACCAGCAGCCATCACCACATCTTGTGGGAGTGAATTCCATAATTCGGCCTCCCACAATGTGGTGCCCTGCAGATGTTTTGGACCACAACCCCCAGGATTCCTGACTACTGGCCATGCTGACTGGAGCTCATGGGAGTTGAAGTCCAAAACATCTGGAGGGCACCAGGTTGGGGAAGGCTGCCATAAATCAATTACATGTTATGTGAAGAAGTTCTTTTTACTCCCCATCACATTGAGTGATCCCAAATCCTGATAATATGAGGATGGGCAGGGGGAATGTCTCTGTCCACCTTCTCTACACTATATACTAACAGCTAACTTAATTATCCTAGTGTCAATTTTTATGTAACTAAAATGGCACCTTCCATGTACAAGGGATTTGGGGGAACCTCAAGGTTTGTAGAAATATAAAAATATTTAGGGGGGGAAACCTAAAGGGGGTGTTGAACCACCAAAAACAGCCTAAAGAGGACTGAGCACAGAACGCTAACTGACTGTTGGAAGGGAGAAAAGGGAAAACTGCGGGTGGGGGGATAGACTGGAGTATCCTGGAGGCATAGCTGGAACCCTGAACAGGAGCACTCCATATTGCAACATTTTCTTACAAGTCTCACTTGTCACTGGGGTCCCCGGTGGGGCATCCGCAGTCACCTCCTTGGTGTCTGCCATGCTCCATGCCTCTCCTGATTTTCCTGGTCAAGTTACTTTCCTTTTAGCCTCATCAGTTTGCCTTCTTGGAAATGGGTGTTTTGTAATTAGCCATGCTCACCGTGGCAGCCATTTTGTGAATGGGGAGCCCTCATGGCAGCCATCATGTGAGAGCGCACACATCACCATCTCAAAATTTCATATGTGCCCATTGGCCCATTCCACCTTGACTGACTTTTTTTTTCTAAACTAAACGAAGATTTGATTGACCCTCACTGAGGAGTACCTGCCACCAGCCTCTGGATATCCTGGAGAGTTTTAAAGACAACAAGATGGGGATTTTCTGAACTCTGAGAGCAAGGTTCTGGTGGCTCTCAACCTGGGCCTACCAGCCTCCATTTCTCCTGCCAGCCCGTTTCCGGGCCTGATTAAAAGTGCTGATATTAACATTCAAAGCCCTAAACGGCTTGGGGCCAGGTTATCTGAAGGATCGCCTCCTCCCATATGTGCCTGTCTGGACCTTAAGATCATCTTCAGCGGCCCTCCTCTGTGAGCCCCTGCCAAGGGAAGTGAGGCAGGTGGCTACTAGGAGGAGGGCCTTTTCTGCTGTGGCACCCCAGCTGTGGAATGACTCCCTAGTGAGGTTCTCCTGGCACCCACATTGTATTCCTTCCGGCGCCAGGTGAAGACCTTTTTATTTTTCCAGGCATTTTAGCGTTTTAGACTTTTAGCTTTGCTGTTTTAAAGCTGTATTTTAAATCTCTGCATTGCTGCTAGGTATTACTCTGGTTTTATTGTGGTTGTATTCTTATATTGTGGTTTTAATTTTTTTTATATTTTACACTGTTTTACATTGTGTGCTTTTTGGTTTTAATTTTTGTGAACCGCCCAGAGAGCTTCAGCTATTGGGCGGTATAGAAATGAAATAAATAATTTCCACAGCCATAGAAATCTGCTGGGGATTAGTCTGTGTGCCAAAGCATCACAACAGCTGTTTTATTACGATGGACAGCTATTAGGTCTCTGCTAATGGGTTACCTATATACTCATCTTGTTTGTTCTGTTCCTAAGCATTGCTAAACACGCTTCATGGTTTCCCCACGAAATAGCTTCATTTCAGTGCTGCAACAGCTGACTGCATTATGAGCCTGGTAGATTGTAAACGTCGCTCATTTTGCTGGCAGCTTCAGATTTCATATGAATGTATACAGTGAAGGGTTAAGTGGGTTGAACTCAAAAGGGGAAGCGTATTTGACCTGCTAGACTTTCTATAAGTTCTTTCCTGTTCTTATTAAATTTGAAATCAGTGGATTCCAGTAGGGTTACGAATTTTGCACCTCTAATAGCTTCGGGGTGAAAAGGTTTAGGAATGACTCCTCCATCCTATTGCTGATGGGAGAACCTGCAACCTGCCTCTATGAAAGATATAGCAAGAGATGGCTTCTGTAGATCTTTCCCAGCCCTACATCTGATGCAGCATCCCATGATCCTTTAAAGTGCCATGTTCATACAAGCTTGAATAAAATAGAATTTGAACAGCTACAGCAGGGATGGGGAACCTCCAGCCTTTGGGCCTGATCCGGCCTGTGAAGGTTCCCCATCCAGCTTGCAGAGCTCGTTGGATTCCTCCAGGAGGTGGGGCTTCGAGGCAAAGCCCTATCCCCTGGAGGAATCTCCACTGTTACCTGAGATCTCGGAGATAATATCGGGGATACAGGCAGCTGGGGACTTGGCCAGTGTTGGGAGGAGCAGCTCCCCCCAGTACTGGACAAGTCAGTTTGCATGCCTCCCAAAGTCAGTGGCTCTCCAGAACCAGATAACATCAGTGGTTCCCTGACAGTATCCAGCCTGCCAAGGGCCAGGTGGGGGATTCATTTGGCCCACGCCACCCCACCCCAAAATTGTTTCCCTTCCCTGAGCTACAGCTTTTTGAGGACTGATGTTCTTGTGCTCTTACTCTCAATAAGAGCACAATGGCATTATGAATCTTGAGAATTCTCTGTACAGCAAGCAATCTTTCCTGTCACGTAAGATTGCAGTTACTGTGCCTCCTGTTCCATTCTGCCACTGATCAACTTACCCTTCCTTCTCCCCCATCTTCTCATTTGAATTCACCAGCTCCCCCCACCCCCGCCTCTTCTCTCTCTCTCTCTCTTCGACAACCCTTTCCCCCATTACAATGCAACTGTTATGGTGAACTCCTGAAATGCTGCCCCTCATGAAATCATGAGCTTAAACCTGCAGGGTATTGCTGCCTTAGGTGCCATTGAACTGTACATCCCATTGAACTGTGGGATTTACTTTTGAGTAGACATGAACTTGCATTGTCACGATCATCTCTGGTTGGTAAATGTATTCTAACTGCAGCAGATTTTAAAGCTGTTTTTCATTATAACTTCAGTTTTAGCCTAAAGATGCTACACATCTCAAACCAAGACTGACACAGACAGCTTGGTTTTCTTCCCAAATGATACAGGGAGTCACTGGTAATAAAAAAATAAAATAAACGCCCGCGTAAAACCGAAAAGGCGTAATTCTCAATCTCTTGCTGCAGCCACTAGAACAAGGATCTAACATAATAGAGCTCCAGTGAAACCATCAGAGCCGCACCAAATAGACACCAGCTGAGGTGCTGCCATATATTTAACAATCTCTCCAGAGACATTAAAAATTGGGTTGCTGAGTTATGATCGCTGTGGGAGCCATTTGAATTGTCAGTTAAAAAATCGGAATGGGCATTTAGAAAAAAGCAGGGATTGTTAGTTGTTGTTAGTTCAGCCTCAATAATTTGTGTGTGTGTGTGTGTGTGTGTGTGTCAATTACAGCACAACCCTATGCATGTATAATCAAAGGTAAGTCCTATTGAGTTCAATGGGACTTACTCCCACAAAAGTGGACACAGGATTGCAGCTTCCATGTTTGTAAATGAGCAACAAACTTTCTGTTTCTCTTTTCTCATGCGAGTATGTTTATAAAGCTGTAATTGTAAGCATATTTACCTCCAAGTAAGTCTTACTTCTGTGTAAAATTGGATAGGCTTGCAGCAGTTCAATCCATCAGGATGTCTTGCTTGCAGTCATTGTAAACTCTGGATCATCAGAGGGTCTTACAGCACCAGAAGTAGCAGAATAGCTCCTCATTCACAAACACTAGCTTTACACTAGCTCTGTTATGAATTGTGTAGCTTGCAACTGCCACTGATGACAATCTTACTAAGCTATACATTCCACCCTGCTCTCCCAACATTTTGTCACACTCTAGTGTGACCAACAAACTGCACTCAAGGCAGAGCTGTGCAGATAAGTACTGGCTCCCAAGAAGTATTATAGGGCAAAGTAGATGGGTTGCAATGTAGGGTATAGTTGGAGAAAAAACCTGCTACTTTTTCTAGATCGAGGGTGCAGAACCTCAGACCCAGGGCACAAATCCAACCTCCTGGGATTCCAATCAAGCCCTCTGGGGTTCCCCAGATGGCCATCTCCCTTTCCCCCCAACCACCAACCATGCAGCAGTTTGCCAGCTTTTGTGCTGTTTTTCCCCATTCTAAAAGGTTGTAATTAGTGCTGTACCGAAAATTTCTCCCACATTTTTCTTTTAGCATTCTCATTCAGTTTGATAGAAGAGAAATTGCTTTTGAAAAGAAATTCAACGGTGAACAAATTTTGGAGAAATTCTCATGGGTTGGGTTTGGGTTTCTTCGGCTTATCTTACTTAGGAGGTGGCTTAGGAGTGAGCACAAGTGTCCTGTTTTTATTGTACAGTCATCTTTCTTGTTGCCTGTGGCTTCCTCAAGCTTCCTACACTTCAATGATAGCCCAGTTTAAGGCACCATGAGGTGATTCCTCCCATAGGACCTTTTTAGATCAGGACATACAGGCAGCCTGGGAGGCTAGCTGTGATTAGGCAAGCTCAAAAACACCACCAAAATAAATTATAAAACATCCCGAATGAGGCAGAACACTGGAAGCCTCTTTTATGGTGGGAGAAAACTTTCAGGAAATTGGAAGACAGATTTTGCCAGAGCACCTTATCCTTGGAGCTAGACACAAATCTGCCCCCACCTGCACTGTGGTGGATGCAGAGCGGGGGCCAGCCTGCCAAGACAGTTGATTCTGTTGCAGCACAATCCCACCACCTCCAAAACCCTTGCCAAAAACAGAAAGAAGCTGTGCTACAAGCGCTGCCAGTGGGGAGCCCTACCTGGGAGAAACTGTGGAGAATTTCTCCTCCTCCTGGAGAAATTTGTTGAAATTGTCCTCCCAATTTCTCTGCCCACAAGTAAGGTGGAGAATTTCAAGAGGCCATTTGCACACTGCTGTAGTTGAAATACCTCTCCTAAGTTTTAGTTTCTGATAATAAGGGCATAATCCTATGCATGTTTAGATAGAAGAAAGTCCTACAACTCCTGGCATTCCCCAGCCAGCGTAGCTGAGGAATGCTGGGAGTTGTAGGACTTTCTTCTGTCTAAACATGCATAGGATTGCACCCTAAGAGCTTTAAGCTACATACTGGCCCCACCCCTTTTGTTTTTGGCCCTGCCCCCTTTACCTCCACATCCACCCACCACTGGAATGCAGCCTTCACCCCTCCCAAGAACTTCTCAAACACTGAATATTCAGCCTGAGGCTGAAAGAGGTTCCCCACTCCTGCTATAGATATTGGGATAACCTGTGGGTATGCTTCACCTCCCAAACAATCCAACAAAGATGGAAGTAACATGCTTTCACCTTTGTAATAGATCAGCAGGCAGAGAGCTCAACGTTCAATTTAAGGGAAACCGGGTCAATCACAACATGCATCCCAAATATCTTGGGGTCACACTGGATAGGACACTTTCCTATAAAGAACACTTGATGAAGACTGCTGCCAAACTGAGAAGTAGAAATAACATTCTACACAAACTATGCGGCACTAGCTGGGGCTCGACAGCGGATACGCTAAGAATGACTGCACTCAGTCTGGTTTACTCAGCAGCAGAGTACTGTGCCCCAGTGTGGCTTAATAGTCCGCACACGAGAAAGATCGATACACAACTGCATGAGTCAATGCATATTGTTAGGGGGACGATACGATCTACTCCCACATACTGGCTGCCTGTTTTGAGCCATATACCACCTCCGGATGCAAGATGAAAGAACGCCCTTCTTCAAGAATACCAGAAGATTACTGACAATCTCCAGCTACCAATATTAAATGACGTAACCTACTTGGAGCAAAAAAAGTTAAGATCGAGACATCCAGCCATTTCTACTGCTAAAGCTCTTCTAGAAGATGATTTCAATATCCACAACATGTGGAAACAACATTGGCTGGGAAACTGCCCTCCACAATGCTGAAGCTTGCCCTGCATTTTGGAAAAACCACCTGGATTTGACCAGCCCCATGCGATATGGACAACCTTGAACAGAATTCACACAAGTCATGGTAGATGTGGAGATGCCCTTTATAAATGGGGCAAAACAACATCACCAAATTGTGATTGTGGGATTGAAAAACAAACTATCCAACATATAGTGACAGAGTGTCAAAACTGAGCCTACAATGGAGACTTTGCTGATTTCCTGGTTGTGACAACAGAAGTAAAAAAACTGTATCTGTAACCTAGACATACATTTGTAATATTCCTGTCTATATTTTATATTTTACATTTCATATTTATTATGCTCTATGTTTTTATTGTAATGAGATGTAAATGTGCCATACAATAAAAAACAAAACAAAAAACAAAACCTCCCAAACACTGGTTTTGGGTTGAGAATGGTAAGAGAAGTGTCCGTTATCTCCTAGTCAGGAGCCGAAGGCTGTGTATGTTTGTTTGTGGGTGGGTGGAGATATGGAGCCAGTCCGGTCCCTTGCTCTGCTTGAGGATGTGATGGATGGGAAGGTGGGGGAGGCAAAGGAAGTGGGTGGGAAAGAACTGGGTTTTGAACCCAAAGCCATGTGTTCATCCTTGGCTTTCTTGTTCCCAAATCAGAGGTAGTGTAGTCTCAGGATCTGAAAGGAACAAAGCTCAGACTTAGGGTTTGGGGCAGGGGAAGAGTGTCCATGCTTTGAAGACCAGATGCTACAAAATCCAATGTATATTTTTATGTACTGGTGAAATGTGTAATTTCCCTTTCAAGCTCTTTGACTTGTCGGGTTACAGCTATGACCTCGCTCACATGATGTTTGTAAATACCATGATAACTTCAGGAATAAGTAGAGACAGTTTTTCATATGGTACCTAGTTGACTCAGAATCCTGCAGGCACAGCTCTATGCCAGAGAATGGAGGTAAGTAGCAACTGGATGAGGTAGCCACTTCCCTCCCACCTCCTGTAGGGTCCTTGTGCCTTTAATAGCTCCATGGCAGACATAAATCCGACAGGCACAGTTTCTCTCATCACCTATTAGTAAAAGTTCCTGTTGAATTTCTGCCTGTCATGCATATCCTAGAGGGGAGTAAATGCCACCCATATAGCTAATCCCTACAAGGAGTTAACGCTACTGTATGTCAAGGTGTGCTTTCATGAGGAACATGACTAGCAAGGCTTCCTTTTAGTTAAAGAGGCCTGCATGAGTGCCCCCAGGCCACTTTTATCTTGCTCTTATGCTGAAACTGATCCCCTTCACTTGAATGAATGTGATGGTGTCAAATATAATGATAGTGCCTATCCAGCTTCATGGTTGACTGACGTGCATTTCAGAGTAGCACATTCCATCTGAGGAGCCCATTTGCACAGCCGAGTGATCTAAACTTGAAAGCTAATTTCTGTAATTACCAAGTGCGATTGAACTCTAGCAAAACTTTTCATCGCCTGCATGGGATGGGAATTCTGCTTCCATAACTGTTTAGCACTTGGGGAAGGAACTAATTGGAAGTTATTTGACTGGGAGGCCCCCTACCTCCCCTTAATTACAAGATATTTAACAAATGGGGAAACCAGTACTCATAATGAAAACGTTGTGTGAATTGTTGATGCTCTCACAAGGTAGATGTGCCAAGCATAACAGTATTCTAAAGCAACCTTCCCCAACCCTTGGACTGCAGGTACCATCATCCCCAGCCAGCATAGCCATTGGTTGTGCTGGCTGGGGGAATGATGGGAGTTGTATTCCAACACATCTGGAGGGCACCAAGTTGGGGAAGGCTACTCTAAAGCAGACTCTCCCCCACCCCCTCGTATGAGGGTGGCAATTCTTTTCGATATGGGCGATTGTTAAATTGTGGAGGCAAAACATTCCATAAGGGACTAGAGTTATAAGGGACATCTTGCTTTTTTCAAGGGCGCAAGACATCTAAAACTTTCTCTACAGTTCAACTATATTCAAAAAATGAAGGTGCAAATGCTTTAGGTCGTGCTGATCGGTGCTTACCATATCAGTGGTTGTGTAATTGTACTGCACTGTCGCGTGCCTAAAATCCAGTTTCAAACATATTGATTGGACAAAAAGTGGGCTTTTCCGGGGCATGCGCATGCAGTAGCCCTATTTGGTGGAGCGCACATGCTGCATTCAACATGCAATGTATATAGACATGTATTGTTCCTGATATGCTGCTCAAATACTCAATTTAATCGCTGCTCTTCACATACTTTGCCCAGCTGTGAGGTAGTATAGATATGGAGTGGGGAGAAGGTTTATCAATATTTACTGGTGAATCTCCAGATGGTTTGCAGTAGATCAGCAAGGGTTTCCAATTCCCAATGGTGCAACAATAGCACCATCAAAAAGCCTGATTTCTTCCTAAATTAGGCTGCTGAAATCAAGTAAATTGGGGAAAATAGGAGTAGGGGTGTGTGTGTGTGAGAGAGAGGGAACGAGGACTCAAGCTGCAGTTCTGTTCATGAAAAATTCCCAGGCTGAGCCTATATTTGGAGGCACCGTGTTTCACACTTGTACATCTGCCTTTCTGAGCCACTATTTCACACCTCGTGGACCTCAGGGTTCTAGCGAAAAACAAAGTAGATCCCGCCAGCCTAAAGTATGCCCACCTCTGGTATAGGTTATTTATCATTATGTTCTGGTGCTAAAGCAAGCATTTGTAACGCTTCATGATGTATGTCACTCCTGAGAAGTGCGGTATTGCAAACCGCAAGTGTAAGAATGGGCGCTGGGAGAAAAGATCTTGAGACTTTAAAGGAAACCAACGTGCATTAAAAAAAAATGCAGCACCAACTTTCAACACACACTAATGTGGCTGTGGATTTGCCCCCTGAATCACCCAAAGGTCACCAACTGATGTTCGAGATCTTTGCTATAAAAATCTAACAAGCAGGAATCCGGAAAAAAAAAAAATTCCTGAGTTGGGGGAGGCCGCTGAGCCAGGATGTCATAAGCAGACTCACCTGCAATTCTCCATTTCCACCTGCAGTTCCTAAGTGCAAAGGGAGGCACTGCTGTTTGTAGTGGACCCATTGGCAGAGCACCTGCCATCCCCCCACTGAGGAGGGAGAGAAGCAAAGCCAGCAAATGCTAGTCTCTGTCCAGACCATCAGTGAGGTTTCTCTCCTGAGCGCAATGCCTAAACACATCAGCTGGAGAGGCCTTTGGTGATGCAGGAAGAGCACTGGCTCTGTAACACAGGGTTGTCTCTACTATCAGGCAGAGGGAGATGGTTGCTTTAGGCAACGGATGCTGGAGGCAGGGAGCAGCAGTGAAGTGTGGGACAACAGAGGCGTGTGTGGCCCATGATCTGTTCTACAACCCTAAGCCAGCCTGCTGCTTGGATCCAGTGGAGGATTCTGTTCTGTCACTACTGTTGGATCTGATGGCCTGGTTCAGACATCACAACAGACATTTTAAACCCAAGATTGTTTTGAGAGAAGGGCGGGGCTGCTCGTTCTTGCTGCCTGATCACTCCTGGTGGAGCTAAACAACCCAGGGACACCCTGTCCCTGCGTTGTTTAGCATGATGTCTGAGCACAGAATTCTCAATTCTGAGTTGTTTGGGGAAAAGCAATCTAGAGTTGTAACCCAAGAACAAACCATGGGTTACAACTCACAACAATCCAGAGTTCCGCATTCAGACATCATGCTAAACAAACCAAGGATGGCTCAATCCTGGCTTGTTTAGCTCAGTGACAGCAATTGGGCAGGCAGGAGCCAGCACACTAGCTTGATGCTGCTCGTTCACGACTAACTAGGGTTTATACAAACCCTGGGTAGTTGAGATATCTGAATCGGGTCAATGTGTCTCTTATTTCTGTCAAAAAGAGGGAAATTGGGATTTCTAATCAAAAGTTTCAGACAAGCAAGGGTTTTGTAAAAGTGAGAATTTCCTTTTAAACTCTTGTTTAGTTTTAAGAATAAAACATTCTTGTAATCGGGAATGTAATGGCAGATAAAGACTTTTAGTGACTGGAAACTGGAGAAGGTAAGGCTGAAATAGTAAATGATGTGGAACAAATCATCAGTGTACTTTGCATTGTACTAGTCCATATCCAGATGAAAGGAATGATAGATATAAGAAAAGGGAGAGATTAAGATAAAATCATAACATGACTAAAACTCCTGGTAAATAGGAAATTCCTATATTCTTGGAGTCTTTTTTAAAGTAGTGAAGGCAAACAACATAAAGTTGTTGTTTCATATCTGGCAGGGCTTAACAACCAAATTTAAAAGGCAAAGTTTTCAGAAAATACTAAGTAAATTCAGTTATTATCCCCCCCCCCCGAAAGCCACGTTAAGAAAATGAAGGAGAAATATTTCAAGGACACAGTCCTATGAGGATGGCTGTAAGGCTCCAAGTTTGGAGGCTTATGACCATCCAATACAGAGTAGGAGGAGCGGCCGAGGCGACCTTTTTCTCCTTGCTCCCCCCACTCTGCATTTTAGCTAGATGTTTTTGCCAATCTAGCTGAGGCATCAGGGAGGGAGAGGGAAGGGGGCTGGGGAGGCCTAGCATAAGCCACCTCCTCCCACTGGCACGTCCCCTTTCCCTTTCTTCCAAGGGTGCCTTTGCAACCTCAGAGAAGCAGCCAGCACGGTTCTCTCCACACTGACTGCAAGCAGCAGGGGGAAGGGCGAGGAGCTCGAACTCTTGGGTCCAAGGTCGGAGTGGTGTCTCTGACCTTGGATCCAGGAAACCGAAGTATCCTATGGTCCCCCAGACTCTGTCTAGAGGCCATAAGATTGTTCTCCCCGTTTGTATTTAATGTTACAGTAGATCATGCAGACCAAGGCAAAGAAGGTTACAATCAAAAGAATTTGGAAGAAAATGCTATTCTGAATACTGAGTGAACTGAAAGTGATAACAAGGAGATTTGTTGCAATAAAAAGAAATCAAAGGAAGACAAAAGTTACCCTTGTAAACTACATATGACCCAAATATTGGAATATTGAAAGAATGCTTCAATAAAGTATTAATTCTCATCTTAGTACAGTAGATTGAGGGGGATTTAACTGGGGTTTTTAATGGAGTTACAGACTCAGTTTTGGATCAGCCAAGAGGAAGTACTGGTGAGCCCATTATTCCAGGAGTTTTTCAGTAATGTCGAGAGAATGCAAGATTAACTCTTATCTTGAGCGAGTCCAATCCAGCAGTTAAGGGTTTCACATTGTAAAATGTACTCTGGAATGGATTTTTATTTTGTCTTTTCAAGTTCAAGTAATGAGGCAGGCATGGATAGGACTAACCATAGTTAGGAAACCCAACCAGGGCTTGAGCTTTTCAATGCGCAACAGGCAAGCCATGGTTCAGAGCTACTTGTCTGCTTTCATTTGCCACCTGCTCAGTAATCCAGTCTCTAGGAGTCAAAGCCTCCAGAGGTGGATCAACAGCAGTGACTATAGTTAATAATTTCTGACAATATGCTAAGCTGTGGTCATACAAACCTTGGTTTATAAATGTTAGTCAGTTCAGACATCATAACAAACCATGCTTAAGCTTCTTTAACCATGGTTTAGTGGGATGACTAAAAGTCTAAATTGAGCCTTGGTAAACAAAAATGTAAAGGCAAGGATGCTTGGTCTGTGTGCAGCTTTTGTGGGTTTAAAGGCAGCAGTTGACACAGTTGTTAGGGAGAGGTTGTAGGAGAAAAGCTCTCTAGAACCAATTTAGATTGTGGTGCTGATGCTAGTAAATATCTTGTCATCAGACACTATCTTGAGGATCTACTCCCACCAGTCTGTTAATATTATCCCTGTAATGCAGGGAGTTAAACAAGGTAGCATCTTCACCCTTTTCCTATTCAAACTCTTTAAATATTGTTGGTAAAAGACAATTTTTTTAAAATTTCATTTTCTACCAACAATATGATGTTCCTTCCGTACATTCATATGGGGCTATTAATCATGTTGGGTCACTTCTGTAGTAAAAACCTACTGATGATCAGGGGACTGGAAACAAAGCCCTATGAAGAAAGACTGAAAGAACTGGGCATGTTTAGCCTTGAGAAGAGAAGACTGAGGGGAGATACGATAGCGCTCTTCAAGTACTTGAAAGGTTGTCACAGAGAGGAAGGCCAGGATCTCTTCTCGATCATCCCAGAATGCAGGACATGGAATAATGGGCTCAAGTTAGAGGAAGCTAGATTCCGGCTGAACATCAGGAAACACTTCCTGACTGTTACAGCAATATGACAATGGAACCAATTACCTAGGGAGGTGGTGGGCTCTCCCACACTGGAGGTGTTCAAGACGAGGCTGGACAGCCATCTGTCAGGGATGCTCTGACTTGGATTCCTGCATTGAGCAGGGAGTTAGACTCGATGGTCTTGTGGGCCCCTTCCAATCCTACTATTCTATGATTTTATGATTCTATGAATTATAAACTATGATGAGGAATGAAATGGTAATTTACATCTACAAATCCACACAGCATATATGGCATATCAATTTTCATAAAACAGGATTCGGGATTCTTGTCTGTGAAACTGGGAAGAGCATGTGGATCAAATTTGTTTGAGAAAGGTTCTGACATAATGGAAGTCTGGAGATATCATGGGGGCAAGTAGGTTGTATGGTGCTGAAATATGGGGGTTCCATGGAAGTTCTTACAGCATAACATTCTAAATAGTATTTTGAGGGTCTTAGTTGTAGTAAGAACTGGAACTGAAATGCTTCCAGTAGACTTGGGAGCCTACTTGTATGCATTCAGCTACTGACTTAAATGAATGCATATGGCCTCAGATGGGATCCCAAAGATATGTTTATATGAGCTATTTCAATCAAACTCCTCCAGACTGATTGCCTTATTCCAGAAAATGGTTCATTTAAGCCAATTACAGGGTTTCATTATAAGTTATGTTAAAGGAACTAAGTTAACAGATGGAAAACCAGAATAGAAATTGACCAACCAATATATTTGTGTGGAGAGATTTATCTATATCGGCCAATATTAAAATAGCACCCTGGTACTCACTGATAAAATTTCATAATACCTTGGAAAAATACTTAATTGAACTGTATAAGTCTGCTTTGAGAGAATTTCTGGCCTTGTTAAGATTTCAACAAATGGCCTCTGCTGTTTTAGATGGGTGGCTTAACTTATTTTACAGTTTAAGCCACTGTACTTGTGGGGAGGAGGGAACCAAAAATATGTTGTACTGCTCCATTTCTGAAAATATGCTGGACTACTTTTCTCCAGTTATTAAAAGATCATGAACACTGATTTAAGAATATTTACTTGCTAACACTAGCAAGGAAATTACTCATACTATGACCACTTTTATCTTGGCTGCTGTAAAACAGCATTAAATTATTTCGTTACATAGTAGTAGATTATATTTCATTACAACTGGATACTTGATGTGTTTTGTATGAGATCTGTTAAGCTGCTTAGAGAAATTTGGTTTGTTTGTTATTATACCTGTTTTGCTGACATTATGCTATATGTTGGCCTTCCCCAACTTGGTGTCATCCAGATGTTTTGGACTAAAACTCCCAGCATACCTGACCATTGGACATGCTGGATGGGGCTGATGGGAGTTGAAATCCAAAAACATTTGGATGCCATATGTTTTATTTAAATTTGAACTGAACATCATGCAATAGATTATTTAATATATAAGTCACTCTACATGGAAAACTAAGTATGCAATCCTATGCACACTTATATGGAATAAATCCTGTTGATCACAGCAGGACTTACATCTGAATAATCATGCATATGATTGTGCTAAGCAGAATTTGTCTCTAGGATTCAACCCTCTAATTATGCTTTCTGACCCAATCCAGGCCATCTAGGCCATTTGATTGAACAGATACAAGATATGCAGAAATTGATGAAATATCAAATTTATGGAATATCAAACAGTAACTGAGAAGGGTAGCAATGACTTTAATGAATTACTGAGCATGATTCAAATAGATGTGGGATGAAAAATGTTATTTTAATTTTGTAATTGATATTGTGTGATCAATTTTGTTTTTTTTCTCATGTCTTGTTTTTCTTGGGGGGGGCATGTCTTTTTAGATATAAAAAAATGTTGGAAAACGACTAACATTAGTTGTAGCAGTGTTATAGCACCATTAAATTAGAAGGCATCTACTCACTCATTTTTTTTTTAATCTTTCTTACTCATAGTCCTATCAGGTGATAATGATCCCCTAAATCATTGCACTTGTGTGTTCATTTTCTATAGTGTTGGTAAGCTAAAACTTCGTAGTTTGTAGTAGGGTCATAGCAATGGATATGCATCTGGATAAAGCAATTCTTCCTCAGGTTTGTATCCTTCATTGAAAAGTTCAAGCTGGAGTACTTTGGGTGGAATTCTATGCATGTTTAGAGAGAAAAATGTCCTACAACTCCCAACATACTTGAGCTGGGGAGTACTTGAGCTGGGGAGTTATAGGGCTTTTTTCTGTTTAAAACCTGCATAGGACTGCACCCTTAGCAAAGTAACTGTACTTTTCCTCCCTCTTTGCTGGAATCTTAAGATTTTCAATTTGTAAAAATATGTCAACATTTTGATTTAAAAGGGGTGAAGTTCCACCATTACCCCTCTGTAGAAAGAAAAATATGTCTGGTCTGCTTCTTCGAATTCTTGCTTTCAGATTTCCCAATCAAAGGATTATTTTGAAATATCATATGTGAACATCGACCGTTATGTCTGCCAGTCTTCATATGAAATGTGTGTACTAGGATGGCAGCCTATTAAAGATCATTGCCTTTTTCTTTCTTTTTTACTGGCCTTTTCCCTCTGCCTTTAACAACAACCTAACTTGCAAACATTTAGCAACTGAGGCTTTTCTTGCTATGAAGATAAGTGCTGGGGAAAAGTTTCATTTGTTTAATGACTGCACATCAGACATGTTCTGATGTTCATGTCTCTAACACGTTCATGTTAGAGGCATGAGAGCAAGCCTGACTCCTCTCATTTCCCTCCCCTTTTCTGGCTCCCTCATAGCTGGTGTTTATATCTTGACATTTTGCATTTGCAAGACTCAGTTGGCTTGTGGTAAATAGAAGGAAGAAATAACTAGATCTGCTGTAAGGGCAATACTATCTATCTATCTATCTATCTATCTATCTTTACAACATTTGTCTACCGCTCCATATCTAAACAGATTCTGGAGAGGTGAACAACAAGAGATAAAATGAACAAAATATAAAAAGAATGAAACATGATATTAAAATTATTCTTTAAAAAACAGTGCCAATAAAACCAAGGCTGGTTAACCAAGGAAGACTTCCGGGAAAAGAGCTGTTTTCAGCAGGCGCTGAAAAAAACCCAGTGTTGGCACCTGTCTGACTTCCAGAGGTAGGGAGTTCCATAGGAAGGGAGCCACCACCCTGAAGGCTCTTCTCCGGGTGGACTCCAGTCGGGCCATAGGTCCATGTGGAACCACTAGGAGCAGGCCCTCTGATTACCTCAGTGACCAGGCAGGTTGGTAAGGGAGGAGGCACTCTCTCAGGTATCCTGGTCCAAAGTTGTTTAAAGCTTTGAACACTAGTAAGGAAAGGTTCCTCCTGTGCAAGCACCGAGTCACTGCTGACTCCTAGAGGGACACCACTTTCGCTGGCCTTTTCATGGCAGACTATAGCGGGGTGGTTTGCCAGTGCCTTCCCCAGTCATGACTACCTTTCCCCCAGCAAGCTGGGTACTCATTTTACCAGCCTTGGAAGGATGGAAGGCTGAGTCGACCTGAGCCAGCTACCTGGGATCTAGCTTCCACTGGGATCAAACTCAGGTCGTGGGGAGAGTTTTGGTTGCAATACTGCCGCCTACCACTCTGCGCCACACATGAGGCTCTTGAACACCAGTACCAAAGCCTTAAACCTGGCCCCAGCAGTGAATAGGTAGCCTGTGCAGTTCCCTCAGCAAAGGAGTTGCATGCTGAAAAGGGGCAGCTCCTGATAACAGCCAAGCTGCTGCGTTCTGCACTAACTCCAGCTTCCAGAGCAGTCTTAAAAGCAGCCCCACATAGATTACTGCATTGCAGCAATCCAGTCTTGAGGTTATTAGTGCCTGTACCACTGTGGCTAAGTTATCCCTGTCCGGGAGAGACCATAGCTGGTGAGCCAGCCAAAGCTGGTAAAAGGCACTCAGAGCCGCCATGGCCACTTGGGCCCCCAGCGACAGTGATGGATCTAGGAGTACCCTCAGAATACGAACCTGATCTTTCAGAAGGAGTGCAACCCCATCCAGAACAGGCAATGTGCCTATATCCCAGACCCGGGAACCACTCACCCACAGGGCTTCTGCCTTGCCAGGATTCAGCTTCAGTTCATTGGCCCTCATCCAGCCCATTACTGCGTCTAGGCACTGATTCAGGTCTTGCACAGCCTCTCCTGATTCAGATGTCACAGGGAGACAGAGCTGTGCGTCATCAGCATACTGATGGCATTTCTCTCCAAGTCCCCTAATGACCACTCCCAGTGGCTTCATATAGACGTTAAACAACATTGAGGACAGGATGGTATCCTGCGGAACCCTGTAGCTCAATTGCCAAGGGGCCGAGGAATGATCACCCAATGTCACTTTCTGAAATTGGCCCCATAGGTAGAACCAGAAACACTGTAACATAGTGCCTCCAGTGCCCATCCCCTGGAGTCCGTCCCGGAGGATACCATGGACATGGTCAATGGTATCAAAAGCCGATGAGAGATCGAGCAGAATTAACAGGGTTGCACTCCCCCTGTCCCTCTCTTGATAAAGGTCATCCATCAGAGCCATGAAGGCTGATTCAGTCCCATAACCGTCGGCTTGGCTCCCTGTGCAAGTGGGCATCGGCCTGGTAGACAGACCTTTCTGTCTGCAGTTCAGAGTTGTGACTTCCTTCCCCACTCCTTTCAAAATACTTCTTGGAAGCATGTGCTGAGGAATCTGTGCCCTTGATATGCTAATTTGCACAAGGCTTTGGACAGGGTGGGTCTCAGATGCTGGGCGAAAGGGGCTCATCCCTTCACCACAAGTTCTGGAGACCCATCTGTCATGTTTTGTGGGGGCCACAATGAAGTCACTTGCGAAAAATGGCGGAAGACACTGAGTTTGTGTGGGGTGCATGCATGCTATTAATTTTCAACAAGTACAATCCTGTGGAGAGAGCAGCTTGTGTGATGGGGGTGAGTCTTTGTTGAGGCTGCTAGATAATGTGAGCCTGAAAAGAACACACCCCAGTTCAAAAGAAGGAGGGCTGCCCTCCCCTCCTGTTCTCCTAACCTTGTGCTGATCAACAGCGGATCCCTTGCCACAAAGCTTGCATTCTTTTATTCTCAAATTAGAGCAGCTGTTGCAGCAACAGCACAGCTCATTGGAAACCTATTAGTTTCGGAAAGACTTAATCCAGTTTGAAAATAGTAATGCTTCTCTCTCACACCGATTAAGAGGCAAGGCACAGGGGTCTCGCTAGGCCTTTGGATAACGTAATCTGCACATTTTATTACATGGTCTAATTCTCATAAAATAGCAGGCAAGGTGGTGAAACTGTGCCTGGAGTGTAACATTTCAGGTTCTCCATTGGGACTTACATTATTGAATGCTACTCCGTACAACAACAAATCCCTTCCACAGAGAAAACGAGAAGATCAAGGAGACAGTTCCTACCTGCTATCTCCCTGAGATGTTAGTTTTCTATGAGTAGGAATCTTTATTTATGGGGGAGCATTTCATCATGGAAGTTTCCAGCTTAGGGTGGCCATGCGCCCTACTATACATAGGACTGTCCTCTATTTGAAGGGCTGTCCAGTCCAAGTTTGGTTTAAAGATAAAGAACCACAAGAAGGGAGAGTGAGCAGGGGCCTTGAAGTTGCCTATCAATAGTGAGCACCTGGATAGCAGACTGAGCAGGGTCATATAAATTAGCACATGCAAATTGTATGCAAATCTTTTGTTCTCTTTTTTGATTATGTATTTCCTCTTTTTTTTTTTTGCATAAATGGCCACGCTGCCCCACCTGTGGTCTGAAGCCACAGGGCCGGTTGGCATGATCACTGCAGCCCACCATGGCTTATTTCAGCCACGGTGGATTGTGGCATGTGCCAGCAGCCATTTTGAATATTCAACCGGGGTGGGGCGTTGCCATGGTTTGCTGTGTCATCTGAACATGAGCAGCACTGGTGGTTGTTGTTGTTGGGGGGGGGGGACTCTCAAACAACTCCAATAATTCTACAACAGAGCATGGGTTATTTGAGGGTTGTTTCCCCCTCCAACAACCCCTGCCACCCAGCAAACCATGGTAACCCCCTGCCTGGGGATGAATATTCAAAATGGCCACCAGCACGCACTGCAGTCCACTAAAATAAGCCACAGTGGGCTGTGGTGATCGTACAAGCCCAGTTAGAGTCAATATCATCTGTTGGTTGGTTTGTGAGAACTAGCTGTAGAGTGTATGCTTCACATGCTTATGATGAGGCACATGTTTTTTGTGCCATTTAGAGCTTCCTATGCAAGCCCTACCTTAATGAACAGCAAATGCAGACGAGCCCAGGAGAGATCCGAGTAACTTGTGCCCCATGTTTAAGTAGTGTACTGGGGAAGGGAGCATTTAAATTTCCCATCTTAGACACCAAAATGTCTTGACCCTTAGTTCAGTTCTTGGCATTAGGGTAGCCATTTATAAAGGAGGACAGGACTGCTGTTTCCTTAATAATTGTGTATCCCAGTAGATGCACACAAGCAAGCGACACCTGCCAAAATGCCCTCTTCTATACAATGATGAATGTACAGGTGTTTGTTCCTTCTTTGTATCTGCTTACTCATGCTGTTGCTAGTTCATCATGGCTTGCCCTTACTATCCAACTCTCCTTTCACATGCTATGAATCTGATTGTCTGTGGGGATGTTTCTGCCCCCCTGCTATCTTTAATTATAAAGATGTTAAATCCCACCCTTACCTTCTTAGCCAAGGGTTTCACGCAGTGAAGGAATGGGTATTCACGGACACACAGGCATAATTTAATGAGGCGTTCTGAAAGCAGAACAAAAACTGAAGTGGTGTGTAGGAGATTGAGCCTAATGCAGTGGAATAGATGGTAGCTGATCTAAAGAAATCAAAGGCATCAAAGATTATTAGAGGAAACAAAAGGGAAACATGTTGAACAGAAGTGCAAGTGGTAGAGAGCGAGTAACAGAATGAGAGGTCTCATGAATGAAGCAGCAACATTGGAATCTAGTTTTTTTTTAATTTTGTATGAAACTCTTATGCTGAAATGTTACATTTTGAATTCTCTCTCTTTGTCCTTTTCAGTGGTTTGACTAAGGAAGAAGATGGAAGAGCTGGCTGATCAGAACCATTCATGGGCTTCCATTTTTCTGCAATAATGCATAGTTTCAAGATGAATTGCTCTCCTCTTTTCTTAGAGTTAGTGTTGTACAATACCTTCAAAGGCATTCTATATAAATAAAAATAAAAACTGTTGCCATTTTCCTTCATTGGCTTAACAATGGTCCCTGAGGAGGAGGAGGAGAAGGAAGCTATGAACTTACTCATGCTTCTTATTGTAGAGCAGATGGGACTTTGCTAAATGTGGCTATCTCGTACTATGAGTGCAATGTAAGAACAAGGGTAGGCAATTTGGTGCCCATGGGCACCAGTGCACCCCTAGATACCTTTCTTGGAGCCCACCAAGGTGCCATACCCCTCCCACTTTTTTAAAAAATACCAAAACCCCATTTTCTTACTGTCAGCTGAGATTGCTATGAAATTGGTTTCTGTTGGTACTGAAAACTGTGAAAGGAGTTGTTTAGTGTGTTGGGGCTCAGACCCCACCTCTGCCTCGTACTCAGTCTTTTGGGCAGGTTACTTGTTCTTTGCCATGCCTCCCATGTCAGCCATTTTGTGATGGTGCCCAGGACACTTTCTCAAATTGCCAAATGTGCCCACGGCCCATAAAGGTTGCCTACTCCTGTATGAAAATATAAGAAGAGCCCTGCAGGATCAGACCAAAGGCCTATCTAGTTCAGCATTCTGCTTCTCACAGCGGCCAGCCAGATGCCTATGGGAACCCCACAAGCAGGGCATGAGCACAAGAGCACCCTCCTGCTAGCGTTCCCCATATATGTGATCCCCCAGCCCAGCCCATTTCATCCAATGGCTGTTCATAAGTTATCTTCCCGTTCATGCTCAGAACAATCCTGCAAGAGGCAGGGGGTAGAATAGGAAGATGGCTCATTTCCAGGGAGATGGGATAGATGGGAGCATGGGAAAATGGATTTATATCAGATAAGTTTAGGCAGTTGGGAGAGAGTCAAATTTTGGGTTGGGGGGGATAGGAGTGTCAGCATTAATTCTACGTTAAACATATTCATGTGTTGTAAACAGTCATCTACAGTAGTGACCACCCTCACAATTTCTTTTCTCTGTACCCAATCAACAGACAGGGGAAAGGGGGTAAGGCCAAGGAAAGGGTGCATGGCCATCTGGGAAACCTAAGTGGGCCAGATTTAGCCCCTAGGTGGGCCACATTTGGCCCTCAAGTCTGAGGCTCAACACCCCTGCTTTAAATGGTATCCACCTGCCTCCAAACTCCCAGTCCTCCCCAACCTTTCTGGGTTTTAACTGTTTCTAACATTCTGTTGCTAAACGGATCTTCATTTGGGGTGGGGTGTTTAAAACAGGCTCACTTTTTTTTTTTTTTTAATAAAGTAATATTTATTTGCATACTGGGGAATCCCCCAAATTTGCAGCAGAAATCTCTGCTTTGTCTGAGGCAGTCCTGTTTCACCGCCCAGTTGGCTGTGATGAGCCCACCAAGCTTGCTATCTCTGGCAGTTGCAGATGCTAACTTGCATTTCAAAGACCAGTTTCATGTCTTAGCCAAAAGTCATAGCATTCCACACAAGATAGTGCTAACATGTATTTGGGACAAACATTGAAAATGAAACAGTTACCCAATTAAGGCTGCAATCCTATGCATACTTACTAGGTAATAAGTCCCATTGACTGCAGCAGAGGGAGAGATGGGAACCAGGATCACTGTTAATTGGCTCTGCTAAGAGACCAGCTAATTTTGGCTCCATGATCTGTTTCTATTCCAGCTGATCATTTATAACGACTACAGTGTAATTCTTAAGGACTGGTGACTGATTTTGCTTGTTTTCTCTTCCTTTTGTGCCTTTTAGATTGGGAGCTTTCAGGCAGGAACTATCTTGTTTTTCTATATTTTTATGTAAATTTATATAATATTTTATATTATGTAAACAATATATTTTATTGTTTTTTAAAACAACGGCCAAAGAGTTGCACACGATTTACACCAGCTGAAAATTAACTGAATCTACAGTGCAATCAATAAGAATGTTAAAAGCCCCCTTACGATTTCCAAAGTGTTTTCCTTTCTATGAAAGGCAGAATTGCTTGCCATAAAAGCCATTCTTACTTTGGTTAAAAATAGATGCTTCTGCCCTATGAACCTTCAAACCCCGTTTTTGAACCAAGAGGTGTTTCTTTTGATTAGCTAGAAAGGAAACTGCATATCCAGGAGGAATGTACATCAAAGGGAGCTCTCTAAATGATGCAGAAATGCATAAAGCAACAAACAAGCCCAGTGGGGAAGGGAGAGATGCTATAAGTGGGCTTGTCTTCATATTACATTGAAGGTCAGCTTGCTAAAGATTCATGAGGTGAGCCCTACAAAACCGTTTTTGACCTTGATGCTTTTGCTGGAATATTGATGACTAGGGTGCGAATCAGCAAAACTTGATCTTGTCTTGGTCCTCTGAATTCCACCACGAAGTTCATTCTGACTCCTATCCGTAGCAGATTGCAAGCTTTGCTTTTTTTTGTTTCGCATGAAAATTTGTGCACATTTTCCCAAATGCATGCATCAATCATGCACATTTTTGAAACGTACATATTATCTTCCATTGATTTAAAGCATGTTTGTGGGCATTTTTCAAAGGTTCATTTTTTTTTCATATCCATTTTCAAACATATTTTTTTGTTTGTTTCGAAAATTGCTTTGCAAGCTCAGAAATGTATGGACTTCAACTGTAGATTGTGTTTGGGTCTGTGAGGTCCAAACTGGGTAAATTCTGGTAAAAAATGAACTGAAATGAATTTCTCATACATCCCTATAATACCCGTTTTTCTTTTTCTTTTTTACAATGCCCGAGATGTGCCTTATGTTCCCTTTAAATTTTCTTCTTGTATATTGTGTCAAAAAGGTTGATTGATTGTGCTTTATGAAGACTTTCATGCTTAAGCAGCTTGTGGGCTTAGGTGTAGACTTATGGTAGAACTACACAACTGTGAAGGACGTTTGCAGGGGAGAACCGATGAGCAGGAGGAGAAACATCATGTCTGATCACTGATTTTCTCCTGAAAATGTCTGCTCAGCCATTTTTAATTGGGTTCCCCCACTATTTATTTATTTATTTATTTATTACATTTCTAATGCGCCCAGTAACTAATGTTCTCTGGGCAGATTACAAACAGTGAAAAAACAAAGATGTCATATAACAGTTAAAAATATAAAATACAGTAAAATATTTAAAAGAATGAAATGCAATGCAATGCAAAACAACACACAGCACAGGAATTGATAAAACAACCATAATAACCTAGAGCTGGGTTCCAAACTGGGAACCCACTACTCCCAAACTGGGCTCCAAAACCAGAAGTAAACCCAACTGAAAGAAAAAATGGTCTGGGTGGGCATTTTCAGGGTAGAATCAATGGGTGTGAAGGAGTTATCTCGACCCTTCTTCCCATCACTCCTACAAAGGCCCCCCCACCCTTGCATTACTGTTACCTTGGCAGGTTTGGGGACATGCATTTGCCAAGATAACATGTTGTTCCATCTTCAGATAAACTTCCAAGTACCAAGAGGTGATCAGAAAGAGTGATCTATGGACTTCATCTATGAAATGATAGATCAGTAATGCTTCAATTTAGCTATACCCTGGATGAGCTGAACGATACCCCTAGAAGCACAAGTGTGGCAAGCAATACAAAAGTGTACATTTTGGGATGATAATTCTGGGCATTTACTGAATACTGCCAACAATGAGTGACATACAGCCTACCACCCCACCAGTGCCTGGAACATGTTGGAACTGTTTGATACCTTCGAAATAAAATGAAGTGGATATAAATTGTAACTTGTTCAAAAAGAACAGGAGGAACAGAAAGGGAGGTGGGGTTGCAGTATATGTTAAAAATACATATCTCTGCACAGAAATACAGGAGGATGAGCTTGATAGCCCCATCGAGAGCATCTGGGTTAAAATAAATGGAGCAAAGAATAAAAGGAACATGGTTGTCGGAGTCTACTACCAGCCACCCAATCAAGGAGAAGACGAGGATGAAACTTTTGAAAAGCAAACAGCCAGTGTTTCAAGGAAGCATGATGTGGTAGTAATGGGGGACTTCAATTTCCCCAATATTTGTTGGGAGACAAATTCTGCAAAACATGGCCCCTCCAGGAAATTCCTGACTTGTGTGGTGGATAACTTCCTTCTACAGAAAGCAGAGGAAGCAACTAGAGGATCGGCTATCCTTGACTTGATCCTAACCAACAGAGATGACTTAGTGGATAAAGTAGCAGTTACAGAAACTCTGGGGGAAAGCAACCATGTTATACTTGAGTTCTTGGTTCTAAAGGAAGCAAAAGCCGAGTGTAGCCAAACACGTACCCTGGATTTAGGAAAGCCGATTTTATTAAATTCAGAACAATGATAAGTAAGGTCCCATGGCAAGCGACTCTAACGAGAAAAGGTGTCCAAGATGGGTGGGAGTTTTTAAAAAAGGAAATTCTCAAGGCACAATTACAAACAATTACAACAAGAAAAAAAAGGTGGAAAACAACAGAAGAAGCCAGTGTGGCTCCATAAAAAGCTTAGAGATGACCTGAAAACAAAAAAGCACACATATAGGAAGTGGAAGGAAGGCCAAGCAGCAAAGGAAGAGTACAGGCAGGTAGCACAGAATTGCAGGGATGGTGTCAGGAAGGCTAAAGCTGAGAACGAGCTGAGGTTAGCGAGGGATGCTAAAAGCAACGAAAAGGCTTTCTTCAGCTACGTGCATAGTAAAAGGCAGAGGAAAGAAATGGTTGTTCAGCTATTAAATAAGGATGGCAAAACAATAACAGATGACAAAGAAAAGGCAGAAGTGCTCAATTCCTACTTTGGCTCAGTCTTCTCCCAAAAGAGGGTCTATGATCCCCCTGGCAAAGGTGAAGTACAGGCTGAAGGGGCAGGATTGCATCTTGAGATTGATAGGCATATGGTCAAGGAACACCTAATTACTTTGAATAAGTTCAAATCTCCAGGGCCAGATGAACTGCACCCTAGAGTAATAAAGGAACTGGCAGAAGAGCTCTCAGAACCACTGTCTATTATCTTTGAGAAATCATGGAGGACGGGGGAAGTGCCAGATGACTGGAGGAGGGCTAATGTTGTCCCTATCTTCAAAAAGGGTGAAAAGGAGGAACCTGGGAACTACAGACCAGTCAGTCTGACATCAATTCCTGGGAAAATTCTGGAGCAGATGATAAAGCAATCAGTCTGTAAGCACCTTGAAAACAATGCAGTGATTACTTGAAGCCAACATGGATTTGTCAAGAACAAATCCTGCCAGACGAATCTGAGCTCATTTTTTGATCAGGTAACTTCCCTTGTGGACCGTGGGAATGCTGTGGACATAATATACCTCGACTTCAGCAAAACTTTCGACAAAGTGCCCCATTATATCCTGATGAGCAGACTAGCTCAAAGTGGGCTAGAGAAACAACGATCAGGTGGATCCACAGTTGGCTACAGAATCGGACTCAAAGAGTGCTTATCAGTGGGATCTTCTCAAACTGGGGAGAGGGAACGAGCAGGGTACTGCAGGGCTCAGTCCTGGGCCCAGTGCTCCTCAACATTTTTATTAATGACTTGGAGGAGGAAGTGCAGGGAATGCTGATCAAATTTGCAGATGACACAAAATTGGACAGGACACCTAATACCTTGGAAGACAGAAACAAAATTCAAAGTGATCTCGATGTACTGGAGCGCTGGTCAGAAAACAACAGAATGAAATTTAATAGGGATAAATGCCAAGTTCTAAACCTAGGAAAAAGAAACCAAATGCACAGTTATACGATGGGAGATACTTGGCTTAACAACACTTCAAGCAAGAAAGATCTTGGAATTGTTGTAGATCACCAGCTGAATATGAGCCAACAATGTGATGTGGCTGCAAAAAAGGCAAATGCTATTTTGGGCTGCATTAAGAGAAGCATAGCTTCCAAATCCCGGCAAGTACTAGTTCCCCTCTACTCAGCACTGGTTAGGCCTCATCTGGAGTACTGTGTCCAGTTCTGGGCACCACATTTTAAAAAGGATGCAGACAAACTGGAGAGGGTTCAGAGGAGGGCAATGAAGATGATCAGGGGACTGGAAACAAAGCCCTGTGAAGAGAGACTGGGCATGTTTAGCCTTGAGAAGAGAAGACTGAGGGGAGATATGATAGCGCTCTTCAAGTACTTGAAAGGTTGTCACAGAGAGGAAGGCCAGGATCTCTTCTCCATCATCCCAGAATGCAGGACATGGAATAATGGGCTCAAGTTACAGGAAGCCAGATTCCGGCTGAACATCAGGAAACACTTCCTGACTGTTAGAGCAATATGACAATGGAACCAATTACCTAGGGAGGTAGTGGGCTCTCCCACACTGGAGGCATTCAAGATGAGGCTGGACAGCCATCTGTCGGGGGTGCTCTGACTTGGATTTCTGCATTGAGCAGGGGGTTGGACTTGATGGTCTTGTGGGCCCCTTCCAACCCTACTATTCTATGATTCTTTGATTCTATGATTCTGTGAAGTGCCTTATTAATATGTGAAAGGATGGTGCATATTTTTATGTGCTTGTGTAACCCTTTAAAAACAACCAAAGTACAAAATGTCCCTTAGTCATGAAATTGATGAGACTAGAATGTGTTTGTGATGTGGCTTAGACAATTTAATGTCTCCAATGAACTGTATTTCCTTCAGAAAAACCGAGAACAAGCTCCTCTGTTGCATGTTTATAGATATCAAGTTACTGCGGCTGGATCAGGGTCTAGTGGCCCGGCCATTATATGGTGAAATCACCTCCATTGCTCCAGAGAAATAATAAACTGTGTACAGCCTAGGCAGTTCTCTGCACTTTCCTTGCATGATCAACTGACCAGTGAACCCGTAGAGTCCAGCAGATAATTTCATGGCTAGAACCTCCCTCTACGAGACTCTGTCTAGGTGACTACAGGTAAAGTGGGGTCTTATCTTTCTGCAGCCGAAATCAAAGAAGTTTAAAAGTGCTTAACTTTGGTGGGATTCTGATCATAAAGATAAAATAAATAATAACTACTTTGTACAGACAGCATAGGTGTCATATTGATCCAATCTTATTATTGTACAAAAGGCCCTTGTAATAGTCTCAGTGGGGAAAGAAGAGTTTGATTTTTGGCATTTTAATTTTTGAAAACCATGTCCATTTATTTTAGATATTTTTCTATGCTGTTATTAATCCATGCCAGCAGCCAGACATCCTCTGACAGTGATAGTGAATGAGTCACTTCAAGGGAGCTCCTTTTTTCAACATGCCGAAAAGAACAGGAATGTCTCCAGTATGTACAGAACAACCCGCTTTTGTCTGCAGAGTCAAAGCTGTAAAACTGACATGAGAGCAAAAGTTGAAAACAAGAAGAATAGATGTAAGCTGAGCAGGGAAAGACAAGGGACAAAAATACTGAAGAATGGCTCTTTCCGCAGGACCAGCATCTTCTCTAGCCAGATTAGTTGCGACACATTTTTCTGTGTCTGTTTCCCATGTGATGTCAGCTCCTTTGCAACATTTGTGGACACCCTAGCTAAGATGGACTTCTAAGGGTTTGCATGAACCCCAAGTCTTGCTCGGCTTGAGTGAATAAAACATTCTGACCATGGGCTGGTTTACATGTTACACAAATCACATGAAAGCTGCCAGGAAACAATTCTGGTGGCAGCGGCTTTAAGTGGTGGGAAGAGGGGCATTAATGCAGAGATGCTTAAAATATCGATTTTCTCCATTGTGGCCTTTTCCCATGCTGGTGCCACACATTCCAGGCAGCAGCTGATGTTGGAGTGGGGACCTGCTATGTGACTGAAGTGATACAAGTGCACACCTCTTTATATATGCACACCTTTTCATGTATATGTAGACTGGTGTGACATGTAAGCCAGAACTTAGATTCCAGACAACCAAAGGTTTCTGAAGGAAAGGCAACGTATTTTGGATACTAGTTAGACCCTTCACTGCTTGCTGAGTTTTTAGCACATACTGCAATGCAATAATCACAGAGGCATTCCAGCTGCGGTAAGAACCTATGCAAATATTCAGGGAAAGAAAGGTTTTGTTAGTCTTCCTGGGACAGTACCACTTCAGCATGTGGATTACGGATGACGTGTTTGAATGCCCACACATATATACACACCAAAAACTCCTTCTGAAGGAAGGAGGGCTATAGCATACATTTCCTCCTGACCTGTTGGTTTTCCTCTTGCATTTTTTTTTAAATGTGAGAGAGTATTCAAACATGAAATCATGCACCTGCATTCTGAAATGGTACGGTCCCATGCAGAATGTACCTTGTTTTGTTTTGTTTTTCTCCTTCTGAACAGGCTCATACAGACATATGTAGCTGCTTTATACTGCGCCTCGTGTGGCGCAGAGTGGTAGGCGGCAGTACTGCAACCGAAACTCTCCCCACGACCTGAGTTCGATCCCAGCGGAAGCCGGGTCTCGGGTAGCTGGCTCAGGTCGACTCAGCCCTCCATCCTCCCGAGGTCGGTAAAATGAGGACCCAGCTTGCTGGGGGAAAGGTAGTCCACGACTGGGGAAGGCAATGGCAAACCACCCCGCTACAGTCTGCCATGAAAACTCCGGCGCAAGCGGCGTCCCTCTAGGGGTCAGCAATGACCCGGTGCTTGCACAGGAGGAACCTTTCCTTCCCCTTATACTGAGTCAAACCATTGGTCCATCTAGCATAGTACTCACTACTATTAAGAGTGCAATCCTACGCATGTTTAGACAGAAGAAAGCCTTACACCTCCCAGCGTTCCCCAGTGAGCCATGCTGGGAGTTGTAGGACTTTTTTATATCTAAACATGCATAGGATTGTGCCCTAAGAGGCTTAGCAAGGCCTGATTTCAGTGGGAAGTTTCATCACGTTTGCCATGTTTTTCAACGCTGCTACCTGAGGTTGTTTTAACTGGAGAATGAATCTGAGACCTTCTGCATGCAAAGCATGTGCTCTCCTTTACTACTGAGGTATGCTTCTCCATGTAAGTCAAGGGTGGGGAACCTCTGGTCCTCCAAATGTCGTTGGGCTCCATCTGCCAGGTAGAATGGCCAATGCTCAGGGAGTGACCACTGTTGGTGTAAGTAATCAGGATGAAATGAGTTAGTCTGTAGGATTGTTGTCCTGCGATATGTATGTAAAGCAACAGATCTTTTCCATATATTAGGGGGCAGACATGATCATTTTCTAGGCTGTTTCTGGCCAGTAATTATTTGATTGTAATCTTAAAATCTTTTGCATGTGGTCTCATTAAAAAGTATTTTCTATTGTCTCAGATACAGATGTTGTCTTGCTAAAACATATGATAAAGCCATTTGATAAAAACACAGATAAAACTTTTTTTAAAAAATGATCTTTCCTGAAAAAGAAAAAATAATAATTTGCTTACGGGATCCCTATTAGTCAGCTCCTTTCATTGGTTGTCAGGTGGATGCAATTCTTAATACAGGGCTCCATCTACATGGAAACAGAATAAGAAGCGCTTCCTGGTTATATCCAGATTTTCATGAAATAGCTTTGGTCTGTCAGGGGCACATGAAACAAGAAAAGCAGAGTACATACTACCTAAAACCCCACTTTCATGGGTCACACAGCACTTGAAATCCCCATACTTTGGGGTTGGGTGGGCAGAGTAGAACTGAACATCATCAACCACATGTAGGTACTGCTCAGTGAATGAGAGAGGCTTGTTCCCTGCCCCTGTCCACATTCCCACACTCAAGGAAGTTTACTGGAAGTGCTGAATTAAACCCCTGTAGTTTACCCCACCTCTCTCCCCTCTTATCCACCATTGGGATGTTAAGATTAAAAGATACTGCGCTATTGTGAATGGGGAAAACAGGCTACATGCTGTGAATAGATAAAGCAGCTATTGTGCTATTGTGAATGCCTGAAACAGCGCTACTGCACTATTGTGACTGGGAAATACAGGCTACACACTGTGAATGGGGAAAGCAGCTATTATGAATGCCTGAAACAGGGCTACTGTGCTATTCTGAATGGGGAAAACAGGCTGCATACTGTGAATGAGTAAAGCAGCACTGCGCTAGGCTACATATTGTGAATGGGAAAACAGCACCACTGCGATATAGTCAAAGGATGAAACAGCACGAAGCAGTGCTAAGTGGGGAAGAAAGCCTGTGTCCAAAAGCCCCTACTGTGAATGGGGGAAAGAGGGGATGCAGGGAGGGGCAGCCCCACCCCTTGACCACATCATTGACAGGTCACAGCCAGGTCACAGAGGCACGCCCAGGATTTAATGTGGGGGGATGGGGCACACTGCAGCCGAACTGAGCAGGAGTTAGATTTAAGGGGAAAAGACTCACTGAGAGGACTTTCCAAAAATGCACCTTTTTTTTCAGAGGAAAGCTGCAGGGTTGCTGCGGAGTGCGAGAGCGTCAACTATTGTGAATGACGCTGATGTGCTCTCGCTCCGCATTAAACTGGCCATGTAGATTGCGCCCAGGAGAGAGAAGACCCCCACTCCAATCAGTGGGATTTAAATGTACATAATTGTATTAGCACATAATTGTATGCTGCACATTAGCATGACCAGGACTTACTTGCAAGTCACTTGTATAGGTTTGAGGTGCTACTCTCTGTTCTGCTTCAACATTTTAAAATCTGTGGTCAGTTTGCCAGGAGATGAAATAGCTTTGGGGTATCCATCTTGCAAGCAAGTGGCATGTTCAGAACATTCATTCTTCTTCCATTTGTGTTGATATTAATCCTGGCAGCCATCAGCCTTATTTAATTGCACTCTTCAAGGGGGCCAGTAGGAAAAACCAACAGATCTTCCCCCCTCCCTGTGTATGTCTATGTGTGTGTGCATGCAAATGGTAGCACTGAACTGAAAGTGATTCAATAAGTGTTTTCTGGTTGAGGGAAACAGATATTTCACGATCTTGGATCCATATTAGCCATTGTGCAGGCTGACCTTGAAGGAATCATCTGAGGTTCATTGGGTGATGCCCAGCCATGTTCATTCCATGGTGAACAGGACCCTAACACTTCCTGACTTAATCTAATAGAAAAATGATGGATTGCATGATTCCATTTGTTTAAAGATATCATCTATGAATTAACAATTGTCAACTGCACTTACAATAGTTGTATTTTTAAAGAAAACAAACAGCCATGACCCCATTAAAAGAGTTCAGTTATATAACTCAGCTGTTATAGAACAGAACCATTATAACAGCAAGCATGGATTTAAGTGAAGCCACATTACGGAGAAAACTCCTTTTAGAGCAGACTTCCACAAACTTGTGCCTTCCGGATGTGTTGACCACAACTCCCATCAGCCCAGCCAGCATGGCCCAATTCCCATGCTGGCTGGGGTGGCAGGAGTTGTAGTCCAAAGCATCCAGAGGGCACAAGGTTGGGGAAGGCTGTTTTAGGGCCTTGATTGAACTGTTGTTATCTATGTGAAGAGGGGAGGAAGACCCAAATCCTATCGGAATGACTGGGAGCATTCTACTGAGCAAAGATGATTTTTGATCCCATGTCTAGGGCTCTCTGTGTCTTGTTTTCAAGTCACACTGTCATTTTGTACGTCAGTTCTCTCCTTCTGAGAAACAGAGTTATACGAATGCTGCAAAATCCTGAGCACACTTACCTGGGAATAAACCTCATTGAACACAATGGACTTACTGTTGAATAAACGTGCAAAAGACTGGGAGGTGGGGATCCTGTGCGATTATATAGGCTGCAAGTATTTCATATGCAGATGTCATTAGAATGATGTACGGAGAAATCATTCTGCAACTTCTCCCTTTTTTTGTGCCTTTCCCTGGGAACTCAGGCAGCTAACTGCTACATGAAGTTGTTCTGGCTGCCTGACAACCGAAGTCACTGGGATTGTTCTGCAGATAGTACTTTGTTGTTGTTGTTCAGTCATTCAGTCGTGTCCGACTCTTCGTGACCCCATGGACCATAGCACGCCAGGCCTTCCTGTCCTGCGCTCTCTCCCGGAGTGTGCTCAAGTCCATATTCATTGCATCGGTGATGCTATCTAGCCATCTCATCCTCTGCCGTCCCCTTCTCCTTTTGCCTTCAATCTTTCCCAGCATCAGGGTCTTTTCCAGGGAGTTTTCTCTTCGCATTAGGTGGCCAAAATAGGTGAGCTTCAGTTTCAGTATCTGTCCTTCCAATGAGCACTCAGGGTTGATTTCCTTTAGGATGGACTGATTTGACCTCCTTGCAGTTAAAGTCCAAGGGACTCGTAAGAGTCTTCTCCAGCACCACAGTTCGAAAGGATCAATTCTTCGGCGCTCAGCCTTCCTTATAGTCCAGCTCTCACAGCCATACATTGCTACTGGAAAACCATAGCTTTGATTATACAAACCTTTGTCGGCAAGATGATGTCTCTGCTTCTTACTATGCTGTCTAGGTTTGCCATAGCTTTCCTCCCAAGGAGCAAGCATCTTTTAATTTCATGGCTACAGTCACCATCTGCAGTGATCTTGGAGCCCAAGAAAATAAAATCTGTCACTGCTTCCATTTCTTCCCCTTCTATATGCCAGGAAGTGATGGCGCCAGATGCCATGATCTTAGTTTTTTTAATGTTGAGTTTCAAACCAGCTTTTGCACTCTCCTCTTTCACCCTCAACAAGAGGCTCTTTAGATCCTCTTCGCTTTCTGCCATTAGGGTGGTATCGTCTGCATATCTGAGGTTGCTGATAATTCTCCCAGCAATCTTAATTCTGACCTGTGATTCATCCAACCCGGCCGGCATTTCTCGTGATGTACTCTGCATATAAGTTAAATAAGCAGGGCGACAATATACAGCCTTGTCATACTCCTTTCCCAATTTTGAACCAAACGCTTGTTCCATGTCTGGTTCTTACTGTTGCTTCTTGACCCTCGTACAGGTTTCTCAGGAGACAGGTAACGTGGTCTAGAACTCCCATCTCTTTCAGAATTTGCCACAGTTTGTTGTGATCCACACAATCAAAGGCTTTAGTGTAGTCAATGAAGCAGAAATAGACGTTTTTCTGGAATTCTCTTGCTTTCTCCATGATCCAGCGAACGTTGCCGATTTGATCTCTAGTTCCTCTGCCTCTTCGAAACCCAGCTTGTACTTCCGGTAGTTCTCGGTTCACATACTGCTGAAGCCTAGCTTGTAGGATTTTGAGCATCACCTTGCTGGCATGTGAAATGAGTGCAATTGTACGGTAGTTTGAACACTCTTTGGCGTTGCCCTTCTTTGGAATTGGAATGTAAACTGACCTTTTCCAGTCTTGTGGCCACTGTTGAGTGTTCCAAATGTGTTGGCATATTGAGTGCAGCACTTTAACAGCATCATCTTTGAGGATTTTAAATAGCTCAGCTGGAATACTGTCATCTCCGCTAGCTTTGTTGTTAGTAATGCTTCCTGAGGCCCACTTGACTTCACTCTCGAGGATGTCCGGCTCAAGTTCAGTGACCGCACTATCATGGCTATCAGGGACATTCAGATCTTTCCTGTATACTTCTTCTGTGTATTCTTGCCACCTCTTCTTAATCTCATCTGCTTCTGTTAGGTCCCTGCCTTCTTTGTCCTTTATCATGCCCGCCTTTGCACAAAACGTTCCCTTGAGATCTCTGATTTTCTTGAAGAGATCTCTAGTCTTTCCCATTCTGTTGTTTCCCTCGATTTCTTTACATTGTTCATTTAAGAAGGCCTTCTTGTCTCTCCTTGCTATTCTCTGGAACTCTGCATTCAGTTGGATATATCTTCCCCTTTCTCCCTTGCTTTTCACTTCCCTTCTTTCCTCAGCTACTTGTAAAGCCTCATCAGACAGCCACTTGGCTTTCTTGCATTTCTTTTTCTTTGGGATGGATTGAGTTGCTGCCTCCTGAACAATGTTACGGACCTCCATCCATAGTTCCTCAGGCACTCTGTCTACCAGGTCTAATCCCTGAAATCTATTCATCACCTCCACTGTATATTCATAAGGGATATGATTTAGGTCATACCTGAATGGTTTAGTGGTTTTCCCTACGTTCTTCAATTTAAGCCGAAATTTTGCAACAAGAAGCTCATGATCGGAGCCACAGTCAGCTCCAGGTCTTGTTTTTACTGACTGTATAGAGCTTCTCCATCTTTGGCTGCAAAGTACATAAACAATCTGATTTTGATATTGACCATCTGGTGATGTCCATGTGTAGAGTCGTCTCTTGTGCTGTTGGAAAAGAGTGTTTGCTATGATCAGCGTGTTCTCTTGGCAAAACTCTATTAGCCTTTGCCCTGCTTCATTTTGTACACCAAGGCCATGCTTGCCTGTTATCCCAGTTATTTCTTGACTTCCTGCTTTGGCATTCCAATCCCCTATTATGAGAAGGACATCTTTTTTTGGTGTTAGTTCTAGAAGACGTTGTAGGTCTTCATAGAACCGGTCAACCTCAGCTTCTTCGGCCTCAGTGGTTGGGGCATAGACTTGAATTACTGTGATGTTGAATGGTTTGCCTTGGATTCGTACTGAGATCATTCTATCATTTTTGAGATTGTACCCCAGTACTGCTTTTCCCACCCTTTTGTTGACTATGAGCGCTACTCCATTTCTTCTAAGGGATTCTTGCCCACAGTAGTAGATATAAGGGTCACCTGAATTAAATTTGCCCATGCCTGTCCATTTTAGTTCGCTGATTCCCAGGATGTCGATGTTCAATCTTGCCATCTCATGTTTGACCACCTCCAGCTTACCTTGATTCATTGATCTTACATTCCAGGTTCCTAAACAATATTGTTCTTTGCAGCATTGGACTTTCTTTTCACCACCAGACACATCCACAGCTGAATGTCCTTTCAGCTTTGGCCCAGCCGCTTCACTCTTTCTGGCACTACTTGGAAATTCCCTCTGCTCTTCCCCAGTAGTATATTGGACACCTTCCGTCCTGAGGGGCTCATCTTCCGGCGTCATCTCTTTTAGCCTTGTGATACGTTCCATGGGGTTTTTCTTGGCAAGAATACTGGAGTGGGTTGCCATTTCCTTCTCCAGTGGACCACATTTTGTCAGAACTCTCCACCATGACCTGTCCGTCTTGGGTGGCACTGCACAGCATAGCTTATGGCTTCACTGAGTTATACAAGCCCCTTTGCCACAACAAGGCAGTGATCCATGAAGTCACCCATGAATCAGGGATGCTCTGACTTGGATTCCTGCATTGAGCAGGGGGTTGTGCTTTATGGCCTTGTAGGCCCCTTCCAGCCCTACTATTCTATGATTCTATGATTCTAAGTACTTGCCCTCCAGCATTCACCAGCAGGTGCAAGGAACTCTCCCACCCGTAAAGATTTTCCATTCCCTTTAGTGCAGGGAGCTTCCATTCCATTTACATGAATGGGGAAGATTACTTGCCCAAGAGCAATGCAAAAGGCCTGGGTTCAGGGGCATTGGGTTGGATCCAGACTCAACTTGGTTCAACTTACTTCCCATTAACCTCAATAGGACTTTAATAAAGTCATGACTAACTTGTTCCATTGATTTCAGCTGAACTTTTCAACTAAGGGTGCAATCCTATGTATGTTTAGACAGAATAAAGTCCTACAACTCCCAGCATGGCTGGCTGGGGAATGCTGGGAGTTGTAGGACTTTTTTCTGTCTGAACATGCATAGGATTGCACCCAAACTCAGCCTGGATCCAACCCATTATTTTTAACACAACTTAAAATGGAACTGGTTTATTGTTCCTTTTAGGAACACATAGCTAAGTATCCATATTTTAACATGTAGTTCATTCTTAAAAAGAAAAGAAACACTTACACTTTCTTATAACTTGCTTCTTTAAAATATAGCTGTTTAAAAAGAAGATTCTTGATGTGAGATAAATAAATCAAGAATAACCTCACGACAGCCATCGGTGATCTACCAGCATAAAATTACCATTGCTGAAGGTAGAATTTGCCTCAGAACATTGCTCTTATGAAAGCAAAGGTTACATAGATTATTATTGTAACCTAGAAAGTCTACACCATAAAAGGATCTGACAATTTTATGGGTGTTTCCCTTTCTCCATATAAATCTCTCTCTTTTCTTGGCAGAAAAAAATGAAAACGATGACTGCCAGCTGTAAAAGCGAAGTATTTCCTATATATTTTCTTCTAGATTTTGCAAAGGAAAAAAAAGCAGAAGCAGAAGCAAAAAACAAAAAAAGAATGATCTGGTCAAAATGTCCAACAGATTCCCACGTAAATTTTGCGATGGTTTTCCCACCAGGAATTCCATTCCAGCCTGCTGCCCCCCCCCCCCCATGCTACTCCGGTGCATTTTGGGTGAGAAACAATTAATGAGATGCACAAGTGTCAAACAAAAGGAAGAAAAGGCCCACTGCTGCTGGGAACGAGCAAAGAGTGTAGTAATGTGATTATGGTAATGATCAACAAGTCATAGTCTGCTGCTTTTGTTCGCTGTAATTAACTTCTTGGAAGGGCACAGTGGCTTTCTCTGTGCTCATCAGATGGCTCTGTCTTTGTGTCCAGAATCTCTCTTTCTCTCTCCCTACAGAGACTGCATCCCTCCAAGTGCATTACTAAATGAATTCATGGCAGGAACAAAGATGCAGCAGTCGAATAGAGATTGATATCATTTGTTGTCAGAAATTCAATACCATATAGCAATCCAATTACTTAAGCTGTTTTTATAAATCTTATTGCTGCTCACGACTGAGGTATGCTCTTAAAGCTGGATAATTCCATCTCACAAGAATGTAGTGGAACAGATTAGGACTCTAATGGGAAAGCTTTCTGTAGACGGGGTCTTTTCTATTGTACACCTTTTGGGATCTAGGAATCAAACCCACGCAAAAAGCGAGAGTCATTGTTGCAAAGCTTGATCAAAGCAAATCTTGAAAACGGCACAGTTGCTTTATGGATTTTCTAGAGAGAAAAGAAAAATTGGCAGGCACTGCCATCCATTTATGGTCTATCAGTTGAGAATCTTGACTAGAATGAGAAACGGAAATTACTTCCGAGTATTCTTGCTGCTAGGCTGGCTATCTGAATTTGTGTTTAAACTTTCTCCTCGCTGTATTACAGGTCAAATGTTGAGCTTTGCTGTAATATCTCCAGAATGCTAGCCACCATAAATCTCCACAAGATAATTTCTGTGTACTGCTACATGGGATGAATTGGGGGCAAGAAAGGTATATAACATCTAAAAATGAGATGATGGGAATATTGGAAATAAAAATGCAAGTAACCATGGAGCAGAAAGAAGAAGTGGGCTATCTCTATTGCTATACAATATCCATGGGAGAAAAAGAGTGCAAAACAAATAGATGATGTGTCCAACACTGCAGCAAAAATTATGCTTGTGCCCCATTCTATACCACCCAGAGAACTTCAGCTATGGAGGGTGTAATCCTATTGGGATAGGTGGCTACCTCCGAACTCAGAGGTGACCGCCTATCCAATGCAGGGCAGGAGGAGCGCAGAGGGATGGTCCCCTCTGTGCTTCAGCCACCCTGCATTTGCGGCTAGACAGCTAATTTCGTCTGTCTAGCCATGGGAAGGTGGAGCGGTGGAAGCAGCTGCTGGACGACACATAGGATGTGTCGTACCAGCACTTCTGCCTTCCCCGCCCAGAACGCCCCCAGGAACACCCCGTTTTCACCGCTCTGCACTCCTCCTCCGAGTGCGGAGCATGGGGCTGTTCCGAGCTGCCTGCGAGGCAGCACAGGAGGGGGGGAAGGTCGGTTCTCAGGGAACCAACCTTGGAGTGTGGGCTCCGAGGTTGGTTCCCAAAAACCGTTGTATCCTATGGCTGTCTAGCCGCTGACTTGCTCCCTAAGTGGTTTAAAAGTTCAGCCAGTCAATCAATCAATAAAATAAAAAGTCTCAGGCCCACAAAACATTGGGGTAAGTGAGGAAAGTAATGTGGTGTGTTCCTTAGCAATTGTGTGACATTTGCCATACTATATATACATTCTCAGGAGCAACCTAGGGGGCCCTGGGCTTTCTCTTATACTGTACTCCTTCATGCCTATCTGAACTGTTGAATCCCAGCATGTCACATCCATATTTTTACTGTAATTTTAAAATAGAATTAGCTAGGGAAGAAACACAGAGACAGCAGTGATGGTTCACAAATATTAGTTTCATATTACAAAAAAGAATGTTCAGAAAAAATATTCACTGAGGATAACAATTCTAATATGTAATGATCGTTTTGTCAAGGCCTTCATATAGTTCCATTCATCTTAAATGGATCTGTTGTTTGCAGCTGCACAAATTTGCACCAGCTGTCCTAAAATGAATATATTTATTTTGCCAATTTATCATAAATGAAACAGCCAATTTATTCACAGTGCTTATCATTATTCACTGGGAATATTAAAGCTACCAGTACCTGCTTTCTTTTCCGTTGCAACAATGCAACTTAAAAGGTAATTTGAGACATACATAAAAATAAATGTTTAACCCAGAAATATGTTTTAGTTAATCATCACTTAGGAAGGCCAGAAAGCAGACTCTTCTCTCACACAATTGTACCTGAACTAAGTATGAACTCTAGGTGGAAGCAGAGAAATCATGGCCGTCCCAGACACCCCAACCCCCAACTCCACCAACACAGACATCCCAGTACGTCGTGTTTGCTTTGAACTACAGTATAGTTCTTTCAAGCTTTAATTTGAAGAGCATTACATAATACATTTCAAATACAATTGATGGGTTATCTCCAATGTTAGTCCTACTTAGGGTAAACCCTGACTGAGACTTAACTTAGACTAACATTGGAAACAACCTGCTAAAACTAACTTGAATGAGGACAAATGGGTACACAAATACAGGCCTACTTTGAAACAGTGATTCAAGCATGCTCAAAGACATATGTGTGTGTGTGTGTGCGTATCCCGAGGGATGTTAAGAAAGCATCTTAACTCTGAAGTAAGTCCCACTGAGTTCAATGAGATGGACTCTCAAGTTATTATAAATAGATCCCATCCTTTTTTCTTTTCTTTTTTTGGATAGTATGGCTGGCTTGGTAAATAAGGAGATGGAGTAGATACAATGTGTCTTGATTTCAATGAATTCCACAGTGTTTTCATTACCAATTTGGAAAAACATGCATTGCAACATACTAGGAATTGAACCTCAACTACAGACAGTAGAAATGGATCAGTGTCAAACTGGAATAAAGTTGTGAAATCATGTTCTATTCTAAACTGGTAGAAGTGCTGTTCAAGAGCATTACTGACAAAGAAGACATAGAAAGTACTCACTGAATTTGGAAATGATGTAAAACCAAAAGTAATTGGAAGTGTTCTAGAGGACTGAAATACAAAATAACCTTGGCAATTTGCAGCACTAGATTTTAAGTAATAAAATACTGTTCCACATGGAACAGATGTGAAGTAACAATACTTACAGTTGTTACTTCCGCTTCCACAATAGTTACTTACACATTTCAAAGATACAAAACAGAGGAAATTGGACAGGACAGCTGTGAAGAAGCTAGAACTCACACAGGAGCACAATCTAATGTGTTTCAGAAAAGTCAACATTGTGGGCTGCTGAATGAAATGACCGGAGGTAGACATTAGAAGATGGTGTTTTATGGATAGAGCTACTAAATTTAAAGGTGAGCCTGCTCATCGTGTAGTCCAAACAAGTCTCTGAGCTCTGAGGGTCCAAGAACTATTGGGAGCTGATCATCCTGCACATAGAAATTGGAGCTTTTGATTATTTTCACACAATAAGACTGCTGGACTAGATGGACCCTTGGTCTATACAGCATGGCTCCTCTTATGTTCTTAATTGTTTCTGAACTCTGCGCAAACTATTTTAGGTTATTTTCTGCACAAAACGTACCACAGTCCTTCATAGACAAGAAATTAAAGGAGAGCTGTGCTTGCTCAGTATGTGCTATTAAGAGAGCAGTCCTATGGTCCCTGGGAGAGTGTCCCAGGGACCACAAGATATTGCAGAGTTCCCTCTTGGACATCATAACTGCTGCAACTTTCAGAGGGGAAATTAGAATGGGGATGTTTCCCATCCCAGCCACTGTGGAAACTACTGCAGTGGCTTCCTCACCAGAAGTCAGAGCTTCAACCTCACATGAGGATGCAAATGAGGAGGAAGAGGATGGGGAGGTGCCAAGGATTCACAGGATCTTAAGGCATCCCACCTTTCCCACCAGCAACTCCACTAGACATGCTCAAAGGCATGTCTAGTGGAATATCAGCAGAAAGGAGGGCGGAGAGGCAAAGGTAGCCTCTGCTATTTCTCCTGCTCTGCTGAGCGTCTGCCGGCAAAGTGCAGGATTTTCAGAGCACTCCAACATCGGAGCACTCTCTAGATGCTCTGCCCAAGTCTTCTGGTTACTGTGTCTAAACATAGCTCTTTCATTTCTTCAGTAACAATTCAGGAAAAAAATGGAATTGGACTGATGTGCATCTGTTTAATAGGGACCAGAAGGAACTCTGGCTAGAAAGCAGCCCTGTCTGTAATGCAGGAATTCTTGAAGCAGTTACTACCAGGCATTGAGTAAGAATGGCTGTACTCATTTGTCTCCGGAGAATAGTCCTAGTCCTTGTTGTTGTTGTTGTTGTTGTTGTTGTTCAGTTGTTCAGTCATGTCCGACTCTTCATGACCCCATGGACCATAGCACGCCAGGCCTTCCTGTCCTGGGCTCTCTCCCGGAGTGTGCTCAAGTCCATATTCATTGCATCGGTGATGCTATCTAGCCATCTCATCCTCTGCCGTCCCCTTCTCCTTTTGCCTTCAGTCTTTCCCAGCATCAGGCTCTTTCCCAGTGACTTTTCTCTTCGCATTAGATGGCCAAAATATTTGAGCTTCAGCTTCAGTTTCTGTCCTTCCAATCAGCAGTCAGGGTTGATTTCCTTTAGGATGGACTGATTTGACCTCCTTGCAGTCCAGGGCACTCGTAAGAGTCTTCTCCAGCACCACAGTTTGGAGGCATCGATTCTTCGGCGCTCAGCCTTCCTTATAGTCCAGCTCTCACAGCCATACATTACTACTGGGAAAACCATAGCCCTAGTCCTTGTACAAAGCAATTATCAATAGGTTTGGGATTGTCTGCATTGGCTGCCCCCCCCTCTATCATACATTATCCTTGTCATGACAACAAGGATAATCTCTGTCAAAGCAGGAGTCATTTCCAAGAGTAGTATGGCTTTGCTTATGTGTTAAAATATACTCAAGCAGAGTCTACTTAGGGGAGAATAGATCGGAAAGTGAGCTAATAAGGGCCTCAGCATAACTGACCTTAACTGAATCCTACGCTGAACCCTTGGCTGAGTTGCTGGTGTAGAAAGATTTCATTCACAGCCCTCGTTCCATGAATTAAGTTAACTCCAAGGTGGTGCTCATTAATTTTAATTGGCAGAAAGGTGTGAAAATGACCTGATCCCTCCCAACTTCACATCAGCCTATACTGACAACTGCCCCCTGACCTTTATTCATTTTGGTGTCAGCATCATCTCAGTCATTCAAATTAAATCTGAATTACCCTCACTAATTAGGTTGTTTATATTTGTCATAATGTGTAAAGAGCCTTACGGTCCTCCTCTCATTCATCACTATAGCCACTCTTGATCTGGGGTTGCTGATTCAGGTTTTACAGGGGTAGTGGGGAATTGAGGTTGAAAGGCTGAGCTGTCCAAAGACACCCAGCGAGAAAGATCGTGAATCGTACTGAATATTATTATGTAAATAATTTGGCTTAATATGATATTTACATACTACATAGTACTCTTAATTTTAACATCGCGCACTCTTTTCCATGCTACAATCTAAAATGAACAGCAATCAGTTAAGCAAACACACATCTTCCACTGCGATTTCTTTTGTGATCAAAGGAACTATGGTCAGACCATAATTAATAAGTGCATGCTGATATAAAATACCAAAAAATGCATCAACTTTCAACTTTTGATTGCATTCATAACATGATCTTTCCCAGGCTTCTTTTAGGAGTACTGGGAGAAAAAGGCCATCCTTGACACAACAATAACCCACGGCAAGATTGTTGCTTAAACTAAATAGATTTTGTTAGAATAAAATAAGTGCAGTTCCTGCTTGCTGGAAATGTTACTAAAGAAAATGAATAAAAGCTGCAAAGGGAAAACTAACAGTTGAAGCAATGTGTTCTGTTTTGCTTTAGATTCCTAAAGACAAATCTGTAGCAGACACTAAACCCCACCAGAAGAACAGGACAGAAATGTGTTTAGTTTTCTTGATGCTGAAGCTGGCTGCGAGGAACCCCTGAAAACTCTCATTAGAAACAAAGCCCAAACTAGTGACGGATGTGAGAAAACCCATTGGAGTTGCTTTCCCTCCCTCCCTCTGATCTGTTTCTATTTTTTGTGTGCGTGGCAGATGTCACTGATGTTGGGAAGTGCTCCTGCTCCAGCAGGATGGTAACCCAAAGTGCCTGGAAAAGTTTACAGCAGCCCTAATATCTCCAGCCCTTTCATGGAAGATTAATTCAGAAAGCATCCTGTGGGGTTGAGGCTTACTGCCTTCAGATAGGGGGCAGACATGTTATTGGGTTCACACAGCACAACAAACCACACTCAAGGTTGTTGTTGAACCATGGGTGGTTGTCGAAATGTGGATTGCTGTGTTGTGTGAATCCAGCTACACTAACAAACCATGGTTTGTTAACCATGAACAACCCACATTTCACAACCCCACAACAAGCCATGGGTTCTCTTCATGGGTTGTTCATGGTTAATACTCCATGTTTGTTAGCGCAGCTGAGTTCACACAACACAACAACCCATGGTTCAATGAGAATCTATGGTTCAACGAGAACCCACACTCAACCCTGAGTGTGGGTTGTCATGTTGTGTGAACCCAGCTCTTTGCCATCAGAAGGCTTTCATTTGTTGTCTTAGAATCCCCCCATACATTTGCGTAGGATCTTCATAATAGAACTAGCTCCCCTAATGGGAAACTGAGATACCCCATGTTCGGTGTTCCATTATTTCCTGCTTATTGCTAGAAGCCTGAGAAGTTACTGAGACATTTATCTGTATGGACTTCAGTTTCTGGGATTAAACCAATAGGAATACACCCCTCCCCTCCATTACTGTGGGATGGGTTTGTTTGTTTGTTTGTTTTTGCTGTTAACTCATAAACTGAAAGCCTTTTCACAAGTTTTTGCTAATTAATGCCACCACAGTGGAAATGAGAGCTGCACTGCAAACAAGCTGTGACAAATGGGATTTTTATGGCTAGTGGCAAAGTCTAGGGAATAATTACCTGGGCCCATGGAGATCTCTTGATTACAGGCATCTGCATATGTAATGGATGGCTCAAAGATCCCCAAGGGAAAAGGATCAGGATTTGCACCTTAGGGCACATTTATGTTGTCAGCTCCACCCTTTAAACTGCAGTCGGACAAATGTGGGAAAATATTCTGTGAAATGTTAGACACATGAGCCGCACTGTTGACTAATCCAGGGTTAGGAAAATTGGCCCTACTTTGCTAAATACTGTCCAGACGCCAAGACTTGCAAGCGAAATATTTTGATATCACGTTGAGACTTGATTTCACAGAGATGCCTCTGTCCTATGCACATGTCCTAACTGTGCACTAATTGCTATGCTTTTTGCAGTAAAATCAGGAAAAAGAAAGCACAAAGCAGTTCATTTCAGTGAGTGTATATAAATAATCTTGCTGCATTCCTCCAAAAGGAATCTTGGACATTTGATTCTCTCTTTGCAAAGGTAACAGTTCTGTTACTTATTACGTCAAGCACTGCCTTAGATTCCATTTTTTATGGTCTCAAATCTTAAAATTCATAGCAAGACCTTTGTCAGTGTCCCCTTTTAAAAAGTTAGATGTGCTTCAGCTCCATGTGAATAAACAGAATAATCTGCTGATGTATTTCTGGAAGTGTGAATGGATAAGGGTCAGTATAACCATTTGATCAATAGCAATACACATGAACATAAGGAGAGCCATGCTGGATCAGACTAAAAGCCTATCTAATCCAGCATCCTGTTCACATGATGGCCAACCAGATGCCTATGGGAAGCCCACAAGGAGGGCATGAGTGCAATAGCAGCCTCCTGTTCATGTTCCCCAGCAACTGGTATTCAGAGACATATTGCCTCTGATACGGAAAGTGATATATAGCCCTCATGACTAGTAGCCATGGTCTAATAGCCTTCTCTTCCATAAATCTGTCTAATCCCCTTTTAAAGCTGTCCAAGTTGGTAACCATCACTACATCTTGTGGTTGTGAATTCCATAGTTTAACAATGTGTTATGTGAAGAAGTACTTTCTTTTATGTGTCATGGATTCCCTACCCCCCACCCCCACATACAGTTTCACAGGATGATCCCAGGCTGTACTATTATGAGAAAGGGAGAAAAATGTCTCCCTATCCACTTTCTCCACAAGATGTGTAATTTTATCACTTCTATCATGTCCCCCCTTGCTCACCTTTTTTCTAAGCTAAAAGGCCTGAAATCTTGTAACCTTTCCTCATAGGGGAATTGCTCCAGCCCCTTGATCATTTTGGTTGCCCTTTTATGCACCTTTTCCAGATCTACAAAATCCTTTTTGAGGTGCAGTGACCAGAACTGTACACAGTATTCTGCGTGTGGTCCCACCATAGATTTGTATAAGGGCATTATGATACTGGCAATTTTATTTTCAATGCCTTTCCTAATGATCTCCAACATGAAATGTGACTTTTTTCACAGCAGCTACATGCTGGGTTGAAATTTTCATTGAGCTATTTATTCACCACAACCCCAAGAGCCATTTCTTGATCAGTCACTGCCAACTCAGCCTCCATCAGCATATATGTGAAGTTAGGATTTTTTTGTCCCAAAGACCATCACTTTATACTTGATTACATTGAACTGCATTTGCCCTTTTAATGTCCATTCCTCCAGTTACCCAGTTTGGAGAGATCCTTTTGGAGGACTTCACAATCCCTATTTGTTTTAACTGCCCTACGTAATTAGGTTTGGTGTTGTCAGCAAACATGCCCACCCCACTGCTCATCCCTACCCCCAGATCCCTTATGAACAAGTTAAAAGCACTGGTCCCACTACAGATCCTTGGGGGACCTCACTGTTTACATCCCTCCATCAATAAAAACATCAATAAATCCAGCTTAGATTTCAACTCTCAGCTAATTTTGCTAATTCCAGGTCAGGTTTAAGCTCACTTTCTTTCCATGATGCTTCTAATTAATGTGCTACTTACTTTGGCTAGCTAGAAGCAGTTTTTGAATCATTGAAAAGGCAAGTGGGTGAGATGTAAATAGTGATTGTATATGGTTGTTTTCAGCATTATTTTATGTGAATCCGCAAAGAAAAATATGAGAAATGACCATTTATTCCTATCTCCGCTTTCTTATTTATTTTTTTAAATGCTTATCTATAACAGGGCCTCTCTGTTTATCCCCTGAGGGCCCAACTGATACATTTGCTCAAGAGTCTTGGGTGAGGGACTTTGTCAAAAGCCTTTTGGAAGTCCAAGTAAACAATGTCTACTGGGTCACCTTTATCCACATTTACACTGACACTCTCAGAAAATGCAAAAATGTTAGTATGACAGGACTTTTGTTTGCAGAACCCATATTGATTCCTTTTCAGCAGGACTTGTCCTTCTATATGCTTGATAATTTTATCTTGATTAATGCTTTCCACCAATTTACTCAGAACAGATGTTATGGGCACAATCCTGTGCATGTTTAGTCAGAAAGAAAGTCCTATACCTCCCAGCATGCCCCAGCCAGTATCCCTGGCTGGGGCATGCTGGGAGTTGTAGGACTTTTTTCTGTCTAAATGTGCATAGGACTGCACCCTAAGCTAGCCAGCCTCTAATTTTCTGGGTATCCTTTAAAAAATTAGTGTTACGTTGGCCACTCTCCAGTCCTCTGGGACACCTCAGTCATATCCCTGAAGGTCTCATCCACAAACCTTTCTGCTTCTCTCAGCTTCTCCAGGTCAGCAACCATGGTTTCAAGAAACAAACACGATCCCTGAGGGCCATGAACTCATTGCACAGAGCATACATCTATGACTTCTGAGGCAAGTTCCTCAGAATCTGCATGTGTGTGGCAAGGGATGGCCTGACACCAATGATGGACTGGGCAAATTGTTCTTTTATCAGCTCTTAAAAATTGGGGGAAATCCAGCCTTGCATACATGGTAAATAGCTGGATTTATCTAGAAAAGGTAACAGAAAGGTAATTATTTCTAAAGAAAATTGCTCTCCTTATACTCTGCTTCTTCTGGTACAGTTATTACATACAGGAACAAGCTTTCTGTTTCTGCACGAAAGCCTATTTACCGTGCAGATTCCCCTCAAATGTGCTTGTTTCAGGCAGGTGATTTTTCAGAGACATTCAAGGTGCCTACAGACATGCATAATTAGAGAGTGGTGAAGCCACCTGAATTCAACTTGTTTTAGTCACATGTATCTTCCGTGCAGGATCAAGCTCAAGGGAGACCAGTTCTTCTAGCTTCCATCAGAAACTTTAAAAAAAGGTGCCAAAAAAACTGTATTGAAAAACTTTCAAGGCGCTTGAAAACATTAAAGATGGCCTGTCTGAAGTGTGGGGAGGAAATTAGTCTTGGATTTGAAGGGAAGTATGTTTTTCACTTGAGCAGCAAGAGTAGGTAGAAGCTGAACTCGTCCCATAGCAGAGAAAGCAACATCTTTAAAAAACTTTAATATTAATAAACTTCCATCATTTGGGAAATTCATGGCAGAACCCTTTGCGTACATACTTGGATGCATCCCCTACTCTCTCTCTAATGGGACTTACCCCTAGTAAGTGTGTTTAGGGCTGCAGCCTGGATTACCCAATATCTCTTTAGCAACTTAGGGTGCAATCCTATTCAGATAGGTGGCTGCCTCCAAACTCGGAGGCAACCACCTATCCAAAGCAGGGCAGGAGAAGCATGGAGGGGATCATTCCCTCCATGCTCCTGCTGCCCTGCATTTTCGGCTAGACAGCTGCCTAGCTGCGGGAGGGTAGAGCGGGGAAGGAGGCGGCTGTATGACACATAGGATGTGTTGTACAGGCATTTCCACCCTCGCTGCCCTGGAATGCCCTCCGGAAACACCCCTTTTCGGCCGCTCCGTGCTCCTCTTGTGAGCGCGGAGCACAGGGCTGTTCCACTCTGAATCGGAGGCAGTGCGGAAATGGCGGGAGGTCAGTTCTCCGGGAATAGAATGGCAGGAGGTCAGTTCTCCAGGAACTGACCTTAGAGCGCGGGCTTAGAGGTCAGTTCCCGGAAAACCAGATATCCTATGGCTGTCTAGCCACTGTCTAGCAGCCACAGGATTGCTTCCTCTGATAAGCAAGAAATGAAAGGCTCACTACCGTTAATGTGCATGACATTATGAGGCTGAGCACCTCCTCCATCTTTCCATTAAAAATGTATTTTTATTTGGCTTGGAATTTAATTTGGATTTTTTTTTATCACTCTCTGTAACCAAACAGAAAAGATACGCATTTTATGCATATTAAGGTATAACATGTAACATTTCTATAGTACTCTCAAATGTTCAAAGCACATCACATACAGTATCCTTCTTCATAAGCCTGTAGAACAGCCTTCTGCGACTTGGTGCCCTCCAGATGTTTTGGACTACAACTCCCAGCATCCCTGATTTTACTCACTGGGGCTGATGGGAGTTGAGGTCTAAAACATCTGGAGGGCACCAGGTTGTGGAAGGCTGCTATAAAACAGGAAGGTAGGATAGGAGAGTTGAAGCAAAAAGATTGTTGTGGCTTTGCTAAGATCACCTTGTGAGTTTATGGCAGAGGTGAGATTTGGTCCGCAGATTTCCAGAATCATGGTTAAGAATCTTAGCCACTATATACTACCTCTAAATAAAGAGCAAGATCAAAGATTCCTTAGTCAGTGAAGAAATAAGAATTCTTTAATTCAACTGGACAACAATTTTCTAAATAAAAGAGCAGTTCCTGAATGGTAGTAGTAGAGTCAAATGTTTGACCAGAAGCCTGTTTTCAATCAATGTAACGGATAGGGACTTGTATCATAACAGATAAAATGGCATCTGACAGAAGAAAAGTGGAGAAAAGAGATCCAGCTCTGCTCTACTTGCATCTTAAATCTCCTGCAATAGAATCCCTCTAATGTTCAGGTGGTGGTGGTGGTGGGAATGAATGTTCTCCGATAACACTTAGCAGGAGATGCAAGAAGGCATCAGTGGCCTGTCTTTTGCTCTGCCCTGACCCCAGGAAATCATGTGATGGGGGATTGTGGCAGCAGACAGTACAGGACTCTTAGCACAGGGCTCGTACTCAGGGCTCCCTCAAATAGAAGGAAGAGAGGGTTTAATGTAGGGATGTCAGAGAATTCCGCCACGGATCTCGGTGAGGCCGAATGCCAGTGCATTCGGCCCCCCGAACTCCGTGGAGGAACGGCCTGCCACCCCCCGCCCCCCTGCAGATCCCCCCCGGGACGAGACTCACCTGGGGCGGATCTTCCGAGCGGCGGCGGTGGCCAGTCTTCCGATCGGCTGCCGCCACCGCCATTTCCAGGCTTGTGTAAAAAAAAAAAAGACGTGATAGGCTACGTAAAGATTTACATAGCCTATCATGGCTAGGTTAAAAAAAAAAAAAAGCCGTGATAGGCTACGTAAATCTTTATGTAGCCTATCATGGTTGGGTGGGTTTAAAAACAAACCAACCCGCGTACGCAAATGGCGGTGGCTACGGCTGCCGCCATTTGCGTTCCTTCTTTTTGGCCGTCTTAATCTACGTAAATATTTACGTAGACTATGACAGTGAAAATAAAGGGGAATGCAAATAGCGTAGCGGGCGCTATTTGCGTCCCCCTTTGATTTGCCGTTTTAGCCTACGTAAAGATTTACATAGGCTAAAACGGGGAATCAAAAAGGGACGCAAATAGCACCCGCTACGCTATTTGCGTTCCCCTTTATTTTCGCCGTCATAGTCTACGTAAATATTTATGTAGATTAAGACGGCCAAAAAGAAGGAACGCAAATGGTGGTGGCCGTAGCCGCCACCATTTGCATACGCAGTTGGTTGTTGTTTTTTGGTTTTTGGTTTTTTTTACCCAGAGCCCTCTGCAGCCAGAAATCTGGCTGCGGACAGCTCTGGCCGGGCCGGGCCAGGCCTGGCCGGCTGCTCCGCAGAGCTGCCGCAGAGCACAGCCGGCCGTTCGAGGATTCCGGGAGGAGGAACAGAATGCCTCCCCCCCCCCATCAATATAATCCGCGAAAGGTAAGTCACTTTCGTACATCCCTAGTTTAATGGCACCTGGCTTTCTCCCCCCCCCGCCCCACTCAGCACTGAAGCACCCAGTTGTACACTGAGGGAATTCCCCTTGGTCTGCTGCTGCCTCTAGCACTCAGATGCTGCCTCAAGGCCAACACCCAATTCATGGAGGATAAGACTCATCAATGGCCAGTAGTCATGATGGCTATACACTACCTCCAGGATCAGAGAGAGCATGCCTCTGAATATCAGTTGTTGGGGAACAGTAGGGAAGGATTATTGCCCTCATGGCCTGCTTGTGGGCTTCCCAGAGGCAACTGGTCGGCCACTGTGGGAAACAGGATGCTGGACTAGATAGGCCTTTGGTTTGATGTGGCAGGGCTCTTCAATGTACCCAACTTCCTGCTTTCTCCCCAGCTCACATCCTGTTGTCATGCTCCTGCCACCAGCTTTTTTATGACTGCCATTTTACATGAGACCATGGGATGTGTCCATCACCTGGCAATTGGGTTGCCATTCCTCTTCCTGCCTTTGCTCTGGAGCCACCTACACAGACTTGCATTGCACCATGCTGAGGCTTCCCCACAGCGGTAGTGAAGTTATAGCAATTTCTGCCCTGGGACAGGGCAAGTTGTGCTGGAGGAATGAATCAAAACAGCTGCTGGTAATGGAATCCTAATGATAGATCATCTTCTCTGTCTGTCACTTACTTCTTTATATCCATATATTTAACATTTGTAAAAGCCGTATTCTATTTCAGTTATGGTCAATATTCAGGTAACTGAGATTTGGTTTAATGCATTTGAGACAGTGCTTGAATTACAGGGGGGCAGAGGGGGGCAACCCCTTACTTTTTGTGACAGCCTCCATAGCTATTGTTTTTAGGACGCAACGGAGGACATGATTGGCTAGAATTGGGGGGAGCAAAGTGGTGGAGCTTGTGGCCTGGATTTTATTATCCCCCCCACCCTTCAAGTCCTGATTTGAGGGTAAAGAACAACATTTAACCACAATTTGTATTAGTGTAATACCTTTATTAGGGCAATTCAAAGTCGTCCCCCACCCCCCCGGATGTCTTCATCCAGCAAGGTATGACACTAATATGGATTTTAGATGTCAACTGTCAGTCTCTCTCTCTCTCTCTATCCACCCCCATCTGCTTTTGTAATATCTTGCCTGATGAAGAGATCTGGAGATCTTGAAAGCCCACACAAGTGGGTGATCTTTTTGGTGGGCCTAATCAAAGCATTATGCTAATATGGATTTTGGAATTTTTCTTATGGTCAACATGGTTACCTTTACTTTTCTATTGCATTACAGTGTTTCCTGCTCACAAGCAAAGGAAGTAGAACAGGAAATATCCTCCGCTGTTGCAATTCAGTAGACTGAAAATGGTAGAACTCCAGATTTTTACATTTATAACCATGTTCTGCATTACTGAAAGAATAAATGGGAAGTGTATGAATCTCTTCTTCAGAAATATGATCTAAATTTCAAGTAAATAAGGTACTTAAATATAAATGTGTTTGACTGTTTTCTTAATGAGGCTTGTTCACAGGCCTTTCAGGATCAATTGGGTACAAAGATCTTATCTTTGCTGAATTACATACACTGAAGGGGGGGGGGAGAGTGAGAGAGAGAGAGAGAACTGGGTATGAATTTGAACCCAGTCAGAAAAAGCAAGCAATCTGAGCTGAAAACCAAACACTGAAGTAGCTTTTGTTGCTTCGGCTCACCGTATGCCTTCAAGCCATGGGAAATTTAAAAGCCTTTGATTACAGGGCCATAAAAAAATACACATTTACATGTGATCACATGCAAGTTTTGAGATGTAGAATAGGCCACAAAGGGAATACTTACTGTAAGTACCCAGGCACAAGCTGAATTAATGACACAGCAGGCCCAGTCAAAACACAAGAAAAACATGTCAAACTCCATCTATTATTAGTTGCTACAGTCCCACACTCCAGAACACAAGGACAGCTGGCCATTATGTTTTCCCCCTTTTCCACCAGATCTTTTAATTGCCTCTTGTACTGTAGCCGTGTACACCCTGAAGTGGAATATAATATATTTCCATGGGAGGCTTTCAACTCTTCACGGCTCGCTTAGATGTTTGTGTCTACAGTACTAAAACAAACATATTAAGCTGCAAAGGGACCATTCAAAACTGGGAGATCTTTCTCTGTGAGCAAAAGTTCAAGCAATGCGCGTGATACTTCAGCACTGGCCGGTCACCACAAAATGTGTGACATGAATATTCATTCAAACGTCTTCAGTAAACTTAATGGTGTTTCAGCAGCGTGTAGATGCCTCAGGCAATGCTGCTCCCCCCTCAATCCTGATGCCTTAGGATAGTCTTTGGTTTAAGTGGCTTACCTGTCATTGCTGGTGAAATTCGGCTATCCCGGGGAAAAAGATCGTTGATTTAGGGCACAATCCTATGCATGTTTAGACAGAAGGCTGCAACTCCCAGCATGCCCCAGCCATTTTCTTCCACGGAATGCTTATGCAAACTGGATCCCATCCTAGAAATTGTGCCTGATGCTTTTCTCTACCCTCCAGCCTAAGGAAACCAGTGAGGCTGGTCATCTTTCCCTCCACACCCCCAAGAACACCCTGGGCATAGCATGATGAAACATCATTACCATGGGGCATCCCAGCCCCAATTTAAAAGGGAACACTGCTGGGCTGAGGGTGGCAGCCATTTGAAGTGGTGGCCAGGCTTCTTTTCTCCTCAGCCACCTCATGTTTACAGATAAGCCTAGCCCCACACAAAAGTCCTTTGATTTCATTTCACCCACTTCCCTGAAAGTCTCTGATATCCCCATCCCATTTGTGAGGGATGAATGGCCCCACAATAGTGGGAGGGATATTTGTCCCACGATGCATTTTAATATATATTTTATAAACATCATGATTGTTCCTGAGTCTTCTTATCAGGCTGATGGCTTTTGATGAGCCTCCTGGTTTGCCAGGGAGCTCAGAGTGATGAAGAGGCAAGACCAGCGCAATGATGGCGGAAAATACGGGACAAACCCAACTGAACACTGGCTTGAGCCCATATGGAGTCCTATTCTGTTCTGTGGCAACAATGGTGGCAAATAAATCTTACTTTTCTGCCACCACTGCATCCATGCAGAGTCGTCCAGTAGAGCAGTTCTGAGTAGTGCTGTGCTGAAAATTTCTTCCACATTTTTTTTCAACCATTCAATTTGATAGGAAAGAAATTGCTTTCAAAAAGACATTCAAAGGAAGAGAAAATTTCAGAGAAATTCTCAGGGGTTGGGTTTGGGGTTCTTGCGCTTGCCTTACTTATGAGGTGGCTGAGGAGAATGAGTGAGTGTCCTGTCTGTCATTGTACAATCATGAGAGCCAGTGTAGTGTAGTGGTGAGAGTGACGGACTGGGAGCCGGGAGATCTGGGTTCTAGTCCCCACTTGGCCATGGAAGCTCACTGGGTGACTTTGGGCCAGTCACAGACTCTCAGCCCAACCTACCTCACAGGGTTGTTGTTGTGAGGATACAACGGTGAGGAGGAGGATAATGTAAGCCGCCTTGAGTTCCTTGCGAGAGGGAGAAAGGCGGGGTATAAATGCAATAAATAAATAAAATAAATAAATCTCTCTGGCAGCCTGTAGCCTCCTCGGCTTCCCACACTTCAATTAAAGCCCAAGGGGTGGCACCATGAGGTAATTACTTCCATAGAGCTTTTTCAGATCAGGAAGCACAGGCAGCCAGGGAGGCTGTACAGCAATGGAGAGATGTGTAATAGATAGAAAAAACACACACACAGCACCATAAGCCACCTCACAATGATTAGGTAATCTCAAAAACACTATTACAAGAAATTCAAAATAAATTATAAAACACGCTGAGAGTAAGGCAGAATAATGGAAGCCTCTTTTATGGGGGGCAAAAACTTTCAGAAACTTGGAGGATAGATTTTGGCACAGTAGTAGCTCCACCTCTTTCCTGGAACTGAACATAACATTGCCCCCCCCCCCATCGTGGAGGATGCAAAATGGGGGCCAGCCTGCCAACACGTTTTGTGTGGTTGCCACTTGCACTGTCAGTGCAAACAAAAACCTTTAGGAAAAAAAGAAAGACGCTGTGGTACAACCCCTGCCAATGGTGAACCGTACCTGAGAGAAACTGTTGGAGAATTTCTCCACCCCCTGGAGTAATTCAGTGAAATTGTCCTCCCAGTTTGCAGTTTCTCTGCCCACAAATAGGGTGGAGAATTTCAAGAGGCCATTTGCACGCAGCTCTAGTTCTGAGAGTTAAAGGCCAGTTCCATCAAAGGCCTGGTAAAATGGGAGAAGATTCTGTGGACCACCATGATAATTTTGCTAGACATTTGCAGATGAAGTTTCTGGCATATTTTCTGAGTTACAGTAGATACCATGATTAGAGCAGTTCCTAGGGACGTAACTTTGGCAGCTACCTCTCCTATTAGGATGGATACTTTCCCATTTGTACAACTTGAAAATGTGGACATGAACCTTGGAAGTGTCCAAGGATCAACTACTTGCTTGCTTGACCTGTGCCCTTCCTGGCTGATTAAAGCAGACAGATGAGGCTTGGCCAAGAGGTAAAGAGAGTGATAAATGCTTCCTTAGAGGAAGGTGTAGTTCCATCCAGCCTTAAAGCCATGCTGGACAATTTCTTACCAGCTCCAAATCTCCCATGTTTAGGTAAGGTGCTCAAGCATGTACTGGCACCTCATCTTCAGGGGTTCTTGGATGTAATGGATTATCTAGACCCATTTCAGTCTGACCTCAGCCCTAGTTTTGGTACTGGACAACACTGGTTGCCTTGGTAGATGTTCTATGCCCAGAGCTGAATAGGGGGGAGCATGTCCACGTTGGGTCTGCTGGACCTCTCAGTGGCATTCAGTACTATCAGCTATGGGTATTTGGCTGATCACTGCGCTGGAATGAGTTTAAGAGGCGCCCAAGGAAGCATCTGGAGAGAGAGATGGACTCTGGAATTAAGTAGTATTCCCCTTCAAAACTCAGGTTTGCAGTTTGGGGGTAGTCCTGGATCCGACTTTACATCTAGATGCCTGTGCCCTGGGGTGCCTTTGCCCAGCTTAAGCTGGCATGCCAGCTGCACCCATTCCTGAGACCACACCGTGCCAAGTAACACATTACTGCAGTAACACTGGAGTAATCTGCCATGTGAGATTTCTGCAACACGCCCTACATGGAGCCATCTTTGAGGAATATGTTTGGATCTTTCAGTTGGTCAGGATTTCAGGATGTGGCTGCCAGCGGGTGCTCCCCCATGGGATCATATGATATCACACCTCTGATGCAACAGCTGCACTGGTGGCCAATTTGTTTTCAGGCACAAGTCAAAGGGCTGGCGATTACCCTTAATGCCCTAAATCAGCCTTCCCTAACCTGGTGCCCTCCAGATGTGTTGGATTACAATGTGCCATCATTCCCTTTGGCTGGGAATTATGGGAATTGTAGTCCAGCATTTCTGGAGGGCACCAGGTTGAGGAAGTCTGCCCTAAATGATTCGGGTCCAAGATACTTGAAGGACTGTCTCCTCCTCTACTAGCCTGCCCGCTCCCTTATGAACTTCTGGAGAGACTCTTCTCAAGTGCGGGCTCCAGGTTTTTTGAGGCCCATGGGCAAGAGACACCCTCAATAAGCGCCTCCCTCTGTGAGCCTACCTTCTCATTGCCATTGTGGCTCCTCCCCCTCTTTCTCATCCTTGCTACCACTTGCTTGCTTGACAGACAGAGAACCACTGAGCAAGCAGGCCACGGCATCTCCATCTCCTCCTCCATTGCACAACTTTGCTGGGGAATAGGCCTTTGGCAGGTGCCTGACCATGCCCATGCATACCCTTGGCACTAACTCTGGCTTTTCTTTTCTCTATGTCCCATCATGGCTGAGGCACTATCGACCAGGACAAGAGGCTCTTCTTGGTAGCTGAGCTCAGACTGTGCAATACTTTACCCTGTGAGATTTGCTTGGACTAATATTCTTACTCTTTTTCACTGACTAGTTAAAATTTTCCTGTTCTAGCAACCATTTTGTCTTGCCAGGCAGCTGATTTTTCTTTAGTAGACCTTCATTTTAGAATGTTTTAATCTGCTGAACCTGTTACTATTTTTATGCTGTGGTTTTTTTTAATGTCTTTTATGGGAGTGTTTTGCTTTGAATTGCTGCAAGCCATCCCAAACAATGCAATTGCACAGGGCAGGATACATGTTTTCTACATTAATATAATCACTGTTAGTCACCTTGGGTGCTGAATGCAGAAAGGGAGAGTATAAATGCAACAAATAAATATTTGTGTGGAGACTGGGAGCAGGCATCTTCCTGATCTGCCTCTCTCCCATGTGTTCCTTGCACAGGTCTAGTATCATGGTTAACCAAAGTTAGAGAGCAGTGTGAGCTTCTTTGCTTTCAGGGAGGAATGCTACACATTTTCTCACTCCATGTTAAGGTAGTATTTTGACTAGTAAGCTCAAGAAAAGAAACATTGCTCTTGATTTAAAGCCCAGCTGGAGAATTAAAATAGAACAACAAAAATAAGATGTATTTTTATCTTATTACATAGAGAATATTCCAGTCTTTGAAGAATTCTTTTGGCTTCACATAGCCAGTGGGAGAGCTTGCCATTCACACGGGAACCCTGAACAGTTGTCCAGTTCCCAGTTCCCTGATAGCTGGATTTTAAAAAAATAAAATAATATTAACAAAATATTAAAAACTCCGCTCCATATTGGCTACTGACATCATGCTTAGGAAATGTTTTAGAGCAGCCTTCCCCAACCTGGTGCCCTCCAGATATTTTGAACTTCAACTCCCATCACCCCTAGCCAGCATGGCCAAAGGTCAGGAATGCTGGGAGTTGTAGTCCAAGGCTTCTGGAGGGCACCAAGTCCGGGAAGGCTGTTTTAGAGCAGACCAGGTCCTTCTAATTGCATTCAGTGTTAGCTTGGTTCAGCCAACATCGAAAGGACCACTTTGATGCAACAACAACGTGTTACTCCTGTGTTCAATTATATACTTGGCTGCTTCTGCTCTGACAAGTCACTGTCTCCCTACCTTAGTTAAATGTCTGTAATATGCAGGGCTGGCCCAAAACATTTTGCTGCCTGACACAAAAGACATGATGGCATCCCCTCTCATTCCAAATACAAAAAGCTAACTGGAGGGGCAGTTGAAACTTCTTCAACACTGGCTATGGAACAATGTTCTCCACTGCATCTGAAGGCATGCAGCTAGGCCATGTGGCATAGGGTGCTTTCCATCAACTTCTTTCTGCCACCTCCCAGCAGCTCCCCCCTGAGGTGGCTGCCTCACTCCACCAAATGGTAGGGCTGGCCCTGCTAATATGGGATTTGCCCCAGTGAGGTGTTGCAAGGACAGGCAACTAAATACTAATAGCAGTAAGATTTGAATGCTCTATCTTTAGAAGGTGAAGAAACATTTAAGAGGTAATTTTTAAAGTTGCCTCAAACTTTCAAAAGAGAGTTGCCATGAGGCAAGGTGTGCTGCTGTTCAAGATGCACGAGCCCAAAGTCCTTGTGGGTGTGCCGAACTCCTTGTGCAGTACTTTGGATCTCGGCCCTAGGCGAGCAATCATTTTATTAAAGAACGGGGGCAGCCAAACCCTACGGACAGTTTTCTTATTCCTTGTACATTCCCTGTCAAATTTCCCAGTCAGAGAATAATCTGATGAGTACAGGCTTGTATTACAGGCTCCTTCCCTGAGTTTTCAACTTAAAAAAAACACCCAGTAACTGGGAATCAGGACGATCTACATCATACACTGCACATGCATTGTGTGTGTGTATGGGTGTGTGTGTAAGCAGTGTGTGTGTTGTGGGGGAACAGGATGATGGTAGAGGAATTCTGTGTGTAGGAGGGAAAGAGAAGGGATGTGGTAAAAGACTGGATTTCCCCTAAGTCTGTATTCCTATAAGGAACCATGTGCAGGCAATATTCTTTCCAATTGCTCAGTAAGCAATAAACATGATCCTGTTTTCCAGTGTTCTAGCCAATGGCTGGTAAAGCACTAACATGAGTGACAAAACACTTATACACTTAACACATTATAAGTAACCCTGACCATTGGTTATGCTGACTGAGGTTTATACGGGTTGGAGTCCAATACAATTGGAGGATGATGGGTTGCCTATCCCTGCATTAAATCACATACCTCTGCCAAAACAAATGTGTGGCATGGGCCTCTTCAGATTGCCAGGGTGTGTGTGCCACATGACTGAATACTGCTCCATACAAAAAAACAATACTTCCACATGGAAAACCTGCATGGCAGGGAGAAGGGTCTTAGGGTTACCTTCTCTCTGATGTGCTTGTGCAAGATTTTTTTAAAAAAATGTATGGAGGAGAATTCAATCATGTCACTCCTCACTTGCCATCTGAAGTGGAACATCCCAGATACTCACCTCAGGGAGAAGCAGGCCTTGACCTGCCATCCGAGCCTCATATTCTTGTACTGTTGTTGATATTATAAAGGCTAAGGATTTTCTGGTGGACTTCTTCCACTGGTATCCAAAACAGAATTTATTCAATAAAAACAGAATTTATTCAATGGGGGAATGGTTTGTTTCTTCTGAGAGATAAGCAAATATACTGCCAGATTTTTTTTGAACCTGAGCACAGAGTCAAATTGCAAAATGACCATAGAAGGGCATTAGTACAATTACTGAACAAGTACTTGTCTGGAGCTGAGAGATAACACCACTGGCTTCAGTCAGCCAGCCATATTCCCTTAGAAACTAATGTACTGCTACAAAATCAAGTTGGACTTGCTAGTCTCCCTTAGGGTGGCCAGTTGTGAATCTCCAAAAAAGAGAGGACATGCATCATCAAAAAAGGATACCAAACATGATACCAATTTGCATGAAATGTACATATGCTAATTTATATGCATAGACGCAAATTCAGAAATAATTATTATACTTTAAATAGAAAGACAGCATATCTCACCATGGTGTGGAAGACTGGGACCAGGTGACCTGTGTGCCTTGCTCAGTCTGCTGTCCAGGTGCTGCTGATGGGCAACTTCAAGGCCAGGCTCTCCCTTCTGATGGTTTTTAAAAAATCTTTAAACCAGATTGGGATTGGACAGCCCCTCAAATAGAGGAGGCCTTCAAAATAAAGGATAGGTCTCTAGCAGCCCTTCAAACAGAGGACTGTCCTCTGTAAAAGAGGACACATGGCCACCCCTCTTTCATGTTGCGCCTCACCACACAGATATCGGTCGCTATGCCACACCCATTCCAGACCCAGATGTTGCCTGCAAGGGGCCTCCGCGGCTGCTTTTCCATTTGCAAAGTCCCAAAGTCCTACTTTTTAAGGTAATCCTCCTGATTTCCTAAAATGGAGAGCAAGATCTCCCCCCATGGGTATGCATGTAAGCTAGGTGGAAAAGTCAAAACTGGCCTGACTCCACAGGAGCTGGCCTGTAGTGTGAGTCAACCCCCCCCCCCCCCGGCCCATTGCTATATTAGAAGGTATCCTCTTCAGGCGCACTTCCAGGATTGTGTGGCACAGCCACTTGGAGCACCAAAATATCTTGGAAGATAACAGATGTGTGTGTGTGTATGTGTGTGGGGGGAATGGTTGCAGCACCAACTTGAAAGCACTGAAGGGTGTGGCAGGGCATTCTGGAACGCTTGGACTTCTAACATTCCATTCAGTGGTTCAAATGGCGACAGGACTGAGATGTATAAATAACGGGTGGGGGGATGAGGGATGAGCTTTCACCAAGGGTGCTCTAGAAGTTTGGAGAGGGCATTCAGCAGTCCCCTAACGGATAATTAGATCAATTTTTTATTTTTAAAGATAATTTCTAAGTAGCCCTTCCACATTGGAAATATATTTGCCATTTAATAGTTGTGGATTATTCTTGTTGGTTGTAATGACCCCCTCCCCCCATATTTATTCTCATGTTGCAGAATTATGTAGATTGTAACATCAGAAGTATCTGAGACAATCATATATTTTTTTCCTTTGCAGGCATTCATACCTACAAATTGACCTTTTCTGTTACAGTGTTCATGGCTATAATGGTATTAATGGTGAATGGAATTACCATTCTTGGTGGGGGATTAGTTTAAGATATTACAAAATAGACCAATGATGTGCTGGTAATGTGTGGAGGATCCCGCTTGTATTAGGGCATGTCTCATTGGACTCAGTGGGATTATTTCTGAGTAAACCTGCATGGGATCCGGCTGTAAATGGCCTCAGCTCAGCCTCAGTGTTTTGTATCTCTGTGGCTTCCAGCTCTCTGTACAACAATCCACATCCATACAGTGTGATGAATTCTCAGTGTCAATAGAAGAGGAGACTCCTGGTGCCTAGCAGGGTTTCTCTGTTAATAACGAATCAAACGTGAGCTCCACACTCCATGCCAGCACCCTTGGCTGGCCTGTGAGCTACATCTTGGGTGCTTTCATCTGAAAACATTTCAAAGAATGTTGCCAACCAGTTCCAGCACTCTTAATTTGGCCTGCTTGTTAATCCATTAATCTATGGGATGCAGCAAGTTGCCAAGAAATGAACAAGTCTTTGGAATCAGACCTCTGTCTTTCTCTCTGCTTTGTGTTGGCAACTAATATTGAACTATTTGGGAGATTATCCAATGTACACTGCCCTTCTTAGGGCTGGCTGATCTTTGGAATTGCCATACATGTTTGCTACCGACTTCTTTAGAGGCCTACAATAGCCTGCGAAAATGTGCCCTCTGTATTTTGTCAGCTGTGTTATTCTGTCACTGCCGGAGCCTTGTCTCATAATTCACAAAACTGATAAATAAATTCCACCCCGGAGTCCATGATAATGTAGCATTTGGCACCATCACCTTTAGACACTCTCATCACCTCTGAAAATATTTTCCAACCTTTTTAGTTTGGTCTTCCTTTTTTGGGTATCATATCAACGCCTCGTTCCTCAGCCTTTTATTACACTAATTCAAACATCACTTGGGAGGTTAACGTGTTTGAACTCGTGGACCAAGGCTTTTAACTTCTATCCTGTGGTCAATCAGAGGCAAACTCTATCTATAAACAGTGTCAGATAGTGTCTCACACATTGCACTTAAGAAACTTAACTCCCGGTACTTCCTTGACCTTGGTGGCCTTCTAGATTGGGGCAGCCTAAGTGACACAGAACAGGATCCCTGTGAAGGAATGAAGTGCTTGATCATGCAAGACTGAGAACTGACGAGCAAGGAGAGAGGAAGAGAAAGGGCAACAGATACACAGACTGTGTTCCACGGTATGTGTATACTCTCTCCCTCTCCCTCTCCCTGGTCTCACACAGAATTTAGCAGGTCCTGATACAAAACCCTGAGGAGGAGGTTGCTTTCCCCAATATCAAGTAGCTTGGCTTACATCAAGCATGCAGAAATACTTTTGGCTGGGGAGCTGAATGATCCCTGATGACTGAGGTCATTAGAGGGCATGTTTCTGGTGGTTCCATATGGACCCATGGCCTGGTGGGAGTCAACCAGGAAAGAGCCTTGAGTGTGATGGCCCCCTTCCTGTGGAATTCCCTGCCTTTGGCGGTCAGGCAGGCGCCAATGTTGTGTTCCTTTGGGCGCCTCCTGAAGACATTGTTATTTTGAGAGGCCTACCTTGTGTGACCAGCTGCAGTTTATTAAATTCAACTTTATTGGGATTTGTCTCTTTAAAAAATGTTTTAACTGTTTTAACTTGGTGTTTTATTCTTTTATCTTTGTTGTTCATCATTCCAAAATCTTCTGATGTGGAGCAGTATATAAATATTGTAAATAAATAAATAAAAAATAATAATAATCCCTCACCAGGCCCTGTGTGGGCTGTATGACATCAGGAGGGCATGGCCACGCCCATGACGTCATTTGCTCCCTGGCCCAAGGGTCCAGGTTTCACTATGCACACACTTTCCTGGTTAGGGAAGCCCCACGCGCAGTGAAGCCCAGCCAGACTACCCCTGTTGCTCCTCCGATGGGGAACAACAGAGACTACTTTGGCTCTGCCCCATCTTTGTGTACCCCACCTCCTTCCTACAATCTGAAGGAGAAGCGGCTGAGTCCCCTTTGCTTCTCTGATGAAGGAGCAAAGGGGACTCAGCCTCTTCACCTGCCCTACCTTCTTCTTCCCTCCTTGTGCAAAGGAGGTGGCATGGGCTAAGCAGAAGGGGACACACAGTTGGAGACAGCAGTGAAGGGGAGCTCTCCCAAGGGATTCCTCCAGGAGGTGGGGCTTGGAGCCTAAGCCCCATCCCCTGGAGGAACCCCCAAGAGGCTGCACAGGCTGGATTGGGGCTTCCCGTGGGCCATGTTAGGCCCTTGGGCTGGAGGTTCTGCACCTCTAGCTTACATAGTTGAGTGACTGGAACAATCTGCTCAGAGGTTTCCTAGATATAGTGTTCACTCCTCTGCATATGGCACATTGTGTTCTGTTTTATTTGGGTTAATCTGACAGAGGGAAGGTGAGGGAATGCTGTGGAGAGAAAGTTTCCTGTCTCCTAGCTGAGCAGAGCAGAGGAAGCTGCCCCAGCTGGTCTAGGGGCTATACAAGCAAGCAAGCAAGCTCCCAGAGAGCGAGCGATCAGAGCGAGCAAACAGAGAGAGCAAACAGGAATTTGGCAGGGGAGTTGCAGTGGAAAAGGAGACAAAAGCAAAGTGGTGAGTGGGCTGGAGTAAGCCCAGGCACTTTCCATTCTGAGTTGCCATGTGCTCACCATGTGCTCCTGAGAGCTCCAGTTAAGTTGAAGGGGCGTGGCTAGGGATGGCAGAGAATTCCACCACGGATTCCAGTGAGGCTGGATTCTAAAGAATCTGTGGTGGAACGGCCTCCTGCCCCCCGCCACCCCGTGGAATCCCCCTGAGACGGCACTTACTTGGGGCGGATGTGGTGGATTCAGCGGCAGTTCTGGCGGTGGTGGTTCTGGTGGCAGTGGCAGCGGCTGGTCTCCTGGCTGGCTGCGGCTGGGCTGCTGCCGCTGCCATTGCCATCCTTGCAGCCGTGATAGGCTACGTAAGAATTTACGTAGCCTATCACGGCTAACCTCCCCCCAAAACCCAGCGTACGCAAATGGCGGCAGCTACGGTGGCCTAGGGATGTACGAAAGTCACTTACCTGTTCGTGGATTATGTTGATGGTGGGGGGGAGGCGTTCCATCCCTCCCCCCAGAATCCTCGACGGGGGAGGGGAGGTGCTCCGTTGCTTCCCCCCAGAATCCTCCGCGGCCAGCTGTGCTCCGTGGCAGCTCTGTGGAGCAGCCGGCCAGGCCAGGCCAGAGCCGTTCGCTGCCGGATTTCCGGCTGCGGAGGGCTCTGGGTAACCCCCCCCAAAAAAACCGCGTACGTAAATGGCGGTGGCTACGGCCGCCGCCATTTGTGTTCCTTATTTTTGCCCTCTTAATCTAAGTAAATAGATTGCTTGAGGGGGGTGGCAGATGACATCAGAGTCCCTGCTAATGAAAAAGTGCCAGGGCTGCGTCCCTGCGAGCCCTGCCTCCAGTACACCACTGGGCCTGAGTACACCCAGCAGCTGTGTGGGTGAGGAGTTTCAGTCTGTTTCCTGTCTCCTAGCTGAGACAAAGGAGGAAGCTGCTCCAGCTGGTCTAGGGGCTATAAAAGCAAGCAAGCTCCCAGAGAGCGAGCAGATAGGGAGAGCAAACAGGAGTTCGGCAGGGGAGGTCAAGGGGGAGGTCCGTAACAATTTTTTAAAATTTCTTCTTCTTGTAACACACACTTCCATACCAGTGGGACTCTGTTGTTAACCTCCACTTAACAGAGGACAAAGCACAGGCTATCCCAGTACAATCAGAAAGCTAGAAACATAAAGCCAATAGAGACTATGGAAGGAAAAGACTCTCCAGTAGTGGTGACCTGCAAGGTCTGTGCAATGTTTGTTTTCTTGCCTGAGATCAACATGGCCTACATGTCCAACAAGTGCAAGCTGATTACACTGTTGGAAGAAAAAGTAAGAGGATTGGAGCGGTGAGTGTCAACCCTCCAGGGAATAAGAGAAGACGAAGAGTTCTTAGACAGAATGGTGGAACTACAGCAGCAAAGCAAAGTACAGAAGCTAGAAGAGCAACATTAAGCTGAGGAAGAAGAGGAAAATGCTGAGGCGAGGAAAAATGAAGTAGAGGATACTCCTTGGAAAAGGGTGACAGTTAGGAGCACAAGAACTGGAAGCCACTCTGCACCAGTGGAAGCAGTGGAATTGTTTTCAGGTACTGGAGGACTGCCTGCAGAGGAAGAATTACAGGCGACCCTGCATGAGAGCGAGCAAGAGGCTGAAGGTCAGTCAAGCAGAGGCAATGAAACCAAGGCCTACAACAACAAGAAGAGAAGAGTAGTAGTAATGGGAGACTCCTTGCTGCGTGGGATTGAAACCCAAGTATGTCCCAAAGACCCATGGATTTGCCAGGTATTCTGTCTCCCAGGAGGACGGATTAGAGACGTGACTGAAGGGTTGCCTACACTCATAAAGCCCACTGACAGGTATCCCTTTCTTCTCATCCATGTGGGAACAAATGATATGCCAAGCAGAGCTACGAAGAAATCATGTCAGACTTTGAAGCTTTGGGAAGGAAACTCAAGAACTTTGGGGCCCATATAGTTTTCTCATCCATCCTTCCAGTAGGTAGAAGAGGGATAGAAAGGGAAAGAAAAATACTCCGGATGAATGACTGGCTATGAAGGTGGTGCCAACACAAGAGATTTGGATTCTGGGACAACGGGCTATACTAATTGGAAGATGGACTGTTGGCAAGGGGTGGGTTGCACCTCACAAGGGCTGGGAAGAATGTGTTTGGCCACAGCATGAAGAACTTCATCAGGAGGGCTTTAAACTGAACCATATGGGGGAGGGAGACACAAAGTTTGGGGTAACAATGGACGAAGGCTCATGCACCACAACAGAGAGAACAGCTCTAATAGCACCCAATAAAAGTCTTCAAAAACATGTACGTAGGAAGAAAGCCAGACTAGAAAGCACATGGTCTTCGATGTCTACTAATGCCCAGAGTAAGGGAAACAAACAGAATTAACTTGAACTCTTAATACAGGAGGGAAATTATGACTTGATAGGTGTAACTGAGACTTGGTGGGATGACTCCCCTGACTGGAATACAGCAATTGAAGGATATAACTTGTTCAAAAAGAACAGGAGGAACAGAAAGGGAGGTGGAGTTGTACTATATGTGAAAAATACATATCTCTGCACAGAAATACAGGAGGATGAGCTTGGTAGCCCCATTGAGAGCATCTGGGTTAAAATAAATGGAGCAAAGAATAAAATGAACATGATGGTCAGCCTCTACTACCAGCCACCCAATCAAGGAGAAGACGAGGATGAAACTTTTGAAAAGCAACTTGCCAATGTTTCAAGGAAGCATGATGTAGTAGTAATGGGGGTAGTCAAAAAGTCCAGCTGGTCCAATTTAGACAGAATACACTTTTTGTTTACTTCCAATGAGTTCTTGACAATCTGCGAAAGGCAGATGAAACGGATTTTATAAAATCCATACATCCCTACACTATAGTGAGGGCGATTGTAATCAAATGACCTGTGTGCATGTTCAGTCTGTTGTCCAGATGCTTTTTATGGTTCTTTATTTTTAAGCTATACTTGGATTGGACAGCCCTTCAAATAGAGGACCCCTTCAAATAGAAAATCATCTTTAAAGACTGCATTTATTGCTACTTTTAATTAAAACGGCACTTCCGGTTTTCTTACTTTGAAGAAAACCAATTGGGCTAGAGTCTAGAGTTCAAAAATAAATGCACTGCAAACAGGCTAAAAAGGAGACCTGTGATAGAGGTGTAGTTAGAATCTTGCAGATTATCTTTCTTGTAAGTGTTGCAAAGCTAGGAAATTCAGAATTATGGTTTCACTTATAAAAAATAACAACAATCCACAACTATGAAGGTATGGAATTATTTAATCAGAGAATGAAAAGAAATATAACCCAAAATGAATGGGGAAAAATGTTATGGAACTTCAAGATCAATTTTTATAGTCATGATTTCCAGACACTATGGATTAGATCCAGAGATGCGGTAGCAGAAGAAATCCCGGCAAGTGGTATTGTGCAATGTTGTGTAAGATGTTGTACAAGAGACTGTGCAACATCTTGGGCTAGCACGCATCCTGAGATGTTACGCAAGACCCTGCATAAATGGAAGCCCACCACGAAGTAGGCACTGGTCCATGTAAACGTATGCCATAGGAACTTTGTTAGTCTTTGTTAGGTGCCACATGGCTCGTTTCTAATCTGGATTTTAGTTCCCTTTTCTCATGCAATGATCTTGTGCTAAGTCCTTCCGTATGTGGAAGAAGCCTTCAGCTCACAGAAGGGTGCCATAGTGGCAACGGGAGTGGCTACCTTTTCCTAGTCCTGCTCCAGTGAGTGTAACAGCAGCCTGACACAAAGAAGTCAACCAGGTAAATGTTTAAATGGCGTGGAGATAACTGATAGGAAAAGGATCACCTGCTTAATTCATTTGCCCTTCTGCTTTGTAGAGAAAACTCTGACAGTAGTCTTTGAATTATAGGAAGAAGAGCCCTGCTGGATCAGACCAAAGGCCTCTCTAATCAATCATTTTGTTTCTATAGCAGCCAACCAGCTGTCTCTGAGAAGCCCACAAGCTGGACAGGAAGATCATGGCACCCTCCCATTTATGTTCTCCAGCAACTCATATTGAAAGACATACTGGGCTTCTTCACATGGGGCTTTTATCCTGCGACTGAGATTGCTCCTTCACGGAAGTTTGTGGGCCCTTTAGATGATGTCGTGAACCTCCAGGGCATCTCTTGCACTAAATGGCCTTTATTCCATTGTTTAAAAGATTGGAGATAATGAGCTATTAAATTACCCCGTTTGAGTTCCCTCTGTGAAAAAGGAAAAGCTGCAATAAAAGGAGCTAGACCAATGAAACATATGGAAGACTCAAATAAGGAGGAAAGTGGTGTGGGGGAAGCATGTATAAAGTGAGTCCATCCTGATCCTGCATTTAAAAAGGAAGCAGAAAGCCTCATTTTAAATGTGGGATTTTAGGCTGGTGTAGAGATGCTCACTGCCTCTGATACTGGAGGCAATATATAGCCATCACAACTAGTAGCCATTGATAGCCTTATCATCCATAAATTGGTCTAATCCCTCTTTCAAAGCCATGTAGTGTGTAGCTGCAAATGCCATAGTTTAACTATGTGCGATGTGAGAAAGTACTTCCTTTTATCTGTCCTGAATCTCCCACCATCCAGCTTATGTATTACGAGACAGGGAGAAAAACATCTTTCTATCCTCTTTCACCCTTAATTATACACACCAACCTTCCACAACTTGGCATCTTCCAGATGTGTTGGACTGCAACTTCCATCATTCCCAGCCAACAGGGCCAATGGTCATGCTGGCTGGGGATGACAGGAATTGTCATGCAAACACATCTGGAGAGTGCCAAGTTGCGAAAGCCTGTTATACGCTTCTATCATTATCTGAAAGCAGTTATACGCCACTGAATTATTCTCTACTGATAGATCTCCCTCCTGCTGCTACAAAAGCAGAAGAAAGATGGAGCAGCATTTCTTGATGGTTCAGCACCTTCTATCAAAATCATGCTACAAACATTAATGGATATTTGTTACAGCAAATATGCATTCCCCACTCCCTAATACAAAATATAGCAAAATATAGCAAAGCATTTCTTAGGGTGATAGAATTAGAGATGTCACCTAACGGGCATAACAACCACAGATTTTATTGCATGCTTGATCAACTAAGCTAACCAAAGAGAAATCCATTCTTAACACAGCAAACCTTTTCACTCCTTTGTCTTCTCAGGAGTAAGTCCCACTGAGTTCGATGAGGCTTGTTCTCAGGTAAGTGCATATAAGGTTGGAGCCTACATCTGAAAAAAAAAAAAAAAATTCAAGGACTGAAGAAAGCTAAAAGGCAAAATTATGCAGCAGAAAACAAAAATCACAAACTGAGTTGCCATGAAAAAGATTTTTAAAAAGTTCATCCGGATGAAGTGTATGCATATGTCGACATCATTAGTCACTCCAGCACAAATACATTGCATCTAATACGTTTCAATTAATGAATGTATTTATAATGGTGGCTTATGTGTGGACATATGTTTATGATTCTACCCTGAGCCGAAACGATTTGATACATATGGTTACATACACGATTTGGATGATTTTCTTTTAAAATCATTTTTAGTGGTAATAGGTTTGGAGGTTTGTTTTTTTAACTGTACGATTTTGCCTTTTGTTTTCAGTACTTGACTGCCCATCAGCTACACCATCTTTCTTGTGGTCCTGCTTTAATTGTAAGCACCTGCGAGATTATTTCATTACTTAGTAATGTCTCAGGCAGGTAAACTGTTTATTCAGCTGATTCCTGTTTAGTGCTTATGGTATTGTTTCTATCTCTCTTCTCTAGAGTAACACTGGTGGTTTGGTTAACACAGAGTTTATTTTTTCAGAGCTGTAGCTAAAACTTAAAAAAAATAGAAAAAGAAATTAGGAAATATGTGTTTTGCTATTGCAGGCATTTTATAATGTTTTGATGGACATTGCGAAAAGATACTGTAGAGGGATAACTCAGTGGTGTGTTGATGCTTACTATAATCTAAATTCTGAAGGAAATATTTTGAGAGAGTTTAAGTTATTTGCGCGTGCACACACGCACGCACCCCCCCCCCCATAGATTTACTGGTTACACACACACACACCATGTTAGGCGATAGTGAATGACAGTTTTGCTGAAGGATTCTCTTTTCCTGTTGGCAGTGTTTATTCCCTTGCTTTTAAATGGGAAATATAGACCAAACAATCTGATATGGACTCCCAGTTGTGTATAATCACATGTCTCCTTACAAGTGCTTAGTTCAGGAATCACCAGTTATAATGTCTTCATGAGATTCATAATATAAATATACGCTCTTGTGATTTCTTGTGGATAAAACGTGGAGCCGACTCTGGTTGTGGTCAAAATGGCGAATATTCTACAGAGGCACGAAAGAATAAATACCAGCGCAATCTTATGCACATTTACTTGGAAGCAAGTCCCACTGTGTGCAGCGGATTTTACTCTCAGGGAAGGATGCACAGGACTGCAGCTGAAGAAAGCAATCCCTTGTTCCCTGGGAGGCAGGGGTGGGCAGCCTGTTTCAGCCCAGGGGCCTATTTTTATTCCAGAGAAGTTCTTGGGGGCCCTATTCCAGTGATGGATGGAGCTGAAGGCAAAAGGCGTGGGGCAAAAGGAAAGGGGCAGGGCCCAAATACCAAAAATATCAGCATATTGTAGCCTGGAGCCCTTACTGCCAGTAACAAAGCCTTTGGAGAGGCCTTTCAACCTTTCAGAATGGGGAGAGCGCTGCACAAACCGTAGGAAACAACCACATGATTGGCGGCTGGGGGAAAGGGGGTGGAGCCAAGGGAAGGGGGTGAGGCATTCTGGGGAGCTCCAGAAGGACAGATATAGACCCCAAGAGGGCTGGATTTGGCCCTTGGGCCTGAGGTTCCCCATCCCTGCTGGGAAGGTGTCCCAGGGGCCACAGGACAGAGCAGACCTCCTGCTCTGCCCAGAGAGAAGGAGGGTCCCTGCCGCAAGTCTCCCTTTTGTGGGTGTGGAAACCTCTGCTGCCCTTGCCACTCCACTGTTGGTGCCCCAATGGTAGTAAAGGCCAAAAGAGGGCATGCCAGGGCAGATTGGAGGCATCTTTAGGTCCAGCAGCTCCAAAGCCTCATCCCACCTTCTGCCCTGCTACCGTGGAATTGACAGGGCTTTCCATTTGGTGATTCCTCCACTTTAGTTTCTCCCTCTCCTGCCCCCATGGGATGGCACCATCAGAGCTGTGAAGCAATTTATTCACTGATAGCAGCTGCAATCCTATACCCATTTCCCTGAGAGTAAGCCCCACTGTAACCTCGACTTACTTTTCTGAGTAGACTGGTATAGGTTTGCACTGTTCAGCCCCATTAATTATCAGAAGCAAATGTAGTACCATTAGGAATCAGAAGTTCTGTAATTTCAATCCCATTCATATGTCATTTTCACCCATTATGCAGATTAAAACCAGAGCTCATCATCAAGTTGCAGTCAACAGTGAGCTGCAGCCAAAAGTGCCTTCCTGACCCAACAAGTGTACCTGTCCACTGCCTGCACTACTCTTAGGGCAAGGTACACTTAAAACATTGTAGGTGTACATCTGGGGGGTGTCTCCATGGTTGATTTGCTGCGAGCTGGCTCCGTTTTGAGGCCGTTCAGAGCACATGATGTCATGGCCATCCTGCAGCCACCCTGGAGCTTTTCACAGAAACACTGGATTTCCTGAGACTACTTTAAGTCCAGTTCTTTTCCTAGTCGGGTTCTCCGCAGTATAGTTGTTGTGTGCCCCAAACCCTGCATCAACCTCAGGTATGCTGGCCCTGCCCAGGGGTGTGCCTTTCACTGTGACCTTGGTCAAGGGGTGTTTCCTGTCTCTATGTTTCCCATCCCTGAGTTTCCCAGCACAAACCAATTAGTGTCTACTCAGAAGTAACTCCCACTGTGGTCAATGAGGCTTGTCCCCTGAATGCACACTTCAGAATTTACAGAGATCCCCATCAATCGAAATAGCACATTTTAAAGCACTAATTCCCTAAAGGCTGTAAAGCACTATCTCAAAGCTGTGATTCTCCATTGTTTGGTTTATTGCCATTTGGAAGTAACTAATTTGCACCTTCGACACGGCGCTGCATTGGGTTAGAAAGGAGGCTGGTTTCCCATCTCTGTCTTTCCTGTCCCTGTCTTTCCCAGCACATATGTGTATCTACTCAGAAGTAACTCCCAGTGTGGTCAATGAGGCTTGTTCCGGAAATGCACACTCCAGAAGTTACCGAGATTCCCATGCATCGAAATAACGCATTTGGGAGCCTAAATGTCAAAGCTATGTGTCTTTGCTGTTTGCTTCCTTGCTTTTCGGAAGTAATTAATTTGCAGATTCGATCCTTTGCAGCATCGGGAGCTTCAGCAGAAAGGAGAAAGGGGATTAGAAAGGCGGCTGGTTGGAGCTAGGGTGCTTGAAATATTCAGAGGGTTAACTGTCCTAAAGGCTGTGAAGCGTTATGTTGAAACTGCTTTGTCAGCTGTAAAAGAGTAATTAATGTGAAGCTTCGAAGCTTCAATTGTTCGCAGCATCAGGAGCTTCAGGGGAGAAAGTAGGCTGACCTGTGTTTCTTTAATGTTTCCTTTGGAGTAATTAATGCAATTAATTACATTAATTAATGTAATTAATTAATGTAATTAATTAATCCATGAAGCCCCTTCATGGATCACTGCCTTGTTGTGGCGAAGGGGCTTGCGTAACTCAGTGAAGCCATAAGCTATGCCGTGCAGGGCCACCCAAGACGGACAGGTCATGGCGGAGAGTTCTGACAAAATGTGGTCCACTGGAGAAGGAAATGGCAACCCACTCCAGTATTCTTGCCAAGAAAACCCCATGGAATGTATCACAAGGCTAAAACATATGACGCCGGAAGATGAGCCCCTCAGGACGGAAGGTGTCCAATATACTACTGGGGAAGAGCAGAGGGAATTTCCAAGTAGCGCCAGAAAGAGTGAAGTGGCTGGGCCAAAGCCGAAAGGACACTCAGCTGTGGATGTGTCTGGTGGTGAAAAGAAAATCCGATGCTGTAAAGAACAATATTGTTTAGGAACCTGGAATGTCAGATCAATGAATCAAGGTAAGCTAGAGGTGGTCAAACATGAGATGGCAAGATTGAACATCGACATCTTGGGAATCAGCGAACTAAAATGGACAGGCATGGACGAATTTAATTCAGGTGACCGTCATATCTACTACTGTGGGCAAGAATCCCTTAGAAGAAATGGAGTAGCGCTCATAGTCAACAAAAGGGTGGGAAAAGCAGTACTGGGGTACAATCTTAAAAATGATGGAATGATCTCAGTACGAATCCAAGGCAAACCATTCAACATCACAGTAATTCAAGTCTATGCCCCAACCACTGATGCCGAAGAAGCTGAGGTTGATGGGTTCTATGAAGACCTACAACACCTTCTAGAACTAACACCAAAAAAAGATGTCCTCTTCATCATAGGGGATTGGAATGCTAAAGTAGGAAATCAAGAAATCACCGGGATAACAGGCAGGCATGGCCTGGGTGTACAAAATGAAGCAGGACAAAAGCTAATAGAGTTTTGCCAAGAGAACACGCTGATCATAGCAAACACTCTTTTCCAACAGCACAAGAGACGACTCTACACATGGACATCACCAGATGGTCAATATCGAAATCAGATTGATTATGTACTTTGCAGCCAAAGATGGAGAAGCTCCATACAGTCAGTAAAAACAAGACCTGGAGCTGACTGTGGCTCAGATCATGAGCTTCTTGTTGCAAAATTTCAGCTTAAATTGAAGAACGTAGGGAAAACCACTAAACCATTCAGGTATGACCTAAATCATATCTGTTATGAATATACAGTGGAGGTGAGGAATAGATTTAAGGGATTAGACCTGATAGACAGAGTGCCTGAGGAACTATGGATGGAGGTCCGTAACATTGTTCAGGAGGCAGCAACTCAATCCATCCCAAAGAAAAAGAAATGCAAGAAAGCCAAGTGGCTAACTGATGAGGCTTTACAAGTAGCTGAAGAAAGAAGGGAAGCGAAAAGCAAGGGAGAAAGGGGAAGATATATCCAACTGAATGCAGAGTTCCAGAGAATAGCAAGGAGAGACAAGAAGGCCTTCTTAAATGAACAATGTAAAAAAATCGAGGGAAACAACAGAATGGGAAAGACTAGAGATCTCTTCAAGAAAATTGGAGATCTCAAGAGAACGTTTTGTGCAAAGACGGGCATGATAAAGGACAAAGAAGGCAGGGACCTAACAGAAGCAGATGAGATTAAGAAGAGGTGGCAAGAATACACAGAAGAAGTATACAGGAAAGATCTGAATGTCCCTGATAGCCATGATAGTGCGGTCACTGAACTTGAGCCGGACATCCTCGAGAGTGAAGTCAAGTGGGCCTTAGGAAGCATTAGTAACAACAAAGCTAGCAGAGATGACAGCATTCTAGCTGAGCTATTTAAAATCCTCAAAGATGATGCTGTTAAAGTGCTGCACTCAATATGCCAACAAATCTGGAACACTCAACAGTGGCCACAAGACTGGAAAAGGTCAGTTTACATTCCAATTCCAAAGAAGGGCAACGCCAAAGAGTGTTCAAACTACCGCACAATTGCGCTCATTTCACATGCCAGCAAGGTGATGCTCAAAATCATACAAGCTAGGCTTCATCAGTATGCGAACTGAGAACTACCGGAAGTACAAGCTGGGTTTCGAAGAGGCAGAGGAACTAGAGATCAAATCGGCAACGTTCGCTGGATCATGGAGAAAGCAAGAGAATTCCAGAAAAACGTCTATTTCTGCTTATTTATTTATTTATTAAATTTATTAATCGCCCATCTGACTGGTCACCCAGCCACTCTGGGCGATGTACAACCCACCATAAAACAATTTAAAACAATAAAATTTTACCATAATTTTTTTTTAAAAAAAATACCCTAACCCACCCCAAATGCCTGCCTGAACAACCACGTTTTTAATGCACGACGGAAGCTCATTAAAGAGGGGGCATGACGGAGTTCCCTAGGGAGGGAGTTCCACAGAGTGGGGGCCACCACAGAGAAGGCCCTCTCCCTCGTCCCCACCAGTCTAGCTGTCCTGGCTGATGGGACAGAGAGAAGGCCATCCGAGGCTGATCTTGTTAAGCGGCCTGTCTGGTGTTGCTTCATATGCTTCATTGACTACGCTAAAGCCTTTGATTGTGTGGATCACAACAAACTGTGGCAAATTCTTAAAGTGATGGGAGTACCAGACCACCTTACCTGTCTCCTGAGAAACCTGTACAAGGGTCAAGAAGCAACAGTAAGAACCAGACATGGAACAACCGATTGGTTCAAAATTGGGAAAGGAGTACGACAAGGCTGCATATTGTCACCCTGCTTATTTAACTTATATGCAGAGTACATCATGAGAAATGCCGGGTTGGATGAATCACAGGTCGGAATTAAGATTGCCGGGAGAATTATCAACAACCTCCGATATGCAGACGATACCACCCTAATGGCAGAAAGCGAAGAGGATCTAAAGAGCCTCTTGTTGAGGGTGAAAGAGGAGAGTGCAAAAGCTGGTTTGAAACTCAACATTAAAAAAACGAAGATCATGGCATCTGGCCCCATCACTTCCTGGCATATAGAAGGGGAAGAAATGGAAGCAGTGAGAGATTTTACTTTCTTGGGCTCCAAGATCACCGCAGACGGTGACTGTAGCCATGAAATTAAAAGACGCTTGCTCCTTGGGAGGAAAGCTATGGCAAACCTAGACAGCATAGTAAGAAGCAGAGACATCACCTTGCCGACAAAGGTCCATCTAATCAAAGCTATGGTTTTCCCAGTAGTAACGTATGGCTGTGAGAACTAGACTATAAGGAAGGCTGAGCGCCGAAGAATTGATGCTTTCAAACTGTGGTGCTGGAGAAGACTCTTACGAGTCCCCTGGACTGCAAGGAGGTCAAATCAGTCCATCCTAAAGGAAATCAACCCTGAGTGCTCATTGGAAGGACAGATACTGAAATTGAAGCTCAAATATTTTGGCCACCTAATGCGAAGAGAAAACTCTCTGGAAAAGACCCTGATGCTGGGAAAGACTGAAGGCAAAAGGAGAAGGGGACGACAGAGAATGAGATGGCTAGATAGCATCACCGATGCAATGAATATGAACTTGAGCACACTCCGGGAGAGAGCGCAGGACAGGAAGGCCTGGCGTGCTATGGTCCATGGGGTCATGAAGAGTCGGACACGACTGAATGACTGAACAACAAATTAATGCAAAGATTCAAGCCTCAATAATTCGCAGCTTTGTCAGCTGTAAGGAAGGACGGTAGCCTCTCACATGGGGTGAAGGGCAGGGGGAAGCCTCTTGCATTGGTTTATCAGCCCCTGCCTGTCTGATGACAGTCTCTCCAATCCCCCCACCCCACCTGGAAGTATATTCCTGTGATGGGACTTAGAATAGTGCAGTGCACTTGTTTGTGGAGCCCTGTGTGGACCAAAGCCAGCTACTTGAAAAATCCGGGTAAGCCACCATTGGCTTCGCCTTCTATTGTCATGGAGACACCCCCCTGAACACTGAATGCAGGGTTGGGTAACTGGTTTTGGGTGGAGGGCCAGATGATCTGTCCCCAGCTCCCTGAAGGTTGAATGATGGTCTGGGACAGAGCTCTTCCAGCTGGTGCTTTGGCTGGGGACCCGGCATCACTGCGTGTGGGCTTTGCAGTGAGTAAAGTGCTCCACCATGAGTATCCAAGCTAGCAGGTTTCTAAGGCCTAGAACTGATGGAGGTGGAAAACCCTGTGTCTGGACAGTACCACTTGAAACTGCAGGCAGCGGTGCCTCTGGGGCTGGACCTTGGGGCTGAAGTCCACGGTCCCACAGCCCAAGGCACTCCAAATGACCACTCAGAGAGGAATGACTTCAGCACCTCGACCGCCATGACCATGCTGTAAGGGGCAGCTAACTGGGCATGTACATGATAATAGATGCTCATTTTATTTTCTTACTTTTAAAATATAATATTCTTTTCTACAACAAAATGGTTGTAGAAAAGGGTGCTTATTCCCAAGTAAGTGTGTTTAGCATCAGGGCAGCAGAAGTAAACTTTGCTTTATTCCTACAGTCATGATGGCGATATAAGTGAGTTTAAAATGCAAAACTACACATGCTCAGAGTCTGTCTGTCTGTCTGTCTTTCTTTCTTTCTTTCTTTCTTTCTTTCCTTCTTTCTTATCTTTTAATCATGGTTGTCAAACAGAGTTTCAAAAAGGCTTTTTGCTCAAACATATCCAGAATGTAGAAACAGTTGTAAACAGGGCTGGCCCAAGACATTTTGCTGCCTGAGGCAAAGAACAAGAAGGTGCCCCCTCCCGTTCTGTGTTCAAAAGCCAGCTGGACTGCCAGATGAATCTGTTTTCAACACTGATGTTGGCACAGCGTCCTCCACTGCACCTGGGGACATCACACTAACTAACTTAGGGGGTGCAAAGCAGGCCTCATGGCACACAGTTTTCTCCTCCAACACACCTTGTTGCCGCCACCCAGCACCTGCCACCTGAGGCAACTGCTTCACTCTGCCTAATGGTAGAGCCGGCCCTGGTTGTAAAGCATAAAATGATGGTATGTGGGGGAATGTGGATGGGGAAGAGAACAGAAATGTTAGTTGTGTGCTTCATAACTGAAATAACATACATGGGCATCTAAAGGTGAGGTCATCATAAGACCATAAGTCCAGGGTCCAAAATTATTTAGCTGCATCACTGACTGCAGGTGGGATCTGTCATGATGGCATGCTTCTTTTCATACAAAATAAATATGTAAATACCTCCATATAGAAATCGGGCATGCTAAGAAGGACACTAGGCTAGAATTCTTGGCATTCTAGCTTTCTAACTGAAGAGATTTTGGAGGAGCATTCAATTATATGAACCCCGCACCTGCAATCCAGCCATAAGAACATATGTGTTGCCCTTATTTTCGCTGTAGTCTACGTAAATCTTTACGTAGACTACAGGGACCAAATAAGGAACGCGAATGGCGGCTCCCTATGGGGTAGGGATGGCGGAGAATTTCTCCCCAAAACTTCGGGGGGCCGAGTGCCAATGTGTTCGGCCCCCCGAACAAGTTTCGGGGAGAAATTCTCTGCCCCCCCGCCCCCTGCACCCCCCCCGGGACGGGACTTACCTTTGCCGAATGTCCCTCCTGGCGGCAGGTCCGGCCGGCGGTTCGGTGGGTGTTCGTCCGGGGCGGGAGTGGCAGCCGGTCTTTCGACCGGCTGCCGCCGCCACCATTCCAATAAAAGAAAAAAAAACACGCCCCCGTGATAGGCTACGTGACGATTAACGTAGCCTATCACGGCTAGATTTGCAAAGTCAGCCGTGATAGGCTACGTAAATCGTCACGTAGCCTATCACGGGTGACTTAAAAAAAAAAAAAAAGCGCGTACGGATAATAGCGGCCCCCATAGGGAGCTGCCATTCCCGTTCCTTATTTGGTTGCTGTAGTCTACGTAAAGATTTACGTAGAGTACAGCAACCAAATAAGGAACGCGAATGGCGGCTCCCTATGGGGGCTGCCATTTGCGTATGCGCTTTTTTTTTTTTAAAGTCACCCGTGATAGGCTACGTGACGATTAACGTAGCCTATCACGGCTGACTTTGCAGATCTAGCCGTGATAGGCTACGTTAATCGTCACGTAGCCTATCACGGGGGCGTTTTTGTTTTTTTTTTAAACTTTTTAGTTCGCAGCCGGGCGAGGCGAGGCGCCTCCTCCCCGGCCTGAATTTCGGCCAGGCGAGGCGGGAAGCCTCCCCCCCTGGCCTGAACTTCGCAGGGGGAGCAGCGAATCGCCTCCCCCCCACCGCGAACAAGCTTCGAGGACAGGTAAGGGACTTTCGTCCACCCCTACTATGGGGGCCGCCATTTGCGTACGCGCTTTTTTTTTTTTTCCCCAAAGTCACCCGTGATAGGCTATGTGACGATTAACGTAGGCTATCACGGCTGACTTTGCAGATCTAGCCGTGATAGGCTACGTTAATCGTTATGTAGCCTATCACAGGGGCGTTTTTTTTTTTTTTTTCTTTTGAAGGTCGCAGCCGGGGAGACGGGGCGCTTCTCCCCGGCCTGAATTTCGGCCGGGCGAGGCAAGAAGCCTCCCCCCCCGGCCTGAACTTCGGGGGGAGCAGCGAAGCGCCTCCCCCCTACCGCGAAGCAAGCTGCGAGACCAGGTAAGTGACTTTCGTGCATCCCTACCGTAGTCTATGTAAATGTTTACGTAGACTAGACGTGCCAAAATAAGGAACGCAAATGGCAGCGCCCATGAGCGCCGCCATTTGCATACGCGCTTTTTTTTTTACTCAGCCGTGATAGGCTACGTAAACATTTACGTAGCCTATCATGGTGTTTTTTAAAATTTAGCTGTGATAGGCTACGTAAATCTTTATGTAGCCTATCACGTTTTGTTTTTTTTTACTGGAAATGGTGGTGGCGGCAGCTGGTCGGAAGACCGGCCACCGGAGCCGCCGCTGCCGCCGCCAGAAGGATTCGCCCAAGGTAAGTCCCGTCCCGGGGGGGGGGGGGGCGGGGGGGGAGACCGTTTCGCCACCAATTTCGGGGGGCCGAATGCGCTGGCATTCGGCCTCCCCGAGATTCGTGGTGAAATTCTCTGACATCCCTACTTCCGTGAAGGAGCAATCTCAATCGCAGGATAAAAGCTCTGTGTGAACAAAGCCAGTGGCTAAACAGATGCTTATCCTCCAAATACAACATCCCCCTCAGAACTGCAGTAAGGAAATGTCTCTCTCTTAATTCAGAGCGGAATGCTATTTTGACATTAGCAGCCAAACCATCAATCCCCTGTCCTTTCCCCTGTTTGCTTGTTTCAAAACTCCAATCCTCAGGCTGCAGATCTAAGCCATACTGCATTATTTCAGATATATCCACTAAATGAAGGATATATTTCATTCATTCATTTATTAGATTTCTATACTGCCTAATAGCCAAAGCTCTCTGGGTGGTTTACATGTGTTACTAGAGTGAAGGGCTTGATGTGCCTGATCTCATCTGATCTCGGAAGCTACGCAGGGTCAGCCCTGGTTAGTACTTGGATGGGAGACCACCTGGGAATCAGGCTTCCTGCACTGAACAGGGGGTTGGACTCGATGGTCTTGTAGGCCCCTTCCAACCCTATGATTCTATGAGGTTGTATAAAGCCTACCTATGAAATTTCCCTTTTAAGATTACTTCCTTGATTTATCATATCCTTGGAATACATAGCCCTTTCTACATAACCCCAAGTGCCTTCTAGACTCATTATCCGCTGGAAGCAGCATGGTGACTGAACTAAGGCCAGACTACATGTGATGTTATTTATGCGTAAGTAATTGATGTGCTTGGTAAAAGAAGAATTGCTGCTGTGGGGGGAGCTGAGTAGGACCGGGTCTATATGGGATGTGGGGAGGGTTTCAGCCCTTTCACTCCTGCTGGAGTCCTGATGAAAATCCACCTCCCCCAAAACTGCCAGGGAGGGTGGGGAAGCTCCAATTGCCACCAGTGCAAGCCTCCCTCCCAGGGCTAATAGCAGCGTTGGTGCGATTTTCATTGGGATCGTGGCAGGATAAACCTTTGTTCTGCGATCCTTGCTTACCCACCCCCAGCAGCCATTTAAGCATTATTTTTTAATTAATAGCATATATGCAATAATGTCATGTCCAGGGTGGGCCTAAAAGGTACCCCTGACTCAATGGGATAAGATGCTAAAGGAAATAGGTATCTCATCACTGGAAGATGTGAATGGAAGAAGCTTAGTCAATGCCAAACAGAGCATTAGTATTGTGCTCCAGATCCAGGCAAGACTGCTGCAGTGATGCAAATCCAAGTTGTGTTTGCCACTTCCCCAGCAATATTTGAAACCTTTTCTTCATTGCAAACTCCTCTTGCATCTGCAAGTTTTGAATATACTACTCTCACATTTTGTTTTTTAAAAAATTAAATTTGCTGGAATAATCTTTATAGTTATGACCTAAAGCTGCTTTCCCCCCCACAAAACTTGAAATCCACACATCTCAAATGTCTTGTTGTTGTGTGAGAGAGCCCAAATTATTTTTATGTTTTCAAGTTGTTTTGTCTTCTGTCATTGGTTTTGCCAAACTAATGCTTACACTTTCCCAGCTACTCTGTATTTGAGATGATTTCTCAAAATAACTGCCTTTTTTTCTGGATTAATTCATCTGCAGTAAACGTAAACTCTTAGTTACTTTTCTAACAGATTATGATCAGCGCCCAGTGCTTTTGCTTGCCTGCAACAAAACTAGTTTATGTCCATTATTAAACCATTTATTTAATTACTCAGTTCTCTTTGTTTTATATGTATTTTGTTGCTGCTTATGGCAGTGGCAGCAAGAAAGCTGATTTCAGCAACCACTTTCTGGTGACACCATTTTGTTTTCTTAGAATGCTCTGGATATTGCATCACCCCAGGGCATTCTGGCATGTTGGGGCTGGGGGGAATGGGTAACTTTCACAAAACAGTATGGTGGACTCCAGTGATGGCTGCCATTCCTTTCACAGAATGGTGCTGAAGAAAGGTGGCCCTCCCCATCTCTGAACGAGACAGAAAAACAGGTATGAATGGATAGCGAAAACAAACTCCATTTGCACCCGTGCGATATTCATGACGTTCATTGTGTAACAAATAAAAATTGAACGGAATGGGGCACATTCATTTCAGTTTTAACAAATGCATTTATAAGCAAGCCCCAGTTGGTTCCCTGGAACTTGCTCCCATGTCAGTGTGCATGGAATTGCAGCCATAATCAGCTGCCATTATCTCCAAAATATCTCCAGGAAATGCCTGAGGCCTATTTGGGTACCTCTAATTTGATCCTCATGAGCTCACCTGCAATATGTGAAAGTCAGGGCTGGCTTGCTGCCCAGCAGACACACGAACCGCCAGCTGAGTCACAGGTCTTTCAGGGACTTGTGAGAGTTTAAACATATATGCAGGCATGGAAATGTCTCAACAGTATACTTTGCATGAAGAAGTAAATGAAACAGCAGCCCTCAGTAACAGTGCAACCCTACACACTGTCAATGAATTCCAAATAAAAACTATCTTGATGCTTTCAAAGAGCAAACAAAGAAAAAGAAAAAAAAGAGGCAGGTAAATAGAGAAGGGAAGCTAGCTTCAGAAATATCCATCTTGATGCTTTTGAAGTATTCCTAGGTAGGAAGAGAGGTAGAGAAAGGAGGCCTGCTAGATAGTGCGCTCCTTAAGAAAAGATACACTGCCAAGAACTTGACGGCATAACACACAGTGTGTTTCATGAACGTTCATGGAGATGACAATTCTTAGATACAGAAAACAGGGGTGTCCCCCCCCTGCTTGTTTACACAACCACTTATCTCAAGAGAGACACAGCCCAGTAGTTTCCTTTTATCTTCAAGTTAGTACATTTATCAAACTGAAAGCCAATTAAAACTCAGAATGTACTAGAATGGTTCCTGCTGAATAGCATTTAGAATTTTAAAGAAACAATTGCCTTTTTGGCCTTTATGGCGCAATCCTATGGGGATAGGTGGCTACCTCTGAACTTGGAGGCGACCACCTATCCAATGCAGGGCAGGACAAGCATGGAAGAGATCGTTCCCTCCATGCTCCTCCTGCCCTGCATTGGCGACTAGACAGCCAATTTCGGCTGTCTAGCCACGGGAAGGCAGAGCGGGGGAGGAGGATGTGTCGTACCAGCATTTCCACCTTCCCTGCCCTGGAACGGCCCCCGGAACACCCTGTTTTGGCCGCTCTACACTCCTCTTCAGAGCGCAGAGCGCAGGGCTGTTCCGCGCTGCCTGTGAGGCAGCGCAGAAATGGGGGAAGGTCAGTTTTCTGGGAACTGACCTCGAAGCACAGGCTCTGAGGTCAGTTCCTGGAAACCCACATATCCTATGGCCGTCTAGCCGCTGACTAGCAGCCATAGAATTGCTCCCTTAAGCACCATCAGTTTGAAAACTGATCTGATTTTCTTTTAACTGGGCTCATAATCTGACTGAACGTCATTTCAAGCCTTCTGCATGGAAAGCATGTGTTCTACTGATGAGCTGTGGCAAGTAGGGCAGTGGTGACTTTTGAAGTGCAGGCGCTCATCATGACAGTCCCCATTGCCATGCCCCCGCAGGAGAGTCCAAAAATTGCAGGCAGTTGCATGATCCATATCAACAAACCAGTTCCAGGAGTTTTCATCTGCTAGAAGCAGGTATTTTGTAAAGGTAATGGGTCTCAATTATCCATTTAAAACCAAGCCAACCCCAAATACTTTGCATTACAACAGAGAACAACATATTGTTGCTGGTAAAGTTCATCCCCCCACCTCACCAAGCTACTGTGAGGGTTTCAGCCAAGCTCAGAAGGAACAGGGCAGTCTGGGTGGCAGATGATGTGAGCTACAGAATGCCTGATAGTGCCCCTGAGGGGACTAAATGTGATACCTGGTGGATTACTGTATAACCCACCTCCCCAAACGAGTCCCTAATCTTTTTGAGATCAAGTTTGTGTAAAAACAACAACAAATATGAGTAGGAATATTCCTGCAACTTCTCTAAAATGCTTTGGCTGAGAGATGAGATGGGATCTGAGAAAATCTTTTGGGGCACTCTGACTGCGAGAGGCTTCAGCTTTGATACATAACAACACTGCCTCTAAAATAAGAGACAAGAAAGGGAAGTAATGTAATAATTTCCAGCTGCTACTGGCAGGAGTTACATAGGGACATTTGACCTTTTTTTCTGATCAACACATGACTCAGTTGAGGAATCACAGAATTCTAAGTTTGGAGCATTTTTAAAAAAGCCATTGAATACCCATCTGCATTGAATGCTTAATTTTTTAAAATTACTTCAACATTTTATCTTGTTTTCTTAAAGTTTAGTCAAAGCAGCTTGCAATATCCACTCAGCAGTAGATGAAAATAAAATCAAATGCTTTCTAAAAATGAGCAGTTAAAACCCACCTACCTAAAGCTACCTGAAAAAACAATAGCAACACATCTTTTCAAGTGCATCAGAAACGTGAAAATCATTTTGAAATAGACACAGTGTTATAGCCCTTCTGAATGACAGTAAAGTTAGGTGACATTGGGACTCCCTAGGGAGGGCATCCCAAAAAACTGGAGCCAACACAGAGAATGACCTGCTCCTAGTCCCTCCGTCCCTACAAATAACAGGGAATCCTGACACTTTTCATGACATGTAAAATCCATAATTGTACCAGATGGATTTTGGTACGTATACATGTGAGAGAGTTTGGGCTTGACTTTTTTTGCTCCAGTTGTTACAGGCTGAGTACAGATAATTAGTAGTGGCCCATGCAGTTGTTCACTGAAGGCTGTTTGCTTTCACCACTGAGGGCTGTGACATGGGGAGAAGGGCCCAAGGACTTTACCAGAGGGCACCATGAAACATAGAATAAGTAGAAGCACCCAACGTGGCCATAGGGTAGGATGTCCACAGCCTACACTGAGCTTTGACCCACTTGGCAGCCACACAATTGCCCAGTGCTGAAGTATTTAATTTTATTTATTTATTTACAATTATTTTAGGCCGCCTTTAAGGGTGGAACCCCTTCAAGGCAGCGTACAAGATAAAAAGCCTACAAAAGAGATATAAAAACCAATAAGTACATATTCAATAAAAATCCATAAAACAGAATGACCAATTAAAAAAAAATCAATGCAAACACAAATGACCAATAAAACCAGCAGCCCAAGACACTATGGGAAGGCCAGTGAAAAGGCCAGTGACGGGTCTTCGGAGCTTTCCTGAAGCCCTGAAAAGAAAGGGCCTCATGAACTCCTGAAGGAAGCTGGGGCCACCACTGAGAAGGCTCCTCTCCCTTGGACTCACAAGTCTAACTGCCCTTGGCGGCAGGCAAGTGAAAAGGGCTTCTTTTTGATGACCTCAGACACTCAGAGTTGTAACCCCTCTGCCTACTTTGACTGGCAGTGGCTCTCCAGGCACTCAGGCAGAGGTCTTTACTATCAATTTCTACCTGATATCCTTTTAACTGGAGATGCTGAGAACTTGGGATTTCCTATATGAGCTATGGAATACATTAGGTGATGGCTCATTATTACAACCTTCAAGTCTCTGAAAACTCATTATCTGCACATGGCTTCAGTCAGTTTTCTCCCCCTCTTGCTCTGCGTTCACAGCCTATACAGATGATGAAATCACTAGTCCTAGCCCCTTGAATTTCCTGTATCAGTCCTGCCCAGGACCAGCATGTGAAAGTGAAAGTACTTCAAAACGCTCGATGTGGAAGAACTCCCACTCCCACACCAGACATTGGTTGCCCTTTGCTAACTTCAGGCTTCCCGAGTTTCTCCTAGCCACGGCGAGTTCACGGTTCATGGAATATCTTGTTGCCAGTGATCCAGAAAAGCATCTGTATTCCCTGGTGCACCATGTGATGGAGGACCCACCTCCTTTCGCTTTGTGGATAGCCGAATAATAGTGGGATTCCCTTGGTTTCCGAAGCCAGCCTCCTGCCTACGTTACATGTGGCTGGGGACAGCGCTCAGTCCCCAGAGGTTGAATCCCCACATGTCTCCAGGCGATTGCTGGTTTTATACACTGCTCACATGCCGCAGCAGCTCTTTTAAAAACTTATCACCGAGCTTATCTCCTTTGTGAACATCCTCATTATCATTTCATCGTGCCGCATGATTCCTGGCTTGCTGCAAGGAATATTGACTTCATGCTTGCTTTTCTAATTGAATTACAGGCAGCTTCCTGCCTGCGCTCCTGCTGCCCTGGCAGCAGCTTGAATAGAGGCTGAAAGAAAAGCTGTTTGCTAGAGCCGCGAAGATAACGGGGATGTGTCACAATGCTGTTACAGTGATTTATTAAAAAGGGGGAGGGCGGTGGGGTGTGTGCGCAGACAGGGGCAGGGTCTCTCGCTCACTTCTAGCTCCAGCTGCTTGCATTCTTCCTTTGGGGTCTCATGATTATAAGAACGGGCCAAAGAGAGATTAGTTTATCAATGGATTCAAGCACAGAGGGCCTTTCCCCAACACCGAAACACCATGCGCAACCAAACATACTCATGTTTAACATTAGAGGGAATCTACGGTTAAGAATAAAGAACATCAGCTTGCTGGTATAAGAGCTGCAGCAATAATCTTTTACAATGGAGATGCCACTGAAATCCAAAAAATGGCCAGATTCTGGCGCTGGATTTTCTAGTGGATGTCCTGCGAAATACACTGATTTATTATTTTTTTAGTGCACCTGCTCCTATGCGCTCATTTAAGTGCAGTCCAACATATCGAAATTAAGGAGGCGAAGCGTTCAATGGCATGGAGTGAAGGGTAGGGAAAGGGCGAACTTCCTGCTGGTTGTGCACAGTGGGCCAGGCCAGTGCACGCGATCAACCAGGCCACCGTGGCTTATTTAAATCAGCTGCGTGTGCCGGGCGCCACATGCTTGACTCCTTGCCCGTGCGTGGTGTGGTGTTTTGTCCGAACCTGGGCAGCATGGCTTGTTTCAGGGGGAAGCAGCCTGCAAATAATCCAACAACAGGCCATGGGTTATTTGGGAGTTGTTTCCCATAAGTCACTGTGGCTTGTTTTAATCGTACGAACCAAGTCAGTGTTTCCATGTTGGGGAAAGGCCCTCCGTACTTGAGTCTATTGATAAAGTGATCTCTCTTTGGCCTTTTTTTATATACAGACCAGACAGTTTTCAGTCGGGCATCTTTCCCTGGTTGGCTGACTGAAAATGGTCTGGTTTTCAGGGGACTGTGAGGAGTTGGCGGGCCATGATGCGACTCTGGGGCAGGACTCCCCGTTGCCCATCCCTTTTTCTCCCCTTCCTGGCAAGCAGGGAGGGAGAGCACGAAGGACTGGCAGGCAGCGGTCTGCAGCAGAAGTCCTCACCACCACCGCCACCCCTGCCACCATGCGCTATGTGGCTCCCCCTCCAAGGTTCCGGGAGAAGGAAAAAGGGCCATGCAGCGCACGGCGGTGGTGCTGCTGGTGGTGGCGGAGACTTCTGCCATCACTGCTGCCCAGTTCTTCATGCTCGCCTTCCTTGCCTGTGAGAAAGGGGAGAATAAGGGATTGGCAAGCAGCAATGGGGCTCCTCATAGTCCCCAGAGGCGCAAAGGGTGGGTGGGTGGGGGCTTTTCCGTCAAAGCCGATTTTACGTAAAATCAGCTTTTATGGAAAAGGCCCCTTTGTGCTCTTCTTTCAAGGAAGGTGCATGAGGGGCTGCTGCCTCTGCCACCAAGCAACCGTGCCTCTCTCTGCCGGGCACCAGCAGAGGGAGGAGTGGTTGCTTGGCAGCAGCAGCAGGCCCTTGTGCTCCTTCCTTGCGAGGACAGCGTGAAGGGTTGAGAGGGGGCCTTTTCTGTAAAGGAGGATTTGTACAAAAACGGCCTTTGCAAAATAGGCTAAGCCCCCAGTTGGGCAAGGAGCTCAGACAGCAACGCTTGCCTGACTTGGTGGCCGCCGAGTTCGGCAAGTGCAGGGGTCCACAAACTGACATCTGGGGGGCTGAACTGGCAGGGACTTGCCAAGCTCAAGTCCCAAAGCAGACACTCACAACAGCCCTACTTACGAATATCAAGCGGATCCCACAGGCTTGCGCCCTAACGAGGATACATTACCCAGAATACAGCATTCACTCAATAAGCTTGTCACTAACTCCTCACAGTCCCCTTGCAAGGAAGGAGAGAATGAGGGGTTGGCAGGCAGCGACGGGGATTCCCGCAAGCCACCATTTTTGCACAAAATGGTGTCTCAATCAGGGGATGGGTGCCTGCCGGGCACTTGCTGGGCCTGCGAGGCCACTTGGCACGCAGGCCTGGGTGGGCATGGAGGCTCGGTGAGTGGGTCTGGGGGAAGTGGGCAGTAGCCCGCTGAAACTGGACTGCGCTGAGTCCATTCATCCCTACTCGTAAGCCTCCCACCTTGGAGGCTTACAAGTATCCAGTGCAGAGCAGGAGGCGCAGCAGAGGTGATTCTCACTTCTGCCATGCCTTCCCCTCTGCATTTCAGCTAGATGGGCTTTTTTGCCCATCTAGCTGAGGCGTCGCGAAGGAGGAGGGAAGGAGGTTTGAGCGGCCTCAGGATATGACATAAGACAGCCTCTCCAGTAGCTTACCTTCCCCACCCACTGCAATGCCCCCTTTACCTCCTCTCTGAGGTCGTTTTTGCCATTGATCGCCTTATTCCCCATGGATCTCTCTAATCCCTGGGTGGGAAGCAACAACACCTTCCCACCCATGTTCCCCAGCAACTGGTGTACAGAGGCATACTTCCTCTGATACTGGAGGTAGCATATAGCCTTCAGGACAAGTAGCCACTGATAGCCTTTTCCTCCAGGAATTTGTCCAATCCCCTTTTAAGGCCCTCCAAATTGGTGGCCATCACTACACCCTGTGGTAGTGAGTTCCATAGTTTAACTATGCGTTGTGTGAAGAAGTACTTCCTTTTATCTGTCCTGAATCTCCTACCATTCAGCTTCATGGGGTGACCTCCGGTACTAGTATTATGATAAAAGAAGAAAAAACTCTTCTTATCCGCTTTCTCCACCCCATGCGGAATTGTGTACACCTCTATCGTGTCTCCCCATGCCCACTTTTTCCTAAGCTAAACAGTCTTTGATATTGTAACTTTTCCTCACAGGGGAGCTTTCAGCCCCTTGATATTTTTAGTTGCCCTTTGCTGCATGAGATATGTGGTAGGAAAAGTTTCAGCTGTGTATCAGGCAGATGAAGAGGACCTGGAGGAAAGGTGGCAACCAGAATTGCCAACTTTACTTTCATATATTCTCTCTCAATAGGTCTGCATATTACAAGACCTACAAAGCAAGACAAGTTCAAAGCCACCATCATTGGCTTGTCTAGCTCATGTGGCCATGGGACATACCAGCTGAATACTAGTTCCATTTGGGTTTTCAAAGAAATGTGACATTGCTGACCTTGCTGATCCATCGACACGTAAGCAAATAGGGCACGTGCATAAATCCCAAAGGCCCCGCTGAAGGCTGATAACAAAGTCAAGAACTGCCCAGCTACTGGCATAATTTAGTTGACAAAATATTTCGTGACTTTTCTACAACTGCGCTGGAAGCAATGGTGTCTATATCTGAATCTGTTACCGTGCAGCCAGGGTAATAAAAGTTATTCTTAGTTTCAAAGGGGTTGGGTTCACAGAAGCATCAGCATTTATGCAATGGAGATAGCTTTCATTTGGGCTGTGTTCATGTAAGGCCTGCTATATGTGGAAAAGCGAATTGTGTCAGAGAAACTCATAAGGCCAGAAATGTGCAACCCAATTACCATGCAAAAGCCCCATTAATAGTGAAAGAGGTTTTCTTTCTTTTCTTTCTTTCTTTCATTTAAATACCGCCCAATAGCTGAAGCTCTCTGGATGGTTCTCTTCTCTGCAGTACATACATTATGGGGCACAGCCAATAGGACTTACGGAATGTAGCATCTGAAAGGGGCATGCAAGAAGCATTTTCTTTTCTTTTGTTACCTTCCATTCACTTTCATTATTAAAAAATACTTCATTATTTCCATTATCCATTTGTTAAAATAAGTGTATTTGTATCTTTATTCATCTGTTAAAATAATATTTGTATCACTACTCACATTTGTGCTGTGTTGTTGTCCCCTGCTCCCCTTTAACTTTGTTTTGGTGCTCCTGTTCGTAGCAGTAACAATAGCAGGAGCAGCAACAGCAGAGATGTTCTTGACGTTCGTTGTTTAGGTGGTTTATCATGTATCATCCGCTCTGCAATGTCTAAGAAAAAGTTCAGAATAATTTCCCATTTGGGTGGGTGGTGGTGGTGGGCAGCTTTATTCCGAATGTGCCCCAGAACAACATGATGTCTGAAGCATTCTGGGAAAATGAAGTGGCAGTTGTCAGGGGATGGCCACCAATAGGACATCAGAAGCTGCCAGAGAAGGTAAGCTCCCTCACCCCTGAATGAGTGATGAATGGCTATGAATGAAATACCCATTCACTTCTCTTGGCATTCATTTCATAACAAATGAAAATTGAACTGAATGGGCCTCATGGGGTTCAATTTTTCATTTGTTATGCAACTAATGCACACACTTAGCATCTAAAATATGGGGGAAAGGAGTGGTTAGCCCTTCATTACTGGTGGCTTGATTAGCTTCAGCAGGTGCCAATAGACGACCCTGAAATGACACAAAGAAACACCCACACACAAAACACAGTTGAAAACTCCATTAGAAAGCCAAAACAGAATCGGGTAAAGTAAGTTTGCTCAACTTACTCTTTTAAGTTGAGCAAACCTGAGACTAAATCCACCTGTCATACTATCTCCACCTGGGTCACTGAAATCCTTCAACTTTTTGTTTGCAAACAGCTTAACGGCTACTGGTGAGAGCAGTCATCAATAAGCTTATTTCAAACAAAGATTAATGCCTGATTCAGCTTAATCATAAGGTAAGATCAGCGACGGCTGACCCAGCAGGTCCGGGCCAGCAAAGACGATTGTGTGGTGATTTATGATGCTCTGGCTAATTGCATCTCGACAAAAGACGCTAAGAAAGAGCAAATGGAAGTTATGAAGAAAGAGCAAAGTGAAATCCAGAGAGAGAGAGAGAGAGAGAGAGAGAGAGAGAGAGAGAGAGAGAGATGCACTAGTATATAATATGGAACAATGAGGCAGAAGGTGAAGCATAAAAATAAACAGGCACTGTTAAACCACTGGTAACTTCTAAAGCAATGCTGCTTCATTTTTTTGAATCTACTGATCCTGGATTCCTGCATAAAGACCTTCTTAAGCAATTGTATACAGCTGCAAAGTTATGTACAGCATGTAACTGAAAGTCCCCAAAGCAACCAACTAAAGAGCAGTGGGTTAATAAAATTTGGGAGACTATGGGTGCAATCCTATCGAGATAGGCGGCCGCCTCTGAACTCGGAGGTGACCGCCTATCCAAAGCAGGGCAGGAGAAGTTCAGAGGGGATTGTTCCCTCTGCGCTTCTCCTGCCCTGCATTTTCAGCTAGACAGCCGATTGCGGCTGTCTAGCCACGGGAGGACGGAGTGGGGGAGGAGGCTGCTGTATGACACATTGGATGTGCTGCACAGGCATTTCTACCCTCCCTGCCCTGGAACGCCCTTGGACATGCCCCTTTTTGGCCGCTCCACAATCCTCTTGCGAGCACGGCGGACGGGGCTGTTCCGCGCTGCCTCAGAGGCAGCGTGGAAGTGGGAGGAGGTTGGGTCTCTGGGAACCAACCTCAAGGTGCAGGCTCTGAGGTCAGTTCCCAGATAACACGATATCCTATGGCTGTCTAGCCACTATCTAGCAGCCATAGGATTGCTCCCTCTGCGTATTCAGCAAGTGCAGCGCGCAAGAAATCCTAACTTGAAGAATGATATTATGGCACCATGGTTTCCATTCATTTCCCATGTTGAGGCACTTCAGACTTTTGATTAAGTTCCACCAAAGTACAGTTACCTGTATTTTTTCTGATTAATACGTTCAAACACACAAAATTACATACACTCCTGCACGCTCCTTTTATATGTTGTAGAACTTACATTTTTACTTTCATTAGATACTGAGTTTCTACTTAGGTCATTTTATTGCAGATGTTTCTTAAGCATATCTGTTATAGACTAAGATGTATAATTAGTGAATCCCTTTGTTTCTTTAGTGATTTTGGTTTATTATTATGTACATTCTTTTTTTGGTTGCCTTTATTTTGTTAACCTTATTTCAAAATAAAACAACATTTCATGTGAGGAAAATGAAATAAAATACACAGGCACATCCTAAGTGCATTGCTAAACAAGCCACACATTTGGAGAACGGTCATGCGCACATCCTAACAAAGGAGTCGAAGGAGGTCTTTGGAAACACAAAGCCATTGTCAGCCAGTGGTGTTCAGTGCCTCCCCGCACTCTTGGCCAGGAGTCCTCCTTTACAGAGGACAGTCGTCTATTTCAAGGTGTCCTCTGTTAGAAGGGCTGGCTGGTCCAGGTCCTGTTTAAAGTGAAAGAACCATCAGAAGGGAGAGGAAGGGCCTTGAAGTTGCCCATCAACAGCAGACTGAGCAGGAGGCACAGAGATCACCTTCTCCACTGTGGTGAGATGTCTCGTGCTTCTATTTCTTAAAAAAAAATAGTGATTATTTTTGAATTTGCACCTATACATGCACATTAGCAAATGCAAAGGTCATGCAAATTGGTGCCCTCTTTTGTCCTCTTTTTGGTGAATGAAGGTGAATGGGGAATGGTGACCGGGGCAAGGAGGTGGGCCCATTAAAGGCATTTCGCCCAAGTTCCCCCACAACTGGAGCCAGCACTGACCCTGGGCTGCAATTCATTGGAATACTACATTTACACACCAGGGAAGATGAACAGTTTGGGTGTGTGCATGTTGTGCTCCAATAGCTTTAGGGGGGAGGCATTCAGGCCAGGGATGGGAGGATGCACATCATGGAGTAACGCCCCCCCCCCCATGCTATACTCCCTGTACTTTATTTATGTATTTATTACAATGATTTATATCTCGCCTTTCAGGACAGCACTCATTCCGAGGCTGTTTACAAGTGAGATCAATTTACATTAATAAAAATCTCTATAAACAATGTTTTGTGAAAGCTTGTAAGGATATGGCCCACACTTGATGGTAGAAGGGAGGGAGAAGCAGTCCTGCCAAATCAGAGGCCTAAGAGCCTCAGAAAGCAATCCAGGCACTTTAGCACAATATAACGCAGCGTGGAAGGTTTCAGGAGGAGGGGAAATTAAAAAGATGTCCTCTGCAAGCCCTGAACAGCACTACAAAATGCCTCTTTCAGGCTGCCTTGAACCCTGAAAAGGAACATTACTGTTGAGGTCAATGGGACTTATTCCCTATTATGTTTGGTTGCAGCCTACAGGATTCTTTATTCACTCATTAACCATTTCCTTTGCCAGAAAGGTAAACAGGATGACCCTAGATTAGGATTTTAAAACAGAAATGGAATGACATTTTAAATTGTTTTCCAGCCTTAAAGCTTGGCAATGTGAAACATCTCAAATGTTTGTGCCTTTGAACGAAATACTAAAATACCTGATTTGGTTTTTCTTATGGCTGAAGTGGTGGGAACCTTGGGATCTGAAGGCACAATATAAATGTTTTCTTTCTTGAATTTTCAAAAGCTGGCAGACAACTAAGACTTCCTCTAACCCAATCTCAACATCTGTAGTTCATACCATACAGTTCTAAGGTGCCATTAGACAGATCCCGTGGGAAGGGTTCTGGAAGAAGCCCTAGGTCTGAGGTCCTATCTTTGTTGTTAATCCATCCATGTTTATATATAATTAGCAGTATTAACTTTATTTTGAATGCTAGTATTACTGCTATTATTACTATTGACTTTATTCGTCACCTTTTGACGGGGACCTGTGCCCAAGGCATCTTACAGCAGTACAACATGCACAAGAGCACGCTAAGTCAGCACTCAAAGTATTAAAATATGAAATGATTTTAAAAAATACACAAGAGAACAAGAACAAAAATATAACTTAGCAACCATTGGTTGGGAAAGCTCCCGTGAAAAAAAAGTTTGTGGAAGGAAAAGAAATATGTCTTTGGACAAAGGCATTCCACAGAGTGAGTCCCATTACAATGAAGGTCTCAGTCCACATTCTTAGCACTTTAACCTCAGAACAAGAGGGAACATCTATCTGTCTATGTATCTGGCTCTCCTGTTTGTTTCCTGCCTGGGAGCTCAGAGCAGTGAACATTTTATCTTTACAACAGCAGTGTAAGGAAGCAGGCTATTTATTTATTTAAATAATGTTATCATGCCTTTCTGCCCATAACAAAATGCCCAAGGCAGCTAAGGACAAATGATACAATACATCAAAATAAAATTGAAACCAAATCAAGCCATGAAAAGAGCACCAGTAGTCAAACATGTTCAGAACCACAAAAGAAGACATCAGCAATAATATGAAAGCAAGAACAATAAGCAGTCAGCTCAGTTGTTATCCAGTTCAAACACATGCTGGAAGAGTAGTGTCTTAACCAGGTTTCCCGAAACACAAAGAAGGGGCCAATCAGCTTCCCAGGGAAGGGAGTTCTAAAGCTTGGCTGCCACCACCTAGAAGTCCCTACCGTGAAGTTGAATTCTGAAGAGATTGGATAGGTTCATATAGGAGGGGGCATATCTAATGATATCCTGATCCCCAAACCAGACCATATTTAGAATCTGAATGGCCATAACTAAAACATTGAATTGGGCCCAGAAGTGAACTGGAAGCCAGTGAAAATGACATAATATTGCAGTTAGACTGAAAGATGGTGACATGAGCAAGGTCATCCAGTAAACTTCATGGGAATTTAAACCCAGATCTCCTTGTTGGTATGTGAAACTCTACTACACTGGAACAAGGTGGCAATGAGTGGGTAGGATAGAACATATGGGGGAGAGTGTTCTCAAGACTATGCAATGCCCAGTCATTTTGGGTTTTCAGGATGATCACTAGTACCTTAGATTGGGTTCCACAGCAAATAGGAAGACAGTGCAAATGAACAAGAACTTGTTGATGTGCCCAACTCTGTGGCCCATCCTACTTAAAAGTTGGGCTAGCAAAACCTGAAGTGATCTATAGCTTCTCAGATACCTTTAAGGGCAGTATCACATAAAGTGCATTTTAACAATCCAGCCTGGAAGTTAGAAGTGCCTGGATGAAAATAGACAAGTCCTGCTCAGAGGGGAAATGTTGCAGCCTGTTCACAAAGTGAAGCTGGGAAAAGGTACTCTCTCTTGGCCATCAAGCAGGAAGGGAGGATCCAAGAACACTATCTCGTAATAATTCATGGCAGCACCACCTTTTATCATTGCTCTCTTTCAACACTGAAGATATGGGCCATGGAAGTTTTATTGGTCAGTCACCAGCAATGAGATTGCCATTACTATGGTGGTAAAAAAGCATCAATTTCTTGGTCAGGTGGTTAGACTGATATGCAGGGCCTCTCATCAGAAAATTATGTGGACAGTAATGCTCAAGGCTGTTTTCTGAAGACTGAGACCATATGAACAGAGGTCCCCACTAATAGAAGTGACATGAATTTTAAGCAATATAAAATTAAATGTGTAACTATCTATTTAAACAACCCCTTATAAATACAATAAAACCAGATGTGTGACATTAACATAAGAACATAACATAAGAAGAGCCTTGCTGGATTAGACCAAGGATCCATCCAGTCCAGCACTCAGTTCCTACAGTGGCTGGCCAGCTGCCCCAGTGGGAACCCCACAAATAGTACATGAGTACAACAGCACCCTCCTGCTTGTCCTTCCCCAGCAATTGGTATAAAAGAGGCATACTGCCTCTGATACTGCATGTATCCACTTTACATTCTAGACATGATAAAACGTTGTCCTAGCCTACCCCACCCCCCCCATTTAGTACTCCCCTTCTTGAAAAGCTTTGAAAAGCTTCCACAGAAAGTGACCACTCTAGGGGAGGATCTTTTGGATCGGAGCCCCTGAGCCCAGACTCAGTTCTTGTTGTAAATATACAACAAGAACCATGGCAACCAATGGCAAAGTATTGCCATGTAAGTAAGGCACATGGTGGGGCTTCTGGCTCATGCCAGCAAGTCTTAAATGTATGAGCCTTGAACTACGTATTCTGCTCTTTTCGAAAGACACTGTGGAGTAGAGGGGCTTCACAGTATACATGCTCAAAATGTAGAGAGAGGTTGGTGGCTGGCACTTTTCTACCTATGCACCAGAGATACTTTGATCCATCCATAGAATTGCTTAGCTCTTAACCACTTATTAAAGTCTAGACACAACATTAAAAGCATGTAAATTGGTTCCAGACCTCTCCAGTCAAATCTTCAGCTAGAGCTGAGAATGGATTGGCGAATCTCTCGTGTAATTAAAACTGACTGTTAAAGTTTCTTTTGCTTAATTGGTAACACTTTCTTTGTGAGCCATTGAGTGAAGAATTTTGCTGGATCATTGAAATGAGTTTCTGGGTATCAAATCAGAACTTAAATACAGTTTTATTATGGGTAGCTTTGCAATTATGGTCTACCCTGGTGGTCTTTCCTCCTCCTGTATCTTTTCTAGTTTAGATTTATGCTTTCACCACAGCCTAAATAAGTACTGATTAAAAAAAAAAAAACACCACTGTTTTCAGACTTAAAGCTAGCAATATTTTCAAGTTTTCAATAAATATGATATATTGCACTATTCCAAACCCTTCTCTCCCTTGTAGGGGCCAACTAGACATATACTTCTATGTGGCACTTTCCTGCACTCTTGGTGGGCCAATGCCTGCATCATAATTATGCACGGTGTAGAGAAAGTGGATAGGGAGACATTTTTCTCCCGCTTTCATAATCCTAGAACCCAAATAGGTCATCCCATGAAGCTGATTGGTGGGAGATTCAGGGAAGATAAAAGGAAGTACTGCTTCACACAGCACAGAGTCAAACTATGGAATTCACTTCTACAAGGTGTAATGATGGCCACCAATTTGGAGGACTTCCAAAGGGGATTGGACAAATTCATGGAGGATAAGGCTATCAGTGGCTACTTGTCCTGACGGCTATATGCTACCTCCAGTATCAGAGGAAGTATGCCTCTGTACACCAGTTGCTGGGGAACGTGGGCGGAAAGGGTGCTGTTGCTCTCATGTCCTGCTTGTGGTTTTTCCTTGGGCAGCTGGTTGGCCACTGTGTGAACAGAATGATGCTGGACTAGATGGACCTTGGTCTGATCTAGCATGGCCCTCCTTATGTTCTTATAAACTTTAGGAGGTCATCAACTACCCCTCTACTGTCTTGTGACCTTTTCCTTGCCACATTGAAGCTATGAGCTGGGCCAAGAATAATGCTAATTTGTTTCACACTGTCACAGAGCTCTTTGTCACCCCAAGCTCAAGTAAGTCCCACTGCTCCCAAATCAACATGGATAAGCTCCCATTTCTCCACCAACAACTCCCCAGGACTTCCTGAGGAACCTCAATAGTGCCTGTCCCAAACTTGAAGACTTACAAAGCATTAGCAGAGGAGCACCACCTCGGCTCTGCCATGAGTAGGGCCTTGTGGATGTACATCAGCTCACTTTAGTTCCTTATCTCTGAACTCTGTGATGTCTCAAGCCCAATTATGCTGAATCAAAATTGTTTAGGCAAGTAAGTTACACAGAATAAGGAGAAGGAGGAGCAAGCTGCAAGATAATGTGATGCACTTCTAGGGACCTTCTGCCTGCCAGCTGGGGTGTCCCCCTTATGGCCTCAGACTACACCCCATGCTGATCCATGCTGAAATGTCCTAGGCATCCCCACAAACCTTTTCATTTTATCAGTCCCATGCTTCCTTCAACTCCTTGTGGGATGTTCCCTTTCTTCTTTGTTTTACCTCCTTAGAAGATGTTAGCGTGACAACCAAGTTGTTTCCCCCAGACCTTTGCCAAGATAAGTATCTGTTTAGATCCATTGACCGTGAATGGGAAGGTGATAGTTACAAGATAACTTCCTTTTTTCTCTCCTAACTGACATCTTGTACAACTTGGTTGGCTGGGAAAATGTATCAGATGTATTGAACTTGGGGTGAGCTGTTAGCCTGCAAACATTTCTGGGGAGATAGGGTGTGTGTGGTGTCCATTGGTAGCACTAGAGACTCTCCCTGAAGGCATTACATACATGTCATGTCGTACATGAACCCTAGAAATGTCAGTTACAATGGTTTCATGGAGGTGATCAACATTTTAACTGGGCCATGCCACTCCAAATGGCAGCCAGCCGGGGTGGGATCCAGCACTCCCTCATCTTTAAGGTGAGATGGCAATGAACCGTACAGATCAGAGCTGGTGCCTGGAGCTAGGGGAGTGTCCCCCACATGAGGACACACATGAATGGGAGTCTTTCCCAGCATTGTTCTCAACTGAGGGATAACCATTGGGATTTCACTCTTTGAGTTCTCCATTGTGTGGAGACCCCCCATGGATAGAAGAGGCTCTCCTTTTCAGACAGTTGCCCTCCACATGTAGAGAGCGAACATAAGGAGGGAGAGGGGCAGGGCTGGAGCACTCCCTCCCCTTGTGTGTTGATTTAACCCCTTTTTGAACAACTGAATAGGGCTTACGTTATGAAGTTGTGACATTTTAACCATGTATCTTGACTTGCGTCTTCATTCTGGGTGTGTGGGGACAAAGGGACACACTGCTCCAAGGACCGTGTTTGCATGATATGTGGTTTAATATCATGCACTCTCGACATCCACAGATCTGTGCAGATTTGTACAACATTCTCTCTCTCTCCCTCCTCCCACTCTCCAATATGGGGCTAACAGCAGCTCCAGGAGGAGCAATTTCACCATAAAAACAGTGTGTGTGGGGTGGGTGTTAAACATCCCCCTGCCCTAACACTGCTGCTCCAGTCAGAAGTCGCCTGTGATCTCCTGTGTAACATGGAGACTTGGGTTGGAATCCCAACTCTGCTCCTTCAGGGATGTTTGAAGATAGATAAAACAAGACTACCCTGTGTACGCTCCCTGTACTTCTTGGAAGAAGGCAGGATACAAATGTGATAGAAAGATGTGACAATGTGAGATTCCGTCCATGGCGAGTGGGGTTCAAGTGCACTGAGTGGGTGAACCTGAGGGCTGAAAGAATACTGCATTTGAAAGTGCCAGTATTCTCTCTTTGGCATCTACCTGTTGCCAACAGTTGTGTATCATGCACTGCATTCTTCCTGACTTCCAGCCTTTTCTGTTACCCATGGATGCTTCTGATAGATTTGCATCTATTCACATTGACAGAATAAATGACAGGCTCTTGTCATTTATTAATATGTATGCCTGCCTGTCTATCTGCCTGCCTGCCTGTCTATCTGTCTATCTAATCTACTGTTCACCCATTTGTTTTAAAAATAAATGCAGACACCAGATACAGCTGAAAGATTACAGCAGCCCCGGGGAGCACACAGAAGAAAAAACAAAGTGTATCACAATCCAAGGCCTGCTAGCTTTGACAACATCCCTTTAGTTCTGCCATGTGATAGCAAAATCCTCTCTTTCCCTCTCCACTTTCACGTCTGCGTGCAGTGCATGAAAAGAGCGGTGCTTCTTGATTTGTCTGTTGTAAAGCCTCTTTGAGCCCCAGAAACGGCAGCCGCGCTGAGTGATGAGCATACGCAAAGAGATTCCTTTTTAAGCATATTTGGTTTTCATTGAAATATGCAACATGGCCCAATTACTGCTGAGCAATGAGGCCCTTCCCATGCGTGGCGCCACAGGTTTGCCACTTAGCCTCCCATTCATTTCCTTAAACCATAGTGTCGGCCATGCTCACCCTTGACTAGCAGAGCAGCTGTTTGTGTCGTTATAATCCCATTTAAAAGCCTTCCATTATGGTGCTAATATATCTATAAAGGGACTAGGCACCTCGGATTAAAGGCTGATGTTTCTCCCTGAAAATGCAGTTCTGAGTTAGAATAATTCCCGGGTCCCCTCGCCAGTTAGCTACGGCCGCCGGCCAGTTGCTTTTGTCCCAGTGCCAAATTGGCTGAAATACATTAGCGATTAATGCCGAACATGCTTTTCTGTGCTTGCAAAATCTTTCTAATCACCAGTCTCGATCATATTCTTGTCGGCTCTTTCATATTATGCTGAGCAGGCAGATATGCTGGGCTTTACTGAGCTTATGCTGTTACATGGAAATATGACAGGCATTAAATGAATACCCTGACAGAGCAGGTAAGGAGTCCGATGAACAGAAGTGCTTTGCAGAACTGTTAGCTTTGAGTTCATTCCTGTTATATCATCTTCCGAGTTTGCAAGAGCAACTTTAAGACTAATTAAAGTCTTTTAAAAATGCAACTCCCTGACCTGAGAAGAAACATACATCTTATCCACCAAGTACAGAACAAATCTCAATAGGTTTAAGCAACAGGGACATTGGTATAGTTGGGAAGAACTTCCTAACTCCAACAACAGGCCAGCAAAGGAACAACCTGTCAGGGTTTGTTTGTTTGCATTTTAAAGAAAAACTACAAACACGTTATGCCTCTATTATGGCGAAGCAAATGCTAGACCTTCCCCCTGACCTGACACAACAAACAGTTTGTCAAAAGACACAGTACAAATGGAGAAACTGGCTGATAAATTTAATGCCAGTAAAATGTATGGGGGGAAAAATGGACAATACATGTCAAACTGTTGGAGGCCGCTTGTCAGACTTTAAACTCTTATAAATAAGCCATTTCCAAGTATAAGCCATAGAACCCATTGCGCCCCTAATTTCTGGTTATAATGGCAGAACGTGATTCATCTGACTCACCCTAACATAGAGCCACAGTTCCTATAATATCATGGAGAAGGGCTCTAGCCTAGCTTTGACCTGATATATTTTCTATGTGCAAAGCATCTTTTTGTTTTCTTTGTCCCGGAAATATGGAGGAGAATTCAACCATATCAGTCCACACCTGGAGCCAGAAGTAGTATGCAGGCTGACCACCTCAGTAAAAAACACACCCAAGATGGATCATTTTGTTTACCATTATGTCTGAAAGAGCATCAACTCTGGATACCCCAAAAACAAAGGCCTTGTTCGTTACTCAGCTTTTTGGACAGGGTTTATTTGCCTGTAACAGCTACATGCAAAAATGTAGCAGGCAAAGCTTTCCTTATGACTTCATCTCAATGCCAGGGGGGTGGGGAAATGTTACCTGCTACATTTCTGTATGTCAGACATCTGTTCAGGCATAGAAACTCTTCCAGAAAAATATGGCAAAAGCCCAAACCTCCTTGCATCTTGTTTCTGTTTTTCTGGCAAAATAACTCTGTAAGGAGTGCTTTTGTGTTGTACAATGTATGAAACTCTAAAGCCGTGGTAGGCCACCTGTTTCCCTCCAGAAGCTTGGGACTACCATGCCCATATTGTTTGATCTTTGGACATGGTGGCTGGGGCTGATGGGAGTTGTAGTCTCAAAAAATCTAGTGGGTACCAGATTGCCTACACCTGCTATAAGATAGCTCTGTGTTGAAGGATGAGAAGCGATGAAAAACTAACTCCTTGTAGAGCCCCTACAATCTAGGAATCTGCGAAGCTAGCCACAACCCATTTCAGTATCCCTACATCGGCTGGCCCCAGCTAAGTGTGTCTTCTTGGCCAATCCAGAAGAATGAGCCCAAAGCTCTGTTTGAATGTTTCTGTTTGATGTGGCTCCTTACAGAGGCATTTCTCGGGTCTGGTAAGTTGTGTGAGATTATGATGCCAATGTAGCATTCTTCCTTTAAACTCTGGAAATGAAGAAAAATGTCTCTGGGGTTGGAAAATTGGGAGAGATGTCTTGTGGTTATCTACCGGTCCAAGACGAAAATTCCTAATTCTTTGTACAGAACTCCTCTTCGTAAACCAGAGGAGTCGTCTTGTTGTTTGAAAATAAATAACAGGAGAAATTACCTTTTTTTAAAAAATGGGTAAAATTATTTCGTTATTTCAGCATGTGCAAGCAAGACTATGGTCAGCATCAAGAAACCTTATGGGATCATGAGGCTCATTGATGAATGTTTACATTTAGCTTTGTGTTAATTTTATTTATTACATTTCTATACCACCCAATAGTTGAAGCTCTCTGGAAAAGGATATACAGTTACATTCTTTCTCCTAGCAGGCCTGGCATGAGCATGTGGCACCTTTGAACAACTGACAGGGCCACAGCTGGGTCCACTGCTGCACTGACACCTACCTTACCACCCTAACCCCTCCTCATGCCAGGCAGCTGAGTCTTGGAGTCACCATTTAAATTTCCCATGGGGCCCTGCAGTGATGCTACATTGAGGGCATTGTGGGGAATCTAAATGGCAATTTAAATCTCAGCACTGCTGTCCACTTCTGCCACTACCACCACCGTGTAAGCCTGTTGGGGCCTACCATGCATGAGGGTGCCCAGAAGGCACTTTGCCAAAGCCCCCTCCAACCTGGAGCAGAACCTGTCTCCTAGGTCAAGAATTGGGGGCCTACTGAAGCTCCTCAGATATATGAAAAGTGACTGGTCCTTACTAGGGGGTGAAGTGGAGATACCATTCCAGTGCAGTGATTGTGTGTTATGTGATATCAGTCGTTACTCTTGTAAAGACTTTAGCCTTTCCTTCATCTAGCTCCGGCCTTAGGAGAAGCAGGCAGGTAGTGGACTTCATAGAGCACAGAGAAAGGGAGCACTTGATGAAAAGGATGCCCACTGATACATTAATGGCCTGCTAGATGCCACACAGTGGGCACCACCACCCAAGCTCAGAGCTAGAGTGTAAGGCATATGTGCTTGGCTATGACCCTCCTCCTAGGTACCCTCTTTATATCCTTACAAACCCATTTTCAGTGAATCTGAGACCTCTCCCTACCTTCCAATGGACAGCAGCAGCAGCAACGTAAGCCAATGGGGAGAATACACTGGGCCATTCTTTTTGTAGAAATCACTGTAGGAAAGATTGTGTTAATGCTGAACTGGAAAAATGACACTCAGCCGATTTAGTTCCTTTATTTCTCCTCACAAATGTTCCATGAATACATCACAATGTGTTTGTTTTGAAAGATTGTATTTAAGCACGTGATCGCCTATGTGTATGTTTTTTGCATTCTCTTCAGGCCTATTGCTCTTGGACCAGTGACTGCAATGTCGAAAATGCTTTATAAACTGGTGTTCTCTTTACAATTCCCCTATGAACTGTGTTAATATTATTCACCTATTTTGTAGATAAAAACTAGGATCCCAATAATCTCACGACTAGTTCCACATACCCAAGGGGGCTTTTGGCATGATTATCTCAAACACCACCCCCCCCGCCTGCCCATGACACATGGCAAACAGCTTTTAAAACTGACTTTCCAAAGCAGTTTGATATGACACTCTGTTCAGATGTGCCTAGCATGCATTCATGGAATAAATGGAGGGGGACAATGCTGGTTGCCCCTCTCCTGCTGGCTCTGCATACAACCTCCACATGTTAAGCTGAACCTGAGAAATGGGACTCTGTTCATTTCAATCCATTTTATTTGAAAAAGTGAAATAGCAGCTTCATCCAAAGCAAGATGATGACAAGATGAAAGAGATGAATTAAAATTTAGAAGTCTTTCTTTCAGAACTTTCCCTAAAGCTACAGGATTCACAAACATATATGCATTTATTTTTTGGTACCCTGTTGCCATCATGACAACAATGGCTGCCATCCAAACAGTATCGCCTGGCCCCTGGAGCAAATTTCATAATGGGATGGGGTTACAGTGGAAAGTGTATGCGTTAGAGGGTGTGTGTGTGTGTGTGTGTGTGTCCAGAAAACCCTGGGTAGATTTCAGTGTTCTGTGTGCAGCTGTTTTTCTTATTATTACTACTATGATCATGATGGCGATGATTTCAGAAAAGAGATGCAAATATTTTGTAGATCTAGAGCTTGATCCTGGTAACAGGAATAATAAATGTATTCCTGACTAACAACAGGAATAAAAACTTTGCAGCCAAGTTTCATTAGGACTCTAGTATGAAAATTCAGTGTGTGATCATCAAAGCTCTCTCCCTTCCCGTTTTTAGATGGGTGCTTAAAATCTATTTATTCCTAAAGTCATTTCATAATTGATTTTGTTTTTATTAATTGGACCATCTGTTTAGGCTGATTTTAATGCTGCTGTGTTTTGATATTATATACCAAAGATCCATTAAAAACAACAACCCAGGATGACCTACTATTTCCTGTAGCAATACTGTCACTAGGGATGTACGAATCCCTTACCTCATTCCTCATGGGGTCATTCGCGGTGGGGGGGAGGCGCTCCATTCCTCCACCCGAAATTCTCACCGGCCAGCTCTGCTCTGTGGCAACTCTGAGGAGCCGCTGGCTGGGGGCCGTCTGCAGCTGGACATCTGGCTGCTGGGTTGCGCAGGGATGCAAATGGCAGCCGCCGTAGCCGCCGCCATTTGTGTCCCTGTCTTTTGCTGTGATAGGCTACGTAAATATATATATAGCCTATCACGGCAAAAGACAGGGACGCAAATGGCGGCAGCTACGGCGGCCGCCATTTGCGTTCCTGCCTATTGCTGCGATAGGCTACGTATATATTTACGTAGCCTATCACTGCCCCCACAGGGACGCAAATGGCATCCCTGCATTAGCCGTGATAGGCTACGTAAATACTTACGTAGCCTATCAGAGCCATTCGATGGAATGTGAATGGTGGCTGCAAACGTGGCCGCCATTCACGGAGCACCGGACGGCTGACACAAGGTAGGCTCTGTTCTGGGCCCATTTCGCAGGGTGGTGGTGGTGGGGGTTGCTTCATTCCGCCACAGATTCCGGGGGGCCGAATTCACTGTAATTCCGCCTCCCTGGATCCGTGGTGGAATTCTCTGACATCCCTAACTGTCACTGAAAGAATTTCACTATATATTGACTCCATAATTTAAGCACTAGCTGATAAGCTTCATATATTAAGGACACTACAGATTTCCTTATGAAGATTGAGAGACTAAATCGGGAAGATTGATTTAACAGTGATACCATCATTGACACTGCAGCCTTCCATGTTACTTCTTTATACACTAACATACCCCACAAATATGGCCTCTCAGCCTTAACATATTTCCTCTGATGAACCTCTAATGAACCCAGTTCTGGAGTCTTAACCTCCCTGGCTAAGTTGATATTCACTTGCAATACTTTCATGTTCAAAGACAATCACTGTTTACAACTCCAAGGTACAGCAATGGGAACATGTATGTAACTGTGCTATACCAATATATTTCTTGAACAACTTAAAGAAACTATTGGCAGAATGTCCACCTACAAGCCCAGCATATGGTGGCATTACATAGATGACATCTTTGTCATCTGGAACTATGGAAAGGATAGCTTGGAGGATTTTAAGTTTATCGACATTACCCAACAATTGAAAGCCCCAAATAACCCTTCCTGGATGTAGGGTGGGGCAAACCACCCATCATCTGGTCAGTGGGGGGTCCACCATGGGGAAATTTGGGCCACTTAAGGGCCCCGGGTTTGCCCAGAGCCCTGGCGAGTCTGCCACAGTTCACGGGGTGGCTCTCTGGCTGTCTAAAAGGCACATTAGGCTAATGGTGGCTGCCATTAGCCTATCACGGGAAAATTACAGCTGTAAATTGTAGAGCACATAATGTGCTTCCTTGTATGAAAATTGTGGTCTTTTGCACCACAATCGCGCCTTTTAGACAGCCAGAAAGCCACCCTGCAAACGGTGGCAGACGCACCAGGTAAAGGGATGCCAGCCCTCTGCGGAATCCAAGAGGTTTCCCTCTTGAGGAATCCAAGAGGAATCCAAGAGCTGTTTCCCGCCTCCCAGCTGAGCAGAGCAGAGCAGAGCAAGCTGCTCCAGCTGGTCCAGGGACTACAGAAGCAGGCAAGCTCCCAGAGAGCGAGCGAACAGAGCGAGCGAACAGGGGGAGCAAACAGGAGTTGGCCAGGGGAGTTGCAGTGGTTGAAGAGACAAAGGAGACAAAGGAGACAGAGGCTAAGAGGTAAGTGGGTTGCAGGAAGCCCAGGGCGCTGCCCTTTATCCTTCTGACTGGCTGTGAGCTCACCAGGAGCTTCTGAGAGCTCCAACTGAATTGGAGGGGTGTGGCCTGAGTACTCCCAGCAGCTGACTGGGCGGGAAGCTTCAGTCTGTTTCCCGCCTCCCAGCTGAGCAGAGCAGAGCAGAGCAAGCTGCTCCAGCTGGTCCAGGGACTACAGAAGCAGGCAAGCTCCCAGAGAGCGAGCGAACAGAGCGAGCGAACAGGGGGAGCAAACAGGAGTTGGCCAGGGGAGTTGCAGTGGTTGAAGAGACAAAGGAGACAAAGGAGACAGAGGCTAAGAGGTAAGTGGGTTGCAGGAAGCCCAGGGCGCTGCCCTTTATCCTTCTGACTGGCTGTGAGCTCACCAGGAGCTTCTGAGAGCTCCAACTGAATTGGAGGGGTGTGGCCTGAGTACTCCCAGCAGCTGACTGGGCGGGAAGCTTCAGTCTGTTTCCCGCCTCCCAGCTGAGCAGAGCAGAGCAGAGCAAGCTGCTCCAGCTGGTCCAGGGACTACAGAAGCAGGCAAGCTCCCAGAGAGCGAGCGAACAGAGCGAGCGAACAGGGGGAGCAAACAGGAGTTGGCCAGGGGAGTTGCAGTGGTTGAAGAGACAAAGGAGACAAAGGAGACAGAGGCTAAGAGGTAAGTGGGTTGCAGGAAGCCCAGGGCGCTGCCCTTTATCCTTCTGACTGGCTGTGAGCTCACCAGGAGCTTCTGAGAGCTCCAACTGAATTGGAGGGGTGTGGCCTGAGTACTCCCAGCAGCTGACTGGGCGGGAAGCTTCAGTCTGTTTCCCGCCTCCCAGCTGAGCAGAGCAGAGCAGAGCAAGCTGCTCCAGCTGGTCCAGGGACTACAGAAGCAGGCAAGCTCCCAGAGAGCGAGCGAACAGGGGGAGCAAACAGGAGTTGGCCAGGGGAGTTCGGCAGGGGAGGTCAAGGGGGAGGCCCCTAACATTTTTTTTTAACTAACTTTTTCCCATTTATTTGTCTTGTAACACACACTTCCACACCAGTGGGACTCTGCTTTTAACCTCTACTGAGTAGAGGAGCAGGCACAGGCTAGTCTAGAACAATCACAAAGCTAGACACAAAAAGGGAAAAGGGGCTATGGAAGGACAAGACTCTCCAGTGGTGGTGACCTGCAAGGTGTGTGCAATGTTTGTTTTCTTGCCTGAGAACAACATGGCCTACACCTGCAACAAGTGCAAGTTGATCACGCTGCTGGAGGAAAAAGTAAGTGGACTGGAGCGGCGACTGTCAACCCTCCGGGGAATAAGAGAACACGAAGAGTTCTTGGACAGAATGGGGGAACTACAGCAGCAAAGGGCAGACCAGAAGCTTGAAGAGCAACAGCAAGATGAGGCAGAAGTGGGAAATGCTGAGGAGAAGAAAAATGGAGTAGAGGATACTCCTTGGAAAACGGTGACAGTTAGGAGAAGAAGAACTAGACGCCACTCTGCACCAGTGGAAGCGGTGGAGCTGTGGAACCGATTCCAGGTACTTGCAGATGAGACTGGAGGACAGCCTGCAGAGGAAGAATCACAGGGGAACCTGCATGAGAGTGAGCAAGAGGCTAAAGGTCAGTCAAACAGAGGCGATGAAACCCAGGCCTACAAGAAGAAGAAGAGAAGAGTGGTAGTAGTGGGAGACTCCTTGCTGCGTGGGATCGAGACCCAAGTATGTCGCGAAGACCCGTGGACTCGCCAGGTATGTTGTCTCCCGGGAGGACAGATTAGAGACGTGACTGAAAGGTTGCCTGCACTCATAAAGCCCACTGACAGGTATCCCTTTCTTCTCATCCATGTGGGAACAAATGATACTGCCAAGCGGAGCTACGAAGAGATCACGTCAGACTTGGAAGCTTTGGGAAGGAAACTCAAGAACTTTGGGGCCCAGATAGTTTTCTCATCCATCCTTCCAGTAGTTAGAAGAGGGATAGAAAGGGAACGAAAAATACTCCGGGTGAATGACTGGCTACGAAGGTGGTGCCGACGAGAGAGATTTGGATTCTGGGACCACGGGCTATACTTCCTGGAAGATGGGCTGTTGGCTAGGGATGGGTTGCACCTCACAAAGGCTGGGAAGAATGTGTTTGGCCACAGCATGAAGAACTTCATCAGGAGGGCTTTAAACTGAATCCTACGGGGAAGGGAGATGTAATGTTGGGGGTAACAATGGACGTAGGCGCATGCACTGCAATGGAGAGAACAGCGCTGATAGCGCCCAATAATAGTCTTCAGACACATGTAGGAAGAAAGCCAGACTATGAAGCACATGGTCTTCGATGTCTATATACTAATGCCCAGAGTATGGGAAACAAACAGAATGAACTTGAACTCTTAATACAGGAGGGAAATTATGACTTGATAGGTATAACTGAGACTTGGTGGGATGACTCTCATGACTGGAATACAGCAGTTGAAGGATATAACTTGTTCAAAAAGAACAGGAGGAACAGAAAGGGAGGCGGGGTTGCACTGTATGTGAAAAATACATATCTCTGCACAGAAATACAGGAGGAGGAGCTTGGTAGCCCCATCGAGAGCATCTGGGTTGAAATAAATGGAGCAAAGAATAAAAGGAACCTGGTGGTCGGAGTCTACTACCGGCCACCCAATCAAGGAGAAGCCAAGGATGAAACTTTTGAAAAGCAAATAGCCAATGTTTTAAGGAAGCATGATGTAGTAGTAATGGGGGACTTCAATTTCCCCGATATTTGTTGGGAGACAAATTCTGCAAAACATGGCCCCTCCAGGAAATTCCTGACTTGTGTGGCGGATAACTTCCTCCTACAGAAAGTAGAGGAAGGAACTAGAGGATCGGCTATCCTTGACTTGATCCTAACCAACAGAGATGACTTAGTGGATAAAGTAGCAGTTACAGGAACTCTGGGGGAAAGCGACCATGTTGTACTTGAGTTCTTGGTTCTAAGGGAAGCAAAAGCCGAGTGTACTCAAACGCGTACCCTGGATTTTAGGAAAGCTGATTTAAATAAACTCAGAACAATGATCAGTAAGGTCCCATGGCAAACAATGCTAGCGAGAAAAGGAGTCCATGATGGGTGGGAACTTTTAAAAAAGGAAATTCTCAAGGCACAATCACAAACAATTCCAACAAGAAGAAAAGGTGGAAGACAACAGAAGAAGCCAATGTGGCTTCACAAAAAGCTTAGGGATGACCTGAAAACAAAAAAGGACACATATAAGAAGTGGAAAGAAGGCCAAGTAACAAAGGAAGAGTACAGGCAGGTAGCACAGAATTGCAGGGATGGCGTCAGGAAGGCTAAAGCGGAGAACGAGGTGAGGTTAGCGAGGGATGCTAAAAACAACAAAAAGGCTTTCTTCAGCTACGTGCATAGTAAAAGGCAGAGGAAAGAAATGGTTGTTCAGCTATTAAATAAGGATGGCAAAATGATAACAGATGACAAAGAAAAGGCAGAGGTGCTCAATTCCTACTTTGGCTCAGTCTTCTCCCAAAAGAGGGTCTATGACCCCCCTGGCAAAGGCGAAGTACAGGCTGAAGGGGCAGGATTGCAGCTTGAGATCGACAGGCATAGGGTCAAGGAACACCTCATTACTTTGAATGAATTCAAATCTCCAGGGCCAGATGAACTGCATCCTAGAGTAATAAAGGAACTGGCAGAAGAACTCTCAGAACCGCTGTCTATTCTCTTTGAGAAATCATGGAGGACCGGGGAAGTGCCAGATGACTGGAGGAGGGCTAACGTTGTCCCTATCTTCAAAAAGGGTAAAAAGGAGGAACCTGGGAACTACAGACCAGTCAGTCTGACATCAATCCCTGGGAAAATTCTGGAGCAGATCATAAAGCAATCCATCTGGAAGCACCTTGACAACAATGCCGTGATTACTCGAAGCCAACATGGATTTGTCAAAAACAAGTCCTGCCAGACAAATCTGATCTCATTTTTTGATCAAGTCACCTCCCTTGTAGACCGTGGGAATGCTGTAGACATCATATACCTCGACTTCAGCAAAGCTTTCGACAAAGTGCCCCATGATATCCTGATGAGCAAACTTGCTCGAAGTGGGCTAGATGAAACAACGATCATGTGGATCCACAGTTGGCTACAGAATCGGACTCAAAGAGTGCTTATCAATGGGACCTTCTCAAGCTGGGGAGAGGTAACGAGCGGGGTACCGCAGGGCTCAGTCCTGGGCCCAGTGCTCTTCAACATTTTTATTAATGACTTGGAGGAGGAGGTGCAGGGAATGCTGATCAAATTTGCAGATGACACAAAATTGGGAGGGATAGCTAATACTTTGGAAGACAGAAACAAAATTCAAAGTGATCTGGATAGACTGGAGCGCTGGGCAGAAAACAACAGAATGGCATTTAATAGGGACAAATGCCAAGTTCTGCACCTAGGAAAAAGAAACCAAATGCACAGTTACAAGATGGGGGATACGTGGCTCAACCACACTACGAGCGAGAAGGATCTTGGAATTGTCGTCGATCACAAGCTGAATATGAGCCAACAATGTGATGTGGCTGCAAAAAAGGCAAATGCTATTTTGGGCTGCATTAATAGAAGCATCGCTTCCAAATCCCGGGAAGTACTAGTTCCCCTCTACTCAGCACTGGTTAGGCCTCATCTGGAGTACTGTGTCCAGTTCTGGGCACCACACTTTAAGAAGGATGCAGACAAGCTGGAGAGGGTTCAAAGGAGGGCAACAAAGATGATCAGGGGACTGGAAACAAAGCCCTATGAAGAGAGACTGAAAGAACTGGGCATGTTTAGCCTTGAGAAGAGAAGACTGAGGGGAGATATGATAGCACTCTTCAAGTACTTGAAAGGTTGTCACAGAGAAGAAGGCCAGGATCTCTTCTTGATCATCCCAGAGTGCAGGACACGGAATAATGGGCTCAAGTTACAGGAAGCCAGATTCCGGCTGAACATCAGGAAAAACTTCCTGAGTGTCAGAGCAATACGGCAATGGAACCAATTACCTGGGGAGGTGGTGGGCTCTCCCACACTGGAGGCCTTTAAGACGAGGCTGGACAGCCATTTGTCAGGGATGCTCTGACTTGGATTCCTGCATTGAGCAGGGGGTTGGACTCGATGGCCTTGTAGGCCCCTTCCAACCCTACTATTCTATGATTCTATGATTCTATAGGTCGGATTCCTGGAAATTCAGCCTCATCTGGATCCACGGCGGATTTCTCCAGCATCCCTACCTTAATGTCCTCTTGACCATTTGAAAACCATGAAATTGTCACAGACATATTGTAAACCTACAGATTCCCACCTGAACCTTAACTACATCATGCCATTCAAACCGTCTAAAGAAGAACATTATATATAATTTGGCTCATAGGATAAAACGCATTTCCAGTAATGAAGAAAACTTCTTAAAAAGATGTCATGAACTTAAAGAACATCTCGAACAATGTAGATACCCTAGTCACATTATTGACTATAATATCAATCGAGCATGAATAATATCCAGGGATACCCTCCTTTATGAAGCAAAGTTTAACTCTTTGAAATAACATTGCATTCCATTTGTTGTGGACTACCATGCTGCCACCCCCAATTACTACCAGATAATGAAAGATATTTACACTAGTATCCTACCATGCTCATTCAACAGAAGTCATTAATTCTCTGGCATGTGCTGCATTCAGAAAACCATCCAATTTGCGTAAATTGTTAAAGCAGCATTTAAACAAAATATGAGCAACCCGGAATCACACCAATGTAAATCAGCGTGTTGCGTTATCTGCAGTTACCTCTGAGAAACCACTTCTTTTGGGAGCACAGTTACTAACAAAACTTATTGCATTAGACAATCAGTAACATGCACTTCCACTAATGTGATTTATTTAACTGAATGGAAAAGAAAAGAAAAGATGTCATATGCAATATGTAGGGAAAACTACAATGGACAAGATTCCATAAGAACAAGATTCCATAGCCACAAATCTGCGATTCTTATAAAAAAACCTGGAGCAGCTTGTTGCAAGACATTTTAACTCACCTACACATCGTCTCTCAGATTTACAATTGCTTCCAATTGAATAAACAAAGGACACTGACATGCTTGACAGAAAGGAAAGCCTCTGGGTCTACAGAGGCAGAACTCTTAGTCCATATGGCTGGAGGAAGATTCATAAGTTTTATACCACTCATACCTCAGGGTTTTTTTCCTTAGGAATTTTAATCTCCCAGCATTCCAAACTGCCATTCTTGGTATCCATTTAATTTCATAGCTATCGATAAGGGCAGAAACTGAAACGTTTAGTTCTAAATATATTTTGAAATTTCTCTGTTAGTCTATGTTTCTTATATATTCTAACTTAAGACTGACTCGACTCACCCATAATGGCTCCAGAGCTTCCTTGTTCCTTTGCTGTTGTACAGCTTTACACACACCCCTCTCTCTGTACGTGGCGTGTGTGTGTATGTGTGTATGTTAGCACACATACATGTATACATGTGTAATGTGTTAGCAAAGATTGTCAGTATCTTTTGTTTTTGTGAGCTGCATCAATAATTTATTTTAAAAGCAGGATATGAACAATTAAAACAAATGAACAAATGATAAAATGAGAAAGTTGGGGGGAAATGCGCTGATTATGAAAGCAGACTTCGAAGATATACGGTTGAATCCAGACTTGGTCATACCTTGAGTAGACCCATTTAAATCAGTGGGAAGTACATCCCATTGATTTCAATGGGTCTACTCAAGGTATGACCAAGTCTGGATCCAATCCATAGTTGGCAGCCTCCAAAGTTGGGGGCTGCCAAATATCCTAATGCAGGGTGGCTGGAGCACGGAGGCTGCCCTACATTTCTGCAAGATGGGCAATTTTGCCCGTCTAGCCACAGAGCTTTGGAGCAGGAGGGAAGGAGGCTGGGACGAGCATAGGAAGCTGCATAAGGCAGCTTCCCCAGTCTCCTCTCCCCTCTTTTCCCTATCTCCATGCTCTGGTTTCTCAGCGCAGAGAGGTAGTTGGTGCGGTTTTCTCCATGCTGGCTACAAGGGGGAGGGGGAGAGGAGAGCGGTTTACTGGCTTCGAGGTTAGAGCTCTGTCTAGGGGCCATGGGATTGCTCCCTAAGTCAGAAAACCTATACACACCTACCTGGGAGTAAGTCTTATTGAGCCCAATGGGACTAACTTATAAGTACACATGCCTTGGATGGCACTGGAAAACTGTTTCAGTACTTTGTATGAAGTATGGAGGAAACAAGCAAGACACAATCTGTTTTGTGAATCCATCAATAACGAAGACTGATTTTTTTTTCATTCAGATCGTAGGAATTTCTTCCCAAAGTTATGTCTCCATTCTCATTGTGGCTTGTTTCCATATCCACTCAATGTCCAATCAGTAGCAAATTAATTCAGTACCCACGCTGGCCCTGTGAATCAGAAAATTTAGTGCTGAGTAGTTTGGCTGCTAAATTATTCCCATTGGGGGTATGAGTGTCCCCTTTCCTCCTCCTTCCCACACAGTCCCAAGCAGTGCCAAAGCAAATAGTGATGAAAAGAAAGAATCTGCTGTCACCAAATTTATTGCTCTAACTTTGCTTTAATACAGAGCTGTGAAAAAATAGTCACCCCCTCTGTATTTATCTTCATTTAGAATTATTGCTGTACATTTTATTACCATCTTTCCATATCACATTCTTTTCAGGGAAAGACTTGTAGGATTATGGAACTGGAAGCAACCTCACTACCACTTGCAGTGAGTGAGGCAAGATCTATCACACTCAAACCCTAAAAGAGGAGCCCTGATACCTAGGGATGTATGGATTTTGTAAAATCTGTTCTGTCTGCATTTCATGGATTGTAGGGTGCTTTTCATTCCATCATCCAGTCATTGACAGAAACGGATTTTTCCAATTTCCCAAATTTGTGCAAATTTGCACTTGCAAAAATGTGAACCCCCTCCCAAAATGCACAAATCCCCCTGAAATTTGAATTTCATGCTTTAGCCTATGGGGGAATGCACATTTTGGGCCAGTGTTTTTTTAAATTTTACATATTTTTCTATGACTAAATTTGCTAAACATTCCTGAAGGTAAACAAACCAACAAAAATGGTCTGCAAATTTGTGGAATCCATGCATCTCAGGAAAAGGTGATCCATTGTGGTATCTGTGAATCGGATTCATAGAAATCCGAATACATCTGATTCAGTTGCGGATTTCTCCAACATCCCTACCGATACCAGAAAACATACAGCCCAGGACTGGCCTAGCTACAATAAGTACATGCAATAGCTGATGGGGCAGGGGAGAGAGGTGTGTGTGTGTGTGTGTGTGTGAGAGAGAGGGGGGGGGAGGGATGGACAAGACTTGTTTTAGTTTTAATATGTATTTAAGTAGTAGTAGTAGTTGCCAATAGATTGCAGGTGGGCCAGAGAGCACAATCCATACACAGCAATGCATTGCTTAAGTGTACTTAGGATCTTTACAAGGGAGGAGGATGGGGGAGAAAACTGGATCTCATTGGCTCTGCCTATGGTGACCCCTCGGCTCCTCCTACCCACCATTAGCTGCCTTGCCTTCCACCCTACCAGCACCAATGGAAATCAGCCGCAACTGCAATTTGCCACAAGAAAATGAGGTTCTAGGGGGCTCTGGAAGTACCGGATGACTTTGACACCTACGACATTTGAGCCTAGTGAGGTAAACTACAGGAAAATCCTGGATCCATGCCTGGACTCAGTGATGGGCTGGATGAGGGCCAATAAACTGAGGCTGAATCCTGACAAGATGGGGGCTTTGTGGGTGGTTCCTGAGTCCGGGAGATAGGCTCATTGCCTGTTCTGGATGGGGTTGCACTCTCTCTGAAAGATCAGGTCTGTAATCTGGGAGTACTCCTGGATCCATCTCTGTCACTGAGGCCGAAGTGTCGACGGCATTTCGGAGTGCTTTCTACCAGCTTCATCTGCTGCATCAGCTACAGCCTCTCCAGGGTGGGGATAGCTTGGCCACGGTGGTACAGGCACTAGTGACTTCGAGACTAGATTCCTGCAATGTAGCGCTGCCCTTAAGGGAGGGCTGGAAGCTGCAGCTAGTGCAAAATGCAGCAGATCAGCCACTGGGAGCTGCCCCTTAGAGCATGCAACACCTTTGCTGAAGGAATTGCACTGGCTGCCTATTTGCTACTGGGCCAGGTTTAAGATTTTGTTATTGGTGTATAAACCCCTAAACGACTTGGGACCAGGATATTTGAGAGAGCGCCTTCTCCCTGACCAGCCTCCCCAGTCACCGAGGTCATCAGATAAGGTGCTCCTGGGTGGTTCTGCATGGACCTGCAGTTGGCTTGGAGTCCACTTGGAGTAGAGCCTTCAGTGTATTGCCTCTTGTGGAACTCCCTGTCTGTGGATGTCAGGCAGGCACTGATGTTGTTTTGTTTTCACTCAGTGCCGGCTGAAGACATTATTTATTTAAACAAGCTTTCCCTAATTGACCAGTTATGGTTTTATCTGCATAATTTGATTTTAAAGATTTTAGGGCAACATCCTATGGCCGCTAGTCAGCGGCTAGATGGCCATAGGATAGGTCGGCTCCTGGGAAGCGACCTCGGAGCCTGTGCTCCGAGGTCAGTTCCCCGGAACTGACCTCACCCCCTCCCGCTTTGCCTCATAGGCAGTGTGGATTGGCCCCCCGCTCCATGCTTGGAAGAGCAGCACGGGGTGGGGAAAATGGGGTGTTCCCGGGGGCAGGCCAGGGCAGGGAGGTCGGAAGTGCTGGTATGACACTTCCTATGTGTCATCCAGCCGCTGCTTCCCGTGCTCTGAGGTCCCGCGGCTAAACACCCATAATTGGCTGTCTAGCCACGAAAGCAGGGTGGTGGGAGTAGGGAAGAGATCTGCTCCTCACCACTCCTCCCATCCTGCACTGGATAGGTAGTCGCCCCCAGGCTCAGAGGTGACTGTTGATCCGCATAGGATTGCTCCCTCCATTCTGTATCTTGCTTTCTTGCTTGCTTGCTTTCTATTGTTCACCACCCAGGAATCATTTTGGATGTAGAGTGGTATACAAATCTGGTGAATAAATGAATGGGACTTCTACAAATAAGAGTGATAATAATGCTGATCCAAACATGAAGGCACCATTCCAGATAAACTCAGTCCTGCTGAAAGCAGTGGGACTAGCTTGTCCCATTGGCTTCAATGGGATGTAATCACAATCACAACTAACTTTAGCTGGATTGGAGCCAAAAAGTAAACCTTACCTTGAACAAATCCTTCAAATGCTTATGGTTAATAATTAGAGGGTGTGTGTGTGTGGGGGGGGGGGTAGTGGAGGAAAATGTTCACCACCCCATACAAAACCCCATCTTCCATTCTTTAGAGCATTTTTGCAGCCATTATTTCTCCAATCTACTGCTGTCCGGGTACCACTTCTTTACTTTAAGGTGCTTCTCCACTGTGATCCCAGGCAATCAGAGATCACATAATGAATACGCTGACATTCATAGTGCTACATGGCAAATCAGTTCTGGTTATGTGACAACACTGAGGGCAAATGAATCTCACTCTGCCCTCACTCTGAACTGAGAGAGAGTGAACACATCCTTGCACCTGGAGCTATGTCAGCTACCAAGACTGCCTCTACTCATGCATAGTTAGGCAAGATTAGCTGGGACAGAATGTGGATGCCAATTTACATCCCACTGAAAGTAATGCAATTTACAACAGCAGTATCCAGATCTGGGTATGCATCTGGATGCAGATATCACCCATCCACTATCAGGAGTTGCCAGGGCTAGAACTGGTTTTCGGTGTAGCTGGCCAATGTGATGAGTCACAGAACAGCAGGCCGGAGCGTCTTCCTGGCAGTGAAGCATTCTCAGCCTCTGGACTGCCCGTGCCTGCCCAATCTGGCCATTGGCCCCTCTTGGAAAGGAAGGGCTATAAAAGACTTCCTATTTGTTCTGGGACCATCAGCCAGCACCCACACATGGCCCTTTCCTGTGCATTTATGCTGTGTGGCAGATCAGGCCTGCACTAATATAAAAAATGGCTCAGTTCATTTTCTCACCCCACCCCCCCACACACCCAGCCTCAACACTCATGCTTTGCATCTTTCAGTTTTGGCAGCCAGCCAAGAGGGTAACATTCTGACCAGCTGATAACTCAGCATATGGTGTGATGTCAACTGTGAGCTGTCCATTATGTTGGCAGGATCACAAAGGACCAAAAAAATCTAGGGATATTTGTGGATAAAATTGGAATTTTATTTTCACTATCAGTTAAAAACAACAACACCTTATTTCTACGTATGAAAATCTAACATTTTCACCAGATCAATATGGATCTGGAAGGCACTGAATGTCATACTACCGTTGTGAGCTTCATTTTGGGCCTATATTTATTGGTACAGTAAATCTTAAGATGAGGCCAAACTCTGGCTTTTTCAGGCGAAATAGCTGTTGCACTTGCATTTTAAGTAACATGGTTTAGCCAAAATGAGCAAGGGGTAACTAAAATCTAGGAAACAGACAAATGAATATGTCTGTGCCTTTCTGAGAAGATTACTGGAGAATGGTTGCAAGGAAGAGAACTAATAGCAGTTCCAGACATCTCGCCTGTCTTTAATTATCCCAGACAATTAAAACTCTTGAAGTAAGTGCCCTTTAGGGATCAGTTGCTCTTCCAGCAGGACAGTTCTATGTTATTTCAGTGCATTGTTAATAGCACTGATGTTAGTTTTGTTCCAAAAGAACCACCAAGCACTCATGGAAAATCAAGGGCAATGGCTTCTTTTCTACAAAACAAGAAAAAAAGAAAGGAGGAACAGAAAGGGAAAAAAGGGAAATATTCTGGATCATTTTTGGCAATAAATAAGCTGCAAAATCTTGGCAAAAATGGATGAATTCATTATCTCCAAATAGTGGAAAATATTATAAATGGCAGTAAATGAAATAAATGGGTGTTTCCACTGCAATGTGCTATTCTCTGAGCCACCCAGAAAGAACACAGTTTGGCTTCTGGGTGGGTAGGTCTTAGAAGAAGTGCAAACTCGTGTTCTTAGGCTTAAATGCTTGTTTGAGAAGGGGGTGCTTTATGCTTTTATTGTAAAGGGATATATATATATATATATATATATATATATAGTTGACAGTCAAAAAGCCTTGATTTTTGGACACAGAAATGAAAACTAAATCTTCTATTACTGCATTCCTACACTACCCACATTTTTCATTTGCTGTGCACCTTAAGGGTTTGGAGAAGCTCAGTGACTCATCCTAGTGGAAAGCCATTTGTTCACCAACATACATACACAGAGGAATAAAGGGGGCGTTTTGGATTTACTTATTGTTTACTGTTGATGCGATGAACTCCAAGAAGGGAGAGTTCTGCCATTTTTAAAATCAGAAAGGAAATTGCACAAGAATAGCGAGAACATGTGCAGGTAAGGGAGATTATATGTTCAGCACCATCTGTGGCTATATATCTGCCTTGAACCAGTACATGATGTTGAATGCAGTGGGACTTACTTCCAGGGGAGTGTTTATAGGATTGCTGCCCTAGTTGGCAGCTACTCAAGACATACAAAGAAAAAAAAAAGATTCTTGAAAGATTTCAAACATCCTGGACAGGTTAGTCAGCTGAAAAGCCTTGGATAGCTTCCAGGTGAGGCTTTTATTGTGCAATCGCCCTGCACAATTGTGCAATCGCCCTGCATGTATGCCCCGCCACGTACATGGAATTGTACATGGGGTGTAGGCATTGTCTTCCACGTGGAAGCCTCCCATGGTTTCCCCACTGCTTCTCCTGTTGTTTTTATTACCACACACACATACAACAGTAAGGAGGGAAAGATGAAATAGCTGTACAATGCCTTTTGACTGGCAGTGCCTGGGATGCTGTCTGTCTGGTCCACTCTTTACGAATTTTTGTGTTGTTGCTTATACAACATGTTTTAAAAGAGCAGAACATAGTGATTCACTTCCTTCACATTCAGCTATGGAAATATGCTTGTCAAGTCCAGAACAGCGTTCTGTTTCTAAGTTGTCTTTACATCTACTTGGAACCTAAAAGATATGTTAATGTGGATTTCTTTTCTTTTAAATGCTTCCATGCTAAATATGGAAAGCCACAGTTTTACAGTTTGTTCTGAACTATTCCTATTTGATACTGCAAGGAAGATTTCTGCTCAAATCCAAAAGTAATGTTGATGAAATTAAAACTAACTGAAAAAGGGGGAGGGGGAGTTTTCATTAAGCAGTGGTAATAAATGCATTTTTAAAGAGAAAGAAAGCCTGCATTTTTATTATTATATAAATGCAATCCTATTTTATAAGCAGATTGAGAAGAACATCCTTCTACAGAAGGGGTGGGGAACACATGGTCCTCCAGATGTTGTTGGACTGCAACTCCCATCAGGCTTTGCCAGCATAGCTAATGGTGAGGGATGCTGGGACTTGTAGTCCAATAACATCTGGAGGCCTACAGGTTCCTCTTCACTGATCTACAGAGAAAGGCTCCAAGGCGATCTATACCAGCAAAGTATCATTAGAAAGGTCTTGACATAAATACATCACTTGTTGTTTCCTTTAGCAAAGGCTGCTAATGGATTTCAAAATGTAGAAGCAAAGGTTTTCCTCATTACAGACAGCGATGTGGCTCCTGGTTATTTATGACATCACTGGGACATCACTGGGACATCAGAGTAGCAGAGCCAATGGCAACCAAAGGGTGTGATACTCACCTGCAGATCCACTAACTAAGACCTACTATCAGAGGGCTTGAAAAGCTGAAAAAATGTTATTGGTTTTATGGAGTCACTTGGCAAATTAAGAGTATACTATCAGGAGGAAGGCTAAGCAGTTCCTGAAGTCTAGTTCAGTTAAACCCAAGCCTAATGAATACCACAGAAGAGGCCTGGTACTGAACTACTTGGCTGAAAGGGATAAAGATCACTATAGGAAAGTGAATAACCCATCTGCTGCAGTAATTTTGATAGTCAATTATTCTTTTGCCACTATTCTGTGGATTTTTGTGATCTGGTGTGAGTTACTGAGACCAGGGTGGGAGAACTGGGAGGGGGTTAGTCTCTCCCAGCTGTGCCCTCTAAGGCACTCAATGCAGCACCAACATAGATTTAAGGGATGGGGTGGGGCGTTTCACTTCCTATTGAGGTTTAGCCTCTCAGCAGCCTTTCCCCTCTGAAAGGGTGGGGGACCTATGAAAATGGTCCACCCACTGAGGCTAATGGATTCCAATTGATTCCAGAGGGCTCTGGGGGATTTCCCTGCTGGTATGGCTGGTGCTCCTATCAAAGCCTAGGTCACTCTGTGGAATGCAGTTGACATGAAGCACCCTCTCCCTCTGCGCAGAGTCTGGGCAGCTTCTTAATATACACCTGAGCTGAGAGCAATGAGGCAAGAAGGAAAACAGCTAGAACACAGGTAGAGAAAAACCTGTACCCAGTCTGACTGAACACAGGGTAGAACTCATTATCAAGCCTACTCTGTGGTGGTGAAGGTGGCAAAGAGGGAGTTCTTTTTCCACCAGCATTGCATGATGCATCTTCTCAGTGTTGTCCAGTGGAACTTCTCTGAGTAGCTTATGGCCTTCTGCAATCTGGATCAGGAAGAGAGATGGTGGAACCCATGTTAGCATGCTGTGTCAAGTCTGCATGACACTTTGAAGGCCACTCCTGAAAAAGCCTAGCATGGACCTGGAATATGTTAACAACTATAGGCTGGTTGCTAACATCCTGGGCAAGGTGTTTGAGCGGGTGGTTGCTAGCCAACTCCAGGCACTCTTGAATGAAGCTGATTATCAGATTCACATCAGCCGGGTTTCAGGTCTGGTTTTGGAATGGAAACTGCCTTTCTCACCTTGTGGCATGACCTTTGCAGAGAGAGAGAGACAAGGGGGAGTGCAACCCTGTTGATTCTCTTGGTTCTCTCATTGGTTTTTGATACCATCCTTCTGGATAGGTGATCTGGGCTGGTAATTGGAGGTACTGAGCTGCAGTAGTTCCACCCCTACTTGGATGACTGATTCCAGAAGGTGGTGTAGGGGAATTATTGCTCTGTTCCTTGGCAGTTATTCCATAGGGTGCAAGAGGGCACTGTTTTATCCCCCATGCTGTACAACATCAACATGAAACCACCGGGGTGGGAGGGCTTGTTACCTGGAGATATAGACTATGGTATCACCAACATAGTGAATCGCACAGAGAGCTTCAGCTATTGGGGTGGTATAGAAATGAAATAAATACGTAAGTATGTGGATGATACTCAGCTGTATCTCTTCTTTTAATCAAATCCAGGTGAGACAGTATGTGTGTGAATCAGTGCCTGGGTGTGGTAATGGCCTGGATGAAGGCCAATAAACTGAGACTCAACCCAGACAAACAGAGGTACTGTTAGTGGGTGGTTCTTCTGCCCATATGAGTGATATTCAATCTATTTCAGAGGGGGTTGCACTCCCCCTAAAGAAACAGGTTTGTAGTTTGGGGGTGCTCTTAGATCCAGTACTGTCGTTGGAGGCACAGGTGGCCTCAGCAGCATGGGGTACCTTTTACCAGCTTAGGTTGATATACCAACTACAATCCTATCTGGACAGAGATAGCCCAGCTACAGTTAACCATGTGGTGGTAATCTCTTGTCTGGATTCGGCAATGCATTATATGTGTGGGCTGCCTTTGAAAACAGTCCAGAAAGTTCAGCTGGTCCAAAACAAGGCAGTGAGATTGTTAATGGAGGCTGGCCAAGATGATCATATTATGCCAGGACTTTTCCATCTGCACTGGCCGCCAGTCCATTTCTGATCCTGATTCAAAGTGCTGGTATTAACATTCAAAACCCTAAACTGCTTGGGGCCAGGTTACCTGAAGGATCATCCCCTTCCATATATGCTTGCCTGGACCCTAAGATCATCTTCAGCAACTCTCCTCTGGGTGCCCCCAGCAAAGGAGGTGAGGTGGGTGGCTACCAGGACGAGGGCCTTTTCTGCTGTGCCACCACAGTTGTGGAATGAGCACCACAGAAAGGCTCACCTGGCACCTACATTGTGGTCTTTTCGATACCAGGAGAAGACCTTATTTTCCCAGGCATTTTAGTCGTTCAGTTTCTGTTGTTTTAAAATATGTTACTACACTGCTGCTAGGTTTTATTTTATTTTGTTTTTTATTTTTCATTTTGGTTTTATACTGTAGTTTTAAACTTTTATATTTTATCTTGTTGTATTTTATGTTTTAATTGTTACGAACTGCTCAGAGAGCTTTGGCTATTGGGCCGTATAGAAATGTAATCAATCAATCAATCAATCAATCAGTCAATCTGTCCTGAGATCTGTTGAAGATAGGCAAGGCCAAACAGACAGATCAGAAGGATAGCTGTGGGAGGTGTGGGAGGTTTAGCATTCATGGAAATGCATGCTGGTCAGCCCTCAGCTAGCTGAGGTAGAAACACTGAACAATATCAGAGGATGAACAAAGAAACGTGAATTTATAATCCAGGAAACATTATCTTCTCCTGTGCAGCATCTGGGCTCTCTTGAACATAGTTGTATTTGGGCGAGACCTTTCTTCCTTAGCTTTCGAATTTCATCATGCCATTTCCTGTAATGAAATCAGAAAGCTGTCACCATGGTAACAGTAGTGATATTACAGATTAGGATTAAGGAGGTGAACAGGGAGGAGGATTAAATCAGCCATTGTCTGTGAGAAAGGCAAATAGAGTGAGTGATACTTTTTCAAAAGGCACCACATATTTCCAGAGAGGTCTTGTATAAATAGATAGGTACAGCATATTACTGATATGTTAATTCCAATGAAGAAGAGAGAAAGTAGATGCGATATGTCATAAGCAAATGTATTTTAAGACAATTATTTTCTGTCCAGAAGGGAACTCTATGAACTTTGCCAATTTAACATCATGAAAAGGGTGACGAGATGGGTTCCTGACAAATCCAAGGTGTGTTATATTTGGAAACTAATCTACTGAGAGATTAACTGAGTTCCCAGCAGCCAACCTTCCATGTAAACAAACTGATTTAGAGGCAAACATTAGGTGGCTTTTGTTAAAATTAAAAATTAGACACACATGTATGGATATGTACGTGGTTCCCTTGGATATCCTATAGCAAACTACAACCCTTGAATATTTTGAGGGAATTTTCAAATATGACAGAAAGAAATCTTTCCCAGTACGTCCCCTTTTATTTCCTGGATTCTTTATTCCAAATAAAGACCTCAGATATTGTATAGCGTTAGATAATGTTAGCAACACCTGTGTCTCATTTGCTACTGAGAGTGGGTATTTCGAAATAACTCTCATATACTAATACCAATTCATGTCTTCCCATGCTTGTGAAGCTTTAGTCAAAACTGTACTATCCTAGACAAGAGGGAGTCTGTTTCGGAATGGACTGCTCCCCCCTGCCACCCTGCAAACTAAGGTCGGGACGAACCCTACCTGGCGCCGGCCGGTCCGGGTCCATCCTCTTCGTTCCTCAGCCGTCCGCTGCCGGGCTACGGCCGCAAATGGTGTCCAGCATAGGGGACGCCATTTGCGTCCCTGCCCTTTGCCATGATTGGCTACGTACATATTTATGTAGCCTATCACGGCAAAGCGCAGGGACACAAATGGCATCCCCTATGCTGGACGCCATTTGTCCGCAGCCCGGCAGCGGATGGAAATCTGGCTGGGAGGATTCTGGGGGGAGGGACAGATCGCCTCCCCCCCCAGCGGACCCCGGAGCGGACTGGTAAGTGGGGTTCATACACCCCTAGTAGCAGCAGCCTTGGAGTACCCCAAGGTTTGCAGAAACACAAAAAATCTTTAGAAAAACCCACATAAAGAGGGAACCTCCAAACAACTTATAAAAAGGGCAGAATGAACCATCTCATTGTCTAAAGAGGTCATTTCTGGGTCAAAAGCGAGCAGCTATTTTAAAATATCCCCAAGGACATAAATGAGAGCTGCCCATAGAAATCAATAGAGAAATCAAAGATTTTAGTGGACACCACTGTGTGTGCATTTCACTCTAAAAACAAACCAACAAACAAACCAACAAACAAACCCAAGTGTTGAGGGACCACACTTGTATTCTTCTAAGATTCAACTTTGTGCATACCCTACTACAACATCTCACAGAGGTAAATAGGAATGTTATTCTGTAATTATATACACACCTATTTTTTTACACCAGTCTCCCCACATACAGGAGACTGGTGTAACACTGTTACACTTTTCTGGTTCTTTTTGTCTACTGTCTGTGCATTGTCTTAACTTATTTTGCAATAGCTTGTCCTGGATTGGCATCTGAAGCAAGTGCTTATATTGATCATAGCAGTTTCCTTTAAAAAACAACAACCTAAAAATGTTTTAATAGGCTATTCATTTCACACTGGATATACTTGTACTTACTACAGAATTTCTGGAACTCAGACACATTAAACAACACAGTGCTTGCTCTATGGTTTAAGGGGCCCACAGGCGTGGCATCTTCAGTGGGCCCCTCGAACCTGGAAGAGGGAAGACATGAGCATTCTCTGAGGCCGAATTTGATCATCTTGGGTACTCTGCAAAATGGAAATGTCTGCACTGTTAGGGAGGTGGGCCCTCGGCTGGTCTTGGGGCCCTGGCAAATGCCCAACCATGTCACCTTCTGAAGCTGGCCTTCCATCAACATTTAGTATCTTGATAGACAGTGGGAGTAGCACACTGGCATTTTGTGTTCAGACAACCAAGAAATCATTAACTGATCAGGACGGGCCTAGAAAAGCCTTCATGTTCAATGTATAGTGGTCCTTTGGATCTTGGCCCAAATGTCTTCTCAGCTGTAATTGATCACTGATCCATGTAGCCTAGAGCTGTCCACTCCGACTGGCAACAACTCTTCAAGGTCTCAAGCGGAACTCTTTCCCAGCCCTGCTATCCCAATGCCCTTTCCAGTGGAGATTGAAATTGATGACTTCTGTATTTAAAGCAAGTGCTCTATCACTATGCTGAGCTATAGCCCATACCCTCCCTGCCCCAGTTATACTTCCTTTCCCATGCACGATCACCGTTTATAACAGGAAGCTTAATGCTGGGTGTGGTAATATCCCTTGTCAGCTACAATGGAAGTGTCAACTTCAGTAGCCGCCTATCAGTGCCCCAGGCAAAAAAAAAAAAAAAAAGACAAAGAGCCATTGTGGTGCTTGCTGTACTTTATTGGATTAAGCATGTGTCACCCCTGTAGGACATCATAAAGGCTAACTGTGAATGGGCACTTCAGATGTCAAGACCTCATCTACCCCCAAATCGATAAATTTCAAGGCTACTTTTGTTCCAGCAGTCCCGAACGTTGGTGCATTTATGGTATTTCATATTTAATGGACTTTGACAATACCAAATGTCAAAAACATTTGGTATTTGTCATCAAAGGGACTGGGATCCCTTATTTTGGACCATCTAAACCTCACAGTAGACATGGGAAGAGGTTTTCAGACCACACTGGTCTTTGTTGGTGCCAACAGCTGATAGAAATCATTGCAGAATCAGCCCAGGCTCTGGAATCCGAAAGGGTGGCTTCATGCTTTAGCACAGAAGCAAAGAGTCTGAGCTACAAAACAGGAAATCCCTGGCTGAAATCCTTCCTTTGTCATGAAGTCACTAGGTGACTTTAGGCAAGGCACTCTCTCAGCCTCAGTCCTTTCATCTGCAGTAATAATAATACTAACCCATCTTGCAGGGTTTTGTAAGGATTACTACTTGTTAATACATTTGAAGTGCTTTGAACACTTGAAAACGCCATACAGATGCTGACACTGAAGATGTACCAGGGAGGATGCATAGTAAAGTGTGTGAACATTACCTGCCAGTTTCAGGGTTCCATTTCTTCATCATAGTTTTGTGTTACCAATGAGTGTAATCCAGGGTGGGGCTATGCAGGGAAGCAACCATAGCTATGCATCAGGAGAAGGCTTGTTTCTCAGTGGCTTCCATCTCACGTTGTTCTACCTAAAGCAGGCGTGCACAACCTTTTCAGTCCCAAGGGCCATATGTGATGCTGGCTTGGGGCTCGGGGGCCAGACATATGCACACATACACCCACGCACTAACACAGAAATGAAGATCTCTTGGGGAAGATCATCGCCTTCTCTCTTTCCTTGCTGCTGCTACCAGTGAGGAAAGAGCAATCTGTATCAGGATCATTGGGGAAGGGAATTTAGAGGTGTGGGGGGGGTCACCTGTGTGGGAGACAATTCAGGCCTGGGGGCTCACATGTAGCTAGGGATAGGCGAATGAGCAATGTTTGAGATTGCTAGGATTCTCTGAACATTATTTCACCACTAGTCTCCTGCCCAATTCCCATTCATGGTTGTGAACACTTCTTGCTTTGCATGAATAAGAGATTTATGCAAATCTCCCCCAATTTGTGCAAATTTCTTCCATAGACTCAAGTGTGGCTGAGTCTGTTGAGGGAATTGGTGCAAATTAGGAAATTTGCACAAATCCAACTGGGAATCGGCAACAAGACCAACGTGAGCATGTGTCTGACAATTTGCAAAAAAAAATAAATTGGCGAACGTGTGCATGAACTTAGATTTGGGGCTTCGAATGGGGCATGCTTGCATGCTTTGTGAGCAAAAATGAAATTCTCATACATCCCTACATGCAGCCCCCAGTCTGCAGGTTGTGCACCCCTGATGTAAATGGGCTGCAATATTCATTTGGCTTTTCCTCCACCACATGGATTGTTGGATCATTTAAGTGGCTAACTCTGAGGGCTTGCTTACTTCCTGAACTCCAAACAGGCAGCTATTAGGTGCAACCATAAGTCTTAGGTAGAGTTGTGAGAATATCACTGTCATCCCCCTATAGGTTACTGAAGGGAAAGCAACAATCCCACTCCACATCTCACCTCTTCACCAGGCTCTCTGTATTAAGTTGTGTATTTGTTCAATGACACGAATATTTGCATGAAGTTTATCTCAGTTGATTCCGGGGTTTACAGGACTCCACCTTGATGTCTGGCCTGACGCCAACACTAAAAAGGTATCACGGAATAACAACTGAAAAAGATTTCCCCTGCACCAATAAACTGTAGCCTGACATGCTGGGAAAATGTGGCCAATATCCTTGAAAGAGAAGGGCTTCTTTGAAGAAAGATCCATGAATGCCATGCAACAACCATGAACAACTATGCATTGGCTGAAGTATAAACTAACAGTATATTGTTTATCGGCAGTATAATCTGGGCAGAGAAAAGAAAGTATTTCTTCCCACAGTGCATAATTAAGTTATGGACTCCTCTTCCAGAGGTTGTGGTGATGGCCACATTAGGGGACTGGGCAAATTCACAGGGGACGAGAGGTCAGTCAATGGTTCCTTGCCACAATGGCTATTAGCCAGGCTACTGGCTACTGTGCCTAGAAGCCTCCATATTCTGAGACAATATATGTCTGAACAACGATTGTTGAGAGGCACATAGTGGGTGAGGGTTGGTGCCTTTATGTTGTGCTTGTGGGCTTCCTTGGGATACCTGGCTGTGAACTGTTTGAAACAGAATGTTGCATTACAGATGGCCTTTTGGCCCTTTTCAGCAGGACTCTTCTTATGTTCCAATGCTCACTAGGAAAGGAAACAGGAATTGGACTGTACCACATACTGTGGAGGGGGAACTGATACAAGGCTGCCATTACCAATAGCGGTTCTGTATTTCCTGCAACCTCAGCCCTGATTGTGCCTCAGTTTTCTTTCTTGAACTCCCACCCCCCAATCCCCAAACTACAGGAAAATTTCAGGTTTTCCCTGGAGAGTATTTGGTGAAATGTCTCCTCCCCGACTTCTCTGCTTGCAAACTGGATAGAGAATTTCACACACCACCATCATGGATCCATACTAATATTGCTTAGTATGGTTTAAATATTTTGGAAGGAAGCAATGGGCACCTTGGTAGGGATGTTGGAGAAATCTGCCGCGGACTCCAGTGAGGCCGGATTCTTTGGAATCCGGCCCCAAGGAGTCTGTGGTGGAACGGCCTCCCCCCCACCGCCACCCCCCGAAATCCCCCCGGGACAGACCTACCTGGTGGTGGATGCGGCGGATGTGGCAGCAGATGCAGCGGCGGATGCAGCAGCGGTGGCGGCTCCGGCCGCTGCCAGGCTGCTGCGGCCACAAATGGCGGCCGCCGTAGGGTCGCCATTTACGTCCTCACTTTAGCCATGATAGGCTACGTAAATATATATGTAGCCTATCACGGCCTAGCATAGGGACGCAAATGGCATCCCCTACGCAGGACGCCATTTGTGTCCGCAGCAACCTGGCAGCGGATGGAGGCCCCACTGCAGATTGGCCCAGCTGGCGGCTCTGCGGACTGGCCATGGAGTGTAGCCGGCCGGGCAGGATTCCTGGCGGGAGGACTGGATCGCCTCCCCCCCATCGAGGATTCCGGGGGGAGGAATGAATCGCCTCCCCCCACCCATGGACCCCAGCGGAGCCAGGTAAGTGGGGTTTCGTACACCCCTATACCTTGGCCTGTGTTCCTTCCAGTCCTCCTCTCTTAGCCCATTGCTTCCTTCATCTCCTTGTATGAACTGCCAATATAGTTTCATTCAGTATCAATGGAGCTGAAATTCCCCAGAAGAGAATTCTCAGAGAGATTTTCTTTTTTCAAACAGTTGGAGAACTCTACAGGTGCTGCAGAGAACATTCGTGAACTGCCCATCTCCAGTTTCGCCCCCCTTCAATAGGATGGAGATATTCTGAAAATTTGCACAAAAATGTGCCCACGGCCATTATAACCACGGGCTTGGCATGGCAGAGCACCTGCTTTGCCTGGTATATCTAGGCAGGGCCGGAAAATCTCCTGCCTGAAACCCTAGAGAGCCACTGCCAGTCAGTGTCAACAATACTGGGCTAGATGGACCCAGGGTCTGACTCAGTTTAGGGCAGCTTCCTATGTTAAGATATGACCGCTTGTTCCAGAGAAAAGCCATGTGTTCAGGATTTTACCTGATAGGCCTTGAGGCAGCTGTACAGCAAGCGATGAAGTGTAACCCAAGCCTCTGGTCTTTTTATTTCATATGCAATTGAATGACCGACGGTTTTGCCTCTACAGAAAACTGAAGCATGATCATTAGATTGCCAGGGCCAACCCAAGACATTTGGGTGCCTGAGGCAAAGCACCACTCCCCCCCGCCCCACGCCACTGCAATTACATATACAGAAGCCAACTGGACTGACAGTTGAATTTTTCTTCAACACTGGTAATGGGACAGTGTCCTCCATCACACCCAATGGCACCAGGCTAGCTTAAGGGATGCAGAACAGGCTTTGGGGCACACACAGCTCTGTCCCCCAACACTGCACCAGTGCTCCTCACCCGTCAGCATCTGTTGTCTGAGGTAGCTGCCTCACTCTGCCTAATGATAGGGCTGACCCTGCACGTTTGCTGTAAAGATGCACCCAGTTTTTACTACCTTCATCAAGAACAGGCTGATAATTTCCCCTCAGTTTAATCACTTTCCAGAATGAAGAATAATTTCCTCTTTGTATTTAGCTATTCCTTTTTGGCCTTCAGTCAGTTTCAAATAATCCAACGTTTCAACTTTCTAGTTATTTAAAAGTGTGTGTGTGTGTGTGTGTGTGTGTGCGTGTAGAGAGAGAGAGAGAGAGAGAGAGAGAGGTATGATCAAACCAACGCCCTGAACTCTACTGAGACACTATCCCAAATTAATTATCCAGGTTGCAGCTGCATGATCTTGCTAAAGATGTGAGTAATAATTTAGTGTAATATTAAATGACTTAACTTTGAAAAATGCTTCCCTGCCTCTGGTGTTACTCAGGCAAACGGGAACATGCTTAAGAGGCATAAGTAAAAATTCAGTAATGGAAAGGAAAATTGGCCAGACCTATTAGGCTGTAGTATATGTAAGTTCAGGAGTGGGGGATGGGAAAGCAAAGTTACATGATGGTAGGTTTGTAATAAAAAAAAGGACACTCATTTATAAAGAACTTCGACGCTAATTAGAAAACATATATTCAAAGTGTTAAAATGGGTGAAGAAAAACTTTAAAGAAAATTTATTTATTTATTTAATTTCTAGACTGCCCAATAGCCAAAGCTCTCTGGGCAACTCACAAAAATTACAAACCACAAATACAAGTACAAGATAATAAAAATATAATATAGAGTCTTTAATGTACAAAATGTAAAACAATTTAAACAGCTGAAACAATTACAATAAGACACCAGCTCTGATAAAAACAACCGACATAAATGTCCCATCAAATGCCATCAAATGCCTGGGAGTAGAGGACAACCTTAACCTGGTGCTGAAAAGATGGCAGTGTTGGCACCAGGTGGCCCTCTGTGGGGAGAGAATTCCTTAATTGGAGGGCAGGGGGAACCTCTGAGAAGGCCCTCTCCCTGGTTGCCACCTTCTGAGCTTCCCTTGGAGGAGGCATCTGAGGAAGGCCTTAGATGTTGATCGTAGTGTCCGGGTCGGTTCATGTCTAAAATGATAATTGTAAGGAGTTCTCATCTCAAAATGCTCACCTCACTCCATAAAATGTACAGAATTAAAGGTGTTTTAAGGTTGCAACCCTGTGGTTCCTGGGAGGGCAGTGCTGCAGCTAGGTCATTTTGGAACCTGAACTGAATGGTTTTACAGGGGTGTCTCTGTGTGTATTTGTGTGTGGACTTGGATGGCCATGTGTATTACTTCACATGTGAAGCACACATACTTATATTTGGGAATGAGCACCATTTTGTTGTAGAAAAGAATAACGTATTTTAAATGTAAAAATAATAAAATGAACATTAAGGGCCAATCTAGACTTATGGTTTTTTATGGTACAGATGATGAGGCTTTGGTCCCCTCCTTTCACATTATGTTCTCTCTGTTTTGTATTGGAACCGCAATTTCCCACTGCCCTGTTACCTCTTTCATTACCCTGATATTCTGTGATCTCTGAGTAGATTTCATTCATGTGCTCTGCTTTTCCGCTTTCATTACTGTATATGGGTGTGTAATTCCCCTCCCACACCTGTCCATATATGGCGGTGTTTGTATTTCCCTCCTGTCCAATCACAGCTCTCAACGGCCCCATGCTGTCTTCCGGCTACTGATAGCATAGCTTCCTCAGCACTCAAAAGTTTTATCGCCAATAAGCAAAGGGCTGGATGTGCCTGCTCTTGTCTGATCTTGGAAGTGCAGCAGGGTCAGCCCTGGTCAGTACTTGGATGGGAGACCGCCTGGGAATCAGGCTTCCTGTACTGAGCAGTGGGTTGTTCCATCCCTTCAAATGACAGTAACTTTTACCTCCTTCTATCCCCTGCTTTGGCTCTTTTTTTAAATTAAGGGATTATCTTCAAATCTTCAAAGAATCATAGCTTTTCCAGCCCAATTTCTCTGCACAGCCCTGGCAACTGTGAATTTTTTCACAGTCCCCTCCATGCTCGCAGCTTGCTGTCCTGAACGGAAAGACACACAGACACATCCAGAGAGACAGTCATCACTATTCATGGACAAACATCAATAAAAATGTCTGTGGACAATTTTAACGTTGTCTCATGAGCGGCGGAGAAAAACAAGGCAGTCTTCAAAGCTTTGAAGACGCAAGTGCCCCCCCAAACCTAAGCATCCCCCGCCTCTGCATTTCTCAGTTGGAGGGAGAAGAGGGTAAAATGCCTCCCTGAAATGAAGGGAGACACATCTGATCCCCCACCCCACCAAGCTCAGAAGCAATGTCCTCTGTTGTTTCAGAGCACCCTGTTAAGTTCAGTGGGGCTTACTGAAGGGTTGCAGACTTACAGGGTGACATTATGCCTACTCAGAAGTAAGTCCCATTGAGTTCAATGTGGCTTACTCCCAAGTAAGTAAGTGCCCAGGATTGGGGCTGTGAGAAAACAGTACAGCAGAAGTTAAGCTACTGGTAGAAGGGGAGTAAGGGGGAGGGTAGAGTTCATGTGTAAAGGCAGTCAGTTGTGATCCTGCATTTAAAATGGAAGCAGAAAACCCCATTTTAAATGCTGGATTTTAGGCTGGTGGAAGATCCATATTTTTCAACTTCAGTCTGTGGAGGCAGATGTGGTCCTGTGATTGGATACTGGTTTTGTGGGTCTCCCCTTTAAAAAATCATATGAAATTATGAGGATCCCTTTTTTGATTTTATGTACCCTTGTTTTACCCAGTATCTCCCAGATTGGGTCCCTGGGTGGATGGAGAAGTCTTCTTTTTCAGCCAAACAGGAGAAAGCCTTCAAAACTATGATTTCACTGGCTACTTAGGGCACAATCCTATGCATGTTTGGACAGAAAAAAGTCCTACAACTCCCAGCATTCCCCAGCCAGCCATGCTGGCTGGGGAATGCTGGGAGTTGTAGGACGTTTGTTCTGTCTAAGCATGCATAGGATTGTGCCATTCATGCAATTCATCTGGCAGAGCTTGGCATCTTTTAAGATTTTTTTTAGAGCAGTTGCTTTAGGCACTACTGTGTGGGTGGGAAAGCAGTGACTGTCACCTCCAAATCAGAAAGCAATTTGCTTTCAATGGGATTTCCCTCCGCGTCGGACAAAAACAGGGCAGTCTTTGAAGCTTGGAAGATGCAAGCAGCCCCCCCCCAAACCTGAGCGCTGGGGTGCTGCCACAGCTGCCCCTCTTCCTTGCACCAGCTATCAAGGGCTGGCATGGGGAAAAGAGCCTTGGCGGACACCCCCCAGCCTCTTGCTCTGGCCTCCAGCAGGTGGGGGCGGGGAGAAGAGGATAGGTGCCTCCTTCTTCCCTCCACCCCTATCTGCCATAGCGGTGGTGGCAAGGGACAAGGTGGTCATTTTCCTAGGGATGGCAGAGAATTCCGCCACGGATCTCGGTGAGGCCGAATGCCAGCGCATTCGTTACCCCGAACTCCGTGGCGGAATGGCCTGCCACCCCCCCGCCCCCCCGCGGATCCCCCCGGGACGAGACTTACCTGGGGCGGATCTTCTGGGTGGCGGCGGCAGCTGTGGCGGCGGCGGCTTCAGCGGTTGCGGCAGCTGGTCTTCCAACCAGCTGCCGCCGCCGCCATTTCCAGTCTTGTAAAAAAAAAAGACATGATAGGCTACGTAAAGATTTACATAGCCTATCATGGCTAGGTTTAAAAAAAAAAACACGACGTGATAGGCTACGTAAATCTTTATGTAACCTATCATGGCTGGGTGAGTTTAAAACAAACAAACAAACAAACCGTGTACACAAATGGCGGCGGCTATGGCCGCTGCCATTTGCGTTCCTTATTTTTGGCCGTCTTAGTCTACGTAAATATTTACGTAAACTAAGACGGCAAAAATAAAGGGGAACGCAAATAGCGTAGCGGGTGCTATTTGCATCCCTTTTTGATTCACCGTTTTAGCATATGTAAAGATTACGTAGGCTAAAACGGTGAATCAAAAAGGGACGCAAATAGTACCTGCTACGCTATTTGCGTTCCCCTTTATTTTCGCTGTCATAGTCTACGTAAATATTTACGTAATCTTTACATAGGCTAAAACGGTGAATCAAAAAGGGATGCAAATAGCACCCGCTACGCCATTTGCGTTCCCCTTTATTTTCACCGTCATAGTCTACATAAATATTTACATAGATTAAGATGGCCAAAAATAAGGAACGCAAATGGCGGAGGCCGTAGCCGCCGCCATTTGCGTATGCGGTTCCCTCCCCCCCCCAGAGCCCTCTGTGGCCAGAAATCCGGCTGCGGACGGCTCTGGCCTGGCTAGGCCTGGCTGGCTGCTCCGTGGAGCTGCCGCAGAGCACAGCCGGGCATCGAGGATTCTGGGGGGGGGGGGAACGGATCGCCTCCCCCCCCCGTTGAGGATTCCGGGGGGAGGGACAGAACGCTTCCCCCCCCACCATCAACATAATCCCCGAAAGGTAAGTCACTTTCGTACATCCCTACATTTTCCGTAAAGCCAAGAAAACTGTCGGAAAATGACCAGCCTCTCCTGTGCCACTGCCGCTGTAGCAATGATGGGGGGAGAATGAGAGGTGCTGCCTTCTTCCCCTCTTCTTGCTGAGGGAACTAATGTGTGTGTGTGTGGGGGCAGAGGGGCAACTTCTTGCCAGGCTTCGAGCCCCAACAGGATGCTTGCCCCATCCCTACACACACACAGGGATAGAGGAAGAGAGGGACGGTGGGCGGGGAATCGGCAGAAACAGGAAAAGTTACTGCTCCTCCAGTGAGAATTGCCTTCTTTAAGAGCAGGAAAAGAGCACAGCGCTCGAGTGTGATCCATGCTTGCGCATTCGATGAAGTACTAGAACGGGGAAACAGGGTGAGTGTGAATAATCATGTTTTAATGCGATGGCATTTAATTCGGGAGTCTACCGACTTCAGTGTGCCAGCAGTCACAGTGTAGGTACACCCCAGGCAGGAACCATGCATGTGGCTGGTCAGTGAGCCCCTGACTATAAAATGTTTTTATAAATAAGAAGAAAGGATGCTGTGGCAATCAGTGTCAGCCCTGGCATGCCCAGCCTGGCACAGGTGCTGGGCCTCTTTGTCACTATCCCCATCACCTGTCACCCTCTGGGTGATCATCCCCCCAGAACCGGGCTGTGAAGACCTGGACTTTGGCCCTGAGATCCAGTGCTACCTGCACCACTGTCAGAGGGTGTACCAGAGGCCACAGGATACAGCCAATATCCTCTCCATGGGCAGAGAGGGTGCTCTGCCCTCAGATATCTCCCAGTAGTGGCGATGAAAAGGTCTGCCACTCTGGCTCTGTCACTGGTATTCCAGAGGGCAAGGGGGGGGGCATTCCAGAGCCATGTTTGGGACCGACTGGGGGAATCTTTGGATCTGCCAGATTCCAAACCCCCTCCTTCCTTGGACATGCCCCCATATACTGATTTTCTCTGCCGTTGAAAGCAATGGGAGGGATTTAGAAGGGGGGAAAAGGACACTGAGAAAAGGAAATGCAAAAGAGGTAAAATGCTGCCCCCACTTTCCACCTTGCTGGTGGGGTTTTGGGTTTGGTGGGTTCTCCATCATGGATTCTCCCTCCTTTGCCCTCACCTCTCCATAGGGGTGTAAAAAAAACCCTTACCTGGAGTCCGCTGGAGGGTCTGTGGGGGGGGGAGGCGATCTGGTCCTCCCCCCTGGAATCCTCCCCGGCCGGTTCCACTCTGCAGCAAGTCTGCAGAGCCACCGGCCAGGGCCGGCCGCAGCCAGACTTCCGGCTATGGCCGGTCTTTGGACGCAAATGGCATCCGGCCTAGTGGATGCCGTATGCGTCCCTTCCCCTTACCATGATAGGCTATGTAAAGATTTACATAGCCTATCATGGTAAGGGGAAGGGACGCAAATGTCGTCCACTAGGCAGGATGCCATTCGTGTTCGAAGACTGGCCGTGGATGGACCCGGCCGGACCCGGCCGTGCCAGGTAGGAGCTGGCTGGGTCGGACTTCGTGGGGTGGCGGGGTGGGGTGGTCCGTTCCACCACGGACTCTGGGGGGGGGCAGATTCTAAGAATTCGGCCCCCTCCGGAGTCCATGGTGGAATTCTCTGCCATCCCTACCTCTCCGTAGCATTGCTCTGCCCGTCTGCAATCTTCGACTCACTGCAATCTTCTACTCCATCTTGTACTCCATGAGTAAGCCTCATTGAACTCAAAAGGACTTATGCCTGAGCAGAATGTATAGGATTGCGTAGTAAAAATATGCTTCTTCTTATTCTGCTGAGCAGTGGATTCCTATTATCTCACACTTGTAAGCCTTTTGCAGGGAGTATTGGGGGTTTTGTCTCAGTTATTGTTGTGATGCTTTGTTTCTGATATGTTTATATTTATGTTTTTAACGCTGTTTCCTGCATTTTACTTCCATGTAATTATTTTAATGTGTGGTTCTTCTGAATTGTATTTTGCATTTTGAAGTTATCTGCCTTGTAGAATATACTGTGGGAAGGCAAGATAGACATGTTTTAAATTAAATGACATATTGCAGTGATTGTGGGGAGGGGGAGAAGGGGAAATTAGTACAATGATATGTTGTTGTCGTTGTTGTTGTTGTTGTTGCTGCTGCTTAAAAAAAAGGAGTGTGGCGATATGTCCTGCACTTCCTGCCTCTCCAAACAAAGCAAAATAGTTTGAGAAAATGTTGCTTTAAAAGTTTTTAAGAATGCACTATGCCAAATGTTTTACCTTACTCCAAGGCCTTAAGCCAAACTTATATGGTGGGCCAGAAGGGCTGATGGACCCAGGCAGGAATCGGGCTATTTGTCCTTGCAGAGCTCCTGATCATCTCAAGGGTGCCTTAGCACTGGGGCATCCCTTCCTTTACTAGAGTGTGATTGAACCCTGAATTCAAACAAGGGACCTCCAGCATGTAAAAACGTTTCCCCAGGCTAGAGCTTCTCCCACAACTTCCATGCTCCTGGCCTCTAGGACTAGGTTTGGGAATTGGGGAGAGGGATGACAAATGCCTCATGTTGTATCTGGTTGCCGTCTGCTGCTATGACTGAATGGGTAGGGAACTGTACTGCCTGCCACGTGCTGTTTGCAGTTTGGAGCTCAAGACCTTGGAGCTCCGTCTTTTGCCTCCAACTAGTGATGGAAGAACCAGGGATGCTCAAACACACTGAAATTCTCCGAACGTCACTTTGAAACTTGGTTCGGCTCACTCCCATTTTTGTTTGTGCCATGTGCTTCAGTTAATTTGAATGGGGAAAGGGCGAATTTCTGTGCGCATTTTTCAAAAGCGTGCAATTCCCCCATCGACTAAAGCATGAAAATCTGCTTTTTTAAAAAAACACATTTCAAACTGTGCATTTTTCAAAGAATGCACATTTTTCAAACATGATGGCAAGTTTGGAAATGTGAATCTGGTTTTTTGGGGGTGGGGGAATAACAGAATCATAGAAGTGTGCTCCCATTCATGTTTGCATTCGGGGTTGTGAATGGGGCAAGTTTGGATGATGTGTGAACTGAAACAAAATTCTCGTACATCCCTACCTCTGACATGGCATTTGTTTTTCTAGGAATGCAAAGGGTGAATAGAGGCATTGCCTCCCTTCCCCCGGTTGGGCTCAAACTCCTGTCTCCCCCTTCCCAACCCCGTGACCTATGCATTCTCATACTGGAGGCTGCTACCATCAGTGTGTGTCTGTTTGTGGCTGCCCTTGTTGCCTGTTCTGGCCCCTGCCTTTGGCTATTTGGCCAGAGTCTTTCTCTTCCTCAACTGGTCTTGAACCATTGCCCAGGAGGGCTTTGTGTGGTCTATGTCCTGCCCATGGTGCTATGCAGGTGCTGTGTCGTGTGGGCTCTCCCTCCTTCCCTTTGTGTGTGTGGTGGTGCTCCAAAACACTAGTTGTGAACAGCATGAGGGGATTGAACCCCTGCCTGCAGGGGAGACTGGGAACTGGCCGTAGCAGGCTTGTTGCTGCCTGTGCCACAGGAGCTCAGGGAGTGGGGCCCCTCTGGCATCCTCTTGTGTATTGTATGTGCTGTGATGCAGCGGCATGTGCTGGGGAGCTGTTCCTGTTGTCGTGAGTTCATTGGCTTCCTCCATGTGTGAGTTGCATGCGGGCATCATTCAGTGGTATAGTGGAGCCTAGGCTCGCAAGGATGAAGCACCAGCACTTTGTTATTAGCAGATATTCTGAAATCATCTGCCTGTTCCCTCTGAGTTTCACTGCAATCCCTCACAGTAGCTGGGGAAAAATGATCCCCACCACCACCCAGAATGAAACAGTATATTGTTCCCTGTTGTAAAGCAAAGTATTTGGGGGTGGCTGAGTCCTAGCAGAAGAAAACTCCCAGAACTTGTTTCTTGGTACCGATCAACAAAGCTCCTTGCAGTTTTGGACTGTTTGGTGGTGTGGCTATGGGGATGGTCATGATGAGGGCCTGCACTTCAAAATTCACCACTACACCACTGCCGTCATCACCAACACAATCCTTGATTGGTGGGCACTGGCAAAGTCTCCAGGGAGGCTGAAACACCATTTTTGCATTTTCTAGTTGTGTCTTACACTGTTCATGCATTTCCTCATCGTGTGTTTTCCTCTTTCCCTCTTGGGCTGAGCATGCATGGGATACAGTGGCCATCCCCATCTGCTATTCATCTCCATACCTAACTGCATCTGCTATTCTCGCTGCTGCTGCTGCTGCTACTGCAACGACCACCAGACATGGTTAAGATTGATTCATCTTAAACAGAGTTGCTTAAGATGGTGACCTGAAAAACAGCTCCCATAAAATGAAATGCCGTCAACTCCTTAATCGTTTTTCAGAATGATATGTGGTATCTCACACTCAGCGGTATGTTTTATCACTGCTTGTTTGCTTTGCCTTGAATAGCACACTCATGGTGAGTAACGTGTCTTTCACCAACTCATGCCATCACTTCTTTCTTCCACCTCAGGCATCCATACCTATCTGGGAACATCAGCTCTCACTTTCCGGAAAAGACATCATCATGATTGCACATACCTGACTCAGAAGCCTGTGGGTTTTACCCTGGCTGTAAAAGCTCTGACATAAGAATAAAAGGTACATATTTAAACAGCCTAGTATACACCTCTGTAATATATAATATCTGAAATCAGTGTATGGAAGTCCTGTGGATCTGATCCTGTGACACTGGGATCCTGAAAGTTTCCTCTCAGACCTAGTTCAGTTCAGTTGCTGTGCTATGATTGCTCAGCAGTGTGTAGGATTGGACCTAAGTCAACCAATCTAGATTGCTGCAGTTACATCACCTGGAGAAGCTTAGGATCTCAAGGTATGCAGCTGTCACCCAACTTGATCTCTGTTTTTAAAATCTAAGTCTGTGGATGTGCTAAACTGGTATCTGGAGTCAGTAGTGAGCTGGATTAGGGCCAATACACTGAAACATAATCCTGACGAGAGAGAGAGAGAGAGAGAGAGAGAGAGAGAGAGAGAGGCTAGTTCGGAGAGATGGCATACAGCCTGTTCTAAATGGAGTTGCACTAAAGGATTAGGTCTGTAGTGGCTGTGCTCCTGGATCCCCCTTCATCACTAATGGCTTAAGTAGCCTCTGTTGCATAAGCACATAAGAAGAGCCCTGCTGGATTAGACCAAGGTCCATCTAGGCCAGCATTCTGTTCGTATGGTGGTGAACCAGCTGCCCACAGGAAACCCACAAGCTGGACATGAGTGCAACAGCACCCTCCCACCCATGTTCCCCAGCAACTGGTGTACATAGGTATACTGCCTCTGATACTGGAGGTAGCATAGAGCAACAGGACTAGTAGCTATTGATAGCCTTCTCCAAGAATTTGTTTAACCCCCTTTAAAAGCCATCCAAATTGGTGGCCATCACTATATCTTGTGGTAGTGAATTCCATAGTTTAATGTGCTGTGTGACGAATTCCTTCCTTTTATCTGTCCTGAATCTCCCACCAATCAGGTTCATGGGATGACGCGAGGTTATAGTATTATGAGAGAGGAAAGAAAAGCCTCTTCCTATCCATTTTCTCCACATGATGCATGGTTTTGTATACCTCCATCATGTCTCCCTTTACTTGCCTTTTTTCTGAGCTAAACAATCCCAGCTGTTGTAATTTTCATAGGGGAGGGCATGGATCACCTTTCACGAGTTTAGGCTGATGTACCAGATGCTACCTCTCTTTGATAGGGATAGCCTGGCTATGGCTATCTATGCTCTGGTACCATTCAGGATTGGCTACTGTAATGCATTATATGTGGGGCTACCTTTGAAGATTGCCTATAAACCTAAGTTCAGAATACAGCTGCCAGGTTATTAAGTGATATTAAGATCTAGGAACCATTACTCCAGTGCTTAAAAACTGCATTGGTTGCCAATCAGTTTCTAATATGTATGTAAGCATTTACAGAGGACAGTCCTCTATTTGAAGGCATCCTCCATTAGAAGGGCGGTTCAGTCCAGGTGTGGGTTAGAGGTTAAGAATCAGGAGAGCAGGGGCCTTGAAGACTAAGGAGACACACAGGTCACCTGGTCACAGTCTTCCCCACTATGGTGAGATGTTTTGTATTTCTATTTAAATGATAATATTCCTTTCTAAATGTGCATCTATACATATAAAGTAGCACATGCAAATTTCACCCACATAAGTGACCTCTTTTGCCCTCTTTTTTGGTGATGCATAAGTGGCCATCTTACTTCTGGTTGAAAAGGTTCCCCCACCCCTAATGCAAAGTGTTTTTGCTGGTTGTAGAAATCTGTAAATTTAAACAGCCCCTTTAAATGGCCCATTTACTTAAAGACACACATAATGTTGAAGACATGTATACAGACTCACCAAAGTTCATTAAAACAATTGCTACCTATGAACAGGAAATGAGTTAGTATGTCTCATTTGTTAGATAGCTGGCTAATATTCTGCCTCAGGGGGAAAAGTCTCTGGATTTCCAGAGGTAGTTGCCTCTACATAACACACACACAAACAGTACACTATGCCTGTCTGTCTGTGTATTATTTGCCTGTCTGTGTGTGTGTGTGTGCGCGCGCACACACACACAGAGTATCTCAAGCGATTTAAAGGTCAGTTGAGCAACCTTTTGTTAAGTATATTTTATAATGTCTGCAGAACAAATTTGAGAAGACAGGTTTGACATTGCAGGGTTAATGAACAAGGAACCCTCATGCACAATATAAAGGTTAGAAAACAGAGGAGTAAATTACTTTAGGGCACAATCCTGTGCATGTTTAGACAGAAAAGTTGAGACTTGTAGGACTTTTTTCTGTCTAAACATGCATAGGATTGTGCCCTTAGTTGGTAAATGTATAGGCCTCTCCAGTCTAGGTCTAAACAAGCACCATGGAAAACAGAATTGTGATTTGAAAAATGGGCCTCACTTCAGTTAAATCTGAATGATGGTTGGGACATCTTCCCAAGCATGATGGCTTGGAAGATTAAGGACTCATTATTACTATGTGTTGTGCCTGCAAATGAACGTCTAGGTTGGGACATCACAAATAAGGGATTACATAACCATAACCAATAAGGGATTACATAACCATGTCTGATTTGTATGTTGTGTGTGTTTTTGAAACTTGAAAGACCTCAGCTTCTTTCAAAATCTAGTTTAGAAAGTTCCATACCAAACCCAGATTTGGGGAGACAATACAAATATTATTTTCTGTTTAGCTCCAGTTCAAGAAATAATGTGGTTCTTAAAGAACCATACCCGTAACATTCTTCTTACCCTATTGTGCCATATCATTTGAACATCTCATTCATAAATCACGTGTTAGATTATTAAATGTATTGTAGTTGCAAAGCCAATTTCTTGATTTTGCAGTGGTGTCTGACTCTTGCATGCTTGGTGTGATTAATACAGCTGTAATCGATGATAATAATGTATGGTGGCACTGCTGCAGCTCAAAACCATTGCCTGGCAATGGGAAAAAAATGAATTGTGCTGTTACTCTGAAGTGGGCTGTCATTACCCTGCAGGCATGCAAATATTTACTGTGATTTCTTTAGATATCAGATTATATTTCTGTTCTTGAGACTTAAAAATGGTAAGTCCACTCTGAAAAACAGTCATTTCTTCTTCTTTCCCCCTTGGGAATTTAGCATGTCCCTGAATTCAGATGTCCCAAATTACTGCATAATGTGGAAGAAAGAACTGTAGGAGAGCTGTAATGTCTACAACATGCTGTATGAAATACTAAGCAAGTTTGTGTAGAAAGAAAGATTGCAGTTTACAAGAAACTCATGCATGATTGATTTTAGCAGTTCACCTTTTCAGCACCATGCAGGATTCCCTCAGTTGTCTTTTAAGTGTTCCTTACCTAAGGGAAGTAACAGTGCAGCAATGCAATGCAGGAGTCGATTATTTCTCAGTTACCCAGAGTTTTTGCTCTATAACAAACCCCCAAACTATCATTGTGACCCTTCTTGCTATAATAATCTGGGGCTGACATTGACATACCCAAACAACAGGAGAGGCTCAAGTAGCAGCAGTAAAACCCTGCACTGATTATAGATGAAAATTGTTTTATATATATATATATGTATGTATGTATGTATGAATGGCAAGCAAATAAACAGCTCTGCCATCAGACAAACCCTGGATCCCTGAGGGATGTAACCAGCTGCAATAAGAATCAATATTTTTAATAAAGCAATTGACAAAACAGGGATAAATATATATTAATTTCTGTCAAAAGTTCCAGCTTCTGCCTTCGACAGTGTCAGTTATTACAAGAGCTGAAACACAGGCCCCCATGATAACCATTATATAATGTCAGTGCTGTAGATGGAATTCCCAGATTGCAAGAGAAGCACAATAGGTGGTGTCATCCTCCGAGTTCAGGCCATGCAGCTGAATGGTGGGAGATCCAGGACAGATACATGGAAGAACTTCTTCACACAGCACCTAGTCAAACTATGGAATTCGCTACCACAACATGTAGTGGTGGCCTCCAACTTGGATGGCTTTAAAAGGGCATTGGACAAATTCCTGGAGGAAAAGGCTATCCATGGCTACTAGGCTTGATGGCTGTGTACCAGAGGCAGTATGCCTATGTACACCAGTTGCTGGGGAACATGGGCAGGAGGCTGCTGTTGCACTAACATCCTGCTTATGTTTTCCTGGTTGACAGCTGGTTGGCCACTGTGTGAACAGAATGCTGGACTAGATGGACCCTTGGTCTGATCCAGCATCGCTCTTACATTCTTAAGAGGGCTGTACAGTCTTCTCTTCAGGATTGACGAGATAAAACTGGTTCTTAAGGGGGATTTGACAAATTTATGGAAGATAAAGCTATCATTGGCTACTAGTCATAATAGTTATATATTACCTCCAGTATTGGAGGCAGTATGCATCTGTATACCAGTTGCTGGGGAACATGAGTGGGAAGGGGATGTTTAGCTCATGTCCTGCTTGTGGGTTTCACCTGGGCAGCTGGCTGGCCACTGTGTGAACAGAATGCTGGACAAGATGGACCCTTAGTTTATCCAGCAGGGCTCTCATGTTCTTAGGTTAGAATGAGTTGCTATCAATGGATTCCCCTGCATTTGTCTTCTTTCTTTTCATTCAGTTTTTTCGCTGCAAACAAAAAACAGCTAAGCAGAGCTCCCATATGAAAACGTGCAGAATAGTCATTCCTGCTGTGCAGTGAATCAGAAATCAAGGTCATTCTTTTCACTGGGCCAACCTTGGCTGGTGGGGGTATGTGAATTGTCAGGCGAATACGCATACCCAAAGCCTTCTTGAACATAAAATATTCAAGCAAATATGAAATTAACTTCAAATATGAGTTTACACCCTTCCGTGAATTAATCCGGAATGAATAGTCCTTTCCAGCAGGGCCAGCTCCAGGTTTGAGGGGGCCAGGCGCAAAATGGTGGGTTCCCTCCTCTGTTGGGGAGCCCTGGCAGGCTTAACTCATGGTAACAGGCGGCAGCGGCAGCACCAATGCTCCGAGCAGCTGTGGGTGGCTGAGTTTAGCTACCTACCGCTTCAATTTTCTACAAGGCACCAAATATTGTGCTGCTTCCCGAGGCATCATTCGAATGGTGGCGAGACCAAGCTGCCCAGTATCACTTGGAGCACAAGGCAGGGCAGGGGGTGGTGGTGCAGGCATCAGCAGCGGACCCTGCTGGGATCTTGGGTCCCCGGCAGCTGCCCAAGAATGCCAGATGCTGACGCCAGCCCTGCTGTGCTGCTCCACTTGCCAGTATGATGCCTTTTCTGTTGTAATTTCTGTCAAAGAGTATATCAAATGGGCTTCCATGGAGCCTGAAAGACAACCCTTCATCCAGGAAGTCTGATTTGTTGGAATAATCCTTACTTCCACAAGAGCTCCTGCTGACGTCAATCACAGGATCGAGTGATGACAGGCAGACTTTCATGCTACAGAGGAAATAATTTGTGCTATGGCCAAGGCATGTTCTGATGTGTAGAACGATTATGCCAAGCAGGATCCAAACGTTCTGGGAGTTATTCTAGATGGGCTCATCATGCTGTAATCAAATTCTTCCTTCGTTACTCAGCTTGCCTCTGAAGTAATTTCATGGACAAATATGTAGATATATTCGCAGCAGAACATAGTAATAATAATAATAATTAATAATACAACAACTTCTCTTATGCATGTGCACGTTTTTAATACGTTTGCTAGCATATCAAGGCCGCTTATTCCTATACATGTGTTAAAGAAATGCCTGTCATTAAGATGTGTGTGTTCTGAGTAGAGGGAAGGCTTGTATATTGCAAGGATCTCTCAGGAGCGCAGTGCATATCTATGTGGTTTCAGAAGCACATTGTACCCCTGTCTCCCTCAATGGGATCCCTCTCAGGAAGATCCAAGCCTACCATCATCAGTGTGCGATAGATTTTGCTCTCACCACAACTGTATCCCATGTACAATGTTTTACTTAATAGGAGGAAATAGCAACCATTTGATTTTGTGGGAGAACAGTAAAAGGGTGCACTTTGACACTGTTAACCCCACTCCTTGCCTCTGTTCACCACGAAACAAGACAACATCCCCCCAAAGTGTTTGCCAACCCAGATTAAAAAAGAAAGAATAAAACCCTCTGAGTGTCTACAGTGTCTCATTCTAAACTCACTTAAATCATCACACCATTATGACTACAGGAATAAAATGGAGTTTGCTTTGGCTGCCCTGATGCAAAACACATTTACCGGAGAATATGCGCCATTTTGTGGCAGAAAAGGATAATATATTTGTAAAATAAAAATGAGCATCTGTAACCATGTACATGCTGACTGGCTGGAACTTGACTATAAAATGTTTTTAAAAACCAAAAGAAAGGATGCTGCAGCAAGCAAAGTCAGGTGCTGATGTCGGACCTGTTTGCCACTTTCTGAGAGGTCATTTGGGAGCCCCTGGGCTGCTTAGCCTGGGCCCTGAGGTTCAGCCTAGTTGCGCCACTCTCTTAAACTCTACAAATGCAAGAAAGCGAGCGTCTCTGTACACTACACTATACACACACAGGCACACGCATACCAGGCATACAGGAATTGCAGGCTAGTATTCTGCAGCATAACAAAAGGAATTGGCACTTTATAAAAGGAAGGAAGTGTAGCTGACAGTTTGGTTCCGACAGTTCTCCTTCAGCGCTATTTTATGCTCTTTCAATTCCTTGCACAGCAAAGAGGAAACTCCAAGAACATTTGCTGGCTACTTTTCTTTGAAGAGCAAACCTGGCCTCTCCCTGCTGTCCCCATTTTGCGTGATTGGGCAAGTAAGTAATTTATGTATACCCTGCTCTTCTGCTCATAGAGTACCCAGAACAGCTTCACAATGTAAGAAAAACAAAACAGAAAAACTCCCCCCCCCCAAAAAAAAAAACATGGCCAGGAAAGGACTCAAAAGCAGCAACCTTTATTGCCCCAAACCCAGCAGCTAGAACATTAACAACCTGTTGAAAGAGAAAGGTTTTCAACTTACAGCAAAAAAGGAAGGGAAAAAAAAGGGCCAGATTGGGAGCCTGATGGATCTCTGCAGGGAGGGTATTCATTTGAACTTCACAGAGATCTAATGAGAGATAATGTTCTTTTCAAAAAGATGGAGAAAGAACCTCTTTTTGTTAAAATGTTGTAAAAATATAGTCTTCCAGCATAAAAACTCACTGCTTTCATGTTTCTTTTTCTGATAAGGTTGTGAATGAGGCTTCATCTATATCAGCCTTCCCCAACTCCAGATGTTTGGGACTACAGCTTCAATCAGCTCCAGCCAGTATGGCCAATGGTCAAGAATGCTGGGAGTTGTCCAAAATATCTGGAGGGCACATCAGGCTGGGGAAGGCTGATCTATATGGCGTTTAGCAGGTGGAGCCCAGCTAAAACAGCTTCTATGTGATGGCTGTCACAGCTGTATCATGTGGAGAGTTTATGCCAGACTTCCCCAACCTGGTGCACTCCAGATGTATTGCTCTACAACTCCTGCCACCCTCGACCATTGGCCATGCTGGCTGGGGATGAAGGGAGTTGTAGTCCAAAAATCTGGTAGGCATCCAGTTGGGGAAGGCTGCTATATGCTAGTGCCAGTTGCTGCCAGTAATATATTGAGCTGGTGTGAGGGTAAGTCATTAATTGGAGATACTTTCAAACAGTCCTGTTGTGATGATCATAATGTGTAGACTACGTGTGGATAATTTGTGGCCCTGAAGATGTTTTGGCTTACAACTCCCTTCAGCTGTAGCCAGCGCAGCCAATGGCAAGGGACAATGGGACTTGTAGGCCAACACATCTGGAGGGCCACAACTTGCCCACCCTCTGGCGTAGGCTGAACTTGGCAGTGCAATCCTATACACACCTACACAAAAGTAAGTCCCATTATGTTCAGTGGGGCTTACTCCTAGGTAAGTGGGTTTAGGATTGCAACCTAAGAGCTGATCTATACATTCAGAACAAAGCCACGACAGAGTTCTTTTGGGAATGTACCATTTCAGCTTTCAGATAGTACAGTAGCTTGCATATTTAAATGCTTCCTTCGCCATATAAAACCGCCCCAAAACAACCCCTCCTGGGTGTAGGAAACTCGTCTATCAGGGAGAAAAGCTCTAACTGTGCCCTCTGCTTGATGTGCTAGCTTTCTACAGGCAGAGAATTTTTACATGATTCGTGCCTCCACAAGTATGTTTTATGCGGGGTAGTATGTATGAATGGGAGCAGTGCTTGCAATGCTGTATCGCAGCAGGATTATTCTGAATGTGAAGAAGACGGGCTCTTAGACAAAGAGTCCTTTACATACAAATCTTCCATGAGGATCTGCAGAAGGAGACCGTCTCAATTTCCCCTTTGGATCCCCACTCACATAGATCAAAATGATTGGGAAGCTTCTTCATTGTGCTGTTGTTGCAATTTCAGCATAACATGGTTCTTCTGTGCAGCTGAGATAACAAAGTAAAATCTGGAATTCACACAGTTATTTTCTGCTGTAGCACTTCATATATTTCCCCAGCATACTGCTGAATGTTCCCATCCCCCTTTCCTAGTAGCAGAAGGGGAAGGATATAGAGTATTCACTGTAAAAGCTTTGCCTTGGGGGATGGGGGTGGAAATCCCAAGCATTCAGACACTTATTGGAGGCAATTCCAGTTCCCCATTAATCTGAAGATGCTCTATTATTGATTTACTCTAAGGATTTCCTGGAATATCCATCATCTGTACATTAAAAGCAACTCTGAGGCTACAATCCTATACTCACTTAAATGGGAGTAAGCTCCACTGAATTCAATGGGACTTACTTCTGAGTAGACTAACTAGGCTTGTGCTGTCAGAGAATTATGGAGCAGGTGATTCCATTATGTCCCTCCCTAGCTACCGCACATCCTGGTCAACTGAATGAAAAGCAGTAGTTTTATTTCTGTGTGCTCTAAACTCTTGGCTGTAGGCATTCCACATATTAACATAGAGGCTGGGTTCACACAACATGCAGACCCACACTCAGTGGCTGAGTGTAGGTTGCTGCTGAACTGTGGATTATCATATTGTCTAAATACAGCACGTTTTCTGCAGGGTGGCTTGTTAACCACCCTGAATAACCCAACAACAAATGATGGGTTCTCAGGCTGGATTGTTCAAGAAAAATAAGCCACACTGCATGGTTAAAAACCTGCCCTGGCTGCATTCAGACAACACAATAACCTACGGCAGAACAACAACCCATGGTTCAACAACAACCCACACTCAACCGCTGAGTGTGGGTTAGCGTGTTGTGTGAACCCAGTCAGAGAGAAAACAAGCATTGATTTTGATAACGCAGGCTTATTGGCAACCACATTGGCATGTTATGTTATGTAGGTGGCAACAGCTACAGCAACTGCCCCCAAACTGGTGCCATCCAGATTTTGTTGGTCTGTAGCTCCCATCATCTCTAACTATTGACCATGCTGACTGGAGCTGATGGTAGTTGTAGTCCAAAATATTTGGAGTGAGCCAGGTTGGGGAAGGCTGAGCTGGAGGCAGGGGAAAGGAAGCACCAGTCATGATTTCTCCCTTTCTCACTGCTGTTGCAGCACAGGAAGTAGGCCTCAGTGGAAGAGGAGCAATTGCTTTGCTAGGGCAGCCAGTTCCCAAGGACAGGGGGTAAGAAGACAAATCTGGGAGTTTCAAGGTCAGGTTAAAGGTGTAAGGCAAACATTAGGCAAACAGATGTAGAGGGAGAGCTGTAGAATGGTATGTTCCACTGTCAACCCTGCTGAAGGGCTTGGAATAGAATACTCTGGACGGTGAGTAGGGGAACGGTTCACAGTTAGGAAAACAGACTAGACTAGACTTGAAGACTTGAATGGTTATTGCTATGTTGCTTTATTGTGAATTCAGTCTGTATCAGTCTTGCCCCCCCCAATCCTGTTCTACAATGCTGGTGATGGGACAGCATCTTCCACTGCACCTGAAGGCAGCAGGCTAGCTTAGAGGGCACAGAGCAGGCCGCAAGGCACAAACAGCTCTCTCCTCCAACACCTTGCTGCATCTCCACCTGAAGTGACCACCTCACTTTGCCTAATGGCAGGGCTGGCTCTGAGGAGAATTAGAGATGACACCAACATTTATAATTACCTAGTTTTGAATACAAATGTCTCCAGTTCATAATCACCAGACGGATTAGGAATAGTGGCATTTCCTCTAAACGTTCACATCTGCCTCAGAACCACAATAAGCAGGCATTCAAACTTGTACGTGTGGAAGGGCTGTGGGGCCCATGTGTGGCAGCCCCCTCCGCCCCCTGTCCCTCCCGCATTGGAGGGGAAGGTCTGAAGGAAGAATGTAGCCATGTGATTGGGAACCCTGCATGATCAAGGTTCCCAATCTTGGGGACTATAACATGCAGCCCCACAGCCCCTCCACGGTTAAATATGGAACACTGCAGAGGGCTGTTGTGAAACAAGATTCTGCACATGTTCATCACTTCATCTGACCCGCTATTTGGTTGGTGCATATACAAGAGGTTGGAAACTCTCATTGATTGCGGTCAAGCTACATGGAATATAAACCCAGCAGCTTTGTAGGGTGTATTATTCTTTAATGTTTCTCCATGTGAAGCTCTTGTAGATCTAAGTGAACTACACGGCCTGGGGCCAATCTAAACAGAAATGCTTTGTGAAGCGATTTGGGCAAAATCTGCATTTTCACAGAATCGGATCAGCTCTTTCCACAGCACACGTGGTGCTGTTATTCCTCCACTTTTGAAGTATATAGGGGAACCGGAGCGGCATTAGTTGGGGTGGGCGAGTCCCGCCGCAAGTAGAAATGAACGTCAGCAATTGTGTAGGTGCGGGGCAGCTCCCCCTCCCTCGCGTGTGCAGTGGAGGACTTGCTTACGAGTAGACGTTCATGACAAACCCCACGTACCCCACATACACACCCACATTTATGAGGTGGGCAGGCAAGCAGGCAGCCGCCTCCGCCTGGAGACTGAGCAGAATGAGCAGGAGCGCAAGAGGCACTGAGAGCAGAGAGCATGGAGCTGGCGAGGAGGGAGAGTAACTAGCATGTTGACTTTGATGGATATTAACTGCTCAATCAACAGGCTTCCCCCTCCCCTAAACAGGGGCTCAGTGTAGTGCTTCTGAGTATATGTTCATGAAAACCATCTGGCCCGGCATCCACCCTTTCTTAGCTGCACAGCGTCAAATCAGCAGGCATCCACCGTTTCTCAGCTGTGGTCCTTTGTAGCTGCACAGTTTCAGAACAGCAGGGCTGGCTCCCGTCACCACTCTCAAGCTGAATGACTATTTAAAGTGAGAGGCAGCAACATGGAACTGAAGGCAATGAGTTACTTCTGGGTAGACATGTTTACCCTTCTGCTCTCCCTATGCCCCCACCCCACGCTACTTTCCCTCCCACCAATCAGTGCCGCTTCCACCAGCCAAAGCTGGCTGAGTTCACACAGACTCCCAAACAGCACTGAAGCTGCTGTGACAGGAAAATCCGGCACAAAATGAGTTTGAAAAAAAACCTAGATTTAGGACAAGAAATGCTGGGGTAGCTACAGAGAGCAGTGTGCATCATCTGACACTATTGATTTGGGGGCAGAGTAGAACTGGAGTAAAATCCCCATGTAGATGGGGCCCAGATCACTTCATTTCATTTCATTTATTATATTTCTATACTGCCCCATAGCCAAAGCTCTCTGGGCAGTTCACAAAAATTTAAAAAACTATTAGAATACATTATATAAAGTATAAAACCATTCACATAATGACACAGAACAAATAGCACACACAGCAACAACATATATCTAAAACAAAACAATCAGCCAGAGACAATCGAAGGGACTCCTTAAATGCTGACAAATGCCTGAAAGAAGAGGGCAGTTTTAACCTGGTGCTGAAAAGATGACAATGTTGGCACCAGGCGGGCCTCGTCAAGGAGATTATTCCAGAAATGGGGGGCCACCACCGAGAAGGCCCTGTCCCTTGTTGCCACCCTCCAAAACTCCCTCGGAGCAGGCTCCCGGAGGAAGGCCTCAGATGCAGATCGTAGTGTATAGACCATTTGTTCAGTGAGTGTCTTCTCTATTTGGGTCAATTCCCTCAATTCCGTCTTGCAAACATTGTATGTGGTTCTTCTCTTCCATCCAGACCCGAAACCCCTCTTTTGTTCCTGGGTATGTTTGTTTTGGGAGATTGGGGGGAGTGTGGGGGGAATTACATCTCCAGGAAGCTTTGATCAGTGCCATGGCTGGTGCTGGGAACTATACTCCCCAGGAGGCAATATGATAAGGCACATGCACACAGCCCAATCAGTGTGCATGGATGAGACAACATTACAAAACCCTCAGAAAGAAAATGAGCTTTTTCTGAAAGTTCACCAAGAAAGCTTGTAAATACCAAGCCCCATCTGAACTGAGAATTTGCCCACCACTAAGGAAGGCCGCATGAAGGAAAGTGCTAGCTTTCTTCTCTGAGTCTTATCAACCAGACATTGGAGATCTGAAAAGCATCTGGAGAATCTGTAAAAGATCTAGAAAATTTGTAGAGATGTCAATGAACTCCATCATTACCTGCATGGAAATATGAATCGCAGGACCGGAGCACACAATGCTTTTTTAAAATCTGAGGTAAGGATTACATTCTTAAAATCTCTTCTTCTCTACTTTGGATTTCAATCTGAGTGGGAGAAGAAACCAGGTGCTTCCTCCATGACTCCATACCACCCAACTGCCTCTAACCCATCCACCCACACCCTCCTTGCTGATTTGGTGGCAGGAAGCAGTGGGAGAGAATAAAAGGAGGGAGCTGTTTTTCTCACCTCTCTCCCTCTGGCACCTGGCACACTGCTATGGCTACAAGCCAAACACCGGTGCTGGGAAACGTAGTTTTCACCTTCCGCCATCATACCACCACTAGAGCAGAAAGCCAGGCAAATAGGAAGGTTGGAGGGCAAGGGAGTTCAGAGGAAGGGAAGGAGGCAGAAAACTGCATGGAAAGGAGGGCTTGGAGGCTCACTGTGGGGTTGGGGTAGGGCTCTTACTCCCATTGCACTCCTAATGGGCCCATAGCTGAGGGGGCTGGGAGGCTGCCCCTTTAAATTTTTCTCTGCCCCCTAAATGTTTTTCAAACCAATAATTTAAAAAGCTTACAGTTTTGTCTTTAAAAGGCCTACAAATCAGATGATTCCTTACTTGTTTGCCACCCCCCACCCTGAACAGTTAGGCTGGCTATGAGGCTGACTCATAATTAATTATCATAAGAAGCACAGTGGGACCCGGATCCAGTTTGGTTTGGAATTGAGCTTGGAATAAACTGAGCTATTTTCTGGGGGGGGGGGGTTAATTTGGTTTTCCAAGCTCAGTTTTGAACCTGACTGGGGGTGCAAGTTGGGGAGAGGTGGTCACTATGCCATTAGTAATTTGGCATGGCGGAACTGATTTCTCTTTCTTCTTTTTCCAAAGCTGGCATTAGGATATGGTGACTGTGACACGTGCCAGGAATGGCTCTTCCACAGGCCACCAGTTTTAGTTTCTCTGGGAGCGGCACTGGCTGCTCACTTTCTTCATCCATCATTTCTGCTAGGCCCCAGCCTTAGCTCTCTATCCTCCCTCCCATGCCCTGTGTCTCTCCTGTCAGGTTCATTTGCATCAATTTCTGCCCCACACGCAGTGGGTTATGAAGGCTTGTATGCTTCCATTTAAATGTTTCCATGCATTTTGTGGCCCCTCCTTAGAACGTCCCTATTGGTGCCACTGGTATGTGAATGGGTAGACTGTTTGCATAGCAATGGGAAGAGCTACCTCGAAAAAGTTCTTTTCTGGTTCCCTGTATAAAACCCACATTCCCTCTCAAAGCCCCAGTTTGGGGAAATGTATAACCACATTAAGCGTCTTGTTAGTTTATTCCTTTAAACTAAGCCTAGGGGCCAGTAAAGTGATTTTCAGGCCTCCTAAAGAATTTGAGGGGAGCGTCCTCAAACATCCCGTAATAAAGAATGGATTATTCCTGCTTTCCAGGACCAAGGACAAAGTTATCCATGAAGGTACCTGCAGAAAATGTTTTGATTTTCTTTTTAACCTTCTAAAACTTTCCTGTAGTTGCTAACATGTTAAAATGTGAAAGAACTTTGGACTAAAGTAAATAAGAACCGCCACCACACTGTTTCTTCCTCATTTTCTAGAATAAAAATATCCAGGATTAAAGAAGAAGATGTTTTCCAGGCTAAGTAGATTTGCTTGCATCTTGTGGTATAAAAAATAAACATGAAAAAGAATAATTTCCCGCCTTCTCTCCCTTGGCTGCTTGCATAGCCGGAGGGCCGAACTGGCTGGCAATGCTTCCTTTTACTTTGGCTCATGTGCTCTCTGGTTCCCTCCCTTTAGGGAGTATGAGAGCTCTCACAGTCTCTTCAGCTGCTATATCCTTTTTTCCTGTTATCATCACTAGTAATTCCTTTCCCTGGCAGCACTGGTCAGCATTGTATGACATACCCCTTTCTTTTCTGTCCTGACATGCACACAGATGCTCTCTCTCTCTCTCTCTCTCTCTCTCTCTCTCTCACACACACACACACACACACACACACACACAGTGTTTTGTGGTTTAATGAACACATGGCATTTCTTTCTCCAAAAAGGGGACCATCTTCCAAAGCCTAATCCATTGATTGTTTACTTGTTCAGCATATTGGAAAGAACTGCTTCAAAAAATCTTCTTTGTACAAAACTGACATTCCTTCTCAAAGCAAATGGTAATATCACCGTTGCCAGAAGGCTTTCTAGCCTTAATTCTCTTGCTCCAGTGCTATCTCCATGTTTGGAATTGCTATGGGTTTCAATCAGAACAGAATCAGAATACTCAGTGAATCACATCACATGTGTGGTGTAGCGGCGAGAGTGCTGGACTGGGAGCCAGAAGATCCGGGTTCTAGTCCTCACTCAGCCATGGAAGCTCACTGGGTGACTTTGGGCCAGTCACAGACTCTCTGCCCAACCTACCTCACAGCGCTGTTGTTGTAAGGATAAAATGGAGAGGAGGAGGATAATGTATACTGCCTTGGGTTCCTTAAGGAGGAAAAAAGGCGGGATATAAATGTAGTAGTAGTAGTAGTAGTAGTAATAATAATAATGTAATAATAATAAAAGAACATACAAGAAGAGCAACGCTGGGTGAGACCAAAGGCCTACCTAGTTGTGCATTCTGTTCGCATGGTGACAAACCAGATGCCTATGGGAAGCTCACAGGCTGGACATGAGGGCGATATCACCTTCTGCCTGGGTCTCCCAGCAACTGGTATTCAGAAGCACAGTGGAGGTGATATATAGCCATCATGACTAGCACCCTCCATGGTGCTACTTACTGTTATAATTATCTTCCATGTTACTATTTATTTATTGGTAGAATTATTTGCACTTGATTATGGCTAGATGGTATCTGTGGGCTACAGCTAGAGGGCAGGAATGAAACAAGAAAGGGGGAGGTCTGGCCTTGGTATGGATTGCTCCTCACCTCATTTGCATCCTTCATCAGTGGCATCAGCATAGCTATTCTGAGCTGCCACTGTCAGGAAGAAAGGTGAAGGAAAGGAAAGCCTGGTAGTCTCTCAAGTTCTGCTGAGTAGTGCTGAACCAAAACGTTGGGATGAGATTAACCAAAAGCTGAATCAGAATCAAAAGGGATTCCTCTTTTGATCATTTTTGGATGATAACTGAGATCGGGCAGTGAACTGATTAGATTCTTAGAGTGATCCCTGATTGGCTAGAGTTGCCCATGTGTCCAGTACAGGAAACATTGCCCTCATTTGCTCTTGATGATATCAGCTAAATCACATAGAGTGATGACATCATCACAACCAGTATGTGATCCCTGATTAGCTGTGATCACTTAATGAGAAATGAAATGGAGAAAAAATGGACCTTGGAATGAAGTAGCAGCAGAAGGCAAAACGGCTGAAAAGTCGTGGCTGCAAACAGTTGCCGAAAGCATGTTTAAAAATACCATAAACATGCATATGAGAATAGCCAAAAGACCAAGTGATACATTATGGAAGGATTAAAAGGGGGGTTTTGAGCCAAAAATTGAACCTTGAACGTTTGGCTCTGTTCTGACGTGGAGCTGGTTAGTTCAAATCATTCCATGACATTCATTTTGCATCTTTCAGTTTTATCCAGCTAAAATAGAATCTGAGATCTGTGCAAGTTTTCAAATCAAACATCAACAAAAATGTGATTTTTGTTTTCCTTCTTTTTTCCTTTTTAATCCACATTCCTCCACCCACAATTTGTTATTGAAATGAGAGGAAGAGCCTCTCTATGTGATGTGAATGAAATATTCATTTAATTTAAGCTGCATTATTGGAGTGGGTGCAAAGTGAAGGAAAACCACAATGTCTTCACCATTTCCTGAACTTCACACAGATCCTCTCAGTCATACTGAACTTGCCCGTTTAGGGTCACTTACACAGAGAAATTCTTAGCATAGGAAATGCATATCAAACTCATCACAGGGAAGAAGTAGGATCTTTGGGGAAGGGCCATAGCTCAGTGGTAGGAAGGCATGGTTGGTATGCCAAAGGTCCCACCAGGTTCTATCCCTGACATCTCCAGGTAGGGCTGGGAAGACCCTGGAGAACCATTGCCAGTCAATGCGGATCAGCTTTCCCCAAGCTGGTACCCTCTAGATGTGTTGGATTATACCTGCCATCATCCCCAAACAGCACATGATGAGAGCTGTAGTCCAGCACATCTGGAAGACACCAGCTTGGAACACACTGACAATACTGAGTTAGATGGACCAGTGGTCTGGCTCTGTATAAGGCAGGCAGCATTCTATGTGCTGCACAAACATTGGCTTCACCAAGAGCATGTTCACTGGGTATGGGTTGTGTGCAGCATGTACCTATTCTATGTACTCCCGACAAAATAAAACTCTCACCTGTACTTCCTTCCTACACACCTTGTCCTATAGGTCTTGGGATGGGAACTCTAGGCAGCAGGGCCCCAGTACCTTGTTCCCTGCATTACCAGGGCAGCTTCCCAGCAGAGACAACTGCAGGCCTGAAGTCTGCAGTGCTACAGCAACAATTAAGGGATGGCGGATGTACGACATCTTTCCGCCCAGTGGGAAGGATGTATGGCAGCTTTCACTTCAATCTAGAGCAATGGAACTGGGGAGCTAATAGGCTCCCATCTAGCCTCATGTAACTGCTGACTCTGGCCTGGTTCCTCAGTCTGAGCAACCAGATGCTCAATGCATGTTGAGAAGTTGGAGCTCTGGTTGAACCTCTACTGCAGGGGCAGGGAATGTCCCACATGCCTAATCCAGCTCATGGAGGTTCCCCATCTAGCCCAGCCTCTCCCCAAGCTCTGGGTCTTTCAAAAGCCAGCACCAGGGCCTGGAGGCTACCAGGAGCTTGGGGAGAAACCCAATGCGTGAAGCCTGCACACAGTGAAGCTGGGTCCTGGCCAGGGCACTGGGTGAATCATCTACCTGGTGTGTTGGTCAGGAACCAAATGGCATGAGGGCACATGGCCTTGCCCCTGATGCCAGGGAGTGTGCTCTCACCCTGATGTCATTCAGGCCATGGAGTGCTGGGGAGGGGGTCATCCATCCACCAGAAAACAGTTCCTTACCCCTGCTCTACTGAATCACTGGTTTGCCCACTTGTCTACTTCAGGTTGCCAGCACTGATACATGTGTGGAGCAGCCCTTGGGTGTGCTCTGAGCCTGATTCCAGATCAGACCATTTACAAATGCACAGTTAAGCACATGATGGAGTGATTTGTTCAGACTGGGCCTCTGTATGGAAGAGGGACCCATGCAGAGAACTGGTGATGGAGGAGGAAATGAGTACTAAGGGATGAGTGTAGAAAGCAAACAGTGGAGGTCTGGGAGAATGGACAGGATCATGTTTGGGTGAACCATGGCGGGGCGGGGCGGGGGAGACCTATCAGAGTAGCAAAGGTTCTTTTAAGGATCATTGCTGCTCTGAGAAGGGAAAATACACCAATGTGGCCAGTCACCTTACATGGCAGAGCTGGTCTCACAGCTTCTCCCCTCACAATGATCAGTCAGTCACCCAGAACGGTGTGATTTTGAAGGATTTATGCCATGAAATTAAGGCAACTCCTGAACTGATCATGAAATAAAGAAGTGCCATTACTCTTGCCCTCAGGCATACTATTTCTAGGACGTCAATCGGATACGTCTTATGCCGTTAACTAGCTGACTGACCTTAATAACTAGTTATGTCTTTTTCACACACACAAACACACACACACACACACACACACACTTGACAGTTCTAGCCTTCCCATTGATCCTGCAGGCCTTCAGTACAGATTGAGTGGGCTCAAAATGGCGATAAAGTAACACAGTATGGCTTAGCTCAGCCCACTGGGTTGTACCTGCAGCCATTATAGACAAGGGAGAGAGAGACTGAAGTAACTTGCTAAAAGTCCTGCAGCATAACCATAGAAAACCTAGGGAAAGAACATCGCATTTATGACTCGTGACTCAGAACCTAGTGTTGAAAGCAATAGACCATTTCACCTTTCCTCCCTCCCAAAGAAAAGAAATGATGAGTATCGCTGATTTGCTTCTGGTTTACACCCGCATGAATGAAGCCAGAATAAAACACCACAGTGTATTCTGGGTATTTTGGTTATTGTGGGTTGACATGAGAACCCATAGATAATTAGTACAAAGGGCTATGTGAAATGCTACATTTGTTTAAAGTGTTTATTTTGGCTTCCCAGAACAAGTTGGTGCCCAAATCTTGTGCGCAAGCCCCACCTTGGTTATATTTGTGCTTGTTACACAGAACAAACTTTTGAAGCCATATTTAACCATGGAATACTCTGCAACTATATTCATGCTATTGCCTTATTGTCAACATACACAAGTAGCATGACTGATCTTTGGGGTAGATTGTTTTGAACAGGGCACTGGTTTCACAGTGGGCAGTGTTGTTTTACTTTTTCTTAGCGTTTCTGTACAATCAAAAGGAAGTGAGACCAGACTGCCTGTGCTGGCAACAAAGCAGTGGGTGGACTCCTTGTACTTCCTGTCTCTGGTTCTTTGGGTGCTTCCAGACAAGGCATATATGGTGTCATCACCCCGCCTCATTTCAGGAATTTTACGGGAGGTCCAGATGACATCTTCCACTCATAGCCCTCCTGTGTTTTCCCATCACTTCTTCCAACTTTTTCCTTACTGAGGAAAATCTGTTAAGGAAAAAAAGACTGAATGGTGCAAGTGCCTTCTGATTGTTAGTGCTAGGAGCACCCTTTGTGACTGGTAGGTCAGTTGGTCATTCAAACAGCATTGACCGCATTAGGATACTACCATACCCTGTTAAACTGTGTTGCTGTTATGAGCTGGTCTCATAACAGCAACACAGGCCTAATTTTTAATGAGGCCTAATTTTTCTTCACTGAAGTGGTAAACCTGCGTGTGGGCCATACCATTTTGAACAGTAGATAGTCATAGTCAATGTATTTGTATACCATATTTTCCACAATACATTGTGCTCAAAGGGGTTCACAAAACAAATACAATCACGATAATTATAATGCAACATTAACTCAATTACAGTTCATTTAAAACACATCAAAACTGAAATAAGCACAAGACATACCAGTAGGTCAGTTAACAATATCCAGTGCCCATAGTAACATATGCTCATATTAAACAATCCACTGAAGGGTTCGTGTTAAGAGACCTAACAACAAGATACCTCATCCACATCAAACTCACAGCAAAAAAAGGGAAAAGGAAAAACCCAGGAGGCACTTCAAGCAGCCCACCCTCAAGCAGCAAACAGAGACCCTCCTCTCACCAGAGTCCCATGTCCTGAGCAAAGAAAGGGCTCTCTCATCCACATGGAAACTCCCCTCCCAGCTGTCTCTTGGAAGCAGAGCACCAAGGGATGGAAAAGCCTCTCCTTGGGCAGATGGCCCCAAGGTGCCCTGGAAACAGCACAAAGACCTTCATGCATTTCAAAAGCAGCAGCAACTTTCTTATGAAGGCTCCTAGGGAGGAAGGTGTGGCAAGGCAGGTAGAAACAGCCAAGCCCTGATGGCAAACAGACACTCTCTCTCCCCTCACCAAGACTCTTGTAGCTCTAAATCTTATCCCGTTAGATACTGCGGGAGGTGTCTAAAAACGGGGCTGCAGGCAGCTAGGCTCCAGAACCTTACCTTCTGTGCCTCCAGCACTCTGGTGTCACTGCATGTCTGGCAGACTGAGCTCTGTGCTCACGGACCGAATGTTCCTCCATAAACACTTCCCACCATATTGAAAACTAGAGCCCTATTCATGGGTTCTTTAAGTGGTTAAATTAAACACAGGAGGAGAGGGAATGCATTAGCCCTGCCCCTGCTGTTGTTGCGTTTGTCACCCTCTACTCATGGAGAGCAACTTTCTGAAGAGGAGAGCCTCCTGTATCTATGGAGGCTGTCCACGTGAGCCAGGACACTGATGTTCTGGGGTTCTTAATCATGTGGGGAGCCTCCACAGACACGGGTGGCTCTCCTTTTCAGAACATCGCCCTCCACAAGTACAGGGTGACAGAAACACATGGGGAGGAGCAGGGCTAATGGGCTCCCTCTCCTCACATATTTAGTATACACAGAGTGCCTGAATAGGGCTTTAGTATGAAGGAGAAGGGTTCTTGCCTAGCTTTCTCCCTGACATGATGGCTCTCTTGGTTAACTTTTCTCCTGTTGTGGGGAATCGTGCAGTGATGTTAGCTCTCTGCCCTGCAGAGGTACAGCCCAGACACAGCATTTATGATGTCTAGTGACATCATAAAGACGAAGACCTTACAGTGACATAACCTTTGTGGGCCAAAGCCTATTTGGTCAGATGCATAAAAAGTAGCTACCCAAATGAGGAATGCCTGTAGCATATTGGCAGAGTGCAAATTCAGCATGCAGAAGGCACCAGGTTCAATTTCTGGTATCTCCAGGGAAGGTTGAGAAAGGCCCTGGAGAAGGTTTCATTCAGTGCAAAGTTAGATAGACTCATGGTCTGACTCAGTGGAGGTGGTGGCTCTGACTTTAGCGGGGCCGTGAATCCATTCTGGGGGGGAGGGATGTTTCCCCCACCGATTTACTCCAAGCTGGCTGCATGTCGAGGTCATTAGGGATACATGATGTCGTGGCCATCCAGCAGCCACCCTGGAGCTTATCAGGGAAAAACCAGATTTCCTGAGACTGCTTAAAGTCCAATTCTTTTCCTTAAGTCAGGTTCTCCTCGGTATAGGTGCTGTGTGCCCCAACCCCCGCATTGACCTCGGGTATGCTAGCCCTGCCCAGGGGTGTGCCTTTCACCGTGACCTTGGTCAAGGGGGGTTTCCTGTGTGTTTCCCCATCCCGGCACAAACCAACTGGTGTCTCCTCAGAAGTAACTCCCATTGTGCTGAATAAGGCTTGCCCTCTGAATGTTCACATCAGAACTTACAGAGATCCCCTTCAATTGACATGGCACAGTTTAAAGCCCAATTCCTGAAGTGCGGTAAAGCACAATCTTTAGACTCCAATTCTCCTTTGTTTGGTTTATTGCCTTAGGAAGTAACTACTCTGAGCCTTTGTTACAGAGATCCTGCAGGTTAAAATGGGTGCTGGGTTCCTGTCTTTGTGTTCTCCCCCCCCTTTCCCAGCACAAGCATATGTGGGTCTACTTGGAAGTAACTCCCATTGTGCTCAATGAGGCTTGCTCCTAAAATGCAGGTGCATCTGGACTTTGAGGGGAAAGGAGAAAGAGGGGAGGGGGGGAAGCCTCTCTTATGGGTTGAACAGCCCCTGTCAGTCAGGTGACATTCACTCCAACCCCCACCCCCACCAGGAACTATGTTCTGTGAAGTGATTTTTACTGGTGCAGAGAACCTGTAGAGCCCTGCATGGACCAAAGTACAGCAAAGCTGATTCCTTTTTAAAAAATCCAGTACACCTCCATCCATTTCTCCTTCCATTGTTGTGGAAACACAGCCTGGGTTTCAGTCAGAACCAGCCAGAATGCTAAAGGAGCTATCCAAGGTGCTAAGCCTAGCTCGGGGATAGGGTTCAGCATCTTGCATAGCTCCTTTAGAGTTTGTTTATTATTTATTTATTTATTTATTGCATTTATATCCCACCTTTTTTTCCTCTTGCAAGGAACCCAAGGCGGCTTATATTATCCTCCTCCTCCTCTCCATTTTATCCTCACAACAACAACCCTGTGAGGTAGGTTGGGCTGAGAGTCTGTCACTGGCCCAAAGTCACCCAGTAAGCTTCCACGGCCGAGTGGGGACTAGAACCTGGATCTCCCAGCTCCCAGTCCAACACTCTCACCACTACACCACACTGGCTCTCACTAGAGTTGTCACTGGTTCTGACTGAAACCCAGAATGGATTCATTGCCCCTGCTGAAATTGGAGCCACCTGTCTGACTTGGTATAAAGCAGCTTCCTGTGTAGCCTAAATGGGTAAGTATATTTAATCCTGTGTATAGAGAGAAGGGTGTGGGCCGGAGTGGGGCGGGGCGGGGGATTGTGTGTGTGTGTGTGTGTGTGTGTGCATGTGTTTAGGCCAACCACCTGCTTACTTGATCCTTGCCCATCTTGGCTCATTATGAGCTGCAGAGAGAGACTGGGTGAGGGGATCAAGGCGGTGGTGAACACCTCCCTTGAGGAGGGAGTGATGCCATCAGCCCTCAAGGAGGCAGTGATAAGACCGCTCTTAAAGAAGCCCTCCTTGGATCCTCAAGTTCTGAACAACTTTCGCCCAGTCTCAAATCTGCCATTTTTGGGCAAGGTGATTGAGCGGGTGGTGGCGGTGCAGTTGAAGGCACACTTGGAAGAAACAGATTATCTAGACCCATTTCAGTCGGGCTTCAGGCCTGGGCATGGGACAGAAACAGCCTTGGTCGCCTTGGTGGATGATATGAGGAGGGCTCTGGATAGGGGTGAATGCTCCTTCCTTGTTCTCCTCGACCTCTCAGCGGCTTTTGATACCGTTGACCACGGTATCCTCCTGGACCGCCTGGAGGGGTTGGGCATTGGAAACACTGTATTGCGGTGGTTCCAGTCCTTCCTCTCTGGCAGGTACCAGAGGGTAGCACTGGGAGAGGAGGTTTCGGACCCGTGGCCACTTACTTGTGGGGTGCCACAGGGTTCCATCCTCTCCCCGATGCTATTTAACATCTATGTGAAGCCACTGGGGGCTATCATCAGGAGGTTTGGGGTGCAGTGTCATCAATATGCGGATGACACTCAGCTCTACCTCTCATTCAAATCTTCACCAAGGTTGGCCGTAGAATCCCTGTCCAAATGTCTGGAGACAGTGAGTGGCTGGATGGGGAGGAATAAGCTGAAGCTGAACCCTGACAAGACCGAGGTACTTTTGGTGGGAGACAAGAGGAGGCTGCGGGATGTTGACCTGGTGTTGAATGGGGTACAGCTACCCTTGAAAGACCAGGTCCGCAGCCTGGGGGTCATTTTGGACTCCCAGCTGTCCATGGAGGCTCAGGTGTCAGCTGTGAGCCGGACAGCGCTGTATCAACTCCATCTGATACGGCGGCTGCGCCCCTACCTTCCCGACCATCTGCTCCCATCGGTAGTACATGCCCTGGTCTCCTCTCGTTTAGACTACTGTAATGCGCTCTACGTGGGGTTACCCTTGAAGATGGTTCGGAAACTGCAGCTGGTACAGAACGCGGCGGCTCGCCTGATTAAAGGCAGCCGCCGGCGAGATCACATCACTCCAGTGCTGAAGGAGTTGCACTGGTTACCAGTTGTTTTCCGGGCCAAATTCAAGGTGTTGGTTTTGACCTTTAAAACCCTATATGGTTCCGGCCCAGCCTATCTTAAGGAGCGCCTCCAGCAACACCAGACAGGCCGCTTAACAAGATCAGCCTCGGATGGCCTTCTCTCTGTCCCATCAGCCAGGACAGCTAGACTGGTGGGGACGAGGGAGAGGGCCTTCTCTGTGGTGGCCCCCACTCTGTGGAACTCCCTCCCTAGGGAACTCCGTCATGCCCCCTCTTTAATGAGCTTCCGTCGTGCATTAAAAACGTGGTTGTTCAGGCAGGCATTTGGGGTGGGTTAGGGTATTTTTTTAAAAAATATTTATGGTAAAATTTTATTGTTTTAAATTGTTTATGGTGGGTTGTACATCGCCCAGAGTGGCTGGGTGACCAGTCAGATGGGCGATTAATAAATTTAATAAATAAATAAATAAATAAATAAAACTAGTAAGGTCCAAAGATCAAGCAATGCAAGGAACAGTTGTAGCCGTATCTCAGCACTATGGACAGCACAAATGAATATAGAATCCAATCAAATGAACACAAGAACCAAAATGTGTTGGTGTGATCCATTCCCAGCTTGCATCTGTCGGTGAGAAATAGGTGGGAAGATCAGCAGGGTAATTGTCCCTGAAAAGGGACAAGTAATTTTTATAGCGAGTTAGAAATTCTCAGGTGTGATGAAGATCAGGTTTCACAGATTTTGTGATGCTTCCCCCCCCCCTTTCTAAATGGTTGAAATGCCTTTCCTAAGGCTTAGTTGCGCTAGGGATGTACGAAAGTCACTTACCTTTTTGCAGGTGTGATTTGCGGTGGGGGGGGAGGCGCTCTGTCCCTTCCCCTGGAATCCTCCCTGGCCGGCTCTGCTCCGCGGTGGCTCCACGGAGCCGCCAGCCAGGGCTGTCCGCAGCCAGAGTTCCAGCTGCAGCCGGGCTGCTGCGGACGCAAATGTGTGGCTGCCTTTACCGTTTGTGTAGCTGCCTTTACCGTGATAGGCTACGTAAATACTTACGTAGCCTATCATGAAAAGAGCAGCGGCGCAAATGCTGTAGCGGCCGCCATTTGCGTTCCTGTTCTTTGCTGTAATACGCTATGTAAATACTTACGTAGCCTATCACGGCAGCCTGGCAGGACACAAATGGTGGCTGCAGCAGCCGGCCGAAAGACCAGCTGCCACTGCTGGAGCAGCCGCTGCCGCCGCCCCAGGTAAGTTTCGTTCTGGGGGGATTCCGCAGGGTGGCGGGGGTGGGAGGCCATTCTGCCATGGGTTTCAGGGGGCTGAATGCCAGTGCATTCGGCCTCACTGAAATCCGTGGCGGAATTCTCTGCCATCCCTAATTGCTGCTGGCAGCAAGAGGTTTGTGCTGGCATTCTTGGCCTCACCCCTTTGCCTTTGCTGCACCCCCTTTTGCCTTTAGCCCCACCCACCATGGGAGTGTAGCCCCCAAGACCTTCTCTGAAATTGAATTTGGCCCCCGGGAAAGGCTAGCCCTGCAGTGGTGCCCCTGACATCCACACGTCATTGTTGTTGTTGCTATAGCCAAAGCTCTCTGGGCAGTTTACAAAGATTAAAAACATTAAAAATACAGTATATAGAAGTTAAAAGCCATTTTAAGTGGGGATGTCTGAAGAAGAACTGCAATGGGTGAGCCGTGGAGCTGAGCCAAAGCATCTTAGAGAACCTTTTTTCTGAGAACATTTCTGAGATTTTTCTGTTACTTATCAACCGCCGCCACCCCCAGAAAAAGAAGACCACTTTGCAGATTTTTCTCTGTGACGGCTGCCATCCCCCCCCCGCCCCCCCATGCAGACAATACCCTGGAACAACACTAGATCTGAGGCACTGTGGAGGATGCAAAGGGTGGCCAGGCCGCTCTTGCTACTTGCAGCAGCAGCAGCAAAAACAAACGAACGAACAAACGAAAAAAAATTAGGAAACAAGAGCTGTGTTACAGTAATGGTGAGCCCCATCCCTGAGAAACTGTTGGAGAATTTCTCATCCCCTTTGAGGGATTTGGTGAAATGGTTCCCACATTTTTGGGGGCTGGCTCCCCACAGTCTCTTTGCACTTGTGCAGCAGGACATCTACTTGCACAGTGAGGGGCCAGTGGCTCAGTGGTAGAGCAGCTGCTTTGCATGCAGAAGGTCCCGGGTTCAATCCCCGTCATCTCCGGGAGGGAAGGGCTGGGAAAAACCCTGCCTGAAACCCTGGAGAACCGCTGCCAGTCAGTGTTGACAGTACTGGGCTAGATGGACCCAGGGTCTGATTCAACATAAGGCGTCTTCCTATGTTCTAATTTCTTTTCTAATTGGATGCCGCTGTTTTCTCCGAAAGAGGAGAGGTACAGGGATGCAGAGCTATTCCATCTAGGGATGTTAGAGAATTCCGCCATGGACTAAAGATTCTAAAGAATCCGCCCCCCCAGAGTCCAATGTGGAACGGGGCAATCCCCCACCACCACCCCGCAAAATTTCCCCAGGATGGACCCTACCTTTTGTCGGCCTTCCGGTCCATCCGCTGTCCTGATCTGCGGCTGCGAATGGTGGCCCCAGTCTGTGGCCGCCATTTCCCTCCTTATGTTAGCCGTGATAGGCTATGTAAGTATTTACGTAGCCTATCACAGCAAAGAGCAGAGATGCAAATAGCGTCCGCTATGCCATTTGTGTCCCTGCATTAGCTGTGATAGGCTACGTATATATTTACATAGCCTATCACGAAAACAGCAGGGACGCAAATGGCGTAGCGGGTGCCATTTGTGTCCCTGCTCTTTGCCATGACAGACTACGTAAATATATACATAGCCTATCACAGCTAATGCAAGGATGCAAATGGCGGCTGCTACAGTGGCCGCCATTTGTCTACGCAGCCCAGCAGCGGACAGAGGTCCAGCTGCGGGTGGCCCTGGCCAGCAGCTCTGTGGACTCGCCGTGGAGCGGAGCTGGCCGGGGAGGATTCCAGGGGGAAGGACGGATCATCTCCCCCCCCACCGCAGACATCCCGGACAGAATGGGGTGAGTAATCCGTACACCCCTAATTCCATCCTATGGAACACAACATTTTTGAGGGATACTGACTATAAGATCACAGTTTAAAGAGCAGTTGAGATTGAGAAACTATGTCTGGCATCCAGGCAGAAGATAAAGGTGTGGCATTTCATTTCTTCTTTGACTTGAATCCATGTTTAAGTGAATCAGACGAGCCTCATTATGTTAGCTATCAATAACCTAGGGATGTACGAAAGTCACTTACCTTTTCGCAGGGGTGATTTGCGGTGGGGGGGAGGCGCTTCGCTTCTCCCCCCGAAGTTCAGGCAAGGGGGGGGCGCCCCGCCTCGCCCGGCCGAAATTCAGGCCGGGGAGAAGTGCCCCGTCTCCCCGGCCGTGAAAGAAAAAGTAAAAAACAAACAAACAAACAAAACCCCGTGATAGGCTACGTAACGATTAACGTAGCCTATCACGGCTAGAGTTCCAAAGTCAGCCGTGATAGGCTACGTTAATCATCACGTAGCCTATCACGGGTGACTTTGGAAAGAAAAAAAAGAGCGCGTACGCAAATGGCGGCGGCCCATGCGCGCCGCCATTTGCGTTCCTTATTTTGGCACATCTAGTCTACGTAAAGATTTACGTAGACTACGGCGAAAATAAGGGCAACGCAAATAGCGTTCCCTTATTTTCGCCGTAGTCTACGTAAATCTTTACGTAGACTAGACGTGCCAAAATAAGGAACGCAAATGGCGGCGCCCATGGACCGCCGCCATTTGCGTACGCGCTTCCCCCCCCCCAAAGTCACCCATGATAGGCTATGTGATGATTAACATAGCCTATCACGGCTGACTTTGGAAATCTAGCCGTGATAGGCTACGTAAATCGTCACGTAGCCTATCACGGGTGTTTTTTTTTTTACTTATTTTTTATTTTGTAATGGCGGCGGCGGCAGCCGGTCAGGAGACCGGCCGCCGCCCCCGCCCCCGACGAACCGCCGCCGGGACCCGCCACTGAGAGGGACATTCGCTGAAGGTAAGTCCCATCCCGGGGGGGGGGGGCGGCGGAGAATTTTCCGAACACTTTCGGGGGGCCGAATGCCTCAGCGCTCGGCCTCCCGAAGATTCGGGGAGAAATTCTCCGCCATCCCTACAATAACCTGGTGCTAGTTTATGTAAGCATGAAGGAGTCCTGGAAATCGGACACAATTAGGTAGGAGACACCACCAGACACCAGAATTGCAAGACCCAATGGACCGGGTTAATATTCCATATATGGCACCAAAGTCTAGCCTTATGCGTATTTTATTTTTTAATATTTCATAGGGAGGGGCCATAGCTCAGTGGCAGAGCCCCTGCTTTGCATGCAAGGGATCCCAGGTTCAATCCCCGGCATCTCCAGCTAGGGCTGGAAAAACTCCTGCCCGAAACCCTGGAGAGCCGCTGCTGCCAGTCAGTTCAGTGCTGACAATACTGGGCTAGATGGATCAAAGGTCTGACTCAGTATAGGACACCTTCCTATGTTCCTATAATTTCCCTATCTTCTCCTCCCCCTCTAAAGCTTCCCCATGCCCCTAATATGCTCCAGAGGGCCTGCCAACCCTCTAGAGCAGATTTGAGGGGCGTGCATGGGGCTGCAGGGGGAGGCGGAAATCCTTTCCACCAGCAGTTCCCTCCCACCAGTGGGATGACACAACCGGATGCAACCTTTTGTGTGAAGGAAAGGTGGAGAATTTTGAGAGGCCATTTTGTGCTCAGCTCTAATAAGCAGGTGCTTGGACACAGGGATCCTCTTTTGGGCATCTGAACTCAGTGTGCAGGTGTGTGTGTGTGTGTGTGTATGACAGGTAGCCCAGCCAAACAATGTTAGGGTGGAGCCAGTAGCACAGGTGTTTTGCACAATGCCGGGGAAGGGCTATCAATGTGGCAGCACTCATATTTTGACATATGAGTTCCCTACATACGAACGCAGACATGAACAGGGCTTCTCACTTAGTCTAACCTACTACCCTGGGTTTCTGTCTGGACAATATTCGAGTGGGGTAGGGGGCAGCATTCCTTGGGGGAATGGTGGGATAAAGAAGTGTAATAACTACATAAAACAGTGACAGTAACTTGGGGTGAAATAAGCATATATACACAAAAGAAAGTAAAAATATCTGTGGCCATCTTAGCCAGAAGTGGTGCATGCCATTGTAGGGTAGATACTTTAACATTGCCGGAAAAGAGGAGGTGCCTCACCCTAAAAAAAAGAGGACAACAATTTGCATACATTTTTAGATTGTAAGCCTGTGGGCAGGGACTGTCTTCTTTGTTCATTGATTGTAAGCTGCTGCAGGAGCCTTTTTTGGCTGAGGAGCAGGATAAAAATACAATAAATAAAATTGTCATATGCTAATTTATATGTCTAGATGCACATGTAGGCATAATTACAATAATTTGAATATAAACAGAATACATCTCACCATAGTGGGGAAGACTGTGGCCAGGTGATCTCCTGTGGCCTGCTGTTCAGTCAGCTGTCCAGGTGCTCGCTGTGGATGGGCAACTTCAAGGCCCCTAAACCCCCTCCCTTCTTGTGGTATCTATAAACAGGCTTTAGGCTGGATAGTCCTTCAAATAGAGGACACCTTCAATTGCAGGACTGTCCTCTGACAGCCCTTCCAATGGAGGACTGTCCTCTGTGAAGAAGGACACATGGTCTGCTCTAACCTCAGGGCTCTACCACTTCATTTTGCTTCATGTATAGACCAGGTCTATGACCTCATAAATGCAACGTAAAATGTTCTTAGTCGTAGTTGTCCACTCTTGTTACATGGGTGTTTCTGGAAAACATCTTCAAATCTTTGCTTGGTGTTTTGCTGTCCTCCACCCCCAACCCTACCATATGTGCAATAAACTTCCAGTGATAAGCACTTTATTTTACTGGAGATATTTCAATTGCTATACATTTAAACTGTGTTCGCATTGGGAGTTACAGATCTGAATTTCAAGGAAAGACAGCCCTCCCCCCACCCCACTAAAATGTTTCTAATATAAAGTTGTACATTTCAGTCTTGGTTTTTACCAAATTCAAACTGGATGGAAGAATATTTTATAATAGACTGAGAAGGCAATATAAAATTAACTAAAGCTGGAGCTGGTGCCTTAAAAATATTTGGCAGAATTCCCTGGAAAGCCACATTTGAACATTTTTTAATATATATTACAAGGCAGACAAGAATAATTATCTTCTCTTGAAGTTCTCCGAGTGAGAGAAGTATATCGTTCATGCCTTTTGAAAGAAAACAACATAGTCTGCCAAATAAGCATGTTGGGGAATTTGCTGCTTTTTCCTTCTTTCTCCCAGTTTGATGGCTTCATGTTAGCAATGAAGAATACAACAAAGGCAAAGCAGATTTGACTTGCCAAAAGCCAAGGTGGGTATTGCTTGATGGGAATGTCTAAGCACATATTTCTAGTAAAAGGGCTACACTTTTCTTTTCTCTTAATTTGGCCCCATGCCATCATGTTCCTTCGAGGGGATGTTATCTGAGAGTTTATCTCATAGATTTCAACAGAAAGGAAAGCAAGGTCTGCCGTCGTGGGGTCAGTGTTGATGACAGGATCAGTCTGCAGCAAACATATATTATGGGATAATCCCATAATCACTATTTTGCTGCATATTTGCTGCATGGTTAATAAATACAGATAGCCAAAATCTTTCCAGTTTCCACTCCTTCCATTTGCCTTGGCCAAGACTGAAAAAGATGAGCCTGCAAGCAAAGAACATGGGCAGGAAGGAAATGGAATAGAAGAAGATATGGGTGGAACAAAAGTTATTTATTCCATTTGCTTTCCAAGTACATCAGGGTAGGGTCCATGGCTTATCCCATTTCAAATACATCATCTGTGTACCCATGAAGGTGTGGAGATTAAACCTCTGCACAGGGTTTAGATGAGCCTCTTCCGTGCTGGTGCCCTCCAGAAGTTTTGGACTTAAGCTCCAGCCAGCATAGCCAATGGTCAGGAATGCTGGGAGTTGTCATCCATAAGATCTGGAGGGCATCAGGTTTGGGAAGGGTGGTTTAGACTGACCAAGAGCTTTAAGGCTGACAGGAGATTCAAACCCAGGTCTTTCAGGTCTATCTCCAACTCTCTATCCACTGTGCCACACTGGCTTTGGCAGCAAATATTAGGTACCACCTGCAATAGAGGCAAGCAAGGCAAGGCTGATGGAGAAACTGGGGAAGGGGACAGAGAAGTTGGGGGATCCAGAACCCATTTCAGGTATTCAGGATCTGTATTCAATCAATGTGTGAGGAGGAAAGGTGCTCTAGCCCCACACCCTTCTTGCATATGTCCGTTGCCCTGTACATGTGTAGAAGCTCTCCATGTGGTCCAGGAAGCTCAGTGTATGAGGAAGGGGTCAGGGCCAGAGTGCTCCCTATCTTACATGTTGATTGAATACAGTTCCCGAAAACCCGAATAGGGCTAGTGGAAAGTGAATACAGACAGAGTAGATCAGGGGCTGGCAACTTGTGGCCCTCCAGATGTTTTGGCCTACAACTTCCATGATCCCCCCACCTAGCTATGCTGGCTAGGGCTAATGGGAGTTGTAGGCCAAAAGATCTGCAGGTCTACACCGCCTCTGGTGTAGGCATTTCTCAGGTACAGAGGAACTCTTTGTGCCGTCCCATTTCCAAACAGCAATTATTATTTCTCAGCATTTCAAGGCCTGGAGACCCACGGAGCCCAAGACATGGGCTTGCCTGTAACTCCACAACTGTAAGAGCCAGCATTATTTATTATTTATTGATTTTAAACATTTTTACTCTGTTCTTCAGCTGACAAGACTCCCAGAGCAGCTTGCCTGAGGTTAATAAGAACAATAAGATGTCATTAAAACAGTAGACCGTGGATGTCCACTGCTCCTCCTCCCTAGAGGGCAGTTGAGTCTAATGGGCTCTGTGAGGGAAGGAGGGACCGAGTCCCAACCTGCTGAAGCAGCAGCAGGAGTAGAAAGTGATGATGGGAGTTCACCTCACTGGCTTCTTCTTCCTCTCCTACCCACAGGGCCACTGGTTCGTATGGCCTCTAATATTATAATGACATTCTATTATTATTTTTAAATTGGAAGTATGTTTACCTTGCTCTTCAGCCAAAAAGGTTTCCAGAGGAACTTACAGTTAAATAAAAACAAGGCAATCCTTGCTCTTCGGCTTACAGTGTAAAACACAAAAGAAAAAGGAGATGGGGAGGGAACAGAGCACACACGTGCTGCCACCACCAGCCATTGCCACCACTGTGCCCTCACTGCCGCTGTGTCTGTCTCCTACTCCTGCCCCCCACTGTGGCTCCCTTCCTTCTTCCCCCTTGCCCACCACTGCATCTGCCTCCCTCCCCCTGCCAGCCAACACATCTGCCTCCCTCCCTCCTCCCCATGCCAGCCTGCCACTGCCACTACCATCAGGCTCCCCCCCCCCCGCCACCAGCAATGCTGCCGCCCACCACCACCGTGTACATCTCCCTCCCTGCCCTGCCATGTCTGTCTCTCCCCCTGCGCTCCTATACTGTGGGCGATCACCAGGGACATCCCTCCCACAATACCTGGCTCTGAGGAAGGACCCCTCGGAGGTAGGACTTTTCTGTGGAAGGACCCCTCAGAGCCTCTGAAGAGCTGTGCCTTCTGCTTTTCTGGCTGATGCGGCTCTTCAGAGAGCTCGTCTGCTGCTCGCTCTGAGAGGATCTGTAGAGCAATTGGTGACAGCAATGGGGTAGGGAGGGGGGGAACATGTGGTGGTGGTAGCAAAGGGGTGGGTGGGCTAGTGGCACGTGGAGGTGGCAGGTCCTTGTGGTGGGTGAGGGATCATGCAATTTGCCACTTCTCCTGCTTTGCTGCCTGAGGTGGGGGTTTCATCCCATCTCATGAGAGGGTCAGCCATGAGAGGGAAAACAGGCAAACTCAGGCACCAATTCTTAGTTACAAATAAAGACCAGCTGGGATGAAAACACTTTAGGGTGAGGAGGAGCCAAAAGGAAATGACTTTCAGCATGTCAGATGGTACAGTCCAGCTTCCTTTCTCTCCCTCTGCTGTAGCCTGATGGAATGGGTGCTGCCTGGTGACAGTTGAGGGAAAGAGGAGTCCAACGGAGCTGCTCTCTCAGCAGAAGTGATGGTGATGGTGTGGCCCTGCTTTCTTTCTTCCCTCCAGTGCAGCCTGGTAAAATGGCTAATAAAGGGACATGATCCCCACCACCTTGGGTTCCATGTCTGGGCTAATATGGATCTGCCTGGGGCCAGTTGACATCAAGCTACCCCCACAGGCCCCAATGAAAGTAGATGAATAGTCTGACTCAATACAGGGCAGCTTCACATTGTATGCATGTTCACTATTGTATGATCGCTATTGCATGTCCACTATTGCACACTTATATTGTATGCATGTTCGTTATTGATACAGCCCACAATTATGGCAAATAAAATATATTCTTGCTGTACCATGTCTAACATTAAAAATGGGGATTTTTGTGGCCCTCCAGAAGTTTTGGCCTACAACTCGCATTATCCCCCACCTTTGGCTATGTTGGCTAGGGCTGACAGGAGTTGTAGGCTAAATCATCTGGAGGGCTATAAGCGGCCCACCCCTGTTCAAAAAAGATGATCTGCACAGCACAGCAATCCCCTATGCAGCAATGCTACTCTCCCATCAGACAAATCCCACTTCAGCCCTAAAACAACATTGTTTCCACCTGACTGTATGGAGAGACCCTAAGGTCTCATAAGAGTCTTCTCCAGCACCACAGTTCAAAAGCATCAGTTCTTCGGTGCTCAGCCTTCCTTATAGTCCAGCTCTCACAGCCATACAGTGGGCCCCTGCTGGGGTCTGGTCCCTTGGCAGGTGCCTGACCATGCCTACTTTTGATGCTGGCCCTGCTCTCGGACAGGTGATTGGCAGGAGGACTGGTGAACAAAGAAAGCTTCACACACATGCAACCCTAGGAGCTGGATTGGGGGAGGAATAAGGTGGAACCCTTGTTTGCTCAACTAGTTCCTCATCGGGCTAGGAGATACCATGTGCAAGCATGCACATGGCCCTTAGCTGGATCGAGACCAGTTGTCTGAATGTGGCCAAGTTGAAGCAGCCAAATGTTCCCCCATCTTCAAACTTGGTGCCATTTCAGCCACAGTAATTTTAATTATACAACAGAGGGGAGCGATGGAATACTCCCCACTTAACTTTTGGGAACTTGATCCTCCTTGTGGCAAAATAAATAGAATAAATACGCAATCCCCTATGCAGCAATGCTACTCTTCAGACAAATGCCACTTCAGCCCTAAAACAACATTGTTTCCACCTGACTGTATGGAGAGACCCTAAGGGTTTGCTTCTTTTATCATCTGATTAATAAATATTGAGAGCTGTAGCCAAAGTTGTTTTCTTCTGTCACTGAGTTCTGTGATTCTCGTTTTCCATCTTTTAGTTTGCACTGTTGACATTTTGCAATGCCATCTCTCCAGTCCACTAATGAGAAGTAAACTGTTCCCTTGATCCAGTCCAAAAGCTTGTTTATCCACCAAGGACATCGGCCCAAGCAAATGAGCTGACTTTCAGATAGTCATGCAGCTGGAGATTTGGCAAAGACACTGTAAGGTCGTTCTTGACAATCTGAAAGTGTTATCTGTTCTCCATGGACAATGGTTGAGCCCACAGCACATTTAGACAATTCATGATTGCCATTCAATTGCACGATCAACAATGGCATCAAATATGTACTGTCTCCACATGTTTACGCCGTTCTCTTGTTTTGGTTGCATTTAATGCTATGGGTGTATTCATAGAACTGAGTTTCCTTTGGTGGTTTACTGCTGGAGCTGCCACTGAAAATGCCCCAACTGGGCATTATATACAGTGTACAGCCCACTTCTGTGAAGTCTTGAACTGTACAATAGGACATCAGAATGGGATTAAAGGGTCACTCCTTCCTTGCAGTGATCTTTACTGGAAATATTATTGCTTCCTGTTATTTGTTGACATACGGCTGTTGTTATTTTAAATACGTTGTGAGCAGCCTTTGTTTTTAATGGAAAGGGCAGAAATGCAACTACTAAGTACATAAGAGCACACTCAACTTCTGCTGCTGCTACTACTGCCGCTTCTTACAATGACAGCTGCTTGAATCCCTTAGAGGGCTATTTGGAATTCCCCCAAATCAGCCTTGTCCCAACCTGGTGCCCTCCAGATGTTTGGGATCACAACTCCCAGAATTCCTGACCATTGGCCCTGCTGGTTGGAGCTGATGGGAGTTGAAGTCCAAAACATCTAGAGGGCACCAGGCTGGGGAAGGGTGCCCAAGATTCTGTTCCTTTTCACTGATAGATGCCCTTTCCCTCTGATTACCGAGCATGTTTTGGAGACACATATCCTTGGCACCAGCTGGGAAGTGGATTGAAATAAGAAAAATATGACAGGCCACAGATACAGGATTCCTTTCTGAGTTTATTTCTTTTTAAATTGTTCTTTGAGTGGTGCTAAATACAGAAGATACATGTGGCCCACAACTTCCTGCACTCCCAATATGATGATGTAGCGCAACAGAGGAAGTGACCTGGCTGGCAAAGGCAAGCTACCTCAACCAACAGAACCCCCTGGACTTGCAGCAGAAAGCCCACTGGGTGGACTGCACAGCCATACCCTGTCCCTGTTTGCCAAGCGTATGCACTGATTGGAGTTTTTACATGGAATCTGATGCACTGGAATATGATGGCCAGTCACCTAATTTAGGACTGGCGCTGGTCCAACTGGGCTTGTGTGCAGCAGGCAAGGCAGCTGCAGGTGGAGCTCTGTTTGAAAAGCAGTAATTAGAGATGGAGTCCCCTGGACTGCAAGGAGGTCAAATCAGTCCATCCTAAAGGAAATCAACCCTGAGTGCTCATTGGAAGGACAGATACTGAAGCTGAAGCTCCAATATTTTGGCCACCTAATGAGAAGCGAAAACTCCCTGGAAAAGACCCTGATGCTGGGAAGGATTGAAGGCGAAAGGAGAAGGGGACGGCAGAGGATGAGATGGCTAGACAGCATCACCGATGCAATGAATATGGACTTGAGCACACTCTGGGAGAGAGCGCAGGACAGGAAGGCCTGGCGTGCTATGGTCCATGGGGTCACAAAGAGTCGGACACGACTGAACGACTGAACAACAACAATTAGAGATGGGCACGCTTTCTAAAGCTCTCCTTGGATTCACTTTGAAACAATCGAGAGTTTTCTGGAGGGGTAAAAAACATGCGTGTGTCCGGGGGGGGGGGAGATAACTTTTCCAGGCCAATTTGAATGCCTGGAAAAATGGCCCACCCATCCCCAGCAGCTCTTGCCATCCCCAGCCCCTCCCCAAATCTATTACCCACCCCTCTTCACTTTCTTGGCAAGAAGCTGAGGTGAGAGGAGCAGCAATAGCATATGAAGACTGGGGTTTTTCCCCCTTCCCTCCCACCTTCTCCGTTGCCCCGACATGCTGGGTAGCAGCATACAGGAGAACTGCCTCTCCCATGGTCCCCTGGGCTAGGGATGGGTGAGAATTTCAGTTCAGTTCTGTTTCAATCAGAATTTACCAAAATCCACAAAGTTCTCCATATCTGGGACAAAAAGAAGTTGAGTTTAAAAACAAACAACCCAGAGAAAGCAGAACTGACAGTTTTTCACCATCCATGCCCAGGGCTTTGAGTGCTTCGCTTTGCAATGTCTGGGTTTGAATCCCTGTGTATTCACCCCTGTTGGGGTTGCCACCCCTTTTTTCCTGGCAAGCTCCTCATCCTTTCAGCTACATGGCAGGCTGGCGCAACATGGTCTTCTCCATGCTGGGAATAGCTGTACCTATTGAATTTGGCTGGTGCAGGTGGGTGAGAATTTCATTCAGTTTGTTTTTTTATCAGAATGTATCTAAATTCACAAGGCACTACATATCCGGGAGAGAAAGAACCTGAGATTTAAAAAAGTTCAGATGCGGGAGAAAGGGAAACAGAGTGATTTGCCCATCCCTACCTTGGGCTTTGGACCCCAGCATATTATTATCAGCACACTACGGATACAAGGAGGAACCGAGGAGACATGCCTCTCCCTGCATGCCCACCGTCCCTGCTCCTGCTGCCACCATTTCCCAGGGAAAGGAAAGGAAGTGGAGCGTTGTGTTTGGGGGGTGAGGTGCTAGCAGGGAGACATTTTGCGGACGGCGAAGGCTGGTGGGGAGCAGGAGGAGACAGGAATGTCCCTCAGGACCATATTTTGATCTGACCTGTAAAATAATTCAACAGCTTGAAAAGCTTGCCTCTCATTTGAGTTTTTTTTTTAACAAGCCCCCCTGTCCCCAGTTTTGTGTCCTAGCCTGGCTCTAGAGGACTTCACCAGCCTCTCTAGATTTGTGCTGATCAGCCGTCTGATGGGGAGAAAGGAAGGACTTAACCCAAACTCAGCCCCACTCCTGCCTCCAGGTTTTGGAGGGCCCTTGGGCAAGGGGCCCTCCATAGGCCACCCCCTCCCTCCGCGAGTCTACCTTCTCACGGCCACTGCCACCAGCTGCTATTGCTCCTCCCCCCTTCCTCATCATCGCTACCTCTTGCTTGCTTGACAGACAGCCAAGGAGCAAGCAGTCAGTGGCATGTCCTGCACCTCCTTCTCAATACCATGGTCATCTGGGTGAGAGCAAGAGACAGGTGAAAAAGAAGGGTGCGGTGGTGAAGAGGAGGAACATCTCCAGGGGGCTTTTGTCAGTGGGCCCCTGCTGGGGTCTGGTGCCTTGGCAGGTGCCTGACCATGCCTACTTTTGATGCTGGCCCTGCTCTCGGACAGGTGATTGGCAGGAGGACTGGTGAACAAAGAAAGCTTCACACACACGCAACCCTAGGAGCTGGATTGGGGGAGGAATGAGGTGGAACCCTTGTTTGCTCAACTAGTTCCTCATTTGGCTAGGAGATACCATGTGCAAGCATGCACATGGCCCTTAGCTGGATCGAGACCAGTTGTCTGAATGTGGCCAAGTTGAAGCAGCCAAATGTTCCCCCCTCTTCAAACTTGGTGTCATTTCAGCCGCAATAATTTTAATTATACATCAGAGGGGAGCGATGGAATACTCCCCACTTAACTTTTGGGAATTTGATCCTCCTTGTGGCAAAATAAATAGAATAAATACGCCAGTCTATTAACATAATTCATTCTTAAACTATATGAAATAATATGAAGCTGCCTTGAAGAGGTGTATATCTCTCTGCTGGAGGCTCCCCCCCCCCCGCTCTCTCCTTTGATACTGGTTTGTAGGGGGACACTGGAAGGGAGAAGGACCAATTAGACACCCAGTCTTTTGCCCCTCTTCTTGCTGGGAAATCAGAGATTCCACTGCCATCCCAGAACCTATGAGCACTAGAGCTGTGGTGGTGCCACTAGGTCGGCTACTGTAAAAAAAAAAAAAAAAAAGTATGTTGGGTTTTCTTTTTAAATATGACAAATCAGGCTGGAAAAGCAGGGCGTTCTGAAATATAAACTAGATGAAAACAAGCTACAATGAAAGTGAAAAAAAATCAGCGTGTCATTTTACAGTCAATGGAAAATTAGGACCAGATGAAACTTCAGAGGCCCCGGGCATTCAAGCTGCCAGAGTGGGTCAGTCCTTTGTGAAACCAGAATTGCTCTGCATTTCCTTGGTGTAAGCAATATCCCTTTTGTTTGTACACAAGCATAATCTGGTGGGGTGGGGAGGAGAAAGGCAAAGAATCAGATTGTTCTGGTGTTTTTATTTGCACAAACATTTTACCCCCAAAGTGCCTCCAAGGAAGGATTTGCCTGCTATTTATAATGCCAAGAGACCTTGCAAAGCAAAAACTGTACGTCAAAAAAAGCATCGTGGTTGTTCGGCAAGCCCAGCTTTATACAGGAGGCAAATCCATTTGACATGGGGAAGACATTCTGTTGCATGCCTTTGTTTTGCAACATCCCGCTGCCAATGCAGGGCAGTGTGTTTTTCTGTTAGGCTTGTCACATGTGCGTTCTGTGAGTCCATGATTCCCCATGTAAGCCCCCAAACAGGTATTCGTCACAGCACTTGGTATACTGGGAACCTCAACTTTTATTTTAAAGTACATCAAGTTTCTGGTCAACATGTCTTCTTAGAGCTGGTTGGAAAGGTGTATGCAGTGTCTTCTGCTCAGAGGATCAGGTGGGAAGGGCTTCTTTAATTGACCCCACTCATATTGCTTCCAGCATTCAAACACATGCTACCCTGTGAGATCTTGCTACAGGGCTTCCATACTGCTAGCGGTATGCTTGAATGGGGGCAAATGCACCTGAATGGCGGTATTTGCCTTTAAAGACTGTGGAAACTTCAGTTGATGCAGAACATAGCCCCCTGGATACTGTTTGGGACTGGCTTATGTCATACTGATATTGTGTCAGCTGCCAGTGTGTTTCCAAGCCCAATTTAAAATGTGGGTTTTGACCTTTAAAACCTTAAATGGCTTGGGCCCAAGTTACTCAAAGGACCACCTTTACTTGTACCAGCCTGTCTGCACCCTGAGATCATCTACCGAGACTCTTCTCACTTATCTGCTTCCAAAGGTTGTTAGGTTGGTGAGTATAAGGGAGAGGGCCTTCATGGTAGTGGCCCCATACCTCTGGAATGAATTTTGATCAGAGGTTGGTTGGGGCCTTTCTTTGCAGATTGTAAGGAATGCTCTGAAGAACCACGTTTTCATTGGCCTTTTCTTAATTTGTTTTGGGCTGATGGTTTTTATCAGTAATTATTGTTTCTCTTGAATTTTATAATTTTTATTATGTCTTTTATCTTGTACACCACCTTGGGTGGATTCCACCCTTAAAGGCAGCCTAAAAATAAATTAAATAATGTTAAACAAAGGTTGCCTGCTGACATGGGGGACCTTAGACAGCTCCAGGCCAGAGGCCCTCTTAAACCTGGAGACAGCCTCAATCTAAGGTCACTTTTACCCTTTGGCATCGCCGAATGCTTCTGGCTTCTGAAAGTGATCTTTCCAGATCTGACAACTGTCAGGAAAGCACACCATTTTGCCTGGCAAGCAAGAAGTTTTTCCTTGCTCCGGGGCTCATTTATTGGCATTTCATAATCAGAACAAGCAACCAAAGAAAACTATGCTTCCTACAAGGCCAAACAGACATGATGCCTGGTGTTAAAACAACTGAGAAGGGAGTCACTCTTTCTCTCATGGTTTACCTCTTCTCCTGACTCAGCTCTGGAAGGTTTGAAATATTATCCCACCCTGACCCAGCTGTAGCCAAGGGAGCCTAACAACAGAACAGAGGCAAAGGTTTTGACAAATATAGAACTTCCATTGGAGTTTTTCCACTTCCACATTGAAACAGATTTGGAGTATGGCTGGATTTTGGTTTTATGTTTCAGTCGCCATATTCAGCCAAATCTAGGCAGCAGCTTTGGCTTTTATTTTGTGCCACAACAGGAGGATGGACAAATCTGTCACTTTCGGTTTCTCTCAGTTTCTCATTTTTCCAGTCTTAAGTTTGGTTCGTTGCATTTTTGCATCAGTTTGAGAATTTTTTAAAAACACATTTGCATGACAATATGTACATATCTTCATATACACGGATGCACACGTGTAGGCATTTTTGCCTAACATATGCATATTTAGATTGGAGAACTGCATTGCAACACTAGAAGAAGTGACGTTTTGAACCGTTTCAGTTCATGAATTGGTTTGAAAGTAAGTTTAGATTACTTTCAAATTGGTTCGAAAGTAAGCAAAATTCAGTAAGTTCATATTAAAATGTGAACTGAACAAATGGCTCCTCCACCCCTACATAACACCCACTGAGGAAATTGCATATGGAAAGGGGATGCTCATACAAGTTTGACTTTCATTTGTATCCATCCACTGAACCGGGTCACTAGGTCAAAATTTGCGCTGCCTCATGGATCCCTGGCCTTCCCAGTAATGCTGAACCAAGTTTTTGTGGGGTTTCATTCTCAGCATGAAAGTTACCCCTGTTTTGGTCCAGCGCTGTTTTCCATGCCATATTTACTAGGAAGAGTGGGCTGTTTTGAAGTAGTGCTATATGCACAAGGGATATGCTTCTGGTGTGTGAAATGCCTGTATTACACTGAACTAGTGCTGAGCTGAAAATATCATCCCACTTGTGCTGTTCACTTTGTATGAATTACATGATTTATTTCCTGAGAATTGTCCCTAATTTTACAGGCATGTGTAGGGCCCCAAATCAGTTATCCCTTTCTCTCTACAACATAAATGAATAATAGCTCCTATCAAGGAGATAACTGATTTGGGACCTCACACATACCTGTAAAATTAGGGACAATTCTCAATAAATAAATCCCAGGCCAGAGGCCTTCTCCTCTGTGTGGCATTTCTCCTGCTGCTGGCTGGGCTGACTGACGTATCTTGCCCCCCAGCCCCAAGGTGATGACACGGAAGCAGCTTCAGCAGGGTTACATTTGCCGCCTGCAAAAGTCAGGCAGCATTTTTGGCCATAATCACAGTAGAAACATTTTGTGTGCGTGTGTGTGTCTGCCTACAGTGACAATAATGATGGCGGCAGCAGTGACTTTTAATCTGGTTTCTTAACTAGCAGTTCTGTCACCAATTGTCTTTACCTCAGTGCCTCTTTTAAATGATGTGACATCAAGATGTGGTGTCATTCCAGAGGCACTGGGGGCTGGGTGGGGGGGGAGGTGGTGCCTCCAACTGTCTAGTCTCTTATGGCTGCAAAGATATAATTGGGAGAATGTCAGCAATTTCTGATGTGAAGGCTGAAGCCAGAAAGGGCTCAATATGAATTCAAATATTGGCTTTGCCCTAATTTCCATAATTACTGCAGATTGCAAGGTTCAGCTTTTCTTGGGATAGATGTTGGATTAGAAGAAGTTTGATTATTTCTTTTTTCAGTCCAGAGTATGCAAAACCATGATGTTAAGTCTCGTTATCGTACAGCAAGGATACAAAATGTGCAGCCCATGGGCCACAGCTGCCCCCCAAGTCTTCTCCGGTGGTCCCCAGACCCCCAGCATCTACTGCCACTAAAGAAAGGAAGGAAAGGGAAAAGAATGCTCTAGCAACAGTTTCTATGGTTTCTGCCATAGAGACTTCATTCCTAGAGTGTTCCTGGAGTGTTCTAGGAAGCCGTGTTGAGGGTTCCTGCCAGCTTCCTAGGATGCTCTGGGTCACTCTCTTTAGAATATTAGAAATTTAGAACCAATAGCTGGACAGAACTGGCCTGACAGAAATTGCTTTAAGCTTGGTGTTGGGGTTTGACTGAGGGTTTCATCCTTTTTCTCTCACTTTCAGGACTAAAATCTGAAAGTTGCCGGGGGGGGGGGGGGATAATGGCAGGCAGGCAGGCTGGTTTTTTTTTTTTTTTAGCATGCTTTGAGATAATTTGCTATTAGATCCACCTCCCTCGATGTCTCCCAGACTCTACCCTTGTGGTACCATGCACATCCAGGCTTGTTCCCTTGATTGGCTACATGCCATCCCCTGCCTCTACCACATGCCACTAAGTTCCACCCCACCCCTGGGCCCTTTCCCCTTTCTTCAAGGTACTACCCCTTAATTCCAAGGCTCCACCCCCTGTGGGTCAGTTTCTGAGTCTCAGGAGATCTGGCAAACCCTCCTTTAGGCATTTCATTCCATTGCAGCAGGACATAGTGACAACTACATGTTTCACACAGAAATCCAATGCCAGCATACTTTATGCAAAAGTATCGTGTGTGTGTGTGTGTGTGTGTGTGTGTGTGAAAGGGAATTATTTTGTATTTGTTGCAAAAAAGTAAAGCTCCCTTTGTATTTATATACAAGTTTTATGTATAGCTTTAATTTTTAATTTTTAAGAAAAGCAATAATAAAACAAAATAAAGTAATGAAAGCTATTTTCCTTTAACTGGATTCTGGAGAGGCTGAATGTGGTTCTTCGAAAAGAAAACAAAAAGAGTTTGGCGAAGCACAGTTGCCCAAAATCTCCAGGAGACTGCACTCCATTAGATGATTAGACAATCTGTAATGATCACACACATAGATCTAAGGGATAGGAGGCACACAGCTGCAGTTTCACAACGCTAGTTGCATTTGCCATCTGTCTGTAAGCAAGCGATGTCTTGGCTCGGGAGTTTGCTTCTCATAGCAACTATTCCTTCTTCTCCTCATCACCTCTGTGCTGGGTTTTCTGAGAGGATTATTGCAACATTAAGAGAAATAAGCCTCCCTCCTGCCCTGTGTGTGCTCCATAAATAACGAGCAGATTATTAATGCAGAGACAATAATTCTGTGTGGGTTCTTCCCTTAAAACATCAGAACTACAGTCAGCCTGAAAACCAGAGAGATGCTGTGAAAACCAGTGTAATCTTGCCATCCGATATAGTGAAAAGGAGAAGAAAAAGGTTGATTTTCTTTTTTCCTTTCTAAAGAAATTTGGCTGGCTAATACAGTACTTTTAGAAGCTTGTAAACTTCCAGAAATGTAAGATGATTAATCATAGGCTCCTGCTTGGTCTCCTGTCTCTGCCTATGGGTCGCAGGAATGTGTGCTGATTTGGGTAAAAGGAGAAACTTGTGGTTTTCATTATAGGCTGTAAACATCCATGGCAGAAGGTCTCCAGAGGAGGCACATCTCTTCCTGTACACTTACTCTATAGAAATGTTAAGTTGTGGGATACACGGAGGCTAAATTTACAATGCCAAGCCATGTAGGAATGCCTAGGAAAGCGGATGTGTTCAGGGCTGAAGGTGTGTGGCTGTAGGAGAGGCTGTTGTTCAGTGGCAGCGCACATGCTTTGCATGCAGAAGGTCCCAGTTTGGCATCTCCAGTTTAAAAAGATCGCAGATGGAAGATGATGAGAAAGTTTTTGGGTGGAGTTCGGTGGCTATGTGCCCTACCTTACAGAGGACAGCAAGAACATAAGAAGAGTCCTGCTGGATCAGACCAAGGTCCACCTAGTCCAGCATTCTGTTCACACAGTGGCCAGCCAGCTGCCCATGGGAAACCCATCTGAGTGCAATAACACCCTCCCACCATTTTCCCCAGCAACTGGTTTGTACAGAGGCATCCTGCCTCTGATACTGGAGGTAGCATACAGCCATCAGGACTAGTAGCCATTGATAGCCTTCTCCTCCAGGAATTTGTCCAGCCCCCTTTTAAAGCCATCCAAATGGGTGGCCATCACTACATAGTGTCATAGCAAATTCCATAGATGCATTATGCTCTGTGTGAAGAAGCACTTGCTTTTCTCTGTCCTGAAGCGGCCACCAATCGGCTTCATGGCATGACCCTGGGTTCTAATATTATGAGAGAGAGAGAGAGAGAGAGAGAGAGAGGTCTCCCTATTCATTTTCTCTATCAGTCCTCTATTTTGAAGGGCTGGCAGAGGACAGTCCTCTATTTGAAGGTGTCCTCTATTTGATGGGCTGTCCAGTTCAAGTCTGGTTCAAAATCAAAGATCTACAGGAAGGGGGGGGGAACAGGGACCTTGAAGTAGCACCTGGACAGCAGACTGAGCAGGCACACAGGTAGAAATGGAGCGGGTATCCGGTTGGGGCTCGATGTACGGCAATTTCTCACTGGCTTGACCCTCAGACGCCAGTCCATGGATCCCCTTGCTTGCCTGGCTTGACATGTGCCGAGATGGGCAAGTGCATGGCTCCTGCTCCCTCACTGAGCCACCATTTTGCGTAAAAATAGCAGCTCAGCCTTTTTCGTAAATAACCATTTAGACAAATGGCGGCTGTAAAGCAGCCATTTATGCAACATTACAGGCATGAATGGTCCATTTACACCTGTAATGTTGTATAAATGGTTGCCTTATGGCAGCCATTTGTGTAAATGGTTATTTACGAAAAGGCCAAGCCACCATTTTTATGCAAAATGGGAGCTCGGCAAGGGAGAGGGCAGCCACGCGCTGCTTCCTGGGTGCCCGTGGACTGCCTCGGGGCTTGCTGAGCAGTGAGCAGTGTTGGGTGACCAGCGAGGGTCCAGCAAGCAGTGTGTGGGGCAAAAAATGGTAAGTATGCCCATCCCTACACACAGGTCACCAAGCCAGTCTTCTCCACTATGGTGAGGTGTACTATTTAAATAATGTTTATCACTTTTAAATTTTCAACTACACATATAATTTTTCTTATGCAAAATTTGCATATATAGCAAATTACTGTCCTCTTTTGGCCTCTTTTTTTTTTGGGGGGGGTGCATTTCCTCTCCTTTGGAGATGTGTAAGTGGCCACCCTAAAGGTGAGGCTTTGGAAACCCTGTGCTAGTTAGAATAAACAATGCTGGGCTAGATAGTAATGATCAGGCTCAAGTCAAGTCATTGTTCTGAACTGGCCAAAGAGCTTTGGCTATTGAGTGGAACAAACATGTACAAAATAAATAAAATAATATGTGCTGCTAACAAATTCATTGGTTTTCCTGGCTCCAGTTTATAGCTTTGCTTACATGACTAGCTCTGCTCAGCTCATGGTCACATGGCAAATCCCTTTCTTCTTCCGTGCCCCCTCTGTATTGGGTTGATGAATAATGTATCTCCAAAATTCCCATCAGGAGTTGGCAGAAGGTAGATTGGGATCTACTGGTAGGTCTCTAGGTGATTTGCAGTAGATCTGCAAGGATTTCTGGCTCCCCATTGTTTATAGCAACAACAAAAAGCCATTTTCTTTCTAAACCAGGCTGCTCTAATGAGGAAGGCTTGGGGGAAAAGCAGGAGTGGATTCATGCATGGAATGACCAGGAACCCCATACTGGCTCTAAAAACAAATTCCTGGGCAGAGCATGCGCTCAAAGGCAACCTGTTACTTAATGTTAAGGGTATATCCACTAGAAATGTTAGAGAATCTGTTTGGGGGGTGGAGTTTGACCAGTTTTCTTAGGCTTGGCTCCCCAGACTTCATTTCAGTTCCTGCTGCAGTGCTGACTCAATCAGCAGAGAATTGGGCCAGTTCATGTATTTTCCAGGAATGGTGCACATTGGGGGGGGGGCAGGGGAAAGGTTCTCCAATTTCTGCAAATTTCTGAGCAATTTGTGCAAATTATGCTGAATTTGTGCAAAATGGACAGCCAAATGTGTGCAAATTTGGCTGTAATTTGCCCAGATTGCTCAGAAATTTCCACAGATTGCAGAACCTCCCCAAAACAAATGCACAAAAAAGTTCCCGGCATTTGGGGAACAGCCTGAAGCTCGTCTCACAGAAGCAAAGCGGGTTGTACATGCCGTGGAAGTCTGTCGAGACAAAAAAGTACCGGATTGCGCAATGACAGACATCCCTAACATCTACCCTGCTAAGTCACTATTGAGGAGATCCCAAAAGCATGAAGTCTGCCTACCTCTGACCAACATGCACCAGATGCCATAATTAAGATGGAGACAAAGGGCTTTCTCTGGAGTGGCCACTTACACATTGCCAAAATAAGAGGAAATGCATCACCAAAAGAGAGTACATAGAGAGCACAGATTTGAAAAGTGCATATGTTAATGTATATGCATAGATTCAAATTTAGAAATTATTACTACCATTTAAATAGAAATACAGTACATCTCACCATAGTGGAGAAGGCTGTGAGGAGGTGACCTTTGTGCTTGCTCAGTCTGCTGCCCAGGTGTTGAGTGTTGATGGGCAACTTCAAGGCCTCTGCTTGCTCTCCCTTCTTATGGTTCTTTGTCATTAAACCAGACTTGTACTGGACAGCCCTTCAAATAAAGGCTGCCTTCAAGTAGAGGACCATCGTCTGACAGCCTTTCAAACAGGATGGTCCTTACTAAAATAGGAAATACGGCCACCCTAGCTTGCTCAGATATTTGGAACTCCTCCCTTTGAAGAGGCTCCATGGGCATGGCTCCATGTTTGGAGGGGTCCTGGGTAAAATGCCCACCTGGTAGTAGTGGGTGGCAGCAGTAGTGCTCTGAGTAGCACCAGGTGAGTGAGTCTTGCCGCCATATTAATTTCAAACAATATTGTGGAGTGATGCTATGCCAGGTGCATTGTGGGAGATTTAAATGGTGGTGTAGGACCCAGCTGTTCAGTGCTCCTCAAAGTGCCAGGCTGGAATAAGTTTTTATTTAAAAAAAAACAACATCAGCAGGGGCCCTCTATATTCACCACTGCAAACATTATTTCCAAGTATTGAAGTGCATAAGTGTATTGGCTGAAAAATCTGCGGTGCCTGTAACCCTGGGGCACATCTTGTCAGATGCGACTTCCTGCACATGGCAGTGTCTTCAGAGCCAGGTGGAGGAGTTTGCAAACACCTTAACTGATTCACAGGGAAGAGTTTTTCATGACTGCTTCTGTGGGGATCTCTTACCACCATGAGAGGAATACCTAAAAAAATTCTTACATTGTTAGTGGTTCTTATAAATGCATACCCTCATGTTGAAGCAGAGATGGACATGAGTGACTGTGGAATGTTAGTAGAAGAAAATTCAATGGGGAAAAAATATAAACTCCCCCACAGTATCACAGGAGGATAACTTGAAGGCCTTCTGCTCAAGTTCACTACATGAAGGAGACCTCTGGGCCTGGCCCTGCGCCCTTCCAAATGGATTAGTACAGAATTCTCCAACCTGGTGCCCTCCTAACATCCCCAGCCAACATGGCCATTGACTATGCTGGCTGGGGAAGACAGGCATTGCGGTCCAATGCACCTAGAGGACACCAGGTTGGGGGAAGCTATATTAGTGCATACTGCCCAGATTTCAGTGTGTGACAGGTACAGAGCAGGGCCAAACTAAGAATACGATACCACAGGTGCTTCTAGGATGAGCAAGACTTAAAAACAAAGATGTAAACTACACCCATATGACTCGAATAATTTGGTTCTGCAAATCCCATCCATGCAAAGGAAATTAAAAAGCCTTTGGTGACACATGCCAGTTCAACTTTAGGAAGATTCCATTTTGATCTCCATCTATAAGAGAGAACATAATCATGGCCGCAAAATCTCTCAGTGAAGCCCTCCTGATGATTACAATGAATGTAACTTTTTATCACTGATCAAGCCCATCTGGCGTCTCATGTTTAGCTGAGGGCATTTCTTTGAGAGAAAGCAGTGAAAATAAATGGGTAATAAATCTTGCTTCTTTATCCCTAAGGGGTTGGATCCAGGCATTGTCATGCATAGAGTACAGCAATTGCAATCAATGAGATCTACGTTAGTGATGACTAACTCGCCGCATTCACTTCAACAGATCTACTGTGAGCATGGCGAAGTCTGAATCCAACCCATTGAAAGCTTCATTGTGCCATCTGAGCTGGATCATAGGCGGGAGTTGGATGTTCTTACCATCCATGACAGTAGGAGTATACATGTAAACAGTGTAACTGATTCAGTGTCAACATTCAGTCTCTTTCTTCAGTACTCGGGGACAATTTGAGTCAGGGTCAATTTGACTCAATTTGTAAATTAATTCCCCCCTGCAGTAGGAGGAAAGTCTGAAAATGTTCTTAAAGCACAGCTTAGTTGCAAAGCAAGGGCCTCGTGTGGTAGAACACTGCGGATAAAAATGATTCCAAACAGTAACTGATATTCTACCTTACTTGTAGCTGTGTTTGAAAGACAAGCCCCTTGGCATTATCTGCAATGAGACACCCCCTCTATAATCTGCTTCTCTTTACTGAGGCTTTAAACAATTAAGTAATTGCAACAGGAACAGGAATGTGTACATCACAGGAACTGAAGCAGTAATTTCCAAGTTACATTGTTTTGGATCAAGGTGGAGGAACACCCCTAGGTATATCCACCAAAGTCAGTGCAAACAAATGCCAGCACTGGACAAGTTATTTTTCTTTCTATGTAGGTTTTTTTCCTTCTGAAAACAAAAATGCCTGCTAGGTGTTACCTGCATGAACGTACCAATGCATTTATACAGCAAAATTTAATTAAATGCAGCCCTGAGAAATCTTCAGAAGTAGCATTCAAGGCTAAGTAGCAATATCCTGGTTCACAATGAGCAGCACATTTGCTGTAGTAAAATGTTTCAGCTTCCCTCCCCATCCTTTGTAGAACAATGCAGAAGGTGCAATCGTTGTGCAGTGAGGCATTGTGCTGGTGATATCCATCCCATAATCTGACCGCGAGGATATGGAGAAACCCATAATCAGTAGTCTATATAGCTACAGAAAGAAGAATTTTAGGGCCACTTAACCAGGGACTAATGGCATAAGTGATCCTCAGAGGGAAAAGACAATCTGTTAAATGTAGAGATGCACTTTCTTCATCTTTTCCTTCAGTGGGCCAATTCATTCATTACTGTCAGAGTGCAGTTAGAGCTGAGCTAACAGGGAAATACTTTTCATGAACATCTTTGGCAGCAGCAAAAAAGCATCCTCCTTGTGGGTGATCTTTGGGGATGAGTCTGAAATGGGGCAAAAGTGTTTTCCCATTCAGAGGAAGGGCAGTGCTCATCGAGGAACCATTGCCCTCATTCTGAATTGGCTTCTTTTGCCCTCAGCATCATAATTATGTAGCCAAATTTCAGGGGTAGGTAGTGCCATGATGTCATCCCATTCAATGGCTGAGATGACACATGAGATTAACCCAGGAAGAAGTCACAATATCAGAAGCAAAAACTGACTTTGAAGCACAACTACTCTGTGATGGAAATCACAGCAGCAAACAATGAGAAAAAGGAGTAATTATGTGCCATTTTGGCTCTCCCCAAACCAGTTATTTTAGACCAAAATATAAGCAGATGAATATTCAGCATATATAACTATGCATGGCTACGTCCTATCCTGCACTGGTAGTGCCTGTGTACAGGAACTACATAGGATGGAGAGATGATGTCTTGCACTACCATTGTTTCTCCTTGGGCCAGCAGTGTTCATAGGAAATAATCCACATGGTTCCTGCAGGCAGATGTCAACCAATGCTGTTGTGAGGAGCCTCGTTACATGGAAGTAGCAACCATGGCATAATGGTAATGTACAAATGGCCCACTGAATCATTCACTGGACCTTTTTGCTGTTTAATCAATGAAAAATGGGGAAACTAGGGGGAAAACAGTATCCAGCTGTGTCGTTCCATTAGCACAAATGACATTGTGCTAGCAGAAACTAGGTTTCAAACTATGCACAAAAGGAGAATGCAATTAAAGTTACATTTGTGCAAGTGTAGTTGTGCTTGTTGTTGTTGTTCAGTCGTTAAGTCGTGTCCGACACTTCGTGACCCCATGGACCATAGCACGCCAGGCCTTCCTGTCCTCTGCTCTCTCCCAGAGTGTGCTCAAGTCCATATTCATTGCATTGGTGATGCTATCTAGCCATCTCATCCTCTGCTGTCCCCTTCTCCTTTTGCCTTCAATCTTTCCCAGCATCAGGGTCTTTTCCAGTGACTTTTCTCTTCGCATTAGGTGGCCAAAATATTTGAGCTTCAGCTTCAGTATCTGTCCTTCCAATGAGCAGTCAGGGTTGATTTCCTTTAGGATGGACTGATTTGACCTCCTTGCAGTCCAGGGCACTCGTAAGAGTCTTCTCCAGCACCACAGTTCAAAAGCATCAATTCTTCAGCGCTCAGCCTTCCTTATAGTCCAGCTCTCACAGCCATACATTACTACTGGGAAAACCATAGCTTTGATTAGACAGACCTTTGTCGGCAAGGTGATGTCTCTGCTTCTTACTATGCTGTCTAGGTTGGCCATAGCTTTCCTCCCAAGGAGCAAGCGTCTTTTAATTTCATGGCTACAGTCACCGTCTGTGGTGATCTTGGAGCCCAAGAAAATAAAATCTGTCACTGCTTCCATTTCTTCCCCTTCTATATGCCAGGAAGTGATGGGGCCAGATGCCATGATCTGAGTTTTTTTAATGTTGAGTTTCAAACCAGCTTTTGCACTCTCCACTTTCACCCTCAACAAGAGGCTCTTGAGATCCTCTTCGCTTTCTGCCATTAGGGTGGTATCGTCTGCATATCGGAGGTTGTTGATAATTCTCCCAGCAATCTTAATTCCGACTTGTGATTCATCCAGCCTGGCTTTTCTCATGATGTACTCTGCATATAAGTTAAATAAGCAGGGTGACAATATGCAGCCTTGTCGTACTCCTTTCCCAATTTTGAACCAATCGATTGTTCCATGTCCGGTTCTTACTGTTGCTTCTTGACCCTCGTACAGGTTTCTCAGGAGACAGGTAAGGTGGTCTGGTACTCCCATCTCTTTAAGAATTTGCCAGAGTTTGTTGTGATCCACACAATCAAAGGCTTTAGTGTAGTCAATGAAGCAGAAATAGACGTTTTTCTGGAATTCTTTTGCTTTCTCCATGATCCAGCGAATGTTGGCGATTTGATCTCTAGTTCCTCTGCCTCTTCGAAACCCAGCTTGTACTTCCGGTAGTTCTCGGTTCACATACTGCTGAAGCCTAGCTTGTAGATGGTTGCGCTACTGGTTGTGCATTACACTTGTGCAACCAGTTGTGCATTATGCTTACACAACCAGTTATGCAACCAGTTGCACATTACTGTTGTGCAACTTGTTGTGCAGCCTGTTGTGCAACTGGCTGCACATTCAGCTTGCACAACCCCTCATGCAAGAAATTGTGCAACTGCTCGCACAACTGGTTGAGCAAGCATAATGGGCAACCACTTGCAGATTGGGGTGGATGGACTCACCTCCATCTGGGTTCTCTGAGAGCTTGATGAGTTGCTGTCCCTGCTCGGCCCCCTGGACCTGCTCATGAGCTCCCATACTCACCCGGACTCACTCACTGAGCAGCCCTGGGCCCAACGAGTGCATCTGACAGCCATCCACTCCCTCAGTGAGTTGCCATTTTATGGAAAAAATGGTGACTTGTTCTTTTCCATAAATCTTATGTTATGCAAGTAGTGGCTGTAAGGGGGCCACGGTCCATTTACTCCTGTGATGTTGTGGAAATGGCTGTTTTATAGCTGTCATTTGTCTACAATTAGATTTACGGAAAAGAACAAGTTGCCTTTGCGGGGGGGGGGGTAAAATGGCAACTCGCTGAGGGAGTGGGCATCACTGGGTGCTCATGGATGGGTCTGGTAAGTACTCAGGGCTAACATGGCTCAGTGAGCGGGGGTGGTGATTCAGCAGATGCAGTCTGGAAAACCAAGTCCCCACAACATATGCAGAGCTCTGCTAGCACCATTTGAGTTTGCGGAATGATACTGTTGGATACTGCCCTAGGCTTCTCCCCCTGACCTTGAAGTCAACTCCCAATCCTTCCTACCTGGTCCATAACTAAAGAAAAACAAAGGCATCCAAGGTAGAGATATAATATGCATATTCATCCAAACCATGTTTCCAAATCTTTACGTAAGGCAAAAATATTAAGGCACTTCATAATTGCCATGTGTACAGGCTGAATAGTAGGCTTAAGTTCGAAAATTCAAATTTACAGCACAATCCTATGCAGGTCTACTCAAAGGTAAGTCCCACTGAATTCACTGGGACTTACTCCCAAGGAAGTGTGTATAGGATTGCTGGCAAAGAAGCTAATCAGAACCATTAACTCAGGTTCAAGGTTTTGCTGCTAAATAACTCCGTTCTGTGGTCTTCTAAAGTTATTTTCAATATATGTTTGTCCCAAACTCCCTACAAGGTTTTAGCTCATCTAGTCCCTGCACTGTAGAAGCCTATAACAGGGCATCTTCTCTGTCAGGTGCAGTTCTAATTCTGTGCAGAAAAGTCAAATGAGAGCATGCAAAGCGGAGATGTGAGTGTGCTTTTAGTGTCAGTCAAATGCCAAGGGTGAGATTCTCACATGGTATCTGTCGGTATGATCTCACAGCATGGAATTTAATCATTTACTGTTTTATATACTCTATTAAAGTTTAAGCCCTCTCGCTTGTAATCACCTTGTTCTGAAGACAAAGTTGTACTTTGTTAAGGGTGAATCAGTATAAGAGAACAGGATGTATTTTTGCATTAAATATTAAGTGTTCAAGGTTTACTTTAGCTGAAGGTCCTGGCTTGCTTTCACTCTTGATTGAAATCTGACAATCATGCATTCCCACACAGCTGAGGTGCTTATAGAGCACTTGGCAGCTCCTGACAGCACAGCACAGCACAGTGAAGCATGACGGGAGAGGTGGTTATAGATCCCATCTGAAAGCTAACCTGCAAACCCTTTTCCATACATCTTGAAATGTGGTTTTCCATTTTTTGCCCTATAACACACAGTCAGGGCCAGAAATATTGGAGCAAGGATAACTGTTTTGGCAGTTGGCCTCCTTACACCACCACATTGAAGTTGACAGGAAACACACCCAGATGGGAGCGAAGTCAGGACTTTCAGCTGTAATTCAAGGGGTTTGACAAAAGGGGGGCACTAACCATTCAGGAAGTACAGCCAGTGGCATACACACACACCCATCATTGGTTGCTCATAAGTAATGGAACGAATGGCTGACAAGCAGCTGCATGGCCAGGTGTGGCCTGTTTCCTGGGTACCCCATGGCCAATCAAGCAGAGAAAAGGCCTGGAGGTGGTTCTGAGTGTTACATTTGCATTTGGTAGCTGTTCACTGGAACTCCCAACATGAGGTCCAAAGAGGTGTCCATGCAAGTGAAGGAGGCCATCATTAGGCGGAGGAAACAAAATAAACCCATCAGAGAGATAGCAAAAACAGTGGGAGTGGCCAACACAACAGTTTGGAACATCCTGAAAAAGAAGGAATGAACTGGCAAGCTCAGCAACAGCAAAAGGCCTGGAAGACCATGGAAGACAACTAAAGTGGATGACTGCAGAATACTGTTCATGGTGAAGAGGAACCCTTTCACAACTTCTAGCCAGGTCAAGAACGCTCTTGCGGAGGTAGGCATGTCATTGTCAACATCTACAGTCAAGAGACAGCTTTATGAATGTAAATACAGAGGCCTCACAACAAGGTGCAAACCACTGGTAATGCTCAAGAACAGACAGGCCAGATTAGCCTTTGCCAGCAAACACCTACAAAAGCCTGCCCAGTTCTGGAATAAGATTCTCTGGACCGATGAACCCAAGATTAACTTGTACCAGAATGATGGGAAGAGAAAAGTATGGAGAAGGAAAGGAACAGCTCATGATCCAAAGCATACCACATCATCTGTCAAACATGGTGGAGGCAGTGTTATGGCATGGGCATGTATGGCTGCCAATGGAACCGGGTCACTGGTGTTTACTGATGACCTGACTGCTGATAAAAGCAGCAGGATGAATTCTGAAGTGTATAGGGCTATACTTTCTGCTCAGATTCAGCCGAATGCTGCCAAACTGATAGGACGCCAATTCATATTGCAGATGGATAATGACCCAAAACATACAGTAAAAGCTACCCAAGAGTTTCTCCAGGCAAAGAAGTGGGATGTTCTTCAATGGCCAAGTCAGTCACCTGATCTGCACCCAATAGAGCATGCTTTTCACTTACTGAAGACAAGACTGAAGGCAGAAAGACCCACAAACAAGCAGCAGCTGAAGGCAGCTGCAGTGAAGGCCTGGCAAAGCATCTCAAGGGAGGAAACTAAGCATTTGGTCATATCCATGGGTTCCAGACTTCAGGCAGTCATTGACTGCCAAGGATTTTCATCCAGGTATTAAAGGTGATCCTTAAGTTTGAAATGATGTTGGTTTGTTCCATTACTTATGAGCCACCAACGATGGGTGTGTGTGTGTATGCCACTGGCTGTACTTTCTGAATGGTTAGTGCCCCACTTTTGTCAAACCCCTTGAATTACAGTTGAAAGTCCTGACTTCACTCCCATCTGGGTTTGTTTCCTGTCAACTTCAATGTGGTGGTGTACAGAGGCCAACTGCCAAAACAGTTATCCTTGTTCCAATATTTCTGGCCCTGACCGTAGGAACATAGGCTCTGGCAGAACAGGGAAAAATTGTTTCAAAGGTTCAAGGAATTTTGAGATAAGCCCTCCACCTCCCTCTTTTATTTATGACATATATACTAGGGATATACAAAAGTGACTTACCTTTCCGTGGATTATGTTGATGCTGGGGGGGAGGCGTTCCGTCCCTCCCTCCGGAATCCTGGCCGGGGGGGAGGCGCTCCGTTCCTCCCCCCCGGAATTCTGGCCGGCCAGCTGTGCTACGCAGTGATTCTGTGGAGCCGCCGGCCGGCTCCGCCAGCAGCCGGACATCCGGCCGCTGACTAGCAGGGATGCAAATGGCGGCGGCTGTAACCGCCGCTGTTTGCATCCCTGCAGTCAGCCGTGATAGGCTATGTAAATGTTTACGTAGCCTATCACGACTGATTAAAACAAAACAAAACAAAACAAAACGCGTGTACGCAAAATATGCATTTGCGTTCTTTATTTTGGCACGTCTTAGTCTACGTAAACATTTACGTAGACTAAGACGGCGAAAATAAGGGGAACACAAATAGCATAGCGTCTATGCTATTCATTTGCGTTCCCCTTATTTTCGCCGTCTTAGTCTACGTAAATGTTTACGTAGACTAAGACGTGCCAAAATAAGGAACGCATATGGCGGTGGCCATGGCCGCCGCCATTTGCATACGCGCGTTTTGTTTTTTGTTTTTAAGTCAGCCGTGATAGGCTACGTAAACATTTACGTAGCCTATCACAGTGTTTTTTGTAAAATCTAGCCATGTTAGGCTACGTAAATATTTACATAGCCTATCACTTTTTTTGTTTTTCGTTTGTTTTTAACTGGAAATGGCGGCGGCGGCAGCCGGTTGGAAGACCGGTTGCCACAGCCGCCACAGCTGCCGCTGCACCACTGCCGGAACCGCCGCCGCTTAGGGATGGCGGAGAATTTCTTCACGAATCTCCGGGAGGCCGAATGCCAACGCATTCGGCCCCCCGAAATTGGGGGTGAAATTCTCCGCCCCCCTGCCCCCCCGGGATGGGACTTACCTCCTTTGAATGTCCGTCTCGGCGGCGGGTCCTGGTGGCGTTTCGGCAGCGTTTCGGCGGGGGTGGGGGCAGTGGCCGGTCTTCCAACCGGCTGCCGCCACTGCCATTACAAAGTAAATGTAAAAAAAAAAACCACACACACACGTCATAGGCTACGTAACGATTTACGTAGCCTATCACAGCTATATTCCCAAGTCAGCTGTGATAAGCTATGTAAATCGTTACGTAGCCTATCACGTGTGTGTGTGTGTGTGTTTACATTTACTTTTTTATTTTGCAGCCGGGGAGACGGGGCACTCCTCCCCGGCCTGAATTTTGGCCGGGCGGGGCGGGTCGCCTCCCCCCCCAGCCTGAACTTCGGGGGGAGAACCGAAGCGCCTCCCCCCACTGCGAAGCAAGCTGCGGGACCAGGTAAGGGACTTTCCGACGCTGCCAGGAAGATCCGCCCAAGGTAAGTCCCGTCCCAGGGGGGGCGGGGGGCGGGCCATTCCGCCACCCATTTCAGGGGGCCGAATGCGCTGGCATTCGGCCTCCCCGAGATCTGTGGCGGAACTTCCGTACATCCCTAATATATACCATTTCCCCCAAAGTAGCTATGTATATCATCTGTTGTGCTGCTTCTTGGTGAAAGTGGAATCAGGGCTAATGCTAAATCTTGACACTGGAGGAATAGGAACGGTGGACTCAAGAGTTCACTCCATTTCCCAAGCCTGTTAACCGAGCCTAACTCCCACCATAGTTTGAACCTGCCTTATAATGGGCTTGCCAGGCCTCCCCTTTCCTAAACTTACTGGTGTGCTGGGAGGAAGACATTTGTGATGTGGTATGATGGGAGGGAGTGGAGGGAGGCATTTTTGTTTTTGTTGTTAAAAGGACACAACCCCCCCCCCCACCACTTCCACCTCCTCCTTACGTGGCTTTCAGGCACTCAGTAGGCAGCAGTATTGGAAAGCCCCAAGGGAGGAACTCCTACCTAGGTCCTCTAGGTAGGGATGTCCGTTATTGGGAAATCTGGCCCTTTTTGGGCTCATCAGATTTCCACGATGCCCTGACTCAGCTTGCCGAGCCGCAGGTTTTTCCAGGAATCCAGGAACTTTCTCTGGTTTTTAAAAAATGTGTATATAGACACTTGCGCAACTTGTGGCTGAAATTTGTGCAAATTGCATCTGAAATTCAAGCACATTACACAACTTGCAGCTGCAATTTGCTCAGATGTCTGTTCAAGCAAATTTACAAATACAGAACAAGTCCACGACTTGTTGTGGACTGAGTTGGGCCAGCTGGCGGAAGATGGAACAGAGGCCAGGGGGGCTGAGCTGATGAAAGCTCATCAAGCTCCACCGTCCCCCCCCAACTGGATTCATCCAACTTCCCTACCTCTATGGGGCTTTTCAAAAAGCTCAAGAAGCTGGGGAGGCTGAAAAGCACAGAAGAACAGGGCCTAATCTGCAAAAGAAAGAGCATATGCACACACACCTCATTACAGTAAGGTAAGCCCTGAAACACAGTGCACTAGGAAATGTCTCCAAAATTCTCACTATCTCTGCAAATGAAGCAGAAAAACAGCTGCCTCTTTTGTAGGTAACTGAAGAGGTTGCAAAAGTCCAGGAGGGCTTTCAGCCCAGCACTAAATAAAATGGGATAGCATAGCATCTCATACAGCATCCTTTTAGTAATGCATCAAATGTATCTTTAAATGCTCAGTTTTAGCTTTAACTGCCCAATAAACAAAGGAAGCTATATATAAAATACGCCACTCAAAGGCTCCAAATAATAATTACCAAAAAAGAAAAAGCCATACATATACCCATCAGAAAGAAGGTATTATGGACATTTCAGACTAAAGTACATTCTCCTTAAACTTCCTGACTGATTGTAAATTGGGATCAGGTTTGACTAAATATTGACAGAAATGTAGCAGTGTGTAAAGAAATCCAGGACCTGATTCAGTAAGCTGATCCATATAAACTCCAGCTGTGCCCAAATAGAATCCATTTGAATTTAAACATTTGTTTTAGAATGTTGAGACAAAGGCACATGATCCCTTATTTTGGAAACAGACCATACACTCCAGCAATATGGACATTCTTGGAAATCATTTTATGGCAGGGATTTTTTTTAGCATACAGTTGGACACAAAATGTGCAGTTAGCAAAAAAAAGGTGCAGTTGGAAAGCTGATAGACATGCAGTTGGAAAAACGGGGAAAATTGGACTTATGCATACGTGTTTATTAAGAAGTTAAATGCCAGGCAATGTGAGGTATGGCATGTGACACAAATTATATAAGGGCAGAATGTGCTCAAGTTAAAGCAAACTGCCCGAACCATATTAAAACAAATTCTTCTTTTTGGCCAAACCTCCTCCTCTTCTCCTTCATCTTCAGGCAGGTAACACTTCATCACATCCTTATAAATACCCTTGAAGTACTCCTGTACTCCTGTCTTAGGCCTGTCTTGCCCCTTATGTTACTTCTTCTGCAATTGAGCTGGTCTGGGGTTTCATACAACCAGTGGTAGCATATTATAATGGATGTACAGATATAAATTTTCTGTTTCCACTGAGAAACAGGCTCTGCCTTTACTTTTAAGTGCAACTCTTACAGTTATGAACCTCTTGATGTTGGTGCTATAGGATTTGATGGTGAGTATGCAGGCAAAGATCATAGCAATGTTCTTGTAACATGGTGAGCCTGCGAAGAATATGATGTTGTCCGTCAAAGCCATGGTGCGCACATGCTCAATACACCCTTCCCTAACCTATACCCCTCCCCAAACCAAAAGCATAATTTATGGACTCCCCCCCCCCCGCCCCAAATTATAGTGGGAAACATGGGTGGAAGGCCAGAATTTCGGGGGGAGGGATGGGGCGCCTCCCCCCACCTCGAATCACATTTCGTCATAAGGTAAGTGACTTTCGTACATCCCTAAATTATATTTACATATACTAATTTATATGTATAAATGCACATTTTGAAATAATTACTATAATTTAAATAGAAATACTGCCTGCTCTCCAGGTGCCAATTGTTGATGGGCAATGTTCTCTCTTATATCCCCCACCCCTGCTTTAAATTGGACCTGGGGGCAATCTACATTGCAACTTTAAACTGGTTTCAAACCTGTTTTTAGTGATTACGGCTACCAAATACAGGAATTCTGGGAATTGTAGCTCTAGGAAGAGGTGCCGCTTGGGCAGGGGACAGGGGTCTCTAGCAAAGAATTCTCAGTACCCTCATGAAACTGCAGGATCCCTTTAGATAAACCGGTTTGAAACCAGTTTAAAGTTGTAATGTAGATTGGCTCCTGGACTGGACAGGCCATCCAAGAGATGATGCCTTCAAATAGAGGACTGGCCACTTTCAAGTAAGACACATGGCCACCCTATGAATTATTGTGAAACTAGGGAAAAAGCAATGTTTGAAAGGTACTGGTTTTGGCAGCATAAGTTGAGGCAGCAGGAACCAATAGATAACTTTGTTACTGAACGAGGGCAGGTTCATAAATGTATTTTAATTGAACAGTTGATAAGAACTACTGACTCCTATGGAGAAACCACCACTGATACAGGGTGTAAGTAAGGAGCAAAGCATACTTTGTGTTCATTTGACCCTTTTTCTTTAGTGTGCAGTGTTTGCTGGGGCATTTGTGCAGTTGAAAAATTTGCTCTAGAAAACCTAGGTTTATGGGTGGGGGGAAGGGAGTTGGCATACTGAAACTTCTGTTCATAACTATTCCATACATAAGAACCGTGATGTTATCTAGCAACATCTCCCACACTACTCTCTCCCCTTCATCCCGTGCCACCCCCCTTTAAAATGTTTGTTCTATGTACTTACCTGGATTGAAGGAGGGAGGCAGTTTCTATATTATCCTCATAAGAACAGCAACAAAATAATAACTTTAAACTTTTTTTTTTTTTAAACAAACCTATGCCTACTCAGTGAACTTTTGGACCAAGATACCTTTCTCCTTTTCACTTTAATTTTTTAAAGTTGTCTTTATTTTCACATCGACTGCTCTATTTGTTCTATGGTAACAGTAATGTTAATTGCTTAAAAAACCCAAATCAGCTCTTAAGTGCACAATCCTATGGCCGCTAGACAGCATCTAGATTTTTTTGTTTCTGGGAACCCAACTCCCTGCCCCCTCCCCTGCCCCCTCATAGGTGATGTGGTTTGTCCCTGGCTCCCTGCTCGTAAGAGCAGTGTGGAGCAGCCAAAAAGGGGGCGTTTCTGGGGGTGGGGAGGAGATCATGGAAGCACCATTATGATGCTTCCTATGTGCCATCTGGCCTCCCCCCCACTTCGATGCGCCCTGGCTAAACAGCCGAAATCAACCATTTAGCCACAGATTCAGGGCAGCCAGAGGGCGGAGAAGATCCCCTCTGTGCATCGCCTGCCCTGCATTGGATAGTTGGCCACCTCCAGGTTTGGCGGTGGCTGACTATACCCAATGGGGTTGCGTCCTCGGATGATGAAATGTCCATAGTCCTATGCAACTATGCAATTTCCATAATCCTATGCAATCCTCCTGGAAACTGGTTACAGGCAAGCTAGGGGTGGGTTATGCGTGAGCATGCACACCCCACCCCTAAATGCCCCCGTGCCCCCAGCTACGCCATAGGTCTCCATGTATTAAGCATGCAGGTCAGTGTAGGGGCCTGATAAAGCAGGGTTCCCGACTGTGGGGGCTCTGTAAGTGGGTTCAGCCGAACATGCTTACAAACCCCTATATAGACTTCACATTCAACATGCAAAGATATAGCTGGGGGCATGGGAATGTTTGGGGATAGAGCATGCATGCTTGAGCACATCCTGTGCCCAGTTTAGCTGTAACCAGTTTGCAGGTGACACAGGACTCATCAGATGACAACATAAGGTCAAGAGAAGCATTTTGCAAAAATCATTTAGTCAATCCCCCCCCCCCCAATCCTATATACTATATAGTTATTTTATACATATGTTTTAAATCTTATGCAAAAGTTGGCAAATTCTGAGGATGATTTTATATAAAATTCTCCAGCTTTCGTACAACATCTAAAATATATGTATTAAATTACATACTCACCACCTCATTTTAAATAAGGTTTCAGAAATGAACCCTTCTCTGATTTTATTCAAATGGGTTATTCTTGCCATTATTTTAATACCAGATCAATAGTAGCCTTTGAAAACCAGTTGCTGGAGTGTGTAAACAGCAATGGGGACAGTGGCCTTTATGCCCTGTCTGTGGGCCTCCCAGAAACATCTGGATAGTTGATGCCGGATACACAGTGCTGGACTAGATGGGTTCTTGATCTGATCCAGCAGGGCTCTTCTTTAGTGATGGCCAAACTACCCTTGGCTGGATCTGGAATCCATCTTTTCCCTAAGCTTTCCTGGAGACTGCTTTTTTCTTTTTAAAATCATTCTTTATTGTCTTTTTATATACAAACAATATGATAATTAAAAGCAATGTTTCTGAACAAAAAGAACTCAAAACAGCACGTTCAACAATAAAAAAAGAGAAAAGACAATCTAAGTATAGTTCCTTCATTAACAGTTTCACATGTATATGTTCTGTCACTCAGAGTCATAATCTAATATACGTTATTTCCTTTCTTTTCCTTTCAGGTGAATATAACCTGAAAGATGCTTGGGGAAAACCTCCCAAACTTTGGCTATTTCTAATTTTTTCTCCTGAAATCTCTGGGAAAAAAGTAAGCACTCCCCATTCCTGACCAATACCCTTTGCTTCCTAGGCATGCCAAGGAGCGTTATATTATGGCTTCCTCTGTCTCTTGAATTGAATTGGGAAGCAGGGCAAATGACAACCCCATGGTACCCTGCAGGAAAAGATACTCTGCACATGCTGAACAACTTTTGCCCAGTTTTGAATTTGCCATTTTGGGGCAAGGTGATTGAACGGGTGGTGGCGATGCAGGTGAAGACACACTTGGAAGAAGCCGATTATCTACATCCATTTCAGTCAGGCTTCAGGCCTGGGCATGGGACAGAAATGGCCTTGGTCGCCTTGGTGGATGATATGAGGAGGGCTCTGGATAGGGGTAGGGATGTACGAATTGTGTACCTTCCGTGCTGCTTGACTTCCACAGTTTGTGGCCAGTCCGTACCGTTGTTCGCAAGCCCCCGGAATTCTCCTTTTTTTTCGCTCCAAGAATTACGAAGATAAATCCGGGCCGACAGCCGTAATTCTGCATAACTTCTGTAAGAAAGGCTATTTTTCGTAGATATTTACGTATTTTTTCCCCTGCCCTTAGACGTGCAGTAATTACTTTCAGCCAAAACACTTCCTCCTCCTCGGGGCTTCCCAAAACAAGGCTGCCCTAGGTGTGCCTGAGCGATGCACTCTTTGTTTAAAGCAACGCTGTTTGAAAGAAAGAAAGAAAGAAAGAAAGAAAGAAAGAAAGAAAGAACCTTTCTACCGTATATAGAAAGTATGCTATCGTATGCTACCCTCTGGTACCTGCCAGAGAGGAAGGACCAGAACCACCATAATATGGTGTCTCCATTGCCCAAACCCTCCAGGCAGTCCAGGAGGATACCGTGGTCAATGGAATCAAAAGCCAATGAGAGGTCGAGGAGAACAAGGAAGGAGCATTCACCCCTATCTAGGGATGGCGGAGAATTTCTCCCCGAATCTTTGGTAGGCCGAATGCCAATGCATTTGGCCCCCCGAAATTGGTGGGGAAATTCTCCGCCAGCCCCCCGCCCCCCCGGGATGGGACTTACCATGGCCGAATGTCCCTCTCGGCGGCGGCGGGTCCCGGTGGCAGTTCGGCGGCGTTTCGTCGGGGGCGGGGGCGGTGGCCGGTCTCCCGACCGGCTGCTGCCGCCGCCATTGCAAAAAAAAAAAAAAGTAAAGTAAAAAAACCCCACACACCCGAGATAGGCTACGTAACGATTTACGTAGCCTATCACGGCTAGATTTCCAAAGTCAGCCATGATAGGCTACGTAAATCGTCACGTAGCCTATCATGGGTGACTTTGAAAAAAAAAAAGCGCGTACGCAAATGGCGGCGCCCATGGGGCGCCGCCATTTGCATTCCTTAGTTTGGCACATCTAGTCTACGTAAATCTTTACGTAGACTACGGCGAAAATAAGGGAACGCTATTTGTGTTGCCCTTATTTTCGCCATAGTCTACGTAAATCTTTACGTAGACTAGACGTGTCAAAATAAGGAACGCAAATGGCGGTCCCCATGGGAGCCGCCATTAGCGTACGCGCTTTTTTTTTTTCCAAAGTCACCCATGATAGGCTACGTGACGATTTACATAGCCTATCACGGCTGACTTTGGAAATCTAGCCGTGATAGGCTACGTAAATCGTTACGTAGCCTATCACGGGTGTGTGTGTGTGTGTTTTTACTTTTTTTTCACGGCCGGGTAGACGGGGTGCTTCTAGCCGGCCTGAATTTCACCGGCGAGGGATGGGGCGCCTCCCCCCTCGCCTGAACTTTGGGGGGAGAACCGAAGCGCCTCCCCCCCACCACGAAGCAAGCTTCGAGAACAGGTAAGGGACTTTCGTCCATCCCTACCCCTATCTAGCGATGTCAGAGAATTCTGCCACGGACTGAAATGGGATCAAATTCCCTTCAGTCTGTGCCATGGAATCCTCTGCGTAATGGCACCATGAGGTCCTGCGGAGCCAGCAGTCATGTGGCTTTTTTTTTGTCATCCACACAGAGTCGCAAAATTTTCGTAAATAAAAACGCAATGTTTTGCAATCTGCTCCCATCATCTAGACTACTGTAATGTAGGGATGTCAGAGAATTCCGCCACGGATCTCGGTGAGGCCGAATGCCAGTGCATTCGGCCCCCCGAACTCCGTGGCGGAACGGCCTGCCACCCCCCACGCCCCCTGCAGATCCCCCCCGGGACGAGACTTACCTGGGGCGTATCATCCAGGCGGTGGCAGCTCCGGCGGCAGCTTTGGTGGCGGCAGCTGCGGCGGCTGTGGCAGATGGTCTTCCAACCGGCTGTCGCCGCCGCCATTTGCAGTTGTAAAAAAAAAAAATCGACGTGATAGGCTACGTAAAGATTTACGTAGCCTATCAGGGCTGGGTTTAAAAACAAAAACAAAAACCACGTACGCAAATGGCAGCGACTATGGCCTTTTGATTTGACGTAAATATTTACGTAGGCTAAAACGGTGAATCAAAAAGGGATGCAAATAGTGCCCGCTATGCTATTTGCGTTCCCCTTTATTTTCACCGTCATAGTCTACGTAAAGATTTACATAGATTAAGACGGCCAAAAATAAGGAATGCAAATGGCGGCAGCCGTAGCCGCCGCCATTTGCATACGCGGTTCCCCCCCCCAGAGCTGTCCGCGGCCAGAAATCCGGCTGCGGACGGCTCTGGCCTGGCTGGACCTGGCCAGCTGCTCCACGGAGCTACCGCGGAGCACAGCCGGCCGTCGAGGATTCTGGGGGGAAGGAACGGATCGCTTCCCCCCCATTGAGGATTCCGGGGGGAGGGACGGAACGCCTCCCCCCCATCAACATAATCCGCAGAAAGGTAAGTGACTTTCATACATCCCTACTGTAATGCACTCTACGTGGGGTTAGCCTTGAAGACGGTTCGGAAGCTGCAGCTGGTGAAGAACATGGAGGCTCGCCTGATTAAAGGCAGTTGCCGGTGTGATCACATCACTCTGGTGCTGAAGGAGTTGCACTGGTTACCAATTGTTTTCCGGGCCAAATTCAAGGTGATGGTTTTGACTAGGGATGGACAAAAGTCACTTACCTGTCCTCGAAGCTTTTCGCGGTGGGGGGGAGAAGCTTCGCTGCTCCCCCCGTGAAGTTCAGGCTGGGGGGGAGGCTTCCCGCCTCGCCCGGCCGAAATTCAGGCCAGGGGGGAGGCTTCCCGCCTCGCCCGGCCAAAATTCAGGCTGGGGAGGAGGCGCCTTGCCTCGCCTGGCCGCAAACTAAAAAGTTTTTTTTAAAAAAAACCACGCCCCCGTGATAGGCTACGTGACGATTAACGTAGCCTATCATGGCTAGATCTGCAAAGTCAGCCGTGATAGGCTACGTTAATCGTCATGTAGCCTATCACAGGTGACTTAAAAAAAAAAAAAAAGCGCGTACGCAAATGGCGGCCCCCATAGGGAGCCGCCATTCGCGTTCCTTATTTGGTCACTGTAGTCTACGTAAATCTTTACGTAGACTACAGCGACCAAATAAGGAACGGGAATGGCGGCTCCCTATGGGGGCCGCCATTATCCGTACGCGTTTTTTTCTTTTTTTTTAAAGTCACCCGTGATAGGCTACGTGACGATTTACGTAGCCTATCATGGCTGACTTTGCAAATCTAGCCGTGATAGGCTACGTTAATCGTCACGTAGCCTATCACGGGGGCATTTTTTTTCTTTGATTGGAATGGCGGCAGCGGCAGCCGGTCGAAAGACCGGCTGCCGCTCCCGCCCTGGACGAAGACCTGCCGAACCGCCGGCCGGACCCGCCGCCGGGAGGGACATTCGCCAAAGGTAAGTCCCGTCCCGGGGGGGGGGGGCGGGGGGCGGGGGGGGCGGAGAATTTCTCCCCAAAACTTGTTCGGGGGGCCGAACCCGTTGGCGCTCGGCCCCCCGGAGTTTCGGGGAGAAATTCTCCGCCAACCCTAGTTTTGACCTTTAAAACCCTACATGGTTCTATCTCAAGGAGCGCCTCCAGCAACACCAGACAGGCCGCTCAACAAAATCAGCCTCAGATGGCCTTCTCTCTGTCCCATCAGCCAGGACAGCTAGGTTGGTGAGGACGAGGGATAGGGCCTTCTCTGTGGTGGCCCCCACTCGGTGGAACTCCCTCCCTAGGGAACTCTGCCATGCCCCCTCTTTAATGAGCGTCCGCCACACATTAAGAACGTGGTTGTTCAGGTAGGCATTTGGGGTGGGTTAGGGTGTTTTTAGAAATATGATGTCTTAATGTAGAATTTTATTGTATTACATGTATCAACATTGTGCTTGCCCTTGCTGTTGATTGGATGAATAGATGCTGTGAGGACAATCTGTTGAAGATGTTCCTTTACCTCATAGTGTTCCAGAAGAGAAGTCAGTGGTTCATCATGCTTATGCACATGATTTCGTTTTATGGTTCACTGCTTCATAGTCAACCCAGTGAAAAGGCAAGGCTCAAAACCATGAATCATAGTCCATACTTGGCCCCAGCTATGGAATAGTGTATCCCACAGGAGTATTCTCATTTCTGTTCTTTGGCTGCTCATTGGCCTTGTCTATAGTGGAAATTGCCAGCCCACATATGTAGCAAAAAATCTAATAATTGCCTTGCAGTGCGGTTGTCAACAAGAAAGCAGAGTGTAACTGCAGATGTATAACACACCCAACCCTTGAGTAAAGAGTCCCACACACTGTTTCCAAGGTAAATTTTTCATGACTTATATTGAAGTTGCTTAGGTTTGCAGCAATCCATTTAACTATCTCTTGGGACTAATCAATTAATTATACATAGCATTTTTGTCCTGATGCATTTCATAACGATTTGGACATAGTGGAATTGATTTTTCTGCATGTTTTCCCTGTGAATTTGTCTCCATTTGCTGTCACGCCCAGCCACCTTTGTAATAGCCAAGAGGCCAAAGGTGACTTCTATGCTTCTGTTTAATTTCTCAAAGATGGCAGGTTATTTATGAGCATCATTTTGCTTGTGTGTCATGTTTCCACTGCTAAATAGTTGCATCAGCACTTAAAGATTGCATACATTTGGCCTCCAGAAGCAAGACATTGAAACGGCGGGACAAATCTGAACAAAGCCAGCCTAATGTGACTCTATCAGGATGAGAACTTAGGGATGGGTGAGAAATGTGTTCAGTTTGCATTTTTATGTAAGATTATCCAGTTTGCACCTCCTGGACCCGAATGCAGATCTGGATGCAATTTGCAGTTGGAAATCCGTATATTTCCAAGTTTGCAATGTATTTTGCAACCTCCCCCCACCCCCAGTGTTTGAAAACAAGCAGTCATTTGAAAAATGTGCTTGGAAAAATGTGAAAACATTCTTTAGTCAATGGATACATGTGTACAAAAAAATGCCCATGTTTTGAAAAACTTGCTGAAAAATAGATTCACATTTCTGTGTGTGTGTGTGTGTGTATGTGTGTGTGTGGGTGGGGGGGGGGAGAGGAAAGTTTCCTGCTATGGCACCTGACTTGATCTTCAGTGAGTCGGGCCAATTCATGAATTTTCTGGGAAATGTGTGCATTTGGGGGGTGTGGGTGGGAGGTTCTGCAAATTATGGCCGAATTTACACAAATCACACAAATTGCAGCCGAATTTGCGCAAATTTGACTGTAATTTGCATAAATTGCTCAGAAATGTGCACAAACTGCAGACCCCCCCATGTGCAAAAAAGTTCTAGCAGTTTGGGGAACGGCCTGCAGCTTGGCTTGCAGACACAAAGTGAGTTGTACATGCTGTGGAATTCTGCCAAGCCAAAGAAAGGACTGGATTTCTCAGTGACAGACATTGCTACTCACATGAAAAGTCACCTCATGTAATGCTCTCATTTGAGAATTGTGATGGCTTTTCCAGAGAGAGGCAGAGAAAGCTGGAGAGGAAGCTATTGGCCACCTTTCGCCGTCTATGGTTTCTCTATGTGTATTGTCCCTGATGACCAGATGCTGGGGAATCGCAAGCAGATATATATTACAGCTATGTCTTGCTTGTGGACTTCTGTGAGGCATCCATTGGGTTTAGCTGGACAACACTTTCCTGAGTTGGACTGTTTTTTTTTTTAAGCTGTGTAATACTTCTAATATTCTTATGCTGGCCTGGAGTCAGCAGGCAGCATCCTCAGGCAGCCAGGGCCCCAGTGCTCTAGCAGGGCCCACCACATTTGTTCCAATTTCCCACAATGACGTGGAGCAATGCTCCAAGCTGCCTTGTGCAGATCACAGGTCAGCCTGCTGGGGGGGGGGGGCTCCTAATGTAGGAAGGAACCCACCAGAGGGCACTTAGCCAAGGGCCCCCCTCAAAGCTGGAGTTAGTGCTATTCTCATGCTTGGAAAACATAAGAATATAAGCAGAGCCATGATGGATCAGACCCAAGGTCCATCTAGTCCAGCATTCTGTTCACACAGTGGCCAACAAGCTGTTGACCAGGAACCCACAAGCAGGGCATGAGCACAACAGCACCGTCCCACCCAGTATCATGTCTGATGATCAGTATCATGTCTGACTTAAAAAAAAAAACACGCACGTACGCAAATGGCGACGGCTACGGCCGCCGCCATTGGCGTTCCTTATTTTGGCACGTCTTAGTCTACGTCAAGATTTACGTAGACTAAGATGGCGAAAATAAGGGGAACACAAATAGCGTAGCGTCTGCTACGCTATTTGCGTTCCCCTTATTTTCACCGTCTTAGTCTACGTAAATCTTGACATAGACTAAGATATGCCAAAATAAGGAACACAAATGGCAGCGGCCGTGGCCACTGCCATTTGCGTACGCGCATTGTTGTTTTTTTAAGTCAGACGTGATAGGCTATGTAAACATTTATGTAGCCTATCACGGCTGACTGCAGGGACGCAAACGGCAGCAGCTACGGCCGCTGCCATTTGCATCCCTGCTAGCCAGCGGCCGGATGTCCGGCTGCTGGCAGAGCCAGCAAGCGGCGCCGCAGAATCCCTGCGGAGCAGAGCTGGCCGGCCAGGATTCCAGGGGGGAGGGACGGAACGCCTCCCCCCCACCATCAACATAATCTGCGAACAGGTAAGTGACTTTCGTACATCCCTACTTTTTTTACAGCAGCTGTATGCCGGGTTGACATTTTCATCAAACTGTCCACCACAACCCCAAGATCTCTTTCTTGGTCAGTCACCGCTAGCTCAGATCCCATCAGGTTATTCTTGAAGTTGGAATTTTTTGCCCCAACGTGCAACTTTACACTTGCTTACATTGAATCACATTTGCCATTTAGATGCCCATTCTCCCAGTATGGAGAGATCGTTTTGGAGCTCTTTACAATCCCTTGTTGCTTTAACCACCCTAAATAATTTGGTGTCATCGGCAAACATGGTCACTTCACTGCTCACTCCTAATTCCAGTTCATTTATGAACAGGTTGAAAAGCATTGGTCCTAATACAGATCCCTGTGGGACCCCATTATTTACTTCCCTCCATTGGGAGAATTTACCATTCATTCCTACTCTCTGCTTTTGGTTCTTCAACCAGTTACTGATCCATAAGAGGACCTGACCTCTTATTCCATGACTGCTAAGTTTGCTCAAGAGTCTTTGGTGAGAGACCTTGTCAAAAGCCTTTTGGAAGTCCAAGTAAACAATGTCTACCGGATCACCTCTGTCTACATGTTTATTGACATGCAGGATCACAATGACTCCCTTTTTCACCTGCTTCCTTTCTCCCCACCCCCTTCCCCCTCCTTTTCCCTGTATCTGACTATTTATTTATTTATTTTATTAAATTTATTAATCGCCCATCTGGCTGGTCACCCAGCCACTCTGGGCAATGTACAGCAAGAACAATTTTAAACAATAAAATACTACATTAAAAACATCACATTTCTAAAAATACCCTAACTCACCCCAAATGCCTGCCTGAACAACCGTGTTTTCAGTGTGTGGCAGAAGCTCATTAAAGAGGGGGCATGGTGGAGTTCCCTAGGGAGGGAGTTCCACAGAGTGGGGGCCACCACAGAGAAGGCCCTCTCCCTCATCCTCACCAGCCTAGCTGTCCTGGCCGATGGGACAGAGGGAAGGTCATCCAAGGCTGATATTGTTGAGTGGCCTGTCTGGTGTTGCTGGAGGCACTCCTTGAGATAGGCTTGGCCGGAACCGTATAGGGTTTTAAAGGTCAAAACCAACACTTTGAATTTGGCCCAGAAAACAACTGGTAACCAGTGCAACTCCTTCAGCACCGGAGTGATGTGATCTCGCTGGCAGCTGCCTTTAATCAGGCAAGCTGCTGTGTTCTGTACTTACCAGCTGCAGCTTCCAAACCATCTTCAAGGGTAACCCCACGTAGAGTGCATTACAGTAGTCTAGACAAGAGGAGACCAAGGCATGTACAGTACTACTGATGGGAGCAGATAATCGGGAAGGTAGGGGCACAGCCACCGTATCAGATGGAGTTGGTACAACGCTGTCTTCCATTATCTGTCATTGATCTCGAGCTTCTTCTTGCTGCTTTAACTCTTCTGATGGAGGGAACTCAAGCGGAACACAATGGGATAATCTGATAGCTCATTGTCTGTGATCTATTTAAAAATGGAACAAAAGGCATTTAGAGCAGGAGATGCCTTGGGTGATCGCTGCGTCATGTAAAGAGCCTGCAAACTTCCTTGAAGGAGCAATCTCAATCACAGGATAAAAGCCCAGTGTGAAGGAGCCCTGGTTCTAACCAATAGGACACACTGAGGGGATATGAGCTTTACATTATATTACGTACATTACATTAGGTTCCATTTGGTTATTAGTTTTGTTTTGTACTGTAGTTTTAAACTTTTATATTGTATTTTATCATGTTTTATTTTCTGGTTTTAATTATTGTGAACTGCCCAGAGAGCTTCAGCTATTGGGCAGAATAGAAATACAATAAATAAATCTACTTTTGAAACTGCTCTTCATACCAATCTACTCTCTCCAACTTGCATTCAGTGTGCTGCCATTCCCAGCGTGTGGCGTGTATGTTCCCTTCACGGCTGGAAAGTGGGGGAAAGATTCCACCCAATTTGCTTTGCTAGCAGAGATTCTTTAACTCCCTCCCACCCACCTCCACACACATAAAAAGCACTTTATAATGCTCTGATACTGGGGTCAAATAGACCCAAATTAAGTCTAGTTAAATGCATTGTACAATGACTCAAATCAAATATAAAAATACTAGGTAGTATCTAATGGTGTCTCAGTGCAAGTGCTAATGATGTTCCACTAGCATGAACCACACTTGCGCAATGTAACTAGTGCTTGCTAGCACAACAGGGAAAAGTGCTGCCAAAATTTGGTGGTGTGGCAGCAAAAAACCTGTGCCCTGGCAAATAGTTGCTTTCCCCCATTGCCCTAACAAGCACTAGTTGCATTGTGCAAGCATTGGTTTATGCTTAGTGTAGGGAAGGGAGAGAAATCCTCCACAGACCCCAGGAAGGCCAGATTCAAAAGAATCTACCCCCCCGGCCCCCGTGGAGGATCGGAAGACTTACCTCCACCTCTAGGAGGAATCCCGCTAGCCGGATCCTCCCCGCCAGCTGGCTCCGGAGCGCCAGCGATACGGCAGCCATTGCCGTATCGCTGGCTGGGCGGATTGACTGTGGATCAATCCACTATGCCATTTGCGTCCACTATGCCATTTGTGGCAGTAAAGGCCACAATTAAGGTTTAAGGTAAATGCAGCTGTAAATGGCACCTACCTGCTGCCGTCCACGCTGACTTGCGAATGGCGGCCACGTCTGCAGTCGCCATTTGCTTCTTCCATATAGCTGTGATAGGCTACGTAAGTATTTACGTAGCCTATCACGGCTAACGCAGGGATGCCATTTGCTATGGCGACTGCCATTTGTGTTTCCTTTTTTTTGCCACACACATGCATAAATAAAATGCACAAATAAAACACACATGCATGTAGTGGAAAGGGGCAGGTTGAAATGCTTCAGAACCCTTGAACCTTTTTTTGTAAAAGAACTGATAAATTATGAAGTGGCACAGGTTAGGGGGAAAGGATTTGCCCTTTTAAAAATCCCTTTGGGTCAATTATTACTCCAAATGAATCGGAGGGTTTATGTTAAGCCTGTGCAAGCATCAGAGGGCCTAAGTGACACTTTCCTTCAGGTTAAAGTTGCCAGGTACTTTTCTTCCTCCTTGTCATAATGGTCGAGATCCAGAGGAAGTAGCAACAGCAGTAAGCTGACAGAGGAGGCTAAAGAGCGGGGGTGGGGGGCACAGGATATTCATAGTAGGATAGTGGGCATTGTCAATTGCCATAAGAGAAGGACCCTGTAATATTACCTCAGTAGCTTCATGTCAACGTAGCCAAACATAAACAGCATTCCCAACTCCTGATTATTCACATGTTTTGGATGTCTCTCAGGATATTCAGATAGATACAGTTGAACTTTATTTATTTCCTTTGGCTAAACCTCAGATATGAATGGATGTCCACTGAGACCATTCATCTTTGCTTGATATCCGTTTGGCCACTTTGACTAAAATCAGAGCAGATATTTTGTTTATATGGCTCTAGCACAGTGGACTCAAATGCCAAGCAGACAGAAGTTATGAATGATGATATACAGTTCCACTAACACTGAATTAGCCCTGCACTAGGCCCTTGAATGTGATTATGCTGACTTAGACATCTTTCCTTTCTGTTTTAATTTAATTGTGCTACATTTATTTGGCCTGGTTGAGAAATGGTCTTCTTATCAAAGTCTTCGTTGTATACCTGACCCAAACCCAACGAGCAAGTATGTGAAGAGCCACCAGGTTCTGTGCTCTACTCTGCCAAAGGAGAATGATGTGGCTTGTGTAGTCAAGCATCCCGTGCTCCTGGGCTCTTTCCAGGCAATTAAAATGTGCACATTGGCTGAGTAATCGTGGAATGAGCACCCTGGCTGTGGAATGAGTTCCCTAGGGAGGTTTGCCTGGCACCTACGTTTTACTCCTTCTGGTGCCAGGTGAAGACCTTTTTTTCTCCTGGTATTTTAGCATTTTAGCTTCCTAACCTTTTAGCTCTGGTATTTTAAATCTCTGCATTGCTGCTAGGTTTTATTCTGGTTGTACTGGTATATTGTGGTTTTAAGCTTTCATATTTTATATTGTTTTATGCTGCTCTCTGTGGTTTTAATTTTTGTGAACTGCCCAGAGAACTTCAGCTACTGGGTGATAGACAGACAGACAGACAGACAGACAGACAGACAGACAGATAGATAGATAACTTCTTGTGGGGGATCTAAGCAGTGTTCCCCATTCTATTAATTTCTGATGTGGGGAGCTTACCTGTTCCCTTTCCTCACACCACAATTTTGAGTTTCCTAGCAACTCCTATCATGCAGACAACTCCATTGTGATGGTGAATGAAGTATAAGCTGATGGTTGGGTGAGTTTCATGGGCACATAAGGGATTGGTGTCTGTGGTATCAACCTGGTGAGTGAAGTAAGCCCCTTTCCCATGTCCATTTTTTCCTTTCAAAAGATTTTATTAAAAATTATTTTTACAGTGTAATCCTATGTCTACTCAGTAATAAGTCCCGTTGAGTTCAGTAGGACTTGCTCCCAGGTTGGCATGCATAGGATTGTAGCCTTAGAGACTGAACTCTACTGCTTAGGCAGGAAGCACTCATGCCAATCTTTGCAGGGAGAGAAAGAAAGAAAGAAGAAAGAAAGAAAGAAAGAAAGAAAGAAAGAAAGAAAGAAAGAAGCTCAACTGTGACATAGATGAGTAGGGTAACTACTTACGCATTGCCAAAAAAGAGGAACTGCATTACCAAAAAAAGAGGACAATAAAGGACATCAATTTGCATAACATTTGCATATGCAAATAGCTACAATTTAAATAGAAATATAGTCCATGTCACCATAGTGGGGAAGACTGTGATAGGTGACCTGTGTGCCTGCTCAGTCTGCTGTCCAGGTGCTCACTGTGGATGGGCAACTTGAAGGCACCTGCTTGCTCTCCCTCCTTAAGGATCTTTGACTTTAAAACAGGCATAAATAGGACACAGAGGACACCTCCAAACAGAGGACTGTCCTTTGCCACCTCTACAAAACAGAGGACTGTCCTCTGTAAAGTAAGACACCTTGTAAGGGAAAAACTGCAAAATCCTTACAAGAAAAACCTGACAGATAAGTAGGGCTATTGCCTGCCCCATTCCAGCATGGCATTACCATTTCTTTAACCTTTTTTGGTTATCCTTCCTTTGGGGGGGGTGGATTTGGGAGAGGGTTCTTTGAGGATGTGCACTCCCCCCTCTCCAGTGCACATCAGTGCACATCCCCTGGTACATTATTTTAAAACAACAATAATGACAAAGAGAGAACAACATCACAGCAAGGCCCTCTCCCCAGATGTCCTTTCTCCATTGCCATCTAAGAGTAAAATGTGTTTGGCTTTGATTGTCATAACAATGACCCCATGTACATATGCACAGGAAAAGGAGAGGCTGTAGTGACATCAAATATTTGTATGGTGTAATCTGCAAACCCCTGGGAGTGCAGGACTGAATGGAAGCACACTCTGGCCCCTGCTATTGGCCAGAGGAGGAAGGGCCAATGGGAGGTTGCAGCCCTTTCTTATGTGGAAGAACATTATGGCAAGGGGGAGGCCAGACTGGTCCCACCTGTTGGCCAGAGAAGGAGCAGCTGCAGGGTGTTTTCTTCACCGGTCCTTCTCTGCCAGAAATAACATTTTCCTTTAACTGCCAGTTGCCCTGGGAATGCAGAAGTTCAGAACTGAAAGGAAGTACGCTCGGGCACTACCCATCAGCCAGAAGACTAAGGGCAGCTTGATTATGTGTGTGTATGTGGATGCTTTGTCTGTCTGCTTGTTTCTTTCATATAATTGCCATCTGTTGTAAACCGCCTTGAGGACCATCTGATCAAACGGTGAGGTATAAATATTCAAAATCAACCAATCCATCTGATCAATTATCTATAAAGCTGCAAACCCAAATAAGAAGAATGCCATGACACTTTTTGTGGTCATTTACAGCTCTCAAGTAAAACCTCTTTGATGAGCTTATGTGATCTGATTGTGGGAAATGATGGATCAGCTCAAACAGACACCAGGGGGAAAAGGCTTGTTTTGTGAACAGTTGCCTAATCTGAAACAGATGGGAAGGTAACATCAGAAGGAATCCTCAGTGCTTGGCTACTTTTCACATGGAAAATCTAAGGTGTAGCCAGGCTTGCAAGGTGAAGACAGTCACACACACACACACGCTAAGTGTGGTGAATGTGGTTTGTACACACATTCTCTGCCTGAACACAAATGCTTTGGCATGAACCATTTGCCTGTCTGTCTTTTAGACCCAGTGGCTCGACATCTGCGATGAAGCTAAAAATGGTTGTGGTCAAGTTCCACTCAGATCAATGGAACAAGCTAGTCACAATGAGCAATCCTTGAAGAGTTCAATCTTCATGAATTCCCATACAAACAGACCGGATCTGTACCACCTGGATGGATGTACAGATTGGAACTTAGTTATCTGCCGGGTTTTGCACTTCACAAATATTCCAGCGTAGTTTTAAAAATATATTCCTCACCCCCACAGATTAATGTGGAAATGGAATGGAATGGATTTATGAGTGAACACATGTAAAAGTGACATGGACCAAAAACAGACTAATTCACCTATCAGAATTAGAGATGGATGAATCTGTCAGGTTTGGTTTCACACATTTCTCTCCTCCCACCCCTAAATTAAGTTCGTTCCATCATATTTCTGCATCTGTTTGTGAATTTTTTAAAGTTCGTATGAAAATTTGCATGTATTTTTGTGCACATTTCTTAAAATGTGGGCATTTTATATGTATGTTCTATGCATTTTATATGCATTTTTGTACACATTTTTCAAAATATATGCATTTTTTTGCAGGTGAGTTTCCTTAAAATAAATATTTTGTGTGCACACTTTTCTGAACTATATGCATTTTTGTATGCAGTTTTTTGATGTGCAAAGTTTGATCAGAAATTTTGTATATCGACATTTAACTGTGTTACAGGTTCGGGGTTCAGGGAGTGTGAATTTGGTAAATGCATACCAAAAATGTGAACTGAGTTAATTTCTCCCCAATCCATAGTCACAACTAACTATTTTTAGCTGTATTGGGGCTTCCATTTCTGGCTGTAGGTTTAGTTTAGCTAGAACTGTTTCAAAGAACAGTTGTGGCAAGAAGCTACAAATTAGACCATGTTTCACAGAGCTTGACAAAGAGCTACAGGTTGCTCTTGCACTACACAAAATAAATTGTTTCCTATTTCAATAAATTTTGTAATCATTATTTTTTTTAAAATTACATATAGCCTTCCTTTTTTCCTCTTGCAAGGAACCCAAGGCGGCTTATACAGTCCCCCTCCTCTCCATTTTATCCTCACAGAAACTCTATGAAGTAGGTGAGGCTGAGAGACAGTGACTGGCCCAAGGCCATCCAGTGAGTTTCATGGCCAAGTGGGGACTAGAACACAGAACTCCCAAGTCCCAGTCCAACACTCTAACCACTACACCACACTGGCAGTAGTAGTGGTCTAGTATTCATGGGCTTTCTTCACACTTTATCCTGTGATTGAGATTGCTCCTTCCCAGAAGTTTGTGGGCTCTTTACATGATGCATGTCCCTCCAGGGCGTCTCCTGCACTAAATGCCCTTTGTTCCATTTTTAAGTAGATCACAGATAATGAGCTATCAGATTACCCCATTGTGTGCTGCTTGAGTTCCCTCCCTGAAAAGAGGGAAAGTGGCAAGAAGAAGAGCAAGATCAATGCAAGGTAATGGAAGACTCAGATATGGGGAGAAGGAGGGGGAAGGGGGTGGGGGGAAAGGAAGCGGGTGATAAAAGGGAGTCGTGTGATCCTGCATTTAAAACAGAAGCGGAAAGCCCCATTTGAAATGCAGGATTTTAGGCTGGTGTAGAGATGTCCATGGTGTCTTCTGTTACCCTTAGTTTTCAATTTCTTATCTTGATTAATCGTCTAGTGTTCTTTAGCCTATGGGAAAGATCTAACTGTGTTGAGCCACTAGCACTATTTACATTGGGCTAGCAGAAACTTCTGCAATGTCCATAGTGCTTGCTAGTGTGATAGGTTTCCTTTAAGGTCTAAAGACTTCAAAGTCTGTAAGGTGCCACAGTACAGTGTGTTTTGTTGCTCTAGCAAACTAACATAGCTACTCTTCCAGAATATGGTATTTGTTATGATCTATTATTCAACATTTTCAAGGCCAGAATAACCTGAATATCCTAGCTCGCACTTAGAAGATCTATTTAGGACACAATCCTATGCATGTTTAGACAGAAAAAGGTCTTACAACTCCCAGCATGCCTGGCTGGGGAATGCTGGGAGTTGCCAGACTTTTTTTCTGTCTAACCATGCATAGGATTGCGGCCTAAATCATACAAACACGTTGAGTATGTTTGCTAGGGAGTGAATTCTATTGAACTCAGCTGGACTTACTTCTGAGTAGTATATATGCTTAGAAAGCATTGTCCTGTCCATCTTTGAGAGATTTATGCATATGTGGATACATTTTCCATGGTCTTTGGTTGGTGTGTTAAAAGTTGTTGAACCATAATAAATTATGCAGATGTGAAGTAATAGATTATGTGAAGCACCGATGTGTTGGGAATTAAGTCAATCTCACTATTAATTTGGCCTTTTGTTTCATTCCAGGAAAGCTTTTTTAATCTATCTTATTTATGTAGATTGTCAAGTGGAATCTTCATAATAATGGCAAAAGGGCCCATGGAGCAGCGTTCTCTCTCTCTCTCTCTCTCTCTCTCTCTCTCTCTCTCTCTCTCTCGACAGATGGCGAGGGCTGAACCTTCATGAATTTGTTATTGACCTAATTGGAATCACATTTGTGTATTGTTCTCCAGCTATGCTGGGAAAGAACAAAAATTAGAACCATGCCAGTACAGAAATGTGGCACTATGAAAAACCCTACAGACAGCGAAGGGGTGGGGGATTCCAGAACCCCTTGGGTCATTCTTGCTATCTGAGCAGACCACTGTTGACCCAGGATCAGACATAGGGAGGCACCTCACAGCTGCAGCCGTCCCTCCTTCATTTCCCAGTGGAGGGTCTTGCAGGGAGGAATAGGCCTTAAATAGGATATCTCAAGCCTGGGAAAAGCCACACAGATTCTGAACAATTTACAAGACCGTAATTGGGGAGGCTATATATTCTCATTGAATGGAGTGAATAAAAGCTGAGAAGTCTGGCCCCAGTTTCGTTATTGTTCCTCCATGACAGCCTCCAACAGGAAACATATTTGAAGAGGCAGAAAGTGATCAATAGCTAGTAAGGGTGTTTATAAACTTGAACTTTTAAAAGCTGAAAGCAAGATGTTACAGTTTTCTCTTCAGATAAGGAAATTAGGGCTGCACCAATTATTTGACATTTTTTTATTTTTGGTTCAAAACAGGCCATTTCTGAGGCATCAAGATTTCTTCTCAAAAAGATCCCAGTCCTGTTCAGTGCCACAGCTTTTCCTCACTGCTGCTGATTCTACAGAATTTACTCCTAGATGCATCTTCTTTTTCTTCCTGAATTAATCACATGGGTGATTCTGCTCAATGAGGGATCAATGTAGTCAATTGTGGAACAACACGACATTGTGTGTGACATGATAATGTGTCTTGACATCAGTAAACAAAACTGCAACCAAACGGATGTGGTCGATGACATCACTGAGAGCAAATGAAGGCAATTGACGGTGAAGGCAAATGATGGCAATCTAAATGAATGAGTGAACATTTTCTCAAGGAGTGCAACCCCCCCCAAAAGAGTGAGTAGTTTCTTCTCAGTTTCCGTTCTTTGGTTTGTACGGACTTTCAGAAACAGCTATGCTAAAAATGAGAAATTAGGGCATAGAAACAGCTATGCCATAGCACGCCAGGCCTTCCTGTCCTGCGCTCTCTCCCGGAGCGTGCTCAAGTCCATATTCATTGCATCGGTGACGCTATCTAGCCATCTCATCCTCTGCCGTCCCCTTCTCCTTCTGCCTTCAGTCTTTCCCAGCATCAGGGTCTTTTCCAGAGAGTTTTCTCTTAGATAGTAACTGAAGATAAAACAAGCTCCAAAAGAACAGCCACAAAACAGATCAAAGCTTTAATTCTAAACCCATTTACCTGGGAGTAAATCCCATTGAACTCTATGGAACTCCCTTCTCAACAGGCATGCATAGGATTGCACCTCAAATTACCCAAATGCCCCCTGACAATGAAACAGGTTGACACCCTTTCTAGAACTCCAAAAAAGGTCGAGATTTCATAATGTTTTCAGAAAGTTCCCAACAGAGATGGGTGAATCAGTCTATCTGAAAACCATGTCACTTCTACATATTCTTACCCATAAGTCCATTTTCATTATTTAAAAATCCATTTTAAATTCTCCAGCAAAGGAGATTGTTACCTTGTCATGGTGCTGGAGCTTGAGCACCTCAATGACGTCATGAGCTAAACCGTGAAGGGACACCCACGATGGGAAGGTCATAGCAGAGAGGTCAGACTAAATACGATCCCTGAAGAAGGAAACAGCAACCCACCCCAGTATTCTTGCCATGAAAACTAAATGGATCAGTACAACCAGAGATATGTCGGTATACCTTTGGAAGATGGGACTCACAGGTCGGAAGATGGTCAAAAGGCTACTGGGGAGGAACAGAGGATAAGTTCAACTAGCCCCAGATGTGATGACGCAGCTAGCTCAAAGCCAAAGGACAGCTAGCAGCCGATGGTGCTGGTGGTGAACAACGAATCCGATATTCTAAAGATCAACACACCATAGGAACCTGGAATGTAAGATCTATGAGCCAGGGCAAATTGGATGTGGTTATTGGGGAGATGTCAAGATTAAATATAGACATTTTGGGTGTCAGTGAACTGAAATGGACTGGAATGGGCCACTTCACATCAAGTGACCACCAGATCCACTACTGTGGACAAGAGGACCACAGAAGAAATGGAGTAGCCTTCATAATTAATAATAAAGTGGCTAAAGCAGTGCTTGGATACAATCCAAAAAATGACGGAATGATCTCAATTTGAATTCAGGGTAAGCCATTTAACATCACAGTGACCCAAATATACTCCCCAACGACAGATGCTGAAGAAGCAGAAGTAGATCAGTTCTATGAGGATCTGCAGCACCTACTGGATAGTACGCCAAAAAAAGATGTTATTTTCCTTACAGGAGACTGGAATGCTACGGTGGGTAGTCAAACGACACCTGGAATTACAGGCAAGCATGGTCTGGGAGAACAAAATGAAGCGGGACATAGGCTGATAGAATTTTGCCAAGACAACTCACTGTGCATAACAAACACTCTCTTCCAACAACCTAAGAGACGATTTTATACATGGACTTCACCAGACGGTCGACACCGAAATCAGATGGACTACATCCTTTGTAGCCAAAGGTGGCGGACATCTATGCAGTTGGTAAAAACAAGACCTGGAGCTGATTGTAGTTCAGATCACGAACTTCTTATTGCACAATTTAGAATCAGACTAAAGAGAATAGGGAAGACCCACAGTTAGATATGAGCTCACTAATATTCCTCATGCATATGCAGTGGAGGTGAAGAATAGATTTAAGGGACTAGATTTAGTAGATAGGGTCCCGGAAGAACTATGGACAGAAGTTCGCAACATTGTTCAGGAGGCGGCAACAAAAAACGTCCCAAAGAAAAAGAAAACCAAGAAGGCAAGATGGCTGTCTGCTGAGACACTGGAAGCAGCCCAAGAAAGAAGGAAAGCACAAGGCAACAGTGATAGGGGGAGATATGCCCAATTCAATGCAAAATTCCAGAGGTTAGCCAGAAGAGATAAAGAATTATTTTTAAACAAGCAATGCGCGGAAGCGGAAGAAGATAATAGAATAGGGAGGACAAGAGACCTCTTCCAGAAAATTAGAAACATCGGAGGTAAATTCCAGGCAAAAATGGGTATGATCAAAAACAAAGATGGCAAGGACCTAACAGAAGCAGAAGAGATCAAGGAAAGGTGGCAAGAATATACAGAACATCTGTATAGGAAGGATAATAATATTGGGGATAGATTTGATGGCATGGTCAGTGAGCTAGAGCCAGACATCCTGAAGAGAGAGGTTGAATGGGCCTTAAGAAGCATTGCTAATTACAAGGCAGCAGGAGATGACGGTATCCCAGCTGAACTGTTTAAAATCTTGCAAGATGATGCTGTCAAGGTGATTAGGGATGGGGGAGAATTTCTCCCCGAAACTTCGGGGGGCCGAGTGCCAACGCCTTTGGTCCTCCGAAGGTTGTTCGGGGAGAAATTCTCTGCCCCCCCGCCCCCCCCCCCGGGATGGGACTTACCTTTCACGAATGTCCCTCCCGGTGGCGGGTCCCGGCGGCGGTTCGGCAGGTCTTCGTCAGGGGTGGGGGCGGCAGCCGGTCTTTTGACCAGCTGCCGCCGCCGCCATTACAAGAAAAGTAAAAAAAAATCAAAAAACGCCCCTGTGATAGGCTATGTAACGATTAACGTAGCCTATCACAGCTAGATTTACAAAGTCAGCCGTGATAGGCTACGTTAATCGTCACGTAGCCTATCACGGGTGACTTAAAAAAAAGTGCGTACGGCTAATGGCGGCCCCCATAGGGAGCCGCCATTCGCGTTCCTTATTTGGTCCCTGTAGTCTACGTAAAGATTTACGTAGACTACGGCGAAAATAAGGACAACGCAAATAGCGTTACCCTTATTTTCGCCGTAGTCTACGTAAATCTTTACGTAGACTACAGGGACCAAATAAGGAACACGAATGGCAGCTCCTTATGGGGGCCGCCATTTGCGTACGTGCTTTTTTTTAAAAAAAGTCACCCGTGATAGGCTACGTGATGATTAACGTAGCCTATCACGGCTGACTTTGCAAATCTAGCTGTGATAGGCTACATTAATCGTTACGTAGCCTATCACAGGGGCGTTTTTTTTTTTCTTTTGAAGTTCGCGGCCAGGGAGATGGGGCACTTCTCCCTGGCCTGAATTTCGGCCGGGCGAGGAGGGAAGCCTCCCCCCCCAGCCTGAACTTCGGGGGGAGCAGCGAAGCACCTCCCCCCCACTGCGAAGCAAGCTGCGAGACCAGGTAAGTGACTTTCGTGCATCCCTAAAGGTGATGCATGCCATATGCCAGCAAATTTGGAAAACACAAGAATGGCCAACAGATTGGAAAAAATCAACTTATATCCCTACACCAAAAAAGGGAAGCACCAAAGAATGTTCAAATTATCAAACAGTGGCACTTATTTCACATGCCAGTCAGGTAATGCTCAAGATCTTGCAAGGTAGAGTCTAGCAATTCATGGAATGAGAATTGCCAGATGTACAAGCTGGGTTTAGAAAAGGCAGAGGAACTAGAGACCAAATTGCTAATATCTGCTGGATCATGGAGAAAGCCAGGGAGTTTCAGAAAAAATCTATTTCTGTTTTATTGACTATTCTAAAGCCTTTGACAGTGTGGATCATAACAAATTGTGGCAAGTTCTTGGTGGTATGGGGATACCAAGTCATCTTGTCTGCCTCCTGAGGAATCTGTATAACGACCAAGTAGCAACGGTAAGAATAGACCATGGAACAACGGACTGATTTAAGTTTGGGCAAGGAGTATGGCAGGGTTGTATACTCTCACCCTACCTATTCAACCTGTACGCAGAACACATCATGCAACACGCTGGGCTTGATGAAGCCAAGGCTGGAGTTAAAATTGCTGGAAGAAACATTAACAATCTCCGATATGCAGATGATATCACTTTGATGGCTGAAAGTGAGGAGGAGCTGAGGAACCTCATGACGAAGGTGAAAGAAGAAAGTGCAAAAGCTGGGTTGCAGTTAAACCTCAAAAACCCAAGATTATGGCAACCAGCTTGATTGATAACTGGTAAATAGAGGGAGAAAACATGGAGGCAGTGACAGACTTTGTCTTTCTAGGCGCAAAGATTACTGCAGACACTGACTGAAGCCAGGAAATCAGAAGACGTTTACTTCTTGGGAGGACAGCAATGACAATCTTGATAAAATAGTGAAGAGCAGAGACATCACACTGACAACAAAGGTCCACATAGTTAAAGCAATGGTATTCCCCGTAGTAACCTATGGCTGAGAGAGCTGGCCCATAAGGAAGGCTGAGTGAAGGAAGATAGATGCTTTTGATCTGTGGTGCTGGAGGAAAATTCTGAGAGTGCCTTGGACTGCAAGAAGATCAAACCAGTCCATACTCCAGGAAATAAAGCCAGACTGCTCACTAGAGGGAATGATAGGCAAAACTGAAGTACTTTGGCCACATCATGAGAAGACAGGATACCCTGGAGAAGATGCTGATGCTAGGGAAAGTGGAAGGCAAAAGGAAGAGGGGCCGACCAAGGGCAAGATGGATGGATGATATTCTGGAGGTGATGGACTCGACCTTGGGGGAGCTGGGGGTGGCGACAGCTGATAGGAAGCTCTGGTGTGGGCTGGTCCATGAAGTCACAAAGAGTCAGAAGCTACTGACCAAATAAACAACAACAAAAATCCATATGAAAACTTGCATTTAAATCTGTATTTAAATATATACTTTTAAATAATTTTCTCTCAAAATACACACTTCTAAACAACCCCCCCTTAAAATGCATGTTTCTAAATATATTTTCTCTCAAAATATATTTTTAAAATCAGGGCTGGTCTTATTTTGCTCTGGGGATATGGCCAAATTTGGAAGCATTTTGGCTGAACTGCCAATGCAAAACAAAGAAGAGGAGGGAAATAATTCAAAGGGAGGGGGCTTACAATTGTGGCATGGCAGGGGGGTCATTTTATTTTTCCCTCCTTCCATTCTTTTTTTTCTTTTAAAAGTTCTTTCTTTCTTTCTTTTAAAAACACTTTTATATGCTGGCCACTTTACTGGGAACTACAGCAGTGGCATACTGGCCAACACCATTCTTCATTCCCAGAGTGCCTCTGGGAATGATGCTAGCCTGTGTCCTTAAAAAGCGTGAAGAAAAAGCCTTTTTTTTTTTTTTTTAAGTGAGGCTGGCAAGAAGCCTCCCTGCTGCAATTGTAATCCCTGTCCCTATCTCTTCCCCCAAACCATTTTGGGGTTTTGAACAGGAACAGAATTGAAACAGCTGGCCCACCAATTCATCACCTGCAAATGGGGTAGTGAATTGCGGGCAGCCATTTTGGCCCACAGCTAATTTTGAGCCAAAACAGCATAAGAACATTCAGGATGTGGGAAGGCCAGTGCATAACTTAGGTGCCATCCACACATTAGTCCAGGAGGTGTGGAACATGTCCGTTTGTACTGGGATTCACAAAAATTTAATTCCTCAAGCATTGCTACTGACAAAGCTGAGGAGCAATTTCCATGGAATGTACAGTGGGGGGGGGGGGCACACACCATCTTCCACTAGAGTTACCCTTAAAATGTATGTAACATGATCAAAAGGAAGGAAAAAAGAGAGAAAGAGGCTGTTATCTTGGGAAGGTTGCTAAGTTGGGGAATAGAGTTGACAGCTCTTAAAGACAGGTGAAATGTGATGAAGAACACAGGCCTGTTCTCAGTAAGGAAATACTACATTGTGAAGTGGGGCAGGTTTGGTTGCTGTTAGGCTCCGGCTTGACATGGGTGAGCACACACAGTCATTCTCAGCATCTCGACTGCTCCTAGAAAACTGGACATGGGACATCAAGGAGTTTTGTCACTAAATCAGCAGCTGAGATGGGACACATGCCCACTTTTAGTTAAATATTATTTATTTAAAAATATTTTAGGCTGCCTTTAAGGGTAGAACCCTCTCAAGCTATTGTACAAGATTAAAATGATACAAAAATATGCAAAAACCCACAGGAAAACAGTAAATATTTAATAAAATACTATCAGCAATATCGTTGACAGTTTCTTATGGTCATGTTTTGGGTCAGAGGAAACAACAACCCCTTTTTCTTCTCCTGGTATGCTCCAGCAGAGATAGTCAGGGAGGTCACAGTAAGTATTGTTAAAGCATATTTAAAACAACCGCAACAACAGAATATTAGGATTTTAAATATGTGCAGTGGAAGAATGAAGTTGCTGTTTTTATTCCCTGGCATGCCAAGAAGTATGCTTTAATTTCTTTAGGCGACATAGTTCACATGTCCCTTGGAAAGACATCTTGATTCTGGGCTTGGACAAGAAAAATGTCGGCTCCAATGAGCTCTCCCCAGGGACCCATTTATTTACATACCCTGCCATGTAGCTTTATATCCAGAACTGTGGAATGCACAGTAATGTGCAAAGAAATACAAAACCTTTTTTAGCTGGAGTACATTTAAGGATATTTCTGCTTCTATATGCAATCCTGGGCTGAAGGAACAGCCAAGAAACTTGGAATTTCTTCATTATTGGATGGAATACAAATAGCATTTTCCCCCTCCTTGAAAATCTGAAGATATTTTTTGTGGGGGTGGGAAGAAATTCTAGCAGAAACTAAGTACCAAGTATGAAGTAAATCTGAGATAAACAGCAGTTTCAAAATGTATGCAATTGCTCCATTTGACAGATACATCCATTTGAATCTGTAACCTGTAAAGTGTATCTACAATACACTACAGGCTTGAACTGGTGTAACAGTCATTCTCTTTTTCCAGGGAAATCTTGAAAATGTAGTTTTATGAGAGGGCGGTTGAGAGATAGTGAATTTTCAGCACCGTCTCCAGACACTTCCTGGGATTCTATAGGGGAAATCATCACAATTAAATGGGTATTAAAAATTGATCAAGGTTTGTAGTGAAGGTGAATCTCCACTAAAGCCCTGTTCAGTTGTTCTGAATCTGAATAGGTCAAATGCATGAGGAGAAGGAGTGCCCCAGCCCCGCCTCTCTCCCTTAGCATGTTCATCATCCTCTACTCATGCATGGAGGGTGCCTGCCTGAAGAGGACAGCCTCCTCTACCCATGGAGGTTCTCCATGAGATCCAGAACATGGATAGAGGACACTCCTCTGGTAGCCCTTTAAATAGAGGACTGTCCTCTATAAAATAGGACACATGGCCATGCAGTTCAAGCAGTGATGTCTAACCAGGCCTTTATGCTACACATCTTCTTGTGTCCATGACATACCCCAGCACAAAAATAAACCAGATGCATAACCTCAAGTTCATATATTCCAAATACTGAGTTACACATTGATAAATGCCAAATACCAGGTTCTGAAACAAAATGGCAAACATCTCCATGAACGTCAGATGCAAAGCTCAAAAGTGTAACCAGAGATGAGAACTAAGATCATTTGCAAAGCTGGGAAATGTCTTCAAAGCAAACTTTGAACATTCGGTTTAGCTTTAGAAAGACAGAAAAGGATAGGCCTCTTTGGCGTTACCACGCAGTTTTCTAAGTGAAATATGTGAGACATCATGCCATATATAAGCAATTCTGCTTGCCCCATAGACATATGCTTTGGTGTTGATATATCTAACATGCTGAACTGATTAAGGAGGTATTTTAACAGGAAAAGAGCCAAATTTAGCCAACAGGTTAGATTCCGTTTCAGCCTCAAGAGCTAATCTTGGGAAAGGTCTCCCATTTCTCATTTCATTTCATATTCCTGTCATGTCTTCTTTCTTCTCTCATCATTGGCTTTTGTGTTAATTGCAAGACACATTTGATCCCCACAATAACATTTTTTTCGATATGGAATTTTAAAAGGATGGGTAGACAGGTAAAGTTTCTGATATGCCTGCTTTCTCCCATATGTAAAAATGCTGCCTGTCCTGTTTTATTGATCCTTCCAAACTGAAGGAACAGCCCAAATGTAAGTTGTACAAATACTATCAGGCCTGTTGATAGCTTGTGTATTGGCCTGTGACAGGGGATGATTCCCCACTCATTACTGTGTGCTTACATCCCTCAAGAAGGGTAAATGGAAATGCATCCTATGGTTTTATCTCAGTTTTGTGATTTTGTCTAACTGGGGCAAAGAGTGTAAATGGTAAGAACAGGCCCCTCTCGTCTCTGCCACTCTTGCAGTGCAAGTAAATGCAATGCAAACCATAAAATAAGTTCCTCCTTAAGCCATACCCTTTTGCTTCCCCAGTAGGCAAAGGACCATGCCTCAGTTGGTAGAACACTTGCTTCACGTGCATAAGGTCCCCCATGTTTGATCCCTGCATCTCCAGATAGGGCTGGAAAATTTCTGCCTGAAATCCTGGAAAGCCACTGTCAAAAATGCTGGGCTAGATAGACCAATGCTCTGACTCAATATAAGGCAGCTCCCTAAGCTTCTAGGCTGCTTTCCATTGCTTCCTCCCTAAACAAGGTACCTTCTCCCATGGAAGAAGCCCTTAAAAGCACAGTTCTGTGAGCTGTTGTGCAAGAGTTCTAAATCCCCATGCATGTACCAAGTTAAACGATCAGGAGCTTGCATATATGATGATTTATGGTGCTTTGGGGGCAGTTGCTGTGCAACTCCAGACATTCTCGGGTGACTGCCAGTTATCTGGATACATTTTCCTTTGGCTTCAGGCTTGGGTTTGGCACTGAAATAGGCTTGGTTGATGGCTGAGCTATGTTGGGAGATGGACAGGATGAGTATGATCCTGCTAATCCTAGACTTCTCAGTGGCGTTTGAGGCCATCGACCATGGTGTCCTTTAGGCCAATGGGAATGGGGATCGAGGGCACTGTGCTTCAGTGATTCTGCTGCGACCTGTATGGCTCTTTCCAGGAAGTGGTGCTGGGGAACCATTACTCTGCCCCATGACACTTGGGCAATGGTGTGTTACAGGACCCTGTTTTGTCCCCCATGCTGTTTAACATCAGCATGAAATCACTTAGGGAAGTCATCTGGAGATTTGGGGTAAAGGGTCATCAGTATGCCAATCTGTTTCTCCTTCAGATTCTGATGAGGCCAAAGAGGTGCTGAACTGGTGTCTGGGGTCACTGAGAGACTAGACAAGGCCCCCCAAACCTGAAACTCAGTCCAGACAATATGGATGCACTGTTGTTGGGTGGTTTGTTTAACTTGGGAAATGGGTTTCAGCCTTTTCTGGATGAGGTTACACTCCCCTCTAAAGGATCAGATCTGAAGCTTGGCATGTTTTTAGATCTGTTCCTATCTTTGGAGGCCCAAGTGGCTTTCACAAGTAGGTATGACAGGTGCCCCAGAGTTAGTCTGACCATCACTCTAGTCATGTCTTATTTGTTGTTGTTGTTCAGTCGTGTCCGACTCTTCGTGACCCCATGGACCATAGCACGCCAGGCCTTCCTGTCCTCTGCTCTCTCCCGGAGTGTGCTCAAGTTCATATTCATTGCATCGGTGATGCTATCTAGCCATCTCATCCTCTGCCGTCCCCTTCTCCTTTTGCCTTCAGTCTTTCCCAGCATCAGGGTCTTTTCCAGAGAGTTTTCTCTTCGCATTAGGTGGCCAAAATATTTGAGCTTCAGCTTCAGTATCTGTCCTTCCAATGAGCAGTCAGGGTTGATTTCCTTTAGTATGGACTGATTTGACCTCCTTGCAGTCCAGGGGACTCGTAAGAGTCTTCTCCAGCACCACAGTTCAAAAGCATCCATTCTATGATAGCTTTGATTAGACGGACCTTTGTCGGCAAGGTGATGTCTCTGCTTCTTACTATGCTGTCTAGGTTGGCCATAGCTTTCCTCCCAAGGAGCAAGCGTCTTTTAATTTCATGGCTACAGTCACCGTCTGCGGTGATCTTGGAGCCCAAGAAAGTAAAATCTGTCACTGCTTCCATTTCTTCCCCTTCTATATGCCAGGAAGTGATGGGGCCAGATGCCATGATCTGAGTTTTTTTAATGTTGAGTTTCAAACCAGCTTTTGCACTCTCCACTTTCACCCTCAACAAGAGGCTCTTGAGATCCTCTTCACTTTCTGCCGTTAGGGTGGTATCGTCTGCATATCGGAGGTTGTTGATAATTCTCCCAGCAATCTTAATTCCGAACTCTGATTCATCCAACCCGGCATTTCTCATGTCTTATTTAGACTACAGTAATGCATTGTATGTGGGGCTTCCTTTGAAGACTACTTGGAAATCTCAGCTAGTACAAGATACCACTATGAGTGGGAATTGTTGTATGGAATACACCTCACCAGTCTTGAGGCAAGGCAATGGCCACCGATCTACTGCTGTTCACAACTTCACAATCAAATCTCTAAATGGCTTAGGACCCAGATACCTGATGAAACACGTCCTCCCACATGAACCTGCATGAATATTAAAATTTTCTGAGCCACCTCTGCCTCTGGCAGTGAGGAGCATGGTGACTAGGGGTAGGGCCTTTCCTGTTGTGGCACCTCATCTTAGGAACACCCTCCCCAGGGACACACATCTGGCACCAAATCCGAAGACTTTTCAGCTCCAGATGAAGACCTTTCTCTTTGGCAAAGCCTTCCAACATTTAGAACTTTAACCCTTTCTTCCATTGTTTGCTGAGAGTTCTGCTGTACTGCTGCTTTTTAGAATAATCATCTTGTTTTCTTTTCTTGTTATTATCATTTTTAAACTTGTCAGCTGCTCTTGAAGAGCAGCATCTAATTGGGAAACATGGCGCACCAGCGAACACTATTGTCATTGTGCTGGTGGTAGTTTATGCTAGAGTAACGCAACATACATCAGCGATTGTGCCCCATTGGATACTGCCCAAAGTCTATAGATGGAAGTGTGGGTCATTAAATAAGTGTAGAAATAAAAGAATTGAAAATGGAGAGAGTGCTAAAATGTGGCACTGCCAAAAAGTTAGGAGGGCAGCATAAAATGTCAGCTTGGCATCTGAGAAACTGTTCCAGGTAAACAAAGATGGTCCTTGGCATGTCTGACACAGGTGTGGGTTTGTTAGATAAAGCATTCCACCTGTAGCAGTCAGAAGGGGAACTCCAGAGTTAAGCTTCACACCTTGTCTGAAAGGATTTTGGGAATGCACCTAATTGGCTAATACCAAGGCTATATGTATGCTCTGCCTATTGATTTAGAGTCAATAATTATCAGGGGGAACTTGGAGCCCCTGGTGGGGACATTCCCAGTCAGTGAGAGAAAAACGATTAAGTCATAGCTCTGTATGTATGCTTGGAAAGAAGGCAGCTGGTTTAGGTTACAGATCTCCATCTTCAGAGTACAACTGCACTGACTGACTTAGTTATTTGCTCGGTCTGATCTCTCCAATTTCAACAGATTTTTCATGATCATGTGCATTTTCAGAAGTGTGACTCAGAAATCTCAGCTATTCCTGCAGTGAATTAGGGATGGGGGAGAAATTTGTTTGGTTCACATTTTAATGCAAACTTACCTAACTTCACACCTTTGAATCAATATGCAAACTGAAACTCAGTTATCCTTTGAAAGTCACACTTCCTCAAATTTTGCAAGAGAGTTCTCCAAAGAATTCATACAAAAATTCATATATTAGCAGGAACGTGCACACAAAATGTGTATAGTAGTGAAAATAATGTTCAGAAATGCATTATATTAGGAAAAGTGCATGCAAAAAGTGTGCAAGTGCAAAACTGTACTAATGTGCAAAAATGCACTAATGTTCATGCAAACTTCAATCCAAAATTGACAGATTTCTCCATCTCTATAGTGGATATCTCAATGCTTTAGTTTTCAGGAAATTTACTGTTGTCTCACTGTATTGTTCTATTCTTCCTCTATATCTAAAAGCAAGTCCCATTTAGAGCAGTGTTACATAAAAAGCAGGGCTTTCTTACAGAGGGTGATACATTTGGGTGTTTGCCGGGGCCCAAGACCCACAGTAGACCAATTGTCCCAACTGTACCGGCAACCCTCATTTTGCATGGAGCACCCAAGAACACTAGAGTCAGCATGAGAGTATTCTGAATGGGCTCTGCTTCTTCCAGATTATGGTCACCCACATGGAAGCGTCTTGACTGAGTGCCAGCATTGCATAAAGAATGCAACATCATTTCAGGGTCATCACACTTTTCAGCTTCCTGAAAGGTTTGTGGCCTGTGAGTTGATTGCTTCTTGGACCCTTCATGAAGAGGTCTGTTCTGCCTATATGGATCAGTCCTTGAGGCAGATCAAGTTCTGTTCTTATGTTATGTCCATTGGCCAGTCATTCATCTATGGTCCAATTTTCCTACCACTGTAGAGTTGCCAGATGTCCCAAATGGACCCACACCATTTGGATTTCTGAGTTTTTCTTACTGTGAGAACCTAGTTGAGCCGACACTACTCACAGAGGGTTTTTTTGCAAAGATTTTGGGAAGTGTTGAAAAACACCTCTTTTTCCATTTGACTGGCTAATAATATTATGTCATCCCATTCAATGTGTGAGCTCTGGTTGAGGGATCACCCATATGACTAATCCAGAAAACATTGACTTGACTTGCTCACACTTGGAATTGGCCTCATTTGTCTGTAGTGATATCATCATGATGCTTAATCTGAATAGTTACATAACCCATTTATTATGTGATCCCCAATTGGCTAGGATCACCCATGTGACGAATTCAGAAGAAGCACCAGCCATGGGAAAAAAATGGAGGAGGAGCAGCAGCAGTCAGGAGAAGCAATGACACAGAAGGAAGATGACTACACACCTGTATGTTGTTTTCAGGAAAAATGTTTAGTTCATCAAAAGTGTTTAGTTCACCACATCCCCCATCCCCATCTTCCACTCCAATCAAAATACAAGTATATTTAGTGTATCCTTGGGGATAACTTGGAACACATGGCAAATCACAAATCGTTATGTTGTGCGATCTTCCAACACCGTCAAAGTTAAGGGGTCTTTCAGAAATGGAGGGCCCTAAGGATCTGATCCAATAATAAAAATGGAACAGGGAAATGGATATGTTTATATATTAGTAAGAGGTAGTGGACAAAAGGCTGTGTTTATTGATTCTCATTGAAATCAGAGCTCAGTGGAAGAACACATGCTTTGCATGCACAAGGTCCAATGATAGAGAGAAGCCGGGAAACATCTCTCCTGGGCTTGTACCAGGTTTGAGAGGACCTGGGTAAGATGGCCTCTTTCTCCCTTCCCTTCCCTTCCCTTCCCTTCCCTTCCCTTCCCTTCCCTTCCCTTCCCTTCCCTTCCCTTCCCTTCCCTTCCCTCCCTCCCTCCCTCTCTCTCTCTCTCTCTCTCTCTCATTTTTACTACAGCAACAGGCATGCTGTGAAGCAAATCCTGCCATCTTCTTTCCCCTAAAATGCCTCTGTTCTGCACCCCTACATAGCAAAGCAGGTCCCAAGGGGGCACAAACATCCAGTAGAAGGCTAGCTTACCAATGGTTTGATTCAGTACAAGGCAGCGTCTTGGGTTCATTTCTACATTCCTCACTGGTTTCCTTTGAATGCCTTCTCTCTGGGTTCTTTTCTTTCTTCTCGTTGGTGAGTCCTGATGGAGATGATTGCCATAAAAATTGTGTAGGTCTTTGATGTTTCTAATAGAGGATGTAAATGCTTAGCAGATGAAGATTATGCTGCTAATAAGAAAATAACCATGAAATGCAGAAATACAATTAGAACAACTTGTAAGAATGGCTAAAATATCCAAAGCACTTGGTACTGAAAGAAAAGAGGCAATGTATCCTTTGAAGTATGTAAACATTTTTAGAAGAAGGCCGATCCTGTTGTTCTACCATACACCTATATTTCAATATATGGAGGAGGGATGAAAGATCCCACATAGACCAGGAAAATTATGGATTCTTGCAAATATGTGAGAGGTGAGAAGATTTCTTTCCTCAGCAGAAAAGGCTTGGGGGTGGGGCGGGGGGCATATAGATATAGACTGTGCATGTTGTGCTCAAAGTGGATATTTATTAATTTATTATTTACTTGTTACATTTATATCCTACCTTTTCCTCTAAGCAGTCCAAGGTGGAATACATGATCCTTCTCCTCTCCATTTTATCCACACAACAACCCTGTGATATAGGTTAGGCTGAGAGTTGGTGATGGGACTAAAGTCACCCAGTGAGCTCCATGGCCAAGTGGAGACTTGAACTTGAGTCTCCGCTCTCCGCAGTCCAACATTTAACATGACACCTCTCTCTCCTGCCCCCTCTTCTCTCATAATATTCATAACATTCTCATTTAGGGCCATGAATGAAATGAATGGGCTGTAGATTCGGGAAGGGCAGCCATCTGTCAGGGATGCTCTGACTTGGATTCCTGCACTGGGCAGGGGGTTGGACTCAGTGGTCTCATAGGCCCCTTCCAACCCTACTATTCTATGATTCTGTGAAGAGAAAACACATAATGAATGTATAGAATGATCTGCCACAAGATGTGCCGATGGTCACCGGAGGAATTCACAACATTCATGGGGGACACATCTCTCAATGGCTATTAGCAATGATGTCTTAAAAAAAACCCATGCTCAAAGGCAGTATACCCTTGAATATTAGTTATACACTATACATCCATTGGGAAACTCTGACAGGGAAGCTGTAGTGGAGAGGAAGCAATGCATCTCTGTAAACAGAGTACAGGCTTCCCCAGCCTGGTGCGCTCCAGGTGTTCTGGACTACAATTCCCAGCATTCTGGCTCATTGGCTGTGCTGGCTGGGATTCATGGAAATTGAGGGCACCCAACTGGGGAGGGCTGTAGTGGACAGATGTGTATTTTCTCACCCTCTGGAAAGGTGTCACTCAGCTCTAAGACTTCTGCTGCTTTATGCTTCCAAGGTGGTACTGGTTTGTACTGGATGTGTAGACCCCTGGTTGTTTGAGGATGACGTGGGGAATTTTGCTGACAGGGCAGTGCAGAGAGAGCTGCATGTGTGTGCTCCTGGGTATTATGGTAGTGCTTGTGGTGGGTGAGTTCTGTGGAGTAGAGAAAGGCACCAGGAGCATCATGGGCTCTATGCAAGATTGCATGCAGGATTTCCAACTAGGAACTTCACATTATTATCATCAGGCTGGTATTATACCACACACATAAATGGCTTTGGAAGCATGCAAACGGGAAAACAGATTTAGCATTTTAAAGGTCCCCGATACTGCTTTGGATTCCAGCAGGGGAATCCAATAACCATTTGAAAATACATCCAGCTCATACATCTAAAATACATGCATTTGCTAGATTACGCTCATATATTTATTAATATCTAAAACATATCATTTGCTAGATTAATCACAAGGAGTTATGTTCCTCCTTTCTGCTGCAGCCTTTCAACAAGACTTAAGAAAGAGATGTGTTAGATTATATGATGGTTAATAATAATGACAATTTAACGTTTAGGTTAGATAGTGCTTTTTCTAATATTGAAAGTACTTTGCATGTGCTAGCTCAGTGATTGTGATGACCTATAGTTAAACAATTGCATTGTTATTGAGACAAAGTGCAATCATATACACGCCTACTCAGAAGTAAGTCCCATTGAGTTCAATGAGGATTGGTTGAAGGAACAGAGTATGTTGTCGCTGGAGTAAACTGAGAAGTGGGGGACATGATAGCACTCCTCCACTATCTAAAGGATTGTCACATAGAAGAGGGCAAAGACTTGGTTTCTGTTGCCCCAGAGGGCATGACCAGATCTAATGCATTTAAGTTATAGCAGGGAAGATCTTGGTTGAGCTTTAGGAGAAACCTCTTGATGGTATGGGAAGCTGGACAATGATACAGTATTGATGGCCACCAATTTGGATGATTGCCCCCCCATATTACAGGTTGGGGTGGAGTGCAGGGGTGGTGGTGGTCGTGGTGGTAGGCAAAGGGCTGAGGCTGAGACACCACTTTGCCTAAGGCTGCCCACTGAGTGGAAATTTGAACCAAGAATGGTCCTCTCATACTTCATGCTCTTAGGGCACAATCCTCTGCATGTTTAGACAGGAAAAACTCCTACAAGCTTTGTAGCATTGTAGATGCCCAGCTAGCGTGGCTGGCTGAGGAATGCCAGGAGTTGTAGGTAGGGATGGGGGAGAATTTCTCCCCGAAACTTCAGGGGGCCGAGTGCCAACGTGTTCGGCCCCCCGAAGTAGTTTCGGGGAGAAATTCTCCACCCCCCCCGCACCCCCCCCCCAGGACGGGACTTACCTTTCCTGAATGTCCCTCCCGGCGGCGGGTCCCGGCAGCGGTTCGTCAGGTCTTCGACAGGGGCAGAGGCGGCAGCCGGTATTTCAACCGGCTGCCGCTGCCGCCATTCCAATAAAAGTAAAAAAAAAAAAACGCCCCTGTGATAGGCTATGTGATGATTAACGTAGCCTATCACAGCTAGATTTGCAAAGTCAGCCGTGATAGGCTACGTAAATCGTCATGTAGCCTATCACGGGTGTCTTTAAAAAAAAAAAAAAGCGCGTACGGCTAATGGCGGCCCCCATAGGGAGCCGCCATTCACGTTCCGTATTTGGTCACTGTAGTCTACGTAAAGATTACGTAGACTACGGCGAAAATAAGGGCAACGCTATTTGCGTTGCCCTTATTTTCGCCGTAGTCTACGTAAAGATTTACGTAGACTACAGCGACCAAATAAGGAACGCAAATGGCAGCTCCCTATGCAGGCCGCCATTTGCGTACGCGCTTTTTTTTTTTAAGTTACCCGTGATAGGCTACGTGATGATTAACGTAGCCTATCACGGCTGACTTTGCAGATCTAGCCGTGATAGGCTACGTTAATCGTCACGTAGCCTATCACGGGGGCGTTTGTTTGTTTTTTTAACTTTTTATTTCGCGGCTGGGCGAGGCAAGGCGCCTCCTCCCCGTCCTGAATTTTGGCCGGGCGAGGCGGGAAGCCTCCCCCCCAGCCTGAATTTCGGCTGGGCGAGGCGGGAAGCCTCCCCCCCCGGCCTGAACTTCGGGGGGAGCAGCGAAGCACCTCCCCCCCACCGCGAACAAGCTGCGAGACCAGGTAAGTGGCTTTCGTGCACCCCTAGTTGTAGGACCTTTTTCTGCCTAAACATGCATGGGATTGCGTCCTTAGTCACATTGTGAAAACAGCTCCTCTGCAAGTAGTGGGTTGTTAATGAGAAGCCATAGATGGTGGTTCAGCTCCTTGAAATATAGAGCATATTATCTCAGCCTTCCACAAACTGGTGCCCTCCAGATGTTTTGAACATCAACTCCCATCACTCCCTGCCAGCATAGCTAATGTTCAAGGATTCTGAGACTTGTAGTCCTGAACATCTGGAGGCCACCAGGCTGGGGAAGGCTTTAATATATTAATAGAATATTGCTCCCTGCCAACTTAAGTGCAGTTTTCCACATTAACTTTTGGTTTTGGAGTTTCTCTCTCTCCCTTTCTCTCTCTCTCTCTCTCTCTCTCATTGTTGTGCTCCCTTCCATGGTTAATTAGAGCCACCCTGAGAGCCAGTGTGGTGTAGTGGTGAGAGTGTTGGACTGGGACTCGGGAGATTTGGTTCTAGTTCCCACTTGGCCATGAAGCTCACTGGGTGACTTTGGGCCAGTCATTGACTCTCAGCCTAACCTACCTCACAGGGTTGTTGTTGTGAGGATAAAATGGAGAGGAGGAGGATAATGTAAGCTGCCTTGAGATCCTTGCAAGAGGAAAAAAGGAAGGATATAAATGCAATAATAAATAATAAATAGTTAAGTTCCAGGGCTTTTTTAATTAACACATTCACATTAACAAGAGAAGAAAAAATGATTCTTTCCTTGGACACCTGTTACTTTCATGGTAAATGGAAACATGTCAATAAAGAAATCTGTCCTACCCCTCTTTCCATGTGTCTGCTTGCCTGGTGTTTCTCCAACGTGTGCATTTGAAGCCTCTCCAAGGGGCAAATTGACATGGAGTTGGAGACATGTGATGAGACTGATTTTTCACTTTAATGCAACCCTCGCTGTGTGTAGAAACACTTAATCTTTCCCCTGTAAACTGTTTTTCCAATCGAAATCAACATAACTCGCACCCACCCAGCCAGCAGCCACCCCCTCTCTCACAAATGCTCTCTCACCCAGATGGGAAAAGATACTGAAGGGAGAAAAGCAAATTAAGAAGGGCAATTTTTAGCAGAGAAATGGCCCATGAGGAAATGGTCAAGGACCTCCCCTCTACTGCTCTGATCTCATTCAGATCTCCTTGCATCTGAAGGAAAGTTTAAATAATAGTAATAGTAATAGTAATAGTAATACTAATAATGGACACTTCATGTGTCGGCCACATCGTGTCTAGTTTGATCCTAAGTTTCCATGGATATCTTGAGTTAGAGCAAAGGACAAATTGTGTATTCTTGGCAAATATGCTTTATGTAGCCTGATTTATTTATAGGGCAACATGCTGTTGTCAGGGTGGCAAACTCTGGCAACTGGCCATCTGAAATGCATAAACACAGCTCACCCTCTCTATTTGTTCTGCTCACACAGTTGTGTGAGCACATGCATGTGAGGCTCATGACTGGGGTGACGGGCAGCACTCCTTAGTCCCGCCCCCTGATTCTGACATGCAGCACATCCCCGCACATTTTTTACCCAGAAGTGAAGTCCTAATGGCTCTTGCTCCCCTGTGAGCACAAACAGAATTACAGCTTGGCTATCTGGGTGCACTTGAAGTTAAGCTTTATTGTTAATCTGCAGTGTCCTCCCCACAACAACAAAATAAAAGGAAAAGTGAGGGGAAGGGGAGAGGGTGCATATGTGTATTTTCTTTGACCTTGGATATTTGCTTTCACTGTGCGTGGGGCGCGGGAGGGTTACAGAAAAAACACACACCCTTGCAGACACTTTTGGGAAGTAAAACAAAAGTAAATTGGATTTCAAATCCCTTTGACTAGGATATTTATTTTGTTTCATTATCAGGCCAATTAGAGTGTTGACAGAAGAAAACAGTTTGTCATTTTGCTCTCCCTGCATCTGGAGCAAAGTTGAGGGGCTAAAGAGCCTTGGCTCTAACGAGAGGGGGAAATGGCAAATGAGGGTATGATTAGGCGCATGCTGTCCTCTGCTCCCACAGGTCTGAGCAGGTGGAACATCAATCAGAGGGTCAGCCATGCCCTTCGATCCTCAGAGGGAGCTCCATCTCTCTCTCTGGCTGCTGTGTTCAGGGTCAGTAACCAAATGTCCAGGAAAAGGCCACTTCCGGAAACATCTCTTGCCTTTGAACACTACTTTCTTAAGTTAATGATGACATCCTCAAAGGGTCCATGCCTGATGTGCAGCACTTACATGAGCATTGACTCAAGCTGACTCTAGATGTGCATTTTTTGAAATATGCAAGTGGGGCCTGAAACAAAATGTTGCCATGTGGAGAGCCCCTATTCAGTAAGCCCTCTTCCAGAATACTCCATTCTATTTCCCCTCCCTACTGTTTTCCATTTTTCCTCCTCTGTCAGCCAACTTTCTGTGGCCATTGGGCATGCTCAGTCCTCATTGGCCTGTTTTTTGGTTCCACCCCCTCCCCAGCCTATATCTATATCTATATCTATATCTATATCTATCTATTCTACTTTCCAAACTTTGGGGTTCCCCCCAATCCTGCTGATACCTCCTTCTTCTGTGTGGATGGTGCCGTTCTGGCTACATACAGATCCATGCTCCTACAAGGAGTTTGCTACTAGTATATAGAATGATTCCATGGGCTGTTTTCTGATGACATGTCATTTTTAAACAGGTGAACAGAAAGGTCAATGGAAGCTTGCACTTGCATTTAATTGTATGTGTCACAGGGAGGGTCACATCTCCAGAAGCTGCACAGATGGTGTGACATGAGAAGTATTTCTTTGAAGCCACCCTCAGGTGAGCATCTCTCTTTACTAGCCATAGATGGTGTTCAGCCAGGGCTGGAATTCAAGTCGTTGTTCCACTTCTGTTAGCCCTGGATTTTCTTCACTGTGCCAGTCCTACCAGTCCTGGCATCAGGGTTTTGCAGTGCCCATGGGCAGGGTGCCTTCATTGGGCTCCTATCTTTGTGGGCTCACTTATCCTCACCACTCTCACCATTTCCCATTCACCACCTAGAGGAAGAGCACATGGCAAGTAGAGAACGTTGCTGCATCTCCTTACTTGCAGTAGTCACTGCCTGCAATGGTCAGGGCTGGCGTCAAGGGTAGGCATGGTTGGGCACCTGCCAAGGGCCCACACCCCAGCAAGGGCCCACTGTCCTTTGGACCTGCTCCTCCTGTTCGTCATTGCAACCTACTTGTACACCTGCCTCTTGCTGTGGCCCAGGCAATGGTGGTGGTGAGAAGGAGGAGCAGCAGATGCCCCTGCCGCCTTGCTCACTGGCTCTCTGCCTGTCAAGCGAGCAGGTGGTGGCGATGATGGGAAAGAGGAGGAGGAGCAATAGCAGCTGGTTACAATGGCAGTGAGAAGGTAGATTCACTGAGGGAGGGGCCCACTGAGGGGGTCTTGTCCAAGGGCCCTCAAAAACGTGGTGCCAGCACTGGCTTGCATGTTTGGAGAGGACAGGTGACCAGAAAGCAATAGCAAGGAGAAGCCGCAGCAGGGCCTGGAGGCTATGTGGATCAGCAGTGCCCCCCCCAGGGGTATGGGCCTTGGCAGATGGCCAGTGATGCTAGCCCTGGCTACTGTGCCAGCCCTCAAGTGAAGAAACCTTCGGGCTTCTTGATTTCTCTCAAGACCCACTACCAACTTCACCATTTTAAGGCTAATTTTCAAGGATGTTGTAAATCAAGTAATTTGATCGCAAGACCAATCACGAGCAGACCGTAAATACCTTTTGGATGTGGAAGGGGCAGTTTTCAGTCATGGAGAAAGAGAGAAAATATGATTGTGGCTCAGATGCAAAGAAGAATTCTGAGTAGCTTTGCCCCAGGCATGGAATTTATTGTGGGGTGGGTACGCTGTATAAGCCTCTATCCTTCTTCCTCCATCTCTTTCTCTGATGTGTAACACAATGGGTGGTCTCTCCTTGCTCAGCCTCCCCGGCCTAAAATTTGGCTGCCTCTTTAGCTTTAGCACAAGCACCTGCATGCCAGACATGGCTGGCTCAATGTGTACAGAACCTCAGCAGATCTGACTTTCAGAAGATGAGACGCCCTCACGTAAGATGGAAGTCTGTTGAAAAGGCTGTACCACAACTGGGTTACCACCATAGTCACATGGCTGAGAGCAGAAAAGACTAACTTGTGTTGCCATTCATATTTCATCAAGCAGGAGAGAAAATGATCATTCACCATCTAGAAAACTAAAGTGTCAGACAGCTTTCAGTGGTAAAAGCACTGGGATCAAGGTTCTGACAGTTGCTTCTGGGCACAAACTATCATATGTAGGAGGAAAAAGGAGTGGTTTTCATATTGTGATGGGATAATTGGACCAAGAAATGTAAAAATTGGCGCGCCCCTTTGGGGGATCAATCCAACGTCCTTGTTGTGGCCATGAAATTGATGCTGCTGTAGGAGAACTATACCTCGTGTCGTATCAATAAGATCCCATCATGGTGACGCTATATCCCTCTTGTGCATTTATACTTTGCAGTGCACACAATGACATCTGTTGCAGTATTTTGAATAATACAGAATAAAAAGCAGGAAATAATGCTAGAAAAGTGGGCTACGGAATTCATAAGGTCCCAGCAGTTATCAGTGCACTTTAATATTGATAAAAAGCACTAATGTAGGTCTAGCCCTGGTGAAATAGGACTTCTGTGTCCTCTCCTCCCTCCTGCAGCCCCCATGCATCCTCAAAATCTCCTTCAGAGGGTCCCCCAGCCCTCCGGAGCAGACCTGGAGGATGTGTGGTGGGATGCAGGGAGGAGGAGAGGAGGCAGACGTCCCGCTCCACCAGTAGTATCCATTCTGTGGGTGCAACGAGGAAGTTGGATCCCACCCTTTGTGTTCAGAAACTAAGTGTCTGCACTGTGGAGCTTTGAAATAGTCAGCATTTCCTCTTTTCACAGGAAGTATTCCGTCTGGAATGAGGTGAACTACTCCAGCTCAGCTCCCAGACTTATTACTCAAAATACCCATTCTGTGGGTGATACACCATGAATGGGATTTGCTGGTTGCCCAAATGGGCCCTGGGAAGTCTGAATTCTTAGAACTCTACTCAGCTGATGTCTGCCTCAGTGTTGGGTTTTGATGTGAGAAACCGACCCAAGGTCTGAATTCCTGCTCAGCCGTGAAACTCACTGAGGGGGGTGGCAGCCTCAGACAAATCACCATATTTCAGACTAACCTGCCTCAGAAAGTTGTTTTTGAGGCTTAAATGCTACTCAGATGGTGACGGTTTAATACGTGATAAAATAAACCATGGTAATAAATTTAAAAAACCTTGGTCATAAATGAATCAGTTTGGGTGGCCATGTGTCCTGCATTACAGAGGACAGTCCTCTAGTTGAGGGGCTGTCCAGTCCAAGTCTACGATGAAGAAGTGTAAGAAGGAAGACTGAGCAGGGGCCTTGAAGTTGCCCTTAGCACCCTTACAGCAGACCGACCAGGTACGCAGGTTCCCTAGGGATTTCTAGAAAGACAGCTCCCAGCCAGTGCCAGCTCCAGGTTTTTGAATGACCTTGGGCAAAACACTTTCAATGGGCCCCCTCCCTCAGTGAGTCTGCCTTCTCACCACTGTTGTCACCAGCTGCTGTGGCTCCTCCTCCTCTTTCCCACCATTGCTACCACTCGCTTGCATGACAGGAGGAGAGCCAATGAGCAAGTCAGCAGGGGCATCTGCTGCTGCTCCTTCTCACCACCACCATTGTCTGGGCCAGAGCAAGAGGCAGGTGATCAAGCAGGTTGCCGTGGTGAGAAGGAGGAGCAAGTTCAGAGGCCTCTTGTCAGTGGGCCCTTGCCAGGCTGTGGGCCCTCAGCAGGTGCCCAACCATGCCTACCTTTGACGCTGGCCCTGCTCCTAGCGCGACAGATCAGAAGGCATTGTGCAGCTGTTCTGTCTTTTCTTCCTTAGTGGATGTGTTTGTTTTAAGAAAAAGACATGGAAGAAGTGGTGAAAAAACATGGGTGGGCAACAAATGGATTACATCATCATCTGGACCACACACACACTAAAATTTTGTGTTTGATTAAGGGCAATTGCACAATAAAAACCTCATCTGGAAGCACCCCGTGTCAGAATGCTAAGAGCTGCACTGTGCTTCTGTTTAAATTATAGCAATTATTTCTAAATTTCCTTCCATACATGTAAGTTAGCATGTGCACGTTTTATGTGAATCCATGCCCTCTTTTGTCTTCTTGTTTGGTGATGCCTTTCTTTCTTTCTTTCTTTCTTTCTTTCTTTCTTTCTTTCTTTCTTTCTTTCTCTTTCTTTCTGATGCATAAATGGCCCCCCTAAACTCAGAGCTAATTTAGGACTTACCTCTTCTAAGCTAAGGAGGACGGTAATGACTCAGGAACTCTTCTCTTTTCCTCATCTCTCTCCCACAGTCTGCTCCCATCCCCCTGCCTCTTGGGCTAAGTGAGTGAGCTTGTTTGTGAGATGGGCTTTCCCAAATTCTCACAGCTCTAATCTGGATACCATTTAGTGTGACAGCCTCCTTCCCGGGTTCCCACAGCTGGTTAGTGTTTTGAATTCCTGGCTCATGAACTCATATCAGGCTACATGGGCTAATGCTCAGAGCGCAACCTAGGGCTGATATCTTTGATGACAGAGTAATGGAGGAAGCTCTGGTGCTTTCGCCATGTTTATAAATCCGCTGCCATGTGTGTGTTGCTCTTCACATTTTGGTGGAGAAATAGCAGATCATCTATATAATACCTCATGGAAGCAGTTAAAGCATTAATGGAGGTGAAAATAAAGCAATTAAATATGACAGATGAAAGGCTAATAAAAACACTGCCATCATTACGGTGTGTGTGTGTGTGTGTAGGAAGGTACACATTCTTTCACTGGTGTTGCAGGCTGGCTACAAATTTAACGTAACAAAAATAACAATAAACTTCAGCTAATCATTTCCAATCTAGAATCAGCCTTTTACTCTTTCCTCTGTCTCAGACCCTGAGCTTTGAGTCAAGAAGTTCCCCGTTCTAATCTGGTTTCTGCCACATCAGCTCACTAGGTTGCACATCTCTCAGCCTCAGTCTCCCCATGCCACCATCTGCAATATGGGTATAATAATACTGGCTTAGTTTACACAGTTGTTGTAGGGATTGCAACAGCTAGATAATGCATGTGAAGCAATTTCAGCACTTGAAAGCACTATACAAACATAAACAGCCTGTAATGCACATAAAAAGGAAACAGCTATGGACGGGCAGGCAACTTGCACAGGTCACAGGGTTACAGCAGAAATACTTGCTATCCCATATTAGATTCAAATTGGCAAACCACAAGGGCTAGAAACTTAGGGGTGAGGAGAGGACACACAGGGTTCCCTCAGGAGTCTACATGCTGCAGAAAAGAGTTGCAAAGCAACCTGCTCGGTGCGCACCACCAGTCTCATTTTGTTCACCCCCGTCACTGCTTCACGTGAGAGCAATTAATATGTGAGTGTCATGGAGGAGTACAATCCTGGCACAGATAATACCATTTATAAAGGATTCCGGCCTTACCCTGGACACTTCAGATCACCCTAATTTGAACAGAGATGAGTACATGTGGCTGTTTGGTGTGAAGTACACACAGTCTTCAGAGTACACGCCTCAGGAAATCAAGTGGCATCAGCCTCCACCTGCTTGAGTACCGTGCCGTGTTTTGTATGTTTTTAGAATTTAATTTTAAATGTAAAATATTATTCCTTGTAGAAACCAGATGTTCACTTGCAGATGTCAAACATGTGTCTATATTTGTACTGTCATTCATGCAAGATCACACACCTAAAATGTGACCTGATCTTAGGCTTATTTGGTCAGAAGGAAATCCAAAAGAGTAGTGGGGCTTGCTGTCACATTAGTGTGCATAGGATTGCAGCCTGAGGGCCAAACAAGGCACAATGTGGGAAATAGAAACATCAGGAGCTGCCGATTCATCTGTCTCATGGGTGAGCAACGTGTAGCCCTTCAGATGTTTTGGCCCAGGACTCTCATCAGCCTTCACCAGCATAGCCAATGGTGAGGGATCATGGGAGCTGTAGGCCAAGACCTCTGGAAGACCACAAACTGCCCACCTCTGGTCCATCTAATCCAGTATTGTCTACTCTGACTGACAATGTCTCTCCAAGATCTGAGGCAGAGTTTTTTTTTCTCCATTCCTTGCTACCTGATTCTTTTAATGGGTTCTCAGGTGGGTTGGTAGTCACAGCGTTTGACACGGGAGTTGAATCTTGCAAGACATTGTCCCATCGCCAATTGCAACACCATACAATCTTGCTGTTTATAATGCATGGGTGAAAACATGGGTGTGGAGCAGGGCCGGGCCAACCCAAGACATTCTCCTGCCTGAGGTGAAGGGCAAGAGGATGCCCCTTTCTACATACAGAAGCCAACCAGACAGGCAGTGAATCTTACTTCAACACTGGTGATGGGACTATTTTCTCCTCCATACCTGAGGGCAGCAAACTAGCTTGGGGGGGAGCAGAGTAGGTTATGTGACACACATACCCCTCTGTCCTCCAACACCTCCCTGCCACCCAGCATCCACTGCCTGAGGCAGCCACCTCATTCTGCCTAATGATAGAGCCGGCCCTGGCTAAGCCTCAAGGACAGCTCCCCTTTCCCTCATTGAGATGAAGGAAGCAAACTCAGTGGTGAGTAACTCCAGAACACTCTTTCCCACCTGCACTTTTAATATGATGTTGGAACATGTGCACTCATGGAAACCATTTGTTTTTGCTAGCCACACTTTTGTCTTCGAACACGAGGAAAATATTGGCCTAAGCATTCTGAATCTGCTGCATATCCTTGCCCAATTAATTTAACTGTTGGGGTGGCCAGTTACACATTGCCAAAAAAGAGGACCAAGGTGGACACAGGGTTGCACAAAAAGGCATATGTAACGTATATGTATAGACGCAAATGTAGAAACCATGACTATACTTGAGAGAGAAATACAATGCATCTCATCATAGCGAGGAAGACTGTGACCAGGTGACCTGTGTGCCTGCTCAGTCACCTATTGTCCAGGTGCTGTTGATAGGAAACTTCAAGGCCCCTGTTGCTCTCCCTTCTGATGGTTTCTTACAGTTCTTTATATTTAAACTGGACTTGGACCTGGCAGACTTTCAAATAGAGGATGCCTTCAAATAGAGGACTGTCCTCTGTAAAGTAGGACACCTGGCCACTCTGTGAGGGGCTGCTCTATTGTAATCCATCTTCCAGGATAGTTACAACTAATCGGAGCTGGTTGCACTGCTGAGCTCCATGCAGGAAACATCCAGACCTTTAGGAAACATGGGAGAGCAAGTGTTTATTGACCGTGTAATTAATATGATGATTTGCTCTGTCTATTGGCCCTTAGCACCGTATTTCCTGTGAAAGTGGTAGAAAACTTTTGCTTTTCGTTCTTTTTTCCCTCTCTTTTTTTCTTAAAAAAAGCAAGTTGCTGTTTTACTAAGGAGGAACTAGTTGTCTTCCAAATGAACAAATGATCTATTAGAAGTTGAACAGAGTATTCCCATGGGAATAGGCATTTTGCTCCTTTTTTAACAGCTAATTTCTTTCATACGGCAGGTTCCCAGACACATCAAATGCCTCACATGTTAAGCTGTTACTCAAGATTTATAGGCTCTGTGAGTGTAAGTCAGTGTTAAATCGTTCTGATAACATGAGGGCTGGCAGGCAAACTTCTTCTCAGAGATTTCTTTCTTTCTTTTTATAAAAAGAGAGAGACTGACATCAAGTCTGACTATCTGCAATGTTTCCTTGACATAAGAAAGGCCTTTCTTCGGGGTTGCTCTTCCCAAGTCTTGCTTCCTTGGGAATTTCAGCACTGGGATGAATCTAGGCCAACAAGATATAAGGCATGGTTAACATTGCACTACTGAAATGTATAATGGTGGAATGACCAGTTATAACAATGATTTTGCAGTTACAGTATAGAAGTGCACAGTAGCTGGCTTGAGCAGTACCTATGGACATAGGGTGACACTATATCATGGGATGTTAAGGTTATAGGTTGGAAAATGGAGCAAGCAAATCAGACCAGTTACACATATTGGGACTGTAGCTCAGTGACAGAGCACATGCTTTGCTTGCAGAAGGTGCCAGGTTCAATCCTTGGCAGTCCTGCTTGGAGCCTTAGAGAGCTGCTGCCAGCCTGTGGAGACAGTACTATGTTAGATAGATGGTCTGATTCAGTATACAGCAGCTTCCTATGTTGCTATACTAAATCAGTGCTTCACAACCTCAGGTTTCCAGAAATTGGACTCCCATCCTACCAGAATATTGGCCATGGTGGATATCACCCTAGGTGGGAGTTGTAGTCCATCAACATCTGAGGAACCACTGTGCTAGACCAAGGATCCATATATCAGTATTCAGCATCTGACAGTAATCTCCATCAACAGCTACTGAGGCAGTCTGTACCATCACAGCCTACTTAAAGAGATGCCGTATTTGTTTGCTCTTAACTTCTTTGATCAACCTACGGTTTAGCAAAAGAACACGCTTGCTATCCTTTCGCTGTTCATAATCTTCTGTGCATATTCTTAATCCAGATATTTATCTAAGAAGTTATAGCCTGTTCTTATTCAGTTCTCAAAGCTGATAACGTAAGTACAATAATACAGAAAATAGAAAAATAATGAGAATAATGAGAAACAATAAAAGAAAAAGAGCATTATTCAACCACCAGCATTCAAGTAGCAGCTTCCTCCTCCCCATCAAGCCAAAGATTTGTGATTGCATTTGCAAAGGAAATAGCAAACTCCACTGTCTGAATGGAGGCAACCTAGATTCGCAAGTAAAGTCCATTTATCTCCTAGATAGTAAAGCCAGATGGTACTATGTCAGTGTGATGACAGCAGACAGATTTCTTCAAAGTGAGCACTACTGCCACAACCAGCACCACCAGCAGGGCCATCACCTCCTCACAGCCCTTTCCCAAAGGTTTAGGGTATAGCCAGTAGGCTTCACTGCAGTTTGAATGCTACCTGTGCTCTAATCATAGATCCTTTTGCAGAAGGCCTAATAGGAGACGGACCTACAGTTTCATATTTACAAGCAGACCACAAGCAAATCAGTCACCAGCATGCACAGTTGTGAGGGAGCTTTTTCGGAGGGTAGGGCAGACTATCATCATCATCAAATACAATTGGAGTACTGATTTTTTTTTGGTGTTGTTTTCAGCTTCCCACGCCAGTCCAGGATTTCAAGTCCTAAAAATGAGGGTCCTCTTGTTAGCCTGTTTGGCTGCCTAATAAGTCACACACTGACTTCTGCTACCCAGGACTCCTGGCTGTATTGGTTCCTCTCGTTGCTGATGCAGCTCTTGCATGTATGGCACCAGAATTTATAATATTTGTTCAGTCTCTCAACTGTACACCTTGCAGCTTGCAACTTCTACTATTCTGCTCTGACCCACTATTCTCCTGTCTGCCTCAAAACCTTCATTTGAGCCAAGGGAATGAATCTGTCTCTTTCACTTTCTTCCACATTTGCATTTATTTTATTTTATTTTAAAAAATCTCAACTTCTTTCCACCCTCTTTATGAATAACTCTGTGCATTTTAGTAAGTTCTTATAAAAAATGAACCAAATGAAATTCTCACCCATTTTTAGCCAAGAGCCTTCAGAGTTTAGCCCTGAGGACCTATTTGTAATGCCAGGGTTTCATCCCAGGTCATGTAAAATAATATTAAAAAGAGACCTCTTTTGAGCATGTGCAGACTGCCATGTGGCTGCCCCAAGCCTCCTTCTCTCAGCTTCCCTTTCTTCTGCTTCTATATGCCTTGCTGCCAGATGAAAGAAAAGGAAGCAGATTTTATTTTTTGTTTTTTTAAAAAAGAGCCCTCTTCAACTCATTCTTGTTAAAGTTTTAAAAAATCTTATAAAGTTTTGTCTTCTCGCCAAAATGTTGATTAATTGGAAATAAGATTTTGCGTAACTGCCTTATCAGGGTTTCTAATCACGTGGAGGCTTATAAGCATGTTCAACTGAATGTGGGTAGAAAGCCGTTGCAGACCTTCATACACAGCATGGGAAGGTCTTTAGATGCGCCTGCATGCCCAGGGACCAGTGGTGTAGTGCAGCCAGAACTTACTGGGATGCAGCACCAGCATTATTTTTTTTAATTAGGAAGGATTATTCTGTGTTGGAAATTTCTATTCTTCCATCTTTGGCATTTTGGGGTGGGGGGAATGAATCCTCTGGTGAAAAAGGCTGGGAGAGGTGGGAATTTTGGAGAATTTTCTCCTTGGGGTGGGGGACAGGGTTTCCACCTTCCTTTTTTTAGTGTAGGTGATTCTTGATGGGTCTTCTTTCTGTTTTTTATTTAAAACACACACACACACCCTGCACTTGCAAGAGCCCAAGACTCTTCTCCAGCCAGAAGTTCTTCCTGAATGCCTATTGGAGAGGGCAAAGCCACATAGTCTCTTGGGAGTTCAGAAAGAACTGCCTGGCTGGAGGAGAGTTATGGGCTCCTGCAAGTCCAGGGGGTGTTTTTAAAAAATTGGGAAAAACCCCCCTCAATAATTGCCCATGCTTAAAAAGGTATGTGGAAACCCTGTCCCCCTCCCAAAGGTGAAAATTCTCCAAAATTCTCACCTCTCCCTGTGAAAGAGGTAGAAAAAACAATGCCTCCTTTGCAGGGAGAGAAAAAGTTCCCCCAAACAGGATTCCCCCCTGCCCAGCACTAGCAGGGTTGGTGATGTCATCTGCCACCCCCCCTCAGAATTCCCTGTTCCCTCTAAGCTTAGCTGTGATTTTCACATTAGCAGGGAGAAAATGAATGTTCTCAACAATAATATATTGTTCCCTGTTGAAATGCAAAGTCTTTTGGGGTGGCTTGGTCTTGAATGGGCCATAAAGACTTATTCGCTTTTCAAAAGAACTTCTCCTGGTGGAATTGAAAACTGCTAGAACTGGTTTGTTGCTATGGATCAACACAGCTGCCTCCATTTCTGGACTTTTCCTGGGGATGTGGCTCTGTCATGATGAGTGCCTGCACTTCAAAAGTTACCACTACGCCACTTCCAGGAACATTGGTAGTGGGGCTTGTCCCCTACACCTTTTTAGCTCTCCCATGGCAGGCAAACAACTGCATGAGGCTACTGAGAGCTGGTGTAGCATAGTGGCTGTGAAACTGAGCATCAAAGCCCCTGGCTGAAATTTGACTTGTGCTATCAACTCACTAGGTGGCTTTAGGCAAGTCACAGTTCCCTGTCAGCAATATAGAGATGATAATACTGAGCACCTTAGACTGCTGTTGCAAGGATTACAATAAGACAATGTATGTATGTGAACATTTGAAACTCCTGTATCAGTCTTCCTCAACCTGCTGCTCTCCAGATGTTTTTGACTATAACTCCCAGCATACCTGACCATTGACCATGTTGGCTGTGGCTGATGGAAATCAATGTCCAAAACATCTGGAGAGCAACAGGTTGGAGACAGCTGTGCTATATAAATGCGAAGTATAATTATTTTCATTGAAATGCATGGTCAGCTCGAATGGATATTCTATTTTAACATCTCATGTGAAAGAAAAGATCCTGAAATCTATCCATGCTGCCACCTCTGGCTGCTGTACTGATGGACTTACCATCCTGGTGTTTTCATGTGATTGAGAATACAGCATGATATAGGGTCACTTCAAAATATTATGCCACTGATGTGGAGACCACCATGGGAAGGTTTGGTGATCATGGAAAAAGCTCAGATTAATAACAGTAGAAAGAGAGAGCCTACATGTCAGCACAACAGTTTGTCTGTCATCAGGAGCACCAATGAGGAATCAGTAGAACAACTTGTGTTTTGCATGATCACAGTAGCATGTACATAAGCAGATAGTATGGAACAGGATGGTTTCCCAAGCAAATGTTGGCGAACTCTACACGGTGCTTGATTCTCCAGTTCTGGTTTTCTTGGAAGTAGGGATGTACGAAAGTCACTTACCATTTCGCGGATCTGCTTCGCAGTGGGGGGGGGAGGAGCTCCGTCCCTCCCCCCGGAATCCTCAACAGGGGGGAGGCGCTCCGTCTGTCCCCCCGGGAATCCTGTCTGGCCGGCTCTGCTCCGCGGGGATTCCGCAGAGCCGCCGGCTGGCTCCGCCCGCAGCTGGACATCCAGCCGCTGGGCAGCAGGGACGCCGTTTGCGCCCCTGTATTTAACCATGATAGGCTACATAAATATTTACATAGCCTATCACGGCAAAGTAAAAAAAAATGTGTACGCAAATGGCAGCGGCTACGGCGGCTGCCATTTGTGTTTCTTTTTTTTTGCCGTTTTAGCCTATGTAAATATTTACATAAGCTATTATGGCAAAAAAAAGGGGGAACGCAAATAGCGTAGTGGACGCTATTTGCATTCCCTCCCCCCCCCCACTGTAATAGCTTACGTAAATATTTACATAGGCTAAAACGGCAAAAAAAAGGGAACCCAAATGGTGGCCACCATAGCCGCCATTTGTGTATGGTTTTCTTTTTTTTACCTTGCCGTGATAGGCTACGTAAGTATTTATGTAGCCTAAATACACGGCCTCTGCAGGGATGCAAAATGATGTATTTATGTAGCCTATCAAGTCTATGAAGGGGAAGTGAATGGCGGCCGCGGAGGTGGCCGCCATTCGCTCATCGGCGCGGATGGCAGCAGGTAAGTGCTCCATTTTGCATATGTGTAGTGGGTTGAGGGCTCCATTCTGGGTGCATTTCGTGGGGTGGGGGGGCGGGGGGGCTTCGTTCTGCCACGGATTTCGGGGGGCCGAATGCACTGGCATTCAGCCTCACCGAGATCTGTGGTGGAATTCTCCGCCATTCTTACTTGGAAGATATAATGGTTGCATGCATAGAGAAAGAACTTCCATTCAGGTAGTGGGCCTATGCAATTAATATTTGTACCTGTCTACACATGGCTCTGGCCTGGACACACCACTGCATATTTCAAAGTGCATCTTGCACACTCACTGGCATGGAAACTGTCCACATAGATCAACTGGATGAAAGAAATTCCTCACACTAAGAATACTCCATAGGGTGAAGAAAGATGTATGGCAGTATCCAGTGGAAATCCATTGTGCAAGCTGACACTATTGGCATTGCACTTGAGGTCCCTTACGCTAGCACAACATCATTTGTGTTAGTGGAATGACACTGCTGGATACTGCTTGTAATGTCTGCAGAGCTAGACTGGAAGTGGTCTCACTCAATTCTTCTCCAGGGCTGAGCCCTGAAAAACAAGACACAGAAAGTATACAGCAAAAGCCAGCTGTAGAGGGTGCCAATTGGCTAATGCCTGTGATGTTATGAGGACACCACCCTCAGTCCCCAGTCAGTTTTGCAAGAAGAAAAAGCTGCTCTTTTTAATAAGGGAAGCATGAATGTATATATATATAAACATGCACATCATACTTAATTTTTTTTTAAGCAAGCAGCCTAGCTGAAGCATGTGGGAGGGACATAGCTGCCTGAACCAGCACTCAATGCAGCCATATGTCTGTATGCCATGCAAATTGCAAAGTTAGGAAGAAGACAGGCTTTTATTTCCTTTTTCTGTCAGCCCCCAACTACAGCTGATCCCTGCCAATAAAAGGAATATTCAAGGGGTTGGGAATATGTGGCCTTCCAGATGTTGCTGGACTACAACTCCCATCATTGCTCATCCTGGCTGGAGCTGATGGGAGTTAGAATCCAACAACATCTGTAAGGCCACAGGTTCCCCACCCCTGGAAAAATATTGAATTGGATCCAGATATAGTCATGTTTAGAGTAGACCCATAGAAATCAATGATACTTGTTAGTCATTACTAACTTCACCCATTGATTTCAGTGGGTCTGCCCTAAGCTGGATCTGGATCCAGCCCATTGTCACTTTGCCTATTCAGTTCGCTCAGGCCTGCAATTTGTTTCTCTCTTTCTCTTTTCATCTAGGAGAAACAATCAACATTTCATTTTAAAACTCAATGTCCTTATATGCAGAATGTGGCTATTATATCATGAGTTTTACATCTGTCTATAGGTTTAATTATAATAAAAGCTCTTTGATGGTTGTGTAAAGTCTTCCAAATTGTAGAGCAATTACTCTGTGTAATACCCCGACAGCTGTTACATTTGGTTTTACTGCAAGCAATAATTGCTCACATTTTCTTACAAGTATGTAATCGACACATTAAAAAGGGAATCTCCTATTTTGTAGCTGAAAATGAGCTTGTTTTCATTTCATTGTCAAAGGAAGGAAGGGGATGCTACTGGTTTTCATGTCTGTAAAAATAGCATTCTTTGCTTAAGGAAAAAAGAATGTTAAAATGAGCTACTAAGGTATTAAGGAATCCATATAGTAGCCTTTCATCTCTGGTTACTGATTTAAATCATGTGTCTAAAAGAACTGGTTGGCTTCTTGCATGATTATGGATGAGTGTGTCAATAGCACAAAACCTAGTCACAAATCCCAGCCTGACATGAATCAGATTGCGGTCTTGCATACAAGTCCAAGCACCCTGCCCATATTCTCAGGGAACAGCAACCCAAACCAGTCCAAAGAATCACAACAAGCCAAACCTGAAGATCTGTAGCTTGGACCACATACGAGTGACTTTATCAGGACAACATGCTTAGCAAACAAGTCACAGTGTTGGCTGCAGTGGAAGCAGGGAAAAGATCAAATAGCCTAGCATCCCCCCCCCCATCACTGTCACTGAAGGTAGCAGAAAATGCATTTTCTTCACCACCAATACCACCATGGTATAGACCAGCTTTCCCCAACCTGGTGCCTTCAAGGTGTAGTGGTCTACAACTCCCATCATCCCTAGCAACTGGCTAGGGATGATGGGAGATGAAGTCTAACACATCTGGAGGACACATGATCAGAGAAGGCTGTTATAGACCTTCAAATGTGCATCTGTGCCAAGCAGACTGGGGACCAATTTTCCACTTTTTCCTCTTTGCTGTGTTCCCTGCTTCCTCAGCGTTACTAGCATGGCAACCTTTGGGGCATGCAGCACAAGCTATTCCTTATCCAATAAACACTTCTGTACAGAAGTATCTTGATTTTGCCAGGTTTTGACACACAATAATCGGGGGATTTCATACAGAGAGGTGATTTTATACCACAAACAATCAAAAGAATTATGGTATTGATATCATAAATCAGGGGTGTTGCACCTCTTTCAGCCCAAGGGTTGAATTCAATTTCAGAGAAGCTCTTTGAGGCTGAAGGCAAAAGCAGGGAGGGCAAAAATACCAAATTCCCCAAATAGCAGCAGCATAATTTAGCTTAAAGCATTTACTACCAGTAACTAAGCCTTGGGAGAGGCATTTCAACGTTTTAGAATGGGGGTGGGGGAAATGCACAGAAGCTGGGAAACCATCAAACAATCTGCAGGCAAGGGGAAAAGAGAGGGAACCACTTGGTGATGGGGGAAAGAGGGAAGACCACTTGGGAAACCCTGGAGGGCCATATTAGGACTGCGGGGCAGGTCAGATTTGGCCCATGGGCCTGAGGTTCAACACTCCTGCCATAAACAATTAATCAGCCAACCAATCTGGATGAAATCTGGACCTTTCTATGAACCTTTGGGTACATAGAAGAGGCTATGGAGGAATTTGGCTGATCTGTGGGTGACTTCTTGAAACGCCACAGTTCTGTCATCTGTGAAAGAATGGCGTCCTTTATTCTGCATATGCAAAGAAGATCAATAGCAGCGCCCCCCCCCCTTGACAGGCATGGTATCGTTCTCAGATCATATTCCAATGTCACTCTACAGGGGTGGGGTGGGGGGTCTTTTCTCTATCACAGCCTTATGACCATGTGCCTTGGTCTGTGTGTATATGTGTTTGTTCTTTGTTTAAACAGGCCACAACTTAATCAAGGCAGTGTGCGTAGCGCAACCCATGAGCACATTCCCAGCAGCCGGCACCATCTTTGCCTTATTATCAGAAGCGATAAACCCAGGGAGAGCGTGCAAGGGGGTTAGCCACTTGGTCTTGTCAGCCGTCTTCTCCAACACATTTGCCGCAGAGTGGGAGCCTCTCTCGCTTACCCTGCACATGTGATGTGTCAGAACCTGTTCAGAGGATGAGAAATCTTTCAGGCACTTGCTAGGGATCAGAAAGCAAAAAGAAGACACCCAGCATGCTAATGGAGTGTCGGTTGGTGGTCTGTGCACACTGGGTCATATAATTTCAGAGGGGAAGGTTGCCAGCATATGGTTCCCATCTTGGAATTTCTCAAAGCCTTTTTCACGCTGACTCACAGATTGCTGCATAACTCCGGGACCCCCCTTGGTGGGAAAGTAACTAGTCAGTGACTTGGAACCACTTATTTGTCAACATGTGCCCTGTCACACCAAAGAGAAACAAATTACAGTTCTCAGACATCATGGTGGTATTAGGGCCACTTCAAATGGCAAAATTTCCCTGTGCCAAAGGCTCTTCCATGAAACGGAAGGAAAGTGCATCAGGAATAGGGATGTGCAGATTTTGTAAAATCTGTTCCATCTGTATTTTGCAGATTGTCGGGTGCCTTTTGTTCTGTCATCCACTCATTGATGGAACCGATTTTTTTTGGCAATTTCTGAAATTTGTGCAAATTCACATTTGCACATATTTGCACACGCCAAAATTCACAGATCCCCCCCCCATGTGTAAATCCCCCCAAATTCACATTTTCATGCTTTAGCCTGTGGAGGAAATGTGCATTTTCAGTTGGGTTGTTGTTGTTTTTTACGTATTTTTCTACAACTAAATTCGCATAAAATTCTGGAAAGTAAAACAACCAGTCCACAAGTCCACAGAATCCATGCGACCTGGGAAATGCTGGTCCACTGCAGAACCCTTGGGTCAGATTCATTTGATCCAAATCTGAACTTATTTGATTATGTTGCAAATTTCTCCGACATCCCTAGTCAGGAATGCGCATCTGTAATTATATTTAAGATAAGTCTCTTAAATCATACATCTGTACTCTTGCTGCTCATTTGCTGCACAGAATCCAGACCTTTAATAGTATTGTTCCTGTTGCACACAAGCTCCTGGGCTGGATTCAGACTTAAGTCATGCTTAGAGTTGACTCATTGAAATTAATGGGCCTAAGTTAGTCACGACTGAATTAAGTGTCATTTATTTCAAGCGGTCTAATCTGTGACTAAACTCTGGATCCAATAATCTACTGTGTTTTGTTGGTGAGGGGAAAATGTGATTCTTATCCCCATCTAGGGCATTCATTGCTATTAAGTGTTGGATGTAACTGGATGAGTGGCACAAACCCTTATCACATAGTACCTAGGACACTACTAGCAATAAGTGACACATATGAAAAACCTAAGAAATGGAGTCACCTTATATGATTCAGATCATTGGTCCATCTATCCCAGCAGTTTCTCCTCTAATTGGCTGTTGCTCTCTAGGGTCTCAGCCAAGGGTCTTTCCTAACCATGCTACTTGAGATGCTATTAGAGGCAGATCTTGGGACCTGCTCCATGCGGAGTACATGCTCTACCACGGAGCAATGTATGACCTCATGTGAAAGGTACAGCCTCTTCTTCTGTTCCAAAGGGGAGAGATTATTAGAGACCCAAACTTGCAGCCACATAAGCCACAACACCCATTCATTGGTTGGCTCCACCAGCCAAGCTCCACACAGCCAACCCCTTAACAATTTATTGGCACTATTTTACAACCTTTTAAAAAAGCTTATTTATTTACTACTTATTTTATATTATAAAGGCTAAGATGGGTTCCTACGCTATTACATCCCAGCATGTGGAAATACTTGTGCTTCACACCATGGCCATGTCATTTTGTAAACATTTTGAGGTGAGAGAAGGAGATGAAAAGGGAAGTGGGGTCATTCCAGCAGCTCTGCTGAAAGGTCTCCTCCACACCATGAAGGCTCCTCCTCCCTCAACTGTCACCAGCAGCAGCCATTCCAGCAGGTGTTAATAAGGGAGATGAAAGGGGAAGCAGGGCAATCATTCTACCAGCCCTGCTGAAATACTTTAATTTCCCCCTCCTCCCTTACCATGCCCTTTTCCTTGAGTGTTTTGTCTTTTAAGATTGTAAACCTGTAGGGAGGGGCTGACTTGGTTTACTGATTCCACATAAGCCACTCTGGGAGCTTTTTGGGCAGAGCAGTAGAACAACAACAGCACCATATATATATATAATAAGTTGTTTTCTGGGCCAAATTCAAGGTGTTGGTTTTGACCTTTAAAACCCTATATGGTTCCGGCCCAGCCTATCTTAAGGAGCGCCTCCAGCAGCACCAGACAGGCCGCTTAACAAGATCAGCCTCGGATGGCCTTCTCTCTGTCCCATCAGCCAGGACAGCTAGACTGGTGGGGATGAGGGAGAGGGCCTTTTCTGTGCTGGCCCCCACTCTGTGGAACTCCCTCCCTAGGGAACTCCGCCATGCCCCCTCTTTAATGAGCTTCTGCCACACATTAAAAACATGGTTGTTCAGGCAGGCATTTGGGGTGGGTTAGGGTATTTTTAGAAATATTATGTTTTGAATGCAGAATTTTATTGTTTTAAATTGTTCTATTGTTGTACATCGCCCAAAGTGGCTGGGTGACCAGCCAGATGGGCGATTAATAAATTTAATAAATAAATAAGTAAAATATACATATACATACATTGTTGTTGTTGTTGTTCAGTCGTTCAGTCGTGTCCGACTCTTCGTGACCCCATGGACCATAGCACGCCAGGCCTTCCTGTCCTGCGCTCTCTCCCGGAGCGTGCTCAAGTTCATATTCATTGCATCCGTGATGCTATCTAGCCATCTCATCCTCTGCCGTCCCCTTCTCCTTTGGCCTTCAGTCTTTCCCAGCATCAGGGTCTTTTCCAGGGAGTTTTCTCTTCGCATTAGGTGGCCAAAATATTGGAGCTTCAGCTTCATTATCTGTCCTTCCAATGAGCACTCAGGGTTGATTTCCTTTAGGATGGACCTCCTTGCAGTCCAGGGGACTCGTAAGAGTCTTCTCCAGCACCACAGTTCGAAAGCATCAATTCTTCGGCGCTCAGCCTTCCTTATAGTCCAGCTCTCACAGCCATACGTTACTACTGGGAAAACCATAGCTTTGATTAGACGGACCTTTGTCGGCAAGGTGATGTCTCTGCTTCTTACTATGCTGTCTAGGTTGGCCATAGCTTTCCTCCCAAGGAGCAAGCGTCTTTTAATTTCATGGCTACAGTCACCGTCTGCGGTGATCTTGGAGCCCAAGAAAGTAAAATCTGTCACTGCTTCCATTTCTTCCCCTTCTATATGCCAGGAAGTGATGGGGCCAGATGCCATGATCTGAGTTTTTTTAATGTTGAGTTTCAAGCCAGCTTTTGCACTCTCCTCTTTCACCCTCAACAAGAGGCTCTTGAGATCCTCTTCGCTTTCTGCCATTACATACATACATACATACATCCCAGCTGATTATATAGACATAGCCATGGGCTGTGAGCCAAATCAGTATAGATCATTCCAAAAGTATTACATTGGTTTTAGTTTCTGCTTTGAAGATTGTGTGTGCACAAAAGAACATAGGAAGCTGTCTTATACTGAGTCACTGATCCATCTAGCAGCGGCTCTCCAGGGTTTCAGGCAGGAGCTTTTCATGCCCTACCTGGTGATGCCAGGGATCGAACCTGGGACCTTCTGCATGCAAAACAGGGGCTCTGCCACTGAGCTGTGGGCCCTACTATGGACACACACAGACCCCCCGCCCAGAAATGGACAGTGTATCTGTCCTGATTCATTTTCCTTAAGACAGCTATCTCCCTATATCCATTACATGTGACTTGGTGCATTATGTTTGACTTGGTGCACTGCATGCAGGACAATCTCAAGAATATCTTTAGCCTCACAACGGCTGAAACGGGGGTAGTGAGCTGATTGGCTGGAAAAGTCCTAAGAATGAAGTTTGGTATTTAGCCATTACAGCATCTAGATCTGTCTGGATTAGAAAGAACAGCATTTCCCAGCCTTTTTTTTGGCCAATGACCCATTTTTCCATCCTATCCCACTGTGCTGAATGTCACACGCAACAGCATCCTCCCCTCCTTCCCGTCAGCTGGTTTTATGAATGAGATGCCCTGTTGGGCAATCTAATAAAGGTCTTTTCATTATACTTACTCTCTAAGTCGGATGGTATTTAGAGGGGTTATATACAGGGAGGAAAGATCTCAGCAACATATGACATTTCCCCTTCAGCCATTGTTATGATAGTCCTGATTAATGTAGCAAGCAGAATACATAAGAATTGATGGGCCCATTTATGGTTTGCACAGAGAGACAAAGACATTACATGATACACTTTCTGTGAGATTTGGACTGTTGAGACCCATTGCATCATGTACTGCATCTCTATTATCAAAAGCCCAAAGAAGTTCTTTATAAACATCTTTGATATAAAGCCCTCCCCACCACAACCTAACTTGAATCAGTGAATTTCATTTTCGAGGAAAAGGCACAGCTGACATGGCTGACATGGCTACACTCTTCTATTTTTATCAGTCTTACAAGGCTGTGGTTCCCAGCACTATCAATTATAGCAGCCCTAGCCAATAAACCATCTTGGGAAGTGGAATTGGCTTCCTCCGTTTGTCTGACAGGCCCAGTTTGGGCATTCCACCACTTCCTCCTCACCCATAAAACCTCTTAACAGATACAGCATGAGTCATATTTCATCCCCAGACTCCTTTGAAAACAGAAGTCGGGACCAAAGCTTCTGAGTAATTAAAAAAAGAATACCCTGCCACAGTGAGCTACTCGATGCCATATCAAACCAAGGCTTGGGCCTGCACACCTCTGTGTCTGGAAACAAGAGTGTCTCTTTTGAAGAGTGTCACTGTTTATTTGCCTGGATCCCTTGGTGCAGACAGACAGCCCTGGGAAACTTCTGTACACATGCTACAGATGTTTTCCTGTCTGTCTTTTCTTTCGCTCCAATGTGTCTGACCTCTCACATGCCCACAGGGAAGGATAACAAAATAAAACACACATACAGAAAGCGGAGATCACGGCTGGGCAGCAACAATGCTGAGAAGGCTCTGGACATGGTAGTAGATCACAAACTCAACATGAGCCAATTACAACAATGTGTGCAACAATGTTACCCAGAATGCAGATGCCATTTGGAGCCCACAAGAAGAAGAAGTGGCAGCAAGTAGACTATTATAGCCTCAGCTGGAGAACAGAATCCAGACTGAAATACAGCGTTTGAAGATGGAGGGTTGACCTGTTATTCTCACATGAAGAAGATATAGTTCTGAGAGCAGACTGAGTGTATAATAATAATAATAATAATAATAATAGGTAAATGGCAGAAGTGATCATACCTGTTGTGATTTGAGAGAACCAGATTGATGCTGCAATCCTATGGAGACTTAGCCAAAATCAGTGGGACTTTCTTCCAAGTAAAGATGAATAGGATCACTCAGAGGGAATTCAGCAGTACAGCTCAAGATAGAAAAAGCCTTCATGGTCATTATTAAGAGCAAAACTATAAGCTACTGGGAAATGAAGCTTCTGCCAAAAATGAAGGCCCTTTGTTAAATATTTATGATGATGGTTCTGATTTTTAATTTATTATAGATATGTTTACCCACCCTTCAACCAAATTTCCAGAGCAGCTAAAAACGATCAGAACATACATACTAGAATAAAAATGTTCAGGTTTAAGAAAGCAACATAAAACAATCCACAGAATTATAAAACACACAGGAAAACAAAGGAAGGCCATCAGAAAGATCCACTTCCTGCTAGCCACCTGCCACACCTCATATGGCAGAGGTATTGCCTCGATAACATCTAATACAGGGATTGGCAACATGGTGTCCATGGGGGGCCAATGCTCTCTGGATGGCACGCACCACAGTGTCCTACCCCTCCCACTTTTTTTTTTTTTTTAAATGACACATTTTCTTACTGGCAGCTGGGATCACTTCTCAGCAAATTGAGGACCTCCAGACATTGCCATCTTCATGTTCCATGAATGCCTCTGGGCCACATGGTGGAGCTCAGAGACATTCTTAGGATGTGTGTGTGTGTGTGTGTATGCTTGCATGCTTGATGGATACATGGGGTGTGTGCATACGTGAATGCGTGTGAACATGTGTGTGTGTGAGAGAGAGAGAGTGAATGCAGGGAGAATGAACTGGCTGGCAGAAGAGCGGGGAGGAGAAGAAAAATAATTTGCCTTCTGTGAAATAGGCTTCTGTTGCACTGAAAACTGGGTTCAATTGAGTTGTCTAGTGTGTTGGGGCACAGATCCCATCTCAGCCTTGTACACAGTTCTTTGGACTGGATACCTGTCGTTTGTGACTAGCCAGGCTTCCCATGACAGCCATTTTATGGTGGTGCACAGGACAGGTTGCCAAATTGCCTACTGTGCCCAGAGGCCCCAAAAGGTTGCTATCCCTGATATAAGCTACTAAATGTTCCCCTCCCCCTTCTTAATATCTCGTATAACTGACCTCACGATGTGACATTATCATGCTGTGCTTTTCCTATCCTGATCCACAAAGTAAAGGAAACCAGACAGAAAGATCTAGTACACTGAACTAGATGTTTTCCTTGTGGCATGTAGTATCAGCTTCAGTCTCAGAAAAGAAACTGGGTCATTAGATCATGTTTGTGAGGATAAGCACACATTTGGAGGGTAGCAGCTTGGGAAGGGTGATTTGGAGTGCAGATGCAGCAGGCATGGAAAGGGTTAAGTATTCTGCACCTGCCATGTCACTCCTTCCAGAAGCATTACAAAAACAAAACACAAGTCTGGCCCACAGTAGGGTGAAGCCATTCCTTCAGATGGCACCATGCCAAGGGTGGGTGGGTGGTATAGATAAAAGTAGGGTGGACACCTGTGAATTGCCAAAAAAATGGGGACATACATACTAAATAGGAGCAGATTTGCATAAAATTTGCACATGCTATCTACAGGTGCAAATTTAGAAATAATTATTGTAATTTACATAGAACATCTCAACACAGTGTAGAAGACTGTGTGAGCAGGTGACCCATCTGCTGTTGAGGTGCTCTGGATGGGCAACTTCAAGGCAACTTTTACTCTTCCTCTGGATGGTCCTTTCTCTTTAAGTTGGACTTGGACTGGACAGGCCTTCAAGCAGCTTCAAAATAGAGGAAAGCCCCTTGGCAGCCCTTTATATAGAGGTAAAAGAGGACACATGGTCACCCTACGAAAGCAAGAATTGATGTCCGAATAGTGCAGCAAGACTTTTAAAAGGTTGCACCTGTGTGTGTGTGTGTGTGGGGGGGTCCATTTGGTATCTGATTCAGATAGCAAAAAGTAATGGATGGGCATTGTTTTCTAAAACAAGCAAACAAAACAGGTTGAGGTCTATTTGTAGATAGATGCTAAGTAACCAGTCTCCCTTTCAGAGTTAACATCTATTTGCAGTGCACTACTGCCGAGACTGCCCGTCCCCTGCCACATGTTTAAACTGGGGGTTTAAATTGGGTAGCCAGACCTGGACAGTTTCAATCTCACCTGCTGAGAATATCAGCTTTCTGGTGTTTGGTGGGGGACAGAGAACTCTTAGAGTGGGCTTAATTAAGCATGGCCTGTTTGACTTAGCTGAGTTTGGATTGTAATAGGTTATTTTTCCTGGCTAGGAGCCAATTAAACAGAGTTTGTGTAGTATAAGTGGAACAGCTAGCCTTCATCCTGCTGCCCCCATTCATGAACATTTTAGCTGCTATAGTGTTGCTATAGTGCTATAGTGTCAAAGAGGGGTGGGTGTGGGTGGCGGCAGGGAGGGGGGGAGATTCTTGTTTCCTTTCTGGGTTTGCATTGTCTTAAAATGCAAACATTCTGTGGGATCTGCACTTTAAAACCTATGGCGAATCCTCTGAAATGGATGCTAGCCCCAAACATTGTAAAAAGAGAGAGAGAGAGAGAGAGAGAGAGGTTTTGTGTCTGTGTGGAGAAGGCCATGTCTTTCATGACTCAGGACCTCTTCACACATTACATTTTAAAAGATATTCTTAAAACAGTCTTGCCCAACGTGGTACCCTCCGGATGTTTGGGATTTCAATTCCCATCAGCCCCAGCCAGCATGGCCAATGGTCAGGAAGGCTGGGTGTTGTAGTCCAAAACATTCAGAGGGCACAGGGTTGTGGATGGCTGACTTAAAACACCTTGAGTGGACACCTAAAGCGTAACATGTAGATGCGACAAACTCCTATTGACAAATATGTATAATGTACAGGTGCACGAGCCAGGGAGCCAGGGTTGGCTGCTGCCCTTTGTCAAATGTTCATCTGTTGGCAAACCTGGGTTCGCTCCACATAATGTGCAAAACTGCCTGCAGTTGTTGGTCAGTTACAGGGTGTGTTGGAGTTGTCCATAGGGAGACTTAGGGCACGATCCTATCAGGATAGTTGGCCACTTCCAAACTCGGAGGGGGCCGACTATCCAATGCAGGGCGGGCAGAGCAGAGAGGGGATCTTCTCCTCCACACTCCAACTGCCCTGCATTTGCAGCTAGATAGCCGATTTTGGCTGTCTAGCTGGGGACATTGGAGCATTGGGAAGGAGGCCAGATGATGGATAGGAAATGTCATAATGATGTTTCTGTGGTCTCCTCCCCTCCCTGCCTCCGGGAACACCCCCTTTTCACCTGCTCCATGCTGCAGTTATGAGCGTGGAGACAAGGAAGAACTATGCCACTATGAGGGGGAGGGGTTGGGGAGCGCAGTTTCTGGGACCTGAACTCAGAGCCCTGGCTCAAGCTCATCTCCCAGAAACCGAAAAATCCTATGGCTGTCTAGACACTGTCTAGCAGCCATAGGATTTCTCCCCCATTTTGTAATCTCTGCAAACATATCAGATATATGCAGATGATGTATCAAAACAGGGGATCAGGTCAGTGTCATGAACATGTGGCAAGCATTCTCTCCCTCATGGATATATTTTCTTCCTTTATAGTGGGGGGGGGCAACTTGTTTCGAGGGGATGAAGGGATGGTGTGGAATAGCAGTCACATGAAGGTTAAAAATTATCTTTAAAAATGGCCAAATTATTCATGCTTAATGTTAGTAGAATCAAAACAAATTGTTACTTAACTGAATTACTTGTGTACGTTCCTCATGTTTTGAGGTTCAGTCAATGTGTTCATCTAGGAACCTGTGCCACATGATGAAGGAAGAAACACACACTGATCTGTATCTCTAGCACAGTGCTTCTTTCAGCTGTTCACACTGACTATACTAATGGTTGCCTCCATGTATTTCACCTACAGGTGGTGGTGGTGGAGCAGGTCTGTGTATGCTAGCCCCAGCCCCAGTGTTCACATCAAACAGATGGCCATCGGGGGACAGTGCAGTTCGGTGTGCAGTGTTGGAGGCTGGGCCACAAGGTGTGTCTCCACTCCTCCTCCATGCGTAGAATAAATACATGGAAGGGGCCATTTTTATAACCTTACTACGGTCTCTCATAATCCCCCAAGATCCCACCTGTTGCCACGCTGCCTTGATGGTAATAATGGGTTATATCCAATGGGTTGTATCCAGTGTTCATCTAACTGAAGTCCCATCCATTTCAGTGGGCTCTCTCTAAGTAGGACTAATATTGGATACAACCCCATGGTACCAGAGGGGAAGAACATGCCAGTTGTGTGGATGTCTTAAGAGGAGAGCCTTGCATCATGACAAGGTGTCTTCCTTAGTCCTATGATGGTCTCTGTGCAATGATCTCAAGATGCATTTGTGCAGAGAATGGCTCATCTGAACCAGGATCTCCATGGATACAACTGTGATTTTTCAGAAGTGATTCCCATTATGAGGGTAGTTGTAAAATATGCCACCATGATGCAATGAGCTGTGTCAGTGGCAATCCTGGCTTACATGACATACTCAGGGAACAATGCATGTGTGAATTGGCCCTTCCTTTATCCAAAGTCCATGGGAACATATAACATTTAGCTAACCAGTTTTGTTTAGTTTGTTAGATGAATGGAATGCAGTCTATATATGGTTGTGCGGGAGACTCACAATGGATCTGAATAATGAACACTTCTGGATAACCACACGTCACAATAGGAGTTTGACTGAAGTGAAGCTACAAAATGAGAGTTGTTGTGCCAATAATTCTGTAATGACTAAAAGTTCCACTGGGTTTTCTAAGAACAATCAGGTGGGTAGAACAAGGGCAGAGTATGATAGACAATGTTTGCTTGGACAGCAGACAAAAGTCCAGTGAATGCAGACACAATTGGAGCTGTTCTTTCGCCCAGTGAGAATGCTAATTATACTGCCTTGGTGTTTCACTGGGTAAAGTACACTCTGTTCGTGGGAAATACTCTCCACACTTTGAGATAGCCTCCTATTGAGTCAGAAATTGGCAGCAATGACACCAGCCCTTTTGTCTTTGGTCAGACCCTAAAAATGTTTCAACAAAAAAGGGTCATGGCTTTAGATCTGGAAGGAATAAGGAAAAGGCAAATTATATGGAAACATCTCTCTGTACCAGGGCTCCCTGGCGTCCTCTGCACCATCACAAATCCCAACTCCATTTGCCACATTGGTTGAACCAGATGAGAGGGTGTTGGGGTTCTGACACAGCATGCTAGATTGGTTCAGCAGCAAATGACTAACCTCCAAAGTACCAAGAAGGAATAATTTTAGAACTATGTGGTTGCAAAGTTTCTCCTTTACAGCACAAACAGCACAAAGCATAAGGCCCTGCCATGGACAATTGACAAGTTGATGGGCCATCTGAAGGGATGGTCTGCAGCTCCCGACTTGTAGAAAGGGATGGACAGATCAGTCTGTTTCTGGTCCATGTCAATTTCCCATGTATTTATGTATTTTTATTTATTTATTTATTTATTTATTTATTTATTACATTTCTAATGTACCCAATAACTAATGTTCTCTGGGCAGATTACAAACAGTTAAACAACTAAAATGCCACAGAACAGTTAAAATTAGGGCTGTGCAGGGACCCCTCGATCCAACTCGGAAGCCGGGTTCAGGCCTTGGGCCGAAGCGGTGCACAGCCCTAGTTAAAATATAGAGTACAATACAAATATTTAAAAGAATAAAGTACAATATAATGCGAAACTTAGGAATGTATTCATTCCCAAGTCCATCCTGTCCCCTTTCAGCATTAATTTGCTAATTAAAAAAAACCAATATGAAAATTTGTATTTAAATTTTCTCCTGAACAGCACATTTCTAAACATATTTTATCTTAGAATACACATTTTTGTAGACATTTTGGGATGCTTTTTGCACCGAGAATGGCATTGCAAAATTTGGAGAAGTGCAAAATCCAAAGGATAACGGCATTCCAATCTGTACATGACTGGGGACGGTGCAGATCAGGGACGTTCATAGCAGAATTTACAAAGAACAAACTCCTTAAGCATCCCTAATCCCATTCCCATGATGCAGTAGTGTCCTGGGTGACCATGTGATGAGATGCTCAGAGGAGGGATTTTCCCTCTGGAGATGGTGTAGTGGCTAGAGTGCTGGACTGGGAGCCTGGAGATCCGGGTTCTAGTCCCCACTCAGCCATGGAAGCTCACTGGGTGACTTTGGGCCAGTCACATACTCTCAGCCCAACCCACCTCACAGGGTTGTTGTTGTGAGGATAAAATGGAGGAGGAGGAGGATTATGTACGCCACCTTGAGTTCCCTGGAGGAAAAAAGGCGGGATATAAATGTAATAAATAAATAAATAAATAATATTTCTCACTAGAGGAGGGTGAATTTGTCACTTTCGCTTTCTCCCATATTCAAAAGGTTAAACTTCAAGTTCTTTCTCTCCCAAATAGGAACTTTGTGAATTTTGATAAATTCTTATAAAAAAGAAACTGAGACGATTCTCACCCACTTGCAGCCAGATTAAATAGGTGCAGCTGTTCCCAGCACAGAGGACCGTGATGTACCTGCCTGCCATATAGCTGTTAAAATTGAGGAGCCTGTCAGGAATAAGAGGTAGCAACCCTAATTAAGCACAAACATGGATGAACGCACATTTAAGAGCAAAGCATTTTTAAGAGGAAAGCACTCAAACCCTGGGCCTAGATGGAGGAATGTGTCTGTTCCGGTTTCTTCCAAATTATATTGTTTTTTTTAAAGCTCACATTCTTTTTGTCCCAAATATGGAGAACTCTGTGAATTTTGGTAAAGTCATATCAAAACCAAACTGAAACAAAAATCTCACCCATCCCCGTTTCTCACATCACCAAAACCTTACACTTCTCAAAGATATATAGTAGATATTATTATTATTATTATTATTATTATAGATATTATTCTAAAATAGTTGAATAGGACAAGTTTAGCAGAAAGCAGAACAAATCAGAATTCAGCAACATCATAGACAAACTCAAGTCGAGTGATTTTGAGAATTTCACTGTTCAAGGGCCCTCTTTGCTACTGTGATATTTACATCGCTTCCCTTGTGTCGATACAAAGTCATAAAACATATGAATAATGAAGTAAATAAAGATGTAAAAAGACAGCTCCAAAAAGTATTGGTTTGATGTGATATTCAGTGTCATGACCAAGAAAAATAGAACAGAAACAGCAACACTGATTCATTTTGATGTGAGAGCTGTTGAGATTTAGGCTGCTGTCTCACTTAATTATTCTTGATAATCAACACCGCATGGCTTTTAGAGTATAACGCAGACAGATTCAGGCGATGTCCAAATGAAATATTTCAAAGGGCTCACACACTGGGAAAAAGGTACTAGAGTAATGGGGAACTGGCACTGTTATTCCAGGCAGGGGGTCCTGGGGGGGGGGCGCAGAATGCAACAATAATAGTAGCCAACACCCCACCCCATCCCAGAGTCCTAATGGTGGCAGGTAGAGATGTTGAAACGATTAACAAATCTCTAGTGCTATAATACAATTCTAACTCCACTGATAGCCTTGGTCCATAGATTTTATTGCCTTGGCTAATGACTCATATCGGAACAGTCAAATGGGACTGTATTATATCACAAAAGATCGTTTTCTCCTCCAGTTAAAGTAGGGGAGACAAACTTCCTGATAATGGGCTCCCTTACTGGAAGATCATTCCCCCTAGTTCTGATGCTCAGGCAGTAAGTGCTGTTGCTTATGTAGCCAAAATTACACCACCCAGGCACAAGAGGAAAGTCTCAGCAGGCTTGAGGGAACCCCAGGGTTTGCAGAAATATATATAAAAAAATAATCTTTAAAAAAAACCCTAAAGGGGGGCAAATCCCAAACAGCCTGGTGAGGACTGAGCATGCTCAGTAGCCACAGAATGCTGACTAATTGTTGGGGGGGGGGAACCATGAAAACCAGGGCAGGGGTGAGGAGGGGAAATGGAATGGAATGGCTGGAATCTTGAACAGGGAGGACTTCACACCACAACACTTTGTTGTAGTTCCCATTTGTGGACTCCATTCTCTGAGCACTGCTCCTTATATAGCCAAAACAGAACCATCTATGCATAAGAGAGAAGTATCAGCATGCTTCAGGGAAGCATGAAATTTGCAGAAGTACATAAAAACTTTGGGGGGGGGGAATCTTCACAGCATAATCCAATGTATGTTTACTCAGAAGTAAGTTCCATTGTTTCAAGTGTGACTTATTCCCAAGTTAAAGTGCATAAGACTGCAGCTTAATGGGGGGAAATCCCAACACAAAAAGGGAGCTGAACATGATCAGTGGGCATGGAATGCTAGCTGAGTATCAGAGGGGGGAAACTAGGAAACTCAGAGGGTGCAGGGGGAATGGAATGGAGTGTCTAGAACCCTGAAGAGAAGCACTCCACACTGCCACATTTTGTTGCAGGTCCCACTTCTCATAAATAATGATGCAGAACCATTCCAAAGGATTTCTCATATCCAGGTTGTTGTTGTTGTTGTTTTGCTGGATCGTTAACATCACTGAAGTACACTCAGACACCTGTTGGTTACCGCCTGCAGATTATTAGTGGCACACTTATTTTATTAAGTTATTTAGTAAAAATATTTGTATTTTACCTTTGAGACCCAAATGTTTCTCCAAGGCAGCTAACAGTAAGTAGTCCAAAACAAAAATAATTAAAACACAATATGCAAAATGATATACCAGTAATTAAAATAAAGCAGCAGCAATTGCTGCTTCAATAATCAAGCTTCACACACACACACACACACACACACACACGTAACCAGTCAATAACCTCAACAAAATAAAAACATAGCAGAACAATCCAGAAGGAGAACCCGCTCAAACTCCGGGAATACCAAAAGCTCCTGGAAAGAACATAGCCTTAGCCTGGTGCCAAAATGCCAGCAAGGAGGGGGTGGAATGGGAATTTGGAAGTCGTGGTGCTACTGTTGAAAAGGCCCTGTCCCAAAGAGGGGGGCACTGTCCTCAGAGGTGTTTTTAACGTGTGTGTGTGTGTGTGTGTGTAGACAGCCAGGGCATGATGAATGTTTTTTCAGGCACATTTTTACATCTGCTTATTTAACGTACAAATAATAAAGTTATATGCCATCTCATCAATATTGCTCAAATGAATTAGCCACAATCATATGTACACTTGGATAAAAAAAGAAAGACCCCTAAGAACTAATGATTTATGAAAGTAAAATGATGGAACATCAATCTAGCCCCCCTGTACCCCCCCACTTGTAGTGTCCATTCCCCCCCCCCTTTCAAGTGGACCTGGAGCCAGGCCTCCAAAGAAGACATTAGAATATGGGCAGATCTTAAAATTCAAATAGTCTTACATGGAAGAATGTGGATCAATAGAGATTCCAGTTAGGTTTGGATGCCTGGAAGGCAGCTGAAGACACCTGGGAGGCAGGGAACAGTGGGAGCCACACAAATGGAAGACCATGATAGGCCACTAAGTGCACGATAGGCGTCATCAGCCCCCAGAGTTCCAACTTGTTGCCACACTGACTTGATGGTAATAATGAGTGGTATCCAATGGGTTGTATCCAGTGTTCATCTAAATGATTTCCCATTCATTTCAATGGGCCTTCTCTAAGCAGGACTAACATTGGATGCAGCCCCATAGTACCAGAGGGGAGATGTCACAAGTGGAAGATAGTGCTGGTTGTGTGGATCTCTTAAGCAGAGAGACTTGGATCGTGACAAGGGGTCTTTCTTAGAGCGAATCAGTCACATGTTCAGGTGAATTGATCCTCTGTGGCTTTGTTTACCTCTGTGGAAAACTAGGGACCTGCATCAGAGTTGACACTCTGGGAGAAACAGATGGATGATGGGAGCAAGGGGGTGGGGCTTGCAAGGGAAGATTTTCTGACATGAATTGCTGCCCTGGAGGGGCCTGGCCACCAGGTTGTTTCACATAAAGCACTAAACAGTTACCAGATGCGCAATAAAAACAACTTCCCAGAACAGATCAGTTGCAACAGGCTAATGTCAGTGTGTTTTCAGAATGAAGAACCATGGAATGGAAGCGTTGCCCCACTATTTGTTGGGTTGCCCTGGTTATTCTTAGGAGATGAGTCGTAGATGTCTGGAATAGTTTCAGATCAAAAACAACATGAATTTCTACTAGAAAAGAAAAGGTGGCTTTGTATTAGTGCTGTGCCCAAAAATTTCCCACATTTTTCAGCTGTTCCCTTTCTACTTCATAGAAAAGAAATGGCTTTCAAAAAGACATCCAGTGGTGAAGAAAATTTCGGAGAAATTCTCATGGGTTGGGTTTGGGTTTCTTGTGCTTACCATACTTATGAGTGGCCAAGAAGTGTTCACAAGGGTCGTGGATTTCACCGAACACTTACCTCTTTGTCAGCCTGTAGCCTCCTCAAGTTCCTGCAATTCAAGTCCAGGGGAAGACATTGTGAAGCAATTCCTCCCATACGGCTTTATCAGATCAGGAAGTGTAGGCAGCCTAGGTACTTGCAAAGCAACCGAGAGATGTGTAATAGAAAGAAAACACACACACACAGAGCACCCTTGGCTGCCTCACAGTGATTAGGTAAGCTCAAAAACACCACAAAAATGAATTAGAAAACACCCTGATAATAAGGTCGAACAATGGAAGCTGCTTTCATGGGGGAGGAAAACGTTCAGGAAATTGGAGGACAGGTTTTGGCACAGCACGAGCTCAACCCTTGGCGCTGGACGTAACACTGCCCCCCCACACACACCTAAAGATATATGGATTTTGTAAAATCGACTCCACCTGTGATTCATGGATTGTCAGGTGCCTTTCATTCCATCGTCCTCTCATTGATGAAATTGGATTTTTCCCCACTTTCCCAAATTTGCACAAATTCGCATGTGCGCAAATTCACATGTGCAAAAATGCACAAACACCCAACTTTATTTATTTATTATATTTCTGTACCACCTAATAGCTGAAGCTCTCCCCAGAATGCAAATCCTCCCCCCAATGTGCATCTTCATGCTTTAACCTATGGGGAAAATGCACATTTTCCGCCGACTTTTTATTTTATGTATTTTTCTATGACTAAATTTGCATAAAATTCTGGAAAGTTAAAAAAAGCAAACCAGTCCATAAGTCTGTGGAATCCATATCCATGCAACTTGGGAAAAGCTTCAGTCGGGCTTCAGACTTGGGCATGGGACAGAAACGGCCTTGGTGGTCGCCTTGGTGGATGATATGAGGAGGGCTCTGGATAGGGGTGAATGCTCCTTCCTTGTTCTCCTCGACCTCTCAGTGGCTTTTGATACCGTTGACCACGGTATCCTCCTGGACTGCCTGGAGGGGTTGGGCATTGGAGACACCGTATTGCGGTGGTTCCGGTCCTTCCTCTCCGGCAGGTACCAGAGGGCAGCACTGGGAGAGGAGGTTTCGGACCCGTGGCCACTTACTTGTGGAGTGCCACAGGGTTCCATCCTCTCCCCGATGCTATTTAACATCTATGTGAAGCCGCTGGGGGCTATCATCAGGAGGTTTGGGGTGCAGTGTCATCAATATGCGGATGACACGCAGCTCTACCTCTCGTTCAAATTTTCACCAAGGTTGGCCGTAGAATCCCTGTCCAAATGTCTGGAGACGGTGAGTGGCTGGATGGGGAGGAATAAGCTGAAGCTGAACCCTGACAAGACCGAGGTACTTTTGGTGGGAGACAAGAGGAGGCTAGGGGATGTTGACCTGGTGTTGAATGGGGTACAGCTACCCTTGAAAGACCAGGTCCGCAGCCTGGGGGTCATTTTGGACTCCCAGCTGTCCATGGAGGCTCAGGTGTCAGCTGTGAGCCGGACAGCGCTGTATCAACTCCATCTGATACAGCGGCTGCGCCCCTTCCTTCCCGACCATCTGCTCCCATTGGTAGTACATGCCCTGGTCTCCTCTCGTTTAGACTACTGTAATGCGCTCTATGTGGGGTTACCCTTGAAGACGGTTCGGAAGCTGCAGCTGGTACAGAATGCGGCGGCTCGCCTGATTAAAGGCAGCCGCCGGCGAGATCACATCACTCCAGTGCTGAAGGAGTTGCACTGGTTACCAATTGTTTTCCGGGCCAAATTCAAGGTGTTGGTTTTGACCTTTAAAACCCTATATGGTTCCAGCCCAGTCTATCTTAAGGAGCGCCTCCAGCAGCACCAGACAGGCTGCTTAACAAGATCAGCCTCGGATGGCCTTCTCTCTGTCCCATCAGCCAGGACAGCTAGACTGGTGGGGACGAGGGAGAGGGCCTTTTCTGTGCTGGCCCCCACTCTGTGGAACTCCCTCCCTAGGGAACTCCGTCATGCCCCCTCTTTAATGAGCTTCTGTCGTGCATTAAAAACGTGGTTGTTCAGGCAGGCATTTGGGGTGGGTTAGGGTATTTTAGAAAATGTTTTTATTGTAGAATTTTATTGTTTTAAACTGTTTTATTGTATGTTGTACATCGCCCAGAGTGGCTGGGTGACCAGCCAGATGGGCGATTAATAAATTTAATAATAAATAAAATAATAATAAAAGCTGGCCCACTGAGGAATCTGTGGGTTGGGTTCATGGAAATCCAAACTCATTTGATCGGTTGCAGATTTCTCCAACATCCCTACTCACACGTGTATTGTGGTGGATGCAAAATGGGGGCCACTGTACCAACATGGTTGATGCTGTTGCCACTTGCAGTGGCAGTACAGAAAAACCAGAAACCCTTAGGAAAGAAGAAAGAAGGTTTGCTACAACCTCTGCATATGGAGAGCCCTACCTGTGAGGAACTGTTGAGAATTTCTCCTCCCCATGGAGAAATTTGGCAAAATTGTACCCTCCAATTTCTCTGCCCACAAATAGGGTGGAGAATTTTAAGAGGCTGTTTGTGCACAGTTCCACTTTCTGTGCCTTCACACTGGAGCACACTGAAGTCTCCCCCGCTGCACATGTGGTGGGTTGTTTTATTGATCAGTGACTGTATACATCTTTATAACAAAGCTTATGCTAGCCTTCCCCAACCTGGTGCCCTCCAGATATCTTGGACTTCAACTCTCTACAGCCCCAGCCAGCATGGCCAATGATCAGGAATGCTGGGAGTTGCATTGTCCATTCATCAACGGAATCAGATTTTTTTTTAGTTTCCAGGTTCGCACAAATTTGCACCTGCACAAATTTGCGCTTGCGAAAATGCACAAATCCCTCTGCATTTTCATGCTGTAGCCTAAGGGGGAAATGCACATTTTTGGCTGATTTTTGTGTATGTATTTTTCTATTACTAAATTTGCACAAATTCCGGAAAGTTAGAAAAAATGGTCTGGCAGAATCCGCCAAACTGGGGGAAAGCCAGTCTGCTGCTGAATCTGCAGGTGGGATCCAGACAAATCCAAACTCAGATGGTTCCATTGCAGATTTCTCCAACATCCCTACTCAGATGTAAGTACGGAGCTTACGTCAATGGAGCTTACTTCCAGGTAAGTGTGTATAGGATTGCAGTGCAAGACTCTTCTCATAGGTATATTTCATTGGACTACTAACATACAATTGCTTAGTTCAAAGGCCATTCACTTGCAGAAGCTTAGTTTGCAATTAGAGTGATTTTCTCTGGTGCTGCTATCAAAGACCAAAAGAGAGATAGGGAAGAGCTTTCTATAGTAGGTGCTTCTTGAGCTGAAAGTCTTATTCAGACTTTGAATATTTGAATCAGAAAGGCCTGAAACCCTATTTGAAGTTTTCTCAGATTGCCATTTGTGGAAATTAGCACTTGAATTGAATAGATTCATTTAATATTTTTGAATATGTCCATTTTATGAATGCAGAGAATATATCATTTTGAAAAGTTTCTATAGAGCACTGGCACACTATTGCTTCTAAATGTGTATGAAATGTAGCAGCATGTTTCTGAATATTTATAGAAACCATCCATACTCATTCATGTAAAATAAATGTTTCAAGACAGCTCAGTATATTTCTCATTTAATTAAAATGAACCAGAAACCAATGGAAACAGCTCAGTTTTGAGATTTAAATTAATTTTGGACTTGATTGATTGAATGCACACTACAATGAAAAAGTTCTCAGTTGGTCCAAACCCAAGAGACCTGGAGGAAGACAGTGTTAATTCTAATGTGGGCAAAATTGCAACAGTGTGCAGTCATTGTAAAGTAGACATGTCCAACATCGTGCCCTCCAGATGTGTTGGCCTACAACTCGCCTCATCTCCAGCCGGCACAGCCACTGAAAGGCTTACAGACTTATGAATACTTAGTTGGAAGTGAGCCCCATTGAACACAGGGGTCCTTACATCCAAGCTTGATGGCTCTGGTCAAGTACACTGGTGAGCATGTCAACTGGGAATGATGGGAGTAGGGATGTGCAAATCAGCAAAATTCTTGCTTGCTAAGGTTCTCCAGATCCCTTCTTGAAGGTCTTTTTGACTCAAGTCTGTGTCAGATTGCAAGTTTCCTTTATCCTTTCCACATGAAAATCTGTCCATATTTTCATGCGTATTTTTCCAAATGAGTACATCAATTGTGCACATCTTTGAAATGTATGCACTCTCCTTCTGTTGATTAAAGTGTATTTGTGTGCATTTGTCAAAAATAGACATTTTTCATGCACATTTTTAAAATGTATGCCTGCTGTTGAGCACAATTTTTTTGGGCCATGAATCACATTGCAAGCTTGGAAATGTAGGGCCTTTGACAGCAGATTGCATCCAAGACCATGTTTGGTCTGAAAGTCACAAACTGGGTAAATCCTGATAAAAATTGAACTGAACTGAATCTCTCATACATTCCTGGATGGAAGTTGTTGTCCAACACATCTGGAGGGCACTAGGTTGAGCTACATCATGGCAATGAGAGTGGTGGTGGAAGATTAGACAGAGAGCCCAGTTTAAACCTGCATATGCTATAGTGAAAATTATGATGGTATTGTTTGTTTTTATGTTCAACAGCTGGAAGCCCATGAGAACTCTGTATCTGCCTGATGGGCAAGTGTTTCTAGATTGAGGAAGTTACAGCTTTAGCCTGGCTCACATTCAGTTCATTTATTCAAAGCATTTATATCGCAGTCTTCAGTCAAAAGACTCCCAGAGTGGCTTACAAAAATCAACGATCAGATAGTCCCTGCCCTCAGGCTCACAATCTAAAAAGACTGGAAACACAAGGAAGGGGATTGGAAGGGAGGAAGGGGAAAAAGCATGATGGTGGTGCTTAATTCAGGTGCCCAAATGGTTGAACTCAGGTTTGCACTGCATATATTATCCTCGCTGACTGGCCTGTTCTTTGCTGCACATTTTAGCATGTGGGAGTTAACTTTGGCTGCAGCAGTCCATAGATGTTAAAGTTTAAAATCTTAATCTGAGTTATCCGATAATCCAAAGGATCCCAGTTATGAACTCTTGGAGGTCACCATGCTTTGGGCAGTCTTCAGAATCCAGAGTGCAGACCTGCTGCACAATGAACTCTTTCGGATGATGCATTGACCCCACTTAGCACATCTCCAAATGATATCCAGGAAACAGGAATCTCTAAAGACCAATATGGCTTAGGACACAGGTGTCTGAAGGACATCTGTTCCCATACCAACTTGCCCGTGAATTGAGGTCATCTTTAGAGGCTGTCTTCCAGGTGCAGGTGGTGACCAAAGAGAGAGATAGCTGAGGTCTTTGATAAGGATGTATGAAAATTTTGTTCCAGTTCGCAAATCATTTGAACTTGGCCCACGTGCAGTCCCGAACATGAACAGGAACATATTTTTTCAAGGACATCCTCATTTCAAATGAAAAGAAAAACAAGTGACAACAAGAGTGAGACAAACTGAGCTACAAACTAGAGTTGGGAGAATATCTGCAAACGCGAGCATCCCTGGTTCTGCCATTGCTAGTCATTGACTGTTAAGGCTTATGTCGGTGACAGCTTAGTGTGTGTGTGTGTGTGTGTGTGTGTGTGTGTAGAATACTCCACAGAGAACTCCATCCTTTCGAAATCGTTTGAACTGGCTCATGCAGGGGCCCTCCACCTAATTTTCTTTGATTCTCCCCTCCCAGTGCAGAACCTGCCTCACGTTCCAGGCCTTTTTGGAGGGTCCCATGACACCCAGGAGAGGCACAAAGGACTGCTTTGGGGAGGAGAGGGAATTCTCCTTGCATAAGCATCCTTGCACACATGCTGGCATTGCACACACCAGGGATGTGTGAGAAGTTCTATCTGATGGATTTTTAAAAACAGATTTCTTCAATCCACAGCCCCCAGAAACTGCCATGGACAGGATGCATTTTGAGTCTGAAAATAGAGAGCTTCGGCTATTGGGCGGTATAGAAATGAAATAAATAAATAAATAAATAAATAAATAAATCCATGCATTTTAGGATTTGCAATGCATTCCGTGGAACACCCCCCTCTGCACACACACACACACACACACACCCCTGATGAAATGCACACTTTTAAAAAGTGCACAAAGACAAATGCATACATTTTAAAAATGCACATGAACACACTTTAGTGGATGCGTACAAAATCCATACAATTGCAAAAATGCACACAAAAATGTGCACTTCTTAAAAAGTACACCCAGGATTCTGTAAAACTTGGTGATGAAAAATGGCAGAAATCCACAGAACCACACAATCTGTAGATCCTTACAATCCACAGCATTGTAAGTCTGCTTGCAGAACATACAGCAAAATTGACAATAAAATACATTTTCCAAAGAAAGTATTCAAAGTAGATAAAAGGGCACCCTTCCTTGCTTTCAGGATTTACAGGAATATGTTGCAACTTATTGAAACATGTAATTGGAAGACCTATTCTGACTGCTGCAGATTCTTAGATTCCCTCTCCTTAAAGCAGGTCCATCGATTTGATAAGATTTTCTTCCTTCTAGGCTCAGGTTTCAGCTATAAGGCTTAGCTGCAGCCTTTGATCCCAGAGAATCCAAAGGTCCTTCAGAAAAGCTTTAGGAACTCAAGAGCTGCATGGGATTGGAATGGCTTTGTCTTCTTCATCTTTAGCTTTTAGGATAAACCAGCACCCCCTGTAAGTCAGGCACCCCCAGCACAGCGTTACAGTTGCTAATTAAGATTTCAGTTTTCCACTGACAGGGTCATAGGAATACTTACGATGTCCAGGGAATGAAGAACTAACAGCAAAATAAAACAACCCCCAATATCATTAACAGTTACATACAGGGGTTGAATTATGGGGGGAAAGGTTGAGGGCCCTTCATGAAACCCACAAGCCCTATTAACTGATTCCCTGCAATTTTAGCCATATCATCTCTCCGTGTACTATTCCAAAACAATAGCTATGGAGAAGCTGTCACAAAATATATGGGGGCAGCCTGTCCCCCCATAATTTGAGCATGCGGCATGTGTATCTAATTACACAGATCACAGAGGTGATGCTGGATTAGACGTTCAGGATAGCAAAGGGACAGAAAAGATCATTACTGCAGAATGATTCTGTAAGGGGGGGGGGCAAGGAAGAGCTCAGTCCAGCAGGGACTTCAAGGTAGGACCTCTGGGTACCACAGCTTAGCTGGCATTTCTTTCAGCAGACATGTTGCCTTAGTGGTGGAGGAAATAAGAACATTTGGAGTCCTGGATTGAGATTCCCCAGGGCCTTACACAGAGGCTTGTTTTGCTGCAGCTAAGTGGCATCCCATGCTAAGCAAATGATGCTAAGCTCTCTAGCTCTTCCCTGCTAGACATTTAAATAGGAATGGGTGAATCTATCAGTTTTGCTTTCTGCCATGTTCAATTTTTTTTTAAATCTCAAATTCTTTCCATCCCATTTATTTATTACATTTGCATATTGCCCCCAAACCGTAAAATACAACATGATAAAAAATAATTTAAAACTTTTAAAACTTTAGAAGTACCATGGAAAACCAAAGCAAAACCTGGCAGCAGTTATAGTCCAGGGAAAGCCTGGGTGAAAAGGTGTGTTTTCGGGAGGCATTTAAATTCAGGAGGCGTTACATTTTCTGCCTCCCAAACTGCATGAGGAGAGTTTTCCAGAGGGTGGGTGCCGCTGCTGAGAAGGCCCGCCATCGAGGTTCTTCATGGCGACATTCCATTCATTTTGGAATGACCAGCAAGGTCTCCTTGAAGATCTTAAATGTCACCTGGGTATATATAAGGGAAGGCGATCTGCTAGGTATCTTGGTCCCAAGTTGTTTAGGGCTTTATATGATAACATAACCTTGTATGTGGCTTTCAGTAGCTAATAGGCAGCCAAGGAAGAAGTCTGTGATTTTTGATGAGTTCTTATAAAAAATTAACTAAATGAAATTCTCACCCATGGGCGCTGGCCACATTCAATAGCTACAGGTATACCCAGAATGGAGAGGACCACGTTGTACCTGCCTACCTTGTAGCTGATAAAGATGACGAGGCTGTTAGGAAAAAAGCGGTGGCCTAATTCAGCACCACAAGCACAGTTGTACACGCAGGAATTCAAACTCAGACTTTGAAGAGCAAACCACTCAAAGCCCTTTGCTTGGATGGACAGATCTGTCCATTTCACTTTCTCCCAGATTTGCATTTTTAAAATCTCAAATTCTTTCCATCCTCTTTATGAAGAAATGTGTGAACTTTGGCAAGTTCTTATAAAAAAAAACCCCAAGCAAAATTCTCACCTATCCAGACTAAATATGCCAAGAACACCCCAATCGTCATAGTTGTACAAATCGTGCTGTTGCTGAAGAGGCTCCTTTACTTCACATCCTACTTCAGGTGCAGAAAAGGGCAACCAAAATGATCATGGACTAAAGCAACTTTCCTTTGAGGAAAGTTTACATCATTTGGGGCTTTTTAGGTTAGGAAAAAGCTAAGTACAGGGGGACATGACAGAGGTCTATCACATTATGCATGGTGTGGAGAAAGTGGATAGGGAGAAGTGTTTCTCTCCTTCTCATAATACCCAGGGCCATCCAATGAAGCTCAGTGGTGGGAGACTCAGGACAGACAAAATGAAGAACTTCTTCACAGAGTGCATAGTTAAACTATGACATTTGCTACCATAAGGTGTAGTGATGGCCCCCAACATGGGCAGCTTTTAAAGGGGAATAGACAAATTCATAGAGGATATGGCTATCAATGGCTACCAGTCATGATGGTTACATATCTCCAGTTGCTGAGGAACATGAGTAGGAGGGTGCTACTGTGCTCATTTTCTGACCTGTTGGTGGGCTTCCCATAGGCATCAGGTTGGTCTCTGTGTGGACAGAATGTTAGGTTAGATAGGCCCTTGGGCTGATCCAGCACAGCTCTTCTTATGCTCCTATGAACACTGCCAGGATGACACACAGAAAAAGCTGAAAATAAGCAATTAGGAAGAGTTCAGATCTTCTGAAAACTCTGGGATATATGCCCCCCACCTTTAGCTGGGTGACAGATTAAAACCATGAGTATTTCTCTCACATTCAGCTTACCAGCTGAAGTGGATGAGCGAACTTTGTACAGCTGGATGTGTTTAAAGTAGTTAAAATGTAACATAGGTTGAAAAGGGTTCAGTACCATCCACTTGGCTCTCCTTGTGTAAATTATTAGTTTGTATAAAACCATTAATGCTAGGCCTGTTTTTTATCAGAATTAATTGGATATATGGAGTGGAACAACAGAGGTCAGACTCCAGGTAAATAATTTTTGAAAACAAAAAAGAGGGCATTGTCCTCATGGCCACATATATACCTTACAGTGGCAAAATGTCTCATCATATTATTTTATTTATTTATTTATTTATTGGATTTCTATACCGCCCCATAGCTGAAGCTCTCTGGGTGGTTTACAAAAGTTAAAACATTAAATACAATATAAAAAGTTTAAAAGCCATTTTCAAAAAAGCACATAAAAGGACACAGACAATATACACAAACAACGTATAACTAAAACCTATTAAGTTATGTTTAATGCATGCCAGTTTACTCATGTTTTTGTCAGAGCGGGGGACCGCATTTCAAGGGTCTTTATGCATGTAGTAAGGGTGACCTGTCTCTTTAAGAGGTCTGGATCTGACCAGAAGCTCCCCTTCACCCTTGAGTGGGCATGGTCTTCTCAGTGATCCAGTTGGAACTGGTTAGTGTATGTTAGCCTGTCTGCAGGACAAGTTGTATCCAAGACTAAAGAAGGTTCTCAGAGGTAGCCTGGCTCCTGCTGCTTCTTGGCCTTAGGTCAGGCATGCTGGAAAGTCGTCTCACACAGCGACTGCTCTCCATCAGACACACACACCTAAACTAAGGAAATACCATAGTGTGGAACTATTGTGAGAGGAAGATTTCCACTCCACTTGAACGGCAGCAGTGCAAGCTCCAAGTTTTGGAGGCCACTTGGGCAAGACTGGAATGTTCTGGTCTGAGCAGGAGCCCACAGGCCAGATGTTGTAACACCAAGCAGAGCTCCCAATGACCAACTTCCTCTGACAAGGTCTGTGGCCTGACAGAACCATTTTATGTTTCAGTCCAGAGGCTGCCTTCCGACTCCACCTCTACCCACAAAATGGAAGCCTTACATCAGGGGTGGACAACTTTGGGGGCTCTGGGAGCCATTCCCCCCCCCCGGACTCCCACGTGGGCTGCAATCTGTGGGGTGCCACTCAGCACCCTAAAAAAAATGTAAACAAAAAATGGCTGCATTAGCATTGTGGAGCCCTATGCAGGTAAAATTAGCTTCAAAACAAGCTCTGTGGTGTTAACGCAGCCCATGTTTCATTTTCTTTTTATGCTGGGGAGGAGGGCTGCAGCAGCAGCAAGGGTTGCATGTGGCCCATGAGGCACATGTTGGCCACCCCTGCCTTTGAACCTAGCACTCCTGACCCTCTATCATCTCCACCAGCTCACGCTGGGTGTGCTGCTGGTGTTGGCACAGCAGGTCCATGGAATGTGAAGCTCGCGGAGATGGGGGTGCTGGCCAGTGCTGGGGCTAGGCTCAGGGCCCACAGATATTGGTCCAGGCTCAGGGGTCTTTGGCATCTCGAGCTTCTTCAGCTTCTGAGCCCATGCCCAGACCACTGCTGGACTCTGGGGTCATGACAAAACTATCTTCAGCGGGCCCTCCTCTGTCAGTGTGGGCCTACCCCCTGCCTTGCTGCCAGTTGCTGTGGGTGCTGGTGCTGCAGCTCCTCTCCTCCACTGCATGCCTGCTTGCCATTTTGAGCTTGTGGGCAAGTCGACAGTAGCAGCTGCTCCTTCTTCTCGCTGCCTTTGTTGGTACTCTCTTGGGCCAGAGAAAAAAGGGCAGGCAGGCAAGCAGGCAGCAAAGGTGAGGAGGAGGAGAAGGAGGAGCAGCAGCAGCAGGTGGGGGGATCTTGGCAGTGGGCCCACTGCAGAAGTGTGGGCCTCAGCAGGTGCCCAACCATGGCAGCCCCTAATGCTCACCCTGAACAGAAGGGAATGCCTTCACATCCCATGGTGTACATGGAATGGCCTTCACTATTGAAGTGAATGGAGTTGCCCATATGGGGGGAAGACACACCCTGGAGGTCTTATACTTGTAAAAAAAATTAGTAAAATGTGGAAACATGTTTTAGGGCCCCAAATTTATCAATGCCTCTCTTTTCTTGAGACTGAAGCTGAAGTCCCGTACCCACTTCCTTGGGAGTCAGTCCCACTGAACTCAGTGGGGCCTTCTTTTGAATAGGCATGCAACACGACTGCACTATTTCTTCTCCTTCTTCTGGTGTTGTTGTTTTCAGTTAGAGAAGATAATGTTGCATTTCCTTGGTCCCAGAAAATGAGGAGATCAAAAATAGCTTTAAAGTTCAAATTCTCCTCAGTTCAACATGTTCTGGCCTAACTGTGATGTTGTAAAGCAATTTCTCCTTGATAAGAATGGTTTTCCATGAACTGTAGGCTTCAGAAAAATGTAGAATGAATGCCCAGGGACACTCGCTCAGCTGTTCCTTCTTTATCAGGGAACAAAGGCTTTTGCAGATATTTTAAACTGGCTCAGAGCAGATCTGTAATTAGCAAGTGCATAGTAAAAGTGAGCCAATAGAGTGATGTGTGGAACTGATTTGTTTTTGACAAACCATTGTCCATGGCAAAGAAACGTAGCCCAACTCAATGTGCTTGGAGAGATTAGCTCAAGTTCATCCCAGGCCAATAATTGTAAGACATGTGTCCAGGGACTCAGGGAACAATGCAAGCTGCATTTCCCATGATCCCCATAATTTGGCATGCATGTGTCACTGTGCCCAGGGCCTTAATCGCTTGCTGTGGTGTTCTTGGCTGTCCTCCCCACTCAGCCTGTTGAGTTGCATGAAGTGGGGGAAGGGGTTTTGGCAGGAGGGCTCCAGGAAATGTCATGGCAGAGACTGAGATGCATAATGGTAATGCTGATGGCACATGGTCAGGGTAAGGGAACGGAGGGGGGCAATCCTATGGGGATATTCAGCTGCCTCCAAATTTGGAGGTAACCAACTATCTAATGCAGGGCAGGTGGAGTGCGGAGGGGATCTTCTCCTCTGTGCTCCACCCACCTTGCATTTGCAGCTAGATGGCTGATTTCAGCTGTCTAGCCAGGGCACCTCAGAGCAGGGGAGGGGAGGCTGGACACTGCATAGGAAGCATTGTACTGGTACTTCCACCATCCCTGCCCCTCCCTGCCCTCAGGAATGCCCCCTTTTCCCCCACTATACTCTGTTCTTCCAAGCATGGAGCTGGGGATGAACCTCCTCCCCCCTCTACGAGGCAGTAGGGGAGGGAGCGGGGAGGTGGTTTTCTGGGAACCGCTCTTGAAGTGCTGGCTCTGAGGCTGGTTCTCGAAAACCAAAAAATCCTATGGCTGCCACTGTCTAGCAGCTGTAGGATTGCACCCAGAATCACTTTAGACTCAACCAATGTCAGCAGGAAAATTTGTTGCAACACAGAATTGACTAGACTCCACTCCACAGACATTTTAACTGATTCATTGAAACTTCTAATGGCCTTTGTCAGGCCCTGTAACTCTGCATTCACCTCCGAGGGAGGTTCGGAGGATGGCAACAAGGGAGAGGGCCTTTTCAGTGGTACCCTGCTGATTATGGAACACTCTCCCAAGTGAGGTCTGCCTAGTGCCAACAGTGTCATGCTTTCAGGTTAAGACTTTCCTCTTCTAATAGGCATTTGACAGCATATGATAATGTTTTAGCTGGTCCTGGGACTTATATTGTTGATTGTTATAAATAGTTTTTGCATGTAAATGAATTTTATATTACATTTTATATTGTATTTTAAAGGTTTTAAACTTTTGTAAACCTCCCAGAGAGCTTAGGCTATTGGGTGGTATAAAAATGTAATAAATAATGATAATCCTGGTCAAAAGGTTTTGAGCAGGGCTAGAGTATTATCAGTAACAATGGTGGAGAAATTTATTTAGTTGATAAGTTTTAATGCAAACTTACCCAATTTTGCACTTTCAGACCAATAGACGAACCAAAACTCATGTTATCCTTCAAAATTCACACTTCTCTGAATTTTGCAGAGGCGTTTTCCAATCAAAAAATGCATACACAAATGTGCATATTATGGAACCCGGCACACAAAAATGGATACATTCATGAAAATAACATAGAAATGCATTATATTGTGAAAATTTCTTGCAAAAATGTCTGTATTAGGCAAAACTGCATACAAAAATTCAGGCATTAAGAGAAATGTGCACAAAATGCATATGCATTTTCATACAAACTTTAAAAAACCTTCTCCAAGTTCAGGAGTCGGGACTAACTGAAATTATGATTGGCAAAATTCTCAAATTTTGGGTTGAACCGAGTAAGATTAGAAAAACAAGAGAAACTGAAATTGACAAATTCGTCCATCCATAATTATCAGCTTCATAAGGCTCTTGAGTAGGTAATATAGTTAATGTACTATATACTGAAAGACATATTCTGCCTTATATTAAATTACCTAGTTTTTAGACACCAAACCAGTTTCCTATTATAAAATGGTACAATCCCAGTTCTGTGTTCCAAGATATTTTTTCTCAACTGTTACAAGTGAATATCTTAATCTTGTCCTTATACATAATCACTTTCTTTACAGAAATGAAGAGCAGCTGTTAGAATGACATAGGAGAGCTTTTGATCCAGAGTATGTGGATGGTCCCCTTCATGGATCACTGCCTTGCTGTGGCGAAGGGGCTTGCGTAACTCAGTGAAGCCATAGGCTATGCTGTGCAGGGCCACCCAAGACGGACAGGTGATGGCGGAGAGTTCTGACAAAATGTAGTCCACTGGAGAAGGAAATGGCAACCCACTCCAGTATTCAATATTGAATACTCCAGTAAACAATATTGTTTAGGAACCTGGAATGTAAGATCAATGAATCAAGGTAAGCTGGAGGTGGTCAAACATGAGATGGCAAGATTGAACATCGACATCTTGGGAATCAGCGACCTAAATGGACAAGCATGGATGAATTTAATTCAGGTGACCATTATATCTACTACTGTGGGCAAGAATCCCTTAGAAGAAATGGAGTAGCACTCATAGTCAATAAAAGGGTGGGAAAAGCGGTACTGGGGTACAATCTCAAAAACGATAGAATGATCTCAGTACGAATCCAAGGCAAACCATTCAACATCACAGTAATTCAAGTCTATGCCCCAACCACTGAAGCCGAAGAAACTTGAGGATGATCAGTTCTATGAAGACCTACAACACCTTCTAGAACTAACACCAAAAAAAGATGTCCTTTTCATCATAGGGGATTGGAACGCTAAAGTAGGAAGTCAAGAAATCACTGGGATAACAGGCAAGCACGGCCTTGGTGTACAAAATGAAGCAGGACAAAGGCTAATAGAGTTTTGCCAAGAGAACATGCTGATCATCACAAACACTCTTTTCCAACAGCACAAGAGGCAACTCTACACATGGACATCACCAGATGGTCAATATCGAAATCAGATTGATTATGTCCTTTGCAGCCAAAGATGGAGAAGCTCCATACAGTCAGTAAAAACAAGACCTGCAGCTGACTGTGGCTCAGATCATGAGCTTCTTATTGCAAAATATCGGCTGAAATTGAAGAACATGGGAAAAACCACTAAACCATTCAGGTATGACCTAAATCATATCCCTTTTGAATATACAGTGGAGGTGAGGAATAGATTTAAGGGATTAGACCTGATAGACAGAGTACCTGAGGAACTATGGATGGAGGTCCATAACATTGTTCAGGAGGCAGCAACGAAATCCATCCCAAAGAAAAAGAAATGCAAGAAAGCAAAGTGGCTGTCTGGTGAGGCTTTACAAGTAGCTGAGGAAAGAAGGGAAGCGAAAAGCAAGGGAGAAAGGGGAAGATATATCCAACTGAATGCAGAGTTCCAGAGAATAGCAAGGAGAGACAAAAAGGCCTTCTTAAATGAACAATGCAAAGAAATCGAGGAAAACAATAGAATGGGAAAGACTCGAGATCTTTTCAAGAAAATCAGAGATCTCAAGGGAACGTTTTGTGCAAAGACGGGCATGATAAAGGACAAAGAAGGCAGGGACCTAACAGAAGCAGATGAGATTAAGAAGAGGTGGCAAGAATACACAGAAGAACTATACAGGAAAGATCTGAATGTCCCTGATAGCCATGATAGTGCAGTCACTGAACTTGAGCTGGACATCCTAGAGAGTGAAGTCAGGTGGGCCTTAGGAAGCATTAGTAACAACAAAGCAAGTGGAGATGACAGTATTGCAGCTGAGCTATTTAAAATCCTCAAAGATGATGCTGTTAAAGTGCTGCACTCAATCTGCCAACACATTTGGAACACTCAACAGTGGCCACAAGACTGGAAAAGGTCAGTTTACATTCAATTCCAAAGAAGGGCAATGCCAAAGAGTGTTCAAACTACCGTACAATTGTGCTCATTTCACATGCCAACAAGATGATGCTCAAAATCCTACAAGCTAGGCTTCAGCAGTATGTGAACTGAGAACTACCAGAAATACAAGCTGGGTTTCAAAGAGGCAGAGGAACTAGAGATCAAATCACCAACGTTCGCTGGATCATGGAGAAAGCAAGAGAATTCCAGAAAAAACGTCTATTCCTGCTTCATTTACTATGCTAAAGCTTTTGATTGTGTGGATCATAACAAACTCTGGCAAATTCTTAAAGAGATGGGAGTACCAGACCACCTTACCTGTCTCCTGAGAAACCTGTACGAAGGTCAAGAAGCAACAGTAAGAACAGGACATGGAACAACCAATTGGTTCAAAATTGGGAAAGGAGTAGGACAAGGCTGCATATTGTCGCCCTGCTTATTTAACTTATATGCAGAGTACATCATGAGAAACGCCGGGTTGGATGAATCACAGCCAGGTTGGAATTAAGATTGCTGGGAGAATTATCAACAACCTCAGATACGCAGATGATACCACCCTAATGGCAGAAAGTGAAGAGGATCTAAAGAGCCTCTTGTTGAGGGTGAAAGTGGAGAGTGCAAAAGCTGGTTTGAAACTCAACATTAAAAAAACTCAGATCATGGCATCTGGCCCCATCACTTCCTGGCATATAGAAGGGGAAGAAATGGAAGCAGTGACAGATTTTATTTTCTTGGGCTCCAAGATCACCGCAGACGGTGACTGTAGCCATGAAATTAAAAGATGCTTGCTCCTTGGGAGGAAAGCTATGGCACACCTAGACACCATAGTCAGAAGCAGAGACATCACCTTGCCGACAAAGGTCCGTCTAATCAAAGCTATGGTTTTCCCAGTAGCAACGTATGGCTGTGAGAGCTGGACTATAAGGAAGGCTGAGCGCCGAGGAATGGATGCTTTCGAACTGTGGTGCTGGAGAAGACTCTTACGAGTCCCCTGGACTGCAAGGAGGTCATATCAGTCCATCCTAAAGGAAATCAACCCTGCCTGCCCATTGGAAGGACAGATACTGAAGCTGAAGCTCAAATATTTTGGCCACCTAATGCAAAGAGAAATCTCCCTGGAAAAGACCCTGATGCTGGGAAAGATTGAAGGCAAAAGGAGAAGGGGACGGCAGAGGATGAGATGGCTGGATAGCATCACCGCCGATGCAATGAATATGAACCTGAGCACACTCAGGGAGAGAGCAGAGGACAGGAAGGCCTGGCGTGCTATGGTCCATGGGGTCATGAAGAGCGGGACATGACTTAATGACTGAACAACAACAACAATGTGGATGATTGTTCAAACACCTGTGCTGAATATCTCTACACAATGGATATGAAGTGGAAGAGTGACTCGTGTTTTGTTGGAGCCAAATAGTTGCCCGTATTGGCTAGTACACTTTCCTTACTTTGGGCAATTCTTTTCTTTATGGGACGTTTGACAACTTTATCTCAAGTTTTCCCTGAATAATTGACTGAATTTTCAAGCTGCTTGCTTAGCTTGAAGAATTATCTATTTATGGTGATGTCTTTATGTATAGTCCTGTCCAGGAAGGAGGCACTGCTGAAGCAGCACAGCGTGAGTTTGTGCAGAGAGAAGAGGATATCTGTGGGAAGTTAATGGTTACACCTGTGGAGGAAAAAGGCTTGTAACAGGAAGATGTTTACTTTCCAGTTCATTAGTCAAAGTGGGACTATTTTCAAAGGGATGGATCAGTTAAGATAACTGATTAGGACTTCACTCCAAATTTCACACCAAAAGCCATGCTTTTTCCAGTTTCTAAAGTTTATTCTGTGCTTCTACCCATGGCACAAACTCTGGAAAGGCTCCTTAGGAATTCCACACACTCTCTCTTTCACACACACCATTCACCCACAAGTTCATTTATACCCCATCCATCTATTCTACTTCATCACTGTCTCTCTCTCTTCCTCCCTTTCTCTCTCTTCCTCCTTTTCTCTCTCTTCCCTCTTCTCTCTCTTTTCCTTCTCTGTTTCTTGTCTCTTCCTGCCTTCTTTCTCTCTTTCTCCTCAGCTGCACCAGTGTCTGAAAAGTGATTGTTATGTATTAGTCCGCAAATGTAAATTTGGTGCTTTTATGAGAAGTTGTTGTCAAAAGTTGTGCTATAGTGCTACGCAGCTGTTGGGAAAATGCACTTTCCATTCCCTGCCACTAGAGCTTACAAACAGTAAAGACAAATGCAGTGTATCTCATCCTAGTGGTGAAGCAATCAGGTGATCTGTGTGCCTACCTGTACCTGCTCAGTCTGATGTTCAGGTGCTAACTATGGATGGGCTAACTTCAAAGACCCTGTTCTCCCGGTTTCTTACAGATCTTTATACTGGACTTGGACTGGACAGACCTTCAAACAGAACACACCTTCAAATAGAGGACTGACAGCCCTTCAAATAGAGGACTGTCCTCTGTAAAGTAGGACGCATGGCCATCCTAGTGCATGATGGTGACCCATTCACTAATGGACAAGAAGCTGTTGCACATTGCATGCTATTAATTCAAGAGTTTGACTAGCAACTCAAGTCCGACTCACAGAATGTGGCCTTCAGCCAGTTCTGCAGCACTTAGGGAAGCTTGTGACATCTGAAGGAAGGTTTTAGCATGGCTTTTTTTTTTTTAAGCCATTTGCCTAGCAAATCAATATTCTTAGAAAGTGTACTGGAAATGTATTATGTAAACCATGTGCCAAGCTCAGGCTTTGACCCATGCTAATGAGAGCAAGAAACAGAAAAAGAAAAAAGAGGCTCCCTGAGGACATGGTGAAACATGAAATGATGAACAAATGACAGTTAACAATACACTTCAATATCATTTTAATCACCTCTTCATCATTTTCTGAGGATTTAATATTGCTGCATTGCAGCTATTCATCTTATCCCAATGGAACTGAAGTCAATCTTAACTTCTTTGCCTTCAAGATGTGTTGGACTACAACTCCCAGCATGCTGGCTGAGGATGCTGGGAGTTGTAGTCCAACACATCTCAAGGGCACCAGGCTGGGGAAGGCTGTTTTATGGGTCTCTTTTCTTTTAACCCCTTCTCAGTTTTCACACCCACTTGCGCAAAACACAGAATTAATCACTTTAATTCCACCAATTCAAAGCAGAAAAGTCATGTTCACCTACCTCTGCAATACTATCTGAACAGAACCCCCCCCTCCACAAAGAACAAGAAGTGACAAGTTCCAGGTCCAGTTGCAGAGGCTTATATTGAGATGGGGGCGGGGGGCTGATTATAAACTGTCTCTGTTGAGTAGCTTGTGAAGTAGAGATAAATACTAAAGAACTTGCCTTGAGGAAGGTATCATTCCTCCTGCATTCCTGTGCAAGACACACAAGTGCAGTTGTCTACAACCACTCAATAGTTGTATCACACTCATTGCTGTGTGGCAGAGAGAGAAAGCTGTGACTGACTCATGCCAGTAGACTACACATTCCCTCATTGGAGTTGGCTGCTGCTATTTCCTGATAACCAAGAAAACTTTGGACTGGGGAGAAGATGGGAATGAAGACATTTTGACTGCCTCATCTTTGGATGTCCCATCAACTGACACAACATCTGGCCCTAAATATATTCACGGGTGCCAGTTCCAGTGGCTGGGATGGGTGAGCTTGGTGGGTTTTGAGGTTTTCAACACGTCCCAAATGGCTAATTAAGTATGTAAAGTTAGTTTGAATTCACAGACTTTCCCACCACCCGTATAATTTAAACCCAATTTTTTTTTCTACCCACAGATGATTCACTTTTAAAAAGAAAAACATGGTCTCCTCATACACTTGGATTGGAAAGCACCCACAAAATGCAGATTGAACTATGTGTCTCATTTTTTGTGTCTCTCACACTGTCTCTCCCCACCCCTTCCCCACATTTCTGACACTGGTTTTTCCTTATTCTGCTTAACTTTTTACATTTTTATTCAGCACATTTATTCTTTCACTCTGTTCTGCTTTGTACAGCTTCTTCCAAATCTTCCAATGTATTTATTGATTCGATCCATTTCTATCCCTCATCTCAATCCAAGAAGATCCCTAAGGTGGCCTACAGAAAAATAGACAATTAAAAAAAAACCATCTTTAGAACCATTAAAATGCTCATGGAAAATGTTGAATTAAAACCACAGATGAAAATCCAATAACCCATTAAGAGAAAGCACACAAAACCCAGGTTAACAATACCAGCAAGTAGCCATTCTCCTCACAAGTGTTATAAAATAATAGCATTTTTACTGGCCTTGTAGTTTGGAGAGGAGAGAGTAGGGATGTTGGAGGAATCCAGTTTGTGGGTGGCACTTGGCAAGTTTTTGCCAGCTTCGCTCCCTGGATGCCAGCTTGCAGATCCCTGAGCTTGCCTGACTCGGTGTACTCCAAGTTGGGCAAGTTTGCAGTTTCCCACTTTTTTTGAGAGCTGCCGTTTTGCATAAAATCATGGGTATTTATGGAAATCATGATTTTGCACAAAATGGCAGCCATAAATAGTGCAATTTGCACAAAATTGCAGGCGTCAATGGTCAAATTAATTAATTGCCAGGGTTGGGCAAGTGGCGAGAGTCTGGCCCATGGCCCATGAATGCAGCATGGGGGAGTTCACCTATCCCTAGGAGAGAGATGGTTTGGTGGGCCTTCCTAGGCAGGGAGTTCCAGAGTGAAGGGGTCATCACTGAAAAGGCCATGCTTTTTGTATCCTCCTTCTTGTAAGCCTCAGAAATCTAGGGGTCTTGAAGCAGGGCCTCATCTGACTAGGGATGTACAAAACGACTTACCTGTTCTGTTTTGTGACATCCACGGTGGTGGGGGGAGGCGCTCCGTCCCTCCCCCTGAAATCCTCGCCAGCCGGCTCCACTCTGCAGCGACTCTGCAGAGCCGCCAGCTGGGGCCACCCACAGCGACATCCAGCTGCTGCTGGGCTGCACAGGGATGCAAATGGCGGCTGTTGTAGCTGCCACCATCATTTGCGTCCCTTTTTTTTGCAGTGATAGGCTATGTAAATATTTACATAGCCTATCATGGCCTCCGCAGGGACGCAAATGGTGTCCCTGTGTTAGGTGTGATAGGCTACGTAAGTATTTACGCAGCCTATCACGGGAAAAATCGTGAAGCAAATGGCAGCCGCAGATGCAGCCGCCATTCGCAAAGCAGCGCGAACTGCACCAGGTACGTGCTCCGTCTTACGCGCCTTTCACCGGGTGGTGGGGCGGGGGGGGGGTTCGTTCTGCCACGGATTTCAGGGGGCCGAATGCACTGGCATTTGGCCTCACTGAGATCCGTGGCGGAATTCTCCGCCATCCCTACATCTGACATAATTGTTTGAATGTTCTTTTACTTAGCTGGAAGAAATGTCCATTCCCATTTAAAGAGGGCAACAGGTAACAGAAGTAACAGTGTCACATGAATGTCTGAAGTGATCTGCAAAGTAGCCAGCTCTGCATATCTTTTCCAGTAGCCCTGGATCGTGCATCGTTTGGCAGGAGTTCTTCAGCCCACCTCCCCTATCGGCCAGCTGCTGCCTAGGATGGTGTAACTGGCCTACCCGTTTCAGTAAGGGCACTATACCTTCCTCTGTTTGATCATCAGGTATTATACTGGGGAGAACCTGATGCTTCTGGTTTGATATTTATTTCCACATGCTTTAAAGGCCTGTTTCTAAATAGCTCCTAGTAGCTGCTTGTTTGGATTTCATGGGTTGATATGTGGGAGACTAATTTCTTCCCATAGAACTAGGGGTTGCACCATAGGGCTTTGGGAGGCCCTTCCGCCTGTATGAAAACTTGCCTCAATGTCACAGTGGTACGTGGAGCCAATGCAGAGTGGCCTATGATATAGTGCAGATTGAACATAGCCATCCAGCAATGTGTTTCTTATGGAAGTTATCCTTGTGGCACTAAGGAAGCTATCCAGAACACACAGTACACTTCTGGAAGCTATCCAGAACACATAGTACTCCTCAGCTGGCTTGATTTCCATTAATGGTGATCAGGAGCTTGACAAAAGAATATTCTCCACTGTGGATGGCCCCCTGAACAGTTCACCAGTAGGGCAATGGTTCACAAGTACAGGCAGTATTTAACATCATGAGAAGGCCAAACAAAGGGGTGGAGAACCACCTAGAACTTTAATGACAAGAGCTGACTCCTGGCAAGCCAGAAGGACCAATACACTTAGGGTAGCCATTTATGGATTGTCAAAAAAGAGGAAATGCATTACCAAAAAAGAAGACATTTGCCTAATTTGCATAATGTTTGCATGCATTTATATATATAGATGCACATTTTGAAACAGTTGTTACAATTTAAATAGAAATACAGTACATCTTGGCATAGTCTGGAAGGCTGTGATCTGGTGGCGTGTGTGCCTTGCTCAGTCTGATGTCCAGGTGCTATTGAGGGACAACTTCGAGGCCCTTGATCTTCCTTCTGATGGTTCTTTATCTTTAAACCAGCACTTTTATTGGACAGCCCTTCAAACAGAGGACACCTTCAGAATAAAGGACAATCCCCTAGAGGTTCTTCAAGCAGAGGACTGTCCTCTATCAAAGAGGACACATGACGACCCTAAATACAGTGCAGGCAGGAACTGAGACCAATATTCTGCAAGGTTTGGGTGTGAGAAACAGAAATTTGCAGCTTGAATGAAAATATGGGGAGGTGTTTCTAACTAGAGTTAGCTGAAAGTTGTGGGGAGGGGCAGCAGCCTTGGAAGAGGGACTGCAGAAGTTGGCTCTTTGGGGATCTGCTGCTTGCTGAAGAAGTGCCTGTTTGCATCCACTGTGCACTGGTAGCATAGTCCTGCCAGAAAAAAGCAAGTTTGAATGTTTATTTAAGGTGCTGTTACTTCTATGTTTAAAATTTTAAATATTGTCAATTTGTTGCGTGCCACATTAAGAGCCCTTTTCGGCTGCAAAACTGGAACTATAAATCTATAGTAGTAAAATGTGTAAATAAAGAAAATATTGCAAAAACACCATCAGTCTCTAGCGCTCTCCAGTCCAAAGGAAACTAGCAAACCCAGTAGTGTTGCCACTGGAACATCTCATCGCTTGGACGTGGGGAGCCTGTAAGAGAATTATAGGAAAGTATTCCAATTATACGAGTGTACAGTCAACCCTAGTCCTTCTCCATGTCTTCAGTATCATTTTACCTTTGGACTCTTGTTTCTTCTAGGAGCAGAACTAATGCCCCCATAAATGTGCTTAAAACTAAGCCAAATAATCCCAGGGTTACAAAGGGAGTTTTCTGCTTTTTCATTCCTGCCGTCTTGTCTCCAGCTGCTCTCTGTTTCCTAACAATCCCAATTTGATCAGATAGCGATGCTGTGTTTAGAACAATCCCAAATCTGCTGCAAGCAAGAAACAGATTTTCCAGTGTTTCAAGTTACTGGCTTTGGGGCTGGGGGAGCCTGGACTGGTGGAGATGAGGTGAGTGTGTCATTGCTTAGTAACGTCTTGTAAATGTATAGGAACATTCCATGCTGCCTTATATGCTGAGTCAGACCATGGGTCTACCTAGCCCAGTTTTGTTGACGGACGCTGACTGGCAGCAGCAGCTCTCCAGGGTTTCAGGCAGGGATTTTTCCAGCCATACCTGGAGATGCCAGGGATTGAACCTGGGACCTTCTGCCTGCAAAGCAGGGGCTCTACCACTGATCCTGGGCCCCTCCCAGGATACTTCCCCTGCCTGGAACACAGATTCTAACAGGAACTGCCACGGTTTCTCACTGAAACTATCTCTATCAGAACTATCTCCTTCTGAGAGGGATGCCAGTGAGGGTCTCCCATGCCAGGCTTAGATATGAACTTTGGGGCCTTGTACAGGCCTGCCTCTTGACAGGCAAGCTTGTAAAGCCTCTGAACTTCACCTCTGATCAGATTCTGAGCCAGATAATTCCTGGCTTCCCCTGTGTCCCTCCTGAAAAGCCTTCTCCACCAGCCTGACACCTGAAACACATTCCCCTCATCCCTTCACTAGCCTGTCAAGTGTTGGCAAGAGAGGAGAGAAGGGAGGTTTCCCCCTTCCCTTCATCTTTCTCCATTTCCCTGACATGCTGCGTAGCAACATGCTTGTGGCCCTCTAGATGTTTTGACCCACAACTCCCATTATCCTTCACTACTGGTTATGTTGGCTAGGGATGATGGGAGTTGTAGGCCAAAACATCAGGAGGGCCACAAGTTGCTGTAAAGGCTGAAGACTTCTACCCTAGATAGCACAGGGATTCTGCCTCCTGATATAATAAATCTCTATGACGGGGGCATTGAACCCCTTTCAGCCTGAGGGTCGGATTTGTTTTTAGAGAAACTCTCAGGGACCTCCTTCCAGTGGTGGGCAGGGCCAATGGGAAAAGGAGCAGGGCCAAAATCCCCCCAAATCCCAGATTTTTTATTTAGCTTAAATCTCTTACTGCCAATAACTAAGCCATAGGAGAGGTGTTTCAACCTTTTAGAGTGGGAAAAAACTGTGCAAAGTCCAGGAAACTACCAAACAATTGGTAGTCAAGGAAAGGGGATGGGGCCAGGGAAAAGAACGTAGCCATCTGGGGAACCCCAGTGGGTTGGGTCTGGCCCCTGGGCCTGAGGTTCAACACCCCTGCTCTAAGACTATACAGCTAGTTCAACTCATCATGTGTCTCTTTTTCTTATGCCTATACAGTCAGGGCCAGAAATATTGGAACAAGGATAACTGTTTTGGCAGTTGGCCTCTACACCACCACATCGAAGTTGAATGGAAACACACCCAGATAGGAGCGAAGTCAGGACTTTCAGCTGTAATTCAAGGGGTTTGACAAAAGTGGGGCACTACCCATTCAGGAAGTACAGCCAGTAGCATATACACACCCCCATTGTTGGTGGCTCATAAGTAATGGAACAAACCAACATCATTTCAAACTTAGCCTTTAATACCTGGATGAAAATACTTTGTAGTCAATGACTGCCTGAAGTCTGGAGCCCATGGACATGACCCAATGCTTAGTTTCCTCCCTCAAGATGCTTTGCCAGGCCTTTACTGTCTGCAGCTGCCTTCAGCTGCTGCTTGTTTGTGGGTCTTTCTGCCTTCAGTCTTGTCTTCAGTAAGTGAGAAACTTGTTCCAATATTTCTGGCCCTGACTGTATATATTGTTCCTCCATTCACCTGCTCTGAAGATCCCTGTCCCACAGATGAAGAAGTGGTGGCTTCTTGCATTGCTTCAGGAAATGTACCCCTGCCCCATCAGCCCCCTGATAAGGTGACACGGTGGGTGCCTAGCCACCATCAGAGTGAGGAAGCAGGCAAGAGCATACAAATTGCCTGAGATGGAGTCTATCCTGGCCATTGAGAGAGAGCAAGTGGGAAAGAGGATGACGACTTATATCGGAGTGGATAAGGCTTTGTCTTTGCCGGAGCTCAAACAAACCATCCCAGGGCTCCTTCACATGCAGCTTTTATCCGGCTATTGAGTTTGCTCACTCACGGAGGTTTGCAGGCCCTTTAGATGATGTCATGAAACTCCAGGGCTTCTCTCTCACTAAATGACCTTTATTCCATTTTTTTAAAGATTGGAGAAAATGAGCTATCAAATTACCCCACTTGTGTTCCGCTTGAGTTCCCTCCTTGGAAAAGGAAAAGCCGCAAGAAGAGGAGCTAGACCACAGTGCCACCTAGCGGTTGTATGATGAAATGTATGGAAGACTCAGATAAGGGGGAGAAGAAGGGGGGAAAGGGGAGGGGGGAAAGGAAGCGCGTGTAAAGGGAGTCAGTTGTGGTCCTGCATTTAAAATGGAAGCAGAAAGCCCCGTTTTAAATGCGGGATTTTAGGCTGGTGTCGAGATGCTCCTAGTGAGACAGAAGCTGACGCTGGAAGAAGAATAGGCTCAGGGAAAATATGGGATCTGGGCTGTCCCATGAAGTGCCAAGAAAAGCTCCTCCATCCCAACTCTCTCAGCGGGGCTAGAGAGGAATTGTACCTCAGCACCGCAAGGGAGGCTGTGGGAAAGGTCCTGTCCTCTTCTGTCCTGGGAGAAGTACAACTGCTCTATCAGTTTTGGGTAACAGTTTACAGGGCAAAGTGAGCTCCTTAGTAGTTCGGAGATTTTTTTTTTTAACAAGGCATTCTAGAGCCGAGCCTCAAATACTATGCATGGGAGGGCTTAGAGGTTTTGTTGTGCTTGTGTTTAATGCATTCGCTGGCAATCCTTCAGCACTGGGGTGGCTGGAAAGAGATACACTTGGTAAATTTCTCCTATCCCCTGCTACCTATCTGATTTCTCTTGAACCAGATTTGTTAAGCTCCAGTCAATTCTCTAATCTCTGCTTGCTGACAGACTGCAGGCCAAGAGAAAGACAAGTTTAAAACCCTGAAAACGAAGTGCATTTTATTTATTATGCTGTCTAAGATGTTTTCAATGAAGCAGACGGAGATAGTGCCTTGCCAAATTAGTGTCATGACTTTCCAAAGGTTTTGGCTAGTTAGCAGACTTCCAGTAAAAATACATGTTGCCGTTCAGACCTCTTGCGGGCGATCCACACCTCTCTTGGAGCCTCCTCTTATTATCGTGTGGTTTCTGGTGGAAGAAAAAAAAACACCCCCTCCATGAACGGCTTTGGACTTCTAGTAACTGTTCTGCAAATTATATTAATAACAAATGGAGAGAATTTAATATGCCAAAATGCTTTGATTTAACCGCCTGCCCCCCCTTTTCTTGCTTTCTATAGCTGTGACAGGAAAAATACAAACATCAGCAAGAGAACATGGTTTGATTAACGGGAAGCAGGAATGAGAAGACTGTCAATCACTGAATAAGAATGGGCAGCACTAGAAAGGACGTCCCTGAAACGGATTCTCTGAGACTGAAGCCCTGGAGTGCCAGCGAAGCCTCTTCCGGATCGAAGAGTTGCTTGCCCACTTTGACATTCTAACTTGGCATTACTTGACATTTTCCTCACCACTCAAACTTTTAAAACTGGCTTGCTTTGCTGAGGCATTATAGTCCTTAGAGTAGGGGTGTACAAAACCCTGCTTACCTGGCTCCGCCGGGCTCCGCAGGTGGGGGGAGGTGATATGTTCCTCCCCCCGGAATCCTCAACAGGCGGGAGGCGATCCATTCCTCCCCCCTGGAATCCTGCCCAGCTGGCTCCACTCTGTGGCCAGGCTGCGGAGCCGCCGGCCGGGCCAACCTGCAGCGGGGCCTCCAGCCGCTGCTGGCCTGGTGCGGACGCAAATGGCGTCCTGAGTAGGGGACGCCACTTCCGTCCCTATGGTAGCCCGTGATAGGCTACGTAAATATTTACGTAGCCTATCACGAGCTACCATAGGGACGCAAGTGGCGTCCCCTACTCAGGACGCCATTTGCGTCCACAGCAGCCTGGCAGCAGCTGGAGCCACCGCCGCTGCCACCAGAGCTGAAGCCGCAGCCGCAGCCGCAGCCAGGTAGGCTCCGTTTCGCAGGGCTTTCGCGGGGTGGAGGGGCGGGGGGCTCTGTTCCACCATGGATTCCGGGGGGCCGAATTCACTGGAATTCAGCCTCGCTGGTATCCGTGGTGGAATTTTCTAACATATTTGTTCTGGCAGGCTTTTGCTCTGAACAGTATGTGAAACCTTAGAGAGAGATTATTCTGCTAGTTATTTTCCACCTTTGCCCCACCTACTACCACCATGCCTTGATTGTTCAGTTGCTTTCTGTTTGGAAGGCCTTGGCCAGAAGTTACTCTTTTGGGTTTTGAAACAGAAGTCACAAGTTGGCATAAAGCACCCTATAGATGTTTTAAACATCAGGGCATCATAGGGCTGCATGGGATCTAGCCACCCCTCCCTCCTCATCCCTCCTTCATGCTGTGGTGGTGGAGTCACTCAGGTGCAGTCGTTGTCCTCAGCTTGTTCCTGGGCCCAATTCTCAGTGAAGGAACACTTACTTTACATCAGGGATGGGGACCCTCCAGCCCATGGGCTGGATATGGCCCACATGGGAGTTCTCTGTCTGGCCTGCCAGCATCTCTCCAGGCCCTTCCCCTTTCCTCCAGACAGGGAAAACCTCTTATCTCTAATCACTAATTGGAGATAAGAGACTTCCCCTGCCCCCTCCCCTGCATTTAGGCTATTAAAAGGTGTAAACATATATGGTCCAACATCTGATATCTTCAGTTCAAGGATCACAGATAACAAGGCTGAGGAACATCATTGCCTCAATGGCAGAGCATGTACCTGGGTTCAATTCCTGGTGTCTCCAATTAAAAGGAGCAGGTAGGAGGTGAGGGGAAAGACCCACTCTCTGCTTGAAGCCCTGGAGAACTGCTTCCAGTCAGGGTAGACAATACTGGGCTACATGGACAAATACTCCGGCCTTGTAAAAGGCCACTTCTTACTGGACTAGATGGATTAATAACCTGACTCAAGTATGAAGCAGCTTCATATGTTCATGGCTGGATCCTTCACACACAGCCCTGACCTAGAAGATTTACCTGGCACCCACCTGGGTGTCATTCTGACGTTGCATAAAAACATATTTGTTCTGGCAGGCTTTTGCTCTGAACAGTATGTGAAACCTTTTATTCACCCGGTTTCCTTGCCTCCTGAGATTTTTATCCATGGCTCTTGCTGGTGTTTTATTGTTTTAACCCTGAATTGATTTTAATTTTTGCTCATTAGCCACCTTGGGTGCTCCTGCTGATGTGGAAAGGTGGGATATAAATATGTGAACAAACAGGGAAGCCCACTGCCCCACAGAGTGCCCCTGAGCTTACTTGTTTATTAAAATAATCTGTCTTTGGCTACACAGTAGTCTACTCATAGACCAACACAACCACACTTGGGATGCATCTACACCTGGCTTTTAGTTGAGGTCCCTCGGCACAGACGATGCACTCGCCACTTCACAGTCTTCCTTGGTTTCCACCCAGAAAATGCGGATTTCCAAGGTGCAGTTTTCCCTCCAATTTTTTCGGCTGCTGTGGCTTCACTGCGGCAGGGTGCGTTGTCTAACCATCCCTCGGGGTGACATCATGGTTTGTGGTGGACGTGGGGTGGGCAGTGAGTGTGACGCCTTTTTCCTCCTCCCCTCTCTTCCCTCTCTCTTTTCCCTCTTGCTTCCCATCCTGCTGCCGAGAGCAACTGTGCCCCTCTCTGCGCGGTGCTCAGCTGAGAGGGGCTTAGTTGCGATGGGAGAGGGAAGCGGTGCTTCATGCCATGCAAAATGTGGCAGTGCAGGGAGGAAGTGGGAGAAAGGGAGCTGTTTTCAAGAAGCAGCAGCTACGGTGCAGGGTTTATTTCTGATTGTGTTTTTGAATGTCTGTATTTCTCTCTCTTTTTGTGTGTGATGGATTCAGAGTGAACACTGTTTTTTAAAAGCCCAACACAATTCAGCACGGTGTGAGTAGCAATAATCGCCGCCGACAGCAACTGCGCCCCTCTTTGTGCGGTGCTCAGCTGAGGGGGTGCAGCTGTGATGGGAGAGGGAAGCGGTGCTTCGTGCTGCTGCCGCCGAGAGTGACTGCGCCCCTCTCTGCTGACTCTTGGCAGAGCAGGACACAGTTGCTCGCGGCAGCAGTGGCAACAGTACTCGCCAAGCTCCTACACCACAGCAAAACTGTGCAGTAACTCACCCCGTATATCTGGCTCATTGAGCATCCACAGCACAGGAGCTGCGCAGCTATGATGATGCGATGGACGAGTCGGCCGCCATGTAGATGGGGCCCTGCTCATTTCCATGCCGGCCTCCAGCTGGAACAAGAAGAAAAGTCCTTGCAAGAAGAAAAGTGATGATCGGAGTCTATTCTCTGTGTTTCAAATAACTGAGGTTCGAGACAGGTAACAGCCATTCTGCCATGTTGTAGTGTCATAAAGCTGGAAGGAAGTTAAGTGGCCATTTCTGGGCCCAGTTCAAAGTGCTGGTGCTTACATTTAGAAGCATTCCTGGCTTGGGAACCACAGTACCTGATGGATCATCTATCTCCATAGGACACTGCCTGTATGCTGAGATCATCTTAGGAAACAGCAGGTGGCAAATAGGGAAAGGGCCTTCTACGTGATGGTCCCCAGTTGCCAAAGAATCTTCTCAAACAAGCTTGCCTGGTGGCATCTTTTTGTTGTTATTTAGGTACCAAGTGAAGAAGACCTTTTAATTCTCCCCAGCATTTTAACTGTGAGTTCTACCTCCAGTGATTGGTTCTCCATGCTGCTGTTCCAGTGGTGTAGTGGTAAATTTTGAAATGCAGATGCTCAACATGACGGTCCCCATTGCCACGCCCCCAGAGCCCCAAAATACAGACAGCTGTGTGGATCCAAACCAGTTCTAGTAGTTTTCATCTCTACCAGGAGCAGATTTTTAAATAAAACTATTTAGTGGTTAAGACGCTAAACTGCAGACTGGAAGGTCAGCAGGTCAGCAGTTCGAGACCCGAGTGCTGCGTGACCGAGTGAGCTCCCGTCTTCAGTCTCAGCTTCTGCCAACCTAGCAGTTCGAAAGCAAGAAATTGCAAGTAGATAAATAGGTACCGCCTTGGCGGGAAAGGTAACAGCGTTCTGTGCACCTTGGTGTTCAGTCATGCCGGCCACATGACCATGGAAGTCTTTGGATAGCGCTGGCTCTTCGGCTTAGAAACAGGGATGAGCACCGCACCCTAGAGTTGGACATGACTGGTTGGGGACACCTTTACCTTTTTTATTGGTTCTTCATTGCCCATTCCAGAACAGGCCACCCCAAAATAATTCATATTACAAAATAATTTGCTCACAATTGTATATTTATTTCTCCACCAGCTACTACTGTGAGGATTGCAGCTAAGCTCGGAGAGAACACGGAGTTCTGAGAGGGGTGGTAGAAAATGTCAGAGTCCCTGGTAATCAAAAAGTGCTGGCGCTACATCCCTGTGAGCCTGGATCCACTACCTCGCTGTGTGCCAGCCACTGCCTGTTTTAGATGTCAGTACTATTGTTGTCTTCCTGTATTTTGCACCCTGTTATATTATTACTTTTTTATATGTATTGTAAATCTGCCCTGAGAAAGTGTTTTGAAGGATGGGGTATAAGTACATTAAATAAATAAATAAATAAATAGTCCAATATGTGGGAAAATTTATTCCCAGATCTAACTGGGGTGATCAGAAAGACTGAGCAAATCCTCCCACTGACTCCCTTTGGAGTAACTTATATCCTAGAAGAAGGTGATACATCCAACATTGGCCTTGAGTGCCACTTTTGGTAGAAGGGTGGGACTAGGGATGTCAGAGAATTCCGCCACGGATCTCGGTGAGGCCAAATGCCAGTGCATTCAGCCCCCCGAAATCTGTGGCGGAATGGCCTGCCCCCCCCTGCCCCCCCACGAATCCCCCCTGGGACGAGACTTACCTGGGGCGAATGTTCCGGGTGGCGGTGGTGGCAGCGGCGGCTGGTCTTCCGACCGGCTGCCGCCGCCGCCGCCATTTGCAGTCTGGAGGTTGTTTTGTTTTTTACAGAGACATTATAGGCTACGTAAAGATTTACGTAACCTATCACGGCTGGGTAAAAAAAAAAAACGCATACGCAAATGATGGCGGCTACTTTTTTTTACCCAGACATGATAGGCTACGTAAGTCTTTACATAGCCTATCACGTCTGGGTAAAAAAAAAAAACCCAGACTGCAAATGATGGCCGGCAGCTGGTCGAAAGACCAGCCGCCGCCGCCGCTGCCACCACTGGAGCCGCCGCCGTCCAGAACATCCGCCCCAGGTAAGTCTCATCCAGGGGGGGATCCGCGGGGAGGTGGCAGACCGTTCCACCACGGATTTCAGGGGGCTGAATGCCAGTGCATTCGGCATCATTGAAATCCGTGGCGGAATTCTCCGCCATCCCTACTCACACATAAACAAAGGCTCCCATATAGCAGACAAAGGTTTATTCTTTAATCCAAGTACAAGCCCAGCACCAGCATAACCTCTATGCTAGGGGCAGACTAACTGAAAATATGTGGTTCGTTAAATATTCTGCAGTGTGCTGGGAAACAGTTGATCTTTCATAATTTTTTTGTTCCTCCAGGCAGCAGGCCTTTGGGGATAACTAGCCTGGACCTGTGAAAATATGATGGATGGATACCATTTTTCTTGTTGTCTTTTAATGTTTTGATATTTTTACAATTTTTATATTGTTGACTTAATTATATTTTAACTTTTGTACACTTGTATTTATATTTCTATTTATAGGTTTTAATTGTATAAGTTTTAATGTTGTAAAGTTGCCTTGAGTCCCAGTATTGGGGAAAAAGGAGGGGTATAAATAACAACAACAACAACAAATATAGATAAACAGGAAGTCTTTGGTGCAATACTTATTATACTTGTAGTACATATTACATATTAAAATGACACATTTACATATTACATATGTAATAATTAATTGCATTAATTACATTAATTCAATATGAAAAGTACATATTAAAATGTGTGTGGCTGCATGCGCCTGCACTAACTACGTATCCATTTGTCAAGCCATCTTGCCATTCATCCAATCGTTATTTTCATCTGTGAGAGACATCCATAAGTTAACCTGTGGTTCCAAAAAATGTGAAGGTGAAAGCAAAGTTGGAAAGGATTTTTTTAAAAGAGAGAAGAAAACACTGCATAAAATTTGTGTCTGTTATTGCTGGATGTCTTTGGAAAAGAGATTTTTTTACCACCAGCCAGGAAAGTCACTGAAATCTATTAATATTTCTGGCACCACCTTTAACAAATCAGACCGCTGGTTTCAGTTGGCAGTAGGCATTTTAAATCTTGTAGCAGGGATGTCAGAAAATGGCATACAAACATATTTTGCTCAGAGAGATCTTTGAGGAAGTGTGTGTGTAGATGCTAGTGTGATTGCGCACCCTAAAAGAGAAATATGCTATTCTGACTTCACTAAGCAATCATATTTGACAAAAAATGAAATTTATATCTCCAGATGTCAGGGCCTTCTCCAAAACTCCACTGAGTGTCTCCAGCCTACAGCATTGATTGAAAAGAATAGGAAGATGCACAGAAAACCTTTGGCCCTTCCTGCCAAAACATACTTATGGAAAGAATGAACTTTTAGTGAATCTTTGAGGCTACATCATAAATCAGTGCTCAGTCTGGATGCAGGAAGGCCTGTCTGCGTGATCTGATTACAAGTCCATCAGTAGAAACGCTGAAGTTCATCAGTGGAGTTTAGATTTCAGAGATGCAACATTTAAAAACAAAAACAAAAACTATGGCCAAAATTTTAGGAATGCGTTTTTGCATTTGGTTGCACCCCCTAGACAGTTATTTTTAAAACCCATAATTGCTGAGTGCTGGGTCTTTCACATTGCATCCAAAGGACACATCGAAGAAAGCACTGATTTCGACAGCTTCCCCAAACAATTAAATCATGGGTGCAGAGCCTCAGGCCAAGGGGCTAAATCCGTCCCATTTGGGGTTCCAATTTGGGTCTCCAGGGTTCTCCAGACGACCACAACCCTCCCCTTGGCCCCACCCCTTTCCCCCCCGACAACCAATCATTTGGTGGTTTCCCGGGTTTTGATCAGTTCTCCCATCACCACCATTCTAATGGGTTGCAATGCCTCTCCTAGAGCTTGGTTACTAGCAGTAAGAGCTTTAAGCTAAAATATATTGGTATTTTTAGTCCCTCCCCTTTTGCCTTCAGCTCCACCCACCACTGAAATGCAGTCCCTGAGAGTCTCTTCAAAATGGAATGCAGGATAACATTTCAGGACAGATACACTGGCTAGGGAGTTATGGTGAACAAGGTACAGTTCAGGTCTTCTTTGTTTTCTGCTCAAGTTGGCACCAAAGTCACAGAAAGGGCAATAGGACTAGGATGGATGATGGATGCATAGCAAACAGTGGCAGAGGCAGAAGAGCTTGAACATACAGTATTTTCCAAGCAAGCACCCCAGACTACGTCCTCTCAGGTCCCACAGACTCCATCAAACCTCTTTTGATGTTCCTGCTCCTGGGAGAGAGCACTAGCAAAGAGCTCTGAACACTGCATCAGTCCTCCAACATATTACTTCGACATCCCTCTGCCAAAGCACCAGGACTGGAGAGCCCTGGTAAAACCATTCACTGTGATTAGAAGAAGAATCTTAGAACCATTTACTGTGTGAACCCAACCTCAGGGCTTCTTTATTAGTTCATTCCTATTCATACGCATACCTTCAACACATAGTCCCTGGGCCCCACACATTGGCTCAGTTCAGACATCATATTCAACCCTTGTTTGCACTGACCATATTTTAGAACTCAAACCATGGCTTGAGCTTCCACACACCCAAGCAAACCATACTGTACATCTGCTTGTCTACTTTCATCCTGTCTCTTATCAACACTCGAACCTCTAGGTTCAGTGAGTAACCTCCAGAAAATGGAGCAAGAGTCAACTGAGACATCACGCCAAACCATATTTAACATAAACTATGGGTAGGCAATGTGGTGCCCACAGGCACCCATGTGCCCCCAGGCCCCTTTCTTGGCACCCACCAAGGTCCCCTCCCCCTCCCACTTTTTATGAAATTAACACATTTTCCTCCCAGCAACTGGGATTACAGTGAAATATATCTCTGTTGATGCTGAAAACTGTGGATTCCAATGAGTTGTTTAGTGTGTTGGGGCTCAGAGCTGAGCTCTGCCATGGGCTCATTCTTTGGGGCTGGTTAGTGGTTACTGGTCCTTTGCCATACCTCCCATGGCTAGGGATGGGCAAACTCACCAGGGTCTGGGTCACACAGTGCTCACCGGACCCCCACCCCTGTTCACTGCGCCACACGCTGAGCTGGGCAGTCTGCGAGCACCTAGCGAGTGGTGCACGGCTGCTCACTTCCTCACCAAGTTGCCATTTTGCAGGAAAATGGCAGCTTGTCCTTGCTCGTAAATGTCCATTCGTGCAAATAGCAGCCGTAAAGTGGCCATTTACGCAACATTATGGGCTTGCGTGAATGGGGATTTGCGGACTGGCATCTGGGGGCCAAGCTGATGGTTTCTCACCAGGCTTCGAGCCTCAGCTGGACGCCTGCAACATCCCTACCCATGGCACCCATTTTGTAGTGGCACCCAGGATAGGTTCTTGAATTGTCACAGTTTGCAAATTCACTTTCAAATAGTTTGACTTTCAAACAGCTACTTGAGAGTGAGATTCTGCTTCAAAACCAGTTGCGCACTTCTTGTGTGCCTTGTTTTAAATAAAAGTCACAGTTCCCCCCACCATAAACTAAATCTCAGCAGCAAATTAAGTGGCACAGGGGTAGAGGCATGTCCCCCGTGAGGTCCTGAGGGGGCAATGTGCCCCCTGAGTACGGATGTATGGATTTTGTAAAACCCATTCCCTCCACGTCTCATGGGTTTTCAGGTGCCTTTCATTCCATTGTCCACTCATTGACAGAATTGGATTGTTTCAAATTCCCCAAATGTGTGCAAATTTGCATTTGTGCAAATTCACACTTTCAAAAAATGCACAAATCCCCCTGAAATGTGCATTTTCATGCTTTAGCCTATGGGGGAAATGTGCATTTTCAACTCGTGTTTTCTTATTTTACATATTTTTCTAGGACTAAATTTGCCTAACATTCCAGAAAGTTTGTTTTTTTTAAGTCTGTAAATCCACGGAATCTCTGTGACTGAGAAAAGGTGGTCCACGGCAGAACCCTAAGGTTGGATTCATAGAAATCCAAACTCATTTGATTCTGTTGCAGATTTCTCCAACATCCCTACCCCTGACCACTAGAAATTTCCTAACGCTGCACTAAATTACATGTAACTTCCCTAACCATGGCACGGTGTGATGCATGAATTGAACAAATGGATGTGCTAGCCATGTTTTAAGGAGGGATGGAAAGTTCAAACCAAGGCACCGATAATTCAACGTGTAGTGCTCACCTCACAATGTATCCAACTAACATGTCTTTACAAGAGCCTTTCCCTGCTTGATGTCTCTGACTTTGTTAGCAAACCCCCCACCCCCACCCCATGCTTCAGAACGTTTGGAAGAAATTACTGGAATTGCTCCAGAGTTTCCTTGGACTAGTGTATATAAATAAGTACTCGGAGTTGTTACATCTTTTTCATGGCAGGTCAAAAGCCAGGCAGTAGATTGAAAAGAGGCTGCAGAGGCTATTCTCACATGTATTAAGCAATCCCACATTCTAGGGTAGAAAGCAGGTGATGCGTGAGGCTTTGGCTAAGAGGTGAGCTGTTAGGACAGCTCTAATCCCTTTTCTTTCTTTCTTTTAACCATAGCGTCTCCTTTTTTTCTTCCACTTGCAGCCGTTATCAGGGATAAACTTTGACAGAGGTAGTGATATGTGTCCGATATTTACAGCCTGCGGGGCGGGGGGAAACTTTTTTCTTGTCAAGAGTTACTTTCTTTCCCGGTGTCGGATTAAAGAAGATATGCCAGGCCACAATTCAAGTCAAACGCTTCCCACTGTCCCTTGAGGATCCCCTCATGGTAGCCAGAGAGGGGCTAGTGTAGCCTTCTCAACATTTGACAGATAAAAACTGGAACACGTGTGTTGCATTAAGGGGGTAAATATCTCAAAGTGTGGTAGCAAGGCAGAGAAGCAAGCTAGCTGTTTCCAGGGGGTCTGGCAACTTGCCCACCACCCTCACAGAGGATGTTTGAAATATTAATCTCAAAGCATTCAACAGTCGTCAATGGATAAAGCACATTTTTAAGACACGAAAGCCATAACCGCACAGTACATGTAGAATTCTCCATAATTGTACACACTGGTTTCTGTGTATATGTGGAATTTTCAGGAATGTGCAGTGACCATCAGACCAGAGCTAAATGATGTCCGTTCTCTTTCTCTCCCCACCCCCATGATTTTTATTACTGTTTACAGACCTCCCCATCCCTGTTTCAGGGGCCATTTTGTCTTTGTTTCATTCCTCCTCAAGTGAAACCAGCCCATCTTGGATTGTGTTGGTGCTGGCCTGAGACATTCTGTTGCCTGAAGTGTCCCCGCCCACATGGTTATGGCCAACCCTTGAAAAAGCCTTATTGCACTAGACACAAATTTCTGCCTTCATCTATGTCCCCTTCAATGTGCTCCCTGAGCAGGTTGCTTGGCCATGCTACACTGCCGGGCTGCCCCTGGATTGTGTAACAGGAACTTTTAGATGTATGAGTATTTGTTAAACTTAAAGTTATGAGGTGGTAGTGGTGGTGGTGGGGTTAAACCTGTTTTCTTCAACATTTTTTTAAAAACTTCCTTAAATGTAAAAGCTGTTACCTATAAAGATGTCTTTTTAAAAGAAGAAAATGAATTAAAAAGCCTTCATACCACCTTGTAACTGTGGGTTGGATCCAGATTTTCTCATACTTAGAGCAGATTCATTGAATAATAGGATGATTGTCATGACTAACTGAAGTCTTGTTGATTTCAGTGGGTCTACTCTATGTATGACTATATCTGGATCTAACCCAGAAAGTTTAACAAGTATCTCTTCACCTGAAAGTCTACCTTCCCTGCCAAAATATTGCCTTCTCCCTCTCTTAGGGAGGGATCCCCCCCACACACACACACTGTCCTCTGAAACTGCTGAACATTCTGCTGTGTGCAACTTGCAGATCAGTTGTAGACTAGGTAAGTAAGTTCTCTTACTAGGTAAGAGAAAGAGATTTATTGGAGCTGGTGTCCCAGTTTAAGGCTCTGCTTGCAGATTTTCTCTTGAGAAAGTTAGAATCTCATTAAAGACATTCTGAAATGTGGATAGACGTCCAGCAATGCTGTCCCTTAAGTGTAACGACTCACTTCCTACCTGTAAGTAAATTTTACTAATGGGTAGATGCAGCAGCTTAGGGCTTAAAATGCTAACCTGACATACCTACTCACAGGTGATTCTTTTTTTGTCCCCCTTGACTACATAAATAAAGCAAAGCATATGGGGCACAAGAGAGACAATGAGAGAGAAATCTAAGGAAAATAAAATAATACACAATACAACAGAAAGGGCCCTGAGGCCCAAAGCATCAATAAACCCCAAGACTTTTTTTTTTATCATATCAAAAAAATTGAAAAAACTTTTTATTTTTTTTAATTTTTCCACCCTGCTTTTGATTTTTTTGAAAAAGAATGAAAATCTTTGAAAAGTTTTTTTTATCATATCAAAAAATCAAGCTAATATATGGGTTCAGAATCTTGCCTGGATCCTGTTTCAGTCAACTCATTTGAATCCAGCCCCCCCCCCCCCGCCACATGCAGAGGCGTAGTTTGCATTGAGGTGGTCAAGCTGTGCCTGCACTGAAATTTTAGACTGCAGGTGGGGGCTCACAGAATTGGATGCTCTTCCAGGAAAGGAAAGGAAAGGAAAGGAAAGGAAAGGAAAGGAAAGGAAAGGAAAGGAAAGGAAAGGAAAGGAAAGGAAAGGAAAGGAAAGGAAAGGAAAGGAAATCCACATAGAAAACTAGCACATCAGGGAAGCAGCTAGGCTCGAATCTTTCTCCTTGACATCCAGTTTTCTGTTTGGAGGAAGTGTGTGTGTGTGTGTTGTGTGTGTGTGTGTGTGTAAGCATTACATTATGTGAGGCATCCCCTGTAGACTGAAGTGGTAAAGCCCAATCACAGGTTTCCTATTTTTGTGGGAATGAGGCTAGTGAGCAAGCAAGTCTGCATCACGTTGGATGGATTAAAGAAGAGGATATCTGCACTGTGATCTCTTTCTTGCCCTCATATAAAACATTGAAAAAGGAGAGGGTGGATCATTGCAGGAGCCTAAAGACCCGCTTGTAGAGGGGGAAATGATGACAAATACTACCCATCACCACTGGGGTTAAGGGGACATGTTCCTTAATACCTGCGAGGTCTCGCTGCTACGTCGCAGAAGTGGCTCCATCAATCTCTTTCATTCTCTCTGCAGAAACTGTCATCCAAGGCTATAAGACAGAGGCCAAAAGGATGATGGTATGCTTGGAGCTGGAAAGCAGCTCCTTAGAGACAAATTACATACTGCATACCATTACATGTAACGTTCCCCTGATTTATTTCAAATGAAAAGCAGCCACGGGAAGCTGCTACCTTGAGCACTAGAGTGTGTTTGTGGGGGTAGAGAGGCTGCTTAACCCTTTCCCCATGACCCATTTTCTAACTAAAATTGCTCTCCCCAAGATGCATTCCCTTCCCTGGTACTGAAAAAAAAAAAGGTCTCTGATTTGGCTTTGTGATATCAGCATATAGCTAAATTTGATTGGTTGATTCATGCCCTCATTCTGAATTAGCTCTATGACGTTCTTAGACAGCCAAATCAGATTGGTGGCATCATGAAATGAAATTAGAGTAAGAGCAGAAAGCACTGGTCCCACTGGCATTTGGCTCCATAGAAACACTACATGGCCAATCAAATTACATGATGATGTCTCAAAGCCAAAACTGAGTTAGGACAATGCATTCTGCCCTCACTCTGGCATATAGGAAGGGGAAAATAGTGGGAATCAGCAGTGGAAAGCTCAGTTGCTACCCAAGCCAGGACTACAAACAGTTGGCAAAAGTGAACAAAGATAATTCTTTCTTATCTCCCCCAAAGCCCCCCCACCAAGCTGAATATGTTTGTTATCGAACATTTGATTCAGCCCTCGTTCTCACTCAATGTGCTGTCTTGTCAAAATGTCACTGACTGCGTTATTTACATCCTCTGAAGAAACGTATAGCAAAAGCTGGCTGGCTTTGATATGTAACAGTTGCTGAGGAATATGCTAAGAAGAAAAGCAACTGCATGATGGCAGTTATTAGATGACGGTTAACAAGCTTTAAAAAAAAAACACATAGACACAAAGGGAGCATTTATTTTTATTTAAAAGAAAGAGTACTCACCAGTATGTTGTAACTTGTAAGGGGAGTAAAGGACTTACTTTCACAATCCATCACTCCCCAGCATTCTGAGAACTATATCATTTGCCATGTGCTTCTGCACAGGCAAAGTATTTTCAGCATGTCAGGGAAACTGGCATCATTCCCAAACATGTGGGAAGATAATGGCCTATATATGAACAAATTTTTTTGGACTGGCTTGTTAACAAGCACTTGCTGTTTTTTGGAGTCATCTTCAGGAGACTCCCTTTATTTAATGTGAATTAAAAAAAAAACACACAAAAAAACGTTATTTGGCTTTGGCATGCTCATTTTACATGGAGTTCCCCCGCCCTCCAGACAAATTTCATTGTATTGTTGTTCCAGGAAATTCTGACTCATGAATGCTCTTAAGAGGTGGGCTTCCTTTTTCAGAACATTTGAAAAAAATGCCTGGTGGAATTTGTCGACAACCAAGAATTATGTCAACAAAATTATTCTTCCAGGTGGTAACCAGGGGAAATAGCTAAATTGAGTTAATAGCAATATATTCATATTTAGGGACATACAAAGCACCGACTCCATGAAAACAATGGTAATGCATCTTTCATTGAGAAAATAGCTGCGTGTTTATGGAACGTTCTTCCCAAGGATGCCCACCATCTTTTTTTCAGTGCCAGGGAAAGATGTACTTATTTCCCCAGTCATTTGGACATTCGTTTTGGCCCAGTTGTGGTGGGCTGCTTCTCTGGTGTGTTGCTTATTCAAGGCTGTAAAGAGGGGTGGTGAGAGTTGGTGTATTATGGATAAACACTTTTCGTATAGTATTATTTTTAGGTTATTTTGTTACAGAGTTTGTTTTTATTTGTATTATTGTGTGATTCTTAGATTGACTTTGGTTTCCCCCTGCCCCCGTTCTGCTGATTATGGATTTCTGTATGAATGTGTGTAAGTCATTAAGTAACAGTGGGAAGCAATGCATACATTATAATAATAATAACAATAAAACAATAGCAATAATAATGACAACTGATGCAGATGGAACACTCACCAATCAATAACAATTGTTTAATAATCAAGAGAGGCCTGTGTGATTTTTTTTTATCCTCACCTGAACCTCCGTTCTCATTCCTAAACTTCCATTGCATGTCTCAACCATAGTTTGTCTTTGCATTTGGCTTCTCTTAACTCTGGTTAAGGGAGCTCCTCACTAGTGCAGAGCCAACAGTATCCCCCCCCACACACACACACACCTTTGCAAACCCACTCTCTAGTCAAGAAGTTGAGGAGCCAACTTCTGTGCTATTGGTAGATGAACTGGATACATACTTAAAACTTTTTTTGAGGGGGTAAGGGGCTTACTTTTGTAAACATTAGCAGCAGAGGCTTCTCTTTTATTCCCCCCCCCCATTTAAAAACCTTTTGCTTCTGCAGGAGAGTGGTGGTGGTGCTCCTACAGCTCCAGCTCTCTGGGGTCAAGTCACCCCACAATGCCTCTGAGGAAGGACGTTATGTCATGACACTGTTTATTGCCACGTGCTCTGTTGGGGGGAAAACTTGGCTGCTGCTACTACCCTACTTGCAGTTGCTGAGGTTTGTCCTTTTACTGTGGCGGGACAGAGAAGCAGATTCCAAGCAGAAGTCACTGGTGGAACATCCAACATCTGGAGGCATCAGGATGTTGAAGGAGAATCCTTAGATGTGCCATCAGGGCTCTGATACTCATGGGTGGGGAAAAGAATTCCCTTAAGGCATGCCTAGTTTACACAGCCAGAATCTTCAGGCTTGGGGGGGGTCATTAATCAGGAGGACCACCCCCAACACCTAACAGCATGTACTGAAGCAGGCATGTACTTCTGGCTGAGGGCAAGGCAGGCTGACCCTTAATTAAGAACATAAGGAGAGCCATGCTGGATCAGACCAAGGGACTATCTAGTCCAGCATTCTGTTTGCATAGTGGACAATCACCTGCCTGTGGGAAGCTCAGAAGTAGGACATAAGTGCGACAGCACCCTCCTGCCCATCTTCCCGTGCAACAGGTATACAGAGGCACACTGCCTCTGATACTGGAGGAAATATATAGCCATTATGAATAGCAGCCACTGATCACCTTATCCTACATGAATTTGTCTAATCACCTTTTCAAGTCGTCCAAATTGGTGGCCAACATGTCTTCTTGTGGTAGTGAATTCCATAGGTTAACGATGTACTGTGTGAAGAATTGCTTTCTTTTATCTGTCCTGTATTTTCCCAGTAGTAACGTATGGCTGTGAGAGCTGGACTATAAGGAAGGCTGAGCGCCGAAGAATTGATGCTTTCGAACTGTGGTGCTGGAGAAGACTCTTACAATTCCCCTGGACTGCAAGGAGGTCAAATCAGTCCATCCTAAAGGAAATCAACCCTGAGTGCTCATTGGAAGGACAGATACTGAAGCTGAAGCTCAAATATTTTGGCCACCTAATGGGAAGAGAAAACTCTCTGGAAAAGACCCTGATGCTGGGAAAGACTGAAGGCAAAAGGAGAAGGGGACGGCAGAGGATGAGATGGCTAGATAGCATCACCGATGCAATGAATATGGACTTGAGCACACTCCGGGAGAGAGCGCAGGACAGGAAGGCCTGGCGTGCTATGGTCCATGGGATCACGAAGAGTCGGACATGACTGAATTACTGAACAACAACAACAACAAATCTGTCCTGATTCTCCCACCATTCAGTTTCATGGGATTAGGAGAGAGGGAGAAAAATGGTGTGCAAGTAGGGAGAGATTGCAAGGCAGCTCCTGCTCTAAACAGTTCTTCTCTACTGTTTCATAAAGTGGTGGCCCTAGTTAACCCAACACAAGTGTCTCACGTCTTTATTCTAGGGGTGGGCACAATGTTTGGTTTTGTTGGTAACCGCCACCATTGTGATACAGAGAGATTTTATACTGTGCCGAGCCTCTGGTCATGTTTAAATCCCTGCATCATCTGTTCTCCATTGCGCAAAAGTACTGGGGCAGAAGGTAGATCCAATTTCTCTGCCTGTCACAGTATGCTCTCTGAACAAGAATCAGATGTTAATATTTTTTCACTCCAAACTTGTACATGCACAGCACATTCGCAACCTAACAACTGCACCCTTTCTATGTCAAGTTGTCGACTCGCTTTGTATTTTCACTTTGGCCGGCATGAAAATGTCACTTGAGCTAAACTGAGCTGTTTTTCACACCTGGTACCCCATAAATGTGAGAAACAGGACAGTCATTAAATTTTATGAAAGGAATTTATCTTTTACAGTCCAGCCAAGGTAACATTTAGTTGTGTGTTTCATTGTTTTTAAAGGCTACCACACTACAAAGGACAGAGCTAGCTGATTGCCTTGTTTAAGTAAGGGCTGTTGTCCTAGAATATTGTCATCACGTTCTTTTGAATTCCAAATCCTATTCACTGTGTAATATGCACATAAACAGACAAAGATACGTCAATGATTCTCCCTACATACTGATTGCATTTGGACAATGACCTTTGGCCTTTGGCCTGTATCCACAATCCCACACTCTTCCCTTTGCACAAGCTGGCAAACAACCCAGGAAGTCTTCAGTTAACTAGAATTTCCCATTTCATCTGATTCTGAACTGGGAAACTAGAGTTAACAGCTTTAGTTCAAGCCACGATATGAAGCTGTCATAGAATAGTAGGATTGAAAGGGGCCTACAAGACCATCGAGTCCAACCCCTGTGGAAGTCCAACCCCATGGTATCTTCAAACCATGATTTAATAACCTGGCTTGTCCTGAAGCTTTTGTTTTGGCTTCAGCAGCGGTGGCCACTTTTCCAGTGGCAGAGGGAGAGTGGTGCAGCTCCTGCAGGGTTCCAGATAACTTGGCTACAGTTAACCACACCCTGGTAGCCTCTTATTTAGACTAATGTGATGCGTTGCACATGGGGCTGCATTTAGAAATGATCCAGAAACTGCAGTTGATAGAGCTGCAACATTATTAACTGGAACTGGGCAATTCGATCACGTTATGCCAGCACTTCACCAGCTGCTCTGGCTCCCAGTCCATTTCTAGACCCAATTCAAAGTACTGATTTCAACTATAAAGCCCTAAATGGCTTGGGATCAAGTAACCTGCAAGATTGCCTTCTCCTATCTATCATCTGTCTATCTATCTATCTATCTATCTATCTATCTATCTATCTATCTATCTATCATCATCTACCTGAACATTAAGATCCTTTTTGGTGGCTCAAATGAAGTGAGGTGGGTGGCTATGAAGGAGAGGGCCTTCTCATTGGTAACACCAGAGCGAAAGAATAGCCTCCCCAGCTGGTGCCAGGTAAAGAGTATTCACTTAGGCCTTTTGAACAATCCTTGGACTTTTGTTGTTTTCATCTGAGTTGCACTGTTTAACACTTACGTTAGATTTTTTAATGCTGCATCTTTATTGTTGATTTAATTATTGAATTTCTAACATTTTATTTGGTCTGTTTCGGACTGTAAACCACTCAGAAATATTGCTTGATGGGTGGTCATATAAATGTAATAAACAAATCAAACTGTGAATGCTACTGGTAAGGGCTGTCATCCCAAATCCACCTTCTGTCCAATTCTATCTAATTCACTTTCCATTGCACAGCCGGGGATATCAGTGGCTGGCTGTGCAAATCCTTGTGTAAGACCGCTGGGAGTTTAAGAATGGGGATAAGCATCAATGTGCACACAAAGGAGTCAGATTCCACCCAGTGTCTTTACTCTCCCTCTCATAAGATGAAGGAAGGTACCACCACAGTCATAAGGAAGGAACAAAACAATGGGCAGTACCAATGGGCCACACTGCCTTTGCTGGTTCCATTGTGCTCACAGACTCACCCCTTGTGCCATGGGGCTTTTATATTTCTAAAAACCTTCTGGGAGCTCCACTGACCTGCCCAGTTCCAGAAACTAGTGCTACTGCTCATTTCAGGTTATTTTTAGAACCACAAAAGCCCCGTTGTACAAGTGATGGGTCCCATGAGTGCACGGTCACAATAGGATACTACCCTATATTCAGAACTGAGGGATATTTAAAAGGTTATTGTATGCATTAACTTTTGTTAGACACCTCCTTGAAAGTTCCAGATGTTTATGTGCTCCTGAATTATACACCCGTGGTGTGGGAACTGTCAGATGGACAAAGGAAATGGGTCATGTGGGCCTTTAAGGTCACCATGGGGATTGTACTTCAGGGATGGAAAGACAAGTCCACACCGTCTGTTATGCAATGGACAGGGGACCTCACAGCTCTTGCTACCTTTGAGCATACATTTTATCAGCAGCAGCAAAGCCGAAACACGCATTTAGACATCTGGTCTGCATACACTGATTTGTATGTGTAAACAATTTCTAATTCCCAATGCAGTGTTGTGAGCGAAAGTAGATGATCTGTAGCTAAAACGGATGCTGTTGTATCAGCATGAGTATTACAGCCTCAACCCTATTCCTCCTCCTTTCTCTCTCTTCCCCCCTTTTCTCTGCCTTTCCCCTCTCCCTCTTTGTATGTTGTTTATTGTTCTTTCTGGAAAAAATGAATTGGGAAATTAAATATTAATATTAACCTTTTAATAAAAGAAGAACGGAACACAGTGCTGGTAAAAGAGCGCACATACTCTGTTCCTCTGCCGAGCTCGTGATTTGGTTACTTATTTTCTTAGTATTTCTTTGTTACTTTTACCTCCTGCCTTTCCTGAAAGGAGCCCAAGGTGACATAGATGATTCTCTCCTCCTTCTCTCCATTTTATCCTCACAACAAACTTGTGAGGTAGGATACACTGAGAGTCGGTGATTGGCCCAAAGTCACACAGTGAGCTGCATGGCTGAGTGGGGGACTAGAATCTGGATCCCAAGACCCACTCCGACACTCTAACCCTGCTCCACACTGGCTGTCTTGATTAACATATTGGTTAGACAATATGTTATACCTGGCATAACAGTTAATCTGGTCTTGGCTGAACTAGAATAGTAGTGAGGCAACAGTGGCTATGTATGATTGCTATTATTGGTTCACTTTTTCATATATATATATATTAAAGGAAAAGCTAGACTTTATTAACAACTTGAACAATAGAGACTATCCTGAGGATACCTGTTTAGGAGAAGAAATATTTTTGGAACTTCAACATCTTCTTCACATTGCTGCCAAAAGGGTCACAATGGATGATGAGAGCAATTCCATTTTTTTAAAAACATACTGCAATGTCTTCTGCAGAAAGACCTAATTCCCATTTCTGGAGCATGTTGAATGGAAGATTGTTGACTTTTGTTGCTGCTCTGGGCGCCAATGTAATACTTTATATTGCCTCATCAAACTTTTTTTAATAGGTAAAAAATGCTGAGTGCTCATAGCTAAATACCAGAAGCTTGCAAACAGGCCAACTGGAAAACAGTAGCATTCTGTCTGAAATGTGCAGCTAGGATATGGTTTTCTTCATATGTAACTGGACCCAGTGACATGTGATAAAGAACAACAGTGCTAGTGCCAGGTGTCCTGCCACCAATACTCCCCCATCGCCATCCTCACCACCGCACGCCCCACCCCCATCGCATTCCACTCCCATCACCGCCATCGCCACACATCCCTCATTCCCCCATCCCCGTCACCCCCCTTGTGTCCCATTCACCCCTATCATCATTGCCTCTGCATGTCCCCACCCTTCTCCCCACTGTTGTTGCCTGGGCTCTCTATAGAGCCGCATCGGCTCTTCAGAGAGCCAGCCACAGCCAGGCCCAAATGGCTGACGCTGAGGGGGGCCTTCCTCAAAGCCAGGCATTGTGGGAGGGGGTGTCCCAGGAGATAGACTGTACCACAGTACAGATGTTCTTCAGGGACACCCCCTCCCACAATGCCTGGCTCTGAGGCAGGCCAGGACACCCCCTCAGGGCACCCCCTCAGAGCCAGGTATTTGCACCTGACTCTCTGGACAGCCTTAGTGGTCGATGAGATGCTACAGAGAGCCTGCCCATGGCTCACTCTGAGATTCTCACATTGCTCTGGGGAGACCCACTTTTGGTACAACTGCTTTTGTGAGCCCCCTAAGATTGTTTTTCTTATTCCTTGTTCATTGGCAACAGTGGTCTGGCATAGCTTGGTTCTTCCTGCTCCTGGCTTGCAGACAAGCCTCTGGAAAGACGGGGAAACCATGGGGTGGCCATGTGTCCTGCTTTACAGAGAGCAGTCTGTAAAGGGCTCTCCAGTCCAAGTCTGGTTTAACTAGAAAGAACTATAAGAGGGGAGAGCACCCAGGGCCCTTAAAGCTGCCTATCAACAGGTTGCACATGGACACCAGACTGGGCAGGCACGCAGGAGACCCAGTCGCAGTCTTCCCCACTGTGGCGAGATTGTCTTTCTATTTAAATTACAGTCATTATTTCTATACCAGCATCTACACATATACATTAGCATAAGCAAATTTTGTTCAAATCTACATCTTTTGTCTTCTTTTTAAGGATGTGTTTCCCTTTTTTTGGCAATATGTAAGTGGCCACGCTTCTGATGAACCCCTATCTTTCTACTCCTCAGTCACAAGACAGCCTGGCCCCTCAATCTCCAGGTCTTTGTTAACTCCACTCTCCTTGCTTTGGACCAAAGGCAAGGTAGGTTCGAGTTCTTGCTGTTGGCATATAAAGCCCTGAATAACTCGGGATCAAGTTACCTGGCTGATTACCTCCCCTGACAGAGACCTGCGTGAATGCTATCATCAGAGGAAGCACTGCTGGTTGTACCATGGCCTGCAGATTGTCATCTGGCAGCAGACCAGAAGTGGGCCTTCTCTGTGGTGGCACCCATCTGATGGAATGCCCTCCCTGCTGGTAATCAGGAGGCAACAACTGTGGTATATTTCAGGCGCCTATTAAAGATCCATCAGTCTTTACTCAAGCCTTCCCTGAATGATTGTGCTGCCCAGTTAGTCTGTTTATTGATTACTGTACTTTTAGCTTTGGTTTTAAATATTTTAAACATCTTAACTGATGAGTTTTTGTATTTATTATGAAGTATTTTAATCTGTGATTTTCTAAACAGCTTAGAGATATCTGAAGTTATTGGCAGTGGTAGTTAAATTGCTTTAATAATAAAATAATTGGTTTGTACATGGTTGGGTCTGAAAGGAGTTGATTTGTATTTGCATGTGTGTGTGAGAGAGACTGAGATCTCAAGTTTTCTGTGAGAGGAAAACAGCTTTAAGCATGAAGAACATGTCACAAAACTGTCCCTCAACTGCTATGGTCTCTTCATACTCTTTAGATACCAGCCTCCATTAGAAAAATTTCTGCTTTCCTTATATTCCCATCTCTCTCTCCCTTTCAAACATTGTGGACGAGCCTGGGAAAATGTAATGACTCATGACCGGGTTCACCTCAGGAGCCTGCTGTGTTGAAGGAAGCATATTCAGCAATCACGGCAGGGGAGGCCTTTATAAATATCTGGAAGAAAGCAGGGTTGGTCTGCTTATTGATTAAATCTGCTGATACCAAGGACAGTAGGGGGTAAAGGGTGGGAAGACGTGTGACTTGGAGAGATTAATCTTCAAATTAAATGCATGACCTTGTGGTATTCTTTGCCCTTTTGAAAATAGGCTGTTGTGTGTTCTTAGCAGTTTATTTACCTACGAAAGCTGGCCTCTGAGGCAGCATCTGGTTTTCAGAGGTTTCCCATTGTTTTTATCCAGTTTTCCAGCTGGGGCAGCAAAGTCAGGCTCAAATGAATATTCAGAACACTTTCGGCGAGTCAAGATTCTGATGGCCACATCACACAACTTCCTTGGTGTCATTTTACTAGACTTTTCTTATGAAATATTACATTTTCATCAATACCTCAACAGCTTTTTTTACCTTAGAATGACTATACAGCAGAATGACAACATATTAGAGCTGTGCACAAATGGCCTCTCAAACTCCTCCACCCTTTTTGTGGGCAGAGAAATTGGGGGGAAATTTCACCAAATTTCTCCAGGGAGAGGAGACATTCTCAACAGTTTCTCATAGGTAGGGCTCACCATCAGCAGGGGTTGTAGCACAACTTCTTTTTCGTAAAGGGTTTTAGGGTTTTTGTGCTCCCACTGCAAGTGAGAAAACAGAAGGAGATGAGCATGCAAGGTAGATCATAAAGAAGAGAATCCTGAGATAATAGGAGAATCCTAATTTTGAATCCTGAGAACCCGTTTCTCCTCTTTGTGACCCACTGCAAGTAGCAACAGCACCAACTGCGTTGGCAGGCTGGTCCCAGTTTGCATCCACCACAGTGCAGGGGGCATTGTTGTGTCTAGCTCCAGAAAGGAGGTGGACCTAGTGCTGAGCCAAAATGTCCTGGAAGTTTTGTTCCCCTATCAAAGAGGCGTCCATTTTTCTGCCTCATTCTCTGGGTGTTTTTTAATTTATTTTTGCGGCATTTTTGAGCTCACCTAATTACTGTAATTAGGTGGCTTAGTGGTTAAGATGCTGAACTGCAGACTGGAAGGTCGGCAGGTCAGCAGTTCGAGACCCGAGTGCTGCATGATGGAGTGAGCTCCCGTCTTCAGTCCCAGCTTCTACCAACCTAGAAGTTCGAAAGCAAGAAATTGCAAGTAGATAAATAGGTACCGCCTCGGCGGGAAAGGTAACAGCGTTCCGTGCACCTCGGTGTTCAGTCATACTGGCCACATGACCACGGAAGCGTCTTCGGACAGCGCTGGCTCTTCGGCTTAGAAACGGGGATGAGCACCGCACCCTAGAGTCGGACACGACTGGTTGGGGACACCTTTACCTTTAATTACTGTAAGGCAGCCGAGGGTGCTATGTTAGCATTTTCTCTCCATTACACATCTCCCCATTGCTCTGCAGCCTCCCAGGCTGCCTGAATTTCCTGATCTGAAAAAGCCCTATGGGAGGAATTACCTCAGGATGTCTTCCCCTGGGCTTTAATTGAAGTGTGGGAAGCCAAGGAGGCTACAGGTAACCGGAGAGATGATTGCAGAATGAAAACTAGGACACTTGGGCACGCTGCTTGGCTACCTCCTATATAAGGAAAGCACAAGAACCCAACCTATGAGAATTTCTCCTAAATTTTCTTCACCATTCAATTTCTTTTTGGAAGCAATTTCTTTTCTATAAGATTGAATGAGAATGGTCAAAAAATGTGGGAGAAATTTTCAGCACAGCACTACTACATATAGCAGAACGTTGAGTCAATTTTGTAACATCCAGCCTCATCTTGCTACAAGTGCATCTTTAGAAAAGGGTGGGACAATTGTTTAGCCCAAAGGGTCACTGCCAAAATACATTCCCAAGCCCTGGATATGTCCAAGCATCTCTTTTTCCCAGCAAACCAGCAGGAAAATTTCTTATTGTCAGGGCTGGGCCATGGTCTTAGGAGAGTCAGGAACCAAAGAACAATTAGGATTCATGGGTGGAACCTGAATGCAGGACTGGAGAACAAGCCAAGGGTCAGGATCGAAGAGCAATCAGTATGAGAGGGTGAAATAGAAGACAGGACCAAAAGCAAGACCAGAAATGCCGGCCATACAAGAGCTTAGAGCTCTAGTACAGCTTGCTGCTCAAGCAAGGCTAAGTTGGAACAGGAAGTCCCTTATACTCCTTCCTGCCCAGGAGGAGCCCAATGGCCAGCCTTAGCAGGCAGAGCCAATGGCCATATCTTGAAAGTTCTTTCCTGAGAGGCTGCAGTTTCATAGCTCACCACATGGAGCTGGGGTCCTCAGTTCCTGACACTCATCTCCCTTGACTTTAAAAGTCCTAACTAAGCATGATTCAGAGACATGATAAATGGTAGATGTTGGACTACTTTTACTGGAGTGTTTGAAATATTTATTAGCTTTCACCATTGATTGGCTAACTATCAGTGCAAATAGTATAGGAAGAAGGAAAGGTTCCTCCTGTGCAAGCATTGGGTCATTGCTGACCCTTAGAGGGATGCCGCTTGCACTGGCATTTTGATGGCAGACTATAGAGGGGTAGTTTGCCATTGCCTTCCCCAGTCATGACTACCTTTCCCCCAGCAAGCTGGGTCCTCATTTTACCGACCTTGGAAGGATGGAAGGCTGAGTTGACCTGAGCTGGCTACCCGAGACCCGGCTTCCGCTGGGATCAAACTCAGGTCATGGGGAGAGTTTCAGTTGCAGTACTGCCGCCTACCACTCTGCGCCACACGAGGCTCTTAAATAGTATAGATCATGAGCCAATTTACATCTCCAGCTACTTGGTGGACTGGGATGGGCCACTGATATAGCATCTCTGGATGAGCCAGTATCGAACCACTCCTAAAGGATGGACCAAGAATAGGAAGGAGAGTGATAATAAAGTGCCTATCTTCTGTTCATGTATTCTGAAGGAGTGGAGGATTACAGAAATGCCATCATGAATGCCATTGGAAAAGCACTGTAGTTCAGCAGCAGAATGTCCCAGGTATATTCCTTGGCATCTCCAGATAAAATTATTGTACTTAATTGCTGGGAAAGACTTTAACTTAATCCACTGGAATGCCACTGCCAGTCAGAGGAGACAACACCAGATTAGATGGACCAGTGACCTGACACAGGCTTATACATTCCATAATGATGTATGATCCCATTAGAAGAGAGAGGAAAAAGCGGGGTCCCATTTGCATCAGTTAGTAGACCAGTCTTCCCCAACCTGGTGCCCTCCAGATTGTTTGGACTACATCTCCCAGAATTCCTGACCATTAGCCAGGCTGGCTGGGGCTGATGGGAGCTGAAGTCCAAAACATCTGGAGGGTGCCAGTTTGGGGAAGGATGGAGTAGACAGAGCCAACATAGTTCCATCCTATTATGCCACCCTTGGGGGCAGCCCTGCAGCTTAGTGCTGATGGTGTAACAGACATTTAGGATTGTGGCAACAGAGCAGCATGAATGCATCTCCATCTCCTTAGACCAGGGGTGCTCAACCTCTTTCAGCTCAAGGGCCAAATTCTATTTCAGAGAATTCCCCAGGAGTTGCCTTCCAGTGGTGGGCAGGGCCAAAGGCAAAAGGGGTGGGGCCAAAACACCAGCGTATTTTAGCTTGAAGCTCTTATTGCCCATCACTAAGCCTTAGGAGTGGCATGTCAACTAGTGCTGTGCCTAAAATTTCTCCCACATCTTTTTGACCATTCACTTCAAATTTGAGAGAAAAGAAATTTCTTCATAAAAGAAATTCAAAGGAGAAGAAATTTTAGAGAAATTCTCATGGGTTAGGTTCAGGGTTCTTGTGCTTACCTTACTTGGGAGGTGTCCAAGGAGTGAGTGCAAGTGTCCTGTCTTTCGTTGTGCAATCACCTCTGTGGCCACCTGCAGCCTCCTTGGCTTCCCACACTTCAGTTAAAGCCCAAGGGAAGACATAATAAACTAATTCCTCCCATTGGGCTTTTGCCTTTTTCAGATCAGGAAGCATGGGCAGCAGGGGAGGCTGCAGAGCAATGGGGAGATGTATAATTGAAAGAAAACACACACACACAGCACCCTTCACTATATTGCAGCGATTAGGGAAGCTCAAAAACACCACCAAAATAAATTATAAAATGCCCTGAGAATGAGGCAGAAGAGTGGAAGCCTCAACACTTGTAGTGGCAGTGGAAAAATCCAAAAACGCTTAGGTGAAAAGAAAGAAGCTGTGCTACAACTGCTGCCAATAATGAGTCCTATCTGTGAGACACTGTTGGAGAATTTCTCCTCCCCTTGGAGAAATTCAGTGAAAATGCCCCTCCCCCAATTTCTCTGCCCACAAACAGGCTGGAGAATTTTGAGAGGCCATTTGTGCACAGCTCTAATTTCAACGATTTAGGATGGGGAAAAAGCTGAACAAAAACAGAGAAACAGCAAACAATTAGTGGCTGGAGAAAAGGGGTGTGGCCTTCTGGGAAGCACCAGAGGGCCAATTTGGGACCCCAGGAGGGCCAGATTTGGCCCTTGCACCTGAGGTTTCCCACCCCTGTTTTAGATCTTTTGCAAATAACAGCCATGGAGTTGGGGTGAAGCTGGATTGAGAATGTGGAGTAGGGGTGTCACAGCAGGCTTAGAGCGAGGATGAGGAATCTGTGGTCCTCTGGATGTTGATGGACTATGATTCCCATTGACCATTGGCCATGTTGGCTGAGGTTGATTGGAGCTGGAGTTCAACAACATATGGAAGGCTCCATGTTCCCCATCCCTGGCTTAGAAGACACACCCATCGGGCAGCTAGAAAAGGAAGTTATTGTGCGGCACAGAGTCTAATTGTGTCCATGGGTGGATGAAAGGAACAAACCACAGACACCAACTTAAATGGGTTACTAAATTGGCCACAACGTTATTGATTTGAATAGGATTGGTGGAGGCATAGGGCATGGATCCCCCATCAGGCAGCCTGCCTGCTGCCCAGTATTCCTTCCTGGCCCACCTGCCAGGAGTGTTGCTGATGGGTGGAAGGGTCGAAGGCCCGCCATGGCACAGACCGCTAACGTGAACCCTTTCCCTCCACCCTGGATGTGGCATGCCTGCAGCCACCACACTGGCCTGCTCTTGGTGCCACACCCACCCAGATCCCTTAAAGGGATCCCACCACAAGGAAGTGGGGAGCCCAGTCCCACTGTCCCTTCCAAATGGATCCAGCCCAGTGCCCACCACGCCCCACGAAGTTGTGACATAAACAGTACAATTCTACCAAGAGAGCACTCATATAGTTCAACTTGTTTAGGCACGAACTTATCTTGCAATGAGGAAGGCGCAAACCCTGCCCCCCCTTTCTTGCCCATTAGAAGGCAGGTAAAATTCCTTCCCAGCCCTGTTACTGGTGACTGACTTCTGTCCATTGCAAGATCTACTATTACCAGGTGTAGGTGGGGAAACTGGCAACAGCAAAGGCTCCAGCAAACACATGAGTCCTCGCTCTGTCACAAGCCTCGGACGGCCGAGAGAGGGAACCGCCTGCCACTGTTCCCGCCGGTGGAGACAACCAGCCCCTTGATTGGATCGCGCGCATGCTGAGGGGAGTTGCCACTGCTGCCACGGCTCTTGCCAGCTCCCTTCCTTCCCCACCACAGGACCTGCTCGCGCTCGCAACGGTGACTCCCCGGTAAGGGGGGGACTGGATTTATCTCTCTCAAACAAAATAGCAACAGGAAATGCCTGACTCCACTCAGATACAGCTAAGTCCAGTGTACCACCTAGTGACAGCTAATGACACTGTCCACGTAAGCGGTTATCCCTTTTCTCCTCCTAAGCCATTTCCCCAATGGAAATCACCCTCCTCGAAGCTGCTATTGGCTCTGCTAGGAAAAACATACATGCTCGCCTCATGCTGGCAAGCAGTATCTTATTCATCGCTCCTACTTAAATGGTGCTGCAGTTGGAAGGATGCTGTTGGCTAAAAAGGGAGAGTTGACCTCACATCAGATCCTGGTTGCTCAGTTTTATTTGGACAATGTTGCTTTAAAAAAAACACCCTGCTTGATGAAGTGGTCAGATGGTTACAGACAGCTCAGTTGATCAGCTGGAAATTTTAATCAGTTGGCGTTCCATAGGTTTCATACGTCAATAAGGACATTATTAATTTCCCATTTCTTCTTCTCTCTCAGACTTCTAAAAGGAACCACCCACCGTCTGAAAACAATGTGTCTAGTTGTTCTATTTGATTAGGGTCTCGAAAGAGAACAAGGGGCTTCTCCTAGAAAAAATAGTTGCAAATGAGTATAATTTACTGTTACAGTCTAATTTACCACAATGCTGATAAACAGCATTGTGAGCAAAATGAAGAGGCAGGAAATAAAGAGAATGGAGTTTTCCTTGGTATGGTCACTGTGAAATATATTTAAAAGAGAGCAAGGCGATATAGAGACACACATGCTTATGCTTAACACACTAGAGTAATTGTTCAAGAACAGTTTATCCATGTGGAAATATGACCCCATCAATATTGTCAAGGTCATTGTCAATTTACTGAGTAGGGGATTGGCTGGGAAAGTGAAATATGTTTGTAAGAAGCTCTTTTCCCATCCCTCAGTTTATCTAAGACAGGGGTAGGCAACCTGGTACCCTCCAGATGTTTAGGGCCAGAACTCCCAGAAGCCCCAGCCAACATGGCCAATGGTCAGGAATTATGGGAGTTATCCTCCAAAACATCTGGAGGGCACCAGGTCGCCTACCCCTGATCTACGCATATCCAAAACATTATCATAGTTCCAGCATCTGGATGGCAATATTTACATTGGGTTACCTGTGAAATGTATGAGGGTGGTGGTGTTCTAGGCCATTTCACACAGGTGTGAACCAAGAACATTGCACATGTGATAGGCAGAAGCACATTAATAATATGACACAAGGGCTGGGTTCACCTACCATGACAACCTATATTCCAGGTTGTGTATTGGTTGAATGTGGGCTGTTGTTGAACTGTGGATTGTTGTTGAACCATGGGCTGTTGTGCTGTGTGAACCCAGCTGCGCTACCAAAACATGGCTTCAAAACCCTACAACAAACCATGGGTTCTCTTCATGGGTGATGATTCGTGGTTAACAAGCCATGGTTTGTTAGCATGTCTGGGTTTGCAGAACACACCAACCCATAGCTTAACAACAACCCACAGTTCAATGACAACCCACCCTCAACCCATACTCAAACTTGAGCATGGGTTGTTGTGTTGTGTGAATCCAGCTGATGTCTGCAACAGAGCATATGATAATACCCACCATCTTTCCTGGTGTGATGGCAGCATGTGGGTGTGCGCATAGCCCAACCACATGTTCAATATTCCCAGTTTACAGGGATTCTGTTGTACTGCTGTAAATCTAATTTTAAAGGGGTATCCAATATCAGTAAAGACTATGAATAAAATATAGAGTTAAACAATAGTTCTAACATATATCCCAAACATCTTCAGTGTAAAGGGCCCACCATCCACTACAGCCAAGCCTGCAGGGAGGAGGGAGGTTGCTGCACAGCAGTTGGTGGGGACTCTCAGATGCTTGTCTGTTCAGTTCCATTCTAGGGTTGTATCCACAGTGTGTGGACCTGCGAGTTCTCCATACATGTTACCACAGTCCTCACCTTCCTCCCGTTGCTATTTGTTCTTGTGGGTGATGAACTGCCTTTGCTCTTCTTTGGGTTTCTTCAGTCAATACCATCACACCAGCTAATATATATGCCTTGAATCTTGACCCTTGTCATGGCCATTAATGAGCATACTTTATTGCATTTGACTGTATAGATTCCATGTATACTCTTCAAGCCCAAATTGGGAATGCATGTAGCTCAGGGGCAGGGACCGTCCTTTGCATGCGGAAGGTCCCAGTTTCAATCCCCGGCTTCTCCAGTATATCTGGAAAAAACCTTGCTTGAAATCCTGGAGAGCCGCTGCCAATCAGTATCAACAATCCTGGGCTAGATGGACCAGGTGTTTGACTCAGTATAGGGTAGCTTCCTATATTCTTTGTTGTTGTTGTTGTTGTTCAGTTGTTAAGTCACGTCCGACTCTTTGTGACCCCATGGACCACAGCACGCCAGGCCTTCCTGTCCTCTGCTTTCTCCCGGAGTGTGCTCAAGTTCATATTCATTGCATCCGTGATGCTATCTAGCCATCTCATCCTCTGCCGTCCTCTTCTCCTTTTGCCTTCAATCTTTCCCAGCATCAGGGTCTTTTCCAGGGAGTTTTCTCTTCTCATTAGGTGGCCAAAATATTTGAGCTTCAGCTTCAGTATCTGTCCTTCCAGTGAGTGGTCAGGGTTGATTTCCTTTAGGATGGACTGATTTGACCTCCTTGCAGTCCAGGGCACTCGTAAGAGTCTTCTCCAGCACCACAGTTCGAAAGCATTCATTCTTCGGCGCTCAGCCTTCAACTCTCACAGCCATACATTACTACTGGGAAAACCATAGCTTTGATTATCTGGACCTTTGTCAGCAAGGTGATGTCTCTGCTTCTTACTATGCTGTCTAGGTTTGCCATAGCTTTCCTCCCAAGGAGCAAGCGTCTTTTAATTTCATGGCTACAGTCACCATCTGCGGTGATCTTGGAGCCCAAGAAAATAAAATCTGTCACTGCTTCCATTTCTTCCCCTTCTATATGCCAGGAAGTGATGGGGCCAGATGCCATGATCTGAGTTTTTTTAATGTTGAATTTCAAACCAGCTTTTGCACTCTCCACTTTCACCCTCAACAAGAGGCTCTTTCTTTAGATCTTCTTTGCTTTCTGCCATTAGGGTGGTATCGTCTGCGAATCTGAGGTTGTTGATAATTCTCCCGGCAATCTTAATTCCGACCTGTGATTCATCCAACCTGGCGTTTCTCATGATGTACTCTGCATATAAGTTAAATAAGCAGGGCGACAATATGCAGGCTTGTCATACTCCTTTCCCAATTTTGAACCAATCGGTTGTTCCATGTCTGGTTCTTACTGTTGCTTCTTGGCCCTCGTACAGGTTTCTCAGGAGACAGGTAAGGTGGTCTGGTACTCCCATCTCTTTAAGAATTTGCCAGAGTTTGCTGTGATCCACACAATCAAAGGCTTTAGAGTAGTCAATGAAGCAGAAATAGATGTTTTTCTGGAATTCTCTTGCTTTCTCCATGATCCAGCGAATGTTGGCAATTTGATCTCTAGTTCCTCTGCCTCTTGGGAACCCAGCTTGTACTTCTGGTAGTTCTCTGTTCACAAACTGCTGAAGCCTAGCTTGTAGGATTTTCAGCATCACCTTGCTGGCATGTGAAATGAGCACAATTGTACGGTAGTTTGAACACTCTTTGGCGTTGCCCTTCTTTGGAATTGGAATGTAAACTGACCTTTTCCAGTCTTGTGGCCACTGCTGAGTGTTCCAAATTCGTTGGCAGATTGAGTGCAGCACTTTAACAGCATCATCTTTTAGGATTTTAAATAGCTCAGCTGCAATACTGTCATCTCCACTAGCTTTGTTGTTAGGAATGCTTCCTAAGGCCCACTTGACTTCACTCTCTAGGATGTCCAGCTCAAGTTCCGTGACCACACTATCATGGCTATCGGGGACATTAAGATCTTTTCTGTATAGTTCTTCTGTGTATACTTTCCACCTCTTCTTAATCTCATCTGCTTCTGTTAGGTCCCTGCCTTCTTTGTCCTTTATCATGCCCGTCTTTGCATAAAATGTTCCCTTGATATCTCCGATTTTCTTGAAGAGATCTCTAGTCTTTCCCATTCTGTTGTTTTCCTCAATTTCTTTGCATTGTTCATTTAAGAAGGCCTTCTTGTCTCTCCTTGCTATTCTCTGGAACTCTGCATTCAGTTGGATATATCTTCTCCTTTCTCCCTTGCTTTTCGCTTCCCTTCTTTCCTCAGCTACTTGTAAAGCCTCATCAGACAGCCACTTTGCTTTCTTGCATTTCTTTTTCTTTGGGATGGATTTCGTTGCTGCCTCCTGAACAATGTTACGGACCTCTGTCCATAGTTCCTCAGGCACTCTGTCTATCAGGTCTAATCCCTTAAATGATCTATTCCTCACCTCCATTGTATATTCATAAGGGATATGATTTAGGTCATACCTGAATGGTTTAGTGGTTTCCCCTACATTCTTCAATTTAAGCCAAAATTTTGCAATAAGAAGCTCATGATCTGAGCCACAGTCAGCTCCAGGTTTTGTTTTGACTGACTGTATAGAGCTTCTCCATCTTTGGCTGCAAAGGACATAATCAATCTGATTTCGATATTGACCATCTGGTGATGTCCATGTGTAGAGTCGCCTCTTGTGCTGTTGGAAAAGAGTGTTTGCGATGATCAGCATGTTCTCTTGGCAAAACTCTATTAGCCTTTGTCCTGCTTCATTTTGTACACCAAGGCCGTGCTTGCCTGTTATCCCAGTGATTTCTTGACTTCCTACATTAGCATTCCAATCCCCTATGATGAAGAGGACATCTTTTTTTGGTGTTAGTTCTAGAAGGTGTTGTAGGTCTTCATAGAACCGATCAACCTCAGCTTCTTCGGCCTCAGTGGTTGGGGCATAGACTTGAATTACTGTGATGTTGAATGGTTTGCCTTGGATTCGTACTGAGATCATTCTATCATTTTTGAGATTGTACCCCAGTACTGCTTTTCCCACTCTTTTATTGACTATGAGTGCTACTCCATTTCTTCTAAGGGATTCTTGCCCACAGTAGTAGATATAATGGTCACCTGAATTAAATTCACCCATGCCTGTCCATTTTAGTTCGCTGATCCCCAAGATGTCGATGTTCAATCTTGCCATCTCATGTTTGACCACCTCCAGCTTACCTTGATTCATTGATCTTACATTCCAGGTTCCTAAACAATATTGTTCTTTACAGCATCGGATTTTCTTTTTACCACCACACACATCCACAGCTGAGTGTCCTTTTGGCTTTGGCCCAGCCGCTTCACTCTTTCTGGCGCTACTTGGAAATACCCTCTGCTCTTCCCCAGTAGTATATTGGACACCTTCCGACCTGAGGGGCTCATCTTCCGGCGTTATATGTTTTAGCCTTGTGATACATTCCATGGGGTTTTCTTGGCAAGAATACTGGAGTGGGTTGCCATTTCCTCCTTCTCCAGTGGACCACATTTTGTCAGAACTCTCCACCATGACTTGTCCATCTTGGGTGGCCCTACACGGCATAGCTTATGGCTTCACTGAGTTATGCAAGCCCCTTCGCCACAACAAGGCAGTGATCCATGAAGGGGTCCTATATTCCTACTGAACGCTTATGGTACCAAACTGGATTTAGGACAGGGATGCTTTCATTCTTAGGATGTTTAGGAAATGTAGGACTGGGTTAAAATCTATCTATCTATCTATCTATCTATCTATCATGTATCTATCTATCTATCTATCTATCTATCTATCTATCTATCTATCTACAAAACTGACCTGTCTATGAGAAATTTATCTGTGTATTATTTCTCATATTTTGTGCACACACACACACGCATGCATGCACGCGAGGCACATACACACACACTTCTTTCTCATAGACAGGTCAGTTTTGCAGATTCCAGACCTTCATACTTCTCTGAACTGCACATCAAAACTCCATTATAACAAAGAACCGTTGCTGAATTCCTTTAAGACACTTACACTCATATAGAAATTTCACCAGTCTTCCTTATCAGGGAAGAGTCTTGGCTTGAGATCAAGCAGGCCTTTTGGGTTTAGAATTTGACAGGCTTCAAAGTCTCCGCTTGGAAAGGGGAAAGAAAACAACACACACACACCCTCAACCAATCAAGTGGCAGAATAGTGATTTTCCTGCAGCCCAGACGAGAGAGGCGCGATGAGTATCTCATGCTGGATGGATTAAACAGCTTAGAGACTGGCAGCCATAAAGCATTCTCTGCAGACTCTGATGTGGCTTTAAAAAGAAAAAGAAAAGAAAAAGTTTGGCAGGCACTTATGCCACATTTGCCTATCGACTAAAGCAAATTACTGGTAACATGAGAAACTTGCAGAGATCTCGCTGCCATTAAGAAGTTCCTTCTGAGACAACGGTATCAGCCCACCGATAAGGTATCATAAAATAACTGCCATCTCCACCCTTTACCATCTGCAGCTGCAGCTTAGTCAGACACTGGAGAATGCAAAAAGGCAAAGGGGTCATAAAAGGAAAAGGTGGATTCCAGAGAGTACTCAGCTTATTTCATTGATGTTGGGAGGAGGGAAAAGCGAGGTGAAGAGAAATCATGCGAAAAGGTCAGTTGGACTTGAGCTGGCCAGGGTCACACCATTCTGAGACATATAGAGGCCAGAGGTAGGAAATGGATGTTTGTGCCTCTCTAATGACAGAAAAACCCAACGTACAGGATGGCCTCTTTGACGTGGGCAATATTTTTTAAAGGAGATGCTATTTTTAAAATGCCGATGAGCTGTTCCTTTTGACCAAAAGGAGGTTGGGAGGTAAATGCTTAAATCCCATTGGCCTTGCCCATGCATCCCTTTTCTGCTCTGATAAATCAGCTGGATTCTCCTTTTGCTGCCTGTTTACCAACCTCAGGGCACAAATGGTTTACATATGAGCCTGCCATTTAGCTCGCTACCATCTCTTCCGTTATTCCTCCAGCATCTCGTTCGGAGGCAATTTCCAGTCCTGCTCCTTAAGATCCTTCCATTGGGACCTTCTACATGAGCTCTGACATCAGGTTCTGGGCCCTTAGAATGGGGCTCCACAGGGCTTTATTTAACTTCTTATGCTTTTTAAAATATCTACATGAAACCGCTGTAGGAGGTTGTCAGACAGAGGATTTGGTGTCCAATGCTCATCAGTATGCTGATAGCACTCTTTTCTTTTCCTCCAAGCTCCGTGAAGCAATGGAATCACGAATCATTGCCTGGAATCAGCAGTGGGCTAAATGGGAGCCAATAAACTGAAACTCAGCTCAGATAAGACAGGCGGGACGGGAGGGCAGTTGGCAAGACTCTAGATCAGGGGACATGGTGCCTTCCAGCTGCTTTGGGTTACAACTCTCGTTTTTTGGATTATGAGAGTTGGACTACAACTCTCATAATCCTTGACCAGTGGGCATGCTGGTGGGCGCTGATGGGGGCTGTAGTCCAAAACATCTGGAGGACACCAAGTTGCCTCCCCCTGCTCTAGATTAGGTGAATGGCCCATTCTAGATGGGGTCACAAATACAGCTGAAAAAACAGGTGCTCCTCCTGGAGGCTTTTCTGGATCTTGCTTTACTCTTGGATTCTCAAGTGAGGACTGTAGCCCAGAAGTGCCTTTTTCCAGTGTTGTATGGTGTATGTTCTCCCTTTCATGGAGGAGAAGGCTATCAATGTCTACTAGTCTGGATGACTATTTGCTACCTCCAGTATCAGAGGCAGTATGCCTACGGACACCAGTTGTCAGGGAACGCAAGCAGGAAGATGCCGTTGCACTCATCTCCTTGTGGACTCCCCACAGGCTGCTGGTTGGCCACTGTGTGAACAGAATCCTGGACTTGATAGGCCTTTGGTCTGCTTCAGCAGGGCTCTTCTTATGGTCTTACGTTCCTAGGACTTTGAGTGCTTAGTCTGGCTTTGAACCCCTGCGTATTCAGTTATGTTTGTGGCGCTGAATTAGCGTTGCCACCACTTTTTTCTGATGGGTCCCCTCCATGCTATTGCACTCGTGTCTTACTTGTGGGTTTCCCAGCTGGCTGGCTACTGTGGCAACAGAATGCTAGACGAGATGGACCGTTGGTCTGATCCAGCAGGGCTCTTCTTATGTAATCCATGCCTTGATATCCTCTAGACTGGATTATTTCTTATTTCTTATGTAATCCATGCCTTGATATCCTCTAGACTGGATTATTGACACACCCTATGTGGAGCAGCCTGTGAAGAGAGTTTGGAAACTCCCTTTCGGCCTACATGTGGGGGTCAGAGTTTTAACTGGTACATGCACCACATAAAACCAGCCCTAAAAGATCTACAGTGACTGCCTGTTTCTTTCTGGAGTTAACTCAAAGTTCTGGTTTTATTGGTTATTTATTTTATTTAGGTTGTCCCTCCACTCAGTGAGCACTTGAGACAATGTACGATACAAATATAAAGATTAAAATACATGAACTAAAAAATCCTAAAACTTATTTTAAAACAAGGGATTAACAATAAAAACAAAGAGTGGCATTAAGAATTAAAAGCTCAGTGGAACAATATCATTTTCACCAGTTGTCTGAAAGGCACTAAGGAGAAGGCTAGCCTAGCCTCTCTGGGGAGGGCGTTCCACAACTGGGGTGCCACTAGGGATGGGTGAACCTACCAACATCTGGTCTGGAGGGGGTCTGCTGTGGGGAAATTGGGGCCACTTGGGGCCCCATAGATTTCTCTGGAGCCCTAGTTCATTCACCAGAGTTCGCTGAGCAGCTCTCCAGCTTTCTAAAAGACCTGATAGGCTAATGGCAGCTGCCATTAGCCTATCTCAGGAAAATTACAGCCATAAATGGCATATTTTATGCCATTCGCAGCTGTAAAGCACTTATTTTTATGTAAATTGCAGTTGTTTATACCTGTATTTATGTAAAAGTAAGTGCTTTACAGCCGCAAAGGGTTGTAATTTTCCTGTGATACTGGCTACCGCCATTAGCCTATCATGTCTTTTCGAAAGCTGAGGAGCTGTCCCATGGGAACTCTTGCAGATGTGGAGGTGACTGCGGCTGGTCCACTGTGGACTCCAGAGATTGGATTCTTTGGAACCTGGCCTTATTTGAGTCTGGAGCAGATTTCTCCAGCATCCCTAGGTGCCGCTACACTAAAGTCCCTGTTACGAGTGCCCAACAACCTCAGTTCTCTAGGAGGTGGGACATGCAACAAGGCCTCAGATGATGAGTGCAAATTTCAGGCAGACTCATAGGGGAGGAGGTGGTCTTTCAGCTACCCTGGCCCCAAGCCATTTAGGGCTTTATCAGTAAGAACCAGCACCTTGAATTGAGTTTGGAAACAAACTGGAAGACATGCAGCTGTTTCAAAACCAGTATTATGGTCTGGAAAAAAACACGCCAGGTAAAGGTCTGGTCACCACGTTTTGCACTAGCTGAAGTTTCCAGAGACTCTTCAAGGGCAGTCCCACGTAGAGCACATTGCAGTAATCCTAAATGTGATGTGATTAAGAATTAAGTTTTGCCTGTGAAAACCCTACATGGCCTGTATGTGTGGTGATTATCTGAAACAGCTCCTCCTCCAATCATTCCCTCTCTCCCGGTGCATTGGGATGGTCCAAGGAGGCTCTGCTGCTTGTGCCCCCACCTTCTGAATGGGTGGGCACTGAGTATCATCTCTTTCCTGCCCAGGGAAGTTCACTTGGCATGCTCCCTTCCATAGGCAGCGTGCCATATACAGTCCTCCCTTATACCCCTTAGAAAGCAGGCAAAAAACTAGGGATGTCAGAGAATTCCGCGACGGATCTCGGTGAGGCCAAATGCCAGTGCATTCAGCCCCCCGAAATCTGTCGCGGAATGAAGCCCCCGCCCCCCCAACCCACGAAAGGCGCACGAAACGGAGCACTTACCTGCTTCCGTCCGTGCTGCTTTGCGAATGGCGGCTGTCCTGCGGCCGCCATTCACTTCCTCTTCATAGCCGTGATTGGCTATTTAAATACTTACGTAGCCTATCACAGCTAATGCAGGGACGCCATTTACGTAGTATTTACGTAGCCTATCACGTAAGTATTTACATAGCCTATCACGGCAGGGGGGAAAAAACCTGGCGTATGCAAATGGCGGCGGCTACCGCCATTTGCGTACGCTGGGTTTTTTCCCCCCTGCCATGATAGGCTACGTAAATATTTACGTAGCCTATCCTGGCTAAATACAGGGATGCAAATGGCGGCCGCTACGACAGCTGCCATTTGCATCCCTGCAGGGCTGCCCAGCGGCCAGATGGCCGGCTGCAGGCAGCCGGAGACGGTTGGCGGCTCCGCAGCTTGGCCGCAGAGTGGAGCTGGCCGGGCAGGATTCTGGGGGGGAAGGACCGGATCGCCTCCCCCCCCATCAAGGATTCCGGGGGGAGGGACGGAGCGCCTCCCCCCCCAGCGGAAACAGAACGGAACGGAAGGTAAGTGTTCCGTCCATCCCTACAAAAAAACCCTTCCCATTTTAGAAATATTCCATCACTTGCACCTCCACATGCATTCAGCAGCAAAACAGCCAGACAGAGGCTGACTGCTTCATGTACCTGCATATGCTGTGTGCACATCTCAGGAGCCGTCTATAAAGTATGGCATAATCCAAGGCCCTTTTACCTTCTGTATCAGACTTTGCCGCATTTTAACCAATACAGCGGGCCCAACTCGATGTGACAATCTTTGCGTACATGCAATTAACATGCATGTGTGTTTCTTAAATAAATATGTAAATAGCAGCTGTAGGAAGGCCTAATCTCCCCCACGTCCATGGCCCTGAAAAAAATCACCTCCCTGAAGCTGCTACTTGCTTCAGGACAGAAGCCTCATTGGTGCCAATAGAGGCTTCCTTTGAAATGCAAATAGCTCCAGAGTGGAGATTTTGCCACAAACTGAAACTGGGAGAGAAAGAATTAAATTTCTTCCCTCACCACACAGTCCTGAGGCTGCTCAGGTTTCCCCGGTGATGTCTATTCACATAACAAAAAGCCTGCATGTTAATTACATTCACACAATGAATGTGAAGTCTCGTTTTGCCCAACTTCGTTATCCTCAATAGCAGATTTATTTCTCTGTGCAGAAAATGCTACCTAGCTGCTGTGTATGTCTGTGTGCGCATGCGCGTGCATGCTCGCTCTTTCCCCCCATTTTTGTTTATTTATTTACATTTTCATGTGAAAATACTTTGTGGTTTTCTTTTAATATTTTTCCATTAAGTTGCCTGGGGGAGGCGGGGGGGGGGGGGAGAAAAAAATACAGAATGGCAAAATCTTCCCAGTATATTTTTCTATAATGTTTTATGAGGTCTTTCGTGACCTCGGTTAATTGTCACATGGCTTAACCTTTTTGTTTAAAAAAGGAAAGAAAGAAAAGTAAGCCTCGTTTACCATAGGTAGAGGAATTTTAATGTAGGAAGCGAGATGGTTTGTTCATTCAAAAATATTTTATGGGAACTTGCTCCGAGCTGAAGGAACTCATGTAAAACGCACTCCCTGGGGAACCACTTTCTTACAGTCTCACATTTGAAACAAAGGAAGAATTTGGGTAAACTCAAAGCAGAAACCTCAGGGTCACATACAAGGATTTCCCTTGCCTGCAGGAGAGCTTGTACACCTACGGGCGCTCCATTTCCAGCAGACGAACTGAGGATCTGTTATGTAACGCAGTCATTTGTTGTCCTGTCATGCCAGGATGTGGAGTCAACCTCAGCGAAATTAAGGACAGCAAAAGGTCCTCCTCAGATCACAAGACTTTAATGAATTCAGAATGGATATTAAAGGCAGTTCTGGAAGGTGGTCTAGTCAGTCATTACTCTCCTGTGGGAAGGCTTTAGCGGTTAAACCAGATTAGCTAAATGCTGTCATTTCATAAGTCACTTGTGATTAAGAGCAACCAGTCTGGTTTGGGGCTTTCGTTCTTCAAAGGGAAACATGCAAAGAGGATTGAGTAGGGCCGGCGGTACTTCTTTATTTATTTAGTAGATTTACATAGCACCTTTGGCCAATGCACTCAGAGCAGTTTGCAACGGAAACGAACAGCCTACAAAGCTCATCAGTGGGAACAAGGAGAAGGAATGATGAGGGAAGAGGAAAATAAATACATTTGGGCCACAGCCTTCTGCACTCTTGCATGGGAGTAAATCTCAGTGAGACAGACATAGGATTGTGCCATCAGTACCGGTTCTTATAGAATGCTGTATAATGGCCAGGTGGAGCGGGCCATGGCAAGATACAGAATGGAATGGCAGCTGGTCCAAGCTAGAACCCGTGGAGAGGGCCTTACTCTCTGACCTCTCTCTCAGTGATGCAGCCAAGTGGAAGGGCCACAGAATTCAGGGGTGGGCAACCTGCAACCCTTGGCCTAATTTCATGCAGTCCTCACCCCAGGGTTGGCGCTCCCCTGTGGCAGGGTGAATCCCTTACTCGGGTGGCAGATTGGGAGGAGAAGCAGCTCACCCCCACACACACACTGGGAGAGCCTCTGCAGGTACTGCTGCCATTGTCGCAGTGGCCCCACCTCCTGCTGCAGTGAATGCCACAGCGGGAGAGTGGCCAGCAGGGCTCCTTTGAGCAGCTTGCCATCCCTCGCGCTAAAGACTCGACTAGAGCAAGAGATGTGGAGGCGGGGAGGCTGCTCCAAGGAAAGGCTTCCTGCCTAATCTGTCACTTTGGGAGCATCCTCAGATTGAGAGATCTGGTGGATGGGCTCTCTGGAGAGGCCAGCCACCAGATCTCTTGCTTTGAGGACTCTTGCAAAGCAAGAGATTGGGCAGGAAGCCTTTCCAGAGACCTTGCCTGCCTGATCTCTCCCTTTTGGGGTCCTCAGAAAGGGATAGTGGGCAGGTGGGCTCTCTGGAAGGGTGGGGAGCAGTGGGTAGAAGCAATAATGGGGTGGCAGCAGCAGTGGGGAGAGCAGTGGCATGTGTTCTCCCCCCTCAGGTGGCAGGAGATCGTACACCACAGCTACCTCACCCTAATTTCGAAAGCCCGCTGCAAGCAATTTCTTCTGACCTCTGGCAAGAGTTACCTGTCCCAAGGGGTGGCAGAAAGAGAAAAGGAATGACTCACCTACTTTTGGGTTGGTCTCTGCCTGCCACTAGGGATGTATGAGGATTTAATTTTGCTTGGTTTTTGACTCAGGTATGCCCCATTCGCACCACCAACTGGAAACATGAATATATATATATATATATATATATATATATATATATATATAAGCTTGCATGGTCCCAAACTTGCATTCACAGTTGAAAAATGCACACTATAAAACTGCATTTTAAAAAGCGTTTTCATCCTTTAATCTGTGCAGGGAAAGTGTGGATTTGGGTGTGTACTTTCAAAAAATGTGTCCCCAAATGCACACTTTTCCCATTCAAACAACAACACAGACGGTAATCAAAAAGGGAAGCAAGGCCACCTGAGCTTCAAACTGGACATCAGAAAATCTCTGATTCACTCATCCCAACTCAGCCCTGGCTTCATCCCCACCCACTGCCAACATAAGGCCACTAAGAGATTACTAGGATGTCCATCTGTCCTACTTTACAGAGGACAGTCCTCTATTTGAAGTTATCCTCTATTTGAAGGCCTGTCCAGTCCACATCTTAAATGAACAATGCAAAGAAATCGAGGAAAACAACAGAATGGGAAAGACTAGAGATCTCTTCAAGAAAATCGGGGATGTCAAGGGAACATTTTATGCAAAGATGGGCATGATAAAGGACAAAAAAGGCAGGGACCTAACAGAAGCAGATGAGATTAAGAAGAGGTGGAAAGAATACACAGAAGAACTATACAGGAAAGATCTTAATGTCCCTGATAGCCATGATAGTGCAGTCACTGAACTTGAGCCGGACATCCTAGAGACAGTGAAGTCAAGTGGGCCTTAGGAAGCATTACTATACTAACAACAAAGCTAGTGGAGATGACAGTATTGCAGCTGAGCTATTTAAAATCCTAAAAGATGATGCTGTTAAAGTGCTGCACTCAATCTGCCAGCAAATTTGGAACACTCAACACTGGCCACAAGACTGGAAAAGGTAAGTTTACATTCCAGTTCCAAAGAAGAGCAACGCCAAAGAGTGTTCAAACTACCGTACAATTGCACTCATTTCACATGCCAGCAAGGTTATGCTCAAAATCCTACAAGCTAGGCTTCAGCAGCATGTGAACCGAGAACTACTGGAAATACAAGCTGGGTTCCGAAGAGGCAGAGGAACTAGAGATCAAATTGCCAACATTTGCTGGATCATGGAGAAAGCAAGAGAATTCTAGAAAAACATCTATTTCTGCTTCATTGACTACGCCTTTGATTGTGTGGATCATAACAAACTCTGGCTAATTCTTAAAGAGATGGGAGTACCAGACCACGTTACCTGTCTCCTGAGAAACCTGTACGAGGGTCAAGAAGCAACTAGGGATGGCGGAGAATTTCTCCCCGAAACTTCGGGGGGCTGAGCGCCAATGTGTTCAGCCCCCCGAACAAGTTTTGGGGAGAAATTCTCCGCACTCCCCCACACCCCCCCCCCAGGATGGGACTTACCTTTGCCGAATGTCCCTCCCGGCGGCGGGTCCGGCCGGCGGTTCGGCGGGTGTTCGTCCGGGGCGGGAGCGGCAGCCGGTCTTTCAACCGGCTGCCGCCCCCGCCATTCCAATAAAAGAAGGAAAAAAAACACCCCCGTGATAGGCTACGTGACGATTAACGTAGCCTATCACGGCTAGATCTGCAAAGTCAGCCGTGATAGGCTACGTAAATCATCACGTAGCCTATCACGGGTGACTTTAAAAAAAAAAAAGCATGTACGGATAATGGCGGCACCCATAGGGAGCCGCCATTCCCGTTCCTTATTTGGTTGCTGTAGTCTACGTAAAGATTTACGTAGAGTACGGCGAAAATAAGGGCAACGGTATTTGCGTTGCCCTTATTTTCGCCGTAGTCTACGTAAATCTTTACGTAGACTACAGTGACCAAATAAGGAACGCGAATGGCGGCTCCCTATGGGGGCCGCCATTTGCTTACGCGCTTTTTTTTTTTTTAAGTCACCCGTGATAGGCTACGTGACGATTAACGTAGCCTATCACGGCTGACTTTGCAGATCTAGCCGTGATAGGCTATGTTAATCGTCACGTAGCCTATCACGGGGGCGTTTTAAAAAAAAAACAACAACTTTGGAGTTCGCGGCTGGGCAAGGCGAGGCGCCTCCTCCCCGCCCTGAATTTTGGCCGGGCGAGGCGGGAAGCCTCCCCCCCCAGCCTGAACTTCACGGGGGGAGCAGCGAAGCGCCTCCCCCCCACCGCGAACAAGCTTCAATGACAGGTAAGTGACTTTCGTCCACCCCTAGAAGCAACAGTAAGAACAGGACATGGAACAACCGATTGGTTCAAAATTGGGAAAGGAGTACGACAAGGCTGTGTATTGTCGCCCTGCTTATTTAACTTATATGCAGAGTACATCATGAGAAACTCCAGGTTGGATGAATCACAGGTCAGAATTAAGATTGCTGGGAGAATTATCAACAACCTTAGATTCGCAGACGATACCATCCTAATGGCAGAAAGCAAAGAAGATCTAAAGAGCCTCTTGTTGAGGGTGAAAGTGGAGAGTGCAAAAGCTGGTTTGAAACTCAACATTAAAAAAACGAAGATCATGGCATCTGGCCCCATCACTTCCTGGCATATAGAAGGGGAAGAAATGGAAGCAGTGACAGATTTTATTTTCTTGGGCTCCAAGATCACCTCAGATGGTGACTGTAGCCATGAAATTAAAAGACGCTTGCTCCTTGGGAGGAAAGCTATGGCAAACCTAGACAGCATAGTAAGAAGCAGAGACATCACCTTGCCGACAAAGGTTTGTATAATCAAAGCTATGGTTTTCCTAGTAGTAACGTATGGCTGTGAGAGCTGGACTGTAAGGAAGGCTGAGCGCTGAAGAATTGATGCTTTCAAACTGTGGTGCTGGAGAAGACTCTTACGAGTGCCCTGGACTGCAAGGAGGTCAAATCAGTCAATCCTAAAGGAAATCAACCCTGAGTGCTCATTGGAAGGACAGATACTGAAGCTGAAGCTCAAATATTTTGGCCACCTAAAGCGAAGAGAAAAGTCACTGGAAAAGACCCTGATGCTGGGAAAGAGATTGAAGGCAAAAGGAGAAGGGGACGGCAGAGGATGAAATGGCTAGATAGATAGCATCACCGATGCAATGAATATGAACTTGAGCACACTCCGGGAGAGAGCGGAGGACAGGAAGGCCTGGCGTGCTATGGTCCATGGGGTCACGAAGAGTCAGACACGACTGAACGACTGAACAACAGCAACAACCAATCCACATCAGCTACAAAGATAAAGAACCATCAGAAGTCCAGAGAGCAGGGGCCTTGAAGGTGGCCAGTGATAGCAGACTGAGCAAGAGGCACACAGCTCTCTTGGTCATGGTCTTCCCCACTTGGATGAGATATATTGTATTTCCCTTGCAGTTGTAATCATTGTTTCTTAATTGGTGTCCATGCATAGCAATTAGCATATGCAAATTTTATGCAAATCAACATCGTCCTTTGCCTTTTCTAGTGATGCATATCCTCTTTTTCAAAGATTTGAAAGTGGCTACCCAACAGATTACCCATGGCAAAATGCTTGATGGAAAAATGGTCATCCACCCCATTCTAAGACATTCATACAGCTTTAAATGATTGATGTGAGCTTAACCCAGCCTCAAGCCTGTGGGGAGCCAGAGAACTTTAAAATTAGGGCTGTGCATGGACCCCCCAAACCTACTCAGAAGCTGCTTCAGGGCTTCCAAGATGGGCCCGATTTGCTTCGGGCTGATTCAGGGCCCCCCCGATTTGCCTTGGCCCTGAACCTGAAACTGGATTCAGATGGCTGAATCCTGCTTCGGGGGCCCCATGACATCTCCTCCATGCTGCGCAAACCACCAGCTCCTCACCCGGGCCCTTGGGATGTGTGCAGGCAGCCATCACAAGGAGAAGTCCCCATTATTGTTGCTGCCACCATCGCCGCCACTGCCTCCTCTGCTGCCTCTGTCTCCAGCCCCGCCAGCAGCTTCTGAGCCCCGGATACATGCTGGCTCTTTTGCAGGGCATCACCATTTTAAGGGCCCTGAAGCGGGTGGCGGTGATGGCGGTGGTGGCGACAGTGGAGGTGGAGGCAGCGGCGGTGGAGTGGGATAGCAGTTCAGATTCTGAAGGAGAACCGCCAGACACAGGGAAGGTGTTTTCCCAGGCTAGTCCAGACAGGACTGGGCCAGCTTCTCAGGTTACAAACGCCCAGCTGGATGAGGATGAGGTTCCTCTTCATACACCCCCCCCCCCCGTGAGAGACAGCAAACAGAAGGAGGCAGGGGTTGGAGAGTCTGACCTAATAGACACCAGGCGCAGGTGCAGAGCAAAGAGAGAGAAGGCAGGGCAGAACTTAGATGGTCTACCTGATTGGCCTTGCGTGAGAAGCTGCGCTCAGAAGGCTCATGAGAGAGAGGGAGCTCCCCCCTTAAGTTAGGCTAGCGAGACCGCCTCCCTCTTCAGACAGCGGGCAACTCTTGTAAGTTCCATTTGGATCCCCTGAAGGCATTCCTTGTAGATGGAGAGTCACTGAGAATTTGCATCTGTATGACCCTGTGAGGTAACGGATTAAAAGCTGTAGACTGAAGCCTCTCGTCTGTGTTTGTCTTCGGTGTTGAATTAAAGGGGGGGCTAAAGGAATCCTGACACAGAGGCAGTGGCAACAGTGGGGACTCTTCCTGTGATGGCTCAGGTGAGCAGCTGGAGGCGCTGGCGTGGCTGGGCCAGGGTGCCGAAGCGCCGAAGCACTTCGGAGGGCCCCTGACCCATGTTGGGTCACTTCGTGCCTCCTCTGCTTCACCTTGGAAGGGGCCCAAAGTGGCCCAAAGTGGCCCAAAGTGGCCTGCTTCAGCTCAGGCTTCAGGCCTCAGGCCGAAGCGGTGCACAGCCCTACTTAAAATAATAATTTACATCGAATAAATAATGAAAATAGGCATGAATGGTAGTTTTGGTTTATTAAACTGTATTTCAGCTTCCTTCATTATGTCAAGAAAGCACCTGTGCAGTCATAGTTTGATAGATTGCCCTTAAGGACCCATAAAACAGAGGTGATTATTTGCTTGTCACATTCAGTGCAATCCTTCCGGTTTGTGGCTAAACTGGGTAGGGGAGCAAACTATCCACTTGAGCGTGTTCAGTGTTAGAGCAGAAGGCCCCAGATCAAATCCCTGGCATCTCCAGTTAAAAAGGATGAGGTGGCAGGGCTGGGAACAATGGTATCCATCCTAGAGTTCTCGAAGAACTCAGCTATGAAATTGCTGAACTTCTAACCAAAATATGCAACACATACGTACACCCCTAAGATCAGCCTCTATACCAGAGGACTGGAAGATGGCCAATGTAACACCAATTTTCAAAAAGGGGATCCGGGAAATTACAGGCTGGTTAGCTTAATGTCTGTTCTGGGTAAACTGGTTGAAGGCATTATTAAAGATAAAATTAGTAAGCATATAGAAGGACAAGCCCTGCTGAAAAAGAATCAACATGGCTTCTGCAAAGTTCCTGTCTCACTAACCTGTTAGAGTTCTTTGAGAGTGTCAATAAACAGGTAATCCAGTAGCCATTGTTTATTTGGACTTCCAAAAGGCTTTGACGAAGTCCCTCACCAAAGACTCCTGAGCAAACTTAACAGTAATGGAATAAGAGGACAGGTCGTCTTATGGATCAGTAACTGGTTAAAGAACCGAAAGCATAGAGTAGGAATAAATGGTGAATTCTCCCAATGGAGGGAAGTAAATAGTGGGGTTCCACAGGGATCTGTATTACAGCCTGTTCATGAATGAACTGGAATTAGGAGTGAGCAGTGAAGTGGCCACATTTGCAGATGACACCAAATTATTTAGGGCGGTTAAAACAAAAAGGGATTGTGAAGAGCTCCAAAAGAATCTCTCCAAACTGGGAGAACGGGCATCTAAATGGCAAAGGCAGTTCAATGTAAGCAAGTGTAAAGTAATGCACGTTGGGTCAAAAAATCCCAACTTCAAGTATAACCTGATGGGATCTGAGCTAGTGGTGACTGACTAAGAAAGAGATCTTGGGGTTGTGGTGGACAGCTTGATGAAAATGTCAACCCAGTGTGCGGCCACTGTAAAAAAGGCAAACTCCATGTTAGGCATAATAAGAAAAGGAATTGGGAATAAAACTGCCAACATTATACTGTCTCTATACAAATCTATGGTGCGACCACACTTGGAATACTGTATACAGTTCTGGTCACCACACCTAAAAAAGGATATTGTAGAACTGGAAAAAATGCAGAAAGGGGCAACTAAAATGATCAAGGGGCTGGAGCATCTCCCCTATGAGAGAAGGTTACAATAGCTAGGATTGTTTAGCTTGGAAAAAAGGAGGGTAAGGGGAGACATGATGGAGGTGTACAAAATTGTGCATGGTGTGGAGAATGTGGATAGGGAGACATTTTTCTCCCTCTCTCAAAATACTAGAACCCAGAGGGGTCATCCCATGAAGCTGATTGGTGGGAGATTCAGGACAGATAAAAGGAAGTACTTCTTCACACAGCGCATAGTTAAACTATGGCATTTGCTACCACAGGATGTAGTGATGCACTGTTTGGATGGCTTTAAAAGGAGGTTGGACAACTGGGGGGAAAGGCTATCAATGGCTACTAGTCTTGATGGCTATGTGCTACCTCCAGTACCAGAGGCAGTGAGCCTATGTACACCAGTTGCTGGGGAACATGGCTGGGAGGGTGCTGTTGTGCTCATGCCCTGCTTGTGGGTTTATGGTTGACAGCTGGTTGGCTACTGTGTGAACAGAATGCTGGACTAGATGGACCCTTGATCTGATCCAGCAGGGCTTGTATGTTCTTAAAGACATCTGCCTGAGGCCTTGGCCTAATCAGCCAGTCAGATTAGACAATGTTGCCCTAGGTGGAGCCATGGTTTGACTCAATATAAGGCAGCTTCATAACTAGGGATGGTGGAGGAATCCATCTGGGCAGTCAAATCCATCCATCGAGCTTTTGGCAGCTTGCCACCCCCCCCCCAACTCTGGCTCACTTGTCTGCAAGCTGACTGACTTGACACAGGCTGAGTTGGGCCAGCTTGTGGACTTCTGTTACTGCCATTGCTGGCCACACTGTATGCAAGTCTCTTCTTCTCCCTCCTGGGACCCTCCTGGGAGTAGGGATGTCAGAGAATTCTGCCACGGATCTCGGTGAGGCCGAATGCCAGTGCATTCGGCCCCCCGAAATCTGTGGCAGAATGGCCTGCCACCCCCCCGCCACCCTGTGGATCCCCCCCGGGACGAGACTTACCTGGGGCGGATGTTCTGGGCGGCGGCGGCTCCGGCGGCTAGTCTTCCGACCGGCTGCCGCCGCCACCGCCATTTGCAGTCTGGCGTTTGTTGTTTTTTTTTTTACAGAGATGTGATAGGCTACGTAAAGACTTACGTAGCCTATCACATCCCGGTAAAAAAAAACCAAAAAAATGTGTATGCAAATGGCGGCGGCTATGGCCGCCGCCATTTGTGTTCCTTATTTTTCGCCGTCTTAGTCTACATAAATATTTACGTAGGCTAAAATGGTGAATCAAAAAGGGACGCAAATAGCACCCACTACGCTATTTGCGTTCCCCTTTGTTTTCGCCGTAACAGTCTACGCAAATATTTACGTAGACTAAGACGGCGAAAAATAAGGAACACAAATGGCGGCGGCCGTAGCCGCCACCATTTGTGTACGCTTTTTTTTTTTTACCCAGCAGCCACCGCAGCCGCAAATCTGGCTGTGGACGGCCCTGGTCTGGCCGGCTGCTCCGCGGAGCCGCCGTGGAGCACAGCCGGCCATCGAGGATTCCGGGGGGGAGGACCGGATCGCCTCCCCCCCCATCGAGGATTCCGGGGGGGCGGACGGCACGCCTCCCCTCCCCATGAACAGAATCCGCAGAAAGATAAGTGACTTTCGTACATCCCTACCTGGGAGCCCACAAGTTCTGCCAAGGAGCCCGCGGCTTGGCTCATGAACACAAGCCAAGCTGGGACCTCCGGGGAAATCTGTCAAGCCCCAAGAGGGCCAAATTTCCCTGTGCCAGGCACCCCTATTCATAACAGTGCTACAGCCTATGCTTTGCATCCAGAAGGTTTCAGGTTCAATCCCTGGTGTCTCCCTTTAAAGGGACCTCAGGTAGCTGGGCTGGGAACTGGACCACTCCACTGCCTGAAAGCTTGGACACCTGCTGCCAATCGCAGCGGACAATACTGGGAAAGATGGACCAACGGTCTGACTTCGCTTCCTATGTTCCTGTTTTACATTTCCTCTGAACACCTTGTGCTTGGTGCCTGGTTAAGTAATAAAATATGTGATTTTGCCTACTGACCTGCTTCGCACATTGTAACAACTCATCGTTAACAACCCATGAATTGTTGAGAACACCAGCGGGGTGAGTGTGCAGGCTGATTCTCACTGCCCACCCACTCCTGCTGCAGTAAAGACACCAGGGATGCTCTGTCTCAGGGGTGTTTATTGTGTCATCTGAATGTTGCTTATTGTGACATCTAAATGGAACTCTGTGTTATTGGGGGATGAACAACCCAGAGTTTGAACCCATGGAACCGGCATACATGCTCATTACCCTCGTCTTCTCAACAACCTATAGCTTGTTAACTGTCAGTTGTTATGATGTGTGAACGAGGCCATTATCTGTTTGTCTCTCTGTGGCCGCTAAATTAGGATTTGAACCAATTCCACATCCAATCCACTTATCATTTTTATCTACACAGCATCTACCATTTTATTCTTGAGACCCTTTGTCTGTTGGTTGGTATAATGACTATAATCCACTGCCTTTCTGCTTTCCATTTCAAAACTATTCTAACCACCCTGCACCAAACATGGAGTACTAAAATGCTCCTGTAGGTTTTCCATGACTGCCAACACCCTCCTTTCATTAGACAAATAAAGGGAAATCTCAGTCTTTATTGAGACTACAGTTTTAAAATTATTGGGACGGAGTGCAAATATTCAGAAGGCTGGCATTTTATTCACATAACTATTAAAGTGGCAAAGTCTGAGTCATACATCTAAGACGCTACCTCACTATGGCCCTGATCCTGATTTCTTTCTATTCAACAGACCAAGAGTTAGTGAGTCAGAAATGATGAACAAAGAACCTTTGAAGAAATATGCTTCCAAGAATCCCTGGCAGATTCAGTCTAAGTTGTAAAGAACACAAGGAAGATGATCTAGTTCTAGACAAAACTACAATGATTTTTTCTTGGGGGGGGCGAGACTGGGGAACAGAACTAAGAGGAGTAATAAGTCTTTTTTTTTAACTTCCCAGAGAGCTTCGGCTATTGGACAGTATAGAAATGAAATGAAATGAAATGAAATGAAATGGGGGGCAAGTATTAAGAAAACACTAGAAATATATTAGAATATGTAGGAAGTGCAATATATGATGCACATAGATCACTTAAAATAAACACTGACTTTTCATCCAATACCTGCTCTGCCTCAACCTAACCCATTCATGAAGTGGTTCCTGATAGGCCACCCCTGAGGTGAGGCAGAGCTCACACAATCAGTTTTAGTGACAGCAGGCTCTTGATGGGCTTATCTCAGCTTGCCTGCCACTGTTAGGTTATTGTCAGAGTTGATAAGAGAGGTGACACCTTGACAATTGATCCGTCCTAGTAGTTCCAGCTGCCATTTTACTTCTATGTGATACATGCATTCTCTTGCTTGCCGAAATCATCTGCAGCCTGCATTACCTTGTGGTTTGATCGTGCTGTTGATGTGGGTTGATCTTTGGAGGTTAATGGATCCTGTCATTTCGTCAGGGCAGAGGGCCTCTTGGTCTGTTCCGATCACTCATAAATCATGCAGTCTATGTAAATGAATGATAATGATGACAACAATGGCAACGACAATGGTAATAGATAAGAGGAACTAATTTAGTATTGTGGATTCAGACTGATAGCATGAACTGAGGGAAGACCATATTTCAAAGCTATGCTCAGCTATAGAAGAAGGAGCCATCCTGCTAGGGAAGATCAGGCTCTGCTGGTGGTTCCAGTGTTCCATCAGACAGATGGGTCCCTCCCCTGTGGGTAGATGGTTCCTGTGTCTAGGGAGTGGGTGTTCAATTTGTTCTAGAAGGCATTGCATGCCCTGTTATGGAACAGGTTTGCAGCTTGGGTCTTGGGATGGCCATTAAGGGGAAATCCTGTTCGCTTTTGGCTCAATGGATCCCTGTGGCGCCCACGACTAAATGAGCATTTGCGGGCCCAGCAGTGGGTCAGTTCCTGAAACTCAGGAACTTTCCCACTTTTTAAAAAAAAATCCTCTATTTGAGATTTGTGCAAAATTACCATTGCCGCCTGCTATTTGCGCAAAATGCACCATTTACAGCCGCGATTTTGTGCGAATCATGATTTCCGTAAATATTCATACCTGTGATTTTGTGCAAATAGCAATTTGTGCAATAAAAAAAAACAGCAGAAAACTCGCACCAAGTCAGGCCATCTCAGGGATCCACAACCCAGAGTCCAGGGGGCTAAGCTGGCAAAAACTCACTGAACTCTACCCCCCAACTGGATTCCTCTGACATCCCTACTTGGGGGTGCTCTTTCATCCAACTTTGTCACTGGAGGTCCATGTGGCATGAAGTACCATTTACTGGCTGGGGCAGTTTGCCACCAGTTGCCATTCATGGACAGGGATAGTCTAACCGTTTATTTTTGTTTTATGATTTTATTGTTCTGATATGTTTCTGTAAAGAGTCTTGGAAATAGTTATATTGATGGATGGGCCATAAATCTATAAAATAAATAAAAAATAGAAATGCTTCCCATACAGAAAGACACCCCCACTGGAAGGAAGCCAGCAGGGGTCAGAGGGCAGCCACCACCCCAGGTCTTAAAGTACATTGGCGGACAGTAGAGCTTACCTGACTGCCTGAGGAGAGATACAATTTGTGTTTGAGAGGAGGGGAGAGTAAGGGGGGGGGAGTTAAGAAATCCCTGTCAGGTCCAGGGAACAAAGGGTACCTTTCTCATGAAAGTGGTTGGTAACATGTGGCTGGGGCAGGCTTACTCCTTCAGGTGGACAGCAACTATGGGTTGACACAATAACCAGTTCCTTTTTCCTTGAGCACAAAATCAGCATGAGTTTACACTAGCCAGTCTCTCTTCTTCAGGCAGGCAACATTAACATGAGATCACAGAGACCAGTCTCTCTCCTTCGGGCAGGCAGCATCAGCATGAGGTTACAACTGGCCAGTCTCTCTCCTTCAGGCAGGCAGCATCAGCATGACACCACAGAGACCAGTCTCTCTCCTTCAGGCAGGCAGCATCAGCATGGGAGGCACGGACTACTCTCTGCTACTGAAGGAGGCACTTCATGTCTCCCACTCTCCCACTGAGAAAAAGAGAAGCAAGACCTTGTAGGCACAGCTGCCTCCTCCTCCTCAGTGGAGTGGGCCTATGCAAGAGCATACGGGCACAGTCTCTTTCTCTAATTGAGGTGAGTGAGCAGCAGCAGCATAGCCTGGCATCAAAAAGCCATAGGGATAATGGAGGCAGGCACAGGAATGTTGGCAACACCCCAGAGGGAACACGGTGACAGCTTGCAGAGTCCACCACAGCTGGGCACATTTTGAGGGACAAAGTGGCAGGCTGCATGTAGACAGAAGGAGGACAGCAGGCACTGGAATGACACCCTGGAAACAAGGGGGCTCCAACTTTCAGCATGTGCCACCCAGGGGGCAGATTAGGGGGGAGAGAGAGAGAGAGAGAAAGCAGATGGCAGCAGCAGTGTGTGCAGGAACTGGCAAAGCAGCCTGGCTAGGTCAGCGTGCTGAGCACTGCCCATGAACATGCAGAATCCTGTTCTACATTCTGAGCCGGAGGACGTCATTTGATTCATAATATTCAATGATCAAAAAGCCTGCCAGTTTGAAAGTCCAGAGTTAAGGCAACCTTGTGTTGGCTCTGACTCCAAAGAGCCAGGAAATGGGAAGCTATGGCTGATGCCTTAACAGATCTCTCAGGCACTCCACCCTCTCCACCGGGATCTGGGCCTGAGACTCAGGAAAAGTGTGGGTGCCTGGAGGGTAAGTTGTAAGCAAGCACAATTTGTGACATTGCACAGCATCATCACCGATCATGTCTATGTGTGTGGGGGTGCTTTTCCGGACCTCCGCTGCACATCACTGCTGTTGGCAGGAGCAATGAGTCATAGTGCAAGGTAAATGCTACTCTTTACAGAGGAGGAGGACCTGATAGGGAGCTGCCTGTTTGCCCACCTGGACCAGAATTGTCCACTCTAACTGGGAGTGGCCTCTCAGGGTCTCAGGCAGAGATCTTTTCCATCACCTGCTAACAGATCCTTTCAAAACAGGCTTAGGTTTGGGCCCTTCTGCGTGCAAAGCAGGCTCTGAACCATTGAGCTGTAGTTGCTCTCTAAAATGTTCAGCGGTGCCACTGTCTCTATAGATGTATGAGAATTTCATTTCAGTTTGGAAATCATCTGAGCATCCCCATTCGCAAACCGAAACTAGAGACCTTCCCCCCGCCCCCCAAAAGTGTTTGCACATTGCCAAACTTGCAATCACAGTCGAAAAATGCATATTTGGGGGGCAATGCGCACTTTGAAGTGCACATTTTCCCAAAAACATGCATTTTCATGCTTTAGTCCATGGGGGAAATGAGCACAGAAATGCGCACTTTTCCCATTTGAATGAACAAAAAGAAGATCATAAATGAAAACGGGAGCAAGATGAACCTAGGTTTGAAGTGGCATTGGAGGATTCCCAGTGGAGGCTGGAGGCTCCAATTTTGGAAGGGCTGAAAATCCATTCTGGGTTTCAGTCAGAACCAGCCAGAACTCTAAAGGAGCAATCCAAGGTGATGAATCTATTTTGAGGATGGGGTTAAGCACCTCGGATAACTCCTTCAGAGTTCTGGCTGGTTCTGACTGAAACCCAGAATGGATTCACAGCCCCACTGAAATTGGAGGCACCAGCCTCCACTGGGAATTTCAGCAAGCTCAGACATCCCTGCTTCTCCCATCCTGAATTGTCTCTGCCTCCTCCTGGTCCTGGGCCAAGCTGGACTCAGACAAGCAACCTCTTGCTCAGCAGACAAGAGCCAGATGCACACTGCCACCTAGGCTTCTTTCTACAGGAATGCCATTTCTGGTGGCAGCCCAGTGTCATTCAGAGCATGCAGCTCTGTCCGAAGAAATTAAAGGCACTTTCCTTGCTTGTGTTTCATTTTGACTTAGCTGACTACTTCAGGAGTCGACCCCAGCCCGAATCAGATCACTTTGTCCCCCAGTTGCAAACTTAGGTTTCCCCCTTTTCCTCTGCTTGCCAGACACAGCTGTTTCAGGCAGTATGGAAAGAAAGCAGGACTGACATGTGGTGTGCATGTGAATGGAGAAGAGGAGCAGCAGGGAGTCTCCAGTCACTGATGCTCCGCATTTTGTCTTGGAACGAGACAAATGTATTACTGTTCAAAGGCAACATTTCCACACATTTGTAGATAATTTCCCTCCTCCCCCAGGAATGTGTTTCTATCTGGTAATGTAATGGCAGGATCGGCCCACATTGAGGGTTTTGTATGTTATGTGTAATATATGACAATGTTCACACTTGTCTGTAATGAGGTGTTTGACTGTCTGTGGACCATAACTGTGAAGGCTTTGTTGTTCAAGGGGTTTTTATTATGGGATGTGGCAATTTGTGAGAGGTCCAATTTATATGGAAAATGATGCTTCCTTTTCCAGGACCCCTCCCGAGAAAACAAAAGTACCCCCCCGAGTTAACCATAAACCCAAAGACCAATGAGATATACAAATAAATATATTAGAAAATCTGATATGGAAATAATTATATTACGAAATTGATATCAAATACAGTGAAACAAAGCGGATCTGAAAATTATACAAATTTGTGGGAAACATGTATAAATTAGCAAAACAAAGCAGGAACATGGAGAATTATAACAATACAGTCCACACATAGGAGTATGATGGTGTAAAGCACCCTTTCCCAAACTGATGCCCTCCAGATGTTTTAGACTTCAACTCCCATCAGCCCAAGGCAATATGGCCAGTGATCAAGAATGCTGGGAGTTGGAGTACAATACATCTGGAAGGTACCAGGTTGGGGAAGGCTTGTCTAAAGCACAACAGGAGGCTGGTCAGCTGGCTTATTTATACATTCTTTATGGGCATAAGATGCAGTAGCTGAACAGGTCCTGCAGTCGGTACTAGATAAGGAAGAAGATGATTTCTCCGTTGACTGTATGTTTAGGAAATTGCAGCTATTTTGTTCTGAAAAAAGTTCAGGATTTGCCAGTCTTTAAAACTTTTGGAAGATCTCAAGTAGCTTGGGACCTACAAAATAATATTTGTTATCCATTGGTAGGGATGTATGACAATTTTGTTTTTGCTCAAAGAACATGCAAGCATACCCCATTCAAACCTCCAAATGTGAGCATGAGCATGTGCCCACTGAAAATATTCATAAATTGTTGAACGCATGCTCGCAGCTATCTCATTCCCCATTCCCAGTTCAATTTGTGCAAATTTCTTAGTTTGCGCAAATCTCTGTAGACTGAATCAGCCTCGCTTTAGCCTATGGAGGAGATTTGTGCAAATTAGGGGAAACTTGTGCAAAACTCCCATTCGATTGCTGCTCAATTTGCACAAGTTTCCCATTCATGCAGCACAAATAATGATGGGAAATGCAAATGGGGCATGAGACAAGTAGCGAGACGATGTTCAGAGAACCCTGCTGATCTCAAATGTTGCTTATTCACCCATCCTTGTTGAAAGGCTGTCTTAATGCCTGCAGTTTTCCATAAAAAAAAGGTCTCCTTGAAAAAACTATAAATATGTTTCTTTTGCAAGATAAAACATCCTAACTAGTTGCTGGGGCTTGTTTGCTCCCCCCCGCCCCGAGTAAAACTTTGCAATGAAAAATGGTGGGCGATGTGTGACCCACCAGATGTTGGACTGCAGCTCCCATCAGCACTAACCAGCATATCCAATGGTAATGGGTGATGGGAATTGCAGTCCAACACATTTACCTGGGAGTATGCCTCATTGAACTGAGTATGCCTCATTTACACATTTACCTGGGAGTATGCCTCATTGAATTCCATGAGCCTTACTTCTGAGGAGGCTTGTGTAGATTGCACTATAGGAAAGCCTCACTGGGTGCCTTTTTCAGGGCCCCCTCAAATCCTGAGGGTGTTATTTACCTATTAATATTCCAGTGAATTATTTGCAAAATTCCAGAAGATTGTTCAGAATTCCACATCAGGAAATGGAAAAACCCTGTAGTGTGTGGCTTGCCAGGTTTTATTTCATTTCATTTTTTGCTGACACCAGAAAGGGAGTTCCATTTTCCTGAGAAAGGAAGGTGGTATGACTCACAGCACTGCAGAAAGCAAGACCCAGGCTGGATAAAAGACAAAGAAAATAATTCCTAGGATGAGCAACGCTGGTTGCCAAGGGGAGTATTATTGGACAGAAATGGAAATCCCCTACCTGACTCAAGGTAATATGATGAATCTAGCAAGTTTACTTCTTCCAGTACTTTAAAAGACAGATCTATTTGAAAGTATTTGGAAGTTTGACAGCAGAGCTAATCTGACTGCTTGTGCCAACTTTAATGCTTCCGATCCAGGAATGATGAATTATATGTTCAACATTAATATCATCTGCATGTATTGAACTTAGCATGCCTAGTAAGTTTGTACATGAGCTGAAAAGGTGTGATCAAGACTGGAGCCCACAAAATACCTACTCTGGAGGAGTCCCAGTGAAGTACATTCCAAAGCAGCAGTCGGAAAGAGCAGGCAAATTTTCCTACATGGTTGAACTTGCATCGCAAGCCAGTTGGCTAAGTTTGCTGTTGCTGTACTAACAACAGCTACTGTTGCCCAATGCTGTGGAATAGCAGTGTGATATAAAATGTCCTGTATGGAATACAGCTGGATAGAAAGGGAAGGTGGCTAGAGCAGAACATGGGCAGGGCCCGGGCTGAGCTGTATGTGACATCACATCTCTCGAGAGGTTTTGACTAGCGAGGGCACTGAAGCGCAACAATTTCCTGGTTTTGAATCTCTCCAGCTTGCCGTGCTTGGGTGCATCACAAATGGAGTGCTGTTTCCCACGGATGTTCTTCTCTGGCTCCGAACATTCAACAAGACCCTGCAGATCCTCATTCAGTGTGAGGCAGGCCAGCAGGTGCCCAAGGCCAACCAGTTTGTAGACATATGTGCAGAAGCGCTTCCATGCTAAACCCCTAATCTTGAGGAAATTCTCATTGGTGGCTGCGAAGCTGTGTGTTCTTTTCTTTCTTTTTAAAATGGGCGTGTAATGTACATCACAAGATCACACCGCACAAATAAGTCAGCTGGGGGAAATGTCCAAGCCATGGCACTGTAGCATCTGTGTTCCCCAGAACTTTAGTCCCAAACTGAACTACAATTCGGAGGCGTCAATGCAACATTGCACCATTGGCACAAAACCCATGACATCACATTACAGGCTGGAAGAGAACTCTTGGAAGACAGATGAGCTTTTTCCAAACTCTCTCCAAGAAAGCTTAGAAATTGTGGGTTGTAGCTAAGGTTGGTCATACTTAGAGTAGACCCATTGAAATGAATGGGATGGAAGTTCCACTGGGTTGATTCCAACCCAAGATGAGCGGAAGCCACCTAACTTCAACCATGTCAAGCCAGCTATGTCAGTGCAAGTTCAACCCTGTGAGTCTAGTATTTGATACTAAAACTGACCTGTTTTAATTGCATTGCAACCACCAGGCAGCATACTAGGAGGGGATAAAACTGCAGCTTCGCCAGCACAAACTTATGAAGTTGTCTAAAGGTGCAATCCTATGTATGTTTAGATAGAAAAAAGACCTACAACTCCCAGCATGCCCCAGCCAACATGGCCAATGGTCAGAGATCCTGGGAGTTGTAGTCCAAAACATCTGGAGGTTGGAAGAGGCTGATGAAACACATTGTTGTATGCTCTGCCTAGAAATAGCTCTCTCCATGGATCCCTTTTCCAAACACCTCTTACCTGAGCTCCTTGTAACTGGTGATGTTGAGGACTGACCCTGAAAACTTATCCCTGTACAGCATGCACTCCCCCACACAACTATGTGCCTCTTTAAATATGCAGCCACACATACCAAGATGAGTGTGCCATGCTTAAGGCTGCGACTGCATTTCATTTTGTCTTACTTCTGAATAAATGTGCAAAGGATCAGGCTTCACTCCAGGCAGACCCACATATAAAACATTGGTAAATAAAAATAAAGAAGATGATGATGATGAAAACAACATCTTCCCAGTTACTTCATCGCCATAATTTGCACAGAGCATCCACTGAATTGAGATGCAACGTTAGGGGCCAAGCCTCTAGTCAATGGGAGTACTGTCTGATTAAAAACTGCAGCTTTGGACTACAGCCAAGTTTTTACAGGTCAGATAACATAAGGGAATATTTCTGTCTGTACCACTTCCTGTATTCCCCATGAAGTATGTTGAGTCAAAACATAATGAATGCTGGTTACATTCTTCTCAAAACAATAGTCCCTATTTACCAAACAATATTCAACATATAGATGCAGGATTTTAAAATATCTGTTTAGGTTTCCTAAATAGTTTTGTACATTTTAAAATATACGCAATACTTGGACTAGTTATGCCATATCTAAAACATATACAGATAATATCCTATTTATTATCATTCTCTGAATGGGTGTCCCCTGCTCCTCAGACCAGCTTTAATGCAGAAAAGGCACATTTAAAATTCGGCTGGTGGAGAAAAAACTATTCACAATCATAGAATCATAGAATCATAGAATCATAGAATAGTAGGGTTGGAAGGGGCCTACAAGGCCATCGAGTCCAACCCCCTGCTCAATGCAGGAATCCAAGTCAGAGCATCCCTGACAAATGGCTGTCCAGCCTCGTCTTGAAGGCCTCCAGTGTGGGAGAGCCCACCACCTCCCCAGGTAATTGGTTCCATTGCCGTATTGCTCTGACACTCAGGAAGTTTTTCCTGATGTTCAGTCGGAATCTGGCTTCCTGTAACTTGAGCCCATTATTCCGTGTCCTGCACTCTGGGATGATCAAGAAGAGATCCTGGCCTTCTTCTCTGTGACAACCTTTCAAGTACTTGAAGAGCGCTATCATATCTCCCCTCAGTCTTCTCTTCTCAAGGCTAAACATGCCCAGTTCTTTCAGTCTCTCTTCATAGGGCTTTGTTTCCAGTCCCCTGATCATCTTTGTTGCCCTCCTTTGAACCCTCTCCAGCTTGTCTGCATCCTTCTTAAAGTGTGGTGCCCAGAACTGGACACAGTACTCCAGATGAGGCCTAACCAGTGCTGAGTAGAGGGGAACTAGTACTTCCCGGGATTTGGAAGCGATGCTTCTATGAATGCAGCCCAAAATAGCATTTGCCTTTTTTGCAGCCACATCACATTGTTGGCTCATATTCAGCTTGTGATCGACGACAATTCCAAGATCCTTCTCGCTCGTAGTGTGGTTGAGCCACGTATCCCCCATCTTGTAACTGTGCATTTGGTTTCTTTTTCCTAGGTGCAGAACTTGGCATTTGTCCCTATTAAATGCCATTCTGTTGTTTTCTGCCCAGCACTCCAGTCTATCCAGATCACTTTGAATTTTGTTTCTGTCTTCCAAAGTATTAGCTATCCCTCCCAATTTTGTGTCATCTGCAAATTTGATCAGCATTCCCTGCACCTCCTCCTCCAAGTCATTAATAAAAATATTGAAGAGCACTGGGCCCAGGACTGAGCCCTGAGGTACCCCACTCGTTACCTCTCCCCAGCTTGAGAAGGTCCCATTGATAAGCACTCTTTGAGTCCGATTCTGTAGCCAACTGTGGATCCACTGGATCGTTGTTTCATCTAGCCCACTTCGAGCTAGTTTGCTCATCAGGATATCATGGGGCACTTTGTCGAAAGCTTTGCTGAAGTCGAGGTATATGATGTCTACAGCATTCCCACGGTCTACAAGGGAGGTGACTTGATCAAAAAATGAGATCAGATTTGTCTGGCAGGACTTGTTTTTGACAAATCCATGTTGGCTTCGAGTAATCACTGCATTGTTGTCAAGGTGCTTCCAGATGGATTGCTTTATGATCTGCTCCAGAATTTTCCCAGGGATTGATGTCAGACTGACTGGTCTGTAGTTCCCAGGTTCCTCCTTTTTACCCTTTTTGAAGATAGGGACAACGTTAGCCCTCCTCCAGTCATCTGGCACTTCCCCGGTCCTCCATGATTTCTCAAAGAGAATAGACAGCGGTTCTGAGAGCTCTTCTGCCAGTTCCTTTATGACTCTAGGATGCAGTTCATCTGGCCCTGGAGATTTGAACTCATTCAAAGTAATGAGGTGTTCCTTGACCATATGCCTGTCGATCTCAAGCTGCAATCCTGCCCCTTCAGCCTGTACTTCGCCTTTGCCAGGGGGGTCATAGACCCTCTTTTGGGAGAAGACTGAGCCAAAGTAGGAATTGAGCACCTCTGCCTTTTCTTTGTCCTCTGTTATCATTTTGCCATCCTTATTTAATAGCTGAACAACCATTTCTTTCCTCTGCCTTTTACTATGCACGTAGCTGAAGAAAGCCTTTTTGTTGTTTTTAGCATCCCTCGCTAACCTCACCTCGTTCTCCGCTTTAGCCTTCCTGACGCCATCCCTGCAATTCTGTGCTACCTGCCTGTACTCTTCCTTTGTTACTTGGCCTTCTTTCCACTTCCTATATGTGTCCTTTTTTGTTTTCAGGTCATCCCTAAGCTTTTTGTGAAGCCACATTGGCTTCTTCTGTTGTCTTCCACCTTTTCTTCTTGTTGGAATTGTTTGTGATTGTGCCTTGAGAATTTCCTTTTTTAAAAGTTCCCACCCATCTTGGACTCCTTTTCTCGCTAGCATTGCTTGCCATGGGACCTTACTGATCATTGTTCTGAGTTTATTAAAATCAGCTTTCCTAAAATCCAGGGTACGCGTTTGAGTACACTCGGCTTTTGCTTCCCTTAGAACCAAGAACTCAAGTACAACATGGTCGCTTTCCCCCAGAGTTCCTGTAACTGCTACTTTATCCACTAAGTCATCTCTGTTGGTTAGGATCAAGTCAAGGATAGCCGATCCTCTAGTTCCTTCCTCTACTTTCTGTAGGAGGAAGTTATCCGCCACACAAGTCAGGAATTTCCTGGAGGGGCCATGTTTTGCAGAATTTGTCTCCCAACAAATATCGGGGAAATTGAAGTCCCCCATTACTACTACATCATGCTTCCTTAAAACATTGGCTATTTGCTTTTCAAAAGTTTCATCCTTGGCTTCTCCTTGATTGGGTGGCCGGTAGTAGACTCCGACCACCAGGTTCCTTTTATTCTTTGCTCCATTTATTTCAACCCAGATGCTCTCGATGGGGCTACCAAGCTCCTCCTCCTGTATTTCTGTGCAGAGATATGTATTTTTCACATACAGTGCAACCCCGCCTCCCTTTCTGTTCCTCCTGTTCTTTTTGAACAAGTTATATCCTTCAACTGCTGTATTCCAGTCATGAGAGTCATCCCACCAAGTCTCAGTTATACCTATCAAGTCATAATTTCCCTCCTGTATTAAGAGTTCAAGTTCGTTCTGTTTGTTTCCCATACTCTGGGCATTAGTATATAGACATCGAAGACCATGTGCTTCATAGTCTGGCTTTCTTCCTACATGTGTCTGAAGACTATTATTGGGCGCTATCAGCGCTGTTCTCTCCATTGCAGTGCATGCGCCTACGTCCATTGTTACCCCCAACATTACATCTCCCTTCCCCGTAGGATTCAGTTTAAAGCCCTCCTGATGAAGTTCTTCATGCTGTGGCCAAACACATTCTTCCCAGCCTTTGTGAGGTGCAACCCATCCCTAGCCAACAGCCCATCTTCCAGGAAGTATAGCCCGTGGTCCCAGAATCCAAATCTCTCTCGTCGGCACCACCTTCGTAGCCAGTCATTCACCCGGAGTATTTTTCGTTCCCTTTCTATCCCTCTTCTAACTACTGGAAGGATGGATGAGAAAACTATCTGGGCCCCAAAGTTCTTGAGTTTCCTTCCCAAAGCTTCAAAGTCTGACGTGATCTCTTCGTAGCTCCGCTTGGCGGTATCATTTGTTCCCACATCTATCTAGTGCAGGAAGATCAGGCTGTCTGGGCTTGCTATGTGTAGCAGAGACCTGGCTGGATGAAGGGAGAAGTATGAACCCCTCCCAGTTGTACCCGCTGGGGCGTAAGGCGCATCACCATTCAGGGCTTGAAAGGCAGGGAGGGGGAGTAGCTGTGGTCCATCAGGACTCCATCTAAAAACATAAGAAGAGCCCTGCTGGATCAGACCAAGGGTCCATCTAGTCCAGCATTCTGTTGGCCAACCAGCTGCCTGTGGAAAACCCACGAGTACAGCACCACCCTCCCACTCATGTTCTCCAGCAACCTGTATACATAGGCAGACTGCCTGTGATACTGGAGGTACCATATAGCCATTATGACTAGTAGCCATTGATAGCATTTCTTTGGTCCAGATACCCTAATTGACCGTCAGCCAGTTTTGAGTGTCTGTACCTGTCGTTGGGGGCTTGAGACAGGATTAGGATTCTGTTAGGGTACAACCCACCCCACTGCCCAACAATCTCCTTGCCAGAGCCGGTAGGGATGGTCTTGGGGGATTTTTTTTTTGTCTTGGGGAACTTTGGCATCCTCACCAAGTCTGCCTTATCTAGAGCAACTCAGGATTTTCATGGCCACCATGGCAGCTATGGGCCTATGCCTATCCCAAATTTAATCTGGCCCAAGACATAAAGCAGGACATTTTCTGGACCTGTGTGTTTTTTGTTTTTAAATACTGGAGCAGGGGAAAGTGATCTGTGGGTGAGAGAATGGAGGATAACTCCTCTGTCTGTCTGTCTGTCTGTCTGTCTACCTACTTACCTATCATGGACAGATCAATCAATCAATCATTTATAGTTACGGTCAATGACCAGCATAGCAAATAAAAACACATAAAACACATAAAATTACACATAGAATACATAAGAGAAAATAAGAGAAAAACATAAGATGAGAGAAAATGGGGAGAGAAATAGGATAATATTATACAGTTTGTGGTCATATTTCAGTCTCCCAAGGAGGGTTACAGAATCTCTGAGGTCAGTTCTTGGTGATTTTTGCATGCTGCAGCACAGAATTTGGTAACGTTAAGAGTGGTGGCTGCATTTAGTAAATATGTTAATACAGTCTACGACCAGCTCATATATATAAACAATCTAACAATAGACAGATCACTCTCTGGTCAGGTTTAGACTACATGCTGCCTCTGCAAGGGTAGTGGCCCAGTTCTGATAGGCTGCTGCCAGAGACTTATGGTTCCAGACTGTGGTGCAGCTAGATGATTTTAGACTCTGGACTCAATAGTCGGGGGGGGGGGGGGCTTTAGATAGCGTATTATTTCAGTTGTGAAGTGCACAACTGATATTTCACTTCCAACCTCCTTCTGCTGCCATTCTATGAATTAAAACTGCTTCTACATTCACATCACTCCAGCGCTGAAGGAGTTGCACTGGCTACCAGTTGTTTTCCGGGCCAAATTCAAGGTGTTAGTTTTGACCTTTAAAACCCTATATGGTTCTGGGCCAGCCTACCTCAAGGACCACCTCCAGCAACACCAGACAGGCCACTCAAGAAGATCAGACTCTCGGATGGCCTTCTCTCTGTCCCATCAGCTAGGCTGGTGAGGATGAGGGAGAGGGCCTTCACTGTGGTGGCCCCCACTCTGTGGAACTCCCTCCTTAGGGAACTCTGCCATGCCCCCTCTTTAATGAGCTTCCGCCACGCATTAAAAATGTGGTTGTTCAGGCAGGCATTTGGGGTGGGTTAGGGTATTTTTAGATGGTGTTTTAATGTGTGATTTTTACTGTTTTAAATTGTATCGTTGTACATCGCCCAGAGTGGCCGGGTGACCGGCCAGATGGGCAATTAAGAAATTTAATAAAAGAAAAGAAATAAATAAAATTCCTGATACATTAGAACAACGACAACAAAATTCTTTGCCAGCCTTGATTTAAAAAAACAACATCATTCTGAGCATGTGCAGTTTTCCATTTTAAACTCACATAAATCATAGCACCATCATGACTACAGGAATCAAATGGAGTTTGCTTCTGCACCTGCTGCTCTCTGGGTGGTCATTTTTTGGGGAGGGGGGTGGACTTTGGCTCCCAGGTCCAGCTCTAGCTGCCTCACTGGGTCCACATGGTCTCCTGATGCCACTGGGGGATTTTCCAGCAGATTTGGTCAGCAGCTCTGCTGAGGCTCAAGCCAGTTCCTGGAATCAGGAGGTAGCTCAGGCTCAAATCATAGAGGTATGTATTTCAGCTCGGTGGTATTCTGCAGAGCTGAGGACTAGGGATGGTGGAGAAATCCTCCACGGACCCCAGTGAGGCTGGATTCGAAAGAATCCGGGCCCCCGGAGTCCGTGGAGGATCAGAAGACTTACCTCCACCTCCTGGAGAAATCCTCGCCAGCCAGATCCTCCCCATCGGCCAGCTCAGGAGTGCCAGCGATACGGCCGCCATTGCCATATTGCTGGCTGGGCAGATTGACTGCATTTACCTTAAACTGAGGCCTTTACGGCTGCAAATGGTGTCCTGGATGCCATTTGCGCCTGTGCTTTTAATTAACGTGTTAGGCTACGCAAATATCTGTGTATCACGTAAAAGCAAGGACGCAGGGACGTTGCTGCATTTACCTTAAACTAAGGCCTTTACGGCTGCAAATGGCATCCCGGACGCCATTTGTGGCTGCAGTCAATCCGCTCAGCCAGCGATACGGCAATGGCGGCCGTATCGCTGGCACTTCGGAGCCGGCTGGCGGCTCCGTGGACTCACCGCGGAGCGGAGCCGGCCAACGAGGATTCCGGGGGAGAGGGATGGATCGCCTCCTCCCGCCTGCGGACCCCCCCACGGACCCCAGGTAAGGGGATCCATACATCCCTACTGAGGACACTGAGACAACAAGGTCAATGAATAGAGTGCAGATGGCAGAAATATCAGAATGAACTTGATCAAACACAGGTTATAGCCCATGACCGAAAAACGGTATATTTCTCCACCACTATTACATCTTCTGTGCCAGTTATATTGGCAGCCTATTTGTTTTCAGATCCAATTTAAAGTGATGGCATTAATCTTTAAAGCCTTACATGGATTGCCCAAACCCATATAAACCTGCCTGACCCTTAAGAGCATCTGAGGCTCTGCTATCTGGTCTACCAGTGAGAGCTGTCAGGTTGGCGAGTGTCAGGGACATGGCCTTTTCTGTGGTGGCCTTGAATCTCTGGAATACCCTCTTCAGGGAGATACGTACAGCTATATCTCTTTTAGGAGATCCTTAAAGACTTTTTTAAAATTCCATTCTGCGTTTGGATAATTTTTATGAGTTGAGTTATACTAAATGTATTTATTTGTTATTTTAATAATTTGGAATTTTGATATTGTACAAGGTGTGAGGTTGTAAGCTGCCTTGTGAGGGTAGATCCCTGAAAGGCAGGATAGAAATCTATAAAACAAAATCTCTCTATTAGAATCAACTACTTTTCACAATGCAGCATATAATCTTTTGAGGTATACAGAACTCTTCCTCCAAATGATGTTCAATCATCAGAGGAGGTGCTTCTGAGTCAGGGAATGGTATTAAGCCCTTTCCACCTTCCGTGTGAAAATATTATGGAAATAGGTCCTGTAGATTTAATTCTAAAATTGCATTTCTGAAGGGAATTCCTCCATTGCTTTGTTATTCCACCCAGAGGTCTCTTAATACAAGACATATACAAGTCTGGAGGAGCGTCTGCCATTGTTGTTTTGGCTGAAATTAGCTGCAGACTACGTGACGGGTAGAGTTTTGAGCAGTAATGGATGATGTATGAGCAAAAGCAAAAGGACATGAGGGAGCACAAAAGCACCACCCCTCCAATACACATTGGAACAATTTATAGGCACTGCCTGTAGGACTTTTAGCCTGAGGGGCAAATCCCATTTCAGAGAAGCTTTCTGGGACTGTGTTGCAGTGGTGGGCAGGCCCAAAGGCAAAAGGGTTTTTTTAAAAAAAAATACCAGAACCTTTTCACTTAAAGGTCTTGCTGCCAAGCCTTAGGAGAGGCATTTCAACCTTTAAGAAAAGGGGGAAAATGCACAAAAGCCAGGAAACCACCAAAAGATTGGTGGTTGGGGGAGAGGGGCGTGGCCCTTTGGGATACTCCAGAGGGCTGGGTTGGCACCCCAGGTGGGCTAATCTGGCCTATGGGCCTGACTTCTGCACTCTTTCTGTAGGGGAGAGGCCATAGCTCACAAAACCTGGGACTTTCCGCACACGCTTTGCATACAGAAGGTCTCAGGTTCAATCCCTGGCATCTCCAGGTGGGGCTGGAAAAGCTCTTGCTTGGAACCCTGGAGAGCCACTGCTGCCAGTCAGTTTTGACAATGCTGGGCTCGATGGACAGAGTGCTGACTCAGTACAAGGCAGCTTCCTACGTTCCTAGGTTTTCAAACTTATTTTCACAATTGAAAAAACTATAAAATTACTTTTAAAAGATAGAGAAAAAAGAGGCACTCTCAGGAAACTAAATTCTGAATCAGATCTCTGATGTTTGTGGGAATACCAAATAAACATATTCTCAGGAGACCAATAATTCAGCACACAAGGGATGTGGACTATACAAACCTAAAGATTTGTCAAAGGATGACAAAATGTGAACTTTACTTTTGGACTACAAACGCTCTGTTCTTTTAGGTGCTCGTGCTCTACACTCAAGCAAGATTAATTTAAAAGTGACAGAGATCTGTATGCAGGTTCATCAGTGAAGGCAGATGAACTGAGAATGGGTAGAGCTACCATACAGACCCACAGTGTTGAGAACTGAGTGGGCAGTTCCTACGGTGGTTGAGGAATATTAGGGGGAGGGGAGGAGGAAAGGGGCAATTTAAGTAATTATCTGCATTCTGTCTTTCTGTCTGTAAGGAGAAATGCAAAAGGAATGTGGGTCCTGATTCAGCCGTGAACCACAGAAGGCTTGTTACTGTAACCACATGTAGACCCATTGACTTAGTCTGATTATTCACCTGCTTGAAGGCTGTTACAAGCTCAATCATGTTCCTAAAGCAAAACCACAGACATTCGTGTTTGGCTGCTGAAGTGAGCCTGCGGTTTTGACTAAGGAAGAGGAGGAGGAGTTTCCATGGAGGGATCAAATCATGGTATCCCAATGGGGACAACTTAATGCAGTGGAATATTCACTTTCTTTTCAGGACCTCACGCAGGAGTGAAGTTTACACAGAAATCCCACATCTTAGATCATCGCGTAGGGATCTGGAGTCTCTCTTTCAAAACACAGGCGATGCAATCATGCTTTCACTGTAATAATGGCAGGAGATGAACTATGCCATCTATCATTTTCATAGCGACACATTCCCAGCACATTTCTTAGCAACACTTAGCAAGCTAACAAATGGGACAGCCTTCAAGATGCATTTCCCTTGCTATGGCCAGTGAGAACCAGTGGATGTATTTTATGCAACTGCATAGATTCCTAGAGAGTTCTGAGAGAAAGTGAATGTATAGAGGCCGATTTTGCCGCCTTGGTTTCTCTTCCTTAGGCATAGGGGTGGGCATAAGGCCGATCAAGATGGGATCTCCTAGTGGATCTCTAGGTGATGATTTACAGAAGATCAGCAAGGGTTTCTGACCCCCAGCTGTTTAACAATCCCCTCAACAAAATGTCTCCCCCGCCCTGCTGAATTAGACAGCTGAAATGACATTGGGGGTAACCAGAAATGGATGTTTGTGTAGAACAGAGGTGCAGAACCTCTTCCAGCCTGAGGGCTGAAACCCATTTTGGAGAAGTTTGAGGGGGGCACTTTCCAATGGTGGGCAAGGCTGAAGGCAAAAGAAGTAGGGGCAGAACCACCAAAACCCCCAGCATATTGTAGCTTCAGGTTCTTACTGCCAGGAACTAAGCATTTCAACCTTTCAGAAGGTGGGTGGGGTGGCACAAAAGCCTGGAAACAACCAAATGATTGGCGGTTGGGGGAAAGGGGGTGTGGCCATCTGGGGAACCCCAGAGAGCCAGATTGGGACCCCAGGAGGGGCAGATCTGGCCTCTGTGCCTGTGGTTCTGCAGCCGTGCTGTAGGAGGACTGTGGGCTCCTTTTCAGTTCTGGTACAACACATTCCTGAGCTCAGCATCCTTTAATTCTAAGTAAAGACGCCTTTTGCACCCGAGTCCAGTTGGTAGATCTCAGGTTTCTGCTTAAAAACTCAGTAGATCCCACTAACCGGCTTACCCCTGCTTTAGTATACTTGGCCCACGTTTCGGTTTCCCACTAAAGTGCTCCTTAACTCTCCAGTGGATGGGAAGTCTTGAAGTTGCAGTGTGGAGTTTAGATTCCTGTAGAAAAGGCAGAGACTGATATGGTTTCCTTGTGATATTTGTTTTATCGACACATATACAAGCAGAGCTTGTTGGAAGGCCTGTGGACGGCCTGTAGCTCAGGGGTAGAGCAGAGGCTTTGCATTAGGGATGGGCAGATTCCCTATCTTCTGGTCTGTGGGGAATCTGCCCGCAGGGGGGAGGTGATTCGTTCCCCCCCCCCCCCGGAGTCCTCTTTGGCCTGCTCCACTCTGCGGCGATTCCGCAGAGCCACCGGCCAGCTCCGAAGCGCCAGCGATACGGCTGCCATGCCGTATCGCTGGCTGAAGGGGACTTGTCTGTGGATGCAAATGGTGTCCAGGATGCCATTTGTGGCCATAAATGCCTTAGTTGAAGCTAAATGCAGCCATTTACGGCTGCATTTAGCTTAAACTAAGGCCTTTACGGCCGCAAATGGAGTCCTGGATGCCATTTGCGGCTGCAGTCAGTCCCTTCAGCCAGTGATACGGCATGGCGGCCGTATCGCTGGCGCTTCGGAGCTGGAGGATCCGGCCAAAGAGGATTCCGCAGAGAGGTGGAGGTAAGTGTTCCATTCCACAACGGACTCCGGGGGGGCAGATTCTTTAGAATCCATTCTCATTTGAGTCCATGGCAGAATTCTCCGCCTTCCCTAATATTCATGAAACAAACCTGCCTTCTGCAAGCTGGTGCCCTCTGGATCAGTGGAGACTGGTGGCTCTGATTTCGCTGGGGTTGTGAATCCATTCTGGGTTTCAGTCAGAACCAGCCAGAGGTCTACAAGCCCTAACTAAGGTGCCAAACCCTATCTCCCAAATGGGTTCAGCACCTTGGAGAGCTCCTTTAGAGTTCTGGCTGGTTCTGACTGAAACCCAGAATGGATTTGCAGCCCCACCGAAATTGGAGGCACCAGCCTCCACTGCTTTAGATGTTTTGGACTTCAGCTCCCCTCAGTCCCAGCCAGCCTTGCCAATGGTCAGGAATCCTGGGAGTTGTGGTCCAAAACATCTGGAGGGCACCAGCTTGGGGAAGGCAAGGCTGGAGTGGGCTAGATGGACAAATATGTTTTGTCCATATGTTTTGTATATGACCTGGTAGGGCAGCTTCATATGTAATCCTAAAAAATACTTAGCAAAAGCACTGACCCTATATTAGATTCCCCAAACCAACAGCATAGACCCACCCCCTGCAGCCCTCCAAGCTTCTTCCATCCAGATACCTGCAGCTTAAAAACTCCCGCCCATTCCTCTCTCCCAGTTCAACCTTGCTACAGACCATTTCCCTGCCTGCCCCAGCCCTCCCTGCCCATATCTAGGGGATCTCTACACCAGCCTAAAATCCTGCATTTAAAATGGGGCTTTCTGCTTCCATTTTAAATGCAGGATCACCACTGACTCCCTTTACATGCGCTTCCTTTCCCCCCTCCCCTTTCCCCTCCTTCTCCCCGTATCTGAGTCTTCCGTTATCTTTCATTGATCTCACTCCTCGTCTTGCTGCTTTTCCTCTTTTCATGGAGGGAACTCAAATGGAACACAAGGGGGTAATTTCATAGCTCCTTATCTGCGATCTATTTAAAAACGGAACAAAGGGCATTTAGTGCAGGAGACACCTTGAATGATCATGGCATCATGTAAAGAGCACGCAAACTTCCGTGAAGGAGCAATCTCAATCGCAGGATAAAAGCTCAGTGTGAAGGAGCCCTAGTGGGTGTCACTCTCCAAAGGCTGAGAAGAACGTTCAGAATGTTAAGGAAAACAGCCAAGGTCATTAAGGGTCATTACCATTCTTTTGGCATGTTCCCTACAACTCATCAGTTACCAGTGATAGGCCCATTCAGTAAGGATGTCCAAGTGTCCACTTTGACAGAGGACTGTCCTCTATTAGAATGGGTCCTGTATTTGAAGGGCTGTCCTGTGTAATTCCAGTTTAAAGATAAGGAACCCTAAGACCTGTTGCCCATCAGCAGTGAGCACCTGGACAGCAGGCTGAACAAAAAGACACACAGGCCACCTGGTCACAGTCTTCTACAGTATGGTGAAATGTACTGTATTTCTATTTAAATTACAATAATTATTTCTAAATGTCCTATACATATAAATAAGCATATACAATGTTATGTAAATTCATGTCCTCTTCTATCCTCTCTTTTGGTGATGCATTTCCTCATTTTTGGCTATTCATAAGTGGCCACCCTACATACTCACAACAACAATGGCCTTTTTCTTCCAAACTGGGTGTCCCACTTTCCCTAAGTTCCAGGTGACTTTTAAGGCAACCAGAGTATCCACCTAGAGACCTCCACAGATGGCAAGCAGAAAGGATTTGGGGACTTGGAGTAGCAAAGACTGGATTCAAAACCCTGCTCAGACAGGAAGCTCACAGGCTGACCTTGTCCTTGCAGCAGCCATTTTCTCTCAGCCTAAACTTAATAGGAGAGTAAACTGTCCCTTTAAAAAGAGGGCACATAACTTGTCCAGCCAGTCCTAACCTGGGATGTACGAAAGTCACTTACCTTTTCGAAGGGTGACATTAACGGTGCGGGGGAGGCGCTCCGTCCCTCCCCCCGAAATTCTCTCCGGCCGGCTCCACTCCACAGCGATTCCACGGAGCAGCCGGCCGGGGCAGCCCGCAGCCAAACATCTGGCCGCTGGGAAGCCTGCAGGGACGCAAATGGCGGCTGCCGCAGCCACTGCCATTTGCATCCCTGTATTTTGCCATGATAGGCTATGTAAATATTTACGTAGTCTACCATGGCAAAAAAACCCAAACAAACAGCGAACACAAATGGTGGCTACGGCGGCCGCCATTTGCGCTCCTCTCTTTTGCTGTAATAGCCTACGTAAATATTTATGTAGGCTATCATGTCCAAAAAAAAAAGGGAATGCAAATGGCGGCCGCTGTAGCAGCCGCCATTTGCGTTCCCTTTTTTTTGCCATGATGGGCTACGTAAATACTTACGCAGCCTATCATGGCTTCCGCAGGGACGCAAATGGCACCCCTGCGTTAGCTGTGATAGGCTACTTAAGTATTTACGTAACCTATCACGGCTATAGTGATGAAGCGAATGGCGGTCACGGACATGGCCACCACTCGCAAAACAGCGCGAACGGCAGCAGGTAAGTGTCCTGTTTCGCGTGCCTTTTGCGGGGCGGGGGGGCTTCGTTCCGCCAAGGATTTCAGGGGGCCGAATGCACTGGCAATCAGCCTCATCAAGATCCGTGGCAGAATTCTCTGACATCCCTATGCAGGGGAAGGCTTGGCTGGTTTTCAGCAGAAAGACTTGGAATAAATTAAAACCAGTTTAATTTTAATTTGAAGGCCGCCTCCAATTTAATCAATACGAGCTAAGCAGAACATAATGTATAGTACTTTACAGAGTCATTAAGAGGATAAAACAGGAAAGCACTTGGGTATATTACTCACTTTAAGTTTTTTTTTTTAATCCACACACATACACACACACACACACACAGAGTGAGAGAGAGAGACAAGCTGGAGAATATGCATTTTAAAATCAGTTCCTTGGAGAAACAGTGGGATATAAATGTCCTCAATCAATACAGCAACATCCCGAACATGCTTCAGGTAAACAGAACACTCAGCTACAGTATTTAAGCTTCTTTAATGATTTTGACAGCTTTACTATGTGTCCTTCACCCAGCACTCTAATTTCTATGTTATCCTACATTTTCAGTCTCGACCTTTTCCAGAATCCATATGCCTCAGAATTACATCCAACCATTCCCACATTGCAAAGGTGCATATCTGCAACCATTTTCTGTTTCTTTCCCAAGATTCAAGAAAGGAAATTTGACACTGGAAGCCAGTACCCAATTATTACTTCCCTGGGTTCAGTTCCCCATCCCACCATGGTGGTCTTTAACAACCAGGAGGTTTGACTGTTGTCCTTTAGAGTCTCTAGGTTTCTTTCTTTAAACTCTTTAGGTGTATGGATGCCTGGCTTGTATTTATAGCCAGACATAAGAAGAACCAAGCTGGATCAGACCAAATGCTAACAAGTCCAGCAGCATTCTGTTCCCAGAGCAGCCAGCCAGATGGCTGTGGGAAGCCCACAACCAGGACAGGAGGGTAATAGCACCTTCCCACTCATGTTCCCCAGGAACTGGTACTGAAAGACATATTGCCTCTGATACTAGAGATATCATCATCTAAATTATGCTCAAAGCAGCTCACAAGAGTAAACATCAATACATAGATACCACAAAAACAGAGAATTATAAATATATCAGATGCATTTCACATTATATCCCTATTACAACTGCACATAGGTATTACAATTAAAATTCTCCTAAATATATCAAAACACATTTCATAAATAATTGTTATCAGAAACATATTCACATCTACCTAACAAACCCTTCACTAATGAATCCAAAGCACTAGGAGAACAATAGCAAATACACCACAATCAAAATGTTACAGTTTAAACCAGGCGCATGAGCTCCTGCCACCCCTGCTGCCCCCACACAGCCGAATTTAGCAGTGGGAGGGGGAAATTGGTAATTTTAGCAGTGCAGAGAATGAAAAGGTAAAATTTAGCTTGTTCTCAAGCTAAATTTGACCCTTTTAGTGCACCATTGTGGCAAACTATCATTTTCCCCCCCCCGGTGTCCCACATTTCCCCCCCCCGTTTCCCCCCACCTTTCCCTGGTGCCCCTGCCCTAAAGGGGCCAGACTCAGACTAGATCCAAGAGTAGTAGGATGGCTACTAACTGCTCTGAATTGCTCAACCCAGAATTGAAGAACATTTTAAAGACAATATAGTCGAGTTTCTGGAAAAGTATCAAAAGGCATTCCATGTTTAGTGATGCTTTGCCTGCGCACCTGTGCTTATTTTCTGGGGCCTATAAAATGGTGCAGATGTGCTGAACAGAAATGTGTGCTGAGTGGTCAAGAAAATCCACCAGTTGTTATCTCAGAGACCTGAGCGAGGGATATCCCTATAATTAGAATGTGCCAGCGATACTGTTTCATGGAAAATAACAGAGAAAACAAGATGTTGTCCAATGGAAAGGCTGGCTACATTTTCTGAACATGTAACTCTATTGAGCTTGATTTTCAGGACTCATTAAGCATAATACAACCAGCCAATTATATATTTAAACTATATCAGATTTGAATGTTTCATTTGTTGTCTGCTTAGATGTAGTTATTTAGCCAATTTTATGGATATGGATCTCAGATTGGCCCCAAACCTCTAATAGGCAGCCTTGCTTGCTGCAAATTTTTTGGATAGCATCATAAATTGCATGTATAATCAGCTTCTGACTTTAGACAGTATTTATTTCAGTTTTTTCTTGAGAATGGGAATAGCAGCAGAGATCTATCCCTTATTTTCCTAAACTGTGACAAATCCATCGTGGTTCAAGTTCTCAGCTGAGTGACAGTCTATGGATGCCCCCCTGCCCCCAATAGAGACATTCAAGAAGGATCTATCAAGCAAATAACTGAATCTCAGTGTTTACTACATAATGTAGTGACTTTGATGGTAAATCACCACAAATAGTTCTCAAACCATTCAGATGGCATTACCTTATTTTCCTGTTAGCAGTGGTTTCAGCAATTCTGATGTCATCCATTTTCTTGCCATGTGTCTCTGATTAAGTACATTACTGGTTTATTTACTACAAAGATGTAGTTGAGTCTATCCTCTGCCCAGCACTGCCAGTCTCCAATGTCTGAACAAAATGTAGATCTATGTTTGGTTTTTAAAATCATGGGATTTGTAAAACAAATGTATTTATATATGGAGACCTCTTGGCAAAAGTCTGGATGGAAAGTAGGAACTCCAGCCTTTTCCACCTATAGCAGCCTTTTCCACCTAGTTCTGTCCCCAGGCTTTGTCTCAGGTTTCCTCCAAGCCCTATATCCCTCTCCTTCTGCCTTGGTGGGACACTGCTAATTCAGTTCCCCTAGGATCAGCTGCACTACCTCCCAAATTCTTGTTCCCTGTCTTTGGGGATCTCTACACCTCAAGTTTATTGTGCATTCATGGTTGCTCACTCACTGAATTGTGCGGGTCCATTACATGACATCGTCGTTGTCCAGTCATTATTCCACTATTTCCTCCCACCTATCCTGTGTTTTCCTCAAACGGAAAAAATGACGTATTTTTCCAGATATGTGCAAATGGAGCACCACGTCCTCCCCGTGTATTTCTCCCCTAGCGTGAATGAAGTGCTGAGTGTGGTTGTTGGAGGCGTGGTCATGATGTTGAAGGTGGTGACGATGGTCTGATGGGTGTTTGGCCTTCCCGCTCCTGCGCCATTTTGCCTCCTCGCCATTTTCAGCCTGCCTGTTCAAAACAGAGTGGCAGAGCAGCAGAACGGCAGAGTGGCAGAGCGGCAGCAGGGGGGGCGGCAGAGCGGAGGATCAGCAGAGGGGCTGAGCGCAGGGACTGGCCAAAAGCATGGAAGAGGGAGGCGGGGCCTGGGGAGATTGGTGGGGGGCTGTCCGCGTGTCAGTCTCCATCCACCAGTAATGTGCAAGAGGAGGGAAAGGGGCAGGAACCCAGGAGCAAGTATCGCTGAACCCGGAGCGTGTGTAATGCCTCTTCACGGAAACATAACGCTATGGGAATGGCCATCTACAGAGAAGGAAGCGCGTGTAAAGGGAATCAGTTGTGATCCTGCATTTAAAACAGAAGTGGAAAGACCCGTTTTAAATGCAGGATTTGGGGCTAGTGTAGAAATGCCCTGTCTCTAACCCACTTGCAGTATCTAGTCTACCTACCACCCCTGGTCTTTAGGTCCAATGCAAAAATAGAGATGCATGTAGTACGATGCGTCTACAGGAATTTTGGGTCAGTAAAGCTGCTAAGTGGTATGCGACTGAAATTTGCTTGCATAGCACATGCCAATACCACACCTGAGCATTTTCTTTGGGTGTGTATGCTTTCTTGCTTAGAGTCACATTCCATGATATTTAGATGGAATTGTCCTCAGAGCTCTTGTGCTTGTAATCGCAGTGATTAATGCACCAAGAATATCAGTGTACAGCAACTGCTGTGGAAGTGCCTGTATTTTTATTTACATGTGGTCCTTCAGTCATTAGACAGTTTTATACTGCAAGGCCTCAGGGTCAGGGTCTCCATTCATAGGAAAGACAGCTTTACATTTGGAATTTTCAACTTTTTTAGATCAAAGACCAATCTTTTATCCCAGATTGCAACACAGGACCCACATTATTATTAATTATTATTATTAATAATAATAATATTGGTGGTAAAGGTTAAAGAAATTTTCAGTATTGTGTTATTCTTTGGATACGTTTAATCTCTGGTAACTCTGACAAAAGAATACATAAGTGAAAATTAGTGGTTGTATCTGAAATGAGAATAAAGCAAGTTGGTTAATGTATTGCAGTTTTACATGTATTACTTCTTTTTATACATAAAGTAGTTATTATCGAAATATATAAATAAAGGCCATCTGTCTGTCACCCTCTTCCTCAAAATGTATACCTTTTTGTTCTTTCTTTCTTTCTTTTCCCCCTGCATATGCTGTTTTTTCTCCTTCTCAATTTGGGGCGGCTAGGTGCCAAAGATGGCTGAGCTCCTTCGCATCTCTCTCCTACTTAAAAAGAAACACAAACAAAATAATAATAAAACAGTGATGGTGCCACTGTTGTGGGTTCCAACTGCTTGTTTGACGACCAGTTCTTTATATCATATAAGAGCAGGTTCCCTTTCTCGGCACTGAAGCCTCATCTCCTTAAATCAACAGCTTCAGAGGTATCTGAAAAGTATCAGCTGTCTGATGGCAAGTATAAACAGGAGACACATTGCATTCCATAACCCCTGGAAAGTACCAAGCTCTCAAAGAGTTTTTTCCTGGGTTCCATGGCTTCAGGGCCTTTTTATTAAGCCACTTAAGTTTAAAAAAAAAATGTTTCAGATCATAAGCCAACTCCTAGGTCAGCATACCAGGCCTGTTCCCTCTGTTTGCACCCTCGTCTAAAGAAACTTCTCTTCCTTTCCACTTTATTACCCTCTCTCAGGTCAGCTGATGAGAGAAGTGAAACCTCCTTTTTTGAGACAACCAGCGACGCCTGGTGAATTACTTTCTCTGTTCCACACCGCATTTTTGAGTCAGACTGTGGTGAAGGCATGAGAGCTGACTAGAACGCTGTATTGTGAAAGGGCTGGAGACATCTTGGTCTCCCATCTCCCAAGGCACGGGAAGCCATCTTTATGGCTGCTTTTTCCATAGCAGTGGAGGCTGGTGGCTCCAATGTCAGGGGGGCAGTGAATCTGCCCTGGGTTTCAGTCAGAACCAGTCAGAGCTATAAAGGGGCTATTGCCCCACTGACATTGGAGCCACCAGCCTCCACTGTTCCATAGTGTATGTCAATTTATTCACAAGATCAAATTTCACACACAGGTCTCTACAAGAACAACAAAGAGTCTTGTGGCTAGGGATGTACAAATCAGCAAAACTCTAGCTGGTCAAGCGCTCAGAATTCCACCTGGGAGCTTGTTCCGACTTGTGTCCATGTCAGATTGAGAGCTTTTTTTGTTTTGGCATGAAAATGCGTGCATATTTTTGTGTGTCTTTCCCCAAATGTACTCATCAATTGTGTCCACTATTGCATTTTTGCTCAGACTTTGACTGCAGATTCCATTCAGGTCCACATTCAGTTCTGGGACATGTGAACTGGATAAAAACTGGTCCAACATGAACTGAAATTGATTTCGCGTGGATCCCTATTGTGATACTTTAAAGACTGACAGAGCAACCCTGGGTGGGGTAAGACGAGGTGAATCTACCATGTCATCTCCAGCTCTGTGGACTTGTGCTGGTCAGGGCAGAAGGGGTGTGTGTGTGTGTGTGTGTGTGTGAAAGAGAGAGAGAGAGAGAGGGCGAGGGCGGGCGGGGGCAGTTTCACTGGAATTTTTAGCCTGGTGGAACTTCGTATTTTGTCATAAAATTTTATTTTATTTCACAATAAAGTTAACAAAATAAAGGCAAGAAGAAGAAATGTAATAATAAATCAAGATCACTAAAGAAACAAAGGAATTCACGAATTATAAATCTTCATCTATAACCAATATGCTTATAGAACATCTACCCTAAAATGGCCTAAGTAGCTGCTCGATATCTAATGAAATAGTAAAATTACCATTTATACAGCATATAAAAGGAGCGTGTGTGAGTGTGTGTTATTTTGTGTGGGTAGTAGAGAACATACAGGCATTTGTACTTGGTTGGAATTTGATTGAAGGTTTGAAGGGCTTCGGGGCCGCGGTGGCATAGTGGTTAAGACGCTGAACTGCAGACTGGAAGGTCGGCAGGTCAGCAGTTCGAGACCCAAGTGCTATAAAGCTCAATCTGAAATCCAGTTTTTTGCGTTACCCACTATCCAGGACAATCACAGGCTGAACATGAGTCAGTAGTGCAATGCAGCTGCAAAAAAGGCAAATGTGATTTTTGGATTGCATTAGTAGAACCATAATTTCCAAGTCACAAAAAGTAGTCACTCCACTTTATTCTGCAGTAGTTAGACCTCAGCTGGAGTACTGTGTCCAGTTCTGGGCACTGCACTTTAAGAAGGGGGTAAGGCAAGCAACCTGGTGCCTTCGACCTGTTTTGGTCTAAAATTCCCATCATCCCCAGCCAGCATCACCAATGGACAGGGATTGTGGGAGATGTCATCCAAATCAGCTGGAGGACACCAGGTTGCCTACTCTTGCTATAGACAAACTGGAACGGGTTCGGAGGAAGGCAACAAAGATGGCCAGGGGTACAGAAAACAAGTCCTATGGGGAAGATTGAAAGAACTGGATGTGTTTAGCCTGGAAAAGAGAAGATTGAGGGGGGATGTAACAACACTCTCTAAAAACCTGAAGGGTCATCAGGTAGAAGAGGACAAAGGCTTGCTCTTTGGTGCCCCCGAGGGCAGGGCGCGATCTAGTGGGCTTAAGTCACAGGAGGTTAGATTGTAGTTGAACTTCTTGACGGTAAGCGCAGTTGGACAAGGGAACCAATTACCTAGAGGAGAGGTCTTCAAGCAGAGGTTGGACAGCCATCTGTTGGGGATGCTCTAGCTCTGCATTACCTGCATGGAATAGGGGGTTGGAGTAGATGGCCTACATGGCCCCCTCCAACCCTATGCTTCTGTGACATCTAAAACTAGGAAAAGCATGACTGAGGACAGTGTAAAGTGACACATCAATGGAATAGGACAACAAAGTAGTGTGCGTTTCTGTGGTGGCAGTTGTGGAAAGTATCACACATCTGGGCAGTGGAATGCATAGAGATTCAGAGCATATCAGCACATTTAATACATTTCCCTCCTACTTGCGGAATGCCCGAAGTTTGATTTCAGTGTCTGTCATTCTGTGCAAGCCAATCTCTTGCAATAAAAATGCAACAACGTTCTAGACAATGGTTTATGTAGGATCCTAGTATCATGTTCAGTCTGCTATTTTATGAGGTTATAAAACATTAGACTTTTATCTATTGCCATTTCCCTGTGTTCTCTGGAATGTTAACTTAAATTTTATTGGACGATTGTAACTCTCCCATGAGTACCATCATCCACCACTAGCACTAGCCATTCTAACACTGATGAGTGAGTGGTTTTCTGTGGATGCATCTTCAACATTCTAGTGCCAGCAAGCACTGGAGGGTTCAGAAAGGTGAAAGAGTCATCTAATAAGGAGATGTTGGTCATCAATCCATAGTATCCTTCTCATTGTTTCTCAATCCCCAGCCCCCACAGCTGGTCCTCACTTGGCCTCCCCATATTTCAGATGCATAGACAGCAAACCTTGACCAGCCCATTCAGGACTGGACTACAAATCTCAAGCAGCTTCACAGAAATGGAAATGGGGAGAAATTTGTTTGGCTTGCACTTTAATATAAAGTTACCTAATTTCACACTTCTGAGCCAGCATGTGAACTGAAACTCAGTTATCCTCTGAAAGTCACACTTCTCCAATTTTTGCAATAGATTTCTCCAATTAAAAAACACACACACATACAAAAATTCTCATGTTAGGAGAAAGTGCACACAATACTGCATATATTAGTGAAAATAATGTTCAGCAATGCATTATATTAGGAAAAATGCTTGAAAAAATATGTGTAGTAGGCAAAAGGCCAGGTTATCTGAAGGATTGCCTCTTCTCATATGTACCTGCCCGGACCCTAAGAACATCTTCAAAGGTCCTTCTCCAGGAGCCCCTGCCAAAGGAAGTGAAGCTGGCAGCTACCAGGAAGAAGGCCTTTTCTGCTGTGGCACCCCGGCTCTGGAATGAGCTGCATAGAGAGGTTCACCTGGCACCTACATTGTACTCCTTTTGGTGCCAGGTGAAGCACTTCTATTTTCCCAGCATTTTAGTATTTTAGCATCATAGTCTTTTAGCTCTGCTGTTTTAAATCTGTATTTTAAATCTCTGCATTGCTGCAAGGTTTTATTCTAGTTGTACTTTTATATTGTGGTTTTAAGCTTTCACATTTTATATTGTTTTATGCTATACCTTGTTTTAATTTCTGTGAACCGCCCAGAAAGCTTTGGCTATTGGGCGGAATAGAAATAAATAAATGAATAAATAAATTGCATACAAAAATGTGTGTCTTAGAAGAAATGTGTACAAATGTGTCTATGCCTACCCCTTGGTCTCTGATTTTCAAAAGCTGGAAGTAATGTGCCCAAATTCTACCATATTTGCATGATTGCTTGCACATTTCCTTGGAAACATCCTGGGTTGGCTACCGTCATTGACAGGATATTGGGCTATGTGGCTTTCTATTGGCCTTTGCCAGTTTGGTTGCTGATTCTTATGTTCTTGTGTAGGCACACGGGGTCCTTCCTTCCTTCTTCCCAGCTGACTCTACTTGGTTTTCGTTAAATCCTGTCCCTGTTTTCTGGGTTATGAGTCAGTTCCCTCACCATCTCTTCCTTCAGGTTGAATTCAAGGTCGCTTTCTTGCTTTCGCCTTACAAGGCATTGGTAATGGGAGATGCCTTAGCCTTGTTTACTGTCTGTTGGAGCGGAATATTCCCCAAGATGTTTACAGGTACTTCCTGCACCACAGGAAGAGTAGCTGATTTCCAGCCCCATCAGAGGCAGCGCTTCTGACTCATTGGAGACAAGGAGCTCAAGCTGTGTGTTCTTACTCTTTCCTGTTTCTTCACCCAGTGCAATGTGGTAGGGCTGTTTGATATCTGGAGAGGAGGACGTAGCAACAATCGTGTGCCAAATCCATCTCTTCCTTTATGATGTGCCTTAAAAAAAAAAAAAGCCATGTGGGGGAACTGATATTTTATTTTGCATTTCAAAAATTAGCTATAGAAACACACACACATGCTGTCACACACACCATCCCCTAAGCAAGAACGTTGCATCAGTCTTCTAAATTTCAGTCTCTCCCTTATACTTAATGCTCATTTAACCAGTTTGGGATGGCTGAAGTTTTCAAACACCTCCACACGTTTAGGCCTGGCAGCAGGCTATCCTCTTCCTTTCATGCTTTCCAGATGTGGAAGCTAAAGGGCGGATGACTTACAAAAAGAAAATAGTCCTTTGTGAAATGTATCTCTTTTTCCTTTCCAGAAATAAAAACCAGATATCCCTCCTCCTTTCCATAAGAGAATTTGGAACCCTTATTAGATCTTCTACACATTATCTCCATTACTAAAGGCATATTCTCATACTGAATGTCAAGCAGTTTAATTTTGATTCTCTCTTCCCCCCACACACACTTCTTCCTCCCTCCCAGAACTCTGAGAACTGCAGTTCTGTACAAGGGTTAGGGATTTCTTACAAAGAATAAGAACATACGAAGAGCTCTGCTGGATCAGATCAAGGGACCATCTAGTTCAGCATTCTGTTTGCACTGTGGCCAACCAGCTGCCTGTGGGAAACCCACAAGGAGGACACAAGTGCAACAGCACCATCTCAATGGCATTTTCAGCACCCTCACAAAAGAACACATCCCAGGATACCTGGGTCAGTGTGTGTGTCCATTTCACTAACTGAACTACTTTAGAATTGGCAGCTGTTCATGTATAAAGTTGATTTGTCCTAAGGAACACAAGGACATCAACTTGATATCTTTAATTGGGCCAATTTCTCTTGCATTAAATGCATAAAAATGGTTTGTGTGGCTCATTCAGTGGGGCATAAGGCCACCCTAGATACCTCCACTGAATAGCTGCCCACCCATCACATACACATCATCTGAATTAGCTGGAGGGGGAAAAAATATGAACTGTCATTTATATAGCAACATTTTTTGTGCAAAGTTGTTTACTACATTTATTGCTCATTAGGGTAAAGTACTATTTAGGTTGAGGGAATGTAGCTCAGTGGTGGGGCAAATGCTCTGCATACAGATGGTCCCAGGTTCGATCCCTGGCATCTCCAGTTAGAAGGATCAGGTAGGAGGTGATGGGAAATACCTCTGGCTGAAGGCCCTTTAGAGCTGCTGCCAGTCAGAGTAAACTGTACTGGACTAGATGGACAAACAGCCTGACCTGTTATATGGTCCTGTGTTCCATTTTGGAGATGGGTAATTTAGCTGAGAGACAATAACTTACCTAACTTAGGCAACTTTGCACACAGACCATCACAGCCAAGACCATGCTGTCTTTCAGCTGGACCACACTAGGTCTCACTTCTAACACTATCTCTCATGGTTTGTTAGGCAACAACAACAACAACAAAATACACAGGAAAATGCACTGTGGCATGGAAGATGTCAGGGAACCCACTAGTGTAAAGTTAACACTAACCGAGTCAGTGCCAGCTCCAGATTTTTGAGGGCCCTTGGGCAAGACACCTTCAACAGGCCCCTTCCCTCAGTGAGTCTCCCTTCTCACTGCCATTGTCAGCAGTTGCTATTGCTCCTCATCCTCTTTCTCATCATACTACCACTTGCTTGCTTGGCAGGCAGACAGCCAGTGTGCAAGTAGGCGGGGTCATCTGCTTGCTCCCCTTCTCACCACCACTACTGCCTGGGCCAGAGCGAGAGGCAGGTGAACAAGCAGGTTGCAATGACGAACAGGAGGAGCAACTCCAGGGGGCTCTTGTCAGTGGGCCCCTGCTGAAAAGCTTCTGGACTGAAAATGTTTGTCTTCCATTCAAGCAACTACCGCTGGAAGCCATGGTTAGGCAGTGCCTTTTTTTGATGGCTATAATCAGGTGGGACTTCTGCTACATGGCAAAGGAATGCAATATGTGAACCAGTCTGAATATTTGAACACCAGGATCAGGGACAGCATCAAGGGCAGGCATGTTTGATCCAGAAAATCTATTGACAATAGCGGCAGCTGAGAAACCAAGATTATTAGGAAAACAGACAGACCAATAGAGGGCTATATTAATAACCTCAGCATACCCTTTATAACAACTGAAATGCTTGGATGGTTCAAACTGTTGAGTTAATAGGCAATTAGCAGCCCCATAAGCCCGATTTTCCAGTGCTTTTCTTTTTGCTACTAGTTGTAATCTACTGGATAGCAAACTGTGAACTTTGATTCTTTTATCAGCCACATTGAGTTTCCATGCAAATGTTATTCCAAATACTGTGAATATTGTTTTGCTAAAGAATAAACAGTCATATTATAGACACAGACACACCCAGCCAAAATAGTGTTCTCGGAAAATACACTGTAAAGGTTTTTTCCCCCTTTTTTTTGTAAAATAGAGTTAACATAACCTGATAGCATAGAACATCATCTTGATACAAACAGACTGAGGGCCTTAACAATGGGGGAAGGAAGACATACATTCTGATTGCTTGATGTGGTCACGTGCAGGACCATTGACTGGGTGGGATGAGTGTCCCACATGCCATCTTTGAGGGAGCCTACTCCTCTGAAAGGTGCTCCTACCTTCATTGTTTCTGGCAGTGCAACCTCAAGCTCTGGCCTAGCCCATATTACATTAGATTTGTAATGTAGATTACAAACCTAGGGTTGGATCCAGCATCATGATACTGCAAGCAGAGGCTACCACTTTCAAAACAGGACTTTTGCATCCTGCTCTGGAGGATCCCCTGGTCGCCTCCGCTTGCAGTATCATGATGCTGGATCCAGCCCATAGTTCCATTCAAATACAGTTTATGTTGAGACTAGGAGGGATGAAGCCAGAGACATTAGCATGGGTCTGAGCGTTCAGTGCCACATACCCAACTAGATCACATGGTTGGGAAGTGCGATGCCATGCCATGATTACCCAGTTAAAACCATCAAGCCATGCGCAACGAACCAACTGAGATTATTTTCTCTAGAACTCCAAATGCTTCAGCTGTTCCAAAAAGAGCTTTGGCTTCACACATTTTGATGGATGAGTCATCAGATTGTATTGCCATCTTTTCAAAACAAAAAGCAAGATTAGAATATGGGTACACAAAATATTAAAAGAAAGGCTTTTGCTTTGTAATTTAAGAGCACTAAGCTGTATTTTAAGACAGTTTGTTTGGCATGCATTTTATTATTGTTTTTCTTATTTGAATGGTGACATATGTTTGACATTTCCAAGTTGCTCTCTGTAAAGTCAGATGGAACAATAGAGAATCTGTGACCCTTTTTCTTGGATGGCTGCATTAACTTCAATATTTAATGGTTGCGATTTTGGCTCAGATTGTTTGGCACTTGCACTGGAAAGCAGTTAGACTGTCCAGCACGCATAGTCCAAAAGAGCACACCCATTTCCCACAATCTCAAGAATGCATCAATGGTCATATCTCTTATGCAACTGTAAATCATAGCTTTTCTCTTCCCAATGCATGCTTTTATCTGATGATAGCAAATGAGATGCTGTATATGTGATCTCCCTGAATCTGCGCTAGCTACATTTTACAAAGATGTTTATGCAAGGCTAGTTGCATCAGAAGGCAGATGAGGATGTGCATTAACATGAACATTCAACTTAAAGCAATACAATGCAGATGGACAGCCTGGGCACTCAAGCACACATTCTAATTTCCTTTTTGGATACACATCTGACTGATGCCTGCATGGCTCCTGATCCAACAAGTGATACAACCTGCAGTGCTCCTTCATTGGATTGGGGTGTAGAACTATTGAAATCCATGTAACTTGTGTTGCCCTTAAATTGTGTTGCCATTTATGTGAATGTGCAATTATCCTCCTGTTATCGAGATAGATAGTGGAAGCAATATTCCATCCTGCCTACTGTAGATTTAAGATAAAGTTTTTCAAATTAAAAAAAAACAACCACCCTCCTGACTGAAGTAAAAGTTTTCTGTACTAGAAAATCATATCAAGGGTAAAAGACTAGATTTTTCCCATAATAAGCAACTACTTATTCTATGGTTGTTTAAAAAGTCAACAGCTGTTCATGAAAAATAACTATTCATGTAAAAGGATTGCCTTTGTACCAATGAGCTGGGAGAAATATGTGTGACAGGGCAATGGGGGCACTTTCGTGGGAGTAATACAGCATTGGATGCAAGTAAAAGCACAATCAGAATAAGAAACAAATCACACACAGCCAGCTCTACCATCAGGGTAGAGTGAGTCAGTCGTCTCAGGTGGTGGATGCTGGGGGGGGGGGCGCAGATGTGGTAGCCCTCTCCCCCCGGCTGTTCCCCTTGAGTCCCCTGGCTGTTGGAGGACAGAGCTGTGTGTGCTAGCCTGCTGTCCTCAGATTCAGTGGGAGGACACTTGTCCCTTCGCCAGCCTTGAAGTAAGATTCAACTCCCAGTCCAGTTTGCTCCTATATGTGGAATGGGGAGCCATCTTGTCCTTCACTTCAGGCAGCAAAATGTCTAGGGCTGCCACCTGTTACCTGGACACCTTCCTAAGTTCAAAGAGCTGAAGTGGCTTTCTGAAATATTGATACTGTGTGGAAACTATGGAATATTTGGGAGACACATCTGAGGATTCTACATAGAATTTGGGAGTGCTTTTTTTTTACGACATCTGTATCCTCCTTCCTAGAATTGAAATGAATTTGAAGTTGACTATTAAAAAATTGAACATGTTAAAATTTTGTTTTTGAGCCTGAGCTCAGACATACTTAAAAAAAACCCCAAAACCAAATGTATACAAGTAGATGATTTAAAACTCTTTAAGGGGCTGTATACCAATTGTGCCCCTCTGCCCATGGAAGGCTTTTAGTGGAGGATTCTATGAAAGGAAGGGGGCAAGAGGCTACCTTCACAAATTATGCCTTTCTCCTGCAACCCCACCCCCCATAGGTGCCACTTCCCACACTGTTCCAAAGGGTTCCACAATCCTCTGCAGCAGATTTGTGTGTGGTCAGGGCAGGGGGCTACAGAGGGAAGAAGACATCATTGAAAATTACCTCCATTTGCTTTTGTTCACAGCTGCAACAAAGGGTCTTTCTTGAGTGGAGGGGCACAATTAGATATTAACCCACAATATGGATGCCCAGTAAATACTCCTACACATTTTCCCAAAATTTGAAGCTAGGTGTTTGCACTGAACACCCTAGTTACTACTCTGCAGTCTAAGAGAAAACAACCTGTAGTCTGCCCTGAGGAAAAGGAGGCAACCTCCAATTCTGTTCCTAAGTCAGTGACCTGAACCTCTCAGGTGCAGAGGCTGGGTCATATTCCATGCCAACACAGCAAGCACACAAAGCCTCAGACTCCCCTCAAGTTCCCACTAAAGACAGCAGAAGGCAATTTCTAGAAGCCACTCATGAGTATTAGAATGGGAGGATGTAACCCAGGGCCCTCACTCCATTTGACTCTTCACTCTAACTCATAGCTCAGGAACATGGGTTGGATGGACATCAAGAGAGTGTGTTCTTCTAATACGCTGTCAAAAGACTAAGAGAACTCCTAACTTGTTAATAAATGAAACATGAAGGTATGCCTAAACACTGTCAGTCTTTGGTAACCTAGCCACTAACTGTGAACTGAAAGGGGAGTCAACTTTTCAACTTCCTTGCCAAGAGTTCTTCAAATGGCTGGGTCTGGAACTTTTCACCGGATGCTCTTGAGAGCAGGCATTGCAAATTCAGAAAGGGCTAATGCTTTCAGTGACTCATAGTTGCTTTTGGAGCCATTAAACAAACCAGATCACTCTTTTAATGTCAAGAATATCAAATATACAGGGATGTCTGTGCATGGAGATTGTGAGGAGACGGAGCATTTCCAATGACAGATGAAGGATGAACACCATATCAGTGTCTACCATTTACTTCTGTAGTCCTTAAAACCATATTTGCTTTGTAGACCAAAGGCCAAAATCTGTCTGTGGATGTATCCAACCACACACACACACACACACACACACACATACACACACACACACACACACACACACACAGTGGGAGGGGAGGGGGAGAGAGAGAGAGAGAGAGAGAGAGAGAGAGTATGCCAGAATGTGGGCCTTAGGGAGTAAAGACAGTTTGAGATGTCACAACATTCCTCGTGCATTGCTAAACAATTCTCATTTCCAGCCAGAAAGCCGACCCTCTATTTTGGATACAGATATTGAAACTATTTGTCACATTTATAATTTGTGGCAGAGTCCTGCAGACTTAATATGTATATGCTGTTGCTGAATCATAAATTCTCTGGAAGCCCACAGCCAAACAAATGGCTACTTAATTTGAATCAATATGTGAAATTTGGCCTTCCTTGTCTCTCTTCACCTCTTCCCACTAACAGCATAAAGCTCATCCTGTCCTTTGGCACTGTGGGAGGTTTTTCTCCATATCCCTCCTGCCCAACATGGGACACATTCCCCCCTGCTCCGATTACGCCATCCTTGTCTCTCTAATCTTACCACACTGCCCAGCCCTGCCCCACTTATTTCCAGGTATTGTGCGAGATTCCACACACACCCCAACACCAATCAAGTTAAGCTGAACTCATATCATTTACATTAAAATTCAACATTGCTTGATTGATCTTCTGTCTCCACCTCCCCCTGCCCCCAAGTTGGAATTTGTGCTTTTGTGGACATCCTTTGTTATTACAGCAACTCAGACATTGATAGGGATGGGGCTGGTGAGGATGTTTCTAGCCTACTGTATAAAAATATAATTTTGGAGAGGATATTTTGCTCTGGTACATGATACCTTAAGCATCCTTGACAGATGTTGATTTGATGCTGATCTAACACTAAACTTCCATCATAATGATTTCCACCCAATCATTATAAAGAGTATCCTGCCTTATAACAGGTTCTTCTCAGGAATTTTAAAGAGGTTGTGTGACATGAGGCGAGGAAAAAGACTCATCAGCCCCTTTCCTTGGAATGCTTGAGAAATGTGTGGAATTCAAATACATGCCACATAGTTATACACATTTAATAAAATATTTTAGAAGGATTTATATGGACCATGGTCTCTTGTGCATTCCCAAGAATGTCAGTTATGTTTTGTGCCCAGTGAATTCCTGCAGGGAGTAAAGCAGATGTGCGAAACCAGAAGGGTAAGGGCATGCAATGACAGGCAGATTGGCCTCTTGTCATTTTCCTGGGAGCTAGAAGTCATTTTCCCATGAATCTTTGTGTCATGACATTTGACAGCACAGAAATGGCCCTGTATTCCTTGGCTTCCCCAGCAAAGTTTGATCCAATATTTGCTTAAGCTGGGCCTGAACAGTTTTTTCCAGTAGTGTCGTCATCCCTGGAAATCCCCTTTCCCTCTGATTACTCTTTGAATTATTTTCCTTAGTCTCAGTCTTATTTATTACCCTTGGATCCCTAAACTTCTCGAAAGAGCTCAAAGCACCCTATACATGGCCTCCCAATTCCACAGAGGGAGCCATGTTTGTCTGTTACAGCAAAAATAATGAGGAATTGTGTGCACTCTAAAGACTAACAAATTTATTGTGGCATAAGCTTTCATGGAGAAAGCCCACTTCATCAGATACATGATATTTCTGATATAGAGCTTTTCTACACAAGCCATATGTTGTGCCCTCATCATTAGCTACTCATGGTTATTTATGGGTTCTTTAGATGACGCGGTGACCTTCCAGCTTCACTTCTGTGTTAAAGAGCATTTTCAGTGAGTTTTTTAGAGCAGGGAAAATGTGGTATTATTTGTAAAAGCAAAAGCAAATGCTTTTTTCATGGGTATTTGTGCTAGTCCACTATACCACAGTGCCACCTAGAGGTTATGTAGTGGAAACACAGGGAAGGATACACTCTGTGTAGTGCTTGGATCTCAGTTCTGTGATGAAACCAAAGACAGATACAACACATCAACAGTCTTGTGTAGAAAAGCCCATGTACATGTCATAGGTACAGAGAGAGAAAAATGGAAACAGTGGGGCCAAATGGACATGAAATGGAAGAGGTCCAGTAGTAATGATGTGACATTTCTTTTCAAAGCTATACAATAAGAACAGAGGGTATTCACTACAGGTAGCAATACAATCATCCTAGGTTTACTGTGCAAATTTAACAGTTGGGGAACCAGCTTTGTGCCACCTGGGCTTTCTCTGGCTGGGGAAAACCTAGGAGGAGCAGTTCACTGAGGCGCCAGCTTTGTTGATCCATTGCCTTCCCCATAAGGGAAGGTGATGAAGGAGTGAAACAGGCTCACCCGGCTTCACTCCTCCATTGCTTTCCCTATGCAGGGAAGGCAACAGAGGAATGAAGCAACTGAGCAGGGCCGGCCCTACCATTAGGCAGGGTAAGGCAGTCGTGACAGATGCTGGGAGGCAGCAGCAAGTTGTTCAAGGAGAGAGCTGTGTGCCTTGCAGCCTACTCTGCACCCCCTAAATTAGCCTGCTGCCTTCAAGTTCAGTGGAGAATATTGTCCCATCATTAGTGGGGAAGACAGATTCAGCTGCCAGTCCAGTCAGCTTTTGAACATGGAATGGGAGGGGGCGCCATCTTGTCTTGGGCCTGCCCTGCAACTGAGCTGGGGCTCAGTTGCAATCTCGTCTGAGAGGGTGGAGCTTCCGGGGGGGGGGGGCTGCCTAAGGCCAGATGGGTCAGCTTGGCCCATGGTTAGGGATGTCAGAGAATTTCGCCATGAATCTCGGGGAGGCCAAATGCCAGCGCATTCGGGCCCCCGAAATCGGTGGTGAAATGGTCTGCCCCCCCGCCCCCCCAGGACGGGACTTACCTTGGGTGAATCCTCCTGGCGGCGGCGGCTCCCGCAGCGGTTCAGCGGCGGTTCGGCGGCGGCAGCGGCCAGTCTTCCAACCGGCTGCCGCCGCCATTTCCAGTAAAAAAAACAACAAACCATGATAGGCTACGTAAAGATTTTTTAAAAATACCGTGATAGGCTATGTAAATGTTTACGTAGCCTATCACGGCTGAGTAAAATCAAAACCGCGCGTACGCAAATGGCGGCGCCATTGGGTGCCGCCATTTGCGTTCCTTATTTTGGCACATCTAGTCCACGTAAACATTTACACAGACTACGGCGAAAATAAAGGGAACGCAAATAGCGTAGCCATGGGCGCCGCCATTTGCATACGCGCGGGGTGGTTGTGTTTTTTTTTACTCAGCCATGATAGGCTATGTAAACATTTACGTAGCCTATCACGGCTGACTGCAGGGACGCAAACGGCGGCGGCTATTTCAGGGGTGGAGGGACGGAGCGCCTCCCCCCCCGGCCATAATTTCGGGGGGAGGGACGGAGCGCCTCCCCCCCACCGCGAATCAAATTTTGTTCAAGGTAAGTGACTTTCATACATCCCATGGTCCAGAAGTTCCCTATCCCTGTTATATAGATACTTCACATTTGTCTCTAGGGTATAACGTTAAGCTGTTGCTCTCTGACATATATCCACGTTATAACTGCATTGCAAATTTCTCCCTGACTGCCTCTACAATTGGTTATGTTCATTGACCATTTCATAATGTTCGTTTAAACATCTTCTGCTTTGTTTGTGATCAATGTGGACCTAATATGAATGGGGCTGTTTTTGTTATTTTTGTTTTCATTCTTTTCCTTTTTCTGTTGAGGCTACAGTCTTTGCGTAGCCTATTGCGTGAAAAAAAAGCAGGGACACAAATGGCATCCAGGACGCCATTTGTGACCGTAAATGTCTTAGTTTAAGCTAAATGCAGCCATTTACGGTTTTGACTGCCATCCGCAGTCAATCCCCCTCAGTCAGCAATACAGCATGGCAACCGTATCACTGGCGCTTCGGAGCCGGAGGAGGCGGCCGAAGAGGATTCCGCAGGGAGGCAGAGGTAAGTGTTCTATTCCACCACAGACTCGAGGGAGGGGATTCTTTAGAATCCGGCATCACTGGGGTCCGTGGAGGAATTCTCCGCCATCCCTAAGCAAATCCCTCCCTCCTCCAAATGGGAAAACTCCCCTTCCACATGAACTGCTGCACCTATCCTTCTCAAACTTTGCTGGTTTCTTATTTAGGGACAATCTAGGCTGTCTGTAATTTTCAGAACAATGGTCCACAAGGAACATAGGGAGATAAGTATGGCCTCTTAGACATGTGTCTAATCTATAAACACACACAAGCACACCACGTGGAGGGAGTGATTTGCTTTCCCTTCCCTTCACCCCTTCTCCAACAGTTTTTGGGTAAATTTGTATGAAAATGCACAGGTCAATAGCAGTGTCCCCAGGCAAGAAACCTGCAAAGCTTCTGAAGGATATACATGCATTCTAATTTAGAATTACTAGAATTTATTTACATTTCACCAATGTTAGCAGCAGGGGAACGTGGATGGGAAGGTGCTATTGCACTCATGTCCTGCCTGTGGGTTTCCTATGGGCATCGTTGGCCACTGTGTGAACAGAATGCTGGACTAGATGGACCTCAGTCTGATGCAGCACGGCTCTTCTTATGTTCTTAAATAGAGAGTGCCTCTGAACATGTGCAGAATGTTTTTCTTTCACCACTGAGCACTTACATTCTCCCCCTACCAATTCTATTCCCCTCCATGCAACCATCCCTCCTCATCCTACCATCCTCCAGGAACTCTTCATAAAAACAGATGTCTTGTCTTATGCAACTCCTCTCTACCTCCTCCTTGAGCTCTCATTGTATCTTCCTCCCCATAACTTCATTTGTGCCAAGACTTCACCAGGATTCAGCCAATGAGCCTGTTTTCAAAACTAGGGCTAAGTTATGGAAAAACTCTGAGCAGGTACTAAGTGCTTTCCCTCACCGCTGAAGGTAGAGTTCATGCAAAAAAACAACAACACCCAAACCCACAAATGACAAAACATGCATAGGACTGAGCTGAAAGGATGGTCAATTCATTAGATGGAATTGGGTAGACACTGTATTAAGCTTGCGGTACCATGCCCACAACTCTGGACTTATTTCTGAGTAACATGCAGAACATCAAGGTGCTCCTTGCAAAAGTAACTTGCGCTGGAATCCTATGCACTTTCCTGAGGGTAAGTCTCATTACACATAATGAGACTTCTGAGTAAGCACACATTGGATTGCATAAATTAGCAATATTTATCTCCCCTCCACTTAAAAAACAAACCAAAAGCTCCTATTTTTAGTTAAAGCTTTCTGTTCATAGGGACATAGGAAGCTGCCTTGTGCTGAGTCAGGCCCCAGGTCCATCTAGCCCAGTATTGTCAACATTGACTGGCAGCAGCAGCTCTCCGAAGTTTCAGGCAGGATTCTTTTGTAGCCCTACCTGGAGATGCTGGGGATTGAACCAGGGAACTTCTGAATACCAAGCATGTGCTCTACCACTGAGCTACAGTCCTTCCTATTGCTGGATAATGGCAACTGACAAACAAAACAGCCCCAGATTTGTTTCTCTGCAACCAAGTGAACCCACTCTTCTCAAAGACTTGGTGAGGAGAAGGAGAAAAACCAACCCTCTTGTCCGTTTGTATAAAGTCAAATACAGTTCAGAACTTCTCTTGCTTGCTGAAGAGAATTCTCTTTAAGAATTCCCCTAGATATGCTCTGGGTGGAATAAAGAAGAGAAAGAAAGAACAGGGGAGGGGAGGGGAGGGAAAAAGAAAAGAAGAATGGTAATTTGGAAATGCCGAAATGCAAGGGGTGGTGGTGAAGTAGAGAGAATTCCCTAAGCCAAGTGGCTCCTTTCAGGGAGGTAGTACTTCAGAGGAATTTAGGAGGCTGTGCAGGGTTTGCAAGGATTGCACATACTTAAATTAACTTCATGAGGTGAGGTGGCTGAGGGCTTTTTCTAGCTTTTTTTAAAATTATAGAACCTATTTAAAAGCCCCAGCAGTTTCTCAATCATGACACCACATAGTCCTAACCCTCCCTTTGGGATTATTTGAGTCCTACAGCTATTTAGGAGAAATTAAAGTGGGGGGGGGATAAAGAAGTTTGTGGAGGCTGATTGGGTCCTTTGCTGTACTGAAGCTACTAAACTTCTGCAGAATCCAAAGGTTCCAGTTTGAGGCAGTAAAATCAGATGCTGTGTGAAACTGGTATTTCACATGGAGATCTTTCTTCCCTTCTTTCTCCCTCTTCAAAATTTCATTGCAGGCAAGCTCACAACAGTGGGCATGTAAGAGCAGAAAAGTAGAAGGAGAGAGGTTTTTTGCACCTCAGAAAAAACCTACACCAGAGATTAGGGATAATGACCTCCTAAAGGTCACTTTAAACACCTTCTGATTAGGATCTCTAATCCCTTGTGTGGTTTGACATCTTTTACTTTTTGTTTTTGAGGAAAGGAAACTTTATGTATGTCTAGCACAAAAGCCACTGGGCCTAACTGTCTGAAATTAAGCAGGTTCAGTCAGCCAGGTCCCCAAAGTCCATGAATTTATGTGGAAGCACAAAAAAATTATAGCTCTTTGCTTTGACACATTTTCTTGAAGAAAGCAAATTTTACCTGTGGCTGGCACAAAAGCCACTAGGCCTAACCGTCTGAAATTTGGCAGATTCAGTCAGCTCTATAGGGGCTGCCAGGTCCCCAAACTCTATGCACTTATATTGAAGCACAAAAAATTTATAGCTCTTTGCTTTGACAGATTTTCTTGAAAACAGCAATTTTTTTCTGTGACTAGCACAAAAGTCACTGGACCTAACTGCCTGAAACTGGGCATATGCACTCAGCTGTATGGGGCCAGCAGGTCTCCAAATTTCATGTATTTATCACAAAAACTAAAAACGTTATGGCCGTTTCTGTTTTCCAATGCAAGTGAATGGGAAAATGTAAAAAACATGGCAATTAGGACAGTTCAAAAGATCCGGCTCACAGCTCAAAAAGTTCTGGGGCCCATACCCAGTTGGGCCCCTTTCTAATAACACCCCTGGTCAAGAGGCAGAGGTTGGACTTTGGGAAGGATGAATCTGTCCATTTTGGCTTCTTGCAGTTTCTCATTTTTCCAGTCTTAAGTTTGATTCATCTCAAACGTTGAGAATTTCTCCATGCTTAAGTTTGGTTTCTCTGAAAGTTTGTATGAGAATTCATATGCATTTTTGTGCACATTTCTCCTACTGCATGCATTGCATATGCATTTTTGCCTAATATATACATTTTGCAAGCAATTTTCCCAATATAATTATTTTTTATTGTTATTTTCCCTAATATACATATCTTTGTACACATGTTTTGATTGGAGAACTCCATTGTGAAATTTGGAGAAAAGTGAATTTGTGAGGAATGACTCAGTTTCAGTTCAGAAGGTGGTTTGAAAGTGTGAAATTAGGTAAGTTTTCATTAAAATGCAAACTGAACGAATTTGTCCCCCATCCCAGTTAGATTGAAGGATGACTTCTCATAGAGCTGACATGGGATTTGATCCTATATTTCCCACCAGCTAACCAGCACTCTAGCGGTTATTTGTACAGGGGATGTTTTGTTTCCCAAATGTAGGAGGACACAATGCAAGCAAAGACCGGGCTGTTCTCCAAGTGTTTAGTCTGGAATTGCCATTCAGATCATATTGCTTGATTTGTGCCTCTGTGAATCGAGAAAGATCATGAGAGACTTAAGTAATAGAGATTCAGAGAAAGAGCCATACATGTAAGATTAGGGAGTTGGCCGACGGATTCTGCTGCCAACTGCTGTGGAAATGGCTGATTATCAACCTCACGGGTTTAAACAAAGATCTCAAAAACTTATTTCAATTCTTAGACCACCCAGCACTGAAAACAAGCCAAGGTTGACGGGATGTGTGTTAGCATGTTTTTTGGATCACTGGCCTCAAATATTTCAGAGGTCTGTCTGCACCAGGCAGACATTATAGACTGTTGTCATGACAGCCCCATGGAAGAGCACTAAGGAACCTGTAATACTAGAGATTCCAAACAACTAGCATTTGCATCTCGGTCACTGATTTGCTGGATGCACATCGTATCACCTTTGTTGATTGCAAGTTATTCATATTAGCTACCAAGCCATGGTCAATGTGTTATTGCTGGTTTATAAGACCCTAAACGCCTCAGGACCAGGGTTATATAAGAGATCACCTTTGCCCTTATAGGCTGCTCCAGTCTATGTTCTGAGGGGGAGTTTTTGCTTACTATACCACAGCCTACTGATGTTCACTTGGTCCTGGTGTGGAGGAGGGCCTTCTCCTTCATGGTGTTCCCCTCCCCAATGAGATTGGCAGACTCCTAGTACAGAGTGTTTCCACCAAAAACTGAAGTCGTATTTATTTGCCCAGGTATTTTCCTGAATGATAGCATTGCCAGCTACCTCTGGTTATTTTAATTAGATATTTACTGTTTTATTGTTTTCCTAGTGAACAGACCCCACTTCAAACTAGTTCGAATAGCCCTTGGTTTGACAAAGCAAAGCCAAGCAAAGTTACACATCTGTAAGAGTTTGATACATGGTATCTGCCCCATTTGAGTGAGGCTACTGCCGCTGGCATCTGTAGGCAGGCACAGCCCCCGCCATGGTGCAGCCCCATTGCCCCCTGTGGGAAGGGTCTGCCCATTCCATTCCCCTGAGGAGGAGTGCACTGTAGCAGGGAGAAAGGGGAAGCCATAGAACTCTGTCCCTTGGACTAAACCCCTGGTTTCAAAATGTATTGACTGCAAAACCAGCTGCTGGTTAGGGAATAAGGAGGTCTGCCATCTAATGATCAAAGATGATACTGCAAGCTTCAAACACATAGACACATTAAAATTAATTAATGTGTTGTAAAAATAATAATGACAACCCACACACTCTTCAGGTCCCCTCAGTATGTATGCCAAGTTTCAGGTGTCTAGGTTTCACAGTCTTGGAGCTATGGTGCTGACAGACGTGTGCACACACACACATCATCTTTTATTATTATAGATTGATTGGTTTTATTGCTTTTTGTTATGATTTTATTTTATCAACTACTTTGCTTGTTGTTTTTTAAATAATCAAATGTGGTATATAAATTTTCTGAAATAAATATCTGTGCATTGTTTCTCATTGTATTATTTTTTATTTATTGCATTTATATCCCGTCTTTTTTCCTCTTGCAAGGAACCCGAGGTGGCTTACATTATCCTCCTCCTCTCTGTTTTATCCTCACAACAACAACCCTGTGAGGTAGGCTGGGCTGACAGTCTGTGACTGGCCCAAAGTCACCCAGTGAGCTTCCATGGCCAAGTGGGGACTACAACCTGGATCTCCCGGTCCCAGTCCAACACCATGGCCACTACCCCACACTGGCTTTCACATTATTGTACATTTATGCAAACCAAAATATATGGTTTGCAATTGCTCGACATACTCAGGCACTTACAAAATAATTATTATGTGCTGTGGGAACCGCTCACATGAAACTCTCTGAGCTAGTTGTTGAGCTAGTTTTCAGAAATGCAACTAAGCAGAATTAACTTGGCCAACTGGCCTGCTTTCTAATAACCCGGCTGATATTTTAAAGCTCAGCTTCAGTACAGCACGATACCTTTGGCAAATCAAGGTATGGCAAACTTAATTTGGATTCATTTTGTGTTGGGGTGGTGCAATGTACCCAGCCATAATGAACCCGTCTCTTGTCACATGTCAGTTGCCTGCCTTGAAGATAGCATTGGAGCACAGTCGAGTAGCTGTATATGGAAAACTATGTGGCATTTTCAGTGTCAATCAATCTGTAGCACAGCAGCTCTGACTAAATACAAAACTATCTTTCCTCTGTGTAGGGATTAGCAGGCAATGTCTACTATGAATTTGTCTACTATGAATGTTTACAGCCAATGAATTTGGGTTCTTGTCCAGGCCATTCTGCTTATCGCTCACTGCTCTCCTACAAACACAATCGCCTTTATTGTGATTATATGATGCTTTGTGTACTGACTGCAATGTCCAGAAGGATTTAAGAGCTGTTCCACCTAGAGAACATTAGTCTGGTAGTCTCAAGGTGAGATCAAGAATAACAGCTGCCAGGCTTCCATCTGATGGAAAGGGGTGTGTACCTTCTTTTTCAGGTAGAGTCAATGGGTACTCCTGCTACATAGTTTGGCCAATGTTAACCACACCAGCAAAACCTCCTTTTTTTCTTCAGAGTTTCACCCGTGTCATTAAAATTGTCCCTCAAGCAGGACGGAGCCACATCACACCAGTGACTTATCATGTGGAATGGCCCCTAAGTTCTGTTCAGCATGGCTCCTGTGTGGGCATATGCGCTTTGAGCCTTTGACGACTGTGGGAACAAAGCATCCCTTAAGTGCCCGGTCCCCAGGAAACATCTTCTGAAAACATCTGATACTGTTGTCATTGCTGGAGACAGGATGCTAGACTGGATGGTTCACTATCCTTAACTCTACAGCACATTCCATGTATTTTCTTTTCTTTTTTAAAGTACAGACTTCATGGAGCATTTTTTCTTTCCCTGAGCTACATATTTAGATGGGCTTAATAGGCTGTGTTAGAACACACATTGCTCCATTCCCCTGAGCAATCCCTCCTCATTTTTGTCATTTTGGCAAGACCTGCAATGTTCAGAATGTTGTTGGTTTGGGTTTTTGTTTTTTGCTTTTAATTACATTTGACCATTTAAAACCTACAGAGAAGCAATATAATAAAAGGTGACCAAGTTCCAAAGAATTCCAAGTGCAATTATTTTACACCAGCCTTCTCCAACCTGATGCCCAGGAGGGAAAACAGACATGTCCCTTTCCTTTTCTCTCTTGCTGAAGCTCTCTCTCACCCCTGTGCAAAGCCTGAGTAGGACCACAAAGTTCCTGTTTCAGGCTGTCTGGACCTTTGAACAAGGGCACTCATCTAAGGCACTGGGGTTACACTGCAACTTTTTATCGCAGACCCCCACTGGTACAATCCATTTTTATAACATTCCTAATGCCCAAGTGAAGCTTGTGAACAGATTGAAAGGGGATCAGGTTTACAACCTAAAGACAGGGAGTTGATTTAGTCCAACAATCTCCAGGTGGATCTTCAGGAAGAAGGTCCAGAGACAGAAAAGGGGTGTGGGTGGAAAAAGTGACTCTATGTTGTTGTCCTATAGTTAACGCAGTCTTGAATCTTAGCCCATGGATGGATAAGAAGGAATTTAGAAATTAATGTGCAATGTTGAGAAGTCAATTCTCTATCAAATAACCGTCAAGTCTGGCAGCTGGTTTGGAGCTGATAAGGAGGAGACTGGTTGTAAAGTTCCCATGGAACGTTCTCATCCCTAGTTGGCACTCGCATGAGTTAAGAAAGCATGAATCAGAATCTAATTCTGCCAAACCGTGATTGGATCCCTCAGAGGCACTGGCCTATGAGTTACCCTAACAACATGCTCTGTTGAGTTGTGGGAACTGTAGCATTTTTTTCCCCTTGTCCTCCTGTAGCCTGATTCTTTTCCCACACTGTCCTCTTGCCTTTTTTTCTTTCAAAACGCGCAGCACAGATGCAATATGTCCATCAGTTGGGCCACAAAGTTTTCCAAAAATCCAACATTTGCCCCAAATCAAGCTGAAATCTTCAAGTCTGGCAGTGCTCGGCAAGCTGGAGCTTTGTGCCATATTTGCAGAACTCTGGGAATTGGCCAAAGAAGTACATCTAAAGCATGAATGGCCATCAGACACTGGTGGGGGAGTGTGCATCATGGGTGGCAATGAAACACCTTGGAGTCAGCCAGACATGTCTCATGCTCAGGCCTGAGTTTGTTCTCACAAGAAGAGGAGGCACTACTGAAGCTACTTTTCTAGCTGCTTCCCAACATGCATTTCCAAAAGAAAAGAGGGCGCAGAATATGACCCAAGGCATGTGCAACTGTCACTTAAGAGTAATTTGATGAACATATGACTCATGACATAGAGATATATTCAATCAACGGGCTCCCCATTTTTCTCCCACCCCCCCACTACACACACACACCATACATGCTTCAGCAGTGAAGCAGAAGCCTCTTGGATGATTCTTAAATTATGAGCAAAATGTCTGCCATAATGACAGAGTGTGTGCACAGGGAGAAGGGATGTATGAAAGTTTTGTTTCAGTCCATTAACTATCAGAACTTGTCCCATTTGTGAATGTGAATGCATGGGGGGGGGGGCAAAGCTCCCATATTCCCAAGCTTGTGATTGTGCTCGCAAAATGCATTTGACAGAAAAATGTGCACTGTCACACTTGAGTCAATGGGGAGGGGAGTACACGTTTGGGTGCACGCTTCAAAAAAATGTGCACCCAAATGCACACTTTCCTGTTTGAACCCAGGGAAGACTGATAGTCCTGATTGTGGTGGGGCAGCGATTCCATTCTGGGTTTTACTTACAACCAGCCAAAAGTTTAAAGGAGCTATCCAAGGTGCTGGACCCCTTTGGGGGATAGGGTCCAGCACCTTGGATAGCTCCTTCAGACTTCTGACCGGTCATAACTAAAATCCAGAATAGAATCTATGCCCCACTGAATCAGATCCACCAGCCTCCCCTGTTTGATCCCCCCCCCCCCCACACACACACATGCTCGCTCATATCCAGGAACTGGAATGAAGCAAACTGGGCTTCAGCATGGAAATCAAAGGCCCTCAATGAGTTTGAGCCTCACTGCTTCTCCCATCCCTAAGAGGGAGGGCTCAAATATTGAAAGGACCCTGGGTAAGTGCAGGGGTACAACTCCCAGCAGGATCTCTACCAGCAGGCACAGCCCTTCCTACACTTCACCTGCCGCAATGTTGTTCCTAATGACAGGACTTCAGTTTCTCCCAAGAATTAACAGCACCATTCACTTAAATGGAAGAAAGTAGGGATGCACTCAGATCTCATTGCTGACCCCAACCTGGGTCCCTGCAGGTGTTTTGGGGCAGTATCCAACTGTGTCGTTCCATCAGCGCAAATGATGTTACGCTAATGGAACTAGGTCCTGAACTATGAGCAAGAGGGGAATGCACCTAATGGTACGTTTGTGCACCCGCTGATGTGTATTACACTCGTGCAGCCCGTTATGCAACCAGTTGTGCAACTGGTTGTGTATTCCACTTCTGCAACCCACTGTGTGACCAGCTGTGCAACTAACTGCTTGCACAACCAGTTGCACAAACATAATGGACAAATACTCACAAATACAAAATACAAATACTCACAAATATAAATACTCACAAATACTCACAAATACAAATACTCACAAATACTCAAAATACAAATACTCACAAATACTCACTCAATGGAAAGATTTGGTGGAGTACCACTAGTGCAATTTTAGTTTGTGAAATGACACCACTGGATCCTGCCCTTGCACTACAAATTCCATCAGCTCCAGGCAACATGGCCAAAGGTCAGGGGTGATGGACAATGTAGTCCAAAACATCTGAAGCAATCCAGGTTTGGGAGGGCTGCACCACCGTGTGGTGGGTTGGTGATAACTGGATCTTAAATCGATAGCTATTTTCATGCTTTTTAACACAGGGGTCCTAAGAGGCGTGCTTGTAAAAACCAATGTAAGAAGAGGGCCCCAGGATCAAGTGAAGGGCGGAACAGGGAAGGGGATCAGACAGAGGAGGGTACAGCTCACTGATAACATGCTGCCCATCCCAAGTGGTGTTAACAAGGCCTAGTTCTTAATGAGGCAGTAAACCTGTAGCTGGGCTTCAAACTACAGGCAGGGAGGCCACATGATGGAATGCTCATCTCCACACATAGAATATGACATGGCAGGGAGAAGCCGCCTAGCCTGGCCTTCTCTTGAACACACCCATTTTCTCTGTGCAGATAATTGTTTTGTATGGAGGGGCATTCCATCATGTGGAGCCCCACCCCTGCAGTCTGAAGTGGTATGGCCCAAATACAGGTTTACCACTGAAGTAGTTGCAGTGGAGGCTGGTGGGTCCAATGTTAGTGGGGCTTTTAATCCGTTCTGGGTTTCAGTCAGAACCAGTCAGAACTCTAAAGGAGCTATCTAAGGTGCTGGCCCTATTGGGGGGTTGTGTTCAGCACCTTGGATAGCTCCTGTATTGCTCTGACTAGTTCTGACTGAAACCCAGAGCGGATGTGGAGCCCCACTGACATCAGAGCCACCAGCCTCCACTGAGTAGTTGTGAACTAATTTTGTTGTGAGCCCCTCAGAGAGCTACAGCTATTGGGTGATAAAGAAATGTAATAAAACAAACAAACAAATGGTGAGAAGAGAACTAGGCTCCAGATGATCAGGATATAGGGGGAAAGGAAAGGGAGAACTTTTTATCTCCTGTTCTCATTCCCTGATATGCTTTTACCCAAGGGTGCAACCCAGCCCACGTTAAACACCCATGAGTCCAATAGTTATGATGGTAGAGTTAAGAACATATTAACTCTCTCCAAGAGAAACAGATAACATTTTAAGCACACTTCTCAACCTGGTCTGGATCACACGTTTGCAGTTTAGGATAAATTTGGACAAAATCTACTAGAGCCTTGTTATGAAAAGCTGGAGCCATTCTTACCTGAGTGCAGCAGGGAAGGGAGCATGCCATGGGATTCTTAACATGAATTAGTTCTTGCAGAGCATGTGTCAAAGTTTTTTTTAAAAAATCAATATAGCACTCTTCTACAGTGTAGAAGAATTCCAATACCACGGAACATATTAACTGTTTCTCTGACAGGCTCCAAGAATACCAAAATCTTATGGCTTGTTTTAAAGGTGGCCAATGTTTAGAAAACTCCACTCCCAAGGAGGAAGAATTGAAAGGCATATTCCCCCTTCATCCTGCTAGTTCTTTAAAATGCCTCACCTTCCTCTTAGTATTTCAATCTGCTCTCGGTGGGATCATGCAAACGAGTCTTGCACGTGTTCTGGCAAAATTAATTGGGTTGACTTTAACTTCATCAGAAATGAACTTGGTGGCCAGTTTTTAAAAAAGAAGAGAGTTCTATTGGCTTTCTCAAAAAAAAAACGAGACAAATTTTCAAACACCTGTTTGCATTTTCAATAGACTCAATAACATGGAGTGCATCTATATGGCACCGATTTGGTGCATCCCTTCATCAGAGCTGCGCAGTACCAGCGCTGCAGATCCCCAAATAGCTTGATATACGGGGGTGAGTTACTGCAGAGTTTCACTGTGATATACTCTGCGCAGCCATGACACATTAAGGGGCTTGGAGTGGGTGGGAGAGTTAGAGAGATGGGAACTTCACAGGGACGACTGCATGAGAGGTTTCCTTGAAAAGCAAAGGCACATCAGGTTAGGGGCTCAGGAGAGCCTACCCAGAGGAGTTGTGCGTGGGCACTGGGGGTGGGGGGTTTCCTGAGAGTCTGCGGGAGGAGGGGTGCCTCAGCGGTGACAGCAGTATTTCCACCACCTTGCAGAACTGAGGGAAGAGACAAGGGGCGGGGGCGGGAAGGAGAGAATCCTCTTTTTCTCCCAAGGCACCAGCTACCTTCTGCATCGAGTCTGTGGGGAAGGAGACCAGAGTGTGTAATAAAGTGTGTGGGACTGGCTGGCTCTAGGGGAGGGGAGAGAAAGCTGTAAGTTCAGTGGAGAAAAAAATCAGCCTAAGAGTAGCGAGCAGCAGCAGCAACTCACTTTGCTTTTTATTTCCTAACAAAATCAGTTCCTTCCTTAGTTCTCTGGTGCATTCTTTCTCTTTCTGATCCCCCCCCTTCCCTCCTTCTTGCCTTTGAAGAGAAAAGCAGTCTAGGGTTGGTGCCTTCTCTTTCTCCCGCTCCCACACCCCCTTCAAAAGCCCTCCGTAACTGCGCAGCTGAAAGGAAATAGGAATGAGTGGGGTGGGGAGGAGCGAGAAGGCGTCACACACAACACCTGTAACACCACCCACCTCACACCCACCTCAAACTGAGGTGTCAGTCCGAGGCAGGGATATACAGTGCGCAAACCTGCTCTGAACCCGCAGAAGCAGAAAATATCAGAGCAAAATGCCTCCTCAAATCCGTATCTTCCAGGACAAAGCCATGGATGGCTGCGAAGTCACGACTGCGTCATCTATCATGAGGGACCTCGACTCACACCCACCCCAGAGTAAAAGCCCGGTGTAGATGGGGCCCTGGGTGACAAAACAATGTTGAATGTAGAACTAGAGATGGGTGAGAATTATGTTTCAGTGCATTTTTTTGTAAGAATTCACCACAATTTACAAAATTCTTCTTATTCAGGATGGAAAGAACTTGAGATTTATTTATTTTTTAAAGGAATGTGGGAGAAATTGAAACAAACCACTTTGTCTATCCAAGCCCAGGGCTTTCATTGCTCAGCTCACAAACATCTGGGGTTGAATCTCTGTGTATTCAACTATATTTCATAGAATCATAGAATGGTGGGGCCTACAAGACCATCGAGTCCAACCCCCTGCTCATTGCAGGAATCCAAGTCAGAGCACCCCCAACAGATGGCTGTCCAGCCTCATCTTGAATGCCTCCAGTGTGGGAGAGCGCTCTACCTCCCTAGGTAATTGGTTCCATTGTTGCATTGCTCCAACAGTCAGGATGTTCTTCCTGATGTTCAGCCGGAATCTGGCTTCCTGTAACTTGAGCCCATTATTCCGTGTCCTGCACTCTGGGATGATTGAGAAGAGATCCTGGCCTTCCTCTCTGTGACAGCCTTTCAAGTCTGGGGTTGAATTTCTGTGTATTCAACTATATTTCATAGAATCATAGGAACATAGATTCATAGGGTTGGAAGGGGCCTACAAGACCATTGAGTCCAACCCCCTGCTCAGTGCAGGAAGCCTGATTCCCAGGCGGTCTCCCATCCAAGTACTAGCCTTGTGGTGCTGAGTTAGGATGGCCCCCTCTCCTTTCTGTTAGGCTCATCTTTAACAGCTACATGGCGGGCAGGTACAATGTGATTCTCTCCATGCTGGAAATAGCTGTATCTATTTTATTTGGCCAGTGCAGATGGGTGAGAATTTCATTTCCGTTCAGTGTTGATAAGAATTTATCCAAATTCACAAAGTTCTTCATAACTGGGATGGGAAGAACTTCCAAATGCAGGAGAAAGGAAAACTGACAGGTTTGTCCATCCCTACGTAGAACTTCACTGGCCCACGAAGGTGGCTTCTGTATTTTGATGTGTTGTCACTCATCACTATACTAATGAAGTGCTTCCATTCAAAGTTGGAATATGTCAATTTGTTTCAATGGGGTCTGGAGGATCACATCCTTGGAAAGGAGAAACAAGGACATGTTGTGGAATCCCTTCCAGATGTGCCTTGCTTTCCCCTTTTTCTCAGTGTTTTATTTTAGGAATCCACTATTTCTCCCCCATAAAATGAATCATTTTTCAAAGATAGAATGATTCCTGGGTTTTTCTTCCATGTATCTAATACTGGGGCAGAGCAATTCTATTGCAGAGGGGGAGGGAGAAACCAAGGCAGAGAAACAGCCTTTTCCTATGCCCTGTAATCTCATGCTGGCAGGGCAGAAGGTGTGTGAGTGTGTGTCCAGCTTTTCCCTCTTCAGAGGCCTTTTATGGCTGTTTAAAAAACACACCCTTTCCTCTTCCCATTGGTCTTAATGCAAGGGAAAAAAACTATGTGTGGAGAATGGGATGGCTCTGGATTCTGTGGATCCACACCCACTCCTGGCATGCCTCCTTTTTGTCCTCTCTGACATGAGAGGAGCATTGGCTGCAGATCCTTCCGCAGCCACAGGTAGGAGGAATACATGGTCAGATCTCCCTCTTTGAGGGTGGACCTCTCTCCCTGCCTTTGGAGAGGGAGGTGGCTCTGTGCTACCTCCAGTATCAGAGGCAGTGAGAGCCTATGTACACCAGTTGCTGGGGAACATGGGCAGGAAGGTGCTGTTGCACTCATGTCCTGCTTGTGGGTTTCCTGTCAATAGCTGGTGGGCCACTGTGTGAATAGAATGCTGGACGAGATGGACCCTTGGTCTGATCCAGCAGGGCTCTTATGTTCTTATCCAAAAATTCCTATGAACCCATCCACCCTGGACTGTCTCCCAGGGACCATAGGATTACACCTTTACAGAGTCAATGTATAATGGAAGAAATCCCATTTTTCTTGGAAATCCATAGTTTCGCTATTGACAGAAAATTAAAACTTGATTGTAACTTCCTTTTTTATTCATAGAGTGGCTCGTTTCAAGGAACAATAAGCTATCAGTTCCATTCTGGGAATCTGGTAGGTCAGGTTTATCCAGAAGGCCTGGGAAATCCTGGTGTCGTCCTCCATTCTACATTCTGCATTTTGCATTTTGCATTCACCATTTATCATTTATCATAATCACAGCTGTGGCAAAATTAGCCATTGTCTTGCCCCATGATAAAGTGGAAGTGAGACACTGCAGTGGAAGTGAGACATTGCAGAAAATAGTGCCACAATTTGCTAAACATTAAACATCATGCTATTACACACACACACACACCATGCATCCTGGCGTGGTTGTTTTCCTACTTATATATAAATGATGCGGTTTCACATCTCAATATTTCCTACCCAAATTAGGTAATAAAAACAATCCTACTCTTTTGTATGCGGGTGACACAGTATTGATTTCTTTAATGCAGATTGGTTTATGATGCCTTCTCCAGTCATTTGGTAATCATTGTAAAAATGAAAGCTTTCAACCTAAGTGCTTGCAAAAACAACAACCCTTTAAGAGTCTTTGGAAGTTAAGATGGGAAAGGAATTGAGCAAGGACATGTTTTTAGGTACCTGGGGATGGTGTTTTCACAATCAGGGAGCTGGAGACAACATACAGAATTTACAAAGGAGAAAGAAGCAAAAACAGCTTTTTCAGTCTTTTTATGTTTTTATAGAACTAGAGGCGGACAACTAGTGGCATCAGCACCGGAATTGTATAATAGGAAACTCATTTCACAACTTCTCACTGGGGCCCAGGTGTGGACTTCTGCAAATTTAAACCACTTGGATGTAGTTCAAAATATTTTTATGATCACTGCTAGCATGCCATCCTTCAGTCCCTTCTGATTTATGTAGAGCTGAACTCGCTACAGAAACAATGCACACAGTTGCATATAAACTGAGGTTAAACTACTGGTCAAAAATTACCTGTAGTGAGCCTTCATGTCCTCCTAGGATAGCCTTTCGAGAAATGAACAATCATTCTTGGAAGGGGTTTGCTTCATCCTTCGTGGCGAAATTAGGCTGTTCTAAATTATATGTGGGGCCATGGTGGCTTAGTGGTTAAGACGCTGAACTGCAGACTGGAAGGTCGGCAGGACAGCAGTTCAAGACCCGAGTGCCGTGTGACGGAGTGAGCTCCCGTCTTCAGTCTCAGCTCCTGCCAACCTAGCAGTTCGAAAGCAAGAAATTGCAAGTAGATAAATAGGTACTGCCTTGGTGGGAAAGGTAACAGCGTTCCGTACACCTCGGTGTTCAGTCATGCCTAGGGGTGGACGAAAGTCACTTACCTGTCGTCGAAGGCCGTTCGCGGTGGGGGGGAGGCGCTTCGCTGCTCCCCCTGCGAAGTTCAGGCCGGGGGGGAGGCTTCCCGCCTTGCCCGGCCGAAATTCAGGCCGGGGAGGAGACGCCTCGCCTCGCCCGGCCGCAAACGTGAAAGTAAACAAAAAACAAAAAAACGCCCCCTGATAGGCTACGTGACGACTCACGTAGCCTATCACGGCTAGATCTGCAAAGTCAGCCGTGATAGGCTACGTGAATCGTCACGTAGCCTATCACGGGTGACTTTGAAAAAAAAAAAAGCGCGTACGGATAATGGCGGCCCCCATAGGGAGCCGCCATTCGCGTTATTATTTAGTCGCTGTAGTCTACGTAAATGTTTACATAGACTACGGCGAAAATAAGGGCAACGCAAATAGCGTTGCCCTTATTTTCGCCATAGTCTACATAAACATTTACGTAGACTACAGCGACCAAATAAGGAACGGGAATGGCGGCTCCCTATGGGGGCCGCCATTATCTGTACACTCTTTTTTTTTTTTTTCAAAGTCACCCGTGATAGGCTACGTGACGATTCACGTAGCCTATCACGGCTGACTTTGCAAATCTAGCCGTGATAGGCTACGTGAATCGTCACGTAGCCTATCAGGGGGCGTTTGTTTTTTTCTTCTTTCATTGTAATGGCGGCGGTGGCAGCCGGTCGAAAGACCGGCTGCCGCTCCCGCCTCGCTCGAACACCCACCGAACCGCTGGCCGGACCAGCCACCGGGAGGGACATTCGTAGGGATGGCGGAGAATTTCTCCCTGAAACTTCGGGGGGCCGAGCGCCAACGTGTTCGGCCCCCCGAACAAGTTTCGGGGAGAAATCCTCCGCCCCCCCCGCCCACCGCCCCCCCCCCGGGACGGGACTTACCTTCCCTGAATGTCCCTCCCGGGGGCGGGTCCGGCTGGCGGTTCGTCCAGTGTTCGAGCGGGGCGGGAGCAGCAGCCGGTCTTTCGACCGGCTGCCGCCCCCACCATTGCAATCAAAGAAAAAAAAAAAAGTCCCCTGATAGGCTACGTGACGATTCACGTAGCCTATCACGGCTAGATCTGGAAAGTCAGCCGTGATAGGCTACGTGAATCGTCACGTAGCCTATCACGGGTGACATGGAAAAAAAAAAGAGTGTACGGATAATGGCGGCCCCCATAGGGAGCCGCCATTCCCGTTCCTTATTTGGTCGCCGTAGTCTACGTAAACATTTACGTAGACTACAGCGACTAAATAAGGAACGCGAATGGCGGCTCCCTATGGGGGCCGCCATTATCCGTACACTCTTTTTTTTTTTTTTCCCAAGTCACCCGTGATAGGCTACGTGACGATTCACGTAGCCTATCACGGCTGACTTTCCAGATCTAGCCGTGATAGGCTACGTGAATCGTCACGTAGCCTATCAGGGGACTTTTTTTTTTTTTACTTTCGTGTTCGCGGCCAGGCGAGGCGGAAAGCCTCCTCCCCGGCCTGAACTTCGCGGGGGGAGCAGCGAAGCGCTCCCCCCCACCACGAACAAGCTGAGAGAAAAGGTAAGTGAATTTCGTCCACCCCTAGACATTCGGTGAAGGTAAGTCCCGTCCTGGGGGGGGTGCGGAGGATTTCTCCCCGAAACTTGTTCGGGAGGCCGAACACGTTGGTGCTCGGCCCCCTGAAGTTTCGGGGAGAAATTCTCCGCCATCCCTAGTCATGCCGGCCACATGACCATGGAAGCGTCTTCGGACAGCGCTGGCTCTTCAGCTTAGAAATGGAGATGAGCACCACACCCTAGAGTCGGACACGACTGGTTGGGGACACCTTTACCTTTAAATTATATGTAAGGAATTTGGTGATGGAGCTCACCAACATGTTTATGAGGCAGAGACTGACTGATGAGTCCTTACGGATGGACAGAGCAACTATGCCAATTTCGAAAACATTGTTATTGTGTAAGAATTTCCCTTACACTCCTTTTGTTCTATCTTATTGAATGGATTTGCAGAAAGAGATAGGATGGCCTTTATTAAAGGTTGGTTAAATCTAGGCATGTTCGGATTTCATAAAATCTGTTCCATCTGCATTTCATGGATTGTCTGGTGCCTTTTGTTCCATTGTCCGCTCATTGGAGGAATCAGGGATTTTCCAATTTCCTAGAATGACTTGGAGGAGGAGGTGCAGGGAATGCTGATCAAATTTGCAGATGAAACAAAATTGGATGGGATAGCTAATACTTTGGAAAACAGAAACAAAATTCAAAGTGATCTTGATAGACTGGAGCACTGGGCAGAAAACAATAGAATGACATTTAATAGGGATAAATGCCAAGTTCTGCACCTAGGAAAAAGAAACCAAATGTACAGTTACAAGATGGGGGATACGTGGCTCAACAACACGACAAGCGAGAAGGATCTTGGAATTGTTGTTGATCACAAGCTGAATATGAGCCAACAATGTGATTTGGCTGCAAAAATACCAGGTTCAGTGCCCCGGTATAGAGCTTGGATGCGTTGCTGTGGTGCTGTCGGTGTCGCAGAGGGCTCAGACAGGCAGCTTATACCTGATGCCAAATAGCGAAAGCAGCCTCCCATCCATCCCCCACTCAGCTGAATAGAACTCCCTTGGCTCAGGCAGAGCTGAGACTCAGGAGGCCCCCAGCAAGATGACAGAATCGTGGAACAAGCGCACAAGCGGTGGTAGTGGTGGCAGGTCTGTTTACGTGATAACAATCCCTCATCCCAGTTCAAGGGATGAATCTGAGGTTAAATGCATCAAAAAAAAAAAAAAAACACGTTGCCAAGATCAGTACCTCTTGACTGTCTTTGTTTTATGCTGGGGCAGGGGTGTGGAACCTCAGTCCCATGGGCTAAATCTGGCCCACTTGAGGTCCCAAACAGATCCTCTGGGGCGCTCCAGATGGCCACACCCACACCCAAGGCCAATGCCATTTTGCGCTGCATTAATAGAAGCATAGCTTCCAAATCTCAGGAAGAAAAAGTACTAGTTCCCCTCAGCACTGGTTAGGCCTCATCTGGAGTACTGTGTCCAGTTCTGGGCATCGCACTTTAAGAAGGATGCAGACAAGCTGGAGGGGGTTCAGAGGAGGGCAACAAAGATGATCAGAGGACTGGAAACAAAGCCCTATGAAGAGAGACTGAAAGAACTGGGCATGTTTAGCCTTGAGAAGAGAAGACTGAGGGGAGATATGATAGCGCTCTTCAAGTACTTGAAAGGTTGTCACAGAGAGGAAGGCCAGGATCTCTTCTCGATCATGCCAGAGTGCAGGACACGGAATCATGGGCTCAAGTTCCAGGAAGCCAGATTCCGGCTGAACATCAGGAAAAATGTCCTGACTGTTAGAGCAATACGGCAATGGAAGCAATTGCCTAGGGAGGTGGTGGGCTCTCCCACACTGGAGCCATTCAAGACAAGGCTGGACAGCCGTCTGTCAGGGATGCTCTGACTTGGATTCCTGCACTGAGCAGGGGGTTGGACTCGATGGCCTTGTAGGCCCCTTCCAACCCTACTATTCTATGATTCTATGATTCTAATTTGTGCAAATTCGTACTTGCAGAAATATGCAAATTCCCCCCAAATGTGCAAATCATCCAAAAAATGCACAAATCCCCCCAAAATACCTTATTTATTTATTTATTTATTACATTTCTATACCACCCAATAGCCAAAGATCTCCCCAAAATGCAAATCCCCCCCCCCATGTGCATTTTCATGCTTTAATCTATGTGAGAAATGTGCATTTTTGGCCGCTGTCTTTTCTTTTTTCTTTTTTACACATTTTGTACAGCTATATTTGCATAAACTTCCAGAAGGTTTTTTTTTTTTTAAACAGTCTGCAAGTCCGCAGAATCCGGGCAACTCGGGAAAAGCCGGTTTGCTGCAGAATCAGCAGGTCAGATCATTCATAGAAATTTGGACTCATTTGATTCCATTGCAGATTTCTCAAACATCCCTAGTTAAATCTGATGCCTTCAGCTGTGTGAGAAGGAAAATACAGGAACAGACCACATTCTGAGTGTTCGTCGTTCAGAATATGTACCATGTGCGAGATCCTGTACGTATATTATATATTTGCCTTTGTATAATGTGATAAGGGAACAATTTTGGGGTCAGATTTTAGAGAGATGTTTGAGGAGGTCTATCCATGAGACTGTAATTTATCTCCTTTGTGGGCAGGATAGCTACCTAACTGGAAGCACTCTGTGTTTTCTATCTACAGTAACTGGTAGGGATTTTTTAAAAAGGAGAATGCTGTAACATGTCAGGGAGATTCAGAACGTTAAGTTCATGAGTGATATCATAGAATTTTATACAGGCTTGCGTAACTTTACTTATTTGAGCTACAGATCCAGAATTTTGAATGTATTTTATATGATCTGGGTTTGTGTTGACTTTATTTAATGTTATCTTTTTATTGACATCCAGTATCTTTTATTAAATGTTTGTTTTGCGATGGCCTACATACAAATAAACAAATGTGATCTAATGTGAAATTGCAGGAGGTAATATTTTAGTTTTTTCACTTTTGGTGTATAGTTTTGTTCTTGTTTTAGCTTTTTAATTGCATTCATTTTTTGTTAGAGAAATGACTGGCAGGAAACAGATGGACACGGCGCAGAGCTATGCTGGCACTGGCAGTCAGGGGGACTCAGAGGACAGTCATCATCGCATGCCCTAAACGGCATCAGTGGACAGTGGGGCTTGCCTGAGGAGCGGCGAAGCCTGCATTTGAGGGAATGAGAGAGCAAGAGGGGACCTCCTGTCTGATCTGGGCACAAATTCTCATGGTAAGATGTGGGCACAGAGGCCAGTGTTTCACTCTCGTCAGAGTGGGCAGTAAAGGTGGAAGAGCAAGTTGGCCAGTTTCTTTCTCCCTCAGGCAGGCAGCATCAGCATGAGGTCACAATGGCCAGTCTCTCTCCCTCAGGCAGGCAGCATCAGCATGAGGTCACAATGGCCAGTCTCTCTCCCTCAGGCAGGCAGCATCAGCATGAGGTCACAATGGCCAGTCTCTCTCCCTCAGGCAGGCAGCATCAGCATGAGTTCACAATGGCCAGTCTCTCTCCCTCAGGCAGGCAGCATCAGCATGAGGTCACAATGGCCAGTCTCTCTCCCTCAGGCAGGCAGCATCAGCATGAGGTCACAATGGCCAGTCTCTCTCCCTCAGGCAGGCAGCATCAGCATGAGGTCACAATGGCCAGTCTCTCTCCCTCAGGCAGGCAGCATCAGCATGAGGTCACAATGGCCAGTCTCTCTCCCTCAGGCAGGCAGCATCAGCATGAGTTCACAATGGCAGTCTCTCTCCCTCAGGCAGGCAGCATCAGCATGAGGTCACAATGGCCAGTCTCTCCCTCAGGCAGGCAGCATCAGCATGAGTTCACAATGGCCAGTCTCTCTCCCTCAGGCAGGCAGCATCAGCATGAGGTCACAATGGCCAGTCTCTCTCCCTCAGGCAGGCAGCATCAGCATGAGGTCACAATGGCAGTCTCTCTCCCTCAGGCAGGCAGCATCAGCATGAGGTCACAATGGCCAGTCTCTCCCTCAGGCAGGCAGCATCAGCATGAGGTCACAATGGCCAGTCTCTCTCCCTCAGGCAGGCAGCATCAGCATGAGGTCACAATGGCCAGTCTCTCTCCCTCAGGCAGGCAGCATCAGCATGAGGTCACAATGGCCAGTCTCTCTCCCTCAGGCAGGCAGCATCAGCATGAGGTCACAATGGCCAGTCTCTCTCCCTCAGGCAGGCAGCATCAGCATGAGGTCACAATGGCCAGTCTCTCTCCCTCAGGCAGGCAGCATCAGCATGAGGTCACAATGGCCAGTCTCTCTCCCTCAGGCAGGCAGCATCAGCATGAGGTCACAATGGCCAGTCTCTCTCCCTCAGGCAGGCAGCATCAGCATGAGTTCACAATGGCCAGTCTCTCTCCCTCAGGCAGGCAGCATCAGCATGAGTTCACAATGGCCAGTCTCTCCCCCTCAGGCAGGCAGCATCAGCATGAAGTCACAATGGCCAGTCTCTCTCCCTCAGGCAGGCAGCATCAGCATGAGTTCACAATGGCCAGTCTCTCTCCCTCAGGCAGGCAGCATCAGCATGAGGTCACAATGGCAGTCTCTCTCCCTCAGGCAGGCAGCATCAGCATGAGGTCACAATGGCCAGTCTCTCTCCCTCAGGCAGGCAGCATCAGCATGAGGTCACAATGGCCAGTCTCTCTCCCTCAGGCAGGCAGCATCAGCATGAGGTCACAATGGCCAGTCTCTCTCCCTCAGGCAGGCAGCATCAGCATGAGGTCACAATGGCCAGTCTCTCTCCCTCAGGCAGGCAGCATCAGCATGAGGTCACAATGGCCAGTCTCTCTCCCTCAGGCAGGCAGCATCAGCATGAGGTCACAATGGCCAGTCTCTCTCCCTCAGGCAGGCAGCATCAGCATGAGGTCACAATGGCCAGTCTCTCTCCCTCAGGCAGGCAGCATCAGCATGAGTTCACAATGGCCAGTCTCTCTCCCTCAGGCAGGCAGCATCAGCATGAGGTCACAATGGCCAGTCCCTCTTCTTCAGGCAGACTCTCTCAACATGGGGGTACATTGTTCAGTCAGTTTTCAGGCAGGCAAATTCTCTCTCATTGAAATGGACAGGAGCATGTGGGCAGCAGGCAAAGAGAAGAGGAGCATTGGCAGGGAAGAACCCCAGATATTACAGGGCCCCTATTACAGTGAGTTCCCCAGGGTGGGTTGGCATCAAAAGGGGGAAACCTAATAGAAGCTGGCGCAGGAATGTTGGCAGCACCCCGGATATAATATAGCAGCTGGTTGCACAGTCTGCCAGAGCTGGGCGCTGTTTGGAAGACCAACTGTCAGGCTGTATGGGCAGGGAGAAGAAAGATGCCTGCCAGCCTGAGCTTCATGAAGGGATGCTGAGATATAAATGTAAAGAACAGCAACAACAACCCAGATACAGATGAATGTCAGATTGCAGCATTGCCTCGCAGGGGGTAGATCAGGAGAGAGGGGCAAGGTGGAAGCAGGTGGCAGGTGAAGCAGCATCAATGGGCAGTGGTTGGCATTGTCTGACACTCCGGGGGCAGTGGCCCTGGCTCAGGGAGCAGATTAAAGGAAAGAGAAAGACACGAGTTGGCAGCTAGTGGGCACAGAAGAAGAAGAACAGTATGAGGGAGTAGTAAAAAAAGAGGTGGGGGAAAGACTGGTAGGGATGGATGAATGTCCGTTTTGCTTTCTCTTGCATTTGAATCTGCACATTTTGGTCAATTCTTATCTGAAACAATGTTAAACAAAATTCTCACCCATCTGCACTGATCAAATTCAATAGGTTCAGCTATTCTCAGCATGGAAGGGACCATGTTGTACCTGCCTGCAATTTAGCCACTAAAGATGAGGAGCCCATCAGAAAAAAAAGAGGTGGCGGAACTTCCGGTCAGAGCCAGTGTCACCCTGGTGGCGTTCTGCGGAGTCTCCGCGGGACACTATCTCAAACAGCTTTTAAAAGGTTGAAAACCCTTTTGTCTTCCCCTGGAATGAAAGGGGGAAGCAAGAGCAGCATTCTGGATGAAGCCTTGGAAAAACAGCTCTTTATGCGATGCAGCAGAGGGGCTGGACTACGAGGCAAGTCTGCCAGAACTTAATCACCACTCAAAGTGGTTTTGAAAACTCCTATCTAATTAGGAGGAACCAGGGCTGACGTGCCCCAATGTAGTTTTTAGTGTTTATGGACTAAGGAATACCAGCAATATTTGAGGACCTACAAGATTTGTTTAAAAAGAAGGATGACAACACCAAGGAGGAGAAATTAGAAAAGTGCCGTCGACCCCTCCCACACCTCCCTTGGCAAAGGCTTCGAGAAGTGATGAAAATATAGAGGAGTTACTTGCTCTGATAAAAACTTTGTCTCTGCAATCTGCTGAACAGGCTAAGAGACTGGACTCAATCCAAAATTCCATCACCACCCTGCAAGGGGCTGTGGATGTAATTAACAACTCTTAGCAAAAAATGGAGGCAAAGGTTACAAGCTGCAAGATCTAGTGGCACCATAGGAGACCATCTCGCAAGCTTATCATAATAATTTTTCTGCAAGAATCTCACAATTGGAGGCTTTCACACACACAGCAAATGTGCATATTATTGGTATCAAAGATTTATCTACTGATACAAATTTGTTTACTTTTGTAGATAAGCTCCTGCATGAGATACTTCCTTTGTCATCTGATTATGTACTTGATATTGAGCATACATTCTGTGTGCCAAATGCTAAAGGGACTGACTATACGACTATACGAGTCTCCACAAAAAATCATATCCTGCGTTTGGCAAGACAGGGGGAAAATCTTTTTTGGGGATCACAACAAGATAGAGTTATGTTATTTGTGGATTACACCAATGAAGTTGTTGATAAAAGAAGGCTATTTACCAAGGCGAGAAATCTGGCAAAACAAATGAATCTACAATATCATTTAAAATATCCTGCTACATTTTGCATTTTCTCTGAAGGTCAGAGAATTGTGGTTTTTTTTGTTGTTATTTTTTATTCTTTATAATCTCTTTCTTTTCTTTTTCATTATTATTATCATCAATATTATGATACTAGGATTAGTAAATATATTTCACTGGTTGTTCTTAAGCTTTATATAGTAGCTAAAAGGCATGATATGGCCAATGGAAATGAATTCTAAGCTTGCTTCTTTGTTATAAGCCTGAAGACACAATATTGAAATTGATTATTTATGCTGTATTGACCTGTAAGATTGGTATAATCTTTAAGTAGAGTGATATTTGAAATTTATGTGTAATGTAGTTTAAATTTAAGTTTGTTATGTAAACTTCTGTTTATATTTTTCTTTGTTTTCCTCTCTTTTTGCATTTTTCTTCTTTTTCGTTTCTTTCCCCTTTGCTCTTCTCTCTCCTTTTAATATTATCTCCTTTCTTCCTCTCCCCCCCCCCTTATTTCATTATTGAGGGGTCCTCTTAAGAATACTGTAATGTTGGAAACTGTAGAAGATGATGATGTTGTTGGTGTTCTTTGGTTCATTTATAAAGATAAAAGTAGATAAAAAGTATTAGAAAAAAAGGGGGGAAAGAAGAAAAAGAAGTGGCAACCCTAATTCAGCACCACAAACATAACTGAATACACAGGGGTTCAAAGCCAGACTAAGCACTCAAAGTCCTAGGAACATAAGGCCATAACAAGAGCCCTGCTGAAGCAGACCAAAGGCCTATCTAGTCCAGGATTTCATTCACACAGTGGCCAAACAGCAGCCTATGAGATGCTCACAAGTAGTACATGAGTGCAATAGTCCTCTGCCTGGATGAACAAATCTGACAGTTTTAGTTTCTCCCAATTTCAATTTTTTTTAAAAAAAAAATCTCAAGTTCCTGGATGTAATGAAATGTGCATATTTGATAAATTCTTTTTAAAAATGGGCTGAAACAAAACTCTCACCCATCCCTAGAGACTGGGTGCAGCCAGTATTTGGGCAAGAGGAGTGGGGAGAAGAAAGAGACAAGTCACAGTGAGCTGGGAGAACCCCAAACAATGAAAGGTTAACTTTCGGGAACAACCACTGATGGGGAAAGGAAAGGGTTAGGAGGAACAGGAGAGAGTGGGATTCATACGCACCGACTAAGATGTGGAGACTAAAATAAAACATTGCAATTTTAAAAAAACTACAAGTAGGCAAAGCTAAAGAGGAAGCAGAAACAGCACATAAAAAAGGAGTGGGTTTGGAATGCGGGAGAGTGGGTAGGCTGATTCAAATACAGCTGATGCAGGAGGGAAAAAAATCCACCAGGCACTTTGCAACACAAAATTAGTAGCAGAGAGGAGCTCAAAGCAATGACTCTCTGTAGTAATGTCCAAGATGGAATCAAATGACATATGTAACCAATGCCTACATTTTGTTTTGGTTTAATTTATCTGGATTTTGCACCTTTAATATCTGGGCTCTAAATGTAGTCACCCCACTGGATTTCACAGCCCAGTGTCTGCACCACAGAAACGTGCACAGTGTTCAAATATTTCACACTCCATTCTTTATTCTCAGCCTGCCCTCTTTTGTAGTTCTTTGAGGCTCATAGCAGGAAGAACAAGGCAAAAAGAAAATAGTACCTTGGATAGCTCCAAGTGCATCCTGATGACTGCAGTTGCTGCAGGAGCAGAAACAATAGGAGGATGTTGCCTCAGCAGGGAACTAAATAGGGATGGCAGAGAATTCCGCCACGGATCTCGGTGAGGCAGAATGCCGCCCCCCTGCGGATCCCCCCCGGGACAAGACTTACCTGGGGCGGATCTTCTGGGCGGCGGCGGCGGTAGCGGCTGGTCTTCCGACCGGCTGCTGCCGCCACCATCTGCAGTCTTGTCGGGTTGTTGTGTGTTTTTTTTACAAGACGTGATAGGCTACATAGACTTACGTAGCCTATCACGTCTGGCTTAAAAAAAAACGCATATGCAAATGGCGGCAGCTATGGCCACCGCCATTTGAGTTCCTTATTTTTGGCTGTCTTAGTCTATGTAAATATTTACGTAGACTAAGACAGCAAAAATAAGGGGAACGCAAATAGCGTAGCGGACGCTATTTGCATTCCCCCTTATTTTCGCCGTCTTAGTCTATGTAAATATTTACGTAGACTAAGACAGCCAAAAATAAGGAACACAAATGGCGGCGGCCGTAGCTGCCGCCATTTGCGTATGTGCGTTTTTTGTTATTGTTTTTAAGCCAGACGTGATAGGCTAGATAAGTCTTTACATAGCCTATCACGGCTGACTACAGGGACGTAAATGGTGGTGGCTACAGCCGCCGCCATTTCCGTCCCTGCTAGCCAGCAGCCGGATGTCCAGCTGCTGGCGGAGCTGGCCGGCGGCTCCGCGGAATCCCCGCGGAGCAGAGCCGGCTGGCCAGGATTCCGGGGGGAGGGACAGAGCACCTCCCCCCCTCCAGCGGAACCTGGCGGAGCCAGGTAAGGGGAGTTTCGTACATCCCTAGAACTAAACCCAACTGAAGTCTTACATACGCTGTCAGGACCAACTCCACCTCTCAAGAAGGAGTTGATTGTACTGTTAAAGGGCCCTCACTTGATTTTCTACCTTGAGACTTCTACAAAGCAGGGAAGATATCATATAAGACTCATCCTCTGAGCCAGAAGACAATGGCAGGGCTATGTCCTTGGCAAGAAGGGCCCTAAATAAGGAACTGACTGTCCTACCCCTGAGGAAGTTGCCTGAGCCTCATCTTAGGGATGTCAGAGAATTCTGCCATGGATTCCAGTGAGGCCGGATTCATTAGAATCCGCCTCCCTGGAATCCGTGGTGGAACAGCCTCCTGCCCCCTGCCCCCCCACAAAATCCCCCGCGATGGAACTTACCTGGGGTGGATGCGGCGGCGGCTCCGGCAGCGGCTCCAGCAGCGGTGGCTCTGGCAGCAGTGGCTGGTCTCCCGGCTGGCCACAGCCAGGCTGCTGTGGCTGCCATTTGCGACTTGCAGCTGTGTTAGACTATTTAAGTATTTACGTAGCCTATCATGGTAAAGGCAGTCACGCAAATGGCGGCCACTATGCCATTTGCATGGCTGCCTTTAGCGTGATAGGCTATGTAAATACTTACGTAGCCTATCACGGCAAAAAGCAGGGGTGCAAATGGTGTAGCGGCCGCCATTTGCGTCCCTGCTCTTTGCTGTGATAGGCTACATAAATACTTACGTAGCCTATCACGGCTGCTTGCAAGGACACAAATGGCGGCCGCTACGATGGCCGCCATTTGTGGCCACAGCAGCCCGGCCACGGCCGGAACTCCAGCTGCGGATGGCCCCGGACGGCGGCTCCGCAGAGCCGCCATGGAGCAGAGCCAGCCAGGGAGGATTCTGGGGGGAGGGATGGAACGCCTTCCCCCCCACCATGGATGTCCCTGCGCGGAGCCAGGTAAGGGATTCGTACATCCCTACCTCATCCTCATCAGAATTCTCTGCTTCACTCTGGAAAGTCCAAGGGCTGAGGGACATAGTAACACTTGCTAAACTGGCTAAATTATGACCCACCAAAAAATTTAACATCCTTAAACTATATGGATAATTTTGCAACCAGTTTTGGGAGAAGTTAAGGGTGCAATCCTATACTCAAGTATCCCAGCTGAGAGGCTGTAGGATATGCCTGCCACTGTAGCAGCGGCATCTCTCCCCCTCCTTTGAGAAACTGAAGTACAGAATTGCTTGGCCTATTTTTTCACTGTGTACTGGAAATATTGTAACTCTTCTATTGCTTATTTTGGAATGTGTGAATTGATATCAAAATGGAAGAAAGCACCAATCTTGTGCATCCCAAAATATCTTGCCTAGGGGAATTTCAGTCTGTATCCATTCCTCTCAGTTGTGTCAGGTCCCCCACTCTAAGCAGAGTCTGGGTTCTTACTCTGACTCAGGTAAGGAGGGGCAACCAGATTTGTTGGACCAGCGGTGCTGGAGGCAGAGGTACTGGTACCAACCCAGGCCCAAGGATCATGACTGAGCCTGAGTCACAGCCTTGACCCGACAGATTGGGAGCCCTTGGTCCAGGGAGCTCCAGAATCTCTACTCTCAGAGCCTGCTCCCCCTCCCTAAGGAGTCAACCCCCTTCATGCCAGCATCCTGCATCCCCATGTCAGTACATCAGAGTAGGCAATGAGGCTCAGTGAATCCTCAGAGCGGAGGAGTGCTAGACTCCAAGCCCAGAGGCTGCCCCTTCCACTCCTCAAGGAAGGATGAAGCCTGGGAGGGGTGAGCTGGCCCTGCAGGCACAAAACATTTCAGTCAAGCCCTGGACACAGTTGGAGAAAGTTGCTCACTTTGAGCTTTCCATGGCACTGAAGCTTCTAGCCCACCTTGCCCCGTCATCTCAGAACAGGAGAACTTGTACATTCACCATTGGCACTTACAGGCCACCAGAAATGTGCATGGTAATGGATACTATTGTCTTTATTTTGTTTCTATCATTATCTCCTTCCTTCTGCTCTTCTTCCTTCCCCTCATCTAGAAACAGTATGAATCAATCTTTTAAGCCCAACCTCATACATGTGAATAGGTACAATGATATGTAATGAACTACATTAAAGGATGAGCTTGGACAGAAGTCCTTTGACATCTGCTGGTGTCTTTCCATTGACATCACTCACATGTCATCAGTGGCATGAAGCTTTGGAACAAAGAGGCAAATTGCCTTATATTTATTGCTAACAACAACGACAATGGTGTTGGTAAACATGAAAAGCTCCATAGACAGACAAGACTGACTTCATCCATCTGTCTGAACATAATGTGGAAGACTGTATCTGACATCATAACTGGGTCATATTCCATCTAGAGCATGTGGACAAATTTCACTCCTCATCAAGAAATGTTGGCAAGGCCTCAGTCTGGGTTGAGGAGGAGCAGTGGCAAACAGTGTTTACTGTTTGATACTGGATTATGCATTTCAGAGCTGAGTTGGGGAAAACCAAACGAGGCTCCACAACCAAAACCACAGTATTGAGATTTGGACTAGAATAAAACTTTCAAAGCAAATCATCATCACCCAATCATTATCTTGTATATTTTCTCTTTCACACATTTTTTTAAAAGCATACCCTCTGTCTTCCCCACATACTTTCAGAAGACAAATATCATCAGTCAGCAATTAGAAGATTTTTTTTTTTTTTTGCCCTGCATTCAAGGATTTTGTTAGTGTGATGTTTTTCATCTGGTATGTCTTTGTCTACTACTTTCATCGTGGGCTGTGCTGCTGAATAGAAGGCAGACATTACTCAGAATGGGAACGGAGACTGTCTCTGTTACTCTTCACTGAGGCTTTATTTAAAATGCATGCTTTGCCAGTGAAGACTGCATGGGCCTTTTATTCTGGCATCAGCTCTAGCCTTTCAGATGTACATATTTGTTATACGACAGTAATGCTTTTTATTGAAAAAGAAATTGATTGCTTTGCAACAGGCATTAATATTGTATTTTTCAGCAACTATGAAACAGAACGAAAGAGTCCAGAATATGAAATGCATATTAAATCTCCTATTTGCTTCCATTGTGTTGATGTTTCAAGAAATTCAAAAGCAGAACTATCACCGTTATGGGAGTGTTTTTTTCTCCCTTAAAAAAATAGTCAGATAATTAAGTTAAGGCTCATAAATTAATGTGAAAACTTCATTCATGATCCAAAGTTAGGGATGGATGAATCTATTGCTTTCTCCTATATCTGATTTCTTTTTTCAAAACCTAAGTTCTTCCTGTCATGAATATGAAGGAATTTGTGAATTCTCGTAAAGTCTGAGCACAAATGAACTGAAACAAAATTCTCACCCATCTGCATTGGCCACATTCAGTAGGTCCAGCTATTCCCAGCATGGGGAGGACGAAGTTGTGCCTGCCTGCCATATAGCTGTTAACGGTGAGGAGCCTGTCAGAAAAAAGAGATGGCAACACCAATTAAACACCAACATAGTTGAATACACAGGGAGTCAAACCCAGACTTTTAAGGTCAAAGCACTCAAAGCCCTGGGCCTGGGTGGATGAAGTTGTCAGTTTTCATTTCTCCCACATTCAGATTTGTTTAAACTCAATTCTTTTTGGCCCAGATACGGAGAACTTTGCAAATTTTTGTAAATTCTTATCAAAACCAACCAAACTGATATTCTCCATCTGCACTGGCCAAATTCAATAGGTACAGCTATTCACAGTGTGGAGAGGGCCATGATTGTTTGTTTGCTTGCTTGCTTATTAGGTTTATTAGCTGCCCATCTGGCCAGCTATCCGGCCACTCTAGGCAGCATACAATATGAATAACAACACAAAATACAACATAATCAACTGAACAAAACAGCATTACTCTAAAAAAAAACCTCACCCACCCCAAATGCCAGCCTGAACAGCCAGGTTTTCAAAGCCTGGTGGAAGATCATCAAAAAGGGGGCATGGTGGAACTCACTAGGGAGGGAATTCCACAGAGTGTGGGCCACCACAGAAAAGGCCCTCTCCCTAGTCCTCACCAGCCTAGCTGTCCTGGCTGATGGGACAGACAGAAGGCCTCCCGAGGCCAATTTTGTTGAGTGGCATCCCTGGTGTTGCTGGAGGTGCTCCTTAAAATAGACTGGACCAGAACTGTATAGGGTTTAGGGATGTCGGAGAATTTCTCCACGAATCTCCGGGAGGCTGAATGCCAACACATTCGGCCCCCCGAAATTGGTGGAGAAACGGTCTGCCACCCCCCCGCCACCCCCCCAGAATGGGACTTACCTTTGTCAAATGTCCCTGGCGCTGGCGGCTCCTGGTGGCGGTTCGGCAGCGGTTCGGCGGCGGCAGCAGCCGGTCTTCCGACTGGCTGCCGCCGCCACCATTTCCCAGTAAAACAACAACAACAACAACAAACGTGATAGGCTACGTAAAGATTTACGTAGCCTACCACGGCTAGATTTTCAAAAAACACCGTGATAGGCTATGTAAATCCTTACGTAGCCTATCACAGCTGACTTTGGGGGGGGGGGAAAGCACGTACGCAAATGGCGGCACCCATGGGCACCGCCATTTGCGTTCCTTATTTCGGCACATGTAGTCTATGTAAACATTTACGTAGACTATGGCGAAAATAAGGGCAACGCAAATAGCGTTGCCCTTATTTTCGCTGTAGTCTACGTAAATGTTTACGTAGACTACACGTGCCCAAATAAGGAATGCAAATGGCGGTGCCCATGGGCGCCGCCATTTGCGTACGCGCTTTTTCCCCCCCAAAGTCGGCCGTGATAGGCTACGTAAGGATTTATGTAGCCTATCACGGCTGACTGCAGGGACGCAAACGGCGGCGGCTACGGCCGCCGCCATTTGCATCCCAGCAGGAGACGAGATTCGCGGCCGGAGGGACGGGGCGCCTCCCACCCAACCCAGAATTTCGGGGGGAGGGACGGAGCACCTCCCTCCCACCGTGAAGCAAGCTGTGGGATAAGGTAAGGGACTTTCGTCCATCCCTAGGGTTTTAAAGGTCAATACCAACACCTTGAATTGGGCCCAGAAAACAACTGGTAACCCGTGCAACTCCTTCAGCACTGGAGTGATGTGATCTCACTGAAGGCTGCCTTTAATCAGGCGGGCTGCCGCATTCTGTATCAGCTGCATCTTCCGAACCATCTTCAAGGGTAACCCGAGATAGAGTGCATTACAGTAGTCTAGGCGAGAGGAGACCAGGGCATGAACTACTGAGGGGAGCAGATAGTTAGGGAGATAGAGGCGCAGCTGCCATATCAGATGGAGTTGGTGCAGTGCTGCCTGGCTCACAGCTGACACCTGAGCCTCCATGGACAGCTGGGAGTCTAAAATGACCCCCAGGCTGCGGACCTGGTCCTTCAGGGGCAGCCACACCCCATTTGACACCAGGTCAACATCCCCCAACATCCCCTTGTCTCCTACCAAAAGTACTTCAGTTTTGTCGGGGTTCATTTTCAGCTTATTCTTCCCATCCAGCCACTCACAGACTCCAGACAATTGGACAGGGTTTCTACAGCCAACCTTGGTGAGGATTTAAATGAGAGGTAGAGTTGCATGTCATCAGCATATTGGTGACACTGAACCCCAAACCTCCTGATGATAGCCCCCAGTGGCTTCATATAGATGTTAAATAACTTCAGGGAGAGAATAGAACCTTGTGGCACCCCGCAAGTGAGTAGCCAAGGGTCTGAAGTCTCCTCCCCAAGAGCTACCCTCTGGTACCTGCCAGAGAGGAAGGAATGGAACCACCATAATACAGTGTCCCCTATGCCCAACCCCTCCAGGCGGTCCAGGTCGGTGGTATCAAAAGCCACTGAGAGATTGAGGAGAACAGGGAAGAAGCATTCGCCCCTATCCAGAGCCCTCCTCATATCATCCACCAAGGCAACCAAGGCCGTTTCTGTCCCATGCCCAGGCCTGAATCCTAATTGAAATGGATCCAGATAATCGGTTTCTTCCAAGTGTGCCTGCCATGTAGTTGTTAAAGATTATGTTAGGGATGTCAGAGAATTCTACGATGGATCTCGGTGAGGTCCCCCCGAAATCCATCACGGAACGAAGCCTCTGCCTCCCCCAACCCACGAAAGTCGGGCGGGATGAAGCCCCCGCCCCCCAACCCACGAAAGTCACATGAAACGGAGCACTTACCTGCTCCCGTCAGTGCTGACTTGCAAATGGCGGCTGCCCTGCAGCCGCCATTTGCTTCTTCTTCACCGCCGTGATAGGCTATGTAAATACATATGTAGCCTATCATGGCTAACGCAGGGATGCCTTTTGCGTCCCTGCTGAGGCCGTGATAGGCTACGTAAGTATTTATGTAGCCTATCATGGCAGGATTAAAAAAAAAAAGTACGCAAATGGTGGCAGCTACGGCGGCCGCCATTTGTGTTCCGTATTTTTCACCGTTTTAGCCTACGTAAATATTTACGTAGGCTATTAAGGCCAAAAAAGGGGAATGCAAATGGTGCCCACTACGTCATTTGCGTTCCCCTTTATTTCGCCGTAATAGCCTACGTAAATATTTACGTAGGCTAAAATGGCGAAAAATACAGAACGCAAATGGCGGCCGCCGTAGCCGCCGCCATTTGCGTACACTTTTTTTCTTTTTAAGCCTGCTGTGATAGGCTACGTAAATACTTATGTAGCCTATCACGGCTCACTACAGGGACACAAGTGGCGGCAGCTACGGCCACCGCCATTTGCATCCCTGGTGCCCAACGGCCGGATGTCTGGCCGCGGGCGGAGCCGGCCAGCGGCTCCGCGGAATTGCTGCGGAACGGAGCCGGCCGCAGGATTCTGGGGGGGGGGGACCGGAGTGCCTTCCCCCCGTCGAGGATTCCGGGGGGAGGGACGGAGCACCTCCCCCCCCGGCGGAACCCGGCGGAGCCAGGTAAACGGGGTTTCGTACACCCCTAGATTATGTGCTTGTCAGAAAAAAAGGTGGCCACCCTAATTTAGCACCAAAAACATGGTTGAATACATAAGAATTCAAACCATGATGTTTAAGAATTACACACTCAAAGTCCTGGGCCTGGATGAATGAATCTGTCGGTTCTGGTTTCTTCCACTTTAAAAAATATATCTTTCTGATATGAAAAAATGTGCACATTTTGGTATCAAAAATGAACTGAAACAAAATTCTCACCCTTCCCTACTAAAGATAAGCACTTCTAAGTCAAACAAATTGCTGTGGGGCTCTGTTCTCTCACGAACCTTTGCCTGGATCATGCCTTTATTCTCATGTTTACTATTGCAGTTTTTGCAACAGTGGGAGCTCAGATGGATACAGAGGGCCCACCCACCTCCCAAGCTCCCCATCCACATCACAGGCAGGGAAAGCTCACAAAGGGATGCATACACAGAGCTGTTCACCCTACTGAAAGAAAATAAAGGAAGACGGTAACTACTCAGGAGTTCAGTATTCTGTGTAAACAGGGATCTCTGGATCAGGAAACATGGCTTGATTTGCAGTCTTAACAAAAAGGCATCACCATAATATGACCTCATACTCAGGCATATTTACATGTACACGGGATCTCATTATACGGAAGTATTCAACTAATTATCTTCACATAGGATCTGTCAGCAGCCAGAACTCTTTATTACTCAGTCAAGAAAATAGTTTTAATTTGTATGAGGCATGGACCATCAACTTCTAAATTAAAGATTCAAGTTTACAGCTTGTTATAATAAGTACAACAATAAAAATTTCTCATTCTATTAGAGCTCCACTAATGGATAATAACAACCACTTGAAGTGACTCAGTTGTCCATTTAAGCTCAGTAAAACCCTCTGCCTCATTGGATTTTTTTAAAAATGACAATATATATCCGATCCAAATGCCACCAGAACATTGAAGAAGCCCACTTTTGTATTTATTTACAAACTGTCATTATTTCTAATTTTTACAAATGGTTCTTGTATGATGTATGAACAACAAAATAAAATCGCATCTTAATCCCATCCCCAGCCTACAACTTTCTCCAAGAGCTAACAAGAAGAAAATAGCAAAGAAAAGGAAAGAAGGAATTAGAGAATTTCTACAAATTATTGTTTAGATGATACCTCACTCCACTGAGGTAAAGTCAAATGATACTAGTAGGTTCATGATACTGGTTGGTGCTACAACGCTATATCAGCTGACTGGACATGCCCTAAGAAAATAACATTTTGCAATTGCAAGCCAGTTCTTGATCATATAGAAGAAATGACAAGTTGCTTTTACCACTGGATTCTTCAGTTGCATTATTTTATGTGTTATCCATCTTTTTACTGCTGCGAGGATGCCTATTAGTTATAACTGGAAAAAGAAAGAGATCATATGGATATCAGATTAGTTATTAAGGATCTGGGATACACTATGTATAATATACATAGAGAAATTTAATAAATACTATATATGTGTATGTGTGTGTATATGTATGTGTGTGTGTGTATGTATGTGTGTGTGTGTGTGTATATGTGTGTGTGTGTGTGTGTATATGTGTGTGTGTGTGCATATGTATGTGTGTGTGTGTGTGTGTGTATATATATTCAATCATCAACAAACCTGCCAGTTTAGAAGACCAGATGATAAGGCCATCTCACATTGGTCCAAACTCCACAAAGCCAGGAAATTTAAAGCTAAGGCTGATGCCTTATCTGATGTGCCCCGTGATCAGTCATGATGTTGTGCAATGTCTCAAATTGTTCTTGCTTGCTACTTACCCTCCATGCACCCACACTTTTCCTGGGACTTTCAGTCCCAAATCCAGACTGAGCAAAAGCTTGGTGAAAATTCATATATTGTCAGTTGAGGAAAGTGGGAAAAAGATATGGAATATCAGGTTGATGGATAAAATTGTAAGTTACAAATGTTATGGGATGAAAAGGATGAACTCTGTACAAACATTTTTTAAAAATGACTCGGGACACAATCCTGTGGCCACTAGTCAGCGGCTAGATGGAGAACTGACCCTGAGAACCGACCTCCACTCCCTCCTGTGCTGCCTCATAGGGTTCTACACAATCCATACATCCCTATGTCATTTTCATCCTTTTGGTGGTGGCACAAAACTCAGGATTTGTGATACAAAACAGCACAGAACTGGCATAAACCTTTGGCATACATTTGGGGGAGATAGTTTGGTGAGTTCAGAGATAACAGAGCCACACAGACCAGGCGAATTAGCAACGTCAGACATACTGAACATGCGATAAAAATTTATGTACAGAAATATTTGGGGAAATGACTGTTTATGGGAAAAGTAATAAAAAGAAACAATTCAAATAGTGGATTTTCCTGTGTCTCTGGATTCTTAAGTGCAATGGGCAGAAATAGAAAATCTTGAAGGGAGGGCTTCATAGAGTGGAAAAACTCCATGGAGACCCAGGGCTTGGCTTCAGCTGGGCACTATATAACATATGCAATAGCTGAAGTGTGTAAGATGAGTATCATTTTACATTGCGCATGCCTAATTCTCCTTGTTTAGGTCCCCTGTTTGTAGTTTTGTGCTGTTTTTGCTAATTGTGGATCTCTTTTCATGGTGAATAAAACAGTTCATCATTTTCTGCTATTTAGGGAAAAAAAGAGACTGTGGACTATTTCTCACGGGGTGGGGAACATGTGCCTTCCAGATGTTGTTGGACTACAATTCCCATCATCCTTCACCATTGGCTATGCTGGCAAGGGCTGATGGACAACACATTTCCCGCCACTGATTTATAGGATGTGTTTGAAAACAGAAGGTGAATTTATGCAATACTGACATTTTTACTGCTGCTATATGTGACCTAACCCAGTTAGAGGTAATTTGCTCCCAGGAGTAGAGATATGAGAACCGCCCCACTGTCTGGTCTGGGGGGGGTGGGGGGGGTCTGCTTCAGGGCAATTCAGGCTGCTTGGGGCCTTGCAGATTCCTCCAGAGCCCTGCCACATCCAACAGAGTTGGTGGAGCGGCTCTCTAGCTTCCCATAAAATGCGATACACTAATCGCAGCTTCCATTAGCTTATCATGGTAAAATTACAGCCGTAAATGGTATATTTTACACCATTTGCAGCCACAAAGCACTTACTTTCACCTAAATTGCAGCAGTTTACGGCTGTGGTGTATACACCATTTACAGCTGTAACTTTCCTGCGATAAGCTAATGGCAGCCACTATTAGCATCAAGGGGTTTTCTGGAAGCTGGAGAGCTGCCCCACGGGCACTCCTCTGGACCCAGAGAGGTAAGTGTGGCCAGTCCGCCGGGGACTCTGGAGGTTGGATTTTTTGGCATCCAGCCTCATTTGAGTCCATGGCAGATTTCTCCAGCATCCCTACCCAGGAGTATCTGATAGCAGCCTCTTGCAAAGATTCCATGATCGGCTACAACTTTCCTCTCCTTTTCAAAGTGTCAGCCGACACGCCCTGAAACATCAAGATCTTAGTGCCAATGTACTTAATGTAATGTTAGCATTGTCCAAAGCCTGCCAGTAAATCAAATCTCTAGTTTTGGAACAAAGTGCTCAAGAGCTTTTCTACACTAGGTTGTTAATGGGCTAATCCACTGTATCTACTTTCAGTTTTGGTGCAAAACAGATCCAAGCACTACACGAAGAGCATTTCCTTTCCTGCTACATAACCCCTAGGTGGCACTGCGGTACAGCGGAATAGCACAAATATACAAGTGAAAAAAGTGGTTTCTTTCACTTTTAGAATTAAATACCACATTTCCCCTGCTCTAAAAAAACTCACTGAAAATGTTCTTTAGATACAGAAGTGAAACTGGAGGGTCACGATGTCATCTAAAGAACCCATAAACAACTGTGAGTAGGAATGATGAGCGCATGATAAATGCCTCGTGTAGAAAAACCCCAAGTCTCGGGGCTTATCCGCCTTGTCCACTCTCACAGCAATCACTCTGTGTGTTCTCTTGTTAAGCAGCATAACTTTGCAGATATCTGGGAAGAATGTGACCAGCCAAATCTGTAAAAAATGTCTTCAGGTCATTTTCTGAAAATAGATTCAGGGAAACTGTGAAAGCCCAAATGGTCCCTGCATGTCCACTTTTCCCAATCATCTTCCTTCCTACTTTGCTCCTTGTCTCTCCACTTCTTAGTTTGCATCTTGCTCATCAAACTTGCCAGAAGGCAGACAGACATAATATGTGGCTTGAAAATGGAGCAGCTTCATAATGTACTGGAATTTAAAGACTCAGGACTCCATCCATCCACATCTAATATTGGATGCAATTTAAGAATGTCATGAAATGAATTGCTCTTCTGTTTTTCCGATGATGTGGACTTACGTTGGCTTGTGATGATGAACTAAGTTCTTTATCTTTCTGTGTCACTTAGGGCTGCATAAACAGATGTTGCTATTCAAGATTATGTAAGGTCATTTAAATATGTATACTGTCTTATATTTGGATAACTGAAAATAAAAATCATTATCAAAGAAAGGGAAAGAAGGAAAGAACTATACAGAAAGGGAAGTCGATGTCAAAAGAAAGAAAAGAGAGAGAGGAGGAAAAAACCAGAAGGGTGGACCAATGCAGGGAAATAATAGAAGTAATATGAGCCTCAGTGTGGTGTGAAGCCCACTTTCTACCACACAAACCCTAAGGATCGCCAAGTGAGCATTTCCCAGCATTCACAGTCACTAGATTGTATTTTAATTCAAATTAGAATATTTGGGCATTAATTATGAGACTGGGATGGATCCAATACTGGTCATCCACTAGTGGAATGGAAACTGCAAACTGAATGGATCTCCCCTCCCCCTGCTGCCCCCTCGTACCTCCCTTTTCTGCTCCAGAGGGTTGGGGGACCCTCTGAAGCAGATTTGGAGCATGTGAAGGGGGGGCTGCAGGGAGGACAGGACAGGAAAGTCTGATTGCGCCTGTCAGTGGAAGCTGGTGGTTCTGATTTTGGTGGGGCTGTGAATCCATTCTGGGTTGCAGCCAGAACCAGCCAGAACTCCAAAGGAGCTATCCATGGTGCTGAACTCTATCCCCAACATAGGTTCAACACCTTTGATAGCTCCTTTCGAGTTCTGGCTGGTTCTGGCTGAAACCCAGATTGGAATCATAGCCCCACCAAAACCGGAGCCTCCAGCCTCCAGTGGTGCCAATGGAAGTCTGCTCACAAGTCTTCAGATCCCATCTGCTGCGATCATGTACTCAAAGAACTTGGCAACCAGATTTACTTCAGAGGACAAGGAGCACTGGAGATCTCATGCCCACTAGGAATTATTGGACAAGAGACTTATTCAAATGGCCAATTCCCACATTATGTTTGGGTAGGTTATTGCAAAAGCAGTGAAAAGTAACGTAAGGGGTGAGCCAGTTGATCACAGTTTTCTGAGTCAGCAGTTTCCATAGCTGTGATGGTGGAAAACGTACCTCACAGAAGTTCCCACAGATGGGATCCATGAGTAATTTTTATATGCCCAGGCATAACATCGTTTCAATGAACCAATGTGCTGGTGTGCTTCCTCTACCTTCAGAAATTAAGGCTGAGATATATGACCTGCCCAAGCCCACAGAATGAGTCCACAGATCCAGATCTAGCTGGCTCCCCAGTGAGCTTCAGTTCACCTTGTGTTTTCAGTTTGGGTGCACTGATACTGCGTTTGTCTGACAAGTCAACAAAGGTTGCACATTAGAAAAGCACTAGCTCAGCTATTCTGTACCAAGAGTCAAACGTTCTTGGAAGGGACGGGCAGTATCCCATAAATGATGTTGTGCTAGCATAAACCATCTCTAGCACAATGTCAGTAGTGTGTGCTGGTGTGACGGCTTTCCCCAGAAAACCCGTTGTGTCAGCGACACTAATGCTGTTGTGCGTGACCTAGTTTACACTAGCACGACGTCATTTACATTAGCGGTTGTGCAGCACTACCTGATTACATAGATCTTCTTCACCTAATAATTGTAACCATCATATGAGAAGCATTTGAAAAGGTTGAGCGGTTTATTACATTGATATCCCCCTTTTTTTCCTCCAAGGAACCCAAGGTGGCTTACAAGATCCTTCTCCTCTCCATTTTATCCTCACAACAACCCTGTGAGGGAGGTGAGGCTGAGAGTCAGTGACTGGCCCAAAGTCACCCAGTGAGGTTCATGGCTGAGTGGGGACTAGGACCCAGCTCTCCCGAGGCCCAGTTCAACACTCTCACCACTACACCACACTGCCTCTTTTGCATCCTTTAACAAAGCAAACAGTGCTTCCTTTGCACGAATGTTTGTGTGGCACATCTGTCTGCTGTCGAGTGCAACTCACACGCTGTATCCCAGAGGTGCCCCTGTCTCCATGGCAATCGCTATTAATAGTGTGCCGTTCAATTTGTTAAGCATAAGGGATCTATAAAAAGGAAAACTATTAATAGAGCAGGGAATTTTCCCACAGTAAAACGAAATCAAAGTTGAGTTTCATCCGTAAGAATGCTGTAAAATGCAGGGTTTCTTTCCGCCTTACCTCTGTCAAGCTCTTTTATATAAGGCTGTGGTTAGTATGTTTGCTGTGGGGGATTAGAGTAAATTGCTGTGCCATGTGATCACAGTGCCATTTGCCTTTACAACAGGGCAGCTAATCTTGGTGTGTGTGCCTTGATGAACACCTTGGGCTGCTATGCCCCGTGTTATCGTTCTCCTCGCGGTTTAGAGTGATTGAGTAACACCGATTTGTTTGCATACCATTAGAAATGTGGACATCTGGATCGGAGTGGGAAGGGCCATTTTGCCGTAGCTTCCTCAAATCATGGAGATGATACTGATACGTGGGAGCTGCAACAAAAAGTTGCAGTGGGGAGTGCTGCTGTTCAGGATTCTAGTCACTCCGTTCCATTTGCACCCCCGCCCCCCAAGGTCAGTCAGCATGCCATGGCCACTATGTGGGCTCTTTTGGGAGCCCTCCGCCACATTCAGAGCTTTCCCTAATCTGTGTGTGTGTGTGTGTGCGCGCGCGCTTCTGCAACCTTGGGGCTCCCTCAAGGCTTCTGGTGCCTCCCTCTTGTGCGTGTGTGGCACCATTTTGGCTCCATAAGCAATGGCACGTTCAGCCTGACCACCGGAAATAAAAGGATTTATTTCAGTCAGTTGTATGTACTGCACATATCAAATGTGCACTTTACATTTATACATCCTTAATTGCATGTGTCTTATTTTCCATACTTATTTATTTCATGTCCAGATCAAACTTTGCTCTGCCAAAATGTAGCCACTGCCACAGCTTTGTCATTAGCTTGCTGTAGATCGTCCACAGTACAAGACTCTGGCAGTAATCGACACACCATCAGATGCACTGGGTCTTGAGTTTCTCCACATTCATATAATGTATTGTCGTCAACCAGCAACCCCCACTTAAATAAATTCGTCTTACATCTTGGTACCCCCACCCTCATCCTGTTTATTTTCCTCCGAACTATATAAGGGAGAGTATTTCAAGCAGCCATTTCTTCCTTTGTTAAAATACTCAAGTCGGTATGCTCATTCCTCCATTTACTTCTGATTCTGTTCTTTGGTCCCCTCTAGGATATTAGTTCTTGACATAAAGCTCTTTCTAGATCTAAGTCGACGAATTGGGGAAATATATCCGCTCAAAGGGTGACGAGAGTCAGTCTCTTGCTTACTTCTTTCGGCATCTGCTTCTACTTCCCTTCTGATCTTAGGTGGAGCAATGCCAACAAGAGAATATAGTTTATTAATGGGCGTTGGTTTGAGGCATCCCGTCACTATGCGCATTGCCTCATTCACAGCAATATCTACTTGCTTTGCATGTGCCAATGCGTTCCATACTGGTGCCACATGTTCAGCAGTAGAGACACTCAAGGCCATAGCTGATGCTTCCAAACTGGAAGATACAGGCATGTTGATTTTAAAGGCCTGGGTGAACTGTGGGTTCTCAAATTATTGTGTTTTTCTCTAGTGTTGCTCCTTTTAACGTATAAGGGCACAATCCTATGGAGCTAGTCGTCAGCCTCCAAACTCAGAGGCTGACAACTTTCAAGTGTAGGGCAGCCAGAGCACAGAGGTGATCCTCGCCTCCATGTTCTGGCTGCCCTGCATTTTTGGCTAGACAGGCGATTTCACCTGTCTAGCCAGGCAGCTTTGAAGCAGGAGGAGGGAGGCCGCATGACACATAGGAAGCTGTATAATGCAGCTTCCGCTGTCTCCTCCCCTTCGATCCTTGGGACCACCCCCTCTCCCCCATCTCCATGCTCTGTTTCCAAGCACGGAGATGTCGCTGGTGTGGAAAGAACTGCACTGACGATGACGAGGTGGAGGTGGGGAGTGTGGTTTCTGAGCCCGAGGTCAGAGGCCCGGTTCCAACCTCACAGCCCAGAAACCAAAACACAAAGCAAACAAAACACCTATGTCCCCTAGACACTGTCTAGGGGACACAGGATTGTACCCATTGACATTTTGTGGATGGACCTTTGTCCCATGCATGAGGTCCCAGGTTCAATTCCTTGCATCTCCAGTTAAATGGATCTTGGGTACCAGGGAGGGAAAAGACCCTTGCCTGTGACCTTGGAGCGCTGCTGCTAGATGGATTTAGAGTGACCAGTAGTGGTCATGATGAACCAACAATCTGTATAAGGCATCTACATATGTTCATGTCCATATGTTCAGATAGGATCATCAGATCCTTTCTGTTTATTTTTTTTTTTATCTGACTTACCCATATTTCTGGAGACTCCCTTTGCTCTTATATCCAAATAAGGGTGTTACTCCTTTTAGAGGATCTAAATCCTGTTAACAGCCAGAAGGTTACTTGTTTGGGCAAGTTCCTCAGTGGTACTCATCATAACACAAAACAACAAGGGTGAAGTAAATGATGCTTCTGTCAAAGGGGCACTGGCTCTAATATTCCACTTCCCATTCTCTTTGATTTTTTTAAATTGTTCTGAGGAGAAACAAAGTAAGGATCAAGGAAGTTCTTTCACAGAGGACTCTGGCAGCACCTCCGTGCAAAAGGTGTGGATATTAAATACAGGCGTGGGCCCTCTTCACTATCAGAATAACCAAACCAAACTCACACAGTGCTGTTTGCTGACAAAATCAGTAAACTGATAAGGCGGTTTCACCCCAAGAAGGTGAACTCAATTTTATATAGTATGTAGAGAAGAGGGAAATGTGTCATGTGAGAACTGACATGGCTAATTACCATGCCTGTAAAATTCCAGTGGGGGCATCCTCTTCTGGTACACATTTGCATATGAAACAGAAGGAACTATTTTAATTTTCCTCTAGTTGATGAATGTACTTAGTAAGGGAGTTGGCTCTCTGGCACTTTTCTTTCCTCCTTCACCCACCCAGAATGTGACCAGGTGGAGACTGGAGGCTCTGACTTCAGTGGGGCTGTGAATCCATTCTGGGTTTCAGTCACCTGGCTGTCATGGCAGGCGTGGCTAGTCACAAAGGACAAGTAACCTGCCCCAAAGACTGGGTAACAAGGCAGAGGTGGGGTCTTAGCCCCAACACACTAAACAACTCCTTTGAGCCACAGTTTTCAGCACTAACAAAAGTCCCAGTTGCTGGTAAGAAAATGTGTTAATTTAATAAAAAAGTGGGAGGGCCGGGGCAACATTGGTGAGCACCAAGGAAGGGGTCTGGGTTGCACAGTGCCCATGGGCCCAATATTGCCTTTGCTTGGTAGACAGTCTCCGTGCACCTAGGATGAGGGTACAGTGTTCAACGTTGTTTCATAGTGTCTCTCATTCATGGTGACTTGTGCATGGGGTAGGCAATAAAGCTGAACGGTGGGAGATGCAGGATAGACAAAAGGAAGAATGTCTTCACATAGCACATAGTTAAACCATGGGATTCACCTCCACAAGATGTAGTGATGGCCACCATCTTGGATGGGTTTAAAAGTGGATTAGACAAATTCATGGAGGATAAGCCTATCAATGGCTACTAGTCATGATACTTCTCAATACCAGTTGCTCTGGAACATGAGCAAGAGGGTGCTCTTGCCCTCATGTCTTGCTTGTGGGCTTCCCCCAGCCAACTGGTTGGCCATGGTAGGAACAGAACACTTCACTAGAGAGGCTTTTGGTCTGGCCCAGCATGGCTCTTCTTATGTTCATTTTCACAGAGGCCAACTGCTGGAGCGGCCCAGCCTCAATGGAGTTGCTGCAGCAAAGCTTTGTTTTAAGGAGTGGAGCACACAAAAAACTCTTCTGCCTCCATTCCCTCCCTTATTAGTAATGCAATATTTCAAACAACAGGGCTTGCTTGTGAAAAATGTGGGAAGATTTAAAAGATTAACAACTGTTTTAAAAGTTGCCCACCAGGATTTGAGTACAATTAAAAGTCTGTCTGTTTGGAATTTCCTTGGTTTTAAATTAGAAAACCATTGTATTCGTTCTTGCAGTTTTCTTTGTCAAGTTATATTTTATTGGATTTGGAGTGAGTAAAAAAATGCCACGGTGGTTTTCAGATTAATACATGCTTCACAAGAACACAAATGTGATTATGATCCAAGATGATATATTGCTTTATTTTCCAATTCATGGAAACTAATCTTGGTGCATTTGATTTTTGTTCTCTACCTGACTTTAAATGAAGTATAAAATGTAGTCTTCCCTCAGAACTCCAAACAATGAAATGATTTGCCTGCATCACTGCATACCGCAAGTGTCTGCAAATCATTGTAAAGAGATTATCATATTTAAATAAAAAGCAAGATAAATCTGCATTAGTTAGAATTATTGTCTTTAAGAGTGCAACAGAAAAAAAGGGATAGAAAGCATATAGTGTGGCAAAAGTTTCATAGTTTGAGATAATTAGCTGAAACCCAAAAGGAAAGCAAGGATGAAACCTATAATGTTTCTGTATAAGATTGAGCTGAAATGTGAGCCCTCATTTCATAAAAACCAAGGGAATCTAAAGAATCCTCCCTTTTTGATGATTTTGGGGTGGGAGGGGGTGTTGCTCTGAAAGACTGTTTATTTTTTGACCTTTGATTATTTCTGAAGCCGCATTGGGTAGGATCACCCATGTGACTTTTATGAAGCTCTAAATAGGCTTCACTTGCCCATAATGATGTAAGCAAATAACTATTATCTGACTGGCTACATAGCACCATGATACCATCACAGTAGTACATGATCCCAGGCGCGCAATACACACACACCCACAAACATTGCAAGGAATTGGGAAGAAGCAGTATGGTTGAGTTTGGGCACAATGGAATGAACAAAAATAGATTGGCGTTGGTGTGGGGGGAGAAATTTAAAAGGACTTTTTGCTCCATGTAAGGTCAAAGATGTTGATGTGGGCTACTGTAAAGGTTGCCTTTGGACATTGTAATGAAGAACCTATGTTCCTTCCATTCCTGACACTAAAAAGGACCACCACTTCTGTGTCACAAATATTAAGTTTTAAAGTAAAAACCAGCTCAACAGCTGCTAATAATCAATAATAATTAGTTGTCTGGAGTTTAATTTGTTGCCATTGCAGGAATTTATCAGCCAATTAATTGAGGGGGTGGGGAAAGCCACAAGTATTAAAGATCATCAAATTCAATGGCAAAATTTCTCACTGAATTGAAGCGGAATCTAATTACCCAAATGGTTTTGGCATGTTTTTCATACATTTGTATGCCATGTGCTAGCAGAGTTATTTTTCCAGAATGAACAATTATTTATACAATGCAGGGATAAGAATCCTCAGGCAAATGACTCATTGTTATACTCTAAAGAGTTTCCAGTGGGAACCTTTTTCCCCAGTGGGTTGATCCATACCTTACATAGTCTTGGCTTGGCATCCTTTTTTTTTTTTTTTTTCTTTCAGTGTCCCTTAATATGGGTTTGTTTGTTTTTGGGGTCTCTTAAAAATCACATGGTTCTTTAGTTTTAGTTTTTATTGATTCATACAATTGATACATATTGATACACGGAGATTGCATGGACACACCGAAAAGCTGTCATTTTATTTTGCTGAGTGGCAAAAATAAGCATTGTGTACAATTTCTTGCGTATTAATCACTGCCCTGTTCCTGAATAACAAAATGACACCTACAGCTTCCACATTTAATTTAGCCATGTAACTGACTAAAGTGTATTTTCTGATTTCAGGTACCAAACCAATTTTAGTAGAATCTAGTGAGGAAAAAGAGCACAGGAATTTTTAAGGCCAGAAAGTGTCCCTTTTCCCTTGGTTCAAAGGTCAGCTAATCATGGGTCACAATTCCTCATACTGAAGTCTTCATTTTTGTCCACGACAGAGGGAGCAATCCTATGGCCACTAAACACTGTCTAGAGGGCCATAGGATTTTTTGGTTTCTGGGAACAGAGGGTGGAGCCAGGGCTCTAAAAGCAGTTCCCAGAAACCACTCTCCCTGCTCCCTGCCCTCTTGTAGCCAGCGTGGTTCTCTCTGCACCGGCTATGTCTCCACGCTTGGAAACAGAGTGTGTGGAGATGGGGAAAAGGGCACGGTCCTGGGGCTGGAGAACGGAGGAGTCTGCGGAAGCCACTTTACACAGCTTCTTATGCTCCACACAGCCTTAACAGTACCTTCCGTGTACATTACGGATGTGCCATACCTCCTATCTGGTCTAGGGCAACAAGAGTACGTTTCTCATGGCAAGTTATGGACACAGGGGCCAGTGTTCCTCTCCACTTCATGTTGACTGCAACTGTGAAAAATCAAGTTGCCCAGTTTCTCTCTTCTTCAGGCAGGCAGCATCAGCATGAGGTCACAATGGCCAGTCTCTCTCTGCTTCAGGCAGGCAGACAGCATCTCTCTCTCTCTCTCTCTCTCTCTGACACAAGAAAGCAGAAGCCCACATGTAAAAGTATCTGCATTAACTACGAGGAAGAGAGAAGCTAGAATGTGTGGGCACAGTGTCTTTCTCATTGGGGTGGGTATATGCCACAGCAGTGAGGTGACGGCGATCTCTCGTTGAGGTGGGCAGCAGTGTGCAGGGAGTAGGGACTTAGAGATTTTGTTAAATCCATTTGATCTGTGTTTCACAGATTGTCAGCTATCTTTTGTCATGCTCATTGATGGAATCAGATTATTTAAGGATGTGTGAAAATTTTATTCCTGTCTGCAAATGCGCATTAGTGCTAATGCTATTGCGTATACTGAATAGTCCTGGCCCCTGGTGTCCACAGAAACAGTGCACACGCCTACAGGGATGGAGCTTACTGCATGAGGCTGTGTTTTCTAGGGTGGGCATGTTAGGCAGATCAGTTCCTCGTAGACTATGACGACTGTGGAATGAGGGCCATTTCCTTGTGCCATGGAGCAAATAGTCCTGCTCTTACCATCAAGAATTTGTTTTGTTATAGGATACTCCAACACCCCTGTATTTAAATTCACATTTTAATTCAGGTGTATACATACCTGGAAAAAATTATGGAGGGGGAAGGAATAAATGAGCCCTCCAGAGCTGAAACCCAGTGTTAAGTTTGCCACAATGTAGGGGTGGCCTGAGTTTGGGGGCTGCATGGCCCCCCTGGAACCCAACAGGGGCCACATCCCTTCCTTGCCACTGAAATCGCCTCTGGTGCCATTGAATTTGCCTAAGTGGTGGCAAAAAACCCAGTGATTTTAGAAAGAAACAAGGCGGACAAGGAGCACGAGCCTTGCTCAGAAGCAGAATAGTGCTTCTGGGAGCACAGTTCTGCTTCTGAACATGTTCTTTCAAAATTCCCCCCCCCCCATGGCAGCAAATTCTGTGGGGGTGCCCCCCCTGCAAATGCGGCCAGGGGTGACTCATGCAGCCCACAGGTCAGACATTGCCCACCTTTGACATAACGCATGAAAATGGCTTGAATGTGGAAGCCCGGGACCACTGGATAGCAAACAGTCAGTCTATGAAATGCAGAAAGACGTAATTCTGAAGTATTTATAAACATGACCTTAGTGGGGAACATGAACAAACCAAGTCAACATCCTGCTTACAGTCAGAACTAGACCATCAGCAACAATATTTTTGCAGAAAACTGGGAACTCAGTCCTAGTTTGTAAATGAGAACATGTGCTGTGAGATTCTGAACGTGTTTCCATCAACTGAATAGCTTTTGCCGTTTTTCGGATGTTTTACCTGTGATGAAAAAAAAAAAAAAAAAAAGCAAAGCGTGTCAAAGCAGACTTGAGCCCTTGTAGCTTTTAAAGTTTTGCTAACCTTTAAATAAACTGGGCATGTTTTCTTGTCCGAACAATGACCTTATTGTTTAGACTAAAATACAGTACATGGCCAGCTATGTTAGGAAATGAATGAATTGTGGGGCTGTCAACTGCTATTTTGGTCCACACCTACCTTATCTAGGAATTCCTTCCAAGTGTTTGACTTTAAATAAAATAGGTTGCAAGTAGGGGTGTACAAACCCCACTTACCGTTCCGCTCCGGGTCCGCTGGGGGGGGGGAGGCAATCCGTCCCTCCCCCCGGAATCCTCCCTGGCCGGTTCCGCTCCACGGCGAGTCCGCGGAGCTGCCAGCAGGGGCCGCCCGCAGCCAGACTTCCATCCACTCCTGGGCTGCGGCCGCAAATGGCGTCTGGCGTAGGGGACACCATTTGCGTCCCTGCCCTTTGCCATGATTGGCTACATAAATATTTACGTAGCCTATCACAGCAAAGAGCAGGGACGCAAATGGCGTAGCAGACGCCATTTGCGTCCCTGCTCTTTTTGTGATTGGCTACGTAAATATTTATGTAGCTAATCCCAGCAAAGGGCAGGGATGCAAATGGCATCCGCTATGCGGGACACCATTTTGTTCTGCAGCTCGGCAGCGAATGGCTGCGGAACGAAGATGATACACCTGGACCAGCCGCTGCCAGGCAGGGTCTGTCCCGGGGGGATTTTGGGGGGTGGCAGGCGGGTAGTTCATTCCACCACGGACTCCTCATTGGAGTCCATGGCGGATTTCTCCGCCATCCCTTGTTGCAAGTGACAGTTTTCTAAGTGTGTGCATGCTATTCCATAGAATACTCTCTACCTAGGGCATCCAACTGTAGGGAAATTTTGAAAGTCACGATCTACCATTGTTGCTGTTGTTGTTGTTTTCCCTGATAGATCTGCCCAAAGAGCTCATAACAAAAGAATAGCAATCCAATAACAGCAATATATATTTTATTTTATGTACTTATGACAGGTATATCAAGAAGCCTAAGATGGTGTACGTGATCCTCTTCCTTTCCATTTTACCCTCACAACAGCCCTGTGAGGTAGGTGAGGCTGAGAATCAGTGACTGCCCCAAAGTCACCTAATGAGCTTCATGAATGAATAGGGAGTAGAACCCAGGTCTCCTGAGTCCCAGCCCAACACCCTAACCACTACACCACACTGGCTCACCATATCAAAGCATAATCACAACAACTGTCTACTACCAATTCATTTCAAAACATAGCAATCCAAACAAACAGTTCATTTAAATAATACTAACATTATAAGTAGATCTCAAATTCGTTATGAGACAGGCAGTATCAATCGTCAAAGCCTAACACAATATCAATTTATATTATTTATCAATTGTTAAATTACATAAGCCAGTGTCAGGTACAATAAAACTTTCCAGAGCAATCAAAATATGGATAAGTAACATAATCAACAGCCAGTTCCTCAAAAATGCCAAATGCAGGAAATAGCAGCCAGATTCTTACAACGGCCAATATAAAAAGTGTTAGATGTACAGTGGTATCAAATCTTACTTAAGGAAAAGCTTTGCAGTACTGAACAGCATGAGACATTGTTTTTTTAAAAAAGCAGATTTGAATTGAAGTACACAATGTGGAATAAACAGAAAGGCGCTAAGATCAATTTAGCGGGCATCTGATGTTTCTTCATAATCTCAACAAATGAAATGACATGAGAAGTCCTGTGAAAACATGGTCTTTCATATAGGAAACTTTCCATTAACTTTGTAAGTAACAGGGCCCATCAAACCTTAAATTTGACCATATGGAAAAGCTTATGCTTAAGGAACTCACTTTCCAGGAATAGTGTTCTGGTGGACAGCAATTTAAAACTGAAAGGAATGTTTAAAGAGGTGAGAATTTAAATAGAAGTATTTGGGTTATCTTAACCTGTGAGTGTTATGTGACAAAGCTTGCTTGAAACACCAAATGGGGTGACATCCTTTATTGGATCAATTCTTGTTTGCACTACACTATTTGAATTGAATACAAAGGAAATTGGGGTGAAATAGCAAACAGCAAAAAAAGTCATGAGCAAAGCCTTCAGCTGTTTTACACCACAACAAATCTGGCCATGTTACACACAACATATCTGGCTTTAAGCGAAGAACCCATCTTCCTATACAGAGAAATCTTGTACATAAACACTGCTTGACACCCCGATTTTTTTTTTTTTTAAGATGTTCGTTAGTTTTGATATATTTGTCATGTAAAACAAATACTGGGTTTCCTGTGTTCAGTTCCTGTGTTTGGCTTTTGCCTGAGATAGTAAAAAAAGCTGTATTTCATTTCTCCCAGTTCTACTAGGCCAAAGGTGGTTCTCCTCTTCCAGGGCCTCATCAAAAGGAAGACCCACTCCAGAGTTCAGAAAGCAGCCTCATATTTTGGATGGTTTGCCTGATCACATTCTATAACTCCCAGTTTTATAAGGCATAGTTTGTCGTTTGTCCTCCCCTTTATGCCAATTCTGGGAAAGAAACGGGATTTTTGGACAGCTGTGAACCCTCTCAGGGATGTATAGCTTTTGTGACTCTGCAGCAAGAGATGTATGGGATCAGATGTTCACCGTATGATTGTTGGTCTCTGATTTCCTTCATTCTGGATGCCCCCCACAAAGAGCTCTCAAACTCCCAAGACTGGAGGGTATATAAGCCATACATTGATTAAAAATCCAAACAGATGAAAGATATCTTCCTCTAGACTTTTTCAGTGAAAAAGTCTTCTCCTTAAGCTTGGGTTGTGGATATGGATGGACCAATCTGTCAGTTTCACTTTTTCTCATATTCAGATTTTTTACATCTCAAGTTCTCTCCACCTTGTTTATGAAGAAAGTTGTGGATTCTGGTATGTTCTTATAAAAAAAACCTGAACCAAATGCAATTTTCATGCATCTGCATTGGCCAAATTCAACAGGTACCCAGCTATTCCCAGCATGGAGAGGACCAGTGTGTACCTGCCTGTCATGTTGCTGTGAAATATGAGGAGCCTATCAGAAAAAAGAGATGGCAACTCTAATTCACCACCTCTTTTTTCCTGACAGACTTCTCATCTTTACGAGCTATACAACAGGCAGATACAACATGGTCCTTGCCATACTGGGAATGGTTGTATGTACCGAATTTGGCCAGTGCAGAAGGGTGAGAATTTTGTTTTCGTCCATTTTTGATCAGAATTTGCCAGAATCCACAAATTTCTTCATATTCAGGATGGAAAGAGCTTGAGATTAATATTAATAATAATAATAATTCAAATGCAGGAGAAAGCAACAGATTCACCCATCCCCAAATTAACAGATTCACCCTGAACTAAGGTTCAAACTATTTTCTAAAATACTTCATTCTCCCTCGCAGACGTGGAAACACAGTAGAAACTGCCCCTAGTAGTTTCCTGGAACTGGTGAAATAATGGACAAGAGCCTTCAGGAGCTGTGTGTAATGTCGGAGAATTCTGCCACAGACTGCAGTGAGGCTGGATTCTTTGGAATCCGGCCCCCGGAGTCCATGACGGAACAGACTACCCCCCTGCCAGCCCCCAAAATTCCCCCCGGAACAGACCTACCTGGAGGCGGCTCCGGCAACAGAGGTGGCTCCGAGTCGTCTTCCAGTCGCTGCCGGGCTGTGGCCGCAAATGGTGGCCGCTATGCCAGCCGCCATTTGCATCCCTGCCAAGCCGTGATAGGCTATGTATCTACGTAGCCTATCATGGCAAAAGACGGACGCAAATGGCGTAGTGGCCGCCATTTGTGTCCCTGCCTTTTTCCGTGATAGGTTACATACATACTTATGTAGCCTATCACGGCTTGGCGGGGATGCCAATGGTGGCCGGCATAGCAGCCGCCATTTGCGGCCATAGCCCGGCAGCAGCCGGAAGTCCGGCTGCGGCCAGCCCTGGCTGGTGGCTCCGCGGCCTTGCCGCAGAGCGGAGCTGGTCAGGGAGGATTCCGGGGGGAGGGACGGATCGCCTCCCCCCACCACCGCGGACTGCCAGCTGGAACGAGGTAAGTATTTCTCACACCCCTAGTTCACAGTGAACTCATATGGAGGAGAATTGTGCCCACTGTGGAACCTAACAACTGTGCATTCAGTGGAAGTTATGAATGAGGATCTATGCATATACAATTATATATGTGATCAGGACCCTTGATCACTCAGAATTTCCAGTTAAATGGAAGAGTCTTCATGCGTACACTTGTATATGTGTAGAAACCCATTCATTCAATGGGGTTCATTCAATGTGCATCTTTAGCCTATGGGGGAAATTTGCATTTGGTTGGTTTTTTTCATTTTGCATATTTTTCTACAATGAAATTTGTGCAAAAATCGGGAAAGTTAGAAAAACTGGTCCACAAGTCCGCAGAATCCACCCAACAGGGGAAAAGCTGGTCTGGTCCACTGTGGACTCTGTGGGTTGGATCCATGAAAATCCAAACTCATTTGGTTCCATTGTGGATTTCTCCGAAATCCCTACTTCAAACTATCTTGGCTTGTTCCAGAGCTGGTAACCAGTTTCCTAGTTCAGATGAGTGTTTACAAAAAGTAGATGGGGCAGGGGAAGGAGAAAAATCAATATTAGTCATGAAGTCCGCATGGGTAGACCTTTTTCTTCTTTTATCTCTTCCTCCCACACACACACACCTGCTTTTTGTAACTTTTTGCCTAATTAAGAGATCTGGAGATCTCGAAAGCGTGCACACTGTTTTGTGCCCTTTAAACTGATCTAATAAACTTTAAATTAAGTAAAGTTATTGCCCGAATATGGGTTTTGCAGTAAAAAGGTATCATACTTTATCATTGCATCTCAAGTATTCTTTTTTTCTGATTAAAAAAAACTGTGTAGTTTGTATGGGCTGGGCATGTGTTAGTGGGGAGCTGAAAACATTATTTATTTAGCCCTATATTTCTACAAAGTTGTCTGATTTCTCCCTCTAAAGTGCTTAGCTTTACCTGATGATACATACTACAGGCTGAATGACAAGTTGCTAGATAGTGGAACTGTATATCGTTTCTGTTTCTGAGTGAGGTTACAGAACTTCACGGCTTAATGTCATAACGTTTGTTTTTCCAAAAGGCAAAATGGTGGTGTGGGGGAGAAAGAGTTACAGGAATCCCTTTCTGATGGGTAATCAGAGTAAAACATAATGGCCTCCAGTTGCTTTGGCTTGACAACCAACGGATGTGGTGCACTCAGAGCAAACAAGACAGCAACATGATGACGATTCTTGACACTGGAATGTAGATGTTGGCAGTGGCTGCTTAGTCCTTGGTTTGGTTTTTGGCTGGCCTCTGGTAACATCCTTGATTAGCCTCTGATGCTGCCTTGTGCTGAATTGCAACTAGCCCATAAGAGCAGCCTGAGGTCAACCCACTGCTGGGGCCGTATAGACTGAGATTTGCCCAGAATTCTGCTGAGAAGCACAACTGTCCATGTCATGTGATGATGAGTGACATGACTCCATTGTGATGGAGGGAGGGCCTGGCTGCACATTGCAAGCACAGCCATTCTCCATGCCTGGCCACACCTTCAAAGGCAAAGTGCTTGTAAACTGCTACTTCAAAGGAGGCAACCTGTAGTGTGACACCCCCCCCCCCGTTCCTCCTCTCTTGGTAAAACAATCATTGGCTAGAGATGGGAAGGGCTTGTGAACATTTTTGCCCCTGCCCACACTAGGGTGTCCACTTAGACACCTTCAAAAAAGAGGACATAGGAGGGCATTGATTTGCCTGAAATTTGCACATGTGCATTGTTATATATAGAAACAAATTTAGAATGACTTATTGTAACTTAAATAGAAATACAATATATCTCATCATAATGGGGAAGACTGTGACTGGGCAGCCTGCATTCCTGCCTGCTTCGTTTGATCTTCAGGACGACAGGTGCTGTTGATGGCCAGGTCCAAGGCCCCTGCTCTCCTGGCTTCTTCTGGCTGTGCATCTTTCCACTGGACTGTGCTCTGACAGCCCTTCAAATAGAGGACAACTTCAAATAGAGGACTGTGCTCTGACAGCCCTTCACATGGAGGACAGTCCTCTGTAAAGTAGGACACAGGGCTACCCTTGTCCACATGCTCCCTCCTGATACGGCCAAAAGAGAGTCCTTTTCGTGTGGGGTGAAAATCTTCATGAAAAGGACTCCCCCTTTTGGCTGATAGATAGCACTGATGGCGTGCAGGGCGTGTAAATAGAGGTAGTCCAAGGAATCTGGCCGCTGCGATACAAATGGCGCCCCCTCGAAGGGCAGAGGCAACGTTAAAGGAGGCAAACATGTACATTCATGGGTGGTCTTTTGCCTTTTAATGGTGCTCAACATAAGCCATTTGAGGCAGCCATCGCACTTCACTACTTCATGAATGCAGAACACTGTGATCAGGACCCCTGAGTTGGCCGGGCCCTTGATCACTGTGACAGTTCTACCGGCATTCAGGCCAACGCAAGTAGGGCTCCCCTTCAGACCGTGCTGCTCAGCGTGGCAAGGGCTGAACTGAGCAGGGTGGGGACTAGCTTGCACAGAGATATGGCGGGCGCAGGCCCTTCTCCCTACACACCTTGAGACCGCGTGCACCTGAGAGAAGGCCTGCCCAGGGCTTAGATCAACAGTGGTTCCAGGCAACACTTACATAGGAAAACGTAGTGATGGCCAGGCACCAATGCAATACATTTCCTTGAATATGTTTTTTTGTTTATTTGTTTGTTTACCATCTATTAACAAATCTGAACTATAATGTTCATCTGTGTAAATGATGTCTCCAACTGAAAACAGACAGATTTATTACTGTAATTCATTTTGATATATTACAATGCTGGCTGGTCCTGGTAGGGCTGGCCTGGGCAGACCAGGGGGAATATTAAGTATATTAATGAATATTAATGAATATTAATTCATTTTGATATATTACAATGCTGGCTGGTCCATGATAGGGCTGGCCTGGGCAGACCAAAGGGAATATTAATTATATTAATGAATATTAGTGAATATTAATCAATGAATGAAAATTAATGAATACTAATCAATGAATGAATATTAATGAATATTAATTCATTTTGATATATTACAATGCTTGCTGGTCCATGGTAAGGCTAGCTTGGGAAGGCCAGGGGGAATATTTCTTCCCTCTGGTCCACTCCAGAGCCATAAAAAGAGACTAGAGCCAGGGCAGAGGTCAGTGTATACCCCTTAGGTGGGCAGTTGCAGGTGCCCCAAGATGGCCCATATTATCTGCCACCTAGGCTGCTCATGCCCATAATTCCTTCCCACCTTGGCTGCTCAGGTTCCCACAGCAGGCGGGCTGAGCACTCCATCAGTATGGCATGTCAGATTTATTTGTTTGTTTGACCACATTTATATAGCACCATCAACGTTATGTTCTCTGAGCAGCGTATTATATCAAGAATAAAATACAATATTAAAAAGCAATATAACAACAACAGTAACTTGCAGCCTGAAAGACTTCCCTTTCTGGCAGCAGAAAAAAATGAGGCCAATCAATTAGCAGCTCAGACCTTAAAGCTTCTAATAACAACAACACGAACAACAACAAAACAAACAACAACACAAGATCATTTAAAAGGTCTCAGTGAATGAAAAGGTCTTCACCTGGCTCCAAAAAGATGTTCAGTAAGGCCCAGGTGAGCGTCTCTGGGGAAGATATTCCACAGCTGGGGTGCCACTGCCAAGAAGTCCCTCTCCCTAGAAGCAAGCCACCCACCTCACTTCGCTTGGCGGTGGCACATGGAGCAGGGCCTCCAAGGTCCAGAATGTATATGTAGAAGAAGGTGATCTTTCAGGTAAGCTGGTCCAAAAGTGTTAAGGACTTTAAACATTAAAACCACTGCTTTAAATTGGGCCCAGATACACAGACAGGGTTCACATAACACGCTAACCTACCATGGGTTATTGTGTTGTCTGAACGCAGTGTATTTTCCGCAGGGTGGCTTGTTAACCATGCAGTGTGGTTTATTTTTCTTGAACAAGCCACCTTGAGAACCCATGTCTTGTTGTTGGGTTGTTCAGGGTGGTTAGCAAGCTACAGTGCATGGTTAACGAGCAACCCTGCAGAAAACGTGCTGTGCTCAGACAACAGGATAACCCACCCTGCCGAAAAAGCACTGCAGACAACACAATAACCCACAATTCAACAACAACCCACACTGGCTGGGTTAGCATGTTGTATGAACCCAGCCAGAATGGGTGCTAGTGTAGCTGATAAAGTACTGGTTTAATATGTCTGAAATCCCAGATCCCCTGGGTTCGTGCTTTCTGTGTAGCCAAATTAATGGAAGCTCTAGCTAATAGTGTTGCAGCTCGTTTTCAAACCCAGTTCTGTGTGATTCTTGTCCTCCTTGCCTCTGCCTCCAATTCCCTGCCATGGGCACAATCAGGTTACACATCGTGTGCTGCCCTTTTCGTGAAGAGAAGTAGGCATGAACCACTCATGGAGAAGACAGACATTTTAAAGTAGGGGAGGGCCGACTTCAGGCTTCCAGGGTCTACTATGTTTTTTTTACTAGAACCCCAAAATGCACCATCTTAACCACAGCCAAGTGCAAGAGACACACACTTGGAGTAAAAGAACTCTGAGCCTAGGAATTTGTTTTGAGTACCAAACTGAACTGAGCTCACGGTCCTGCCACACAAACACTCACTCTAGATTACCCCCCTCCATCTTTCTTCATTTTGGGGTGTGGGGGGTCATTTTGTTGTTGCCATTGTTAAACAACGGGGAGTCAGAAACTCTTGCTCATCTACTGCAAATTAGCCATAGATCTACTAGTAAATTCTAATCTGTCTTCTGCCCAGCTCTGTTTTAAAGTGTGGTCTGAATGCATATGTGTTGCATTCTACGGAATGTGTGTCAACAGTTCCCCCAAACCACACTTACAATGTCTGCCAGTCTCCACCCTTAGCTGAACTCCTCTGACAACATTCTAGAGGCTGTGGCAACCCCAACCTCTCCTTTCATTACCAGAGAGATTCTTATGCCACCCCCCAAACACACACCTCAAGTTCACTTCTCCAACACATGAGGAAGGGAGCAGGATTAAGTCAGAGATAAGGACTAGAGGGCCTGGGAGGTACCATATAGGTTTAAGATTTGAAGGCAGGAACCCAAGGGATCACATCCCCTGGAACTGAGTCTCCGAACACCATCAACCTGCTTGTTGCTACTGAGCAAGTATACTATAGTAGGAAGACAGTATGGTGTAATGCAGGGGTGTTGAACCTCTTTTAGTGCAAGGGCTGAATTCCGTTCTGAAGAAGTTCTCGAGGGCCACATTCTGGTGGTGGGCGGAGCCAAAGGCCAAAGGGGCGGAGCCAAAGTACCAGCTTATTTTAGCTGAAAGCTCTTAAATTACTACCAGTAACTAAGCTGTTACTTATGAGAGACATTTCAAGCTTTTAGAAAGGAGGGGCGGGACTGCACAAAAGCCGGGAAACTACCAAACCATTGGCAGTTGGGAGAAAGGGGTGGGGCCAGTGGAAGCAGTGTGGCCATCTGGGGTAGCCTGGGGGGCCAGATTGGGTCAGGGCCAGACCGAGCCCCTGAGTCTGAGGTTCTACAACCCTGGTGCAGTGGACAGAGTGCTGGATGTGGACAGGGGAGATCTGGATTCACAGCCCTCTCAGCCATGGAAACACATCTGGTGGCTTTGGGCCATGAATTATTGTGAGGATAAAAGAGTGGAGGGGAAGGACCAGGTATGTCACACTGACTGTCTTGAAAGACAAGCAGGATAACAGAAAAGCAGTGAACAAATTGCTTCCCTGCCCCCATTCTTCTCCTGGTGGTAGCTCCCAGCTTTTGCCATAAATGGAGCAGACATGCATGCCGCTCTGAACCTCCTCCATGGGAAGAGGTTTACATCTAGCATGCAAAATATCGTCAGCTGGGTTCATGGCACACAAATCAGATGCTCGGTTCACAGAGGGACAAGGGAAAGGAAGCTGTGGCCATAAGGAGAGAGGTTCACCTGCTTTTGTCCTTCTGTTGGACAGGTGCGCCATGCTCTGTCTGACTATATCCAATGGCAGTAAGAACCCACCACCAGTCCAGTGGCATCCTGGAGACTTTACTGTGCTATAATACGCTGTTGTGGGCTACACGCCATTTTGTCAGATGCATGAAATGGCCACACTTCCACAGAATTTCCAGAGGCCTTGTCATGTTAGCAGTGGAGGCTGGTGGCTCCGATTTCGGTGGGCCTGTGATTCCACTCTGAGTTTCAGTCAGAACCAGCCAGAACTCTGAAGGAGCTATGCAAGGTGCTGAACCCTATCCCCAAACTAGGTTTAGCACCTTGGGTAGCTCCTTTTGAGTTCTGAATGGTTCTGACTGAAACCTAGAATGGATTTACAAGCCCACTGAAATCAGAGCCACCACCAGCCTCCACTGCATTTTAATCTGTTGCAACAAAAACAGCAGAGACTCTTGTGACACCTTAAAGCAGAGGTGGGCAACTTGTGGTCCTCCAGAAGTTTTGGCCTGCAGCTCCCATCACCCCTAGCCAGTGTAGGCAGTGGTAAGGGATCATGGGAGTCATAGGCGAAATATTGGGAGGGCCACAAGTTGCCCACTCCTGCCTTAAAAGACTAAAAAAGTTACGATTGTGTAAACTTCCCATAGAAGCGCTAAATAAACTGCGGTGAATACTGTTAAACATACTGATTGCAGGAAAAGGTGCAGAAAAGGGCAACCAAAATGATCAAGCAGCTAGAGCATTAGTAAAGATGACTGTACACCTCTTTTTAAAGGTAACTTTTACCAGCAATATGGACGTCATCAGTGAAAATTTGCGCGGAAACATCGCTCAATAAATGGATGATTCAGTATCTGCAACCGTGGGAACTATTTTAGGTGCATGGGAATTAAATGGGAGTTTGTAAATAGATTTCTCTTTTCATTTCAGTGGGTGGGACATTTGCCAGGCATGGCATTACTGAACAGGAAAAGACAGTTTTGCTAACTTAGTATCTATCTCCAGACAGTAATGATGGCAATTGAATAGGCATAGGCTCATATGTTTAATGGGACAAATAAGCATGACTTGATGAGAGCCAGCTTGTACTCTACAACCTACATGGGGAGCAGATGGTCTTTGTTGTGGGCCCCAACTCTGGCTCAGAAGTTTCTCAGATCAGGTGGTCTGTGGTGTATGTTGGCTCTTTCTACATATTACTTGTTTGGGATACTTGTTTGGGATGTCAAAGTTGCAAGTACACTTCCTGCGAGCAAACCTCGGGTTATTAACACACCCTGAGATTCCCACAGTTTTCTTATTTGAAACATCTCCTCTTCTAATGTCTACCAGTTTCCCAATTCTCATTTTATGTTCCTTCCCCACCCCACCTCCCAAAAGGAGGATGTTGATTGTGCATTCTCTAAAAGGTAGTTAAGAAGGAAAAGTTAACTTGCCTGTGAAGAATTATGAAGTTGCTATTTTGTTATCTTATGAAAAAAAGGTCCGTCAGCCTTTTTCCTCTTCATAAATTCAACAATAATTATCATCTTTATCATAGTAGTAATAGCAGCATTTCTGATGCCTCTATGGGAAACCCAGGATCAAGCTGTGTGCATGTGTTTTCTTAACATTCTTGCCCTACAAATATAGCTGGTTCCTAGTTAAAAGCAAACATAAACCCCCCAAATGTTAGTTATCAGTCAGCACCACCTGAATTGAAAATAGAACTGCCAATATAATAATGCTTGTATATAAATCTATGGTGTGACCGTGTGACCACACTTGGAATAATGGGTACCACCCTTCCCCAATCTGATGCCCTCCAAATGTTTTGAACTTCAATTCCCATCAGCCCCAATCAGCATAGTCAATGCTCAGGAATCCTGGGAGTTGTATTCCAAAATATCCCAAGGGAACCAGGTTGGGGAAGGGTGCTGTGTATAGTCCTGGTCACAACCCCTCAAAAAGGAGACTGTAGAACTTGAAAAGGTGTAGGAAAAGGCAACCAAAGTGATTTAGGGACTGGGGTGATGAAGAAGCGTTATGTATCGGGGGTTTTAGCTTTGAAAAAAGTCAGGTAAGGAGGGACATGATAGACATGAATAAAATGATGCATGGTGTGGAGGAAGTCAAAAGGCAGAAGTTATTCTCTCTCTCTCTCTCTCTCTCTCTCTCATAATGCTAGAGCCCAGGGGCATCCATGATGGGAGACTCAGAACAGACAAAAGGAAGCATTTCTTCTCACAGCTCATAGCTACACTATGGAATTCTCTACCACAAGAATAGTGACGGCCACCAACTTGGATGGCTTTAAAACTGGATTAGAAAAATTCATGGAGGATAAGCTTATCAATGACTATTAGTCATGATGACTCTCAGTACCAGGTGCTGGGGGACATGCAAGAGGTGCTACTGCACTGATCTCCTGCTTCTGAGCTTCCCATTGGGGCATTTGGTTGGCCACTGTGGAAACATACTGTTAGATGAGACAGGCCTTTGGACTGATCTAGCATGGTTCTTACATTCAAGTTGACTTTATTTTAGCCTTCTAGGCATGAAAGGATTCCTTAGTTTTTCGTATAAATCCAAAACATCTATTCATCAGTATGAATAGCACCACAGAGCATTTGAGCAAGGATAGGCACACAAAAATTAAATTCGTAGGTACAATTATGCCATAGATAAATATAGGTTTTTTCATTAGAAAATGAGGATCAGTATTCATTCAAACATAAAAGAAAATGAAGTTTCTGTAAAAGTTGTTAGAATGCAACTTTTCTTTATTGTAAGTCTATTTGAACTTGTGACAAGCAATATCTATCATTTGGTTATCATTTGCCAGCACATCAAATAGGCTTTATTTGCCCTCTTCAGTACTGATCCCACAACATGTGTGAAACGTATCCCCATAATCCCTCTAGGGGACACAGCTAAGGAGGCTCTGATCTCTTGATGTCATGAAATAATCCAGTGTAAGAATGTGGTTTGGCGAATCTCCCATCCCTCCTTTTCTAACATTCTCCCCATCCCCTACTCTGCCAAGATGAGAGGTTAATGGCAAAGTAGACTCAGAGGCAAGTTTTAAACAAACGATCCATATTCAGATTATGTACAAATACTGACACTCCTTGGCTTACACTTGTCTCTTTCAAACATTCAGAAGTAACAATATGGGATGAGGCTACACTTGAAATAGAAAAATATCAACACTTGGATCTGTCCTCTTCTCTTGGTATCAGTCCAGACAACGCCAGACTCTTTGCAGGTCACCATTTAGGATGTCATTTCTTTGCTCAAGCTGGCAATCTCTTTGAAAGCTCCAGTTTGCAAAACCATAGTCCACACATTATCACTGCCCAAGAAGGTAAAAGAAGACAAAAGAATCCTGAGCCAAGCTGGTCAGGGTTTTAAAAATCACTCTTGTATAGTAAAATAATAAAAGGAGCCTGGGGAAGGAGGACCAGCCAACAGCTGCACCAGGTGGATCCTGAGCCTGAGCCTGCTTCTGCCCCCGCTCACAGGTACTTAAGGTGGGGCTGCCAGAGGCAGCGCCTCGGCGTCGCGCCAAGTGCGACGCTAACTTAGCGTCGCACTTGGAGTCGCGTAGGATCTGAAGATCTACCCACCTGCCTCTCCAGAGACACCAGCAGCCACAATACCAGCAGCATATAGCAGCAGCAGAGGGCTGCAGCTTTAAAGACACGGGGAAGGGGCAAACGTGGACTATCTGCTCCTTCTTAGCTGCTGTTCTCTTTTATCTCTTTTATATTCTTTTAAACTGTTGTGCATTTTATATCCTAACATTTTAATATGTGCCTGGGAGGACTATTGGGCAACTCAGGGGGTGGGGGAGGTGCCACCATAACTGTGGTCACGGGCAGGGGGAGGTATGGCGTTGGGGGATTAACAGGCCAGCTGAGGAGAAGAGGGGCTAGACACCTTACAGCTGTCCCCTCTTCTGGTTCTTCCCCCAACCTGATGGTTCCTGGCAGCCTTACCAGTCTGCCCTCGGGTCTGGTGGTGCTGCTGCTGAATGCCAGGTCTGCCCAAAATAAGACCTCCCTCATCCATGATTTGATTGTGGATGAGGGGGCTGACCTGGCATGTATTACTAAGACCTGGGTGGGGGAACTGGGAGGGGTCACTCTCTCCCAGCTGTGCCCTCCTGGGTACTCGGTGCAGCACCAACACCGACTTGAGGGTCGGGGAGGGGGGGTTGCCGTGGTCTGTAGGAATTCAATCTCCCTCTCCAGGCTTCCTGCTCATTCAAGTGCAGATCTTGAGTGTTTGTACCTTGTGTTGGGTACCCGGGACAGATTAGGGATTCTGTTGGTGTACCGCCCACCCCGCTGCCCATCAGACTCTCTGCCTGAGCTGACGGAGGTGGTCTCGGACTTGGTGTTGAGGACTCCCAGGATGATGGTCCTGGGGGATCTCAACTTCCATGCCGAGGCCGCTGTATCCGGGGTGGCTCAGGACTTCATGGCCGCCATGACAACCATGGGGCTGTCCCAACATGTCATCGGCCCAACGCATATAAAAGGACACACGCTTGATCTGGTTTTCTCGACTGGGCAGGTGGATGGTGATCTGAAAGTGGAGGAATTAACATCTGTCCCTTTGTCATGGTCAGATCACTTCCTGCTGAGGTTTAGACTTCTGGCGGCCTTTCCCCTCTGCAAGGGTGGGGGACCTATTAAAATGGTCCACCCCCGGAGATTAATGGATTCCGATGGATTCCAGAGGGCTCTGGGGGATTTTCCTGCTGGTATGGCTGGTGCTCCTGTCGAAGCCCAGGTCGCTCTGTGGAATGCAGAGATGACTCGGGCGGTTGACACAATCACGCCCAAGCGCCCTCTCCCTCTGAGCAGAGCCCGGCCAGCTCCTTGGTATACACCTGAGCTGAGGGCAATGAAGCAAGAGGGGAGACGGCTAGAACACAGGTGGAGGAAAACTTGTGCTGAGTCTGACCGAACACAGGTAAGAGCCCACTATCGAGCCTACTCTGTGGCGGTGAGGGTGGCAAAGAGGCAGTTCTTTTCCACCAGCATTGCATCTTCTCAGTGTCGTCCAGCGGAGCTTTTCCGAGTGGTTCGCGGCCTGTTACATTCTGGGCCAGGGAGAGAGATGGTGGAACCCTCGGTAGCACGCTGTGACAAGTTTGCGTGGCACTTTGAGGATAAAGTCGCTCAGATTCGTCATGAATTGGACACCACCATTAATGCAGTTCCATTGGTAGAGGCGTTCAGAGCACCGTCTGGTCCAGTTTTATTGGATGAGTTTCAGTTACTGAGGCCTGAGGATGCGGACAAGATGCTTGGCCAAGTCTGATCGACCACTTGTGTGCTTGACCCTTGCCCTTCATGGCTTATTAAATCAAACAAGGAGGGGTTGTCTGGCTGGGTCCAGGAGGTTGTAAATTCCTCCTTGAGAGAGGGAGTGGTGCCTGCCGCTTTAAAAGAGGCAGTAATTAGACCACTCCTGAAAAAGCCTAACCTGGACCCAGAGGATGTTAACAATTATAGGCCAGTGGCCAACATCCCCTTCCTGGGCAAGGTGCTTGAGCGGGTGGTTGTAGGACAGCTCCAGGCACTGTTGAATGAAACGGATTATCTAGATCCATTTCAATCGGGCTTCAGGCCTGGTTTTGGAACGGAAACTGCCTTGGTTGCCCTGTGGGATGACCTCTGCCGGGAGAGGGACAGGGGGAGTGCCACCCTGTTGATTCTCCTGGACCTCTCAGCGGCTTTCGATACCATCGACCATGGTATCCTTCTGGATAGGTTGTCTGGGTTAGGAGTTGGAGGCACTGCACTACAGTGGTTCCGCTCCTACTTGGATGGCCGATTCCAGAAGGTGGTGCTGGGGGATTATTGCTCTGTGCCATGGCAATTGTGCCATGGGGTTCCACAGGGCTCTATTTTATCCCCCATGCTGTTTAACATCTACATGAAACTGCTGGGGGAGGTTATCCGGAGGTGTGGGCTGAGGTGCCATCAATATGCGGATGACACCCAGCTCTACCTCTCTTTCTCATCAAAACCAGGTGAGGCAGTGGCTGTTCTGAACCAGTGCCTGGGCACGGTAATGGACTGGATGAGTTCTAATAAACTGAAACTCAATCCAGAGAAGACAGAGGTACTGTTAGTGGGTGGTTCGTCTGCCCGGCTAGGTGATATTCAACCTGTTCTGGAGGGGGTTGCACTCCCCCTAAAGGATCAGGTTCGTAGTTTGGGGGTGCTCTTGGATCCAGAACTGTCACTTGAGGCACAGGTGAACTCAGTGGCACGGAGCACTTTTTATCAGCTTAGGCTGGTATACCAACTATGCCCTTATCTGGACAGAGATAGCCTAGCTACAGTTATCCATGCTCTGATAACTTCTCGTCTGGATTACTGCAATGCGTTATACGTGGGGCTGCCTTTGAAAACGGTCCGGAAACTTCAGCTGGTCCAAAATAGGGCAGCAAGATTGTTAACAGGGACTGGCCTGCGAGCTCATATTACGCCAGTACTTTTCCAGCTGCACTGGCTGCCAGTCCATTTCCAGGCCCGATTCAAAGTGCTGGTGTTAACATTTAAAGCCCTTAACGGCTTGGGGCCAGGTTACCTGAAGGATCGCCTCCTCCCATATGTGCCTGCCCGGACCTTAAGATCATCATCAGCGGCCCTTCTCCGTGAGCCCCTGCCAAAGGAAGTGAGGCGGGTGGCTACTAGGAGGAGGGCTTTTTCTGTTGTGGCACCCCGGCTCTGGAATGAGCTCCCTAGTGAGGTTCGCCTGGCGCCTACATTGTACTCCTTTCGGCGCCAGGTGAAGACCTTTTTATTTTCCCAGGCATTTTAGCATTTTAGCTCTCTAAATGTTTATCTTTGCTGTTTTAAATCTGTATTTTAAACTCCTGTACTGCTGCTAGGTTTTATTGTGGTTGTATTGTTATATTGTGGTTTTAATGTTCTATATATTTTAAATTGTTTTATTGTGTGTTGTTTGGTTTTAATTTTTGTGAACCGCCCAGAGAGCTTCGGCTATTGGGCGGTATAGAAATAAATAAATAAAATAAATAAATATTGCTCTTTCTCTCAGAGTTTTCTCTCAGGAGGAAAACAACAAGAACACTTGCAGCCCCACCAGCAACGGGTACACGAAATGAAACCAGAAACCTATAACACAGAGAAAACCCTTCTGAGAACATTCATTCCCAGCTATTCCTTTTCCCTCTCTTCATAAACTTAAGGGACAATACTAGAAATGGGGGAGAAATCCATTCACACTTTGAAACTTAATTTTACACTTTTGAACCACTATGCAAACTGCAGTTATCCTTCAAAATTTGCACTTCTCCAAATGTTGCGATGGAATTCTCTTGTCATAAAATGCATACAGAAAAGCATATATTAGTGAAAATAACATTTAAAATGCATTATATTAGAAAAATTACTTGCAACTAATGTGTATATAAGGCAAAAAGGCATGTATTAGAAGAAATGCGCACAAAAAATGCTTATCAATTTTCACACAAACTTTAAATAATATTCTCAAAGAGTTCAAGGTGAACCAAACTTAAGATGGGAAAAATGAGAGAAACCAAAAATGAGAGAAACCAGAATTGGCAGATTCTTCCATCCCTAGGTCATACACTAGCTTTACGCTGAAAAGTCTGGCTCAAGGTGAACACCCAAGTGAAACAACTGACAGATCCTTGCTTTGTGTTGTTCATCCCATAGCCACTCAGATCCTCATGTAACCATGGATCCTATCCATCTCCTTACACTGAATTAGGAGATGAATGAGAAAGTCAGGTCTTCTTAAAGAGACATCAGTAACAACGACTATGTGAGGTTTGAGCATTTGTCTGTAATATCTTGTGAATATCCCTTTTTATTAGGCTGAGTCAGGCATTGTGAACAGCTGTGTGTGGCCTATCTTGAGTTTACTCACATGACCTTGATCTTGCAGTGAGGTAACTTTTTGGGTGTCCCCTTATAATGTAAATCTGGGAGAGCAAATGGGTTCAATCCATTCCCAATTGCTTCATCACTACATCTCCAACACAGCTGAAGGCTTATATATGGTAGCATTTTGGCTGGGCAAAGACTGACTCTTCACAAAAAAAATGGCTTCCACTCCATATACATCTGTTCTATTGAGGAGATTCCAAAGTGTGTGGGTAGCTGGCATAGCTGGAGGGGTGGAATTGTTACAAAACTAGATCTTCCTTATACTTGAGGATGCCGAAGTGATTTTTCCTTGGATATATTTGGTTGTGATGAAGTTCATGTAGTTTATGAAACCTCAGCTGTAAGGATGGCGAGTCCAAGACAAATGAGCCTCCCAATTATTTCAAAAACATATTTTCACTTGCACCAATACTGCTTACAGTAATATTTTAGAAGCACAGAGACAAATGCCAAACATTCTCTAATGCTGAAGAGCATCAAGTCTGTGGTTGTTATGCCTGTTCCATGCCCATTGTTCGTACTTCCTTTCAGATATAATTACTCTGACTTTTATGACCTCTCTGTCTCCTCCACCCAGTGCAGATTTTACACTGTCTGCCACAAAAATACAAATTAAGCCAAAGGACCGCAGCTCTCAGCTCCTTCTCTGCTACATTTCATTTTAGTTTTCTCCTCCCAGTTTCTTTGGTGCCTTTCTTTTGCGATGGTTGATTTGGGGACATATTATTCCGTGCATTTGGCCTTACCTCTCTAAGAAAACCAAAGCAATACCTTTCATTAACTGTTAATACTTTGCAATATTACATCCATGTTATTTAACATCGAGGGGGTCCTAGATAATATATAGAAAATATAAAGTGGGGCCAGGCGTATTGTAACCTGAAACACAAATACTCTAAATTTTCATTTATGGCTTTAGATTCTATCCATATCAAGCAAAATTCCCGTTGCTTTTAATAGAGCTGGACAACACATTTTGATCTCATGTCCCTTTTGATTTAGAGCTCCCTACTGATGATGAAGATGAAGATGATGATGATTTTCCAAAGTGCCTATTCAACACTGGAATTTTTTACTATACATGTCTGCAATCCTATACACACTTACCTGGGAGTAAGCCCAATTGAATGAAATGGGAGTTAATTCTGAGTAGACATGTATAGGAGTGTGCTGTAAATCTACTAGAATCTACTAAGGAACCATTTTTATTATACAAATGTCTGCATCACAGACATGCATAGAAATGCATCAAGACAAGCAAGGGCTCTCAAGGAACACAAGGCCTGCTTTTTCCTCGCCAGGAACCTGATTCTGAACTGGAGCCATGCGAGACACTGGATATGAAAGCTTAAATTTGCTGGCCTAACTATGCCCAAGAGGCTTGCTGTCTGTTTAGCAGGATCAACAAAAGAAACAATAAAGCATTTTTTATTAGCCTTGAAGTTGGTCCACTGGGAATTTTTCTTTCCAAGGAAGGGCCCACCCTACATATATTTCATAAATTAGCTTCTTCCTGCCCAATCCATTTAAACGACAAAAAAGGGAGAAGGAAAGAATGAAAAGAATTGGCAATACTATGGGACTTTCCCCCTTAGCAATGTTGTATTCGCTTGTATCATAATGCTGAGACATTTCTGAACACAGTGATAACCATTAGACAAATGTTTAAAGGGATGGCTTCTGAAAAAGGTTTGCATTCTAGTATGAAGAAGAGCAGCTAGCATTCTAGGATCATTTCTCTTTGTCTTACAGTACATCTTCTATCATGAATCAGACTTACTGGTCTAGTTCCCACTGAGGTAGTTTGGGCTGTAGCGATTCAAACTGCAGGAGGAGGAATAATATGATTGGAATCCTCCTCCATACCAAAAAATAAAATAAAATAGACCCCTATATACAGAAAACTAGTTCTTTAGGGAGAAGGGTAAACTTCTCTCTGATATCCAGTTTTCTATGTAACAGCATTTTATTTTTTATAGAGGAGCACTCAATTATTTGCACCCCCACTCCCAGTCTGAAATGGCACAAAGCAGACATAAGCCTCCCAGCTCAGGTTAGTCCAATATTCCATATACTAGATATATGTAAGTGTCTTCTTTGAGGGAAATTTGGAGAATTGCCACAAGGGAGAGGACCTTTTCGTTGGTGCCTCCCGCCCCAGCACCAGGGAACACTCTCCCCAGTGAGGTCAGCCAGGCACCAACATGGTCATCCTTTCGGTACCAGGTTAAGACTTTCCTCCCTGGCATTTGACAGCATATGATAAGGTTTTCACTGGTCCTAGGATTTCTATTGTTGAAAGGTTTTATGATAGGATATCTTTTTAACTGGTCCTGGGATTTCTATTGTTGACTGTTTTTAATTGTTTTGTATATGCATTTATATTATTTTTATACTGCATATTTAAAGTTGTAATCTTTTGTAAACCACCCAGAGAGCTTTGGCTATTGAACAGTATAGAAATGTAATGAATGAATGAATGAATGAATGAATGAAGGATCTCTTCAAAATTGTCTATGTATGATCCTAACAATCTCTTAATAACTGGGAAACCTGCTGGGATAGCAAGCGCTACTGACAGTGCGGAAGTGCTGGTTCCCACTAGTGCAACGTCAATAGCGCTAGTGGTAGCTCATTGCTGAATTCTTCCCAAAGTACCTAGGGATGTCAGAGAAATCTGCTGCGGGTTCAAATGAGGCCGGATCCTTTGGAATCCGGCCTCAGGGATCCGCAGCGGATCAGGACCACTTACCACCACTCCAGGATGGCTGGAGGCAGAATGGCACTCAGCTGCTTCTTGCCAGCCAGAGCCGTTCACCTCTTCCCTGTCCCTGCCAACTGCCATGCCTTTAAAAAAAAAAAAAAGTGACTGGGAGGATGTGCCCATAGGCTTATACGCAAATAGAGTCATGAATCTTGCGTATACGTCTATGTGTCCATAGGCTTATACGCAAGATTCACGGCTCTATTTTGTGTATAAGTCTATGGGCACATGCGATCAGCAGGATGTGCCCACAGGCTTATACGCAAAATAGAGCCGTGATTCTTGCGTATAAGCCTATGGACACATAGACTTATACGCAAGATTCATGACTCTATTTGCATATAAGCCTATGGGCACATCCTCCCAGTCACCATTTAAAAAAAAAAAAAAAAGACATGGCAATCGGCAGGGACAGGGAGGAGGCAAACGGCTCTGGCTGGCAGGAGAGAAGGTACGTGCCCCCAAGCCATCCCCCCCCCCCCCGCGGAACCGCTCTGGAGGATTCCGGGGGTGAGGAACGGATCGCCTCCCCCCCACATGGATTCCCCACCGGAACAGATGGTAGGGAATCCGTAAACCCCCAAATGTACCAAAACTCCATATTGATGACGTCTTGTAATTAGTGGGAGTGCTCAGTTAATCAATTTAAACATAATTGTTAATTAATGAAATAATTAGGATCCTTGTTAGCCTGAAGGTATTTATTTATTTATTTATTTATTTATTTATGTGAGGAAGTCTACTAATAGCTGTGGGGGGGTAGGGGGACTGTGCACATTAGATATATTTGAAAATGGTAGTTTCCCTCCCCCTCCTCCCCCAACAGCCCCTCCCACACTCCAGATCTTCTCTAGAGGGGGGATTTGATATGCCAGCAGACACATCCCTGGAGCAGGGGCAGGCAACCTTTTTCAGTTATGGGCACATTTGGCAATTTGAGAAACTGTCCTGGGCATCACCACAAAATGGCTCTCATGGGAGGTGTGGCTAGTCACAGAGAACAAGCAACCTTTCCAAAAGGCAGAATGCAAGTCAGAGGTGGTGTCTGAGCCCCAACATACCAAACAACTCCTTTGAACCCACAGTTTTCAGCACCAACAGAAACCTCTTTCACAGCAATCCCAGCTACCAGTACGAAAACCTAACAGCGTGGCAGGGGGAGTGGGAGGGGCAGGGCAACTTGGTGGGCACTGGGCACCAAGAAAGGTGCTTGGGCCATATTGGGGCCCACGGGTTCCACAGTGCCTACCCCCACTCTAGAGTGTGTAGGAGCTACTATTAGACATGACTTTCATGGAGGTGCCATTTGTGAGGATCACAGCCTCTAGTTATGGTCTGTATATATGGCTTTTGTGATCACAGCAGCCCCCCAAAGGGTTTAACGTTAGCTGGATTGGGAGGCAACTCATCATGTTGTTCTAACAAGTTTGAAAATCTTCCTGAAATCAGTTCAGAACACTTGAACAATATACCATCTTTATTGTGTATGATTTTTAGTTACTGGAGGCTAAGGGGCCCACGGCAGACCTGAAGGCGGCTGCAGTTGCCAGATACTGTACTAAATCTGAAAGGGGAAAATGACGATCAAATAAAGCTACACAGTTAGCTTCTAATAGAGGGGTGAGATTTCACAGCAAGCAACACATGTCTGGTAGTCATAGAATTGTAGGGTTGGAAGGGGCCTACAAGGCCATCGAGTCCAACCCCCTGGCTCAATGCAGGAAGCCTGTTGTTTCATTCCCTTGCCTTCTCCATGCACACCCCCCCCCCCGCATGCTTCAAATCTCCCTGCATCGAAATGCTTTAATTTTAATGGCAGGCTAAGTTCAATCAAATTTCCCCCATTCCTTGACAATCTAGAGGAAACATATTAGCGAGTCCACCCTCAGCAGCATTATTTACTCAAGCCTGGCCTTGACAACATGCAATCTCGATAAGGTGCCTGGATTCCTATAGAGAAAATGAAACAATAAACACAGAAATATGAGGAAGAAATTACACCCATTAAATACGCGGGGACTGATGAATGATATGATGGCGGCCTATTCAACTTGGACATTTTACACATGATTGAAGCTTTATTTAGTCTAATGAAATGTGCTTCCTGAATATTGCATCTGAGTGACTGCATGACCCAGAGGACAAAGGAAAGTATTATGTGATTAGACTGAGATCATTCTCATTTAAAGTCATAGTGATATGATTTTAAGGCTTTTAATTAACAGCCAATACTTTCATGTCCATTGCTTCTCTTTATTACCAACATTCCCATTCTTGCCTCTCTGTGTACTCTACTGAAAATGCTACTTTTCAGTTCACGTTATTATTATTATTATTATTATTATTAACAACAACAACAACAACAACAACAACAGCAACATGTTGTTTGTCCTACCTTGGACTACCTTGATTTTCACTGGGAAATTATTGGAGGCTGATGCAAGAAAACTGACGACTCCCAGCTGTGAAAATCTGGAAGGAAGGCATTTCCTATCAAGCTGTCTGGGAAATCAGCATGGCTGCCCTCTCAATGCAAAATATGGAAACAAGCCCTCCCTCATATAGATTGCTCTCCCAGAACCTTAAGACTGCAGTTTATTTCAAAGGAGCAAATTTATAATTAGGGCTACAGAGGAGTGTGGAGGGAGGAAATCCAGTTTTGCACTGCAGTAAATCAAATCCTATGATCAAGATAAATAGTGCAAAGAGTGCATTCCTAGGCATACTTGCTCCTAAGTAAGCCCAACTATATTCAATGAGGATCTCTCCCAGGTAAGTGTGCATACAACTGGAGCCTGAGGCTGCTACAATCTTGTGCACATTTATATGGGAGTAAACTCCAGTAAACATGCATAGAACTGCTCTGCATGTAAATTAGAAGATATTTGCACCCTGTGAATTATTTATTCCACCCCTGAGAAGCAGGCTTTCCAAAGAATTGGGAGATTATTAATTTTTTATGTCCAAGAGAATGCAAGGGGGAAGAAAGGACAAGGGCTCCAGCTGCAGACTCCATGTTTATCACTGAGAATAAGGAGCTCTGTTGCAATGTGCTGCAGTCTCTCAGCAAGATACTGTAAATCCTCCTGCTCGGCCGCCTTCAAATTCCTGAGGTATCACAAAGTATTGCCCAGAGCTCAGAATTTTTGTACAACCTAAAGTGCTAGAAACGTGGGGTTTAAGAACAAAAAACCTACAGCTGAGATTTTGCACTGAGCTTCTGTAGACATAGAGAATACTTTACAACTGCTTTGCTCATGGTCAGGGGAAAAAAACTGAACATGTGTGGCCAGTCTCTGATCAAGACTTCTAACCAGGAGGGGCTTAGCTCCGATATCCAAGTAGTCAGAGAGTGACATTGCTGCATCTCAGCAGACAGCAAACCTACCTGCAAAATCATAAGTGACTGCTGTTGTTTTTTTTTGCTTGAATTCTTTATTCTGGGTTGGAACCAAACCTGCCAGAAGTGAACAGCTGTGTTCTGCTCATAGAAAGAGTGGTTCTGACTGCCACTAACAGAATGGGGGAAATATTTTTTTATTGTTATTCCCACTTAACCCTGAAAATCTGCTCTGGAGGGTTTGAGCAGGGCCAGCGTCAAGGGTTGACATGGTCAGGCACCTCTGCAGGGCCCACACCCCAGCAGAGCCCCACAGACAACAGCCCCCTGGACTTGCTCCTCATCTTCCCCATTGCGACCTGCTTGTTCACCTGCTTCCCACTCTGGCCCAGACAATGGTGCTGGTGAGGAGGAAGAGGAGCGGTAGATGCTACTGCCTACTTGCTCACTCGTTCTCTGCCTGTCCAGCGAGCAAGCAAGAAGCAGCAATGATGAGAAAGAGAAGGAGGACCAATAGCAGTTAGTGACAATGGCAGAGAAGGGTGATTCACTGAGGAAGGAAGCCCACTGAAGGTGTCTTACTCAAGGGCCCTCGGAAACCTGGACCCGGCACTGAATTTGGGGAACCCCTGGAATACACACAGGGGGCTGCAGGGGGAGGGAGTGTCAGCAAAAATCACCCCACCCCCATTATGTCAGTAGAAGCCTCCATGGGATCAAAGACGCCTTTCAAAAGGGCACCTTTGAATCCAACTCAATGTTCTCTTCACAGGATTTTTAGAATAGGCTTGTACTTTCCCCCGCATCTGGCAACAGCTGAAGGTGCTACACAATGCTTATTTGCACGGGGTGAAAATATGCTCAGTAGAGTGGTCCAATTGATGCCAGATGTAGTTCTCGATCTGTCTTTTAAGATACCATTTGTTCTTTACATCTCACTTGGCCTTCATTAATTTAGTCCTAGAGCAGTGAAACAGTTGCACCAAGCTCCATGGTTCCAGCCACAGAGAGTAGCCTAGAGTCTGGAGTGAGTCATTAAAATCATGCATTAATCATGCAACAACACCGCCCGTCCCCCCAACATATTTTATAATACACTATTTATGTGATGCTGAGGTTTGGGCACTATAAAAAGTTTTGGTTAATGAATTTCAGGTGATGTTTTAAAAGTAACAGAGGGGAAAGGAAGGGCAAGATGGCAATTTTGCCTCTCGGGTCTGTAAAACTCTTTCTTCTACCACCACTTCTGCTGCTGAATGTGGATACACACACTTTACATTGCTTCTCTTTGGCTCCTGCGTGAGTCAAAGTCTGCATGGCACATCCAGTCAAATTGGGCTGAATATAAACCTGTGGCCCATAATAGTGACACCTGGGTCTATTATTTGGTATTAGCAATGAACACTCATTAGTAGAACAGGCAGATTAGTCCTGGACTAAGAGGGACAGCTAAACTAAGATGGTATTAATAGGATCTTAGTGTTTTCAAAGCAGTGCATTTCAAGGGTGTACTATCAGATTTCAAACTTCATAAACTGTTATCATCAGTGCCTCCAGCAATCCTACCCAACCCCTCCATAAAACATAATTTTGCAGTGTGCGCACCTGTAAGCATTCTGGTTTATGCCCATTTGGAAGAACTAAATATCATAAGTGCCAGCTGCTCCCATATTGCTGCTGATTTTATATGTGATGGCTTTGAATGTAAGGAAAAGAAATAATCTCTTTTATCAACAGTACATTTGTGGAGTGCCATAAAGGCATACTGGAAAATATTACAACGTCAAACAGAGCAAAAAGGGTCCGAAAATGGGAATGCACTGGACACCCTTATAAAATGATCACTAGAGCTCTGCACTCTGAAAGGGTTGAATTCCCATTATTTGAACCTCTTGGTTGTTGAAATCCATATTGTGTTTCCATGTTGGCCAATGGCAATATAACAATGCATAACAATGAATAAACCACAGTCCTCTTTATCTGAATTTCTAATTAATATAATATTTTGACTGTCCTTCAGCCCATTCAGAGGAGTTTACTTTGTATTCTGTTATTGGCATGATGCATGTACAAGTAGGTGAATATTTGTGTGTCTACATTCAAATGTATATTCACTTAGAACTGTCTTTTTAAAAAGATCATCCTAGCCTTTTGTCTGTAACAAAGAAGTAATGCTGACAAAGTTCACAAATAAAGGGCTCATAATACACGTGATTTTCACTACTCATAATAAACAGTTTTAGTGCAACTCAGGCAACCTGAAACTCTTACTCTGTAATTAACAGTGAGCTGCATTTTGAGCTACAGTTACACTTTGTGCCTGCATGTTTACCATTTATCAAACTAGGCGGGCAAGGCTGATAACTGCTCTTGGTCCTTGCTCAGTCAGAACCCCTTACTTGGTCTGTTACTGAGGCATATGATGTAGGCTTACCCTGTGGTGGCTTCTTTCTGGCTGGAAGATCCTACCTGCATAAATTTTGTTCTGAAAAATCTGTGATAGTTGCAGATGTTCATGAGCTTTTAAATTATATTCCTCTGATGTGGAGGTTAACAGATGGATAGCAAAAGTGGATACTGAGAGCCCTTACAGTAGCAAAAAGACTCATGCTTCAAGCCTGAAAGGATAAGCACCCACCACCTATCATTCATTGCTCTGAATATCTTACTGCTCTTGCTGCATTTGAATGCATATCCTACAGTTTTCAATTTCATGCTTACTTAGATATATGGACTGCTTATATTAACATACATATTTGAAACAAAAGTGTTGAATCATTTTCTCTCTCTTTTAATGAATGGTGTTGTGAAGAGTTATTTTGAATGGATAAGCTTTCTGTTATGCTTTGTTGTTGTTTGTTTTTTCCCCTTTTTGTTTTGCATCCTTACTTGGTTTTAAGGTAGGAATGTGTGAGGAATCCATTCTGATAGTTTTGTCTAACCCCCCCCCCACACATATTTCTTCAGTCACCGGAAACCAGCATGGACTGGACACATTTTGCATTTGAAAATCCATACATTTAAGAACTTGCGATGCATTCTGCAGACCAAAGAGAACGCCTCCAATAAAATGAGCACTTTTGAAAAGTGTGCAAAGCAAAATGCATACATTTCAAAAATGCACATAAGCACACTTTAGCGAATGGGTGAATGTGTACAAACATGCATACCGTTTGAAAAATGTGCATGTCTTGAAAAGCACACAAAACCATCCATGCGGATTTATGTCTTCCAACAAAAAAAAAATCTGCACAAATCTGGCACAGAACAGACTCGGCAGTGAAAAATGGAGGAGGTCCACAGAACTAGATAGGGCATATCCGTCCATCACTAGTCCTTCCTTCCTTATAGCTGTGTCACAAAATGCACAAAATGCATCACAGTCCTTCCTTCCTTATAGCTGCATCCAAAATCCTGCCGCCCGCCCTTGTAATTCCTGCCTCCACCAGAAACTTACTTAGAAGCATCAGGCTCCACTGCTACATGAGAAGGAGGACTAGGTAGGAGAGTGGAGGATATGGACTGCTGGAACAGCCCCCTGCTCTAAGGGCAGCAGCTATCCGCACACCACACTGCTGCGAGAGATGTTGCCATCTTCTCCTCCATGCTCCAGCAGCCAAACTGGGAGGAGGGAGTCAAGACTCAAGGTGTACAATGAACAGGAGCAGCCCTCAGTTACTTGGTTAACAAGCTGCTGCCTAACCTGCCTCTCTCTACCCCTGTACTTCTATTCCAAAGCAGGATTACCAGAACATGCATGCACCAAAACATTACCGGCGAGCGGTGACTTTAGAACTGTAACAAAACATTCCTCACCCCTACCCCCATGTTTGGGATGATGTACGTGATTAGTGGTCCAAGCAAAGGAAGGTTCACACCACACTAGGTCAAAGTGACAAAGTCAGTTTAAGATAAATTCCACTATGGCTCTAAAGCCATTGTTTCAACGCTTGCTCATTACAATGAATGTCCAAAAATTTCATTTGGTCCACACACACCATGCTCTCAACAGTTCTCTAAGCTGTTGCTGTACAGGAGCAGAAGCTCATCAGATCCATGAGGACTCTAGTGCCAGGAAAAGGCTGAGGTATAAAGAGGTGTTGAAAACAAACCATTTTAAATCGCGAGAAGTCTCTTACAGTCCTGTCATGGAACTTCTCCTTATGTGTTAACAGTTGTTGTGAAGAACATTATCAGCGGTTTATGGATGGATTTCCTTCTTCGGTGAATTTATGGTTTCAACAAAAAGTAAACGTTCAAGGGTTGAAGTAGATGTTACACAGCAGACATGTCTAGCAGTCTCCCAATGCTTTTAAATGAAAAGCAGCTGCCAGAAACAGAGGAATGGCAGGGAGAGGGGCAGCCATTTCTTCTCTCAAAATCCCTCCCTTCAGCTACTTGTCCACTCATGGCGGGGGGGGGCTGCCGCGAATGTCTCATTTGACCCTGAGTGCAAAATGTCTTACTGCTTAAGGGAGCAGCTATATATAGATTTTCTGAGCAGTTTTCATGGAGGAGCAAATGTGAGAATTTTCCCTTGGAAAAAAAGATATTCTAAACACTTTGAGGAATCCATCACCAGTCCTCACAGCTGTGTATGTGTGTGTTTTCTCTGCAGGTTTTTGCAGCTGCTCTTGACCACCATACACTTTTTGCCCTCATTAGATTGCTCTCCTGGATTTCTGAGGGCTATCCCAGGCCAATCATAAGTGGCTCCAGAGGAGGGGAAAGTACCCTAAGTGCTTGGGATGGGAGCATAAATGTGAAATAAATATGTCTTTCTCTTTCTGAAATCAAATGTATGGGACAAAGCTTACTACTCCCCAGAAATGCACTTTGCCCTTTCTGTGTCCACCCCAGTATCCCCACCACCACCACCACTGCCAATTAGAGCCACCTTCTGCTCTTCTAGGCTGGTCATTCTTGCTTCTCACAAAAGGGGGAGAAATTTCTCAGGATGCAAAGAGTTAATTTATGGAAAGCTGTAATTTATATTCTTACTAACAGCGAAGGGTGTTTTTAGAGTGGTTTTTTTATTACAGCCCCGTGAGGAAGGCCTTAAAAATTAAATATGAGGCCGAAACGTGTTGGGCTTTCCATAAATAAAATCTTTGCATCCTGAGATGTTTCTCTCCTTTTTGGTCTACTTTGGATGCTTACCAGCCTTTGCACACACACACACACACTCCTCTCTAGTACAGCTTTCCCCAATGTGGTGCACTCCAGATGTTGTTGGCCTACATCTCCCACCATCCTTACCATGGGCCATGTTGGGATCATTGGCTGATGGGAATTGAAATTCAAAACATCTGGAGGGCACCAGGTTGGGGAAGGCTGCTCTAAGTGCTTGCAAAATGCCAGCATTTAACGGCACTAGCTTGGGAAACAATAAAATTCTGGACCGTTCTTTTTTAAAAACAAAAACAAATAAATAACATTTTTATTAATTTTCCAAATACAAAGACAAACATACAAATGAAAAAATACATCAAGTTTAAATCTAGTTGTTGAAAGAAGGCAGCATATTTAACATATTCCCCCCACTTTTACAGGCAAAGATATGGGTGGAATCCTTTGGCTGCCTGGACATTTCTTTTCTGATCCTTCATGAGAGCAAGTTATTAGTCTCTTTTCCACAGTCTGAGGAAAGGCTTTGATAGATGTTGCTGCATATGTCCCTGATTTGTATATAAAATAATATCATGCCATACTGTATAAAAATCAGATATTTCAACTTTGCCTTTAGCCAATTTAAGTTGATACGACCATTTTTCTGCCACGGCTATGTGCCATGGTTCCATGTAACAAGACTTTAATGTTAAAAGTTCTGCAGTTTCCCAACTTTTGACTATTATCCTATGAGCTGCCATCAGCCTGAACATGATTAATTCCTTAAATATCACTTTTGTATTTTGTTGCTCCCATATTAATAGAGCCAATGCTGGTGTAACATATATAGTTTAATGTGTAAAGTTTGCCATTCCTCACAATAAAAGGTTCCCAAACTGTAACGCAACAGAACATGACCACCACATATAAATAGATAAACCTTGATTATTACAGTTACTCCAACATTTTGCATTGTTTGTGTATGCGATTCTTTCTAGGCATACTGGCATAATGTACCATCAGTGTGACAATTTTAAAGAATTCCTGCTAAGGACTGTTGATACAGTTTTCTTTTGATTGAGTCATCCATAGTTTATCCCATCCATTTTGCTCCATTATTATCCCAATGTCATCTTCCCATATTATTTTCCATCCATCTAGACAGTCCTTGAACTACCTGAGAGCAATGGTGGCTTTCCACAAAATGACTGAAGGCCTTTCTACAGGGCAGATCAAAACATGGCCAAACTACATTCTTGCGTGATGCCTCCACGAGCAACCTCTTGGGTGACAACAGAAAGGGAAGGAGCAGAAAGAGACATGCTCAGCGAGGATATAGCCTTGCTGAGAAGGAGATAGTCTTTCCCCCATTGCTCCTCCCTCGATAAACGTCTCTCTAGGCAAACACTAGAGCACAGGAGAGGGACAGCAAAGAAGTAGTCCATCTGCCTAAAATAAGATAAAACTGATATGGCTTCTCTGAATGCTACTTCTACTAACCACACAATCCTATACATGTCTACTCAGATGTACATCCCACTGAATTCAATGGGGCTTACTCCCAGGTAAGTGGGTACAGGATTGCAGCCTAACTGGGTTTTCCCCATTGCAGGACAACCTAGGGTAGCCTGTAGTCCTCCCAGAACCTTTGGACGCTGTGCACTCCACCTCTGCTGCACATAGATGCCAGTTTGTTGTTTTAAAGGAAGAGATTGAACGGCAACGTACTTAAGTCTACTGCTCCCTCCCACAGCAAGGCAATCTCTTCCCCTCCGCATCAGCAAGGCTGAGTTCCTAAGCTCTATTACTAGGCAATGGTCATAGACCTGAGTGAGTGAGGTGATGGGTGCAGGAGTTCCAGCTCCAATTGATTCTTAAACACATTCTGCAGAAGATGGGATTGGGGAGTTCTGGAAATGAGTAGGTGGGTCAGAATGACATTTTGCATTGAGAATTTAACGGGATTCCTTGCCTAAAGCTTCAAGGCCAAGTTTCCCAACCTTCCCTTATTCCGCAAATGTGCAGATCAAAGGACAATCTGTTCCAATAAGGAGGCAGCGCCTTCAGTACTGTTCCCCTGGACAGCCCCTCTTGCTCTTCATGGCCGGTTGCATCACAAGGACAAGGTGCCTGCAATACTCATGCAATTCCAATCCAGACAGCAAGCACCAAAACAAAGAACATGCCCTCTAGGACAGGGGTGAGGAACCTCTTTCGGCCTGAGGGTCAAATTAAATTTTGGACAAGCTCTCGGGGGGCCACATTCCAGTGGTGGGTGGGGCTGAAGGTGGAGCTTGATAGGGGAACTGGCCTATGGTTGGTTAGGAAAGGAACTAAATGTCCATAGCCAGATCCTTACTGTAATATAAGTATCATTAATGCTTATATTAAGCCTTTTAAAGAGACAGAAACAATAATTTAGAAACCTATATTGTTTTATTCTTCTGAATAAAAAAAATACTATATCTTTGTTTAAAGTTACATGAACTTCTGAGTGGTTTTGTCCCATGCCTATGCCCAGTTACCTTAGGCATAAAAAGAGTTTTAATAAATAAGAGGGTGTAAGTTTGATGGTGGCAGCAGAAATGGCTAGGGAGTAGCAATATTGGGGATAGATAGATGGTTTCCTTATATATATTTTGGTGATATAGTGGGGGATAAGCCCATATATATACACACAACCCATGCCCTCCCTTACCACCACCAAATGCGAGACCTTTAATGCTTTTTTTCTGAAAGTGCTTAGCATTTAGCACTGGTGAAGGGTTTGCTCCAAACCAACGCCTTTTTCTTTTGCTATGTGTTTGTTCTAGCTCTGGAAATTAGAGTGGGCTCATGTGTCTAATGTGCATCTGAGCTCTGAAAAATCACAGATCCAATGAAAATTCCAGTCATGCCACAGTAACCCTGCCATTTTGAATATTGATGTACAATTTATGCGAGCATTAATGCAACGAGATAAGAACTGTCAGCATAAAAGAAAAGATGTTGGCAGATATATTGTTTAGGTTGACCAGCAAGACAAAGGTTCAGGATAGCTTTTTGCTTAACATGCATATCTCTTATAATAATAAAACACTCCTCTACTGCAGCCTAAAAGCACAAACATATTTTTTTTCCTCACTAGGTCGTATGGCTTTCGACTGATGAATTTTGATTTCACGTATCGATCAGCAAAGAAATTCCTTTCAAAGAGAAACAGAAGAGATGTCTTCACCCAGCCTTCCCCAACCAGGTCCCTTTCAGATGTTTTGGACTTCATTTCCCAGCATCCCCAACCAGCCTGGCCAATGGTCAGGAATTCTGGGAGCTGTAGTCCAAAACATCTGGAGGGCACAAGGTTGGGGAAGGCTGTCCTAACCCATGGTGTGAATTAGTTTGGGGGGGACTTGTACAGTCGTGGGACTGGGCCTTACAGAGTAGTACTAAAGCTGGGGTTGGTATGTCAAGGATTTGGGCTGGGTTCTCTCTAACTGCTCCCAACTCTATTGTATTGCCACAGCTGTCACTGTTGTCTGCATTTCCATTTGGGCCTGAAACTGCTCTAATCTCGTAGAGGTAGCAGGAAACAAGCAAGAATGGAAATGCTGAATACTTTCTAAAAGCCACAAGACTGAAAACTAGGGGTGTGCGAAACACTTACCTTGTTCTGCTGGGGCCATCCACGGTGGGAGGAGAGGCGCTCTGTGTGTCCCCCGGAATCCTTCCCTGCTGGCTCCGCTCTGCGGTGACTCCATGGAGCTGCTGGCCGGGGCCACCCGCAGCCAGACCTCCATCCACTGCTGGGCTGCGGCCGCAAATGGCAGCTGCTGTAGCGGCCGCCATTTGCATCCCTGCCATAGCCATGATAGGCTACATAAATATATACATAGCCTATCACGGCTACCACAGGGATGTAAATGGCGGCTGCTATGCGTTAGCCATGATGGGCTATGTATTTATTTACGTAGCCTATCACGGCAAAAGACAGGGATGCAAATGGCATCTCTGCATTAGCCATGATAGGCTACATAGATACTTACGTAGCCTATCACGGCTTGGCAGAGATGCAAATGGCGGCCAGCATAGTGGCCGCCATTTGCGGCCGCAGCCTGGCAGCAGCCGGAGGACCACTTGGAGCTGTGGTGGAAGACCACCTCAGGTAGGCTCCATCCCGGGGGGATTTTGCGAGGTGGTGGTGGGGATTGCCCCATTCCGCCACGGACTCTGGGGGGCCAGATTCTAAAGAATCCAGCCTCACTGGAGTCCGTGGCGGAATTCTCCAACATCCCTACTGAAAATGAAGTAGAAATCTTCATGGGGGCTGAGTCTTGAATTCTTATTCTAAGTGAAATAGTAAACCTTTTCATCAGAAATTCAGATGGGATATTGACTGTTGTCAATTATCAAATTTGTCCTTCCAGTAGAATTTCATTTCATGTAGATTAGTTATGTTTGAGGTATAGATGGAGGAGAATTTTGTTCAGTGAAACTGAGCATTTAGGAGCGGATAGGCATAGCAAGTATAAATCTACGGGCATAGATAAAAATAGATTTATTCAATAGTAAATCAGAATCCCTGGGCATTCAAACATTCAAAAAAAGAAGGAATTCAAATCTAGCTATAAAGCAAGTAAGCAAACATTTTTCTGGCTCATGATGGGATAAGGAGACAGGGCATATAAGCGCTGTAAGAGTTAAAAGTTCCTATTTCAAAGCCAAGATCTGAGTCCTGGGAGGCAAACACCAATGAGCTCTGATAATATATCGGACAGAAAATAAAAATAAGAAGGATGCCAGAAGTTAATCCATAGCCATATTCTCCATCAGGAAACTCCAGGGTCAAAAATCTAAATCTCCTAGTATCAGAGTCTTGCCCTTTCATAAAGAAAATCTACCCATCTTGGGCAGATAGGTGACAGGCAGCTATGTATGAGAAATTCATTTCAGTTCATTTTTTATCAGGATTTACCCAGTTCACACCTTCTGGACTGAACACAGACTCAGACAAAATCTGCAGCTGAAATCCATACATTTCCAATCTTGCAAAGTGATTTGTGCACCAAAAAAAAAGTGTTTGACATACATTTGAAAAATGTGCATAGAAAACTGCATACTTTTGGAAAATGCACACAAATACACTTTAATCAATGGGAGACGAATGTGTACATTTCAAAGACGTGCATAATTGATGGGTACAGTAGGGAAAATATGCACAAAAATACACATGGATTTTCATGCGACAAGAAAAAACCAAACCTCGCAATACGGACTTGAGTTGGAATGAGCTTTGAGATGGAATTCGGAGAACTTCATCGAGGTGGAGTTTTGCTGATTCACACATCCCTCCAGGCAGCCCCCCTGGTGACATGGACAAGAAGTCAAAGTGGGGGAAGCCAATCAAAGCTAGATAAGATAGTAACGATGTCATGCAATCCAAGCTAAGCAACTGAATCTTTGCCTACTAACAAGGAGTACTAACATTTAAGTGGGAGAAAACATGGGGCCAGTCACACAGACAGACAGTACATGACTGCCTCCTAGAAAAGGCCGTCAGGGAAGAACGATGTGTCAGGCACAAAATAGACTCATTTGGTTGACCCTCAAATGGAGTTGGGGCACTTGAGAGTACACAGCCAGTGTAAGTCAGTGTGACCAATGTAAGCTCAGTTTGTCATAACAAAATCTGAAGGCTCACATGAGAACGTATTCCGTGCCAAATACAGTCTGTGTCCAGTGTTTGGGTCTCACTCCTTTGGGGCCTACAGGACAAATTCTGCAGCTGTCACATGTGCCGCAGGGCCAGCGGGGCAAAGTTCAGTGATATGACTCAAAGGAAGAAGCTTAATGCAAATAGAAAGGTCTGTCTGGATGGCCTTCGGATGCTAAAAGCCTGAGAAACATTGCTGGATGACTCAGCCAATGTGATGTTAATCTCTCTTTATGAGACACAAAATGAATATTACCCCTTGAAACTGTCCAGGTCCATGACTAAGAGGGCCAAATAATGATTTAGCAGTAAGTCCACCTACCACTATACAGCCTCTAATTAAGTATCCTTGGCTGGATGTGACTATCATTGCTTCTCTCTCTCTCTCTCTCATTCTGTGTGTGTGTGTGTGTGTGTGTGTATCTATATCCATATCCATATCCATATCGGCATCTTCTCCAGCACTTCGTTCAGAGAGAAACAGCTGTCTGTATAAAATATGAGAGATTGTTGTCTCGGGTACTTTCTCACAGTCAAAATCATAGGGCCTTTCAGAGGTCAATTTTATATTTTATTTATTAAATTTATTTATTAAATTTCTTAATCGCCCATCTGGCCGGTCACCTGGCCACTCTGGGTGATGTACAATGGTACAATTTAAAACAGTAAAATTATACATTAAAACATTATTTAAAAATACCCTAACCTACCCCAAATGCCTGCCTGAGTAATCAAGTTTTCAGTGTGTGGTGGAAGCTCATTAAAGAGGGGGCATGGTGGAGTTCCCTGGGGAGCGAGTTCCACAGAGTGGGGGCCACCACGGAGAAGGCCCTCTCCCTTGTCCTCACCAACCTAGCTGTCCTGGCTGATGGGACAGAGAGAAGGCCATCCGAGGCTGATCTTGTTAAGCGGCCTGTCTGGTGTTGCTGGAAGCACTCCTTGAGACAGGCTGGGCCGGAACCGCATAGGGTTTTAAAGGTCAAAACCAACACCTTGAATTTGGCCCGGAAAACAACTGGTAGCCAGTGCAACTCCTTCAGCACTGTAATGATGTGATCACGCCAGCAGCTGCCTTTAATCAGGCGAGCCGCCGCATTCTGCACCAGCTGTAGCTTCTGAACTGTCTTCAAGGGTAACCCCATGTAGAGCGCATTGCAGTAGTCTAGGCAAGAGGAGACCAGGGCATGTACTACCGATGGGAGCAGATGGTCAGGAAGGTAGGAGTGCAGCTGCCATATCAGATGGAGTTGGTACAATGCTGTCCGGCTCACGGCTGACACCTGAGCCTCCATGGACAGCTGGGAGTCTAAAATGACCCCCAGGCTGCGGACCTGGTCTTTCAAGGGTAGCCGTACCCCATTCAACACCAGGTCAACATCCCCCAGCCTCCTCGTGTCTCCCACCAAAAGTACCTCGGTCTTGTCAGGGTTAAGTTTCAGCTTATTCCTCCCCATCCAGCCACCCACCATCTCCAGACATTTAGACAGGGATTCCACAGCCAACCCTGGTGAAGATGTGAAGGAGAGGTAGAGCTGCATGTCATCTGCATATTGATGCACAATATGCATCAATATGCACAATATGCATCATGCACAATCTATGGTGGACTGCTGTGATTGTGTGAATCAGCCCTATGTGTTTGGCACAGCGGTGGAAAGGTATAGGTTGTAGACAATCAGTTTGCAAAATCCTAAGGCCCAGAGAAGTAAGGAATATCCAAACCAAGCTGCTCAGCCCACCATTGCTCATTTGGTGTCATCGAAAAGTATCCTGAACTAGGGATCAACGAATCTATCAGTTTTGCTTTCTCTCACATTCAAATTTTTTAAATCCCAAGTTCTTGCAGTCCTGTTCATGAAGAAATTTGTGAGTTTGGTAAGTTCTTACCTAACAATGAACAGAAGGACTATGTTGTACCTGAGCTGTTAAAGATGAGGAGCCTGTCTAAGAAAAGAGGTTTCAACCCTAATTCAATACTACAAACAAAACTGGATAGGCAGGGATTTAAACCCAGATTTTGAAGAGCTAAGCGCTCAACACCCTCTGCCTGGATGGATGAATCTCTCAGTTTTGCTTTCTCCCACACCTGAATTTTTAAAACCTGAAGTTCTTTCAGACCTGTTTAAGAAGGACTGTGTGAATTTCAAAAAACAAAACAAACAAAATTCTTGCCACCTTTATCCTGAATGTTTCTAGGAAATGGACTGGGGAAACTGTTTTGTTAGTGATTTCAGTTTCACTCCTCCTGTCCCACTTTCATCAGCAGTTACAAAAGGCGCATGCTTACATTCTTCTTTTCTGCAGTTTTTCCTGCTAAGCAATTGACCATTTTTCCTCCGTTCCCAAGGACTTGCTGAAAATCTACTTCAGATCAAACAGAAGAGTAAAGCAAACATAAATAAACATGGATCATTGAGGTTACTTGAATCTCCCTTCTCAATCACTGATGCTTGACTCCTGCTAATCAAGAGCAAGAAGACGAGTTCCAAAGATGTGCTAAACAGGAAGCGAATGAACTGCATCTACAAAACAAAAGTGAAGGAAGTGTTTGGAGCTGACAACATGCCAGAGGACTAAGGAACTAGAGCTATTTTTTAGTCTCTGAGGAAGGAGAAAATGTAAATAGAGTTAATTATTGCTCAGAGAGCAAAGTAGCCAATAGCATGTTCTGTGGTCCAGCAGGTCCTGGTTCAAATCTAACCCCAGACCCAAACGAAATATGATGGTCGTAAATCCCTGTTTGTTGGCAAAGAAATGGCGTTTGGGTTTTTTGCAAAAATAATAGCATAAGAGGCTGAAGTACCATACACTCAATACTTAAAAAGGTTGCACAACTCCTACTACAACTGGTCTCAAAATGACTGTTGTCCTGCATTTGATGTCTGGGAAGATATTTGGGTAATACCTAATAATGTTTCACTTTGTGCAACTGTGCATGAAAATTCTTCATCCCCTATGAAATTACATAAAACATCTGGCACAGTAGATGCAAAATCCTGGAAGTGTCATAAAGATGATGGTAGCTGTATACACATGTGGTGGTACTGTGAATCAGAAAAGGCATAAAATAAGTAACACAACAAAGTTAATAACACATGTTGAATTAGTGACAGAACCATTCTTGTTCTTATTGAATTATACCAGAAATTATATATACAATATTGTGAAAAGATTTGGCTGATGGGTGGTATAGAAATGGAATGAATGAATGAATGAATGAATGAATAAAAAAGAGTAGCAAGTATGCGAAAAACTGGAGATTGGAATCAAAGATCCTTACACTTTACAGCCCCAACAGTCTCCCCACAGTCTTTCCTGGTTCTATAGGTACGCAGCCGTTCCTAGGACACATTGCTGTCTGAAATCAAGGGCATATACTAGGGATATGCATTTAGTTTCAGTATAATAACTAAAATGAGATTAGTCCATTTTAGTTATTGCCTTAACTAAAACTAAATAGAAAGCACATGACATTTGGGTTTTTGTGTAGTATTGCCACACAGCTGCCTGCCATGAGGCTGCTGAGATGCCAAGCAATATGGCCATTTTAAGGCACTAAGAAGGGGAAGAAGGAAGCGGAGGGGAGAGTGAAATTCATGATGCTAGCTGTGATGCTCCACAGAACCCCGGAGCTGGCAGTGATGAAACCTAGTAGTTCAAAATCCTGCTAGCCAACTGATGTTGCAAATGCAAACACAGAGGAACCCTGCCATAGGGATTTATTTATTTATTACATTTATTTATTTATTACATGTATACCCCGCCTTTTTTCCTCCGTAAGGAATCCAAAGTGGTGTACATAATCCTCCTCCTCCATTTTATCCTCAGAACAACAACCCTGTGAGGTAGGTTGGGCTGAGAGTCTGTGACTGGCCCAAAGTCACCCAGTGAGCTCCCATGGCCGAGTGGGGACTAGAACCTGGATCTCCCGGCTCCCAGCCCAACATTCTAGCCACTACACCACGCTGGCTCTCAGATTTGTCTGATTGACTGATTTGTCTGATTGATTGATTTAAAAATGTTTCTATGCCACCTGTTAAGGTGGCAAAACATATCAAGGTAATGTACAGCATTAAAACCATAATAGAAAAATATAAATATACAATATAACTAAAACATAACCAGTAGCCATCAACTTGGCAATACCCAATCAGGGGTGTGTGGGATACTATAAAACCCATGACCAGCATCGAAGGTAGGCATGGTTGGGCACCTGCCAAGGGCCCACACCCCAGCTGTGGCCAACTGACAAGGGTCCCCTGGAGTTGCTCCTCCTCTTCACCACTGCAAGCTGCTTATTCACCTCTCTCTGGCCCAGGCCATTTTAGTGGTGGGAAGGGGGAGCAGCAGATCCCACCACCTGCTCAATGGCTCTTTGCCTCTCAAGCCAGCAACAATGAGAAAAAGGATGAGGAGCAATCGCAGGTGGTGTCGATGGCAGTGAGAAGGGAGAGTCACTGAGGCAGAGGTGCCCATGCAGGGTGCCTTGCCCAAGGCTCCACAGAACCCTGGAGCTGGCAGTGATGAAACCTAGTAGTTCTAGCTCCTTTCTCAGGTGTGCAGCATGCCTGGCAGATCTTTCCCTCCAGTGTTTGCTTCCCAAATCAACCCCATTTCCCCAAACCACTCATTTCTTGCCTTTTGACTCTCTGTTTCATTCCCTCTTCCTTAGTTTTCTTCTGATTGCCGCTTTTGATTTTCATTTAATCATCCACCAGTCTGTTTCCATGTGTATTCCCGTATTCTTCCAAGTCCCTTCCCTTCCCAAGCAACCACTGTTCCTGGAAGTCAACCTTCCATTGACGGCATTCCCTAATACGGCTGCCCTGTGACTTGTGGTGAGTGGCACACTGGTATGTCCAGGGTCAGCATTTCTGCTCTTGCCCACACACCCTGTATCTCAGCTTCCAGTTCTTCCTGCCACCCCACTTTCTTCCCACCAGTTGCCAACTGGCATCTCTCTCCTAGTCTGCCAACACCACCCACCCACCCAAGGCACAATCTGAAAGGTGAAGCCCCATGATATTGGAGTATCATGATGATGCCTGCTGTTATTCTGCAGCCTGCTGGGTTGGGTTTAGACAGTGCCTGGACTCTGTACTGTTACTCTATTATATCTAGGCTGGTTCAAATGTGATGTCACCTTCCTGCACTTAAGGGTACTCATGGTAACTAGAAGCCCTATAAGAGCTGATCTTCCTGCCTGCCAACTCACCTCCTCTCCTTGCCTGCTGCACATTTCAGTGACACTGTTGGCTGCTGTGCAAGAAAGACTGTGCTCACAAGCTCCTGGTTCTGTTTACTTGAAACCGGGGCAGGGCGGGGGAGAGGAGAGAGATTGAGAGAGAGATTGTGCCTACATACTGCCTGCTGCTTTAATGAGAGACAGACACTGGTCGTTGTGACCTCATGTTGCTGCTGCTTGCCTGAAGGAGAGAGATTGTGACCTCATGCTGATGCTGAGACTGGCCATTGTGACCTCATGCTGAGGCTGCTCACCTGAAGAGGAGAGATTGCCCCTTGTGGCCTCACGTTGCTGCTGTTTGCCTGGAGGAAAGTTACTGGCCATTGTGACTTCCCATATTGCATGGAGAAAGATTCACTAGCATCTGTGAACACCTGTTGCCACATGCTTTCATGAGAAAGGTGTCCTCTGCACCCTGACCAGACAGGACAGCTTACGTTCTGACTCTCCCAGATGCAAGTTTCACTGCTCAGACAGATCAGGCAAGCCCCACGGTCCACTAATCATTTTTAGGGTAACCACCGACTGCCCTCTAACGCCTGTTGGCTGCCAGTGAGAGTGTCTCTCTGTGCTATGTCCACCTGCTTTGCCTGGTCGTCATTTCTCTGAGCCACCAAAGACTTAGCAGCCGCTTCTGGAGTTTGAGAAAGCATCACAGAGCCAACTTGTGAAGGGCTGTAGTTATTCCCTTAGAAAAGAAGGGGAAACTAAAACAGAACAATTTTAAAGCTAAAATCAAAATAAAAACTAAACTGAACTGAACCTGTCACCTCCTCCATAATCCTACGCCATAGTGATAGTAAATCAGTGAGGGGTATTTTTTCTTCTTCCAAATCTCCTTTTTCAGATGGACACTTTTTGCTCCAAATCTGTTTTCAACAAGTTTGTGGGGTTGACGTTTTGTATCAAGCCCTGAATGAGCTGCCTTTTGCCTTCAATCAGACAAAGAACTTAATCTGAGTATATCAGTTATGGGCAGTTGTATACGGGTATATGATGCTGCAAGAAAGAGGCAATTTTACTGTGTTTTAGCAGAATTTGTTATAGTATTTAGGTTATTTAAAAAAGCATTTTATACTGATTTTCATTCCTGACAAGGGCCCCTAAAGTGATATAGAAAATAGAACAAAATAACCATAACGATCAAGGGGCTGGAGCAATTCCCCTAGGAGGAAAGGTTACAACATCTAGGCCTGCTTAGCTTAGAAAAAAGGGTTATTATGGGGAGACATGATAGTGGTTTCCAAAATTATGCATGGTGTGGAGAAAGTGGATAGGGAGACATTTTTCTTCCTCTCTCATAATACTAGAACCTGGGTCATCCCATGAAGCTGTTTGGTGGGAGATTCAGTAGAGAGAAAAGGAAGGGCTTCTTCACACAGTGCATAATGAAACTATGGAATTCACTGTCTCAAGATGTAGTGATGGCAATGAACTTGAAAGTTTCTTTAAAGGGCATTAGACAAATTCATGGAGGATAAGCCTATCAATGGCTACTGGTCATGATGGCTGTATGTTACCTCCAGGATCAGAAGCAATATGCCTCTTAGCACCAATTGTTGGGAACACTAGTGGGGAAGGTGCTGTTGCACTCATGTCTTACTTGCAGGTTTCCCATAGACAGCTGGTTGGCCCCTGTGTAAACATAATTCTAGAGTAGATGGATCCTTGGTCTGATCCAGCATGGCTCTTCTTATGTTCTTAACAACAAATAGCAAACATTATAACTAAGACCTTAAAATAAAAAACAGAAGACTATTGTATGTCTGTCTGTCTGTGGGATATGCATCTGATTCGGCTAAAGCCTGAACCAAATTGGGCCCCTTCAGACCATTTCTGGTCATTCCCAGATCCAGGAACACTCCCAAGCTGCAAACCTACATGATCCTTCAGAGGAAGTGCAACCATGTCCAAAACCAGCTGTGCCCCTACTCCCAGATTGGCCTGTCTACTAATTAACAGAAACTCTTGTGTTGTCAGGATTGAGCCTCAACTTGTTAGCTTGCATCTAGTTCATTGATTCATCCAGAACGTCCATGGCCTCCTTGGCAATAGATGAAAAGGAAAGAAAGAGCTGGGTATCATCTGCATATTGATGATGTTGCAGAACTCAGAGTCAGAGAGACCACGGAGTGAAGGAAAAAGAGTTTTACTTTATTTAACGCGCGGGCTTAAGGCTGGAATCATTTCCAAAGAGCCAGAAGCCCCGAAATACATCAGCACATTGTTTTTATAGACATTGTGACACATATGAAACGGCTCCTCCTCCCCCTCCCGTGTGGGGTTGCAGTCCTCAACATTTCTTCTCCTAGCACCATTGTTTATAATACAAGAACTGGGTTATAGGGTAGCCATGATAAGGAGAGAACAGAAGAGAACAGCAGAGAACAAGATATACAATTGTATGACCTTTGACAAGATAAGGAATTCCTGTGTCTCGTCAGCTTATAACAATATATTCAAGGGAGAAAGAGCTCAGCAAGAACATGAAGCATGAGACTGCATGAGGCTACTTAGTCTGACCCCCGATATGGCTGCTACAATGAGACCCAACCCTACAACCTCAGGTGAACTCTCCTAGGGGCTGCATATAGGCTAAAATAAAAAAGAGGCCAGAAAACAAAGCCAAAGGGGCTGAATATATAATAATTCTCCAGCATCTCCTTCTGAGAGTGCTTGGCTGTGCTGCAGATAGTTTAGCCAGAAACCACTGTAAAACAGTGCCCGAAGCCCCATACCAAAGCCCCATCAAAGACACCAAAGTCCCATGCTGTAAAACAGTGCTCCAAAGTCCCATACCAACTAAATATCCTAAAGTATACATGCTTAGATATGCATATTTAAATACTAACTACCTAGATCTCAAAATCTGCTACAAACCATATAGGAGTTGGAGTACCAGTCTATTGGGAATACAATTATATATACTGTGTAAAAACTATATATAATAAATTCTTATATTCATTTATGGTGATTTGGGTTACATCATTCCAGACTGGGATATTATCTGATATCACGGCTTAAGCCAGAATTAGTTTCTTAACATAATACATTTTATTTATTCTTTATTCCTGAAGTATTTTATTTTTTTCTGGAAAAGCCTTATAGTGTGGAGGCCAAAATCCAATCAGGATTATTAAGACTGTGGTATTTGGAATACCATGAGAAAAATCTATAGCTATAGCAAATAGGTGTAGAGATATGGCTAAACAATAATTACTGCAGTTTATCATTCATATAGCACTTTTAATTTGCTGTTATTCCATCTGTATTTCCCACAGACACAGACACACAAACACACACAAAATCTGTGAACAAGTTCACTAATGTTCCCATTTTACAGCTGGAGAAATGAGACTTCAAGACCACACAATGTGTCCGTGGCACAGAGGAGACTTTAGCCCAGCTGATCCAGCCCAGCTATTTATTCCCTGGACTATATTGACTAATTTATACTTGGTCTCATCCCAAACCACTCTTACAAGTATGCACCTTCCACTGACTACGAGAGGAGCTATTCAAATGTATATATGCTTAGGATTCTGGCTCAAATCTGATAGCTAAGAAACCCCGATAACAATATACCACCAATTATAAAGCATAACTTGATTTATTAGATATTCAAAAGGTTTAGAGGCAGGAATTTATTTGCATGAAACGACACTGAGGCCAAAATAAATTTGGTTGCCAGGTGTTTCAGATAACCAAGTTTGAGGATTTTCTGCTACATTTAATTGCAGCAATAATTGTGCGTATTATTTTGATAGTTACATCCAAGATATTTTGCTGCCTGAAGCAGAACACAAATGTCTCCCCCATCCCAGCTAGGACCACTTTAAAAAGTCTTGCTGTACCAATTCCTGCTTTCATCTATTCCCCCACACCCATGATGCCACCTGGAACAAATTGCTTCATCTTGGCATGGCCTACCCTGGTTACATATAAATAATAAAGCAGCCAAACCTAAAACTGTGTGTGTGTATGTACACACACTACAGGAAAGTATCCTTCCCAGTCTTGGCTTTCACTGTTGTTTAAGAGCCCACACAGATTGACAAGACAACATGAGAAGGAACTTCTTGACACCTGTAAGGTAGAAAGCTGAAGCAAATTTGGCCCACTATAGCCTAGTGGTCCATGGAGCCTCAAGTGAGGCCGCTCCCCCTCCCCAAAGCTCCAACCCCTCGGAGAAGGAAGGGGCCAGGAGAAGGATGGAGGGATGCCTTATACATTCTCTGATTTACACTAAACTAGGAAGATTATCATAGTCTTGAAATCATAGCAAATCAGATCAAATCCTAATTATCTTCAGGTCAATACTGATAAATACTGAAAAACACATTGCTATTCTGTGCAGGAAAAACCTCACATACAGAAGTGGACCTGTCTCCTGGCAAGATGGGGCACCATCCATGACAGACACAACCTTTCATACTGGAATTAGTGGTGGTCTCAGCTGATCACTCAGTAGATATCAGAGCTTCATAACGCACTACATAGAAAAGCTGACTGGGATGTGAGAAATGTCTGAAGTATCTGACTCCAGTGCCATGCAGGGATATGTTTCTGAACAGGATAGACAAACTTCAAGGAAAATGCTCTTATATGGATTTCCAACCAATAGTTCACAGCAGATTATGCTTTAAAGCCACCTCCCCTAACCTGATGCCCTCCAGATGTTATGGACTACAATTCACAGCATTCCTGACCATTAGCCATATTGGCTGGGACTGATAGGAGTTGAAGTCCCAAACATCTGGAGGGCACCAGTTTGGGGGAGGTGGCTTTAAGGGGAGCTGTTTTAAGCATTTCAAGATTTGCATGGAAAAATTGCAACTGTCGCAGGATGATTCCAAGGAACTGGTTTTTTTAAAAAATAAAAAGCTGACCTCAACCTCAGTTTACTGGCTATTGAGTAAGGAAAACACAAAGTCTCTCTGTGATTGGAGTAAAGCAGGGCAAAAAGTTATCTTTGTACTGTGATGTTCAGCTTCCAGCAGACACAGAACCTTGACACGAATCAAATGTCAAACTGGTTGATAATAGACAGGAAGGATTCGTGTTGACACAGCAGACCTGGCCCCTTTCAGCCATGTAACTGTGCTTTTGAATGCAGCCGTGTCTGTCTGAAACACCCCCCCAGGCATAGGAGCAGTGGAAGCAGTAGGTAAAAATTTAGGAAATGCGGTGCACTGGGACACTGTCATGCCTAATTGGGCTGACAGCTCAGTCTGCAATGGTGGACAGTGTTTATTTACTCATTGTTGCATGATGAGCAAATAGAAAGATATGCCGGCTTTAGTCCATGCTGATATTGGTCCAAATGCTGTCTGGCTCCAGATTCAGTAAACCAGGACAATGCAGCACAAAAACTTCCTATTCGCCATCACTTTTAAGTCCGTCCTGGCACAGAGAAGCAATGACCTCAGATCACAGTTGAGTCTAATAAGAAATTTATCTTCATGGAAATGTGACCTCTTGCTACCAGAAGGCTACATCAATACAAGTCACAATGGCCCAATGTGGATAAAAGTTTATCCTGGGCCAACTCCTGTCCTGATGCATTTTCTAAAGAGTTCTATAATTCTATAATCCCTCTAGTGGAAAGACTGGAACTTGATAAAAGGTGCCAGCTGAAGCTTTTTGCAAAGTTATCACTGTTGTTCCCTCACACACACACACACACACACACACACACGATAAAAGAATTCACAATGAGCAAGATCTAATTCCCTTGAAGTGAGAGTTTAGTCATCAGGATTCTAGCAAGTATTTCCTTTCCTTTAAGCCATTGTTGCTGGATTTTACTTTCCTTCTTTTTTCTAAAACCAGAAGGCATACCATTTACAGTTTGAAATACTGAGGTCATGTGCACACAGGAACAAGCTTCGAATTGATTTTAAATCTCCACTTGTAAATGCAATTCTCTCTCTTCCTTCCCCAAAAGAGTGTGTGTATGTGTGTGTGTGGGGGGGTGATTAGGTGGCATGTGCCTGTGTGTGAGGATTGTCAGAAACAAATGAATTTGGATTTCTATGAATCTGACCCATGGATTCTGCAGCGGACTGGCTTTTCCTGAGTGACAGGGATTCTTTGGACATGTAGACCACTTTTTAAAAACTTTGGGGAACGTTATGCAAATTTAGTCATACAAAAGTATGTAAAATTTAAAACCATCAGCTGAAAATGCACGTCTTCCCCATAGGCTGAAGCACAAAAATGTGCATGGGGGGTTGTGCATTTTCACAAGTATGAATTTGTGCAAATGTGAATTTGGGGAAATTTGGGAAATTGTGGAAAAAATGATTCCGTCAATGACGGGACAATGGGAAAATAGGCCCATGGCAATATGCGAAACACAGACAGAACAGATTTTACAAAATCCATACATCCCTAGTGTGTGTTGTGTTCTGATATTACAGGTCTATGCCACTAATATACCAAAGGTATCTGCTCTTAATCTTTTAACTCCTCTGTATTTTATTGGAACTAGCTTTTAGTTCAGCTTTAATAACTTCAGCCTGCTTTTGCCCCCTAGCCATATTTTAATGAATAAATAGTCTTCCTTACAATTCAGTTGCATGTATACAGCTGCCCCTGGAACAGCTGCATTAACTTTTATTACAAGTGGAAAGGACTGTAACCTAATCAGTTCAGTACACACGCAAAATGAACAGCAACATTTTTGTAGAACATCCTAATAACACAACTGGGGTGTATTGATTTTTTTTTTTAAGTCACACAATGCAAATAATAGAGTTTAGATTAAACTATGTTTTCCATATCAGCCATCAGCCAGACAAATCTAGGGATGCATATGCATGACTGGCAAAGTTCTAAATATGTTGTTGTTGTTGTTGTTTTTTAATTGCTCCTTGAAAAAATATCTGTGGACTGAATAATTCACAGGAACGGAGTACATCTGAAATGAAAAAAAGAAAAGAACAAAAGAATAAGAACAAAATTAAAATGCCAGTTGATTAGTATCATTAAGGAACTGGGTCACGCAGTGCTATGCTCAGTTTTGGGAAGAAATTTATTTGGGAAGAAATTTATTTATTTATTCCATTCAAGTCCCACCTTTCCTCCGTGGAACACAGGGTGGTGTATAGCAGGGGTAGGCAGAATGTAGATCTCTAGATGTTTTGGTCTTCAACGCCCAGCATTCCTGACCCTTGGCCAGGCTGGTAGGGGCTTCTGGGAGTTGAAGTCCCAAGCATCTGGAGATCCACCTTCTGCCCACCCCTGGCCTACAGAGTTCCCACATGATGGTTTCCCATTGAGGCACTGGTAAGCCCTAGACATGCTTAGCTTCAGCAAAGTTTGCTGCATCATCTGCCTTCACTATGCCCTGGGGAGCAAAAGCCATACCAAAAAAAGAAGAATTAAGGAGAACTTAAGAGGAACCTAATGCAAACCTGAATCTACTTAATAGGAAGCATGTCCAACTGAATTTACTTCTGAATAAACATGCATAAGATTATGCTGCACACATAATCTGAAATAATTTGAAATTTTAATTTAGAAACATGAAAAAAGCCCTATATATTCAGTACCAATTCAGGGTAGTCTGGGATGGTTTTCCCAAAACAGATTCTAGTAGGCAGATGGACAAGGACAAAAGTGATTCAAACGTCTACAAATGCTAAACTTGCAAATCCAAAAGGAAACAAAAGTTGCACTCTGGAAGATGTACAAAACCACTGTCCAGACCAGGACTTCGGCAATGAGTCTGCTTGAGGCAGATAATAAGATACTAGCTGCCAAACTCCCAAATATATGTCTACTGGAAACTGGCAATTGCAGGCACTAAACAGGGCCCTCACTGCCTTTATATCCTAGAATTCTGCTGACAGACACAGGGAAAACACAAGGTGATTAAATTACTGTTGGCGCTCTTCTTCTGATTAAAGCTCAGTTGAGATGATTTCGTTTTGGGGTGGGGGTAGATGCGCCCTCCTTAAGATATCACCCATTCGTACAGCAAGGGGTTCACAACAGGGGATCCATGAGGCTGTGCCCACAAGCAATGGCAGTCGCAGTAGCCTTTGGGAAAGTGACAACTCTCAAGAGCCACAGGGGCCTTTCCTCCTAGCATGCCAGCAGGGCACCAAAGAGTGAAGTGAGATATCTGACCTCCCTTTGTAATCTCCTCTTATTGGCTCTGCAGCTGTGCTGCCATGCCACACAGTGTGTGATGGAAAGAAAAGGGATTGGAGGATCAAGGGGGTGGCGGAGATCAGGTTGGCTGGGTGGGAGAGAAGGCGGGGCAGTGGTGCAGCTAGGTAAATGTAGACCCTGAACATAATGGTCTTCGACGGTAAGGATTTGTATAATCTGCCCTTATTGTGTTTTGTGGATTGTCAGGCGCCACGCACACGTGGACAGATGCAGATTTCTTCCCCCACTCTGGAAAAGTACACCCCAAAAAAGCATCAGAATGTATGGAACTTTTTCTGGTGAGTAACATTTTCTGTACTTTTCTTAGCAGAGCACAATGCACACAAGAACATTGCTATACTGCAGAGGCTGAAGAGAGATCAGAGGTGTGTAAAACGTTGTGTGTGTGTTTTTAAAAATAAAAGGACTATAGCACCCACCTGCTCATGTTCCCCAGCAACTGGTATTGAAAGACATATTGTCTGCCTCTGATACTGGAGGCAATATATAGCCACCATGACTAGTAGCCATTGCTCCATTCAGTCAGGCTTATGAGTAGTAGACAGGTGCAGTTGGAAGACATGACACCTGTGGAGATGTGCAAATCAGCAAACTTGAGCTTGTTGAGCTTCTCCCTGATTTCTACCTCAAAGCTTGTTCCAACTCAGATATATGGCAGATTGTGAACTGCTTTCCCCCCCTCACATGGAAATTCATACGTATTCTGTGCACATTTTTGTAAACATACATACGTTTGGTGTGCACTTTTGAAAAGAACATTTTTTCTGCCACTAACTAAAGAATGATTGTGTGCATAGTTCAAACATATGTATTATTTCATGCACTTTTTTCAGATGTACTCATTTGAAAATCTAGATTTCAAGCTTGTAGATGTGCAGATTTCTGATCACAAATTGTGTTTGGGTCTGCATTTGGTTCCAGGAGGTGTGAATTGTATTCTAATTGTATTTTATATTATAAATTCATATAAATGTACAAACCCAATTAATGCGTTGTATGGGTGCAGCCGATTCCTAAATTAACCACCATGCAAGAGTACCCTAAGCAGAATTATAACTTACAGAAAAATGATATAGCCATTGTCCAATAGAACTACTTCCCTATAATAACATGGAGTGGAGTATTAATGCAGAGGACTACATGTACAGATGTGGACCATCCATATTCAAACAATCAAATGAGTTTTCTGTGGAGGAGTTCTGTGGAACTGCCAAAGCACATATATCTGAGGTTCACTTACAGGCAGCATGTGTTCAAAATTCACAAGATCTTTTCCAGATGACGCTTAGAAGAAAGATCATTTAAAACAATTAGTCCTGTATTTTTGGAGGGAGAGTTCATAAAAGATTAGCTCAGCCTCTTCAAATCCTGAAGAAGAGGAAAAAGCATTGGTATGTGAGCAAAATTAATCTTATTCCCATCAGTAAATTAGTTCCTTTACAATTACTGATTTGTATTGGAACTATTTCAAGTTTTGATAATTTTCATATTTAATCATATTAATTGCTCGCTGAGGAACAGATTTTAAGATTGCCGGTTTACCAGGTCAGTTCATGGTTTTCCACAGGTTCCTGCTTAGCCATTTTCAAGGATCACAAAGCAGTATTCTCAATCACACTTTAAATCAATTGCTCTTAAACTTTATGGACCAAGATAATACAGTCAACTGTTCCTTCTCCAAAGACTTGTGGACAACCGCTTGCTCTCTATGACCAGAAGTAAATTTCCAATTTCCTGCCAATCCTAATTGAAGCAGTGGTTTGTCTGCCTGTTTAACACCCTGTGTGAAGAAATGGAGAGAAGACAAGTATTCAGTAGCAGGAATGCTCACCCCTTCCCAGGGAGGCAAAGTGGGGGGGGGGGTTAGCTTCTCTCATCCATGGGCTCCTTTTGTGTGTAAAAAATTAAACCCCACTGGTCAGGTACATGCACAAATACATATGGCTGCTCCATCACCCATCTAGTTTGGTCCTGTCACCATTTCCTTTGAATGCCTATGAAAGATTGGGGCAGGGGAGGGTACACTAATATGGAGACAAGAGGTGCGGGGCAAGGGGAGGTGCATAGCCCAGGCTGCAAGCACATTGCCATGAGGAAAGAGTTCAGGTTAAATGGTTAAAAAAAAAACATGCTTGACATGTGTTTCTGTAAACATATTTCCCTGTGTCTATTTGGGAGTGTCCAGATTTTGTAGCATCCTGTGAAATTTGCTAGAGCCACTCAGAAACAGTGTTAGAACACAACAAGGAACATTCTGAACAGTGAGCTACTGGCCAGGGCCCAGCTCTAGAACACATTCACATGCACAGGAGAGAGAATGACATGAGAGAGAGAAAGAGAAAGGAGAGAGAGAGAGAGAGAGACACTCTAGGACTTTGAGTCTGATAATCAGATGGATGCATGCTTCCATATGTGACATACTTTCACAAGAACTACAAGTCCAAGAGTTCCTTAGTTCCTATTGGCTTTTATGCACTGGCAGGAAAAACCAAAAGGGTGTGGCACTATATTGGCATTAGGAGGAAAGGGCAAGCACTGTAATAATAACTAAGGCACATTGAGTTCCAAGGGACACCAGTAGGAGTCAGTGCTGCTGATAGGCTTTGCAGGCCCTAGAATTCATGTAAGTAAATGAGTTAAGCCTCTGTTCTCCAGATGGCATGGATGAATTGGCACTAGATCCCAGCAACCATACCTCTATCTATCTATCTATCTATCTATCTATCATCTCACATGTACACACACACACACACACACACCCATACTGCTATTATTCACTACAAATACAAATCAATTAGCCAGAAATGTAAGGTGCTTAAACAAAAGGAGCCAAAAGATCCTCCTAATAAAGGCCACCAATCAGTCTTTCAATTTTTCAAAACAGAAAAAGGATTTGGTATGGGGACAGAGGCTTGCATGCTACAAGTGTGTACTGGTCCCAGATAAGTTAAGCTTGGGCATTGCTCCACAGAGCTCCCTGTCCCAGGCACCTTCAGTGCATCACTGAAATACTGCTACTGGTTCTTCACACTTCAGCCTGCTTTACAGTGCAATCCTATACTTGTTTACTTTGAAGTAAATCCCACTGTTTTTAATAGGGTGCACTCCTGTCTATGTGTGTCTATGATTGCAGCCTTAATCTCCCATAGGACTGACGTCAATCCATCATTTATGGGTCATGTAAGAAATTGCTCTTCCTTCTGCATTATCCCTGCTCTCTCTATGTTCTAATGGCTGTCTTTATTTTCCCTTTCTGAGAGACACTGAACTGGAGTTGTGCCGTTTTGGAAATCCCCAGCTCAGCCATATTGAGTGAAAACAAAATAGGCTGAGGGCTAGAGTTTCATTTGTATATAATATTTTTAATGCTCTTGGCAGACTTTGGGAAACCTCACTGAAGCCCTTCCTGGCTAAGAACCCTTCCTACCACTTCCTGGTTCCGAAACCACCCTTCCTACTCTTCCCACAATCAAGGAAGAATCTGCCACAGCTCATTTATGATACTGTCCTAAATTCGATGTGACAAGATCAAACTCCACATACAAAGGGTCGAAGAGTGTACTTGCTAGCTGTAGCGAAAGCAAGGTCCCACTGTGCAACCTGACAGTTTTGGCAGCAAGTTCGAAGAACGAGGCAAAGGTTTTAGAAATATAATGATATATACAGTAGGAAATTTCCAATCACAAAGGAAATGGAACTTGCTTGAGTAACGGTTAGTTCTCACACTTTTAAGGACAAACAGCAGCAATGTGAATCATCAAAAATAGCTTTAAAGTCTGTTTCTTGGTTCTTGAGGGTCTGCAGGTGTGCCAAAGCATACATGTTCTTCATACTTTCCAGTATCGACAAACCAGAGCCTCTCAGTTCAGAAAATATCCCCCACTTAAACAGCGTCTGAGGTCAATTCCCAGACTCCAAGGGATCTGGATTTTGAAGCGGGGGGGGGGGTGAGGGGGGGTGGCAGGGCAGTAGTGCAAACTAATTTCCCAATTAAGATGAGAAACAGAGGGCTGTTGCTGAGCATATACAGCATTTCCATCTGATGAATAGATATTGTGCCAACTTTCATAAAGTAAAAACAAAGACAGATCCCTGCCCTGAGTTTAGGATCAACACAGGAGAGGCAACAGGTGGAAGGGTGGAAGAGGTGAAGGTAACAGGGAAAGTGCATGCATTCACAGTTCAGTTAAACAAATAAGGCTTAGTTAGTTTCAGTAGGAGATTAGAGGCAGTATCCTATGTTGTCCTCATGCCAGCGGGACCCAATACTAGTGCAACAGGGAGCAAACATTTCATAAAGGAACTGGAAATGAGCAGAAACAATCATTTCCAGAATGAAGCAGATCAGAGGAGCTTGCAGAATGGAGCTTTGCTGATCTGTTCTGATCCAGAAACTAGTGTTTCTGCTTGTTCCGGGTTTCCTTTATGAAGTGCTAATTCCCCATTGCACTACCAGTGGGTCCTGCTGGTGCAACAGAATGAGCAGGTGTGCAGTGGCAGTATAGGATATTGCCCAAAACTAGTTGAGGCACTAGCATTTTGAACAGCGAGGTTACCAAAATTTGTATTTCTAGCCTTGGAAATACAAATCTCAGGGGCTTGTAGTACTCACCACAAATTTGAGGTGGGCATTATGACCCACAGATTCTTTTCCAGCTCAGATTTTTATCTGAGCATTTCCCTCCCTCTTCCCTCCCAACCACCACTCTGATAGTGGCAATCTCCACCCTTCTCTGAAGAATTTTCAGTAATTAGAGCACTGTTTGCACCTAGCTACATTTGACATTACACATATATATATATAATTCAAAGTCGGGAGTTAGTTGGGCATCCCTTTTTGACTGCCTTCCCATTGACTGATTCTCATAAAACATACTTCATTGGAAAGCTCTTGACATGCAGATTCCACGAATAACAACAGTTTTCACTATAATTCAAAGTTGGGAGTTTATTTATGTCCATAAAGCTTTTTAAAAAAATAATTAGGCTATTTTCTATAACAATGTACTATAATGTTTCATTTTAATATAAAAATGTCAAGTATAATTAAACAAACATAATTAATTGCAAATTGGAACAAAATGAAAGATGAACACAAAAAAAGACTCTGTACACCTTTATAAGCAGAGGTGCAAGCCAAAGTGCAATGATATGCCAGGAACATACGGTCTGTAAACTAATCATGAAGGGATTTCGAGACACCTACAGTTAAAAGTAACCCAGTCAAAGTTTAGTTATTGCTCAGAAAGGAAGTCTCTAGCTGTTAAATTTAACAAAATAACATTTAAAAGTCTCTGTACACTTTTATAAAGATAAGTGCAGGCCAAAGTACAAAAATATGCCAGGAACATACGACCCGTAAACAAATCATGAAGGGATCTACATTGCCATGAATCATGTGCGCTCATTGGCAAACCTCAAGATTCAAGTTCTCGATTGTCCAGAACAAGGACATTATAGTGGCCACCATGGAGTTTACACCAAGAACATTGTGTTTAAGGAATTTTTGTAAAGATAAAAGATGTAACACTTTGAATGTTTCAATAAATGCAGTTAAGTTAAACCTTTCGTAAGGTTTTATTTTTCTCTGCAAACTGTGTTCATGGGTAACCAACTGGTATATGTGTGTGTGTGTGTATGTATGTATGTATGTATAGAATATGAGTGTGTGTGTGTAAAATGTGTAGTTAGTTGCTGTGTTCAAATGAGATGGAAGTTATCCTAGGCTCAATGATTCCACAACCAGAATAGGATTCTTCTTAGGTGAAGCAGTAAAATATATTTGGGTAAATTTAAAAGAAAACTATTACAAAGTATTATATTATCAATTTCTCAAACCAAACAGTTCTTGGCAATGTAGTTTGCCTACAGAAAATTACATACATATGTGGTGGACATGTCCCATTGTCAGAAATTTTGAACCAAGTTTAGGAAGGACATCTATCTATAGAATAACCAAGTACATATACCATTAGATCCCAAAGTAATGTTACTTTAACTTTTTCATCAAAGTATAGCAAAGGTATATGGCCCCCTTAATCTCAAATCTTCTAGCTGCTGCAAAATTTATAATAGAAAATGAGGAGGAGGAGGAATACAAAACTACCTCCACATAAACAATAGATTGGCAGCGTGTGGCAATTGTCCAAGTTACAGTTATGGGATGGAAAACAACATACATTTTTGGAAGCAAAATAACATTTAGGGTGTGTGTGTGTGTATGATTTTCAGTATTGGAAAATGCTTCTCTATCTTTATCTGTAATTTTGCATTTTTAAAAAGCTGGATTACACCTCTCATAAAATGTATTTTTAGATGCAGAAATACATATATAGAGAGAAGGGCCAAAAGCACAAGGTTTGTAAGTGACCTAAATCCAAAATGATTTCTCATTCATGTACATGCTTCTTTATTCAGGGTACAGCCTACTGTCCCCATTAGCACTACGCTAGCCTGGAATTACCTGAACAGCTTGCAGATGATCAAAAAGGCACAGGTTTTCCCACCTGAATTCCTACCTGGGAGAGGGTGGGAGCTTGGGGGTGGGGGTGGGTTTTTTATTTCAGTGTGTTTCAAAGAGATCAGTCCCTGTGCTGAAAGACAAGCCCAAGACAATGTTTTACAGAGCAGAAGATATTGTGAGGGACCAATTATCACATAAGTGGTTCTCACGGCTTTGGCTTGGCACTGCGTGCCAGGTTGCACATTAACTTCTTTCACTTCAGTTTACCCAACATTCTCAAGTGGTTGCTTTGTCAATTGTTCCCCCTGCTGATGTTTCGACAGACGATAGCCCCTTGATGCCAGCTTAGCCTGGCTAATAAGAAATAGGCCGGCAAGAAACCTTAGACCAAGGGACTGCTGTTCTGGAAGGGAATAGTAAGAGCTGCGGGTGGAGTGGGATGGATTTCTTCTGAATTATCATTATTTTTTGCTAAACCAATGTCCCACTCTCCTTTCTTCCCCACAGGACAGTTGGCAATGCTTATTCTGTTCTATAACCAAAGTATTACGTGAGCAGATGTGTAGGCGTCGGGGATTTTCTCTTCTCTTGCGCCATATTCTCAGCACCCGCTAATGAACACCAAAGGGTAGTTGGAAAGAAAACGTGAGCCAGATACACACAAGCATGTGGTTGTTTTCTTAAGGAATGCATAGTGGAGGGGCTATTTTCGGTGTGGTTTTCCAAAATACACTTTGCCAAACCTTTCCTTTTCCTAGTAACACTAGTTACTAGCACAACTACAACTGAGAAAATGTATCAGTAAAAGACAAGCTGAGTGTGTGTGTTTGTGTGTCTGTACATGTTTGTTAGCTTGTAGACATCTCTACAGGGAAGTCTGCAAATTCAAACCTTCAAGCCCTATTCAGCCATTTTCCCCTCAGAGGAAGAAGGGATATGTGTTTTAGGGCCCTGCTGTCACATTCCCTGCCACCCCTTGGCCCTGCCATCCACTTGTTGTGGGGGAAGATCTGAAGAGGAGAGTCTTCTCTACGTGTGTAGGCTCTGTATGTCATTTAGAATCCTGCATGATCAGGGTTCTATATTGCCTCAGAATCCTACAGGCCTAGAGCAGGCTACCTGTTTCAGAACTTCCCCTCCAATGTGTGGATGGAGTGGGGATGGAGCTCGTAGGGAACATGACAGTCTTACCTTGAGAGAAGAACAGCTGAATAGCACTTTAAAATATTTTGGATTATGGCCAGACATCACTGACCTAGAGAAACACTGCAAAACCACCCTACACATTTTTTCTAGAGTTATTGCAATTGTTTTAACTTCAAAATTCTACAGATATTGCATCTCTTCATAGAAACCTCCACATTTAGAAACACATTTAACTTTCACCAAAACGTTAGTGGCAGTTTGACCCCTATCGGGTATAAGATTCATTAAAAATGAGAGGGCATGCAAGTTTAGGATCCAGAATTACATCTGAAATTGCCAGGGGGTAGCCATGTTAGTTTGCTTCAGCCAAAAAATCACAAGGAGTCTTATAGCACCTTAAATACTAACATATTTATTATGGCATAAAGATTTGTGGAGAGTCCACTTTGTCAAGTTTAAGTTTGATTATTTTTAGAATAAATAATACATTGGCTTGGATCCAGATTTAAGATGGATCAACTGCACTAACAGAAGTGGACTTCCCCACATCCTCTTTCCCACAGAAGCTCCTGCTGATGCTAAGAGAATCAGAAGACCATGCTGAATTGGGTAAGCTGTGGTATGTAGGAGGTGTGAGGATCCCCAAAACTTGGGTGGAGCCGTGGAGGGAAGTTCCTCTCGTGGCAGGTCCATTCCTCTTGCAGAAGGCAGACAGCTCCCTAATTCTAAACAGTTCCAGTGTGTCACTGGCAAGATTTTATCACAGCTATTTCTACTTTGGTTTCACAAGGCAATCTTAGGGACTCTTATGCCTGCCATGGGTGAGCTCAGTTTGAGTCCCACTTCACAACACAAGGAGGGAAGCTGAAGTGTGACTCACACAGGCTTCAGCTTTTCTCACTTCTACATAGCATTCCTTTAAAAACAAGTCAACCAATTGAATGTTTGGCCTGCTTTTCTCTCATACAAGCGATTACTTAGCAATAACAACGTTCACACAGGGCTTTTCCTGGGATTAATGACAGTCTGGGGGTCATCATCTCCTCCCAGTTAGTTATTAATCCTCAGGAAACACTCGGTGCCTTGATCGTTATTCCTTAATTAGCATTGAGAATGTGTGTGTGCTGGAAGGGAACTGTTAGGTTTCTTTTCATGTGCCCTGTGAACAGCAATGGAGGGCCTTTCTCTCATTAATTTGCTTTTGGGGGGGTCTAGGTGGGAGAATCAAGCCTTGTGGGTCTAAAAATTCAGAACAAGGTTAAACCTATTTAAACAGTGTGAATTCCCGGGGAAAGCATGGCTAAAGCCCAGCATCTGCAGTATATCAGGAAATGCATTTCCCCAGCTTTGCTAAAAAACTTCAAGTGTTGTTGTCAAAAGGACAAGGGAAGCAAAAGACAGTGTTTGGAGCAGAAACAGCTCCCCAGATGGGCCTAGGCGGGAGCAAGAGCAGCCTTCAGGGGCAAAATGGAATAACAAGACCTTCCCCTCCAACAGCCAATTTTACAAGCAGCAGCATAAAAAAAAATGTACATCAGGAAAATTTTGATTGTCGTTTCTGAGTTTTCACTTTCCCAGTGTTCCAGGAAACTGAAGTATAGAGAAGGATTCAAAAATAATAAGGCCGCACCCCCTCAAGGAATGTGGAAATGAATTAATAGGTTTGATAAAAACAAATAATCATGCATTAATTGCAGATGCCAAATGCAAAATGGTAAATGGAGTTTAATTAGTGGTGGTGCTGCCTCGGAAAGTGCTAAGGACCCCATTATAAACAATCAACTGAAGCCTCATAATTCAGGCAATGCATTGGAAATGATTTCACCAAACAAGGAAACATTCACTTTGGGGTTTCATTTGAGAGACATACATACTACTTTCAAAATAATATCTCTAGTGAGAAACTAAAATATTTCAAATACATTAGTTTCACTTTGGGGTGTGGGCATATTGTTTTACAACAAATAGAACAAACCCAGAGCCCAGTCTTCACCATTTCCTCCACTAACCACTGTGTTGTAGCCCGAATGTGGCTATCAAAGCAAAAGCAGAGGGAAGCATATCAAACATTCTAATTAATGAGTTAAACTGCAGACAGCAAGAGAGACCTATCAAAATCATTATTATAAAATATAGAAATAAGAAGATAGCCCAAATGTCATTCAGGAAGGGACATTTTGCATTTCCGCCCCTTGGATATTCCAAAATGCTGACCCCTCAAAAGAGAGGTAAACAAGGTTGAATCAAATCCCTCAAGAATCAGATGATGATGATTCATTGCTTTTCAACCAGGAACTCTCAGGCTTACCTTATCTTGAATCTTGAATTTTCCTGCCAATTTCTGAGCATTTATAAACTGATGTAACACCCTCACACTCAATGTGCAACCAAGTGGAGGTTGAAACTTTTTTTTTCATTTGTTAATTTATCACATTTCTAATATATGCACATTTGTACACAGTTTTCCCTAACATTGGCATTTTAATACATTTTCATTTGTTTGGAGAACTGCATCATGAAATTATGAGAAGTGTGAATCCTGAAGAATAACTGCATTTCAGTTCATATATTGATTACAGAAGTGCGAACTTGGGTGGTTCTTAGCAAAATGGGAACTAAGGAAATTCATGAACACTTGCATCATCAAATGGCATATCAGAGTTTGTTACCCAGTTGTGGACCAAGCTATGGAAAAGAGGGATGGGACCATGTTCTGACTCTTAATCTGATTTTTTTTGCATGTGCACCCAGGAATATTCACCATGACCTGTAGCTGCAACAGCCACAGTGTTTTCACAGGCAGGATGCTGGGCTATAAAATCCCCGGAAGTCAATCTCTGGAGCTCTTTCCACTCAAGTTAGCAGGGTGCAGGGAGGGAGGCCTGTAGCCTGTCATGCCCCTGTGCAGGTGGGATGTTCCCTTCTTTGCCAGCCCATCTCCTTACACTCCACATGGAGCAGAGGTGGACCATGTTAATGGGAACAATTATTTGGATTAAGTACGTAGGGGCAGAGATGTCAGAAAATAACCGTTCTCCACCTTCCTGCTCCTAAATTGACACAATCTGAATAAGGAGCTACTCTGTGGGTGGGACTAGTACAACTTGGCCTGTCCTTTGGAATGCATGAATCGGTCTATTTCCATTCCATGCCACTTTTGCATGTGTTCACTCGTAAGTGTGTACTGTCCAGTTTCTGCATTAAATCTATATTTTTAGAAACGTCTGCACAAACACACACACAAATCACATTTCAGTATGTATCTTTAAACATTGTATCTCAAAATATGTATTTGTAACCATATTCTCTTAAAATATACATTTTAAAACCCACGTTGGTATGGTTTTTTGACCCAAGAACTGTATTGGAACTGTCAGGAAGCTGGTGGATAACTTAGTTACAATTCACACATTAGCTCAAGAGTTGTGTATCAGGTCAGTTCACATCAGAATTCACAAAGATTGAATTCCACAAACTTCCCTGTCTGTTCCTTACTTGATTTATGGTGAAAGTGGTTTGGGTAATGGGGTTTAGGGTGAGAAAGTAGGGTGGGAGCTCTCTCCTACCACTATCTCCCCATGCCGTAGTCCTTTAACAAAGTTACTAGTGTTGCCACCAGGTTTTGTATTAAAGGAGAACTTCCATCTGAACTAACGTGGATGAATTCGTTACTTTCTGAGTAAATAACGAATTCGCTCGGGTTAATTTTGTCTATCACTAAAAGTTACTAAAAAAGCAGTATCTGATAGGCCCAGCCCTTCGTCTTAACCCACAACTCAGCAACAGTAGGGGGGTTCACATGCATGCGCACACACACACACCATGCAATGGAAGAACGGGTTTAGCATAGAGGCCTTTCCCACACTGGCAAGCATGCAGACAGCAGGAAAGGGATTCCCCTGTGGGTGTTGTCAGTGCACATGGCCACTGAGCACATCACTGATGGAGGTACAGCTAGCCCATGTGGCCCCACATAAATCTTTCCGTGTGTTTGTGGGGGGGGGGGACGTCCTGTGGCCACCCTCTAGACTTGGACAAATTTGTCATTTCAGTTTTGCTCAGTTTCTTATTTCTCCAATCTCAAGTTCATTTCATCATGTTTCTGCATCAATTCATGACTTTTTTTTTAAGGCTACATGAAAATTCATACACATTATAATTCTCCTAATATTCATTCATTCATTACATTTGTATCCCTCCTTTTTTCCTCCTTAAGGAACCCAAGGTGGCATACATAATCCTCCTCCATTTTATCCTCACAACAACAACCCTGTGAGGTGGGTTGGGCTGAGAGTCTGTGACTGGCCCAATTGATTTTTGCATGCCATTTCCCCTAATATGCTTTGTTTGTGCACAATTTTCCCTAATATAAACATTTTTGTGCACATTTTTGTGGGAGAACTACTTTGCAAAATTAGGAAAAGTGCAAATACTGAGTTATAACTCCATTTCAGTTTATGTATTGGTTTGGGAAGTGTGAATTCGGTAAGTTTGCATTACAATGCAAACCAAGCAAATTTCTCCCCCATCCCTACTGCTTTCTGGCTTAGACAAAATTCCATGGCGAAGATCGTCTCCTTTTCTTCCTTGCAGCCTTTCATTCAATCTCTGCAAGGGAAATGGCCCACTTCTCTTAACTGCTTGCTTCCCTCCCTCTTCCTAACAGTATAGTATGCACAGAATACAGTAGCTGGAGAATCAGACTACCAGAAGCAGAGTAAGTTGTATAAAATAAACAGGCATATGCCAATTTGTTTGATGTTCATCATTCATAGAGGCCACAGCTTTTCTTGGCATGGAATTTAGGTTTCCTCGGTGCTAACATTGAGAGAGAGAGAGAGAGAGAGAGAGGGAGGGAGGGAGGGAGGGAGGGAGGGAACACACATGCATGCGCAGAATATAAAAGGTACTAACCTAAAAAAACCCTTCATGGATCACTGCCTTGGCTTGTTGTGGCGAAGGGGCTTGTGTAACTCAGTGAAGCCATAAGCTATGCCGTGCAGGGCCACCCAAGACGGACAGGTCATGGTGGAGAGTTCCAACAAAATGTGGTCCACTGGAGAAGGAAATGGCAACCCACTCCAGTATTCTTGCCAAGAAAACCCCATGGAACGTATCACAAGGCTAAAACATATGATGCCGGAAGATGAGCCCCTCAGGTCGGAAGGTGTCCAATATACTACTGGGGAAGAGCAGAGGGAATTGAATTTCCAAGTAGCGCCAGAAAGAGTGAAGCGGCTGGGCCAAAGCTGAAAGGACACTCAGCTGTGGATGTGTCTGGTGGTGAAAAGAAAGTCCGATGCTGTAAAGAACAATATTGTTTAGGAACCTGGAATGTAAGATCGATGCATCAAGGTAAGCTGGAGGTGGTCAAACATGAGATGGCAAGATTGAACATCGACATCTTGGGAATCAGCGAACTAAAATGGACAGGCATGGGCAAATTTAGTTGAGGTGACCAATAGAATGATCTCAGTATGAATCCAAGGCAAACCATTCAACATCACAGTAATTCAAGTCTATGCCCCAACCACTGAGGCCGAAGAAGCTGAGGTTGATCGGTTCTATAAAGACCTACAACACCTTCTAGAACTAACACCAAAAAAACATGCCCTCTTCATCATAGGGAATTGGAATGCTAAAGTAGGAAGTAAAAAAATAACCGGGATAACAGGCAAGCATGGCCTTGGTGTACAAAATGAGGCAGGACAAAGGCTAATAGAGTTTTGCCAAGAGAAGACGCTGATCATAGCAAACAGTGTGGAGCCAGTGTGGTGTAGTGGCAAGAGTGTTGGACTAGGAGCTGGGAGATCTGGGTTCTAGTCCCCACTCGGCCATGGAAGCTCACTGGGTGACTTTGGGCCAGTCACAGACTCTCAGCCCAACCCACCTCACAGGGCTGTTGTTGTGAGGATAAAATGGAGAGGAGGAGGATAATGTAAGCCGCCTTGGGTTCCTTGCAAGAGGAAAAAAGGCGGGGTATAAATGCAATAAATAAATAAATAAACAAACAAACAAACACTCTTTTCCAACAGCACAAGAGGCGACTCTACACATGGACATCACCAGATGGTCAATATCAAAATCAGATTGATTATGTACTTTGCAGCCAAAGATGGAGAAGCTCCATACAGTTAGTAAAAACAAGACCTGGAGCTGACTGTGGCTCACATCATGAGCTTCTTATTGCAAAATTTCGGCTTAAATTGAAGAATGTAGGGAAAACCACTAAACCATTCAGGTATGACCTAAATCATATCCCTTATGAATATACAGGTGAGGAATAGATTTAAGGGATTAGACCTGATAGACAGAGTGCCTGATGAACTATGGACGGAGGTCCGTAACATTGTTTAGGAGGCAGCAACTAAATCCATCCCAAAGAAAAAGAAATGCAAGAAAGCAAAGTGGCTGCCTGATGAGGCTTTACAAGTAGGGATGTACAAAAGTCACTTACCTTTCGCGGATTATGTTGATGGAGGGGGAGGCGTTCTGTTCCTCCCCCCGGAATCCTTGACGGGGGGAGGCGCTCCATTCCTCCCCCCCGGAATCCTCCGCGGCTGGCTGTACTCCATGGCAGCTCCATGGAGCAGCCGGCCAGGCCCGGCCAGGCCAGAGCCGTCCGCAGCCAGGTTTTCCGGCCGCGGAGGGCTCTGGGAAAAAAAACAAACAAACTCGCATACGCAAATGGTGGCGGCTATGGCCGCCGCCACTTGCATTCCTTATTTTTGCCGTCTTAATTTACGTAAATATTTACGTAGACTAAGACGGCGAAAATAAGGAACACAAATAGCATTGCGGACGCTATTTGCGTTCCCCTTATTTTCGCCGTCTTAGTCTACGTAATTATTTACATAGACTAAGATGGCCCAAAATAAGGAACGCAAATGGCGGGGGCCGTAGCCGCCGCCATTTGCATATGCCTTTTTTTTTTTAACCCAGTCATTTTAGGCTATGTAAAAACTTACATAGCCTAAAACGACTGGGTTAAATAAAAAAAAAAGGCGTACGCAAATGGCGGCGGCCATAGCCACCGCCATTTGTGTACGCTTTTTTTTTTTTTACGCAGACGTTTTAGGCTACGTAAAAACTTACGCCTATCACCTCTCTGTAAAACAAAAAACAAAAAAACCTGCAAATGGCGGCGGCGGCAGCCGGTCGGAAGACCAGCCGCCGTAGCCGCCGCCACCCGGAAGATCCGCCCCAGGTAAGTCTCATCCCAGGGGGGATCCGCGGGGGGGGGGGCAGACCGTTCCGCCACAGATTTCGGGGGGCCGAATGCACTGGCATTCAGCCTCACCGAGATCCGTGGCGGAATTCTCTGCCATCCCTATTACAAGTAGCTGAGGAAAGAAGGGAAGCGAAAAGCAAGGAAGAAAGGGGAAGATATACCCAACTGAATGCAGAGTTCCGGAGAATAGCAAGGAGAGACAAGAAGGCCTTCTTAAATGAACAATGCAAAGAAATTGAAGAAAACAACAGAATGGGAAAGACTAGAGATCTCTTCAAGAAAATCGGAGATATCAAGGGAATGTTTTGTGCAAAGACGGGCATGATAAAGGACAAAAAAGGCAAGGACCTAACAGAAGCAGATGAAATTAAGAAGAGGTGGAAAGAATACACAGAAGAACTATATAGGAAAGAGCTTAATGTCCCTGATAGCCATGATAGTGCGCTCACTGAACTTGAGCCTAGGGTTGGCGGAGAATTTCTCCCCGAAACTTCGGGGGGCCAAGCGCCAACGTGTTCGGCCCCCCGAACAAGTTTCGGAGAGAAATTCTCTGCCCCCCCCGCACACCCCCCCCGGGACGGGACTTACCTTTCCCGAATGTCCCTCCCGGCGGCGGGTCCCGGCGGCGGTTCGTCGGGTCTTCGTCAGGGGCGGGGGCGGCAGCCGATCTTTCGACCAGCTGCCGCCACTGCCATTCCAATAAAACTAAAAAAAAAAAACGCCCCCGTGATAGGCTACGTGACGATTAACGTAGCCTATCACGGCTAGATTTGCAAAGTCAGCCGTGATAGGCTACGTAAATCGTCATGTAGCCTATCACGGGTGACTTTAAAAAAAAAAAAAGCGCGTACGGCTAATGGCGGCCCCCATAGGGAGCTGCCATTCACGTTCCTTATTTGGTCGCTGTAGTCTACGTAAAGATTACATAGACTACGGCGAAAATAAGGGCAATGCTATTTGCGTTGTCCTTATTTTCGCCATAGTCTACGTAAAGATTTACATAGACTACAGCGACCAAATAAGGAACGCGAATGGCGGCTCCCTATGGGGGCCGCCATTTGCGTACGCGCTTTTTTTTTTTTTTTTTTAAGTCACCCGTGATAGGCTACATGACGATTTACGTAGCCTATCATGGCTGACTTTGCAGATCTAGCCATGATAGGCTACGTTAATCGTCACGTAGCCTATCACGGGGGCGTTTGTTTGTTTGTTTTTAACTTTTTATTTCGCGGCCGGGCGAGGCGAGGCGCCGCCTCCCCGGCCTGAATTTCGGCCGGGCGAGGAGGGAAGCCTCCCCCCCTGGCCTGAACTTCGGGGGGAGAGCAGCGAAACGCCTCCCCCCCACCGTGAAAAGCTGCAAGACCAGGTAAGTGACTTTCGTGCACCCCTACTTGAGCCGGACATCCTAGAGAGTGACATCAAGTGGGCCTTAGGAAGCATTCCTAACAACAAAGCTAGCGGAGAGCCGGAGATGACAGTATTGCAGCTGAGCTATTTAAAATCCTAAAAGATGATGCTGTTAAAGTGCTGCACTCAATCTGCCAACAAATTTGGAACACTCAACAGTGGCCACAAGACTGGAAAAGGTCAGTTTACATTCCAATTCCAAAGAAGGGCAACGCCAAATAGTGTTCAAACTACTGCACAATTACACTCATTTCAAATGCCAGCAAGGTTATGTTCAAAATCCTACAAGCTAGGCTTCAGCAGCATGTGAACCGAGAACTACCGGAAGTACAAGCTGGGTTTCGAAGAGGCAGAGGAACTAGAGATCAAATCGCCAACATTCGCTGGATCATGGAGAAAGCAAGAGAATTCCAGAAAAACATCTATTTCTGCTTCATTGACTACGCTAAAGCCTTTCTTTGATTGTGTGGATCACAACAAACTGTGGCAAATTCTTAAAGTGATGGGAGTACCAGACCACCTTACCTGTCTCCTGAAAAACCTGTATGAGGGTCAAGAAGCAACAGTAAGAACTGGACATGGAACAACCGATTGGTTCAAAATTGGGAAAGGAGTACGACAAGGCTGTATATTGTCGCCCTGCTTATTTAATTTATATGCAGAGTACATCATGAGAAACGCCGGGTTGGATGAATCACAGGTCGGAATTAAGATTGCCGGGAGAATTATCAACAACCTCAGATATGCAGAAGATACCACCCTAATGGCAGAAAATGAAGAAGATCTAAAGAGCCTCTAGTTGAGGGTGAAAGTGAGTGCAAAAGCTGGTTTGAAACTCAACATTAAAAAAACGAAGATCATGGCATCTGGCCCCATCACTTCCTGGCATATAGAAGGGGAAGAAATGGCAGCAGTGACAGATTTTACTTTCTTGGGCTCCAAGATCACCGCAGACGGTGACTGTAGCCATGAAATTAAAAGACGCTTGCTCCTTGGGAGGAAAGCTATGGCAAACCTAGACAGCATAGTAAGAAGCAGAGACATCACCTTGCCGACAAAGGTCCGCATAATCAAAGCTATGGTTTTCCCAGTAGTAACATATGGCTGTGAGAGCTGGACTATAAGGAAGGCTGAGCGCCGAAGAATGGATGCTTTCGAACTGTGGTGCTGGAGAAGACTCTTACAAGTCCCCTGGACTGAAAGGAGGTCAAATCAGTCAATCCTAAAGGAAATCAACCCTGAGTGCTCATTGGAAGGACAGATACTGAAGCTGAAGCTCAACTATTTTGGCCACCTAATGCGAAGAGAAAACTCCCTGGAAAAGACCCTGATGCTGGGAAAGATTGAAGGCAAAAGGAGAAGGGGACGGCAGAGGATGAGATGGCTAGATAGCATCACCGATGCAGTGAATATGAATTTGAGCACACTCCGGGTAGAGAGCGGAGGACAGGAAGGCCTGGTGTGCTATGGTCCATGGGGTCACGAAGAGTCGGACACGACTTAACGACTGAACAACAACAAACCTAAAAACACAGACTTTGCTGAATCATCCTAGCTTCTCCTTTCCTGCTCTGCCATCGCCATTCGATCCTTCTACCCTTTGTTCTTACTGTTAGGGCAAATTTAACTTCGATGTTTCAGTGGCAGACCTATGTGCGGAATGAAATGTGCTGCCACCAAATCCCAACAAAATATCAGAATATGCCAATTGATAGCATAGCATAGGCCAGTGGGACCTGCGGTGGTGAGCGTGCTCTCCACCAGCTTTCTTCTTTATCCTGCTTCTTAAAGCCATTTCTGCCTCAGTGGAGCTCTGAAAGAAAGAGAGAAAAACTCAGGGAGGAAAAGGTATTACTACAATAAATGGTTTCAGGGGGAAGTGCAAGCATCCAGTGCTGGTTGAGTTCTCCTCACCCATGCTGTGCTTTAAATTGCCCTTATCTTGCTGCTTTATAGAAAATCACAGTCATGACAAAGACAGGACTGGCAACAAGGGTAGGCATGGCTGGGCACCTGCTGAGGGCCCACATCTCAGCAGGGGCCCAATGACATAAGCACCTGCCCCCCAACTTGCTCCTCTTCACCATATCAACCTGCTTGTTCACTTGCCTCTCGCTCAGGCCCAGACAATATCGGTGGAGAGGAGGAGAAGGAGCAGATGCCACGGCCTATGTGCACACTGGCTCTCTGCCTGTCAAGCAAGCAAGCGATAGCAATGAGAAAGAGGATGAGGAGCAACAGCAGCTGGTGACAACAGTGGTGGAAGGTAGACTCTCTGATGGAGGAGGTCCACTGAATGTCTCCTGCCCAAAGGCCCTCAAAAACCTGGAGCCAGCACTGGCCAAAGGTATGAGCTTGGGTAGAATGGGGGAGCCAAGCACTATGTAATGCAGATGTTTAGCTTTTTAGGGAGTGATTGTATTATTTATCCACTCTGTACAAGGCCTAGCACCCTTGGTCCTGCGGCTCAGTGGTAAAGCATTAGATAGGCCAATGGCATAGATGAGCCAATGGTCTCACTGACAGTTAGGCAGCTCCACATGCCGTAGCTAGCAAAATGTGTTAGTTAATAGCAGTGGGATGCATCTTTTCTCCCAGCTCTCTGCACTGACTGAAAATCTGCTCTGGAGAGTTTCTCAGCCCTCTGGAACAGATTTTGGGAGTGTGTGGAGGGGTGAGGAATTGCCCCCCCTCCCGGTTCTGCTGATGGAAGCAGTTCCATCAGCTGAATGACACCACTGGATCCAACCCAAAGTTAAGGAGGAGCAGTAGTAGTAGTAGGCATACTAGTAGGAACTTGTTGAAGGGGGATATATAAATGCCACAAACAAACAGCCGTTGAAGCATCACACACAACATTATGCTCTGTGTCTCTTTAACTTCTTAAAAAATTGCCGTAGCTGTTGCTGGGAAAATGCTTTTTGTTGTTGTTAAGCTGAGGAATAGGAGCTCTGTCTCACGGCTGCTGCAATTTTAAAGTCAACATAAACTCTGGCCCAAATATCGTAACCATCATTTCCTCAAAGCTAGCTGCACTTAAACCAAAATACAGTTTTATTTGGCTAACCCCAATGTAGGATGTGGTTGCCAGCCTCTGGAACCACACAATCAGGTTTCAAGGAGATACCACCAACAACTGTGTTGTTATTTTAAACTGGAATGTCATAAGTGTATTATTCTTAATACCATCAGTACGTTAAAAAAAAACAATTATCACCATAACAACAGGTACAGCCAAGGTCGGAGCCAGCCTCTGTTGCTAGGTTGGGTTGCCATATTTACAGATGGAGCTTCAAAAACAAAGGAATGGAGAATCAGTGATTTCTTGATAACCAACAGAAGCATTTATAACCCTGTTGCCTGAATTTTAGTGTCAATGGATTGTTAGTTGCACTCAAACCTAGAAGATGAATAAGAACGGGGGGTGGGGGGGTCTTCCTTTTGTCAAATATGTTAAGTGTCACAAACTATGGGGGGTTTTCTCTCCTAGTCCTGCCAGTGTGAACTATGGGGAAACTGCTCCTTCACTGGGCAATCCTACCTATGGAGTTTTATATGTTTAGCAAATGCTTATATTTCAAGGACTAAGGAACTCTCTGTCACAATCACAGAGTTCCACAAACTGATCCTTTTCTGCTGCCACCAATTCTCTGAGAATACTTTAAAATCTCCTAGTAGCCTGGTATAAGAGGCTTAGGCATGAGATGGGAACCAACACTAAGACACAAGATGAACTATTAAACAAGTTAATTTATTAAAGGGATATTTTGTACAGAAGGGAATACTAATATTTACTTCGGGGGTTTCACAAGAATGCTTGATGACACTTCTTAAGGACTCAAGGGACACAGTTGCTAATACAAGCCTCTTAATGACTTCTTTTACCTCAAGCCAAATTCCCTAAACCTCCACCCCAGCCAAATACACTCAAAATCAGGTCCAGCTCTTGGGTACACTCTTCCTCTGACTCCCAAAGCTCCTCCTGTTGGAACTCAGCTGACTCCCAAAGCTCCTCCTGTTGGAACGCAATCCTTTGGAACTCAACTACTGCTTTTGGGTGGCACTAGCCATTTAAAAAAAATCTTGGTAATTGTTAATAAACATTCCTCTTCTAAAAGCTAACACTGGTTCTTTAAATGAAAGCTGCCTTGTTATGATTTTATGATTTTCATTCTTACATGGGGCACGTCAGTCCTCCAGTTGGGGTGGTGTACCCACTGTTCCTCATTCTGGCTTTAGGCCTAAATCAAGTGAAACAGAAACAATTAGGGATGGATGGTTCTGTCAATCTTGGTCTTGCCAAGATTTTTTTGAGGTCAGCATCCTGCTTCCTCGAAAGTTTGCAGTTTAAAAAAAAGGTCCATAGGGAAATTTGTGCACATTTTCATAATGTATGCATGAACACATGAAATTTCTTCCACATTTTTAAATGTATGCAGTTTTGGATGCATGCACCTATTGTCTAAAGTGTGTTTGCACACACTTTGTAAATGTGCGTATATTATTTTGCACATTTTTCAAATGTAAACATGTTGTCAAATGCATTTTTTCTTTTGTTTTGTTTTGTGGAACACACCACAAGCTTGGAAATGTATGGATTTCCAAGTGTAAATTATGTTCAGGTGCAGAAGGTGTAGATTTGGTAAATCCGTTAAAAAAAAACCTTGATAGGGCAAATTTCTCACACTTCCCTAAGAAGCATAAATGCTTGCACTTCTAATTGCAGAGTTATAGCTGGATATTGCATTGCAAAAGTCTGTGTGTGAGAGAGAGAGAGAGAGGGAGAGAGCGCATGAGAGAGCATGAGAGACAGGCAGAGAGCTAAGCAGGTATGTAGCGGTCACTTTATGGAGATAACTTTACATGATAAGACAGATCAATACAGGTAACATTTGGAGTTAGTTGTTGATCCCATACTAAGGATATTTCACATCAGTCTATCTGAAAAATGTATTTCCAAAAAAAGGGGGGGGGGAGAGAAAGGATGATAAAGTGTTGAAGGCACACTTGGAAGAAACCAATTATCTAGACCCATTTCAGTCGGGCTTCAGGCTTGGGCATGGGACAGAAACGGCCTTGGTCGCCTTAGTAGATGATATGAGGAGGGCTCTGGATAGAGGTGAATGCTCCTTCCTTGTTCTCCTCGACCTCTCAGCAGCTTTTGATACTGTTGACCATGGTATCCTCCTGGACCACCTGGAGGGGCTGGGCATTGGAGACACCGTATTGCGGTGGTTCTGGTCCTTCCTCTCCGGCAGGTACCAGAGGGTAGCACTGGGAGAGGAGGTTTCGGACCCATGGCCACTCACTTGTGGGGTGCCACAGGGTTCCATCCTCTCCCTGATGCTATTTAACATCTATGTGAAACCGCTGGGGGCTATCATCAGGAGGTTTGGGGTGTGGTGTCATCAATATGCAGATGACACGCAGCTCTACCTCTCATTCATATCTTTACCAAGGTTGGCCGTAGAGTCCCTGTCCAAATGTCTGGAGATGGTGAGTGGCTGGATGGGGAGGAATAAGCTGAAGCTGAACCCTGACAAGACCGAGGTACTTTTGGTGGGAGACAAGAGGTGGCTGGGGGATGTTGACCTGGTGTTGAATGGGGTACGGCTACCCTTGAACGACCAGGTCCGCAGCCTGGGGGTCATTTTGGACTCCCAGCTGTCCATGGAGGCTCAGGTGTCAGCTGTGAGCCAGACAGCACTGTATCAACTCCATCTGATACGGCGGCTGCGCCCCTTCCTTCCCTACCATCTGCTCCCATCGGTAGTACATGCCCTGGTCTCCTCTCATTTAGACTACTGTAATGCGCTCTACGTGGGGTTACCCTTGAAGACGGTTCGGAAGCTGCAGCTGGTACAGAACACGGCGGCTCGCCTGATTAAAGGCAGCCGCTGGCGAGATCACATCACTCCAGTGCTGAAGGAGTTGCACTGGTTACCAGTTGTTTTCCGGGCCAAATTCAAGGTGTTGGTTTTGACCTTTAAAACCCTATATGGTTCTGGCCCAGCCTATCTTAAGGAGCACCTCCAGCAGCACCAGACAGGCTGCTTAACAAGATCAGCCTCGGATGGCCTTCTCTCTGTCCCATCAGCCAGGACAGCTAGACTGGTGGGGACGAGGGAGAGGGCCTTTTCTTTGGTGGCCCCCACTCCGTGGAACTCCCTCCCTAGGGAACTCCGCCATGCCCCCTCTTTAATGAGCTTCCGCCGTGCATTAAAAATGTGGTTGTTCAGGCAGGCATTTGGGGTGGGTTAGGGTATTTTAGAAAATATTTTTGTTGTAGAATTTTATTGTTTTAAACTGTTTTATTATATGCTTTGTACATCGCCCAGAGTGGCTGGGTGACCAGCCAGATGGGCGATTAATAAATTTAATAAAATCAATCAATCAATCAATCAATAAAAAAGTGAAAATGGGGCAACGTATGGCCACAGTATGAGAGGCACTCCTTCAAGAGATTGTTTCTGGCCTCCAAACAAATGCATAAGTGAAGACATCATTTTGAATACTCAAAGGACGAAGCAACAAAGTGTAAAGAATCTATCATATACAGGTAGATATTCAGCTGATGAGGATATGCTCATCTTAGAGCTTCAGATAACACTTTGTCCCCAGTGTTAGCCCTACAGAGAGCAGACGCTTTGAAATGAATGAGACTTAAGTTAAACTAACATTGGATACAACCCTTTGGGATAAGCTGGAGGCTACATGCTACAAACATGGCAATAGATTCATGGGCAGGATCTTTATACACTGCGGGGAGGAGTTTATCCCCCATTCATATTTTAAAAGTAGGTGCTTATTTCTAGCAGTTGAGACTTGGGGCTTAAATGACTTGTTATTGATCTTAATGAGCACTTTTCGTTTTGACTAGATCAGGAGATCTCCGCATGCCACCAGGGGGAGGAAAGAATGAACACATGATAGAGTTGGGTGCTTCCACTTAATGAGCAGCACTATATTCACAACCTCATTTGGTTTTGTTCCCACTGTGTGCTTGAATGCCGCCGATGAGAAGGAATTAATTTTATTGAGGACAACTCAATGAATTAAATGGGGGAAAGAAGCCGTGCGCGGTTAGGTGGAAACATCTTGGCAGACGGCACAGCAGCCGGTCAGATTCAAAACACTTTACATCTCTGACATTGTGGAAGGGGCCAGGAGAGGTCTGATTCCAGATAAGCTGTAAGGCAACTTATTTCAAGGCCTCTTCAAAACAACAGAGGCATGCTGCAATCTCTTCTTTTGATTCTTGGCCCTGCCTTCCTTTTTGTATCTAGATGCACTAAATCTGTTCATGAAGCCCACCTACTCCCCCCTGCCTTCACTTCAACAAAACACCCAATAAGAAACTAATTGTCATATGGTGAATTGGAGAAGAAGAAAAGGTGTTCAGAATAATGTTATGGTCATGGAAAGCTCTTTTGCATTGTAACCATCTGGTGCACTGCAGTTACAATGAATGGAATAATTGAGTTCCAAATAACTCCTTTTGGGTGCACAGAATAGTTTTCTCACCCTGGTTTGTATTCCTCACAGCAGAGTTGCCCCATCATTTCACACCGCATCTGCACCTTTCTTTGATCGGGTGCTGCACTACCAATAAGTTACTACACTTAATTAAGCCCACATAATTCTCCTCAAATGAGCAGAAAAAGATGGTGTGCCAGCCAAGAAAGAGAAAGGGCTTGCAAATGAGACTTTAGTGACTCGGCTTTGTACAAAATGATTGAGATGGATGGCCATCCCATGCCACCATAGTTTCCTGCTACGCCGAGGGAAACTGTGAAAGAATTAGGCAGCTCAACAGCTGTTTATAATCCTAGGAAGGCCTGCTTTCAGGCAGGCCTGCTCCTCGAGGTGACTGAGACCCTATTGTGGCCTAATCTGGCTTTTCAGAAAGTGTTACAATTCATTCAGTTAGATTTCTAAGGTGCTCCGTTTTCAAGGCATCATTAAAAGCCCTTTAAGAAACTGGAGAATTGACTAGATGGTCTTTGTTCCTTTTTTAAAGCATGTTCCAGTTGCTTCAGATGCATGTGAGGAGACTTTAATAGCAGACCCTCCAACATTTGCCAGAGAAAGATAGGTACATTTATTTTAGCTTGTAACAAAACAATGGATCCACATGGAAAGATAGGCAGAGAGTGTGAGCCTGTCACTTCTGGGGGGTCCAATGGCTGGCACATCTCATTAAAAAGAAAACTATTTGGAAACTATAACATCATAATAGCTATTTCTCTAATACCCAGGGGATAAATTACTTTTTCTACATTTTCCAAATCTTGCTCTGCGATGCTACATTTGCCAGGATTTCAAAATATCATCTATTTAGGTCTAGTACCAAAGCAAGACAGCTGATATTCCACCAATCAAATTCCTATATGCGTGGGGATATGATTCAGGATATATATATATATTCCCATTAATGTTTTTAAAAGTATGTTTGGCAGAATTCAACACAGGTTAACAGCAACTGGGGCACAGGGAATAGCCTGAATTACCAACTGAATGACTGGATGTGAGTAGGTGTGGACCTGTTTGGAATGTGGTTGGTGCACAAAGCAGTTGAGGTGCACACACCAACTGGCATACTCCTCAGCGCCTTCCAGAGCTAATCAGCTGGGCAGCAGGGAGCGGGGAAATCAGCTGGTGTGTGGGGAGGGGGCCTGCAGGCCACACTGAAGTCACCCGAGGACCACATATGGCCCATGGGTTGCTCATATGTACTATAGTATAAGAGACTGAGAAATACAAGACATCAGCAAAGGCAAATGTGCCAAGGATGTCCTACATTGTGTTCCATGTTACACTTGCCACTCCATCAGTAAGCAGAGGAAACACATTTCTGCAAATGCGGTGAAGCTTTGTGGTGGAGTATTGCATATTTTGAAACACTCCAAAGAGCAATGGAACTCTATCTTCCATACACGTAAAAAGCTAAAGCTGCAGCCATCTTGTTTAAAGGGTCTGGGATTCAAATCCCCCCACCCATGTGCAAACTGAAAGCATAAACAGGAGAGGCAACATTTTTTTTTCTTTAGTGACTGATCCTCACTTCTTGTAGGGTTGTGTTCTAGAGGGTCCTGATCTTGGGTGGGCTTTTTGGAGGTGCAGGGGGCTACTGCTGGGATGGAAAGCTGAAAAAAACCCATGTGCCACCAGTACACTGGCAGTGGGGCTTTGGATCCTATCTAGGAAGATAATTTAAAAAAAAAAGTTTTGGAGTGGTTGTTTGTTTGTTTGTTTGTTTTGTTTTAAAGAAAAGGGTGTTGTTGCTGTTTTATTTGTCTGAACTTATCAGGAGTCCTCCAAGATATTTTGGTGAACAAGCGGAAAGAAAATATTCCAAAAGTGCTCCAAGGGTCACTTCACAGACACAGCCTGCCCCTCATTTGTTTATCTAAATGCTGACAAATTGCAGCATTTTAACAACATATCTTTGGTCCTGAACTTCATTTGCATGGTCTGCCCTCTGTCATTGAGCTGATAATGAGCCTAAACATAAAGGCCTCATTCAGTGCCACAAAGGCGCCTGACGGTGATGAATACCAAATAGGAGAATTTGGTGTTTTTATACGAGAAAATTTCATTGTGCAATCCCATTCTCTCTGTATCCCTTTTATCTCCCCTTCTGCTCATTTTCAGTCCTTTCACATAAACTGTTGCTGCCGCTTTCTCTTGTGAATTTCCCCTTTCTTGCTTCTGTTTGAGAAGGGGAAAGTGTCTTCAAAAGTAAAAGTTGGGAGAGCAAGTATAGGTCATCAAAGCTTTTTATGGCAGCTATTGTTTCCCCTGGCTTCTGAAATGCTAGGGATATCTTTTAGTTTTGTGAACTGATGAAAATCCACTACCAAACAGCAAAGGAAAAAAACCACAGTGTATAAGAAGTTGCATTCTTATATTGCTGGTAATTCATATCTATTCTCTTGTGCATTGCCGGACATACTGTCACTGGGAGCTCTTTGAAATAAGGAAAAAAGGCCTCTCTCACTGCCAGGCTGTAACAAAAGCATCTAATGTTCTTCCTAGATTAGCATGACTTTCAGGAAAAGGTGCATTTTTAGGGCTGCTTACTATGACGGATCAAATTAACACTTCATTTATGCTTCTGTAGCTTGAAACAATGACTGAGAGCAGGCTGCGGATTGGGAATCCTGACACGATATAGGGGATTTCCTCCATTCTATTCCATTTGTGTTCTGTGGATTCACTTTGCCCTATGTTCTGCTCTGCCTTTAATTTTGGAATTAGAACATGTGCAATGCGCCACAGTTTGTGGTTCACATCTTGATTTTCATGCAGGCTACCGGTGCTCACCAACACCTATGTACTTTGGTGAAATTAGTGCAAGTGGAATTTTTATGTGATCATGCAATCACATCATGATCGCCCCCCCCCCCCGTGATTTAATCGATGTGCATAGGCACTGGGGCACATTGGTAACCTGCAAGAAAAAAAAGCTGCAGATTGTACTGCTGCACCCTGAACATGCACAACTGCCTGAACAAAGTTTTTGGATTAAAAATGAAAGAATGGTGAATCACTAATGCAGCAATGTTGTACTGGAAAGAAGATTGCCTAGTTTGGAAACCAAAATTCTGGGGAGAAATCAAGACAGGAAGAATTTCATACAAATCCCTCATATATCCTGCAAAGTTAACACATGGTTCTAGAAGCTTTCTGGAGTTTGGAATACATTTTTAGGAGAAAAATGCTTCTATGGCGCTCAACGTCTAGCCATTGCACAGTATTGTTATGTGCTTGGGGTCAGCCCAAATTGCCTTCCGGGGTTCCCTTACAACTCAGTGCCTCTGATTATGAAGAGATTGAGGATTCTTCCCAATTTTGAAACTCTTGAACTGGTAACATTTGTTCTACTAGGCCAAAGGGAGGGGCAGAGTGAGGCCTGTGGTGTAGCAGGAAGTCAGGCTGGCAGAGAGTGGGTCTAAGATGGAGGAGAGAGATGATTTTGGCTCTTTGCAGTAGATCCTTACCAGCTGAGGGGGAGCAGGAAGCTGTTTGACTGCTAAGGTTGTGGACCTAAATAAACCTCTTATGAAAGAAACACCAGAAGTCTCCAGTGTCATCCTTCTCAGGAAACTGAAGGCCCTGAAACGTCTCACCTTTTCAGAAGTGGGGTCCAGGAGTGTAACAGTATTGTTAGGGCAATGGAGAGGAGTCATTTTCGTTAGCACACACACAAGAGTCTTGATATCAGCTTGCACTTGTCTAAGCAGCTTTGTACTTGTCTAATTTTAATGTGTACCAGGTGCCAAATACTTCTAAGTAGGAATGGGTGAATCAGGCTATTTCTGATCTGTGTCCCTTTTGCATGTGTTCAGCCATATGTCTGCTCCATGCTGTTTCCACATGTGTTTTTTTAAAAAATCTGCATGAAAATTCACATTAAATACATATTTCTGTATTTTTAAACAAATGTTCTCTCAAAATACTATAAAAGCTGCCTTGGGAAGACCACAGTTTTGAAAAGCACCAAAGAAATATATTCAATAAACAAAAAAAAATGTGCATTTTAAAATATATTTTGATACATTTTTAAAGCCCAGAACTGTGGCAGAACATTCGGTAAGTGTGCAAGCTGGCACATAACTACCTTCTTATGCACATATTGGGAGATGCAGATCAGGTCAGTTCATACTAGAGATGGCGAAATTCATTCAATTTCACACTTTTGAACCACTATGAGAACCAAAACTCAGTGGTCCGTTGAAATTTGCACTTTTCCTAATTTTGTAATGGAATTCTCCCATGGAAAAACCCCCTCAAAAAAGTGTATATTTGGGGAAAATAACTTTCAAAAATGCATTATATTGGGGAAATTCTTTGCAAAAATTTGTTTATTAGACAAAAATGCATAAACAATGCATGTATTAGAGGAATAGTGCACAAAAACACTTATGGATTTTCATGCAAACCTTTGAAAAAATTCTCAAAGTTCAGGATGAATGAAACTTAAGACTGGCAAAGTTCTCAAAGTTTGAGACAAACTGAACTTAAGCCTGGAAAAATGAGAAACCGCAAAAAACCAAAATTGACAAGATTCATCCATCCCTTCATAATGGGACAGAATTCCTCAAGCATCCATACTAAAATGGTAAAAGAAGACACAGAAGCTGCCAAACATCAGGGCACATGGATGCATCATCCTAGGCTTGGGGTGGGGGGGAGAGACTAACCATACCACACCCCCATGATTTCTCCATGTAGCACCACCTGCCCCTATGAATGTAAGCTGAACCAAAAGTGTTCCCTAAAACAGATAATTTTGCCTATTGTAACAAACTGAACTATAAGTAAAAGAAGAACCCTGATCTTAGGCCTAGCTCTCACTGAGGTGGTCAATCTGTGTCTGGGATGTACCACTTCAGAGAACAGGTAGGGGATTATAAGACTGAATGCTCCTCTACATGCCAAATCCCTTCCACACATGAAGTTGCATGTCAAGGAGAAGGATGTTTGGCTGGCCTTCCTCCTGACGTGCAATTTTCTATGAGGAGAGAACTGTTTGATTTGGAGAAGCAGTCCATCATGTGAGCCCCCACCTGCAGTCTTCAGTGGTACAGCCTGAGGCCAAGGTGAATGTTTGAAGTTTTGAACTTTCCACTCAAAACACAAGGGGCGATGGTGCAAAGCAGGAGTGCGGAAACCAAGTGTGATTTCAGGGGTGGTGAAATTGGGTGAAATGTTTGGTGGGGCAGTCTTTAGTAATGTCAGCTGCTCTCATTAGCCATCATCCCCTCCCCCCATCCCAGAAGGCTCTAGGACATTCTGTCCCAGGACATTCTGAAGCGAAAATGGTGGCCACCACAAAACATAGCAGCCTGCATCAAGGGCCACCATTTCTCCTCAGGGTGGCTCTATATCTGGGAGGAGGGGAAATGGTAGTCACCAGCTGGGAGGAGCACTTGTGGGTTTTCCTCCACCCCCAAAATCACTGAATTCTCCCCCCACCCCATTTCACTGCCTGCAAAAAAGGACTCCAAAATGTGAGAGGTCATTTCGCCCCAGCTTTAGTACAGGTCAGAAAGAGGTGTGCAACCACAGTGAGAACTAGGCATTGGTCATGCAGTATTGGGGCATCATCTTGCCTTTATGAACCTGTTGTAATGCCTGTTAAGCCCAAATTTCTTTAGACATGAGAATTGCACTGATGTGTGTGTGCATATGCGAGTGTGCGTGTGTGTGTCCCAGGAGTGTTGGGGCACTAGCCACAGCTGCACACCATGAGTGCAGCCAAAACACCATTGCTAAGAACTGAATGTAAAGTTTTGAGGCAGGATTTGCAAATCCACCATGCAAGCTGAAGGAATGAAATGTGCCTACTGATAACATGCTTAATGATAATCAACCCTGTGAAAAGTGTGGTGTTAATAGAAACCAGTGTATTTAAAACCCTTTGAGGTGACGAACACCATGTCAGAAGAAATAAATCTGATTTTGCATATACCAGTCCACCCTTGGATCCAAGATACTGGAACCCCTGTTCTCAAGATGAAGAAAAAAAAGTTGGTTTAAGTTCAGGATGAAATCTAAAACCAGACGTTTCACTGCAAATAATTCTCACAGCTGTGGTAACATGTGAGAATACTTTTGATTCTCGATATAATCATTATTGCTTTTTAGACAGGCTTCTCATCATTTGTAATTGCTCTGCATTTCATTACTGTGGGTGTTGGATCATCTTATTGCAATCAAAACAATAAAGAACTAATAAGGCAGTATCAGGACGTAGAAGAACAGGCAATTTAGAAATGTTCTTCAGTTCTCTCCTTTTCGTGCACACACACACCAATTAAAATAATACTGTTGGTTGAATTTTAGTGGAATCTTTCAATTAAATTTTGCATCTTGTTTTTTCAAATAATGGGGAAAGAGTATGGTATTCATTTCAAATCCCCTGAAAGATACTCAAGTATATCTCTGAGTGAGCTGGCTTTGCTGCACAACAGTAAAACACACGAACAACTTTTGCCCCTGAGGAAGACTCATGGTTGAAACACATTGGGCATTCTTCATAAAATAATGAATTAATGCTTTCTAGCACCGTCGTGAGGCGCGTCTCTTCTTTTCGTCCAATCACTTGGTGTGTGAAACAGAATGGTTTCTGGTGAGATTATTTGACTGATTAGAGCCCTATTCAGGTGTCATTATGCCCTGAATAGGATACAGGAATGTATGTAAGAGGGGTAGGGCTGTGCATGCTAGCCCTGCCCCAAATGTCTTCATCTCCACTCTCTAAGTCAGGCATGCAGAACCTCAAGTCTTCAGGCCAAATCTGGACCTCCTGGGGTCCCAATCTGGCCCTCTGGGTTTCTTAGATGGCCCTACTTTCTTCCCCTGGCCCCATCACCTCTCCCCGCCAACTGCCAATCGTTTGGTGGTTTCTCAGATTTCGAGTGGGGTTTTCCCATTCTAAAGGACTGAAATGCCTTTCCTAAAGCTTAGTTACAGGCAAGAAGAGCTTTAAGCTAAAATGCTGGTATTTGGGGTGTTTGGGCTCTGCTAGCTTTGCCTTTGTCCCCACCCACTACTTGAATGCAACCCCCAAGAGCTTCTCCAAAATTGCATTTGGCCCTTGGACTGAAAGAGGTTCAGTGACCATACCCTAAGTCCCTGGCCTCCCCATGTTGAGTAGGGAAATCTGAAGGGGCTTTTACTCACATTTGCTTTAACATGAGGAAAAACCTTTGTGTGATTGGGGACCTCTAAAGTCCCCAATAAAGCAACTCTTAATTTTCAACTAAACATCCCTATGTTTGTTCATCCCAAATTTGTTTGTTTGTTATTGTTACTTTGTATCTGTTTTATTTGTTTACCACATGTATCTTGTTTTTCTTGTATGCTGCTATGAAATTTTATGAACTGCAGAATAAAAAACTTCCAACTAGGGCTACAGAATCCTTTTTCCACCAAGGACAATGTTCTCTTGGGGATAAACTGTTGGTGGCTGCATGCTGGCAGTGGGAGGAGCCAGAGCTACCCCAACTCCCTTCCTCTTGCTATCTCTCTTAAGATCATCACCACCCCACACTCAGGACCAGCCCTCCCATGAAGCAGGTGAGGTGCCCGCATTAGGCAGCAGACTGAGAGGAGTGGCAAATTGTGCCACTCCCCCCTGCCCCCTCCAGGAGGGCCCACTGCTGCTTCCTCCAGCAGGTGCTCTGGAGAGCCCCACCAACCACTCTCTTGCTGTGGCTTTTGCTGCAGTGAGAGACCAGCCAGCGAGGCTCTCTGGAGCAGCCACCCACCCTCTGTTTTCCTGATCACGTCCCCCACACCGCCCTTACTTTTGCCAATCCTGCACTGGCTCCATAGAGCCGATGTGGTGGGATCAAAGGTAAGGGTGTGTGTGAACAACATAGGAAGGGGAAGCACACAAGGACAACGCGGTGGCAGGAAGGGGCGCAATGCAGTAGCAATGCACTTTCTCTTCCACCTCAGGTGGCGAGAATGGTTGTCCCAGGGCTGCTCACACCCTTTCTCTTAAGTATCTTGAGAGAGAAAGGGAGAGTAAAAGAGTGTGAGGTGGTGATAATCTTAAGTGAAAACGTCATTCTCTCTCTTTCTCTCTCACGTAGAGGCCCATCCATCCACATCCACATCCATTCATCCATTCAATAACCATTATTTAGTTACTAAATAAACAATAAATAGGCAAACAAGCTGGGAGAGGCATGGGAACTGGCAAGCTCATGGGAGGCGGGTGTCTGTGCTACATGAAATACAAGCAAGCAGGAGCAGACGTCAGGAGGTCGCGTAGTTTCAAAGATAATGCAGGTGCCTGGACACTTGATGGCCATGGCTACTCGTGACCAAGGAAAAGGAGACAGGAAGTGAGCATGGCTTGGGAACTGCTGATAAAAAGGGCAAAGGAAGTGAGAAGCTAATCTGGAAGTAAAAGGAGTGTCACGGAGGACGCAAAGGAAAAAGTTCTTGGAAGCCACATATTAGGCTACAGGGACCTGTTGTGGGAGGGCCAGTATCTGCAGGAGAAGCCACCACCCAAGGAAGAGGGCGTGCCTGCTTGCTCCTGCTTGCTCCTGCTGCCACCACTACCGCTGCTTTCCCTGTGGACTCCTGCCTGGCAGTATTTGTAAGGGGGATGTATTGTTTTGAGTTTTGTTTAATTGTTGGTGGGGGGTGGGTCTTGGGGGGATTCTGTTGTGTTTTTAGGAGTAGGTAGCCTGCCTGATAGGCGGGAGCGAGGGGGCATGTGTCCACCTGACGGACGCAGTGGGGGGAGTGTTGGGGGCCAGAATCATAGGATCATAGAATAGTAGGGTTGGAAGGGGCTTACAAGGCCATCGAGTCCAACCCCCTGCTCAACGCAGGAATCCAAGTCAGAGCATCCCTGACAGATGGCTGTCCAGCCTCGTCTTGAACGCCTCCAGTGTGGGAGAGCCCACCACCTCCCTAGGCAATTGGTTCCATTGTCGTATTGCTCTAACAGTCAAGACGTTTTTCCTGATGTTCAGCCGGAATCTGGCTTCCTGTAACTTGAGCCCATTCTTCCGTGTCCTGCGCTCTGGGATGATCAAGAAGAGATCCTGGCCTTCGTCTCTGTACAACCTTTAAAGTACTTGAAGAGCGCTATCATATCTCCCCTCGTTCTTCTCTTCTCAAGGCTAAACATGTCCAGTTCTTTCAGTATCTCTTCATAGGGCTTTGTTTCCAGTCCCCTGAGCATCTTTGGTGCCCTCCTCTGAACCTTCTCCAGTTTGTCTGCATCCTTCTTAAAGTGTGGTGCCCAGAACTGGACACAGTACTCCAGATGAGGCCTAACCAGTGCTGAGTAGAGGGGAACTAGTACTTCCCGGGATTTGGAAGCTATGCTTCTATTAATGCAGCGCAAAAGAGCATTTGCCTTTTTTGCAGCCACATCACATTGCTGGCTCATATTCAGCTTGTGATCGACAACAATTCCAAGACCCTTCTCACTTGTAGTGTTGTTGAGCCATGTATCCCCCATCTTGTAACTGTGCATTTGGTTTCTTTTTCCTAGGTGCAGAACTTGGCATTTATCCCTATTAAATGTCATTCTGTTGTTTTCTGCCCAGCGCTCCAGTCTAATAAAGCCACATTTGAGGTTCTTGTCCAAAAACTCTCACAGAGCTCCAAGTTCCGGCTCCGACATCGAATACAGTTGTCCAGCGGGGATGGTCGCCCCCGGAATGAGGTTCATGGCACAGTCAAATGGGCGGTGGGGGGGAGCTGGTCGGCCTCCTTCTTGTCGAAAACATCCCAAAAAGCTGCATACTTCTCTGGGAGGATCACGGTAGCTGAAGAACTGCCAGAAGCAGATGAGGAGGGGGAGGAAAGGGTTAAGGCCTGGGCTGGGACTGGCTCCTCGGTCTGGAGGCAATGCTCCCGGCAGTAGGGAGACACAAACTCCACTTGCTGAAACTCCCAAGAAATCTTAGGATTATGCTTAGAGAGCCAGGAAACACCCAGCACGATTGGGTATTGGGGAACCTTGGCCAAGTGAACCTGAATCTGCTCAACGTGGGACTGGGCGCACAGAGTGAGCGGAGCTGTAATCCGGGTCACCGCGCCCGAAGAAAGAAGACGCCCATCGATGGTCTCCACTGCCAAGGGGGCAGGAAAAGGCAGGGTAGGAATCTTGTGGAAGAGGGTGAAGGTTTCATCCATGAAACTGGTCATAGCCCCCGAGTCCACTAAAGCCAGGACCTCCACCCCACCCCACTGGGAGGAGCAGAGGTGAACATGCAATAGGAGATGGGAGGGTGGGGGGTTGTGGAAGGCAGCCACCAGGTGTGGAACCCACCCCCACACTGGAGACCCCCAACAGGCTTGGGGGGCAGCCTAGTCAGGCCTGGGGGCGAGCAGGAGGAGGAGGAGGAAGGAGAGGAGGGAGAGGCAGAGGAGCTGTGGATCTAGCACAGCAGGTTTTGGCGAAATGTCCCAGTTTTCCACACCGAAAGCATCGGCACTCAGCGCGCCACCACTCTAGTTCCTCTGGCGGCAGTGAGGGTCAGGTAGCTCCCAGCTGCATCGGGGTCTCCTCCCGCCCAGCGCCGGAGCGGGGGGTGGGGGAGGGGGCAGGAAACGTGGGGGAATGGGAGGAGGGAAATCCAGCCCCCGGCGCCCTGCCGGGTCTGCCGGCGCCCCTTCAGCCGACTATCTATCTGAAGGCAGGTCTGGATGAGATCCTCCAAAGTAGGCGGGCTGAGCGTGCGCCAACTCGTCCAAGATCTCGTCGTTCAAACTGTCCAAAAACTGAGCCACCAGCGCGGCATCATTTCACTGTAAATCCTGCATCAGCAAGCGAAAAGTTGTCGCATAGCTGGAAACTGAGTCCTTGCCCTGCCTGAGGCGGCGAATCTCCCGAGAAGCCGTCTGTGTGCGCAGGGGGTCACCGAAAAATGTGGCCATCGCTGTCATGAAACTTTGATAGTCCCCGAGCAGGGGGTCATTAGCGAGAAGAAGTGCCGAAGCCCATTTAGCTGCCATGCCTGAAAGTAGGTTAATGATGAAGCCCACACGAACCTGTTCCGTCAGGAAATCCTCAAGTTGAAGGTGCATGTACAGCTCTGATTGGGTCCAGAAAATCTGAAAAAGTCCTTTCTCCCCAGAAAACTTCTCTGGCAAAGCCACCGGGCACTTGCAGCGGGGGGGAATCAGAGGTGGCAGGGGTTGAACCGCAGCTTGCAGATTCTGTACGGCAGTCGTCAGTTGAGCCACTTGATCACGGAGGATCTGGTTCTCTTGCACCAGAGCTTGCACTGCCGGGTCCCTGGCACCCTCCATTCAGCAGGAGGAGAAGAGAGAGAGAGAGAGAGAAAAAAAGAGGAACGGGGATCAAGCTGTCAGGAGTGCTCTGGCGGCTTCTCCCAGTAGATTCCAATAGCCAATTCAAGACATAGGTGAAAGGATTTCTTTTCAATTTCTTTTAATCCTTTTACAACTTAATGACTATTTCAGATGCTAATGACTAGCGACTAAAGCAAGGAACAGCAGGGTAGCCTAAGTTTCAAGTAGTCAGTTGATCCCTGTTTGAAAGAGAGTCACTTGAAGACCCAGAACTTATGGGCTAGGGAGAGATCCTCCCTCTTTCCCTTGGGTCCATGGGAGGCGGCCGTTGCTTGCACGCCAGACGGGCGCTACGCCTCCTTTCTGCGCCCTCCATCACTCGTCACTCTTTGCGTCTGCGTCGAGCGTCTAAGAAGCCCACCTCCTGCATTCCCTCACTACCCGTATTCCCTTACTGCTCTCTATCTCTGGAATGCTGGCAGGAGGAATCTCTGCCAGGTGCTGAGCCTGTGAGGGATGAGCTGGCCCCTCTCCCATGGATAGCAGTTCCTCCTCAGAATCCGAACTGTTCTGAGGCTCTCTGGGCTCAGTTTCCACCCTGACACCTCCTTGAATCCCCAAGTTCTGAACAACTTTCACCCAGTTTCAAATCTGTATTTGAGGGCAAGGTGATTGAGTGGGTGGTGGCGATGCAGTTGAAGGCACACTTGCAAGAAGCCGATTCTCTAGATCCATTTCATTCGGGCTTCAGGCCTGGGCATGGGACAGAAACGGCCTTAGTCGCCTTGGTGGATGATATGAGGAGGGCTTTGGATAGGGGTGAATGCTCCTTCCTTGTTCTCCTTGACCTCTCAGCGGCTTTTGATACTGTTGACCACAGTGTCTTCTGTACCGCCTGGAGGGGTTGGGCATTGGAGACACTGTATTACGGTGGTTCTGGTCCTTCCTCTCTGGCAGGTACCAGAGGGTAGCACTGGGAGAGGAGGTGTCGAACCTGTGGCCACTCACTTGTGGGGTGCCACAGGGTTCCATCCTCTCCCTGATGCTATTTAACATCTATGTGAAGCCGCTGGGGGCTATCAGGAGGTTTGGGGTGTGGTGTCATCAATATGCAAATGACATGCAGCTCTACCTCTCGTTTAAATCTTCACCAAGGTATTGGCCGTAGAATCCCTGTCCGAATGTTTGGAGACAGTGAGTGGCTGGATGGGGAGGAATAAGCTGAAGCTGAACCCTGACAAGACCGAGGTACTTTTGGTGGGAGACAAGAGGAGGTTGGGGGATGTTGACCGGGTGTTGAATGGGGTACGGCTACCCTTGAACGACCAGGTCCACAGCCCGGGGGTCATTTTAGACTCTCAGCTGTCCATGGAGGCTCAGGTGTCAGCTGTGAGCTGGACAGCATTGTACCAACTCCATCTAATACGATGGCTGCGCCCCTACCTTCCTGACCATCTGCTCCCATCAGTAGTACATGCCCTGGTCTCCTCTCATCTAGACTACTGCAATGCGCTCTACGTGGGGTTACCCCTGAAGATGGTTCAGAAGCTGCAGCTGGTACAGAATGTGGCAGTTCGCCTGATTAAAGGCAGCCGCCGGCGAGATCGCATAACTCTGGTGCTGAAGGAGTTGCACTGGTTACCAGTTGTTTTCCGGGCCAAATTCAGGGGGTTGGTTTTGACCTTTAAAACCCTATGCAGTTCTGGCCCAGCCTATCTCAAGGTGTGCCTCCAGCAACACCAGACAGGCCGCTCAACAAGATCAACCTCAGATGGCCTTCTCTCTGTCCCATCAGCCAGGACAGCTAGGCTGGTGAGGACAAGGGAGAAGGCCTTCTCTGTGGTGGCCCCCACTCTGTGGAACTCCCTCCCTAGGGAACTCCGCCATGCCCCCTCTTTAATGAGCTTCCGCCGTGCATTAAAAACGTGGTTGTTCAGGCAGGCATTTGGGGTGGGTTAGGGTATTTTTAGAAATATGATGTTTTAATGTAGAATTTTATTGTTTTAAAACTGTTGTATTGCTGTACATTGCCCAGAGTGGCCGGGTGGCCAGCCAGATGGGCGATTAAGAAATTCAATAAATACAGTGATTAATGAATAAGATGGTGAGATGACAGCCTCCAATCCCATCCAACCTCTGTTCAATATTCAGTCTAACAGCCCCAACAAAGGAGGGCTGAATAATGAACAAATATTACTTGGCTGACCCACACAAACAATACTAATCACAGCCCTTATTTACAAGAGAGAGAGAGAGAGAGAGAGAACAGGCTTTTTGTTGCTGTGCTGCATGACACCTTCACAGTATCTGTCTGTAGTATGCAAAGGAAGTAAACCAACTTCCCTGTAATTGGTAACACCTCAGGGCTCTTTTAAAAATGCTTGGTAAACATTCTGAACGCCATCACCATCAAAGCGATTTTGGATGGAAGACAATTTGACTGAGTTACATTCTGTTCTGTATAAGATGGGTTTTGCCCCTCCAGGATGCAATTTTCTTTTTTGGGTCATAGTGGGAAGACTGCATGAAACACAAACCTCTCTCTTTTTTTGCCTCTTGCTTGTAAAAATGCCCACAAAACACAAACAGAATGTTCAGACACATCATGCATATATTTTATCCATTTCCTTTGCTGTTTGTGTAAATGGGTCAAATCTCCGTTGTCACCACAGGCTGTTTTATTGTCCCGCCGATGCAGTAAGTGGTTGGCTTTTTCATTAATCAGGTTTATGAGCACTCAACGAACTCTGAAGTTTGCAGAGGGAAAAGGTGCTAGTTGAGTTACGCTCATTTCAGGCCGTGGTGTTTTAAATATACATGTTTTGCACTGCACATTTGAGAGGCAAGTTCATTGATTCAGTTTCTGACCACAGAGCTTAAGAATGGAAATATTAGGACAGGCCGCTTAAGTATGGCTTTTTTTATGGAGAGCTCATCACTCTCTGCACATATGTTAGGAGTTAGGAGAAAGTGCCACTAGATGGCATGGAAGAATACGTAGCATATGTCCGGCCGACCATTAAGACATCTCTTGTTCCCTATAGTTCACCTCCTGGAAGTTATCCCATAACATACTTCTTGTATTCTGGCCTACATCTGAATCTCATAGGCTTTCTCCACATTACAAATTGAGGTAATCCCAGCCTGTCTCCAGATTTTTCTTGATCCTAGTAATGGGAATATAGGCTCTCTTCAGCTTTTACTTCTTAGAGCAGAATGGAAGAGGACAACAAGGATATGGCAAAAGGGGCAATAATGCAGATAACAATGCTGTTTATAACGAAGCAAATTTCAAAATTATTCTTTTAAGCTGTGTGCCAGTAGGACTGTACTAGAGGGACTTTTACTGCAATGGGTAAACTGTTTAATGAAAGGGTGTGTGTTTTCTAAAGAGAAAAGCTTCAGATTTCACTACTAGATGTGTAGGAGAGTAAACTTTGGCAGTATGCAGCGAGTGACTTCACAATCCAGCACTGAGTTTTAAAGGATATTAGAATTCTGGCAGGTAATTGTCCTTGGAAAACTTTATTAAGAAGGGGAAAACATGGCTTTATTGCTCAGGTTCAGTCATAAGAAATCCACAGATGGGTCCTAGTACCTCTGTTGTGGGAGAGGGGTTGGGGGAGAGAAGGGAAATGTTGCCATAAGCTGATTTTAAAAAAAGAAAAAAGAGTTTTATATTTTGTAAACAAATCCATCTGGAACTACTAAATTTTTCCAAGCCAAACCAGGCCCTTGCCACCTCCACACACCCCGGCCTGCCTGACAGGGTTCCAGCTGCAACCATGGCTTTCCATTGCTTTGCAGCATTGGGATGTGATCACACCACCTCTGGGCCAAAAGAGAACACAATCACTCACTCTGAGTCATTACATAAGCTGAAGTATGTGATTTATTAAACCACAAAAAATAGGTTACATTAACACGAAGAGTCTGACTTGAAGCCACAGAAGGAGCAACATTCAGAGTTAAGAGTGGAACTCTCTGCTTCCTGGATTCTGCCTTTCCTGTGTTTTCTTATGTAAACTCTGATATCAGCTTGTATTAGGAGATCCCCATAGTGTACCAAATCAAGATAAAAACAGAGATATAGTATACTTTTTAAAAACATGGGATGATTAGCTTTAATCCAAGTACCTTTCAGTCAAATCTAACTAAAATGTTGAATGATGTAATTTTCCTGGAGTCATGACCTGAGATCAGTTGTATTCTGTTCAGATTCTAATATCGCACCCATTCCCACAGAAATACACTTCTGCGACCCCCTTCAAGTCTGCTGATACCATAGGGATGGGTGAACCTGTTACACTTCCTATGACTTTTTTCCCCCAAGCACAAGTTCATTCTGTCCTCTTTCCACGTCAGTTTGCAAATGGCTGTTTAAACAGTCTGCATGAAAATCTGTAGGCATTTTTGTATGCAATTTCCTCTGTTATATGCATTTTTGTACACATGTTTTGATCGGATAACTTTTGTAGGACCCATTGAGGGCACCATGCAAACTTCAGAGAAATGCAAAAACCAAAAGAGAGTTGCATTCCGGTTCATCTCTTAGTTCAGAAAGTGTGAATTAGGTCAGTTCGTGTTGAAAGAAGAACCAAAGTAATTTCTCCCCCAACCCTACTGATACTTCCCTGTTCTGTCATTTTGGCTACATAAATGCAAGCATGAATTTGAAGACTGAAAATAAAGGGTAAAATACAGAAAGAAAACAGAGAGCATAAAACATAGGTAAAGATTGTTTTTGTTGTTCTTGTTGCTGGAAACTTAGTGAAATACACTTTCCCCCTATCTTCTCTCTCTCTCTCTCTCTTTCTGTCTGTCTCTCTCTCTCATGCACACACACACACACACAGAGTTTGAAAATAAAGGATAAAATTCAGAAAGAAAATGAAGGATGTAAAATATAGGTAAATATTGTTTTTGTTGTTCTTGTTGCTTGCGCTTGATACTCAGTGAAATACACTTTCCCCCATCTTCTCTCTCTCTCTCTCTCTCTCTCACACACACACAAACACACACATGCACATTTTGGGGCCTTGTGGATTTGGGGAAGTTGGTCACATGCACCAAATATCTGGTGCAAAAGGGGCATATTCCTGCACTGCAGCTCCAGTAAAGAGGGCAGGTGTAACAGAGGCCGCTCTCCTTCCCTGTCTTCAGATGCACAAAGTTATGATGCCTCCTAATCTGGCCTTGTAGGCTAGTCCACCCTCTATAGATTACAAGATCATCACTGTGCCGGTTGTCCCAATGCTTGCCTTGTTAGTCGTTTGGCTGTTTAGATGGTTTTCGTGGGATATACATTAGGGAAGATGCACTAGGAAACGGTTGGATAAATGTTCATTTTTCTGCTGTGCCTTGTTAATTAGATGCAATGGCATGTAGTTGAAGATGAGATCATTTTCTTTCCTGCAGGTTCTTGCTCTATAGGACATGTTGAGGACACCAGGCACCCTACAGTGTCATGGCGCTCCAACTAGAGAGGCTGCATCATTTTTAAGGTTTGAAGTCCATAGTTTTGCCAACCACAGCTACAGAAACTAAATAGTGTGAACTGTAAACACACTAAAAGTAAAAGTACAGTTGGACTAAAAAAAACACACCACCACTTCATGTGATTTGTTTAGCTTGAGGAGACATCACCAAGAGCAGGCTGCGGCCACAGGCACTGCAAATTGTAATGGTACATTCCTTCAAGCACAGAAGGGGCCCAGAATGCTTCCATTCAGAAAAGAGAGAGAGAGAGACAGCTGGCAATAGGGCTTTAAATTAAAAGTGATGTCCTTTGGGATTTGAACAAGTATAAAGGCTTAGCAATCCTCAGAGGGCAGCCTTTTCAAAGCCAGGTGGCCAGTTTGCTCCTTCATCCCAGCCTCTATTTATCAGAAGGTTTTGGGTTGTTACCTGAGCCCTTTGGATAAACAAGGTCGCTTTGTGAGCTGATTGTTCCCAGGAAAGAATACAGGCAGTCCTTTGAAGTCCTTACGGCCTATTGTGTGAAAGTTCCAATAGGGCTCTTCAGTGCTTTTCCAGGCCCGGGAACAGCTCTCAGCATCAGTGGTTTTTCCACGTACATAACTCCACTATCTGCAGTAGAGTTACTGGTGTACACCAAGAGAATTTGAACAGAATTTGAAAGGTGTTTCTATAACCTTTTCGCTCAGTTTCTCTCCCCTTCCTGTTATGTTCAGTTCTATCAGTGGAGTTTCAGTGGTCGTGGACACAGTCAGCAGGAACAGTTCCGGGGGAAAAGGACGTTGCATCTTGATGGGATGTCCATGCAAGACTGTCCCCAGCTCCTTATTTGGTGCTTTAGCCCCAATCAAAAACACTGTGGTAGACACAGTAAGGAACAGAATGTGTCGTGTGACTTTTTGTACACTGTCATCTATTCTGCTTGCACAGCATGAGCCTGTGGAAATAATCACAGGACTTGCCTAGCTGATGTGCTCTGCTGCCCATGAACAGCCCATGGTGTTCTGCATCTGCCCTGTGTGTATGTAGAAAATTAGCACACCTGGACACAGTTGCCATGTGCCTTGCAAGCATCTCATACCCACTGATGAAGGGGAATATCCTACGGAGTTATTCCAGTAATGCAAATTACACTGCACTAGAATAATAGGGATGTACGAAATACTTACCTCCAGGTTCCGGGGGACGTCTGCGGTGGGGGGGAGGCAATCTGTGCCTCCCCCTGGAATCCTCCACCGGCTCCACTCCACGGCAAGTCCGCTACGTTGGATGTCATTTGCGGCTGCAGAGCGGAGCAGCGGATGGCAGCAGATGGACCGGACCGGCCGGCAGCAGGTAGGGTCCATCTGGGGGGGGGTTCAGGGGTGGCGGGGGGTAGTCTGTTCCACCACGGTCTCCAGGGGCCTGGATTCTAAAGAATCCCGCGTCATTGGAGTCCGTGGCAGATTTCTCCACCATCCTTATAGAATAAGGGTCCTCTCTAACACAACACCAATAGCGTTAGCTTGTGCAATGGGATTCCCTGGAAAACCTATTTCACAAGCTAATGCTATTAACATTGCTCTAGACGTCCATACACTAGTGCAATGTCAATCACATTAGCAGAATGACATCATTGGATACTACCCAAAGTGTCAAATTAATAAGAAATTAAACAGGCATGCAAGTTAAGCACCTTTGTGAGTTTAGCAACAGAGCAACCAGGCAAAGGCAGTGAACCCTTCCCCCATTCTCACAGTAAATAACTTAGCTTTCCAGGTAAACAAGCCCAATAAAAGAAATCAAATATGAAGGTAGAATGCAGGGTTGGGGGAGGGGGGCTGTCCAGCGTATTGCACAGTGTCACATGTATGACTATCTGCTTGTTGCAATGAAGTCATGGTTGTGTGCTCAGTGCAATGAGCTACTGGCTTTCAGGGAATCAGTTTGTTCTCTTGAAGCCAAACTACATGATCTGGAGAAGGTGAGAGAGGCACAGAGGTTGGTGGATGAGACTTTTGCAGATGCAATAGAGCAATTTGCATCCCATTTCCAGGGTGACAGTTCCTCAGCTGTTACAGAGAATGAGAGTCTTGGGTATAGAAAACATCACTCTGAGGAAGGAGTGAGGAGCACTGAATTAAAAAAATGATATTGTAGAGCTGGAAAGGTGCTGAAAAGGGCAACCAAAATTATCAAGGGGCTGGAGCAACTCCCTTGTGAGAAAAGTTACTATGTTTTGGACTATTTGGCTTAGAAACATGGTGAGTAAGGGGGGAATGATAGAGGTGTATAACTGTGTGCATAGGAAGTGGATAGAGAGAGAAGTGTTTCTTCCTCTCTCATAGTAGTAGAAGCTGAGGCTATCCAATGAAGCTGAACAGTGAGAAATTCAGGATAGATTAAAAAAGTAAGTACTTCTTCACATGGTGCATTAACTATGTGATTTGCTACCACAAAATATAGTGATGGCCACTAACCTGAATGGTTTTAAAAGGGGGTTAGACAAATGCATGGAGGATCAGGCTATTAATGGGTAATAGTCATGATGGTGATATGCTACCTTCAGTATCAGAGGCAGTATGCCTAAGTGTACGAGTTCCTGGGGAACTTGGGCAGGAGGGTGCTGTTGCACTCATGTCCAGCTGGTGGGCTTCTCCCAGGCATCTGGTTGGTCACTGTGTGAACAGCATGCTGGACTAGGTGGACCTTTGGTCTGATCTAGTACGGCTCTTTTTAACATTTTTATGTATGTTGTTGCCCATATGGACTTGCTCAGAGAGTCTCTTTTCCCATTGCAAACATTTTGGTGGCTACAATATTCCTCCACATTTATTCCTAGAATCCCCAGTGGACATGATCACATGACCAATCTCGTTGATGGCAAGTGCCATTTTTTTTTTTTCCAGTCAGACTGACGCCTTGGGCTCCTTGCAAGAGGAAAAAAGGCGGGATATAAATGCAATAAATACATACATATATACATACATACATACATACGTACATACATAAATTTGTGCTGCCAAGGGCTGAATTTGGTTTTTGGCATACCATTAAAATCCACTATTAGAATGTGGGCTAGTGATGGCATAGCAAACGCCAATGTGGGCAGCACTTCCGCATACGATGTTGGTACTTCTTGTCACAAGTTCCAAGGAGAACTTGTGGATCGTCCCTTGTGGTCAGCTGCACAATCTCCTACTGCAGAGACAGATTGCACACCTGACCTCAGAGTAGGGATGGGCAGAGCACTTACCTGCCATTCCGCGGGGGGGTCCGCGGGGGGGAGGCGATCCGTTCCTCCCCCCTGGAATCCTCTTTGGCCAGCTCCGCTCTGTGGCAATTCTGTGGAGCCGCCGGCTGGCTCTGAAGTGCCAGCAATACGGCTGCCATGCCATATTGCTGGTTGAAGGGAGGGAAGTGACTGTGGACGCAAATGGCGTCCAGGACGCTATTTGCGGCCATAAAGGCCTTAGTTTAAGGTAAATGCAGCCATAAATGGCTGCATTTACCTTAAACTAAAGCCTTTACGGCCACAAATGGTGTCCTGCACGCCATTTGTGTCCGTGCTTTTTATTAACGCGATAGGCTATGCAAATATTTGCGTAGCCTATCACGTAAAAGCAGGGACATCCCTGCGTCCCTGCTTTTACGCGATCGGCTACGCAGATATTTGCGTAGCCTATTGCGTTAAGTAAAAGCGCGGATGCAAATGGCATCCAGGATGCCATTTGCGGCCGTAAAGGCCTTAGTTTAAGGCAAATGCAACCATTTACGGCTGCATTTACCTTAAACTAAGGCCTTTACGGCCTCAAATGACATCCTGAACGCGTCCAAAGTCACTTCCCTTCAGCCAGCAATACAGCATGGCGGCCGTATCGTTGGCAATCCAGAGCCGGAGGATCCGGCCGAAGAGGATTCCACACAGAGGCAGGGGTAAGTCTTCCGTTCCGCCATGGACTCCAGGGGGGCAAATTCTTTAGAATCCAGCCTCATTGGAGTCTGTGGCGGAATTCTCCCCCATCCCTACCTCAGAGGAAGATGTTCAAACGTCCCTTTGAATGTTATAAAAAGTGTCACCAGCAGCAGGAATAACTGCATTTACTCAGAAATGCTTCAACAACTGAATAAAGACTTTGTGGATTGCAAAGCGAGTCTCTGTTGCCTCACTACTCAGTGGGAGGGCTTGGAACCTTGTCAGGCATCCTGTGTGAAGCATGTGGGACAGTTCCATCTTGCCTCTATCATATGGTGGACATACAGGTTTTGCACCAATGCACCTGGCGATGTGTTTACCAAATGTCCACAGGATTAGAAGATAGGTGAGACATCCACATAACCCTTACATTCTACCCATTTCTTAAGCTCACAGAACTGGGCCGTCAGAGGATGTCTATGCATTATCAGTTAGTAGGACAATGTAGGAGTGATGGAGAAGATTCTCTCATCAAGTAAGTTTAAACTGAAAATGTACGGAAAAACAAAGTATTTTTGTTCCACTTGCATGAAGTCATGCCACTTCCAGCCTGAGCAATCTCTATGTGTTGCATCCGGTTGGGGAAAATGAGTTATACTAAGCTCTGAAAATAGGTGTGTGTCTGTGTTAAAGTCAACATGTTTGTACCTCCGTTGCACAAAAATTTACGCTGCTGTGACAGAGAAATGACTTCATCAGGAAATCCCCTTTCAGACTTCCAGACATATAAACATATATCCATCTATTTCATACTGAATTTTAAAAGTCCTTTAATTAAGAGCCTTACAGCACCATCCTTTCCATATCTACTCAGAAGTAAGTCCCACTGAACCCAATGGAGCTTACTCCCAGATAGGTCTGCATAGGCTTGCAGCCTTAGATTGCAATCCTATGCACACGTACCTGGCAGTAAGTTCCATTGAACTCAGTGAGACTGAATTCTGGGTGGGCTACATAGGATTGCTCTGTAATTGCTCACATTGAGAGACATGTTTGTAGATTAACTTCCATCACAGTATAAGTTGTCTCTGTTGATGCTGTCACCTGCTTCAGTAGCCCTTTGAAGGCTTGTCTTACAGTTCATCCTGGAGTGACAGATAAATATTTATTCTTTTCCTAAAGGGCTGGCATTCTATACTTTGCATATGGCTAAAAGCGAAACTATTAAGGGGATACTATTAAGGGGATCCTTGCAGTCCTGTGGGGATAGTCGGCTGCCTCCGAACTCAGAGGTGACTATCTAATGCAGGGCAGGCGGAGCTCAGAGGGGAACTTCTCTGTGCTGTGGCCACCCTGCATTTGCAGCTAGAGGGCCAATTTCAGCTGTTTAGCCAGGGCGCCTTAGAGCTGGGGGAAGGTTGGACAGCACATAGGAAGCATCGTAATGGCACTTCCACCGTCCCCTCCCCACCCCCAGCAACGCCCCGTTTTTGGACACTCCACGGTACTCTTACGAGTGTGGAGCTAGGCACAAACCACGCCACCCACGAGGCGGCGGGGAGCGGGAGGGGCATTGGTTTTCTGGGAACTAACCTCGGAGCACTGGCTCTGAGCTTGGTTCCCAGAAAATGAAAAATCCTATGGCCATCTCGATGCTGCCTAGCAATAGCAGCCATAGGATTGTGCCCTAAAAGACTTAATACAGACAATATAGAATTAATAAACTACAAGTTAAGTGATGTTTAACATATTAATAGGAGGTAGATTGTATGGCTGAATAAATAGTCAAAGCAAACTTCAAATGAGGAGGGGATTCTAGAGATGGTGAGAATTTCATGTGGTTCATTGTTTTGATCAGAATCTTAAATACCCACAATTTTTTTTCCATAAATGGAACAGCAAGAACTTGAGATTAAAAAAAGAAGAAGAAGAAGAAGAAGAATGTGGGAGAAAGTGAAACTGACAGATTCACGCATCCAGGCAATTGGAGTTTGTGTGCTTAGCTTTTAAAAGTCTGGATTTGAATCTCTGTCTATTTAACCATGTTGATGATATGGAATTAGGGTTGCCACCTCTTTTTTCTTGACTGGCCCCTCATTTTTAAGAGCTACATGGAAAGCAGGTACAACCCTCTCCATGCTAGAAATAGTAGTACCGATTGAACTTGGCTGGTGCAGATGGGTGATAATTTCATTTGGTTCCTTCTTTGATAAGAACTTACAAAAATTCACACATTTCTTTCTGAGTGGGATGGAAAGAATATGAGATTTTAAAAATTCAGATGTAGGAGAAAGCTGGATAAACAGATTCATTCATGCCTAGCCAGAATCCACTCCACTGGAAGCAGCTGAATTTGGTTTTGCAAACAGGTGAAGAGGTCATTTTATATCCTTAGCCGGCCATCACAATTATGCATTATGCCTGTGCTTTGTCAACTGCACTGGCTCCCAGTCTCTTTCTGGATACATCACGGTGTTGGTCTTTATCTTTAAAACGCTTCATGGCTTTGGACTTGAGCATCTTCGGGTGCAATCCTATGCATGTTTAGACAGAAAAAGTCCTACAACTCCCAGCATGCCCCAACTAGCCATGCTGGCTAGGGCATGCTGGGAGTTGTAGGACTTTTCTTTGTCTAAATTTGCATAAAATTGCACCCTTAAGGGCAGCATGTCTCCACATGTGCCTACCTATACTCTATGATTTTTAATGGAGGCTCTTCTTCAGGTATTCCCACCATCTGAGGTGCAGTGGATGGCTACAAGAGAAAGGACCTAATCAGTGGTGGTGCCCCAGGGTAGTGTTTCGGGGCCAGTTATGCAACTGCTCGGTTGGTGCCTAGCTCTTGCTGGTACAACCCTTCATTTTGCTCCGTTCGTTGTTTTTTTATGGCTGTTTGGCTGGATGGCTCTGCTGCTACTATAGCAAGCTTGCCACACTCCTTAGCCTATTAGACGGCCCTTTAGACTTAATGGTAAGACAGGAAATTCAGTGTCCATAGCATGGTGATGAAAATGGGACATAAGCAAGGATGAGTGAATCAGTGATGTTTGAGATTGCTAAGGTTCTCTGAACTGCACCGTGACGGTCAGATCACCTTGCTCTCATTTTCAACTGCGATCTGTTTTTCTTTTCATTCGAACAGGAAACGTGTGCATTTTGGTGCACATTTTTTGCAAGTGCACACCCAAATGTGCACTCCCCCCGCCCCCGCTCATAGACTAAAGCATGAATATATTATTTTGGAGGAAATGCACATTTTTTAAAATGTGTATTTCTCGAATGTGAACACAGGTTTGGGAGCATGTGAGCTTCCCACCCACCCCAAATGTGCTCATATTTGTGTTTGCATTAGAAGGTGCAAACAGGGCAAATCTGAGTAAAAAACAAATCAAAACTTAATTCTCATACATTCTGAGACACAGGGCTTCCCCACGTGGGTCTTTTATCCTACAATTGAGATTGGTTACTCACAGAAGTTTACAGGTCCTTTACAGGACGTCATCGACCTCCAGCACCTCTCCCATGGTTTCTGACCATTTCCATGGCTTAATGTGAAATGGAAATAATGAGCTAATAACAAGAAGCGCTTTGAATCAGTTTGAATTTGTCCATATAAAGATGGAAGTGGTGCTATAACAACAGCACCATCTCATGGCTGTATAATGAAACATATGGAACTCACAGAAAAAGGGGGGGAGGAGGGAGGGAAGCTCATGTAAAGGGCGGATCTTAATCCCTCAAAGAATCTGGAAGCAGAAGCCCCAGTAAAATTGTGGGATAAAAAGCCTCTGTGTGAAGAAGCCCATCAAAGAATATTGACCCAGGGGATATGATTGGATAGCGATGGAATCCAGGGGAATATTGTTGTGCCATGATGAGCTTCCATGTAAAAATTGCATTTTGCCTTGGAATTGCCATATGCCCTATATTCTTCATAGAGATGTCACTGAAGTTCATAATTACTTTGTTCAAAGTATGGACTTGTCCAGCTCATAATGCTTGTATGCACTATGAAGAACATGTCATTTCCCTTCCCCCAGAGGTCCTTCTCCACCTCAGAATGTAACATGCGTTCTTGTACATGCATAGTCAGTGTTCAGGCTAACCGGGATGCTTTGTAGCTGCATACACAAATAGTTTTTTAAAGGCAACCTCTTACCCTTGATGAAACTCTCATTGATTGGTGTACATGACATGATCAGACCCTCCAATCAAATAACTTTTAGTTTCATAAGCATCTTCTCTCCATTTGGGTCAACTGAATGAATTGTTTCTTACAAGTATTTTAGGGGTCCCTATCCAGACCTAAAACCCTCTCCTATTCCTAGGCACACTTGTTTTGGAATGTGTAGAGCAGTTGAATTTCCAAGTGTCTCTCCGCTGTGGTTCGTGCTGGGAACTACCATTCCAAGGCCTGGATATGCACAGGACCATCAGCATGGAAGCACCAATGATATGAGCTGACAGAGAACTCTCAGAATCATATGAGCTTCTTTTCAAACAATCATTGTGAATGCTTGTAAATACTCAGTGTTTTTCCAAATCAAGCTGAGGAGAGTTCACAGATCACTAACTTTTAGATATTGGTGTTTGTTTTATTCATCACGTTTATATCCCATCTTTCTCTGCAAGGATCCCAAAGTAGTGTACATGATCCTCATCTATCCTCATAGCAACCCTGTGAGGTAGGTTAGGCTGACAGTCAGTGACCGGCTCAAAGTCACCCAGTGAGCTTCATAGCTAAGTGGGGACTAGAACCCAGGTCTCCCGAGTCCCAGTCCAACTCTCTAACCACTTCACCACACTGGCTGTCACACTGGTCAGTGTTTATCCCACCAACACATTGAGACTAGCACCTTTATTTCAAACTGCTGTTTCTCCATAAAACTTTAAGAAGCAAACACAATCCCTTCCACATATTTTTTAAATCTTTAGCTGGGGTTCTAATTCCAAATATAGTGCTAGGACAATAATTTATTGACAGGTGAACATCTTAAGAGAGATGTTGTGGGGCTCAGATCTTGCCAGAGGGTTAAAAATGGGAGCTGGGGTACCACAGAGCAAATGTCATTCTGGATAGCTGGCTTGAGTGAGACTTCTGCCACACAGATGACTCCTCTAGACTGACCAGGTTACTACCATACTGTCACAAAACTGACAATGAAATAGGGTTGCTGTGAAGCTACACGCAAAGACTCTGGTGAAATGAGAGACCAGAATTTGTTCAGTTTGGCTGCACTGAATTTTTGCCCACAAACAGTTTTTTTTTTTGGGGGGGGGCTTTTAGGAATGGCAAGATATTCCCCTCAAACCTCTATTACATGGGTGGGCAACTTGTGGCCCTCAGCCAAATCTCATGTACTCCTCAGTCTAATTTCAAAAGCCCTCCACAAGCTATCAGTCCAGACTTCTGAGATGAGTGATCTGTCCCACCCCTGGCAGTCCTCTGGATGGGAAGGAAGAGAGAGAAAAGGGGTGGCAGAAAGAGAGAGAGAGAGGGGGGGGGATGACAGAAAGAGAGTGAGAGAGAAATGGGGTGGCAGGAAGAGAGAGAAAAGGGGTGGCAGAAAGAGAGAGAGAGAGGGGGGGATGACAGAAAGAGAGTGAGAGAGAAATGGGGTGGCAGGAAGAGAGAGAGGAACGGGGTGGCAGGAAGAGAGAAAGAAAAGGGGTGATACTGCCCACTTCTGGCTTCAGACCCACCAGTGTCATACAGCCCAACAGATTACCACTAAGGGAATGTGGCCTTTAACAAAAAAGGGTTCCCTACTTCTGCTTGTGTGCAATCTCTCTTAGTCATATGTATGTGTGTGCATGTGCATGCATGCACACACATACATGCACATGCTGTGGCTAGCACTTCTTTAAAATTGTTGATCTTTAAGGTGTCATAGCACTCTTCACTGATTTTGCTGCAGCAGACTAACACAGCAACTGTCCTGGAATACTATCAAATGATGGTTCAGCTTTTTCTTTTCTTTTCTTTTGGTGCTCTTCTTGTTCATTAGTTTCAGCTGCACGCTTGTGTATGCAGTGACATCTAGTGACAAAGAACACAAATGGGGCTCAGGGAAATTTCCAAGGTGCATTATGACCTATATTTTTTAACAAGCTAAAGTTCAGATGTTCCAAAATTCCAAGTACACCTCCCCCCCGCTCAGACCCATCAGTCATGAGATTGGCATCCAAAATAATAATAATAAAAATGTTTTCTTTAAAAAGCAAGCAAAAAAAGAAAATCCCTTGAATGTTTAGGGCATGCTGCATTTGTATTTTCAAGGTCTACTTAGCAATAGAGCACTTTTTGAATGAAAGGTTCTTTGTTATCTTTCAACCTTGTATCATCTTTGTTTCATACAGGAGGAACAGAGGCCGAAATAGCACAATTTGCCAAAGATTTCCCCCAGATATTTTTGTGGTTGAGGAGGGATTTGACCTTCAGATTCAAGTCCAGAGGACCACATTGACACAATCCACAATCTTTTTTAGTGATTAAGAGAGCTATTAATGTTGGCTTTTTCTTTGAGTGAAATATGATATTCCCTTTACCCTTTCACATGCCGAGCCTCTGAGATGATCAACAAGTTTCATGAGACTTGCAGTATCTCATGTGTTGCTGACACTGCAAAGATTTGGGGCCATGATAAAACTCTCCTCTAGGGCTCTTCCCATTCTTCTATCTTGGATGGATTCTCTGGAATCAAGACAGAATTTCCCCCCTCAAAAGCAAAGCCTGTTTTGGCTTCTCGGTGTTTTATTGGTTGCAACTGTCTGTAAAATACTAATAACAACAACAACAAGCCAAGGCTGGCAGTACAAATGCTATGATAAGGCAGGGTTCACGATCGTGCGAACTCCGTAAGCCCGTTCAGCTAAACACACTTACAGAACCCTCTTCATGCCTTCATGCTCAATGCGCAAAAGTTTAACTGAGTGCATTTAAACCCCATGCACCCAAGCTCTGCCCCCAGCATCAGGGATTTAGGGATGCTGGGGGAGGGGTTTGGGGATGCTGGGGGCAGGGCTTAGGTGCATGCCACTTCTTCCTACATGTGAGCAGGCGAACACTTGCATCAGCCTTTTCTCTGAATGCACAAACCATTCACAGACACACAACCACCCATTCCATTCATCCATCACACAAGCACATGCCTATCCCTCCCATTTCCTCTACCCCTCCAAACCAGTCCCATTGTCCTACTTAACCCTGTGGGTCAACCTCAGCCCTCTGCAACCCACCCCGGGTTGCCCCTCAGCCTTCCCCCAAGCTTACAAGGCAGGGGGGCAACAGCAGGAGCCCATCTCCTTTCCTCCCTCTCTCCTTTGTAACGTGTTTTCGCTTTTGGAAAAGTTCTAAAGAAGAAATCAGTTGGATTTCTGAGTATTTATGCAATTGCACTGTAAAGAAAAGGTAAATGTGAACGGAAACAGAACTAGCTTCAGTCATGCAGAATACAGTCTGTTGTATTTATGGTTTCAAATGGCAGGCCCAAATACAACTAGAGGAGAAGGTTTTCACACAGGAGACTAGTATGAAACACTGTGTGGGCTTCTCTTGCACTATTTGTGCCATCTGTAAATTGTGTCAGTGGGACAGAAGAGAAATTAGCTGTTCATTCTAGCCAACTGTGGGTTTTACATTGCCATTGTAGACCAATTTAAGCACAAACCAATTTAATCAGTGTATGAAAAGAACTTTAGTTAAAAACAAAGGGAAATTTGCTTGGGTGGAAACACAAAAGTCTGACTATTTCTGTTTTGGCAATATTATAATACTGCTTCTTTTTGATGAGATATTTCCCCTAGATTCTCACAGCACTTTGAAGGGAGCATTTGTGTGCTGCCTTTGCTGTTATTATAGTAACCAGTGTTTATTTTTTTTTAAAAACAAAACTGATATTTCCGGTGGTTTTCATGCTTGTAGGCATTTGGAAAACAAGAAAACATTTTGTGTCTAGCCTTAAACAATATATTTTTTAAAACTCCTAAGTCCCCTGTCACTACCATTATCTGCAAAGCCTTTATCTATATTAAATCTATTTTGTTTTCTTGTTGCTGTTCAACCGCTTTACCTCCACTTTTCTCAATATTTGGGGGCACAAAATTGAACTGAGTTTTGTTATCAGTGGAGACACGTGAAGAAATGTTTGGTGTATCATTGTAGACATTAATACAATTAATATTACTATATCTTTAAAGAGTTAGACTCTATCTTTGGAACACAATCTTACTCGGTCACGAGTGATCACCATGATGATGATGATAATAGAATGGGAACATGCCTCGCACCTTTCTAATGATGACTTGTCTGGTATCAAAGAATTGCCTGTAGTTTGTAGAAGAAGTAGTTTGTAGAAGACTAGAAACAGGGAACTGGGGAGAACTGGCAGAGATGCGCTCTATTCAGGTTGATTTAATGCTTCCCCCCGCCCTCATCTTATAGCTGCTTGTTTCACCTCTCTTTGGTAACCTATGCTGTCAAAGGACACTTGCATCAGGTTGCCAGTGTCTCAGAAGAAATGTGGTGAGCACAAGATGAACTGAGTAGAGGCAACAGGAAGAAGTCAGATTATATTGCTGGGCTGCATACAACTAGTGACCCATCAAGTCAAATGCATGGCAGCCAACATGCGGCTTGATAAACTTCCTGTTTTTGACTAACGGCCTGATGGTTTTGACTAACGGCCTGCAGGAGAAGCCGCCACCACCACCACCGGGGAAGAGGCGTGCCTGCTGCTGCTGGGCCTGTTGCTGCTGCTGCCGCCGCCGCCGCCACCAGGCCTTCCCTGTAGACTTCTGCCTGGCAGACCGCCAGTCCCTGCAGGACCAGGCCCCCAGGTACTGAGCCAGCTGTGCTGCTCCACCTGCTCCTCCCTGGAGGGGCTACATAAGCTGGCTGGCTGAGGTGGCCTGGGAGAGCCAGGGCCTGCAGGAGAAGCCACCACCACCACCGGGGAAGAGGTGGGCCGCCGCCTGCTGCTGCTGCTGCTGCTGCTGCTGCTGCTGCTGCTGCTGCTGCCGCTGCCGCCGCCGCCGCCGCCACCACCACCACCACCAAGCCTTCCCTGTGGACTCCTGCCTGGCATTATTTTTAAGGGGATTTTTAATTGTTCTTTTTTTGTTTGTTTTGTTTTTTTTCTGGGGGATTTTGTTATGTTTTTAGGGGTGGGTAGCCTGCCTGATAGGCGGGAGCGAGGGGGCATGTGTCCACCTGATGGAGGCAGTGGGGGGAGTGTTGGGGGTCAGAACATACTGAGGCTGGGCGGCAGGCGCTGGCGGAGCGCTAGGGGCAAGCCATGCCAGGTACGGGGAACAAGGGAGAGATGTGTAATATCTGTCCCCTGCTCCGGGCCTGTCCAGAGCCAAAGGATGTCTGGGGGAGGCGTGACCCCATCTTCTGGCCTTCGTTTGCTGCTCTGCAATGCCAGGTCTGTTACCCAGAAAACCTCCCTCATCCATGACATGATCCTGGATGAGGGTGCAGACCTGGCATGTATTACAGAGACCTGGCTGGCCGAGGCTGCTGCTCCAACCCTTGCAGCCATGTGTCCAGCTGGATTTTCATATGCACAGCAGCCGAGGGCTGGGGATTGGGGAGGGGGAGTGGCTGTTATCTACCGAGAGTCCTTGGTCTTCACCAGACCCTCTCTCTGGGAGACCAAGGTTGCTGAGTGCATGTACTGGAGGTTGGGCCCGAAGGGCAGTCTGGGGATTCTGCTCATGTACCGTCCACCCCGCTGCATGACTGACTCCCTGGCCGAGGTGCTGGAGGTGGTCTCTGATGTGCGTGTACAGTCCCCTAACTTATTGGTGTTGGGGGACTTCAACGTACATTCGGAGGCCATCCTCACAGGATCACCTCGGGACTTCATGGAGACCATGGCCTCCTGGGAGCTGCACCATATTCTAACTGGGCCCACCCATGTAGCCGGTCATCATGCACTAGACCTTGTGTTTGTTTCTGGAGAAGCGGGGAGTGATCTGGAAGTCAGGGGTATATCCACCACCCCCTTGTCATGGTCAGATCACTATCTGGTGATGTTGGACTTCTCGGTTCCACAACCCCTCCGCAGGGGTGGAGGACCCATTAAAATGGTCCGCCCCAGGCGTCTTATGGATCCAAATGGATTCCTGAATGCGCTTGGGGATTCTCTGGGGCACGCCAACGGCCACTCGGTCGAGACCCTGGTGGGTGTCTGGAATGCCGCAATCACTGGGGCATTAGATCAGGTGGCTCTGAAACGCCCTCTCCCCCTGAACAGGGCTCGGACTTGCACCATGGTTCAATCTGTGGTTACGAGCTCTGAAACAGGAGGTGAGACGGCTAGAGTGCCGGTGGCGGAAGTCTCGCTCCAAAGACGATCAGACACGGGCTAGAGCTGTATTTTCAGCCTATCACATGGCGGTGAAGGCAGCAAAAAAGGAATATTATGCTGCCTGTATCGCGTCTGCAGAGTGCTGTCCCAGGAGGCTGTTCCAAGTGGTCCGGAGCCTGGTCGGTCCTGTGGCTCTGGAACCACTGGAGCATTCTAAGGCCTCCTGTGAGGCCTTGGCAAGGCACTTTGCAGATAAAATTGATCAGATTAGGTGTGTTACTCTGCACGCTGTGGATACAGTTAGTGAGCAAGAGGCGGCCTGTGACAAACTGGTTTTGTAGGATCGGTTCCAACTTCTTCCTCCTGATGAAGTGGACAAGGTGCTTTCATCTGTACGACCGACCACCTGCTTACTTGATCCTTGCCCATCTTGGCTCATTATGGGCTGCAGAGAGAGACTAGGTGAGGGGATCAGGGCGGTGGTGAACGCCTCCCTTGAGGAGGGAGTGATGCCATCAGCCCTCAAGGAGGCAGTGATAAGACCGCTCTTAAAGAAGCCCTCCTTGGATCCTCAAGTTCTGAACAACTTTCGCCCAGTCTCAAATCTGCCATTTTTGGGCAAGGTGATTGAGCGGGTGGTGGCGGTGCAGTTGAAGGCACACTTGGAAGAAACTGATTATCTAGACCCATTTCAGTCGGGCTTCAGGTTTGGGCATGGGACAGAAACGGCCTTGGTAGATGATATGAGGAGGGCTCTGGATAGGGGTGAATGCTCCTTCCTTGTTCTCCTCGACCCCTCAGCGGCTTTTGATACCATTCACCACGGTATCCTCCTGGACCGCCTGGAGGGGTTGGGCATTGGAGACACCGTATTGCGGTGGTTCCGGTCCTTCCTCACCGGCAGGTACTAGAGGGTAGCACTGGGAGAGGAGGTTTCGGACCCGTGGCCACTTACTTGTGGGATGCCACAGGGTTCCATCCTCTCCCCGATGCTATTTAACATCTATGTGAAGCCGCTGGGGGCTATCATCAGGAGGTTTGGGGTGCAGTGTCATCAATATGCGGATGACACGCAGCTCTACGTCTCATTCAAATCTTCACCAAGGTTGGCCGTAGAATCCCTGTCCAAATGTCTGGAGACGGTGAGTGGCTGGATGGGGAAGAATAAGCTGAAGCTGAACCCTGACAAGACCGAGGTACTTTTGGTGGGAGACAAGAGGTGGCTGGGGGATGTTGACCTGATGTTGAATGGGGTACGGCTACCCTTGAAAGACCAGGTCCGCAGCCTGGGGGTCATTTTGGACTCCCAGCTGTCCATGGAGGCTCAGGTGTCAGCTGTGAGCTGGACAGCGCTGTATCAACTCCATCTGATATGGCGGCTGAGCCCCTTCCTTCCCGACCATCTGCTCCCATTGGTAGTACATGCACTGGTCTCCTCTCGTTTAGACTACTGTAATGTGCTCTACGTGGGGTTACCCTTGAAGACAGTTCGGAAGCTGCAGCTGGTACAGAACACGGTGGCTCGCCTGATTAAAGGCAGCCGCCGGTGAGATCACATCACTCCAGTGCTGAAGGAGTTGCACTGGTTACCAGTTGTTTTCCGGGCCAAATTCAAGGTGTTGGTTTTGACCTTTAAAACCCTATATGGTTCTGACCCAGCCTATCTTAAGAAGCGCCTCCAGCAGCACCAGACAGGCCGCTTAACAAGATCAGCTTCGGATGGCCTTCTCTCTGTCCCATCAGCCAGGACAGCTAGACTGGTGGGGACGAGGGAGAGGGCCTTTTCTGTGGTGGCCCCCACTCTGTGGAACTCTCTCCCTAGGGAACTCCATCATGCCCCCTCTTTAATGAGCTTCCGTCGTGCATTAAAAACGTGGTTGTTCAGGCAGGCATTTGGGGTGGGTTAGGGTATTTTAGAAAATATTTTTATTGTAGAATTTTATTGTTTTAAACTGTTTTATTGTATGTTGTACATCGCCCAGAGTGGCTGGGTGACCAGCCAGATGGGCGATTAATAAATTTAATAATAATAAAAAAATAAAATACTATGTTTATCAAGCACCTAGCAAGTCACTCTAGTTGCTTCTGGGGTTAGAGTTGGCAGCTCACAGGTCTGTAGTTGTTATATTGTGTGTAGGGTGGCCATGTGTCCTACTTTACAAAGCACAGTCCTCTATTTGAAGGGCTGTCTTGTCCAAATCTGCTATAATGATAAAGAACCATTGAAGCCAGGAGAGCAGGGGCCTTGAAGCTGGCCCTCAACAGTTAGGGCCTGAACATCAGACTGAGCAGCAAGAACAGAGGTCACTCAGTCACAGCCCTCCCCACTAGGGCAAGATATATTGTATTTCTATTTAGATCAGAATAATTCTTTCTATATTTGTGTCTATACATATCAAGTAGCATTTGCACGTTTGATGCAAATCAATGTCTTCTTTTGTCATCTTTTTTGGTGATGTCTAAGTGGCCACCCTAATTGTGTTAGATAAGCAGAAAGATAGCAGGAGGTGAAGGGAAGACTGAATCTGCTCCACAAGTTAAGCTAGACCAAAATCACACACACACAGGGATCAAACCAAGTACCAAGATAGGTCTGGGAAAGAGGCTCCCTGTGGTGTATTTGAGAACGTCCAATGCAGTTCAAAGCCACGGTAGCAGACATGGGGTCTGCAGGCTATTGTCTGCTTTAAGGGTTAAGGAAACAGTCTCCCTGCGGCTGACGCAAAGTCAGTTTGCAACCACGGCATAGGAGCCAACAGCACCTCTGCACCCACTTTAGTCTCCAGCATCATTGGACTGTACGTAGGGGTGTACGAATTACTTACCCCGTTCCGGTTCCGGGGAATCCGTGTGGCGGGGAAGCGATCTGTCCCTCCCCCCTGGAATCCTCCCCAGCCAGCTCCGCTCCACAGCAAGTCCACCGGCTGGGCCCGCCCACAGCCAGACTTCCATCCACTATTGGGCTGCGGCCACAAATGGTGTCCGCCGTAGCGGCTGCCATTTGCGTCCCTGTGTTAGCCATGATAGGCTACATATATATTTACGTAACCTATCACAGCAAAAGGCAGGGATGCAAGTGGCGTAGCGGCCGCCATTTGCATCCCTGCTGTTTGCCGTGATAGGCTACATAAATACTTATGTAGCCTATCACGGCTAACGCAGGGACACAAATGGTGGCTGCAGACCGGGGCAGCCATTCACGGCTGCAGACCGGGGCCAGCAGATGGACTGGACGGCTGACACCAGGTAGGGTCCGCCCTGGGACAATTTCGCGGGGTGGCGGGGGGGATTGCTCTGTTCTGCCACGGACTCTGGGGGGCCGGATTCTAAAGAATCCAGTCTCACTGGAGTCTGTGGCGGAATTCTCTAACATCCCTAACCATATGTTTACTTATGTACAATGCCCCAGAAGGAACAGTTGTCAACACTAGTTTTCCTAGGGAATTTTGATAATCTAACCACACCTTTAAAATATAGGAGGAGGTAGAACAGAGACAGTGGCAAGAGAGCCAGGGCAGTACCTCCTATCTGCCCAAAGGGACCCCAGTGTAGACCAGGACAGCTGGGATTTGAGAACTGGGCAGCCAGTCTGCAGGTGAGGAGATGAATCCCTGGTACTGCTCTGGAATAAGGAAGAGACAAGACCTTGGGCACTCAGAGGGCAATGGCTAAGATTAGAACTGGGTAAGTCTGTCATTTTTGGTTTTTCTCAGTTTCTCATGTTTCTAATTTTAAGTTTGGTACATTCTGACTTTTGGGTGTGTTTTTTTTAAAGTTTGCCTGAAAATTCATAAGCCTTTTTGTGCACATTTCTCATAATACGTGCCTTTTTTCTTTGCATTTCTGCTGAACATACATATTTTTGGCAAGCAATTTTCCTGATATAATGCATTGTATTGTTATCTTCCCTAATATACACATTTTTGTATGCATATTTGGATTTCTGTTGCAAAATTCAAGAGAAGTGCAGATTTCGAAGGAGAACTGAGGTTTGGTTCACAGAGTGGTTCGAAAAGGTGACATTAGGTAAATTCCCATTCAAAAGTGAACTGAATGAATTTCTCCCCTATCCCTAGTTGAGATGGGTTGAGGGATCTCTGCTCTGAGGCAGTGGCGTGGGTGGATCCAAGCCCCTGCTCTACACAACACATACAGCAATACCAATCAGAGCAAGAAAATGGGGATCTTTTATCACCTGTTAGACACAGCATTGCTTAGTGTGTATTTTACCTACTTGGTCATTTTCAAAAAAGCATAGACTAATGTAAGATATATGTTTTGTAGTTCACTTTATATATGTGCACATATTTTATTAAACATTCCTCCCTTAAGGCATAACTGAAGTGGGAAGTGCCTTTCTCTGTGGATGTAGTATGAGTGCCGCCTAAATTCTTGGCTCCATATAAATGCTATTTTATTAACTACAATAATAGGATCACTTAATGAAATTGTTTCTTAATTATTTAGGAGATTAGGTGAATCTAGAGGAGATTGCATTCCCACCAGGCTAAACTTGATGAGAAGCTTTTCTTTTTATTTATTTTACATGTTTACTTGCAGTCTATCAACACAGATTACTTGAGTTCAGAATAATTATACCAATGGAAACACTGAGATCACAAAAGGCCTCTATCAAAAGAACTCATTTGGAAGACGGTGGCATGTGGCAAATCCCAACACATTTATATTTTTCTGTGTGTCAATCTAACATATGTGTAAACTCTATAGTCTAATCTTAAAGGATTGGGGCACAATCAATCAAGAACCTTTGTGGGATGGTTTATACATCACCATCTTTGTCTCTTATGTGTAATTCCATTACTGTTTTTCTTGATGTGTTTATATATATAAAAGCCAAGGAGTGACAGGTGGTTTCAGACCAAGTAGAGGATTGGTCGTGAGGGGGAGCTTAACCCTTTCCCACCTTGATATTGGCTCATTCAAAGTCACCCCACCAAGCTACTTTCCTTCCCAAGGGGAAAAAGGCGCAGAGACCCCGTATCTGTTTCCCCATAAGTGGGAAAGTATATTGAGGGTAGGGTGGCCACTTACGCATTGCCAAAAATGAGGGCATGGATTTGCATAAAATGTGCATATGCTAATTTAGATGTATAGCCACAAATTTGGAAATAATTACTATCATTTAAATAGAACTACAATAGATCTCACCATACTGAGGTAGTGTGACCAGGTGATCCACCTGTGAACCTGCTCATCTGCTGTCCGGGTGCTAACTGTGGATGGGCCAGGGGCGTTGCTGGGTTTTTAAAAGATCCGGGGCGCAGGCCCATAACACAAATTTGCATATACATCTAAGTGCACGTCTGATAGATATGTGTGTGCGTGTGCATGTGAGTATGTGTGGTGTGTTTGCATGTGTATATAGATTACATCCATGCATACATAAGAAGTGTGCACTGACCCCCACCCCACTTCAATTCAGACCCCGATTCAGCATTTTGGAAAACTTTCTGCTTCTGCTTGGGCCAATTTGTAGTTGGACCACTTCAGCTCAGCACCAAACCTGAGTCAAGGTTTGGAAAAATGAGTCTTTATGCTTCCTGTTGACTATCATGGGAAATTAGAAAAAAAAAACCTGTAGCTTTTTTCTCTTGATCAGAACTGGATGATAATTTCAGGCATAGTAGCCGGCATAGTAGCCCCTTAGAAGGGGATTACACCTGCCCAATGTCAGGAAAATAGGTGCAGGGTTCATATTTTGATTTTCTTTTAAAGGGAACTGCCAATAACACTTTAATTCCTTGGAAGAATTCAATAAAAAATTCAGGATTCATTGCCCCATCAGAGGAGATCATGTCTGCCAAATTTCAGAATGATAGTTTTTGTGCAAGGGTGGCCTTGACATTTTGGAGGTCTCCAAAAGAGGACATACTTATTTCCCTATGTTCCTTGAGGACCATTGTTCTGAAAATTACAGACAGCCTAGAGTTGCCCCTAAGTAAGAAACCAGCAAAGTTTCAGAAGGATAGGTGCAGCAGTTCATGTGGAAGGGGAGTTCTCCCATTTGGAGTAGGGAGTGATTTGCTTTCCCTTCCCTTCACCCCTTCCCCAATAGTTTGGGTAAATTTGTATGAAAATGCACAGGTCAATAGCAGTGTCCCCCAGGCAAGAAACCTGCAAAGTTTCTGAAGGATATACATGCATTCTAATTTAGAATTACTAGAATTTATTTACATTTCACTAATGTTAGCAGCAGGGGAACATGGGTGGGAAGGTGCTATTGCACCCATGTCCTGCTTGTGGGTTTCCTGTGGGCATCTGGTTGGCCACTGTGTGAACAGAATGCTGGACTAGATGGACTTTGGTCTGAAGCAGCACGGCTCTTCTTATGTTCTTAAATAGAGAGTGCCTCTGAGCGTGTGCAGAATGTTTTTCTTTCACCACTGAGCACTTACATTCTCCCCCTACCAATTCTATTCCCCTCCATGCAACCATCCCTCCTCATCCTACCATCCTCCAGGAACTCTTCATAAAAACAGATGTCTTGTCTTACACAACTCCTCTCTACCTCCTCCTTGAGCTTGCACTGTATCTTCCTCCGCATAACTTCATTTGTGCCGATGAGCCTGTTTTCAAAACTAGGGTTAAGTTATGGAAAAACTCTGAGCAGGTACTAAGTGCCTTTCCCTCACCACTAAAGCTAGAGTTCATGCAAAAAAATAAACACACCGAAACCCACTGACAAAACATGCATAGGACTGAGCTGAAAGGGTAGTCAGTTCATTAGACGGAATTGGGTAGGCACTATTAAGCTTGCAGTATCATGCTCACAACTCAGGACTTATTTCTGAGTAAACATGCAGAACATCCTCCCTGCAAAAGTAACTTGTGCTGGAATCCTGTGCACTTTCCTGAGGGTAAGTCTCATTAAACATAATGGGATGTCTGAGTAGGCATACATAGGGTTGCATAAATTAGCAATATTTATCTCCCCTCCACTTAAAAAACAAACCAAAAACTCCTGTGTTTTTTTTTTTTTTTAATTAAAGCTTTCTGTTCATAGGGACATAGGAAGCTGCCTTGTGCTGAGTCAGGCCCCAGGTCCATCTAGCCCAGTATTGTCAACATTGACTGGCAGCAGCAGCTCTCTGAAGTTTCAGGCAGGATTCTTTCGTAGCCCTACCTGGAAATGCTGGGAATTGAACCTGGAAGCTTCTGCATGCCAAACATGTGCTCTGCCACTGAGCTACAGCCCTTCCTATTGCTGGATAATGGCAACTGACAAACAAAACAGGCCTAGATCTGTTTCTCTGCAACCAGGCAAACCCACTCTTCTCAAAGACTCCTTCTCAAAGAGAAGGAGAAAAACCAACCCTCTTGTCTGTTTGTGTAAAGTCAAATACAGTTCAGAGCTTCTCTTGCCCGCCGAAGAGAATTCTCTTTAAGAATTCCCCAAGGTATGCTCTGGGTGGAATAAAGAAGAGAAAGAATATAGGGGAGGGAAGGGAAGGGAAGGGAAGGGAAGGGAAGAAGAATGGTAATTTGGAAATGTGGGGAGGGGGTGAAATAGAGAGAATTCCCTAAGCCAAGTGGCTCCTTTCAGGGACGTAGTACTTCAGAGGAATTTAGGAGGCTGTGCTGTGCAGGGTTTGCAAGGATTGCAGTACTTAAATTAACTTTATGAGGTGAGGTGGCTGAGGGCTTTTTCTAGCTTTTTTAAAACTGTAGAACTTATTTAAAAGCCCCAGCAGTTTCTCGATCAGGACGCCGCATAGTCCTCCTAACCCTCCCTTTGGGATTATTTGAGTCCTACAGCTATTTAGGAGAAATTAAAGTGGAGGGGGAGAAAGAAGTTTGTGGAGGCTGATTGGGTCCTTCGCTGTACTGAAGTGTCAAGGGCTCCTTGGAGGCCTCTCTCAGTCTAAACCAGTAGCCAAGTCCAGACACAGACAAAGGGATTCCTTTCAAAGCTTTATTCTTCTTTTACAACTTAACAACTCTACAGTTTGCAAGTAGATCTGAGCAGCACAGTACCTATGCCCTAAGTTGGAATAGTTGGTCCCCATTAAAAATGCATTTGGATTTCTTCACAGTATGCTTGTTACATGTGATCTCTGTTCGTATGGGAGAGATCACACGATTTATTAAAACATCGTATTTTGCAGCTGCGTTACAGAAAGCAGCAGCCTAGAAGTGTTTTAGCCTCTTAAGGAAATGCCCTATGGTTCTATTGTTAAAGCTGGCAGTCAGGTTGTTGTGTGGTTTTGTGTAGGTCCAAAGAATGGATTTTTACTTCTTCTGGTATTCACTGAACATAGTTGCATGAACCTGAGCTGAGAGACCCATTCACAAGGCCTGTGGCCGCTATGGCTTTTATTCAGCCTGTGCTAACTTTCCCTTGCATTCCCATGGGCTGGCCACGTAAGCCCACCGGGTGCTGAGCTGTGCTCATATCAGATTTTTGCACGCCATCATTTTTGCAAAGCTATGAGGACAACAGCCTATGAAAAGCTGAAACAGGCTTAACCAGGCACGTGTGAGTGGCAGCAAGCAACATTCACGCAACTGGTTTGCTCTGTGTGACAATAGGGAGGGCAGCTTGCAGTCCTCCAGATGTTTTGGCCTACAGCTCTTAAGATCCCTCACCATTGGCTATGCTGGCTAGGTGTGATGAGAATTGTAGGCCAAAACATCTGGAGGGCCACAAGTTGCCCAACCCAATCTACAATATAACATCACACTGTGTTAGTTTGTTGATAAGGAAAGGGCCGTAGCTCTGAGGACAGGGCGCATACTTTGCTTGCAGAAGGTCCCAGGTTCAATCCCTGGCATCTCCAGGTCGGCCTGGAGACCCTGGAGAGCCATTGCTGCTGGCCATCTAGCCATCTACTGGGCTAGATGGACTAATGGTCTGGCTCAGTATAGGACACCTTCCTATATCCCTGTGGTATTGGATCACTTCTCTATAGGCAGCTGCATTCAATAGGTAGTGTCTCACCTTGCCATCGTTTGTAGAGTAGCATGTAGTCATCTTCGGATGTGTTTTTTGGAGCAAATGAAGATGAGGAGGATCATCTCTGTTCATTCACTTGTTCTTTCTTGAAAGCACAAAAATCACATCGTGCTGAGATTTCAACTATTTGCCAGGAAGCAACATTTGGTTCCCACAAGCGTAAGAAGGCAGATTGGGACCTGCAGAACTAGGTGTTTTGCTTCTTAATTTCCAGCTCTGCCATTCCTGTAGCAATATTATGATTTATTGTTTCATCTGCAGGGAAAAGAATGAATTTGTGGTTCCTTCATTTTAATCCTGGCAAAGCCTGTCCGTTAGCTTGAAGGTTCACCACTTAACTCTTTGGTGCCTTTTCTTTTAAGTCCCAGGCTGTATTTGCAAGGAACCACTTCTCACTGGCAGATATATGTATCCTGATTTTTGTGTCCAAAAATTGATAATAAATTAGGCTCACAAAAATAAATTCAGATCACAAAATAAAAAATCTTGGCTGTGAAATAATTGTCTGCAGAACAAGTTGCAGAAGTCACCCCAAAGATTTACCCAGAATCCTCCTCCCCAAAATATTGCCATTGACAATTGGTTCTGTGTAAAATAAGTTTTCTATAATGTATGTACTCCACAAAAGGCTCCACGGGTGTTGTGTGTGGGGGGGTGTTATGTAAACTGTGTTTTAAGCTGAAGTTGTGTTTTCAATGAGTAAATATTGTCCGAACAAGGGACAAAGGGTTAAGAACGTAAGGAGAGCCATGCTGGGTCAGACCAAGGGTCCATCTGGTCCAGCATTCTGTTCACACAGTAGCCAGCCAGCTGCTGACCAGGAACCCACAAGCAGGGCATGAGCGCAACAGCACCCTCCCACCCATCTTCCCCAGCAACTGGTGCACATAGGCTCACTGCCTCTGGTACTGGAGGTAGCACATAGCCATCAAGACTAGTAGCCATGGACAGCCTTTTCCTCCAGGAATTTGTCCAACCCCCTTTTAAAGCCATCCAAATTGGTGTCCATGACTACATCCTGTGGTAGCAAGTTCCATAGTTTAACTATGTGCTGTGTGAAGAAGTACTTCCTTCTATCCATCCTTAATCTCCCACCAGTCAGGTTCATAAGATGACTCCGGGTTCTAGTATTCCGAAAGAGGGAGAAAAATGTCTCCCTATCCACATTCTCCACACCATGCATAATTTTGTAGACCTCTATCATGGCTCCCCTTACCCTCCTTTTTTCCAAGCTAAACAATCCCAGCTGTTGTAACCTTCTCTCATAGGAGTTCTTATCCAACATCATGCAAAAAGACTTCTGCTTGCACAATGGGACTTCCCCTTCCTCTCCTCTCCCTGCACCCCACCCCCTAAATCTGCTCCTGAAAGTCCTCCAACCCTCTGGAGCAGATTTTAGACATGTGTGAGGACTGCAGGGAGAAGGTGGAATTAGTTCTGCTAACAGTGTCTGTTCCATTGGTGGATAGACATTGCTGGATTTCACCCAAAGAAATGCTAGCATCAGGGTCAGAGTTATTGAACCTCAGGCCTGTGGGACAAATCTGGACTATCTAGACCCCTAATCCAGCCCTTTGGGGTTCCCCAGTTGGTCATGGCCTGAGCCCACTCCTTTGCCCTTTCCCTTGACTACCAATAGTTTCCTGGCTTTTGCGTATTTTTCCTTTCTAAATGGTTGAAATGCCTCGCCTAAGGCTTAGTGATGTTATTGGTAGTAGGAACTTTAAGCTGGTATTTTTTGCCCTGCCCCTTTTGCCTTCAACCACACCCACAACTAGAACGCAGCCCCCGAGAGCTTCTCCAAAACTGAATTCAGACTTCTGGTTGAAAGCGGTTGATTGCCTCTGATCTAGATGGTGAAAGAAGAAAGTTGTGAGCAATAACATAAAGGCCATGGATTCCTTCAAAGCAATTTGTTGACCTCATGACCTCATTCTCACTGACACCAGTGAGATAAATCACTTAAAGGGGATTTCCTTATTAATGAGGAAAAAACCTTTACATTTCATGGCACTGTTGGCTCAGACAAATGCCTTTTTGTTGTTATAAAGATACAGACTTTCCTCATCATCCCCCCGTCCCAGCAAATGTGAGCACATTTTATAAGCTTCCAGCCTTGAACAACAGTCGCAATTAGTGATGTTTCGGAAGTCCAAATGCAACTGGCTTCTGCAATTTATTCCATAACAATTTCCCAAGATTAGCACTGAATATGGCCTTGAAGGTGTAACGCACAGAGAAGCGACATTACATTCCAGCTGCAGTAGATTTTTAGCATTAAAAAACCGCACATAAATTCAAGAATCCTGAAAGCAGTTTTGGTTTCTGCATTTTGACAATATGAATGCTGGCCATTTGTGTTCGAAGGGATTTTTACTTTTGAACTAGCATTTTTAATCCACATTCAGATTTCATGTAGAAAATTCAGTTTGTCATTAATATCGGAGATCTAGGACCCCTTCCCCCAAATTTCTGCCAATGAATTTCTGAACTGTGCTGTTTCAGATTTGGGGTATTTCTTAAATTTTAGAGAAATGTTGACTTTGTAGACCTTCATATTTTATGGATAAATTCTACTGGGAAGAATCCTGGGTGTGCTACCTCTGCTGCTATTGATGTTGCACTGGCAGAAACCAACACTTGAAAAATGTCAGTAAAGCTTGCTAGTGCAATGAATTTCCTGGGAACCCCCCTCACACCAGGCACCGCTGTTGACATTGTACAGCTGTAAGCTTCTGCTAGCACAGCATTAATAGGACTAGTGGTAGCACACCACTTGATTTTTCCCTCTACCTTAATTTCCATGCAAAACTGTATCAAAGTCAAAGGAAGTACAGGACATCAACTCTTACAAGATGCACAGTAGAATGTTTAGGACTCTAATGGGATCAGCACTGAGGATATTAATAGGAGTCCCACTAGAAATGCAAGAATTCTCAGTTTGATCTTTGAAATGTGAACACTTGGATGTTCTTTAGAGTAAAAGAGTATTTCCATTCTCCTGCCTACCTAATCCGGCTGTGGTGTCCTTTAACTGTCAAATTCTATACAATGCAATTCTATGCAGCTTGGTTATTACGATGTAATTCAGGGACTACAAAGTCTGACTTTGTTCCATTCTGATGAGGCTGGTTGTGCATTGCAGATGAGTATATTTCCTTTAATGTAACAATCCTATGGATGTGCCTCTGTCAGGGTGGGCAAATTGTGGTCCTCCAGATGTTTTGACCTAGAACTCCCATCAGCCCTAGCCAGAATAGCCAATAGTGAGGGGTGAGGGGATCTATAGAGCCACAAGTTGCCCATCCCTGGCCTATGTGGCAGTGAAACAAGTAGGGTCAGTTCAACACAAGAGCTCATGAATGAGGCTACACATGGCCTCCTAGTGGATGTAGCAGCAGCATGGTGGATGTCCGACAGCTGCTATAGCCACCCATGTAGTCACCTTTCAGCCTCCAGTAAGTTTTGCCACCTACTTCCTTGCTGAAAGTTTCTGAAACACCCTTGTTTTCCTTCAAGCTGTGGATGGGAAAAAGAAGTCACTGCCCACCCCAGATCAGCTGAAATCAACTGCCCGGTGGGAAGGGGGAAGGAGCGAGGGAGACAGGACCACCCAATATCAGGGCCTGCTCCAGTTGGATTGCCCCTCCCAGGGCCAAATATCAACTGCCCTGCAGAAAGGAACATCAGATGCTGGCACCTGTTCAAATGGAGCCGGTTGTGTTGTTCAATTTTGGTTTGGGGGCATGTGGTTCTTGCTGTATCTGTTTACCTTATAAATATTGTAAGCCACTTTGAGGATTCTAGTCACTTTGAGGACCTGATGCAGCACTTCTCCCAACCTGAACCTACCTGGACGCTATGATCAGCATCAGAGGCCTTCCTACAAGTGCCTCCTACAAGAGAGGCTTGGAAGGCAGCAATGAGGGAGAGGGCCTTCTCAGTGTTGCCCCCCTCCCGATTATGAAATACTCTCCCCGCTGAGGTCTACCTGGCACCAACACTATCATCTTTTTGGTGCCAAGGTAAGACTGTCCAGGCATTTGATGGCATATGATGGGGCATTTATGTCCGTTGGTTCTATCAGGTCTAGACTGTCTAGTACCTTATTGTAAATGTTTTAGCTGTTTAAATTGTTTTAAATTTTCTATGTTAGAGATTTTATATTAGGTTTTTATTATCTTGAATTGTGATGGGTATTTTTGTGAACCACCCAGAGAGCTTCAGCTACTGGGTGGTATAGAAATGAAATAAATAATAAGTCAAAAAGTGGGATATAAGTCTACTAAATGAATGAATGAACTGCCAGTGATTGGGAAGGTCAGCATTATAATGCCCAAATGCCATTTGTTGGCATAGCTTGAGTGATGGTTACTTGCATAACCCACCTCAAGAGTTCGTGGCCAAGATGAAATCTGGTAAGGGCTTCTTGGTTCACAATACACAGTTTTAGGCAGTATGCTACAGCAGCTCTGATTGATGTGACCTATTGCCATTCCTTTAGAATCAATCAGATGAATTTCTTTCAGTTGCTGTAAGTATATGCTTTTAAAAAACTACTAATATAAGGCAGACATTTGCTGAATACAAACTACAAAGCTAAAGTTACAGCACCCCTGTTGAGATTGAGACCAATGTTTGTCATGCTAAGAAGCTGAGCCATCTGCTAATCAGGCATAAGATGGGTGTGGGGTCTTAGAAACGGTGACCACTGCTTCCTCTTGAAATTAAAACTCCTCTATGTTACAGCTGTTGCAGGATTTGAAGGCAGACACTTGCTATTCAGCCCAAATGATAAGGTGCAAGAAAAAAAAATCTACTCCTATCTCCCTGGCTATTCTTTGGCATCAGCTGTTCAGGAGACTTTGCAAAGAGGTCCACCTATGCAAGCCCCCTCTCCACCCATTCATTACCATGACAGGAAGGAAAGGATTGGCTGGTTACAATAGCTTTCCTATGTGTGAAATAAGGCAGCATTCAGATGCTTTCTCAATAAGGTCAATTTCATTGATAAAACTGAAGGCAAAATATAATCTCAATGCATCTCAAACCTCCAATAGAGTAAGTGCAAGTTGAGGGTTGTGGATACTGCAGGAGCTAAATCGCGACTAGGAAATCTGTGCTTTGTTTTATAAAATGTTACTGATTGTCCTAGGATTATGTAATCAGCTATGCGAATATTAAACCCAGTGGCTGACCTGCAAACACTTAAGTATTGCAGAGACAGTGTGGTGTAGAGGTGAGAGTGTTGGGCTGGGAGATCCAGGTTCTGGTCCCCACTCAGCCATGGAAGCTCACTGGGTGATTCGGGCCAGTCACAGACTCTCAGCCCAACCTTCCTCACAGGGCTGTTGTTGTGAGGATAAAATGGAGAGGAGGAGGAGGAGGACATAAGCCGCCTTGGGTTTCTTGCAAGAGGAAAAAAGATGGGATATAAATGCAATAAATAAATAAATATTTCTATTCATTCCAAGCAAACAAGGCACCTAGCAGCACAACCCTATGCGTGCATACCCTGGAGTAAGCCCCACTGTCTTCCTATACCCACTATACCAGGTAAGTGTACATAGCTTATTTAATTTTTTCTTAGATATTCTGCTTGTTTGGAATAAATAAACACTTCTATATTTGGACAGCACTTGACATGTTGGTTTTTGACATGATGAAGGTTTTGTCCCCTCATCCATGTGGGGTGAAATAGTCCAAATCAGTTATTGCTGTGGTTGTTTTTAGCAGAAAGTTTGGAAAGCCTCTTTCTGTTGCACATATTGAGATTGTACAGCACTGGAAGATACCTGGCCCATGTCAGCTGGTACAAAACTGGTACAATTGAATATGGCACCTAGGTCTCCTAGAAAAATTGACCCATCAGATTCAGCTCTCTAGAGGTGCCTTCCCCCAACCTAGTGTTCTCCAGATGTTTTGGATTACATCTCCCAGGATTCCTGACCATTGGCCATGCTGGCTGGGGCTGATGGGAGCTGAAGTCTAAACCATCTGGAGGGCACCCGGTTGGGGAACGCTCCTCCAGAGGCTTGGTCAAACCTGGTACCTTCCATGCTGTCTGGTAACCCTTCAGATCATACATTAATCATGAGCTATCTCTTCCTAAGCCCCCTTTAGCCCCCCAATCTTTGGTTAAATATATTTTATGTGCTTATTACACCATATTGTTTAACTTAGATGATAATCTTAATTTCCTTCTGTCATACTATGTGTTGTATCCAATGTGCTGTACCCAATCTTAGTCTCACCTAAGTCCCATTCATTTCGATGGGCCTAGTCTAAGTAGGACTAACACTGGATGCAGCCCCTTATATTTTTGTTTCAAAACTGGATGTGGTCTCTTCGTTAATTTATGTTGATTTGTGTATCCATTTTACCTTTCTATCCTGTGGATAAACTCAGTAAAAATAATTATGGTGTTAACACATCCAGACATTCCAGGATGAAATTGGTTATTTCTTTCCCATTTGGATTCAGGCCTGGTTTGGCGATTGAGAGTTCTTTGGTTGCTTCAGTGGATGACCTTTGCTGGGAACTGGGCCAGCTTCTGTTGTTTCTGCTGGAACTCTCAGCAGCTTTCAGTAACATTAAGCAAGGTTTCCTTCTGGAGTGTCTGCCTGGGGCGGCAATTGGGGGCACCACTTTGCTGTAGATTTCAGCCTATCAGACTTGCAGAAGGGGGTGCTGGGGGATGCCTGCTCAATCCCTTGGCCGCTGGACTATAAGCTTCAGGTGAACTGCTAAGACCTTTTTATTTCAACACACTTTTAGTGTGGGTTAAAGTTCTGTCTCCTTTGGTTTTAATGAATGAAATAGATCTTTATTGTAATTTAAGCGCTTTGTGTTGTAAGTTTTTTCTGGTAAACTGCTTTGAGTTTATTTTAGAAAGAAAGGCAGGATATAAAGTTTTAAATAAGAATATAACAATTTTAAATAAGGGGGTTAGACTCGATGGCCCTTCCAACCCTACTATTCTATGATTCTATGAGATAAATAAACATCCTTGTTGGCTGCATTATATGGGCAAATTGCTGTATCAGAAGGCGAAAACGTACTCTATCAATTGATTTATCAGATGTCAGACTTAATAAATTAGGAAATAAATAAAGCTGAAAACCCTGAGGAGGGCTCGGATAGATGTTCCTTAATCTAAACATGTGATGTGTTTCTGTCATTGCTGTACTGTAAACATATAGAAGGAAAGAAGGAAGGAAGGCATCATAGTGTAATGCCAGGTGCAACCTGGTGGTGAAAACCTGGTGGTGAATTGCCCAGCACCCCAGTTCCTGGGGTGGTTCTATAACCTGTGCTGGCTTCCTCCAGGCAATCATTTTTTTTCTCAACCTCTTCTTCCCAGCATTACCTGTTTCATACATACATAGGCACATTCCCTATTTCCTATGAGTAGATCCACACCATCCTCATGGGCAACATGTGGATAAATACTGTCATCCTCATGCGTCTAAGTTACAGATTTATATGTGCCTACCTAATCAAAGGCTCTAGGCCCCCAACTCTGAACTAGAAACTAACATGGCACCAAAATGCCGTGTAATCCAGAGGAATATCAATGTCTACCTCCCACTTTACTGCCCCGGCGGCGGATGATAGGTAGCCACATCTAGCACTCTTGGTGCAATGTGCTGCATCCATATCTTAGGCTCTAACCTTGATTTGTTGGACTCCCAATTTAAATGGCTACTGTTTTTATTGTAATGTTTGCTATATTTAATTTTCATTGTGTTCCACTGTATTCATCCCAGTTTAATGGTGTAAGTTGCTTTGTGAAGACTTTTTGCTTTGAAAAGCTGGGTATGAGTATCTGAATTAAATAAAACAAAACAAATGAAACAAAATGAAATGAAATAACCAGTCAACCTTGTTGATAACCAGAGCTCTGTTTGTCACATGTGTGAAATGGTTTGGTATATTTGTGCTTAGGCCAAATTACTTAACAAAAAGGTGGGGGAAAGCTATATATATATATATATATATATATATATATGGTAAAGGTGTCCCCAACCAGTCGTGTCCGACTCTAGGGTGCGGTGCTCATCCCCGTTTCTAAGCCCAAGAGCCAGCGCTGTCCGAAGACGCTTCCATGGTCATGTGGCCGGCATGACTGAACACCGAGGTGCACGGAACGCTGTTACCTTTCCTGCTGAGGCGGTACCTATTTATCTGCTTGCAATTTCTTGCTTTCAAACTGCTAGGTTGGCAGGAGCTGGGACTGAAGACGGGAGCTCACTCTGTCACATGGCACTCGGGTCTCGAACTGCTGTCCTGCCGACCTTCCGGTCTGCAGTTCAGCGTCTTAACCACTAAGCCACCGCGGCCCCACATATATATATACACACACACACACACACACCCTTCTTGAAAGGATGCAGATTTTCACTTTTGTTCTTCCTTGAATCTTTTATTTAATGAGCAGCTGTGCCAAAATGGAAAGTGTGATTTCACAGGAAAATCCAGCTTTCCTCTTCTGAATAATTCACATGTCATGCTATTTGATGTCATTAGGCAGTGCTGTGAGAAAGGCATGTCATATATAAGATTTCCCATGCGGCAGACATTTTTCATTTTCTCAGTTTTCACCAGAATCATCAAGAGGATTCACCCTGCTGATGCCCATAACACTGCATTAAGCCTTGGAACTAATACATAGTTTACAAAGTTTACATTACAGAGGGATTTGGGTATGTGCAATAAAGCTTGGTTCCATTTGTCCAATTTATTGAGAAGTTACATTATATTAAAAGATCTGTCCAGCACATCAGCAAGTGAGCCAAGGAGTGGTATTTCATGTTCATTTCATAGGAGGAGCCCTAACTCATTGGTAGAGTCCATGTTTTGCATGCAGAAGGACTCTGTTCAATCCCTGCCAGATAAAAAAGAATTAGGTAGCTGGGATGGGAATGGGACCCCTGCCTGCAACTGTGGACACCTGCTGCCAGTTAATATGAGGAAGGATGGACCAGTCCTCTGACTCAGAATAAGGCAGGTTCATACATTTATCACCAATAACTATGGATGGATGAATCAGTCAGTTTCGGTTTTGCTCAGTTCCTTATTTTTCCAATCACATTCATTGGACAGTATCCAATACTGTCATTCCATTAGCACAAATGACGTTGTGCTAGCGGAAGCTAGGTTCCAAACTATGCACGAGAGGACAATCTAACTAAAGTTACACTTGCACAAGCAGCTCTGGATTACACTTGCACAGCCTGTTGCGCAACCAGCTATGCAACTGGTTGCATAAGTGAAATGCACAAGTGTAATGCACAAGCATTTGAACAACGGAAAGATTCAGTGGAACACTGCTAGCAATGTTTGAGCGTCTGGAATGACACCAGCAGATACTGCCCATTTTATCAGGTTTCCACATCAGTGTGCAATTTAAAAAAAAAGTCTGGATGGAAATTTGTAGATATTTTCAAGTGCATTTCTCCTGATGTACACATTTTATGCACTTTTTCCTAATATACCCATTTTGCAAGCCAATGTCCCTAATATGAAACTCCCTCCCACTAGAAATTAGAAAGGCACCAACCCTTCTGGGGGTTTTGTGCCTACTGAAAACATACTTTTTCCAACAAGCATTCCTAGGAAGCTAACATTATCTTCTTCTAAATGGTTTTAATACTGTGTTTTATACTGTATTTTTAAGGATTTATTATTTTCTAAACCATCCAGAGAGCTTTGGCTATTAGGTGGTTGTTGTTTATTCGTTCAGTCGCTTCCGACTCTTTGTGACTTCATGGACTAGCCCACACCAGAGCTTCCTGTTGGCCATCAACACCCCCAGCTCCCCCAAGGTCGAGTCTGTCACCTCCAGAATATCATCCATCTTGCCCTTGGTCGGCCCCTCTTCCTTTTGCCTTCCACTTTCCCTAGCATCAGCATCTTCTCCAGGTTATCCTGTCTTCTCATTATGTGGCCAAAGTACTTCAGTTTTGCCTTTAATATCCTTCCCTCAAGTGAGCAGTCTGGCTTTATTTCCTGGAGTAAGGACCGGTTTGATCTTCTTGAAGTCCAAGGCACTCTCAGAATTTTCCTCCAACACCACAGTTCAAAAGCATCTATCTTCCTTCGCTCAGCCTTCCTTATGGTCCAGCTCTTGCAGCCATAGGTTACTACGGGGAATACCATTGCTTAACTATGCGGACCTTTGTTGTCAGTGTGATGCCTCTGTTTCATCATCTTCTGTATGCAGTAATAATATACAATTACATATACAAATATACAACAATATACAATAATGATCTTGTACTGTATTTTTGTACATCACTTAGAAATTTCTTTTAATGTAAGTGATTCATAAATATTGTTAAATTAAATAAATAAACAAATAAAGCATTTTTGTCCATTTTATGTGTTCTTGCCCCTAATACATACATTTTTTGTATGCATTTTTAAATTGGGGAATTGAATTGCAAAATTCAGAAAAGTGTGAATATCGAAGTATAACTATGTTTTGGTTCATGTACTGGTTCAGGAAGTGCAAATTAGCTAAGTTTGCATTATAGTGCAAACAGAACAAATTTCTCCCCCTTTCCTAGCAAGAACACATAGCCTTCATCTAGAAAAACAAACAGCTAAGTACATTTCTGCCTCCATCTCAGTTAGACAAGAACAATCCCTACACTATTGTTCTATGTCCCTATTCCTCTCTGTAAGTCCATATACACACAAATCCTGAAAGAAGGTTTATCAGTGTTTCTGTCGCATTGTTTAAAAAACCCAATCCCATTAATATAATAGCTAACTTTGCTTACTAACCGGATGACATAACTTGCTGCTATAAAGTGAGGTGATAACTCCCACGTTGATATATGCAACTGACTGAAGTGTGGTTTCTCAAGCTGGAAGGTGGACCAAGTGTGAGAAGTGTTGGATGGATTATATGTCAAATCAGCCTTTTGGAAACCCTCTGTAGAATAATGTTGTAGCATGATGTCTAGCCAGTAGTATCTCCTATTAATTTAGTGGTCCTAGATTATACCAGGGAGTTTTAAGTTTGCCCTTAACCTGGCAACAGTTGTCTATGCTCTGATAACCTCCTGACTGGATTATTGGAATGCTCTCTACATGTTCATGAGCTGCAGCTGGTGCAGAACGCCACTGCCCACATGAGAAACGTGAGCATATTACACCAGCTTTGAAATCTGCAGTGGCTGCCAGTGGCTACTGGGTCAAATTCACAGTGTTACTACTCGTGTACAAAGCCCTGAATGGCTCAGGACCCAGTGAAAGACTGCTTTTTCCCACTCCTCTCCCTTGAAATACTGCTTTTCCCTGAGATTTAAGGTTGGCTTGGGAGGCTTTGCTTGTTGTGCCTTTGAGGAATGTGGACCATGGGCCTATGTGGTACAGCCTTCTCAGTAGAGGCGCCCCAAGTATGGAACTCCCTTTTGGTAGAGATTTAGCTGTCCCCCACACTGTTGTCATTCAGGCGCCAGCTAAAGAAGTGTTTATTTGTACAAGATTTGGGGGTATAAACAAGTGGTTTTTTCCTGTTTCCTGGTGCTGTAGTGATGTTTTTTATTGTATTTCATTGTGTATTTGTGTCGGGGTTGGATCTGAGCCCATAGAGTCCCAAAGCTGCTCTGATTCTGAGGAATCCGTGGGAGAGGAACCCGCTCGCTTTTCAGAGGCGCAGCTGGAGGGAGAGCCCCCCCCCCCGCTCACATTCCTGGGAGCCATGCAAACTCCGACTACAGAAAAAGTAAAGGGGAAACAGAAACAGAAATGGGTGGAGCCGTAGTAGCAGATCCTCCCTTATCTCCCAAAGTAAAACTTAACCCTGTGCAAACATTCTATACCTAAATGTAAACGCAGTGCTGGTGGTGTATGTGGGTTCATACCCACTGGCCCTGACCCTCACCAGACTTGCCCTCCAACCATTCAAGGTCCTGTCTACAGAGAACTATACATACACACCTCAGTACATGTAAGCTCTGAATGTACAATCCATTACCTGGGCCTACATGCCAAGGCCCCTGTGCAGACTTGAATACGTGGAGGTCAGGAGAGGTGAAGAGGCAGGGGCAGCAGACATGATCCAATATGTACATCTGCAGACACACATTTTAACTTGGCTTTTAAAACTCTTGTGGTGGTTATTAGCACTATGCCAAATGTTTCGATCTGTTACTTTTCAACTATTCATTGGGGGGAGGGGCAAAAAGTAATCACACCCAAATATTTGTGGGAAGGAGTGAGAATTTCAGAGAAATTTCTGAGGGTGCAGGGCTTCAGGGCTTCCCTTGCTGTACGGAGGTGGCCGAGGGGAGAGGGGGTGCTCTGTCTTTTACTATCCCCCTCCCCCCATTCTGTCCTTGCTGCCCCTGTGGTTGCTTCAGCTTCTTGGAAAGCTCCCTGGAGGACTTAGCCAGGACTTCCTCCCTTGGGGCTTCCCTGTGCTGCTGCCTGCAGAGTGCTGAAAGCTGAAAGAGGCATTTCTGGTTTTGCATTGTTGTTATGAAAAGTCCTTTTAACAACAAGAAGAAAAATATCAATAACTCCTCTCTCAGCTTTCGGGCACTTAGCAGGCGGCCCTGCTGGAAAGCCCCAAGGGCGGAACTCCTGCCGAAGTTCTCTAGGAGGCTTTCAAAGAAGCTCAAGCAGCCACAGAGGCTGCAAGGACAGAATGGGGGGAAATGGTAAAAGAAAGAGCACACACACACACAGCCCTCGGCCACCTCCTTACAGTAAGGTAAGCACTGAAGCCCTGCGGCCTGAGACATTTCTCCGAAATTCTCAACAACTCAATGAAAGAGGCAGAAAAGTGACTGCCTCTTTCGCGGAGAAACAAAGAGGCTGCAAAAAGGCAGGTGGGGTTTCAGCACTGCACTAGTTCTTACAGCTTTATAGGTTGGTTTTAATGTTTATTAAAAAAAACTAAAATCATGGCATCTGGCCCCATCACTTCCTGGCATATAGAAGGGGAAGAAATGGAAGTAGTGACAGATTTTATTTTCTTGGGCTCCAAGATCACTGCAGACGGTGACTGTAGCCATGAAATTAAAAGACGCTTGCTCCTTGGGAGGAAAGCTATGGCAAAGCTAGACAGCATAGTAAGAAGCAGAGACATCACCTTGCCGACAAAGGTCCGCATAATCAAAGCTATGGTTTTCCCAGTAGCAACATATGGCTGTGAGAGCTGGACTATAAGGAAGGCTGAGCGCCGAAGAACTGATGCTTTCGAACTGTGGTGCTGGAGAAGACTCTTACGAGTCCCCTGGACTGCAAGGAGGTCAAATCAGTCCATCCTAAAGGAAATCAACCCTGACTGCTGATTGGAAGGACAGATACTGAAGCTGAAGCTCAAATATTTTGGCCACCTAATGCGAAGAGAAAACTCCCTGGAAAAGACCCTGATGCTGGGAAAGATTGAAGGCAAAAGGAGAAGGGGACAGCAGAGGATGAGATGGCTAGATAGCATCACCGATGCAAGAAATATGGACTTGAGCACACTCCGGGAGAGAGCGCAGGACAGGAAGGCCTGGCGTGCTATGGTCCATGGGGTCACGAAGAGTCGGACACGACTGAACGACTGAACAACAACAAAATGTTTTTGTTTGATTATAGTCTCTATTTTCTGAATATTTTGTAAACTGCAGTGGCTGGTTTCAAAAAGGCAGTATAGAAATGCAATCAATCAATCAGTCAATCAAGGAATAGAATAGAATAGAATAGAATAGAATAGAATAGAATAGAATAGAATAGAATAATCTGCACAGGACTAGTGGCGTACCCAACTCAGATAGGAACAATGGTGACAACGGCAGCTACACAATTCATGGGAAGAATTCAGAGTTAAGAGTTTTTGCCCTTCCAACTAAGTGGAGATGGGGAATTTAACTGGTAATTACATGCTTCAGGTAATAATTCATATTACAAATTGTTGTCATTATTACAAAGAATGCATTTGTTTTTAAAATCAGTTTAGTTTTAGTAGTTGCTTAAATATTGCTATGGGCTATACAAAGAATGGAACAGATCAGTTCTCTGCAAGAATCGTTTAATAGATGAAACACAAAAGGAAGAAAGGATGGGAAGAGAAGGGGGAAAAGAAAATCAAGGTACTAATAGTTGCATAATGAAATTACATGAAGACAACTCAAATTATTATACACAAACAAACAAAACAGATGCACAAATATAAGATGGAGGATGAATGGCTAAGAAGCAGGTTGTCTAAGAAAGACTTGGAAGCTGAAGTGCGTAAACAGCAAATTGAACAGGGGTTTGCAGCAAAAAAGGCTAACCCTACTGTTAGTTGTGCATTGTATCCAAGTTCCAGGAATAGTACTACTCTATTAAAGTACAGAATAGTATTAATTCCCAAGTTATATGTTTCATGCTGTGCACTACAGTTAAATTAATGTTGAAAGTCTGGAGTGGAAGCCTACAGACGATTGCTATGGAGAAGATAAACAATATAGAATGCAGAAAACTAAAGAAACTGGATAAGTTTGGCATAGAGAAAGCAAGGGCGGGGATTTGCATTTTCTCCATACAGTTTCCAAAAAGGAAAAAGAGCATAAGGAAGAAGAGGGAGAACTATTGTCTGGCATGCCCATTAAGGATAGGATGAAAAGCAATGGATTTAAATTACAGGAAGGTCGTTTTAGATTACATATTAAGGGGAGAGGGGGATCTGTTGCAGCTATTTAGTAATCACAGAAGTTACTTAAGAAAATGATTGCATTTTGTTTTCCTTGATAATTGTCTAGATGTTTTTAAACCTCCTTCTTGTAATGTAAGCCAACTGTGGGGAAGATTGGTTGACTCCAGAAAAACTAGTTTGTGGGAGTAGAAACTAGTTTGGGGTGGCCAAGACCAGTATTAGGAGAGCAAGGATTTTGCAATACACATAAAACACAAATATTCTGTTACTGATTGCTGGGGGAGTGGGAAGAATTTGGGGAAGCGCCCACTACTCCTTGGAGTTAGCCCTTAATGAAGACCACCAACACTGTATCTTCTTGGGCTGTGGGGAATTGGGAGCCCAATACTGTTTCTTGCTTCATCCCCAGCAGTGTTGTAGGGGAGGATCAAAGCACTGGATCAACTCACAGGAGTGAAGCACTGGGACATTTTGATTAACAGGGACAATGGCATCGTCCGCCACCTCCCTCAGACTTCCCTACTTCCTCTGAGCTTCGCTGCAATCCCCACAGTAGCTGGGGGTTGGAATGGATTTTCCCAGCAACAAGCTATTGTTGTGAGTTATCCCATGCTCCCATATATAACGCACGCAGACATGCGTATAGAGATGGATCAACACATCCATCTGCATTTTAGGACTCCTCTTGCAGGGCGTGGCTATGGGGACTATCATGATGAGCGCCTGCAGGTCAAAATTTCCCACCACACCACTGATCCCCAGCCCTTCGGAGCTGATGTGAGTGGAAGGGAGCTGAACTCACTGAGTGAGCACAGCTGCTCCATTGGTAAAGTCCCATTCACGTCTGTTGCTGGGCAGAAGATGACTTAGCATGATTTGTCAGAAAGAAAGAGCGCACAAGCATGCATGCATGCAGGGGGCTGCCAATGTGGGCATGGTAAAAAAAAAAAACCTGGCTGCGACCAAATGCACTTTTCTGTGCCTTCATTGTATCCAGCCATTGGCAAAGCAGCTTGAAACCGAAGGCTCATGCTCCCCAAAGCCCTTGTTCATTCATCAGTCAGCCAAGAGCTGTGGCGCCAAGGGCTGTGAGGCTGAGGAAGCAATCCTGCTCAAACATTGCTTTGCAACCGGGGCCAGCTGGCAGGAGTTGCAAGCACCAATGTCACCGCACTCGCCAAAACATACCTGCCTGTTTGAACGGCGGCCCATGTTTTGTCTGTTGATTGTGCTGCTATTATGTCAAATTAAAGGACTCCAGCCAACTTCCAAAAATATAAATAAAAAAGGGATCGTACATCCTTTATGTAAGCAAGAGAGGTGTGCGCCTTGTCGTATTTCTGTTCTCCCAGCATATGCATACTACACAAGGGCTCATTGCTATTTGCGAGGCTAGAGTAGCGGACAACTACCACAGCCAAACCACATCAAAGAACTGACTGGCGCAGCTTTCTTGTGCAATTGTCATTTCAACACTCGTATTAAGCAGGATCTTTTTCAAAACAAGGAACACAGGTAAAAGCCAAACTCCAGCTCCGCTGCTCCAAATGCTGGCTTGTTCTAATACGAAATTATATACTTCTGTGCCTTGTATGGTTTCCCGGACCTTAAAGATAGTGAAGGCATTGGGATTTCTGATTCATAGAATCATAGGGTTGGAAGGGGCCTACATCGAGTCCAACCGCTGCTCAGTGCAGGAAGGCTGATTCCCAGGTGGTCTCCCCATCCAAGTACTAAACAGGGCTGACCCTGCTTAGCTTCCAAGATCAGACGAGATCGGGCACGTCCAGCCCTTTGTTTGACGATTAAGCTGCGTTTGTCACAGAATATTATGACAACTATAGAACAAGCTGTAGGCCAGAGGTGGAGGACGTGTGCCCCTCCAGATGTTGTTGGACCACAACTCCCATCAATCCTAGCCAGCATAACGAGTGGTGAGGAATGACGGGAGTTGCAATCCAGCAACATCCAGAGGACCACACATTCCCCATCCCTGCTGTAGCCAGTTGAGAGCCAGAAACCTGATAGCCAGTTTTAAAAGAGTTCCTTATAGCAAAAAATGTGAGGCTTACCCTACTGTTTGAACTACAAGCCCCACTTTCCCCCTTTCAAAGCAGGCTTTCCTTTAAGGACACATAGAGTTGTATGTAGGGATGTATGGATTTTGTAAAATCCATTCCATCTGCATTTTGTGGATTGCTAGGTGCCTTTTGTTCCATCATCCACTCATTGATGGAATTGGATTTTTTCCAATTTCCCATTTTTTTAAAAAAAAAGTACTTGCACAAATCCACACTTTCACAAATGTGCAAATTCCCCCATGTGCATTTTCATGCTTTAGCCTATGAGTGAAATGAGCATTTTCAGCTGGTGTTTTTTTATTTTACATATTTTTCTACAACTAGATTTGTGTAAAATTCCAGAAAGTAAAAAAAAAAAAAAATGGAGTGCAAGTCTGTGGCATCCGTGCAATTCAGGAAAAGCTGGTCTGCTGCAGAATCCTGTGGTTAGATTCATAGAAATCTGAACTCATTTGATTCCATTGTGGATTTCTCTGACATCCCTAGTTTATCCAGTGGTGTCCTTCCGCAAGCAGAAGCATATTTCCTGACAGAGTGTATTTCCCCCTGAATGCCCCTCACCTAAATCCTGGATGAGTTTGGAGATGTCTGGAGCAGATTGGGGGGGGGCGGTGGGGAGAAGGGAAATTCCCATTGTTGGAGCAAACATTCACTCATGTCATGTTGGATTTAGCCCCCCATTCTGTGCATTGTGAGGAAGTCAGTCTGTCTGGATTAGGGAAGGTGTACAAGGATAACCATCATGAGTAGGTCATGGAGATGGATTGAAGCAGTTGGAGATCTCCAATAAAAGTCACATGTAAAAGTAGTTTGGGGATAGAAATGTGGAGTGGAGTGGCAGTGGCAGGAGAAGGCCACTAGTGAAAGAATGAGAGACGGTGAAGGAAAAGGAATGTTTGAATGGACAGAATGGGAATGCTGAAGTTTAGCTGCAAACATCACCTGGGAATGCTTGAATGGAGTAGGCAAGTTTTGTACATCCCGCATGTCGCCCCATCCCCAAATCTATGGAAAGCAGAACGTGGGCCAGTGCCCTACTTATGGAAAGCCCTCCTCACAGAGTTTTGCCCAGGAGCTTCACTCTTACATGTCAAGATTGCAGGTCATCCAGTCAGTTTAGTTGGCTTTATGGCAGTTGCCGGAAAGTTTGCAAACCGAGTGATTTTATTCCACTGATTTTAAGGATGCAATTCTACACACAGTTACGGGGGCAGGGGTGGAGAAATTCTGGCCCTGGGGCCAAATCTAGCCCTCTAGAGTCCCACAGATGGCCATGCCCCTTCTCCTGGCCACGCCCCCTTTCCCCCAAGCACCATTTGGAGATTTACCACCTTTTGTGCATTTTTCCCCTATCCTAAAAGGTTGAGATGCTTTGGACCCCACCCCCTTTCCTTCAGCCACACCCACCACTGCAGTGTGGCCCCAGAGAGCTTCTCCAGAACAGAATTTGGCCCCCAGGCTGAATGAGGTTCCCCACCCCTGTACCAGGAGATTAAGTCTCACTGAAATCAACAAGGTTTATTTTTTATTTCTATACTTAGATTTTTATACAGCTTTTTTCAGGCAGCACACCTACCTTCTTACTTGGGAGGGAGCTCCACTGAACTCAATGGGTCTTACGTTTGCCTCTGAGAAGACACGTATAGCGTTGCACTCTCAGTTCCTTAATTGGCAGTTTTTAAGATTTCCTTGTCCTTCTTTGTTGTGAAGCTGGTGTGAGCTTATGGGTTTGGGTGGGGATTTTGTTTGTTTCCCACTTCGAGAATTTATGTGCAAACTGAAAAGCAGGCTAAAAATAGTGCAGATAAATAAATCAAGGCTCATTATCAAATATTAAATATTACCAAATGTTATTAAATATCAAAAAATAGGAGGTGGCTTCCTCAGGACCTCAGCAGAGGAGAAAGGGGTTAAATTTAGGGATTAATGGGTTGGGAGGGGAAAAACCCCTTTAGAAGATCAGGAAGGGAAGGCAAACATTCAGCTGGACGTACTTACAATTATATGAGGTGGCAAGGGTGGTTTCCTTTTTTCCCGCCTTTTTTCCTAAACAGTCAACAAGCTATGCCACCACTCCAAGCAGTGGCTTGGCTGTGCTTAGCAGCCCAGTTGCCAAGCGCTTTGCAAATCAAGCTGGATTGCCTCTGGAAACCATGCTACATTTTATGATGTTTAAATTACATTTCCCCCAACCCCAGAATGCCACTGGGAACAGCACTACGTAATGAGGTAGTGCTGTTTCCAGGAGCATTTAAGCCAGATTTGCGAAGTGCTCAGCACCCAGGCTGCAAGCACAGCCAAACATCCACTTCGAGCAACGTCTTTGCTTCTTTAAACAACCAAAAAGAAAAATCACCCCCAACAACTCATATAATTGTAAGAACCCCAATGTCTGCAATATCCCCTGCCTCATTGCAGGGGGATGAATGTCTGGTGAAGGTGGAGGGATGTTGCTTAACTCTGTCTAAATTCCCCTTCCACATAAAGTGTCCAGGTGTCGTACTTTACAGTCCTCTGTTTGAAGGGCTGTCTGACCCAAGTCGTTTCAAGATAAAGAACCATCAGAAGTCCGGAGAGCTGGGGCCTTGAAGTTGGCCATCAACAGCAGACTGAGTAGGCAGGCACACATATATTGCATTTATATTATAATAATTCTTCCTAAATATGTGTTTATACATATCCTACCCATAGACTATGTTCATCATCTAAGGCACTCCTCCAGGTGCCTCTTCTGAGGGAGGCTTGGGAGGCAGCAACAAGGGAGAGGGCCCTCTCAGTGGTGGCCCCCAGTTGTGGAACGATCTCCCTGACAAGGCCTGCCCAGCTCCAACATTGTTATCTTTTTGGTGCCAGGTTAAGACTTTGGCAGCATATGATAAGGCTTTAATAAGATCCTGGCTTTTCTTTTTGTTAACAGTTTAAAATTGTTTTAGATATGTGTGTCTCTGTGTGTGCTGTCTGTTTATATGTTTGTATGTAAATGTATTTTTTATAATGTATTTTAAGGTTTTGATCTTTGTAAGCTGCCCAGACAGCTTTGGCTATTGGGTGGTATATAAAAGTAATAAATGAAATATCAATTAGCATATTATTGAAGTTTGGATGTCACTTCCCCTATGATAGTAACGAGGATAGTTAAAATAAGATCAGAACTGAAGGAAGTTTAATATCTTCGTTACAAGTTAAAGAAGCTATTTTTTGTTTGCTTAAATGGCTTTGCTTTGGACAAAATTGCAATAAGCAATACCTTGTTGGCAGCTCCATCAGCTGACTTGAGAAACAGCAACTTTTGGCTCCTCCTCTCCCTGATCTGTTTTCATTCCATCTTGCCATTATAAGAACTATTATGTAACTTCAAGATTTGGTGCCTGAGTTTGCTCGTTTACCTCTTCCCCCCAGATCTCCTTTTCCTTTTGTGTCTTTTAAATTTTGTGCGCCTGCAGTGGACAGGGGCTATTTTGGTTTTTATTGATCTCATGGAAGCTACTCCAGCAGTCCTTTCAGCTGAAGAAGATGGGGGGGGGGGGTAAAAAGTGCTTTAAATAAAATTATCGATGATGGGAAGCCATTGGAAGGGTAAAACAAAAAATCTTTCTGACTCTCCCTGCACCAGAACAATCACTCTCAGCCATGCAGTTATGTCCACAAGCCCCACCTAAGCTTTCCCCTAGCCAAACAAAATCCCAGCCTGGCTCCCTTCAACTCCCTACATTTTAATGTTGGGAGTGTGATCTACTCACTTTTTGCAAAGGCCATTATTTGCCCTTAGCTGTGCCAATTTGATCTGTAATGCTGACTTTGTCCTGTGCCGAGCCAAGCCCTGAGAGGACACCGCACCCAACGCGGCCATCCTGTCATATGGGCCAGACACCCTTAACAAGTTCACTTATGCAAGGGTTGGAGAGAGAGTGGAGAAAGACATCGATACCTTCTGCAGCTCTCTACACTGAACTACAACCATCTGTCTCGGAAGGGTAAAACATGAAACCGGCCTACTGGAATAACAGCTTAAATACAATGTAAGATTGGCTGCTGATTTCACCTGCACTTATTCCAGTGGTTACTTCACTCACAAAAGCGACGCCCTTCCTCTTTTTCCTACCTAGTCTCCAAGGGAAACTTTGTTCTCTTTCTGTTCTGTAGCTTTGATCCCAGAGCAGTGATCTGTCGAGAAGAGGCCATGCCACAATGCTTTGTCAGGCTTGAAACATCACATTTTGAACAGCTAAGAGCAACGTGGCAGCAGGTTACCACTTAGAGGGCCTTTATTAATTACACATTCGCTATTTAGCCCAGCTTTTCGTATGATCATCAGCGTTCCAAATGGTCTGCAAGCAAGCCCTTCTTTCCCACCTCAGTTTGCCAGATGTGCCCATGAGCCCCAAAAGGTTGCCTCCTCTTGGCTAGAAAGGTCTGCATTCAGTTATTTCAGGGCTTTCTAGCCAGGGAGTTAATCTTCTGTGCACGTTGATGAATCCCACTAAGTCAAAGTGAAACCAAACTCTTTGTTATTGATGCAGAAAGAGAGACGTGCCAAAAAATGTCTTGCACCTGATTCTCATTCACTTTCTGATTCCCTTAAATCAGGGGTGGGCAACCTGGGATGCTCCAGATGTTTTGGACTACAACTCCCATAAGCCCTGGCCTTTGCCCATGCTAGCCAGGTCTTATGGGAGTTGTGGTCCGAAACATCTGGAGGATACCACGTCGCCTGCCCTTGCTTAAACCCATATAGGCAGTGTGAAAGAGCCTCTGAAAATGTGAGTGAGATCAAGCCTTGCCTTGTTTCATGCTCTTCCTCCATTGGGTAAATCAGGGCAGGATCAGGTTCCAGTGTAAACAAGTATATGCCTGTTCTTCTGGTTCTAGTTGGGCAAAAGCTAGCAGCTGCAAGAAGGAGTTGTGAAATTGCTGGTTCAAGCCTCACCTCAGCCATGAGCTTAAAGGGTGACACTACAAAAGCTAGACATTATATCTCAGCTGAACCACTCTCACAGGATTGTTGTGAGAAAAAATGGTGGTGGGATTAAAAACCATGTACCCTGCCTTGAGTTTGTTGGACGAAAGGTGGGATATAAGTATACGAAATAAATAAATAATTTGGAGCATCAACCCCATCCTTTTTATAATATAGGGATAAACCCAGTCTATCTTACAGGATTGTTGCGAGGATTAGTGCAGTAATGCAGCCTTCCCTAACCTGGTGCCTTCCAGATGTTTTGGACTACAACTCCCAGCATGCTTGATCATTGGCCATGCTGGCTGGGGCTGATAGGCATTGAAGTCCAAAACATCTGGAAGGTACCAGGTTGGGTAGGGCAATGGATGAATCTGTCACTTTTTCTTTCTCCTACAAGCCTACTTGGTTCTTAAGATCATCTGGAGAAGCCCTTCTTTCGAGACCGCTGCCTTCATAGGCGTGTTTTGGTGTTGACCCTAGAGAGGTGGCCACTCCCAGGCTGTGGAACTCTCTGCAGAAGGAGGTGAGGTGTGCTTCCTCTCTGCTGTCCTGACGGCAGGCAAAGGCCGCTTTATTTAAGAAGGCCTTTAGCCTATAAGTGGGCCCATTGGGTTGGATGTGGTTTTTAATTTTTAAAAATCTGTAATTGTTATGTTCTCGTTGTAATGTTTTAATTCATATTAATTGTTTCTGTATGTCACCTGGAGTGCCATTTTTGGTAGAAAGGTGGGATACAAATAAAAGGAATGAATGATGTATTTGAATTGTTTAAATCTCAAATTCTTTCCGCACTGAATATGAAGACATTTTCTAACTTTGGAAAACACTTATAAAAAATGAACTAAAATGAAATTCTCCTCTGCGCCAGCCAAAATCAATAGGTACAGCTGTTCCCAGCATGGAGATGACCAGGTTCCACCTACCTGCCATGTAGCTGTTAAAGATGAGGAGCCAGTTAAAAAAAAAAGAGAGAGAGAGAGCTGGGAACCCTAGCTAACATGGTTGAATACAGAGGGATTCAAGCCCAATCTGTCAAGAGCAAAGCACTCAAAACCCTGAGCCTGGATGGTCAAATGTATTACTTTTGATTTCTCCCTCATTTGATTTTTTTTAATCTCAAGTTCTTTCTGTCCCAAACATGAAGAAATGTGTGGATTTTGGAAAATTCTGATCAAAGTAGGAACCACGGCCATGGTTTGCAGCTCTTGGGAAATTCAACATTCCAGTAGCTAGCTGTGTTACAAGGGAGCAGAATAACCCTGTTCCCTTTGCTAGAGCAGACTGTTGCATGCAATTTCTGGCAGGGGAGAGTAGTATATGGGGTCTGCCACATGGACATCAGAAAAATGGGTTAGCATGCTGCATAATGCTGCCATATCCTCATCCAGGAGGCAAAATACAAATGCATATGAGTTATGCCCATACAGTTTGACTGCTGGCATGCAATTATTGCTTTACTCAGATGGTTATAACCTTCTGAACACTGACTGCTGTTGAAGTATCAAACATGGCATGGAAAGAAAAAAGTCACCAGTTTGAGGGTGGCATATAAAATTCACATTATGCAGTGCTGGCTCCAGGATTTGGAGGGCCCTTGGGCAAGACACCTTCAATGGGCCCCTGCCCTCAATGAGTCTACCTTCTCACCGCCATTGTCACCAGCTGCTATTGCTCCGCATCCTCATCATTGCTACTGGTTGCTCCCTTGAAAGGCAGAATGCCAGCGAGCAAGTAGGCAGGGGCATCTACTGCTCCCCTTCTCACCACCACAATTGCCTGGGTCAGAACGAGAGGCATGTGAACAAGCAGGGTGCAATGGTGAAGAGGAAGAGCAAGTCCAGGGAGCGCTTGTCAATTGGTCCCTGTTGGGGTGAGGGCCCTTGACAGGTGCCCAATCATACATACCTTTGACACCTGCCCTGGCATTATGTATAAATGACCACCAAAGAGACAAGGGAAATAAAACGATACCTAAGGAGCACAGGAATTTTGAGTGAGTTCTGTCTTGGGATAATTTATTTTGCACGGCGAATGCTGAGAACACCCTGGGGGAATCAAGGAGCTATCACCTTTGTGCCAAGCTAATTGTAAATGAACCACCCATTTCGGGAGCAGGTGCTTTTGAGAATCAAGTTTGCTTAGTTTGCTGGCCTCTGGGGAAGGCAAAGTTTGGTCTCCAACATCAGCTGACAAAAATAAACAATGCATATCAACCACACACACACACACACCATTTTTCTCAAGAAGTAGATTTAAAGGCATGAACATTCCTGTAGATCAGGGTGGGCAACCTGTGGCTCTGCAGATCTTTTGGTCTACAACTCCTACCAGCCCTGGCTAGAGATCGTGGTAATTGTAGGGCAAAACAGCTGGAGGGCCACAAGTTGCCAGCCCTTGCTGTCGGTGGAGTTGTTTGGTGAGAAATAAATCACTGGCTGCCGGCCCCTATATAAACAGTCTGAACATACGAACATAAGAAGAGCCCTGCTGGATCAGACCAAGGGTCCATCTAGTCCAGCATTCTGTTCACACAGTGGCCAACCAGCTGTCCACGAGAAACCCACAAGTAGGATATGAGTGCAACAGCACCCTCCCACCCAAGTCCCCCAGCAACTGGTGTACATAGGTGTACAATCAGACCTCTGAAAGGAAGGGGAGAGGGAGAAGAAGAAGACCCCGAAACAGTGTAAAGAAAGTTTTAAGAATTAGTCTCATCTTTTGGGTCCAATGTGCAACAAAATGGAACCAAACATGCCTGAAACAAGTGGCAAAACAAGGAGGTGGATTCATTTTCCTCTCTTTTGACAATGCTTTTATGAACCTGAGTATGCAGACATCTTAACCTGAAGTCGCCACACAAAATTAGGGGAACGGTCTTAAATCTCTGACTAATGGGTCATCATCTGGATAATGCAAGCATGTATCATAACTCGACTAATGCTACAGTCTTGGAATTCTTAAACGCCTCACACACTACAGAAAAGACACAGCCAAAATGCATTGCCTGAGTCATCACTTCTCTAGCTGTAAGAAGCAGGATCACAGGTTAGTATCAAAAGGCCCTCAGATTCAATACTTCTTTGCAAGGCAAAATTATTAGAGATGCTTATTAAATTCTCCATGGCAGAATTTCTCCTTGGATTTTGAGGTTCTCAGTTACCTGCTCTTGTTTGCAGAAGTGCACCAAAGAATTAGCACTCCACTGTCCTATCATTACTTTACATCAGGGGTGCTGAACCTCAGGCCTGTGGGCACCCAATCCTGGCACCCCAGTCCAGCCAGCATGGGTCTCAAAGCCAACCCTCTGGAGTTCCCCTGAGAGCCATGCCCCCTCACCTGGCCCCACCCCCTTTCCCCCAGCTGTCAAGCATTTGATGGTTTCCCAGCTTTTGTGCAGTTTTCTTTCCCCTATTTGAAGAAGCTGAAATGCCTCGCCAAGGTTCAGTTCCTGGCAGTAAGAGCTTTAAACTAAAACATGCTGGTATTTTTGGCTCCACCCCATTTGCCTCTGGCATGTAGCCCCCCAGAGTTTCTTTGAAATTTGGCCCTTGAGCTGAAAGAGGTTCAACACCCCTGCTTTATATCCACACATTGTTTAGAGACAATGTGACCATGTGCAACTTGCCACAGTTTTCTATCTCTTTGGTCTTTATTTACTAGTTCCTGGGGCACACGTGTGCATCGATTAAATTGCAACAAAAAAAGGGAGGCTGCATCAAGATTCCTCTTTGTGCGCTATTTTTTAAGCGTTATCCATATGCACTGGTAGCCTCTGAGGAAAAATGACATAGGCAAAACTGTGCATGCATAGTTTCAATCAATTCTGAAATTAGTTCTAAGACACTCTCCAAGTTAAACCAGAAGGCAGACAGAATGGAATGAGGGGCAAATCACTATTTTGCATCAAATGCTTTGGGGGGAGGACCCATAGCTCAGTGGTAGAGCACATGCTCTGCATAGTGGGGGCTGGTGGCTCCCATTTCAGTGGGGTGTGAATCCACTCTGGGTTTCTCTCAGAACTCTAAAGGAGCTATCCAAGGTGCTAGGAAACACTGCAGCTCCATATCTGTACATATTAACCATTCCAAAGTATAGAAGAGCATTTACTCTTGCCCGTTTTAATGTGCTGCCATCAGCACTATTAAATGGACAATTTACTAAGATTCTAGTTAGTGAACGGATATGTTTCTGTGGTGCTGGAGTAACAGAATCAGTTGAACACGTTCTCTTATACTGTGACTTCTATAGAGAATAAAGAGAAAAGCTAATTTCCCCACTATTAATAGCCTTCCCAGAGAGTAGCTCCATCACTTTGATATCCATTTGTTTAAGGGATGTATCTTCTTGGGTCACTGGAAGGGTTGCCAGGTTTTCTTTATGATTTCAATGCAAACTTGGAAAAAATGATGTTATTTTCTTGAGAGAAGGAACCTCATAAATTGTATTTTGTTAGTGTGCTAGTTTTAACTGTGCTTTATATGTTTGATATCGATTTTGCTGGTCTGTGACCATAATAAATGAATTCATTCATATCCAAGGTGCTGAACCCATTTTGGAAATTGGGTTCAGCAACTTGGATAGCTCCTTTATAGTTCTGACTGAAACTCAGAGAAGATTCTTAACCCCACTGAAATCAGAGCCACCAGCCTCCACTGGCTCTGCCTGCACAAGGTCCCAGATTCAATCCCTGGCATCTCCAGTTTCAAAAGATCAGGTCGCATGATGGGAAAGACCTCTGCCTGAGACCAAGGAGAGCCAGAGATGATGATAGCTAGAAGGACAAATAGTCTGACCTGGTATAAGGCACCTTCTCATGTTCTGCCTCATAGAACAATGCAAAGGATACGGGACATGTGCTCAACCCTGTAAATTATCCACATATTACCTTGCACGTCCCAGATTCGAACATTGGCTCATATGCAATCTGTGGTCTGTACTTTACTGAGCTTGCAATGCGATTCATGAATCAAAGAAAAGCCCGCTCAAAAATGCGTCCATTTAAAAAGTATGCATGAGAAAGCACATACTTCGGAAAAACATGCACAAGCACACTTGAATCAAGGGGAGAACAATGTACCCTTTTCAAAAGTGTGCACAACTGATGTGTACATTTGGGAAAAGTTGCACCAAATTATGCACACATTTTTGCGCAAACAGAAAAGCAAACCTCACCATCTGATACAGATGCAAATCAGGACTACATTTGCAGTGGAATTTGGAGAACCTCAACGAGTGTGGGTTTTGCTGATTCATACAACTCTATGCTTTATTAAGCAAATAAAGGGTAATCTTGCAATTGCATCTAGAGTTAAAACTTATGGCAAGAGCTACAGTACTCTGGCAATTACAGGGTTAAAATAATTGTGTGTCAGTGTGGGGAAAGATCTACTCTGACAGCAAGAGAATGGTTTAAGAAAAAACACCACCCAAACCTCAAAGGATTGCACTTGAGCCCCATCTTGCGTTTTCCCTCCAAACTACCCACCAGCTATGCTTTGATAGCAAAGGAATTCACAGGACAATGAATCTACAAAGAAACTCCCCTTCCATTGATGAAAACAGAGTGGAAAACATGTATGAATGATCAACAGAATGAATGGCTGGCTTTTTGCATGCCATTAAAAAAAAAAAAGGTTCAGAGACATCACCCCTTCAGTTTTGGACTTCTATTATTAATCCCTATTAGCATTGTAATTACAAATACCTGGTGAATTTCTCCCTTTGATCTGGCCTGCATGTCACTCAGCAGTCTTTTAAACTCAAAATTTCCTCTCTCTTTGACATTTCTTATTGTCTTCACCTTGAATACCTTTCCTGTGGTTCTCAAAAGATGCCCAAAGAGCCACTAAGAGGCAAGATTGTAGTAGTATCAAGTACCATAGCTTGGGGGGGGGGGGGCTGCAGCAGCTGCCATGTTCTAAAAGCTGCTTTTATTCTTCTCAGCAACAGCTTTCCAGTTCTATGAAGGGCAAATATTCATTTCCCTCCTCTTTTACCTTTAATTGGGGAGGGAGCAGGAGGGAGGGGGCACAGAGAGACAATTACTTCTTCCCTCTTTGTAGGCCAGCCTGGTGTACGGTGTACGTAATACACCTTGTAATTGCTTGTCTATGTTGGCTTTTATTCCCTTTTCCCTATTCCCCTTTCTTCTCGTGCCTCGGCTTCATCATTGTGGCTATTCACTCCATTGAGCTCTGAAACTTAAGTCCCAACTGCAAATAAAAAAGACCCACACTCAGCCATTCATGACAAATTGAATGGCTTCTTTAAAGGGAAGATAGCACCTCCTCTAGTGTTACTATTCATTGCCATAATCTCCATCGCAGGTTCAGTATAGAAAAAGAAAAAGTTCAAGTACAGACTCCACTGGGAGGTTAATGGGTTGGAAAAGACCAAAGGGAAGGATGTATATGACCACAACACTTTTCTGTTGTCTCTGATGGTTGTTATTTAGTCAGCCACAAAATGGCCAATGCTGGAAATTGGTTCACTCTACACTTGCCATTATCAGCCAAATACTAACCTTTAGGGCAGCCTTCCCCCAGCCTAATGCCCTCTAGAAGTCTGGGACTTCAGCTCCCAGCAGCCCCCACCAGCATGAGCAATGGCCAGGAATGCTGGGAGCTGTAGTCCAAAACATCTGGAAGACAAGAGCTTGAGGAAGCCTATTTTATATTATGTTTTATTGCTAGTCCTACTCTTACCTACCTACAAACACACACAGTGAAACTATCCCTGCATCCCTTAACACGAAGTTCTCTGGAGCTAATTTCATGACATGATAAAAAAATAATAATAAAAAAGCAATAAGCTTTCTCCTCACAATGGGCAGTCTCTCTCTGCTTCAGGTAGGCAGCATCAGCATGAGGTCACAATGGCCAGTCTCTCTCCTTGAAGTAGGACACCAAGTTGGGAAAGGCAAAGGCTGCTTTACGGCTAGGATCCCCCACATGACTTGGAGATCTGTGAACTGGATCTCCTGCATTTAAAAAAATGTCAATAGCAGCTGTGGAGTAAGGTCATTGGAGGTAGGCATGGTCAGGCAACTGCCCAGGGCCCACACCCCAGCAGGGGTCCACTGACAAGAACCCTCTGGAGTTTCTCCTCTTTCCCATTGCAACCTGCTTGCTCTGCCTCTCACTCTGGCCCAGACAACAGTGGTGGTGAAAAGTAGGCACTGCAGATGCCACTGCTGACTTGCTCACGGGCTCTCAGCTTGCCAAGCAAGCGAGTGGAAGCAATGATGAGGAAGAGGAGCAATAGCAGCTGGTGACAATCGTGGTGAGGAGGTAGACTCACTGAGGGAGGGGCTTATTGAGGATGTCTTGCCCAAGGGCCCTCAAAAACCTGGAGCTGGGCCTGGGTAGGGTGGGGATTCTGCTCTCAGTGCTAGGAGGATGAACTTTTCTCCCCATGTTGCTTTCCCAAACCTTCCCTGTGACAACCCATTCCTACCTGTTATTTCCCCTATGGGTAGATGGCCTGGATTTATTCTGGTGTCACTATCATGGTGGATGGCCTGAACTTATTCTGGAGTCCAAAGTCTGCCAGAAATTGCAAAGCCAGAAATCTGGCTAATTGTGCTTCCTCAGTTAAAAGTATATGGGTATTTATTTACAAAGGAAACTTGCGAATAACTACCAAGCCAAAAAAAAAAAATCTACATCGCTGGCGAGAGAACATCTACTTGCCTCTGTTTGTCCCCTTATTTTCTGTCTGACTCTCTCCTTCTGTATCAGGGGTGCAGAACCTCAAACCCAGGGGCCAGTCCCGACCTTCTAAGCTTCTCCAGGCGGCCATGCTTCTTCCCCCCCCCCCCGTCTTTGGTGGTTTCCTGGCTTCTGTGCAGTTTTTCATCATCCTTAAAGGTTGAAATGCCTCTCCTAAGGCTCAGTTACTGACAGCAGGAGCTTTAAACTGAAATATGCTGGTATCTTTGCCCCCCCTCCTTTGCCTTTGGCCCTGCCCACCACTGGAATGCAGCCCCAGACGGTTCTCTGAAATGGAATTCAGCCCTCCATCTAAAAGAGGTTCAGCACCCCTGTGCTACATCAAGGCTTGGGCTCCTCTCCTCCCCCAGCTGCTTCTCCTTCAAGGGAGGAAGTAGGGCCACACTCATTTCCTGAACCACGTAAAACTGTGATTCAACAGCAAGCGAATTCTTTAAGAGGCTTGACCCAGATCAAATAGTGAAGCTGGCTCTGCTGTGCCACCGCCAAACTGGGCAGCTATTGCAAAAAGCAAACCTGTGGGTGATCCTGTTTATAGATCTGCAACATCACTCATGTCTGCTTTGGTCCTTGTAGAGCAGAAGCCATGCTATTGTCTCTCTAAACTGAGATCTTTATCTGCTACATAGCACTGTATGTAACAGAACAATAGGTATTTCCCAATAGCTAGACTATTGCTGGAGGAAAATTCTGAGAGTGCCTTGGACTGCAAGAAGATCAAACCAGTCCATACTCCAGGAAATAAAGCCAGACTGCCCACTTGAGGGAAGGATATTAAAGGCAAAACTGAAGTACTTTGGCCACATCATGAGAAGACAGGACACCCTGGAGAAGATGCTGATGCTAGGGAAAGCGGAAGGCAAAAGGAAGAGGGGCCGACCAAGGGCAAGGTGGATGGATGATATTCTGGAGGTGACGGACTCAACCTTAGGGGAGCTGGGGGTGTTGACGGACGACAGGAAGCTCTGGCGTGGGCTGGTCCATGAAGTCACGAAGAGTTGGAAGCGACTGAATAAACAACAAAGACTATTAAGTGTTCACAATAGGTATTCCATCTGTTTTTAGCAAAAGCCCTGCTGCTAGAACAGAGACATTACCATTTTGAACACTCTTGTGTTTCACTCACAAGCCACCCTGATAGATAAGACCTAGTGCCTGAGTTTCCTTGTTTTCCTTTTCCTTCCCCATCCCTTTTTCCTTCTGTGCTGTGTCTGTTTAGATCCTTGATCCTATTTGGACTGTAAGCCAGAGGGCAGGGCCTGTCTTGTTTTTATTAATCTGTAAACCACTCTGGGAGCCTTTCCAACTGAAAAACCAGGCAGAACTGCTTTAAGTAAACAAATGAATAAATGAATACAGTTGTGAGAGGATGCAGAGTGGCTTCTGTACCACAAATCTATGGCAGGGTACCATGTGAAAGATAAAGTAGGGACAAGCCTATCCTGTTATGCTGCAAGGCCATTATTTAAAAGGTTGCATCAGATATTAGCCACAAAGGACTGCTGTGTTGCTGACATGAATTGAGGGTTCCAAGGGCAAAGCCCACTTTCCTACACCAGCCTTCCCCACCCTGCCCCCCCAATGTGTCAAACTACAACTCCCATTATCCCCTAGCTAGCATGACCAAAGTTGTCTTAGCTGGGTGATGGGAGTTGTAGTCCGACACATCTGGAGGACACCAGGTTGGGGAAGGCTCCTCTAGATATTGGGCCTCAGTTATAGAACACAGCAGCCATCAGAGTCCCCTGAACCAGGCAGGTGGTTGGATTAGATGGCCAACAAGACCCGCCCCAGCATCTTATGTATGGCAATCACACACGTCAGTGTGGCTGCTTGTACACACTGTGTTCATGAATCAAATACAGAGCCCCAGTGTGCACAAATGCAATGAATCACGTGTGTGCAGTCATCACAAGTGTGCCGATTCTGAAATTAATGTTAAAATGTTTCCAAACAAAATCAGAAGGCAGATGCAAGCCCATGGAACAATAACAAAGTGAAAAGGGGAACATCTGCTCCACCCTAGTAGAAATGCCCATAAACCCCAGCAACAATGTCATATAGGGAAGTTTCTGTACTCTTTGTATTAGGCCCAATGAGCCATGATTTGAAAGCAAGGAGAAAATGTGGAAATGTCTTAACATGCATTCCACTGCTTACTGTAGATGCTGTCTGTCTGTGCAGGGCGGAGTGGTATTAAAGTTGCTTAATAGCTTTACATTTTCCCACGGCATCGCAGCAGTGATAGGGCTGTGCTATAATTAAGGGGTTACATAAATAAGCCATTGGGTAACAAATTAATTGGTTTCCTTGGTGGAGAGAGTAATGGTAATTTGGAGATTGCCAGATAATTCACTTTCCTTTTGAAGCAAGCTGACCCTACTTTTCCCTCTTTGTCCTTCCCACCGACTCCCTCCCCCATTCCAAAACTGCTTTAAAATAATTTCAAAACATGTCAAAGGAATGCAGATGGCCAATGTGGTGTTGCTTGAACTTCCTGAAAGCATCAGTCCCTCTAATGAGAAAAAGCTGGAGAGCAAAGCAGAGTAGACCCTGATTTGTAAAGTACTTTTATGGCATGCTGGAATGCCATTTTAGAAGAAACCTTGGAATGGACACAACTGGGGATCGTGTGACTTGCAAGGCAGCCCTTTCTATCAGCAAATCGTACTCACAGAGACTCTTGGGCAATTGAAACTACCCTTGTCTGTTTCAATCTTGCCAGTTATGCTGCAGAATGTAGTCCAAGCCAAGCTGTGGAGCGTATCATCGCTGTACTGAAACCTTAGAGAGCACCTCTGTACAGAGAGTGAAATATTTTGAATTCTTTATATTTATCATATTCGCTTAAACCATTTGCAAGCTGCAGTTACGACATTATTCTGTTTGGTGCTTAACAATCTCTAGTGGACTGGTTATCACTGTGGCTATTTATATCTATTTATTTCTCTAAGTAATATCCACTCTAACAATGTTTGAGGTTGCTAACGCACACAACAAATTTATTTATTTATTTATTGCATTTATACCCCGCTTTTCTCCCTCTCGCAAGGAACTCAAGGCGGCTTACATTATCCTCCTCCTCACCGTTGTATCCTCACAACAACAACCCTGTGAGGTAGGTTGGGCTGAGAGTCTGTGACTGGCCCAAAATCACCCAGTGAGCTTCCATGGCCAAGTGGGGACTAGAACCCGGATCTCCCGGCTCCCAGTCCGTCACTCTCACCACTACACTACACTGACTAAACGGTATATACATCGACATCATAATGGAAACGTTCACTCACAATAACACAACAAGGAATATCTATCTAGCATATATCCCCTGAAATGCTTTCCTAAAATAAGGTTTTATACAACTTTCCAAAGGCAAGGAGTTTTAAGGTGATACAAATGTCCTTGGGGAGCATATTCTCTAAAGCAGGGGCCACAACTGTAAAGGCCCTGCTCTGTCCATATTTATCCCAGAAGAAGCGAGTCCTCTGAAGGTCTGAAAGGCTGATGTGAGGGTTCATATGAGGAGAGACACCCTCTGAAGGATACTCAGGGCCTAGCTAGACATAATGATGGCAGCCATGTTTATTGCTCTCATGTATGCCCATTTCACATATATTGTGGGGGCTGGGGTTTAATTTAACTTCAAGAGGGGTGTGTAAGTAAGGAGAGCTAAGCCCTTACCTTCCCATGATCTGTTGTACAAATTACTTTTCCCCCCTTAGGCTAGTGTCAATACCAGAAGTGAGTCAGCCTGACAGAAAAATACCTGGGATGATAGATCGAGGGGATGTAAGACAGCGGAAGGCACAGCTCCACTCACTCCTCTGGCCTTTTTGATGTTAAAATTGCATCCCTGGCACTCACTTCATACTTGACTGAGGCAAACCTACCTGAACCCTGCTGAGATCACATCTAGTTTCGCCCGTAGACTATTCATTTTCAACAAATGTCTGGCTTTTTCAGTTACGTGAAAGAAAAAGATTGCTATTTTTGAAGGCTTCTGGATAATTCAATGTGAAAAAAAGGGTTTCTTGGGCAAGAGAGTGCAAACATATGTTTAGCACTATTGCGCTCTTCTGAAAAGAAAGAAAAGAAACATAAATAATCATTGTGCATATCTTTTTATTAGCATTCTGGAAGCTTAAGGGCATCCCTACACCAGCCTAAAATCCTGCATTTAAAACCGGGCTATCTGCTTCCGTTTTAAATGCAGGATCACGACTCCCTTTTTCTAGGGATGTGCGAAACCCCCTAACCTGGAGTCCGTGGGGGGTCCACAGGGTGGGGGAGCGATCCGTCCCTCCCCCCTGGAATCTTCGCCAGCCAGCTCCGCTCCACGACAAGTCCATGGAGCTGCTGGCTGGCTCCAGCCGCTGGCAGACTTCTGGCGGCTGGGACGCAAATGGCATCCAGCATAGTGGATGCCATTTGCATCCCCGCTCTTTGCCGTGATAGGCTATGTAAATATTTACATAGCCTATCACGGCAAAGAGAAGGGATAGAAATGGCGTCTCCTACGCCGGACGCCATTTTCTTCCGCAGGACGGCAGCAGATGGACCGGACCAGCCGGTGGCAGGTAGGCTCCGTTCTGGGGCAACTTCGCGGGGTGGCGGAGGTGGGTGGTCCGTTCCGCCACGGACTCCAAGGGGCCGGATTCTTTAGAATCTGGCCTCATTGGAGTCCGTGGCAGAATTCTCTAACATCCCTACCTTTTTCACTCGCTTCCTTTCCCCCTCCCCTTTCCCACTCCTTCTCCATGTATCTGAGTCTTCCATTAGCTTTCATTGATCTCAATTCTCTTCCTGCCACTTTTTCTCTTTTCACGGAGGAATCTGAAGCGGACGACAATGGGGTAATTTGATAGCTCATTGTCTGCGACCTATTTAAAAATGCACCAAAGGGCATTTAGTGCAGGAGACGCCCTGGAGGGTCACAGTGTCATGTAAACAGCCAGCAAATTTCCGTGAAGGAGCAATCTCAATTGCAGAATAAAAGCCCCGTGCGAAGAAAGCCTAAGATATGACATGAATATTTCCATTCACCAAATCTAGAATATCAGAACTGCTTTTTTTGGTTCAGGTACCTTGTGTCCTGTGTCAAAAGATGGTAAAACTTCATTGCTGACTTCTGAACTTCCAAATTGTATGGTGTCAAGAGTTGGGTCCTCCCCCCCCCCCCGCTCTGACCCACCACATTCTGATCTTTTTATCATTCTTACTGGGCAGTTGGTTGCAAATGAAGAACCTGAAATGTTTCTAAGCAGTTTACATTTAATGTTTTTACAATTGTTAAAAGCAAACATATATGGTTTCCTTGTGGAAAAAGCATCTATCACATCCTGTCACCTATTAATCCACAGTCACCTTTCCAGCATCCCCATTGCTAAATCTGAGCCTTACAATAAGGTGTGTGCGTGGGGGGATACACCGGCATTCCTTTGGGATAATTGTGCACAAATTTAATATTTGCTGTTATTTGCTAGATTTCATGTGTCCTAATTCATAGCTGAAACGAAGACATCAGCAGATTAGGAGAGGTTTTTTTGTCTCCTTCGTGCTGATTTCAACATTTGGGGTGTCTCTACGTTAAGCAAAAACCCACATACTTACCGTGGCTTTCTGCTTTTGGTTACTTTGAGGAATTATGATGGGCTCCTTTACATGGAAGACACGTGGTTTGAATCAAGGGAGCGCCTCCCTCCCTCCCTGGTGTGTGTGCAAAGGAGCGGGGGCGGGGTGTCTTGTTTTCATTTCTTAACTTGTGCTGTACTGTTTCCTTGCAGCTCTCAGGAAAGCTGTGACTTACTTCTGAGTAGAAGTAAGATTGTGCTGTAAATCTGCAATCCTAGGTATGCTTACTTGGAAATAAGCCCCGTTGAATGCAATGGGACTTCTGAGTAGATATAAGATCGCTCTGTAAGTCTGCAACCCTCAGCACACTTACCTGGGAGTAAGCCCCACTGAACTTAATGGGGTGCTCTGAATCAACAGAGGATGTTGATTCTTAGCTTGGTGGGGTCGGGGATCAGATCTGTTTCCATTCGTTGTAGGGAGGCATTTTACCCTCTTCTCCCTCCGATCAGCCTGTGATTGAAAAATGTGGTCAAGCATTTACATGGCAGACATGTGGTTTGAATCGAGGAAAGTCCTTCCTTGGCCGGTTTATAGCGCTACATCGGCATTACACACTGCTGATATGGTGCCATTAACATTTTTACCAGCTTATCTCCAATCTTTTTGAAAGTGGAATAAAGGGGGATATGAGTGGGGGACATCCTGGAGGATGACGACATTGTGTAAAGGACCCGCAAACTTCCATGAGTGACCAATCACCAGCGTTCAATAAATTGCTCATGTAAAGACACCGTTGATCTTCTGATCTGCTGAAAGAGTAGGACAATATTGAAAATATCAGATCCCACCAGGAAATCTGGCCATTTTTTAAATGAAATTTTTCCAAAGACATTTTTACCATACACTTCATAAACTGAAGTTGGCTTGTTTTTACAGTGCAATCCTGTTTACTAGAAGTAAATCCTGTTGAGCTCAGTGGAAGATCATGATGGTTTCAAGAACTTTGAGGATTGATTCCTTTGCTTTGTGGAAGCCCTAAACTAATTGAAATCCTAAATACTAGGAAGTAAGCCACGTTAAGCACAGTAGTACTTCTGAATAAGCATGCATAGGATTCCATTGTCAAAGGACTAATCGTTAGGCTATGATGTTAACTTCAATTGTTGTTGTTATTCAGTCGTTAAGTTGTGTCCAACTCTTCGTGACCCCATGGACCATAGCATACCAGGCCTTCCTGTCCTCCTCTCTCTCCCGGAGTGTGCTCAGGTTCATATTCATTGCATCGGTGATGCTATCTAGCCATCTCATCCTCTGCCGTCCCCTTCTCCTTTTGCCTTCAATCTTTCCCAGCATCAGGGTCTTTTCCAGGGAGTTTTCTCTTTGCATTAGGTGGCCAAAATATTTCAGCTTCAGTATCTGTCCTTCCAATGAGCACTCAGGGTTGATTTCCTTTAGGACGGACTGATTTGACCTCCTTGCAGTCCAGGGGACTCATAAGAGTCTTCTCCAGCACCACAGTTCGAAAGCATCAATTCTTCGGCACTCAGCCTTCCTTACAGTCCAGCCCTCACAGCCATACGTTACTACTGGGAAAACCATAGCTTTGATTATACAAACCTTTGTCGGCAAGGTGATGTCTCTGCTTCTTACTATGCTGTCTAGCTTTGCCATAGCTTTCCTCCCAAGGAGCAAGCGTCTTTTAATTTCATGGCTACAGTCACCGTCTGCGGTGATCTTGGAGCCCAAGAAAGTAAAATCTGTCACTGCTTCCATTTCTTCCCCTTCTATATGCTAGGAAGTGATGGGGCCAGATGCCATGATCTTAGTTTTTTTAATGCTGAGTTTCAAACGAGCTTTTGCACTCTCCACTTTTACCCTCAACAAGAGGCTCTTGAGATCCTCTTCGCTTTCTGCCATTAGGGTGGTATTGTCTGCGTATCTGAGGTTGTTGATAATTCTCCCAGCAATCTTAATTCCGACCTCTGATTCATCCAGCACGGCGTTTCTCATGATGTACTCTGCATATAAGTTAAATAAGCAGGGCGACAATGTACAGCCTTGTCATACTCTTTTCCCAGTTTTGAACCAATCGCTTGTTCCATGTCCGGTTCTTGCTGTTGCTTCTTGACCCTTGTACAGGTTTCTCAGGAGACAAGTAAGGTGGTCTGGTACTCCTATCTCTTTAAGAATTTGCCACAGTTTGTTGTGATCCACACAATCAAAGGCTTTAGCATAGTCAATGAAGCAGAAATAGATATTTTTCTGGAATTCTCTTGCTTTCTCTATGATCCAGTGAATGTTGGTGATTTGATCTCTAGTTCCTCTGCCTCTTCGAAACCCAGCTTGTACTTCCGGTAGTTCTTGGTTCACATACTGCTGAAGCCTAGTAAATTTTGAGCATAACCTTGCTGGCATATGAAATGAGAGCAATTGTACGGTAGTTTGAACACTCTTTGGCATTGCCCTTCTTTGGAATTGGAATATAAACTGACCTTTTCCAGTCTTGTGGCCACTGTTGAGTGTTCCAAATTTGTTGGCATATTGAATGCAGCACTTTAACAGCATCATCTTTTAGGATTTTAAATAGCTCAGCTGCAATGCTGTCATCTCCACTAGCTTTGTTGTTACTAATGCTTCCTAAGGCCCACTTGACTTCACTCTCTAGGATGTCCGGCTCAAGTTCAGTGACCGCACTATCATGGCTATCAGGAACATTAAGATCTTTCCTGTATAGTTCTTCTGTGTATTCTTTGCACCTCTTCTTAATCTCATCTGCTTCTGTTAGGTCCCTGCCTTCTTTGACCTTTATCATGCCCGTCTTTGCACAAAATGTTCCCTTGAGATCTCCGATTTTCTTGAAGAGATCTCTAGCCTTTCCCATTCTGTTGTTTTCCTCCATTTCTTTGCATTGTTCATTTAAGAAGGCCTTCTTGTCTCTCCTTGCTATTCTCTGGAAATCTGCATTCAGTTGGATATATTTTCCCCTTTCTCCCTTGCTTTTTGCTTCCCTTCTTTCCTCAGCTACTTGTAAAGCCACATCAGACAGCCAGTTTGCTTTCTTATTGAAATCCACAGGATGTAGGAGTAAGCATGAAGCAGGGTGATTACAGTGTTAAACTCTAATTATGTGGGCAGACCAGTGTTATGCATGTTTCAGTTACTTAGTTGTGGCATGGAGATTCCCCATTACTATGTCACAAATGTAAAAGCTAAAGTTGTGAATGGAAGTCAGAAATTTACAAGTTTTTCATAAAATCAAATGGAGTTCTTCCAGATATGTTTACAACTCAGAGTGCTGGATTTTGAAAGAAAATGCAAAGACAACTAGATATGATAGGATAGTTGTATCATATGTAGATGACATCTGAATCTGGAAGCAAAATATAAGTTTCAAAACAAACATTTTTACTTAAGATAGCTAGAAACTTAATAAATTGAGGTGTTTTTTTTAGTGGTTTGCATAAATAATCAGTGTCTTCCAATGCTGAGCCTTTCAATGTTCAGCCTTTGGCAGACCTTCAAACATTCAGTCTTCAAAAATCATTTTAATCTTGGGCAGAAATTAAAACATGGGGCACCATCCTGCCAAATTTAAACATTTTCAACTCTCATTAATGTGAATTCTCCAATTCAATTAATGTGAATTGGAGAGTTTTAAGTGTGTGCTTAGGTTTCACATTGAAATCTATGGAACTTGAATGTGCTTACATTTGATTGGATTGCGCCTAAAAATTCTCCACAATTTATGAGTAGTTCTTTGGACTATTTGGGTTAAAGGTATGTGAAAAGAGATTGATATTGCAGGCCAATAATTGGAGTGAAAGGAAGTTGATTCTAGGGAGGCTTTGGTCGATTGTAAAGGAGGACAGGCTCATGTTTTTGTAGCTGAGATCAATCCATTAATAAAGGAGACAGAACAGAGTAATACTTCCAGGGAATTAGCTTTTCCAGCAAGATATGCCAGATTTGAGACTCTTAACCTCCTCAGCTTGGCTTGCTATGAGATATCTGGAAGTGGAGGAATTGGGAACGTCTAACATACAAGTTAATTTAGGGCACAATCCTATGACCGTTAGTCAGCTATAGGATTTTTCATTTTCTGGGAACTGAGCTTGGAAGAGCAGCAAGCAGGGGGAAATGGGGCCTCCCTGTGGGTGGGGAGGGTGGAAGCACTGTTACAATGCTTCCTATGTGCTGTCTGGCCTCCTCCCTCCCGCTCCGAGGCACCCCGGCTAGACAGGTGAAATTGGCCGTCTAGACACAAATGCAGGGTGGCTAGAGAAGATCCCCTCCACACTCCACCCACCCTGCATTGGATAGTCTGTCACCTCTGAGTTCATAGGTGGCCGACTATCCCCATAGGATTGAACCCTTAGAAACACAAAAGCCAACTGATGTGTTGAATCCAGAAGGCACAAATTTAAGTTGAGTCCCCTTAAGGATGAAATCATGTGTCTGGGAGAGGAGTGTGAAGAGGAACTGAACTGTTCAAATTGACATCATAAGCCTCAGGATCATATCTAGCGCGCCTTCCTTTAGCTGCATTTACAGAGGGTTCTATAAATAGGGCTTGTTTGAGACCAAAAATACCTTATCAAGAACATGCTGTTATCCCTGTTGGTATTCTCTCAGGGAATACAGTTGGTTGGAAGGCAAGAGCTTACAAAGATGATTTAATTAAATATCTAATTATGTAGTGATATTGCTTCAAGAAAGATGGCATAATTTACGTGAAGGTTGTTCTTCTGACCAGATGGAAGGTGTTCAAATTGTTCTGGATGGGGTTACACTCCGCCTGAAGGAGCAGATTCATAGCTTGGGGGGTCCTCCTTGAGCCATCTTTGTCACTTGAGGCTCAGGTGGCCTCAGTGGCACAGAGTGCCTTCTACCAACTTCGGTTGGTGGCCCAGCTATGCCCCTATCTGGACTGGGATAATGTGGCTTCAGTTGTCTATGCTCTGGTAATCTCCAAGTTAGATTACTGCAATGTACTCTATGTGGGGCTGCCTTTGAAGATGGTTCAGAACCTGAGCTTGTGCAAAATGCGGTGGCCAGCTTGCTACTGGGGACCAGGAGGTCCGAACATACAAGGCCGACTCTGGCCTGCTTGCACTGGCTGCCTGTATGCTTCAAAGCACAATTCAAGGTGCTGATTTTAATTTATAAAGCCTTACATGGCTTGGGACCACAATATCTGATGGAGCACCTCTCCTGACACGAACCTACCCATGCACTACACTCAACATCTGAGGCCCTCCTCCAGCTGCCTCCTCCAAGGGAAGCTTGGAAGACAGCAACAAGGGAGAGGGCCTTCTTGGTGGTGGCCCCAAAATTATGGAATGATCTCCCCAACAAGGCCCTCCTGCTGCCAGCATTGTTATCTTTTCAGATCCAGGTTAAGACCTTTCTCTTCTCCCAGGCCTTTGGCAGCATATGATAAGTTTTAATTAGGGATGTGCAAGCACACCCCAGCTCGGGTTCTCCAGGCACCTGCCAAGCTGCTGTCCTCGCTCACCCCCCACTCACGCCTGCTTGCACCTGCTCGTGCCCTCCTGGACTCACTGCAATCCCGTCCGGTGAGTGCCCGCCATTTTCCTGCCTTTGTTTTCTGTGCAAAAAAAGCAGTTTTGAAAATGCGCATATTTAAATATGCACAGCTTGTGGGTTGGGAAAGCTTAGTATGCGCAATATTAGAGGCATGGCTGGCTGGGGAATTCTGGGAGTTATAGGACTTTTTCTGTCTAAATATGCATAGGATTGCACCCTAAAATTAATACTTCTAGTAGGGTAGTAGTACCTGTGAATAATTACATTCCCTCATTACCATCTCAGCATTATTTTACTGACATATGGAACAATTACTGGAGGAATTGGTTGCAAAGTTCCCTAATACCTTAATTGGATTATTGGGTGATTTTAGTGCTAGATTATTAGGCTCTTTGCTTTTAAAAACAGCTGAGCAATGTGGTTTTCAGAAAGATTTCTTCCTAGATGTAAATCATTGGTAGTCAAGAGATGAGTCATTAAGTAACACAGGTTTAAAGTTATTCTGACTAACGTATATGTTTGAACTACAGATTTTAGGTAGTAATGACCTTAGTTTTATCTATTACTTTATCTATGATTTAGGCTGTGTTCTTGATTGTATTTGCACATCTAGGGGAAAAGTCCATTTATTTTCAGATATGATCATCAATACCTAATGTTAAATTTAATATTGGAGTCTGATTTAAGATCTGCATGGTGATCAGATCAGTGGGTTTTACAGAATCTGGAACTTCATCATGAGAAAACACTATTCAGAAACTTGTCTATGGATCCGGACAGCCATAAATGGGGTTTTAACCAATGAGAGCTCTGCTGCACATAAAGGATTCTGGCAAGGCTGCATTTTAGCCCAATCTGTTTTTAATTTTTATATTAACGATATAGTTTCTATTTTGTTTAATCAAAATTTTCATATGCCCAAGATTCTGGATAGTTTGATAAATATACTTTAAAGAATTATGTGTGTTTTTGTTTTCAGCCACTCAACTGGTGCAAGAAGATTGCTGCGAAAGTTCCTCATTTTTCATAAAGAATATGAGTTGGTTATTAACAATGTTACATCTAAAGTAGTGGTCTTTGGTAGGAGAAGAGAATTGTGTAAATGGTATATAGCAGGAGTGGGCAACTTATGCTCCTCCAGAAATTTTGCCCTACAACTCCCATCATTCCTCACCACTGGCTATGATGGCTAGGGCTGATGGGAGTTGTAGGCCAAAACATCTAGAGAGCCATAGTTTGCTCAACCCTGTATATAGACTCCAAATAAATACAGCAGGTACTGTTATTTGGTGTAAGGTTTTGTTTTGTGTTTTTTGCTTCAGGATTTGGGGCCTAACAGTTAAAGAAAAATGGGTTGAAATCAGTTGCCTGTATACAGCTATTAAATGTACTCTTGAATTTTAGGTAACCAGGCTCAGTATGTTGTTGTTGTTCAGTCGTTCAGTCGTGTCCGACTCTTCGTGACCCCATGGACCATAGCACGCCAGGCCTTCCTGTCCTGCGCTCTCTCCCGGAGCGTGCTCAAGTTCATATTCATTGCATCCGTGATGCTATCTAGCCATCTCATCCTCTGCCGTCCCCTTCTCCTTTTGCCTTCAGTCTTTCCCAGCACCAGGGTCTTTTCCAGGGAGTTTTCTCTTCACATTAGGTGGCCAAAATATTGGAGCTTCAGCTTCATTATCTGTCCTTCCAATGAGCACTCAGGGTTGATTTCCTTTAGGATGGACTGATTTGACCTCCTTGCAGTCCAGGGCACTCGTAAGAGTCTTCTCCAGCACCACAGTTCGAAAGCATCAATTCTTCGGCGCTCAGCCTTCCTTATAGTCCAGCTCTCACAGCCATACATTACTACTGGGAAAACCATAGCTTTGATTAGATGGACCTTTGTCGGCAAGGTGATGTCTCTGCTTCTTACTATGCTGTCTAGGTTGGCCATAGCTTTCCTCCCAAGGAGCAAGCGTCTTTTAATTTCATGGCTACAGTCACCGTCTGCGGTGATCTTGGAACCCAAGAAAGTAAAATCTGTCACTGCTTCCATTTCTTCCCCTTCTATATGCCAGGAAGTGATGGGGCCAGATGCCATGATCTTCGTTTTTTTAATGTTGAGTTTCAAACCAGCTTTTGCACTCTCCTCTTTCACCCTCAACAAGAGGCTCTTTAGATCCTCTTCGCTTTCTGCCATTAGGGTGGTATCGTCTGCATATCGGAGGTTGTTGATAATTCTCCCAGCAATCTTAATTCCGACCTCTGATTCATCCAACCCGGCATTTCTCATGATGTACTCTGCATATAAGTTAAATAAGCAGGGTGACAATATGCAGCCTTGTCGTACTCCTTTCCCAATTTTGAACCAATCGGTTGTTCCATGTCTGGTTCTTACTGTTGCTTCTTGACCCTCGTACAGGTTTCTCAGGAGACAGGTAAGGTGGTCTGGTACTCCCATCACTTTAAGAATTTGCCACAGTTTGTTGTGATCCACACAATCAAAGGCTTGAGTGTAGTCAATGAAGCAGAAATAGACGTTTTTCTGGAATTCTCTTGCTTTCTCCATGATGCAGCGAATGTTGGCGATTTGATCTCTAGTTCCTCTGCCTCTTCTAAACCCAGCTTGTACTTCCGGTAGTTCTCGGTTCGCATACTGCTGAAGCCTAGCTTGTAGGATTTTGAGCATCACCTTGCTGGCATGTGAAATGAGCGCAATTGTGCGGTAGTTTGAACACTCTTTGGCGTTGCCCTTCTTTGGAATTGGAATATAAACTGACCTTTTCCAGTCTTGTGGCCACTGTTGAGTGTTCCAGATTTGTTGGCATATTGAATGCAGCACTTTAACAGCATCATCTTTTAGGATTTTAAATAGCTCGGCTGGAATACTGTCATCTCCGCTAGCTTTGTTGTTACTAATGCTTCCTAAGGCCCACTTGACTTCACTCTCTAGGATGTCCGGCTCAAGTTCAGTGACCGCACTATCATGGCTATCAGGGACATTCAGATCTTTCCTGTATAGTTCTTCTGTGTATTCTTTCCACCTCTTCTTAATCTCATCTGCTTCTGTTAGGTCCCTGCCTTCTTTGTCCTTTATCATGCCCGTCTTTGCACAAAACGTTCCCTTGAGATCTCCAATTTTCTTGAAGAGATCTCTAGTCTTTCCCATTCTGTTGTTTTCCTCGATTTCTTTGCATGGTTCATTTAAGAAGGCCTTCTTGTCTCTCCTTGCTATTCTCTGGAACTCTGCATTCAGTTGGGTATATCTTCCCCTTTCTCCCTTGCTTTTCGCTTCCCTTTTCTTTCGTGAGCTACTTGTAAAGCCTCATCAGACAGCCACTTTGCTTTCTTGCATTTCTTTTTCTTTGGGATGGATTTCGTTGCTGCCTCCTGAACAGTGTTACGGACCTCCGTCCATAGTTCCTCAGGCACTCTGTCTATCAGGTCTAATCCCTGAAATCCATTCCTCACCTCCACTGTATATTCATCAGGGATATGATTTAGGTCATACCTGAACGGTTTAGTGGTTTTCCCGACGTTCTTCAATTGAAGCCGAAATTTTGCAAGAAGCAGCTCATGATCTGAGCCACAGTCAGCTCCAGGTCTTGTTTTTACTGACTGTATGGAGCTTCTCCATCTTTGGCTGCAAAGGACATAATCAATCTGATTTCGATATTGACCATCTGGTGATGTCCATGTGTAGAGTTGCCTCTTGTGCTGTTGGAAAAGAGTGTTTGCTATGATCAGCATGTTCTCTTGGCAAAACTCTATTAGCTTTTGTCCTGCTTCATTTTGTACACCAAGGCCATGCCTGCCTGTTATCCCGGTGATTTCTTGACTTCCTACTTTAGCATTCCAATCCCCTATGATGAAGAGGACATCTTTTTTTGGTGTTAGTTCTAGAAGGTGTTGTAGGTCTTCATAGAACCGATCAACCTCAGCTTCTTCGGCCTCAGTGGTTGGGGCATAGACTTGAATTACTGTGATGTTGAATGGTTTGCCTTGGATTCGTACTGAGATCATTCTATCATTTTTAAGATTGTACCCCAGTACTGCTTTTCCCACCCTTTTGTTGACTATGAGTGCTACTCCATTTCTTCTAAGGGATTCTTGCCCACAATAGTAGATATGATAGTCACCTGAATTAAATTCGCCCATGCCTGTCCATTTTAGTTCGCTGATTCCCAAGATGTCGATGTTCAATCTTGCCATCTCATGTTTGACCACCTCCAGCTTACCTTGATTCATTGATCTGACATTCCAGGTTCCTAAACAATATTGTTCTTTACAGCATCGGATTTTCTTTTCACCACCAGACACATCCACAGCTGAGTGTCCTTTCGGCTTTGGCCCAGCCGCTTCACTCTTTCTGGCGCTACTTGGAAATACCCTCTGCTCTTCCCCATATTGGACACCTTCCGACCTGAGGGGCTCATCTTCCGGCGTCATCTCGTTTAGCCTTGTGATACATTCCATGGGGTTTTCTTGGCAAGAATACTGGAGTGGGTTGCCATTTCCTTCTCCAGTGGACCACATTTTGTCAGAACTCTCAGTATATCCAGTTTTAAATGTTTTCAGAGCAAAGGTTGTATCAATGTTGATTTTTAATACCGACAATTGGGGATTTGCAAATACTACCTTAATTGAAGAGTCCAGTGGCATATGATTTTATGGAAATTAAAATTTATTCTCACTTATTTAATAAGAGCATTGTGACAGGTTGATGCTATTTGGGATGTTTAATTATTGGCATAGACTGATCCTGATCAGCGAAAATAGGCTTTTAAAGACCTGCCTTGAGAAACAGATGGAACTAGCTCTGGATAGTTCTTGGTTTCAAAAAATTTCAGATTTATTATTGCATTATGTCATGGTTTCTCTGTGCAAGCATTGAACTAATTTGAAACCGCAGCTAGAATTATCTTCAAACAAAGGGTATCGGATGTAGGAGTACAAAACCATAGGGCTGTCCTTTCCTCTTCAAGTAGTGTGCATTGGTTAGTAGGTGTAGAACGTCAACATCAATTTGAAAAATACCTGTAATTTCCATTGAAAATGGAATATCAGAAAGCTGTTACTTGACTCCACTTTGAACAAATGGAATCAATGGTTCAAGGTGGGAAATTTGGGTTATACCACTTCAGATAGGTGATGTCTTTGTCAGAAAGCAGCATTAGAGGCTTTGCCTGACTATATTATTGAATGCCAACTTTGTTCTGATACTAGAGCATACTGTTCAGAGAATGCTTTCAAGAAAATGGGATATTGGGAAGCAAAAGAAGAATTATGTTTTCTATTACATGGAACAAATCAATACGTCATTTGGGGTGGTAGCCTCTTTTGCTGTAAAGACTTCTCGTCTCACTCCATTTCAGTTAACTGCTGTGGAGAGTCTAATATATTTGGGAATAAATTCACTCTTACCTCTGTAATATTATTATTAAATTTATTTTCTGGGGAGATATAAAATAGGCAAAATTTTGTGTATATTGTCATGTGGACTTTAAATGTATGCCACTATGCTTATTTTGTCTTCATATGAGCCCCATCTACCCAGAGACGCTTTCTGAGGTGATTCTGTTTAAAACCAGATTTTCATCATTTCGAATTTGTTCCTCCCGTGGCACACATTGCCAGCTAATGCAGCATATGCCTTTGGAAAAACTGCTGTCACTGGGCTAACATCAGGAGAAACTGCATTATTTCTTTCCTTCCCTCTCCCTCCCTCCAGCCTGCCAAAGCTGACTCACCCCGCTCCAGGCCCTGAAGTGCCATGGCACACCTTAGAAATGGCACCTATCCACAGTCAACAGAACATGTGACACCTGATTGCCACTACTGACCTCCACCACCCAGCCTAGGGCTCGCCGAGAAATCAGCCCCACGCCGGGAAGCGGTGGCCAGCCCTGCCGTCATCCAGCCAAAACTCTTGGGGTGGCATGTCTGTGTTGGGGGTGGGGAAAGAATTAGGAGACTGCCGGAAGAAGCAAAGATATCTTCTCTCTCCCCGCTCCTCAACCAGGGGTGCTTTAAAAAAATAAAAAAGGACCTTATGCACAGGTCCGCTGTAGCAGATAAGCAGAAATGTAAAACAAAAGGCAAAGCAATTCCCAATCCCCCATCCCTCCGGTTCTGAGTAAGTGCAATTGAAGTCAATGTGATTTCCTTCTGAGTAGACACGTTTATCTGGGCTGTTTTCAGCTACTTGTTCCTTGAGGCCATTAATCTTATGCAGGGAGATTTTTAAATGTGCTGACTTTCTCAGGAGTAAGCCTCATTGAAGAGAATGTGATTTATTTCTGAGCAGTTATCCATGCCAGCTAGTTGTTCCTTGAGGCAAAGAAAAAAGACAAAGGAGAGAACCCGTGTTTCATTCATTAAGCTTATTCAAAGGGGCGATCATATGGAGGTACACATTAGGAAACACGCACACACACATACACACTGATGGTTAGCGGAGGGTGAAGCTGAGAGGAAGGGTTAACTCCTTCCATTCCTGTTGGGTCCACCCTTAGCTGATGCAACAACATCCCGCTCCTCCTCGCAAGCTCATGACACACTGAGTCCCAAAAATGCAGGCAAGTCGTGGTAAGCGGTAAATCCATCACGGAAGGACTTTGAAAAATGCAGTTTTTATGGCATGAAAACCCACAGTTGTTGCAGACAAGGGGGAATGTCATGTGCCATGATCATGTGTGAGGCGCAGTAGCACTGGAGTAAATCCCCCATGTCGATTCGGCCATGGTCTATATCACATTTATAAATGTACTGTATTAGATCCATGAATGGCCTACAAGATTTAAATTGATGTATGCCTTAAGACTTAAACAGAGAAAGCCAACTAATTATGCTTAAAGTCGCACACATTACCTTTGCTGCTGCTAAATCTAAATCTCAATTTATATCACAACATTTGATAAGTTGTAAAGTAGTGCATATGGTTTTAAGGGATTGATATCCTTTTATAAATGCATGAATGTATATTCTACATTTTTGTCTTATATATTTTGATTGATTTTGTCATTGTTCTATGATTTGTTATGACCTATTGGTTTGAATAAATAAATATGGGCTGAGCTGAGCTGAGCTGATCAGTAGTGTTGACCTGTAGATTTTCGTTGCAGTTTGTACTGCTCTGTCTGCCTCCCCATTCTGGTTTTTGATCAACTCTGATTGCCTTGACATCTCTCTGACTTTGTGAAGGGTTACATCCTCTATTATTAACTGCATTTTCCCCCAGAAATCCCTTTGTCTAAAATTTCAAGCACCAATCTGTCTCTACTGTGCTCTTCCTTTTTATCAGCAAACTCACAGTGTTCAGCCTGGTCATACAAGGCCCTAACAAATGACTCAAAGTTTCTCCAGGCTCCTGAGTTTCTTGATAGAAGCAGGCCCTCTCATAAACCCCATTCCTCTTGAGGATGAAATGAATATCACACTTGGCCAGAACACTTTCATCAGGCCCTGACTCAGGAGTCGGCATGGTGGGGCAGGTGCTGAGAAACCACAGGCATAGAAGGGCCCATCTCTGACCCTGCCAGCCCCTATGGCAGACCAAAATAACAACCATTCATCCCCTTCCCCCTATGAACTGTTTCCCTGGGGTTGGGCAGTGGCACTCCATAGTGGGAGCCAAAATGGTGCTCGGGTCCACTTCCTGCTTGTCCCTTGCCTGCTGCCTCCTCCTCCTCTACCACCACCACCACCATCACCATTTTGCCTGCCTTCCCCCTGGCGCCAACACCATCACTGCCAACACCACCTCTACTTCCCCCACACCGCCATCATTTTGGCCTGCCTCCCCCTCCTCGCCGCTTGCCCTGCCATCTCCAGCATTATGCATGCCTTGCCAAATGCTTCTGCTGCCGCCTCCTCCCCACTCCCCCAAAACTTTCCTGGCATAGCACTTTTCAGTGGGAGCCGAGGCGTCGTTCGGCTCTGCAGCTGCCGCCTGCTGTCTTATGATTACCCCAATGCAATACCCAACACATCAATGTCAAGCGTAGCATTTGGGATAACCTTAAAACAGTGGCAGCAACTGCAAAAAGTGCCTCTGCCCCACCAGGAAACTTTGGGGGGAGTGGAGGAGGAGGAGGAGGAGGAGGTGGCGGCAGCAGCAGCAGCAGGGGGAGTGAGTGAATGATTGAGGTGGCAGTAGGTGGGGAAGCAGGCAAAATGGTGGCAGTGGAGCCCTGCAGTGGTGGCGCTGTGCAGACGGAACGGAGGAGGAGGTGTCTGCAAGCTGCAGATACAGTGAAGGTAGTGACAGTGGCCAGTGGGTGGGGGTGTATAAGGAGGCAGGGGGGCCACTGGCCGAGAACACCAGGAAGTCTGCTGCCAGCCCTGACTTTCATAGTTGTGCCCGTAGCCCAAGGCCGGTAAAAGATCTATCAACATTGCTAGCTTCCTTCTCCATAGCATAAAGATATGCACCTAATTCTGTCCTTAGAATTTTAGAATTTTCTGGCCAGGCACTCCCCCCGTCCCGAATCTTCCTTTCAGTTCAGGCCATGCTATTGGACTATTAAAGCTGAAGGCTTCTTGTTCAGGGAACTGTGCCATTTCCTTTGCCTTCCTAGGAATGTGAGGGTTTAAAACCTGATGATTCTGACACCATGTCATGGCAGGTTTAGAGGGCACACCAGTCAGGATACTAGACAAGAACTTCATCATCTCTCTCCAACAAGAACAAAACACACATAGGAAACACATGGCTCTACCCACACTTCCAGTGATGATTAAATAAGATCCTGATTAATGAATGTTACCCTGGCGTTCGGGTCCACTTCATGTGGAATGGGTGCAATAGAGTCTGTGGATCATGTACTCCTGTATTTAATTTGTATAAAGACTGCAGAGAGAAGCTGATTTTCCCCTTATTAAGAACTCTCGCGGGACGACCTTCTGAAGACCTGGTGATGATGTTTGAAGGATGATTCAGCCTACTTCGCTGGGAAGGTTGCTGGGTTCCTTCTCATTTCAATGCAAACAAGGGGGGGAAATATGTTTGACTCATTTTAAAATTTATTGGATTTAATTACTCTTAATTAGCCGTATCTTTCTTTTGTACAAAAATTTGTATTGGTCTGTGACAGTAATAAACAATTCATTCAGTTCAGTCCAGTGCCATTGAAAGACTAAGGACGCAATCCTATGGCCACTAGTCAGCAGCTAGATGGCCATAGGATTGGTCGGTTCCCAGGAACCGACCTCGGAGCTCGTGCTCCAAGGTCAGTTCCCAGAAAACCAACCTCCACCCCCTCCCACGCCACCTCGTAGGCAGCGCGGATCAGGGGAAACAGGGCATTCCTAGGTGCAGGCCGGGGCGAGGAGGTTGGAAGTGCCAGTATGATACTTCCTATGTGTTGTCCAGCCTCTCCCCCCCACGCTCCGAGGTCCCTGAAAGACAGCTGAAAGCAGGGTGGTGGGGGTGCAGAGAAGTTGCGCTCCTCACCACTCCTCCCACCCTGCAGTGGATAGGCGGTCGCCCCCAGGGTCGGAGGTGACCACCGATCCCCATAGCGTTGCTCCCTAAAACATATAATGACACTGGTAGCACAGCTGGGAAACCCACCACCACCAGGACCTGAAAAGCCAATCTCAGCCAGAGTATGACAATATTGGACTAGATGAACCAATGCTCTGACTCACTAGAAGGGACCTTTGTGAGAAAATAACAATATTTAACTCAGACTTCTCCTAAACAGGGATATGCTACATGATTTCTCCACTTTTTATAACTGTTTCTTATGAAAGGGTAGCAGGAACAAATCATTTCATCCCCAACAGAGTTCTTCCTGGAAAACCAACATACTAAGGGAAAACATGGCAATATTCCGAGCTGTGGGATATTTTGCATAATAAAGAGAAGGGCCCTGACCTTTAAACTTCATCTGTGTTTTGTCTCACCAAGTGTAGAATGATGCCCCTTTACAAATTTTCCCAGAAGAGACACTGCTGCTCTTTCCAGCACATCAAAAGCCTTTGCTTGCCTTGCCCGTCTCCAGCTTAAGAGTCAACAAGACTATCATATGTCTGTCTTGAACAGTAAGCTGCTCATAATTCATTTTTCTGGGCCAGCTCTGTACCCTTCACCTTCTGGCTAGCTTCTCTATGATTGTTCAAATACCCCCAATGGTTTATTGTATGTTAACATTCTCATTGCTGTCCTCTAAATGTTAGACTACTGCATCCTCCTCCTCCTCATGCTCCAAAATATCAATAGGAAATTAGGTCTATTTTACAGAGGTCTATTTTATTTTGCATGTATGAAGAGTAGAATGTGTGTGTGTGTGGGGGGGGGGATAGTCCCAAAGGTTATTCCCACAATTCCCCCTTGTGAATTAATGATGAATGACTTTTGAATCTTGGCAAATATTTGAATTCAACAACTAGGGCTGAATGTGCTCCAGATATTTGCCCCCCCCCCTCAAAATTACTGGTTTTGGGGACAGAGACCCCACCCAACCCTTACTTGCATATATTTCATAGCTGTTTACTGCCACTTACTCTCCCTTTACTGCTCCTTCAGTTGCTATTTTCTTCATTCGATTCCTTCTCAAATGATCCTAGCCATAAAAATACACTGATATGGCTATTTGCTAGTTTCGCTTAAGGACAAATAAAATAGCACCCATTTAGAATGAAAGCAGTGCTACTGTATGGGGCACGTGGATGATTCTAGACAAATCATGGGTCTAAAATGATCAGGAATCCTAAAATCATTTTACAGCCCTTTTGCACCTCCCCCCCCCCGATCTTCATGATTCAGGAGCTCCCAATTGACAGCGCTATCAGTATGAGCATTTGACGGTTTTGCAGCGGTAGTATGAGCATTTGACGGTTTTGCATTGATAGTGTTTGACAGTATCTGACAGCTGACTTGCAATAGTATTTAGTAAATACAAAGTTAATTCATTCATTTAACTTTAAATAGATGGCAAAAACAAAAGTGACATTAGAATTATGATGTCATATTTCATTTCAGAAACCCAAATATTGGTTTTTGGGAGCATATTTTGATGTCAGTGGTAAAACTGACAATGTAAAACCAAAATCATTTTTTAAAAAAATAATTGCATCTCTGGTGTACACACATTTTCCTATTTTCACCTCCCAGGCTTATCCCCAGAACCTCTAAATACCTCTAGTTTAAATTCTTCCAGGGAGGGAATTAGGGATTAGGGAGGGGCAAATAATTCTTTTTGCTGTTCATACATGTTTTGCATGTGTTCACCCATAAATCTGTTCTATACCATTACAACTGCAAGCTTTAAAAAAAAACCTGCCCCCAAATTTGCATTTCAATATGTATTTAAAGGCATATTTTAAACACGTTTTCTCTCAAAATGCACATTTTTAAACATATTGTGTCTTAAATCATGCATATTTTCTACATGGGTATTTGATCAAAATATGCATTTCTAAATGTTTTTAAATATGATTTTTGAGTCAAACCCTGTATCAGAACACCTGGGATGTACAAAAGCCCGGGGAAAATGAAATTCAAATCCACACATTTGTCTAGAACGTGCTGATCTGGTCAGTTCGTATGGGTATGCACAAAGATCAAATTCTTCAAGTGTTTGGGATCAAAAAAGCATTTTTTCCCTATACAAATGATAATCCCAACACGGCAGTGGGGAATAATATGGGATACTAGCAAGGCCTTTATAACAGGCCATTTGATATCGATTGCTTCACATTTTACGAAAATAAGAGAGCAACAAAGAAATGGATTGGTATCAGAGATTAAGGATTTAGGAGACATACATTTTCCCCAACAAATGAAATATGTAACATATTAAATACATTGAAAACACAATTGGAGTTACTTGAGATTTAAAAGGTTTATCCTATAAAAGGTGCAATCCTATGTCCCCTAGACAGCATCTGGGGGACATAGGATATTTCAGTTTCTAGGATCCATGGTTGGAACCAGGGCTCTGATCTCAGAGCCCAGCAACTGTGCCCCCTGCCCCCTCTGCACCAGCTACATCTCCACACTCAGAAATGGAGCACAGAGACAGTGAAAGGGGGGCAGTCCTGGGGGTAGGGAGTGGAAGAGACCACAGAAGCTGCTTTATGCAGCTTCCTATGCACATCCTGGCCTCCTTCCCTCCCACTCCACGAGGCCAAGCCTAGATGGGCAAAATCACCCATCTAGGCAAAATGCAGGGCAGGATCACCTCTATGCTCCAGCCATCCTGCATTGGATACTCAGCAGCCTCCAACTTCAGAGGCTGCCGACTAGCGAGAGGATTGCACTCTCAGTCTATCAACTTCACTAAACTTTTTTTTTTTTTGAATGGGGGAATATGTTGGGAAGGTTATTGGCACATTTATTGAAGAAGAAACAACAAACGAATTATATTCTTCTTATTAAAAGAACAGATGGGGATAGTAGAGGAATTCTTAAAATATTATAAGCAGCTATATAAAACAAAGAATCCAGATTAAAAAATGATTAAAGAATTCTTGTCGAAATGCAAAATACCAAAATTAACTGATGTCAATCAGCATGGTTTGGAAGTGGAGGTTACTGAAAGTGAAGTTGCAGAAGCTATTGTTAAAAGAAAATAAAACTCTAGGCCCAGTCAGTTTAACAGCAAAATATTGTAAGATATTAAGAAAAGATATGGGGAACATATATCCCTCAAGCCCATCCCCTCCTGAACTGGCTGGGAAAGCAGCTGCAGGAGGGGAAATGGTTCAGTAGCCCTTCCCAGCCTTCTGTGCCCCCAATCTGCAACTTCCAAAGACTGCTTTTCTGTTAGCACAGACAACACCCCCCCCACACACACACACAAAACACAGAGAAATCCTTCATGTATCTGCTGTGTTAATGTCTCGTTTGGCCCTTACACTTTTGAAAGTGAACAAGGGTGTAATCCTATGCCTGGTTAGACAGGAAAAAAAGTCCTACAACTCCCATCATGCCCCAGCCAGCTATTAGGGATGTTGGAGAAATCCACAATGGAATCAAATGAGTTTGGATTTCTATGAATCTGACTTGCGGATTCTGCAGCAAACCGGCTTTTCCCGACTTACATGGATTCCGAAGATTTGCGGGCCGTTTTTGTTTTTTGTTTTAGTTTCCAGAATTTTACATAAATTTAGTCGTAGAAAAATATATAAAATTAAAAAATACCTGCCGAAAATGTGCATCTCCCCCATAAATTAAAGCATGAAAATATGCATTTGGGGGGATTTGTGCAAATTCAGGAAACTGAAAAAATCCGATTCCGGCAATGAGCAGACAATGGAACAAAAGGCACCTGACAATCCACAAAATGCAGACAGAACAGATTTTATAAGAGCTGCACATTCCTACCAGCCATGCTGGCTGGGACATGGTAGGAGTTGTACAACTTTTTTTCTGTCTAAACCTGCATAAGATTGCACCCCAAAATAGCCATACATTTCCAAGGAACCCAATAAGCTGATTGTCAAAGCACTTTACCAAATCCAAGCAAGGAAGGTGCCTCACTGATTTCAGCTGAATTCACAAAATGTATAACGGCCTGTGCTACACATGCAGCAAAACAAGGTGGTAAGAATCTGAAGTGTAGAATGGAAACTGCATCACTTCAGGCCAGATGCGGGTAGTGGGGGGATCACTTATTTTTAGAGCTTCTCTATCCTTTTCTCTATCCTTTTTATCCTTTATCGCTGCGGTGGCTTAGTGGTTAAGACGCTGAACTGCAGACCGGAACAGCAGTTCGAGACCCGAGTGCTGCGTGATGGAGTGAGCTCCCGTCTTCAGTCCCAGCTCCTGCCAACCTAGCAGTTCGAAAGCAAGAAATTGCAAGTAGATAAATAGGTACCACTTCGGCGGGAAAGGTAACAGCGTTCCGTGCACCTCGGTGTTCAGTCATGCCGGCCACACGACCACGGAAGCGTCTTCGGACAGCGCTGGCTCTTCGGCTTAGAAACGGGGATGAGCACCGCACCCTAGAGTTGGACACGACTGGCTGGGGACACTTTTACCTTTTTATCCTTTTCAGAAAGCTAACTCAAATAGGGAATGAGCACAGCAGCTAAAAGAACAGAAGACAACCTTCTTCCTTTATGTGCTAGGTTTCTACTGGAGGGAGTCATGTGGGGATGCATTCAAAGTAGTATCCCCCCTCCCCCCAGTAATCTGAACTGGTACAGGGCCATTCTACCACCTCAGGACTCTTCCATCCCATTCACACTGTGGCATTTCTAGGCCAGGCTCAGGTTTTGATTCTGGACCTGTTGGAAATTGACGTGGCTGAGTCCCACTCATATTTGAGCTAGGCATGCTAACAATTCCTTGAATGCATAATGATTGCCTTTCCAAAGAAAGTGATTCGCTTCCCTTGGGACTGTATGGCAGAAAACAATCTTGTGGAACCCCCTCCTTCATTATTTGGGATTATTTCACACTGATACAGGAACAATCCTGCCATTTTGTTAGGTATGTAAACCTGGGAGTGAGTAGGATTTGTGGTACATAACCAGCCAGAGAAGAAACAAATATTGCAACCCGATACACGTTTACTCAGAACTGAGTCCCATTATGTTCAGTGAGGCTTATTCCTTGGTAAGTCTGTTTAGGATTGCAGTCTAAAGCAGACACTTGCCCAGTAGGGACACAGCATTAAAAGAATCCCATATCGCCCTCCCCAAACTGTTTTTTTCTTCCTGTGGAGAAAAAGATATGCAGAATATTACTACATGGAACATATGGTTTGACCCTAGGTTCAAATCTCTACTTATCCACAAAGCCTACTAGGTGATACTGAGCCAAACACTATCTCACAGCCTAACCTACCTCACAGGGTTGTCATCTGGATAAAGGGGGCAAAATGGGTTCTATCCAAAGTTAGGCTAGTGGCATGGTTACACATGTTGGCATGGTTCTTCTACTAGTGGTTGCACAATCAACAACTAGCCTAATCAAATTGTAATTACTTGCACTGCACCTTGGCTTGTGAAACAGCTGATGTAATAGCCTGTGCAATGGCTTGCGGAACAGTTTCAAAGTACTGAATTTGATGCTTGTGCAAGGGTGAAAGCAGGGTTTTTCCAGCAGCGATAGAAGCTTTGCACTAGTGGAATGACACCATTGGATACAACTCCATATGCATTATCTTGACCTCTTTGGAGGAACAGTGGGCTAAAAATGTTAAAAATCAATCAATCAGTCAAGGGGTAAGCATTACCAGATAGCATGCTGGCATTGCTAGGTGTCTGCATGATGTATATCACTAAGACTCTGCCCTATTGGTGTCTTGCCTGAGAAACATCTCAGGGACATGAAACATGTAAGAACCTAACATAGCTCGGGGGAGAGCACATATTTTGCATGCAGAAAGTCCCAGGTTCAATCCCCGACATCTCCAGGTAGGGCTGGGAAATACACCTTGGAGGGCTGCTGCTGACAGACAGGGGCTGAGTTGGTGTAAGGCTGGCCAGCTTCCTACAAAATCTGCCTGCACAAGATAAGGATTTTTATTGATGTTGCTCACAGCACAATTGCTTTGTGAGGTAGAAGATGTTCATGTGGAAAGGCCTTCAAGCAGCCTCTTGCTCCTTTGGGTCTTTTAAGGGTGAAACCCAGGGGGTAGCTTTGTATGCTTTTCATTAACTGCCCTCTCCTCCTGAGAAAAAAAAGATGGCAACACATTCCGTCCCCACTTTCTCTGACAATTGGTTCAGTCCTGCTCTCTTCCTCTATTGCCAGCCAGGCGCTTCCTCTTGCCTTGCCTGGGCCTCACAACCTTGTTGCTTCCTCGCCCACAAGAGGAAAAAGAAGAAGAGCAGGGGCTGCGGCTGGGGGCAGGCAGGTCAATGACCCCAGGATGAAGGCGATCAGTCCACAGCATCTGTTTAAGCAGTTCTTGAGCTGCAAAATGTACAGAACAGAATAGGATGAAAAAGAGCCAACAGAACCAAGCCAAGACATCCATATTCAAAAGGGACCCACGGCCAGAAAGCCTTCTAGGCAAAAGGAAGAGCTTTGAAGAACAAGCTTCCTGGCTGGTGTGAAGAGACATACACACACCCCTTGCTGGATAATGATCTGTTTCTGTTGTGATTTAGACAAAGCATTTGCATTTTGCACTTCATTTGGCTACTGCTCTTCAACTAATGCAGATTTCTGCAAAAATCTTTACGAACCCCATAGAGACAGATCTACATGGACTGCCCTGAAATCACACCAAGAATCTCCCTGCACTAAATCAGAGCTAGCCAGTGGAGAATTCAGATGTAGTTTTTGCATACTGTTTTCATGCTCTAGCATTAAGCCTCACTCTGAAGGAGCCTCAGGACCAGTAAGAATTTCCTCTCCTATTCTGGGCTACATCATAGCTTAGTAAAACCTTTCTTTCTATAGACAGTAAGTGCTACATGATCCACACCACCACCACCACCACCTAATGGTTCTGGAAGGCTCTTTCTTCCTGTGGCAGTTTAATTAGCTGAAACACAAGGGAAGACAGCAGTGTGCTACTAGTTAGAAGGATTGGTTTTTCACTATAGCATAAAACCCATAGACAAGTTCAGGAATAGGGATGTGCATACAAGCAAAACTCAAGCTTGAAGTTCTCCAAATTCCAACTTGAAGCTCATTCCATTTCATGTCCATCTCAGATTATGATCTTTGTTTTTTTCCTTTCAGATGAACATTTGTGCGTATTTTTCCAAATGTACATGTCAGTTGTCTGAATCTTTGAAATGTGCACATTCTTCTCTCATTGGTTAACGTGTGTATTTTTTAAAAGTACACATTTTTCCGTGCACATTTTTCAAATGTACACATGCAAATGTGTTTTTGTTTTTGTTTTTGGTCCACAAATCACACGCCAAGTCCAGAATGACCATTTCTGCTCCTGCCCACATACCACCACCACCCTCAACTGCCCAAATGCAGCCTGGCCCCCTCTCTTCTTCCTTCTTCTCTCTCATATTCTGCAACTCCTACAGCCACCATTTAATCTCTCTCCCATATTCTGCTGACCCTATAGGGCACATAATGAAAAGTTAAAGCCCTGCTGTGTGTAGGTAGCCAGACTGTTGATTGTATCATTATACAGTTTAGTCAGTAGGTGGCACTGGACTGAGTTGTACGTGAGTGGAGCCAAGAGTTTCCTGTGTCTGTTGTTTGCATGTTTGTGAGGGACAATAAAGTTCTTGACTAGCTTCCTGACTGGTGCATCCTCTAAGCCTTCCATGACAGAGACAATGTTTGTCTAAGCCCACTGCTACTGTTCCATCCATGTCCTGTTGCTATCTGCTCTCTCTGAGCCTTTTTACATGAGGCTTTTATTGTGCACTTGTGATTGCTCACTCATGGTAGTTTGCCGGTCCTTTACACAATGTCATCCTCCGCCGAGGGCTCTCCCGTACTTTGCAAACATTATTGCGGGTTTTTTTTCCTAGTAAGGAAAGTCTGCTATTTTTCTCAATGGCATTATAGAAGCCTCGAGTAAATTGTGCAATTCCACCGTACTGCAGAACCACCTAGTGACTGTGTAATGGAAAATATAGAAAGGCAGAGAAAGAAAAACTCTGGGGGGAAAAACATGTTTAAAGGAGCCGATCTTAATCCCACAAAGAATCTGGAAGCAGAAGCCTCGGTAAAGGTGCAGGATAAAAGCCTCATGTAGAAAAGTCCCCCCCTCCCCCCAGCTTCCAATTTCTCATACAACCCCATGTAGGGCATATGCTGAAAGTGGCACCCCCAGTGTGGTAGTGTAATGCATTACATCTGTGGTGTAATGCCATCCATTGGTTGCTGTTGTTCTGTCAACCTGCAGCCTGCCTGCTTATCATTGGAAATGCAATTAGCACACAACTGAAAACTGATCTAGGTATATTAATCTAATAATGTAACAATACTAAAACACACTTACAATCATTTATAATTTTTGCTGATTTATCTTTTAGTGAAAATGATTAGTGCTTAAACAGAAATAATATAAATGTGAAAAAACAATGTAAATATATTATACATGTAATAGAAAATTTAAATGTATATTCAAAAAAGTATTTCTGAATTTTTTTCCCCAAAAGTCTTTTCTGAAGGTCTTCTGAAAATCTTTTCCCAAGGGTCTTCACTGAAAGTTTTTACAGGAACTCTGTGTGATCCTGTTTCACATATATTATATATAGCTTCTTCAGATTAAAAAACTGCAAATATTACAAATATCAAGTCCATGAATGACTGTCTTTATAGGAATATACCAACATTAGTTATAAATCTTTATTATAATTACACATATAAAAATAGTTTCCAATGAGCATTAAAATTATTTTTTAAAGAATTGTTACAATAACTTTTTCGAAAACATTATCAAAAAACATTATCAAAAACATTTACAAAAACAGGGGCTATAATTTACAAACAGAAGGGTTACCTAGACTCACCACCTCAGACTCAACAAAAACACCGTGCAATGATGCAAACCGAAAAGTTTTGAATGAACTAGGCTGCTTTACCTCTTGGCACTGATTGCATTTTGTCTTGTACAGCTTCAGGGACATTTTGTGAGGGGAAATGGGTGGTCTCCAGCAGAAAGGAGGCCTGCTGTCAGTCATCACAGCCACCATCAGCAACAACACAACAATTATAGTCAACAACAAAAATTAAAGAAAGAGAAATTGCTGCCACTTCCCCACTGCCAACAGTAAGTGACCCTGAAAGCTTCTGAAAAAAAAACCATGCCCCTGCATTTTTGCCATTTGTGAATGGAGGACAGAGAATTCGGGGCCTTTTCCCACCTCCATTACTTTTGGCTGTTTTGGTGCCAGGCCACCCTGGGATACTTACTGCAAACAGAAAACCCTTGATGGCTGACATGACTGTCTGCCAACTCTCCCCTCCTTGCCTGCTGCTTCTCTGCCCGCACACTGTGGCCCACCTTAGTGAGGAAGAGACGATGCCCATTCACTTAGTTATTGATGCTATCTGCTTCAGTGACGGAAAGAGGCTAGCCATGGTGACCATTGTGACTCCCTGCTGACACTGCCTGCCTGAAGGAGAGAGACTGGCCATTGTGACGAGAGACGAGCCCTTGTGACCCAATGCTACCATCTAAAGGAAACGGCCTCATGCTCTCACTCATGCTCAGACCGATGCTGCTTGCCTGAAGGAGAGAGACTGGCTCCTCTGCCCATACACTTTCAGGTTCCCTTTGCTTCCCAAACCAGGTAGACTTTTCTTCACCTTACTATCTCATCCTTTCAGTGCCTCACCTCTTCTCAGGCAGGCAGGGAGACCCCACTGTCCACCAGTGCCTTTTAGGAAATGTGATGGCTGCCTCCTAACTCCTGCTGGTTGCCAGGGGGAGTGTCTCTCTGTATTATGTCTACCTGTCAGTCATTTATCTAATGACTGGGAGCCACTGAAAAAGCCATCACCGCTTGGGGATGAGAAAGCCTCAGAGAGCCAACTGGAAAATGTTTGAGTTATTTCCATATAGAGAATAATGTAAAACTAAATTGAAAATGAAATGTAGGATTAAAAAAAACAAAAACTAAAAAGTTACCACCTGTACACCTGTAGACTGCATTTTAAAATGCCAGCACTAAGTGGTAACACTATTAATAATATCATATTTGCAGATACAATATCAATTATATCTGCAAAGGGGTCAACACACCTCTAAACCTGCACTGGCTACCTATTTGCTACCAGGCCAGGTTTAGGGTATTAGTACTAATGTTCAAAGCCCTAAACAACTTGGGACCAGGATACCTGAGAGGGCGCTTCCTTCCTTACCAACCTGCCCAGTCACTGAGGTCATCACAGGGCATGGTTCCACATACAGTCACGACCCAGCTGGAGTCCACCAGGAAAAGAGCCTCTGGAGGTGGGTTTCAGGGAGGGGCATCTTATTAATTCATTCATTCAAAGTATTTTCTCCTGCTCCTCAGCTGAAAAGGCTCTTGGAGTGGCCCACATGCAATCAGTAAAACAAGGCATGGTTCCCACAGGTTTGCTACCTCAAAAGGCATGAGAAAAAGGGGATAGGGAGGGAACGGGAAAAACGTATTTCTATTTTTTTTATTGACACTTCTGTTTCACCTAAGAGCCAAAGCTCTCTGGGCAGTTCACAAAAATCAAATGCACTGTGATCAAATGCAACATGATAAAACAGAATATATAAAATTAAGTAGTCCCTCAGCAGGGATGGTGGAATGGCCCAGCTTCCCCTCTCATCTCCCTCTGAACAGCCATCTAGAATCTTGTCCTTTGCCTCAAGCAACCATGTCTTAGGCTGGCCCTGACTGTAATGCATGGGCTTAGGTCAGTGGAGGCTGGTGGCTCCGATTTCGGTGGGGATATGAATCCATTCTGGGTTTCAGTCAGAACCAGCCAGAACTCTAAAGGAGCTCTCCAAGGTGCTGAACCTATTTTGGGGGTAGGGTTCAGCACTTTTGAAAGCTCCTTTAGAGTTCTGGCTGGTTCTAACGGAAACCCAGAATGGATTGGCAGCCCCACTGAAATCAGAGCCACCATCCTCTACTGGTATAGGTGCAAGAGTTGCTGTTTCCATGACTAGTAACTGAAGTCTACCCACATGCACAAGGTGTTTCTCTCCCTATAAAGCTTTTTCCTCACTAGAATCCAGGTTGCTTCAAGGGGCCACCCACGTCCTCGCCTTGCCTTGATGCCAAAATTCATGGTACATTCACTGGTTTTTTGACCTACCACATTGAAGAGGACAGAGATAAACAGTCAACTTAAGGATGTGTGAGAATTAGTTCCGTCAAAGTTTTTTTTTTTTTTTAATGGATTTACCCACCTCCTGGGCCTATTAGTGAGCCGAGACAGAGCTGTGTTCCAAAATTTGCATCGTTTCAAACTTTGCAATGCAGTTTGTCAGGGGAGATGCACACAAGAATGTGCATACTAGGGGAAAGTGTTCACAAAGCGCATCTGTTTGAGAAACGTACACAAAACGGCATTGCAGCAATGGAAAGTACATGGGAAAAAGTGCATAAATCAGGAGAAATGTACTCCCCAAAAGCACTAATGCTTGTACAGATTTATTTTTTTAAATTGCAAGCTTATGCAGAATGGGACAGAATGAGTTTGATCTCAAAAGTCTGACAATCTCAGCAAGAACAAGATTGACACATCTGTCTACCCCTAGATCTCAACGTCCTTTAGGGGGGAAAAGTGGGGGGAAAGAACACTTCTGTGCAATGCAGTTCTTAAAGGTATAACATCCCTATGCCATATAAGTCGAAGAAGGCAACTCTTCCCATTATTCAGAATACCACAGTGGTTGAAAATGCTGCACTTTTCTCCTTTCTAGAACCCTCTTTAAGGTTTCTGTCAAACTAAAATGTACTGCTGACGCAGTATTTGTTCAGTCATTTGGTTGTATTTTAAAACGGGGGAAGGCGTTAGGCATTTCCTTAAATGCACAGGATTCGACTTGCTCTGGTACTGCTAGAGAAATAATATATCAGTTAGGTTGTTCTGCAGGTTCTGTAACCGAACTGACAAAATGCTTCTAAGACAGGCTTTGGAGCCGATTTCATTACAGAAACCAATTTGCAGAGATGTCAGCTGCATTGACCTCCACACACTGAATCACCTATAGCTGTCAGCAAAAGAAGGAAGAGAAAAAACTTACTGTCAGCAGCTACATGCAAAAAGAAAAGCGATGTCTTCCACACATCTATGCTCAGAGCAGCCACACATTTTTAGGTGAGGAAATATTCTAAAGCAGAGCTGAAGGTAACAACATAGCCTTGGGTAGAACTTGTGGCTAAAGGGCAGTATCCTATGTTGCCCCTGCGCTAGCAAGAGTCACCACTAGTGTAATGGGAAGCAAAGGGACATTAGCGGAAATGCTCATTTCCTGAACAGGGCAGGGCAGCAGAGCTCTCAGAAGGGAGCTTTGATAACTCGGGCTGTGCACTGCTTCGACCCGAAGCCTGAGTTCCAAGCCGAAGCAGAGTGCTTCGGGCCGCGTCCGAGGTGAGCTACCACATTGAGGAGGGCTGTTTTAGATGGACATTTTTAAACATTATTTTCATAATCTACCTGCTCTAAAGATTTACACTAAAACTGTTTTAAAATGTGCTTCTCCCTCAGAAATATCACTATAATGGCTGTTTAATTGCTGCTTTTCAAAACTTTACATAAAAACCTTAATTTGATGGTTATTTAACCTTGGTCTGATGGCTTTCTTTGCACCCCATGCCTAATTGCCTTCCCACTTTCCCCAGTAGAGAGAGTTGGCTGGGTCAGGATAAAGGGCTGTTTTAGTGGAGATAGCCAGGAAAAATAAAGATGTCCACTTGGTGGAAGCAGTGAGGACCACAGGAAGAGAAGAACAAATATAAGGGATTCCGTTAGTTGTTTTGCTTGCCTCCCTCTTTCTCAAAGTGCAGGTTAAAATCCTTGCTCTGTCAAGGGGAAACTGGGAGGCTAGCTGTCACTGGGGTGAACAGAATGCATTACAGGAATATCTAATGTTTATGTTTCATTGTAACGTTTCTAAGCAAAATAAAGGAAAATTTTCAATAACAATAATAAGGTCGCTATATTAAATACATTCCTACATACATACATAAAATATTCCTATGAAAGAGAACAGTTTACCTTCCATACCTTTGGGTACTTCCCAAAAAATCAGATTGTTTTCCTTGGCTCTATCATGTAGCTCCTCCATTCTATCTAATCATGTTAATAACCATTTCCTGTTTCTCTATTTTCTTATCCATATCCACTTGTTTATCCTACATTTCTTTCTGGGCTTTATCACAATTAATATTTATTTTATTTTATTCTGTTTCATTCATGCTGTCTTCTGCTTTTTGATCATAAAGTTGTGTTTGTTGGTCAATATGCAGAAGTTGTTATAATTTTTTTCTACTGGTCTCTGAAGAGAAAAAATATTTTAAATTGTCAAGGGTTAATTCAGAGCCTCCAAGTCCAAGGTTGCAATCCTACACCCACTTACCTGGGAATTAGCCTCAATGAAAACAGTGGGACTTCTGGGTAAACATGGATAGGATTGCACTATTAATTTTGTAAACAAGTCATAGCACAGCGTTGTAGGTGTGACGGGGCACTTTGTACCCAGCCTTTCCTCTCAGCAACATTCATTTAAATAGTGTATCAGATGAGTGTTATCATGCAAACGATCAGATCTGTTGCTTGCAGTAGTTTCTCATTTATAGCTTGACAAGTCATCTTAAAATAATAATAATTAGATACTGGTTTGCATATTTGTGCTCCGTGTGATTGACACTGCTGGCAGAGCCTTTGGCATAGAAAGGGATTCACCATCCAATGCTTGATTCTTTTTTCCTTTTGAAATAGCAGCTTTGTTTGACTCCCTGGCACTGAGATCAAAAGGATAATTAGTGTCTGATTTACAGCGCTGTAGCCAATACTCCATTTCTATTATTTTAAACAGCAAACAAGGGCATATTGCCTTATTAGCCATGCACTTGGGTTGTGAGCAAATTCCAGAACTGCGCCCACAAAATATCTGATCAGCAAAATCTATAACAGGCCAATAAATTACTGAGTATGTGGATCAGTTGAGATTGTACACTATCCTCTGTACTGCCATTTACATAACTCCCCTACAAAACAGAGTGATTTCTTTTATTCAGTACTTCTAGGTCAGACAATTTAAAAATTAGATGGTTGTTGGCCAATGTAGATAGGATAGGTTTGTCACCTACTGCTTTATATGCATTAGCAGTAAGGAAGTTACAGGCTACTTTTCCAAACCAAAATAATGCTGATTGCCAAGGTTTATTTGTTTTTTAAATGAAATGATATGGGGAATTTCACCATTTTAACTTCTGATGATTTTGTATATGTTCACTTCCTTTGGGATTAATTGGTCTGTGTGTGCATCTGTGTATTTATACATATACATATGCATGAGAATGAGTGAAAATTATGTTGCAATGGCCATTAGCTTCAAACAATAAAATTTGACTGTCTGACCGTAAGGAACTAGGACGTCACTGCCATTACTTGCCATTACTTGCCATTACCAGGAGAACCTGCCACTAGTATGTACTCTGTAGATTATCTTCACCCATCAGTCTTACATCTGAAATATGGGGATGATGATACTGACCTACCTTACAGAGTTGTGGTAAGGTTCCTGAGATAATGCTAGTGAACTAGTAGATTAAAGAAATCTAACAGAGCGATCCCATCTCCCACACTGGAGAGATTTGCAGGCAGACAAACCGCCATATCCAAAGCCTTGCAGGTTTCTGCTGGCAAGGTGGAAGTGAAGGAGGTATGGCATTTTTGCAACCCACCCACCCTTCCCTGGCCATATTTTCCCCACATATTTCCTCACATTGGTTTCAAAGGGAGGGAATTAATATATGCCAGATCCAGGACTGGTGTAGATCTGCCACTGGTTTGAGGGCATGTCAAAGATCAGGGGGACTGTGGATTCACAGCCTCTCCCACCATGCCTCCTTTCCTCCCTCTCTGATATCTGAGGTTTCTGTAGTGGCTGGGAGGGGGCGTGCATTCCAAGGTTGAATTTCCCCTACCAAGAATGGACTCCAGTCTCAGAAGGGGAGATCCAACATATGCTATGGCCACTGGCATGCCCTTCCTGGAACCGTAAGATTGCAGCATAGTGTTTTAATTGATTAATCAATTAAATTTGCATAGGCGTGTATAAAATAACAGTAATGAAGGGCAGGGGAAGCATCCTTCAGGGGGAAAGGTAATGTGTGTCTGCATCACAGCAGACAACTTCTTCCAAGAGATGTTTCTTCCTGTGTGTGAGAGAAGGGATAACGCCTGACATCTGCAGTTTTTATAAGTACTTACATTAAACTTTTTTTTTAAATGCCCTATCAATCTGGGGCAGTTTTTAGCTGATCAAAAGGTATTTAATGGACTAATCTTGTCAGTGAACCTTACGTGACATGCTTTGAAAACTCCAGGAGGCGTGATATAAATTAAAATTATTCATTAATCATTATAAAGCAACCTCTTGATCTAACATGCTGAAGCAGCCAGCCAACTAAGCATTCACAGGACCTGCTACTGTGCCTTTGGGATAAATATTGGCTTCTGCAGTATTTGCTCTGCACATCTCCAATGCCAATGATTCCAGATCTGAGCAGATGTGCACAGTGGTTTCCTTTCCCACCCCAGCAACAGATTCTTGTTTCACAAACATTGCTGTTCTTAAGGAAGGCGACCATGCTGAGCAAAATGAGCTTTGCACTTGCCAGGGCATTCTGCTGCATCCATTGCCTATGTGGACAGTATTTCACAAGGCCGAATACTTTCAAAGCAGAGACTGATATTCATGGAAGGGTATCTCAAAAGCCCCACTGGGTACATGCAAAGGTAATTGCTCTCCTTTTGCAGAATGCAAAAGGCAATTCTCTTGGCAATCTGGCTTTAGCAATTCTACAAAGAATCAAATGCTAAATTAAAAACTTGTTGCCATGAATGTTCACTGCCAGCGTTCCAGAAGAAATGATAGTATCCTTCCCTGTTCTCTAACCAAGTAGGGCAAAGAGATCAATCATGAGTAATAAATTAACATAAAGGCACACACAATAGTTTCCATAGCAAGATATCCTTACACTTCAGTTCTTTTCCTGGTAAACCTGAATATGGGCACCATCACACGAGCCTTTTATTGTGCATGCGGGGTTGGTCACTCATGGAAGTTTGCAGGTCCTTTGCATGACGTCGTCATCCTCTGATGTCTCTCCCAAGGTTTTTTAGGTTTATCCCGCAATGATTTAACTAGCTGATAATGTAGTAATAAATTGTACCACCATTAAAGAGAACATGTAATTCTGGGAAGGTACGATATTGCCGTAATGTCGCAGCGTCACCTAGTGGCTGTATAAACGCAACACACATGCACAATGGAAACAGCCAAACAAACAAAACAAAAGGGGGAGGCATGTGTATTGTGCTGATTGTGATGCTGGAAAGACTCTGGAAGAAGGAAGCCCGGTAGAGGTGCAGGATTTCTGCCTCGTGTGATGACACCCTATGTATTAAAGAAAAAGATATGCTTGTTCTTCCCACAACAAGCACCACAGAATTTTCTTATGTTTTGTAACTCTGGCCAATTAAGTGAACACAGATGTTGCTGTTTTAGAGGGCAATATCTGTGTAGTATTACCACCTGGAAAGACATCCCTGGCTTAATATTTTGGCTCACCTGTCTATTTTCTTGCCAAGATGGATTCAAACAATCCCCTGACTGATGTGAGGGCCTTATTATTGCCAGTCTCCAGTGGCTAGGCAGGCATGCCATGCTGTGCAGATACTGGTTCACAACTCTCTTTAAGAGTGAATGTCAGAGCCAGCCTCCATAGGCCTTGCTTATATGCCTGGCCGGGGGGGGAGGGATTTATGGGGATTGCCAAAGGCCAAGGTGCTGCTTCTGCAGACCTTGGAGGACTTCAGAATTATATAGGCATATACATACTATGGTCTGAACTGCTGCCCAGGAAGTTATGGACAAGACAGAGAGATCTGAGGTGTCTGGATAAGACCTGGAGAAAAGTCAGTGGAGAAATCCATTATGAGCAGGGGTCATGGAGGCTACTTGCATTGGGTTACATATACAGGGATGACAGGGTATACCTGCAAATGGAAATCTAAATAGGCAGGGAGAAAGCTAGATTTGAACACTTCTCCCTGGGATGCTAGCTTTCCATGGGCAGAAGTTGTTGTTTTTTTAATTAGGAGAGCATTCAATCATATAATCCCACCACCTATATTCTGAAGTAATACAGTCCCAGGACAGCTGTGCCATGTGTTTTTCCTGAATGAATAGATTAGCCTACCCAGTCATTCAATTCTTCTGTTTTGGCCAGGAATCATCAATAGTGAGAATTATTTGCCAAGCATGTAAAGTCAGAATTGCCTTTGCATTGAGCTACCTTTGGTAAATGTGAATTTGGCATACATTTTTACTACACAGTGTTTCATAAACCTGAAGATATATTTCAGGAATGTCTTCAGGCACACTGACAGGGGTTCTTGAATAGCTCGCCTCTCTAATAGGGACCAGGAGTTCAATTAATAATGTCTTTTGGAATTTACCAGAAGGGAGACAATTTAACTAATTGCTTCAAGATTCATATAATCCTTCCACGTCCTCCGGACATGGATTGAAAGACTTGGCTCATGCTACCCTTTTGTTAGCAATGGCATTCCTGTTTTTATAGCTTTGGTTTTTCAACTTTCTAGCTTAGCAAAATTAACAAGGTTTGAAACAGAAAAGGAAAGCGGTGGCACTTCAACAATGCTGACTTTCCTTAGCTCTGTCTGTTTTACTATTCTGTGGGAAGTTCCTACCGCTAAGCCGAATGGACGCCTGTTCCTAGGCAAATTTATAGACAGTCTTTCCACCGGTAGGTCAACAGGTCACCCATTTGTTTCCAATACTGTTAAAGAAACAGTTAGCAATTGTATATTTCTGTGTTTTATGAAAATAACTACTTTATATGATGCCAGACCTTCACATTCAGGGTCAGGCCCCTTGTTCAGAATATAGACACTAAAAATATATCATTAGCTGGAGGGATTCAATGGTGCTAAATATAAATAAGGACATCACTTTCGCGATCATAGTTCATGCTAAGCTCTACTTAAAGGTTATCTTACATTTAAGCACCAAATGCAGACTGGATTAAATGTGTCTTCAGGATTGTTTTTAAGTGATGAAGCTATACATATCTCCCGGGAGAGGGAGTTCCAAAGGGGTGGAGTCACTACTGATAAAGCCCTGTCCCGAATGGCTGTTGCTGGTGGGCCAGAGAGTAGAGCCTCTGATGCTGATTTTAATGCTTGAGGAAGCTCATAAAGGTGTAGGTGGTCCTTCAGATAATGTGGCCCCAAACCATTTAGGGCTTTAAAGGCCAAAGACAGCAGCTCAAATTGGCCCAGGAACTAACAGGCAGCCAATGTAAATGATACAGCATAGGAGAAATAGGATCCAAACATCTAACTCCCGCAAGCATTCTAGCTGCCACATTCTGTACCAGCTGCAGTTTCCAAATCATCTTCAAGGACATTCCCATGTAGAGTGCATTACAGTAACGTAACCTGGATGTAAGGAAGGCATGTATCATTGTCACTAGGTCCGCTTTCTCTAGATGGGCTGCAGCTGCCAAAACAGCCTAGGTTAAGGTGGGCCAACTGAGGATGCTTTGCTTGAGGGCCTCCAGTATCCCAGAGCTGACAACAGACTTTATACAGAATGGCCATCCCATGCTTTTGCCTCATCTACAACAAAAAGGAGACTTGTTCTTACACCTGGATTTCACATATTATTGTTACTGGAGCTCTATATCCTCAAAACCACGCTTAGCAATTTATAACTTTGGGATCAAGCTCTGCAGCCTAATCCTCTATTCTGTTTACTGAGAAGACACCTCGTAGGATTTGACACTGGTGCATGAGGACACAACCGGTGACTTGGCTTCCACAAGCATACTGGCTGCGTGCATTCAGCCATGTTTGGGAAGGTGAACAAGGTGAAACAAGCTTCAAGGAAGAATTTGGAGAACCACAACAAACTTAAACATTGCATGCTCACCCATCCCTAAATTGTAGGATGGTTGGCTATTAAGATGTATTCATTGCTCACACAAGGGATTACAATATGCTACTTGCAGTGGCAGCTTGTGCCCATTGGGCCAGAGAGGGGCAGGGGTTCCCAGGAGCCAAAGGGACTCCTGTTCATGCAGAATTAATTTGGGGAAGTCTTTTTGGCTGAGGAGCAACATAAAAATACTTCAAATAAATAAATAAATAAATATGATACATTTTCCCAAATCACTTCAACATTACTCTAAATTCCACCACCACCACCCCTTTCCTGGAGCACCATGGTCCCGATCCAATTCAGGGCTGCATGCATTTACAGTGTAAACAAACCTATCATGCAGCGCTCCATTATGCGTGATTTGAAGAACATTTGTTTGGCCCTCAGAACAGCTGCAGAGCTAGCTAGCTCCTCACTTATCAAGAGAAATCTCATTCCCCATTCAAATCAAAAGACACCACCCCTCTGTGACTCAAAAAACGCTGCTCTTCATCGGCAGCATGCCAGCAGCACACACCACTTTCTTTTAAAAATGTGAACAGAGCATCCTTTTGTTTCTGCAACACCAGAAACATCCAGCAAAGGATGGGACACACACACACACACACACACAACAAACTCTGCAGGTGAGCCATATATTAACAACACACCTAGGACTGGATAATTAAGAGTTGTCTTGCTGCTGGTCGCTGGGTCATGACTGGAATGCTCTCTCCCTCCATGTTCTCCAAATAAAGTAAAATAATAATGTTTATAATAATAACTGTTTATAGTCCGTGCGCCTTCAAGGATGCCCATAAGAATCAGTACAATGGATGAGGGTGGTCCCGGTTATTAATTGGTTCTGGCTTGCAGGAGCCAACGTGGTTTCAGGGCAACTGTATCATGTCCACTGCTTTCAGAGGATCGTTTCCCCTGCTAGCCCTCCTGGAAAGACTGAGTATAGTGATTCCTTTTTTGGATGGACGGACAGACGGACAGCTTTTTTTTTTAGCTTTTTCATGGCTGGGAAGAGCTGGGACTCCAGGAGGAGATCTTCTGCATTGTCGCTAGCCAATCACTGGTTGTGATTGGCATGCACATGTGATTCCATCTGACAGGCTGCTGGAGCCTGCTGTCTGCATCAGCAGCATGGTAGAAGCTAGTGCAATGGAGTGCACGGCTATGCTACATCGCAAGAACACAAGCATATTGTGCAATTTGTTATGGTGGGGGGGGGGGCTAACCCCCTGCACCTTTAAACCAGCCACCTCTGGTTGTTTATTCGTTTGCTAAGGACAGAGGAATCCATAGCCATGACAGTCACTTTACACTCATGGAGTTGTTGTACCTGTTGGTATTAAACTAACCCGAAAGGACACTCAGCTGTGGATGTGTCTGGTGGTGAAAACAAAATCCGATGCTGTAAAGAACAATATTGTTTAGGAACCTGGAATGTCAGATCAATGAATCAAGGTAAGCTGGAGGTGGTCAAACATGAGATGGCAAGATTGAACATCGACATCTTGGGAATCAGCGAACTAAAATGGACAGGCATGGGCGAATTTAATTCAGGTGACCATCATATCTACTAATGTGGGCAAGAATCCCTTAGAAGAAATGGAGTAGCACTCATAGTCAACAAAAGGGTGGGAAAAGCAGTACTGGGGTACAATCTTAAAAATGATAGAATGATCTCAGTACGAATCCAAGGCAAACCATTCAACATCACAGTAATTCAAGTCTATGCCCCAACCACTGAGGCCGAAGAAGCTGAGGTTGATCGGTTCTATGAAGACCTACAACACCTTCTAGAACTAACACCAAAAAAAGATGTCCTCTTCATCATAGGGGATTGGAATGCTAAAGTAGGAAGTCAAGAAATCACCGGGATAACAGGCAGGCATGGCCTTGGTGTACAAAATGAAGCAGGACAAAAGCTAATAGAGTTTTGCCAAGAGAACATGCTGATCATAGCAAACACTCTTTTCCAACAGCACAAGAGGCGACTCTACACATGGACGTCACCAGATGGTCAATATCGAAATCAGATTGATTATGTCCTTTGCAACCAAAGATGGAGAAGCTCCATACAGTCAGTAAAAACAAGACCTGGAGCTGACTGTGGCTCAGATCATGAGCTGCTTCTTGCAAAATTTCGGCTTAAATTGAAGAACGTCGGGAAAACCACTAAACCGTTCAGGTATGACCTAAATCATATCCCTGATGAACATACATACAGTGGAGGTGAGGAATAGATTTCAGGGATTAGATCTGATAGACAGAGTGCCTGAGGAACTATGGACGGAGGTCCGTAACATTGTTCAGGAGGCAGCAACGAAATCCATCCCAAAGAAAAAGAAATGCAAGAAAGCCAAGTGGCTGTCTGATGAGGCTTTACAAGTAGCTCACGAAAGAAGGGAAGCGAAAAGCAAGGGAGAAAGGGGAAGATATACCCAACTGAATGCAGAGTTCCAGAGAATAGCAAGGAGAGACAAGAAGGCCTTCTTAAATGAACAATGCAAAGAAATCGAGGAAAACAACAGAATGGGAAAGACTAGAGATCTCTTCAAGAAAATTGGAGATCTCAAGGGAACGTTTTGTGCAAAGACGGGCATGATAAAGGACAAAGAAGGCAGGGACCTAACAGAAGCAGATGAGATTAAGAAGAGGTGGCAAGAATACACAGAAGAACTATACAGGAAAGATCTGAATGTCCCTGATAGCCATGATAGTGCGGTCACTGAACTTGAGCCGGACATCCTCGAGAGTGAAGTCAAGTGGGCCTTAGGAAGCATTAGTAACAACAAAGCTAGCGGAGATGACAGTATTCCAGCCGAGCTATTTAAAATCCTAAAAGATGATGCGGTTAAAGTGCTGCATTCAATATGCCAACAAATTGGAACACTCAACAGTGGCCACAAGACTGGAAAAGGTCAGTTTACATTCCAATTCCAAAGAAGGGCAACGCCAAAGAGTGTTCAAACTACCGCACCATTGCGCTCATTTCACATGCCAGCAAGGTGATGCTCAAAATCCTACAAGCTAGGCTTCAGCAGTATGCGAACCGAGAACTACCGGAAGTACAAGCTGGGTTTCGAAGAGGCAGAGGAACTAGAGATCAAATCGCCAACATTCGCTGCATCATGGAGAAAGCAAGAGAATTCCAGAAAAACGTCTATTTCTGCTTCATTGACTACGCTAAAGCCTTTGATTGTGTGGATCACAACAAACTGTGGCAAATTCTTAAAGTGATGGGAGTACCAGACCACCTTACCTGTCTCCTGAGAAACCTGTACGAGGGTCAAGAAGCAACAGTAAGAACCAGACATGGAACAACCGATTGGTTCAAAATTGGGAAAGGAGTACGACAAGGCTGCATATTGTCACCCTGCTTATTTAACTTATATGCAGAGTACATCATGAGAAATGCCGGGTTGGATGAATCAGAGGTCGGAATTAAGATTGCTGGGAGAATTATCAACAACCTCCGATATGCAGACGATACCACCCTAATGGCAGAAAGCGAAGAGGATCTCAAGAGCCTCTTGTTGAGGGTGAAAGAGGAGAGTGCAAAAGCTGGTTTGAAACTCAACATTAAAAAAACGAAGATCATGGCATCTGGCCCCATCACTTCCTGGCATATGGAAGGGGAAGAAATGGAAGCAGTGACAGATTTTACTTTCTTGGGCTCCAAGATCACAGCAGACGGTGACTGTAGCCATGAAATTAAAAGACGCTTGCTCCTTGGGAGGAAAGCTATGGCCAACCTAGACAGCATAGTAAGAAGCAGAGACATCACCTTGCCGACAAAGGTCCGTCTAATCAAAGCTATGGTTTTCCCAGTAGTAACGTATGGCTGTGAGAGCTGGACTATAAGGAAGGCTGAGCGCCGAAGAATTGATGCTTTCGAACTGTGGTGCTGGAGAAGACTCTTACGAGTCCCCTGGACTGCAAGGAGGTCAAATCAGTCCATCCTAAAGGAAATCAACCCTGAGTGCTCATTGGAAGGACAGATAATGAAGCTGAAGCTCCAATATTTTGGCCACCTAATGCGAAGAGAAAACTCCCTGGAAAAGACCCTGATGCTGGGAAAGACTGAAGGCCAAAGGAGAAGGGGACGGCAGAGGATGAGATGGCTAGATAGCATCACGGATGCAATGAATATGAACTTGAGCACGCTCCGGGAGAGAGCGCAGGACAGGAAGGCCTGGCGTGCTATGGTCCATGGGGTCACGAAGAGTCGGACACGACTGAACGACTGAACAACAACAAAGAACATATGGGTATGATGACTTTTTAAAAAGATTTAAAAATAAAGGTTTATATACAGAGATGGAAAGAAAAGATGACGTAAATTAGGAGGGAGAGATCAATGGATTGATGGATCCCTCCCAACATTATATGATCTGCGTCTTCTAAAACATATAGCCCAATTTTAAGCACGTTTGCTCCAAGGCAAGTCCTGCTGAGTTCAAAAGGGTTTATTCCCAAGTAAGTGTACAGACTGCGCTAAGGAAGTGCTAAGTGTACAGATTGTGCTGAGTAAACGTACAGACTGAGCTAAGCTGAGCTGCGCTGCAGCCAGACAATGATGACGATCCATATAGCACTTTTAAATTTGCAAAGGACTTTCAACACTTCATGGAATGTGTCTACCATGAGGCAGAGTTTGTACATTTACTCAGCACACAGTCTGTACACTTACTCAGCACAGTCTGTATACTGTGCAGGCTCTTGAAATAGATCAGCCGCTGAAAAATGGTTTTGTAACCATTTCTCCTCAATTTTCTGTACATGGCAGGCGCACTAGGGTCTACATACCCCAATTCCATTTCACCAAGGGTGAGGAAATTCTTTCCACCCAAGGGGCAGATTCAGTTTTGGAGACGGTCTCGGGGGCTGCCTTCCAGTGCTGGGCGGGGCAAAAGGCATGGGGGAAAAGTAGCAAAAATCCCAGCATACTGTAGGTTGAAGCTCTTCCTGCCAGTCACTAAGCCTTAGAAGAGGTATGTCAACCTTTTAGAATGGGGAAAAACTGCAAAAAAAAGGGAAACCACCAAACAATCGGTGATTAGGAGAAGGGGGTGGGGCCAGGGGAAGGGGGCAAGGCCTTCTGGGGAACCCTGGAGGGATTGGTTGAGACTGCCGGAGGGTCAGATTTGGCCCCTCAAGCCCACAATCCCACAACCCTGCATTATACACACGACTCCACCCAACACACACACCCTATATATGTATTTATTATAGGAATATTTATACCACCCTTCCAACCTATTCCCAGGGCAGTTTATAAGACAACTATCTACAGTTCCTTCTGACTCACATGATGAAACAAACCACAAGCAGTTTGTTGTTCATTGTTTTCCTCACTCAGAAGCTGCGGAAAATGAGACAGTAAATGTATTCCCTGGCTAGCCACATCCTACCCTGCCCAGCCCCAACAGAATTTCTAGCATCTATTTGATTGTCTCTTCTTTCTTCCACTTGTTGACTTTTGAACAAACATTATATGGAGAGTTCCATGGTTCTTTCCTTCATGGGTTTGTTTTTAACCCAAACCAGCTCTGGGCAAGCTGTGTCCGAGCAGAAGAAAGGTGGATAGGAGAGGCTGTTTAATCCTTCCCTGCTCCAGCCCTTTTTCAGTTGAAAACTGCTCACCTCAAACTGACTGCCACCCCTGCCCCATCTTTGTGGGAAGCTACGAGGACTCTGTATTTTCCCCCCTGTGGGTGAAAAAGCAGCATGGGGAGGGGGGTTATTGTAACATAGGTAGCCTACACCAGTAAGATGAAAGAATAACTGGTTTATTTCTTGATACAGTTCTGTTTGACATCCATCTTGTAACCACACCCAAAAGCACAGGCCTGGAGCATGCTCCGTTCCAACCATTCTAAAAGAAACACTTTTTGCCTTTTTACCACTAGGTGATAAGAACATCAACATATATTACAGTTATGTTGAACTTTTAGAAGGATCAGGGGAGAAAGGGTTCAGCAGCCTCTCTCCCCAAGCCCTGCCTCCACTCCGATTTGCAGCCTATCCAGGTTACAGGCTTAAAAAAAACTGCAAAGAATGACAGAACTCCACATAACCTATTGAGACTCACTATTCCTATGAAAAGATATTCCTTAAATTAATCTCTATATGGGCAGAATAAGAACCTAATATAAGCTAGTGTGATATTAAAGAATATGCCACCCTTAGTGTCATCCTTCTCCAGACTGGCTGGCAAGACCCTGAGTTGAAAACAAAGACAGTCAAACATGAATACGTCAGACAATGGCCTCTCTTACTAACATGGAGGTATTTAAAAATTAATGTGAGTGACTAGAAGCATTTTTCCAATTTACTCTATCTTGCTAATATAAATTAAATTACCATCCTGAATTACTAATGATCTTTAAAATATTTTCATGCCACTGCTTAAAGTTGCTTTTCAATTATTGTTAAGTCATTCGGAACTTTGAAAAAGAAAAGAAAAAGCCCAGCACAAAACATCACTTTCCCTCTTCCCCCGCCCCCCGCAACCCCATTTCAAAACACATTTATAATTGTTCAGAGAATGGATGTCTTGATTTCTACAAGAGTTAATAGAAACTAGGAGGCATTAAAAAGATTTCTGCAAGATACCCTGCTGTTACGCCAAAGTGGTGCAAAGTAAATGCTTCCCAAGTGCAGCCCACCTCTGACATTCCTATGGAAGAGTGTGAAGAATAAACTGTCATTGGCTAGACTTCCAAAGGAGCTCATCTCCTTGCAGACCACAGCCACTGTCAAAGGTAGGCATGGACGGGCACCTGCTGAGGGTCCACACCCAAACAGGGGCCCAGAGACAACAGCCCCATGGAGTTGCTCCTCCTCTTCACCATTGCAACCTCTTGCTCTGGCCCAGACAATGGTGGTGGTGGGAAGGAGGAGCAGAAGATGCCACTACCTACTTGCTCACTGGCTCTCTTGCCTGTCAAGCAAGCAAGTGGGAGCAATGATGGGAAAGAGGAGGAGGAGAAATAGGAGCTGGTGAGAAGGTAGTTTCACTGAGGGAGGGGGTCTGTGGAAGGTGTCTTGCCCAAAGGCCCACAAAAACCTGGAGCCAGAGTTCCCAGAGACAAATTATGCTTGTCACATTTCCTACAATTGACTATAAAACAAATAATAAGCAAGGACAGCTTTAGTTGATCAACCAATGAAGGTTACAGCCTTATTATTTTTCATGTGTAAATTATCAAGGAAGCGTGTGTGTGTGTGTGTGTGTGTGTGTGTGAAAGAGAGAGAGAGAGCACGCAATAAAAAATCTGATGTCTATTGTTTAAACATGTATACGTTAAGCCCCATTACAAAATTAACTGGCCTGCTTGAAGCCAAAGGTTCCACCCATGTGTGCAAGCAATAACGAGCCCCTGCCAAACATGCCCCAAGGCTTACAGAAGCATTTCCTCCTTCCTCGCCAATACAGCTGCACCTCTTAAGAGCAGTAACCTCAGTCCTTGAGGACTTCCCATAAGCAGTGGTTTGATCCCAGATGCCATATATTTATTGCAACAACAGGCATAATATCCATCCTCATCAGAAAAGCTCATATAACTTCCTTAGGCACAAACTATGGCATATGAGTTGGGCAAATTAAAACACTATGTCATTTATTTGCATGCATGGCTATAACACTCTCCCCAGTCTTGTGTCTGTGTTTAACATATTTCTAGGGCACTTTCCCACAAGGTCAAAGCACTTTAGAACAGATAAAATACAAGTAGCAAAGTAAAAACCGAAACCCAATTAAAGCAAACAACAAAACCTATATGAAATGACAAAAGATAACAGCATCCACCGACTTCTGACTCATCCAGCTCAGGGTGTAGCCCTTAATCAGAAAGGGCAACAGCCAGCTGGAGAAGAAACGTCTTGCAACTCTTCTTAAAGCAGAGAAGAAAGTTGCAACCTTGAAAACCTTGAAAGTTGCAACCACAGCCACCACTGCAAAGCCCCTGCTCCTAGCAGCTGAGGTTCTCTCCTGTAACTGAACCATGGTTAGAATCATAGAGTTGGAGGGGGTCTTGTAGGCCAGCGCGTCCAAACCCCTACATGATGCAGGAAACCCAGAGTGAGAGCATTCTCAACAGATGCTGTCCAGCCCCTACATGAAGATCTGTAGGAAGGGTGAATCAAGGAACCAACTGAAGTTCATGCCAGCAGTGTCTAGGATATCAATTTCAGATGTGTTGCTGCCAGCACACAAAACACTGTCAATTATACTTCAGTATCAGCATCAGAATCATCTCCGGTGTTCTCTTACACCTATGAGGGACAGTGAATAACATGGCTTTTAACTTATGATTAATCCTCCCTCCTCATATTATTTATTGTGAGACTCAGTTCAGAGATTCCACATCATCAACTTGGACCTGGTTCAAACTGCTGAACTACTTCAGACTCACATTACTGAATGTTCCTCCAGTGCAATACACTAGGTGAATCTATACATGACTTGAAAGGTTTGGAGGGAAATATTTCACACCTCCCTCTAAAAGACTACTTCCACCCTTAAAAAAAGAAAATGATACAGGCACATAGATGATCCAGCCTGGTAAATTGTATCTGTTTTAACCGGTGCAAGGAAGGTGTACATTTCTTTAGTAGGCAACAGTTGTAACACACTTTGCAGTAACAGGGATAAACAAAGGCATCCTGAATGGACACCCATTTATTTCAAGGGTTACTGACTTTGGGGGATTACTATAGAACTTGCTTCACCCTCAAATTCCAAATCATTCTGACTTTTTCAAGGCTCTAAATTATGTGGAAAGGTCTTATTTGTTATTAGTTTGTGAGGCTGATCTGTTTATTCATAAGGTTGCCCAGTGGGTGGAAATTACACTCCGATCTCTCCCACAGGCTGAGATTACTTTGGGAAGTGAGTTACAATATTTTAGTTATTAAAACTGAGCCATCTTGATTCAGTTAACTGTTTTATGGAGCTATATAGACCTTTGGTTTTCAGCAATGGTTAAATATTTTAAACTCATAATGGAAAATATGTCCATAATCATTAGAGCTCCTTTCTAGGAGAGAAACATCTTAAGACCTTTGCTCTGTTCTTCTTTTTCATGTAATAGAATTCATGCTTTATGTAGTGCAATGATGTATCCAGGAATTTAAGAGCTTTCCCATCAACCCATTTATCTTTCTGATCACTCTGTAAACAGCTCTTACAAACACTCAGCATTCATCATACCCACCCATAAAACGGAGCAAACAGAGCTGATAAATGAACTTGCATAATCTCCTTTCAGACTCTGAAGATAAGGGTACATTTTTTTCCTGCTTCTTGCTTTTGCTTAAAAGAGTGAGGGTTGCAAGAAAGGAAAGAGCCCAGGGTAGATGGTAAGGGAACTCTGAATGCATCTCAGTTGCATTTTCATTTATTTAGCATCTTTTCCTTCAGAACATTATGCATATTATCACTCCTGATTCCAAAACGTTTATTGTCTTGAATCCAGATTTCCTCATGTTTGGTCACACTCACTATGCCGCATTCAGGGCCAAATAATATCTGATCACAGATGTCCAATGTTACATCTCCTGGGGGAGGGGAGTTAAGCCTTTACCCTTCACACACCATTTCCCTGACTTAACTCACCCCCAGAACTAATATTAGCTGTGGAGAAGAAAAATGGTAGGTACCCATATCTGACCTGTCTTTTCCCCCTTCTGCAGCTAATAGCAGCTTTGGCAGGGAGGGGAATTGATTTGGACTCTGACTGTACAGGGGGGGGGAAGGGTTCAACCCCATCAGCCAGATGCCATATTTGTAATTCAAATTGAGCCCCCTCTCCTCCAGCTTCATTCAAAGGATGTTACACACAAGCGAGACTTGTGTGTGAAGTGCACACAGCGTCACACAGCAAGGATATGTACAGCAGGCCTTATGAACATATCATGCCAGTAATGTTTTGCCTTCACATTTGTTTCCAAGCCCAATTCACAGTGCAGGTTTTGGCATAAAAAGCCCTCTCTATACCCCAAGGTCATTTATGGAGGTCTTCTTCCAAGTGCTCTCACTGCCCCCTCAATCTGATACTTGGACAATCAGTGAGTGGGGGTTTTCAGTGGTGCACCCCCCCCCCCAGGCATATCTTTGGAGAATGTGCTTGCAAAAGATGCCCCTATTAGGGAAAATTGTGTACAAAACTGTGTAGAAATTTTCATGCTCCCTTTTAAAAAAACACTGCAAGCTGATGCAGAAATGGGACAGAACAAACTTGCACTTGACACAATGTGAATGTTACAGAAAGTGAAACAGACAGATCTACCCATCCCTAGATGGGGCAGAAGATCTCCAAATCAGTAAAATGCTAAATAAGGGAGGTGTCAGATGGATAGTTCCTGAAGTACAGGCATTTAAGTGAAGAAGTTGAAGAGAAGGATTTGAAGTAGCAGTTCAAAAAGTCTCGCATGGTTTCACAGCATTAGTGTCTAGAATATTTCCTTATCTGCTCTGGAGATAATAGAGTAAGTCCTCAAAAGGACCTACTCAAGTGTGTCTTTGTGAAACGTGGTGTGGAGGGAGTGGGATGCAGGTCAAAGTGGAAGGTTTTCTTTTACATCTCTCTTCCCTTTGATTTGCTGGATGCTTGTTACATAGTTTTATACGCCCAAGGGACATTTATGATATATCTTATTGCTATCATTGCCTTTTAGGAATTCTGCAGCATAACCTCTGGCAAGTGATTTAAAACTTTTAAGTGACACCTAAAGCATTGTTAACCTACTATGTCTCATGAAGGCATCTGGAATTGATTTCTATCTCTCTACTTGGATTCTTGGAAGAAAATGTACATTTATGGCACATTCCACCCTACCCCCACTGATATTCACAAAACGAGGTAAAGAGTAACCCCTATAAAACCCCAATGCACAGCCAATTCACTGCATGCCATATATATTATTTAGGGAACTAAGGCTAGATCTACACTACTGTTTTATAGCAGTATTGAAGTGCACTGATAACTGTTGGGGCACATTACATGCTCAATATACTGCTTTTGTAGTGCTATTTCCTGCTTTTTATTCCACATTATCCAATATACTGCAACAAATGTCATTGTGTGTCCTATGAGGTATAAATGTGCAAGAAGGATATAGTGTTACCATTATGGGATCGTAATGATATGACACAAGGTGTAGATCTGGCCAAAGAGAAGTAATGAGGGAACATTAACCAGTCTTGTCTGTTCCAGTTGACATCTGCTGTAATGGAAAAGATGCTGATACAGTCAAATGCTATCAATTCTAGGCAAGGCGTGATATAAATAAATATGTGTAATTGTACAAAGAATGGGTGAGCAAAAATTATCAATAAATTAAATCAATGTGTGTGTATGTTTTAATGCTTCCCAATTTGGATTTATCAAGGGAAAGCAAAACAGGCTGTAAAATGGAAAGTTCTAGAATGCAACAGATACAACATCTACTGTCAGTTTTAGGCCAACAGATCACAAAAGAAAAATTATGCAAGCTTTTGAGATCCCCAGAACTCTTCATCAGGCAAGATGTTATAAAGGGCAGATTAGCGGGGGGGGGGGGGGGGACTAGATGGTGAAGCCACATTGTCTGCAAGTTCAGACTAGTCCCAAGGTGTAGTGTGGGAGGAGGAGTCAGCAGGTATTCAAATTAGGAAGGCATACCGGAAGACTAATTTTATTCAGCTGAGCCTTTGGCATGTCAGCTGGTCTGCTACTAAAGGATTTTTTTAATTGGCTGGTCGTGCTTATTTCTTTGACTTTGGGTTGTATTTTAAATGTATTTGTTTTTATGCTATATTTTAATTAAGATCTTGTTTTAATTTGGTTTTTATTGTTAGCCATCTTGAGCATCTCTACACCAGCCTAAAATCCTGCATTTAAAACAGGTCTTTCTGCTTTCGTTTTAAATGCAGGATCACAACGGACTCCCTTTGCATGTGCTCCCCCCCCCCCCACCTTCTCCCCTTTAACTGAAGGCTTCATCACACGGAGCTTTTATCCTGCGATTGAGATTGCTCCTTCGTGGAAGTTTGCGGGCTCTTTACATGACGCCGTGACCCTCCTACGCTAAATGTCCTTTGTTCCTTTTTAAAATAGATCGCAGATAATGAGCTATCAAATTACCCCGTTGTGTTCCACTTCAGTTTCCTCCATGAAAAGAGCAGAAGCGGCAAGAAGAGGAGTGAGATCAATGAAAGATCATGGAAGACTCAGATAAGGGGAGGGGGAAGGAAGCACATGTAAAAGGAGTCAGTGGTGATCCTGCATTTAAAACAGAAGCGAAAAGCCCCATTTTAAATGCAGAATTTTAGGCTGGTGTAGAGATGCTCAAGATGGCTAACAATAAAAACCAAATTAAAACAAGATCTTAATTAATGGTGTAGAAATGCCCTGAGTCTTCCATATGTTTCATTTAGTGCAGGAGACGCCCTGGAGGTTCATGACTTCATCTAAAGGGCCCGCAGACTTCCGTGAGTGAACAATCTCAATAGCAGGATAAAAGGTCTGTGTGAAGAAGCACCTTGAATGCCATTCTTTGGCAGAAAGGCGGGATATAAATTTATTACATGGCTAACTCATAAAAGGTAAAAAGACATGGGTTTAGAATAGGTGTATGATTTGAGAAGCAAAAATACTTAAGAAAAAAAATCTTCCAGCCACTCTGCCCGCAGAAATAGCAGCAGGCAGCATCTCAAAGCAATAGTCCCCTCCTATAACAGCTTTCGCAGTGCTCTCCTTCAGTGCCCTTGCTTGAACACTGCCAAGTTATGACACCAAAGAAGGTTTCTCAGGTGTGGCACAGTACTGCCCAGTGTGTTTCAAAATCCCAATTGTCCAGTTATAATGCAATAATTAAAATTAAAAAGACTAATTTTGTTTTACTGACAAATAAAGGGGGGGGGGTTCCAATGAGCAGAGTGGGAAGAGGAGAGGAATGTATACGAGAAATCCTATGGACTTTCTAGCCCTGGCCCAGCATCTGCCAGCACACCCTCTCTAAATGGTCTCAAAGGCCCATCTGAAGGAAGAAGATTTAAAAGGAGGGCAGAGAGACAAAAATGGCCTCTGTTACTCCTCCCGCCCTGCCAGCAGCAGCCCAGCAGGACACTGGATATGTGGAAGCCTCTGAGATTGGAGGTTTCCTTCTAAGGGCCCTCACATTCCTAGTCTGTTTTCAACATTAAAGGGGGCACATGGAGGGTGAGGAGAGCAGCACTCTCCCCCTTCCTGCCACTTAACTTCCCACAAATCCTCTCCTTGGCCACTTTTCCCTGGCAGAACTCACTTCCAGTATCAGAGCTAAACTGAGAAAAGCATTCTGGGAAACAGACTGCAGGGAGGTAAGCCATAGGCAGAGGAGGGTTGAGCACCCCCTCTCCCCACATGTCTCCTTTGCTGTCAAAATTCAATCCCCACCTCAGTATGATTGTTGCGACAGATCTAGATTTAAAGAATCCCTATGTTTGTTGCAGAAAAATCAAGAGCCAGCTAGCATCAACACCCCTTGTGCCTCACATTGTATCCTCTGCCCTATGCAAAACACAAATTCACATGGCATTTAATTATGCAACTTGAAGTAATTAGTTCATTTATATGAAAACCTCATCAGACCCAGGGTACAAGTATTAAATGTACACCTGAGGGGTGTCTCCATGACAGTGGAAGAAGACAATGGTGGATTACCCGGATTTTTCAAGGAGCTGGCTTTGGTCCATGCAGGGCTTCACAAATGAGTGCACCACACCATTCTAAATCCCTTCACAGGAACATACTTCTGGGTGGAGTGGGGGGATTGGAGTGAATAGCGTCTGACTGGCAGGGGCCGATCAACCAATGTGAGAAGCTTCCCCATCCTTCCTTGCAGCTGACAAAGCTGCAAATGATTGAAGCTTCGCATTAATTACTCCAAAGCAAACATCAAAGAAACACAGGTGCAGCCTTCTTTCTCCCCTGAAGCTCCGGATGCTGCGAACAATTGAAGCTTCGCATTAATTACTCCCTTACAACTGAGAAAGCAGCTTCAACATAGCACTTCTCAGCCTTTAGGAGAGTTAACCCACTGAATACTTGAAGCAGTGTGGATACAACAACCCCCTTTCTAATCCCCTTTCTCCTTTCCACTGAAGTTCCCAATGCTGCAAAGGATCAAAGCTGTGAATTAATTTCTTCTGAATAGCAAGGAAGCAAACATCAAAGACATGCAGCTTCGACATTAAGGCTCCTAAATGCGTTATTTCGATGCATGGGAATCTCAGTAACTTCTGGAGTGTGCATTACCGGAACAAGTCTCATTGACCACAATCAGAATTACTTCTGAGTAGACACACATATGTTTGTGCTGAGAAAGACAGGGACAGGTAGGGATGTATGAATTACTTACCTGCCGTTCTGGCAGGGGGGCGGATTCAATAGAATCTGGCCTCATTGGGGTCCATGGAGGATTTCTCTGACATCCCTAGGGACAGGAAACACAGGGATGGGAAACCAGCCCCCTTTCTAACCCGGTGCAGCACAGGGTTGAAGGTGCAAATTAGTTACTTCCAAACAGTGATAAATCAAACAACAGAGAATTGCAGCTTTGAGACAGCACATTTTAAAGCACTAATTCCTAAAGGCTGTAAAGCACTATTTTGATTGAGGGGGATCTCTGTAAGTTCTGAAGTGCATATTTAGGGGACAAGCCCCATTGACCACAATGGGTGTTACTTATGAGTACACACTAATTGGTTTGTGCTGGAAAACATAGAGATGGGAAACGCCCCTTAACCAGGGTCACAGTGAAAGGCACACCCCGGGGCAGGGCTAGCATACCCAAGGTAAATACAGGGGTTGGGGCACACAACAACTATACTGCGGAGAACCCAACTAGGAAAAGGATCGGACCTAAAGTAGTCTCAGGAAATCCAGTTTTTTCATGAAAAGCTCTAGGGTGGCTGCAGGATGGCCATGACATCACGTGCTCTAAGCGACCTCAAAACGGAGCCATCTTGCAGCAAATCGACTGTGGAGATACCCCCCGGGAGGGTCTTTCAATCAGCCAGTTAAGAACTTACTGGGAAGCTTTCTGCAAGTCACTCACAGCCTCATTCCCCTATTTGTGAAATGGGAATTATAGGAACAGGGTTGTTGGAAACATAATCAAGAAAGGGCTTGTTAACCATTCTCAGTCCCATGTCCCAACGGCTATTTGCATGGGCGCTGCATTCTGAATATATGAGAACAAACCAACACCTATAATATCTACTGACACACTTAGGTCTACATGGTACACATTTTTATGATATGAACTCATTGTCTAAATCTAGGGAGAAATTGAGCAGGGATGGGAATGAACTAGTAGTTTGAAGTTTGGAAACCTACACAAGTTGCCTTGCTGGAATAAGCACCATTTATTCCGTTTGGGATTACAGCACCCCAAGAAAGAAAATGACTGCAGCAAAAAGAAGCCCAGAAGATCCTTACCATGACCAATGTGGTGCTAACAGTATGAAATTCGGAAGGATAGCTAATAATTTGGAAGACAGAAACAAAATTCAAAGTGATCTGGATAGACTGGAGCACTGGGCAGAAAACAACAGAATGACATTTAATAGGGATAAATGCCAAGTTCTAAACCTAGGAAAAAGAAACCAAATGCACAGTTACAGGATTGGGGATACATGGCTCAACAACACTACAAGCGAGAAGGATCTTGGAATTGCTGTAGATCACAAGCTGAATATAAGCCAACAATGTGATGTGGCTGCGAAAAAGGCAAATGCTATTGAGCTGCATTAATAGAAGCATAGCTTCCAAATCCCAGGAAGTACTAGTTCCCTTCTAATCAGCACTGGTTAGGCCTCATCTGGAGTACTGTGTCCAGTTCTGGGCACCGCACTTTAAGAAGGATGAAGACAAGCTGGAGAGGGTTCAAAGGAGAGCAACAAAGATGATCAGGGGACTGGAAACAAAGCCCTTTGAAGAGAGACTGAAAGAACTGGGCATGTTTAGCCTTGAGAAGACTGAGGGGAGATATGATAGCGCTCTTCAAGTATTTGAAAGGCTGTCACAGAGAGGAAGGCCAGGATCTCTTCTTGATCATCCCAGAGTGCAGGACACGGAATAATGGGCTCAAGTTCCAGGAAGCCAGATTCCGGCTGAACATCAGGAGAAACTTCCTGACTGTTAGAGCAATACAACAATGGAACCAATTACCTAGGGAGGTGGTGGGCTCTCCCAAACTGGAGGCCTTCAAGACGAGGCTGGACAGCCCTCTGTCAGGGATGCTCTGACTTGGATTCCTGCACTGAGCAGGGGGTTGGACTTGATGGCTTTGTAGGCCCCTTCCAACCCTACTGTTCTATGATTCTTTGATTCTAAGGCAGGATTGGATTTATTATACCTTTATTTCAATTTTGACTGAATTGCTAATGTTTTACTGCAGAAAATCCTCACTACTGGGAAGGCGGAGGCAGAACAAACACAGCATGGTCTACAGCTCTGCAGGCATGAATGTTCAGAGCTTGCAATCCACTCCCTGCCCCCTGCCCCCAAACAAAAGCATTGTGACTTACAACAGGCACAAATCTGAAATGGGTAAGAAAAGAATCAGGATGAAATCTAGGCAATAGTCTTCCTTGAAGGAAGCGGATGCCTGACGTTCCCACACTGGAAAGAGAAAAATCAAGTTTGTTATTCAATGAACATGGGATTCATAGTGCACAAGTGAGTGAGCCAATTCCATGAAGTCAGGTGGTCAGCCAAATAATTTGAAAATACTATTTCCAAATAGACATTTCCCTACCAAGAGCCTCTGGAACAGTGTCAGCTGTGAGTCTGGGCCAAATTACGTCTTCGAGTAATCTAATGGAGACTTTACTTCTTTTTTAACACTCCCCACTCTGGGGGGAGGTTAAATACTTCCCTCTTGGAGCACACCGGTCCCAATCTGAATGAGGACCATGCACAGTTATGCTGGAGTAAAGAAAAACGTCAGGCAACACCTGATACAAACGCCTACACAACTAGCAAAACTTGTAATTTGGCCCTCAGAGGAGGGTTAGGTGGGTCATAGACAGACATAGAATCATAGGGTTGGAAGGGGCCAAGACCATCGAGTCCAACCCCCTGCTCAATGCAGGAAGCCTGATTCCCAGGCCGTCTCCCGTCCAAGTACTAACCAGGGCTGACCCTGCTTAGCTTCCAAGATCAGGCACATCCAGCCCTTGTTGGTGAACTTCTTGTACTGCCACCAGGCCTGCACACAGAGGAGCAATACTGCTTGTCAGACTCAGTGGAAGATAACCGCTGCTCCATGTTTCAGAATTGGTAGATTGTATCTTATAGAATCAAACAGGCACTGCTTTCTAAACAAACATTTAAGGTTTATTTAAACCATCACTTTTCTACACAGCTCTCTCAGGCTGTGGCCTCTTTCTCCTCAGGCCAGTCGCGGTGGGTGTTGCCCTTAACTACTTTCTGGTTCCTCTCAGGGAGTACAACCCATTCAGGCTGAACCCAGTGGGTCTTTCATATTGTTATACTCCAGAGATGACGATACTGAAAGGGCAAATGTAGGGGAGGGGACACTGTTACTTCCTGTTGCCGTGACAATACTTGGGCAGCCTTCCCTCACCTGGTGCCCTCCAGACTGGTTGGAGTACAACTCCCCTCATCCCCAGCCAGCACGGTCATTGGCCATTCTGAATTAGAATGTGATAATTGAAATTTGGTCCTTTGGTTTAGTGCTAGTTCCCCAGCACACAACCTCATGGTGTTAGCTAGATAACAGCATGTGCCATTCTTATACCCTGCTTTTCAGCCAAGATTATCTCCCAGCATGGCTTACAATTGAAACCCGCACAAAAATTATAATATATTAGGTATATATGGAGTTGTTTATGATAGCACTATCTGGCCTCTGGCAGGTGATGACAGATGGCTGGGTGCTACAATTAGCATGGCCACTTACACATCTCCCCAAAAGAGGGTATACATCACCCCCCAAAAGAGGACTTTGTTTTGCATACAATTCACAAATGCTAATTGATACGTATAGACAGAAATTTAGAAAGATGTATTATAATTTGAATTGAAATACAATCTATCACATCATAGTGGGAAAGACTGTGACCAGACGACCTGTGTGCCTGCCTGCTCAGGCTGATGTTCAGGTGGTAACTGTTGATGGCCAGCATCAAAGCCCCTGCTTTCCCCACTTCTTATGGTTCTGAATCTTTATACCAGACAGCCCTTCAAACAGAGGACAACTTCAAACAGAGGACTGTCCTCTGACAGCCTTTCCAATAGAGGATTGTCCTCTGTAAAGTAGGACACATGGCCACCCTAGCCACAAATGACTGGCTTCCTAATGTGGCACTGAGGCAAACTACCACTGGTGCTCTTAGCCAATTCCAGCCTCCAGAATTCAAGGGAAAAATATTCTCAGTGAATTCGTATCATGCAACAGATGCTTGATGTCACTGAGCTCATGCATCTCCCAGTGAGGGTTCACTTTTGGACACCACAGCCGAAGTGCTAATCACATGCACACCCACTTATCAACACTGGCTGCAATGTTTGAGACAGATCACTGATCACCTGGGAGAATTCTCCCTCCTCAGCAGTATATACAGATGCACTCAGCTTTCCCTTATTGGCCATATCTCAATCCCATTCTTGGGTGTGTATTTGTGTACGACTGCCTGGATTTACTGGACTCTGTTTCTTTACTGTTATCCCCAATAACCTTGTAATGGGGCTCATGTGGAACTAGATCATGGGAAAAATCCAACGTGCATTTAAATTGTGGACGAGCATGAGGCCAGCAAGCTTTGCGATGATAAGAAAATATTGTGCATGAATCAAATCGGTGAGTGTTTGCCTAATAAACCATAAGTGAAAGATGCCTCTGGAAGGCCATGAGAAGTGTGCGTCTAACCCCAAAGAAAATGTTCACAGCAAAGACCTTGATGCAATGATGGCTCTTTTTATCTTGAGCCCTCAAGGTTCCCAAGCTAGTAATTAATTCTTAGGAAATGCCCTTTACCTTCGTCTTTATTGCTGAAATAATCCATCCTGTTCTCAGTTCCAATGCTCACTGACGGACACAGCATGACTGACTCTCCAAACACAAGAGAAAGGAGAATTGCTGGAAGGTATTGAGTAGCAGCACTTATTTACTATACTATGTAGTGCCCCTCGCAGCTACCCCAACATCAGACGCTTCGACCAGTCATTGTATAATCATGACATTAGGTATTTCCCATCCACTGAGCAGTTTTTGCTTTTATAGAACAAAGTTTTCACACTCGGGTCTTGGAATGGCATTCCAGAAGCTATCAAAACTACAGTACCAGCGTGTCGCTCCGTGGTTATAACTTTTAAATGGCTCCGAATGGGCAGTCCGTTCCTACAGGCTGGATTAGACTACACTGACACAAGCCGTGGATGGCTGTGTGGCTTTAGGGGTATCACACTGGGGATTCTGGTGGACGTGCTCCAGTGACTTACCATTGAGCCAGCCTGTCTCCTGAAGGAATTGCAGACTGGGCTGTGCAACCTAGAGGAGTCACCCAAGCTGCAGCTCAAACGCCCGTAGCTGACGCAGCACACAGTCAGGTGACTAGGAAGGGAAGGCCCTCTGTCCTACTTTATAGAGGACAGCCCTGTTCGAAGAGCTGTCCGCTCCAAGCCCGGCTTAAAGAGGAAGAACCATAAGACAAGAGCATGAGCAGCGGCCTTGCCCACAACAGTTAGCACCTAGGGATAAACTATGCTCCGCGTTAAATATATAGTATGCAGCTGATCCTCACTATTTTGTTTTCCAAGGGTAAGTTCACGGGGCCCCAATCTGGATTGGGACCACCATGCATGGGTAGTGGAGGTTTAAACCTTCCTACCTAGCCACTTTCCCCCCAAAAAATTCACCCACCCAACCCGGGGGTGGGGGCTAAAAAAAGAAAAGAAAACTCCATTTGAGCCACTGCTTCCACATGCCTTACCTTTTTAAAGCATAAAAACAGTATCCAAGAGTCAGCATAGGCACAGTGAGACCCAGTTTACCGAGGGCCCGGTTTCTGTATGGAGCATCGCATTCCCAACCCTAACCCAAGGCTTAATCCTAACCCCCACAAGCAACAGAAACATACCTCCAACCACCCGGTCTACTCCAAAACAGTAGACAAGCCGCCCACTCAGTCTTTCTGGCCAAGTCACACTCTACCGAGGGCCTGTTTTCTGTCTGGAGAGCTGAGTCTCCCCAACCCTAACCCTAACCCAAGGCTTAACCCTACCCCTCACGAGCAACTGAAACATACCTCCATACACTCGGTCTACTCCAAAACAGGGGACAAGCCATCCTGGTGGCCTTCTCAGTCTTTCTGGACAAGCTAGGCTTTACAGAGGCCCCGGTTCCAGTCTGGAGAGCTGGGTCTCCCCAACCCTAACCCTAACCTGAGGATTATCACTATGTAGCAGGTGCAATTGAGACATACCCATATTCATGGTCTACTCCAAAACAGCAGACATGCCTTCCTGGTGGCCCATTCAGTCTTTCTGGCCAAGCCATACTCTACCAAGGGCCTATTTTCTGTCTGGAGAGCCGAGTCTCCCCAACCCTAACCCTAACCTGAGGCTTAACCCTACGCCACTGGTACCATTGAAACATCCATATGCACCCTTGTCTACTCCAAAACAGTGGGTAAGCTCTCCTGGTCACCCACTCAGTCTTTCTGGCCAAGCTACACTCTACCGAAGCCCTGGTTCCTGCCTGGAGAGCTGGGTCTCCCCAACCATAACCCTAACCCTCACAAGCAACTGAAGCATACCTCCATATACCCAGTATACTCCAAAACAGTAGACTAGCCATCCTGTTAGCTCACTCAGTCTTTTTGGCTAAGCCACACATTACTGAGGCCCTGGTTTCTATCTGGAGAGCTGGGTCTCCCAACTCTAACCTGAGACTTAACCCTAAACCTCACATGCAACTGAAAACATACCACCATGCACACGGTATGGTCCATCTCTATAGAGCTGCTGTCCTGGTGGCCCATTCAGTCTTTCTGGCTGAGCTACACATTACTGAGGCCCTGGTTCCTGTTTGGAGAGCCGGGTCTCCCCAACCCTAGCCTGAGGCTTAACCCTAACCCTCCCGTGCAACTGAAACTCCTCCCTATCCACATGGTATATGCCAAGTCAGCAAGCAGTCCTGGTGGACCACTCAGCCTGTCTGGCCCAGCTGGGCTTTTCTGAGGTGCAATTCTATGCATATTTAGACAGATAATGGTCCTACAGCTCCCAGCATTCCCCAGACAGCAGGATTTGCAGGAGTTTTTTCTGTCTAAACATACATAGTATTGCACCCTTACTTGTAGAACAAAAAAGTAGGGATGTACAAAAGTCAATTACCTTTTTGAAGGGTGACATTCGTAGTGGCAGGGAGGCGCTCCGTCCCTCCCCCGAAATTCTCTCTGGCTGGCTGTGCTCCGCGGAGATTCCGCAGAGCCGCCAGCCGGGGCCACCTGCAGCCGGACATCTGGCCGCTGGGCAGCCTGCAGGGATGCAAATGGTGGCTGCCGTAGCCACCGCCATTTGCGTCCCTGTATTTTGCTGTGATAGGCTACGTAAATATTTACGTAGCCTATCACAGCAAAAAAACCCAAAAACAGCGAATGCAAATGGCGGCCGCTATGGCGTCTTCCGACCGGCTGCCGCTGCCGCCATTTGCAGTCTTGTCTTTTTTTTTTTTTTACAGAGACGTGATAGGCTACATACATTTTTACGTAGCCTATCACATCTCTGTAAAAAAAAAAAAAAAAGACGAAGAAAAATAAGGAACGCAAACGGCGGCGGCTGTAGCCACTGCCATTTGCGTACATGTTTTTTTTCCCCTTACCCAGAGCCCTCCGCGGCCGGAAATCCGGCTGCAGACGGCCCTGGCCTGGGCCTGGCTGGCTGCTCCGCGGAGCCGCCTCAGAGCACAGCCGGCTTTCGAGGATTCCGGGGGGGAGGACCGGATTGCCTCCCCCCCGGCGAGGATTCCGGGGGGAGGGACGGAGCGCCTCCCCCCCCCCAGCGGAACCCAGCGGAGCCAGGTAAGCAGGGTTTCGTACACCCCTAGATAGGCTACGTAAGTATTTACGTAGCCTATCATGTGTATATGGAAGAAGTGAATGGCGGCCGCAGATGCGGCCGCCATTCGCAAGTCAGCGCAGACGGCAGCAGGTAGGTGCTCTGTTCCAGGCCAATTTCGCGGGGTGGGGGGGTGTTTGGGCTTTGTTCCGCCACGGATTTCGGGGGGCTGAATGCACTGGCATTCGGCCTCACCGAGATCCATGGCAGAATTCTCTGACATCCCTACAAAAAAGATCTTCACAAGACAATGAAGCAATTTTTCATTGAATATTCACATATTCAGATAACATTCTCCAACAAACAAACTCACAGAGATCTTTGAGGAGAATTTGAGGCGGGGAGGTGAGGGGGGAGCAAATTTGTTTCACTTTGTGGGATAAAATACTGATTTTAGTCTCACTCTTCCATGGAGGTTTTGTTTATCTGTAAATTAGGCCCCTAATCCCTTGATGAGCGCATAGCCCTTTTGAAGCCTCCCACTTCAAGGTGCTAGTACCAAATATATGCTTCTAATTTAACTTCCCATACTCTATTATAGTGCCCTAAGGCAAGTGCTGGTGTTGGGTTTGTGAGAAAAGCCCAGTGCTGGTGTTTATCTGATGACCTTTTTGAAAAGGGTCATGTGGGAGTTACAGAGAGAGAGAGAGAGAGAGAGATTGAGACCACATGTAAACCAAGCGTTCTAGTTCTGTCTCACAGCTCTCTTCACAACAGCCCAAAGACTCGGGGGTGGGGGGTCAAATGCATGAGACAGCCAAGTCAGCTGCAGCTCTAGTTATTACAAGACTGAGCCAAGTGCATTTCACTCTAGACCAGGGTGGGCAAATGGGGGGGGGGGGGTGCGCGCGCATCCTGATGTTTTGCTCTACAATTCCCACCAGCTTTAGCCTACATAGCCAATGGTGAGGGTTTCTGGGAGCTGCAGTCCAACAACATCTGGAGGGCCACAAGTTGCCCACTGCTGCTCTAGAATCTATCTGTCACTCATGGGAAAGGTCTTGTCTTTCTTAATGGAGATCAAGATTCCGAAGTTAAAAAGGAATAACTCCTGCAACCAGAGAGGAGTTTTGTGACTTGACTAAGGGCCAAACTGGACATAACATGAAATATGCCTTTGCACTTATCATACGCATTGTTGTTGTTTTGAAATGCAAATAACATCAATGTGTGTGTGTGGGGGGGATAATTATTGAGATCACAGAAGGCATGGAGGGGGGGTATAACCCTTTCTTCCCTTCCTTCAATCCTGAGGAAAATCCCTCCTCCAGTGGCCCTGCTAGCTGGGGATGATAGGACTTGCAGTCCAACACATCTGGTGGGCATAGTTGTATCCCTAACCCAGTGCCATTTCCTCTGAGTCACACATAAGCATGATTTCAACTGAGAAGTCAGCTGTCTTGAGGATAAGGACAAGTGACAGTCAAAAGCCATTTGCCATAGATGGCACATTACTTGATGGAATGTTCCTTTTCCATACCTTACATGCTATCACCAGCATCTGAAGGCATATTCTTGTCAAACTTAGCAAGAGGAACACCAGTGGTATATACTTTGTTTTCGACAGCACAGCTCTTCCAGTAATAAAAGATTCTGAATGAGACAGATGACCCAGCTGTAGTTGCAATTTCTGGAACAGGAATAAAATGACCTTCCAATTTCATTGCAGCACTGAGGAATGACCCCTTCAAGGATGTTCAGGTACAATCCCTAAGGACAGTACAGATGTCTGATGAACATGTCCACATCCTTGTTCCCAAGAAAGTGAGCACCATACCACAGGCAGTAGCATGCAATGAAGATAGCTTCTTGAAGTGTACTCATGAAGAGGCAAGTTCTTCAGGGATTGACCACTTGACAATGTTGTATACATCATCAAGCGAAATTATCATTGGCATCAATGGCATTGATGTCGTGGCCACAAAGCTGAGCTGAAATTTCCAAGGATTTTTGTGCAAAAATTTCAACTGTTTTTCTTTTTCTCACCTAGTGGTGTAGTGGAACATTTTGAAGTGAAAGTGCTCCCCATCAAAATCCTCATAGCCACACCCTCAAGGAGAGTCCCAAGATTCAGACAGCTCTGTTGATCCATATCAACAAACCAGTGTCGAATCAGACACCAATGCTAATGTAAATTATGTTGCACTAGCGTAAGAGATCTCTAGTGCAACACCAATAGTGATTCAAGCTGGGACAACAGGATTGCCTAGAAATCCAGTTGCACCAGCGAACACTATTGGCATTTATTAGTGCTAATTTGCATTAGTGCTAGTGTCCAATTCAATACTACCCAATATATTGTTGCTGGGAAATTAATTTCCCCCCAACTTTTGTGAAGGTTTCAACTAAGCTCAGAGGGAACAGAGAATTTTGAATGGGGGTGGCAGATCATAGAATCATAGAATAGTAGGGTTGGAAGGGGCCTACAAGGCCATCGAGTCCAACCCCCTGCTCAATGCAGGAATCCAAGTCAGAGCATCCCTGACAAATGGCTGTCCAGCCTCGTCTTAAAGGCCTCCAGTGTGGGAGAGCCCACCACCTCCCCAGGTAATTGGTTCCATTGCCGTATTGCTCTGACACTCAGGAAGTTTTTCCTGATGTTCAGCCGGAATCTGGCTTCCTGTAACTTGAGCCCATTATTCCGTGTCCTGCACTCTGGGATGATCAAGAAGAGATCCTGGCCTTCTTCTCTGTGACAACCTTTCAAGTACTTGAAGAGTGCTATCATATCTCCCCTCAGTCTTCTCTTCTCAAGGCTAAACATGCCCAGTTCTTTCAGTCTCTCTTCATAGGGCTTTGTTTCCAGTCCCCTGATCATCTTTGTTGCCCTCCTCTGAACCCTCTCCAGCTTGTCTGCATCCTTCTTAAAGTGTGGTGCCCAGAACTGGACACAGTACTCCAGATGAGGCCTAACCAGTGCTGAGTAGAGGGGAACTAGTACTTCCCGGGATTTGGAAGCGATGCTTCTATTAATGCAGCCCAAAATAGCATTTGCCTTTTTTGCAGCCACATCACATTGTTGGCTCATATTCAGCTTGTGATCGACGACAATTCCAAGATCCTTCTCGCTCGTAGTGTGGTTGAGCCACGTATCCCCCATCTTGTAACTGTGCATTTGGTTTCTTTTTCCTAGGTGCAGAACTTGGCATTTGTCCCTATTAAATGCCATTCTGTTGTTTTCTGCCCAGCACTCCAGTCTATCCAATAGACAGTCTATCCCCTATCCAAGATAAGGGAGCATCCCTCCCTGTGTGGCCTGCCTCCACTACACCAAAGTTCTTATCCCTTAGAAAAAGAAGGCCACTTTGCAGCAGTTTCTCTGAATATTCTTCACCTTTTTGTGTGTGATGGCCACCATTCCCCCCTACACAATGCCCTGGAATAAGTCCTGGGGCATTGTGAAGGATGCAAAATTGTTGCCCAAACAATTGTTGCTATGGCCACTTGCAGTGCAAGCAGCAACAAGAAGGAAAGAAAGAAAGAAAGAAAGAAAGAAAGAAAGAAAGAAAGAAGCTGTTAATGGAAGCCACTGCTAATGGTGATTTCCCACCACCCACCACCCAAGAAATTGTAGGAGAATTTCTCCTCACCCTGAGAAACGAGACTTTCCTGTGATAGCCCTACATTTATGGAATGTTTTCTGTAAGGAAGCTTACCGGACACCGACACTGTAATCTTTTTGGTGCCAGGCAAAGATGTACTTATTTTTGAAGGCATTTGGACATGAGTTATGGCCCAATAGTTGTAGACAGCTTTTCTCGTGTTCATTCGAGGCTATGGCGAGGGTCACGGGGAGGGCGGGGGAAGGATTTTGTATATAGTGGACTTTTCATTTTGCATTGTTTTTAGTTTACATTTGTCTGGTGTTTCTTTTTATATTATTGTGATGATTATGGTTGCTACTGATTTTGTGTCCTCCCCATTATATTAATTATGGATTTCTTGTTTTGTGTGTATCAGCCACTTTGAAACAGTTTTTTGTGGTGAGAAGTGATGCATACATTTAAATAATAATAATAATAGCCTGACAAGACCATTTCCCCTGTACTTAAAAAAAAAACACCTTGAAAACTGTGAACAGATCCACAGAAGCGTAAAACCAAAAATGGACCTCCCTTGAATAAGATCAAAGGAATAGATGGGCTTCCTATGGGCCATCATGGAACTTTGTCATCTAGCAGAAGATGCTGTGGGGAGTTGCATATACAGTTTAAATTTATCCCATTTTGAAGTAAAGTTGTAGCCTAGTTTAACTTCAAAAATATCTCCTGATATTTGTTAACTCTGAATTTACAAATTTGTTTTTGTTTAAGTGCCCATTATCCCTTTTATTATTTGCGTTGGTAATAGCCCCAGTGACGATAGCAATTAGAAGTGAAAATGAGATAACTGGAGGTTAAAGCTTCAGTGAAGATTTCATTGTATGCAGATACGATGATTTCCTTGGAAGTGCTTTTAATTTCTATTAGTCTTTATTTCAGATAATAGATAAATATGCCCTGGCTATAAGGTTAATAAAGAAAAATCTGAATTAATTTGGATGAATATTTCCAAAACAGATCAAAACATATTGCAGCTATTAGAGGAGTTTTTGAAGTTTAGTAAGGAACTTAGTTATTTAGGAATTGAACTTTCTGGTAACGTGCAACAGGCTGTTAAGTTGAATTATCACTTATTGATATAATGTTAAAAAAAAAAAAAAAATTGGAGGGCTGGTCCAAACTGAATTTGTCATGGTTGCTGAGGGTTTCAACTATCAAAATGGTGATTCTTCCTAAATTTTTGTTTTGATTTACGATTATTCCTTTTTTTATAGGGAAATCAAGAGTTGGGGAAAAGTTATTTTAAAACTTGCCTTAGATAGGAAATCAACACAGGACACTTCATTGGCCTCAAAAGTGGAAGAGGGATTGACATTCCACTCCCTACGGTCTCCCTAATGCCTTCCTTATGGCATTCCCCTCCCTCTGGTCATGTTATGATGCTGCTCAATTATTGTGGATGAGATTATGGTTTCATAAGGATAATTGCTGTAAGGGATATCTATTAAAACAAGAACTGGTATCTTCCCCATTTGATAGTCTTCCCTGATTAAAAAAGAGAGAGAGCAATGGATATGTTAGGTTTAAAGTGGATACCTGGGCAAATATTGAATACATGGAAGAGGTATAAATTCAGATGATGATATCCAACTCTGTCCTTTCCATCCAAATCCGAGGAAGCTTTTCTAGTTCTAAACCAGTGTCTAATGTCAGGAATGGCCTGGATGAGGACAAATAATTTGAATCTTAATCCAGACAAGATAGATGTGCTCCTGGTTAGTCAAAAGGCAGATCAGGGAATAGGGATTCAACCTATGCTGGATGGGGGTCATACTCCTCCTGAAGACAGTTTGGGTGTACTCCTAGACTCAGGCTTGAAACTGGGTGCCCAGTTTCAGCAGTGGCCAGACATGCATTGCACAGCTGAGGCTAGTGCGCCAACAGTGCACATTCCTAGAGATGTCTGATCTGGCCACAGTCACACATGCCTTAGTTACATCCCATTTGGACAACTGTAATGCGCTGTATGTGGGGCTGCCCTCAAAAGCACTTCAAAAACTTCAGCTGGTCCAGAATGCTGTGACCAGGCTGTTGGCTGGGTTGACAAAGGAGCACATGACCCCCTTCTTACAGCAGCTTCACTGGCTACTGGTCTGTTTCCATTTAGAATTCAAAGTGCTGGTCATGACCTATAAAGCCCTATATGGCTTGGGGCCAGGCTACCTGAAAGACCACCTTCTCCCAGATGAGCCTGCCCAGGTCTTAAGAACCTTGGGAGAGGCCCTTCTTTCGAGACTGCTGCCTTCAGAGGTGTGTTTGGTGGCAACCCTAGAGACAGCCTTTTTGGTGGGTGCTCCCAGGCTGTGGAACTCCCTGCCAAAGGAGACTAGGTTTACTTCCTGTCTGCTTTCCTTCTGCCTGCAGGGAAAGACCTTTTTTTTTTTTTTAGCAGGCCTTTAGCATGTGAGCAGGTCTGTTGGGTTGGATACTGCTTTTATTCTGTTCTTGTTGTGTGTTTTTATTTGTGTTTTAATGCATTTTTATTATTGTTTTAATCAAGTTTTATTTATGATTGGGAGGGAGCAATCCTATGGCTGCTAGACAGCAGCTAGATGGCCATAGTATATGCTGTTATGTTATCCAGAAAACGACCTCGGAGCCTGCACTCTGAGGTTGGTTCTCGGAGAACTGACCTCACCTCGCTTCTGCACCACCTCGGAGACAGCGCAGAACAGCCCCGTCCTCCATGCTCACGAGAGGAGTGCAGAGCGGCTGGAAAGGGGCGTGGCTGGGGGCGTTCCAGGACGGGGAGGGCCAAACTGCCTGTACGACACCTCCATAGGACACATCCTATGTGTCGTACAGCAGCCTCCTTCCTCGCTGCGTGCTCCTGTGGCTAGACAGGAGCAATTGGCTGTCTAGCCGAAAAAGCAGGACAGGAAGAGCGCGGAGGGAATGATCCCCTCCATGTTTCTCCTCCTGCCTTGCTTTGGATAGGCGGTCGCCTCCGAGTTCAGAGGCGGCTGCCATTCTAGATAGGATTGCACCCTAAGCTGCCTTGAGTGCCATATTTCTTGGTAGGAAGGCAAGGTACAAATCAAATAAGCAAACAAGCCCAGATATTTAGCCTTTGGCCTTGGTAGTAAGGCACAAAGATTTGGTAATTTGTTGAAGGGATTTATTTGATGAGAAACAAATAACTCTTATAGGTTTAAGGAGAAATCCTATGGTCCCTGGGAGAGGGTCCCAGGGATCGTAAGATATTTCATAGTTCTGCCTCCAAGGTCATAGCACTGCTATGACGTTGGAAGGGGAAATCCGAATGGGGATTGTTCCCCCCACTGCTTGCAGTTGGCACAGAAAGCATTGTGTTGTCTTCTTCACCTGTGAATGTAAGAAGAGTCATGCAGGATCAGACCAAGAGTCGTTCTAGCCCAGCATTCTGTTCACACAGTGGCCAAACAGCTGTCAACCAGGAACCCACAAGCAGGGCATGAGTGCAACACCACCCTCCCACCCAAGTCCCCCAGCAGCTGGTGTACATTGGCACACTGCCTCTGATACTGGAGGTAGCAGATAGCCACCAGGACTAGTAGCCACTGATAGCTTTCTCCCCCAGGAGCTCTGGAAGGAGGGGAGGCACTGAGGAGCCACAACATCCTGAAGCCTCCCAGCTCTCATCCTGGCAACTCTACCAGAGGTGTTCAAAAGCCCGTCTAGAGAAAAAAAGGAACAGAAAGGAAGACAGAGAAGCAAAGATTGCCTCTATCACTCATTCTGCTCTGCCTGGCATCTGCCAGCAAACCATTGGAAGTTTGGAGCATTCCTACATTGAAGCGCTCCTTTGGAAACCATAGGGTTGCTCTGCCTAAGATTTGATTTCAGGTACTGGAGTCATACCAAGAGAGCAGCTAGGAAATGAGGATTAGACCCCACCTGGGTATCAGTATCTCCAAGTAAGGCATTTTATTTTGTATGAAATTAAGATCATGCAACTTTGGAAAGTGACTATTTGAGCAGGTCTTGGTTATATCAAATGCTAAACACATATACGCTTAAGATTTATTCCCTTATGTCTCTTAAAAAACTGAAGGAAACGTATAAGTCATCATGGGAGAGAGACTTAGGGGTTGTGATCAAAAAAAGAGTTTAGAAAAAATTCATCTGATGTGAATAAGTAATTTTCCATTTGTACTAAAAGAATCCCTATTAAAAATAATTTTTCAGTGGTATGTGACCACAAAAAGACTGAACAGAATTTTTCAGATTAATAATTTGTTTGCTGGAAGTGTGCGGAATTAGATGGAGGTCTGGCTCATATTTTATGGACTTGCCCTAAGGTACAATTGTATTGGATTCGTATTTTAAATATGATCAAGCAAATAACGGGTGAGATTGAGGTTGGACCAGTTACTGTTACTGTTTAATTATTCAATCAATATTTCTAAGATAAAACAGATTCTTCTCATTGTTAATGTATTAATTGCTGCTAAGATTGTTTTGGCAAGATACTGGAGAACAGTCACAATTCCAAGTTCCAAGAGAATGGTTACTTAAAAGTTTGGAGTTAACCCATATGGAAAAACTAACTGAGCCCATTCACACATAATGGCAGCCCATCAGTTTAAGCACTGATGGGTTGTCATGTATGCGCAGGCGCACACCCACCTCTTCCCCTTTTTCTCCACATGGGTTGTGGAGCCCATGATCGGCTCCTTTGTAGGTTGTGAAGCATAATGTGCAAGCCCAGACCATTGGGTTGTTTAGGGGAAAACCATGGGTTACCCACTTGTTGTTTAGCCCCTAAGCAACTCAGTGGTCCAGGTTTGCATGTCACACCGCACAATCTACAAAAGAGCTCATCATGGGTGCATATCCTGCTCATGAATGGCAAACCATTTTTTTAACTGATGAGTTGTTGCTACATGTGTGTGAACCAGGTTGATGAGTTGCTATACAGAAGAAATGGGAGCATTATTCATTCTGTTCTTTCATTAAGATGGTCTCCTTTTATTATATTTTGGAATAATGAGTTTTAGATAGCAAGTTGGATATGCTTATCTTTAGAGGATAACAATTGGATTTGGTGGTGTATTATTTACCATATAAGATAATTAGGTGAGTTTGTTATTTGATTTTGAATGCTTGAGATAAAACGAAAAAAATATCTCCTGGTTTCATTGCAGGTATGGGGGACAACATTTTGATTACTTATAAAGTAAGCCTGCAGTGAGATTGCAGGATTTAAGAACTGTCTAAATTTATCCCATACAGTCAGGATTATCAGGTACATTCGCTACAATTGATGTGTAACATCCCTTAAATATCAAGGCAAATGCTCAAAGGGGAACTATGAAAAATCCTCTTCTATGAGGCACTATGGCTGCTGCTTCTCTGCTTTCATCCACTGGAAAATGACTTTCAAACATCATAATATGTGATCATACTGGGAACATTTAGGACAATTCAATGTGTACTTTCATAGGGTCTCCCCCTTTTTATAGGAGGTCTGTTTTGGGAACTATAGTAGCCTTGAAGACTCTATGAGATGCATCTCATGCCTAATTTAATCTAATTACTCCTGGTTGCTTGCCCATTATATTATGTTCATATGCTTCAGAGAGAAAGAGAAAGATCAAACCATGGTTTAAGCTCAAGAGGAAGTAGGTATATCTCAAGACAAGCTCCCACCAGAAGTGGTACAAAGAATTCTTGCATACTGAAATCTGTCAAGTAGTTCAAAGACAAAAAGTGCAATTAGATGGACTACAACGCACAGCCCAAACTAGTTAATTAAAAGGAGAGCTAGTTAGTCTTGTGGCTTAGCAGAATGTAACACCTTGCAAAGTGTTCAAAAGTACAAAACACATGGGTGTTAAAAGCTTTTTTTTTTAATGAGCAGTATCAAATAGTCTGACTTCACACAGTAATTAAATTTTCATCACTTATGTAACTAATAAACCATTGAGTTTTTAGCAAAACAGAATGATTCATGTTACACAGTTTCTTCTAATGTTAAGATATGTGGTGGTGTGTGTGTGTGTGTATACACACTAGATAGATAGATAGATAGATAGATAGGGCTTTTATTGTACAAGCACCCTGCCTCATTCACAGAGGTATATCAGCAAGGGGCAGACATTGTGAGCATGTCTACATGAGGCTTTTACTGCACACTTGTAATTGCTCACTCATGGTAGTTTGCTGGTCCTTTACACAGTGTTGTCATCCTCCAGGTCCTCTCCTTTGCTTTGTAAGTATTATCGCGGGTTTTTTCCTGATGGGGAAAAACTGGTATTATTTCGAAATGGAGGAATGAGAGTCACGTGTAATTGTGCAATTCTACTATAACACAGCACCATCTAGTGGTTGTGTAATGAAACCTTCAGAAAGGAAGAGAAAGAAACCCCCTGGAAAAATGCACATGTAAAGGAGCTGATCTTAATCCCGCAAAGAATCCAGAAACAGAAGCCTTGGTAAAGGTGCGGGATAAAAGCCTCGGGTAGAAATGCCCTGTGTCTATTTGTAACCCTATGGGTTCCAGAGTTCTTCCATCCTTTTTTCTTACCACAGAAAACCATGGGAGGAGGAGAGACATAATAGCTGCTTTGATTGGTAGCACTAGAAGCAGTCTAAATCCATTTTAAGGTGTCAACAAGCCTCCCAACTTAGGGCAGTATCCTATGCTGCCCACATACCAGTGGGATCCACTGCTAATGCAACAGGGAGTCAGTGGTTCTTAAAGCAACTGTGAACAAGCAGAAATACGTGTTTCCAGAACGAGGCGGGTCAGCGGAGCGTGGAGAAGGGAGCCCCACTGACCTGGCCTGATCTGGGAATGAGCGTCCCTGCTTGTTTCTGGGTTTACTGAAGGAAGCACCAGCTCCTCATTCCGCTAGTGGTGGTTCCTGCTGGTGCAATGGAATGAGCAGGAGCACAGTGGCAGTATAAGATACTGCTCTCAGCAAGCAAGATCTGGCAAATAGTTACCAGTTCATTTCTTAATTACTGACTTCACATTTAATATAGAGGTCTTCTGCTCGTTCAGGGGGAGGGCAGGGTTGGACATTACCTAGCCACCATTCATTTTAAATAAACTCACATAGTTAAGGTGTCAACTTTTAAGACTGCTTTCTCAGCATTGAACCCATGGCAAAAACCCATGGGACATTCAGCACCAACCTTAAAGCTTAATATACAGTGCCTTGCATAAGTATTCACCCCACCTTTGACTTTTCCACATTTTGTTGTGTTACAACCTGGAATTAAAATGGATTTAATTGGCCTTTTTACCATTTGATTTGCACAACATACTTAACACTTAGGAGGGGCGAAATAATTTTATTGTGGCACGAAAGTTAATTAAACAGAAACAAACTGGCATTTGTTGATTGCATAAGTATTCACCCCCCCCCCCAAGTCAATACTTGGTAGAAGCACTTTTGGCAACAATTACAGCTGTGAGTCTTTGGGGGTAAGTCTCTACCAGCTTTGTGCATCTGGATCCTGCAATTTTTGCCCATTTCTCTTAGGAAAATTGCTCAAGCTCTGTCAGGTTGCATGGGAACCGTTGGTGAACATCAGTGTTCAAGCCTTGCCACAGATTATCATTCAGATTGAGGTCTGGGCTTTGACTGGGCCATTCCAAGACATTCGGGTTCTTGTTTTTAAACCACTCCAATGTAAGTTTGGCTGTGTGTTTAGGGTCATTGTCCTGCTGGAAGGTGAACCTTCACCCCAGTGCCAAGTCCCCTGCAGACTGAAACAGGTTTTCCTCTAGAATTGGCCTGTATTTGGCTCCATCCATCTTGCTCTCAATCCTGACCAGTCTCCCAGTCCCTGCCAATGAAAAGCATCCCCACAACATGATACTGCCAACACCATGCTTCACCATGGGGATGGTGTTCTCAGAGTGATGAGCACTGTTGGCTTTGCGCCACACAAAGCATTTTGCGGTAAGGCCAAGAAGTTCAATGTTGGTCTCATCAGACCAGAGAACCTTTTTCCACATATTTGCTATGTCTCTCACATACCTTTTGGCAAAATACGAACGGGATTTGATATGGGTGTCAGGGTGGACACTGAGCCCATAGAATCCCAGAGTAGTTCTGATTCTGAGGAAGAGGAGTCGCTCCTGGGAGAGGAGCGCGCTCCTCTTTCCCAGGGCCAACAGCTGATGGAGATTCCTCCCACGAGCATTCCTAGCTTAGATAGCAGTCCAGGGAGTGACAGAGTGCGGATAGCAGACTTGGTGGATGCACGACTCCGACGCAGAGAGCGGCGCCAAATGGAGGGCGCAGAAAGGAGGCGCAGTGCCCGGTTGGCGCGCAAACAACGGCTGCGCCCAGAGGATCCAAGGGAAAAGGGGAGGGACTCTCCCTAGTCCTTAAGTTCAGGTGTCTGCCAGTAATTCCCTTTCAAACAGGGACCAACTGTTCCAACTTAGGGCATAGGTACTCTGCTGCTCATAACTAGTTGCTAACGGTAGAGTTGTTAAGTTGTAAAAGAGGAATAAAGCTTTGAAAAGAATCCATTTTTCTGTGTCTGGACTTGGCTACTGGATTAGACTGAGAGAGGCCTCCAAGGAGCCCTTGACAATGGCTTCCCCCCCCCCCAGCAATGTCTTTCTTCTTGCCACTCTTCCATTAAGCCCAGCTTTGTGGAGTGTCCAGGTAATAGTTGTCCCATGGATGGTTTCTCCCACCTCAGCTGTGGATCTCTCCAGCTCCTTCAGAGTTACCATTGGACTCTTCATTGCTTCTCTGACTAATGCCCTCCTTACCTGGTCACTGAGTTTTGGTGGACGGCCTTCTCTAGGCAGAGTCGTGGTTGTGCCATATTCTTTCCATTTGTAATTAATGGTGCTCCAGGGGATGTTCATAGTTTGAGGGGGGAGGGGGGTTATAACCCATTGGATACAAGGTGATGTGCTGAGTAACATTTAATTTAGGTTTGTCAACACTACAGTTATGGAAAGCCCATCTCTTAAAAGTGCTGCATGAACAATGGGGAGTATTCAGTACTGCCACTGGGCTCCTGCTCGTTACACCGCATCAGTGGGACTGACAGCTAGGGCTTCCGAAAGAAACCTCAGAAATGAGCGGAAATGCTCATTTCCGGATTGGGACAAGTCAGCAGAGTTCACTTCTGTGAGCTCCATTGCCCCCCGCCCCCCATTCCGGAAATGAGTGTTTCCATTTGATTCCTTTGGTTTTAAGAACGGCTAGCTCCCCACTGTGGACAATCTGATTTATCGAAATCAGATTGATTATGTCCTTTGCAGCCAAAGATGGAGAAGCTCTATACAGTCAGTAAAAACAAGACCTGGAGCTGACTGTAGCTCAGATCATGAGCTGCTTCTTGCAAAATTTCGGCTGAAATTGAAGAACGTAGGGAAAACCACTAAACCATTCAGGTATGACCTAAATCATATCCCTGATGAATATACAGTGGAGGTGAGGAATAGATTTCAGGGATTAGACCTGATAGACAGAGTGCCTGAGGAACTATGGATGGAGGTCCATAACATTGTTCAGGAGGCGGCAACAAAATCCATCCCAAAGAAAAAGAAATGCAAGAAAGCCAAGTGGCTGTCTGATGAGGCTTTACAAGTAGGTGAAGAAAGAAGGGAAGCGAAAAGCAAGGGAGAAAGGGGAAGATGTATCCAACAGAATACAGAGTTCCAGAGAATAGCAAGGAGAGACAAGAAGGCCTTCTTAAATGAACAATGCAAGGAAATCGAGGAAAACAACAGAATGGGAAAGACTAGAGATCTCTTCAAGAAAATTGGAGATCTCAAGGGAACGTTTTGTGCAAAGACGGGCATGATAAAGGAGAAAGAAGGCAGGGACCTCACAGAAGCAGATGAGATTAAGAAGAGGTGGCAAGAATACACAGAAGAACTATACAGGAAAGATCTGAATGTCCCTGATAGCCATGATAGTGCGGCCACTGAACTTGAGCCGGACATCCTCGAGAGTGAAGTCAAGTGGGCCTTAGGAAGCATTAGTAACAACAAAGCTAGCGGAGATGACAGTATTCCAGCTGAGCTATTTAAAATCCTAAAAGATGATGCTGTTAAAGTGCTGCATTCAATATGCCAACAAATTTGGAACACTCAACAATGGCCGCAAGACTGGAAAAGGTCAGTTTACATTTCAATTCCAAAGAAGGGCAATGCCAAAGAGTGTTCAAACTACTGCACAATTGCGCTCATTTCACATGCCAGCAAGGTGATGCTCAAAATCCTACAAGCTAGGCTTCAGCAGTATGCAAACCGAGAACTACCGGAAGTACAAGCTGGGTTTCGAAGAGGCAGAGGAACTAGAGATCAAATTGCCAACGTTCGCTGGATCATGGAGAAAGCAAGAGAATTCCAGAAAAACGTCTATTTCTGCTTCATTGACTACACTAAAGCCTTTGATTGTGTGGATCACAACAAACTGTGGCAAATTCTTAAAGTGATGGGAGTACCAGACCACCTTACCTGTCTCCTGAGAAACCTGTACGAGGGTCAAGAAGCAACAGTAAGAACCAGACATGGAACAACCGAGTGGTTCAAAACTGGGAAAGGAGTACGACAAGGCTGCATATTGTCACCCTGCTTATTTAACTTATATGCAGAGTACATCATGAGAAACGCCGGGTTGGATGAATCACAGGTCGGAATTAAGATTGCCGGGAGAATTATCAACAACCTCCGATATGCAGACGATACCACCCTAATGGCAGAAAGTGAAGAGGATCTAAAGAGCCTCTTGTTGAGGGTGAAAGAGGAGAGTGCAAAAGCTGGTTTGAAACTCAACATTAAAAAAACTAAGATCATGGCATCTGGCCCCATCACTTCCTGGCATATAGAAGGGGAAGAAATGGAAGCAGTGACAGATTTTACTTTCTTGGGCTCCAAGATCACCGCAGACGGTGACTGTAGCCATGAAATTAAAAGACGCTTGCTCCTTGGGAGGAAAGCTATGGCAAACCTAGACAGCATAGTAAGAAGCAGAGACATCACCTTGCCAACAAAGGTTTGTCTAATCAAAGCTATGGTTTTCCCAGTAGTAATGTATGGCTGTGAGAGCTGGACTATAAGGAAGGCTGAGCGCCGAAGAATTGATGCTTTCAAACTGTGGTGCTGGAGAAGACTCTTACGAGTGCCCTGGACTGCAAGGAGGTCAAATCAGTCAATCCTAAAGGAAATCAACCCTGAGTGCTCATTGGAAGGACAGATACTGAAGCTGAAGCTGAAATATTTTGGCCACCTAATGCGAAGAGAAAACTCTCTGGAAAAGACCCTGATGCTGGGAAAGACTGAATGCAAAAGGAGAAGGGGACGACAGAGGATGAGATGGCTAGATAGCATCACCGATGCAATGAATATGAACTTGAGCACACTCTGGGAGAGAGCGCAGGACAGGAAGGCCTGGCGTGCTATGGTCCATGGGGTCACGAAGAGTCGGACACGACTGAACGACTGAACAACAACAAGCTCCCACTGTGCTGGTGCGTGGGCGCAATAGCATGCATTGCTGCCCCATATCTCAGACTAGGTAGGAGAACAATGAACAGTCGATTATGTTATATCTGGTTATTACTAGCATCACCATGGGTGACAAGTTCCCTAATTTCAGGTTCCAGCTATGAGGAACAAGTGGCTTACCGGAGTGCTTCTAGAGGGTGTTTGACTTCCACAACAGAGGCTGGAACCAATAAATAGATTTTCCAAAATGCAGTTCCACTGATGAGCCCTCTTAAATAAGAGGATGGAGAAAATGTTGCTGCTCCTGACTTGAAGTATGTGGCAAAAGTGGAATTCTATTTTGATCTTCTGTTAAAACACCTTTTCATCAGTCGTTAAGAAGTTTTACACTGTAACCAGATCAGAAATTAAGAACTGTGGCACTCATTCTGCCTCTTGTCTGAAGCAGTTGCTTCTTTCATCTTTCCATTTTTGCTAAGAGGAACTAATCTGATGTGTACATGGATGGAAAAGTGGTCTTTAAGTGGTGCTTGAGTCATAGAATAGTGGGGGAAAGGATCTATCCAGAACAGCTAATCTGTCAGAACTGAAGTCTCAAAGAAAACTGATCGGCTGTTGCCCTCTGCTGGATATCTCATTACACTTCCAAATAATTCACAAATAGACCCTTTCCCAGCTACCATCAGTACTTCGTAATAAAACAGAATATTCTCCATTTTGTTTAATTACTCATAAGTGTATACTACATGAAGTTGAATCTAGCCATAGAGTATAGAGTTTATACTATAAACCAATTATATGAAATTGCATTTGCCGTGTACCTACTTGCTACTCCACTAAAACTATGAATATTGCAGCTTTGGGCAGATGTCAAAGATCATATTAAATCAAAACTTCATACTGTCATTCTTAAAGGAACCATGGAAATGGCAAATGGATCATCAAGCCCCAGGCCCTGTCCCAAGATGGGATACCCTAACCCTAAAGCATCCTTGAATAATGACTGTCAATTGTTTGAAATCTTTGGATTTTATTTACTGTTGGGACAATGTGTTTAGGTTTTCAGGGGTTGGGTTTATACTATTTATTTCTCTAAGCCACTCTGAGACCTTGTTTGGTTAAAAGTAGGCTGGCCAGGTGTTCTACTTTCAGAGGATGGTTCTCTATTTGAAGGCATCTTCCGTTTGAAGGGCTGTCTGGTCAAAGTCCAGTGTACAGATAAAGAACTCTACGAAGCTGACAGAGAAGGCACCTTGAAGTTGGTCATCAAAGGTTGACATCAGACAAAGCAGGCAGGCACACAGATCACCCGGTCACAGTCTTCCCCACTATGATGAGATAGATTGCATTTCTATTTGAGTTATAATAATTCTTTCTAAATTTGTGTTTATACTTATCAATTAGCATATGCAAATGCATGTTCTCTTTTGTGGGATATCTGGAAGTTGAAAGGCAGTCTAGGTATGTGTTAGGAGACTGGGAAGGGGGATAACTTTTCCTCCCGGTGGACCTTTTCTTTACATGGGTTCCCCAGGAAAAGTATGTCTGATAGGAGAGTATTTGGCAGGGGGTGGGGGAAGAACAAGGGGGAAAAAACAAGGGAGACAACCATCACACACATACACAGAATTCAAAATAAAATAAAATAAAATAAAATAAACTCTGTCTAACTTATCTAGTCACATTACCTACTTGGTAATACTCGAGTTTTAGGTCCCAGAGCATATGCTGAGTTTATTGTAAAGAGGATGGTCTAAGAGAGAGAGACAGCATCTGGCTTCCAGGTAGAGAGTATATAGGGGACGCTATGGAAGGATCTCTGCTCAGTAAAAACCAGCCCCTTCGCAGAGACTGATGTCCAATAAAGCAATAGCCTCTACTGTGATGTCAGTGATCTAGCCAGCAAATCAGAAAATTACCTAGTGGCTGGACCCACCTTCTTAATGGCTGTAACTTACATCTCAAAAGCCCAAGGTAGTTGAAACCAGTCAGCCTATTCAAGAAAAGATGTTGTTCACATTTTGGAGGACAAAGTAGTGAGATAAGGCTAGATAAAAATATTTAGGTTGCCCAGCAGGGCACCAACTGACCAGATGCTGTAGGGGGCACTGTGGATCTATATCAGAAATAGGGATTTGTCAGAAATTAATATGTAATTAATAAATACTAGTGGAGGCAGCTTTAGAATTCTTTATTTTTCTTTATTGTAGTCCACCCAATAACAAAGGTTCTATAAAGTATGTCACACTTTTAAACCCTTCTAACCCCTCACCCAAATCACACTTGGCCCTTTTATAAATCAACATGCAATGCATCTTTTGCCACAACTTTGCTAGCTCCTCCCACACTTTGATGTGTGTCCTACTTTATGGATGGTCCCTAATTAAACATTAACATACAAATTAAAATAGACAAACCTGAAATTATTCAGATTTGGGGAGAGGAAAAACACAGTAACAGAGCACATGACTTGCTGGGGCTGGCCCAGGACATTTTTGCAGCCTGAGGTAGAGCAACAAATCATGTTCCCCCATCCCTAAGTCAAAGCGCATAATATCAAAGGCAAGCCAAGTTATTTTGGCACCTGAGGCAGAAAATCCCATAAGTGCCTCTTCCCTTCCTTGGCTGTAGAAATAGAAAAAAATTAAATTAAATTAAATATCTAAAAGCTTGCTGCCTTTTCATGACACTCAATCTGTGGCCTGAGGTGCTTGCCTCACTCTGCCTAATGGTAGGGCCATTCCAGTGCTTTGCATATATATGTTTCAATCTCCAGTATGTCCAGTAGTAGGTGCTGGGAAAGATACTTGCCTCAGATCTGGGAGAGCATCTGCCAGTTAAAGCAGAATACTGAGTTAGATGGACCAATGATAAAAATTTTTAGAAGGCAGTTTCATATGCTCATTTATGAAGTTAATATAACAAACGCCATTTAAAATTCCAACATCCAAGAGCATATGGGAGGATGAAGATAGAGACATCCTAAGTGTGGCAGAAATGGTTTGAAACATATATTCTCTGCCTTAAAACCTAATGCCTCAGAATACAGTGAATGTGTTCAAGTCATTTCTACCATATTTTAGAACACCTGGATATCTCTACCTCAACTCATATGTACATATCCTGTGTAAAGGAAAAAACACCAGAGACACTCTGTATAGGCACATGGTATTATAATGTGGGCTGACACATGGATGGCATTATCATCATTTTCCAGTTGAGGAGACAGACAAACCTAGGAAAGTCAAGACCAGTTGAGGAGACAGACAAACCCAGCAAACTCTCCTAACAAGGGGCTATGGCAACAACAGGTAATTGAGTGACAGATTTAAGGGAGATTCATACACAGTGGCTTGGGTGCAGACCTTGTTTTCCATGAATGGAAAGGGCTCCTTCCATGTTTTGTTCTAGTGGAGCATTTCCAGTAGCAGAATGGAGGAGGCAGCCATTTTCACCAATTTCACCTCCCCCTTCAACCCCCTATCTCCCCCCACCATCTGCTCCAGATAGTTGGAGGACCCTCTGGAACAATGTGGGAGGTGGCACTGGAGCCTCAATGAGAAGGGGGCTCCCCATCAGGTGGAGCATCCTGAGAGGAGGTCTTTCAGGGAGTGCTCCTGCTGGTGGGAGCCACCTCTGGATCCAACCCAGTGAGAGTCAGCTCCTGGTGGAATAAGCCCACCACAGTTGGATAAGAGAAGTACTGGAGCGCACCACTGTTGAATGGTTACCGTTTTAATGGCCTGCCACAAGATGGAGAGTGGTTTCTGCTCTTTCACAAGCTCAGCATCATCCATTGCTAAATGTCCTCACTGATCACCTTTAATCTGTAACAAGGATTCAAGAATCAGATGCCAATTATCATTTTATTTTAAGCTACTCAAGTAAGTAGCATTTGGATAAAGACTTTGTTTATTGCTTCATTGTAGCTCTAGTATATGGATAGGAAGAAAACTTATTCAAGCTCTACTGTGCCACACATTGCATGGGAATGATATTACAGTCTTCCTTGTTGTGAAGTGAGCAACTGAAGAAAGAAATCAGGCTTTCATTGAGCTTTCCACAAAGTTGTCCTTCTTTGCTTACAAGCAGCAAGGTTCAGGACACAGAGCCATTTTATTGCAAGCATTCAGAACCTAGTTGGTTTTAAGCAAGGTATTATTCAAACCAGATGTGAAGTCTGTTAAGATTTTTCATCATCTATAATAATAAAAATGAAAGGGAAATTACAAGTAAGATTAGAACAAAAACTTAATGTTCTGGAGGAACCCCCCCCCCCCCCACACACACACACATTTCATGCATTGCACTGGTCCAAAACTATTGGGAAGGAGGTGGGGGAAGGCTCCTAATAATGTTCCCATTACAGCCTTAGGCCTACGTAGAATTATTGATTAACCAGCCTTAGAGAACAAGATAAAAGGGGAATGGGGGTTATGTATCAACTAGTTAAGGGGTCAGTAGTTTACCATGTTACAGCAGCTTGTCTTTGGGGCAAACATAAATAAAAACACTCCTGAAAGGCATCCCATGTGCCATTATAGTTGTGTAGGTTATTTCTTCAAATGTATGTCGCTCAAACCAGATTAGCACAGAGGACACTGTGGTAGGGAGGTGAAATGGATGAAGTGGGTTCTACACTGTAAGAGGGTTGTACTCTGGCTCTGAGTCACAGTTTTCCAGATATTTGTGCATACTAAGTTTCTAGACTGGAACTAGCACAATACCAGCACATGCTTCCTCTCACAGCTGGGAAGAGAGTGCATGTGTGTGTGTGGAGAGAGGGAGAACAAGAGAAAAGCTGCTTTACTTAACAAATTTATTTAGGGCGCAATCCTATGCATGTTTAGACAGGGAAAAGGCCTACAACTCCCAGCATGCCCCAGCCAGCATTGCTGGCTGGGGTGTTAGATAAAAAGTCCTTGCTTTCGGTTTAGAAGAAAAGAATGCCAGGCAGGCAGCAGTGGATCCAACACTATTTTATTGAACGTTTTGCAAAACGGGTGCAGAGCAGTCTGGACCCCGAGACACGTGTGCAAAAGCCCTTTATATCATATCGCTTCTATTGTTCTTACCAGTAACCAATGAAACAGTTAGTACATCGGCTCACTAAGTTAATATCCAATAAACAGTCACTATCAGCTTACCAAGCTGTTAGTCATGAGCGCGTCAGTATGATTCCCTTTTTGCGCCGCCTATATTTTCCCGCCACTCGGGCTCTTACGTAACTTGAGACGCCAACGGTTATGGAGTCTCCTTTTTTTCTAACAATTCCCTCCTTTAAGTCTTTATTCACGTCTTAAAGCATTTAAAATGGAGTTTCTTTATCAGCACAATAAAGCAAGAGCATCTGTTTTGACAGAGCGGTTTCAATTAACCGCTGGGATAAGCCTCTAGTGCAGGGGATAATGCAACAACCAAATAACACTAAAACTCCTATCATCACTACAAGCGAAATAAGGATTGAGGCTGCTAGGTGTTTCCATTTTCCAAACCATCTCTCTAACCAGTCAGTCACGGGGTTGTTAATCCCTGAATTCTCGGCTAATTCTTCAGACAAGGTGGTGAGGCCCTGCAAAGCCCTTGTTACCGTGCCATCTGGGGCAGTGTTGTTAGGGATGAAGTTGCAACACCATCCACCTAGCATGACACAAACCCCTCCTTTTTCTGCTAACATCATATCAAGAACATGCCGATTTTCCCAAGCCATTTGGCTGGTGGCATCTAGCTGCTCAGCCAATCCTTTTACAGCATCTCGAGTATAGTTTATAAACCTCTGTTGATTATAATAAACGTAATTGATCCAATCTACATTTTTGTTAATGGTCACCCACCAAAACAGGGTAGATTCAAATCCTGCAGAAATTTGATTTCTTCCTTTGAACTCGTCTGGCATTCCCCTTGGTACTCCTATGGAGTCAATATATATTTGATCATCAAAAGGGGTTACTGATCGTTTCTGCCGGGGTTGGCCAGTCTTCTCTGCTGGATGGTATGCAATTGAAAAGGGGACTGCCAACTGAACTAACCCACAAGCTCCAGACCAATTGGAGGGCAATACCTCATACAACTCTAGACCACCACAATACCACCAGAGATCAGCTCGTGGGATTGAAAGGGAATTATTCCTAAAGCGGGTGGAATTAACGTATCTTACTTTACTCGTCAGGTTCCCTATATGCCCCTCTGTGTCTGCAAGGTTTCGGTGTATGCATCCGGTATGGTTTCTTCTTTGCAGGAAGACTGTGGAAGGTCTGACACGATCCTTTGATTTGAGTGGGGGGTATAATTTACTGAGGGTTTGGCATTCCTCCTCTCCCCATGCATCAGGGTGTTGGAACAAATGGATCACGCAGGTGAGGAGGGAAGGAGTGTCCCATCCCAGTGGAAAGGGCAGCACCTTTGCTACAGATCTCCCTGTGGCACAAACAAAACAGTCAGACTTATTTAAAGACTTGGCTGTATACTTTATCCACTCTAACCACACATTATCAGTTTCCTCTGTTATTGGGATCCCTAACCTGGTTCTCCAGGGACGCCTCTCTTTCTCAGGGATCTGTACCAGAAGTGGTTTGAGGGGTGTTGGTGTGACATTTCGGGGTTTTATCTTAAAGCTGTCAAGCCCAAGTCCTTGAGGTATCACCATCCACGTTAATATTTCTTTAACTAACATTACCAACACCACCCACAATACTTGCTTCATATTACAAGTTTTTTGTAATTCGAACCCGAGCTTTTCCCAGATGTTGTGACTTGTATATTACAGGCGATTGTGGCTCCTGGATGGCTTCTTCGCCTGTGTCCTTGGCAGCTTCCGGAGGGGTGCCAGGGAGCAAAGGACCGTTGCCTGTGTCCTCCTGTTCTTTCCAGGTGACAGAAGGAAGCGAGGGTCGCTTAAATGGCTTTATCCGGCTGCAATGTGTCCATTTACTAGAACCCACAAGCTTTACACACGAGTGGCTGGTTGGTCCCACCAAATAAGGCCCCTCCCACCCTTCCTTTAAAGCTTCTTTATTCCACTTTTTCAGCAACACCTCGTCTCCCGTCTGGAAGAGATGGATAGGTGCATCTAACGGCAGTCTCTGAAACGGAACGGAATAAGCTCGTAGCTGTGAAAGAACAGACTGTAGAGAAGTCAACTGATCCCTTAGCATCTGATCACCCACCTCCCACTTGACTTCCTCCCTCCTTCCGCAGTGTACCCGAGGCAGGAACCCAAACATCAGTTCGAAGGGGGACAATTTTATGTCCTTTCTTGGCATCCTTCGAAGCTTCGTTAAAGCTATTGGCAGAGCCTCAACCCAAGTGAGCTTCACCCCTCGTTGGAGTTTGGTTAAAGTCTCCTTGAGGCTCCGATTGATTCTTTCAACCTGTCCACTTGCCTGGGGCCTCCAGGGGCAATGTAAATGCCACTCTACTCCCAGAGCTTGTGCCAGCCCCCGTGTAATAACTGAGGTGAAATGTGAGCCCTGATAGGATTCTATAACTTCAGGCAGGGAGAACCGGGGCACCACCTCCTGTAACAATTTAGCAACAACAGTTTTAGCTTGGCAGTTCCTACATGGAAACGCCTCTACCCACCCTGTCATTTGACATACTATTACAAGCAAATACCTGTAACCCCTACATGGTGGCATCTCAGCAAAATCAATCTGCGCCCTCTGGAAAGGATAGTAGGCCCATGGTCGCCCTCCTTTTGGAGGAGGGGGTGCCCTGGGAGGGTTGGTTTTCTGGCAGACTTCACAGGTTGCGGCTAGTCGGTGGGCGCATACAGTTAAGCCAGGGGAGACAAACAGCCTCTTGCAATAGTCGATCATGGCTGATGCTCCAGGGTGTCCAAGAGAATGGTGAACTTGCTCTAGAACAACCCTCTGCAGGGTCTGTGGAAGAAGCAGTCTTCCATCTGTCATCTGGATCCATCCGTCATCGCAGGGACTTATTCCGTGTTCTTGTGCCATCCGTAACTCAGCAGGGGAGTATGTGGGGCGCTCTTTTCTTTTGGGTAGAATGAGGAATGTTCCTTGGATTCCCTCTCTGGCTGCTCTTTTTGCGGCCTCATCTGCCTTCTGGTTTCCCTGTCTCCATTTTTCCTCTTTTTCTTTCCCATGGGCTCGGATGTGGACAACAGCTACTTGTGAGGGTAGCTGGAGGGCATCCAGAAGATCCACTATTAGGCCGCCATCAGCCACTGGAGATCCGTTTGCTGTAAGGAATCCCCTCTCTTTCCACAGTTGCCCATGAGCATGCACAACGGCGAAGGCATTTTTGCTATCGGTATAAATATTTACTCGCTTTCCCTTGCTGGCTTGCAGGGCTCTTGTCAGGGCTACCAGTTCAGCGGATTGGGCGGAGAAATGAGGAGGCAGCCTTTCCTCGCGCACACTCTCCTCTAGAGTAACGACGGCCGCGCCTGTGTAGCGCCTTCCATCCAGCATATAGCTAGATCCATCTACAAACAGATCTCTGGCTCCCTGTATTGGTTCATCCTCAAGGTCCGGTCGGCCTTTGGTGTCTAGGTCTAATACTTCAAGGCAGTCATGATCTGGGAGTCCTGATCCGTTTGTGCCCAGTAATGTTGGCAGTAGTGTGGCGATATTAAAGCTGGAGCAAGCCTTAAAAGTGAGGTTTTCGTTTGTTAGTAAACCTATTTCATATCGGGAATGCCGGGCTGGGTTGAGAAATTTGCTTCCTCCTCCTGATCCCAAAATTTGTGGCACTCCATGCGGCACCCAAACTTCAATGGGTCTTCCCATTGTAATTTTCTCGGCTTCGGTACAAATCAGAGCTGTTGCCGCTACTGCCCTCAGGCAACTTGGCCATCCTCGTGCTACGACATCTAGGACCTTGGAATAATATCCCACTGGTCTCCAAGAGGGCCCTTTTCGCTGGCAAAGCACTCCCGAAGCTATGCCCTTATTTTCATGCACATAAAGTCTAAATGGCCGGCTGGGATTTGGTATGGCTAGAGCAGGTGGTGACACAAGAGCAGCTTTAAGACTGAGAAAAGACTTATTCATTTCCTTAGTCCATTTCCATTTATCCAGTCTATCTTTCTGCAGCGCCTCATACAGCGGCCGCGCTGTCTCCCCATAGTTTGCTATCCATAGTCGGCAGAATCCGGTCAGCCCCAGGTAGGCCCTCAATTCACGGGGGGACTTAGGGACAGGAGTGTCACGGATGACTTCAACTCTTTCTTGCCCTAGGCTCCGAGTCCCTTTAGTTATGTGGTAACCTAGGAATTTTACAGTTGGTTGGGCCAACTGTACTTTTTCTTTTGACACTTTATACACCCCCCCCCCCCCGCTAGATAGTTGAGGAGGGAAACCGTCCCACTCAGGCACGCATTCTTGGCCTTGGATGAAATCAGGAGGTCGTCACAGTACTGGAGGAGATGCACCTCTGAGTGCTGCTGGACCCAGGGTTCGAGATCCTTTTGGAGCTGCTGGCCAAAGACCACCGGGGAGAGATTCAGCCCCTGAGGGATGACTGTCCATGCTAATTGAACTTTTGACCCCCCCCTGGGCTTTCCCATTCAAAGGCGAACAAAGGCCTTGAATCAGGGTGGAGGGGGATGCTGAAAAAGGCATCTTTTAGGTCTATGACAGTGAACCAGGCGTGCTCTTCCGGAATTCCTACAAGGAGGGTGTGTGGGTTGGGGACCACAGGATGGGGGGCCTCGATCTGCTGATTAATGAGCCGGAGGTCTTGCACTAAACGAAAGCCCTTGCCCCCCCCTCCCCTTTTTGGCACAGCGATGATGGGCGTGTTATAGGGGGACATTATCTCAATGAGCCGGCCTTCTTCTCGGAGCTTTGTTATTACTGGTTGTAGGCCCTCCTTTCCTTGGCGGGAAAGGGGATACTGTTTCACATGAACAGGCCTTGCTCCCTCCTTGAGGGGAATTTTGTATGGTGCTGCCGACTTGGCACGAGAGGCCCCTCCAATCCCGGCCCAAGCTAGAGGGTTGACTTTGTTTTCTATTAAGCTCCAGTCCTCGGTGGCCTCTGGGGTGGATTCTTCTGCAACCTTCAAAAGGGCCATTTGGTAGTTACTACTCTGCTGTTTAGGGAGCCGTATCTCCATCCTTCCGTCAGGAGTAAAAGCAATCTCAATTTGGAATTTAGTCAATAAGTCCCTCCCTAGCAATGCCACCGGACAGGAGGGGGTACAGACAAATGCATGTTCTAGGTGTGTTTTCCCAACCTTGGTGAACAGGGGACGAAAGAGGGGCACTTGGGTTGCCCTTCCCTCGACCCCCATTATGGTGGTGAACCCCCCACCTCCCGTTGGGGGCTCACTGAGGGGGAGGACGGACAGGGCGGCCCCTGTGTCCACAAGGGCTTTGTAGGAGCGGCCCCCAACCTTTATTTTGACCATGGGGTCCCGTCTTGCCTCAGAGACGGCTAAGAGGGGGCCGGGCCCCGGTCTGTCCTAATCTCTTTCCTGTTCATACAGAACTCTCTGCGCTCCTCCCGTATTTTCCCCTCTCTCTTTCTGCTTCAAAGCCTCACAGTCACGCTTCCAGTGCCCCATTTTCTTACAAAAGGCACATTGATCTTTCCCCAGGGGAGATCCTTTCCTTCCCCCTTTCCTCCCTTTCCTAGCTCCCTCTTTGTCAGGTTTAAGAACCGCAGCAAGGAGCTTGGCCTGCCTCTTGTCTTTTTCTTTTCCTTCTTCTTCTTCTCGCCTCTCATAAACCTTTTGAGCTACTTCAACTAAAACTCCTAGGTCAGCTGCCAACCCTCCTTCAACTTTTTGCAACTTCTTTCTGATGTCCTGGCAGCTATTTCCCACAAACTGAGTTGTGAGGATCCTTAAATTATTTGGATCATTCAAGTCAATGCCAGTATATTTAGCGAAGGCTTCCCTCAGCCTTTGGAGGAACACGGCAGGAGGTTCGTTTTTGTCTTGCTTTAGAGTCAGGACTTTTTGCAAATTGGGGGCCCTTCTTGCGGCTTGCTTCATGCCTGCTAAAATGAGTCGAAAATAGTCAGCATGTAAGCGTCTATGTGCCGCTGTGGCCACCCCCCAATTGGGTCGCCCTGTGGGCAGAACTTCTGCCGTCTCCTCCTCAGTTGCCTGGGGATTTTCCTCCCTATACTTGGCTCGTGCCCCCGCAAGAATGGTTGGCTTTTGGCTGAGAAAACAGGTGTTCAATAGCATTTGTGTATCGTCCCATGTGGGGTTGTGAGTAAGCCTCACATTCTCCATCAGAGACAGGAGTGGCCCGGGATCCTCTTCAAAGGAGGGGTTAAATTGTTTCCAATTATACAAATCAGATGTTGTGAATGGGACATAAACAAACATCGTCCCTTGAGGATGTTGGGCGGTAGGGTCGGGGACTTCTCTGATGGGGAAGGTGAACTTCACCAGTGGTTGGGGGTCCTTTCGCAGGTTGTAGTTAGGTCCCCCTTTTGCCTCTCTCCGTAGGACCTCCAATCTTTCCTCTAGGGAATATAGACGATCTTGGAGAGTGTCCTGGCGTTCAACTAGAGGGGTGGGGTCCTCTGGTACTATTTCATGAGAGGGGTCCTTCTCGGGGGCATCTAACCACTGGGCGGGCCCCTCAGGAGAGGGTGGTGGTTGCAACGAGCGCCCTGCGACGGCTGTCCCGTAGGGAGGAGGAAGCAGTAGGTCCTCCGGTGCCGTGGCCACGACCCTGGGTGGTCCTTCTTTTGGTGGTTTCCTTTTGACCACCATGGGAAGGGCAAGGGACATGCATTTAACAACCCACGGAGCAGGCCTGCCGCCAAGGGGCACACAAGTTGCCCACGAATCAATATAAGGGAACTGGTCCCAACTTCCCCTCTGTGCTACTATTGTTCGCACATCAGATACCAAGGTTGGGTCAAAAGACCCCTCGGGTGGCCATTTGGGTTCTAATATTGGCCATTCCCGGGTGCAAAAAAAGACAAGACGATCCTTTGTCATCTTAGTTCCATAATCCTGCTTAAAATGTGACCAATTGCGCAAACAACACTCCAAGGGCATATGGGACTTCTTCGCAGACTTAGATTGGGACCCGCCCATGACGGTGGGAATTTCTGTCAGCAATTCTTGCGCTTCGCCCTCCTCTGACCTAGCCCGTCTCCGGGGTAAGGAAATGCAGATCGGGGCTCCCCACTCGCTTCGCCCGTAGGCGTCTCACACAATCACAAACACACCACCGTCCCGCGTTTATCCCCTAATGTAAGCTGTTTCACTTACCCCAAAAGCCTCTTCTGTCCCGCCCGCAGCTGCGTCCAGCTGCTTATTGATCCACTGCCGGTGCCTAAAAAGAGTGATCACGTCTCCCTCTTCCTCTGGCGTTGGTCCCCAGGCTCCTCTGCTGCCACCGTCGTGAGGAGAAGGCAGTGTAAAACAACCGCCTGTGGCCACTTCTCCTCCGCGGCCCCTCAGCTCAGCGCGAAGGGGACGCGCCCCGAAGCAGGATCCGAGTCACGGCACCAAATTGTTAGATAAAAAGTCCTTGCTTTCGGTTTAGAAGAAAAGAATCCCAGGCAGGCAGCAGTGGATCCAACACTATTTTATTGAACGTTTTGCAAAACGGGTGCAGAGCAGTCTGGACCCCGAGACACGTGTGCAAAAGCCCTTTATATCATATCGCTTCTATTGTTCTTACCAGTAACCAATGAAACAGTTAGTACATCGGCTCACTAAGTTAATATCCAATAAACAGTCACTATCAGCTTACCAAGCTGTTAGTCATGAGCGCGTCAGTATGATTCCCTTTTTGCTCCGCCTATATTTTCCCGCCACTCGGGCTCTTACGTAACTTGAGACGCCAACGGTTATGGAGTCTCCTTTTTTTTCTAACAGGGGCATGCTGGGAGTTGTAGGCCTTTTCTCTGTCTAAACATGCATAGGACTGTACCCTTAAAGACCATCAGGGTTGCTGGTAATGTGCCCTCACCCTCTGCAGGAACAGCCAAGAAGAAATGCAGCAGGCTGCAGCCTTTCTCAACCTGGTGCCCTCCAGATTTGCTGGACGACAACTCCCATTGGCTCCAGGCAGCATATTGGCTATGCTGGCTGGGAGGGGGGATGATAGGATTTGCAGTCCAACACATCTGGAGGGCACAAGGTTGGGAAAGGCTGGATGAGAGACACGATGGAGAAGTTCTGCGGCCCCTGCCCAAAGCTGTGCAGAGGCAGGCGAGGCAGCTGCTGTGTCAGGGCTCCCAATATCCTCGTACATGTCTTCTCGGAAGTAGGGATGGCGGAGAATTCCGCCATGGACTCCAATGAGGCCGAATTCTAAAGAATCTGGTCCCCCGGAGTCTGTGGTGGAACGGAACACTTACCTCCGCCTCCCTGCAGAATCCTCTTCGGCCGGATCCTCCAGCTCCGGATTTCCAGTGATACGAAGGGGACTTGACTGACTGCAGATGCAAATGGCGTCCAGGATGCCATTTCCGGCCGTAAAGGCTTTAGTTTAAGGTAGATGCAGCCGTAAATGGCTGCATTTAGCTTAAACTAAGACCTTTACAGCCGCAAATGGCATCCTGGATGCCATTTGCGGCCCTGTTTTTTCATGTCATAGGCTACGCAAATACCACGTGAATGAAAAGCACAGACACAAATGGCATCCTGAACGCCATTTGCATCTACAGTCAGTCAAGTTCCCTTCAGCCAGTGATACGGCATGGGGGGCATATCGCTGGCGCTTTGGAGCTGGCCGGCGTCTCCTCAGAATCGCCGCGGAGCCGGCCAAAGAAGATTCCGGGGGGAGGAACGGATTGCCTACCCCCTGTGGGCGGATTCCGCACAGACTGGAAGGTAGGAATCGGCCCATCCCTACTCAGAAGTAAGCAGATAGATTTCAGTGGGGTTTATTCTCAGGTATTTCTTGTCATTTTAAATTTTAAATTTTCTTCTCATTTATTTTTCACTCATATAGACTTCCTCTTTCTTCTCTCTGCCCTCTCCATGCCCCAACCCACACCCCGCCGCCTTTTTTGGCGGCCACTGCCACTGCTACCACCACCCAGCACACTGATTGAGTTGACCTAGCTGGGTCTGATGTTGGCCAGCATGTTCTCAGATGCAGGGCTCCTGGGTTGCCATTGCTCTACAACTTGCTGGGGGCACGGGATTGACGATCAGGCTCAGTGTCTCCAGCAAGCAACTTAGCCTGGCCCACATGCTCCCATCCTTCCCTGAAACCAGAGGGCGATGGTGCAGTCTCAGGCGCAGGCATGGCAGCAGCTCCTCCATCTCTCCCTCTCAGAGCGAGAGCAGGCGGGCTGCGAGAGAGGGTAAATTAACCCTTTGCTGGGCGAGGCTGCCTTGCCCAGGCGGCTCTCCAGGCAGGGGAGGGGGGAATTTGCCGCTCTCCCTGTCCCATGCCTGGCGCTTCGGGGAGAGTAGCTCCTGCAACAGCAGCAGCAGTGATCTCTCTAGGGCTTGTCCAGCCACCTGCCCTGCCCCACAAGTAAATACTGGCAGCAGTGCCCCACCCCCCACGGTCCTGCTGCTGCCGTGGCCAGAAACAGCCTGAACGGGTGGCCGGTGCTACAGGATAACAAGGGCAGTGCTGGGTGTGCAGGCACAGAGCAGGGTGGGGAAAGGGTCAGGAAGCTGAGGGGCTGGCTGGGGACGGTCGAGTTGCGAGGCATGGTGGCTGCTCAGGGGGTGGAAGGCGGAGAAGCCGAGGGCTGAAGGGGACAATAGGGGGCGCCAAGAGGAGGCTGCGGAGCTCCATCAAGTCAAGCGCCCTCTCTCACCCCCTTGGTCTAGCCGGCTCTGCGTGGTAGGTGAGAGGCAGCTGCCAGTTGCCCGCACTCCCTTTCTCTGCTCCCTCCTCCTCCTGCAGCAGACTGCAACCCGGCTGGGAACCGGCCGCGATAAAAGTGCAGGAGCAAAGCCCCAATGCAACCTGCCAGCACTACACCACTGGTCCTGTGAACTTTTTGTTCAGAAGCCTATAACTGCCCTTGAGTTTGTGCACCAGTTCTTCCACTTTGCTTGAGCAACCAGGACAGTTGTGGGTTTCAGCTTAGGTCTAAGCTTAACTCAGGATTTGTTTGGTCTCCAAGATGGTTCCTTGTTATCCTTTCCTAGCACTATACACACCCCTCTCCTCTCTGATGCCTAGTCCATTTTTTCCAAGGCCAAAGTCCTCAGTTTCTTTTCCTGAACCATCTTGTTTGCCTAGAGATATCTGTTTTGCGTTGTACAGCCATTCAGAAAAGTTCTACCCCCTGGTAAAGTGCCCATTGTGACCACAGACAGGTACCATAGGCTGAAGTGATGCGATATAACCTGTGATCTCCTTACTTCCCTTCTCAGCGCCGCACAAGGGGTTTAGGCCTTCCCTCCACATGAATTGCTGGGTTTTGAGTCCCAGAATGATGGTTGAGCAGAGAATCTAGAACATTGGGAAATTCCCACTGAAGGTCTCAAGTCAAGCGCAACCATTTTAGTCACCTTCTAAAACAGGGTTGTTGAACCCCAGATGGCCACACCCTCTTTCCCTGGCCCCATCCCTTTCTCCCTATTGTCTGGTGGTTTCCTGGCTTTTGCATGGCTTTATTCCCATTCTAAGGCTTAGTTACTGGGCAGTAAGAGCTTCAAGCTAAAATATACTGGGATTATTCTTCTGTCTGCTTTGGCCTTTGGTCCCACCCACCACTGAAACACGACCCGTGAGAGCGTCTCCGATATTCAGTTCAGCCCTTGGCTAAAAACGGTTTGACACCCCTGTTCTAAAACCTTTTTGAGTAACGTTTTTTGCTAGTATGGTAAATGATAGATAAGGCAACGTGGGTGAAGCAGCCAGGCTGATTTTTACCTCAGTTACTATCTGTTATGGATTTGGCCTAAAACTCACCAGAACCCCTCCTTCGCAGAGTTACCAAGTGCTGCAGATGGACACAGAGATATATTGGCTACTTTAGGTTACAGAAATATCATTTCAGACTACAAAATGGTGCATCTTCAGACAGGTCACATTCTATATGTCCTTGGACATAGTACCCCTTTAAAAGCACCAAGAGATCACATTAAAAATTACTGTTTTACAGATTCAGCCGAGCATAAATAGCAGGATGTCTGCTGATTGGGAAACAAAGTGTACAGAACAAGGAAAGATATTTATAAATAAGGTAGAAACATTTGGAGGATGCCTTGGAGCACAGCAAAGTTGTGTCTGATGACAGAATAATCTCATGTTCAGCTGGTGGAATGGTTTCAATGAGCATATGCTGTGTTAAACAGCAAGTGAGAAGGGAGAATAACTGCATTCTTGGTTCTACATTCTTTGTTTTTAGCACTATGATTATCCTCTCTCTCTGTCTGAGAACATATTCATTTTGGTGGCATAAAGGAGGAGAACATACTAGAACCAATAGAAAAATACATTTTGTGCATATTCCATGAATTGGTTTGAAGCTGGCAATTTGAACTTGGCCATTTATATTCTAGGAACAAGAACCAATTGATAATTGTTGCTCAATTCCTCAGTTTTTTCCACCCAAGTCTGAAACCCGAAATAGATTTCAAATATTACAAATGTATACTTGAAATTGAAATTTGAAATAGTTAAGCATTTCAAATTCAGATTTGAAGCACATGTATTTTGACAAAAACATTAGAATCAAGAATCCCTCTGGATCTACAGATAATGTTATCAAGAATCACAAAGCAATGCTTTGCAGAAAAGGTTGCAAGTCAAGACTGTCAAGTTGGAACATGGAATCACATGCAGAGGCATAAGTTGGGGTGGGCAGGAATCTGAGAGTCAGTGGCTTTCTTCACACAGAGCTTTTATCCTGCTATTGAGATGGCTCTCTCACAGAAGTTTGCGGGCTCTTTAGATGACACCGTGAACCTCCAGGGTGTCTCCTTCACTAAATGCCCTTTGTTCCATTTGTAAATAGATCACAGATAATGAGCTAATAAATTACCCCATTGTGGTCCGCTTGAGTTCCCTCCATGAAAAGTGGAAAGAAGAGGAGCAAGATCAGTGAAAGATATGGGAGACTCAGATATGGGGGAGAAGGAGGGGGAAAGGGAAGCACATGAAAAAGGGAGTCATTGTGATTCTGCATTTAAAATCGAGGCAGAAAGCCCCATTTTAAATGCAGGATTTTAGGCTGGTGTAGAGATGCTCAGTGGCTACCAATTATCATTATGGTGAAATGACTTGGTTCACATGACATGACATCTCACTGTGGTTTTAACTTACCCATAAGGGCTGTTGTGTTGTGCCGGGCACCACCCAATATGGACCACAAGCCATGGATTATTTGAGGGTTGTCTAACCCTCAAACAATGCCTGCTGCTTTGATTCGCATGACACGACAAGCCACGGCAAGTTGGGCGGCATGCAAAAATGATGTCTGCAGGCAGCGGAGACAACACAACAGCCCCAGCAGGTAAATTAAGCCACGGTGGGCTGTCGTGTCGTGTGAACCAGGTCAGAGAGTCAAAGCTACAAATAAGCAAATACCTAAGAATTGAACCTGAGAAGAAATAAGGATGGGCCAAAAAGGTGCAGGTCATCCTTTGACAATTACAGTTAGGTCTGACTCCCCAAATATTAATAGAAAAAAAGTCAGCAAAAAAAAATCGGAGTCATATGAGCCAGTGTGGTGTAACGGTTAGCGTGTTGGACTGGGACTCAGGAGATCTGAGTTATAGGCCCCACTCGAGAGCCACCCTTCCCCTCCCTTCTTCTCTCTCTCACACACACTTTACGCTCCCTGTCCATTCAGTTTTCTTCCCCCCCTTCCCTCCCCAGCAGTGACCCCACCAGGTTGCCCCTCCCCACACAACAATTGGGCTATTTAAAAGCCTCCATCAGCACCAATGGAGGATTTTAAAAAGCCCAATTGCCACACTGGGTGTGTGTGGGGGGTGATTTTCAGAGGGGAGGGGAGGGGAGGGGAAGGTTAGCCTTTCTCTTCCCAGTAGTGAACCCCGCAAAATGTCCTCCTCATGGCCATTAGGTATTTTAAAAGCCTCCATGGGCACTACCAGAGGTTTTTAAAAAGCTTAATTGCTGCGGGGGCGGGGGTCAGAGAAAGCATCACAGTGTACCAATAGAGGAGAGTTAGCCCTTCCCACTCCAGCAGAGGAGATTGTTACCTTGTCATGGTGCTGGAGCTTGAGCACCTCAATGACACCATGAACTAAACTGTGAAGGGACACCCAAGACGGGAAGGTCATGGCAGAGAGGTCAGACTAAATACGATCCCTGAGGAAGGAAACGGCAACCCACCCCAGTATTCTTGCCATGAAAACTAAATGGATCTCGACCTTGGGGGAGCTGGGGGTGGTGACGGCCGACAGGAAGCTCTGGTATGGGCTGGTCCATGAAGTCACGAAGAGTCGGAAGTGACTATACGAACAAACAACAAAGCCCTTCCCAGCAGCAAATCCCCCCCGCCCCGGCAATTAGGCTTCTTAAGAAAACAAACAAACCTCCATTGGCACCAATGGAGGCTATTAAAAAGCCAAATGGCTTCGCGGGGGGGGGGGGCAGATGGGAAGGTCCCATTGGCTGCATGCGGCCCTTGTGCCAGAGGTTCCTCACCCCTGAGATATAGTCATGTGCCTCTAAAGGTTGGCCCCCATTATCCCATGACATGAATTTCTGTTTCTGCCATGACAGTCAGAAACAAGAGGTAAAGGGACATCCAGCACACAATAACAACTACATTTAAGTCCCTTCTTATTCTTCCATGCCAAATGCTGTTTAGTGCGATGGTTCTCCTGTATCTTCATTGATCCCAGTTGCAGACTCTTCTTTCTCATCTCTTTCTTGTATTTGTCTCATTATTTTCCATTTGAAACTTGAACAATCTTGAACATGCTTATTTGCTCTCACCACAACCCAGTTCTGGAGAGTTATTAGAGCATCACCTGGTTACATTCTTCTCATGCTGTTGTATGTGGGGGAGGGGAAAGTAGTGGTTTAGGTACACATTGACATAACCGATCACATTCTGTTTATTTATTGAATATCCTGTGCAGTTGTGAATGCAGGGGGCTGTGGCGTTTTGTAGGAAGTGCTTTTATCTCAGCACTTCTATGACTATGCAACAATGGGACATTTGAAGGAGATGCAAGAGAAATGCTTTTATTCTCTCCACCCCATCTCTGATGTGAAGCCATATACAGCAAGGGTAGGCAGAAGATAGACATAGATTTACTAGTAGATATCTGGGTGATTTTGCAGTCAGGGATAGCCCAAGATATTTTGCTCCCTGAGGCAAAGGAGAAAATGGTGCCTTTCCCCCACCCCCTCTACATACAAAAGCTGACTAAATTGGCAGTTGAATCTTACTTCAATAGTGGTGTGGTGTTGGAGTATACTACCCTCTCATCTGAGGACAGCAGGCTAGTTAAGGGGTGCAGGACAGGCCATGTGGGAACAGAGGGAAATGGCTGGGGGGCCACTGCTGCCCAGCATTTCCTCTGCCGAATGGTAGGGCCGGTCCTGCTTGCAGTAGATTGGCAAGGGTTTTTGAGTCCCAGTGGCTGGCACTACCATTAGGCAGAGTGAAGAGACTGACTCAGGCAGCTTATTTTGGGTATCATGAAAGGACAGCACACTGTTACATACATTATTTTTACTGCTATGGAGGGGGATAAATGTTTGTAGGGCTTTCTACCTCAGATGCCAAAGTAACTTGGCTGGCAGGTGTTTATGAGGATTTAAGTCCATGGATAAGTGTTCCCATGTTAACATCCCAAGGGGTATCTCATATTAGTCTGTTGTAGTGAGTCCAATTGCACCTTAAAAAACAGAACATTTAGAGCCAACTTCATTAGAAGTATACCAATGTGTTTATGTTAGAACAAATCTATAAGCCTTTACATTTCCTTGGGACTCTTATTTTCACTGGTGGAGCGAGCAATCCTATGGCTGCTAGTCAGTGACTAGACGGCCATAGGATGTGTCGGTTTCTGGGAACTGACCTCAGAGCCCGTGCTCCAAGGTCGGTTCCTGGATGACCGACCTTCCCCCCCTCCCGTGCTGCCTCACAGGCAGCTTGGAACAGCCCCGCGCTCACAAAAGGAGCGCAGAGCAGCAAAAACGGGGCATTCCAAGGCAGAGAAGGCAGAAATACTGGTATGACGCATCCTATGGGTCTTCCGGCAGCAGCTACCTCCCTCGCCCCACAGCTAGACAGCTAAAATCGACTGTCCAACTGCAAATGCAGGACAGCTGAAACACGGAGGGGATGATCCCTTCCGCACTTCTCCTGCCCTGCATTGGATAGTCGGTCGCTTCTGAGTTCAGAGGTAGCTGCCTATCCCCATAGGATTGTGCCCTAAGTAAGCTTTATATCAGGGGTGGGCAACCTGTGGCCCTACAGATGTTTTAGCATACAACTCCCACCAGCCCTCACCATTGGCTATGCTCACTAGGGCTGATGGGAGCTGCGGGCCAAAACATCTGGAGGGCCAGAAGTTGCCCACCCCTGCTTTATATCAGCCACACACCCCTCAAGCTGATGGCAGTTCTGTAACATCAATGGCATTATATAAGTTAGTCTTATATAAAACAAAGCTACCACTGGGCATTTGCTGCCTAAGTAGTACTTAATATAGTCTAAGGAACTACTGACTGTCAACAAGCACATGTTTTCAGTAGCGTAATAAAGAAATGCTGTACTGTCTGCTCCGTTCCAAACAATCTGTATTTTAACGAGAAGTCAAGGCACTGCCTCCCTCCCAGCCTTCCTGTTCTCTGCCTGAACTATTAGTCAGAACGAATTATCTGTTCCTCAGGACCAGTATGTCAGCTTAGAACTAAATGTCTTTTTATCTGGTTCTGACAGACTGCACTTTGCGAGATTGCTCCTGGCGCAAGACCAGCAGCAAAAATATGTTAGCACTGAAAAATAAAACACAAAATAGAATTCTATACACTTTAGTGGCAAAGGCTAAAGACTCCTTTTATTCTACCAAAGAATGTTCAACTAGAGGAAAGGGATCCACTCGAGAAAGAGTAGTTGACATGGCACAGTGGCATTCTGTATTGGCTCCTGCGTGACATAAGCTGCTCTCTTATTTTCCACTGTGTCACATACCAGATTTTTTCAGGTGTTTTTAAAATCATTCCAAGTCCAGGAAGACACAGAGGCAATTAAGAGTGGCTTTGCATGGGACAGAGAGCAAGTCAGAATGCATTTGTCTGTAGATTTATACACAATGATTTGCACATTCACCTGTGGAGATATTTTGGGATGTGTGCACAGTGCATTCACTCTACTGGTCTTGGTCCAAGAAGGTGGATCATACTTACATATCCCAAAATTACCTGGAAAAAGATAACTGTGTGTAACCCACTGATATATTTCCCTTTAAGAATTCTGCAGGGGGGATATTCTTGCATATACTCAGTAAGAGAGTGAGATAAGGAGTGGATACCATTATGGACAATTACCTCAATGCAATTTGGAAGAAGCTTGATTTCTCCTCTCTGTAAGGCCCTGAACCCCTGAGACAGGTTAGTAGTGAGGTTAAAATTTGAAAGAGTCATGATTTTCCCCAAACACTATGAGTTCCTTGCCTGTTTGTTCTTTTATATTATATAAGGGACTGTTTGTAAAGTTTGTTCCTGTGTTACTGGACTCTAATCTACTTTGAAAAGACTGCTGTGGAGGTGAAGTGAAATGAGAAGAGCCCGTTTTCCCTCTTTAGCCAGCAGAAAAATAAAGCTTCAGGGAGAAGTTTTATTTATATTTTTATTGTGGACCCAATCTGGAAGACAGAACTTTTGGAGGGCCATGCTCAGTTTTATTGTTTTCTGATATGTGAATTGTTATGTATGTAAAATTCTTATTTGTGTATTATTATTGTTGATAATTAAGCCATTGAAATTAAATGATATATGTTAATTGTCCCTGTGTAAGGTCTTTGCTGTGAGTCCCTTTCAAGCCCCTGTAGAAAGTGTTACATGTGCAGGATGAGGAATATTCTGATGTGTAGCAGCATTTTATCTTTTTTTTAATGGCGGACAAGCTGAGAATCAGGTATAAATTTAGATGTTTTCTCCATACATCTTTGGGCTTAAGTTTTCCTCATCCCAACCTTGTAACACAATGTTCCATTTGCATTCAAAAGCACTGTGATGTTTTACTTCTGCTTGCCTAAAAGCAATTTCAAGCCTTTTTTTAAAGACAGCACGCAAAACACAGATTCAAATAGCGGCAGGCCGTTGGAAAACCAAGCACAGCCTATTGGAGTGCTAAGACAAATGCTCACTGTGCAGACTCAGTGAGAGACTCAGGGCATTTCCAGATGGAGGGTTCCTAGCACTAACCAGTGTCAGCTCCAGGTTTTGGGGGGGCCTTTGGGCAAGACACCCTCAGTGGGCCCCCTCCCTTGGTGTGTCTACCTTTTCATGGCCATTGCAACCAGCTGCTGCTACTCTTCCTCCTTTTCCTCAACATTACTACAACTGCTTGCTTGCCAGGCAGAGAGCCAGTGAGCAAATAGCCTGTAGCATTTACTGTTCTTCCTTCACATCAGCACCATTGTCTGGGTCAGAGTGAGAGGCAAGTGAACAAGCAGGTGGCAATGGTGAAAAGCTGGGTCCCTTGTCAGTGAGTCCCCAGCTGGAGTGCAGGCCCTTGGCAAGTGCCCCACCACACCAACCCTCGACACTGGCCCTGCTGCTAACAATCAGAAGGCATTCTGCAGCAATACTGTTTTTTTCTCCTTCAGATTTTGTGTGGTAAAAAAAAAAATGATATGGGAGAAGTGGTGGGAAAACATGGGAGGGAAAAAAATGGAAGATGACAATGTCTGGACCCACTGTAAAATTCCATGAATGAGGCAAGATAAAAACCTTGTCTGAAGCATCTTCAAGATTCAGAGTGGCAGATCTTCAGACAAGTCCACGGTGATCTACTGGCACGACCTCCATCTCAGCTTGGTCAGTCATCTTCTGTTTCTAGGCCAAGACTTAAAAGTCAAAAGACCTATGCCCTGTGCTTAGGAATTATATCTCACTGCATATCAACAATGAAGCCCTGTCCCTGAAAGAGAAAATTCAGCACCCTCGCAAACATGCACTTGTCATGCTGTCAGATTTTGACTTCAAAACATGCTGACTACTTTTAACTGTAAAGGGAGTTTCAGAGGTCAAGAATGAAGTACCCAAGAATGTATGGAATGCTTGATAGCAGCCATTTTGAAAAATGGAAGTAGTAGAAGGGTTGGGTGGGGAAGTGAGAGTATCCCGACTATCAACTGACCCTACACCTCCCAATAAACTGATTCCTTAATAGCAGAATTCTACTACTCAGAAGGTCAATGACACCTATAAGGGTGGATATTTCACATAATACAAATAAATCCACAAAATGTTTATTATGATTTGCATACATATACTGTATGAGCATTTTTATATGTTAAAGAGGAGGCAAACCATTTCAGAGAGTATGTTTTTAGATTTCAGGGTGCTGCCTGAAAGTGCACAAGCAACATAAGATGCAAAGTGGCTCAAATACGTAAGCCAATTCACATAGCAGATTGTAATAAAAATAGCTATCAAGTTAAAGAGAAGAATTTGTTATTTCTAACAACAAAAATTGAATGGTTACTCTTATTAACATTGTGTAAAACCTCTCTATTTTCACAGTGCAGAAGCTAAACAAAAGCTTTTGGACAACCCCACCACACAAAGAAACCCACTTTTCCTTTGCCTGCAATTTGTCTGCATCTTGCAGTCCTAGGAGTTAAGAAATAACTAAGGCTTTTGCTTGTTTGTTAAGAAAACTGGTTGACAGAAAAACAACTTCTAAAAACTGGAGCAGCATCCTTGCTCAGTATGAAGCAAAATGCAGATGTGCATAGACTGCCTCCAAATTGGAAGAACGTGAAAGATTCTCACTTTCATTAGACTTACAGTGGGGTTCCTGAATACAGCATGATGTTGTGGAGCCCATGAAGGCATCCCTGACGCTTCCCTGTTTTAATTTTAATGTTTAAAATTTTCAGGGCATTTAGGTGCACTGCAGCATCTGTTGAGGCTCTAACCACCTACTACCTTAATTTGTCCAGTACACCTCTGGGGCCATGAAGAGCAGTTCTTCATGTACCCCTGAAAAGCATAATTCCACAGATACAAGAATAAGTTATGATCCTCGATAGTGTTCCATTCAAATCCATGGGCTTGGATCCAAATCGAATTAGTCACACTTCGGTCCCATTGAAATTAATATGAAAGATTATGCATTGAAATCCATTTGACTTCTTTTTCACATTGATTTCAATGGGACGTAAGTGGGATTAGCCTGGACCCAACCTATGAGCTGCAACCACAAAAGGGGAGAGCATCATCAACAATGGTGTGGGTTTCATCAGTTCAGGATGTCTAACAGGTGTGCAAGGGTTGACAGGACACGCATTTTCACAGAGTCTGTGTTACATGAAGGCTTCCACTAACTCTTGTAGCATGATTTGTAGACCACCAGGATTTCTTTTGCTCATGTATATCTGGCTGCAACCAATTCAGTTGAAACTTGCATGCCATACATGTTGAGAAAGTGGATACTCCTTTCATAATATTAGAACTCATGATCACCCAAATAAAGCCGATTGACAGATTCAGGACAAAGAAAATACTTTTCACACAATGCACCATTTGATAATGGAATTCACTGCCACAGGTTGTGTTGAGGGCCAATAGCTTAGTTAGCCTTAAAAGGAAAGAAAATGAGGGTGCTGATAGGTGGACGAGGTTGATGAGCCCTTCTTTTTGATACCGTTGACCACGGTATCCTCCTGGACCGCCTGGAGGGGTTGGGCATTGGAGACACCGTATTGCGGTGGTTCTGGTCCTTCCTCTCCGGCAGGTACCAGAGGGTAGCTCTGGGAGAGGAGGTTTCGGACCCGTGGCCACTTACTTGTGGGATGCCACAGGGTTCCATCCTCTCCCCGATGCTATTTAATATCTATGTGAAGCCGCTGGGGGCTATCATCAGGAGGTTTGGGGTGCAGTGTCATCAATATGCGGATGACACGCAGCTCTACCTCTCATTCAGATCTTCACCAAGGTTGGCTGTAGAATCCCTGTCCAAATGTCTGGAGATGGTGAGTGGCTGGATGGGGAGGAATAAGCTGAAGCTGAACCCTGACAAGACCGAGGTACTTTTGGTGGGAGACAAGAGGAGGTTGGGGGATGTTGACCTGGTGTTGAATGGGGTACAGCTACCCTTGAAAGACCAGGTCCGCAGCCTGGGGGTCATTTTGGACTCCCAGCTGTCCATGGAGGCTCAGGTGTCAGCTGTGAGCCAGACAGCGCTGTATCAACTCCATCTGATATGGCGGCTGCGCCCCTTCCTTCCTGACCATCTGCTCCCATCAGTAGTACATGCCCTGGTCTCCTCTTGTTTAGACTACTGCAATGCGCTCTACGTGGGGTTACCCTTGAAGATGGTTCGGAAACTGCAGCTGGTACAGAACACGGCGGCTCGCCTGATTAAAGGCAGCCGCCGGCGAGATCACATCACTCCAGTGCTGAAGGAGTTGCACTGGTTACCAGTTGTTTTCCGGGCCAAATTCAAGGTGTTGGTTTTGACCTTTAAAACCCTATATGGTTCCGGCCCAGCCTATCTTAAGGAGCGCCTCCAGCAGCACCAGACAGGCCGCTTAACAAGATCAGCCTCGGATGGCCTTCTCTCTGTCCCATCAGCCAGGACAGCTAGACTGGTGGGGATGAGGGAGAGGGCCTTTTCTGTGGTGGCCCCCACTCTGTGGAACTCCCTCCCTAGGGAACTCCGTCATGCCCCCTCTTTAATGAGCTTCCGTCGTGCATTAAAAACGTGGTTGTTCAGGCAGGCATTTGGGGTGTGTTAGGGTATTTTAGAAAATGTTTTTATTGTAGAATTTTATTGTTTTAAACTGTTTTATTGTATGTTGTACATCGCCAAGAGTGGCTGGGTGACCAGCCAGATGGGCGATTAATAAATTTAATAATAATAATAATAGTAATAATAATAATAATTCCTGGTCTTTTGCTTAGAATAGCTTTTGATAGCTGGGCTCTTTTCTACCAAGCTTATTTTGCATCTGCTCACACTGAAACAAAAAGGATTGCCTTCTTTTTCAAGAAATAAAAATACAATTTGAAGTTGAAAGAATATGAAGATGTAGCGGTGGGCAGCTTCTGCCCCCCCCACCCCCCTGCCCACAATGTTTTGGCATACAACTCCTAATATCCCTAGCCGGCACACCCAATGGTGAGGGTTTATTTATGTATTTAATTTCTACACCACCCAATAGCTGAAGATAATAGGAGTTGTAAGCCAAACTTACAACTCCTATTATCAGAGCCAGTGTAGTGTAGTGGTGAGAGCCAGTGTAGTGTAGTGGTGAGAGTGACAGACTGGGAGCCGGGAGATCCGGGTTCTAGTCCCCACTTGGCCATGGAAGCTCACTGGGTGACTTTGGGCCAGTCACAGACTCTCAGCCCAACCTACCTCACAGGGTTGTTGTTGTGAGGATACAACGGTGAGGAGGAGGATAATGTAAGCCGCCTTGAGTTCCTTGCGAGAGGGAGAAAGGCGGGGTATAAATGCAATAAATAAATAAATAAATAAACATCTGGAAGGCCACAGGTTCCTCAAGCCTGATGTAAAGGGGTGGACAATTCTGGGAAATTGGGATCTCGATCCTCAGGGCACAAAGGGAAGGTACATAGCTAACACTCCAGTTCCTTCCTAATCTTTCCATATATTGAACGTGTTAGAATCATGCCACCTTTAGCCATATGCTGGCAGTTCTTCACACTTCCAAGGACAATAGCAGTCAAGATTCCCACTGCTCTGCCACAATTTCTTCTTCATAGTTTCTGCAGGAGCTCTGCCACAATCAGAAGCATCAGTTTGCCTCAGAATATTCAAAACACAGAATATAAGCATATCTTTAAAAAGCATAACAAGATTTTGAAGTCCCGTAAGTGCTTTTCCAGGAATAAGGATTTCTGCAAAAACAAAAGACTGTTGCAGGTCAGACAGATGTCAGATTGCTTGGTGTGGGGGAGCGCTTTGATACTTCCATAAATGCAAGACACATTGATGCTTTCATTGGTATTGACAGCAATGAAGCAGAACAACTTCAGCAATGCTAATGCCCAGCACCAGAGGTGGTTGCACAAATGACTGAATCAACTGCCTCTAAGATCTGAAAATGCTCTTCACATTTAACAAAAAGGCATGCCTTGATGGGTCGTTTCTCCCCACTTGCCTCCTTCAGTCAAAACAGCTTGTGGTAAGCAAGCAACTGACATCCTGGTAATTCAACAACGAGTTTTGCATTCCCACTTTGGCTCTGAATGACAACCTAATGCTGTTATTAAAGAAAATGCTTATCCTCAACGTTCTAATTCTTTAAGCTTCCTGACAACTTGCAACTCTACCAAAAAGATACTGGCACTTCAAATAACCTTGAATCTTCAGTCCTAAACCAAGGAGGATTTCTGCAGATGTATCCTTCATCACACATGCATGACAAACTATTGTGGTATCTATCAAACTTCTTTCTTCTACCCACAATTAAAAGATCTACCTTAGTTTTTACCATCTCCTGCCTCCCTTCTTTCTAAACCCCATCCCCTTTAAGTGTTATTTACCAAACTATTCACTTCCATTAAACTATTAAATGAGCATTCTGGCCTGCATTTGTCTAATAAATAAATGTCCAGGGTACTAGCACACATTTAGAATGTGGGCTAATAAGAAACACATTTCCTTAAATGTGAGTATATGAAACCCCTTGACTCAGCCAGAACTGAAGTTCTCTAGTGAAACAGACTTATCGTTGTTATAAATACTTGGAATGCTTAGCTACTACAAAACCATCTCTCCCTCTATAGTGGAATGTTTTGAAGAGAAACAGATTACTACTTTTTTTCCAGCATCACATCATCACAAACATAGGAGTATAAAACCCAGTTCTCAAATAAAATTACTTGCGATTTAATACCTTGCCTTGTCTTTGGCTGGGCTTCAGATGTTCTGCATTTTAATTTTGAGTCTTTGAATGTTAAACAATTATTAATGTCCATAATTCTACAATTATTTGTGGGATCGTATGGGTGTTTTCTCCCACAGACTAATTAAGCACATAGCAGAACAATAATTAAAGTCTAGGGGAGCAACGGCATTTTAACATTAATATCTATATTCTGTTGTTGCTTGTATGCCTTTCCAAGTAGGAAGAACAAAGGAAAGAAAAAAGAGGGCTAAAAACAAGATACAATGAAAATACATACAATTTCACAGGTGCTACTCCACCAAAAACAGCATACTCCATGCTTGTGAGTGGAGAGAAGAGGGAACAACAACAGGAAACTGTGGGTATTTTTATGGAATATGAGATGTCCTTTTAAAAGATCTGTAACAGTGCTGAAAAGAGCTTCACTTTTTTTAAAAAAGTAACCGTTGTATTCTTATAGTACATTATAGGAAATTCCACCATCACAGAAGAGTGAAGAGCTAGCCCATAGGGGAATTGCCCAGCACCGACATTGTATCAAACTTTCCCCCTGTATTCTGATAAGAATCTGTGAATGAAGAAATTGCTTCTCAGGTCTCAAAAGGATTTTAAGTTTGACCACATTATTCACCCTACCATTCATGTCTGTAAACCTGTGTGATCAAATAACTCTGTGGCACACAGTTATGCAGGCTGCATGATATTTGGAAGGGATTACCAGCTGGTGCAATTTAAAGGAACCCTCTCACAAGTCTGCTGTGATGTGTTTACTAAGCAGTTAGATTTAGTATAAGATAGCTTCAAGCATTTGTATTACACCTTTAAGATCTGTTTATATGAGATGCTTTCAGCAAAGTATATAAAAGATATGGTAACTAATTTGTTATAGGACATCCTGCTTCCAGTATGTTAACAAAAATTCAAGCCCCCAGAATTCCATGCCTCTAGAACAGGAATTGTCTCAGGATCTGGATCTATTATAGACCCTCTAGCCCACATCCACCTACACACACACATATTAAAAAGTATGTATGCGTGCATTCAAATCTTCTCTTTTGTACAGAAAGAACAAGAGTTGTTTCACCAATGGCTGCCCAAAACTTTTATGGGGGGCAAACTTCCAGGTATCAAGCCTTAATATCCAGCTGGAGTCAGACAATGTATGAAATATTGAACTTGGGTATTTAAGGTGGAACTACATGTTAAAAGCATGTTTACTTTTGTGTAACTGTACATAGATGGTAATCGCGACACATTTCTCCACAATATGTGCTTGTATGTTCTGCCTCTAACCTGGTTTCTCTGAACCTCACTCATATGATCCACAGCATTTTAATGAGGCTTCATTCCAAGTGAGCATGCTTCTCTTTGGACTGTTAATATCCAACAAATAAACTCTGATAACATGAAGCTTTGCTGATTTCTGCAGCCATGTATTACAAGATGCAAGGTGTATGTATGAACTAGTCCCAAGACAGGAAAATCAATTCAGGTTGCAACCACAAAAAAGCTATATGGGTCTCTTAATCACTATTCCCTCCATGCTCATTACTACAGTCAGAACTTGCTCTGAAGCATATCAGTAGCTTCTATTCAACTGACTGCAGACACAAAAAACGGGATCAGACATATACATATTTGAGCATGGCATACAGAAAGACATGGGGCTCTAGTGCAGGGAACAGATCTAGTAACGCTAACGCATGCCAAGGTGAAGACACCAGCCACCCCCAACCTGGGTCTCTCCAGATGCTTACAGCTCTCATCAGCCCCAGCAAGTATGGCCAATTGTAGATCGGAAACAACTCTCATCCCTCACAACTGGAGGGACCCAAGGCAGGGAAGGCTGCTCTACACCAATAAGGCCACAATCTGACCCATGATTGCATAGCTGGTTTTGCATCCAGCAGTAGGTTGTAGGAGCCTAGCCTTTTCTTAATCACCAGTATTTCATTGACACAGGGGTCAACCATCAAGATATGAAGGGACTGTACTTTATTAGAGCTTCCTGGGAGAGACCAAATACGAGGCCTAGAGACAACAGGACAAAGCAACGAAGATGCCTCTAGCAAACCATCACTCATTGTGTGGCACACAGGGTGGATAAAAATCAGTGTTTTTATTTAAATCAGATTTTTTTATTTAAAGAGTTTTTTAATCATAAATACTAAATTTCTCACTTAAAAAATAACATAGTTACAATTAAATCTCATCATAAACATGCTAAGCCTACACTTATATAGTTTCATAAAAATGAAGTTACCTACCAATCAAACATAGGCATTAATTTCAGTATTTTGTCTCATGAAAATGGCTCTGTCCAACCTAACTACCAGCTCTTGCTACTTGAAAATTCTGGGCTTCCGGTTTCTGAGTAAAATAGCATGTGCAAGGACACAGGCTAGATAGGATTGGTGTTCTGTGCTTATGTGGTGGTAGAGTTAGATCAAGCAAGTGTGAGTTAGTGAAGAAGGCAGAAAGACAATATAGCAGGGAAGATACAAATAGGTGCTTAAAATATCCCCCCCCCAAAAAAAGATTAATTTTTTTAAAGTGGATATTTTCTGCCCAGTAACTATTAAACCTTGCTTTGACCTATCAGTCATGGGCATTTCATTTTTGTTTGGTAGTTTGTTTTTTGTGAGGGCAAAGCTGGGCTGAAGCAGAAAGGAGCAGCTTTGGCAAGAAAAAGGTGGCAGAATTGTCCAGTGTGCATCTCCCAGTATTCTCATACTAAGGCTACAATCCTATACCCACTTACCTAGAGGTATGCCCCATTGAATGCTATGGAACTTATTTCTGAGAAGACTTATATAGGATTATGCTGTTAACCTCAAACTGTCATGGGTGCTAGTCATAAGCAAGAGTCTATATGGGAATGTTTTAAAAGACATTCCATTCCTTCTATAGGTAAAAAAGGAAAGTATGCAAAATATATACAGTGAGACAAAGATGCAAAGACTGCTTGTAAGATTTGAACAGCGTAAATAGTACCCTATTCAGTTGTAAATTAACATGGTTTACTGATTTGGAGATTGTTCAGGAAACATGAAAACGTTTAAATGGGAAACTTGATTTAAACTTGCTGATTTAAATAAATAATTTAAATCACCTCGACTTCAATCAATCCATCCCTAGTGGCACACTTGCCACATATAGAATCATAGAACAGTAGGGTTGGAAGGGGCCTACAAGGTCATCGAGTCCAACCCCCTGCTCAATGCAGGAATCCAAGTCAGAGCACCCCCGACAGATGGCTGTCCAGCCTCAACTTGAATGCCTCCAGTGTGGGAGAGCCCACCACCTCCCTAGGTCATTGGTTCCACTGTTGTACTGCTCTAACAGTCAGGAAGTTTCTCCTGATGTTCAGCCAGAATCTGGCTTCCTGTAACTTGAGCCCATTATTCCGTGTCCTGCACTCTGGAATGATCGAGAAGAGATCCTGGCCTTCGTCTCTATGACAACCTTTCAAGTACTTGAAGAGCGCTATCGTATCTCCCCAGTCTTCTCTTCTCAAGGCTAAACATGCCCAGTTCTTTCAGTCTCTCTTCATAGGGCTTTGTTTCCAGTCCCCTGATCATCTTTGTTGCCCTCCTCTGAACCCTCTCCAGTTTGTCTGCATCCTTTGTGGTGCCCAGAACTGGACACAATACTCCAGATGAGGCCTAACCAGTGCTGATTAGAAGGGAACTAGTACTTCCCGGGATTTGGAAGGTATGCTTTTATTAATGCAGCCCAAAAGAGCATTTGCCTTTTTTTCAGCCACATCCCATTGCTGGCTTATATTCAGCTTGTGATCCACAACAATTCCAAGACCCTTCTCGCTTGTCGTGTTGTTGAGCCACATATCCCTCATCTTGCAACTGTGCATTTGGTTTCTTTTTCCTAGGTGCAGAACTTAGCATTTATCTCTATTAAATGTCATTCTATTGTTTTCTGCCCAGCGCTCCAGTCTATCCAGATCACTTTGAATTTTGTTTCTGTCTTCCAAAGTATTAGCTATCCTGCCCAATTTTGTGTCATCTGCAAATTTGATCAGCATTCCCTGCACCTCCTCTTCCAAGTCATTAATAAGAATGTTGAAGAGCACTGGGCCCAGGACTGAGCCCTGCGGTACCCCACTCGTCACCTCTCTCTAGTTTGAGAAGTTTCCATTGGTAAGCACTCTTTGAGTCCGATTCTGTAGCCAACTGTGGATCCACCGGATCGTTGTTTCATCTAGCCCACTCTAAGCTAGTTTGCTCAACAGGATATCATGGGGCACTTTGTCAAAAGCTTTGCTGAAGTCGAGGTATATGATGTCTACAGCATTCCCACGGTCTACAAGGAAGGTTACTTGATCAAAAAATGAGATCAGATTTGTCTGGCAGGACTTGTTTTTGACAAATCCATGTTGGCTTTGAGTTTGTCTGAAGGGGTAATGAACATTACTACATGTTCATTACCCCTTCAGCAGGGGAGGTGTTTCAGCTTATCATGTGATCAGGGGAAAGACAAGGCAGATGCTGAACCTCTTACAGGACCTTGAACTGAAGCCACTGAAGGGAAAACGAAAAATAGCTTAGTCAGTGAAATACTGACCCTATTAACATACAGAATCACTGATAGGGGTCAATGGAAGTATGAGGGAACAGCTATAGCCCCCCCCCCCCCACACACACACACACAAATAAAAAAAGGCTGGGACTGTAAGGGAAATGAGATCCACCTTGCAGATTTATATATTCACTAGGTTAAAGGAACAGAGGTTAAAGTCAGGTGCCCCCCCCCCCCTTATCCTTGTTTTATCCTTGTTTTAATAAAACTGTAGTTTTATTTATGCCATCACTGTGTCAATTCAATGAAACTTACAACAGGCGAAGAATGACTTAAGAGCACCTGGAATGTTGGAGTGTGATGTGGCTGGGATCCTGCCAGTACACCCTAACGTTCTGTACTCAAGGACTAGCTATAGTTGTAAGGTCAATTTTGCTAAACACAATCATACAAATTAAAATACATCAAATTTTAATGTTTTTACTGTATTTTGAAGTCACTACTGGCAACTTGCAAAACTCGGGATTACAGTAGGTAAACATAGTGCTAATTAAAAACATAACATCACACAAGCACTCAACAGGTTAACACTTTAAAGAAACAGAAATCTGACAGTAATGATGTCTAGTGTACCACTAACTCAACACTTCACCAAGTGTAAAGTATAAACATAACAGTGAGGTAATCTGGTAACCTTGCTTCTATGTTATTAAAAATAGAATCTAACACTGTCATATGGAGATCTCCCCCCCACATGGACATTCTATGTAGCCAGTAGAATAACTTAATGTCATCCCATTTTGTTTTGTTGCACTTCTGGTAATATTTATCAGTTTAGCTACAGCTTATTATCAGCAGTTAAAGTGATTAAGCTATAAATCTCACACAGTTCGCAAAAGGATCTCTGTGCTTTAGCAGCAAAGGATAAAAAGGAAAAGTTGTTAAGGGCAGTACAGAGGAAGGAAACTGCAGAGTATTATTGTCCAGAACAGTCTGTGAACGTAGTAACCATGTTTCCTCGACGCTGAGTGACAGTTCTGCAGTGCTTACTAGATCCATGGAATTTGTTTTCAGTTCGCATCGTATGCTGGTGCGTGTTGTCAAATTCACTAAATGAAAACATTTTTTCCATGTCTTCAAACATGTCATCAAACATTCCTGCTCCTCCAAAGGAAAATTCTGGGAAAGAACGTCTTTGTCTGCTGTGAGCCTGCTGATGACTCTGAAAGTGATTTTCAAAATGTTTCTTTGACTGTGTATTGTGGCTTTGGCCAAAAAAGTCAAAGTCTTTAAACAAGTCATCAAAATTGAAGTTAAATGGCTGTTGAAAAGAGTTTCCGTTGCTTCTTCGTCCAAATTGGTCATATTCTCTACGTTTGTTTTCATCTGACAACGTTTCATATGCTGTAAAAGCAATGCAAGAAGCAGTTTTAAATCTTTATGTTAACACACACTAACCGAGAGAACAGTCTTCGCTCAGTAGTAGAGCATATACTTTTGCATGCGTGTTCAGTTCCTAGCCATTTCAAGTTAAAGGCTCCCAAGTAACAGGACTGAGAAAAAACTGTGCTTTCAAGATGGACCACCACATCCCTGTTGATGTAGATCACACAGAAATAGAAAGCCACCTTATACCAAGTCAGACCATTGGTCAATGTAGCTGCTATTGAGTCTAAACAGACTAGCAGCTCTCCAGACATGAGCTTTACCAGCCCTACTGAGACCTTTTGCATGTGAAGAATATACTCTACCACTGGGTTACAATCCTTCCAGATCAGTTTCATTTAAAATTCTCAGGGAAAAGTAAAAAAACTCATTTAAGAAACTGATTTAGGCTGCAATCCTGTAGACATTTATCTGGGAATTAGTCCCACTGAACTCAATGTAGCTTACTTTCTGAGTATATATAGGACTGCAGTCTTTGGGGTTGTTCAGATGATCAGCGGGAGAAATAATGCAGCATTTGTTCCTCCACTCCCCGTGATTACTGTAATTACCCATGCTGCATTGCAGGTTGCTGTGTCATCCAAACCCAGCGCATGGTGCGGGCATAGCGCATTTTCACTGCAAGTCATGGGTTGTAGGGTGGGTGAAAATGTACTATGCCCACGTCAGGTTCAGATGACATTGCAACCCATGACACAGCATCAGTAATTAGGGTAATCCCGGTCACGCAACCAGCATGCACGAGGGTGGAGGAAACCACAGATGCTGCATTGTTTCCCCCACTGATTGTCTGAACCCCAACTTAGAAACATGTACCAGAGCCTCCTTAAGGGCACTAAAAATCTATTAAAAATAAAGTGCATGCCAATATGGCACAATAGATAATTATTAATTTGGGAATGCTAGTTGCTAGGATAGAGCACACTGTGTTATCCTAATCATGTGCTTTTATATTAATTTCCAGTAAAATGTAATTAAAGGTGCTATCCTACGCAGATATGCGGCCGCCTCTAAACTTGGAGGCAACTGCCTATCCAATGAAGGGCAGAAGCACAGAGGGGATCCTTCCCTCCGCACTTCTCCTGCTCTGCATTTTCAGCTAAGCCGATTGCGGCTGTATAGCCGTGGGAGGGCAGAGCGGGGGATAAGGCTGCCATACGACACATTGGATGTGTCGTACAGGCATTCCACCCTCCCCACCCTGGAATGCCCCCTGGGAACGCCTCATTTCAGCCACTCTGCGCTCCTCTTGCGAGTGCGGAGCACGGGGCTTTTCCACACCACCTGCGAGGCAATGCAGAAGTGGGGGAAGGTCAGTTCTCCAGGAACCAACCTCGGAGCACAGGCTCCGAGGTCAGTTCCCAGAAAACCAGATATCCTATGGCTGTCTAGCAGCCATAGGATTGCTCCCTCAGATGGCTAAACCTTTCCTGGTTAGTCGATTCACACTTGCCAAACTCACTTTCAAAAATGATCACACTGCAATCTTAGAACTGTTTAAGCCTTTCTGGATTCCATGCTTAAGTCTCCCTGCTTTGATCACTCCCATGCTGGACTTAGGTTTTTTTGTTTATTTCAGTATTCAGTCTTAATTTCAATTCCCGATTTTTACTGCAGTTGTTTTTATCTACTGTTGGAAACCACCTTGTGAAGACATTGTCCTAAAAGGCAGGTTATAATTATTAATAAATATAGTGATAAACGTGTATTTACACAAGTTTCCAAAGATGACTGAAGGGACCTACAGGTGGAAGGTAAATGAATCTTTATTCCCTGGAGTGCAGAGTTAAGGCTCATGTTTATCTTAGTTCTCATGAGCTCCAGGAGGTACAAGTACACAGACCCTCATACAAGTAGCTAAACATCACTTCTATCTGAAAGATGCCAAGTATTTTTACAAAACAGATTTAATGTATCTAGCCCTCCTCCTCTCCTCACAACTATAGCATCAATGAAAATTGAACAAAATTTAATAGGATCTAACTTACCTTCTGCAATTTCCCGAAATTTTGCTTCTGCTCCAGGACTCTTATTTTTGTCTGGGTGGTATTTCATTGCTAATTTGTGAAATGCCTTCTTGATTTGACGATCAGAAGCATTTTTTGGAACACCTAGAATGTCATAATAACTTTCTGCAGCTAGTATTAATTCTGTTATCATTAAAATACAGAGTGCAAATATGAAGACAGACTGCGTAGTCGCCATTTCAAGACTCCTGGGAAGAAAAACAGCAACATCACCGTTATTATTTTGCCACATAGATGTCTCACTACCCAACTATTTACTTAATTTAAAATTGTAGGGAAAAAACAGTTTCAAGTCTTTACTTCTAAGCTAACTTTTCCGGCAGATAAGGGTTCACAGGATTTGAGGTTCCTACGGTTAATATATTTTCATTTCCCACAGATGTCTGTAGCCTTCCTTTGAAATCATTTATACTTGCATCTAGCTCTCACAGGCTTAACTTCAAAAAGCAGGCCTTTTCAGAACAAAGAAGGGTTTTTAAAATGGTGTCATTTAGGTTTTATATGTTTCTATAATTTAAATATATAAGTCTACATTAAATATCCAGCCAGATACTTAAGATTACTATCACTTCAATCCATGGGAGTTTTGCTTCACTTTGGCAGGATTATAGTGAAGTTTCTATAAACTGTTTTAGTTATTTATGGTTTTTATCAAATGAGTTTTATGTTTAGAACCTATTCTCATATTTCTATTAATAAAGGTTTATAGTCACCAAAAAGATCATGGCAGGATTAAAGGATAGCACCAAATTAGCCCATACTGGGAGACATGCCTTTCTACCCCCACTTAAAATGTACAGATCGTTTTCACAAGCATCAGAAGCAGAATCAAGGAAATACTAGGTGATCTGAACCTAAAAGGTATACAATTTGTGAAGGTGGAAGGGAAGAGCTATTGCATAAAGGGGCTCAAGAAACCTCCAGCTCTATCCCCATGTAACAATTCCTTCCTTCCCGAGGGAGACTCAGAGGGTGGCAACAAGAGAGAGGACCTTCTAAGTGGTAACCCTCCAATTGTGGAATGCTCTCCCCACTGAAGCCCACCTGATGCAATACTGTCAGTTTCGGCACCAAGTTAAGATTGTCCTCTATTCCCAGGCATCTGACAGCATATGATTTTTTTTTTTTTTTTTAAGTCAACTGTTTTATCAGGTCCTGGTATGTTACTGTAATGGTTTTTAGCTGTTTTAAATTGCTTTTAAATTTTGTATGTGAAAGTTTTTTGGGTTTTTTTGTAATTTTTGTGAATCATCCAGACAGCTTTGGCTATTCAGCAGTATAAAAATGGTATGAATGTGCATGCTAACCTACATTCATATGGATTAACAGCTGAGAAGGGGCAAATGTGCATCTCTTAAACCTACCACCTATCTTTGTAAGCTAAGGTTACCTGATATTTTGTTGAGTCTGCTTCTGACATTTATTAAAATGTGAGCCACATTTGAACTTTTTACAGGAGATAGTATTATAATGAAACTATTGCTTTGTTATTAAAAATACTGCTCCTGGCCCACATAAAAAAACTGAGTTATGACCACTATCTCCACCTGTTGCATCTACTTGTTCAGCGAGAACTGGGCCCTTCTTTTTATTTATTTATTTATTTATTGCATTTACATCCCGCCTTTTTCCTCACAAGGAACCCAAGGCGGCTTACATTATCCTCCTCATCCTCCTCTGTTTTATCCTCACAACAACAACAACCCTGTGAGGTGGGTTTGGCTGAGAGTCTGTGACTGGCCCAGTCACCCAGTGAGTTTCCATGGCCAAGTGAGGACTAGAATCCGGCTCTCCGGCTGCTAGTCCGTCACTCTCACCACTATACTACACTGGCTCTTTTTCACAGTAAACCAATTAAGAACTAATTATACTTTTAAAAAAAGATGTGGCAGGCAGTGGTGTTTAATTTTTATTTTATTTCCCCCCTTTTAGTTGTGTATTTGTGGTCTCAGAATAAGAAGGAGGTGGCAAGTAGAATAAAGTGTATGTAGAGAGAGGGTAATGGGACTGACAGCAGATGGAAAGAATATTTTTTAGTTTGCCTTCCTTTGCTTCCTCAAGGCATCAAAACTCAGTACTTATTATGAGACCTTTGGGAGAAGATAGATTCTGATGAAATTGCTGTAAGCCACTTTGAGCCCACCAGATAAGTCAGGTTATAAGATAAATAAATTAGTTAAAACAAATGCGCCATCTCTACAGTGGTCAATACTTGCACTGATATTCATCATCTCAGAAAATTGGTAATTACGTCAGCCTGCACAATGGCACACATCCCCACCAATACCGTTTTTATACGTTACATATGCAAATTACTACACATGCCTAAACATGTCTGTTTTGTATCTTGTTCCCAGAAAGGAGACCACAGAAGGAAAGACTTGGAAACAAACAAGTTGCTTTGCTGTCAACACTCATAGCTTTGTCTCCTCTCTCCTCTCTCAATTATCTTCTCCTCCCCACTCCTTTTTATTAGGGCCCAGTAAGAGTTCTGAAAACACACACCGGGAAAAGACTATAGCTCTAAGGATATACCAGTCTTTTCTATTAAAATGTTCACTCTTTGTTTTCAAAGTTTTAAGATGTACCACTGTTTAATGGAGGAGCAAAGATGGCAACTGGATAAAAAGGGTGAACTACAGAATATCCCTTGCTTCTACTTCATAAACCTAAGCTATTATGTGACAGAAAACCTGATAGGAATAAGGAGCAAAGGGTCCAGCTGAGCATAACCACGTGAGACTAATTCTGTTCAAGGTCTGATGGGGATTCAACTAAACACCAATAAAACTCAACAGTGAGCTAGAAACCATCTCAGACATGCTAGCTATCATGATTCTAGAGGACAAATGTGTGTGTGTGTTCTAAGTTACACAGACAAACTAACTAAGGGTAGGCAACACATGGTCAATATAAAAATGATAATAAATTTATTGTCTGCATGTTGGGTCAGATCTAGTCTTACAATAGACCCACTGAAATCAATGGAACTGAAGTCATTGGGAATGGAGTCTGATTGATTTCAATAGCTCTACTCAAAGTATGATTAAGACTGGATCCAACCCAGTGGGTTTATTTATACTGTATATTATACTTATACTACATCTTTCCATCAAGGAAGTCAAGGCAGTTTATAAGCACTCCCCCCAAATTTTATCCTCACATCTACCCTGAGGTGAGATAGGTTATCATTTACAAAGCACCTTTTTTTTTCTAAGCACTGTACAGAGATTTTTAAAAGACAATACAGTTCCTGCCCCTAGCTTCACAATCTAATAGACAAGACACAAAAGGTGAAAGGAACCATAAGAAGAAAGCAAAAAGATTCAAGTACCAATTCTTGAAGTTACATAATCTAAACAGTATTATTGATCTGGACAGGTGGGCCTCCCTGTCTTTAAGTAGACATATATAGACCCACATAACCCAGCATCCCACAGACCCCTGGCTGATGGCAAAGGCCAGTGGGCTTCCCTTCAGCTCTGAGGTCCCACAGGAACAGTCCCTATAGGACTAAGTCTGTCATTCCTCTAGACATCAGTGTGACTATTCCACTGTGAGTGGTGGAAACAGGTTAGGCCAGCCTTCCCCAACCTGGTATCCTCTAAATGTTTTGGACCAACTCCCATCAGTCCCAGCCAGCATGGCCAAAGGAGGGCACCAGGCTGAGAAAAGCTGGGTTAGGCTGAGCAAGCATGACTGGTCTACAGTCAGCCATGAAGCTCACTGGGTAAATGGGAATTTGAACCTGGGTCTTCCTAGTCCAATACTCTAATCACTATACCACACTGGCTCATTGTAACTCCTGAAGACTAATATGAATTGGGCCCAAGTTCTCTTTGATCCTACTACCTATTGGTAACTACTGCTTCATGAAATCCACTTCTCTAGAAGATATACTTTAACAATCTTCAAGAAATTACGTACTTGAACTTGATCTTCTAATCACATTTGATGCAATGAACAGGAATTTAGTCTTAAATGGGCAATATAATATAGATTCTATTTAAAAAGCACACACTAAAACTTTCTATTGTAAATCAAGCTTGTTACAAACTGATTGGGCCAGTTTCTAAAGTTTAACCTTGAACACCAAAAGAGAAATATGAAGATTCTTGAAATCTTCATTTGACTAATTAAAAATCAGTATAGCTCCACGAAAAGTACTTATTTTATACATCATTTGAATTTAAAAACTATACTTTAGAAAGTGAAAGACTGAATAATGTTTTGACAGGATCTGAGACGGATGTAGCTATGGCACCATCTGGTCTTGTTATGTGTATTTTTCAGCTTGTGTAGCCTGAGGATGTTGAGAAGCTGCTTGGAAGAATGAGGCCTACCACCTCCTCTTTAGATTCTTGGTGAAATCTCCCAGGGCTGGACTTACAATATTGATATCAGCAGTTGAAGGAGGCAGTAATAAAACCACTGATAAGAAGCAAACTCTAGATCAATTGGCTATGGAGAATTATTCCTGTTTCAAATCTACCATTTCTGAGCAATGTCACGGAGTGGATGTCGTGTCAGGCAGTTCGCAATTATGTTGATTTAGATTCATTCCAATCTGGGTTCAGGACAGAAACCACCCTAGCTGTCCTGGTGGATGGACTTGTGGTGGTGGTGGGTGTGCAATCCTACTGGTTTTCCTAGACAGTGGCTTTCAGTGCCACTGACAACAGTAACCTTCTGGATCCTCTCACTGGGATGGAACTTGGAGGCACAGTGTTACAGTGGCTTCAGTCCTTCCTGGGGGGACTGACCCAGAAAGTGCTACTGGCAGACTTTTGTTCCACCCCTTGGCCATTGACAATTCAGTGCCTCAAGGTTCTGTCTTGTAGATGTTGAAAAGCATGGGGGACATGAAACCCCAGGGAGAACTCATTCAGAGGTTTGGGCTAAGGTGCCATCAGGATGTGGGTGACAGTGCTCTCTCTTTTACACCTGTTTTCAACCGCCTCCCTGGGCATCCAATCCCAGGCAGGCAGTTAAAACTCTGGACAGGGGGTGGGAGAGAATTAGGATTGATGAGGACTAACATGCTAAAACTTAATCTAGATAATACAGAAGTACTGTGGGGTGGGAAATCTGCTAATCTGGATGGTGGTTTAGATCTGACTCTGGATGGGGTCATACTACCCCTGAAGGGCCACTTACTACCATGTAAGAGTGCTCATGGACTTGGTACTGTGTATAGAGGCGCAGGTGGCATTGATTGTCAAGCGTGCTTTTTACCAGTTTAGGTTGGTTGAACAGCTGTGGCCCCACCTGGAAAAAGCTGACCCAACCAAAGTCTAACTTGCCTTGGTTACATCCAGGTTAGATTGCTATAATGTGCTCTATGTGAGGCTGCCCCTAATGGTTTGGAAACTTCAACTGGTACAGAATGCAACAGCTGGACGCTTGTGGGAGCTAGGCACTGGGATCATATTTCCCCTAGTCTGTATCAATTACACTGGCTGTCTACTAGATACCAGGCCCAATTCAAGGTGCCCTTAAAAGCCCTAAACTGTTCTGGAACACATTACTTGAATGCCCACCTATTCCTGTATGAACCTGCTCAAGCATTAAGATCAGCTTTAAAGACCCTGCTTTGTGGCCCACCAACTACAGCCATTAAGCTGGCAGGTATTAGGAACAGGGATTTCTCAGTGATGGTCCCACAACTGGGGGGGGGGAGAGATAGGTAAGTTTCAGGCTTGAATACCGCTCTCCCTTTTAAAAAAACAACACTGCCAATACCTCCCTTTTTAAAGCTGAAACCCAGGCTGTTTCCTGCCACAGAATTCCACTCCAGGTTCTCTCTCCTCCTCCTCCTCCTCCTCCTTTATTTCATCAGCTTTCTATCCAAGGTAATTTTATTTTTCTAGCTTTTCCTCCTTTACCATACATAGACTCTACCCAGACACTACATACCCCACCCCATTTTACTTTCTGCTTTGATGGAATCCTGAGCGCCATGTGACATATCAATAAAGGAAGCTGCCTCCAAGCATGTGCAGAGTGCCATTTCCTCATCACTGTGGCGTAACTGCAGCACCAGCCTAACCTCCCCCTCCACCCATCCTTATAATTAAAGAGGGAAGAAGAGCCATTCCAAGGCAGATCGCAAAGCTCGAAGACCCAGGGTGGCAAGACAGTTAGAGTATTCAACTAGGCCTGGGGAAACTCGCGTTCAAACCCCTACTCAGCCATGACACTCACTGAGCAGCCAGTCAATGTCACAGGACTGTTGTGAGGTGCGAGGAGAACCTCTGGGTTTGCCAGCCATTCTGCCAGCAACTTCTGCTGAAGGGCGAGGCAAGAACTGCTCAAGAAAGGAATAAAGTTTACACACAACTCGTTCCCGACGACACAAAAATCCACGCCACTTAACAACTGACTCTACAGCGAAGGTGGCAAAAAAAAGTTGCGTCCGATGTTAGTCCTACTTCGAGTAGACCTACTGAAACGAATGGGCCTCAAAACTAACATTGGATACACCCCAACAGCATTACTCGCGTCCACCCCCTTACAATGACCCCCTCCCCTTGCTGAAGGAGCCCCACTTCGCCTTCCCTGGGGGCTTGGCCTCCCTTCCCTTCCCTTCCCTTCCCTTCCCTTCCCTTCCCTTCCCTTCCCTTCCGCCGCTACGGGAGCAGCTCTGGGGAGGGCTCCTCCGGGTCGCCCGGCCAGCGGTCCCCGTCGCCGCCCGCACTCACCGCGCCCCGCGCCCTCCGTCCGCCGGTCGGTCGGTCGCTTCGCTCTCTGCGAGGCTCGGCTTATAACGTCGCCTGAGAGGCGCGGCGCGAAGAACAAGGGCGACGGCCCTACACGAAGCGCTTCCCGATTGGCCGCCCGGGGTCACGCGGCCCGCCCGCTTCGGGGCACGTGGAAGGCTGTTGTTGCCCCGCGCGGGTGACGAAGCGGTTGATTGACTGACGCCGCCAAACGCGGCGCCCCTTCCGGCTACCAGGAGGAGGTGGGTCAGAAGTTCCCGGAAGCGGAAGCGTGTGTTATGGGTCATGCCTACGGACGAGAAGGGGGAGGCGTCGTCGCTCGGGTGCCATCCGGGACTGCTGGCGGCGGCGGAGCCCTGGCCATGCCTCGGTACTGTGCAGCCACCTGTTGCAGGAACCGAGCGGGACAGAGCGCCCGAGACCAGCGCAAGCTCAGCTTCTACCCGTGAGTGCCTCGGTTAGGGAGGCTGCAGGGGTGTCGTTGCACCGCCCCCCCACTAAGCTCACGTGGCCCGGGAAATAGGTTCCAGGAACGCGGGGGGGCGGGGGGCTTCCCTTCCAGGTGAACGTGCCTAGGATCGTGCAGCGTGATCCTTCCCATGTTTACTTGGAAGGAAGCGCCACTGGTGCCAAGAGGACTCCCTCCCTCAGGCAGCGTGCATAGGACCCAAAGCATGGATGTGAGGGAATACATCAGCCTTCCCCAATCCGGTGCCGTGCAGATGTGTTGGATTACAACCCCCATCTTTTCTGACCACTGGCCATGTTGGCTGGGGCTGATGGGAGTTGAAGCCCCAACACTGCTAAAGGACACCGTGTTGGGGAAGGCTGGAATAAATGGTAGAAGCCGCAGCAAATGCACGCACCCTATGCACTGCTCGCACCTGAAAGCTAGATCCTCGGCATATGAACACATTCCTCCTTATGCATACACACTTTGCTGTGCATGTATTAACCGGATTTCAGGTTAGTGCTCTGTGTTATTTTCTGTGGGTAAAATGTGAGGCGCACCATGCGTATTTCCAGTAAGTGGATCACTTCAATCATATGTAGTCTATTATAGAAGCCAGACTCCTCAGACATAGAATCATAGGGTTGGAAGGGGCCTACAAGACCATCAAGTCTAACCCCCTGCTCAGTGCAGGAAGCCTGATTCCCAAATGGTCCCCCATCCAAGTACTAACCAGGGCTGATCCTGCTTAGCTTATAAAATCAGACAAGATCAGGCACATCCAGCCCTTTGCTTGCCTCATAAGCAGCTGCAAGGATGCAAAGCAACAGTAGGAGAAAGAAGCTGAATATGTTTGTGGTTTCCTTCCCCAAAGTGCATAGGTGCATTCAGAGTCCAGACTGTACCTGCAACCCTTTGCCATTTCAAGAGTCAGTATGATGGAGTGGCTAGAGTATCAAACTAGGACTGGGAGGTCTGGGTTCAAATCTCACTCAGCCATGAAGTTCACTGGATGACCTTGGACCATTTTCTATCTCTCAGCCTGACCTACCTCACAGGGTTGTTGTGAGGATAAAATGGGTTGGTGGAAAGAACCATGGACAGTGGGCTAGAAATGTAACGTGGGTTAGTGCTGCCAGATTAGATGAGAGTGTGACTTTCATCTCTTCGCTGCCAAAAAGAACAAACTAATTATAAAACAAAGCACTGAAAAATAAGGAGTCTTATGGCCTCCTTATTTTTATGCATGTTTTCTTGGGACGTAACCCCAAGTAAATATACACAGGGTTGCAAAAGGATGGCTTTTTTATCAGCTGCCACAAAATTATACAGATTTGGCTATAAGGTGTATTCCTGCAAGTATTTAGCATTAGTTTAATGATATCACAGTACAGTTAATATGTTTATTCATGTTAATAGTGCAAAATTGATGTTCTGGGCACACAAGAAATTCCAACATAATTTGAACAGGGGTCTCCAAAGTTTAGCCCCGGTACCAATTTTCTGTGACAGGGCTGAGAAGCAGAGCATCAGAGCACATTTAGAGTTCATTTTCTTTAGCACTAGGCAACTATAGCAACCATTCATCCATTCAAGGAAGTATAGGTAGGTCTTGTAATGATTTGTATATCGTTTTGTTGCTTGCGGCTTTCCCAATGGCCATCATGATATTGGCTGTGTCCAGTAAGAATAAAGTTTCCAAGAGACTTACATAGTTATATGTAAGTCATCCTAAATAATAGATACATTAGCCAGAATAAATTTGTTAGTCTTCAAGGTGCCACAAGGCTCTTCATTGTTGTTTTTCAAGAAAGCCAAGAATGATGGCTATAAAGAATTGGATTGTATCAAACGTCAATTTTTTAGTGAAATAAGAAGAATAGATATTTAAACCAGAATTCTGATACTTCAGTAGAATGGTTTTTTTTTTTGTTAAAGAATGCAGAACCTCTGACAAAACACACTGTTGCTGGGGAAAAGAAATACTTTATAGGTATACAATCAAATAAATTACATGAGCTGTTTGCTTATTAAGCATTTGATTTCCTGTTCTTCAGCTGGAAAGTTCACACAGATGTCAAATAAGTTAACATTCACAAAATGTATGTCACAACATGTATAACACAGCAGCACATCTATATAAAAGTCAAGTGAAAGAAACAGATCTAAAATACTTGGGAAACTAAAAGTGGTTTCACCTGGTACCACCGTAGAAAAAGGTCCTGGCTCCAATCACTTCCCTCTTCTCTGGTGGTGGTAGAACTCTGATAAGAGCCTCTGAGGCAGATCTTCATTCATTGGCAGATTCATGTGGTTAAAAGAAGTCCCTGAGATACCTGCAATGGTCCTAAGCCACTTAGAGCTTCATAGGTCAGTACCAACACTTTGGATTGTGATTTCATGCCATTTGGCTGAGGAATTATCCAAACCATTTAGTTTATATAGAACCCTCATGCTTGCTAGTTTTCAATACTGCTAATAATAATATGTTTTTTAAGACCATAGATAAATCCTAATGTACAGGAATGCCAAAATGGTGCAGGCAGTACTTTACCTGAAGCATAATATCCTGTTTTGTACAAATCTTTTGAAGCAGATTTCCTCTTCATGATAAAGAAAGGTTAGAGAAATGGTTACGGAATATGAAGTGTGACACTTGGACTCCCAGTAAGCATCAGGTCCTCTGCAGTGACCATTTTACACCAGATTCTCTTGATGTGCGATGGGGTATTCGATATTTGAAAACAACTGCTGTGCCAACAATATTTTCATCATCTGATAATCAGGTAAAACAATACATTGCAGACTAGAAATAAGTCACGTGATAGAAGATACTTGCCTCACGGTGACAGTGGGAGTATTTCTGTTGACTTTAACGGGATCAGTATTAGAGCCATTCCTAAATTGTTCATGGACATTTGTCTGCTTAGGGGGAGGGGGGAGGGGTAAGAAGGTGAGATGGGAGATCTGCAGCTTGCTGACATGACTTGGTGACAATAATGCCATGTGACCTTGTGGCTAAGCTGAGATTTCACAAAATCCCTATTAGTACCAACCAGTGATATGGGTTTTCTGGAAAAATTTTCCACTGCCCGAAATTGGTGGGATCCAGTGTAGTATATTTGACTTCTTTGATAAACATATTTGATAAACAAAACTAAAAAAAGTATGGCAAGTTAACTTTACACACTGCATAAATGTTTGAAAAAGTTTTCTCAGTAGCCAGAGGTGATTGAACTGAAATAGCTGAATAAGGGAAATTTCAGTAAAGTGGACCTAGTGTGGTTGAAATGTCATATGCCAACAAATTTAAAGCTTTACTTGGAAAAAGACAGGGCAACTCAGTGAAGGTGCTGAAAAGTTTTCACATGCTAATTTTAACATGCCTGGAGAGCTGTGCACATAAATATGTGCATTTCTTAGGGATAGTCACCTGAAAAAAGTTAATTACAACATTGGTTTTAGTTTTGACTGGGTTTATTTTAATGTTGAAAATAAAATAATCCAAGATAGATGCCTAAACATTATTTAGCAGGGGTTGGATCCAGATTTACGCTGGATCGATTGCGCTGACTGAAGTGGACTTCCCTGCCCCCTCCTTCCCATGGCAGCCCCTCCAACCCCTTGAAAATGCTACAGAGAGTCAGGAGACCTTGCAGAATGGGGTAAGTTGTGTGGGCAGGAGGGGGATTCCCCAAAATTGGGTGGAGGAACATTCCACGAGTGGAGCCCTTCCTCTCGTGGAAGACAGATTCTGGATCCAACCCCAAATGTGTAAACTGTCCATCATAGAGGAATGGCTGATTATGGACATTGATTACATTCCTTTTGAGCAGCAGGATTATAGTAATGCATTTAAGGCCGCAGCCCTGTGCTCAGTAGGAGTAAACTCTATGGACCACAATGGGACTTACTTTTGTGTAAACATCCGTAGGACTGCATTGTAAAGCAGCATGGGAGAAAGAATCTCTGTGCAGTGTCTCATGCTCAGTGGCTTTTTAATCAAATGGAATGTTTCTCTTTTTAGGAAAAAGGACTTTCCCAAAAGAAAATGCAAGAGAAAAGAATAGAAGATATCAAAGAAAGGAACATGAGTGTAACAACTACATCTCCTAAATCTTGTTCACCAAAGAGAAATATTATACTTGAAGAAAGCCTATACAGAAAAGCACTTTGTACAGCTTTAAACAAGTCACCAGCAAAGGAAGGACTACTTCAGAATATAGTAAAAGTTGAAAATGACATTGCATATCCAAATAACTTAGTTAAACAGAATGTGGAGCAAACAAGTTCTGTGTTAATAGCAGCTGATGTGCAAAATGCAGGCGCCGTCGATTCGCGCTCCCCAGAAAATAGTTCTAATTACTCTGTAGAGAACCTCCTCAGTAGTGCAACCACAATTTTGCAAACTTCCGTTCATGATCTTTATTCGTGTCTTGAGCATGTCTCAGATTCTAAAGCTACGGTTTTGCAGGCTCTGCATCTTGAACACTTGGATTCATCTCTGGAATTTAATAATGTCACCGTACCAATTTCTGATCTCCCATCTGATCAACCGGACGCTCACGCTGCAGGCTGTTCAGTGGAAGTACAACAAACTGATGAAAACTCTGTGTTGCTCCACACCGTGTCGCAAGCTTTAGAACAGTTCAGTGGAAATAAAGAGTCTGTCATCACCATTATAGTTCCTTCTGCGGGCTCAAGAACTCCCTTGTTGTTGGAGGGCTCATTTGTACCTGCAGAACAGAAATTAAACATAGACATTGAACAATCTGTGTGTATCACCAGTTGCAGTGGCATTGAAGTACTACAAACTGAGCATTCATACTGTAGACAAGACACAGACAGGGAACAACTCTGGCAAAAAATTACAAAGCTGCACTCCAAAATAGCACTTTTAGAAGTACAGGAGAGGAAAACCTTAAGCAGACTCAAATCCCTAGAAGCGCTTATTGCAAAACTGAAGCAAGAAAATCTCCTTTCTGAAGAAAAACTGAAAATTGTAGAAAACTGTTTCACAACATTTGAAGTTACTATGATACAATAAAAGCTTTAAAGTGATTGCTTCAGTTATTACTACTTTATACTTCCTGGATGATACTGTTTACTCATTTTAATGACAGTATTTAATGTAGTTAATGCGCTGGATCCAGAATTGCTTGGAGTAGAACTCTGCTAATTGGGCATTCCTGTCCTTGGAAGTGGGGAGGAGATAAGCATCACAGATTTCCCCTTCCCCCTACATCTTCCTTTGCTGTCCCCTAAAAAATCTGCTCTGGAACTGCAATGGAGGTGGCACTGAGGGCTGAATAGAGAAGGAAAAATCAGTGAGGGTTGCTGCTGCCTCCTGGTGGGAGCCTTTGCTAGATCAGAGTCACTTCTGCAGACAGAAGGAGCCCTTCCATCTATGGAACAGCGTGTCTGGATCAAATCCAGTGGCATTAATCAGGTTCCCTCTAATTCCTTAAGAAGGAACACCAATAGCTTGGCTATTCAGAAAGAAGCACAACCCAATGTTATGCATGTTTATAGTATACGGAGTGAGTTGAACAGGACATACTCTTAATTGTGCATAGGAGTGCAGCAATAAAGCCTTAGACGATGCAGTTTACTAGGAAGTATAATGAGTTCATTGATGGTTTCTCCCAAGTAAGTGTGCAGAGGACCATAGCTTCAACTTTGTAGGGGGGAGCCCAATCTCTTTACCCCCATTGGCTTCAAGACAGAAACCTCACTTCCTGAGCCTGATGGTATTACATAAACAATAATGCAATCCTAAGCATGTTTATTCAGAAATAAATTCCATTGTGTTCCACAGGACTTACTCCCTGGTAGATGCAATTAGGATTGCAGCCCACATCTATTAGTTTCAATGGATCTTAGCTTCTACTTAAGCCATTTAGAACACAGGACTAGGCTGATTTATGGTGAGCAAAGGGCTGGATGCACCTGAACAGGGCAGTCTGGCCCTGTTGATTCTCCTTGACCACTCAGCAGCTTTCAGTACCATAGACCATGGTATCCTTCTGGGGCGACTGTCTGGGAGAGTTGGGAGTGGGAGGCACTGTACTGCAGTGATTTCACTCCTACTTGGAGGGTCAGCTCCAGAAGGTGGGGCTTGGGGAATATTGCTCAGTCCCGTGGATTCTCCAGTATGCGGTTCCACAGGGGTCAGTTTTGTCCCCATGCTGTTCAGCATCTATATGAAACTGTTGAGTGCGGGCATCTGGAATGGGCTGTCATCAGTATGCTGATGACATGCAACTCTATTTCTCCTTTTCATCTTCTTTAGGCGAGGCTGTGGATGTGCTGAATCAGTGCCTGGCTGCAACAATGGACTGGATGAGGACTAATAAACTGAAGCTCAATCCAGACAAAACTGAGATGCTGTTGGTGGTTCTTCTGACCGGATGGAGTATGTTCAACCTGTTCTGGATGGTGTTGCACTCCCCTTGACTGTACTTCCTGAATGGTTAGTGCCCCACTTTTGTCAAACCCCCTGAAGGAGCAGGTTCATACAGTCAGGGCTAGAAATATTGGAGCAAGGGTAACTGTTTTGGCAGTTGGCCTCTGTACACCACCACATTGAAGTTGACAGGAAACACACCCAGATGGGAGCGAAGTCAGGACTTTCAGCTGTAATTCAAGGGGTTTGACAAAAGTGGAGCCCTAACCATTCAGGAAGGACAGCCAGTGGCATACACATACACCCATCGTTGGTGGCTCATAAGTACTGGAACAAATGGCTGACAAGCAGCTGCGTGGCCAGGTGTGGCCTGTTTCCTGGGTACCCCATGACCAATCAAGCAGAGAAAAGGCCTGGAGGTGGTTCTGAGTGTTACATTTGCATTTGGTAGCTGTTCACTGGAACTCCCAACATGAGGTCCAAAGAGGTGTCCATGTGAGTGAAGGAGGCCATCATTAGGCTGAGGAAACAAACCCATCAGAGAGATAGCAAAAACAGTGGGAGTGGCCAATACAACAATTTGGAACATCCTGAAAAAGAATGAACTGGCAAACTCAGCAACAGCAGAAGGCCTGGAAGACCACGGAAGACAACTAAAGTGGATGACTGCAGAATTCTGCTCATGGTGAAGAGGAACCCTTTCACAACATCTAGCCAGGTCAAGAACGCTCTTGCAGAGGTAGGTATGTCATTGTCAACATCTACAGTCAAGAGATGGCTTTATGAATGTAAATACAGAGGCTTCACAACAAGGTGCAAACCACTGGTAATGCTCAAGAACCGAAAGGCCAGATGAGCTTTTGCCAGAAAACACCTTCAAAAGCCTGCCCAGTTCTGGAATAAGATTCTTTGGACTGATGAAACCAAAATTAGCTTGTACCAGAATGATGGGAAGAGAAAAGTATGGAGAAGGAAAGGAACAGCTCATGATCCAAAGCATACCATATCTGTCAAACATGGTGGAGGCAGTGTTATGGCATGGGCATGTATGGCTGCCAATGGAACTGGATCATGGGTGTTTATTGATGACCTGACTGCTGATAAACGCAGCAGGATGAATTCTGTATAGGGCTATACTTTCTGCTCAGATTCAGCCGAATGCTGCCAAACTGATAGTACGCCACTTCATATTGCAGATGGATAATGACCCAAAACATACAGCAAAAGCTACCCAAGAGTTTCTCCAGGCAAAGGATGTTCTTCAATGGCCAAGTCAGTCACCTGTTGTTGTTGTTGTTCAGTCGTTCAGTCGTGTCCGACTCTTCGTGACCCCATGGACCATAGCACGCCAGGCCTTCCTGTCCTGCGCTCTCTCCCGGAGCGTGCTCAAGTTCATATTCATTGCATCCGTGATGCTATCTAGCCATCTCATCCTCTGCCGTCCCCTTCTCCTTTTGCCTTCAGTCTTTCCCAGCATCAGGGTCTTTTCCAGGGAGTTTTCTCTTCGCATTAGGTGGCCAAAATATTGGAGCTTCAGCTTCATTATCTGTCCTTCCAATGAGCACTCAGGGTTGATTTCCTTTAGGATGGACTGATTTGACCTCCTTGCAGTCCAGGGGACTCGTAAGAGTCTTCTCCAGCACCACAGTTCGAAAGCATCAATTCTTCGGCGCTCAGCCTTCCTTATAGTCCAGCTCTCACAGCCATACATTACTACTGGGAAAACCATAGCTTTGATTAGACGGACCTTTGTCGGCAAGGTGATGTCTCTGCTTCTTACTATGCTGTCTAGGTTGGCCATAGCTTTCCTCCCAAGGAGCAAGCGTCTTTTAATTTCATGGCTACAGTCACCGTCTGCGGTGATCTTGGAGCCCAAGAAAGTAAAATCTGTCACTGCTTCCATTTCTTCCCCTTCTATATGCCAGGAAGTGATAGGGCCAGATGACATGATCTTAGTTGTTTTAATGTTGAGTTTCAAACCAGCTTTTGCACTCTCCTCTTTCACCCTCAACAAGAGGCTCTTGAGATCCTCTTCGCTTTCTGCCATTAGGGTGGTATCGTCTGCATATCGGAGGTTGTTGATAATTCTCCCGGCAATCTTAATTCCGACCTCTGATTCATACAGTCACCTGATCTCCACCCAATAGAGCATGCCTTTCACTTACTGAAGACAAGGCTGAAGGCAGAAAGACCCACAAACAAGCAGCAGCTGAAGGCAGCTGCAGTAAAGGCATCTCAAGGGAGGAAACTCAGCATTTGGCCATGTCCATGGGTTCCAGACTTCAGGCAGTCATTGACTGCAAAGGATTTTCATCCAGGTATTAAAGGTGATCCTTAAGTTTGAAATGATGTTGGTTTGTTCCATTACTTATGAGCCACCAACGATGGGTGTGTGTGTATGCCACTGGCTGTCCTTCCTGAATGGTTAGTGCCCCCACTTCTGTCAAACCCCTTGAATTACAGCTGAAAGTCCTGACTTTGCTCCCATCTGGGTGTGTTTCCTTTCAACTTCAATGTGGTGGTTTGCAGAGGCCAACTGCCAAAACAGTTATCCTTGTTCCAATATTTCTGGCCCTGACTGTAGCTTCAGGGTTCTCCTGAAGCCCTTCTCTGTCACTTGAGGCTCAGGTAGCCTCAGTGGCATGGAGTGCCTTCTACAAACTCCAGTTGGTGGCCCATTTACACCCCTATCTGAACAGAGATAACCTGGCTTCAGTTGTCTATGTTATGGTAACCCCCCAAGTTAGATTACTGCAATGTGCTCTACGTGGGGCTGCCTTTGAAGGCAGTTCAGAAGCTGCAGCTCATGCAAAATGCAGCTGTCAGATTGATAGCTAGGTCTAGAAGGTCTGCATATATAAGACCGACTCTGGCCTGCTTTCACTGGCTGCCTCTATGCTTCTGAGCTCAATTCAAGTTGAGGGTTTTAACCTATAAAGTTCTGCATGGCTTGGGACCACAATACCTGACAGCACGCCGCTCCCGAAATGAACCTACCCGTACTCTACACTCAACATCTAAAGTCCTCCTACATGGGAAGCTCAGAAGGCGGCAATGAGGGAGTGGCCTCCCATCTCTGGAACAAGCTTCCCGATGAGGTCTGCTTGGCACCAACATTGTTATCTTTTTGGCGCCAGGTCAAGACCTCTCTTCCCAGGCATATGGCAGCACATGATGATTTTTTATCGGTCCTAGTTGTGTCTAGTTATGACTGACTGTTCAAAGTTATTTTTAGTTATATGTTGTTTGTGTATATTGTGTGCGTGCTTTTATGTAAATGGCTTTTAAATCTTAAACATTGAAATACAACTTCTGTAAGCTGCCAGAGAGCTTTGGCTATGGGGTGGTATAGAAATGTAAATAATAATACTCATCATAATAATATAGTAGGCCAAAACATCTGGAGGGCCACAAGTTGCCTACTCCTGCTGTAATGCTATATTACAGGGGGGAAGGGGAGAGAAATAGATGTTCTTCAACACTTCCCCACATATGAAACTTTACATACATACACACACACACACACACACACACACTCACACTCACTCTGCTAGGCCTGGATAGCAGCATGACAAGGCTTCTGTTGTGGGGCTGGCTGGAGCTTCCATAATTTTTTGGGGGGTGGGGTGGGGTGGGGTGGGGGATGTTTGAGGATGAATGGTGGTTGACTGTTAAGGGGATTCTGATGACTGATTAACTGAAGAGTTGTACAAGGTATAATGGTAGTATACATTAGTAGGAAGCCTTTGACCTTGGAGGCTTCCAAGTATCCAATGCCCTGCGAGGCTGTTGCGGCAGGGTGAGAGGAGGATGGATGCAATTTTCACCTCTCAGTCCTCCTTTTTACATGCTTTCCTCTAGATGAGCCTTTTAGCCCATCTAGATAAGATGCGTTGCCAGGGGCTGGGCCAGAGCTGGCGAGGCCATAGGATTTCTCATCTCCTGGCCTTTCCCCTCCCCACTCATTGGAACACCCCCTTTTCTCTCCCTCTGAGGCCACATTTCAACCTGGGGAAGCAGCTGGTGTGGTTCTTTCCATGGTGGCTGCAAGAGGGTGGGGGTAGGGGATCAGAACTTAGAGCCCCCTCCCGAAGTCATAGCAGGATCTATGACTTCGGGAGGGGGACTCTGAACAATCCTGTGCTCCCTGGGATGCTCTCCCAGGGACCATAGGATTGCTGTATCCATCAGCTGGAGAAACGTATCAACGAATGTATAAGTTCTCCTTTATTTTAAAAGATGAGTTCTGAATGTTTTATATATGATAAAATAACCAATATGTAATTCTGGGTCTCTGTATTTTAAAATTGTGCATCCCCATTGACAGAGTCTGAAGACTAATTCAGTTAATTGAAACATAATCTTTGTTCTTGCAGAATATGCTGTCAACTAAGGCCCAAGCTAAGCCAATCTTTGTAGACATGAATGAGTTCGAAGTGGTGTGAGCTTTGGCCAATGCCAAATCATACACCCCAGTGAAGGGCCTTTCACCAGATCAAAGACAAAGAGTCTTGTGGGACCTTAAAGGCTAACAATTTTATTATGGCATAAGCTTTCATGGACACTGTGTACTACATCAGATGCATTGGCAGTCCACAAAAGCTCATGCCACAATACATTTGTTAATCTTTAAAGTGCGACAAGACACTCTGTTGTTTCTTGCTGCAACACACTAACAAAACTGCCTCTCTGGAAACTGATCCAGCCCAAAGCTTTCTTTTTTATGCCATTCATTTTCATAATCTGTGATGCCACTCAGGCTAACGCTTAGGAAAAAGGAAAACAAGCCACTTAAGGCTTACAAATTATATTTTGGGCAGTTGAACTGCTTGGTACACCTAAAGATCATTTATTGCTATGTAAAAGCACAGCGGGTATGAAGGTTAAATAGTGTCACATGAATTGGTCTGAATTAAAAGTATTGACTATTCTGTACTAATTAGGACTATATAATAGTGTGACATATAAAAGATACTTCTGGTTGTTTGAACAGTTGCTTTTACTTATATACAGCACGTAATTTAGGCATCTCAAGGCTTAATTTGGCTTGCTTTTCATTTAACTAGGGTAATTCTTCAGATCCTTAGCCTGATGAGCTTTTGATCCACAGGTGAGGAGCTTTGCACCAGAAGAGACACCCTTGAGACTTGATGCTTTATTGAAGTACTCTAATCAGTTACATTCTTCTAAGAACAAAGAAGCTTTTTGTAATGTGCATATTCTGAAGTATTCCAACAAGTATAGGAAGCTATTTTAGTGAGTGCGCAGTTACATCATCCTTTTTATGAGATAATCATATTAAAAGAAGAGATATTTCATTACTAGCTTCCCTTTTAGGTTGTGGTACACATAGAAACCTTTAAAAACCACAGTCTTTCTCGTCTTAAAAGTGTGTGTGTATAGAGGGAGACCTTGTTTTGTATATTAGATGTAGGTTTTTTTTAGTATTTGATTATTCATTAAGGAATATTTTTCATTTTGGTATAGGTTTATGCTTGTCAGGTGTAGCATTTTATATTATCTGCTCAAGGTAGACTGCATTTGAAGGCATAGCAGGTTTTCAAACTTCCACAGACTCTTTTCCAGGAATAGAGATTTATGCAAAAACAAAACACTGTTACAGGTCAGGCAGATGTCAGATTGCTTGGTGTGGGGGAGCACTGACTTTGATACTTCCATAAATGCAAGACACATTGATGCTGTCATTGGTATTGACAGCAATGAAACAGAACAAGCTCAGCAGTGCTAATGCCAGCACCAGAGCTGGTTACACAAACAAAACTTTATCAGTTGTCTATAAGGTCTGAAAATGCTCTTCACATTTAACAAAAAGACCTGCCTTGATGGGTAGTTCCCCCCCCCGCCTCCTTCCGTCAAAACAGCATGTGGTAAGCAAGTGACTGACATCCCAGTAATTCAACGAAGAGTCTTGCATTCCCACTGTGGGTCTGAATGACAACCTGATGCTGTTATTAAAGAAAAGGCTTGTCCTCAGCTTTCCCACTCTTTAAGCTTCCTAACAACTTGCATCTCTACCAAAAAGATACTGGCACTTCAAATAACCTTGAATGTCCACAGCAGTGCTTAGGGCTAAAAGAGGATTAGACACATATTTTCACACCATGGCTTGTCAATACCAAACCAGGGTTTCCCAATTAAACTAGACACTATATATGTACACACACAGGTGAGAGAGTTAGGACACACAGAAGATAATTGTACTATAATAAGCAAGAAGGATGGGATGGGTTTTGAGATGCCACATCCTCGAAAATGTTGTCAAATTGAACTCCATCAAAATCTTTGGATATGAATTATGGAACTTTGTAAGCCAAGTTCTCATGGACACTTAAGGAAACAAAATAGTTAAAAGTGCTTATTTATTTCTTTAAAATTAGTTTTAGGCCTTAGGTCTCCTTTGAGGGCGGAACCCTCTCAAGACATCATACAAGATAAAAACCATACAGAACAGATACAGTGCTGTAAAAATTCAATAAATACATAAAGCTGAATGACACATATGCATCAGATATGATTAGTTGACATCAAATACTAAGTAGAGCTGAGCAAAAATGACCTCCCCAAATTCTCCACATTATTTGTGGGCAGAAAAGTTGAGGGGCCATTTCACTTAATATTTTCTGTGGGAAAATGCAGTTCTCCAACAGTTGTGGGGGAGGGGGAGAGAACATTCTTTTCTAAGAAAATTTTGGTTCTAATACTGAATTAAACTATACTGTTAATTTATACCGGTGGATGAAAAGAAGCAGTCTAAAAGAAGAGGACTGGAAGGACTAGGGGCTGAACCCATTGCTTTCCTCAAAAATAATAAAAGGATCTTAATATTAAAACCGGATCTATAGTTGCATCCAAAATTCTCCACATTCATGGAAGGAGAAATTGGCACAGTCATTTTGATAAATATTGTCCAGGGAGGACTGAAACTCTCCAGCCATTCAGGAGGAGCTTTAAAAAGAAAAAGACACTGTCAGAAAATATTTTTCTGAGAAATTTCAGCTCAGTCCTTTGATGACCTACCTCCATCCACCGGTCAGATTGGCTACCAGCTGTCACTGCGTGTGACCAACTGTTGTTGTTGTTGTTCAGTCGTTCAGTCGTGTCCGACTCTTCGTGACCCCATGGACCATAGCACGCCAGGCCTTCCTGTCCTCCGCTTCCTCCCGGAGTGTGCTCAAGTCCATATTCATTGCATCGGTGATGCTATCTAGCCATCTCATCCTCTGCCGTCCCCTTCTCCTTTTGCCTTCAGTCTTTCCCAGCATCAGGGTCTTTTCCAGGGAGTTTTCTCTTCGCATTAGGTGGCCAAAATATTGGAGCTTCAGCTTCATTATCTGTCCTTCCAATGAGCACTCAGGGTTGATTTCCTTTAGGATGGACTGATTTGACCTCCTTGCAGTCCAGGGGACTCGTAAGAGTCTTCTCCAGCACCACAGTTCGAAAGCATCAATTCTTCGACGCTCAGCCTTCCTTATAGTCCAGCTCTCACAGCCATACATTACTACTGGGAAAACCATAGCTTTGATTAGACGGACCTTTGTCGGCAAGGTGATGTCTCTGCTTCTTACTATGCTGTCTAGGTTGGCCATAGCTTTCCTCCCAGGGAGCAAGCGTCTTTTAATTTCATGGCTACAGTCACCGTCTGCGGTGATCTTGGAGCCCAAGAAAGTAAAATCTGTCACTGCTTCCATTTCTTCCCCTTCTATATGCCAGGAAGTGATGGGGCCAGATGCCATGATCTTAGTTTTTTTAATGTTGAGTTTCAAACCAGCTTTTGCACTCTCCTCTTTCACCCTCAACAAGAGGCTCTTGAGATCCTCTTCGCTTTCTGCCATTAGGGTGGTATCGTCTGCATATCGGAGGTTGTTGATAATTCTCCCAGCAATCTTAATTCCGACCTCTGATTCATCCAACCCGGCATTTCTCATGATGTACTCTGCATATAAGTTAAATAAGCAGGGTGACAATATGCAGCCTTGTCGTACTCCTTTCCCAATTTTGAACCAATCGGTTGTTCCATGTCTGGTTCTTACTGTTGCTTCTTGACCCTCGTACAGGTTTCTCAGGAGACAGGTAAGGTGGTCTGGTACTCCCATCACTTTAAGAATTTGCCACAGTTTATTGTGATCCACACAATCAAAGCCTTTAGCGTAGTCAATGAAGCAGAAATAGACGTTTTTCTGGAATTCTCTTGCTTTCTCCATGATGCAGCGAATGTTTAGAGATTTGATCTCTAGTTCCTCTGCCTCTTCGAAACCCAGCTTGTACTTCCGGTAGTTCTCGGTTCGCATACTGCTGAAGCCTAGCTTGTAGGATTTTGAGCATCACCTTGCTGGCATGTGAAATGAGCGCAATTGTGCGGTAGTTTGAACACTCTTTGGCGTTGCCCTTCTTTGGAATTGGAATGTAAACTGACCTTTTCCAGTCTTGTGGCCACTGTTGAGTGTTCCAGATTTGTTGGCATATTGAATGCAGCACTTTAACAGCATCATCTTTTAGGATTTTAAATAACTCGGCTGGAATACTGTCATCTCCGCTAGCTTTGTTGTTACTAATGCTTCCTAAGGCCCACTTGACTTCACTCTCTAGGATGTCCGGCTCAAGTTCAGTGACCGCACTATCATGGCTATCAGGGACATTCAGATCTTTCCTGTATAGTTCTTCTGTGTATTCTTTCCACCTCTTCTTAATCTCATCTGCTTCTGTTAGGTCCCTGCCTTCTTTGTCCTTTATCATGCCCGTCTTTGCACAAAACGTTCCCTTGAGATCTCCGATTTTCTTGAAGAGATCTCTAGTCTTTCCCATTCTGTTGTTTTCCTCGATTTCTTTGCATTGTTCATTTAAGAAGGCCTTCTTGTCTCTCCTTGCTATTCTCTGGAACTCTGCATTCAGTTGGGTATATCTTCCCCTTTCTCCCTTGCTTTTCGCTTCCCTTCTTTCGTGAGCTACTTGTAAAGCCTCATCAGACAGCCACTTGGCTTTCTTGCATTTCTTTTTCTTTGGGATGGATTGAGTTGCTGCCTCCTGAACAATGTTACGGACCTCCGTCCATAGTTCCTCAGGCACTCTGTCTATCAGGTCTAATCCCTGAAATCTATTCCTCACCTCCACTGTATATTCATCAGGGATATGATTTAGGTCATACCTGAACGGTTTAGTGGTTTTCCCGACGTTCTTCAATTTAAGCCGAAATTTTGCAAGAAGCAGCTCATGATCTGAGCCACAGTCAGCTCCAGGTCTTGTTTTTACTGACTGACCAACTGTTGTACATACCAAAATTCTCTGTTCTACAACAATTAAAAGGTACAGGTCCCATATGCAAACCAAAAGGTCAGCTACAGTTTAAACCATCTCCTTTTGTCCTCTCCAAACCTAAATGACTTTTCACTTCTATTAAGCTAGTAAATAAGCCTTCTAGCCTGCACTTATCAAATACATTAATATTTAGGGGTTAGAAACGTAGGAAGGCATTTAGAAAGTGAGCCGATGAGAAATACATGTTTCCTTAAATGCTGAGCACATGCTAAAACCCCTTGGCTCAACCAGAACTGAAGTTCTCTATTGAAAACAGGATATTGTTGTCATTGTTTTGAATACTTGCAGCACTCAGCTACTATAAAACCAATTCTCCCTCTATAGTGGAGTGTTTTGAAGAGAAAGATCACTCCAATTGTTTCCAAAGCCACAAGTATGGCAACACAAAATTCATTTCTCAAATAAAATGTATTACGTGTAATTAAATAGTTTGCTTTGTCTTTGGCTGGACCCCAGATGCTCAGGATATTAATTTCCTATCACAAGTAGAATGTCCATAATTCTATAATTAGTTGTGGGATCTTATTTTTCCCTCAGATTGCTAATTAGGCAATTGTAGGCTGACAATTATTGAAAGTCTAAGGGGCAAAGAAGCTAGAAAATTAATATACTGTTGCTTGTATTGTCTTTTCAAACAGGGAGAGCAAAGGAGAAACAGCTTAAAACAAGATACAAACCATTAAAAAAAAAAGCAGTTATGGCTTCACATATTCTATCCCACGATTCTAGGATAGCAAGCATACCCCTCATGCCAGTGCGCAGAAGAGGGAAAGACAAACAGAAACTGTGGGTTTCTAGCATTGCTTTGGGGCATGCTATGCTTTTGAAAAATATATCTAATAGAAGGTGAGCAGAAAGTGAGATTCAGACTTAAAAAAAGAAAAGAAAGAAAAAAGCCGATGGTTGTACTCGCACATTATTTTGTAGGACAATCTAGTATCGCAGAAGAGTGAAGTACTACCCCACGGGGGACTTGTGCTTCATGTTAAGTAACAGTATGTATGCCAGACAGGAATGCCCACTTTGCATTGTGGAAATACTTGTAAACCAGCCCTTAGGTCCTGCATTTTGATGGCCAAAACAAAGTTTTTGTTTACAAACCCACAGTGAAATATCACTGGCATTGCCATACTTCAGGAGGCAAAGCATCATAGGCAGTTTCTTCATAACAGTTGGTGACTGTGCATGTTCGCTCAACAAGATATTCATACTGTGAATGTTGCAGTTATATTGTTACCGTTCCTTGATGTACAATTACATCCACATGCCATGGCATTGAGAGCTTTGTATTTTAACCAGCATGTACATAACCTGCTGTAAACAAGTCTATGGTTTATGACATAGCTTTGAAAGAAACAAATTGCCGTAAGCACTATAGCGAGCAACATCCTGAATGCTGCTAACTTAGGACATTTTGCAACAGGGGACAGAGAGCTACAAAGGATGTAGTAGGGTCCATTCCAAAAGACTAGTGTGATCATGAGGAGGGTGATAGTGGTGTATGACAGTGATTTCCCCATGCTCAAATCTCCATGCCTTAGTCTTCCCTTTCGTTCATCCTCTGTGCTTGAACTTTCTCCTCGTCCCTAAGGAGAGAGTTTAGGGAGGACGTTCAGGGCAAGATCACCAAATGTAACAGATTAACTAATCAGTTAATGTAAACTATTTATTCACTAGGTATCTGTTAGAATGTAGTCTAATCACAGGTATTGTTGTTGTTGTTCAGTCGTTCAGTCGTGTCCGACTCTTCGTGACCCCATGGACCATAGCACGCCAGGCATTCCTGTCCTGCGCTCTCTCCCGGAGCGTGCTCAAGTTCATATTCATTGCATCCGTGATGCTATCTAGCCATCTCCTCCTCTGCCGTCCCCTTCTCCTTTTGCCTTCAGTCTTTCCCAGCATCAGGGTCTTTTCAAGGGAGTTTTCTCTTCGCATTAGGTGGCCAAAATATTGGAGCTTCAGCTTCATTATCTGTCCTTCCAATGAGCACTCAGGGTTGATTTCCTTTAGGATGGACTGATTTGACCTCCTTGCAGTCCAGGGGACTCGTAAGAGTCTTCTCCAGCACCACAGTTCGAAAGCATCAATTCTTCGGCGCTCAGCCTTCCTTATAGTCCAGCTCTCACAGCCATACATTACTACTGGGAAAACCATAGCTTTGATTAGACGGACCTTTGTCGGCAAGGTGATGTCTCTGCTTCTTACTATGCTGTCTAGGTTGGCCATAGCTTTCCTCCCAAGGAGCAAGCGTCTTTTAATTTCATGGCTACAGTCACCGTCTGCGGTGATCTTGGAGCCCAAGAAAGTAAAATCTGTCACTGCTTCCATTTCTTCCCCTTCTATATGCCAGGAAGTGATGGGGCCAGATGCCATGATCTTAGTTTTTTTAATGTTGAGTTTCAAACCAGCTTTTGCACTCTCCTCTTTCACCCTCAACAAGAGGCTCTTGAGATCCTCTTCGCTTTCTGCCATTAGGGTGGTATCGTCTGCATATCGGAGGTTGTTGATAATTCTCCCAGCAATCTTAATTCCGACCTCTGATTCATCCAACCCGGCATTTCTCATGATGTACTCTGCATATAAGTTAAATAAGCAGGGTGACAATATGCAGCCTTGTCGTACTCCTTTCCCAATTTTGAACCAATCGGTTGTTCCATGTCTGGTTCTTACTGTTGCTTCTTGACCCTCGTACAGGTTTCTCAGGAGACAGGTAAGGTGGTCTGGTACTCCCATCACTTTAAGAATTTGCCACAGTTTGTTGTGATCCACACAATCAAAGGCTTTAGCGTAGTCAATGAAGCAGAAATAGACATTTTTCTGGAATTCTCTTGCTTTCTCCATGATGCAGCGAATGTTGGCGATTTGATCTCTAGTTCCTCTGCTTCTTCGAAACCCAGCTTGTACTTCCGGTAGTTCTCGGTTCGCATACTGCTGAAGCCTAGCTTGTAGGATTTTGAGCATCACCTTGCTGGCATGTGAAATGAGCGCAATTGTGCGGTAGTTTGAACACTCTTTGGCGTTGCCCTTCTTTGGAATTGGAATGTAAACTGACCTTTTCCAGTCTTGTGGCCACTGTTGAGTGTTCCAGATTTGTTGGCATATTGAATGCAGCACTTTAACAGCATCATCTTTTAGGATTTTAAATAACTCAGCTGGAATACTGTCATCTCCGCTAGCTTTGTTGTTATTAATGCTTCCTAAGGCCCACTTGACTTCACTCTCTAGGATGTCCGGCTCAAGTTCAGTGACTGCACTATCATGGCTATCAGGGACATTCAGATCTTTCCTGTATAGTTCTTCTGTGTATTCTTGCCACCTCTTCTTAATCTCATCTGCTTCTGTTAGGTCCCTGCCTTCTTTGTCCTTTATCATGCCCGTCTTTGCACAAAACGTTCCCTTGAGATCTCCGATTTTCTTGAAGAGATCTCTAGTCTTTCCCATTCTGTTGTTTTCCTCGATTTCTTTGTATTGTTCATTTAAGAAGGCCTTCTTGTCTCTCCTTGCTATTCTCTGGAACTCTGCATTCAGTTGGGTATATCTTCCCCTTTCTCCCTTGCTTTTCGCTTCCCTTCTTTCGTGAGCTACTTGTAAAGCCTCATCAGACAGCCACTTTGCTTTCTTGCATTTCTTTTTCTTTGGGATGGATTGAGTTGCTGCCTCCTGAACAATGTTACGGACCTCCGTCCATAGTTCCTCAGGCACTCTGTCTATCAGGTCTAATCCCTGAAATCTATTCCTCACCTCCACTGTATATTCATCAGGGATATGATTTAGGTCATACCTGAACGGTTTAGTGGTTTTCCCGACGTTCTTCAATTTAAGCCGAAATTTTGCAAGAAGCAGCTCATGATCTGAGCCACAGTCAGCTCCAGGTCTTGTTTTTACTGACTGTATGGAGCTTCTCCATCTTTGGCTGCAAAGGACATAATCAATCTGATTTCGATATTGACCATCTGGTGATGTCCATGTGTAGAGTCGCCTCTTGTGCTGTTGGAAAAGAGTGTTTGCTATGATCAGCATGTTCTCTTGGCAAAACTCTATTAGCTTTTGTCCTGCTTCATTTTGTACACCAAGGCCATGCCTGCCTGTTATCCCGGTGATTTCTTGACTTCCTACTTTAGCATTCCAATCCCCTATGATGAAGAGGACATCTTTTTTTGGTGTTAGTTCTAGAAGGTGTTGTAGGTCTTCATAGAACCGATCAACCTCAGCTTCTTCGGCCTCAGTGGTTGGGGCATAGACTTGAATTACTGTGATGTTGAATGGTTTGCCTTGGATTTGTACTGAGATCATTCTATCATTTTTGAGATTGTACCCCAGTACTGCTTTTCCCACCCTTTTGTTGACTATGAGTGCTACTCCATTTCTTCTAAGGGATTCTTTCCCACAATAGTAGATATGATGGTCACCTGAATTAAATTCGCCCATTCCTGTCCATTTTAGTTCGCTGATTCCCAAGATGTCGATGTTCAATCTTGCCATCTCATGTTTGACCACCTCCAGCTTACCTTGATTCATTGATCTGACATTCCAGGTTCCTAAACAATATTATTCTTTACAGCATCGGATTTTCTTTTCACCACCAGACACATCCACAGCTGAGTGTCCTTTCGGGTTTGGCCCAGCCGCTTCACTCTTTCTGGCGCTACTTGGAAATACCCTCTGCTCTTCCCCAGTAGTATATTGGACACCTTCCGACCTGAGGGGCTCATCTTCCGGTGTCATATCTTTTAGCCTTGTGATACGTTCCATGGGGTTTTCTTGGCAAGAATACTGGAGTGGGTTGCCATTTCCTTCTCCAGTGGACCACATTTTGTCAGAACTCTCTGCCATGACCTGTCCGTCTTGGGTGGCCCTGCACGGCATAGCTTATGGCTTCACTGAGTTACGCAAGCCCCTTCGCCACAACAAGGCAGTGATCCATGAAGGGGAATCACAGGTATAGTTGATAGCTAATTAAGTGATGTAAGCATGAGTTAGCAGAATGTATTGGAACCTATGGGAGAAATGCAGTATAAGAGGCCCCAAGGGCACTCATAATGACAAACCTCTCCATGGGTAAGGATTGCATCACGGCTGACCAGCTTAGTTACTGCAGTGGGGTTCCCAGTAACTGAAGAGACATAAGTTTGCTGTATCTGCCAGTTCCTTTCCATGCTTTGCTGTTAATATCTTGCCTCTCCCCCTAAATAAAATCTGGGAAAGGAACCCGCCTGGTGTGATTATTGCCTCGTTCAAATCCTAAAGAACATCTGCCTCTGGCAGAACAGCAGGTTGGGGGTATGCATGACAATTGAACTGAAGAGGGTGTGCAGAACACTGTGTACAAGATGTTGTATTACATCATACGCTAACAGAATTACCACTTTGGATTTGAGCATGCTTTTCTCATGCAACTCCCTTGTGTAAGGATGAAAATGGCCTTTTGTTAGGGGAGAATATTTTGCTTCAGTAGAAAGGCAACATTGGATGCAACCCAGGGTTCTTACTCCATAGGCATTTAGTGGAAAATGCAGGCATTGACCTGAAGAAGTGTTGGAATACTTCGAAGTATTGCTGGAATGGTTTTCTGAATAAAAACAGGCACAAGTCCATAAACAGCAACAACTTCTCGAGGAACGGTTCAGCAGACCCAGTAATAGGAACATGTGCTTACTGCAAAACAACAGTCACAGGCAGATCTTGTAAAGCAAATGTTTGGATCATTATGATTACCTCCTATGGCTGATGAGACCCTAGGGTCCCTGGGTATCAGGAACCATGCCATGACACTGGTAAAAATCTGGTCAGCACAATGAATCTGAGGCTTTACTCAATAGATCTGAATGATTGGCTTTGGCAGTGGGCTAACACAAGAGTCAGTGGCCTTTAATTATAATTCTGTGCCTGGCAGGGCCACTCTAGGAGGCCATTGACACTTTGCCAGTTAGAAGAAGCCAGCCAGGACCAGGAAGTTCAGTTGGCCATCTTTGAATGTTCCCAATTTAACTGACCAGATGTACAGAAGACATCTCTGTGAAGTATACATCGGTGGCACACCCTGGGGAAGAAAATAGCCAACTGCCTGTAATGGCTCAGGTCATGCATTCATTTGGCTGACTCGGTGGCAGAACTTTTTGTCACTGAATAGTACCTTGCAGTAGTGCCATGTGCTACTGTAACTGGGTACTGTGCCATTGCCCTGGCATCCTGGGGGCAGCAACACAAGCAAAGGAGGCATGTTGGACTGCTGATGATTCTTTCTACTCAGCTTCCCAGACCCACAGTGTCCCTCTGGAGGGTGAAGGATGTCAAGCATTTGGCACTCATGTACCTACACTCAGGCAGGGTAGCCTGGGTTCAAGTGGAGAGAGAGAGAGAAAATGCCCTTCCCAGAAAGGGTGAGGAAGAGAAACCTTACTTTCTCTCCTTCAGTAGAGCGTGAACCATTTACTTCCAGGTGGCTACCTGATAACAATTGATTTGCTACACCTGTAGCCAAGCAGGGTATATGAGATGTGACTGTCCAGTCATGGAGTGTGCATATGAAAGGGTATGGACACAGATAATTGGGCAAGATCCTTAGGTGGTTGAGGCCCAAATGGATGGAATGGTGGTAAAACCGCTGGTAGACTCAGGCTGTGGGCAAACTGTAGTTTGAGTCCAATATAGAAGCCTCTAGATTAAGTGCTATTAGTACAGAGTATACATGGGGTTGTTAAGCTCAAATGGGTAAAATTACAATGCAGGAGCAGACACATTTGTTACAAATAGATGTAGTGCCAGAGTTAGCCCAGAACATGATCTTGAGCTGGGACTGATCACCTTTTTTTTTTTTACAGTTAGCTAGGAGAAAAGTCCCTACAACAGTTTTGCTTATCAATCGTGAGAATGAGGGAGGCCATCTTGGGCTTGAATGTCTCAAAAGAACAGCTGGTAGAATTGCAACTAAATCATTCAGGCTTAGCTCCAGCTTCCTTACTGCCCAGCTAGAGGGCCTGGAGAAAGACCCACCTTCCAAAGGGCCTTTCTTTATAATGAAAGAGGACCTGCCTTATCGAGTGGCTGTGAGCACCCCTTGGGGGAAGAGACCACATAATTTGGTACTTCCAGGCGCCTTACAGCCAGGGGTTATTTGCCTGGCAAATAACATGCCCTCCTCTGGATGTTTACCTTTCAATAAAACATGAGACTGTTTATTACATCACTTCTACTGGCCTGGGGTGCATGAACAAACCCTTTGGTCTTGTGCCTCCTGTCCCAAGTGCTAGTGGGCAAAACAGAAAGGGGGGGAGACAGCCAGTCTCTTAATGCCTCTCCCCATTTTAGATATCCCTTTTGAAAGAATAGACATAGTGGGAGCTCTGGAGTCATCAACCGAAGGCCACACACATATTTTGGTCATTGTCAAGAATGACGGCCTGTTTCCCCCCTTGAGACCAGGCCTGGGCGTCACGTCCCAGGCACCCACCTGGAATGGTGTGTTATCTGCCAGCTCCTTGGCCCTATTGCTCAAGGCCATGCTCAGTCCCTGCTAATTGGGAAACAGATAACAGCTGAGTCTGGTGGGAAGATCCTACCTCTTCTGGATGAAGGTAGTCCCTTTGGGCTGGTGATTGCCTAAGGGTTGCTGGTACTGGGCCTTAAAAGTAGGTAGAGGGAGAGGTGTGGTGTCTCCCTTTGTCATGGTGGTGTGGGGCCTGCTGTTGGCTGGATGCTATCCTGGGAGGCCTGTACCTAGGTATGTGAAAGGATCAGCTATCTAGTTATTTTGCTGTTCTCTCCGTATGCTTTGGTTTTCCTTGCACGTTTTCAGCTGTGTAATCCTCTGTACAACCTACCACCTACTATTCTATTATCTGTGTTACCTCTAATTCTCCCCTTCCCTCTATTCCTTTCCCTATAATAAACAGTTATCCAACTCCAAGTTGGTGTGATCCTTTCTGTTCAACCTCAGTGCTAAATTCAGTGCCTCTTGACAGGAGAGGGAGGTTCCTGTGTGTATTTGGGGGCTTGAGGCCAGGTATGGCTTGTCCCACCTTGCAGGGATGTTGGGGTTAGCTCCAGTGCTCCTTCACAGTCTTCATAAATTATGCCACTAGGTATCTTAATACTTTCTACTCAGGAGTGCCACAGCTAGGACACAAGCCCTGCTAAAAGTGTTTGAGGGTAGGGTTTCCCAAAGAAATATTAACCAACCAAGGTATGAACTTTATGAGCAGTATTCTGCAACAGCTATTGTCCATGCTTAAAATCAAACTAGTGCAGACTTCAGTTTACAATACCCCAAAATGGCTAATGGAGAGGTTCAAAGAAACCCTGGAATACATGCTCAGGACATTCATTAACTGAACAGCTACAGCAATGGCATAAACTGTTAGCTCCAATGATATTTGCGGAATGGAAAGTTCCCCAAGCTTCCATGAATTTCCCCCCATTTGAGATACTATACAGGGAACAGTACACCCACAAGAAATGTTAAACCTAGAGCTGAGTGCAATTGGCCTCAAAATTCCCCACCCTATTTGTAGGCAGAGAAATTGGAAGGAAGGGGACAGTTCATGTAATTTTTCCAGGGAGAAGAGAAATTCTCTTTCATAGTGTGTTTGGGCCAGGGCTCGAGAGTAGCAGTAGCACTTGCTTCTTTCTTTTTTCCTTTAAAATAAAGGGACAGCATAAATAAGATGTAAAAATAAACCTATTTTGCAATTTTCTTCTTAAGAGCATGTGCCCTGATATAAAGGCCTGGATCCTGTGTCTTCTGGATTCTTGTCAGCTACAATAAAAAGACCTTTTTATTTTCGCTGAGGTATTGAAGCACAACTTTAATCTTGTTGACTGTTTTATGATTTTGCAGCCTTTGTTTGTATTTACATTTAATTATTTTATTCTCTTGAAAACCATATGTTTGAAAGATATATATAAAAAATACCTATAACAAAAGCAAACAAATCTAGGCATTTTTTTTTCAGGATTTTGAGTTGCTATTTATCTGCTGTTATTGTTAACTACTGTTTATTTTTATAAAATAAGTAAAATAAACTACTGTTTAAGTGTGGTTGATTTTGTGAAATGTAAAAAGACAGGATATAAATACAGTATTATTTGCACAGAAGTGGCTTGACAAAGGGCAAAGTAGTTAATTCTGATTTTTTTTAGGTTTCTTGCTCTTCCCTCTTTACATTCGTTGTTGTTCTTCCTTGAGTGGAAATACAGCCTTCTGTTGTTCTTCTACAACCACTCTCTTTTCATGGTGGTAACAGATTTAATTCTGTTTTGGGCTAGTGGCTACCACTGCTGGTGGCCAGAGGCCCAGCGGGCTCTCATTCCATTTTGGCTCTCTCCTGTTTCCTTTTGGGCATTTGTATTGATTTTATATAGGTTTGTGCATATCATGTAAATGTTTATTGAGATTGGTGGGTTATTTTAATAAATACACATTTTAATAAAATTATTTTTTGCAGAAAGATTGACAACTAGCGTAAAAGGTTGGCAACCAACGTACACTGGAAGAATATGCGTACCTCCATTTTATTACTGTTTACACCAAAAGGCCATTATTGTGAAGATTCATTCATTTCATATGGGAAGCTGGTGATTAACTCAGCAATAGTACATCTGTGATGAATATCTGGAGGTTACATCTTAAAGTATGGGAAACTAAGGAAAAGGGAGGGGAGTTCTTTCCTGAGCATATTGTACAGCATGTGCCTCAATATGTAATGTTTATTCTTGCACATGCAATGGGCCACAGAAACACAGTCACTGACTTCAGATTTACTTTTAGATCTGCCTTTGGGAGATATGGGCTGCAATGTCATACAAGTATTGAAGAGGGAAGGGGATGATGTGTCTCTCATACAAGGCTTGTGTTCTCCCATTCCTTTGTGTATGTAAATAGAAAGTTCATCATGAAATTATATTTCAAGCTCTGAGGAGTGGGCAAGAGAAAAAGCTTGTTCTATGGCAGTAGAGAAGTTTAACTGCCAGGAAAGACTTATCATTGATTCCGCCATCAGCATTTTACAGCCCAATTTTCACTGCAATGCTAGGTACTTGGAACTAAATTGCAGCTAGTGAAGTCAAGTGGGCATAGGATTACAGCATTTGTGTGCCCTCAGGAGGACAGAAATAGCCTAGCGGAAGAGGGGGGAAATAGGTGCCTATACTGTGTCACTCCAGTTCTGTGTGTGTGAGCAGGGGGTTTGATATGATTATATAGGCATGCAGAAGGGTGAGCATGTCAGCAGTGTAAATTTAAGAACCCTTACCCAGGCATTGCAGATCAGTAACAGTTCAGGGGACTAACACCCCCACAGTTCCTTGCAAATTAAATAAAATGACCTGCTAGAGATTCAAGGAGTGATCTCAGGCCAATCTACACTTACCGGCTTTTTCACTTCCAATGAGGTTTCACCACCCGTCTTTCACACTATGCTGCACCCGCCTCGAATTGGACCTGGAGTTTCCGGCTTCTGTGCTCCCGCTTTCAATACCCTGTTATCCCAGTATTTCCCCTTAATGTGCTCTGATTTTCCACCTTCGCTACCGTATATGGTCGTTGTCCCCTCCCATACATGCCTATATACGGCGGTGTTTGTATTTCCTGGCTGCCCAATCAGAGCCCTCCACTCTCCCAGGTCGTCTTCCGGCTATCAACCATGTCATCGACCGTGTCTCTTCCTGAGCAGTCAGCGCCTGGAGCAAACAGGTAACCCCCCTGTGCCCCTTCCTTTTTTTTTTTAAACGAGGAGAACATCTTTGAATCTTCGAAGAATCGAAGTTTGGGGCTTGGAGGTGTCGCTGTAGCCTCCCCGTCTGCCAGGATCGTATGGTAAGCGCTTAAACACCACTCCCCACCTTTTGTGTCCATGTTGCATTCTGCCCTGTATATTGGGGAGATGTTGGAGGGCATGTTGGGAGCGGGCCTGGAACCAGAAGGAGGGGGTCTCGTTCCGTCAACAACTATGTGCCCAAGGACACCGCAGCCAACATGAAACACACTTTTCACAGGGCTAGTCAGCCTGGAGCAGGAAGGAGAAGGGCCCTCCCAGGAACAGGATGCCTGCCCACCCCAGGGGGAACGGTGAGTTGGGGGCGCACCCAAGCATTTCCGTGCACTACCCGGTCACTGTGGGGGGTGGGTGAGGTGGTCACACTCCGCTGCTTTAGTGCCTCAAGCAGTTCCCACAGAGTGAACATGGGGCCCGCCCACTGTGGAGAACGGTACTACGTTGAAGCACCTCACTGCATGATGTCCCTAGACAGCTCGGGGACCTTGATGGGCTGCTCCCAAACTTCCTTAAATAACCAGTTCGGGTTGCTCTGGCGTCCCCGTCTGGGCGCCTCAGCCCGACCTCGAAGCCCCACCACACTGGGGATTCCAATTTTGGGGCAGATCTTGGAGGAGAAGCAGCTAGGGTGGCTTTCCAGAAAGTGGGTTTGGCTTTTGCTTGGCTGACATCCACCATGCTTTTCCAGGTGCGGAGGAGAGCGCATGTGCTCGGGGAAGCTGGAGTGCCCCAGAGGAGCTGGAGGACACAGGTAGGCAAGGGGATGAGCGTACTCCTGCGTGTTGGTTCCCCGTGAAGGAGATCACAAAGCATGCGTGCAACGTGTCCGCTACCTGGGGCTCCTCAGACTGCCCCTCCATGGCAACGCTCCCCGTGACGGACAAGCCGGTTTGCCCATAGGCCTGAGCCCGGGCAAAGTTCTACCGCTGGTGGTCACAAATCAGCATCAGCCAGCCCTCCACATCCTGACCTCCAAGACATGCCCTCATAGACAACACTGGGGGCCGATTGTGGTGTTCCTTCACCTCCAGGTAGGGAGGGTAGCTAGCAGAAACCATAATAGTTGGAAGGATAGATACCTGCCCGGGGTCCAAAGCAGAGGGAATCTTCCCCCCCCCCACCCTCAGTCTCTGCCCAGAAATTCACCCACTGCACTGCCCGTGACACCTCTAACGGGCCCGGGCTTTACCTGGGGCAGGGATGGCCGATAGCAGGGGACAAACGTGGGTTGGGCGAGAAGCGTTTCACACGCAATTCCTGTGCGCAGCTATTGTTTTATACAGCGCCCAGAGGCTGTACTGAGCTCCATGCTTAAACCCTTTCTAATCTCTCTAACAGAGAATCTAGTAACCAACAGGCAGGCCACATTATCCCCTGCTACGTGCCTGTCACAGATCAGAAACAGAAAGAGCTGTACAGCAGCCAATGACATTGCTGAACACATCATGCTGCTGAGGAGAATGATTGTGTCCTCGCAGTCATGGAAGGAGATACAGAGGTGTTTAGGGAATATGTGAGAAGATCCGCTCTGGACGAGGAGGCAGCAAGCGGGGATAGGAGGGCACTGATCGCCTCCATAGATGCCCATGCAGTCATTCTCCGGGCCATGCTAGATAAAATGCCTGATCACTGCCCAGGGCAGGACAGTTTGCCCCTGGGGGAGGAAGGAGTGCAGCGTAGACATACCCAGAACATCCTGGATCAGCCCCATGCTTACATACCCAGGGCAGCCCGACTCCCAAGAATGTGACCCAGGGGTGGCCACCATGGGAAGCTCCTTCCGGCAGCGTGCAGAAGTTCTTTCCCCTGAAACATCCACACCAAGGCATGTTGTGGGGGCTCGGATAAGGCCAGCGCGGCTGCACAAGCGTCCCTGACAATTCTCCCCATGAGACACTTCCTGGGAAAGTTCCCTGCTTCCCCTCTCTATTCAGGGCACCCTCCAATTTTCGGATGTGATCGCCCCAGGTGGTGAGCCGTGCTACTGTCTCCCAACGTTGTTTGCCCCAGTCCATGTTCCGCCCCCATGTTGTGATTGGGGGTTTTTTTGCAGTTCAGGGGAATGCCGGGACAGAACCTGTCTGGAGCTGGCTCGAATTGCATCTTGGATGGCGGGATAGGCTGTGCGCCGGAGAGAGGCCCCAGCGAGTGTCAACTGCCCAAAGACAAGTCCCCCACAATGCTGTGCAGGACCCGGTTCAGGTATCTCCCCAGTGTGTTCCCCGTCATCCCAATAGTAACGTTATCTAGAAAGAAAACTCGCTTCTCCCACAGTTTGTGTGATGTGATGAAAGCAGCAGGGCACCACAACGGCGGGTTTATGAAAAAACATATTTAAGTGCTGGTGTGATTAACAACTGCAATTTGCAGAATGGGTCCTCCCCCAGCCCCCAGTGCAACCAACCCAACCCTAACGCTGACCACCACCCCTTCACCAAGCCTCCTCCCAACACGTTTTCTTGGCATCCTGCACTTCCCTCTCCAGGTGGGCCAGCCGCTTCTCCATCTTGCCCACTGAAAAGAAAGGGAGAACTCCCGATCAGGGCCTCCGCATAGAACAATCAGCGTACTGGCCAACCACGGAAGCCCCCAGTCTGAGACACTCACTGGTCTTCTTCATGGAGCCCTCCAGGATGATGACGGCTCCAAGGACGGTGGTGGTTGTCCCTGCAGATGCCCCACTGGGCCCCACGACAGCAGCCCCCACAGAGCTGGAGGCATGCTGCCCCACCGTGCCTGGTGCAGCCGCACCTGTGGTGGCGGAATGGAAACTGGAATTAGTGCGACTCCAGTGATTGGCCGCCCGCGGAGAGTGTGATACAATGCCAGTGGGTGGTTCCTGGCGTACTTTGGCGTGTGAGCAGAGCTGGGAGACAGCGTAGGGATGCCCACAGGACGGTGGGCTCGCCCTGCGGCGGGTCAGGGACCTGTTCACCTTTTCCACTCCTTCCCTTGGTGTGCGGCAAAGGGGTGTTCCCGGACAGCTGGGTATTCCCCCACCTGAATTCTACTGTCCATGGGGCATCAGAGGCTGGGGCCTGCTCCAGGATCAGTGTCCTCAGGACAAGGCCATGCCGGGAAGAGATTCCTTGATGCTCTTGTCAGGCTTACCAGAGGGCCTCCTCATGGCCAAGACCTGCCCTGCGGTGGCTGCTGCAGGGGCAGGTTGGCTCCCAGGGCCATGTCTGCCTCCGCCATCTGAGGAGGAGTGCCCTGCCCCCCCCCCCGGAGCAGCTGAGGGCGTTGCTTGCCATCCGGCCAACACTCTCTGCAGTGCTGTAAGAAAGAGGTTTGCAGTAAGGACCACAGCAGGCCCAAGGGGTGGGTGAGGTGCCTTCTCTGACTTCACGCACAGGCCTGGTGGCATTTCCACCTGTGGTGCAACAATCCAGCCACAATTTGCACCACAGGCGCACACAGCAAAACGTGCACACCTGTAATGGCTGTGGCAGTCCGCCACACTCTCGTGAGCGTGCACTTTCTTTAGCTTGAGCCACCCAAGCTGCCTGGCAATATGGCACAGAGGCGTGGAGTGCTCTGCTCCTGTCAAGAGTGGCCCTTGAGAGGGGCAATCCCGGGTATCGTTTTGGCATCCCCAGGCCACGCTGCATCGCCATACACACACACAAACACACACACACACACACACCCAGGAGGACGGCAATCACCATGAATGGGGGAGCACCTGTCAAAATCCCGGCCGACCAGACTCCCTCCACGCACCCCCCATGGACATGAACCTCGCCTATACCCATACTGCAGTAAATGAAGCTTCGATTCTTCGAAGATGTGAAGCCAAACTCCAAACCGGTGCATTAGAAGGAGCTTCGATTCTTCGAAGATACAAAGAATCGAAGATGTTTCCTTGCCCCCAAAAGCCGAGCACCCCCCCACCCCAGAGCTGCACTCACCGCATCCACATTGCTCAGGGTCACCATTCTCTGCAGTAGAGTGTGCGCCAGAGCAAGGCAGACCTCCACAAAGATTCCTGCGATCGTGGATTTCCCCACCCCAAAGTGCTCCGCCGCACTCTTGTAGAGGGAATGATTGGCAAGCTTCCAAATGGTGATGGCCACCCTCTTCTCCACCGGGATCGCTCTGAGCATTTGTGTCGAGTGTCTGGCCAATAACGGGGCCACCTTGCCGACGACCTGAAAGAAGGTGTGACGAAGCATCCTGAAGTGCTCGATCAGCACTCATTGTTCCAGACCTGCAGACCAAGCCTCTCCCACCAGTCCTGGATGCTTGGGTGCACCTAGTACCTCCGGAAAACCCTCGGCATGGGGAGAAGAGGCATGGGGAGAAGAGCCATGTTGTGAGCCATGGTTAACATGTTTTGAAACATCTGTGAGCACAAGTTCAGACAGTGATGGCTGTACCATCGCAGTACCCGGAGCCGAGACCTCCTCCGCTGGGATGACAGCCGCTCCAGAGCAATCAGTGCCTTGAGAGTACATATCAGGGCACTGGCGGAGAGAAAGAGCAGCCCGTAAAACATTGTCAGTTCTTGAACCATGGCTCCCGCCAGGATTCAGATCCAAAAATAATATGCAATGTATCCAGAAAGAGATGCAGGGGGATCAATGGGGCGAGTTGACACAGGCGCGGTGAGGTTTCCAGCGACTGGCTGCGGAAGGACACAGGAGGGGAGGGAGGGGAGGCGGGTTATCGGTGGAGGCGGGTGGAGTTGCCGGTCCTCCAATCAGGGCTACCCGGCTTTGGAGCTGAGGAACCGTGAGGCGCCAGAGTGTGAACCGTGCCCCCGCGTTCGAGGAGGGAGTGGACCAGGGAAAATGGGTGAGTGAGGATAATCACGTAATAATGCGAGTGCGTATAACCCAACATGGCCCCAACTTCACTGCGGTGGTGGGCGCAGTGTAGATCAGCCTCTCCACTGGCATGTATATTTCTTCATACTAGTGTGTATAGGCACGGGGAGTCGAAGTAAAAGAAATGAGAATTATTATGTGAGTGTGGGATGAGAACGCTGCATCAGAAATTATCGGGTTCTCAACTAATGTCAAGAGCAGCTCAAAGAGCTCTGAGGAGATGAATGTTCAACTTCTGCACCCCATTTCTGTGGCCAGCCAGTAGTCATCAATGCTTGGCTAGCAATCTGGCAACACTGAACGGTTTGGATTAGCGGCTGGGGATTCTCCGAGGAGGTGGGAGAAGAGGGAAACTGTAAACACCATGGTATATCTGTACATCTGGAGCATAAAGAACATGGTTTGGAGTGTTAAAACTCTGTATTTCGTAGAAGTCATAGCTTGACACTCCACTTGAACCTCAGTTTACATTCACATCATGTATTTTGCGGCCTGAAAAAAGTCTGATTCAGCCTCTTCAGATACTATTTTTCTGTGCAACGCTGGTTGTGCGTGTAATGGTATGCACTGACGCAAACAAGAAGATGACATTGTAGTGGGCTGCCAGGGCTCACCGGCATGGCAGTGGCCTATTCAAGCTGGGCACAAGTGCTGGTACTCACTGCTGACAACAGATGTGCGTGCCATATACTTACCAGCTCACCTGACATTGAGCGGGATGTGGCTGGGGAGCAATACAGGGCCACTGCAGTGCCGTACAGAGGATGCTGAGGAGGGAGAAGGAGTGAGTGGGGAAAGCATAGGCTCCAGCAGCAGCAAAAGTCCCAATCCTTGGCAGCAGCACAAGGGGCCAGGAAGAGGGAGGAAAGCTGGAGCAGCAAAGAGGAAGAGGCAAATGGACAGGGGGAAGCACATCAGGGAAGTACCCTTGGGGGCTGGGGGCTGACAGTAGCAGCCCTCCGGATCTGGAAGAAGGTCTGCTTATATTAGGGAGCATGAGGCCAACTGCAGCTAGGGAATGGGAACCTATGGAAACAGAGCAGGACTTCAGCTCCATCAACATATCCTTCCTATAAGACCTCCTACCCAAAGGAGCTGACATTCCACACAACACCTGCTGGAGTAACTCGCCCACACCCACTTCTGCCACCTTGGAAATATAGAGAGGTCATGAGAAGTACAGCAAGGGTGAGTGGGAAGCATGAACAGGAGCCCATAGAAAAAGAGCTGTGCTTGACTCCTTGGGACATTGCCCTCCTCGCCTGCCTCTTCGGGTGTGGAAACCTGTAGAAACTCCCTGCTCTGGCTTACTTGTTTTTGACTCTAACCACTAAGCCACCCAATGAGGTAACTGGAGAGCCAAATAAAGACAGTTTCAAAGACTTTGCTGTGTGGTGTCTTCTCTGCAGGTCAAGGTATGGATGATGGGGATTTGATGTACCCCTTTCCAGTCAGGCGATGACAGTGGTGAAGAATGTGGGCAATGGCCTGGGATGGCAGGGGGTGGGGTTCAACCCACCCTCCACTGATGCATTGTTGTCATTTATTATGGCTTGCAGAATGGCAGCACGCCCAGGCACAAGAACAATGAAGACTCCTGCAGCAGCAGGCAACTCATACGCAATTGGCAGAACTGTTCACAGTCCAACCACAGAATCTAAGTATTTTGCTTCAGTAGACATTAGGGGTGTTACAGTCCCCTCAAGTCTTGGTAGAGTCAGATGCCATGCAGATACCAGGAGAAGATTGGTTGCCCTTCAAAAAAAGGGACATCGGGATGACCCAGAAACCATCTTCAATACCTTTGCATGCGTAGGTATCTGCATGCTGGCCAGGAAGCCAATGGGCTCTTAACTGCTTGCTTGAATGGTTTTGCAAGAGAGGCTGTGGACTCATTAACAGCCAAAGAAGCAGGACAGTATGCAGTGGTGAAATCGGCCATATTGGGAAATTACACTTAACTGAAGAAACTCATTGCAGGTGTTTTAAGTGAAGTGAGATATGGCCTGGGGGAGCTATTGGATGAGGCATTACTTGTCCAATGTATCAGTGGGAATGTATTATTCTATGGCATCCACCGGGCCAAGAATAGATTTAAGGGATTAGACCTGATAGACAGAGTGCCTGAGGAACTATGGACGGAGGTCCGTAACATTGTTCAGGAGGCAGCAACAAAATCCATCCCAAAGAAAAAGAAATGCAAGAAAGCCAAGTGGCTGTCTGATGTGGCTTTACAAGTAGCTGAGGAAAGAAGGGAAGCGAAAAGCAAGGGAGGAAGGGGAATATATATCCAACTGAATGCAGAGTTCCAGAGAATAGCAAGGAGAGACAAGAAGGCCTTCTTCAATGAACAATGCAAAGAAATCGAGGAAAACAACAGAATGGGAAAGACTAGAGATCTCTTCAAGAAAATCGGAGATCTCAAGGGAACGTTTTGTGCAAAGACGGGCATGATAAAGGACACAGAAGGCAGGGACCTAACAGAAGCAGATGAGATTAAGAAGAGGTGGAAAGAATACACAGAAGAACTATACAGGAAAGATCTGAATGTCCCTGACAGCCATGATAGTGCGCTCACTGAACTTGAGCCGGACATCCTAGAGAGTGAAGTCAAGTGGGCCTTAGGAAGCATTAGTAACAACAAAGCTAGCAGAGATGACAGTATTCCAGCTGAGCTATTTAAAATCCTAAAAGATGATGCTGTTGAAGTGCTGCACTTAATATGCCAACAAATTTGGAACACTCAGCAGTGGCCACAAGACTGGAAAAGGTCAGTTTACATTCCAATTCCAAAGAAGGGCAACACCAAAGAGTGTTCAAAATACCACACAATTGTGCTCATTTCACATGCCAGCAAGGTTATGCTCAAAATCCTACAAGCTAGGCTTCAGTATGTGAACTGAGAACTACCGGAAGTACAAGCTGGGTTTAGAAGAGGCAGAGGAACTAGAGATCAAATCGCTGACATTCGATGGATCATGGAGAAAGCAAGAGAATTCCAGAAAAACGTCTATTTCTGCTTCATTGACTACGCTAAAGCCTTTGATTGTGTGGATCACAACAAACTGTGGCAAATGCTTAAAGAGATGGGAGTACCAGACCACCTTACCTGTCTTCTGAGAAACCTGTATGGGGGTCAAGAAGCATCAGTAAGAACCAGACATGGAACAACCGATTGGTTCAAAATTGGGAAAGGAGTACAACAAGGCTGCATATTGTCACCCTGCTTATTTAACTTATATGCAGAGTACATCATGAGAAACGCTGGGATGGATGAATCACGGGTTGGATGAATCACAGGTCGGAATTAAGATTGCCGGGAGAATTATCAACAACCTCAGATACGCAGACGATACCACCCTAATGGCAGAAAGTGAAGTGGATCTAAAGAGCCTCTTGTTGAGGGTGAAAGTGGAGAGTGCAAAAGCTGGTTTGAAACTCAACATTAAAAAAACTAAGATCATGGCATCTGGCCCCATCACTTCCTGGCATATAGAAGGGGAAGAAATGGAAGCAGTGACAGATTTTATTTTCTTGGGCTCCAAGATCACCGCAGACAGTGACTGTAGCCATGAAATTAAAAGACGCTTGCTCCTTGGGAGGAAAGCTATGGCAAAGCTAGACAGCATAGTAAGAAGCAGAGGCATCACCTTGCCAACAAAGATCCGTATAATCAAAGCTAAGGTTTTCCCAGTAGTAACATATGGCTGTGAGAGCTGGACTATAAGGAAGGCTACGTGCTGAAGAATTGATGCTTTCGAACTGTGGTGCTGGAGAAGACTCTTACGAGTCCCCTGGACTGCTAGGAGGTCAAATCAGTCAATCCTAAAGGAAATCAACCCTGGCTGCTCATTGGAAGGACAGATACTGAAGCTGAAGCTCAATATTTTGGCCACCTAATGCGAAGAGGAAACTCCCTGGAAAAGACCCTCATGCTGGGAAAGATTGAAAGCAAAAGGAGAAGGGGACGGCAGAGGATGAGATGGCTAGATAGCATCACCGATGCAATGAATATGGGCCTGAGCACACTCCGGGAGAGAGCGGAGGACAGGAAGACCCATGGAGTCACGAAGAGTTGGACACGACTTAACGACTGAACAACAACAACAACAACAGGCATGTCATTTGAGCAGATGTAGAACCAGGGTTGGCTCAGTCCTTTGTAGTAGGGAGAAATTGCCTCAATTTTCCGAAACTGGTAGAGCAATTGACTGAAGCCTCTGCTCTGGTGGAGGGGGTGAGGGGGATCAGAAGGTCAGCCATTCTCCCAGCAAGCATTACCAGAGCTCAGTTAGTGGCCTACCAGCAAAATGATGCCTCCCTTGCTCCAACTTAACTCGCGTTCAAAGACCTGGGTCATCCACTAACCCTCAGGCTCAGGGACTCCATTTTGAATTAGAGAGAGATTTGTTAAACTGGATAGTACCCACTAACTCCCAGTCCTTATAGCAAAGACAAGTGGCAATTTCTACAGAGTTACGACAGGAGATTCTGTGGGTAGCCTATGAGATGCCAGGCTTGGGGAATTTGGCTTTGGAGAAGCCCTTGGGAGAGCCTGCTTCAGAGATTCTACTAACCCAATGTATACAAACAAACCCATTGCTACTGGACCTCGGGCTCAGACTGCCAAAAAGCACAGATAAAAGGGCGGGGGGGGGGGCTATAGGATCTTTAATACCAATGTCTATAATAGCCTTTTTGAAAGAATTGCTGCTTAGTGTAGTGGGATACATTCCGGAAGATTACTGTGATCCCGAGGAGGGCGCAGTGGTGTATAACAGTGGTTCCCCCTGGCTGAATCGTCATGCCTGAATCTCCTTTCTGTGAGGCCCCTGTGCCTGAACATTCTCATGAGAGAATTTAGGGAGGATGTTCTGGGCAGGGTAGCCAGATGGATCAGAGATACCAGTTGTGGAATGTGATAGCAAATAACTCATCAATAATGTATGTAACCTTGACGATATGCATGTACTAGATAGTTTGCCAATTCCCAGATGTGGATGATGATTAGTCATGTAGCCATGAGTTAGACAGTACGGAAAGCTCCAGAGAGCTCCTAACGATGAACCTCTCCATGGGCAAGGATCGCAACGTGTGCCATGGTTCACCAGCACTGGAGCACACCTATTACTGTAGTGGGGTTCCTGGTAATGGAAGGAGTTGAAGCACCCTGTATCTGCCTATTCATTTCCATGTTCTTCCCTGCCACTTCTCCCTCTGAATAAAATCTAGGAAAGGAACGAACTTGGTGTGTTTATTGCTTGTTCGAATCTTAAAGAACATCTGCTGGCAGAACAATTGGCAGGGCTGAAGGAGAGACTGCCACTGTGGAAGAGGGCAGACAGTGAGGTGAGCCAGTGCCACAACCCCGGGGGGGGGGGGTGCAATGTGGAAGCATCTGTGGCTCAGATGAGGAACTGGGTGACTCCCTGATGGTACTAGATGCTGAGTGGAGGTCTGGGGAACAACCAGGAGTGCTGCATGCCTGCTGGGACTTTCCAAAGTGGAGCAGAAGGCAGTGCAGGGTCTGGGGTGGATCCTGTTAACTGCACTCCACGTAGGTTGGGAGAATTTGAAAGCAGCTCAGAAAGTACTGCAGAAGAAGAAGGATGAGGCAAGTGCTCTGAATCAATAGAAAGTGCTGCTAAAGGGTGCACTGGTGTGAGTACAGGAGTGGGGTGAGGCTGCTATAACACCGAAGCAGAGGCCATATGCCTTGTTGAATTACCAATGGGTACACAGAGTGTGGAAGGCCGCCGCCCTAAATGTCTCTCAGAAGATGGCTTTAACTCGCATGGGGAAGGGGGGGCTGAAAGTGGAGAGAGGAATCGGATGGAAAATCCAATTTATGGGACGCTGCCCCTCCGGGCATCAACCGACAGTGCCGGAGCCAACCTCACGATGCCTGAGGGGGTAGTAATTGTAAAGAACCAGTGTGCCTCCATTTTATATTTTGCCTTGGGAGGTTGGGCAAGGAATTAGAGCCTTTCATGTTGCTTCTTAGTTTTAGGAATTTATTGTTTTATGACTTAGAGCAGGAGATTGCTGGTCAGTAAGGGGCCCTGTGTTTGAGAGATACTGGCACTATGAACTTGTGACACTTAAGGGGAGGGTGGCCTGATTTATCTCATGGATGTTGGTTTTCAGCTGGAGCCCTTACCTGCAGACTTAAGGCCATAAGCTACTCCCACCTACAAGAGAGTGCAGAGTGGCTCCAGCGGGCAAAGTGTGAATCATGCCATCCCTTCTTCCAAAGGGAGTGGGGAAGAGTGGCCAAGCAGCATATGGTAGAAAGCTAGAATGGCCCAATGGCCTTTGTTCTCCATCCGCTTCAGAGGTGGTGTGCAAGTTGGCGTGGCTTATGATAGAAGGGACCCTTATGATTCAGTGAGTAGCATAGGCCAGTTAGTAGTTATCTTAGCATAGTATGCTACTAGTAGTATAGGCCAGTTAGTAGTTATGTTAGTAGTTAGAAGGGACCCTTACGATTCAGTAAGCAGCATAGGCCAGTTAGTAGTTTTCTTGTTTTAGCTGTATTGGGTTTCCAATCATTGGTTTGTCTTTCTGAATGCTTATAACTTTTTTTCTGTTCATTCTTCCCTATTCCCCTTTTCCCAACTTGTAAATAAACTAGTATCTACCTCAAATTCTTTGTGCTGCTATTTTTTCCCCTTGGGTCAGCACTGAATCCAGTGTGGTATCTGGCTGGTGTTACCAGGCTGTTTAGCTGGACTTGGCTTAAGTTGTATTAGAAGATCCCAGAAAGCACTGGGAGGTTCCTCAGAGTCTCAGGTATGGAGGTCTGAGGAGGTGGTGGCAGCGAGTAAATCGCGGCTGGTAGAGTCATGTTGTCCCTGCCTTCCTTTACATGGTGGCAGTGGTGGGATCTGACACCGACCCAGGTGGAAAAATCCCGTAAGGGGATTGGGAGGGGGTGAAATTGAGATTGTCTCACTTAGAAACCCAATATGGGGTTGGTTGTTTTGGACAGCTATGGCAGTATGCAGGGCTGAGTAGAGGCCATGCCAAAGCAAGAACTGAGAATACCAGTCCAGAAGACGGAGTGGGGAGCCATGGGCAGAGCTGCCCTTACTTCCATTGAATGGGAAATGGAGGCAATGTTGAGCCCCGAGGAAATAAAGAAAGAAGACTTCCTAGGGCTAGGCAAAGAGCCTGGAGTAACATCTGGTTCCTCACAGGGAGGAAAGAGCAGCGGAGCCAGGCTGTGTGAAAGAAAGAAGTGACTAGTGAGCTTGTCAGTGCTTGATTCAGGTGGCGGGAGTGAACAGGGCATTTGCTGTTGCGCCTCCCTCCCTTGAGCAGGTGGGGGGGTCTTTGGGAGGGGAGTGATGATGACTCCTCAAGAAGCCTGACTTCTTCTGAGGCTTCCTGCATTGAGCAGGGGGTTGGACTCGATGGTCTTGTAGGCCCCTGCCATCCCTATGATTCTATAAGGCGGAATTTGGTTTCCCTGAGCTTAAGGACTCCTCTTCCCCTGAGAATGATCCAGAGGCAGTGTCTCAGGAGGGTGTCAGCAGTGCAGCCGAAGAGGAGGCAGGCCCCTCTGGAACGTCTGGTGGGGGCCTCCCTCCTCCTTCACAGGACAATTCAGATTCCGAGCCAGAGATGGTGCCTTCACCCAGCCCTCGTGAATGACAATGTATGAAGTGTAGAGAAGAGTCCTAGCCTCTTAGGAGAAGCATCAGGCTGCCATCAAGGAATTGGGCTCTGTGAGGCCTTCTTTATATAGCCAGCTTTGCCAGGAAGCTCCCTAATGAGTTGCAGCTGGGAGTTGGGTGTGTCCAGGCTGGGGCCTAGATAAAAGGCCACAAGGCAGGTTGAGCAGGCATTGGCAACAATGTCCATATTAGCTCCTGATATCTGTGCATGCTCTGTGATCATGAATCCCTGGCTTGAATCGGAGTTTGCATGATTTCAGACCCATCCTGACTTTACTTCTCCTTCACCTATATCTGGATTTTGGACTGTTTGATGAGCTCCTTTTGGTTTTGCATCTTATTGTCTGTGACTGCAAGCAACCTAGAAGCTGTTATCTTAATACATACTCTGCTGGCAGGACTCCCAGTTAGCGCAACCTGCTTGTTTGGAAAACATACACTGAGTCAGGGCACTGGCGACAGCCCCAGCTGGTATAAGGGAAACACCCATCAGTGGGAGCAGGAGCTGCAGCATCTGTGCGATCAGCAGATGTGCCTTATAGAATGGCAGCTAGAACTCTTGTGTACTCAAGGAGTGGAACGGGGGTGTGTGTGTGTGCGCTGAACCTACCCCCATCAAGTCAATCAAAGGCAGTTCCCAGTTTACTGAGAGGATGGGGCTGCCTTCTTTCTGCTGTTTGAGGCTATCTGTGAAGACTACAGTATTGAGGGAAGACAGAGAATGATCATATTACATTCCCAGGTGACCGGGGTCCTGGCTGAACTTATGGGGCAGCTCCCTTGAGAGGAGCGTTATGATTACCACCACTTTAAAGAACTTGCACACCAGCAGTTTGCCCTCTCTGTGGGACACTGCTGGCAAAAGTTTAGAGTCATCCAGGTGGGCGTGACTGAGACATAATGTTGCCTTGGCAATGGCAACATGTCAGACTGCTGCTTTCGACGCCTGGGCAGAATTGGCCGGAGCGTTTAGGCGAGAAGTGATCTGTGAGCAGTTGCCAAATTTCTCAGGGTAATATTTGGACGTGTGGATGTGTGACTATGCACCGAAAAGTATCACTGAGGCACAGCTGCTGGCTGATATGCTGGGTTTTTTCAAAAAGCGAGACCTGGCTGGCCAGGCAGTGGCGAAGCACCCTGTGGAAACCACGGGAAAAGGGGCAGAGAAACCGGCAGAGAGTAAGTGCCCTAGCGGCTTGCCCCCACCGGCTGGAGGAGGAGCTCCTGGCAGCAGCATGGGTGCCCACAGAGGACCCCGGCAACATCCACTCCTCAGACCGGAGGCTGCTTCTATTGCAGGGAAGTGGGGCACATAAAAAGGAATTGCCTGAAGCTGCCTCAGAACAAGCAGGGGCGGCTGCCCCAGGTGTCAGCGCTATCTCCAAAGTAGCCACTGCAATCGCGCCCCAGGTAGAAGAGCCCGCCGACGGGAGTGTCAGCAGCAAGGGAGAAGAGGCTGACCTGGAGTGGGAGTATCAGGGTGGCGCTCCAACTGACTTTGTCCGCAGCTCGGCTGTAGATGGCACCTTTTAGGCCTCCTTTTAAGCATGCCTCCTTTTAAGGAGGCGAAACCCACAGACGCATCTGTGGGGCTCCTGTCGCCTCTTCAGTTCTGGTGGAGCCAGAAGAAATTGCGTGAGTCTGTCACAGTAAACAGGCAGCACATATGGGGATTTAGAGATCAGGCGCAGATGGGTTGTCATTAAGTCAACAGTTGGTCCACCCTGAGCAAGTTTTAGAGGGGCAGACGTTCACAGTTACTCCCTGTGGCCCCCTCACCATCGAGGCCCCCTTAGTGAAGGTAGAGGCGGCTTATAAGGGGTGGAGTGGAATGGCGGTAGTGATATTACAACAGGGTGCCCCTTGGCGGATGCTTATTGGCAATGATCTAGGGTTTGAGTCCGCCCAGATTCATGTTTATGTTTATACAAAAGGCCAAGCACAGGCCCAGAAGGATCGCCTTGCATATTAGCGCCTCCTCTAGAGGGGGTAGGCCCCGTTCCCTAGGCCACCTCAGCCCATTAGTGCCCTGAGGAAAGGAGCAAGGGGAGAGGAGGAGCAAGTGGCTAAAGGGCTTACACCTCAGCTGGAGGTGTCTCCTGGTTTTCAGGAGGTGCAGGGAGAAGACCCAGTCCTCCAGCTCAGTCGGCAAGAGGCTGAGGAGGCAGCCCAAGGAAACCTTCCCCAGTCTCCTGCCCAATTCATTTGGAAGCAAGGCCTGTTGTATCGGGAATTTGCCCCAAAGCTGGGCCCGGGACCCTGCGTCAGCAGCTGGTGGTCCCTGAGGCCTACCAGACTATGATGTTAACAGCTGGGCATGGGACTGGGGGCGGGGGGAGAGGCTTGGGCATTCAACGAGTTAGCAGAGGGTTCTACTGCCCTCTAGTGGGCACCGGAGTGAACGACTTCTGTAATTTCTGTGAAGCTTGCCAAAGAGTTGGGTTCCCTGAATATCATCCAAAAGCACCCCTCCAATCGCTGCCAGTGGTAGAAGTTCCATTTGAGAAGATGGGAATAGACATTATGGGACCTTTTTCACCTCCTACTAAGGCCGGCAAGAAGACCGGCCTGTTGCTTTGATCATGTTACTCCACTTCTGAAATCCCTTCATTGGCTTCCTATTCATTCTAGGATTCAGTATAAGCTGCTTCTTCTGACTTTTAAAGCCTGTCATGGTCTAGCTCCCCCTTATCCTTCAGCCCTTATTTCATGCCCCATGTCTTTGCTCCTCAAATGTTAGTTATGCTTCTTACCCGCCTAAGGATTTCTACTTCCTTCGGTCAGCTCTGTCCATTCTCTCCTGCTGCTCGCTATTTCTGGAATTCTCTTCCAGAGTATTTGCAGACTGCTTGTACAATTACTGTTTTTAAATCTCAGCTAAAAACTTTTCTCTCTGGAATTTTAGTTTAGGTTTTATTCACTGCTTTGTAGTGTTGATAGTTTAGTTTTGTAGTGTTTCTCTGTGCTCAGTTGGTGCACTCCCTCCCTTACTTTTTGTTTTTATTTTATGATTTATTAGAACACACACTTTTGTGGCAGGGATTTGCTGTTTTATTGTTTTACTCTGTAATGCCATGTGCACTGAGGGTGCTATATTAATAAATAATGAGAGAGAGAGAGAGAGAGAGAGAGAGAGTTGTACCTTTAGTGGCACTCTGTGACATGTTTGTGAGACATTTTGAAGATAAAGTTGGTGTCCATTTGAGTCTATTAGACCCTGCAGGCAATGCAATTCACTAATGAAACTGAAGGAGAAGCCAAACAGAGGGATACAAGCTCCTTTCAATTCTATTAGTACTACAGATCCATTTGAGCTGATTTCATTTCATTTCCTACACTTAGATAGATGTGGTGGGCAGTATGAGTACATCTTGGCAGTTGTGGATCAATTTGCTTGGTTTGCCAAGCTTACCCTACTAGGAAAAAAAAAATCAGGCTGCCAATATAATTTTTAATGATTTTATTTTGAAGTTTGGATTCTCCAAATATATCCTTCATGATCAAGGCAGTGAGTTTGAGAATCAGTTGTTTCACACGTTGCAGTAATACTGCTAAGTAATTGGATCTTGAACTTTTCCTTATCCCCACAGAAATGGGCAGATGGAACAATTTAGCAGAACTTCTTTAGGGATGCTGAGAACTGCCCCTGAAGAGCAAAAAGGGCACTGGAAATATGGTTTTTTTTAATAAGATGGTTTACGTGGATAATTATGCTCTTAATAATACAGTTTCCTGGATTTTATCCTTTTTTCTTGTTGTATGGATTTGCTGTTGATGGATCATGAACTGGCGGGAAACAGTGATGATTATGTGACACAGCTGAAAATAGCTGAAACAAGCCTCTGATACAGTGAATAGGAATGCAAAACAGCTGCCCAGGACAAAGATAATTATGGGCTTCTATTCATTAAAAGTGGTTATTATGCCACCTTGAGCACCGTTTGGGGGTGGGGGAGGCAAAATATCAAATACATAAATTCATAATAAATCAAATAAATGGTGCTCTTTTCTACCAGTATATTCAATAAACAGTTTCTATAGAACTAGAAAATTGCTTCACTTCATCTTCCATCCATTATTCTCACGTAATTGGTCACTCATAGACTTTACTTTCCAAATCCTCAGTAGTAAGAATTATTATAATTCTCCACTTTTTAGCTTAACATATTCTAACTGTTGCTACCATATGCATAATCATATCTTGGGAATTCATAAGCAAATCTCTTGTAAAATTTAATAGAACCAATAATAGATCTATTTCCAAACTGATGTGTTATCAGTTTTATCTTGGGTTCGTTTGTTTTTTAAGTCTATTTTCAAGTTCATTTGTAGATTCACCAGTTCAGTCAGAGAGAGAGAGAGAGAGAGAGATGTGACTCCTTTCATACTTCACTTTTCTCATTGTGTCCTTGACTTTGCTAGAGGAATTGTTTCACTGCTATAATTTCCTGCAGCATACATAAAAATTATGCCTTGCCCTTGAACCTTGAAGACTAATTTCATATTGCAATATGTTGCAGTGGTGAATTAGTTTCTATCACTTTCCTAAGGGTGCAGTCCTATGCATGTTTAGACAGAAAATAGTCCTACAACTCCCAGCATTCCCCAGCCAGCATGGCGCTGTGGGGGATGCTGGGAGCTGTAGGACGTTTTTCTGTCTAAATCTGCAGAGGATTGCATCCTAAGGGAGCAATCCTATGGCCGCTAGTCAGTGGCTAGACAGTCATAAGATATGTCAGTTTCCGGGAACCGACCTCCCCCACCCCCCGCGCTGCCTCGCAGGCAGCTTGGAACAGCCCTGCACTCGGAAGGGGAGCACGGAAATGCCAGGATGACACATCCTATGTGTCATCTGGCAGCCGCTTCCCTGGCTCTGCCGTCCCGCAGCTAGACAGCCGAAATCGGCTGTCTAGCCGTAAATGCAGGGTGGCTGAAGTGCAGAGGGTACGATCCCCTCCGTGCTTCTCCTACCCTGCATTGGATAGGCGGTCACCTCCAAGTTTGGAGGCAGCCGCCTATCCCCATAGGATTACACCCTAAGAGACCTAAAGAGCAGGGGTTTCCTTGAAGATAGGGAACTGAGTCCTCTCTAGCCTGGGTCATTTAAAAACAGGACTACAGGACACATCAGGCAACTCTCATTCTGCTGTCTGCCCCTTGACAGAATCTGACTTTTTTTTTGTAGAAGTATTTTGTTCTACTTCCGCTAATTCACGTGTGCATAATTATTGTACATTTTATGTGCTGATCTATGGTTATAATAAAATGTCTTGTGTGCGCTAATGTGCACTTGCGCAAATGCACTAATCCACATTAACTAATGTGCATTAGTTAAGTGCATTTGTGTAAATCTCCCCCAAAGTGGGGAGGAAATGAACAATGTGCAAATTCTCCCCCTACCTGCATTTTCATGCTTTAGCCTATGGGAGGAAATGCACATTTTTGGTGGGTGGGTTTTTTCTTTGTATTTTTATATAACTAAATTTGCATACAGATCCCGCAAAGTAAAAAAAACACCAGTCCACAAGTCTGTGGAATCCCCACAGCTCAGAAAAAGCCAATGTGTTGTGGAATCCACAGGTCGGATTCATAGAAATCCAAACTCATTTGAATCTGTTGCAGATTTCTCTGACATCCCTATTGAATTCAATTGAGGTTAATTACAGGTAAGTTCCTATACTTATATCTATGCCTACTTTTCTAGAAATGAGCCCCACTGACACTGAAAGTGTAGTGGCTAAAGACCAGAGTTATTGGGAAGTCCCTAATTCAAAGCTTGACTCAGTCATGAGCTTACTAGGTTGCCTTATATTGCAACTTTATGAATATTTACGCAGAAGTAAGTCTCACTGTGTTCAATGGCACTTACTCACAGCCTTAAGCAGGCAGGCAAGATAGGATTGCAGCCTTAGGCAGACAGGCAAGTAAGCCACACACACGCACGCTCAGTGCCTCATCTCCCCCATCCAATATGGGAATAATACTATTGACCTACATCACAGGGCTGTTGCTAGAGATAACAAGATAATGTGTGAAGTACTTCACATGTAAAGGTTAGCAGGTATATCTCAGCTGCTGTGCCCTTTCTCTGGAATTCCCCGCCTCAGGAGATCTGCTTATGTTTGATTTATTTTTAATTATGTTATGTGCCTTTTGTGGTTTTATTTGGTCTAGAGAGGTGAAATCTAAAAATCTCAAATACTTGAGTGTGATCAAGGCACTATATAGAAATGCTAAGTACTAGTAAGGGGTGGGCGGGGGATCAACTCCATTTGTAAATCAAGTCTTTCTAAAAAGTTTTCTTGCAGCTGGAAAAAGAATCTGAATTTCAAGTTTTTCCTTGAAAGACCATAATAGGAATGTAGCACCAGTAATATTTACCTGGTCTCTTGTGACTAGGCAAACTCAGTGTATGAGAAACATTTTGCTTTCCCATCCTCTTTACAACAAACACAGGGTGTGTGGGTGTGTATTAGAAAATACTTTACTCAAGTCCTTTCATTCCTACATCTGAATATTTGCTTACCTTGTAGCAAAGCTCTTTATAAAATTTAAAGGTACCCAGAGCCTAAACACAGAAGAATTAACTTATTTTGGTAATTCTGCTATGTCTTGGCAGGAAGTCTTAAGTTGTCCATGGATTACTACTAAATTACACTTTACTGCGTATTTATTGACTAGCAAGAGATAGGGAAAGATACTCCACAACTAAGTTACAGTTTACCATTTATCCCAGCTGATTTATTATGAATCAACAAAAATGAAATAATTCACACTTTTTGCCTGGTCACCTAAATGTGCTTTTAACCAAAGCACATTTGTGCTTTTAACCAAAGAGTCCTAAGTAGCATTTCCATTTAGAGCATATGAACAATGTGAGGGGTCTCTCAGATAACACTGAACTAGATTTATTTATATATTTGTAATATTGATATACTGCTTTTCATTTGAATAATTCCAAGCTGTTTACCAGAAGAATACAAAAAAGTACACAGTGGTGTACTTATTAGAAATTCGTTCAGAGATAGCTCATGGCTGGGGGAAAGCCAAAGTAAACAGATACATTTTCAACCAACACCTAAAACATGTCAGTGTTGAGGCCTGACATACCTTAGATTAACAAGAACAGAACACGGCACAGGTTTAACAAGTGAGCAAGTAGAATTTTAAATGCACAAGAACTGATTAGAGAAACCTTTAAAAAGAAAAACAGCAATTAAGAAGCTGTAGATGTGGTTCAGAAACAGCTGTGAGGTGTAATTTTGATCAGAGTCTTAACATGTTTATTACAACCTAATCTAGCCAACCAGGAAGTTCACATAGAATTCGTTACAGAAAAAGGATTGATTCTGGAACAAGCAAGTGACTGTGGACACTGATTGTTTGCAGGTGTGTAATTCCTCCCCCCCCCCCCCCCCCGCCTGCCCTGTTTTGCTCTTGAGCTAGTTAGGAAACTAATGACTTTTAATAAGAAGGTAGCACAGAACTCAGTGAATCCAATAAAACAAACCAAGTCTAAGGCTTAGAGAGTTAGGATTTTTATAAGAGGGAGAAAAAACCCACAGCCAAGTAGCTATGAAGTTGTGGCAACAAGACAACTGCAGCCCATGATATACATTTAACTGGCAATGTGCCAAGCTTCTTCTACAGCTTTTATCAGGCCATCACTATGAGAATTTGTTGAGTCCTCTTCACATTGCACAGGGCCTGTTACCTTTAGCTGACCAACCTTTTTCTTGACATGCTGCATTGCTAAAGCAGAGGTAATCGCGCACCTACATACAGAATGCTACCACCCATTTTTCACTAGAGCTAAGTAGGTATATTCAACTAAGTGTGCCAGCAAGCTACTTTATATTATTAGCCAATTGGCTGGACTAGCCTGGCATTTTTTCTATCCTGGGAGAGGCTCTGCAGGGGTCTTTCCCAGCCTCACTACTCACAATCCTTTAAGTGGAGATGTCAGGGAGCGAGTACAGGATCATCTGCATACAAAGCACATATACCCTCTCATTGAGCTATAGGCCTTGTTACCCATGAAAGTGATAAAGCTGCATTGCAACCACACAGCTGCCTTAGTCTGAAGTAGCCCTATTTACTTTGTAGCTCAGATTCCATATAACTGATTTATACGGATCCCCCACCCCCCACACATGGGAAGAACAAGATGAAGAAAAGTGCCTCTTTCTCTCTGTTGGCTAGAAATAGCAACTGCCCTCTGTGAATAACAAACGGCTGTTCATGCAACAACATGATATATATCCCTTCTTATGTCACTAACTGGAATTAACTAGAATTCATAAATTCAGCTCTCATGACAGAGCAAAGTAGAGCTACTTTCATATGCATTTATTTGACACTTTAAGTTTGTTTCTTGTTCCACTGAGTTGCCTAATATTACTTCCCCATTATTATAATCATCAGTCAAAAATAAGGCCCCCTAAATAATCTGCTTTGCCACAGTAGTACTCAGCTATTATGCCTCATCCTCTATAATCCATTAATAAATACCAGCAGTACTACTGCCCCATTTATACAGATCTTCAAACTCCACCTGCAGCCTCTTCCACCTATCATACATGTTTCTCTCATAACCCAGCTGTCCAATTGCTTCTCCCTTTAAAAAGAAAGCATTCCCAAATGAAACACAGGTTTGTGACTTGTGGCACATGTAGCCCAATCCTATTATTTATGTACTTGAAAGTAAGTCTTACTGCGTTCAATAGGAAATAACTCTGTATAGAACTGTTGCCTTAATAAAACTTATACCCAAGAAGAAACTATTGAGGCTACAATCCTAAGAACCCTTACTAGGAAGTAAGCCCTGTTGAGCCAATGGATTTACTTCTGAGTAACTATACTTAGGATTGCACAGTTATGTAGAGCTTTTCTACACAAGGTATCAGCTGTTCATCCGCTGTATCTACTTTTGTTTTTGTTATAGAATTGAGATCACAGCACTACACAAGAAACATTTCCTTTTCTGCTTTTCTGCTACATAATCTCTAGGTGGCACTGTGGTATAGCCAAATAGTACAAATACACAAAAGGAAATTGTGCTTTCTTTTCCCATTCACAATTACATGCGGCATTTTCCCTGCTCTAAAAAATCCTGCAGAAAGTGCTGGTTAGACACACAAATGAAACTGGAGGGTCACGACATCGTCTAAAGAACCCGTAAACAACTGTCAGTAGGTAATGACTAGCGCACAATAAATGCCTCGTGTAGAAAAGCCGTTAATGGTATTGGCAAAATAGAAGCAAACACAATCCCTTATTCCCCAGTGATGCCACTAGCAAAATAGTGAGAAACAAGTATATATGTGTATGTGTGTGTGTGTGTGGGGGGGGTAATGCTCATGTGTTTGGGGAGGGGAGTAGCCATCTGCCATTGTAGCCAGCAGAAGTGAACAGTAGGAAGGTAAATAATGGTTCAGGGAGGGCAAGTAACACTTTAAAGGGGGCATTTCCCACTCCTTGTAGCCCTTTTATCTATGCCCCTTTGTCTTTCCCCAAAAACCAGTGATTGCCAAAGCAAAGCTTAACTGGGATACTTTCAAGCCAGTTGCAGGGAAACTGTGGCCCTCAAGATATTGTTGGACCACAACTCCCATCATCTCTGATCACTGGCCATGCTGGCTAGAGTTGATGGGAATTGGTGTCCAACAACATCTGGAGGTCCACAGGCTCCCCACGCCTGTTCTAAACAGAGTCAGACCTATGTGTTTGTGGTCCCTTAGGGAAAAGGAAAAGGGCCTACAATTAGGAATTAGGAAGTCTGCCTTTCTAATTCCATTTTGCTCTTGGAATGTGAAAAAGTCAATGCCCCTGAGCATGGGCAAAGTGCTTACCCTGACTACTGCATAACCCCAGGCAACCTCAAAAAATATGAGGTAAGGGGAGCAGAGCCTGTTACTTCCAGGAGACAACTCTCATCATTCCCTCTATTTCTGAAGCTCAGGGCCCAGGCTGAACATGGATCCTTATGTGGCCAATACAGAACTATCTGCACACAAGAAGGATGAGATATCACCAGGCTTGAGGGCACCCCAAGGTTTGTAGAATTCCAAAAATATTGTGGGGGGAAGCCCTAATGGAGATGCCCCCCCCAAAAAAAAATACAGCCCAATGAAGATAGAGCATGCTCAATGGCCACAGAGTGCTGGCTGACTACTGGAGAATAAAGAACAAAAGAACTGACAGGAGGGGAAATTAAATACAGTATCCTGGGAGAGAGCATGGTTGGCTGGAACCCTGAACAGGAGCATACTCCATACTGAAACATTTTGTTGCAGGTCCTACTTCTTTCATATATTTATTGCATGTTAACTGGATGAAAGACTCTTGCTGATAATGTCGATAAGAGATCAGAGCGCATGTGTGTGCACTAGCAAGGAAGATGGTGGTGAGCAGGGATCAGTGATGAGCTAGTTCCTCAACAGTTTGGGCCCAGCAAATGCCTGACCCTATACAGTGCTGATGCCAGACACCTATGCTTCTAAGGCAGCCCGGTCTATCCCCTGCTATCGTATTTGAGGCAGAAGACATCAGGAAGGTGTATGAGCAATGCAGGGCTGGCTGTAGATGAAATAGTGCCCTGGGCAAAGAGTACCCCACCTTGTTCAGCTTACAATTTCTTCTGTTATTATCTATAGCCCTTTAAAGCAGGGGTGGGCAGAAGACAGATCTCCAGATGTTTTGGACTTCAACTCCCTGAAGCCCCTGCCAATAAGGCCAATGGTCAGGAATGCTAGTAGTTAAAAGTCCAAAACATCTGGAGATCCACTTTCTGCCCACCCCTTCTTTGATGTATTTGCAGTTCGTATAGCACTTGGTAATGTCTCAAAGTAAAACTGTGTTCTGCTGGTTTTTATCTAGAACAAATGCCAATAAACTAGAAATTGAAAATGGCAATACTCAGGGCTGGTGTCTGTATCACCTTATCAAGAGGCCCACTTACAAGAGCCCCCTCAGCCTGCTCTTCCACTACAGCATTGCAAGGTATTTGTTCACCCAGCTTTTACTCTGGGAGTGAGCAAACAAGCAACCAAGCAAACAAAAATGGTGAGAAGGAGTAGTGTTTGATTGCTCATAGGCTGCTTGGCTGGCATGCAGAAATGAGGAGAAGGACAGGGAGGAGCTGGCAATAGTGACAGTGAGGGAGTCAGCTGTCTGAGTGAGGGGGGTCCATTGAGGATGTCTTGTACCCAAAACCTGGAGCCAGCACTGGAAATACTTTAAAGCTAATTGTTAAGTTCATGTTAATAGCCAAGCAACCTGTATGGGGGTGGGGGAATGAAAGACTCTTACTGCTGTCTTTTGCCCTAGCTCACTGCAGACAGTGCCCTCAACAAACACGGAGTCACCAAGCTCACCTCGGTGCCCCTTCAGCCTGGCACCCTGGGCGAGCACTCACCTTGTCCTCCCCTAAGGCCAGACCTAAGGCAAGTACTGTTCCTACATTCCCTTCCTTATATTAGACCAGGGCTAGGCGGTTTCTGGGCCATGGGCACATTTGGCAATTTGAGAAACTGTCCTGGGCACCACCACAGAATGGCTACCATGACAAAGGTGTGACAAAGGACAAGTTACCTGTCCAAAAGGCAGAGTACAAGGCAGAGGTGGGAGTATGAGCCCCAGCACAGTAAACAACTCCCTTGAACCCATAGTTTTCAGCACCAGCAGAAACCTATTTCACAGCACTCCCAGCTACCAGTAAGAAAATGTATATATATTTTTTTAAGTGGGAGGGGTAGGACACCTTGGCCAGTGCCAAGAAAGATACCTGGGCAGGGATAGTGGAGAGACACCATGTTACTTGCCTTTGTGTTAGACCAACCTTCTGGATGGCATTATAGGAGTTGTAGTTCAACACATCTGGAGGGGCCCAGTTTAAGGAAGGCTGTATTAGACATTAATAGTTGCTCCTGTTACAGACCATAGCCTCGTTCTCCTTAATTATGGGAACAAGTTGCTCTTTTTTCCTCCTCCTCCTGCTACTCTCCCTGTGACTGCTAAGGAAGAATCACCTTTTCCTTTTTCCTCGTACAATCCATTGACTCCCCCCCCCCCCAGTCTCTGTAGAGGAACAGACAGCTGCTTTATTCTTGTGCCCCTCCCTACTTGTATACTGTTCATTCTCCAAGGCTATGGGAAAATATTAAACTACTGTGCTGTGGCTATTCTTGGTCACAAATATGTTTTCTGTTCAGAAGAACAAAAATAATATCCTCTCCTGTGCTGCCAGGTAAATGGAATTGAAGTCTGTTATCAATAGTTCTTCGTACTGCTGAGGCTGTTGTTGTCTCTCTAGGGAAATGGAGGATTTTCACTTAAGGAAATAAGAGGAACTGTGGTGTAATAAAATGTATGAAGAATCTAAACCCATGTTTTATTTACTTAGGCTGCCATTTACTTAGGCTGTATATGACTGTGCTGTTATCGCTTACAATTTATAACACTTATGAACTTATTTTCCTTTTGGAGAGAAATGAATAAGTGAAATTGCATTTAATATATAATTAGTAATTTCTGTAAAAATGTAATGATGGAAATGGATGAAAATTATTCTATATTGCAATGTGCATTATGAATTTTTGATAAGTCTTTTTGGAATTCTTTTGGAATTGAAAAGAGGAGGAGGAGATTACAAAATCCTTTATTGCAGCCACTGGTCATGACTGCATAAGTTTAACAAGAAAGAAAACATAGAGACAGGATACAAACCATCCCGCATAAAAATGTGTATTAAAAAGGTCCCTCCAGGAAAACAATGCTTATCATTTGTATTCTTACATTAATTGACCATCTTGATCATTTACAGCTATGGACTGAGGGTGTTGACTACAAATCTTTCTGGCTGTAATAGCAAATAATGCAGTTCTGTACACATCAAACATATCCTATCAGACAACAGAGTACCGATTACCGTGTATTTTGAGACCAACCCCTGTAAGAGACCAATAACGCAGAGAGAAAAAAATATCTCTCTGGGGCCATTATAAGCAGAACAGCATAAGGCAGTGCTCAATATTAACTCTGTCTGTGAGTGTGTGTGTGTGTGTGAGAGAGAGAGAGACAGAGAGAGAGACAGAGAGAGGCATATTAACGTCCTGTAAAAATAAAAAATAAAAATCTTTCAGCATGCCCAAGAAGCACACACAATGTCGATTATCTAAATCAGCATTTTCCACCTGATGGCCTCCAAATGTTTCGGACTGCAACCCTCAGAATTCTTCACCATTGAGTTGAAGTCCAAAACAGCTGGAGGGCACCAGGTTAGGGAAAGCTGATCTAAACGAACATTAGAGCATCTGCCATCTACACAAAGTGGTGGCATCACTGGAATGCTTACACTTGTAAAAGTCTTCTTTAGGGAAGGGAATATGAATGCTATGCTCTTGTCTCTTATCTCTGTCACTGTCACCTGTGTTCTGCAATTGTCCTTGATTATGAATCACTTTCAGGCACCTTTCACCCTCTGATTACAGCCTAGTCACTCTTTGAAAGAAATACAACAGGGGACCTTGGCATTATTCCTCTCATGCACAGCCTCATTAAAGTCTATTTTAAAATGGAATTACCTGAATGTCTTTGCCCCTTTCTGCACCAGGCAGTTTGCACCCCATTCCCAACTCGGCAATAGGCTGAAGGTAACAGACAATGAAGGGATGTCAGCAAATACTCTCACAGGACATCGCAGAAGGGCAGCACTTCCGCCAGACGTACTGTTGCTTCCAGGAAACTCTCATAGCAAAGATGTAGGTGTAACCCAGTGCAGTGTGGCCGTCCGGAGGAATGTCTGGAGTTCAATGCTTTTTGCCCCTGAGGGGCTACAATAGAAGGGAGAACTGCTGAGGGGCAGGTGGGGAGGGAGAAAGGAGAAAGAGATCGTGAAGGAAGGTTTTGAGAAACTGAAGAGGCAGAGACAGAAAAGAGATGTCTCAAAGAGGCTGAGTAAAAACTGGGAAAGAGCAGCAGCAGTGTTCTGCCGTGCCCTGCCCTGCCCCTAGTTACCAGACAGCAGTGGCTCCATAACCAAGCGTCAATAATTGAGGCCTACAGTTACTTCTGAGTCCTGGGCTTCACAGCCACAGACAGGTTTAAAGAAACAACCTACCTTTGTGGATCATATAACTATTGGACTCCTTCACTCCATCTTATTCATTTGGATATTTGTTTGGCTGCCCCCCGCCCACTTTTCCCCTTCCTTGTTAAATAAATCCTAGTTCTTGTTTTATACATTGCTCACTGTTTCCCCCCACCACCACCCCTTTTTAGGGAATAAGGAGGTCCTGGTGGGCTGGAGGCACCGCATGCTAGTCTGAGGTCAGCATCTTTCTCCCTCACTCATCCTGCTACTATACAAACCCAGGTCCCATGGTTTACACCACCACACAGCATTGCTGGTAGGGAAAGTGCCAGCCATATTGTGACATCTCTTGCCTCTGAGGGCAACAACATGACGCCATCACCAATTATGAGATCACATCCATATACCTGCCTATTTGTATCCAAATGCTGATATACAACATTCATGACAGGGTCTGTTGTTTTAACATGGCAGAGAGTCTATGTAGCAGACAAGGAAGTCTAGCAGAGGTGAGTGTTGATGTGACATAAGCAATCCTTGTCATGATGTGGTAGACCAGCGTGCAGGGATACTGTATTAGGCAATGGGGAGTAAAGATTCAAATCCAGTTCCTGAGGGATGGCAAGGCCCCCACCCACCCCTTTATTGGCTTGGAGAAGGTCCATAGCTTCAAGGTAGAGTGCATGCTTTGCATGGCAAGAAGTCCCAGGTTTGATCTCCAGCATCTCCACGTAGGGCTGGGAAACACATGTCTGGAACCTTGGGGAGCTGCTGCTGGTCACTGTAGACAATATTGTGCTAGATCAGGGGCACAGAGCCTCTTTCAGCCCAAGGGCCCAATGCCCTTTCAGAGAACCTCTTGGGGGCCACATTGCAGTGGTGGGTGGGGCAAAAACGTATTTTTTTGTTGCTGAAGGCAAAATGTATTTTTGGTGGGGCCCAAAATACCAGCTTAATTTAGGTTAAAGCTCTTACTGCCGGTAATGAAGGGCTTTTCTAGACAAACTTTTATTGTGCGCTCGCTATTCCTCCCTTACAGTAGTTTGCAGGTGCTTTAGACGTTGTCATCATCCTCCAGGCTGTGTTTCCCAGGCACTTTCATGGGGGAGTTTTTGATGGCGGAAAATCCAGCATTTGGGGGAATGGTGGAATGAAACACTAGTATAGTTGTGCAATCCCACTACACCACAGCACCACCTAGAAGTTATGTAGCAAAATGTAGTTCAAAACATCTGGAGGGCTGATGGGAGGCCTTCGAGGGCTAATGGAAGGCTCTTTTAGTGGGTAATTCCCCTGTAATACTAGGCAAGTAGTCCAATGTTTCTTGTGTAATGGATGGCCAATATGCCCCATGGTCCACTGTCCTGTTCTCCCTGAGGGGCCTTTAACTGTTCACTGGTACATGGCTATCATCTTCCCATAACCCGCTGGGACAACCTGAGTTGTCATACCTGCAGTACTGGAGATGGAGGCTGTTGTAGCCTGGTCAGTCCATCTATCTGACAAAGTGACTGTCAGGTAGGAGTGGCTCGCCAGCTGCTCACTCCCCTTGAATTTCAAAGTGCTCCACCTATGGTGCAGTCAGTGTATGGATGAGACTGGTGGAGACCAGGGCCTCCTCCCTGTAATCTGCACAGCCACAACAACTGGCACCAAGTTGACTCAAGCTTAGGGATGTGTGAGAAATTTGCTCCATCATTTATTTATTTTTAATGAATTTACCTGATCCAGACCTCCTGGAATAGGACCCAGAATTAGCCACAATTTGTGGTTAGAAATCTGTACATTTCCAGGCTAACGATGCATTCCACAAAATACAGAAAATCTGTTCAACAACATGCACACATTTGACAAAATGTGCAAAAACCATTGCGTATTTTTCTAAAATGCACACATGCATATTTTAATCAATGAGGGAATGTGTCCATTACTGCATCCATTTGAAAAATGCGCACAAAACACATACGGCGTTTTAACCCGCCCCACAACTCAGATGAAACGAGCAAGGAACAGACTCGGAGGTGGGAAAAGTAGGAAATCAGTGGAAACAGACTTGACAGATCTGCCCATCCCTACTCAGACTGGACTATTATTTAACATTATTAGTGCTGTGGTAAGGTGTGTGCACATCTCATGCAAACATGTAGTCTAACAAGCTGATCTGGCCTGGTTTGTCATCTCTATGAAACTCGATGGATGTGCCGTCTCTACCTCAAGGGTGGAAAACTGCCTTACCACCTGAATGGAAAGAACAGATGTCATGTCAGCACAGTTCTCAGTGACTTGCAGCAGAGATGGGACGTGCTGTGTTACCCAGTATACATGGAGCTTTTCTGCACAAGGCTGTTAACTGGCTCTTAATCCATTTTATCTACTTTTGGTTTCATCACAGCATTGATTTCCGAGCATTACACGAGAAGCTTTTACTTTCCTGCTTTTCCGCTAAATAGCCTCTAGGTGGCACTATGGTATAGTGGAATAGCACAAATACACAAGAGGAAATCACACTTTTTTTCCACTGTCATAATTAAATGTCACATTTTCTCTGCTCTATCAAAACTTGCCCAAAATGGTAGTTAGACACAGAAGCAAAATTGGAGGATCATGACATCATCTAAAGCACCCATAAACAACCATGAGTAGGGAATGACGATAAATGCCTTGTGTAGAAAAACCCATGGATAACATGAGTGACTGGGGTGGGAGATGTACCTTCACCCGGGTGCTCATATCCCCACTCCACATACACCAACTTTCCACACACTAAGTAAGATTATGTGCTAAGTGTTTGTAAATCAGTTGACATTTGATCATTAACTTTCCAGTAATCTGCCAGTTGTTGCACATGTTCATATGGCTGTAGTCCTGGTTCCCCCTTCATGGATCACTGCCTTGTTGTGGCGAAGGGGCTTGCGTAACTCAGTGAAGCCATAAGCTATGCCGTGCAGGGCCACCCAAGACGAACAGGTCATGGTGGAGGGTTCTGACAAAATGTGGTCCACTGGAGAAGGAAATGGCAACCCACTCCAGTATTCTTGCCAAGAAAACCCCATGGAACGTATCACAAGGCTAAAAGATATGATGGCGGAAGATGACCCCCTCAGGTCGGAAGGTGTCCAATATACTACTGGGGAAGAGCAGAGGGTATTTCCAAGTAGCGCCAGAAAGAGTGAAGCGGCTGGGCCAAAGCCGAAAGGACACTCAGCTGTGGATGTGTCTGGTGGTGAAAAGAAAATCCGATGCTGTAAAGAACAATATTGTTTAGGAACTTGGAATGTTAGATCAATGAATCAAGGTAAGCTGGAGGTGATCAAACATGAGATGGCAAAATTGAACATCGACATCTTGGGAATCAGCGAACTAAAATGGACAGGAATGGGCAAATTTAATTCAGGTGACCATCATATCTACTATTGTGGCCAAGAATCCCTTAGAAGAAATGGAGTAGCACTCATAGTCAACAAAAGGGTGGGAAAAGCAGTACTGGGGTACAATCTCAAAAATGATAGAATGATCTCAGTACAAATCCAAGGCAAACCATTCAACATCACAGTAATTCAAGTCTATGCCCCAACCACTGATGCCGAAGAAGCTGAGGTTGATCAGTTCTATGAAGACCTCCAACACCTTCTAGAACTAACACCAAAAAAAGATGTCCTCTTCATCATAGGGGACTGGAATGGTAAAGTAGGAAGTCAAGAAATCACCGGGATAACAGGCAGGCATGGCCTTGGTGTACAAAATGAAGCAGGACAAAAGCTAATAGAGTTTTGCCAAGAGAACACGCTGATCATAGCAAACACTCTTTTCCAACAGCACAAGAGGCGACTCTACACATGGACATCACCAGATGGTCAATATCAAAATCAGATTGATTATGTCCTTTGCAGCCAAAGATGGAGAAGCTCCATACAGTCAGTAAAAACAAGACCTGGAGCTGACTGTGGCTCAGATCATGAGCTTCTTGTTGCAAAATTTCAGCTTAAATTGAAGAACGTAGGGAAAACCACTAAACCATTCAGGTATGACCTCAATCATATCCCTTATGAATACACAGTGGAGGTGAGGAATAGATTTCAAGGATTAGACCTGATAGACAGAGTGCCTGAGGAACTATGGACGGGGGTCCGCAACATTGTTCAGGAGGCAGCAACAAAATCCATCCCAAAGAAAAAGAAATGCAAGAAAGCAAAGTGGCTGTCTGATGAGGCTTTACAAGTAGCTGAGGAAAGAAGGGAAGCAAAAAGCAAGGGAGAAAGGGGAAGATATATCCAACTGAATGCAGAGTTCCAGAGAATAGCAAGGAGAGACAAGAAGGCCTTCTTAAATGAACAATGCAAGGAAATCGAGGAAAACAACAGAATGGGAAAGACTAGAGATCTCTTCCAGAAAATTGGAGATCTCAAGGGAACGTTTTGTGCAAAGATGGGCATGATAAAGGACAAAGAAGGCAGGGACCTCACAGAAGCAGATGAGATTAAGTAGAGGTGGAAAGAATACACAGAAGAACTATACAGGAAAGATCTTAATGTCCTTGATAGCCATGATAGTAATGTCCTTGATAGCCATGATAGTGCGGTCACTGAACTTGAGCCGGACATCCTCGAGCGTGAAGTCAAGTGGGCCTTAGGAAGCATTAGTAACAACAAAGCTAGCGGAGATGACAGTATTCCAGCTGAGCTATTTAAAATCCTAAAAGATGATGCTGTTAAAGTGCTGCATTCAATATGCCAACAAATTTGGAACACTCAGCAATGGCCGCAAGACTGGAAAAGGTCAGTTTACATTCCAATTCCAAAGAAGGGCAACGCCAAAGAGTGTTCAAACTACCGCACAATTGCGCTCATTTCACATGCCAGCAAGGTGATGCTCAAAATCCTACAAGCTAGGCTTCAGCAGTATGCGAACCGAGAACTACCGGAAGTACAAGCTGGGTTTCGAAGAGGCAGAGGAACTAGAGATCAAATCGCCAACATTCGCTGCATCATGGAGAAAGCAAGAGAATTCCAGAAAAACGTCTATTTCTGCTTCATTGACTACGCCTTTGATTGTGTGGATTCATTGATTCATTTTTGATTCATTGACTACGCCTTTGATTGTGTGGATCACAACAAACTGTGGCAAATTCTTAAAGTGATGGGAGTACCAGACCACCTTACCTGTCTCCTGAGAAACCTGTACGAGGGTCAAGAAGCAACAGTAAGAACCAGACATGGAACAACCGAGTGGTTCAAAATTGGCAAAGGAGTACGACAAGGCTGCATATTGTCACCCTGCTTATTTAACTTATATGCAGAGTACATCATGAGAAATGCCGGGTTGGATGAATCAGAGGTCGGAATTAAGATTGCCGGGAGAATTATCAACAACCTCCGATATGCAGACGAAACCACCCTAATGGCAGAAAGTGAAGAGGATCTAAAGAGCCTCTTGTTGAGGGTGAAAGAGGAGAGTGCAAAAGCTGGTTTGAAACTCAACATTAAAAAAACTAAGATCATGGCATCTGGCCCCATCACTTCCTGGCATATAGAAGGGGAAGAAATGGAAGCAGTGACAGATTTTACTTTCTTGGGCTCCAAGATCACCGCAGACGGTGACTGTAGCCATGAAATTAAAAGACGCTTGCTCCTTGGGAGGAAAGCTATGGCAAACCTAGACAGCATAGTAAGAAGCAGAGACATCACCTTGCCAACAAAGGTCCGTCTAATCAAAGCTATGGTTTTCCCAGTAGTAATGGATGGCTGTGAGAGCTGGACTATAAGGAAGGCTGAGCGCCGAAGAATTGATGCTTTCGAACTGTGGTGCTGGAGAAGACTCTTACGAGTGCCCTGGACTGCTAGGAGGTCAAATCAGTCCATCCTAAAGGAAATCAACCCTGAGTGCTCATTGGAAGGACAGATACTGAAACTGAAGCTCAACTATTTTGGCCACCTAATGCGAAGAGAAAACTCTCTGGAAAAGACCCTGATGCTGGGAAAGACTGAAGGCAAAAGGAGAAGGGGACGACAGAGGACGAGATGTCTAGATAGCATCACCGATGCAATGAATATGAACCTGAGCACACTCCGGGAGAGTGTGCAGGACAGGAAGGCCTGGCGTGCTATGGTCCATGGGGTCACGAAGAGTCGGACACGACTGAACGACTGAACAACAAGTCCTGGTTCTGTAAGTATGCAAAAGTCAATCTACAAATTAAAACTGTAGAAAGTAGCCCAACTTAAGGCAAGCCTTAAAAAGGACTTGCATATTTTAAATAGCAGTTGTTGGACTAAGATGTCTCAAAGAATGACTTTGCAACACAAGTACACTGAGATACACTTTGAATTGAACAGTACAGCTTGAAGGAACTTGCTAAATGAGGTCTAAAGCTACAGTTTTACAACGAAAAATCTATGAGCACTCTGCTGATGCTGGCATTTCAGGAGTGGCTGAGAAATGAAATGGCTCTAAAGCCAAATTATATTAACATTTATGCTAGCACTTCAAACTTCAGTGAGACTGTGTGCTGGGAGTGTTTCTGTTTTATGCTCAGTAAGTAAAAATTTTCTCCTTTTCAGAGCTGCTTTTTACAATTTCAGCCAGTGTTTCCTCCAGGAACTGAAATTGTGCACGTGTGTGGGGATTGTTGGATTTTCATGGGGCTCAGAGTGAGAGCCTTTGCCTTTGGTGAATTTATTTATTTATTTACAATATTTATATACCACTCCACATCAAAGATTTCGGAGCGGAGAACAAGATAAAAGAATAAAAGACCATGTTAAAACAATTAAACATTTTAAATGATTCTGAACTTAATAAACCATGGCTGGTCACTCAAGGAAGACCTCTCGAAATAACAATGTCTTCAGCAGGCGCTAAAAGCAACACAACGTTGGCACCTGTCTGACCTCCAAAGGTAGGGAGTTCCATAGGAAGGGGGCCACCACATTGAAGGCTCTTTTCCTGGTGGACTGGGCCATGGGTCCATGTGGAACCACCAGGAGCATGCCTTCTGATGACCTCAGTGACCAGGCAGGTTGGTAAAGAAGAAGGCACTCTCTCAGGTATCTTGGTCCCAAGTTGCCTAGGGCTTTGTACACTAGTACGAATACCCTAAACCTGGCCCGGTAGCGAATAAGCAGCCAGTGCAGTTCTCTCAGAAAAGGAGTTACATGCTGAAAAGGGGCAGCTCCCAAGAACTGCCGAGCTGCTGCATTATGCACTAGCTCTAGCATCAAACCAGCCTCAAGGGCAGCCCCACATAGAGCGCATTGCAGTAATCCAGTCTTGAGGTTACTAATGCCTGTACCACTGTGGCCAAGTTATCCCTGTCCAGGAGAGGCTGTAGCTGGCAAACCAGCCAAAGCTGGTAAAAGGCACTCCGAGATGCCATGGCCACTTGGGTCTCCAGCGACAATGATGGATCTAGAAGTACCCCCAGGCTACAAACCTGTTCTTTCAGAGGGAGTGCAACCCCATCCAAAAGGGTTTAGGATTGCACTTAGTGACTATGTATTATTAGTGATTTTTTTACAAACTTAGATTAGTGACTTCTCATGCATCTGGTAATTCCAGTCCTTCATTAGTTCACAAATAAGAGGCAGAAAGCAGCTTCTTTCAGAACATAAAATTATGTTCAGTGATGGAAAAAAGAATTGCAATTGTTGTCTTTGGAAGAAGCCAGAGATTAATTTCTACTTCATTCGTTCTTGGAGGCAGAGCACCAAGATCTGGTCATAATGATATTTTTTTTTCCAACTAGAAAATGACAACCCTGTATTCAGCAAGTTGATGGGGGGGGGGGTTGTCAGAGAATTTGGCTGTGTGTGTGGAGGGAATTTCCTGATTTGACTTAATCACAGGCCTTTTACTGTCATAGGGTAGCCAGGTGTCCTCTTTTACAGAGGTCAGTCCTCTGTTTGAACGGCTGCCAGGGGACGGTTCTCTGCTTTGAAGGCATCCTCTGTTTGAAGGAGTAGCCAACAATTCATTCTTTAGATTGTTGTGTGTTCTGTTCTACCACTGTTTCTGACTGGCTCCAGAAAAACTCACTCAGTCTGGACAATAGATACACAGAAACAGGGAACCATATCATGGAATAGTAGGGTTGGAAGGGGCCTACAAGGCCATCAAGTCCAACCCCCAATATAGGTTTCGTCATGCTTGATGATACTTATGGAAATAGGAGCTACAATTTGGACTCCTTTTTTCATTTTGCCTGCATGTTCCCAATCTCCGTTGCAAACACATGTCTGAACAGGAATGAACAGTTGTTTTTAACGGACTGTATGCATTTAACTGTTTTCTAGATTCAAGATAATTGACTTTGAAAGAATCAGCACCCATTTAGAGGCTAAAATTAAGAACAGATTTCTAAGCAGCCAGTGCTGGTGTAGTATATTCTTCAAATTTTGGAGGTACTAAATCACACAAAGAAAATTGCACATTAATAACCCCTAAATTTTAATTAACACTATGTCTCATTCATGTGCAAAATTAAAAGGCCATCTTTTCTGGAGAGACTCCCCTTTTTAATTAGGAGGTTTTGCTACAGTAATTGTTACATTTGTTCATTCCTTGCAAATCATATTAATGATGGCCAGATGGTCCCCCCACCACCACTTTTTTTGATTACTTATGAAGGGCAAAATTCTGCTCACACAGAAGAAAAACAACCTTTTCCTGTCAACAGTCTTCCTTGCATTAGCAATGTGGCCAGTTTCTAGAGGCCCAGAGTATTTAGAATTCAGGAATTACAATCATAATACATACAGTTCCTATAGAAATTAGTGGAAACTCTCTACTCATAACTTTATGCAGAATTGCAGCTAAATACTCTACCATGGCAACATAGTCCTAATCAGGCATTCCAAACTCATTTGCCTGTACGCAGGAGCGGGGCCATGCCACATAGCCCTGCTCCTGATGTCACATACATGACATAGCCTTTCCCCCCGAGTGCTTGCGCATATGGCACAAACATCTGAAAAGCAGAGGCCAATGCACATACAGCTTGTGCCATATGCACAAACGCCTGGAGGGGGCTTATGCTCACCTATACAGGTAAGTGGGTTTTTGAATGCCCAGATAGGGCTCATGTGTTTGCCCCATTCACAAATGCAGTGGAGTTGGGGGGGATCTATTTTTTTTTTTAATTAAAAAGAGCACATGGATAAGGAGTGTGATACCATCTTCTTCCCCTACCTTATCTCCCCATCTCTTTTACATCAGGCACTTTTCTCACAGTCCAGCTCTAATACTGGAAGTGACTTGAGTTGAGCTGGGGAAAAGGTGCCTAAAGTGAAGACTGGTAGATAAGGCAGGGGAAAATTTAGGTCCCCTCATCTCCATGCACCTTTTCATGTAAAAATTGGCACCCTTGATTTATAGGTGGCAGCAGCAGATACATGAATAAATAATCATGGTTGATCCTGTCATAGCTAGTTTGATGTCAGTTGAGGTTTTCCCTCTCCTCTTTTAGCCCCCACAGATGGGGGGGGGGATTTAGGGAGAAAAGGTGGCTGGGTGAGAAGGTTTAAACCGGGTGGTCGTGATCTGGATCAGGCCTCCGCATGCTTACTTCAAGGTTTCAAAAAAAATAGTGAGGATCAGCTGCGTGCTACATATGTAACATAGTGGCTACTTTAGCCCTGAGTATTCAGAGCAAGAACTTTAACAAAAATATGAAGACGTTGTAAATCCAAAAAGAAGTTCTTAAAGGTGGTGCACCTTTAAAAAATGTATAACTCAATTCTTATCAATATGTGCAGGATTGTGGCCTAGTTATCTGTAGCAAAAGATGTCTCTCTGTAAAAACAACACCCAGCATCTTGCGCTAGGAGACGAGTAAGTAGCAAATGTGGCAGGTTCATCCTCCTGTACCTCCTGTTACTTGCAATGTCATTATAAAATGTACTTATTAGAAAATATTAGACTGCTGATATAGCAGCTTCTCTACCAGCTGTGACACCTTTAGACTCTTGCAAAATCTGCATACACTTCTGTATGCAACACAGCTATATCAGATGTAGATGATGGCTGTTGCTGAATAGCAGCATCAACTGATGTTGCTACACTGTTGTGCCATCTTTGTGATGCTAGCACAATTCCTGACACCTGTGATGTTGCCCTTGCTTTGGAGTTGTTGCACTGTCCCTAAACCTATTTTACAGAGCTAAGTTGTACATATACGCTGTGTCTTTACCAAGGCAAATGCAACATTGCTCTGATGTGAGATGGACTTACCATTTTTAATTATATAGCACTTTGAGAAACCTAGATGTGGATAGTTGGAATATGTGGATGTGGATATCCCTCATAGTCCGCTATATTAGTGTGAGTGCATCTGCAGGTTCACCACATGAGCAGATAATCTGACAACAGGCATAACATTTCATTACCTGAGGATCTTCATTTTCATTCCCAAGAATGAAACTAGAACATTTCTAGTTCCCTTGGTTGAGGAAAAAGGATGACAACATGTGTATGGGGTGTCTGGACAAATTTCAGTAACTAAAGGAAGATCAGAATGAAAAAGACTACGGGCTTATTCAGACGTTTGTAATTAGAGTTCAGTAAACACGTGAGGAGGGGGACCATGCGAGCCATGATCCTCTGGCGTCACTCTCATTGCACTGTATATGTGGAGGGTGACGTTGTGAAGAGGAGAACCTCCTCTATCCAAGGGGCTCTCCATACAATCTGGAACACTGGATCATTAGCATTCCAGATCGCATGGAGAGCTCCCATGAATAGAGGAGGCTCACCTCTTCACAGCATGACACCGGAGGATGGCTGGGGTAATGTGCTCCCCCTCCTTGTGTGTTTACTGAACTCTAATTATGAATACTTGAATAGGACTTTTCTGTGCTAGGGATGTGGTGTATGAAGTGCTTTGAATAACTCTCTCTGTTCCATGAGTAGTACTGACCATTCCCCTGTTCCTTCTGCCACATACAGACTCATCATCATCCATATATGTATATGTAGTGTGTGTGTGTGTGTGTGTCTACATTGGCAGCTACTAGCCATGATAGGTAAAGGACATTCCATTTACCTACCTCTGAGTAACAGATATGGGGATAGACAAGAGGGGAAGGCTGGGGTTGTCATGCTCAACTTTCAGCTTCGAGAGGCTTATGGTTGGCTACTGCTGACAAAAAATATATATCCTGAATTTATTAGACCCATTTGTCTGATCCAGTAAGGGAACTCTTACATTCAAAAAAACTTATTCCTAGTATCCCTTAGTAACGCTGTTCTTAAAATAAGAAAAACATCCAGCTTGGTTAGTCCTGATTAAAGATAGTCCTGAATAAAGCCATTGTGATCTGTAAAATGACATTTGAAAATTAACGTGTGGTTATTGTACTGTAAGTTATGATAAATCTGCTATTATTAACACTCTGCCCTTTCTTATTGCCAGTTTAATTTCGTTCAAAGTTTAACACTCTGCTCTTCAGTTGTGCCTTGGGGGTTTGTAGTATAATGGAACAATAATTTTCCTTTCTAATGTTCTATTTTAAATACCAAGCTATTTTGCCTCTAAAGTTCACGACTTTGGCCTAGTTCTCACTTAGACAGTAAACTTGTGTCTGGGCAATGCCACTTCAGACTGCAGATTGGGGGGGTGGGGGCTCATACATTGGAGTGCTCCTACACCTACACACACACACATGCACACAATCTTTGCATGTAGAAATCTGACTCAGCATGGAGAAAGCCAGGCTACAACCTTGGAGGGATTTGGGGGGGGGGGTACTGAGGAGCATTCAGTTGTGAGCCCACAGCTGCAGTGTGGCACATCTCAGATACAGATTGGCCACCTCAGCAGGAAGTAGGTCTCTGTTTACCAGATTAACTCTTTCCCTTTAGACTGAGGATACCACAACCTACAGCTACAATGAGATTGGCAACCCTAGAGGGGTGTCTCCACGAGTGATTTCCTGTGGGTTGGCTGCATTTGGAGGTCGTTCAGGGCACATGACGTCATGGCCATCCCGCAGCCATCCCAGAGATTTTCTCAGAAAAAACGTTATTTCCCACACTACTATAAGTCCAATTGTTTTCCTTAAGTTGGGTTCTCCACACTTTTGTTGTTGTGTGCCCCAACCCTCTGCAATTTTTGTGAACCGCCCAGAGAGCGTCGGCTATTGGGCGGTATAGAAATGAAATGAATAAATAAATAAATAAATAAATTTACTTCAGGTATGCTAGCCCTGCCCAGGGGTGTGTCTTTCACTGTGACCCCAGTCAAGGGCTGTTTCCTGTCGTTGTGCTTCCCAGCACAAACCTATGTGTATCTACTCAGAGTTAACTCCCATTAAGGCCAATGAGGCTTATTCCCTAAATGCGCATTCCCGAAGTTATGGGATTCCCATCAATCGAAATAGTGCATTTAGGAGGCGTAAAGCACTAACTAGAGCCATGGTAAATTGTTCAAACATTTAATGGGTTAAAAGACGACTGGAGTAACTCCCCTAGAGGCTGCGTTTGTAGAACCGTGAGATTAACATGTCCTTTGAACTTTCCCAAACAGAGGTGGCTTAATGTTCATTAAGTTCCACCTATGATTGTATCTGTATTCTTTTTAATTACAACTAGATTAGTGCATCTACTGTCTTGTGATGGCTCAAAATAATGTCTTGTAAACATAGCTGGGAGATGGTTTAACACTTGTGCTGCATGTGAAGAATTTAATTACGTCTGTCAAGTATCCCCCCCCGCCCCTGGCCCACCGCCTCAAATCATTCCATGAGGTAATTTATAGTCTTTCTAGATGGAACATCTGTTGCCGTGGCAGTTTTCTGTTAGTGCTGTATTAGAACTAATCAGCAATGTTTTTTCCTATTTAATGAAATAAGGTGGGGCTAGCCTGAAATGTGCAAAAGAGCCTTCAGAGTAAACAGTCTGGTTGGCCCTTCATACATACATAATCTTACATCCTCTTCAGTCTTGTTTTTTCTTGAACATTGGACTTTCAGATCAGTTGCTCTCCAGAATGCCTGGTGTCAGCATTTTGCATGCCATTTGCATCCCTTATGCTTCTATCTTCTCCCTGACCTTTTTCTTTATCCCTGCCCACCTGCCAGGGAATCCCTCCAAGTCATTCCTGCTATTTGCCCTGCTGGCTTTATGTCATCATCTTCTTCAGAGGGAGCCTCTGGTCCCTGACCTTTGCACTAACTATCTGCTGACTTAACTTTTTTCATTAATAAAAGCACAGACCTACCATGAGGAGGGGCGCGGGGGGGGGGGCGTAGGTCAGTGGTAGAGCACCTGCTTTGCGTGCAGAAGGTCCCGGGTTCAATCCCCAGCATCTCCAGGTAGAGCTGGAAAAACCGCTGCCAGTCAGTGTCAACAATACTGGGCTAGATGGACCAAGGGTCTGACTCAACATAAGGCAGCTTCCTACATTCCTATGAGTCAGGGCTCATTCACATGATTTACTTGGCCTGGCTTTTTAGATTCATAACCTAAAAAGAGCCAGTGTGGTGTAGTGATGAGAGTGCTGGACTGGGAGCTGGGAGATCCGGGTTCTAGGCCCCACTCGGCCATGGAAGCTCACTGGGTGACTTTGGGCCAGTCACAGACTCTCAGCCCAACCCACCTCACAGGGTGGTTGTTGTGAGGATAAAATGGAGAGGAGGGGGATAATGTAAGCCACCTTGGGTTCCTGGCAAGAGGAAAAAGGCGGGGTATAAATGCAATCTATCAATCAATCAATCAATCAAAATAAATAAGTAAATAACTGTCAAGGGCTCCTTGGAGGGCTCTCTCAGTCTAATCCAGTAGCCAAGTCCAGACGCAGACAAAGGGATTCTTTTCAAAGCTTTATTCTTCTTTTACAACTTACAACTCTACAGGTAGCAACTAGATCTGAGCAGCAGCATTCCTATGCCCTAAGTTGGAACAGTTGGTCCCCGTTTGAAAGGCAATTACTCGCAGACCCCTGAATATAAGGACTAGGGAGAATCCCTCCCCTTTTCCCTTGGATCCTCTGGGCGCAACCGTTCTTTGAGCGCCAACCGGGCGCTACGCCTCCTTTCCGTGCTCTCCATTTGGCGCCGCTCTCTGCGTCTGCGCCGCACATCCAACCAGTCTGCTATCGGTGCTGGGTCACTCCCTGGACTGCTTTCTAATCTAGGAAGGTTGGTGGGAGGAATCTCTGTCAGCTGCGGGCCCTGGGAAAAAGGGGCGCGCTCCTCTCCCAGGAGCAACTGCTCTTCCTCCGAATCAGAACTACTCTGGGATTCTATGGGCTCAGTGTCTACCCTGACAATAACCAACACAGTTGCATGTTCCGACAGAAGAGGTCATGTGACTGTTGACTGTCCCCTTCCCCCCTTCAAGTCTGCACAGATTGGGTTTTGGCACTCAGCTGCAAGTGCTTGAAAAACTGTGACTGCAATTAAATGCAAAATCTGATCCACATGCCATTCAGCAGTCACACAGTCATCTCAGTCTGCACAGCAGCAGTGCTGCTAACAGTTAGTTAAAAACCATGGCTGATGTAAGCTCTCATGCAAATTGGCCCAGAGAGACTGTGTTTAGCAGTCATTTGACTGTGGCCTGATCTTGAACAACTGAGTCCTTTAGCCTGCTTGCAAAGGGGCCCTCTACTAGTAAAAGGGTTAGCCAGTATCGCTAACAGAAGGTGACTGACTCTACTCAGCATTCTCCAGGACCCACATGCCCCAATCAGAATGTCCCAAACAGCAAAAGTTCCTGCTAAACCAACTCTCTTCAGTGCTGTGCCTGTTCTGAGCTCAATACCTGGGTGGCTTCTCTCCTGGAGGAGTGATCCATTACTCTTTCCTGCTCCTTATTTCCATATTGTAACTTATGGATTGTTCAAACTTGTACATTAAATCACAAGAAAATAATGTGCCCATCCTGCCCCTCTTTAAGATTTGGATTCATTTCCGGATGAAGCCTGAGTAAGGCTGGGGAGATAAAAGTTCAATATCCTAGGATTCACTTGCCAGATGATTCACTGGACACTGTCTCCAGAAATATGTAATTTCATTCCAGGAAAACTTTGTCCTGAGGAATAGCTTATTTGTTATTATACCCCCTATGAGTCATTAACACACCTTCTAAAGGCTCTTCTGGAAACACCAAATGATTGAAAAACGAGCAGTGGCTCTCCAGGGTTTCAGATAGGAATCTTTTGCAACCCAACCTGGAGGTGTCTATGACCCAGTTTGGATGATCAAACAACCCCTGGTTTGTTAATTGTGGATTGTTTGTGAGTGGTTGGGAGAAGGCACTGGGCCTATGTATCAAACCTCACTTTTTTCTTTCTTTCTTTTGTGCTCCTGTTCCTTCAGTCCACACTCAGAGCTTAATTTGAGCCAGCAACTATACTTAGCTGTTAACCCCACAAACATCACTCCGCAATTTCTCAGCGTTAAACAACACTATGTTAAACATGCAGTGTGCAGCTGCTTTGTTTTTTTTACTAGCAGGTAAATGTGCAGGACCCAACCCAGACCGGGACCACTATGCCCGGCTAGAGGAGATTTAAACCTTGACCCCAACTGCTTGTTTTCTATAAGTTGCTCCCCAATTTGTGTCAATTGAGACCTTTTCTCTTGTTTTAAGCACTGTGTGGCGGCAGCAGGGGCAGATTTCAGAAAACAAGTTACTGAAGGGAAAGGTTTAATCCTCCCCTACCCAGGTCAAGTGTTTCCAATCTGGATTGGGGCCCCACATGCTTACTTGTGAGTGAAAAACAAAGAGAGGGTTAAGTGCACACTATGTAATTAATGTATCATGTAGTTGGACCCTGTACATTCACAGAACATGTGCAGCTGACTCACGTAGCCTGCATTGCCCTGCACATTCATAGGAATCAACCCCTCCGCTGCATACTAGTCTGAAACTATGAGAAAGTGAATAGCTAAGGCCTGAATATTCAACTATTCCTTCTCTGTGGGATAGCCATACGTGGCTGGCGAAGATCAGGAGTAGGGACCGGGTGGCTGTGTTATGCCAGGAGGCTGCCCTAAGACCTTGCCAGAAGAAGGTTACACAGGCCGGAAGTAAAAACCAAGATAAACTATCCAAGCAGCCACAAATGTAACTGGAGGAACTTTTAGAGTCACAGGAAGACTGTACTCAAGAGCTGGACTTAGTTACGAGTGTATTCGGCAGGGGTGGAGGTTTAGGGAATTTAGCCTGAGGCAAAATAAGCCTATATTAGCAACAGTGTCTCTTGAGTCCTTAAGAATGGCCACTAAGCATTCTTTTGAAAACCCCAAAGTAAATATTGGCATGCTGTTATGCACAAAATATCCTTTAATATATTAACTTGTTTAATACTTCAACTTGTCTCTAGTGTTGGTGCCCATCTCATGTCTAAGCCTCTTATACCCAGCTGCCAGGAGGTTTTTAAGTTCTGATGTATGGGGGGGGGGAGTTACTGTGGGTTAGTTGTTTTGAACCTTGGCAGCTCCTGTAGAGTTGGGAGTAGCAGCAGTGGGTGGAGCTTCTGCTGAGTTCTGTGTGTGATAAAGGACTGTTGTGTTTGAGGCTTGCGAAGTCTTACAGTCATTCCCTCTACCTATACAACAAGTTGTGGCAACAAGGATGGGATCCTATCTGGAAGCAAATAAGATAGCTAACGCTGAACAAAAGCGAGCTGTGCTCTTAACTGTTTGTGGGCCACAGACATTTGCCATAATAACATCCCTCACTGCTCTGGCCTCACCCCAAACTAAGACATTTGATGAACTTTTAGGATTACTGAAGATACATTTCTCACCAAATCCTTCAGTTATTGTGTAGAGATTTAAATTTCACAAACAAATGCAGCAACCTGGAGAGGGGATTGCCACTTATATTGCAGAACTGCATCCATCATCTTTCTCAACACTGCAACTTTGGGGATTTTCTAGAGGATATGTTGAGGGATCGCCTTGCCTGTGGGGTTTATGATGAAGCATTACAATGATGCCTCCTGTCTGAGCCAAAATTGACATTTGCAATGGCTCAAGAAAAGGCATTTGCCCATGAGACTGCATCACTGTATGTCACAGAACTCAAGGGATACGCAGATGATGTAAATGCCATCCGGAGCAAGCAAGCTGAGAATTCTGGGCAGCAAGGTCAACAGAACACAAGAAATGTACCCTCCATAAAAACTGCAGATAGGCCTTAGCTTACCTATTCCTACTCAGGCTGTGGAGGACCACATCAGTGCTCTCTGAGCAGATTCAAGGATGCTGAGTGCAGGTTTTACATGAAGAAGGGTCACCTTGAGCAAATCTGCCATTGAAAATCTGTCAGCACAAGGCCAGGGAACTATAGCAAAGAATCACTCCACCTAGCATCACATGGGGTGATGAAACTCAACAGCTATATCACATCCAGAAGGTCTGTGGCAAGGAACCTCATGATTCTGTGTTGTATGCAACAGTATTAATTATCCACTGAAATGAACTTTGCACAAATTGACAGGGAAGCCTTGGCTGTTATTGCAGGAGTCAAAAAGTTTCACAACTATCTCTATGGCCATGCTTTTGAAATATGCATGGGGACCACAAGCCTCTTTTAGGAATCTTCTGTCCTGGTAAGCCTACTCCCTGCATACTAGCACCTTGTATGTAGCATGGGAGCATTCTGCTTAATGCTTATGATTATACACTTGTCTACAAACTAGGAAAGGCAATAGCTAATGCTGATGGATTGAGTCAGGCACCACTTCAAATTCCAGTTTTTGTTATACTTCGTCCACTGGAAATCTTGATGCTAGAAGCCCTTCCTCCTGACACACCTCTTCAGGCTGATCAAATTGCTAGGCTGACTGCTTAAGATCCTGTACTAGCTCATGTTTTAAACTGGGTATGGAGGGGATGGCCAGATGAGGAACTGCCAGAGGAATTTAAGCCATTCAAACGCCGTCAGCATGACATGTCTGCCCATACGTGATGTCTGCTATGGGGAAACCCTGTTGTTATTCCAGATAAGGGTCATCAAACCATCTTGACCACACTGCATGCAGCTCATCCAGGGATAGTTTGTATGAAAGCATTGGCCAGAAGCTACGACTGGTGGCCAGGTATCGACCCAGATATTGAAAAAACTGTAAATGAGTGCAGTACTTGTCAAGCCACCAGGCACAATCCACCAAGAACACCTATCTTTCCATGGGAAGTGACCAAGAAGCTTTGGTCAAGAACCCATTTGATTTTGCAGGACCATTTCAAGGAAAAAACTTCTTGGTTGTGCTAGATTATTACTCAAAGTGGCTTGAAGTAGTCTTAGTACCATCACGAACAGCCGCTGTTCAATCACAGCACTACGCCAGTTATTTGCAACCCACGGGTTGCCTGATGCTAGTCTCAGACAATGGGACTGCTTTTACATCTGCTGAATTTGAATCATTTGCAGACAAGAACCTTATTGGGGCTGTCACCATTGCACCCCAGCATCCCTGAGCAAATGACCAAGCTGAACGGATGGTGCAGACAACAAAAGTTGCCCCAAGGCTCATTGCAAGAGACAGGTCGGAATTAAGATTGCTGGGAGAATTATCAACAACCTCCGATATGCAGACGATACCACCCTAATGGCAGAAAGCGAAGAGGATCTAAAGAGCCTCTTGTTGAGGGTGAAAGAGGAGAGTGCAAAAGCTGGTTTGAAACTAGGGATGGCGGAGAATTTCTCCCCGAAACTTCGGGGGGCTGAGCGCCAATGTGTTCGGCCCCCCGAACAAGTTTCGGGGAGAAATCCTCCGCCCCCCCCTGCCCCCCACCCCCCCCCGGGACGGGACTTACCTTCCCTGAATGTCCCTCCCGGCGGCGGGTCCGGCTGGCGGTTCGTCCGGTGTTCGAGCGGGGCGGGAGCGGCAGCCGGTCTTTCGACTGGCTGCCGCCCCCGCCATTGCAATGAAAGAAAAAAAAAAAACATCCCCTGATAGGCTACGTGACGATTCACGTAGCCTATCACGGCAAGATTTGCAAAGTCAGCCGTGATAGGCTACGTGAATCGTCACGTAGCCTATCACGGGTGACTTAAAAAAAAAAAACGCGTACGCGAATGGCGGCCCCCATAGGGAGCCGCCATTCCCGTTCCTTATTTGGTCGCTGTAGTCTACGTCAATGTTTACATAGACTACGGCGAAAATAAGGGCAACGCTATTTGCGTTGCCCTTATTTTCGCCGTAGTCTACGTAAACATTGACGTAGACTACAGCAACTAAATAAGGAACGCGAATGGCGGCTCCCTATGGGGGCCGCTATTCGCGTACGCGTTTTTTTTTTTTAAAGTCACCCGTGATAGGCTACGTGACGATTCATGTAGCCTATCACGGCTGACTTTCCAGATCTAGCCGTGATAGGCTACGTGAATCGTCACGTAGCCTATCAGGGGACGTTTTTTTTTTTTTTTTTTACTTTCGTGTTCGCGGCCGGGCGAGGCGGGAAGCCTCCTCCCCGGCCTGAATTTCGGCCGGGCGAGGCGGGAAGCCTCCCCCCCCGGCCTGAATTTCGGCCGGGCGAGGCGGGAAGCCTCCCCCCCCGGCCTGAACTTCGCGGGGGGAGCAGCGAAGCGCTCCCCCCCACCGCAAAAAAGCTGCGAGAAAAGGTAAGTGACTTTCGTTCACCCCTATTTGAAACTCAACATTAAAAAAACTAAGATCATGGCATCTGGCCCCATCACTTCCTGGCATATAGAAGGGGAAGAAACGGAAGCAGTGACAGATTTTACTTTCTTGGGCTCCAAGATCACCGCAGACGGTGACTGTAGCCATGAAATTAAAAGACGCTTGCTCCTTGGGAGGAAAGCTATGGCCAACCTAGACAGCATAGTAAGAAGTAGAGACATCACCTTGCCGACAAAGGTCCGTCTAATCAAAGCTATGGTTTTCCCAGTAGTAATGGATGGCTGTGAGAGCTGGACTATAAGGAAGGCTGAGCGCCGAAGAATTGATGCTTTCGAACTGTGGTGCTGGAGAAGACTCTTACGAGTGCCCTGGACTGCAAGGAGGTCAAATCAGTCCATCCTAAAGGAAATCAACCCTGAGTGCTCATTGGAAGGACAGATAATGAAGCTGAAGCTCCAATATTTTGGCCACCTAATGTGAAGAGAAAACTCCCTGGAAAAGACCCTGATGCTGGGAAAGACTGAAGGCAAAAGGAGAAGGGGACGGCAGAGGATGAGATGGCTAGATAGCATCACGGATGCAATGAATATGAACTTGAGCACGCTCCGGGAGAGAGCGCAGGACAGGAAGGCCTGGCGTGCTATGGTCCATGGGGTCACGAAGAGTCGGACACGACTGAACGACTGAACAACAACAGCCAACACCTGGCCAGGTTTCTCGTTGCTCAGCATGCTACTCCTTGGGCAACAACAGGAGCCAGTCCTGCAGAATTACTTATGGGGAGTTGTCTAAAAGCGTGCCTTGACCATCTCCACCCAGATTTAGCTGAAGACTTACAAAGCAAATGGGAGCAAGCTCTGGATGCTGCTTTCTCAGCTCCTGCTCTCCGTTCATTTGCCCCACAAGATCAGGTGTTTGCTAGGAACGATGGTGCTGGACCGAGGTGGGTTCCTTCCTCTATCACTGAGGTCACTGGACCTGTCATACAGGGTGTCATGCAGATGGGTCAGTGTGGCATCGCCACATTGAGCAGCTGAGAAGGCGTTCTAGTCAGAGTGGGTTGTCAGCAGCCGAGGTAGCTACTAAAGATCTATCTGGAACTGCTGTGTTTCTCTCACCTCTGGTTGAAGCGCCAGAAGCATTAAGTGATGGGAGCAATACTCCTTTCTTACAGCAGTTACTGAAAGAAAGTCATCCGAGCAATCTACACCTACTAGTTGAGCGCAGAGACCGTGCCGTGAAAGGGTACCTCCTCAGTGGCTGAAAGACTATGATAGCTAACGGGAGAGGAATATATATTCCGGGGGCGGGGTACTGTGGGTTAGTTATTGTTTTGAGCCTTGGCAGCTCCTGTAGAGCTGGGAGTAGCAGCAGTGGATGGAGCTTCTGCTGAGTTCTGTGTGTGATAATGGACCATTGTGTTTGAGGCCTGTTGAGTCTTACAGTCATTCCCTCTACCTATATAACCAAAGTATTCCCAGAGAACTAGCGGCAGTGGAAAAGGGTCAGCTTGTGGCACTCAGAGTTACAGTGGCGAGAGTTCCTTAGGCCCAGAAGTATAAGCATTTGCAAAAAATAAGAAAACCCCTAAGTGGGATTACCCAGTGAAGGAGCAGTTTCCTTATAGGTGGTGGCAGTGCTGGGGAGAGGAAAAAAAAAACCCATATGTGGCCTGAAACTAGGCCTTCACACCTACAAAGCAGACCACTGCACTGCTATTGCAGACTTTGTGCTAGCAGATCTGCATGACGTCTGGAGAGGTGTCAGTGTCAGACTGCTGCATGTCACAATATACCTGACTGTAGAGGTACATCTTCACAATCTTTCCTTTACTTTCTGCCTTACCATGATTACAGTCTTCCCAGTATCATGCAAATTACAGGCACCTTTGGGCTGTACAAACATATCCAGCGTGTGTTCATCCAGTTGATTCCCCACCACCACCCAACATACTAGCCAGTTGCATCTGAAATGCCCAACAGCACAGAGAAAAGAGAGCAATAGCTGCACAGAACAGATTTACAAGTCAGGGGTTTGTCTCAGGCAGGCAACTTCTCATATTCTTTAGAGCTCGACATTACTGTATTGTTCTTTTTATTTGATAACTGCTCCAGTAATGGCTTTCATTTGCAGTAAATCTCTCATTCTGTCTTTCCCCTCCCTATTAAACCTCCAACGATAACCTTTCCGGATGCCAACACTGACGTTCATTGAAGCTTTAAGAAAGAATGAAAAAAAAAGAAAAAGGAGCATGGTCTGTGCTAAGAGGTATTTAATGAAAAGTTGTAATTATACTACCCCAGGGCACTTGGAAAAACCTTCCCAGCATACAGACTTGCTTTAGAAATAAAGAGATCTTCAAGCAAGAAAACCCAAGGATACGATATCCCGGTCACTAGCTACAGGTTCAGACACAAAAGAGCATATCTATTATTGCTAGTATATTACCCCTGCAAGGCTAAACAAAATCTAAAAACAAAACAAACAACACTTTTAAGTGTTGCAGATGGGATAATGACTATGGAGACTTTATCTGTGATGGAGTTGTCCCCAATATTTGAATGTCTTGGATTATCATAACGGAAGTTACCTTTTAAATGACAGGGCGAAGAATACAATTGAAACCATGAGGGGCTATGAATTTGTTACTGTAAAATATTTTGGTTGCAGGAAGGATAGTCTAGGCCTAATATTGGAAAGTAACATCTGGTCCAATAGTAAGAATAGTAGATCAAGGCTTTGGAATTTGTAGTAATTAGCAAATTAAGTCTGATGTTGGAATGATTTTGTTACACCAATATCACTAGTTGAAAAACAGATTCCACAGTATATACTAAAATATTTATTATGGGCCTGAAAGGTTAGATACCCTTTTGTGATTTATATTGTTACAAATCTTGGCCTGGCCATATCCTTTGTCAGGCGAAATACTTTCTAATGATCCAGGATGGCCAGGCAAATGTCTACTTATGGAAAGTAATTGTATCTGTAAATAAATGAACTATTACCGACATACCTTAAGTTTGTGGTGATCTCTCTTACAAAAGGAGGCCAAATCCTGGCAATAGCAATGAGGTCCCAGGCCACGAGCCCTTGAATTCGGGAGTCTGTGAGTAGTGGTAGCTCCAAGGAGAAGATGGACCCACTCTCTGGGCCATCTCGAGTAGACCTGCGTGTACCATATTACACACCTAGCCCCCTGAACCTTGAAGATGTACCTTTGCCTATGGACTCTGAGGGATGGACTGCTGACTCATCTGAGGACCCAGGAAGTTCTGCAGGGCATTTGTAGTCTCAGGGCCCACTGACAAGAACTCTCTGGGGTTGCTTCTCCTCTTCACCACTGCAACCTGATTCTTCACTTGCCTCTTGCTCTGGCAGTAATTCTTCACTTGCCTCTACAGTAATGGGAAGGAGGAGGAGCAGATGCTACTGCCTGCTTGCTCACTTACTGTCTGTCTGTCAGACAGACAATCAATTGGTAGCAAGGATGGGAAAGGGGATGAGGAGCAATAGCAGCTGGTGACAATGGTGCTGAGAAGGCAGACACACTGAGGGAGGCCCCACTGAAGGTGTCTTGCCCATGGGCCCTTGAAAATCTGGAGCCTGCACTGATGAAACTCTTGCTCTTGAACTCTGACCCAGCACCTTTAGTCCTGTCCTCATCCTAGCACCAAGCTGGCTCAGGCAGTCCTGAGCCTGCTTCCCACAGCAGAGAAGCTACTAAGCCTATAGATGCTATTTAGATCAGATAGCTTCAGGAAGAAGTTAGAGCTCAATCCTAAACATGTTTACTTGGAAGTATATCCCGCTTAGTTCAATAGGACTTGCTGCTCCTGCCTAGTAAGCATTTTAGGATTACAGTCTGGCAGACACAAGATAACAATGAACTGATCTATCCAGTCACTTGCAACCGTTGTTCATTGGCTTTGAGATACTAATGATGGTTTGGCCATATGTTCCAATAGCAAACCTGATAGATTTCTTTAGAATGGAGAAAGCATTGTAATGTCTAGCCAGTTCAGGAATTTTGGCTTCCCCAAAAGAGTATGGAGTGGCCATTGCTGTCCCAAATAAATGACAAACATGGGCCTTAGTAGGATGTCTGGAGAAAGTATATGCATAGTGGCTTCAAACACTCACTTGAAACATAGAGTTGCAGACTGGGAATCTTGCACATGCAGAAAACAACTAGGCCATTGGATCCACCACTGTAGACTCATGTGCACAGCTTGGCCACAGTCCAATACAGAGATAAGAGTTGTTTACAGTGGGTTTATGCTTGTCTAACTCTGTATGTTATATTGGCATTATCCATTGACCATCCTGGCTAATAGAGGTTATTGGCCCTATCCATTCCGTACAGAAGAAAAAGGAAGAAATGTTACCAAGAGGCTCAGCCTCACTGCCACTTTTAAGTGTCTCCTACCACCTTGGCTCCTAAACTCTCAATTCATCTGGGAGAGGTATGCAGAATAAAATCTTAGGCATACAAGGTAATAAACCGGATGTAACAAGCCAGATGTATGTATTAGCTGTCCTCGTTCAGTACGTACAACAGCAAGAGTTCCTGCCATCTGTGCAATAGGCATGGGACCTGCCAGAAGTAGCCAATTTGGTTATACTGCTGCCATCCATTAAGAACATAAGAAGAGCCATGCTGGATCAGACCAAGGGCCCATCTAGTCCAGCATTCTGTTCACACAGTGGCCAACCAGCTGCCTACAGGAAACCCACAAGGGGGACATGTATGCAACAGCACCCTACCGCCCAAGCTCCCCAGAAACATTTGTCCATGTCTATTTGAATTTTTAAATTATATGTGAATGTGTAAACCCTTTTTGAACACAATCATGGAGTTAAAAGCCAGATTTAAAATATGGTTACCTTTTCACTAGTGCAGGTATTCCAATAACCTGGAATACCTGCAGAAGGGGAGTAGAGAATGGGAAAGATCTATTATGCAAGTGGAAGTCCTCTCGTGCAACACTGGATGTAGCTCATGGAAAGACCATTCAATTTCTACTATTCCCTGAAGATTTCCTCTATTTATTTTTTATTTATTTATTGCATTTATACCCCGCCTTTTTTCCTCTTGCAAGGAACCCAAGGCGGCTTACATTATCCTCCTCCTCTCCATTTTATCCTCACAACAACCCTGTGAGGTGGGTTGGGCTGAGAGTCTGTGACTGGCCCAAAGTCACCCAGTGAGCTTCCATGGCTGAGTGGGGACTAGAACCCGGATCTCCCAGCTCCTAGTCCAACACTCTTGCCACTACACCACACTGGCTCTCAGTGTCCTCTCCCCTTGAGATAACCCTTTTCCACATGCAAAATTTGCATAGGTATTTTCACCTGACTAAATGTGTCCCACACGTGGCCTATTATAACAGTTGTTTATAAGAATTTAAATATTTAACTGCACATGTATCCCACCACCTAATTAGACATGTATCTGACAGAATGATCATCTTCTATTAAAAAGGGGGACTCCTACTGCATTTAAAATGATATTTTAACCTTCAATCAGAAAATAAGACAAAATTACAGTGGTTATCTCAACTTCAGCAAGCAGTTTAAATTCATTTCAAACAATGAATATTTTGTTAGCTTCCCAAGCCTCAATTAAACTATCATTTTCACTCTCTAATTCAACGGATGTACTCGTCTGGTAAAGATCCTTAATAGCTATAAAATGTGAGTGAGTGTGTGTATATTTTTGACTGTTTCTGCTTAATGTGACATGATTCTAAATAAAACAGACAAGATAAAACAGAAAAAGGTACTGATTAGCCACAGTGCTCTATGATTCTACATTGCTAAAAGTACCCAGTAATGATCCATATGTACTATGGATAAGTGACTGCCAGTTGTAATCTAAATTAAGAGGGCCATTCATTCTAGAAACAAATGCTTCTCAAAATGAATCCACCAGCAAATCGTTTTGCCATGTGTTTCAACATACATCGCCAGCAGCATGTTTTAATTTCCCTTGTGTTTAGACAGTATCAGCAATCTTAAGTATCTGTAAAAAAAAAAGAAAAAAAAGATTGTGAATAAACTACAAGCCCAATCCTGTTATGGAAGGACCTTGCTTTCTTCTACTCATTTATCAGTTGCTATTTATGCTAATTTACTGCAACGCACTCCTGTGCATGTTTGCTTGGATGTAAGCCCATTTGTATTCAATGGAGCTGATGCAAATCCCAGGTAAGTGTACATAGGAATCGCTGCCTTAATTAGGTTTATGAGCAAGCCTAATTATTGCTTTTTATTTGTAACCCAAACTCTAGGATAAGAACAATAAAGCAGGTTATCCAAACCATTTTTACATTTATTCATTTTCTTGGGCAATGGCATGTATATTAAGAACACAGGATCTAGTCCAGCATTCTGTTCACTTGGTAGCCAACCAAATGCCCATGGGAAGCCCACCTGTATGACATGAATGCAATAGCACCCTCCTACTCATGTTCCCCGTCAACTGGTATACAGAGGCATGCTGCCTCTGAATCTGGAGGTAATGACCTGGTTTGCATGTAACAGTAACCTATGATTTATTTAACCCATGGGTTGTTGAACCCGGCCAGGCTACCAAAACATAGTTTAGGAATAAACCCCAAAGAAGAAGTACAAAACGTAGTTTAGGAATAAACCCCAAATCCTAAGGGAGTGGGGTCCCTCAATGAGGACTGAGCATTTTAGACCATGCCTGGAATGCTGACTGGTGGTGGTTGGTGGTGGTGGTGGGGAATCGGGCAGGAGAGGCAATGGAATAGAGCATCCAAGAAGAGGCCCGTGTTCAGAACTGTTGCAGCTGCCACTTCTTCTAAACACACGTATGCTGAGTTACTCTGCATTGGTCGAACAACCCTGTACCCCTCACCACATTTCTGGCCATACAGGGCCTGCGTCCTAGTAAGTTTGCTTAGAACTGCAGCCTTTACAAACGATTCCGTCAGAGCTGTTGGTGAGGATGGTATCTGAAGGCAAGAAAAAACAACAAGCGTCGTGTGCGTGTCACCCTACAGACTTAACAGAACGATTACAGCATCACCTTCGTGGACTTAAACAGCGCACTTCGTCAAGTGCCACAACCCTATTCTGTTTGCTGCTGCTGCTGCCGCCAAATAGCACTCTGGAGGGAAGCAGGCTGTGCTGTCATGATGTTTACGCCGTATTTCGACAACGAGCAGCCGCAGCTGCAGCCGCCCAGGCCACATTAACCGCCAGCCCTTCGGAAGCCTTCTGCCTCGCGCCCCCTCCCCAGCGCTCCCGCCCCGAACGGAGGCCGCCTGCTGCGCGCTCCGTTTTCCCGGGCTTCCCGCCGTCGCCGCCTCCTCCTCCTCCTCCTCCCCCCCCGCCCCGCCAGCGACGGGAGCGGGCACGTGGGGGGAGCGGGCGCGCGCCCGCGGCCGAGCCCAGTCATCCCTTCCCCCTCCGCCTGGGGAGGGGACCAGCCGCCAGTGAGGAAAAAAGGAGGAGGACGGCGAGGCGGCGATGGTAGGTGGCAGAGGCGGGTTCGTGCGCAGCGTCTTTTCCTCTCCCGCAGCCTCCTCAAGAGTGTCAGAGTGCGGCGGGCGGGCGCGCGCGCGGACGGGCTCGGAGTCGAGGCCCGGCCTGAGCAGGGGGCGGCGGCGGCGGCGGCGGCGGCGGCGGCAACAGGGGAGGGGGCTGATGGATCGAGGCGCGGGATGCTGGCTGGCACCTTGGTTTGGGGGCGGGAGACGGAGAGGAGCGGGGGCGGCTGATCCTGTGGAACCAGGCTGCTGGGGAGGCTCAGCTTGGCAGCAGGAGGCAACCCTGCCCGCGCCTGCCCGCGCCCTGCACTTTCATTTTCGCCTCCTGCTTTCCTTTTTGTGAGGCCTGGTTTTTGTGCCTCTTGAGGGTGGTCGACCTGGCGCCTGAGCTGAACCACTGAGGCCGCAGGTGGGGGGACTCCCGTGACGATGGAGTGCTCCTCGCACGCACGCACGCACGTTCCCTGCACGTAGAGAGCTAGGGTGTCCGGTCGAAGGCTAGGCTAAAAACCCCGCTCCCAGAGGTGCCGCTTTTCTGTAGAGAGGAGGTTTTGTTTGGTTGCTCGAAGGACTATTCTGTCACTTGACCCGCCACCTGTAGCTCAGGTGGGTGACGCCACTGTGCACAAAGAAAGCTAGCGTGTCAGGGAAAGGCGTGGCTAGCCGTTTTCTGCCTCACATTGTTGTTCAGGCCGTAGAGAGGAATTTATATACCACAACATCCGAAGCGTTGATTACTGCGCCTAGGGCTGGTATCAGGGCTTGGTAGCATTCTGCACGCACTGCCGCCCCTACACCAGCCAGCTGCCACTAAGGAGCAGCAACCGCTGATGGGAAGCAGAGGACCCCCTGGAGATTTGGTCCCCCTCCTCTGTGTTGTCCCATTTGAGGTAGTGGCAGCAGCAACACCTCCCCCTCCTCCTGCCCAAAGCAGGAAACCAAGGGCCACCTCTGCTCATATACCTCGCTCGCACTCTGGGTGGCAGTGGGGATTGGGCCCAGCACTGCCACCTAGAGGGAGTGATCTGGAGAGCAGAGGTCTCTCAGACAAGAGAGCGAGTGATGCTTCCGCTCCCTTGCTTGCTGTCTCCTCCTGGGCAGTGTGGAGTATTAGGATTGAGCTTTGTTCCTTGTAGTCAATTCTGCTGCTTGAAGGGCTGCCTTCTCTGTCTGGATGGCACAGCTAAGCACCACATTGCCCAGAAAGAGTGCAGCAGCTATTGCTTGCTGCTGCTGCCTCTGCTGCTTTGCCACCTGCTGGAGTGAGCAAGTGGCGGAGGCAGCTGCAAGGAGGAGCCACTGCCTCTGCTAGCTCACCTCCCTCTGGCTGGCTTGGCAGGCCCAATCCTATGTGTTTTGCCATCTAGAGAGACAGAGAGCGGAGGGCAGTGGCTGCATCATCTTCCAGCTTCCTTCACTGATCAAGCAAGCAAGTAAGCAGCAGAGGTGGTTGCAAGGAGGAGCAGCTGCAGCCCCTGCCCATTGGTCCTCTCCTTCTGCGCAGAGCAGTGGAGAGGATTGGGTCCACTGTGCACAAACCTATTCCCTATCCAGCCCAAAGAGAGAGCAGAGATTGCAGCAGCTGCTTCCTCCAATAAACAAGCATTGCCCTCTCCCTGTGGGTGGTGCTGCAGGGAGGATTGAAGTCACTGAGCAAAGAGGGTGGTGGAAAGGAGGAGGAAGACCTGGAGGCACCATGGGCATGTTGCAGAGAACCCCACCTACTCCCCTCCCCCAGCTTGGAACAGGCCAAGTCCCACCTGCACGGAGCACTAAATGGCAAGGCTTTTAATTATAATGACCCTTGCCTCCCCATATTAGCTGTGACTTGGCATCAACTACATCAAATTAGTAGTCATTCTCAGGAAGGTGGTCAAACTGTTTGGGGGTAAAACACACACACACACCCAAACCTGTCTAGGCTATACCAGTTCAAACTGCAGGTGGAGACTCACATGATGGAATGCCCCTCAGTCCAAATATTCCTTTCACATAGAAAAACAAATGTCAGGGAGAAAAATTCTAGCCTCGCTTTGTCCCTAACATGCTACTTTTCTATGTGCAGGGAATTGTTTTGAGAGGCTTTATTACCGTTCTATACCACCCAGCAGTGGAAGCATTCAGTCATGTGAGCCTCCATCTGTAGTTTGAATTGGTATAGCCCAGTTTCCCCCAACCTGGTGCCTTCCATCTGTTTTGGACTCCCAACATTCCTGATCATTGGCTGTGCTGCTTGGGGCTAATGGGAGGTGAAGTCCAAAACAGATGGAAGGCACCAGGTTGGGGAAGGGTGGTATGCCCCAAATACAGGCTTTTACCACCAGTGAGAACTAGGCCTTTGCCTTGGCATGTTCTTGGGCTTGGAGGCCCACCTGTTGGCATGAATAAAATCTCTCTTTCCAGGGGTGTCTATTTTCTTTATACAAATGGAAAGTTTAGGCAGTTGTATGCTACAGTTGTATGAAAGTTTTGCAGCAAAATATTATGCATGTTTATTTAAAGTAAGCGTGCAAATATATTTGCAGGTTTGGTATTTTCATGTAGGAGCAAATCAAGTACTAAAGAGAATAATCTTAGGTTTTTTGTTGGTTTATACAACTCAGCATGTGATTTTAAAATATATTTATTCAAGTGTCCTGTGTAATATGATCTCCTGGTGTTTACTTAGCTTGTATTTGATTTTACGTTTGTTATGGAAATCAGTTGTTGACATCACTTTAAATCACAGGTAGCCGTATATCAGGTCTGTTCTGATTGTTTTTATCCTGTTTGGTGCAGCTGTATCCACTTACAGATTGAGGAGAGACTGCTAATTGGTCTGCTTTTCTTTTTTAATATTGAAAATAACCTAGTGCTGCATAGGCATGCATACAGTTGTGTACCCATGTAGGCAACAATAACAGTTGTGGTGTGTAGAAAAAGGAGGCAGAACTTGAGGTATCTGGGATTTCAGAATAGCTGGTGATTGTACAATATTCCATAAAATTAAGGAAAGCTTCTACTTAAGATTTGAGGAAAGTGAGTTTGTTACTTATTTATTTTTAAAAGACCAACACTCTAATAGCGGAGAAGGAATTGGGGCCAAAGAAGGATTAGGTTAGCAACGTTTCAAAACATTTTCCCCAAACACACACACATGATATCGTAGAAGAGTTCGGCATGTTTATATGCCAACAAATTTCATGATAAGGCTGCAATCTTATTCACACTAGCTTAAGAATAAATTCCATTGAGCTCAGTGGAACTTGCTTCCAAGTAGACATGCATAGGATTGAGATCTAAACAACACAGAAATGGAGGGTTAACTAGAACAGGACAAAGGATTAATTGTGGCTTGCCTACCAATATTTATGCTACAAGTCATATTTAAAAAAAGCTGGTGCAGACATACTTTTACGTAAGCTGTTTAGCTGTATACTACTCTTGAAAGTGCAGCTCTGTCATATGGTTCAGATGGCGTAAAGTGATTTTTCTACAACATGCTTAATTCTGTGAGATTTTGCATTAGTTCTGATCATCCTGAGGTCATTAATGGTTTATGAAAGATTCTGAGACATGAAAGAATTACTTTTATCCTGATTCAATCTCCCCAACTATTCAAATGCAGAAGTACCAGGTGAACAATCCTGAAGTGTATTCTTTGTCCTCTTGAACTAGAGTTCGTTCTTGAAAGCTTACAGGGTGGGGGTGTTCCTTGTTTCAGTAGCAAGTGTTCCATCTGACTGACATAAACCTGTTCTCTGTTAAACACTGGGCCAATTCCAGTATTTTCTTTTGTGAATCACCATGTATTTTTACTTAATGGATTTCTTAGCCACCTTTTAAATCTGTGGTCTACATATTTCACAGATGTGGTTAATAGAATTGTTTTATTTTTGAGTAATGATATTCAAGTTGAAATAACTCTAAAAAGTTATAGTTAAGAGAAATTCTAGAGGGGTGGCACGTTACAGCAAGGGAAAAAAGTTTTGTAGCACCTTAAAGACTATGAGATTTACTGTCAGGTAAACCCAAACACTCCTTTAAAAAAAAAAAGTGTGAAAGTTCTACTTGGTAAAGCCAAGATCCTTTGTGAGGGCTTCAGGATCTCCCCCACACTCATTAGCCTAAGATGCTTCCCCATGGGCTGTAAGAAAGACATGCATAAACAGCTTTCTACTTATCATTAAGTGGCTGTTAGCAAGTAACAGCAGCAAATCATGAGCTAATTAACTCAAGATTTGATGCAACGTGTGCCTGTGCCGGGTGCATTCTGCCACCTTTTTGAATATTCAGCTCCCAATTGAGCCAATTGAGGATTGCTATATGATGGCCAAATCCAGACACTGAGCCAGTTCACACATAATAGTGGCAAATCATGGGAATTAATGTCCTGGGCGTGTTCCATGGCCATTTAAAATATCCAGTCCCCAATCTGGCCAATCAGAAGTTGATATTTGACGTCCAGACCTGGACGCTATAGGTTAATCATGGGTCAAACAACCTACAGTTAACCTACAATTAGTAGTTGGGTTAACCATGGGTTGTTTAACCCACAATTAACCTATAGTGCCCAGGTATGGACATGTTGAATATTCAAAAAGGCTGCAGAATGCGCCTAGCATGCACTGCAGTTAATCATGAGTTAATTAATACATTATCTGCTGCCATTACATGTGAACAGCCTCTATTGCTTAATTGAGGGTTAAACAACCCACAGTTAATGAAATTACTAATTGTTGGTTAAATGTGGGTTGCTCAACCCATGATTAACTGATAGTGTCCAGGTTCTTAGGTCATGTAGCAAGCCCCGACTTGAATATTCAAAACAGTTGCAGCGCTGTGGCAAATCTTGGGTTAATTAACACACGATTTGCCACTGTTATGTGATTGTATTCATAAGTGGTCTGTTCTCACTCCCCCTCTGGAATTTCTTGTCTGTTACTGGGGGTGGGAATCCATACATTTGGAAGCAGCGTGTTGAGAAAATCAAGCACATTTGCTAAACTATGGATATGGAGTACACACTTCTAAAGTGTAAGGAGGTAGGCAAAGATTTGCGATAAGAATATTGGATCATAAATGTATTAATAGGCAGATTGTGACTAAAATATTAAAAACATTCACTACTAGATCTATATTTTACAAATACAATATTTCCAATGAAAATTCTGCTTGATATTCATCATGCCTTTGGAGCATTGAGTCAGAACAAAACATCCACAAAATAGGGAAAATTTATGCAAATTGGAATCTTGCTAATTTCCTCAAATTATAAAGTTAATATGATGCAAAGGTTTCACCTGCATGTCAAAGGAGTCCAACTGCACATTTGCATTGCTGATAGCATTTTAAAGTTAGTTCTGTGGCATCTGGTAAGATTCAAATGCAGTTTAACAGTGAACTAGGCCAGTAATTTATCTCTTTGCTCATGAAAGGCAGCCTCTGCAGTTAAAGGCAGAGTATTTAACACTGTCCACACATTGACATTGGTATCCCTTTACCCTTGCCCTTTACTTTTGGGAATAGTGACAGCTTATCACAGAAATCAGTGGGTCTAGTTGTAGACAAATGTCTTAAAAAGTATTGCAAGTTGCCTTCCTTACATCTGGCACAGCACTGTTTTGTATTGCTAACAGTACACACAAAACAGTGCTGTGCCAGATGTAAGGAAGGCAACTTGCAGTACTTTAAGACATTTGTCTTCTCCTTCTGGTCCTGTGTTTCCCATTTCTACATAAATGAGGGCTGTTCCCATGAATGTCAGGATGAGCTTTATTTTCTGTCATTGACATACCCACACCCTCACTTATTTTTGTTTGTTTACATGTCATTAGTGTTAGTCTTCAATGTATAAATTAGGGCTATAAACTTTGATTAAATTTATTTAAATTTTATGTAATGCTAGATCTCAGCATTGCTGGCGAACAAGAGCAGGAGAGGACTGTTGCCCTCATGTCCTGTTTGTGGACCTCCCAGGAGTGTCTGCTAGTTGCTGTGGGAAACAGGATGCTGGACTAGATAGGGCCTATCTGATAGGCCTTTAGACTGAATCAGAGCTGTTCGGTACCTTTTGAGGATCCCAAAGGAAACAGACAGTTTCATTTAAGTGTAAAATAGCTTTTGTTTATTAACTAGTAAGCCATTGCTCAAAGAAACAACATATTTAAATCTTTCTTCACCAGACATGAGAATAGGGAATATTCCCTATTATATTAGTCACATACTAAAATAGCCTCAAAAATAAATATGTCTAAGGTCTTGGTATTGGAAGAAGATCCCTATTCGAAAGCTGTGACATGGATTTCAGTTAGGAACTTACTGCTTTAGCAGCCTTTGGCTATTACTGTTTGAAGAAAACCTTTGAAAATCCCCTGTCCAAATGGAAGGAGAATTCATCCTTAAATCTGGTGAAGAAGTTGGTGTATCTGTGGTAACGTCTTCAAGACTGATAAGTTCCATAGACTTTGGATGCTTGTTTGTTTATTATTCATTTAAAGCATTTTTTTCCTGCTGTTCATCCACAAAAAAAGGTTCCCAGAGCAATTTAAATATGATCAATATAAACAAGGCAGCCCCTGCCCGCAGGCTTACAATCTAAAAGGCATAACACAAAAGGAAAAAGGGATGAGGAGGAAAAAGGAAAACAAACAGACACCAATTCTTAAATGTTACATAGTACTTCTTCTAATGATCTGTTGGAATGGAAACAGTTCAAGAAGATGAAGTGCCAAATGGTCTTTCAGGAGAACAGATAGACTGGCCCTGCTTCCCATCTCTCCTTCTGCTGTAGCCCGATGGAGTGGCTGCCAGGTGAGAGTTGTCAGCCCTACCAATTAATCAGGTGGCAAATTTTAGTCTGAAATCAAAGCTCTAGTCAGTCATGCCCATGAATTGATTAAAGCTTACAGTCCGAGCTGTTCCACCTAAATATAACTGCTTGCCATTAAGTCCCACAGAATTCAGAAAATTTACTTCCAAGTAAATATGCATCTCCTTTTCATTCTGTCAACTGGATTTGGCTATTGGATTCAGTATTCACTTTAAAATGGCAGTGGAGCTTTGATTCCAGCCTTCTTATATAAGAATGCTGTAGTGTAAGGCTTATTACTAGAGATTTACCAGACCAATTTTGCTTATTTTTGTTTTAAACTGAAGCTTGAGCAGTGAAGAAAATTTTGAAACTCCAGAAAAGTTCAGAGCTCGAGCTTTGGCAGCTCGGGAAGGGAGAGGGATGAGACAAAGGGGAGGTTAATGCATATGTTCCACACTGTGCCTGTAATGTAATTTGTGACACAATCTGTTTATGCACGTGTAATAATGCTTACTCCTGTGAGCTCTAAGAGTGCTGGGCCAATGAAAGGACAGGCAAAGAATGTTGGGAAAGGGGCTGAAGAAAAGTCAGCTGATGACAGAGGAGGTGGAAGAGAAGCTGAGGAGAAAGAGCTGAAAAGACACTAGAGGGAGAAGAGAGAAAAATCTTTTATCACGTGTTTTTGACCTCAAACTTCAAGAAATGGTAAATGATCTTTTTAAAGAGAACATCTTTTTTTGTTTTTACTTTCACCAGTTCATTTATAGTACATTTATTTTAAAAGTGTAAAGTTGTTCCAGTCACAAAGAAACAGGCAAACATATTTTTATCCAATCATTCTCAGACTACTAGCCCCCATGGCGACATGGGTTACACTAGTGGTCATAAGATTAATCGTGGGGCTATGTATTATGCTAAGATACTGTACCATTTTGTAGGTGTATTTTTTTATCCTGCTGCTTCCCCAAAGGGCTCAGAGAGATGTACATGGTTCTCTACTCCCCCACATTTAATCATCACAACAACCTTGTCAGGTAGGCTAGACAAGATTAATGACTGGCCCAAGCTCACCAAGTGAGTTTCACAACAGAGTGCTGATCTGAAACCAGGTCTCCCTAGTCTAAGCTCAATGCTCTATCTGCTATACCACACTGACTCTTGGATTACACTTTTAGGGCTTTTTATAGCTTCCAGTTGTGTAAACCATCATTGTATTGTTGATAATTTGCTGCAACGTGAGTTTAAGAATTATGTGCAATGCTGATAACATAATCATTACTTAATGTTTCCATTTAGGGTTAGATTTCCAATCCATTATATGAGGTAATTACTGAATGTGCTCAGTGTTTCATTGTTAGCATTGCCTAATAAAGTATATGGAAGTGAATACTTTTGCTGATTATAGTAACTTCAGTTGACTCCAGTGTAAGATTAAGATGTGTAACTTGGAAAATGGTGATTATTCTTGAAGTGCAATCCTACACATGTCTACTCAGAACTCTACTAACTGGACTATGAGTCTACTAACTCAGAGGTAAGTGTGTATAGGATTGCAGCCTAAATGAAGTGGATGACTATTGCTTATTTAAGGTACCTGTGGTCCTTCATTAAAATTGAAAGTATAGAGTTTTATAGGGCTAAACTTGAACATCCCTATATTTGTTTCTGAAATTAATTGTGGTGTTTTCCATTTAATTGTATTATTAAGAATCAAATTATGCATAGCTAGTACTCTATTTTTATTTTTTTTATTTTTGTGTGCAATTTTGTCAAATGCACAGTAGGAAAATAAGTATTGCCATACTGGTAGAATCATACAGCATAGCAGTGAAACTTAAAATGTAATTCCATTCCATTTAGAGCTGTCTGGTGGAACAAAATGACTATAAGCTAATCAGTCTATAAGCCATTTCAGTTCTGAAGGTTCCATCTTTGTGACACTTTAGTTCTCCAAGTGTAACATGGATATATCTAAAGGAGGAGGAACAGACAGTTGCTAGGAGAGGTGCATAAACGAAAGAAAGAAAACAGAATGGGGATCAAATCAGTATAGAACAGTGATGGACAAAGAGAACTGTCCCACCACATACAAATGGCATATTTAATGTTACTTTGTTACATTGTGGTTATGTTACTTTGAGGTTATGGACACAATTCCCCAGGTTGTTAAAATAGAAAAGTAATCCTAGGCTGTTAAAACGGAAAAGGGTGCGAAAATGGGATTAGTACTAAGTAATCCTGGAGAGCTACTGCCTGTCATAATTGCTAATCCTGGACCATAGTGATGCGGGTTTTCCAGAAAAAAAAAAGAATCGGAAAATGTCCCATTTAGTAGAGATCTGATGTAGCATGTTTATTTGACTTGTATTTAGTAAACTTTTGTTTTTTTTTAAAAAAAAGTATATCATGTTATGTGATATCTGAAAAGTTTTTCCAATAGCCAAAAGTAGTTGAACTGAAATATTTGAAAAGAGGAAAAATCAGTAAAGTGCACTTAGTATGGTTTTAATGTTGTATTTGAACATATACAAAGCTTTACTTGAAAATATTTTTTATTGGAGTACGTCTAAATATTTTAAGTAATGACGCTACTTCCTCTACATTATTAGATCTTAAGGGGAGAAATGAAAAACTGAAACTAACATACTAATTTTAGCATGACTGAAGAGCTGTGCACATGAATTTATGTGCTTTCTAGAGATAGTCACCTGAAAAAAAGGTGTATTTTAGATTTGACTAGTATTCTATCCATTCCAGTTGCCCAATTTGACATGTATTGTGTTCCTTTATTATGACTTATTTTATACTTTCAGTTCTTTTATGAAATGAAGTTTGAAAAGTATCCTTCAAAAAAGTGGAAACTGTTCTGTGGAAAAATACAGTAGTGGATAATCTCTCCCCCCCACCCCCAATCATTGCTGGGCTAGAAATACCATTGATCTATTTCCTTGTCAGTATGTATGTGTGTGTGTGTGTGTGTGTATGTGTGTGTATATATATATATATATACACACACACACACACACACACACACACATTTAATACTTGTATTCTGCCTTTCCATGTGCAATTCAAGGTGGCTTACAAGAGAGATAATAAAATACTAAACAGGAAGGTCTTAATGTGCGGTGGAAGGCCAAGAAGGAAGGGGCAAAACAAACCTCCATAGGCAGGGAATTCCAAAGTTTGGAGGCAGCAACACTAAAAGTCCTTTTCTTTGTTCCAACCATATGTGGGTTTGGAACCAATAAAAGGGCCTCTGTGGATGATCTTACTGTGCAGGCAGGCGTATATGCGAAGAGGCGATCTTTCAGATATCCTGCTCGTAAACCATATGGGGCTTTAAAGGTAATAACCAGCACTTTGAATTGGGCCTGGAAACAGATATAGCCAGTACAGTTGCTTCAACAGTGCAGTGACACATTCTGGATACCCAGCTGATTGCAAACAACAACCCGCCCCCCACATTTTTGAACAACCAGCTGAAGTTTTGGACACTTTTCAAAAGCAGCCCAGCCTAGTACGCATCACAGTAGTCCGGTCAAGATGTAACTTGGGCATGTGTTACCATGGCTAGATCTACCCTCTGTAGAAATGGGTGTAGTTGGCACACCAGCCTAAACCGGGCCAAGGCACTCCTTGGCAATTGTTGGCACCTGAGCACCCAGAGTCAAAGCTGGATCCAGGAGAATCCCAGGCAACAAACCTGTGCCTTCTAGGGGAGTGCTACCCCATCCAGCACAGGCTGAACCCTTATTTCTAGATTGGTAGGAACATTTCTGTCTTGTCTGGATTAAGTTTAAGATCACAAGGGGAAAATGAAGGGTCCTCTATTGGGGATCTGCTGTAGCTTCATTCACAGTTTTATATGACACAGTCACATCAAAGACAGATTTTATTAATATTTCATTAGTCACTTCAAGAACCTTGATTTGGTGCTACAAAAGCAGGACGTACATTTAATAGATCATCATTATGTATTTCTGGGTTGGAAAGGCTACCCACTGATGCATCCCACTTGCTTGTGTTAATAAAATCTATTGAAGCTGCTGCCATAAATATGGTTCATGGTTCCTATGGATGGAACTACAGTTAGAAACCAATAGGCTATGTTCACACCTGTGGTTTCTCTCAGATATCCATTCTCTGTGAGCCCCTTGGCCCTCCAGAATCATGGCTTCCACTCACCAAGACTACTGGCTAATAGCAGATGTCATTTGGATCGTAATGAGGCAGATAATTTTCTCTGAAATTAACACACACACCCTCCAGATTTAGAATGAATTCATTTAAGCCCCCACCCACATACACACATGGGGAACCCTAAACAGGGCACCACAAAACACAGCTCATTCTTTTTATTTTAAATTTCAAGTGGTGCTCTGTCCTATAATAAGATTTGGTATTTTGATACAGTAATTCCATTAGGAGCGTTGGGGTGTTGCCAGAAATTTGTAATGTTGTGTTTAGGAATCCTTCCTTTGCCCTTCTTAAAATATATACCCTTCTGTACTGCAACACATTCTCGGTAAAATTGCAACAGTAAGGAGCATTTAGTATGTGTTCTTGCATCAGCAGGAGGGGCAGTTTGAACAGCACTATAGCATTATGGATAAGTACCATTGCATTAGCATTGCCTGAAGCAGCAGTGTTGGGTAAAGGTGTTTAGCATCAGGTATGGTGCTAAGCACTCTCCCCTCCCCCTCAGTCCGCCAGCCCACACCCCAGGGGACCTGCCTTGTCTACTGCCAAGTCCCCCTTCCCAGCTCTGATTAGGGGTGCACGAAAGTCACTTACCTGGTCTCGCAGCTTTTCGCGGTGGGGGGGAGGGGCTTCGCTGCTCTCCCCACGAAGTTCAGGCCGGGGGGGGGAGGCTTCCTGCCTCGCCCAGCCGAAATTCAGGCCGGGGGGGAGGCTTCCCGCCTCGCCCGGCTGAAATTCAGACCAGGGAGGAGGCGCCTCGCCTCGCCTGGCCGCGAAATTAAAAGTTAAAAAAAAAAAAACGCCCCCGTGATAGGCTACGTGACGATTAACGTAGCCTATCACGGCTAGATCTGCAAAGTCAGCCGTCATAGGCTATGTAAATCGTCACGTAGCCTATCACGGGTGACTTTAAAAAAAAAAAGCGCGTACGCAAATGGCAGCCCCCATAGGGAGCTGCCATTCGTGTTCCTTATTTGGTCGCTGTAGTCTACGTAAATCTTTACGTAGACTACGGCGAAAATAAGGGCAACGCAACTACCGTTGCCCTTATTTTCGCCGTAGTCTATGTAAAGATTTACGTAGACTACAGCGACCAAATAAGAAACGTGAATGGCGGCTCCCTATGGGGGCCGCCATTATACGTAAGCGCTTTTTTTTTTTTTTTTGTGAAGTCACCCGTGATAGGCTACGTGACGATTTACGTAGCCTATCACGGCTGACTTTGCAAATCTAGCCGTGATAGGCTACGTTAATCGTCATGTAGCCTATCACGGGGGCGTTTTTTTTTTCTTTTATTGGAATGGCGGTGGTGGTAGCCGGTCGAAAGACCGGCTGCAGCTCCCGCCCCGGACGAAGACCCGACGAACCGCCGGCCGGACCCGCCGCCAGGAGGGACATTCGGGAAAGGTAAGTCCTGTCCCAGGGGGTGTGTGCGGGGGGGGGTGGAGAATTTCTCCCCGAAACTTGTTCGGGGGGCCGAACACATTGGCGCTCGGCCCCCCGAAGTTTCGGGGAGAAATTCTCCGCCATCCCTAGCTCTGATGGCTATGGTGATTGGGGTCACGTTCCCGTTTTTAAAAAATTTCCCCAGACCTTTTTTGTGCACAACGGGCAAGGTTCCCGGTCCTGTTTTTGCACAAAAACAGGACTGTGAACATTTAAAAAAACAGGAAGGCAGCCGGAGCGGTGGCTTCGGAGCCATCGCAAATGGAGATCGCGCTGCGCTGGGCAAGAGCAGCGGGAGTTTCTGCCATCTTGCCCAGCATCTCGCTGGCTGATGCCCTTTAGCCACGCTGGAGCTCCAGACAACACAGCAAGCCACAGTGACTAAAATAAACCTCACTGCAGACCATGGCTTATCAGGGTGGCTTATTTTGGCTAAATAAACCACCATGGTTGAGAAAAATCGCATTTAGACGACGTAAGCTGTTGTGTATTTTTCCAGAAAAAAAACCCATCGTGGCTTAACATGTCGTGCGAACCCAGTCACTGTGTGTTGCAACATCATCTCTCTATGTGTTTCTCCACCTGGTGCCACCCAGTGATGTGGAACACAAGAGGGGTAACTTATAGCATGATGACATTGCATCCTGCAGTAGGTTTCATTAGAATTTATGGGGAGAGAGGGGACAACTAGGCACTGGGATGACGTTTTTGGTAGCAACCATAGAGAGATGATGTCGCAACACACAGTGACTGGGTTTGCACAACATGATAAGCCACAATGGTTTATTTTTCGGACAAAAACCTGGGATGATGTTTTTGGTGGCTTCCATAACAGCTAATCCTTTCTTAAATTGCTATCCTGTGCTGATGCACCCATGCATAAGACCACTTGATTTAATGGAGCTTGCATGATGTGCGTGATCTTGTCTGATCTCGGAAGCTAAGCAGGGCCAGCCCTGGTTAGTACTTGGGTGGGAGACCGCCTGGGAATCAGGCTTCCTGCATTGTGCAGGGGTTGGACTTGATGGTCTTGTAGGCCCCTTCCAACTCTGTGATTCTATGATCTATGTATATGGCTCTCTACAGTTTTGTAGCCACACTGCCTTTGCAGCTGTGCTCCATGTCTGGAGTGTATGGGACTAGGTATAGGCATCCTAGTTCTGGTGAAAGGGCAGAGCTTGTCCTTAGCACAGCAGCAGTTTTGGCATCTATACAAGGTCCTTTGAGCTGCTTGGAGAAGGGATCTATCTCCCCTTGTCTTGTTGTGTTGCATCTTGTGGGCCAACTGCAGAGGATGTTCCCATGGTGCATCAGCCGAACTAATAAAAATTGGAAATAGGGCTTCTGAGGCACTGGACTGGCTTTAAATACTATCTGTAAGCTTTATATTCTTCTGCCTCAGCTTGAATACTCACAGTGGTTCTCTCTGAGCATGTAAATCTTGTACTATTAACTTACTGTAATGTGGCCAAAAGAGTGCACCACCTGTGAAACTCCTGTGGTTTTCAAGAGTAATTATTTACCCCTAGCCCTGTTTTTGTTATGGAGTAACTTTCACATTCCAATAATTATTCTAGCATCAGGTTCTTTTTTGTATCATTAACCTGTTTACAGATCTGCTCATATTTAACCAGCTGGCAAACTGGTAGCCTCTGCTGGGCGGGGGGGGGGGGGAGCACTTTAATTGTAAAGGCAGTTTGGTGTTTTATTAGTACATCATTCCAGCCAGAGGTTATGGCATTGTAACTTTTTTTGTGAAGCGGATGGTCTGATCCTGACAGCATCTTATGAAAAGGTAGTGGGTCACAGCTAGTGAGGAACCTGCTTGGCATTGTGTTTCCCAATGAATCCTTATTTCAGCAGTTTGTTGGCACACCCTTGTGCTGGGAGACAGGAGTGTTTTAGCTCAGGGTAGAGCAGAAGGTAGGTTAATATCTTCCTTAGCCCACTGAAATAAAGAAGGGGGGTGGGGGAGAACCACAAGTAGGGCTTTTGTATGAAAGAACTGTGAGCTCACTTTTGGTACTGAAAACAATTCCTGGGCTAACATGCTCAGAGGTGCTCCCTTCCTTAATTCTAACTGTATCTGCCTCTCTGAGCAATTATTTTGCACCTGGCTCTGGCTGGTGGATGCTGGGGCTCTTATAATTAAAAAACAAACAAACCACCAAAGTCAATCCTGCAAGGCTAAAATCTGCTCACTCCTGCTCTAGCCCTTTGGGTACAGTGCAAGAAGCTAGTGACAGCCTTTCCTCTGCACCCCACTCTCTCACTCGGCCTGAAAAAAAGATGCTTGTGAAGCAGAGTCAGATCCCAGCCTTGGAACAAGAGAAGAGCTGTTCCTTTATGCCAGTGAAGAGATGGGTAACACTGGACCCTGTGCTTGCAGTCCATCCAGTTGCTGGGATGCATTAAACAGCTTGTCAACATATAATAAAACTATAATTATTTTAGTTCAGACCCTTTGAGATGAAATATTTTACTCTCTACACACACAATTTAAATGTGTAGTTTGATTTATTTGTATTGGCTGTGTGCGTGTAGAAGTTTTGCTGTGATGCTATGCAATCATCTCTAGTATAATTTGGCCTAATTAGCTTCTGTTTAGTGATTCGGAATGTCTATCAAGGACTGTTATTTTAGCAGGAAACATAGGGAGTTAAAAGCTAATGTGGTGACCTCATCTCTATTCATTAAGCTCTAGAGTATAAACTGCACCGGAGAGGGACCGTTGAAACAGTATCAGTCCATTTTATACTGCGTTGATCTGCTTTAATTTGGATACTAAGTCCATCTGATCTAACAGTTTCTATTATAATGGGAAACACTTTGCAGGGGGTGGGGACAGTACTGTTCACTTGGTTTATGCCCTGCTTGCAAACATTTGTCATTTTTTTTTCAAACACGATCCTGTTCTTGATTCTTACTTTCTTGTGGTCTCTGAAATTATTTCCCTGTGTGGCAAATGGCATGGCATCAAGGGAAATTTATTAGTCAAGGAACTACATAAAACACACACATTTGTATCATTCACTTTGTGTAAGGGGTTTCTCTTACTCTTTAAACCAGTCATTAAATGAGAGTGCAATTGCTGGCTCTTTAATATTAGAGCTATACACATCCACAATAGGTGTCACTGTGGTGCCGGTCCAATCGTTATTAGTGACTTCAGCTATTGGCTTAGAATGCTGCTTGTCTGACTCCATCTGCAGGGCTCTAACACCTCCTGCGCTCAGTTCCATTCAACACTCAACTTGAGCCAGCTGACGAACAGGCAGCACATCTTGCTATCCTACCTGCTTTGCCAGAGCATAGCAGTTTCAGGTGGTTCAGTCTGCAGACCTTTGGGAAAAGCTCTCGCAAGCAAATGAAACAGGGGGTCATGATGGGGAGGAGTTTAACTGATCAAGTAATGGATCAAACTTAAAGCTGATATCTTATTCAGCACACTTGGAAAAGGTCACCTTGCCTTGCTGGAAAAGAAGCACAATCTCAGCTTTGCTGCTCTCTATTTAGTACCTTCTGTTCTCTCTGTTTATCTAGTTAGGTTATCTGATCACACAGACAAGGATACTCATGGTAGATGACAAGGGAAAGAACATGAAATGTCTCACATTCTTCTTGATGCTTCCAGAAACAGTTAAGAACAGGTCCAAGAAAAGCTCTAAGAAGGTAAGCAGTAGCAGCAGCAGCAGCAGCAAGTTACCTCCAGTTTGCTATGAAATCATTACCCTGAAGACTAAAAAGAAGAAGAAGATGGCTGCTGATATTTTCCCCCGAAAGAAGCCAGCTAACAGTAATGCAACTGCCGTCCAGCAGTACCACCAGCAAAATATCAACAACAACAATATTATCCCAGCTCCCAACTGGCAAGGGCTGTACCCTACCATCCGAGAAAGGTAAGGAAGTTGTGGATGGTTTCTTTTCTGTGTTTTCAAGTTCACAAGCCATTTGTAGTGAAATATTTATCCTGTTTGAGCAGAGTAGCTTTTCTCATTCATTAGTGTTGAAAAGAAGGGGAAATGTTTCTTCTTTCCAACTGTGCAATTGTTTTCTTCTGGTAATAAAAACGTATTCGCATGCAAGCTGTCTCGTTTTAACCTCTTAACTACTTGCAGTCATGAAAGCACATTCTCAGTGTATTAATCTTCATATTTGCTCAGACAGTTTTGCATTTTTTACTTTTGTAAAAGTTCTTCTCAAGTTCTTGTAATATTGTACTTAAAACACACACACTCCGTAGGATACTTAATGATCACTAACTCATTTAGAATGTATTCCGTGTTTTTGTTTTCTTGGCTACTGTAGAAACGTTGCAAGCTTTAAAGGAGTTGAATTGCATGGATGTGGAGAGGGAACCTGATGCTAAATGAAATTAACATATTGCCTCTGTTTGTAGAAATGCAGTGATGTTCAACAATGACTTGATGGCAGATGTTCATTTTGTGGTTGGGCCACCAGGTGGGACCCAGCGATTGCCAGGACACAAAGTAAGCAACAGCTGCATTACCAGATCTGACATGGGAAAAGCGAGGGAAACATCTACTGTTACCATTATAACTTAGTGTGGGAGGTTTGGACTCTGGAACTGACATAATTATAACAGCTTTTAAGCATCTTTGCCCACTGAAATGCTTTAGCAGTTTCCCTTCTGGTTAAATATTTTGTTACTGTAATAGATGTTTATCCCTTCCAAAATACAGTTTTATTGATTTTACCCTCTCCTTCCAATGACCCTGTGAAATAGGCTGAGATGCTGACTTGCCCAAGGTCACCTTGTGAATGGGGATTTGAACCCAGGCCTCCTCACATGACATGGCAGCACGTTGGCTCTCAGCGTGGATAGCACTGTATTAGGATAGCAGTATACTCAAGACTTGTGCAGCTTTTTCTCAGAGCAAAAGGAAAACCCAACAGTTCCCTTAGCAAGCTTTCCTGTAAAAATTGAGAGTGAGAAGTGAAGAGATGCCATGTTCTCTTGTTTCTGTTTATTGCCTTCATGGCCTCATCTGTTACGCTCACGGTGACTCTAGCTTTTCTGCTGGCCCTGCGTTTTGTTCTAAAGCATGAAATAATATTTCCCTTTTTGAACAGTACGTCTTAGCTGTTGGAAGCTCTGTATTCCATGCAATGTTTTATGGAGAGCTTGCCGAGGACAAAGATGAAATCCGTATACCAGATGTGGAGCCTGCTGCTTTCCTCGCTATGCTGAAGTAAGCATCCTTCTTCTTGCTGGAAGTGAATTTGTTTGTATCTGCTGTAGTAATCTCCAAGATAAAAAGTTAGGCATTATAATAGGTCAAGAAACAGATACAGAAACCCAGTCATTGCTCAGAAAGATGGTGCCTAGAGTTGTGGGTGTGTTATTGAAAACTTCGGGTAGCATCCAATAATAGTCCTGCATAGAGTAGACCCATTGAAATGAATGCATTTTAATTTAGTTGTGACTAACTTACGCCTCATCTATTTCAGTAGGTCTACTCGATGTAGTACTAACATTGGACACTACCCTCTTTATTTGGATATTCTATTCCCCTCTCTCCCCCTCCCCTTCCCCAGCCATCTCTTGCATTAGTCAGCTGTCAACTTTGGGTAGATTAATAGAGTATTCAAAGGAAGAGCTTGAAAACATGGTGAAAAGGAAAGATTCCATACTCTTGGTTTCTTCTTCATTTGTGCTACCCGTTTTTGCAAATACATGATTCCTTGCTATTCCTGTTCACTTTAACGCAGCTTTCGATACTGTGAACTTGTCATATGTAGTCACTCATGATAATATATTTCCCTATAGGCTGGGTGAATTGTTAAAATATTTAAAATAACAGGTTTCTCTAAGGTTTCTAGTTGCTGAATTTAAACTTGAACTGAAGAGAGCACATGCAGTATTTTTTTTATTCTTCACTCCATCTGGCTTGTTCTCTTTGGATGATGAGTGGGATGTAAAAAAAAGCAAGTTGCTTTCCTACTGTGCTGTCTATAAACTCAGGATTTAAAGAGGAAGGCATATCTGGAAACATCTATAAGTTCTTATACAAAAAATACCCATTGATTTCTTCTGTGGCATATTTTATTTTTTCTGATGTTTGCTCATGTCTGCTAAGAATCCTTTCAGCCTGCCATTGATTTTTCACCCATACTTCGGCTAACCATCTAACTTGTTGTTGTTCATTTGTGTCCGACTCTTCGTGACCCCATGGACCATAGCACGCCAGGCCTTCCTGTCCTCCGCTCTCTCCCAGAGTGTGCTCAAGTCCATATTCCTTGCATCGGTGATGCTATCTAGCCATCTCATCCTCTGCCGGCCCCTTCTCCCTTTGCCTTCAATCTTTCCCAGCATCAGGATCTTTTCCAGTGACTTTTCTCTTCACATTAGGTGGCCAAAATATTTGAGTTTCAGCTTCAGTATCTGTCTTTCCAATGAGCACTCAGGGTTGATTTCCTTTAGGATGGACTGATTTGACCTCCTTGCAGTCCAGGGGACTCGTAAGAGTCTTCTCCAGCACCACAGTTCGAAAGCATCGATTCTTCGGCGCTCAGCCTTCCTTATAGTCCAGCTCTCACAGCCATACGTTACTACTGGGAAAACCATAGCTTTGATTAGACGGATCTTTGTTGGCAAGGTGATGTCTCTGCTTCTTACTATGCTGTCTAGGTTTGCCATAGCTGTCCTCCCAAGGAGCAAGCGTTTTTTAATTTCTTGGCTACAGCCACCGTCTGCGGTGATCTTGGAGCCCAAGAAATAAAATCTCTCACTGCTTCCATTTCTTCCCTTTCTATATGCCAGGAAGTGATGGGGCCAGATGCCTTGATCTTCGTTTTTGTAATGTTGAGTTTCAAACTAGCTTTTGCACTCTCCACTTTCACCCTCAACAAGAGGCTCTTGAGATCCTCTTCGCTTTCTGGCGTTAGGGTGGTATCGTCTGCGTATCTGAGCTTGTTGATAATTGTCCCGGCAGTCTTAATTCTGACATGTGATTCATCCAACCCGGCGTTTCTCATGATGTACTCTGCATATAAATTAAATAAGCAGGGTGACAATATGCAGCCTTGTCGTACTCCTTTCCCAATTTTGAACCAATCGGTTGTTCCATGTCTGGTTCTTACTGTCGCTTCTTGACCCTCGTACAGGTTTCTCAGGAGACAGGTAAGGTGGTCTGGTACTCCCATCTCTTTAAGAATTTGCCACGGTTTGTTGTGATCCACACAATCAAAGGCTTTAGTGTAGTCAATGAAGCAGAAATAGACGTTTTTCTGGAATTCTCTTGCTTTCTCCATGATGCAGCGAATGTTGGCGATTTGATCTCTAGTTCCTCTGCCTCTTCGAAACCCAGCTTGTACTTCCGGTAGTTCTCGGTTCGCATACTGCTGAAGCCTAGCTTGTAGGATTTTGAGCATCACCTTGCTGGCATGTGAAATGAGCGCAATTGTACGGTAGTTTGAACACTCTTTGGCATTGCCCATCTTTGGAATTGGAATGTAAACTGACCTTTTCCAGTCTTGTGGCCATTGTTGAGTGTTCCAAATTTGTTGGCATGTTGAGTGCAGCACTTTAACAGCATCATCTTTTAGGATCTTAAATAGCTCAGCTGGAATACTGTCATCTCCGCTAGCTTTGTTGTTAGTAATGCTTCCTAAGGCCCACTTAACTTCACTCTCTAGGATGTCCGGCTCAAGTTCAGTGAGCGCACTATCATGGCTATCAGGGACATTCAGATCTTTCCTGTATAGTTCTTCTGTGTATTCTTGCCACCTCTTCTTAATCTCACCTGCTTCTGTTAGGTCCCTGCCTTCTTTGTCCTTTATCATGCCCGTCTTTGCACAAAACGTTCCCTTGAGATCTCCGATTTTCTTGAAGAGATCTCTAGCCTTTCCCATTCTGTTGTTTTCCTCGATTTCTTTGCATTGTTCATTTAAGAAAGCCTTCTTGTCTCTCCTTGCTTTTCTCTGGAAATCTGCATTCAGGTGGGTATATCTTCCCCTTTCTCCCTTGCTTTTCGCTTCCCTTCTTTCGTGAGCTACTTGTAAAGCCTCATCAGACAGCCACTTTGCTTTCTTGCATTTATTTTTCTTTGGGATGAATTGAGTTGCCGCCTCCTGAACAATGTTACGGACCTCCGTCCATAGTTCCTCAGGCACTCTGTCTATCAGGTCTAATCCCTTAAATCTATTCCTCACCTTCACTGTATATTCATAAGGGATATGATTTAGGTCATACCTGAATGGTTTAGTGGTTTTCCCTACGTTCTTCAATTTAAGCCGAAATTTTGCAACAAGAAGCTCATGATCTGAGCCACAGTCAGCTCCAGGTCTTGTTTTTACTGACTGTATGGAGCTTCTCCATCTTTGGCTGCAAAGGACATAATCAATCTGATTTCGATATTGACCATCTGGTGATGCCCTTGTGTAGAGTCGCCTCTTGTGCTGTTGGAAAAGAGTGTTTGCTATGATCAGCGTGTTCTCTTGGCAAAACTCTATTAGCCTTTGTCCTGCCTCATTTTGTACACCAAGGCCATGCTTGCCTATTATCCTGGTTATTTCTTGACTTCCTACTTTAGCATTCCAATCCCCTAGGATGAAAAGGACATCTTTTTTTGGTGTTAGTTCTAGAAGGTGTTGTAGGTCTTCTTCGGCCTCAGTGGTTGGGGCATAGACTTGAATTACTGTGATGTTGAATGGTTTGCCTTGGATTCGTACTGAGATCATTCTATCATTTTTGAGATTGTACCCCAGTACTGCTTTCCCCACCCTTTTATTGACTATGAGTGCTACTCCATTTCTTCTAAGGGATTCTTGTCCACAGTAGTAGATATAATGGTCACCTGAATTAAATTTGCCAATGCTTGTCCATTTAGGTCGCTGATTCCCAAGATGTCGATGTTCAATCTTGCCATCTCATGTTTGATCACCTCCAGCTTACCTTGATTCATTGACCTTACATTCCAGGTTCCTAAACAATATTGTTCTTTACCGCATCGGATTTTCTTTTCACCACCAGACACATCCACAGCTGAGTGTCCTTTCGGCTTTGGCCCAGCCGCTTCACTCTTTCTGGCGCTACTTGGAAATACCCTCTGCTCTTCCCCAGTAGTATATTGGACACCTTCCAACCTGAGGGGCTCATCTTCCAGCGTCATCTCTTTTAGCCTTGTGATACGTTCCATGGGGTTTTCTTGGCAAGAATACTGGAGTGGGTTGCCATTTCCTACTCCAGTGGACCACATTTTGTCAGAACCCTCCACCATGACCTGTTCGTCTTGGGTGGCCCTGCATGGCATAGCTTATGGCTTCACTGAGTTACGCAAGCCCCTTCGCCACAACAAGGCAGTGATCCATGAAGGGGAACCATCTAAGTACTAGATTTTAATCTCTTGACCAGGTTGTCCTAATCAAAAATTGCTTTGTCACCTTTCCGTAGAACGTTGTATGTGCCTTTAGCTGCAGTTAGCCCCCCAAATGTGTGAGGAACACCTAAGGAAGAAAGTTTTCATACGAAGGAGTTGATGGCACAGAGCACACCAACAAGATGTACTGTGTTATTACTTGTGGCTAAATATGTTCAAAATATAAAGATGATCACGTTTGTGCTTTTAGTTTTTAAATATAGGTGCTAGTTCTTGATGAAAATAGGATTTTCCAGCTAAATACTATAATCTATATAGACTACAAGGCCCAGCACTGTCTTAGCTTACATGTGTGATCTTCAATTAAATCTTATTGCATATACTAATTATGGTCTCAGAAAAACTGATTTGCTTCTTGGTAGAGCTCAAGAATCCAAAGTAGTTACCTTTTGCTAAACGCAGGTACTAGGAGACATACTCAAACAGGGCACAGTCCGATACACATTGAAGGGCATTTAACTCCCATTGATTCCAATAGACCTTTGATTTTAATAGACCTCTTGATGTATTCAGCTCTGCACTTGATGCACTCTTGGTGTTAACAGTGCTAGAATCCGGGACTTAAGAACAGATGGTCAGTTCATCCATATAAAAATAATAAAAATATGTTTAGCACTCGCCATTCAAAATAGGCTAGCACTGGAGCATCATCAACTGCATAGTTGGATAGATTTCGGCTGGCAACATGACAAATGCAGAATTGTTCAGATGGCTGTGTGCACATAACACTAAGCCAAGGACAAGCAGCAGCAAGGCTTGGGTCCATGCACTACCTCCCTCATTTTCCAGCGCAGCTGCAAGGAGAAGTTTGGAAGCCTTTGCTTCCAGTTTAGACTAACCACAGTTTTTTGTGACATCTGAATCCAGACAAACTGTAGTTTTTACTGTGATCAGTGAAAACAAGCCAACTTCAAACCACAGGTTATGAAGCTGGCTTCTTTCACTAATCATAATACAGATTGCCTCAGTTTCGGGTTCAGATGTAACACTAAACTGTGGTTAACCTAAAGTGGAAGCAGAAATGTCCAGTTGCCTCAACTGCACTACAAGAGGAGAGGGGAGGGTAAAGCATGCATGCCTCAGTTTAACCCTTCCTGCTTCGCTGCGATCCTGAGGAAACCCCCTCTTCTGAAACTGGTATTCACATTGGGTGGTAATCTCCAAAACCTGGAGGGATTTTCTTCAGGAATGCAGCAGGGTAGGAAAGGGTTAAATTACACCTCCACTCTGACTGTTATCTTGGTATTTATCAATTCCCTTAGGTGATGCTATTTGTATTTTTAAAAACCTGCATGTTCATCTAGTTTCCAATGTGTCAATATAATTTGTTTAAAAGTGGGCTTGAAACATACCTGCTTGATATAACTCGTCATTTTTTTCATGCCTAATACGGTGGTGGGGATATTCTATTCATGACCAATTTGTTCTGAACATGACGTCGCATTCAGTGTTCGTCCTACTTAGAGTAGACCCATGGAAATGAGTGGTACATGTTAGTCATGACTATAGTCCCATTCATTCCAATGGGTCTACTGTAAGTGGGACTAACATTGAGTACAATGCCTAGAAGGAAAACTGTTCATTTACCAAACATAGAAATGAAAACTGATATAATATGTGTTACTTAAACTATTGCAGCTTTTGACAGCTACTCTTAATAAAAAATCCAGAAGCAATTGCACTGTTAAAATAAAAGTTTTGTTTTTTATAAAAGTCATAGGGAAATCAGCCCGTTCTTGCTATAGATTATAGATAGTTACAGAGCAATCTTAAGTGGGGTTGGTGCAGCGGGAGTGACATGGTGGATCTACCACCACATCCAGACATGCAGGGAGCGGGTAGGCTGTTCAGCTTGGCAATTTTTTTTATTTTTAATCCCCCCCCCCCCCCGGAATTAGCTACATGAGCTCTGTGCTGGTGTAAGAACATAAGAAGAACCATGCTGGATTAGACCACGGGTCCATCTAGTCCAGCATTCTGTTCACACAGTGGCCAGTCAGCTGCCCATGGGAAACCCACAAGCAGAACATGAGTGCAACATCCTCCCCCTCCCTGAAATTAGCCACATGAGCTCCATGCTGATGTTGCTGAGGGACCCTGATTGGGCAGCTCCATCTTTGCCCTATTTTGGGCCCCTGTACTTCCTTCCCACTGGGAGAAGCACTGTCAGTGGTAGCTTTCCACACATGGGACTACAGGCCCGGCTAGTTCTCCTGAGAGGACACACCACAAGAAGCCTGGAAGGGAAGCTAGCCAAGGTAGAGGCAGCTTGGTTAGCTCCTCTGAGTGAACTGATTGCTTTGGCAGCTGTTGTGGGAGTCAAGAAAATAAGATCCAGTGGGGGGATGGGGACGTAATCCTCTCCAATGTTGGCCAGGCACTAGGGAAGTCTACAAGAAGGGCATAATTCCACGCATGCACACACATGCACACTGGTATTTGGTACGCTGCCATTGAACCTGGAGCTTCAATTATTATGGCTTATAACCATTTATAGAGATATCCAACTGGAATATATCTGTCCACTCTCCTTTTAAAGCCACCTAAGCCTGTGGCCAATCACCACAGTGGCAGCAAATTCAATATGTTAATTGTGTGTTCTGTGAAGAAGTACTCTGGCTGTCGTGAACATGGTTATTGATAATTTTTTCTGTATTATCTACTATAGTTCATAATAGGGGCAGATTAATAAAGTGGTTAAAGCGTTAGCTTTAGTGGGTCTTGCTAGTAGGTCTGCAAGTAAAGGGTGCTCTTGGTTGCTGAAGCTATTTTGTTATGGTAACCGTAAGGCCATTATTCACAGGTAACACTAAGCGACTGTTGTAGTTAACTGACTTCTTAAAGAAGCCAGCGTCAGTCTTGAGGACGAGCAAAGACAAGCCCAATCTTGGTTTGCATCTCCCCTACCAGTACCCAGCTGAGATCCCAAATGCCTTCACGGTGCTCCTGAACTGGCATGGCCTCACTGCAGCACCAGTTCACTTACCATTCGCTGGCTGCACAAACAGGGTGGGGGGCTCTTCTTGGGGATCTTTGGCCACTCTCAGCAGGCCACAAGCACAAGCTTCCCTCCCTTCCTAGGCACGCCCAGAGTTGGTTAATCCCTTTCTACCACTACAAAATAAGAGAACAAGTTTTCTCTGGAGGACTTCTCCCTGCAGCCCCAGGCGTTTTTCATGAAACTGGTTAGCAGCCCCAACAGCTGTCTAATAAAGAAACAAAGGGACATCTGAGTATTTATCCCATGGACATTCTACCACCAAGAATTAGCTCTGAGGGAAATCCCCCCAGTCTCTTCAGCAATATCTTCCAGCATGCAATCAGATGTACAGGGGTAGATGTTTGCCATTTATTCCCAAAAGGCCACCCAGAAAACACAGACTTGTCTTTATCTGTTTGAGCCCCCTGAGAACTTCAGATTTTCAGACTAGCACACAGCTACTCAGTGGTGTGTTTGTGCATGTAATTCCACTGTCTGCTGCACAGCTGGACACAAATGGAGTTTGCACATGACTAGGAACAATCCATGACCCCCACCCCTATCAGACTTTTTGCACATCAACTGTACCCACTCATCCAGTAAAGGCACATGGTTTGGTTCATAAAGGAACTTTAGTGGTTAGCAGGTAGAACAACAGGTAAAAGCAATAACTACTGTGGATGAAATAATTAGGGTAGCCATCAAAGAGCAAAGTTGTGCTTGCAACATGTAGTCTGGGAAAGATGTTAGCAAAATAAGCAGTGGTATTTTTACATATTCCTCTCCTTGCAAAGCTAGGCGGACAGGCTTGAGAGGAAGGGCTTGTCAAGAAGGGGTTGGACAGGGAAAGGAGCCTGTTGCCACGCAGAATGAGGAAGAAGGGCAAGTTCTAGAAAAGCATAAATGAGAATAGCTTAGCCTGAGTAGCAGCCACTCTAGCCTTGCAATTCTGTAGCTGGGTAAGCGGCTAGGGCAGGGCATGGGAACAAGCCAGGATTTACAGTCAGGGCCAGAAATATTGGAACAAGGATAACTGTTTTGGCAGTTGGCCTCTGTACACCACTACATTGAAGTTGAGACACACCCAGATGGGAGCGAAGTCAGGACTTTCAGTCGTAATTCAAGGGGTTTGACAAAAGTGGGGCACTAACCATTCAGGAAGGACAGCCAGTGGCATACACACACACACCCATCGTTGGTGGCTCATAAGTAATGGAACGAATGGCTGACGAGCAGCTGCATGACCAGGTGTGGCCTGTTTCCTGGGTACCCCATGACCAATCAAGCAGAGAAAAGGCCTGGAGGTGGTTCTGAGTGTTACATTTGCATTTGGTAGCTGTTCACTGGAACTCCCAACATGAGGTCCAAAGAGGTGTCCAAAGAGGTGTCCATGCGAATGAAGGAGGCCATCATTAGGCTGAGGAAACGAAAGAAACCCATCAGAGAGATAGCAAAAACAGTGGGAGTGGCCAACACAACAGTTTGGAACATCCTGAAAAAGAAGGAATTAACTGGCAAGCTCAGCAACAGCAAAAGGCCTGGAAGACCACAGAAGACAACTAAAGTGGATGACCGCAGAATGCTGCTCATGGTGAAGAAGAACCCTTTCACAACATCTAGCCAGGACAAGAACGCTCTTGAGGAGGTAGGCATGTCATTGTCAACATCTACAGTCAAGAGACGGCTTTATGAATGTAAATACAGAGGCTTCACATAAGGTGCAAACCACTGGTAACGCTCAAGACCCGAAAGGCCAGATTAGCCTTTGCCAGCAAACACCTAAAAAAGCCTGCCCAGTTCTAGAATAAGATTCTTTGGACTGATGAAACCAAGATTAACTTGTACCAGAATGATGTAAAGAGAAAAGTATGGAGAAGGAAAGGAACAGCTCATGATCCAAAGCATACCACATCATCTGTCAAACATGGTGGAGGCAGTGTTATGGCATGGGCATGTATGGCCGCCAATGGAACCGGGTTACAGGTGTTTATTGATGACCTGACTGCTGATAAAAGCAGCAGGATGAATTCTGAAGTGTATAGGGCTATACTTTCTGCTCAGATTCAGCCGAATGCTGCCAAACTGATAGGACGCCGATTCATATTGCAGATGCATAATGACCCCAAACATACAGCAAAAGCTACCCAAGAGTTTCTCCAGGCAAAGAAGTGGGATGGCCAAGTCAGTCACCTGATCTCAACCCAATAGAGCATGCCTTTCACTTACTGAAGACAAGGCTGAAGGCAGAAAGACCCACAAACAAGCAGCAGCTGAAGGCAGCTGCAGTAAAGGCCTGGCAAAGTATCTCGAGGGAGGAAACTCAGCATTTGGTCATGTCCATGGGTTCCAGACTTCAGGCAGTCATTGACTGCAAAGGATTTTCATCCAGGTATTAAAGGTGATCCTTAAGTTTGAAATGATGTTGGTTTGTTCCATTACTTATGAGCCACCAACGATGGGTGTGTGTGTATGCCACTGGCTGTACTTCCTGAATGGTTAGTGCCCCACTTTTGTCAAACCCCTTGAATTACAGCTGAAAGTCCTGACTTCGCTCCCATCTGGGTGTGTTTCCCTTCAACTTCAGTGCGGTGGTGTACAGTGGCCAACTGCCAAAACAGTTATCCTTGTTCCAATATTTCTGGCCCTGACTGTATTTATTATTCATTTATTTTGGGTTTGGACATAACAACAAACCAAGATTAACTCAAGCTCAGATTTGTAAGCCAACCTCAAACTGTGATTTAAGTTCATGGTTAAGAGCCTGGTTGGGTTCAGACATACAAACAAGCCACAATCCAGTGAAACAAAATCTGGCTTGGCATTACATGTGAACCAGGCCATTGTGTTACAGTATGATGAAAAAAATAATAACGACTGCCTCCTACTGGTGACTTGTAGCTTTTGTTTATTAAATTGTAAGTTATCTTACATTTCCTTCATTATCTCACTATTCACTATCTCAGATAGGCACCTAATATTGAGGTTTTGGTAATATTGAAGAAGGTAGGTGAGTATTACTAAAAATTATTTATTTGGAGGGTAGCCCTACAAACTAATTGTTTGATACAAGCAGATACTGAACAGATATGTTAGCATTTATCATACATGTGCCTTCCACTTTCAGTAGTGTTGAAAAGTGTGTGTGTGTGTGAGACTCACTCACTGTATTTATTGACTGATTGCTATGTGCTAAATAATAGCATTACACGTGTGTCTTTTATTACAGATACATATATTGTGATGAAATTGACTTGGCTGCTGATACAGTTCTGGCAACTCTTTATGCTGCCAAGAAGTACATCGTTCCTCATCTTGCCCGAGCATGCGTTAACTTCCTAGAGACGAGCCTGAGTGCGAAAAATGCTTGCGTGCTACTCTCCCAGAGCTGCTTATTTGAGGAACCAGACCTGACTGAGCGCTGCTGGGAAGTGATTGATGCCCAGGCAGAGCTGGCTTTGAAATCGGAAGGGTTCTGTGACATTGATTTTCAAACACTTGAAAGCATTCTCCAAAGGGAGACTCTGAATGCCAAAGAGATTGTGGTTTTTGAAGCTGCCCTTAGTTGGGCTGAAGTAGAGTGCCAGCGACAAGACCTGCCTGCCAGCATAGACAATAAGCGCAAAGTCCTTGGGAAGGCACTCTATCTCATTCGCATCCCTACAATGGCGCTTGATGACTTTGCAAATGGTGCTGCCCAGTCTGGTATTCTCACCCTCAATGAAACAAACGATATCTTCCTTTGGTACACGGCTGCCAAAAAACCAGAGCTGCAGTTCGTGAGCAATGCCCGGAAAGGCCTTGTCCCGCAACGCTGCCATCGCTTTCAGTCTTGCGCCTACCGCAGCAACCAGTGGCGCTACAGGGGTCGCTGCGACAGCATACAGTTTGCTGTCGATAAAAGAGTTTTCATTGCCGGCTTTGGGCTCTATGGCTCCAGCTGTGGATCGGCAGAATACAGTGCAAAGATTGAACTCAAGCGGCAAGGCATTATCCTAGGGCAGAACTTGAGCAAGTATTTCTCAGACGGATCGAGCAACACTTTCCCAGTGTGGTTTGAGTATCCAGTGCAGATTGAGCCAGATACCTTTTACACAGCTAGTGTGATTCTGGATGGCAATGAACTCAGCTATTTTGGACAGGAAGGGATGACAGAAGTTCAATGTGGTAAAGTAACTGTGCAATTCCAGTGCTCCTCAGATAGTACCAATGGCACTGGGGTTCAGGGAGGGCAGATTCCTGAACTTATCTTTTATGCGTGAAAGCAATGGGTTTCAAAACAAGGAGACGGTGATCATATGGTGTATATGTCTGGTTCAAAGCTATTGGATGCTTAGCTTGTTGTCTGCAGATATGTGATGAGTACAGATAATATGTTCCTAAATGCAGTGAACAGTTTAACTCTTGCTGTACTTTTATAGCATAAATATGAAATTCTTCTTTTATTGGAAGCTCCCAAGAACAAGCAAACTAGCAAATTAAGGGTCAGTTTCCAGCCTTACCACAGATGGGATGGCCTTACTATAATGAAAGAATAGCAAATAGATGGCCTCCTTCCATGCTACATGTCTTTTTTTTTTGGTCTCTAACTTCCTACCGTCTCTTGTCCTTTTGATTGTTTTTGTCTCCTCCGTGTTGTAGGCTTTCCAAGCATCTCAGTATTAAAGGTAGTTTTAGCCTTCTGCCACTTGGATACCCATCACATTTTACTCGATGCTGATTTAGCACACTTTGCCAGACAGATCAATTCCTATCTCTGAGGTCCTCCTCCACATGCTACTCTGATGTTAACAAAGTATGTTAATTGAGGAGATCTACTTTTTCACCCAAGTGATTCAAGAAGAGAAACGTCAAATATCTAAAGTTGGGGTTAACACTTGGCTGCCCTATAAATATGGCTCCCCCATATTTAACTCTGTTGGGGATGACTACAACAGATGGTAAGCAAGCCTCTTTGAGGAGCAAAGTGATTGGACGCAGCTGATCCTTGCTTCCACACCATTCTGCAAAGTTCCTTCTCAGACACGTTTTCTTCAGTTTGGGAATACTGACATACATACAGCCTCACTTGCGCAGTATTACACTAGTTGAGGGGTAGGAAACCTGGTCCCCTCCAGATATTTTGGCCTACAATTCCCTACAGTCCTTGACCATTGGCCATGTTGGCTGGGGCTTATAGGAGTTGTAGTCCAAAACATCTGGTGGTTACCAGGTTGCCTGTCCCTAAACTAGTGCATTGAAATGAACTGTTTACACCGTTGCAGTGCCTCAATGATAGCAGCTATTTTACTTTTTAAAAGAGCATTTCCTCATTTAATCAAGCTTGGCAGCCAGCATACTGGCTGCCTTTTATGGTTCTAATCCCTTTTCCATTAAGTCAGACAATCTGTAGGAAACCACACACACCCTCCCAATCACACAAATAATTAATTTTGTGGGCTTTAATTTCCCAAAGGTTGTTGAAAATTCTTTAGTATGGGGTATTTTTCCTAGCTGAGCAAAAATATAACAAAGTTTGGAGGATTATGTTGCTATAAATTGCAATGGAATGTATTAGTCCTGTGGTGACATTTGGTTTTCCCTTTAACTCAAGTTTGAATATATTAATGCTACACAAATTAGATTAGCTGATTGGGTAATCAAATGAGTAAAAGCTGGTAGGTTCCAAAAACCTCTCTATTTCAAGGTAAGCACCTAGGCTGGATATAATGCAGCTGTACTTAGAATGGTAATATTCATCCTCTTTTGTTGGTTTTGTAGATGCTCCAGATTTCTAGGTTTTAAGATTTTCCTGAGTTATTGTGTACCTGTGGGATCAGACAGTAATATGATTGGGATGAATACTGCTTCAACTACTGCAGAGTACTTTTTATGACAGCTGTAAATGGTTGCTTTGTTTTGGGTAGGATGAATCTCTAAAACACTTATATTTACCTATTTGTAAACGTCAGTTTATAGGTAGGTTTGGGGTTTGTGCGCTTATTTTGAAAGTGGTATCTGCCAGCATGAAAAAGGGACATTTGTGACTTATGTTTTGCCAGTTTAATTTGTGATCTTCGTTCACACCCGAAATTCAGGTTTTTGTTGTCCAGAAGCATTTTTTTTGTTGTTTTTAAATTGGGTATCAAGCTTCCTGTAGAATTTTCTGCATTCTTGACAGGAAAGGGCTGCAGGCTGGCTGGTAGTAAAAAAAAATAAAATTAAAAAAATGGAAAGGAAATGAGTGTAACTGAATGATACAGAGCAATTTTGTGTTCATGAAATAAAAGGCACACTTTCAAACAGGCAACCCATACTTCTTTCAACTAGGAAGTTGCTTACAGTAGTATTCCAAAGCTGATTTGTCCCAATTTTCTGTCTGCAAAGAGATTTGTGGCTTCTCCCTCCCCCTTCCCATGTTTTAAGTTGAAGTTCAAGTAAGCATGAATGCTTCTTGAAGGTGCTAGTGTACTTCCCTAACACAAAAACTAATCATTAGTATAACTATTAAAAAAGTGTAGCTTTCCATTTATAGTTCAATTATCTGTTAGTGTTCCTACTCTAAAAACTTTTACCTGCTGTAATCCTGGCTGCTGGTAGTCTTTTAAGTGTCATTAAGTATCTGCAGTGTCCAAAATATGATTTGTAGATGCAACTTGAATTGGACATCAGAAAATCTCACATTTAAACCAACCATTTCTCAGCCATGTCGAATATAAAGAAAAGCAAGGTGGAGGCTATTCTTCAACAACAAATGTTATCCTTGCCCTTTAAATTCTAAATGCTATAATATAAAACAATTTACTACATTTTTGTGGAAGTGCCAATAATCCCAGAATATATAGACGCCGCTTTTCAAACAGTTGCAGGGCTGTCCTCAAGGGGTAGGTACAGCAGGGCGCCTCCCAAGGGCCCACACTTCAGCAGGAGCCCACTGACAAGAGCCCCCTGGACTTGCTCTCCTCTTCACCATTGTAACCTGCTTGCTCTCATTCTTGCTCAGACAGTGGTGGTGGTGAGAAGGAGGAGCAGCAGATGCCCCTGCCTACTTGCTCCCTCGCTCTCTGCCTGTCAAGCGAGCAAGTGGAAGCAGTGGTCAGAAAGAGGAGGAGGAACAATAGCAGCTGGTGATCATGACTGTGAGAAAGTAGACTCACTGAGGGAGGGACCCACTGAGGATCTTTTGCGCAAGGGCCCTCAAAAACCTGGAGAGAGCGCTGAACAGATGTAACTGATTAGAGCCTCACAACTTGGAAACCAGTGTGGATTGAACTAGGGAGAGCTGAGGCAGAATCCCTGCTCAGTCCCAAAGAGGACTGGGTGACCTTGGGCCAGACAGTCTCTCTTAACCTAGCCTGTTTCATGGTGCAACTGTGAGGATAAAATTGGGAAAGTGGGGGTGGGGGGGGAAACGAATCATGTACATCACCCTGAGCTCCTTTGAGGAAGAGCAGGATAAAAATGTGATTACATAATTTCTGCATAATGTCCTTGCGGGGGAAAGCTCCTGCAGACCTTCACCTACATAATTTATATTCATGTGTCTTTCAGGAATCCCAAATAAAAACACAGTAGAATTCCATGGTTTGAGGAAGTAAGTAGTGGTGCTTAGCCTATCATCAGGTCGATCACAGCCAGTTTCCAGGCTAGGGTCACATGGCACTTCTGGTGCCCTACACCTTCTCAGCCTCTTGATGGCGTATGGACACTGCTGCTTTTACTTAATGCCCCATTGAAGCACATGGCTGTCGAGAGGCCCAGGATTTGTCCCTGCAGAATGGTATCTGTGGAGCACTTTATATTTCCCATAAATGTGAATGGCTGTCATTCGCTTCCACAGGAGAAAAATTACCTGGTCTAGGTAGGAGCACAGCTGGGTGGAGGGATAGACTAGGCTCTCTCTGACAGTGGGTCAGCCTCTCTTTAGAGCCTCTGTCTACAGGGGTCAAAGAGATGCATTGCATCCTCCTTTATCTGCTGCCCGTATTGGTCAAAATGACAGGTACTTTGCCAGGTTAAACCTGAAAACAGAAGTGAAAATCACAGAATACTTTTATACCAAACAGTGGATAAACATTTATCTCACTTTTATGAGCAGTTCTTATACAGTGGCGCAATGGTAAATTACATTCCTTTCTTGACTGCGCATTTCAGTGCACCACCACCTTTACTACAGGAGTGTAATGCCAATGCAAATGAAATGTATTACCAGATGTCAAAAATGGTAGCACATGCATGTCTTAAAGTAATATAAAAATTAAGTTAGATATTAGTTTCTTCCAAAAAGAGGAGGGGGGGCGTAGACAGCTCTGAGAAAGGTAAGAAGATGATTGCTACAACTGAGCCACTTAAGCTGATCAAGAGGCCTGTAATTGTCCATGTTCAGAAAAAAAAGATGAGATCAGGGTTTAAAACGTGCTAAATTTGGCTTAAAATGGATAACATTTTAAATTGTTTTTTAAGAAAGATTTGTATTCAAGGCATGTACTGCAGAGGTGTTTAAAAATTCTCTTTGCAACCATGAGAACTAAAAAAATTCCACAGCTTTCACAAGAGCGCCCTTCTCTGGTTTGAGAACCTAGACAGTACTGCTTCCAACACCACTGAATATTTGTATTCTGCCTTGTGCACATTATCTTTGGTGCCTCTCTGTGCAGTCCTATACATGTCTATTCAGAACAAAGTCTCACTGAGTTACCTGGGACTTGCTCCCAGGTAAGTATGTATAGGATTGCCACCTTAAACAGTAAAATTTAAAGTGTGCATTGCATGACTTTTGGCAGTTTTCAATTTCATTCCTTTTAAAATTGCAATTAAATCTGGAGCCACTTCTAATATGAATTGTCTTTTATTGTTTCCACCATGCCTTTGTAACACATGTTCAAGGTGGCTTACTATCAAAATAAAGACAATATACAATAATGAAAGCATCACAAATATTAGGAAATCCACAGAGCACTCTATAAAAGACTAAAAAAACTCAAAGGCAGTGGCAGCATTAAAAAAAAACCCTAAAAAGTGTATTTTGCTGGAATAAAACTTGCTTTACTGCCTGTCTAAAAGCAAGCAGTGATGGGGCCAGCCAGGCAGACCTCCTTTGGGAGGCTGTTCAGCTAAGTAACTGAAAAATAGCTATGGGATCAAAATGAAAACTCAAGAGTACTAATATATTGATCAGGATATGCTATCTGAGATGGGCTTTTTTCCTGTCTTTGACTTGCCTCTTGAATACACAAAGAACTAAGAGGAAAGCCTGGATTTTCTGGATGTGCTACAGGAACCGAGGCATTCAGAGTTGGTTTTGTAAATAACGCTATGAAATTCAAATTAATTCTGCCAATTTCCAGCCAAATTAATTCTGCTATCTAAACTCACACTTTAACCATATAAATAGCGGTGCTATGAAGGAGGAGATAGGACTTCTGGGATTGTACTTACTGACCTAGATCTGGTCAATTATTATGCTCCGGGGAGCAACCAGGTAAGAGTCTTGGGTACAAAACACCCTCCCTGGATAGATTATAACAAGTCTGGTGGTGTGTACTGCATTTACTTGGTTTCAGGGTCTTTGTATCCTAGTCTCAACTCCTAGCATCTCCAGGTAGGACTGGGAAAGACCCTGACTGGAACCTGGAGAGTCGCTGTCGGTCAGCATAGAAAATAATAAGCTAGACCAGCTTTCCCCAACCTGGTCCTCCAGAAGTCTTGGATGACAACTCCCAGCATTCCTGACCATTGGTCATGCTGGCTGGGGCAAATGGGAGTCCAAAACATCTGGAGAGCACCAGGTCGGGCAAGGCTGACTTCGCTGGCTCAATGGTCTGACTTGGTAGAAGGCACATGTTAATTCCTATGTTCCTGTGGATCACAAATCTCTTAGCGGGTTGTTTTCACTGTAGATTCACGTGTGAGCAGGACTCCTGTCTGAGGACAAAATTCACTTTAGAATGAATGAAGTGCCCAATGAAATATGCCAAATTACAAATAAGTGTGGGGTCATTATTCAGCATCTCTGAGACACACAAATGGCTGTGTGAGTGAAGAGCCTTCTTTATTTTCTTCCATGAGCAAGGCAGTGCTTCGCTCCTGTCCTGGGGAATCCATATGCCGGCACAGAGCATTCCTCTGTGAACAGGAGGTCCCCTTGTGCGTGGGGACTTTGTATCATGCCCCAGACCTGTGTCTATTAAAATGCATCAAGAAGTGTCTCGCAGCTGCTGCTGGGGATGCAAGTTAACATCAACACTAAGCTCTTGTATTCAGCTTTAACAGTACTACTTAATAAAGTAGGCGCTGTTTGCCACACCGCCACTATAGTGAGTGCCTTTCCCATATGGCAGTGAATCAGACTTTTACTTCTGTCCCTGTTTTCCATAACTACCCTGGTTAGCTTGGATTCATCAAAATCAAAATATGTTGTCTCAGATCAGGGGTGGGGAACCTGTGACCCTACAGATGTTGTGGACTTCACCTCCCATCAGCCCCAGCCAGCATGGCCAGTGACCAGGGATGTTGGAAGTTGTAGTTCAACAGCATGTGGAGGGCTGCAGGTTCCCTACCCGTGCCTTAAATGCTTTGTAGATTGAAGTATAAGGCTGCTAGCATCATGCTGGTAGTAACTCAGTAGAATTGTTTCCAAGTGAGAGCTTTTGACCCTAACTAGAAAGGCAGCATCCTAAATTTGTGCATTCCTGAATATATTGGTTTATTCTAAAGCACTAGACATATCTATCTGGAACAAAACCTGAGATACGAGGAAAATACTGTGGATGCCATTTAAATTATGCCTAATATCTTGTTGCATTGTGAGTTGGAAGGGGAAGGAAAACTGTTACTGGATTTGTGGTGTAATATACTTTTAGCATATCTGACATAATATTTAAGTAAATGTTCTAATTTCTACAGTACTATTGCACTGATTTTTTTTAATGTTATAACTCCGTTATTTCAGACACAACTACACCACGGTGTGTTTGGAACCAGTGCTTGACTATAGCAACCGATGGCATTATTTATGAAGGACAGATTATATATATATATATATATATATATATATGAATGAAGTACCTCAAGTTGAATGTTATCATACTGTATCTTTAACGTAACAGTGCAGAATTTTAGTAAGACATTTGAATGTGTATAATCACATTTAAAAGACAAAATAAAAATTAAACTGGTTCTTAAGTTATTTCCTAGTGTGCTTCTGAAACCTTAGTGAATAAATGGGAGTCTTAAGCATAAAGGGGGGGAGGCAGGGGGAAGCATCTTGCATTTTCCCCTTTGTCTTGGATCCCAATACTGCAAGAATATTTGTTGGATTTGGCAGATCAAAAAATCTTGGCATACCTAAGAAGTCAAATGTGAAGGCAGAACAATGAATGTGTTGATTGTTGATAATTATTATATTAAAAAGCTGAATTTACGCTAACAAGATACAAAGGAGGAATGCATTTGAGCTCTACGAAATGTTAACATGCTAGTAAAAGTGGTATTTCTCAAAGTTATAAGGCAAGATCCAGTTCCATGGGCAGAAAGCACTTGTGCGGGGGGGGGGGGGGATAATTTCTTCCAGTGGTAGCCCCTTGCCTGTCATAGGATGCTTCTTCAGTTTTTCTGTCATTTTCCAGAGGTTCTTATATTCTCTCACAACCAAAAAAAAATTCAAAGCTCAACTAAAAATGGAAGTCTCTTAAAAAGAAAAATCACTATCCTCAACTGGCTTCTCAAATGCAAATTATCTTTCCCTAGCATTATTCATACACGACCCAGCGATGCTTGAATAGGGCACAGTAGAAAAATGACAATGAATTAAAAATAGGAGCTTCCCAGTCTGTGTTTTGCAATGTCTTCACTCAGAGCAGAGCTTTGTGTGTTACAGGAGCGATGGCATCATTGCCTCAAGTCACAGACTGGGTGGATGCAAATAAATGGCCAAAGTTAATATTGGTCACAAGGTAACATCAGTTGAACAAGACTTTGCATCAAAGGGCACCTCCCTCTCTTGTTTAGGATTGCAAATATGGAGAGTAAGTTATCCTTTCATCCAAGAAGTGTTTAGGCTATATGGCAGGGGTGCAGAGCCCCTTTCAGTCCAAGGGTCAAATTCCATTTTGGAGAAGTTCTCAGGTGGCTGCATTCTAGTAGTGGGTGGGGTCAAAGGCAAAAAGGTACAAGGGGTGAGGCCCAAAATACCTGGGGTGAGGCCCAAAATACCTGCATATTTCAGCTTAAAAGTTTTTACTGCTAGCAATTAAGCCTTGGGAGAGGCATTGCAACTTTATAGAATTGGGGGGGGGGAATGCACACAAGCCGAGGAACTGCCCTGCGATTGGTGGCGTGGGGAAGAGGCGTGACCATCGAGCACTCTGGAGGGCTGGATTGGGACCTTAGGCAGGCCAGATTTTGCCTCTGGGTGGGCCAGATTTACCCCCTGGGCCTGGGTTTCTGCACCCCTGCTATCAAGGGTATACTACAGAGTGAAGGAAAGTCATAAATGAGTGGCATCCCCTGTTAAACTATGAAATTCACTGCCATGGGATACAGTGATGGCCACCAATTTGGATGGCTTTAAAAGGGGGTTAGACACATTCCTGGAGGAAAAGACTATCAATGGCTACTAGTCTTGATGGCTATGTGCTACCTCCAGTACCAGAGGCAGTGAGCCTACGTACACCAATTGCTGGGGAACATGGGTGGGAGAGTGCTGTCGTGCTTATGCCCTGCTCGTGGGTTTCTGGTCGACAGCAGGTTGGCCACTGTGTGAACAGAATGCTGGACTAGCTGGACCCTTGGTCTGATCCAAGACGGTTCTTCTTACATACTTAGGTCACTGGAGGGGCAGACAAGATGCGTCCAGAATCACAGGGAAGGAATGGCCTTGTCCCCAAATCATATTTTTTAGAAGAAGAGCTAGATCAGGGGTCCCCAACCCCCGGGCCATGGACCAGTACCAGTCCGTGGCCTGTTAGGAACCGGGCCATACAGCAGGCGGTGAGCATAGGGGTGTGCGAAACCCCCTTACCTTGGGTCCGTGGGGGGAGGTGATCCGTCCCTCCCCCCCGGAATGCTCACTGGCCCTGGCTGGCTCCGCTCCGCGGTGAGTCGGCAGAGCTGCCAGCCAGCTCCGGCTGCTGGCGGACTTCCGGCCGCTGGGATGCAAATGGCATCCGGGTAGCGTAGCGCGTTGTCCCTGTTATTCAAGTAATAGGCTACGTAAATCTTTACGTAGCCTATTACTGCAAAGTAATGTAATGCACTTGAATTGTCCCGAAACCATCCCCCCTGGTCCGTGAAAAAATTGTCTTCCACGAAACTGGTCCCTGGTGCCAAAAAGGTTGGGGACCACTGAGCTAGATGACCGGGGTCCTCTTTCCAAATGAGTACATACAGACGAGGCTAGGCTAGACAGTTCCTCCCTGATACCTCAGTTTTTCATGCACATGGGGGAAGCGTTCAGGCGTACAGGTTTGTATCCAATATTAGTCCTACTTAGAGTAGACCCATTGAAATGACTGGAACTTAAGATAGACTACTGCTGGATACAACCCATCGTATCTTGCCTGCAGCCTGAAATGGCATCATCCCAATAGAGTTGTGCAAAGTGATTCTTATATGGTGAATATTGGCTCTAAAAGTAACATAAACCAAAAGAACAAAAATGGATACTACACCGTAAACCAGCAAGGCTTTTGCATGGGTCTCATATACACGTTTACAAGCGAAGCTAGGAACTGCCAGCATTTAAGGCCGAATTTAACAGCTTTGTTTTAAGCTTGTCTATTTTTTTTCCTGATTATGAGAGTATGCTAGGGTTCCATGACTTAACATATTCAAAGAAATAAACTGAAACTGAAAAAGGTGATATCTAGAAAGGTGAGAGTTATTTTGCTTGCGGAGCTGCGGGGTGTCGTTAAATTAAAAGGCATATATAGAAGCACCTACTCTTTCAAACAACAGTAGCAAAGTCTTTAGACCAAGCTACAAGTCGGAGTGTAATATTCATTTGGCGAAGGCAGGAACTATGTTTTGGATCTCATTTTAAACTTTATGGCAGTAGTTAGTGTCACTCTCAAAATATGTATCTTCGAAACAAGCTTGCTTCACTTTAGTGCGTTTACAGTGCAATCCTTATGCATGTCTACTCAGAAGGCAGTTCCATTGGGTTCAATGGGGATTGCTCCCAGGTAAGTATGTACAGGATTGCAACCTTAAGTGTCACTTTCATCCACAATCACCTCATTAGGGACTATACATGCATCAAACTTTTAAGGACCCAGAACATGAAGCATACCATTGGGAGTAAAACGCAAAAGGGGTGGGGCCAAAAATACTTTCCCCCCCCCCACAACCCAGCACATTTTAGCTTAAAGCTCTTACTGCTAGTAAGTAAGCCTTAGGGAAGCCAGTGTGGTGTAGTGGCGAGAGTGTTGGACTAGGAGCTGGGAGATCCGGGTTCTAGTCCCCACTCGGCCATGGAAGCTCACTGGGTGACTTTGGGCCAGTCACAGACTCTCATCCAACCCACCTCACAGGGTTGTTGTTGTGAGGATAAAAGGGAGAGGAGGAGGATTATGTAAGCTGCCTTGGGTTCCTTGCAAGAGGAAAAAAGGCAGGGTATAAATGCAATAAATAAATAAATAGAGGTATTTCAACCTTTGAGAAGGGTAGCGGGGGCTGTGCAAAAGCTGGGAAACACCACAGTCGGGGGAAGGAGTGGGCACAGGAAGGGGACATGGCCATCTGGGAAACTGGAGAGCTGGACTGGGACCCCAGGCAGGCCGGCCAGATTTGAGATTCAACACCCCTACCCTACTATAACCACTGTGGTTACAGCTGTGTGATCCTGGCTTGTTCATGACATGTGTCTATACACATCTGCAAACTGCTTTTCCATTTGGTGGGCATAAGCCCTTCCTGAACACACATGATGGGGGAATTTAGCTCAAATGTGCTACGGAATGTATTTCCCACTGCTAACCCTGGCTGCATTCTGCCAGAGGACAGGATATCATTTGCCCGGTAAAGCCGGCCCTAGGGATATCAGAGAATTCCACGATGGATCTCGGTGAGGCCAAATGCCAGTGCATTCAGCCCCCCGAGATCCATCGCGGAACGGCCTGCCACCCCCCCGCCCCCCGTGATCCCCCCTGGGACGAGACTTACCTGGGGCGGATGTTTCGGGCGGCGGTGGCGGCGGCTCCAGTGGTGGCTTCAGCGGCGGCGGCGGCTGATCTTCCAACCGGCTGCCACTGCCGCCGTTTGCAGTCTGTGTCCCCCCCCCCAGATGTGATAGGCTACATAAACCTATCACGTCTGGGTAAAAAAAAAAAAATGCGTACGCAAATGGCGGCAGCTACGGCCGCCACCATTTGCGTTCCTTATTTTTCTTCATCTTAGTCTACGTAAATATTTACGTAGACTAAGACAAAGAAAAATAAGGAACGCAAATGGCGGCGGCTTTAGCCACCACCATTTGCGTACTCGATTTTTTTTTTTTACCCAGAGCCCTCTGCGGCCGGAAATCTGGCTGCGGACGGCCCTGGCCTGGGCCTGGCCGGCTGCTCCGCAGAGCTGCCACGGAGCACAGCCGGCCATCGAGGATTCTGGGGGGGAGGACCGGATCGCCTCCCCCACTGTCGAGGATTCCGGGGGGGGGACAGAACGCCTCCCCCCCACCATGAACAGAATCCGCGAAAAGGTAAGTCACTTTCGTACATCCCTAGCCGGCCCAAAAGCTAGCAGGTTAACCATAATGCACAGGAGCACAGCGTGCATAAGTTGAGGTCAAAATCTGGGAAGCAGAGTGCCCTTGTAAGGTACTTGGAGCAACAGAGACGAGATTAGAGCCTTTCCAGAAATCAAGTTCTATTGAGAAAGTGTAACAAATCAGAATTTAATGGTTAACTGTGAAGACTGTCCCAAAGAAAGAATAGAGGGAGAGAAGGGAATTAGAAATAGGTGGCTGCCAGCCAGGGAGGCTGCATAGTAATGCTTCGGCTTGTGAGGGAGGAGAATGTTGCAGTGGGAATTGGAAAACTGTTGAGAGAGAACTAAACCCTTCCTTATGCTCTGTCTCAAAACACAGGGAGGGGACAAGGGGATTCCTAGCATCATGGTAAACCCCCAAAGAAGGCAGAAAGAAGAGACTTGCCTCGCCCAAGCTTTACCAGGCAAATTCTTTTGGAACTGCATGGGTAGAGAAAAGAGCACTCAGAGTCAGGGCAAAGTCAGGCTACATTTATCACAGCAAGACCCTCTCCTGGAATCAGCTGGAGTGCAAGAATGGCCACCCAGCTGGGGTCCCCAAAAACCTGTCAAGCAAAGTATCTTCTAGCAACCCTTGAAAAATCCTACCCAGCGCCAAAGCACACATGACATTTGAGATACAGCAGCTCCTGGCTACATCTTTTTTTTAACTCTAGAGATCCATACTGAGATTCTAGCATGGGTGGGGGGTAAGGGAACTGTAACACACACACACACTGAAATCCTGATCATATGGGGTGGGGCACACCTGCCATAGATATTGCCAAAGAGTGATCCATGGATCACTACTGGGCAATATAAATTGCAGGTGCGGGGGGTCCTAATCCAGATTGGAACTGCCGGGGGTGGGGGGGTGAGTGCTAAAGGCCCTCTACCCTGCATGCTAGAGTCCTTATCTGGATTGGAACCCCTGTACTCTAGAGTGAAAAAGAGTCATGTGTACTTTGGGTCTCAGCTCAGGGGTTCTTACAGGACTGGATGACAAAAGCCTCACAAAGGAATTGGGCAGTCTTGGAAATTTCAGAATGGGCTCAGGACGAAGTAAGGATGTACGACAGTCATTTACCTTTCCGTGGATTATGTTCATGGTGGGGGCGGAGGCGTTCTGTCCCTCCCCCCAGAATCCTCGACGGGGGGAGAGGCGATCCGTTCTTCCCCCCCAGAACCCTCGACGGCCGGCTGTGCTCCACGGCAGCTCCACGGAGCAGCCGGCCAGGCCCAGGCCAGAGCCGTCCGCAGCTGGATTTCCGGCCGCAGAGGGCTCTGGGTAAAAAAAACCGCGTACGCAAATGGCGGCTATGGCTGCCGCCATTTGCGTTCCTTATTTTTGGCCATCTTAGTCTACGTAAATATTTACGTAGACTATGACAGCAAAAATAAAGGGGAACGCAAATAGCGTAGTGGGCGCTATTTTTGTCCCTTTTTGATTCGCCGTTTTAGCCTACATAAATATTTACGTAGGCTAAAACGGCAAATCAAAAAGGGACGCAAATAGCGCCCGCTACGCTATTTGCGTTCCACTTTATTTTCGCCGTAATAGTCTACGTAAATATTTACGTAGACTTAAGACGGCAAAAAATAAGGAACGCAAATGGCGGCGGCCGCCGCCATTTGCGTACGCGTTTTTTTTTTAAACCCAGCCGTGATAGGCTACGTAAGTCTTTACGTAGCCTATCACGTCTCTGTAAAAAACAAAACAAACCTCCAGACTCCAAATGGCGGTGGCGGCAGCCGGTCAGAAGAGCAGCCGCTGCAGCCACCGCCGCTGAAGCCACCGCCAGAGCCGCCGCCGCCCGGAACATCTGCCCCAGGTAAGTCTCGTCCCAGGGGGGATCCATGGGGGGGTGGGGGGGCAGGCTGTTCTGCCACAGATTTCGGGGGGCCGAATGCACTGGCATTCGGCCTCACCGAGATCCGTGGTGGAATTCTCTGACATCCCTAGGACGAAGAGCGCGAGAGACGCATTTCTCCATTTTCACAGGGGGCAGGAGGAACAGTACATAATGCTACTTATTAGCAGAGTCAGTTCTTAATGGAGCCTGTGGAGTTTGTCCATTGCTAGATGGAAGTGGTGCCATCCATTCCTCCACCTCAGTCTAATTTACATGTAGACCAGATCTCAATGAGCTAAGAATAAACTTGTGAAATAGGTCTGAATAGGTCCTGCTGGAAAGTAGGGCCACCTTACCACGGGAAGAGGGAGGAGAATTTTCATCCTGGGGATGGCCGTTGTATTTCAGTGACATTTCTTTAAAAAAAAGAAAAGAAAAGATACATATTGTTAAAAAAAGAAAGAAATCTCTATAACCAGCCGCAGCCCGGTTTTCAGCACACGTTTCGAAATCAAATTCACTGAAATGAAACACCAAATGAAACACTGATGAAGAGCATGACTTGATCTGGGAAAAGCACTGGTCATAATTACACCTAGAGAACGAAAAGTGGCATCTAATAGAAAAAGATACCTTGGGGAACAATGCTGAAATGGGATAGAAATGACGGATTAATAGGTTTTCTACATCTCTAATTTCTATGTTCCAGTACAGAGAGTCGGGAGAATAGGAGAGATATACAGGGAGGGGGTCCAGCACCATATGTTCTGAAGCTGATAAGGGCACTTATATAAATAGAAAGGGAATTTGGACAGCCAAAGAAAACCCCGATAGAATGCAACAAAGCACATCTCGGCCAGTTTGTCATGTTACTGGAAAGTGTGGGCAGGTGACACCTGCTTTTGCACAGCTCCTGCTAAGACACCCTAGTTAGAGAAGCAAATTACCCAAGGAAGGGCAGAATGAAAGGCTCTTTCAGAGGTCATTAGTGGAGCTGGTCTTGTCAAAGCAGCATTTGATGGGAGAAAGACAGAAAATTACAGGGCTTTGACTGTGGAGGGGAAGCTTTTAACTGCTTCCTGCTGTTCTGTCATTTGGTGCTAGCCCCGAGTGGCCAAATTAAATTTGTGTCATGTTTCTAATTCCCTGGCCACGAATCACTCTCCTTTAAGCTAGCATTTAAAAAAAAACAACAAGAAGGTTGCACATGGTAGAAAACAGAGTGGCTAAGCATTCATTCTAAAAACCAGGGAAAAAAGCACCCAAAGGCCATCAAGCAAACCAGGCCGGAAATTCTTTTTATTTTAAGCCTGCAAGTGACGTGTTTCATATGCGCTTCAGCGGAAGTCAAAGCTTCTCCTATGCAATCTATGTGACCAAACACACTGATCTGTCATTTCTGACTGGCCGCTACATTTTCAGCCACTATTTCCACACATACAAAAAAGGTAATACTTGGGAGCTAGCCCATTAGAGACTGTATTGTACATTGACCAATCTGTGAGGTCATGTTGACTGGGCAATTTCACAGTTCTGAGGAGAAGAAAGGAAGCCAGAACAAACAAATAGCCAATAAATCAAATCCCTTTTCATAGCATTGTTCAGGGTGGATTCATGCCACTCGTTTTTCTCAAATTAGGAGGTCATTTCTTTCCAATCATCCCCTGCTAGGCATCTTTCTCTCTTGTGGTTACCTTTACAAAAGAAGTTGAATCAATGATGTCACAGCAGCAGTCAGCTACCTGAACTCCTGCTGCACAACTGATTACTTGTTCTTATAGTTGTGGGGGAAGATTCTTCAAGGGGGCAGTACAGCTAAGGTTTGCACCAAAATTTCACCATGCAAAATCTGGGGATAAAGGAGGTGGTTGTGGAGCAAAAGATTTCACAAACACAATTTGCTTGTCTTTTTCTGCAGCTTCAGCTCCTTTCTTTGACAAACATGGGCATCTTCCTGAGGCAATGCCAGAAAATCAGGGATCCCACAGTCCACAAGATAGTACCACATGGTCAAAGAGCCAATCAGACTTTGCCCTATGATCCTGCCATTAAGCCAAATCACAGCAAGGAGTGGAAATACTGGCAAATCAGAATGGGCTATGTAATAGCATAATGAAACTAAATAATAAGAAGAAAGGCAATGCCTACTGCCCTCACTCAATGAATGGACATTTTTTGCCTTTACAGGTATGGTTCTTTGGCTCTGCCATCATCTGGATATTTAAAGAAAAAGGGATTTCTTAAAATAGGTTGGAAAAAGAATAGTGCAGAAAGGCTGGCTTTCATTGAAGGGGGTTCTAGGAAATGGGCGGTAGTTTGCGAGTGTGGTGAAAGGTGGAGCACAATTTCTGGAGGTGGGGCTTTACAAGAAGGTCAAAATCCATTCCTGCCATATCGAAACTCTGCTGTTGTCATAATTAATTGCTTTGTCTAATTTAGGTCCGGTTGTGGGCTGTGTTGCATTTGGATAGGTAGTTCTCACTGGTTCTGACGAGTAATTTGCTTGCCTGAGGATGCATTTATTTGTTAGTTTTAAAATGTATATCTTGCCCTTTAAAAAGACTTTTTCCCAGGATGTCTTTTTGCATATTAAAAATAAAAGGAAATCTATACAAACACAGCAACCTTTACACTGGCTGAGCTTTTCGCAGTTCACCATACGTGGACCTGCAACGCAGCTTGAGCGCCATTACACTTGGGTATGCAATCCGCCCAAAAGGTGCTCTAAACTGTGTCTGAGAGCTGGTTCACACATCGCACGCACCCCACATAATAAGCTAAGGATTGCACCACAGAAAAGTAAATTTAGATTTAGGTAATACGATAAACTGGAATGAAACTTGTCAGTGTTGTTTTAGTTATTACATCAACTAAAGGTAAATAGAAAGCACACAAAATTTAGTTTTAGACTTGCAGGGCTTTATAGAATGGTGCTGCAGCTACAAGCTGTCAATACCCAAGAAAGGGCCTTGGCAGATGGCCATTGTGAAAGCTACTTCTATAAGGACTGTTGCTTTGAACTCCTGTTTGGTGTTAATTCGATGTGCAGAGTACCTGACAGATGTTTCCCTGCTTTATTTATGTTCATGTACTGCCCAATAACTGAAGTTCTCTGCCCAAGAAACTTCTCTGCTCATTTGGGTTTTTGCTGCCTAAATACCTCCATTCCAAATGCCCTCATTTTTATTTTTATTTTTTTGCATTTTGTCTCTGTGTTTCGTTCTTCCTTAGTTATACCAAGGCAGCGTGTGTGTTTTTAAATTGCAGGTTTTGACTGTCATCTTCATCTTTGACCTCTCTTTTCATTCATATTCTCCTATTCTTCCTAATCCTTTCCCTTTTCTACCAGCTAGTGTTCCTGAAGGTTAACCTTCTTTTTTCTTTTCTCCCCCCTCCCTTCTTTTTTGTGCTTTTACTACTTTATTCTGCAGCTGGTTTTAATTTGGCTTCATCCTTTGCTTCTGGTTTTATCTGTGCTGTTTTTAATATTCGTTTTTATGTTTGTATTTTATGTTTTTCACATGTTGTACACTGCCCAGAGCATTTTGGTTATTGGGCAGAATGAATGAATGATTAATGACTTTCCATTGCTGGAGTTCCCTGAGCTGCCCTATGATTTGAGGTAAGTGGCACACTGCTAAGTCCATGGTGAGCATTTCTAATCCTGCCCACAAAACCCTCTCTTTCTGCTCCCAACTCCTCTTGCCCAAATATGCTGGCTGTCCCCTGCCAATCCCGCTCTCTTCTTTCTCATATTCTACTGCTCCCATGCCCACCAGCTGCCATCTGGCGTCTCTTGTGCAAGCTGAAGTCCCACCTGTATCAGGAATGTGAGCTACTACACTGCCATCTGGCGCTCTCGCTCGCTTTCTCTCTCTCTTCTAATCTGCCTCATGGGGCAAACCCACAGTTTGATATCCTGCCTTTTTCCCTCTGGCAAGTAAACCAAAGTGGCTTTACATGGTCCTCCTCCTCCTCTCCATTTTATCCTCACAACAATCCTGTGAGGTAGGTTAGGCTGAGAGTCAGTGACTGGCTCCAAGTCACCCAGTGAGCTTCATGGCTGAATGAGGACCAGAACCCTGGTCTCCTGAGTCTCAGTCCAGCACTCGAACCACTGCACCTCACTGGGTCTCAGTGAAATGTAAAGCTCCTGTCTTTGCCATGCCAGTGTCTGCTATCCTTCTGACCTCCTGCAGCCTGCCACAGCTTGTCTCTCAAATAGTGTTCAGCTTTGGCAGACTGTAAGCAGTTGCCCAACTATATCTGGGCTACTGCCAGCATTCTTGTGCCTGCCTCCATGATCTCTACCTCTTTTGCTGCCAGGCCACCTTGGGATACTTGGCTTCAAGCAGAAGCCCTGCAATGCCTGCCAAATCTTCTCCTTTTTTGCCTACACCTTCTCTGCTTGCTCCCTGCCACCCATCTCTAGGAGGAGGAACACCAATGGCCGCTTTGCCCACACACTGCTGGCACCCACCCCAATAAGTGAGACTGCCCCCAGATACTCCTGCATATGCCCATCTCAGTGAAAAACAGCGTGCCTACGCACACCTGCCTCAGTGTAAGCGGGGCGGAGAGGGAGAGGCTGTGCCCATAAAGGAACATCCAAAGCTGCCTTCCATCAAGTCAACTTTGGTCCATCTAGCTCAGTTCTGTTGACACTAACAGGTAGTAGCTCTGCAGGTTTTCAGATGGGGGTCTTCCCCCACCTGGAGATGTCAGGGGACTGAACAAGTGACTGTGACTTGCAACACATCACACATGTCCTCTGCCACTGAGCTACAGCACGCCTCATTGCTCTTGCTCGCCTGCTTCAATGTGTATGTGAGAGAGAGTGACTGGCTGACTGATGCTCCCCACCCACCCCCACACAAGCTGATGCTGCTCACTTGAAGGAGAGAAATACTGGCCATTGTGCTCCCATACTGATGCTGTCTTGCCAGAAGGAGTGACGCTGGCTGTTGTGACCTCATGCTCATGCTGCCTTGAGAGATGGGCAATGGAGTCCTCATGCCCATGCTGCCAGCCTGAGGAACAGAGACTGGCTACTCACCTGAAGCCTGGCCATTGGAACCTCATGCTGATGGCTGCCTGCCCTGAGGCAGAGAGGCTGAGCATTGTGACCTCATACTGATGCTGCCTGGCTGAATACTGGCCATTGTGACTTCATGCTGATGTTGACTGCTTGAAGGAGAGAGGGATGCTGCCCATCCAAAGGAAAAGAAACCGGTCAATGTCTTCCACAGTTTCTGTCCACCTAAAGAAAAGAGACAGATACTGGCCCTGTGCCAACTGGGTTCCCACACAACACGACAGCCCATGCTCAAGGTTGAGTATGGGTTGAGCATGCATTGTCAATGAACTGTGGGTTGTCATTGAAACATGGGTTGTTGTGTTGTCTGAACCCAGTCGCGCTAACAAACCATAGTTTGTTAACCATGAACAACCCATGAAAAGAACGCATGGTTTGTTGTTGGGTTGTGAACTGTGGTTTGTGGTTAACAACCCATCGTTTGTTACCACAGCTGGGTTCAGACAACACAACAATGCATGTTTCAACATCAACCCACAGTTCAATGACAACCCTTGCTCAAACTATACTCAACCCTGAGTGTGGGTTATCATGTTGTGTGAACCCAGCGCCAAACACGTTCACAAGAAAGGTGTCCTTTTCATGCTGGAGCAGACAGGGGCTTCTTCACTCTTTTCTCGCTTCCCCATCCTCTCAGATGCAAGTTTCACCACTCCTTAGGTGGACAGGAAGACAGGTAGGACATAACGTGAGTTCCCTGTAACTCCTCATGCCATGTAATGATAGTGTCTTTCGGTGCTATGTCTGCCTGCTGCCTGGCAGTCATTTCACTCTTGAATGGGAGCCACTGAAGTATTAACAGGCACCATTTGGGGATGCAAAAACATCAAGAAGTGTTGTTCTTGTTGTTCTCATAGGGGACAATGGAACATTAAAACAGAATATAAAACAAAAACAAAATGGAAAAGAGAAACTAAATCAAATCTAAAACAAATGTAAAAATATCACCTCCTGCACACCCCCAACACACAGGGTTACCGTTGAGCTTTTGTGATCCAGCTGCATTCATTCGTAGGCATTCTTCGTACAAACCAGGAGCTCCATGTTCGGTGTAGGATTCCCAGTCTCAAGATGCAACCTAAAGTGCTGGTGTTTTAGCCGCCTTCTCAAGGCCTCCAGCTGAGGTAACTGAGCTCCCACAGGCTTCCTTTGCATGGCTATTATGAGCAAAAGTGGAGAATGCTTGGGGGGAAATCATTTTGAGATAGTTTTGAGATAAATTCCATTGTAATTACTGAGCCCCCCAAACCACTCTACTTTTTGGCTACTGCAGCAACTGCTAATGCTTTGATAGCAATAGCTGGCCTGGTGGCTACTAGCTTAGTGGTAGCAGGAACCGGTCCTGTCTCCCTCCCTCCATCCCGACCGCCCTCCTCTGTGGTGTGTCAAGGAGGGAAAGAAGGGCTAGTCTGTCTTTTTGTCTCAAGTGACTTCAGCAGGCGCCACTGAAAAAGCTGCATTTCCTGGCATCCCAGGTGCCAGGATGAGAGGAAAGAGGGCAGAAAGGCGGCGGGGGGGGGGGAGAGACTGACCCAAGCCTGTCCCCCTCCTGCTTCTGCTGCTACCAAATTAAAATCCAAGCCAGAGAAAAAAACTTGGGGTTGTCATACTTGTCCGGTGCCACTAGGATACACCCCAATTTCTCTCTAGTAACTGTATCTGTTTTTATTTCATTGTTGTGTCCTGCCCCGAGATCAAATTAAATAAAAAAAAAACTTAATGGTGATGAAAAAAGAACTCTTAGATGGAACGCCCATCAAACCAACTCTGTAATCTTCCTTCTATGTCTGCTGTGAAATAATAAGCATCTTGCCAGGAAGTAAATATACAATGTGAAGAATCCCCTCGGTATGTAAGAATCTGCTTTTAAAGGCCATCTATTTAAATAACGTGTGTGTGTGTGTGTGTGTGTGTGTGAGAGAGAGAGAGAGAGAGCGCATAGAGTCTCCTCAGGCTTATATTTCCTCAGTTTTTACCTTCCTCTTTCCCCTTGAGAGGAATCACTGGGGAAGCAATTTGTTTCTTTTTAACAAAGACAGGAACCTTTGAAGTCATGGAGTCTTCTGCCTCACCAAGTATCCCATTTAATCTTGTGAGGAGTAGTGGGGAGGGTGTCAAATTGAAGCTTGCCTGAGTTGTTAACTACCAGTGAGACTTTTACATTATTTACAGCTCTAGCAAAGCAATTTTCCTAGTCAGCAGACAGGCTACAAAGCACACTTTCAAATATCAGTTAGTCTTCAACACTGAATGAGTTGCTAATGATAATATACATGGGATTCTGTGAGGAGAAGTAATCTCTACAATTCATAGCACTAAAGTATGACCCACTTTCTGTCTCCACCCCACACCGAGCTTTATCATTATTGGCTTGAGTAGGAACCAATTAATGCAGTTATTGTAACATTCCTTCATCAAAATAAAATATGCATTTTCACATTGTGTCAACGCAATCAAAGATGATTTCCCAGATATAATAAAGCTCTAGGGATGGACGAAAGTCCCTTACCTGGTCCCGCAGCTTGCTTCGTGGTGGGGGGGAGGCACCCCGTCCCTCCGGCCGAAATTCTGGTTGGGGGGGAGGCGCCCCCTCCCTCCGGCAGCAAATCCTCCTCGCTGGCCGGGACGCAAATGGCAGCGGCCGTAGCCGCCGCCGTTTGCGTCCCTGCAGTCAGCCGTGATAGGCTACGTAAACCCTTACGTAGCCTATCACGCCCATGGGCGCCGCCATTTGCGTACGCGCTTTTTTTTTTTTCAAAGTCAGCCGTGATAGGCTACGTAAGGGTTTACGTAGCCTATCACGGTGTTTTTTGAAAATCTAGCCGTGATAGGCTACGTAAATCTTTACGTAGCCTATCACGTTTGCTTGAGTTTGTTTTTTTTTTACTGGGAAATGGCGGCGGCGGCAGCCGGTCGGAAGACCGGCCGCCGCCGCCACCACTGCCGAACCGCCGCCGGGAGCTGCCAGCGCCAGGGACATTCAGGAAAGGTAAGTCCCATCCCAGGGAGGGGGGTGGCAGGGGGGTGGCGGACCATTTCTCCACTAATTTCGGGGGGCTGAATGCATTGGCATTCGGCCTCCCGGAGATTTGTGGAGAAATTCTCCGCCATCCCTATAGCTCTCATTGAATATATATGCCTACATATGGCTTGACAAATAAACAAGTCCATTCTTCTATTAAGTTAGCATCATTACTCTCAGATCTAAATGTTCAGCTTAAGGCCCAAATAATGTTGATAGAAGACTACAGAATTCGTCCATGCTCCCCTTCCCTTTCTTCAAATGGCAAAACAGTTCACAAAGTTATCTGACATGTTGTTATATAGTGAAGCCTCCAGATGTTGAGTTTTCTGTTTTGTTGACCAACTGTAGTATTGTTCCAGAATGTTCCTTATGTGTTAAGAAGAGGGCTGAGCTAAAATCCCCTGTCATTTCCCTGACCCATTGCCCCACAAAATAGAGAGGACCATCCCTTGCAATTCTACCTGTTTCATAATAAGATTGGGGTGGGGATAACATTTGTAAAAACAATGACAACAATAATCCTGGAGTGATGTGATAACATATCATCACTCTGATGGGGGCTGCTTAGACAAAACTGGCACAACCCAGCTGGTGGCCACTGGGAGAGACCTTCCATCGGTAGCAGTGAATGTCCACAGTTTTTGTCCCTCCTCATGAAAGTTCAGCTATCCAGAATTGGATTGGAAAGCTTTCAACATAGCATCAATTTGACCTCCTAGTTTAAACCATGGACAGTATCCAATGGTGCCATTACACTAGTGGCAATGACCACTAGTGCAACGGGAAGCTAGCGTTTGCTACAGCAATCCCAGAAAGTACCCCAAACTAGTGTTTACAGAACAGAACAGACAGTGGAGTTCCTGGAGTTCTGCTGACCTGTCCCATTTTGGAAATGCAATTTGGGCTAGTTTCTGGGTTGTTGTAGCAAGTGCTAGCTTTCTATTGTGCTAGTGGTCATTCCCACTAGCACAGCCTGATGAGTGCTGCTGGACTGCCAGCATTGGATACCGCCCCATGTGTCAAACATTTCCAAGGATATGATGAGCCACAATCTCTATTTGGACACCCTTTTATTTTTAAAATTTCTATGAAACAAATACTGAAACACAAAAGGATCCAGTCTTTCTACTTCATATTGATTCTCATGAATACGTTGTTATTCTGAGAGGCTTTCCCTGAGTGACCAGCCACGGTTTATTATGTTCATCTGTTCTTTTAAAATGTTTTAATTGTTTAAATTATGGGATTTTATTCTTTTATCTTGCTGTTCACCACTCCGAAATCTTGTAAATAAATAAATAAATAAATAAATATTGCTTCTAATGCAAAATAATCAGAGGCTGTTTTTGAACAAAGTCAATCATTCTTTTTGTCGATATTTGTGAACCATGCCTGTAAATTTAATTAACGATTCATTTAATTTTGAGCACGTTTAACAATTGTTCCATTACAGAAGGTACAGATGCAGATGTCAAATGTCATGCCAATACAATATTTGTTGTGAACAGAAGATCCACAATTCCCACCTGCCATAGGAGAGTCCCTTTCTAGATAATTTAAAAGTAGCATTATAGTATCAAACTTCTGTGTCTCACCTGACATGTGGAATTTAATTGACCCACAAGCAACAAATACTTTTGAGTCATTGCAAAGGACTACCAAATGTGATGGAAATCTGAATATTGATACCTACATTTCCAACACTTAAATGTATTTACATGGAATACTTAATTTAATCTTTGAAGGGAGTCATATAAAGGGATGGACACATCTGTCTTTCACTTTCTATAATGTTCACACTTTTGAAAGCACAAGTTGATTCTATCTTGCTTCTGCAGTGTTTCTCTAAAAGTCTGTGTGAAAATTTCTTTGCATTCATGCACATTTCTAGGCACAAAGGTTTGCATGCATTTTTAAAAGCTATTTTCCATAATATATGCCTTTTTGTATGCTATTTCCCCTAATGTACACATTTACGTAAGCATTTTTTTTCCATTGGAGAACTACATTGCAAAATTCAGAGAAGTGTGAAAACTGAAGGATAATTGTGTACTGGTTTGTATATTAACTCAGGAAGTACTACTTAAGTCACCTTGTATTAAAATGTGAACCAGACTAATTTCTCCTCCAGCCATAGTCATATAGGACATGGCCCCAGGTGTGGTCTGAAGGCACATGAGGAAGGCACCTTGCTGAAGCTAAGCAGGTCTGGGTCTGGTCAGTGCTTGGAGAAGACCATCTGGGAATCCCATGTAGCCACCTTGAGTTCCATGATGGAAGAAAGGTAGGAAAATAAATGGAATAAAACATTTAAATAAATAAATAGATGTACCACGTTATATTATTTCATTTTGGACTTCTCACAGAGATGAACAAATAGCAAAATGTCTTTACTTCATTGATTCCTCCCTAAACACACACACACACACACACACAAGCCTTATCAGTAGGTTAGCCACTTATGCATCACTTCAAAACAGAAATGCATCATGCAAATGTGGTATTTTCCGGAATCGTGAAACAAAGCACAACTCTCCATCAGTGTAGTTGTGTCATTTCATTTTGTTTCAATATATCACAATGTCACCTAGAGTTTATGTAGTGGAATGTACCTAAAGGCAAGAAAGGGGAGGGGGGAACCTGTGTGTAGAGATCCAATCTTAATCCTGAAAAGAATTCCAAAGCAGCCGTACCAGGTTAAATACCCTTGTCTAGAAAAACCCTAAGACTTGGTAGTCTGAATCAAGCCATCTTTACCTCCTGGTTTAAGAAAATATCTAATTTATAGATACTGGAACCAAGGGGCATCACCTTTGTGTAGCTCCCTCAAAAAATACATCCTATTTTCTGAATTAGGTCTTAAAATCTATTATTATTATTATTATTTATTAAATTTATTAATCGCCCATCTGGCTGGTCACCCAGCCACTCAGGGCGATGTACAGAATATAATAAAACAGTTTAAAATAATAAAATTCTACAATAAAAACATTTTCTAAAATACCCTAACCCACCCCAAATGCCTGCCTGAACAACCACGTTTTTAATGCACAGCGGAAGCTCATTAAAGAGGGGGCATGGCGGAGTTAACTAGGGAGGGAGCTCCACAGAGTGGGGGCCACCACAGAAAAGGCCCTCTCCCTCGTCCCCACCAGTCTAGCTGTCCTGGCTGATGGGGCAGAGAGAAGGCCATCCAAGGCTGATCTTGTTAAGTGGCCTGTCTGGTGTTGCTGGAGGCGCTCCTTAAGGTAGGCCGGGCCAGAACCATATAGGGTTTTAAAGGTCAAAACCAACACCTTGAATTTGGCCCGGAAAACAACCGGTAACCAGTGCAACTCCTTCAGCACTGGAGTGATGTGATCTCGCCGGCGGCTGTCTTTAATCAGGCAAGCCACTGCGTTCTGTACCAGCTGCAGCTTCCGAACCGTCTTCAGGGGTAACCCCTCGTAGAGCTCATTACAGTAGTCTAAACGAGAGGAGACCAGGGCATGTACTACCGATGGGAACAGATGGTTGGGAAGGAAGGGGCGCAGCCGCCATATCAGATGGAGTTGATACAGCGCTGTCCGGCTCACAGCTGACATCTGAGCCTCCGTGGACAGCTGGGAGTCCAAAATGACCCCCAGGCTGCAGACCTGGTCTTTCAAGGGTAGCCATACCCCATTCAACACCAGGTCAACATCCCCCAGCCTCCTCTTGTCTCCCACCAAAAGCACCTCGGTCTTGTCAGAGACAAGATTTGACAAATTTGTTGGCATATTGAGTGCAGCACTTTAACAGCATCATCTTTGAGGATTTTAAATAGCTCAGCTGGAATACTGTCATCTCCGCTACCTTTGTTGTTAGTAATGCTTCCTAAGGCCCACTTGACTTCACTCTCTAGGATGTCCGGCTCAAGTTCAGTGACCACACTATCATGGCTATCAAGGACATTAAGATCTTTCCTGTATAGTTCTTCTGTGTATTCTTTCCACCTCTTCTTAATTTCATCTGCTTCTATTAGGTCCCTGCCTTCTTTGTCCTTTATCATGCCCGTCTTTGCACAAAACGTTCCCTTGATATCTCCGATTTTCTTGAAAAGATCTCGAGTCTTTCCCATTCTGTTGTTTTCATCGATTTCTTTGCATTGTTGATTTAAGAAGGCCTTCTTGTCTCTCCTTGCTATTCTTTGGAACTCTGCATTCAGTTGGATATATCATCCCCTTTCTCCCTTGCTTTTCGCTTTCCTTCTTTCCTCAGCTACTTGTAAAGCCTCATCAGACAGCCACTTGGCTTTCTTGCATTTATTTTTCTTTGGGATGGATTGAGTTGCTGCCTCCTGAACAATGTTATGGACCTCCATCCATAGTTCCTCAGGCACTCTGTCTATCAGGTCTAAACCCTTAAATCTATTCCTCACCTCCACTGTATATTCATAAGGGATATGATTTAGGTCATATCTGAATGATTTAGTGGTTTTCCCTACATTCTTCAATTTAAGCCAAAGTTTTGCAACAAGAAGCTCATGATCTAAGCCACAGTCAGCTCCAGGTCTTGTTTTTACTGACTGTATAGAGCTTCTCCATCTTTGGCTGCAAAGTACATAATCAATCTGATTTCAGTATTGACCATCTAGTGATGTCCATGTGTAGAGTCGCCTCTTGTGCTGTTGGAAAAGAGTGTTTGCTATGATCAGCATGTTCTCTTGGCAAAACTCTATTAGCCTTTGTCTTGCTTCATTTTGTACACCAAGGCCATGCTTGCCTATTATCCTGGTTATTTCTTGACTTCCTACTTTAGCATTCCAATCCCCTAGGATGAAAAGGACATCTTTTTTTGGTGTTAGTTCCAGAAGGTGTTGTAGGTCTTCGTAGAACTGATCAACCTCAGCTTCTTCAGCCTCAATGGTTGGGGCATAGACTTGAATTACTGTGATGTTGAATGGTTTGCCTTGGATTCGTACTGAGATCATTCTATCATTTTTGAGATTGTACCCCAGTACTGCTTTCCCCACCCTTTTATTGACTATGAGTGCTCCTCCATTTCTTCTAAGGGATTCTTGTCCACAGTAGTAGATATAATGGTCACCTGAATTAAATTTGCCAATGCTTGTCCATTTAGGTCGCTGATTCCCAAGATGTCGATGTTCAATCTTGCCATCTCATGTTTGATCACCTCCAGCTTACCTTGATTCATTGACCTTACATTCCAGGTTCCTAAACAATATTGTTCTTTACAGCATCGGATTTTCTTTTCACCACCAGACACATCCACAGCTAAGTGTCCTTTTGGCTTTGGCCCAGCTGCTTCACTCTTTCTGGCGCTACTTGGAAATTCCCTCTGCTCTTCCCCAGTAGTATATTGGACACCTTCCGACCTGAGGGGCTCATCTTCCGGCATCATATGTTTTAGCCTTGTGAGACGTTCCATGGGGTTTTCTTGGCAAGAATACTGGAGTGGGTTGCCATTTCCTTCTCCAGTGGACCACATTTTGTCGGAACTCTCCACCATGACCTGTCCATCTTGGGTGGCCCTGCACGGCATAGCTTAAGGCTTCGCTGAGTTACGCAACAACCTGTAACTGTTTTCTCTTGGTCAGAACTGGCTAATTTCAGGCATAGTAGCTCCCTAGAAGGGGATTACACCTGCCCAATGTCAGAAAAAGAGGTGCGGGGTTTACATTTTGACTTTCTTTTAAAGGGAACTGTCAATAACGTTTTAATTCCTTGGAAGAATTTGATAAAAATGTCAGGATCCATTGCCCCATCAGAGGAGATCTTGTCTGCCAAATTTCAGAATGCTAGCCACAAGGGTTTTTGTGCAAGGGTGGTCTTGACATTTTGAGGTCTCCAAAAGAGGACATACTTATGTCCCTATTTCCTTGTGCTCTGAAAATTACAGCCTACAGCTGTCCCTAAGTAAGAAACCAGCAAAGTTTCAGAAGGATAGGTGCAGCAGTTCATGTGGAAGGGGAGTTCTCCATTTTGGGGGAGGGAGTGATTTGCTTTCCCTTCCCTTCACCCCTTCCCCAATAGTTTTTGGGTAAATTTGTATGAAAATGCACAGGTCAATAGCAGTGTCCCCAGGCAAGAAACCTGCAAAGCTTCTGAAGGATATACATGCATTCTAATTTAGAATTACTAGAATTTATTTACATTTCACCAATGTTAGCAGCAGGGTATCATGGGTGGGAAGATGCTATTGCCCTCATGTCCTGGTTGTGGGTTTCCAATGGGCATCTGGTTGGCCACTATGTGAACAGAATGCTGGACTAGATGGACTTTGGCCTGAAGCAGCATGGCTCTTCTTATGTTCTTAAATAGAGAGTGCCTCTGAGCATGTTTTGCTCAGAGAATGTTTTTCTTTCACCACTGAGCACTTACATTCCCCCCCTACCAATTCTATTCCCCTCCATGCAACCATCCCTCCTCATCCTACCATCCTCCAGGAACTCTTCATAAAAACAGATGTCTTGTTTTGTGCAACTCCTCTGTATGCACAAGCTCTCATTGTATCTTCCTCCCCATAACTTCATTTGTGCCAAGACTTCACCAGGATTCAGCCAATGAGCCTGTTTTCAAAACTAGGGCTAAGTTATGGAGAAACTCAGAGCATGTACTAAGTGCCTTTCCCTCACCACTGAAGGTAGTTCATGCAAAAAACCCACAAAAAAACAAAGAATACCCCCAGAAATGACAAAACTTGCATAGGACTGAGTTGAAAGAGTAGTCAATTCGTTAGACAGAATTGGGTAGGCAGGCACTGTATTAAGCCTGCAGTACCATGCTCACAACTCAGGACTTATTTCTGAGTAAACATGCAAATCATCAAGGTGCAAACCTCCCTGCAAAAGTAACTTGTGCTGGAATCCTATGCACACTTTCCTGAGGGTAAGCCTCATTAAACATAATGAGACTTCTCAGTAGACATACATAGGATCGCATAAATTAGCAATATTTATCTCCCCTCCACTTAAAAAACAAACTCAAAACTCCTATTTTTATTAAAGCTTTCTGTTCATAGGAACATAGGAAGCTGCCTTGTATGAGTCAGACCCTGGGTCCATCTAGCGCAGCGTTGTTGACACTGACTGGCAGCAATGCCTCTCCAGGGTTTCAGGCAGGATTCTTTCCGAGCCCTACCTGGAGATGCTGGGGATTGAACCTGGGACCTTCTGAATACCAAGCATGTGCTTTACCACTGAGCTACAGCCCTTCCTATTGCTGGATAATGGCAACTGACAAAACAGCCCCAGTTTTGTTTCTCTGCAACCATGTGAACCCACTTTTCTCAAAGGCTTGAGTGAGAAGGAGAAAAACCAACCCTCTTGTCTGACAAATATAGTTCAGAACTTTTCTTGCCCACTGAAGAGAATTCTCTTTAAGAATTCCCCAAGATACGCTCTGGGTGGAATAAAGAAAAAGAAAGAAAGAAAGAAAGAAAGAAAGAAAGATGATAGATAGACAGATAGATAGAGAAAGAAAGAAAGAAGCAGTGTGAAATCAGCTGCAGTGTGAAATACCAGTATTTCACATGGAGCTCTTTCTTCCCTTCCTTCTCCCTCTTCAAAATTTCATTGCAGGCAAGCTCCCAACAGTGGGCATCTAAGAGCAGAAAAGAAAAGTAGGGGGACAGAGGTTTTTTGCATCTCAAAAAAACCTACTCCAGAGATTAGGGATAGTGACCTCCTAATGGTCACCTTAAACACCTTCTGATTAGGATCTCTAATCCCCTGGGTGACTTTACATTTTTTCCTTTTTGTTTTGGACTTTGAGAAAAGGAAAATTTACACATGGCTAGCGCAAAAGCCACTGGACCTAACTGTCTGAAATTTGGTAGGTTCAGTCAGCTCCATAGGGCCTGCTAGGTCCCCAAATTCCATGAATTTATGTGGAAGCACAAAAAAATTATAGCTCTTTACTTGGACAGATTTTCTTGGAAAAAGCAAATGTTACTTGTGACTAGCACAAAAGTCACTGGACATAACTGCCTAAAATTTGGCATGTTCCATCAGCTCCATGGGGGATGCCAGCTTTCCAAATTCCATACAGTTATGTGGAAGAACAAAGAAATTATAGCTCTTTGCTTTGACACATTTTCTTGGAAATAGCAAATTTTACCCATGGCTAGCACAAAAGCCACTAGGCTTAACTGTCTGAAATTTGGCAGGCTCAGTAAGCTCTATGGGGGCTGGCAGGTCTCCAAATTTCATGCATGTATGTGGAAGCACAAAAAAAATATAGCTCTTTGCTTTGACAGATTTTCTTAAAAATAGCAAATGTTACCTGTGACTAGCGTAAAAGTCACTGGACCTTACTGCCTGAAATTCGGTACATTCAATAAGTTCCATGGGGGCTACCAACCCTCCAAATTTCATGTATTTATCATGCAAACTAAAAAGGTTATGGCCGTTTTTGTTTTCCTATGCAAGTCAATGGGAAATGTTTTTAAAAAATGGCAATTAGGACAGCTCAGAAGATCCGGGGCACAGCTCAAAAAAGATCCGGGGCCCATGCCCAGGTGGACTCTCTATTAACAACACCCCTGGTGTGTGGTATCCCAAAGCAGAAGCAACAAAACAAAACCTAACAACAAAACAGATGACACCACAAATAAGAAAAAATGAAGAAGAAAACTCCAGATGCTGAAAAAGATTTGTAGGCCTAACATGTTTCAGAAAATCCTTCCTTGGGGGTACTATATACAGCATAAAAGGTATCACACTGAGTATCACAGGCCAGATCAGAGTGGCTTACATTACAACAACCCTTCAGGGTTGTATTAGATCCTTATTGCAAGTTGCCAGTTGGGCTTAAGCTGAGACTCTAGTTTACAACAATCCTGCATTGTTATGCATTGCTTTTTTTTATCCCCACATTGCAGGCTGGGCTGAAATAGCATACAACAGCACTGTAGTTCACTGTTACACCCCTATTCCAGGTAGAAGGTGTATGTTTAAAAAGAGAGAGCCATTTACAGCAGTCCTGCAATGTAACCCATTGTTAATATCTCAGGCCAGAGGTGGAGCTACTTAAATTGCGTGTGCACAGAGAGAGAGAGAGAGAGAGAGAGAGAGAGGGAGACTTCCTCCTTGGCCAAAACAAGCATTTAATTGCATGGAGAAACCTAATGCTGCATGGCCTTGCATGCAGACTGATTGCACTTTGCAAATGTTCAAAAATTAATAAATAAATAAATAAATAAATAAATAAATACATTTTGCACATGAAGTAAGACCAGGTTAGAACAGGGACTCGTGTCTTTGAATCTTTTTTTTTTTTTTTTAACTCCCTCAGTCACAGGCTCCAGTAGCACGTGCACGTGTACATGCGCACACCAGGAAGACATTATAACCTGTTCTTGCAGGGGCCTGCTTGTTATGTCTAATAGTGGATGCCAAAGATGAAATAGGCTGAATCTAGTTTTAAATTTAAGTCAGGACTGTAGTAACTGCGATGGGATTACCTTATTTTATTTCCTGACGTTTACTTTTTTCAAACCAAAGTAGGAAGGACATCCAAAAGTATTGGTATTACTCTATAAAATTACATCCTGAACCAGTAAATTTTGTGTCATTTTGAAATATGAGAATAGAAAAGGGAAGAACACCCACCTTTTGAAAAAAGAGCCTGAGTTTAAACTGAGGGGCTTCCTTTTTTCAAACGAACTCAGGTAATAATTTCTTCCAGCACATTCCCTCCCTCTAATTCACTGATATAACTAGAAGCAAGGGCAAGAATAACTTTTTGAGGATTAGTGCCATTGGCTTGTGCACCACGGCAGAATGGGTTCCCCCGCCCCTAGAACCACCATGCCCCTCCTAAACCAGCTCTAGAGGGTTGGGAGACCCAGGGGGGACATGGAGGGTGTGGGGGGGGAGAAGAAGGGGAAGTCCCATTGTGCAAGTCAACTTATGTGACATTGGATGTAGCCCATTATAACCTGATATTAGACCAACAGAGTCAATTAAATGGAAAAGTTGAACAATTGATGGTAGAGGGTGCTCCAAACAAAGCATAATACTATCCGCAGAGAGAGAGACAATTTTATCAGCTCATTTCTGGAAGGGGGCAGGTCAGCGGTGCTCACATAAGGGCACATTTCCCTTCCAGAAATGAGCGTTTCTGCTCCTTTGGGGGCTTGCCTCCAGAAGTGCTAAATTGTTGTTCCGCAAGCAGTAGGGCCCACTTGTGACCTGGAACTGGCAGAGCTGGCCATGAGCAGACCAGAATCAGAGGCCAACTCTGTTAGCGGTTGGGCAGAACTTGATTCTGCCCTATGTATGTAAGTTGCTTTGAGACTGTTTTTTTTTTTGCTGTGGGAAGTGATGCATACATTTAATAAATAATACTGATGATAATAATGATTACTGGCATTTATTTGATGGTATTTGTGATTCAAGTTGTCTGTTTATAAATAAACAGTAAAAGGGGAACTGACATGCAGGTAAAGAAGCAGGAAGGATCAGGGAAGAAAGGCATCTGATACTTTTTATTTTCTTTCTCTAAACTGCTATAAAACCAGCCAAAGCAGTCAACATAGTTGGAAGTGTTTAAACTTTTGACTTCTGTTCTACTTCATGAAAGGAAGGGAGGGAAGACCAAAATGGGAGTAGTCATGAAAGTAACAAAATGCTGCAATATTCAGTAAACTGGATTTTGATTTAAAGTCAATGAAATGTTTTGTTCAAAAAAGCCATAGCCTCTGCCCACCCGCCAGGGTTTCCCAATTTACAATTCACCTGTTTCCTGTCTTTCAAAACTGGTTTGCTGTACGTGAGCTGAGTGTGCTAAATGCCTCGGAACTCCCAGCAGCCTGATGTTTTCACACTACTACTCATGCCAATAAATCAAAACTTTCAGGCCCTACAGACACTGCTCCCCAGTAAAACTACTTTGGTTGGGAAAGATTGCTGTTTATGCATTTTTACAGCCATGAGCCTTCTGGCTGGTATTCCTGCTGACTCTAATGCCAGTCGCAGCCATTCTATAATTGTGAGTAAAAATGTCACTCATTTGCCAAATTACTTAACTAGAAAGGTTTGCTTTCAGAAAGAACTGAGGACAAGGACGTGAAAGGGGCAAATAGTAGGCATATAGGGAAGGTTTAAGAGGCTGCTTGTATGAACTTCTGAACAGCAATCAAGAGTTCTGGTCCCCTTAAGGCTTTTTGTTTTTCTTTGAGAATTGCCCAGCATTTGACTCTTTTTAAACACTATTTTATGGAAAGAGTTTTTCTCCCCATTTCATAATACTAGACTTTGGAGGGTCCTCCCATTAAAGTGTTTGGCAGACAGAGCCTCTGCAAGACCTCCTGCCACCTGACCTCCCCCCCTCTCCCCCCTCCCTATGCTGACAATGATGATGGCGATGGTCACTACACTCCTCCCCCCACACACACACACACACCTGCACAGCAACAACAGTGTGCTGCTTGCCTCTCCCTCAATGCCTCATTCTAAGATCTCTGTAGCAGCACAGGCATTCTCCAGGGCCACCTCCCTGCCAATGCCTCGCTGTGAGGAAGGACCTCCAGATCAAGTCATTTGTGTCAGGTGCACTCTCTGGAGAGCTGCACCAGCTGCTTTCCTGAGCAGCCGGTGGGAATTCCCAGAGAATCCACCTACCTGATGCTTTACTATGAGGAGTCCTCAGAGCATGGCATAGGGACGGTGGTGATGATCGCTCCAGAGAGCCTTGTGAGCTGCTTTACCACTACGGCATTTGCCACAGCAGGACAGCAGCCAGCAGGGCTCTCTGGAGTAGCCACCTGCCGTATGCTCTGAGAAGTTCTCAGAGTAAGACATGTAGCTCTCCTGGCAGTGGTAGGGTAGTGCATGATCCACCACCACCCTTCAGCACCTGCTACCTGATACATAATGAATCTATGGAATTTGCTACCACAAGTTGTAGTGACGGCCACCAACTTGGATGACATTAAAAGGGGATTAGACCAACTCATGAGGGTGATCAATGGCTACTAGTCGAGATGGCTATATGGAACTTCCAGGTTCAGAGTCCATCTTCCTCCGAATATCCACTGCTGGGGAGCAACAAGGGGAATGAGCTATCACCTTCATGCCATTCTTCAGAACTTCCCAGAGGCACCTGGCTGCCACTGAACTAGATGGACGTTTGGTCTGACCCAGCAGGGCTTTGTTCTTATGTTTGTATGAAGGAAGTTCTGGTCTATCAGAGCTTATCGCACAATAAATGTGTTTGTCTTTACTGTGCCAGAGAACTCTTTGCATGTATGGTTTGTGTTGTTGTTGCCAGAAAGTAATATGGCTGCTTTTCTGAAAAATATATTTCTCTTCTCATAAGTATTCCAGTCAATCAGGTTTGAGCTGTGTATCATATTCAGAAGTGGTTTTAACAGCACTTTTACTTAACATCATGACCCTTTGAACACAGTCAGATTTACTAATGATTAAACTTTCATAGCATAAGTCTACACAACTAAGAATAAGCTCTGTTAAACAGATCTTATACATTCAATTCGCCCAGTAAGGGAATGTCTGTAGGAGAACACTGAGATAAATTTCCAGTGTGGTAGCCCTGTTAGTCTGTTGCAGCAAAAATAACATAGTGTCTTGTGGCACCTTAAAGACTAACACATTTATGATGGCATCAGTTTTCATGGACACTGTCTGCTTAACACTTTACCCAAGCACTTTATCCAAAGTACTAAAAAGGAATATGCAATGGTTTATCCTCCCAGTACCCACTGGGCAGGTGGTGAATTTAGGAAGGCCATTTGCGGGAGGCAAACTTTGCCACCATTGCCAGTGACAGCAGCGGCCTTCTCTCCCCTCTACCCAGTTAACCACTTTAGAATAGTTTTTTACACTTTAAAATCTTCATTTTAACTCCATCTCTCTGCCCAGACAGTGATGTTAATACTCACCCATTCCTGTCTCTGCCACAGGCTTCTCTTGCTACCTTGAGATAGGCATTTAATTGCTCTATACCAAGTGGAGATAATAAAAAATCCACATTTCTTCCTCGTTGGGGTGTGGGTTGAGGATAAATTAACTTATAGATTGAAGCACTGTTGCCATGGTAATAAGGGGTGTCAAAGGCCTAGAGAGAAATCCAAGAAAATGCATCAGCCAATAAAATATCTGAGCTTAGACCCCATTTTATAGCAAGATACAGCACTTAATCAATAAGAAGCTAGCAAGAAAATAAAAAGGAATGAACAACGGCAAAAAAAAATTGCAAAAAGTGAAGACACTGTTAAGCTGCAATCTTACCTGGGAGTAAGTCCCATTAAACTCAATGAGACTCACTTCTGAGTAGACATGCATAGGATTGTATTTAGTCTTAGGAAGTAATTGGCTGTTAATTGGAATCTGGAAAATCTATTCATGCTTGAGCATGACAAGGGTATGGCCTTGCTGGATTTCAGCACAACTCCAGTAAACTATGTTAAAAAAGAATGTCCTGAATTCACTTTCTAAGTCATAGGGATGTCAGAGAATTTCTCCACGAATCTCGGGGAGGCCGAATGCCAGCGCATTCGGCCCCCCGAAATTGGTGGAGAAACGGTCTGCCCCCCCCCCGGGACGGGACTTACCTTGTGCAAATGTCCCTGGCAGAGGCAGCTCCGGCGGCGGTTCGGCGGCGGTTCGGCGGCGGTTCGGCAGCGGTTCGGCGGCGGCGGCCGGTCTTCCGACCAGCCGCCGCCGCCGCCATTTCCAAGTTTAAAAAAACAACAACAACAAACGTGATAGGCTACGTAAAGATTAACGTACCCTATCACGGCTAGATTTTTAAAAAACACCGTGATAGGCTACATAAATCTTTATGTAGCCTATCACGGCTGAGTGGGGAAAAAAAACCCTGCGCGTACGCAAATGGCGGTGCCCATGGGCGCCGCCATTTGCGTTCCTTATTTTGGCACGTGTAGTCTACATACACATTTACATAGACTACGGCGAAAATAAGGGGAACACAAATAGCGTTCCCCTTATTTTCGCCGTAGTCTACATAAATGTTTACGTAGACTACACGTGCCAAAATAAGGAACGCAAATGGCAGCGCCCATGGGCGCCACCATTTGCGTACGCACGGTTTTGTTTTTTTCACTCAGCCGTGATAGGCTATGTAAACATTTACGTAGCCTATCACGGCTGACTTCAGGGACACAAACGGTGGCAGCTATGGCTGCCACCATTTGCGTCCCGGCAGGACAGAAGGATTCGTGGCAGGAGGGACGGGGTGCCTCCCCCCTGGCCAGAATTTCAGGGGGGAGGGACGGGGCGCCTCCTCCCTGGCCAGAATTTTGGGGGGGAGGGACGGGGCGCCTCCCCCCCACCGCGAATCAAGCTTTGGGATCAGGAAAGGGACTTTCGTACATCCCTAAAGTCAGAAGCTGAGAACTGGGTTTATGCTAAGTACCCACATCACAAGTTTAGTTCCTGCTTTTACAGGAGGAGTCTTTATCCATCATGGCAAGCTGGAGTGCTTTCCCCTCACTCAGCTAGGATTTCTTTTTGTTCTCATTATTGACTGTGTCCTCTATATACTTTCCATCTACTCTCATTACTGACTGTCTTATGTATCCACCTATCTTTACTCTGCTGACCCCATTAGCTCTCCCAAAGCCATCCCCCTTTTCCCATAATGCTTGTTCTGAGGTTTAGCAGCCCAGGTTTGAACACCATTGAGGCCCATAGTAAATGGCTAAAACAACTTTTAAAAAATGCTCCCTAGCTAAACGTGATGGGAAGTTTGTTTAGTACTAACTGTACCCTCCTGCACTAAGCTACACCCATGCAAATCACACTTATTTAAGTGGGAATGATTTGTACTTAATTGGAGGCAGGATTGTAGCCAGAGTTTTTCTCATAAGGTTCTGGGATGGTTTAGTGCTGAATTTAGTTCAAAGTAAATTTTCTTCTGGGCACAGTTTCCATCTTTGCATATTTGACAATTTTACACATCAGAAATGAAGCACTAATGTTGACTCCACTCCTGCTATGCATCAGAGGCAGTAAGGCAGAGGGCAACGGAAGGTCTTCTTACCTGACCATTTTTCACTGTCAGGTCAGCTTTGTTTCTACTCTCCAAGAGTAAAAGAAAGCACACTGGGGAGGTGGCGCTGGCAACTAGGGCTGTGCAGGGATCCCCCAATCCAACTCGGAAGCCACTTCGTGACTTAGAGGACAATCCTCTGTAAAAGAGGACATATGGCCACCCTATGTCTCTTGTCAATCCATATCCCACTAGGAAGCATTAGGCCCTGCTCAGTTCTAAGTCTCAGGAGATAAATCTAAAACCAATGAGAATCTTCACCCATCTTTTTATTGCACAAAGATAGCAATGAGTGAAGTGGCCTATGTACCATGTTTCTTTGACTGTGGCATCTCGCTGACCTGCAATGCATCCCCAGAAGCATAAGTTCCTTGCCATCAGTGGGGTCACCACAAAGTGCCTAGGGTGGGGTGGTGGGAGGAACATGGGGCAGTTGGCATTAGTGTCGCTGGCATCATATGGCTTGACCCATGGCTCTGCTGTGCTGCCAGTTTTGGGCCCTCCCCATTGGCTAGTCGGCTCTGCACCAGATGGCCCAGGGGCAGCGTTGATAGGGCAGACCCAGAGTAAGTAAAGAAAGATTGACTTAGTTCTATGGTAATCCCAAATGAAGAATGAACTTAATAATCAAGGTAAGGAAATAGATGTAACATTACCATTCAATATGAGCAATTATTAAGGTGGGGGGGGGGAGTAAAGTGAAATTTCAACAACCAGAACCAGGTGCAGAATTTGATAAAAGATATTCTGTCCCACTTTGCCAGGATCAAAGCAGAATATAAACTAGTTTACCTGTCCCAAATCAACCCTTGAGTTCTTTAACCCAATGTGTCCTCTTGTAAGGGAGAACTAACTAGTCAGGGGGTTGACCTTCCTTTTACTGGCAAAACCCACAAATTAGCATCTTAAAGGTTAAACTTCTGAAATGTTCACATTAAACTGAATTGTCATATTTCTTGGACCATCCCAGAGCTGTGAATGAAATTATCAACTAAGTTACCCTCAAACGCAAAAAGACTTCTTCAAGCTAGCTAGAGGGGATTCACTGGCTGGATCAGGGGAGTGGTGAATGCATCATTGTGTGATGGTGTGGTTCCCACTGCCTTGAAGGAGGCAATAGTGCAACCACTCCTGAAAAAACTTTCCCACTATCCAGATTTATACTAACAATTGCCTGGTCACAAATACCCCCTTTTCAGGTACGGTGTTGGAGAGAGTGGTGAAGTCTCTCAACTGCAGGCAGTCTCGGATAAAAATTATTTTCTTGTTCCATTCCAGTCTGGTCTGTTCTAGTCTGGGTTCAGGCCCAATTTTGGGATGGAATCGGCCCTAGTCCCCCTGACGGATGATCTTCTTCCGGAGAGGAACAGGGGAAGTGCAACCCTGTTAATTACTCTCAGTTTCTCAACAGCTTTTGATACTGTTGATCACAAGTCATTGCCTGTTCTGGATGGGGCTACACTTCCTCTGGAGGAATGTGTCTGTGGTTTGGAGGTGCTCCTGGACCCATCTTTGTTACTAGTGGCCCAAGTGACCTCAGTGGTTCAAAAAACCCATTACTAGCTTTGGCTGGTATGTCAACTATGCCCATTCCTGGACAGGGATAGCCTAGCCACTGTGATCTACTGGCAACTTCACGATTACACTACTGTAGGCACCCTACACGGGGCTGCCCTTGCACCTGGTTTGGAAGCTGCAGCTAGTGCAGAATGCAGCAGCTAGGATGCTCAGTGGAGTACCTAGATTTATATATATTACACCTGTGTTAAAAGAACTGCACTGGCTGCCTATTAGCTACCAAGCCATGCTCAAAGTTTTGTTGTTGACATACAAAGCTCTAAATGACAGGATACCTAGCTTCCCTCTGTATACCCAGTTGACTCCTGAGATCTTCTGAGGAGGCCTTATTGGTCATTTTGTGGCCAATGAAATGTCGCCAGGTAGCAACACATGTGGGCTTCTTAGTGGTGACACCCATTCTTCGGAAAACTATCCCACATGAAGTTCGAGAGACAGAAACAATAGCAGAAATGCCTCTTGAAAACACTTGTTCACACAGGCTTTCCCTGATCTGTGAGGAGCTCTGGTGCTAGCCTGTTGCATTGTTTATGGTACACTAATGTTTTTAATGGGATTCAGCCACCACTGAGAAGAGTGGGTACTGTGTGAACCCATCGACTTGGCTGGCACTGGGAGGCTAAAATCAGTGGGGTGATGATATCAGTGGGTGTGGCCATGCCCACTAACATCATCTGGCCTGCAGAGGGCCCAGTGGGCCCTGCCCGAACCCATATATTGTTCTGCACCCCTACTCTACATCAACTGCAGGTGTATGCACTTAGTTGACCTGGTCCTGAAACTTTTGAGTGGGTGTGGCAACCAGGTTAACCTGCAGTTCTTCTTGTAACATGAAAGATCATATATTTTGTTGGCAATATTGCAAACTCGTCTGCAAGTTACTGGAAGGGAGCAGTGTTGCAGTTAGTTCATGGGAATTTGGAGCACAGCTAGCCTTAGCATCTCTATAGCCTACAGTGTGGTTTCCTACTCTTCCTCTTCCTTCCCCCCATCCTTCTCTGACCTCCTCCATTGCTGGGAGCAGTTGTGTTTGCTATTTCTCTCATTCCAGTGTTATAAAACACAAATGGACTAAACAAACTTCTTTGAAACTGTATGTTGTACCTGCATATTATATGCAAGATAACATTGTGAGTAAACTATTTTTACTTTACATCACCAAAGAAGGGTGTGGTCTCCTTGTATTAGCCTTGTGTGCATGTGGGACTGGTAAATGCACATTCTGTTCTGCCTTTGTGTTTTCTCTGCTAACTGCCTTTCTAACAGGAGGCACCAATACTAAATAATTCCCATCCTATTTTAAATGTACCATGCTAAGTAAAGTTATGATTGCAAGGTAGTCTTCCTTACCCGCCCCCGCCCGCAGTTGAACAAAATGGCCCGAATCAACAACTTGCGGGACCAACTCCCTAGCCGCACAGATCCACACAAATGCTTTCAAATATGGATGTTTTGATCATTAAACAGCAGAGTGCAAACAGCTTATCAGGAAATAAGGTAATTAGATTGAGAAGCATCCTCACTATTTTGATTTTGGAAATGCACAGTTGCTCTTAATAACTCTTTAAATCTCCCGATTCATGCCTTCCTAATAATCATCCGCCGCGCCAAGATTTCTTGGGAAGTGATTTGAGAATGTGCTTCATCTGAAGCTACTTGCCAGCACATCAAAGGTTTGAGTCCCTGAAGCTTTCTACAGCCAGTACGGAACCTTTCATGCTTGAAACAATGATGAAAAATGACTGTCAGCTATGAAATCAAATTACAAAAATCTTCACTTTTTTAATAAATATATTTAGAAAGTACAAATCCTACACTCACCACACACAACTTGCTCAGTCTCCATATGTGCACGTCAAGGCTGTGCTGTGTGACAAATATGGAGAGTTGATCTATTTATAATATTTGCAATAGCAATATTACTGGCGTAATTTCGAAGCAGCTGCTGCATTGGCTGGCTGTCCGCTGGGCCATTTTAAGGGGCTGCCTAGGAACTCTGAAGTTCTAAGCAGCTTGGGCCCAAGGGACATTAGGACACCCTTCCCCAAGGTCGTGTTAGACTACAAACCCCACCATCCCCAGCCAGCATAACCAATTGTGGCATGGTGATGGGAGTTTTAGTCCAACACATCTGGAGGGCACAAGGTTGGGGAAGTCTGCTTTGGGGAATGCTTCTTACCACATCAGTCTGTCTGCTTTATGATCTAGGGTAGGAATGGCCAAATTCCAGTGGTCCAGGGACCAATTTCCTCCCTTGGAACCTAGCAGGGGCTGCACCCTCCGCAGAATTGCCACTGCGCTGCTGAATTTGCCAGCAAAGTTTGTTAGTGCGGCAGCAGCAGGGTCGGGTGGGGGTGAAAAGCCCTGATTTTCCTTTAAAACAAGGCGTGCAGGGAACTAGGGATGTTGCAGACACCCGACTGGGTCCAGGAGTCTGTTGGGCTCCCCCCACCTGCACCCCCAGGCCACGCCCGCTAAGCCCTGGCCTCACTCACCCCCGCTTGCGCCTTCCCAGTTGCTCCCTACACTCACCTGAACCCGGCCGCAAGCGGCCGCCATTTTGCCGAGATTATTTTTTATGAAAACAGGAGCTAATTAAAACTGCACATATTTAAATATGCTCACATTCGGGCTGGGAAAGCTTGATCTCTGCAATATTAGAGTCGTTACGCCTCAGCAAAATGGCAGGCGCTCGCGGACAGGACCCGGGGTGACTGAGGGCGGCTTGCTGACCTTGTGGGGGCTCGAGCGCGGGTCCGGGGTTGCTCAAGCGGGGATGGCAGTTTGGTGGGCGCCTGCTGATCCAAGACAGGGTGGGTTTGCACATCCCTACAGGGAACACGCAACTTGTTTTAAAACAAAACCACACTCCCCGGATGCTTCTGGGAGCAGGATTTTGCTTTAAAACAAGGGCACATACCCCACATGTCTTGTTTTAAAGGGAAAAAACAGCTTTTTGATGCCAGTGCTGCTCCGCTGCAGCAGTACGTTCAGGGGTGTGGCAGGGGCTGCAAAAAGAGCCAAGGGATGTATGCGGGCCACAAACTGCGCATTGCCCACACTAATCTAGGGGGAGGCCGTGCTCCAGGTTCCCTCTCTGAATGATTGAAAAGAAGAAGAGATTTATATGTGTTTGAGAGCCAGTGTGCTGTAGTGGTTAGAGTGCTGGACTGAGACTTGGGCGACCCGAGTTCTAGTCCCCACTCAGAAGCTCACTGGGTGACTTTGGGCCAGTCACTGACTCTCAGCCTAACTTACCTCACAGGGTTGTTGTAAGGATAAAATGAAGAGGTTGAGGACTATGGACGCTGCCTTGGGATCCGTGCAAGAGGAAAAAAGGCTGGATATAAATGTATTATTTATAATAACAACAACAACAACAACAATATCAATGTTTGCTTCCATAATGTGGATATAGGGGTTTCTGTTGCTTCAGGTTATAGGACTAGACACCCCTGAGTCATTATAAAGTTCTATTTTCATGTCTTGCTTGATCTGTAGTACATTTAAGGATATATAGTTTAGAGATGCCCAAACATTAACCGATACAGCTTTACAAATATATAGCTGCAAGGCATTTCATTTGATGATTGTAAAGAAAATAATTTTAAAAGATGGATGCCTCTAAACAACAATCCTGCTCCCAAAAAACTTGTATACCCGATGCAAAGGAGGACAGGGCTATAAGTTGTGTGTTTTTTTTTAAATAGCTGTGAAGAAGGAGGCATTGGGCGATTTTGGCTCATCGTGCAAGAATGACAAATTTCTGCACCCTGAAATGCTGCACCCTGAAATCCCCTTGTGGGGAGCCATGCTATTTGCTGACTCCTGGAAGCTCCAAAGCCTGTCTGGCCTGACTAGATGTAAATATACCTGGAGCCAAAATTATTGGGTGTCACCAGCTCTGATGCAGGAGCTTTCCAGTGCTTGCTGGCAACAGATGTGATTGGTCCACCTGGGGAGGAGAAGAGGGAGGAAAAAGAGGTTGACCCAAGGCATGGAGACCAAGCCTAGGGTCCGCATAGAGGTGGCACATCTCACCCGAGGGCTGAACAAATGACCACCACAGCAGATGATGACTGGTAAACAACAGAGAAATGCATCCCGAGGTGCTGGGCTTTAATTTACTCACTTCAAGCATTGTTACTTCATGCTTCCATCCAAAAAACGACCCCAGAACAGCTTACATATGATCTATAAAACAAGACAGTGACTCCTGTGACAAACCAGTATTTCGGATGGTGCTCAACAATGCCCCCTAGAGCATCTGGTAAGCAGGCACCATGCTGGGATTCCTGAATCGGCTGATCTCATCTCTTTCTTTCCCAGTATGCATCCAGAACTTAAGCTCTTTTGCACAATGGTTTCTCCAGATAGAACTGCCTAGCTCCTTTAAAATTCAGCTTTAGGGTCCTTAGGGAGGTGGGTCTAGCCACTAAGAAAAGTTCTGGTTTTCTGGCTAAACCACTGGCATCAGAAGATGAGGGTATGACATGACTGAACAAAACAAGAATCAGTCTCTGCTCAGGGGCCAGCTTTTACTGAACTCGGATTCTGATAAAAACAAGAGTTTGTGCATTCCTTAGAGTCTTCCTAATACCGTTTAATTGGAGGCCAAGATGCTCTCTCTCAAACCATGATCTCTGCAATGAACTCTGCATATGCTCTGAAACCCAAGACTCTACTCAAGTAAGTAATATTTAACTAGCTAAGTAGACTGACTTTACTGATTCTATTAGAAATTCTGTGTGTGATAGTTGCCTTCCCTTATCCCCCCCGCTTCCTTTCCACCCAAATAATAAACTATTTTAAAATTTGGCTGCATGGTTTTAAAAGGGAATGTCTTACTAAAAACTCTTTCCAATGTGAAGGACTGCACAGCTGCAAAACTACTGCATGTGTTTTGGGGATTTGGTCTTATGTGTCTGGGTTTGGGGATAAGAAAATGCTAAGTGCCTTTCTCCCCCCCCCCCCAGGGCTGTGGTTCTTGGCAATAGATCCCAGAAAGTCACCAAGCATCTGGACAGAAGAGGAGATTTGTCCTGACTGGTGGCAGCCTATCAAGAAAGTCATTCCCCCTCCTAATACATAACACCTTCCCTGCCTGTAGACTTACACCCTAAAAAATATTAGAAAAAAGGAATGAGGCGGGAAGAGGAAAAACCAAGCAAACACAGACACCAAAAGTTAGTAATTCTTATGACAACCACCTGGAACGGAAACAATTCAGGGAGAGGAGGTGGCTGATGGAGCTGTTTTTTCTGAGAACTGATGGAATGGCTGTGCTTCCCAGCCCTCCCTCTGCTGCAGCCTGATGAAATGGCTGCTGCCAGATGACAATGGATGGAGGGAGGAGACTGATAAAACTGGTCTTTCAGCAGAGCCAGTGGAATGGCCCTGCTTCCCATCTCTCAGCTGCATCCTGATGGAATAGAGCCCCACTCAACCCTGCTTTGCCTTTTTCCTGTCCTTCTGGAGGAAAAAATAAACTGGAATGACTTGGGCAATTGCTTCCACTGCTCAGAACATTGATTCTATCACTGCTGTGCTTAGTTTCTTTGTAGATCTGTCTCCACCCGGTATCTGAAGGTTCCTTCTCTGCATTGAGGGAACCCATGCACTCTTCTTGCAGCAGGCTCTGCCACTTCTCTATCTTCTCTACCAGTGCCACAGATTAGCTCCATGTGTTTAGATCCAGCTCTGGAGTTTTGGTGGCAGACTGGCCAGGGTCAGCAGCTCCAAGAATCCCTCTTTGTTGTGTCTCTCTAGTTTCAGCCACTGGTAGCAAAGCTTCTGGAGTTGGCTGCAAATCCACTGGCAGGGGGGCGGTCTCCTGGCAGCAGAATTGCCTGAAGTGCTAGCACTGTATTCTCATGACATCACCTCACAAGATGGCGGCCTTCACGTTCCCACAGTCTTCCTTATCTCCAGCTTCCAGGCTGCCAGAGGCCTATTGAGCTCCCCCACTGAGGACTGGCAGGAGCTGGGCTGCCCACTCTCCTCCACTTGCTCAAAAGAAGCCAGAAAGATCTCAATATTGTCTCATGTTGTCATCTCTGACAGGTGCAGATCACCCTGTATCACATGAAGACACTGCAGTGTCTTCAGGAACTCCACCATTGGACTTCCCAATGCTGTTGCATTTCTTTTCGTGGCTCCCATTTGCTGATAGGAACCCCTTTGCACCCCTTTTGGTGATGAGGCAAGTTCCTTTCATGGCACAATCGTTGGGTTGAGGGACTCAGGGTACTTGGTATCTGTTGACTGACTGGAGGGCTGTGACCTCACTCTGAGTCATTTGTTTTCCCGACTGTGAGGGTTAGGATGTCACAACCTTGTCTATACAGCTATTTAAGGGGAAAGGAGCTATGTCTCTCATGCCATTCTTTCTCATTTCTCTATCTTGCTCTCATTCTCTGGGTGCATCTCCTATATAACAACAAGAAAGAAAGAAAAGAAAATGATGGCATTTCTGATGTCACTCACATCAGAGCAACTGCAACCCCATTGTATGTCCTGACTAGGGATGTATGAGAATTTGCTTGCTGTGAGGGTTTTTTTGGGGTGGGGGGGTGGAGTGGATTTATCAGCATCCATTGTTGAGAATTCTGTGGCAGGGCAAGCTTTCTGGAGTACAAACAGCCTGTTTTGGCACAAGCTGGCTGGTCAGGTTTGGGGTGGGTAGGTTGAATGGGAGAATTGTGCACATATATTTATGTACGGAGTGATAACATTCATTGCACACACATCAAACAGACACATAGTTAGCCTATTTCTATGCACTCCTGACCCACTTCTTAAAAACCAGTGACATCAACATCATGGTGGGCTGATTCCTACGATCACCACAGCCCACCATGGCTTATTTAAGCCACGGTGGGTTGCGACGTGTGCTGGTGGCCATTTCAAATATTCAAGCCATAGTAGGCAGTTGGCATGGCTTATCGTGTTGTGCAAACCTGGTGAGTGTGGCTTATGCGAGGGTTAAACAACCCTCACATAAGCCATGGACTGTTTTAGGGTTGTTTAAGCCACCCTCACCGGCTTCACATGACACAATAAGCCATGGCGCCCCTCCGCCGTGGACTGAATAATCAAAAGGGCAGCCGGCATGCACTGCTGCAACCCACCACAAATAAGCCCCAGTGGGCTGCAGTGATTGTGAAAACCTGGCCAGTGTCTATGTTTGATTGAAGTCATTCTTTTAAAGGCCATAAATATTGTTGTTGTTCAGTCGTTCAGTCGTGTCCGACTCTTCGTGACCCCATGGACCATAGCACGCCAGGCCTTCCTGTCCTGCACTCTCTCCCGGAGCGTGCTCAAGTTCATATTCATTGCATCCGTGATGCTATCTAGCCATCTCATCCTCTGCCGTCCCCTTCTCCTTTTGCCTTCAGTCTTTCCCAGCATCAGGGTCTTTTCCAGGGAGTTTTCTCTTCGCATTAGGTGGCCAAAATATTGGAGCTTCAGCTTCATTATCTGTCCTTCCAATGAGCACTCAGGGTTGATTTCCTTTAGGATGGACTGATTTGACCTCCTTGCAGTCCAGGGGACTCGTAAGAGTCTTCTCCAGCACCACAGTTCGAAAGCATCAATTCTTCGGCGCTCAGCCTTCCTTATAGTCCAGCTCTCACAGCCATACATTACTACTGGGAAAACCATAGCTTTGATTAGACGGACCTTTGTCGGCAAGGTGATGTCTCTGCTTCTTACTATGCTGTCTAGGTTTGCCATAGCTTTCCTCCCAAGGAGCAAGCGTCTTTTAATTTCATGGCTACAGTCACCGTCTGCGGTGATCTTGGAGCCCAAGAAAGTAAAATCTGTCACTGCTTCCATTTCTTCCCCTTCTATATGCCAGGAAGTGATGGGGCCAGATGCCATGATCTTAGTTTTTTTAATGTTGAGTTTCAAACCAGCTTTTGCACTCTCCTCTTTCACCCTCAACAAGAGGCTCTTGAGATCCTCTTCGCTTTCTGCCATTAGGGTGGTATCGTCTGCATATCGGAGGTTGTTGATAATTCTCCCGGCAATCTTAATTCCGACCTCTGATTCATCCAACCCGGCATTTCTCATGATGTACTCTGCATATAAGTTAAATAAGCAGGGTGACAATATGCAGCCTTGTCGTACTCCTTTCCCAATTTTGAACCACTCGGTTGTTCCATGTCTGGTTCTTACTGTTGCTTCTTGACCCTCGTACAGGTTTCTCAGGAGACAGGTAAGGTGGTCTGGTACTCCCATCACTTTAAGAATTTGCCACAGTTTGTTGTGATCCACACAATCAAAGGCTTTAGCGTAGTCAATGAAGCAGAAATAGACGTTTTTCTGGAATTCTCTTGCTTTCTCCATGATGCAGCGAATGTTGGCGATTTGATCTCTAGTTCCTCTGCCTCTTCGAAACCCAGCTTGTACTTCCGGTAGTTCTCGGTTCGCATACTGCTGAAGCCTAGCTTGTAGGATTTTGAGCATCACCTTGCTGGCATGTGAAATGAGCGCAATTGTGCGGTAGTTTGAACACTCTTTGGCGTTGCCCTTCTTTGGAATTGGAATGTAAACTGACCTTTTCCAGTCTTGTGGCCACTGTTGAGTGTTCCAGATTTGTTGGCATATTGAATGCAGCACTTTAACAGCATCATCTTTTAGGATTTTAAATAGCTCGGCTGGAATACTGTCATCTCCGCTAGCTTTGTTGTTACTAATGCTTCCTAAGGCCCACTTGACTTCACTCTCTAGGATGTCCGGCTCAAGTTCAGTGACCGCACTATCATGGCTATCAGGGACATTCAGATCTTTCCTGTATAGTTCTTCTGTGTATTCTTGCCACCTCTTCTTAATCTCATCTGCTTCTGTTAGGTCCCTGCCTTCTTTGTCCTTTATCATGCCCGTCTTTGCACAAAACGTTCCCTTGAGATCTCCAATTTTCTTGAAGAGATCTCTAGTCTTTCCCATTCTGTTGTTTTCCTCGATTTCTTTGCATTGTTCATTTAAGAAGGCCTTCTTGTCTCTCCTTGCTATTCTCTGGAACTCTGCATTCAGTTGGGTATATCTTCCCCTTTCTCCTTTGCTTTTCGCTTCCCTTCTTTCGTGAGCTACTTGTAAAGCCTCATCAGACAGCCACTTGGCTTTCTTGCATTTCTTTTTCTTTGGGATGGATTTCGTTGCTGCCTCCTGAACAATGTTACGGACCTCCGTCCATAGTTCCTCAGGCACTCTGTCTATCAGGTCTAATCCCTGAAATCTATTCCTCACCTCCACTGTATATTCATCAGGGATATGATTTAGGTCATACCTGAACGGTTTAGTGGTTTTCCCGACGTTCTTCAATTTAAGCCGAAATTTTGCAAGAAGCAGCTCATGATCTGAGCCACAGTCAGCTCCAGGTCTTGTTTTGACTGACTGTATGGAGCTTCTCCATCTTTGGCTGCAAAGGACATAATCAATCTGATTTCGATATTGACCATCTGGTGACGTCCATGTGTAGAGTCGCCTCTTGTGCTGTTGGAAAAGAGTGTTTGCTATGATCAGCATGTTCTCTTGGCAAAACTCTATTAGCTTTTGTCCTGCTTCATTTTGTACACCAAGGCCATGCCTGCCTGTTATCCCGGTGATTTCTTGACTTCCTACTTTAGCATTCCAATCCCCTATGATGAAGAGGACATCTTTTTTTGGTGTTAGTTCTAGAAGGTGTTGTAGGTCTTCATAGAACCGATCAACCTCAGCTTCTTCGGCCTCAGTGGTTGGGGCATAGACTTGAATTACTGTGATGTTGAATGGTTTGCCTTGGATTCGTACTGAGATCATTCTATCATTTTTAAGATTGTACCCCAGTACTGCTTTTCCCACCCTTTTGTTGACTATGAGTGCTACTCCATTTCTTCTAAGGGATTCTTGCCCACAATAGTAGATATGATGGTCACCTGAATTAAATTCGCCCATGCCTGTCCATTTTAGTTCGCTGATTCCCAAGATGTCGATGTTCAATCTTGCCATCTCATGTTTGACCACCTCCAGCTTACCTTGATTCATTGATCTGACATTCCAGGTTCCTAAACAATATTGTTCTTTACAGCATCGGATTTTCTTTTCACCGCCAGACACATCCACAGCTGAGTGTCCTTTCGGGTTTGGCCCAGCCGCTTCACTCTTTCTGACGCTACTTGGAAATACCCTCTGCTCTTCCCCAGTAGCATATTGGACACCTTCCGACCTGAGGGGCTCATCTTCCGGCGTCATATCTTTTAGCCTTGTGACACGTTCCATGGGGTTTTCTTGGCAAGAATACTGGAGTGGGTTGCCATTTCCTTCTCCAGTGGACCACATTTTGTCAGAACTCTCTGCCATGACCTGTCCGTCTTGGGTGGCCCTGCACGGCATAGCTTATGGCTTCACTGAGTTACGCAAGCCCCTTCGCCACAACAAGGCAGTGATCCATGAAGGGGTAAATATTAAATATATTTTATTTAATATTTATAAATATTAAATAAATAAATATTAAACTCACTCAAATCAAAAGCTGGAGCTCAGACAAAGTTAGGATTTCATTTTGAGAAATCCTTAGTTCGAGGGGAGGTCACGAGAGCTATATGCACCCTATTCAAACAATAAGACGACCCATATCCCTCTTTGGAATTACTGCAAATATCATTCAAATGACAGGCAGTGAAGGCTTGTTCTTTTAAGATGCATGCACCTGACAAGCGATCTTTGTAAGCTTTAAGAGAATTAGAGGCACAATTTCCTGGGCTGCCAGCTACTTTGTTGCTTCTCTGTACCTCTGCATGATGGTTTAATCTATGTACTTTGATAGGTTGTGTTAATTTGAACATGATTAACATATATATCTGAAATAGCTGGTATGCCAAGCATGTATGCCTTTTGGGGGGATTATGTTAATTCTCAAAGGCAACTAATCCATGATTAGTGACAGAGATGTAATTTAAATTAAGTTTTACTCTCCCTTCTCTTTGTTTTTCCCCTCAGTACCTTTCTGACAAAATAATATAATCAAGAAATAAGTTAATGGTCCACTTCAAAGATCTCTTAAGGCTATGGTGCATAATCCATTTTTTTATAAACAGAAAAACACAGATTTTGGTTTGTTGGGTGGGGTTGATTTAAGAAGGTGTTATGGACAATTCACTGTGACAAGATAATAATGGAGGCCAAAGAGAAACACCAGTAATTGGAACCGTTTGGCTCAAATATCTGAACTGCAAGGTCATATGTTACTGAATTGCTCCACAAGGTAGATATAAGTTATTTATAAAAATCTCATCTGTCTGTCTGTCTGTCTGTCTGTCTGTCTATCTATCTATCTGTCTATCTCAATATCAGCTGGTTGTTAGAGGAAAGTGAAGTAGAATGGGCAGATCTAATCAGTCTACATCAAGGTGAGGAATCTTTTTCCTATGAGGGGCCATTGGCTCATGGGAAAAGTCAACTGGGAGCCATAGCCAGTGGTAAGTGGAATCTGCAGCACTGCAGGACTGCACAACTCTCTGTTTCTCTGTGCCATGCCATGTGTGCATGTGCGCATGTGCGCGCACGTGTGCACATGCACGCACGCATGCACACGCACCCGACACTGGGCCAGGGGATGTAGGTTCCCCACTCCAGGCCTATACATAATGCTTTTCTTTGGATTCAATTAGATATGCCTCACTACCTCCCCCTTTGGGCCTTATAGGGATGCCATATTAATCTGTGAAGGCCACGCTCTCCTAAACATGAGATTTACTTTGTCTATCACATGCTGTGAAACAGACAGGTTTTTTTCATCATAAAACACCTGGCTGCTTATCCATGCGTGGGGGATGGGGGATTGGAGAGAAGAAGAAATGTAAAACTTGACGATCATTGGGCTTTATGGCTTGGAGCCAACGTTGCGCAAGCAGATGTCCACTCGCGCAATGAGACTTCCACTCGTGCAATAGGACTTCCCTATCTATTCCTTCCCCATGCAGCCCCCCCCACTGTGAACCCCAAAAATCTGCTCCAGAGGGTCTCCCAACCCTCCAGAACAGATCATTTAGGGGACACATGGGGGGGCTGCAAAGGGAAAGGGAAATAGGTTCCACCAGTGATCTTCCTTCCACTGACAGAAAGACACCATTGGATACAACCATATATGGTGTCTTTAAAATATCCTTGATCCAACCCCTTGGATTCAATTTAAAGATGCTTAACCTTCACCCAAGTTAGATTCTGACTAATTTGAAGTTGCTGCACCACCCAGGAACTCCTCTTACATCAGTTTCCTATTGCATCTATTTTCTTTCCTCTAAGAGCTAAGGTAAGTATTGTATAAACTCGGAACGGAACAGATATATTGGTGTTGTTCAACCTGGTAGCTTTTATACTGATTAATAACACTGGGAGATAATTAAATATTAGTTCTAAACAAGTTTGAACGAGGTAGCATAACGAATCTTCGCTGTCTGCACCTCAAGTCAGGTACTATAATTAAGTTTGGAGATCAACACTAAACCAGATGTGACATAATTAGACATTACACCACATTTGGGCTTTTGCTGACATCACAAAGAACAAATGAAGTCCATTTAGGGTAAAGGCAACGTTCCCTATACAGTTAATTTGTGTAATCCTGGCCATTCAGGGATCACAAAACAATGGGAGATTATAACATGAATACTTTTGAACTCTTTTGTAACGATCTCCCAAATCACTGAAATTCTAATAAAGACTTTCACAAAATGCCTCCCCCCCATTCAGTTCAGCCCTAGCGTACACATGCACAGCAGCCTACTGTTGGATGGGGCTTTATAGAGCTCAGAGCAAAGGGCTGGATGTGCCTGATCTTGTCTGGTCTCGGAAGCTAAGCAGGGTCAGCCCTGGTTAGTACTTGGATGGGAGACTGCCTGGGAATCAGGCTTCCTGCACCAAGCAGGGGGTTGGACCTGTAGGTCTCTTCTAGCCCTGTGATTCTATCTTATGAATGAACTACATGTGCAGCTCCATCAGTGAATTTGGTACCCTTTAGGCTGATGGCTGGTGTTTGATATTTTATCGCTGCTTATTTCTTTTACTGTTTATTTGCTTCAGATTGCAATGTGCTTAGCTTCAGCAAGGTTGTCTTATCATGTGCCTTCCAAACATGCCCAGGGAGTACATTTAAATTACTTTTCAGTACAGTCTTTCTTTAATTTTCTATTTGTTGTTGTTGTTGTTGTTGAGCATACTTCAGGTGATATTTTTAAAATGGAGATATTGTTTGTTTTCAAATCTAATTAATTAAATGAAAAGAACAGGTATTGCTCCCCACAAAAGAGCTTTCCCATTTGGCTTTATGGAGAGGACAGCTCCCTTCACTTACATTATGGTAGGCATTTATGGTGTTCTGGAGCAGAGATGAACAAATTTTGTTTGAAGCATTTCAACAAAACTGCAGGGGATATAAATAGGTTTTAAATTTTCATCAGTGTTAATTCTGTGGGTCACTTAAAAGTAGGAAAAAATATATTTGATTTCTAGAGAATTGCACTGGAAATTACTTCCACACAATTCTCAGTCCAAAATGTTTCCCCACCCCCATCTGAAAATGGAGTTAAGCATATGTCAGTTGTCTAAACTGCTGTGTTTTTTTCCTTGAAAATCCTGCTAGGGTCTCTTAAGCCCAGAGACTTGTCATTTCAGTCTCGTTCAGTTTATTACATCCTGCCACCTATGTCCAGATAAACTATAATGAAGACTGCTGCTACTATTATAAGCCTCATCTTCTCTATCAACAAGCCTTCAGTACCATGACCATTATGGACAGCCTTAAAATTTGATCCACCATTGATGATAGGAGACTTTAATTTGAGCTTGCCAGCCTGCAGAACTGATCTCCAAAAGGCACGTCACAGGCTGTTATTTTGTCTCTTGGAGGACCATGTCAAACTCCCTTCCCTTCAGCATGAAGGTCATTCTCCTGAAGCAGAAATTAAACTTTAAAGAGTAATACAGAGCTGCAACAAATAACACCCTGGAATTCTGGAGCATCTCTTCAGTCTCTTGTGTCCTTTGGCAAGACATTGAATTGATCCCTGTGTAGAACACAACACCACCAATCCATCCATGTTATGGATACATCTGCATCAGTTGAACTCCAGTGCTAAATGTTTGGTTCCAGAGTGTTACTCCTGTTTTATATTTAGTAGCAGATAATTCCCATATATTTTTTAAGGTAATACCCTCTCCCCACAGGTCAATAAGGGCTCTTACAGTGGAGCTGCTACAAGACTGTGATGTCATATCTTTGATTCCTTTTAACCCACTGGTGCAGTTAGGGTTGGATCTGGGCCAAAGTCCAGGACCATGCAACCTACCCCCCCGCCCCCCAAATGACTGCCAGAGAGCAGCGGATGATGGAGGTTGCAGCAAACAGGCCCTGCCTGAAGTCAGCACATGGGTTGGCATGAGCATGCTGGGGCCCGCTGGGGCTCAAGCCAATTGCCGTGACACCCTCTCTATCCTCTTATTTGTAAAAACATTTTATAGAGAGCAGGTGGCCAGGCAGGCATGTACATCGTAACAGATGCTCTTTTTTATGAGATGTTATTTTATTTCAAAATAAAGTTAACAAAATAAAAGCAACAAAAACAAGAACATACACACTAATAAATCAAGACCACTAAAGAAACAAAGGAATCCACTAAATATAATTCTTAGTCTATAATAGGGGTGCTGTAGAAATCCTGGGTGGAATCAAATGAGTTTGGATTTTGTTGAATCTGACCCATGGATTCCACAGCAGACTGTTCTTTTCCAAATTGCACAAATTCTGCTCTCTCTTTTTTTACTTTCCAGAATTTTATGCAAATTTAGTCATAGAAAAATACGTAAAATAAGAAAGCACCAGCCAGAAGTGCACATTTACCCCATAGGCTAAAGCATGAAAATGCACATTTTGGGGGGATTTGCATATTTGGGGGGGGGACTTATGCATTCTCTCAAGTACAAATTTTTACAAGTGCGAATTTTCCCAAGTGTGAATTTCTGCACATTTGGGAAATTGGAAAAAAATTGTTTCTGCCATTGAGCAGATGACGGATCAAAAGGCAGCTGACAATCTGCAAAATGCAGACAGAATGGATTTTACAAACTCTTTATGCCCCTAATCTATAACTGACATGCTTCTGGAACATCTACAGTAAAACAGTGTATGTTGGAGCTCAATACCTAGTAAAAGAGTAAAAATACAATTTATACTGCATATAAAAGGACCATGTGCGAGTGTATGTTATTTTGTGTGTATGTGTGTATTAGTATTTTGCCGTAGCTGGGCAAAAGGAGAATGTTTCTGGCAGAGTACATCTCTCCACCCAGTTCTAAAGCAAAAGGAGAGTATAGAGGTTGTTCCATGAAAAGGTAAGACTGTAGTAAGTTAAATGTGCTATATCAGTAACAATTGAGGTAGTTGAGAGGTATTATTTATTTATTTATTTATTTACAAGATTTGTGTACTGCTCCATATTCAAAGATTTCGGAGCAGTGAATGGCAGATCGAATAAAAGCTTAAAAACACCATGTTAAAACAATTACTACTTGAAAAAAGAAACAGAGTTCTGATAAAACCAAGTTTTGATAAACAGCAGCTGGTCACTCAAGGAAGGCCTCCCAAAATAACAATGTCTTCAGGAGGTGCCAGAAGCGACACAATGTTGGCACCTGCCTGACCTCCAAAGGCAGGGAATTCCATAGGAAGGGAGCCACCACACTGAAGGCTCTTTTCCTGGTGGACTCCAGTTGGTCCACAGGTCCATGTGAAACTACCAGAAACATGCCCTCTGATGACCTCAGTGACCAGGCAGGTTGGTAAGAGAGAAGGCATGCTCTGGGGTATTGTAGTCCCAAGTTGTTTAGTTGTTTTGTACACTAGTTTTAGAACGTTAAACCTGCCCAGCAGTGAACAGGTAGCCAGTACAGTTTCCTCAGCAAAGGAATTGCATGCTGAAAAGGGGCAGTCCCTGACAACAGCAGAGGTATGGGAAATGCGGAGGAGAACCACTGATTTTTCAATGGGCTGTACAGCAAAATAGTGACAAAACATTATTGTTGTAGCATGGTCATCCTTCCCCTGGAAACCAGAACTACTGGATAAATGTAAAATGGAGAAAAGCTGTATGGGAGGATTTGCGGGGGCGGGGGGTATTGGTGACATCATGATGCATCCTCCAAATTATTACAAATTGGCTTTTAGCTGATGTTTCTGCAACCTAGCAGCACAACATCAATTTCTATGATGGGGAGAACTCTCTGAATAGGCACTGTTTGTGTTCCTCTTCAGGCAGCTTGGAGACAAATATTCCAAAACAAATGGCCTTTTAATTTAATTGGCTTCCAGTGTGTAAACAAGAATAGAAGGCTCAGTTACTGTAGAAGGTGTTGAGGTCAGAAACTCAGCTGGTAAACCCTGTATTCCTCTTATGAAGGAATTGTTTATTCTCTCTCTCTCTCTCTCTCTCTCTCTCTCTCTCATTGCATTTCCATCACACCCTGGGAAGTGAGATAATTTGGCTTTTGTATTCCAAGAGGAACTGCTGCGCTATTTGTCACTAGTCAGATCATGCAATGGAATCCATTTTTAAAAAAGCTGCCAAAATGAATAACTACATAATATCAGTGCTCCCTTACACTGCCAACATGAAGCTAAAAGGGATGGGGAAGAAAAAAGAAACAAAAGTGTCTTCCCTCTTGTATAGGGAAGAGAGAGACAGAATGAGGGGAAAAAAAGAGGAACCTGAAGGGGGGAAAGAGGAAGAATAGTATCTCCCTTTTTTACAATGAAAGTTAAGGGGCGGAATCCAATGCTGCCCATGCTCCAACAAGGCCCACTGCTAGCGTGATGGGGAGCTAGTGGTTCTTAAAGCAATTCGAAATGAGTGGAAACCCTCATTTCCAGAAGGGGCAGATCAGCAGATCTCACAAAGCTACAGCAATAGAAGCTCAACTAGAATGGATACTGCAAATCAGGAAAATTACCACCAAGTCAAAGAGGTAACCAGTGTGATTAACGAGCAGTGCTAAGGCAGCTATTTATAAAAGATGATTTCCTTTAGATAATGTAAGTCTTGCCCAAACAAGGAGAACAAGAAAGAACACAAACTTGTACAAAAGAAATGCAACCAGACAATAAGGAAGTTATCAGGAAGTTGAGTTCTGGATAAATTGGTAGAAAGCATTATTAAAGGTAACATTATCAAGTCTATAGAAGGACAAATCTTGCTGAAGAAGAATCAGCATGTCTTCTTCAAAGCTAAGTCCTGCCTCACTAGCCTTTGAGAGTTCTTTGAGGGTGTCCACATGAATGCTGATGGGGTGGTCCAGTAGATGTTGCTTATTTGGATTTTCAAAAGGCTTTCGACAAATTCCCTCACCAACCACAAGCATAGCAGCTACAGGATAAGAGGAGAGGTCCTCTTCTGGATAGGTAACTGGTTAAAAATAGGAAGCAGAGACTAGGAATACATGGACCATTCTCGCAATGGAGGGATGTAAAAAAAATGGGATCCCTCAAGGATCTGTTTTGGGACTGGTGCATTTTAAGTTGTTCATAAATGAACTAGAGTCAGGGCTGAGCCAGTGAGGTGGCCAGGTTTGCTGATGACAAAGTGGGGCCAGCAAAGAGCTCCAAAAAGATCTCCCCAAACTGGGTGGAATGGCCATTAAAATTGCAAATGTGTTTCAGTGTAAGCAAGTGTAAAGTGATGCACTTCAGGGTAAAACATCCTGATTTTATATATACCCAGTGGTCCAGCTGTATAACTTTAGACCCTGGATATAATGGTTTTATGGGAGGCCACATTGAGATGGCCATGGGTATTACTTCAGTGGGAAAGGGATCTTGGAATTGTGGTGGGCAGCTCAATGAAAACATCAACCCAGCATACAGAAGCTGTAACAAAAGGCTAATTCTGTGTTGTCAATCATTAGGAAAGGAACTGAAAATAAAACTACCAATATCACAACGCCTTCATTCAAATCTGTGGTACCACCACACTTAGTGTACTGTGTACAAAAGGGACCGAAATGATCATGGGGCTGGATCAACTACCATATGAGGAAAGATTACACATTTTGTGGCTTTCTTGCTTATAAAAAAGACAAAGGGGGCATTGTACAGGTGTATACAATTATGCATGGTGTGGAGAATATGGATAGTGAGACATTTTTCTCCCTCTCTCATTATACTAGAGCCTGGGGTCATCCATGAAGCTGATTAGTGAGAGATTCAGGACCAGTGAAGGGAAGGACTTATTCACACTGCCCATAGTTAAATTATGGAATTCACTACCACAAGATGTAATAATGGCTGCCAACTCGGACAGCTTTATAAGGGGATTCAACAAATTCATGGAAGATAAGGCTATCAATGCCTAGTAGTCATGTTGGCCATATATTACCTCCAGTATCAGAGGCAGCAGGCCTCTAAATACCAGTTGCTGAGGAAAAGAGTTGGAAGGTGCTGTTGCCCTCTTGTCCTGCTTGTGAGCTTCCCATGGGTATCTGGTTGGCCACTGTGAGAAAAGAATGCTAGACTAGATAGGCCTTTGGTCTGGCCCAGCAGGGCTCTTGTGTTCTTAAAGCTATTGTGGTTCATAAATGGGATGGGGAAGGGCACCTGATGGGATTGGACTGAGGATGAGTCACCTGCTCAGTGGACTAAAACCATTTCAGCCACCATGAGTTTCACATAATTTGGTACTAACCTTTTGATAATATTATAATTGACATACAACCTAGTAGCGCACTCCCGTTTGCTTAAGAAAAGTGTTATGGGTGATGTTTGTAGCTACATCAAACCACTGTGTTTCCCTCCACAGATAGGCATATCTCATTATAGAATGGGATGCCATTAAGTCAGCCTTTCTCTCTGCAATCAAGACAAGAGGGAATTTGAAAATGAAATTGCAAACAAGCTCTACTTACATCATCTATATTTAAAGGCAGCTGCTTATGCTGGACTAAAAAGAGATAATCATTTTCCATAAATGGCAACAAACACAATTATTGCCGGATATATTGCCCTTCTTGTCTGCTAAACAGAATTAGTACACACTATTCAGAATAAAAAAGGATGCCCTTTACCAGAAAGCAATACCTATTTGTTAATGCTCGGCTACTCCAAAATGCTGTGAAACTTTCATGTGCTTATGGGTTCAGTTATTTCTTTTCCACGACTATAGGAACATTATAAGAATGGGATGCTCATAATGCAAAATCTTCATAGGTGCAGCCTAGTCTCCTAAGCAACCCTGGAATTAATTCTCCTATCATATTTCTCTGTGCAGTTTAGCTGATAACTGGGACTGTGAGCATCAACCATCAAAGAAATATAGATTATAGCCAGGATACAAAGAAGCATTAAAGTAGTTCTATGGCCAAGGGGGCTTTGAAGCCCCAAGGGGGCTTCGAAGCTGGGGATCTCAAATCATAGAGTCTGGTAGCAGCCAGGTCCTGGCAGTGATACCTTAGTCCCTGTACCTTGCAACTTGCAGACCCAGACAGAGGGTATGGATGACTTGATCTCTGTTCCCTTGAAGGTGGCCAGAGGAGTGTACAGCAGCCTTCACCCCAACAAGATCAGATGATCCGAGGAGCCAATAAGGTCTCATCTGGCCCTGTATAACTCCTGTCCCTGGCCTAACTCTACAGTCTGAGCAACATGCAGCTAAGGGAGCAATCCTATGGCCGCTAGTCAGCAGCTAGCCGGCTGTAGGATACGTCGGTTTCTGGGAACCGACCTCGGAGCCTGTGCTCTGAGGTTAGTTCCCGGAGAACTGACCTTCCCCCCACACACACACCACCTCACCGGCAGCTTGGAACAGCCCTGCGCTCCATGCTCAGAAGAGCACGGGGTGTTCTGGAACAGGGAAGGCAGAAATGCCGGTATGACACATCCTACATGTCATCTGGCAGCTGCTTCTCTGGCTCCTCCATCCCACGGCTAGACAGCTGAAATCGGTTATCTATCTGCAAATGCAGGGCGGCTCCCCTCCGCGCTTCTCCTGCCCTGCATTGCAAAAGCGGTTGCCTCTGAGTTTGGAGGTGGCCACCTATCCTGATAGGATTGTGCCCTTAAGATGGTGTGGAAGCCCTTCCTGAAGCCATTGAACTACTTGACAGACAACAGGCTCCCTCTCGCCTCCCTCTCTCATTCCACATCCCCTACAGCCAGCTGCTTCAGCCCTGATGGATATACAGTATGTTAAGGATTCAAAAGCAGATGCTTTTGAAACTCTCCTTGGCTTCAAAAGCAATCACATAGGTTGGGCAGAAGTTTTCTTTTTTTAAGTAAAAAAATGTACTGAGCTAATGCAAACCCCCTGTGTTCACTGCTCTGAAATCTGTTTTAGATATGGAGCGGTATACAAATATTGTAAATAAATATACATAAATAATAAACCCATGCATGAGCCCAGATGGTTCTTTAGACTGCAGTCAAACACCAAAGATACATACAATAGGAAAAGTCACTTGTGTTAATTAGGCCTTATACAATCATGACAGCTAGCAAACTCTCATGGGCTTTGTAGAAAACACTGGCCTTTGGGATGTTGTTTTCTAATTCTATGCTATTTCAGTGAGAAATCAACTTATTTCCATTTTCAGAAATTTCTAGAAATGCCACTTTTTGTTGGATGAAGAGAGATGGAGATGGATTCGCACCAATCCAGTAGGTTCAATAATCCTGTCAAGTCTTACTGTATATTACGTGTGGAGGAACCATGTAGTTATCATCTCTTACTGGCAACATCCAAACCCCCAACTTAATACATGTATCTAAAGCAGGCTTCCCCAATCTGGTACCCTCCAGATGTGTTGGACTACAGCTTCTACCATCCCCAGGTAACATGGAATGCTGGCTGTAGTTTATGGGAGTTGTAGTCCAACACATCTGGAGGACACCAGATTGCGGATTTTCACAATGCAACATTGATTCAGTCTTATAGTATGGAATTATTGCTTCTTGTTTTCCCCTGTCCCATTTAATGAAGTATTCTCTTCTAATATAGAATTGTTCTTTGTATAGAGCAACGAAAGCATACTGGTTCCCTCTTTAGTCAGTGCCTCTTCAGTCTGTGAAATTACTTGCTGGCATTTTTCTCCTAATAGCAGCAGCTCCCCTGTTGCAAACATTCTTTAAATGCCAAACCTATAAAAAAAATGAGCAATGAGGCAATCACCTTTGGAGTTTATCACAGGAAACAATGGTGTTTAATCTAATGTATCCAAGTTGTAAAGAAATGCTTATCCGAAAGAGGGTCTTCTAAGTGCACACAGAGGAGCAGTTCTGTCATAATTGGGGGTACTTTGCACCTGGCACAGCCTCCCAGCGCAGCATCCTAAATAATGCATACATCCTTTTCTCTCTCTTTTTTTTTTCCAAAGGAGATTAAAACACAACTTTAAAAATTAATCCAGGGATTTTATATCTCAGGGTATTGGTTGGAACAAGTGCTCATGGAGTAAATGGAGAACACAGCAAGGAGAGTTGGTCTTCTGAGCTGGTTTCAGACATTCTGAAGTGTGAACTGCTGGCCAGGCCCTCTTTGAAAGCTAAAGAGATGCATGCCTGTTTTGGTGACATGATCACTTAAGGACTACAAATCCCAGAATGCCTTAGTTCCTGCTGCCATATCCTGCACGGTGCATGCAGCTTGAGGGAATTACCATAATAGGGACTCTGAGATCCCAGGGACAGTGGGAGCCAATGGTATCAGAGCCATCACATCAATTAATTGTTCCAAGGACGCTAAGCCATCGAAGTGAATTAGAGATTTTCATGACAGCGACAGTAACATCAACAACGAGATAGATAAATACAAGAGGCATGCGGGGATATTATTGTGTGGTAAACCAGTGTGGTCGGGTGTAGTAGCTAGAGTGTTGGACTGGGACTCGGGAGATCTGGGTTCTAGTCCCCACTTGGCCACGAAGCCCACCGGGTGACTTTAGGGCAGGCACAGGCAGTCCCTGACTCTCAGCTTAACCTACCTCACAGGATTGTTGTGAGGATAATATGGAGGGGAGGAGGACTATGTGAGCCACCCTGGATTCCTTGCAGGAGGAAAAAGGGCAGGATATAAATGTAATCATAAAAATATTTTTTAAAATAGCCACAGAGACAGTGGTGTAGTGGAGCCAGGGCTCACAGGATCGAAGCACCATGACTTTTTGATTAGCAGGGACTATGACCTCATCTGCCACCCCCTTCAGACTTCCTGGTTCCTTCTGAGCTTTGCTGCAGTCCTCACAGCATGAAGTTTCCCAGCAACAATATCTTGTTCCCTGCTGTAATGTAAAGTATTGTGGGGTGACTCAGTCCTGAATGGGGAATTAAGACACATCAGCTTTAAAACGCATTGCTCCTGGTTACCACTGCCCCTAGGCTCTCAGAAACCTCCCCCCTCCTCGCAAATCATGCTTGGATCCTGCATTTGGGGCCATTATTTTGCAAGGCCCTAATCTCAGTGGTACCGCCCTCTTTAATTTTGATGTGTTTTTGTGTCACCTACAAATGCTCAAAGGCTGCTCAGAGAGAGTTCTGTAGGTGACCTGAGGCAAGCTGCCTGGCAGGCATCCTTCCCAGCTGTGTGCTCTGCCTTTCCCACCCCCATCCTGGGAAGCAGCTCTCACTCCACAGCAGTGAGGTGTGGTTCCAGCCACTGAAAATATGCTAAGGAAGCAATGATCAAATGGCTGGTGATGTCTCAGGGCCTAAGCGGCAATCATGTCGTGGGTTTTTAAAAACTCAATACCATGTGTGCAGGGGTGGTGGAGGAATGTCCTCAGGAATGAAGAGCACTTGGGTGGGAGGTTTAAGCCTTCACTTCCCAGCTGAGATACAAGTAACCCCCCCCCCAACACGTACACACAATTGGCATTAGGAAAAAGCTCCCATTGGTGCCAACAAATGGGACCTTTTTTTGGAAATGCAAATTGCTGGCTCAGGGGCCCCAATATGGATTGGGGCCATAGTGTGGGACAAAGGATTAAAGTCCCTCCACCTGATGCACCTCCTCTTCAGAGGATGACCTGGAGGCTGCCAGGTTAAACATTGCAGAGAAGCTGCCCATGTCTAGGAGCCTTGAGGCAGATCAGGGGAATCCTGGTCCCTGGGGGGGGGGGGTGTCAGCCACTGACCCTTCCCCTCAAGACATAGCTAGCCCCACCTTCAGCAGCAGATTCCAAGCAGCCACCTGGCCCCAGGGAATGCAGGCATCTAAAGGTGTAGGCTTGGCCAGCTGCCAGACACAGAAGGGCCCCCCTGAGGAATAAGGGCTCCAGATGAGGAAAGGTATACTCATAAGCAAAGCTCTCCTCATGAGGAGACCATTCCTCAGGCGACACTGATGGCCTGCGGCTGTGCTCTGGGTGGGACCCTGAAGACTCAGGCTTAAGAGCCTTCAGTTCTAGACACAAAGCGCTGGGCAACACCTGTGTGTTGGTTCCCTGCTTTGCACGTCTCTGATAACCCAGCTCTTCTCTGGAATTACCTGTGTTTGGACTGCCTCCTGATCTGCAGATTAGGGTTCATTCTTGCAATGGCCATAGGCCGTTCACATGCCTGCTGATCTTGCTTTTTGTACTAACCCTGACAAATTCCCTGGAGCTCAGTCCCTACACCACTACAAGCAGGACACTGATCCAGATTGGATGCCCTGCGCTGGCAATTTGTGAAAAACTACTCTGCACTCAAAGGCAAAACTACACGATTAAAGCCATATGTCGGTGGCCCCAATTCCAACCTCAGGACAGGCTGCGAGGGACACAGCTCTCTCTTCAAGCACCTGACTGTTGTCCCCCAGCATCTGCCGCCTGAGGTGACTGTATCATTCTGCCTGGTAGGGCTGGCCCTGGTGATAGGGTTAAGAACGTAAGAAGAGCCCTGCTGGATCAGACCAAGGGTCCATCTAGTCCAGCATTTTGTTCACGCAGTGGTTATCTAGTCACGAGGTTCTCCATGGGACCTCGCCTGAAATCTGCAGATCTTTATCTGATAACAGGAGTCTGTTTTGCTGAGTCAAACCATCGAGAGAGCTTTTGGCTTGCAGGAGGCATTGAGCCACTCTAAGCTGCCTGCTTCATCATAACTCTTCTGCACCAATGAGCCAGTGAATGAAATGAGGGGATGAGGATGGGGACAGAGAGGGGAGTAGAAATTACAAAGGGAAGATTTCCTTTCAGCAAACAGTAAAAGGAGAAATGCACAGATGGAAAATGATGCCGTGAAGATTGGTGCAGAAGTGGGGGGGGGGGGATGAGAAACCACTGCCAATTGTCCTCAATGCTCAGATTTGCAATAATGGAGATGCAGCCAGTGTGCATTGTCTCATTGCTCTGAGTGCAGTTCATCCCACAGAAAATGCGCATGTCATGATGGGCAAGCTCCTTTTGCTGGGATACTGAGCCTGCCTGAAATGGGAGCTAGAGAAATTCAAATGTATTACCAGTGCATTTGGCATGCAAGAGCTGCTCACCCTAATTTTAGCAGGCAGCCTTCACAAAGGGAGAAAACGTTAGGGCATTGTTGAATAGATGCAGTTCTTTCCCCTATCACAGCAACATGGTACTATAATTAAAGCCAGAATTTCAAATGCAAGTATAAGCTTTCATATATCCTATCAACCATCAATAACACTCATGAAAAACGTCCCGTGCCATGGCATAAAGCCTCCAATTTCATTCTTGTCACATGCTATTTAGGAGCCAAATTTGCTACCTAGGAAGCCAGTAAGAATGCAGTTTAGAGGGTATGTAATTTCATTTATTATATCTATGCTCCTCCTCCCCCCCACTTGCTTATAAATGCTTACATTTTCTTACTCCACAGTCTCCCTCTCTCTCCTCACATTTTTACATGTACTTTTTCACTTTCCAATGCAAAAGTTGTTTTTCATCCCAAGTCTCTTCCCCACCCCGATATGAACTGCCATCCCATAATCTCTCGACTAGGGATGTATGAGAAATTCTGAAATAAATCCTATGAAGTAGGTTAGGCTGAGAGAGCGTTACTGGCCCAAGGTCATCCAGTGAGCGTCAAGACTCAGAGGGGATTTGAACCCTGGGCTCCCCAATCTTGCTAGCCCAGCCTTCCCCAGCCTGGTGCCCTCCAACTGCCTTGGACTACAACTCCTAGGACTTGTGACCACTGACCATACTGGCTGGGGCACATAGGATTTTAAGTTCAAAACATCTGGATGGTACCAGTACCCACTTCACTGGGCCAGCTGTCCATATTAATATGCCCATATATCAAAAGGGACCAGTCTTATATACATATCCTCCTACTCCCAAAGTGACAATCTCGTAGATCACAAATTATTTCTGAACATTTTGCTTTTGTGGAAGGAGTGTGCTTGTGTGTGTAATGGTTATCTCCCCCTTACCACCACCCCATTGTTAAGACCTATAGCAAAGTGGTAATATCATGGCAAATACACACACTTTTGAAATATGAGAATACTTAAAGGTGAGTCTCACTTACATACATTACTGACAACCACCTGCTACCTGAAACTACTGTGATGCTTATCATCCATTCTTTGATAACCTCCCAGTCTAACTATTGCAGTGCGCCATATTTCTTGCTGCCTTTGCAGACAGTTCAGTAGCTGGAGTTTAGGTGAAGCGTTGCTCCCAGAAACTATTCTTTGCAGATCTTGGGTTGGCCCCCAAATTTAGTCATTCCTCGAGTAGACCCGTTGAAATCAATGGGACCTGAGTTAGTCATGACTGACCTAAGTCTCTGTGATTTCAATGGTTCTGGTCTAAGTACGACTAAATCTGGATCCAATCCTTTGAAGTTAAATATTCTCCTGATATTTTCTGCCTGCTTGAAGACTCCTCTAACATTAGATATGTATTTGATATTTGATTTCAGTATTTGATATCAAACAGCCAATGCTTTGCTGTATTTGAGAGCTGATATTTTACAGTATTTTGTATTTGATTCCTGATACACAATGGTACATCACAGTGCTTTTCATGCTGTTTACCTTTAAAGAACTCTTTCTATCTTGATTTTTGCCAAGGAACCTCTCAGTGTCTGCCACATTGCAGAGGAATCTGGGGCATGGACGAACATGCCAACCTGGCTTGCGTTACCAAAACCTGGTTGAATGAGTGGGGAGGAGTCAGTCTCTCCCCAGAATTTCTTATGCAGCACCAAGCTAGAGGGGTGGGGAGGGGGGTAGCCTTGGTCTATGGGGACTCTCTCCCCCTGGTCAGATGCCTTACCCAACAGGATAGGGATGCTGTTGGTGTACCACCCACCCTTGCCTGAGGTGGTCTCGAGCGTGATGTTGAGGACCCCAAAGTCTTGGGAGGCTTTAATATTCACACTGAGGCTACTTTGTCAGGAGCAGCTCAGGACTTCATGGCTGCCAAGTCAACCGTGGGCTTGCCTCAAGTAATATCTTGCCCAACACATGTGGCAGGACACACTTTGGACCTGGTTTTCTGTGCTGGATTGGGAGAAAATGATCTGCAGGTGGGGGACCCAGTGGTGACTCCTTTGGCATGGACAGATCATTATCTGATCAGTTTTGACCTTCAGGCCACCTGTAACCTCTGCAGGGGTGGGGGACCAAATTTGATGGTCCGCCCCCAGAGACTGATGAATCTGGATGGATTTTTGAGGTCTCTTGGGGATTTTCCTGCAGGCTTAGCCAGCGGTCTTGCCAAGGTCCTGGTCACCACTTGGAATGAGGAGATGACCTGGGCTATCGATATGATCACTCCTAAACGTCCTCGAGCTAGTCGTAGAACCATGTCAGCTCCTTGGTATTCCAAGGAGCTGAAGATGATGAAATGTCTGTGTTGACAATTAGATCACAAATGGTGGAAGACTTGGAATGAATTGAATCGAATCGAACACAAGAAAGAATCCACTTGCGATCTTATTCTGTGGTGGTGATAGCGGCAAAGAAATTATACTTCTCCGCCACCTTTGCATCTGCTCAATGTCATCCAGCAGTGCTCTTTCATGTGGTTAAAGGCCTCTTGGGTGTAGGCTTGGAACACAAGAACTCAAACCCTCAAAGGCTTTTATCCTGCTATTGACACTGCAAAGTGTCTGTGAACAACTTGCCAAACACTTTGCAGATAAAGTCACTCATATTGGTGCTGACTTGGACACCATTGTTTTGACAGAGTCTGATATGGACAGTGCACCATCTAGTCATGTTATGGATACCTTTCGACTTGTGCAACCTGAGGACATGAACAAACTGCTTGGAGAACTGAGGCATACTACTTGCCCTTTAGATCCTTGCCCATTCTGGCTTGTGAAATCTGCCAGAGCTGGGCTGGATATCTGGACCTCCGAGGTGGTAAATGCCTCCTTGAGGGATGGTGAGGTCATTGCAGCTTTGAAAAATGTGGTGAGGTTCTCGCTGAAGAAACCAAATTTAGATCCTATGGTTTTGGATAACTACCGCCCTGTGTCAAATTTGCCATTCTTGGGCAAGGTGCCGGAGCCTGTGGTGGCCTCACAATTCCAAGCCGTTTTGGATGAAACTGATTACTTAGATCCATTCCAATCAGGTTTCAGGCCTGGTTATGGGATGAAAACAGCCCTGGTTGCCCTTGTTGATGACATATGCCAGGGAATGGATGGGGGGAGTGCAACCCTGTTGGTTCTTCTGGACCTCTCAGCAGCTTTCAATACCATCAACCATGGTATCCTTCTGGATCATTTATCAGGATTGGGCTTGGGAGGCATGGTTTTAAAGTGGTTCTGTTCCTTTCTGGAGGAGCGGCCTCAGAAGGTGGTGCTGGGGGACTTCTTTTCTACCCCATGGCCATTAGCCTGTGGGGTGCTGCAAGGTTCTATCTTGTCCTCCATGCTTTTTAACATCTACATGAAACTGCTGAGGGAAGTCCTCAGGAGGTTTGGGCTGAAATGTCATCAGTATGTGGATGATACTCAGCTCTACCTCTCGTTTCCATCTGCGCATCCCACGGAGGCTGTGGAACTCTTGAACCAGTGTCTGGAGGCTGTTTTGAGATGGATGAGGGTGAACAAGCTGAAACTTAATCCAGACAAGATGGAAGGACTGTGGGTTGGGAAACCAACTACTTCAGATGGAGGTTTACAACTGGTCTTAGATGGGGTTGCACTTCCCCAAAAGACCAAGTACGCAGTCTGGGAGTCCTGGACTCTGAACTATCTGGGGAAGCCCAGGTGGCTGTGGTGTCCAGGAGTGCTTTTTACCAGCTCAGGCAGCTGCAGCCCTATCTGGAGAGGACGGACCTTGCCTCAGTTATCCACACACTAGTGACATCCAGGCTGGACTATTGTAATGTACTATATATGGGGCTGCCTTTGAAGACAGTTCAGAAGCTCCAGCTCGTGCAGAATGTGGCCAGGCCCCCCGAGTATTGGTGGGGGCAAGGTGATTTGATCACATAATGCTCATGCTGTGCCAGCTGCACTGGTTACTGGTGTGTTTCTGAGCCCAATTCAAAGTGCTGTTTTTGACCTTTAAAGCCTTAAACGGTTTGGGACCAAATTACTTGAAGGACCGCCTTCACCCATATCAGCCTGCCAGCTGTTTAAGATCAGAAAGAGAGGTCCTTCTCATTTGCCCACCTGCAAGAGCAGTCAGGTGGGTGATCACATGTGAGAGGGCCTTCTCTGCAGTGGCCCCATACCTTTGGAACAAGTTGCCATTGGAGGTCCGCTATACTCTGTCATTGCAGGCTTTTAAGAAGGCCTTGAAAACATATTATTTTACCATGGCCTTCTCTTGATATGACTGCTGTTGTTGCTGTTATTGCCATTATTGTTGCTGGTTTTAGTTTTTATTGTTATTTGTATTGTTTTTTATGTTTTTATCGCTTGTAATATTTTAACTGTTTTTATGTATTTTATTGCTGTAAGCTGGCTTGGGAGGGCTTCTGCCCTGAAAGGCAGCCAAGAAATGTTTGAAAAGAAGAAATAAATAAATTTTCTAAGGTGCAGACACAGGTTCACATGGAGCAGTGTTAGGTCAATTGTGAACTGCAAGGGTGTCCTAGAGCACAACCCATCATTCCTCTGTGGCTTCACATGGCAGAGGAAGATCAGTTGTAGTGGGAAAGATGTCTTTCTGATACTCTTCTCATTAAGGAATCTCTCATAAGCTTCCAGAGACCCTGGAGTTGTTTGGAAAACAGCTTGAAAACCACTGGTATGTCATATTTGATAGTATTCCATGATTGGTAGTCGGGATGTTGAAGAAATCTGCCATGGAATCAAATGAGTTTGGATTTCTATGAATCCAGTCCACAGATTCTGCAGTGGACTGGCTTTTCCTGAGTTGCAGAGTCCATGTACTTGCAGACCATGTTTTTGGTGGAGTTTTTTGTTTTTTTTACTTTCCTGAATTTTACGCAAATTTAGTTGTAGAAAAATACGTAAAATTTAAAAAAAGAACACTGGCCAAAAATTTAGCCTCATAGGCTAAAGCATGAAAATGCACATTTTTGAGGGATTTGCGCATTTTGAGGAGGATTGGTGAATTTGGGGGAGATTTGTCCATTTTCACAGGTGCAAAATGCACAAATTTGGGAAACTGGAAAAAAAATCTGATTCTACTAATGAGTGGACAATGGAATGAAAAGCACCTGACAATCCATGAAACACAGAACAGATTTTACAAAATCTATACATCCCTAATTGGTAGATATGCATTAACATTTAACATGCAATGGTATTTTTTTTACTGACAAGAGTTTTTTTTAAATCATGTTATATTTGAGAGATAACATGCAATGTTATTTGATCAATAATAATATGCAGGTTGACAACTGACAGCTTGCAATATACCAGGTTGGAAGCCTGCCAAAACTAGGGATGGCGGAGAATTCCTCCACAGATTCCAGTGAGGCCGGATTCTTTAGAATCCGGCCCCCTGGAATCCGTGGTGGAAAGGCCTCCTGCCCCCCTCCCCCCACGGAATCCCCCGGGACGGCACTTACCTGGGGCGGATTTGGCAGCGGCTCCGGCGGCAGCAGCTGGTTACCTGGCCGGCCGTGGCAGGGCTGCTGCCGCCGCCATTGCCGTCCTCACACCGTGATAGGCTACGTAAGAATTTACATAGCCTATCACAGCTAACGTAAAAACAGAAACAAAAAACGCAGCGTATGCAAATGGCGGTGGCTACGGCGACCGCCATTTGCATGGCCTATTTTTCGCCGACTTACCTTACGTAAATATTTATGTAAGATAAAACGGCGGGAAAAAAGGGGAACGCAAATAGCGTAATGGACGCTATTTACGTTCCTTTATTTTTCGCCGTTCTGGCCTACGTAAATATTTATGCAAGCTTTATTTAGAATCCGGCCCCCCCGGAATCCGTGGTGGAATTCTCCGTAAATTCTTACGTAGCCTATCACGGCTGTCTAGCTGGACACAAATGGTGGCCGCTACAGCGGCCGCCATTTACGTCCACACCAGGCCGTCCACAGCTGGAAATCCGGCTGCGGACGGCCCTGGCCGGCTGCTCTGCAGCCTGGCCACGGACTGGAGCCGGCTGTCGAGGATTCCAGGGAGGAGGACCGGAGGACCCTAGCCAAAACCAAAACAGTCAAGATAGGCCAATGATTCTGAGGTTGCCTTTACTGTAAAGAAAACCCTCACAGTCCTCCTGTTCTTTTACAGCGGGCTCCCAGACAGTGACCACATGATTGCTGAGAGGGGAAGCTTGTAATTTTCAAGGTACCATAGAACTCAATGAAACAGCGCCATCAAGTGGTTGTTTTAATCGCGTTCCATTCCGAGTTTAAAAAATGGTTAATTAGTTCTGGATCTATTTGAGATGGAATAACCAGGAAATACCTCTGGATGTGCCCTGGAGGTTAACGACGTCATGAAAAAGACCCGCAAACATCCATGAGTGAGCAATCTCAATAGCAGGATAAAAGCTCCATGTGAAGGAGCCCTAAAGCATTCAAATTTTGTCTTACAATTTTAATATTCAAATTGCACATTCAACTTGGGCTTTAAAATCTCCCATTCAAGCATTTAAAGATAAAAATGGGAGTGGCCATGGCTCAGTGGTAGAGCACCTACTTTGTGTGCAGAAGCTCCCAGGCTCAGACCCTGACAAAGGACCTCAGGGAGGCCTCTGGCTGAAACCCTGGAGGGCAGCTACCAGCTAGAGAGTACAATACTGGGCAAGATGGATCAATAGTCTCACTCAGTGCAAGGCAACTTCACATGTTCAGCATTGGACAATTGTAAGAACAGCATACTGGAAAGATCTGGTGAAGCCACCAAATCTTCCTTGGCACATTAAAATTGGAAGCCAACTTAAAATGGATTAGTTAACTAATCAGATCAGATTAATTAACTAATCCATCCATTAACTAATCAGTGCCTCGGGACAAGAAAAGCTTGATGAGTTTGAAATTGCCCGGGGGATTGCTCTCAAGACACGCCACAGTGATATCTTGCCTGTTCCATCTTCTTAGTATTTCAAAACTTTGGTCATTGTTTCCATTGAAACTTTTTTCCAATCATCACTTTTTTCACATCTCTCCATTACTGTTTTCCCTTCACTGACTTCCTATCTTTTTTTTTTTTTTGCTTATAAATCCAGTCCCCTGCTTACCGGGGAGCCGCCGTTGCGAGCGCGCACAGGTCCTGTGGCAGGGAAGGAAGGGAGCTGGCGAGAGCCATGGCAGTGGTGGCACCTCCCCTCAGCATGTGCGCGAGCCAATCAAAATGCTGGTTGTCTCCACCGGCGGGAACAGAGGCAGGCGGTTCCCTCTCTCGGCCATCCGAGGCTCATGACAGAGCGAGGACTCGTGTGTTTGCTGGCGCCTTTGCTGTGGCCGGCTTCCTCAGAAGAAGGACAGGGGAAACAGTGAAACAAAGACCAAGCCGGTGCCTGCCCAAAGCCTGAGCATTGCGATTTCACTGGGAGGAAAACAGTGCCATGGCAGAGCGGGAAGGGGGCTGCTGAGAGAAGAGGGAGCAGCCGAGGAGAAAAAGTGGCCGAGGAAGAGACTCTAGGTTCCTGCCTGGACCAATTCCGACCAGCCCAGTAAAAGCAGCGGGAACAAGGTTGGAGCTGGTCATGGAGGGCATGTGGGGGTGCCCTTTCTTGGGAGAGGGGAGACAAATGGGGCAATGGGGAATTGGAGCCGTGAAGGAGGGAAGAACAGCCACCTCTTGGGGCTCAGTATGGTTGGTTGCCATGGGGGGGGGAGTCCCTGGTGGCTTGAACTGAGGCACAAAGAGACCTTCAGTAGCCAAAAAGCCCCAACCCCATTTCCAACTTTCAGGGAGGCTGGGGGCAGGTGGTGTATGCTGTCCCCCCAGCAAAACTTTGTCGGGGGAATGCTTAGCTCTCCCCCATTGGGTGGGGGTGAAGCCTAGTTCCTGCCCCCCCCCATGCAGTCCATGGAAAAATTTACGTATAATAATGATAAGGAAGGCTGGACCACCATCTGAGGTGCAGCTGTATTCCATAATAACAGTAATGAAAAAAAAAATGACAATGAAGGCTGAGCCTGAGCTACAGGCTCAAAGTGGAGTGTGCAGGTGGTATGCTCAGCTTCATGCAATCATCCAGGCATACTAGGCTCAGCTTCAAGCCAACACAATGATGGTAACAACAACAGCAACAATGGCTGGGCTGCAGCCCAAGGCAGAGCATGTTAGTGGTTATGATAATGAAGGCAGGCTGCAGGCATGCAAGGCTCAGCATCAGGCCAGAACAATGATAGAAGTAGTAGTAGTAGTTGTAGTAATGATAAAATAATGAAAGCTGGGCTACAAGCTCATAGTGGAGCAGGCCGGTGCTAGGCTCAGCTTTAGGCCATAGCAATGGCAATGATAGTAATAATAATGATGATAATAATGAAGGACACGTGACAGGCTCAAGGTTGAGCACGTCAATGTTAGCTTTATGCCGGGCCATGGCAAGGGGGTGAGAAGGGGCTATCGCCCTCCTCCCTGTGCACCAGAAGGGGTCCCCCCCACTCCCATCCCAGCGGGACAGGAACCACCGAAGGGACAAATGGCAAAGGTGAGGTCACTCACGTTGTTTCCTCTCTTAGTATTTAGTCAACAGAATGCCATCGAAGAAAGCGAGCTTGGGGGGGCCTAGAGTGGCACCTTACTCTCCGCCTCGCACCAGGGGCCATAAGCAACAGAAGGCTCAGCTCCAAGCCTCCAGGGGCAGTGAACCCGAAGAGGGGCAGGGTGAGCAGTGTTGGTAATGATATGGAGGGACAGGACAACAGTGCACTGATGGAAAGCCTAATGCAGGCACTGAATCATTTCAATGAGCACATGGAGCAGATGGCAGCATCCGTTCCAAGGGTTCCTGCCAATCAGCCCACAAGGGCAACACGGCCTGCTGCACCACCCATGTGAGTAGGCCAAAGAGAGGACTCCAGGGAACAGCAGGAGATTCAAGCAAAGACAGGAACCAACTACTTCCAGGGTGGGCAGGGCCAGGGCCAGGAAAACCCAGAAGAATCAAAAAGACAAGACAGTGCCCAAGAAGCTCAGAGGGGAGACAGACAGTGGGGGAATATCAGGTGAGACCTCCTCTTTGGAGGAGGGGTCCCCAATACCAGCCAGGAATTACTGGGCAGTGGGAGCCCATACCCCTGGCCTCCCTGGGAGTGCATTGTGCCACAGGGCAAAGAATGCAGGGGAAAAGGGAAAGCTTGGGGAGGTGTGGACAACGCGAGAGAGCAGCGCAGATGCAGAGCCCATCACCCCTACATACGGGGACAATGAGGATGCCCCCAGCATTCACCTCTCGTGAAAGGTGAGGGAGCACATCTTAGATGGTGATAATGTAGCTATTAAAACCAGAGATGGAGGAAGGGAAAGGTGAGACAAAAGGGAAGAAGAGCAGCAAAGGGGAGAGGAGAGATGGAGAGGTCATTCTCTAACTGGCTCACAGGATATGGTGTATACATGGGGGTAGTAGCACCTGCTTACCCAGAGAGGGCATGGCACTTAATTAATCGTTACTGCACAGTGCTGAGGGCCCAAGCATTAGCAGTTGACCATGCAGCCTTTGAATATGACCAGGCCTTCCACAGAAGAGCATCCCACAACCCCAAGGCCCGGTGGGACCTCCTAAATGGTAAACTATTGCTATTGATAGTGGGACTGCACATAAGGGTTAGGCCTGAGTCCTTTAATCAAGTTAGGCCACAGGCAAGACAAGATGCCCTTCGTAAGGTGTGCTGGGAGTTCAATCAGGGCAAGTGTCAACGAGCACAGTGCAAATTCCACCATGACTGTGAAATCTGCTTGGGCCCCCATCCTTGGGCCTCTTGCCCACAGACCTGATGGGGCCAGGGCTCCTTTCGGGGTGGTAGAGGATCAGGGGGTAGCTATGGGAAAAGGGATGGTGCCCAGCTATCTGCACCCACCCCCAATTTGGCCACAGCCCCTATGAAACAGTGAGCCAGGGACGGAGGCAGGGCGTTGGGGATGGCAGGCACACCGATTATTCTAGATGCACTTCGCCCCCTCCTAGACTGCTATCCAGACACGAAGGCGCCACATTATCTATGGGAGGGTTTCACACAGGGTTTTCACATCCCATTTGCAGGGGAGCATATAGCCGCAGATGCACCAAATCTTAAGACTGCTAGGGACATGCCAGAAGTGGTGGCAGCTAAGATAGAGGAGGAGTGCAAGGCCGGCAGGGTGACCAGCCCCTTCTCTGCACCTCCAGTACCGAATCTCAGGGTTTCACCACTAGGAACTGTGCCCAAGAAGTCCCCGGGAGAGTTCAGACTTATCCATCACCTATCATACCCAAAACGGGCCTCGGTCAATGATGCCATACCACTGGAGCTCTGCTCGGTTCAGTATGCCTCATTTGACCAGGCAGTAAGCATCGTGAAATCTTGTGGTAGGGGCGCCTTGATGGCCAAGCGTGACATATGGTCAGCCTTCAGGCTGCTACCAGTGCACCCACAGGACTTCAACCTACTAGGTTTCAAGTTTGATGGCCACTGGTATGTGGATAAGGCCATGCCAACGGGATGCTCAATAGCCTGTGCAGCATTTGAAACATTTAGTACCTTCCAGGAATGGGCAGTTAAAGTCAGGGTAGGTCACCCTCAAGTCACACACTATCTGGATTATTTCCTCTTTGCCAGGGCTGCAAACATGGGTGAATGCCAAGCCTTCTTGCAAGGCTTTCAGGGCCTGGCCCGTGAGTTAGGTGTCCCACTGGCACAGGATAAAACCAAAGGACCAGTCACAAAACTGGTCTACTTAGGCATACAGCTAGATACAGTCACGGGCTCTTCCAGCTTGCCACCAGACGAGCCAGCTGCCCTGCAGCGCATGATAGAACTACAGCTTCAGCGCCAGAAATGCACCTTGAGGGAAAGGCAGGCCGTTCAATTCAACTTCAATTTCGCATGTAGAGTAGTTTCACCTGGCAGAGCCTTCTGTGCCCACCTGGCTAGGTCAACAGCCAGAATCCCATCATCACACCATCATCTTAGAATAACAAAAGGCATGAAGGAGGACTTGAGGGTATGGTTGTGCTTCTTGTCTGAGTACATTGGCATATCATTCTGGCAAGATCATCTTGAGGCAGGAGCACAGTTAGAAATTCCATCATGCTTCAGGAAGCTTGGGGTTCGGGGTCTTCTTCCGAGCGCACTGGTGTGCAAGAAGGCGGCCAACCCACTGGCATGATGCAGGCATCACACGAGACCTCACTTTCTTGGAATTTTTTCCCATCCTGGTGGCAGTGCATAAAGATTCAGGGACAAGCAGGTGCAGTTCTGGTGTGACAATCAAGCAGTACTCAGACTCATTAACAGCCAGACATCACGCTCAGACAGAGTCATGCAACTTGTCAGAAAATTTGTGTTGGCCTGCTTGTCGGCCAATATCCTGCTTTCAGCATGACATATCCCGGGTGTGGATAACAAGACTGCGGATGCCCTGTCTCGGTTCCAGGAAGAGAGATTCCGGTCATTGGCGCCAGATGCGAGAATCTGTCCAGACCCATTCCTGGAGGAGCTGTGGGAACTTGGGAGTGAGCAATAATGCAGGGAGTATTTAACTCGGTCTCAAAATCCACACTGTGCTCATATACATCAGCAGCTAACACATTTAGTACCTTTGCCATCAGCAGGGGAGAACAGGGCAGCTGGCCCCCATCTGAAGCAATGGTTCTACAATATCTGGCATCCCTACGGAATCAGGGCCTCGCACCCAAAACCATGTCCATCCATCTAGCAGCCATCTCCTTCTTCAGTAAGGCATATGAGGGGCCAGATCCCTGCATTTACTTTTGGGCTAGAAGGTCATTAGAGGGCTGGTGCTGAGAGAGACCAGCAACTCCTGATGGGAGGAGGCCCATAACATTTAATATGCTAGCCCAGCTGTGGCATAAGGCCGACAAGCTGTGCTGGTCTGGGTATGAAGCCAAGTTATTCAGGGTAGCTTTCACCGTGGCCTTTTTTTGAGCATTACAGGTAAGCGAATTGGTGTCTGCATCCAAGTCAGATAGCTCCGGATGGGCCCTAGATGTCCAGGATGTGACAATATACAGGGCATACGCCTTATTTTATTTTATTTATTTATTTCATTTCTATTCCGCCCAATAGCCGAAGCTCTCTGGGCGAATTGGTGGCTGCATCCAAGTCAGATAGCTCCGGATGGGCCCTAGATGTCCAGGATGTGACAATATACAGGGCATACACCTTATTTTATTTTATTTATTTATTTCATTTCTATTCTGCCCAATAGCCGAAGCTCTCTGGGCGGTTCACAAAAAGATCAGACGCTCAAAGACTGATCAAAAGGGGAAAGGCTGCTAGTTCATCTGAGGGGGTCCCCAGCAGAGGGCTCTTGCCCCCTGAGGGCAACTAGGATCTTTTTAGCTGTGTGGCCGGCCTAGGAGCCCAGGTCTGTTCTTTATACATCAGGAAACTAACTCCGCTCACCAGATACCAACTACTGAGCATACTATGCGCTTGTATTGGCGTCTTGGGCCTCCCACCCCAGGAGTTCAGCTCACATTCCTTCGGGATTGGGGCAGCCAAAACTGCAGCCGAGTGGGGAATGCCGGAGACTGCCGGACTCGGAGAATGCCGAATGGGGAATGCCAGTTGTTGGAAGTCATCGGCCTTCAGATCATACATTCGAGTAAGGGCCAATCATCATTGATTTTATCTGTTTTATAGCTGCAGAGCACAACACCATATCAATCTGGATCTGTGGGCGCAGCATCGTACATCGGGCACACCTTATGGAATGGATTGGGCATCAGCTTAGGTTTGCATCAAGGGATAAAGCTGACCTGGCTGTGCAGGAGGAGCATGCTCTGGGATGAACTCAAACCAATGGTGTTAGAACATGCTGCAACACACAGCCACTCTGATGCCATTGTCATACAATTGGGTGAGAATGATCTGGGGGCACGAAAAGGACTGGATTTGATCAAGGTGGCTCGGGGAGATATCCTGGAGGTGCAGTATTGTCTGCCAGTTGTGACCATATTATGGTCAGAACTGCTGGGGAGATGTTTGTGGAGGTGGGCTGAAGACCTGGCAAAGGTAGATGTGACCAGAAGGAAAATGAACAAGGCCATGCAGCGGTTCATGGAAGCCCAAGGTGGGTGGGTCATAAGGCACCGCAGCATCACATTTAGCCGGGAAGAGCTGTACAGTCTGGATGGCATGCACCTCTCTGACATGGGCAATCAGCTTTGGTTAGATGATATCCGATATGGCGTCAAAAATTGGCTACAGCTGGAATAGGTTGGCGGCGAGTAGGGATGTACGAAAGTGACTTACCTTTCCGCGGATTATGTTGATGGTGGGGGGGAGGCATTCCATCCCTTCCCCCAGAATCCTGGCCGGGGGGGGGAGGCGCTCCGTTCCTCCCCCCCCCGGAATCCTGGCCGGCCGGCTGTGCTTCGCAGCAATTCTGCGGAGCCGCCGGCCGGCTCCGCCAGCAGCCGGACATCCGGCCGCTGGCTAGCAGGGATGCAAATGGCGGCGGCCATAGCCGCCGCCGTTTGTGTCCCTTCAGTCAGCCGTGATAGGCTACATAAATGTTTACGTAGCCTATCACGGCTGATTTTTTTTTTAAAAAAACACGCGCTTACGCAAATGGCGGCGGCCATGGCCACCACCATTTGTGTTCTTTATTTTGGCACGTCTTAGTCTACGTAAACATTTACGTAGACTAAGACAGCGAAAATAAGAGGAACGCAAATAGCGTAACGTCTACGCTATTTGCGTTCCCCTTATTTTCGCCGTCTTAGTCTATGTAAATGTTTACGTAGACTAAGACATGCCAAAATAAGGAACGCAAATGGTGGCGGCCATGGCCGCCGCCATTTGCGTACGCGCGTTTTTGTTTTTAAGTCAGCCGTGATAGCCTACGTAAAGATCTACGTAGCCTATCACGTTTTTTTGTTTTTGTTTTAACCTGGAAATGGTGGCGGCAGCAGCCGGTCGGAAGACCGGCCGCCGTAGCCACCGCTGCCGAATCACAGCCGCCACCGGAGCCGCCGCCACCAGGAAGATCCACCCAAGGTAAGTCTCGTCCTGGGGGGGGGCGGGGGGGGCCGTTCCGCCACCGATTTAGGGGGGTCGAGTGCGCTGGCATTCGGCCTCCCCGAGATCCGTGGTGGAACTTTCGTACATCCCTAGTGGCCAGGCGGGGGAAATGGTGAGACACACCTGCCTCTTGTGGCGTGATAGCCATTGGGCTGGATCAATTTGGAAGGGAGAGTGGGATTGGGCCTATATGTTCCCTCCGGCCTTTGCCACCTGATTTTCTTGTCCCCACCTTTTGTGTCTTCAGTTACTCCTCCCACTCCTTGTTTCCTTGTCCTGCTAAATTTCAAGCTTGTGAGAAACATCTGTCTTAGAAAGCAATCCTAACCGCCCCCACCCCCGTTGTTGATGGCTGGAGGGGGTGAGGATGCTGCAGTTGCCCTCTGACAGGGAAGAGGAGTTTCTCCAGTGGATGGTGAGGCTCTGTCATGGTGGAGGCCCCAGCTGTGCCTACACAGGCAGAAAACTACCACCAGTGGTTCCCTTGTTGGCAGTAGCAGCCTGAAAGCCCTGAAATGGAGCAGGGCAGGGGGCAGCCCAGTGCCAGCAATCAATCCATTGGGTCCAAAGCCACTACATTCCCCTGAGAGGATCCCAATTTGGACCTTGTAGGAAAATTCCCTCCTGTTGTGACCAATGGAAGGGGAATGTCTAAATGCTCCAGCAGGGGGAAATATACCCCCTGCTCCTGCCATGGCCAGTGTGAGCCAACAGGGCTGCAAATGAGGTCATGTGTCCTACTTTACAGAGGATAGTCCTCCATTTGAAGTCCTGTCTGGTCCAAGTCCAGTTTAAAGATAAAGAACCATAAAAAGGAGAGGGAGTTTAGGGGCTTGAAGTTGCCCGTCAACAGTTGAAGTCTGGACAGGAGACTCATCAGGCACATAGGTCGCTTGGTCACAGTTTTCCCCATTATGGTGAGATGTTCTGTATTTCTATTTAAATTATAGTAATTATTTCTACATTTGCATCGACAAATAATATATACACACTTTATGCAAATCGCTGCCCTCCTTTCACCTCATTTTTAGTGTTGTGTCAGTGGTCACCCAATACCCAACTTTACTGTATGTGATTGCGGCAGACATAGGAACAAACAAATATAGCTGCCCACATTTGGCCCTTCCCATTCCATACCACAGTCTGTGATTAGTGACACTAAGAAAGCAATCCTATGGTCTCTGGGTGTGCTTCCTAGGGACTATAGACTGGCTTGGGTTCCCCCCTTTGAGGTCAGATCCATGCCGACTGCCTCTCCAAGGTCAGAAAATCAACCTCAGAGAGGGGGAACAGGGAATGTTCCAGTGGATGGGCGGAGGGGACCAGAGAGGCCAGGGTATTATTTATCCTGAGCCTCCTCCAGCCTCCTCCCCTCCCTCTCTGTAATGCCCTTGCTAGATGTGCTGAAAAGCCCATTTAGCAAAATCAGCAAGGATCAGAGGAATTGGGGGGGGGGCGCAAAGATTGTTGGGCTTCAGCCCAACAGGACATAGGAATCTCAGAAGCCTAAAAGTGTGACCCAAGGGTATTTGTGTTGACTAAAGTATTCTTCTTTGTTTTGAATCCACAAATCAATTAATAAAAAATGCCCACATTCTGATTCTACTGAGTCCGAGTTCTGTCACAGAAATTCTTGTTCTCTAAGACATTTACAACTCCTCATTGTGATTCTGATCACTTTCCTCTCCTTTTCTTCTATAGATGCATTTGTATTTTCATCCAGTACATAGTCAGTAAATCTAGGATGCCTCACTACCGTTTCTCTTCATATAAATCTTGCAATCGTTTAATCTTCCCCCAGTAGCTTGGATATTCCCTCCTTTGAGCATGCCATATTTTCTGTGTGTGCCTGGCTGCTGCAGAAATCTATGCCTTCCTGTAGACTATTGCAAGACTTTTCCAGAGCTGCAGAGGAAATACCTCTAGAGCATTATTAGTCTTATTAGATCAGTGATAATGTTCTTTTTATTTTTGCAGACTGTCCTTTTGAGATATACCATGTAATGACAATTATACAGTAAAACAGACATTTACTTAATGTGTGATTGCAACTAGCAAGCTTCTCTTTATTTGAATATTACCTGCATTTGCAAATCATTTGATGTAAACTTTCCCCCACAAACCTTTTAATTGCTTTTTAGTATTAGAACATTAAGTTGGAATTTGTAAAAATAAAATGAAAATGTCTTTTGCAATTTTGGCTTTATTAGGTTGCTTTCTATTGTTTGTTACAACTAAATATTACTTCTAAACTGATGTGGGGTTGTTTTCGTTTAATGTATTCTATACTGCATTACCATCTTTGAGAGAGATGTCACTATTAAGGCTGTGCAGGGACCACCCGATCTGACTCGGAAGCTGCTTTGTGGCTTCAGAGGCGGGCTTGATTCAGCTCAGGCTGATTCAGGGGGGCCCGACTCGGCCCCAAACCAGGATTCGGATGCCAAACCCTGCTTTGGGTCCCCCCAGACGCCCCCACTCAAACCCCCAGCTCCTTACCTTGCCACTGTTTCCTCCTCTGTTGCCACCGTCTCTGCCACCTCCGTCTTCTCCTCTGCCCTGCCGCTGCTGCCTTCTCTTCGCTGCCGCCTTCGCCACTGCTGCTACCTTCCCCTCACTGCCACCTTCTCTGCCAACATCGCCATCATCGCCGCTGCCAGCTCCTGAGGCCTGGACATGTTCCGACTCTTCTTGCAGGGAGTCACCATTTTTAAAACGGCAACTTCCATGAACTTCCAGGAAGTTGCCATTTTAAAAATGATGACTCCTGGCAATAAGAGTTGGCCCACGTCCAGGTCTCAGGAGCTGGCAGCAGCAATGACGGCAGCGGTGGAGGACAAGACAGAAGCGGCGATGACAGTGGTGGTGGAGGCGGCAGCGGAGGAGGTGGCAGCGGAGGTGGTGGCAGTGGCTCAGGTAAGGACCTGGAGGCTCCAGTGTGGCTGGGCCAGGGGTGCCAAAGCTTCGAAGCACACTGAGTGCTTTGGAGAGCCCCCAACCTGCTCCAGGTCACTTCATCGCCTCAGAAAGGGCTCAAAGTGACCCAAAGCAGCCTGCTTCAACTCAGGGTTTGGGCCTTGGGCTGAAGCGGTGCACACCCCTAGTCACTATTATTGAAATAGTACCATTTGGGGTCCAAGTCAGAGAGACTATCATTTGCCCTTGCAGTGTCTATGACATGAATGACAGTCTTTCCCTACCTGATGCCCTCCAGATATCTGGGACCACAATTCCCAGCATTCCAGACCATGCTGGCTGGGGCTGATGGGAGTTCAAATCCAAAATGTCAGGCTGGTCTATAACATGAGCCCAGGTCTTCCATCACGCCGAATTTAGGATTCTGTCTTCCAGGATTAGCATCTGCTTATTTCATCTAGAAAACTCATCCCAGTCTTGGAAAATCCCATTAGTTATTATGTCCTCTTGAAGTTCAAATGAATGTTATCACCTTGATCATAATTAAGGGATAAAGATGTGATCAACAACCTACACATTGCAGAGCAAACCTATGAACTCCCACATACTGGGACTGGTCCAGGGACCACAGTTCAACGGTAGAGCATGTGTGTTGCATGCAAGGTCCCAAGTTCAGTCCGCAGCATTTCCAGTTAAAAAGATCAGCTAGGTCCTGAGACAGCTGCTGCCAGTCAGAGAAGTTCATACTGGGCTAGACAAATAGTCTGATGTGATATAAGGCAGCTTTCCATTTCCTAACTGTAATAACAAATGGCTTCTGGGCCTCTTTCCAATTAACAAGGAGATTGTGTCCTTACTAGTGATGGGTAGTCTAGTAGTTTCCTCTTGGATCAATTCATAATGGGCTCAGCAAATACAATTCATTTCTCCTCAAAATAATTTGTTATGTTCTGAGCTCATTCCAAAATTTGGGCTCCAATGCAACCTCAATGGCATTTGTAGAAGTTTATCAGAGCCTGAACACCTACCCCCACTCCCATTTCCAACCCCCTATGAGCCCATGAAACCTGCTCTGCTGCAAGGAGCACCAACCATTCTTTCTACAAACTTACAACCCAGTCATAAAAAAGCTTCCCAGTTCTCTGGGGTTTACTTCCTAGTAGGTACAGTCAGGGCCAGAAATATTGGAACAAGGATAACTGTTTTGGCAGTTGGCCTCTGTACACCACCACATTGAAGTTGAAACACACCCAGATTGGAGTGAAGCCAGGGCTTTCAGCTGTAATTCAAGGGGTTTGACAAAAGTGGGGCACTAACCATTCAGGAAGGACAGCCAGTGGCATACACACACACCCCGTCGTTGGTGGCTCATAAGTAATGGAATGAATGGCTGACAAGCAGCTGCATGGCCAGGTGTGGTTTGTTTCCTGGGTACCCCATGACCAATCAAGCAGATAAAAGGCCTGGAGGTGGTTCTGAGTGTTACATTTGCATTTGGTAGCTGTTCACTGGAACTCCCAACATGAGGTCCAAAGAGGTGTCCATGCAAGTGAAGGAGTCCATTATTAGGTGAGGAAACAAAAGAAACCCATCAGAGAGACAGCAAAAACAGTGGGAGTGGCCAATACAACAGTTTGGAACATCCTGACAAAGAAGGAATTAACTGGCAAGCTCAGCAACAGCAAAAGGCCTGGAAGACCACGGAAGACAACTAAAGTGGATGACCGCAGAATTCTGCTCATGGTGAAAAGGAACCCTTTCACAACATCTAGCCAGGTCAAGAATGCTCTTGCGGAGGTAGGCATGTCATTGTCAACATCTACAGTCAAGAGATGGCTTTGTGAATGTAAATACAGAGACTTCACAACAAGGTGCAAACCACTGGCAATGCTCAAGAACAGAAAGGCCAGATTAGGTGTTTGCCAGCAAACACCTAAAAAAGCCTGCCCAGTTCTGGAATAAGATTCTTTGGACCGATGAACCCACAATTAACTTGTATCAGAATGATGGGAAGAGAAAAGTATGGAGAAGGAAAGGAACAGCTCATGACCCAAAGCATACCACATCATCTGTCAAACATGGTAGAGGCAGTGTTATGGCATGGGCATGTATGGCTGCCAATGAAACCGGGTCACAGGTATTTATTGATGACTGCTGATAAAAGCAGCAGGATGAATTCTGAAGTGTGTAGGGCTATACTTTCTGCTCAGATTCAGCCGAATGCTGCCAAACTGATAGGACGCCGATTCATATTGCAGATGCATAATGACCCCAAACATACAGGAAAAGCTACCCAAGAGTTTCTGAAGGCAAAGAAGTGGGATGTTCTTCAATGGCCAAGTCAGTCGCCTGATCTCCACCCAACAGAGCATGCTTTTCACTTACTGAAGACAAGACTGAAGGCAGAAAGACCCACAAACAAGCAGCAGCTGAAGGCAGCTGCAGTAAAGGCCTGACAAAGCATCTCGAGGGAGGAAACTCAGCAGTTGGTCATGTCCATGGGTTCCAGACTTCAGGCAGTCATTGACTGCAAAGGATTTTCATCCCGGTATTAAAGGCGATCCTTAAGTTTGAAATGATGTTGGTTTGTTCCATTACTTATGAACCACCAACGATGGGTGTGTGTGTATGCCACTGGCTGTCCTTCCTGAATGGTTAGTGCCCCACTTTTGTCAAGCCCCTTGAATTACAGCTGAAAGTCCTGACTTCGCTCCCATCTGGGTGTGTTTCCTTTCAACTTCAGTGTGGTGGTGTACAGAGGCCAACTGCCAAAACAGTTATCCTTGTTCCAATTTTCTGGCCCTGATTGTATACCTAGGATTGCAGTCTTAGACATCCCCAGTCTCCTTGGAAGAGAGGCTGGCCGTACCCTGACAGGGCTTGTATCATTATCTTCTTTCTGTAGAGTTATCTATCTGCTCCAACTCATCTGTACTACACAGTGCTGTAGTCCACGGAAAATTACTTGGTTTGCTTAGCCTATTATTATCCTGTATCCAATAGTAGCTGGAACCAGATGCTTAGGAGGAAGTGTGTTCATTGCCAAGCATACTCAGCAAAGAGCAATAATGAAGGGCTGCTCTTCAATAGCCCCCAGTTTCAGGCAGCCTTATGTTGGGAGGCCGTCCAAATTGACATTTTGATTTCAAATGTGAATACTTTACCACATTAATGTGAGGCTTGTCAGTGCACTAGAATGGCCTTTGCTCATTTAACAGGCAATGCATAGAATTTTAGATTCAAACAGAGGATCCAGGTCAAATTTCTGGCTTGGACTATGGAATTCACAAAAGGCTCTTGTTCCAGACCCTCTCTCAGGGTCAAACTAAATGGTTACCTTTAATTAGAGATGTATAAGAAATTTGTTTCCGTTTGTTTTTGATCAGGATTTACCCAGGTCACACCTTCTAGGCCGAACACAGACTCGGACGCAATCTGTGGTCAACATCCGTACATATCCAAGCTTGCAATCTGAGTCAGGGACCAACACCAAAAATGTATTTGGCAGCATGTGTACATTTGAAAAATGTGCATGAAAAAAGTGTATTTTTGGAAAATGGGCAGTTAAGCTTTAAACAACGGGAGAAGAATGTGTGCATTTCAAAGATGCGCACAACTGATGTGTCTATTTGGAAAAATACACATGAAAATACACATGGATTTTCATGCAAAAAGATTAAAAAAATGAAGCTCACAATCTGATACAGGTCGAGTGGTAACGAGCCTCAAGATGGACTTCGGAGAACTTCCGTGAGCTCGAGTATTGCTGATTCGCACATCCCTATCTTTAATCTAAAGCAAGCAGCTACATCTGTTCTTCTTCTTTACTCCAAAGTAAGTGTGGGGACCTGATCTGGATTGAAGCCTTCATGTTAGAGTTAGGGGTTTTTAACCTTTTGCCTCCTGTTGTGGTCCAATCCAGATTTTTTCCGTCTGCAATTTGCGTACGGAAAAAAGCCCCCTTTGAAGCAAACGGAGGCTTATTTCCTATGCCAGTTGCAGATGTGGGGCCTCTCAATCTGGATCAGGACCATGGGGCAGGGGGGAGGTGTCAAAGGGATAAATCCCCCTACCTTTCACACTAGGGTCTGTATAGGGTCTCCCATGCTAACCTTTGAGTAAGGAAAAAAAGAACAATTCTAGCTGTATGAAATGTATTAAAAGTAAGGTGTAGCTCGATCTTCAGCCTAAACTGCCTCACAAGAGTTGTGAGGATAAAATGGCTAACATCATGTACCCTGAGCTCCTTGAAGGACAGGCAGGATATAAATGAGAGGCAGGTGAACGAGCAATTTACAATGGTGAAGAGGAGGAGAAATTCCACGGGGTTCTTGTTAGTTGGCCCCTGCTCAGGCATGGACCCTCGGTAGGTACCCAACCATGCCTATCTTTGACGCTAGCCCTGACTATGTTGGCACTGAGGAACAAGGACATCTAGATAACATGCCTTCCTAACTATGCCCATAGCTGAAATATTTTACAACAACCCATGATCCATTCTCCTCCTCCTCCTCCTCCTCTGCAACAACTACTGTTGAGAATGAAAGTTTTGTTCTTTACCTACAAACCCTGCATATTCTATAAAGTGCAAGGGTTAGAAAGTTCTGCTATGTATCTGAGGTGTGTATATATATATATATATATATATATATATATATATATGCAGTTTAATCAGGCTGTTTTGAATGGTTTCAGGCAACAGTATCCCACCACCATCATCCACAAAATGCTGCAAAATCTTATAGCATAATGTTGTGTTTCCTTTGACGTTTCATAGGAAATTAAATAGGCATGAAGCATACTAAGAAGGTAGCAGGGAAATGTATCCCATATTTATGGGCTGAAGTATGCTGGAATAGAAACCAAGTTAATAAGATGAACCCTAAAAGAATAACAATACATAATACATTCTCATTTGTCGGTGCACACTGGTGTGTCTGTCCATCTTCCCCTGAATCAGACCTGAAAGATACTATCAGGAAGCTGTGAGGGAGGGGAAGGTAATATGCTGTGCTTGAGGAACTGGTGACTTTATATTTGGGAGAATGCCCTCCAAAAGTCCCTTCCCCCTAGGAACAGCTAGGGCCAGAACAGACATTAAGGACATAATCCTTGGGGCACGCTGGGTGTTGTAGGACTTTTTCCTGTCTAAACATGCATAGGATTGCACCCTAAATCTGTATCTAGCAGTGATGTATTTTTTACATTTTTTTTACTCCAGAGTAGTCCTACCATTATCACTCAGGCCTGCTATAAGATCAATGTATTACTTTGACTATATATATGTGTGTGTGTGTGTCTTCATATGGCCCTCTCTCTTCCTGTAGTTAACTTTCTAATCAGGTTATTTCCTTCTGCAAAACAGAGCTAGCAGGAACGTTCTCAGCATCCTATTAAGTTGCATAGCAGGGGTGTTAAACCTCTTTCAGCGCAAGGGCTGCATTCCATTTTGCAGAAGCTCTTGAGGGCTGTATTCCAGTGGTTGGTAGAGTCAAAAGCAAGACGGGCAGGGGCAAAAATGCCAAACATTTTAGCATATTTTAGCTTAAAGCTTTTGTCCAAGCTTCAGGAGAGGCATTTCAACCTTTTGGGATGGGGGAAAACAGCACAAAAGCCAGGAAACCGCCAAATGATTGGTGGCTGGGGGAAAGGGGATGGGCCAGGGGAAGGGGGTGTGGCCATCTGGGGAACCTCAGAGGGTGAGAATAGAACACCAGGTGGGCTGGATTTGGCCCCTGGGCCTGGAGTTCTGCACCACCGCTATGCAGACATGTGACATGCAAGCAAGCTCTTGTTCAGGCGGAGCTTGAAATCTAGGACCAGTTTATTGGAGGAGACAAACATGACTTCCTCAGTAGATCCCCCCTAGCTCCATGAGTCTTCAACGGGGCTTTTCCTGCAGTTGAAAGGAGGATGTCTGTCCATGATTCTTGGAGCTGATCAAGAAAATATGTGTGTATCTTTTTGTGTATAAGAGTGAGGTGGACTTCTAATTATAGAGGTGGACTTCTAATTTTAAGCCAGAAAAAAAATCTGCATTCCATTTACAAAGTTGGAGAATTTCTTCCCTAGCTGTGCATATTGGCTCTTACCTGCAGAATTATATATATAAATGTGTATGTATATATAGATATATATAAAGAGAGAGAGGAGGAGAGGGGTAACTGAACAGAATGTGTGAGAATGTGATGTTGAGTGTACAGCATAGCTTTAGTGGAAGGAAGGAAGAGACTCTCCCAAATACTACCTATTCACTTTCCTTGTAATGTACTACTTTAATTTAAATTCACTTTACAGCCTGTGCACATGAGAATTATTGTGAAGGTTTAATTTTGCTTGCTGCTGAAAGCAATATGGTGGCTATCAACAGAGGAGAAATAGTGCTGCTGTTTATTAATGCTTTGGGGCTGTACTGTAAGTACCCTGGGAAGCTGTAACTGTGGATCAAATAAAACATGTGACACTGTTGCTCTTAGCACTATTGCACAGTTGTGTTTAGATTCTAGCTCTTTATAGTATATTTGAGACACTGTCTACAGATTTTCTGTAGATTTTCAAGCAGAAGGCCAATAACCAGCTAGCGAACCTAACACCACAGCTTCATGGCTACTTCTTTAATTTGGTGTGGTTCTAGCAATCTAGTCATTCTAATAAGCAAATCCTCTACTGAATTTAGTTTGGAAATGCAGTTGGTTAGTACTGATAAATTAGTTCCCCCTCCCCCCACCCCCCACCCCATCTCCTGAATATGCAGCCATCTGGCATAATTTTTTTTTATTTGCCATACATGATATATGCAGTTATTTGTGTTTCAAACAACAATCCCTTCTCTGATTTCCACCCATATTCTATAAATAGCATTTGCTTGCAACATACTGAAGCAATTACAGTGAATACTAAAATGCAAATATTATACAATGAAAAAACATGTATAATGAACAACTTCATTTAGTTTCTGAGAATAAAGGTATACTCCATAATAACAAAACAAAACCCATACTCTAGGGCAGCAAAATAGATCTTCTTCATATTGAAATAAAATTAGTTTACTGATCCAATGTAAAACCACCTTATGGCAATGCCAGAAAATCCAATAGAATATCCAGTGATTTCCCTCATTGATTCCATCCATTCTGCCCAAGCCAGGGTTTATCATAGGGATGTACGAATCCCTTACCTGTTCCGGTCAGGGCATCTGCTGAGCGGGGGAGGCGCTCCGTCCCTCCCCCCAGAATCCTCGAGGGGGGGAGGCGATCCGGTCCTCCCCCCCCCCAGAAATCCTGCCTGGCCGGCTCTGCTCCGCAGCGGCTCCACGGAGCAGCCGGCCAGGGCCATCTGTCAAGGGCTCCTTGGAGGCCTCTCTCAGTCTAATCCAGTAGCCAAGTCCAGACACAGACAAAGGGATTCCTTTCAAAGCTTTATTCTTTTACAACTTAACAACTATACCGTTTGCAACTAGATCTGAGCAGCACAGTACCTATGCCCTAAGTTGGAACAGTTGGCCCCCGTTTGAAAGGGAATTACTGGCAGACCCCTGAACTTAAGGACTAGGGAGAGTCCCTCCCCTTTTCCCTTGGATCCTCTGGGCGCAGCCGTTGTTTGCGTGTCAACCGGGCACTACGTCTCCTTTCCGCGCCCTCCATCTGGCGCCGCTCTCTGCGTCGGCGTCGCACATCCACCAAGTCTGCTATCTGTGCTCGGTCACACACCCTGGACTGCTTTCTAAGCTAGGAATGCTGGTGGGAGGAATCTCCGTCAGCTGTGGGCCCTAGGAAAGAGGGGCGCGCTCCTCTCCCAGGATTGACTGCTCTTCCTCAGAATCAGAACTACTCTGGGACTCCATGGGCTCAGTGTCCACCCTGACATCGTCCACAGCCGGACTTCTGGCCACGGACGGGCTGCTGCGGATGCAAATGGCGGCTGCCGTAGCGGCCACCATTTGCATCCTTCCAGGCTGCCATGATAGGCTATGTAAGAATTTACGTAGCCTATCACGGCTAACCCCCCCCCCCAAAAAAAAACCAGTGTACGCAAATGGCGGCGGCTACGGTGGCCGCCATTTGCGTTACCTATTTTTCGTCGTTCTAGCCTACGTAAATATTTACATAGGCAATTACGGAGGGAAAAAAAGGGAAACGCAAATAGCCTAGTGGGCGCTATTTCCAGTTCCCTTTTTTTTTCGCCATAATTGCCTACGTAAATATTTACGTAGGCTAGAATGACGAAAAATAGGGAACGCAAATGGCAGCCACTGTAGCCGCCGCCATTTGCTGGGTTTTTTTGAGGGGAGGGTTAGCCATGATAGGCTACGTAAGAATGTACGTAACCTATCACAGGTCGAAGGATGGGAATGGCAGCCGCAGCAGCCTGGCTACAGCCGGCCAGGAGACCAGCTGCCACCTCCGCCACCGGAGCTGCTGCCGGCGGAACCACCGCCACCGCATCCGCCCCAGTTAAGTGCTGTCCCGGGGGATTCTGCGGGGGGTGGGCGGGGGGCAGGAGGTCTTTCCGCCATGGATTCTGGGGGGCCAGATTGTACAGAATCCGGCCTCTCTGGAATCCGTGGTGGAATTCTCCGCCATCCCTAGTTTATCATAAGCTTTTCTTCCCACTGCATAAAAAGTTGGTGCAGTCCTTTCTAGGGATGTCAGAGAATTCCACGACGGATTTCGGTGAGGCTGAATGCCGGTGCATTCGGCCCCCTGAAATCCGTCGTGGAACGAAGCCTCTGCCCCCCCAACCCACAAAAGGCGTGCAGGACAAAGTCCCCGCCATCCCCAACCCACAAAAGGCACGCGAAACGGAGCACTTACCTGCTCCCGTCTGCGCTGCTTTGCGAATGGCGGCTGTCCTGCGGCCATTATTTGCTTCCTCTTCTCTTCATAGCCGTGATAGGCTACATAAATACTTATGTAGCCTATCATAGCTAATGCAGGGACACCATTTGTGTCCCTGCGGAGGCCGTGATAGGCTATGTAAGTATTTACGTAGCCTATCACTGCAGGGGGGAAAAAACCCAGTGTACGCAAATGGCGGCAGCTACTGCCATTTGCGTACGCTGGGGGTTTTTTCCCCCTGCTGTGATAGGCTACGTAAATATTTACGTAGCCTATCACGGCTCAATACAGGGACGCAAATGGCGGCGGCTACGACAGCTGCCATTTTCGTCCCTGCAGGGCTGCCCAGTGGCCGGATGTCCGGCTGCGGGCGGTTTGAGCCGGCCAGCAGCTCCGGAGCTTGGCCGCGGAGCGGAGCTGGCCAGGCAGGATTCCGGGGGGGGAGGACTGGATCACCTCCCCCCCATCGAGGATTCGAGGGGGAGGGACGGAGTGCCTCCACCCCACTGCGGAAACAGAACGGAACGGAAGGTAAGTGTTCTGTCCATCCCTAGTCCTTTCCAATTCATGACCCACCCACCCAAAAAACTTTTTCTTAGGGATGTCAGAGAATTCCACCACAGATCTCGGTGAGGCCGAATGCCAGTGCATTCGGGCCCCCGAAATCCCTGGCGGAATGAAGCCCCCCGCCCCCCACCCCACGAAAGGCACGTGAAACAAAGCACTTACCTGCTGTCGTCCGCACTGACTTGCGAATGGTGGCCGCGTCTGCGGCCGCCATTCGCTTCCTCATTATAGCCGTGATAGGCTACGTAAATAATTACATAGCCTATCAGGGCTAATGCAGGGACGCCATTTGCATCCCTGCGGAGGCCGTGATAAACTACATAAGTATTTACGTAGCCTATCATGGCAAAAAACACACACACACAAAACAGTGAACGCAAATGGCGGCGGCTACGGCAGCCGACATTTGCGTCCCCTTTTTTTGCCGTTTTAGCCTACGTAAATATTTACGTAGGCTAAAACGGCAAAAAAAAGGGGACGCAAATGGCGGCCGCCGTAGCCGCCGCCATTTGCATCTGCTGTTGTTGTTGGGTTTTTTTGCTGTGATAGGCTACGTAAATATTTACGTAGCCTTATCACGGCAAAATACAGGGACGCAAATGGCGGTGGCTACGGCAGCCACCATTTGCGTCCCTGCAGGCTGCCCAGGGGCCGGCTGTCCGGCTGCGGGCGGCCCCGGCCGGCGGCTCCGCAGAATCTTCGTGGAGTGGAGCCGGCCGGACAGAATTTCGGGGGGACGGAGCGCCTCCCCCCCACCGCGAATGTCACCCTTCGAAAAGGTAAGTGACCTTCGTACATCCCTACTTTTTCTAAAAGAAAGGGAAGGAAAAGAAAAGATGGCCACCTTATGCTTACTGGAAAGTCTGGTGTGACTTACAGCAGAGTTGCTTTATATAGACAAAGCATGGCAACACAGCATTTAGTATTGGAGGCAATAAAGGCAGACTAGAGCCAGCTTAAAAGAAGTTCAAATCAACTTACTTTATTAGCGCTGTTATACCCACTGTCAGAGAAGGCTATGTACCGCTATTCAATTACAAGCACCCCCTACGCTGGGCATGTGAGTGTAAGCAAGTGAAGGCTGGAGTTGTGGTTACTTGCTTCCTTCAGGGAGAGAGCCACGTTGCACCCAGGGCAGACGAGAGAGGAGAAGGAGGAAGAGGAAGGGGCGGGAACAGGAAAAAGGAATTTAGACAACAAAGGACATTCTCTGTCACCTCCTAGTGTCTAGAAACATGCGGAGTTGTTCCTATTATCCAACAGTATTGAGTCGGACCACTGAGCCATCTAGCCTGGTGTTGTCTATTCTGATTGGCAGCGGCTCTCCAGGGGCCGTAGGCAGAGGTCGTTCCCTTCACCTGCTTCCTGATCCTTTCCAATGAGATGGCAGAGATTAAACCTGGGACGTTCTGCACGCAACAGAAAAGAGTGAAAGGTAAATGAGGTCTGGGGAGGAAGGCAGGGAGAAAAAAATGAGACAGAAAAGGACAGAAAGGAACAAAAGGAGGTGCCTTACCAAGAAAGGGGGAGCAAGGGACATCTTTTAACATACTGTTAGTACAAGGCAATGTAGACTGAAAGGAAACAGTAGTCACCTTTATTTTCTGTTTCCACCTTCTCTTTTTTCTTTTAAAAAAGAAATAGCCCTGCTCTTTTGCTTCCTTATTCAGTTGCACAACTTATTTCCCGCTGAACAATCCTTCCCACTGCACAAAATGTGTCCAGCTGCACATAAATAAATGCAGGCCCTAGAACACCTCCTGACCTACCACATTTCACCCTCACCAGCCCGGCCATTTCTTTCCATGTCCAGATGTCGTTGGACTACCCAATTAAAAATCTTGGCTAAAGCAACAAAGTACATAAAGATGTCCTGTGCTTCTCCCAAATTGGAGGCTGGTTCATTTTTTCTTACTGGAAAGAAAAGATCAAGTTAAATGCAGTCCAAAGACCTGTAAACCAGGACGCCAGCAGTCCTGTATATTCCTGTATTTCTTGGGGAGGGAAGATTGTAAGAGTGGGTCCCTAACATGGTGCCCGCTGACACTTTTCCTGGCACCCACCAGGCTCCCCGCCCCTCTGGATTTTAATTTTCTTTCTTAAGTTTTCTTTCTTTTTATCTGGAAGGATGCCATGCTGCAAAGCAACATACTTTGGGAGGGATTCAAAAGAGTGGTTTGGGGTTTTGGAACTCAGACCACACCTCTGCCTTGTACGTAGGTTTTTGGGCAAGTTATTTTTCTTTTAGCCTCACCAGTTTGCCTTCTGGGAAATGGATGTGTTGTGACCAGCTGTGCCCACCATGGCTGCCATTTTATAAATAGGCAAGCCCCCTGCCATGGCAGCCATTTTGTGAGAGTAACCGCAACACTCTCTCAAAATTCCACATGTGCCCACTGACCCATAAAGGTGTGCGTGTGGGGGGGGTGCCATAAGATATGCAATATACAAATGAGTAGTAAAATACTGATGCTTCTGTTTGATGATCAAAGTCTCCCTTCTATTTTTGTACAGTTTTGCAACTTTAAGATGACCATTTCACTACCCTTGGCATGCACAAACGGGGGGAGATTTGTCTACTGAGGGTTTTGTGATTGTCAAATCTCCCTTTCATTTCAGTTAAGAAAGTCATTATGCAAGATAATAACCATTCTTCCAATAAAAAAAATCATCTCTCTCTTGACAGGCTGGAAGCTATTTCAGAGCATCAGTTGATTGTACACAAAGGCACAATAGCCTGTAATGACAAAATCACAACCCTTCTCTCTATTTCCTTTTCACCTCCTGAATGGTTTGTGTGACTGAGAAGAAGTTCAATTGCAGTCAGATGGGTTTCCACACCGTACCTTTGAGACTGGGATTTCTGTATGTCTGAGAACCATTTCTGCCAAAGCCATGTAGACATAGTTATATGATGCATGTCTATTTTACAAGAAAGGTGGGATTTGGTAAACTCCAGAAGTGGCTTAGAAGAATGCTATCAAATAGATTAAATATTGTTTCTTAACAGATAATTGATCTCTTAAAAGAGGGTCTCAATAACACAAGCCTACCTAGAAAGCTTGGAGTTTAATCCCAACTTTTTAGTCTTTGGTCACTGATTGGTTTGGGGAGCTGGAGAAATCTGGAAATGTGTACAAATTAGGAAGCTCGGACACTGAGAATCTAAGCCTGAGGAATTTTCTGCCGTTTATTCAAAGCAGAACATTCTGGGGTGTGTGTGCGTGTGTTGTGTGGGGTAGAATTTCTAATTTTCCTAGTGTTGATGGCTGGGGAAATGCCCCTTCCCTTCTGAGTACGAGTGGATGATAGGAATATTTCCACAGCCCTCAAATCCTGGACTCCAAAAACATGGGGAAAAGTGATCAACATGAGGGACACAGTGATAAGAGTTGTTCTGTGGAAAGAGCGAGTAGTTGACCATATCATGAGGTATAAGAGAATATAGGGCAATATCCAATGCGACAATAGTGTCTATAGCACTAGTGTAAGCAACCTCTAGTGCAATATCAATAGTGTTAATTGACAGGATTCCCTAGAAAACTTGTCACTTATGCTAGCACAGCAGAATTTACATTAGCGCAAGCGTCACATTGGATAATGCCCACAGTCACATAATGTCTGCCCCACTGAAGGCACCTCAATGGTCTTCAGCAGCTATTAGACTCAGCTACAAATTCAAAATAGACTCCAGGTAGATCGAAATGCACTTGATGGATCAAAATGTTTCCAAGGGTAATAGGGGATGGGGGTGGGGTTTACTTTAAGGGAAGGGTTCAAATTAGGTATGTTGGTGAAAATGAGGGATACTTGAAGGGCATAGATAGTTTAGTTGAATGTCAGAAATGAACAAAGAGGCAATGTCCCAATATGATACTGGAAATGGATTTTTATCAAATGGTAAAATATCCTTCTAAAATCCAGTGTGATCAGACAGTAGCAACCTTTCTCAAGGAAACAAGAATACAGTTCTCCTATCAAGGCAACATCTCTCAGTTGATAGGTGAAAATGTGTTACTGAAACACATTGGGCATTTCCTTGTTTGACAAGGACATTTTACCATTCGATAAAAATATTTTTTCATAACCACTTTTAGGCTCCATTTCTTTGCTTGTTTGTTTGTTTCATTGTGTTTGGTGTTGCCCCCCTTTTCTCCTCTATTGGATGTCAAAATTTGACCCACCCGTAGAGTGGGAGGAGGAAGCTAAGGCTGACCCCTGTAGACATGAAGACTTCATTCTCTATGTACTTTTCATATACATCTATGTACTTTCAGTGGCTGCTCTGGAGGATCTATCCCTTTATAGCTTATGGCTGTCAGTACTATATAAGCCCCATTCTAAACCCTGCAATGTAAGAGTGGGAGATAAACTGTGTGCATGTCCATCTCCTGGTTTCAAATAGAATATGGGGCTTAGACAAGATCAAAATAAAAGAAGCTGATGCCTCAGAGGAAGAGGAGGGGAGTGAACCTAAATGATCTGTCCAAGATTCCTCTGTTTCCCCTCATCATTTCAACCGCTGGCAGTAAGAAGGACCTGAAAAGTAGGGATGTCAGAGAATTTCTCCACGACTCTCGGGGAGGCTGAATGCCAGCGCATTCGGCCCCCCGAAATTGGTGGAGAAGCGGTCTGCCACCCCCTGCCCCCCCGGGACGGGACTTACCTTGGTCAAATGTCCCTGGCGGCGGCGGCTCTGGCGGCGGTTTGGCGGCGGTGGCAGCGGCCGGTCTTCCGACTGGCTGCCGCCACCGCCATTTCCAAATAAAACAACAACAACAACAAGCAAACGTGATAGGCTATGTAAAGATTTACGTAGCCTATCACGGCTAGATTTTAAAAAAACACCCTGATAGGCTACGTAAATGTTTACGTAGCCTATCACGACTGACTTTGAAGCTATCACGGCTATTTGCATTGCCCTTATTTTCGCCGTAGTCTACGTAAATGTTTACGTAGACTACACGTGCCAAAATAAGGAATGCAAATGGCAGCACCCATGGGCGCCGCCATTTGCGTCATGGCAGGAGATGAGGTTTTGCGGCCGGAGGGACAGGGCGCCTCCCCCCCGGCCAGAATTTCGGCGGGGAAGGACGGGGCGCCTCCCTCCCGGCCAGAATTTCGGGGGGAGGGACGGAGCGCCTCCCCCCCACCGCGAAGCAAGCTTCGGGATCAGGTAAGTGACTTTCGTCCATCCCTACTGAAAAGAAAGTCATAAAGCAAACACTGAGCAGCCAAATTAAGCAGCCAAAGATTACGTAGACTACAGCAAAAATAAGGGCAATGCTATTTGTGTTGCCCTTATTTTCACCGTAGTCTACGTAAAGATTTACATAGACTACAGCGACCAAATAAGGAATGCGAATGGCGGCTCCCTATGGGGGCCGCCATTTGCGTACGCACTTTTTTTTTTTTTTAAGTCACCCGTGAAAGGCTACGTGACGATTTACGTAGCCTATCACGGCTGACTTTGCAGATCTAGCCGTGATAGGCTACGTTAATCGTCACCTAGCCTATCACGGGGGCGTTTTTTTTTTTTTTTAAACCCTTTATTTCGCGGGCGAGGTGAGGCACCTCCTCCCCGGCCTGAATTTCGGCCGGGCGAGGCGGGAAGCCTCCCCCCCCCGGCCTAAACTTCGGGAGGAGAGCAGCGAAGCGCCTCCCCCCCACCGCGAAAAGCTGCGAGACCAGGTAAGTGGCTTTCGTGTACTCCTAGGAAAGACTAGAGATCTTTTCAAGAAAATCGGAGATCTCAAGGGAACGTTTTGTGCAAAGACGGGCATGATGAAGGACAAAGAAGGCAGGGACCTAACAGAAGCAGATGAGATTAAGAAGAGGTGGAAAGAATACACAGAAGAACTATACAGGAAAGACCTTAATGTCCCTGATAGCCATGATAGTGCGGTCACTGAACTTGAGCCGGATATCCTAGAGAGTGAAGTCAAGTGGGCCTTAGGAAGCATTCCTAACAACAAAGCTAGCGGAGATGACAGTATTCCAGCTGAGCTATTTAAAATCCTAAAAGATGATGCTGTTGAAGTGCTGCACTCAATATGCCAACAAATTTGGAACACTCAACAGTGGCCACAAGACTGGAAAGTTCAGTTTACATTCCAGTTCCAAAGAAGGGCAACGCCAAAGAGTGTTCAAACTACTGTACAACTGTGTTCATTTCACATGCCAGCAAGGTTATGCTCAAAATCCTACAAGCTAGGCTTCAGCAGAATGTGAACCGAGAACTACCGGAAGTACAAGCTGGGTTCTGAAGAAGCAGAGGAACTAGAGATCAAATCGCCAACATTCGCTGGATCATGGAGAAAGCAAGAGAATTCCAGAAAAACGTCTATTTCTGCTTCACTAACTACGCTAAAGCCTTTGATTGTGTGGATCACAACAAACTGTGGCGAATTCTGAAAGAGATGGGAGTACCAGACCACCTTACCTGTCTCCTGAGAAACTTGTACGAGGGCCAAGAAGCAACAGTAAGAACCAAACATGGAACAACCGAGTGGTTCAAAATTGGGAAAGAAGTAGAACAACGCTGCATATTGTCACCCTGCTTATTTAACTTATATGCAGAATACATCATGAGAAACGCCGGGTTGGATGAATCACAGGTCGGAATTAAGATCGCCGGGAGAATGATCAACAACCTCAGATACGCAGACGATACCACCCTAACGGCAGAAAGCGAAGAGGATCTCAAGAGCCTCTTGTTGAGGGTGAAAGAGGAGAGTGCAAAAGCTGGCTTGAAACTCAACATTACAAAAACGAAGATCATGGCATCTGGCCCCATCACTTCCTGGCATATAGAAGGGGAAGAAATGGAAGCAGTGACAGATTTTACTTTCTTGGGCTCCAAGATCACGGCAGACGGTGACTGTAGCCATGAAATTAAAAGACGCTTGCTCCTTGGGAGGGAAGCTATGGCAAACCTACACAGCATAGTAAGAAGCAGAGACATCACCTTGCCGACAAAGGTCCGTCTAATCAAAGCTATGGTTTTCCCAGTAGTAATGTATGGCTGTGAGAGCTTGACTATAAGGAAGGCTGAGTGCCGAAGAATTGATGCTTTCGAACTGTGGTGCTGGAAAAGAGTCTTACGAGTGCCCTGGACTGCAAGGAGGTCAAATCAGTCCATCCTAAAGGAAATCAACCCTGAGTGCTCATTGGAAGGACAGATACTGAAGCTGAAGCTCAAATATTTTGGCCACCTAATGCGAAGAGAAAACTCTCTGGAAAAGACCCTGATGCTGGGAAAGACTGAAGGCAAAAGGAAAAGGGGACGGCAGAGGATAGGATGGCTAGATAGCATTACCAATGTAATGAATATGAACTTGAGCACACTCCAGGAGAGAGCGGAGGACAGGAAGGCCTGGCATGGTATGGTCCATGGGGTCATGAAGAGTCGGACATGACTTAACGACTGAACAACAAAAGACCAATACATCAAGCAACGAATTACAGATTTCAAACCCCAGTCTGTAGTTTAGTGAAAGTAAGATGAGCACAATCTGGCAAAATAGTAAACTATATACAATCAAAGTAGTAGTGCAAAGCCTGTATGGTTGTAGGCAGTGGCAGAAACTGTGGCCCATTATTGCTAGTCTCTGTACATCTCTTATTGCCTCCACAGATGGACATCAGCCTGGTAGTCTCAAGGGCAGAACTTTTCTACCATGTGCAGCAAAACTGCATTTTTCTCTTTTCTTTTTCACTGCTTTTCCTATTGTTCTCTGTGAAGGTATCATGATGTTAAGTGATCCTGGAGTTATTTTCGTATTTCTTTTAAACGAGGAAATTATCCATTTTCCCCTCACACTGTAATATGTAGGCTTCACAAAACAGCAGGGCAGAATGCATTGTCATGGAAAAGAAACTCTTCACTTGTATTCCTTCCTGTAAAAAGCATTTCACAAGAACAGGGGTGAGCAACTTGCATCCCATGGGCTTCATGTGCCTCCCACCGCACCCCCCGGCAAGGCCTTTCCTGTTGTCCACCACAGGTTGCTCAGTGATGCTGTTGAGTTGCTGCTGAAATTCGAAAGTGTCCCACCATTACCCAGCCTTTGCCACAGTATCTTAGCAGCTGAGGCTGCCTCCTAATGAACTGCTAGAATGGTCTTTGTAGTCCTGCAATGCCTTCCCAGGACACAGCCTTTGCCACCTGTAAAGCAGCCCTGGAGATGTTTTCTCCTGCTCTCCCCCTACATGATACAAAAAATGCAGCATAAAGTGAGTAGAGATAGTGGGAAAGAGAAACGGAGAAGGTTTCTTTCTTTCTTTACTTATCTAGTTTATTGTTAATGAACAAGGTTTATTATTTATTTATTTACTTATTTATTTGATTAGATATTTCTATATCTGCCTTAATGTCTTGAGACACCACCACCACTACGCCAGCAAGTTGTTTACAATTCCTGGTATAATATTAAAAACTATCCAAATTATGCACACACCAAACCCCTGAACAACAGTGACAACAATCCAAAAAACAACACACAAGGAAAGAGCATAAAATCAGTAGGAATACAACAGAACCATTTGCCCCACAGCCCTGGAATTAAACCATGGGGCAAGTCCTCTTCAGGTGTTTGCCAAAGAAGGCTGCATTGTAACCATGGCGGGAATTGGTCCTGCCCCCTCCATTCCCAACCTCCTTGTATTGATGGGGAAGGTGTGCTAGGGCCGAGTAAAAGCATGTTCAGCTGAATGCGCTTACATTTTCTGCACACCCAAGAACCTCAGGCTTCCCCATCATGTGGGTCTCTGTAACTCATAAAGGCCACAGCGAATGGGTTGGATGATGGGCCACAGCTTTATCCATACACATGTCTGTGTGCAACATTCTTAACTAGTTCAAAAGTCAACTTGCTACCAAGGTGAGAGCTAGATACTGCCATTCACACCAGTCGCCTTGAATGGGTGGTCCCACCCTGGCTCCACACAATCGCTCCCCCCCCCCACGCACATGTAATGACCTGGGGAGAATTGATTGGACAGGTCCTCCTCCGAATGCTCTACAGAAAAGCCATGTTTTTAGAGCACAGCAAAAAGCCAACAGTATTGAGGACCAGGTAAGCCTTCTTTGGGAACCATGACAAAGAAGATCCTATCGCATGCACTCACCTGCTGCACCTCCAATGGCAGAGTTGTGTGTGGAAAAGGGCCTCTAATGTCAAAAGTACTAGGGGATGGGTATAAATGGGTGGAGATGGTCCTTAAGATAGCCTGGTCCCAGAACTTAGAGCTTTAAAGGTCAAGATTAGTACTTTGAATAGGGCCCTGAAATGAAGTGGTAACCAGTGAAGTTCCAGACTTAGGGAGGTATGGATTTTGTTAAATTTGCTCTGTCTGTGTTTCGCAGATTGTCAAACATCTTTCATTCCGTCATCTGCTCATTGGTGGAATTGGGGTGGGGGTGTTTAGGGATGTACAAGGATTTCATTTCACTTGCACTAATGTGCATTACCACAAGAACACTCTAGCACAAATGTGCATTAGTGTTAATGCACATTAGCACAAGTGTGAATTTGTGCAAATCCCCCCAAAGAGTAAAAAACTAGTTTGCAAGTCCACACAACTTAGAAGAAGCCAGACTGCTGCAGAATCTGTGGGTTGGATTCACAGAAAACCAAACCATTTATTTATTTATTACATTTATATCCCACCTTTCTTCCATCACAGAACTCAAGGTGGCTACATGTGGTTCCCAGGTAGTCTCCCCTCCAAGCACTGACCAGACCCAAACCTGCTTAGCTTCAACAAGGTGGTTGCCTCATGTGCCTTCAGACTATGCCTTGGGACCAATGGATTCAAAGTCATTTGAATCAATTGCAGATTTCTCTGATGTCCCTAACCAAAGTAATATACTCTCTCGGCCTGCCCTAGGCAGTACTCTGGACCAACTGAAAGTTTCAGTCACTTTTTAAGGGCAGTCCCCACATAGAGCACATTACTTGAATTCATTTTAGATGTCCCAACAGCATGAATGGTGGTGAGCTGCAGCACTGGAGAGCAGTAAAGGACAAACCTTCAAAAACTAAATTTTAGACAGGTGGGGGGCAGAGAGAAAAAGATCCTTATTCTCAAGACAAGGAAGGGATTGGCCTTGCAACTGCAGTTCAAGAAGAACTAGATCAATTTTGTCCAGTTGAGTGCCACAGTCAAATAATATTCATCCACTAAAGTGGGGGTGGGTGGGGGGAAGGTACATTTCCCTAGCACAAAATATTGTGATTCCCCCCACAACTTTCAGGAAAGATATCTGGTCCCTTCTTAAGCTTCTGCACAACAGCTATTGTGCAAAAACTAAATGATTGTGCTAAAAGTCAGACTAGCATGGGAAAGCAGTTTGCCCTCTCCAGTCCTGGATGTGTGGAGCTCCATATGAGCTTCAAAATATGCTGTACCATCTGGATGCCAGAGAATCTCAGCTTTCCTTTTAAAAAGAAGAATGAAGGTTCTAGTCCTCATAGTCATGGCGATACGTTTAAAATATGCATGCATTCTCTGCAAAGAGCTCCTGCATTCAGGATGTGGAGCACCCATCTTCCATGGCTATTTGTCCATCCCACATGCGTTCAGGTGCTTTTATTTATTTTGGCACTCAGAGCCCTCCTTTACAAACAAACAAATAATAAAAAAATAAAAACGTAAAAACAACGTTAACAATGAAACAACTGAACTGCAGTTTTTTAAAAGAAGACATGTCAGCAGATAGCAAACTAAGGGTGCTGCTGTATGGGATTGATGCTGATTAGACAAAGGGCTCCAGTCTCAAAGCCCTCTGTCCATCCAGTGCCCTGTCGGGCTGCTGCCAACAGGGCAGGAGGAATGGCAGAGGCTTTTCTAGCTTCCTTGTCCTCCATTTGTGCTTTTTTCTGGACAAGCCTCTGAGCCCATCTAGCTCACTCACCTTCATGGGGCCATGGCCTGGGACCAAAAGGCGTTTGGTTCTGATGGATCCATAGTCTCTCCTCTCTCTGCCCTACCCACCACCACAGCTCTCTCCCTTCCTCTCTGTTCTCTTCCCAAGGCTGGAGCTCAGACCTCTGGGAGGAGTTGCCATGGAGCTTTCCATGGCAACTGGGAGGGGGGATGTTGCTGTCCAAGGTCATGGCTCTGTCTATGGCCTCGGAGGGGGAAGTCCCCAGCGTCCTCTAGCTCCTCAGAAGCTATCTAGGGGGCCCCAGGATTGCTCCATATAATCACAGCCTCTGACTGAACAAAATGGTATTTAAAAGCATGCAAGGATAAAGCTTGGTTAGGAAGCTGATTGTTTTTCACTACTGCCACTCAAATTACCCAGATCTCATTGTATGCTTCCCCAAAGTGACAAATTTTGCAAAAGCTCAGATACAGGATATAACATAGATGCAAAAATAATCTGTGCAAAATAAACCACTTGCATGTATGAATCTAATACATCTGTATATCTATTTGGGGTGCAAAATGTGAGTGTTCTTGCCTATTCCAAATTCCATATGTACTATTCAGCTGATGGGATTTGGTCAAGAATAAAATGGGATGTGTGAAAAGTTCTCATCTTCTCTTGTGTTTTCTATCATTCATTTCTAAACAGCCAGACTTTTTATATGCTCTCAGTGATGACAATTCTAATGAGCTAATTTGATACGTTTGGGGCTGAATCTTTCCTCTGCCTGTTGATTTTTGCTGGCAAAATATTTGCATCCCCTGCTTTATATGAATTCCACATGACCTGTGTTCTAACACAGAGGCCTTGCAGCTGCTACTGCGTGTTAGCTAGAATGTCTGAGATGCTTAGGTAGGAAAAGGCAGAATAAGGTGAATAGAGAGGGAAAGGATAAACAGGTTGTCACAATTTTATTTTACATAAAAATACAGATTGCATTATAAGATCTTCTATTTAAACATACTCATTGCATATTGAGCGCAAGCTCTTTTACAGAAAGATGAAAAGGATAGATGAATTTGCACAGATTGCAGTGTGGAATGGAGAGGACTGTTTGTGTATGTGGAGGGGTGGGACATGAAGTTCTATAACCTTTCAATTCCATTCTTATGGCTACAAGTTTCCCTGTTGATATCTAATCGCATATTCATGAAGGACTAGACAGATATGTACAAAGTAAGAGCGCAAGATGTTCAGAAGCAGCAATTTCTCACTCTTGTTCCCCCCCCCCTCTCCTTTTGCATATACAAGCAAATTTAGATGCAAGGGGGGAACAATTATTAATAAACTGCACAAAAAGAACATAAAAAGAATCCCAGAAGAACTGAGTGCCAGTATGCCAAAGGACCTTTCCAAGTGGAGATCTGAAATAGCAACATAGTTGGACAACTGATTAGAAAGGGTCCAAAAGCACTGCTTAGGCAGCATGGAGGAATTGCACCTGGAAACACAGCGAGGAAACGGAACCTTATTTATCAAAGGGACAGATGGATGGGGAAATTGCTGCTTAGTCTCCTCCTATTAGGCGATATGGGCATCATTAGGAAGGGAAGAGGGTGTTTGGGGGTAAACCAGTGGAGGCACGGGGGCTCCGATTTTGGTGGGGCTGTGAATCCATTCTGGGTTTCAGTCAGAACCAGCCAGAACTCTAAAGGATCTATCCAAGGTGCTGAACCCCCCAGATTCAGTACCTTGGATAGTTCCTTTAGAGTTCTGGCTGGTTCTGACTGGAACCCAGAATGGATTCATAGCCCCACTGAAATTGGAGCCACCAGCCTCCAGTGGGGTAAACCCTACCATGTTTCAGATCACATGTGATTTACTCATTAGGAGCGCCTATATCTCTGGTGAACTCACTGTGTTGGATCCAGTGTTGTTATTCTGCTGATGGAAACACTGATGGAAGTCATTTCCTCAGTGGAACTGGGAGGGAGGCAATTCCCCCTCCCACCACACAGCCCCCTGAAGGCCTCAAAATTTGCTCCAGAGGACTGCAGAACTCTTCCAAGCAGATTTTTTGGAGGTGTGGATGGCTGCAGGGGGAAGGAGAGAGTAAGAAAGCCCTGTCACGCTAATGGATGTCCTCTAGTACAACGCTGGATTTCACCCCCTGGTTCTACATGTAGAGAGTGGCTTTTATAAGCAGTTACATAGGCCTAGGAGTAACCTACCTATTCAAAAGATACAAGACACTTGCTGTAGCAAGCAGAACGTAAGCCATGCCCTACAGCAGGAATGTGGAACGTGCGGCCTTCCAGATGCTGTTGGACTGTGTTACATGATGTGCTCTAGTTAGACCCGTGTATGAACTTGCACACGTTCTAACGAGAGTCACACACACCTGCTTATAAAGAACCTTTAGGACGCAATTCTGTGCATGGCTGGCTGGGGAATGCTGGGAGTAGTAGGACTTTTTTCTGACTAAACATGCATAGGATTGCACCCCTAGACATTGGCAATAGAGCCTCTATGGCTAAGAAGGTGATTCCCCCCAAAGAGATTCACACTCAGACATTGTTGGAGAGGATAACACCACAATGGCACATTTACTGAGGTTTACCAAGATTCAAATGCACAAGCTAGTTTGGGGTAGGGATGGCGGAGAATTCCGGCACGGATTCCAGTTCTAAAGAATCCGGCCCCCTGGAATCTGTGGCAGAACGGCCTCCTGCCCTCCCGCCTCCCCCCCCATGCGGAATCCCCCTGGACAGCACTTACCTGGGGCGGATGCGGCGGCGGCCAGGGAGCGGAGGGAGGGAGGTATTTGGCTTCGCCGAGCGGAAACAGCCAGGAAGGATTCCGGGGGGAGGGACGTATCGCCCCCCCCCCGGCGGATGCCCCCGGGACCTGGAGGTAAGTATTTCACGCATCCCTAGTTTTCAAGACTGTGGGAAGGAGTCTTCCTGAGGCCTGAAACCTACTCTCTCTCTCTCTCTCTCTCTCACAGAGAGAGAGAGAGAGAGAGAGAAGGGAAAGCAGGGGTGGAGGCTACAATTCATACTAAGAACCTCCAAAAGCAATATACCTTTCCTTGGGCTAGCCCTTTCCTGCAGACAGGAAAGCACCCACAGGAAAGCACCCAACAGCAAAGCACCCACTGTTGCCACCTTGCTCTGGCAAGCAAGGAGCTTAGTGATTTCAGCTATTTCAGCATGGAGCCTTTCCTCTGGGAGGAGAGACTGAGTGATTTCAGCAGCAGTGTGGCACCAGAGCCCTGGAGGGGTGAGGCACCTAGTGATTTCAGCAGCATGACCCCACACCAAGAGGGGGACTGGGGACTTCGGCACTACTCAAACTGGAGGCTTCTTATACAGTTTAGAGAAAGGCAGCGACATCACAACTCTGATGAGCCAGACACTGCTCGTAGGCACTGGACATGTGCTACTTACTATGGGAGAAAGACTGAGTTGGCCTCCCATCCTGTATAACAAAAGAGGGTGCTTGGGGATGATGGGTGTACTTGCCTGAAGCAAAAGTCCTACTTACTATCTCTTACTCTTTTAACAAAAGATGACTGTACATGTTAATGACTGTCTTAAAGACAAGTGTCAAGGATGGAGTTCAGTTGATTAGGTAACTTACCAGATATCACTCTTGCTATCCAGCACATTCATGTTTTGCCGAATTTCTACCCCCCCCCCTTAGCCTTTGGGGAATGCATTTTAAGCAGTCCATTAGAAACTGAATGGCCTGATCTAGTCTTGCATGATGCTCTCAGCCCCATTGCTATGCTTTTCTCATATCTTTGCTGAGACTGGGGACGAAGACGCCTGGCTTTTTGGCTGTGTCTCAAAATGGAGTCAGTACTGTTCACTCAAAAGAGACCTATTTCATAACAACTTCAACTCCCATCAGCCCTAGCCAGCATAGCCAATAGTGGAGGAGGATGGGAGTTGTAATCCAATAACATCTGGAGGGTCACAAGTTCCCCATCCCTGCCCTATGGCATGTGTAGACAGGCTTCAGGCTCATGGTATTGTTTCTATCAGCACCCTGAGGTCCACCAACCAGCGCCAGGTGAGGCAAAATGGTGGCTCAGGGGTGGGACCATATGGAAAATGATGGCTCAGAAAGAGTTGGAGCCAAGTGCCTAATGTGCCCCATGGGCCCCATGCTCAAATGACCCTGCATCACAGTACTCCAGATGAGGTCTAACCAGTGCTGAGTAGAGGGGGACTAGTACTTCCTGGGATTTGGAAGCTGTGCTTCTATGAATGCAGCCCAAAATAGCATTTGTCTTTTTTGCAGCCACATCCCATTGTTGGCTCATATTCAGCTTGTGATCTACAACAATTCCAAGATCCAGTCTGTGGGTACACCATCACATTTTCCCTTAAACGCTCCCTGCAAATAGAGAAAGGCTGAAGTAGAGGGCTTCATCACATGGAGCTTTTATCCTGTAATTGAGATTGCTCCTTCACAGAAGTTTGCAGGCTTACATGACACCGTGACCCGCCATGACCCTCCAGGGTGTCTCCAGCACTAAATGCCCCTTGTTCTGTTTTTCAATAGATCGCAGATAACAAGCTATCAAATTACCCCATTGTGTTCCACTTCAGTTTCCTCCATGAAAAGAGATAAAGCAGCAAGAAGAGGAATGAGATCAATGAAAGATAATGGAAGTCTCAGATATGGGGGTGGGGGGTGGGAGGAAACACATGCAAAGCGAGTCAGTGGTGATCCTGCATTTAAAACGGAAGCAGAAATGCAGGATTTTAGGCTGGTGTAGAAATGCCCAGAATCTTTCTCCATGATGCGCTAGTTTTCTATTTGCAGGGGAAGGGGAACAGTGTGTATATGGGGGAAGGATTGGTGTTTTTTTTACTGGAGTTTGGAGAGGTTCAATCCATTTGACACCCTCAACATTTTACCACCTCAGCTTGCTGTTTCTGTAGTGCAGGCCTTTACTCTTTACTCAAAAGTAGTACAAAGAGCCTCTGTGTTGGGGCCACGCAGCTAGTAGATTAACCACCATGTTGTCCCACATTTAATTCATAGTGTGGATCAATCCATGTCACTATGCGTCACTACTTCTTATGCAAACATACCTTTGTAACCACATTTTGAGCCAGTGTCACTGCATTTGCCTACATTTGTCCCTCTCCAGGCTTGGCTTTTCTTTCCCTTCCCTCCCTTGGTTGTAGATTGTGAAGTCCTGGACAGGTGAGAGAGAGGAACCTGTCTGTTTTGCATATGGGAGTCTACAAGGCACCATGTACAATGGCTTATGCATATACATTCATGAATGACTTAAAGAAGCATCTATGTATTTGTTCTGAGGGATTAGATAAACCAGATTAGGCTAAGTCCAAACATTCAATTTGCAGGAAGCATCAGTTATGGAAGGGCAGTAAATTTAATAAAATGGAACAATTATGCTTGCATGTTGAGATGTATTCATTCTCATCTGAAGAACAGGAGTAATGAGTTGAGAGGTCCCCCCGCCCCGCCCTCCTGCCAGTTTTACAGACCAGTGTTTCAGTTAGCACCAAGGAGCACATACAAAGGCAAATTTCTACATAACTCTCGCAAACAAAAGGATGGTTCATAGCAGCAACCTATCGATTCTGGTTAAGAAGGCTTTGGGGTTTTATCTTAAACATCTTAAAAAGTCCTATTAATAACCACTGAAGTTCCATTGATTATGCATCTTTATTGCTTCTGCTAAGCACACACTGTCAATTAAACCCGGCTATCTCTTCAAGGGTAAGCAGGACTCCTCACAGGCGTTTAATAGTAACACAGCTGTGTGCTCCTTGTGATTGAGGCAGCAATTAACAAGATTCTAATGGAACAAAGATTCCTAGTGACAAGCACAGCACGATAATAGGAAGGTGTCTCCTTTTGACTTCCGAACCTGGCGTGATGCTGAAAGGAGTATCAGTTCTATGGACTGGCTTTTGTGCTTCGGCCTCTGCCTGACGCAGGCTAGTGCCTGATTTGGGGGGGGTGTCTATTTATGGATCGTTGATTATTGGAAGGGTTCTAAAATGGGGATGTAAATGACATGCATTTTGTAAATAAGGATATTTACACTGCTAAATACAATGAACTCTTCTTTTTAAAAGGCAAGATGATCACAGCAGTAGAACGGCACTGGGGACAGAGTTGCCAGATTGCAACCCAGAGATTCTCCCTGACTCCTTAAACACTCCAAGGTGGAATGCCACTTCTCCCATCCCATCCCTTCACTGCCCACATCTACTACCTGTTGGGAGACAAGCTGCTGAAGGAAGGTGGGAAGCAATCAGTAGACAAATGGGACAGGTGATGTGGCAGCTACATCCTCTCCCACTAGCCTGGTATATTTTAAAACGGTCCCTCTGAACTTGCCCCACATGAGAAGCTGTTATTATCTTCTTTTGTCACCTACTTCTCTCTTAGATACTCTTCTTAATGCTCATCTGTATTTCCCCCCCTGCATTTTGGTTTTTGTTTTGTTTTTTGCATTTTGAGTACACTGGGTATTTCTTAAATGACATTATTTATTTTTTATCAGTGTAATTTGCAGCAAATTAATATATATTATTTTGACAATGTAATCCTATGGTTGCTTATTTGGATGTAGGTCTCATTTCTGTGGGGCTTACATCTAGGGAAGTGGGGATAGGATTGTAAGATAAGGATATAATTCTGTGCACACTTACCTGGAAGTAAGTTCTATTGCACTCATTTGAAGTTACTTCTGAGTACAGATGCCAGAGAAATCTGTAACGGAATCAAGTGAGTTTGAATTTCTGTGGATCTGATCTGCGGATTCCACATCTGACTGGCTTTTCCCAAGTTGCATGGATCCTGCAGACTTCTGGAACAGGTTTTTTTTACTTTCTGGAATTTTACACAAATTTAGTTATAGAAAAATATGTAAACTTTAAAAAAAAAACACCTGGCCCAAAAGGCACATTTCCCCCAAAGGGTAAAGCATGATAATCCATGGGGGGGGGGGGCATTTTTGCAAGTGCAAATTTGTGCAAATCCAGGAAATTGGAGAAAACATACTATTCTGCCAATGAGTGGATGACAAAACAAAAGGTACCTGACAATCGGTGAAATGCAGATGGAATGGATTTTTCAAAATCTGTACATCCCTACTTCCAAGTAAGCATCTATAAGATTGGGCTGTTTAGCACTCTGGACTCAAGAGAGGCCCACACTAATTCTCTATGGCAGGGGTGTAGAACGTGTGGCCCTCCAGATGTTGTTGGACTGCAACTCCCATCAGCCCTAGCCAGCATAGCCAATAGTGAGGGATGATGGGAGTTGCAGTGCAATAACATCAAGAGAGCCACACCTTCCCCATTCTTTGCTCTAGGGGATTGACTGATTTCCTCTTGAGAAGATAATTGAGTTGTATGGACCACTGCCTTGAGTCCTATTTCAATGGGAGGCAGGTCCTGGTTGCTGAGAAAAAGAGGAAACTATTATTGCCTTTCCTTTCCATTATCAGAGGCTGTTAAGTAGTGAGAGTAGCCTGGAACAGAAAGTTTAGCTAGATCCATATCTAAGATTCTTATTACCCTTGAGACCACCACAGTGATTGTCTTGCTCTGCCATCCACCTGGGTACTACTGGTAAAGCATGGATTAAAATACAAAAATGTGAGAAGAGCTCTGCTGGATTCTACCAGCAGTCCATCAATCCAGCATCCTCTTTCCAACCCTGGCCAACCAAAATGTTTCTGGGAAGCCTGTAAGCAGTGCATGGAGATGATAGATTGGTCCCTTGTTTGCCCTCCCCCAGCAACTGGTGTTCAGTAGCATACTACGGCTGAACCTCATTTAGCTATTGTGCCTAATACGTGTTGATAGACTTCTCCTCTCCCCTGAATTCATCTAATCCCCTTTAAATGCCATTTAAGTGAGGGAGAGGCAACACTCGACTTGTGAGCCATATGTGGCCCCAGGCCCTTTTTGTAGCTCCCACTGCTACACCCCCAAAGTGGCAGTGTGCCACTGGAATTTGGCAGCATGGCAGCAAAAAAGGGCCCATTCCCTTCTTTAAGAAACACACAAGTAATGGTTTGCTACTGAAATTTGGCAGCAAAAAAGGGTCAGTTTCAAAGAAAAAATTAGCCCTTCTTTGATGCTGCCACTGAATTTTGGTGGCAAATTTGGCAGCACAGCAGCAGGAGACGGGGGGCAGTCCTTGGTGGGTTCAGCAGGGATGGGGTGGGATTGGCCCTCAGAACCTTGGAAGTGTCCCACCCCTGATCTATGCCAGTGATGTCCACCACATCTTGTGTCAATGAATTCCATTAATGAATGATGCATGTGTGGAAAAGTATTTCCATTTGTGCGCCCTGAATCTACTTCTTCTCCATGAATTTCCCAATTTCTCCTTCCATTGGGTTGACCCCACATTCAAGTATTAAGGAAGAAGAAAATGTTCTCCCTACCCACATTTATACCAGGCATAACTTTATGCACCTATATCAAGTTGCCTACTTTAGCTAAAAAAATCCCCAAACGCTTTAGTCTTACCTCATAGGGAAGGCACTTCACCTAGGGATGGTGGAGAAATCTGCAGTGGAACCAAATGCGTTTGGATTTTCATGAATCCGACCCACAGATTCCACAGTGGACCAGCTTTTCCCCTGTTGGGCAGATTCTGTGGACTTGCAGACGGTTTCTCTAAGTTTCCTGAATTTTGCGTGAATCTGTCATTTCAAAATACGCAAAATACCCCCCCCATGCACATTTCCCTCCATAGGCTAAAGTGCAAAAATGCATATTTAGTGGAATTTGCACAATGCACATTTCTGTAAATGCGCATTTTTGCTTATTCAGAAACAAAAAAAAAATCCAATTCTATCAATGGGCAGATGACAGAATGAAAGGCGCCTGACAATCCGCGAAACACAGATGGAACAGGTATTACATAATCTATATATCCTTAACTAGAGGATCGGCTATCCTTGACTTGATCCTAACCAACAGAGATGACTTAGTGGGTAAAGTAGCAGTTATGGGAACTCTGGGGGAAATTGACCATGTTATACTTGGTTCCATAGAATCATAGGGTTGGAAGGGGCCTACAAGACCATTGAGTCCAACCCCCTGCTCAATGCAGGAGTTTCCCATCCAAGTACTAACCAGGGCTGACCCTGCTTAGCTTCTGAGATCAGACAAGATCAGGCATATCCAGCCCTTCTGAGTTCTTGGTTCTAAAAGAAGCAAAAGCCGAGTGTAGCCAAATGTGTACCCTGGATTTTAGGAAAGCCAACCAGTACAATGATCAGTAAGATCCCAAGGCAAGTGACTCTAATGAGAAAAGGTCAAAAGGAGTCCAAGATGGGTGGGAGTTTTTTAAAAAAGGAAATTCTAAAGGCACATTACAACCAATTCCAACAAGAAAAAAAGGAGGAAGACAACAGAAGAAGCCAATGTGGCTTCACAAAAAGCTTAGAGATGACCTGAAAACAAAAAAGGACATGTATAGGAAGTGGAAGAAAGGCCAAGCTACAAAGGAAGAGTACAGGCAGGTAGCACAGAATTGCAGGGATGGCGTCAGGAAGGCTAAAGCTGAGAACAAGCTGAGGTTAGCGAGGGTTGCTAAAAGCAACAAAAAAGTAGGGGTGTACAAAACCCCCTTACCTGGAGTCCATTGGGGGTTCTGTGGGGGGTGAGGCGATCTGGTCCTCCACCCCGGAATCCTCCCCAGCCAGCTCCTCTCCGTGGCAACTCTGCGGAGCTGCCAGCCGGGGTTGGCCACAGCTGGACAGAAAAGGCAGAAGTGCTCAATTCCTACTTTGGCTCAGTCTTATCCCGAAAGAGGGTCTATGAGCCCCCTGGCAAAGGTGAAGTACAGGCTGAAGGGGCAGGATTGCAGCTTGAGATCGATAGGCATATGGTCAAGGAACATCTAATTACTTTGAATGAGTTCAAATCTCCAGGGCCAGATGAACTGCATCCTAGAGTAATAAAGGAACTGGCAGAAGAACTCTCAGAACCACTGTCTATTATCTTTGAGAAATCATGGAGGATGGGGGAAGTGCCAGATGACTGGAGGAGGGCTAATGTTTTCCCTATCTTCAAAAAGGGCAAAAAGGAGGAACCTGGGAACTACAGACCAGTCAGTCTGACATCAATCCCTGAGAAAATTCTGGAGCAGATTATAAAGTGATCAATCTGTAAGCACCTTGAAAACAATGCAGTGATTACTCAAAGCCAACATGGATTTGTCAAGAACAAATCCTGCCAGACGAATTTGATCTCATTTTTTGATCAGGTCTCCTCCCTTGTGGACTGTGGGAATGCTGTGGATATAATATACCTCGATTTCAGCAAAGCTTTCAACGAAGTGCCCCATGATATCCTGATTGGCAAACTAGCTCAAAGTGGGCTAGATGAAACAACGATCCGGTGGATCCACAGTTGGCTACAGAATCAGACTCAAAGAGTGCTTCTCAATGGGATCTTCTCAAACTGGGAAGAGGTAACAAGCAGTCCTGGGCCCAGTGCTCTTCAACATTTTTATTGATGACTTGGATCAAGAGGTGCAGGGAATGCTGATCAAATTTGCAGATGACACAAAATTGGGCGGGTTGGCTAATACCTTGGAAGACAGAAACAAAATTAAAAGTGATCTTGATAGACTGGAGTGCTGGGCAGAAAACAACAGAATGACATTTAGCAGGGATAAATGCCAAGTTCTGCACCTAGGAAAAAGAAACCAAATGCACAGTTACAAGATGGGGGATACGTGGCTCAACAACACTACAAGAGAGAAGGATCTTGGAATTGTTGTAGATCACAAGCTGAATATGAGCCAACAATGTAATGTGGCTGCAAAAAAGGCCAATGCCATTTTGGGCTGCATTAATAGAAGCATAGCTTCCAAATCCTGGGAAGTACTAGTTCCCCTCTATTGAGCACTGGTCAGGCCTCATCTTGAGTACTGTGTCCAGTTCTGGGCACCACATTTTAAGAAGGACAAACTGGAAAAGGTTCAGAGGAGGCCAACAAAGGTGATCAGGGGACTGGAAACAAAGCCCTATGAGGAGAGACTGAAATAACTGGGCATGTTTAGCCTTGAGAAGAGAAGACTGGAGGGAAATATGATAGCACTGTTCAAGTACTTGAAAGGTTGTCATAGACAGGAAGGCCAGTATCTCTTCTCGATCAGTCCAGAGTGCAGGACACAGAATAATGGGCACAAGTTACAGGAAGCCAGATTCTGGCTGAACATCAGGAAAAACTTCCTGACTGTTAGAGCAATATGACAATGGAACCAATGGCCAAGGGAGGTGGTGGGCTCTGGATACCACACTGGAGGTATTCAAGATGAAGCTGGACAGCCATCTTCCAGGGATGCTCTGACGTGGATTCCTGCATTGAGCAGGGGGTTGGACTTGACAGTCTTATAGGCCCATTCCAACCCTACTAGTCTATGATTCTATGAACTTCACCTGCAAAGGATTTTTTTTAACAAAATGTATTAGTGCCATGTTGGGGTAGAATTCAGGGTAGGCCCAGCCTGTCAAGTTTTATCAATGCAGGGTACCAGTATTCAGTGTCTCCATGCCCTTTTGACAGCTAAAAGACTGATATTACAACATTGGAAAGATAAATGCTCACCTCCTATAATGCAATGGATTGAGGACCTAACAATGCTATTAGCATTTGAATGGGTGATACATAGGTGCCACTCACAAATGGATATGTACATGGATACTTGATCTGTTTCGTTGAGGTTTATGCATAATTTACTCTTTCTAGAATATGAATATATATATATTTCATATATATCAATTGAAATTGATACTTTTAAAGCATGTAGTTATATTCTTTTTCTCCTTTTTCTTTTCTTTTTATGATTTTGTTTTGTTGAAATTCACAATAAAAATTAATAAGAAAAAATATGCTGATTTAGAGGGGGGGAGAGAGAGAGAGATGCAAATTTAGAAATAATTATTATAATTTAAATTGAAATACAGTACAACTCACCATACTATGGAAGATTGTGACCAGGTGACCTGTGTGCCTACCTGTTCAGTCTGCTGTTCAGGGGCTAACTGTCAAACCAGAATTTGACAGGACAGTGCTTCAAATAGAGGGTGCCTTCAAAGAGAGAACAGTCTCTGGCAGCCCTTAAAACAGAGGACTGTCCTCTGTAAAAGAGGACATGTGGCCACCCTATGGCTGTCTTCTAAACACTGCCAGTAAAATCCAGCCAGACTTAAGGCACTTTTAAGTCCCATTGATTTCAATGGGAGAGACCTAAGCATGTGCTTATGTCTCCCATTGATATCAATATGACTTTAAAGTGCTTACATTTGGCTGGATTGTGCTGCATGTGCCTTTAAGTGGGTCATCCTGGCAGCCAATACATCTGCATTTTCTAACATAGATAGCCCACAGTTTAAAATGCTTTTCCTCTCTAAACTTTCTCTACAATGGACATACATGAACCCATGTAAATGTTGCTTCTGAGAGAGGAGTAAACTGTTGTCAGCTTGTATTTACTGCTTTTCAGACTGAGCAAGCATTACAACTGCAGGTCTACTGACCCACACTCCATTATCTCTTATTAAAGGGAAATTGTCCATAAATTGCTGAGGCGTGACTCGTTTTCCCCAACGCAGCTGCAGTCTTTTTATTTTGTGATAATCTAGCCTCACAGGAATTTTAAAAAGAGGGGGGAGGTGGAAAGGGAGAGAGAGTGAGTGTAGAGGATAGAAACAACCGGAAGCAGCAGACAGAGGTGGACACAAGGTTCTTCCACCAAAATGTTCCATCTGGTCATCATTGTTGTTCAGTCGTTAAGTCGTGTCTGACTCTTCGTGACCCCATGGACCATAGTATGCCAGGCCTTCCTGTCCTCCGCTCTCTCCCGGAGTGTGCTCAAATTCATATTAATTGCATCGGTGATGCTATCTAGCCATCTCATCCTCTGCCATCCCCTTCTCCTCTTGCCTTCAATCTTTCCCAGCATCAGGGTCTTTTCCAGGGAGTTTTCGCTTCTCATTAGGTGGCCAAAATATTTGAGCTTCAGCTTCAGTATCTGTCCTTCCAATGAGCAGTCAAGGTTGATTTCCTTTAGGATGGACTGATTTGACTTCCTTGCAGTCCAGGGGACTCGTAAGAGTCTTCTCCAGCACCACAGTTTGAAGGCATCAATTCTTCAGTGCTCAGCCTTCCTTACAGTCCAGCTCTCACAGCCATACGTTGCTACTGGGAAAAAACCATAGCTTTGATTATATGAATCTTTGTTGGCAAGGTGATGTCTCTGCTTCTTACTATGCTGTGTAGGTTTGCCATAGCTTTCCTCCCAAGGAGCAAGCGTCTTTTAATTTCATGGCTGCAGTCACTGTCTGCAGTGATCTTGGAGCCCAAGAAAGTAAAATCTGTCACTGCTTCCATTTCTTCCCCTTCTATATGCCAGGAAGTGATGGGGCCAGATGCCATGATCTGAGTTTTTGTAATGTTGAGTTTCAAACCAGCTTTTGCACTCTCCTCTTTCACCCTCAACAAGAGGCTCTTGAGATCCTCTTCGCTTTCTGCCATTAGGGTGGTATCGTCTGCATATCTGAGGTTGTTGATAATTCTCCCAGCAATCTTAATTCCGACCTGTGATTCATCCAACCTGGCGTTTCTCATTATGTACTCTGCATATAAGTTAAATAAGCAGGGCGACAATATACAGCCTTGTCGTACTCCTTTCCCAATTTTGAACCAATCGGTTGTTCCATGTCTGGTTCTTACTGTTGCTTCTTGGCCCTCGTACAGGTTTCTCAGGAGACAGGTAAGGTGGTCTGGTACTCCCATCTCTTTAAGCATTTGCCACAGTTTGTTGTGATCCACACAATCAAAGGCTTTAGCGTAGTCAATGAAGCAGAAATAGACGTTTTTCTGGAATTCTCTTGCTTTCTCCATGATGCAGCGAATGTTGGCGATTTGATCTCTAGTTCCTCTGCCTCTTCAAACCCCAGCTTGTACTTCTGGTAGTTCTCGGTTCACATGCTGCTGAAGCCTAGCTTGTAGGATTTTGAGCATCACCTTGCTGGCATGTGAAATGAGTGCAATTGTACGGTAGTTTGAACACTCTTTGGCATTGCCCTTCTTTGGAATTGGAATGTGAACTGACCTTTTCCAGTCTTGTGGCCACTGTTGAGTGTTCCAAATTTGTTGGCATATTGAGCCAGAAAACTGGCCACAATCAACAGCTAAAATCGGTTCAGTCCAGGGGTCAAAAGAAAGAGAAAGAAAACATGAAAGACAGGAGAAATATGAGATAAATGGAAGAGGGGCTAAGCATTATTCTTTCTGCTTCTGGGCTCAGTCCTCTTGGATCCACCCTTGGTACTTGGAAGCCTCTGAACTCAGAGGCTTACGAGTATCCAAAGCAGGGTGAGAGGCACTCTGTGCCGCTTGCTCTACAATTTCGCTAGATGGGTGTTGTTTTTGTCTGTCTAGCTGAGGCATTGGGGAGGGAAGGAGGCTGGGGATATGGCATAAGCTGTCCGCTCCCCTCCCACCAGCACGCCCCCCTTTTATTCCCCTCCGAGCTCGCGTTTGCAAGCTCACAGAGGCAGGAGGCAGTTCTTTCCACCCTGGCTGTGAGAGGGGGGGGTTGGGGAGCTTGGACTCCTGGGTCCAAGGTTGTAGCGCTGCCTCTGTCCTCGGATCCAGGAATCCAAAAAATCCAATCCCCACCCCTCCCAATGCTGTCTAGGGGCCATCGGATTGCTCTCCCCGTCTACTTTAAATTTACATGGTGCAGAAAAGATGCTGAAAAACATTCGGTGTTTCTTTTTTTCAGATTATTGTGTGGATATCTTGTCTCATATTTGTAATTACATACTGGGTGATTTCATTCCTGTTGGGAATCACTGGTATCCCAGAGACATATGAAGCTGCCTTATACTGGGACAGGCTATTAGTCCATCTCTAGTCTAGTATTGTCTGTTCTAATGGTCAGTGGTTCTTCAGGGTCTCAGGCACATCTCCTCCCATCTCATCTTTTTTGCACTGAAGATGCCAGGACTTGAACCTGGGACCTCCTGCATGCAAGGCATGCGCTCTACCACTATGCTAGGGTTCCTTCTCTTCCAATGCTATTCTTCATGTAGAAGAAATCAATAGTCAAAAATAATCTAAAGCTTATTTCATTCAAAGACCATCCCGCTTCTGGAGGAGTGAAGCTCACCCATTTGATAAAAGATGTTTGCACCAGGCTCTGCTGGAAGCTGTGTACACATACATCATCCTATCTCCAGTCTAGCCATTTAGCTGCATTAAAGGGAAGGATTAATCATATTGTAATTACAAGGCCGCGGTGGCTTAGTGGTTAAGACGCTGAACTGCAGACTGGAAGGTTGGCAGGTCAGCAGTTCGAGACCCGAGTGCTGCGTGACGGAGTGAGCTCCCGTCTTCAGTCCCAGCTTCTGCCAACCTAGCAGTTCGAAAGCAAGAAATTGCAAGTAGATAAATAGGTACCGCCTTGGCGGGAAAGGTAACAGCGTTCTGTGCACCTCGGTGTTCAGTCATGCCGGCCACATGACCACGGAAGCGTCTTCGGACAGCGCTGGCTCTTCGGCTTAGAAACGGGGATGAGCACCGCACCCTAGAGTCGGACACGACTGGTTGGGGACACCTTTACCTTTTAATTACAAGGCAGCTACAATGTGGTGAGTTTCCATTTTCTCTAAGAATAGGCAGAATTGTCAAGAGATGGGAGAATTGTTTCCCCTTGCCCCACAAGGCTTCCAGGAGCATGATTGTACTTCCAAACAAGGTGTGCAATCCCTGTACGCTCTTTCCTTGCAAAATCACAGGTTTTGTTGTTGCTGCCGCCGCTGCTGCCACTGTAACAGCAATTTTGTTTAGGGTGCCACAAAACCAGCCAGGGGGAGGGGGCGTACATGTTACCCACCACTGATGTAAGGATTCAGAAACATAGACAGGAGTTTCTCCAGAATTTTCAGATCCTCACCAGAATTGAGAACATCTGTACTCATATGCACATTTGATCCCAAGCTTGCCTTAACTAGCTGGGAGGTAGTGATCCTATCTCTAAATAACTGATTTATGCTTGGTCCCCGATTATGCTTGGGGAATGTTAAACCAATTTCATTTAACTATGCTTGGGGAATGTTAAACCATATTTTCAGCCCCAAATAAGGAATTCAATATATTGCATGGAAAATAAAGCCATGGTGATCAATAGCCATGTGAATTACCACTTATACGAACAATGAAACTATGTAAAATCCAACAAACCCACACTGAATTTGTCACATTTTTGAATACACTCTCCGTAACACATTGTTGTAAGATTGGGGGGTTGACTAAAGGTTCTCCTGGGGTCCCTTCCAACTTGGTAGGTCATGATTCCAAGGTTGCTTCAAGGTACCCTGCCTCGTTCACGGAATTTTACAAGGAGTCAAGATGACATTATCTTCAACTCGTAACCCTCCCATGCTTTCCCATTGCTTCTCCTATCTTTTCTTTCACCACACATAGTCCATTAAGAAAGAAACGATGGAATTAGGGGTGTCAGAGAATTCCGCCACGGATCTCGGTGAGGCCGAATGCCAGTGCATTCGGCCTCACTGAGATGCCAGTGTATTTGGCCCCCCAAAATCTGTGGTGGAACGGCCTGCCCCCCCTGCGGATCCCCCCCGGGATGAGACTTTCCTGGGGCGGATCTTCCAGGTGGCGGCAGCAGCAGCGGCTGGTCTTCTGACTGGCTGCCGCCGCCATTTGTCTTGTAAAAAAAAAAACACGACATGATAGGCTACGTAAAGATTTACGTAGCCTATCATGGCTGGGTTTAAAAAACAACAACAAAAAAGACGTGATAGGCTATGTAAAGATTTACGTAGCCTATCACGGCTGGGTTAAAAAAAAAACACAACCTGCATACGCAAATGGCGGCAGCTATGGCCGCTGCCATTTGCGTTCCTTATTTTTGGCCGTCTTAGTCTACGTAAATATTTACATAGGCTATGACAGCGAAAATAAAGGGGAACGCAAATAGCGTAGCGGGCACTATTTGCGTCCCTTTTTGATTTGCCATTTTAGCCTACGTAAATATTTACGTAGGCTAAAACGGTGAATCCAAAAGGGACGCAAATAGCGCCCCCTATGCTATTTGCGTTCCCCTTTATTTTCGCCTTCATAGTCTACGTAAATATTTATGTAGATTAAGACGGCCAAAAATTAGGAATGTAAATGGTGGCGGCCGTAGCCGCTGCCATTTGTGTATGCGGTTTTTGTTTTTGTTTTTCCCAGAGCCCTCCGCGGCCGGAAATCCGGCTGCGGATGGGTCTGGCCTGGCTGGGCCTGTCCGGCTGCTCTGCAGAGCTGCTGCGGAGCACAGCCAGCCGTGGAGGATTCCGGGGGGGAGGAACGGAATGCCTCCCCCCCCACCATCAACATAATCCGTGGAAAGGTAAGTGACTTTCGTACGTTCCTAGATGGAATAGGTGAGCAATGCCTTCTCATTGCTAGCACAAGGGCACCTCCACCTGAAAGCACCATAAGACAGAGAGCTAATGGGCCTGAAACCTGCCAGGCAAGTCTGGCCTAGGCACATCCATTGTTAGGTAAATTAGAGACGATAGGGTCTCTAATCAAGGCGAATCAACAAGGTCACACTTCCCCTGTCTCTCTCCCAACATAGGTCATCATGCAGGGCGACCAAGGCTGTTTCTGTGCCAAAAACTGGCCTGAGCCCCAACTGAAATGGATCTAGATAATCAGTCTCACAGGGTTTGGAGTTGGTTGACAACCACCCACTCAAGAACCTTGTCCAGGAAAGGAACATTTGCCACTGGCCTAAAGTTATTAAGATTTTCCAAGTCCAGGGAGGGTTTCTTTAGGAGTGGACTCCCTCTTGCAAAGAGGCGTTTATCTAGGGATGTCAGAGAACTCCGCCACAGATTCCAGGGAGGCCGAATTCCAGTGAATTCGGCCCCCCGGAATCTGTGGCGGAACGAAGCAACTCCCTCCGCCACCCCGCAAAATGGGCCCGGAAATGGGCCCGGAACGGAGCCTACCTTGTGTCAGCCATCCGGTGCTCCAAGATGCTCTGTCGAATGGCCATGCTAGGCTACGTAAGTATTTACGTAGCTTATCACGGCTAACGCAGGGACACCATTTGTGTCCCTGGGGAGGCCGTGATAGGCTACGTAAATATATACGTAGCCTATCACGGCAATAGGCAGGAACACAAATGGCAGCTACCGTAGCCGCCGCCATTTGCATCCCTATCTTTTGCCGTGATAGGCTATGTATATATTTACGTAGCCTATCATGGCAAAATACAGGGTCACAAATGGCGGCTGCTATGGCGGCTGCCATTTGCATTCCTGCGCAGCCCAGCAGCCGGATGTCTGGCTGTGGGCAGCTCCTGCTGGCGGCTCTGTGGAGTTGCCGCAGAGCGGACCCGGCCGGGGAGAATTTCAGGGGGAGGAACGGAGCGCCTTTCCCCCCACCATGAATGACCTCACGCGGATCAAGGTAAGAGATTTGTACATCCCTACATTTATCACCTCCCTGGCCCAGCCAACTGTTCCTCCCCTGCCAGTTTTTATAAACCAAGAGGGGCAAGGATCCAATATGGAAGTGGTTGCATGAATCCATCCAAGCACATTGTCAATGTCCTTGAGCTGTACCAACTGAAACTCATCCAGAAGAACAGGACAAGGCTGTGCTCTGGATACCTCACCAGATTCGCCTGCTATAACGCTGGAGTCTAAGTCCTGACGAATGCAAGAGATCTTATCCTGGAAGTGCCTAGCAAATGCATTAAAGTGGGCCTCAGAGGGATCTACAGTGCCCTTAGGGCTGGCATGTCATAGCCCCTCGACAACTCTGAAAACCTCCACTGGGTGGCAGACAGAAGATTCAATAGGAGCAGCGAGATGATTTTTTTTGCCGCCCTCACTGCCCCGAATATACTTTACCATAGGCACATACCAGCATTCTATTGCATCCACTATGAGTTCTTCTAGGGATGGCAGAGAATTCTGCCATGGATCACGGTGAGGCCGAATGCCAGTGCATTCGGCCCCCCGAAATCTGTGGCGGAACGGCCTGCTACCCCTAGCCCCCCTGCGGATCCCCCCCGGGATGAGACTTACCTGGGGCGGATCTTCCAGGCGGCGGCGCCTCTGGCGGCGGCGGCTGGTCTTCCGACCGGCTGCCGCCGCCACCATTTGCAGGTTGTTTTTTTTACAGAGACGTGATAGGCTACGTAAGTTTTTATGTAGCCTAAAACGTCTGGGTAAAAAAAAAAAAAAAAAGGCATACGCAAATGGCGGCAGCTACGGGGGTAAGCCAATGTGGCGTAGTGGCTAGAGTGTTGGACTGGGAGCTGGGAGATCCGGGTTCTAGTCCCCACTCAGCCATGGAAGCTCACTGGGTGACTTTGGGCCAGTCACAGACTCTCAGCCCAACCTACCTCACAGGGTTGTTGTTGTGAGGATAAAAGGGAGAGGAGGAGGATCATGTAAGCCGCCTTGGGTTCCTTGCAAGAGGAAAAAAGGCGGGGTATAAATGCAATAAATAAATAAATAAATAAATAAATATTTTTTTTACCCAGATGTTTTAGGCTACGTAAAAACTTACATAGCCTAAAACAACTGGGTAAAAAAAAAAAAAGTGTACGCAAATGGCGGCCGTAGCCTCCGCCATTTGCGTTCCTTAGTTTGGGCCGGCTTAGTCTACGTAAATATTTACGTAGACTAAGAACGCGAAAATAAGGGGAACGCAAATAGCGTCCGCTACACTATTTGCGTTCCCCTTATTTTTGCCATCTTAGTCTACGTAAATATTTATGTAGACTAAGACAGCCCAAACTAAGGAACGCAAATGGCGGCGGCTGTAGTCGCCACCATTTCCGTATGCTGTTTGTTTTTTCCCCCAGAGCCCTCCGCAGCCGGAAATCTGGCTGTGGACGGCTCTGGCCTGGCTGGGCCTGGCCGGCTGCTCCGTGGAGCTGCCACAGAGCACAGCCGGCCGCGGAGGATTCCGGGGGGGAGGAACGGATTGCCTCCCCCCCGGCGAGGATTCCGGGGGGAGGGACGGAACGCCTCCCCCCCCACTATCAACATAATCCGCGAAAGGTAAGTGATCTGTACTTAGGCCCTCTCCTATTTTGTTTCATCGCTCCCAGCTCTGGGGTATACCATGGAGCAGTTCAAGCTCTACTCAGGAGAGGGTGCTCAGGAGCAATCATGTCAACCACCTGGATCATTTCTGCATTCCACAGATCAACCAGGGTTTCAACAGGAGAGCCCACCATATCAGCCGGAAACCTCCCCAGAGTGCTCTGGAAACCATCTGGATCCATTAGCCTCCGGGGGTGGATGATCTTAATAGGTCCCCCACCCTTGTGGAGGGGAAAAACTGCTGTAAGTCTAAACCTCAGCAGGTAATGATCTGACCATGATGAGGGGACTGATGCAAAGTCCTCCACCTTCATACCACTATCTCCATGTCCGGTTGAGAAAACCAAGTCTAGAGTATGCCGCGCTACATGTGTTGGGCTGATGACATGTTGGGACAATCCCATGATTGTCATGGAGACCATGAAATCCTGAGCTGCCCCTGACAAGGTGCCCTCAGCATGAATGTTGAGATCCCCCAGAACCAACAGTCTGGGGGATCTCACTTCTCAACAATACACCCGAGACCACCTCCGTCAGCTCAGCTAGGGAGCTGTTGAGCAGCAGGGTGGGCAGTACACCAATAGAATCCCCAATCTGTGCGGCTGGCCCAACTCAAGGTGCAAACGCTGTGGTGGGCTGAGGTGTGGGCTGAGGTGCCTTCAATATGCGGATGACACCCAGCTCTACTTTTCTTCCTCATCAAACCCAGGTGAAGCAGTGGCTGTTCTGCATCAGGGCCTGGGCATGGTAATGGACTGGATGAGGGCCAATAAACTGAAACTCAATCCAGACAAGATGGAGGTACTGTTAGTGGGTGGTTCGTCTGCCCGACTAGGTGATATTCAACCTGTTCTGGAGGGGGTTGCGCTCCCCCTAAAGGACCAGTTTTGTAGTTTGGATCCAGAACTGTCACTTGAGTAGGGATGTATGAAAGTCACTTACCTTTTTGACGGGGTGATTTGCGGTGGGGGGGGAGGCGCTTCGCACCTCCCCCCGAAATCCTGATCTGGCCGGCTCCGCTCCGCGGAGATTCCACAAAGCCACTGGCTGGGGCCGCCCGCAGCCGGACATCTGGCCGCTGGGCAGCCTTCCAGGAAAAAAAAAACGTGTACGCAAATGGCAGCAGGTACGGCGGCCGCCATTTGCGTTCCCTTTTTTTTGCTGTTTTAGCCTACGTAAATATTTATGTAAGCTATTACGGCGAAAAAAAGGGGAACGCAAATAGCGCCCACTACGCTTTTTGCGGTCCCCTTTTCTTCGCCGTAATAGCTTATGTAAATATTTACGTAGGCTAAAACAGCGAAAAAAAGGGAATGCAAATGGTGGCCGCCGCCATTTGCATACGTGGTTTGTTGTTGTTGTTGTTGCCATGATAGGCTACGTAACTATTTACATAGACTATCATGGCAAAGGCAGCTACGCAAATGGCATGGTGGCCGCCATTTGCGTGGCTGCCTTTGCTGTGATAGTAAGCATTTACGTAGCCTATCATGGTAAGTAAGTATTACGTAGTAAGTATACGTAGTAGTAAGTATTATGTAGGCCGCCATTTGAGTCCGCAGCAGCCAGCCAAGAGGCCAGCTGCTGCCGCTGCCACCAGAGCCGCTGCCCCAGGTAAGCTTCGTTCTGGGGGGGATTCCACAGGAGGGCAGGGGGTGGGAGGCTGTTCCGCCATGGGTTTCGGGGGGCCGAATGCCAGTGCATTCGGCCTCACTGAAATCCGTGGCGGAATTCTCCGCTGTCCCTACACTTGAGGCACAGGTGAACTCAGTGGCATGGAGCACTTTTTATCAGCTTAGGCTTGTATACTAACTACGCCCTTATCTGGACAGAGGTGGTCTAGCTACAGTTATCCATGCTCTGATAACGTCTCGTCTGGATTACTGCAATGTGTTATACGTGGGGCTGCCTTTGAAAATGGTCCGGAAACTTCAGCTGGTCCAAAATAGGGCAGCAAGACTGTTAACAGGGACTGGCCAATGAGCTCATATTATGCCAGTTCTTTTCCAGCTGCACTGGCTGCCAGTCCATTTCCGGGCCCGATTCAAAGTGCTGATGTTAACATTCAAAGCCCTTAAAGGCTTGGGGCTAGGTTATCTGAAGGATCGCCTCCTCCCATATGTGCCTGCCTGGACCATCGTCAGCAGCCCTTCTCCGTGAGCTCCTGCCAAAGGAAGTGAGGCGGGTGGCTACTAGGAGGAGGGCTTTTTCTGCTGTGGCACCCCATCTGTGGAATGAGCTCCCTAGTGAAGTTCACCTGGCACCTACACTGTATTCCTTTCGCTGCCAGGTGAAGACCTTTTTTATTTTCCCAGGCATTTTAGCATTTTAGCTTTCTAGACTTTTAGCTTTGCTGTTTTAAATCCGTATTTTAAACTCCTGCACTGCTGCTAGGTTTTATTGTGGTTGTATTGTTATATTGTGGTTTTAATGTTCTATATATTTTAAATTGTTTTATTGTGTGCCGTTTGGTTTTAATTTTTGTGAACCTCCCAGAGAGCTTTGGCTATTGGGCGGTATAGAAATAAATAAATAAATAAATAAATACGCGCTCCAGACCAGTAGTCAAATGGACAGGGAGCCTGCAGAGGGAAATGGAACTCCTATAGACTACAGCAACCCCCCCCCCCCGCCCCAGTCCTCAAGTCTTCCCTAATGCTGAACCAAGTACCCTGGTGGGCAGAGCTGAGAGAGACCAACTCCTCCCTGCTTACCCACCCAGGTCTCAGTTCTGCATGCCAGATGGGCTACTTCATCCACTATTAAATCATGGATAAGGGAGGTATTATTCTGAACCAAATAAGATTCCTAGGAAAGCTACAACCACTGAATGCTTAAGTGTAGTTAGGGTCTTTGCAGAGAAGAATGGGGAAGAAGACAACTAGATCTAGTTGGCTGTGCCAAGCGGACACCACCACCACCACCCTGCACTCCACCAGTCCTAATAGGCTGGACTTTTATGAGTTACCATCAGAGACTGATGTTGCAATTGGTGACAGCCTTCTTAAGACTTTAAATGCATTGGGTAATCTGTTGAAAATGTAGTTGCTTATACAGCAGACCATACTGCTGTAAATTATGGGGCAAAGAAGTCTGTATTATAGATACTGAAAACACACAGGAATTATTGCTATGTGCTCCATAATGCTGCCAGACATGCCTGTTAAAGATCAAGTACAGTGTGGAGGTTCTTGTTCATAAAGTCTATGCTGAGTTCTCCCATAGCACTCTTAAAAATGAGAAACTCAAGGAATGCTTTGAGGAGTTTGGCATGAAGTACACATTTCAGCCATGGAAGCACTCGGTGGCTCTCTTTGCCCCCTGCTGTCAAAAGGCTTCTTCTCTCGTGGACTGCTATTAAAAATCCTATTTCCTGGAGCAGAGCAGTGACACCATATGGCAGTTTATTAGTGATCAGGCAGATGAGATGACAACTGATACCACTCCCCAAATTTCACTCCCAGAGCGCTACATCTATTTTGTGCATCATTTCATGAAAATTTTCCATGTCTCAATTATTATTTTGGAAAAAAGACATGCAGTCAGTCCACAGTTGCACACATTGGTAGTCAATTTGAGGGAGAAATTAATTAATCATAAGAACATAGAATTTTTGGAGCAAAATTGTTCTCAAATTTAAAACAACTACGTGATTCTCAATGTGTACGTTTCAAAACAGAAGCAATCAAAATCTACAACCAGACCATAACATACCTTGAGAAATAGTATGAGTTTGAGAACACATCACTACAGGACTTCACAGCCTTTGATCTTGATCTGGAGTCAGAGAAACTAGGCCTTGAACATGTCTGTAAAGTCGCCACAATTCTGGACATTGAGGATAATGTTGAAGACCTTTTCAATGAGCTGAACCTAATTCAGAAATTTTCCTAATTCAGAAATTCCTGCCAGAGGTGAGAAAACTAGATCTTCCTCTGGACCAGAAATTGGTGAAGTTACTGAAACACATCAAATCTACATCTCTTGCATGGTTTGTTAGCGTTGAGATTGCCATCCCAGTAAGTAATGCATACAAAGGGCGTTTTCTCACAGGGGAAACATATGGATAAACAACAGGAATCACATGCTAGCTCCCCTAGTTAAAGCAGGCCTTGTGTTGATTTCAATTATGAATTGAACTGAGTCCAATTTTTCAAATATATAAAGCAGCAATCACAGTTCCTTAGAGTTTGCATTTCAAATTCCAAGTATAAATTTCAAGCACTGTGTAAATATTTTTGTGATTGCAAATTCAGTTTGTTCATTATTGTAAAAATAAATAGTTAAACATAATTCTTCTTGTGTATTTAATTGCATACAGAAAACCCACATTGAGCCTTTCTTCACAAGGCATTTATTGTGCACTCATGATTCCTCAGTTATGGTAGTTTGTGGGCCCTTTACACAATATCCTCATCCTCCAGGTTCTCTCTGGTGCTTTGCAACCATTTTAGTGGGGGGGGGGGGGTTTCCTAACAGGGAAAGTCTGGTAATATTTGTGAATGGTGGGATAAAGCCTAGTGTAATTATGGAGTTTTGCTATATCACAGCGCCACCTAGTGTTTGTGTAATAGAACATAAGGAAAGGAAGAGAAAGAAAAACCCGCCAGGGGGCGGGGGGGGGATGTGTAAAGGAGCCACTCAATCCTGCAAAGAATTCGGAAACAGAAGCCTTGGTAAAGTGGCAGGTTAAGTCTGTAATGTAGATATGCCCTGTGTGTGTGAGACACACACCATTTTGCAATGGTTACTGAAGGGCCTACCCCCTGGATTCTCACAAGGGTCCCACCCCCTGTGAGGTCACAAAGGCCTGCCCCCTGGGTCTCAGGTTTCAGCCCTGAAATCTCAGGGAATGGGATGCTACTTACCTGACAACCCTACTTAGAGGTTCTCTGTACTCTTCCATATGTCATTATATGATATGAATTCACTATAAAAGACATCTTGATTCTAATACAGCAGAAGAAATGGAATACTTAATGTGATCCAGATCCTCATCTGGTGTCAGTTAATGTTTATTCCTTTAAGTAATTGAATCTATCATGATTTATATCCTACCAGGAGAACAGTCTCTAACTATTCTTAGTCTGTTTAGTTTTTAAAAATAAGTTAATACTAACATTTCTCATGTTCTCACTATTTCTTTCTGTACATGTGCATTATAGTTTTAGCTATCTGGCTTCAGACTGTGCTCTACCCCACCCCCCACCCCACTCTCTCTCATACATTGCAATCCACGAGAGAACAGGGGGTTCCTGGTGTAGCAGTGTTGTCACTATTACCCAAGGCAGAAGGGAAAAAAATGGGAGGATTGTTCTGAAGCAGACTTTGTTATGACATAAGAGAAGAATATCCTGGGAAAGTAAATTGAGTTTCCTTTGAAAACAGAAACGAGGCCATGGTATATTTCCAGGATAAACTTTATATATATATATATATATATATATATATATATGCTGTCAACTCTACTTTTAAACATATCCAGGAACATTATATGTGCTGGAGTTACTAAAGCAATCGTTATTAAGCTAGAATGATGTTGTCTGCACATTCCCTCTTCGTCCACCCTATGGCAGACACATATCCTGTACTGACCTCTTTCAGCCTCTCCAAATACTAACAAACATCTACCAGCAAGAAGCAGCACTTCCCAAAATACGGAACTCAACTTTATGAATGCTCCAGTTAACTGTGCCCCATTAAATGGTTAATACAAGTCATGACTAGAGATGTGAAGGCCAGGAAGGGGGGTGGAATTGGAGGGAAAATGGAAAAATGTGTGGAGGGAGACCATTTTTTTCCAAGGGACTTTTTTTTTTGTCCTTGAAAAAACTAGGGAAAAAAGCGTTTCTTAAATGTGTCCTTTTGTGTGTTTGGGGGGGTCCAAGCCTTCACGGGTGGGATCCAAAGATCTTCTTTAGCTGTGTGCCTTGTAGGGTAGTTCACCTTTTTTCTTTGGATAGCACTCCTCGACCACGTGCCATATCACAGATGGCTAAAGAAAGTCCCCCCAGCTTAGAATATTATCCAAAGTCACTATCCCAAAATCTGTAGTTCTGAAACCTTTTGCCCCTGCGCCCCTATTCTGAGACATTGCTCAACACAGTCTGCTGGTAGAAACCATTGAGATTTCTCAATGTCTGCTATTGAAACCTCTCATGAAGTAACAGAGACCCAGGAAATACAGCTTAAATCTTTTCCGATGACCCCAGACAATAATAAAGGCTAGCATCCTATCCAAAATGTATACAACAGATACACAGTCTTCTCTGAAGTGATGATACGTGTGGGTAGGGGTGGGTAGTAACACTGTCATCTGCCCACTCCTTATTACAGATATAATGGGTAATTGATGGGCCCTGAACACCTAGAAGCAGCAGCCATGTCACACAGGCAACGTTTGAACCAGGCCTTAAACTTTCAATTGTTTGAGAGCCCCAAGTGTAAATCAAATGGCCTTAAATCCATTCAAAGCACGCACACTTGCTGGGTGGGAGGGGGCGGGGGGGCAGGCAGGGAAGCCAGGTGGGAGAGCAGCACACTGAAAACTACTTCAGGATTTTATTCTTTCATTTGTATATTGCAATGTACATCCATAGATCTTCATTAGTGCAACCAGCCAGCCGCACTTCATAGATCAGTCCAGGCAGGCATGTAAACAGGTTATCTTTCGACTGAGGATATTCTCTGTGATAATTTGATGACTAGGATAGCTTACACGTTACCGTTGTCAAACTGCTTGAAACAGCCCCAGGTTGACGGCTTACCTCCACGGTTGCTTAGGGCCAAATAAGACGTGACTCTGGCATTGGGAGGTCTGTGATTGGATTCTTCTTCTGCTGTTGCTGGTTTGTTTTTTAGAAGTCTGATAGCATCTATGGAATGTGCTTAGGGACTCTGACATTGTGGTAGGGTTTAACCTTTCCTCACATTTCCACTGTAAATTTGTCTCCCCTGAGGCTACGATTTGAAGGGGAACATATGGCGCAAATAGGAGCTTGGCTAGGGGGTTATCAGAAAAAAATGGCGGAGGGGAAAAGGGTAAAATTCTCTTCCCCCATTGCCAAAGTCCCAGTTGGATCGTATATATACATACACCCACAACATGGCTGCCATTCAACTTCTTAAATGGCTATTAAACTCTCCTCCGTCAACTGTCACTAGCAGATGCTGTTCCAGGAGGCAGAGATGAGGGAGATGGGTGGGAGATCAGTGCCATTCCACCAGCCCTGCTGAAAGGCTTATTTTTTGCCCCTCTCTATTCCCTTTTCCCTGTATGTCATGTTTTTTTTTTGTAAGCCTATGGGCAGGGACTGTCTTCTTTTACTGATGATCTGTAAGCTGCTCTGGATGTCTTTTTGGCTGAGGAGCAGGATAAAACTACTCTAACAAACAAACAGTCTCTAATGTCTCCTAATTTTGCAGATGTTCATTCATATGTGTGTTCCATTCTAGTTCTGCATTAATATGCACTTTTTAAAAAAACAATCCACACAAAAAATCATGTTTAAATAGTATTTTAATGTGTTTTCTCACAAAAATACATGTTTCTAAACACATTTTCCCTCAAAGCATTTCATCCTAAAATATGCATTTTATGCATTTTTGGTACACTTTTTGAACCTAGAGCCCCATTGCAATATTTGGAAAAGTGCAATATCCAAAGGATAACTGCATTTCCAATCTGCAAGTTAGTCCACGAGATGCGGTACAGATCACCTCACCCTGAAATGCTGACTGAACAAAATCCTTGATCATTGGCATGATGTTATGTAGTTCTGCATTGAGCTGGCCATCACATTGTTCTCCCATAAGCAACTCCATGCCAGTAGTGGGTGGGTGTGGGTGGAGTCAGGGCTATGGAGGAATGAGAAAAAGATGCACAAGTCACTTGGTCATCCTCCATTTCCCATTTCCATATCAAACTGCAAACTGACTTGTTCTTTATTTCTATCCATTCTAGCAACGTGCACTAACGACGCTGACTGATAGCATTTATTTATTGGTCTAAGATCCCTTTTCTTTTCATCACCAATGAAACTATGGTGTGATAGAAAGGTAGCATGTGCTATAACAGCATGTGCTGCCTGCATTGCATTAGAAGGAAACTGGTTGTTGTTTATTAAAAATATATCTCTCTATAAATGATTTTCCATCTTCAAAGCCCTTTTGCCCCATTCTGCAGAGAGAAATATTTTGGGGATGCCCCCCCACCTTTTTGCACCTATAGGGGAAGTACCTACCTGCAGAATTGCACAAATCCCTTTATCCTGCCAAACCATAAGGTAGTGAAAGGTAAAGTATGGGACGCAATCAAAGACCCTTAATTTTACCTCCAGCAACTGGAGACTCAAGAGATGCGTCTTGTTTTGCATCCTAGAATGCATTCTTCAAGACAAATAAAAAATCCCTTTGCATCCTGAAACGTGTGGATTTTTCATCCATGTTTGCACCAGTGTCTCTTAATAATAAGGGTCAAAACTTGTAGAACTGGAGACAGAATCTTAGATTGTTGACTGAAAACCTGAACATCTGCATTGTTGGAGAAATTGACAGAAGGTGTATGTGGGGGGACTTGCATGAGGTAGAAAACCTGAACATCTGCATTGTTGAAAATGTTGGCAGAAGAAGGGATGATCAGGCAACCCCCTTTTTTTTTTACTTTTTATTTCACCATCTGTGGTGTCAGTACTAAAGTCCTGTGGGTTGGATTCACACAGTTCTTCGCTTTGTTTTTCCCACAGCTCTCACTACACAGATGTTTTAGTATCCTATAGGCCTTGAATGATTGGGGACTGACTGTAACCAGCCCTTTCCTGAGTGAATTGTTGTGGTCAGAATCAATACACCCTAACAGACAGAGAATGAGTGTGGTGTGGCAGTTAGAGTGTTGGACTGGGACTCAAGAGACCCAGGTTCTAGTCCACATTTGGCCACGAAGTTCCCTGGGTGACTTTGGGCCAGTCACTGACTCTCAGCCTAACCCACCTCACAGGGTTGTTGTGAGGATAAAATGGAGAGGAAGAGGATCCTGTATGCCACCTTGGGCTCCTTGGAGGATAGGTGGGATAGAATTCTAACAAATAAAATAAGTATAAGCACCTAGACCTGTCTACATTCTGGAATTAGCTTAATTTGAAGTTGGCTTTAATGATGATCTTGTAGACTTATGGGGTGGGGGGAATGAAATGCTGAGAAAAAAAGATGTCATAAAAAGTTATATCTCCTAAAGTAGGGGGTGGGGAGAGAAAAAACATGTTGGGAAATGTTGGGAACAAAAATCCTTGATCTGAATGAACCATTAGGCTCTGTTACAGAGTAAGGCAGACGCTAAAATGGACCTCTTAATATAATGGAATATCCGAGTTTGGCTTTGTGTGGGGCATGGGAGTGTGTTTTGAGTGGGTGGTGGCGATGCAGCTGAAGGCACACTTGGAAGAAACTGATTATCTAGACCCATTTCAGTTGGGCTTCAGGCTTGGGCATGGGACAGAAACGGCCTTGGTCGCCTTGGTAGATGATATGAGAAGGGCTCTGGATAGGGGTGAATGCTCCTTCCTTGTTCTCCTCGACCTCTCAGCAGCTTTTGATACCGTTGACCATCCTCCTGGACCGCCTGGAGGGGTTGGGCATTGGAGACACCATATTGTGGTGGTTCTGGTCCTTCCTCTCCAGCAGGTACCAGAGGGTAGCTCTGGGAGAGGAGGTTTCGGACCCGTGGCCACTCACTTGTGGGGTGCCACAGGGTTCCATCCTCTCCCCGATGCTATTTAACATCTATGTGAAGCCGCTGGGGGCTATCATCAGGAGGTTTGGGGTGCGGTGTCATCAATATGCGGATGACACACAGCTCTACCTCTCATTCAAATCTTCACCAAGGTTGGCCGTAGAATCCCTGTCCAAATGTCTGGAGACGGTGAGTGGCTGGATGGGGAGGAATAGGCTGAAGCTGAACCCTGACAAGACCGAGGTACTTTTGGTGGGAGACAAGAGGAGGCTGGGGGATGTTGACCTGGTGTTGAATGGGGTACGGCTACCCTTGAAAGACCAGGTCCGCAGCCTGGGGGTCATTTTGGACTCCCAGCTGTCCATGGAGGCTCAGGTGTCAGCTGTGAGCTGGACAGCACTGTATCAACTCCATCTGATACGGCAGCTGCACCCCTTCCTTCCCGACCATCTGCTCCCATCGGTAGTACATGCCCTGGTCTCCTCTCGTTTAGACTACTGTAATGCGCTCTACGTGGGGTTACCCTTGAAGACAGTTCGGAAGCTGCAGCTGGTATAGAACGCGGCAGCTCGCCTGATTAAAGGCAGCCGCCGGCGAGATCACATCACTCCAGTGCTGAAGGAGTTGCACTGGTTACCAGTTGTTTTCTGGGCCAAATTCAAGGTGTTGGTTTTGACCTTTAAAACCCTATATGGTTCTGGCCCAGCCTATCTTAAGGAGCGCCTCCAGCAGCATCAGACAGGCCGCTTAACAAGATCAGCCTCGGATGGCCTTCTCTCTGTCCCATCAGCCAGGACAGCTAGACTGGTGGGGACGAGGGAGAGGGCCTTTTCTGTGGTGGCCCCCACTCTGTGGAACTCCCTCCCTAGGGAACTCCGCCATGCCCCCTCTTTAATGAGCTTCTGTCGTGCATTAAAAACGTGGTTGTTCAGGCAGGCATTTGGGGGGGGGGTTAGGGTATTTTAGAAAATGTTTTTACTGTAGAATTCTATTGTTTTAAAATGTTTTATTGTACGCTGTACATCGCTCAGAACGGCTGGGTGTCCAGCCAGATGGGCGATTAATAAATTTAATAATAAATTTAATAATAAATAAATAAATTTTGTATACACCTTCATCTCTGGGCAGGTTCACACATGCAGCCCCACACCGGCCAAGGGTGGGGGCAGATAGGACAATGCCAGTTGGCTTTTCTTTAGTGATTGGCAGCTGGGACGATGAGTTCATTTAAATAAAGATCTCAGTGGAGAATTAAAGGATTCAGACCAACACTTTTGAATATCAACAACGTTTCTGTGGATTTCAAATGAATAACAACAAGTACGAGTGATTTCCCCACACACACTTGCATCACCTCGTTGCCTCTTCTTGTGCTTCCTCAAGTCCTGTTGCTATGTGCACACACAACATCTTTGCTCTTCCTACTGTGGCTGTCTGCTTCTCTGTTACCTTTCATATAGCAGGCGTCCCAGTGGTGCAGCAAAGGCAGGACCTTGGGCCAAACTCCAGGACCCCACAACCCACCCAGCGGGGGTTGGGCAAATAATCACCCAGAGAATGGCTGATGATGAAGTCATGAGGGCAGCAGAAGCTAACTCCATTTCATTCCTGTTGTCATGATGGTACTCTGATTTAAGCAAGTTTAAAATGCAAAACTGCACATGCTCAGAGTATATTTTTTAAATCATGGTTGGCAAATAATGTTGCTGTTGTTCTTCAAACAAATCAGGAATGCAGAAAAAGTTGCACAGCATGGATGGAATGGCGGTTTTGGGTGAAGAAAAATGTCAGTGTTGCACTTCATAACTGAAGGAATACACATAGCCATCTAAAGTGTGTGTGTGTGTGTGGGGGGGGGTTAAAATCATTAAGCCCAGGGTCTAAAATCACCTAGCTGCACCCCTGAGGCCTCCTGCCTCTCACAGCCTTTGATGATCAGGTCAGCTCCTCATCTTTGCTGTCCGCTCAGACACTCATTAAAACCTCCTCTTCCCAAACCCACCTTCTTCCTTCTCCTCTTCTCTGTCTCGCTCCCCCTCCCCGCCACACACACTTTTTCTAATTTTCTTTTCTTTTTAACAGCCCCTCTACCCCACCTTCTATTTCCCCTAGCAACTGTTGCCATGGGCCTGTCTACATGGGAGGGTTTCTCCCATGCTGCTGAGGCTTAAAGTTCTTAGGGACACATGCCATCGTTGCCAGTCCGCAGCAAACAGCTGCATCCCTCTTGAAAAGCCACATTTTCTGAAAGTCCTTTTACTCCATTTTTTTTTTTTACTCCCAGGCAGTTTCCCTGTAGTATGCCCTGTCCCTCTGCATTAAATCCTGGGCGTGCCTCTGACGTTGCTGTGACCTGGCAATGAGGTGGTCAAGGGGTGGGGCCAATCCCCCCCCCTTTTTCTCCATTTGGCAGTAGGGCTGCTTTCACAATAAGTAGCCTCCTTTTCCCTTTCATAATACCAGTAGCCCTGTTTCATTCACAATAGTGTAGCCCGTTTATATGTAGTGCACAATAAAAAATACACAGAGCAGAAGGAGAGAGGCCGGCCGGCTGCTATTTCACAGTGGCAATACACCTGCAACTTCGCAGTCGCGTGATACCCCTACAACTAAAGAATACACAGACGGGAAGGAGAAATGGTGGCTAGGACTTCAAGGGAGCATGGACAGGGCTGGGAACAAAGCTCCCCAATCACAGAATCACATTGGGTCACCCCTTCAGAGTAATGCAGCAGTTTGCTTTTTCCATTCACAAATAGCAGCCTCTGATTCATTCATGTCTCCCCTTCAGAATAGTCCCCGGTGTGTGTGGTTTTCCTGTGTGTTTGTGGGGAGGAAGTTTAGTTCTAGTTGGGGAAGTGGAAGCAGCAGCAGTAGCCGCCACTCCAGAGTGCTAGCAGAGGGAGGCAATTCCAGCCCTTTCCCTCCATGAAGGACTTAGGCACCTCCTGTCTGCCCGCTCATCAGTCCGTCCTCGGGCTTCAATATTGCTGGTTCAGAGTTGGTAGATGTGAGGAGGAGCAGTAGGGTAAACTATCTGACATTACTCATCTCTTCCATTAAACTTCCCTGAGCAGTGGAGCATGGGGGGGGGGGAGCAAGCCTCTGTCACTGGCTGAGCAGCTTCTATGGGGTTGATGACATTCACTCTTCTACTAGAGGGACTCCACCCATCCAACTGCACAGTAAGGCAGATTAAAGTGCAGTTTGACCTGTGAAAAAGCCAGTTTCAAGGCTGTGTTTACTCCACATTTTTTGCTTCGTGTGCTCTTGACAGCCCAAAGCCAATTCCATGAAAATCTGCATTAAACATGAAAGCTCTTCACATTTGTTGCCATGTAGATCTGGCCCATGACTCTCCTCTTGTCAACATACCATTTGCCTGGATTATATATTCCATTCCCCAAGTGTACACCTGTTGAGCTAGGGCAGGGATGGGAAATCTCCCACCCATGGGCCAGATATGGCCCACTGGGGTTCCCCATCTGGCCTACCATCTTCTTCCCCAGGCCTCACCCCTTCTCCCCAAGCAGGGAAAATCTCTTATTGCTGATCAGAAATAAGAGACCTCCCCTGCTGCTCCACCCTTGTGCTGCATGTAGACTTCTAAAAAGTTCTTCCAAGCCATGCTATCAAAGGCTTAATTGCTGTAAGGGGGCATTGGGGAGTGCTGCTGTGGAGACAAGGGCTGATCTTCCCCTTCACAAAGCATGAGGGGGTGATTTTGAGGACCAGTTACAGCAGATTATAAACCAATCCATCTGTAAGCACCTTGAAAACAGTGCAGTGATTACTTGAAGCCAACATGGATTTGTCAAGAACAAATCCTGCCAGACAAATCTGATCCCATTTTTTGATCAAGTAACCTCCCTTGTGGACCGTGGGAATGCTGTAGTCATAATATACCTCAACTTCAGCAAAGCTTTCGATAGAGTGTCCCATGATATCCTGATGAGCAAACTAGCTCAAAGTGGGCTAGATGAAACAATGATCCGGTGGATCCACAGTTGGCTACAGAATCGGACTCAAAGAGTGCTTATCAATGGGACCTTCTCAAACTAGGGAGAGGTGACGAGTGGGGTACCGTAGGGCTCAGTCCTGGGCCCAGTGCTCTTCAACATTTTTATTAATGACTTGAAGGAGGAGGTGCAGGGAATGCTGATCAAATTTGCAGATGACACAAAATTGGGCGGGATAGCTAATACTTTGGAAGACAGAAACAAAATTAAAAATGATCTGGATAGACTGGAGCACTGGGCAGAAAACAACTTAATGACATTTAATAGGGATAAATGCCAAGTTCTGCACCTAGGAAAAAGAAACCAAATGCACAGTTACAAGATGGGGGATACGTGGCTTAACAACAGTACAAGCGAGAAGGATCTTGGAATTGTTGTGGATCACAAGCTGAATATGAGCCAACAATGGGATGTGGCTGCAAAAAAGGCAAATGCCATTTTGGGCTGCATTAATAGAAGCATACCTTCCAAATCCCGGGAAGTACTAGTTCCCCTCTACTCAGCACTGGTTAGGCCTGATCTGGAGTACTGTGTCCAGTTCCGGGCACCACATTTTAAGAAGGATGCAGACAAACTGGAGGGGGTTCAGAGGAGGGCAACAAAGATGCTCAGGGGACTGGAAACAAGGCCCTTTGAAGAGAGACTGAAAAAACTGGGCATGTTTTGTAGGGATGCACGATTATGTTCATGGGGGGGAGGCGTTCCGACCCTCCCCCCGGAATCCTCGATGGGGGGGAGGCGATGGCCAGCTGTGCTCTGTGGCGGCTCCATGGAGCAGCAGGCCAGGCCCAGCCCAGCCCAGCCCAGCCCAGAGCTGGATTTCCGGCCGCGGAGGGCTCTGGGTAAAAAAAAACACCCGCGTACGCAAATGGTGGCAGCTATGGCTGCCGCCATTTGCGTTCCTTATTTTTCGCCGTCTTAGTCTATGTAAGTATTTGTGAAAATAAAGGGGAATGCAAATAGTGTAGCGGGCGCTATTTGCGTCCCTTTTTGATTCGCCGTTTTACCCTACGTAAGTATTTACATAGATTAAGACGGCGAAAAATAAGGAATGCAAATGGCAGCAGCCGTAGCCGCCACCATTTGCGTACGCAGTTGTTGTTGTTTTTAACCCAGCCGTGATAGGCTACGTAAATCTTTACGTAGCCTATCACGTCCCTGTAAAAAAAAACAAAAAACCCTCCAGACTGCAAATCCGTGGCGGAATTCTCTGACATCCCTAATGTTTTGCCTTGAGAAGAGAAGACTGAGGGGAGATAGGATAGCGCTCTTCAAGTACTTGAAAGGTTGTCACAGAGAGGAAGGCCAGGATCTCTTCTTGATTATCCCAGAGTGCAGGACACGGAATAATGGGCTCAAGTTACAAGAAGCCAGATTCCGGCTGAACATCAGGAGAAACGTCCTGACTGTTAGAGCAATATGACAATGGAACCAATTACCTAGGGAGGTGGTGGGCTCTCCCGTAATGGAGGCGTTCAAGACGAGGCTGGACAGCCATCTGTCAGGGATGCTCTGACTTGGATTCCTGCACTGAGGAGGGGGTTGGACTCAATGGCCTTGTAGGCCCCTTCCAACCCTACTATTCTATGATTCTAATCAGGCCTTTTCAAAGCCTCTGTTGTTGCCAATGGTTGCTTTTAAAAACCTAACTGTTGTGGAAGTCCTGGGTTCAATTCTCAGGCAAACCCCTGCACCAGGGGAAAGAGGGATCACAGCTTTAGAAAATTTTAGGGGAGGCACCATAGCTCCGTGCTTGTGCACATGCTTTACATACCAAAGGTCCCAGATTCAATCCCAGCTCTGACGTTAAAAGGATAATAGTAAGTGGTGGAGAAGATCTCTGCCTGAGCCCCTGGTGCACTGCTGCCCATCAGGGCAGACAATCCAAACTCACATAGCAGTGCAACTATGAGAGAAAACCATATGGAATAAAGTCTGAACTGTATGGGAAAAACAAACAATTGAGCACACGGGGAAAACAGGCACATTTCAAAATGTTAACCAAATTTTTGCTTCAGAAATCCATGGGTTGGGACTAGGAAAATAGGACTAGCAACAGAAATCTCTATGTGGGTGTTGCCCAACCATGTCTTTCAGTACATTAATAGATGAATCCACTAGCCCCATGGCCCAACTCATACGGCTCCTGAAGTAGGTGATTTTCTACAAACGTTTGTGTAAACTACTTAGGCTGCAATTCTAAATGAATTAAGAAGCCAGCCCTGTTGAACACAGTGGGAGTTACTTCTGAGTGAACGTACATTTGATTGCACCGTTCGTTTCTCTATCACTTTTCATTTTCCTCAGGGAGAGCACTATTTGGTTTTCTATGCCAAGCAATTTTAAAACAGTCCTACAGCTGAGTAGATGGCTATTGTTTGCTTCCCACATTGCAGAGCAGCAAAATTGTGGACATGTTCCCACTTATGTGGAAACTGATACCACCAGAAACCAGAGAGTATGATGAACAGAATACTGTCCATGGCATACTTGTGTGGGGGGTTCAGAAACCAACAAGAGGTGGGATCCTCCCTACAGCTGTAGGATTGCATCTCTATGGCTATATAGAAGAGGGAACATGATGACTGGATTACAGAGGTACAGACCCAGCAAATCTGGTTCACAATGGCATTCCTGTGCTGTCTAGGCTCCCATTGCTGCCATTGGTGATTTTTCACAACTGTAGTCAACTGGTAAAAAATAACAATGTAATGAAGTAAGATAAGAAACGCTGGCTTGGATCCAGACTTGGTCCTTCTTCGAGTTGACCCACTGAAGTCAATGCCATTGGTTTCAGTGGATTAGCTCTAAATAGGACTAAGTCTGGATCCAAGTCACTGGATTTGTATTAAAAGAGTTCAGAAGGAGAAAGCTTTGCACAGTTAATTGAAGGTTAAGAAAGCCTATTCTGTTATCCCAATATTCTGCCTCTGGACATTCGGAAGGTTATGAAAGTTCGTACAGAAAAGCAGGATCACTTTCACAGCTTCTGACTTTGACATTTTGGGTTTGTTGTGCGGAAACATGAATTGATTTTTTTTTAATCTAATAAAACACAGGCAAGAATTTCTCCCTAAATGAATACCAGTTAATGGAACACACCTATTAAAAGAGTCATTTCTCACAAAATATAAAATCCAATAAACCTTTATTGCCCACTGTTCAGAGATCACCAGAAAACTTATGAAGCATGCACAAAGGGCTTCAATAATTTGTTCCCTTGCTTCCTACAAAATGCAGCACAAGTAATTTATTTCCTTTTCTCCATGGGCAAAACAGAGTGGTGGGCTTTAATGCATTTACATTGACCTAAACAGTCTTACCATTACAAGTTGCATCTGTGTTTGATGTTCTTTTCCTCTTTGGGATCAAACCTTCCCATCTATTCTTTGGTCCCAACAGAAATGTTTGAGTGAGAAGCAAAACATTAAATAAAAACAGCCATTCCTTCCTGATGGTTATCCTGTTTGCTCAGCATTTTTTTTTTTAAGGCATTAATTAAAAAGTTGATTCTTACTTATGCTGGTCCACAGGATATCTAAAATAAAATATAAAATATTGATGATTACTCTGTGTACACTATATCAAAGAAGTCTTGGGTGGAATGCTACCATGTTTGATCATGCAAATGAAAAGATGCTGCAAGGGAGTTGTTAAATGGTAATTTTTTTGCTCTGCCAGTGCCACCATGAGATTTATAGCAGCATTTTGTAATGAGACAGGGCCCAGAGAACGAGGTGGGAGTTTTGTTGTAAATAAAAAAGGGAGTTTTTATTCCTCTGTCCTGAGCAGTAACATTCCTCTGAATGCTAATGAATGTTTGATGTCTCAGGGTGCAGCTCTACCCCAGAGTAAGAATCGGGAAGTTTTAATATAACTTGGCTTACCCACTTGCCCACATGCTCTGCAGCCTAGTGTAGCTTAGTGGTAGGGCAAATTCTTTGGGTAGTCTCCACTGTTAGTCCTACACAGAGTAGACCCACTGAAATGAATGGAGCCTAAATTACAAGGCAGGGACCTGACAGAAGCAGATGAGATTAAGAAGAGGTGGAAGGAATACACAGAAGAACTATACCGGAAAGATCTTAATGTCCCTGATAGCCATGATAGTGTGGTCACTGAACTTGAGCCGGACATCCTAGAGAGTGAAGTCAAGTGGGCCTTAGGAAGCATTACTAACAACAAAGCTAGCTGAGATGACAGTATTCCAGCTGAGCTATTTAAGATCCTAAAAGATGATGCTGTTAAAGTGCTGCACTGAATATGCCAACAAATTTGGAACACTCAGCAATGGCCACAAGACTGGAAAAGGTCAGTTTACATTCCAGTTCCAAAGACGGGCAATGCCAAAGAGTGTTCAAACTACCGTACAATTGCGCTCATTTCACGTGCCAGCAAGGTTATGCTCAAAATCCTACAAGCTAGGCTTCAGCAGTATGTGAACTGAGAACTACCGGAAGTACAAGCTGGGTTCCGAAGAGGCAGAGGAACTAGAGATCAAATCGCCAACATTCGCTGGATCATGGAGAAAGCAAGAGAATTCCAGAAAAACGTCTATTTCTGCTTCATTGACTACACTAAAGCCTTTGATTGTGTGGATCACACCAAACTGTGGCAAATGCTTAAAGAGATGGGAGTACCAGACCACCTTACCTGTCTCCTGAGAAACCTGTATGGGGGTCAAGAAGCAACAGTAAGAACTGGACATGGAACAACCGATTGGTTCAAAATTGGGAAAGGAGTACGACAAGGCTGTATATTGTCGCCCTGCTTATTTAATTTATATGCAGAGTACATCATGAGAAATGCCAGGCTGGATGAATCACAGGTCGGAATTAAGATTGCCGGGAGAATTATCAACAACCTCAGATACACAGACGATACCACCCTAACGCCAGAAAGCGAAGAGGATCTCAAGAGCCTCTTGCTGAGGGTGAAAGTGGAGAGTGCAAAAGCTGGTTTGAAACTCAACATTAAAAAAACTCAGATCATGGCATCTGGCCCCATCACTTCCTGGCATATAGAAGGGGAAGAAATGGAAGCAGTGACAGATTTTATTTTCTTGGGCTCCAAGATCACCGCAGACGGTGACTGTAACCATGAAATTAAAAGACGCTTGCTCCTTGGGAGAAAAGCTATGGCAAACCTAGACAGCATAGTAAGAAGCAAAGACATCACCTTGCCGACAATGGTCCGTATAATCAAAGCTATGGTTTTCCCAGTAGCAACGTATGGCTGTGAGAGCTGGACTATAAGGAAGGCTGAGCGCCAAAGAATCAATGCTTTCAAACTGTGGTGCTGGAGAAGACTCTTACAAGTCCCCTGGACTGCAAGGAGGTCAGATCAGTCCATCCTAAAGGAAATCAACCCTGAGTGCTCATTGGAAGGACAGATACTGAAGCTGAATCTCAATATTTTGGCCACCTAATGCGAAGAGGAAACTCCCTGGAAAAGACCCTGATGCTGGGAAAGATTGAAGGCAAAAGGAGAAGGGGACGGCAGAGGATGAGATGGCTAGATAGCATCACTGATGCAATGAATATGGACTTGAGCACACTCTGGGAGAGAGCGCAGGACAGGAAGGCCTGGCGTGCAATGGTCCATGGGGTCACGAAGAGTCAGACACGACTGAACGACTGAACAACAACAAACTTTAGTCCCATTCATTTTAATGTGTCTGCTCTGTGTAGGATTAACACTGGATACTACTCTTTTCATACAGAAGTTCCCACGTTTTATCCATGGCATCTCCTGCGATCCTTAGACAGATTTGCTGCATTCTGAGGCATTTGTTTATAGGGCTGAAAATGTATGTCAAAAAGCGTTCTACTCCACTTTCAATGTCTGTGGGCTCCTTCACACCGGGCTTTTATCCTGTGATTGAGATTGCTCCTTCACGGAAGTTTGCAGGCTCTTTACATGATGCTGTGACCCTCCTTCACTAAATGCCCTTTGTTCCATTTTTAAAGAGATCTCAGATAATGTGCTATCAAATTACCCCATTGTGTTCCACTTTAGTTTCCTCCGTCAAAAAAGTTAAAGCGGCAAGAAGAAGTGCGAGATCAATGACAGATAATGGAAGACTTAGATAAGTGGGGAGGAGGGGGAAAGTGGAAGGGAAAAAGGAAGCACATGTAAAGGGAGTCAGTTGTGATTAGGGATGTCAGAGAATTCCGCCACGGATCTCGGGGAGGCCGAATGCCAGCGCATTCGGCCCCCCGAAATCAGTGGCGGAATGGTCTGCCCCCCTGCCCCCCCCGGGACGGGACTTACCTTGGGCGGATCTTCCTGGTGGCGGCGGCTCCGGCGGCGGTGCTGTGGCGGCGGCTGCGGCAGCCGGTCTTCTGACCGGCCGCCGCCGCCGCCATTTCCAGTCAAAAAAACAAACAAACAAAAAAAGTGATAGGCTACGTAAATGTTTACGTAGCCTATCACAGCTGATTTAAAAGAAAAGAAACGCGCGTACGCAAATGGCGGCGCCCATGGGCGCCGCCATTTGCGTTCCTTATTTTGCCACATCTTAATCTACGTAAACATTTACGTAGACTAAGACGGTGAAAATAAAGGGAACGCAAATAGTGTAGCGTCTACGCTATTTGCGTTCCCCTTATTTTCACCGTCTTAGTCTACGTAAATGTTTACGTAGATTAAGATGTGGCAAAATAAGGAACGCAAATGGTGGCGCCCATGGGCGCCACCATTTGCGTACACGCGTTTTTTCTCTTTTATTTTAAATCAGCCATGATAGGCTACGTAAATGTTTACGTAGCCTATCACAGCTGATTTAAAAGAAAAGAAAAAAACACGCGTACGCAAATCACGGCTGACTGATTTTTACGTAGCCTATCACAGCTGACTGCAGGGACGCAAACGGCGGCGGCTACGGCCACCGCCATTTGCGTCCCTGCTAGCCAGTGGCCGGATGTCCAGCCGCTGGAGGAGCCGGCCGGCGGCTCCGCAGAATCCCTGCGGAGCGGAGCCGGCTGGCCAGAATTTTGGTGGGGAGGGTGGATCGCCTCCCCCCCACCACAAATGCCACCCTTCGAAAAGGTAAGTGACTTTCGTACATCCCTAGTTGTGATCCTGCATTTAAAACGGATGCAGAATGCCGCGTCTTAAATGCAGGATTTTAGGCTGGTGTAGAAATGCCCTGTCTGTCTTCACCCTTAGCGACAGCCCACCAACATGAATGTGGAAGCCATTTCATTACTTTCATATCTTTCTCTTCCATGTTTTGTAAATGTATTACTAAAGTCATTTATTGTGTGTGTTCTACTCACCATCATAACTGAGAAAGTATTTTCAGTTAGGTGACGGATTTAAGTGTGCATACATTTATCAGTAACAAAAATACCTGGGATATAAAGGACATATCTTTAAATATGGAATTATTCCACACATTCAAGCACACACAACATACACACAATAGCTATTTTCATAGTCATGCTTTGAAAATATTCTCAGGGGAGAACTAAGCTTGACACAATAGCTGTGGATGCCATAGAAAACAATTCATCATGCTCCCTGTTTCCCCAGACCCACAAATGGCAACCAGTCAAGTACAGTGGAACTGGGGGAAACTCAAACCATGATAATGTCACATCAAGTGTCTTTACTTACTCAGTGATAAAGTGGAGATTAGGGATGTTAGAGAATTCCGCCACGGATCCCAGGAGGCCTGAATTCCAGTGAATTCGGCCCCCTGGAATCCGTGGTGGAATGGAGCCCCCTGCCCCTCCGCCCCGCGAAAGCCCCGCGAAACGGAGCCTACCTGGCTGTGGCTCTGGCTGTGGCTTTGGCGGCAGCGGCTCCGGCTGCTGCTGGGCTGCTGTGGACGCAAATGGCGTCCTGAGTAGGGGACGCCATTTGCATCCCTATGGTAGCCTGTGATAGGCTACGTAAATATTTATGTAGCCTATCATGGATAAAACAGGAACGCAAATGGCGTCCCCTACTCAGGACACCATATGCATCCGCACCAGCCCGGCAGTGGCTGGAGGCTCCGCTGTGGGTTGGCCTGGCCAGTGGCTCCGCGGCCTAGCCGCAGAGCGGAGCCGGCCGGGCAGGATTCTGGGGGGGAGGAACAGATCGCCTCCCCCCATTGAGGATTCCGGGGGGAGGAACGGATCGCCTCCCCCCACCTGCGGAACCTGGCAGAGCCAGGTAAGCGGGGTTTCGTACACCCTAGGAGATGGGAGAAAGTGATGTGGCATTGTAATTTTTAGCAGCTACATGCTGCCATTTTCAAATTGAACCAAGGAAAGTATACCCATTACTAGTCTACCCTTGTTTTCCTCACTAATGCAGTCCTTTCTGTATCCCTCAGCAAAGTTGGGGAATGCTGAAGCTCAATAAAAGCCTATTTCAGGGCACAACCTAATTCATGTTTAGACATTTTAAAAAATCCTACAACTCCCAGCATGTTGTGTGTGTCTAAACATGCATAGGATCGAGCCCTTATTTATTTCCACTTGTTATTTTTTTAAAAACTTTCCTTCTTGCATATTTAAGGTACAATAACACCAAATTAAAAAAAAACCTAAATGCAGCATGAATGAAATATCACTTTCTAATAGGAAAGCAGCTAAGCTCCCTCAGGCTCAAACTACACATGAAATTAATCACATGTAGTTTTCTCCCCTCACACTTTCTTCTTTAAAACTAAAGCAACTGCATAGCCACCATAATTGTTCCCTACTATCATTCCACTTCCAAGTTGGATCTTAAATAAAAGGGGTGGGGGAGGCAGGGTGAAAACTGCACATGATTCATGTAATGTGTGGTTTGAATTTTGGACTCCCCGAAAAAACTCACAAGAGAACCAAGTGTTAGCAAGACAGAGGAAAGAATACAAAGATGTAGCTAGGTGGGCTTCTCTGGGCAGTGACTTCCATGGGGCTGGCACTGTTGCTGTAAAGGCCCTGCTTTAAGTTTTCACCATGTAAATTCTGCAAGACAGATGGATTTACCTCAGAACTCAAACCTGGAGTAATGTTTCATTCTTCCTAATGCAAGGTTGTTGTTGTTGTTGTTCAGTCGTTCAGTCGTGTCTGACTCTTCGTGACCCCATGGACCATAGCACGCCAGGCCTTCCTGTCCTGCGCTCTCTCCCGGAGCGTGCTCAAGTTCATATTCATTGCATCTGTGATGCTATCTAGCCATCTCATCCTCTGCCGTCCCCTTCTCCTTTTGCCTTCAGTCTTTCCCAGCATCAGGGTCTTTTCCAGGGAGTTTTCTCTTCGCATTAGGTGGGCAAAATATTGGAACTTCAGCTTCATTATCTGTCCTTCCAATGAGCACTCAGGGTTGATTTCCTTTAGGATGGACTGATTTGACCTCCTTGCAGTCCAGGGCACTCGTAAGAGTCTTCTCCAGCACCACAGTTCGAAAGCATCAATTCTTCGGCGCTCAGCCTTCCTTACAGTCCAGCTCTCACAGCCATACATTACTACTGGGAAAACCATAGCTTTGATTAGACGGACCTTTGTCGGCAAGGTGATGTCTCTGCTTCTTACTATGCTGTCTAGGTTGGCCATAGCTTTCCTCCCAAGGAGCAAGCGTCTTTTAATTTCATGGCTACAGTCACCGTCTGCGGTGATCTTGGAGCCCAAGAAAGTAAAATCTGTCACTGCTTCCATTTCTTCCCCTTCTATATGCCAGGAAGTGATGGGGCCAGATGCCATGATCTTCGTTTTTTAATGTTGAGTTTCAAACCAGCTTTTGCACTCTCCTCTTTCACCCTCAACAAGAGGCTCTTGAGATCCTCTTCGCTTTCTGCCATTAGGGTGGTATCGTCTGCATATCGGAGGTTGTTGATAATTCTCCCAGCAATCTTAATTCCGACCTCTGATTCATCCAACCCGGCATTTCTCATGATGTACTCTGCATATAAGTTAAATAAGCAGGGTGACAATATGCAGCCTTGTCGTACTCCTTTCCCAATTTTGAACCAATCAGTTATTCCATCTCTGGTTCTTACTGTTGCTTCTTGACCCTCATACAGGTTTCTCAGGAGACAGGTAAGGTGGTCTGGTACTCCCCTCACTTTAAGAATTTGCCACAGTTTGTTGTGATCCACACAATCAAAGGCTTTAGCGTAGTCAATTAAGCAGAAATAGATGTTTTTCTGGAATTCTCTTGCTTTCTCCATGATGCAGCGAATGTTGGCGATTTGATCTCTAGTTCCTCTGCCTCTTCTAAACCCAGCTTGTACTTCCGGTAGTTCTCGGTTCGCATACTGCTGAAGCCTAGCTTGTAGGATTTTGAGCATCACCTTGCTGGCATGTGAAATGAGCACAATTGTGCGGTAGTTTGAACACTCTTTGGCGTTGCCCTTCTTTGGAATTGGAATGTAAACTGACCTTTTCCAGTCTTGTGGCCACTGTTGAGTGTTCCAGATTTGTTGGCATATTGAATGCAGCACTTTAACAGCATCATCTTTTAGGATTTTAAATAGCTCGGCTGGAATACTGTCATCTCCGCTAGCTTTGTTGTTACTAATGCTTCCTAAGGCCCACTTGACTTCACTCTCGAGGATGTCCGGCTCAAGTTCAGTGACCGCACTATCATGGCTATCAGGGACATTCAGATCTTTCCTGTATAGTTCTTCTGTGTATTCTTGCCACCTCTTCTTAATCTCATCTGCTTCTGTTAGGTCCCTGCCTTCTTTGTCCTTTATCATGCCCGTCTTTGCACAAAACGTTCCCTTGAGATCTCCAATTTTCTTGAAGAGATCTCTAGTCTTTCCCATTCTGTTGTTTTCCTCGATTTCTTTGCATTGTTCATTTAAGAAGGCCTTCTTGTCTCTCCTTGCTATTCTCTGGAACTCTGCATTCAGTTGGGTATATCTTCCCCTTTCTCCCTTGCTTTTCGCTTCCCTTCTTTCGTGAGCTACTTGTAAAGCCTCATCAGACAGCCACTTTGCTTTCTTGCATTTCTTTTTCTTTGGGATGGATTTCGTTGCCGCCTCCTGAACAATGTTACGGACCTCCGTCCATAGTTCCTCAGGCACTCTGTCTATCAGGTCTAATCCCTGAAATCTATTCCTCACCTCCACTGTATATTCATCAGGGATATGATTTAGGTCATACCTGAACAGTTTAGTGGTTTTCCCGACATTCTTCAATTTAAGCCGAAATTTTGCAAGAAGCAGCTCATGATCTGAGCCACAGTCAGCTCCAGGTCTTGTTTTTACTGACTGTATGGAGCTTCTCCATCTTTGGCTGCAAAGGACATAATCAATCTGATTTCGATATTGACCATCTGGTGACGTCCATGTGTAGAGTCGCCTCTTGTGCTGTTGGAAAAGAGTGTTTGCTATGATCAGCATGTTCTCTTGGCAAAACTCTATTAGCTTTTGTCCTGCTTCATTTTGTACACCAAGGCCATGCCTGCCTGTTATCCCGGTGATTTCTTGACTTCCTACTTTAGCATTCCAATCCCCTATGATGAAGAGGACATCTTTTTTTGGTGTTAGTTCTAGAAGGTGTTGTAGGTCTTCATAGAACCGATCAACCTCAGCTTCTTCGGCCTCAGTGGTTGGGGCATAGACTTGAATTACTGTGATGTTGAATGGTTTGCCTTGGATTCGTACTGAGATCATTCTATCATTTTTCAGATTGTACCCCAGTACTGCTTTTCCCACCCTTTTGTTGACTATGAGTGCTACTCCATTTCTTCTAAGGGATTCTTGCCCACAATAGTAGATATGATGGTCACCTGAATTAAATTCGCCCATGCCTGTCCATTTTAGTTCGCTGATTCCCAAGATGTCGATGTTCAATCTTGCCATCTCATGTTTGACCACCTCCAGCTTACCTTGATTCATTGATCTGACATTCCAGGTTCCTAAACAATATTGTTCTTTACAGCATCGGATTTTCTTTTCACCACCAGACACATCCACAGCTGAGTGTCCTTTCGGGTTTGGCCCAGCCGCTTCACTCTTTCTGGCGCTACTTGGAAATACCCTCTGCTCTTCCCCAGTAGCATATTGGACACCTTCCGACCTGAGGGGCTCATCTTCCGGCGTCATCTCTTTTAGCCTTGTGATACGTTCCATGGGGTTTCCTTGGCAAGAATACTGGAGTGGGTTGCCATTTCCTTCTCCAGTGGACCACATTTTGTCAGAACTCTCTGCCATGACCTGTCCGTCTTGGGTGGCCCTGCACGGCATAGCTTATGGCTTCACTGAGTTACGCAAGCCCCTTCGCCACAACAAGGCAGTGATCCATGAAGGGGAATGCAAGGTACTACCTGCAAAAAACTTTTTGGCATACTCCTTAATATGCTGGGTAAGATGATTTGAGTAATAAACCTGATCTGAGTTTTCTTCAGGAAAAAAAAAACTAAAGGGAAAGCATGGAAACAGAAGACTTTCCTTGAGGAACTGAGACCAGGTGACTTCCTCATCTGTGAAATGGAAGTAACAGTGACCAATAACTTAAGAGACATGCGTGGTTAAGACAGTTCTGCCATGGATTCACAGACTGACTTTGGGCAAGTCACTTCTCTTTTGAGTCTAGTGCCAGTAACCCATCTGTAAAATGACAGTAACCAAGAAGGGTAAATATCATTGCACAAAAGACCCTGCTTATCTTTTGTGATGCCCCCTAGTTACTGATTCAGAAGATTGAATGAGGGGGGCATGATTTGGCTAAAACAGAGGAGCCAGGGTAAAGCTTATGATTTCCTCTACCTTTATCCCCATAATTTGGGCACGATAACAAGTTGGGGAGAACCAGGTGTGCACCATGTTGGAAAAGGGCTCATGCAGATTTTCAGCTGCACGCATCAAAATGTCTTAGGCTGTTCCTGTTTCACCCTGAATAAGTGGGTGGGATGACCATCTTCATAACATCATTCTGAAGGGACAAAGAATGAGTTTCCTTTAGCAAAAATATTCTATATACCTGAGGAAAGAAAAAAAGGTTGCAAAACTTTAATGCAAAATGTGATAAAACAACTGTTCAGCTAATTGTTCCCCTGTACACCCTGCAGAGTTATGTTCCATTCTGATGTTTACCTAGGTTTTTTTCCTCAACTTTGTCCAAGTCTGCAATTAACACCTATAATGAACACGATAACACGCTGTTGAGAAACCCCTGGTGTTAATTAAAAACATTAAAGACAGGAGAGAAGTAAAGCTAGAAACAGGGTGGCTGATGAGTGTGTGTGTGTGCGCGTCTGCGCGCGCGTGCGTGCGTGCGCGTGCATGTGTGTTAACATATATCAGTTTTGGCAGGTTATAAGTCCCCACCCCCCACCCTGAACCAACCATCCTTCCTCTCTTAGGTTTTCTTTCCCACTTGATGAGGATATGGTGATGATCTTGGTGAAATTCAGTTCTGGGATTCCACCCAAGGGATTTTGAGGAAAATAATATGAGTTCTGATATGACTAGCACACTTTTCCCAGGTGGCTCTGCCCATCCCCAGGTTGACACCAGATTCTACTTCAAGCAAATTTGGAGGTTTCTCCACAGGCAAATCACCTGAGCAATGTGGACAATATGCCAGTTTCCTGTGTATATTGAAGGAATCATAGAATCATAGAATAGTAGGATTGGAAGGGGCCTATAAGACCATCGAGTCCAACCCCCTGCTCAATGCAGGAATCCAAGCCAGAGCATCCCTGACAGATGGCTGTCCAGCCTCGTCTTGAACGACTCCAGTGTGGGAGAGCCCATCACCTCCCTAGGGAATTGGTTCCATTGTCATATGGAACTCTAACTGTCAGGAAGTTTTTCCTGATGTTCAGCCGGAATCTGGCTTCCTGTAATTTGAGCCCATTATTCCGTGTCCTGCACTCTGGGATGATCGAGAAGAGATCCTGGCTTTCCTCTCTGTGACAGCCTTTCAAGTACTTGAAGAGCACTATCATATCTCCCCTCAGTCTTCTCTTCTCAAGGCTAAACAGTCTCTCTTCATAGAGCTTTCCAGTCCCCTTATCATCTTCGCTGCCCTCCTCTGAACCCTCTCCAGCTCATCCTTCTTAAAGTGTGGTGTCCAGAACTGGACACAATACTCCAGATGAGGCCTAACCAGTGCTGAGTAGAGGGGAACTAGTACTTCCTGGGATTTGGAAGCTATACTTCTATGAATGCAGCCCCAAACAGCATTTGCCTTATTTGTGGCCACATCACATTGTTGGCTCATATTCAGCTTGTGATCCACAACAATTCCAAGGTCCTTCTTGCTTGTAGTATTTTTGAACCAAGTATTCCCTATCTTGTAACTGCACATTTGGTTTCTTTTTCCTAGGTGCAGAACTTGGCATTTATCCCTATTAAATGTCCTTCTGTTGTTTTCTGCCCAGCACTCCAGCCTATCAAGATCACTTTGAATTTTGTCTCTGTCTTCCAAAGTATTAGCTATCCTGCCCAATTTTGTGTCATCTGCAAATCTGATCAGCGTTCTCTTCCATTCAGGAAGCAACTGAATGAAGAGAATTTGAAGATTCAATGGGCAGTATCTGTAATGCACTGCAGCTGAGCCCTGGCCAGGGCTCAGGAAGCTCTGGTTATATATACCATCAGTGTTAGCCTAGCCAGTGCTGGAACAACATTGTTCTACCAACTGCAGTGCTGTGTGTTTTGGTTTACTGACCTTGCCTAGTGATTGAACCTCTGTGCTACTGACCCTTGGACTCCTGCTTGACTCTGCTTCTGGCCTGTGCATTGTGTCTAACTGCTTAACTGTGTTTTGACCTTTGCCTGCTTTCTTGCCTTGCCTTTTGGATTGCCCCCTTAATTTGCCCTAACACTGAGTCTGATTCAGCTAGGGATGGTGGAGAATTCCTCCACGGACCCCAGTGAAGCCAGATTCAAAAGAATCCGGCCTCCGGAGTCCGTGGAGGAAAGGAGTACTTACCTCCACCTCCCTGAGGAATCCTCCCCAGCCGGATCCTCCTCACCACCGGCTCCGGAGCGCCAGCGGTATGGCCGCCATTGCTGTATTGCTGGCTGAGGCTGACTGACTCAGGACGCAAATGGCATCCACTACGTCATTTGCGGCTGTAAAGCTCTTAGTTTAAGCTAAATGCAGCCATTTATGGAATCGCCGCAGAGCAGAGCCAGCCGACAAGGCTTCTGGGGGGAGGGATGGATTGCCTCCCCCCAAGGGCAGATCCCCCGGAGGAGCAGCAGGTAGGGAATCCGCCCATCCTTAGATTCAGCTATAGCAAGACAGCATCCAATGCTGAGCACATGCTAGCAGGACTCACCGTGAGTGCAACAGGAAGCTAGCATTTTTTAAGGCAACCAAAAAGAGCAGAAACACTCATTTCCAGAATGGGGCAGGTTAGCGGACTTCACAGAAGTAGTTCCGCTGACCTGCCTGATTCTGGAAGCAAGTGTTTCTAGAGTTGCTTTCAGAAGCACTGGTTTTTGTTGTGCTAGTAGTGGGTCCTGTGGGCACAACAGAACCAGCAGAGGCACAGTGGCAATATTTGATAGTGCCCATTATGACTAGCAAAATGTGTCAAGAGGGTTTTGCACATCCCTAACAGATTGTACAATGAAGTTGTGCAACCATTTCTACGGGACTCAAAGCTACAATCCTGTACACATTTATCTAGGTATAAGTCCCATTGAACCCAGTGGAGCTTATTTCTTAGTAAATTGCATAGGATTGCACTGTAAGTTGGAAAACTGAAAGGGAACGCATTTCTATGGGTACATATTCTATACCAAAGAAGCAATATATTATCACCCTTGTAAAAATTCTGATGGTAATACCAAGATTCAAAAACAAAATCATGAGGAAGGCTGCAAAGTAACCACCCAGAGAGCTTCGGCTATGGGGCGGTATCGAAATGTAAATAATAATAATAATAATAATAATTTAATAAAAGTAGAAAATATAAATGTAATGGGTAGCTCCAATTGTCTCAATAAATGGAAAGTTTGATCATGAGAAAAAAAGTCAGATTTTCTAGATGTTCATAAATGATTGTGTCTTAGACAACATGGAAACAGCCTGAACCCATTTCGCAGTACATCGGGGGAAGAGTTAGGAAATTTTAATGCAAACCATCCCAGCCAAATCAAATACAGTGAGTGGGGTGGGGATGACACACAGAGCCATCAGCCAAGAAGAAGGGTAGAAAGGAACCAAACAACTAGGCCCACCCATGTGATTTCTACAGACAACGTTACTGGAGCAGCATGGGGAAGAAGCCATGGGGAAGCAGCTCCTATAGCAATGAGGGGTATTTTTGCATTGGCCCTCAGTCTAATTTCAAAAGGATGTGCAAGGTGGCATTAATTTTAATCCTTTACACTCCAGCTATTTCTTAGGCCTTTTTATTGAGTCCTCAGACTAGTATTCACCGTGGCACAGCAGAAAGCAAATTGTCCAGTCAATTTACATATGTACTGGCATGGTGGAAGGGCAGAGCCAGATGGAAGAGAACAGATGTTTTCCAGGGGCAAGGGAAGAAGTTTGAGGTGAGTTTGCAAGGACAGAGAAAATCTATTGGCAGTGTTTCCCACCTGGAGCTTTTGAAGCTGTCTATATAGGGTTTATTGTTGTTCTTGTTGTTCAGGGAGCCACCTCAACAAATTTCTGTGTCTTCCCTAAATTTCTTTATGCAGCCATTCTACTGGGAATCAGAGCTGCGGTATGTGACAAAGGAGCAATAAAGTGCTTTGCTAAGCTTTATACATACTCATAAATAATGGAAAGGGAGGCAGAGAAATACATACTGCAGAAGAACAGAGCTGTACTGAATATATTAATTTGAATGGGCAAATGGGAAAATACAGACAGCTACAAACTGTAGTCTGCTAAATGGTTGGGATTTTTGCTAAAATATTCCTAACCGACCTAAGGCCACTTTATTTAGAGGCTAGATCAGGGGTAGGCAACCCGGTGTCCTCCAGTTGTTTTAGACTCCCAGAATCCTTGACCATTGGCCATGATGGCCAAGGCTGATGGGACCTGTAATGCAAAATATCTGGAGGGCACCAGATTGCCTATGAATGGGTTAGCTTATGCTGTGTTCACACTAGGGCTGTGCACCACTTCAGTCTAGCCTGAGTTCCGAGCCAAAGCAGTGCACTTTGGGCTGCTTCTGAGGTGAGGCAGAGGAGGCACAAAGTGGCACGAAGTGGGTCGGGTCCCTCCAAAGTACTTCAGCGGTGCTTCAAAGTGATCCAGAAGCCCAGCCACACCGCCGCTGCTGCCCAGCCCCCAGCTCCTTACCTGGGCCCTTGGGACACGCGCTGGCAGTCATCTTCTTGTTCCAGGAAGTCACCATTTTTTAAATGGCAATTCTCTGGAACAGGGAGACAGCTGCCGGCATGTGTCCTGGGGGTGAAGGAGCTGGTAACACTGGCAGCAGCAGTGACTCCTCCCTGGGACAGGAAGTCAGCTGCTGGCACCTCCTGGGGGCCAGGTAAGAAGCTGGGGGCTCACACGGCACAGCGGGGGCGGGAGAGTGGGATTTGGCCATCCAAATCCCGCTTCGGCTTCGGAGGCCGAAGCAGGTTGGGGGCCCTCCAAATCAGCCCGAAGTGAATTGGGTCTGCCTTGGAAGCCCTGAAGCAGCCTCCAAGGCAGATTGGGGGGTCCCTGCATAGCCCTAGTCCACACACTGTAGGCTTTGCATGTAATATACAGTGTCCTTTACTAAGTGGAGAAAGTGGCCATTTTGAATTGCCCCCCCCCCAAAAGGAAATGTGTCATCAAAAAAGAAGACAAGGGAGGACAGTGATTTGTATATTTCCATATGATAATTTATATGTATAGATGCACATTTATAAAAATTATTGTAATTTAAATAGAAATACAGTACATCTCACTATAGAGTGGAAGAGTTTGACCAAGTGACCTGTGTGTCCACCTGTTCAGTCTGCTGTCCAGGTACTAGCTGTTGATGGGCAACAGTTCTTATGGTTCATTATCTTTAAAGTGGAATGGGACCAGGCAGCTCTTCAAGGACACCTTCAAATAGAGGATTGTCCTCGGGCAGCCCTTCAAATAGAAGACCGTTCTCTGTAAAAGAGGATGCCTGGCCACCCAGGGACCAACATTGTGCTCTATGGTATTCCTTAATATCAATACTCCAAAGTCTGCCATTAGACACATTCTCCTGTCTTCATGTTTCTTACTCCATCTCATGGTCAATACCTTATCCTGTGAGAGGTGATAGAAAACGTAGGGTGAAAGACATACAAGTCATACGGCATGGTTTAAGAGCACATGTTGCAGCAACCTTGCTGAAGCTAAGCACGTCTGGATCTGGTCAGTGCTGGATGGGAGATTGCCTAATCCTAATGCTTCCTTGAGCTCCGCAGAAGAAAGTGAAATATAAATGAGAACATCAGTTTTCCCCAGCTTGCCTCAAATTAACTCAGCAATGATCTGAGTACCTTCCAATTAGAAAGAGCTCAGATCATTTCCCAAGGCAACCCCAAGCTTGGAAAGTGATCCCCTCCTCCCTCAGCCCCTCCTGTTACCAAAACACACTCTCCCTGGTCAGCCACTCCCACTCCCCTATGCTAACAGAAGTGGCTGAATAAATGAGACTGAATTCAGAAAGTGAAGGGCTTGGCACACTTTACTGAGTCATACTCAGATAGTGCCCTGCCCTGGCTAAGAAGCCAGAAGTATAAACAGCAGAGCAAATCAGGCCAGGCTTCTAACAGAATGAAACCACTACACAACTGAACACACTGAACATGCTAATCTTTTTATACACAAGAAAACCAGGCTAAAATGTATTTGGTTCTACTTTGCTGCTAGGCAACATTCCCCCACTTTGTAATCCCTATTTGTACCCAAGGCTGTCTGATGCATCCAGAACTTTCCATTAGCTCTACACCCTAAGCGACCGTTGTATTGTACCTACTAACTGCTTTAAAATTCTAAGGACAAATTCACCCTTAGCTTGCGCCTTTTTCTCTTTTGGGAATGCGATCCTCTGCCATCATTATTTCAACACCCCTCCCTTTCCTTTACTTATTAGTCTGGCAGTAACAACATATGGGGAGACTTAAGGAAGAAGGTCTATCTCTTCCTCCTGCCTTTCCATCATCTTGGTGTATGCAGTGGTCCTTGGCATGTACAGTCTTCCCAAGGGCTACTGCAGCATATACGCACGTGCACACACACACTATCTATCTGTCTGTCTATCTGTCTGTCTGTCTATCTATCTATGGCATGATCCAGCAGTAGTTAAGTGCCTTTAAGTCCCACTGATTTCAATGAGACATCAAAGTAGAACCAATACGCCTCAAAGTACTTGGATTGTCCCTATAATTTGTACTTTCTGAAGTCTTACATTCTTTGTGTGTGTTTGTCCATTTTTGGTGTTTTTTTATTTTTCTTCTTACTATTTTCCATTACAGATTTTTTTTAATGTTAGTCCAGTAAGTGTCATTTACTTTTTCTGTAATTGTTGAAGTCAGCATGGGTTCACATCAGACAGTATATAAAGGCAACGATATTCCATAACGATCAAGTTCATTACAAAAACGAATAATCAAACTAACAAAATCACAGAACAATTTCAATCAGTAGAATCATACGCAGTTCCTAACAATTCATTAGGCTAGAATAAACAACACTGTAATGAAAACACTAAATAGCATCACAATTCATTTATCCAAACTAGCATTAATCACCAACATAATTCTGCTGCAACAAACATACGAATAAATTAAAATGTCCATGTGGCAGGTACAATGAAGATGTTAAAAGGCACAGCTAAGATCTAAAAACAAAAACCAGAGCAAGCTGTGAGCAAGGCTGAACCTGCCCTGATCCTATGAGCTGCCTCCACTTTCCCCGTCCTCTGCCCCAAGGCTTCCCAGAAACCTACCTGGTCCTGCAGAAGAGGAAGAGAGAGGTGGCAGTGATGGCTTTGGATGCTCCTGACCCCTGGTGGTGTGTACTTTCTCACCAGAGTTAGAACTGGGGCTATGTGCCATTTCCACTGAGAAAGGAGCAGTGCACACATCGGGTTGGATCCAGTTAGTTGTGACTAATTTAAATCCCACCGATTTCAGTGAGTCGATGCTACGTATGTATGACTAAGTCTGGATCCAACAAAGTGTCACTTTCCTATGGGGGCTGCTGGGACTTTTAGTCCCAATCTAGTTCCTGGCAGGAAAAGTATACTGTGGTGGGACCACATGAAACTGCCGCCAAGGGGGTGGTTAGAGCAGCAGCAGAGCCTCAAGAGTTGTGCAGGTGTTTGCTTTGAATGCTCCAGATACACTCTGAACAGGCCCAGATCCTCAACCACTTTCAGAGTTTCAAGGCGAACTCAGGGATGCTTGTGCAGGACTGTTCCCCTCCATGCAACCACTCATGGAACAATATGTTCCTACCAGTGGAGGCTGGTGGCTCTGATTTTGGTGGGGCTATAAATACATTCTGGGTTTCAGTCAGAACCAGTCAAAACTCTAAAGGAGCTACCCAAGATGCTGAACCCTATCCCCCAAATGGGTTCCTCACCTTGGATAACTCCTTTAGAGTTCTGACTGGCTCTGACTGGAACCCAGAATGGATTCACAGCCCCACTGAAATGGGAGCCACCAGTCTCCACTGGTTCCTACTATCATTACGACAAGATGTTTGATGCAGTTGCAAGTTTTATTCTGCGTCCCCCCCCCCCACAATCCTTTATTTAAGACTAAGACTAAAGGCAACAGGAAATCTGGTAAGTTGCATTGTACTGGGGCTTACTTAGACATACATAGCAATAGGATTAACAGTGCAATTCTATCAGATTTATTTTCATGAACTAGACATGTGAACCAGATAACAGAGTTTTAATTGTCAAACATAAAATGAAAATGATAGGTCTCTGTACAATTGCAATAGCTGCAATCTTATATAGCTTGATTACCTTGGGGTAAGTTCCACAGAAAATACTTGGACTTACTTCTGAGTAGATATACATAGGAACAGACTACGGGCCAGTTTTTACATGGCACACTTAAAGCATATTTGTTACTCAAGTTCTCTATATCATATGTGATTGTATTATGGCTTACCAAGGTTTCCTATTGCATTTTTTTAGTCTGTTCTTCCCCCACTCTGTCTCCTTCATCCTCTCCCACAATCTTTAGCAGCACCTTGTTAAAATGCTGTCTTCAACCTCCAGAGTTACAGTGCTCCAAACTTTCAGAAGCCCTGATTGCACAAGGTTCCCAGTACATGGAACGCTGTGACTGCACTTAGCTGAACACAGTTACACTTAGAGCTGTGCACAAATGGCCTCTCAAAATTCTCCAGTCTATTTGTGGGCAGAGAAACTGGGGGGACAATGTCACCCAAATTCTCCTAGGGGAGGAGAAATTCTCCAACAATTTCTCACAGGTAGGGCTCTCTATTGGCAGGGGTTGTAGCACAGGTTATTTCCTTTTTTCCCTAAGGGTTTTTGGTTTCCTGCACTGCTTCTGTAGGTGGCAACAGCATCAACTGTGTTGAGGCTTCCATTTTTCTGAGGCAGAACTTTGAATTTCTTTTGGTGGTCTTTTTGAGCTTACCTAATCACTGCAAGTGGCCAAGGGTGCTGTGTGTGTTTTCCCTCTCTATTACACATCTTTCCATGGCTCTGCACCCTGCCAGGCCACCTGAAAAAGACCCATGGGAGGAATTGCCTCATGATGTCTTCCTCATGATGGCTTTAACTGAAGTGTGGGAAGCCAAGGGGGCTACAGGCTGCCAGAGAGATTACAGCACAATGACAGACAGGACACTCATGCACACTCCTCAGCCACCTCATAAGTAAGGTAAGCCCAAGAACCCCGAACCTGACCCATGAAAATTTCTCTGAAATTTCTCATCCTTTGGATTTCTTTTCAGCAGCAATTTCTTTTCTACCAAATTGAATGAGAATGGTGGAAAAAATGTGGGAGAAATTTTCGGCACAGCACTAGTTAACAGTCAACACAGGGAGGTCAGCTGTAGGGATGCTGAAGAAATTCGAGATGGACTAAAATGAGCTCAGATTTCTAAGAATCTGACTGGTGGAATCCGCTGCGGAGTGACCCCCTCAGGCAGCGCATAGTCCGTGAACTTTCGGATGATTTTTTTCACTTTCCCAAAATTTACCATTATAAATTCGTAGGAAAATACGTAAGTTTCTGCTGAGGAAATGTTGAATGGAATGGGGACAATATGCTAAATATTACGTACTAAGGTAAATTATGTAAATACGTAAATACTTATGTTACTACTTACGTAATTATTTGCATATTTTTCCGCATGACAAAAAAAAATTGTATCCGTCTGTGGGCAGACAATGGAACAAAAGGTACCTGACAATCTGCAAAACACAAATGGAGCAGATTGTACACTGTCCGTACATCCCTAGTCAGCTGTGGAGGGGACCGGGGCAGAGTGCGCATTCCCACCTCCTCTCCACAATTAGGATTTTAGAACACCTGAAGAGGGCTGATGTATCATTCTGTCCACTTGGTGTCCTAACTCGAATTGCTCACTCACTTCCTTTCCTGTATGTTTCCAATTTTGGCTGAGAGTTATGTAAGCGTGTGGCCATGTGTCCTAGTTTACACTGCACAGTCCTCTGCTTGAGGTCAACCTCTATTTGAGGAAGAGAAGGGCCTTGGAAGTTTCCCATCAATTTTGCACCAAGATAGCAGATTGAACAGGCACACAAGTCATCTAGTCAGAGTGAGAAATGGTGGAGAAATCCAAAAGAGATTCAAATTACTTCAGGTTTCAATGAATCCGACCCGCGGATTCTGCAGTGGACCGGCATCTTCTGAGTCAAGCGGGTTCCATGGACTTGTGGACCATTTTTTTACCTTCCAGAATTGCACACAAATGTTGTCCAAAAAAAGTACAAAAGTTACTGAAAAATCTGTTGCTATATATGCCATTTAGAAACACACAAAGATACACGCCGCTTTATACATAGCCGAATATGTATAAACCCCAGAGAGCTTCGGCTATTGGGCGGCATAGAAAATAAATAAGTAAGTAAGTAAGTAAATAAATAAAATACATCTCTAATCTTTCTTCAGCCTCTTCTGGGTAACACTCTGTTTTTGCACAACTCTGTTCATTGGTTCTTTGCTGAGCTAAGAAAAATTTGCAAAACATTATGTACCAGTGAAAGTTCCGTAAATTGGAAAAGTCCGCAAAAAAGTCCACCTCAAAGGGGGGAAAAATCCAAGTCCATCAATGAGCAGACAGCAGAATGAAAAACACCTGACAATCCACGAAACACAGATGGAATGGACTGAACAAAACCTGTACATTCCTAGTCATAGTCTTCCCCACTATGGCAAGATGTATTGCATTTCTATTAAAATTGCAGTCATCATTTCTAACTTTGCATCTATACATATAAAAGAACATATGCAAGTGTAATGCAAACGAGTGCCCTGTTTTTTTGGTACTGCATTCCTTTTTCTTTGGTGATGTGGCCATCCTAGTAAGCGCTCTTTTATGCTTCTGATTTTCTACCAACTTCTCAATTATTTTATTCTCTTTCTCAATGAGTGTATTCCATTAACTTCCTAAATTGCAAGTTGTTCCTTTTCTGGAATGTTTGTGCTGCCACCAGCACTTTTCCTCCTCACAGGTTTTTTATGTGTGTAGTCACCTTCAACTTTTTCTTTTCTCCTTGTTTAAGTTGCAGCCATTTATTTTTTGACTGCTTCACTTCTAATTTGGACACCTTATCTCTGGTTTTCTATCTGCCAGTGACCTATGTTCTTCCTTTTCTCCTCCCCCTGCTTACGTTAGTTTTAAATATTTCTATCTTGTTTCTGTTTGCAGTTTTTCACACTCTTCCCAACTGAATTAGTTTCCTTTCTCCCCTATGGTCTTTTGCCTATCATTCTGTCAACTTTTCCTTTCTCTTTCAGAAATGTGTCACTGCTTCAGTTTGTAACTAACCTTTCTCTCACATAGTATACACCTGCTAGCTGTAACTTTGAACACCTGTCAAACCAAGTGTCACTTTCCCAATGTTCTGTTTATTTGCCCTAATCTTTCCCAAACCTCGGCCATTTTCTTTTCCTTTTTTTTTCTGTACATATTGTCACATTTCCCTTCTCTGTTCCCATTACTGTCAAATTCATTTATCCCTCTGCACACTGCACATTTTCAGATATCGTCTATTTTCAAACTGTGTAAATTGTTCGGATTAAATTATAGCCTGCTTCACACAGCCTGCAGTTTCTGGGACTGGCTGAGAGGAATGCTTGTTTTGTTTGTGTGGTGTATTGGCCCTCCGAGCTTGCCATACCAGCAAGTGCTTGAGTCAGCTCTCAGGCACAGTGCTTTCACTTTCACTTCTGAATTGCCAATTGCCAACTGCTACATGCAATTTTCTTTCATATGTCACTTATTATTAACGTTCTCATTGGTTATGCACTCCATTGGTTTGCATTCCATTGGGCTTCTCTCTACCTGTGCCCCAAGTATATATTGAAGTGGAGCAAAATGCTCACTCACATTCCACTCAGCCTCTCCCCCACCACTGACATGTATTAAGAATGAGCAGAAGGCAAGAGAAGCAAACATTCCACTCACTGCAGTCCCCCCCCACACTTTGCACCTGTCCACAGCCATCATTTGCTATTGTTCACCTCAGGATCCTCCAAGTGTGCATGCTCAGCCATGCCCATCAGCAGGGACTTGTCTTCTCCCTAAGCCCATTTTAGCACCAAGCACATCACCAGGCCGGGCACTCACCTTGACTAATAGATGGAATGATTTGCATAAACTGTTATCCTGAGAAAATCATCCCTTCATTTTCTTTCTGTGGATTGCTTAGGGGTTTAAAATTGTAATCTGAAGATAAAGTAAACTGAAAACAAGGGAAAGAGTTACTAGATAATTTAGGCTTCTCTTTTGCTTTTGTTTAGACATGAAGAGCTGTATCCAATGGTGTCATTCGACTATCTGAACTGACATTACGCTAGTGGAAAACAAGTCCTTATGTATGTGCAAGGGGAGAATCTGACTAAAGTTCTGCTTGCCAACTGCTTGCACATCTTAGGTTTACTAAGTGATCCGCTAGGACTTGTGCAACAGCTTGCACAATGAGAAAAGGCAACAGAGCTCCACTAGTGCAGCAATTTCTTCTGCTAATGGAATATTGGATTTAGGTCAAACTATGTGGTAAGCTAACATAAGCAATTGCATGGTAATTATCTCAGGTATGCAAAGTTCAACTGGATAGTATTCAGCATTCAGTTCATTGTAAAACAGGGATGGGGAACATGTGGCCCTCCAGATGTTGTTGGACTTCAACTCACATCATACCTCACCATTGGCCTTGCTGCCTATGGTTGATGGGAGTTGTAGTCTAGCAACATCTGGAAGGCCACATGTTCCCCCTCCCTGGTATAAGCAATTGGTGGCCCAAGACAAGAGCAAGAGAATGTAGCTGAAACACCTTGATATGCCTTGCCCATGTAAACAGTGGTTATTAATTTAGGGTAATAATCCTTAACCAGTGATGCCTAAAACAATATTCAATATCAATGTTTGTTTTATTTGAAATTATTTATAGTAGACTTTTAATGGTGGAACGCTCATTAGGCGACATTCAAGATAAAAGCCATGCAGAACAGATGCAATAACATGTCAATAAGCATGAATTGAATAAAAGTTCCATAAAAACAATGATTACCAATTTAAAAATAAATAAAACAGGTGTTTCCAAAAACCAGCAGCCCAATATATCACGGGCCTGACTAACCCCCAATAGAAGCTGATGCCAGAGGTCCAGGCCACCACTAAGAAGGTCCTCTGTCTTGTCCACCAACATAACCACCCTTGGAGGTAGCTAAGTGAGAATTATGTAAAAACAGAGACTATGCAACCGGTTTTAATTAGAACACATTTTAAAAAGCATGTGGAAGAGGGAATGAAAATGATGTTCCCAGAACTTTACTGGTTGCTCTATACCTTTGCATATAGCTGACATTCAGTAGCATTTGTGGATCAGTTCAGTGCCAGCAATGGTCTCTGACAGGCAGAAAAAGAGTTCAGTTACAGTTTAGGCTAAAGGGGAAATGGTAATTAGAACTGTGAAATGTCTGGGGAAAATGCATAGCTGATGAACCAACAACTCTGGGTATGATAAAATACTTGCAATGTAGTATGTGAGAAGATCTGATCCTTTGATAAATGACAGATCCAGTAACTCTAGCAATTGTAGGTAAGATACAGTTGTTTTTGGATTTGGGGTTCCATGTCTATATAAATTATTACAGCTACCCATCAAAGCAGTCAATCAGACTCGCATTAAGATTTGGTTACATCACTGACATCTTGATCCTAGGAAGTATACATATGATTTCTGGGACTGGACTGAGGTCTTTCCAGTAAACCTACAGAACATTTGCCAAGAGGTGAACAACAGCGTGTCACTGTCACGTAGCCAGAAATGGTAATGTATTGTTAATACCCAATTGATCTGACTGTGGTTCTTCTCTCTAAGAATTGGGTGGAAGGTTGCAAGAAAGGTTTGCCAGATGTCTCTCTTGTACATAGAAGAGGGTGCTTTCGAAAGGGAAAAACAAAAGTAATACGAAAAGAGGATGTACAGTCTTGTTCTTCAGCCATGCAAGCCTAGATTTGCAACAGTGAAAGAAATGTCTTTCCCCTCCCCTTCTGCCCCCTCCCTCCCTCCCTCCCTCCCTCCCTCCATCCTTCCATCCTTCCTGCTACTCTTCCTGCTTCCTCCATCTCAGCTGGGTAAAGTTAACACAGTGCCCCATACTTGTGCTGCTGCTTCCTGTCAGGGAGGAGGTATAAACCCTGTAATTGTTAGTTATAGCTTGGCAGCGGGGGGGGGGGGTAGATCAGAGAGGAAGGGTCAAACAATTTCTCCCCTAGTGCTGCTGCTCCTATAAAATTCAGAACCCCTGCACCTGTTTTAAAAGATTGGTCCCAGCATTGTATAAGCAAACTTCCACTAGTGCAGCAGGTCTTCCCCATCATCTCCTGCCCCCTACAGCAGTATGCAACCCAAATCTGCTCCTCCAGAGCAGATTTAAATGTGTGTTGAGGGCTGCAGGGAGGGAGGGAAAATCCATTCCGCCAGTGATTTCCATTCCACCAGCAGATGGCAAGCATCAGATCCAACCCAAAGTTGTTATTTTAATGTTGATATATCCAGTCGTATAACCCCAACCCTACATCTGGTCTGGCCCTGAGTTCTGGCTCAAGGTATCAAACTGAAAATCTTGAGCAATATTTCATCCTTACTTTTAAAGAAGCACACCGTTTTAGCACCACTGGTACAATGCTCCATGGACCTATCTCAAATCTTTGCAGATCAAGTACCCATTCAGAATTGTTATCAACCTGCTTGACCCAGATTCTCTTCCCTCACTTTTAAAGTGCCATAATGTGAATAGCAGACATCATGCAAATTACTATACTAGTGGTGTACAACTGTTTTCTGGTGGTGGGGGGTGCATTGCTTCCCACCAGGCCCACTGCAGGCCAGATGATATCAGGGTGTGTGGCCCCACACCCTGATGTCACCCCCTCCCCCCCCCCATGCTTGAAGGGGGTATGATGTCAGGGATGAGTCTAAGCACCTTGAGACATCTGACAGTTTCGATTCTGAATCAGAGTTGGAGCAGCTAGATCAGAGGCCAGGGGAGGGACCCTCCCTAGTGAGCCAAGATGCTGCGAGAGATTCCTCCAAAACCCTTGCCAGAGAGATGACCCAGGCTGAGTCCCTGCCCCCTCCTTCCACCATCAGAACGCAAATTTCTGAGGAGGCGGAGGAGGGGCGTGACTTGAGAGATGCTAGGGCACGTCGCAAGGCAAAGCGGGGAAAGCTAGGGGCAGGGCTCAGACACTTCACCAGGATAGCCACTCTTGGAAGCCAACCTAGGAGGGAGCCCACCTAAGGGAGGGGCATCACTGCAAAGCAAGTCTGGCCATGAAGTTCACACCCAAACTGTCGGCAATTTCGCTACCCTCTGGTTTGCCTCCTCTAATTAGGGATCGCAGATTAGTTGTTTAGGGGCCTGAGGCAGTCTGAGAGTTTCTTGGAACTGGCATTTGTAAAGAGGCTAGTCTCTAGGGATGTACGAAAATTCCGCCACGGATCTTGGGGAGGCCAAATGCCAGCGCATTTGGCCCCCCGAAATCGGTGGCGGAACAGCCGCCCCCCCCGGGACGAGACTTACCTTGGGAGGATCTTCCTGGCGGCGGTGGCGGCGTCTCCGGCGGCGTCTCCGGCGGCGGTGCAGCGGCAGTGGCAGCGGCAGCGGCAGCCAGTCTTCTGACTGGCTGCTGCCACTGCCGCCATTTCCAGTTTTAAAAAAAAAAAAACGTGATAGGCTACATAAAGATTTATGTAGCCTATCACAGCTAGGTTTTTAAAAAAACCCGTGATAGGCTATGTAAATGTTTACGTAGCCTATCTCGGCTGACTGCAGGGATGCAAATGGCAGCTACGGCTGCCGCCATTTGCTTCCCTGCTAGCCAGCGGCCGGATGTCCGGCTGCTGGCGGAGCCAGCTGGTGGCTCCGCAGAATCCCTGCGGAGCACAGCCAACCGGCCAGGATTCCGGGGGGGGGAGGAACAGAGCGCCTCCCCCCCAGCAAGGATTCCGGGGGGAGGGACGGAACGCCTCCCCCCCAACCATAAACATAATCCGCGAAAGGTAAGTGCCTTTCGTATATCCCTGTTAGTCTCTACCAAAATCAAGCAGTATTAGCCCGAAGTTTTGTCTCCCTGTGGTGTGGATTGTGAAGGGGGAAGGACAATCCATGCCCGACACACAGTACCTCCTCCAGTCACAGAGAAAGGGACACAGACAGCTCCCACATTTCTGCTGCCGGAGTTCTGCACCTGGTCTAGCCCTTGAGCAAGAGTAAAGGAACCACAAGTTCTAGAGCTGCCACTCCATCAGCACATTGCCACTGGAACGTTGTCCTGTTTAGCGGGGAATGGTGAAGGTTTCATTTGAGTTTGGTTTTGATAAGAATTTGCAAAGTTCTCCATATTCGGGACAAAAAGAACCTGAGATTTTAAAAAAAGAAATTTAATGTAGGAGGAAGTGTAACTTCCTGGATGGATGAAGTGAAATTTCATCCATCCAGGTCCAGGGCTCTGAGTGCTTTGTTCTGAAAAGTCTGAGTTTGAATTCCTGTATATTCAACCCTGTTAGTGCTGAATTAAAGTTCCCATCTCTTTTCCCTCACAGGCTCCTCGTCTTTAACAGCTGTATAGCAGGCAGGTGCGACATGGTCCTCTCCATGCTGGGAATGGCTGTACCTGTTGGATTTTTCTGGCCTGAACTGGTAAGAATTTCATTCCATTTTGGTTTTGATAAGAACTTACCAAAAATTGCAAAGTTCTTCATAATCAGGAGAGAACTAGTGATGCCACTGCATTTAATAATTAGTCAGTTCAGTGGCTGAGGTTTGCCCATTCGCATTGCTCACGTTTTTAACAAGCTAACCTTCTTAACAATCAACATTTTTTGAATTCACCCTTAAGTTCTGAATTGATTGTGAGCTTCTGAGCATGTGCAGTCTTTCTCTAAGCAATGCTATTTCCATACATGTGCTGAGCTGGTTGGGTTAACCCTTTTCTTGAGTACAATAAACTGTGATGTCATTTTACCCCCAAACCAAATATGTTCGAAGAAACAGCCATGTAAGTGTATACACGCACCCTTTCTCCCATTTTGTTCTCACAAGTGGCTTGGTTTCCTATTCAGGTAGTCAGACTCAGCATACGCTCTCTCTTACTCTCATCAGATTGGATTTGTTTGTACAGTACTTTGTTTTCTTTTGTTTGGTAAGTAAATGTGTACTTAATTTACTGCTGCTGGTGCATGAAATTTTCTGTGAAACGTCACGTGAATACGACCAGTCAGGAAGGGGGTACATAAGGTAGTGATGCATGAGCTCATGACGCAATACACATTTCCAAACTGCAGCTCCCAAGATTCACTTCGATATTGCGCATGCGCAAAAGCTAATTGACACAGAATGAGAATTCATTTTAAGGGAGAACTCTCATCCGAGCGTACATGGGTGAGTTCATTATTATCTGAGATTCACCCAGGGTAAGTTTGCCAATTGCTAGAAAGCACTTGAGTTTTAAAAAAATTCAAATGTATGAGAAAGTGAAACTGACAGATTCTCCCATCCCTAGGTTCTAAGAACACTTAAAGGGGCAGCAGAATCCCAACATCAGATGGAGTATTGGAAACCTAGGCTAAGAAATGGTGCTCAGCCCGATGATTTCTTGCATTTGCCTGATACTTCCACCATTTCAGTTTAGACTGGCCATTTGCAAAGGAGGACAGGGCTTCTGCACCTTTAATAGTAAGACAGAAGAGGTAATTTCAGCAGGTCCGGCTTGTCATGCAGGTGTGCAAAAAGCAGCACCCCCTGAAATTCCCTGTTCTTTATAAGTGTTAAAAAGTATAGGAACCCTGTCCTTTTGCATCTGTCTCCTCCCATTTCTGTTCTATACAGATGCGAGTACATGATTTAAAAGTATTTAATTGACTCCAAAAAAATGCACCTATCTAGGTTAGAGGTAGGCAACCTGGCACCCTCCAGATGTTTTGGATGATAACTCCCAGAATCCCTGATCATTGGCCATGCTGGCTAGGGCTCATGGGAGTTGCAGTCCAAAAAAATCTGGAGGGCACCAAGTTGCCTACCCCTGATCTAGGTGCTACAGCTGCAAGTGGTAGTGCAAAGTTACAACAAAGAACTCTGTCACGTTTCAGTTACAGATGGAGTATTCATTCCCTGTTTGTTTGGTTTCCTGCATACTTACCAAAGGCAGTGCCATTCTGTGATGTCAAAGGCAGTGCCATTCAAAGGCAGTGATGCCAAAGGCAGTGCCATTCTGTGATGTCTGGGTAAAATGTATTCCAAGGAACACAATGTCTAGACTGTATCGAGTGCCTGCACAACAGGACGTAGGGGAAAGATAGAGGGGTCTCTAATGCTGTCACTGCTGTCTTTCCTCCTGTGGAAGATAGCACTATACGCAAGCAATCTATACTGTAATGCACTAAAGCAGCCTTGCCCAACCTGATGCCCTCCAGATGTTTTGGCTTCAACTCCCTCCAGATATTTTGGACTTCAAGATAGGCTCATAGCCTGTTCTGAATGGGGTTGCACTCCCTCTGAAAGACCCGGTCCATAGTTTGGGGGTACTCCTAGATCCATCGCTGTTGCTGGAGGCCCAAGTGGCCATGGTGGCTTGGCGTGCCTTTTGCCAGCTTCAGATGGTTCACTAACTATGGCCTCTCCTGGACAGGGATAGCCTGGCCACAGTGGTACAGGTACTAGTAACCTCAAGACTGGATTACTGCAATGCGCTCTACATGGGGCTTCCCTTAAAGCTGCTCGGGAAGCTGGAGCTAGTGCAGCAGCTCGGCTGTTCTCGGGAGGCGACGGGAGCTGCCCCTTTTCAGCATGCAACTCCTTTGCTGAGGGAACTGCACTGGCTGCCTGTTCGCTACTGGGCCAGGTTTAAGGTTTTGGTACTATTGTCCAAAGCCCTAAAGAACTTGGGACCAGGATACCCGAGAGAGTGCCTTCTCCCTTACCAACCCACCCAATCACTGAGGTCATCGAAGGACATGCTCCTGGTGGTTCCACATGGACCCATGGCCCAATTGGAGTCCATCAGGAAAAGAGCCTTCAGTGTGGCAGCCCCCTTTCTTTGGAACTCCCTTTTCCTGGAGGTCAGTCAGGCGCCAACACTATGTTGTTTCTGGTACCTCCTGAAAACAGCACCGTTACACGAGGCATTCCTTAATTGACCAGCCATCGTTTCTATTGGCATTCTGTTGTTGTTGTTTTAAAGCACAATTCTAATATGGTGTTTTAATCTTTTTATTCTTTTATTGTTTTATCTTTTGTGTCCAACGCTCCAAAATTTGCTTTAGATATGGAGTGGTATACAAATATTGTAAATAAGAGAATAAATAAGAGAACTCCCATCAACCCTAGCCAGCATGGCCAATTGTCAGGAATGCTAGGAGTTGTAGACCAAGACATCTGGAGGGCACCTGTTTGGGCACTAAAGGATTTGTTGGTGGTGATGGTGAAGCCTCTTGCAGTGATTGGCTCAGTTGCCTGTTTGTCAAAGATGGTCTGGGGTGTCAAAAGTGCCTCCGGCTGAGTTGGTCCCTTCCTAAGAGCCCTGTTGCCATTGGCTGAGCTGTTTTAATCCTAACCATCACTGGTTACTATTGGCTGAGAGACTGAAATCCTAATGAGGGCAGGACAGGCAGAAGGGCCTAGGCAAAGAGGGCTTAGACAAAAAGGGATAGACCAGCCAGGGGGCAGAGAAAGCAGTGGGGCAAGTGAAGGGAGGGCACAGAAGGAAAAGAGGCCGTATCTAGGAAAGGAGAATTAGAACATGGCATGGTCCAGAAGGAAAGAAAAAGGCCAGGGGGCAGAGTCTGTCAGGGGGAGGAAATCAGGAGAGAGAATAGCGGAGTGGAGATTGCATAGCCATATATATGGCAGTGGTGAGGAGGGCTATAGTTCACATGTGGATTTGAATCTTTGACTCTAGTCTCTGTAGACAGCATCTGCTGCTTCCATATCAAAATAATCCCTTAAAAAAGGCCCACCAAAGAGCCATCTAGTCAACTCATGGCAGCAACATCTGTCAAAAGATACACAGAAGGAAGGTGACATCTTCAAGGCTCCCCAACCACTGCACATTAGGCTTGAGGGCGATCATGCCTTTTCTGTCTGAAAATCACTCCTTCCAGATATTCCTCTTTGTGCTTCCCTTCTCACCTTTTAAATGTTCTTGAAAACTTTTTGAAGGGCCCTCCATATCTTTTTAATAGAGTTATGATTATTTATTATGTTTGTATACCACCCCATAGCTGAAGCTCTCTGGGCGATTTACAGGGTTGACTCTTGATTTTCCTTTATTTGATTTTAAATTATTTCTTATAAAATATATTTTATTTGTAACGTTTCTCTGTGCTTTTACTGTTTGATGAAAGTGCTGGGCTTGCTGAATTTATTTAATGTCTACAGCACCTGGAAGGCCAGCTGGTGTGTATGGACGGCCATCTACTTAAGGAAAACGTTGCTGTCGATGCAATTATTATTGTGCTACGTCTCATTCATACATGTTTAGTTAACATAAATTTGCATAACACTTGTGTCAGCATGGCAAACATCGTGGTGCTACTGGTATAGCCATTTGTTTCATTTGCTTGGTGATTTTCTGCTCCTGGGATTATTATCATCAGTGAGGGCAGGGGGAGCATATTGTAGACCTGGAAAAGGTGCAAAATAGGGCAAGCAAAATGAACAAGGGGCTGGAGCAGCTCCCCTGTGAGGAAAGGTTACAGTGTTTGGACAGGGCCCTCCCAAGATATTTTGCTGCCTGAGGCGAAGGATAAAATGGCACCCCTTCCCCATTCCACACGCAGAAAACATCCCTCAATTCTACACAAGAGCCCCTTTGGCATCCAGGCCTTTATTTCCATAGTTCAAATTACACAGATCTGCATTCCAAAGACAATAGCTTGCAGCACTTAAAGGCCACACAACAGAAAATTGGCTTCTTCCCCTAACAATTGGCTTCTAACCCCTAACTTGATTCAGGAAACGCTGTCTTAAGCTAAAATCCATTCAGTGACCTAATTCCCAGCAAGAGACTGTCATGCCTAAACTCGACACCAAAGGTTCATGCAGTTATCCAGAGGATCCAGACCTGGTGGATATCCCAGCATTAAAGACGTTTCAACGAGGTCTCTTCAGCTAAGGCTCCTTTAAATACCAGGGCAGACCAATTAACACCCCTCTTCCAACCACCATTCCTGACCTGAACATTTAGCCCATAAATGGGGCATCACTGCTCCTCCCTCTTGATTTGACGTCTCATGCTGGCTGACATACCCGATCCCCCTCCACTCTGTCTGGTTCCCACTATCCAGGGCAATAAATCAGGGGTGTGACCAGAAGTCTTATCTTGCAGCTGGGCCAGTTCTGGGATTACACAACTTGTTGGTGTGTAATCAGTGGCAGAGTCAGGCTGTGCCAGGTTCCCGGGCCTTGAGTTTTCCACTACAAAACTGGATTCTAAATCATCCCTGTCTGATTCGGAATCAGACCCAGACTGCTCAGTGTCAAGGCCCTCTGTGATGCTTGAGCCAGTTCTGACAGGGAGGGTGCTATTGTGCTCACGTCCTGTCCATGGGCTTCCCACTGAGACATCCGTTTGGTCACTGTGAGAACAGAACGTTGGACTGGATAGGCCTTTCGTCTGATCTAGCATGGCTGATCTTATGTTTTGAAGATTTTTATCCCACCTTTCAGCATTCATGGCACACAAGCACAAGTTAAAAGCGTACTAGAATTGGGGGGAGATCAGAACAGAGCACTAAAAGCCAGAGTCAACTAAACCATAACTCACTGCAACTGAGTGGGAGTGCAGGAACTTAAATAAATCTAAAGGCTCTGCAAAAAAGAAAGGTTGTATCAGAATGCTAAGAAAGCTGGCCAGCTCTCCCAAGGTAGGAAGTTCCACAATCTGGATGCTGCAGCCAAAAAGGCCCTGTCCTACATCCCAGCCGACTGGGATATCTACAGGATCTGGAGCAAAGTCTCAAGTGAAGAATACAGTGCCTGGGCAAGCTATTTTATTTTGCACCAACAGTCTGCTAAGAACAGTATAAAGCACTGAACTCCCTCAAAAGCTAACCTAGCCAAGTCTATGTGTGCCTACTCCAGCCTTCCCCAACCTGGTGCACTCCAGATGTTTTGGACTGCAACTCCCAGCATCCCTGACTATTGGCCATGCTGGCTGGGGCTGAGGGGAGTTGAAATCCAAAACATCTGGAGGACCCCAGGTTGGGGAAGACTGGTGTATCCTAAAAGGAAGGCACCTGAAAAGTGATGCAATTTTCCGTGTTCTCCAGTATGCTTCAATGGCATTAAAACCATTTCAAAGTTGGGTGCAGTGCAGGAAGAGCTGGGCATAACGCCACTACCGAGCCACATCATTTCAGTTTAAGGAGAAGTGAAGGAGTGTGTAATAGAGTGACTGAAGACAAAAGTGAAGGGAAGGCACAGAATTGGATGGAGTGCAAGATGGTGAAGATGGGTGAGGGGCTGTTGGCAGAAAGAAATTGTGGAGTTCAGGAACAGTCTGGAGAGGAAAGGATGGGGGGGGGCGGCTCCACCAAGAGAGATCTGGGGTTGGGGGAGAGCTCAGGAAGGTAGTTTGATGAATACCGAGGAAGAAGTTATTTCCAGCCCTGGGAGCAAGATGAAAGAAAACACAGAGACATGAATGAGGGGAAGTCAAAGAGGGTTTATTGTAAATAAGCTTGTGCAGAGATAAGCAAGAGAATTTTGAGAGATGTGAAGGTAGGAGACCAAAGAACAGAAAATAATTAGAGAGCCTGAAGTATGACAAGGAACTTGATGCTGATGGAGAAAACAAGGGATGTTACAGTCAATCCTATGCATACTAACTCAGAAGAAGTAAGTCCCACTCTGTTCAATGGTAAGTATTGTAGGATTGCAGCTTCAGGGATGTAAGGAGAAAGGGCGAAGTGATCATACCAATGGGAGAGAAGTTAATTTTAGCAGGGGCATTCTGGATGGATGGAAGCAAGGAATGCATTGGAGGGGCAAGACAGCGGCAAAGTGGAGGTTGTAATAAACTAAATGAGGAATAAATAGAGCATGCTTAGCAATCTTAGCAAGCAGGTGCAGAGATGAAAGGGTGCATCTTGGAGATGCTGAAGCAGCAGCACTTGGCAACAGTTGCCTAAAGAAAGAAACAGAAGAGTTGAACCTTATCCCAGTGCCACATGCTGGAGAGACAGAGGAGATGTGTCGAGAGCTGGCATTGAAATAATAGACTTGTCTTTGACATGCTCCATTTGAAACAGAAGTGAGAGACCAAGTAGGAAATGCCATCCAGACAGCTAGGGCCGCTTGACATGCTACATTTTAAACAAGCACATGTTATAAACATTTTTTGTATACTTCTTAATGTTTGAGGCACATCATGACATTTTTTTTAAGAGTCTTTGAGTGTATTGTAGAAAACGTACCCAGTCCACAAGTTGTCAGGGGTGGGCAACCTGTGGCTCTCCTCCAGATGTTCTGACTGACGACACCCATCAGGCCGAACTGGCACAGCCAATGGTGAAGGATGAAGAGATGAAGGAAACTGTAAGCCAAAACATCTGGAGGACCAGAAGTTGCCCAGCCCTGATTATTAGGGAGGGGCCATAGCTCCAGTGCCAGAGCATGTGCTTTGCATGCGTAATTCCTGGCATCTCCAGTTAAAAAAAGAAGGTAGCAGGGTGATGGGAAATACCCCTGATAAGGCTCTGAAGAACTGCTGTCAGTCGGAGTAGGGAATACTAAGCTAGTGGGACAAATAGTCTAACCTAGGTATTGTCCCATTGTCGCTAACAGTGCAATCCTATACCTGTCTACTCAGACATCAGCCCCATCAAATTCAATGGAATTTACTCCCAGGTAAGTGTATGTAGGGTTCTGCCTAAAATCATAAAGTTACCTCAAGGATCATGAGTTTTGAACAACACAATGCATTTGGGATTCTTCTAACTTGTTCTATGTTTCCTGAGTGTCTGGGGTCTTTCAATGCATTATTGAAAACATGAGAGCTAGAAACTTGATGACGTTTTCTAATAAAAGCCAAAAAGTATCAAGTACGGCAAGACAAAAGCTTCTATGATATATAAAAGAGTATTTAGGTTCCCCCTTACTAACGTACCTACTCCCAAACCTCCTAGTGCTAAAAATGAGAATTATAAGGTGAATTTCAGTCTTATCCTAGTAGTATGCATGTGTAAGTCATTCAATTTTCTTCTTTTTGTTTGTTTGTTTAGTTTCAACTGAACAATTACTTTAGTAGTATGTACGCTGATCTGTTGGCATATCCATTAATTTTAAGGGTCACTTTGCTAGTATATGAATAAATGGATGAGTCATTGGCAACTAACACTGGATGAAAGCAACGCAACTACACCACAACACACCTTAAAAAGTCAAACAAAAGTCTGGTTCCACTGAAACTATTGGTCAAACTCTTATTGAGTCAGTTACTGTTTTCAAATATATATACATTTGCATGTACACAAAATAGCATTCTCCAACATCTTCCTCTGGAGGTGATTTTGTAAGGAGAAAATCTCCTAAATGACCTCTTCAGATCATTTTGGAAAACAGCTTTAGATACAATTGATATTGGCTTGAGGGATGCTGGGAATTAGCCAAACGCGATGTCACACTGCATTACATCAGACCGTACCATTACAAAAATCAATTATTTGTACAGTTTATACAGAGCTAAAAGTGTTTGTATCAGTTATCCGATGAAGCATGAGCCAGGAGAAGGTCCTAAAATTAAAACATACTTCTGCTTTAAATAATTAAGACTGTTTGATCTCTGCCACCCCACACACATGCCTCAGGTCTCCCCACTCCCTGCCACCACCACCGCCTGCTTCCCAATGTGATGTATACACTTAATTAATTAAAACAAGTCACACACCTCAGCTCAACACTCAGTGTAAATGGAGCTTTTGCAATAGGACATGCCATCTAAGCCATTTTGGCTCAATCCTATCGATTGTGCCCTTGCTGCTTGGAAGCCTTCGAACTTGGAGGCTTCTGAGATTCCTATGCCCTGCCGGGCTGAAGCTGGCAGGGCAGGAGAAGCAGTGGAGGTGAACTTCACCTCCCCGTCCTCTGCCTTTGATTATTTTCACTAGACAGGCTTTTCAGCCTGTCTAGCAAGGGCACTTTGGAGGGGGAGGGAAGAAGGCTGGAGGAAGCTCAGGATATCTCGTATCCTGGCCTCTTTGGTCTCCTCCCCTCCCTGCCCACTGGAACACCCCCTTTCCTCCACTTCCAAGGTCGCTTTTCTGACCTCGGAGGGCAGCCAGAATGGTTCTTTCTGTGTCAACTGTGCAGGGCTGGGGGTGGAGGGTCAGGTTTCCAATTTCGCTTCTGAGGTCAAAGTGCTGTCTCTTATCTCAGAAGGATTTTTCCAAGCAATCCTATGGTCCCTGGGATGCTCTTCCAGGGACCATAGCATTGCTGTCTCTGGATCTAAAAACTGAGGCCTTTACAAACAAGAGAATGAGCAAACAGGAACAAATGATCCAAATCCAAAAAAGAAAAAAATGGCCATTTCCCCAGCAATTGCAGCAGTAGATGGAGGCTTGTGTCATGTGTTCATGCTACAAACACAAACAACAGAACGCACGCGACCTTTCGAACCGCTCCCACTTCTCCCACAATTGCATTTGGGTGTGGCCCTCGATCACCTTATACACATGGTGGACACTGTGCAGTATTCCTCAGTGTGTGCCCCACAGCAATTATTATGTTTTGAAAAAAAAGAAAAAAGGTGAACACAGTGGTGCCTCACACATAAAAGGAACTGTGGTACAGATCCTCCCCAGTTCTGCTTTGGTGGAGAAAACTACAGGGGAGTTCAGGGAGGAATACTGGCCTCCTTAGAGAAACTAGTCCATTCTTCATGCTTCCATGAATTTGCTAGGTTTGTTGATATGCTAGATTTGTTGGTTTTCCTGGTTTGCTAGGTTTATGTAACACAAACTTACTTCAAGTCACTCCTAGCAGACATTTTAATCAAATCTCACAGTTCATGGACATTAATTTCCTTTTCCCCCCCTACATATCGGCAGCACTTTCTTGATTTTCCAGGAAGGAAATTGCAAGATTAACTAGACAGAGCAATCCCAATTCTCTTGGACACATGTCCAAGATGGGTTAGGATGGCGGAGGACTGAGATCCCCATCTGCCCCAGTTACACATGCAGAAAACTTCTCAGACATAATAATTTACCACTGGTGGTGTTCCCACCATCAGGTAGTCCTCAAAGAGGGTGTTCTGGGGCAGGATGTTTTCCTGTGAGGCCCCAGGATTGGGCTCTTTACCTTCACCAATCTCAGGCTGGTATAGGTATTTCCCCTCCAGGGGGAGGGATTTTTTATTTTTTTTTTAATGGAGAACAGCCAAGGAAAAATCATAAGGAAACTGCCCCCCTTCCTACCCTGAGCACTTGTGTGTCAGGCTGTCAGTAAGCCTCAGGATGCTACAATGGCTCCATGGTGGATCTGCCCTTCATCCCTACTTAGGATTGTTCTGTAAGTTTGTGCCATATGAAATCCCAAGCAAAGATGTCCCCCAAATCTGGTTACCCTGGCAGTGCTATCCTATACATGTCTGTTCAGAAGTAAGCCCAATTGAGTCCCATGGGACTTACTCTTAGGTAGACATTTATCTCTTGGGAAATTTCTTCAGCTAGGCAGACAGACAAGATATACCAAAGGAAGTTTTTTTGAACTGTGGGAGGTGAGCAGATTCCTTCATTTATGTGAGCAACTAAAGGATGTTTAGCCCACGTGTATAATTCTGATTACACAGCTCCACACAGCCAATCGATTTGCAATAACATTTGGAGGTCCCTACATCACAGCCATAAATAAATATAAAATACAAATATTTGCTAAATATTTCCAATGATTAAAACAAAAATAAGAAAATCTAATAACTGGGCTTTGACTGCCAATGCATATCAGCTAGTACCAACAGTATAAGACAAGTAATTTTGGCTATGGCTGACACTCTGAGGTGAGCGGGGGGGAGAGGAAAGCCAAAATATCTCATAATAATTTTAATCTATATTTGCCTTTTTACGTTTGCTTTTCCAAAGGGGTAGCCATGTTAGTCTGTTGGGGCAAAACCACAATGAGTCTTGTGGCACCTTAAAGCCAAACACATTTGTTCTGGCATATGTTTTCATAGACACTGTCCACATCATCACATACCTGATGAAGTGGTCAGTGTCCACAAAAGCTTGTGCCAAAATAAATGTGTTATCCTTTAAGTTGCGGTATGATTCTTTGTTGTTTTAACATTTCTTTTGAAATGTTTTATATATCGAATTGGAATGAGTACCTGTCTCTGTCCTTTACAAAATTAAGTTGTTTTTGAAGTTCCAGATGGCGAAATAAATGAGATTTTTATAAACCTGATAATTAGGAAGATGCTGCTCAATTTCATCCATCATAATTCAGCACACATGTATCTTTTGATTGGCATGCATGTGGAAGGTAGCTAGTCAGTGAAGGCATCATTCCAATTAGTGCTAACCTGTACATTCTGTAGGTATTAGATATCTCTGTACATTAATATGAGGAAGAAAGGCTGAGTGAACAGCATATTACAGGTAATAGTAGAGCAGTATGAGCTATCCTTTTGCAGTTATTACTCTGGGAATCACATGGTTGACTGCAGCAGTGGTAGGATCAATAATCTACATAAAAAGGAAATGCATTACAAAAGCATAAGGCTTATTTTGGTAGGGAGGAGGGTGTTCATCCACTAATGGTATAAGCTGGTAATCAGTGGAACACCAGGTTTCAGAATAGCTCAGAATTCAAGTCTAGCTTTACCTGCAGAAGGCAAAAATATGTTTTCCATAATCTGTCTATTTGTTTTTCATAGAAGCTGGGCTACAGCTTTACTGATCTGAAAGTACCTTTTCTGGCAAAATATGCACAAAATGGACCTGATCGTCACTTAGGTCAATCCCCTGAGTAAAACTGGGAGCTGCTGTTGTCACTATTAATAGTTTACCCCACTCTTTAGGCAAAAAGGCTCCCAGAGCCGCTTAAATAAGATCAATAAAAACAAGTCAGGCGCTGCCCACAGACTTGCAATCTAAAAGACATGACACAAAAGAAAAACGGGAGGAGGAGGGAGGAGGAAAACAAACAAATTCACAGTGCAACCCTATGCATGTCTATTCAGCAGAAAGTCCCATTGAACTCAGTGGATGTACTCCCAGGTAACAGCCTTATAGGATTACAGCCTTAGGCACCACTTCTTAGAGTTACGTAGTTCTTACAATGATCCGCTGGAATGGAATCAGCTCAGGGAGAGGAGGAGGAGCCCACTGGGTTCTAAGCAGAGCTGTTGGAGCAGCCTTGCTTCCCATCTCCCCCTCTGCTGGAGCCTGATGGAATGGCTGCTGCCAGGTAACAGGTGGGAGGAGCCTGATGAAGCTGGTCTCTCAGCAGAGCCACTTTTGCCCTGGACAAACATGTACAGTTGGGGCTTGGGAAGCACATGGCTGCAGCAGAGCTGTTTGAGCCCGATGTCTGGTGATGGAAGAGCGACAAAGCAGAGCTGCAGCACAGCATGGACGATGCGGATCCCTGCTGCTGACTCAACTACTCAAGCGCCCCTAAAACATAGAGCTATTGTAGGCAGGGCTGGTCACTGGATTATTGCTGGGCCTGCTGGGATTGTGGAGCTGCTCAATGCCTTGGCCATGGCCAGGTTGTCCAGATGGTCAGGCTGCTTTCTGGGCTGAGGCCAGGGGGAGCCGCTTCCCCTTGGCCTCATCCCACGCAGCTGCAGTATGTGCGTGTGAATGAATGCTGCAACAACGTAGGCTGGTCTGGTCTACCAAACAGGTAGTAACCCCTCCCCCCCATGTTCAGCTTGCCCATAGGCCACCATTTTGCCACACATTTTACCACATGTCTGTACTTGATGGGTGGTAACATCCCACAACTATTACTAATCCTACTCCTGCTATTCCATGTTGTTGTCCTCATGACATCAGCATGCATCTCCAAACTGAGAAGTCGGGAGAGGACCATGATCAGAGACAAGCTCTTTCCAAACTCTCTGTGAGGACATTTGTAAATTGAGCTGTGTCCCGCCCTTCACAGCTTACCACTTGACTGGATAATACAGATAACCAAGTGACCCCAGAGTGGTAGAGGTCACCCTAGGGTATGCTGTCTGTATGGATTCACACACATGCTCCATTTTGTGGTATAGCACTATGGGAAGTGGCCCCCACTCAGGCCTGTTGCTGTTGTTGTTGACATTTCTTAGATGCCTTTCTCCAAAAAAGACTCAAGATGACTTACAACAGAATTAAAATATACAAAATTTAAAACAGCTACAACAATTATCCATTAAATACAACCACCCCATAAAATAACTAAAACATCAGTGATGACCATAAACCATTCAATGGTTACATTATACAGCCCATCATAAGCCACCAAATGTCTGGGAATAGGGGAAAGTCCTAATCTGGTGCTGAAAAGCTGACAACATTGTTGCCAGGATGGGGAGAGCATTCCACAATCAGGGAGCCTCCACCAAAAAGTCTTTCTCCTGTTATCATCCTCTGTACATCCTTTTGGGAAGGCAGTCAGGAGAGGGCCTCAGATGTCAACCGTAGGATACCGGTAGGTAATATACGTGTCAAGGGAGTCTCAGTTCCAGAACAAAAGAAGAAACCATGTTCTGGTTGCTAAGTAACCACAGTGATTGATATTCACATGCTGTATGCCCCAGCCGTGGGCTGCTAAAGTTTGGAGGTGCCGAGATAATGATAAGCCAGATCCAGGTTAGCTTATAAGGAGACTTTGCTGAGTACTTACAGCACACAGGCATACCCAATGGTTGGATCAGACAGCTTCTCTGAACCCAGAGCCAAGGGGTACAATTGGTTTTATACCATACATGTTAGCAGTGAGGCAGCATGACAGGGGACAGAGTTAATTGGCGTTCATCTGCAACTTTCCCAGCACAGACTAACAGTGCTTGGTCAGAAGGAAAACAATCAGAACTTTCCCAGCACAGACACCTGTAGCTCAGCATGAACATAGCCTCCCTTCTCAGGCACATCCTAGGCCCTGATAAGACCAGCGCTCATTAGCGCTGAATGTGCTCCAGTGGCGTTATCGACCTTTGGCTCATCTTACCATTCAAGAGGCCTACTAGGGAAACAGCAGCCAACTGAACCAAAGTCAGAGAGCATTATGGATCTCTAAGCCCCTCTAAAACTACAGGCCTGGGGCCAATACACATATCTCTTTAACCTTTCTAGGAAAATAGACTGAGAGTGTTTGTTGTGGGCTGGGACTAGGGATGTCAGAGAATTCCGCGACGGATCTCGGTGAGGCCGAATGCCAGTGCATTCAGCCCCACGAAATCTGTTGTGGAACGAAGCCCCCGCCCCCCCAACCCACGAAAGGCGCGCAGGACGAAGTCCCTGCCGCCCCCAACCCACAAAAGGCGCTCGAAATAGAGCACTTACCTGCTCCTGTCCACGCTGCTTTGTGAATGGCGGCTGTCCTGCGGCCGCCATTCGCTTCCTCTTCATAGCCGTGATAGGCTATGTAAATACTTATGTAGCCTATCACGGCTAATGCAGGGACGCCATTTCCGTCCCTGCAGAGGCCGTGATAGGCTACATAAGTATTTACGTAGCCTATCACAGCAGGGGGGAAAAAACCCAGTGTACGCAAATGGCGGTAGCCACCACCATTTGCGTACCCTGCGGTTTTTTCCCTCTGCTATGATAGGCTACGTAAATACTTACGTAGCCTATCATGGCTAAATACAGGGACGCAAATGGCGGCAGCTACGACAGCTGCCATTTGCGTCCCTGCAGGGCTGCCCAGTGGATGGATGTCTGGCTGCGGGCGGGCGGAGCTGGCCGGCGGCTCCGCAACTTGGCCGCGGAGCGGAGCCGGCCTGGCAGGATTCCAGGAGGAAGGACCGGATCGCCTCCCCCCCCATCGAGGATTCCAGGGGGAGGGACGGAGCACGTCCCCCCCCTAGCAGAAACAGAACGGAATGGAAGGTAAGTGTTCCATCCATCCCTAGCTGGGACACCCATGCTCACAGATTGGGAACAGGATGTAGCAGCAGGCTTGATCTCAGTCTATCCCAATGTCAAGTTATCTCAGTGCTTAGGGTTTGCCATGATTCTGCTGTGCTGCATGTAGCAAGGTGTTTACCAGATGTACTGGCAAAACAGGCCTAGTGGCAGCAAATCACCTGGACAGATGAAACAAGAGAGCCCATTCTGCATGACACCCAAACTAGGAGGCTAGTATCTTTGATGGCACTAAAGCCCCATCAAAGGAGAATTGTAAAATATTTTGTAATGACAGCTGCTCTTCCAAACCAGCCTCATTCTGTATTATTTGTCTCATTTGAAGCCGTAAGAGATTGTTACAGGGCATGCAGGCATTATCTTACTTTTTCCTTATCATCCTAGCTGAGAGAGAAGCGACATAAATGGAGGGGGGGGATAACTAGGCTGAAGATGGCTAATGCATGTGTGTATATGGGAATCTGGGGAGCCTGGGGTACATGCTAAATTATAGGTATGTTAGCTGAAATGTTTGGATGGCCTGCTGGAACATTTTCCCTAACTACAGGGCTGTTTGGAAGAAGACGGAAACAGCATCCATTAGTGCCATATAGGTAACAATTTGGTCTTCAGTGGTGCAGTTACAGCCTTCAAGAAAGTGATTATAAGTATAAAAAGGAGCTCTTAAATCTGCTTTAGCTTCAGTGTTCAGGTTTTCAAGGTTGACAGGGTAGAACTAATCTACTGAGATCCCTCATTGATCACTAGGGTGAAGATTCTTTTTGTCGGTACGTCGTCATCAATATCACTACATAAGTCGTGGAACCCCACGAGGGAATGGCAGTGGCTAGTAAGGGCAACCTACCATACAGATTCTGAAACATATATGCATTGCACATCTCCTGTGAGATTCAGGACTCAGGAGACAGAAGCTCACCACCATGCAGAGGAGGGCAGACTCCCTGCCCACTCATCGAAGATGTGTTTGAGGACAGGGTGCCACAGAAGCCACCAGCACTTCAGCTTTGATTGTTCATGTTAGAAGCTGATGAGTGCAGGAATATATCCCCATAGAACAGCTTGGCAAAGGAGACCCATACACTGTGTGTGGACAAGGTCCATGCCTGCTAACTTTCCTGTCTGCATTGTGCACAGCAGGAAGCCAGCATAGGACATCTGGTCAGAGAAAAGGGTAGATGTACACCTGATCTTCACATAGATGTGTATAAGAGTCCTGCCTTCTATAATCCCTTAGATGGTCCCATCCATATTCTTCCAGCCATGACTGTATGCTGTGGAAATATGAGGTTCTTAGATTCTCTCCCAATGTGCCCATAGACATGCACCCCTCTGGCTTAGGTGCTTCGTCTTCAGGAAAATACTTATTTATGAAAACTCTTGTGACATCTAAAATGGAATTCACCAAAGGGAGCATGCTGTGGTATGTCTCTGAGGCCAGCATTGACTTCCTGGATCCTTAATATAATCACTGTCATGTAGAAACATTTATACACTGCCCTTTGGCTCCCACAAAGATCCCAAGGCCGTTTGCAACAATACAAACACAATTCTCATACAATAGAAACAATAAACCACTATAAAAATAAACAAAATGAAAGAAACTGCCAGTGAAGTAAACACACAGTTGAAATGCATCTTGCATGCCCAACTAAAGATCATTGCCCAAGGGGCCAGTTGAACCTCCCTTGGGAGGTATAGCTAACTGTGAAGGGATATTTTCCTTTAAAGACATTAACTTCCCACCCATGAGAAACAGACCAGAGATATCAGAATGTGACAGTTGCCCAAGGTTAAATTATTATGACAATTTAACTGGCACAAACATAATGTGATTGGCAGGAAGAGAGGATGTCTCTGAAACATACATTTTGCAGCTTTCTGTTTTCTAAATTCAAAGAAAACCAGGGCTCAGTCCTTTGCTTGTTTAGACAGAAATATGTCCTACTACTCCCCAAAAGTCCTACCACTCCCAACATTCCCCAGGCAGCTTGGCTGCCTGGGGAATGCTGGGTGTGGTAGGATTTTTTTTTCTGTCTAAACATGCATAGGATCAAACCCTTAAAGATGCAATTCTAGACCCACTTATCTGGGAGTAAGCCCCCTTGAATGTAATGGGGCTTACTTCTGAGTAGACATGTGTAGGACTGCAGTGTTAGTGGAAGCATGTTCAGTGCTTGGTCTTTGAGGAACAGTTCAATGCTTGATCTTTGAGGAACAGTTCAATATGATTACGAAAACAACAATGAATATTTTAGTAATTAACAGAAATAACTGAGCTCTGCTTTTTCCTTCTCACTGGAACTAGAGGAACCTAGCAGGAGATGGCTAATGCAGTTCAATCCAACATTCTCTGGGGCAGTCATCCAGAATGAAGCTTATTTTACAGCTCTTGGTGATGTGTATTATAAACCAAGATAAGCAAAAAGGATTGGAGAGCAAATCTAGGGACTCCTGGAGAAATGTGGCTGAGATGATACAAATGACTGGCTCCCTGTTTTTTGGCGATATACAGATGTTCCTTAAAGTTAATTCTTATATTCCAAATATTCATTAATTATGATTAATGAATTGCAATTCATTACAATTGGCTTATTCACCCCAAACCACCTTTAGATATACAGGGTATGATCCAACTATATTTAAGTACTTTAGGCTGCAATCCTATATCCAGTTACCTGGAGTAAGCCCCATTGAACTCAATGGGACTTACTTCTGAATAGAATGTATAATCTCTTTGAGTTTAATAGGAGAACTGAACACATGCTTAATTCTCTCCCTTTGAAGATAATGGGAATCAAACATGTTTAGCTTTTTGATTGGATTGTGCCCATCTAAACAAGCATTTGATCCTGCTCTTGTGTAATTTTATTTATTGATGCTTGTTCTGATTTTTTGTGTGTTATTGCTGCTTTTAGCCTGGTAATTTTTTTTTTTTCATTATTATTACTGATGTTGGATTTTATGGTTTTTGTAAACCATTTTGAGCAACTCCTTGTTTTGGAGAGGGAAAGTGTTTAAATAAATAAATGAATAAATATACTTTGTACAACCAGTCAGTAGTTCAAAATGAAGTCTTTGAAGTTAGGGTACATTAGTGTATAACAGGAAGACAATTAATACCTAGCTCAGTCCAGAAGAATACGAGTTTTTTTCAGATAACTTGTCAGAAAATGTCAGTTTAATCTTACTCTTGTTATATGAATTTGAGGGGGAAAGATGCTTTGGGGAAACAATTTTAGTGACCTGGCAGAAGCAGACATTTCATATTTCTTCACTTAGGGCCCCATCTACATGGCACTGCTTTCACACACACCCCCCACCCCATTGCAACTGCGCAGCATTGCAGCTTCGAATTAACTTCTGGTGGTATACACTTGTGGTTTACTGCACGCTTCCCTAACAGACTCCACCGTGCCCTCTTTTTTTTGCCATTATACTTTAATGTGCAGCTGTGCGGCCCCGTGAGCATGGGGGTGTGACACTGCAGTGGCTGTTTTGTATTTTAGGGGTTCTGTTGTGTCTGTCCATCCCTTGTCAGGTAAAATGTGGATGTTCTGTGCTCCTTTGTTTCCACACCATCTGTTTGTCAGTTCCCTAGCCTGACACTCTTGCGATGGTTCGCATGAGCGGTATGTGCCTACCCATCACTCCGAAACGGAGGCCAGAGTGAAGTTGGTCCTTCCCCAAGACACCCCCCCCCCCAGCCCTGGGGCACTAAGTCCGAAAGCAACCGTTGCGAAGATACAAAGCTGCAAAAATGTGTGAAAGTGTGATTAAATAAATGAAAATGCCTCTCTGTGCTTCTGTAACTATGCAGCTGCAAAGGGATGGGGGGTGTAAAGGGGCATCACAGAATGACGCAAGCACTACGCATGCCTACACCACGCCCATCGCAAAATGTGAAGTTGGTTTGGGGAAGAGACAGATGGCTTGCAACCGTGGGGAAACCTGCAGCAAACAAAAACAACACAGCAAAATGCCTCCTCAGAAATCCGCATTTTCCAGGAGAAAACCACGGATGGCTGCGAAGTGGCAACCACGTCATCTGTCCCAAGGGACCTTGACTCGCAGCTGCCCTGGAGTAAAAGGTGGGGCCTTAGTGATTAAACCCATTATTTATTCAGTAGCAGTTTGTATTTTTCAATGTCCTTGAGCTCATTGAATGGACAGCTGTTGGAAGATACCAAGTGAAAGTAATGCACTACAGCTGGAAACATTGAACTGGGGAAAACTATCAAATGCAACACTTCACATTTGAATTGCAACAGTCATTGGAATGCACAAATGCCCAAATTTAGTTCATGAAATCAAAGTGGCCAATTTTTCCAGCAATCTGGGTGAAAATCAAATGAAATAGCTAGTTGGGGACAGGAGGACAGGGTGGGGGTGGGGAGACAATGGGGACTAGAAGGAAATTACACCTATTTCAGTGCTTTCACAATTTTGTGGGGGCGTTTGAAGCCTGGATGAGTGGAGTTAGTTTGGGCTTGATGGATTTTTATGCTGAGATCAGGCATTTCAAAATTAACCTCAACAACCCTCGCAGATTTGTAGCTTTCAGAATCTCTAGTTTCGCCTGTGTAGGATAGATAGGTCTGTTTATCTGGTCACAACCTTTATTGAGCTTGAATTCATTTCATTTCAGTCAGAATCAATCATTGCTACCTTTAGAGAAAGAAGAATGGCTTTGTTTTAATGGCTTCTCTCTTAAAGCAAAGAGGAGGTTCCTGGGCTAATGCATAACGATGCAGAGCAGCTTTTGGATAAGTCAATATAATTTCTCACAAATCTTTTAGCATGTTACAAGAGGCACCTTTCAAGCATCAGGGTGTTTCTGCTTTGTGCGCTATCAGATGCCCCAGAAAAGCACATAATTGCATTCTGAGCGCAGACATGGCAACAGTGAAACTGAGTACTGGCAATCAATACATGGTGCAGTAAATTGCATGAGTGAGGCCTTGGAAATGACAGGTTGGCAAGCACACCCAAAGACAATAGTAGCTGAAATGAGTGACTGCATGTCAAACCCACCAGGGTCTGTACACCAGCTAATATACACCTAACACTGGGTTGGATCCAGACTTAGTCATACTTAGAGAAGACCCATTGAAATCAATGGGGCTCAAGTTACTCTGACTAAGTCAAGTCCCGTTAATTTTAATGTGTCTGTTCTAAGTCTGTCTATGTCTGGATCCAACCCACTATTTAATAGCAGAATGGTATTCTGTGACACAGGCATGCTTTTCCGTGACATGAGATGCAATAATCTAGACTTGGTCTGGAATGTGGGAAGCTCAGGATCAAGTCTGTCTTCAACCATGAATCTCATGAACTCTCCCCTAGTCCGCCATACTGGGTTGTTGTGAGGTTAAAAGGCTGCTTGATCTCCTCCAAGGAAGGAAAGGCCACAAATAGCATTAATAGTCCCCACCCCCACCCCACAATCCCTCCAAAAGTTGCAGATAACCATCTTAGTCAACTAGGGGGAAAAAATCCAAACAAAGTAACCAGAGAGTGATACCTTTATTAGGGCCAACTAAAAGGTCCCAAAGCATGCTTGCTACTTTCTGACATTTTACTTGGTCTTAACAAAGGGATAACCTTACTACTGTGCATCTATTGTCTATAATAAAAAGGTGTGTGCATGCGTGTGCGCATCAATCTGTCCATCAGCCAGTGCCATAGTACCAAGACGGTGAAACCTAGATACCTGAAATTTGGCATGCGTACCAAGGGGGCCCTAGGGGTGTGCATCTCAGGATTATCTTGTTTTTGAAACACACTGATGTAAATTAGTTTAAATGTGTCCATGTGCTTGAAGCCTTCAGTAACATCTTCAGCCACTAGGGACAGATTTCAAACTAAGGGGTGTTCCAAACAGTGCAGAGTTGGGTCCATTTGCTAGCTAATAAATAAATAAGGGTTTCCCTCACCACAAATTGGAATGAGCTTTGATTTTCTAGCTAAAAAATGTTTTGTGGAATTATTTATTTATTTGTTTGTTACATTTCTATAACACTCAATAGCTGAAGCTCTCTCGAATTGCCTATAATGGTCTATTGATTCATTGTGGATGACAGAGATGGAGTGTTAGCATGTCTATTCAAAAGACGTCCCACTGAGTTCAATGGGACTTGCTCTCAAGGAAGTGTGTCTAGGATTGCAGCCTGAATATCAGAGTTCACTGAGAGGTCCAAATAGGAAGATGTTAGGCAGATTGGCTTGATAGACCCAAGCAATTTGTGTGTGTGTGTGTTGTAATGTTCAATCTGTAAATAAAATATTTGTTTGTAAAGTACCTCTCACCAAAGTAATGCAAATGCAATAACATACCGTGGTACCCGGAGACCATTACCTCCCCCCAATCGTAGTCCTATGCAAACTGGGGGCCCACTAAAGCTCAAGGCAGTGTGTGGGTAGTGGCTACCTAGCTGCTCTCTGACCCGCTGCTTTCCCTAAATGCTTTCATTGGGGTTAGAGACAGAATGGTTTATGTTAGCACTGACCGGCTGTATTGTTTGCAGGGGGTGGGGACATTGCTAGATGGAAGATGCAGAATGGGACACCAGACTTCAGGCAGACAAACATTGGGGCTGGGTGTATCATCATGGGGTGATGTAAGTCAGCAAAAGAAAGAAGGAGATGAGTTCTGCCTTTATGAAGAAATGTGCATCGGATTGGTCTTTACAGTGAGTTAGCTCTGTTTGAAATGAATTCATCATAAGGAGAGAAAGTCCGATGTTCTGGTATGTTGGAATACACGGAATTTGAATTGGGAGGCAGACGGAACAAGAAAGATTTGGTTTCAGTGGGAATGGTTTGGGTTTGGGGACCATGGTCTATGCCTCCATGATGAAGAATGTCTGGCAGGAGATGGGTTGCACCTCACAAGAACTGGGGCAAATACATTTGGCAGGAATCTCATAAATCTGATCAGGAGGGCTTTAAACAAAATCTTGCAAGGGAGGGTGATGAAATTTGACCAGAAGACAGCATGACACCAAGACTGGGGACAGGAGCATGAGTGAATCTAGGACAGCAGTGTTGTTGTTGTTCAGTCATTCAGTCGTGTCCGACTCTTCGTGACCCCATGCACCGTAGCACGCCAGGCCTTCCTGTCCTGCGCTCTCTCCCGGAGTGTGCTCAGGTCCATATTCATTGCATCGGTGATGCTATCTAGCCATCTCATCCTCTGCCGTCCCCTTCTCCTTTTGCCTTCAGTCTTTCCCAGTATCAGGGTCCTTTCCAGAGAGTTTTCTCTTCGCATTAGGTGGCCAAAATATTTCAGCTTCAGCTTCAGTATCTGTCTTTCCAATGAGCAGTCAGGGTTTATTTCCTTTAGGATGGACTGATTTGACCTCCTTGCAGTCCAGGGGGCTCGTAAGAGTCTTCTCCAGCACCACAGTTCGAAAGCATCGATTCTTTGGCGCTCAGCCTTCCTTATAGTCCAGCTCTCACAGCCATTCGTTACTACTGGGAAAACCATAGCTTTGATTAGACGGACCTTTGTCGGCAAGGTGATGTCTCTGCTTCTTACTATGCTGTCTAGGTTTCTTTTAGCCTTGTGATACGTTCCATGGGGTTTTCTTGGCAAGAATACTGGAATGGGTTGCCATTTCCACTAATATGCAAACACACACATGCACACACACGTGTGAGCGCACGCACGCACACGCACACACATGCACACACAACCAATCTGACAGTTTCCATTGTCTCTATACCAATGCTCAGAGTATGGCAAACAGGATGAATTTGAAACCTTAATAGAGGAAGGCAATTATGATTTCAAAGGCATTAGTGAAAGCTGGTGGGATGAGACTGGTGTTTGGAACGGAGGGATTGAAAGGTATAACTTATTCAGAAGGAACAGACCAAACAGGAAGGGGTGAGGGAAAGCATTACATATAAAGCATTATACGTATATATATATATATATATGTGTGTGTGTGTGTGTGTGTGTGTGTGTATGTTCAATATCTCTGTAAGTGACTTGGACAAAAGAGTAGAGCTCATCAAATTTGCAGATGACACCAAACTAGGAGGGGTAGCTAATCAAAACCTTAAAAGACAGAAATAGGATTCAAGATGATCTTGACAGCATGAAGAACCGAGCCAAGACTATTTTAAAAAATGAATTTCAAGCAGATAAATGTAACATTCTGCATTCAGGGAGGAAAAATCAAGAGCACCAATACGATGACACCTGGCTTGACAGCAGTACATGTATAAAGGATCTAGGGGTTTTAGTTGACAACCAGCTAAACATGGGTCAGCAGTGCAAAGAGGCAGCTAAAAAGGCTAATGCAATTCTAGGCTGCATCAACAGAAGTATAGCATCCAGATTATGAGAAGTAATGGTACCTCTCTTATTCTGCTTTGATCAGACCTCACCTGGAGTAATGTGTCCAGTTCTGGGCAATGAAGTTCAAGAAGGATATCAACAAACTGGAACTGTCCAGAGGAGGACAACAAAGTTGATGAGGGGTCTGGAGACCAAGTTGTATGAGGAAAGGTTGAAAAAGCTACGTATATTTAGCCTGGAATAGGCAATGTGATAGCTATGTCCAAATATTTGAAGGGCTGCCACATAGATGGTGGAGCAAATTTGTTTTCTGTTGTTCTGGAGAATAGGACATGAACCAATAGGTTCAAATTACAAAAGGGGAAATTTTGACTAAGAATTAGGATATTCTGACAGTATGAGCTGTTTGACAGTGGAACAGACTGCTTCAAAACGTGGTGGATTCACTTTCATTGGAGCTTTTTAAACAAAGGCTGGATGGACATCTATCAGAGATGCTGTCATATTTATTTATTGATTTCATTTGTATTCTGCCTTTCTTCCAAGGAGTTCAAGGCAGTGTACATGATCCTCCCCCCGTTTTATCCCAGCAACCCTGTGAGGTAGGTTAGGCTGAGATTCGCTGACTCAGACTGACCCAAGATCACCCAGTGAACTTCACAGCCAACTGGGAATTTGAACCCAAGTCTCCACAGACCTAGTCCATCACTCTAACCATGTAATGGGTTTCCTGCATCTGCAGGGTACTGAACTCAATTATCTTTGAGATCCCTTCCAATTCTATGATTCCAGAGCCTCCTAGGATTAGCTAGCAGAGCCAGCCCACCGGATGATCAAGCAAAACACAAACAAGCAGCCTGCTCTTGTAGGCAAGGCTAATAGATAAAGGAAAAGGGTAGGGATAACTCTAGGATCCAGCAACTGACTGCAGCATCTTGCTTCCTGTGTCTTGGGAGCACAGCTCAGCTGAGGGAGAAGCTGAGCTGAGCTGAGTGCTTATATGGAGACAGACAGAGAGAGAGAGACAGAGAGAGAGCTGAGGTTAAGAACATAAGAAGAGCCCTGCTGGATCAGACCACGGGTCCATCTAGTCCAGCATTCTGTTCACACAGTGACTAACCAGCTGTCAGCCAGGAACCCACAAGCAGGGCATGAGTGCAACAGCACCCTCCTGCCCAGTCTCCCCAGCAACTGGTGTACATAAGCTTACCACCTCTGGTATTGGAGGTAGCACATAGCCATCACGACTAGTAACCATTCATAGCTTTCTCATCCATGAATTTGTCCAGTCTCCTTTTAAAGTCATCCAACTTGGAGGCCACCACTACATCTTGTGGTAGCGAATTCCATAGTTTAACTCTTCACTGTGTGAAGAAGTCCTTTTATCTGTCCTGAATCTCCCACCAATCAGCTTCATGGGATGACCCCAGGTTCCAATAGTTTGAGAGAGGGAGAAAAATGTCTCCCCTCCACATTCTCCACACCATGCATAACTTTATAGACCTCCATCACATCTCCTGTTACTTGCCTTTTTTCCAAGCTAAACAACCACAGCTGTTGTAACCTTCTCTCATAGGGGAGATGCTCCAGCCCCTTGATTATTTTAGTTGCCCTTTTCTGCACTTTTTCCAGCTCTACAATATCTTTTTTTAGATGTGGTGACCAGAACTGTATGCAGTACTGTAAATGTGGTCCCACCATAGATTTGTTTAGGGGCAGTATGATATTGGCAGTTTTATTTTCAATTCCTTTTCTATTTATGCCTAACATGGTGTTTGCCTTTTTTACAGCAACCACACACATTTTCATCGAGCTGTCCACCACAACCCCGAGATCTCTTTCTTGGCTGGTCACCAGTAGCTCAGATGATCCCATCAGGTTATACTTGAAGTTGGGATGTTTTGCCCCAACGTGCATCACTTTACACTGGCTTACATTGAACCACATTTCCCATTTGGATGCCCAGGCTGTACGTGAAGAGGCTGAACCCTGAACAGTGAGCTTCTAGTTCTTCTACCTTTCTTTAATATTCATGAACTGTGTGTTTTCAGTACAATTGGGATTCCTTTTGAAATATTTTTTAATTTAATACAGGACTACCTTGAGCCTCAGAAAGAAAGCATGTGTGTGAGAGAGAGATTAAAACACTCCCAAGGTCCCCATTTGAATAGTTCCTTTGCTGACTTGAATAGTTCCTTTGCTGATTATAGTGTGGAGGAAAAACTGGGCTTGATTCAAGATGAAGGGCAAAAGTGGGTGCATATGGAGGCTATGTTGCAAATAAGTACAATACATGAGAATGTAGAACATGTTTACTACATATATGGTGTGGGCGTTAAGGCCAGGTGCCTCATCTTGCAAAGTCCATGTTTGGGGGCACATGAGTACATTTGTAAGCACCTCGACACTTCTCTTACATTAGAGGGTTTTTTTAATTTAGGTTTTTTAAAAACACACACACGCAACCTAGAATGTACTATTTTATTCTCAAATGTTTACCCTGCCATCTCATCAAAGGGATCTCATGGTGGCTAACTCTCAGCAAGTTGAAACGTGTATACAATACAAGAAAACATCCAGAAGTGACAGCAAGAGCCCTATGAGCCAAATGCTTTCCTAAAGAAGGATGAGCCTATTGACCAGGCCAAGAATGCCCCTCTAGGCAGATAATGCCCCAAAGACAGCACTGGCATAGACAGTGCTCAGATCCTCTCTGCCAGGGAGGGCCATACGTCTGAAGGAGGCAGCATGTTGAAAAATATAAAATTATGTTTACCAAAGGACACAGGGATTTTCACTCTGGTGATCCACCAGCATGCTGGAGAAAGGAAGGAGAAGTCAGATTTTCCTCCATCCCTCTTCCTGTGGCCATAGTGGCACCACTGTGGCCACCATCACTAGGTATCTCTTGTTTAAAGAGGAGGGAAGGGGTTTCAAGAGAACGGGGGGACTGGAAGGGGCTTGGGGGCTCTTCTTGAAGGAAACTTTGAGCCCCTGAAGATCATATTCGCTCCTGCCCAAACCTAGGCACCTCTAGCGGAATCGTGATACACAAATGTTGTAAATAAATATATCCATCCTTTTCATACTAAATCTGCTTTCTTTAACTACTGATATCAGCAAATAGAGGTCACGTTCAATGTGGTGCAACTTTGGCTTGTGCAGCGGGACTTCCCCTTGCTTCTCCACCCCCATGCAGCTCCTCCTGCCATCTTCCAAATCTGCTCCACAGGGTCCCCCCACCCTCCGGAGCAGATTGGGAGGGGGAGCATGCAGAGGGCTGCGGGGGAAAGGGGGACACCATTTTGCCAGCGGTTTCCATTCCACTGCCAGGTGGTCAGAGCTGGATACAACCCTTTGTGTCTGAACATGGGAACCATTTCCTGCATCCAGTTTTCCTGTTCATACTAAGAGCCAGTGACTGGGTTTGCACACACATGGGTGGTTAATAAGCCATGGTGGCTTATTAACTACCCCCAAGTGTGCCAGGCACCTGCCACCCAATTTCCCTAATTGCCCTCTGTATCATTATGTCTGAACCCGGCAAAGGTGGGTGGCTGGGGTGGTTAACAAACCACCCAGAACCCACTGCTGTTGCAGGGTTGCTGGGTGATTTGTTAACCACTCCAGCTATCACCCTCACTGGGTTCAGATGTCAGAACAAGCTGCACCCAGTAAAGATAGTTAGGGAAATGAGTCAGCATGCAGCCAGAACAAACAGGGGTGGTTAACAAGCAACCATGGCTTATTTTAAGCTGTGTTCTTCTCTGAACGTCCTGGATAACATCAATGAAATCACACAAGTTTGTAGCCTCAGTTTCCCATGTGCAAAAAGCAAATATTAATGTGCTATGCCACATGGTGGTTATGAAGATGAATGAGATAGTTACTGCACAGTGAAACAGTGAAATTGCAGTAGAACTTATTATTCATATTATTCATAATAATTAATAAATGTTGCAATAGAAATTATTATTAATCATAATTAATAATAAATGTTGCATAGTAATAGTACATTCGCCTGTGATAAACAGTGAGCTAAACATATATCTGGATCTCTGAGTAGCTATCAAATGCTAAAAATTGGTTGCCTTTCACATAAAAAAGAATGAGCTAATAATTCTTTGAGAAATATTATTTATTGGGCCATATTCATCTTCATAATAACATCCGCATTATTAAATCCAGTAGCATTACTTGAAATTATGCCCTGTGAACTTTGGATTTAATAAAGAGCATTTCACAATATTAAAACACTTTATTATAAAGCAAAGGAAAAGAAAGTATGCTCTTCAGCTGTTCATATCAACAGTGCATCCAAATGGTTATATATGGAAAAGTATCCAGCTTTCAGTCTGGGAAAGTGGATTTATTTTATAATAAGATGAGGAGATTTTTACAGGGTTCCTAATACTTTCAGAAAATAAAAATTTATCCATAAATCTGACTGGACTCAACCATACTAGGGCTTGCCTTGCCCAGCTTGAGACATTTTAAGCCATGATTAGAATTAACTTTTTATTATCTCTCTCTCTCTTCAGTTAAGGGTGTGAGCCTTTAATACTATATATTATGAAAAACAACAGGAAACAACATGGATAACAACAGTTAACACAATAGCATGAATAACAACAAGTATAAGAAACACAATTGTAAACATTAATATCAATATCACATTTTTGCTTTCCAAGTCAGTAAATGGATGCCATGTCTACGGAACATTTTCTTTGCGTTGTCTACTCCCTCCTGCAGTACAGTTTTACACATGTCTACTCAGTAAGATACATTGAGTGCAATGGTACTTACTGCTGGGTGAGTGTATATATGTTTGCAACACAAATGTAACAATTTCACTCAATTCAGACAATTGAACTTTTTGCAATAGTCAGAGATCCTTTTGATCTTGAGCCGCAGGTTTGTTTTGGTTTCTTCAGACCTTAAATGTCATGGCTGGCTTCTGTTCCCTTTTCTCCAAAATTCTAGAGAAAAATCTATGCAATACTTGCATACTTGCTTAATACAGTTTCAGTGGGATATATTACAATGTGTCAATCATAGATTTTTACACAATCCAACAAAAAACAAACAAACCCCATTATCAAAATAGGGATACATTACAATTAATCTACCCAGGGCTGGCCCTACCATGCACCAAGGTGAAGCAGCCTGCTTCAGGCGGCACCGTGGGGGCAGAGGACAAATGAAAGCAGGAATTGGTGTCTCAGTGGTGCAGCCAGCAAGCAATCTTAAAGCACTGGGCCTAGTTGGGAGGGGGCACCATTTGGGCTCCTCTTCAGGCAGCAAAGTGTCTTGGGGTGGAACTGAATCTATCAGTCTACCATAATGACTGCTTGAACAGAGAGTAAAAAGTTTGCTCACATCCTGTCTAAATACTTTTAGAACTACATTCAAAAGGTTAGCTAGTCACCAGCTTACCTTCAGACATGATTATCTGGTTTTACTGGTTACCCTGTACAAACAGTATAAACTCCAATTAACTTTGTTTCTGTAATTTGTGACACCTCCCCCAATGCCAGTAACAAGTCTGGGGGCCCAGGGTCCAAGTGCTCTCAGTGAGTCCCCACCATAAATGCACCTAATTCCTTCTTGACTTTATTGTAGGGGTGTGCAAGATTTGGATTTGGATTTCTGAAGCATGGTGGCCATTTTGTCACCATCCGCCATTTTGTGCAACCCCTAACACCACAGCATCCTTTACTGGTCAGAGTGGTTATTGCTTTTACTTCCTTGTTTGTTACACAGACAAACTTACAGTACTACTGCCCCAGATACATCCCACTTTATGCAAATGACCCCCAGGCTCATCCCACTTTTTGTGGTTAAACAATGTCAGAATTGACATTGCTCTTAGGGGACAGTGAGCTGGGCTTCAGCCCTAATGGGCCTCCTCCACCTCTTCCCTGCCTATCCCCTTCCCCTTGCCCCCCCCCTTGAGGAGTGGGGAAAGGGATGGGGGAAGGAGTTATTGTCTTCTGTCAAATTGTCATGACAGCAAGAACTAAACCAAGCATGTCACATTTTGCATTTTTCAGTTCATGGAGGAGCTCTAGGAAGGGGGCAGAGACAGAAGTGTGAGACAAAAGCAGGGAGGTGGAGGGCTTGGATGATGAATCCAGGAAGAACTGGAAGATACAGGAGGTATCGGGAAGGAAAGCACAAGGTGCTCGAATGCGAGGTAGCTGAAGGAAGGGGGAGAGAGTTGATAGTATGCAGAGAAGTGGGGACCATGGGAGAAGGCAGGGGGGAGGAGGAGGCTTGAAAGACAGGAGAAGCAAGGAGCTGAGACCATGTTGCACTATTAGGAGGTCAAAGATGTCATGTTCTCAGAAGCATAGAACACCACTTTCTCTGTGGGGGAACAGTTTTTCAAGACAGTACTCACTAAATCACCCTTCCCTAACCTGGTGCCCTTCAGATGTGTTGGACTGTAGTTGTAGTCCAACACATCTGGAGAGCCCCAGATTCAGGAAGGCTGCACTAAATCAAACTCATCATTGGAAAAAGAAAGCAAAGCACATTCACTCCATTGCAAAGGCAACAAATGAAGACTGTTCAGTGGGAGAATGTTACCACTGGCCCAAAGACGTCCTCGTCCAATGTATATTTTGGACAGATGAACTGCTTCCCATCTCTACAACGAGCTTTCTTCTCTTTTGGCATGAGTCCTGGAGCCAGTGTAATTTTCAATTCCTGATATCGCAACTAATTATCCTATTACAGTGTGCTATACAATAATATTATTCATGCTAATATTAGCAGTGTTATCACTTTTATAAATGCTACTTCCACTAAATAAATTAAACTCCAAGGCTATTAACATTTTGATTACTGTTTAGCAGCACTGAATTTCGCCTTTATATTCATCTTGTGCTGGCAGCCACACTGGTACCTGGATTAATTGCAAGAGTAACAGAAATTTAAAGTTAATGCTCTGTGTATGTTACTTTGGCCGTCTAACCATAGTGTATTGCAGTCAAAAGGCCTAATGCAGAGAAATAGGCTTCTAAACCCACATTAAGACCTAAAGCATCAGCAACAGACACTCTGGAACAATGGCAGACATTGCAAGGTAAAATCTCATTTGGTTTCATTACTCTGTGAGACATACTGCATTGGATCTAGAGATGGGTGAGAATGTAGTTTCAGTTCAGTTTTGATAAGAATTTACAAAAATTCACAAACTTCTCCATGTTGGGGACAAAGTGAACTTGAGATTTAAAAAACAAAGGAGAAACTGAAACTGACAGTTTTACCAATCCAGGCTCTGACCTTGGTTCCCAGAAACTGCTCTCCCCAGCCCCTCCCCAGCCCCCTCATAGCTGGCACAGTTCTATCCATGCTGGCTACTTTTCCATGCTCAGAAACAGAGTGCGGACAGGGTGAAAAGGGGGTGGTCCTAGGGGTGGGGAGGGGAGGAGACTGCAGAAGCTGCTTTATGAGGCTTCCTATGCACCACATGGCCTCCCCCTCTCCCACTCCAAGTCCCTGGCTAGATGGGCAAAATTGCACATCTCGCTGAAAATGCAGGGCAGCCGGAGCACAGAGGTAAGGATTGTTTCCATGCTCCAGCCACCCTGTACTGGATAGGCATTAACCTCCGAGTTTGAAGGCTGACATCTATCTCCGTAGGGTTGCGCCCTAAAACATTGAAATAACAAAATTGAAAAAGCTGAATTAAAAATACATCCAGACTTATGAGGTGAAAGAATGGTACACCAGCAGCCATTGTAAGAGAACATTATAATATACATAAATGAATCTTGGGGGGAGGGGAAAAAATGAAAGAGACAATGTATACAGGCAAAAGAAAAATGCAGTGATTATATGGAAAAATAACACAAATTAGGGCAGCTACAAACACGGTTATCACAAAACATTTTTCTGCCTGAGGTGAAGAACAAGATAGGGGTAGCACGAGTGGCCAATGAGCGCAGCGCAGTGAGTGGGAGCGGGTGGCGGAGGCAGCTTGGTGAGTGGCTGACACATGTGGACAGAGGTGAGTCCATCCATCCCTAGCACCCTCTCCCATTCCATGTACAAAAGCTGAATATACTGTTTCTTCAATATTAGCAATGGAACAGCATCTTCTACTGCACATGAAGGCAGCAGGCTAGCTTCGGAGCTGCATGGCACACACAGCTCTGTCTTCCAACACCTTAGTGCCACCTCCCAGCATCTGCTGCCTGAGGCAACCAGTTCACTCTGTTAAATGGGAGGGCCAGCCCTGGCTACAAATTAGGGCAGTTCAAATGCAAGGATTAAAATGCACGATATAAACTACTATTTAACTCTTACTAAAGCAGATTCTTCCAGGGGAATGAAATACAACTTTAAACTGTAATATAACTTTTACTCGCAGAAACTCTAGCAAACACAACTAGCAGCAGTTTTAATTATTGCTTCTCATTTTTGGCACTACCTACAATTCCCACCAGTCCATATCAATTAAAGCTTACTACATTCCCAGCTGTATAGCAGTTTAGCCTAAAGATTAAGGAATAGTAGGAGAGTGGAAAGAAAAATTATAGCTACCTATTCCAAGAAGTGGGTTCCTGAAGACTCAGTGGAAGTTGAGGAAGATTGATCTGGGCTCCTGGAAAATTCAGATGGAAAAATTAGTCCAGGGAGAAAGAGAAGAAAAATGTACAGCAGGGAAGCCTCCTCCCATCAGTGTCACCCTTCCTGGAACCTGACCGAACACTGGTATAGGCACGAGCAAGTGCAAAGGGTAGGGTTTTTGAATTTTCCTTTGCAGGGCAGGAAGAAGCTTGTGCTGCACAAAAGATAACATGAGGTGTCCCAAATTTGAATTTTTCATTCCCATCCAAATTGAGAAGAGAGCCTGGTGGGAGCAGGAGCCACAGTGTGGGCCCTTCCCATGTGGCCCATGGTTTTTGATGTTCCCTTCGCAACACAGGATGAAGTAGCTCTCACACGGGGAAGGTAACATGAAAGGGGCCCTTATGTCCAACCCTGGAGCAAAGTCCACCAGCCACTTCTGCAGGGAAGTGCTATACAAATCCTGTTGAAACCAAATGGAGGATTCACAGCAGCAATGCCTTGTGGATTACAGCCCTGCTCTCCAAAGTAGGTTTTGCCTATCAGTATCAACTATGGGATACCACTGTGTTTCCTCCCCCCTTATTTGCTGCTGTTGTGGTCAATCACAGTGAATATACTGGTACAAGTTCTTGATTTGTTATATTTATTTCCTTCCACCTTGGTTAATTTTAATTGTGATACTCCTAAGTTGTTGAGCTGCAAGTCATTTAATTTATGATGTGTTACTGTTTTCAATTTAGTTTTGAGCTATATGTTATTACATGTGGATGTAAATACAAATGTGGTGCTTTTGCAAATAAAAAAAATGGTGAAGCCTGAGCCTCACAAGGAAATAAAGTGGGGATAGGCTAAAATAAAATAAACAAAAGAAAAATAATGATAATTTAGAAATCTAAATCTATTTGAAGCTGTTCATGATCCAAGTAATGAACCCCAAAGGACCAGTTCAAAATGTTGTAGGAAATATCTTCAGTAGTAGAGAAGGGACATCTCTCCAAGCAAGGAATCCCTTCTCTCAAAGAGAATCCAAAAGGCAAAATGGAATCCAAAAGGTCCCGGAACAAGCACAAATCTGCAAACAAAACTGAAGCTAAAGGAAAATAAAACAAAGGGAAATGAAGACATGAAGTGAGCTCTGGTACTGAGGTGCAGCCCTGTTTGGTCCACTAACACCCCCGCCCAAAAGCTCGCTTCTTTGTGATTGGTTCTTTTCCCCACTTGTCTCGGAAAAAAATTGGTTCTGTATTGGTTAGTAAATATCTGGGAGGCAGAAAACTGTAAAGACAGTTTCCCGTTGATTTTAGGGAAGTATATGTTTTCAAGTCTTATCAGGGTACCAAAGTGCATATGAGGCCCACAGAGGCCACCCATGGCAGCCAACCATAGGGTATACCACACTTTTATCTTCTTCCGTAGTGGCCCACTGTCTTAGCCTGACTTTCCGCTTTATCAGCAATTCTATTTTCTGTCTTTTTCACATTTCAGAATCCAGGCAGATGTCTGCCCTGAAGAAAGACAGGCTTGCTTTGTAAACCAAGCTACACACCAGACTTTTCTTTTGACCATTTTTTTCCCCTCTCCATTCCACTTACAGCTCCTACAGGCCTTTGTCCCTCATACACCTGAACCCATACCCCAAATATGAACTGAACTGCAAAGAGCACAGAATGTGGAATCGACTTAACAATGAAGTCCTCTGAGAAAAAGATACAACATTAACACAGTAGGGCCTTTGGCATCTACACAGACCCTGTGAAGTTGGTCATCAAGTGTAGGAATAAACATTGAGGAAGTGACCTCCATGCATTCAAAATCCCATTTGCATATGGCCTACATACATATGCCCCAATGTGCATAAACTCCCTATGCACAATCTATACCCTTCTTTTTTTCAGCATACAGACACAGGTGTACAACCCCCCCGGTACAAACATGTGGAGGTTGGGGGTAGATCCAGCAGGGCTGATTCCAATTCCCCCTTCCACGTGTTCATTTCTGCACTGGATGACTGTCTGCCCAGGGCTACAGCAACAGCTGATTGAGCTAAGGATGCCATGTCCAAAGTAAGATCAAAAGTACACCCACTGGGGGAGCGCATGCAGCATGAGTCTGAAGACACTAGGGATGGGTGAGAAATTGGTTCAGTTCACATTTTAATGCGAACTTACCTAATTTTGCACCCTCAGACCACTATGTGAACCAAAACTCCTTTAAAATCCACACTTCTCTGAATTTTAGAATGGAGTTCTGCAATCAAAAAATGTGTATGTTAGGGAAAATAACCTTCAGAAAGGCAATATATTAGGAAAACCGCTTGCCAAAAATGTGTATGCCAGGCAAAAATGCATACAAAACTGGATGTATTAGGACAAATTTGCACAAAATGCTTATGAATTTCCACACCATTTTTTGTCTTCAGTTCAGATGAACCAAACTTAGGTTTGGAAAAATGGGAAATGGAGAGAAACCAAAACTGACAGATTAATCTATCCCTAGAAGACACAGGTTATTCCCACCAAATTCTAAGAACATAGGAAGCTGCCTTATGCTGAGTCAGAGCATTAGTACATCAAACTCAGTACTCTCCATACCAGCCTTACCCAACTTGGTGCCCTCCAGACGTTTTGGACTAGAACTCCCAGCATTCCTGACCATTGGCTGTGCTGGCTGGGGATGATAGGAGTTGAAGTCCAAAATGTCTGGCGGGCACCAGGTTGGGGAAGGCTGGTCTATATAGACTGGCAGTCATTCTCCAGGGGCTCAGATAGAGGTCTTTTCCAGCCTTAACTGAAGATACCATGAACTTCACCTGGGGCTTTCTGCATGCAAGGCAAGCTCAGCACTTCAAAGTTTTCCAGTTCCTTTGAGGAGCTACTTCTGCAGAAGACATTTGTAGGGCAGCTACCTGGGATTCAGTTTCATCCTATGTTAAGCATTACAAGCTAGGCACCTTTGCTACCACGGATGTGAACTTCAGATGAAGGGTGCTCCCCTTGGCTAGAGCTGCAAAAGGACTCACTCTCTCCTGAAGACTATTGAGCAAAGGTCAAATGGACTGAATTGCCCCCCACCCTTCACCAGCACAATCACCCAGTCGGTTGCTATTGTCAGCACTGAATTACCACACAATGATAATATAGGCTGTTTACAACATAGGATTGGAAGCTTGAAAAAGCAGACATGCAGAAGGGAAGGAAAGCTATTCAGAGAAAAACACAGTTAGAATAATGGTCATCCATTTCCACTGTTAGGCAAAGAAAGGGTGTATAGGATTTTGCAGTTAACCAGATTTGAAATGATAGGTTATAAATCCATGATCAACATCCACATTTTGGAAATTCGGACAGACAGATCTTTGGGAAAATCTCCAATTTTCAGTGTGCTAGAAAGCAACAGACACACCTAGGCAAAAATGTAACTCTGGGTTTGGCATATGTGTGTTGTTCTTCTACAAAGGGAGCTCAAATATCATTTTCCACTTGCAATTCAAATATGGGATTTGAATAATGGAAATCCGAGCTTGCCTGCTCAGGATATTCAGGACGGATTGTCCACACACTCAAAATGTGTGTAAGCAATAGTAGAAAAAGAAGGCAGGTTGTTCTAAGTGAGCTTTTCATGCAGGCCAGAACAGGAAAGCCACTGTAATTAAAGGATTAGGGAGACTGAATGCAATTTGCTTCCTATTGATTTGTTGATACAAGAAATGAGAATTAATTTTCTCATTTCATCTTGTGAGTACAGGGTTTGTGAAAAGTGTGTGACTGACAGCACTGAGAATGGAGCCTTATTTACATGCATTAAGCAAGTCTAGTGTGGACCTTAACAGTGCAGCCTCTTCCTCCCTCTTACTCCCCCAACACTTGGAGTACTTGTGCTGCATTAAGAAAGTGAGCAGCTTATAATCTTGTAATGAATATAGTACAGTAATGAATTATTTGGGGCATACCTTCATCCTCAAGATAAGAGAATTAGGAATGATTCTTCAAAAGGTGTCTTATCTTGCAATGTAAGTTGTGTAGACCTATACTAATAAAGAACAGTGTTTGAGAGGTCTTGCTTCAGATGTCAAATTACCACAGATTTTGCATCTTTCTCCCCCCCCCCACCTCACCCAAAACAGGTCTGGAGGTTGAACTAGAGTTCAAAACTGAAACACAGAATGGTGTTCTGAATGTGCATACCAACTTTATTTCCAATATCTGCAGTTTCAAGGGAAATGTGTGGTAAAAATGCTGTATCACCATTCCTTCTCCTTTGCAAATATGTGTGGAAGTTGATCTGGAGATCTAATTTGATATGGGGAACAGTAGCTTTAATGTACGCACCAACTTTCGTTTCTGTATCAGTCTCTAAGTCAGGGGCGTCATTATAAAATGGCCCACCTGGGCACAGGCCCCAGATCTTTTGAGCTGTGCCCCAGATCTTTTGAGCTGTCCTAATTGCCATTTTCCCATTGGAAAACAAAAATGGCCATAACATTTTTAGTTTGTATGATAAATAAATGAACTTTGGAGGCTTGGTATCCCCATGGAACTGATTGAATCTGCCAAATTTCAGGCAGTTAGGTCCAGAGGGTTTTGTGCTAGTCACAGGTAACGTTTTCTATTTTTAAGAAAATCTGTCAAAGCAAAGAGCTATATTTTTTTTGTGCTTCCACATACATGCACGGAATTTGGGGACCTGCCAGACTCCATAGAGATGACTGAGCCTGCCAAATTTCAGACAGTTAGGCCTAGTGGCTTTTGTGCTAGCCACAGGTAAAATTCGCTTTTTCCAAGAAAATGTGTCAAAGCAAAAAATGTTTATCTAATTCTTCCAAGGAATTAAAACGTTATTGGCAGTTCCCTTTAAAAGAAAATATAAATGCTGCACCTATTTTTCTGACATTTGGAAGGTGTAATCCCTTCTAGAGGACTACTATGCCTGAAATTATCATCCAGTTCTGGCCAAGAGAAAAAAGTAACAGTTTTTTTTCCTAATTTCCCATGGTAGTCAATAGGAAGCATAAATACTCATTTTTCCAAACCTTGACTCAGGTTTGGTGCTGTGCTGAAGTGGCCCAACTACAAATTGGCCAGAGCAGAAGTGGGATGTTTTCCAAAATGCTGAATCAGGGTCTGAGTTGAAGTGGGGTGGGGGGTCAGTGCACACTTCTTATGTATGTATGTAATCTATACACACACACAAGCACACTGCATGCACACGCGCACACATATTAGATGTGCAATTAGATTCGTGTGTGTGTATGCACAAATTTGTGTTATAGGCCTGTGCCCCGGATCTTTTAAGACCCTAGCAATGCCCCTGCTCTAAGTAAGATGTGGTTTCGGACTGTTTTTATGTCTTTCCTGGCTCCCTGTTAGGAACTGCTGACCACTGCTCCATGTGGTGAGCCATGTCACTACAGCTTTTCAGATCAAGATAATTTTTACTTTTGTTTCTGTCTTCTAAGATATTAGCTATCCCACCCAATTTTGTGTCCTCTGCAAATTTGATAAGCATTTCCGCACCTCGTCCTCCAAATCCTTAATAAAAATGTTGAAGACTACAGGACACAAGACTGAGCCCTGCAGCGCCTCACTTGATACCTCCATCCTATTTGATAGAACCCCTTTGAGTGGGGTTCTCACAGCCAGCTGTGGATCCACCTAGCAGTAGTGCCATCCAGCCCAGATTTAACTAGCTTGCTAATCAGAATATCATGGGGCAATTTGCCAAATGCCTTGCTGAAAAGATATATTATGTCCACAGCATTTCCATGAACTACTTCCATTTTTTTCTTCATTTGGTTTGTTATTGATTGTGCCCTTAATATCTCCTTTTTTAAGGAACTCGCAACCCTCTTGAACTCCTCTTCCTGTTAGGTTTTCCTACAATGGAATCCTACTCATCATTGCTCTGAATTGATTAAAATCAAGTCCAAGGTACATGTTTGACTAAGCTCAGCTTTTAATTTTCCTTAAAATCAAGAACTTGAACATTACATGGTCAGTTTCCCTGAGAGTTCCTACTACTTTCACCTCATCAACTAACCCTTCCCTATTGGTCAGAATCAAGTCAAGGATGGCTGATCCCCTTGTTCCTTCCTCCACCCTCTAAGGAGAAAGTTATCATCAAGGCAAGTCAAGAATTTCTTAGAGAGGCTATGCTTGGCACAGTGTGTCTCCCAGCATATATCAGGGTAATTAAAGTTCCCAAATACTACTATTTGATGGTTCCTTGACATATCTGCAATTCGCTTTTGGAAACTTGGTTGCGTGGTTGGTAGTGGACTTCAAGCACAGTATTGTTTTTATTCCTTCCTCTATTAATTTTAATCCAGACGCTTTCAACAGGGCCACCATGTTCTCTCCCTCTCTCTCTCTCTCTCTCTCTCTCGTTATTACATTTCTATACCGCCCAATAGCCGAAGCCCTCTGGGCATTCACAACAATTAAAACCATAAAGCACAACACAATATAATACAATATAAAAGCTTAAAGATTTAAAACTACAGTATAAAATAAAAATTAATAACCAAATAGAACCTAGTAGCAGTGCAAAGATTTAAAATACAGTAAAAGAAAGGAGCACAATGTAGGCACCAGGCGAGCCTCTCTGGGAAGCTCATTCCACAACTCGGGTGCCACAACAGAAAAGGCCCTCTTCTTAATAGCAACTCACCTCACTTCCTTTGGCAGGGGGTCCTGGAGAAAGGCCACTGAAGACAATCTTCTAGCATATATTGCAACTCCTCCCCCTTTCTATGAATTCTGATATTTTTGAACAAGTTATATCCTTCTATTCCCCTTCATGGATCACTGCCTTGTTGTGGCGAAGGGGCTTGCGTAACTCAGTGAAGCCATAAGCTATGCCGTGCAGGGCCACCCAAGACGGACAGGTCATGGCAGAGAGTTCTGACAAAAGGTGGTCCACTGGAGAAGGAAATGGCAGGCAACCCACTCCAGTATTCTTGCCAAGAAAACCCCATGGAACGTATCACAAGGCTAAAAGATATGACGCCGGAAGATGAGACCCTCAGGTTGGAAGGTGTCCAATATACTACTGAGGAAGAGCAGAGGGAATTTCCAAGTAGCGCTAGAAAGAGTGAAGCGGATGGGCCAAAGCCGAAAGGACATTCAGCTGTGGATGTGTCTGGTGGTGAAAGGAAAATCCGATGCTGTAAAGACCAATATTGTTTAGGAACCTGGAATGTCAGATCAATGAATCAAGGTAAGCTGGAGGTGGTCAAACATGAGATGGCAAGACTGAACATCTTGCCATCTTGGGAATCAGCGAACTAAAATGGACAAGCATGGGCGAATTTAATTCAGGTGACCATTATATCTACTACTGTGGGCAAGAATCCCTTAGAAGAAATGCAGTAGCACTCATAGTCAATAAAAGGGTGGGAAAAGCAGTACTGGGGTACAATCTCAAAAATGATAGAATGATCTCAGTACGAATCCAAGGCAAACCATTCAACATCACAGTAATTCAAGTCTATGCCCCAACCACTGAGGCCAAAGAAGCTGAGGTTGATCGGTTCTATGAAGACCTACAACACCTTCTAGAACTAACACCAAAAAAAGATGTCCTTTTCATCATAGGGGATTGGAATGCAAAGTAGGAAGTCAAGAACTCACCGGGATAACAGGCAAGCATGGCCTTGGTGTACAAAATGAAGCAGGACAAAGGCTAATGGAGTTTTGCCAAGAGAACACGCTGATCACAGCTAACACTCTTTTCCAACAGCACAAGAGGCGACTCTACACATGGACATCACCAGATGGGCAATATCGAAATCAGATTGATTATGTCCTTGGCAGCCAAAGATGGAGAAGCTCTATACAGTCAGTAAAAACAAGACCTGGAGCTGACTGTGGCTCAGATCATGAGCTTCTTGTTACAAAATTTTGGCTTAAATAGAAGAACATAGGGAAAACCACTAAACCATTCATGTATGACCTAAATCATATCCCTTATGAATATACAGTGGAGGTAACACATAGATTTAAGGGAGAAGACCTGATAGACAGAGTGCCTGAGGAACTATGGACGGAGGTCCATAACATTGTTCAGGAGGCAGCAACTAAATCCATCCCAAAGAAAAAGAAATGCAAGAAAGCAAAGTGGCTGTCTGATGAGGCTTTACAAGTAGCTGAGGAAAGAAGGGAAGCGAACAGCAAGGGAAAAAGGGGAAGATATATCCAACTGAATGCAGAGTTCCAGAGAATAGCAAGGAGAGACAAGAAGGCCTTCTTAAATGAACAATGCAAAGAAATCGAGGAAAACAACAGAATGGGAAAGACTAGAGATCTTTTCAAGAAAATCGGAGATCTCAAGGGAACGTTTTGTGCAAAGATGGGCATGATAAAGGACAAAGAAGGCAGGGACCTAACAGAAGCAGGTGAGATTAAGAAGAGGTGGAAATAATACACAGAAGAACGATACAGGAAAGATCTGAACATCCCCGATAGCCATGATAGTGCGGTCACTGAACTTGAGCCGGACATCCTAGAGAGTGAAGTCAAGTGGGCGGAAGCATTACTAACAATAAAGCTAGCGAAGATGACAGTATTCCAGCTGAGCTATTTAAAATACTAAAAGATGATGCTGTTGAAGTGCTGCACTCAATATGCCAACAAATTTGGAACACTCAGCAGTGGCCACAAGACTGGAAAAGGTCAGTTTACATTCCAGTTCCAAAGAAGGGCAATGCCAAACAGTGTTCAAACTACCGTACAATTGCGCTCATTTCACATGCCAGCAAGGTGATGCTCAAAATCATACAAGCTAGGCTTCAGCAGTATGTGAACCGAGAACTACCGGAAGTACAAGCTGGGTTTCGAAGAGGCAGAAGAACTAGAGAGATCAAATCGCCAACATTTGCAGGATCATGGAGAAAGCAAGAGAATTCCAAAAAAAGTCTATTTCTGATTCATTGACTACGCTAAAGCCTTTGATTGTGTGGATCACAACAAACTGTGGCAAATTCTTAAAGAGATGGGAGTACCAGACCATCTTGCCTGTCTCCTGAGAAATCTGTATGAGGGTCAAGAAGCAACAGTAAGAACCAGACATGGAACAACCGAGTGGTTCAAAATTGGGAAAGGAGTACGACAAGGCTGCATATTGTCACCCTGCTTATTTAACTTATATGCAGAGTACATCATGAGAAACGCCAGGTTGGATGAATCACAGGTCGGAATTAAGATTGCCGGGAGAATTATCAACAACCTCAGATACGCAGATGATACCACCCTAATGGCAGAAAGCGAAGCGGATCTAAAGAGCCTCTTGTTGAGGGTGAAAGAGGAGAGTGCAAAAGCTGGTTTGAAACTCAACATTACAAAAACTAAGATCATGGCATCTGGCCCCATCACTTCCTGGCATATAGAAGGGGAAGAAATGGAAGCAGTGACAGATTTTATTTTCTTGGGCTCCAAGATCACTGCAGACGGTGACTGTAGCCATAAAATTAAAAGATGCTTGCTCCTTGGGAGGAAAGCTATGGCCAACCTAGACAGCATAGTAAGAAGCAGAGACATCACCTTGCTGACAAAGGTCCATATAATCAAAGCTATGGTTTTCCCAGTAGTAACGTATGGCTGTGAGAGCTGGACTATAAGGAAGGCTGAGTGCCGAAGAATTGATGCCTTCGAACTGTGGTGCTGGAGAAGACTCTTACGAGTTCCCTGGACTGCAAGGAGGTCAAATCAGTCCATCCTAAAGGAAATCAACCCTGACTGTTCTTTGGAAGGACAGATACTGAAGCTGAAGCTCAAATATTTTGGCCACCTAATGCGAAGAGAAAACTCCTTGGAAAGGACCCTGATGCTGGGAAAGATTGAAGGCAAAAGGAGAAGGGGACAGCAGAGGATGAGATGGCTAGATAGCATCACCGATGCAATGAATATGAACTTAAGCACACTTCGGGAGAGAGCGGAGGACAGGAAGGCCTGGCATGCTATAGTTCATGGAGTCATGAAGAGTCGGACACGACTTAACGACTGAACAACAAATATTCTTCAATTGCTATATTCTACTGATGGGAGTCAATCATCCCACAAAGTGTCAGTTATACCTTTAAGTCATATTTACCTTCTTGAATCAAGGGTTCAAGCTAGTCCTGTTTATTTCCCATACTCTGAACATTAGTATAAAGGCATCAAAAGCCATGAACCTTATGCTCCAGTGACCTCCCTGCATGTTTATTACAAGGTTTAACAGGCACCACAACAGCTGCTTTCCCAGTTCCTGCCATATACTGCATGAGCTTTTATCTGTAGTTCTTACTTCCGGGCTCCATTCCTCACAGGATTCAGTTTAAAGCCCTCCTGATCAAACTCGCCATTCTTCAGGCAAACACATTCTTCCCAGTCCTGGTGAGGTGCAACCCATCTCCCACCAGTAGTCCTTCATCCAAAAAGCATAAACATTGGCCACAGGAACTAAATATCTCCTGGCGAAACCACCTCCATAGCCAGATGTTCACCTGCAGGATTCTTCCTTGCCTTTCTAGGCCTCTTCTATGGACTGAAAGGATCAATTTATTTATTTTATGTATTTATTAAATTTATTAATCGCCCATCTGGCTGGTCACCCAGCCACTCTGGGCGATGTACAATAATAAAAACAGTTTAAAACAATACAATAAAAATCAATGAGAACACTACTTGAGCCCCAAAGTTCTTGCGCTTCCTTCCTAGAGCTTCATACTCTAACTAGGTATGGTGCAGGTGCCTGACTGGGTTCGGGAGTCCATTGGGCTCTCCCCTGCCCACACCCCTGGACTGCATCTACTGAGCCTCTGGCCTCGGTCACCCCCACTCGTGCCCTCCTGGACGTTCCCCAAACTCACCTGGACCCATCCGCAAGCATCCCCCATTTTCCCGAGCTTGTTTTTACAAAAAAAGGATGTATTTAAAATGCGCATATTTAAATATGTGCACATTCAGACTGGGAAAGGCTGATCTGTGCAATATTACAGGCATAAATGGCCCATTTACACCTCTAATATTGCATGTATCAACCTTTCCCAGCCCAATGTTGCTCATATTTAAATATGTGCAATTTTAAAGACCTCATTTTTCGTAAGAACAAGCTCAGGAAAATGGTGGGCACTCACAAACGGGATCCAGGGTGACTGCGGGCAGCTCAGTGAGCTTGTGGAGGCTCAAGTGGGGGAAGCACTTCAGTGGATCCCTGCCAAAACCGGACAGGTGTGGATCCGTCCATCCCTAAGTCTAACACAATGCAGTCATAGCTGTGCTTGGCAGTATTGCTCATTCCCGCATGGATGAGCAGCTAGGGGAACGATCCGTGGATTTGACGAGTGTCTGCAGTTGCTCCATCTCATCTCCAACTTGTGCTCCTGGGAGAAAACATACTGCTCAAGCCCACAGGTCTAGCCAGCACACATCTGCTTCTATTCCTCGCAGTAGGAAGTCACCAACCACAGCCACCCTTCTCTTCCTCTTGCTGCATGGAGTGGCCCCATCCCCACTGTCCTATGGAGCTCCAGCATCTTGCTTCCTGTCCTGCAAGGTCTGCTGTAGATCTTCCCCTGAAGACTCAGAGCCACTCTTTTCTGAAAGAGTCTCAAAGAGCTCTCTTAATTCCAGTGGTGTATCAGGCCTTCTGAAACTTCCTCCTGAGTATCACTGTTGTCTATGCAAGTTGCTCTTCCTTTTGTTCATCCTGCTCCACTTTCCAAGTGCCCCCCCTCCCCAAGTGGAGTAAAGAATGCAGGATAGACGCCCTGTGTTCAGGAATCAGTTACCTTCTGTATTCTATTCTTTATATTGCCTGGCACAATGTTGACTCTATAGGATTCTCTTCACACATGATGTATTTAGGTACATGCTTCATATGTCTTCAGCAAGCTTATACCTAAAATATGTACTGTAAACATGCTAGACTTGTTTGCAAACACGCATCTCATACAACTAGTCTTACCAACGAGTCAGAATTAATTGCAGTTCCCTGTTAAGCATAAATCTGGTCACAAGCCTAAGTTAACAGTTGCAGTAGTAGAAGAAGCACCTTGTCCAAAGTGGACTAGATAAGCAGGATAAGCCAGAAACTTGTATGTCGCTCAAGAATCATGAAAAGAGTAATCTCTGTAAACCAGCTACTCTTTCTCTGGTGCATTGCTGTGTTTTTTTAAAGTAAAAATCTGTCTGAGGCCAGGGATTACTTGTACAACAGTTAGCATTGCCTGATTATGTGCGAGCTGCTAGGCATTATCACATTACCACGTGTCTTTCAGAATTTCATCGTTAAGTATAGTAAATAGGATCCCCACCCCTGACCCCAGTGTTAAAGGATATCAAGTCTGTTTTTTATGAAAGGTGAAATCCATAGCTTATTGACTGTTGTTAATGGAGGTGGAAGGCTACATTTGGACATCTGATCCAATGGGGTGTGCATGTATGTTCCATGGGCGCCTTTGCTGATTCTTCTTCCCAGAATATTTCACACCAAATTCCTAAAGCGTTAAAGTAAAATATATTGTTATTGTTATTCTACAGGGCTGTATCGCAGTAACCCATGTATGGAGAAATTGTGCATCCTCTGACTGTAGGGGGGCATTTCAAGGAGACATAGAGACCCAGTTCACATAATCATGACAGGGGAAATAAGCCACGGTGGCTTATTTCCCCTGCCATGCATGCCAGTCACACAGCATGGGGGGATTTGCATAATTACCCTCGTCAGCATGGCTTGCTGTGTTGTACAAACCTAATGAGGGTGGCTTGTTGCTGTGGGTAACAAGCCACCCAGAACCGCAGGCTGTTTTGAGTGTGCGAACCCTGTCAGTAACTTACAGTTCCATTGGCACTGTTTCTAAATAAATAAAGTGGGTTATTGTAAAGCCTGAGATGAAAGACCCAACCCTATTTATCACACCATTTGCAGGTGGTGAATTTAGTGGCTGCTTTGATTATTTTGGGGATGGGACTGAAACATTGGGGGAGGGGGTGTTTATGATGCCAGCAATGGCGGCTTTCTCTCTCCCCACCTTTACTTTTACATTTAGGAAATGGAAACTGCTTCAATTGTAGTGGCTTAAAAAAAAAAGTACACATAAGGCCACCTGTTGCAAGGTTCCCCCCCACCCCACCCCTGGAATTATGCTGGCAAACGAGCATATAAATTAGACATATGTCCACTTTTACAGAGCACAGCCTTCTATTTTGAATATGTCCTCTGTTTGAAGGGCTGTCCAGCCCACGTCATACAGGTCACCTGGTCACAGTCTTCAGCACTATGGTGAGATGTACTGTATTTCTATTTAAACTTTAATAACTATTTCTAAACTGGCAACTATACATAAATTAGCACATACAGATGCTATTCAAATCAGTGTCCTCTTTTGTCCTCTTTTTTGGCAATTCATAAGTGGCCACCCTACTAGACTCTGTTTAGAAGACGACAAGGAAATCTCCGGGAAGTTTTGAAAGCTATTATCCCATGATTTGTCATATTTTGAGATCACAAAAACATGCACATAGATTTATTTCTAAATAAGGAACTTTTTCATTTCCATCTGTATATCAACAGTGGCCTCAAAATAAGGCTTCCATTCCAGACTTGTCTAGATGTTAACCCCCAAAACAGTAGATGCTACCTATCTCCAAAATTTATGACATGGTAGCTGATTTGCAGGCCCAGAGCTGAATTGACAAACCATATCTCATGTCCCCATCAAAGTGAAATTGGCTTCCTCCTGCCTGTATAAAATAAGGCCCATGCGGTACAAATAAATTTATTTAAAAGTGTGTTTAATCTTTCATGCTGCATGGAAAATAATCAGAATTTACTGGAGCATGCCGTTTTCCTGTGCAGAAACACGGAACGCAGCGTACTTTTTCCTCCTGGATGCAAGAACCAAAGGGAAAACCCTGAACTGATTAATTGCCCTGTAATCTGTCAGTTTAGAAGCTAGGTGTGTGTGTGTGGGGGGGGAGCGGTTGGGGATGGAGAGTCAGAATTAAATTATTTGTAAGGCAATTTAGTATGACCTTAATGAAATGTAAGGTCCACCAACTTAGTATATTAATCTTGGTGGCACGGAAAGCTGTGAGAGATTTCTCTCAGCATGTCATTAAGAATTAATTTATTTCTTCAAAAATTGCCAGGAAGAAAACTTTACAGTGTCGTTTGTGGGGAGATGCATGTCATATGTACCTAGGAACATAATGGAGCTGTCTCATGCTTAGTCAGATCATTGGTCCATCTAGTCCCTTACTGTCTACTCCACTCAGCAGCAGCTCTATCTCCAGCCAGAGGCATTTCCCAAATCCTGGGAAACTGAAACTGGAGTGGCCAGGGACTGATACCAACGAAGCCTTCTGCATGCAAATCGTGCGCTCCGCCACTCAGCCTTGGCGCCTTCCATGACAAGAGATGGGACACCACATCTGACACTTGCTGAAGCTTCCAAACAAAAAGCTGGCCCATGTAGAGCGAGTCTAAACTCACGTAGACACAGAGGCACATTGTTGTGAATAGTCCTGAGCCAAGGCCATGTGTCCTACTTTACAGAGGACAGCCCACCATTTGAAGGTTTCCTCAGTTTGAAGGGGTCCTCTGTTTGAAGGGCTGTGCAGTCCAAGCCCAGTATAAAGATGACCCACCATAAGCAGTGGTACGGTTAGGCAATTTTAAACCCTGGACTTAATTATCTTAGGGGCGCGCGCACTCACACACACACACACACCCCTCCTTGCTTTTAGATGACCATGGGTATTTCTTCCGTTGTGAAGCACTCACCTAACATTTCTCCCCACCCCAACTGCCGTTCCATGCTTCACCACTGCTTCTACATTCTGGATATGTTAGAACAGCAACAAAACTGTTTTGACAACCGAGCATGTACAGTTTTGCATTTTGAACGCATTTAAATTATAGCACCATCATGACAACAGGAATAAAATGGAGTTTTCGTCTGCTGCCTGTTGGGTGTGTGGATGCAACTCAGCTAGCTCCAAAAAGAAAAAGAAAAGAAAAAAGGCTGATGTGTCTGCATGAGAAGAGGAGGGGGGGGGACTCCAAGCTTCCTAGACTGTCTTCTAATCTATGCTGACCTTCCTTCTGTTGCTAGACCGATATTGTTAAGATTGCTGACCTCACTTCCTACTTCCTTCTTCTTCATACTTTTACCCCTCACTGAGGAGAAATCTTTTGGGTCTCCCTCCATCTTGAGCTGAGGTCTTTAGTTAGCCAAAAATAGGGACTTTTCTATATAACATGTATTTCCCGCAATAAATGCAAGCTTTCCTATTTTGACCCAGAGTCTCCAGCGTGATTTATCCAGGGTAAAGTGTACTCCTTCAGCTAGGATTCCACACAATTAGGTCTTGCTGTTCTGCCAACACTGCCCTCATCACCTGCTGCTCTCTCAGTGGTCATGGGGGGGGTGGCTGGGGACTGGGCTACAGGCCCTTGGACTTAGGGCCCAAGGTCCAGCCCTAGCTGCACCACTGATCTTAAGAAGCTGGGATGGCAGGAGCCTTGAAGTTGGCCAAAAACAAAGTACCTGAACATCAGACTGAGCAGGCAGGCACAATGGTCACCCAGTCACAGCCTTCTCCACTACAAATACGTTGTATTTCTATTTAAGTTATATATTTTTTTCTAAAAGTGTGTATATATATCAATAACCACAGGCAAATGAACTGCTGTCCTTTTTTTAGGTGAAGCATGTCCTCTTTTCTGGAGATGTGTAAGTGGCCACCCTACAAAGGGCTATAGCTTTTTCATCAGGTAGAGTTGGCCAAGTGCTCTCATGGCCACCTGTCAAGGTTCCCTGTTGCTTACTGAATACTCCAATAGCCAAAATCAACACTCAGACAAAAGGGCTGCTCTCCAAGGCTTTAATTCCATTTATCCTAATGAGGCATACAGATGCTAATTGCTTGCGACTCAGAGAAACTACAAAGGAACAGCCATCTAGGGGTTTCTAAGGGTTAGGACATTAGTTGATCTCCATTTGGGAAAAACGTGACAATTCTCTGAAGTTAAGGGGGTGGGGAGATCTCCCCCAAGATGCTTCTGGGCGCAGCTGTTAACGTCGAGCCAATCGGGCTGAGCACCAAAGCTTGGCCCCTGAAATCTCTCACTTGTGCCTGTGTCTGTACCTCATGTCTGAAAGTTCAGGTTGTCCCTCCCTTTCCATGCCTGGTTCACTGTCGCTCCAAGGGATGTGGGGGGGGCTCCCCCTCCAGCTGTACCTCTGAAGTCTGAGAGAGTTCCTCCCCCATGAATTGTCTCTCCTCCTCAGAATTAGAGCTGTTTTGGGTCTCTATGGGGTCAGATACAACCCTGACACCACCATTACAACTTGAGATTCCAGGTGCAGTGATGAATTCAGGCACACATCAAAGGTTTCAGTCTGACTGACCAGTGGATATCCAACACCTTCAGTGATGGGTGTCTCTGCCTTCCCCATATCACAGGGCTTGCTGCTCATGCTCACTTTGGTCTTCTCTAGCTCACCCGTGTCCAAACTTTGTGCTGGATGAAAAACAAAGAGAGAGAGAGAGACAGAGAGAGTTCAACATCCCGATGGCACTGAATGCTATGTCTCTACAGAAGCTTTCTTAATAACCACATATAAATATCCAACAGGAGTAGGTGGGGATAGGGTAAACTCTGTAGGAGTTTACATAAGAGACGTGGGGACAGCCCATGAGTGCGTCCTACTTGTATAATAAGGGTATTACCTCACATAAAGCAAGGGTGTTGAACCTCTTCACCCCAGGGACTGAATTCAATTTCAGAAATGCTCTCAGAGACCATGTTCCAGTGGTAAGCAGGGCCCAAAATACCCAAATACCAGCATATTGTAGCTTAGAGCTTTTACTTCCAGTAACAAAGCTTTAGGAGAGGCAATGCAACATCTTATAATGGGAAAAAAAACATTATAAGCCAGGAAACCACCAAACCATCAGTTATTGGAGAAAGGGGTGTGGCCATCTGGGGATCCCTGGAGGGCTGGATGGGGACCCAGGAGGGCCACATTTGGCACATGGGCCTGAGGTTCTGCACCCTGACTAAGGCTACAGGCATGGCTGAGGAAGTCATACAAGCCCACGTCTCATTACTGCACACCATGGCATTTATGGGAATTACATTTATGACATTTATGATATCTATTTATGATATTTATGTCATTTATTTATGTCATTTATAAGTAAATTACATTTACATTTTATTTACGGTATTATTTTATTTTAAATTTTTATTTCACATTTATTATTTTATTATTTTTATTTTATTTTATGTTTTTATTCTTTATTTTACATTTTTTATTTTTTATTTTATGTTTTTTATTTTTATTTACATCTATTTATTTATGTTTATAAATAAATTACATTTATTTATGACATTTATGTCATTTATTTATGACATCTATGATCCCATGACATTTATGACCATGGGACAAAGATTGAACCTGGCTTAGTAGGCCGAGGCTAGGCAGCAAATATTTTTCCCCTCCTTTCCTTCCCACAGCTCAATTAACTGGCTGTTCCCCCAGAAAGGCATGGTGATATTTCAGTAGAACAAGGGAGAGAGAGCTAGGAAATTAGCTTGTCTGTGTTTCCCCTACCCCCCAAGCATCAGGTTTGCTAATCAGAGATCTGTCTGTCTGTCTGTCTGTCTGTCTATCTATCTATCTATCTATCTATCCATCCATCCATCCATCCATCCTACATTCAGACATACAAAAGTAAAAGAAAGACAAGGTTAGTCAAGCATTATTTGTAGGACAATCACTTTTGTATGTATCACATATGACACTATTAGAGGCAGAGGGAACAGAATAATATCAACTTTTCAACAATGTGTGCTGCTATGATAGTGAACATATCATAATACCAGATTAAGATTGGACACTTCTTTAACACAGAAAGACACGGTAACCCAACAGTCCCCAATGCAGCACCCACAGGCGCCTGCAGGGACCCCCAATGGCAGCCCACAAAGCTCTCTACTCCCTGCCCCTTAAAAAATAATGTTTTTAATAAAAACCTTGGAAAATGTTAGGGTTCTCCTTCTCTTTCTAGCCTTGCTCTTTCTCTCCCCTCTACGCCTTTGCCTTGCTATTTCACCTTCCCACCCAGGCTCTAGCCTCACTATTTCTCTCCCCACACCATCTTTTTACTTCACTTTTGACTAGCCAGGCCCCCATGGCAGCCATTATGTGACTAGCCACATTCTCATTGAGAGCCTTTCTGTGGTGGTGCTCAGAGCAGGTTCTCAAATTCCCAGATGTGCCCATGGGTCCAAAACAGTTGGTGCCCCTGGGCTAACCAGTGCTAGAGAAGACGGCTGTCCAACCAAGCTACTATCACTTGGTGAAAGAAGGTGCAATACCCCATCCCCAACAACAAGCCTGTGCCCATCTGTCTCAGCCTAGATGAAAGTGCTATAGAGATTTATGGCCTATAACCACCTCCACCCCTTAAAGTAATGCTACTCTGAGCATTTGAGTTATCATCGTTGGCATGTCTCAGCTTGGCAGACAAAATGATTTGCCACCGAAAATATCTTGTAAACGCAGGCATTTATTATTGCCCTGAATTGAAGCGTTACAGCTCATTCCACATTCGGAAACTCCATGTCCAAATTAAGAAGGAATAAAACAGTGAGTAACTCAGTTACTTTCCTAACGATGGTCCATTAACTCTAAATCTGTAGCAAAACAATAAAAAACAAATATCCATTAGTGTTGGGAACAAGGAAATTATGAGTGTTCCTAGCTAACGCTGTAGGCCATAGCAATAGATGCTCAGCATCTTCAGTGAACAAAGAAGACTGAAATCATAGAGAACAAAGTCCTGCTTCCTAGCTTTAACCTTTATAAGAGCAGCTTGTACAGTGGTCATTCTGAGGGTGGCAGGCAGACGATGATATGCCTAAGTTCTTTTTCTACCTTAGCATTTTTGCAGCATGAAGGCAACACTATATTCCAGGGTTTGGGAACCTCCTCCCACACGTGCCTGCCCGGACCTTAAGATCTTCCTCAGCAGCCCTTCTCCATGAGCCCCTGCCAAAGGAAGTGAGGCGGGTGGCTACTATGAGGAGGGCCTTTTCTGCTGTGGCACCCCGTCTGTGGAATGAGCACCCTAGTGAGGTTCGCCTGGCGTACCAGGCACTGTATTCTTTCTGGCGCCAGGTGAAGACCTTTTTATTTTCCCAGGCATTTTAGCTTTCTAGACTTTTAGCTTTGCTGTTTTAAATCTGTCTTTTAAATCCCTGCACTGCTGCTAGGTTTTATTCTAGTTGTATTGTTATACTGTGGTTTTAATGTTCTATATATTTTATACTGTTTTATTGTGTGCTGTTTGATTTAAATTTTTGTGAACCGCCCAGAGAGCTTCTGCTATTGGGCGGTAGAGAAACAAATAAACAAACAAACCTGTGACCCTCCAGATGTTCTTGGACTACAATTCCCATCATCTCTGACCATTGGCCATGCAGGCTGGGGCTGTTAGACTCCAACAACATCTGGAGGGGCACAGGTTTTCCACCTCTGCTCTCTTCTATTCCTACTGGAGTATCCATTTGTAGTACAAGCTTCAGCATGTTTACTGAGAATTAATCCTGCTGTGTGCAATGGGGCTCATTCCCTAGCAAGTATGTCTCAGATTGCAGCCTTAACCAGCCCTTTGGTACCTCCCTGAATATGAACAAGGTTTGAACACTGCCATTATGCCCAAATCACACAAACAAATTGGAGCCACCAGCCTCCCCTGCTTCAAGGTAACCAGTTGTGATATTCTCACCCACAGCAATCTTACGACGATAGAAACAGTTTCATAGAAATGATCCCAGCCCCAAAGTAGCTGCATGGTGGCTACTTGAAATCCAAATCCATGTGGGGGACATGCCTCATGGTGAGCCACTCATGTGTAGAGAGATTCAAGCATATCGCTGCTAACTGCAGATGTTTTTGTCTCTGCTGATGCTTTTAGTTGTTGTAAATGTGTTCTGATGATGGATTGTTATACTTGGTAGCTGCTTGAATGACTCTTTTGTGGAGGGGAAAAGCAAGGAATACATTCCTTAAATAAATGCATACATACATACATGGCTAAAAGTATTTTGTGGTGCTGTGGTGAACTCCGTCGTCTGCCTCATGTGTGGCAATTCACAAGTTTCTTGCCACATGGCAGCGCATCCATTTACTTTGGATTTCAAATGGCCACCATGCAGCTACTTTGGGGTGGGATCATTTCTATTGTCGTAAGATTGCTGTGGGTGAGAATATCACAACTGGTTTCCTTGAAACAGGGGAGGCTGGTGGCTCCAATTTCAGTGGGGGGAGATTCCGTTCTGGGTTTTAGTCACAACCAGCCAGAAGTCTAACAGCATCCAAGGTACTGAAACCTATTCCCAAACAGCGAGTTACTCAGAGTGCAGATTAGTTATATATAAGGCCAGATGGGGACCTCACTGGCTCCTCAGCCCACCTGACCCTGCTGGGCTGAAAAGCTGCAGTGTACTCCACTGGCCATCTGTAGGGTGCTGCTGCTGCAGAGCAGCAAAGTCAGCACTGTGAGTGTTGAAGTGGTAGCAACAAGTGCAGGGGGAGTGATGAACTCCCCCCACACCCAAAAGGATACCCTGTCCCTGAGTTAGGCCAGCAGTTCCCCAGTGGCATGTGGAGTAAGGCACTCTGTGGCCAGAACCCCTAATTTAAGATTGCTGGCCTGCACTCACACCCCTCCAGTGCCCTACACCCGTGTACTGGGCTCTGCCCTTGACTTTCCAAAACAACACAATACGGTGTCCCCTCACCCCAGACCCAGAAAAAATAATGGTCTCTGCCCATGGAACCAAAAAAATATTGTTCTGCACTCCACAAAACTGCTGGGCTCCACCCATGGACCTCCTGACGGCTTTGCCCATAGACTTAGAGGGCCCTGTTCAGGCCCCAAAAGTATTTATCTCAAGAACTGGCAAGGAAGGCAACGTAAAACACTCCACCCATAAAACCCAGGCTTGCTAGCCAATCTGGAAGCTCAACTTCTTTGCGAGCCTCTCTGTAGGCCACTGAAAGGTGCACGCTGTGTGGCAGGCAATACTTGCTACTGCCGGGGGTGAGAGAGAGAGAAATGGCTTTACAGCAGAAAAGCAGGCAGCCTGCTGAACGTTTCTCTCTGCCGCTTCTCACTTTACCGCTTCCAAAGGAACAGCAGAGTCTTCCTTCCCCATTGTTTGCGAGGCTGGAGAGGCAGTCTGCAACCACAAAGTAGAGCCGCAGGGTGGAAAGCACCTTCCTCCCATCTGAGCTGCCCTTGAGTGCAAAAGACTCTAGGGGGTGTCCGTAAAAGGGAGTGCTGCTGACAGAACTCTTTCAGCAAAGGAGAGAAAAGAGAGGGGAAATTCTGAAGATGTTACGCACAGAACTGGGCTCACCCGGGGAGAAGATATTCCTGCAAAATGTGCCTTGTGTGTTTGCCACGTCCACTGGCTCCTCTCATTCTTTTGTTAGAAAAACCCCTTGCCTGTCCAGCAGTCAGCCCCAGAATAGCAAAATTGGTGGTTAAAAGCAGAGAACTTAGTCCTAAACTGTGGATGCTATTTAGGGCAGAGAGACCTACTGTTCATTAAATTAATGATAGTTTTTCTCTTGACTACCATTCAACAATTTTTTGTAATGTCAGGCCTGCTACAGCCAAAGGTTGCATTTTCACAGAGACAGCCATTGCTCCAGCATGTGTACGGGAAGCCGTTCACAATCAGTACTAACCTTTTTGAACATTGTTTAGTACAGTTGGGTGTTTCCTGATGGACAGGACACTGCAGGAATCCTATGGATTCTACCTTTCTTTTTGTATCTAGCTCCCAGCAGGGATCAGGTTTTTGTCCACTCAAATGTCATAAAATGGTTCTTTTGGACTGACTCAAAAACCATCCGATGCGTAAGATTGTCGACTACTCTTGAAAGTAGGAGCTTTTGCCCCTCTAAAGGGGTGTGTATATGCGTGTGCTTCCTTAAGGAGGCACCTACTTGAGTTTTCAGCATAGACATGCAGTTATAGATAGGGGTTTACTTTGTTCTCTAACTGAGGGATTAACAGTGCCTTCCTAGCAAACGGGGATGTCAAAAATACACAATGGATTCAAATGAGTTCAGATTTCCATGAATCTAATATGGGGATTCCACAGCAGACTGGCTTTTTCCAAATCATGCAGACTTGCGGACCATTTTTTTTCCTGGGGGGGCGGGACTTGTGCAAATTCACATTTGCACTAATGCACGAGAATGTACGAGAATGTCATTCCACCAGCACAAGCTCATATTAGCACAAGTGCGCATTTGTGTTAATGCACATTAGCGCTAATGCGCCCTTGTGCCAGTGCAACAAAAGTCTCATACATCCCTAAAAAATTCCAGTTCTTCCATCCATGAGTGGATGATGGAGCAAAAGATGCCTGACATTCCACGCAACACAGACAGAAAGGATTTAATAAAATCCCTACATCCCTACTAGCAAGCGGGATTAGAAACTGCTCTGGAAGTCTGGTAACTGAGGGCAGCTTTTTCCTATACAATGATTTACAAGCATGTAAAGATGACAGAATGCACCAGCCTTTCCCAACCTGGTGCCCTCCAAATATTTTGGACTTCTCCTCCCATCAGCCCCAGCCAGCATGACCAATGGTCACAAATGCTGGGGATTGTGGTTCAAAACATCTGGAGGGCACCCAGTTGGGGAAGGTTGGAATGCCCAATACATATCATATCAGTTGTTTAGTATACATGTGTGTGTCTTCTGCCATGTGTCCCTGACCCTTTCATATGCAAAAAGAAGCAAGACATTCTCCATTTCCCAGTTACAGGTCTGGTGTATTTTCAAGGGGGGAATGGTGTGCTGCCATTGCTGGCATCCCCACGAAAGTGGGGATACCTGGCACACTGACACAGGGACTAATGTAATGTGGCCATCGAACTGTGTCCATGCACCTGACCGTTTGGATCAGACCTAGCAAGAACTGGCACACTAGATCGCAGGGTGGGCGGGTGGGGGGGGGCTTACCTTCCTTCCTCATGGGTAGCAGAGGAGTGATAGTCAGATCTCACCAGACCTGGTGCCCTCCAGATGCGTTGGACTGCAGCTTACATCACGCTGGCTGGAGATGATGGGAGTCACAATCCAACACATCTGGAGGGCACCAGGATCAGGATGGGGAAAGCTACACTAGACCTAGACTCAAGTCTGGCACATCAGTATGATGCATGCGGATGTCACTGAATGATGCCTGCACCCTAGCCCTGGGTGGTTGATATGTCACTTCCCCCGCTTCCTGCAACACACAAAGGCTTTAGACACATGGGGAAGCTGTGCCTGGCTCAGTCTTTTGAAGGCTTCTCCTGTGCAAATTCAGCCCCCCATGTGTGAATCAGCCCTGCGTTCGGGGTGGAATTTGCATGCTCTGCATATAATATTGAGCGTCTGTTTCCTCCAATTAATGCTCAGGGGATTTATGTGAGAAACATTAATGTAATTACCTGCATAAATCACCCACATTGCAGTGGAAGGAAAGATCAGTCTCTAATCCCTTTGAAACCATAAGTAGGGATGTACGAAAGTCTTACCTGGCTCCGCGCCGGGTGATCCGCAGTAGGGGGGAGGCGCTCCGTCCCTCCCCCCCAGAATCCTCCCCAGCCGGCTCTGCTCCACGGAGCTGCCGGCTGGGGCCAGCCACAGACAGAGTTCCAGCCATGGCCAGGCTGCTGCGGCCGCAAATGGCGGCCATCGTAGTGGCCACCATTTGCATCCTTGCAGTCAGCCGTGATAGGCTACGTAAGTATTTACGTAGCCTATCATGGCAAAAGGCAGGGACACAAATGGCGGCTGCTATGCCATTTGCGCCCCTGCTCTTTGTCATGATAGGCTACGTAAGTATTTACGTAGCCTATCACAGTAAAGGCAGCCATGCAAATGGTGTAGTGGCCGCCATTTGCATGGCTGCCTTTACCGTGATAGACTACGTAAATATTTATGTAGCCTATCACGGCTGAAGGCAAGGACGCAAATGGCGGCTGCTATGATGACAGCCATTTGCGGCCACAGCAGCCCAGCAGCAGCCAGCCGGGAGACCATCCAGAGCTGCCGCCGCATCCGCTACCAGAGCCGCCGCCGCTGCCACTGCCAGGTAAGCTCTGTCCTGGCGGGATTCTGCGGGGTGGCGGGGGGGAGGCCATTCTGCCACAAATTCCGGGGGGTCCATGGCAGAATTCTCTGACATCCCTAACCATAAGGCATGAGATTAGTTCTACAAACGTATGTTCCCCAAATGATGCATGCACATAGCTCTCATTGACTATTGATAGCACATAGCTCTCATTGACTATTGATAGCACAGGCATACATGTCAATATGCATTTAGACACAGGTTGAATGTTTGAAACTCACTTACATTGAATCAGACGATTCATCCCGTATTCTCTGCCCAGATTTGCAGCAGTGCTGCATTTTCTCAGACAGAGGTGTTCCCCAGGCTTTGCCAGCTGATATCCTGTAATTGGAGATACCAGGGACTGAGCCTGGTATCTTGCGTGTGTGAAGCCCTCCTGCTCTGGAGGGTCCCTGATGAGAGCAGATTTGGGGGTCATACATGGGGCTGCAGGAGGGGGGGAGTCCATTCCACTGTTAGTTTCTGCTCCACTGTAGGATGGCCACCACTGGACCCAACTCACGTGTAGCAACTCAAGTGAGGTGGAAGTGGCTTCTTTCTTTCTTTCTTTCTTTCTTCCTTTCTTTTTCTTTTTGTCTTCATTTAAAAGGTTTCCTTTTTAAAAGCTCAGAGTGGCCCAAAATGTTAACACAATTTAAAACTAAATCACTAAAAAAGGGCAGAACACAGACGTACGAAGCAGCTATTAAAACCATTAGGTTGTATCCAGCGTTGGCTGTGTGCTACTGCTATTTCCGCTTGTGCCATGCGGGGTACACAATGTTCGCCAATCCCCCTACCCACAGCAGTACCCCATGACCCCCCCCAATCTGCCTCTGAGGGCTGGAGGACCCTCCAGAACAATAAGGGATATGGTGCAGAGGGCTGCTGTAGGTAGGGGTGGGGATTATTGGAAATTAGTGGTCCTTCCTTGCACAAACATAAGCATTTTCCACTAGTGCAAAGGGACCATTGGATACAACTAAGGTATGTATCTTGCAGCAGCAAAAACAAATTCAATACAACATTTTTTTAAAAAAAGGTTTGGGCACACATTTGATGCTCTGAAAATACCAGAGCTATTGCAAGAAGAAATCCAATAGAGCCAGTAGAATAGGTGAACAGTTCTGCTCATTTTCTGCAAGCTGAATCAGGGCGCACAGCACAACTCACCTCAATCAAGTGGGCTGCCTGTCCCAATTATGCTTATACACACATGCTGTTTACTGATGGAGGAGTGACACCGCCCCCCCCCCATATCTAGAGGAATTAAAACAAGTCACTCTGCCCAGGAAGAAATGCTACGAGCAAGATCCCTTCCTGGGCAGGAAGGCTTGTTTCTTATCCTGCTTCAGCCAGACCTACCATGTGACTCAAATCTGGCCTTAGTAGGAGCAGTCCTGTGGGTCAAGGCCAAGGGGGTTCAGGTTAGCAGAGGAGCTGTCCAGCATGATGCACAGCAAGAGAGATGTTCTTTCAGCAATGGCTCAGGTCCAACTGAGTAGCTTTATAGGGGATGCTGCTGCCCCACCCCTCCCTGCTTTATCATTAGGGCCCAGTTCCAGAGCATGCATCTTCCTCATAAGTAATGCTCAGGGATATAAGATGGGCACTGCGGCTCTGGCTCTGGGCTTCCATTGGGACACGCTGCCACCTTTGTTCCTGGAGTATTGGGGATGATCCTGATGTGTCTGGACCACTCAGGGCACTTCAATTCATCCAGTGCGATGGCCTCCTCAAGTAGAACATCCCTCTGGGTGATGGTCCCGGGAGGGCTATCAACAACATCCTCTGATTCCCCTTGACCTCTGTGTACACCAGGGCAAGAGACAGCATCCTCCTCCTCCTCTGAGGTCTCAGCCAGTTCCAGGGTGATCCTGCCTTGCAGTTAGCAGCAGGACATGGCATTTGTGGTGCCCAGCATAGTGGGGGCTTCTCCTCTGTGCCAGATGGAGGAAGACAAACACAGCAGGCTGGCAAAGAAAGGATTTTGAGGACCAGGTAGAACACTGAAGGGCGTGTGATGCATTGGGGGGGCAAGCAGTGGGGTGTCTGTGCATTTGTATGAAGCACATGCCACTCTTGAAAAAGTTATGCCTCCCATCACCTTTTATTTCAGGAGCTGACCACTTCCAGGGGTGCGCAGGCCAATTCCCCCCCCAGAGGGGTCACAAGTTCACAACCCTGCCCCACTACCACTGTGCCTCCAAATGTGCCACTGAAATTTGGCAGCGTGGTTTCGCAGCACCATAAAGGGGCCGATTTTTCTTTAAAAGCATCCCTTTTTTGCTACTCCTCTGCCACCCAGTTTCAGTGACAGTAGTGGGTGGGGACCAGAAAAAAAGCTAAGGGGGCAGTATGCTGCCCGTGGGCCGCATGTTGTCCACCCCTGCTTTAGTTGCTCACTTTTGAAAATCCCAGCTGTAGCAAATAAGAGGATGCAGATGGGACTCAAGAGCATCCGCCATTTGCTTGAGTGTCTTGGGAGGGCAAATGTTGTTGACCACTGCAAATCAGCCCTTCCCATTAGCAGCTCTTTAGCAGGGAGCATCTCAAGTTTGTCATGTTTTAGCAAGGAGGCCGATAAAAGTACCACCGCTCTTGTAGAAGGGAGAAGCACACTGCACAGAGATGTAGGCTGAGAAATAAGATTTTGGAGTTTAATAGCACAGAACTGTCAGCTACTGAGGGGAGAGGGATGTAAGTTGGGAGCTGTCAAGAGGAGGCTGCCATTCTCTCTTGGCAAATAAGGAAATAAATATTCTGGCAGCGTTTGCAGCAGAAGCCGTGGTGCTGATTGCTCTCCAGTGTCCTTGAAAGATACTGTATCAGTGCGCTTCTCATTTCAATATTCTGTTTTGCTCGCAAAGCACCTGGAATATTTCAAATGTGTGAGAAGAGGCTGTAGGAGGGTTTAAGGAGCAGAGATTTGGGGGACACAGATGGCTCTGGCAACTACATTCCAATCAGATTCACTTTGAATGTTCTGAACATGCTGGGGGTGGAGTGTTTGCATGCTCAGACGTAATTACATAGGTTGTGGTAATGATGTTGATTTCCTCATGTTTGAGAAATATATTCTAGAAGAACAGTGAGAGCCTTGCCACTGTAGCAATTGTATTATTACTTGTAATTGCTAACATTTAATAGATCCTTCCTCCTTCAGAGGAGATGCACATTGAGCAGATCATGTGTACTCAGACCTGGCCCTTGTACTAAAGAGTTTGGAAGAGCAGGTTCCCCCAAATGGTTGCACATGAACAATCCTCAGCAGGGTGTGTGCAGGGAGGAGGATATGAGAGAAAAAGGCAACAGAGGCTGTTGCCTTAGTGAAATCAGGTTTCCTACTAGCTGCCTTGGCACATATCCACAGAGCTCTTCCAAAGTTGTTCTCCACAGTATATACACAACGGCCCCTTAGTGGCTGACAGGGACCAGAACGTATCCTGTACTCTGCGCTCACTTCCCACAGCAAGCCCAAATCTGTCCTTTTAAGGCAGGGGTGCAGAACATCAGGCCCATTGACCAAATTGGGCCATTCTGGGGTCCCAATTCAGCCCTCCAGGGTTGCCCCCAAAGCCACACCCCTTCCTCTGGCCCCACCCACTTCCCCCCAACCAAATCACCATTTGGTGGTTTTTGTGGTGTCCCCCCAGCAGCATTCTAGTAGGTTGAAATGACCCTCCTCAGGCTTTAAGTGAAATTATGCTGGTCATTTTGGGATTTCAAGGGCTCTGGACCCACCCCTTTTGTGTTTGCCCCACCCACCACTAGAATGTGGCTTCTGAGAGCATCTCCAAAATGAAAGTTGGCCCTGGGGCTGAAAGGGGTTCCCCACCCCTGTTTTAAGGGTACGAATAAGTGGGTTGCCCCACTTTCCATTATTGCCCTGTACATAGATTCTGCCTTGCACCCCCTTCCATCTTCCTTCTGGTTTAACATGGAGAATGTCTAACATTAATTTCAGATTTGACACCTGCACAGTTTGTGTCTTTCGGGGATGGGAGGGATCCAGATTACTGATGCTCACAAGTTTTTGTGTGCATTGACTAAACAAGCACTCCTGCATATTGGTAAACTGGGGACACACACACACACACAACCAAGGCCACGAAGGAGCAGCAAGCACCAAAAACTGTGGCAAAATGAGCATGTGCTGTCATGGTTGTACAAAATCCAGAAATCCAACCAGGAATAACTGTGGACTGCTACATGCTGATGCTCATCCACAAACAAGACCAACTAATTTGGATCCTCCAAATGGGAGGTGACACAGGAAGAACTTCATAAGCAACCACATGATAGGAAACTAGTCACAAGTGCCCATTTGGGGCTGGAGGCAGCTGCTGTCTGAGCGGTGGAATAAATGTGATGACATAAGATATCATGAGCTAAGATTGAATACAGAAATATGAAAAACAGGTTACAAACACTGGACGTCAAAAAGATTTAGGGCAAATTTGGCTTATTTCAGATATAGCAGATAAAAACTCAATGGGGCTTACACTGAAGCAGAATACATTGCAATTTTGTTATGGTATCTGATTACTGTAACAATGTAATATTTGGATAATCAATAGATGTATTGATTATGGGATCCTGATTAACTTGGGTCCTGATCAAACCAGATTCATGGGTGCTGAAGTGAGACAAATCACAAATGGATCAGCTTAATAGTTTATTAAGTACTCAAAGATGATGTATGGAGGCAAAAAGAATATTGAAAGAAAGCTCACACCCCTTCAGTTGATAAAAGAGACACCTACCTGTCTGGGTCCCCACAACATATGAGATTCTCCCTCAAGACTGACTAAAGTTCTCCAGTTTGGCAGTGCTATTCCCCCTTGGAGTGAGACCAAATTGGTTGGCTTTGTTCTCCAGCTTATATAGCCCTCTCCCATATTCTTGGAGGTTCTCAAAGGATCCTGGCCTGGAAAATTAATTGCCTTTCTAGAGAGACAGAGAGATTGAGGCCCCAACCTTCCAACCTAGGAGGGAGAGCCTCCAAGCTCATGGGTGAGATAAGATACCACTCCGTATCTCAGAGGGTGAGCATATGAGTGAGCATATCAGGCATATGTACAGTTGTTGGTATATGAAGCTGTACTCGCTTGGTACAATTAAAGTATGTGAGAGGCCCATCTAGGGAAGCAGTCCTACTATTGTTAGCTCAAGCCTGCTAAAAACTGCTCACTAAGTTAGGCTACACAGGTCTCTATGCATTCAGCACACCATACAGGACACAACTGTGGGAGCTCACTAAACCTCCTCGCCAGTTCGTCCAGTATCAAATCCACTACAATAGTGCTATCCTATATGCCTGAGGTCCCCAACATCATTGACACCTCCCATGGTGCCTTCCAAGCTCCCTGCCCCTCATGATTTTTTTTTAAAGAAGTATTTAAATGAAAAATATTTTTTAAAAAAACTGGGAGGTTGGCATGTTGCAAAGCAACATGCTGGCCTCAAGCATCATCTTTCTCTCCAGGAATGCCTCTGGCATTTAGGACTCAGGCTCCACTTCTGCCTTGTATTCAGTTTCTTGCTGAAGTTACTTCTCTCTGAACCTCATCAGTTTGTCTTCTGTGATATGGCTGTTGGAGCAGAAAAGAGTGCTTTTGTGTTTCGGGGCTCAGATCACATATCTGCCTTCTGCTTAGGTTCTTGGGCACGTTATTTTTCTTTTAGCCTCACCAGATTGTTTTTGGAAACTGGTGTTTTGCGACAGGCCATGCCCCCACATGGTGGTCATTTTGTGAAGGGGCAAGCCCCCATGGCAGCCATTTTGTGAGAGCACCCATTGCACTCTCTCAAAATTCCAAATGTGCTCACCAACCCAAAAAGGTTCAGGACCCCTAAATACATTTAGTCAGAAGTATACCCTATTGAGTCCAGTGGGACATATTCCCAGGTAAGTGTGTAAAAGGTTGCAGTATAAGACAATTATTAAATCCATAATCACATATCTGTTCTGAAATGAGCTTTGGGATGCAAAAATCTATCCATGGGAGAGATTCGTGTCTTGATGATCCAATGTGGAGAGTTACATATCTTTTACCCCTCAGTGAGCTTGTGGTGTGAGAGTGTGTGTGAGAAGGAGGGAGATGATGATTCTGTTCAGAAAAAAAAAACTGTCAAGGAAAGGGTGGAATTGCCTCTTCTCCCTACATCAGTCCTCTTCTCAACCTAAAGCTAGAGCTGGGTTTCATGAGGAGTTCCACAGGAAAAATAAGCATGGAATACCATGTCATCATGTGTAGTTCCTCTCTCAGATGCTACATTATTAGCAAGTTTTCAGAGGTGCAACTTACATCTTTTGTAGGGTGATGATGATTCATTCCACCCCATGCAGGCATTTGCTGCCACACCAAGTCTTGGGATCAGATGTGGGGCATTGTTGTTGTTGTTGTTGTTGTTGTTGTTGTTTTACTTTGTGTTCAAAGTTTAAAAGCTACCATGGTGTTCTAAAGAGCAGCTAGGTCAAAATATTTTGGTTCGGTGTGTTGCTGCTGCCACAGTGCTAGATTACAGCGCAGTGTTTCTTCTAAAGTGTCCCAACTGGGTCTTCCTGAAAGCTTTGTTGTACAGAAATGAAAAGAGTAATTCAGCCATCTGGTGCAGATGAAAACCCTTCCATTCATGGAGCCAGGTACCAGGGGAGTCAGCTGAAATATGAGAGTGGCACTGGAGTGCTTTTCAGGCACGCTTTTTTATTTTTAATAAAAGAACTTCTCCATGTTATTTAAAGTTTGATGTGGAAAGTTTGAGGGGAGGGAGGGAAACTAAATATGGGAATCCAATCTCACTGATCTCAGTGGAACATACATCCAAATGTTCTTGCGGTCACCACCTTGTGGCCAGATTCTGTGAGCCACTGGGCCACTGAAGGGGTTCACCATGGGGAACAGTGACACTGAGCTGATGCATTGCAATACGATAATGGCATTGCCACTGAGTATGTAGGCGCAGTTCTGAACGTGCAGCTGTAAGAATGCGATATCAGAGTGACTTTTGAAGTGCCCATGGGGCAGAACACCAATGAAGCTTCTATTGCCAGCATTATTTAAGGCAGCCTGCCCCAACCTGGTGTCCTCCAGATGTTGTATGTTGTATACTGGGAGCTGTAATCCAACAAAACTGGGGACACCAGGTTGTGGATGATTGGTTTAAGGACTGCTCTGCTAAGCAAATATAATCTACCATTCACATACTATCCAGTGTTCACAAACTATCCGAGATAGCTCCGTGTAATTTAGCTCAGTCCCCATTCTGAGGATGGATTCAGCACCTTGGATGGCACCTTTAAACTGATGGCTGATTCTAACTAAAACCCAGGATGGAATCTCCACCCCATCGAAATCGGCACCACCAGCCTCCCCTGGCCAAACGACATTCTTGAGAGATAGTCAAGCTCAGTTTTTAGGGAAAGAGAGTTGCACAAATTGTAGGGGACCCACCGATACCACCATCTAGTCACCTGAGTGTATAAAGACAGCACGGGTGAGCGGGTGTTCTTCATTGTTTAAAAGAGACCACAATAGGATGACATGAAGGAGCAAGCGTTTCATTTATCTTCCACCTACAGTATAGCACACTGATCTTTGACCAGCAGGATGGGACCAACAACAGGGCATGTCTGAGCCTAAGGTGGGCTGTACCAGCTGCCACCATGACTATTTTCTTTGTTTTGTTTAGGTGCATTTTTTAGAGAAGAAAAAGAAGGGAGAAAATAAACAAAGAATGGGTGGAGGAAAACAGAGTAAGGAAAAGAGAGATGGGAAGAAAGCATGGAGAAAGGCAGACAGGTTGGTTGCATCTCAGCATGCAGCCAATGGTAAACTTGTTTCAAGTATTGGCCACCATATATTTTGCTGTTTTTCTCCCCTCCCTCTGAATTTCGATATGTTTCTTTACTATATGCCCATGATGAGTTGTAGTAGTTTGCAAGTTCTCGCATTCATTTTCAGTACAACTTTGTCCAGCTATAAAAGATAAAAACAGAAAGGGCTGCTTGGCTTTTACATTCTTTTAAAGGGATAATTATCTCCTCCTCAGGATCATTACACAGCACTTTATTTTGAATCTGAGCTTCGTAGAAGCAAGAGCATTTATATAGGTACATTGCATCAAACATCCAGGGCAGAGGTAGGCAACCTTTTGGGGCCATGGGCACATTTGGGGATTTAAGAAACTGTCCTGGGAACTAGCACAAAATGGCTGCCATGGGAGGCATGACAAAGGACAACTAAACTGCCCAAAAGCCTGAGTACAGGGCAGAGGTGGGGTCTGAGCCCCAACACACTAAACAACTCCTTTGAAACCTCACTTTTCAACAGCAACAGAAACCTCTTTTGCAGTGACCAAGTTGCTGGTAAGAAAATGTCTCTGCATTATTGTTTTTAAGGTGGAAGGTGTAGGGTATCTTGGCAGGTGCCATGAAAGATGTCCAGGGGCACATTGGTGCCCACAGAAGCACATAGCCTACTTCTGGTCCAGGGCAATTGTGTACCCTGTGTCTCTTTACCAATTCATAAATTAGGCCCAAATCCAAACACCCCTTACTTTTATTTTTAGTCTTTGCACTGCTTCCAAATGTCTTTGACTCAGGCTCCTAAGGAAGAAGGCAGAAATGTACATGACAGCCAGTGTGGTGTAGTAGTTACAGTGTTGGACTGGGACTTGGGAGAACCAGGTTGTAGTACTTGCTCAGCCATGAAGCTCACTGGGTGACTTTGGGCCAGTCACTGACTCTCAGCCTAACCTACTTCACAGAGTTGTTGTGAGGATAAATGGAGAGGAGGACCACGTCAGCCGCCTTGAGCTCCATGCTGGCAGGGGTGCAGTGGTGGTGGGGTCTCACCAGAGCCAGGTCTCAGGCAGGTCCCTCCCAATCCCAGCCTACTGCTGTGGGGCAGGTGGCTGGAAGAGCCTGAGATGCTGTTGTGAGTGGGTGCTGCTGCTGCTACAGCAGCTACTCTCCCCAAAGCTCCAGGTCTGGGGCAGGAAGAATGGCCAATTCCCCCCTCCCCTGTCCAAAGAGCCCACCTGGGCAAGGCAGCCTCACCTGGCAAAGGGTTAATTTACCCTCTCTTGCAGCCCACCTGCTCTCGCTCCGAGAGGGAGAGATGGAGGAGCTGCCGTCATGTCTGCGCCTGAGATGGCTCCGTTGCCATCCGGTCCCAGGGAAGGGCAGGAGCACATGGGCCAGGCTAAGTTGCTTGCTGGAGATGCTGATCCTGATTGTCAATCCTTGCCCCCACAAGCCCAGCCGGTTGTAGAGCGACGGCAACCCAGGAGCCCTGCACCCGAGAACACGCCTGCCAACATCAGACTCAGATAGGTCAGCTCAGTCAGTTTGTTGGGTGGTGGTGGCAGCAACCAAAGAAGGCAGCAGGTTTGTGGGATGGGGGTGGGGTGTGGGGAGGGCAGAGAGAAAAAGGAGGACGTCTATATGAGTGAAAAATAAATGAAATTCTAAAAATTAAATTAAAATGATAAGAAATACCTGGGAATAAACCCCACTGAAATCTACATGCTTACTTCCGAGAAGACATGTATGTGGATATTGGGAGCCCCAACGCAGCAGCCACCTCGCCTGCCTCCGCACAGCTCTGAGTAGGGGCCACAGAACTTCTCCATCACATCTCTCACCCAGCCTTTCTCAACCTTGTGCCCTCCAGATGTGTTGGACTGCAAATCCTATCATCCTCCCTCCCAGCCAGCATAGCCAATATGCTGCCTGGAGCCAATGGGAGTTGTTGTCCAGCAAATCTGGAGGGCACCAGGTTGGGGAAGGCTGCAGCCTGCTGCATTTCTTCTTGGCTGTTCCTGCAGAAGGTGAGGGCCTAAAGTGCACATTACCAGCAACCCTAATGGTCTTTAAATAGATTTGTTAAGTAAAGCATCTTTTCTCTTGTTCTCCCTCTCTACACACACACACACACACACACACACACATTTCCTCCATAAATTTGCTTTGCCCTTTCTTGAGAGTAAGCCCCCATACTTGAGAGTAAGGCCCATGGCCATGAGGCTTTATTCTGTCCATATGATAGGGTTACTATTTTATCTGAGGTAGGAAAAAAATACATCATCACTGTTGTCCATATCAGATGTATTATTTATTTAATTAATTGATTGGATGTACGTGTAGTCTACTTCATCCCAAAGGCTCAGGGCTGGTAACAATATACCAATCAATCTCCTTTATCTTTCCCTGTTGCTGGTCTCCAAAAGACAGTTTGAATAAAACATGTCTTCAGCTGCTTCCAGAAGGTGCACAGACTGTTTACAATATATGTGGTACTTTACAAAGAAACACAAGCAAAAAAAAGTCAGGTCTCTGCTCCTAGAAGCTTACAGTCTACATTTAAATTTAATTTATAAAGTTACATAGCTGTTTGAAACTTAATTTTTGATTATACAAGCTATCATCATCATCATTATGTTCTCCTTTTTCCTAACACCATTTAGATTGAATGTGCCTTTAGGAAGTAAGGGTGTGGAGATGTGAATGGCCTAGACCCTTGTCCTCCTCCTGAAAATATGCTCCCATTGTTTTGTACCTTTTATTGAAAAACACACATACAGCTGATTCAGATACCCTTAACTGAGGTGTGTGGGGGGGGCATTACTGCATCACCCTTAAAACTCCTGATGCTTAAACTTGTTCTTGGCACTTCTCCAAACTATACCCCAGTACTAGCAGCCAGAGCCAGCTAGAGCATCATCCTATCCCACTCCCACAATCCCAGGGCAGGAAAGGAGAACAGGGCCACAGCAATACACCAGCTCCCTCAGTAAGTATGTTTAAGATTGGTGCCTTTTTGTGCTTTACGGGGGGGGGGGGGGTCTGGAGAAATTTTATGGAAAAGTTTCTTTCACATCTCGATGACCATGAAAAAGACAGAGGCAGATGGGTGGTACAAATGAGAGGCCAGATGACGTCTTGTTCAGCTATTGAACTATTAATATTCATTGTAAGAGTTGGTTTGTGCCAGTTTTTAGGATTTATCGCACAATCCTATGCATGTTTACTCAGAAGTTAGTCCTACTATGTTCAATGGCCAATTGGGCTTTCTCCCAGGTAAGTGTGTGTAGGACTGCAGCCTTAGCTGCCTTCCCAAGATCTCTGTAAATTTAATTCAAAATAAAGACTCTTTGGATTGCACTGTTAATTCTTGAACGCTAATCTCTACACTAAGCGGCATTGCCAAATGCAACCTGCTCTGTCAGCTACACTTTTTGCTACAAGGTTGGCATGTACCTGGGCAAACAAACCCTGGTGGGGGGGAGAGAAACAGAAAAAAAATCAGTTGGGGGGAGAGGAGAAAGAAGGGGTGTGTGTGTGTGTGTGTTTCAATCCAGCTGGTTCTGTGGACTGTGGCGGGATGGGAGAGATATAATGAAGGAGCTTAGGAAGGCTAATGGGTAATGTTGGGGCATTACGGGAGTGTGCCAGAGGGCTGTTTAAATGAGAAGGGATCTGTCCGTGAGGGCTGAGTTGAGAGGGTGAAGCTCCCACAGGGTATCATATTTTGAAAACCTAAAATGTTTGTGTTTGAGTGAGTGAGTGAGTGAGTGAGTGAGTGAAAAAGATTTTAACACCCCTGCATTTTTTTCTCAGACAGCCAATTGAAATATCCCTGCCTTACTCTCAGCTGCACTGTTTTTGGATCCCAGTTGAAACTTGTATCTCTTACAAAGTTGTACAATCTTAAATGGGTGTGTGGCTGTGACTGTCACGAAGGGACCCTGCACTTCTGAATTTGCCACTACGCTACTGAGTGCCGGAGGAAAAAGGTGGGATATAGATGTATATTACATCTATATCCCACCTTTTTTCCTCCGGCACTCAGTAGCGTAGTGGCAAATTCAGAAGTGCAGGGTCCCTTTGTGACAGTCACAGCCACACACCCATTTAATAAAATAAATAAAATAGCAATTCTATGCATGCTTCCATAGAACAAAACCCTATTGAAATCAATGGCCCTTACGTCTGCATAGGCATGCATGGGATTGGGCTGTGTAGCTACAGTTGTAAGCAATTCTAAGCCAGGTATTCTAAGCATCATTAGATCCACTATGCTAAGACTCAGTTGAGAAGGTCAAGCTCAGAAGCTTACAGAAATATTCCCTTGCTTGGTAATTAAATTAAATGATTTTTATATGTCTTAGTACATTATGATAAATGAGAGGTTATGCTCACCACATATATTCTCTTACCGTATTTAAGTGGTACGTTATTAAAGTCTCAATTTAAATCAGGGCCATATTGTGATAGGTAGACTATCAATAAAGGAGAGACTTTGTATTGTTAATCAAGACTTTGAAAGGTTGCAGAAGAGGGTTATATCCAAGACAATCTGCGGGTTACATTCTATAGAGCCAAGTAACATACATGTATAGATAGGAAAATCAGAGTGTATTGTGTTTTATGGCATCCTTTAACTATGTGCATACTTTTTGCTTTATTTTTAATAATGACGACATTTTCGCCATTATATAAAAATGGAAATATTGATGCTAATACGCAATGCAAACACCTATCTAAATAAAAAATAACAAAAACTATGATATCACAACCATTCTCGCTATGTCAAGACCTTAGCAATTTTTACTTTATTAAAAGTTTTCTGACTTTAATTAATAATTCAAATATTCATCCATTCAATCAAATTCATTCTGGCTAAATTACAGTTCCTACTACAATACTGAAACAAGTAATTTGTTCTTCCAAAGTACTTCTTTCTTTATTGCTTTTTCAACATTTACACATGAGGGAAATATTACACTTTCTGATATATCCCTCATGAATAATACAAATGTCACAACTCACGGAGCGACTCTAACTCCTAGAAAGCCATCTGAGGGGAGTTTCACTGGAGTGGAACTCCACGGTCCTGTTGGTGGTATTACACCCGCAGTCCTGTTGGTGGCCTTCCCACTGGTGGTAGGCCCTGAAATGGGGCATTCTACAGGTGGGGCAGTGGCTGAACTGAGGAAGCCTTGGATTCACTGGATCCCGAGCCCCTTCATTAACTAGAGAGGCCCCAGAATAATGCCCCTCCCGAATGCAAGCCTGGAGCTGGTGTAACTCATAGCCCTGCCAGAACCAAATGGAGAGGAAATTAAACACAAAAAACAAAAAGCAAAGAGCTGTGGGACTAAAAACAAAACAAAAGGCAAGAGCCATATACCTCCCTCCTACCTTGGCCTGTATGAGCAAACAGGGCATGGAAAATGATGGATGACCTGCCACTTTGCATGCACACACCCCACATACACACTTAGGATTGCACTGTGGCACCTTCACTATTTATTACAACAGAAGCTTTCATAGACTGCATCAGATGCATTGTTATCCTACATTGGCAATTATATATACAAATGGGTGTAGAGCGAGAGTGCAAAACCACTTTCAGCCCAAGAGCCGAATTCCATTTTGGAGGAGCTCTTGGGGTCAGCATTCCATTGGTGGGTGGAGCCAAAGGCATAAGGGGGCGGATGCAGAATACCCCAAATAACAACATATTGTAGTTTAGAGGTCTTACTGCCAGTAACTAAGCCTTAGGAGAGGCATTTCAGCCTTTTAGGGTCGGGAAAAATTGTACAAATGCCAGGAAGCTACCAAAGGATCAGTGATCGGGGGAGGAGGGGAGGCCCATGGAAGGGTGGGTGGCCATCTTGGGAGCCCTGGATTAGGATACCAGGACGGCTGTATGAGGTTTTGCAACCCTGGTGTAGAGAGAGGAAAAAAGTAAGCAGTGAGGTCAGAGTGAAACAAAATGCAGAAAGTACAGACTGTGAAAATTATGTTAAAGACATATTCTAAATGTGTTTAGACTAGTCAGGGAGCAGTTTCCCATCTCAAGCACTCATCTACAAGATGTTTGGTGTATTTTCTCCAGATGGAGCAGGAAGATGAGACAGTACTGAGCAAAGAAAGCAGTGGGCGGGGGTAGGCAAAACTAACAGCCTGAACCAGTCTTTCATTGGCTGGTATGCTTGTCTGTCAGCTTAACTGTTGAGATGGGTCGTAGGTAGCACATCTGAAAAATTCACATTGAGCCTCCTTTTAATGTAGCATTTGTCTACTCTCTTACTGAGTGCTCATCTTCAGTTTAGTTGATGTCTGATCACCTCCATGCTTGCTGTCTATTCTTAGATAATTGCCTGATTCTGTACGAGACAATTATTTACAATATCTCGATAGCGATTTGATACAGTCAGGTTACCAAGTTTAAAAATATGCATATTAAGTAATCATTCTTGGCTGTGCCCAAATTTAAGGCTAGAATAACTGTTCCTGGTAATTTAAAAGTGCCATACACATACGGAGGGATTTGGCTAGGTCTTTTATTTATCTAGGTTATAAGTGACCAAGGATCCACCATTCATCCAGGCCTTCTAGGTTGCAGCCAACTCGATGGACAGGGAAGACTATTCTAGGAAGAGTAGGCTGTGATACCAATGGTTGAAGGTACTGACTGCCTCCAGTAATTAACACAAAGTAAATGGCAGGGAGAGCCTCAAGGCCCTGGCTAGGGGCGTTGGAGAAATCCGCAACAGAACCAAATGAGTTCAGATTTTCATGAAACTGACCCATGGATTCTGCAGCTGATGGGCTTTTCCCCTGTCAGGCGGATACTGTGGACTTGCAGATAGGGATGTACGAAACCCCTACCTTCCGTTCTAGGGGGAGGGCCCGTGGGGGGGGAGGCAATCCGTTCCTCCCCCCGGAATCCTCGTAGGCCGGCTCCGCTCTGTGGCAATTCCGCAGAGCTGCCGGCCGGCTCCGTATAGCCAGCAATACGGCCATCATTGCCGTGCCGTATCGCTGAGGAGGAAGGAATCTTCATGCAAATGGTGTCCACTATGCCATTTGCGGCCATAGAGCTCTTAGATTAACCTAAATGTGGCTGTAAATGGCTGCATTTAGCTTAAACTAAGGGCTTTATGGCCGCAAATGGCATCCACTACGCCATTTGTGTCCGTGGTTTTTATAGGTTACGCTATTGATGGCTGCATTTAGGTTAATCTAAGAGCTTTATGGCCACAAATGGTGTAGTGGGTGCCACTGGCGTCCAGATTTCTTCCTCCTCAGCGATACAGCATGGCAATGGCGGCCATATCGCTGGCTATATGGAGCCGGCCGCAGAGAGGAGCCGGCTTCACAGCAGATTCCGGGGGAGGTGAAGGTGACTGCCCCATTCCACTGGGGACTCTGAAGGCCGGATTCTTTTGAATCTGGCCTCATTGCAGTCTGCAGCAGATTTCTCTGCCATCCCTACTTGCAGACCATTTTTCTAACCTTCAGGAATTTTGAGCAAATTTCCTCATTAAAAAAAGCAAAGCAAAAAAAAAAACCAGCCCCAAATGCACATAGGCTAAAGCGTGAAAAATGCGAATTTAGTGGGATTTGCACATTTTGTGGGAATTTGTGAATTTTTGCACATGTTGAATTTGCACAAATTTGGAAAGTAAAAAAAATCCAGTTCCGTCGATGGGCCTGACAACTTGCAAAACACAGACTGGAACAGATTTTACACAGTCCATAAATCTGTAGCCCTGGCATGCATCAAACACTGGCAGCTTCTGAGTTTTCCAATCTGGACCCATCTTGGATGGAACATGGACTGTCTGGGATCCAATCTGAAATGATTTATTTATTACATTACAACCCTGTGAGGTAGGTTAGGCTGAGAGGCAGTGACTGGCCCAAAGCCACCCAGCGAGCTTCATGCCCGAGTGGAGACTAGAACCTGTGTCTCCTGGGTCCCAGAGTCCCACACTCTAACCACTACACCACAGTGGCCCTCTCTGATGGGGAGGCCAACATCCAAAATCCAGCCCCTGTTCACTCCTGTGTCCTCCTGTCCCTCGAACTGACCAAGTCCCATCTTGGTCAGATGCATGTGAGCTCCCTTCTTGGAAGGTAGAACATAAAGTAAAATGGAAGCACTGCCCATGAGACTCACAGACCCACTTTGCTGCTGCATACATGGTGATGTGTGAAAAGCCCTCATGTGATAGCCCTGGGCAAGACCCTATATCCCATCCTCAATTACTTATAGAAAAACATAGATCTATCACACAGGGCCATAAGAATGGAAGTAGGAAGGATTGTGAAACACTCTGTGTATTCAAACTGCTCTATAAATGCTAAACGGTGCTAAGCTGAAATTCTGAGTTCAGTTAAGAAGTCTGCAGTAAATTATTTTCCCAATTTGGGAATAGACAAGCAATTATGACTGTGTCTGCTGTCCGGGCTGCTCATCAAGCTGAGCAGCAGGTAGACAGCTTGACGTTGGGTGCAGAGCTTAAAGTCCAATTTAGCCCTGGTTAATCTTTCCTTGGAATCTGCTAAGAAATGCTATCAACTGTTTGTTACCTTATTTTGAATTGGATGAGCCAGCGATGGATTGCAGCCACAAGTTTTAATGATTTCCACACCCCTCTCTCTCTCTGCAAAAATTAATTAATTCTTGTTTGATCCTCATGTGATATCATCTTTCCAAAAAGCTATTCTAATTGCATATCAACAAAAGACAGGCTCTCCACATGTGGAGGAAGCACCCTAGATGCTTGTCTAGGCATCATTCCATTTTGTATAAAACAGAAGAATCGGGAACTAAGACATACAACAACAAAAAGGATGTGCACTCATCCTCCACAGGACCATGATAAATAACAAGCCAATACGAGCATTGAATTGTCCCTGCATCAGGTGAGAATAATTTGACATGATGGATTTGCCAACTCTGAAAGTGCTGCTTGCAGTGATAAACAGAGCAATTTTAATCGGCTGGCTGGTGGAGTTTAGCATGGGGTGAAGGAACCCCTCTACCAGCAAAGAGAAACTCCACTGGAGGAGGGCATGTCTTCCCAGGGAAAGTTCTGTGGGTATATATCTGCTTTGGCAGTAGGCATCATTCATTCCCCAAGATAGGGCTCCTTGCCTACACCAGCCTCAGTTTGAAATCAATGGGAGGCAAAACAATTTTTAAGAATATCCAGAGGAAAAAGAAAGGTCACTCCCTCCCTCCCGCCCCCCACTTCCCACCACCACCCGACTAATGTGAGCTGGCAGGCCTTTGGAAGTGGTGAAAATCTGCCTCTTCGCTCCCCACCCACTTAGAATTGTTCTGTCCATGTTCAACTTCAAATAAGAGCAGGAAGTAAAAATACATTTCTGAGGAAATCGAAACTTGGCTCAAAAATACTGAGTGGTGAGTGTTGTGTAACTAGTGCATTGTCAATGTCAAGGAGAAGGACACAAGTGTAGTTTGCCGCAAAGATAAGTGTTTCAACTATGACATTCAGAAAATGGTATGGAATAGTGGGAAGTAGATGCAAGAAGACAGAGGAAATGCAAGTAGGTTTGGCAGGGGGGACAACAGAAGGTGGCAGACAAATGAAACAGTCAGTATTGCCAAAAATAGACTCTTTTATGCAATATAACTTGTCCACACAGACTCAGACACATTCAGGACAGAGGTCTTGGTTTATAGTGGCATAGTAGCCATGACCACAGTACATTAGGCAGTGCGGAGGCTAACTCAGACATAAAGCTCAACACAATCATCGAAAACATAAGACCTGTTAGGGTAAATGGCAGAAATGGAGGGCCAAACTAAATCTGACAGGAGCAGCCATGATTGTTGTTCATGTGTCTGCCCCATTCATGTACAAAGCTAGGGATGGGTGTCCTAATTCTTATATTAAAAGTAGGGATGGCGGAGAATTCCACCATGGACTCCAATGAGGCCGGATTCTAAAGAATCCCCCCCCCCCGAGTTCATGGCGGAATGGAACACTTACCTCCGCCTCCCCGGGGAATCCTCTTTGGCCGGATCCTCCAGCTCCATATTGCCAGTGATACGGCCGCCATGCCATATCGCTGGCAGAAGGGGACTGACTGCGGATGCAAATGGCATCCAGGACACCATTTCCAGCCATAAAGGTCTTAGTTTCAGGTAAATGCAGCCATAAATGGCTGCATTTAGCTTAAACTAAGACCTTTACCACTGCACATGGCATCCTGGATGCTATTCACGTCCCCCCTTTTCATTCACGCGATACGCTACGGAAATATTTGAAATATACCTCGAACTAAGACTTTTACGGCCGCAAATGGCGTCCTCGATGCCATTTGCATCCGCAGTCAGTCCCCTTCAGCCACCAATATGGTATGGTGGCCATATCACTGGCGCTTTGGAGCTGGTCAGAGACTCCGCAGAATTGCCGCAGAGCGGAGCTGGCCAAAGAGGATTCTAGAGGGATGAATGGATCGCCTTCCCCTCGTGGGCGGATTCCCCACAGACCTGCAGGTAGGGAATCCACCCATCCCTAATTAAAAGGGCTCCACAGGTGAGGAGAGCTAATCCATTCCTTGCCTGCCTTAATTCCATTTCTGTGTTGTGTATCTTCAGACACTTTTTTCCCAACCCAACTCCTCTGAAATGGAAGGAGGCAAAACCTGATTGGGACACACTCTGTCCAATCAGTAGGGCCTATTCTGGGATGTTTGTTTGCTTTCGAGCAAGCAACTGCCAATTAATTGACCCCTAATGTAAAAGGCAAAGCTCTCTCTCTCTCTCTCTCTCTCTCTGGCTGTCTCCACACCTGAGTTTTTTTAGCAGGATTGTACTTCTTTAATCACTGGTTTTCATGGGAGCTTTAGATGATGCCGCTGCTCTCCTGCTGCTATCTCACAACTTTCCTTCCCTCTTCCCGTGTTATCTGAGAATGGGGAAAACCCAGCATTTTCTATGCTTGCGATTGAAATTGTCATTTCTCCCCCTGTGTATTTCACCTTTAGTGCTTTGTCCGCTTTGTGTGGGCATGTGCTAGGGGGTGTTGCTGGGCGGTGTTGAATAACATTGTCATGACAACAAATTGGTGGTGGGGGGCAGGTCACTGACCGCTTCCAGTGACCATTTCTGCCTCTCTCCCATTCCACCACGGGCTCCGAGATCCCCTTGAACACAGCAAAGCTTACTTCTGAGTAAACTCATTGACCGTAAGGCTTTCCTTTCCTGGGAGTAAGTGCCATTGAAATCTGTGTGGCTTGCTTCTGAGTAGGCATGCATAGGAGTACATTGTAAGTCTACTTAGAGTATCAGTAGTTGTCAGGAGGTTGCCCCTGCTGCCTTCTGAAATCCTCAGGTAGCCAGAATCAACACACAGACAACAGGACTCTTTTCCAAGGCTCTATTTCCATCCAACCTAATGACGCTTACAGATGCTAATTGCTTGCTCCTACAAGTGAGACTTAAGAGAGCTGCCTACTCAGGGGTTCTAGCCTTAGGAATCAGTTGATCTCCATTTGGAGGGGAAGGCAGGAAACCTCTGAACTTATGGGCTAGGAAGAGAGAGTCCACCCCTTTCCCATGGGGCATCGGGGCACTGCTGTTGCCCTCGCGCCAAGCGGGTTGAGCGCCTCCTCTCAGCGCCCGCCATGTCCCGCTTGATGCTGCGCCGGCACCTAGCATCCAGAAACTGCTGTTGCGCCTCCCTCTCCCTGTCAGGGTCACTATCACTCTCAGAAATGTGTACCGGGAGGGGCTCTCTCCGCAGCTGCGCCTCTGAACAGCACGTGGGTTCCTCTCCCATGGTTTCTATCTCTTCCTCAGAATCAGAACTGCTTTGGGGCTCTCTAGGCTCCAATCCATCCCTGACATCATCCCCGCTCCCATTAGGCCCCCCCTCGTGCCCCCCCTGGAGCCCCAGGCTTGTGGGGGTATCATTGGTGGAAGCATCGCAGCAGCAATGGGGCATGCAGATGCTCAGCAGGTTCCCAGGAAAATTTGTCCGGCCCATAGCCCTTCCAGTCCACCAAATATTGCAAATATTCACCTGTGGGAAAAGCACATGTCCAGGATGTCACGACTTCAAACTCCTCCCCACCACCATCAGCACTGGGGGTGGGGGGGAGGAGCTGACTGAGCAATGGGGGTTGTCAGAGACCAGGGGGGAAAGCAAGGAGTGATGAAAAACAGGATGCATTTTCATGGAGGACAGGGTTAATCTGGGCTGCAATCTGGAAAGGGCCTGTGCGACATGGCTCAAGCTTTCTCGCAGGAGAGTGAGAGGGGAGGTAGCGGGTGGACAACCAAACCCAGTCCCCCAGCTGCAGGGGCGGACCTGGCTGGTGACGCCGGACCACTGTTTCTTTGTACACTGCTTTCACTTGTTCAATGGAGTCCCGTAAAAGGTGGTGCACTGAGCACAGCTCCTCTAAAAACTCATGGGCCACGGGCATCGAGGATGGCCCAAGCGAGGAAGGGAAGGTCTTGGGATAGTACCCAAAATCGGCAAAAAAGGGAGTCTGGCGGGTAGATGCATGGCAGGCATTGTTATAAGCAAAATCTGCCAAAGGCAGCAGGGAAAACCAGTCATCTTGTTGGTAGTTTACATAACAGCATAAGTATTGTTCTAGAGTCACATTGGCGCGTTCGGGCTGACCATCCGTCTGGGGGTGGTGAGCAGAGGAAAGGCATAGCAACACATTGAGTAGCCCAAGTAGATCCCTCCAGAAATGGGCTGTGAACTGGGCCCCCCTATCTGAAATGAGTCCCTCTGGCCATCCATGGAGACAGAAAACATGCGCCAAAAAGAGCTCTGCCGTCTCCCTGGCCATGGGCAACCCGGCGCACGGGGTGAAGTGAGCCATCTTAGAAAATAAATCCACCACCACCAGAATGGTAGCCTTACCTTGTGAGCGAGGTAAGTCGGTGATGAAGTCGAGGGAAAGCAACTTCCAAGGGCCCGAGGGGGCAGGCCGGGGGTGAAGTAAGCCCATGGGTTTGCCTGAGGGGGCTTGTGCCCTCTGAGAGGTCATGCAGGAAGCGACATAGGTCTTGACGTCCCAACACACTTGGAGCCACCAAAAATCCTGCGTCACCCTCTGTAGGGTCTTGGCGAAGCCAAAATGCCCAGCGGTGGGGGAATTGTGGCACTGACAGAGGACTTTTTCATGGAGGGGTTCAGAAGGAACATACACCCGGCCAGAATGGTAAAGCAACTCACCTTGCAGGGAGAAGGGGGAGAGTGGGGGGGCAATGGCTAGCCGCAAGCCCTCCACCTTCTCGTGGACAAAAGAATCCCGATTCCTGAGCTTGTTCAGTGTGAAGGAGCTCCTCCCAAGAGCGAGGCACCACTGGCACCGCCAGACTTTTTTTGGGGGGGAGAATCAGAGTGGGGGAGGGACTCCCCTCACCCCCTGGCTGGAGGTCCAGCTTACGAGAGAGGGCGTCAGCCTGCTGGTTATCGGTGGCCTTCACATGGCAGATCTTCAGAGTGAATCGGGGAAAAAACAAAGAAAGCCTAATCTGCTGCCGATTTAAGGTGTGGGCTGTTTGGAGGTGTTCCAAGTTGCGATGATCAGTTCTGACATCGGCGGGGTATTGCGCCCCCTCCAGAAGATGACACCACGTCCCCAAGGTGGACTTAATCACTAACAGCTCCTTCTCCCAGATGATATAATTCCGCTCGGACATGCTTATCTTCCTGGAGTTGTAGGTGCAGGGTTGCAACTCCCTCCCGCCTGACCTGGCTGGAAAAGAACCACCCCCACCGCAAAGTCAGACGCATCAGTTTGCACTACAAAGGCCTCCTTGGGTCAAGGTGCAACAGGATTGGCTCAGAACTAAAAAGCCCTTTAAGTTCCTTGAAAGACTGGTGGGCAGAAGCAGTCCAACGAAAAGGAGATTTCTTGCCCTTAAGGAGGTCTGTGAGAGGCTAGCATAGCCAGGCAGAAACTTCCTGTAGAAGTTGGCAAAGCCCAGGAAATGCTGTAAGTCCTTCTTTGTGGATGGAGCCTGACAGAAAAGGACATCCTGGACCTTTGCAGGATCCACCTTGATGCCATTAGCTGAAATAATGTAGCCAAGAAAGTCCAAGGATGTCAAGTCAAACTCACATTTCTCCAGCTTGACAAAGAGACGGTTTTCGCGGAGGCACTGCAAAATGGCCGTGACATGGTGCCGATGGTTGTGGGGGTCAGCAGAAAATACAAGTAAATCATCCAGATAAACAATGAGGAAAGTGTTTAAATAGTCCCTGAAGATGGCATTCATAAAGCATGAAAACATGGGGGGAGCGGTGCAGGCGAGTCCAAAAGGCATCACCAAGTATTCATACGCTCTGTACTGGGTTCAGAAACAGGTCTTCCATTCATCCCCCTCCCTGATATCAGTCAGATTGCGTAGGCGCCACGCAGGTCCAATTTGGTGAAAATTGTGGCTCGCCCCAGGAGCTCAAGCATCTCAGGGATCAGGGGGAGGAGGTATTTGTCTGGGATAGTGATGGAGCTGAGGTTTTGGTAATCATGCGCTGGCCTGAGCTCCCCCATCTTCTTGCGAACAAATATCTTCTTGCGAACAAACATTCTTCACCCACGGGTGCTCTCTGGTTATGGTACTACAGTTCGGAGGCCTCTGCTATAGCACTTCTTTATAGCTAAATCTTATAGCGGAACATTTACTGTTTAAAAAAAAAATCCAGATGAGAGGAACTTTACATTGGGCAGAGCTTCCATCTATTCATCATTTTTAATAGATTGTCTATATTATTGGAGTTCTGTTCATAATAAGTAGAAAACCTACTATGGATTGAGGGGGTGCATATTTCAGCAAGTTAAAATGTGGAAGCCCTGTTAGTGATTCCAGAACTGAACTGTGCTTTAAACAGAGCCCCCGCCCCCCCCAAGTCTGTCCATTGCACTGCACTGGCATGGATAGATTATCTGGATGCATTTGGGTGAAAATCTATCTGAATTATAGATTTAATCATTATTGGCATCTGGCACAAGGTGAGATTTAACAAGCAAAGGCAGCTGTTGCTTAGTAATAGCAAAAGATTGCTTCTCCCAAACACATCCAGGAGATAAGGGAACAGTGAATGGCAAATCAATGAACTGATTCACACCTTCATAGCATCATCTAAAAAATTTATACTGCCCCTCTACACTTCGATGGGTTATATAGCAACATTAAAATTTTAAACCGAAAAGAAATCCTAAGGACAAATCCCAGCTTCAGAAGCATCAAAGTTTTATTTTAATTCATTTATTTTGTTGAAACAATTGTATTGTGCATTATTACCTTCTTTTTTCGTAGACACGCGACTGCCCAAGCACAACTACACTAAAATTCTGGATTTCTTCATCATTTTCTGTGGGTCAGCAACCACTTCTCCACCAGGGAAGACCAAAACATGACTTAAAACTCAGGCTATACAAATCAGTCTATCTTTGGTCCATTTCAGAGTCGTATGTATTCAGTCATAAGTCTGTTCCATCCAGTTCTGCATAATTCTGCAGTTCTGCAAAAGTCTACATTTCTTTTCGTATGCAACTTCCCCTAACATGTACATTTTGTATGCATCTTTCCCAAATCTAGCCCAGCTGGGGTCCCAATCTGGCCCACCAGGGTTTCCCCAGGAGGCCACCGCCTTCCCTCCATCACCAGGTGGCTCCTGCTCCCGCCCCCCGGCTGCCTATCATTTAGTGCTTCCCCAGCTTTTGTGTGATAGTTGCAGACAGTAAGAGCTTTAAACTAAAATATGCTAGTGTTTTTGGCATTTTGGCCCTGCCCCTTTTGCCTTTAGCCCCACCCACCATGGGAATGTGGCCCCCGAGCTTCTCTGAAATGGAATTAAGTTCTCGGGCTAAAAGAGGTTTGATACCCCTGCTTTAAAAAAGCTCTCTTTTATTTGATTTGGTGAAATAGCTGAATCAAAGCACATCCATGCACACATATGTACACACACATGTATGTGCGTGCACACACTCTATCCCCTTATTTTAAAAACTGGCTCAGCAGTGATGTCACACTCATACTCTGGTCCCCTCCCATCCAGCTTCTAGCCAGGAGTATATGAAATTCCCAGGGTTAATGAAGACCCTGTCCACTTAATCAACAATCAATTAATAATCCTAACAGAAAGTTATAACACTACAGAGGAGATGGTGCTAGTCGTCTTATTGTAAACAGCCATATTCACAGCTGAGTAGCCATTTTTAAAAAAAATGATGATTGAACATCTCCATAGAGAAAAAACCTCCAAACACTAGATTTAAAAAATCCCTGTTTTTAGGGGCTCTCTTTGTACTGTAGATATGGATGGGGTGGGGGAGGGATTTTTTTGAATCCTCATTTTTAACTGAACTGACTTGGCTCAGGAATTGTGTACAAAAATGTGTATATTAGGAAAAGACACGTATAAAATGCATATGTTAAGGAAAGGTTCATACAAAAATAAGAGCAATTTTACGCTATCATGCAGGATAAAGATGAAAAGCAGAATCTATGAGCTGCTTTACAAGGGCTCAAGGATTATGGGAAGCAGAGAGTGGGACCTAGCACTCCAGAACCCCAGGCCCAAGCTTATGTGAGTCAAGCTAGATACCTTCTAGGTGTACCTTTTGTTTCACATAAGAAAAAAAAAACCCTCTTTTTAATGCTTCAGAGAATCTGGGTGCAGACTGTAAAGTCTAGGCATTCATGGATGCTAGTCATGAGCAAAACTAGAAAAATAGAACCATGTGGCAGGAAGGCAAGGAACTAGTGCAGAGTCAAAATGATATGGTGGGGGTGGTGTCACAAAAATGTCCATCAGAATCAAAAGGAAGTCCCTCCCTTTTAACAATTTTCAAAAGATCGCTAGGCTAAGGAAATGTTCAATTGTGTAGCATGATCCCTGATTAGCTAGGATTGCCCATATGACCAATATACAAAAATTTCCTTCACTGAGTTTCTATTGTTTTTAGTGATGGTTGCACATAGCTAGAGCTGGCAGGTTACACAGTGTTGCAACATCATAATATCCAGTACATGACTGGGATCACATAACCAAGAAGGGAACAGATTAAAAAAAAGGGCACCAAAACAGCTTGTAAGAAAGTGTTCAAAAAGAGTGGATGTGAACAGTTGTGAACAGCCATCAAGGTAGGATCAAGGAGATTTTCAGGGGAATCTCCCCCCCATCCCCCGCTACTCTGAACTCTATTTTTGAGGTGGAAATCGAACCTGGAGAACACTCAGCTCATCACTAGAAGGGGACACAACTAACTCTACTACAACTTCTTCAATGTTTCCAACCTCCTTAGCTTTCGAACATGACTTTGACTGCAGATGAAGAAGTCTGATAACTTAGTCTTCCCCTTTCCCATCAACACAGGAACCTGTGGGCTTGGAATTACAGGCTTGGGAACAATATGGGGCAAGGAAGGACAGTTAATGCTGGGATCAAATGGTAGGACAGGATTGCTAAAACAGCAGGGGAGCTGTCCACAAAATACTGGGCTGTTATAAGCGGTGCCCTAGCACCAGCCAGGCTTCAAGTAAAATTTCTTACACCAAGCTTTAAAGCCCACTTTTCCTGGTGCATAGAACACAGGCAAAAATATAACAGTGGTAGTGGAAGCAAGCAAGCAAAAACATTTCAAAGGCTTTCTAAGGATTCTCAAGGAGTACACCTTTAAATCAAAATTCTTACCCCAATAGCAGTGTTTATCCCATGAACAAGAGAAAAGATCAAGACGAGATGAAGTGTGAAGCTGATGTTGAAGCTTCCTACTTCAGTGGACAGTAATACTCATGTTTATACCTTGAAACTTCATGAGCTGCATAAATAATAGCTAGCTTAAAAGAATTTTTGATCTGTATACTTTAACAATGTATTACAGTATTTACTTCCATTCTTTTGTCATTGTTTCCAAACAATGTTTCACAAACAAAACTCCTTTGACCTCAAGTTTCTTTGGGCTAGTGTAACTATTAGCTGCTTTGAAATCTATATACTCTTCAAAATATTCTCTCTCATCTTCATTCATTTTGGCGTCATGACCAGAAATACTTCAAATATTATTTTTATTAGCTAACTCTCCTTCCACTAAATCCATCCTTATCCAAGCCATTCTCTTATCTTCTTTAATACTTCCAGGAGCGAGTGAGATGCTACAATCTTGTCAAAGTCCAATCTTGACCACAACTGACTCCAAAATACTGAGTTGACAGAAAATAGCTGACAAACAAGGAGGAAATGGCAGATTGAATCAATATGAGAGTGAATATAACTCAAATTTTCTTCTCACTATTTTATATGGGATATCGGCAACCATCTGTTTTGTCGTGAGGTAACGATGCCAGAATAAGGGTACTTAAGCAAGACTGCAGATTTTTCCTCAGGAGGACCACAGCCAGGGAGGAAAGGATTACATTTCCCTCCTCAGCTCCTGCAATCCAGTTAATTATCAGCATCCTAGATGAGGATAAGGATGAGGATAATAACATTTCTATATTGCCCCATAGCCAAAGCTCTCTATTAGCAATAAAAAAAAAACCCTGCATTTTAAATGTAAGGACACATTTAACATGACTTCTAGTTCGGACCTGAGGTGTTTGAATTGACAGATGAGCACCAAGAAAAGAAAGAATTCCAGTGGTAGTTCTTCTCAAGGTGTGTGTGTGTGTGGGGGGGGGTATTTTAAATTGAATGAATGCCAGTATCTACCCTTTTCTCAGATACTGTTACACAAAATTAATCCCTTTCTTCAGGGGACCATTGGGTTTATATAAAACGTATTAATTCTTTTGAGGTGTTCCACTGTTGAGGTGAAGAAGGTTGTGTAGATGGCATGCTAGACAATGTAAAATACAACACCCTACGAGGCACCCTGAGTCATTTGTTGATCAATATATGACATGTTCTGTACAAAGACTGCTTGGAGTCTGAAGAACATAAGGTCTTAATTACACCTTAAGGAAATACCACAGACAGGATGAATAAGATAAAATAAAATAGGAAATAGGAAGAAAAATAATTAAAATCTTCTCCGCATTTACATTCTCTCTCTTTTGGAAAAGAAGTATGTCTGCCAGTCAGTGAAAGGTAGGAGAATTCGTTCTTACATGTCAGATTTTCTGTGCCTGGCTTGGGATTTATGGAGAAGATTTCACAGGATAAGATTTAAGCTTCTTAGGATCAAATGCAGCTTTTGAAAAGACACATCAATCAGCAGTGACTCTTGACAGTGATAAATTGAATAATGAATCTTAATTGCACCTATTTTCTTCACGTCGTTGGGGGAAAAAGTTTATATTTAAAATACAGAGACGCTAGCTGAGCTAGCTTCAAGGTAGGTGTCAAGGGGTTTGTTCTATTGCAGATTTGGGTTAGTGGTAACTTCTGGGTCTTAAAGCACATGATATACTGTGGAGCCTTCTTTGATGTGAGTACAGAGTTCACTGAAAGCCTCACAACTTAAGACTTTTTTTCCTTTGAATTTGACTTTGAATAAACCTAACAGGGAAATCTAGGCTGAAATGACCAATTCCCTGATCTGCTTTCCCTGAACAAAAATATGAACTTGACTACGGTATCTTTTCTGTGGCTGTTTCTCCAGTCTGAAGCCCCTGCTTCTTTGAGGTCTACGTTCAGAAGCCCACACCTGTGCCTCTTGCTGGTAGGTCCCAAACTGAGCATTTTCTTCAAATACCGATGGGGTTGAAATTAGAATATGGAATGGGTGGGTGCACTCTGTATTGGGCACCTAGCACCCTGATGGCATGGAAGCATGGGTGGGAAACCTCCAGCCCATGGGCAGGATCTAGCCCCCATCCAACCTCCCCCTCCCACTGCCATTGCAGGAATAAAGCATGGGGAAAAGCCTTCAATTGGCTCCAGTAGAAAACGTTTCTCATGACTAATTGCAGCACTGGGGGATTTGTGTGTGTGTGTGGGGGGGGATATCACAGCTGGGGAGGGAAGGGTTAACCAAAGCTCATCGTACAAACCATCAAATGCCATTCATTGTCCCCATATTGCAAGTTGGAAGGGGCTGTGGCTGGGAGACAGTGATTTATGATAGCACTACAGAGCAGTTGTAGTTGTAGTAGTAGTAATAATAATAATAATAATAAATGTATATATCTGAAAATTCTCTCTAAGCAGTTTTCACTGAATACTGCAGGTCAAGCTAAGTGTGGTTTATGATTTCCCTGCAGTGTTGCCCAGAGGTATTAGACCCTGATTGCAGGCTGGGAGCTGGGCTGAAGCTGTGAGAGTAGCTTAAAACAACCTTGCAGTGTTATTCGTTGCTTTAATCCCCGTACTGCAGGCTGGGCTGAGAAAGTAATATACCTTGCAGTTTAGTTCATTGTTATACCTTCACTGCCAGTTGGCAGGCTGTGAGAGAGAGTAGCTCACAGCGGCCCTGCAATGTAGTCTGCCATTAATATCGCAGGCTAGAAGTGGAGCTACTTAACTTGCCCCCTCTCAGTCCTCCCAGGCCAAACCAAACACTCAGACTCAGCTGCTTGCAAAAACCTCATGTTCCATTGACTATTACGTGTTCAAAAATGTTTTACATGTTCAAAAACATTTAAAAAAATGACAGAATGACAAAAGACCAAGGTAGAGCAGGAACTCCTGTCTTTAATGCTCACTTTTGTTTCTTCAACTCTCTCACCTACAGGCTCAGGTGACACACGTTCCTACTTTTTGTTGTGGAGCCCTGCTTGGTGAGCCAACAAGATTTTAGCCAAAACAGGGCCACCGAGAAACAGGAAAATATCAGCAAGTCTGGGGAACCCTAAGGTTTGCAAAGGTACAAAATGTCTTTAAGGGGAAAGAAAATAAAACACCCCAATAAACCTGCTGGGGAAAATAATAGAAAACAGGTGCAGGGAAGGGAAATGGAATGGAGTATGGCTGGCTGCCTGGAATACGGGTGTGCATCAGGTTTGGGCAAATTCCAGCCCTGAGCCAAATGGAGCAGATTCGGGATTTATCCAAAGTGAAGCAAAAGACCTTGGAATCGCTCAGAACTAAATCTCGCTCTGCCCCAAGCATCATAGGCAATTCAGAGATTCAAGGGGACACAGACAGTGTATCTCCAAAACTTGAAACATTCCACCCCCCTCCCCCAAGCTCACCATACAAGAAAAACTCCAGGGTGAAGAGAGAGAAAGGCAGGGAGAGGAGAAGGACATAGTTTTGTGACTGACAGCTTCCAACCAGGGAATAACTTAACCAGGGCTTTCCTTTTTACTTACAATCACACTGCTTTTGGAACAGATGTAGAAGGAACTTGTCCCGCGTTTTCACTGCATTTTGTGGCTGCATCTTTGTCACAGCTGCAGCTTAAGGTTCCAGGGATGGCTATACTTGAGAGCTAACCTGTACCTACTGCTGCCTCTTCAGTGCACTGCTGTTGATGGCAATTCCCCGCCAGGTATATGGAGTTCCACCAGGCACCCCAACCTGAGTTAAGCTCTCCAGCACTTTCTCTTTGACTGCTGGTACGTGGAGAGCAGGGGCCCCACCATCCTGCTAAATATCTTCCAGCAACTTATAATAGGGGCCCATGCGCAGGATCCAGACAGCCAGTGGGCATAAGCTGGAGAGGGAGAGAGAGAACTGATGTGCCAACTCTGCTGTCTCCTGACATCCCCTCCCCATCTCCAAGCCACCAAAATTCATAGCAGGCAAAACATTGTCTGTTTGCCACCAATTTCATATAACTGAGCATTTAATTAGTATGACGGGTCGTATAATTAGTAAATAGTAATTGACAGCGTAGTCAGAGCTGTGAGAATATTGACTATCTTGCCACTGCGGGTTTAAACTTGTCCCTACAGCCATGACTTCTAGAAACTTGTCTTTATTTTTCCCCAACAGGATTCTCACAGTCCTGTTAGAATTTGTTAGATTTTAACAAAACGGCATGGCATTGTATGGGTGGGTGGGAGGATGGGTGGGTGGGTGGGAGGATGGGTGGGTGGGTGGGAGAGTTATAACAATGCCTGTTCAATGGTCAGGCACGATGTGGGAGTATGTTCTGTGTCCTTTATAAAACAAATTTTGCCAACCCTTTTAGTGAAAAATTTGTTTTACAACCCATCTGCAACAATGGATTTTTAGAAGCGCCCAAAACTGTATTGTGTTTGGATTTAAGCAATTATATAGAACATGAATTTCTTTTTAAAAAATCTCCATATACACGAGAGGTCTGCACATCTCTGCACATCTATCTATTATATCTGTGTTCTATGCAACTATTTGTTCTTCTGTTCAATAGAGAAATCTCAGCTTGCCATAGCAACTGCTGCATTAGCAATGCTGGCTGTTAGTTACAAAATAGTTTCTAAATGTGGTGCATCAATATGTAAAGTGAGCTCCAATTTTTTTTGGGGGGGGTTACATTGTTTCACGGAGGATTGGAGGAGTGCAAGAACATCCTTTTTCTTGTATGAAACAAAACAAAGACAACATAACAAATTGTGAATTGATCAATTGCCAAACAACATTCATAATCTGGATTCTCTCCCATTTTTTTCTGTTTCTGTCCATATCACCTTTAAAAAATAAACAAATCATGAAATCAAATGGATTTTTAAAAGGCATGGAGTCAAATTGGAATGTTCAGTGGGTTGGATCTTAAAAACAACAACAACAACACATAGGAGCAGAAGAAAAAAGATCCACTGGAGCTGTTATGTAAACGCTCACACAGGCTTATGCAGTACTATAATAGGCAGTAGTTTGTGCAAGTAAAGGAACTTTGTTGGATTTAACTGTATTATTCTTGTGCAATTCTCCAGTGCAAGGTGTAATCCAGGCCTTCTATGAGTGGAAGTCACCTGCCTCATGCAGAAGGGCGCCTTTGGGTCGAACCCATGACCACAACTGGGGGATGTCACATGAGTTTCCCCACAGAATTGGCACCTTCCCCTCCGAGAAGGGGGCCTGCTAATTCCATAGCTGCACTGGAGGCTGGTGGCTCTGATTTTGGTGGGGCTGTGCATCCATTCTAGGTTTCAAAAAGAACCAGCCAGAACTCTAAAGAAGCTATCCAAGGTGCTGAACCCATTTGAGGGCTAGGGTTCAGCACCTTGGATCACTCCTTTAGAGTACAGGCTGGTTTTGGCTGAAACGCAGAATGGATTCACAGCCCCACCAAGATCGGAGCCACCAGCCTCCACTGCATAGTTGGGACCTGAATGGTCAGCCCATGCCCATATAGCTGGGTCATCGAAATGTTATCCCAGCTGTACAAGAGCCACTCACAGAAAAGTGGTTTCCATACTGGCTGAATGCATTTGAAGAGGGGCCCTTACACATGGGGTGAAGTGACCATGTGATCACTGTACATGAGAATACAAGGAACAACATAAGACGGACCCTGCTGGATCAGACCAAAGGCCAATCTTTCCCCCCCAAAGTGTACCAACCCTATGCCTATGGGAAGCCAACAAGCTTGACATGAGGGCAATAGCCTTCTCCAACCATTTATTTATTTACTTACAGCATTTCTACCTGGCTCTTCAGCCAAAAAAGTCTCCCAGAGTGACTTACAAAGATAAATAATAAAATGGTCTCTGCCCTTAGGCTTACAATCCAAAACAGGGAAAGAGACTGGAAGGCAGGAGAGGAGAAAAACTGCAAAACACAGGTACCAGTTCTTTGTTCCAAAGTTCTTATAGGTGTTCTTTCTGATAGGGAAGGGGAAAACAAGCTCCCGGCAGCTGATCCTTCTCTGGTCAATGTAGGTTGGTCTCCCCCTTGCCATGATGTGTACCTTTGTTCTTATCATCATTATACCCTTGCAACTGGTATTCAGAGCCATGAAAATTGTAGCACCCTACTCATAGCTCACCAAGAGCTATGGAAAGTTGGCGGAGCAGATCTGACTAAATTTGGGCCGCCGCCTCCTCCTCCTCCTCCTCCTCCTCCTCCTCCTCCTCCTCCTCCTCCTTCCAATACCTTCTTCTTTTAGACTTCCAGGCAGATATGCCCATAAACTGAAGCAGACACATGGAACTTCTCTCACTGCATTCATTAAACAAATTGCCTTGTTGGATCTGTCTGAATGCCAGCCAAAACCCCGGCCCTCTGACAGTGGCTAGCAAGTTACTACTGGGAAGCCCTCAAGCAGGGCATGTGACAGAGTGATTCCTGTCTTGACAAAAACAATGGAGGTAGCCATTTTCTCCTGGGAGTTCACAGCATCTGGCACTCAGAATTTTGTGGCTCTAAAGGTGAAGGCACCATTTTTGCTTGTTGTAGCTAAAAGCTATTGACAGACTTGTTGTTGTTGTTTATTTGGTCAGTCGCTTCTGACTCTTCATGACTTCATGGACCAGCCCATGCCAGAGCTTCCTGTCGAATGTCGCCACCCCCAGCTCCCCCAAGGTCGAGTCCGTCACCTCCAGAATATCATCTATCCATCTTGCCCTTGGTCAGCCCCTCTTCCTTTTGCCCTTTAAAGCATGGATGCTAGTGACCATCACCGCATCTTATATCAATTAATTTACTTATAATATTGACATTATTTGCTTATCCAGTACATATAGAAAGTTGTATCACAACTCCCAGGGGCCCTTACAATGCAAAAGCCTCTACAAACATCCTACGTGTTACAGAGATGGGCATTTTGCTGGTAACTATGTACAGTCAGGGCCAGAAATATTGGAACAAGGATAACTGTTTTGGCAGTTGGCCTCTGTACACCACCACATCAAAGTTGAACGGAAACATACCCAGATGGGAGTGAAGTCAGGACTTTCAGCTGTAATTGAAGGGGTTTGACAAAAGTGGGGCACTAACCATTCAGGAAGTACAGCCAGTGGCATACACACACACCCATTGTTGGTGGCCCATAAGTAATGGAACAAACCAACACCATTTCAAACTTAAGGATCGCCTTTAATACCTGGATGAAATCCTTTGCAGTCAATGACTGCCTGGAGTCTGGAACCCATGGACATGACCAAATGCTGAGTTTCCTGCCTCGAGATGCTTTAGGGTTTGACAAAAGTGGGGCACAAACTATTCAGGAAGTACAGCCAGTGGCATACACATACCCCCATCGTTGATGGCTCATAAGTAATGGAACGAATGGCTGACAAGCAGCTGCATGGTCAGGTGTGGCCTGTTTCCTGGGTACCCCATGACCAATCAAGAAGATAAAAGGCCTGGAGGTAGTTCTGAGTGTTACATTTGCATTTGGTAGCTGTTCACTGGAACTCCCAACATGAGGTCTAAAGAGGTGTCTATGCAAGTGAAGAAGTCCATCATTAGGCTGAGGAAACAAAATAAACCCATCAGAGAGATAGCAAAAACAGTGGGAGTGGCCAATACAACAGTTCGGAATATCCTGAAAAAGAAGGAATTAACTGGCAAGCTCAGCAACAGCAAAAGGCCTGGAAGACCACGGAAGATATAGACAACTAAAGTGGATGACCGCAGAATTCTGCTCATGGTGAAGAGGAAGCCTTTCACAACATCTAGCCAGGTCAAGAATGCTCTTGAGGAGGTAGGCATGTCATTGTCAACATCGACAGTCAAGAGACGACTTTATGAATGTAAATACAGAGGCCTGACAACAAGGTGCAAACCACTGGTAACGCTCAAGAACTGAAAGGCCAGATTAGCCTTTGCCAGCAAACACCTAAAAAAGCCTGCCCACTTCTGGAATAAGATTCTTTGGACTGATGAAACCAAGATTAACTTGTACCAGAATGATGGGAAGAGAACAGTATGGCAAAGGAAAGGAACAGCTCATGACCCAAAGCATATCACATCTTCTGTCAAACATGGTAGAGGCAGTGTTATGGCATGGGCATGTATGGCTGCCAATGAAATCGGGTCACTGGTGTTTATTGATGACCTGACTGCTGATAAAAGCAGCAGGATGAATTCTGAAGTGTATAGGGCTATACTTTCTGCTCAGATTCAGCCGAATGCTGCCAAACTGATAGGACGCCATTTCATATTGCATTTCATATTCATAATTACCCAAAACATACAGCAAAAGCTACCCAAGAGTTTCTCCAGGCAAAGAAGTGGGATGTTCTTCAATGGCCAAGTCAGTCACCTGTTCTCCACCCAATAGAGCATGCTTTTCACTTACTGAACACAAGACTGAAGGCAGAAAGACCCACAAACAAGCAGCAGCTGAAGGCAGCTGCAGTAAAGGCCTGGCAAAGCATCTCGAGGGAGGAAACTCAGCATTTGGCCATGTCCATGGGTTCCAGACTTCAGGCAGTCATTGATTGCAAAGGATTTTCATCCAGGTATTAAAGGTGATCCTTAACTTTGAAATGATGTTAGTTTGTTCCATCACTTATGAGCCCCCAACGATGGGTGTGTGTGTATGCCACTGGCTGTACTTCTTGAGGGGTTAGTGCCCCACTTTTGTCAAACCCCTTGAATTACAGCTGAAAGTCCTGACTTCGCTCCCATCTGGGTGTGTTTCCTTTCAGCTTCAATGCGGTGGTGTACAGGGGCCAACTGCTAAAACAGTTATCCTTGTTCCAATATTTCTGGCCCTGACTGTATTTTCCTATGTATTCAGATGCATTCATGGGGGGGGGGGGGCGGAATCTTAGGTTATCAATACTTTTGCCAGTCATCACAGAAGCATCTTGAAATACTAACTGTAAGCTTTTTCTTGGAACATAGAATACTAAATGCTTCCTCAGAACAAACTGATGAATGGAGCTCAGGCCAACAGAAATCTTTACCTAAGAGTGAAGCCCATTCAAATAAACCTGTTCCTGATTCAAGGGTTTTGTTCTCCATTATTGTACATTCCGAAATATACCTTTTCTAACCATTAAGCATGCCTTCCTTCCTTCCTTCCAAAACAAAACAAAAACCACCAGACCCTAACCCTTGATTTACTTCAAAGAGCGCTAATAACCTCTTTTGTCCTCTCCAGTGATTTGTGAATGAGAAGTTCTGGCACAGAATAACAACACTGTCCTAAACAAGATAGCAATCACTCATTGTGAAGGGAAGGAAATCTGCTTTTTCATGTTTTGACCTTCTCCAAAAGCAGAATTTCTCCCAATGTATTGTGATGTTTGGGTATGCATTTTAGAGAAGAGGAGGTTTGTTAAATTCTGGTTTCCAGCAGGTAATAAGTGAGGCATGATCAGAGGGCAGTATTTCCTAGCTCATTTGTATAACTATATAATGAGGTAAGTGTTTGAAAAGATTGGAAGCTAAATCCTTTCATTTGCATTTTCCCTATGTCTGTTCTACAGTCAGACACTCCCTTCAGTTCCTCTGCCAAATACTTTTCTGTCAAACCATGAAAATAAATTAGAGCTGAAAAGAACATATACATACATAATTTGGCAAATGATCCCGATTTCACCATTCAAATTCTGAATGAGGAACTCTGAATGAAAGATTTGACATCACACTTTGAATATGAAATATTTACCTCAACATTCAAATGCTTTTGACTTTATGGCATCTCTTTAATAGTTTGTTAAGCTTCAAATATGATTGAAATGTTATAGAATTGTTTCTAATGGGTTGTATCCAATATTAGTCTAACTTACTTCCTATTCATTTCAATGGATCTACTCTAAGTAGGACAGGAACTCTGGGGGAAAGCGACCATGTTGTACTTGAGTTCTTGGTTCTATGGGAAGCAAAAGCCAAGTGTAGTCAAACGTGTACCCTGGATTTTAGGAAAGCTGATTTTAATAAACTCAGAACAATGATCAGTAAGGTCCCATGGCAAGCAATGCTAATGAGAAAAGGAGTCCAAGATGGGTGGGAGCTTTTAAAAAAGGAAATTCTCAAGGCACAATCACAAACAATTCCAACAAGAAAAAAAGGTGGAAGACAACAGAAGACGCCAATGTGGCTTCACAAAAAGCTTAGGGATGACCTGAAAACAAAAAAGGACACATATAGGAAGTGGAAAGAAGGCCAAGTAACAAAGGAAGAGTACAGACAGGTAGCACAGAATGGCAGGGATGGCATCAGGACGGCTAAAGCTGAGAACGAGCTGAGGTTAGCGAGGGATGCTTAAAACAACAAAAAGGCTTTCTTCAGCTACGTGCATAGTAAAAGGCAGAGGAAAGAAATGGTTGTTCAGCTATTAAATAAGGATGGCAAAACGATAACAGATGACAAAGAAAAGGCGGAGGTGCTCAATTCCTACTTTGGCTCAGTCTTCTCCCAAAAGAGGGTCTATGACCCCCCTGGCAAAGGCGAAGTACAGGCTGAAGGGGCAGGATTGCAGCTTGAGATTGATAGGCATATGGTCAAGGAACACCTAATTACTTTGAATGAGTTCAAATCTCCAGGGCCAGATGAACTGCATCCTAGAGTAATAAAGGAACTAGCAGAAGAACTCTCAGAACTGCTGTCTATTCTCTTTGAGAAATCATGGATGACAGGGGAAGTGCCAGATGACTGGAGGAGGGCTAATGTTGTCCCTTTCTTCAAAACGGGTAAAAAGGAGGAACCTGGGAACTACAGACCAGTCAGTCTGACATCAATTCCTGGGAAAATTCTGGAGCAGATGATAAAGCAATCCATCTGGAAGCATCTTGACAACAATGCCGTGATTACTTGAAGCCAACATTGATTTGTCAAAAACAAGTCCTGCCAGACAAATCTGATCTCATTTTTTGATCAAGTAACCTCCCTTGTATACCGTGGGAATGCTGTAGACATCATATACCTTGACTTCAGCAAAGCTTTCGACAAAGTGCCCCATGATATCCTGATGAGCAAACTAGCTAGACAGCCATCTGTGAGGGATGCTCTGACTTGGATTCCTGCATTGAGCAGGGGGTTGGACTTGATGGCCTTGTAGGCTCCTTCCAACCCTACTGTTCTATGATTCTATGATTCTATGATTCTATGATTCTATGAAATGCCCATACTAAGCAACAGTGAAACCCACCCAAGTGGGCATCACAGAATGTGCCCCAGAATATAAAACCCTGGCGTCACACAGTGAAGCTGAATGGTGGGAGGTTCAGGACAGACAAAATGAAGTACTTCTTTATGCAGTGCATATTTAAACTAATGCTGTGCAAAAAAATTCTGCCACCCCCCATGCACCTATGCACCACAGTGTGGGGGGGGGGAGCAGGGAGCTTCTTAATGTTTCCATCTTTCTTAACACCAAGGAAAGCAGGTGAACCTCTCTCTGCACTGCGTGCTTTCCTTGGCTAACTTCAGCCATGGTCCTGGAAAATATGCCATTGGTGGCAGCTTTTGCCACATTTCCTGCTTTCTGCCTTTCTCTACTAAGCACACTGCAGAACTAGACAGAGCCATTTGTTTATAAAATCTGGGACATAGTTCCTAACTACGCAGATCAGAAAGCAATGTCTTTGTAACTGCAACCGGTTTGTGGAGTTGCCTCAAGAGCATCTTGGGGAAATGACCACTTTTGTCCCAACCCTCTTAAGCAGCTTCCCCAACCTGGTGTCCTCTATGTGTTTTAGACTACAGCTCCCATCAGCCCCAGTCAGCATGGCCCGTGGTCAACAATGATGGAAGCTGTAGCTGAAGGCATCCGGAGGATACCAAGTTGGAGAAGGCTGCTCTTTAAGAGAACTTTTTAGGGTCAATTAGGCTACCAATTCACCAAATTTAAAAACTAAATTTATTTTAGGCTTATTAAATTGCATTCATTTTCTTGCATAACGCTATTACCTAGTTATTCCTTCTTTTAATCCCCCTGCCATAAATGGACCAACATGTCTACCTGAAATTTTTGTTCCATTAATATGGATATGACAACTTTGCAAGTTGTTCCTGCACTGAACTGAAACGTTCTTTATGGCTTGATACTGTGTTCTTTTTTCCTGTTTCTATTATGTATTCATAGAAACCAGAGATAGAAAAGAGAATATTTGTTGAATTACAGCTAGCAGCTTCCTGCATCAATACAGGAAATCCAGACTAGGCATCATGTTATAACTAAAAATGTTACTGACTCAAAATATTCCAAGTATTCACAATATCAAATATTCGTCCATCCCTGAATAGCCAAAGTATGGAATGGAAAAGAAAGCACAGTGTATACATGAGTTTTAAAATGCCCTGTATATGTGTGCAGATGCCTTCAAATCAATTTCCAATTGTATTACAAGTTTCACCTCATGAGAGAAGCTATTTTGAAATCCATTCGTTTCTCTCAGTTACTCCTGGGGAGTCAAGTGTGTAATGATTTCTGCTTTTCATTTGCATGATTTGGGACTCTAAAAAAGACAGCTCTGTCCTCTTCAGCTTATCACTGTTTTGATGATTGTACACTGTCCATTTTTTCCCTACATATTCCACAATTGTTTTTTTACCAGCTGCGATTCTCCTATCAAGAAGGTGGCATATGTTTATATTAAAAAGAAATATTGACTCTTCCTTTGATATATTCATTTATATTATCACCATCTTTTTGACATGTTGTGGCAGCCTTTGACATTTTTGTATTTTTTATTGTAAGGTAAAGGTACAGGTGGCCCCAGCCAGTCATGTCCAACTCTAGGGGGTGGTGCTCATCTCCATTTCTAAGCCAAAGAGCCAGTGCTGTCCGAAGACGCTTCTGTGGTCACGTGGCCAGCATGACTGAACACCAAGGTGCACGGAACACTATTACCTTTCCCGCCGAAGTGGTACCGATTTATCTACTTGCAATTTCTTGCTTTTGAACTGCTAGGTTGGCAGGAGCTGGGACTGAAGACGGGAGCTCACTCCTTCATGGGGCACTCAGGTCTCGAACTGCTGTCCTGCCAACCTTCTGGTCTGCAGTTCAGCGTCTTAACCACTAAGCCACCACGGTTCCCAATTTTTATTGTACATCACCTTAATTGGATCCTATTGTACATTGCCTCAAGCAGTCATTGAGTGGAGGGGTGATCCAAAAGTATACTAAATAAAATAAAACAAATGCAACAAATCTTTATCGGAACTATGGCTGGGTGTGTTTCTAGAGGTACTTTTCCATAGCTTAAATAAATTCTAAGGGCCACTCTAGAGCATATTTTGTGCTACGTAGGCACCCAACAGAGTGATCTGGCAGTCAGTGTGTGGGTGATGGGGCACACAAAATCTGATTGCTCATGACACTCTAGTCCAACACATCTTGACGCATATGCTGTATACTTAATGAATATTTGAGAATCATATGCAGAGCAGCACTCTCAGTCAGAGCAGATGGTGGTCATGTGGAAATACTTGAGAAAAAGTTTGGATCTTAACCACACTCACCAGAGAGAAAACTATGACAATTTTAGTCAAGCTAGTGTTTGTGTGACACTGAGTTCATAAATGATTATTTCAGTTAACCTGGCTTTGCCTGTAACTAGGGGTGGACGAAAGTCACTTACCTGTCCTCGAAGATTTCCCGCGGTGGGGGGGAGGCGCTTCGTTGCTCCCCCCGTGAAGTTCAGGCCGGGGGGGAGGCTTCCCGCCTCGCCCGGCCGAAATTCAGGCCGGGGGGGAGGCTTCCCGCCTCGCCCGGCCTAAATTCAGGCCAGGGGGGAGGCTTCCCGCCTCGCCCGGCCGTGAACTAAACAGTTTAAAAAAAAAAACGCCCCCGTGATAGGCTACGTGATGATTAACGTAGCCTATCACGGCTGACTTTGCAAATCTAGCCGTGATAGGCTACGTGAATCGTCACGTAGCCTATTACGGGAGCGTTTTTGTTTTTTTTTCTTTTATTGCAATGGCGGCGGCGGCAGCCGGTTGAAAGATCGGCTGCCGCCCCCACCCCTGAGGAAGACCCGCCGAACCGCCAGCCAGACCCGCCGCCAGGAGGGACATTCGGCAAAGGTAAGTCCCGTCCCGGGGGGGTGTGCGGAGAATTTCTCCCCGAAACTTGTTCGGGGGGCCGAACACGTTGGCGCTCGGCCCCCCGAAGTTTCAGGGAGAAATTCTCCGCCATCCCTACCTGTAATCCTTGCACTCCAAGGATGGAGACAATGCCTGCTCCAGATTTTGGAGGGCCCTTGGGCAAGACACCCTCAACGCCCCCTCCCTCAGTGAGCCCACCTTCTCACTACCATTGTCACCAACTGCTATTGCTCCTCATCTTCTTTCTCATTATTATTACCGCTTGCTTGACAGAGCCAATGAGCAAGTAGGCAGTGGCATTTACTGCTTCTCACCCCCATGACTCTTGTTTGTGTCAGAGCAAGAGGCAGGTGAACACACAGGTTGTGATGGTGAACAGGAGGAGCAAGTCCATGGGGTTCTTGTCAGTGGACTACTAGATAGGAGGAGACAGAATGCATGTCTTCAGCCATGCCTACCCTTGACACTGGCTCTGGATGGAGAACTGTTTAATATGTTCATGTGTTTTCAGTGGAGGCATGCATTCTATTTCTTCCTATCCAGTAGTCCTATTCTAGAGGTTAAAAGAAGATTTGTCATATGGCAGGTTATATAATAGATACATGATAAAACATAATATAAAACTTTTAAAAGTTTAAAACAAAATTAAACCAGAGTAAAAATCTGCAACAGGGAAAGATCCATCAACACTGTAACACATTTAAGAACAAAACTGAAAGACTAAAAAGCCTGGGAAAATTAAAAAGGTCTTGATCTGGCACTGAAAAGACCACAATGTAGGTGCCAGGCAAGCCTCTCTTTGGAGGGCATTCCACAAGGGTGCCACCACTGAAAAAGCCCTCTCCTAAGTAGCTACCTGCCTCACCTCATTTGCTGGGGGAAACCCAGGATAGGGCCTCTGAAGATGATCTTAGCAACCAGGCAGATATATATGGGAGGTGACAATCCTTCAGTAATAGTTACTCTTTCTAAATTTGCCACTATACATATAATTTTGTATATGCAAATGTTATGCAAGTTGGTGTCCTCTTTTATCCTCTTGTTGGGTGATGCATTGCCTCTTTTTTCAGCAACACTTAAGTGGTCACCGTAATTAGTGTAAATCAGAACTTAGTTATGCTCCAGCTTTTGCACTCTCCAAATGTTCCAGCACAGTTCTCAGAAGAACGTAAGAGCCATGCTGGATCAGACCAAGGGTCCACCCAGTCCAGCATTCTGTTCACATAGTGGCCAACCAGCTGTCGATGGGAAACACACAAGCAGAACATGGGTGCAACAGCACCCTCCTGCCCATGTTCCCCAGCAACTGGTGTATACAGGCATAATGCCTCTGATACTGGAGGCAGCATATAGCCATCAGTACTAGCTGCCACTGATAGCCCTCTCCTCCAGGAATTCGTCTAACCCCCTTTAAAAGCCATCCAAATTGGTGGCCATCATTCACTACGTCTTGTGGTAGCGAATTCTAGGGATGGCTGCAAAATCCGCCACGGACTCAAATGAGTCGGTGGCAGAACTAATGTACTTACTCTTGCCACCCCAGATGCAACAGGCCGAATCTCCCCTCCCAGCTGATTCCGTTCCGCTGTCCTGAATGGAACCAGGAACTGATCGGACACAAATGGCGTCCACTACACCATTTAAATCACATGATTGAAATCGCATGAAAAAACAGGGACGTAAACGGCATAGTGGATGCCATTCACGTCCCTGTGTTTTTTTCACATGATAGGCTATGTAAATATCGACGCAAATAAAGACGCGTAGCCTATCGCGAGAAGAAACATGGATGCAAATGGCGTAGCGGACAGCATTTTTGTCCAGAACACTTCCTCTTTCCACCCAGACAGCGATATGGACTGTAATGGCGGCCGTATTGTTTGCAGAATGGAGCCGGCTGGCGGCTCCACAGACTCACCGTGGAGCGGAGCTGGCCGGCGAGGATTCCAGGGGGGAGGAACAGATTGCCCCCCCCCACGGACCCCCGGCAGACTGGAGGTAAGGGATTTCGTACATCCCTAGCGAATTCCATAGTTTGACTATGTGCTGTGTGAAGAAGTTCTTCCTTCTATCTCTCCTGAATTGCCCACCAATCATCTTCATGGGATGACCCCAGGTTCTAGTATTATGAGATAAGGACAAGACTGCCTCCCCATCCTCTAATTCCACACCATGCATAACTGTGTACACCTCTATCATGTCTCTCCTTACTTGCCCTTTTTTCCAAGTTAAACAATCCCAGCTGTTGTAAACTTTCCTCATAGGGGAGATGCTCCAGCCCCTTGATCATTTTAGTTGCCCTTTTCTTCACCTTTTCCAGTTTTACAATATTCTTTTTTAGAAGCAGTGTCCAGAACTGTACACAGTATTCCAAGTATGGCTGCACCACAGATTTGTATAAAGGCAGTATGAAATTGGCAGTTTCATTCTCCGTTCCTTCGCTAATTATGCCTAACACTGAATTTGCCATTTTTACATCAGCCACACAATGGGTTGACATTTCATCGAGCTGTCCATGACATCCCCAAGATCTCTTTTTTGTTTAGTCACCACAAGCTCAGATCCTGTCTAGTTATACTTGAAGTTGGGATTTTTTTTGCCCCAATGTGCATCACTCTACACTTGCTTACATTGAACCACATTTGCCATTTCGATGCCTATTCTCCCAGTCTGGAGTGGAGAGATCCTTTTGGAGCTCCTCATAATCCCCCCCCCTTTTAAACCACCCTACTTAATTTAGTGTCATCGGCAAACTTGGCCCTTTACTGCTCACTCCTCATTTATGAACAAGGTCCCAATACAGATCCTTGTGGGACGCCACTACTTACATCCCTCCACTGGGAGAATTTACCATTCATTCTTACTCTCTGTTTTCTGTTCTTTAACCAGTTACCAATCCATAAGAGGACTTCCCCTCTTATTCCATTTTTGTTCTCAGCTCAAACAAAAATATCAGCATATAAAACCACATACATTCAAAGAATTAGAATATTTTGAGAGCAAATACATTTAGACATGCATATTTCAAGAGAAAATACATTTAAAATATGTCTTTAAATGTGATTGTGTGTGTGTGGAAACCATATGAAAGTGACATGGGCTAAAAAATAGACTGAGTCTGCCATCCCTAGTGTGAAATACACTTGGAAGTAAGTCCCACTGAGCTCAATGGGGCTTACTCCCAGGTGTATAGGATTGCAGCCTTGCAGTACAATCCTATGTGCACAGAATAAAGCTGCTTCTTGACAGAGGGCTCCTAGCACTACCAAGCAAAAGACATCGTTCATCTATCCTGCCTTTTCCTCTGTAACATATTTTTTTTCTGGCAAGAAAGGAGATGGAAGAAGTGATTAGGAATGTTACTAATGGAAGATGATGAAAGAGAGAGAGAGAGAGAGAGAGAGAGAGAGAGAGAGAGATCGCTCACCTTTCTTCCATGATGAAACTCAAGGTGGCTACATGTGGTTCCCAGGCAGTCTCCCCTCCAAGCACTGACCAGACCCAAAACTGCTTCGCTCATGTGTCTTTACACTATGCCCTGGGATCAAACGATGACGTTTGGACCCCCCATACATTCCGTGTTTGACGCAGAACAGTAACAGAATAAAAGCCTCATCTAGCAGCCTTGTCAATGAAAATGCACCGCTTGTATTTCCCTGCCCCTAAATTAATTCAGGCTGCCTGAACAACATAGCAAGTTCGGTGAGCAGTCTTAATTGCCCCAACGGACAGAACGCTCCTGATACAAAATGTATCATCATCGTGATACATTCATCAACGTACTGTATAGACTGATAGGAATCTCAGTTGTCTTGAATGCCAGTCCTTATGTAGCCAAAGTGGCATCCCACACACCAGAGGAGGTATTAGCATACTTGGTGGAACCCCAAGATTTGCAAAAGTTGAAAAAGCTAATCTTTAGAAAAAAATGGTAAGGGGGCAACCACCTGCAAAACAGGCCAATTAAGGCTGGACAAAGAAAGCTGACTGATTCTTGGAGGGGGGAAGAAACAGAAAACTGGGAGGGGGGATGGAATGGATTGGCTGGAACCCTCAACAGAATATAGCAAGAAGTTCATCGGTCAAGAGTAACCAGTTCAATGATTAAAAACCTGCCAGTTTTAAAGACCAGAGTTAAGGTTATTTCAAAGGGGTTCATTAGCCTTTAGTGATGTCCCCACATTGCTACATCTGATTGACTGCATTCTGTTATGATGTCATCACATCCAGTAAATGGGTCCTGATTAACTGGAATCACCCGAGGAGGAATGAAATGGACAGAGAATGTCTTCCAAAGCAGCAGCAGGAGCAGCAGCAGAGGGAAAAGTCATCGTTGTGAACATCGGTGAAAAAGGTAGGATTAAGAGCTTGGAGGGGGATTTTGGTCCCCTGAAATCACTGCATTTGGGGCAAAAATTGACTCTGGAGTACATTCGACTCAGCATAACTTCCTAATCCCTTCTAAATGGGTTAGATTCTGCTGCTCAGAGTCTTTTAGATATGACATATTGTAGGTATTTATCCGATTCCCCCTCCGCCTTCATCTCTGAGCCTTCAGTCAGGTTGATGCTTGTGTCAAAACCCAAAAAAGTAAACATCAATATTCTAATGTGAAATTATGAACTTTTAGGATGAATGCACAATGAATGGTTTTTAACTAAGGGGCGGTGGTCAGTGTGTAAATACTAGATAGAAAGCTGACACCCCATATGTCTTAGAAAGGGAGGACAGCTACTTTGTCTGGTTCATGTGAAAGCATTCTGAAAACCCTTGAAATATGCAGCGCCTTTGATTTTTCAAGCTGGCACTGATAAAAAAGACTACATTCAGTTTAATTAATAAAAAAATCTCACAATGGAGTACTTGCTTTATCTTTTCTGAAATAAAAAAACACCCAAACTTTTGATATTCACCATTTTGGAAGCAATAATCCTTTTGGGGAGGAAGGAATGTAATTGAGGCTGTATGTCAAGAAACAGAATGTTGTATTATTCTGTCATGGTTAAGATAAAGCTATTTTTGCTTAAGCTATTTCAGCATGTCACATTATCTTGAAGCATTTCAAAATAGAATGGCATGAAATGCTCATAGTGAAATCTTTGGCTCCAGTAAAAAGCACTCAGCAAATGCTTGTCTCAGTAGCCATGAATTCCATCACCAACATCCTACTCTAGATTGACGTCAGTGCAACTTAAAATGAGCAGCAGCTCAGATGTTCCACACATTCTTGAGTAGACTGGATATAAATCAATTCCCAATGCTAGTGTACACAGCAGGGGCACTGCTAAGCCTGGGCTCATGTGGCCCTAGCCACTATTTTGTACAGCCCTGGATCTACTTTCCAGCAGTGGAGGCTGATGGTTTTCGGTGGGGCTGTGAGTCCATTCTGGGTTTCAGTAGGAACTCCAAAGGGGCTATCCAAAGTGCTGAACTGATTGGGAGGATAGGGTTCATCATGCTGGATCACTCCTTTACGGTTCTGACTGAAACCCAGTATGGATATATAGCCCCACCAAACTGAGAGCCACCAGGCTCCACTGTTTTCCAGGTACCTAAGGACATTTCTACACCAGCCTAAAATCCTGCATTTAAAACAGGGCTTTCTGCTTCCATTTCAAATGCAGGATCACCACTGACTGCCTTTACACGTGCTCCCTTCCCCCCTCCCCTTCCCTGCTCCTTCTCCCCATATCTGAGTCTTCCATTACCTTTCATTGATCTCGCTCCTCTTCTTGCCGCTTTCACTCTTTTCAAGGAGGAATCTGAAGTGGACCACAACGGGGTAATTTGATAGTTCATCATCTGCGATCTACAGTCAGGGCCAGAAATATTGGAACAAGGATAACTGTTTTGGCAGTTGGCCTCTGTACACCACCACATTGAAGTTGAAAGGAAACACACCCAGATGGGAGTGAAGTCAGGACTTTCAGCTGTAATTCAAGGGGGTTGAAAAAAGTGGGGCACTAACCATTCAGGAAGTACAGCCAGTGGCATACACACACACCCATTGTTGGTGGCCCATAAGTAATGGAACAAACCAACATCATCTCAAACTTAAGGATCGCCTTTAATACCTAGATGAAAATCCTTTGCAGTCAATGACTGCCTGAAGTCTGGAACCCATGGACATGACCAAATGCTGAGTTTCCTCCCTCGAGATGCTTTGCCAGGCCTTTACTGCAGCTGCCTTCAGCTGCTGCTTGTTTGTGGGTCTTTCTGCCTTCAGTTTTGTCTTCAGTAAGTGAAAAGCATGCTCTGTTGGGTTGAGATCAGTTGACTGACTTGGCCATTGAAGAACATCCCACTTCCTTGCCTTGAGAAACTCTGGGGTAGCTTTTGCTGTATGTTTTGGGTCATTATCCATCTGCAATATGAAGCGGCATCCTATCAGTTTGGCAGCATTCGGCTGACTCTAGGGATGTACGGAAGTCACCTACCTTTTCGAAGAGTGACATTTGTGGGGGGGGAGGTGCTCCGTCCCTCCCTCCAAAATTCTCTCCAGCTGGCTCCACTCCGTGGCGATTCCGCGGAGCCACCAGCTGGGGCCGCCCGCAGCTGGACATCTGGCCGCTGGGCAGCCTGCAGGGATGCAAATGGCAGCTGCCATAGCCGCCGCCATTTGCGTCCCTGTATTTTGCCGTGATAGGCTACGTAAATATTTACATAGCCTATCATGGCAAAAAAACAACAACAGCGAACGCAAATAGCAGCCACTACACCATTTGCGCCCCTCTCTTTTGCTGTAATAGCCTATGTAAATATTTACGTAGGCTATCACGGCCAAAAAAAAAGGTAACGCAAATGGCGGCCGCTATAGCCGCCGCCTTTTGCGTTCCCTTTTTTTTGCCATGATAGGCTACGTAAATACTTACACAGCCTATCATGGCTTCCACAGGGATGCAAATGGCATCCCTGCGTTAGCCGTGATAGGCTACATAAGTATTTACGTACTCTATCACGGCCATAATGGAGAAGCGAATGGCGGACGCGGCCACCATTCGCAAAGCAGCACGAACGGCAGCAGGTAGGTGTCCTGTTTCGCACACCTTTTGCAGGGTGGGGGGCAGGGGGGCTTCATTCCGCCATGGATTTCAGGGGGCTGACTGCACTGGCATTTGGCCTCACCAAGATCCATGGTGGAATTCTCTGAGATCCCTAGCTGAATCTGAGCAGAAAGTATAGCCCTATACACTTCAGAATTCATCCTGCTGCTTTTATCTGCAGTCAGGTCATCAGTAAACACCAATGACCCAGTTCCATTGGCAGCCATACATGTCCATGCCATAACACTGCCTCCACCATGTTTTGACAGATGATGTGGTCTGCTTGGGATCATGAGCTGTTCCTTTCCTTCAGGATTTCGGGGGGCCGAATGCACTGGCATTCGGCCTCACTGAGATCCGTGGCAGAATTCTCTGACATCCCTACTTCTGTGATACACAGATGGATTGTGGTTTTTGAACTGAAGTTCAGAATAGGAGCTTTGTCATGGATTAACCAAAGAGGATTTTGTTTTGAGGAAGATGTAGTAGGACTGTTTTGAAGACTCCAACAAGAGGCTAGGAGGTTGAATGTTCATTTGAGGACATCCTCTTCCTTCTCTTCTCAAAAGTATTTTGTTGTTGTTACTGTTGATGTGCCCCCTCCTCTGTGAGGCACAAAGCAATTGCTCCCATTACTCCCCTTCTCTAAAGACTAGAGATGTGTGAAAGTCACTTACCTTTTCGAAGGGGGTGATTCGCGGTGGGGGGGAGGTGGTCCGCACCTCCCACTGAAATCCTAACCCAGCTGGCTCCGCTCCGCGGCAACTCTGCGGAGCCGGCAGCCGGGTGCATTCGCAGGCGTGTGGAGCCTGCGGACGCAAATGGTGGCAGCTACCGAGGCCGCCATTTGCGTTCCTGTTTTTTTGCCATGATAGGCTACGTAAATATTTATGTAGCCTATCACGGCAAAAAAACAGGGGCACAAATGGCGGCCGCCATGTAGTGGCCGCCATTTGCCCCCCTGTCTTCCGCCATGATAGGCTACGTAAATATTTATGTAGCCTATCACGGCAAAAAAACAGGGGCACAAATGGCGGCCGCCATGTAGTGGCCGCCATTTGCCCCCCTGTCTTCCGCCATGATAGGCTACGTAAATATTTCTGTAGCCTATCACGGCCTCCACAGGGACGCAAATGCAGAAGCTGCATTCGCAAAGCAGCACGAAAGGCACCAGGTACATGCTCCATTTCGCATGCCTTTTGCGGGGTGGTGGGGCGGGGGGCTTAATTCTGCCACGGATTTTGCGGGGCTGAATGCACTAGCATTTGGCCTCACTTTGATCCATGGTGGAATTCTCTGACATCCCTACTAAAGACGAGTTTGAGAGCTAGACATTAGAGTGGAGAAAATACCATATCCGTTTCCCCGTAAAATAAAGCCAACAGATTCAGGTTTGCTCTGGACAGATCTAATAAAAAGCTAACAGACCACTTTCTCTACTGCCTGATAGATATCTTTTGACTTTGATTAGCACTCCAGTTTCTTCCTAGTGCTCTCTTCCCATCTTTTAACCTCAGGGGTAGTTTTGATATACAGGTGGCCTCTGCTAAATGACGCATGAAGGGAGTCAGCTAAAGTGCTGGTCGCAGTCGTTCCAGGGCCACGTTTGGCGGACTAAAATCTGAAGACATAGTTGAGGCAGGAAAGAAACAGAGCAGGTGGTCTTTGCTTCCACCAAAGCCCCTGTAAGCATGCTTACTCTACAATTTACATTTCCCACTGGTTCTTCAGGAGTAGAATTTGTTGACCTTTTATCCATCTTCTCTGATATGGTGGGATGTAGCTACAGGGAATATGCCCTTGATTATGCTCAGTCAGTAGATCTAAGTAACTTGGAAAGGATTTCTTGACAACCAAGATGAGGGTGTTTACTTTAGAGAATTGCTATTAAGGAGGAAGACCAGATTTCTAATGTTCAGTTAGGCCAGAGCTTTACAACCTGCATCTAAATTAGAAGTAGTAGGAAATGGTTCCATTTTCACGGGGTATTTTTCACATGTTCGCAAGTATTACGCCTGCTTTCAATTTACAGAACCAAACATCTAAAAAAAAGTGGCTAGTATTTCTTTTAAAAAATAATTTCACTTCACTCAAATGCAGTGATGTTGGGTGGAATGAGTTCACACATTCACCAGTCTATGTCAATGGCTGAGCAATAAAGTAAGGATAAGTCATACAGCTTTTCTACACGAGGGTGTTGATCCATTGTAACTATGTTCAGTTTGTTGCAGAATTGAGATCCGAGCACTACACAAAGAGCGTTTCCTTTCCTGCTTTTTTGCTACATAACCTGTAGGTGGCACTATGGTATAGTGGAATAGCACAATTACACAAGTGGAAAAAAGCATTTTATTTCACCTTCACAAATACTACCCCATTTTTCCTGCTCTAAAAAAACTCACCAAAAGTGCTGTTTAGAAACAGAAGCAAAGCTGGAGGGTCATGTTGTCATCTAAAGAACCCATAAACAACCATGAGTAGGGAATGACACATACACTATAAATGCCTCGTGTAGAAAAGCTTCTAGTATACATGCACATATGAACTGGCCCTTAGTTTATTGGCTAGGAACACTCTCCTAAAACTAGTAGATCAAACATAGGAAGCTGCCTAGAACCAGGCCAGGCTATTTGTTCATTTAGCCCAATTTTGTTTACTCTGACTTGCAGCAGCCCTCTGTGGTCTCAGACAGAGCTCTTTCCCATCACCCAGCTACCTGCTCCTTTTTTAAACTGGAGTCACCAGAGACTAAACCTGGGACCTTCTACAGACAAAGCAAGTGCTTTTTTACAGAACTGCAGTCCCCAAATGTTATTGCTTCTCCTGAGAAAATGTGCTGTGAAAGAATATTGCTGTTGAGTAGGACATAGTTAATCCCAACACAGAATTGACAATTTCTCACAGGTTCCCATGGGATGTCTGAAGGGATTGCTGTTATCTTCTAGAATTAACTAAATCAGTTTTAATACATTTTCTAGGCAATTGGGATATGCAAATCTTCAGTGGCAGGAACACTTCACATGGCAGTTATTACACTAAATCAAAAGTATTGCAAATTGTATCAGTGTAACATTGGTTGCATTCGTCTTCATACATCTCCACATAGTTTATTGGAAGCCAGGGGCACACAATTCATGAAGTCCACTTTTTATGGACACAAACAGGACGCGTCTCTGTATTAACAACGAAAAAAATATTTTTGTTAGCAATGTAGCTGCTTTCTTTAACCCATTCTCTTTTAACCCCCTCACTTCTCTCTGGTCTTCATAGCCGTCCCTTCTTTCTCAGCTCCACCACAGGTCTTCTGAACTCTTTCTCCATTAAAACTTCCTGTTTCTCTCTCCAGTTCTTCATACACTCCCCTCTTTGTGCAGCACTATGCACCACAGTTCTGTACTCCCATTATTTTTATTTATTTATTTATTTCTATACCACCCAATAGCCAAAGCTGTCTGGAAAGTTCCCCAAAATTACCCCCTCTCTCCTGTTACCTTACCCACCAGTCTCTTTGAACCTCCTTTCTAAGGTGGCCATGTGTCCTAATCTATTTGAAGGGTAGGGTTGGCGGAGAATTTCTCCCCGAAACTTCGGGGGGCCGAGCGCCAACGTGTTCGGCCCCCCGAACAAGTTTCGGGGAGAAATCCTCCGAACCCCCCCGCCCCCCCCCCGGGACGGGACTTACCTTCACCGAATGTCCCTCCCGGTGGCGGGTCTGGCCGGCGGTTCGGCGGGTGTTCGAGCGGGGCGGGAGCGGCAGCCAGTCTTTCGACCGGCTGCCGCCACCGCCATTGCAATCAAAGGAAAAAAAAAAAAGCCCCCTGATAGGCTACGTGACGATTCACGTAGCCTATCACGGCTAGATTTGCAAAGTCAGCCGTGATAGGCTACGTCAATCGTCACATAGCCTATCACGGGTGACTTAAAAAAAAAAAGCGCGTACGGATAATGGCGGCCCCCATAGGGAGCCGCCATTCCCGTTCCTTATTTGGTCGCTGTAGTCTACGTAAATGTTTACGTAGACTACGGCGAAAATAAGGGCAACGCTATTTGCGTTGCCCTTATTTTCGCCGTAGTCTACGTAAACAATTACGTAGACTACAGCAACTAAATAAGGAATGCGAATGGCGGCTCCCTATGGGGGCCGCCATTAGCGTACGCGCTTTTTTTTTTTTTTAAGTCACCCGTGATAGGCTACATGACGATTGACGTAGCCTATCACGGCTGACTTTGCAGATCTAGCCGTGATAGGCTACGTGAATCGTCACGTAGCCTATCAGGGGGCGTTTTTTGTTTTTTTAAAAAACTTTTGCGTTCGCGGCTGGGCGAGGCGGGAAGCCTCCCCCCCCCCGGCCTGAACTTCGCGGGGGGAGCCGCGAAGCGCCTCCCCCTCACCGCGAACGTCCTTTGACGACAGGTAAGGGACTTTCGTCCACCCCTATAGAAGGGTGGTCTGGTTTAATGATAAAGGGCCGTAAGAAGGGAGAACAACAGGGGGCTTGGAAGCTGCCCATCCACAGTGAGCACTACGCAGCAGACTGAGCAGGCACATGGGTCACCTGGTCACAGTCTTCCCCACTATGGTGACATGGACTGTATTTCTATTTAAATTATAGTCATTATTTCCAAATGTGCATGTATACATATAAAGTAGCATATAAAACCTTATGTAAATTTGTGTCCTCCCTTTTGGCAATGTCTAAGTGGGGGGGGGGAATACTACTCATTTTTTCTTTCCCCAGCCCATTTCTTTGCAGCCCCATCTCTCAGTTATCTTCCTTTCTCTTCTTCCACCCCACAAGTCTCTTGCAACCCTCTCTTTCCATTCTTCCCACTCTTTTTTTTCTTTCTTTCTTCAATCTCTGTTTTTATTCTGCCTGTGGGAGCATCAAGAAGGGGCAATGAGTTTCACAAACAGATGAGAACTAACTAACTTGGAGGATTGAAGGACAAAGAATCAAACACTGGGCTGAGCTAGGCCTGGGTTGCTCCAGACAGGCAACCTCTGAGTCAGGGGTTTGTTGGCACTCTGATGAGTGCATACAGTATATCCCTGCTGCTGAAGGGGATTACTAAGCAAGGTGAAAAGGAACTTTCTATCACAGGCCTTACCTCACTTCCATTGGCGGGGGGGGGGGGGGCTACAACTCATAGATGAACGACAGTGATGGCCTTAAGCCTCTAGAAGGCCTGAATATTCATGTGTCATGTTGATATTCAGCAGTCAGGTATGTGGATAAGAACGCCCAGTGATCTTCGTAGTCCTAAAATTGTTCATAAAACAAAGATTGTTTTCCGTTTATTTTAAGATCAACGCTCCATGATCTGCTTATATCCCAGCTCCCCACCTAGCTTAGAATTGCATGTTATTATTTTTAAAGCAGAATTCCATGCAGTTCTGAATCACATTATGTAGCATTGTCCTTGTCTAAACTTTAGTCTGATTCCTGAGCTCTCATGCAAACAATCTCAATGCAAAACTAATAATACCGATAATAGCAGGGTCTTAACAGACTGCTGGTTCTTCTTCTTTTCCAGTGCCGTTATGCAGTCCCAAACATTTCCCTGAGGAAAACAAAAATCTGCATTAAACTGGAACCACAGTATGGATTTTGGTTTTGAATGTTTGGATCCATGCTGGAATTCAGTAGGTCCATAACCACCACACATGCTCGTTGTATTTGTATATGCATGTTACAAGTATCAGAGCAGCCTGCATCATTGGATGGGAAGTGGCCATTTTGGAGTGGAAGGTTAGTAATTTTGAGAGCCAATGGGGTGTAGCAGTTAGAGGGTTGGACTGGGACCGGGAAACCAGGGCTCAAGTTCTCACTTGGCCATGAAGCTCACTGGGTGACGTTCGGGCAGTAACTGACTCTTCGTATAATGCACCTCACAGAGCTGTGATGATAAAACGGAGAGGAAGAGGAGGATCATGTAAGCTGCCTTGGTCTCCTTGGAGGAAAGGTGGGATATAAATGTAACAAATAAATACATTTTAAACTGAAACGTGGTTTAAAGCACAGTTTCTCACCCAATAGCCCAGCCTCAGGCAGCCGCCCTTTAATCAGCAGGAGCTGGTCATCTTTTGTGGGGCAGCTCTTTTTTCTTCCCGCAATGTCCCAGAACAATGCTGGGTCCAAGTGCCTGGGGAAAATAAAATAGCGGTACAATGGTCTGCAGGAAAAAAGAGTGTTTTTCCTGCTGCCACCACTGTGCTACCTCTGGTCTCTCACAAACAGGCTGACACCAAGTTCTATCTCTAGTCTCTCATAATCAGGCTGACACCATCTTGTCTGTGTAACAGCTACCTCCTTTTTATTCATGCTTCCATTACCTTCTTTACAACAGTGCATGGTGTCCTTTATTGTCCCCTCTGATAACCTGAGAGAATGCATCCTCGACTATTTCTATATATTACAGCCACCCCACATGCAGCAGGGAAGGAAGGAAGACCCACTGTGTTTGCCACCCAAAAATGAAAATGAGCCCACAAATTCATGGGGCCATTTGATCTCAAGCCCTAGGCACCATTGCACATGGGGAGATGGTAGACAGAAAGATGCTTGAAGGGTGTGTGTGGAGGGGGGTTATATCCACTAATGGGGCTCCTCTATGCTGACAGACTTGTGGGATTCTTAGCCTGTCCGATTCAGCCAGCTATGTTTCTCTAATTGTGACATTTAAGTGCTGTTTCACTCAGCTGACCTTTACAGCGAAGCATGACCGAGTGAGATATAATATAGGAGTACTATTTTCAAATGTGTTTAGGTGAATCCCCAGATATAAACAGTTAACCATCCTCCTAAGGCTAGAACGTGTGAGCCAAGTTCACAGAGAGTCTGCTGTGCTGACCAGGCAGCTGCAACAATGATAAAATCGATCCATAGCTTGGGGTGACACGTCAAAACCACAAAGATCTGGAACATAACTTTTCTAGAGAAAACTGTGAATCGGAATCTTTGACTGCCCTCCAGAAACTGATAACAGAAGGCCAAACGAATGGAGTAATCCTTCCAGATTGTTACAGGAGATCACAAGGGCAGATAACACTGTTCCTCATTACATAGGATAGATTGTTCCAGGAACAATTGTATGCCAGGAACAAGGATGTGAAACTGAAAGTTTCTTTGCAAATCAGTTATTCTGTGATAACCTCAACTATTGAACTCACTTCAATCTCAGATTCATTTACATGTTCTAAGTGTTGATCAGAGGCTAAAGTGAGCTAAAAGAAAGGAAAATAACGCCTGGAAAAGCCAGGGGCTTTGACTCATCCAAAACAAGTGTCCTCACATTAATGATAGTGGGATATTCAGATAGGCAATCGTGGGTGTGAAAAGGGGGGTTCTCTTTGAAGTCAGCAATGATTTGTCATTGACCCAAGACAACCCACTCAGGATATGTAGCTGTAAACTCACTGAAGCTCCTCATCTGGAGTCATCACTTAAAAATCCTAGATGCCTTAGACTTCAGCAAATGTTTGAGGAAAACAGAGGACCAATTCTCAATCACATCTCAGCAATGGTAGCCATGGTTTTCCGTCAATCCGTGCTGACTTCTAGCAGGAACAGAGAGGAAGCTGCTACCTGCTAACAGAGACTGTTTTAACTAGAGATGCCAGGCATTGAACCTTGGACTTTGTCCACATTCAAAGCATGTGCTCTAATACTGAGCCATGGCCCTTCCCCATAAATTGCATGTGCATCAGAGCCACATGCCAAATTCATCGCAGTTGTGCATTTTGAACACCGCCAGGCCAGCTGCACTCAAAAAGCTGCTCTCTCTGTGCCGCGCAAGTTGGAAGTCAGCACATAGCACAGGCATCAATGCTGGTGGCAGCTGCCAGAGTGCTGGGGCTCAGCAGCTGTCCAAGGGTGGCCAAGCGCAGATCCTGGGCCTGGGGTAAGAAATTGGTAATGTGAGTAAGGCCGGTGGATTAGATGAGTCATGCCTAGGGAAGAATGCAATGAAATGGTCCTACCAGCCACACAGGGATGACAACATTTGATTCCAAAAAATGATGTGACCATGTGTCACCACCTTCTTGCTTCGAAGCAGCTTTCCCCAACCTGGTGCCCTCCAGACGTTTTGGACTTCAACTCCCATCATCCCCAGCCAGCATGTCCAATGGTCAGGAATCTTGAGAGTTGTCCAAAACATCTGCAGGGCACCACGCTAGGGCGGCTGCTCCAAAGGAAGGCGTCTTTTTGCATGTCACTTCTTTCATAAGGTACAAGAGCTCAGTCAAGTTTCACTCTTACAGGCAGAAGACCAGCATCTGCTTTTGGGGCCACCCTCTATGCCAGCCTTCCCCCAAGCTGGTGCCCCCCCCCCCATGGCTGTCTGGGGATGCTAGTCCAAGACCTCTGAAGGGCAACAAATTGGGGAAGGCTATGCAATGAAGTCTCTCCTAAGAGTCAGAGTTACAACGTTTGTCTTTCACGTGTCTAATCAACAAGCTGGTGGACATCTTGCAAGTCACCATCTGTGTTTTCCCTGCATAACAGAAAGTATGAATGGTACATGAGAACAATATAGCTCAGAAAGTCATCACCATCTACTATGCAAACACTAATTAAATCTTAGAGTGCAAACCCTTAATGTCTATTGGTGCTTTTACACTGCCATTTAACGAGCTGACAGTTTAAAAAACATGAAGGACACAACTGTGCCCACATGAAGCACTCTCAGGTCCCACTGCTATCAATAACAGTGGCTTAGGCATGTGCTTCACTTTCCCATTAAATTAATGAGACTCAAAAATGCTTAACTTTGGCTGGATCATGCCCCATACATGTTTCTATAAAGACTGAATGTATTTCTCTGCATTTGGATTTTCCATTAATATTAAATATGCAAGTCTGAAAACAACATACTTGGAGATTAGGGAGTCAGCAAGGTATTTTTAGCACCATCAACATCTCATGCAGTTTGATACCTCCCAGGACAGATGGGTTTTTCCACTGCACATTGTCAAATGTTTGCTCAGCCAAGATGAGTTTTGTTCCAACTCTTTTCCCACCTTCTGTTGAAATCTGTTCAACATGCCAAGCAAACATTTAATAAAATGATAATTTAACTATGTAGCTGTTTGAAGCCTTCTCACACAAAATAATTTATTCTCTGATTCCGTTAAAGTCACTGGCATTTATGTGGCAATCTGGACAACTTTAATGTAGGAATCTCTCATTGGTCCTGAATTTATTTACTTCCATTGATTTCAATGGGACATACTTCTGAATAAGGATCAGACTAAACCAGTGGGGGGTGCACCTTGTGGTCCTCCAAATGTTTTGTCCTATAATTCCCATCAGCCCTAACAAGCATAGCCAATAGTGAGAGATGATGGGAGGGCCGCAAACTGCCTGCCCCTAGACTAGATGTTACATAGGAGATTCAAGGAATCATTTGGATAGGCTTTAAAAAAAAAAAATGAAACACAGCTGTATGATGATGATGACGATGAATTACATTTCTATACTGCCCAATAGCCAAAGCTCTCTGGGTGGTTTACAAAGATTAAAAACATCAAAAGACAATATACAGAGATTAATACAATATACAGAGATTAGAGATTAGATTACAGAGATGTTCCAAAACAGTTTTTTGACCCAGTTTGTACATAATCCTAAACCATGATTTAATGCTATGTGCACCAGCTGGAACAATCTTGAACATATCTCAGGCTTGCACACTCTCCCCCTCGTCTCTCCTCCTCCTTTGGGGCTGGGAAATGTATTTCAGCAGAGTTCACTTTCCCTGAATCTAGACTTGTTGTATGTGAACAGGGGGGACATTGTTTATAATAAACTCTGGTTAATTTAATCAACCAGCTTCAGAAATCATGGTTTGAAGTTTGCTTGTTTTGAAACTGCAAGTATTTTGTTTATGGTTCTATAGCTATTGAATCCTGAAGATGACCTGTTACCAAGAAAGATTAGAGACAGTAATTGTTTGACTGTTCTACCAACAATTCAAGAACATGGGTACCCAACAATCAGCTTGGGGATTGTAGGAGACAAGTATGTACTTCATTTTAATAACTCTTTATTTTATCAGAATATTGTTGTTATTTTAAAATATCTGACAATACTGTCCTTTCAAAGCAGAGATGATTACCTGTTTTCAGAAGGGCATAAAAATTGTTAGTATCACTTACGTTCTGTCTGACTAGCCAGTTCTATATGTAACATGGGTGCTGAAGCTCTTTCAGCCCGCCGGCCAAATTCCATTTTGGAGAAGCTCTCAGGGGTGGATGAGGCCAACAGCAAAAGGGATAGGACTATAGGCAAAAAGAGGTGAGGCCAAAATGCCAGTATGTTTTCTCTTAAAACTCTTCCTGCCAGTCACTAAGCACTAGGAGAGGTATTTCAACCTTTTAGAATGGGGGGAAAACTGCACAAAAGCTGGGAAACCATCAGATGATTGGAGACCAGGAGAAATGGGGCATGGCCTTCTGGGGAACCCCAGAGGGCTGGATTGGGGCCCAAGAAGGGCCAGATTTTCCTCCTGGGCCTGAGGCTCTGCACCCCTAATCTAGCAGTTTCAGTCTCTTATGAATAGAGGCTCTTTTCTTATCACTACAGAGTTTCTCAGCTAGAGTCTTTATGGTTGCTAGATTTGAATAGGGATCTCTAAGTAGTAGCAGAGGAACAATGGGGGGGGGGGCTGAACCATTTCCCCTCCAATGATTTTCCTCTAATGACACCCAGCTGAATTTCTCTTTCCTCATCTGAATCAGGTGATGCTGTGGAGGTCTTGAACCACTGGGCTGGATGAAAGCCAATAAACTGGGGCTGAATCCTGACAAGATGGAAGCACTGTGAGTCATTGGTTCCCATCCTGGAAGTGGGTGTATAATCTGCTCTGGATATGGTTGTATGCTCCTTGAAGGAACAAAGGCACAGCTTGGTGTGCTTCTTGATCCAACATTGTCATTGGAGACCCAAATGGCCTCAGTGCCTCGAAGCATCTTTTACCAACCTTGGCTGGCTCATCAGCTGTGGTCTCCCCTGGGCAGGAATAGCCTGGCTAGAGGGAACCATGCTCTGGTACCCTCCAAGATGGACTACTCAATGGGATTTATTTATTTATTTACTTACTTACTTACTTACTTACAATATCTATATACCACTCCACATTCAGATAGATTCCGGAGCAGTGAACAAAAGAAGATTTTAAAAAATAAGAAGATGAAAGAATAAAACCCCATATTAAAAATTATTATTTAAAAAACAACAACAGAATACTGATTAAAAAAAAAAAAGTTCAAGAAGGCTTCCTGAAATATAAATATGTTTTCAGGAGGAGCTGGAAACAACACAGTGTTGGTGACTGCCTGACCCCCAGAGGTAGGGAGTTCCATAGAAAGGGGGCCACCACTCCGAAGGCTGTTCTCTGGGTAGATTCCAATTGGGCCATAGGTCCATGCAGAACCACCAGGAGCATGCCCTCTGATGACCTCAGTGACCAGGCAGGTTGGTAAGGGAGGAGGTATCCTGGTCTCAAGTTGTTTAGGGCTTTGGACACTAGTACCAAGACCTTAAACCTGGCCTGGTAGCAAACAGGCAGCCAGTGCAGTTCCCTCAGCACAGGATTTGCATGCTGAAAAGGGGCAGCTCCCGAGAACAACCGAGCTGCTGCATTCTGCACTAGCTCCAGCTTCTGGAATAGCCTTAAGGGCAGCCCCACATAGACCACGTTGCAGTAATCCACTCTTGGGATTACTAGTGCCTGTACCGCTATGGCCAAGCTGTCCCTGTCCAGGAGATGCCATAGCTGGCAAACCAGCTGAAGCTGGTAAAAGGCCCTCTGAGCCGCCATGGCCACTTGGCCCTCTAGTGACAGTGGTGGAGCTAGATGTACCCCCAGACTACAAACCTGATCTTTCAGAGGGAGTGCAACGCAGTCCAGAACAGGCAATGAGCCTATCTCCCGGACCTGGGAACCACTCACCCACAGGGCTTCCTTCTTGCCAGGATTCAGCTTCAGTTTATTGGCCTTCATTCAGCCCACTACTGAGTCTACGCACCGATCCAGGACTTGCACAGCCTCAACTGATTCAGATGTTACAGGGAGAGAGAGCTGTGTGTCATCAGCATAGTGATGGCACTTCTCTCCAAATCCCCTAATGACTGCTCCCAGCAGTTTCATATAGATGTTGAACAACATTGGGGACAACATGGTACCCTGTGGAACCTCATAGCTCAATTGCCAAGGGGCCAAGGAATGTTAAGTCTCTGAAATCAGCCCTGCCGGTAAGACTGGAATCACTGTAACACAGTGTCTCCAGTGCCCATCCCAGAGAGTCGATCCAGGAGGATACCATGGTCGATGGTATCAAAAGCCAACGAGAGATCGAGCAGAATTAACAGGATTGCACTCCCCATGTCCCTCTCTCGATAAAGGTCATCCATTAGGGTGACCAAGCTGATTCAGTCCTGTAACCAGGTCGAAACCCAGGCTGGAATGGGTCCAGATAATCAGTGTCAGGAATGCCCTTGCTGCCTTCTGAAATCCTCAAGAAGCCAAAATCAACACGCAGACAAAAGGACTCCTTTCCAAGGCTTTATTTCCATTCAACCTAATGAAGCTTACAGATGCTAATTGCCTGAGACTAAGTGGACCTACAAAGGAGCAGCCTACCAGGGGTTACTAAGACTTAGGACGGCAGTTGGTCTCCATTTGGAGAAAAGCACAGCAAGTCTCTGAACTTAAGGAGTAGGAGGGGAGCTCCTCCCCCTTTCCCATGGGGCCTCGGGGCCCAGCTGTTGTCATCGGGCCAGTCGGGCTGAGTGCCCCCTCTCGGCGCCTGCCACCTCTCGCTTGTCTCTGTGCCTGCACCTCGCATCTAAAAGCTCAGGTTGTCCCTCCCTCTCCATGCCAGCGTCACTGTCGCTTCCAGGAATGTGAACGGGGGGGGCCTCTCCCTCCAGCTGCGCCTCTGAAAAACGAGTGGGTTCCTCTCCCACGGATTGTATCTCTTCCTCAGAATCAGAGCTGCTTTGGGGCTCTATGGGCTCAGATCCAACCCTGACAATCAGTATCCTCCAAGAGCGCCTGCAGTTGCTCCGCCACAATCCCTCTCAAGTAGCTTTCCTAAGAAAGGGGTATTTGCAACTCGGCAGTAGTTGCCTAGGTCCTAGAGTGGGCTTAGTTGCCTAGAGTGGGCTTCTTCAGGAGTGGTTGTACTACTGCTTCCTTAAGGATGGCAGGAACCACCTCTTCCCACAGGGAAGCATTTACCCACCACTCCCTGAATCCACCTGGTCATACCCGCTCAACTAGCTTTTATTAGTCAGGAGGGGCAAGGATCGAGAGGGCACATGGCTGGTCACATTGCTGCAAGCACTGTGTCCACATCATCAGGCCGCAACAACCGAAACTTACTTCTGAGTAGACATGTATAGATTGTTCTGAAAGTTGCCAAAGTTAGAGGGCTATTCTAGTGGAAGCAGTCCGAAAATGAAGATGTTCACTTGGCGACAGTTATGAGGTCTGCAGGAGAGCTGACGTTAGCAGGCTTGCTCCCCAGTCCTCCGACTTCGGGTGCAGGCTACAGTCCATGCTGCCACAGACTTGCTACGAATGGCACATCAAGTGAATTTGAATGTTAAGGCATAGGGTTGTCATTTTAATTAAAAATGAGAAAAGGATTGGAAGCCGTGGTTTTTAAAATAAATTTTTAAAAAGGCATGGGAGCAACTCAACAAGTTGGTATTGAAATATGGGCTTTAAACCATTTGTGTATAGATATTTTCAATAAGCTTTTAGTAAAGAGTGCATAAGAAAAAAGGCAAATTCCCAACCTGCAGCACTTGGGCTTCTTACATAAAGCTTTATTCAGAGGACACAGAGAGAAGCTATGAGAAAGGAGCAGTTACATCAATAATCAATATCACTGAAATAGCAGCACTTTTAAAATTATGGCAATTTAGGGATCGGAGAAGGGGACAACCAAATGTAAAGGCTAAAGGAGCGATAGCTCAGTAGTAGAGTACCTGCTTTGCATGCAGAAGATCCCAGGTTCGATTCCTGACATCTCCAGGTAAGGCAGGAAAAACTCCTGCCTGGAAACCTTGGAGAACCATTGCTGCTGTCGACACGACAGTACTGGGCGAGATGGACCAATGATCTGACTCATTATAAGGCAGCTTCCTATGTTCCTATATACCCATCCATCTGCAAACCAGATGGATGGTTATATAAGATCCATCCTATATAACACCGCCGCCTCTACATTAAGTAGAGTCTGCAATTAAATCATCTTGTGGGGATGCTGTTGTTCCTTCATCACAGACAATTTGAGTCCTAAAACAGCTTTGCCTTGTCATAATCATCATAAAAGATGGGCTTGCTTTCCCTAAAAAACACTTGTCTGGGTACAGAGTCATTCTGCTGCATGTATCTGAGAGAGCTCTGTGCTTTTAAAGTATCCGATTTCCATCTCCTTAGCAGCTGAGTTAATTGAGTAAGATCTGGGAACATATGTATTTGTTTTTAAATAAGCACATTTGTACATTTCCATTTCCTCATAACTCTGGCTCATCCCTTAAAGGTTAATTATAACTTACACTGGTGAGGAACATTTGTTCAGTACTAAAGGCTACACTATAACATCATAATAAAAATGAGCTAAAGCCCCAGAAATAATCTGTATTCCTTGCATGAAATCAATATTATTTGTACATACACATCAGAAAGATAGGGTCAATAAAAAGATGTATTTCATTGGAACCAGCCAATGTTCACAATGCAATATGCAATCTTTGGAGTTGCACGGAGGTCTTCGTCAGGCTGAATGGTCACATATTTAAAAACAGATGGGGTGGGGAAAGAGATGCTTCTGAGACATTTCCCACCTACCTTGCAAACAAAATCATTTGTATCCAGTTTTATAACTGCTACTATGATGACAAAGGTGGAGTTTCAGTCAGTATGAATGAACTGATGGGGTACAACTGTCAAGGAAAGTGTGATTTGCATACCAAAAGTGACCAATTGTCTAAAGAGTCTGTGGCAGATATAGGTAGGGATGTCAGACAAATCTGCAACAGAATCAAATGAGTTTGGATTTCTATAAATCTGACCCATGCATTCCACAGTGGACTGGCTTTTCTCAAGTCACACAGTTTCTATGGACTTGTGGACCATTTTTTAAAAACTTCCTTGAATTTTATGCAAATTTAGTCATAGAAAAATATGTAAAATAAATAACATCAGCTGGAAATGCACTTTCCCCCCATTGGCTAAAGCATGAAAATGCACATGGGGGGATTTGCGCATTTGGGGGAGATCTGCACATTTTCACAAGTGCAAATTTGTGCAAATGTGAATTTGCAGAAATTCAGGAAATTTGAAAAAATCTGATTCCCTCAACTAGCAGGCAATGGAACAAAAGGCACCTGACAATCCCCAAAACACAGATGGAACAGATTTCACAAAATCTGTACATCTCTAGATAACTGCAGACTGGGCAATCTACCAATTTGACCACTGTCAGACCCAAATAAGGGCAAAAAGTAAAGTCTTTGTAATGGTATTCTGCCCATTTGCAAATCATTTTTAAACAATACTATTCTCTCTGGAGTTCATCTGAAATACTTGGCCCAACACATCCTCTGATTCTCTCGCTATTACTGGAATAAGAGTACATGCCTCCATTGTATCTAAGGACTCTGAGCTACCTGAGTAATAAAAAGGAGATCAGTGGTGGCAACTGAAATCCAGATTTGGGGACTGATTGAGACCTTGGGGCAGGATCCAGTGGGGGCTTCCGCATGCAGCCAGCCCCACTGGTCCTGGTGCACATGCGTCTGGCCCTGCCGACCCTGGTGCACACGCAGCCCCTACTACTGGTGGCTGCAATGTAGCGCTTCCAGGGGAGAGCCCCCAAATGAGCAGAAACAACTTGCCCCTTCCAGAAATGAGCATTTCTGCTCATTTAGGGGCTTGTCCCCGGAAGTGCTACATCATGGCCACCAGTGGTAGGGGCCACACGCACACTGGGGCCAGCAGGGCTGGCCACACGCAGAAAGCCCCCATTGGATCCTGCCCCTTCATATGTAGAAGAAGGCGCTTATCTGTGAAGAGAGCACATGCAGATGTGGGCTGCATCTGAACAATGGCTGATAGTGTGGGCCTTTCCTAAAAAGTGGGCCCCACATGCCTGCTTCAGTCTCTGAAGGGCACATCAGTTTCCCCTAACCTTTGGCATATGTGAGTGAGGAAAGACAGAATTCTGTTGGATCAGCCTAGTTTTGGGACAAGGTGACAGACAAAGATAAGAATCCAGGACCAGGGCCAGCTGGTTACCATGCAGGTGTTCCACCTCATAGAGATCCAATCCTATGCCTCAAGCCATTGGAAAATATGATCTAATAATTCTGGTGTCTTGGATCAACCATGAAAGAAGACACACAGAAAATTGGCAAGGTGTCCAGTGTGGTTGTATTGTGCCTTTAATGAATATATGGCCATTTACCAATGTGTAAGATTAAGCTGTGAGTCCATATGCCAGCAATTAACCCTGTATCACTCTATGCATCAAATTGGAGACTGAGTAAGAGTTCTATGAAGTCTAAATCTAGCTGAAAGGATGTGTTTATGTCAAACGTTCAGTTCTTATTGGCAGAATAAAATGCCAAATGGCAGGCCACAGAAGGGTGTTGATACTCATATGATCCAATCATACGAGGATGAAGACTCCAAGACTACCAGCTGAAGAAGGGCAAAGGGGAGCCTTAAGTTGCTCTGACATATTTGCAGTGTGGAAACAGCCGGCTGGTGAAACAGAAATGGATGAGTAAACAAACACAGAAAGAGAAGCACCAAGAGGGCACCAACCAAGAAACAGCTGGTCAGAGTGGCCAAGAATAACACAAAGAGCAGATATTTTGATAACAGTGTGGTATTGCATAGATAAATAAGCTTGATACAGCACTGACAACTGATTGGAAGTGGAAGCAATTCAAACCTGTGCTTTATAATTATGGGAGAAGATTGTGGTCGACCAGATTAAGGGGGAATGCTCCAAGAGTGAGGATTACGGATGTCGCAAGTGCCCGACTTAGTCCAGGAGACCGACAACATCCCCCGTGCCCGGTCCCCTAGACCCCACTTGCCGAACTCCAGGGCACTGATGGACCCAGCCAACGAATGCCCTGGAGCTTGGTGAGCGGCCAGGAACAGCTCGGACTTGTTGCCATGCGTGCCCCAATGGCAAGAGCGGCTGGGCTGTGCCTCCTCTTCCTGCTGCCCAGTCGGCTGTCAAGAAAGCTTCCTTGACAGCCAACCAGGCAGCACAGGGCCTCAGCCAGCACCCCAGCCGCTAGCCATCTTCTGCTTACGAGCAGGAGACAGCTAGTGGCTGGGGCGTCTGCCGTGCCTCGTCCTTCTCCTGCCCAGTTGGTTGTCAAGGAAGCTTCCTGGACAGCTGAGCAGGCAAACAGGGCCTCAACCAGCACTAGGCATATCGTGGGCACCCTCCAAGTCCCCTCCACACTGACTTGGGCCCCTCCACACTGACTTGGGCCCCGTCTGGCAAGCACACGCCATTTTACCAACTTAGTTTTTTACAAAAAAAGGGAGCTTTAAAAACTGCATATATTTAAATATGCACACATTTGAGCTGGGAAAGCTGAATCTGTGCAATATTAGCAGCATTATGCTTCTCATATTGCATAGATTAAGCTCTCCCAGCCCAAATGTGTGCATATTTAAATATGCACAGTTATTTTTGTTCCCTTTTTTTGTAAAAACAAAACAAAACACAAGTCAGCAAAATGGCAGGCGCTCACTGGACAGGGCCCATGGTGACTGCGGGTGGCTCACCGAGCTCGTGGTGGCTCGAATGCGGGTCTAGGGGGGTTCGAGCAGGCACTTCAGCAGGCGCCCACCAATCCCAGACAGGGGTGGGTTCGCACATCCCTAGTGAGGATGGCACATATGCATGCTGCATAAGCGAAGGAAGTCTCCTGACATCTGAAAGTCACATGCCTTCAAACTAACAGCTCACCTTCCTCACGCTCCTCACATTGCCAGAATACGCACTGCCACTGTGTATGAACAGTGTCTGCCCGCTTAAGAGATATGTGGACTTCCATAGTTCTCTCACTCCCATGTGCACACACACACACCACAAACACTGTCTCTAAATACCCATATCCCTCTATTTTTATGCTGAGAATACAGGGACAGAAAACTCTCCAAGATGATCTGTCCTTAGAATGGAAATTCTGTTTCTCACTTCAGCACTTTGTCCCCATTGAGCCATTTAATCGATGTAAGGCTGCCATATTATGAATTGGACATTCTTCTCCAGCTGAGGAGAAAGTGCTCTTTGAACTTTTACTTTGTCCCAGCCTCTATAAATTGTCTTGCCATGCCAGAAAACAGAGCACTCAGATGGAGGTGAGCTGTTGTCTATTCCTCTAAGAACTGATGAAAGGCTGTTGTCTGGCAGTAACTCATTGTTAGGACTTTGTGAGGAAGAAATAATTTCCTATCACAACTCAGGAATACTAAAGCCAGGCTGGCTGGGAGACAGAACACCAGAAAGGAGTATATATCATTGCGCGGTCTTCTTTTATTAAAAACAACAACAACAAACTACAACAAGGCACCTGCTGTTGCTGATATATGAATAGTAAAATGTGTCCTTTTATTTTCCCTTTCTCCCTCACCACCTCTTCTAGATTGTGTGGCTATCACCATCCAAGACCCTAACATCCAGGCTGACAGCTGTAAACTCAAGTGTCATTTAATGGGAATATATCTATCTATCTATCTTCATCACACCTTTCAAAGCACTATCAGATTACCCTGCAGGCTACCTGGATACCCCGGGGTTTCTACGAGGCTTAAAGAAGCAACCATGAGCAGGATTACGTAAATGAGGCATGACAGAGGCACAAACAGTTGAGGCAGGAAAAAAATCTCCTGTATTATTCTGGTGAATGTACAGAATGCAGGCCTAGCTCTCTCTTTTTGTAAAGGCATTGTTCATTCTGCTGAAAATTATAGTAATAATGATAATTAATGATTAATTATTCCTCTTACATTAATTGTAATTGGAAAGGTGGCTCCCAACCTTTTTTTGCATCTAAAGGGAATGAAACATCTACATTCTGTCTTCCTTTGGAATGCTATTTGTTCCTGTACCAAACAAAGAAATCACACAACAGGGTGTTGGGGAGGGAGGGGGAATTATCTGTCACTAAACCAGGAGGTGAACCTGATGTACCATTTGCAGATTGTATTGTACTAAACTATTTGATTGCTGAGTGGCAAACCCTGAATCTGACATCAGGATCCCCACCCTGATCAGTAGCTTTTGCTCTGACTTGGATGAACTGGCCAGATGCATCAGACCAGTGGCAGTGGAGGCAGAGGTATGATACTAGAAACCAACCCAGGCCTCAGCATCATGATCAGGCCAGAGCTACAGCCCAAGCCCATTGGATCAGGGCTCTTGAGCTCAGGGACCTCTGGAGTCTCTACCCTTGGAGCCTGTACCCTGTGGGGAACCAACTCCCTCCAGGCCAGGAACCTGCTGCATCTCCAGCAATGCTCCTGGAAGGAATTACCAGGAAGGAAGAATGCTAGGCTCCAAGCTAGAGGCCTACCTCTTTAAGGCCTTCCACTCCTCAGGGAAGGGGCAGAGACAGGGAGGGCTGATCTGGCTTTGGAAGCATAAAAGCCTTCATTCCATTCTGAGACTTCGTTGGAACAAGTTATTCACCTGGAACTTGTCCTGGTCCCTTGCCTCCTTGTTGAGATCAGCACTGGACACAGTCAGTGCTTGAGACACAACCAACTTGGTGTGGTCCAGCCTTTATGCTAGACACTGGCAGGTCCAAACTTTTCCTCCCAATGTATGTTCACCCTCATACTTATTTCGGAATTCCTAGACTTGTGCTTATACATGAGGGCTGTGCATTTAGTTATAGTTAATGCAATAACAAACAGAATTAGTCAATTTTAGCTATAATAGTTTTAGCTATTGCATTAGAAAGCAAATTAAATTTAGTTTTAGCATTGGCTGACAGCTGCCTTCCATGAGGCTGGGATCCAAAATGATGCAGCAATCTGACATACAGGGGAAGTGAGGAAGAGAGGATGGGGAGCGCAAAAACAGGCCAATTACTGCCATCCCTATAGGTCAATTGCCATCACAAATAAGAACCTAAGAAGAGCCACGCTGGATCAGACCAAAGGCCTAGCTCATCCAGCATTCTGTTCACATACTAGCCAACCAACTGCTGTGGGGAGCCCACAAGGAGAACATGAGTTGTAATAGCACTCTCCCACTCAGGTTCCCCAGCAAGTTGTATACAGGGGCATTCTACATCTGATCCTGCATCCTGGAAGTGGCACATTGCCATCCTGGAAATACATCTGAAAGCACTGTGATGTGCACAGAGAAACTGTGCCATACCCAATAAGAACCATGGGGGGAGGGCATTGTCTATTCATACAGGAGACAGTTGCATTGAGCTCCTGATTTTAGTACCTATTCAGTAGGTAGACTGCCTGGCCATTTTGTCCCTTCAGTGTTTCCTTCCCAAATCAGAACCTGATTCCAAGCCCACTCATTTTTACATTGAGGGTTTGGGTTTCGATCCTTCCTGTTTAGTTTTTCCTATCTGTTTTGGTTTGTATTGTTATTTTTAATGTTCATTGAAATCTTCTCTCAGTTTCAATCTGTTTCTGTGTATTCTCTTATTCTTTCTGTTCCCTAATCATTGGTGTTTCTGAGCCATATGGACCATTCCTGAGGTTCTGAGCTGCCCTGTGACTTGGAGTGAGTGGCATACTGCCAAGTCCAGGGTGAGCATTTCTGTTCCTGTCCACAAACCCTCCCTTTTTCTCTTCCCAAACTCTTGTGCCCAAATGCTGGCTGCTCCCTGCCACCTCTAGGCTTTTCTAAATGAGGCATTTATCATGTACTCAGTTGTTTACAGGATCTTTAGATGACATCATGACCCTCCAGATTCTGTGTCTAACCAGCACTTTTGGCAATTTTTTCAGAGCAGGAAAAATGTAGCATTTAATTGTGAAAGTGAAAAAAAGCGCTGTTTCTACTTGTGTATTTGTACTATTCCACTATACCACAGTGCCACCAAGAAGTTATGTAGTGGAAAAGCAGGAAAGGAAACACACTTGGTATTGTGCTTGCATCTCAATTCTGCAACAACACCAAAAGTAGATTAAAAGCCTTTTCTAGAAAATCTCCCTCTCTCTTATGCTAATGCTCCTCCCTCCTTCCCTCTCTCTGCCCCTACCCTGAATCACATACTTGCAAGCTGACACCCCCACCCCTAAATCTGGGGTCCCAGACAATGCATCAACCCACTAGTACTGCTCCACCCATAGCCTGCTACTGCTGGATCTCTCTCACTCTCTTAATCTGCCCTTTGGTGGGCACATGCTGGAAGCGGCTGTCCCACTGCATCTGAGATGTCATAAGTGTCTGCTTCTTTTCTGCCAGCCTGCAACCTTTGTCTCTCAAACTGTGCCCAACTCTAGCAGGCTCTGCCAGCCATCATGTTACATCTGGGCTCCTCCTGCATCTCTGTCTCATGTGGCAACCATCTATCCCAGGTGGCTTGCTGTACACAGAAGCCTTATAATAGCTGGAGTGCCTCCTGTCAGCTCTCCTCTCCTTCCCTGCTGCTCCTTTGCCCACATGCTGTTGTCCATTTCAGTGAGACACCGGTGGCCACTTTGCCCGCACACTGCTGCCTACCTGAATGAGAGAAACAGGGACTGTGCCCACATGTTCCTGCTTCAACCTGCCTCCATGAGAAAGGGAGAGGCACTGTGCCTCACATGCTGCTGCTCCCTGCTTCAATGAGAAAGAGAGAATGGCCACTGTCACTTCATGCTGATGTTGCCTAACTAAAGGAGAGAGACTGGCCACTCTGATCGGCTGATGCTGCTTAACTGAAGGGGAGAGACTGGCCACCACGACCTCATGCTGATGCTGCTTAACTGAAGGGGAGAGACTGGCCACCACGACCTCATGCTGATGCTGCTTAACTGAAGGGGAGAGACTGGCCACCGTGACCTCATACTGATGCTGCTTAACTGAAGGGGAGAGACTGGCCACCGCGACCTCATGCTAATGCTGCTTAACTGAAGGGGAGAGACTGGCCACTGCAATCTCATACTGATGCTGTTTAACTGAAGGGGAGAGACTGGCCACCACGACCTCATACTGATGCTGCTTAACTGAAGGGGAGAGACTGGCCACCACGACCTCATGCTGATGCTGCTTAACTGAAGGGGAGAGACTGGCCACCGTGACCTCATGCTGATGCTGCTTAACTGAAGGGGAGAGACTGGCCACCGTGACCTCATACTGATGCTGCTTAACTGAAGGGGAGAGATTGGCCACTGCAACCTCATACTGATGCTGCTTAACTGAAGGGGAGAGACTGGCCACCGCGACCTCATACTGATGCTGCTTAACTGAAGGGGAGAAACTGGCCACCGCAACCTCATGCTGATGCTGCTTAACTGAAGGGGAGAGACTGGCCACCGTGACCTCATGCTGATGCTGCTTAACTGAAGGGGAGAGACCGGCCACCGCGACCTCATACTGATGCTGCTTAACTGAAGGGGAGAGACTGGCCACCGTGACCTCATACTGATGCTGCTTAACTGAAGGGGAGAGACTGGCCGCTGTGACCTCATGCTGATGCTGTCTAACTGAAGAGAGGGATACTGGCCCTGTGCCCACATGCTGCCAACCAGGAGAGAGATTGGCCACTGTGATCTGCTGATGCTGCTTAACTGAAGGAGAGAGACTAGCAACTGCGACCTCATACTGATGCTGCTTAACTGAAGGAGAGAGACTGGCCGCTGTGACCTCATGCTGATGCTGTCTAACTGAAGAGAGGGATACTGGCCCTGTGCCCACATGTTGCCAACCACTTCCATGGGAAAGGTACCTTCTGCACCCTGAAAGAGATAGGAGTTCATTTCTTAACTATTTGTCTTATTATCCCATCATCTCAAGTGTGCAAGTTCCACTCTTCTGTCAAGCAAGCAGGCCCCACTGTTCACCAGTGCTTTTAGAACATGCAATGACGGCCTTCTGACTGCTGCTGCCCTGCAATAATAAGCATTGCTACGTGCTGTGTCTGCCTGCTGCCTGCCAGCCACCATTTTTCTGATGATTGGGAGCCACCAAAGAGTTGGCAGCCACTGTTTGGGAAGCAGGACCCCGCACACAGCCAACTTGACAAGAGTTGTGGATATTCCCACAGAGAACAATGGAAAACTAATACTAATACTAATAAAAATGAAAAGTAACTTCCAAGGAAGGTATAATCAAAACTAAAATGTTACCTCCTGCAAACTCCTATTGTACATTCAGTGCATAAGAAAAGCCCCAAACCCCAAAGCCCCAAACCCAATAATCTAAGATTAAACACACACACCACTAGTTTTCAAATGACTGGTTTGGTAGAAGTTAAATGATTGATTTAAACCAGACTTCCCCAACCTAGTGCCCTTTAGATGTATTAGACATGCTGACTGGGAATTCTGGGAGTTGCAGCCCAACTCATCTGGAGGGAACTGGGTTGGAGAAGGCTGGTTTAAATGGCCCCTTAAAAGAACCCAACTTTTTCCCTTTAGGAATGTATGAAAGCCTTTGAGAAATGTTAGGAGTTCCTCTTTGGGCAAAAGTTCTGTGACATCTTTTTTTTTAACCACAGGGCCATTTTACCTGAGGCTATGGGTAAAAGGCTATGGGTTAACATATGCAAACTTCATGCAAATCAGTGTCTTCTTTTGTCCTCTTTTTTAGCGATGCATGTCGTCTTTTGGTGATTCATAAGTGGCCATCCTAAGATGAGCACAGGAGCCAGGGTTAACAGTGAAAGATCTCATGAAGCCAAGCAGAAAACAGACCAGGGATGGGGAATGTGTGGCCCTCCAGATGTTCTTGGACTGCAACTGTCATCATCCCTCACTATTGGCTCTGCTGGCTAGGGCTCATGGCCATTGTAGTTCAACAACATCTGGAGGGCCACACGTTCCCCACCCCTGGAATAGAATGTCTTCTTGCCTCTCCCATCTCACCCTGATATTTTAGTGCTTTCCCCAAAGACCCTGAGAAGGAAGATGCCATCCTGAGACTAGAGGTCAAACTCTGAGACTTGGCAACACTATAGGCTACACACTATTGGCAACATACATTTCGACTGACACATCTGGAGTGTGTATTAGCCACAGTCATGGCCACTTGCAGGTGTTGCAGGGCCTAGAAAGGGACTGGTCAGCAGAAATGGCTTCCAGTTTTACAACATACCTTACAATGACTTCTGTCATTGGCCACCTCAATTCCAGGTTTAGGAATAGATGTCCCTCTGCCTGGCTCAACCATGTGCTTTGTTCCTACCCTCAGAGGCTGGTTGTGGTCAACTTTGAACCATCTGGAAGCAATGATAATTATTTACTGCAGTGATAGCGGCAGCTGCTACCACTGCTGCACCACCCCATGGCGCATTCAAGGATTATGGTCAAGGATTAAAGATAAACAAAGGATGAAGTGGTTTCCTGGTTCGATGCTACAAAGAATAATAATTTCTTTCCGAGATGCACGGGCTTGGGAATCTGAGACTCTGGCATTGGAAAACCAGCTGGCAATTCCCTAGTATGATACAGAAATAGATGGAGGCACCATTGGCCCATCTATTAGATGGAATGGACCTTTGTCCAAGGCATCTGATCCAATCTCTATGTCGGGGTGGGCAACTTGTGGCCCTTTGGATGTTTTGTCCTGCAACTCCCATCAGCCCTAGCCAGCATAGTTAATGGTTAGGGATCATGGGAGTTGTAGATAAAACATTTGGAGGGCCACATGTTGCCCACCCCTGGTCTACCTGATATCCTCCACCAACACTCACACTCATATCAATGTTTTGGAAGCGGTGTGGGAATCTTTACTACAGTTGTTACGTAATGCAAGTGCTTCTTTCCTCCCCCACCCCTTCCAAACTAGGCAGCTTACGGTTGCAGTACAAGCACGTCACACATGAAAAAAAGGTAAAGGGATGGAACCTGCTTCATAAATTTACAAAGGGAAAGCAGTAGATGGAAAATGCAGAGAGCAATGAGAGTTTGGCCCAGGCAGGGAGGTCTATGCATAGAGTACCATATCATGGTGCCCAACAAGTCCTCAATCCTAGATCAAGAGTGAGGAACCTCCAGCCGTAAACCCTTTAATGGCGTAATTAAAGTAATGAAAGCATCTTTGACCAATGTCAGCTAAAGATGTGGGAAAGGGCCTTCTTTATGGAGCTCCATACTTAGGGAGGCCCACGCTGCATCCTCCCTTTTGCTCTTCTGCCAGTGAGCTATCTTTCTCTTTCAACAGGCATTTGACCTGCTGAGTTGTTACATTTTTATCCCCCTGGCATTTTATCAAAGAATTATTATCTTTTCTTTTTAATCTTTGGAGGAGGTATTTTATTATTTTATTCTGCTGTTGGCCACCGTGAGCATTTCTTTTTAACATGGAGAGGTGGGTTACAAGTATTTGTAAGAAATAAATATGACACTCATCATCTAGAAACCCCAGGGGTCAGGGTCACTGGGACTGTTGCTTTACCATGGCTAATGGTGGTAAGGCAGCAACTGGGTCAGGGTTGCTCAGGCAGGGAAGAGGCTGCAGCATTGCTTTACTGTTGCTAAAGGGTGTGTCTCTTCCCTACCCCAGTGTATGTGGGTGTGTCCCAGTATGTGTATGCATCTCCTCACCACCTCTGAGATCCCCCCTCCCCTGGTAACATCAGATTTGGCCCTCAGGGCCAAAATGGTTGCACACCGCTGCTCTACAGGAAGGATCTACTGGCCCTTTATTCAATCATTCTTGTAGGTGGAGTGGTGGTAAGAAAAGAAATGGGTGGTTTGTTTTGTTGCTGGTGATAAAACTGAAAAGCGTATGATGGGGGGAGAACTTTTGTGGCTCCAATTTAAAAGCAGACCAGATGTTGGCCTCTCGAAAACAAAACAAAATGCCCATTAAAATCACTGTGATTCACTATAACAAGATTATTTCCCTTGCTTCAGGAATGCATTCAGTGGAGTAAGGGCTCTATAATAAGCACCATACATCAAGGGACGCATGTTGGCTTCCATCAAAACAGGTCGAAGTTGTTTCCCATATGGGCACCAGGGGTTGCTCCGCATTGCTATTACCATGGGTTCAGATGAGCCAGTTCTCAGAGCTCTGCTTATCTGATGCCTTATCTAAGGCTCGCTGTGCCATAGCAGTAGGCATTCCTTAATGTGTACTTGTGCTGATGGTACTGTAACAGGTTGGAAACTGAGACACTGCTAGAAGAACTTCCTTGGAAACTCTATGGCAACTAGGCCACTAAGGCTGCTATCCTGTCCAACCTAACTCTGGAGTGAATAGTGACCTGGACTGTGCTGTAAACTTGTTTCTACTTTTACAGTTTGTCCTAATCAAGTTTGCTATAGGTTATAAAAAGCTGGTCATCTGGACATTTAAGCACAGATAATAATTTGCCCTTACCATTCCGCCTGCTTAAATGCTTTCAGTAGGGTTCCTTTCACTTTGTCACAGGTTAGCAGCTATGCCTGGAAGGTCCAGTTGTGGAGGAGCCTTTTCTCATCCTAAGCTGGAAATGTTTCTCTTTTGACAGGCTTTTAATGCTTAAAGTTTGACTGCTCTTGGGTTTTGTACCATATATTTTTAGATTGTTTTAATGTATTTATGGTAGTGTTTTGGTGTGTATTTTTTGCTGTTTGATATACATTTTCCGTTTTGCATTTCTTATGCTGTGAAACCACTCTGAGTGCCCTACAGGTGGAAAAATAGGGTATAAATAATTGACTTATTGATTACTTCTATTTAAGAGCGTCATCTTGCATTACACCCCACCCACCACCCACCCCCGCGCTGCCCCTGGAGAGAAGGCTGTGACCCTTTCAATCAGATGAAGGCCTGGTGACCAACATTCCATTATGCTTCTGTCACCTCAAGGCCAGACTATGTACATTATGTAGGTCTGCTTTTGGAAATGGTTCAATCAGTTCAGCCGGTAAAGGATGCAGTGGCCTGCCTCTTAATGAAGCACTAGTGAAGCATATTGCCCTGGTGTTCTAATGTCTGTGTTCACTCATTGTCTCAGGCACAGTTCAATGAGCTGCTTTTAACCACTGGCTTAGGCCCAGCGTACCTCAGAGAGACCACTTCATCCCATCTGCCTCAGTACAGTCTTCAAGATCCACTGAGGGTGCCCTCTTAATAACACCATCTACACCTCAGGCTCAGGCAGCAAAGATAGTTGGAGAGGCATTCTTGGGTGCTGCCTCCCTGCAGCCACTGTTACTGCAGTCACCAAGGTCAAAGAGAGAACACCAGTCAGAATTGCACAATGTACCTGTTTGCACTGGCCTTTGAGGCTCAGGTGTAAGTGTGTGACAGATAGGGACATTTCAGGGAAGTTTAACCTTTGTTGAAATGTTACTCTGTTCTGCTGGGAAATTAGTTTTACTTTTGTTACTCATCCTAAGCTTACAAGCTGGTAGGCTACAAAATATGAATGAATGAATGAATGAATGAATGAATGAATGTTCTGCAATCTGTGCCAAAACTGAGCACAAGGTGAACATCACTTTACTTCCGTCCCCCTCCCTATTTCCTTCCCCTGTTACAAAAATTGTGTTCTTTCCCTGGTAGACTTTCCAATTTGTTTACCAAGAATGAGAGGAGGCAGAGATCTGGTCCAGCATGATTTTATTCTGCAGAATAAGGCAACCTTTGGGGCTAATGCACCAACAAAGATCACAATCAAGTAATGTGATCCAGAGGCTTATATACCCAAGTCTCCCGGGTCTGTCTTATGCCTGCTCTCTACCACTTTCTTTGTCTAGCTGAAAGAGAGACAGGAAACAGACAACACCTTTTACATACTTAGGCATGCATAGAGAGAGGCAGCAGAGAGATAGTTGTGTACTACGTAAACACATTATTGGCATTCCTGAGTCTCTGGTAAGGCACTGTGTCTTTGTTTAGCATGGCAATCTCACACAGAGATATAGCCTAGCTTATAAAATCATGGGATAACAGACATATTACAACTGAAATTTCTATAACACCCCTGCCTCCCTTTACTCACCAAACTGGTTCACCATGAGCAGCATGTTCTGAGCATGAATTAAAAGTAGGGTGGTCATGTGTCCTCTTTTACAGTGGACCGTCCTCTACTTGAAGGTGTTTTCAATGTGGAGAGCTGTCCAGCTCAAGTCTGCTTTAAAGATAGCACCTTAAGTAGGAAGCGTAGAGTCCTTGAAGTTGCCCATCAACAGTGAACGCCCCGATAGCAGGCTGAGCAAGCACACAGATCATGCGGTCAAGTCTTCCCCACTATGGTGCCATGTACTGCATTGTATTGCTATTTAAGTTATATTAATAATGTCTAAATATTAATAATGTCTAAATAAATATCCAAAATAGGATAATTTTGCAGCAAGATTGTTAACAGGGGCTGGCCAGCGAGCTCATATTACGCCAGTACTTTTTCAGCTGCACTGGCTGCCAGTCCATTTCCAGGCCCAATTCAAAGTGCTGGTATTAACATTTAAAGCCCTAAACGGCTTGGGGCCAGACTATCTGAAGGATCACTTCCTCCCATATGTGCCTGCCTGGACCTTAAGATCATCGTCAGCGGCCCTTCTCCATGAGCCCCTGCCAAAGGAAGTGAGGGGGGTGGCTACTAGGAGGAGGGCTTTCTCTGCTGTGGCACCCCGGCTGTGGAATGAGCTCCCTAGTGAGGTTCGCCTGGCACCTACATTGTATTCCTTTCGGCACCAGGTGAAGACCTTGTTATTTTCCCAGGCATTTTAGCTTTCTAGACTTTTAGCTTTGCTGTTTTAAATCTGTATTTTAAATCCCTGCACTGCTGCTAGGTTTTATTCTAGTTGTATTGGAATACTGTGGTTTTAATGTTCTATATATTTTAAATTGTTTTATTGTGTGCCGTTTGGTTTTAATTTTTGTGAACTGCCCAGAGAGCTTCGGCTATTGGGTGGTATAGAAATAAATAAATAAATAAATAAATAAATAAATAACAGTTATATCTATACATATAAATGAAACTATGCACATTTTATGCAAATGTTTGTCCTTTTTTGTCCTTTTTTGGGTGATGCATTTCCTCTTTTATGGCAATGTGTAAGTGGCCACACTAATTAAAAGTAAGTGGGCTTTTCATGAATTGACCCTAGGGATGCTGGAGAAATCTGAGATGGACTAAAATGGGTTCAGATTTCTAAGAATCTGACCTGCAGAGTCCTCTGTGGACCAGCCTCTTCAGTCCACATGTTGTCTGTGGACTTTCGGATCTTTTTTTAAAAAACTTTCCCAAAATTTACGCAAATTTATTCATAGGAAACTACACACGTTTATTCATAGGAAAATACACACGGTAAATATATGTGGGGAAAAGTTGGATGGAATGGGGGACAATGCACCAAATGTTATGTACTGACATAAATTGTATAAATTGCTGTGAATTATTTGCATATTTTTCCACATAACGAAAAAAATTCAAATCTGCCTGTGAACGGACACCAGAACAAATGACACTGCACAATCCATAATTGGCCCTGACAAACATTCCGCTTAATGTTCAAAGGTGGTAGCTAAATTTTAGATAGTCACCATGGAAAACAACAAAGGGCAAATGATCATCTAAGAGGGATAGGAAAGAAGGCACAAAATATCATAGAATCATAGAACAGTAGAGTTGGAATGGGCCTACAAGGCCATCAGGTCCAACCCCCTGCTCAGTGCAGGAATCCAAGTCAAAGCATCCCTGACAGATGGCTGTCCAGCCTCGTCTTGAAGGCCTCTAGTGTGGGAGAGCCCACCACCTCCCTAGGTCATTGGTTCCATTGTCATATTGCTCTAACAGTCAGGACGTTTTTCCTGATGTTCAGCCGGAATCTGGCTTCCTGTAACTTGAGCCCTTTATTCCGTGTCCTGCGCTCCGATGATCGAGAAGAGATCTTGGCCTTCCTCTCTGTGACAACCTTTCAAGGACTTGAAGAGCGCTATCATATCTCCCCTCAGTCTTCTCTTCTCAAGGCGAAACATGCCCAGTTCTTTCAGTCTCTCTTCATAGGGCTTTGTTTCCAGTCCCCTGATCATCTTTGTTGCCCTCCTCTGAATCCTCTCCAGTTTGTCTGCATCCTTCTTAAAATGTGGTGCCCAGAACTGGACACAGTACTCCAGATCAGGCCTAACCAGTGCTGAGTAGAGGGGAACTAGTACTTCCTGGGATTTGGAAGCTATGTTTCTATTAATGCAGCCCAAAATAGCATTTGTCTTTTTTGCAGCCACATCCCATTGTTGGCTCATATTCAGCTTGTGATCCACAACAATTCCAAGATCCTTCTCGCTTGTAGTGTTGTTGAGCCACATATCCCTCATCTTGCAACTGTGCATTTGGTTTCTTTTTCCTAGGTGCAGAACTTGGCATTTATCTCTATTAAATGTCATTCTGTTGTTTTCTGCCCAATGCTCCGGTCTATCCAGATCACTTTAAATTTTGTTTCTGTCTTCCAAAGTATTAGCTATCCTGCCCAATTTTGTGTCATCTGCAAATTTGATCAGCATTCCCTGCACGTCCTCCTCCAAGTCATTAATAAAGATGTTGAAGAGCACTGGGCCCAGGACTGAGCCCTGTGGTACCCCACTCATTACCTCTCCCCAGTTTGAGAAGATCCCATTGATAAGCACTCTTTGAGTCTGATTCTGTAGCCAACTGTGGATCCACCGGATCGTTGTTTCATCTAGCCCACTTTGAGCGAGTTTGCTCATCAGGAGATCATGGGGCACTTTGTCGAAAGCTTTGCTGAAGTTGAGGTATATTATGTCTACAGCATTCCCGCCGTCCACAAGGGAGGTTACTTGATCAAAAAACTGAGATCAGATTCGTCTGGCAGGATTTGTTCTTGACAAATCCATGTTAGCTTCAAGTAATCACTGCATTGTTTTCAAGGTGCTTCCAGATGGATTGCTTTATCATCTGCTCCAGAATTTTCCCAGGGATTGATGTCAGACTGACTGGTCTGTAGTTCCCAGGTTCCTCCTTTTCACCCTTTTTGAAGATAGGGACAACATTAGCCCTCCTCCAGTCATCTGGCACTTCACCCGTCCTCCATGATTTCTCAAAGAGAATAGACAGTGGTTCTGAGAATCTACTGCCAGTTGCTTTATTACTCTAGGATGCAGTTCATCTGGCCCTGGAGATTTGAACTCATTCAAAGTCATTAGGTGTTCCTTGACCATATGCCTATTGTTCTCAAGCTGCAATCCTGCCCCTTCAGCCTGTACTTCACCTTTGCCAGGGGGGTCATAGACCCTCTTTTGGGAGGAGACTGAGCCAAAGCAGGAATTGAGCACTTCTGCCTTTTCTTTGTCATCTGTAATCATTTTGCCATCCTTATTTAATAGCTGAACCATCATTTCTTTCCTCTGTCTCTTACTATGCACATAGCTGAAGAAAGCCTTTTTGTTGCTTTTAGCATCCTTCACTATCCTCAGCTCGTTCTCAGCTTTAGCCTTCCTGACGCCATCCCTGCAATTCTGTGCTACCTGCCTGTACTCTTCCTTTGTTGCTTGTCCTTCTTTCCACTTCCAATATGTGTCCTTTTTTGTTGTCAGGTCATCTCTAAGCTTTTTGTGAAGCCACTTAGGCTTCTTCTGTTGTCTTCCACCATTTCTTCTTGTTGGAATTATTTGTAATTGTGCCTTGAGAATTTCCTTTTTTAAAGCTCCCACCCATCTTGGACTCCTTTTCTAGTTAGAGACACTTGCCATGCGGTCTTACTTATCATTGTTCTGAGTTTATTAAAATCAGCTTTCCTAAAATCTAGGGTACATGTTTGACTACACTCAGCTTTTGCTTCCCTTAGAACCAAGAACTCAAGTATAACATGGTTGAGTTCCTGTAACTGCTACTTTATCCACTAAGTCATCTCTGTTGGTTAAGATCAAGTCAAGGACAGCCAATTCTCTAGTTTCTTCCTCTACTTTCTGTAGGAGGAAGTTATCCGCCACACAAGTCAGGAATTTCCTGGAGGGGCCATGTTTTGCAGAATTTGTCTCCCAACAAATATCGGGGAAATTGAAGTCCCCCATTACTACTACATCATACTTCCTTGAAACATTGGCTATTTGCTTTTCAAAAGTTTCATCCTCATCTTCTCCTTGATTGGGTGGCTGGTAGTAGACTCCGACCACCAGGTTCCTTTTATTCTTTGCTCCATTAATTTGATCCAGATGCTCTCGATGGGGCTACTAAGCTCATCCTCCTGTATTACTGTGCAGAGATACGTATTTTTCACATATAGTGCAACCCCACCTCCCTTTCTGTTCCTCCTGTTCTTTTTGAACAAGTTATTAGGGATGGAGGAGAATTCCGCCACGGAGTCCAGTGAGGCTGGATTCTGTAGAATCCGGCCCCCCGGAATCCGTGGCGGAATGGCCTCCTGCCCCCCCACGCCCCCCCCCCACAGAATCCCCCGGGACAGCACTTACCTGGGGCAGATGCAGCGGATTCAGTGGCGGCGGCTCCGGCGGCGGCTCCGGCGGCGGCTCCGGCGGCAGCTTCGGTGGTGGCAGCGGCGGCTGGTCTCCTGGCCAGCCGCGGCCAGGCTGCTGCGGCCACCATTGCTGTCCTTCGAGCCATGATAGGACAGCGGATGCTGTCCTATCACGGCTTACCCCCCCAAAAAAAACCAGCATACGCAAATGGTGGCGGCTATGGCAGCCGCCATTTGCGTTCTCTATTTTTCGCCGTTCTAGCCTACGTAAATATTTATGTAGGCAATTACGGCGGGGGGGGGGAAGGGAACCACAAATAGCGCCCACTACGCTATTTGAGGTTCCCTTTTTTTCCCGCCGTAATTGCCTATGTAAATATTTACGTAGGCTAGAACGGCGAAAAATAGGGAATGCAAGTGGTGGCCGCCATAGCTGCCGCCATTTGCGTACGCCGTTTTGGGGGGGGCATGCCGTGATAGGCTACGTAAATTCAAATGTAGCCTATCACGGCAGCCTGGAAGGATGCAAATGGTGGTATCCCTATTTCATTCACATGATAGGCTATGCAAATATTTGCGTAGCCTATCACATGAAAAAACAGGGCCGCAAATGGCATCCAGGATGCCATTTGCGGCCGTAAAGGTCTTAGTTTAAGCTAAATGCAGCCATTTACAGCTGCATTTACCTTAAACTAAAGCCTTTATGGCCACAAATGGTGTCCTGGATGCCATTTGCATCCGTGCTTTTCATTCACGCGATAGACTATGCAAATATTTGCGTAGCCTATCACGTGAAAAAACAGGGCCGCAAATGGCATCCAGGACGCCATTTGCAGCCGTAAAGGTCTTAGTTTAAGCTAAATGCAGCCATTTACAGCTGCATTTACCTTAAGCTAAGGCCTTTACAGCTGCAAATGGAGTTGTGGACGCCATTTGCGTCCGCAGTCAGTCCTCTTCAGCCAACAATACGGCATGGCGGCCATATCGCTGGAAATCCAAAGCTGGAGGATCCGGCCGAAGAGGATTCCACGGGAAGGTGGAGGTAAGTGTTCCATTCTGCCACGAACTCTGGGGGGGCGGTTTCTTTAGAATACGGCCTCATTGCAGTCCATGGTGGAATTCTACACCATCCCTAGTGTCATCCCACCAAGTCTTAGTTACTAAGACTCAAGTCATATTACAGTTATAATTACTTAAGTCATAATTTCCCTCTTGTATTAAGAGTTCAAGTTCGTTCTGTTTGTTTCCCATACTCTGGGGATTAGTATATAGACATCAAAGACCATGTGCTTCATAGTCTGGCTTTCTTCCTGCATGTTTCTGAAGACTATTATTGGGCACTATTCGAGCTGTTCTCTCCGTTGCGGTGCATATACCTTCGTCCATTGTTACCCCAAACTTTACATCTCCCTTCCCCGTAGGATTCAGTTTAAAGCTCTCCTGATGAAGTTCTTCATGCTGTGGTCAAATACATTCTTCCCAGCCTTTGTGAGGTGCAACCCATCCCTTGCCAACAGCCCATCTTCCAGGAAGTATAGCCCATGGTCCCAGAATCCAAATCTCTCGTGCCAGCACCACCTTCGTAGCCAGTCATTCACCCAGAGTATTTTCCTTTCGCTTTCTGTCCCTCTTCTAACTACTGGAAGAATGGATGAGAAAACTATCTGGGCCCCAAAGTTCTTGAGTTTCCTTCCCAAAGATTCAAAGTCTGACGTGATTTCTTGGTAGCTCCGCTTGGCGGTATCGTTTGTTCCCACATGGATGAGAAGAAAGGGATACCTGTCATTGGGCTTTATGAGTGCAGGCAACCTTTCAGTCACGTCTCTAATCCGTCCTCCTGGGAGACAACATGCCTGGCTAGTCCACGGGTCTTTGCAACATTCTTGGGTTTCGATCCCACACAGCAAGAAGTCTCCCACTACTACTACTCTTCTCTTCTTCTTCTTGTAGGCCTGGGTTTCATCACCTCTGCTTGACTGACCTTCAGCCTCTTGCTCACTCTCATGCAGGTTCCCCTGTAATTCTTCCTCTGCAGGCTGTCCCCCAGTCTCATCCTCAAGTATCTGGAATCAGTTCCACAGCTCCACTGCTTCCACTGGTGGTGCAGAGTGGCATCTAGTTCTTCTTCTCCTAACTGTCACCCTTTTCCAAGGAGTATCCTCTACTGCATTTTTCTTCACCTCAGCATTTCCCACGTCTGCCTCAGCTTGCTGTTGCTCTTCAAGCTTCTGGTCTTCACTTTGCTGCTGTAGTTCCACCATTCTGTCCAAGAACTCTTCGTCTTCTGTTAATCCCCGGGGGGTTGACAGTCGCCGCTCCAGTCCTCTTACTTTTTCTTCCAGCAGCATGATCAACTTGCACTTGCTGCAGGTATAGGCCATGTTGTTCTCAGGCAAGAAAGCAAACATGGCACACACCTTGCAGGTCACCACCACTGGAGAGTCTTGTCCTTCCATAGCCTCTTTTTCTGTCTAGCTTTCTGATTGTTCTAGACTAGCCTGTGCCTGGTCCTCTACTCACTAGAGGTTAAAAGCAGATTCACACTGGTGTGGAAGTGTGTGTTACAAGAAAAATAAATTTTTAAAAATGTTAGGGGCCTCCCCCTTGACCTCCCCTGCCGAACTCCTCTGGCCAATTCCTGTTTGTTCCCCCTGTTCACTCACCAAGATCACTCTCTCTCTCTGGGAGCTTGCTTGCTTCTATAGTCCCTAGACCAGCTAGAGCAGCTTGCTCTGCTCTGCTCTGCTCTGCTCTGCTTTGCTCAGCTGGGAGGTGGGAAACAGACTGAAGCTTCCCGCCCACTCAGCTGCTGGGAGTACTCAGACCACACACACCCAATTCAGTTGGAGCTCTCAGGAGCACCGGGTGAGCTCACAGCCACTCAGAAGGATAAAGGACAGCCCCCCCCCCCGGGCTTCCTGCAGCCCACTTACCTCTTTGCCTCTGTCTCCTTTGTCTCCTTTGTCTCTTCTACCACTGCAACTCCCCTGGCCAACTCCTGTTTGCTCCCCCTCTAGGGATGTACGAAAGTCACTTACCTTATGACAAAATTGATTCGCGGTGGGGGGAGGCACTCCGTCCCTCCCCCCAAAATTCTGGCGGGGGGAGACGCCCCGTCCCTCCGCCCCAAAATTCTGGCCAGGGGGAGGTGCCCCATCCCTCCTGCCGCGAATCCTGGCCGGCCGGGTCTGCAAATGGCGGCGGCCATAGCCGCCACCGTTTGTGTCCCTGCAGTCAGCCGTGATAGGCTACATAAATGTTTACATAGCCTATCACGGCTGAGTAAAAAAAAAAAACCCGCGCGTACGCAAATGGCGGCGCCCATGGGCGCCTCCATTTGCGTTCCTTATTTTGGCACGTCTAGTCTACGTAAACATTTACGTTACATAGACTATGGCGAAAATAAGGGGAACGCAAATAGCGTAGCATCTACACTATTTGCGTTCCCCTTATTTTCACCGTAGTCTACGTAAATGTTTACGTAGACTAGATGTGCCAAAATAAGGAACGCAAATGGAGGCGCCCATGGGCGCTGCCATTTGCGTATGCGCGGGTTTTGTTTTTTTTTTACTCAGCCGTGATAGGCTACGTAAACATTTACATAGCCTATCACGGTATTTTTTAAAAACCTAGCCATGATAGGCTACATAAATCTTTACGTAGCCTATCACGTTTTTTGGGGTTTTTTGTTTTTTTTATTGGAAATGGCGGTGCCAGAGCCGCCGCCTCCAGGGAGATTTGCCCAAGGCAAGTCCCGTCCCGGCGGGGGCAGTGGGGTGGCAGACCGTTTCGCCACCGATTTCGGGGAGCCGAATGCGCTGGCATTCGGCCTCCCCGAGATTCGTGGCGAAATTCTCTGACATCCCTAGTTCACTCACTCTGGTCACTCGCTCTCTGGGAGCTTGCTTGCTTCTTTAGTCCCTGGACCAGCTGAAGCAGCTTCCTCTGCTCTGCTCTGCTCAGCTGGAGGCAGGAAACAGACTGAAGCTTCTTGCCCACACAGCTGCTGGGAGTACTCAGGCCACACCCCTCCAATTCAGTTGGACCTCTCAGGAGCACCTGGTGAGCTCACAGCCACTCAGAAGGATAAAGGACAGCCCCCTGTGCTTCCTGCAGCCCACTTACCTCTTTCCTTCCGTCTCCTTTGTCTCCTTTGTCTCTTCTACCACCTGGTGAGCATACAGCCACTCAGATGGAAAAAGGACAGCCCTTGGGCTTCCTGAAGCCCACTTACCTCTTTGCCTCTGTCTCCTTTGTCTCCTTTGTCTCTTCTACCACTGCAACTGCCCTGGCCAACTCCTGTTTGCTCCCCCTGTTTGTTCGCTCTGATTGCTCGCTCTCTGGGAGCCTGCTTGCTTGCGTAGTCCCTGGACCAGCTGGAGCAGCTTCCTCTGCTCTGCTCAGCTGGGAGGCAGGAAACAGGCACTTCATTCTCAAAGAAGAACATGTCTTCAAGTAGGTGGCTCTTGCTAGAACCCAATTTGCTCTTAAGTGGACCTAGAGACAATCTAGCAAAGGAGAAAAAAAATGGGGACAGGAGAGAAGTGCTGGTGATGAGACCCTGGTTGGCTTCATCCAGAGCTACAGCCTGCCTTGCTGTGGCTTTTGTCTCCCTTGAGTCACTCCGCATGTCACAGGTTTGAAAAGCTGTTGGGATTCCAGGGAGAAGAAAAAAGATCCAAGAAATCTTTGCTTTGCCACTCAGCAGGGGTGACCCGTGTGTCAAATTGTTTGTTAAATTGAATCTTATATCCTGGACTCCACTCGAAGCAAAACAAGGAGAGCCACAATTACAACTTCATTCCCTGATTACATGGCTCAGCAGGATAAGTGCTCCACAATTTGCCGCTCTACGGCCAGTTCATCTTTAAACTGAAACTGTGTCTTAATTGTATCCATTAATAGCCCATTTTCAATCAAAATTTGCTGCCTGTCGCTCAAGCAGCACTAGCCACAGGTTTCTGACATGCTCTGCTGCTTAAATCCTTCCAACGAGATCTTTGTGTTTGTATTTATTAATGTACTTGCTCAGCAAGATTTTCTCCCTCTCGCTCTCTCTCCCTCCCCACCTCCACTCCCCGGCAAAGGCCTCCATTTTAAGCTGTAGACCACACATATCATTTAACCATTGCCCCAAGGTAGAACAGCCAGCAGGGATTTATTGCTGCAGGTTATGCAAGCAAAATCCCTTTTATGGGTTCCGTACGTTTTTAGCTGTAGATAGATCTGTCTGTGGCAAAATAGGCCAAGGTTGATCCCGCCCCCCTGCCTCTCTCTAATTCCCTACCGGTAAATGATGACACCAGCCATAAATTTTAGAGGTAGCCTTTGGGGGATTTTGTGGCATACCACCACTGTTTCAGCTTAAAAGAGAAGCTGTTACTGTGAGTATATAACAGAAGTAGCAGTCAGATTTTTAAGGCTTTCAAGATGGGGAGTCCAAGGTATGCAGAGTTTCAGGAGCAGCTGTCACAAACTGTGACTTTGGTCAGGCAGATATGACCACAAATGGTTGCAATAGTGGTTTTTGTTCCACCCATTGACCAAGTTAGCACATAATACTAACCCATGGTTTATTTAACCCATGGTTAACCCATGGTTTATTGCTCTATCCAGCATTTGTCTGGCAGATGATCAAACAAACTGTGGTGTGTGTTTTTCAATCTCTAGGTTGTTTGTTTCCCTCCTCCTTTGCCCACTCCCTCTGTATCTCAGATGCCTTTGTGATGATTGTGACTGGCTATTTATCACTCTCACCTGCTGCTTCTGTAGCCTGGTGAGAAACATCCCATGAACAACCCACATTTCTCGGTTCACACATAATGACAAGCCACTATTAAACAATGCAGATTTCACAACCTGAAAACAAGCCATGGGCTCTCTTTCTGGATTATTCATGACTAACAAAGTATGGGTTGTTAGCAAGGTTGGGTTCGCACATCACAACAAGCCAGAATTCAACAGCCTGTGGGTTAAATAACTTGTCGCTTAGCATTATGTGCAAACCAGATCTATTTTTTCTGCAGTTTTGTTTCCTGTAAGATGTTTACCCCTCCTATTTCAAATGATTCCAGCAAGGTTCCAGCAAATCAAAAACCCACGAATAACCCATGGTGGCTGGGTTTGGATGACACACCACAACCCCATCAAGGGTTGCATATTCATAGCTGTGGCTGCACACACCTGGGATGCACCACAGCTCAGCATTGGTTAAAAACCACAGTAAGCGCGGCATGTCCTGCAAACCAGGTCACTGAGTCAGACCATTGGTCCATTTAGTCCAATATTGTTGGCACTGACTGGTGCTGGCTCGCCAAGGTTTCAGGCAGGGGTCTTTCCTAGCCCTACCTGGAGATGCCAGGGATCGAACCTTCTGCATGCAAAGCAAGGGCTCTGGTTAGTGCCCCACTTTTGTCAACCCCCTTGCATTACAGCTGAAAGTCCTGACTTCGCTCCCATCTGGGTGTGTTTCCTTTCAACTTCAATGTGGTGGTGTACGGAGGCCAACTGCCAAAACAGTTATCCTTGTTCCGGTATTTCTGGCCCTGACTGTATGTATGCTTCAGGAGAGATTAGCTAAGTGTTCCTAAATGTGAATTCGCTGTGAATTCTAAACCATTACCTAAACGTTCTAAAGCAAATACATAGGCACTATATAAGGGTACCCATTCTTAAGCACAGGAGTTCACATATTCCCACATCCCCCCAAAATATGTGCATGTCAAAGAGGCAAAATATAGAGGTTCACACAGACAAACCAGGGTCCACCAGGGTTAACTGTACCCTGAACTCACCATTGCCATTGTCATGAATGAAGGAAACCCTTCCTCACTTGGCTGCTACGTCCTTACAGGGCTGGCATCAAAAGTAGGCATGGTTGGGCACTTGCCAAGGGCCCACACTCCAGCAGGGGCCCACCGACAAGAGCCCCCCGGACTCGCTCCTCCTCTTCACCATTGCAAGCTGCAAGCAAGCAGGTGGTGGCAATGATGGGAAAGAGGAGGAGGAGCAATTGCAGCTGGTGATAATGGTGGTGAGGAGGTAGACTCGCTGTTGGAGTCGGTGGCCTATGGAGCGCCCCTTGCCCAGGCGCCCTCAGAAACCTGGAGCCAGCACTGCCTACGGAGGGCCCCTTGCCCAGGCGCCCTCAGAAACCTGGAGCCAGCACTGCCTACGGAGGGCCCCTTGCCCAGGCGCCCTCAGAAACCTGGAGCCAGCACTGCCTACGGAGGGCCCCTTGCCCAGGCGCCCTCAGAAACCTGGAGCCAGCACTGCCTACGGAGGGCCCCTTGCCCAGGCGCCCTCAGAAACCTGGAGCCAGCACTGCCTACGGAGGGCCCCTTGCCCAGGCGCCCTCAGAAACCTGGAGCCAGCACTGCCTACGGAGGGCCCCTTGCCCAGGCGCCCTCAGAAACCTGGAGCCAGCACTGCCTACGGAGGGCCCCTTGCCCAGGCGCCCTCAGAAACCTGGAGCCAGCAAACACTGCCTTTTCTTATGCTGAGGATACGTACTGGAGATATGTCGATAGCTTCCGGTGTTATGCCTCTAGCTTACATTCTCTGATACTAAACCTAAAAACGGCTGCATACTCTATTCCTGTTCCAAGATTAATAACAATCTGAAACAGTTGGGGGTGAACATGTCAGGAGAGAAAAGGGGGGAAATAGGTCAGGTGACATCTCTAGAGCCAATATCTCTAACTTCCTTTCAGTAGAAACATAGGTTACGATTGAGCCACAGGTGACATGCACGCTCCAGCTCTCGAAAGGGCTGCAAGGAAGCCTAGTTTTAAAAATTACAAAGGGATACTTTAACCTTGCCTTCCGGCCCCCGGTCCCCAAGTGCATACAAAAGCTTTCCTAATCCAGCGAGAGGAACAAAAGACTCTGTTTGTAGCTGCTTTCCACACCATTAAATTATGCTGTGGATCAATAGCAGACAAATGACTTCGGTGGCCAGTGGTTACTTGATGAGATTCTTCTTTTATTACCGTTCCAGTTCATGTGCCTCAGTGCAAGGAGAAGTGAGAATGATTTAATCTTCCTCTTGGACAATCGTTACTTAAATATGTAAACCCTGTTTGCAAAATGTACTTTAGAGGGTACAGCAAGTTGAACAGAGGAGAACTTCTGCTTTCCTTTCTAGTGACACAGAGCGATTTATGGCCCCCCTTCTCAACCCATAAAAGTGAGCACTGCTCAAAGGTTTCAAAATTACAATAGCAGTTAAGAACCTAAGGCAGTAGCTAAAGATGGGGTTTACTGTAACAGATGGACTGACAGCCATTCTTTAAAAAACTATACATCATTGTAAATGATGCAGGAAAACAGCAAACGCTGCATCAAGTGATGGCAAGAGCAGCCCAAAGACTGTGTACCGACCTCCTGCATGCTGACATCGTATCTTTACCGGCTTCAAAGAAATGGTGCCTAAAGAACACCGACATGATGGGAGCCAACTCAGGCACGCTATTCCCTGTATTTCTGATGAGTTGCTTGCAATATGTTAATGGTATCTGTGAAATATTGATTGGGACAAAGTAGAATTGGGCCCTGAGGAAATAATAGTAAAGATGATGATGATATTTATTTATTTCTTAAAAGGCAATCCTGCCTGTTCCCACTTGGTGAGTTTGTGGGGGGAGGGGTGGAGAGCAGACAGGATAGAGGGAGGGAGGGCAGCGAAGCACCCAGGGTGCTGAGAGGGGACAGGTGGAGAAAGTGGGGTGGAAGCAACAGAGAAACCAGTGTACCACACCGGTGGCAGGTGGCAGGAGAGCTGGAGGGGCAGAAGGCAGCTTGTCCAAGGGGATATCTACATGGGGCTTTGGTTCTACTGCACCCCTAAAACGATCATGGCAGATGACGCGTGCCCTTCTCTGTACCTAGCAGGGCTTTTCTTGCCCTAATATTGTTTTCAAACTCATTTTGTGACCGATTTTCCCGTCACAGCGTCTTCAGTGCAGTTTGGGAGTCCATGTGACCTCAGCTGGCTTCAGTGTGGGCTGGTGCAAGGGGCGCTGATTGGCAAAGGGGGAAGTTGTGTGGGGCAGGGGTGTGGGGAGAGCTGAGGGCTCTCTCTTGCGAACAAGCGCTCCTCCGTCTCTGCCTGTTGATTTAAATAGTCATTGAGCGCAGGAGTGGGGAGGGAAGCCAGCCCTGTTGCTTTGAAACTGCGCTGTTGAGAATGTGTGCTGGATAAACATGCTTACTCTGAAGTAACTCTCTCCAATTGCACTTCACTGAGCATGGGGGTGCAGTGGGGAGTGGCGGAGAGCAAGCCTCCAGCCTGCCACTGTTAGGCTATGCTGTTATGGAAGTGCGAAGGTATGCCCTTATGGAGGTGCATAGGTACGCAGAGCCTTACTGCTTTTAAAAACTGATGGCCCCCAAACGACCCCTAATAATCCCACAGACAAGGGATGGACAGGGAGCAGAGCTGTCTGCTAAGCATGCCTACTTGGAAGTAACTTGTCCTCTATTGCACTTCACTGAGCAGGGGGTGGGGGAGGTGTGGGGAGCAAGCTTCCACTCATTCCCTGTCCTGCACCTATGCAGTTGATGACATTCAGCTCTATTCACAGGACTCCACCCACCCAACCCCACACTAATGCGGTTTCAGGTGCCGTTTGCCCCATGCAAGCGGGTTTTCTTAAACGTATACACCGCATTACTGGCCACCATTTGCCCCAGGAGGAGCTAACCCAATTTCATGAAAATCCATATGAAAATGGAATCACCTCAAAAACCATCCCCATGTAGATTTGGTCCCGTCTCTCCTGAAACATGGCAGAGCTGCTGATCCCAGTAAACCTCATCACATCTCTGTGAAACGAGTCAATGTTATTATCTCTATATTTCATCCAGATTGGGGGAGGCAGGGACGGGTGGTGCAGCTTTGGAGAACAGCGCCTTTTTTAATACCACCCATTTAGTTTGTGACTGGGGCAAAACTAGCAAATTCTTTATTCCTTCTTCCCCAAGTGATAGAACTTCGGGGGCAACTTTTCTCTGGGCAGTTTTTGTTTGCAGCAGAGACAACCCTGTGGTTTTATAGAAACATGCCAGAAAATCTTACCACTTGATTGGATTTTGTGAGAAATGTAGCAGTCCTAGGAATGCCCCCCCCCAAAATCCTTTCTGCTTGATGGCAACCCCCCTCCCTACCTTTCTGAATGGCAAAACCTCCTGTTGGTTGTCAATCCCAGGTTGGCTGTAGCCTAGGGGTGGGCAATTTGTGACCCTCCCGGTGTTTGGCCTACAACTCCGATCAGCCCTCACCATTAGGTGTGCAGCTCAGGGCTGATGGGAGTTGTAGGCCAAAAAATGTGGTGAGCCACAAGTCGCCCACCGCTGTTATAATAAGCATGGTCATACCATTCCATGGAAATATTACTGGGCATGCTGTGGGAAGCTCAAGACCCAGAAACATCAACTAGCAATATTAACAAAATTGCTACGTGAAACTGCAGTTCAAAGCTAAAGGAGACTGTCTCACCTCGACTTAAGGAGAAGGGTATGGGATTGGGTTTCAGGCCAGAACACATCTTTGAATCCTGCTGTAGCCCAGTGGAGGAAGAGGACAGCACGTGGTTAAATTATAGAATTCGCTGCACAGGATGTAGTGGATGGGCACCAATTGGATGGCTTTAAAAGGGGGTTGGACAAATTCCTGGAGGAAAAGGCTATCCATGGCTACTAGTCTTGATGGCTATGTGCTACCTCCAGTGTCAGGGGTAGTAAGCCTATGTGCAACAGTTGCTGGGGAACATGGGTGGGAGGGTGCCGTTTAGGGATGGTGTGGGTGCCCATTTCAGTCTGCAAATCTTTCAGACCACTGGCGCCTATGGCCCCGGGCTGCACCCACCAAGCTGTCCCCTGCTCGCTGGCCCTCTGGGGTGCAGTTGAGCTCCCCGCCCTCCGCGCTCGGTGAGCTGCCTGCAACTTACCCGGGCCTGTTTGTCTTTGCCCAATCACCACGTTTTTAAAAAACATGGTGATCAGCAGCACTTGCCCATAGACTTATACGCAAAATAGCGCTGTGAAACTAGAGTATGTGGGTGATTCACAGCGCTTTTTGCATATGTCTATGTGGGTACATAGACTTATATGCAAAAAGCACTGTGGACCACCCACATACCCTAGTGGGGGGAGAGCTTGGAGGGTGCCAGGAGAACCCGAGCTGGGATGTGGTCTCACATCCCTAGTGCTGTTGCACTCATGTCTTTCTTGTGGGTCCCTAGTCGACAGCCACTGTGTGAACAGAATGCTGGACTAGATGGACCCTTGGTCTGATCCAGCAGGGCTCTTCTTATGACATGCATTCAGAAAGTCCCAGATTCAGTCCCTGGCATCTCCAGGTAAGGCTGGGAAAATACTCTGCCTAATACCTCAGAAAGTGGCTGCCAGTCACCATAGACCAGGAATGGGGAACCTCCAGCCCATGGGCTGGCCCATCCGGGCTGCAGGGCCTTAAGCAAAGCCCCGCCCTCTCTCCAAAGCCCCTCCCCCTCAGAAGGGAGAGGGGGCAGGAGACCAACTGAGCCGTGGCCTTCAGGAGAGTTGCTGAAGCCTGTGCCTCCATCTGCTTCCCTCCTTCTTCCCCTTCCACAGTCGGGGAAGGAAAGGGGGTGGGGAGGGCAAAGCCCCTTCGCTCCTTCCTCTGCTCATGCCCGGAGGAGCCACTCCTCCAGAGGCCACCCGAGTCCCTTTGCCTGCTGCTTGTGGTGCTGACTTTGGATATGGCCATAGTTTGTCTTGCCATAATAAAGGGCAAGTTTGGGCTATGGGTATTTTGAGATTATCGTCCACCATACAATCTTCTGCACAACAACATACCCAATCTCTCTCTTTCTCTCTCTCTCTCTCTCTCTCTCTCTCTCTCTCCCTCTCTCCCCCTGCCCCCTCCCTCTGTCTCTACCTCCTTGGTAGCTCTATAATTTGTGTGCACTGACATCTGCTTCAGAGGTTCATTCTCTTTCTCACTCTCTCTCCTCTAAGTAATTTTTTTGTACAAGTGCCAACCTGTATTTTGTTGACCCAATCACTTTGTCACCAGAAATACATGCACTCCTTTGATGAAATGCATTTAATTGACAGAATGGTTTGAAACACATGAATTTCAGTAGAGTAAATGATATTAGGGGGATTAGACTGAGAATTTCATCAGAATTTGCTGCTATAGGAAATGAGCTTCATTGATCATTTTTGTCAAAGCCAGGGGGAAGCCATTTTATCAAGCAGGCACATTTATTTAATAAACAGGACTCCAGAGTGCTACAGCCCTTCCAAGCCAGTCTGTTCCAGCCCACAAAGAAACCTGTTAAAAGGTATATTAGTATGTCAGACCAATACATATTTGCTGTCTTGCAAGTATGTATTAGTCTACATACTTGCAAGTCATTAATAGTGACTTGCTGTCCGTAGTGACAGCAAGTCACTACAGAGTTGGGGATATCGGCCTTGAATGTTGGAATGATCAAGGTGGCCAGTAGTATGCTGGCACCGGTATCTTAAGGCCTCCAAAACACAAATAGCCAATTTGGAGTTTGCGTATCTATCCCATAGACCAGCCTTCCCCAGCCTGGTTTCCTCCAGATGCATTGGATTACAACTCCTATCAGCCCCACCCAGCATGACCAATGGTCAGGGATGCTGGAAGTTATAGTGCAAAACATCTGGAGGCCACCAGGCTGAAGAAAGCCACCATGTAAAGATGCTCATGCTGCCACATAGCCTGGAGTCGGTATTTGTTGCCAAATGAAGTACTTGATCAGATTTTATGGGAACTCTACCAGTCCCAAGAATGTATTCTGGGGCTCACGTGCATGTTGTAAACCAGCCTTCCTCACTGTGGCACCCTCCAGATGCTTTGCACTACAACTCCCATCATCCCCAGCCAGTCTGCTCAATTGGGATGATAGGAGTTGTAGTCCACACATCTGGAGGGGGGCTTGGTTGAGGAATGCTAATATTAACTATGACCTTGTGGCCAGAACAAATATTCAGATATAACGTGTGCATGTGTTCCACCTGTGGCTGTATTTCTTACATTTCAAAGGGAGTTTACACTACAGTAATATCTGAAAGCAGAAAATACAGTTCAGTCTAAAGTTTGGTTTTGCTCTGAAAAGATAGCCCTCCTGAGGAATGCGACGTCAGTAAATTCCTAGCCATGAGCTACATCAGGCAACAGAATATTTGCAATCCCCTTTTTCCATTGGACTCCGGCAAGAGCAAGGCACAGCCAGCTCGCGGTCATCAGCATACTGCCAACGACACGGAGCTTCAGCCCTTCTTTCAGGTTTCCATGGGCCTCTGGGCCAGGTCAGCTTCAGTGCTGCAAGGGGACAGAGGCCTTTTGGTGTGGCCCACCTGTGCACCCATGTCCCCTTTGTCCCATGTTTACCTGCTGCATCAGGGCACGCCAGGAAATTTAAAATGACAGCCAGCTTGCAATTACCTGTTGCAAATTATAGTGCAGCTGCTGCCCACCACCACTGCTGCTTCCTACCATTGGTGGTGAGCCCACAACTAGGTGTCTGGAGACCCACCATGAGGCAGCACTTTGCCAGAGGAGGGGGTCGCAAACCTGAAGCTGACCTTTGCCTGGAGCTGACCCTTCCAGTTGCCCCCCACCTCCCTGCTTTGCCATGGGCAACTGTCAGATGGGAAGCACACAGTACAGAGAAAAATGGAGAGTGGCGTTTGATTTGAATGACTGTCCTACATTTATGGTAGTGATGGAGAACCTGTGGCCCTCCAAATATTGTTGGACTCTAACTCCCATCAGCCCCAGCCAAAGGTTAAGGATGATGGGAGCTATGGTCCAACAACATCTGAAGGGTCACAGGTTCACCACCATCTATGTGCCCAAGGCCAGCTGATCCACTCTATGAAACACGGGCACTAGGTTTAGGTCAGTTTCGTTCCCAGGTGGAATCCAGCTGCAGGGTTCCTTTTAGTGTCATCTGCACAACCTCCTTTCAGATCACTGCAACAGAAGGAGCAGGTTAGGGCTGAGCTGCCCATATGAAGCGAAAGTATTGATGAAAACATATACTTCTAGAATGGCTAAAATATGCACTTGAACGACAAATAATATTTACACATTTAAATAGCGAATAAGAGGAACTATAAAAGTCTGTTATAAACAATCGATAAACCGGAGGCAATTACAAAGAACACATCAAATTAGAAAATGGAGTGCTCCCAGAGCAGATAAATCAATTGAACAGAGCAGAAAGCAGGGCATGATTTGAACAGCAGAGAATCTGATCACAAGAACAAAAATGATAGAGGTAGCCATTGCCAACCCTTCCGGCATTTTTGCCCCAAGTCAAATCCAAAACATGAGATGGGGCACTCTATGGCACATCTCCAATCCTGCTCTGTTCTCCCATTCCTTGGGGTGATTTTGCCTCTCGTCTACTGAGCTGGGCAGAATCAGCAGTACACCTGTGGTCAGTTGAGCTAGAGTATAGGACTAGCTCTGCCCGTCTGGCCCAGTTTGCACATAATGAGAAGCCACCATAGGTGAATTTCCCTATGGGACTTCTCATTGCAGCAGTGGCAGCCACCATTTTGAATAATTGAGCTGTGGCAGGGATGCACTGTAGCTTGTTGTTATGTGCAAACTTGGTGAGGGTGGGTTGTTGGAGTGGTTGACAAACCGCACAGAACCCATGGTCTGTTTTAGGGTTGCAGGTGGCATATTAACCACCCCAACAACCCACCCATGTCGGATTTGCACATAACAACAAGCTACAGGAGCCCCGCCACAGCTCAAGTATTCAGAAAGGATTGTTGGCCCTTCATACTGACTTATTTAGCCACTGTTGGTCCATTGGACTAGTGTGTGAGTGAGTGTGTGATCCAAACATACACACACACTTCTTTTTTAAAATTTTGTAGGTTTCCAGAGGATTTTGGTACAGCATAAATAAAGAGAGCTGGATGGTTGAAAGAAGATGCAAGGCATGCAACAGCTGCTGATTCATAACCATGGAACCAAAACTGAAAGGCTGGAAGTTGTACAGCTCATGGATGGATTCATGCTCTTGCAGGTTCTTTGTGTGATAGAATAGGACAATCACGATGAATTGTACCTTAAAGCATGGGTCGGGGGGGCATGTGTGACCCTCCAGATGTTCTTGGGCTTCCATCAGCTCTCACCAGCATAGCCAATGGTGAGAGATGATTGGAGTTGCAATCCAACAACATCTGGAGGGCCACACATTGCCCACTCCGGCCTTAAACCTCACACGAATTTGGGCTGTGACAAAAGAACATTAATGTTCTCTAATGGCTCAGAATGATCAGTTGATGTCCCTTGATGGGAACTGATTACTGGAGATCTTTTTTTTTGCTTGTTCAGAATGGGAAAGCTATCAGACCTTTTGGAAGGTGGCCTATCCACTCAGTGTAGTGAAAAAGTGAGCAGGCATGTGTGAAGGAACAAAAGAAGAAGGTTGGGAATGGAAGCAGAGGCAGGGAGCTGTGAGCTGAAGGCTGGAAGTACCTTGGGGATGCAAGGCTACCTCTTTCTGGAGATCTAACATGAGGTGGCAGATCAGCTGTCTGGCAGAGTGTGCCCACCGCTTGCCTCCACTTATGGTCTACCGCTGTGTCTGTAAATAAAACAAGTATTATAAAAAACAGATGCTGTGTGCTCTGGTGCTCCCTCCTCCAAAGGCAACCAAGATCCAGGAACTGCTGCCCGTAGCATTTCTCACCACTAGGGAAGTGGGGATCACATGGCAGTACATTATCTCAACTGGGTGGTTGCTGCTGAGAAGCTGAATCAAGTTGGCACTCCTTCTCAGAGTTAGCTACTCATATATAAGCTATTCCCCATAGCCAGTGGAATGGCCTGATTTTGAGGGGTTTGCCTCGTGCGGCTATAGCTGGCCTGCATGATTTGGCTTCCACAAACCAGACCCCACCCTCTGCACCAAGACAAGCCCTTCCCTGCTCAAGAAAATTAATCCATGAGGCAGAGATGGAAAAGCCAAAAAGTAACTGTAAATAAGTTATTCCTTTAGTTACTAATAGAGCCTCATGTGATGCAGAGTGGTAGGTGGCAGTACTGCAACCAAAACTCTCCCCACGACCTGAGTTCGATCCCAGCAGAAGCCGGGTCTCGGGTAGCCAGCTCAGGTTGACTCAGCCCTCCATCCTTCCAAGGTCGGTAAAATGAGGACCCAGCTTGCTGGGGGAAAGATAGTCACGACTGGGGAAGGCAATGGCAAACCACCCCGCTACAGTCTGCCATGAAAACGCCAGCGCAAGCGGCATCCCTCTAGGGGTCAGTAATGACCCGGTGCTTGCACAGGAGGAACCTTTCCTTTCCTTCCTTAGTTACTAATAGAAAATTAGTTTAGCAAGACACAGACAATTCCAAGAAGGAAGCTGTGTTAACATACTAGAAGGTAAGGCTGTGATGTCACAGAGGGCTGGGGATAGAGCAGAGAAGTTACAGGCTGCCATTGGCTGAGAGCTTAGTGAGCAGGTGGGACAAGCAGAAGGACCTAACAACAGAGGAGTTGAAAAATCCTGTGTCTGGGAAGGAGATGGCAGAAGGCCAAGGGAAGTTTTGGAAGAAGGCTTGGAGGGGGAATTGATTCAGCATAATCAGGGAAGAAGAAATGGCCAGAGGAAGGAGCTTGAGAGAGGAAAGAAAACTGGGAGAGAGAAGAAAGAGAGGGATATGGAGCTGTGACCCAAACTTAAGGAAGTTCATACATTGATTTAAAATAACTAGCCAAATAGTTGACTGCAGGCTTCTAGTCAGATTTAACAGTGTAGGAAAAGTGCCGCAAGCCAACTAAGTACAATTTGAAACCTAGAATGTTCATGAAAATTATATGTAAATTATGTCAATTACATTCAACTAAATTCCCTCTGTAGGTCACCCCTGGGACATCAAGTATGGCCTAAACATGCAATGGGTTTCGCCATATAATGATGCTGCCTGTACTGTAGCACCACATAACAATTATGTGTAATGTTCATTATGTAGAAACTACAGCCATAATGTGCCAAGCTGATTGAGTTTTCATCATCAAAACTCATCATGAAGGATAAACTTTCATAAGGTGTAATGATGCCAATTAATTTTCATCTGTTGTGCATTCTTTTGTAAAATATTCCCACTGTATAGTCTCCAAGCTATTACATAGTTGTATGCTTGCTTGTTTTCAAAAGCATATTGAAAATGATTGTCTTATTTTTTCACTGTAAAAAAAGAAATGTGTGCTCAGTCTATATTAATTATCCCAAACACTGTGTTTCATAAGGTTTGTTAATGTAGGAAAGGAAACTTTGTTTCAGCTGAAATTAATTGTGAACTGTTGGGTGCTTGTAGTGGAGACAGACATGGAGTCATGTCCCAGTAGACTGGAGCAATGGATTCTATGCTGTTTCAAAGCATAAGTTGTACTGACGCTCATCAAAATGAAAGCTCATTGACCCAAGAAAAAGCAGGTTAGTTGTTTAGTTTAGTCCCAGGGTAATTGCAAGTAATGAACTGAAGGGATTACACTGAAGGCTCAGAGGCCTTCTAGACAGAATATCCCCCACCCCACCCCCCAATTTACTTGTATCTGCCAAGCACACCGTTAGGCTGTTCTCTAGAGCCCGAAATGAAAACACTTAATCATCTGCAATATGGAGGCAGACAGAATACGGTGACATGTGCATAATGCAGAAGATGTATCTGAGCATCATTATTTTTCCTTTAAGAGGAACAGTTGGAACACTTTAGAATTCATATTAAGTTTGGGATTAGTCCATCCACTGCGTCAAGAGCCACGCCGGGAAATGAGGATCTGATTAACTGATGTGCAGATGTACCAGGGAAATTCATTGTGACAACTGATGACAAATGAAAGGCTCAGTGATGAAGAACAGATGTAGCCTGTTTGATAAATGAGCATCTTGATTTTTTGATATCTCTTAAGAAAACATTGCATGCATATTTATTCACACACACACTGCAACATTGTTTGAGTAGATGAGAAAGCTGATTAATTTAATGCCTTTGGAGATTATATAGTAAAGAGGAAGAGAGAATATTCCCAAGTCTTTGAGTGTTAATTACCTGCTGATTTGCATTCAGAGACATATAGTTTACCTCTGTGTAAATTACCAGGAGTGTTGTTTAAAAACATTGATATCCACAATCACTCTCTGAGAGCTCACACTCCTTAGGAACTCTAAAACAAAAACAAAACAAGGTTCACCGCTGTCCTACTTTCAGGGCTCATCTCCAAATTGTAACTGGAAGACACTGAACCCTTCCCACCTGCCCTAGACAAAATATTATCAATTTAAAAGTTAATCACTATAACATTTCCCATTAATCTTTCACCTTCCCACCTCCAGCTTGAACTCTCATATGCCTGGTTAGGGGCTGACAAAGCCAAACTCAGAGTTCCTTTATGTGGTGCTTCACTTAGAGATATTTTTTTATTTAACCATTTATTTGTTTCGCACTTAAAATTACTATGTTCTATGCAATAGATAAATAGGACAGGTTCCAGGAAGGCCAGTGGAGAGGGCCCCATTGTCTCACCTGTGCTTCTAATGCAGCCAGGTGTAATGTCCACTGATGGGAAGCCGTTTAAGTGGCGGGGAGCCAGATAGAAGCTGGATCCAGCTAGGTCGATGGGGATTGGGCGGGGGGGGGGGGCTCTGTCTTATGTTCTGACAGAGAACACCCAGGTGGAATGACAGTTCTGAGAGGGATGACATATGGAACTGACATGAATGGAAGGAACAAATAAGTACATCAATAGATTTTAAAAAATGAACCCAAATTGCCCTAAAGAGAATGTTCTGAACTAATAGCTAACATGGCTAGGAGTCCATATTGGAGTTAATAAAATAAGAATTCTCACACACACACACACACACACACACACACACGGTTCACACAATCAAACAACCCATGGTTAACAAACCATGGTTTGTTTGTGAGCATGTGCGAGTGAGCAAGCGTGCTGGATCCTGCCCACTTGCCCACTTCCATTTTGCTAAACAACTGAGGAACTGGTCACTGTGTCATCCAAACCCAGAAATCTGGGTTGCTGAGGGAGAAACAGCCCAGAGTTTTGACCTATGGTTTGTTGTTGGGTGAAAACTTTTGGGTTGTTTCTCCCTCAACAACCCAGAGTGCCAGGTTTGGACATCACGGCAAACAACCCAGGAATGGGGGGTTCCTCGCTTGTTTAGCGCAGCAGAAGCAGGCTAGTGGTTGGGAGCTTGCACACTGTCTCACTCCCAACTCCGTGCAAACCTCCTAGGGTTAACGAATTGTGGGTTGCTTAAACATCCAAACTGGGTCACACACTGCCACCAGTCCCTTCCAGTTCTGAGGATAAAATAATCCCAGTCTGTCGATACTGATGTAGTTGTTCATACACACACATGCACACACACACAGTTTGAATGTGGAGAATTTGTGCTAGCCAAAATCAGAACACTGCAATGTCAGGAAGAAGTCTGTTTTCAATGTATTTTTAGCCCTCTAAGTGGCACTGCATGGCCACCTATATAGAAAACTAATTTCACTTTGTGTGTGTGTGTGTGTGTGTGTGTTCATTTTCTCCTAGAGGAACGCAAAACACTTGATGTAATGCTTACATTATGCAGTGACTTCTAATTTGAAATGAAAGGCCATGTTAGCACCTTTTCAAGCTGGCAAAATGTGACATTTGAAAGCAATTTAGATGAACTAGGATGAGCAGGTCACCCCCCCCCCCCGCCCCTAGTCTGATCTGTTACTGTTCCATTTGTTGGCTGGGCCCAGCATGCTGCTCCACTTCCCAATTTAACATGGAGTATTTCTAATATTATTTCTGGCATTAGTGCATGCTATGTTTGCAGCAGCTTCCTGTTCTTTCAGTTTCTATGCATCTCTCTCATCTCCTTTCAGTTCTTTCCATTTCTATACATCTCATGCCCCAGTTTGTCAACGTCCTTGTTAAAACATGGCACCCAGAACTGGACACAGTACTCCAGATGCAGCCTAACCAGTGCAGAATAGAGCAGAATCATGACTTTCCATGATCTGGACACTATGCTTCTGTTAATACAAAGACTGCATTAGCTTTTTTAGCAGCTGCATCACATTGCTGGCTCATGTTCAGCTTGTGATCCACAAAGACACCTTCATTCCTTTCACATCTACTGCTGCCAGGTCCTGCCCTCACCCCCATCCTTTACTTGTGCCTTTCGGGCTTTTCTTGGAGGGAGGGGAGTTGTGCCTAAATGCAGGACTTTACATATATCTCTGTTGAATTTCATGTTTTTCATTCTGGCCCAGTGGTACAGCCCCTGTAGCAGAACTGGAAGTACTTAAAATGCAGGTGCTTGGCACCTCTAAAAAAAAAAGACCTGTGTCATGGTGTGTCATATAATGACAGCTTATTGTGTCTGGTGTTGAAAAACAGTTGTGATTCGAAATCACTTCATACCATCTGTTTCTTGTTTTATGTAAAATCAGTAGCAAGGTACAGCAAGCTCCACAGATTCATCCAAATAAACAAGGTCTTGAGCTTTTTCTCACACCCTAAACTACAATGACTTTCTACACCAGCCTAAATTCCCACAACTTTTCTAGGGCTTTCTGTTTCTGTTTTAAATGCAGGATCACGACAGGCTTTCTTGACACACGCTTCCCTTCCCCTTTACTTTCCCCCCTTATCTGCATATTCTACATGTTTCATTATACAGCCAATAGATAGCGCTGTGGTCTAGCTTCTCTTATTGCAGGATTTCCTCTTTTCACGAGGGAACTCAACGCACTATAATTTGATAGCTCATCATCTCCAATCTTTTAAAAAACGGGATAAAGGTAATTTAGCATGAGAGACACCCTGGACGTTGACAACAACATGTAAAGGACCCGCATACTTCCGTGGATAACCAATCTCAATAGCAGGGTAAAAGCCCTATGTAGAGAAGCTGACAGTGACTGAGAGCCAAACTACACATTTTTATTTATTTATTTATTTATTATTAAATTTATTAATCGCCCATCTGGCTGGTCACCCAGCCACTCTGGGCGATGTACAACATACAATAAAACAGTTTAAAACAATAAAATTCTACAATAAAAACATTTTCTAAAATACCCTAACCCACCCCAAATGCCTGCCTGAACAACCACGTTTTTAATGCACGACAGAAGCTCATTAAAGAGGGGGCATGACGGAGTTCCCTAGGGAGGGAGTTCCACAGAGTGGGGGCCACCACAGAAAAGGCCCTCTCCCTCGTCCCCACCAGTTTAGCTGTCCTGGCTGATGGGACAGAGAGAAGGCCATTCGAGGCTGATCTTGTTAAGTGGCCTGTCTGGTGCTGCTGGAGGCGCTCCTTAAGATAGGCTGGGCCGGAACCATATAGGGTTTTAAAAGTCAAAACCAACACCTTGAATTTGGCCCGGAAAACAACTGGTAACCAGTGCAACTCCTTCAGCACTGGAGTGATGTGATCTCGCCGGCGGCTGCCTTTAATCAGGCGAGCCGCTGCGTTCTGTACCAGCTGCAGCTTCTGAACCGTCTTCAAGGGTAACCTCATGTAGAGTGCATTACAGTAGTCTAAACGAGAGGAGACCAGGGCATGTACTACTGATGGGAGCAGATGGTCGGGAAGGAAGGGGCGCAGCCGCCGTATCAGATGGAGTTGATACAGCGCTGTCCGGCTCACAGCTGACACCTGAGCCTCCATTGGCAGCTGGGAGTCCAAAATGACCCCCAGGCTGCGGACCTGGTCGTTCAAGGGTAGCCGTACCCCATTCAACACCAGGTCAACATCCCCTAGCCTCCTCTTGTCTCCCACCAAAAGTACCTCGGTCTTGTCAGGGTTCAGCTTCAGCTTATTCCTCCCCATCCAGCCACTCACCATCTCCAGACATTTGGACAGGGACTCTACGGCCAACCTTGGTGAAGATTTGAATGAGAGGTAGAGCTACACTATATTACACTACCTGCATAGCATGTAGCTCAGGGTTATCTTTTTATTTACTCTGGTGTAAACACGTGCAGCCTTGATTCAGATTAAGACCACCACTCTCTGGAAGAGGATTGAATCCCCCCCCCATAACATACTTTTCTTTGATTGTGTCATGTGTGTGCTCAGATTGGGGGTGGCATAGGGGGCTCACTACTTTGGTAGCCCAAGGCTCCATCGTGGCCTTAATCCGGCTCTCCTCCCACTTAAATGCACATAGGATTGTAACATTAGAATCAAAGCCTTAAGCCTAAACTCTTCTAAACTTACAGAACTCCGATACAGTCTTAGAACTGAACATACATGGCCTTTTTCTCAAAACAAAGCAAAAGGAAGCTCCTGTTTGGCTAAGAAGAGCCTGCTTTTAATATGTGGGGGGGTCACCTGCTGTTGGAGATTTGTGGGAGGGCCATAAAAGTTAACTGAAGCCCAAGGATTTGAGATTCTTTTAGATTTCAGACTCATTGGAGAGAGTTATGGCAGCATCCTTGACAAGAGAGAGTTATCCTTTAAATGCTAATACAGTTTTCCTGTAGAGACACAAAGAGCAGGATGTGGTTTTCCGCTAGGATGACATTTTTCCACAGCAGTCAACAGAGCAGACTGCTGCCACTAACCCTTTGGTGCAGCCGGACACACACTCCAGGGAGCGTCCTTCTTTCTAATCACAGCCTCCCAGAAGCAAGGAATTGCCATGTTTTCTAGTGGCACACTTTTCAGCCATTACAATGACATGATCTGTTTTCAACATGTGAACGTAGTAAAATAGACATCTTGATCCTCCTGTGCAATCTTTTCTTCAGCCTCTGTCTGAGGCCACTGGGCCAGATCGTACAGGGGTATGACATCAGGTGAGATTAGCATGCTGTACCAAATGCTCAGGCACCTCTGAATTCCATCAGACCCATTTTTTACACGGTTACGTTCCTCACTTTTAAAGAAGGCAAACTCTACTCACTTGCAGTAGGCTGAAATCATAACCTGTTTATTGAAGAACAAGCAATCAGAACTGAACAGGAAAATGAAAGGAAAACACAAGAACAATCTGTAGGCAAAGTCTTCCATTCCAACCAAATATAGAAAAGAGTAACATTTTAACCCAATCATTTCCCATTACTAGATACAGCTGGGAGAGGCTCCCTGGGGGCCTTCCAGATGTTTTTAACTACAACTCCCCAGCCAGCATGGCCAATGTCATGGGTGTTGAGAGTTGTCCAAAATGGGTGGTGGTCGTGGATGATGGGAGTTGTAGTCTGGGGGTGAAGGATTGCCTACCCCTGATATACAGTCTCAGTGTTTACCTACTGGCCAGTATAGGCCCTGCACTGAATCCAGGCAAGACTGAAAGTGCTTCCAGACAGACGGCTCCAAGCGCTCCCAATCATAGATGTTGTGCAGCTATTCCATCTTTCCCCTGTGTTGGCATGCTAGCCAAGGAGCATATAAATGAGCAACGGAAACCTCCACTGATATACAAATAATTTATTTGCCAATTATTTCTTGCTGAACTTTAAGCAGAAAGGGGAATGTTTAAATTGGTTTGTGTCATAGACACTCATAGGTCTGGCCATTATATTTCCATCCAATTCTTTAAATAAAGGGAGACAGAGAAATATGTGAGGGCACAGTCATTATTCTTGTGCTAATAGCCCAGAGCCATGAAACAGGCCTCCCAATTAGAGAAAAGACAGAAGTCATTTGAACATCACCGTCTCAGGCCTGCCCATCCCGTGATGGGGGCATTTGAAGATATGCCCTTTGTGCACCAGTGTAGAGTACACAGTGTGCAAGAAAGGAGAGATGCATTTATCCTTTCTTTTGCATTCTGGGCACATGGCAACTCGTGGCATTTACAGTAATTAGAGGGTCATTACCTTGTCGCACTTGGGTTTTGCTTGCCAAATTGCCGTTCTGAACTTACCCTAACCTGCACTACGCACAGTGTGACATGCAGCAAAGTGCATTTCAAGTGCTTCAGGTGAATGTTCTGCCCTTGCACTCCTTCTGTGACATGCATACCCTTGTTGTAGATGACTACTACACATGTTGTAGATGACTGTTGGTGATTTTTGCTGGGTAAATGACCTGTGACTATCTAGTTACTATTGCCATTATAGTGAAGTTGGTTGTTCTGGGTTAGTTCTTGGGAACTGAGTTTCATATTGTTGTGAGGTTTTATTCATTTGTGTAATGAGCTTAATTGTTTTATTTATCTGTATCAGTGGTGCAGTAATTTCAGCAAGGGAGTATATAACTAAACCCAACTTTACTTTAATTAGAGTTGCCTGAAAAGACATCCTATACACCATTAAATCCACACAGAGTATTTCTTCATATATGTACAAACAAGATATCCTTTACAGCTACTTGTCCTTGCTACATACCCAGTGAGATGAAGTGTGTCCATTTCAAAAGGCATAGTGGTCTGATGGTATGGGTTGTATTTTGGTTATAATCAAATGGTGGCTAAGGTAAGTTTCCTTTTCTTCTTTTTAAAGAACAATTCAGTTAATTGTCCATGCCATCCAGTTCACATACCAGAGCTCAAAATGTGAGTTCTAAAGTTACATCTTCACTTGTTGGTTTTTGCATGATTCAACACTTGTAGCTTGCATTAAAAGGTAAAGGTGTCCCCAACCAGTCGTGTCCGACTCTAGGGTGCGGTGCTCATCCCCGTTTCTAAGCCCAAGAGCCAGCGCTGTCCGAAGACACTTCCGTGGTCATGTGGCCGGCATGACTGAACACCGAGGTGCACGGAACGCTGTTACCTTTCCCGCCAAGGCGGTACCTATTTATCTACTTGCAATTTCTTGCTTTCGAACTGCTAGGTTGGCAGAAGCTGGGAGTGAAGACAGGAGCTCACTCTGTCACGCAGCACTTGGGTCTCGAACTGCTGACCTGCCGACCTTCCAGTCTGCAGTTCAGCGTCTTAACCACTAAGCCACCGCTATACTAGCTTGCATAGTAAACTTCTAATTCTAAGCTTCATGTCCAGGTTTTCAGGAGTACAAGTTGTATCTCCAGGTGGGAGATAAAAATGAGCTGAAATGTGGGCTCACTTCTGGAAAACATTTCACACAGAGATACACACCACAAAAAGGCCCCTATCTCCTTGGATGCGGCTGAAGATTATTCTTCTCAGCTCCCAAAGATTTAAATGACAGGCAATGCTAACAACAGAAAATACGAGGATCTGCTATCTATTTTCTAATGCTCTAGCTTACTTCTCCTGTGCTTCTTTTCTCCTTGCTCCTTATCAGCAGTACCCGAGGGTGTAGCAGGCTCCCTCTGGGCCAGAGCCAGCCCTGCCATGAGGCAGAGTGAAGCAATTGCCTCAGGTGGCAGATGCTGGGGGGGCAGTGGGGGCAGCCTCCCGGCTGTTCCTCTGGTCTCCACAGCTGCTCCCCTCTCTGGGAGGACAGAGCTACATATACTACACAACCTCTCTTGGCCCCACTAAACTAGCCTATTGCCTCAGATGTGGTGGGGGACCCTGTCCCATCCCCAGTATTGAAGTAAGATTCAACTGCCAGTCCAGATGGCCTCTGTACATGGAATGGGGAGGGGCACCAACTTATCCTTTGCCTCAGGCAGAAGAATGTAGGGATGTACGAAAGTCACTTACCTGTGACAAAATTTGATTCGCGGTGGGGGGGAGGCGCTCCGTCCCTCCCCCCGAAATTCTGGCCGGGGGGGAGGCACCCTGTCCCTCCCCCCAAAAAAATTCTGGCTGGGGGGAGGTGCCCCATCCCTCCCCCCTGAAATTCTGGCCGGGGGGGAGGAGCCCCGTCCCTTCCGCCGCAAATCCTGGCCGGCCGGGACTGCAAGTGGCGGCAGCCGTAGCCGCCGCCATTTGCGTCCCTGCAGTCAGCTGTGATAGGCTACATAAATGTTTACGTAGCCTATCACAGCTGAGTTAAAAAAAACAACAACCGTGCGTACACAAATGACGGCGTGTAGTCTACATAAACATTTACGTAGACTACGGCGAAAATAAGGGGAACGCAAATAGCGTAGAATGTCTTTGGCTCGCCATTCTCTGGGCTCAGGTTACAGGAAGGTTCACAGCGTGGAAGCAGGAGGTTCTTATGAGGGACCCCAACTCCCTGGAGCTTTGCTAGGCTTCCAACTCACAGTTTGTTGGGCCTTTAAGCCAGTAATTCTCAGCTTTTAGTAACACAGCAAGAGGCAAAACAAAGGGGTTCCTTATTCCTCTGGGAGAAGGGGCAAGCAAGGGCTATGCAATCCAAAACAATAAGAAGCCTTCTGGGCTATAAGAGGGCTTTCAGTTGCTGCACCCCAACCAGTAGCCACCAGAGAGCACACAAAAACAAAAATGAAAAAATGAAACAAAACTCCAGATGTTTTGGACTCCAGCTACCACCAGCCCCAGCCAACAAGGTCAACAATGGTCAAGAATGCTAGCAGTTGTATGCCAAAACATCCGGAACACCAGGTTGGGGAAGACTGGCCCATACAGTAGCATGACACGCAGCTCACCGCATGTATGAAATGATATAAATGTCAGAGCTGTTGATAATTTTGTAAGGTCCTTGTAGGCACCTTTGGCCGCTTGGATTATGCTTTTCACAAAACAAGAGCCTACTACCCTATTGGGTACTGGATGTTGTGTGTGCCTTGAATTCTGTGTCCAAAGCTCCCAACATTCCACCATTTAAATCCAGAATGAATTGACTGAATTTGGAATTTCCGTACTCTATTTGGGTTGCTTGCATTTGTCTTTGCAGAATGTTTGTTATCGTTCTTTTGTCACAGAAAAGAAGGGTGGCGATACCTAGGATGGGAGGGGGCGGGGCGGGCAGATGAGACGGAGAGTAGAAACACCTTGACAATAGTTTGTGGGAACAGCTTGGGACCTATGCTGTGAAGGGTTGCCGTGTTCTTAGTCATCCCGTTAACACTTCTAAAATATTGCTGTGAGTCTCTCCAGCTTGATCCCTCTGATTGAGTGGTCAGGGACGTGACAAAATAATGTTCATGCCATGTTTCTTAGGGCACAATGCTATGCAGGTTTAGATGGAAAAAGTCCTATAGGATTGCACCCTTAATAACTCTTCATGGTACCCTGAAAGAATAATTCACCTTCTCGGGTAGTGTCTGAGACAAATGCTCTGCTGTGTGTGTTTGTAACAGTGATTTGGAAACAGAATGAACAGATGCAGCAAAAGAGAGAGCCGAAAGTTTCTAGCTGGGACTGGGTGTGTGTGTGGGGGGGTGCCACCTTGGGAGGGATAGACAGCTTGCTCCTGGGGGATCTGCTAGGTGCTGTAAGAATGCCTGTGTGCCTCCACTGTGCTCTGTTTGTTTATTAGTGACTCAAGCCAGTATCATCAAGATAGTGCATGTCTCTTGCATTCTGCCATCTAAACTAAACCCCACAATGTTGCCCCTGGAACTTCTTGCTGCTGAGGGAAGTGGGGAGCACATAACAATATTATGCAATTGCAGACACTGCCCATATGTTTCCAGGCTTCTCTTGGCAAGAATCAAGGCTCTGTGGCTGCCAACAGATTCTCTGTTAGGTTACATTCACACCCTCTCTTCACCGTTGCAATCCTGTTTTGTTTCCAAGCTCTTTGCTGTTGTCCCCACACAGTGTTGTGGGCTTTGTGCATTTCCACTCAAGTTGCAGCATATCAGGTTTCAGACATCTCTTTGGTTTATCTATGAATTTTGAGGAAGAGTGTAGAGTTTGTGCTTTCTTTTTAAAATGCTGTATTGACTATAGGGGCCGCGGTGGCTTAGTGGTTAAGACGCTGAACTGCAGACTGGAAGGTTGGCAGGTCAGCAGTTCGAGACCCGAGTGCTGCGTGACGGAGTGAGCTCCCGTCTTCAGTCCCAGCTTCTGCCAACCTAGCAGTTCGAAAGCAAGAAATTGCAAGTAGATAAATAGGTACCGCCTTGGCGGGAAAGGTAACAGCGTTCCGTGCACCTCGGTGTTCAGTCATGCCGGCCACATGACCACGGAAGCGTCTTCGGACAGCGCTGGCTCTTCGGCTTAGAAACGGGGATGAGCACCGCACCCTAGAGTCGGACACGACTGGTTGGGGACACCTTTACCTTTATTGACTATAGCCTGCTATGTGTCCCTCTTAGACATTGACCAGTTCACACGACCAAACAACCTATGGTTAATAAACCATGGGCTGTGTCTGCTCTGAACATGTGGGAGCGAGCAAGGGTGTTAACTCTCACTTCCTTGCCTACTTCCACTTTGCTAAACAACCCAGGAATGCCCCATTCCTGGGTTGTTGTGATGTGTGAATCTGGCACTCTGGGTTGTTTAGGGTTAAACAAACCAGATTTTTAACCTATGGTTTGTTGTTGGGTAAAAACTCTGGGTCGTTTAGCCCTAAACATCCCAGAGTGCCAGGTTCAGATGTCACAGCAACAAGTCAGAAACAACCCTTAGCTTACAAAGATTCCATAAAGCAGAAGTAATGAGCACATGGGAGGCAGCACGCTTACTTGCTCAGGCATACCCCTGGCTAACTTTAAACCTTTACTTAGAAGTAGAACTCCTCATGACTTTTTTGTCCATATTTACAATTGAAGGACAAGATTTTGAGGTATGAGGTACTACTACTGCTAGACTTCTACCTGGGACCTGGCATTGGGATCACACCATGCCAGTGCTTGAAGAGCCCCACTGGCTTCCGGTCTGTTTCTGAGAACAGTTCTAAGTGTCGATGCTTACCTTTAAAGCTCTATATGGCTTGGGACCTTGATACTTGAGGGAATGTCTTTCCCACATCAAGCTGCCTGCATGCTCCATGTGCCTCTGTGACCATTTGAAGTGCGCCAGATGGGGGAGAGGGCCTTTTTAGTTGTGGCTCCCTGCTTTTGGAATTCTTTCTCCAGGGAGATTCATCTGGTGCCTGTATTAATGTCTTTTAGGTACCAGGCAAATACTTTTTTAAATTTTCCCCAGCTTTTAACATCTCTTGTATTTTCCCTTTAATTTCTGCTGTGGTTATTTTTAATGCGGCCATTTACTGTTGGAAACTTCTTTATTGCTGGTTGCTGTTTTATTGTGTTTTCATGACTTATTGTAACCTGCCTTGGAAATATGGAATTGAAGGTTAGCATAGAGATGTTATAAATAAATAAATTCATTCATTCATTTCTTCTGGATTAATGTTGCCAGAGCACACATACCTGCCAACTGTACCACACTTTCAAGATAAACTATCAGGGGCAGATTTACAGGAGACAGGATACATATGTGGTTAACTGCACTGGTCAGTTCTCTGTTCTGAGCCAAGTTCATTTGACCCAGAACCATGATTTCTTCATAGGTCATCCCACTTACTCTCCACTCCCATCTGCTGCAGCACAAATTTGTAATCATGCTTGCTTGCTTCAGCTGATGGGACAGAAGGGTGAGTGACAGCACCCAGAAATTTGGGAACTGAAAGTGCAGCAGTAGCAGTCTCTTCTATCACATATAGATTGTTAAAGGTGAGATCCAGGTCGTGCCATGGCAGCCCAATTTCTGGTTGTGTGTGTTGTCTTTTAGTGTGACTGTGTGCCCATTCACCTATTCAATGGTTTTCACTAACAGCTACCTAGATCGAAATCTGATGGGTCCCCAGATGTCTTTGCATACCTCTTGTTCTTTTCCAGCCTCAGGGAGATGTTTCCAAGTGGCTCCTCCCCCATGTATTTTCCACATCCCAGCAACATTTCCAATGGCCTTGTTTGCATATTGACCCATAATCCTTGGGAGTCTAAAGAACATAAGGCTGGGACTTTGGATGAGGCTTATACACTTCTCTGGATAGAGAAAGAATCTACCCAAAATGACAGCACCCTGATCTGGATGGGAAGATCCCAAGACAGCTTTCATATCCTAGGCTGGAGGCATCAGAAAGTAGGAAGAGACACCCTTCTAGAAATAAAAAACCCACCAAGGTGAGCCCCAAGAAAAGGAGCTGGTTGCCTATGGCATAAACCAAAAGGAGGAGTCTCTGAGGGAAGAACCTAGATCCTTTTACCTTCAGTCTAAGAAGGGGGGTATGTCCTTTGATTGAGAAAGCCTTAGGCTCCTCTGGAAAGAAAGGAATGATGAAAGACCCTATATTTTTCTGTTGTAAGTCAGTGATGTAACTAGGCTGAACCTTAATAAATGTCAGTTCAAAACATTCCAAGCCTCATGTATTTATGGCAGAGGTGTAAAACTTCAAGCCTTGGGGTGAAATCCAGCCCTCCAGGAGTCCCAGTCCAGGCCTCTTGGATTCCCCAGAAGGCCAGGACCCCTTCCCCTGGTCCTATCCACTTTCCCCTGACCACAGATTTGGGTGGTTTCCCAGATTTGTGCGGCTTCCCCCCCCCCTCCGTTCTAAAGGGTTGAAATGCCTCTCCTAAGGCTGAGTTAGTGGCACAGAGAGCTTTGAGCTACAACATGCTGGTATTTGGCCCTGCCCACCATTGGAATGCAGCCCCCAAGAGCTTCTCCAAAATGGAATCCAGGCCTCAGGCTGAAAGAGGTTCCCCACCCCGGGGTCATGGTACCCATGGATCAGGGAGGATTTGAAACACCCCTCCCTAATGACCCCTACGCACAAACCCTCAGCAAACTATTGCCACTCTTTTTTTAAAGTCAGAGTCTGACCCTGGTAGTCAAAGGCTGATCTTATAACTACTGAGCCTCATCCCAGAACATTCCAGCCTTGAAAATACAGTGCTTTTCTTTCTTCTCCTCAAAGTTTTTATGGATATTTTGTATCTCATTTTGTACATTAAATATATATGCTTGCAGAAAATTATGGTAGATATTAGCTATCTTGCATTATGTTTATTTATTGTTCAGATTTGCAGAAAATAGACAGGGTGTCCAAAATAATGATTTAATGGGAATAGATGTTCAGAATGTTAACACTGGATGATTACCAGTATTATAAATGGATAAAGAACATATTATCAACACCACATGTCAAAATATAACAAGTGTCTGTAACTCACTCATTTATATTTGTTTTTCACAATAAACTTAATTTAAAAGTTCTTAGATATGTGTAATTTATTACTCCTTACTTTGCTTTCTGTAGATTTTGATTATTAGCAATGAAAATTCCACCTCATTAGAGTGCAATGTGTTTAGTGATTATATCAACCCCCATCTATTCTTACCCATAAAAATTAAAACCTGCCAAGTCTAAATATGAGTTATAAACATGGGGAAAATGGAGCATTTATTTTCCTGCAACATACTGTAACTCATGCATATCTCTCCCAGTGTGAGAGCAGCCATGTGTAGAAGTGTTATAACAGGGCTCAGTGTGTCCCTCCTTGTATGCCCCATCTGTAGGCTGCTAAGGTTTGGAGGTGCCAAGAAAATATTAAGCCAGACCCAGGTTTGCTTACAATGAGCTTTATTGAGTACTTACAGCACACAGGTGTACCCAATGGTTGGATCAGACAGCTTCTCTGAGCCCAGAGCCATGGGGTAAAATGGGTTTTCTACCATATATGTTAGCAGAGAGGCAGCATGACAACAGCAAGCGTTATTATTTAGCATTCATTTGCAGCTTTCCCAGCATAAGCTAATAGCGTTAGGTCAGAAGGGAAAACAATCAGAACTTTCCCAGCACAGCCACCTGTAACTCGGCATAAACATAGCCTCACTTCTCAGGCACATCCTAGGCCCTGATAAGATACTAGCCTTTGTTAGCATGGAATGTGCTGAGGCCGCGCTGTCAACCTTTGACTCATCTCACATGCTCAGAGGCCCACCAGCAAGGAAATTGCACTTTTAATGAAACTAAGCCAAGCATTATGGATCTCTAGGCCCCTCTAAAACTACAGGTGACTTGGTTACAGGCCTGGGGTCAATACACTCCTCCTGCCTGCCCTCTCTTTGGTGGGTATGCACTGAATTTCAGCTCCTGCAAATTCCCAAGCAGAACCCTCGTGGGAGACAGAGAGGTCTGGATGGTGAAACACGAAAAGCATCAGCTTCCCATTCTGGATAATGGCCATCATGCTAAGCTGCCTGTGAAATGAGGAGGGGGAGGGAAGAGGACTCAGCTGGGACTTACATCAATCTCTCCTTGTGCAGACGGCTGCAATTGTGTCCCAAAGGGCAAAGTATTAAATGACTGTAATTATTACAGTTAAAGCCTGTTTCTTTGAAACGTCTACTGCTGTTAAAAAAGAAAGAAAACAGTAACTATCTTACAAACACACACACACACACAGAGAGAGAGAGAGAGAGAGAGAGAGAGAAGTACTTACTTGTGTTATTTCTAGATCCTGCTTTATCTTCTTTTGAACTGTTCAAATATAATACATATCAACAGATTGGGAAAGGGTGGTGTTGCTTATTAAAATGATTCAAGCTAAGGCAAATGCTAAAGAAAAAAAAACCTTGTTGAAATCCACCAGTACAAACAGCACAGTGCAAATTTTCAACGGACTCATATCAAAATGAATTGCGCCTGTTCAATTTAATTTAATAGGATAAATTGTCCAAGGTTTGATGTACATTTCAAACTCCATATTTCATTTTTAGTGTATCTCCCACTTCTCCACCCCATGATGAACCTGAGTTTGCTTGATAAGGCTACAGCCGTATTCCTGTGCCCAAGCTGAATTTTGTGAGACCCTGAAGCTGGGAAACTTTAGTCAATCCTAATCGTGATGTGTATTTTTTATTTTCTAGAGAGCAACACTCAACTCTCTCCTCTTTCCGATCTAGTATATACCAAATGGTTAATGGTTGCTTATTCAGCTTTAAGCACCATTGAGTATCCCGAGAACCCTAGGGCAGCCTTCTCTAATCTGATGCCCTCCATATGTGCTGGACTACAACTCCCATTATTCCCATCCATCATGGCCACTGGGAATCCTCACATGTTGGGGGGATACCATCCAGAGTAGGGAGCCTTTGAGAACCCAGGATTCTAAATCACACAGGGAATCTCCATGAGTAGAGAAGGCTCCCCTTTTCAGAAGTTCAACACATGAGGGGCTGGGAGGAGCCATGTGAACTTGGGGACAGTGCCTGCAGCAGGGATAAACAAGAATGTCACATCTGTTCACAAATGATGTGAATATGTCCCGTTCGCAATCCCTAACATCAACATGAGCAGGAATGCTGTTCTTTGAGAAATGTTTGCAAATTCCCAAATTTGTGATTGTGTTCAAAAAATGCATTTTTAAAAAGCGTACTTTCAAATGTGCATTTTTTTAAAAAAGCATTTAGTCCAGCGTTGTGTGCCCACATTGGCCAACCAGATGGCTGTGGGAGGCCCACAAGCAGGACGTGAGGGCAACAGCACCCTCCTGCTCTCATGTTCTCCAGCAATTGGTGTACATAGGCATACTGCTTCTAATACTGGAGGTAATGGGTGGTTACCCTTTCCCCAGTCTTGAAGGTTTTCGATTTAGAAGGTGGCAGGACTAGGAAGCTACACCTCTCTCTGTCTCTGTCTCTGTCTCTCTCTCTCTCTCTCTCTCTTGCTTTTCTTCAAAGAAGATATTGGACTGGAATGGGGACCCTAGCCAACATGGGGTCAACACAATTGGACTCTTTGATATGTCTTAAATAAAAAGAACATGCACTTTAAAAAAAATCTCTGCTTGATCATTGCACCCAGGCCAAGCAGTCATGAAATGCATCTGTCTAAATCATCCTTGATCCAGTTACTTTTTATGCTATGTTGCTACCAGAGAGGATTTTGCCTGGCTAAGCTCCTGCTCCCTTCTTCCACCCACACTGCTGCCTTCAGAACTTGACCCCGTGCCTGGCTTTGAGTATGTTAGTTGCTTCTGGTCTTTCAGAGCATCACTTGCTGCTTAAAGGACTTAATCATTGCCCAGAATCTGACCACTCGGGGCAAAACCTGATGGACCCTAACAGCTGCCTTTTCTCTGTAATGAAATAACTTCATTTTATAAGATTTTGTCTGCAGGATATCAAGTCTGCATCCACATTTTACCCAGAGAGAAAAGTGTAAATGTACACACACACAAACACACATACACATGTCCCTTGTGGCTGCATTAAAGGCATCACATTTTGTTTGGCCCTTAGTTCAGCTGATATAGTGCTTTCAACAAGGGGCTGAGTTTTATTGATACCTATAGTTAAGTTGGATGTCTGCTAGCATGATGGGGCTTCCTCCCTCTCTCCTCCCCCCTGCAGCCCTCCCCGCCACCCAGTTATCTATTCCAGAGAGTTTCCTAGCCCTCTGGGACAGATTTTGAGGATACATTGAGGGAAAATTGTCTTCCCTCCCCCCTGGTTTCACTGATGGAGCTGCTTCAATCAGCAAAACAACACCATTGGACACAATCCCTAGTTATTATTCTTTCATAGATATATACACTATTATTATTATTATTATTATATATTCATAGATATATACACTATTGTTATTATTATTTTGAAATTACATGATTTGGTAACATCTTTCTTGCTCCCTGACCTCAGAGGGGAGAATGAATGTGTAGGGATTCCAGTATATAATAGTATCACTATTAATTTCATTGTATATGGAACAGTGTAAAAAGGTACACAGAGTTTCAAGAGGTAAACAAGCATATGGTTGTTTGTTATTCATTGGGAGCAGCTTCATGACCCATTGATATGAAATGCACAGATCCAAGAATGGAGGGATGTATCAGAAAGCCTACCTCTACAGAAAGTATGTAGCAAACATGACTGAAGAGAAACAAAGAAAGGATTACATTGGCACTACATGAGTAAACAACAGTATACCCCGATAGCGCTGGCAAAACTATCCATGTCACAGAATTACATGTGGTAAGCCTATATGAATCTTAGACACACCTCCTCCCTAAACTGTCATGTCTAAATCTCACTTCGCAGATGGATAATGCAGTACAAATGGGTTAGAACTGGGGTGTTAAAAGTGCTGTAGGGCTGATTAATAATAAATACATCTTTTTTCCATCTTACTTTGTGAATAGTACCAATAAAATCATAGAGTCCTCCAAGAAGAGTTTTTCATTTGTCACACAGTGTCTAATTACAGTACTTGAGTAATACATAATTCATTCAAGTTCATTAAGGGCCTCAAGCTCCCAAGGAGAGGAGAGGAGATGTATTGTGTTAAGTGCTATTCCTTCCAGCTTAGTTGTGCTTGCTTCTGGGGTCAGGGGAGACTGAGGCCATCTGTTGAAGTTACAGTTTTAGAAGGGGGATTTTCACTGTCCAGGTAAGAAGGAAACTATATCTATATCCACATCCAGTCATCCTTGAAAAGGGAAAGGTGGGGTGAAAGTGATGGATGGAAACATGTCACCAAATTAGTGTTTCATCATAGCTCTGGGGATATTAGTGACACTGATGTAACTGTCATCAGGCACCATGGCAGACATTAAACATGAATGAATTTGTCATACTTCATTTACCAGCCTTTGACAGACATGTCCTGTCCTTGAGTGATGGGAACCTGGTTCTTGATGTAATACTAGAGAATGCATAATAAACGTAAGCTAGAATTTGGAGGGAGGAGGATATCTAAAGAGCAAGGAGCAGCTCAGATTTTCCGTGGCAAGCATCATAGGTCACTGAGGACATACAAAGGGCCACCAGATCGAGACCACTCCCATGTTTATTTGGAGCGTGCCTGGGAAAAAGCATGCCTGGGACCGCTGCAGCTATGGAGATATGACCATGACAGATCAGATCAGTCCATGTTCATGCCTTTGATCAGTGTCATTATGCCACTTACATACTCCTTGCCACTCAATGCTCTGTGACAGAGATTGGGAACCTGTGTCCCTCCAGATGTTAGTGGACTCCAACTCCCATCAGCCACAGCCTGCATAATCAATGCTTGTGGATGATGGGAGTTATAGTCCAACAGCATCTGGAACCCTCTCCCCCCATTCTACCAGTTCCAACATAGCAAGTTTCTCATAAATTATCATGCCTCCATATAGAATTCCCAGCATAGCTCTCAGCATTCACAATCCATAATTGTGACTAATAAATGGCAGAAAGACACATGCATTTATTCAGGTTTGTGGAAATGAGGTCCACTGTTCCCTTGCCAAAAGCTGCTGAAGCTGCTACACAGTTTCAATGGATTGCCCTGCAGCTCAGTGAACATGGACATGACTGGCAACATTGTTCCGTCATGCCATAGACCTCTAAAGGGGAATAAAACACAGGGATGCCATGGTAATCTGACAGGTTCTATTTCCTACAGGGATATTACACCCAGACCTTTGAAGGGGCATGGCAAGATTCCAAACATTGGGCTTCTTAACATGAGCAACAACTTTATTAAACTTTTCTGAAATGGTTTAACATCGAATGCAATCAAAAACTCACTCACTCCAATTCAGGTGCCCTCTCAAACTAAGGTAGGGGAGTTCAACCCCCCTGCATTGAGCAGGGGGTTGGACTCGATGGCCTTGTAGGCCCCTTCCAACCCTACTGTTCTATTATTCTAAGTCTTTCTTCCTCAGCCTTTTCTGAGCACTTTCTCCTGGCTCAGGGCCTTTGGCTAGCCTTTCCCCTGCCTATGGCCCCCCACAGCCCTCATACTGATGTGCCTAGTAAAGTCTACCTGCATCATCACCTCCAGGCCTCGCAGTTTTGCATGGGTGAGTCAGTCAGGCCTCAAATGGAGATCCTATCTCTATCCCAGCCTTCCATAACCTAGTGCCCTTCAGAAGTTTTGGGCTACAACTCCCAGAATTCCTAACTATTCGCTATGCTGGCTGGGCTGATGGAAGTTGAAGTCTAAAAGGTCTGGAGGACACCCAGTTGGGGAAAGCTGCCCTATCCCTTCAAGGGAAAGTTTAAGGGGCAGCTTAAGTTCTCAGTAGGCCATAAGACAGACTCTCCCATATCCCCTAAATTCTAGGGCCTTTTTGGATGCTACTACCAGTTCGTCTCCCCTTCATGGATCACTGCCGTGTTGTAGCGAAGGGGCTTGCGTAACTCAGTGAAGCCATAAGCTATGCCGTGCAGGGCCACCCAAGACGGACAGGTCATGGCGGAGAGTTCTGACAAAATTTATTTATTTATTTATTTATTGCATTTATATCCCGCCTTTTTTCCTCTTGAAAGGAACCCAAGGCGGCTTACACGATCCTCCTCCTCTCCCTTTTATCCTCACAACAACAACCCTGTGAGGTAGGTTGGGCTGAGAGTCTGTGACTGGCCCAAAGTCACCCAGTGAGCTTCCATGGCCGAGTGGGGACTAGAACCCGGATCTCTGGGCTCCCAGTCCAACACTCTAGCCACTACACCACACTGGCTCTTCAAAATGTGGTCCACTGGAGAAGGAAATGGCAACCCACTCCAGTATTCTTGCCAAGAAAACCCCATGGAATGTATCACAAGGCTAAAAGAGATGACGCCAGAAGATGAGCCCCTCAGGTTGGAAGGTGTCCAATAGACTACTGGGGAAGAGCAAAGGGAATTTCCAAGTAGCGCCAGAATGAGTGAAGCAACTGGGCCAAAGCCAAAAGGACACTCAGCTGTGGATGTGTCTGGTGGTGAAAGGAAAATCTGATGCTGTAAAGAACAATATTGTTTAGGAACCTGGAATGTAAGATCAATGAATCAAGGTAAGCTGGAGGTGGTCAAACATGAGATGGCAAGACTGAACATCGACATCTTGGGAATCAGCGAACTCAAATGGACAGGCATGGGCAAATTTAATTCAGGTGACCATTATATCTACTACTGTGGGCAAGAATCCCTTAGAAGAAATGCAGTAGCACTCATAGTCAACAAAAGGGTGGGAAAAGCAGTACTGGGGTTCAATCTCAAAAACGATAGAATGATCTCAGTACGAATCCAAGGCAAACCATTCAACATCACAGTAATTCAAGTCTATGCCCCAACCACTGAGGCTGAAGAAGCTGAGCTTGATCGGTTCTATGAAGACCTACAACACCTTCTAGAACTAACACCAAAAAAAAGATGTCCTTTTCATCATAGGGGATTGGAACACTAAAGTAGGAAGTCAAGAAATAACCAGGATAACAGGCAAGCATGGCCTTGGTGTACAAAATGAAGCAGGACAAAGGCTAATAGAGTTCTGCCAAGAGAACACACTGATCATAGCAAACACTCTTTTTCAGCAGCACAAGAGGCGACTCTACACATGGACATCACCAGATGGTTAATATCGAAATCAGATTGATTATGTCCTTTGCAGCCAAAGATGGAGAAGCTCTATACAGTCAGTAAAAACAAGATCTGGAGCTGACTGTGGCTCAGATCATGAGCTTCTTGTGGCAAAATTTTGGCTTAAATTGAAGAACGTAGGGAAAACCACTAAACCATTCAGGTATGACCTAAATCATACCCCTTATGAATATACAGTGGAGGTGAGGAATAGATTTAAGGGATTAGATCTGATAGACAGAGTGCCTGAGGAACTATGGATGGAGGTGCGTAACATTGTTCAGAAGGCAGCAACTCAATCCATCCCAAAGGAAAAGAAATGCAAGAAAGCAAAGTGGCTGTCTGATGAGGCTTTACAAGTAGGTGAGGAAAGAAGGGAAGCGAAAAGCAAGGGAGAAAGGGGAAGATGTATCCACCTGAATACAGAGTTCCAGAGAATAGCAAGGAGAGACAAGAAGGCCTTCTTAAATGAACAATGCAAAGAAATCGAGGAAAACAATAGAATGGGAAAGACTAGAGATCTCTTCAAGAAAATCGGAGATCTCAAGGGAACGTTTTGTGCAAAGACAGGCATGATAAAGGACAAAGAAGGCAGGGACATAACAGAAACAGATGAGATTAAGAAGAGGTGGAAAGAATACACAGAACTATACAGGAAAGATCTGAATGTCCCTGATAGCCATGATAGTGCAGTCACTGAACTTGAGCCGGACATCCTAGAGAGTGAAGTCAAGTGGGCCTTAAGAAGCATTACTAACAACAAAGCTAGCGGAGATGACAGTATTCCAGCTGAGCTATTTAAAATCCTAAAAGAAGATGCTGTTGAAGTGTTGCACTCAATATGCCAACAAATTTGGAACACTCAACAGTGGCCACAAGACTGGAAAAGGTCAGTTTACATTCCAATTCCAAAGAAGGGCAATGCCAAAGAGTGTTCAAACTACCGTACAATTGCATTCATTTCATATGCCAGCAAGGTTATGCTCAAAATCCTACAAGCTAGGCTTCAGCAATATGTGAACCGAGAACTACCGTAAGTACAAGCTGGGTTTCGAAGAGGCAGAGGAAGGAACTAGAGATCAAATCGCCAATTTTCGCTGGATCATGGAGAAAGCAAGAGAATTCCAGAAAAACATCTATTTCTGCTTCATTGAATACGCTAAAGCCTTTGATTGTGTGGATCACAACAAACTCTGGCAAATTCTTAAAGAGGTGGGAGTACCAGACCACCTTACTTGTCTCCTAAGAAACCTGTACAAGGCTCAAGAAGCAACAGTAAGAACCAGACATGGAACAACCGATTGGTTCAAAATTGGGAAAGGAGTACGACAAGGCTGTATATTGTCGCCCTGCTTATTTAACTTATATGCAGAGTACATCATGAGAAATGCCGGGTTGGATGAATCACAGGTCGGAATTAAGATTGCTGGGAGAATTATCAACAACCTCAAGTACGCAGACGATACCACCCTAATGGCAGAAAGCGAAGTGGATCTAAAGAGCCTTTTGTTGAGGGTGAAAGTGGAGAGTGCAAAAGCTGGTTTGAAACTCAACATTCATAAAACTAAGATCATGGCATCTGGCCCCATCACTTCCTGGCATATAGAAGGCAAAGAAATGGGAGCAGTGACAGATTTTATTTTCTTGGGCTCCAAGATCACCGCAGACGGTGACTGTAGCCATGAAATTAAAAGACGCTTGCTTCTTGGGAGGAAAGCTATGGCAAAGCTAGACAGCATAGTAAGAAGCAGAGACATCACCTTGCCGACAAAGGTCTGTCTAATCAAAGCTATGGTTTTCCCAGTAGTAACGTATGGCTGTGAGAGCTAGACTATAAGGAAGGCTGAGTGCCGAAGAATTGATGCTTTCGAACTGTGGTGCTGGAGAAGACTCTTACGAGTCCCCTGGACTGCAAGGAGGTCAAATCAGTCCATCCTAAAGGAAATCAACCCTGACTGCTCATTGGAAGGACAGATACTGAAGCTGAAGCTCAAATATTTTGGCCACCTAATGCGACGAGAAAACTCCCTGGAAAAGACCCTGATGCTGGGAAAGACTGAAGGCAAAAGGAGAAGGGGACAGCAGAGGATGAGGGGTTAGATAGCATCACCGATGCCATGAATATGAACTTGAGCACACTCCGGGAGAGAGAGGAGGAAAGGAAGGCCTGGCATGCTATGGTCCATGGGGTCACGAAGAGTCGGACACGACTTAACGACTGAACAACAACACCAGTTCATCTACCCTAAAAGCCCCTCAGGAGGCCAAGACAGCATTTTGGAGGAACTCAGGATGGATGCTCAAATCTCCACAGGGAAATCAGGCTCCATTTGTCTTTAAAGCCAATGGTACTATTATAGTGCTGAAACAATAATAAAGCATACAGATAATACTGAAAAGGGTAGTTCTTGATGTTAAATTTCCAGAATACCCAGAGTGAGTCAACCCTTCAAAAGTTTTAGCTTTTCAAGCATAGGAAATCTATCAAAGCCTCTTGCTGACAGCAATGAAATGTCATTAGCAGCTAGTTTTTCAGCTGTCATAATCTGAAAGTGGGAGCGGGACTAGGGTGGGGGTGGGAGAGAGGCTCCTTACATAACCTTATGAGAAGTGTTGAAAAAACAGTATTGAGAAGGAAACGATTGTGATCTAACACTCCATATCCAGTTCATATTGTAATTAAAACTTGTGAGGGTCATTTCATCAGCAGTAAGGCCATATCTAGCCTGCAGCACTTTTGATCTCTTTAATGGCAAGCTAGAAGAAGATTATCAGGTCTAATTTATTTCAGGAGTGTGAATGGCACTGATTTCATGCAGAGAGAATTAAGAGGAAAATGAGCAAAATGTCAGATGGATGCTACTGCCTGAAATTCACTTCGTTTGAAATGGCAGCTATTTTCCACAACAGTTAACTCTTCCACACACACAAAGAGAGAGTACCTTTGCAGAGACTGAAGGCACATGGAACCATCTCAGTTTTCAGTAAGGAGGGGTCAGAGATTTCAGAAGCAGGGGCAAGATTCTCTGCATGAATTGCCCCGTCTCCTAGATACATTCAAAATTCAATTGCAAAATGCAGTGTCTTGAGAGCATTTTCATGATTCCTTTTTAAGATAATAACAATATTATCAGCACAATAACAATATTATCACCCTTGTAGAAAAATTAAGCAAAGGGATTTGTGCCTTTGGCATATCTAGAGGCTGCACTGAACTATTTAGAACAGGCTTCCGCAACTGGTTCCTTCTACAACCACCAACATCCCCAACCAGCATATCCAATGACTATGCTGGTTCAGGATGGTGGGAGGTAACACATCTTGAGGGCACCAGGTTGGGGACAGCTGATTTAGAACTTCAGAACAGTCACTTAGCATATGGAACCAGTGAGATTGCCAGAAATATAGGTCCTCCTGAGAAATAGGCTGGTGTAGTCTGATACCCAGGGAGCAATGGATCCCTAAACCAACTAAAGGACACCTTCAGTTGAAAGAAAAACGTTTTTGCATGAGAGAACCAGGCAGGAGGTGGGGAGTGTATGGATGGATGCTACTGGATACCTGTCTTTCAAACAGTGGAGGCTGGTATCTCCAATTTCGGTAGGACTGTAAATCCATTCAGGGTTTTAGTGAGAACCATCCAGAATTCTAAAGGAGCTACCCCCAAAATAGGTTCAGCACCCTGGATAGCTCCTTTAGAGTTTTGGCTGGTTCTCACTAAAACCAGGAATGGATTCACAGTCCCACCAAAATTGGAGATACCAGCCTCCACTGCTTTCAAAATATTTGCTTAATTCTTATTAATTAAAAATACCATAAGGCAAGCCTAATTGGTAAATAACAGGACCCTTTTGGCCTAGACAAGGAAATATGAAAGCCAAAATCTACTGTTATTTGGCAGACATGTTTGGATCTGGGCCAACAATATTCATTGTAAAGACCTTCAAATGTGTATATGATACAAACCTGACTGTGTGTGTAGAGCAGGAGTAGGCAACCTTTTTCTCCTTCAGGGGCCACATTTCCTCACCGAGTGTGTGTTGTAGGTCACACGTCAGGAGTGGGTATAGCCAGAGCCTGTGGCAAGTAGGGCCAGAGTTACTCCTCTCTCTCTCTCTCTCTCTCTCTCTTACACACACACACCCCTTTTGAAAGCAGAGATCTATGTTTTCAAAGCACTCCCTGTTTTGCCCAAGCAGAGCGGGAGCCGCTCCTTCCCCACCCAGCCAGGGAAGGTTTTGAAAGTGTGATCTTGGCTACCTTGTAGGGTAGCCATGTATCCTTTTCTAGAGAGGACAGTCCTCTCTTTGAAGGGCTGCCAGAGAACTGTCCTCTGCTTAAAAGTGTCCTCTGTTTGAAGGGCTGTCCAGTCCAAGTCCAGTTTAAAAATAAAGAACCATAAGAACTGTTGCCCATGAAGAGTTAGCGCCTGGACAGCAGGCACACAGGTCAGAGCCTTCCACCCTATTGTACTGTATTCCTGTTTAAATTATATAATAATTTCTGAATTTGCATCTATACATATACAATAGCATATGCAAATTATATGCAAATCGGTGTCCTCTTTTATCCTTTTTTGGTGATGCATTTCCTTTTTTTTGACAATTCATAAGTGGCCACCCTACTTCCCACCTGGGCAGAGAAGGACCAGACAGGCCTGCTGGAGGCACCATGGGTCATGGGTTGCTTCTGCTGATGTAGAGAGAGGCACAATGATTTCTTCCTTCTATGCAACTACTAGCCTCACTTCAATAAGGGGAAGGGGAAGAGTACCTTTTCAGTAGTAACCCTCCAGTTATGGAAAACCCTCCTCAGAGAGGTCTGCTTAGGTCTACTCTGTTCTCAGTGTCTCTTAGACTTTCTTTCTCTAGGCCTTTTAATCCTCTACATTTCTGCTGCTAAGCTGTGTTCTTTTAAGTAGTTCTACGGTTATTTTTAGTTCTTCTTCTGTCTGTTTTAGCCTCTGCTGCTTTTAATTGATTGCTGCTTTTGATTAATTGTTTTATTATGCTGTTTTTGTTTTTATGTCGATTGTGGGTTTTATCTGTGGTTTTATTGTGCATTGCCCAGAGAGCAACTATCTATAAGGCAACTAATAAATCTGAAAGAAAGAAAGAAAGAAAGAAAGAAAGAAGGCATAGCCCTCAAATAAACGATATGAATTACTATGCTACATCCTTGTTGATGCAGTGCAACATTCATAACGGACTCTTCAGTCCACCAGAGAAAGATTCACAATATTCTCACCTGCAAGGGCTGCTGAACACAAGGGAGGCCAGATCATGTATGCTCCAACTTCCTCTGTTTAATAAGGACAGTCCTTTTCTGGTCCATGTCCCTAGTAAAATAATTTCCCTATTTTGTCTCTTGAGAAGACATCACAGATTTTTATTTTTACAATTTTGTTAGTGTACAAATATGTGCACTGGAATTTAATTTAATGTTATTATTAGATTTCTATACTTCCCAATAGCCAAAGCTATTAGAATTCTTTGGGTTTCAGTCCCCCTTTCTGGGTTTTTAGGTGCTGAATAGCTGAGTGTGGCTGGATGCTCAATTAGGGATGTACGAAAGTCACTTACCTGTTCGCGGATTATGTTGATGGTGGGGGGGAGGCGTTCCGTCTCTCCCCCCGGAATCCTCGCCGGCTGGCTCCACTCCGCAGGGATTCTGCGGAGCCGCTGGCCGGCTCCGCCAGCAGCCGGACATCTGGCTGCTGGCTAGCAGGGACGCAAATGGCGGCGGCCATAGCTGCCGCCGTTTGCATCCCTGCCATCAGCCGTGATAGGCTACGTAAATGTTTACGTAGCCTATCACGTCTGACTTAAAAAAAAAAAAGCGCACGTACGCAAATGGCAGCGGCCACGGCCACCGCTATTTGTGTTCCTTATTTTGGCACGTCTTTGTCTACGTCAAGATTTACGTAGACTAAGACAGAGAAAATAAGGGGAACACAAATAGCGTAGTGGACGCTACGCTATTTGCGTTCCCCTTATTTTTGCCGTCTTAGTCTACGTAAACCTTGACGTAGAGTAAGACGTGCCAAAATAAGGAACAGCGGCCGTAGCCGCCGCCATTTGCGTACGCGCGGGTTTGTTTATTTTTTAAGTCAGACGTGATAGGTTATGTAAACATTTACGTAGCCTATAATTGGTTTTTTAAAAAAAAAAAAAAACCTAGCCATGATAGGCTACGTAAATCTTTACGTAGCCTATCATGCCTTTTTTTTTTTTTTAAACTGGAAATGGTGGCGGCAGCCGCCGGTCAGAAGACCGGCTGCCGCAGCCACTGCCGCCGAACCACCGCCGCAGCCGCCACCACCACCGCCCGGAAGATCCGCCCCAGAGCAGGCCGTTCCGCCACCGATTTTGGTGGAGATCCGTGGTGGAATTCTCTGACATCCCTAATACAGACACAATGGCAGCCTAATGCTTTCCATCCATCGCATTCCCCCCTCCAAAAAACACACCAATAACCTCCTGTCCAGGCAGTAAATGTTGCTAAATGTGCCTGAGTTGCAGATATTCTATAAATACTATTTGATCCATTGTAAAATTAAAGATTCTCTTAAACATTATTATGTTCTTTTAAAAGGAAAATGGGTATTTATCAGCTTACTAGCACACCCTGCTTTTCATGCCTGTGCAGGACCTGGTGCTGAAAAGTATGTTGTTAATATAATGTCAGGGAGGATCCACCAGTGATGCTTGATGTGAGAATGGGTGTTCATGAGGCCATGCCCTCAGTTTTGTGCATGGTTCAAGCAAGCCCTGGTAGAGATTTATTTATTATATTACATTTATTAGTCACTTTATAATATATATTCTCTTACAGGGCAATCCTACAAGGTGTGGTGGGGAGATCCAAAGGTAGATGAATCACCTCATTCAAGCCCTGCCGGGCTCTCAAGGAAGAGAGGAGAGGCAGCACACACCATTAGCAGCAGTAAAACAGTGATCTGGTCACTTTTCCAGTGACCCTGAAGCAGCCTGGATCACTGCTTAACCAACACTAATGGTGGCAATAAAGCAGTGATCTGGTCGGGGTGGCTGGGGAGGGCGATCCCAGTGACCCCAAAGCAGCCCAGATTGGGCTCTGTGTCTCCACCACCCACCCGTTATGTGTGTGAGTGTGCATGTGTTCAAGTTGCTATGCTCCTGGACGGACACACACACACAAAACCAAATTTGGCCGTCAGGGTTGTGCATCCTTGACTCAAGCAAAAACAATTGTCCCCTTTTAACCAGGATCCTTTCAACCTCCAGTGCCTGGTCCAACTGACAGTAGAACAGGAAAGAGGACTCTCATCTCTGCAGTGAAAAGGGAGGAAAGGAAACTGTTCCTGCTTGTTGGACAAAGTTAAGTAAGAACATAAGAAGAGCCCTGCTGGATCAGAGCAAGGGTCCGTCTAGTTCAGCATTCTGTTCACACAGTGGCCAACCAGCTGTCGACCAGGAACCCACAAGCAGGACATGAGCACAACAGGACCCTTCCGCCCATCTTCCCCAACAACTGGTGTACATAGGCTCACTGCCTCTGGTAGTGGAGGTAGCATAGAGCCATTGGGACTAGCCTTCTCGTCCAGGAATTTGCCTAACCCCTTTTAAAGCCATCCAAATTGGTGGCCATCACCACACACTTCCCTTTCTCAATCTATTTTACCCTTAAACAAGAATAGGATATCCTGGTGTGAGACCCAGACCAGCCATCTTTTGCATCCTAATGCAAATGCTTCAGGTTCTCCTCCTGAATTGCCAGCCCTTAAAATAAAATTTTAAAATCGTCCATGCAGGATGAGGAGACAAAGCCTGGCAGAGTCAAGAGGTGGAGCCCAGCAGGGTGAAAGGGCAGGTACTAGCAGGAAAGAGATGGACCCCAATGATCAAGGGTGGGACTCAATCATAAAGGGCCCAGCTGTCAAAGAGCAGGAAATTAATTGGGGGCAGGAAAACTGTCTTTCCCCTCTCCTGTACAGCCACAGGTGGTCCAGATGTCCCCAAAATGGCTGGCCTCTTTTGTTTTCCAGCCATTTAGCAACCCTATCACCCCCACACTTGAAATTGCTCATATCCGGCCTAGACACAGACATTTTCAGAAATGGTAGGCTTTGCCAGTATCCCACTTAAATGAACCATGTTAAATAAACTACAGCAGAAAATCATACCAACGTTCTAGAAAAGGTCCATTACAATCATAAACAAAACAGTTCAATTTTCCCTTTTTTGCTACACCGGCATACAATAAAAACTAGAAATAAAAATATGTCTTTGAAAAAGCCTCCACAGGGTCTTAACAAGCTTGCACTTTGCAAATAGAATCTCAGTCGGCACTCTCAAGGTTTTTGTGCAAATACACCTATGCAGAGAAGAAGTTGCCTGCTGTTTATCATTTTGCCGTATGATTGTCCCTGAGGTTGTCTCATGGAGTGTCATCCTCAAACCTTTCACTTGGAAGAAGACCCCTTTCTTTCGATAGGCCTGCACCAGAGTAAGTCATTTGTGGCCTCAGTCTCTTTCAGAAAATCAATTGAATTAGACTTATTTTGAAGGGAACGGAGTATAATGGAAGCAGCTCTTATAGAAGTGTGATGCCGAAACTGCATCTGTTAATTCCCTCCAGGCACAACGAATGGAGGTATGAATTGATTTTGACTACACAACCTAGAGAACCAGGACTTTGGTATGAATCTTGCAAAGTAAGACAAATGGTGTTCTGTCCCTCAAAGAATTGTATTGGAGCATGGAACTGCTTATTTTGAGTATCACAGAGGCAGGATGCATACCATACATGTCCCTTTAGGAATTCCAGCAGCACCTCATCAGCAAAAGAGAATTTGCCTGGCAGTTTCCTTGCAATGTGTGGAGGTAGATCACACTTAATCACTTGTTAATTATCTTCTGTTTTCTTCTGTTATTTTTGTAACCTTTTTATGAAACAAACAAACAAAAATGTGCTGTCTTTATTCATATCATACCCTATTACTGAAGTACATGGAATTATAATTGAAGATCTTTTATTCGGGTGTTCCCAAAATAGCTACACAATTAATATACAAACTAGAGAACAGAAGAAACCTTGGAAGGAGAATCTTCTTTTTCAGTGCCCTCCTCTTGGTCTATTCTGTTGTGCTAATACTTTGCTTCATACTTCTGCAACAAGCCATAGCATTTGCTCTGGAATTATTAATCCTTGGGTCTGTTAGGGCCAAACTACATGTGAACTAAAGTGTACAATTTTGCGTTCAGTGCATTTGCCCCCACAGATTGCCAGCACACAGGGGAGGGGGATCCAGATTGGTAGCTATGCCTAGCAGTAGTGGGGATTTAACCCTTTACTGTAGTCTTGGTTTGGATCTCCCCAGCCCCGGGTACATTTGTAATTTGCAAACTTGCCATTGAAATAAATGGGACATTTTTATTGTATGCAAAAGGCAGATGTGGAGGCCCCAATCCAGACTGGGACTGCAGAGGGGGGAAGACGGTTAAAGCCCCAATAACCCCCTCCCATGTTAGGGTCACAACCCAGATCAGGATCCCTATGCTGTCAATTGTGGGGTGGGTGGAAACCTCAACTCAAGGGTAGAATTGTATAATTTGTCTTGTATAATTTGGCCATATCTAGCATAATCTTCCATATTAGTGCTGCTGTCATGTGCTTCTCTTTTGTGCCCATTCCTAGTTCTCACCAAGGCAGTACACCTATAGATGTGGGCTAAGAACATAAGAACAGCCATGCTGGATCATTTATTCCTACTCTCTGTTTTCTGTTCTTTAACCAGTTACTGAGCCATAAGAGGACCTCTCCTCTTAGGGATGTACGAAAGTCCCTTACCTGAACCAAAACTTGCTTCACGGTGGGGGGGAGGCGCTCCGTCCCTCCCCCTGAAATTCTGGCTTGGGGGGGAGGCGCCCCTTCCCTCCCGCCGTGAATCCTGTTCTGCCGGGATTCCTGTTCTGCCAGGATGTTCTCCGCGAATCCTGTTCTGCCGGGATGTTCTCCCTGCAGTCAGCCGTGATAGGCTACGTAAATGTTTACGTAGCCTATCACAGCTGAGTAGGGGGGGGGAAACCGCGCGTATGCAAATGGCGGCACCCATGGGCGCCGCCATTTGCGTTCCTTATTTTGGCATGTGTAGTCTACGTAAACATTTACGTAGACTACGGCGAAAATAAGGGAAACGCAAATAGCGTTCCCCTTATTTTCGCCGTAGTCTACGTAAATGTTTACGTAGACTACACGTGCCAAAATAAGGAACGCAAATGGTGGTGCCCATGGGTGCCGCCATTTGCGTACGCGCGGGGTTTGTTTTTTTTTTCACTCAGCCGTGATAGGCTACGTAAACATTTACGTAGCCTATCACGGTGTTTTTTAAAAATCTAGCCGTGATAGGCTACGTAAATCATGTTTTTTTGTGTGTTTTTTTAACTTGGAAATGGCGGCGGCGGCAGCCGGTCGGAAGACCGGCCGCTGCAGCTGCTGCCGCCGCCGAACCACTGCCGAACCACTGCCGGAGCCACCGCCGCCAGGGACATTCGCACAAGGTAAGTCCTGTCCCGGGGGGGGGCGGGGGGCAGACCATTTCACCACCAATTTCGGGGGGCCGAATGTGCTGGCATTCGGCCTCCCCGAGATTCGTGGCGAAATTCTCTTACATCCCTACCTCTTATTCCATGACTGCTATGTCTTTGGTGAGGGACTTTGTCAAAAGCCTTTTGGAAGTCCAAGTAAACAATGTCTTCCAGTTTATCCCTATCTACATGTTTATAGACACTCTCAAAGAATTCTAAAAGCTTAGTGAGACAGGAATTACCCTTACAGAACCATGGTGATTCTTTCTCAACAGGACTTGTCCTTCTATATGTTTACTAATTTTATCTTTAATAATGCTTTCAATAATTTACTGGGAACATACATTAAGCTAACTGGCCTGTAATTTCCTGGATCCCCTCAGAACCCTTTATTAAAATTGGCATTATACTGGCCATTTTCCAGTCAACTGGTACAGATGCTGATCTGTACCATGTTACATATATTTCTTAGAAGATCAGCATTTTTATATTTGAGTTCTTTAAGGACTCTAGGATAGATATCATCTGGGCCTGGTGATTTATTAACTTTCAATTTGTCAATAAGGTTGAGAACTTCATCTTTTGCCACCACTATTTGCCTCAGTTCCTCCCTCAGACTCCCTTCCTGAAAACATCAGTTCAGGCACAGGTATCTGTCCTACATCAGCTGCACTGAAGACAGATGGAAAGAATTCATTTAGCTTCTCTGCAATCTCCTTATCCTCCTTTAGTACTCCTTTAATTCCATTGTCATCCATTGGTCCAACTGCCTCTCTAGCTGGTTTCTTGTTTCTGATATAGTTAACGAATTCTTTATTGTTGGCCTTGATGTTGTTAGTGATATACTCCTCAGAGTGCTTCTTTGCATTTCTTATTATCTGCTTGCATTTCCTTTCTGCAAGTTTGTGCTTCCTTTTGTTCTCCTCCTTTGGACAAGAAGACTTCTATTTTCTGATGGAAGCCTTCTTTTCTCTAATAGCTTCCTTGACACTGCTCATTAACCATACTTCTGACCTCTTGAACTTGGTTTTCCTTTTCCTAACCTGTGGTATACACTCTAGCTGAGCTTCTATTATTGTGGTTTTGAGTAACCTCCAAGCATTTTGAAAGGATTTTTGGGCTTGGCAATTTTCCACTTAAATATATATTAAATCTAATAGCACTGTGGTCACTGTTTCCAATTGCTTCAACAACACCCACATTTTGCACTATGTCCTGGGTGGCACCACTTAAGATTACGTTCAAGATTGCCTCCCCTCTGGTCAGTTCCATGACCAACTGTTCTAGGGCACAGTTGTTTAGAGTATTTATAAATTTTCTTTGATTTCTTTGTCATGACAGGAATATGCATTTACCACACCGTGGAGAATTAGGGATGTACTGGAGACATTTTAGTTTTGTTTTAGCTTTATACTAGGTTTAGTTATCTCTACATTTTAGTTTTCATTTTCAATTTAGTTTTGGGTTTGCATTGTTCTCTGTGAGACTAACTTCAACACTTCTCAACTTGGTTCTCTCTGATGCATTCTCATCACCAAACGGTGATCGCCATCTCATCAGTGGCACCCATTCGGCAGAGAAGTGACTGGCAGACAGTACACAGACATAGCACAGAAAGACACACACTGGCAGCCAGCAGGACTTAGACAGCAGTCATCCCATGTTCTAAAGGGCATTGCTGGACAATGGGACCTGCCTTCCTGAGGAGAGGTGAAAATTGCATTTGAAAGGATGGGAGAATGAGAAAGAAAATTCAGGAACTCCCATCTGTTCCAGGATGTAAAACATACCTTTCCCATTAACGCCATTGGCAATATGTCACCCTTCAGGTGAACAGCATCATGTTGAGGTCACAATGACCAGTCTCTTCAAGTTGACAGCAACAGCATGAGGTCACAATGGCCACCCTTCTTCCTCAGGTAGGCAGCAGCATCAATCACAATAGCCGGTCTCCCTCCCTCACTGAAGGAGGCAGCGCAGCACAAAGGCAATGTGTCTCTCTCAACACACTGAGGCAGAGAGAAAGTGAAGTGTGTGGGCACGGTCTCTTTCTCATTGAAGGGAGCATATGCAGGAGCAGGTGGGCACAGACTCTCTTAGTGGGTAAATATAGGCATTGTCTGCTTCAGTTCGCAGCATGTACCTCAGGGTAGGACCGGAGAAAAGTTACCAGGGAAAAAAAGAGATCAGTCAGTAGCTGGTGGACAGAGGACCACTAGAATAATGGAAGGAGAATGGCAGGGAGCAGCCAGCCTTTGGCCAGGAAGAGTTGGGATGAGAGAGAGAGAGGGTACCGTATGTGTGAGCAACGTAACAGTGCTCATCAGGACTTGGCAATGTGCCAGTCACCCTCAAATCATAAGGGAGCTCAGGAACCCCCCAACAATGGTAGATTAACTTTCAGGAACACCAGCTGCTAGGGAAGGGAAAGAACTGAGAAGAACAGGAAACAGGGGAGTATACACAGACAGCCCGAGACAGACAACAGGACAATAAAGTAGGCCTTGCAGCCAACAGATAAGGAGACTTGATAGACAGCCAGGGTTTGCCTCAAAGGTTCTGATTTGACAATGTTCTTGGGGCTGGGGTTTGGTTTTGTGTATAAACTGGACAAAATATCATTATGGTTCTTTTGAAAAGCGATGTGCTTTGTCACTACAGCCAGAGTAGGTGTTCATCTTTTTCAAAAACAAGCTTTGACTTTGCCATGGCAGAGATAAGCAGAGATCTGCAAACATTTTGCTAAAGGGGACGTTTTTATATTTGGATATGCATTGTTCCCGGTATGTTCTGCTCCTCTTCCTTTCACCTCAGTAGAAGTGAAAACACAGTGCTGGCAAGATTGAATTTTTGGACTTCTCTCCTCTGAATGTGGGCCTTTTTTTCTTTTTGATATAGCAACCTTCTATAGCGGGAGATTCATATCTGAATCAACTGCTTGTATCTCATCAGACCAGAGGTGCCATTGCAGGGAGAGCAGCAGGACCACCTCCTCCCCGCTGTGTTTCAGAACACACGTGTTTCCTCCACAACAGTGTTGGCGTTTCTGAATGCTGAAAGCACCACTTGCTTTGCTTTAAAAGCAGGGTGACAGTCTGGCCTGTGCTGATAACATTGCTATACTAGATGAGATAAAAGAATATGCAACAAAAGGTCATCATTACAGGCAAGCACCTAATAGATATTTAATACTCTAACATTAGCTGCTTTGCATTTGTCACACCTGCACTGACTTGTTTTGTTTTCAGTCAAGCTGAAATGACGCATTACTTCTGAAGCTTACTGCACCTGTCAATCCACCAGCGTGACTCATTTTTTCAGGGATATGGAATACATTTCATTTCTGAAGCAAAACAATTTCCCATAGTACGGTGGATTTGGTAGAAGCATACAAAGGGTTACAAAAACAAAGAACACGCATGCCTATAACAGGGAAGTGTATCATTATCCATTAAAAATGTCTATGTGAAAATCTGTGAGGAAAATCTAAATGACCCCATGAAATGCTCAAGGAAATTGGCCGCTCTAATTATTATATTCAGTGGAAGTTCTCTACCATCACCCCCACCCCCTTGCTTATCTTTGATGTTGGTTGTGCTCAATACCTCTCAATGTTTCCTGACAGCTCTCTGTGATTTGTTATCAACTCAGTTGTTAAAAAAAAGAAAAGAAAAGAAAACGCAAGGGAGGGAAAAACAGACTTGCAGCTACGATTTGACAGAATCCAACACATTTTTTTATTCATCAGTTCCCTCCAGCTGGAAGCAACATCCTCTTTAGTGGCAATCTGCTCCAATTATATTTTTATCTAGGTAGCAGTCAGAGTTTAGGCGAACTTGAAGAAGAAGAAAAGAGTGAGACTTTGTAAGTCACTTAACTCTATCACCCAGGTAATTTACATGTGTCTGCTGCTGTTCCTTTCTTTCTTTTTTTCATTTGTCAAGACCTTTAAAGGGTATCCCATAAGGTCCCTGGGGCTAATCTGCTAGATATGAGAAAAATATATTCTGTCTCTCTCTGATATGGATGTCTTGTGACATAACCAACTATTAATAGGAAAATCTCTATTTAAACCCCCTCCATGTTACGGCCTTAACACACATGTGCGCACGCACGCACTCACACACACACACATACGCACCTCACTCCATTTCTTTGTAAATTCTTTAATCTTCCCTGGAACTCTAGTGGATTGTTAAATGGAATTAGATCGTAAGACGAAATGGCTTTCAGGAGACTACATCTTTGGCTCTCATGCACAGTGCTATAAAAAGAAACCAACTCTTTTGAACACAACTTTCTCAAAGGTGTGCTTCAAGAGCGTCAGCAGGGACAAATCATGTCATAAATGCAGCAGTATTGTTTCCCCTCAATATTTCTGGAGAATGGATGAAAGAAATCATTTCCTCTGCTTTACCGTCAAATTGCAGCCATTTTCATTATTAATCAAATGTGAGAGATCAATAGGGGAAAAAAGAAGATAAGGACAATCACTGTTATTAGGGATACTGGTAGAGAAATTCACACTTGCCATTTGGTTCTGAGAACAGGAGGAGAAGGAGCTTTGTTTTGTCACTTGTTCCCTTATACCTAGAGATCCCCCCGCTGACCCTCATGTCTTTGATAAAGCTGCCTTTTTAACCTCTTTGCTACTGGCTGGAGGAGCTTTAGGTACAAGCTGCCCAAACATTGCCAGAGTGTAATTCCCATATATTAAAAGAAAAAGAAAAAAAAATCTGCATAAGAGATGCAGTCTCCAAGTGCTAGGATTCCAGCGGGAGAGAGTATTCCTGTTAAATAAGCCCTTTTGGTATGCTATAGAGATGTAAGGCTATCACACATAGAAGGTGGAGTGGGACTGCGCAGTTGGCCATGCATCCAGCAGCACACCCCTCCCCACTGGCCCCACCCCCTCAATATCTGCACATCTGTTCTGTGGGAACATTGGCAAAGAGACGGCTACATGTGAGCACCTGCTTATCGGTAAGCACCCTACAAGATTGCCTGCGAGATCGGGACCCCTGATTGTGTGGAGTGCCAGCCACATATGAGTGGCTGGCACTGTCCCCTCCCCTTGACATATGATGTCTAGGGAAGGGAGCAGTGGCATGGCCCTGCTCCATCTTCCACCTGTGATAGCCCTTCTACCTGTGATAGCCCTATCTATAATAATAAAAGAGGTTGTCCGTTTCTTTGTCCATCCATCCACACTGTAGCACCAGGACTGTGAAACTTAGACACCTGAAACTTGGCATGCATACTAAGGGGACCCTAGGGGTGTGCACCTCTGGGTTATTTCATTTTTAAAATGCAAAAATTAATGTTAATGTGTCCATATGGTTGAAGCTCACAGTAACATCATCAGCCACTATGGGCAGACTTCCCTAACCAGCACAGAGCTTTCCAGTCCATAAAGTTTGAAGCCAAGGGAGATTAGTAGGCTGAGAGACAGAATTATACATCTGCCCCCTCCTGTGGGACAGCCACCCATCAGGGAATGGTGTGGACAGACCCCTCCCTCGGGGGGCTATAGCTGTGCACCATGGCAGAGGCTGTGCCTAGGAGTGCCAGTGGGAATGGCTTCACTCCAAGTTTGGCAGCTGTATATGTTTGCTTGATGGCTCTACTGTATCAAACTAAGGGCTGTTCCAACCTCTGCAAAACTAGGTCCATTAGCTAGGAACTCTTTAAAGGCCTTCAGATTCACGGATCTGGTGGAAGCAAGAATGTTTTGGAGCATTAGGATGTATGGGAATCACACTGTGTGGGAATTGCACTGTGGCAGTGTTTAATCCCATACTTCAAGGCCAGTGTGTAATGTAATGGCCAGTGTTGGCCTTACATGTGATTAAGCCCAAAGCAAAGGCTTTGGCCTCACTGTCTCTCAGCCTAATCTACAGCATATGGATGCAGTAAGGCTACAATGTTACCACAAGCTCCTTAGAGGAAGAGTCACATTTGTGTGTGCGTGCGCATGCACGTACATAAGAAGAGCCATGCTGGATCAGATGAAGGGTCCATCTAGTCCAGCATTCTGTTCGCACTGAGGCCAACAAGCTGCCCACAGGAAACCAGGACTTGAGTGTAATAGCACCCTCACAACCATGTTTCCCAGCAAATGATGTACATAGGTATACTGCCTCTGATATTGGAGAGATAGATAGATAGATAGATAGATAGATAGATAGATAGATAGATAGATAGATGATAGATAGATAGATAGATAGATAGATAATTTCCTATCACACCTCTGCCTCTACACAGATCAACCCATACAATTCAGAGCACATTATGCTACATATACAGAATCGCCCTGATCCAACAGTGACAGAGCAGTCCTATGTATGTTTATTTAGAAATACATCTCACTGTGTGTGTACAAGATTGCAGATTGCGTTAGGCATTCTTAAGACTATTGATTTCAATGGCCATAAATATTGAAACTGCATTGGATTGGGGCCAATAAATTCACTTCAATAACAAGCCGGAGAGCAGATAAATCCAAACTACTCAAGCAACTAACAGTGACCAACCAAGAAAGAGATCTGGGGGTTGTGGTGGACAGCTCACTGAAAATGTCAACCCAGTGTGCAGCCACTGTAAAAAGGTAGGGGTGTACGAAACTCCCTTACCTGGGCTCCACGGGGGTCTGCGGGGGGGGCGGCGATCCATCCCTCCCCCCCAGAATCCTCGCCAGCTGGCTCCACTCCACAGTGAGTCCGCAGAGCCGCCAGCCAGCTCCGAAGTGCCAGCAATACGGCCATCATGCCATATCGCTGGTTGAAGGGAAGGAAGTGACTGTGGATGCAAATGGCGTCCAGGACGCCATTTACGGCCATAAAGGCCTTAGTTTAAGGTAAATGCAGCCATTTACGGCTGCATTTACCTTAAACTAAGGCCTTTATGGCCGCAAATGGCATCCCGGATGCCATTTGCGGCTGCAGTGAATCCGCCCAGCCAGCAATATGGCAATGGTGGCTGTATCCCTGGCTCTCCGGAGCCGGCTGACAGGGAGGATCCAGCCGGCGAGGATTTCTTCAGGAGGCGGAGGTAAGTCTTCCGATCCTCCACAGACTCTGAAGGGGGGGGCGGATTCTTTTGAATCTGGCCTCACTGCGGTCCGTGGAGGATTTCTCCCCCATCCCTATAAAAAAGTGAATTCCATGTTTGGCATAATTAGAAAAGGAACTGAGAATAAAGCTATCAATATCATACTGTCCCTATACAAATCTATGGCACAACCACACTTGGAATACTGTGTATAGTTCTGGTGACACTGACAACCCCCAAAAAACAATATTGTAGAGCTGGAAAAAGTGCAGAAAAGGGCAACTAAAATGATCAAGGGGCTGGAGCATCTCCCCTATGAGAGAAGGTTACAACAGCTGGGATTGTTTAGCTTGGAAAAAAGGAGGGTAAGGGGAGACGTGATGGAGGTCTATAAAATTATGCATAGTGTGAAGAATGTAGATAGGGAGACATTTTCCTCCCTCTCTCATAATACTAGAACCCAGGATCATCCCATGAAGCTGATTGGTGGGAGATTCAGGACAGATAAAAGGAAGTACTTCTTCACACAGCACATAGTTAAACTATGGAATTCGTCACCACAGGATGTAGTGATGGTTACCAATTTGGATGGCTTTAAAAGGGGGTTGGACAAATTCCTGGAGGAAAAGGCTATCAATGGCTACTACTTTTGATGTCTATGTGCTACCTCCAGTGTCAGAGGCGGTATGCCTATGTACACCAGTTGCTGGGGAACATGGGTGGAAGGGTGCTGTTGCGCTCATGCCCTGCTTGTGGGTTCCTGGTCAACAGCTAGTTGGCCACTGTGTGAACAGGATGCTGGACTAGATGGACCCTTGGTCTGTTGTTATGTTCTTAACTGAATCAAGTCACATGCTAAAGTCAACAGAAAATCCATGGAACAATGTCCTCCCTGAACTCAAATGTGAGGACTGGTATACACAGGAATAGACTAGAATCTGACAAGAGCTAATGCAGTAAGTCTGCCCATGGGATATTTTACTGCTGTGCTCTGATTTTGGTGGGGCTGTGAATCCACTCTGGGTTTCAGTCAGAACTAGCCAGAACTCTAAAGCAGCTATGCAAGGTGTTGAACCTATTTGGGGATAGGGTTCAGCTCCTTGGATAGCTCCTTCAGAGTTCTGGCTGGTTCTGACTGAAACCCAGAGTGGATTCACAGCCCCACCAAAATCAGAGCCACCCGCCTCACTGGCACACACAACTTTTAACAGATGCACAGATACACAGTGAATCAGACCCACCACTAGTAGCAAGAAATATAGACTCAAATTTGGGGCTGCAATTAATAAAGCAATTGATTTGCATGTGACATTTTTGTTCCATAGATATCATTAGGACTATACCTGTTTAAATGCAAGTAATTTGTTCATATTGTAAGTTAGAAGGGAGAATGACAAAGAATTAAGGATAGCTCATAGAATTAAGGATACACACAGAGAGAGAGAGAGAGACAGAGAGAGAGAGGGAGGGAGAGGGAGAGGGAGAGAGAATGAATTTATATCCCTCTTTTCCTCTAAGAAGCTCAAGGTGGCATGCACAGTTCATGCCTCCCCATCTTAGCCTCACAACAATCCTGTGAGACATGTTGGGCTGAGTGGCAGTGACAGGTCCAAGCCCCCCCACTCCCATGAGCTTCAGGGCTGAGTGTTGAACCTGGGCCACCCAAATGCTAGTCGAACACTCTAGCAGTGACATCACACATCAAAGTCCTCTAGGTTCCGTTCTCAAGTGATGTTCTTGTACTTGAGTATCCATAAATCAGAGGAAAAAATACATATGTACCATGTCAAACAGGACAGAAAGAAGACATACATGCAAAATCAGATATAAGACCTTCAAAACCAAGAAGCAATGGAGGGGTTTTTTTCAGAGATGCATGCCCAATTCTTCACATACTTTCACTCCCAGTATGATGGACTACACACATACTTATACTCTTGTATTTTAAGTTTCTATCCACTTATTTGGCATACATCCAGGCTTACATCATCTATGTAGTGAGTTCACTGTTGAACTGCATTCACCTTGCTTTGTTTGATCAAACATGCAACCTTTTCTTAGGCCTAAGGCTCACAGGGTGGGAATTCTCCCCTCCCACTTCAGTCCCCATGCCTGCTGGCTTTTTTTCCTCACCCACTTCACTACTCAGGAGGAATAATTGCAGTGGAGATATTTTTTCATTCTAGCTTGTTCCCTTGGATTCATCAGCCCCAATCAGCGATAATGGGAGCTGTAGACCAGAAACAACATCTGGAGGGCCACAAATCCCTGCACCCCTGCTTTTTTTTTCCCATCCCAACTGCAGGAAGGAGATGGCAAGGAGGTAGCAATGTCCAGCTGCTTCAGCCAAGAAATGTCTACAGGAGATAATACCATGCAGTTCTTTCAGCTCATCCTAGAAGTTGATGAGAACAGAAGGAGACTGTTGAAGGGCACTGGAGTTCTTCCGGGGGAATTTGTCAGTAGTCATAGGTGTGATCCAATCCTAGTCCATTAGCAGGCAGGTTACAGGAGCTCCAAATTACTTTGTGATTAGTTTTTTGTTTGTTTTTTAAGTTGCAGAGTTTGTTGTTCAGTTCTTCAATTTTAACTTCAGAATGGGCATGTAGAATTGAAGGATGTTTAAAGATTCCATTTCATGTTTGTCTTTAACTGCAGGCCAAAATTAGGTGGGCGAAGGGAACTATAGATCTCTAATTACATGCTGCAGGGTACAATCCAGCCAAAATGAAGCAGCTTTCAGTCCTGTTGCGTTTTCATGTGAGAGTGAAGCGTGTGCTTGATGCTCTCCCATTGAAATCATTCTTGGTTGGATCACAGCACCAAATGTGTGCAGTGCAAACCATGCTGAAAATTTAACCAACAATTGACAACAGGCCATATTGGTTGTTTTGAAGAAACATTTGTGCCATAGTTTTATGCCTACACAAATTATGGCTAAGGAGATGATGCACGCCACAAGTGTCAACAGCCATCATTGGTGTCCATGTAATTCAGGGATGGGCAACTGCAGGGGGTCTGAGGGCCATTTTTGGCCCCCAGACACCCCCACCCAATGGATCATATTCCTGGCAGAGTCCCCTGAAATTTCCTTCACAGCTGCGACAAAAAAGTTGCAGTGTGCCACCAAACTTCTCAAGCTAAATGTGACTGATTTACTGCTCCATAGCAATAAACTGATGGTTTTTAATAATCAGTGGCATAGTGGTGGGGGTTAGCAGGGGCTGCATGTGGCCTGCAGGCCACGTGTCACCCATTCCTGAATGGCCAAAGCAGGGGAATTTCTGATTATTGCTTTGTAGTGTTCTTGGGGTAAAGCTACCTCATCCTAATAAGGAGCCTATTACAGCAAACGTATGATACAAAAATACACATCCTTCTAAAATGGACGGATTTCATGGGGAGCATCTACCATGTAACTGCATGGGAGGAATCAGTAGGGTTTAAGCCTGCCAACTGTGCACATAATTGCAGCCTTAGTTTCTAGAGCAAAGCATGAAATAAGGAGCTGACAGAACCTCTTCAGTCCCTCTATGAAATATTCAGTTGGACCTCAATGAGCTGTCAAACTACAAAAGCATTTTGTATTGTTGTTTACAAAGTCAGACTGTCCATTTGGGTTTGTTTTGATGCTTCCAGCTGCGATAAGATTGCCCTGCAAAGTGTCTCATTTACTTATCAATTGTTCTAAGCCATCAGATACCGAGTGCCACAAATCCAGCTCACTGTCTGGAACTCCCCTTTTATTATTTGCAATCAGAATAACATGGAGAATTGGCGTTATGCTTTCCTGTGCGTTTTGGAGCTCTTTGGCCATGCAACAACCAAAGTCATCTGTGCTGTTGCTGGAAAACAGCCAAAGATGCATGTCTTTCAACTGTGTAAATACTCAGATATATGAGACTGAGGTGCATGAGTAGCTAAGGGTACAATCTTACATATGTTTGTCTTACAATTCCCAGAATTCCCCAGCCAGCATGGCTTGCTGGGGAATGCTGGGACTTGTAGGACTTTGTCTGTCTAAACATGCAGAGGATTACACCCTAAGAAATTTTCAGAAGCCTTGCCAGATGCATACCTCAGATTCATTATACGAACCCTCTACCTGTTATAAAAATACATGTCTTTCTCCATTTCCCAGTCACTTCTCTGTGAATGTTTAAAGAATGCATATATGTGAAAATAAGTGGAAAACATCCCATTGCTAATGAGTCTGGCAACTCAAAATTGGTTGAGGTTCATAGGTTAAATCCATTAGGTTTGTAATTCCCAAATGTGTAATGAGCCCAGGCTTCAATCTAATGAACATTATTGTTTTCATAACTCAAACTGAGATTGATTACAAGTTCCTGAACATGCAACAGCCATTACAGATGCACTCAGGAACAACTTAAAAGCACTGATAGGATTAGAGCTGGGCACAAATGGTTTCTCAAAATTCTCCACCTTATTTGTGGGCACAGAAATTTGGGAGACAATTTCACTGAATTTCTCCAGAGGGAGGAGAAATTCTCCACAGTTTCTCACAGGTAGGGCTCCCCATCGGCAGGGCTTGTAGCACAGCATCTTTATTTTTTCAGAAGGAGGTCTGGGATTTTTGTACTGCAACAGCATCAACCATGTTGGCAGACTGGCCCCCATTTTGCATTCACCACAATGTGTGAGGAGGGGGCAGTGTTGTATCTAGCTGAAGGGAAGAGGAAGAGTCAGTGCCGAGCCAAAATCTGTCCTCCAGTTCTCTGAAAGTTTTCTTCCCCCATGAAGAATTCCTGCCTCATTCTCAGGGTGTTTTATCATTCTCTTTTGCTGCAGGGTTTTTTTGTTTTTGTTTTTTTGTTTTGGAGCTTACCTAATCACTGCTACCCTCCCAGGCTGCCTGCACCTCCTGATCTGAAAAGGCCCTAGGAGAGGAATTACCTCATGATGCCCTCCCCTGGGCTTTAATTGAAGTGAAGGAAGCTGAGGAGGCTACAGGCTGCCAGAGAGATAATGATTGTACCATGAAAAACACAACATTTGCACTCACTCCTCAGCCACCTCCTAAGTCAGGTGAGCCCAAGAAACCCAACCCCAACCCATGAGAATTTCTCTGAAATGTCTCACCATTGAATTTCTTTTCGGAAGCAATTTCTCTTCTATCAAATTAAATGAGAATGGTCAGAAAAACTGTGGGAGAAATTTTTGGCACAGCACTAGGTAGGACGATGTATCTCACAACGGATATCTGGATCGACGCATCAGTCCCAATCTTTCCATTGTACACCTATATACACATACACAGTAACAAAATCTGAGTCTCCTTCCCCTAATCACACTGTTATATATTTGGAGTCATCCTAAATGACCTCCCGGGGACCTCTTACAACCCATTGCCTCTGACTGCCAAGAGATTCAAGATCCCTCCCAACTCTATAAGTCTTTATTCTAAGATTTCAGTAAGTAGAACTATCAGATGCCTGAGGCAACACCATTCAAAGACGGCTGATGGCTGGTAACATTCTGTTGATGAGTTTTAATGGGAGTTGGGATGGGCCAAGAACAAATAGGTAATGGGGAGCGATGTCCCACTCTTTTGTCCTGCTAGGCCAAGGGGGAGGGGCAAGTGAAATTTGTGTATATAACCGGAAGTCAGTGAGTTTGTTCCCTCATTCATGGCAGAGAAAATAAGCCATGGTGGCTTATTTCCCACACTGTGTGTACCAGTTGCATGCTGGGGGATAAGCACAATTACTCTTGGCAGTGCAGCTTCCTATGTCGTGTGAACATGGCCAAAGTGGCTTGTTGCTGTGTTTAACATGCCACCTCAGAACACTACAACAGCCCATGTGTTCTGTATGGCTTGTTAACCATGGCAACAAGCCACCCTGGCCGGGTTTGCACACGACATGGAAAGCCACGCTGCTGAGGGTAATTATGCCAAACCTCCCCCCGCCCCAGCATATGCAGGATGGTTAACAAGCCACAGTGGCCTACTAACCACCCTGCAATCATGCCAACCAGGTCTGTCTGTGCTGGAACTGGATCTGAAAAGGAGGCAGGGAGTTGATTTTGGTCTCTGCATGGAATCCTATGGCACTGTGGATTCCCCTAGCAATCTGATGGGAAGCAGGAATCTGTTGGTGTGTTAATGCTGTGGATCCTCTTCTTATGTTCAGCCTGTATGTGTGTGTGTGTAAATAAACCTTACATCACAGAAGTGCCATACATCTCCAGTGACTGCCTCCTAAGGAATCCTGAGCATGTGCTGGAAGCCCTGAAACTTATCACCACACAGAGAGGGAATTAGGTAACAATACCTAACCCATCCCTCAAACGCTTTCCAGACTTGGAGTCTTGGAACTGGGGACACCAATGGGAAAGAACAGTCTTGTTCTCCCCCGTTCAGCATCCTCAACATCCTGTAAATTGCAGCTTCTGTCCATTTGGCTTGTGAGTTGTGCCACAGCCAGTGCCTCTGCCTCCTCCAGTGGCTCCATGTCGTTCAGGATAGTAACCACAGCACACGTGCAAACAGCCAATCAGAGAAGGGTGACACACAGTGTTGTACACACAAGTCATGGGTGGGGGGAGGGAAGCCAGATATAATAGTAAGTATGCTAAGTAATATATATATATAAAACTTCTTAAAGTTTTCTATTGTATCATGTCATACTTTGTTTTATGGTTTTAATTGTGAACTGCCCAGAGAGCCTCGACTATTGGGCAGTATAAAAATGTTAGGAAGGAAGGAAGGAGAAAGCTGCATTTCAGTGATGTGCATGCATGAGAATTTGCACATTTTTTGAGTCCTAAATCAATGGAGAAAAGTTGTCTGAGCTTGTAATGTTGGATTTGCATCATGGTGAGCTAATGATGATTTTTGATGGGGTACGTTTGCCCATCACTACTAATGATCCACAATGTCCATCAGCCATTTCCCCGCATCACATGAGAGACATAGGCTATAGCTGTAGAGTGCCAAGCCTCCAGGCATCTTTGTAGTCACACAAGCAAGACGTTCCCTTAGTAAATAGCTTTTATTATGCAAATCACCACCAGATCAACAGCACTTCAGGTTACAGACCTAATCAGCACCCAGCAACACAGAGCTGAGTTCTCTAGTCAGCTTTGCACAATACTAATGAGACTACAAGAAGTTACCTTTGATGAATGCACTATGCTACGACGTTGCAATGAAACTGGCGCCCACTAGCAGTATGAAACCTGAGTGGCTTTTCCAGTCCCACCCTCGGGGAGGGTCTTCCCCCAGGGACCTCTTTGGAGTGGCCAACCTTCTAGACAGCCTCATTTCCTGAAGTTTCTCCTCCCTCTTAACCCCACATCTGATTCTTGGGTCCGTCATTCCCAATGTCTCCCCCACCATGAGATCCTGTATTACCACAGATACAGAGGTTTCTGCCTGGCTTTGATTTATCTCCTGAGACCTTGGTAGCTCCCTAACCCCTTCACCCTCTTCCTCATCTGATTCTGAATCCATTCCCACACCTTCTCAGGGTGCTTCTGCAGACTCAGAGATGTGGGACCCAATCCTTACAATAGCCATGTGTACACTTACCTGGGAAAAAGCCACATTAAATTCCCTAGAACTTACTTCTGAGTAGACATGCATAGGATTGTGCTGCACATCAGTAAGATTGGCTTGAAAGCCATTTTAATTGTTTCCAGATTTATACTAAGAAGGGTCTAAGCTTTTGGTTTTGTTCTGTTTTTACCAGTCCTTAACAACAGCTTAGATTCTCAAGTAATAATATCCAAGGATATCAACTACTGTGTGGACATTGGATGGATTCCCTCTGGGCCTAGTATCTTTTCCTGTTTCACCAAGGCTGAACAGGAAGAATACGAAAACCTAAGAGCTTCACTAGATTGGGCAGAAGTCCATCTAACTTAGCATGCTGTTTCCAGCAATGGCCAACCAAATGCCTCTGGGTGGTCTGCAAGATGGGCATGTTGATGGCCTTCCTCAAAGCGACCAAAAAAAGGACAGCATATGCCAATTCTGTGTGCAGTTAATTATATATATTTAAAACCTGAACGACCTTCTGACTGATACTCTGTGAAAGCAAAATCTCATATTCCCTTCCTCTATTCCCATATTGTTGGTGAAATATAACAATGTGTTTCCTGGAAGCAAGGCTATATTAGTATTTCTGAACCAGTCTCCATTTTCTTCTTCAGCTTGTCTAATAGCCTTCTCAGTGCTGCACTGCAGGCCTTTAAGAATGTAATCTCTATAATCTATATCAATTTATTTTAATTTAGCACATTTGTTCCTTGTTTGTAGTAATGGATCATCTGTTGCTTGGCATTTTGACTCATGCTAGAAAATGAATACAAATAAGAGCAGGAATAAAAGTGAAGCACTCCAGTGCCTTGATCATCAGAAGCACTGGGAAAGCTGACCTCAACACTCCAGGACAGCAACAGCTCTGTGGTGCTTAATTGTCCTGCTGACAAAAAGTGAGGCTTCATTAGGTTTGCTGAGCAACAGACACTAAGACAAATTTTATGGTGCCCTCTAAACAGCCTGAGACTACCAACTGTCTTTACTGTGATTTCCCTCCATTTTATTCCCCTTGTCATTGTCTCTGCCCCATCTTGACTTTCAGAGTCTTCTAAATGTTTTGGTGACTCCACACCACACTCAAATTGTAAGCAATGTAGCTTTGTCTCCCCACCACCACCACCTTTGCCACCTCCCAAGCTCCTTAACTAGGGACCAAAATAGCCATTACTTTAAATGTGTGTCTAGCCGTTACATTTTGGGCCCATTTTTACTCTAGAGTAGGTGCAAGGGCCCCAATCCAGATCAGGATCCTATTGTGGTGAGTGGGTGGGGGCTTTTGAGATCTGGATCAGGGGCTCTGCAGAGTAAAAATGGGGGGAAAGGCATAACTGCTAGACACACATTTAAAGTAATGTCTGTTCTGGCCCTAAGTTCATCACAGGTGGAAGTTTCTTGGGTGGGGGGAGGAGGGAAGTTCTACCACTGGAGGTCCTACCACTGAACCAACACCATCAGCAATGCTGTAAATGTGGGTATCCCTGCCTTAGGTTGGGCTATTGGGCTAGATGGCCATACTGCTCCTTCCAATTCTATTGGTGTTTGCTACTCTGAGCTAATTTCAGAATTTAAATTAGAATTTACTAGTGGAGGCTGGTGGCTCTGATTTTGATGGGGCAGTGATTCCACTCTGGGTTTCAGTCAGAATCAGCCAGAACTCTGGAGGAGCTATGCAAGGTGCTGACCCTATTTTGGGGTTAGGTTTCAGCACCTTGGACATCTCCTTTAGAGTTCTGGCTGGTTCATATTGAAACTCAGAATGGATTTACAGCCCCACCAATATTGGAGCCACCAGCCTCCACTGGAATTAACATTTAAAATTAAACTACGCTCCTGTGTAACTGTCTCCTGCTTCCTCTGAGAGTGCTGTAATGAAAGGTTGGATACTTAGAGCTGAGGGAGTCTCTGGGGAGGATTCATCAGTGGCTGGGGATATGGGCAAGGGAGCTCCCCTGACAGCAGGGGATGGAGGCATCATGGTCTAGAGTGGCCATGGGTCCTACTTTACAGGAGACAGTCCTCTGTTTGAAGGGCTGCCCAGTCCAAGTCTAATTTAAAGAGGAAGAAGAACCATAAAAAGGGAGAGGTGAGGTGGCGCCCATCAACAATTAGCACCAAGACAGCTGACTGATCCAACACACAGGTCACCTGGTCACAGTCTTCCCCACTATGGTGAGCTGTGTCAGGAGCGCCCTGGCCACCTCTTTCAGTAGACTCCAATTGCTAACTCAGGACACAGACGAAAGGATTCTTTTCAAGGCTTTAATCCTTTTACAACTTAATGACTCTTTCAGATGCTAATCACCAGCGACCAAGCAAGGAACAGCAGAGTAGCCTATGCTCCGGGTAGGCAGTTGGTCCCGGTTTGAAGGAGAGCCACTTGGAGACCCTGAACTTATGGGCTAGGGAGAGATCCTCCCTCTTTCCCTTGGGTCCACGGGAGGCGGCGGTTGCTTGCGCGCCAAACGGGCGTTACGCCTCCTTTCCGCGCCCTCCATCGCTCGTCGCTCCCTGCATCTGCATTGAGCATCTAGCAAGCCCCATTCCCGCACTTTCTCACTGCTAGGATCACTATCTATCTCAGGAATGCCGTCAGGAGGAATCTCTGCCAGCTGCTGTGCCTGTGAGGGATGAGCTGGCTCTTCTTCCACGGATTGCTGATCCTCAGAATCAGAACTGCTCTGGGGTTCTATCGGCTCAGTTTCCACCCTGACAAGCTGTATTGTATTTACAGTAAGTGTTTCTAAATTTGCATCTATACATATAACTTAGCATGTGCAAATTTTATGCAAATCACTGCCCATTTCTGTCCTCTTGGCGGGGGTGATGTGTTTCTTCTTTTTTCTTTTTTAGGGAGATACATAAGTGGCTGCCCTATCATTATCACTTGTTCTTCCTCTTCTTGACCTGTAGAAGTCTCCGGTAGAGGAGATATCCCAGTGGCTGCTTCCCAACAAGGTCATAAGAAAGGGCTTCTTCTCTCCTCAGAGAGCCAGAACTCCGTTGTATTTGTAGAAGTATCTGAATTAGGATCTTGGACCATGAGACACAGTTTCTAAAGGCTGTGGTCAGGGATGTATGAGAAATTGATTTCAGTTCATTTTTTTTATTAGGATTTCATTTTACACAATTCGCACCTTCCAGGCTGAACACTGACTTGGACACAAACTGTGGTCTAAATCCGTACCATTCCGAGTTTTCCATGTGATTCACAGACCAAAAAAAATGCATTTGACAGCATGCGTACATTTGAAAAATGCATCTGAAAAATGCAGATGATATGATTTTTTTTCACAAATACGCTTTAATCAGTGGGAGAAGAATGCGTACATTTCAAAGAAGTGCACAATTGATGGGTACATTTGGAAAAAGATGCACAGAAATACACATGGATTTTCATGCAAAATTTTAAAAAAAGAAGCAGCAGCTTGCAATCTGATATGGACTCGAGTTGAAAAGAGCTTCAGGATGGAATTTGGAGAACTTCAACGAGCTCGAGTTTTGCTGATTCACACATCCCTTGCTGAGGTTCACCAAGTTTCATTTCAGATTCAGATAACTAGCAGGGCACTGAGCACCAGCAGGTTAACCTGCTACAACCAGAGTCAACCTAAGTCAGTACTGTGGGGAAACAACAAGTGTGGTCCAGCAGAGAGGGTGCTGCACTTAGAGCTGGGCTCAAACCCCAGGGGGAAAAAACCCTATTTACTCAGTGGCTGGAATTCTGAAAGTAACCTGCCCAGTTCGTACAAAATGACAACCCCTGAGGTGTTTAATCTCTGGGTTATCAGCGCCGCATGCAAGCAAACAAGCGGGCTGACTCCCACCAGCTCACCGCTTCCACTCCCGCTTTCTTTCCAGATTACAAAACAATGCCAGGATTACATTCACATCCAGGAACACCCCATTTTAACCCATGGTTTGTGGTTGGATAAAAACCCTGGGTTGTTTTTTTCTCACCAGCCCAGAGTGCCAGATTTGCACATTACAGAGTACGGTTGTTTTGTAATTCAGAAACAAAGCAGAAGTGGTAAGCAGGTGGGAGTAAGCTCACTCGCTCACTTGCTCCCATGCAGTCCCAACTAATCATGGGTTGTTTAACCCCTGGTTGGTCATTACGTGCAACCTGGGTCATTTGCTTTCACCACAGCTTTCAAAAAGGAAACTATATTGACATTATGTTGACCTCCCTCATAGATGTTCTTGAACGACTAAGGGCACAATCCTATGCATGTTTGACAGAACAAAAAAGTCCTACAACTGCCAGCATCCCCCAGCCAGCCAGCTTGCTTGCTTATTTATTTATTTAATTTCTTAATTGGCCATCTGGCCGGTCACCCACCACTCTGGGCGATGTACAATAGTACAATTTAAAACAGTAAAATTACACATTAAAACCTTATTTAAAAATACCCTAACCCACCCCAAATGCCTGCCTGAATAACCAAGTTTTCAGTGCGTGGCGGAAGCTCATTAAAGAGGGGGCATGGTGGAGTTCCCTAGGGAGGGAGTTCCACAGAGTGGGAGCCACCACAGAGAAGGCCCTCTCCCTTGTCCTCACAAACCTAGCTGTCCTGGCTGATGGGACAGAGAGAAGGCCTTCCGAGGCTGATCTTGTTAAGCAGCCTGTTTGGTGTTGCTGGAGGCGCTCCTTGAGATAGGCTGGGCTGGAACCGCATAGGGTTTTAAAGGTCAAAACCAACACCTTGAATTTGGCCCAGAAAACAACTGGTAACCAGTGCAACTCCTTCAGCACCGGAGTGATGTGATCACGCCAGTGGCTGCCTTTAATCAGGCGAGCCGCCGCGTTTTGCACCAGCTGAAGCTCCCGAACCGTCTTGAAGGGTAACCCCACATAGAGCACATTACAGTAGTCTAGACAAGAGGAGACCAGGGCATGTACTACCGATGGGAGCAGATGGTCGGGAAGGAAGGGGCTCAGCCACCGTATCAGATGGAGTTGGTACAATGCTGTTCAGCTCACGGCTGACACCTTACCTGAGCCTCCATGGACAGCTGGGAGTCTAAAATGACCCCCAGGCTGTGGATCTGGTCTTTCAAGGGTAGCCGTACCCCATTCAACACCATGTCAACATCCCCCAGCCACCTCTTGTCTCCCACCAAAAGTACCTCGGTCTTGTCAGGGTTCAGCTTCAGCTTATTCCTCCCCATCCAGCCACTCACCGTCTCCAGACATTTAGACAGGGATTCCACGGCCAGCCCTGGTGAAGATTTGAACGTAGAGCTATGTGTCATCCACATATTGATGACACCACACCCCAAACCTCCTGATGATAGCCCCCAGCAGCTTCACATAGATATTAAATAGCATTGGGGAGAGGATGGAACCCTGTGGCACCCCACACGTGAGTGGCCACAGGTCCAACACCTCCTCTCCCAGTGCTACCCTCTGGTACCTGCTGGAGAGGAAGGACCGGAACCAACGTAATAAGATGTCTCCAATGCCCATCCTCTCCAGGTGGTCCAGGAGGATACTGTGGTCAATGGTATCAAAAGCTGCTGAGAGGTCAAGGAGAACAAGGAAGGAGCATTCACCCCTATCCAAAGCCCTCCTCATATCATCCACCAAGGTGACTAAGGCCGTTTCTGTCCCATGCCCAGGCCTGAAGCCTGGGCATGGGACATGGCTGGCTGGGGAATGCTGAGAGTTGTAGGACTTTTTTCTGTCTAAACATGCATAGGATTGTGCCTTAAATGAGAAAAAGGAGTGCAAAACACTTTCTGCATCAGTGGCAATATTTAAATTATATATCAATAATAAGCTTCAAGCTGTTATTGGCCTTTTTCCAGAAAAGAAAAAAAAAATCAGATGTAATTTTAAACAAGCGCAGAAGGGAAGTAGGCCCTGTTAACAAATTATTTTAATCTGTGTTCGAATGACTGATGTGAATTTTCCTTGTATGGAGCGATGTGGGGGGGTGGGAGAGAACGTGGCTTCTGTAAGAGAGGGGCCAGATGCACCAGGCCTGCAGCCATGCACATTTGCTGAACAAGCTACCGCCACCATCATCATTCTTCTAGGAGGGAGCCCATAAAAAAATCATATAAAATTTTATTGTGTTGTGAAACTAGTTATTATATCTAGCCGTCAGAACTCTCACCCAGAGGCAGGGGGCTTTCCTGTTCCTTAGTGCAGAATAAATTGGTGGACTGTCACAGAGAAAGTAAAACAATAGAAGGAAAGTTCAAATTCATTTTGGAGCCTTTATAATATTATATGGTGATATGAAGCATAAACGCAGCAGGGCACTCAAAGAGCAAAAAGCTAATAAAAAGGAAGAACAAACAAACAAAACAGGACTTTCAAAGTTTAATGCGGGGGGGGGAGGCAACAAAACTGAGCTGACTGGCCATGAAAAAAGGTCATTCCAAGATTCCCACCATCACCACTTTTTCCCCAAACCAGTACACCAGGGTTGCAGAACCTCAGAGCCATGGGCCAAATCTGCCCCTCCTGGGGGCCAAATCCATCCCTCCAGAATACTCCAGGTGGCCACTCCCCCTTTCCCTGGCCCCAGCTCCTCCCCCACTCCACCAATGGTTTCCCAGCTTTTGTGCAGTTTTTCCCCCATTCTAAAAGGTTGAGATGCCTCTCCGAAGGCTGAGTTACTGGCAGGAAGAACTTTCAGCTGAAACATGCTGGTATTTTTGGAATTCTGAACCTGCCCCCTTTTGTCCTTGGCCCTGCCCATTTTGCCTTCAGCCCCGCCCACCACTGGACTGCGACCCCCTAAAGCGTCTCCAAAATAGAATTCAGCCCTTGGGCTGAAAGAAACTCTGCAGCCCTGCACTACACCTTGTAGCTCCTCTGAAATGATTGAAAAGGTAAAAGATTCTGGGCATCCTATCACAGTCCATTCCTCTTCCCACAGTTTTTTTTCCATTCACATCATGAGAATTGTCATGAGACGCTGAGATTTGAACCTGGATCCTACATTCAGCATTCCACCCACCAGATTAGATAGCTTGTGTGCCCCCAGAACTATTTCAGACATTTGGGATTATTTTGCGAGCAGTAGCAGTTGATGCCCATTGGGGCTAGTAGCGTGGAGGGCAAGGCAACCAACGGCAGGCAGAAGCGGAGTCAAGTAATCCTGGGCAAGCAACAGTAGGCAGAGCCAAGTAACTCCAGTTTTGTCCTTATCGTCCTTCCTTGAAAGGACACTGCGATCACTTATGCACTGTGGTACAATCCCTTAATATCTAATTTAAACATAGTTCCTGACCTTGGTTCGGTAAGCTTGCATGCTGTCATATTTGATTCTCTGCTGGGGAAAAAGGTGTGGCCTCCACCACCCCTTCCAGCCACTCCTTTCCTCCATCTAAGCCCCCATTCCAGGGCAAGAAAGGGCAGGTTTAAGGATCAAGTGGCACCAGGGGCAAATGTCCAGAATCACTCGGCTGCATGCCCCTCCCCATCCCACACACAAGCACAGAAAGATATTCTACTGTTCCTGTGCCCACCGGCCCCCATCTGATGTCTCTTCCAATCTGCCCACCAGCAGAGGACATATTGCAAGTTGAAGACCCGCTGTATTTGAAGTGCCAGACAATGCCTGACCCCTGCTGTACCGCTGCCTGCAAGCATATGCGCTCTCTCTCTCTCTCTCTCTCTCTCTCTCTTTCTCTCTCTCTCTCCCCCCCCCCAATCTGCCCCTGGTGAGGGCACACACCAGAGGTGGAGGCCCACAATGTGTCTATCATGCCACACTATTCTCCTGCCCATCTGAAGACTGCCAGGTTGTCTCTGAACTGTGCCCAGCTCAATCAAACTCTGCAAGCTTTGCTCCATTATATCTGGGATGCTGCACCTGCCTCCATTTTCTCTAACTCTTCTCGTGACAGTTTCCCTTGGGGTAATTGCTGGAAGTGGAAGCCCTGCAATAGCTGGAGTGCCCAGCTGCTAATCATCATCCTCTCCTCACTTGCTTCTTCAATGCCCACATGCAGCCCATCCATTTCAGTGGCACAGAGAGAGAGAGAGAGAGAGAGAGAGAGTTCCTTGGAGTTTTGCTGTATTCAGTGTATCTTATATATTCTTTCTCCCAAGTCTTTGCATGATGTGGAAAAACCCGACTATGCTCTCTATCTCCTTTGGAAGTTCCTCCTTCTGTTGTGAAGGGGCATCACCTTTCCCTTAGAAGCCTCAGCCACCACTTCACCTGCTGGCAACGTTCCTGGATTATGTGGCCCTTGCCTCAGGTGTTGGGCTTATCTTGTAAGTCTCTTTGTCCAGTGTTTCCCCCCAAACTCAGTTAATTACATGCATCTTGTAGTTCACATGCCACAGTTAGCTTTGCACATCTGCTCACCTATTTTACCCAGTTCTTCAGCCGTTTTCTCCTGGTAACTTTGCACGTTTCGTTTGGTAGCTTCCTTCCATTCAAACCTCAGGAACCTTTTCACCTCAAAGGGGGCCATTATATAATTGTACATGACAAAATGCACGTTACAGAAGAGTCAGCAGCCACCATGTGGGGATGAGGAAATATCAGAGAGCCAACTTGAGAAGGATTGTTGTTACAATGGAAAACAAAACTATTTTTTTAATGAAAGCTTATTTTTTAATCAGCATTTTAATGAGCACCCCAGTGAGTGCAGAGTCCAGGAGTACTCCCTGACCATGCACTTGGTCTTTGGGAGGGGGGAGTGCCACCCCATCTAAGACCAGTTGTAAACCTCCATCCTGAGTACTTGGTTTCCCAACCCACAGTACCTCTGTCTTGTCTGGATTAAATCTCAGCTTGTTCACCTTCATCCACCCCAGAACACTCTCCAGACACTGGTACAAACATTCCACAGCATCCCTGGGATGTGTAGATGGAAACAAGATACAGCTGAGTAGCATCCGCATACTGATGACACTGCAGCCCAAAACTCCTGATGACTTCCCCCAGCAGTTTCATGTAGATGTTAAAAAGCATGGGGGACAGGATGGAACATTGAGGGACCGCACAGGCTAATGGCCATGGGGTGGAATACAAGTTCCCCAGAATCACCTTCTGAGACTGCTCCTCCAGGAAGGACCAGAACCACTTTAAAACCATGCCTCCTAAGCCCAACCCAGATATACAATCCAGAAGGATACTATGGTCACCATTGAAAGCTGTTGAGAGTCTAGAAGAACCAACAGGGTTGCACTTCACCCATCCATGGTGGTCTGTATTCATGCTAAGTTCCACTGAGGTATGCTTAGGACTGCAGACTAGGTATGCTGTAGTAACCCTCTGCTAGTGCTTGTGTGCCTCTAGCAAACTAATCCTAATTGTTACTTACAGGTACTCATCAGTCATAGAGCTACTCTGAAGTAAATACTGCAGCAACACTTCTATTGGTATATCAGCCAAGAAGTAGAGTAAATGTATACAAGACTAGAGAGAGTGCCCAGTAAGAGCACCAGCATTCATGCTCTTTCAAGCACAGTTGCGGTTTTCTTTCTTTCTTGTTCCTTTCTTGCTTGGTTGGCAGCAGGATCATTACAGATGTCAGAAGAAGAAGCGGAAGAAGCTGCAGATTAAAAGACTGCTCTGTTCAATGTACCAAAGTCTGCTGCTTTTCATTTATATATGAGGTCAGCACTGTTTTATAGCCAGTTTCTCATCTGAAACTCAGTTCAATGAGCCTAAGAGTGTTAGAAATGCACCTCCCAAATGAGACATCTCCGTTGCTGCTACCCTAGGAACAGAGTCCAAACTCACCTTAAAGTCTATTTCATCCATTGGCCTGAACTATTACCCATATAAAGCAATTAAGGGCTCAATCTATGCATGTTCAGACAGAGAAAAGGCCTACCACTTGAGAGCCAGTGTGGTGTAGTGGCTAGAGTGTTGGACTGGGAGCCGGGAGATCTGGGTTCTAGTCCCCACTCAGCCATGGAAGCTCACTGGGTGACTTTGGGCCAGTCACAGACTCTCAGCCCAACCTACCTCACAGGATGGTTGTTGTGAGGATAAAATGGAGAGGAGGAAGATAATGTCAGCCGCCTTGGGTTCCTTGCAAGAGGAAAAAAGGCGGGATATAAATGCAATAAATAAATAAATACCACCCCCAGCATTCTCCAGCCAGCTTTGCATAGGATTGTGCCCTAAAAGATTAATTTCAGAACATGTCATATGGAGCTATCAGTGCGCTTTTCAGGTGGCAGAAAGGAAAGGTGGGGGGAAGCTTCCAGACAGTTCTACCAAATTAATGGCAACATTTATGTATTCAAAAGCTACTTTTGAAAAGGCTAATTTTGCTACATGCCAGTGCAGTTAGCATATAGTTTGTTAATCCCTATTCTGAATATGAATGGAAGCATATTTCCTGCTTGTGGGGCTGCCCCCTTTTTTGATAAATGTTCAAGAAATGCTGGCTGTTTACATTAGATGGCCACTTCAAGAATAAGACTGCAAATTAATTGTTACTCCTTATATGTATGCGCATGAACAACTATGCATCTTTAAAAACTCTTCAACTTTAAACTAATTATCATATGCTGTCCAGTTTAAAGACTATGAGAACCTGTGCTAACCTCAGGACCTGCTAGGGTGGCCATGTGTCCTCTTTTACAGAAGACCATCCTCAATTTGAAGAGCTGTCAGAGGACATTCCTCTATTTGAAGACGTTTTCAATTTGAAAGGCTGTCCAGATGAAGTCTGGTTTGAAGGTAAAGAGCCATAAGATGGGAGAGCAGAGGCCTTGAAGTTGCCCAACAGCACCTGGGCAGCAGACTGAGCAAGGCACACAGGTCACCTGGTCACAGTCTTTCTCTCTATCGCGAGATGTACTGTATTTCTGTTTCAAACATAATAATTCTTTCTAAATTTGCAACTATACATATAAATCAGCACATGATTTATATGCATAGCACATTTAATGCAGATTAGTGCCCTCTTTCGTCCTCCTTTTTTTTGGTGAGACATGTCCTCTTTTTGGGTGATCCACTATCATCCGCTATAAATTGACATTTTCCTTTACTCGCAAAGGCACACAGAAGTTAAATTGGGTTGATTGATCTGTTACCCTTTCATTTAACCGGGGGGGGGGGGGAACAATCCTGGAGTGGCTCCCAGTGGTCAGGTTCTGGCACATTAGTTCCTTAACCACCTGGAGTCTGTTCCCTCCTACTGCAAGCCTGATAGGTGCAGCTCCAGGCTTCAGGGTCACTATCTAGGCTGCAATAGTAGTCTGCCTGAATCTCTAGTCAGCTGACTCCAGGGGCCAATCATAGTACACTAGGCTATATAAATCCCTGACATTAGAGTTTGCTCCTCAGTCTGGACAAGTTATCTCTAGTAGTATCAGGACCCTGTCTAGCACCTGCTCCCTCTTCCAGATTGTTGCCTTGAATCTTGACCTCTGACCACGTACATGCTTCTTGCTTCTGGCCCTTTCATCATTTTTGCTGCTCTGTACTTTTAAAAAAGGTTGAAACTATATTGTCAAATAGAATAAATACCAATAACAATGAAAGGTTCATATGGTCTGTTTGAAGGGAAACTGAACAAAGTATTGTATAAAAATAAAATAAATGCAATATCCAAAAATAGATGGGAGAAATACACAAGCAGTCAGCACAGCACAGAAATGTTATTCATATGCTGCAAAATGGTGAGAAAGGCAATGACAAAGTGACATAAGTGACAAAATAGCATTCAACTCAAGCTGGGTCATCATGCATTAATAACAAAGTGGAGAAACATAAAAGTTGAGTGCAGTGGCGGGAAGAAATATGAGAGGAAAAATCATGGAAGTTCTAAAACGCACTAAAAGCGAAAAATGCTTTAAACTGTGTTGTCAAAGAGAAAACTAAGAAAACTGTACAATAAATTGAGAGTACCTGAGGGAATTAATGTGGCTAACATACACATAGCACAGCTATTTAAAAGGCAGGAAGATGCCAGAAGCAAATAAAAAAAAAACATTGAGTAGAACTAGGAAAGTAAATTTAATACAGAAAGTAGAAAAACAAAGAAAACCTGCTGAACAGATGTGTGTTGATCGAACAGCCATAAGAAAGAAAAATGTACAGTAGAACACGTCGGTGTGACAGAGTTTGAAGCAAACATAATTAAGCATCACCTCAAAATTAAGCATCAAAATTAAGCATCAAAATTAAGCAAATTAATTAAGCATTAATTAATTAAGCATCACCTCACCTCCTTTGCTAAAAATACTAGAAGGAGGAGGAGGAGGAGGAGGAGGAGGAGGAGGAGGAGGAGGAGAAGAAGAAGGAGGAGGAGGAGGAGGAGGAGGAGGAGGAGGAGGAGGAGGAGGAGAAGAAGAAGAAGAAGAAGAAGAAGAAGAAGAAGAAGAAGAAGAAGAAGAAGAAGAAGAAGAAGAAGAAGAAGAAGAAGAAGACGACGACTGATGGAACTGAAAAAATAGCCTGAAAAGTACGATTGATGTTTTAAAAGAAAAGAAGAAAAAGTACATTTGAATTTTGGTAATATAATTGTTTTTAAATGTTGTAAATGTTAATATGAACTTAAAACGTTTTCAAAAATGCTAGGAAAAAAATCTTAGTTAAAAAAGAAAAGAAGAAAGGAATTAACTATGAGTCTTGCGGAACCTTAAAAACTAACAAATGTGTTGTCCTCTAAGGTGCCACAACAGAGAAACCTGGCTGCCAGTGTGCCTGCCTGTTCAGTCTTCTGCCCAGGTACTAACTGTTGACGGGCAACTGTTCTTAAGGTATTTTATCTTTAAACCAGAATTGGACAGGACAGATAGAGGCAGCCCTTCAAACAGAGGGCTGTCCTCTGTAAAAGGATGAGCCAATAAACACACATTGCAACTTTGGGCTGCAGCTGGTAGGGTCAGAGCTGCATGAGTGTCCTCGTTTTCTGTGTCCAGAATATGATCCACACATGCTACCATGAGATGCCCACAGCAAACCCAAACTCAACAAGACTGCCTCAAAATAGATGGCTTGATCCTTTGCAATTATTATGGTTGCACTGGCTAGGCCAGATGTCCCAAGATGAAGGCACATGTAATACCTCCCAGCAATCTCAGGTGTTTGTTTCCTAAAAGTCTGTCTAGATCACATATTGGGAGAAATAGAAGAGTATGACATTTTGTTTAGCTATGAATGCAGAGAGATGTCTGCTGTCTCTGAAATCTTAAACTACCCAAGACTTTCAGACTGCTCCTTTAAATTAAGCCCTTTGCAGAAATCCCATTAGCAAAGAGGAGGAGATTAATGGAGAAAACTATTTTAGAGACTGCAAAGAGCTCTAGCTGGGAGGCAATTTATCGAAAAATGGCCCTGGCAGCCTGAAGCCCAACTCTAAAAGCTGGGTATGTGAGTGGCTTATAAAATAAAGAATGTGCATAAATTAGATTAAAGGTGAGAGATTTTTCTCCTAGTTAGTGCACTAAATCCAGTCCTTGCTTCTCTCAGTGTCAGTGTAAAGCTTTAGGCATCCCTCTAATATAAAAACTAATACAGTGATGTGCACATGCCTGTTACTTTAGACCAAGAGGCAGCACAATTTTGAATCCTTAATGGGACATTATTTTTTAACAAAAAAAAATGATTTTTTTTCAATAAAAGATTCAGTTTGTTGTTGTTGTTCAGTCGTTCAGTCGTGTCTGACTCTTCGTGACCCCATGGACCATAGCACACCAGGCCTTCCTGTCCTCCGCTCCCTCCCGGAGTGTGCTCAAGTCCATATTCATTGCATCGGTGATGCTATCTAGCCATCTCATCCTCTGCCGTCCCCTTCTCCTTTTACCTTCAATCTTTCCCAGCATCAGGGTCTTTTCCAGGGAGTTTTCTCTTCGCATTAGGTGGCCAAAATATTTGAGCTACAGCTTCAGTATCTGTCCTTCCAAGGAGCACTCAGGGTTGATTTCCTTTAGGATTGACTGATATGACCTCCTTGTAGACCAGGGGACTCGTAAGAGTCTTCTCCAGCACCACAGTTCGAAAGCATCGATTCTTCGGTGCTCAGCCTTCCTTATAGTCCAGCTCTCACAGCCATACGTTGCTACTGGGAAAACCATAGCTTTGATTATACGAACCTTTGTTGGCAAGGTGGTAAGCAGAGAACCTCTGCTTCTTACTATGCTGTCTAGGTGTGCCATAGCTTTCCTCCCAAAGGAGCAAGTGTCTTTTAATTTCATGGCTACAGTCACCATCTGTGGTGATCTTGGAGCCCAAGAAAATAAAATCTGTCACTGCTTCCATTTCTTCCCCTTCCATATGCCAGGAAGTGATGGGGCCAGATGCCATGATCTTAGTTTTTTTTAATGTTGAGTTTCAAACCAGCTTTTGCACTCTCCTCTTTCACCCTCAACAAGAGGCTCTTTAGTTCCTCTTCGCTTTCTGCCATTAGGGTGGTATTGTCTGCATATCTGAGGTTGTTGATAATTCTCCCGCCAAACTTAATTCTGACCTGTGATTCATCCAACCCGGCATTTCTCATGATGTACTCTGCATATAAATTAAATAAGCAGGGCGACAATATACCGCCTTGTCGTACTCCTTTCCCAATTTTGAACCAATCGGTTGTTCCGTGTCCGGTTCTTACGGTTGCTTCTTGTTCTTGACCCTCATACAGGTTTCTCAGGAGACAGGTAAGGTGGTCTGGTACTCCCATCTCTTTACGAATTTGCCACAGTTTGTTGTGATCCACACAATCAAAGGCTTTAGCATAGTCAATGAAGCAGAAATAGACGTTTTTCTGGAATTCTCTTGCTTTCTCCATGATCCTGCGAAAGTTGGCGATTTGATCTCTAGTTCCTCTGCCTCTTCGAAACCCAGCTTGTACTTACGGTAGTTCTCAGTTCACATACTGCTGAAGCCTAGCTTGTAGGATTTTGAGCATCACCTTGCTGGCATGTGAAATGAGCGCAATTGTATGGTAGTTTGAACACTCTTTGGCGTTGCCCTTCTTTGGAATTGGAATGTAAACTGACCTTTTCCAGTCTTGTGGCCACTGTTGAGTGTTCCAAATTTGTTGGCATATTGAGTGCAGCATTTTAACAGCATCATCTTTTAGGATCTTAAATAGCTCAGCTGGAATACTGTCATCTCCGCTAGCTTTGTTGTTAGTAATGCTTCTTAAGGCCCACTTGACTTCACTCTCTAGGATGTCCGGCTCAAGTTCAGTGACTGCACTATCATGGCTATCAGGGACATTCAGATCTTTCCTGTATAGTTCTGTGTATTCTTTCCACCTCTTCTTAATCTCATCTGTTTCTGTTATGTCCCTGCCTTCTTTGTCCTTTATCATGCCCGTCTTTGCACAAAACGTTCCCTTGAGATCTCCGATTTTCTTGAAGAGATCTCTAGTCTTTCCCTTTCTAGTGTTTTCTTCTATTTTTTTGCATCGTTCATTTAAGAAAGCCTTCTTGTCTCTCCTTGCTATTCTCTGGAAATCTGCATTCAGTTGGATATATCTTCCCCTTTCTCCCTTGCTTTTCGCTTCCCTTCTTTCCTCACCTACTTGTAAAGCCTCATCAGACAGCCACTTGGCTTTCTTGCATTTCTTTTTCTTTGGGATGGATTGAGTTGCTGCCTCCTGAACAATGTTACGGACCTCCGTCCATAGTTCCTCAGGCACTCTGTCTATCAGGTCTAATCCCTGAAATCTATTCCTCACCTCCACTGTATATTCATAATGGACATGATTTAGGTCATACCTGAATGGTTTAGTGGTTTTCCCTACGTTCTTCAATTTAAGCCGAAATTTTGCAATAAGAAGCTCATGATCTGAGCCACAGTCAGCTCCAGGTCTTATTTTTACTGACTGTATAGAGCTTCTCCATCTTTGGCTGCAAAGGACTTAATCAATCTGATTTCAATATTGACCATCTGGTGATGTCCATGTGTAGAGTCGCCTCTTGTGCTTTTGGAAAAGAGTGTTTGCTATGATCAGCGTGTTCTCTTGGCAAAACTCTATTAGCCTTTGTCCTGCTTCATTTTGTACACCAAGGCCATGCTTGCCTGTTATCCCAGTGATTTCTTCACTTCCTACTTTAGCATTCCAATCCCCTATGATGAAGAGGACATCTTTTTTTGGTGTTAGTTCTAGAAGGTGTTGTAGGTCTTCATAGAACTGATCAAGCTCAGCTTCTTCGGCCTCGGTGGTTGGGTCATTAACTTGAATTACTGTGATGTTGAATGGTTTGCCTTGGATTCGTACTGAGATCATTCTATCGTTTTTGAGATTGTACCCCAGTAATGCTTTTCCTACCCTTTTGTTGACTACTCCATTTCTTCTAAGGGATTCTTGCCCACAGTAGTAGATACGATGGTCACCTGAATTAAATTTGCCCATGCTTGTCCATTTGAGTTCGCTGATTCCCAAGATGTCGATGTTCAATCTTGCCATCTCATGTTTGACCACCTCCAGCTTACCTTGATTCATTGATCTTACATTCCAGGTTCCTAAACAATATTGTTCTTTACAGCATCGGATTTTCCTTTCACCACCAGACACATCCACAGCTGAGTGTCCTTTCGGCTTTGGCCCAGTTGCTTCACTCTTTCTGGCGCTACTTGGAAATTCCCTCTGCTCTTCCCCAGTAGTATATTGGACACCTTGCGACCTGAGGGGCTCATCTTCCGGAGTCATCTCTTTTAGCCTTGTGATACATTCCATGGGGTTTTCTTGGCAAGAATACTGGAGTCGGTTGCCATTTCCTTCTCTAGTGGACCACATTCTGTCAGAACTCTCCGCCATGACCTGTCCGTCTTGGGTGGCCCTGCACGGCATAGCTTATGGCTTCACTGAGTTACGCAAGCCCCTTCGCCACAACAAGGCAGTGATCCATGAAGGGGAGATTCAGTTACAAGGTAGTATTTACGACAAAGTCGTTAGATTTAGCATTTAAATTCTACAGCCTCTTTTCCCAAATTTGTTGTTCATCATCTGGTTCCACGAGTACTTGTGCCTCTTTTGTGCCTATTTTAGACTTAGCATTTAAATTCTACAGCCCCTTTCCCTAAATTTGTTGTTCATCACCTGGTTCCATGAGTATTTGTGCTTATTTGGTGGAAATGCAACTTAGGCTGCAATCCTATATAGCAGGGGTAGGCAATGTGTTGCATGTGGGCACTAGTGCACTCCGAAAACCTTTCTTGGCACCCGGTGAGATGTCCTACCCCTCCCACTTTTTATTTCTTAAAAATAACAACGTTTTTTACTGGCAGCTGGGATTGCTTCAAAGCAAAATTACAGCCTCTAGCTGCTCCCTTCTCCTTTTCCCATGAATACCTCAGGGTCTTATGTGGGGCTCAGAGACATTCTTAGGAAATGAAGATGGCAGGTGGCTGTAGGCCAATATTTTCATCTGCAGCACCCTCATTTTGTGATTGGTGCCCAAGGCAGTTTCTCAGCACCAATTTCCAAATGGGCCCATAGGCCCAAAAAGGTTGCCTACACCTGCTATACAGATTACCTAGGAGAAAGTCCCACTGAACTCAGTGTGGCTTTGTTCTGAATAGACTTGTACAGCCTTGCACTGTAAGTATCCTACATTATGTTCATCCATTCTTTCAGCTTTCTTTTTTTGTCACTTGACCACAAGCACCAACGGTAATGAGGAAAAGGGTTGCAAAGGAAAATATATTTCTAAAGTAAATGACACCTTCAAAATACCATCACTGTCAGCTAGGGATGTTGGAGAAATCTGCAACAGAATCAAATGATTTCAGATTTTTATGAATCTGACCCATGGATTCTGTAGCAGACCAGCTTTTCCCAAGCCGCATGGATTCTGTGAACTGAATTTATGGACTTTTTTTTTTTTAACTTTCTGGAATTTTACACAAATTTAGTCATAGAAAAATATGTAAAATTAAAAAAAAAAAACTGACTGAAAATGCGCATTTCCCCCAGAGCCTAAAGCATGAAAATGCACATTTTGGGGGGGATTTACACATTTTGGGGGGACACTTGCATGGGAGGGGGGGAGTCAGATGCAAAAGAGTGGCTTAGGGCAAACATACACTGAGTGAGTTGAATTAAGGAATAGGTTGTCTCTGAGCACATGGCTCAGACCACAACTTTGTTTTCTGTATCAGAACTGATATCCAGTCAGATCAGTTTTCCATATCAGAACTGCAATCCTCACGCACAAAAATCCTCTTCTGGTTTTCCTCCCAAGCTTTCTTCATTTCACCAGCCTAATTTAGAGGGAGGGGGAGCCTTTTTGTTGTTCATGTTGTTAAACAATTAGGAATCAGAAAACCCTGCAGTTATACTGCAGATCACAGGGATCTACCAGTAGATCCTGATCTACCTTCTGCCTACGCCTGGTCTAAAAGACATGATACATAAGGGCCCGATCTACACTTAATGTTTTTTTCGCTTCCAATAAGCTTTTACCGCTGGTCTTTCACACTACGCAGGACCTGCCTTGAATTGGGACCGGAATTTCCCACTTCTTTTCTCTTGCTTTCAATACCCTGATATCCCGGTACTTCCCATCTGTGCTCTTCCGTGTTCAATACCTTACAAGGTTGTAGTCCCCTCCCATGCCTGTCCATATATGGTGGTGGCTGTATTTCCCTCCTGTCCAATCACAGCTCTAGATGCCCCTATCTGGTCTTCCGACTACTGATAGCATAGGTTCCGTAACAGGGGAAGTTTTATCAGCAGAGAGCTAGAAGTGCCAGCTCTTGTCTGATCTGGGAAGCTAAGCTGGGTCAGCCCTGGTGAGAATTTTGGATGGGAAACCTGCAAGGCATCAGGCTTCCTGCACTGACCAGGGGCTTGTTCTCTCCCTTTTTTAAAAACAAAATTAAGGATCACAACTGAGTGCTTGTATACACACACCCTTTTCACCCGTTCCAGCTTAACTGGTGCTGTAATGTTTTCTCACAGCCCCAATCTTGGGCACTCACTTACTCAGGAGTAAGCCACATTGAACTCAATGGAACTTACTACTGAGTAGACTAAGATCACCTGGTAGGTGATTTTTTCTTTTAAAAAAAATGAATGCATTAACTTCTGTTTTTCATATCTTCAAATCTTCGAAGAATAGCCTTTCTCCAGCCTGATTTCCCTGCACACAAGCATAAATTTCTTGACTGGGCAGTCTTCAAAGATGCAAGCAGCCCCTCCGCCCCAACCTGAGCATCTCTTGCCTCTGCATTTCTCAGTCAGAGGGAGTAGAGGGTAAAATGCCTCCCTGCAATGAAGGGAGACACCTCTGATCCCCCACCCCACCAAGCTGAGAAGCAGTGTCCTCTTTTGCTCCTCAGAAGCAATGTCCTCTTTTGTTCCAGAGCACCCTATGGGGCTCAGTGGGGCTTACTCGAGGCTTGCAGACCTACAGGGCGATCTTATGTCTACTCAGTAGTAAGTTCCATTGAGTTCAATGTGGCCTACTCCCAAGTAAGTGAGTGCCCAGGATTGGGGCTGTGAGAAAACATTACAGCACCAGTTAAGCTGGAATGGGTGAAAAGGATGTGTGTCTTCAAGCACTCAGTTGTGATCCTTAATTTTGTTTTCAAAAAAGGGAGAGAACAAGCCCCTGGTCAGTGCAGGAAGCCTGATCCCTTGCAGTTTCCCATCCAAAATTCTCACCAGGGCTGATCCAGTTTACTTTCCTGGATCGGACAAGGGGCGGCACCTCTAGCCCTCTGATGGTTGGTGAGAAAACTTTCCCTGCAAAGGAACCTATGCAATGTCATCTCACAGTCTTCTCTGAAGCTTCGAATAAGTGGGCAGCCCCCCCAAAACGCAAGTGCTGGGTGCCGTCACCACTGCCCCTCTTCCTCGTGCTGGCTGAAAAGGGCTGGTGTGGGGAAAAGAGCATCAGCAGACACCCCCCAGCCTCTTGCCCTGGCCTCCAGCAGGGGCGGGGGGAGAAGGGGACAGGTGTCTCCTTCTTCCCTCCACTCCCACTTGCTACAGCAGCAGCAGCAAGGGACAAGCTCTCACCGGGCTTCGAGCCCCAACAGCATGCTCACACCATCCCTGCATACACACACACACAGGGATAGAGGAAGAGAGGAACAGTGGGAGGGGAATCAGCAGAAACAGGGAGAGTTTCTGATCCTCCAATGAGAGCCGCCGTCTTTAAGAGCAGGAAAACAGAGTATGAACCGAGCTCGCGCATTCGATCAAGAACCCCAACGGGGAAAATGGGTGAGTGTGGATAATCACGTTTTAATGCGAGTGCGTTTAACCTGACAGGACCCCAGCTTCGTTGCGATGGCAGGCTTAATGTAGATCCGCCCAAGGAGAAATAAATGGGCAGGGAAGTGAAAGATATGCATATTCAGGCACCAACTCTTTAATAGTGTTAACATCTTATACACTATCTTGTATCCTGTAAATCTTATACTTTATTGTTATTTAATATCTGTATGAAGCTGTTGGGCATGCTCATTAGGAGATGTGGGGCAAGGTGTCACCACTGTGCTGATGACACTCAGCTCTATTTCTCTGTTACATAGGACTCAGGAGAGGCCGGCACATTCTGAACTGGTGCCTGGGTGCAGTTATGGCTTGGAAGGCGGCTAATAAACTGAAGCTGAATCCTGATAAGACAGAGATCCTATTAGTGGGTGGTTCCCAGGTCCAGGAATTAGGCCATTTGCCCATTCTGGATGGGGTTTCACTTCCTCTGAAGGAGCAGGTTCGTTATTTGGGGGTGCTCCTGGAACCATCTTTGTCACTCGGGGCTCAGGTGCCTGGAGCATCCATTACGAACTTCAGTTGGTGCGTCAACTACGCTAGTTCCTGAATAGGGACAGTCTAGCCATGGTGATGATGCATGCGTAACCTCATGATTAGACTACTATATTGCGCTGTATGTGGAGCTGCCCTTATACATGGTTCGGAAGTAGGGATGTACGAAAGTCACTTACCTTTTGACGAAATGTGATTCGAGGTGGGGGGGAGGCACCCCATCCCTCCCCCCGAAATTCTGGCTGGGGGGGAGGCGCCCCGTCCCTCCCCCTGAAATTCTGGCTGGGGGGAAGGCGCCCCCTCCCTCCCACCATGAATCCTGGCCGGCCGGGTCCGCAAATGGCGGCGGCCGTAAACGCTGCCGTTTGCGTCCCTGCAGTCAGCCGTGATAGGCTACGTAAATGTTTATGTAGCCTATCACGGCTGAGTAAAAAAAAAACACAAAAAAAACACGTACGCAAATGGCGGCGCCCATGGGCACCGCCGTTTGCATACGCGCGGTTTTTGGTTTTTTGTTTTACTCAGCCATGATAGGCTACGTAAACATTAGGGATGTACGAAAGTCACTTACCTTTTCGCAGGGGTGCTTCGCGGTGGGGGGGAGGCGCTTCGCTTCTCCCCCCAAAGTTCAGGCGAGGGGGGGGAGGCGTCCCGCCTCGCCCAGCCGAAATTCAGGCCGGGGAGAAGCGCCCCGTCTCCCTGGCCGCGAAACAAAAAGAAAAAAAAAAGTGATAGGCTACGTAACGATTAACGTAGCCTATCACGGCTAGATTTCCAAAGTCAGCCGTGATAGGCTACGTAAATCGTTACGTAGCCTATCACGGGTGACTCTGGGGGGGAAAAAAAGCGCGTACGCAAATGGTGGCGCCCTATGGGCGCCGCCATTTGTGTTCCTTATTTGGTCCCGGTAGTCTACGTAAAGATTTACATAGACTAGTCTACGTAAATCTTTATGTAGACTATCAGGACCAAATAAGGAACGCAAATGGCGGCGCCCATAGGGCGCCGCCATTTGCATACGCGCTTTTTTCTTTTTTTTTCAAAGTCACCCGTGATAGGCTACGTAAATCGTTACGTAGCCTATCACGGGTGACTTTGAAAAAAAAAGAAAAAAGCGCGTATGCAAATGGCGGCGCCCTATGGGCGCCGCCATTTGCGTTCCTTATTTGGTCCTGATAGTCTACATAAAGATTTACGTAGACTAGTCTATGTAAATCTTTACGTATTACTATCACGGCTGACTTTGGAAATCTTTGGAAATCTAGCCATGATAGGCTACGTTAATTGTTACGTAGCCTATCACAGGGTTGTTGTTTTTTACACTTTATTTTGTAATGGCGGCGGTGGCAGCTGGTCGGAAGACCGGCTGCCGCCCCCGCCCCCGACGAAAGGCCGACGAATCGCCGCCAGGACCCGCCGCCAGGAGGGACATTCACCAAAGGTAAGTCCCATCCCGGGGGGGGGGGGGGCAGGGGAGTTGTGGAGAATTTCACCGCCGATTCCGGGGGGCCGAATGCGTTGGTGCTCGGCCCCCCGAAGATTCGGGGAGAAATTCTCCGCCATTCCTAGTAAACATTTACGTAGCCTATCACAGAATTTTTTGAAAATCTAGCCATGATAGGCTATGTAAATCTTTACATAGCCTATCACGTTTTTGTTTGTTTTTTTACTGGAAATGGTGGCGGCGACTGCTGGTTGGAAGTTAAAAAAAAAAAAAAGTGTGTACGGATAATGGCGGCCCCCATAGGGAGCCACCATTCACGTTCCTTATTTGGTCGCTGTAGTCTACGTAAACATTTACATAGACTACAGTGACTAAATAAGGAATGCGAATGGCGGCTCCCTATGGGGGCCGCCATTAGCGTACGCGCTTTTTTTTTTTTTTTAAGTCACCCGTGATAGGCTACGTGACGATTGACGTAGCCTATCACGGCTGACTTTGCAGATCTAGCCGTGATAGGCTACGTGAATCGTCACGTAGCCTATCAGGGGGCGTTTTTTTTTTTAAAAAACTTTCGCATTCGTGGCTGGGCGAGGCGGGAAGCCTCCTCCCCGGCCTGAATTTCGGCCGGGCGAGGCGGGAAGCCTCCCCCCCGGCCTGAACTTCGCGGGGGGACCAGCGAAGTGCCTCCCCCCCACCGCGAACGTCCTTCGAGTGACTTTCGTCCACCCCTAGTTCAAGGTTAGGTTGCTGACATACAAAGCCCCAAACAACTTGGATACCTAGCAAGCTGCCTTCCCTATATATACCCAGCCAGCCTTTAAGGTCTTCAGAGGAAAGGTAGCTGATTGTTCCACAGTCAACAGAATGTTGCCATGTAATATCTCGAAAGCAGGCCTTCTTGGTGGCAGCACCCACCCTCTGGAAAAACCCTCCCCCATGCAGTTTGGGAGGCAGGAAATGTGGTATGGTCCAGACGCCTCCTGAGAACTAGGGATGTACAAAAGTCACTTACCTTTCCGCAGATTATGTTGATGGTGGGGGGGAGGCGTTCTGTCCCTCCTCCCAGAATCCTCGATGGGGGGGGGAGGCGATCCGGTCCTCCCCCCCAGAATCCTCCACGGCCAGCTGTGCTCCGCGGCAGCTCCGCGGAGCAGCCGGCCAGGGCCAGCCAGGCCAGAGCCATCCGCAGCTGGATTTCTGGCCGCGGAGGGCTCTAGGGGGGGGGGAACGCCCAGCTACAGCCGCCACCATTTGTGTTCCTTATTTTTGGCTGTCTTAATCTACGCAAATATTTACCTAGACTATGACGGCGAAAATAAAGGGGAACGCAAATAGTGTAGCGGGCGCTATTTGCGTCCCTTTTTGATTTGCCGTTTTAGCCTACGTAAATATTTACGTAGGCTAAAACGGCGAATCAAAAAGGGACGCAAATAGCGCCCGCTACGCTGTTTGTGTTCCCCTTTATTTTCGCCGTCATAGTCTATGTAAATATTTACGTAGACTAAGATGGCCAAAAATAAGGAACACAAATGGCGGTGGCCGTAGCCGCCGCCACTTGTGTATGCGGTTTTGTTTTGTTTTTTTAAACCCAGCCATGATAGGCTACGTAAATCTTTACGTAGCCTATCACGTCGTGTGTTTTTTTAAACCCAGCCATGATAGGCTATGTAAATCTTTACGTAGCCTATCACGTCGGGGGTTTTGTTTTGTTTTTTACAAGACTGCAAATGGCGGTGGCGGCAGCTGGTCGGAAGACCAGCCGCCACAGCCGCCACCGCAGCCGCCGCTGCTGCCGCTGCCCAGAAGATCCGCCCCAGGTAAGTCTCATCCCGGGGGGGATCCGCAGGGGGGCGGGGGGGTGGCAGGCCATTCCACCACGGAGTTCGGGGGGCCGAATGCACTGGCATTCGGCCTCACTGAGATCCGTGGCGGAATTCTCTGCCATCCCTACTGAGAACACACTTATTCACTCAGGCTTTCTCTGGCTTCTAGCTAATTGCAATTAATCATATGCTTTTGCAATTAATCGTATGGCAATTAATCATATCTTACTGTTTCTTGTACTGTTTTGTATGGTTATTGGACAAGAAATTGTTTTTAATCGTGTATTTTTAAAGTGATTTGTAGTGTTACTGTAGGTGAAATTGTTTTTAATCGTGTATTTTAATGTGATTTTTAATATTTATATGTGAACTGCTTAGAGCATTTATTACATTAAATAGTATATTAGTACTATTAATTAAATAATTAATTGAAAGCATTTTGTGACCAGTTGGAATGAACACTGCAGGGAACACTTCTGAGAGGGGAGGAGCTGAATGGCAATTTGTCTCAGTTTATCACTCTCTCACAGGCATCTAGATGAGGGCAGTAACCAACATGGCTGCTCTGCCTCTTTTGGTTCCATTGCACTCACAGGACCCACCACTTGCACAACAGAGCCTTTGCACTTCTAAAAATAACCCCAGAAATGCTGGTTTCTGGATTGGGACAGGTCAGCAGAGCTCCCTTCTGGGAACTCCACTGACATGCCCCATTCCAGGAACAAACATTTCCACTCATTTGGGGTAATGTTTAGAAGCACAAAAGCCCCATTGTGCAAGCCTTGGGTCCCATGAACCCATGGGCACAATAAGATACTACCGGGGAAATTTAGGTTTCAATATGCCAGTACAAAATTGGTCATGAAGGGTGTGCATGTAACTCACGGCTTTTCCCTTCAAAATACTAATGTGGTCACCAAATTGCTTGTGATACTTTGAAGGGGAAGGTTGCAATATAGTTTAATATATAATTCATGTCACCTATTTGGGAAACACTTATATTCCACATAAATTGTGGAATATAAGTGTAGGAGCTGAAGGAAGGCAAAGGAAACAACACTGGTTCAACACTTCATTGATAGAATTCATGCTGATAACTACTTCAATTTTTTTCTAAGGATAAATCCACATAGGTACAATAGACTTAGAAATCAAAGTAATACTTGAGGCTTTCTGAATATATTCCCTGAATACCATACCCCTCACAAGCTAAATGACAGATCAGAATTCAGCTGTTATTCCTAATGTGGTCTTTTGTTTTTAATATTTGCAGGACTATACCATTGTGTATGATCAAATGCAGGGGTTCCCAACCTTTTTGGACGTGTGGGCATGTTTGGGAATTTGAGAAACTGCTGTGGGAACCACCACAAAATGACTGCCACAATGGATATGGCTAGTCACAAAACAGCTGTTGTGGGGGCCTGGCTAGTCAAAGGTGAGCTAAAGCGGTGGTGTGAGGGAAAAGAAATAGCAAGGCTAGAGGCCAGGAGGGAGACTGCCCGAACATTTTTCAAGGTTTGTCTTAAAGCAATATTTTTGAAGTGGGCACAGAGGGGAGAGCTTCGTGGGTGGTATTGGAAGTCCCCATGGGTGCCATGGAGCCCATGGGCACTGTGTTGGGGACCCTAATTTAATTCCTTGTAACCTTAATTGTGTGCCGCTGAGGTACAGGTTCCCCAGATGTCGCAGAAAAGACCATGTCCGTTTGCAAGGGCTTTTTTTCTTTGGGGATTAATTCTGCATCTGTCAAAGTTTTTTGTTTTGTTTTTTTGTTAAGACAAACCGATCGGCAACAAATACTCATAGATAAGGCATTTCTCAAAATTCTTCAGAAGGCCCCTGCTATGTTTAATATATGTATTGATTTCTACCACAGAAAAAGCAACTAGATTTCATTGTAGTGATTGTAAGAGGCCTGTGAATGTTATTTCACCTGATTATATTTTTGTCTTCCTCTTAAGTTAACAGATGTGGGATGGTGTTGATTTCTTTATTGTGCATATTTAAGATTCAGGTAAATGCTGGAATGGGCTATTAGACCAGTTTCCTGTTGAGAGGAACAGGATTTAAGTTTATTTCTTTATAAACATTATATTTATCTGATCCTCCAAGTTCTGCTGCATGCACTTAAGCAACTAGTACATGCTTTTATTCAGGCCCCCAGTATGCAAGATACTTCCAGGATGAGCCAGAGTAGAGTTGTTTTCTGAAGGTCTGAAAAAGAGCAGTCACTGGATTCTCTAAGTTGAAGCATGGGAGAGCCTCACCCAAAACTCAGTGGCCTGGCTAAGATTTCACATACCTGAAGCAACACCAGCACACACAGTATGGCAGCAGCCTGAAGGGAAGGGAGGGGAGGGGGCAGAAGGATTATACTGGAGCTAAGGGACCTGCTTCACACCCAGCTGTCTGTGAATGGAAAATGCGGAATTGCAGCTTTTGATTTTAATCTATTTTCTGATTTATCAAATAAAAACCAATCTGCAAAGTATTTTCCATTAGCATTTCCCTGAGATCAGGAGCTGCCTGATAATCGTCACAAACAATTATTTGTACCAGCCGGTATGAATGTTCACATTGTGATTTATGCACTTTCTGAAATTCATAGATAAAAACTAAGATCAACCCAGTGGGAGCTCAGCCATTAATTGGAATGGGAATAATTAGAGTTGCTAATAATCCTGCAACTTTTTAAACCAGCACACTCAAGGCTGCCAATTCCACTCTCGAGAGCTGCAAAGATGATGAGCAAATGCTCTCCGAAACCTTTCTCATCAGTTGCAGAAGATCTAATTTGCACCTTCTGCTTAGTCTTCTTAACAAAGCTTTATATCTCAGCCAGATCCTATTCTTTGCAAAACTACAAACAAAGAAAAATAATCATTTGCCTTTTAATAAACCTAGCCACCACTTCAGTCTCAAGTAAGGCATGCCATGTGGCACCTTGCTGCCCTTCCTGTTTGGTCCTATAGCACAGAACCTGGGGCAGAGGAGGAAGTGGCCTCGGAAAAGGCAGGTGCCCTTTCTCTGGCAACATCTTTGCTCTGAAAGCAGGAGGGTAGCCATGTGAGTTGAACAACCATCTGTGCTGGTCCACCTTGACCCTGGGCAGCCATGTGGACAGACAATGGCCAGCATGCCCCAAACCATCTTGCATGTATTAAAGGGATCAAATGTGATTGAAATAAGAGTCACATCAACGTGCTTCACAGGAAACATCAAAAGGAACAAAGTAGCTGAGAATATATTTTGGGGTCTCCGCCATGGTGCCTGAGGACATCTCCCTTGGTGCCCACCAGGCTCCCTGCCTCTCCTGATTTTTATTTAATTTCTTAAGATCCCTTTATTTATTTTTTTAACCGGGAGGCTGGCATGCTGCAAAGTGAAGTGCTGCCCTCCAGCACCATCTTTATTTGAATTCAAAAGAAGGACTTTGTGTTTGGAGCTCACCCCCTACCTCTGCCTTGTACTTAGGTTCTCAGCTAAGTTACTTTTCTTTTAATCTCACTAGTTTGCCTTCTGGGAAATGAGTGTTTTGTTACTGGCCATGCCCACCATGGCAGCCATTTTATGAATGAGCAAAGCCCTCCACAGCTATTTCGTGAGAGTGCCCACAACACTCTTTCAAAATTCCAAACTTGCCCACTGACCCAAACAGTTTGGAGACCCAAATGAAACATGATGAGTAGATACATTTCTTTAAAACCTGGCCTATTGCTAATACAGACAAAATACGAAGAAATGTGTGTGGAGGGGAGGGGTTTCTAATTTTTAACACTAAAATAAACACATGAAGGTGCTACGTACATCCTCCCTCCTCGGTTTCCCTGTCCACGATCTATCTCTTGAGCTAATTTTTCCCCCAGCTAGGCTCCAGTATTGGATGTTGTTAGATAAAAAGTTCTTGCTTCTGGTTGAAAGAAAGGATGCCAGGCAGGCAGCAGTGGATCCAACACTATTTTATTAGTCGTTTTGCAAAACGGGTGCAGAGCAGTCTGGACCCCGAGATACATGTGCAAAAGCCTTTTATACTTTATCACTTCCATTGTTCTTGCCAGTAACCAATAAACAGTCAGCACACTAGCTTACCAAGCCAGTAACCAATAAACAGTCAGCACATTAGCTTACCAAGCCGTTACTCATAATGCGGTTCTTTTCTGCTCCGCCTACATTTTTCCTGCCACTTGGGCTCTACGTGACTGAGGCTCCAACCGGTTATGGAGTCTCTTTTTCTAACAATGTGAGCCCCAAATGAAGAGGAAATCAACTTGTTGGTAGACTGTGAGGAAATATGCTGCACTTGTAGGGCAGATTCTGCATCCTCCAACCTTTTGCTGTTTATGTCAGACAACTACCCCACCCTAAGTGATCAAGTCAGATATTGGTTTAAACACATGAATCTACTGCAGTCAGTATCAAAGGGCAAGATATTTGGCCCTTTTAGGGACAATTTCTTTCACTGGGAGGGTGCATACCCTTGAGCCTTACAATTGTAATCTGGGGGTTGGGGGGAGAGAAATAAGAACTGCATTCTCCAGCCTGGTTCATGTGTGTAGAGGGGGAGAGAGTCGCTTCTGTTTAAAGTGACTATCCCCCCCGCCCCGCCAATCCTAAATGTAGGGATGTACGAATTGTGTACCTTCACTGCCACTTCACTTCTGCAGTTTGCGGCCAGTGCTCCATTCCGCCAATCACAAGCCCCCAGAATTCCCCTCTTTTTTCCCCTCCGAAAATTACAAAGATAAATCCGTACCAAAAACCGTAATTCCGGTGCCCAGCCGTCTCCATGAGTCTGCATAACTTCCGTAAGAATCACTATTTTTCATAAATATTTACATATTTTTTTAAAAATTGAAATCCTCCTTCTCTATTTACTTTCAACCAAAAAATTCCTCTTCCTAGGGGCTTCCCAAAAGAAGGCTGTCTTAGGTGTGCCCGAGCGATAAACTCTTTGTTTAAAGCAACGCTGTTTTAAAGAAAGAAAAAACCTTTTAAAATGACCCTGCCGGTCCTGGAGCAGCATGGTCATTTTAAAAAGTTTTTTCTTTCTTTAAAACAGTGTTGCTTTAAACAAAGAGTTTATCGCTCGGGCACACCTAAGACAGCCTTCTTTTGGGAAGCCCCTAGGAAGAGGAAGTGTTTTGGCTGAAAGTAAACTCCCCAACGGAGAAGGAGGATTTCAATTTTAAAAGAACACCCACAAACAAGGCGGTAAGCACAATTCATTTTAAAAAAAACTTACGTATTTATTACCGGAATATGCTACACTGCATTTTTATTTACGAAAATTTTGCGACTCTTTGCAGACGCCAAAAAAAAAATCCACATGACTGCTGGCTCCACAGGACCACGTGGTGCCATTCCGCAGAGGATTCCGTGGCACGGACTGAAGGGAATTCAATCCCATTTCAGTCCGTGGCGGAATTCTCTGATATCCCTACCATAATAACACCTTGTCCACTCACTGAACTCCAGATAGTGGAGCATTAGGTGGTCACAAGGGGGGCTGTACAGGAATTCCAGTTCCCCATTCCCAAATGGACTGTAGGGAAGGAGCTGTTTTGTCTTGCTGCTGCAATGTCTCATCTGTGGGGTTTTGAGTCTTGGCTTCATAGGCCCAGTGGAGGCTGGTGGCTCCAAAGGAGCTGTGAATCCATTCTGGGTTTCAGTCAGAACCAGTCAGAACTCTAAAGGAGCAAACCAAGGTGCTGAACCCAGTGCTGAACCCAATCCCCCAAATAGGGTCAGTACCTTGAATAGCTCCTTTAGAGGTCTGATTGGAAACCAGAGTAGATTCACACCCCCACTGACATCAGAGCCACCAGCCTCCGCTGCATAGGCCTTAGGCTTTCACCATGTAAATAGGTCACAATGGGCAGAGATGAGGAGACATAGCAGACACTGTTGAGCACATCCTGAGGCTTTGGAGTGGTGATTACCCAAAACAACCTCTCAAGCCTTACAAGCCCAACTGAGAGTAGGGAGACACCCCCTGCAGCCCTGAGAGTCTCATGGACCCTAAGGTTTACCAGCTAGGGGTAAAGTAGCTACATGTCCTGTCAGGCGTGTGGGAAATTGGGATGGACAAATCAGTCTACTTCTGGTCCATGTCAATTTTATGAGTGTCCATTCATAAGCCAGTTCTGTCCTATTTCTACATTAATGTAATGAGAATTTTAGGACCCATGAAAATTAAATACACATTTCAAAACAGATTTTTCCTCACAAAACACACATTTCTAAATGTATTTTCTCTCAAAATACTCAAAACTGAAGTCTTGTCCTTTTGTTTTCTTATACATAGACACTGACTTGGCTCGCCCCCTTCCTCTGGGTATTGGGAGGGTAGGGTTGGGAATATAAGGGTGAGTCATCTCCACCCATCACCTATGTTTCTTAGCTCTCTGAGACACATCACCTGAATATAATCAGGAGTCCGTAGCTCAGTATTGGAGCCCCTGCTTTCCATGCAGAAGGCCCCAGGTTCAATCCCCGGCATCTCCAGGTATGGCTGGGAAAACACCTGCCTGAAACCCTGGAAAACCACTGCCAGTCAGTGCTGGCAATACTGGGCTAGATGGACCAATGGGCTGACTCAACAAAGGGCAGCTTCCTGTGCTACCTCAGGACAACCCACACTGATCACTCTACTCACAGATCTCTGATCAGAAACCCATCACAATACAGAGGGGCTGTTCACACAACTAGGGATGTCAGAGGAATCTGTTTGGGGGGGGTGGAGCTTGGCGAGTTTTTGCCAGCTCAGCCCCCCAGCCTCTGACCCACTCAACCATGAGCTGGCTCAACTCAGCGCACAACAAGTCAGGCCAGTTTGCCTTTTTCCAGCTTTTTTTAATTTGCTGAATTCATGACTTGTGCAAAATTGCGGCCGCACATAGTGCAATTTTGTGCAAATTGCGCTATTTACAACCACAATTTTGCACAAATCACAATCTGTGCAAATAGTTACAGCTGCAATGTTGTGCAAATTGCGACTTCAGCAAATTTTTAAAAACCTAATGAAGTTCCTAAGTTTCAGGAACTAACCCGCACTTCTGAGCCAAGTTGGGGGCACTGCAGGAATCCAGTGGGCCCAAAAAGGGCTGGATTTCCCCAAGACAGACAACCCTACACACAACACACTAACCCACACTCAGTCACTCAGTAGCTGAGTGTGGGTTGTTGTTGACCCATGGATTGTTTGTTGAACTGTGAGTTAGCGTGTTGTCTGAACCCAGGACATTTTCTGCTGGGTGGCTTGTTAACCATGCAGTGTGGCTTGTTAGCCACCCTGAACAACCCAACAAGAAACCATGGGTTGTCAAGATAGCTTGTTCAAGAAAAATAAGCCACACTGCATGGTAAACAAGGCATCTTGTGGAAAATGTCCTGGGTTCAGACAACATGCTAATCCACGGGTCAACAAACAACCCACACTCAACAACTGAATGTGGGTTGGCGTGTTGTGCGAACCCAGTCATTCCCTTTCTGCCTCTGATAAGAAACAAAACTGCAAGTGAAGTGAAGGTAGCTATAAAAATTCAGCATTGTGCTTATTTGCTTCTCAGCAATCTGTTCAAGAAGGAATGTGTTTAAGATTGCATTGAAGGATTCAGAACACAGCCAATGTGAGGAAATGCTGAAAGAGCTTTTTCCATTACGTTAATATGCTTTTACTTCCAAAATCAATGTTGCTCAGATAAGGCATCAAGCTGCAGAAACATCTGTTTTTTTTAAGTTGCTGTATTTGAAACGCTCATAGCTCTTGCCTAAGCTTTGCAAGGAATTCAGGATGGAAAATTCCCCTTGCTTCCATCAGAAGATGTTGCCTGTTAAAGTATTGGATATTAAATGAACTTTATATTTACTTTAGGGACCTGAAATGGCACATCTTAATAAAAGCTTTCCCCAGTGCACATGATGTGGACTGCTAATGATATCAGAGTTTCCTCCTGGAATATTTGCTCTTCTCTTCTTAAAGATCTTCCATACATATCCTTTTCTATTTCGTTGCCTCTCATTAAGTTGTGGGTTGCAAATGTCAGTGACACAAACTGGCCCTCGCCTTGTTTCGTAGGGCTGAACACAAGAAACGCTGGTCTGTATTGTTTGCATGCACACTGCAAAGTGACATTAAATTCGTCAAAGAATGAATTATTCATAGCCAACTGCTCTCCCTCATCTCATAACAATAGAAATGTGGACTTTATTATTCATTTCACACCCCTGGAGGCCTCTTGGCTGAATTACATTTCCTATATTGGAAATCAAGTTTAAGCCTGAACACCCCCACCCTGTTTCTCCCTCCTCCATTGTCTTTAGAAGCTGAAAGGGTAATTTGCTATTATGATTGTATTACTCTGTTACCCCAACTTTAATATGCCTGCAGCAGCACATCAGAGGGGCTGGACCATTAATATACAGTCACCCTGATGAAGAGTTCTGTGTAGGTGAAAAGCTTGAACACAACTCAAAGCACAGAATTTAGTTTGATCCATCTTGCATTTCAGAAAGGAATTGCCAGGATGCTTGATAGGGCCGTGTACAGTACCAGCCCAAGACATTTTGCTGCCTAAGGCAGAGCCCAAATGGTGCTAGGGCCAACATTTTAAAAGGTCTTGCTTAGTGCACCATTCAGACTCCAGTTCTTGCCTTCATCTGTCTCCCCCATCACCACTGCCTTATAACACCACCTGAAGCAGGACACTTTGCCTTGCAAGCAACATGGCAGGGGTGGCCTTGCATGACAGCACTTTGAAAGTGATTTACTATATGCTGCAGAAGCTGCAAAATTCCTGCCTCCCCATACAGGATCTTACAATGATATTGAAAAACTCAGTACCATTTCTGCCCAATACAGTGCGCAAACCAAGATTGTGAAGGATCGCTGTGCTAGCCAACAGAAAGGATGGAGTTTGCCCAGTTTTTCTCTCACCATCCAAACCCTATAGAAGAACACACGTCAGAGGCTAAGATGGCAGATGATGGGCCAGTAGGAAAGAAGGTTCTTCAGTGACTGCTCTTCCTCCGTAACCTGCATCTGTGGTCAGATCTACAGAAATGAGGCTGAAAACCCACTCTAAAAATGAACTACTTTGGAATGAAGGTGTGGGGAATCACATGATTGAATGTTCCCCATGTTAGAGCATAATCCTATGCATGTTTAGACAGAAAAAAAGTCCTACAACTCCCAGCATGCCCCAGCTGGAGGGGTGTTGGGAATTGTAGGACTTCTTTCTGTCTAAACATGCATAGGACTGCAACCTTAAAATATTTTTAAGAACCTCCCTGTACAAAGAAAACTGTATGCCAAGGAAAAGGATTCTGCCTAGCCTTTGCACTGACATGCTGGTTTTCTACGTGAAGTGATGGTGGGGGAGTGCCATTTTGCCTTAGGCACTTCTCTTAAAATTTGTTTATTTTCTCTCTCCAGCTCCAACCAGTCAGGAGGGTAGTTTCATGTTCATTTCTGCAAACTAAGTTTCTGTTTGCTAGGTTGAAACTTTTTCTTTCTCTTTCTCTGACCTTCTGTTGAACTTTATAATCTCATGGTTTCCAGAGCAAACTTCCTGATCTCTACATCTAGGCATGGTGGAGAATTCCGCCATGGATTTCAGTGAGGCCAAATGCACTGGCATTCGGCCCCCCGAAACCTGTGGCGGACTGGCCTCCAACCCCCCGCCACCCCGCGGAATCCCCCCCAAGACAAAGCTTACCTGGGGCGGATGTTCTGGCGGTGGTGGCTCCGGCGGCAGCAGCTGGTCTCTTGGCCAGCTGCTGTGCTGGCAAATGGCAGCCGCCGTAGCAGCTGCTATTTGCATCCTGCCAGGCTTCCATGATAGGCTACGTAAGTATTTACATAGCCTATCACAGAAAGAGCAGCGGCGCAAACAGCGTAGCGGCTGCCATTTGTGCCCCTGCTCTTTGCTGTGATAGGCTATGTAAATACTTATGTAGCCTATCACGGCAGCCTGGCAGGATGCAAATGGCAGCCGCTATGGCGGCCGCCATTTGCAGCTGCAGCAGCCGGCCGTGGCCGGAACCCCAGCTGCAGGCAGAGCCGCCGCGGAGCAGAGCCAGCCAGGGAGGATTCCGGGGAGAGGGAAGGAGTGCCTCCCCCCCACCGCGAATCAAAGCCGCGAAAAGGTAAGTGACTTTCATACATCCCTACTACATTCTGAAGTCTAAACTATTCACCTTTTGACTGAAACTGACTAGCACATGGGCAAGCTCGCGGGCGCACACACACACACACACACACTCACACAAAGATTTAACCCCACAATATCCTAAAGCCAAACTAAGCACAAAAGGGAGAACAGTTCTGTCCCTTCACAGTAACAGTGGAGTCTGCAGGGAGTGACCTTAGCAGCGAGAGGAGAAGTGGGTACACTTGATCACAATTTAGGCTTATAGAGAAGCCTCAGCTGCTCACTTTACTCTTCACATTGCTATCAGTCTTTTTTTTCATGTCAGCTAACATAAAACAACTTCTACATGGCTTGAATTTTTGAACTGCACACATGTTCTTTTGGAACTCCACATTTTTTTCCTGGAACTCTACATTTTGTGTCTGGTTACACACTTCAAAAAGCCCGGTCTTCAAGCCTGAACTTGAAGAGGGAGAGGGTGGGAGAAGAAGGCTATGGAGATTAGAATGAGAAGTTGTAGTAGCACTGGCTGAAAAATACCCCTGGTGCTGCCTTTCTTGCAGCCTGCTGCAACTCTCTCAGAAAGGCTTCCTCAAAAGCAAGTGCATTTGTAAGGAAGCCAAGCAGCTTGCCAGGATGAGTTTCCCAGGTGGTTTCCTCATAAGTAAAATGAGATGTAGGTGTCTTGGATCAATTCAACTTTCCAGCTATGAATGTGCTACAAATATTTTATTTACCCTAACATTTTGGAATTTGACCTTTTATTTAAAAATTCATTAGCATCCACCATTCAAAGTATTCCATATGCAACAATTTTCTTCAATGTTACTACGGGCGGGGGGTTAACAATCGTTAACTCTCTTTGTTATTTATTTATTTATTCATTCATTCATTCATTTCATTTCTACATTGCCCAATAGCCGAAGCTCTCTGGGTGGTTCACAAAAATTAAAACCAAACAGCACACAATAAAACAACATAAAATATATAGAATATATATATATATATTATATATACAATATAACCACAATAAAACTTAGCAGCAGTGCAGGAATTTAAAATACAGATTTAAAACAGCAAAGCTAAAATGCTAAAAATGCCTGAGAAAATAAAAAGATCTTCACCTGGCGCCGAAAGGAATACAATGTAGGTGTTGTTATCTAAAAATCAAAACAGAGTCCTATTACTATCCCTGAAAAAGTCGGAGGGGCATGGGGGCTTTTTTTTTTTTTTAAGATCAATTATTAAACTGTGAGTGACAAGGAGCATAGAGTACATTTACCCAAAGTTATTGCTACGGGAATTTTTTTAAAAAAAATCCTGGGTGACAAAGCAATGACTGACACCCTACTGAGTTGTTATGCAAATAAAGCAGACTCAATTTACTGTTACAGTATTCGTAATCAACAAAGCGTTATGATGGTAATTAGGTTTCAACTGACTTGCATCCCATTTTCTAGTCATTAATTGGAGGCATGTATGCAAACCGCTAGTTAATAATAGAATGGTTATAGTTCCATAATCATTTTCTTCTTGTTCATCCATTTGTTTGATTGCTTGTGTGGAAAACATTTCATCCTTCATGTATAATCTGTTGGAGATGATGTTGTGTAAGCTAATGTTGTTTATGAAGTTAACGCCATGTTAAAATTCTTCATTTTGTATATGCATTAATGGCACTTCATTTTTGCAGATAAGTCAGGCAGAATTTTCATATGTTCTCAGTGTACTGTCCCAACACTGTAATAATTGAATTGTGCTAACATTTCATATGTCCAAAATGGACCATAAATTGGCCCCCATCCCTCCCACCCAGACACCAGCGTTCCTTGGCTTGGCTTTATGAATGGGGAAGTGGCAGCCGGGCAGGAAGCTGCTATTGTGACACTCCCACAATGCCTTTGAGTGATGCTACTTCAGGGCTTTGTGGGAGAATCACAATGGAAATGGCTCTCAGGTGCTTATCAGAGATTGCATCCATGCTGTTTCCAGAGCATGGCCACCTGGCATGGCAGTTCCACCATGAGTAAGTCTGCTGGGATGGGGTGGGTGTCAGGGTCCTATCCAATCCAGACTCTGGAGAAAGTCAGAGGAAGAGGCTTGGAACTCCATGGAGAATGCCTCTCCAACTGAAAACAAGGAGGAACCTGCAGTGACCCAAAGGGGAACCTCAGAGTCCCATCTTAGGGATGCCTCACCTGGGGCCCATCTACACCTGGCTTTTACGCCAGGGCGGGTGTGAGTTGAGGCCCCTCGGGACAGATGACACAGTCGCCACTTCTCAGCCATCCGTGGTTTTCACCTGAAAAATGCGGATTTCCGAGGAGGTGTTTTGCTTTGATGCTTTTGGTTTGCTGCGGGTTTCCCTGCGGTTGTGAGCCGTCTGTCCCTTCCCCAAACTGACTTCGCATTTTGCGGTGAGCATGTTGTACATGTGAGTAGTGCTTGCATCACTCTGTGATGCCCCTTTACTCCCCCCATCTCTTCACAGCTGCACAGTTACAGAGGCACAGAGAGGCGTTTTCATCTATTTAATCACACTTTCACACATTTTTGCAGCTTCGTACCTTCGCAATGGTTGGTTTTGGACTCTGTGACCAAGGGCCGGGGGGGGACCATCTTCGCTCCAGCCACCATTTCGGAGCAATGGGTAGGCACGTACCACTCACGTTTGTGAGCGTGAACCATCACAAGCATCTCGGGCTGGGCAACTGACAACCAGATGGCGCGGAAATCAAGGAGCACAAAACACCCACTTTTTACCAAACAAGGGATGGAAAGACACAGCAGAGCCCCTCAGATACAAAACAGCTACTGAAGTGTCACACCCCCACACTCACGGGACTGCACAGCTGCACATTGAAGAATAATGGCCCAAAAAAAAGGGCACGGTGGAGGAGTCTGTTAGGGAAGCGCGCAATAAATTGCAGGTATATACTATCAGAATGTAATTCAAAGCTGCAATGCTGCGCAGTTGCGACAGAGTGGAGGGTGAAAGCAGTGCTATATAGACAGGGCCCTGAGTTCCCCAGTAACTCCTCCCACCCCATCCCAAGCCCTGCCTTAATTCCGAGCTCTTCCCTTCACCCCCCTCCCCTGGCCCTGAAGAGCAAAGGCTGCAGCAGATCCAGTGGGAAGCCCAGAGTTGCCATAGGAGCATTCATTGGGATGTCAGAAAGCTTTATCAGCAGCGGTCTACTCAGGAGGAGGGATAAGTTCCAGCAGAAAACAATGACCCAGTTGAGGAACAGGCAGGTCTGGCAAAGAGGATATAAAGTCCTCAGTTTCCTCTGGATCTTTGCTAGGTTAACAGCTCCCTTTGAGCCATTACCTCCAACTCCTTGCTCATGAACAGTATGGCATCTTGCCTGTGTGGGAGATTCCTGTCTGATGCCTGTGTAGTACAAGAGTTTTCTTAGCACTTGACCAGGCTGGTCTCATGGGTAGGCAGCCTGGTGCCCTCCAGATTTGGACGGCGACTCCCAGAATCCCTGACCATTGGCCATGCCGGCTAGGGATGATGGGAGCTGTAGTCCAAAACATCTAGAGGACACCAGGTTACCTGTTCCTGAGGAAAGATGATCTATTCATGTGTCTTAGGGATTTATTAGCTACAATCGTTACACAGGGCTCTTTGTAATCTGGATATCTCCAGGTCTAGACGGTTTGAGCACAGAGGCAAGTGTCAATTCATTTTGCCTTGGAATTTGATCCAAGAACTGCCTTTGCTTTTCCATGTCTCAGGTGGGATGGTGGTATCTTTTAATTCCATTCAGACCATTGATGTGCAGAAGCAGGAATGCATTACATAACAGCTCTGTGGCAGTTTCCAAAATCACTTAAAAGGAAAAACCACCAGGGAAGGGTGTAATACAAAGTAGGTCACATGAGCATCTTCTTAAATCTAGCTAAGGCATCATTTGTCCTGCACAAGGGCAAAGGCATCCTATGCTTAAATCCCTTTTACCAATTCAACCACAATGTGTTTCAGAAGGAGGATCATTCACTCCACCAGCTATTCATGGGACTTATTTCACCGAAGTTAATTTCAATTGAAAATCTTTACCCAACCAAAAGTGCTTATTTAGTCCATATATCATTCCACATGTTAGTACATAAAAACAATTATTAGAGCAAACCAGTAAAACAAGAGTAAATTAAGACATATAAAATAGAACAGAATAAAAAAACGAAACATACATACTGTATATAACACAAGATCAGCAACCAACTTTGCATAATAAATAGTGCCATACCATTTACTTAGTATTGTCATCCATTACCTAACTGTGATCTCATTTCAACAGCCGCAGCAAAATATCTGGCTGTTTGTTCTGTTTCAACCTTATTTATGGTGCCCATAAATAAGCTGTGGTGGGCTGCTTGATTGTGCAAACCAGCCCATAAAACCCCACTGTCCTTCAAAGCGGCAAAATAAGTAACATGGTTACATATAACATTAATTCCAAAAAATTGGGGAAATGGGGTTACTTATAAATTATAAAACATAAAAATGGGGATACACATACAGTAAATTAATTTGAATAAAACACATTCCACAGTTTCAACTGAAAATCTGAACTCTGTATGTGCAAGATACTCCCATTTGTCATTACAATGGGTGATTGTTCTTCCCTTTGGGGTTTTCTCCCATTGCTTCTGCTCATTTATTTAATTTAATTTCATTCATTTATTTTTATTTTTATATCCCATCTTTCCTCCAAGGAGTTCAAGGTGGGAGACATAGTTCTTTCTCCCTATTTTATCCTCAAAACAACCTTATGAGGAAGGCTATGCTGAGAGATAGTGACTGGTGAGATAACGGGCCTCCAGGCTAGGTGGGGATTTGAACCTAGGTCTCCCCAGTCCTAGACTGACACTCTAACTGCTACACCACAGTGCTCCAACATTCGTTGGGTGCATCTCTTCTGCCATTTATTTGGTCTTGAGCAACTTGCCTGTAACAGATAGGTTAAAGTGAAGCAAATCTCTTCAAAGCATAAGAATGACCTCTGAAAAAGTTCTAGTATAGTGAATCATTTTTGCAGGAAATTGAAACAAGAGAGTGTGAATAATAAAATGCTTTTTATTTGAAGAGTTCAATGGATTTTTCCTAAAAAGAATAAATGTTATGAGTTGGACCAGTTTGTTCACAGTGAACAAATTGGCCCAATTTAAATGAACTAGGGATTTGACAAAAGTACGTCAATGTTCCTTAATGATTGTGGATGTATCCCTGTGTGAAGCTTTGAGGCCTACAGACTCAAAGGGCAAAAAGGTCAGGCTTAGAAGCCTGGAGTTTTCTGTTGAGTTGGGGGTAACCCTGAGAGGAATAGTTTCATTTCTCCTGTTAAGTGTCAGTTTCATTTCTCCACTTAAGTTTCGTTTCTTCAGGTTTGAAGCAGTACTTTTGGATTTGAGGGAAGAGGGTATATAAAGAGAGTGAGAGAGCCAGTAAGAGCAGAGACAGCCAAAGTCTGAAGTGTGAGCAGAGTCTAAAGAGTGAGCAGGAAGGAGTAGCCTAGAAAAGTCTAAGGACAGCTAGGGTAAAGGAACTTGCATTTTGCAACTTTTATTTTCTTTTAAGGTCTTTTGTATCACTCAGCAATATTGTGTAAATACCTACCGTTCATTGCAATGTTTGCTTTAAATCTACTAGTAAACTGTTGTAGTTAAACCCTGTTTCTAGAGTGTCATTCACGCCCCCCCCAAATCTACAGCTTAAACCCCACATTACTGGGAAGGGGAAGTGTAAAAAAAAGGAAGGTGGGACTCTGAGATATGAGATCCTTAAGGAGCTGCTCACAGAGTCCAGGTCATAAGGGGAATCTTGACACCCTGTGAGGACCTCTAAGGGTGGGGACTGAGGTCATCAGATGAAGTGATCCTGGTGACATGGAACAGCAGTCCATTTGGAGTCCACTTGGACTAGAGCCTTCTGTGTACTGGCTCCCTCTCTGTGGATCTCCCTGCCCGTTGATGTCAGGGAAGGGAGTTCCCCTGACATTTCGTTTTCGGTGCGTGCTAAAGACATTTTTATTTAAACAAGTCTTCCCTGATTGAACACCCATGGTTTTATTGTTACAATCTGATCTAAAATATTTTAATTTTGTATTTTGATTCTCTTCTCTTCTTTTACTGCTCAGGAATCCTACTGGATGCAGAACAGTATATAAATCTTGTAAATAAATAAATAAGTGCTCTGTGGGGGAGCACAGAGTGAGTAACAGCAGTTTGGAGTTTGACTAAAAGAGACAGAAAGAGAAAGCAGATTTCTACCTCAGTCTTCTGCAACCTGGTGCCCTTCAGATGTTTTGAACTACAACTCCCAGAATAGCCTTGGCCAGCCATGGGATTCTGGGAGTTGTAGTCCAAGACATCTGGAGGACACCGGAGGGGGGGAGGTTGTTCTAGCTGAAGCTAGCTGGGGGACAGGGGGGCTGATGTAAGTGTATGTGTGTATCTGAAAGAAGAAAAAAACAGCTTTGCGAACAGAGAGGGAGAGACAGAAGCAGAGAGACAGCTAAGGGTTGACTGAAAGCATCTAGTGGAGTGCATACTGTCTCTATCTGCTGATCTGTTGTGGAGTTTTAGTTAGTTAGTTACGGTGCAATTGTATGCACGTTTAGACAGAAAAAAGTCCTACAGCTCCCAGAATTCCAGTGCTGGCTGGGGTGTGCTAGGAGTTGTAGGACTTCTTTCTGTCTAAACGTGCATAGGATTGCACCCTAATTTAGTTATTTGATTTATAAATTATACTCTCCAGACACAGCATACAATACAAATATCATCAAACATTATCATAAGACCAAGACAAAGAAGAAATATAGCAGCAAAAACTATACAATAAAATTTGAGATTGACATAAAATTGAAGAGTAACAAAACATTATACAGCATTCAAAGGCCACCAAAACTGAATGATCTTTACTTCCCATCTAAAGCAAAATATGGAAGGAGCCAAAGTTTCAAAAGGATAGGTGCAGGGGCTAGAGAGTCATGACAATTGAAAACCAGTTCAAAGTTTTTTCATAGTGAAGCCTGGTAGCATTCCATGACGTGAATCCATCCTTGCTGTCCCCCAAAGCACAATGACTCACCTGGGAAGGTTGATAGCCCTTCTACCTATAACAAGGGGCCCACCGATATCTGGCTGGTAGGGTTGGGCACCTAGGCTCCTGTGGGTCAGATTGGAGAGCTTCTGGGAAAATGTGCTCTGTGATTAGAAAGTGAACCTGCCAGTCACTCAGCCCCACTCCCCCACTCTCACCCCATCAGTGTTCAGAGAAAGGAAAGGAAAGGATGCTAATATGGAGACATGCTATCTGCTATTCCAAAGCCTGAATCATAAACAAAGCCTCATGCAGAGTCCAGCTTCCATTCTGGTCGCTTCAGAGGAAATGATCTGGAGGGGCCCAATTTGGCTTGGACTTCAGATGAATCTGATACACATCCCTATTTTTCAAGGGCAGCCCCATGTGTAGCACGTTGCAATTATCTAAGTGAGAGGTGATTAAGGCCTGAATGGCTGTGGCCAGATCTGCTGACTGTTGTGGAGTGTGCACACGCCACAGGGCTCCACATTTGCTCTTCTCACATATTTGTAAATAAGGCAAATATGACAGAAACACCCTATGTCTCTAGTGATCCCTGCGCAAGGAAGCCAAACACTGCAGCCCTTGAGCTTCTTACCACTCAGAGAAACAGGGAGCACGTAACAATATGCCGCAGGTGACTGACAGCTGACCTGCCCTGGTTTGATCACACTGTACTCAACTCAGTGAGCTTTCTTCGCTTTGCTTATTTCCTCTTGTATAAATGGTGGTCAAAATAAGCAACAGCCTGATCCTTCAGACGCGCTTTTGCTTCCACAGCAGGCGCAATGCTGTGCAATGTGCCAACGACAACATCCCAGGAGGGAGGGAGAGGTGGGATTGGCAACACTAATGGGGGTAATCCTAGGGAAATATAGGATTGCCTGATTGGTTAGTTAGGTCCATTTGGCTTGTCTGAGGGTAAATGATAGCATGATTTGGGAGGGGGCTTTCTCCTCTACCTCTTCTCCACCAGCCCCCAAAGTCAACCAGTCATCAAGGTTAGGGCCACTGTCACACCAAGGGACATATTTGCTTCTTGCTAGTGGGCAGGATTTTTTCCACTAACAAAGCCTGCCCGCCCCCAGTGCATAACTTGCCAAACCATACTGTGAGGTTTCTATACTTTGGAGCTGTATTAACTGTTTTCCTATCCTCTGACAGTTTAAACATATGGGGGAGGGGTATAATTTGTTCAGGAGATGGAGCATTAGAGCTTCCTGGGCTGGCAAGATCTGTAGAATCAGAAAGTTCTTCTTCCACAGCTGCTGTATTTCAGTTCACAGTATTTCTCTCTTCACAGGCATGCCTGTTCTGCACAATACAGGTAAGAGAAGGGGAGGGAATTGACCAAATGCAAGAGGAACGAGGAGCAAAAGCAGTGTGGGGGCAGAGGGCGGGTATTGGCAGAAGGGCTGAATGAGGTGGAAGTTTTACTGCACTAATGGAGTACTTGTAAGTGCCATGTGATCCACAAAGAGGAACAAATTATGGAAAGGTGATATATTTGTGCTATCTTTTTTTATCGCAGTATTGGTTTCTGCTAGGAAAAAATATACTAAATTCAATACACAGAAGGAATGATAAAATCAGCGTTTCTGACAATAACTGAGTAAACTAGCTCTCTGATAGGGCAGAATAAATGGTTGCAGTCACTCTTTTTTTTTACATTCATGTTTATTAATATTCTTTGTTCTTCCCAGTGCTTTCCAGCATCACATGATTTAATGCTCTTCTCTCTTAATGCATTCTGTAGAAAATATCAAACTAAAAAAAATCAAATTATAAACCATTAAGTAAGCCAGGTGTGATTTAGCTATGTTTCATTTGCTAAAGTGGCAATTATCTTTCCACCCTCATATTTAATCAGATAGAAATTGGAAAGCAAGGCCAGGAGAGAGATTTGAGGGTGACAGATTCCAACATGTGGCCACAAGTAATCACATAAGAAGAGGTGGGGTAACTAGAAGCATCTCACTTAAACAGACTGGGTTTCTTGGTGCATGGGAGTAAGAGCAGCCAGGGAGGGGAACTAACATCCACCCTACTGGACAGTTACTCACTGACACTAGCATCAGATCCAGGGGTTATCTGATATCCTGATAAGATAATGAATACAAAACAAGAATATATGGAAATGGAGAGGGCCTTCTCAGTGGAGCACCCCCCCCCCCAGTATAGAATGTCCTCCCCACTGACATCCACCAGCACCAACATTATCATCACTCCAGCACTTTCCTCTTTTCCCAGGCATTTGACAGCATGTGATAAGATGTCTAATGGGTCCTGGAATTTTATTGCTGATTGTGCAAAAAAAATTGCAGATGGTTTTATATTATGTTTTATATTGTATTTTTAGGGTTTTCATCTTTGTAAACCACCCAGAGAGCTTTGGCTGTTGGGTGGTATAGAAATGTAATAAATGAAATGAATGTGTTTATAGTTACTATGGTTTCAAAAAAGAGCTATGAAGAAAAATGCAAACATGTTATGTCAATTAAAAAGCATTTAATAATTTGGTATAAGTATAAACAATGGTTTAGTTCAGATGTCACATTAATATTTTATAACGAACAAGCACGGCGTTCAGTAATTAATCTGGGAGATTTTACTATGTTCTTCAGACATAACCGGAAAAAGGTCCTCAACTACATCAGCCCTGAAGAGAGGAATCAATGGGATGGGGGGGGGGGGCAGGGAATAAAGAAAGAATGAATACATCCTTTCTCCTCCCCCCCCACCACCACCTCTTGCCCTGGCCATAGTAAGCCAGCAAGACTTTGGATATGGCACTCACTCTACTATGGAATCTCCCCGTTCCTCTCAATGCAATAAAATACTCTGCCCATTTCCAATTCTGTCCACACACACCTGGGAATAAGTTGCTATTGGACTCATTTGAGCTTACTTCTGAGTAGACATATACAACATTGCCCAAGACAAAGTAGAATCAGTACACTTGCAACTAAGTATTAGCATATTCGTAGCTTCAAGAATATGTATTGCTTAACGCTGGAAAACGGCACTTACTCCACAAATTTCAGATTGGCTCCAGAAGGTTCATTATCAACATTCAACTCTCATGTTTTGTTTTTGAACATTATTTATTTATTTATTTCTATACCGCCCAATAGCTGAAGCTCTCTGGGCAGTTCACAAAAATTAAAACCAAGCAGCACACAATAAAACAATATAAAATATATAGAACATTAAAACCACAATATAACAATACAACCATAATAAAACCTAGCAGCAGTGCAGGAATTTGAAATACAGATTTAAAACAGCAAAGCTAAAAGTCTAGAAAGCTAAAATGCTAAAATGCCTGGGAAAATAAAAAGGTCTTCACCTGGCACCGAAAGGAATACAATGTAGGTGCCAGGCGAACCTCACTAGGGAGCTCATTCCACAGCCGGGGTGCCACAGCAGAAAAAGCCCTCCTCCTAGTAGCCACCCGCCTCACTTCCTTTGGCAGGGGCTCACAGAGAAGGGCCACTGAGGATGATCTTAAGGTCCAGGCAGGCATTTATGGGAGGAGGTGATCCTTCAGATAACCTGGCCCCAAGCCGTTTAGGGCTTTAAATGTTAATATCAGCACTTTTAATCGGGCCCGGAAATGGACTGGCAGCCAGTGCAGCTGCATAACATGGCATAACGTGGTCTCGCTGGCCAGTCCCCGTTAACAATCTTGCTGCCCTATTTTGGACCAGCTGAAGTTTCCGGACTGTTTTCAAAGGCAGCCCCACGTATAACGCATTACAGTAATCCAGACAAGAAGTTATCAGAGCATGGATAACTGTAGCTAGGCTATCTCTGTCCAGATAAGGGCGTAGTTGGTATACCAGCCTAAGCTGATAAAAAGTGCTCCATGCCACCGAGTTCATCTGTGCCTCAAGTGACAGTTCTGGATCCAAGAGCACCCCCAAACTACGATCCTGATCCTTTAGGGGGAGTGCAACCCCCTCCAGAACAGGTTGAATATCACCTAGCCGGGCAGACGAACCACCCACTAACAGTACTTCCATCTTGTCTGGATTGAGTTTCAGTTTATTGGCCCTCATCCAGTCCATTACTGTGTCCAAGCACCGATTCAGAACAGCCACTGCCTCACCTGGGTTTGATGAGAAAGAGAGGTAGATCTGGGTGTCATCTGCATATTGATGGCATGTCAGCCCACACCTCCAGATAGGGATGTATGAAAGTTCCACCACGGATCTCGGGGAGATCCGAAATCGGAGATCCGAACAGCCCCCGCCCCCCCGCCCCTCCCGGGATGGGACTTACCTTAGGCGGATCTTCCTGGCAGCGGTGGCTCCGGCGGCGGCTCCGGCGGCAGGGCAGCGGTGGCCGGTCTTCCGACCGGCTGCCACTGCCGCCATTTCCAGGTAAAACCAAAAACAAAAAAATGTGATAGGCTACGTAAAGATTTACGTAGCCTATCATGGCTAGATTTTAAAAAAACACCGTGATAGGCTACATAAATCTTTACGTAGCCTATCACGGCTGACTTAAAAAAAAAAAAGTGCGTACGCAAATGGCGTTGCCCATGGGCGCCGCCATTTGCATTCCTTATTTTGGCACGTCTTACTCTACGTAAACATTTACATAGACTAAGACGGCGAAAATAAGGGGAATGCAAATAGCGTAGATTTACGTAGCCTATCACGGCTAGATTTTTAAAAAATACCGTGATAGGCTACGTAAACATTTACGTAGCCTATCACGGCTGACTGCAGGGACGCAAACGGCGGCGGCTACAGCCGTCGCCATTTGCAGACCCGGCCAGCCAGGATTTGCGGCCGGAGGGACGGGGCACCTCCCCCCCGGCCAGAATTTCAGGGGGAGGGACGGGGCACCTCCCCCCACCTCGAATCACATTTCGTCAAAAAGTAAGTGACTTTTGTACATCCCTACATCCAAGTAGGAGCGGAACCACTGCAATGCAGTGCCTCGAACTCCCAACCCAGCAACCTATCCAGAAGGATACCATGGTTGATGGTATCGAAAGCCGCTGAGAGGTCCAGGAGAATCAACAGGATCACACTCCCCTTGTCCCTCTCCCAGCAGAGGTCATCCCACAGGGCGACCAAGGCAGTTTCCATTCCAAACCCAGGCCTGAAGCCCGATTGAAATGGATCTAGATAATCCGTTTCATTCAATAGTGCCTGGAGCTGTCCTGCAACCACCTGCTCAAGCACCTTGCCCAGGAAGGGGATGTTGGTAGAGATGGTGGAGAATTTCTCCACGAATCTCCGGGAGGCTGAATGCCAATGCATTCGGCCCCCCGAAATTGCTGGATAAATTCTCCGCCACCCCCTGGAATGGGACTTACCTTTGGTGAATGTCCCTGGTGCTGGCAGCTCCCGGCGGTGGTGCGGCGGTGGTGCGGCGGCGGCGGCGGCCAGTCTTCCGACCGGCTGCTGCCTCCGCCATTTCCCAGTAAAAAACAACAACAACAACAAACATGATAGGCTACGTAAAGATTTACGTAGCCTATCATGGCTAAATTTTCCAAAAACACTGTGATAGGCTACGTAAATCCTTACGTAGCCTATCACGGCTGACTTTGGAAAAAAAAAAGCGCGTACGCAAATGGCGGCGCCCATGGGCGCCACCATTTGCATTCCTTATTTGGGCACGTGTAGTCTATGTAAAGATTTACGTAGACTACAGCGAAGATAAGGGCAACGCAAATAGCGTTGCCCTTATTTTCGCCGTAGTCTACGTAAATGTTTACGTAGACTACACGTGCCAAAATAAGGAATGCAAATGGCGGCGCCCATGGGCGCCGCCATTTGCCTACACACTTTTTTTTTTTCCAAAGTCAGCCGTGATAGGCTACGTAAGGATTTACGTAGCCTATCACGCGGCTGACTGCAGGGACGAAAATGCGTCCCGGCCGGCCAGGAGGATTCCATTTGCGTCCCGGCCGGCCAGGAGGGACGGGCCGCCTCCCCCCCGGCCAGAATTTCAGCCGGAGGGACGGGGCGCCTCCCCCCAGCCAGAATTTCGGCGGGGAGGAACGGAGCGCCTCCCCCCCACCGTGAAACAAGCTGCGGGACCAGGTAAGTGACTTTCGTCCATCCCTAGATGTTGGCCACATAAGGAGGTTCACTATGGTAAGTTTTAAGAGAATCCCTCTTCTGTGCTTTGACAAATACTGCTGGGGCCATGACAGCCAGAAAACTCACAGCAATAAAACAAAGTCTTCAGGGATTAAGTTTAAAATTCAGGCCTTTAGCAGACCAGATAGCTACTGGTCCAGTGATGTTGTGCAGGTCATGTTTTTAATAGGGATGTCAGAGAATTTCGCCACGAATCTCAGGGAGTCCGAATGCCAGCGCATTCGGCCCCCCGAAATTGGTGGTGAGACGGACTGCCACCCCCCGCCCCCCCCGGGACGGGACTTACCTTGGGTGAATCCTCCTGGCAGCGGTGGCTCCGGTGGCGGTTCGGCGGCTGTTCAGCGGCAGCAGCAGCCGGTCTTCTGACTGGCTGCCGCCACCGCCATTTCCAGTAAAAAAAAAAAACACCAAAAAAAGTGATAGGCTGCATAAAGATTTACGTAGCCTATCACGGCTAGATTTTTAAAAAAATACCGTGATAGGCTACGTAAATGATAAACATTTACTAGCCTATCACGGCTGAGTAAAAAAAAAAAAAAAAGCACGTACGCAAATGGTCTACGCTATTTGCGTTCCCCTTATTTTCGCTGTAGTCTACGTAAATGTTTACGTAGACTAGACGTGCCAAAATAAGGAACGCAAATGGCAGCGCCCATGGGCACCGCCATTTGCGTACGCACAGTTTTTTGTTTTTTGCACACACAGTACGCACAGTTTTTTGTTTTTTATTCAGCCATGATAGGCTACGTAAACATTTACGCAGCCTATCATGGCTGACTGCATGGCTGACCATTTGCAGCCCGGCTGGCCAGGATTCGGGGTTGGAGGGATGGAGTGCCTCCCCCACAGCCAGAATTTTGGGGGGGAGGGACGGAGCACTTCCCCCCTGCCAGAATTTCGGGGGGAGGGACAGAGCGCCTCCCCCCCACCGCGAATCAAATTTCGTTCAGGGTAAGTGACTTTCGTACATCCCTAGTTTTTAATCTTATGCTATGCATCCCCATAATGCAAGTTTTTATATATGGAAATTCCCCAGCATTGTTTAAAGAAGGTAACAAAGGAATACTGCCAAGAAATAATTAGTTATATCCTACTGCAATGCCCCATCTCACATGAGAGAAGCCTTAATTAGAGCTAGTTGTATTAAAGTTTCTACTGAGTTTTGCACTATCCTTACCTCATTAAATCTCACTGAAGTGTGAAAGTGTGAACACTGACAAACTGTAACTTGTTATATTTCTCTTTGTGCCTCCAGCAGAAACAACTGGAAATGGAAAGGTGAAATTGCAAGGTCCCTGGCTATTGGGACCCACTGGCATTTTGACTACATGTTTTCATGTCTGGACAAGGTGATGATGGCTGAAGGCAAAAGCACTCCTGTTGTGTATGTGTGAAATATAAAACGAGAGAGCAAAAAAATCTAAGGAAAGTGTCCCTTCCCATTTATTGATGCAAAGTATTCCATGCATTGGGGATGGGCGGAGTTGGAGGTGCAGTTTGCCGCAGGGTGGGTTTAAGAATTCAATAAATAAGGAGTGAGGCCTAATTAGCCCAGTCCCAGAGACAGAAAATGTGTGGGAGCTGCTTCCTTATGGTGTGGTTGATCCAACACTGCTCCAGTGTATATATGTGAATCAAACCAGCACACTGGTGGGGCCAAGATCTCATGGGACTGTTTCACCCAATCAGTACACTCTCTCCCAGTGTGGTGCTAATCCTATGGGAAACACCTATTTGATTAGTCCTGTCCCGCTCCTGCATGGTTTTTGTACCCGCACTTACTGATGGCATGGGATCACCCCACTGTATATATGAAAGAAGGAGGGCCTACTTGGCAACCTAATTCAATGCAATGCCTAGAAGAGAGGCTGTCTGGTTTCAGTGGAGGTTGCTTCCAATCGACATTTAGGAGGACCACAAGCTAAGTAGAACATTCAGTCACAGAAGCAACATGTGGGGGGGGGGGGAGAGATTTATTTTATTTATTTATTTATTTATTTATTTATTTATATTAAATTTATTAATCGCCCATCTGGCTGGTCACCCAGCCACTCTGGGTGACTGATTCAGAGGGTATTGGAGGCTTCATCAGTTTTTGCTGACAGTTAAATTCAACACCACACAGCTCAACATATTGGTGCCTCTGCAAATTAACCTATGTCATCAAAACCATAAAATGCATAAATAAGGAGCAGGAGATCTTCCAGACAAAGTATAACTTCAGCATATTAGTGCCCTACATGTGTCGGATGTAAAAAAGGTAGGATATAAATATTAACTGATAGATATAATATACAAATGATTTTTGACCCACTCTTCCAGAGCCATCCTGGTCCAACAAGACCTCTCCTTATCCATCCTGCTTGAAGCTCTCCTTTATCAAGCTACAAAGTCACCCCTGAATTCTCATAGCCAGTCAAGCTAATAATTAGGGCTGTGCACGGACCCCCTGCCTCGCTTCAGATGCCACTTCAGACCCTCCAAACTAGACCCACTTTGACTTGGACCAATTTGGACACCACCACCCCACTTCAACTCAGTAGTGGATCCTAAGCAAGATTTGGATATCCGGATCACTCTGTTTGGGCATTTTCCCATTGACTTGCATGGGAAAATAGAAATGGCCATAACTTTTTCAGTTTTCATGGTGAATATATGAAACTTGGCAGCCTTTCTGCTGACATGGAGGGGATCCCACCTGCCAAATATCAGACAGTTTGGCCCAGTATTTTTTGTGCTAGGTGCAGCTGAAATGTAATCTTTTCCACAAAAACTCTCAAAGCAAAGAGCTATACCACCCAGCCTCACGCTGCCTCCTCCTCCTCCTGCCTGCTCAGCTGTCTATGGCCGTGATTCCATGACAATGAAAGCAGAAGCTAATGGAGCACTACTGGGTTTTTAAAAAAGGAATAAGCTTTGCTGCAATGTGGTCCATGCAGGGCTCCATGAGCAGTAAAAATCACTTCACAGAACATAGTTCCTGGTGGGGGTGGGGGTTGGAGTGAACAACATCTGACTGGCAGGGGCTGCTCAACCAATGAGAGGCTTCCCCCCCGCTTTCCCCTGAAAGTCCAGATGCACCGGCATTTCAGGAGCAAGCCTCATTGAGCACAATGGGAGTTAATTCCGAGTAGACACACATATGCCTGTGCTGGGAAAGAGAGCAGTAAATACAAAGACAGCAACCAGCCCCCATTTTAACCTGCAGGATCCCTATAATGAAGGGTTGACGTTTCTTCCTAAGGCAATACACCAAAGGGGGATCGGAACCTTGAGATCACGTTGTGCCTTGTCAATGGAGGGGCTTCTCTGTAAGTTCTGTAGGCATTAAGAGGGCAAGCCTCATTGACCACAATGGGAGTTACTTCTGAGGAGATGCTAATGGATTTGTTGTGGGAAAGAGAGCAGTAAACACAAAGATGGAAACCAGCCCCCATTTTAACCCGCAGGGTCTCTATAACGAAGGGTCCAAGTTTCTTCCTAAGGCAATAAACCAAACAAAGGAGGATTGGAGCCTCAAGATCGCACTGTGCCTTGTAAATTGAGGGGTAAATTGCTGGTGGAAACACCCCGCTGGACTGCTAGCCATCTCCCGCTCATGAGGAGGAGACAGCTAGTGAGCAGTGGGGGCATGCACCATGCCTCCTCCTCCTGCTGCCTGGGCAATTCACAGTGCTTTTTGCATATAAGTCTATGTGCACCCATAGTCTTATACGTAAAAAGTGCTGTGAATCGCCCATATACTCAAGATTCATGGCATTTTTTGTGTATAAGTCTATGTGCACATAGACTTCCAATTGCCATTTTTTTAAAAAACATAGCAATCACGGTGGAGGCGGAGGGACTGGCAAGTGGAACGGGGGGGCATCCAGAGAACCTGGATGGGGTGGGTTCTCACATCCCTAAGTAACACCACCAGAATTATCTCTGTCTCTGAAATGCAGCCATTTTCCTCCATTTATTCAGTCTTCCTTCCTCCACCACCACTGTCACTAATTGGAGATTGCTGGGTTATGTTCAGCCCTGATTTGGCAGTCAGAGTCTCCATTTGCCAAAGCTCCCTCTTCTTGCTCCTCCCCTCCCCCTCCCTTTCCTCCTCCTTCCTCCTCAACCCCTTGCTGAACTTTCTCAAGTTGATACTTTTGGCGCCAGGCTGTCTGGGTTGCTCAGAACGAATCACCGAGTCAGACAAGGTGCTTCGTATACAAGCTGCTTCACTTTGGGGCACCTCCTTTCTATTCTGCTCAGCCTTGTATCACGTGGAGGCACCTCCAAAGCAGCCCGCTTTGACTCGTTATTCAGGCTTCGGACTGAGGCTGTACACAGCCCTACTAATAATTCCCAACGGTGAGACACAACTAAACCTCTTTTTCTACATCTGTTGGAGTTTGTTTTCATGATCAGTTTTGAAATAGTATGATCCCCACAATAACTCTTGCCCTCTATTTTTAAATTGTGAATATTTTGTCTAAATGTCTACTTCTCAGAGATTTACTACATCTTGGAGATGAAGTGAAAACTACAGTTCTCCATGATGTGAAATGTTTGCGGCACTTTGTAAAATCACCACAATGTGGTTCTTATGTCAGACACTAATACGTGAATTTGCCCTGAATCAATGCCTGGAATGAGTACTGGACTGGAGGAGGGCCAATAAACCACTGGTCAATTAGGTGAGCTGGTCTCTTTTACAGAGGCCAGTTCTCTAGTTGAAGGGCTGTCCTGTCCAGTTCCTGTTTAAAGATAAAGAACCATAAGAAATGTTGCACAGCAATAGTTAGCACCTGAACAGCAGACTGAACAGGCAGGCACCTCACAGATCACCTGATCACAGCCCGCACACTATGAACAGATGTGCTGTATTTCTATTTAAAGTGTAACAATTATTTTGAAATTTGCATCTATAGATATACATTCTTCAGCAAAGGAGATTGTTACCTTGTCGTGGTGCTGGAGCTTGAGCACCTCAATGATGTCATGAGCTAAACTGTGAAGGGACACCCAAGATGGGAAGGCCATGGCAGAGAGGTCAGACTAAATACGATCCCTGGGGAAGGAAATGGCAACCCACCCCAGTATTCTTGCCATGAAAACTAAATGGATCAGTACAACCAGAGATATGTCGGTATACCATCGGAAGATGGGACTCCCAGGTCGGAAGATGGTCAAAATGCTACTGGGGAGGAACAGAGGATAAGTTCAACTAGCCCCAGATGTGATGATGCAGCTAGCTCAAAGCCGAAAGGACGGCTAGCAGCCGATGGTTCTGGTGGTGAACGACGAATCCGATGTTCTAAAGATCAACACACCATAGGAACCTGGAATGTAAGATCTATGAGCCAGGGCAAATGGGATGTGGTTATTGGGGAGATGTCAAGATTAAATATAGACATTTTTGGTGTCAGTGAACTGAAATGGATTGGAATGGGCCACTTCACATCAAATGACCACCAGATCTACTACTGTGGACAAGAGGACCACAGAAGAAATGGAGTAGCCTTCATAATTAATAATAAAGTGGCTAAAGCAGTGCTTGGATCCAATCCAAAAAATGACAGAATGAACACAATTCGAATTCAGGGTAAGCCATTTAACATCACAGTGACTCAAATATACGCCCCAACCACAGATGCTGAAGAAGCAGAAGTAGATCAGTTCTATGAGGATCTGCAGCACCTACTGGATAGTACGCCAAAAAAAGATGTTATTTTCATTACAGGAGATTGGAATGCTAAGGTGGGTAGTCAAACGACACCTGGAATTACAGGCAAGCATGGTCTGGGAGAACAAAATGAAGCAGGACATAGGCTGATAGAATTTTGCCAAGACAACTCACTGTGCATAACAAACACTCTCTTCCAACAACCTAAGAGATGACTTTATACATGGACTTCACCAGACGGTCGACACCGAAATCAGATTGACTACATCCTTTGTAGCCAAAGGTGGCGGACATCTATGTAGTTGGTAAAAACAAGACCTGGAGCTGATTGTAGTTCAGATCACGAGCTTCTTATTGCACAATTTAGAATCAGACTAAAGAGAATAGGGAAGACCCACAGATCAGTTAGATATGAGCTCACTAATATTCCTCACGAATATGCAGTGGACGTGAAGAATAGATTTAAGGGACTAGATTTAGTAGATAGGGTCCCGGAAGAACTATGGACAGAAGTTCGCAACATTGTTCAGGAGGCGGCAACAAAAACGTCCCAAAGAAAAAGAAAACCAAGAAGGCAAGATGGCTGTCTGCTGAGACACTGGAAGCAGCCCAAGAAAGAAGGAAAGCAAAAGGCAACAGTGATAGGGGAAGATATGCCCAATTCAATGCAAAATTCCAGAGGTTAGCCAGAAGAGATCAGGAATTATTTTTAAACAAGCAATGTGTGGAAGCGGAAGAAGATAATAGAATAGAAAGGACAAGAGACCTCTTCCAGAAAATTAGAAACATCGGAGGTAAATTCCAGGCAAAAATGGGTATGATCAAAAACAAAGATGGCAAGGACCTAACAGAAACAGAAGAGATCAGGAAAAGGTGGCAAGAATATATGGAAGATCTGTATAGGAAGGATAATAATATCGGGGATAGATTTGATGGTGTGGTCAGTGAGCTAGAGCCAGACGTCCTGAAGAGTGACGTTGAATGGGCCTCAATGCTCAAGATCTTGCAAGGTAGGCTCCAGCAATTCATGGAACGAGAATTGCCAAATGTACAAGCTGGGTTTAGAAAAGGCAGAGGAACTAGAGACCAAATTGCCAATATCCGCTGGATAATGGAGAAAGCCAGGGAGTTTCAGAAAAACATCTATTTCTGTTTTATTGACTATTCTAAAGCCTTTACTGTGTGGATCATAACAAATTGTGGCAAGTTCTTGGTGGTACGGGGATACCAAGTCATCTTGTCTGCCTCCTGAGGAATCTGTATAACGACCAAGTAGCAACGGTAAGAACAGACCACGGAACAACGGACTGGTTTAAGATTGGGAAAGGAGTACAGCAGGGTTGTATACTTTCACCCTACCTATTCAACCTGTACGCAGAACACATCATGCGACATGCTGGGCTTGATGAATCCAAGGCTGGAGTTAAAATCACTAGAAGAAACATTAACAATCTCCGATATGCAGATGATACCACTTTGATGGCTGAAAGCGAGGAGGAGCTGAGGAACCTCATGACGAAGGTGAAAGAAGAAAGTGCAAAAGCTGGGTTGCAGTTAAACCTCAAAAAAACCAACGTTATGGCAACCAGCTTGATTGATAACTGGCAAATAGAGGGAGGAAACGTGGAGGCAGTGACAGACTTTGTCTTTCTAGGCGCAAAGATTACTGCAGACGCTGACTGCAGCCAGGAAATCAGAAGACGTTTACTTCTTGGGAGGACAGCAATGACAAATCTTGATAATAGTTAAGAGCAGAGACATCACACTGACAACAAAGGTCCGCATAGTTAAAGCAATGGTATTCCCCATAGTAACCTATGGCTGCGAGAGCTGGACCATAAGGAAGGCTGAGCAAAGGAAGATAGATGCTTTTGAACTGTGGTGCTGGAGGAAAATTCTGAGAGTGCCTTGGACTGCAAGAAGATCAAACCACGTAGGGATGGCAGAGAATTCCGCCACGGATCTCGGTGAGGCCGAATGCCAGTGCATTCGGCCCCCTGAAATCTGTGGCAGAATGGCCTGCCACCCCCCCCGCCCCCCCATGGATCCCCCCCGGGAAGAGACTTACCTGGGGCAGATATTCCGGGTGGTGGCGGCTCTGGCGGCGGCTCCGGTGGCGGCTCCAGTGGCAGCTTCGGCGGCAGCGGCTGGTCTTCTGACCGGCCGCCACCGCCGCCATTTCCAGTCTTGTTAAAAAAAAAAAAAACGTGATAGGCTACGTAAAGATTTACATAGCCTATCACAGCTGGGTTTAAAAAAAAAAAACGCGTACGCAAATGGTGGTGACTATGGCCGCCGCCATTTGCGTTCCTTATTTTTGGCCATCTTAGTCTATGTAAATATTTACATAAACTAAGACAGTGAAAATAAGGGGAATGCAAATAGCGTAGCGGACGCTATTTGCATTCCCCCTTATTTTCACCGTCTTAGTCTACGTAAATATTTACATAGACTAAGGCGGCCAAAAATAAGGAATGCAAATGGCAGCGGCCGTAGCCACCGCCATTTGCGTAGGCGTGTGTTTTTGGTTTTTCTTTTAAGCCAGACATGATAGGCTACGTAAGTCTTTACGTAGCCTATCACAGCTGACTACAGGGACGCAAAAGGCGGCGGCTATGGCCGCCGCCATTTGCGTCCCTGCTAGCCAGCAGCTGGATGTCCGGCCGCTGGCGGAGCCGGCTGGTGGCTCCGCAGAATCCCCACGGAGTGGAGCCGGCCAGCAAGGATTCCAGGGGGAGGGATGGAGCACCTCCCCCCCACAGCGGAACCCGGCGGAGCCAGGTAAGGGGGATTTCATACATCCCTACAAACCAGTCCATACTCCAGGAAATAAAGGCAGACTGCTCACTTGAGGGAATGATATTAAAGGCAAAACTGAAGTACTTTGGCCACATAATGAGAAGACAGGAAACCCTGGAGAAGATGCTGATGCTAGGGAAAGTGGAAGGCAAAAGGAAGAGGGGCTGACCAAGGGCAAGATGGATGGATGATATTCTGGAGCTGACGGACTCGACCTTGGGGGAGCTGGGGGTGGCTACGGCCGACAGGAAGCTCTGGCATGGGCTGGTCCATGAAGTCACGAAGAATCAGAAGCGACTGACCGAATAAACAACAAAAAGATATAAATTAACATATGCAAATTGCAATCCTCTTTTGTCCTCTTTTTCAGTAATGCATGGCCTCTTTTTTATCCATTCATAAGTCACCACTCCGAAGTGATTTGTCTGACAGGAGGTGCTGCTCTGCCTGTTCTGGGTGGGATTGCACTCCCCTAAAGGCCCAAGTTCACAGCCTGGAGTGCTATTAGATCTGGCCTTGGCTCTTGAGGCCCAAGAGGTACCCATGGCAACAAGCACCCTTCCTCAGATGAGGCCTTTGAGGGCTGCAGCACTTCTTGGATAAGCTTGGACAGCCTCGCCTGGCGCTGAGTTTGATATCTTTTCAGCACTAGATGAAGAGCTTTTTATTTGCTTAGGTCTTTTAAATCTTTTAAGTTTCAGACTGTTGTTTTAAGCAGTTTTTTGTATGCTTTTGGGTATCCTACTGTTCCATTTGTTGTTTTTAATCAATACTCATTTTATTTTTTTTCTAAATTCTGCTAAGCTGCTTTCAAATTCCTTTTGGACTGAAGAGTGGGTTTGAAATATCCTAAATAAATACAGCTTTGGGCCTGGGCTCCTGAAAAGACTGCTACTGGCCACCCCTCCCATATCTCTCACCCAGTGCAGGGCTGCAGCCCCTTCTGCTCTCTGTGGGGTCTTTGACCATTGCCTGGCCCAACCTATCTCATCTCTCTCCATTATCAAACCTTCTACCTGGTCATGTGTCCTATTTTACAGAGAACTGTCTTCTGTTTGAAGGGCTTTCAAAGGACGGTCCTCTATTTGAAGGCAGCCTCTATTTCAAGGGTGATTTGATCCAAGTGTAGTTTAAAAATATCCATAAGAAGGGAGAGCCAGCAGGAGCCTTAAAGTTGCTCATAAACAGTGAACACCTTGACAGCAGACTGAGCAAGCGCACAGATCACCTAGTCCAGTCTTCCCCACTATGATGACATGTATTGTATTTATATTTAAATTATAATAATAATGTCTAAATTTGACTCTATCTGTATAAATTAACATATGCAAATTCTATATAAAGCTTTGTCCTCTTTTTTTGCGGTGATGCGTTTCCTCTTTTTTGGCAATGCATTGGGCCTGGGGAATACATACATACATATGGCAGTTTCTTATATGGCAGTACAAAGAAAATCAAACTGAGCTAGATAGGATTGATTCCCATAGCAAATCTCCAGAAGAATTTCAGTGGTTCTTTTGTATCTCCTTGCGTTAACCCACTTATTTGAGAAAATGTCTCTTTTTGGCTTATTGCTTCTGAAGTTGCAGGTAAATTCATCCCGATGAGTTTACTTGACTTCCTGAGTAATTCTGGAAAGGCTTTAAGGACTGCAACATTTATATCAGTTTCAGGAGCATTCACCTTTCAGGACTGAGGCAGTGACAAACACACAAATTTCAAAGGAAAAAAAACCTTTCCATCAGCAGACAGTGAGATAATCTGTCATCTTCAGATTTAAACCCTTGTGTCTTCTCATTGTGGCTTTCACTGAGCTCTCTGTCCCCTAATTTGGTATCTGCCCATTAGAACCAAGCAGGGCTCTTCAGGTTTCATGAAAAGGCGGAGGGGAGCTAAGGTTGGTCCACTGGCAGCCTTTCTCAACCTTTTCTTGGACTTAATAAATAATAGAATGCAGTAATGGGGGATAGGTGAACACTGAATTTCTGAAGTCTGCCTTGCTAGATCCTTTTCAGTTTAGGCCATCCAAACTGGATTTACTTCATACCAAGAGGTTTCATTCGTAAAAATATCAGAACTGTTCAAATGTGGGGGGAGGGGAGGGGGGAATCATCACTCGTATGTTGCTTGTTTAAATAAGTATGTAGGGTTGGATCCAAGACTAGCTGTACACCAGCAGAACGGAAACCGCTAGTGGCACAGATTCCCCCTCCCCCTTCAGCCCCCCCGCATGCCCCTCAAATCTGTTCCAGAAGCTTGGGGGGATCCTCTGGAGCTGATTTGGGGTGTGTGCAAAGGGCTGCAAGGGGGACAAGAGCAAGGGAGGGTTCCACTCTGAAAGGAGGCCTGAACATAATGTTAGATCAATAGATAGAAGGGGAAGTCCCACTGTGCGATGTTGGATTTAACCCACCTACAGGATAAATACAATTTCCCATTTTTGATGAGTCCAAATAAGTGTCAAAGTGGGCAATGAGCTTCACTTCATAGCTTATTAATAGGAATGGGTGAACTCCCCTTTTCCATTTAAATCAGATGAATGTGGAGGACATCTGGTGGATGTCCAAAATTAATGTTTTAAATGAGAACCTTTCCAAAATCACGACTTACCCAAACCCACCAAGGGAGTCCAGATTCAAGCAAGAATTTGAACTCGGATCTCCCATTCCATGCCCACCTGCCTACAGAGTGATAGGGAAAGGGAAAAAATTCTTTCAGTTAGCATTTTAATGCAAACTAACCAAATTTCACATTTTCAAACCACTATGCAAACCTAAACGCGGTTATCCTTCACAATTCACACTTCCCCAAATTACGCAATGGAGTTTTTCAGTCAAAAATGTGTAATAAAATGTGTATATTAGGAAAAATAATATTTAAAAATGCCTGATATTAAGAAAACTGCTTGCAAAAAAAATGTGTATATTAGGCAATAATGCATACAGAAATGGACGCATTGGGATAAATGTGCACAAAAATGCTTATGAATTTTCATGTGAACATTTAAAAATAATTCTCAGGATAAACCAAATTTAAGACTGGAGAAGTTTGCGAAGTTCAAGACCAACAAAATTAAGACTGGAAAAGTGAGAAACCGAGAGAAACTAAAACTGACAGATTTGTCCATTCCTACAGAATGATGCCAACAGGTCCTTATGTCCATTTGAAATGAACTTAAACTTTTTGTGCAATGTATTCTGTGGTATGACCAGAACAATAATTTAAACAACAGTGAAAGGCTGAGAAAGGCATTATCCCCCCACCCCCGCACTTATCATATGAAATTAAGGTAAATGCTTCTGAAGTGTGTGAAAAAGAGAGACGAGGGCTGGGTTGAGATGCAACGCTAAGCCATGGTGCCCGTGATGGGCTAGCATGTCATGGGGGGAGTATTTTTCCCACCCATGATGGGGTAATTCCCTTGATTAAATCATCATTCCCATCAGAACCCACAGTCTGTAGTGTTATTTTACCTATGGTGGGTTAGCATATCATCCGTTGCACCAGCATGGGTTATGGAGATCACCTACATGAGCGGGCAAAAATGCTGCCGTCGCTCTGCTCCTCTCAAGTGATCTCAGTTCCCACCACAAAGGAAGCTGGGATACCTGCCCAGCTGGGTGGGAGGACTACAGCGGGAGGAACGGCTAGGAGGGGTGAAATAAAGTAATCTGTGTACTGAGCTTGATTGCCTGATTGTTTGACGGGAGCACAGTAGGTTGTTTGCATAACCACCCACCCAGCATAGCTTGCCACCCACCATGGGTTAGTGTGTCATGTGAACAGCCCCAAGGTGTTGCCAGTACTTTCCGTAGGATAAAGTTTATTTGAAGAGCTAGCAAGAATTCCCTTAGGACACAGTCCCATAGGAAGTTCTCCTGTGCAGCTCCTCACCCATTTATTTCAATGGGGCCTTTGCAGGAGGTTTTCTTTACAGTAGATTCAGTTCTACATGTCCCTCCAGACCCCGCCTCAAAATCTGAATTAATTATTTCAAATATCTGTTATGCACATTAATTCCAGTAACAGCTGATTCAGTTATATTCAGTAGGAAGGGAGAAGGAGGATCATACCAAAGACAAAACAATGTGCAATCAGTTAGGGAACTTTTTTTCCTGGAAGCTTCTGATGCCCGGTGCCTTAGCATTAGCAATACTTCCCAAATAAAGATGCAGCATGACACAGGTTTGTACGTGGGCGCTTCACTCCTTCCACTGCACCGCTTGCATGCAAACCTGATCACATCTCCGGTAGTAACAGGTGGGGAATTTTCACAGGCTGTGCATGGATGCCACATGGCTTGTGGATTTTTTATCACTCTATTTATTGCATTTCTATCCCACCTTTCCTCCAAGGAGCTCAAGGCAGTGTACACAATTCCTCACAACAACCCCATAAGATAGGTTAGGCTGAGAGACAGTTAGTGGCCCAAGCCCAGTGAGTGAGGTTCATGTGGGGATCTGAACCATAATCTCTCCGGTCCTAGTCCGACACATTGGATTCTATACCACACTAAGAATGAGTGGGCTGGATGAATGGATCTAAGATGCACACACATTCTCAAAATCCATTTGGACAAGCCTCATTCGGAAGTTGCATTAACCTCATAAAATGTACAATGTATTTCAATGGCACCACAGGTAGATTTACACTTAACTCCTAACCATAGAACCTTATGTCCTAACTACTGGAGCAGTTCAACATAGAGCAAACTGCCCAAACAAATGTGGGATTTCCTTTTCTATTTTAAGTAGGACATTGCCAAATGAGCGTGTTCAGAAGAGGGTGACCGTGTTGGTGAGAGATCTGGAAACCAAGTGGTTGAAAGAGCTGGGTATGTTTAGCCTGGAGAGCAGAAGATAAAAGGGACCATGATGGTGGTCTTCAAAGATCTGAAGGCTGACACATAGAAGATGGAGCAGACTTGTTCTCTGTTGCTCCAAAAGGCAGGGCTAGAACCAATTAAGTGGAAATTGTAGGGAAACAGATTTCAGCTAAACATTAGGAGAAACTTCCTAACAGTACAAGCAGCTTGACAGAGGAACAGACTGCCTTGAGGAGTGGTGGGCTTTCCATCACTGGAGGTATTTAAGCAAAGGTTGTATCGCTACCTGACAGTGTTGTTGTAGTTCCATTCTGTATGGAATGGACTCTGCACTGAGCAAGAGGTTGGATTAGATGACCCCTGAGGTCCCTTCCAATTCAGTGATTCTGTGGTTGTTGGAGGCCATGCAGACAATCAAACCACTCTAGGTGGGGCACTCTTATTCCATGGTAACTCTTATTCCATGGTAACTTGACCATATGTATCATCTGACCAAGTGGCAATGAGAATTTTTCCACACATCAGGTACAGTTATGTATTACAATGTGTGGTAAAATGCTAGAGGTGTATAAGAAAAGATTAGATGTGGTGTCAATAAAGTGGACAGGGAGAAAAACCTCTGTTAGAGTTTTTCCAGAAAGGGCTATTCAAGCTTGGTGGCAGACTATTGCTTAAAGTACAGACTATCCTGCCTTACAATGAGAGAGTTGGATTGGGTGACCCCTTGGTGTTTCTTCCAGAATTGTGGTTTGAGGATAATATACATAACAGGAAGGAAAGCTCTGTGTGATTTTCCAGGCCAAGTGATGTCAGACCACCTCCAAGGGCATCAGGAGTTGGGCTGATTTTCCAATTAGCAAAGCAAATATTTGTTTAAAAATGAAAATGGCCTGAGCTATATGCTATGCCTTCAGGAACCTCAAAGCTCAGCCTTCAGCTCTGATTCATTTACAGTATGTTGCTCGTTTACCTAATTAAAGTGGCAGATTCTCCTCCCTCCTGCCCACCCCACAGTCCGCTACAGCTAATAAAACTGTCCATTTTCTTTTGCTTCAATGAAAGGTCACCCCCCCCTCCTGACAAACAGCCACTCTGCTTCTAACAGCCAGCTCCTTTATTAATATTTAAAATGTACACAGTGATATTTCCAAAAGGTCAACATTTTAAAAGACACAAAATGTCAGCCCAAATTCCGTCCCTCATCTTCCCCACCTGAACCACCATATTAATGTTCCCCTTTAGATACAGCACTTAGTTCAAGTGGTGCTTAAGCCAGTGAAATATTAAGGGGTACAGCACTGGTTGCTCCATTAGTAACCAAAGTAGCTCACACTGAAGTCATGGAGGGTTACTGTCTGAAGAGGAGAGCTTCCTGTATCCATGGAGGCTCTCCATGCAGTCAGGAACCCTGGGAAATCAGTGTTCTCCATTGCATGGTGAGCTTCCATGGATATAGGAGGCTCTCCTCTTCAGACAGTCACCCTCCATGAGTAGAGGGTGATGGATGTGATGACAGTGAGGGCTGGGGCTGGAGCGCTCCCTTTCCTTGCATATGTGATCTATCTGAGTAGAGAACACCCGAATATGGCTATCATGTTACTCTTACTGGACTATTTAGTGGTTTGGAACATAGACAGGCTGCTGAATGAAGCTCTATTGCTCCTTGAAGCAGCAGCAAAGCGTTTTTGCATGTTAAAGAAAGGGGAAATGGAGAGACCCCTCTGCCACATCATGTCCTAATGATAAGCCTCCTGTCCGCCAAAATAAATAGAATTTACCTCCTCCCTCCATCAAAGTGCTGGAAATCCCCCTTGTGGGGGTACAACTGGCCTTCTGAAAGTGGGGTCAATCCCACACTAAAAAGACCATATTTCAAGTCCTTTTAAAAAGCCCTTTTTAAGGGTGACCCAGTTCCAATGAATGAAAAATAACTGAACTCTGTAGCAGTGGTTAGAGCTTTCTTTAACCAGCTTCACAGGGAATAACATTCATGCCAGCGTGGGTAATCCCACTGGTAACTGTAATGAATTATGGTCAGGGACTCCACTGACAGCTGTAACCTGGTTAAAGAGAAAGCAAGATGAACCACACCACCTCTCAACTAGATTTATTGCCCATCGTTCCTAGACTCGTCCCAGTTCCTTTCCTTCCCATGGAAGGTGAACGGAGAAATAGGGCAGCGAAAGAGTTAAACACATCCGTCTTGCCAATACATCTAAGACCATCTTGTCCTCTGGCAGCTGTGTCCTCCGTTCAACCTTCTGCAGCACTAAATAACTGTATTTGTCAATGTGCCTGCAAAGTAAATTCATCTTGTGACAACATTAGCAAAATTAGCATAAGCAAATACAATTACCGTACAGTGTCAAGGAAGGAAAACATCCTTGCTACATGTTCATTTCTTAGTTTGCTATTCTTATTTTTATTTTCCCCCACCAAAGGCAAACAGAAATGTGGTGTTGCTGTAAATGTTTGTTTTCAATATGGGCCAAGGCAAGGGCTAAGTCACTTTAAGTGATGGGATGCAGTGGGGAAACACAGCACTTATTATAAAAGTTGTGTCAAGTATTTATTTTAAGCCATTCATCTCAATTGTCCTACCTTTCTGCAGGCTTTGGCAATTAATATATTGCAGGCACGCAGCTACTTCACTGATCTCAGTTCTCACCGGTTAGTTCTCATCTCTGGAGAGAATACATAGGTGAACCTGCTTGTATACTTTTGTGATACAGCCTGCAGGCTGTAAGGAAATACATAAAGTAAGAGATCCCAATGCTACCATTTTCTATCTGATCTCTTTCTTTCACATGTTGAAATCCTGAGTGTCTCTCTTATATCAAACTAGTTCTCAAGACTGGGAAATGGGAGGTGGGGGGTGGGATCCTTAAAAATATTAATGCAACAGCAAGTTTTCTACTTCTCCCCAGTTTAGAAATGAAGAATATTCTATTGCTCGTTTGCATATGTTAATTCATTTGGTTATACACATGACTGAAATAGCACAATAGCTGTAAGTGAAGCTCAGCAATGCTTATGTTTGTTTTTAAATGTTTCAGTGGCAAAAGAGTCCTCATGGGGTCCCAATCGAGCCCCCTGGGGTTCCCCAAAAGGTGATGCCTCGTTCCCCTGATCCCATCCCCTTTCCCCTGACTGCCCATCATTTGGTGGTTTCCTGGCTTTTCTGCGAGTTTTTTCCCCACTCTAAAAGGCTGAAATTATAGCTGTGCACAAACGGCCTTGGTGGATGATATGAGGAGGGCTCTGGATAGGGGCGAATGCTCCTTCCTTGTTCTCCTCGACCTCTCAGCGGCTTTTGATACCGTTGACCACAGTATCCTCCGGGACCGCCTGGAGGGGTATTGGACATTGGAGACACCGTATTGTGGTGGTTCTGGTCCTTCCTCTCCGGCAGGTACCAGAGGGTAGCACTGGGAGAGGAGGTTTCGGACCCGTGGCCGCTCACGTGTGGGGTGCCACAGGGTTCTATCCTCTCCCCGATGCTATTTAACATCTATGTGAAGCCACTGGGGGCTATCATCAGGAGGTTTGGGGTGCGGTGTCATCAATATGCGGATGACATGCAGCTCTACCTCTTGTTCAAATCTTCACCAAGGTTGGCCGTAGAATCCCTGTCCAAATGTCTGGAGATGATGAGTGGCTGGATGGGGAGGAATAAGCTGAAGCTGAACCCTGACAAGACCGAGGTACTTTTGGTGGGAGACAAGAGGAGGTTGGGGGATGTTGACCTGGTGATGAATGGGGTATGGCTACCCTTGAAAGACCAGGTCCGCAGCCTGGGGGTCATCTTAGACTCCCAGCAGTCCATGGAGTCTCAGTAGTCAGCTGTGAGCCAGACAGCGCTGTACCAACTCCATCTGATACAGCGGCTGCACCCCTACCTTCCCGACCATCTGCTTTCATTGGTAGTACATGCCCTGGTCTCCTCTCATTTAGACTACTGTAATGCGCTCTACGTGGGGTTACCCTTGAAGACAGTTCAAAAGCTGCAGCTGGTACAGAATGCGGTGGCTTGCCTGATTACAGGCAGCCACCAGCTAGATCACATCACTCCAGTGCTGAAGGAGTTGCACTGGTTACCAGTTGTTTTCTGGGCCAAATTCAAGGTGTTGGTTTTGACCTTTAAAACCCTACATGGTTAAAGAGCACCTCCAGCAACACCAGACAGGCCACTTAACAAGATCAGCCTTGGGTGGCCTTCTGTCTGTCCCATCAGCCAGGACAGCTAGGCTGGTGAGGACGAGGGAGAGGGCCTTCTCTGTGGTGGCCCCCACTCTGTGGAACTCCCTCCCTAGGGAACTCCGTCATGCCCCCTCTTTAATGAGCTTCCACCATGCATTAAAAATGTGGTTGTTCAGGCAGGCATTCGGGGTGGGTTAGGGGATTTTTTAATGTTTTTAATGTAGAATCTATTGTTGTAACTGTTTTGTTGTTGTACATCGCTCAGAGTGCTGGGTGACCAGCCAGATGGGCGATTAATAAATTAAATAAATAAATAAATAAATAAATAAATAAAATGGCTTCTCAAAATTCTCCACCATATTTATAGGCAGAGAAATTTGGGAAACAATTTCACCAGTGGGAGGAGAAATTCTCCACAGTTTCTCACAGCTAGGGCTCCCCATTGGCAGGGATTGTAGCACTAGGGATGTACGAAAGTCACTTACCTTTTTGAGGATGTGATTCGTGGGGGGGGAGGCGCTTCATCCCTCCCCCCAGAATCCTCAATGGGAGGGGAGGCGATCCAGTCCTCCCCCCTGGAATCCTGCCTGGCCGGCTCCACTCCACGGCGGCTCCACAGAGCAGCCGGCCAGGGCCGTCCGCAGCCGGAGTTCCGGCCGTGGACTGGCTGCTGCGGACACAAATGGCAGCCGCCATAGCAGCCGTCATTTGCGTCCAGCCAGGCTGCCATGATAGGCTACGTAAGTATTTACGTAGCCTATCAGGACAGGCAAAAATTAAAAAACAGCGTATGCAAATGGCAGTAGCTACGGCGGCTGCCATTTGTGTTCCCTATTTTTCGCCATTTTAGCCTACGTAAATATTTACGTAAGCTATTACGGCGGGAAAAAAGGAACGCAAGTAGCGCCCACTACGCTATTTGCATTCCCCCTTTTTTTTCACCGTAATAGCCTACGTAAACATTTACGTAGGCTAAAATGGCAAAAAATAGGGAACGCAAATGGCGGCCGCCGTAGCTACTGCCATTTGCATACACCGTTTTTTTTGTGTGGTTTTTTTTGCTTGCCGTGATAGGCTACGTAAATACTTACGTAGCCTATCATGGCAAACAGTAGATGCAAATGGCAGCCGCGGCAGCCGGTCGAAAGACCAGCTGCCACCACCGCCGGAGCCGCCGCCAGAGCCGCCGCCGCCGGAACATCTGCCCCAGGTAAGCTTTGTCCCGGGGGGGAATCCACAGGGGGGCGGGGGGTGGGAGGCCATTCCGCCACAGATTTCGGGGGGCCGAATGCCATTGCATTCGGCCTCACTGAAATCCATGGCGGAATTCTCCGCCATCCCTAAGCACAGCATCTTTATTTTTTCAGAAGGAGATTTGGGTTTTTCATACTGCAACAGCATGAACCATGTTGGCAGACCCTCCCCCATTTCACATTCACCACAATGTGTGAGTGGGGCGGGGGATGTGTTGTATCTAGCTGAAGGGAAGAGGTAGAGTTAGTGCCGAGCCAAAATCTGTCCTCTGGTTCCCTGAAAGTTTTCTTACCCCATGAAAGAGGCTTCCATTGTTCTGCCTCATTCTCAGGGTGTTTTATCATTGCGAACGGAGACGGTGCAAAGAAGAGTCGGACAACGAAGCTTGGATCAAAATTGGGCCATATTTATTGAAATAACTGCAAAGGGGAGACATAGGACAGGCCCTGCCTGTGTCAGCGGCTAGCTGGCACCTTTTGGACGATAACATTCTCAGCCTGAACGGTGGCATGCCTGCATCGCTGCCCCTCTGGTCGGACCCTCATGGGGGAGGTAGGCCTTCCCATGTCACCCCCTCCCGGGGCCACACAGCTCCTGGGTGAGTGAGGTGAGTCGGTCTCCCAGGCAACCCTTATCTCCCACGCCGAGCTGCATAACCCGTGCAGGAGGCCTCGGGTGTCGCCTGTCACCACAAGGTGCCTCTGAATGCTCACCATCCCTAAGCTTGTTCTCCTTGGCCCGTCCTAACCACCACAGGGAGTGACAAGCCTATTGCTTGTCAGACTCCCCCCCCCCACTGTAGTAGCAATGTAGAGAGTCAGACTAAGTAGTCTCATGCCTCATGTTTTTGCTGAGCTCTTTCTCCTTCAAATACATTTTGCAAGCTGAAAAGATGCAGGAATTTCTTATCTTGTCAACAAGGCTAAGGTCAGAGTTGTTAATCATGTTCTCAGTTTATCATGTCCTATAACCCATTTCCTGGGCTATAAACAATTGTGCTAGAAGAGGAAATGCTAAATACTGCAAAACCACACAGAAAGGGGTGGGGGAGATTTTGCCTATGTGTCACAATATCTATAAAAACAATTTGCTGATGTACTTCGGGGCTTTTTGGCACTTTGGAAGTTATTCCAGCCATAAAGCCTGTGCGTTAATAAAGAAAAACTCTTTTTTCTTCACTCCGTGGTCTCTCTGACTCTGATTTCTGCAACACCACCTGCACAGAAGAACTTCCCACAGGCCCCTTTGCAAATCCAACAGAAAGATGTTGTTTCCTGCATCAGACAGATGCACCCCATCCATTCTGTAGAGCTCCCTCTGAGTCCATTGAATTTCCTGATGAGTGATGACTCCATTACTATGATCGTGTAGCCCCAAGGCAACCTCTCTGTTGACCTTCTGCCAGGCCTTCTCAATGGCACCCGCATTGACCATGTTCCACTTGACCCTTGGAAGCAAACAAGACCATAAAATGGTTATGCCGGGCCATCTCAGGCGAATCTCCTGGCAATCGCTCAAGGCCTTCACAATAAGGTCCTTGCCTTTCACATATCCCAAGTCGTTGCCCCCCAAATGCAGCACCAAGACCTGCACGGGCAACTCAACCCGACCTTGGTGAAACAGCATGGGCAGAAGATGCTCCCACCGCATGCCACATCTGGCTAGCCATTGCACAGTGATGCTGCTGGACAATCTGAGCTGTGCTCCACAACTCATCGCAGAAGCCCTCCAGGCAGCCCAGAACACCATGCTATGCCCACATATGAGTGCTCCTCCATTCCTACGATCTGAGGAAAATGATGACAAATAAGCACCAGAAATCAATCTTCAAATCAGACAGCCGATCCGCGCACATACGACCTGAAGTCATGAGAGCACCATCTACCTACCGCCTTCACCTGATCCTGTGAGAAACCCAAAGAGGCGGCTGTGGAAGCCGCCCCTATCTGGAAAGGATGTGTTCCAAATCTAAAATCACCCAGCCTGAGGGTCTCCAGTGCCGACTTGGTGACAGTCCAAAATTGGAATTTTGTTAGCAGGGGAACCACCAGAGTGGCAGAATAACAGGTTGTCCACTGACCCTCGCAAACCCAAAAAATTACTTAAGGCACTAATGGGGCATAATTCCTCCACCTGAGCTGCATGGAGGGATACCATCACGCCCTTTCCTTGCTGGTCAGTCTTGGATCTCCAAATCTTAAGATGAACAATATCTGTACCGACCAGAACTTCTGAGTATCTTCTCAAAGCCTTTCCAACCCTGTCATTTTTGGATGCCCAAACTAATTCAGAAATCCGCAGGGCCCCGAAGAAGGCCGTTAAGGCCATGGTGTGGAACAATGTAGCCTCATAGCATGAAGCGCAGATGAAAGGCCAAAGGTTCCAAAGCCCCAACATGATATCTGGTGAAAGGGGATGCCTAGTGTCCCCCGTTGTGGGTGACAATCTAGCCCAACCTCGTACGGTGCATCGCACCCTGAAATCAGCTGTGGAGTCGCTTACACCTTTTACTTTAGACCAGAAGGACAACGCAGCCAACTTACTGCTAATAGTCCTAGGTGACAGCCTCCGGTTTCGTGAATACACACAAAATTGCAGAAGGTGATCCACTGGGATGGGCCATGTGTGATGCAAGTGAAAGTCACTCCAGAAGGCCGGGAACTCCCTACCTGCTTTGGTGTAGGCAGCCCTAGTGCTGGGAGCTATGGAGTTCATCATGGCGTGCTCAATTTCAGTCTGCCAATCTCCCATAAAGCAATGGGCATGGGGTCTGGGAGTGGATGAGCCCATGGTGCTAACTCTCAAAAACTGTTGATCTGGGTATGTGACAAAGCATCGGCTATTGAGTTGTCCAAGCCAGGCACGTGACGGGCGCAGAACTGGATATTATGTCATAGGCAGTGTAGCGCGAAAGCTCTTACCAACAACATAACCCTACGATTTGCAGAGGTCAGGGTATTAATGATGTGCATGGTGGCTAGATTGTCACATCAGAATAGAACCACGGCGTTGGCCAATTGATCGGCCCATAGGTGGACCACAACGTAAATGGGAAAAAACTCGAGGAATGTAAGACCCCTGCAAATTCCCACTGTTATCCAGCTCTCAGGCCACTGCCCGAAACACCAGCGGTCTAGCCATATGACGCCGAAGCCCAGTGTCCCGGCCGTGTCAGAATGAATCTGAAGGTTGGCTTTGAGGAGCAACTCATGCCTCCAAAATGAAGTACCATTAAAGTCTTGCAAACACTGAAGCCAGACCTTCATATCCAATCACATAGCGGCCATGACCCTCGTTCGGTGATGAGGCTCCTGTAGACCCTGCATTGCCCAGCATAGCCTTCAAAGCTTCGAAGTTGTGAAGCTTCACAACTCGAAGATCACGCCTCAATTAGAAAAAAAAAACATTCCAGAGAAGCCCCGATTCTGCGAGGATAACGCCTTAATTAAAAAACACACACATCCAGAGTGGGGGATAGGACGGGGTAAAACATAATCTCATTTGAAGGGATAGAACAACCCCCTGCTCAGTGCAGGAAGCCTGATTCCCAGGCGGTCTCCCATCCAAGCACTGACCGGGACCGACCCCGCTTAGCATCCAAGATCAGACAAGCGCGCACACATCCAGCCCTTTGCTTGTTGCTGAGGAAACGGGCTGCTGAGGAAGCTATGCAATCGGTAGCTGGAAGAAGACATGGGGCCGTCAAGAGCTGTGAATGGACAGGAGGGAAATACAAACACTGCCGCATATGGACAGGTGGGGGAGGGAACTATGACTGGATATGGTAGCGAAGGCGGAAAATCAGAGCACATTAAGGGGAAATAGTACTAGGGATGTTAGAGAATTCCACCACTGATCCCAGGGAGGCTGAATTCCAGTGAATTCGGCCCCCTGGAATCCATGGCGGAACAGAGCAACCCACCCCACCACCCTGCGAAAGCCCGACAAAACGGAGCCTAACTGGCTGCGGCTCTGGCGGCAGTGGCAGCAGTGTTGGCAGTGGCTCCAGCCACTGCTGAGCTGTGGCCGCAAATGGCAGCCGCTACGCCGGCCGCCATTTGCATCCCTGGCAAGCCATGATAGGCTATGTAAGTATCTACGTAGCCTATCATGGCTGAGAGCAGGGACGCAAATGGCGTTGTTGTTGTTGTTTATTCGGTCAGTCACTTCCGACTCTTCGTGACTTCATGGACCAGCCCACACCAGAGCTTCCTGTCGGCCATCGCCACCCCCAGCTCCCCCAAGGTCGAGTCCATCACCTCCAGAAAATATGACAAATATGAAAGGGTTCCTGTATTAGCAGAATATTAGAATATTCTAATATTAGAATATTAGCAGAAAAGGGTTCTTGTATTAGCAGAATATTAGCAGTAGCAGCTGCCATTTGCATCCCCACTTTTGCCGTGATAGGGTACGTAAATATTTACGTACCCTATCACGGCTCAGCAAAGGGACACAAATGGCGGCTGCTATGCCGGCTGCCATTTGCATCCGCAGACCTGCCGTGCGGATGCACACAGCCGGCGGCTCCGCGGAGTCACTGTGGAGCAGAGCTGGCCAGGGTAGGATTTCAGGGGGAGGTACGGAGCGCCTCCCCACCACCGCGAATGTCACTCTTCGAAAAGCTAAGTGACTTTCATACATCCCTAGGAAATACCAGGATATTGGGGTATTGAAAGCGGGAGCACGGAAGTGGGAAATTCCAGTTCCAATTCGAGGCGGCTACTGCGTAGAGTGAAAGGCAGGCGGTGAAACCTCATTGGAAGCGGAAAAAAGGCGGTAAGTGTAGATCCAGCCCGGATGTTTTGAACTTCAACTCCCATCAGCCGACATGGTCAATGGTCAGGAATGCTAGGAGATGTTATCCAACACATCTGGAGGGTACCAGGTTGGGGAAGGCTGCCCTAGATAAATGCTTTTGATCTCTACGACTGGTTGAATTCCATGCCCCATGCTGGAAATCCATTCAAGGGCTTCAGAACACAGCAAAGACAGCAAGAATGAAACTTCATCATAGGCATTTCTGCTAATACAGGAACCCTTTCATATTTGTCAAATTAAAAATAAGTGTTGACAGCATGTGAGCTTCTGTTTCATGGCATCAGCTGGGTGCTGGAAATAAATGAGACTTACTTCATAGTAACTTCACCAGACTGGTTGGCAAATATTCCTCCCTCTATATCTTTCACACACTCTTACAATGATCAGAATCTAAGTTTTAAAAAAAAATCTGGAACATCAGCCAGGAAAATCTAAATTTTGTGTCATGAAAGCTTAAATTATGCAAACGGCTTCACAGAAATCAGTAAAATGTATGCTAATGTGCTTATTTTGCATAGACGTGTCTAAATTTGTGCATATTTTTCCTGACATGGTATATGAGTTTTTGCAGACTTTTGGATATTTTGATGTTGTTATTTAAAAGAGATGCAATGATAGAAAAGAGAAGATGTCCCTGTGTGTAAGTATTGGAACACGATTGGAGGCCACAGGGGGAAAACATATGGAGAAGACATATACCCTGCAGTATACAGCTGTTCAGCTCATGAGTACTGAAGCCTTTCACAGACTCTAGCTGGACATTTCCAAAATTCTCTGTAAGCATGAGACTACATAGGTATTTTGTTTATTTATTTTTCTTTAAAACAAGCACAGATTCCCAAGAGCTCGCTTTCTGCACCAGGAGCAAAATTTAAAACACAATTTTGCATGAACAGAATTGCAGAAAACCAAGAGTCCTATTTATGTCTTAGGCCTCATACATTTTTAGGCTGAATGTAAATATGATCCCCAATCCCACCAAAATGTTCCTTCAGCTAGGGGGTCTTCCAGGCACAACTCGCTTTCTGTATTAGGAAATGCCACAAGCATCTATTCAATGCACATTCAGATATGCATTCAAATGCACATCAGAGTGAGAATGCACTCTATCCACACCACATCAATTTAAATATGTGTATTCCAGTGTGCATCCCCATCCACATTCTCATGTAACTAGTCACATGCTGTATATACATGACTAGAGGAGAACTGGTACAATGAGTTTAATTGCTTGGAAGTCTTTACTTCATATCGCCCAAGTAACCCTCATGAATTGCAATATTTTACAGATGAAGTCCTTTGTGACCAGTATTGTAGCAGTGTAGTCCTCTGTGGAGACTTCCTGGTTCATTTCATTTTTTTAATGTGAATTGCATGTCGCCACTATAGTCTTGTAATTCTGAAGAAACCTACTTGTGTGATACAATCGTATTGCTTTTATACAAGAATGTATAAAATTGCCAACATCATAATGTACAAATCCATGGTGCAGCCACACTGGGAATATTATGTATAGTTCTGTCACCATATCTCAAAAATATATAATAGCATTGGAAAAGCTGCAAACAAAATGAACGGGGGTGAAGCAACTGCTCTGTGAGAAAAGGTTACAACGTTTGGGACTTCTAAAAGGCAAATAAGTGGGGCACAATAGTGGTTAACAAAACTATGCATGGTGTGGAGAGAGGGAAGTATTCCCCCTCTTTCATAATGCTAGAACCTGGGTTCATCCAATGAAGCGGAATGTTGGGAGATTCAGTATAGACAAAAGAAAGTACTTCTTCACAAAGTGCATAGACACAAAATGTGATGATGACAATCAGCATTGGGCTTTTCTACACCTGGGTTTTATAGTGCGATCATCCTTACTCATGCACGGTATTTGGGGGGAGCTTGACATGACATCGTGGTCCTCCAGCCAATTTCTCTCATTTTCCCCCTGCGTCTCCCATGTCATTTCTGAACAGGGAAAATGCAGCATTATTTCAAGTTGTGCCATTAACCGCCACCGCCTGCCTGTGTGCTTCTGCCATTGCGCAACAACCCGCATTGTGTGGGCTGATGTTGGAGGCGCAGTTTTGATGACGACGATGGGGTGCGAGTGTCACCCTGCCACACCTGAGCCCTTTCGCCTCTTCGCCATTCTGCTACCGGTTGGCTTGCAGAGCTGGCATGGCAGCATTCCAGAGGCCCACTGGCCTTTTCAGCTGCTTCCTTCTCCTTTATAATGGGATATGGGATGCGTGGCGGGGGTGGGGAGGGATCATAGGCTGTGCACTGCAGTTGCTGCTCAGGGAAGTTTTAACCCTATTCCACTCAGTCCCCATGTTTTCACAGATGAGAAAAGGGTAATTGCTTGTTCTGTGGTGGGGCGGGGGGTGGGGGGGAGAGCAGACTTCCGAAGTTGTGAACATACTGTGGATTCTACATAAAAGTGGCGAAGGTAGAGGTTGGATGCAGTGGAAGTGAAAAGAGGCAGCAAGGAAGTTGACATGGAACAGCTCATGCCGAGAAACAGGAGGGGCTACCCCAGAGGAGGTAGACTGTGGGTGTATAATGCTGCTGGCATCCGGTAACATCCTGCCGGGCTCCAGCTTCTAGTGTAAACGGCAGGTAGCATCATGCATCGAAGGAAACCCAGCTGTGTAAAGAACCGACCTTTATCCCGCAAAGAAACCAAAAGCAGAAAGCCATGGTAAGTACGCAGGTTTTTTAATTAACATAGAGACACCCTTAGGCTGCGCTCCTCCACATACTTACCTGGGAGTAAGCCCTATTGAACACAGTGGACCCAACTCCAAGTAAACCTGCATTGGATTGCTCTGTTAGATTACTTTAAAGTGGGATTAGATTTCATGGAAGATAAGGCTACCGATGACAACTAGCCATGCTAGATAATGGATCCCTCCGGGTTCAAAGGGAATATGAATCACAGCCCTCATTGCTGAGGAACATGGGAACCTTGCCTCTCAGACCAATCTGCCAAATAAAGTAAAACCATAATAAAGCAGTGGTGTCACCCGTAAATGGAAATGAAAACTGATGGTTATACATATAAAAAATAGACCTTGAGGATAATTTGAATTTTTTAAAAAGCAAACAAACAAACATACTTTAAATGTTCATGATTAAAACTAAACTCACTCATTCAAAACCATGCCCATATTAAGGGCAAAGGCAAAAGCCAATAAAACTGTACATGCTCACAGTCCTGGGGAAAGAATTAAAACGGGGTGGGAATGAAAAGTTTAAAGCTGAAATCACTACTGTTCATAATGCAACTACTAACTCACTCAGTCTGCAATGGGACACCACAAAAAACTCCAGTTCCAGTAGGGATGCAAGCCCTATTTGGGCATTGTGAAATGAGGTATAGTACACACAAGGAGGGGGAGCATGGTAGCCCCTCCCCCTCCATTGCCGTCAGTAAAAAGCTGCCTTATACCATGACTATTTACCCATCTAGCCCAGTATTTCCGACTCTGACTGGCAGCTGCTCACCAGGTCTCTGGCAGAAGTGGTCTTTCCCATCAGCTTCTTTCTGATTCTCTTTTTAACTAGATGCCAGGGACTGATTTTTCTGTATGTAAAGCATGTGCTCTGCCACTGAGCTAGGGTCCCTCGCATTACTTAACATTAATGTGACACTCCTTAGGAAGCACATGTAGTAATTTCAGGGGGGAAAACAAGAGACTTACAGCCAGTTCAGACTTTACTGTTCCCTACTAGTCTACCTATATATTTAAAATATTTGTGAACTGCCCTTCATTCAATAGAGTCCAGGAAAAGTGAACAATAAATATATCATCTCTTCTCTCTCTCTCTCTCTCTCTCTCACACACACACACACACACACACACATATATATATATATATATATATATATAAAACTTGATATTAATGAAGAAATGAGAGAACAATTAAAAACATACAGCAAACTAAGACGTTTCTCAAATTCATGTCCCTAAGAAAATAAAAATGTCTTAACCATGCACTAAAAAGAATGCAGTGTAGCTGGTCAGATACATCTATTCAGGGAGGGCATTCCATAACCAGGGAACTTCCACTGGAAAAGCCCTTTCCTTGGTTGTTGCATACCACACTTCCAAGGAAGCTTTTCAGAATCCATTTAGTGCAATACCTTCATTAAGCCAACTCAAAGATCACAAATAATGTTTTCAAGCTTTCGACATCTTCCAATCTCTTCATCAGGAATGATGTCACAAAAAGCAGGTTGGCCAGGGGAGGGAGAATGGTGAGGGGAGGCTGACTAGATGTTGTAGCCAGGATGTCTGCATGATCTGAGTCCTGTAGGAGGAAGAGTTGCAGACATTCAGATCGGGATGTGCCAGGTGATATCATACTGCCCTTATACAAATCTATAGTGCGACCACCCTTAGAATACTGTGTACAGTTCTGGCGACCACACCTTTAAAAAAAAAAAAAATATTGTAGAGCTGGAAAAAGTGCAGAAAGGGGCAACTAAAACGATCAAGGGGCTGGAGCAACTCACCTGTGAGGGAAGGTTTCAAAAGCTGGAATTGTTTAGCTTGGAAAAAAGGTGAGTAAGAGGAGACATGATAGATGTGTACAAAATTATGTGAAGAATGTGGATAGGGAGACATTTTTCTTCCTCTCTTATAATACTAGAACCCAGGGTCAACCCATGCAGCTGGTTGGTGGGAGATTCAGGACAGATAAAAGGAAGGACTTCTTCACACAGCACATAGTTAAACTACGGAATTCGCTACAAGACACATTGATGGCCACCAGTTTGGATGGCTTTAAAAGGGGGTTGGACAAATTCCTGGAGGAGAAGGCTATCAATGGCTATTAGTCTTGATGGTTACATGCTACCTCCAGTATCAGAGGCAGTATGCCTATGTACAGCAGTTGCTGGGGAACATGGGTGGGAGGATCCTGTCGCACTCATGTCCTGCTTCTGGGTTTCCTGTCGACAGCTGGTTGGCCACTGTGTGAACAGAATGCTGGACTAGATGGACCCTTGGTCTGATCCAGCAGGGCTCTTCATATGTTCTTATGAGATGGTTTCAGGTTTCAGTGCTCCTAGGACCACTGAGTAGAAGAAAGTCTTAGACAATTGTAGATTCTCCATGTTTGAAATTATAAAAGCAAGCTGTTAACTCAAAACTCTCTCCATCCAGGGCGAACAGACAAGTTCCTTGGTTGGTGTGAAACAAAAGTAGAGATTTCTTCTAGAAACTAGGCAGTCTTTATATTAATAAAGCTAGAGATAATTTCTGATGTTGTGCTAGGTTAAAAAAAAGTAAGTAGAAGACAAATTGGGTAGTTTTATGTAGTAGTTGGTTCATTCATAATTTTGGAATTATTAAACATAAGTCTAAGAGTGTGGTATATATGTTACAGCTGCTTACAGGGAAACCTTCAGGATCTGTAAGAACTTCCTATGTGAGAAGGTTCTATTTCCTATTTTAAGAGTTGCAGCAGGCTTAACACACAAAACTCGCATACCAGAACGGGCTGTCTGCCTGCCCTTTCCCTAGTTAGGTCTTCATCACTAGATGGGAAAAGTGGTATTGAAGTGTTTATTAGAGGCAGCTATCTGTGTGTTCTACTGAGGGTACATTATGCACAATCAGAATTTTGACTTTCTGAGTATTTTAGTACCTTAAGGAATGGGATGCGCTGTTACAATAGTAGTATACAAAACTCATGGTACCTAAGAGCAGGTTCATCCAGTCCACATCTTCCTCCATGTGATCCTTGCCAACTGTTCCTAGAGACAGATATGTGCAGGGAACGTAACATATGGCCCTGCATAGCCACAGAGAACAGCTGTAAGTACCTGGAAGCATTTTTCACAATTGTGGCTGCACATTTTTAAAACATGGCAGTCAATTCCAGACAGCCATACCTGTAACTATGGAGGACATATTGCTACATTCTCCATGCAGACACATCTTTGGAGATCCTCAGGATGCATCACATCAGAGATAAATATGACTCCTCTGATGAAAGCATGTACTGGCTGCCAATTAGCTACTGAGCCATGTTCAAGGTGTTATTGCTAGTTTTATAAATCCCTAAACAGCTCAGAACCAGGATAACTGAGAGGCCACCTTCTCCCATATAGACCTCCCTGATCTTTCTGTTCTGAACGGGAGGCCTTGCTTACCATACCATAGCCTACCGTGTTCACTTGGCTGTGGAGTAGAGGACAGCCTTCTCCACTGCGTCACCCACCACATGGAATGATCTCCTCATTGAGCAGGCGGGCTCCTAGTGTGCAGTGTTTCTGCTGGCAATTGAAGAGATATTGGTTTGCCCAGCAGTTTTCTTGACTACTAACATTACCAGCTACCCCTGGTTATTTTAATAGTTTTATTGTTTTATTACTATTTTATTATTTTATTGATTGGCTTTATTGCATTTTGTTATTGTATTTTTTGAACCACTTTGAGGGTTTCTTTAAAAAGCAGTATATACATATTCTGAAATAACTGAATGAATAAATAATAAAGCTTGTTGTTGTTCAGTCATTAAGTCGTGTCCGACTCTTCGTGACCCCATGGACCATAGCACGCCAGGCCTTCCTGTCCTCCGCTCTCTCCCGGAGTGTGCTTAAGTTCATATTCATTGCATCGGTGATGCTATCTAGCAATCTCATCCTCTGCCGTCCCCTTCTCCTTTTGCCTTCAATCTTTCCCAGCACCAGGGTCTTTTCCAGTGACTTTTCTCTTCGCATTAGGTGGCCAAAATATTTGAGCTTCAGCTTCAGTATCTGTCCTTCCAATGAGCACTCAGGGTTGATTTCCTTTAGGACTGACTGATTTGACCTCCTTGCAGCCCAGGGCACTCGTAAGAGTCTTCTTCAGCACCACAGTTCAAAGGCATCAATTCTTCAGCACTCAGCCTTCCTTATAGTCCAGCTCTCACAGCCATACGTTGCTACTGGGAAAACCATAGCTTTGATTATATGAATCTTTGACAGCAAGGTGATGTCTCTGCTTCTTACTATGCTGTCTAGGTGTGCCAAAGCTTTCCTCCCAAGGAGCAAGCATCTTTTAATTTCATGGCTACAGTCACCGTCTGCGGTGATCTTGGAGCCCAAGAAAATAAAATCTGTCACTGCTCCCATTTCTTCGCCTTCTATATGCCCGGAAGTGATGGGGCCAGATGCCATGATCTTCGTTTTTTTAATGTTGAGTTTCAAACCAGCTTTTGTACTCTCCACTTTCACCCTCAACAAGAGGCTCTTGAGATCCTCTTCACTTTCTGCCATTAGGGTGGTATCGTCTGCGTATCTGAGCTTGTTGATAATTCTCCCGCCAATCTTAATTCTGACCTGTGATTCATCCAACCCGCCGTTTCTCATGATGTACTCTGCATATAAATTAAATAAGCAGGGCGACAATATACCGCCTTGTACTCCTTTCCCAATTTTGAACCAATCAGTTGTTCCATGTCCGGTTCTTACTGTTGCTTCTTGACCCTCGTACAGGTTTCTCAGGAGACAGGTAAGGTGGTCTGGTACTCCCACCTCTTTAAGAATTTGCCAGAGTTTGTTGTGATCCACACAATCAAAGGCTTTAGTGTAGTCAATGAAGCAGAAATAGATGTTTTTCTGGAATTCTCTTGCTTTCTCCATGATCCAGCAAATGTTGGCAATTTGATCTCTAGTTCCTCTGCCTCTTCAGAACCCAGCTTGTACTTCCGGTAGTTCTCGGTTCACATACTGCTGAAGCCTAGCTTGTAGGATTTTGAGCATCACCTTGATGGCATGTGAAATTAGCACAATTGTACGGTAGTTTGAATACTCTTTGGCACTGCCCTTCTTTGGAATTGGAATGTAAACTGACCTTTTCCAGTCTTGTGGCCACTGTTGAGTGTTCCAAATTTGTTGGCATATTGAGTGCAGCATTTTAACAGCATCATCTTGTAGGATTTTAAATAACTCAGCTGGAATACTGTCATCTCCGCTAGCTTTGTTGTTAGTAATGCTTCCTAAGGCCCACTTGACTTCACTCTCTAGGATGTCCGGCTCAAGTTCAGTGACCGCACTATCACGGCTATCAGGGACATTCAGATGTTTCCTGTATAGTTCTTCTGTGTATTCTTTCCACCTCTTCTTAATCTCATCTGCTTCTGTTAGGTCCCTGCCTTCTTTGTCCTTTATCATGCCCGTCTTTGCACAAAACGTTCCCTTGAGATCTCCGATTTTCTTGAAGAGATCTCTAATCTTTCCCATTCTATTGTTTTCTTCTATTTCTTTGCATTGTTCATTTAAGAAGGCCTTCTTGTCTCTCCTTGCTATTCTCTGGAAATCTGCATTCAGTTGGATATATCTTCCCCTTTCTCCCTTGCTTTTTGCTTCCCTTCTTTCCTCAGCTACTTGTAAAGCCTCATCAGACAGCCACTTGGCTTTCTTGCATTTCTTTTTCTTTGGAATGGATTTCGTTGCTGCCTCCTGAACAATGTTACGGACCTCCGTCCATAGTTCCTCAGGCACTCTGTCTATCAGTTCTTCTCCCTTAAATCTATTCCTCACCTCCACTGTATATTCATAAGGGATACGATTTAGGTCATACCTGAATGGTTTAGTGGTTTTCCCTACATTCTTCAATTTAAGCCAAAATTTTGCAACAAGAAGCTCATGATCTGAGCCACAGTCAGCTCCAGGTCTTGTTTTTACTGACTGTATAGAGCTTCTCCATCTTTGGCTGCAAAGGACATAATCAATCTGATTTCGATATTGACCATCTGGTGATGTCCATGTGTAGAGTCGCCTCTTGTGCTGTTGGAAAAGAGTGTTTGCTATGATCAACGTGTTCTCTTGGCAGAACTCTATTAGCCTTTGTCCTGCTTCATTTTGTACACCAAGGCCATGCTTGCCTATTATCCCAGTTATTTCTTGACTTCCTACTTTAGCATTCCAATCCCCTATGATGAAGAGGACATCATTTTTTGGTGTTAGTTCTAGAAGGTGTTGTAGGTCTTCATAGAACCGATCGACCTCAGCTTCTTCGGCCTCAGTGGTTGGGGCATAGACTTGAATTACTGTGATGTTGAATGGTTTGCCTTGGATTTGTACTAAGATCATTCTGTCGTTTTTGAAATTGTGCTCCAGTACTGCTTTTCCCACCCTTTTGTTGACTATGAGTGCTACTCCATTTCTTCTAAGGGATTCTTGCCCACAGTGGTAGATATGATGGTCACCTGAATTAAATTTGCCCATGCTTGTCCATTTGAGTTCGCTGATTCCCAAGATGTCGATGTTCAATCTTGCCATCTCATGTTTGACCACCTCCAGCTTACCTTGATTCATTGATCTTATATTCCAGGTTCCTAAACAATATTGTTCTTTACAGGATCGGACTTTCTTTTCACCACCAGACACATCCACAGCTGAGTGTTCTTTCGGCTTTGGCCCAGCCGCTTCACTCTTTCTGGTGCTACTTGGAAATTCCCTCTGCTCTTCCCCAGTAGTATATTGGACACCTTGCGACCTGAGGGGCTCATCTTCCGGCATCATATCTTTTAGCCTTGTGATAAGTTCCATGGGGTTTTCTTGGCAAGAATACTGGAATGGGTTGCCATTTCCTTCTCCAGTGGACCACATTTTGTCAGAACTCTCCGCCATGACTTGCCCATCTTGGGTGGCCCTGCACGGCATAGCTTATGGCTTCACTGAGTTACACAAGCCCCTTCACCACAACAAGGCAGTGATCCATGAAGGGGTAATAAATAATAAAGCTGACCCAGTATAAAAACAAAGTCTCTGTTTTGTACAGAAATGCAGGTTTCAGATTTCCTTTTACCGAGGAGGCTAGTTCCCAGATTTCTTGTTGCTGCATTCCAAAGCCCTTCTTCATGTCATGCAAAGCAAATGTTTTGGACAATATGTCAGCAGATTAATCTGGAGGACAGGCTTAAGAATAAATGTTTTTATTAGAGATAAGTGAATTAATACCCTGGGTGACCAGCCAGATGGGCGATTAATAAATTTAATAAATAAAAATACCCCTTCAGGCTCTATCCTCAAAACAAAACACACACTAGAGATATTCAATGGAACCAATTACCTGGGGAGGTGGTGGGCTCTCCCACACTGGAGGCCTTCAAGACGAGGCTGGACAGCCATTTGTCAGGGATGCTCTGACTTGGATTCCTGCATTGAGCAGGGGGTTGGACTCGATGGCCTTGTAGGCCCCTTCCAACCCTACTATTCTATGATTCTATGATATTCGCTACTGAAATGAATATATATAGATATACGATAGAAATATAAAGTTTAAGTCTAATTAACATTACTGGCCTGCTTGTTCCCATCTCCACACTTTCAAGTGACTGCAAAAAGAGAACCTTGGTATGAGAATGAAACCAACAGAGATGGATACAAGTGGAAGGAGCCTTTTAAAGAAAGCATTCCCTTTAATTCCATAGTCTGCAGAACTCTGTCATTGCTGGGGGGCGGGGGTGGGACTATGCAGTCATCTACACAGACAATGCCTCCCCTTTTAACACTTCTGCTGCTCCTGAAAAAAAAAAGTGTGTGTGCTAAGTGACTTTTGGTGTCATCCTGCCTGCCTTTTGAGAATGTATTGACTTATGATTCTTTTTTTTTCTTTTTTTTTTGAGGAAGTAACTTGGGAGGTAACATTTTATTTACAAAGGCAGCAGATGGGAGAACCAGGTCTTCAGCACCCTGAAAGACAAGGATGTAACAATAGCAATAAATAAGCAAAGAAATAAAGCAATCCACATTTCTAATGACCAAAAAAGTGTTGTGGTTTTTTAAAACCAGATTGGGAAGGTGTTAAAAACAAACCCACCAAAAACAGCCGTTTCTTTTCTAACACATTCTTAATTTCCAGCATCACAAAATGAAGGAGAATTTTGCAGCATGGAAAAATATTCTTGGCATTCTTTTCTGTCTAGAGCTTGATTGGACCCCCCCCCCCCCCCCGGGTAGGCACAAAGAGAAATGGGTGTAATTTGCAGGTGGCCAGTAATTGCATTTGAAACAAGAGAAAACTATCCCCAACACTGGCCTTCAGGGCACACATAACTTGCTAATATTCAAGGATGCTATTCCAAGGCTCTGTAAAATGTGTTGTCTACCACCTCTATATAGCTCAGTTAGCAGAGTCATATCAAGGCTTCTCTCCAGAATTCTTTCATTTGTTGCCTGCCAGAAAAAAGAAAGAAAGTCATGTCAAAATGATATGGGCTACAATACCACTCAGGGCGACCTCACATATTACCTGAGGTGGAAGTTATCAGTTGGTAAACTTATCATCATATATATTTGAGTCTTCCCATGCTTGTAGAGCTCGAGCCAAAACCCCATCATCCATGCACAAGAGAGAGGTATAAGCAGACATGATTGCAGACATGAAAACAATATAGGGTGGGAAACCTTAAGGGGTGAAAAATAACCCACCAAAACAGCCCCATGATAACTCAATGATGCAGAATATTGGCTGAAGGGGGAGGGGGGAGAGAGAGAGAGAGAGAGAGAACCAGATGGGAGGAGGGAATAAAATGGAGTGGCTAGAACAGGAGGAGAAGGAAAGAAAGAAAGAAAGAAAGAAAGAAAGAAAGAAAGAAAGAAAGAAAGAACCATTTTATTCTGGATAGGTCACTTCCTGGTACACATTGAGAACACATTTTTCAATGTTCCCAGGAATGGAAGAGAGAGCTGCCCATAGACATCAGTAGAGAAAGCAAAGAGTTTAAAGTATTTGGGATTAGAAACATGTGTGTCCACCTAAAAAAAAAAAACACCACCCTGTATGACAGCATGAAAGAGAAACAATTCTCTCCTCAGTACTTTTTTTGTATGAAATTATTACAAAGCAGGTGTTCAGTGAAATAAAATGCAGTGAAATAAAACATAATTCAAACAATAATGTTTCATTAAAGTGTGTATTTAAAATACATTTCATTTTTTTTCTCTTTTCTTTAATAATACTATACTGGAGGCCAACTTTCCATCTTGCACATGGTGGCACCAAAAGTTAGATAACCAGCACTGTTGAGGAAGTGCTTATCTTAGATTAGCCTGATAAATGTACGATCATGTGAATTTGGCCAAGTTTGAACTCCATTTTTGCCTCCAAGCATCTTACAAATGACTGCAAACCAGTAATCTTTAGAAGTAAATTTACCTGATAGGATGCTGGACTTTTCTTTAAATTCACGTTATTTTGACTACTGTCTAGACAAAACTTGAAATGTAAAATGATCCAGGCTTTCCTTCACATTTGGATGACACTTCTGGAATTGCTGAGAGGCTCCATCTGTCCATGTTTCAGTTTGTGTCTGCTGAGACTTGAAAGACCTCCTGTGTGTCAATCAGACACAAAATATCTACACACAAACTTGCTGTCTCCTAGAAATTAATAAAAGGGGGGGGGGGCTTTAGTCTGAATTAAGCATGAAATTGCTTGTTGTTCATTAGGAAATGTTAGTGACCTGCCACACAGGGACGGAGGGTAAACTATATAAGGCAGGCAGAGGTATTCTAAAATTGCTATAAAAATGGTTAACAATAAGACAAAATAATGCAGCAAAATTCATTGTTCAGATGATCCCTTGACAGGTCAAACAGGGAAGTTAGTGCAAATTTTAAGAGATGTACCTATGTTTGAAACAAAAAAGAGCAGTTGTAGCAGGGGGAAAACTAGTAAGATGGTGAATCTGAGAATTAACTGCATATTTCATTCTAACAAAGCCCATTGTTCTACATGGACAGTTTCAGTATTTTTATCTTGCTTTAGGCTGTCTTTCATTATCTTGCTGTGTTTATAATTAAATATTTAGCAGAATGTTCCAAGCTATATTTTTATCTGGTATGAAGTAATCTCTGAAAGGCTGGCTGCTAAGCAATCTCTACCTCACCTCCACCACTTCTTTTGCCCATGGTCTAGAACAGAGGTCTCCAATGAAGTGCCGATGGGCACCACGGTGCCCACAAATTGGTCCCCAATGTGGTGCCCGCCGGCACCCAAATTTTTTCCTTTTTTTTATATACATACATGGATTTGTATGAAGTGCATGCAACTTTGTAGCAATTATACATGGGGTTCAACAAAAGTGGACCAAATATCTAAATATGTATCCATTTGAAGGTGGGGTCTATATGCCAGCCATTCAAATACTGATAGTGTTCTAAGGTCCTCACTCTATTGTGTTATAGGAGGTGAGTGTTTATCCTTGCAATGTTGCAATATCAGTCTTTTAGCTGTCAAAAGGGTGCAGAGAATCCACTTACTCTGACCATTTGTTAATTTCCATGAAGCAGGTACGTAATTTAAAAGAGCATGTACATCAGTGAATATTAAAGATTCTTCCAGTACAAAACTGATCAGTGTAATCACTTCCCCCCCAAAAGAAGCAACTACTGGACATTGCCAAAATATATGTTTAAAAGAAGAATTATCTGTGTTGCGCCACTAGCAATTAGTCATACTAGACAATCCCTTCTTAAAGAGACATTGACGTTCCGATAGACATGAAACAAAAGTTTTTGCTGAATAAGATGCAGCATAAGATCCATCAATGTGACAGGTAGATGCCAAAGCAGCAACTCACTGATTAGGCACTTTGTGGTGGTACCCACAGCAGTTTCTCAAATTCCCAAATGTGCCCACAGGTCCAAAAAGGTTGGGGGCCCCTGGTCAAGAAGCTGGTTATCTAAAGACCATGTCCTCCCATATAGAACTGCCTGGGCCTCAAGATCAGCCACAGAGGTCTTGATCTCTGTGCCATCTGGGTGTGAGAACAGGGCCTTTTGTCTGGCAGTGGTCTGGAGCTGGAATACCTTCCCTGTGGAGATGTGTCAGGCTCCCTCTGTGGCCTTTCTTTGCTCTAAATCAGGGGTACACAACCTTTTCAGCTCTGAGGAGTGATGCAGGTTTGGGGGCCACATGGACACACACACACACACATCCCAGTGATCTGTATGAGGATTTCTGGGGGAGGGAGTAGAGAGCCTTCTCTCCCCCAGCGATCCTGATACAGATCACTCTTTCTGCACTGCTAGCAGAGGTAGGGAAAGAGTGATCTATGTGAGGATCTCTGTGGGAGAGAGCAGAAAGTACAGGCAGTGCAGGGGGGGTTGCAGGGCACCCTTGGGGGACTGCAGTAAAGGCCTTTGGGGCCATATGCGTCCCCTGATTGCACGTTGCTCTAAATTGAAAACCTCTCTTTTCACAGACATTTAATGTTTAAAGTTTTACTGATGCCTGTTTTTGTATTACTCTTTAGATTGCTGCTTTTTAGTTTATCTTGGTGTTTTAATGTATATTTTGTGCTATATAATTCCTTGTGATGCTATGAAGTTTCTCTGAGTGCTCTATAGGGTGGGAGACCTTTTGCAGCCTAATACACCAATATATGAGAATACTGCATTTCTGTGTAGCGCTAATCTGGGCAGAACAAAAGCCTCATGCAAGAGTGGGTGGCTGGGTGGGGCTGTTTTTTTGTGTTTTACTGCTGCTGCTGTCCAAAGCAGAGTTCCAGTCAAATACCTTTAGCTGCCATGGAGTCTGGGGAGGGGGCTTCCTTCCCAGTTTGTCTAGGTGGATTGTGGGCTATTGAGCAAGTGAAGCAGAAACTACTTAAGGGTGTTTGTGTGTGTGTGTGTGTGTGTGTGTGTGTGCGTGTGTGTGTAGGGGTTCTTTCAAGAGAGCAGGATGAAGGGGGGGAAACAGAGAAGAGGGAAACCCTATATATAGTGTTCTGTGAATTACACTGTAATAGCCAATGGCATTTACAGTGTAATTCACAGAACACTATATATAGGGTTTCCCTCTTCTCTGTTTTTCCCCCTTCACCCCTTAAAACTAGCTTAGGTCTAAAGGCACCAAGGGGCACAACTTCAAGTAGTTGGCCCAGCCCTCACAGCTTCTTGCTCCTGAGTTCCCTCCTCATAAGGTGCCCCCTGCTTCTGAGGAATCCTGTTACTCCCAAGGAGCCTGGTGTTTCTGGGCCCTAAGGTGTGTGCTTCACTGGTAGAAAGCTGCCTGTGTCTGCACTCTCTGGTCCCAGTGCTCTCGAGGGCTTCTTCTCTAACTCCATGGGTGTGGTAGGTTCATCAGGGGCCACATCCATAGATCTCTCAAGGTCCACTATTGTGGAAGGGCCTGGCATAGCTTCTCTGGAGATGCTGGAGGTGTCTGGGATAGCTCAGGAGTCAGGAAGCCCCACAGGGTCTTTGGACTCTACAACATCAGGGTCTTCATCTGAGGAGTCATCCTGGCTTGGGTCTGGCTCAGGCATAACAGAAATCCTATGAGCTGTCTTCTTGGTAGAGCAGCATAGAGGATTAGGCTGTAGAGCTTGATCCCATGTTATAAATTGCATTTGCTTGACATGGCTTTGAGGATACAGAGTGCCAATAATAATAGTATTTGAAATGCAGGCATAAGAACAAGTTGCCTTTGCAATCAGTCCCCTAGGATGGCCCTCTATTTTGAAGGGGTCCTCTATTTGGAGTCCTTTTCCAGAGAATCTTCTAGGATGGCCCTTATTTTGAAGGAGTCCTCTATTTAGAGGGCTGTCCAATCCAAGTCTGGTATAAAAATGAAGAACCATCAGAAGGAATAGCTGGGCCGTGAAGTTGCCAATCATTAGCACCTGGACAGCAAACTGAGCAAGGCACACAAGTCACTTGGGCCCAATCTATTTGGGAAATGTACTGTGGTTCTACTGCACATCACACATTGGTGTGACACATGGCGTTGCCCCCAATCTGTATCAGTCCTGGATTTTCTTGCCATTAAAAAAAACATTTTCACAAAGTGGTTTTGTGGTGGGTTTTCCCTTTACTGTGACTTCCTTGCATTTTGGGACTCAGTGTGTCCTAAGCTTGTGGCATGATTCCATGGCTTCAGTGACAGCTGGGGAGAATGGCGCTGCAACGAGGAACAGAAAGCTGTGTCAGCGAAAGGTAGACCCAACAGGAATGGGTTCTCACATGGAGGAGAGGAGTTAACCCATTCCTGTCGGCTTCACCCTCCACTGACCAAGGTCGGGTTTTTGTTTTGTTTTAATAGCGTTTGCTAATGCGTTCCTGTGGAGATGTGAATCTGTGAATAACACACACACATTTCTGCTGGCTTCTCTTCTGCTCTCTCACTCTCTCGCTCTCTCTCTGCCCTGCCTAGTGAACTGAAGAGTGAATGCAATGCTGCTTCCCACCCCCCACCTTTGAAAAAAAAATAAAGTTTGGAATGTCTTGTCAAGCCTTCCCAATTCTCTCCTTTGTCCTTTTTATTTCTTTGCCTCAAGGAACAACTAGCTGAAAATGCGCTGATATACATGTCTGCTCAGAAGTAAATCACATTCTCTTCAATGAGGTTTACTCCTGAGAAAGTCAGAACGTTGCTTTTGGGATGAGGTTTTTAAAAAATAATCTCCACTCCTTCACACCATCGCACCTGTACATAAGCTTAATGGATGTAAAAAAAATAAGGAAGGAAAGTTGTTGATGTCCCTGAGACTCCGCCTACATAGCCACATTAATGTGGTTTAATATTATGTTTGCCACAAAAGTGAGATTTACATCAAGTCTACACCCCATGAATTGGCTACATGTGCCATGGGAGGAGTAGAAGCAAATTCAAGAAAATTCATTTCATTCATTCATTATATTTCTGTGCTGCCCCATAGCTGAAGCTCTCTGGGCGGTTCACAAAATGCATTTTAAACTGCATCTGTATCAGAAAACACCTCTGTGTAGAATGGGCCCCTGTCACACTATGGTGAGATATATTGTGTTTCTATTTAAATTAGAATAATTATTTCTAAATTTGCATCTATACATAAAAATTTACATATGCAAATCAATGTCCTCTTTTGTCCTCTTTTATGGTGGTGCATGTCGCTTTTTGTGATTCACAAGTCACCACCCTATCATTTGCCTCCCTTAACATAGAAGATATGGGGTGTGCAAACCCACAATTCCCTCATGCGGCCTCTGACTGCCTTGGGTTTTCTGTGCAAAATGAGAATGATGTCACCGGTAGAGTGGTGAGTCCTTTGCCGATCTTGGGGCCCTGGCAAAGGCCCAACCTTTCTGCTCTCTGGAGCTGGCTCTGATAGGGCCTAACAGGAATAGAAACAGCTATGCTGGTTTGCTGCCAGAGAGACAGCTCCTTTCTTCCGGCACAGAACAAAGTAGAGACGTGACAGTCTTCACAGGCTGGGTGGGGAGGTGAAACTCAGTTGCAGCAGCAGCCCAGTAGGAAGGTAGGTGACACTTGGCTCAGGTAAGTCAAGGCAAATAGTTTTATGGTAAAAATAAATTTAATGAAGTATCTCGATAGTGTGCTTTCGGTACAATTAATTTGGATGTGAATATAAACGCTTATCTCAAGTCTTCAAGCCATTGCTTGAGAGTAGCATTTTAAAGTCAGTGAAACCCTTGATACTTAGGACCAAACTAGACGTGATATTGGGACAAGCGTGGAAAAGCTAGCCTGTTTTTTGTTTTATCTTCAAGTATTACTAACGGGTGTGGGAGGGCCCACTTCAGATCAGGACCACTGTGCTGCAGGAGGAGGGGGAGCGATTTTCCCTCACATCAGTTTCCAGATTAATATCACTTACACATACACACACCAAAGCTGCAGCTTCCCCACAGGGGGCATGCTACAGGGTGAAGGCTCTAAAACATATTTTTAATGAATTGTTGTGAACAGCCCAGAGAGCTTTGGCTATGGGACAATATAGAAAGAGAAGATAATAGAATCATAGAATCATAGGGTTGGAAGGGGCCTACAAGACCATCAAGTACAACCCCCTGCTCAGTGCAGGAAGCCTGATTCCCAGGTGGTCTCCCATCCAAGTTCTAACCAGGGCTGACCCTGCTTAGCTTTCAAGATCAGACGATGATGATAATAATAATCATAATACAAAACATATCACCTCTCTCGTGGTCTGCAGCCTCCCCAGCTTCCTGTGCTTCAGTTAAAGCCCAGAGGAAGACATCGTGAGATAAATCCTCCCATGGGGCCTTTTCAGAACAGGAATTGTGGGCAGCCAAGGAGGCTGCAGATCGATGGAGAGATGTAAGAAAGCACAGCACCCTTGCCCACGTCACAACAATATAGTGAGCTCATCAATACCTGATATCCTGGTATTTCCCCTTAATGTGCTCTGATTTTCTGCCTTCACTACTGTATCTGGTTGTAGTCCCCTCCCCTGCCTGTCCATATACAGCCGTGTTTGTATTTCCCTCCTGTCCAATCACAGCTCTCGACAGCCCCATGTCGTCTTCCAGCTACTGATCGCATAGCTTCCTCAGCACTCAATGTTTCCTCAGCAACAAGCAAAGGGCTGGATGTGCGCGCGCTTGTCTGATCTCGGAAGCTAAGCAGGGTCGGCCCCAGTCAGTAGTTGGATGGGCAACTGCCTGGGAATCAGGCTTCCTGCAGTGAGCAGGGGGTTGTTCTATCCCTTCAAATGAGACTAAATTTTACCCCCTTCGGCTTTTTTTTTTTTTTAATTAAGGCGTTATCTTTGAAGAATCGTGGCTTCTCCACGATTTTTTTTTCTAATTCAGACATGATCTTCGAAGATTCAAATCTTCGAAGATTTGAAGATTCGAACCCTAGTCCAACACTCTAACCCAGGAGTGAGCAGCCTGTGGCCTTAGGACTCTGCAGTGGCCTTTGGCCTGATTTGAAATGTGATCAGTTCAGACCTCTAACAAGAGCAGTCTGTCCCTAGCCTAGCAGCCCCACTGGATGCGAGAGAAGAGGAAGAGAAAGAAAAGGCTGACATGCCCACCACTGACATGCAGCCCCTGACAGATTACCCCCAAGGTTCCCCATCCCTGCTCTAACCACAGCAAGTAGACATATAATCTAAGACAGGGGTGGGCAGAAAGTAGATCACCAGATAGTTTGGACTTCAGCTCCCAGCATTCCCGATCATTGGCCATGCTGGCAGGGGCTTCTGAAACTTGACTTCCCCATTAGCAGTCCTTTACTCATGAGGAGCCCTCTTCGGCAAGCAGGCACTCCTTCACCTGGCCACTGCCCTAGCTTGAATCTTAGGGTGCCAGTGTTCTTGGGGGCTAGGTGATGGCTCAGCACCCCTCTCTGTCCCAGAAGCTGAGCTCTCTGCCTTTCGAGGAGGCTGATCTGAAGGCACCACCCCTGAGGGCCCAGGGCCATCTTAGGTTGTGCAAGGCCCTCAGAGGCAACCTTCTGAGCCAGAGGACATCTGGCTCAGAAGGTTCGTCTCTTCCCGTGAGGATGATTCCTCCTCCAGTAGAGGCATGACACCCAGGACCATGACAGTGAACATGGGAGAGGCTAAGCACCTCTCTCACTCCCCTGCTGACACTCCCCTGCAAGTCCCCCTCCAGCCCCTGCGTTCATGTTACCTTAGCAAACGCGTGTTTCCAAGCTCATGTTTGCCAAGACAATGTGTAGTTCTTCCCCTAATCACAACACCGTATATACCGCTAAGAATGAATGGATGTGTGTGGTTATGTGCCACTGGCTCACCAAGAGGTGTTTGGAAGCAGCAGTTCATCAGCACAATGGCTGGGATAATTCTAACTTATTGACCATAAGAACTTAGTGTAGTCATACATTAGCAGGCACTGTGCCTATGTAGTTCACTTCAATAACAGTTCCTTGTCCCTTGTTTTTGTTTATAAAAAATTCTTTTTTGGTCTGGTGCTCTGAAGAGAAGTGCTAAGCAGAGCGACTGCAGCAGCCACAGCCATCTTGATGACCCCAGAATGCCTCTGGGACCCAATACATGTATACAGGCCATAGCTAGCATCGCATTGTGACAACACTTAACAATGTCAGAGTGAAACTGATTGGACAATACCAGATTCCATTCCCATTTCTAAACGTGTGAAATGGCCGGGTTTATTTATTTGTCACATTTATATCTCGCCTTTGTTCCAAAGAGTCAAAGGCGGCTTACATGGCCCCCCTCCTCCCCATTTTATCCTCACCACAACCCTGTGAGGTAGGTTGGGCTGAGAGTCAATGACTGGCCCAGAGTCACCCAGTGAGCTTCATGGCCGAGTGGGGACTAGAACCCAGATCTCCTGAGTCCCAGTCCAACACTCAGACCACTACTCCCCCAGGGGGAGGACTTCTCACACAAGCCTGTAATGTGATGCAACTGAGTCCTGGGTGATGGCTCTGGAAGCTCCAGCCTATAAGCTTTCGGTTTAGACCTTCTGCTTGCTGGAACAATGTGCTTCTACAAGTACCAGTCCCTTGAACCCTTGCTTCCCTGACCTTGCTTTGTGGCTGTCCCACTCTGCTGCTGACTTTTGGACTCCTGCTAGACTCTGCTCTTTGGACTCTGTTTTTGTTGGATGGCTGACCTGTGTTTTGACCTTGGTCACGACTCAGAGCTTTCTCTTGGACTTCTTCTTTCTTGATTGGTAATACTGTGCTCTTGATCTTTGCCTGTGTACTGACATCTCCTGCTTTGAATTGCCCTCTTGTTGGACTGATGCAACTGTGTTTGAGCTTTTTGCCTGTTTGCTGACTTGCTATCAGATGTGCCCCATAGCTAGTCCTAGAGCTGAGCCTGGCCCAGCAGGACACTCACTGATTCTCCCTTGCAAATCCCCCCATTATCCTGGCAGATGGGCTTGCTTATGATTTCGGTGCCCAGTTGAGGGAAAACAATTTAGAAGGCTGGAGTGGGAAGGGACAGAGTTGCAGGGGAGTGCTGGTGTGCAGGGGAAGGGCAAAGCATTGAAGCATGTGAAGTACCTTTCATTTGGGAGTTCCCCTCCCCCCCAAAAAAAACCTCTTCCAGTTCTCCAGTAAAGCAAGATGGTTGTGACATCAGTGATTCAATAAACATGACTTTGGAGAGCAACAACGCCAAAAAGGGAATGTGAATGTGATCCTTCACCGCTCGCTGGTCAGCTGACTTCTCAAGGAAATCAGCAATTCAATCCTTTGATCTGCTATAGAAGGCTGTAGATAAAGGTGTGTGTCTAGAATGACAAGAAGTGCATCCAGACAGTAGCAAAGCCCTGTATACCATAATAGTCCTTTACAGGAAGGCCTAGTGGACATTTAACACTATTGTAAAATCTGTATTCCTTTTGGAGAGAGGAGGGATGGGACAAGCGATCATAAGCTTCCTATCATGTGGAAACATTAGGAGCAGCCTTTAATTTTTGAAGGTCTCCCAGACAGGGATTTCTTGGTCGTCTGTGGCATTATTAGTATTCATTGTGTTATTTTTTTTTACTAGATAACTCATGTTCATGCTTAGAACTTTTCATCAATATAAAATTATAACGTCATCCTACGTGCATGGATACAAGCTGCAGAGAGCTTTTTGACATGGATGTTATCAACTGTCACTTAATAATGTGCCATGCATTTAGTTCTAAAGGCCTTGAGAATGCATTTCCAACTTAATCTGCTCCATTGTATAAATCTCTAGTGAGCAGGAAGGCTTGTCCAAGACTTGTCCATATCAGAACAGCATTGATTAAGGCACGCATCCTCTCCAGAATGAAAGCAAATACCCAAGTAACCTGAGTCAGCAAGAAGACAAAACCATGAGAGAAGATGAAGAATAAATGCCACCATTTGCTGTACAGTTCATCTAATGGAATTAGTCAGATTCCTACGCATTAACGTAGATGTTAGCAGAAAAGTATGCTTGGTTTGACTACTGGCCCTAATAAGTGGCTTTTCACACGCTTCAAGTAATGTTGGATTAGGTCATCTGTCTTCATTCCCTAGAAAGAAGTAGGTGCAAAGTTGTCAACAGGAAATAGATGTCAGAACCAACTGACTTTTATTGATGACTCATTCCCTGATGGAGGGGGGAATGCCAGCCTCACTTAAGGCCAAAGTGATCAAGTCCCTCTTCAAAAGATGATGGTGTTCACAAACAGTAGTACTGGGGGCTTATTTTTCTTCTCCTAGGGAGCTGTGATGTGGTATCTCATGGGGTTTAATTTAGTCACCACAGATATTTAGCATCTACGTGAAGCCACAGAGAGATTGTCCAGAGGTTATGAGGCTGATGTTGTCAATATGCTGATGACACCCAACTCTTTCTTTTCTGACTGATCCACGAGCAGAGACTCCAGATATCAACCAGTGGAGACACCTGTGGTGAAATGAATGCAGGCAAACATGCTGAAATTGAATCCAGGCAAAACCTAAGTGATGACGGCTGGGGGCCCCAGACTTCTGTGAACGGTGACCACTGGCACTGTTGGTCCTGCGATCAGGAGTATAACCAGGGGCAGATAGCAAGGGGGATGCCTACAACAGCACAGCCACACGAAGGATGCCAGTAAGATGGAGCTGGCATGCTATCTGCCATAATGGTAAGAAAATAAACATGGAAAGCAATTTCTAGGTTGCTAATGCTGCAAAATGGTACTAAGTTCCTAGTATCAGCTCTGCCTGAGTCCCCTTGCAGTACTAATCTTTGATATTTTTGTACCTTAAATCAAAAGTCAAAATAGCGTGCATCTTTCTGGACAGGGGCGCATTTTTATAAACTACAAAAGAAGTTGGAAATACGGGTAGGGTGGGTGGAGAAATTCCTATTGGTCATCTGATGTCTGAAGTGGGTGGCTTCACTTGACTTTGTCTTGTCTCCTGTCTTTGTTCGTAGAGTCACAGTTTGCATCTCATCTGTGGCCAATGTGGGAACTAGGGATTTTATCCGCTCTGCCTCATTTCTAAGTTCAGCCCCCCCTGTGGAAAGCAAAGACTCAGCAATTGTTATCCATGCTGAATTAACTTACTGTAACATTGGGGTTCACCACATGAGGCTTTTTAGTTTGCAATTTACCAGGGCTTCTGTTTCCGTGTAAGCGAGATAAAGATCAGCTCTTTACACAGGCAAGTTCCCTGCAGCTTTGGGGCAGAAAGCAAGCGGTGAATCAGTGGGTCTCCCAAGGGATTCGAGTATCTCTCGCTTGCTTGCACTATCTCTCTGTGCAAAGCAAAGCGGGGCAGGAGTGGCTTCACTGCTGTCAGCTGTTTACATGGGGGGGGATCGCTGTCTTCTTCTTCCTCCTTCCCTGGCTAGCTTCCCGCTCGCTTTGAGCCTCTCCTAGCCCAGCCAAGAAAACTCTCCTCTCCTCCCAGCCCAGGTAAACAGGCAGACACACTGGAGGAGGGGGAGGGAAGGGCAATTGTGATTTCCTGCTCTGCTCAATGGCTTCTTCTTCCCAGGCTGTCATAATAGTGGAACTGCACATTTACATACAGCCATTAAAGCTGATTGTAATGCTCCGGGAGGGCACGCTCCGCGAGAAAGCGCAGGACAGGAAGGCCTGGCGTGCTATGGTCCATGGGGTCATGAAGAGTCGGACACGACTGAACGACTGAACAACAAATTAAAGCTGATTTACATTTTAAATGGTGGATTACCTCAGGGTTTGTTTGTTTGTTGCAGGATAAAGATCAAAAACAGCTGGTGTGCCCTGGAGGTTGATGATGTCATCTAAATGACCCACAAAATTCCATGAGTGACCAATCACGAGTGCACTATAAATGTCTCATGTAAAGACAGCCATTGTCTGTGTAAGAACATAAGAAGAGCCATGCTGGATCAGACCAAAGCCTATGTAGTCCAGCATTCTGTTCCCGCAGTGGCCAACCAGATGCCCATGGGAAGCCCACAAGGCGGGCATGAGTGCCATAGCACCCTCCCAATCATGTCCCCCAGCAACTGGTATTCAGAGGGATATTGTCTCTGATGCTGGAGGTAATATATAGCCATCAGGACTAGTAGTCATTGATAACCTTATCCTCCATAGTTTTGTCTAACCCCAAAGTTATCCAAATTGGCAGCCATCACTACTTCTTGTGGCAGTGAATTCCATAGTTTATATATAGTTTACCTATGTACTCTTTGAAGAAGTACTTCCTGTGTGAGGGAGCTGATAACAGTTAGGCTTTTGTACAAGTCCCTGTTGTTACAAATGGCAGGACAGAGTTATTTGTTCTGAGAGAGTAGCTTCTCATTTTCGCACAATTCATGATGTACAATAAGAATATATAAACAGTTACAAGGGACGTGATTTTGCACCCTCACTCAACATGTTTAGGCCCATGTTAGGCCCTCAGTAGGCCCTGTTCAGGTGCTTGGTGCCTTGGACTTGTGTTCCAGTGGGGATCAGGCACAGCTGTTCCACCTGGAGACTATACATATAAGTATTGCAATTATAGTAGCTCAAAAGAGGTCCAAAATATGCAATTAAGGGTGCAGGAGGTGTGCTAAGCACCTGATCCTTAACATTTACCATCACTACACTGCTGCCCTAGACACAGAATTAAGATACCGAAGGCAATGGAAAAGAACTTTTTGTGTAATGAGAGAGTTTATTTTTTTCTCCTTTGCTCTCTGGCAGGTTTTGCATCACAGAGCAGAGTAACTGATGCTGAATGTTAAGGTTCTCCTGATACATCAAGAGAAAAGGAAATGTGTCATGCTGTATCTAGGACACGGGTATTTTGCAGCAGCTTGAATTAGCAGGCTCACTGAGTAGCAGTTACTGTGGTATGAAAATAGCTGTATAGGTCACCTCTCCTCTTTCTCCCCACCCCCCACCCTACTTTTGAATAAATTTATAGGGCTGGAAAGGACTCAAAGGCCATCAAGTCTCCCCCCCCCCCCGTAGGATTCAGCAGAAACCTTCCACTTATTTGTAGAAACTTAATTTGCTGTTGCAATGTTCTATGGAAACTGTATTGAGCCAGGCAATCTTGCCCACTCCATCCAGCTAACTAGTTCCCCACGCCTGAGACAGGTGCACTTGTGGCTCACCTGGTCAGGAGATGGTCCCCACTCAATCACGGATTTTATGTCTCAGCTGAGTGTTCAGGGCCGCAAGAATTATTGGGTTCATACTCCCTGAGGCACCTCAGTGGTACCATAAAATATATAATTATTGCTCAAACAATCTTAGAGAATCAACGATCAAACAATCTTAGAGGAGAACATAATTTTGCAATGATGAAAGAAGCAAGACACATCACCACATACAATGCAATCAGGATAATTAAAAGCATGATAGAAATGGTGGCTAGCATATTCCTAATAAAATTAAAGTGAAAGTTCCTCTCAATAAAAAGTCATCATTTAGATCTCATATTTACCTAAATGGTGGCATTGTTGGCAGAGCTTAAGTAATCATGTTTAGCAGGCTTCTCATTCTCACAGGATCTCTCTGCTCAACCATGTTGAAATGTCAGTATTTATAGCGTTCTACCTAACATTGGCTCAGGTCCTTTATCTTAAACAAGCATCTATGCAACTTGACTCAAGCAGGAACTTCAGAGCCAGTCACGAATCCTTCACCTAATTTCAAGAGGACTTCTCCTTGACACAGCCAAGCTTTTAGCTGACTTCAGAAGGACCCTTGTAAAAGTCCATCATCTTCCTGGGTTAAGGCACTTTTCACTTCGAAGAACTAACACATCCACTTGGGGCAAGCTTCCTTGCCTAGGGATATCAGAGAAATCCACAATGGATTCAAATGAATCCAGATGTCTGTCTATATCCGACCTGTGGATTCTGCAATTGACTGTTTTTTTTCTGAGTCCCGTGGATTCCATGGCTTTGCAGACTGTTGTTGTTGTTTTTACTTTGGGGGAGGGGGATTTGTGTAATTTTGTTCATTTGCAAGTGCGCATTAGTACAGGTGTGCATTAACTAATGCGCACTTCTGCAAATGCACACTTGCACATTTACAAACAAATGAAATTCTCATGCAAAAATCCACTTCCATCAATGAGCGGACGACAGAACAAAAGACGCCTGACAACCCGCAAAAGAGATGGAACAGATTTAAGAAAATCTGTACATCCCTATCCTTGCCCCACTTCTAAGAACACATTTTGCACTCAACACTAACTCAGAGCATATGTAGGACTAATCACTCCTATAAAGTAAAATACATTCATGTCAATCTAATAAACATGTTCTGTGCCATTCTGTCACAGTAGTTCAGTAAGAAAGTAAAGTAAGGGCATGTTCTCAAGATCACTTAACATGTATTAATTAATGCTTTATCTATGATTTTGTGCTCACACTGGTTCAAGGAAAAATATTGAGAGACTTTTCTAACCTTTTTGTGTATGCTTGTAGGTGAAACAGAGAGTCTAATTTGCATTAATGGATGAATGTAGTATTTTACTCTAGACTTAGGGCAAGTTCACAATGAACATCCTCGGGCTCATGCTTTCTTGCACATGTATGCATAAAGTATATACAAACTGCATGAACATATAACTGGTTACTTGTGATTAATAATGAGGCCAAGACCACAACGAGACCACAGTATGGAACTACCTTGTTTGCGTGTAACCAGGCGCATCTGATGCATGTAGTACTTCTGTGTGAACCAAGTGTGTGATTTAAGACTTTCTGTGCAGAAAATTAGGCAATATGAACTGGGCTCTTCTGAGTAAGACAGGCCATAAGGGTGTCATCCTATGTTTACATGGCATAAATTTAAAGTTCTTTTAAATGAATGCATTGAATTAATCATTGTAGCATTGAAAGCTTAGCTTGTTGAACAGCAACATTCACAATCCAGGACTGGCTGCACTGCTACAATAGACTCTCACAGAAGACAGAAAAATGGTGATGTGAGAAGAACACAGGATTTGTCAAAGTAGTAAGGTGGATAAGGGATAGGGAAGGGTTAACAGATTGCAGGACAGAATAGATGGGGTTGTGCTGGTTCAGTAAAGTCTTTGCAAGAAGAATTTAAAGATGGAAAGAGAATCTGCTTTATGGGTGGGGTGGGAATGAAGCTGTTCTAGGCAAAGGGAGCAGCATGACAGAAAGCAATGGACATGGGAGATGAACATGTTTAAGAATGAAATGCAGGGGAGATTGGAGAAGAACTGTGGTCAGGAAAGAGTGGCACAGAACCTTACAGTGTAAGGATTAAGATTCTGGAAGGGTCAGGGAGCAACTGCAGACATTTTAAAGGAATGGGTTGCTGTGATTATTGAAACAGGAGAGAAAGAAGTTTCTCATAGAAGTCTGACTTCACTGGGGAACAGAAGGCCAGCAGAAGGGATATTAGTGCAGGCTAGAAGGGGGATGCAGATAATAAACCATTCAAAGACTGGGAGCTAGAGAAGGTTAAGGATGAAAAAAGTGTCCTCAGAGCTGGCCAGAAAAAGTTCCAAGAAAGGATCAAGAAGCTGACTGAAGGAGAAAAAAAAGTGGGTGGGGGGAGGCAATGTATATAGACCATATGCTCAAAGAATTTATGGGTGGGTGGAAGAGGGAAAATGAGGCAATGGTTAATAAAAGAGGGTGGTCCATCCAGCCAGAATGCAACATAAGCCAGGATGACTAATAACCACAATATCTCAAGTGCATCCAATATCTGGAAATAAAGAGTTGTATCCAATGGTGTTGATGAGCCATCAGAAGGGAGACTGCTGATGGGATGGATTTCCCCTCCCCTCCACAGCACCCTGCAGGCCCCCAAATCTGCTCCAGGGGGGTTGGGGACTCTCCAAAGCAGATAAGGGGTCCAAAGGGGCTTTAAGGGGAGGAGAGGAAGGGGAAGCCCCATTGTGCAAGCAGATGTCTGCTTCTGCAATGTTGGCTGTAATCCTATACACACTTATCTGGGATTCAGGCCCACTGAACACAGTGGCACTTATTTCCATGCCTACGACTGCTTTGCAGATGAAGTTGCCATTTCCATTTCCATCATTCAGATAAAACTCCTTTAATTTAACAGACCATTTTGGTGCCATTACAGTGATAGTTGAAATGTGTTCAGCTTTCTTTTGGCATAATGATGTTTTATGTAAAGTGCCTACATCAGGGATAGGCAACCTGGTGCCCCACCCCCCAGATATTTTAGACTACAACTCTCACAATCCCTGACCATTGGCCATGATAGGGCTGATGGGAGTTATAGTGCAAAACATCTGGAGGACTACCCCTAGTCTAGATCCCCATCCATTATTAATCATAATCATCTTCTTTGTAGTAAATGCATCGATAGTGGTATATCTATTGCTTAGGAATGAAAACATTTGCCTATTTCAAATTTGTGTGAACAAGCAGCAAGAGGAGCAACCCTGCTGCAACGCAAGCAGTTTCTGGAGGCTTTCAACCATGACCTTCCTATTTTATAGCAGACACAGAATTATTTCCACCGCTTGAAGAACAGCCTTGTAATTTGCTGTTTTCTACTTTCATGGGCAAAGTTCTCAAACTACCCCAGTTCTTGCAATTACTGTAAAAGCCTCTGTAAATGCTAACCCTTTGTGGTGGAAGCATTACATGCAAAATGAGATACAAAAATGCTGTGATCCGGCCACTACCTACCTGATATTATTAAAGGGATTTGTTTCTGCATTTGGAATAACCAGGGTTTTGTGTAGAAATTGAATGTTTTCTACCTAGATAGCAAGGTTTAGCTATTTTAAGCATCACTTTCTGAAAGCAGCATTGTGATTCTTTATTATATTAGGTGCTTGTAAACTATTCCATCCTCCTGGCACCCCCAGCTGACTGTCTCATTTGCCTTTCTTTCTACCTGAGGAGATGAACTTCCCCAACGTGCAGCCAGGTTCTCTGTATTGAAGCTCTGTACTGCCACATATTAGACCAGGGGATCATAGTGTGAGCTCCAGCTAGGGTGGCCATATGTCCTCTTTTACAGAGGACAGTCCTCTGTTTTGAAGGCCTGCTCTATTTGAAGGGTTCTTCAATCCAAGTCGGTTTAAAGATAAAGAACCATGAGGAAGGACAGAAAGGGCTTTGAACTTTCCCATCAACAGCATCTGGACAACAGCCTGAACAGGCAGGGAGACAGATCACCTGGGGCCTCTCTTCATGGGTGACTTGCTGCGGATTGGGACTATTTGGAGGTCTGTTGTGCACATGGCCAGTCTGCAGCCACCCTGGAGTGGTGGGGAAGCCACATTTTTGTAGAGCACTTTTACTCTGTTTTCCCCTCTTTAATTTGGCTCCTCTGAAGTCCAGCTGCTGTGTGCCCATCCCTCGGCTTTAAATTCGGTATGATTGGGCATTCCTAGGGATGTGTCTTTCATCTAGCCATGACCTCACTAACCTAGGTGACTAGAGTGACTAGCCTGCCTTTCCAACTCATCCAGCTAGCTTGCTAGAGCGCTCTTCTGTGCCTTCAAAATTGTGCTGTACTTCTGTTTTGCCAGTGGGAGTAACTAGCCTCCATTTCCCAGCCCAGCCCCCTTGAGAGCCTTCTCTGATGCTTGGGTTACTTGTTTCTCTGCAGGGAGGGAAAGGGCTGGCTGGAGTTGCCTCCCTCTGCTGCAGCAGCCTCTGCCTCAGCTGGCCACCTCCTCTCCTCCCCCTCTGCATTCTTTAGTTTTCACTGTATCGCTTATCAATACAGCAAAATACCGGGGCCACAGGCTCCTGCTCCTGGCTGCCTCCTCTCGCTAGCTAGCTAGATAGTACTTGAAACAGCGCAGCTCCCATTTTCTTAATGGGAAAAAGATGCTACAGATTCTCAATGGGGGGAAAGCAGGCAACAGAGGCTGCAGACTGAGCTAGATCGCTGTATTTACTCCCTGGAAAAAGAGAAAGGGGGTGGGTGCTCTAACTCCCTGACTGTTGGTGGGAATGGGGCAAAATTTCACTGGTGGGTGCTCTCATGGGGAGCCTTCAGATGCTATCAGGGATACCAACTTTAATCAGGGGTACCAACCCATTTATGCCTGTAATCTTATGTATATGGGCTATTCATGCCACCATTTTGTGTACAACTAGATGTGCGTGGTTCACAATCACCATTTTTTCCAAAGTGGCACTCGTGGCGCTCGACAATGGGGTCCAGGGGTGTGCAAGCGGGGGCAGGAAGCTGGGCAGGCACCTGGAAAACCTGGACAGGGGGGCACCCATCCATTCCTATGCATCCCTGACAGACCAAAGCCAATTCCATAAAAATCCGGATAATACTCCAACTCTCCAACTCCAATGCTCTCATTCTGTTGTCATGAAGATCCCCCCTGGTCACAGTCTCCCACACTATCATGAGGGGTTGTTTGTTTGTTTGTTTGTTTGTTTCTGAGAGACAAGGGTGAAGTAATGAGCCTGCAGAAATCTCTTGATATAATCTCAACTATAGCGGAATTAAATGTTCCACTTTCCATTCTTCTTGCTTGTCTGAAATAAAAGAGTTAAGCCAGAGTTTCTGGGTGGTGGGGCGAGTTCTCTTAATGAGATTGCTGGGAGATGCCACCCTACATGACTTACTAACCTTTCTAACCCACATGCTTCCTTGTTCCCTAGTAATGAGTCATTGACCAGTGGTCACCTTTTTCCACACTCTGTTTTTCAGCATAATTTGGTGGTGGTTATTCATTAAAGTCATTACATTATTTACAGCCTGTTCATTGACAGTCAGTTCCCTATGGGGACATAGAAATAATATAATTTCCTGCAGTGCCTAAGAAGCCAGAAGGCTTTAAAAATGCATAAAGCCCCTTGAAATTACCCAGAGAGACTGAGTTAAAAAATAAATAAATCTCTGCAGAATTTATAAAACTACATCCTCTGACTTTGATCTGCATACATCAGAATCCCCCTGTTGCTACTATACAAGCAGGCAGAACATCCATGATCAGCAGTTCTAGGCAGACAAATGTGGGGACATGAATCTACAATAGTTCTCTCAAAGCTGGTACGTCTGAGGGTTTGCTGACACATCATCTCCTTCAACAATATTACACTCTCCCGTCCAATCTCCATTTGCCGGTTTTCTCCTTCCGCACACCTGCTCCCCTTTTCAAGTCGATATCAAAGGCTTCATTTTGTGTGATGTGCTAATGCTAGGAAAGAAGTATCTGCTTTACAAATCTCATTGTCTTTCATAACGATGAACTTGGCTTTGGAGTATATGCACTAAAAGAACATTTTGCTTCCACAGTCAAGGACACTGCCTTTCTTTTCTCTCACCCCCCCCCCCACTGCCTCCCTCCACCTCCACCTCTTGTTTTCTTTTCTTTTTTAAAAAATTCCCCCGACAAAAATGGGGTTTCAGGGACAATTACAATTCTGGCTTTGTTTGGGGGCTTCTCTTACTTTTAATACCCAATTTGTCTGTGTCCATGTTTTATAATATTTCTTGTTCTGCAAGGTTGTTTGATGCCAATGGAATCAATGCAGTGCAGAGCAACCCTAAGGAGACGTTTCAGAAGTAAAGGTAAAGCATATGGGAAGAAATGCCATTTCACTAAGTATGCTAGACCAACTTTCTGCTTTAAAGAGCAGGTAGGATTAAGCATTAGAATAAAGACTGTATCTAAATGAGCCCGTGCTATGAGCAGGGAATGCGTGATCAGTCCCCTGCTACCACACAGTTAGAGTATACGTCTGCCTTCACCCTAAGTGTGATAGAAATGGCTCTGAAGACCCGTCTCCTGCCCTTAAAACCAACACTATGGAATGTAACAAATGAGCATGCAAACCATACAGTAGAACATCATATCCATCTTCGCCCACAGTTTCCCTGCATCCATCTGAACTGCTGGTTTGGTTAGGCATGGGTTGCCACAGTTAGGTGCTATCATCAGGAGCAGGATCAATGTGCAGTTGTCACGCACCGGGCTGCTCTTGCTCAAACAGGAATAGGTTCTCATACTCCCATTGCTCCTACTTTACCCAAAGACAGGAATATTCTAGCTTTAATGTGAAATGCAGGCACACAGAGTTAGAGGCAAACTTGACCTGATGGTGGCAGATCCGTGTCTTTTAAACCCGGACTTGCTCCAGTCATGTAGAAAGGGGGGGGGGGTGCAGGGGAAGGGTGTTAAACCTTCCCACTGCTCATAGTTCCCTTCCTGCAGTCTGCGTGTCCCCCACCCCAGCCTGCTACTTTTCTCCTCTACGAAGCTCTGCTACCAGGAGTGAACTTGCCTGGGTGAAAGCATTTGGGGAGGGGAGCTGCAGGGAAGTGAGCAGAAAGCACAAGGAAGGCTCAGTTCCCTCCTCATCTGTTTGCCCCTTTTGCTGGTCAGGTTAGATACACACACACCCTGGGCGTGTTTCCACACTATCGGCTTCACTTTGTTTGCAACTTTGTTGCGATGTGTCCCCAATCGCATCTTCTCCTTTTCCAGTTTCCACAGCGCTTAAAGTCCCGGCTTATCATTGCTTTAGCCTGGGGCTCTGTGCTGTTTCCACTGAGCTCTAATCGAATTATTTTCTTGATGGCTGGGTGGAGTCTGAGTGGAGTCTGGGTTGGGGCTGATTACCTCATCAGTGTTCCCACCTCCTCGGCCGTGTTTCCAGGACAATGGAAGGAGAAGCTAATGGAGGAGTACCAGATTTTTAAAAAGGAATCAGCTTTGCTGTGAAGAGAGGCTTCTCCTCTCTTTCTCCTTTCCCCTGAAAGTCCAGATGCACCTGCATTTCAGGAGCAAGCCTCACTGAGCACAGTGGGAGTTACTTCCGAGTAGACACACATATGCTTGTGCTGGGAAAGAGGGTGGTGGAGGTGGGGAGAACACAAAGAGGGAGACTAGCCCCCATTTTAACCCAGAGGACCTCATTGACCACAATGGGAGTTACTTCTGAGGAGACAGTAATGGGTTTGTTGTGGGAAAGAGAGCGAAACCAGCGTGCATTTTAATGCACAGGATCTCTATACAGAGCTGTGAATGAGTTATGTCCTAAGGCAATGGACCAAAGCCTTGAGATCACGCTTAATCGCATTTAAGGAACTGGGCTTAAAAGTGTGCCATTTTAATTGAGGGGTAATCTCACAGAATCATAGAATAGTAGGGTTGGAAGGGGCCTACAAGGCCATCGAGTCCAATCTCCTGCTCAATGCAGGAGTCCAAGTCAGAGCATCCCTGACAGATGGCTGTGCTGTCCAGCCTCGTCTTGAAGGCCTCCAGTCTGGGAGAGCCCACCACCTCCCTAGGTAATTGGTTCCATTGTCATATTGCTCTAACAGTCAGGAAGTTTTTCCTGATGTTCAGCCGGAATCTGGCTTCCTGTCACTTGAGCCCATTATTCCGTGTCCTGCACTCTGGGATGATCGAGAAGAGATCCTGGCCTTCCTCTCTGTGACAGCTTTTCAAGTACTTGAAGAGCGCTATCATATTTCCCCTCAGTCTTCTCTCCTCAAGGCTAAACATGCCCAGTTCTTTCCGTCTTTCTTCATAGGGCTTTGTTTCCAGTCCCCTGATCATCTTCGTTGCCCTCCTCTGAACCCTCTCCAGTTTGTCTGCATCCTTCTTAAAGTGTGGTGCCCAGAGCTGGACACAGTACTCCAGATGAGGCCTAACCAGTGCTGAGTAGAGGGGAACTAGTACTTCCCGGGATTTGGAAGCTATGCTTCTATTAATGCAGCCCAAAATGGCATTTGCCTTTTTTGCAGCCACATCACATTGTTGGGTCATATTCAGCTTGTGATCTACAACAATTCCAAGCTTGTAGTGTTGTTAAGCCACATATCCTCCATCTTGTAACTGTGCATTTGGTTTCTTTTTCCAAGGTGCAAAACTTGGCATTTATCCCTATTAAATGTCATTCTGTTGTTTTCTGCCCAGCGCTCCAGTCTATCAAGATCACTTTGAATTTTGTTTCTGTCTTCCAAAGTATTAGCTATCCCGCCCAATTTTGTGTCATCTGCAAATTTGATCAGCAAATTAATAAAAATGTTGAGGAGCACTGTCTGGGCCCAGGATTGAGCCCTGCAGTACCCCACTCGTTACCTCTCCCCAGGTTGAGAAGGTCCCATTGATAAGCACTCTTTGAGTCCGATTCTGTAGCCAACTGTGGATCCACCAGATCATTGTTTTATCTAGCCCACTTTGAGCTAGTTTGCTCATCAGGATATCATGGGGCACTTTGTCGAAAGCTTTGCTGAAGTCAAGGTATATTATGTCTACAGCATTCCCACAGTCCACAAGGGAGGTTACTTGATCAAAAAATGAGATCAGATTCATCTGGCAGGCAGCTGTGGCACCAAATGATGACTTGCGAAATAAGTAAAAGTTAGTGCTCCAAAAATGAATTTGAGTTTGAAGTAGGCCAAGCAAATGCAAAGTTTCATCACAGATTTTAGTAACATGAACTATTGAATTGTCTGAAGTTATGACAATATGGAATGTAGGCATAGTGTTCAGTGACGGTATAAGCATATTCCGTATTGGCACTGAAATGCCACTGCTTTCCTTTCCTTTCCTTTCCTTTCTCTTTCTTTCTTTCTTTCTTTCTTTCTTTCTGTCCTTCCTTCTTTCTCCTTACTCCTACATTAAACATTAAATTGGTTGCAAAGCTAATATATTCAGTTCTGTCAGATCTCATGCATTTTCATTGCTAAGATGCTGTGTCACTTGTTCATTCTCTATCTTTCAGCAATTTTAGGAGTCCTCATCTTAACAAGAGAGTGGAAGACTGAGAAAGTATGAGCTATGTTTCAATTGAGAAATAATATTGAATAACAATTTGCACCTTACAATTGTATTTTCATTTCCCTTGGCAATGATTGCATGACTTAATATCATGTAGAATCCAAGAATGCTAAAGAGCATTTTACAACGTGTACTCTCTTCTAACTGTACCGCAAAGGCATTTAATGTAGTCTGCAACAAACTATTCTATAAACTGATGCACAGCCACTGTTCGCATGGGTCTGCTGGCATTGTTCTCTCGTTGCTGGCACTGGATTGGTCAGTGGCGGACAGTGCAAGTTGTCCCACCAGCCGGAAGCGGGAGGATACACACTGCCACTGCTGCTGCCACCGTTGTCACCACACCTCATCTCCCCTCCTGGATGAGAGCTTGCACGCCCACAGTCTCTCGGGCCACTTCACAATGACATGCTTTGAGGAAGGACCCCTCAAAGCATGACATTCGGGCCTGGACGGCTCTCCAGAGAGGCCTCCTGCCTGATCCGTCATCTAAGGGACTCACCCAGAGTGACAGATCGGGCAGGTGAGCGAGCTCTCCAGAGTGGCTGCTTGCCCACCCAGTCTCTTGCTCTGGCAGAGTCCCCCAAATGAGAGATTGGGCAGGTTTTCTCTCCAGAGAGGCATATCAACTGCTCTGCGCAGCTGCCATGGTTGCCCAAAGAGGCTGCCGCCCACCCAATCTCTTGTTTGGGGGATTCTCCCGGAGCAAGAGATCAAGCAGGCAATTCTCCTGAGAGCCCACCCTCCTGATCTCTTGCTCTGATCCCTTTCCTAGAGTGAGAGATCAGGCAGGCAGCCTCTCCAGAGAACCCACTTGGCAGATCTCTCACTTTGGGAGAGTGCCCAGAGTGAGAGATGGGGACGGCTGCTCCCCTAAGGAGCTCTACTTGCCACACTCTCGCTGTGGTGTTTGCTGTGGAGGGTGAGCAAGGCTGGTGCAGTGGTGGTGGCAGTGCCTGCAGGGGCCCTCCAAGCAGAGGGTGATCCATTGCCCCTCAAGATCCACTGTCTGAGCAGAGTATCCATCCTGCCTCATGGGAGGGCTAGCCCTGGGAATTATCTAGCAACAGCTGTGACAGAGTTGTCCTTGTCTGGGGATATTATGATCGGGGATTTCTGTATTTAGCTTGATCACAGATCAGCAGGTAACGTATCCCATGCCATATTCCAGGCACAAAGAGTCACTATGAAATTTATAAGTTTACAAAATTCCTGGTCTTACAGAGAATTTTTAAATAGAGGACTCTGAGATCAGGCGTGACCTTTCATCTTTTACTTTAAAATCTTAAGCAGTTTCTACGTTTAATCATATAAGCCCATTAAACATACAAGAATACATAGTAGTTGCTAATAAAACACATTTTGAAAGGGTTGTAAGTTTAATTCTAGGAGCATTGCCTTTCAAGATTTAAGTCTTTTAAGGAGCAGTCCTACTGGATCTGCCTTTGATATTCGTACACCTCCAAACTCGGGGGCTTAGCTAGACAGGCAATTTTGCCCATCTAGCTGAGGCATCAGGGAGGGGGAGGGACAGAGGCTGGGGAAGGCTGGGGAGAGCTCATATCCCTGCTTCCCCAGTCCTCTCCCTGCCCACCAGCATGCCCCCTTTCCCTCCTCTCCGAGCCCATGTTTGCAAGCTCACAGAGGCAGCCAGCACAGTTCTCTCCATGCTGGCTGCGAGGGGGAGAGAGAGGGGAGCTCGGACTCCTGGGTCCAAGGTCAGAGAGCTGTCTCTGATCTCAGATCCAGAAATCTGAAAAATCCAATGGCCCCCCAGATGCAGTCTAGGGGCCATTAGATTACTCTCTTACCCAATGACATTTCCGAACTGGGAGCAAAAAGGACCATACAGAAGTCAATGAGACAGGTGTTTCAGTCTGTCATGGGGACAGATGGTCTGTCCTAGTGAGAAATGATGTTTGGTTCTGAAGCTTATGTATTTTGCCTCCCATATTTAAAAGTTTCCTATTTGTGCTGCTTTTGTGATCTTTTGTTTCTTTTCTTTTTTACAAAGAACACAAAAGATGGAACTTCAGGACATCACACTCTAACCCTGAGTTATTATTTTTCCAAAATTCCCAGCTATGATTTCGAGTGATATATCTACTTCATATTTTGTCAGCAATTCTGAGATCCTGTTCCCTTCAGACCAGGATAACATCTGCTTCTATTTTGTAGGTCCTACCTAATTCTTACAATATTTCATGTTCGCTTATTTGTGCCATTACTACATGTAAACAAACATGTGGGCAATAGACCAGTAAGCATTTATCTTTTTCCTAATGTTCTTATCTCAAACACCTTTTTTCCTGACATTAGCCAGGAAACCTTCCTTTTCCTGAGTTAAGCTAGGAAAATATTCTACCTTGCTTTTCTCATGTCAGCAAGCTCAGAAGTTAGTGAGAAGTGCAGTGAAAACTCACAGCATGTTAGTACAAATGCTTCTCCTAGAATGCCTGCTAGAATGAAACTAATTCAAAGTCCATATGATAATAATTTTAATATATCATTTATTTCTCTCTGAAAACTATAGCTTGGGAGAGTTACTGCTTATGAGAAAAATGTGGAAGACCAATAATATCCTTTTGGGATAAATATCTGCAAGATAGCAGGTTGGTGCAGGAATCTTGCAAGATGCAAAGGCTTCCGGGGCAAATATTAGTCACACAGGAAGTGACAGCCATCTAAGTTATGGGGTGAGCTTCCACATAGAGTGGACCTATTAAATATCCCACAGGCAGTGCTCCAGAAGAAGATGGTTCAAAAGCAAAGGGAGGAGAGAGAGAGAGAGAAAGAGAGAGAGAGAGAGAGAGATCCCATACATCTCTTTATATACTACACTCTTTTCCAGCTTTCCATAACCTGGTCCCCTCCACATATTTTGGACTACAGCTCCCACGATCCCTGACCATTAGCTATGCTGGCTGGGGCTTATGCAGTACAGAACATCTGGAGGGCACCAGCTTGGGGAAAGCTGCTCTCTTCTATCTGTACAGTCAGGCTTCTTATCCTATGAATCCCATAAACAGCCTTTATGCATTGTTCTGCTTCTCATGCAAGATAAGCCATGGGCATTTTGCAGGTGACCAAATGCAAAGAAAGGCAAGGGCTCCTGTACTCTTAATAGTTGTGCAGAAGAAAATACAGCCTTTCTTGCCCCTGCACGACAAGCTGCACCCACCAAGAAAAAAATCCCCCTTCCATACAATGGTTGAAGGTACTTGTCCTCCTTGGCACCTAGTCACCCTCAGAATTTTCAGTTCCCCTACAAATAGGAACATAGGCAGCTGGCATATAGCAGGTCAGACCATTTGTCTATCTAGCCCAGTATTGCCTACTCTGTCTGGCACCAGCTGCCCAGGATTTCAGGCAACAAATCTTACCCATCGCTTCATATCTGGTCCCTTATTTAACCGGAGGTGCCAGGGGCTGAACCTGGGACCTTCTGCATGCCAATAATGTGTTCTACCACGGCTACAGTCTTTCCCTCCAACCTAGGAATATGCTCTCCTACACTGTTCCTGCCATGTGATACATCGGGCCGGGGGGGGCGTTATTCTGCTGCTTCTGTTATGGTCAGTTGGTGTCAAGGACTAGATCCCTCTGACTAAGAGCATGAGGTGTCTTTCTACTCCTTCCTCCAGGGCAAGGGTAGGCAACATGGCGTGCCTGCCAAGATGCTCTACCCCTCCTGCTTAATAAATAAATACATACATACATAACATTTCTTACTGGCAGCTCAGACTGCTTGAAAGCAAAGCAGGGGCCTCTAGCTGCTCGCATCTTCTTTTGCCATGAATGTCTCCAGGCCACACGCGGGGCTCAGAGACATTCTCAGGAAATGAAGGTAGCAGGTGGACCCAGGCCAAACCTGGGTCTTCATCTGCAATGTGACCATTTTGTGGTGGTGCCCAGGACAGTTTCTCAAATTGCCAAATGTGCCCATGGGCCCAAAAGGGTTACCTACCTCTACTCCAAGGTATCAAGAAACTTTGCAGTGGTACAAGGTGGCTTGGGTGTTTTTGAGCCACATTTCCTTGTTGGGGAGGCTCAAGCAATGGCTTTTCTATCATGCTCACATTACTGCATCTAGATTGGCTAGTGTTCCAGTTTGGGTACAGTTTGACTGGTTAGTTTTTGCCTTCTTCTTTTATTATTTTTAGTTTGGTTTACTTTCTTGAAAAGTAGATCTGTAGATATCTACTTTTAGGCACCTTAAAGTGGTGTACATTGAAATGGAAAAGTTCTGCACACAGAAGATCATGCTGAGAGAAGGGAGGGATTACCCCAGAGGGGGTGGCAACTTGGCAAGTGGGTGTACAATGTTGCTGACATCCCAGAACATCCAGCCAGGCTCCACCCACCAGTGTAAATGGCATGTAGCATTTTGCAGTAAAAGGAAAACCAGCTGTGTAGAGAATGGATCCCAATCCCGCAAAGAATGCAGAAGCAGAAGGTGTGGTAAAGGTGTGGGATAAAAACCTCGTTTTGAGAAGCCCATAGACACTTGGGTTTGATGACCAGGGAACAGAAATGTCTAGTGGTTATTATGAGTAAATCACTGACTTTTTTCAACCCTCTCCTGGAAATGTGGCAGCTCCACGTAACAAGAAAAGTTGGCTACAGTTCTGGGGCGGAGAGCTTATGTTTAGAGGATCATTAGGAAAGAGAGTGTGGGTTAATGTTGGGGGGAAGTGTGGAGGATGCATGCCTTGGGGTAAGGGGTAAGGATATGATTATCATCATAATCTGGCCTCCTTCTTCTCTTGCAATTCAATAAATGGGGAGGGGGCAGGGTCTCAAGCCCAGGGCCCAAACCTGGCACTCCTGGGGGCCCAGTACAGCTCTCCAGGGTTCCCTGGAGGGCCCCGCCCCCTTCCCCAGCTCCACCCCTTCCCCCAGCCACTATTTGTTTGGTGGTCTCCCAGCTTTTGCGCAGTTCCCCCCCCCATTCTAAAATGTTAAAATTTCTCTCCTAAGGCATAGTTGCTGGCAGTAAGAGCTTCAAGCTACAATATGCCGAGGTGCAGGGTTTGTATCTTGGCCCCACCCATTTTGCCTTTTTCCCTTGCCCTTCCACTTGGCCTCCAACCCTGCCAGCCCCTGGAATGCAGCCCCTAAAAGCTTCTCTGAAAAAGCCTCTTTTTTAGCCCTTGGGCTGAAAGAGGTTCTGCACCCCTGCAACGAAGAAACAGCCAACGAGTTATGAACTTTTGAGTCCCTACTCTATTCAGACTGACCTGTTCTTTTGAGCCAACTGATCAATTCATCGTATAATTGCAGGGCTAGAATTAACTAGCAGCTGATCTATGTAACAATATGAAAGAGCCACTAGATTCATCCTGAATGGGTTGTGCTTCTTAGGAGGAACCAGGAACTAGTTAAGAGCAACACCACTGCTTCTGGCCTGGATTGAGAGAGAGAGAGAGAGAGAGAGAGAGAGAGAGAGAGAGAGAGACCTCAAGGTGAGACAGCTCTGTAGAAAAGCCTCTGTTTAAATAAAACCTAGATGTTTGTTTGGAAGCAGAATCTGTTTGATTCTGTAAGGTGCAATCCACCAGCCTTGAACCATGACTGAATCCTGAAACCATGGTGACTCAACAACAAACTGTGAGTTGGCAAGAGAGAGAAAGAGAAAGGAAAAGAGGGTGACAACTGAAACAATCTAAACCTGGCCCCTATGCAGGTTTCTCATATGCAACTGTCCTACTTCATTATCCCATAGCATCCAGATGTTGGTATGCCACAGACAGCAGGAGAGCAGCTGTACTGCCTGGTGAAAAAGCTGTCTGTGCAGAAAGCCATACATTTAATGAAATGCCACAAAATGTCTTTATTTGGCACAAGCCAAATGACCATCAAGGAGAGCTTCCCTCTCTCTCTCTCAGCAAACTCATTATTCCGTGTAGATCCTTATGTAGCCAAAGCAGCACCATCCACACACAAGATGGTGGTATCAGCAGGCTTGCTGGGCGGGGGGAGAGATCCCTAGTGGTAGGGACCCAAAACAGCCCAATGGGTACTGAGCATGCTCAGTGAGCACAGAATTCTAACTGACTGTTGTGGGAGATGGAAAACTTGTGGGTGGAATGGCGTATACTAGGAAAGGGTGTGGCTGGCTGGAACCCTGAACATGAGTACTTTGCACTGCGACACTGTTGCAGGTCCCACTTGTATCCAGCGTTATCACACTTCCCCAAAAGAAGTGTCCATAATTTAGAACAAGTCAACTCCCTCCCTCTCTACCCCACCCTTTCACTTAAACATGATTATACTTCATCTCCAGCTGTAGTGTTTTGTTTTAGCAAAAGCAGGACAGACACTATCTTAGGGAGGGGAAATGTTGGGCCTGTTCAAAACCCAATCCATTTAGCTAGCATTTTCAAGAAAATTGAAAGCATCATCGTTACCTGATCTAGTTTTACAGCCTTCATGTGTTCATAGGCAGCTATTGCCATGCTAGCTAAAGAAATATAAATAAGGAAGCCAATTTTACTGTAATAAATCAACTTCACTCTTTCAACATCAAACAAGCTTTCAAATCGCATTCTTCAGTGCAGTGTTTCCATTTGGAGACCAGATAGTCACAGATGAGCTCCTGACCTACTTCAGAACATCCTAGAAGCTTCCACCTGTTTTCCCAGTCAGTCCTATCAACTAGATACTGTCCGCTTCTAAAGCCCCCTTTATAAAGTGGAACATTGTAAAGTAAATATATTTATTTATTTATTTATTTATTTATTTATTTATTGCATTTATACCCCGCCTTTCTTCCTCTCGCAAGGAACCCAAGGCGGCTTACATTATCCTCCTCTCACAATTGGAGTAGGTGCAGGCTCTCTCAAGTTTGTTGTGAAGATAAACAAAGTAAAAAGATAAAACATGGTGCTTGTTAAGGCAACTAGTTTGCACTCGTTTGCCTAAGCTCGAGGGTGGAGCTACACATTACACATGGCATCAAAGCTGCTGCTGAACTAGCATCCCTGTGTCAAGTTCTGTCCCACCCTCTCTTAAGGTGTAAGAGTCCTAACCTCCATATTGCATGCAATGTCACCATGTTGTGCTTTCCCTGACCTTGAACAGTGGCAGACATTAATCCAAGATCAGGGTCAGCAAAAGGCACAATGTGCTGATGTAATGATGGAATAAGTGATCCTACACATCGTATGGGAAAAGGAGAGACGTTGACATGGGGATGCCATTTTCAGCAGCAGATTGTTGCTGTGCACAAAGTGTCCTTCGACTATGCACTAAACAGGCTAGGTAACTGTTTCAGATATCAGTTTTTTGTGAATAGGAGTAACCCTGTCAGTGGTGTAGTGGTAAATTTTGAAGTACAGGTGCTCATCATAACACTCCCCATATCTATGCCCTCAAGGAGAGTCCAGAAATGGAGGCATGTTGAACCATATCAACAAACCAGTTCTAGTAGATCCATCAGGCGCAGGCCTTTTCTAAAGCTAAGGAGACTCCATTTCCCATTCAAGACCAAGCCACTGCAAAACCTTTTACAACAGGGAACAATATATTACATTACTGGGAGAAAGCATTTCCTCCCAGATATTGTGAGAGTTGCTGCTAAGTCAGGAGGGAACAGGGCAGTCTGAGGGGGGTGGCAGATGACATCACCATTCCTGCTGATAAAAAAGTGTCGGTGCTGCATCCCTGTGAGCCATGGCTCCACTGCACCATGGATCACTGTGGGTTGTCTCAAGGCCAGAGTCTTGAACTGACAAAGGAGTGTTAATACCCAGGAATATGCAGGTGATGTGTCTCCATGGGAGCTAACCAATAGACCATCTTTCTTAAGTCTGCTGAATGGCTAGGAAAACACAGTGGAGGTGTGGCTTCTTCCCTCCTGCTTGCAAGCTAAGGATGAGTAAGCTAGGTCTGTGCATAAAGGGAAATAATAGAAACTGCAGTTTTAGTTGGGGAGTGAGACAAACTAAGGGCGCAATCCTAAGCAGGTTTAGACAGAAAAAAGTCCTGCAACTCGCAGCATAGCTGGTTGGCACTAACCATTCAGGAAGTACAACCAGTGGCACCCCCCCCCCCATCGTTGGTGGCTCATAAGTAATGGAACAAACCAACATCATTTCAAACTTAAGGATCGCCTTTAATACCGGGATGAAAATCCTTTGCAGTCAATGACTGCCTGAAGTCTGGAACCCATGGACATGACCCAATGCTGAGTTTCCTCCCTCGAGATGCTTTGCCAGGCCTTTACTGCAGCTGCCTTCAGCTGCTGCTTGTTTGTGGGTCTTTCTGCCTTCAGTCTTGTCTTCAGTAAGTGAAAGGCATGCTCTACTGGGTTGAGATCAGGTGACTGACTTGGCCATTGAAGAACATCCCACTTCTTTGCCTTCAGAAACTCTTGGATAGCTTTTGCTGTATGTTTTGGGTCATTATCCATCTGCAATATGAAGCGGCGTCCTATCAGTTTGGCAGCATTCAGCTGAATCTGAGCAGAAAGTATAGCCCTATACACTTCAGAATTCATCCTGCTGCTTTGATCAGCAGTCAGGTCATCAAGAAACTGCCAATTCCATTGGCAGCCATACATACCCATGCCATAACACTGCCTCCACCATGTTTGACAGATGATGTGGTATGCTTTGGATCATGAGCTGTTCCTTTCCTTCTCCATACTTTTCTCTTCCCATCATTCTGATGGGACAAGTTACAAGTTAATCTTGGTTTCATCAGTCCAAAGAATCTTATTCCAGAACTGGGCAGGCTTTTTTAGATGTTTGCTGGCAAAGGCTAATCTGGCCTGTCTGTTCTTGAGCGTTACCAGTGGTTTGCACCTTGTTGTGAAGCCTCTGTATTTACATTCGTAAAGCCGTCTCTTGACTGTAGTTGTTGACAATGACATGCCTACCTCCTCAAGAGCATTCTTGACCTGGCTAGATGTTGTGAAAGGGTTCCTCTTCACCATGAAAAGAATTCTGCAGTCATCCACTTTAGTTGTCTTCCGTGGTCTTCCAGTCCTTTTGCTGTTGCTGAGCTTGCCAGTTCATTCCTTCTTTTTCAGGATGTTCCAAACTGTTGTGGTGGCCACTTCCAATGTTTTTACTATCTCTCTGATGGGTTTATTTTGTTTCCTCGGCCTAATGATGGCCTCCTTCACTCGCATGGACCCCTCTTTGGACCTCATGTTGGGGGTTCCAGTGAACAGCTACCAAATGCAAATGTAACACTCAGAACCACCTCCAGGCCTTTTATCTGCTTGATTGGTCATGGGGTACCCAGGAAACAGGCCACACCTGGCCATGCAGCTGCTTGTCAACCATTCGTTCCATTACTTATGAGCCACCAATGATGGGGGGGGGGGTGTATGCCACTGGCTGGCCTTCCTGAATGGTTAGTGCCCCACTTTTGTCAAACCCCTTGAATTACAGCTGAAAGTCCTGACTTCACTCCCATCTGGGTGTGTTTCCTTTCAACTTCAATGTGGTGGTGTACAGAGGTCAACTGCCAAAACAGTTATCCTTGTTCCAATATTTCTGGCCCTGACTGTATTATCATTTATCTTCTGACTTGGCCTGGATCATGTAGCCTAAACACAAACAGTTAACAAAACTTGTTTAAAGGTTCCAGTTCATGGGGTTGAAACAGGAATCTCATGCATTTTTACGTTCAGCCATGCCTCCGCCATTTCATGATTTATAAACGTCTTCATCTGACCTTCAGACACGATACAAAGTGTAGCAGGATATTTTAAGTAATATTGTAAGTTCATTTATTTTGCAATGTTTTTCGCTTTGATTAATTGCCTTCTTTTATTCACCACCTCTTTGATGTAATCTGGAAATAACATAACTTTATCTTGTTTCCAGGAAAGGCTTCCACCTTCTTTTGCCAAACGCAGGATTAGGGATGTACAAAAGTGACTTACCTTTCCACGGATTATGTTGATGGTGGGGGGGGAGGCGTTCCGTCCCTCCCCGCGGAATCCTCGACAGGGGGGGAGGCGATCCGTTCCTCCCCCCCGGAATCTTCCACGGCCAGCTGTGCTCCACGGCAGCTCCACGGAGCAGCCGGCCAGGCCCAGCCAAGCCAGAGCTGTCCGCAGCCGGATTTCTGGCCGCGGAGGGCTCTGGGGGGGGGGGAACCACGTACGTAAATGGCGGCAGCTACGGCCGCCGCCATTTGCGTTCCTTATTGTTGGCCGTCTTAATCTATGTAAATATTTACGTAGACTATGACGGCAAAAATTAAGGGGAACGCAAATAGTGTAGCAGGCGCTATTTGCGTCCCTTTTTGATTCCCCGTTTTAGCCTACGTAAAGATTTACGTAGGCTAAAACGGGGAATCAAAAAGGGACTCAAATAGCGCCCGCTATGCTATTTGCGTTCCCCTCTATTTTCGCCGTCATAGTCTACATAAATATTTACGTAGACTAAGACGGCCAAAAATAAGGAACGCAAATGGCGGCAGCCGTACCCGTAGCCGCCGCCATTTGCGTACGTGGGTTTTTTGTTTTTTTTTTAAACCAAGCCATGATAGGCTACGTAAATCTCTATGTAGCCTATCATGTCATTTTTGGGGTTTTTTTACAAGACAAGACTGCAAATGGTGGCGACGGCAGCCGGTCGGAAGACCAGCTGCCGCCGCAGACGCCACTGGAGCCACCGCCGCCCGGAAGATCCGCCCCAGGTAAGTCTCATCCCGGGGGGGATCCGCGGGGGGGGGCAGGCCGTTCCGCCAGAAATTTTGGGGGGCCGAATGCACTGGCATTCGGCCTCACCAAGATCCGTGACGGAATTCTCTGCCATCCCTACGTAGGATATAATTCTTTGTGGAGACTTTTGCAAATTGGACTATGATGGTATAGTCAGTCCCTTTCGCATTTGGCACACGAAATGCCTGCTCAATATCAAGTAAATAATCAGATGGGATAGGGAGTATCTCATGCAAAAGTTTATCCACAAAAATAGGCAATTTTACATCATTAGACAGATTTTTAATCCCAATAATATGTACATTGGATCTTCTCATGAAGGCCTTCAGTTGAGAAATTCTGTCAGAGGTATTTTTAAAACAAATTTGTGTCGAAGTTTCATTCCCTGCTACTCGGTCTTCTAGCTCGTTAATTCTCGTCTCCATTTTTTGCCATGACACATTAATTAAATCGACGTCTCCTTGCAAGGCGGTGATAGAATTTTGGATTAAATCCAGCCTTTTGGCTTGCTCTGTAAATTGCAAAGATAAAGTCTTTATCAGAGAAACTAATTCCCCTATATCTTCTGTTTTCAAAACTTTTGACACAGGAGGTATGGGGGGAGTTGGCAGTGAAGCCATCCCCTTTCTTCTCCTCGCTGCATTCATATCTCAAACAGATCTTACAGGTCCTCAGATGTTCTCAGATGTTGTTAATATTTCTTAAATCATCCCATAGGAGTTGTTGATATTTCTTGAAGCATATATTATTATGGAACATGTCAGCCCTGTTTTCTCCTATGAAATAGGAGTCACATCACAGCTTTTTGCGTTGGTAAAGCTATGGGGAGATAATCCTGGAATCCAGCCACCCCACTATCTCGAGGGGGGTACTTTTCTCCAAGATGTTGTCCAGATGCCGCTTTGCCCCCCCCCCTTTAATTCCAGAGGGGAGATGAAAAGGTTTTTCAACCTTTTAAAAAGCTGTTTGAGAAAGCTCCCATAGAACCCGTGGGAAGCTGCCAGAGCGACATCAATTCCAACCGGAAGTCCCAAACATGTGTATGATTTCTCATGTGGATTTTTTAAAATTGCAAACTGATATGGAAACAGAATGGAACAAACTTAAAATTGGTAAAATGGGAAAATGACAAACAGAAATTGATAGATTAATCCATCCCTGACATAACTAAGAAAGTAGCAACACTTGCTTATTCATTGAACTGAAGGTGCTTTTATTTATAGACTTTAATAAGGTGCACATATCACCATAATGTCTCTTTTCTTTTCAAGGTACTAGCCGCAGGTAAAACACTAATACTAACTCTTTTCAACAGATGGCATGTAATTTCTGCATTGAGCCATCCTCTTTGAACAAATTGTTGCGGAAGTTGCCTGGGACAGACTTTCCTTTGACTTTGATCAGCATCAGCCTCAAGGGTAAGATCTTGCTCTCAAGTTTATGACAGCAATAGTTTATGAATTAGTGCATACCTAACCTTCACATTTTGTAACATGGGTCTTTTCCATGTATGCTCTCCTTTGACATTTCTCAGAAATGTCTATTTCACTTATGGTCTTACATGACAGACAAATTACAAAGTGTTCATGTTTCTGCAAAAGAAAACAACTGCCTTGATCTTAATATATTGAACAAACATAATTGTTCTGTGTATGGGAGTGGGGGAGGAGTGGAATGGAAGCATTCTGTTAACTGTGCTTTGATTGGATTCTGACACCCAGTTAGTTCTGCTCCAGTTTAATTTCAGTTGGAAATTCTGACTTTGGAAAGTAGTTGGTGGAATTCTGCATGACTGGCATTTACCTGAAAAGCATAGTTATATAGAGAGTTTTTTTTTTATTTTAAAAAAACCTGCCTTACAATTGTGCAGTAGTGAAATTGTGCAAATAAATAGCCCTATTCAGGTATAACTCACCTGGAAAGGCAACATGGACACAGCAGGGCTGCAAGGCCATGCATTTATCCTCACCACCAAGGCTGTGCAGCTTCTCCTGTGCCTCTCACATGACGAGCATGAACTTCTTCAGCAGAGAACCTTTTCTATCCATGAAAGGTCTGCATGCGATTTAGAATCCTGATTTTCCAGGCACACCATTTTAAACATCTGGGAGTTTGGAACTGCATTGAGAAAAGCCAGGTAGCTTTCCCCAAGACAGCTCCATATTGTAATCAGGAAGCCACCCTTACAGGACAGAGAGCCCACACTGATCTCGTGGTGATCCTTGTAATCTATCAGGACCAATGAAAAGCCAGCACAGGTTGCCGTGTACCATACAAGGACACTGTGGGATCAGACTGCTGAAACAGCGCACCTCACCCTAACTAAGAGGCAGATGGGTGAGCCTTGAACTCCTGACTTAACTCTCACAGGGGTGGTCACCCTTTGTCACTTCAGATTGCTGTTACAGGCTCCCTTGACTGAATATTCCTCCATATTAAAAACAAAAAGCAACCCTTCACATAGGAAAGTAGCATATCAGAGTGAAGGCTAGGCTAGAATTATTTTCCCTGAAATCTAGTTTTTTGGGGTCCAGAGGAGTGTTCAGTCAGCAGTAGAGGTAGGTAATTTTAAACCCTGCACTTAATTTTTTTTTTTTTTTTGGGGGGGGGGGGTAAACAGCCATGTGTATTACTTCAGTTGTGAAGCACTCAGCTAACATTTCTTCCCCCCTCCCCCACCACTGCCCTTCCATGCTTTACATCTGCTTCTACATTCCCGATACGTTAGGATGACAAAACTGCTTTGCCAACCCTGATTGAGTATATGCAGTTTTGCATCTTAAACTCACTTACATCGTAGCACCATCATGGCTACAGGATTAAAATGGAGGTTGTATCTGTTGCCCTCATCACCTGCCACTCTCTTGGGGGTCATTTGGGGCCCCAGGGCTGAGGGGCCCAAGACTTCGGCTCTTTGCTACATTACTTGCATTTACTCATGGGAAACCCCACTTGTTAAGTAGTACAACCCATACACAGAGGGTGACCATCTCAGTGAGAACTGGGCCCCTTTCTCTGCCAGGTTACACTTACTCTTCTTCTTGCAGAAGATTTATTTATTTATGTATTAATTTATAGTATTTTTAGCCTGCTCATCAGTCAAAAAGGCTCACAGCGTGGTTTACAAAGATAAGAAATAAGACAGTCCCTGCCCAAAGGCTTACAATTTAAAAGACATGGTACAAAGGGAAAGGGGACTGGGAGGGAGGAGGAAAAAAGCAAATTCAGGCACTAGGTTCTTCACTGCAAAGCTCAGCAGGTCATGGAGTCACATCTAAACACAATGGAAGGGCTTGTGCATACTCTTCCTCTGAAATCATCAGCAGTAGCAGTTGGTAGGAGGGAGAAGGCTCTCTCTACTGGAGCTGAGCATCCAGGCACAATGAAAGTTCCTCCCTCTGATGTCTTCAGTAGTGACCACAGAATTGCATGTATTAGAATGTAGTAATGGCGCTGACATTGGGGGCAAAGGATGGGGGCTTGTAATGATAAGATTATGTTCCACACTAGGTTAATTAGGAATGGAGCCCAAATTCCACTAAAATTTGGGCCCAGTAATGAGTACATCCCAGCACTATCTTTCCCAACCACTTCCCTTCTTGCAGAGCTCACCTGGCAGAAGCTGCAGCAATGCTGAGACCTCACCAAAGACCTCCATTGCTCCCTGGCATGTGGAACACTGAAATGGCCACATACCAGTCGGTACCAGGGGCCCTGAAGATATATGTTTTCATGGTGTTTGCGCATTTAGTAGGGACATCAGGCGCCCCGGAAACTACATGTTACAGGCTCCTTGCACCTGGGATGGCTGAGCATGGTCATGACATCCTCCCAGGCACAAGAACTCTAGGAGAGGTCATTTCCAGGGCTTTTGACATCTCAGTTATGTGTTCAGGCACTCTAGGAAACTAAATGTCTCAGGACCCCTGCCAAAGAATAATGGATGTCTCACAGAGAGGCCTTCTGAGAGGTCTCTGTGTTGCCACAATCACAGCTGCCAGAAAAGTATTGCTTAAAGAGAAGTGGCAGCAGAGCAGATCTTGAGGATGAAAGCGGGTGTGGGGCTCATTGGGGGCTGGATGGAGGCTTTCGAGACCCCTCATGCTCTTAATGTTGTCAATGAAAGAAGAAACAATGTGGGTCATTGCCCAGATTTATGCATAAATGCCACATACAGCCAAGCCCATTCTGAATCGAAATGGAAGAGTTTCGCCCATCACCAAGACCAGCGGGCAGTACTGGAGAAAAGTTTTTGGTATCATTAAAAGGACAGTACTGCTGGAACTTCCAATGCCTTCTTGAATAACCACTGCAGGACCGGGGATGGGAAAGAATCAATGTTTCTGCCATTGATAAATATCAGTAGCATTGAATTTTCAAGCCTCTGATGTAATGTCTTAAACTTCTAAAGTGATCCTCCTCTAAGTGATGCACTTCCCACAAAATGTAAAGGAACAGACTCTTGTCCTTTTGGGATGGGGGTGTGTGGGTGGAAAAAATAAATAACTTGACCTTCCCTGTATGTTAAAGATATTATCATGATATATGCACTGAATTAAACAAGAAGTTAAACTTAAGAGCAATGCCTCACCTAGCATAGCTTTTACATTTCTGGAAGCATGACAGTTCCTTGTCTAAAATCCCATTTTAGCTCAGTTTCATTGCAGCTTCATTAATCTGTGATATAAGAAATGAATAGGTTCATTTCACTCCCTCTGATGAAAATGTTCTACTAACGATCTGAATAAAAAACATGATTTGTCCTATAAAATAAATTAGGGATAGTGACACAGTAAGAAAAATACTCATCCTTGCATTTTATCCCTGTTTCTAAATCTCTAAGTATCGATCATGACATGCTAAAATATGCTTACGCCACTTGATTATCATAGCTGACTATGATCCTTTGCACATTAATGGAGAAAAGAGTCTAAATTATGGATATTCCTAACAATAGCATGGCAAAATGTGTAAAACATTTGCCCTTTTGTTTCTGCAGTATGGCCTTTCACAGGTACCTTGGGGCCAGTTTCACAGCTGTTTCTTATGCTGCTTTCTGGGAGGCCTGGAACAACATCATAAACTTTTAGGCTGCAATCTTAAACATACTTAGTAGGGAATACACCCCTCTGAACACAATAAGACTTACTTTTGAGTAAATATGCATAGGATTGGGCGATTAATACCATAATTAGATCCAAACTGATAAGAATTGACAGTTGTCAGAATAAAAAAAAAGGAAGAATCCAAGACAACATCAGTTTTACACACTTGATTAGAAGGATACATTACACAATAGAAAGAATTTAAAAAGATCCAAGATCTTATCAAATGAATAAGATTCTAGGGGTTGAAATGATTGGAACTCAAGTTAGTCATGACTAAGTTAAGCCCCATTAATTTCAATGAGTCTGTTCTAAGTAGGAATAACATTGTATACAACCCTAGAATCTCATAATTTCATAGATCTTACAGAGAACTGTGTGTGTGAATAAAGATCATATCATTTTTAATACAGTTCTTTGATTTGTATGTTGGGGAGGTAGTCAGATCTGCTTTTTATCAAATCTAGCTGGGATTAATTTTATGGGTTGTAGGTTTTAGACAACAAAACCAAGTCAACATCATTGAAGTCTATTGAACCTTGCTCTACTCTATGTTGATCCACCCTTATATTGATGTGCTGGGTCACATCTTAATGAGGTGGGTCTTTGGGAAATCCATTTCATCATAGCTTTTCAGGGACAATTCAAGGTGCTGCATGTGTCTTCAGAGAGCTTGCAGTAGATGCTCTATTGCACTGAGTATACCCTCTATGATCTGAGTATATCCTCTTGACTAGATCAGTAACTCTTAAACTGAGTTTTCGGAACTACCAGTGGTCCAAGGTACACTTTCAAGAGGTTTGTGAAACCATGACAAGTATAACAGAGGAAAATTATGTAGGCCTTTTTCAATGGCAAACACTGAATTAAAATTCATTTCCTTCTACATTCTCATGCCACTAGACTGAACGCAAAGAGAGAAGGTGGAGAGTAAGCATTGTCAGATTTGTACATGCTCCATGTCACTGAGATATTTGTTGATCAATGAACTAAATCAGCCTCCAATAACACAAATTGATTAATAATATTCCCAGTGACAAACTACAGCTGTGAGGCAAGCAAACAAAAGGAATGTAAGGCGCAATCGTATGCGTGTTTAGACAGAAAAAAAGGCCTACAACTCCCAGCATGCCCCAGCTAGCCATGCTGGCTGGGGCATGCTGGGAGTTGTAGGCCTTTTCTTTTTGTCTAAACATGTATAGGATTGTGCCTTTAGTTTACTTTAAGGAGAAAGGAGGAGATTAATTTTAATTGTGAAGACTTTTAAATGGCCTCCTGCATTGTTGTTGTTCAGTCGTTCAGTCGTGTCCGACTCTTCGTGACCCCATGGACAAATATGTCTATTTTGGATCCATGTCACTGTCACATGTTTTTATGTATAATTCCATTTTGTTTCTGCATGAATGTGTGCTTGCGTGCATTTTAAAAGTCTCAATAAGTGTTTAAACATTTCCCCCTTAAAATATGTATTTAAATGTTTATTTTCTCTCAAAATACATATTAAATCTACATATATATATATACACACACACACACATATACATATATATATATATATATATATATGTCTACTCTGAAGTAAGTCTCAATGGAGTTTACTCTCAGGTTAGCAAATACAGAATTGCAGGCTTAAGCTACCAAAAACTACTTTGCTACATTGAGAGAAGTGCAAAATCTGTTGGCTAGCTATGTCCCAATCCAAATACATTAGTTGAAGAGGTGAAGTTCAGGATATTTCATAAAGCAGGGGTGGGCAACTTCTGGCCCTCCAGAATTTTTGGCCTACAACTCCCATGATCCCTCACCACTGGCTATTTTGCCTGGAGCATAAGGGAGTTACAGGCCAAAACCTCTGCAGGACCACAAGTTGCCCACTTCTGTCAAATATGAATTCACGAAGATTGAATTCCTCAAGCTTGCTCCCACATGAAGGTCATAACTAAGTAAATATGACGATCCACAAAGAATAAGCAAAACAAAATAGCAGTCCTCAGTACCACAAACATTAAGAATTACTGGACTATACCATTTTTGTGCAAAGTCAGCACATCAAGAGTAAATAGAGAACAAGTGTTGCTTGGTGCCCTACAACTACTGGAACTTCCTTGGCAATTCAACAATTTAATTCTTAATTGTATGTTTTTCTAACTGAAGCAAAATTCTAGTGGCAGAGAAAAAGCTGCTGAGGGGTATTGTTAGTGTGATTACATTACATACAGTGATTTTTACTCTGCTGCTTGTATTTTTCTGCTGAATTGTAACAACGTCCTGCTTCTATATCTGCAGGTCCGGAGTGCAGGCTCTGAACTCAAAGAGAATAGTATTGTTAATGAGACAGAGAGCTTCAGCTATGGGGCAGTATAGAAATGATGATGAGGATGATACTCCTCTCCTTTTAGTCTTTTAGGCTGCCTGAAGTGATAGGTTCATGGAGCTGAAAAGTTCCATAAGGCCATGTGATCTAAGCTCTCTGCCACAAGGCAAAATTATTCACCAATAGGACCCTTTAGATCAACTTACACAACTCTGGCTACAGTGCAGAGCTCCACATAAATCCAGGCAGATATACTTTTTTCCTGTATTAAAACGTTGCCTCAAACTTCATTTCACAAGCGGTACCCCCCCCACACCAAACCTAACCTATGTTCTTATTTCCTTTCCCTCTCCCTCCTTGTGCTCCACATTTCTCTCTCTCTCTCTCTCTCTTTCTCAAAGTGAGATGTGCAAAGTTCAAAGTGTCAGAAGAATGGCTGCAAAGTTGTGATGCAGGATGACATTTGGGAGCAAATTCCAGTGACGCTTTGCCAAAATGTCTCATTAATCTTACACACATCAGAGAAGATTTTCTCCTTCATTTAGATTATGCTTTTTATGACTTCAGGGACATGATTTGTGCAGGCTTTTACTCATCATGGGGAGCTAGTCTCACACTTAGACTGAGACACACACAAGCCACATCCATTACGGAATTTGAAGTTACCAGTGTGCCTCTCCCTGATGCACGGAGTTCACTAGCTGGAAGCTACTACTCCATATTACCATTTTTTTCTCTCTCTCTCAAATTACAACTTCACTTTTCCTCACTTCACAAATATTGGTTTCTTTCCATATGCCTGATGTTTTTCCCCTCTCCCTAATTTTGTCATCTATCATCTTCTTGATCCACACAGCTGCCTCTTTAAAGCGATGATAGGCTCGCCTGCTCCACTTCCATTGTTCTGCTTCATTACTCTGCAACATCTCTGCCCCCAGCTGCTTTGAGTTCCTTTGCCCTGTCCTCATTCTGTATGCCTAGCTTACTGAATACTTCTCCTGCAGTGATCAAAGATGCGCACACACATTAATGCCCCACTTTGTGTTGCTGTCTGGCGAAGCATCCCTTTTCCTAAATCTATTGTGAATGCTCTCTCAGCCTTTGCAGTGTTAGCACAGTTTCATGCATGAGTGTAGACTGCCCACAAGGAGTCTTCATGGAGCAATCAGATCACAGTTAAAGAGCTTGCAGAAAGTCATCTAAAGTTTCATTTCGTTTCCTTTCTTGCTGAGGTATCAAAACGTTGAAGTTAACCAAAGAAATCTTGGTTGGAGGAGCAAGTATGAGAGCCTTAGGCCTGCTGAGTCATACCTGTAAGCTGATAATAACCTTTAAGGCAGTTGGAAAGTACTGTGACAGAGGCATTATTTCCCATGGTGTACATATTCAGTTCTTCTGTCCCTCTATCATCTCTGGTCAAACTGTCTTTGCAGGTTTTTGAAACATTACAAAAATCCGCAGACTGTATGACAAGGACAATAGTGGGATGAGGATAAACTGCACCTGCACAGATCCCTCTACCATACTGTTTTGAACCCTCTGGAATGAAAACACAAACAAACATGGAAATTTAGAATTTGGATTATGATTTTTGTAAATCAATGATGAACTTGATTTTGTAAGTGGACTTAAGACAAAGTGGCTTGCCTCATTAGCAGAGAACAAATGGTTCATAATGCCACATGCTTTTGACTATAGAGATGACCAGTATCTGGTGCTGTAGTATAGTGCACGAGAAAGAATCCGTTAAGGAAGGAGTCTTCCCTTTGTAAAGATGTGTGTACAAGCAAAACTCGTGTTTGTTGAAGTTCTCCAAATGCCACGTTAAAGTTCATTCTGTCTTGTGTCTGTATCCGATTGCTATCTGACCATCTCTGAAGGCTTTCAACTTCTAGTACAGCTTCTCAGTGAATACAGGGCAATGAGCAAGTCTCAACTCATGCTTCTGATAAAGGACCAAATCAGCCCAAATCTGTTTGCGAATTTACATCTGCCACCCTTCTCCCTAAGCCACACAGTGGCAGTGCACATGCATTGCATGCGTGAAGTCCAAGGCTCAATTCCTGACATCTGTGTGATGCCTTGAAGAGCCAGTGGCACTGCAGTCAGAGTGGACAGTACTGGGTTTGCGAGATCAATGACTCAAAATGAAGCAGCTTCATATATTTATATAACTGCTTCCCTGGTTTTCTTTGCTACATAGCTGGGGTCCCCTAGTAGTATCCTGTCTCCATGCCATCAGCATGTTAAATGTACTGCACGTGTGCACACACACAGGGCCAGCATCAAAGGTGGGCATGGTTGGACACCTGCCAAGGGCCCACACCCCTGCAGGGGCCCACTGACAATAACCCCCTGCTGTTGCACCTCCTCTTCACCATCGCAATCTGCCTGTTCACCTGCCTCTCGCTCTGGCCCAAACAGTGGTGGTGGTGAGAAAGATGAGCAGCAGATGCCACTGCCTACTTGCTCACAGGTAGGGATGGCAGAGAATTCCACCACGGATTCCAGTGAGGCCGGATTCCTCCCACCCCTCGCCACCCCACGGAATCCCCCCGGGATGGAACTTACCGTTCCAGCAGATGCGGCGGCGGCGGCTGGTCTCCCAGCCGGTCGCGGCCGGGCTGCTGCGGCCGCCGTGTGTTACCTTGCAGCTGTGATAGGCTACGTAAGTATTTACATAGCCTATCACGGTAAAGGCAGCCATGCAAATGGCATAGCAGCCGCCATTTGCGTGGCTGCCTTTACCATGATAGGCTACGTAAATACTTATGTAGCCTATCACAGCAAAGAGCAGGGACGCAAATGGCAGCCGCTACGATGGCCGCCATTTGCAGCCGCAGCAGCCCGGCCACAGCCGGAACTCCAGCTGTGGCCGGAGCCGCCCCAGAGCCAGCCGGGGAGAGAGATGGAGCGCCTCCCCCCCACTGCGGATGCCCCTGCACAGAGCCAGGTAAGGGATTCATACATCCCTACTCACAGGCTCTCTGCCTGCAAAGCAAGTGGTAACCATGATGAGAAAGAGGATTAACAGCAATAGCAGCTGGTGAGAAGGCAGACTCAGTGGGGGAGGGGCCCCACTGAGGGTGTGCTGCCCAAGTGCTCGCCAAAAGCTGGAGCTGGCACTGTACACACACGTGCACACATACATGCACAAACAAAAGGTCCTCCTTCATTAAACCTCAGAGACTGAAATCCAAATCCTTCCACCTATGCATGGCTTGAGCAACCCAAACTGTTATGAATATGTGGCTTATTCAAGTGCACCATTCATTGGCATTTATACCATTTTTCTGTACTCTTTGTAAAGTCTATTACCTTTAAATTACTTTTCAAATAGTGTGTCTTTATGACCTTTATTTGTGGGATGTCTGCTCCATGGCGCTATAAAGATATTTTTGTCCCAAACAAAGGATTTTATGCCAAAGCCACTAGCTCTGCCTTCAAAATGTTTGAAGCTAAATCATGAATATGCTAAAAGGGCTTGTAACTATAGCAGCGCAGATAACACTGTTTTACAATATGCCACAACAGATTGTTCATATGTCACTTTTTTTTGTACTTCCTTGGCAAACTCTCTCATAAGTAAACATGTCACGCACAAGACTTGTAAAATGGCCAATGAAAACCCTGATTCCTTTTTGGCTGTAGCTGATATAAGCAGTCCCAAATCCTCTTTAACAAGAACCATCACTTTCTAAGGTCTACAGTTTTAACCATCCATTAACAGGTGGGGTCATATGCACCCCAACAGCACTGAAGAAGTGCATAAACCTTCTGTTTCCATCCACACCCTCATGTTCCAGGTAGCCTTCAACCTTGATGAAGTGTAGATTGCTATGTGGTATTTCAGGTGCCTCTGCCTTAATTTAATGGGGCAGGGAGATTTACTCTTCTGGCTTTTGTGGTCAATTCTGCCGTTATTGGCCAACTGAAAAACCCTGCGCATAAGATCAAGGTGGGATCAAGATGACCCCACCAAACGCTGTCCAAGTCCTTAGTTACTTATCATGTCTACAGATGCTTAACCACGAACCTGTTCTGTCCATTTCATGTGAGAAACTCACATACTGGATGAAAAAACAATATGTTGTCTCTTTTCACCATAGCCAGATTAAACCATTTCCTTCACATCACTACGAGCGGTATGAGGGGACAAAATTCCTTTGCAAACCTGATTTCTGAAACATTTTTGTCCAGTTAGAACCTTCCTTGTGACCCAGCAAAATGTTTTTTTCATCACAGCTGTCATTTTGCAAAAAAATTAGGGAAGTTGGGGGATTCCACCACAGATCTTAGTGAGGCCGAATGCCAGTGCATTCGGTCCCCTGAAATCCATGGCGGAACGAAGCCCCTGCCCCACCACCCCGCGAAAGGCGCGCGAAATGGAGCACCTACCTGGTGCCATTCGTGCTGCTTTGTGAATGGCGGCTGCATCTGCAGCCGCCATTCAGTTCTTCATGATTGCCGTGATAGGCTACATAAATACTATCAAGGCTAACGCAGGGACGCCATTTACATCCCCGCAAAGGCCATGATAGGCTACGTAAATATTTACATAGCCTATCACAGCAAAAAAGGGAACGCAAATGGTGGCCGCTGTAGCTGCCACCATTTGCGTTCCTGGTTTTTTTGCCATGATAGGCTACATAAATATTTACGTAGCCTATCACAGCAAAAGACAGGGGCACAAATGGCGGCCGCTACACCATTCGCACCCCTATCTTTCGTCGTGATAGGCTACGTAAATATTTACGTAGCCTATCATGGCAAAAAAACAGGAACGCAAATGGCGGCCGCTGTAGCCGCCGCCATTTGCGTTCCCTTTTTTTTGCCGTGATAGGCTACGTAAATATATATGCAGCCTATCACGGCAAAAGACAGGGACGCAAATGGTGGCGGCTACGGCGGCCACCATTTGCGTCCCTGCACAGCCCAGTGGCCGGATGCCTGGGTGGAGGCAGCCCCAGCCGGCAGCTCCACGGAGTCGCCGCAGAGCGGAGCCAGCTGGGGAGAATTTCAGGAGGAGGGACAGAGCGCATCCCCCCCACTGCGGATGTCCCCGGATGAAACCAGGTAAGTGTTTCGTACATCCCTAAAAAAAACTTACTAATGTAGCGGTTGGCCCCAACTACATGACATTTCCATGCTGCTTCATACCATATAAGAATGTTACAACTGATTAACAATTAGTGCCAGTCAGAGGAAGCTGCCCGATAAGGCAATATATGCCTTCCAAACCCACACAGTATGACAGAAAATTCTGCCTGTGAGGCAATTCCAACGCATCATGTCTCAATAAAGGCATGATTTTTTTGTTACTTGCAGATGGTGTTGTATGTGATAACTTCCACCAAATATTTTATTTTTATGACTGTCTTGGGGGTATATTTCACCCCAATGCTAAACTGATGTAGTAAATGTTTCTGTTGATGGAGGGTTAAATTGCCTCTAAGATTTCCCTCCAATGGAGGTGTTAACAAATAAACGTTCTTAAAGCGCACTTGTTACCTCTTAGATTCATAGGAAGAGCATGTGGGTCCTTCTTCTTACCCTTCAAACAGGGTTAAGGTGCCTGGCTCATCACAGGGATTCCCCTGCTGCAGCTTGAGGTTCTGGAGGGTTTTTACTGCCTTGTCTGACACTCCCCTCCCCCAACCTATCACCTTCTCCTTAGCTCAGCTCAAGTCCTTTCTTACTCTCTCATTATTATTATGACCTTGTCTCAGTTATCCATGCACTTGTGACATCCAGGCTGGACTACTCTAATGCACTGTACATGCCGCCACCTTTGAAGACGGTTCAGAAAGTCCAGCTGGTGCAGAATGTGGCCACCCGAGTGTTGGTGGGGACAAAGCCATTCAGTCATATAATGCCTATACTGCGCCAGCTGCATATGCACTGGTTACCAGTGTGTTTCCAAGCCCAATTTAAAGTGCTGGTTTTTATCTTTAAAGCCTTAAATGGTTTGGGTCCAAATACTTGAAGGACTACCTTTCCCTATATAAGCCTGCCTGCACTTTAAGATCAGTGAGAGAGACTCTTCTCACTTGCCCACCTGTGAGGGCAGTTAGGTGGGCAACCACACGAGAGAGGGCCTTTCTGCAGTGGCCCCACACCTCTGGAATAAGTTGCCAATTGCCAGGCCCCATCATTGCAGACTTTTAGGAGGGCCTTGAAAATGTACTACTTTACTCTGTCCTTCCCCTGATAATGGCTAGATTTACGCTACTGCTTTATAGCAGTATTGAAGTGCACTGATAACTGTTGGGGGACATTACACATTTGATATACCACTATCATAGTGTTATTTCCTGCTGTTTCTTCCATATTATCTAATATACTGCAACAAATGTCATTGTGCGTCCGAGGTATAAATGCGCAAGCGGGATATAGTATTACCATGATGGGATCGTAATGATATGACACAAGGCATAGATCTGGCCCATGTGTTTTCGCACTAGGTAGTAACTGCTGTTGTCTGTTGTAAGTTTTATTTTGTGCTGGTTTGGGGTTTTTAGAATGTTTGCTGCTGTTGCTGTTTTTATTGTGTTTTTACTGTTTTTATTGTGTTTTTACCATTTTTAATATCACATCAGTTTTTCTTATGTGTTTACTGCTGTATGCCGCCTTGGGAGGGCTCCTGCTCTGAAAAGTGGCTAATAAATAAATTCATAAATAAAGTATTTTAATGCTCTTCTTTCTGGCCATCCTGTTTCCCCATCCTCAGCCTCTTCCTTTGTCCTTTACTCCACAGCTTGGACAGTTTGTTCTGCTTCTTCCTTCAGTTGTATCACCCCTCTTTTTCTTTTTCCACTCCTCTGCACTTCCTTTTCCTCAGTGTGTTCATTTTAAGCTCCCTCTTTTAGTCTACATATGTTTTGCACTCTATTGCTCCTCTTCATCTCTTCTTTTCTTTACAGAAGTAGAGGCCACTGTGTAAACAAAGAAGGAGCTTAGATAAACAAGAGCAAGTATTTGCCCATTTTTTCCTCTTTCAGTTTATTTTTGGGGGAATTCTCTCCCTTGTGGTATTCCAACAGCCCATTGCTTAAAGTGCTTTAAAATGCACCTTTTCCTCATAGGCCCTCCCCATCGTAGCCAGAATCATATCCAGTCCTTCGTCTCTTGTGTCTTCTTCCCATTCTTCATTTACCTACCTTATAGTTAGATAGGACTTGTGGGCAGGACTTGTGTCCTATTAAAACATTTTTGTACAGCACTTTGTTGTAGGCACTATATCATTACTAAATATATTACTGAATATTATAGTAATTGTTAATCAGGACTGGAAAGTGAAACCAGTTAATGCTTTTGTGTTGATTCTGGGAAAACTGAATTCTTCCACACCCCTCAGACAAATTATACATGTGACTGGAAGCAATTACGGTGGCTATTTAGGCATTGCCAAAAAAAATGAATCTCCAAAAAAGGGGAATAGAAGATGCAGCTTTGCATAAAATTTACATATGCTAATATATACACATAGATGCAAATTTAGAATGAATATCTCTCGTTTAAAGAGTAGTACAATACATGTCACCATAGTATAGAAGACTGTGGCCGGGTTTAGATCTACACTGGTACTGATAACTGTTGGGGCACATTCAACATTCCATATACTGCTTTTCTAGCATTCTTTCTGGCTTTTTATTCCGTATCCAAAGTATTGCAACAGATGTCACTGTCTGTGCTACAAGGTATAAATGCGCAATAGGGATATAGCGTCACCGTGATGGGATTGCATTGATATGACATGAGGCGTAGGTCTGGCCCAGGTGACCTGTGTGGCTTCTCACAACTGTGGATGGGCAACTTGGAGGCCCCTGCATGTTCCTCCTTCCTCTGGTTATCTTTAAACCGGACTTGGACTGGCCAGCCCTCCACATAGAGGACACCTTGAAACACAGGGCTGTCCCCTGACAGCCCTTCAAACAGAGGACTACCCTCTGTAAAGAAGGACATATAGTCACCCCACAGTAACAGCTGGCCTGTTGCTGAAGGACTAGACGCCACTCTGCACCAGTGGAAGCGGTGGAGCTGTGGAACCGATTCCAGGTACTTGCAGATGAGACTGGAGGACAGCCTGCAGAGGAAGAATCACAGGGGAACCTGCATGAGAGTGAGCAAGAGGCTAAAGGTCAGTCAAACAGAGGCGATGAAACCCAGGCCTACAAGAAGAAGAAGAGAAGAGTGGTAGTAGTGGGAGACTCCTTGCTGCGTGGGATCGAGACCCAAGTATGTCGCGAAGACCCGTGGACTCGCCAGGTATGTTGTCTCCCGGGAGGACAGATTAGAGACGTGACTGAAAGGTTGCCTGCACTCATAAAGCCCACTGACAGGTATCCCTTTCTTCTCATCCATGTGGGAACAAATGATACCGCCAAGCGGAGCTACGAAGAGATCACGTCAGACTTTGAAGCTTTGGGAAGGAAACTCAAGAACTTTGGGGCCCAGATAGTTTTCTCATCCATCCTTCCAGTAGTTAGAAGAGGGATAGAAAGGGAACGAAAAATACTCCGGGTGAATGACTGGCTACGAAGGTGGTGCCGACGAGAGAGATTTGGATTCTGGGACCACGGGCTATACTTCCTGGAAGATGGGCTGTTGGCTAGGGATGGGTTGCACCTCACAAAGGCTGGGAAGAATGTGTTTGGCCACAGCATGAAGAACTTCATCAGGAGGGCTTTAAACTGAATCCTACGGGGAAGGGAGATGTAATGTTGGGGGTAACAATGGACGTAGGCGCATGCACTGCAATGGAGAGAACAGCGCTGATAGCGCCCAATAATAGTCTTCAGACACATGTAGGAAGAAAGCCAGACTATGAAGCACATGGTCTTCGATGTCTATATACTAATGCCCAGAGTATGGGAAACAAACAGAATGAACTTGAACTCTTAATACAGGAGGGAAATTATGACTTGATAGGTATAACTGAGACTTGGTGGGATGACTCTCATGACTGGAATACAGCAGTTGAAGGATATAACTTGTTCAAAAAGAACAGGAGGAACAGAAAGGGAGGCGGGGTTGCACTGTATGTGAAAAATACATATCTCTGCACAGAAATACAGGAGGAGGAGCTTGGTAGCCCCATCGAGAGCATCTGGGTTGAAATAAATGGAGCAAAGAATAAAAGGAACCTGGTGGTCGGAGTCTACTACCGGCCACCCAATCAAGGAGAAGCCAAGGATGAAACTTTTGAAAAGCAAATAGCCAATGTTTTAAGGAAGCATGATGTAGTAGTAATGGGGGACTTCAATTTCCCCGATATTTGTTGGGAGACAAATTCTGCAAAACATGGCCCCTCCAGGAAATTCCTGACTTGTGTGGCGGATAACTTCCTCCTACAGAAAGTAGAGGAAGGAACTAGAGGATCGGCTATCCTTGACTTGATCCTAACCAACAGAGATGACTTAGTGGATAAAGTAGCAGTTACAGGAACTCTGGGGGAAAGCGACCATGTTGTACTTGAGTTCTTGGTTCTAAGGGAAGCAAAAGCCGAGTGTACTCAAACGCGTACCCTGGATTTTAGGAAAGCTGATTTTAATAAACTCAGAACAATGATCAGTAAGGTCCCATGGCAAACAATGCTAGCGAGAAAAGGAGTCCAAGATGGGTGGGAACTTTTAAAAAAGGAAATTCTCAAGGCACAATCACAAACAATTCCAACAAGAAGAAAAGGTGGAAGACAACAGAAGAAGCCAATGTGGCTTCACAAAAAGCTTAGGGATGACCTGAAAACAAAAAAGGACACATATAAGAAGTGGAAAGAAGGCCAAGTAACAAAGGAAGAGTACAGGCAGGTAGCACAGAATTGCAGGGATGGCGTCAGGAAGGCTAAAGCAGAGAACGAGGTGAGGTTAGCGAGGGATGCTAAAAACAACAAAAAGGCTTTCTTCAGCTACGTGCATAGTAAAAGGCAGAGGAAAGAAATGGTTGTTCAGCTATTAAATAAGGATGGCAAAATGATAACAGATGACAAAGAAAAGGCAGAGGTGCTCAATTCCTACTTTGGCTCAGTCTTCTCCCAAAAGAGGGTCTATGACCCCCCTGGCAAAGGCGAAGTACAGGCTGAAGGGGCAGGATTGCAGCTTGAGATCGACAGGCATATGGTCAAGGAACACCTCATTACTTTGAATGAGTTCAAATCTCCAGGGCCAGATGAACTGCATCCTAGAGTAATAAAGGAACTGGCAGAAGAACTCTCAGAACCGCTGTCTATTCTCTTTGAGAAATCATGGAGGACCGGGGAAGTGCCAGATGACTGGAGGAGGGCTAACGTTGTCCCTATCTTCAAAAAGGGTAAAAAGGAGGAACCTGGGAACTACAGACCAGTCAGTCTGACATCAATCCCTGGGAAAATTCTGGAGCAGATCATAAAGCAATCCATCTGGAAGCACCTTGACAACAATGCCGTGATTACTCGAAGCCAACATGGATTTGTCAAAAACAAGTCCTGCCAGACAAATCTGATCTCATTTTTTGATCAAGTCACCTCCCTTGTAGACCGTGGGAATGCTGTAGACATCATATACCTCGACTTCAGCAAAGCTTTCGACAAAGTGCCCCATGATATCCTGATGAGCAAACTTGCTCGAAGTGGGCTAGATGAAACAACGATCATGTGGATCCACAGTTGGCTACAGAATCGGACTCAAAGAGTGCTTATCAATGGGACCTTCTCAAGCTGGGGAGAGGTAACGAGCGGGGTACCGCAGGGCTCAGTCCTGGGCCCAGTGCTCTTCAACATTTTTATTAATGACTTGGAGGAGGAGGTGCAGGGAATGCTGATCAAATTTGCAGATGACACAAAATTGGGAGGGATAGCTAATACTTTGGAAGACAGAAACAAAATTCAAAGAGATCTTGATAGACTGGAGTGCTGGGCAGAAAACAACAGAATGGCATTTAATAGGGACAAATGCCAAGTTCTGCACCTAGGAAAAAGAAACCAAATGCACAGTTACAAGATGGGGGATACGTGGCTCAACCACACTACGAGCGAGAAGGATCTTGGAATTGTCGTCGATCACAAGCTGAATATGAGCCAACAATGTGATGTGGCTGCAAAAAAGGCAAATGCTATTTTGGGCTGCATTAATAGAAGCATCGCTTCCAAATCCCGGGAAGTACTAGTTCCCCTCTACTCAGCACTGGTTAGGCCTCATCTGGAGTACTGTGTCCAGTTCTGGGCACCACACTTTAAGAAGGATGCAGACAAGCTGGAGAGGGTTCAAAGGAGGGCAACAAAGATGATCAGGGGACTGGAAACAAAGCCCTATGAAGAGAGACTGAAAGAACTGGGCATGTTTAGCCTTGAGAAGAGAAGACTGAGGGGAGATATGATAGCACTCTTCAAGTACTTGAAAGGTTGTCACAGAGAAGAAGGCCAGGATCTCTTCTTGATCATCCCAGAGTGCAGGACACGGAATAATGGGCTCAAGTTACAGGAAGCCAGATTCCGGCTGAACATCAGGAAAAACTTCCTGAGTGTCAGAGCAATACGGCAATGGAACCAATTACCTGGGGAGGTGGTGGGCTCTCCCACACTGGAGGCCTTTAAGACGAGGCTGGACAGCCATTTGTCAGGGATGCTCTGACTTGGATTCCTGCATTGAGCAGGGGGTTGGACTCGATGGCCTTGTAGGCCCCTTCCAACCCTACTATTCTATGATTCTATGATTCTATGACCTTAGATTCACATAGCCTGCATTTGATTTCAGGCCCGTGAAAACCAGCTGGATGTTTTATTGTTGTTTAAATATTGTTTATTATGTAAATTATTTATATTCTCCTCCTCTGTATGAATACACACAAAGTGGGTTATAAAGTCAAATCATAAACTATTGTAGCAAGTTACAAAAATAAAAATATATTAAAAAAATCGGCCACCCTAGGAGCAACTGAAGCCCTTTTGAGATATTTTAGGAATTCTATGAACATACAGAGAAGGGAGCAGCAAGCTCTTCTCCCAACTGACACACATTCAGAATGTGTGATAAGACCCCAGGGGCTCTCTAATGAATGTGTGCCTGCCTGCTTCCAAAACACTACTCCCTGCACCCCAAGCATGTTCACCAAGGCCTCATAACACCGAAAAAGGGCTTCAGTTAGGCATGATTCACATGTCACTTTGGATGTAGTAATGGTTGGGAGGGGCCATAACTCAGTGGTGGAGCACCTGCTTTGCATGCAGGAGGTCCCAGGTTTGATCTCTGGCATCTCCAGGTAGGACTAGGAAAGGCACCTGCCTAAAAACCCAGAGAGCCACTGCCAGTCAGTGTCAGCAATACTGGGCTAGATGGACCACTGGTCTGACCCAGTATAAGGAGCTTCCTGTGTTACATGGTTTCACCACAGCCATTTTATGCTCTGAATATTAAGATTTTTAGGGTGCAACCCTATGCATGTTTAGGGGAATGCTGGCAGTTGTGGAACTTCTTTCTGTTTAAACATGCATGGGAATGCACCCTTACTTTTAGAGCACACTCCACCCTGAAGGATCAGGGAAAGTAGCAAAGAGATAAAATCCCAGCAAAACAGAATAAAATTGCATCCCATTAAGATATCACTAAATGTTCCCACACCTCTGCTGACTTAACCATGGGTTCCAAAGGCCAACCCTAACGAACAGGTTTTACAGTGCTTCCAAAATGTGCTTGGACTCTGACTTAAGCAGGGGAGGGAGCCCCATACTTGGAGGTAGGCAGCAGGAATCCCCCTCTTTGTGTCCTTACTGTGTAGGCCTAGTGCACAGGTGACACCATAGAAAGAGGTTCTTGTGACTGATGCTGGTGGAGACACAAAATGGAACACATGGGGGACTATGTTGTTTGACTGCACCCTCATGTGGTAAGAACTGGTACTCTCCACTCCAGAGGCAAACCTAATTAAGAAGAAAAATTGAATTGGGTGTCACCAGCATATTGATGACACTGCACCCCAAAGTGTCAGACATTCTCACCCACTAATGGTCATAAATATTGTCAGTTGTCTTTTCTTGTGTTATTTTTCTCCCCCTCTTTGGGGTTCATTGTAAAGGCTGGAAGGACTGTGACTCTGGCAATATCTTGATATGATAAGAAAAGATGGAACAACTCATTACTGTCATTACTTGTTTAAAACTTGCTCTTCCTGTTTATCCTTTCCTGTTTACCCAATTAATCTCCCTGTTATTTCGTATTACACACTCTTACACGATCCATCACGTTGGGCTAAACAATATACATCTTTTCATGACAAGCTAAACCTATCTGTCATTCTCCCCGTTATTTCCCTGAAGTGTTCACACACTTAATACTTTGCCACACTGCAGGTTATAAATAGGCAGTATCCTTAGGTCACAAAGCATGACTGTATATTTGTTTAACTGATAACAGCAATTGAAACAGCACCTATGATTTAGCACAAAGGAGGATGGCGATTCAAGCAGCAGTTTTTTAAAATTAACCTCTGCTCTGGATTCCACTTGCTTCACATCAAGCTATAGACTAGTTTAATGGAATCAAACATCAAATGTTCTCAGACTCCTTTTATTCTTCTGTGAAAAAGACACCTGCCCTCCCCACTCAATACTAAAACAATTACCTGGAATAGCTGAACAAGGGCTGTAACAAACATAAAGTTCAAACTAAGGATGGGTGAGAATTTCATTTAAATTTGGTTTTGATAAGAATTTATCAAAATTTCCAAAGTTCTCCATATTTAGGGCAAAAAGAACTTGAGATTTAAAAACAAACAAACGTGACAGAAACCAAAACTGAGAGGTTCACCCATCCAGGCTCAGGGCTTTGAGTGCTCTTAACGTCTGGGTTTGAATCCCTGCGAATTCAACCATGTTAGTGCTTAATTAGAATTGCCACCCCTTTTTTTCCTGACAGGCTCCACATCTTTAACAACTATATGGCAGGCAGGTACATCACGGTCCTCTCCATGCTAGGAATAGCAGTATCTATTTATTTGGCTGGTGCAGATGGGTGAGAATTTCTTTTTTCAATTCATTTTTTGGTAAGAATTTACCAAAATCCGGAAAGTTCTTCATATTTGGGAGAAAAAGAACTTGAGATTTTTTAGAAATTGAATGGGTGAAAAAGCAAACCTGACAGATTTCAACCAGCCCTAGTTTAACCTAGTTTATACCTAGTTGTATATCCACCTTGGATATACAATGAGTTCCTTGTTATAATCTCTTACTTCCAATAGCTGGAGTCAACATTCAGACATCAACACTGGAAAATCATCATTTTAATTTCAAAATTCAGGTCTTGTGTTTCACTTCAGAATAGGCATTATAGTAGTAAAGGCCTAAAGCTGCTATTGCAGATCATCTGGGGACTATAACCCAAAGAAAGGAAGCAAGGAGGCCTGTGTTACCCGAGATGTCTCTTTGTCTCAAACACCTGTTATACATTCCAAGAAGCGGTGCTACTGTTGCCATGGAGTCATGAAAGCCAGTGTAGTGTAGTGGTGAGAGTGACGGACTGGGAGCCGGGAGATCCGGGTTCTAGTCCCCACTTGGCCATGGAAGCTCACTGGGTGACTTTGGGCCAGTCACAGACTCTCAGCCCAACCTACCTCACAGGGTTGTTGTTGTGAGGATACAACGGTGAGGAGGAGGATAATGTAAGCCGCCTTGAGTTCCTTGCGAGAGGGAGAAAGGCGGGGTATAAATGCAATAAATAAATAAAAAAGCAAAATGCCTCCTCTGCTGCCCACTATGTCAGGCCTTCACATTCTTTTGAGTCACCTTTGGCCCTCCATGGTTCATTTGGTTGCTTAGCTCATGACCTTGCAAAATTCAGAACCCTAATCCCCCTCCATTTACTCCATTTAGACTACTCCTTGCTACTCCTAAGCAGTCTAGATAGAGGAATCTCAACAGGTGTGGCTTTCCCCACCATAGCGAGGGAATGCTGGGAGAAGTTGCACCTGACAGAATCTTCTTTTCCATGTTGTTTTTGAACACCAAAAATGTAGATGGAGAAGCATTCTTGGATTACTGAGCTAATATGATACAGATCTTTGACGTAGATTCCTGCACTGAGCAGGGGGTTGGACTCAATGGTCTTATAGGCCCCTTCCAACCCTACTATTCTATGATTCTATGAGATAGTTTAGTTTTAACGCAGCAAGCCTCTCTTAAGTCCCTCTGTTATCATTCCCTTCCCATAGTCTAATAAAAGTGTTTGGCTTGATATTGTCATTCAGTTCTTCATGTAGGGCAGCTTTTGGTCTCTCGGACACACTGTCATAGAGATGTGTGCCCCAGGTTCTCTGGGTGGGGTTTGTCATGTGTGGCTCTGCGTTTAAAATCAGTTTTACATATTTTATTTGAAACAATACGATCAGGTGGAAAAAGAGGACAGGAGAGGGAACAGATTTGCATTAAAACTTGTACGTACAGGTGCCAATTTGGAAATAATTATTATAACTAAATAGAAATATAGTCTTTGTATAATTATAATCTTCCTATAATTCCCCACTCCCTCCCATAGTGGAGAAAACTATGAGCAGATGATCTGTGTGCCTGCTCTATGTCTTATCCAGTTACTAACTGTTGGCAGGCAAATTCAAAGCCCTTGCTCTCGTTCCTTATGGTTCTTTATCTTTAAACAGAACTTGGACTGGACAGCCCTTCAAATAATAGATGCCTTTAAACAAGTCAGTTTCCAAAGCAGCAGACCATCAAATGCTGGATTAAAAATGCTTCAAAAACATAGCTGTAAACAGAAAGAGAGAGCGCATTGGATCTCTCCTGAGTGGGCATCCCAGAGTTTCCAGGGAATTTAGAAATGTAAGAATCCCTGATTGTGCAAGTAATTTTGTATGTTTTTCTCATCCTGAAGATTCAGGGCAGGTAACAAAACCAAAGAATTTGCAAAGCATAGTAAGATTGCGTCTAATTCAATTACATTTTCTACTGTTTCTTGAATTAACCCTACACTCCAAAGACTAACCCAAACAGTTAGGCCTTACAAAGCCTCCTGGGGCCCCTGTCTGGCCCTCCAGGGTTCCACAGAGGGCCACGCCCCCTTCCTCTGGCCCCACCTCCTTTCCCCCAACCAGCAATGCTTTGGTGCCTTCCCAGCTTTTGTGCAGCTTTTTCCCCCTTCAAAAAGGTTGAGACGCCTCTCCAAAGGCTTCATTACTGGCAGTAAGAGCTTCAAGCTACAATATGGTGGTATGTTTTGTATGTTTGGCCCCACCCCTATGCTTTGGCCCTTCTCCCTTTGCCTTTTGCCCTGCCTTCCGCTGGAATGCAGCCCCTGAGAGTTTCCTTGAAATTCAGTCCTCAGGCTGAAAGAAGTTTCCCACCCTGGCTTTGACTAACACATGTCAGGTGGAGCTTGGATGACCTCCTGGCCCAGATCCCACCCCCCAGCTTTGTGTTCCATGCCAGTTGTGTTGAGTTTGGACATCTGTAAAGGGGCACCTACATGTGCGCTATGCATGGGAGGAAGGCATGAATAGGGCTTTGGACTTTGACAGGTCTTCAGTAGGAGGGAGTTCCATAATTGGAGGGCAGCCACATTGAGCAGTCTCTTCCTGCCCTCGCTGCCTGAGTGTAATTCACAGATGGTATCCAGTGACATCCTGAAATCATAATTGTACACAAGGGAGGAGACAGTCTCTGAGATGTTGTGCCGAAGCAGTTTATAAGTTAGAACAAGCTCCTTGCATAGTTTTCAGAAGGCAACCAGGACCTCATGCAGATGCCAGGTCGCCTGGTGGCCCGTCCCCACAGCAGACCAGCCAAGGGAAGCTGCACATAGACTATGTTGTGATCATGTTGAGGTGACAGAGACACAAATGGCTGGCAAATCTCTCTCTCTCGTTCTACAAAGATAGGTCCTCCAATTTAAAAATGCAGTAAATTTCACCTTATGACCTGAAGTCTCTCTGCCTTGTGTGTCTGCAGATCCTTTCACAGCAGAGAAACTTTGGAAGGCTCTTATGTCAATAGCCTGAGAGTCAAACCATGACACTGTGTTTGAAGGAGAGGCAACACCCCCTGGATTAAAAATCCAGCTTTTGTTGGTATCCATGGTCTGGCAGGAGGGCTACGTAACTAATGGACCGCTTCACAGTCTCTTGTGTATCTGGCAAAGATACGTCAATAATCCCAGAAGTAGCGTGACATATCTGTGACAGCAGACATGGTTATAACTCCTTCTGACATTAGGAAGCAGCCTTAAAAAAAAACCTACAGCAATAAATCCATTACTGGGCATGCGTTTTCCCCTTCCTCATTATTATCAGGTTATGGAACCTGGATGTTTAGCAATTTAAGAGAAGTTTAAAAGAAAACAGGAAGCTGGGAATGGGCGGTGAATGCCCCTCTCTTTCAACTAACTGTACAATCATGAAGAGATATGACATTCCATCATCCCCTAGAAAGTTAGCACTTTCCTTTTTAGCACTAGCTCTGAAGGATATTTAATGAGAAAGAGCTCTAAATAAGATTTATTGAACCAACAACTTGCCTTCATTGTAAAGTCAGGTCATCTTTTGATAGATTGGCTGATTAATAGGCACTGGTTCCTTTCAGAATGAATACTCTGAGTACTTATGTCAAGACTTTACCTTGTATAAATATTTTTAATTAATAAGTGCCTTCATCAAACAGAAGACAAATTAAGCATTAATACTCACCAGAGAGCTTTACAATTAGATTGATTATCTATGATTTAATTTGATTTTCAGTCACCACTAATTCATTTTTAATAGATATCTAATTTAGTTTTATCTTCATTCTTTTCTCCTAGGTTTTTTCCCTTTCCCTCCCCTCCCCCTTTCTCTCTTTGGCCAAAACATTGACAATCTGGAATCCCCCCAAAGCAAACCAAGTTCTTTCCACAACCTTCAGACTTTTCATGCTATATATTCACATTTAATTTAGTCAACCAAGGTCAAGCAAGGAAACAGATTAATCCTCAGAAGTGCCTCTTGTAAGATTTAAGCTAAAATTGCAAGTTGAAAATCAGAAAGGACTGCATGGGTCATTCACACCAGCCTCTACCCTGGCAGGATTCTGTACATCAAAACTATTCCTGGATACTGCCCTTTCCCAAGGAGAACATTGCACAACCTCCTTAAATAAATAATTCCATTGCCTCATTGTTCTAAAAACCAAGCCCTTTTTGTGCCATCCAGGTTAATTTCTGCAATTTGATCTCACTCAGTTTTCTTTTCCTGAGTAGCCCTTAAAACCAGTTCTACCTCTATTCTATGACAGTGTTTCACATAACTCTTTACTTCTACAAGGCCCCTTTGTAACCTTCTTTACATTGAAACTGAACAGACCTCCATTCCCTGATGGAATGACAGTTTGTGAGTGGGCATTTCAAACTCCTTCAGAATTAGAAAAGACTGAATAGATAACTTCAAGCCAACGCCACTCACTGATTCCCCAAACTGCTTCTGCTTTGACTAGTAGTAGGACCACTAGCTAAGCTCTTGTTCATACAACTTTTGCCCGATCAGATCAATGCTGCAATTCTTTATTAAGGCCTAAAGTTGGCTGGAAGGACTTGAAGAACAGTGAGTATAGCACAAAGAAACCCTCTTCATTCTATATCCATTCCCCTTCCTCTGGATCAAAGGAGAGACAGGATGAACTAGTAAAAAGATGTCAGGACTTCCAAAAGAAAAGAAAAGAAAAAAGATGCAAATGGGAAACAAGACAAAGGCTTACTCCACTCATTTATCATTTTTGGGATGGTCCAAGAACCTGTCTCCCTGATCCAGGTCTGATGAACATCACCTAGACAAGGCCTTGCCTTGAATGACTTTTGATCACCATATCCAGCACCAACATACATTCTTCTCAGATAAAACATTTAAAATATAGCAATGCTTCATTCATTCATTCATTTATGTCATTTTTAACCTGTCCTTCATCCTGCGATACCAGGGCAGCAAACAAAAAACTTAAGAACCAAAATATGCTATGAATATAATAGCATAAAAACATTAAAAATTACAATAAAAATCAGTTTTAGAGCAGACTAAGCCCAAACCAACATCACATTTTAAAATGCCTAGACAAATAAGCAACTTTTAACCTGGCACCAAAATGAGACCAGCATCAGTGCCAGTCGCCCTTTGATGGGGAAGGCATTGCAGAGACAGAGTGCCACCACAGAAAAGGCCTTCCGCCTACTTCCTGCACAATGAGCTTCCCCTGACAAAAGGAACCTGGAGAGTAGGGCTGTGCACAGACCCCCTACTTCACTTCAGATGCCAATTCAGACCTTTCAAAGTAGCTTCGCTGGGACTGATTTGAACCCAATCCACTTCACTTCAGATTCAGATCCAAAACAAGATTCGGATATCCAAATTATTTGGATTTGGCATTTACCCATTGACTTGCATTGGAAAAGAGAAATGGCCATAACGTTTTCGGTTTTCATGATAAATACATGAAATTTGGGTACCTGTCAGCCCCCATGGAGTTGATTCCACCTGCCAAAGTTCAGACAGTTTGTCCCAGTAGTTTTTGTGCTCAGCACAGGTAACATGAGCTGTTCTCAGCAACTCAAACCAAGGGTCACAAAGGGATAATCAGAGAGGTCAGGTGTTTAAGCAGTGAATAGGAGGAGGTCATTATCCCTAATCTCTGCTGTAGGTTTCTTTGAAGTGCAAATAAACCCTCTGCCCTAGTTGTTCAGTCGTTAAGTCGTGTCCGGCTCTTCGTGACCCCATGGACCATAGCACGCTAGTCCTTCCTGTCCTTCGCTCTCTCCCGGAGCATGCTCAAGTTCATATTCATTGCATCGGTGATGCTATCTAGCCATCTCATCCTCTGCCGTCCCCTTCTCCTTTTGCCTTCAATCTTTTCCAGCATCAGGGTCTTTTCCAGTGACTTTTCTCTTCGCATTAGGTGGCCAAAATATTTGAGCTTCAGCTTCAGTATCTGTCTTTCCAGTGAGCAGTCAGGGTTGATTTCCTTTAGGATTGACTGATTTGACCTCCTTGCAGTCCAGGGGACTCGTAAGAGTCTTCTCCAGCACCACAGTTCAAAAGCATCAATTCTTCGGCGCTCAGCCTTCCTTATAGTCCAGCTCTCACAGCCATACATTACTACTGGGAAAGCCAAAGCTTTGATTATATAAACCTTTGTCAGCAAAGTGATGTCTCTGCTTCTTACTATGCTGTCTAGGTGTGCCATAGCTTTCCTCCCAAGGAGCAAGCGTCTTTTAATTTCATGGCTACAGTCACCGTCTGCGGTGATCTTGGAGCCCAAGAAAATAAAATCTGTCACAGCTTCCATTTCTTCCCCTTCTATATGCCAGGAAGTGATGGGGCCAGATGCCATTATCTTAGTTTTTTTAATGTTGAGTTTCAAACCAGCTTTTGCACTCTCCTCTTTCACCCTCAACAAGAGGCTCTTTAGATCCTCTTCGCTTTCTGCCATTAGGGTGGTATCGTCTGCGTATCTGAGGTTGTTGATAATTCTCCCGCCAAACTTAATTCTGACCTGTGATTCATCCAACCCGGCGTTTCTCATGATGTACTCTGCATATAAATTAAATAAGCAGGGCGACAATATACAGCCTTGTCATACTCCTTTCCCAATTTTGAACCAATCGGTTGTTCCATGTCCGGTTCTTACTGTTGCTTCTTGACCCTCATACAGGTTTCTCAGGAGACAGGTAAGGTGGTCTGGTACTCCCATCTCTTTAAGAATTTGCCACAGTTTGTTGTGATCCACACAATCAAAGGCTTTAGCGTAGTCAATGAAGCAGAAATAGACGTTTTTCTGGAATTCTCTTGCTTTCTCCATGATCCAGCGAATGTTGGCGATTTGATCTCTAGTTCCTCTGCCTCTTCGAAACCCTGCTTGTACTTCTGGTAGTTCTCGGTTCACATGCTGCTGAAGCCTAGCTTGTAGGAATTTCAGCATCACCTTGCTGGCATGTGAAATGAGTGCAATTGTGCGGTAGTTTGAACACTCTTTGGCGTTGCCCTTCTTTGGAATTGCAATGTAAACTGACCTTTTCCAGTCTTGTGGCCACTGTTGAGTGTTCCAAATTTGTTGGCATATTGAAAGCAGCACTTTAACAGCATCATCCTGTAGGATTTTAAATAGTTCAGCTGGAATACTGTCATTTCCACTAGCTTTGTTGTTACTAATGCTTCCTAAGGCCCACTTGACTTCACTCTCTAGGATGTCCGGCTCATGTTCAGTGACCACACTATCATGGCTATCAGGGACATTAAGATCTTTCCTGTATAGTTCTTCTGTGTGTTCTTTCTGCCCTAGTACTACTTTCCTATTCAGCCTCACAGTGGATAACCTCAGGCTCTCTTTGGCTGAATGGAATACACATTACCTGGGAAAACAGGCTTGCAGAGTAGTTTTTGTGCTATGTGCTTTCTTCAACAAAAACTCTCAAAGCAAAAAGCTATAACTTCTCACTGGTTGCACAGAAGTGCATGATATCTGGACAACTAGCAGCCACAATGCAGGTCATTCAAGCTGCTAAACCTCAGTCAGTTTGGCCCTGTAGTTTTTGTGCTAGGCACAGCTAAAATGTGCTGTTCCCAGAAATTGAAACCAAAGATCATAAAGGGACAATCAGAGAAGTTAGGTGTGGTGATTAGGAGGAGGTGTCACTTCTATCCCTAATCTCTGGTGTAGTATTAAATTTAAATAATATATGTTAATATGTGAAGTGCTTTGCCAAGCAAAAGAAAACCTACAAGCAAAGAAAAGCATTTTAATATTTGTGGGGAGGGCGGGGATATAGATTTCAAAAATGGGAAGGGAAGGAATACAGGAACTGAGAAAGGGGGGAAGAACAAAGAACAAGGAAAGTGTGTGTGTGTGTGTGTAGTTTCTTTTAAAGGATCAAGAAAGAGAGAGAGAGAGAGGGAGAGAGAGAGAACGAAAGAAAGAAAGAAAGAAAGAAAGAAAGAAAGAAAGAAAGAAAGAAACTACAAAGAAACAGTTGAATTAAGACGAGGGGCAAAGAACAAAGCAAGGCAGGAAACTAAAGTACTTTTTAATTTATTTATTGAGGGGGTAATAAAGAAGAAAGAAAGCACTAATAAGAATGGTTGAATTGAGAAGGGGGGAGCCAAAGAGCAAGGAAAGGCAAGGAGGAAGCTAACGTACTTTTTAAATGTTTTTGTTTTTTTTTAATAAAGAATCTAGAAAAGAAAGAAAGGGAATAGTTGAATTGAGAAGGGCTGGGTGGGAATGTAGAAGAACGACAAAGCTGCAGTACAACACACACACACACACACACCACAGATCTAGCCAACTAACCAACTCTAACCAGCTCTCTCATACACAGTGGACCAAACACAGACTGATCTCCAGTATATACAGAATTTCCTCCACCACCCCACCACTGTCACTGGTTGGAGATTGCTGGGTTAAGTTCAGCCCTAATTTGGCAACTAGAGTTGCCATTCGCCAAGCTCACCATTTCCCCCCTCCCTCCTCCTCCTCGCCCCCCCCCCCATCTTTCACAAGTTGATACATTTAGAGACAGGCTGTCTGGACTTCAGAAGGCTTCACAATAGCTCCAAATCTCCAAGGTGGACCAAGGTGCTTCAGTGGTTACCCACTTCGCTTCAGACCACCCCAGTGCTGTTCTAATCCACTTCAGATCTCAACAAGGCACCCCCAAAGCAGCCCAATTCACTTCAGTATTCATATTCAGCACTGAAGCAATGCACAGCCCTACTGGAGAGGAGCCTTGTCTGAAAGTCTTAAGACACAACCAGATTGGTATAGGGAGAGATGCTCCTTCAGGTATTTGGGCCCCATGCCATTTAGGGTATGAATATGGGAAAAATTATTTGAATTATATGTGTAGTAATGTGATCCACCACAAAACCAGGACATGCCAGCAAAGAGACATGCTTGACACAGCCATTTATTTATTTTATATTTATTTATTTATTTATTTTTCTGTGTAACTATCAATTCATCCAAATTTTGATTAATGGCTTTACATATAGATGTGAAACCTCTACTCTTTCAATTCAGGGTGAGATATGAAGAAGGGAGTAGAAAACCTAAAGGAGTGGGCATGGGGGCAGTGAGACAGGGTTTACCATTCATATTGTATTTTTCATTGAAATGAAAAAAAATCTAATAAACTGATAATAACAACAACATCAGAAGGTAAACACCAACATCTCGAATTGGGCTTGGAAGTGAACAGGCAGTCAATGTACTCCTCAAAGTCATTGTAGTACGATCCCATCTGGCTGTACTAGCTCTGTTCAGGTTTTAAGCCTGAACTGGGTACATAAACACAGTTCCTAAAGAGGAAAAATGGCGGGATATAAATATAATTAATAAATAATAATAATAATAATAAACCCATGACAGGGCCACAAACACCGGCCTTGCCCCCTCAGTCTAACAGGACTGGAAAGGGGTTCTTCTCGTGTTCAGTGTTGATCCAAATTACAAACAAACCTTGGAAGACAAAGGAAGGGAGACAAATGCTACTCCTCCCTCCTTTCCACCCTGCCGGCTCAAGGATCTCCCAACTGTGGCTGGTGGAATTTCCCTGCCTGAGTGTAGTCATCTACTTGACTGTCATCCTGAGGAGAGAGATCCTCCCACTTGGAGACTGTCCATAAGCAGAACTGAGGTAAGAGGCAGATTTTCAAGGACAAGGCAAAGGAGAGCCTGAAGCTGAAAGCAACGTTAGCTGCTCTAAGCTCTCCTCTCAGATTTGACAAGGCAGCATCTTTGTGCCATGTGTGGAATAAAGCTGCCCTTTGTCTATCATCTCATTGAATCCATGGCAATGGATAGTATTGTTGTCCAGCGAATAAACTTCTTTTGTCAGCATGTCTAACGTGCCAGCAAAATTGGCACTTACATAAAGAGAGAGGCAGGAATAAGCAGTAACCTCTTTCCAGAGGTGACTTCTAGCACAACAAATCTTTTATATATGCCTCTTGCTACTACAGAGTATTACATTTAATTATTGATTGTGTTACTATTATCTGGGCTTGTGTAGGACCGAAAGAAATGTTTAAGGCATACTTCAAATTCAGTGCATTTTATTCCTGGATTTGGGTTGGTTATATTCGCTTTTAGCATGTATTCAGGTGCTCTCAAACTCCTTAAATATGTGTTGCTTTGATTTTATTTATTTTTTTAAATAGGCATTCAGTGGATAGGAATGACTATGAAGCCATTTTAGCTTTTTTTGGTAACTGTATGAGGGCTGGCTTATGTGGTACATCTGCACTCCGTAACTGGTTCTCATTTACACGTATAAAGGTTCATTTATGAAGGGCACAGAGGTATAGAAATTGCGTTGTTTTTTTTCATTCAAAAAATGTGAGTATTTAGGCCGATTCATCTCACATTCATTTTTCATGGGGAAGCTGTGATTCATACATGAATGAGCCCTTCATAACTGATCCTATTTCCATATATTTTATGCTTGAGAATATCTTAAAGGGCTCCTTCACATACGTAGAGTTCCATCTCCAAAAACCACCACAGCACTGCTATATTCTCCTCTCCCCTCATTCATGACAGATGGAAAACACAGAAATCACAAAAGCAACTAATGTAGGGAACTGGTATAACACCGTGGACTGAGGCTGCAATCATATACCAGCCTTCCCCAACCCAGTGCTCTTCAGATGTGTGGGGCTAAAATTCCCATCACCCTAGCCAACATGGGCTGGGGATAGTGGGAGTTATAGTCCAACACATCTGGAGTGCACTAGGCAGAAGAGACTGCTATACACACTTCCCTGGGGTAAGTCCCATTGAACTCAGTTAGACTTATGTATGTATTTATTTATTTGATTTCTACTCTGCCTTTCTACCAAAAATGGCACTCAAGGCAGCTAAGTAGACATGCATGCAATTGCACTGTAAGCTATGAATCAGGAAACCTCCATGTATAATCTCATCTTAGCCATGAACTCTGTAAACAGCCTTGGTCAGGACACATCCTCTCAGCCTCAACTCTCATCTGCAGTATGGTGAAATTAAAACTGATCTACCTTATGGTGTTGTTGTAAGGATGACAACAAGACAATGTATGTGAACACTATTGCACTCTATAAATGCTAAGTATTACTATTATATATGCTACATCAGATTCACATGAGTGTGACCAATACATGCAACCAATCAGCGTTATCGTTAGCCAAAGGTGACTAAATTCCTAGACCTGTGGGACATTCATGGAGAGCTTGTGTGTTTGAGGCTGGGGGGAGAATAATATTTATTTTTCCTTAATTAAATCAGTGAGAATTAGGGATGTATGGATTTTGTTAAATCCATTCCATCCCAGTTGCGTGGATTGTCAGGCGTCTTTCGTTCCATCATCACTCACTGATGGAATCAGATTTTTTGTAGGAGAATTTTGTTAGTTTGCAGGTGTGTTTGCATTACTTAATGTGCACTTGCGCAAATGTGCATTTGCAAATGAATAAAATTGTGCAAATTCCCCCAAAAGAGAACAACTGGTCCACAAATCCATGGAATCAGTGGGACTCGGAAAAAGGCAGTCTGCTGAAGAATCCACAGGTTGAATACATAGAAATCCAAATTCATTTGAATCCATTGTGGATTTCTCTGACAGCCCTAGTGAGAATAGTGGCCAAATAGTTATAATGTCTATGGTCCCTAGAGTATGGCCATAATTCTTGTTCACGTCAGTTCTAGGCAGCAAAATCTTGTAATGTAGAACTAGTTGTGAGTGAGTTTTTGATCTTCAATGTTGGAATGTTAGAAGTGACAGAAAGTAACATTAGGAACATTAGACTTTTATTTTTTTTATTTAAGAAAATGTCTATACCTGTCATACCCTACCTGGAGGAGGATTCATCCGAGGAAGAAGAGGACAGGGAGAGCCAGCACAATGGGCCTCAGCTAGGGATGGCAGAGAATTCCACCACGGATTTCAGTGAGGCCGGATGCACTGGCATTCGGCCCCCCAAAATCCGTGGTGAAATGGCCTGTCACCCCCCCGCCCCCCTGCGGATCCCCCCCAGGATGAGACTTACCTGGGGTGGATGTTCCAGACGGCGGCGGCTGGTCTTCCGACCGGCTGCCACCGCCGCTGCCATTTACAGTCTGGTCTTTTGGTGTGTGTGGGTTTTTTTTACATAGACATGATAGGCTACGTAAAGACTTACGTAGCCTGTCATGTCTGGGTTAAAAAAACACACACATACACAAATGGCGGCAGCTACAGCAGCCGCCATTTGCGTCCCTTATTTTTTGCCGTCTTTATCTACGTAAATATTTATGTAGACTAAGACGGCGAAAAATAAGGAACGCAAATGGAGGCCGCTGCAGCCTCTGCCATTTGCGTACGCTTTTTGTTGTTGCTTTTTTTAACCCAGACGTGATAGGCTACGTAAATATTTACGTAGGCTATCACGGTTGAATACAGGGACGCAAACGGCGGCAGCTACGGCAGCCGCCATTTGCGTCCCTGTTACCCAGCGGCTGGATGTCCAGCTGCTGGCAGAGCCAGCTGGCGGCTCCGCGGAATCCCCGTGGAGCGGAGCCGTCCGGGCAGGACTCCGGGGGGAGGGACGGAGCGCCTCCCCCCCGTCAAGGATTCTGGGGGGATGGACAGAGCGCCTTCCCCGCCCACCGCAAAGCAGATCTGCGAAACGGTAAGTAACTTTCGTACATCCCTAGTCTCAGCCAGAGCTAAGCATGGAACAGGAGGCCTTGGCTGACAGTCCTCCCCTGAAAACATTGCAGGAGCAACCTGGACCCTCTCGAGCAGTTCCTGAATTTCCCCAAATGCTGGAAGCAGAACCTGAGTTCATCCATCCCTCTGAATGGTGTAGAATCAGAAGTGAACAGCAAAAGAACAAAAGGAAGTCACAGCATGGGGCCTCCCTTAAAAGCAACACACTGATCTAATTAGCCAGCTGTGCTGATTAATGACCAGCTATAAATTCAGTCCAACATATGCCAACTCTCTGCAGCAAACAACAGCACCTTAACCTCGGCTTTGGCATTCCAGGATATCAGATCTGACAGGCTCCTCGACCTTCGGCTATTCATCTGGACAACACTTTCGGACACCTCCCCGACTGGCCTTGACGCTTGAGTAAACAGACGCTGGTGAACCGATCTTTGCTCTGACTTTGCATCTGCCTGTGTTGAAACAGGACAATACCGCTTTTAATTTTTAAAAGAAAAATTCCAGAGTGCTTCACAAGAAAAACAATCATGATAAAAAACCATAAAAACCAATCAGTAAAACAATAAATTGTTGTATTAAAATAACCAAGGGTAGCTGCAAACAGATATGTTTTTTGTTGTTGGTGGAAGCATTCCATACTAGACACCTGCCTGATCTCGATGGGAAGATCATTCTACATGGTGGGTGCCACAATGGAGAAGGTCTCCTCCACATCCTGACCAAGTGAGCATCACTAGGCTGTGGTACAGTAAGCAAGGCCTCCCTCTCAGAATACAGAGACCAGGGCAGCCTATATGGTACAAGGTGGTATTTCAGACAGCATGGTCCTGAGCTCTTTAGGGCCTTATAAGCCAAAAATAACACCTTCAACGTTTCTTGGTAGCTAACTGGCAACTAGTGCAGAGCTTTCAGGAGTCATGTGCACAGTAGGAAGCTTCATTGACCAATCTATCTACCACATTCTTCACTAGCTGCAGCTTCTTAACCAATCTCAAGAGCAGCCCCACATAAAGCACATTACAATAGTCCAATCTTGAAGTCACCAGTGCATGGATCACTGGGGCCAGTCTACCCCTGTCCAAGAATAGGCATAGCTCCCAGCCAAAGCTCATAATAGGCTGGTGCTCTTTGCCACCAAGGCCACTTGGGCCTCAAGTGACAGAGATGAATCTAAGAGTGCCCCAGGCTATGTCCCTGTCCATGTAAAGGGAGTGCAAAACCACCCAGGACAGAGAGCTTTCCCAGTGCCCAGACTTGGGAACTGCCCACACACAGAGCTTCCATCTTAACAAGATTCAGTTTCAGTTGGTTGGCTCTCATCAAGCCCAGCACTGCACCCATGCACCAGTTCAGGTCATGCACAGCCACACCTCACTCAGATGTAATAACGAAATAGCACTGGGTGTCATCTGCATACTAATGACAACTCACCCTAGATCTGCTAATGACCACACCCAACAGCTTCATATAGATGTTAAAAAGCATTGGTGACAGGATCATGCCCTGTCACACCCCACAGCACAATTATCATGGGGCTGAGACACAGTCCCCCAATGCCACTCTCTGGAACTGACTCTGCAGGTAGGAATGAAACTGCTGCAATAGGGTGAGCCCTACTCATACAACCGGTCCAGGAGGATACCATGGCTGATGGTATCAAAAGCCACTGAGAAATCAAGGAAAAGAAATAGAGTCATACTCCCTCTCCCAATAAAGGTCATCCCTAATGACAACCAAGGCTGATTCCATCCCAATCTCAGGCCTGAACCTAGACTGGCCTTGGTCTAGATCAGGGGTGTGCAACACACAGCCTGTGGGCCACATGCAGTCCCCCCCCAAGGGAGTTTTGCAGCCCCCACTGAGTCCCCTCCCTATGAGGCACAACCCCCACTGCAGCCATGTAACAGAATATTTCCTGAATGGGTAATGCACCTTCAGGGTGGGATCTCGGTCCAGTGCTCTGCAGGAAAGGGGGCAGGAGAGCAATCATTGCCATTCTGAATGGAAAGAAACAACGGGAGAGCAAGATGAAAATTTTTAGCTAGAGTTAACTGGAACTAGAATGCAGCTTTAGGAGAACCCCTTTAGGAGAGCCACAGAAGTTGCTCTTTGGGAATGTGCTACCTGCTACAGGAATTCCTGTTTTTTCCAGTGTGGTCTGCTTGTATATCCATAATAATAAAAGGGGATGTGTGTCTGTCCATCCATCACCACCATAGCTCCAAGACCATGAGACCTAGACAACTGAAACTTTGCATGCATACTAGGGGGACCCAAGGGGTATGCAACTCTGGGTTATTTTTTGAAAATGTGTTAATTTTCATTAATTTAAATGTGTGCAATGTGTCTATCTGGTTGAAGCATGCAGTACATCTTCAGCCACTGGGGGCAGACTTCTCTAACCAGCAGATAGCTTTGCAGCAGTCCACACAGTTTGATACCAGGGGAGATGAGTAGGCTGAGGGACAGAGTCATAGGCCTGCCCCGTCCTCCCTGAGCCCTCCCCCTTAGAAGAATGGAGTGGTCAGACCCTCCTTTAAGGAGCTACAGGAGTCCACCAGACAGGGGCTGTGCCTTGGGTGCCAGTGGATATGGCTTCACTTAGATGGGGAAGACGCAATGTGTCCAGCTCTGTCACAGCTGCATAGGTTTACTTGAAGACTTCACTGTATCGAACAAAAGGCCATTTAATAGGCTGAGGGGCAGAGTTATATGCCTGTTCCCACCCCCATCATGAGGAGCAGAATTCCCCTCAGGGAAAGGGAGTGGATAACCCTCTCAGGTGGCTATAGGGATGCACCATGGCAAGGGCCATGCCTAGGGGGGCCAACAGGAATGACTTCACTCAGTCGAGGTGGGCATAATGTGTCCAACTCTGACAACTCTGTATGTTTGCTTGCAGCCTTCACTGTATCAATGTAAGAGCAATTCCCACCCGTGCAAAGCCGGGGCCTCTCACTAGTTTGTAAATAAAGCAAATACTGCAAATATACTAGAAGCTGCTCTTGCACAAAAGAAACTAAATCCAATAGCATTGCCACTGGAATGTCTCATCCCTCTGAGACCTAGGGAGCATGTAACAATGGGGCTGTTCACACAACACACTCAGTGGTTGAGTGTGGGTTGTTTTGAACTGTGGGTTGCTTGGTGAACCATGTGTTAGTGTGTTGTCTGAACATCCACAGGGTGGCTTGTTAACCATGCAGTGTGGCTTGTTAACCACACTGAACAACCCAGCAACAAACCATGGGTTCTCAAGGTGGCATGAGTGTGGGTTAGCGTGTTGTGTGAACAGCCAAAATATTTTTCTGTGCCAAAGAAATGGATCTGACTTAGTTTTGCCAACCCAATAGGTGGTGTGTATATACACACACACACACACACACACACACCTGCATATCCAGCTTTTGTACCTACAAGTTCCTCAAAGAAGATCCAATACCACAGTATGAAACTTCATATCCTTAAACACAGCCCAGCTCCTGACATCAACAGTCTTCTTTCCTCCCTCATGAACCATCAGCCATTGGCAAGATGCCCTTGAAGATAATGGACAGGGCAGCTAAGAGGGCATTCTGGATGTGTTGTTATCGCTACATGTGTCATAACAGCCAATTTCATGGGAGAATGTCATGTACTCCTATACAACAAATGAGTCCTTGAAAAGAGTTAAGACATTCCCACATTACCTGAAGATCTAGAGCCATTGCCAGTATATCAGCTGATGAGCAGAAAAAGCCTCAGACATAAATCTATGGAAGCACTTCGGCCAGTGAGAGGAAAAGAAAGAGGGGAGATATCAGTATTCAAGACCCCGATTCAGAGAATTTCAAGTGTAAGTAAAAGATGGAGGCAGGATGGGGGTGGAATAGGCTTGCTTCAGCTACTTCTTAGCTGCTAAAGGTATACTGGCACTTCATTTCTGAATCACATTATTCTGGAATTCATACTTCACACATAAATATCATTCACCCCAGGCTACAGAATGGAATACCAAGTCTGGGCCCATTAGCAGTTCCCTTAAACAGTTTCCTATACCTTCTTCAACTGAATAAATATAAGAAAAATCTGTTTCAGTATAAGTGTATTTTATATTCACTCATTTCCTATGAAAATCTGCATGTCGATGGTTTGCAGTATTTCAAATGAATCAGAGAAAATGGCCTATAGTCTAAGTATAATTTTGGAGCTACTTATTGTGGTGGTGAATATGTTCTTCTATAATGTATCCATTTGGGCTGGAGCCATTCAGTACTGTGCTTGCGCCCATCATAACAATGCCATTTTCAGACTTCCTCTGCAAAAAAAATTATTCAGATTTGTTTAAAATTGTTGCATGTGACTAACATAATCTCACAACATTGCCAGCATCATGGAAGTGTACTGGTGGCATAATATCCCATGACATAATTTATAAAATTCAACCTTGGTGGGGCCAAGAACAGCATCCACTCTTAGCAATGAGTGGTAGCTACAGCTCCTCAATTTTTCATGTTGTATGTGAAGATCTAACCATGTTGTGCAAAAAAGGAGAAAAGACAACCCCTTTGCACACCTTTAAATAAGGTGTGCGTGCACCCCTCAGAAAGCATTCTTGCAGTAATATGGAATCCTGATTAAGAACTTGGAGCATTGAGGGAACTGTAGTGCAAAAAGGAGCACCAACCATTTAAACCATCACCCCTAGCCAGCACAGCCAATGGTGAGGGACTACAGGAGTTGTAGGCCAAAACATCTGGAGGGCCACAAGTTGCCCACCCCTGATTTAAACTCTGAGCTACCATTTTTGAGGAACAGGGGAATGGCCAAAAAAATTGGGCCTCTCCAATTGAGGGATTTTTATACAAAAAGTAAACAGCACAAAAATTCACCACAGCCAGTTATATAACTGTTATATGAACTGTTATATGAACTGTCAACAGTGTTGGTAATGTACAGGAAACAAAAGTATCACCAGCAAAACAGATTTATTGGATCTTTATTCTGGGGCCAGTGAATGAGACCCAGACCAAATTAGTTACTATGGACAGAGAATGACAATTGGATCAATCTGATTCACCAGTTGCCAGTTCCACTGGCAATGATCAGGAGTAAAGTAGCAGCTTTGGCAAGAATGAATAGATCCGTGTTGTTCCATGATTATTTTTTTTGAAGTGCCAGCTTAAGACCAGAGTTAAGGCTATTTCATGACAGTGCAAGCTCCACAAAGTCAGAAAATTGGAAGCTAAGTCTGATGCCTTAACAGACATGCCCCCTGATCAGTAATGATGCTGTGCAACATCACAACTTGTGCTTGCTTAAAACTTACCCTTCATGCACCCACATCTTTCCTTGGTCTCTCTTTGAGTCCCACTTTCACATGGAGAGGATGACGTGCCTGGGACCAGCAAAGGTGCCTAGTCTTCTATTCCCTGAAGAAGCGTCTGACCTTACTGTATTGCTAGAGGAATTCTCCACTGAGTTGACCCATGCCTGTTAGTTGCCAACATCAGTAAAAGTAGTTTGAACTTTTCTTTTCTGTGTAGCTTAACTCTACACAGTTTAGATCTCCAGGATCTCTCTGCACTTAAGAATTTTGAAGGTCTGAATAGGGCTAGGTTCTCACAACCATCTGAATGAGTATACGTAGTGTGAATGCACATTCAGTGTAATGAATGGACACCCCCAGTGTAAGGCCACACAGAAAGGAACAGTAGGGATTAGAGCCCTTGTGCCGCATTTCTGCTTTCAGAAAGGCCCTGATCCTTTCCCTTCTCCCATCTGTGCCTTCCATCTCCCTCCACCCCCACCCCACTTTAATTCTCTGAGGGTCAAATTACGGACTGTTTTAAAGATGTACCTTTAAAGGTTGGTTGGGGTTTTAATCTCTTAATTAATTGTGGATGATTAAAGTTCTCCAGTTCTATACATCCCACCCCATCAGTTGATTATGGGTCATCACTGATTATACCACCAGTGCTCAGAAAATGTAGCACCCAAAGCAGGGACAGGCAACCAGGAGTCTGGGGTCAACTGGCTCATGTGGGCTTCGTAGCTGGCCCCCTTTGAAGAACACTTGCAGTAACTGCTTCTTTGGAATACTTCTTATCTAGCACCAGTATTTGAGTTCTCTATGTCAGGAACCTTTCCTGGGCACATTCTAAGCATCCTCTCAAACCCACAAGGTTGTCTGACGGTAAAAGATTAGCCACATCTTTGCCAATTCTCACCTTCTTCTAGGTGCAACTTGAATTCACCTCTAGCAACCCACCCCAACCAGAGCCAGACACAAAGGCCTGGTTTGCATGTAACAATAACCCAGAGTATGAGTTGAGTGTGGGTTGTCACTGAATCATGGGTTGTTTTTGTGACCCTCACACTACAGTTTAACTATGGGTTGTTAACAATGAACAACCCAGGAAGAGAACCCATGATTTGCTCTTGAGTTGTGAACTCTGAGTTGCTCGTTATTAACAATGCATAGTTAAATCATAATGCAGGGTTTGCACATAACAACAACCCATGATTAACAACCCATACTCAACCATACCCAACCCATATTCTGGGCTGTCGTACATGAACCAGGTCAAAATGGTGTCTTAGAGGGAGGAATCAATTATCTACTACATCCTATGTGTCAGGGTGGACACTGAGCCCATAGAATCCCAGAGTAGTTCTGATTCTGAGGAAGAGAAGTCGCTCCTGGGAGAGGAGCGCGCTCCTCTTTCCCAGGGCCAACAGCTGACGGAGATTCCTCCCACCAGCATTCCTAGCTTAGATAGCAGTCTTGGGAGTGACAGAGCGCGGGAAGCAGACTTGATGGATACGTGACACCGACGCAGAGAGTGGCGCCAAATGGAGGGCGCAGAAAGGAGGCGTAGTGCCCGGTTGGCGCGCAAACAACAGCTGCACCCAGAGGATCCAAGGGAAAAGGGGAGGGACTCTCCCTAGTCCTTAAGTTCAGGGTCTGCCAGTGATTCCCTTTCAAACGGGGACCAACTGTTCCAACTTAGGGCATAGGTACTCTGCTGCTCATATCTAGTTGCTAACAGTAGAGTTGTTAAGTTGTAAAAGAGGAATAAAGCTTTGAAAAGAATCCCTTTGTCTGTGTCTGGATTTGGCTACTGGATTAGACTGAGAGAGGCCTCCAAGGAGCCCTTGACACTATGAACCATACACTGGGATATATACAAATCACATGTGAATTACCAGAGAACACTAAAATAGCCAGCAGAGCTGAAGAAAGACCTGGTTAAAAGCAACCAATCACTACTCCTAATTTACAGATGAGGAACACTGAGGCCAAGAGAAAAACAATTAGCACAAGGCCAACCATGGCAGAAATATTTTTTTTCCCCCTTGCAGTTTTACTTTCTCTTGTTAAGGTGCTGGGAGTCAGAAATCCCCACAAATTTACTGCAGATCACCCAGAGATCTACAGGTGATCCTGATCTACCTTTTGCCTACCCCTGTTCTAAAGAATAAGCAAGAAAGAGTCACAAGATTTTTTGTTTGCCATCTTAGAGCTAGCTGTATCTGTGCCCTGACACCTAATTTTTGGCGGTAGTTGTGCAACATCCTTGCCTAGCAGGACGGTGAATTCACCCAAGTTGCTGTCTGCTCAGGATGCCCCTGCAGATTTGCCAGTACATTACGCCATTTCCATTACTCAAGTTATGCACACTAGGATCAATGTGATAGTTCTTCAGAATTAGTGATGGTATACTTGGAAGTTCTACCATTCTAATTTCAATACCACAGTAAAACTCCACATCTCAATAAAATGCCATCAGAAATGTGAGAATATTGGAGGGTGGGAGTGAGAACATAGAGGTTTCTTATTTGGGCCATAATCCAGCCAAAGTGATGCACTTTTAAATCCCACTGTTATGTGAGACTCAACTACGTATTCAGCTATCTTCCATTTGATATCAATAGGCCATACAAGTGTTTCAGTCTGGCCAGATTTTGTCTTTTATGAACAATCCTGAGCCACCTTTAATTACAATTAAGTAAAGCAAAATAACAACACGCAAGGAATCTGACCTACAAAATGAGCTGTAGCCAAGCACCGTACCCAATTATATAGTCACAGCACGGTTAGTAATGAAATGAAAAATGTCCTAATTCAACAAATGACATTCTGCCTGTAACGGCTGTTATGAAAACTCTGTGCTTGCTTTTGGGACTATATTTAGAAATGGATTGCAGATCAAAGTAACAGCTGTATTTCCATTAATGTGGCAAACATGATGACAGCTCCTAGAAAGAAATGCAACAGAGCCATCTAATGGATTAGGCAGCAATCAGCTGCCTTTCTGAGTCACTACAAAAAGTTGCCTTTGGTCTTGCTTCGGAAACTTTATTTACAGCTAATATATTGGTCTGTCCTCATTCTGTACCTCCTGGTATAAAGCTTGCATTGCATGCCTGGTGTCTTTTCTACATGTATTTGGCAAGCTGCCATTAGAAAAAGATAGGGGACCAGGATTCAAAGTTGCTATGCAAAATGGGTGTGGAACCTCAAGCCCAGGAGCCAAATCTGCCCTTCCGGGGATCCCCAGGAGGCCACTCCCCCTTCCCCCCAACCACCAATCATTTGGTGGTTTCCTGGCTTTTATTCACTTTTCCCCTCATTCCAAAAGGTTGAAATGCTTCTCCTAAGGTTTCATTACTAACAATACTAGCTTGAAGTGAAAATATGCTGGCATTTTGGTGCCATCCCTTTTTGTGTTTAGCCCTGTCCACCATTGGAATGGGACTCCTCAAATCTGCTCAGAAACTGAGTTTAGCGCTTGGACTGAAAGAGGTTCCACACCTCTGATATAAAAGACACTCAGGGCCGGGGGGGGGGGGGACCTTCCCATTCTGACCCACCTACAGTCCAGCCTCTGAACCATTGAGTTCTTTGTACCCTTTGTTTTGAGCCCTACAACTGCATTGGAGTTCAGGCAGCAGCCGTCCTTTCTTTCTGCTTGGGCATCCCTCACACTGGTGTGTGTCAGCTCTGAGAATAACACTTTAATACAGGACAAAAACTCCATGTGAAGAAGCCCTCTTTCACAGCATGACTCTCCACTCCATTCTGGCACCTATCTCACATTTCCAGGTCCAGAGTTCCCCTGCCTTCCTACTGAACCACCTTGTTGCCATGTTTGCCTAGGGAGAGGGTTTGCTTTGCATACCCAGAAAGAAAGTTTTACCCCCTGGTAAAGTGCCCCATTGATTCTAGAGCCAGGTTCCAAACATAATGCAGCACAACCTACCAGCTCCATCCAGCTGCAGGTTGGGCCAGCGTTACTTTCAGCGAAGCTCAGAGAGGTTTCCTTGCCTCTTGATTAATTTCCCTCTGGTGGCTATCCAGGGCCACAGTAGTACAGTGTCACAGCCACAAGTATCATCAAGGGTGCTCAGGTAGTGCTTGAGCTTGCTGACCTGCCTGGGAGGTGGGGACAGTTCAGGATTGGGCCATTTTTCCCCTACCAAGGCTCTGGATTCGCCTATTCAAAGGTTCTCTCATGGGTTAGTTCTCTGTGTGCCAGGCATGGCTCTCAGGCAAGCATTTGCATATTTCCCTAGTTACAGAGAACAACTCCCCTTCATCTAATCGAGGAGGAAGCATATACACACTGTGCCTCCTGTGGCCATTCAGAGTCTTCTTACTGATGACGTTCCCACCAGGTTCCCATGCTGCTCCTTCCAGAAACAAAATGGATTCTTGAGCAGGGGTGTCAGGGTAAAGCCAATTAAATACATCGCACACAACACATGAGTCAGAGGGCCAGCACATCTGAAGCTCCTCTGTAACAAATGACCTTCTGGGCTGTAACTGTTGTATGGAGGATATGAGCCACTAGATGGTGGTGAGCAGAAAGGTGCTCTGCTGAAGAGAGACAAAAGACCTCACTGTTTTCCCCTATATTCATTGTAAGGCACAAAATAAAGGCAGTGTGTCTGGTTGACCAAGATCAGAGCTGTGGCAGCAGCACTGCAAAGGTGAGCCAATATATGTGACATGGGAATTGTCCTTGAGCCATGAAGCAGTCTCTTTGATCCGCCTTTCTTTCCTCCCCTCTGCCCACACAAGAGTATAGTGGTAGATATGCAATCTAATATCTGGCACACAATTTCACTTGGCTTTTATACACACACACACACACACACTCATTGTTTCTAGTCTAGAGAAAAAACTTGAAACGTATGGGAGCAGAATATCTTATATAATACACGTCTATGCAAAGTGTTTGGGCTTTCTCAGTTAATTCTGATCATAGAATTTGAATTTCCTTGTCATGGAATTTGGAGAGGGGCTTTTTTGTGCAGAACAAAGCACCACAGGCTGCCACTTCTCCAAGAGGCAATCAAAGTCAGTTCTTAGAGTCAAAGAACAGGGTCCAATCTACATGGAAATGGAATGAGAAGCGCTTTCTGGTTTTGTCCAGATTTTCATGAAATCGCCTTTGGTCTGTCAGCAGCACATGACGCAAGAAAAGCTGAGTCTACGCCACCTAAAAACCCGCTTTCACAAGTCACATAAGAACTCTTTAAACCGCCTTACTTTGGGGTTGGGTGGAGTTCTGCCAGTTGAAGTGAACGTCATCAACTGCAGAGATGCCGCTCAGCGAATGAGAGAGGCTTGTTCCCCGCCCTGTCCAGGCTCCCGCTACTGGCCGCCCCTTCTCCTTCCCCCCTGTGAATGAAACTGCTCAGTCAAGTGCAATGGATGCACATGACTTACTTCTGAGTAGGCACGTTTAGCAAACACCTCCCCTCGCATGCTCCCTCTTTCAGGGGAAGTCAGGGTGAATTAAAGTACTTGAATTACATTGCTGTAGATGTGCAGACAGACAGGTTTGTGCCCCCCACCCCCACTCTACACACTCCCATGTTTTGTTAAGTCAGTAGGAGACACCGAGTTACTTCCGCCCGTATTCTCCTTTCTGTGCTCAGTCTAGTGAAATGGATGAGAATGAGGGGGGAGGGGACTATCACTTTTTGAGCTCATATATGCGCACATTCGAACCATCAGCTCTTCAAATCAATAAAGCTCTCAATTTTTTAGCCCTCTGCTCCCCCATCCATGCAGCTTTAAATCAACAAGCCCTCCCCTCACTTGCTTGCAGTGCAGGAGTTACTTCCGAGTAGACATGCAAACATCCTCCTTCCTGCCTCTCTCTCCCTCTGGTGGCAGCAGCACCCCTAAGCCCCGGTGAAGTAATGCAAAGGGCGCTACAGCACTCCTCCAGAAAAGCGATATTGTGAATTACTGAGCAGCAGCAGTGCTGATGTTAATAATAATGGTCCTGGTAGGGTTAGGGGTCATTTGGGGGCCATCAGCTCTTAAAATCAATAAAGCCCTGCATACCTGAGAAAGAGGAAGAGGGGGGAGGGCATTGCAGAAATGTGTGGAAAACTACAATGCTGCGTGGAGTTTCCTTTCGTTTTTACAAAGGGAACCCAAAAGCAAACTGCTGACTTTCTCAGAAGTAAGCCACATTGAAAATAAATGATTTACTTCTGAGTAGACATGGTTATTCATGCCAGCTTGTTGTTCCTTGAGGAAAAGAAATTAAAAGGGAGAAAGGAAAGACCAGGCCCCATTCATATTTGAAGGTGTGCAGATAAGGAGAAATGGAAGGTTAACTCTTTCCAGTCCTTTCCCCTCCTGCTGTTTGAGGCTTGCTCTCTGCCATTCTTCTACCCACCCCCTAGCACCACCTTTGTGGGCAATGAACTGCAAAAGAGGATGAGTTACTTCCAAGTAGGGATGCTTAGTTTTAAAGGGGCAGGCTTGAAGCTTGCTCTCCACCACTCTCCACTCCTGCACTCAATGAATATTTATAACAGACAGAGGAATTCTCCCAACCTTCTGCTCCTGTACTTGGCAAAAGTGCAATTCGAAGTGACTTCCAGGTAGACAGGACTCTGCTCTCCCCGCACCCACCCATCCCCTGCCACTTTCCCTTCTGCCAATCAGTGCTGTTCCAGCAGCCCATGGTGAGGGCAGTTCAGCTTACACAGACCCCAAAAGCACCATGAAAGCGCTGTGATGGGATAATCCATCAGAAAAGCAGTCTCAGAAACAGTCTCAGAGCTAGAAAAAGCATGCTGGAAACAGAAAAGGGCATGCTTCACCTGACACTATCAACTTTGGGGTGCAGTAGAACCCGTATAATGTAGATCCAGCCCTGGTCACCCAGTCCAAACTCTTGCGGTAGAACCATTTAGCTGCCCAGATCTATCTATATTCTGCAGAACAGAGAACTCAAGCAAGACTGCCCAGCAGTGTCCTGCAGGAGAAAACAAAAGGGATACTGCTAAGTCATGCCAAAGGAAAAGGTATTCTGCAAAACTTCACAACACAGCATACTATCTCTAATTATCATTTATGCACATGCCTAATAGTGACCTAACTGCTTTATCTGTTGTAAAGCACCTAGTTGACTGGTGGCAGGTGATTTAATATTATTATTCTTAACATCAGTGAGATGTTAAGAATAATAACCCTAGGAAAAGGCAGCAGTGCCTGTTCTCTTGGAGGAAGAAAAACAAATATCAGACATGTGTGCCCACTTGGGCATATTGAGACATCAGAATAGAAAACCACAAAATAGCCTTCAAAACTTTGTCTAATTCTTGGTGAGGCCCTTCACGTCTAAAACTGGTCCAAGAGGTTAGTCCAGAATTTCTTAAGATAAAACATTCTAATGACACCGATAGTGATATTGCAGCTGTGTTAATGCCCGACTGACATATGCCAGTTTAAGCAGGCAACATTTAAATTGCTCATTCGCTTTGTTGTCAGAACGATTTGAAAGGCCACTGAAGTAATTACATATGCAGTTAGCATTGTTTGTAAGACTCCTTGATATGTAGCATCTGTCTGTAAGGGCAGAGATCTAACAGAAACAGAAAGAGAGAAGAAAATAGGGGGGGCAGCAGTGGAGGGGAAAGAGCAATAGTATCAGCGGCAGTATGTCTATGTACACCAGTTGCCAGAGAACATGGGTAGGAGGGTGCTGTTGCACCAATGTCCCACTCATGTGTTTCCTGTGGGCAGCTGGCTGGCCACTGTGTGAACAGAATGCTGGGCTAGGTGGACCTTTGGTCTGACCAGCAGGGTTCTTCTTATGTGCTTATGTTCTTACTATATATGTGGGGGGGGGGAGTGGAGAGTAGAGGCAAGGAAATTATTGAGGGGGGAATTTAGTGAGGATGGGGTGTCAGGGCACCTATTGCAGGCTACAGTAAAGGTTGGGGGGGGGATGGGTTGTGCACCCCTGCTCTAAAGGTTAACAGATAAAACCAGCATTTTGAATTGACAGCCAGTGCAGCCAATGAACCACTGGCAATTTTAATATGATTAAACTGCCCAGTCCCATTTAACAATCTTGCAGCCCTATTTTGGGCCAGCTGCAGTTTCTGGGACTGTTTTCAAAGACAGACCGGAGTACAACATATTACAGTAAGCTAAACAGGAGGTTAGCTGCCAGCTCACCTCCTAAGATACCTATTTGCGCTCAGGCCTGAGGACCTTATGACTCAGGGCCAAACTAGACCTGGCATTAAGTGCATGACTGGTTTTTGTTTACTATGTAGCAGCAACAGGGAGGGGGACAATCCAGATCAGAACTATGGCATGGGTGGGGGGAAGGTTAACCCTTTGCATCTGCCACAGTCCCATTCCAGATCTCCTACTGCCCCAATGGCTATTTAGACTGCAATCCTATATCCATTTACCTGGGTGTAAGGACCGTTGAATTCAAGTTGACTTATTTCTGAGTAGACATGTATAGGTGGGGTAGGCAACACATAGCCCACAGGCTGCACTGCCCCCCACAGCCAATTTTGCGGCCCCCACAGCCCCACTGAAAGTAGTGCAATGGTGTGGAAAAAACACTGATTTCCCTTTAAAACAAAATGAGTGGGGAGCGTTCACCATGTTTTAAAGCACAATTGTGCTCCTGGAAGCATCCAGTGAGCACAATTTTGCTTTAAAACAAGCCTCTCAGAAAGTCTCTCTGCATTGTCATTTTAATATGAAATGACAATGCTGTTCTTCCATTACAGCAAGGGAGACATTTTTGTATTTCTATATTTTCTTTACATTTTTATTATGCTCTGTTCCTCAGAGTGCAATTAGTTCAGCACCAGGAAATCTATGTTTGAATGTCTCCACTGAATGCTCTAAGAAATTGTGATAGATATGTCCATCTAAGCCTTGTGAGCCTATGGAGCCTTCTGAGATGAATCAATTCGTTCTTTGCTTCTCAATTACGTTTTCAGCAATTTAGCACTGCCTGGTTTTAATTGAGGTGAGCTGTTACTATGAAGGCCTTTACCTGCAGTCATGATGTCTACGGGAGAAAAATGTCCTTATTGCTTCCTGGTTTATGTAGAGAGTAGCATGGAGACAGTGAACAATTTACTTACCCAGTGCTGAGTGTTTACTATGAACTGAAATACTCAGGGTGCAAACTAGATGAGACAGTGAGCAATCCTGTGGGGGGGTTTTAAAGGCTAACGCAGTCATGGAGGGAAATTCAGACTGGAACAATGACACTGCAGGGAGGGAGGGGGGATTTATTTGTTTGTTTGTTTGTTTGTTTATTAATTACATTTCTATACTGCCCAATAGCCAAAGTTCTCTGGGCAGTTTACAACAATTAAATAATATATAAACATAATGGACAAATTATTCTGACTACTTACAAGGAAGGTACTGATCCTTCCATTTGTACCTAAATCAAGAGTTTTCATTAAAGAGAGTCCAGCTTCATTATACACTAGTCAGTTTAAATTCACATATCCACATGTTATATACATGTGCAATTTTGTTTTGACCCACATATTTGCTTGGGTCACCACCTTTTTTCTGACAAGTCTCTTAACTTTTAACAACTTTTAACAACTGCATGCAGGCAGAAATCCAAAGATACAGTTTGGCCAGGTGATGCAAACGTGATGAATGCTTGCAAAGGTGATGACTTGCAAAGGTGATGAATGCTTCAACTCTTGAATTTTGCCCATTATGAACATGTTGCACGCATAGAAGCCCTAGGTGACAACTTTATTATTTTCCCAGGTTTATATCTTGTCCCATGGCAGACAAAAGAGTTGTCTACTTTTTGATGGAAGAATCTCTGCTATCATTGCTGAGTGGAAAAAAGTAATAAGTTGCCTCTCTCATCACGATGCTACCAGGATGGTAGGTCTATGCCTGCAGGACTTCTTTCTGCTGCCTAGTTATTAAAAACTGGAATGGAAGCCTCTCCCCTTTATCTTAGTAGCTGTACCCTCCATCGTGTACACAGCTGATATTTCTGCATGATGTTTCCCACTAGTGCTTTGTTTCTGAAAGTAGGACCATCAGGTTGACACCCAATCCAGGCCCAAAGAAAATAAAAGTTATACATTAAACCACAATAAAATGAAGATGTATAGACTGAACACAGTTATACTGGTTTTACAGTCATTTCATCTCCCCAGGAAATTCCCAGCACCCTCCCAAACTACAGCCCTCGTTATACTTTGGGGAAAACCATGGCAGTAACACCAGTAGAAAAGCAGTATAAATCTGACAAAGATTCTCCATCCAACATCTCAGATGTAGAAAGCCAGCTCTGGTGTTTCACTGAAAGCAATAAAACTTCCAGTATTACATAGCTACACTTTAAAAGTCCCACAGTAATGATGACCATGTTGCAGTCCATAAGGCAGCTTTCCTTCTGTTTAGGGAGACAAATTGCCATCTTTATGGGGGAAGACAGTTCCGCTCTGTTCTTCAGGCAGAAAGTTCCTGTTGCCATTTGAGTGTCCCACTGTCAACGCTAACACAGTTTGTCATCTGTTATGTCAAAAACATTCTGTCACATGAAAGAATCAGGTTTGTTTTGGCAGGTAAGGACACTGAGTGGAAGTCAAAAGACCTCGTACTCATTAAAAGGAAAATGACTCCTCTGGGCTCACTTTCTTGCTTGATTCACTGCTGTCCGGACAGCGCGCTCAAACATATGCTTCGCTCCCCTGTTGGTGAGAGAGCAGCACTCCACATAACCCTTCGCTCAGATGTCCTTGGCCAGTCGCTTGCCACGCACCGAGCTGATACAGGTTGCGCTATGAGATCCCACTTTCCTCTGGTCTGTCTGGGTAGCCACCACTAAAGTGGGGATTTGGGGCAAGTGGGTCCTGATCTCTGTGACCCATTTGCTCCTCAAGCTGAGGAATGAGCTGAGATTGGCCACTGAGAATCACATTAATACCACTTCGGCCTGTTGATAGGAAAGAGGGTAGATGCCTATGAAGGAATTGCACCTAGCTGTGTCCCAAAGGCCTAAACTAATCTGGACATCATCCAGGAAAACATCCTCTGCATTTAATTCTTCAGTGTAATCCTTTCCCCTGCACTTTTTTCCCAATCTGAATCTCCCCTCTTCTCAAATCTGTTGTGTGCCCCACAGGGACACTTAGAGGTACTATACAAGTCCACAAGAAAATCTATATGGGCTTCCTTTTACAACAGACTACTGGCCCTGATCTGCCTTTATGTGCACTCTGCATCTGGGGCTGTAAGTGCAGAATCCAGATGAGATAACCCTTAATCACAGCAATCTGCTGTTGGGAGTGGGGAGATCCAGTGTCCTTTTCCCCTTCCCAAATAGCTTCTTAGCCCTGTTACCAGTTTCTGATCATGGCTATGCAAGTATATCCCTGGTGGCTGGTTTGGGAGGAAAACCCTACATACAAAACCCATTTGCACATGTAGTTCCTCATCCAGCTAGAGAGAAGCAAAGAGAAGCTTGCTTCCACCAACAGCTTGCATCAAACAGGGGGCTGGACTAGATGGCCTACAAAGCTCCCTCCAAGGACAATTCTCGTTGTTTCCCTACAGGTATAACAAAGTGGCATACATTATGTTCACCACAAGAGGTCAGCATAAATCCAGGAACATAGCATACCCGTCCCTTTCCTTTCACTTGTGACTTGCCCACAATTTTGTGCATATGGTTGTCCTAATAAAGGGGTTGCCTGACCACGGATTTTGGGATTTTTCTTATGGATCAGCATGGCTTACTTTGCCTTATTAGCATTCTCTTATTTAAAAACACATGCATCTTTTTCAGCCTTGACAAATTAAGGATGGCCCATTTTCTGTAATTTAGATGGTTGGCTTTGTTATCATTTCAAATCATTGGGTCCTTGTGGTTTGAAGGCTGTGAATAATATTTTAAAACACCGCTAATGGAATACTTTGAGTTCAGCATTGTACGGTAAAATGTGCCACATTTTAGTCACGTGGGCTTCAGGCTGCCCCTGTGATGAACACAAGCTAATTTCTCGTTGAAGACTGTTTAGTCACCCAAAAGCAATACATTTGGGTAACCTTCAAGTGCAGCAGCTGTTGTGCATCAGACATTCATTTCTGCACTAACAGCTGATTACCAAAGGTGTAAGATTGATCATAGGGAACTTCCACTGCAATAAGCATAGGGAGAGGCCAAAGTCAGCCCTCCAGTTAACATTCCTGCTGCAGTGACTGGACATCATCAACAGCCAGTAGCAGCAGAGAGAGGGGCAATTTGCATTTTTCTGCTGAATTGTCATGACACCTGTCATCAGAAGAGCCTTATGTTTCTTATACTCAAAGTGTATGGAAAGATGGCATGATGATAATAATTATTATTTATTTTAACCACCCCAAATTTTTTAGGGTGGTTAAAACAGAAAGGGATTGTGAAGCGCTCCAAAAGGATCTCTCCAGACTGGGAGAATGGGCATCTAAATAGCAAATGCAGCTCAATGTAAGCAAGTGTAAAGTGATGCACGTTTGGGGCAAAAAATCCCAACTTCAAGTATAACTTAATGGGATCTGAGCTAGCGGCGACCAACCAAGAAAGAGATCTCGGGGTTATGGTGGACAGCTCGATGAAAATGTCAGCCCAGTGTGCAGCTGCTGTAAAAAAGGCAAACTCTGTGTTAGGCATAACTGAGAAAGGAATTGAGAATGAAACTGCCAATATCATACTGCCATTATACAAATCTATGGTGTGACCACACTTGGAATACTGTGTCCAGTTCTGGTAACCACACCTAACAAAAGATATTGCATAGCTGGAAAAAGTGCAGAAAAGGGCAACTAAAATGATCAAGGGGCTGGAGCATCTCCCCTATGAGAGAAGGTTACAACAGCTGGAATTGTTTAGCTTGGAAAAAAGGCAAGTAACGGGAGACATGATAGAGCTGAACAAAATTATGCATGGTGTGGGGAATGTGGACAGAGATATCTTTTCTCCCGCTCTCATAATACTAGAACCGAGGGCCATTCCATGAAGCTGATCGGTGGGAGATTTGGGACAGATAAAAGGAAGTTCTTCTTCACACAGCGCATAGTTAAACTGTGGAACTCGCTACCACAAGATGTAGTGATGGCCACCAATTTGGATGGCTTTAAAAGGGGGGTGGACAAGTTCCTGGAGAAGAAGGCTGTCAACAGCTACTAGTCCTGATGGCTATATGCTACTTCCTGTATCAGAGACAGTATGCCTTGTACAGCAGTTGCTGGGGATCATGGGTGGGAGGGTGCTGTTGCACTCATGTCCTGCTTGGGGGTTTCCTGTTGACAACTGTTTGGCCACTGTATGAATAGAATGCTGGACTAGATGGACCCTTGGTCTGATCCAGCAGGCTTCTTCTTATGTTCTATGTTTTCTGTCAAAAGACACTTACAGCGCAATCCTATTCAGATAGGCGGCCGCCTCCGAACTCGGAGGTGACCGCCTATCCAAAGCAGGGCAGGAGAAGCATGGAGGGGATCGTTCCTTCTGCGCTTTTCCTGCCCTGCAGTTTTGGCTAGACAGCTGATTGCAGCTGTCTAGCCGCGGGAGAGCTGAGCAGGGGAGGAGGCTTCTGTACGACACATTGCATTTCTCGTACAGGCACTTCCACCCGCCCCACAATGCCCCTTTTCGGCCGCTCCATGCTCCTTGTGAGCGCGGAGGATGAGGCTGTTCTGCGCTGCCTCGGAGGCAGCACAGAAGTGGATGAAGGTTGGTTCCTGGAAGTCCAGATACCCTATGGCCGTCTAGCTGCTGTCTAGCAGCCATAGGATTGCTCCCTCCAAGATATAAATATGATCTTCTATAGTAATATTCTAAATAACCAGGAGAACAAGTTGGTCCCTTTGTCACGTCTTCTTGAAAGTGCTTCACCAGTTCAGACAGCAAATGTACCATCAGAAAGCAGGAATGGGGAAGCAACAGACAACAGCCCTTTTTATATGTTACATGGAATGCACAGAGTGGGAAGAGCAGGATTGTGTGGGATCCTGCTAACCCTCCATGCATTCAGTGTAAGGAGTAACAAGTACTTTGGCTTAGGGAAATTGTGAAATTTCACATAAGGGTAAGATACACACACACACACACACACCCATGCCATATCCTCTTATGCTGCCTTTATACTAAAGAAAACCCCCACAGTCCTCCCTTTCTGGAGCCTTTCCATATTTATCGCGGGCTCCCAAACAAGGGACCACGTGATTGCTGGGCGGGGAAGCTTTTAATTTTCAGTGTTCCATAGATCTCAATGAAATAGTTCCATCTAGTAGCTGTTTTAATTGCGTTACATTCCGAGTTTAAAAAATGGTTCATTAGTTCCGGATCTATTTGAGACAAAAAAAACACCAGGAAATCCCTCTGGATGTGCCCTGGAGGTTCACAACGTCATGAAAAGGACCCACAAACTTCCATGAGTGAACAAACTCAATAGCAGGATAAAAGCTCTGTGTGGAGGAGCCCTTAGACACAGGAGTAAGAAAAGGCTCTCTCCATACAACATTGAGGGCCGCTGTTGCATCAGCAGCCAGTAGACTAGGGTAGGCAACTTGTGATCCTCCAGATGTTTTGGCTTACAACTCCCATCAGGCCTAGTCAGCATAGCCAATGGTGAGGGCTGATGGGAGTTGTAGGCCAAAACATCTGGAAGGCCACAAGTTGCCCACCCTGCAGTAGACCAGTTGTTTCTCTGCCCTGCAACAGTTGCAGCTTCACCCAGATTAAAAGGACAGAGATAAGAAAATATTCCATTTTTAAAGGCAACAACCCTAGAGTATGCGGACGTCAAGGGGAAAAAAGGGGCAAAGGAAAGAGAATCTGGGGCAAGTACTCACCCATCTACTCAGCTACAGTCTGTATTCCCACCACTAGGTGGGGACCTCAACTGGAAATATACCTCATATTATTTATTCCACATCCTATGTTGCTTCAAACAGACCTGCCCCAACCTGCAAGTTCTTTATAGCCCCTCCCTAGCTAGTTGAAGGTGAAACAGGCCCAGGAGCCTCACCCCACCTCACGTGGAAGTGAAGGGCTCGGACACCCACATTACACAGCTGGAATCTTCAGTGGCCTTGAGCACCCGGGGTAAGTGTGTTCATTAATTGATTTTTCATCAAGGCATTGGCCATGGCTGATCTCCACTTCAGTGACTATAAAAACAGTCAACAGTCATCAAATCTCAAAAATATAGCACAATACAGAGATTTGGGGTTCCTGTTAACAGTGCGGCAGCATGGCAGCTGCAAGCGTTAATTAGCGTTCAACTGCAGCTTTCCCAGCATAGGCTAACAGCGCTTGTTCAGAAGGAAAACAATCAGAACTTTCCCAGCACAGACACCTGTAGCTCAGCATAACCAGAGCCTCATTTCCCAGGTGCATCCTAGGCCCTGGTAAGATACTAGCCTTCATTAGCATGGAATGTGCTGAGGCCGCGCTATCGACTTGTGACTCATCTCACATGCTCAGAGGCCCACTAGCAAGGAAATTGCACTTATAATGAACCTAAACCAAGCATTATGGATCTCTAGGCCCCTCTAAAACTACAGGTGACTTGGTTACACTCCTGGGGCCATTACAGTTCTTCTGCATTATGTGGCCCTAAAAAGAAGTGGAAGTCTGAGATATGGAACCTCCTTTAACATGTAAGACACCTCACAATAGTTATACCGACTAATACAAATTGCCCCCCAATGGGCTTCCTGCTGAGAGGAATTGTCGGTGCATCATGCTAGTCACTCAGCCTGCAGGCACATTGAAACAGACTCAGTGATGGCATAGCACCGTTTAGGCATAGCTTCCCCAGAGCTGATGCTTCCTTCTGCTCCACTGTAAGCACAGGGAAGGAAGGGGATGTCATTAGCAAGGGTGGAGCTTTGGGCAGCATCAAGGGCTGAGTCAAAAAGCACTGCACTGGAAAACATAACATCTCCCTCCCCATCACTGTGATCGCCTCAAGCAAATGCCTAGGTGACTTCATTGATTACTGAGGTAGTTTGCAGCTTGGGGAAGGGGCAGAATATGATGCCTAAGAGAGCACAGGTCCCCAACATTTTTGGGCCCATGGGCACATTTGGAATTTTGAGGAAGTGTAGGCTCTGACTTTAAGTTTGAGTTTAAGGCCTTCCAATGTTCCACAAAGGCTGCCACAAAATGGCGGCCATGCAGGAGGCATGCTCAGTCACAAAATGGCTACTGTCACAAAACACCCATTTCACAGGAGGCAAACTGCTGAGGCTGAAAGACATGTAACTTGCCAAAGTACCTGAGTACGGGACGGAGGGCGGGGGGGAGTCTGAGCCCCAAAACACAAAACCACTCCTTCGAAAGCTGTTTCCTGCCTCAACACCCATTTCACAGAAAGCAAGCCAATTTATGTGCCAAATCAACTCAAGATAAATTTATCTAAAATTGATTTATTCCCCCAAATTAATAGGAAGATCACACCCAAATCAATTTCCCCCAAGTTCATTATCCGTGCATATTCTGCCCCAAATCAGTTCCTGTTCAATTAACTCTCAATCCATTCATTTCCCCTTGGCTAGCCAACTCATCCCCATCTCTCTGTGTCTTCCAGCTAATCCACCTCCATCTCTTTCTTCTCCCCCCACCCTCCAGTTGTTCCACTCCCCCTGCTATGGCCCTTGGTCACTCTGGTCCCACCAGGCACTAGAGGGAAAGGGTTCCTTTTTTATTTTAATGTTCCTTTTTTTTTTTAACAGGGTGGCTGAGCAAAGTGCAGCACTGCCTGAAGCTCCAGCCACCCATCATCCCAATTTCCTCAGAGTGCATCTGTGCCCACATAGGTTCTCACTAGGGCCCAGAGGTACTCTGAAGAAACCAAGATGGTAGATGACTGGAGCTACAGCCAGTGCTGCTCTTCATGATATGCCCAGCCACCCTGCCCCCCCAAAAAATGCTCTGATAGGTTTAAAAAAAAAACAGGTTGCAAGGTGAAGGGGCAGGAGAGTTTTGTGAGCACCATGGCACCCACAGAAGCCACACTGGGAAAGGCCATCTTAGAGAGCTGTGAACATTTTCAGTGGATAGTACAACTTACATAGACCAAAAGCCGGCTAGCCTACAAGAGCACCTTTCCATTACTATATGCATTGATAGAAATTTCCCTTGTGAGTTGTGATGAAAACAGTAACTTTGGAAGGCCTAAAATTCAATCCTGAATACAAGTAGGGCTGTCAGAGAAATCCACAATGGATTCAGATAAGATCAAATTTCTATGAATCCGACTTTCAGATCTCACGGCGGATGGGCTTCTTCTAAGTCACAAGGATTCTGAGGACTTGCAGACGATTTTTCACTTTTGGTGAGGGATTTGCACTAATTCACATTAGTGCATCAGCGCAAGTGTGCATTAGCGGTAATGTGGTAATTCATGTTAACTAATGTAGATTAGTGTAATGCACACTTGTGAATTAGCGCTAATGCAAATTAATGCAAGAACACAATTCTGGCCAAATAAAATTCCAGTTCTGTCAGTGAGTGGATGACAGAACAAAAGATGCCTGACAATCCATGAAACACAGGGGGAATGGATTTAACAAAATTGGTACATCCGTACTTACAAGTCAGAGTCATGTTACACCAATGGCATACTCAAGAAGTGCATAGGGATGTCAGAGAATTCTGCCACGGACTCCAGTGAGGCCGGATTCTTTAGAATCTGCCCCCCCCCCCAGAATCTGTGGCAGAACAGCCTCCCATCACCGCCACTCCGCAGAATCCCCCCAGGACGGAGCGTACCTGGTGGTGGATGCGGTGGCTCTGGCAGCAGTGGAGGATGCGGCGGATGCAGCAGCAGATGCGGTGGCGGCAGCAGCTCCAGCTGGTCTCCCGGCCGCTGCCGGGCTGCTGCAGCCGCAAATGGCGGCCTTTGCGTGGCTGCCTTGCTTCGTGATAGGCTACGTAACTATTTACGTAGCCTATCACGGCAAAAGAACCTTTGTCGTGATAGGCTACGTAAATACTTACGTACCCTATCACAGCTTGGCAGCCATGCAAATGGTGGCCGGCGTAGCGGATGCCCCAGAATGGAGCCAGGTAAGTGTTTTGTACATCCCTAGAAGTGCAGCCAGTCTGGTGAGTGCTACTTGTATGCTACATGGGTCTGCAAACACATGCTCATCGCATTCACACTTCTAAAAATTTTTAGATGTATATTCACTTAAAAGGTCTACTAAGTCATTTTATAGAAAGACAATGAATATTTTAATGCACACCCTACTCCTGTGAACAGCAAGGAGATTTGGTTCCATATGGAAGCAAGTCACTGGAGATGTATTGTTTTGTAATATTGAGTTTACATACAAATATACTGGTTGAGAATAAGTGAAGGAAGAGCTTAAATGCTCCAACAGATAGCCAAAGTCCACTGCTCCCACATCAAATCTTCAGGGAAGCAACCAGCGCCCAAACTTAGCTCTGTCCCTGTGTCCTTCTTCTGCAAAGAAACTAGCTCCCCTGCTCCCTTTCATCCTTAATTAGAAGTGGTAAATAAGGATAAATTGTCTCCATCCATCATCTATGCCTTCTTCAGATGCCTTAATTCCCATGGCAATATTTCACTAGGGTAGTTACCTAACAAAAAATTAGGCCAGGCTTGGCCAACTGGTTGGACCATCTTAGCAGTTCTTCTGTCACCCAGACCCCAACATTACAATCATAAAATCATTCAGTGGGAAGGAACTTTGGGGGTCATCTTTGTTCACAACAATATTTTTACTATTTATGCTATTCTGACTCTGCAAACTGATATTTTATTTATTTCATTTTTATTTCAATTTTCCACCAAGAAACTCAAGGCCAAGCACATGCTCCTCCCCCCCCCCATAATCTTCACCGAAATCCTTCAGTTAGGTTAGCTGAAGACACAGATGGGGAACATGAGACCCTCTGGATGTTGTTTGACCTCAACTCCCATCACCCCTTACTACTGGCTACGCTGGTTAGGGCAGATGTGAGTTGAGGTCCACCAACATCTGGAGGGCCACAAATTCTTACCCCAGATATAGGAACTGGCCCAAGGTGACCCAGAGAGCTGAGTCAGCTCCTCTTACCCACATACCCCCTTTGTTGTTAAAATCAGATGCCCCATTGTATACATGAACATGGCAGACACATGAATAAATGCATACAACTGCCCCTAATGTCTAGGTTAACCATCATTTGACTCCGAAATGCACCATGCATTATGCCAGGGAAATAAACAATTTAATCACCATGCTACCCGTTACAATGATCTAGCTTGGCCAATATTTTCTCTTCTGCACATCCTTTCAGATGTTGGGGTGTGCTTTGGCACCTTTGGCAGCACCAACCGGCTTTGCAAGCAGACACTAATTCACAGGTTGCTCCCTGAAGCCGTGTTACTCCTTTCATTTGCATGAATATGGCTAACCCATAGGACCTGAGTCATGCATTGGCACAAATTGGCTGACTCCATACAGGTTGAGTCAGAGGGAGAACAATTTGTACTCCATGTAGTACTCTTCTTTGAGATCAGTCCACATTACATCAGTGCTCCTTTTTTATTGTAAATGTCAACAAAACAAAACAAAACAGATCATAAAAAAGGAAAAATAAACAAAAAATGAAATAAACAAAAAAATGGATCGCCACTTTAGCGTGTGTTTCTGAAGTGTCTATGGATGTTTGTTGTTGTTCAGTCGTTAAGTCGTGTCCAACTCTTTGTGACCCCATGGACCATAGCATGCCAGGCCTTCCTGTCCTCCGCTCTCTCCCAGAGTGTGCTCAAGTTCATATTCATTGCATCGGTGATGCTATCTAGCCATCTCATCCTCTGCCGTCCCCTTCTCCTTTTGCCTTCAATCTTTCCCAGCATCAGGGTCTTTTCCAGGGAGTTTTCTCTTCGCATTAGGTGGACAAAATATTTGAGCTTCAGTTTCCATCTTATTCAGCAAAAACTTGTTTCAGGTCTATTGGATGCCACAACTTCTCTTCAATAAAGGTTTGTCTAACTCAGCTAATTGTTGGAGGTGTAATACAGCTAATGCTTCTTTTAACCATATGTTTTGGAAATGCCCAATAGTCGCCTCTTTGGGGGAGGAAGTTATTATATGGATAAAGTTTTAATTCAAACACTCTTTAATATTTACTGATGTACATCTGCTTTTAAATTATTGACCAGCTTCCTGGAAGCTCCACTCCCTTTTGACAGCCAAAAGACTGATACTACATCACTGGAAGGGCAAATGCTCACCCCCTATAATGCAATGGATTAAAGACCTAACAACACACAAAAGGGTGGTATATCGGTGCCACTCACAAATGGATACATATATGGATATTTGGTCTGTTTTTATTGAAGTTTATGTATAATCCACTTTTTCTAGAATGCTGTAGCCAATTGAAATTGATACTTTTAATGTATGTAGTGAAAATATATATATATATATATATATATATATATATATATATATATATATATATGAAAGCTAGAAAGACTAACAACAGAGTATTAAAAATATTCTTTAAGAGTAACGTTTCAGCTTCTGCCCTCATCAGTAGCTGTCCTGTTAACTGGGTATCAGGAGTCATAGTTTGGAATGCCAGGAGATGAAAGTGCCTTAGGAGAAAAACAGAGGTATGGGTCGTATAATGCTTATGAATTGTCCTCCAGATTAAGGCCATTTGGTCTAAGAGTTCTCAGTCCATTGATCCAGAAATTTTTGTCAAGCATATCAGGGTCTTTTGTTTGTTGTATTGGAACCAACTGTAAATCCAAGAGACTATGTACAGGAGAGTTGAAATGTCTTGCAGCAGGCTGCTCCAGTTTTTTGGTAAGAATCACAGATTTGTGGTTATGGAATCTTGTTCTTAAGTCCGTTGCAGTTTTCCCTACATATTGCATACGACATCCTTTTTTTTTTACATTCAGTTAAATAAACCACATAAGTAGAAGTGCATGTTGACAATTGTCTAATGCAATATGTTTTGTTAGTAATTGTGCTCCTGAAAAAGTGGTTTCTTGGAGATAACTGCAGGTAATGCAACATGTTGATTTACAATGGTATGATCCTGGGATGCAAATATCTTGTTTAAGTGTAGCTTTAACAAACAATTTACGCAGATTCGGTGCTTTCCTGAATGTGATGCGTGGTGGAGAAATAATGGCTTCCATTAAATGAGCACAATAAGATATAATAGGGTAAATATATGTAAATATCTTGTAGTAATTAGGGGCAGCAGGATGGTAGTCCACAACAAATGGAATGCAATTTTCTTTCAAACAGTTAGCCTTTGCTTCATAAAGAAGGGTATCTCTGGATATTACTGATGCTCGATTGATGTTGTAGTCAACAATATGACTAGGGTATCCAATCCGCATTGTTGATGTTTTTTAAGCGTGTTACATCTTCTTGAGAAGTTTTCTTTGTTATTACAAATGTGTTTTATCCAACGAACCAAACTATATAAAATGTTCTTCTTTAGATGGTTTGGATAACATGACTTAAAGTTAAGGTACAGGTGGGAATCTGTGGGTTTACAGTATCAGTCTGTGACAATTAGATGGTTTTCAATAGTTAAGAGGACATCCAGGAAGGGTAATTTTGGGATTTCAGTTGTGGTATTACTGGTAAATTTTATTGTTGGGTGGATAGTGTTGATAAACTTGGTGAAAATCTCCAAGCTATCCCTTCCATAGTCCCAGATGACAAAAAATGTCATCTATGTAATGCCACCATATGCTAGGCTTGTAGGCAGGAGTTCTGCAGATAGTTTCTTGGAGTGTCCCATAAATAGATTGGCATATGATGGGGCCATACGTGTTCCCATTGCTGTATCTTGGAGATGTAAATAATGATTGCCATTGAACATGAAATTGTTTCAAGTGAGAACCAACTTAGCCAGGGATATTAAGACACCAGTGCTGAGTTCGTTAGAAGTTCTGTTATTTAAGAAGTGTTAAAGCAGAGAGGCCGTCTTTTGGGGGTATGTTAGTATAAAAAGAAGTAATATCGAAGGTGTTGATGATGGTATCATTGTTAAATCGACATTCCTGATTTAGTCTCTCAATCTTCAGACAGCAGAACTTTCTGCCCTCAAGGAAAGACAGGCCTGCTTATGAACCAAATTTTCACTTCCATTCAATTCCATAGCTTTCTTCTAAGCCCTCTTCAGGAATCAATCTTCAGGGTAAGCTCCAGTGATGACCTGGGCTCCTTGATTCTGTAGAAACAGCAACCTGATGCAAGAGATTCATGCTCCAATGGCTTCCTTCCACCCGCCCTGTCCCAAAGGGAGGGCCAACTTATCACATGTGTTTAATTTCCCTCAGGAATTCAGGAGAGGAATTTCACTCAAGTTAACAAATAAGTGCTCTGCCTTGGGAAGAATAATTTCTGTGCCTGGATGTTGAGTAATGGTGGGATTATACAGGAAAGAATTTGATTGTGAAATAACAATCACATATTAAAAGTTAAGGGCATTCCAGAAGAACAGCAGGGCAGATGCTGTTCCTTATTTATCACATGGATTTTAATTGCTTATTGCATTAAAATAAAAGGGTACTCACTGTAATACTAGTTAGCATAAGGGAGACTTTGAAGCTATAATTTAATTGATGCTTCCTGGATATATCTTTGACAAACAGGCCTTTTCTTTTCCACTCACCAAGCAGTTGAGTGTCAGAAGTAAATCTCTTAGTTTTGTCATGATTCATTGATCATGAATGTATTAACTTATTATTTCAGCAGAAGTGGGAAAGCTGGTACCCTCCAGAGGTTTTGTAACACAACTCCCACCATCCCTGACCATTGCCCATGCAGACTGGGGGTTATGGAAGTTGTAGTCCAAAACACAACTAGCCCTGGTGTAGACAGATGAAGTCCTTCTCCCTTCCTTTTCCTTTAATCAGCTTGTTCCCAGTCTCAAGATCAGAGCAAGTTCCACCAACTGAACTGATGATTTCCCCTTAATTTTTGTTCAGTCTTGTGGAGGCTTGAACAGCTTTGCTTTTTCTTAACTAAAGGTGAAGAAAGACATCATATTATAAGAGCATTGGAAGTGGTTTCAACATTTTTTCCCATTTTCCCCCCCTGAAAAAGGGGTCCAAGGTTCAATCTTCAGAATCTCCAGATAGGGCTAGGAAAGAATCCTGCCTGGAACCCTGGAGAGCTATTACTGCCAGTCAGGGTTGACAATACTGGGGTAAATGAACCAACGGTTTGACTCAGTATAAGGCAATTTCCTACGTTCGTGTGTTACATGGAATCCTATACATGTCTACTCAGAAGTAAGTCCTGTTGAGTTCAACGAGATTTACTCTCAGGTAAGTGTACATGGGATTATACCCTTACAATATTAACATTTTTCTTCATCCTTAGAAAAAGTCATTAGAACAGAGTTGAATCAACCCTGCTCTAGGATATGTACCTTATTAACTGGTGAGAAATTTCATGTTTCAAGTAATTCAGTGTTTTTAATGTTTAAGATTTATTTTAGGATGGGGGCAAGGCTAGCATGCAAGCAAGGTGGATGTCTAGATCTTTAGCTCCCCTGCCCACCCAGCCTTCTCTGATCTCCTCAACTGCACTTTGACTCTCAGCACCCCTCATAAAAACCTGGACTACATCGGGTGATGAAATGGGATCTCAACTCATCTCCTGATTGACTCCTCACAACATATTTCCACCTTAAAGATCACTCAGATTCCCAAACCCCCAAGACTCTTCTCACTATTGCAGACATGGCACCTGCTTCCTCTAAAGCAACAAAAGCCACAAAAGGCAAGAATAACAGCCAACCAGACAACAGTCTGAAATAACTTTTCCAGCAACTACGATCAGAACTCCAAGAAGACTGGTCACTTGTATTGGAGCTGCTAGACAAGAAACTCCCCTTCATGGATCACTGCCTTGTTGTGGCAAAGGGGCTTGCGTAACTCAGTGAAGCCATAAGCTATGCCATGCAGGGCCACCCAAGACAGGTCATGGTGGAGAGTTCTGACAAAATGTGATCCACTGGAGAAGGAAATGGCAACCCACTCCAGTATTCTTGCCAAGAAAACCCCATGGAATGTATCAGAAGGCTAAAAGATATGATGCCGGAAGATGAGCCCCTCAGGTCGGAAGGTGTCCAATATACTACTGGGGAAGAGCAGAGGGAATTTCCAAGTAGTGCCAGAAAGAGTGAAGCGGCTGTGCCAAAGCCGAAAGGACACTCAGCTGTGGATGTGTCTGGTGGTAAAAAGAAAGTCCGATGCTGTAAAGAACAATATTGTTTGTTGTTGTTGTTCAGTTGTTCAGTCCTGTCCGACTCTTCGTGACCCCATGGACCATAGCACGCCAGGCCTTCCTGTCCTCCGCTCTCTCCCGGAGTGTGCTCAAGTTCATATTCATTGCATCGGTGATGCTATCTAGCCATCTCATCCTCTGTCGTCCCCTTCTCCTTTTGCTTTCAGTCTTTCCCAGCATCAGGGTCTTTTCCAGGGAGTTTTCTCTTCGCATTAGGTGGCCAAAATATTTCAGCTTCAGCTTCAGTATCTGTCCTTCCAATGAGCACTCAGGGTTGATTTCCTTTAGGATGGACTGATTTGACCTCCTTGCAGTCCAGGGGACTTGTAAGAGTCTTCTCCAGCACCACAGTTCGAAAGCATCAATTCTTCGGCGCTCAGCCTTCCTTATAGTCCAGCTCTCACAGCCATACGTTACTACTGGGAAAACCATAGCTCTGATTAGACGGACCTTTGTCGGCAAGGTGATGTCTCTGCTTCTTATTATGCTGTCTTGGTTTGCCATAGCTTTCCTCCCAAGGAGCAAGCGTCTTTTAATTTCATGGCTACAGTCACCATCTGTGGTGATCTTGGAGCCCAAGAAAGTAAAATCTGTCTCTGCTTCCATTTCTTCCCCTTCTATATGCCAGGAAGTGATGGGGCCAGATGCCATTATCTTAGTTTTTTTAATGTTGAGTTTCAAACCAGCTTTTGCACTCTCCACTTTCACCCTCAACAAGAGGCTCTTGAGATCCTCTTCGTTTTCTGCCATTAGGGTGGTATCGTCTGCATATCGGAGGTTGTTGATAATTCTCCCGGCAATCTTAATTCCAACCTGTGATTCATCCAACCCGGTGTTTCTCATGATGTACTCTGCATATAAGTTAAATAAGCAGGGTGACAATATGCAGCCTTGTCGTACTCCTTTCCCAATTTTGAACCAATCGGTTGTTCCATGTCTGGTTCTGACTGTTGCTTCTTGACCCTCGTACAGGTTTCTCAGGAGACAGGTAAGGTGGTCTGGTTCTCCCATCACTTTAAGAATTTGCCACAGTTTGTTGTGATCCACACAATCAAAGGCTTTAGCGTAGTCAATGAAGCAGAAATAGACGTTTTTCTGGAATTCTCTTGCTTTCTCCATGATCCAGCAAATGTTGGCGATTTGATCTCTAGTTCCTCTGCCTCTTCGAAACCCAGCTTGTACTTCCGGTAGTTCTCGGTTCACATACTGCTGAAGCCTAGCTTGTAGGATTTTGAGCATCACCTTGCTGGCATGTGAAATGAGCACAATTGTGTGGTAGTTTGAACACTCTTTGGCATTGCCCTTCTTTGGAATTGGAATGTAAACTGACCTTTTCCAGTCTTGCGGCCATTGTTGAGTGTTCCAAATTTGTTGGCATATTGAATGCAGCACTTTAACAGCATCATCTTTGAGGATTTGAAATAGCTCAGCTGGAATACTGTCATCTCCGCTAGCTTTGTTGTTAGTAATGCTTCCTAAGGCCCACTTGACTTCACTCTCTAGGATGTCCGGCTCAAGTTCAGAGGCCACACTATCATGGCTATCAGGGACATTCAGATGTTTCCTGTATAGTTCTTCTGTGTATTCTTGCCACCTCTTCTTCATCTCATCTGCTTCTGTTAGGTCCCTGCCTTCTTTGTCCTTTATCATGCCCGTCTTTGCACATAATGTTCCCTTGAGATCTCCAGTTTTCTTGAAGAGATCTCTAGTCTTTCCCATTCTATTGTTTTCCTCAATTTCTTTGCATTGTTCATTTAAGAAGGCCTTCTTGTCTCTCCTTGCTATTCTCTGGAACTCTGCATTCAGTTGGATATATCTTCCCCTTTCTCCCTTGCTTTTCGCTTCCCTTCTTTCTTTAGCTACTTGAAAAGCCTCATCAGACAGCCACTTGGCTTTCTTGCATTTCTTTTTCTTTGGGATGGATTGAGTTGCTGCCTCCTGAACAATGTTACGGACCTCCGTCCATAGTTCCTCAGGCACTCTGTCTATCAGGACTAATCCCTTAAATCTATTCCTCACCTCCACTGTATATTCATAAGGGATATGATTTTGGTCATACCTGAATGGTTGAGTGGTTTTCCCTACGTTCTTCAATTGAAGCTGAAATTTTGCAAGAAGCAGCTCATGATCTGAGCCACAGTCAGCTCCAGGTCTTGTTTTTACTGACTGTATAGAGCTTCTCCATCTTTGGCTGCAAAGGACATAATCAATCTGATTTCGATATTGACCATCTGGTGATGCCCATGTGTAGAGTCGCCTCTTATGCTGTTGGAAAGGAGTGTTTGCTATGATCAGCGTGTTCTCCTGGCAAAACTCTATTAGCTTTTGTCCTGCTTCATTTTGTGCACCAAGGCCATGCCTGCCTGTTATCCTGGTGATTTCTTGACTTCCTACTTTAGCATTCCAATCCCCTATGATGAAGAGGGCATCTTTTTTTGGTGTTAGTTCTAGAAGGTGTTGTAGGTCTTCATAGAACCGATCAACCTCAGCTTCTTCAGCATCAGTTGTTGGGGCAGAGACTTGAATTACTGTGATGTTGAATGGTTTGCCTTGGATTTGTACTGAGATGGACAGGCAGATGGACAGGCATGGGCAAATTTAATTCAGGTGACCATCATATCTACTACTGTGGGCAAGAATCCCTTAGAAGAAATGGAGTAGCACTCATACTCAACAAAAGGGTGGGAAAAGCAGTACTGGGATACAAGTTTTTTAAATTGCTCAATTCGATAATTTAAAAAACACATCTTTGAATGTGAATGGGTAGGACTCTATTATTAAGTGACACAGACTGACAAAATGCTTTTATGAAATGGAGACCCGATATTATAATGCTCCAAGAGATCCATTGCTACCCTAGAGTTCAAAAAATTCTGTCTCACCAGGCTCCAGGGGATCAATATTGTGCAGGGGGTCACCTAATGCACCTAAGGGATTGACATAATTCTCAACAAGAAGTACCAATTAAAAGTAGAAGACTCTTTCTGGATTCTGTGAGAGCTTGAGGTCTTGGCACATTTTAAAACAGGAGATGTAATGATGGGCAAAGCCAAGAATAATTGCAACTTCAATAGAAGTACTAGTATGCCTCCTCCACTTAAGGCACATGCCCCCCCTGAAAAACCTCCTTGATAAACATAGCTTGGCTGACTCATGGAGAATGGTACATAGGAATGAGCATAACTACATTTACTATTTCCGAAGGAATGAGATCATAAATATTGTAAATAAAAATAAATAAATATCAAGAGGCCTTCCTTGCATGACCAGCCGTGGTTTGTTGAACTCCACTTCATTGGGATTTGTCTTTTTTTTAAAAAAAGTTTTAACTTTTTAAACTCTTTTAACCATTGTTTTATTCTTATCATGTTGTTCACCGCTCCAAAATCTTCTGATGAGGAGAGGTAGATAAATATTGTAAATAAAAAATAAATAAATAAACAAACAGATTTCATCTTAGTAACTTCTGCTCTCTTGCCAGCTGTAACTGACTCTAGCATAGGCCTGATTAATATCTTTGATCATGCTCACATGGTATTGATCTTAAGCATGAGTATCAACCATAGTAAAATATTTGTGTAGAGATTGAATCTGAGCTTGCTCACAAGATAGCACTTCAAAGAGAAAATTGTTGAGACCATAGCAAAATGTTATGCAGACAATTGACTTGCCACAGACTCCACCATCCTTCTGTGGTACACATTGAAGGCTGTCTTGCAGGGGCTGTTCATTCAGGAGGGCTCCCTCTCTAAAAACAACAACAAAAACAACAACAACAACAACAGAGGCAAAATGATGAACCAACGGAAAAAAATGGGGGCCTGTCATAAGCCTGGGAACTGTTCCAGCCAGGACCCACACTAAATAGATTAGAGGGTACCAATATCAGTCATGTCCACTTGTGTGAAAGAATGATATAATTTATTGATGGAAGATGGATGCAGATAAGGAAAGCAAAGACAAGCCTTCACATGCCCCTCAGCTCGAAGCTGGAATTGCTCTGGTTCCCTCAAAGCAACAGGCGTCAAATGGTGCACATTCCCTGTCTCAGACAAGAACAGGTAACAGGCCATTCTGCACAGGATTTTATAGGGCTTGTCTCACTTAGTTACAGACTGTCGCAAGATACAAACACACACACACACACACCTCCCTTCCTTCGCCCAAGAGTGGAAAGGCGGGTCTTTTTCTTTTTGAGAAAGTTTCTCACAGCACAGAAGGAACATTCTTATCAACTGTCCAAGCACGAAATGTCTGGGACAGGTACTGTGCATTACCTAACTCTGGTGTTAGTAACAAAAAGCACTGGCCTTCACTACTTTCAAAGAAGAAATCTAGTAAATCACCTAATATACAGGGCTATGCAGGTCTCTATACACTACAGACAGTATATAGGAAGCTGTGTATGTTCACATCTGACTACTCACTATTCTTCCAAAACCAAATCCAATGAACTCCAGCCCTTGAACTTTCATAGACTTCCATATGCAGTTGTCCACTAAGCAATTAAAGTAAATACAGTATTATATAGCTTGCTAAGCGTACATGCTAAATATAAAGCAAAAAAGGCAAAGCAAGAAAATAACAATTGCCAATACAAAAATGGGGTGAATCACAATGCTTGGGATTTCAGATCCCAGTGACTTTCAGTAAGGGTTCGCACTTCCTTGGACAATTTTAAAATCTCATTCCTGTCTCTACATCATCTCTCTAGCACATTCAGCATCACTCACCAAACATTCAGTTTAGCTTGCATTTTCTTATTCTGGATGAATAAAAATAATTGCTGATGAATTTAGAAGATTGGGCCTATGCTACAATACATGTCCAAACACATTAGCCAATACATAATGATACAGACCTCCAGCCCACACCCTCTCCCCATTGCTAGGCACATTGCAAGACATTGCATCTTGATCTTTGCACAGGAGACGCTCTAGCTGTTATAGCTTCAGAGTGACACATAGTCCAATGCATCCAGCTGACCCAGGGGATGGGACTTCAATGACCAGGAGAAACAGAAGGTTCGCCCTCCCACACACACTTGGCAGAAACTGCAGGTACCGGTACAAAGATACTTCCCTATGGCAAAACGAAAACAAGATTACAGAGTGCATTTACTGCATTATTGACGTTTATGCAGTTTGCTCTGTGGCACCCCCACCCCACCCCCTAGGAAATGACCCAATAGGTTCTACCCTCCCCATCTACCACCACCTCCCCCTCTTTGAGTGGTTGATTCAGGTACAGCATCCACACTTTCTTCTCCACACAATCCTGGTTCCACCCTGGGTTTCGGTCAGAAGTCTAAAGGAGCTACCCAAAGTGCTGAACCCTGTCCCCCAAATGGGTACAGATGGAACCTAGGCAGAATCACTGCCCCACTGAAATAGGCAGCACCAGCCTCCATTGTGTTTTCATGCTTTGAAACCGAACAGCAATGAAATCATTACAACTGCCTGCTAATAATGCACCTCGCAATGGCAAGCTTGCTTTGAAATTCCTCAGATGGTCTCAGTTGGGACGATGCATCCAACCCAAGTTAATAAATCATATTTATTTTGGTTGGAGAATGTTAAGCTTATGCTTATGTCTCCCACTGAAATCCTTGGAGCATCCAACTTTGGCTGGATTGTGCTATATTTCCCAAGGTATCATTTTTTTCCTGATTAGCTGGGTTGTTTGTTCTTGCATGATCAGATATGTAAATCTGAGCTTTAAAAAATCTGTGATATAAGCATAATCCATAGCTGCTAACATTTGCATTAATATTTAGTTTTCTCATTGCATAATTTATTTTGAAGGCATAATGAAGAATTCTGCATTCCATCCTCTACAAAAAGTGGATGGGGACTTATTGAGCTACCCAATTTTTCCCTTTTATTCTGATTTTGGTTTTCTTACTGAATCCAACTAACTTTGCTCAGGGTAATGCACTACTATGTTTTGCTGTGTCAAGCTAATGCATTAAAGTTCAGATTGATCTTGTCAGCAAAGCTACTCCCCAGACTCCAGAATTTCTAGATCGCATGTGAGACTTCATAGAAGGGTTGCCTGCCACCATTTTATTTTCAAAATTTGAGCACCTTGAATTGAATGGCTCTGCGCATGTGAAGAGTTCCTTCCCCAGGCAAACATTTTTCTTAAAAAGGGCAAAATATCCCTGATTATGTGCAGAGCACTGTCATTTTATAAAGAGTATGCTTCCATAGTTCCAGAGATTAGATAGTATCTTGATATGTCCTAGAATCTAGTAAACAAAAATCAAAAAGGAGGGACCAAAACCAGAAAGAATACAAAAAGAGGAACATTCTGAAAGGTGCGAGTGCTGAAAGTTTAATACAGCCCAACACATTCTGCAATAAGCTACTTCTTCAGGGGCAACCTTGTACATCCCTATGCTGAAAACAAGCTAAACCAGGTTACAGAGGTACTACTGTTTCACTTGCACTTTCAGGGAAACTGCTGTATTAAATTTTCAGTATTTCCACCTTTGAGAACTTGTTTCTCTTTTTGCATTCTTTCTAGAACCCAGTAGCCTAGCTCACCCTCAAGCTGCCTGCTTGAGGCAGTGGTAGCCTTAGCGGTACTATGCTGGCTAAGAGGCAGCCTGCAATGGCATCACACGCAGTTCTTTTATTCTGAGAGTCTGAGGCTCTATTCAACTGCCTGTCTCGTGCCTCTTATTAAGAGGTATGTGGATGTGGCTGCAGATGTGGATATAGATACAATGTATTTTCATGTGTTTTTCAATCTTGTAAGCCACCTGGTGGGGGCAGTAAAACCTGAAAGGTAGGTTAAAGGTGCAATCCTATCTAGATAGGTGGCCGCCTCCGAACTCGGAGGTGACCACTTATCCAAAGCAGGGCAGGAGAAGCACAGAGGCGGTCGTTCCCTCCGCTCTTCTCCTGCCCTGCTTTTTCAGCTAGACAGCCGATTGTGGCTGTCTAGCCACAGGAGCACAGAGAGGGGAAGGAGACTGCTGTACGACACATAGGATGTGTCGTACAGGCAGTTACGTTCTCGCTGCTCCGGAACGCCCCCAGCCACGCCCCTTTCCAGCCGCTCCGCGCTCCTCTTGTTAGTGCGGAGGACAGGCCTGTTCCGTGCTGCCTCCGAGGCAGTACAGAAGTGGGGGAGAGGTCGGTTCTCCGAATGTTCCTTCACCATATGCCTATCGATCTCAAGCTGTAATCCTGCCCCTTCAGCCTGTATTTCGCCTTTGCCAGGGGGCTCATAGACCCTCTTTCGGGAGAGAACTGAGCCAAAGTAGGAATTGAGCACTTCTGCCTTTTCCTTGTCATCTGTTATCATTTTGCCATCCTTATTTAATAGCTGAACCACCATTTCTTTCCTCTGTTTTTTACTATGCACATATCTAAAGAAAGCCTTTTTGTTGCTTCTGGCATCCCTCGCTAACCTCTGCTCGTTCTCAGCTTTAGCCTTCCTGACGCCATCCCTGCAATTCTGTGCTACCTGCCTGTACTCTTCCTTTGTTACTTGGCCTTCCTTCCACTTCCTATATGTGTCCGTTTTTGTTTTCAGACCATCTCCAAGCTTTTTGTGAAGCTACATTGGTTTCTTCTGTTGTCTTCCACCTTTTTTTCTTGTTGGAATTGTTTGTAGTATTATTTCAAAAAGGATTCAATGGAGCATTCCACTAGGCCATAGATCGGGAACATGTGGCCCTCCAGATATTTTGGCCTACAACTCCTTTCACCCCTCACTATTAGCTATGCTAAGGCTGATAACAGTTGCAGCCTACCTACCTCTGGAGGGCCACATGTTCCCCAGCCCTGCACTAGACCCCATATAAATGGCTCAGTCATATGGCTTGCTCTTGTCACCTGATGAACCCCTGTATAATTTAAACTATAGAACATGCATACCTATTGTTCACCAAGGAGGGGTAACCTGACACCCTCCAAATGTTTTGGATTACAACTCCCAAGATCCTGGTCATTGGCCATGCTGGTGAGAGATTATGGGAGTTGTAGTCCCAAACATATAGAGGGCACCAGGTTGCCCACCCCTGTATTAGAAGATATAAATCAAAAGCTGTACAAAGGGATTCACCAGGTAACATTCAGCCTGACTGCCCATTTTGCACAGATGGAAAGAGAGTATTCATGTGGTTTTTAATCTCATGCCTGATATGTCATAGATCAGGGACAGAAAGGGCTGGCCCTGGACACAGGGAGATTTTCGTAGCCTTCAACAAATTTATTTGGCATATCAAGCCCTAAGCATGGCAACACTAAGCTGTGCTGACGTCAGGATAAATATTGGTTCAGGACCATTATCGGCTCATTCACCCATTTAGAATGCAAGATGCTGCAACTCCTCGAGTTTCATTAGCTTGAATACACAATTCTGGCAGGTGTGTCACAGGAAATGCCTATATAAAAGGAGGCACAGATAGGGGTTTTCTCCTGGCGTGGGTGTAACAGGTTTCCTGGAAGTGAATATACCCTTTAAGACTTGAGAGGTGATGCATTTGCAAACTAGCTAAGGAAAGAAAAGACAGGGGAAGAATCCAGTCCACAGCAGCTAACCCAGTGAGTTAACATTCAATCTACCTCTCAATAGCCATTCCCCAACTCATATAGGTAACTAAGGCTACAAACCTAGATGACATATCTGGGAGTAATGGAATAAATATGCATAGGATTGTGCTGTTTGGCTAGCATCTTATATGCACTTACCTGTGAGTAAGCCTCATGGAACAAAATGGTCCTTGCTTGCAAGTGAACATGCATAGGATTGTGCTGTATGCATGACTGGAATCTTTGGCATACTTACCTGGGGGTTAGGCCCAAGTTAAGAGAGGCTCTGCATCAGTGTGGAGTCAAGGGGATAGTGGAAGAAAGTGTACTATTGTTTATTGTTTATTAAATAGATGTAGATATAGATATATACACAAACATACACACACACACACACACACACACACACGTGCGCGTGCACCACTTCTCATTTGAAACAAATCCCAAAGCAGTTTACAAAAGAATAAAAACAAGCAAACAAACAGGAAGCATACATAAATGATAGTATCATAGGGTTGGTAAAAGATAACTCATGGCTGGGGAAAAGCCAAAGCAACCAGATAGGTTTCAATAAACACCTACAACACACCACAATTTCTGTGGTGATTTTGTTCATCTTGCTTATTCTATTGTGTTCTCTGTCAAACTGCAAAGAACCGGAAAAATTGTATTTTTTCCCTACTTCCTGGGATTTTGTTTTCAGATTCCACCATGAGACTTTGAGATAGTGTGGGCTAAAAATCTAAATTTAAAAAAAGGTTGAGTTCTTGGAAAATGCAGTGTACCTGAACTAAAAGTGCAGCCCTGAGGGAAGCTTGCAGACTGTGTCCGAGAGACAGAGACAGAGAGAGAGATGCACATTTATTGTAGAGTGAGTTCAAGTTGCCAAAGGATCCTGAATGTTCAATAACTTTTTTTTTTTAATGGAACATGGGCAGGGAGGGAATGTTGGTGTCAACAGTTATCAGTTTCTTTTAAAAGAATGTTCTAGCTATCTCTTCTAGATGAAGGCTGTAGGTGTGTAAACAGCAGTGTGTGTGTGTGTGTGTGTGTCTGAATGCAGTAAAGAGAGAGATGGCACATTCCTTTGTAGGGTAGCCTAAGTCACCTTTAGAAAGAGACAGGGACTGATTAATTAAAGCAGCACAAAACTCCTGCAGGACGTGTAAACATTCAAGCCTGAGCTTGCTTTGCATTGTTTCTCAACAAACTGCCCTGAGGCCATTCTGTAACAAAAATGAAATATACAGATGTATATAATGGTAGTACTATGGCATTTCCCAATTTATCTACGGCACTGGTGGGCAAGAGATCTCCAGATGTTTTTGGACTTCAACTCCCAGAAGCTCTAGCCAGCATGACCAATGGTCAGAAATGCTGGGGCTTGCTTGCAAGTTCAAAACCTCTGGAGAGCTACTTTTTGCCTGCCCCTGAACTAAGGCAGCCTTCCCCAACCTGGTGCCCTCCAGATGTGTTGGACCGCAGCCCCATCATCCCAAGTCACCCTGGCCACTGGGCACCAGTTAAGAGAAGGCTGATCTAAGACAATAGGCTTTGGGGAAGACTGCTATCCTTTCTGTGCTTCAGCAAAGAAAATCTAGGGGGAGAGTTCTCTGTAGCAGGTTTCTCTCCAGCCCTTATCAGTGTTTACTCACTGTAGTACTATAACATGCCTCACTGGGTGTGGCTAAGAACAGGCTCTGAGAGTTCTGCCTCTGTGATAACAATCAGTTTACCTACCTCATGGGCCTTTGCTGCTGTAAGGAGCAGGAAAGTCCAGTAATGGTGCAACTAGAATGTCAGGTAAATTCCTTGTTCCACCACAGCCTACTGTACTACCACTGTCTGAATAAGCCCAAGGAATGGCACACATATTTTATTTTCTTTTTTTCAGGAGGAAGGAGCAGGCCTTGAATGGACAAGTGCAACTTCCTGCAGAAGCAAATGTTGTCAGTGACATTGAAGGACGGGAAAGTATGAAGACTGAATGAGCATTTCTGCTACAATCTATAATAGAGTGATGTAATGTTACGTTAAGGCTAATTTGTGTTATGCTTCTCCCCGCATACCCGAAAGTGGGTTTTTGCAGGGGTGGTGGTGTTTTTTTGCAAAAACAAATGTGCATTTCAATCTCAGATAAGGCTGCCACATTTCATTTCATTTTCTGTCAAGGTTCTTGTCCACTTAACAGCTGCCTGATGACCAGAAATCCAACAGGTGAAGATTTCCTGCTTGGAACATACCTGTTGAAATCATAGAAAAACTGCCAGAAAATAAGCTAACAAACCTGAGTCTCAGGCCAGCTTAAGCTCAGAAAGTCACTGGCTTTCTGACCTAACATACTCCACCTTATTGTGAAAAGTAAATAAGAAAAGAATTAAACTGAGACCACCTTTCCAAAATTGAGGAAACTGGTGGTATTTGGGGAGAATTAGGTGCAACAGGGTGTTTCGATATCAAAAAGTGTACTGAATTCAAAAACCTAGGCTGCCAAAATTTTGGCTTAGTAGTATGGCCACCATCTTAGAAAGTGGCTGCCAATTTTCACATGTTTTGTTATTGTGTACAATCTATCAAACCTATACAGGGATTAATGTGAAATTTCAATCATTTAAATTAATTCATAGACAACAAAAGTTATGGACATTTTTCCTATGGCAACATTCGTTATTACTTTATAAATTCATGAAATCCAAAGCACAGATTTTTTTATGCTGAACTTCTGCAGTGTGAGAAATTGCTTTGTGCCACATTAAAAGAGAGTGGTGGACACAATTTTTTCCTACAAAAGAGTCAGGGGGACTGTTATCCTCAATGCAAAGCCAGCAACTGCAATCCACCTAGCTCATTTGTATGCCGGAAATTGTGTGTCATATCTTTCTTTTCATTTCTCTTTCATTCGGTCTGTTTTATCCACAATGAATTTCAAGCAGGTGTCATCAAGCGGTCAAACAAGAGCTTAAATCAGGTTGATCCAGATCAGGTCCCAGTATGCCTTAATGGAACTGGAAAGAGAGGTGGCAGGACTCTAATTACAAAGACATGAACCAATAGGAGTTTACATATAACCTCTGATTTCAGTTTTCAGCCAACTGAAGGTGTCTTCAGCCATCTTGTACAACATGGTTTCATAGGTTAAAGCTTTCCAGGATGAAGCCAGTAGTTCAGAAAAATAGCATGATAACAGAGATAGAGACTTACTATTCAACGTTCTTTGCAGCTTCAGCAGTTTCCACAATCTGGATGAATTCTGCTTGTAGAACGCTGCCAAGAAGAACCTGGCCTCACAAGACATCACAGATTCTCTACTTGATGCTCCTGACTTGGGAAGTGACCTGCTGCATACTTTCATAAAGGAAAGACTGGTTCATGGCAATGACATTCCTGCCAAGAGAGAATTTCATGCCAAAACAATTAGAGGCAATCCCCAAACTTCCAATTCCCTTTATACCAGGGATGGAGAACCTGTGGCCCTCTATTATCATACAACTTCAATCATCACTCACCATTGGCTAAGCAGAATGGATCCTTAAACTGAACACTGTTCAACCTCATGGCTTGAACCTGAATTTGGATTTAACATCTTTCCTGGCTGAATGAGCAGTATTTATATATTTTTCAAATGTTATATTATTAATAGTTCTTTTCTGCGGGCAATACACCCCTGGTTAAATAAGCATTATGTATCTAGGTTGTATTATCAAGCTAACAAGTCTTTGCTGTGGGAAATATGTTGGTGACTCCATTTTTCGTTAAATCCCAATGTAAAATTGATACATTCCAATGCAAAGATGTGCACATTCTTTGCACTAAGAATACAAGTTTGCATGTGAGCCGTTTCAATTCTAAGTTATTTAGGATAAACTAGTACAATTTCAGCAATAATTTTTACATTTTGTATTTTTGTATTAATTTTTTTCATCACTGTATCTCTCAGTTGTGATCTTATCTCACTCCTACATCTTTATCTTGGCCATGGCAGTGAGTTTATTGCGTCTATTAGATCTATCCAGATTCCAACACCTTTGTGTACTGACATCCAACCTCAAATGGAGATAATTATATTATTTACAGTGCACATGCTACTGAGATGAATATGTGATGTCTTTATTTTCAGCTTGTATGGTTTTTACTTCTGAGGAAGCCTGTTGCAACACAGGATTACATCTAGATTCCTGCAAAAACCGAAGGCCACAACTTCTACAGCAGTTCTTCCAGCTGCAATTAATTACTGATTGTCTTTGTAGCATTTAGCCAGTTTCATTCATCTACAATTTAACAATTCTGTTCCTTGTATTGTGCTGTTACTTATGTGGTCCTTTTTGTATATACATTGTTTTTGTCCCCTTACATTATAATATTACATAATTTACACTCATGTGTTCCAGTTGTGTATGGTGTAGCATTCTTGGGTCCTGTTTTGTTACAACTGGTGCCCTTTGTACTCGTTAGATTACAACTCTGGCCATGTTAGCTGGGGTTGGTGGGAGTTGTAATCCAACACATCCAGAGGGCTCTAGGTTGGGAATGCTTGTTGCTGATTATCAGTAACAATGCCAAGCTGATCTGTCAGAGGTACGACCATAAGAGGTTTTCACAGTGCCTTTGTTGGTTCCACAGGTGAAGAACTGGACAGGAATCTGTGCTGTCAAATGTTTTCACTGCAGGTGTTAGTTCCTGGATCTTACAAGTAAGTAGGCCTGTTGAATTATTAATGGGCAAGCCCTTATAGTTTTCATAGGATTCCCTCAGGGCAAAGGCTTTTGGAGATCTTGCCCAGGTGTTCACTGCATCAGGGTTAATGAATCTCCAGTGTTGGTCAAAGTGTCTTGGATTGGTACAGTATTGCATCCATACAATGTGAGATCAGACAGCATTGTGCAAAACATGACAGGCCGATTTGCCGAGTGATAGAACATGTGCAATGTTCCCTTCCCTGCCAGCTGAAAGAACTTCATGGAACTTGCGGACCTGCAAATGTCTAGCTCTTGAGCTGATGGCAAAGGCACCAGCTGACAAGGATGTGGTGATGGGACCACTCTGTACAGCAAAGCAAGGCTACAAAAATAGTAGACAGTAAGAACAAATGGAGCAACAAAAAGTTGTACATCCTGCCCCCTCCACACATATATTTTTTTCCTCCATCAATCTTTCAGCATTCTGTGCCAACTGACCACACTCAGTGCTCATTTAACTGGAGTTTTGTTTTCTCCCTGCTCTCCATTCTGTTCCCCCACCCTCCATTTTGTTTTTTTTTGAGGGGTGGGGTGGATATTCTTGTGCTCAAACCCAGCTACAGTATAATTTTGGAGAGAGGGAGCAGAAGCTACTGTGTTAAAAGGATTAGAAGAGCCAATGGCTTTGGTCTGTCTTGTGGAAACTGCATACAGCCTGTAGAAAGACCACTACAGCTGACATCACATGTGGGGTTGCAGGCCTATAAGCTTTGATGGCATCGTGTTTGAAGGCCACTGCGACGCTGTTCTGTGGCAGGTGGGCAAGGATTCTTTTCAGCAGGTAAACAGAAGTTGAAGGGTCTCTTTGAGGATGGAAAGCTTGAAAAAACCACTGCCTCTATGGTGTTCACAACCAGCAGAGAGCAGCATAAAGATTTAAAAGACAGAAGGTGTCTCAACCATTAGAAGATCCATTAGAAGATCAGAGATCTTGATAAAAAGCAGCTCAGGTAGGTAGGACTGGATGTGGAGAGAGGAGAAAATTCTGCTTCCTTGCTCGTACCTCAGAACCTCAGGCCTCGGGCCAATATGCCCCTCTGGGGTTCTTCAGAAGGCCTCACCCCTTTCACTCAGCCATTAAATCTTTGTTGGATCCCCTGCTTCTGTGTGTTTCTTCCCCACTTCTAAAAGGCTGCAATGCCTCTCCTAAGGCTTAGCTACTGGCAGCAAGAACTTTAAGCTACAATATGCTGGCATTTCTGTTAATTTTTGAATTTTGGCTCCCTTTTTCCTTTGACTCCGCCCACCACTGGAATGTGGCCCCCAAGTGGCCATTTTGTGAACAGAATGCTGGACTAGATGGACCCTTGGTCTGATCCAGCAGGGCTCTTATGTTCTTAAGAGCTTCTCTGAAATGGAATATTCAGTCCTTGGGCTGAAAGAGGTTCTGCAGCCCATCCTAGCCTGTCTCACCTCCTGCTCCAGGCTCCTCATTTTACAGGCACACAGTTGACTCACAGCCATGCTTGCTGCATTATTTATTTATTTAGATTTCTTTCCAAATCTAAATTTATTTATTTAGATTTCTTTTCCAGCAGGTTACCATAAATGCATAACTACATTCAGTTTTACCTTTGCAACAGTGAGTTTCATGGCTGAGTGGGGACTAGAACCTGGACCTTTGAGTCCCGGTTCAACATTCTAACCACTGCACCACAGATGTCAACTCCCACCCGCCCCAGCCAACATGGCCAATGATCAGGAATCCTGGGAGTTGTAGTCCAAAACATCTGGAGGGCACTGGGTCAGCGAAGGCTACAATACCCCATTTGGAGCAGTGGCTCCCACTGGTGGAATAATTAGAAGATATAACGACAAGCCTCTCCCTATACCTGGAACTTCACATATTATATTGTCTAATATGCACCATACGCACAAAATATTTTACATGTTCCCAGAAAAAGTGACATGTATGCCAGTGATTCCTAAATTGCGTGCCAGGACACACACAAGAGGACCCTTGTACAGGATACATATTGACTACCTGATACTGCCAAGTGGTATCTTTTATGAGTTCCTCAGGTGGGCCAGTTATAACTCTGTTGTCTGTTTTTACAAGTTTCTTTTCTTGCGCTTCTTTGTGATCAGGCATGCCATCTCAGACATTGATAGTGGTCCCTTTTTTCCTGCTTATGGTTATGACGGTGGCCCTGCCACTGTGATTCCCCCACTGGAGCACTTTAGAATTATGGAGATCCAATTTGTACACCTGCATATCACTTGCGAGCAGGCTATTTGAAAGCCCGCATTTTCCTATCTGAGCCTGTGTGGGTTTTAAGATCCCTGGGAAATGCCTTTCTCTCTGGCTGGGTTTGCACATTATGCTAACCCATGGTATGGGTTGTTAAATTCTGGGTTCTTGTGTTGTGTGAACATAGCTGCTCTTACAAACAACCCAGAAGAGAACCCATGGTTTGTTGCCGAGTTATGAACTCTAGGTTTTTTAAATCATGGATTGTTAGTTCATGTGAACCCAGAACTATATGTTGTTCTTATGGTTGTTTCACCAGGCTACAGAGGCAAGCAAAAACATTTTTATTCAGACAGGCATTTGGCCTTTAAGCAGACTTGGAGCATTTCTACATGAGGCATTTATTGTGCACTCATGACTAGTCAATCAGGGTTTTTTGCAGGCCCTTTACATGATATCGTATACCTCCAGGGGACCTCCCAGCCTTTCTGGCGATTATAGTGGCTTAATTCTTTAACAGGAAAATGCGATAAGAGACTTCAACGCTCAATAACTTTCCAGTGAAATTCTGGAGTCGCGCTATATTGCAGCAGCATCTAGTGGCTGTATAATGAAACATATAGAACTTGCCCAGAAAGGAAAAAAACAAATGAAACCACATGAAAAGGAACTGATCTTAATCTCACAAGAAAACCAGAAGCAGAAGCTCTGGTAAGGGTGTGGGATTTTAACCTGGTGTAGAAATGCTATTGTTCACTGAAGTAGGTTTTAATCTGTTGAGTGCTGCTTATTTCTTTCTTAGTGATGTATTTCAATGGATACGTTTAAATTTTCTTTTAATTGATGTGGTTTTATGTTTTAATTATGATATGGTATTTTATCTGTATTTTTATGGTTAGCTGGCTTGAGCACCAGCTTTAGTGGAAAGGTGGGATATACATTTAACTAATAAATAAATACCTTCCAGAGAGATCTAGGAATGAGATCCGGTCATTCATATAAACTTTGAAAGTAGACACAGTTAATGAAGGCAATGAATATCTAAAAGCATGAACCAACACAACTTTTTATTATAGTGACATGGAGTGATGTGTAGGAACAGACCCTGTTATCAGCATCTCAATATGTATTTATTTACTTATATACCACCCAATAGCCAGAGCTCTCTAGGCGGTTCACAAAAATTAAAATCACAAAGTGCAGCATAAAACAATATAAAATATGAAAGCTTAAGACCAGATATAACAGTACAACCAGACTAAAACCCAACAGCAATGCAGAGATTTAAAACACAGATTTAAAACACCAGCGCTAAAAGATTAGGAAGCTAAAATGTTCAAATACTGGGAGAATAAAAAGGTCTTCACCTGGCACTGGAAGGAGAACAACACAGGCGCCAGATGAACCTCTCTGGGAAACTCATTCCACAGCCAGGGGGATATAGCAGAAAAGGCCCTCCTCCTGGTAGCCACCCACCTCACTTCCTTTGGTGGGGGCTCACGGAGAAGGCCGTTGAGGTTGATCATAGGGCACATATGGGAGGAGGCAATCCTTCAGATAACCTGGCCCCAAGCCGTTAAGAGTTCTGAATGTTAATACCAGCACTTTGAATCGGGCTAGGAAATGGATGGGCAGCCAGTGCCGCTGGAAAAGTACTGGCATAATGTGATCTCGTTGGCCAGTCCCTGTTAACAATCTTTGGACTAGCTGAAGTTTCCGGACCGTTTTCAAAGGCAGCCCCACGTATAACGCATTGCAGTGATCCAGATGAGAGGTTATCAGAGCATGGATAACTGTAGCTAGGCTATCTCTGTCCAGATAAGGGCATAGTTGGTATTAATCAATTAATCTGAATGCTATGAATCATTAGAAATGCAATGGACAACAAAGAAGCCATGGAGTGTTTTGAGTCAATGATTAGATGGGACTGCCCCTCATGCTCAGTAGAAATCTCCATTCATTATGGCAGCTTTTAAATGACTATGCTACAGGAAAGGGCCATATAGATTCACATTCCACAGTTTTTTTGGTGCTGTCATCCACATCATTAAATACTTTCAGGAAACCTGAAGTAATGAATTCATGTACCTTGAAATCTTATGTCCTCATCGCTGTCTCATTTATTCTGACGTAAATAGCATTCCTGATGTATACAGGCATTGCAGAACCTTTGAAGACTTCATTCCAAATGAAGTAACATTTATTTATTTACAGCATTTTTACCCCACTCTTCAGCCAAAACAAAAGGCTCCCAGAGCAGCTTACAAAGATTGATGACTGTCCCTTCCCTCAGGCTTGCAATCTAAAAGACACAATACAAAATAAAAGGGGATTGAGAGGGAGGGAGGAAAAAAGCTAAACGCAGGCACCAGTTCTTAGTTTAGCAGGCACCAGTTCTTAGTTTCCACGTTCTTATAGGTGTTCTTTCTGGCAGGGAAGGGCAAAACAAGCTTCCTGCAGCTGTTCCTTCTCTGGCCGATGTATGGGGCCAGGTTGGTCTCCCCATTGCTGTGGTGTTCTTCTTGGGAGGCAGCGGGTGCCCTTGGTTCTCTAGCCAATTTTGGTTTCAGAGCCAATGGGGGGGGGGGTTAAAAACTGCCAGAGGGGCCATTTGCAGGACAAAAGTGGCAGGGAGGAGAAGGGTTAAGTACCCCCTCCCCCCAGCCTATTGTTTCTGCACTGCAAATGTCATTCCCCTAGAGCCCGCATTAGAGTTATAAAAGTAAAACAAGATTGAGAACCTCACTTTCTTTATAATGTCTAGTTTGGCCCTCGGCGTAGAATGAAAGGCAGGGCAATTTCACGATATCATAGGCCGTATCAGGGCCAGCTAAAGAGGGTGGAAAGGGTGGACCTTTGCCAGGGGCCCAAGATCAGCAAAGGGCCCACTAATAACACCTTCATTCTCACTTCCCACAGAACATCCAAGACAGGCAGAGGCAGGATGAGAGAATTTCAAGTTTGTACACCCCATATCTTTTAGGTTATTATTATTGATTTATTTATAAGGTTTTCAACCTGCCTTTTAGGGTGCATTGCACTCAGCAAGGCTGCTTATATTATAAAATATCAACATTCAGTTACATTTAAATACACACAACACACAGCAGCAGCAGGTTTTTAAAGATTGGAATAGAAATTAAAGAGAAGCACAACTAAAACTGTAAAACAGATGTATCATTCTTTCAAGTGGTACAAAACTATTTGGAAGAAGTTTCTAATAATTATATTATGTCCCAGTGGGCCAATTATGTCTTGCAAGCATCTGTAGATAAATTGAGAATCCAGTCTTCTGTTTCCATTCATTTTAAATGATAATTCATTTAGATGGATGCAAGTTTAATATTTGCCTATTTGTCCAATGACAATACAGGATGTAACCATGCATTTAACTATGCACATTTATAGAGCAATCCTGCCCAGGGCATGAGGTGAGGGGCTGCTCTCCCATTGAAAACGGGCTGGGGGATTAGCTCCAGGCTTGCATAGCCAACAGGCCCAATTCAGGCCTCTCTCAGGGTAAAAGAAGTGCTTTGGATCCAGTGAATCCAAAAGATACCTCTGCTTTACCCCATTTTGGGGGCTACTGCTAGTGAGAACACCACTGGTAGCAGATTTACACCTGCCTGTGGAGATTTCTGCAGACATAACTGGGGCCTACAGGGCTGCCGCACTCCAACAGAGCTCCTCTCCGCTAGGGGGGTGCCTCTGCCACATCCTAAAACCCCTCATACAGCTGCCTGAAGGGGTTAGGATTGCTCTGCCCCTCAAGAGTCAGTCCCATTGAATTCTGCAGGCTGTACTGGTAAGAAACGTGTGTATAGGATGAAGCTGCGTATCTCATTTATTTCAGCGAGTGCAAGTACATTCATACTAGTTACTGAGGACTGGGGCTGCCGTTCTTTTAAGGAGAAGGGGGAATTCAATTAGGTGCAATTTTTCTCACCTCACACTGCTACCCTGAGGGAGACGGCGACGCTTGGCAGAATCTGTATTTTGCAACCCGCTTGACAAAACCGTTGGCCTGGTGTTGTCAAGTAAGCAAAGAAAAGGGTTCTTGATCCACAACTCACTCACTCATGAGTACACGCATGCAGGACCGGCCAGAGGCTGAGCATCGCGTTACACTGGAGGCAGCCTCGGAGTTCAGCCTTGCCAGAGCAAGCAGTGCTCTGCAGGTAGCGAACCTCTCTGCTTCCCGCCTCCCAGCCGTTTGAGTTACATCGAAATCCAGCTAATCCCATTGCTAGCAGGTCGACAAGATCCCGAAACTAAACCCATATTCCTAGGCTTTAAAAAAAGAGCCAGTACTCAATGGAAGTTTTGCCTGAGAAAGGATTGGCGTGTTTACTTAACTAGCTTGCTAACAAAGTTTTTAAAGTGGATTTTTTTTTTTTTCTCGTGAGAAAAAAAACTACAACTCTGCTGAGAGGGGCGCATTCCGGGGGTGGGGGGATATTAATTTAAAAAACTTCTAGACAATGAAGAGTCGGAAGGTGGGGAGGGCTAGCCGCAGAATCGTGGTCGTACAGATACAACAATTGCTCTGCACGCTCCGCCCGCCCCTTTAAAATTAAACTTCAAATATTGTATGGCCTCTTGGAGAACGACCGACAGACGGACAGCTCGCTCGTTACTGCATATTTCGAAAGGAGAGCGCCTTTAAGAGTTCCCGCCTTCTTCTCCGCCCCCCTTTTTTACTAGCTTCACTAATTGAGTAACAAGGGAGCTCAGTACCTGGCATGAGCTGTACTCTGTGCGTCTTAAAAAGCAACTTTGTGCCGTTGTCGCTCAGTGCGGTGAAGGGAGCAGACCAGTTCGCTTTTTACCCGCTCAGATTTTGTGAAGCGATTAGTAGTGTCTCCTTGAAAAGCCAGCCAGACGAGTTGGATGCCTTTCTACAGGTTTCTCTGTAAGAGACTTTTACCTGCTCATCCTGCGTTGGCTTGTTAAAAGTTTGAAGTACCAAAACCCTCCTAGAGGCTAGGAACCTGCTCTTTGAAAACAAATGGCTAATCCTAATGGTCTCGCCAATGGACATCTACACTGTCGTCAGAAGAGGAATAACTTCTTAAAACATGAAATCCACAAGAAGAATGGAGTTGTTAAAGAAATCAAGGTAAGCTTTGCTCCCTGAAAAAGAAAAAAATAGTGTTTAAGTTGTATGGGGTAGCTTGTTCTTCCCCACCCCACCCCGCTTTAGTTTATATCTTAATACATAGGTGTGGAAGTCAGCCTCAATTGTCTAAGAGCAATGCTTAGGTTGTTGCACCTAAGTTCTCCTCATCCTTGTAATTAGTTTCTGGTATTTCATGGCCAACTTGGCTACACGTGTTTTTCCTATATCTGTCTAAAAGGCTCCCTGTTAGTACAACTTATACAACAAAATAAATCACTGCTTTACAAAAAGAAGCAAACTTTGCTTTCCCTGTTCTTATATATGCTGGATGGTCCAACTGCTGTATGACTGTGATTTACAAAATGGAACCAATTTGTATGAGATTCCGTTTGTCATTTCATAGCTCAGACTAGCCTAGTATGTTCTTCTTAAAACTATATTGAGTAAATTGAATATATTATCATGCTTATTTGAGATATTATTTAGCTTCCTTCACTTTCTTGAATCCAACATCACACTGCTCAGATGCTTCCTGACTTGTTATTGAGTGTCATCTTGCAAAACAGGGCTTGGTTAAAGTTTTGAAAAGTGTGTGTGTGTGTGTGTGTGTGTGGGGGGGTACTTTCTATATAGAAAAGTATTATGGGATGTTTGAAATGTATAGTTGTGACAGGGAGGGAGGTGGAGCATAGGAAGGTTCATTCATACAGAAACAGGCCCCTGGTCCATCTATCTGGCTCAGCATTGTACACCATTGGTCTTCAGCTGGAGAGTCAAGGACCCACTGCTGGGTTTAAGCCTGATCTAAGGTAAGTCACAATAAACAGCAATACCTCTATACAAATATATGGTGAAAAATTAAGAAGTTGGTCTCCATGTTTGGGCTAAAGGTGAGCCCCAGGTTTGGAAAAGTTGAAAACCACAGGTTTGCTCCCTGGTAGCAGCTCTCTACAGTTTCAGACAATAGTCCTTCTCAGCCATACCTGAAGAAGCTAGGGATTGAACCTGGGACCTTTAGCATGCAGACTAGGTGCTACATACAGTCCTTCTCTTAAGATGAAAACAGAGTTTCTGTTATCCTATAAATCAAAGTTTCAATAGGATAAAGTGCATTAACCATGCGACTTTAAATACTGTGGATCCGCTGAGTAAATTAAAAAGTGTGCATTCATAATCCAGCTTTGCTTTGTTGGATAGTATCTCTCCTTCAGCTTTCCCATGAGTAGTTTAAATACAGTGTGGTGACAGAACAGCTGTTGACTGAATTACCCAGACCTGGAAATCTTCCAAATAAGAATTTCCTATCTGGAGACTCTTCCTATCTCAAATTGCATACTTAGCTGTGATTATTAAATAGATCCACCCAGTGCTGGATGTGAGGAGTGTCTGGGTGGCTCTTGCTTAGTATGACAATGGAAGAAAACTTGTGTAACTTATGGAAAGGGGCATGTCTGACTCACTCATATCTGAGAGGTTCACCACTCTGAGGCGTAGTTCAACCTGCAGAAGTAGTTACTTGATGAATGCTGAAAGTGAACTTTTGAGAATCGGACTCTGTGCAAGAGAAGAGATCGCTTCCTAAAATCTAGTGACTTACCTTAAGGGGGATATGGCCAATAAAATGATATTTGATAAAAGAGTAAACAGAAGTGATTAGAGAATTCCTAATAGAAGTATAATTGTAACATTTTACTTTATTGGGTAATCTTCTGATACTTCTCCTGAATGCGTGTACACGTTCTTACAGCATCAGGAAATATAACTACCTGCGTAGGAGACAACAGAGCTCCGATTCGCCCACTGCCAAAAAATACTATGAAGCAGTTGAAGTGCAAAGTATTTTAAGTCTGTAGTAATGTTTTGTTTCCTTTATTAAATTGAGCCAAAACATTCTCATGAGTTTAAAACTATCTCATAAATTAATGTGCCAATTCTATGAATTTGTCACACTTCGTGTGTGTGTTCAGTGCAATGTCTACACAAGTGTGCTTGAGGTGATGAATGAACTGGAAGAAAGAATGCTGCATACACTGCTTTTGAGAAAGAGGATCCTTGAGACTTGCCATTTGAAGTGCCTGGGATCTCCAGACCAGTTTATTTACACTGCCACCCAAGTGAACTTCTTTGCCTCCTGCCTAGTGTGTGTGTGTGTGTGTGTGTGGTCCATGAGTTTTTGGAAACATCTGCATACTTTGGCAAGTACGAAGTGTTGTTTTTCTGTACCACCACCTGACCTCTGACTCGTACAAATGATGGATTATGAAGCAGTAAAAAGGGATTTCTCACCCAAGGTAAGTGTAAACTAGGCATGGAAGATAGATTAATGCAGCACAACTAGATCCTAGGATAATAGGATTATAGGGAAGAATTGGGAACAGAACGTTAAAGTAGCAAGGACGAATTTGCTGTAATGTTCATATGTTTACATTTCTTTCTTTGCCTCTGTTCCTCCTCTGTCTTATGCACATCAGTATCTGTTTTTCACTTGGATATTGCTGTCTATTCCAGATGTTCATATGTAGAATGGAGACTTGTGTTGATAAGAATTCTATTTAGTCAACTACCATTAGTGCTTAGTTGAGTGTTTCCATAGACCCAGTTTAGTGCAAAAATGTTGACTAGTTACTCTTTAAGCATTATTTCTACCTCTCTCCTGGTGATGTTTCTCTTGCAGGCCATTACTCCCCATATATAGCTATCAAATGTGCAGTGATGTAGAGCTGGCAGCCCCAAACTTGAACCTCTAGTGCTGTAGCAAGATAAGAAGTAGCCTGATACCAGGTCAGGCTATCTGGCTATTTAGCCCAGTATTGACCACTCTGACTCATGCGCAGCAGGCCTCCACGGTCAAAAATACTTTTTGATTTCAAAAATACTGTTGCTTTGTTTGGGGCCAGCAGATCATTGCTGCAATGGTACATAATGGCTGGGATCCAACAAGCTACATTAGGCATGCTCCTAGTAAGCACCTTTTTTACTTGTCTTTGAACTGCAGACCCTTAATGCCACTGCAGCAAACTGCTTTTAAAGCCCCACTCAGTTTCAAAAGTAGCTTGCCATGTGGCACGGAAGTCAAGTCCCAAAACTCCACTGGGTGAGTAGAACTGTTTGCATAGTTCTTTGGATCCCAACTTTTGTGCTTAATGAGAGAAGCTTTGGGGTGAGAATTGTGTCCAAGTTCTGCTGTCTCCTGAACACTTGTGGGGGTAGAGAGGAAAGAAGAAAAGGCTTGTCGTGTGACTCATCTCTATAGAATACAGTCTACAATGAATCTAAGTTTGCTAAACCACTCTACTTTGAATTCAGAAGTTGGTTCAGCTGATGGTGATGTGTTGTTAACAAGTAGAGTACATAAGAGCTGCCAGGAGTTCACAAAATACGTAATACTTATTACTAGCGCTGCAGCCAAGAGCTTCTGCAGTAATAGCTGCTTGTATTCTATTATAGCCGCAGTAAGGTCAGTTTGAATAAGCCATGAAACCACTGTAGACTTTATTCTCACATCGTCATTTCTGAGGACATTTACTGGGCACTGAAAACTTGGGGATAAAGCCTTGGATCTTAATGACTGGTCATAATTCAGCCAATGCTAGGTTTCAGCCAGCCATTCAAATGTTTTATTCCAGTGTTTATTTTGTCAAATGAAGTGGGCAATCTTCTACCACATGTCATTTCTACCACTAGGGTGGATAAAAATAGATTATTTTTAAAAATCAGTTTTTTAATATTTTAATCAGATTATTGTTAATTAAAAATACAAAATTTCTCTCTGTAAAAAAACATAGTTACAGTTAAGTCTCATCGTAACCATGCTAAACCTACACTTAGATGGGAGTATCCAATGCTGTCCGTCCATGAACGGGATCCATGTCCACTTCTGTTCTGCGAGCGGCCAGCCCTGCCAATTCCCTTCTGCAAGCAGCGCCTACTACTTGCAGAATGGAGATTTAACACTCCCAGGGCAAGCCCCCAAACAAGTGGAAACGCATGTTTCTGGAACAGGGCAGGTTGGCAGAGCTCCCTTATGTGAACTCTGCCTGCCTGCCCCATTCCAGAACCTACAGTTTCCACTTGTTTTGGGTTGCCCCTGGGAGTGCTAAATCTCTGTCCTGCAAGTGGTGGGCGCCACATGCAGAAGAGAATCGGTGGGGCTGGCCACTTGCAGGTAGTTTCCATTGGACACTGCCCACAATCTCATAAAAATGAATTAATGGCTCTGTCACCTTCACACACATTGTAGGCATTTCATAAAACATAGGCATCATTTTATCTTTTCATATCACAGAGATGATTCTGTCCAGCTTAAGTATGCTTGTTGCAAATTCTGGGCTTTTGGTTATTGTTTGACTAAACTCACATGTGCGAAGACACGGGGTGTTCAGACAATCGCATAGGGAGAAGAAGCCATTGTGGCTTTTCCCCCTGCCCCCACGCATGCTGCATGCGCAACAACGATTTGCATCATTCCCTGAATGCAGCGCATGCAGGTTGGCGTGTCAACTGAACCTGGCGGGCAGCACAGCAGGGGTACTTTCGTACCCACCCTATAACCCCTACTGCAAGTTGTAGAGCCACCCCTACTGCGCCATGTACTGGGTTTGGTTGACATGCCAACCTGTGCTGCATCGCGGGGAATTGTGCCAATGATCGGCACTCACACAGAGAAGCCAGCATGGTTTTTCTCCCTATGTGATCATCTGAACCCAGTCACAAACTGGGATTGTTGTGCTGCTTATGTGATGGAGCTGCTGAGCCAAGCAAGACAGAAGAGTTAATTAAGACAGGAAGAAAATATAGCATGGTGAATAAAAATCAATAATTTTTTTTAAAAATCAGAAAAAAATGATTTTTTGAATCAAAAAATGGAAATACTAAGTTTCTCTTTAATTACTAGGTTAATGTAAAATAATCTGGATATAAGCATGTTGGCCATATAGTTAAATTGATTCAATGCTTCTACCAGGTACATTGAGCTAAAGGAGGCTTTTCTATCCAAATTAAGAACCAATCCGATCATTTCACAGATGAATATTTACATTCTACCCAAACGCTGGCATTTCAATTTCACCTGATGAAAATAAACTGTTCCAGTCTGCCCAATAACTACCAAACTTTGCTTCAACCTGTCAGTCATCAAATTGCCCGGTATGCATCTGCCTATATTCCCATACTTGGGCTGCAATCCTGTAACCTCTTGCCTAGGAGTAAGTCCCATTGAACTCAATCGTACATATTTCTGAGTAGACCTCTATAGGATTTCACTGTTAACTACAAATGATCATGGGTACTGGTTATTAGAAACACCCTGTATGGGAATATTTTAAAGACATGTTCTTTATAAGTAAAAAAAAAGGTAAGCATGCAAAATATACACAATGAGAGAAATAGTCACAGTGGGGCAAAGCCTACTTGTAAGTATGAAACAGTATAAATAATACTCAATTTCAGGGGTCCTCAACCTTTTTGGACTTGTGGGCACATTTGGGAATTTGAAACCATGCTGTGGGCACCACCACAAAATGCCTAATCAGTGGATCGCCACTTTGGCGTCTACCTGTCATGTCTATGGATCTCAGGCTGCATCTTATTTAGCAAAAAACTTAGTTTCATGTCTACTGGACACCACAGTATCTCTTTAATAGGGATTTGTCTAATTTGGCTAATTGCTGGCAGTGCAACACAGCTAATGCTGTCCCAGGACATAGTCTGAAGGCACATGAGGCAGCCACCTTGGTGGAGTTAAGCAGGTTTGGGTCCAGTCAGTGCTTGGAGACCACCTGGGAACCACATGTTATCACCTTTGAGTTCCATGATGGAAGAAAGGTGGGATATGTAATAAATTAAATAAATACTTAATGCTTCTTTTAAACATATGTTTTTGCAGTGTCCAATAGTTCCCTCTTTTGGGAGCAAGGTTATTACACAGATAAGTTTTGTACTGAACAGTCTTTAATATTCACTGATGTACACGCTCTTTTAAACTATTTACCTGCTTCATGGAAATTAACAAATGGTCAGTATAAATGGATTCTCAGCACCCTTTTGACAGCCAAAAGGCTGATATTACAACACTGAAGGATAAACACTCACCTCCTATAACACAATAGAGTGAGGACCTTAGAACACTTTCAATATTTGTACGGGTAGCATATAGACACCACCTTCAAATAGATGCATATTTGGATATTTGGGCGACTTTTGTGGAAGCCTAAGTATAATTGCTAGAAAGTCATAATAATTTCCTACAAATCCATGTACACATATTAAAATATGGAAAAAAGATTTTTTTAAAAAAAAATAGGGGGTGCACGTGGGTATCACACTGGGGACCACTTTATGGGCAGCATTAGAGGTGCCTTCTGGAAGGGCCCATGCTCTATTTAGTTGTAAATTAACATGGTTTAGTGGTCAGGTTTGCACCATTGTTCAGGAAATGTATGCAAGCGTCAATGGGAAACTTGATTTAAAATCAACCTTTTTTTCTTGCTGATTTAAACTGTTCCTGACGCAAAATATTTCCCACTGTCTATCCAGTTATCCTGCTTCGTATCAGTGCATTTGCTGTTTCTGTTCTCTCTGATATTTGAGTGTCATGGTTTTCCGTTGTGCTTCTGGTGTAACTCACCCCACCCCAAACCTGCCATCCAGTCCACTACTGCCTTAATGTAGTTAACTCCCTCCCTGCTTAGATTCAGGTCTTACTACTTCATAATTAGAGGCTTCAAAGATTCCATTCCCCTGCTAGCTCTTTTTTGTGGATCTAAACCAAATTTAAAATTGCTGTGAAAAACATGTGAGTGTGTGATCAGTACTTTGGCAGAATTTCTCACTTTACCAGATTGTAGGTACCTGATACAGCAGCCTTCCCCAACCTAGTACCCTCCAGTTATGTTGGACCACAACTCCCAGCATCCCCCAGCCAGGTTGGAGAAGGCTGTGCTAGAAGGAAGGAGTGGGTCCTGTGGTCTTGAAGTGTGTAGATCCCTTCAGACAAAAGCTATCCATCTAGAGTGAAAGGATGGCTTTCTCTAAACAGTGTACATAAACCTTCACCAGGGACTGGAGAGTACATAAGAACCTCACTGGGCCACCAAACTGGACAGCCAGGTTCTTCCAGGAAGCCCACAAGCTGGAGATGGAGGCAGTATCCCCACACACACTGTTCATGCCTCAAGCAATGGTATGCAGAGATATAGTGCTTCTGCACCAGGAGATTCCATTTAGCAGTCATGATTAATACCTGTTAGCCTTACCCTCCATTAATTTGTTTAATCCCTGTTGAACACCATGTAAACTGATGGCCATTAGCATATTATGTATTCTGTAATGTAATGTTTGTCCCGAGTCTACGTCTACTCAGTTTCATTGGGCGACCTTCTAGTCACAGTGAAGACTAGAAGAAACAAGGGAGAGAAAATTATTGTTCTCCCCACTTCAGATTGTGGTTTGCTTTGAAATTCCAAGATTGTCAGGGATGAAGAGAATTTAATATGTGATTGTGCTTCATTTTCTACGCAAGCCTCAAGTAAACATGGCTAGGTTGGTCAGCCTGACAGACTGACCACAGTGTTTGCTTGTGGAAGACTTCATTATACACTATTAACAGGTTCTGTTACCAGATCATATTTTAAGACCAAACTTCACAAATCTTTTATTGGAGATGGGGAGGGGGGAGGACCAGGTACAAGCATACCCTTCAGGCTCTGCCTCTTTTTGAACTGTGTGCTCCAGTTCTCAATATATATTGTTTTTGTATTTGATTCTGCAGCATATTTTCCAGCAGGCCCAACCTTACTGTTAGGAAGAATGAGGAGGCAGCCTCAGGCGACAGTTGCGGAGGGGTGCAGGATGGGTAGAGCTGCATAAGTCATACAGCTTGCCCTGTGCCCCCTAAGCTAGCATCCTGCCTTCAGGTGCAGTGGAAAATGTCCTGTCACCAGTGTTGAAACAAGATTCAACTGCCAGTCTAATCTGTTTGTATATGAATGGGAGGCTGCCAGGGTCCATCTTATCCTTTGCCTCAGACAGAAAAATGTGTTGGGCCAGCATAATTTTTCAAACCTCTGTAATGTCCACCACCACCATGCCTCTTGTTCATCTTTTCCCCCTGAACAAAAAATCCCCATATGCTCTAGCCTCTCATCATAGGGAAAGTGTTCCCACCTCTTGATTGTTTTAGTTGCTACTTTCTGAATTTCCTTCAGCTCCATGGTTCCCTTTTTGAGATAGGGTGACCAGAACTGTATGCAGTATTCCAAATGCAGCAATACTGCAGGGTTGTATAAGACATGAAGATTGGATGTTTCATATTCGATCCCTGTCATTACTTGTCTCCATCGCACACGCCAGCTAACTTTTTTTCCCCTACTGACTTTGTCTCTTACAACATGATTTACAGTGGGCCAGTTCAGTTATGATGCTGGCATGTTCAAAGCTGACAAAAAGAATAAAATCCCTTGGATTATGCAATTATAGGTGGGGCTGCCACCACATGATGTAATTCTTGTTAATGGCATGGCAAAATTAAAGGAAGGATTAGATATTTATGTAGGCGATGGGACATCAATAGTTATATGCCTAACTCTTATGCCTTTAAGGAAATTGCAGAGGAAACACAGCTTTCAGCACCACAACCATTCTAACCTTTATTTCATAAGTATTGTGTGGAAGGTGCTGTACAGAACACAAAAGTGATGTGGTCCCTACCTAGAGGGCTAACATCCTGCAATCAATTTGATGAGCTGTTGTGCCTGTATAAAAATAATCTCAGCACTATAGATTTTTTTCTTGTTCCATCTCTGCATATTTCCTAGTTTAATTGAATTGTGTGTTTTTATCAAAGTCATATAAATCCTTGTGGCCAGAGTATTTAAAAGATACTTGGTTACTCACTGACAATCCAACATTTGCTTGTGGCTATCTGCCCAATTTATATGTTAATTACACTATCCAGTTGTACAGCAATGTTAAAAGCTGATACAAGTTCATCTTGCAATACATTACTACATAATGTATTTCAACATGACTAGTTCTGCTACTTAGATGATATCTGTGGCCAGGAGTGTCTCTTTCCAGCTTTGCTTGATATTATGATGGATATGACTGGCACATGTGTTCTGGTAACTTCAAGGCTGGGTTATTGCAATTGCACGTTGGGAAAAGTATGTAGAAACTGAACACTCCAGAATGCAGCTGTTGACAGGTACCAGTTCAAGAGACTATACAATATAGGTCCCTCAAAGTATGACTTTACTTGGTAGCCAACCAATATTTTCTACTAGCCAGTTTCAAAGTTCATTCCCACCACAATACTGGCTGGGACTAGTTAAGAGCAAAACTAGGGCTCTCTAAACTACGCTTACTAACAAACAACACAGTAGTACAGGAAATTTACCCAACTGTAGATCCCATACAAGCCACCCATATTACTGCTCAAGGAATATTTAGGCTTCAAACCATTGTATGTTTATCTGAAAGTCCTATGCCCTGTACAGGTGTTCGTAAAGCATGTTATGTCTACACGTGAGGAGGGGGAGTGGGCACCAGTGCCCTAGTGCTGACCCCCAAAGCATCCATTCTCATCAGCCTCCGCTTGTAGAGGCTGACCATCTGCAGCAGAGAGCCTTTGGCATCTGTGGAGGCTCTCTGCTGCAGACAGTCAGCCTCTAGATGTGGAAGCTGACAGGTGAGAGCTAGGTTGCTTGTGCCTGCTCTCCCTGGCCATGTGTAGAGGTTACATGCTTTATGAATACCTGCATAGGGCTCCACTGCTAATTTGGCTCAGTCTCTCATCAGCTTTTGATACCATTGACTGTGGTATCCTCCTAGATCAACTCTGTGCGACGTGCATTGGAGGTTCTGTGTTACAGTGGTTCTGGTCTTACCTGCGGGGCTGATCTCAGAGAATAACACTGGGTGACCGTTTCTTGGCCCCTTGGCAATTGAGCTATGAGGTTCTGCAGGGCACCATCCTGCCCCCAATGTTGTTTAATATCTGTATGAAGCTACTGGGAGTGGCCATTAGGGGACTTGGAGAGAAATGCCATCAGTATGCTGATGACACACAGCTCTGTCTCCCTGTGACATCTGAATTAGGTGAGGCTGTGCAAGTCCTGAATCAGTGCCTAGATGCAGTAATGGGCTGGATGAGGGCCAATGAACTGAAGTTGAATCCTGGCAAGATAGAAGCCCTGTGGATGAGTGGTTCCCGGGTCTGGGAGATAGCCTCATAGCCTGTTCTGGGTGGGGCTGCACTCCCTCTGAAAGATCAGGTTCGTAGTCTGGAGGTACTTCTAGATCCATCGCTGTCGCTGGGGCCCCAAGTGGCTGTGGCGCCTCAGAGGGCCTTTTACCAGCTTCGGCTGGCTTGCCAGCTACGGTCTCTCCTGGACAGGGGTAACTTAGCTACAGTGGTACAGGCGCTAGTAACCTCAAGACTGGATTGCTGCAATGCGCTCTTTCTGGGTCTGCCCTTAAGGCTATTCCAGAAGTTGGAGTTAATGCAGAATGCAGCAGCTTGGCTGTTATCAGGAGCTGCCTCTTTTCAACATGCAGCTCCTTTGCTGAGGGAACTGCACTGGCTGCCTATTCGCTACCAGGGCCAAGTTTAATGTTTTGGTACTACTGTACAAAGCCCTAAACAACTGGAGACCAGGATACCTGAGAGAGCATCTTCTCCCTTACCAACCTGCCTGATCGCTGAGGTCATCAGTGGGCATGCTCCTGATTGTTCCACACTAGGAGAAGAGCCTTCAGTGTGGTGGCTCCCTTCCTATGGAACTCCCTGCCTCTGGAGGTCAGGCAGGTGCCAGCACAGTGTTGTTTTTAGCACCTCCTGAAAACAGCTCATTTGCAGGAAGCCTTCCTTGGTTGATCAGCCTCAATTTTATTGGCACTCTGTTTTTTGAAGAATAATTTTGATATGTTTTATTCTTTACCTTCTGTTCATTTTATCTCTTGTTGTTCACCGCTCTGGAATCTGTTTAGATGTGGTATACAAGCATTGTAAATAAATAATACTGAACACATTTTAATAGGGCAGTTCTGTTAGAGAAGAGGAGACGGAGAACAAGCGAGTGAAAACTCAACCACTACAAGCCGAGATCTAATAATTACATCATTTGTTTATTGCCATGCTGCACTCAGTAAACTATTCCAGGTGTAGCAAGAACAAAATATGCTGCAAAACCCCTGACACCTGTACTCTTTCCATCCTGGCAACTCCATATTTGAAACACAGGCAGCACGCTCAGCGGTGCTAGTCTGCAGCTCCTTATGGTAGAATGTGTTTGGGAATGGAATGATGGGTTGGGAAGTAAATTTTCTGTAAACAGCTCAGTTTTAGAGATTCCCTTCCTCCTGTGTCAAGCTACATCTAGTGGTGCTGGGATAAGCAGCACAAGCTCTCTTTTTTGCAGCATGCACTGCAAAAAGCTTCCATCCATGAAACAATGGCATAAACAGCCCAATCCAGTGCAGAATTGGGTGCACCAAAACCAACTGAAATCGATGGGCTTAAGTAGGATAACCTCTGCGTAGGATTAGACCATCACGTCTTGCCCTCAGATTTTACTCACCTGTTTAAAAATATGCTTGATGCTGGCAAGTGCATTTTTATATCATGGAATACATGCCCTTGAGTGGAAGGATTGCAGTTGGATTGAAGCTGAAGCTCAAATACTTTGGCCACCTAATGCGAAGAGAAAACTCTCTGGAAAAGACCCTGATGCTGGGAAAGACTGAAGGCAAAAGGAGAAGGGGAGGCAGAGGATGAGATGCCTAGATAGCATCACTGTTGCAATGAATATGGACTTGAGCACACTCTGGAAGAGAGTGCAGGACAGGAAGGCCTGGCATGCTATGGTCCATGGGGTCACGAAGAGTCGGACACAACTGAACAACAACAACAATCAGTTCAGAGTACTGCTTTTTTTAATATTTAAAGCCAAAATAAGAGACAAAGCTCAAAATGATTCTCAAAGTTCAAACATTCATTAGAAGATGCTTTGAAAGAATTATCAATATACTTTGAGAGAACTATCACAATAAGTGGAGTGAAATCACTCTGTTTTTGTATAAGGCAATACACTGAAACAACTTGGGCATGCTTGTGTTTTCTAATACACTTTTGCATTTCTCCTATCATTTTGAAATGTTGGCTTCTAGTTCCCTTAGTGCTGCCCTTCCCTTTTATGTTTTGAGCTTTAACTAGGTTTTTTTTTTAATTCTCTAGGCACTGCTCCTCCCCTCCCCCCTTGGCCCGAGGTCATCTTCAGAAGAGGCCTAGAACTGGGCAGATGCTAGAGCCATTTCCCTGCTTCTGTCTTTCCTTTGGAATTTATTTCCAAGTGCAGGGGAGGGGTTGCCAGCTTGCTTCAAGTTTTTAGAAGAAGTGCGAAGACCTTCCCCATTTTGTTTTTCAGAAAAAAAACTTCTATTGTTTAGACAGGTACTGCTGAAAATGTTTTGCTGGAACTGGCTATTGGTTACCCCTCTGTTTTGTCTTCTAATGTTTTAAATTTAGGTTTTATTGTATTTCACAGAAAAGCAAGATTTAAAAATGTCTCGTGGCTCTGTAGCAATCTACAATATACATTCCTTCCTGCTTTTAAGATCTGTTTTATTTATTTACTGTATTTTTGTCTTGTTTTTAAGATAATTATTGTCTCACAAAGAGGCTCACATGAAATAAAAAAAGAAACAGGCCTTGCCCTCAGGCTTACAAACTAAGATTTTACATACCAAGCCAAGGTTTGTTCTCTGTTACGACTCTGGCTTGTCAGGGGAGAGACAAGCTAGAGTTCCTGGTTTGGATGTCACGTTAACCAAGCCAGGGATGAAGAGTCTCTGCGGCCATTCAGATACAGACTAACCCATGCTCAGTGGTTGAGTATGGGTTGTTTGTTAAACCATGGGTTAGCATGTTGTCTGAATGTCCAGAGGGTGGCTTGTTAACCACCCTGAACAACCCAACAACAAACCATGGGTTCTCAAGGTGGCTTGTTTGAGAAAATAAGCCACACTGCATTGTTAACAAGCCACCCTGTGGACTTTCAGAAAACACACTAACCCATGGTTCAACAAACAACCCACAGTTCAACAGCACCCCACACTAAACCACTGAAAGTGAGTTCGTGTGCTATCTGAACAGCCCCTCTGGCTTGTTTAGCCATTCCCACTGACAGCAAGAGCCAAGCAGGAGTGATCTAGCTGCATGCACTAGCAGCCTGACTCACTCACAGTAACCCGGAGGTTTAAAAAAATAAATAAGACACCTTTGGGTTACGATGCCTTATCAGTCTCTCTCTAGTAATGGCTACACATGTATACCTATACCATTTCCATGGCTTTCTCCAAAACTCATGGATGTGGCTTTTGTCAGTAACGTCCAGATTCCCGCATAGTGTTGGAGCGCACAGTTGTCTGTCCTAACTCTTTTTAGGAAACCCTAGGCCTGGTTGCGTCATGGTCCTAATGTGTATAGTTCCAGTGTCCTGAAGCAAATAAGTAGGGTAATGTTGCATACTAATACAGCAGCTTCAGGTTCTGCACATAAAAAACATGATCATAAAGACAGACAAGCCTTGTAAGGCAGCCGACTCATAAGACATTCTGTTTTTACTACGCTCAGCCACCCCATCTAAAGGTGAGAAGAGGATATCAGTCATGTAATCTCACAATCAATGATTTGGGTTTTCAAGAAAATCTTGAATTACAACACTTTTTCCAATGACCTGAGTTGACTAGAATCTGACTTAATGTGTCAGATTAATAAACACAACTCAAAAGTACACTGAGTATTAATAAAGTACAACTCAAAAGTACCACCATTTACGTGGTTGATAAATAATTAAATATATCAATAGCCAAAAGCACCTGAGCAGAAATATTTATTTTAAGGAGGGTGGAATCAATAAAACACCTTTTAAAAATGTGATGTAAATACTATATTCAAACAAATTAAAGCCTTACTTGAAAAATATTTTGACTGGGACATTCTTAAATAGTTTAAGACATGACAGCTCAACATTATACAGCCTTTCCATTGTTTACACTTCTAAGAATAATCTGAAGGCACTGAAGACCGCTCTCATGCTAATTTTAACACACCTGAAGAGCTGGGCACAGTGTGTCGGTGTGTGTCCATGTATGCATACTTCCTAGATAATCACTTCAAATTCAATTAGAACTTGGAAACTGCCCAATTAGACTCATGTTGTTCTTTTTAATGAAACAATAGATTTTTAGAAATGGAGCCTCTTCTGTGGAAAAATATAGTTTTGGAAAACTTTCTGGCCCATATCACTTTTCATGGTTCTGGACAATGCAAGCATTTGCCCTGATCACTTGTGTGTGTGGTGCATATGTGCTTGCACACACAAAACACTTGCATCTAGCCCTGAAGAATTAGGGATGTACGAAAGTCACTTACCTTTTCGAAGGGTGACATTCGAGGGGGGGGGCACTGCGTCCCTCCCCCCGAAATTATCTCCGACCGACTCTGCTCTGCGGAGATTCCACGGACCGCCAGCCGGGGCCACCCACAGCCGGACATCTGGCCGCTGGGCAGCCTGCAGGGACACAAATGGCGGCGGCCATAGCCGCCGCCATTTGCGTCCCTGTATTTTGCCGTGATAGGCTATGTAAATATTTGCGTAGCCTGTCACGGCAAAAACCCCACAAAAAACAGCGAACGCAAATGGTGGTGGCTACGGCATGGTAGGCAAATGGTGGTAGGCTAAAACGGCCAAAAAAAAAGGGAACGCAAATGGCAGCCGCCGTAGCTGCCGCCATTTGTGTTTGCTGTTTGTTTTTTATTTTTCTGTGATAGGCTACGTAAATACTTACGTAGCCTATCACGGCTTCCGCAGGGACGCAAATGGTTTCCCTGCATTAGCCTTGATAGGCTACATAAATCTTTACGTAGCCTATCACGGCTGACTTTGGAGGGGGAAAAAAAAAGCGCGTACGCAAATAGCGTTGCCCTTATTTTCGCCGTAGTCTACGTAAATCGTTACGTAGACTACCCGTGCCCAAATAAGGAACGCAAATGGCGGCGCCCATGGGCGCCGCCATTTGCGTACATGCTTTTTTCTTTTTTTTTCAAAGTCAGCCGTGATAGGCTACGTAAAGATTTACGTAGCCTATCATGGCTGACTTTGAAAATCTAGCCATGATAGGCTACTTAAATCGTTACGTAGCCTATCACTTTTATTTTTTTTTTTTACTTTACTGGGAAATGGCGGTGGTGGCAGCCGGTCAGAAGACCGGCTGCCGCCGAAATGCCGCTGGGACCAGCCGCCGAGAGGGACATTCGCACGAGGTAAGTCCCATCCCGGGGGGGGCGGGGGGGTGTCAGAGAATTTCCCCACCAATTTCTGGGGGCCGAATGCGTTGGCATTCGGCCTTCCGGAGATTCATGGAGAAATTCTCCAACATCCCTACCCCCAAGTGCAAGATGACATGCATCTGTGGTGAATTAATCTAGAATAATTCTCCCCCCGCCCTCATGCAGCAGTCTCAGTGTAGCTCATAAGTGACTTCCCATACATTTTTTAAATTCTCCATATCCTCAGTATACAAAACTCAATTTTACATGTATTTGCACTCCCTACTTTCTTGCCTGGTAGTTGCCCGACACAGTTTCACTCTCCTTCGGAGGAGAAAGCACTGATGATATAAATGACATAATGTGTATGCCTACAAATATAAAACATAAAGTAAGCAATTGGCACTAGCCTCAAAGCAGCATCAGTGCCACTGAAGTGTATAGGTTTATAGGTCAAGAATATATCTTGACCTATAAACCTACAATACTTGCTGAAAACTAGCAATGGGAAGCTTATTTCCCTTGCCCAAAATTATGCCTAGGCAATATCTTAAAACTTATGTTGTCCTTATAAATCTTCTGTAGTGGGTCCACTTTATGCAGCAATCACTTGCCATGACTATCTGTTGCTTCTCAGAGCATTTCCACTACATGTTCATATCTCAGTGCTGTATTTCATTGCAAGAAACAGTTTTCCAAGCAAACCGAGCATGAAATACATTCATGAGACTCTTCCACCTTTTTTAGTTTAGAAGGATTGTTGGAGGGGGAAATTAATTGTTAGATATTTGGGAGTCAGAAACCTTTGCCAATCTACTGCAAATCACCCAGAGATCTACCAGTAGATTGTGATGTGCGTTCTGCCCATCCCTGCTGTACATGATTTGGTGTGGATGTTCCTATTTCTTACTCTGTCACAAGACCTGCCAGCGTTGTGGAATCAACTTTGTAGCTCTGAGACTGTAGGAAGACATAGGACAGGTGAAATGAGAGATTCAACTATGCAACCAGAACACTAATGAAACTCAATTCCATACCTTGATCCTCAGAGTCGTTGGGGTGGGACATAGGGGAACTTTCTGGGACCCCACAACAGGTGAGACTGAGCAGCTACCCATCACTGGGGCTGCTCAGACAACATGCTAACCCACACTCAGTAGTTGAGTATGGGTTGTTCGTTGAACTGTGGGTTGTTTGTTGAACCGTGGGTTAGTGTGCTCTCTGAACATCTGCAGGGTAGCTAGTTAACCCTGCAGGGTGGCTTGTTTTCTCAAACAAGCCACCTTAAGAGCCCATGGTTTGTTGTTGGGTTGTTCAGGGTGGTTAACAAGCAGCCCATGGTTCAACAACAATCCACACTCAGCCACGGAGTGAGGTTTAGTGTGTTTTGTCTGAACAGCCCCGCTACCTCCTGGAACCCCTACCAAGAAAGACTGGACCAGCTTTACAGCAGTTCTGCAAGACCTAGTAGGGCTTGCAGAAATGTCGCTGACACCTCATATCCAACAAGATCAAAAGGAAATGTTGGAAAAATTGTGCTCAAGCTATGTTTGGGTAAAGACAGTTAACGAAGGAGGGAAGCATATTTTCAGTGTTATGTCAAGGACAAAAGCCAATCTGGCCAGGGTCCAGGAACTGTAGCTCTATAGCTTCATTCATTTAACAATATTGTCCTAAAAGGGTGACACTGACAGGCTCAGAATTGGCATTCAGGTTGGGTTCCAGGTTGTCTTGTATTTTGGGTTGGGTTTTTTTTATTTGTATTTGAAAAGACCTTTTGGATTTCTGCAGCACAGCTGCCTGTTATGCCACTGAATACCTATGCATCTACTTACTCAGAAGTAAGTCTCAGTGAGTTCAGTGAGCTTGTTCCCAACCGACTGTACACTGAATTACAGTCTTAGCTTTTCTTTTGGGAATGAGGGTTAAGACAAGTTATGCCTGTATATACCAAGGTCTTGCCTGAATATTAAGGATGCTATTCTATGGATGTTAAGATAGAAAAACGTCCTACAAATCCTAGCATGCCCCAGCTAGTATAGCTAGCTAGGGAATACTGGGAGTTGTAAGACTTTTTTCTGTCTAAACATGCATAGGATTGTGTCCTATGGTACTTTAACATTTCCCTCACAGGTTCAACAGGAAGTATTGAGAGAAACTTATCAGTACTCCTATACATTCAACGTTAATGGGCATTAGCACCCTTACTGGTCTCTTGGAAACATCTGTGTGTCTTTACAGCAGCATTTCCGAATCTGAGTCCCTCCAAATGCTTTGGACTACAACTCTTTTCAGTCTCAGCCAGTGTGGTCAATGGTTGAGGATGATTGGGGTTGTCATCCAAAACATTTGGTGGGACTCAGGTTTGGGAAGGCTGATTTATAGGTGAGTGGGTCAAGTCCTACTAGTGGCAGAAAAATGAGGCCAGTAGCTGCTCTTCCAGTGAGAAATCTTGAGTTTGAATAGAGGAGCTTGAAGTTCATTCCTTGACCTTTCTCTAAAATGTGTCCAGGCTTGAAACCTAGAACACCAAGGGGGAGTGTTCCAAGTTTTTCTTGGCTGCTGTGTTGGTGAGCTTGGTATGCAAGTACAGCAATCCAGTATTTAGTTTACTGAGAATCTCAGTTTTTCAGGAGAGGGTTTCCTGAAGTTTCCACCTCACAGGTTCGTGGTATACAACTTGGATTATGTAGCCACTAGTGCCTAAAGGGTCAGATACTGTGAAGGGGTCAAGTTGAGTGTGAGTTTTAGCAGCCAGGGGGTAGAGAACTCCAGTATGCAACATGACTTCCTGTCCACTTCTCCCTTGGTGTCCATTTCTATTCATATTTTGCAAACCCATGATTTGGTTTAATTAGCCAGCTGTGCCTCACCAACACCAGCTTTTTGCTGCAAACAACAGCACCTTAACCTTGGCTTCGCTTTCAAGATACTAGATCGGATAAGCTCCTAGACCTTGGCTATGCCTCTGGATAATGTTTTCGGACACCCCCCTGACTGGCCTGGATGCTTGCTAAAACAGACGCTGGTGAACTGATCCCTGGACTGCCTTGACCTCACCTGTGCCTGCAAACCCTCCTCGGAAACTCTATGTATGACTTTAGACTGAACCGGTTGCTCTCTCACTGCTGCTTCTAGGGCTATCTATGCCTTGCCCAAGGCCCTTGCCTGCGATGAAACAGGGCCATTTGTTTGCAGCAAAAAGCTGGCGTCAGCAAGGCTGAATATATAGCCAGTCGTTAGTCAGTACAGCTGGCTAATTAGGTCAGCATGTTGCTTTTAAGGGAGGCCCCCACGCTGTGACTTCCGTTTCTTTTGCTGCACATGTCTGATTCTACACTGTTCAGAGGGATGGATCCCCTCAGAGTCTGCTTCCAGCATTTGGGGAAGTTCAGGAAGTGCTTGAGAGGGACGCGGCTGCTCCAGCAATGCTTCCAGAGGAGGACTGTCAGCTAAGGTCTCCTGTTCCTCGCTGAGCTCCAGCTGGGGCCCATTGTGCTGGTTCTCCCGCAACTCTTCTTCCTCAGATGGATCCTCTTCCAGTTAGGGCATGACAGGAGTAGACTCATCTTTCTTCCCCCATCCCACTAGACAAAGGGAGGAGGCAAATGAGATCTATAGTGTAACAGAAGTTAGTCTGTGCTGGAACTGGGCCTGAAAAGGAGGCAAAATGCTGACCTTACTATCTGCAGGAAATCTTATGGCACTATGGGTTCCCTTAGAAATCTGATGGGAACAGGGACCTGTTGGAGTGTTAATGCTTGAATTTTCTATGCTCAGCCTGCTGGCTCTCCCCCTCCTCTTCCTCCTCAGATGAATCCTCCTACAAGGAGGGCATGACATCTCCACCAATTCTGTTTGCCTTCTTGTGCCATCCTAGCTCCAATTGAAATACATACCTGAAACATATATGGGCTGTCAACTGTCTTTTGTTAGGTCTTAGGAGGCATTGCCTCTGTACACTTTCACTGATCGCTCTACTTACAGAAATCCTAGGTGGTGGTGGTTGTAAAATAGAATCTTACAATAACTGAGCATTCTTTTTTAAAATCTGATTTCAATAAAATTTATTTATTCCCCCCACCTTGGTTTTTTTAAAAGAAACAAGTATTTTATTTTAGAAATAAAAGATAACAATGATATAACAACAAATATATCAACACACACAGCCTGTTTTACATTATTCATCACAGGTTCATCAATGATTTTAGGATCATTGTCCCTGAACATATACTTGTTGTTGTTGTTGTTGTTCAGTCGTTAAGTCGTGTCCGACTCTTCGTGACCCCATGGACCATAGCACGCCAGGCCTTCCTGTCCTGCGCTCTCTCCCGGAGCGTGCTCAAGTTCATATTCATTGCATCGCTGATGCTATCTAGCCATCTCATCCTCTGCCGTCCCCTTCTCCTTCAGTCTTTCCCAGCATCAGGGTCTTTTCCAGGGAGTTTTCTCGTCGCATTAGGTGGCCAAAATATTGGAGCTTCAGCTTCATTATCTGTCCTTCCAATGAGCACTCAGGGTTGATTTCCTTTAGGATGGACTGATTTGACCTCCTTGCAGTCCAGGGGACTCATAAGAGTCTTCTCCAGCACCACAGTTCGAAAGCATCCATTCTTCGGCGCTCAGCCTTCCTTATAGTCCAGCTCTCACAGCCATACATTACTACTGGGAAAACCATAGCTTTGATTAGACGGACCTTTGTCGGCAAGGTGATGTCTCTGCTTCTTACTATGCTGTCTTGGTTTGCCATAGCTTTCCTCCCAAGGAGCAAGCGTCTTTTAATTTCATGGCTACAGTCACCGTCTGTGGTGATCTTGGAGCCCAAGAAAGTAAAATCTGTCTCTGCTTCCATTTCTTCCCCTTCTATATGCCAGGAAGTGATGGGGCCAGATGCCATGATCTTCATTTTTTTAATGTTGAGTTTCAAACCAGCTTTTGCACTCTCCTCTTTCACCCTCAACAAGAGGCTCTTGAGATCCTCTTCACTTTCTGCCATTAGGGTGGTATCCATGTGTGGAGTCCCCTCTTGTGCTGTTGGAAAAGAGTGTTTGCTATGATCAGCGTGTTCTCTTGGCAAAACTCTATTAGCTTTTGTCCTGCTTCATTTTGTATACCACGGCCATGCCTGCCTGTTATCCCGGTGATTTCTTGACTTCCTACTTTAGCATTCCAATCCCCTATGATGAAGAGGACATCTTTTTTTGGTGTTAGTTCTAGAAGGTGTTGTAGGTCTTCATAGAACCAATCAACCTCAGCTTCTTCGGCCTCAGTGGTTGGGGCATAGACTTGAATTACTGTGATGTTGAATGGTTTCCCTTGGATTCGTACTGAGATCATTCTATCATTTTTAAGATTGTACCCCAATACTGCTTTTCCCACCCTTTTGTTGACTATGAGTGCTACTCCATTTCTTCTAAGGGATTCTTGCCCACAATAGTAGATATGATGGTCACCTGAATTAAATTCGCCCATGCCTGTCCATTTTAGTTCGCTGATTCCCAAGATGTCGATGTTCAATCTTGCCATCTCATGTTTGACCACCTCCAGCTTACCTTGATTCATTGATCTGACATTCCAGGTTCCTAAACAATATTGTTCTTTACAGCATCGGATTTTCTTTTCACCACCAGACACATCCACAGCTGAGTGTCCTTTCGGCTTTGGCCCAGCCGCTTCACTCTTTCTGGCGCTACTTGGAAATACCCTCCGCTCTTCCCCAGTAGCATATTGGACACCTTCCGACCTGAGGGGCTCATCTTCCGGCGTCATCTCTTTTAGCCTTGTGATACGTTCCATGGGGTTTTCTTGGCAAGAATACTGGAGTGGGTTGCCATTTCCTTCTCCAGTGGACCACATTTTGTCAGAACTCTCTGCCATGACCTGTCCGTCTTGGGTGGCCCTGCACGGCATAGCTTATGGCTTCACTGAGTTACGCAAGCCCCTTCGCCACAACAAGGCAGTGATCCATGAAGGGGATATACTTGTTATATACATTTTAAGCTCTGTTACAGCCACAAAATGATCACTTTTCAGTTATTAGCCTTTCTACTTATTACACCCTTCCAAAAATAGGACTGAGCACTTGGTGGGTGCTGGTCTGTAGACTCTGCATTAGTGTATGTAATGAAGGAGAACCATGTTTCTAACAGCGAGTCCTCCTTGATTATCCTTCTGATCAATCGCTTATGTTGTGATTGTTTTTCAGCAAGAGCCACCTCCCAAATTTTCAGAAACCATCCATTCATGGTGTATCTTATTTTCATTTTCCAGTATTGTGCTATAACTATTTTTGCCACTGCTAGTAATAGTAAGATTTGGTTTGTATGTAACAGCTGCTTTTGTGTGTCATTAAAAGAGGCTAACAATGGGGCGCCATAAACTGTTTGTTTTGTTATTTGAGAAATATAATTGAAAATGGTTGTCCAAAATATTGTATATATTTCACAAGCCTACGACATATGCAATAAAGTACACGCAATTTGGGAAATGTTTTGTGTTAACATGATGTAGTTTCACAGTGTCAGATGTATTAATTTTAATTGTGTTTCTCTAATTACTGCTGAGGTAGACTTAAGTGGTTTTTTTCTCAAATTGTAGTCCATTGCGTATCTGTAATCTGTTCCCCAATAACAGTCTCCCAAGCTGTTTTTAGTTCTCCTGTTGTTCCACTATGATGTGTTATTAACCAGCCATAGATACAAGAGACTAAACCTTTAGACCTATTTTGTGGGCTAGTACATTCATTTTGGAAGACGGTGCAGGATCGGGTTGCCTCATTCCTTTGTACTAGTTTTGAAGCAAAGCTTTGTATCTGAGTGATTTGAAACCTTCTCCTTTCTATATCTTGTAATTTCTGTTGCAATTTTTCTGTTGAAATAGGGTTTCCTCCCTGTATGAGGTCTCTAAATCTGTGTATTCCTTCTTCTTCCCAGATTTTGTATTGCTTGTATTTATCCAGATCACTGAACTCCAGGTGGTTCAGAAGGGGGATAAGCAGGGATACAGGAGGAGCAAGAGTTTTGTTCCAGGGGGCCCACACTCTCAAAGTATTTTAAGAACTTTTTTTATAGTTTCCAGTGCTGCCTTCTTTAGAGATGAAAAAAGGAGAGGTCTGATAATTTAGTTGTCATGGAGAAGTTCTGTGGCTACTAATGCACAGTAGAGTCTATTTGTATTAGTGATATAACCTGTTTAAGTTGAAAAGTCCCCACTTTAGATCACCATCCCCATAACTGGCTGAAAAAAACTAGTCTAGAGTGTACCCTGCTACATGTGTTGGGCTGATGACATATTGGGACAGTTCCATGGTTGTCATGGGGGCCATGAAATCCTGAGCCACCCCAGACAAGGTGCCCCCGCCATGAATGTTGATGTCCCCCCAAACCAGCAGCCTGGTGGACCACATCACATCTGAGACCACCTCTGTCAGCTCGGATAACAGGGTGGGTGGTACACAAGCAGAATCTCTAATCTGTCCTGCTGGCTCACACAAGATGCAAACACTTTAGACTAGTAATCAGATGGACAGGGAACCTGGAGAGAGAGAGAATTCTTATAGACCATGGCGCGCACACCCCCTCCCAAGCCCTCAGGTCTACCCTGATGCTGAACCAAGTACCCTGGTGGACACAACTGGGAAAGACTAACTCCTTCCTGTTTGCCCACCCAGGTCTCGGTTCTACTTGCCAGATTGGCGGCCCCATCATGGATAAGGGAGGTCTTGTTATGCACCAATCTTTCATTTAAAAGTAGCCGGAGACGCAAGGGCAGGCAACCACCAAACCTGAAGGTATGGGGAGGACCAGAACACAGCACAGCCATTAGCTGTCTGGGCCTCATTCCCCTTTCCTGACTAGCCCTCCTCCCAACACCATACTTCCCTTTACCCGTCACTACAGTGATTGCCCCCCCCGCCCAATGCCCTCCCTTGGCCCCATATCCTGCCTTCCAGGCACATACCTAGGCCCTAAAAGGAAACCAATCCCGCAGATGATATTCATAGGCCTCTCATCTCCCTAGCTGATCCGGCTGTTGAATTATCAAAGTCCTGCAATGTTGAGGAGGAAGCTGCCCAGACTCTCTCCACAGGGCAAGAGCCCTTTGACTTGATATACCTGCAGAAGGTGGGGCAAAAACAAACGGTCATCACTGGTCCCCAGCTGATTCCACTCTCGCCCTCAAGGTCCCAGGCAAACACTCCCAGCCACTTCCCAGCTCTTCTCCAGCAAGCTGGAAGCTTGATATATCTGCAGAAAGTAGAGCAGAAATAGATTAAGAAGTACAGTGGGATGGTATGAGTTTACAGAGCTACAAGCTTTCCCCAGTTTAGGGATAACTGCTAGTCTGGATTATTGCCAGGAATCAGGTATAGATTCGCCCTCCAGAATAGCATTAAACATGTGTTGCAATTACGGCGTTCATAGTTCTTCAGATTTCTTGTAGAATTCATTTGTAAATCTGTCCAACACTGGGGACTTCCCACTTTTCAGATTTTTATCATTGTCTCTATCTCTTTATCTGTGATGGGTTGGTTTGAAAAATTCCTGTAACACTGAGAAATTTGCTTCATGATTAATGTATCTAAAAATTTATTGATTTGTTTAGAATTATGATTTCTTGTAGAATATAAGTATTCATAACACTTTGAGAATCTCATTTATTTCCTTTGGATTGTGTGTTGTTTCCCCATTGTCTTTTTTATGACTGAAACAGTTCTGCTGTTCAACTTTTTTTGTGGTACTGTTGTTAATAATTTTGAGTTTTTGTTTCCAAATTAATAATAATCCCTGTTTGTGTATGTCATGGCTATCTGAATTGTAACTACTTGGGCTGCATCAACTCTGCTCTTTTACTATTAATAATCTATATAGGTTCCTCCTGTGCAAGCACCAGGTCATTACTGACCCCTAGAGGGACACTGCTTGCGCTGGCGTTTTCATGGCAGACTATAGTGGGGTGGTTTGCCATTGCCCTCCCCAGTCGTGACTACCTTTCCCCCAGCAAGCTGGGTACTCATTTACTGACCTCGGAAGGATGGAAGGCTGAGTCGACCTGAGCTGGCTACCTGAGACCCAGCTTCTGCTGGGATCGAACTCAGGTCGTGGGGAGAGTTTCGGTTGCAATACTGCCGCCTACCACTCTGCGCCACACAAGGCAGATGTAATAATCTATATACCTTTATGCTTACTGTTTATGTTTGCTCTAAATGTTTGCTATATCATCCAATAAAGCAGCAGAGGCTTTGGCTGACTGTTTCTTTAAGTGACTTGCCTGACTGATACATATACCCTGAATCACTGCTTCCATATTATTTCTTTCTTCATACTGTGGACTTTATTTGTGGAAAAATAATGTATTTTTCTTCCCTTATCTGTTATCTCAGTTTTGATAAACAGATTAGAATAAAATCAATCCAATTGATTAGTTGAGGGTCCATATTCAACATTCACTTCCCGGAAAAACAGTAAAAGAGAGCGAGAGCCAGTGTGGTGTAGTGGCTAGAGTGCTGGGCTGGGAGCCGGGAGATCTGGGTTCTAGTCCCCACTCAGCCATGGAAGCTCACTGGGTGACTTTGGGCCAGTCACAGACCCTCAGCCTACCTCACAGGGTTGTTGTTGTGAGGATAAAATGGAGAGGAGGAGGATTATGTATGCTGCCTTGGGTTCCTTGGAGGAAAAAAGGTGGGATATAAATGTAATTAATAATAGTAATAATAATAATAAAAAAATGGGTGCCAAATTGCGACAAAATTATATTCTTTTATTTCTCCTCTAGCTACCTGAAAGCGGCTGGTTAATTTCTCCGCCAGCACAACAAACCATATTCCATCCAAGTATCTCTGGAATGAGAGACCTTGAGCATTTTTCCAACTCCTTGCAATCTGTTCTCACAGCTCCTACAAGTATTGCCAACAAATCTTTATGCTGCCGTCCCTCATTCTCCCCAGTAAACAGTGAAAACAGTAATTGGGTTTCATTTGGAATTGCCATTTGTTTTGTTACATTACTCAACCAGTCTATTACTTCATGCCAAAACAGTCTAATCTTCAGACAAAAAATCCACATATGTTCAAGTGTCCCCTTAAGCCACAGTTTCTCCAACACATGTCCGATAACTCATTGTTTTTATGCAGCTTTATGGGGCACAAGTGCCATCTATGGACTGTTTTCAATACCATTTCTTTAGACATAGCTGATATAGACTTAAAGGGTTGTGAGTACCATATTCTTGCCCATGACTCTTCTGATATGCTAATATTTCAATTTGTTTCCCAAGTCATCTTAGTGCCCATATGTTTACCATATTCCTCCTCAATAGCCTTATAGATGACTGAGACTAATCCCTTTTTTCTACTATCCTCTTTAGTACAATGTTCAAATGTCGTAAGTGGGCTTATAACATCCAACATATTATACAAATAAGTTGCAAATTTATTAATTTTCAATAATTGAAACCAGCTAGTTTTTATTAGAGATTTATATCTTTTAATTCTCATATTGAAATCAGTTTTCCACTTATAAATAAGTCTCTAAGCCTATAAATCCCAATTTCTTTCCATGATTTATATTGCACATATTTATCTTGAAAATTAAAATTGGGATGTTCCAAAATGGGGCATAAGGGAGATATAGGAGGGGCTAAGAATTTCACATATTTACACCATATTTGAACCAATTCACTAGTAAAAGGGTTGCATATTATCCATTTATTTCTTGGGAGTTTAAGCAGATATAGATAAGAAGCTGAGAAGTTGGTATTTTCATATCCTTCTATCTGAACCCAATCAGGAGGGTTATCCAACATTGTAAGTTTCACAATTTGAGCTATCTGAAAAGCTTCATAATATTTTATTAAATTCGGTACAGCCAATCCTCCTTTTGGAGCAGGTCTGTATTTTACACTATTAACAAATCTTAAACAGTTAGTGCTTCCAGCAATAAACCTCTCCAATCGTTTTTGCCAAAGTTTTATTTTTTTAACATCTGGATACAAAGGAATATTTTGAAACAAAAATAAAAATTTTGGTAATATATGCACTTTTACTATTGCGAGCCTACCTAGTAAAGATAACCTCAATTTAGCCCATATTTTAATTTTTTCTCTTATAGCATTAAAGACATTCTTATAATTTCTGTAAACTAGCTGATTAGTATTTTTGTTAGCCAGATTCCTAGATATTTAAGACTAGAATAACAAAGAACTAAGTTGAATATTCTTTTAATTTCTTTTTGTTCTTCTAAGGGGATATTTATACATAATAATTTGGATTTTTCATAGTTAGTTTTTAATCCTGTATAGTGATTAACATTTTCCAGTATTTGTTTTAGGGGCTCAATACTTCTAACTGGATTTTCAAGGAAGAGAAGCACATCATCAGCATATAAATTGATTTTATGCTGTCTATTTTTTATCCATATTCCAGTAATGCTCATATTTTCTCTAATAGAAGCTGTGAGCAGATAGAAGCTAGAGCAAATATTAATGGGGATAAAGGATTTCAGAATCCAATCCAGTGATCGTCACTACTGAAAGAGTACTTTCATATAATCTTTTTTATAGTTTTCATAAAAGTCTCACCCATATTCATCACTCTCATAAGATCAAACATATATTTCCATTCCACGTGATCAAACACTTTTAGCGCGTCAAGTGAAAGTATGGTAGTTTTCTGTTTCTTCAGTTTAGCACTGTACAGAATATTTAAAACTCTGCGTATTGCATCTGACATATATCTCTTGGGCATGAAACCATATTGATTGTTATAAATGTATTTTGTAATAAATGTATTCTATCTTTGTGCCAAAATAGATGAGAGATTTTTTTATCTTGATTTTGTAAACTAATTGCCCAAAGGCAGATGGATGGGTCAAATCAGCTCCTGGTTTTGGAATAGCTATTATCCTTGCAAGCTTTCAAGATTCAAGTACTTTATCTCCATTTAATATGGAGTTATACATTTTTAAAAGATGCGGGACAATTTCTGCTTCAAATGTCTTATAAAAATCAGCCATAAAACCATCAAAGCCTGGGGTTTTTCCTTTTTTAAAATTTTTAATTACTGTTTTTAATTCAGTAGCTGTTAGTGTGGAAAGAATCCTTTAACCTCACCCCTAATGTGTTATGTGTACCCCAGATTGGCTTATGTTTAGTATGAACCAGAGCTACTCCATGTTTGTTGGCACCACAGTCTGTGAGAAGCAAATTGCAGCCTTTCAGCAAATTCTCTGTGAATTAGATGTTCCTCCCCAGAGAGTTGGCTGATAAGACTTGTACTCTGTGAGCCAACTGCTGATACTGAGCTGGCAGACGTCCACCCGGTCCAAGAGAGAGAACATTGAGCTCCTCTGCTGATCTGCTGATAACAAGGTGTGTGTGCATGCCTTCATGTAACGTGCCAGGTAGGGTCTGTCCCGACCTTAGTTCGCAGGGTGGCGGGGGGGAGCAGTCCATTCCACCACGGACTCCGGGGGGCCAGATTCTAAAGAATCCGGCCTCACTGGAGTCCGTGGCGGATTTCTCCGCCATCCCTATCTATATGTGAAGTATTTTGCTGTATAAAAGCCCACCCCACTGAACAGTCGGGGCTGTCTGCCCCTTTGCTGACAGAGTGCATTGCTGGCCATGCAATAAAGTGCTTTTAGATCCAAGAATCTTACCCATGTCTAGTGTGATCCATTGTCCGGCTAAACAACAAACATGTGAGCGTGTTCCACTCATACAACAATTTGGCGACCGCAGAAGGACCGTCTGGCTCGTGTCTCTGTTCTCCTCCACCCAGAATCAACGCCCAGGCGCCACTAGGTGAGTTCACCCGAGGGATCTTGTTTTCGGTGGAGGGACAGGGAGACTTCGATAAGTGACGGATCTGCCTACTCATAGAGGTAAGATCTCTAGGCTTGGAGTTCAATTCCCTATAGCCCAAAGCTTGGGTTCAGTTCCCTAGACTTGGGGTTCTATTCCCTAGATCCTAAGCTTGGGGCTCAATTCCCTATAGCCCAAAAGATAAGACACTTGGGTTCAGTTCCAAGGCATTTTAAGGTACCTAAGCTGTATTGAAAGGTTTGGGTTTCAATTCCTGAAAAACGAGTAAAGATGGGAAATAATTGTTCTGCCCCCTTGGGTACTCCTTTAGATGTGATGAAGTCTTTTTTTAAAAAAAATTGTCTGGTACAGCTGGTTTGTCTAAGAAATATATGTGTTTTATGTGTTGAAGAGTGGCCTGTTACCTCCCACTCTTGGCCGAATATAGGATCCTTTAACCATCAAGTTTTGAGGGACTTAAGACTAGCCCTAGAAGATAAATTTCCTGGCCAGATAGATTATTGGTACCTTTGGGCAGATGAGGCTTACAGGCAGAGCCAAAGAGAAAAGGGTTTTGCCCCAGAAAGCCCCCCCCCCCCACGGCTCCTCCTGGTTATTTAACTGCCTCTGCCCTGTCTGGTCTGTATCTCCTTTTGAGTTCCACTGTACAAATTTTTAACACTGTCCCAGGTGGAGATGGAGCTGCTGACACGCCCGCCAGAACCAGCTTATTTGTTGCTAAAGGTTTGGTTTTGTTTTGTTGGCAATTTTCATGATTTTAGAGTTTGTTCTCATAGCTATATTCACATACAGTGAAAGCCATGCTTTTTGCTACTAACAGAAGCTAAAACAATGCACCATAATCACTCTTCACACCATGTACCTTCTAACTGATAAGGGATGCTTCTTTCTGTACTGTGAGAAAACATATTTTGCTTCCAAAAGAGAAAGGCCTTGGTGAAGGGGGGCCAGCAGTGTAAGTACATTCTGTCAGTTTTCTAACTCAGTGAGACTTGCTCTATAGAATCCTGAGTGCATTAGCCAAATACCCCCAGCCTTCATGAAGATCCTAATAAGGTTATAACCAGAGATAGAACCATTTTCACACACACCATCCGTCTTTGATGGATATAGTTCAGTTGTTAGAAGCCCTTTTGGCTACTGGTGAAAGGGCAAAATTTTACACCAGGAGAGTTTTTCTCCAGATTCTTCCAGGCCATTCACACGTATGGCTGTATGGACTCAGAAGCTCAGCAGAGTAAACCTCTGGTAGGTGGCATGTTTGTGGACCAGAGCGCCCTGGACATTAGAGAGTATTTTACTCGCCATGTTCCCAGGTGGCAAGGAAAGTCCGTGTTAGAGTTTTGAGTTTGGCAATGCATGTTTTTAATGGTAGAGATGAGAGAGAAATGAAAGGGAGAGAGAGTCAGTACATAGTGTGAAAATGCTGACCGCAGCAATTTTGGAGGGAGGATTTTACAAGATGCGAGGGAGGGGACATGAGTGAGGAAGAAACCAGGGAGGCCAGGCACAAGGGCCCCAGCAGCCGCCTCAGAATGCCTGCGACATCTGCAATTATTGTAAACAAGCAGGGCATTGGAAGCGTGACTGTCCCCTCCTGCCCAAAGGGAAAGATGAGTTGAAGGGTTAGCAAGTACAGAAGGAGAAGAAAGTAGGCAATGACAGTCCCAGGGAGATTTCCACATAAAAGCCAAAAAATCCTTCCCCAACAACTGACAGTTGGAAACTGAAATTGAGTGCCCCCTTCTTAAAAATCATGGTTGAAGAAAATGAGTATTCTTGTTTAGTTGATAGGTACCAGTTGTTTTATACCAAATACCAAAGAACTTCCCCTCTTGGGACGCCGAGAGCGGGTGATGAAATTAATGGGTTCCCAAAATTATCAGCCCCTTAGTAGAGAAGTCATGGTGTCTGTAGGACCCCTTTTAAAACGGACCATGCTTTTATACTAATGGATCATAGTCCTGTAAATGTATTAAGAGACTTGTTAAGTAAATTTTGAGTTGAATTTAAATGTGATCCATTGTCTAGACAACGAACATGTGAGTGTGTTCTGCTCATACAACATCAGGTAATTGCGATAATTGTTTATGTTCTTCTAGAATTGGAGTAATTGGTAATGAATTTAGGAAATTTTTAATATCTACTTCTGATGCTACTTCTGATTTATACAAATCCTCATAATAATCCTTAAACAAGTAATCATCTTTCTAACAGCTTTATTCTTTAAAGCATGAGTTAATAATTTAGAATTTTTATTTCCATGTTCATAAGCATTACATTTTAGATAAATCATTGCTGCATAGGTTTTACCTGTATCTAAAGCTTCTAATTCTGCTTTACTGCGTGTCAATTCAGTTAATATTTTTGAGCCTAATTTCTTATGTTTTTCAGATAAATGTTAATAAAGATAATTTCTTGCAAATTATTTCTCTTTCTTTAGTCTTGATCCCTCAGTTATAAATTTCCCCCTCAAATATGCTTTAAGAGTGTCCCACAGTAATATAGACTTCACTTCATCTTTATCATTCATTTCATAAAAGTTTTTAATATCATTTTTAATTTTTCTGACTATTTGTGGATTCATAAGTATATTAGTACTTAACCTCCAAATCCTACATTTTTTTATTGTATTGTAGTTTCTCCATTGTACTTTTATTGGAGCATGGTCTGACAGCAAGATGGGGCAAAATCTATCCTAGATAACAGTGGTGTAAGTGATTCTGAAATAAATATATGGTCTATATGTGAATAAATAAATAAAAATTGGGGAAAAAAGTATAATCTCTAATTCTAGGGTTTAAGTACTACCATCCATCCACTAAATTCTCTTTTTTTAAGTAGCTTCCCATTGTTTACCCCTTCAGCTGATGTTTTTCTAGATCTTGACGTTGTGTCTGTTTTTATATTCAAAAACAGTTAGTATCCCCTCCTAAAATTATTCCTCCCCATGAAAATTGCCTAACTTTAGCCAAAAAAATTCACATAAATTCAGCTTGAGCTATATTAGGAGCATATTTGTTCCTAATAGGAATCCTAAATGGATTCCTGTTGAATCTATTTCACAACTTTATCTTTTAACTCATCTTTCTCCTCCTCCTCCTTGAAGCCTCTCAGATGAATATTAAGATGGCGTTCGTGGTTTTCCTGATCTTCCAACTTATCTCTTAAGCTCATTTTTTCTCCTTGCATATCATGAATTCTAGCCTCATCTTGTTGAGCCAGATCAAACGCTTCACTAGCTGTTTTTTCAATTTCTTTAATATTTATCTTCATTTCCACCAATGTTTCTTTTATTGGTGTTAGAGCTGTACTCAAGTCTATTTGCAGGTCTTTCCTTGTTTGTTTTAGGAGGTTTTTACATATCCTCATTAAGTTCACTAACCAGTTAGTTTTCATTCCTTTCCACGGCTTTGCCTAACCCAACGCCATATCGCTTTCACTTTTGTCTGGTGAGTCTGAAGAATCATTTCAGACTTCTGCTTCTGAGATAACATCCAAGCTTTGTTTTTGTTCCACTTTCTTCAGCCTCTTCATCTCGTTAATTTTTTCAAATATTGTTTGTTTAATGTGCTGGGTGACTCACGTGTAGGTGCTAATTATGGGCAGCTAGGGACCGGAGCAACTCTGTTATGCTGCCATCTGTCACGGCAGCAAGCCGCGCCCCAACCCCCTGCCCCAAGTGTGCCTGAAGGACACTTTTCTATCATTCATCATCATCGTGTTTTCTTCCTTTCTTTCATCTTCATTCATAAGCTTCTGAAATTGGGTAGAAGCCTTTTGAATCTGAGCATATTACATGTTCTGTGTCATCATGGTATAATAAATGGAAACTGCTGCTTCTGAGACTCGGGAGCAAGGCTGGGCAAAAGATAGCTCTCCAGCTGTTTTGGACTTCAACTCCCAGAAGTCCTCGCCAGCTGGCTGTCTATTTTTTGCCGACCTCTGCTCTAGAAAAAGGGTATTGTCTTTTACATTACCATTACCTTCAGGAATATGCTGAACAAAACTAGAAAAAATTGGTCCCCTCTTCCTCATTTCTAAACAGTAATACAAACATTCTACCTCAGGATGAAATGAGGAATACTTGAGCATATCGGCTTTCTCAAGAACTGCTGATTGCAAAATCAAAATTGAAGTTTCATCCTTAGTCAGTACCTCAGTTTATGAGAGTCCTTGAAACATTTTTTTTTTTTTTTGGTCTGTAGTGGCCACATCCTTCAAACCACTTGATCTAGAGCAGTCAGTTTTGTTTTGGAATCTAGTGCTGACTAAATGTTGCATTAGTTTATAGTGAAGAAATACTGATGCAATGGGTTTCATAATGTACTAGGGAAAACCTTTGGCCAGAAAAAGCTCCATATTTTCTTCCATGAATGTCTTTACTAGTACAGCTTGTGTTGTACTGAGTGTGGCTTGTATTGGGGAAGCCTTTAAAACCAGTCTAGAAATAGTGAATTGGTGCAAATCCTGTTGCCACACTATTAACTGGCACCTGAGTAACAGAGCAAAACAGCCTGATCTGATTTCATTTTCATTGCCTATTTGCGTCTGGACTCAATTTAAAGTGCTGGCATCGGCTTTTCAAACTATAAATGCCTCCCATGGAAACCACCTGCTCTCATGTGAACCTACCTGGTCTTTGAGATCTGCCTTAGAGGCCTTGCTTTTTTCCATGTATGCATGATGTCAAGTAGACAGAAACAAGAGACAGGGCATTTTTGGTGGTGGCACCATGACTGTGGAACTTCTTCCCAGTAGAGATTTGCCAGGCTCCATCTCTTCCTGTCATGGGATGGGGGAAACCTTTTTTTTTAATTTAGGCCAGTTCTTAATTGTTAATTTGCTGTATTTATGATGATCTTGGTGAAGCTTTAATACAGTTCCTTCGATTCCCTATCATTGTCCTCTTTTAAAGAGTTATTGTTTGTATTTTCTTTTTATTGTAAACTAGTTTAGCTGTCCCATACAAAGCAGGCTATAAATAAACTAAATAAGGAGCCACTTATCAGGAATGCCCCTGTTGCCTACTGAATCCTCCAGTAGCCAGAATCAACACTCAGACAAAAGGGCTGCTTTCTAAGGCTTTAATTCTATTCAACCTAATGAAGCTTACAGATGCTAATTGCCTGAGACTCAGGGGAAATACAGAGGAACAGCCAACTAGGGGTTTCTAAGAGTTAGGACATCAGTTGATCTCTGATTGGGGGGAAAACTCAGCAACTCTCTGAACATAAGGAGTGGGAGGGGAAGATCTCCCCCTCTCCTGTGGGGCCTCAGGGTACAGCTGTTGACGTCGAGCCAATCGGGCTGAGCGCCTAAGCTCGGCTCCCGCAACCTCTCACTTGTGCCTGCACCTCGCGTCTAAAAGCTCAAGTTGTCCCTCCCTTTCCATGGGTCACTGTTGCTCCCAGGAATGAGAGCAAGGGGGGGCTCCCCCTCCAGCTGCGCCTCTGAAATCTGAGAGAGTTCCTCTCGCACGAATTGTATTTCCTCCTCAGAATCAGAGCTGCTTTGGGACTCTATGGGCTCAGATCCAACCCTGACACCACTGTATTCTCTTGCCTGAAAAAATTACTGGTACTTAAGTGCAGCTTGTACAGGTTAGTAATGTTGCCTTCACATTTTGATGCATGGTTGTAATTCTTTACTCTGCAGCTGCAACCTCAGCAGCAGAAAAATCTGCTCCTGGCTGGAGGTATTGCCATCTAGCCTCCTCCAGGGTGCAAACATTGCTGTACAGGAAAGCTATAGCAGCCATCAACAGCAGCAGGAAACAGCAAGTGAGGCCTGGAGAACCAGCCCCACCCAGTAAGGACTTAACTCTCTTTGAGGCACAGGAACTTCCTGGGAGGTAGGGCTTATCTGGAAGGCTGCTGCTGATGGCACATCGCCACTGAAGAGGCACCACCAAAGGGGGTTGGCCCGTTGGGGTGTCTCTTCAGGGAGGACCAAGGGCAAGGGCCAGACTCCTTTGAAAGGGAGCTTTTGGTAAAATGGCAGCATACAGAGGGGTTTCTCTCTCTCTGTCTCCCCCACCCCCTGTAATATCTAGTTGGTGTATGAAACTGCTGGTCAGTACTGGTATTCACTCAGGTAGGTGGGTTTGAGTTTCCAGTGGGTTGCAGGGTGGGGGAGGGTCAACTGAGGCTTGTATTTTGGAGAAAATGCAGGGCAGAGGGTGTTATAGCAGTGGGAGGCGATAACATCAGTTGGTGAGAAGGCGGTTGAGTCATCTGTGTGCTTTATCCACTTCCAGTCCACCTCCCAACCTGAGTCATTCTTGTGGCTTGTCTCGTAGGGGTGGACGAAAGTCCCTTACCTGTCCTCGAAGGACGTTTGCGGTGGGGGGGAGGCGCTTCGCTGCTCCCCCCGCGAAGTTCCGGCCTGGGGGGGGAGGCTTCCCGCCTCGCCCTGGCCGAAATTCAGGCCAGGGGGGAGGCTTCCCGCCTCGCCCCGGCCGAAATTCAGGCCGGGGAGGAGGCTTCCCGCCTCGCCCGGCCGCGAACGCGAAAGCTTTTTTTTTTTTTTAAACGCCCCCGATAGGCTACGTGACGATTCACGTAGCCTATCACGACTAGATCTGCAAAGTCAGCCGTGATAGGCTACGTCAATCGTCACGTAGCCTATCACGGGTGACTTAAAAAAAAAAAAAGCGCGTACGCTAATGGCGGCCCCCATAGGGAGCCGCCATTTGCATTCCTTATTTAGTCGCTGTAGCCTACGTAAATGTTTACGTAGACTACAGCGACCAAATAAGGAACGGGAATGGCGGCTCCCTATGGGGGCCGCCATTATCCGTACACACTTTTTTTTTTTTTTAAGTCACCCGTGATAGGCTACGTGACAATTGACGTAGCCTATCACGGCTGACTTTGCAAATCTAGCCGTGATAGGCTACGTTAATCGTTACGTAGCCTATCAGGGGGCGTTGGTTTTTTTTTTCTTTTATTGCAATGGCGGCGGCAGCAGCCGGTCAAAAGACCGGCTGCCGCTCCCGCCCCGCTCGAACACCCGCCGAACCGCCAGCCGGACCCGCCACCGGGAGGGACATTCGGCGAAGGTAAGTCCCGTCCCGGGGGGGGTGCGAGGGGCGGGGGGGGTTCGGAGGATTTCTCCCCGAAACTTGTTCGGGGGGCCGAACACGTTGGCGCTCGGCCCCCCGAAGTTTCGGGGAGAAATTCTCCGCCAACCCTACTTGTCTGCAGCCTCCTCTAACTTGAAGGTGCTATGAATGAATGTCAGGTTGGCTAGTGGAAAAGATTGTATCGTCTCTGACTTCATAGCTGAGGAGCATACCAACCTGGCCTGTGCCACTGAAGCCAAATTCGACGAATAGAGATGAGTCTATCTCTCCCAGATGTGTCCACCAGGATTTCTTGTGTAGCACAAAGCTCAATTAGAGGGACAGGGAGGGAGGGTACCCTTGGTCTATAAGAGTTCCATCTCCCTGGTCAGATACCCCATCCAACAGTCAGCCTATTTTGAGTGTCTGTACCTGGTGTTGGGCACTCGAGACAGGATTGAGATTTTGTTGGTGTATCACTACCACCCCTCTGCCTTGCCTGAGCTGACTGAGGTAGTCTCAAGTGTAGTATTGAGGACCCCAAAGCTTGTGGTCTTGGGGGACTTCAGTAACCATGCTGAGGCTACCTTGTCAGGAGCTGTTCAAGATTTTATGGTTGTCATGTCAACCATGGGCCTGTCTCAGATCATATGTGTCACCAGCATGCAGATGATACTCAGTTCTGCCTGTTATTTCCATCTACACATCCCAGGGAGGTTGTGGAATTCTTGAACCAGTGTCTGAAGGCTGTTTTGGGGTGGATGAAGGTGAACAAGTTGAGATTTAATCCAGACAAGACAAAGGTACTGTAGCTTGGTAAACCAACTACTCTCAATGGAGGTTTACAACTGGTCTTAAATAAGGTTGCACTCCCCCTAAAAGACCAAGTGTGTAGTCTGGACTCTGCAGTAACTAGGGATGTGCAGGTGGCTGTGGTATTCAGGAGTTTAGGCTGGTATGGCAGCTGTGGCCCTGTCTATTGAGGACTGACCTTGCCTCAGTTATCCATGCACTAGTGACATCCAGGCTGGACTGTTGTAATGCACTGTGTGTGGGACTGCCTTTGAAGATGGTCCAAAAGCTTCAGCTGGTACAGAATGCGTCCACCTAAGTATCAGTGGAGCCCAGGCAATCAGATCATATAATGCCTATACTGCGGCAGCTACACTGGTTACTAATGTGTTTCCCACCCCAATTTAAACTGCTGTTTTTGACCTTGAAAGCATTAAACAATTTGGGACCAAATTAGGAATGTCAGAGAATTCCATCTGTCAGGGTGGACACTGAGCCCATAGAATCCCAGAGTAGTTCTGATTCTGAGGAAGAGCAGTCGCTCCTGGGAGAGGAGAGTGCTCCTCTTTCCCAGGGCCCACAGCTGACGGAGATTCCTCCCACCAGCATTCCTAAATTAAAAAGCAGTCCAGGGAGTGACCGAGCAGAGATAGCAGACTTGGTGGATGCGCAACGCAGACGCAGAGAGCGGCGCCAGATGGAGGGCGCGGAAAGGAGGCGCAGTGCCTGGTTGGCGCGCAAACAACGGCTGTGCCTCGAGGATCCAAGGGAAAAGGGGAGGGACTCTCCCTAGTCCTTAAGTTCAGGGGTCTGCCAGTAATTCCCTTTCAAACGAGGACCAACTGTTTCAACTTAGGGCATAGGTACTCTGCTGCTCAGATCTAGTTGCTACCTGTAGAGTTGTTAAGTTGTAAAAGAAGAATAAAGCTTTGAAAGGAATCCCTTTGTCTGTGTCTGGACGTGGCTACTAGAGTAGACTGAGAGAGGCCTCCAAAGAGCCCTTGACACCACCATGGACTCCAGTGAGGTCTAAGGAATCCAGCCACCCGGAATCCGTGGCAGAACAGCCTCCCCCCCTCCACCCCGTGGAATCTCCCCAGGACGGAGCTTACCTGGCGGCTGATGCAGTGGCGGTTGCGGCCTGTCTCCCAGCCACTGCTGGGTTGCTGTGGCCGCAAATGGCGGCCATCGTAGCGGCCACCATTTGCATGGCTTGCTTTTGTCATGATAGGCTACGTAAATACGTAGCCTATCACGGCTTGGCAGCCACGCAAATGGCAGCTGGCATAGCGGCCACAGCAGCCCGATCACAGCTGGAATTCCGGCTGTGGCTGGCCCCAGCTGGCGGCTCCGTGGAGTCACCACGGAGCTGGCCCGGGAGGATTCCGGGGGGAAGGACGGAGTGCCTCCCCATCACCACCGATGTCCCAGAACAGACAGGTGAGTGGGATTCATACATCCCTAGACTAAATTACTTGAAGAACCACCTTTCCCCTCATCAGCCCTCCAGAAGTCCTGGTCTACCACTAATAGAATCATAGAATAGTAGGGTTGGAAGGGGCCTACAAGGCCATCGAGTCCAACCCCCTGCTCAATGCAGGAATCCAAGTCAGAGCATCCCTCACAGATGGCTATCCAGCCTCATCTTGAATGCCTCCAGTGTGGGAGAACCCACTACCTCCCTAGGTAATTGGTTCCTTTGTCATATTGCTCTAACAGTCAGGAAGTTTTTCCTGATGTTCAGCCGGAATCTGGCTTCCTGTAACTTGAGCCCATTCTTCCGTGTCCTGCACTCTGGGATGATCGAGAAGAGATGCTGGCCTTCCTCTCTGTGACAACCTTTCAAGTACTTGAAGAGCACTATCATATCTCCCCTCAGTCTTCCATTCTCAAGGCTAAACATGCCCAGTTCTTTCAGTCTGTCTTCATAGGGCTTGGTTTCCAGTCCCCTGAGCATCTTTGTTGCCCTCCTCTGAACCCTCTCCAGTTTGTCTGCATCTTTCTTAAAATGTGGTGCCCAGCACTGGACACAGTACTCCAGATGAGGCCTAACCAGTGCTGACTAGAGGGGAACTAATACTTCCCGGGATTTGGAAGCTGTGCTTCTATGAATGCAGCCCAAAATAACATTTGCCTTTTTTGCAGCTACATCATATTGCTGGCTCATATTCAGCTTGTGATCGACAACAATTCCAAGATCCTTCTCGCTTGTAGTGTTGTTGAGCCACATATCCCCCATCTTGTAACTGAGCATTTGGTTTCTTTTTCCTAGGTGCAGAACTTGTCATTTATCCCTATTAAATGTCATTCTGTTGTTTTCTGCCCAGTGCTCCAGCCTATCAAGATCCCTTTGAATTTTGTTTCTGTCTTCCAAAGTATTAGCTATTCCACCCAATCTTGTGTCATCTGCAAATTTGATCAGCATTCCCTGCACCTCCTCCTCCAAGTCATTAATAAAAATGTTGAGGAGCACTGGGCCCAGGACTAAGCCCTGTGGTACCCCGCTTGTTACCTCTCCCCAGTTTGAGAAGATCCCATTGATAAGCACTCTTTGAGTCCAATTCTATAGCCAACTGTTGATCCACCAGATCATTGTTTCATCTAGCCCACTTCGAGCTAGTTTGCTCATCAGGATATCATGGGGCACTTTGCTGAAAGCTTTGCTGAAGTCAAGGTATATTATGTCCATAGCATTCCCACAGTCCACAATGGAGGTTACTTGATCAAAAACTGAGATCAGATTCGTCCGGCAGGATTTGTTCTTGACAAATCCATGTTGGCTTCGAGTAATCACTGCATTGTTTTCAAGGTGCTTACAGATGGATTGCTTTATCATCTGCTCCAGAATTTTCCCAGCGATTGATGTCAGACTGAGTAGTCTATTGTTCCCAGGTTCCTCCTTTTTACCCTTTTTGAAGATAGGGACAACATTAGCCCTCCTCCAGTCATCTGGCACTTCACCCGTCCTCCATGATTTCTCAAAGATAATAGACAGTGGTTCTGAGAGCTCTTCTGCCAATTCCTTTATTACTCTAGGGTGCAGTTCATCTGGCCCTGGAGATTTGAACTCATGCAAAGTAATTAGGTGTTCCCTGACCATATGCCTGTCGATCTCAAGCTGCAATCCTGCCCCTTCAGCCTGTATTTCGCCTTTGTCAGGGGACTCATAGACCCTCTTTTGGGAGGAGACTGAACCAAAGTAGGAATTGAGCACTTCTGCCTTTTCTTTGTCATCTGTTATCATTTTGCCATCCTTATTTAATAGCTGAACCACCATTTCTTTCCTCTGTCTTCAGAGGATTATTAAATCCTTATTAAAATATTAAATAATTTATAAAATATTAAATAATTTTGTTTGTGCATTAACAAAGGGGCAAAAAATCAAAATGCTGTGTCTGGAGCATTCCCTTTAAACCTTCCCTGTTGTCCCTGAAACAGGGATTTAAAGCACAATTGTGTATTAATGAAGTGGCGAAAAATCAAAGTGCTGTGTCTGGAGCATCCACACCCCTTTAAACTTTATTTCTTGCCCCGAAAATAGGTGCTTATGTGTGCATCTTTTCATCTCTGCCTGACTGCTCCCTCCAGGATCATCTCCCCCTCTCCTTCACACAACTTCAGTGTTCCTCCCTTCTCAGCTATGTTTCCAGGACAACAGAAGGAGAAGCTAACAGAGGAGTAGGGGATTTTTTAAAAGGCTTTCCTCTTCTCCCCTCCTTTCCCCTGAAAGTCCAGATGCACCTGCATTTCAGGAGCAAGCCTCATTGAGCACAATGGGAGTTACTTCTGAGTAGACACACACATGCTTGTGCTGGGAAAGGGGGAGTGAACACAAAGAGGGAAACTAGCCCCCATGTTAACCCAGAGGACCTCATTGACTACACTGGGAGTTACTTCTGAGGAGACAGTAATGGGTTTGTTATGGGAAAGAGAGTGAAACCAGCCCCCATTTTAACACACAGGATCTCTATATGGAAGCTGTGAATGAGTTACATCCTAAGGCGATGGACCAAAGCCTCAAGATCGCGCTTAATCGCATTTCAAGAACCGAGGGCTTTGATATGTGCCATGTCAAATGAGGGGCTTCTCTGTCATTTCTGTGGTCACTGAGAAGGCAAGCTTCATTCAGCACAGTGGGAGAAGGCACCCCTTGACTGGGGTCATGGGCTGTGTTCTAGTGCTTATTTTCAATGATGTTTTAAAAGTTGGTCCCTCAGCATCCTGCTCCAAAATGCCGATGAAACCTCCAGAAAACGGGGAGGGAAAGGATTGCGTCACTGAGGTCAGAACGACACACCCACAAAGGCTGGGCTACACACCCCATGGGCAGGGCTAAGACAGCGAACCCAGTGCAATTGTGGAAACAGGTCAGTAACAGAGTCGGACTATAAGCCATCTCAGAAGAAGCGGTTTTTCAGCGATAAAATGTGACACTGGGGCTGAATGGCCCTGTCGTCATGGAACTACAGAGACCCCACAGCGCAGGCAGGTTGGAGTAAATCACTGGTGGAAACACAGCCCCTGTTCATTGCCACTGCCTCCCTTTTTTATCCCTGCAAATTGGCTTCTTCATCTTTGGGGAACTTTTACTCGACCTGCCTCTTTAACCAAATAATTTCTGGTCTCCTTGGATCCAGTGTTGGAGTTGTGTCTTGGCCAAACTGACATCACACTTCATAGTATGAACATTCTACGTTAGTAGTCTCATTCTTCCAGCATGGAATGTTGGAACACTTCCCAAGACATCATATAAGCTCAGCCAGACGCTACTCTGCTACTCCCCCCCAAAAAAACACAAATGCATGGTGGATTATAATGTAGATTGTAGAATAGCATGAGTGTGGGAGGATAGCAACTCTGAAGACAATCTTCTAATAAAATTTGTATTGATGCACGCTAACATAACAGAAATCCTTTGATTACATTGACAACTTTGATTTTTAAATACAACCAAACATGGAAAGTACTTATCAAACATAAGAGTACAGGGATTTAAGCTGCTTTGCAAGGATGAGAAAAGGGTTAGGTAAAGTTCCAAGGGGAAAACGTCACTTGTACCAGAGTGTCTTCCACAAGGACCGATGATTATTAGTTGAGTGAGTAACATCTTTGTGCTCATTAACAAACAAAATAAATTGACATAAATTTTAATAAAAAATGGTTGCCTTTAAGAAGTACTCCAGCCAATCATCTTTGCTGCATGAATTTCTCAACCAGTACTAATTGCCACGCTCAATCATTTACAGTACATTTTAAACCTGTTTTCCTTGTAATACTATATTTAGATTGGTTACTATGAGCAGATAGAGTATCAAGCCTTTATGCAACAAGACCTTCTTGCCATCCTTAAATATAGGTAACAGAGCTAGCATGGGGTTTGATTTCAAAGTAATTCTAAGCATTTTGGAAATGCCACCAAAGATTATAAGCCAAAATCTTGCCACCACCTCACACGTCCATGGTAATGATCCACCACATGTGGTAATAGGTTCATGTTCTAAACAATCCATCCAGCACAATGGACTGGAGTTCTTGACTATGTGACTTCGCTTATATACCATATATAATAATGTGCAAAATATGTGCAATATTTCCATAGTACTTCCTCCAAATAATCACAGAAACTGACTTTAATTACTGGTTTTGCCACATTGCATTCCATGGTGATCCCTCCAGTTAGTATGAGGACCTTTGTAGAAAACAGTAATTTCTTTTTTTCATATTATATCAGTTCATAAATAGAAATAACGATAAACAAGACCTATAAATAGAATCAAACTAAGACCAATTAAATTTCTCCTGATAGTAAATAACATTATATTGAATTCTGAACTTTCTCATTCCAATATAAAATAGAGGGCAGAATCCAACAGGGCACTTCTGCCCCCAGTTCTCTGCTGCGCTGCCAGTTCCATTGCACAAGCAGCCCCCATCACTTGTGCAACAGCAACTTAGCACTTGCAGAGTAACCCGAAGTGGAAACGTTCATTTCCAGGCTTCCCCTAGGAAGCACTAAATCTTCTTTCTATAAGCGATGGGTCCCACTTGTGCAACAGAATTCATGGACTCACCTTTTGCAGAAGGGAATCAGCAGGGCAGAAAGGAATCAGCAGAGGTGTACATGCCCCATTGGATTCTGCCCCTGACTTCATTTTTTCTATTTTTAAAAAAATGATTTACTAATCTTCCCTCTCTGACTCTAATCATATTAGTTAATGTCATCATAGAAACTATATCCCCAACTCTCATGTACCAGTTGTCAGTTGTTGGAGGATTAACTCTCTTCCACTTATAGCTTATTGCCATAAGGCAGCCATCAGTGAGTGAATAGATATTGTCATCCTGGGGCTATATCCTTAATATATCCAGATAAAAATACCAATGGGTTTTTAAAAAGCTCAATACCTACAGTTTTTGTAATTTCATTCTTTACCATCCTCCAAAAAGTTACTATTTGGGGACAGGACCAAAAAACATGAAATATATTTGCACCACTGGAACTGCACCTCCAACACATATTCTCTACTTTAAAGATTTACTAAACCTGAGTGGTATTAAGTACCATCTAAAGAATAATTTGTTAAAGTTCTCTTTGAAAGCCATATAAAGTATACCCTTTGGATTATTTTCTTTAATCCAATCCCAAACATTTTAAGTGATTTGCCTTCCTAAATCATTTTCCCCTTTAGTCAAGTAAGTATTCCTTGTCATAGTGAGATTAGCTATCATTTTATAAAATTGCCTTAGTATTTCCTTATATACTCCATTTGATATTTTTACTTCAAAGCTAGAGCAATCTCTTAGTAACCCATATTTAGATATTAAATTGGATATTATATGCCTAATCTGAAAGTATTGGAAAACTGAAACTTGCTCATGTTCTATTTCCCTAAGAATGTCTTGATAACTTTTTATATGACCATTTAAAAGTAAATTCCTAAGACCTAGTAAATCATATTTCTCTCAAAAAATCATATTACCCAATACTGTTTGATCTTCAATTTGTTAATTATACTTAATAGCAGTAAGAAGTGAAAGTCCTGGGCTCAGTTTATTCTTACATAATTTCCAGATTTTATATAAATTACTAACACAAGGGTTTGCCCTTATGACTTCTGTATCTTTTTTTTATTGCAGTAACAGAGTGTATTCTTCATAATTGTTGTTAAATTATGTTGTTCTATCCTTGTTCCCTTTATCTGATATGAATCATGATTTTAACATAGACATTATGGAAGCAATATAATACTAGGAGTGCTAAACTTCCTGAATTTGTAGGTTGATATAGCACTCAAAAATAAAATCTAGCCTTTTTCTCTAAAATTTGATATGATTTTTGCCATTTATTGAATATTATTGCATTCACCTGCAGTGGAATATTCAAAAATGAAAAAAGCACTCTTGGCTGTACATTCTTTTTAACTGTTGATATTTTCCCAGCCCAAGCCACCTTGCTCCATGATCATTTTTCAACATCAATATTAATTTCTTTTAACAATTTATTATGATTATAAGTCACGCAATCTTCCAAATTAGGTGTAATCCATAAACCCAGATAGTTGACTGCGGGCCTGTCTTCATGGGTGATTTGCTGCAGATGGAGACTGTTTGGAGGTGCTAATGACATCATGGCCAGTCTGCAGCCAGCCCGGAGTTTACCTGTGGGGAAGCCACATTTTTGCAGTGTACTTTTACTCTGTGCTTTTTTTCTTTCATTCAGCTCCCCTGCGGTTCGGCTGCTGTGTGGCCATCCCCCCCGCTTTAAATTTGGTATGATCGGGCATTCTTAGGCGTGTGTCTTTCACCTGGCCGTGACCTCAGTAACATAGGTAACTAGAGAAACTAGCTTGCCTTTCCAACTCATCATCTAGCTTGCTAGAGCGCTCTTCTGTGCCTTGTGAATTGTGCTGTACTTCCTTTTTGCCAGTGGGAGTAACTAGCCCCCATTTCCCAGCCCAGCCCCCTTGAGAGCCTTCTCTGATGCTTGGGTTACTTGTTTCTTCGCACGGAGGGAAAGGGCTGGCTGGAGTTGCTTCCCTCTGCTAGTTCTGCTGCTGCACTGCAGCCTCTGCCTCTGCTGGCCACCTCCTCTCCTCCCCCTCTGCATTCTTTAGTTTTCACTGTATCGCTTATCAATACAGCAAAATACCGGGGCTGGAGCTCCTGCTCCTGGCTGCTTCCTCTCACTAGCTAGCCTAGTATCTGAAACAGCGCAGCTCCCATTTTCTTAATGGGAAAAAGATGCTACAGATTCTCAAGGGCAGGAAAGCAGGAAACAGAGGCTGCAGACTGAGAATGGGTGAAGCAGCTAGATCACTGTATTTACTCCCTGGAAAAAGAGAAAGAGGGTGGGTGTTCTGACTCCCTGACTGTTGGCAGGAATGGGGCAAAATTGTGCTGGTGGGGTGCTCTCATGGGGATCCTTCAGATGCTGGTGGGGATAATAACATGATAGCCAGCGGGAGCTTGGACAGGGGTGGGAAACAAGCCTCTTTCATTGGTTGAGTAGAACCTACTGGGTTGATGACATTTAGTTCTACTCCCCCACCCAACCTGGAAGTGTGTTGCTTTCAAGCGCTGTGTGACCCATTAAAAGCAGATATTTAAGGTACTGTACACTCTTTTTGAAGCTTTTCTTGCTTCATGTGTCCTTGATGGACCAAAGCTGGTTCCATGAAAATCTGAATAATACTCCAATGCACTTCTCATTCAGTTGTCATGAAGATCCCCCCTGGGTTGCTTGGGTTAGGATGCCATCTGCTTCAATAGGCTTTGACTGACCCGAGCAAATTGGAGCTTGAGGCAGTATCCAATACTGCTGCTCTGCTTCTGCTCAGTCCATTGTGTCAGAAGGACCCACTGCTAGCACAACAGGGAGTTAGAACTTCCTAAAGCAACCCCAGAAACTAGCAGAAACCCTGTCTGGGAAACAAGCGTTTCCACTCATTTCCAGTTACTTTAAAAAGCGCTTGCTTCCCAAGCAGAGGGGATAGCATTTGCATTTTCCCAGAGATGTTCCGTTTGTGAGAGGGAGAATCCTAAATGAATTGATGAGTTATACTGACTCCACTAGTGCCCTGTGGTAGAGCCATACTGTCTTTTGCTGCAGCTGAGGCTGAAATTAAGGGAAGAGTTTACTGGGCTCATCACATGAGCCTGCCAGTGCTGCCTGGTAGACAAACGTAAGTAAGGGGCAAGGAGCTGCACAAACCAGGCCCCACTCCCTCAATCCCTAACCTTGCTGCATTGAATAGCAAGTTTTGAAGAGGGTCTCTACTCACATTTGCATGAATGTACATAGATGCTGGGAAAGACTGAAGGCAAAAGGAGAAGGGGACGGCAGAGGATGAGATGGCTAGATAGCTTCACCAATGCAATGAATATGAACTTGAGCACGCTCCGGGAGAGAGCACAGGACAGGAAGGCCTGGTGTGCTATGGTCCATGGGGTCACGAAGAGTTGGACACAACTGAACAACAACAACAGCAACATAGAACTCTCTGCAATCGGGGACCCTGGCTTAGAATTCACATGGAGAATTCTACCCGCATTCAATGCAGGGAGGTCCAGGAGTGAGGGGCTAGGGTCCAGCATGTGTAGCAACACAGAGAGCAGGTCAGCATCTGTGGCTCCGTGCCCCTTACCCATGTTTGTCTACCCTATTCAGGCTAAATGTCTGAACAGAGCTTGGGTGACCTTGGGGAAACTTACTTGGGAAATCGCTATCCTTTGGCATAGCCAATCTCTCAGGGTGACTGTGAGAATGAAATGAACCCCGTATACAGTACCATGAGCTCCTTGAAAGAAGGATGGAATACAAGTGTGATAGATTTTCATGCTAGGCATCCCATATAGTACTTTGACAATGAAAGGTTGACGTAGAAAGTAAATGTAATAATTATACTCATTGAATTCTCACGTGCAAATTAAGCACTTCCATATTTCAAGTAATACTGCTTCGAAGTTCTCTCCAACATAAGTGTTTTTTAAATATTAGGATTTGTAAAACATCTGCAGCATTGTCTTGCCCGCACTAGAAAATATTACAAAGGACATACATAAGCTTACAATATCTAATAACCTGTCTTTGCACATCTCAAGTTCTAAGTTTCCCTTGGGATATTATCTAAAGGAAGATGTTATTAGGCATTGTGAGATCTAACTTCTGCACTTACACGTTAAAGGCGCAAGGAGCAAGTGGAGGTAAATTATTTCTACCACACCTTAACATCAAGAGCACCTGTGTTCAGAGTCTCATCCTTTCATACCTAACCCTGTCCTGTGATTGAAGCACTTTACAAGAAATAAGTCTGGCTGCTTTTTTTGTTGAGAGCAGCACAATGCAGATGTACACACCCATGTGGAGTTTTGTATTCCCTCTTCCCCATTTATGTTTGGACCTGGGTTTGTAAGATGTACAAAGATAAGCATGCCAGACATTTTTTCCTCTATTCATGTGTATAAAGAATAAATGTCAGAAGTGGCATTTTTGAGAGCTCCTCAAGTTGTCCTGTGGAGCCACCTAATGTGAAGAGAAAAGTCACTGGAAAAGACCCTGATGCTGGGAAAGATTGAAGGCAAAAGGAGAAGGGGACGGCAGAGGATGAGATGGCTAGATAGCATCACCGATGCAATGAATATGGACTTGAGCACACTCCGGGAGAGAGCGGAGAACAGGAAGGCCTGGCATGCTATGGTCCATGGGGTCACGAAGAGTCGGACACGACTGAACGAATGAACAACAACAACAAATTGGAGCTTATTGAAGCATCTTAGGCATGTATGTTACCGTCTGGGGTTTTGTTTTGTTCAAAGTATGTTTTGTTCAAATTTTGTTTAAAATCAGAGGGTTGTTTAGTGTCTTTTAAATCCCTTCGTTCTAAGCTCTTTATCTTTCAGGCTATCTCATTTGTAATGATATAGTCAGATATGGTACCATGGCATGCGTGCATATTGTACACAAGCGACATGTGTCCTTTTTGGAACCAGGGACCGGTTTCGTGGAAGACCATTTTTCCACGGACCGGGGGAGGATGGTTTCGGGATGATTCAAGCACATTACATTTATTACTTTGCAGTAATAGGCTACGTAAAGATTGACTTGAACAACAGGGATGCAAATGGCGTCCGCTGCGGATGCCATTTGCGTCCCAGCGGCCAGAAGTCCACCAGCAGCCAGAGCCGGCTGGCTGCTCCGCCTGGGCCGGCGAGGATTCCGGGGGGGAGGGACGGATCGCCTCCCCCCCCAGACCCCCGCAGATCCAAGGTAAGGGGGTTTCGCACACCCGTACTCTCACCTCCTGCTGTATGGCCCGGTTCCTAACAGGCCACGGACCGGTACCAGTCTGTGGCCCGGGGGTTGGGGACCCCTGCTTTAGACTCTATCCTTGACCATTCTTCAATGCAGTTTGGAAACCAGAGGCCTAATATCGTGCTCACATGTTCTGTGGCCTGTACATCCCATCAACAGCACTACTTCTCAGTGTATCTGATTATTATGGTGTGTATCCTGTCTTGCTGCTGCTGAAACATTGTGGCTCCTCCAGTCTGTGCATGAAAAATGCCTGCAGGAATGATACAATTCTAGGACTTGTCCTTGAGAGAACATGTCATATAACATGGCACACATCTCATTTTCCCTCAAATCACAACTCCTAGAATCCATTTTAAAATGTGACTCTATATGCTTTTCAAGAAGGCTAACCAGTCAGCAAGCTTAGGATCAGATAAGGAAGTTGCAATTAGTACTCATGGAGCTCTAACCCAAGGCACTTTCTGAATTGGCCAATCCAGAGCTTTGAAGCGGGGGGAACCCCATACCTGAAGCTACACTGGCTGTCATACAGAAATCCCAAAGCATCTGAAGTCAGTCTAGATACTCTGGTCAGTTTTGCATAAATTGCTTTTTGCCAAGAAAGCTTAGAAGCCTAGCACTTTTTCTAAATGTTGCACATCGGCCCTTCCCCCCAGTATAGAACATTCCTAGCCTAATCCCCCTAGTTGTTTTAGGGATAACCAAACCCAAAGGATACCCCATTCTAAATTTTATTATTCAGTCTGGTCAACCTGAAGTGCAGCTTAGAAGCCAACTGCTGGATCCCCTTACTAGTAAGCTGTACCTTCTTTATTTCCTTCCCTTTGTGTTCCTATCCCTTCTCCATGTTGTTGTTTCACTCATGGTTCTAAGGGAACGCACGACTTCCACCTCCCACCTTCAGACCATTTTCACAGAAAGCCCTCCACATATAAGGCTTCAGGGATCTGCGTGGCTCTTGCCCGCCCACCCAGTTTCTCCCAACAAGGATTGCCTAAGTGGCCCCTGGTGTCCCAGTGCCTAGGACACCTCTATGATCCATTGATTCCCCCAGATAAAAGAGAACCACCCTTCCCTTCATTTATGAGAAGTAATATTAGCATCTTGATTCCTTATCCTTCTGTTTCTCTCTCCCCTCCAACTTTCCACTTCTCTCTGCGCTGCCCCAAGTCCTGTGTGTATGTTTGCACTTGTGCGTATATGAAGTGTGTGTGTGTGTGTGTGTGTGTATTGCCTGTTGCAATTAGGCCCCCTGTGTGTTCCTCTACTTTCCTAGTGCCATCCCACAATCTAAATTAAGTGAATGTATACATTTTCTGCCCCTCTTGGAACTCCATTTACCTTTTCCTTCCATCTCTCAGTCCCAGGTATCAGTCATATAAGCTTTTGGTCCATGTTGAATGCTGAACCTGCACTTCTGTTCTGTATCAAAGTTGCAGGTTGATTGATGTCTTTATTTTCTGAAATAAAATCGGTATCCTTTGACCCAGGCCATGGTCTGTGGCTACTTCATCTTGGTATTCATATGTAGTTTCACCTCCCCGTGGTGAACCATTATTCTTGGTGTAATGCACATGTTGGCAATCTCTTGTACATGCTTGTGTGCATACTTGCTTTTAGAGGAAGTGTAGGTCAGCAGCCACTCACCATTCAGAGTGTTGCTTGTTCTTTTCTAACACTGCTACAGTAAATACCTCAAATCTCACATATAGATTACAGTGCATCAACGAGAATGATGTTAAATTTAGTCTCCTTTTCTTTCCTCCATGGTAAAGGGCTTGCAGCTTTGTCCTTGCCTTGAAAGAGTGGCAATTTTGACAAAATACAGTATTTGATTTGTTCTTCTTATACCCCAGGAAATGCATAGGGTTTTAAAGCCTTAAGAAATCTTTCTGACCTAAAGCTTAATATTAAAGTGGAAATAACACTTGATTTCGAAGAATTGTATTGGCTTTACTTTAAATACATGAGTGCAGATAAGCAGGATTTGCATTCTAATAATGGGATGTGGAAGTACAGCTGATCTAGGCATGAGAGGCCGTTTGGCATAAGAACGGCCTCTACGTCATGAATGGATCAGCGACTGGAATCCCTGGCCAGTCTCTCCCCTGCCACCCCCATTACCAACTGGAAGAAAAGATGGTGAAGAAGTGATGTCTGTAGAATTTGCTGGCAGGCCATTTTTTAGTGATGAGATTGAAGTGCTGGCCTGTTGCTAGCTTTTCAAGCTAGTTCTTCAGGAACGCTAGTTGCTGTCTAGGGATTTATTTATTTATTTATTTATTACATTTCTAAACTGCCCAGTTGCTGAAGCTCTTGGGGTGGTTCACAACAATTAAAATAACAAAATACTGCATAAAATACAATATCAGATTTAAAAGTGTAAAACTACAATATAAAAGTAAAACCAGAATAAAACCTAGCAGCAATGCAGAGATTTATAATACAATAACAGATTTGAAACAACAGAACTAAAAGACTAAAATTCCTGGGAAAATTAAAAGGTCTTTACCTAGCACCGGAAAGAGCACAATGTAGGCACCAGACAAACCTCTTTGGGAAGCTCATTCCATAACTGTGGTGCCACAGCAGAAAAGGCTACCAAAGACTCTTGGTAGTCACCCAGTTCACTTCATTTGGCAGGGGCTCCCAGACAAGGACCGCTGAAGTTACACATTCCCTAGGGAGAGGAAGGTATTTGCTACTTTAAGGTTCTTTGAATGTCTTCAGGGCTTCTAGAAAGCACTGGAAGAGAAAAGTAGAAAAGAATCCTGCTCTGGGAAACCAAAGATTACACAGCTCCTGGATGCTCTTCAAGGGATGTCTGTGGCTTACAGAAGTCTCCAAACATGGATAAATCTGGATCTTCCTAGGCAAATTACAAAATCCACATTCTTGGTCTTTGCTTTATGTGGAAGCTTAAGACAAGGTGTTAACCATTTCAGTATAATATTGAAATAATAATTCTAGAAAATTCATATTCCAGTTTCAAAACAAGAAGCAATTGCAAGATTTGTCTAGATCAGGGATGAGGTACATATGAACCTGCTGGTGTGGGTGGACTGGAGCTCCTAACAGCCCTAGCCAGCATAGCCAATAGTGAGGGGTGAGGGGAGTTGAAATTCACCAACACCTGGAGGGCCACATGTTCTCAGTCCCTGGTCTACATGTTTGGGTGATTTCTGATTTGCCAAGGTAAGTACAGATCTCTTCATATTTAATATTTGTGTTTAATTTCTTCTTAAACTTGTTTATGTTTGTATGGGCCCATGTGACCAGTGGGCAGTGGTAAAAACAGCTAACGAAATACCTATGTCTGTATTCATTGGGGGGGGGTGTCTTTCTATAGCTGATTCACTGGGCTTTGGTCACTCAATTAGCAATATGTAGATCCAGCATTACTACATAACAAATCTTTTTTATTTAATTTGAGTTCAGATTTATTTTGAAAATTGGCCAGTAAAGACCTATTATGATTCACCTGAATAGATGCCTTGCTCTTACAGATATCACTTTAACCAGGGCCCAATCTACACAGCTGGCTGAGTGCAGAGTGAGAACACATTGGGGCTGTTCGTGACAGATAACATTGTCGCCAGTCCACAGCAACCCCACAGCTTCCCTCTGGAAACCATGCATTTTCACAAAGTCATTTTAGTGTGTTGTTTTCCTTAAACATGACTCTTGTATTGTTCCACTGCAATCTGCCCTGTCTCCCTGCATGCCTAGGGGTGTTTCTGTGACCTGGAAGTGATGGTCAAGGGGTGGGGCCGCCTCTTTTTTCCCCACATTCCCTCTTTTTCCCCATTTGCAGTAGGGTGCTTTGGGGTTTGCTTTCCCTGCAAATTCACAGTAGTGCTGTTTGCCCATTCACAATAGCGCAGTAGACTGCTTTAACCATTCTCGTCATGTAGCCTGCTTTAACCATTCACAGTAGTGCAGTAATGCTTCTTTCCTATACACAACAACGCAGTAGCCTGTTTTACCCATTCACAATCTGTAGCCTTTTTAACCATTTACAATATCACAGTAGTGCTCTTTTAACCTTTCACAATATCCCAGTAATAGATGAGAGGGGAGAGGTGTGGGGTAAACTACAGGGGCTTAATTCAGCACTTCCATTAAACTTCCCTGAGCAGGAGAATGTGGACATGGGCAGGGAACAAGCCTCTCTTATTGGCTTGTTCCCTACTCTCGACCTACGCAGTTGATGACGTTCATTTCTACTCGCTGGACTCCACCCACCCAACCCCAAAGAATGGCAGTCTCAAGTGCTATGTGACCCGTGAAAGTGGGTTTTTAGGTAGTGTGTACCCCGCTTTTCTTGCTTTGTGTGCCGCTGACAGACTAAAGCGATTTCATGAAAATCTGGATATAACCACAAAAAGCTTAAGAAACCATTGCTATGTAGACACCCCCCAGGAGATCTTCAGGGAATGCCTAATCCATCTGGTTAAGAAGGATTCCCCCATCACTGTTCCCTTCATATCTGTAATTGTTTATCCTCTGTGTGTGTTTTTTGTAAGCTGCTGCTGCTATAGAAGTTTTGTTGTTGTACTAATCTACATAGCAGTGTTTGTGAGTAACCCATGTAGCTCAAGACCATAGTACAACTACATATCAATCTGTATTTTACATAGAGTTTACTTGTATAGACTAGTAGTAATACATAGTAATAGTAAAATATTAATACTTCATTGCATGTGTCTTATGGCAGCCGCTTACTTCAGAATACAACTAGGTAGCATTTTACCTAAATGGTGTTGACCAGGGTGACTACTTATATGTCTATTCCAAGTGAGATTGTAAAAATCTTATGTTGTTAAATATTGGAATATTACTAGAGCTATACCTTGAGGTGTAGGTAACCAAACTGCACCTACGAATTGGTAGATAACACTACCATTTTGCTGACATGTTAAATGCTACCTTAATCAGTAACCATGCGGCAGTCTGATAGTATGCTACAAGGTAGCTTTGATGCCTGAAAATGCAAAATATTAAGCATTCCCAAAGAGCTTGCAGTCCTCCTCATCTTCCCATTCCCTGCATTTATCTTGTTTTCGTGTAAATGTTCTGTGGCTCCCTAAAAGCAATAGTGCGCCTGGGCCTGTATCCATTAGATATAATGTGAGAAACAGTCTGTCCCCAAAAATAGTCTTGCTAACTGTATATTTCAGACTGCTGATCTTGGAAATGTGCGTGAATGTTCCTAGGGATGGTGTGGGTGTCATAGCAACATAGGAAGCTGCCCTATATACTGAGCTGGTTTGCACACCACACTAAGCCACTGTGAGTTGTTTGTTTTGCTCGATAACACATGTTATTCCCAACAGAAGATAAAGCACTCCACAGCTTGCCGTGGTTTGTTTCCCCTTTAATCCTCCTATTATCCCCCAACACTTATCCCAGGGGCCTTTGCGGCACAGCTTCTTGTTCTGCAGCTGACACCTTGTATGCCCCGGCCATGGGCTGCTAAGGTTTGGAGGTGCCAAGATAATGATAAGCCAGATCCAAGTTTGCTTACAAGGAGACTTTATTGAATACTTACAGTGCACAGGCGTACCCAATGGTTGGATCAAACAGCTTCTCTGAACCCAGAGCCATGGGGTAAAATGGGTTTTATACCATACATGTCAGCAGTGAGGCAGCATGACAGCAGCAAGCATTAATTAGCGTTCATTCCCAGCATAGGCTAAACAGTTGCTTGGCCAGAAGGAAAACAATAAAAACTTTCCCAGCGCAGACACCTGTAGCTTAGCATAAACATAGCCTCACTTCTCAAGCGCATCCTAGGCCCTGATAAGACAAGCGCTCATTAGCATGGAATGTATTGAGGTAGTGATATCAGCCTTTGACTCATTTGCCAATCAAGAGGCCTACTAGCAGGAAAAATGCAGCTGATGGACTAAAATCAGAGAGCATTATGGATCTCTAAGTCCCTCTAAAACTACAGGCCTGGGGCCAATACATTCCACCCTCAGAAGATCAAAAGACGATTGAGTCTGTGCGTCACAATCTCTTCTTACCCAGAGGGCCTGATCTTCTTTGACCTGTCGTTTGATCACCAGGGGATTGATAATTACTTTACTGTATATTTTAAAATACGACAGCCATATGAGCAAGCACACAAAGCTATACAACTACCTATGATAGTCACAATTATTGCAACCACTTGCTTCCACCCCCCACCCCGATTCCTTGAAACCAGTCCGAAATTGGGCTGAAGAGGGAGTCCTCTTCTAGGTGATGTATTTCGCACTTTGCGCATACGAAGCCCTTACCCTGTGATTCATCACACTCTGCTTGTCAGAAATGGACACGCAGCGTTCCTGCTGCAACATAGCACAAATACTGTCCTGGGCCAGTGTAATCATATCTAAGGCCAGGCAGTCCTGCAAAATAGCAGTTTCTGTGCTTGTAAATTCTATCCCAGTGGCTCATAGTGCCTCAGCAGTGGTATCCAATGCCATGTCCATTGCTCTTCCAAAGATATTTACCTTGTACATTATGGTAGCCACCCCACCCCCAGGGAATAAACTTTAAGCATAATCAGCCTCACCGAAGATGTCTCATTGCCACCTCACTTTCCAGGCCCTGTAATTCCCTACTGCAGGGCTCTCTAAGGTATTCACAAACCTATGGGGCCCCCATAACAGTCCCAGGGAGCACCTTCTAATCTACCCTGGGGGCAACCACAGCCACACTTTTTCTCTACATATCTATCCATCCTTCCAACACACTAATGGTCGTGGTGGGGCATACACCTTTAATGGGGTAAGCCATCCTCTCCTATTGTGTAACTGCTCAAATCCCTCTCTGATTTATATGGATTTGTTTGCCTTCTGCATGTTTACTCCAAAGGCTCTGTCCAGGTGGCGCTGACATCAAACTACTGGGAACCCCACTCGGTATCATTCAGAGTTGTAACTGGCATTAAAGACATTTGCAGGTATCGCGTAGTATTTAAGAAATCATAAAATGCACACAACAAACTTTCATTGAAATCTAACACCATGAGCGGAAAACACCTCTTGCATGGTGAGGCATGATGGAGCAGATCCAGCAGTCATACTGCTCCTCTAGGCTACATGGTCAGGGCCCATCAAGATCAAGGGAAGGGCATGCTCACACATGCAAAGAGTTCTAGGCCACCGCTTTCACATCGGCAACTCCACACTGCATGAGTTCTGGCAGAGGGAAGTCCAAAAGTCATAGATCAAACTCAGCCTGCCGTACACTGAGCTGACTACAAACACAGACAGACAATCCAACACCGAGAGTTCAAGTCTATGAAAAGCCTCAACAGTACTTAACATGGCAAGTCTTTAACAATCCAAAGTTCCAGTCCATGTGCAGAGTGTCTCTAAAAGCCCAGACGATGATGGATGCAGACAGAGAAGGCTTTGGGCAATGAAGACGAGATGTTTCCAGCAAAGGTTCCCCGCCTGTGCATCAGTTCAAAGGGGGAAGGTGTGATGTACACCCCTTCCAGATCCCCTTGACAGACAACGGCCTTTAGCCTTTTAGCAAGGCTTCTGTCTAAACAGAGCAACACTGCTCAGCTCCCTAGCAGTGACGCTTCAACCTGGGTGACTCTTCTGCAAATCCTACTCCACCTCTGTCAGATTCTCACAGACATCTTCTAGCCTCCCTGCCCACTTAGGCTAGACCAGCAGCAGACAGGGAGTTGGGTGACTCCACCGGTTCCGCTCTGAGAACACTGACAGAGATAAACTCACACAGACTTTGACATTCTAAAAACTGAATAGGCCTAAACTCTTCCAGGCTACTTCTAATTAAATCATAGCTATAACTTACAAGGCCTCACTGTGTTACTGAAGCTGGGCCTTTACATTATCTTTGCTCCTATAGCGCCTCTTTATTCTAAAAATTTACTCCCCTCCCCTCATGCTTTCTCGGCTTGGTTGCTCAGAGATTGCTGAGGGGAACTGACTGTCTAAACTAGGGAGCTTGTAAACACATTGGCAGTGCTTCTGAGCTTTCAATAGGTCTACTTGGAAATCTAAATCTAAGTTATTTCAAACATATTAGAAACAACAAAACTATCTCTTCTGCAAGGAGAAAAGGAGAGATCTACGTGGGCTATCATTCTTAAAGCTGTTCACGTGGCATTACACACTATTTGACAAGAGACCAGCTTTAACCCTTTGTGAGCTGAGTTAGCACAGCTATGTGTATATGCATAATTGACTTACCTCAAAGTGCGTGTGCCCCCAATTTGGGACCATGGTAATTTGGGAGGGGGGATTTAAAGTTCCCCCCCCCCTCCTTCTTTCATGTGGAAGTCTCAATTTTTTTCTTGTTTTAACTAGAGGTAAGTCAACCACTCATTTGGGCATAGATGGGCTAGGAAGAGGAACAGACTGCAAGGAGCAGCCAAGGAGGCTTTTTTAAGTGTTAAAGAAAGAAAATAAAACCCTCAGCCACCTTGTCCAAAAAAGTGAAGTAAGCCCCTCCTTCCCCCCGGTGTGTGTGTGTGTGTGTGTGTGTGTGTGTGTGTGTGTATATATATATATATATATATATATATATATATGTCAACACTGGTGTTCACAAGGCAAGGAAGGTGGGGGCGGAATCTCATCACAACAGGAGTACAGATGTGTTGTGGTGCAAAGGACCCAGGATACACGCTGGGAGCAGGCAAAAGGAATAAGGGGGAAACAAACCATGGCAAGCCAGTGAGTGCCTGATCGTCTGTTGGCAGCAATGTGGCTTAGCAAGCGATTAACCAACCCACCATGGCTTGTTTTCAGCGTGGTTTATCGTGACATGCAGACCAGCCCAGTGTCACCTCATTAGTCTATCTAGCAGTTGACTAATAGCAAGTCTCCAGGGTTTCAGACAGGAGTCTTTCCCAACCCTACCTGGAGATGCCATGGATCAATTCTGGAGCTTGAAAAGCAGGTGCTTCAGCACTCAGGTATAGCCTTTCTCCTCTTAGCTTATTTGTGGGTTCATAAGGACCCTTGCATTTAGCAGAAACACAGAAGGTGGTAGGAAGCAAAGGAAGGGTGTGATGTGGGGGAGAGACATAGAAGAATAATATGAACTAAATCTTCTGCCATATTTTGTGCAGCAAATGGAGATACAAGGAATAGAGTGCTTGTTTTCACAGGAATAGAGTTAGCTCCTAGAGGAGCAGTCCCAGGATATATTGGGAAATGTTTAGAACAGTGTATTCTTCCCTATAGGTTTTGTATTATTAGCTCAAATGAATTTGATTATTGATTGCCAGTTTCTGATTTAGGCAGGTGATGTGACTTAGAGAAGCTTGGTGAGTAGCAACCAGTATGGGTGATGATAGTACTGTTTTCAGATCAGAAGAGTAAAGGAAGCCCCAAGATGATGCTAGAAATCAATAATTTAGTCTATGTTTCCATACTTTTTTCCTCAGAGGCAAAAGGATTTCATGTATCTCTTCTTCTAGTACAGAGAAAACAACTAATTCAAGAAGTAGCCCTGAGAAGTTGGTCACAGCAGAGTTGTCGCTATGCATCCTCATTCACACACACATGTGAACTCACACGTATACATATGTAACAATGAATGTGGAACTGAAGGGACCTTTACTGGAGGTGTGGCATGCACACAGCAGATTTATACAATGAAGCGGGGAATAACTACTTCTTAAGGGCAGGGGGAGAGGGAGAGCTATTCAATAACTCAGACAAAGACTCAAGTCCAAAATTACAGACTTAATTTTTACAGATGTTTAACACAGAGACCCAAGTTACAAAAGAGAAAAGCAGCTTGGTTAGTATGCCAACTGCCAGCATATGGACCAGCGTAGTAGCTCTTAATAGTCGTAACACAGAGTTAGAAACAACAGAGACTGGAGAAATTAGCATTTGCCCAATGGGGAGTAAAAGAGGGCACTATGGAATTGGCAAGGCAGGGGGCTAGGAAAGCTATATAACCATGTGAGCTTGGGTGCTGATAAGAATGGTGGGCCATGGGGGAGAAATTGATAGACTTACAGGAGGAAAGGAAAAGAAACAGAGCATAAGCAGTTATAATTACCTGGCTTTATAGTTAGGGGGACACAAAGGACTTCTTTTCCTTGTGGGTCACAAAAAGCTGGAAAAATTGCTGTGGGCAGTGGGTTGTCATTACAAATAAAAAATGGAGCAAAAGCCTCAAACGGCTTAAGTACCCTTGAGTACCAAGTTGTCCAGAGACAGCTATTGGATTGTATATCCATAGGCAGTTCTGTCATAACTGGTAAGGTGAGGACAGGGAGACCAAACAGTTATTAGGGACCCTGGATCCACTACAATTTGGTTCAAAAATACAATTTTGAATGGAGAACCTTAAAGGTTGGGCAACTTGGGCCCTCCAAATGTTTTCATCTACAGTTACCCTCATCCCTCACCATTGGCTATGCTGGCTAGAGTCAAAGGAAGTTGTAGGCCTAAACATCTGTAGGGCCACAAGTTGCCCATCCCACCTTAAAACCTGACTACACTAAAGAAAATAATAAATGCAGAGAGAGACAAGCAGACTTGGGGAAAGAATGCAAGGGAGTGGTGTTGCTGGTGAGGGGTCTAACTAAAAGATGACTAAAATGGTTATGCTTGGCTCAGGACCTTTGGTAGCAGCTTTCTAATGCTATAGATTCCCTGCTTGACCACTAGCATTAGACTCAAAACCAGCATCTCATACATAGGCCACAATCCCCTGCAAAACACAGTAAGGAATTCACAGGTTATGCTGTGTTATGTATGGAACTCAGTTTTGGACTTAACGGATGCTTTACCAGGGAGTAAAGCCTTCTCTGTGGATGTGCAAGGCCAGTCGGCCTCTCTAAGCAAATCAGTCAACAAAGTGGTTCAAGAAAAGGAGGACTCTGGCTCCAGAAATGTGGGTTAGACACCAGTAGAGCAGGGGATTGTGCTAGGAAAGGATCATGAACGATCTTGGAAGCCAAGTGGACTTTGGGTTTATCTTGGAGCTGAGCTAAGATTCACAAGGATGAGGTATAAGTGAATAGAAAAAAACGATGCCCAACCTGAAGGGAAGTTATAGGTTTCAAAATTAAGATTACAAAGGACTCACTGACTCTGAGGCTGGACTCAGGATGTGGCAGAACAACTGGAATCATACTTTGATTCCATGGAATTAAAAGAAAGTTCAGAGAGGTTCTTGCTATTTGACTGAGTTAAGCTAGCTGGCTGTATGCCTGAAGATAATTAGCTACTGGTATATAAAACAAAAAGGTATCTAAACCTGTTGTCTGGTAGATGGGACTGCTCTGGATTGGCCAGTTTAAAGTTACCTTTGTGGGTTAGCTGGCTGGGCTGTGATTTGGCAGTCAGGTAAGTATTTCTGTAGTTCCATGGAAGCACCCCCCTTTAATCGAATAAGTGGAGAAAGCACATATACAATTACTCTGGCTGCCCTGGCATTATTGTCATTCCTGGCAGCTTATCTTACCTGCAGCTCTGCTGCTGCTTCCAGAACAAAGTGGATTCTTGAGCCAAGGTGTCATGGTAAATGTTAATGTAAATAAGCATAACTACGAATGGACAGAAAGTCAGCGTTTCTGAACTCTTCCATAACAAAGTGTATCTTTAAATCCCAGCCATGATTCTCAGCTTGAAAGAAAAGTATTGGGACAGTATGACTGGCAATATGGACAGTGTGTGTGTGGTGTGGGTTGGGGGCAATTGATGGTTAAGCATATGAAGAACAAGAAATGTTAATGTACACTGTAGTTTTCAGTCTATATGAAATGGTTATTACTATAATTTTCTGTTTCCATTTTCAGAAAAATGGCATGGCAAATGGAGGCCCCTACAAAAGACCATTTAATGAATCCTTTGAACAAGCACCAATGTATGTTGCTGTCCTTACATTTATGGGTTTTACAGTAGCAACATTATCTGGCTACCTGCGGGACTTCTTGAGAGCTCATGGACTACAAAAAAGTGTCGGCGCTGCAGAACGGGAAGAACAAAAGGTATATAGGACTAAAATTCCATGAATTGTCCCAATTCCTTTCCAAGAATCCAAGCAGGAAGGGACAGTCTGGAATGTGCTAGCAAGAGAAGGATTTCTCCCCTGACGTGCTTTAGGTCTTAGTTGTTTTTCCTCAGGATGTCTTGAGAAGCCTTGTGGCAGAAGTGGGGGAGGATTGAATGTCAGGCCTTAGGGACAAATATGGCCCACCTGGGGTACCAATCTGGCCCTCTGGCATTCCCCAAATGGCCATGCCCCAGGGTGGTCCCCCGTCCGTCCCCCCCCCCCATGGCCAAGACTGCCTATCATTAGGTGGTTTCTTGGCTTTTACACAATGTTTTCCCCCTTCTAAAGGGATGAAATGCCTCTCATAAGACTTACTTACTGGCAGTAAGAGCGTCAAACTAAAATATGCAGGCATTTTTGCTATTATGGCCTGCCCCCTTTGTCTTTGTCTCCACCCACCACTAGAATGTGTCCCCTAAGAGCTTCTCTGAAATTGAATTCAGCCCTCAAACTGAAACAGGTTCAACAGCCATGATCTAAAGCAATCGTGCAATCTGACTAGCCTATTAAATGCACTTAAAATACAGTGGAGGAAGGCATGTATTGGCCCAGTTCTCACATCATGCTATGCCATAACTTAGCATGACATGCACGAGCAGGAACAAGCTGCAGCGAGCCTTAGGTTCATGTGCTCCCCTCTCTTTTCCTCCTACATGGCTAGGAGGAGCACAGAAAATTTCACTTCTGCTTTTTGGTTAACCAAAGACTGTTCTGTTGTCTGGATATGGAACTGCGGTTAACAGTTCAAACTGTTGTTTCTGAAGTTGGCTTGTTTTAGACCAGGGATGGCGAACCTGTAGTCTTCCAGATGTTACACTACAGTTCTGAGTATCCCAGATTAATGACCATGATGGCTGGGGCTCATGGGAGTTGGAGTCTAATTAAATCCAGAGGGCCACAAGTTCCCCATGCCTGTTTTAGACTAACCATAGTTAATATTAAGCAGTTTGTCACTACAGTCAAATCAACAAACTGCAATTCACCAAAAGCTTCTGAACTCCCCCTCCCAACCATGTGGGAGGCAAAGAGGGAACACATATAAGCCTGAGGCTTATTCCTGCTCATCACTCTAAACCATAGTTTAGCATGACATGCGATCCCGGCCATAGTCACTTCACCCTTAAAAACAACCTCCAACATGACTTGAACAAGGGTGGTATTTAAATGTGTGTGTGGTATGAATGTAAAGCATTTAAAAAAAACATTCAAATGTTCTTAAAATTGGGTCTTTGTAAGAAATGAAGGACACAGTTGTTGTTCACACATACCTCTGAGAATTTCAAGTAATGAAAATAATAGATGTGAACCAGTCCTAGGATGTATCCGATGTATTCCTATTGTGCATGTGCTTGTTTCTCTTCCTCACACCCCCATAGACTTCAACCCAAGCAACTGCATATTAAATCAACTCCACTCATACAGAAAGATAGTCTAAAAGACCATATAACATGCAATATTTGCCTGTCTATGGAGCAAAAATGCAATTCTGCCATCACTATCTGACGTATGATGTGTGTTTCCCATTGCAAGTATGTGGATCAGGTGGGGGATGCTTTTGGCATTGTGGGGGAATGCAGTGTTTCAGCAGCATTCAGTGTGACATTTACAGCTTGCTTCAGGGTGGGTATTTTACACATACATCATGACTGCAGCAAAGTAAGAAGTCTTCATGCCAAACACCTAATGCGTGTTAGAAATGCTGTGTTAATTAATTAGCATATCGACCTTTAAATAACCTGCTGTAACAGACATCTTGGTTTTTAATCCTGTTGTCGTTGTTCAGTCGTTAAGTCGTGTCCGACTCTTCGTGACCCTATGGACCATAGCACGCCAGGCCTTCCTGTTCTCTTTTAATCCTGAAACTCCCCTTAACAATACCACAAGTAGGTTATCCCTAGGGTATGGTGTTGCAATCAGGCAGAAGTGCCTTTTTAATCTTACAAAGTGCTTTTCAGTCTTGCCTTGTTTGGTAGACAGGTACACATGAAAAAAATAGAAATATGATATAACCCAGAAGTGTGATGCATTTTTACGGTCCAGCACAACACCAAGGAAACTCTGTTGCTGGGCCAGGGTGTGTAACCTTGCCCCCTGTACATTTGTGCATACCCTTTTTCAAGGGATCTTTGCAAATCTCTCTCTTGTACTAACCACACAATTTATCTTGTTTAGACTTAATCTGCCACAGTGTTGATGACCTGGGGCAAGGGGCAAGCCAAAAACTTCAGCAAAACAAATTAATTGAAACTTTCTCATCCTTCATCCCAAGCCCTGAAGGCCAAGCCAAGCAGGAAGGTCTTAGAATGCTTCTGAAAGGTGCTGAGGTTTGGGCTTTATAGTGGGAGGGAGTGCCCTAACTGAAGGAGAAGACAGCCACCGAAAATATGATTGGTGCATTTTTATCCCATTCTTCCTTCAAGGAGCTTGGGGCAGTAGATGTCATTCTCTTATCCCCTCACACACCCATTTTATTCATACATTTTATCCTCGCACACACCTTATCCATGGCGTAACTGGCCTGAAGTTGCTCAGTGAGCTGCATAGCTGAAGAGGAATTTCAGTCTGGGACTCCTGGGCTAGATCTACATTACTGTTTTTTAGTGGTATTGAAATGCATTGATAACCGTTGGGGCATATTACACATTCAATATATCACTTTTTGTTATATTATTTCCTGCTTTTTATTCCACATTATCCAATATACTGCAACAATTGTCATTGTGTGTCCTATGAGGTATAAATGCACAAGAGGGGTATAGCATCACCATGATGGGATTGTAATGATACGACAAAAGGTGTAGATCTAGCCTTGGTCCTTGTCTGACACTGTAATCAATAGAGTCATGTATGTTTTATGTGCATGCATACACATACATTTATGCTACCTTGTACCCTCTAGTTTCCCAAAGAGTTTAAATTTAAACAGGCTGCCAAGAAGCTAAATCTTTGGGCAGAGAGCAAGGGAGCCAAGATTAGCAGCAGCCATTAAAAAAAAAAAAACTCTTAAAGATGCAGATGACCTAGAAATGTAAACTGAGCACATTTTCTTTCTTTTTTTCTTTTCTTAAAAAACCCTAGGATTTTGTACCACTTTATCAGGAGTTTGAACACTTTTATACAAGAAACCTCTACATAAGAATAAGGGACAATTGGGACCGCCCTATCTGCAGTGCTCCTGGACCAGTATTTGACGTGATGGAACGTGTTTCAGATGACTACAACTGGACATTTAGGTAGGTCAGGTTAATAAGTATAGGTAGCGATCACTAAAGAAAAACGTGTCTCCCTTGATAGCAAAACGTTGTATTTTGTAGTTACATTTTTTCTTAATATCACAGAAGTCTGGCCAGGTAATTGCATTTCTACCAGTTTTTAAAATGATGTACCAGGATTGTGACACAGACCTTAAACTGAAAGTGGCTTCCATAAAGTCTCTTCTCTGCCCCCCCCTTTCACTCACACACACACACACACACACACACACACTTGAAGACCTGACTTTTCTTTCAAGCAACCTATAAGTTTTTGGTTTACACCACCTGATAATGTCGGCTTCTATTTGACAAATAAAACTTTTTAGGCTCGTATTTGTAGAGTTACAGTTTTGAATATGGGATAGGATAAAATATACACATCTGAACAAAAAGGTCAGACATAGCTTCCAGGGCTAGTTATCTATCTATCTATCTATCTATCTATCTATCTATCTATCTATCTCATTTCTATACCGCCCAATAGCCGAAGCTGTCTGGGCAGTTCACAAAAATTAAAACCAAACAACACACAATAAAACAATTTAAAATATATAGAACATTAAAACCACAATATAACAATACAACCACAATGAAACCTAGCAGCAGTGCAGGAGTTTAAAATACAGATTTAAAACAGCAAATATAAAAATTTAGAAAGCTAAAATGCTAAAATGCCTGGGAAAATAAAAAGGTCTTCACCTGGCGCCGAAAGGAATACAATGTAGGCGCCAGGCGAACCTCACTAGGGAGCTCATTCCAGAGCCAGGGTGCCACAGCAGAAAAAGCCCTCCTCCTAGTAGCCACCCGCCTCACTTCCTTTGGCAGGGGCTCACGGAGAAGGGCCACTGATGATGATCTTAAGGTCCGGGCAGGCACATATGGGAGGAGGCGATCCTTCAGGTAACCTGGCCCCAAGCCATTAAGGGCTTTAAATGTTAACACCAGCACTTTGAATCGGGCCCAGAAATAGACTGGCAGCCAGTGCAGCTGGGAAAGTACTGGCGTAATATGAGCTCGCAGGCCAGTCCCTGTTAACAATCTTGCTGCCCTATTTTGGACTAGCTGAAGTTTCCGGACCGTTTTCAAAGGCAGCCCCACATATAACGCATTGCATTAATCCAGACAAGAAGTTATCAGAGCATGGATAACTGTAGCAAGGCTATCTCTGTCCAGATAAGGGCGTAGTTGGTATACCAGCCTAAGCTGATAAAAAGTGCTCCGTGCCACTGAGTTCACCTGTGCCTCAAGTGACAGTTCTGGATCCAAGAGCGCCCCCAAACTACGAACCTGATCCTTTAGGGGGAGTGCAACCCCCTCCAGAACAGGTTGAATACCACCTAGCTGGGCAGACGAACCACCCACTAACAGTACCTCCATCTTGTCTGGATTGAGTTTCAGTTTATTGGCCCTCATCCAGTCCATTACCGTGCCCAGGCACTGATTCAGAACAGCCACTGCCTCACCTGGTTTTGATGAGAAAGAGAGGTAGAGCTGGGTGTCATCTGCATATTGATGGCACCTCAGCCCACACCTCCGGATAACCTCCCCCAGCGGTTTCATGTAGATGTTAAACAGCATGGGGGATAAAATAGAGCCCTGTGGAACCCCATGGCACAATTGCCATGGCACAGAGCAATAATCCCCCAGCACCACCTTCTGGAATCGGCCATCCAAGTAGGAGCGGAACCACTGTAGTGCAGTGCCTCCAACTCCTAACCCAGACAACCTATCCAGAAGGATACCATGGTCGATGGTATCGAAAGCCGCTGAGAGGTCCAGGAGAATCAACAGGGTCGCACTCCCCCTGTCCCTCTCCCGGCAGAGGTCATCCCACAGGGCGACCAAGGCAGTTTCCGTTCCAAAACCAGGCCTGAAGCCCGATTGAAATGGATCTAGATAATCGGTTTCATTCAACAGTGCCTGGAGCTGTCCTACAACCACCCGCTCAAGCACCTTGCCCAGGAAGGGGATGTTGGCCACTGGCCTATAATTGTTAACATCCTCTGGGTCCAGGTTAGGCTTTTTCAGGAGTGGTCTAATTACCGCCTCTTTTAAAGCGGCAGGCACCACTCCCTCTCTCAAGGAGGAATTTACAATCTCCTGGACCCAGCCGGACAACCCCTCCTTGTTTGATTTAATAAGCCATGAAGGGCAAGGGTCAAGCACACAAGTGGTTGATCGGACTTGGCCAAGCACCTTGTCCGCATCCTCAAGCTCAGTAACTGAAGCTCATCCAATAAAACTGGACCAGATGGTGCTCTGAACGCCTCTACCAATGGAACTGCATTAATGGTGGTGTCCAATTCATGACGAATCTGAGCGACTTTATCCTCAAAGTGCTGTGCAAACTTGTCACAGCGGCCTACCGAGGGTTCCACCGTCTCTCTCCCTGGCCCAGAATGTAACAGGCCGCAAACCACTCGGAAAAGTTCCGCTGGATGACACTGAGAAGATGCAATGCTGTTGGAAAAGAACTGTCTCTTTGCCACCCTCACCGCCACAGAGTAGGCTCGATAGTGGGCTCTTACCTGTGTTCGGTCAGACTCAGCACGAGTTTTCCTCCACCTGCGTTCTAGCCGCCTCCCCTCTTGCTTCATTGCCCTCAGCTCAGGTGTATACCAAGGAGCTGGCCGGGCTCTGCTCAGAGGGAGAGGGCGCTTGGGCGCGATTACCAACAATCTAGGTAATGTGATAGAAACTGTGCTCTCTGCCTGGGGTTTAGGGGCAAAAACGTATTTTAGATGGTATTTTACAGGCCTGACCAACTCCCAAAGTTAGACATGGGGGTATCTACACAAAGCTTTTACGCCAGTTCTGTTCTGCCCCCAAGTCGATTGTGTCAGATGACGGATATAGCTAGAGTGGTGTTTCTTGCCCTAAATCCAGTTCTTTTTCATACTCATTTTGTGACTTTTTTTCCATCATAGCAGCTTCAGTGCAATTTGGCAGTCTGTGTGCCCTCAGCTGGCTTCACTGCATGCTGGTGGAAGCGGTGCTGATTGGCGGAAGGGAAAGTTGCATGTGGAGAGCAGAGGGCTAGATGTCTACCTGGAAGTAACTCATTGCCCTCAATTGCACTTTGCCTACAGGAGCAGAGGGGTCAGAATTCCTTTGCCGGCCCTTTTTCTTAAAACTGCTCAGTCATTGCCTCTCCTTTTAAATATTCATTCATTGAGCGCTGGGTAATCATGCTTACTTAGAAGTCGGGATGGGAAAACTGAGCATTACTTCGCCCACAGTTAGGGGTGCTGCTACAGCAGTGTTTGTTATTATTATCATTATTAGTACTGCTGTAGCTGCTGCCTTCCTCTGCTAGCACTGGGTGGGGCAGCTGCTGCTGCCTCCGCCTCTGCTTTCCCTACCCCAAACTCTTGTTTCTGCAGGACAGCCTCTTCCTTTCCCTCCCTTCCCTGCACACACAAGCAGGAAAATCACACACACAACAGGGGAAACTGGCTAGTATTTCTGGATGAAGAAGGTTAATGTGCTCTGTCAACGGAGCGAAACACCATGGTTGTGAAAGAAGGAACAGGGGATTCTAATTTTTCTGAATGAAAACGGTTAATGTAGTCTGTTAAAGGAGCGAAACACCGCCATTGTGGTGTTATGAATGAAGGAACCGGGGATGTGATTGTGAATGACTTAAGCTGTCTTTACATGAGGCATTTATTGTGGGCTCGTGATTGGTCACTCACAGACGTTTGCTGGTCATTTACATGATGCCATCAACCTCCAGGGCACATCCAGCTGTATTTGATCTTTATCCTGCTAAAAACAACAACAACAACAACCACCCTGAGATAATTTAAATGTAAATCTGCTTTAATGGCTGTGTGTAAATGTTCAGCTATAACCATAGCCTGGGATGGAGAAGCCACTGAGAAGAGCAGGAAAATCACAACTGCACTCTCCCCTCCCCTCCTCCAGCATGTCTGCCTGTTGACCTGGGCTGGGAGGAGAGTTTTCTTGGCTGGGCTAGAAGAGGCTCAAAGCAAGTGCAGAGCTGACCGGGGAAGGAAGAAGAAGACGGCAACTCCCCATGTAAATGGCCCATGTGCTGCTTTGCAGAGGGAGAGAGCAAGTGAATCCCTCAGGAGACCCACTGATTTGCTGCTTGCACTTTGCCCTGAGGCTGCGGAGAATGTCTGTGTAAAGGGCTGATTTTTATCTCACTTAGAATACGGAAACAGAAGCCCCTGTAAATTTCAAAATAAACAGCCTTGTGTGATGAACCCCTTAATCAGAGGCTATTATTTATGATTGAAAAAGGCTAACTAATGCAGTCTGGTGAAGGGGGCGGGGAAAGTGGGAAAGGAAGCCTGGAAGTAAGTTTCGCTACCCCCAGTAAGAAGTAAGTCTCCAAGAGTCCCTCTGAAGCCACTTCCCCCTTTCTGTGCATGTTTACTCAGAAGTAAGTTTCACTTCCCAGTAAGAAGTAAATCTAGCTCCTGGGCAGTCTGAAGCAGGGGATTTATAAAGTTCGGCTGGATCCCATCTTTCCCCAGTGGATGTTTACTTGGAAGTAAATGTCATGGGAGGCAGTGGGACTTACTCCTGGATAACTGTTATGTTTAGGATTGGGAATGGGAAGGATGAACCTAGGTTTGCTTTTTCTCAAGGATACAGGATGGAGATTCACCCCAGTGCTAGATGAGAGGGGAGAAGTCTGGGGTGAATTACTGAGGCTTAATTCAGTGCTTTCAGTATACTTCTCTGAGCCGGCGAGCGTTGACAGGGACAGGGAACAACTCTGTCATTCGCTGAGCAGCACCTACAGGGTTGATGCTGTTTTTCATGACAAATAGACTTTGGCCCATGAGCAGCACATGAAGCAAGAAAAGCTGGGTTTTAGGTAGTGCACAATCAGCTTTTCATGCTTTGTGCCACTGATGGACCAAAGCCGATTTCAGGAAAAAGTGGAGAAAAACTGAAAATGCTTCTCTGTGTATTTCCATGAAGATTGGCTCCTGATTTGCTAGAATTCAAACCTATTTTACACATAACATACATCCATGCATGAGTACATACTCATGCACTCTTTTCCTGCACCGCCCCCAATCCCTGCACCCAAGGCCCAGGAATAACATGGTGGTGTCTTCCAGGGGGCATGTTGTGGTACTTGGTGAAACTGACATTTCTGTCAGGAAATTCCTATTGACGTTTGTTTTTATCTTCTGCAGGAGGATGTGGTAACATCTTAGGCTTCAGTTTTTTCATTTGTTTTATTTATTTATTAAATCTTATGGAACATCAGTGACGTTTCACTCCCTCCTCCCTTGCATCACAGTCCTACCCTCTCGCTATGACCCCACTAATCTCCTTGGGAAAGGCAGACATATGTAAAACCAGAAGCAGAGAGAACTTCTGTTCTTGAAATGGAGTGAGCAAGTGTGTCTGTGTGTACATATGTACCTGCACTATAACAGTCAGGTTATATCTCCCACAGCATTGTACAGGTTTGAAGACTGAGCTACCTCACGCAAAACATGAACACTATACAGAATTCATGCAGCTTCTCTGGAAGTAATCTTTACTGCAGATTTAATCTTTACTGAGCTGTGTAGACCTCAGGCTTGTGGGATCTATTTTTTGTGTGGAGGAGCTACTAGAACCCCAAGATCCAGCAACTGGAGCCAAGTGTTTGCATAGTGGCTCAGTGGAGCAGACATAAATTTAGAATTAAAGAAGAGAAAAGGGTACCTTTGAGCACATGCTCAGCCCAGGAATTTGTTTCTGTCGCCAGAACTGAGTTTTCAGCCTTTTCACACAAAGATCCAGTCCTGGTTCTTCACCCCCCCAAAAAAGGTAAAGGTGTCCCCAACCAGTCGTGTCCGACTCTAGGGTGTGGTGCTCATCTCCATTTCTAAGGCAAAGAGCCAGCGCTGTCCAAAGATGCTTCCGTGGTCATGTGGCTGGCATGACTGAACACCGAGGTGCACGGAACGCTGTCACCTTTCCCGCCGAAGCGGTGCCTATTTATCTACTTGCAATTTCTTGCTTTCGAACTGCTAGGTTGGCAGGTCTTCACCCCACCCCACCCCCAAATTTCCTTTGTTTGAACAGAGAGAGAGAGAGAGAGTTTTAATTCCTGCTGTTGTTAAACAGTTGGAAGTCAAAAGCCTTTGCTGATCTACTGCAAGTCACCCAGCAACCTTCCAGTAGATTACAACTTACCTACCTATGTCCCTACTCTACTGTGAGCATAATATATGAAAAAAGGAAAATAAGAACTCATTTTTAAGCAATTTAAGGAGCAGTCTTAAGCTCCCAGGAAAGGCAGCTGAGGGGGCATTGGATGTTGTGAGCCTCCATCTATGCACGGGGAGAAGGAGGTCCATCCCTGGAGGTATCCTAATTGCAGCAGTGGAAGGTACTGATGCTGCTCTGAGGTATAGACTGAAAAGGGGAGGATTGGGGGAGCCTTTGGATCCACCAGATCCAAAGCCCCCTCATTCCATGGACATGCCCCTGGAATTGGGAGAAGAGGGGATATACCAGTCCTGGGGCTTCCATAGCTATTCTCACACTGAAAACCAATGAGAGGGAACATAAGACAAAAAGAAAGGCCCCAAGGACTGAAACAAAATGAGAAAACGAGGGAAAGCCACTGTCCCCTATCTTCTACCCTGGTTGATGTGAGCCTAGTAGGGCTTAGGAAGAGGTGGTTCTTCCACCATGACTTCTCCCTCCCTTGTCCCTAATTCTGTGGATTTTATAAATTACTTTTCAAGGTGGAGGGAATTGTCCCTGCCCAAACTATATCACTGCATGGAATTCCACCCTCCCCACTCAAAAAGGAAACTAAACACACAGGGAGGAGGACTGCTATGGATCTGTTTATGTATTTCATGTAGGTGAAAACAGATTTCATTTGCTTGTTGACAGGTAGTCACCTCCTAAAAATGAGCTACTTTCAAGCATACTTACTAATGACCCATTTTATTAAGGAAAGTAAAACAGTGGCAAGGACAACATATATACACATTCATGATATAGTTTCTTCATGTTAACATAGCTCAAAGACCAATTTCTCTTAGTTCAGAGTGTTTTTAAATTAAATATTATATGCATTATAATATACGTTAAATATTTTTCCTTGACTAGGTTCACTGGAAGGATACTCAAGAACGTAATCAACATGGGTTCATATAATTACCTGGGCTTTGCAGAAACTGAGCCTAATGCTTTGAAAACCGTGAACACTGAGTTACGTAAATATGGCACAGGAGTATGTAGCACCAGGCAGGAAATGGGTAAGGAGAATAAATCTTTCCGTTTCAATTTTTTACTATCATAATCTCTATGGAGGTGGCTCCACTTATAGCTAAAAATCCAATTTTATATTATAGGTTTGTTTTAAAGCAATTTTATTCTCATGGTAACATAAGATTAAAACAATTCACTGCTGCCTTTACCTACCTACCCACCCACCCCTGCATCTGAAGTTGTTCCGCTGTGAGTAATCATTTAGTTAAATAGAACTACTTATGTGTGAGTTTGCTGGCATTATAGTCTTTAAATTCTGGGGACACAAAACTTAAAAGATTTCAAGGAAGGGAGGGGGTTTTGTGTGCGCTGAGATCAGTCTTAAAATTTTGTTCTTGTTTGCCCCTCCCCTAATCAGAAGCAACTTAAGTATGAAGACAGGCCTAGCGTCAATGGTTGGCATGGTTAGGCAGCTGCCGAGGGCTCAGAGGTTTAGAAGGGCCCCTCCCTGACCCTGCTGTAGCTGCCACCATCCTCCTCCTCACCCTCCTGGCTGGCCTTGCTGACAAAAGGAAGCACCACAGCTGAGTCCTCAGGCCCCACAGTGTCCCATTTGAAAAGAAACTATATTTTTACTTTTGAATGGCAGCGATCTGAACCAATCAGATACTGCCAGGGAGTGGGGGACACATGGCCAATGAGGGTGGTCTTTATGATTGGTTCAGATCACTGCCACTCAAAAGGTAAGTTTTTTAAATATCTTTTAAAACACGCACATGAGGACCTGAAGATTCAGCCAGCTGGCCACCACAGCACTTTGCCGGTTGTGTTGGCCAGGCTGGAGGAGGAGGAGCCACTGCCCACCCCAGATTAAAAAAAGTTCAGAATGGAGGGAGCAAGTGAGGATGGGCTGGCAGGGTGGGGGTTTTGGTGAACAAGTGGGCTGCTGGGGGGCTTTGGCAGCAAGGGGCAGGACAGAGCAGGTGCCCATTGGCAGCATTGTGCCAGTGGCTCAGTGGAGGCTGGCGCTGGCTCTGTATGAAGAGTCTACAATACAATATATGCTAGTTAACCTTATCTGTGTTCTTCTGAATTAGATAACACTATGCTCTCTGTGATCTTTTAAATGTGCCAAGCTGTTACATCGGACTGTAGTAGGGTGCTGCTTTTGTACTATGCCCGCTGCTCAGGATGCATACAACACTTCAAAGAGCTGATCTTTCTCATGTTTAAAAGCGGTGAATGATGAAAGAATGGTTGGCTGGAACTCCTGCATTATGTACTCTTGTTCAATCCATCGTCTTCTCCCAATTCATGGCACAATCGAGAACCAGTTTGGAAATACTTCTTCACCTACCTGCAAGTAGATGCAGCCCCTCATCCACTGAAATACATGTGACTACATCGGGACTTGTTGGTGTGAAGCAGGCTGCTCTCAGATGTAGCTAGTAGTAATATTTATAATTGTGGCAACTGTTCTTTAAGTCACTACAATCCAGGAATAGCACAGACCATATTTTGAGAATCTGTTATGGCTGTTCTCTCTCTTTCACACGTGTGTGTGTGTAAACAAACTCTTATCATAGGAACATAGGAAGCTGCTTTATATGGAGTCAGACCTTTAGTCCATCTCTCCAAGTACTGTCGACACTGGCTGGTACCAATGGCTCTCCAGAGTTTCAGGCAGGGGTTTTTCCAGCCCTACCTGGAGGTGACGAAGATTGAACCTGAGACCTTCTGTGTGCAAAGCGTGTACTCTACCACTGAGCAACGGCCCCTCCTGAAGATCCATTGTCTCAGGCTGGTTTGCATCATACCACCAGGAATGATATATTAAATATCCAAAAGAATCCAGTTGCTGCTCTGAAAATTGCTTTCTACACATACACACATACAGAGTCAGACTGCATTCATTTTCCACATCTGAGTAGGTCCTTTTTGGCTTTGTGGATGCTGCCCAAAGATATGTTTCATGTAGCCTTTTATTTGTGGCAGTTTTTCTGTGCTGAAAAGCGAGGCCGCCTCTAGTTTTAAAAGCTGCTGCTTTTATGCCATCTGTCAAGGCAAAAAATCTACTAGCAACAGCCCAGTTGGAAATCCCTAGTGCAGTTTCCTTATTGCGTCATGGTATTTTAACAGGTGTCACAGAGGCTGGAGAACGCTAAGATAACATTAGGATAGTCAACACAGTTAATGAGTGGTTGCAACCTCATGCCAGCATAACCAAATTTCTAAATTTCCGTAGTTAATGTTACAACTATCTGCAGGTGCCTTGCCTGCTGCCTTATGTCAAGGCCATATAATCAAATTTTTGCTCCCATGCTGCACCAAAGGAATGACTGTTATTGCTGCTATATTTTGTAAGAGGACAGCTTCAGTAGTGTCTGTTTCAAATTGGCTCCTTAGAGGCTGTCTCCATATGGCAAGCTATGCATCTGGAGCAATTCAGTATAAAGAAAAGTGAGGTCTGCACAGATTATTAAGAGGTGACAGGCTTTGCACACTCCTTCCCCTCTCGAGTGGAAAAGCAAAGTGAATGTTGGGGGGGCGGGTGTATGTAGCCAGGTGCAAACAAATCATAACTATCGTTAACCGAAACAGAAATATAGTGAAAAGGTTGAGAGAAATGATCTAGGTATGTCAGACATTTCACAGTTTAACTCTTAAAGAATAGTTTTAAAAGAAGTCATTCAAATGCACTGGTGATATCAGTCAAGATAAATCCACACAGAATTGTTTATAAAAGAGATTCAAACGTTCAGATTCTATTTATACAGATTATAAAAATACTCAGCAGCCTTGGATGCAAATGTTGCTATGTCCAGTTGCCATGTCCATGATGAAGCCGTTGCCCCATCATAGATTTAAGTAACTTGAACAAGTTTATGAAACCCAGAAGGGTCAGAATGATCTCTTTGACTGTGATCCTCCCTCTTCTTCGAAAGCATGTCTGGTTTGCTGCTGTGGACTTGAAGGATGCCTACTTCCACGTAGCAATTGCGGATGCCCACCATGGACATGGTGGACATCCACAGTAACTATAACTTACAAAGCCTACTGCATTACTGAAGCTGGGCTTTTACATTATTTTTGCTCTTATAGCACTCTTTACTCCAGAAATGTACTCCCCTCCCCTCACACTTTCTCGGCTTGGTTGCTCGGAGATTGCTAAGGAGAAGCGACTGTCTAAACTAGGGAGCTTGTATGCACTTCTGAGCTTTCCGTGGGTCTACTTGGAAATCTAAATCTAAGCTATTTCAAACACATTAAAAACAACAAAACTATCTCTTTTGCAGGGAGAAAAGGGGAGCTCAATGTTGGCTGTCATTCTTAAAGCCATTCACGTGGCTTTACACACTGTATAATTGGCTATGATTCCCCCGTTTGCAAAAGTAAACTTAACAGTTACAGGGCAGTTTTGAACTGCACGGTTCTTAACAACAAGGGAACAACAATTGTACTTTTAAACGCTTCTCAAATGAAGACTAAGGAAACAGGCTTGAGTGAGGGGAAGAACTCTTGGGGCTATCAATCTCTAGGTAGGCTAGCCAGGGATTCACAACATGACTCCCCCTTCTTCTCCCTTACTTGGCACACAAATCTTAGAGTAGAACTAGCTGTTCAACAGGCAAAAACGTAAGCCTTTGCTAAGCAGAGTGCCAAAACTCAGGATGCCACAGGGAGATGGGGGTTGCTTTATATTTGCATTCTTTATGCAGCCGTCAATCTTTTTCGGGAGGCGGTGGGGTGATTTACAGGAATTGAAAGTAGAGCTTCACAGTTTGTTTGTATTTGTAAATCCCAGGTTCGAAACAAGACACGATGAGATAAACGGCAGCCAAATCTTTGCTTTGTCAGGGGCAACCAAGGACTCAGATCAGTCTTTTTCCGCTGGGGTCTCAAACAGGAAAACAGTCTTAGTTTGCAGTTTTAACCTCATTTACAGTGTCAGCCAGCTAGCTATGCAGGTCTCACTGTTTTTGGAGACAGCTACTACGATATCTTCTTTTTCTCAATCAGGTTGGGTCTCCCAGTTTACAAGGTTTGTTGCAGCTTGCAGGAGCATGGCAGTAGCGTTTTTGGTTTGGCTAGGTACACGCTGTCAGGTTTCTCAATCTCTTCAGCGCACATGCTCAGGCAGTCCAACACTGGACACTGAAATCAGTGAGATTTCTTTATCGCAGGGAATCCCACGGCAAAAGCTTAATGGTTACACTCTTCAGAAATCATATAGCTGATGGTCAGTAGCTATATGCTTCATGAAATTCTAGAATAGTCCAGAGCTAAACACTATTACCACGACTGAGATCTTCAACATGGTTTTTCTGCTTCATTTTGCCTTGGGACTGTTCTCTAGCGTGCTTTGCGCTCTAAAAGGGGTCTAGCCTGTGCCCTGGGTGCTGTTTCTTCACCTTCATCTTGTTCCTTGGCCTCATCTCCCAGGTCTTCAGTTTCCAGTTCTTAGGGATTTCATCCCAATCAGGCGATGTGATGATGTTGCACGCTCTAGCACTCTTTGGGCAATTCTTCCGAGCACGGCATATCAGACTAACAGCTACTTCTTCAGCTTCATGTTCCCACGCCTTGTTGGAGGCCAGGCTGTCCTGCAATGTTTCTCTAGTTAACAGCCTCAGCTCTTGTTCTTTCCCCAGCTTGTCCTTGAGCTTTTCTGCTTTCTCTCTCCATTCCAACTCCTTCTGCCCGACAGTTTGCAATGCTGTCAGCAACAGCCATGCCAGAGTTCCTGCACTCTGCACCTCCTTACCTGACCACTTTTCCAGCTGCAGAGATTCCAGTGCAGTTTCCAGAGCCACTGGAGTGCAGTCCTTCTTGACCTCTGGGTGTGCTCCCAGTCCGCTCAGGGCCGCCAATTGCTTTGCAACCAGACCCCACAACTCCAACTGCGGACAGCCCAGGAGGTGGTTTTGCAAGCTGTCAACCGCATCCTTCTTCCCTTTGACTCTGAACATATCAGTTCTCTTGGCATCTTGCTCACTGCGCCAATTGTATGCGCCATCTGTTAATTAGCGTTCATTTGCAACTTTCCCAGTATAGGCTAACAGTACTTGTGCAGAGGGAAAACAATCAGAACTTTCCCAGCACAGCCACGTGTAATTCGGCATAAACATAGCCTCACTTCTCAGGCACACCCTAGGCCCTGATAAGATACTAGCCTTTGTTAGCATGGAATGTGCTGAGGCAACAATATCAATCTTTGACTCATCTTACCAATCAAGAGGCCTACTAACAGGAAAACTGCAGCTGATGGACTAAAGTCAGAGAGCATTATGGATCTCTAGGCCCCTCTAAAACTACAGGGGACTTGGTTACAGGCCTGGGGCCATTACACTAATACAAATGCACTAATGTTATTGACAAGTAAAGGAAGCACTGATGTCCTGCTTAATAATTTCCTTCCATTGCATGTACTAACCAATAAAAAAGAATACCCTCTAACAATTATAGCAGCCCTTTTTGCTCTAGCAGCTACAGGGAACTACTTTCAGGAATTGCTGACAGACCTTCAAACAGAGTATAGAGATTCGGTTTTCTGTTGCGAAACGCACTGGATGAGCAGAGGAATTGTGGTGAAGCATTTCTACACACTGAAGAATGAAGTGAAAGCCTTCATGGAGGAAAAGGGAAGAGCAATGCCACAACTGAACATTACTGTGTATCTTTCAGAGCTGCAACTTCCAGAGCTGAATCTGAGAAGTGTCGTCATTTCTTTCCAATATATGAGCATTTGGAGCCAAGTTAGAATTGTGGAAAATGAATCTGGAAAGCGACCAGACAGGTTGGTTCCAACCCTTTGTGAGCAGAAACTAGAGCCAACAGCAGGGTACGCAACACAGCACAGGTCTTGCAATTCCAAGACCTAAAAGCACAGGAACAAGATTTTGACATTTTTGCAGCACCTTTCAATGTTGACGCAGGTGATGCATCCAATGAATTCCAAGATGAACTCCTGGAAGCGCAACCAACAGGGAACTAAAACCAAGGTTCACCAACATAGCCATTCTTGAGTTCTGCAAACTGTGTGACTGCTGAAAATTTCCCAACACCCAGGGCACATGTTCTGAGAAAAGACAGCTGCGAGTGGCAGTATCATCAGTCCAACCAGATATTCAAAGGCTGGTAAAGGAGAAGATACCACAGTTATCACACTAAACCACATGTCCTGTTACTGTAAATTACATTGATTTTTTTTTTTTAAAGTGTGCAAAGTTAGAGGATGTAACATGTTTTATATATGCTACCCTAAGCATACAGATTCCTGCTCAGCAAGCCTTAGGAATCAAACCAAGTTTTAATACCTACACTTTACTTAGTTCTATCCTTTGTGCCTTGAAGTTAGAAATAGAAATTTGATGAAACTGAATTGGGCCTTTCAGTCCACCCAGAATGTCTTGTCACAAACCTCCTAGTGATAATATCTTGGTGTCTCATAGTTTTGCTTGAACACCTCACCTACCACCCACAGAGATTCCATTCTAATTAGAAATGTGCAAAGCAAAAGGGATGGTCTTACACATCCTTGTCAATCTGGTTTGGCCTTTGCAAACTGAAATGAAGAATTGGTTCTCGTTGTGATCCAGGAGCCATTGTCCTGAAGATATGGCTGCATTTTTCCTAGGGAATGTTGAGAGTGTCATCCTGGGTTTTGCTAATGACAATGACAGCATGCGTTCATAATTTCATGAAGGTGATCTTGCTAATTGCTGGAAATGGCACTGGGTTAGTTCATTTGAGCAGCCTGAAGTTTTCAGTTAGCTAATTTGTCACACAATAATCCAATGGTTATGTCAGAATTTCCAATCCAGCAGGTGGCATCAGAAGCTAAAGTTAAATTGCCAGAAAGAAATATTGAAGTTGTGGGGGGAAATCTTGACTATAAACTTATTCTACTATTTCAAGAAGATTAAATGCATTGGCTTGGATCCAGGGGAGCCCTCCTGCAAACGGACTGAGCTGCAGTCCAACAGAGGCTCCTGCTCGCAGAAGAATCCTCATCTTCCGTATTGTTCAGGAGGGCTCTACAATCCTCCAGAACAGTTTTTTGAAGAAGTGGAAAGTAGGAATAGGTGAGAGTCGCCTCTTCCCTTTCCCCACATCGCATGACCATTCAGTGGGCAGAACCCTGCTCATGGATCTCTGAATTCAACTGGAAATCATAACTACTACTTGGTATATTTATGAAATGTAAAAAATGCCTGTTGGTTTTTATTCAAACAATTATTATTGACAAGCACTGTTGGAGATGAGAGCTGCCAGCAGCTGCACCCTAGGCTGCTCAACTGTATCTTGGTTTTTGCAAGTTGAGAAAATTGGCAGATAAAATTATCAACTTAGAAGTAAATAAAAAGAAGGCTTTATAATCTGGGATTAGAAATTGTGTGCAGACCTCAGCATCATCATGTGGAAAAGGCTATCAGTATCAGAGGCACTATACTTATGTACACCAGTTGCTGGGGAACATGGGCAGGAGGATGCTGTTGCATTCATGTCATGCTTGTGGGTTTCCTGTGAGCAGCTGGTTGGCTGTTCACTGTGTGAACAGAATGCTGGACTAGATGGACGATTGGTCTGATCCAGCATGACCCTTATTTTCTTTAAATGCCTTTTTAAAGGAAAAAGGTAAGAAAATTAGCATCTTTCTCATTTAATTGAGGAGGAATAAATTGAGATGTTCTGCTACACTTGATCATCTAAAGTTTAGGGCTTCCTCAGACATGGGTAAGCAGGAGAGAGGACTTTCCTCAGCTGTGGCATCCCATATGTGGAATGTTCTCCTCAGAGAGGCTCACCTAGGGGGTGTCTCCAAAAGCATTTTACTGTGAGTTTGCTGCATTTCGAGGTCATTCAAGGCACATGACGTCGTGGCCATCTTGCAGGCATCCCGGGGATTTTCACAGAAAAAACAGTTTTTCTAAGACTACTTTTAGTCCAATTGTTTTCCTTAATTTGGCTTGTCTGTGCTTCTGTTGTGGTGTGTGCCAACCCGCTGCATTTACTTCAGCAAGTTACTACAGTTAGCCTTTAGCCCTTTCACTGCAAGGGAGTGAGATTTATTTCTTACTTCTGAGTAAACATGCGCAGAAGGGGGAGGGGGGATGTTAAAGATTGAAAGCAGGCTACCTAAAGTGATTGAGTGTCCCCACTAATGTGGTAATGTGAGGGGTCGCTGCTGCACATTTAGTCCTGCTGCTGTTGCGGTTTTAGAGTGAAAATAATTTTTTAAAAATTGGGTGGGGAAGGTTGGACATAGGTTGGGGAGGGTGGGGGCACTAACACACACACTGGCCAGAGAAAGCAGATGTCAGGGGGCCCTAGCCGGCCTCTTTCAGTCTACTCCAGTAGCCAACTCCAGACACATACAAAGGATTCTTTTCAAGGCTTTATTCCTTTTACAACTTAATAACTCTATCACCAGCGACTAAGCTATGAACAGCAGAGTAACCTATGCCCCAGGTTGGAAACAGTTGGTCCCTGTTTGAACGAGAATCGCTTGCAGACCCTGAACTTATGGGCTAGGGAGAGTCCCTCCCCTTTTCCCTTGGGTCCTCTGGACGCGACCGTTGCTTGCGCGCCAAACGGGCGCTACGCCTCCTTTCCGCGCCCTCCATAGCTCGTCGCTCTTTGCGTCTGCGTCAAGCATCCAGCCAGCCCTCCTCCCGCGCTCTTTCACTTCCAGGACCGCTATCTATCTCTGGAATGCTGGCAGGAGGAATCTCTGCCAGCTGCAGGGCCTGGGAGGGATGAGCGCACTCTTCTCCCACAGACGACTATTCCTCCTCAGAATCAGAACTGCTCTGAGGTTCTATGGGCTCAGTGTCCACCCTGACAGCAGAAGGGGCGGAACAAGGTGAGAGTAGGAGGGGTGGGAACAGGCTCTCTAAATGATGACATGGACGAGACTCCACCCAGTAGCCACCCAAACAATTCTCAGTAAACTGCATGTGAGCTGCAGAGAGCCCCAGGCTAGCTTTGGGATAATCCGGGTTTTCGACCCCCGTGTGTCCCCAGATGGAGCAGATTTGACTCCAGTAAAAACCGCAACAAAGTGGAGAGCAAATTAAACCCGTTGCTGTGGAGATTCCTCCCTAGTGCCAAACCTGATGCTTTTCCAACACCATGTGAAGACGTCTTATTTACCCAGGCATTTCAGCGTGTATTAATTTAATTAATGGTTTTATTGTTTCTGTATGGATATTCATTCTGTTGTGATTCTAATACTTTTTTTTAGAACTTTTAATATTGGGCTATATTGCATTTGCTGTCTTGTTGTTTTAAATTCTGTAAGCCACTCTGGGAGTTTCTTTTTTAATGGAGGGTGGCATATAAGTATTTAAATGAATAGGTAAATAATTTGCATGGCACTTTCTTCATCCCACATCGCTGCATAGCAGAAAGGCTGAAATGTGGACTATAAGTGTGTGGTAAAGCCCATATGGAAGAGCCTGGACAACTTGTGGTCCTCCAGATGTTTTGGCCTACAGCAGTCATCATCCCTCACCATTGGATATGCTTGCTAGTGCCAATGGGAGTTGTAGGTTAAAACATCAGGAGGGCCACAAGTTGCCCAACTCTGGCATATGGAATCACAAGTTCTTTTTCTCTTTTCAAAAAATTTGTTTTATTTATTAAATTTATTAATCGCCCATCTGGCTGGTCACCCAGCCATTCTGGGCGATGTACAATAATAAAAACAATTTTAAACAATAACATTCTACATTTAAAAACATCATATTTATAAAAATACCCTAACCCACCCCAAATGCCTGCCTGAACAATCACGTTTATAATGCATGGCGGAAGCTTATTGAAGAGGGCATGGCGGAGTTCCCTAGGAAGGGAGTTCCACAGAGTGGGGGCCACCACAGAGAAGGCCCTTGTCCTCACCAGCCTAGCTGTCCTGGCTGATGGGACAGAGAGAAGGCCATCCGATGCTGATCTTGTTGAGCAGCCTTTCTGGTGTTGCTGGAGGCGCTCCTTGAGATAGGCTGGGCTGGAATCATATAGGGCTTTAAAGGTCAAAACCAACACCTTGAATTTGGCCTGGAAAACAACTGGTAACCAGTGCAACTCCTTCAGCACCGGAGTGATGTGATCACACCAGTGGCTGCCTTTAATCAGGCGAGCTGCTGCGTTCTGTACCAGCTGCAGCTTCCGAACCGTCTTCAAGGGTAACCCCATGTAGAGTGCATTACAGTATTCTAAACGAGAGGAGACCAGGGCATGTACTACCGATGGGAGCAGATGGTTGGGAAGGTAGAGGCACAGCCACCATATCAGATGGAGTTGGAACAGTACTGTCCGGCTCACAGCTGACACCTGAGCCTCCATGGACAGCTGGGAGTCCAAAATGACCCCCAGGCTGCAGATCTGGTCTTTCCAAGGTAGCTGTACCCCATTCAACACCAGGTCAGCATCCCCCAACTTCCTCTTGTCTCCCACCAAAAGTACCTCGGTCTTGTCAGGGTTCAGTTTCAGCTTATTCTTCCCCATCCAGCCACTCACCGTCTCCAGACATTTGGACAGGGATTCTACAGCCAACCTTGGTGAAGATTTGAACGAGAGGTAGAGCTGTGTGTCATCCACATATTGATGACACAGCACCCCAAACCTCCTGATAGCCCCCAGTGGCTTCACATAGATGTTAAATAGCATCGGGGAGAGGATGGAACCCTGTGGCACCCCACAAGTGAGCAGCCATGGGTCCGAAGCCTCCTCTCCCAGTGCTACCCTCTGGTACCGGCCGGAGAGAAAGGACCGGAACCACCGTAATGGAGCCAGTGTGGTATAGTGGCTAGAGTGTTGGACTGGGAGCCAGGTGATCTGGGTTCTAGTCCCCACTCGGCCATGGAAGCTCACTGGGTGACTTTGGGCCAGTCACAGACCCTCAGCCCAACCTACCTCACAGGGTTGTTGTTGTGAGGCTAAAATGGAGGGGAGGAGGATTATGTACGCCACCTTGGGTTCCTCAAAGGGGAAAAAAGGTGGGATATAAATGTAATAATAAATAAATAAAAATAAAGTAATACGGTGTCTCCAATGCCCAACTCCTCCAGGCAGTCCAGGAGGATACCATGGTCAACAGTATCAAAAGCTGCTGAGAGGTCGAGGAGAACAAGGAAGGAGCATTCGCCCCTATCCACAGCCCTCCTCATATCATCCAGCAAGGTGACCAGGGCCGTTTCTGTCCCATGCCCAGGCCTGAAGCGCGACTGAAATGGATCTAGATAATCGGCTTCTTCCAAGTGTGCCTTCAACTGCATCGCCACCACCCGCTCAATCACCTTGCCCCAAAATGGCAGATTCGAGACTGGGCAAAAGTTGTTCAGAACTTGGGGATCCAAGGAGGGCTTCTTTAAGAGCGGTCTTATCACTGCCTCCTTGAGGGCTGATGGCATCACTCCCTACTCAAGGGAGGCGTTCACCACCGCCCTGATCCCCTCACCCAATCTCTCTCTGCAGCCCATAATGAGCCAAGATGGGCAAGGATCAAGTAAGCAGGTGGTCGGCCTTACAGATGAAAGCACCTTGTCCACTTCATCAGAAGGAAGAAGCTGGAACCGATCCCACAAAACCAGTTTGCCACAGACTGCCTCTCACTCACTAACTGTATCCACAGCGCACAGAATAACACGCCTAATCCCATCCATTTTATCCGCAAAATGCCTTGCCAAGGCCTCACAGGAGGCCTTAGAGTGCTCTAGCGTTTAATAAATGAAATGATTTATTATTTTTATTTATAGTCTTCAGACTGGAGTTAGACTTTAACAGTTAGAGCTTAATGAAACTACTAAAGGTTTGTTGTGCAAGACCCCTATAGCACATGGGACCTCTTCTCCCCACCGCCTCTAGGTACTACTTTCTGAAGTGTAGTTTTAGTATGGGAAGTTCCCGTGTAGGTATGTCCTTTGGCTGCTTCTTCCTGTCTCACTTTGTCATGCTTTGAAGACAGTCAGCTAATTTCTCCTCCATCTTTGTCCCTTACAGTGCTACACGTGTGTAGCATAGTAAAACAGTTCCTGCCCAGTTGCTGAGATCACCTTTGGAGGCTCTTCTCTGGGTGCCCACATTAGCGTGACAAGTGGCTACCAGGAAAGGGCCTCCTCTAAAGTGTGCTCTGATCTCACATCTGTGGAAATCCCTTCCCATGAAGGTTATTGTTTTGGGGGTGGTTGCATTTTGGGGGGTTGTCTATGATTGTAAAGTGCCTCGCAGATATCTGCCACTTGTGGGGGTGTCAAATTTAATAAATAAATACAATGATTATTCCCCCTTCCTCCAAACCATATTCCTAGTGCTCGCTATCTGTATTGAGAAGCTATCCACATGTACACGGCTGCACTGCTACCAATGTCCATGTGTTGAGTGCAGAAATCTGTGAAGGGGCACTTAAGCACATTTAGCTACCTGCATGTAGGCACCTCTTTACAGACATTCATTGGGCATCCATGCTCAAAACATAGACATCAGGATTTGGGGTGGAGCCACTGACAGAGCACTGCTTCTGAATAGGGCTTTTGCCTTCTGGGTGACTATGTTTGCTGGTTGATTTTATTAAAGTTGCTCCATCTCCTTCATCAGATCTCAGGCTTCAGTGTCATTATAGCTTATAGTTTACCAAAGTACAGAAGCATAGCATTCAGACTTAAGCACTTGAATACTTTAATATAAAGAATCTTTTCAATTGTTAATGGTAAGTTGTTGTTGTTGTTGTTCAGTCGTTAAGTCGTGTCCAACTCTTCGTGACCCCATGGACCATAGCACGCCAGGCCTTCCTGTCCTCCGCTCTCTCCCGGAGTGTGCTTAAGTTCATATTCATTGCATCGGTGATGCTATCTAGCCATCTCATCCTCTGACGTCCCCTTCTCCTTTTGCCTTCAAGCTTTCCCAGCATCATGGTCTTTTCCAGTGACTTTTCTCTTCGCATTAGGTGGCCAAAATATTTCAGCTTCAGTATCTGTCCTTCCAATGAGCAGTCAGGGTTGATTTCCTTTAGGATTGACTGATTTGACCTCCTTGCAGTCCAGGGCACTCGTAAGAGTCTTCTCCAGCACCACAGTTCGAAAGCATCGATTCTTCGGCGCTCAGCCTTCCTTATAGTCCAGTTCTCACAGCCATACATTACCACTGGGAAAACCATAGCTTTGATTATACAGACCTTTGTCTGCAAGGTGATGTCTTTGCTTCCTACTGTCCTGTCTAGGTGTGCCATAGCTTTCCTCCCAAGGAGCAAGCGTCTTTTAATTTCATGGCTACAGTCACCGTCTGCGGTGATCTTGGAGCGCAAGAAAGTAAAATCTGTCGCTGCTTCCATTTCTTCCCCTTCAATATGCCAGGAAGTGATGGGGCCAGATGCCATGATCTTCGCTTTTTTAATGTTGAGTTTCAAACCAGCTTTTGCACTCTCCACTTTCACCCTCAACAAGAGGCTCTTGAGATCCTCTTAGCTTTCTGCCATTAGGGTGGTATCGTCTACCTATCTGAGGTTGTTGATAATTCTCCCGCCAATCTTAATTCCGACCTGTGATTCATCCAACCCAGCATTTCTCATGATGTACTCTGCATATAAATTAAATAAGCAGGGCGACAATATACAGCCTTGTACTCCTTTCCCAATTTGGAACCAATCGGTTGTTCCATGTCTGGTTCTTACTGTTGCTTCTTGACCCTCATACAGGTTTCTCAGGAGACAGGTAAGGTGGTCTGGTACTCCCATCTCTTTAAGAATTTGCCAGAGTTTGTTGTGATCCACACAATCAAAGGCTTTAGCGTAGTCAATGAAGCAGAAATAGACGTTTTTCTGGAATTCTCTTGCTTTCTCCATGATCCAGTGAATGTTGTATGTCATGATAAAATTAGCTTTTATTCTCAAATAATCTGTTGGATGTGTCTACTTCTTGCAAATGGTCTGCTTAGCTTTCCTTTGGAGATACCAATGAGACCTTCAAAACTACTTTTAATTGTGTATAACAGGCAACCTTGATAAACATGTGGAGTTAGAAAACCTGGTGGCACAATTCCTTGGTGTCGAAGCATGTCTGGCATTTGGCATGGGGTTTGCTACAAATTCTATGAATATTCCAGCATTAGTTGGGAAGGTGAGTGAAAATTAAGAGTAACATTTCTCTGCTTATTTTATCTCTCTAAAAAGCCATTTGTGTTGTGAAAACTTGTTGATTTAGTAACTTGTTTAACTTTTGCCTTTGGCTTTGTTTTAATGAAGAAGTAAACCAGTAGATCCCCCAGGAACTTCTCCAACCCAAGTTCTGCTGAGGCAAATAGTAATTGATTTCATTGAGCCCTAAGCAGGAAAAGTCCTGGTGGCTAATGCCAATGGTATTTGCTTATTCCATGTCTTTTGTGTGCACATATAAGCATTTCTATAAATTAAGCCCACTGCAGGATACTTTTGCATGATGGGGACTTGCTTCCCTGAGGAATCTGGATAGTCATTCTTGGAAACAGGAAGTTGGACAAAGGGATCCTTAGTTTGATGGGATTTTATGTTCTTATTGATTGGATAGTAATATTCTTCCTATCTACTTATGAGAAGGCTAAAATGCCTGTAATTCAAGCCAACCGACTGTCCTAGTGACTACATTTTTAAAAATCTACTCTTGTTTCCTTGTGTGTGGCAGATGAAATGTTTGGCAGATTTTTTTTTTACTTGTCTGTGTTTAGGATGAGAATTGGATAATTGGGAGAAATGCAAGCTGCACAAGACTATTTCAAGAGTCCCTTATGCCCAATGTAAAGGGCAGTACTCATTTGCACATTTTTTTTACCTTCAGTGTGCAAATGAGGAAATAGCTTTGCTAGATTTCAAACTGCAAATTCACTTCAAAAATGGTGTTGGAACTGTGTTAAAGTGGTTTTTCTTCAGAAAGGATGTTTGGAGAAGAAACAACTTACAAGATAGCTTAAGGTTCAGGTCTTCAATTGCCAGGACAAAAAAAAAAACCCTTAGATCAACTTTTTAAATTAAATTCAAGTTTAGTAAAGCATTTGTTGTACAATATACTGAAAGCTGAGCCAAAGTTGTCTTTGTTTCTGTCACGTCACCTAATGGCAAGAAGTTTAAAGTGTTACCTCTGTACAAAATGTTGCTCAGTTGTCCAAGGCATAGATGGTGATACTAGCTTCCCTTCGTTCCTGCTGAGTAAAATGCCTGTTTTAGATAGCAAAAATGGATAATTCCTCCAAATCTACCAGACTCTTCTAACAACAATCCTTAGTCAAGAAATGTTACAGTGGGTTGGGGGGACGGGACATTTGGCCCTCCAGATATTTTGGCCTACAGCTCCCATCAGCCTTAACCATCATAGCCAGTGGTGAGGGATGATAGGAGCTTTAGGCCAAAACATCTGGAGGGCCACAAGTTGTCCAGCCCTGCTTTACACTAAAAGTAAAAAATGGACAATTGCCTACACCACATAGGTCAGAGGCTGTCAGCAATCTGGTCTGGCTGGCTTTGTCGTGTATTTTACACGTTTTGTTTACTGCCCTGGTATCCTAGTATGGACCGTGGGTTGGAAATACCTTTAATACATAAATGATGTAATAATATATTTCCATTATATTATTCTTCCTGTAATACAGGGGTGGGGAACCTGCAGCCCTCCAGATGTTGGATGTTAGATCACAGCAGATGTTGAGCCAGCCAGTAGTCATGACTCATGGATGATGGAAGGTGTGTTCCAACAACATCTGGAGGCCCACAGGCTCCCCACCCATGTTGTAACCTATTAGTACAATGATGTAGGTTGGTGTGCTTATTCTAACTCCTTGTAATTCATCATGTACTTTCACAGGGATGTCTTATTTTAAGTGATGAGCTGAACCATACCTCACTTATTCTTGGTGCAAGGCTCTCTGGAGCCACAATCAGAGTCTTTAAACACAACAGTGAGTATTAATGTTGGGCATTTTGAGTAAGGAATGTTCCAGATAAATGAAACTGATATGTGCATCCTTGGGGGTGTCTCCACCAGCAATTTACTCCAAGCTGTCAGCATGTTGAGGTTGTTAGGGATACATGACATCATGGCCATCCAGCAGCCACCCCAGAGGTTATCACGGGAAAACCGCATTTCGTGAGACTGCTTACAGTCCAGTTCTTTTCCTCAAGCGGGGTTCTCAGTGGTATAGTTGTTGTGTGCCCCAACCCCCGCATTTACCTCCGGCATGCTACCCCTGCTTTCATCATGACCCTGGTCACAGGGTGTTTCCTGTGTGTTTCCCGTTCCAGCACAAACCATTGTTCTCAGTGGGGCTTGTCCCCTGAACACCCACATCAGAATTTACAGAGAATCCTCCTCAATTAAAATGGCACAGTTTAAAGCACATTCCCTAAATGCTCTAAAGCGCGATCTTGAGGCTCCAGTTCTCCATTGTTTGGTTCATTGCCGTAGGAAGTAACTACTTCACAGCTTTGTTATAGAGATCCTGCGCAGTACTGGGGTAGTACAGAAAAGAGGCTGGTTTCCCATCTCTGTGTTCTCCCCCCACCCTTTCCCAGCACAAGCATATGTGTGTCTACTTGGAAGTAACTCCCATTGTGGTCAGTGAGGCTTGCTCCTGAAATGCAGATGCATCTCAACCTTCAGGGGAAAGGAGGGGGGGAAGCATCTCTTATTGGTTGAGCAGCCCCTGCCAGTCAGGTGACATTCACTCCAACCCCTACCTGGAAGTACGTTATGTGATGCGAATTGGAATGGTGCGATGCACACCTGTGTGAAACCCTGCCCAGACCAAAAGTGGCTCCTAGAAAAATGTGGATAAGCAACTCCTCCCTTCTCCTTCCATTGTCATGGAGACGGCCCTTGAGGGATTTTCGGTCACTTACATATGAAACTATTTTTCTGTCGTACTTCTAGCATGTTAAAAAAAAAAAAAGCTTCTTGTTTTGCATGAAACAAAACTCTTCAACTTACCCACATTGAACCTTGAGTCTCATTTCTATTATACAGCACTTTTGGAAGAGGGTTTCCTGAAGATTTCCTATAGAATAATTAGTTTACTCTTAACATTATTAGAAAATATGTGCAAAAGACTTAATTCAAAAATCCTCTAAAATTGGGTCTTCAGTTAAACCTTTACAAGCACATTTGAAATTACATACTAAACTACCTGCCTGCTTGACATTGTTTAGGAGTTTTCCGGTATACCCACATTTGTGGCAGTAATGCACCATAAACAAGATGATAAAAGAGGGTTGAAAATGCAGCTTTTCATATAGAAGTAATTAAAAAATATATTTACATTGTTGCCTAAGTCTAACTTTGCAACAGTACTTGTGATTCATCTAATGATGAATAGCTCCAGTGTGCTATGCCCATGCAATTTAGTTCTTGTCCACGCTGTGAACTACTAAATTATTCCGACTACCTCATGGTAAGTATATTAACATTTCATTAACACTTGTGAGAAAAGTGATGCACTGTTGTTAGTTTGTTTTTGGTTGGCCAAGAAACTGTTCCATTGTCTCATTAGACTCTTCTTAAGCCCAGTGACTTAAAATGTACCTTCTTCTCACTAGGATGAAATATGCTAAAATATATTTGACTTTTTAGTTGGCGGGCATGTGTGTAATAATTTAAACTTGGGCGCAGTTTAAACTAAATGGCAAGTTTAAAACCCAGTGAGAGGCACCTTTCAAATTTTATGAGGATAGGAAGAGCACTTGAAAGCCTTTCAGTAAGAACACCTATAGTCAGAGAACCACATCATTATCGGAACCACATCTGGGAGCCAGGCATTTGCATTAATATCCAGTTTATCATAGCCATAGTGCTGGGTTGTCCTCAATTCCTCTTTGTCCTTATGAGAGAGTTAAGGTAGGGCCAACAGTAAAAAAAAGATTCCAAGGGGGTGAAGAGTTCACATGGAAAAAACTCAAGTGGTAACTTTGAATTCTGCAGAATTCAAGGCCACTCTATACAGGCCCTTTATCCCCTTCATAATCTTCATAGAAAACATTGTTGCATGTGTTTGAGAACTTTCTCCACAAAAGCCACAGATGGGGCAACTTGTATGTGCACTGAGTACACAAATCTCAGTAAGACACTCTGGGTATATTATACCTTTTAGAATATATTATGGATTTAAAACCACTACAACACATGAATCTTCCTTACAGAATTCCTAAGAGTACTGTGAGTAGATAATACAGTCCCCAATAGATACTTAACCTTTTTCTGAAACATATCCCAAAAGGTGCTGAGATGCTATACCATGATTTAGCATTACAGGGATGAGCCACAGTAAGCCTTGGACTTATGCACTTCCTCCCCCAATCTCTTCCACTAGCATGGCCACAAGGAGGAAATGGGAAGCTTCTGCTGTTACAGATTAACCACAGTTAATCCAAACTCTAAATCACAGCATTAGTCATAACTATAGTTGTTAAAACGAGCCAGCTTCATAAACTATGGTTTGAAGTTGGCTTGTTTCAACTAACCATAGTTAAGATTAATCATGGTTTGTCCAAGAGCCTGAGGCTTGCTAAGGCTCATTCGCATAATATTCAGCTGTAGTTGAGCATTGCATCTGAACCAGCCCACTATGTGCAAGAACTGAACAGGTGCTGGAGATATGAATTGTAGCATTTGATAGTGCTGCTTACCTTGAGTCATTCTTCCCACCCAACTATTATCTTATCATGAGTTCACACACAGTCTGATAAACCTAAGTTGATAATCTTGGTAAATAATGTTCAACCAAATCTAAAAATAGCTTGCTAGTTCAACAGAAACCACAATGCTGGGTGGAAAATGTAATTAACTACTTGCCTATATAAAATCTTAGATGTTTTCATGTGTTGCCATTCCTCAGAAACTAAGTCCACCACTATTCGTCTTCTCAACAGCTAGCTTAGCCTCTTGTCCACAAAAGCTGATACCATCAAATCCTTTCCAAAGGATCAAATCAAAAATCCTTTTAATAGTTAACCATATTGACATGCATCATAATTAGGATTATGATTTACCCTGTTGTAAATCAAAATGTTCCAAACAGCAGGATTTGTTTTCTGAGTACATAGAGCCTTTCAAAGGAACTACGTTTAAGTGCTCTGTGAGTATATGCAGGAATTAATTAGCTGAATATTTTTAATGCAGTGTAATGTTGAAAATATTTTATATAGTATCTATTTGGTATTTTTTAAAACAGTGCATGGCAGAGGACAATAACATTGGGACTAGGAGTCTTAGAGTGCAATCCTATGAAGATAGTCAGCAGCCTCTGAACCCATAGGCTGCTGAGTATCCAATGCAGGGCGGTTGGAGCACAGAGGCGATCTTCGCCTCCGCTCTCCAGCCGCCCTGCATTTCTGCTAGATGGGCAGTTTCACCCATCTAGCAGTGGTACTTTGGAGGGAGAGGGAAGGAGGCTGGGACAGCCATAGGAAACAGCATATGGCCCCAGGCTCCAGCTCACCCCAAGGAATGCCCCCTTTTTCCAACTACGCACTCCATTTCCAAGCACAGAGAAGTAGCCAGACCCACGCTGGCTATGAGGGGGAGGAGCGGGGAGCATGGTTTCTGGGCTCCAAGGTCAAAGCCCTGTTTCCGACCTTGGAGCCGAGAAACCAAACAATCCTATGTCCCCCAGACGTTGTCCAGGGGACATAGGATTGCTCCCTCCATATACTATATTTCCTAGAGGCAATAAATCATTGTAGGGGTGTATAGAGGTAGGGAATAAGGGATGAGAGCTATGTGAGAAAACCGACTTTGAGCTGAGCAGTTTTCCATTTATGTAAGCAGTTTACTTTCCACTAAACCTGCTGTTATTTCTTATTCTACTGCAATACTCTCTAAGTAATGTTGAGCCTGGCATCAGAGCCAGTTAAGTAAACCTTCTTATGAGAAGAATTACTGTGATTAACTCAGTGATCAGATTTGGCCAGCTAAGTGTCCATTATAATTACTTTTTCATTAGTTAATTATTAGGAAATTATTGGAACTTAGTATGCAAGTCTCCCTTCAAAGACTCCTTCTAAGTATGACATAGATATTCCTAGACTGTGATGCACAGACAAGTATGACTTAAGTTGTTGGCTCAATAAGATGCAAACCAATATTTGACTTCAGTAGGTTGTAATTTACTTGTAATTGGTTATCAACCTAATGTTTTTGTAACCAAGAGGTAACAACATCCTACATTTTATTTGCAAGATGTTTAGTGGTTCAGACCTACGGCAGTATTAGCAAAGTGTTTGCATGTTTTCTTCTTAGCAGAATTGTCAACATATAACATCTTCATCATTTATTGTACGGTCACAGACCCATTAATAACATATAACTTGACTTTGACCAAAAGATTCCTAGAGCAGGGAAATTAGTCTTGAAGGACACATGCCCTCAGCCAAAATCCCCCCCCCCCCCGGCCGCCAATTATTTTAATGACATAGAGAAGCTGAGTCCCTCTGCCACCAAAAGGTGGAAACTGGGCTTTTGAAGTTGTGCACATTTGGCTTGAGACCGCCTTCATCATGAAAAGGATCCAAAGGAGGAGTAGAATTGGACTCTGAAGATGTACATCAAAGCCGTCTTACTCCCTCCTCAGAATCCTTTCAGTGTGGAAAGGGCAGACCTCACCCCCACCATCCCCACCAGAGGAATCGAGGGAGGCTTAACACTGGTGTGCCTTCATAGGTCTCTTGTAATGTCTTTACAAACCAGCAAAACTCTAATTTGCTTATTTAATTAATTAAAATATTTCTAAGGGTGAAAACCCCTCAAGGAGACTTAAACAATAAAATCCCATACAGCAATAAGACATAAGAAAATTAATAAAATCAAAAAACAGTAATAATAATAATAATAAACAGTCTAACCCAAAGAATATTAAATTCTCACACATAATTGCTGCTTTAAAAAAAATGACACAAGAAAAAGCCAAAGGAAACAAATAGGTCTTCAGAGCTTTCCTAAAGGTCTTTAATAATGACGTCTGATTACCCCAGATACCAACTCATTACAGAAGCATCCTGTTATGGATATGGGACTTTGAGCTATCTGTCTGTACTTCCAGTACTTTGAGAACATTTAGTTTACCACCTAATAGCAGATTAAATATTTCTAAACAAAGTGTACACCTAGGATTGTTTCACGGGTTGCAATCCAGGTTTTGTACTAACAAAAATTAGTACAGGAAAATCCTTTTTGATCCATTTCTTTTTATTACAAATATGCTTACAACATAACATTAAAATATAACTTGCATATATTGACATTAAAAAATGTCTTCTTTTTAAACAGAGCACTGTTAAAGATCCTTCGATCTTAATAGCTTAAAGGGGGACATCACATTTTAAGTACCAAGCTCCCTATTCGATGCTAAATAGGCTATTCATCTGACAGGTACACAGGAGAAGCTCCCACATTGTAAAATCAGCACATATTTATACGCTTTTTGTATAGAAATTACCTCATAGCTAATAATATTATCTACTGTCCCATAGGGCTCAGTTTTAATTGTTTCATTGTTATTAAACAATGTTATTAAATAATATTAAATAATTAGCATTTTTTCAATATTCCCAACAAGTATAATAAAGCAAAGTCAGCTATTTCCTAAAATCCATGACACCCTATCCTGCTGGGAATGGCTACTAGAAACTTTGTTTTCTTGTCTTGAATTAATACTTACATTTAGTACATTTTTTCAAGAATTTTGTATCACTAGGTGTTTCTGTACTTATTATATATTTATAATAAAACTTTTATAAAGCATCTTTTTACAAGGATTTCATACCAATCATACTAGTACAAAAATAAGTACAGTTTAGACTGTGGTTACGTAAGTGTTGCACCCTTAAGATAGGCAGGCTTAGTATCTACATTTCATAATAATCCATCTTACATTGTTTTAAAACAGGTGGATTAACATTTTTTCAATAGTCTCCCCAGCAAGTCCAATAAAGCAAAGTCAGCTATTTTCTAAAACCCATGACAGTGGGGCCACTGCAGAAAAGGCCATCTAATAAGACCGTTGCTTAAGGTCTGGACCCTAAGAGTTTCATTCACTCTTACCCTTCAAAGAGATGTTAAGACACTGCTGGTTACTAAGTTGTAGTAACCTTGAAAGCACATTCATCCCTGTCAAGCAAGCTTTCTAACTGGGTTAGCCTCATGGAGGGGTAGCTCCCCCTTTTAGCCTCCCGTAGATTGATGGGCATGACTGTGAGGTCTCAGTAGGACTTATGACATCATCCTTTCTAGAATGCTGGCACGGGTTCTGAAATACCTCTGGCTTTCTTCTGTGTGAAGGCCTCACACAAGTACATGGTCCTTCGTTAGTTTCTTTGACTTTTAAGTGCAAATGCAAGCTGATTATTATTACGTCTGCATCCCAGCCATCCTCCCAGGTGCTCAGGGTAGCATACTTGATAACATCCCACCTTATATTTAGCAACCCTGTAAAGTTAGCTAACCTGAAAAATAATGACTTGTTCAAGTCCATCCGGTGAGCTTCTTAGCTGAGCAGGGATATGAAGATCTCTCCAGTTTAAGATCAAACACATCACACAACACTTAACAAACAGATTTTCCCTAACAGAGAGATTATAGTAGAAGAGACTTCTGGTTTATACTGGGGTAGACCCAGCTACTTTTGCACTGGCAGGAAAATACCCTGAGCAGAGTTCTTTTAAAAATCCTTCAGCCAGCAGAAAGTGGGGAGGCAATCTTTGCCAATTCCAGTGCTTCTCCCTCCACTGTTTTGGAGGTCACCCAACCCTCTAGAGCAGATTTTTGTGGGGAGAATGATAGGGGAGGAGCGAATCGATGAAAGTCGCCTCCTCCCCCATTCTGTCAGTGGAAACGCTTTGCCTGATTGGAACCCTTTTGTGACAGTATTATGAGACTGGAACGGGGGGATAACTTTTCCTTCTGGTGAGCACTTTGTCAACATGGGTTCCCCAGGAAAAGAATTTCTGATAGAATGCCACCACTCAGGAGGAACCTCCTGACACACCATAGTCTGTCCAGCTGCTTGGGGAGTTTGAGCCCTATTGCCAAGGAAACTTCCCTTCAGCTCAGGCCTAGGAAAGATAAGAAAGATGCTTTGGACTTTCCTTCCCAAAGCCCAGAAACAGAAAACTTCCCAAAACCCCTTTAAAAATCTTAAAATACAAGTGGTAGTCTTGTAACCATGTGGTTTTTCATCTGGGGAAGCATTCAGTAAGAAATCAATTTTTAAAACAACACAGCAAAATGTCCAAATATAATAAGGAGTTCATTTAAGGAAAAAAAGAGAAACAAGGGGAAAAATTGTTGCGAGGGAAGGCAACAATCACACACATACACAGAATTCCAAATAAAAATCAAAAAGTCAGTCTAGCTTATCTAGTCATGTTACCTACTTGCGTAAAGTCTTGGGTCCTAGAGCAAATGCCAAGTTGATTGCAAAGAGGATAGTCTGAGAAAGAGAGAGAGCACCTGGCTTTCAATTAGATGATATATAGGAAAGCTGAAGATGGACCGAGGGGATCTTTTTTATGGCAGTCTCCGCTCAGTACCTCCAGCCTCTTTGCAGAGACTGATGTTGGTCTGTCCAATAATACGATAGCCTCCATTTCTGATGTCAGTCGTCTACCCAGCAAATCAGATAAGGCTGGACCCACCATCTTAACCACTGTTACTTCCAACTCAAAAGCCCAAGGTGGTTGGAACCAGTCAGCCTATAGAAGAACAGGGATTAAGGTTTTATTTGCATTTTGGAGGACACAGAACTGAGATAAGGCTAGATAAAATTATTCAGGTTACCCAGCAAGGTCCCAACTGACCAGATGCTCTAGGGGGCACTGTGGATCTATATCAGAATTAGGGGTTTGTTTGTTGCAGTCTGGAAGGAAGACACTAGTTCCAAACCACTGTTACCAGATTAAATCCACATTTAACAAGCTACTGTACTAGTGGTCTCTTATATAGATGCTTGGTTTTGCCTTCCTAACCATGCTATGCTCGGTGTAAATTGCAGACATAATCAATTCTGATACTTTTTATTGTAAGCCACCTTGGTTATTTTATAGAAAAGCTGGGTATAAAGACCAATGATGGACTAATTTGAATTAAAACTTGACACAGCATTTTCTTGTATTTTTGTAACTAGATATACAGAGCTTAGAAAAGCTGTTGAAAGATGCAGTAATACATGGACAGCCTCGAAGCCGGAGAGCGTGGAAAAAAATTCTTATTCTTGTAGAGGGAATTTACAGGTATGTAAAATTTGTAATTTCAATCAAACATGCAAATGTAAGGAAATCTGGCCAAAAAAAAAAAAAATCTGAAGATCACAAAAAGCATCTTCCAATGATTTTTTAAATGCATTTAGCTAAGCTGAAACAGCAGCATAGTGGCTACTTTAGTTGCACTCGAGGACTTTAGTATGTCCAGTGGGCATTTTGAGTTTGAGCAGCAGGACTCACCCCATGCCATATCACCAACTGCTTTTCAGAGTCCTTTTGGTTTCAGAAGAGGTTTTCTGTGTGGTCTGGGGAGAGCGGCTGTTGGAGAAACACAAGCCCCAAATTCCCTTGGGTGCATGGAACTAGTAATGCAGGGGGTGGGGTGGGGGTTAGACTGGTAGTCCTGCTCTTTTCCATCTTTTTTGCCCCCACATGAGCAAATGTGGCTGATGCATAGTGAATGCCCCCTCTGAAATGTGCATGCGGGGCAGCCCCCCCACACTCCTTCCCCCCCACACACTGGCAGCTACAGCCTAACTGCGTGGCTGCACCCGGGGCCCACCCTCATGCTACTCTAATTGCCTGAGCAGGGCTGTCTGTTATCCCACTGGCAGTGGGGCTGCCCTGCCCATTTGGTGCAGAGGAAATTAATTGCTATTAAAGCTCAAGCTTTGAACTTTTTAAGCCTTTCAAAATTTTCTGCACATCAGCACTGCTCAAGCTACAGTTTAAAACAAATATGAGCAAAATCCGGTCTGGTAGATCTCGAGTAATAAGCCTTATACTACCATATTCTTACATAGATGCCCGCCATAGTTAGTGACCAGTGGAGGCTGGTGGCTCCGATGTCAGTGAGGCGATAGATCCACTCTAGGTTTCAGTCAGAACCAGTCAGAACTCTAAAGGAGCTATCCAAGGTGCAAAGCAAAGCACTTTGAATAGCGACTTCAGAGGTCTGGCTGGTTCTGACTGAAACCTGGAGTGGATTCACTGCCCCGCTGACATCAGAGCCTCCAACCTCCACTGTTAATGACACAATTTAATTAATGTGTTCAAAGTGTTCTGACTGAATATTGGAGAGCAACAAAGTGGCAAAGTTTGCTGTTCAGTGTCCAGAAGATTTCCATGATGAATAGTTTTATTCTGCTCTTTTCTTATGTCTAATACTTATTTTGCTGCTGTTTTTTACCTGCTTTGGGAAATTGTTTTTAGATTGAAATATGGACTATAGTTTACTAACTAAAGTTGGCAAATGTGAATGCTATCAGCTGGCTAGTTTATCTTCTCGGAACTCCATCCAGCATGAGGTATCAAGAAAACTGAAGTTTATTACATTTATTAGTAACGTCTTTAATGAGCTTCCCCCGTGCATTAAAAACGTGGTTGTTCAGGCAGGCATTTGGGGTGGGTTAGGGTATTTTAGAAAACGTTATATTGTAGAATTTTATTGCTTTAAACTGTTTTATTATATGCTGTACATTGCCCAGAGTGGCTGGGTGACCAGCCAGATGGGCGATTAACAAATTTAATATATAAATAAAATAAATAATAATGTACTAGCCTTCCTCTAGTCTTGCAGAATAAACGTGTGAGTGTTATTCAGAGAGTGGGATTAAGCTGTATATAACAATTGTTGACTGAAAATGCTAGGCTCGATGTTGAGGTTGCTCTTTTAGAAAATCAATGCATGAAGGCCATAAAAATGGATTTTTATAGTAAATAGCAGATAAGCGACTGAAGCAGAAACTACATGTTACTTCTCAGTGGGGCGTTTCAGAATCTTGTTGTTTTGTTGTTTTCAGCTCAGAATTACCCTCCACAAGCTGCTTTTTTGCCTGTAGTAGGGGAAAGAAATGTTGTACCTTAGCACCACCACCAAAAACCAATTTGGGGATGCTGATTTTGATGTGCAAAATCAGAGAGGGAAGGGTAAAGTAGCTTCTTCCCCACCTGCCCTTGATCTGCTCAGATGCAACCTGCCCTAAGTGGCTTTGGGTGTTTGTTTGTTAAATGGAAACATCTCTGAACCCCATGTTAGCATGTAGCTTCATCCTTCATTCTTAAAAAGAAGTTGCACGTCTTGCTGGAAAGGCACCAATTGTTTTTGGCAAATTTTTTGAAGGATTTTTTTATATGTAGCGTGAATGGTAACCTCTATAAATTTCCTTTCTTTACATAATGAACCATGCTTGGTAGTGATAATGGCCCTGTTCAGACACACATTGGGGAAGGGTGGTTAGGCTAACCATGGTGCAGGGTTAGCCTCTGCCACACATGCCAGTAACCACGGCCAACAACATGGTTAGCGGTAATCACCATGGTTACCGCTAAAGTCCACAGTCCTCCAGACAGGCCACCATGCATCCCATTGGCTGCTATGGGTGGCCATTTCGGGCCAGGTGGGGATGTTTTCCCTCATCACGGCTAGGGCCTGGGAGTGCTAAGTGCTGAAGGTCACTGTGCCAATAACAGTGGCATGGGATAGAAAGCACCTTTTCTCTCCACGCGCGTCTCCAATTTCCGTACTGCGAGCAGGGACGGAGAGTTAGGAGGCTGGCTCTCAGCTGCCACATCATGTGTTGCTAGGCAGATTTTGACCATGGAGAGCTGGAGCGCTAGCAGGAGCAGCTGGACCTATTTTGGCCACTCTTGCCATGGAGCTTTATGGTAGCACTCAGTTAACCACAGGGGCCTGTTCAGACTGCACACTAAGCCATGGTTAGGGCTGCTAACCATGTTTTAGGAAGTGGTTAGTGAGCATGGTTAGTCCATGGTTAATAAACCACCATGGTTGGGGAAAACACCATTGAGACATCATGTTAAGCCATCAGGGTTAGCTCAAAAATGCTAACCATCATGGCTTAGTATGATGTCTGAATAGCACCATTATATCTTATATCAAACTGATCACTGTTCTAGTATTACCGCAACATGTTGCATCTCATGGACTAACTTTATCAAAGGAATCCTGTTGTCTGATGTTATCAACAGGATGGCTAATAATTGAGCAGTGAGGACACCTGGGCTGCCTGCATTGCCAGTCAAAACACTATGAAGTATCCCAGCTCTTATTTTAGTTGTGGACTAAAACTGTGGTTAAACACTGTGGTTAAAGTGCAAATGAAAGCTGCTGCTGCTACCTTCCTAGGAACACAGTATGACAAAATCATGTCTTTTATATTTGTTGTGAACTCTGGACCTTCTGCCGTTCTTGACAAAGTACTGAAGGCAGGTGGTAGAGTGTGGCAGAAAAAGAAAACTTTGAAAGACTAATGTTGTTGTTGTTGTTGTTCAGTCGTTCAGTCGTGTCCGACTCTTCGTGACCCCATGGACCATATCACGCCAGGCCTTCCTGTCCTGCGCTCTCTCCCGGAGCGTGCTCAAGTTCATATTCATTGCATCGGTGATGCTATCTAGCCATCTCATCCTCTGCCGTCCCCTTCTCCTTTTGCCTTCAGTCTTTCGCAGCATCAGGGTTTTGTAAAAATAATATATAATTATTTATGCTTTCTGAAATACTGACATAAAGCCATTTTGTCACAAAAGCTCTTTTGGTGGTACACAGTGACATGCCTCAGATATATACTTCTACCAGTTGCCTCTCAAGACAGGATAGTTTTCAAAAATCAGACTGTAGCTTTTTAATTAGCAGCTTTAAAGTGGTACAGGCATGCATCGTATGTTGCCCAAGCATGCACACACACAATCTGCATCTCCACCCTACCATATCGTATACCATGAAAAATAGTGGGCCAGGATGTGTGAACAGCCAGGGTGGAGTAAGAAAACAGCTAGAGTAGAGTTATGAAAAAAAACATAATGTCCATTTCATGGGTATTTTCCTTATAGGCTTCCCATGCCTCTGGTTTAGCACACATGGCTGACACAAGAGAGCAGAGTCCTCCCATTTTGAACACGCCCTTGTAGACTCTAAGAACTGACAGAATAACAAATTACAACCCAGCCAGGATTGTGGTTCTCCGGTGGAGCTTTTTTTTTTTTGCTGGTGACCGCACACAAGTAGATTCAAGCATGCTTCAATTTTGCTCTGATACTGTGGCTTGAGCTGCTTATGAGCAATTAATTGCATGGTGCTTGTATTACTATATATCAATAATTACAGTTTCATCTGTCAGTGAGTGCTCAGTAGTCAGCAATATTTTTTTTTGTTTCCCCTAGCATGGAAGGCTCCATTGTACGCTTGCCAGAAATAGTTGCCTTGAAGAGACGATACAAAGCCTACCTCTACTTGGATGAAGCCCACAGCGTAGGTGCCGTTGGCCCAACAGGCAGGGGAGTTGTGGAGTACTTTGGAATGGACCCCAAAGACGTTGATGTCCTGATGGGAACATTCACAAAAAGCTTCGGAGCGGCCGGAGGATACATAGCTGGCAGTAAGGTAATTGCAGCAGTTGTTGGCATTTCCAGGTGTGCACAAACCCAGGTGCTTAACAAGCACTTGTTTTCTTAAAAAACTGAATAGCAGCCTGGGTTGCTGAAGAAGTTGGGAAGCAGGCATATTCTCATCTGGTTCCTACAAAACTCTGGTGGTTCTCAAACCCTGCAACAGTTTTTGTACCCTTGGGTATATATTTGCACTAGGTATGTATATTTGCATGAGGTCTGAAGAACTTCTTATAGTTCAACATGTATCCAAAGCATAGGTACCCTTTCAAAGTAATGTGCTGTGTTGCACACATGTGACTTTGTTAAGTTTCAAGTTCCCTCTCCCTTCCCTCGGTGGTTTCCGGCTGAGCACGCAGCTAATTATATTGTCATAAATATACAGTTATTTGGAAATTCCTCATGTATCCTGGTTTCTGATATTCATCTAGCTAAATCACTATTGCATTCCACTGGTTTCCTTGTAGTTTGCTCAAAATGGGCTAAACCCAACGGCATGCTACTGGAAGTCCACTAGTACAACAGGACTTTCTCCCCCTCTCCTCCCCCCTGCCTCTCAGAAATCTGCTCTGGAGGGTACACAAGGGGGAGGGGAATTGCTTGCCTCTGAGTTCCACTGATGAAACTCTTTCAGCAGAACAACACCACTGGATAGAACCCAATCTGTCCTTTCTAATGAATGTTGTTGAGTATGATGATGCAGGGGAAAAATACAAATTATGAGCAAATTGTATGCTCATAGCGCAGCTCTCAAACACTTTTGAAATGTCTCTAATTGGGGCAGCGGGGGGGAGCTTGAGAAGGCTTAATGATGGCTCTCCACTGTGGGCATGTATTGTGCTCTCAAAAGCCCTATGTTTGCCAGGAAAATTGCTCTTTTGCTTGATTTCCAGGTCCTGCCAAAGGATTACATACAGCTAAACATGAAGAGAAATCTTACATTAGGTCCACAGTATGCTTAGCATTGCAAACTTTCAGTTTATATGTTACTTGTCAATGAACAAGCAAGTCTTATCTGTGGGCATGATTTTTGTCTGTATGAAAAATCTGAGGAAACTGTGTTCAAATCTTTCACTTGAATCAGCCTCAACTGGCTTCTGTGTTAGTCATACTTTGCATCACAATAACAGAGAGCAGGATTTAGCACTATTTTCATAAGCGCTTACCTCTGAAGCTCGACTGGGGCCTAGGTGCTCAGGGGCATTTATGACAAAGGTCTAGTTATGCTGTTATTTTGATAAACAGTTTTTCAAGTGGTGCCATGGAATACAATTAGTGTTCCATGAGCAATTAATTAGTACTAAACTCACTTGAATTAAAATAATGAAAAACTCCCCATATTTAGTATGATATTTATCTCCAGCCTTAACATAAATACCTTACTGCATATCACAGTATATTGAAAAAGTACATAGCCTACTGGATGTATACACTTACTGACTGGATTTAGGTTTATATCCACTGTGTATCTTGAGGGTTCAGGGTAAAGAACTGTTTTTGAAGGAGAAAGTCCAAAGGGCTATCAATGGAATAGAAAACTACATCCATAAAATGAGATAGAAAAAAAAGGTTGGAATGTTCCCTTTACAATCAAAGGATAGATAAAAAATGTTGATTTTTAACCAAACATGCACCCATACAATGACAAATTAGTTCTGAATACAGGATAAATGGAGGGGGTTGGGCATACATAATGAGTAAGGTGATGATCCAGCACCAAAATACCATCTTTTGGTGCCTTTCTGTTCGCTTCTGTCTTCACAGACAACTTGGAAATGTATTTTTCTCTACCCTGGCCATTTTGGCAATTGCTGTATGGTTGTGATACATCTTGCAGTTCTGCATTTTTGTGTTCTGTGGGTATGCAGGCAATTCTTGATCAAATAGCTATTGTCACCTGCAAACATTTATTCCAGGAGAAAGAAGGGTGTTTTTATATCTACACTGTATTTTCTCTCTCTCTTTGATTTAAGGAACTGGTGGACTACTTACGAGTTCACTCCCATAGTGCCACGTATGCCACATCTATGTGTCCTCCTATAGCAGAACAAATAATAAGAGCAATGAAATGCCTCATGGGACTAGATGGAACCACACAAGGTAGGGCATCTCACCGACTGTGAAGATTTTAGTTTATAGGTGTTTGGAATGGAAGGTGATGGGGAGTATGACAGCGGATTGTCAAAATACTATGGTAACCATAGTAGTAGCATAGAGTTTCACTTTTGTGAATGAATGCATCTGATCAATTGTTTTCCAAATATGAGCGAAACAGAAAAACCTTCCATTTTGCGGGACCCACTTTCTGGCCCACATACATTTGCAGGCAGACCTTGCTCAGAGAATTTCATTGGGCCATTTCAGGTGTAACGATCCTGGCTTCATAAAGTATGGTTCACATAAGCTATACCAGAAATCCGCATTGGACCTACGTGCTCCTCCTTCACCCCTCCCCTTCCTAGTCCTTGGTTAGTGAAGTAACATTAAGCCACAGTTTCTTCTCCCCTGATGTAATTGGAAACAGGTTTGCTCTAACCAGGATTGAAGCTGGTGCACAAAGAGGGGGGTGAGGGAGGAGCACATAGGTCCAGCACTTATTCCCAGTTTCATAAACCATAGTTACAAAGCTGGGATCATTGCTTACAAACCAAGCCATGGTGTTGGGTTGTGCTTTAAAAAAAAACATTTTTAAGGTAATAACGACTACCCCCTATGATAGAAATGTTAGTCTGAATGAAGCAGTCAATGAAATATTTCACACAAGTTCTACATAATGTTAGCCAATAATAGCCAAGGTTACAAGTGTATGAAAAATCTGTGGCCAGAAAACCCAAGGGATGAAAGTGTAAAAATCATGTTTATATTCCCATTAATGTGATTCTTTTGTATAATTTTGGGCTTGTTTCTTGTCTTGGATGAGGAGAGGGCAGCTGGGACATAGAATGTTGTTGGACACTGCATGTCTACTTGGTTATGTGAAGTGGTGCTTGTGTGGCTCGGGCCAGCATCTTCCATGTCAGGAAATCCACCAGGAAATTAAGAGTTTCTCTGACATGGTTAAAATTGGCCAACACCATGTTTGGTAGAGCATCATAGAAGTGTGTCAAGAGGTGCCCACACAATTCATATCAGGTTCCCAGTGGCAAACGGAAACTAGCGTAATGTGAAGAAGGTGTCAGTCTCCTGTACTGATGTACAGGGCCTATAAGTTGCCAGTGTAGCACGGTTATGTTATAGAAGCAGCACAGTACTTTTAATGCAATATTTGGAATACATAGAATTGTTATACAGTTTCTAAAGTGGTGCCAAGGAATACAGTTTATGCTGTAAGGATAAATAAGAATGTGCAACAAGCACTGTAAAATTAGATTTATGGAGTGTTTCAGTGTGTGTGTATGAATGATTTATGGAGTGCATATATAAAGATTCTTGCCAATGGAGGGCAGTAGTGTACTGTACTTTTCGAAATCATAGTATTCTCTTGGGCCTTAAGAAATGAATTGTAACAGGTACAGGCTTTCCTCTGGACCACGTGTTTCATCAGCATGCCCTCTTAAAACTCCTTATCTTTTTGGAGTTAGTATAGTCATGTTTGTGTGTGTGTGTGTGTGTGTGTGTGTGTGTGTTTGTGTGTGGATGGATGGATAGATAGATAGATAGATAGATAGGAATTCTCAGAACCTGTGCTTGATTACAGCAGACTCTCAAGGACTGTTGCAATGCAAGGAGCCTACCAAAAAACATTCACTGTGGTGTCTCTAATTCACACTGTGTAGGTGGCAGTGCATGTCTTGGCAGTCTGTATGTACAGGCGTCCATATTCAGTTGAGACAAGAATTTCAGAAGCTACAGAGTATGCCAGTGAGTGTCTCTTCCTGCTACTCGAATGCAGTAATAAAAAGTATTTTAACAGATTGCTGAAAACTGCCTTATTTAGCAGTTACACTTGGTGTAGCATAATACCAAAGGACTAGTTCTTAGTGAAGTGATAAATTTTTGTCTGGATTTTACCACTCTGGCTGGAGGTTAGAACCAACATGAGGGGATACTCCCTCATGGGAGGAAAAAGATTTCTATGCAAAAACTAATACCTTAGTGAGAAGGCTAGGCTAGATCACTTCTTCCTTATCAAGCCCTTTCCAGGGTTGATTAGAACCCTTATGAGATTTCTCTGAAGATAAGAGATCATCGGGATTTTTCAGAATCTTTGCTTTGCTATTGTTGGAAAGTCTGGTATGACTTACAGCAGAGTTGCTTTATATACAGAAAGCTTGGCAACACCGCTTTTAGTATTGGAGGCAATAAACGCAGGCTAGAGCCAGTTTAAAAGAAGTTCAAATCAACTTTATTAGTCCTTTTATACACATTGTCAGAGAATGCTATCTAACATTGGTTAACTGCAAATACCCCCTAAAGCTGGGTGTGTGAGTGTAAGTGAGCAAAGGCATGAGATACAGTTACTTGTTTCCTCCCTGGATAGACCACATGGCTCTTCCTGTTGCAGAGGGGGGAGGAGGAGGAGGAAGAAGAAGAATAGGAGGAGGAGGAGGGAGGGAGGAGGAGGAAGGAGAAGGGAGCAAGAGATAGGAACTGATCAACCTACAAGACATTCTCGTACACCCCCTAGTGTCTGGAAGTATGCAGAGTTGTTCCTATTACAGCTAGCACTTGATGTTAGCAATAATAGGGACAATATGGGGTGTATGTGTGTGTATTTAACCTGCTTTCCTCTAAACAGTAAATGTGTGTATGCACCCCAGGAGTCCACTTAATCACTGACACAGCGGATGCTTGAGTTGTGCCGGTGTATTTTTTAAAAAAGCTTCTTGGTATAAATCTGATCCAGTGATGAGGGGCGGAAAATTTTCCAAACCTGAAAATTTTCCAGTGCTTAATTTTTCCATGGAAAATTTTCCATTTCATGAGCTCATTAGTAAAAATTAGGCAAGCTTGACAGTCTCAAAGTTGAAATCCTTTTACTGTTTTATCTCTTGTGTTCACCGCTCCGAGATCTGTTCTAGATATGGAGTTGTATATAAATATTGTAAATAAATACAATAACGTTTTTCAGGTGATTATCTCTCGAAAGTGTATGAAAGAATACATATATAACATTGAAATATCTATGTCTCAGTGTGAAACATAACTAACAAGTAGTGACAGTGAAACTGAAGGTGCCCAACAAACTTAATGGAAGAGAGCTGAACTCTATTCAAACAGATGACTGATTGTCAGTATATTATGTATAGTTCTTTGGGTTGCTAAAATTAATTAGTGTATCAACAGTTTTCAGTATTTTTTTTCTTTCTTAAATTTAAACAATGTACAGGAAGTACATGCTATTATCTTTACATTTGTATAAGTATTCCAATAAAATGTCTACATAATACAACATTTAAATTACATTAAGAGAGTAATCCTATGGCCCCTAGACAGCATCTGGCCTGGGAGTCCATGCTCCCCACCCCCTCGTAGCTGGCACAGGGAGAATTGCGCCGGCTGCCCCTCCGAGGTCGCAAAATCAACCTCAGCGATTGTGTAAAGGAGGCATTTCTGTGGGGGGGGGGGACTGGAGAGGCCAGCTTATGCAGTATCCCAAGGCCTCTCCGGCCTCCTTCCCTCCCCCTCCAAGATGTCCCAGCTAGATTGGCGAAAAAGCTCATCTAACTAAAATGCTGAGTGGGAAGCACAGTGGAGGCGACAATCACCTCCACCGTGCCTCCTGCTCAGGACTGGATGCTCATAAGCCTCCAAGTTCGGAGGCTTGCACAATCTCATAGGATTGCACCCGTAGTGTGCTTTTAAAAATCTTCCTCAAACTTTTCAAGTCAAATACTTAAGGTATATTGGGCCAAAGATTAGCATGGGGTACTTGTTTTACCTTTGCTCTTTGCTAAATACAAGTAAAATAAATATGCTAAATTAGATCTCTCTAGTGCAAACTGAGAATTTTCCTATGCAAATGACCCTATGCAAATTAACCTAATTTGCACTGCAAAATTTTCCTTTCAAAAAATTTCCAGAAAACCCACATCATTGGTGTGGGTCCTCAGCAGGTGCCCAACTGTGACTACCTTTGATGCCAGCCTTGCTTGTGGGTTTCCAACGGGCAGCTGGTTGGCCTCTCTGTAAACAGAATTCTGGACTAGATAGACCCTTGGTCTAATCCAGCATCGTTCTTCTTATGTTACTATGCACATTCAATCCATTCATGAGCCCCATCTTTATCTAGCATTCACGCATGAGACTTTATACAGAAGCCGATATTTATTTATTTATTTATCGCCCATCTGGCTGGTCACCCAGCCACTCTGGGCGATGTACAAGGCATATAATAAAACAGTTCAAGACAATAAAATTCTACAATAAAAACATTTTCTAAAATACCCTAACCCACCCCAAATGCCTGCCTGAACAACCACGTTTTTAATGCACGATGGAAGCTCATTAAATATATATTAGATATGTGTAAAGCCCAACACTTTTCGGCTCAGCCCCCACAATGACTGCACCAATCATGCACAGATCATATCTGCACATACAGGCCCCTGTGCAAATGCTGAATGCAATGGCCAAACATTAGGTGGAGGCAGTCTGGCCTGATCCCAATCCCCCAGCATGTGCACCAGTCGAAGGCTGTACCAGGTTGTCAGCTTGTCAGTTGCCTTCCTCATAATTTTCTCTTAGCCAGCTTAGAAGCCAGGAGCACTACAGTCAAGGCTCTTCTTTAAGAGAAGCAGCACATATAACAACTGGTACATTCTGGTGGTGGCGTTTATTTGGAGGGAGTTACCAGAAATCCCAGAAGAGGCAGTTACATTGATAAGACATCAAGCCACAGAGTGCTGAGCAAGCATATAGACAAAGATTCAAGGCAGAGCTTTCAACTGTTGAGATCCTGAAGTCATCACTGGAATTCTGACATCACATTCCTAAGTGTGACAGGGGAACGTTTGAGCAATATTATTTATTCATGCTTGTAATGGTTTTAAGTGGAAGAAAGAAAGCTTGATCTGCAGGTTATCAGCAGTTATTCTCAAGTGTTCAAGTGTATTCAGGTCAAGTGTATTCACCTCTCTCCAGCCCAGCCCTAGGGAAAAATGAAAAAGAAAAGTGCCTTGGATTTTCTTGCCCGAAGCCCAGAAACACAGAATTTACACAAACCTTGCGAAAATCTTAAGAACATAAGTAGTAGCTTTGTAACCATATAGTCTTTCCCATGGGGAAGAGTTTTTATTGAGGAATTCCCATTTCAGTTGACACAGCCAAATGTCCAAATATAAAAACCAAGGGTGTCTCTACATTAAAGGAAATTCCGCAGCCTTACTGGGGCATTTTGCTTCTGTTCCCTTGGCGTGATGAGGGTGTGCTCTTTCACAAGGCAGAAGTGAAAACACCATTTCCCGGCAGACATGCTGGGCTTCCAATTGTTTGTAATGGAACTGTGCCATCTAGTGGTTGCTGAAAACCTGTTTTGTGGGGGGGGGGGTCGCTTCCAGCTTATTTCTGTTTTGTTTTTGTTTGTTTGGGGGGGTTGCGCAATTACCAGGGGAAGGGATGGGAGACATCCTGGAGGTTGATGACATCACGTAATGGACCCGCAAACCTCCATGAGTGGCCAATGACGAGCACATAATAAATGCCTCGTGTAGAAACAATCAAAGTTTATTTGAAGTGAGAGGGGCAAAAAAAGAGGGAAGGCAGCGGGAGCATGGTTGAGCTACATTAGACTAAAGGGATTAATCATAGCGCCCTTCAGGTGCCCTGGTTCCAGTCCATTTAGTGCTTTATAGGCAAATAACATCTGTTTGAATTGCATATGGAAACAACCTAGAAGATCTTCTAACAGCAACAAAGTATGTTCCATCCAGTGGGTCCCAACTGATTACCTGACTGCTGCATTCCCAACCAAATGAAGTTTCTCATTTGTCTTTAAAGGAACTCACATAGAATACACTGCAGTACTCCACCCAAGATGTCACCATTGCACAGATAACAGTGGCAAGGTCCACTCTTTCCATTAGCGGCTGTGGCTGGTGCACCATCAAGTTGGAGGGAAGCTCTCTGTACTGTTTGGGCATCTAAAGTCAGGTCCAGATACGAAGCTGAAAGACCTGGTCCTTATGTGGAATTGCAGACCCATCTAAAACAGTCCAAACACAGTTTTGTAGTCTGTTCAACCACCTGCAGTACCTCCTTATCAGAATTGAACTTCTGAGTAAAGGCTGGCCCTATCACGAGGTAGCCTGATGTGGCGCATCAGGTGGCGGAATGGGAAGAGTGGCAAAATGCACCACTCTCCCCCTCCAAAGGGCCCGCTGCTTCAGGTTGCTGCTGGCAACCAGTTTAAACACCAGTTTGGCACAGCCATATCTGACTTAAATGAAAAGGAGAACAAAAGCTGAGCTTCGTCAGCATGCTGATAACACCTTATTCCAAGTTGGCAGACAACCTCATACAATAGCTTCATGTAGATGCTGACTGCATCAGAAACAGAATAGAGCCCTGCAGAACTCTGTAGCGCAACAGAACATATCCCCCCATCACCATATTTTGGAATTGCATCAGAACCACTGGCATGTGGTAACTCTTATTCCCATCCCAGTCAACTAGTCCAAAAGGATACCATGCTCAGTAATATCAAAGGCCACTAAGAGACTCTGGAGAATTAGCAGGGTGTTAGGCATCTTGGAGAGCCCACTTTCTGTCAGGGAAATTCATATAGGATGAAGCTGTTCTCCATAGAGAACTGGCGCATCTACAGCTGGTCCAGCAGTTTATTTTCCACCTCTGAAGTGCTCATCAAAGCTTATGGGTAAAGAAGGGCTTCTCAGTCCTCTTGAATAGAGTGTGTAATTCCCATTAGCATATACTGCCTCTACCGTAGAAGTGAATAGAGCAGCCTGCTTACGCAGAAGCTTCACATACACATTGGAGTTTCAGCAGAATTCTGGTTTTCCAGCCTTGCAAAGGAATACAGTGTATAGGTTTCTGCACAATCCTCTCTGAGATCTAATGTGTCAGTTGAGAAGCTAGCTGGAAACTGGAGTTGCTGCACTGGTGATAAATGGAACAAGTTCCAAGAGAAGAACTGAATAAATGTTTACCTTAGTTTCCTTTTGCAATTAAGGCACAGCTCATAATAATGGAACAGGGCAAGTTCTTTTTCCTCCTTAGGAAAAAAATGTTCTGGTTGAACACAGATTATCCTGGACCAGTCTTAACATTTTTAGCTTTTGGCTGGTGTGGGTATAAACATAGTGTTCATTGAGGAGATAAACCTGTCTCTGGACTGTACAATTTCAAATTGCACATGATAGAAAGCTCCTCTATAAGAAAAAATCTATTTACATAGAAATCAAGCATATCGAGAAGAAGGTAAGCCCCTTCTCACTGATACTGTAGCTTTCTATGAAAAGGGAACTTTTAATTTTGTATGGAGGAGCTTTCTCTCATGTGAACCTGCTCCAAACTGCAGTCTGAAGCGACATATTCTAGGCACAGATATACCACCTTGGTGAGAATTAGGTTCTCAAAAGCTGTTTTAGCTTATTGGCTAAGATTTGTGATATAAATCAGGAAGTTCCCAATGCAAATCTCACCTCTGCCATGAACTCAGTAGTTCATTTTAGGCTAGCCACTCTGATCTGGCTCTCAGTTCCCCCCTCCCTTTTGTAATATGGGGATAATACTGACCTAACTTTCAGGGGTGCTGTAAAGCTTACTGCAAACATTCTAGAATGCTATATTAATACTAAGCATTTATTATAATTCATAAATATACAAATGCAAATGAATACAAGGACAATTTTGAGGCCTTAACTTGAGGTTCCTGAATCACTGCTGTGGGTGTGCCCCACCCCAAATTATCAGTCTGCTTGCAATACCTGTGTTCTAGTGAGTGAGTGAGCAGCCTTGAAAAATGGAAATATAGCGCCATCTAGCCCCTGCATAAAGTTTAACCATTCATCCTTGGCACTTTTTTGCTTATCCCATGGGCTTCTCCCAAAAAGCAAGATGAGTGCTTGTTGCTCATCAGAGAAATGGAAAATGGTCTGGGTAGTTCTGTAGTGTCCGAAAATACCTTGGGGATCTGACATGATCTGAAGTGTTGACTCCAATTATCTGTGCTACAGATTATTTAGGGAGGTAAGAAATTACAAGCAAAGTATTCCACCTACACCTTGAACTAGTAAAAGTTGCACATTTAAAACCTGGCTTAGGCAAAATAGTCCAACCATTTCTGCTTCTGTGTCATGCCCTTGCAGAATTACCTTGATTTAAAGTCAAGGAGCCACATCTAGCTGTGAGTCTGTAATTGTGTTCAAGCACTGAGGTTTTTCCAAAGTACCTATCACCATAATATCTGTTCTTGTGTGTTTAAAATAGCTCAGCAAAGCATGTATATAGGGGTGGGGGAGGCAGTCATGCGTGTGTGTGGTCTTTGACCACAAAACACATAATCAGAAATGAGACGAAAGTGGTGAGGCTTGGTAAGGAATGGCTTGCACCCTTTCTGTCATCCACTTGAAGCAGTTCACTTCTGTGTTCACTGCTTACCCACCTCAATAAAGCAAATCAATTTAATACAGAGCTAAAATCTGTATTAAGGCTAAAATCATAACAAGCAACAAACCATGTAGAGATCTAAAACCACCTTAAAACACATCATGGCAACACAAATATACAGAGTTTTAAAAGCTTCTGAGAATAAAAAGGTATTTGTATGGCACCAAAAGCACATTAAAGTAGGCAACAGGTGGACCTCTCTGGGGAGAGCATTCCGGGGTGGGGGGGCTACTCCTGAGAAGGCCCTTTCTTGTGTGGCTGCCCACTGCATCTCCACATGCAAGGGCACTTTGTTCACAGCAAGGTTTCAAGGTCTACATCCTATTTATAGTTATTAAAAAACAAAACTATATCTGTGGTTTTGCCTACAAATCAAATGGATCCTTTCAATGGAAATCGGGGATTTGACACCCCAGGACCTTTAATGGTCACAGATGTTTCCTGAATGGCGTGCAGAATGAATCAACTGCTCCAGAGATTGTGTGTGAGAGGAAATAGCAGTTAGGAGCTTTGAATTTGGAGATCAAGGGAAAGGCAGAGAGATGGGACTTCACTGAAGGTGAAGTACCTTTTGGGTGCTGAGTATCTCTGGGGATCTGATGCTGCAAAGTGGAACTCCTGTCTTTCTGTAGTGCTTGTTTCACCCCCACTTACGCTCTGCTTGTACATTTGTAAATAAAGCAAATATCACTGAGACAGGGGTTAGATCCAAACTTAGTCATGCTTAGAGTAGACCCTTTGAAATCAAGGGGACTTAAGTTAGTCATGACTAACTTAAGTTCCATTAATTTCAATGGGTTTACTCTAAGTGACTAAGTCTGGATCTGACCCTAAGTCTCTGAGTAGCTCTCCTCCAAAGATAGTGCTGCTTGTGAAACTTCTCTTCACCTGAGTGTGTGTAACAATATATATTTAAAATATTGAAGTGCAAAAAGCAGTGTGAATTTTAAGAGCATCTTCCACTTTTTTGTATACACCACATAATAGCCAGCCCTTTAGGTGGTGCATCTGAGGAATAACCTGAAAGACCTAGCCTTTCCTAAATGACACCCCTGAGGCATGCTTTAAAGGCAAGTCTCTCCTATCTATTAAAGATTGTGTACATCTTGATCCTAGCATGAAGTCCTGGAGATAAGATGCATTCTAGGGAGAAGGAAGGTTTTTTGTTTGATATAGGGATATCAAAATATTTCCTGTAGTGAGATGGTCACTTGCCTCCCCCTATACTCCATCATTTATGCAGGGGCGGGCTATGTTGTTGAACTGTAACCCCCATCATCCCTCACCATTGGCTATGCTGGCTGGGGCTGATGGGAATTGCAGTCCAACAACATGTAGATGGCCAGAAATTACCTGATTTATGGAACTATTTTTGCCCCAGGCCACTCTGTGCTTGCTCACTTAATTCAAGGACAAATGATAGCAGCTTTTTTGTTGGATGCTTTTGATCCCTACAATGTGGCCATTACCGCCAACCCACAAAGCAAACCAGGGAAACTGCAATGAGAGCACGAGTTGCATAATTCAAACAGAGGAATTACGTTGTGAAGATCCCTGTGTGAAGGTGGTGCCTCCTGTTTGGGTATGACACCCTTAAAGGGCTAGCATAGGCATCTCAGATATGGGCATGGATTAGGCAGTGTGGTCTTCAATTCCTAGAAGGCTTGGAATCTCCTCTGGTATAATACTAATTTGCCATTGTTTTGTTGAAAAACTGAAGAAGAAAGCAGTGGATTAAAGAAGTACTACTCATGCATTCTCTCTCCGTGCAGTTCTCTCCAGCCAGGAACATGGATCCTGTGTGTTAGTTCATTCTTGAGCTTCATTAACCGTTGATTGTCTTCTCTAAAGCCACTCCTGGTAGAAAATAGGATTTAATTTTTATACCCTTGTCTTCTCTAAAGCCACTCCTGGTAGAAAATAGGATTTAATTTTTTATACCCTTGGTAACTTTTAAGGAAATACCCTTTTTTCTAATCTGTGCAGTAAAATGTGATAGTCCCAGGCTCACAATATTTATGGTGCCGAAAAATGTACTAAGTCTCGTATGTTTCCTGTATGCTGTTCAAGGATGCACCATCCCCCACTATTTGTTACTGGTTCTTTTGAAATCTGTTATACCAAAAATATTTTTTGGAAATACCCCCAGACTATTGTTTTTATTAGCAACTGGGAAGCTTTGTAGTAAGATGCTTTTTTCTTTTTTGTTACTCTGGCACAGCTGTTTTTGTTTAAGCACCACTGAAGAGATGGTTAAGCTATGGTTAACTCAGTGGATTTGTCAAACTGAATGGTAAGCGCAAAGGAGAACAGGCTGACAGTGTGACCAGATCTGTGTATAAAAGATACTTAAATACCAGGGCGGGGGAAGGGAGGTTCCTTTTCTTTTAATTCAACAAAGGCACAGATAATTCCTGAACTATCCATTTCTATATGAATTTTCCCAGGTGGGAAGACATGTACTTCAACTGTCCCCACCTTCCCAGGTGGGAAGACATGTACTTCCACTGTCCCTTTCTACAAGGGGCAACCCCTATCCTGGAACTGGTTCCTGATAAATCATTGTCCATATTTTTTGCCTCTCAGAGATGCCTTGTTATATTTCTGTTAGTGTGAGTTGCTAGTGTGATCATCTCAAGGTTCAGCTCCCTCTCTAGATCAGGGGTGGGCAACTTATCCCTGCAACAGAAGTGCAGCTTTGTCAAAAGGCATGGAAAGCATATGCAGCAAAAGCACCTTTGTAGTTGTTTAAACTGTAAGAAAGTTCCCAAATGATGAATCAAGGAGAGAAATCCTGCAAGCTGATAGCCCCTCTGATGAAGCAAGGACAATCTGTGTAGGCAGCCAGCTCCTACATGAATGGAATGAAACCAGCTAAGAGGTCCATTCTTCGCTGGTTTCATTCCATTCATACCACTGCCTAATAAGTGGTTGACTGTGACACTACTAATCATCTATTTTGAGAGGGATCTTAAATAGACCTTCTGACCCAACATATCTCTTCAGCAGCTGCATGCACATAGAGATTGTTGTTATCAGCTGTATGCATCTGTGGATCAGGGAAAGAAATACAGAAGAGTTAAATCTATTTACAGTCCTGTAAGTTCCAGTTCTTTGCCAACATAGTGTGTTTGGAAATCAGGAGAGCTGAAATGCCTCATTTCTCAAACCAAATGGGATGAAGGGAAGAACCTCAGGATTATGGTAATTACTGATTTTTTTGAATATAGGGAAATGCAAAATAGTCTGGCTTAAAGTGGTACCTAAGAGGAGTGCTAATTACAAAGGGCTCCAGAGACAATGTAAAATAATAATAATTCTCGGTGGGGTGGAACAGGATGTGCCCTGGATAGCTGCTCTGGAAAGAGTGGGATGCTGTAATGATTGTGATGGTGGCCTCCTAAAAGAGAAATATGGTGGTGCAGTCAGGCTGTTAAAAAGATCAGAGACGCCACAAGATCTGATACTTTATGATGTACAAAGGCGGCCTGCAAGCTTTTGCAAACATGTGCTTTGTGTCTGTCTCTTACGAACTAACATTAGAAGTAATCCGGCTAGACTTACTTGGATATTAGAAGATTAAAGAGATAGCAAGGTTATCACCTCCATTGATGAAGGCAAGATCTGACCGTCTTGAATTGGGGAAGGGTTCTGTTTCCTTTAGGTTTACCTAGACCCTAGAATTTTGTGTTTTATGTTTAACTTATTGATGTCATATACAACAGAATTCACACTTGTGGCAAAGACTGGGTTGACAACTTCCAGGTTTAGGGCAAATATCCTGAATTTTTGCCCCTTGGAGAGCCTGACTTATACTGGTCTAGATCACAAATTACCTTTCCACAAAATCAATATAAAAAGAGAGCTGTTCTGTGGATTCCCCTCCCCCCACTCCTTAAGCAACTCTACTGAATGGCCCCAGTTTGTGATCTGGCACTCAAATGTCAGAATGCAAAGAACTACAGTCTCAACTGCAGCATAAGGACCCACCCAATCTTGTCCCAGTTCAACTGCATTTCCAGCAGTTCCTCTGCCCTGATGTGGTGGAATGTTAGGGCTGTTCTGCTTTGCTGGTGCATGTGAGGCAGGCCCCAGCCTTCTATCAGAAATGCACATGATGACACAGCCATGTATCTGCCTCTCTCGAAATAAAATGAGCTCACCTGGCTGTGGATGAACTATCAAGTGGCCCACCCCATCTTTATATATTATTGCATCACTCTCCTTTTCATTAGCAAATGTATCTCTTATCAGAGAGTTAAGAGCTTTGAGTAGGAAAACCCAGGACAAGTCACAGCAGTGGAGTCTACTTGCCTTTCCACATGCTACTCTTGCTTTGGCTGCTTTATAGCCTGATTGTAGGAGCTATCTTTAGCTTTTGTGTATTAGACTTGTGCTACGGAGCCTTTTCTTATCTGTCATGTTTTATCCTGCCCATTCTCCAAGGAGCTCAAGGCAACATACATGAGGTTATCATGCTTTTATCTTCACAATGAACCTACAAGGTAGGTTAGGCTGTGAGCCACTTACTGATGGTCATCTAGTGACCTTTGTGCACTAGATGTGCACAATTTGTACTTAGGTCTCTCCAGCAAGTCCAACACCCTGACTCCCCTCACAGACTTTGTAGTATAGCCATGTAGTTTCTAGCACTTGTTTCCTCAGTTCGCTACTTGCATCTGGAACAGTGGTGCACCACCTTTTCGGGGAGGGAAAGGATTTGTGAGAGAGGGAATAGAAAGCCTTCTCTCCACCACTTCCCCCAGTAGTCCTGATACAGACCTCTCTTTGGTCGCTGCTAGCAGCAGCAGGGAAAGAGTGATCTGTGTGAGGGTCTCTGGGGGAGGGTGTGGAGAGTACAAGTGGTGGGATATTTGGCAGTGGTTGTGGGTGTCAGGGTACTCTTATGGGGGCAGTAAAGGCCTGAGAGGGTCACACATTGTTCACCCCTGATCTAGAAGATGGAAGTCGCAGAAATGCAACATCAGAACCAACGCTTAGTTAATTTATGTTAGCTCCTTGAGCAGTCTTCCCTAACCTGGTGCCCTCCAGATGTTTTGAACTCCCATCAGCACCAGCCAGCATGGTCAATGCTCAGGAATGCTAGTCTAAAACATCTGGAGGGCATCACATTGTGGGGAAGGTTGCTCTAGAGCATTGCAGAGTACACTAAAGTGGATGAAATGTATCAGCCGTTCAAACTCCTCTCTAGCATTCCAAAAGGATAGTATTTTAATGAATTCATGATGGAAAGATCAGCCTTTCTTTCTTTCTTTCTTTCTTTCTTTCTTTCTTTCTTTCTTTCTTTCTTTTGTATACCAGAAAACCATATACAAAATCATATTTTTAACTTAGTAAAGTTCCAGGTATGCACAATGAAGATTTGTGTGTCCTTGATCCAGAAAATAGATCTGGGTATCCAAATTTGTCTTGAAAAGATGTTGAATGGAATTTGGGTGGGGTTGCATGTCAGAACAAAATCGTCAAATCGAGTTTATTATATTAAGCAACGTAGAACTACCATATAGTAGTCAGCCATGATAGCTTACTATTCTTCCTGCAGATTTCACTCAAAATACTTCCACTGTGCCCTTTTTAATGCAATTGAGAAGCAATTACTATTCTTGAAAAGAGAAGCGGGAAGTGTACTATATGATGAGGCTACCATTCACATGTCCTCCCTCTGCAAATGTAAAGCGGGGGGGGTGGGAGGTAGAGCCTGTTCTCAACACTGTCTGGGGGGAGGGGAACTAAACTACCCCCACCCCCCTGCTCCTTCTCTTCTCTGCAGGAACATTGCTCCAGGCAGTGTTTACATTATATATTAGAGAATTTATTAGTTTCGTAGTAGACTGTGTTACTTGCTGATCAATCTGCAGTATGAAGATCTAGATGAGGGGTAAGCAACTTTCCAGATGTTTTGGGCTCTGACTCCTGTCAACCCCAGCTAGCATGGCTAATGTTGCCTACCCCGATCTAGATCTTGTTTGGTTCTTTTGTACTATGGCAGCATGAGTATGACTTTGTGCACCCACTGATTTCATTGTTCTTTATTTCAGGACTTCAGAGAGTCCGCCAGCTAGCAGAAAACACAAGGTACTTCAGGCGAAGATTGCATGAACTAGGCTTCATTATTTATGGCAATGAGGATTCTCCTGTTGTCCCTTTGCTCCTTTACATACCTGGTAAAATTGGGTAAGTTAACTCTTACTGCCCCAGGAAGCTGTGCAAAGTTTTCAGAATTTCATTTGTAAACTCAAGTAGTAAATGTACATAGGATTGCAGCCCAAGTCTCACAGGAGGGACTGTGGCTCAGGGGTAGAGCACCTGCTTTGCACACAGGAGGTGGCAGGTTCAATCTCTGGCATCTCAGGGTAGGGCAGGAAAAACTCCTGCCTGAAACCCTGGAGACCCACTGCCAGTCAGTGTCGACATTACTGGGCTAGATGGACCAATGGTATAAGACAGCTTCCTATGTGTTCTCAATTCATTTGGTGCATTGTTCCTTTCTACATAATAGCTTACTCATCTAAGCCTAAAAAATATGTAGCCTTGGTCTTCGACTGGTAGATCAGGAGTAAGCTTTACCCTGAGCTAAGGTGGGTTATATCATTTTTGTTTCTGTTTAGAGTTGTTGTTTTTTCTTGGAGACAGAAAAAAAAGTGACAGTGAAAAATGCATAGGGAGAGAGGAAGGGTGACCCAAAGCAAAGGAGGGACAGAGCACCTTTACTTTTTAGTAATTGCATAGGAAATGGAATGTTGGCAAGTACATCTATGATTTTATCTACCTATCAGGCATGCTATATTACTGGCTTTCCTGTGTCGGCAGGGGGTTGGGCTAGATTTAAGACACCATTAAATGCGGCCTAAAAATAAACAAATGAAAATGTAATTACCTTTGCGGTACCTTCCAACTCTGATTCTGTCTCTGCCTGACAAACAGCCAGCAAAATTCCCTCTTTTTGCATCCGGTCACCCTAGAGCGGGGGTGCAGAACCTTGTGGAGCCTTCCCCTGGCTCCACAGCCACTGATCCTGTGGTGGCTTCCTGGCGTTTGTACAGTTGTCTCCCACTCTAAAAGGCTGAAATGCCTCTCCTAAGGCTTAGTGACTGGCAGTAAGAGCTTTAAGCTACAATAGGCTGGCATTTGAGGCATTCTGGCCCCACCCCTTTTGCCTTTGGCCTGGCCCACCACTAGCATGCAGCCTCCAAGAGTTTCTCTGAAAGAATTTGGCCCTTGGGCTGAAAGAGGTTCTGCAACCCTGCCCTAAAGAGAAAGCGGGGAGGAAGACATCTGTAAAACCATTTAAAGTAGGTCATAAGAGCATAAGAAGAGCCATGCTGGATGAGACCAAGGTCCTATCTAGTCTAGCATTCTGTACACGCAGTGGCAAACCAGATGCCCATGGGAAGCCCACAGGCAGGCATGACTACAATAGCACCCTCTCACTCATGCTATGCAGCAACTGGCATACAGAGGTATATTGCCTCTACTTTCAGAGATAGCCTATAGCTGTCATGACTAGTAGCCATTGATAGCCTAATCCTCCATGAATTAGTCTGTTGCTGTTACTAAAGATTTCTGAACAATTGAAAGATCAGTAAGAACCATAAACAATGCATGCATTAAACAGCCCATCATATGCCATCAAATGCCTGGGAATAGAGACTGCAGCTCCCTGTTGATGCATTTCTTACAAAACTAACACTTTCCCCTGCAAATCTAGCTTTTATATCAGCAGCATTTACATCATCTTTGCATTGTTTAGAAGTCACTCTGCACTACGGCGTCTCGTTTTCTTACCGTTTGAAGGAAATAACCTTTTGTTTCACTCATTTCCTTACCCAGGGCATTTTCAAGACGCATGTTAACCAAAAATATTGGGGTGGTTGTAGTTGGCTTCCCAGCTACTCCCATCACAGAATCCAGGGCTCGGTTTTGTGTATCAGCTGCTCATACACGGGAGATGTTAGATACGGTAAGCACAACAGATGGCTTTGCAAAATGAACTGCACATGTTGGAGGGGTTTGGGAGAAGCTCCATCATGATTCTCTTGCGCCATATTCTCTTTACTGTCTGCCTTGCCTAATCATCACCACTTGATTGTGGAAGCTTTGATTTTTTAAAAAGTAAATAAATACTCAGTTCACTGTTAGAAACAGCAGAACATAGGAAAGATGCAAAGCAGGTAAAATAATATATTTTGCCTAACCAGCTTGTCAGTTTACAAATATGTAAGTGTTCAAGTTTTATAGAACCCTTCAGTGATAAAGTGGAAAGGGATATATGTATTCTATACGTAGAGAGTGAGTGTGGGGTTAAAAGTGGCTGAAATATGTTTTATGGATTTGGAAAAACTTCCTTTGCTAAGAGCTGACACTGACAAGCTGTGCCCCCCATTGAAGTGAAAATAAATTGCAAATCCAGATTGTCTATTCTCATGTTTTACTAGATTATTAGCAAACAGGGTTAGGAGTTTGTTGTGTATAGACAAATAGCTCCACCCATAAAAGACTGGTTGTAGGACTATGGTCTTCATGCCCAGTCAGTTTGGGTAATAAAATAAAAGTTGGAATAGTATGTGCAAGAGCATAAAGTCTTAAAATTCACTTTGGACATTACATGACTTAGGGGTGGGCAAACAGACAGAAGGCAAACTCTAAGCAGTATCCAACAGGGCCACTGTGCTTACACAATCAACGTAGCACTAGCAGAAACAAACTCTAGCATAACGGCAATAATGTAAGCTGACGTGATGGGTGTTCTGGGGAAACCAGTCTCGCCAGCTTATGCTATTGGCATTGCACTAGAGGTTGCTTAACTCTAGCGTTACATCAATTGCATAAGCACTGTGGCCCTGTTAGATAATGCCCTTTGTAAACTAATGCCCTGGTTTGCACATAATGCTACATAGGATTTAGTGGTAGGTGCATGCATTGGAACATGCCTGAACAAAGCCTCACATTCACATGCTCCCCGCTTCTCCTGTGTGGCCAGTTTTGTTTCACTTTTCCCAAAAGCTGGCTTGTCCTTACATTTGGGCCAGAGATTGTGATTTAAAGCAAACTCATCAGTTTCAAAACAAGCTAATTTCAAACTCTGAATTTTTTTGCTGGTTTGTTTAACCAGAGTTTGTTTTAAGCGGCAGTATTGCAACCGAAACTCTCCCCATGACCTAAGTTCGAGCCCAGCAGAAGCTGGGTCTCGGGTAGCCGGCTCAGGTCGACTCAGCCTTCCATCCTTCCGAGGTCGGTAAAATGAGGACCCAGCTTGCTGGGGGACAGGTAGTCACGACTGGGGAAGGCAATGGCAAACCACCCCGCTATAGTCTGCCATGAAAACACCAGCGCAAGCAGCGTCCCTCTAGGGGTCAGTAATGACCCGGTGCTTGCACAGGAGGAACCTTTCTCTGGTTTGAACAAAATGATGAGCCAGCTTTTGTGTAAAGCGAAACAACTTGGCTAGAGTCCTCCTCCTGGCCGTATGGAGTGGAGGGAGCATGCAGTCCTGAGGCTTTGCTCAGGTTGGTTCCAGCTTGTGCATGTAGCACTAAATCCTGGCTCATTGGTGATGTGTGAACCAGGCCAATATCTTCTTTATCACAACTGTTTACACTTCCTAACTCTAGGCTTTTGATTCTGAAACAAACCAGAGTGTAATTAACCTAGCTGTTGTCATGGTGAGATTTCAGTGTGCCATGTCAATCCTGCTAAGTTTGGGATATATTCAAATAGTAACGGGCAGGGAAGAGTTGCCTCTGATTTTTTTCTCTTTTTGTATGAATAGGGCCTTGCTATGATTTTATGGCCCTGACACTCCATCCTTTTCTCCATGCAAATATCATGCTGTTGCGTGTCAGTCACACGTTTTGCCATAGTACAACTTACCATAGTACAACAGCTTCATGGCAGACTTGAGGAGTAATGGAATGCTGTACAGTGCTATAGGCCAAGGCCATGTGGGGTTAAGACAGGAAATGCTAGTTCCAAGGCTGGGGTCAAAGGTAGGCATGGTTGGGAACCTGCTGAGGGCCCACACCCCAGCAGGGGCTCAGTGACAAGAGCCCCCTGCTATTGCTCCTCCCCTTCACCGTTGCAACCTGCTTGTTCACCTGCTTTGGATCAGACAATGATGGTGATGAGAAGGAGGAGCAGTAGTTGTGACTGTATATTTGCTCTCTGGCTCTAAGCCTGCAAAGCAAGCAAATGGTAGCAGTGATAAGTGGATGAGGAGCTGGTGGCAATGGCCATGAGAACTCACTGAAGGAGGGGGCCCATTGAGGGTGTCTTGCCCAAGGGCCAAGCACTGGTTAGTGTAGTGAAGTTTGCCTGTTGCAGTCCAATTCTGAAGGACTAATAACACTGTAGCATCCATTAAAGAAGGTCTACTTGATGGTTTATCACCGATCTTCCCTTTGGATAAACATGAAACAAACAAGGAAAAAAGAAAGCTGTACTATCCATAACCCAAAATGTTTACTGCCCTAATTTAGTTATGCATCCACTAGTTCTTGAAATGAAGAGGTATCCAATGACCTTAGTCCCAATGCATTTAGTAAGGTAAATGCAGATAATCTGCAAATAATGCACGCACACGCACACAGATGCAAATAATGCAAATAAAGAAATGCAATGTACTACAAGGTCATGTAACTAATTGCACTAAAGACATTTTCAATTGACAGAGATATTCTTGGTCTCTTTTCACCATTGAGGTAAAAATCCGTAGTAACTTCATAGCAAAAGCTCCCTGGATTCTTATGCTAGAACTATTTAAAATTTAAATTAATAGCAATGCTCTCATCTGCTCACGTACACTTGGTTAATACTAGTGCTTATATGGGAGGAGTGCTGCTTTTAAACTAAGCACCTCAGCTTTTTGAAGGCATGAATAAGGGCTGCCTTTGTCATTAAGGAAGAGCCTCATGTGGCGCAGAGTGGTAGGCAGCAGTATTGCAACCAAAACTCTCCCCACGACCTGAGTTCGATCCCAGCGGAAGCGGGGGCTCGGGTAGCCGGCTCAGGTCGACTCAGCCCTCCATCCTTCCGAGGTCGGTAAAATGAGGACCCAGCTTGCTGGGGGAAAGGTAGTCACGACTGGGGAAGGCAATGGCAAACCACCCTGCTATAGTCTGCCATGAAAACGCCAGCATAAGCGGTGTCCCTCTAGGGGTCAGTAATGACCCAGTGCTTGCACAGGAGGAACCTTTCCTTTTTTTCCTTGCCATTAAGGAAGGTTTGGGAAGCTTCATGCTTCGGGGTCAGGAGTGGTAAAAGTGGGTCTAGGGCTGGATCCGTGGTAGTAGTGTTTCTAATGGTGTTGAGGGAAATTCCATTACACAAAAGCAGGAGTACAATTTTTAAAAAAGTTAGGATAAAACCACTCGTAAAAAAATGTATGTTTGTTAAAACACTCAGACAAAATACAATTGTGTAAGTATATTGGGGTTTGGTTGTGTAGGTATTGTATTACAACGTAAAATAAAACAAGAGAAGCAACTACAAAATAAAGAAGCGATGGAGGTGGGAAGAGAAAAACCAAGCAAATTCACAGTTCAGGTAGCTTCACATGCTATAATGACCTGGTAGAAGAAGCGTATTCTGAAGTGGGAGGAGCTGAGTTGCAGTATGAGGGCCTATCTCCTTCTAACAAGTGCTTGGTGGAACATTAACTGAGCTAACTATTTGGACAAAACATTCCAACTATTTGGTTAACTGTTTGGACAAAACATTCAAAAGCAAACAAAATGTACTATTAGGAAAGCAACCTAAAGGGTCATTTTTCCCTTCATGTCCAGGGGTGGGGGAAGGGAGTAAAAAGTACCAATGTCCACCTCTTCATCGGAGGCCAAAATGATACCACTGGCTAATTCTGAGGCCCAAAGTCTGTCATCTCTCTATTCATAACACAGTTATGAATATGGATTTCATTTGGATCCTCCAGGTCTTGATTTCTTTCTTTTTATATATATAGTGGAAACTCGGAGTATTTCCAGATGAAGAGCTCGTAGATCTCCTGATGTAAGCTACAAGTGGAATTGCAGTTGTGTTTCCACACTTTCAGGGGATATTGTGCTCGTTCTATGTGTATATTGGGACATGTTCCATCAATACCAGTGCCCTTAGCTCTATTCTTCTGTCTTTTTAAGGGATGTGATTTTGACATTGGGTAGCTGAAGCTATGACACCTCGGCTCACGTTCACTATACCCTTTGCATTTGGGTGGCATTTTTTAAAAAATATTTCTTTCTAGTATCACCAAAACACTTTCCCAACTACACTTTCTTTTTTAAAAAGTATTTAAATATCAAACTACTACTTCAATGTAAGTGTTATGGTGCTATGCCCCTATAATGCTTTTTTTTTATTTTTAGAAAAGGAAAGCATTTTCTAAGCACTGCCTCTTTAGGAAGCTGGTTAATAGCAGTGACCAGAAACCGTGTTTTGCTGATTTTTAAAAAAAAATTAGCATCATGGTGTTGTAGTGCTATACCCTTATAATGCTATAATACCTTTTCTACAAAGCAGGGGGTATAGCGCTATAATGCTAATAACATTTTCTTTTAAGTGATACTTTGCTATTTTAATTTTGTTTTTTAACTATAGCCGGATAAGTATTTTAGTGCTACTTAAAATATGTATTTAAAAAATGACCAAGTGGTAAAATGGTGCCCACTGCAAATGCTATACTGAATGTATGCTGAGCTATGATAGGCACACATCAAAACCATGTTTCTTAAAAGATAGAAGAGTAACATTAAGGGCATCTACATGTGTGGAGATTTCATTACACTTCTGTCCTCAAAGTCGGATTTTTTGAGATAAGAAAAAAGATGGAAGCAGCACTGGGAAAACATGAGAGGATTACAAATGGATGACAATGTCATGTGGATCCCCTGTAAAATATGAGTGAACTTGCCATGGTGATTCAACCATAAATGCCTTATCTGGAAGCAGACATACTCTTCTGTGATTCTTTGCTCTTGATGCTAAGCAGAAGTGAGAGGAGCTTTATATCTTTCTTAATACAGTACTGTTGCATTACAGGTCCTGGATGCTCTAGATGAACTGGGTGATTTTTTGCAGCTGAAATATTCCCGGCACTCCAGGTCATCTCGTCCTGAACTATACGATGAAATGAGCTTTGAACTTGAAGATTAAGCTTCCCTCCCATGGAGAAACCATTATGAGGGAGGGAAAGGGGAACCTAAACAATAGGAATGCATTTCTTCTTTCCTAGGACAGTTTTTGCTTCACAGTTAATTGAACCAAGAGAAGTACTGTGTGTGCGCGTGTTTTTCCAGAACAGATTCTGTGTGCAAGACACTGGAATATTGCTATGGAACCCCTCCAAGAAATACAAGTTGTGGTACTATTATTTGATGCAAAAGACTTTATTCCATTCAGCCAGTCGCTATTGTGCAGCCTTTGTTATGGCCCTTTTAATGAGCAGGCTTTGGATAGTTCTTAATTATGATTACAATAAACTTTTTAAAAGAGTGTCTTGGAATGTAGTATGTTAGTTGAAGACAAAAATGAACTTGTTAAATCGGCTTTCACTTGTAGAACAGCATATCTCCATTGCAGCATATGTGAATTTTGGCAAAGGGAATGGTGGTTGGACATGTCTTGGCCTAACGACTAGATTGACAGGTGCCTACATGGAGGAGAGTGGTTATTCAGGACCTGCTTAATATTTAACTGTTACTGGCAAAAGATTTTGAGGGACAGGGAACAACTGCAACTCCTCTTTGCCAGTTGTTGTTTTTTAATGTTAAACATTTTTATTTGGTTTGGCAAAAAAGGAGAAGCCACAAAAAGTCAGCTTTATTCTTACACAGTTGATGCATTGAATTATTTTACAATTAAAGGTAGAGAGTCTCTTTTACTAGTTTGATCTTAAAGTGGGTTTATACGCTTTCCATGCACAATCTTAATTACCATTTCATTTTCCTGTTTGCACATACACAGCATTGCAGTTAACAAAATACAGTTGATATTTACAAGCCCATTTTCTGTTCTTCTTGAACCACTTTAGTGGCTTGGTAAGCATACTTGTGAGTAAGGAACGCTTTGGCTGTTAGTTACACAGACTATGATACTCAAGGAACTTGCTGTTTGTAACTCTGACACCTGTTAAATTGAAAGATCTGAGTCCTTTTATACTGCTATTTCTATGAGGTATATGCAACACAGTTGGAGATAGTCAGTATTTTTGTTTTCCTATGAGATGTGTGTGTGTGTGTGTGTGTGTGTTTAAAATGTTAACTGTTTTAAGAACATGACCAGTTATCTGAAAAGGGCACGGGAGACGAGAAGAATAGGTGGATGTAGTCCCACTTCCATTCAGCCAAATGAATGGGATCATGACTAATGGAAACCTGTCACTGTCTTCAGACTCAGTTGTATGTGAAATGATGTTCTCCAGTCTCAGCAGTTAAGGTCCTTGTAGTCTGTGTAGCTTTTAAAATAATAATAATAAAATAACCGGTTGAAAGTAATTCCTGTAGCTTTTGGGAGCTGCAAACCATTCTGGAATATCTGATGGCATTGTAAACACGTCCGATCAAGAGATGGTTAGCTTTCTGTTGCCCAGATGTACTTTGCTTTCATGTTCTTGAAAGCTGTGGTATCCACTTAACCCACAGCTGCAAAATTAGATTTAAGAAGAGAACAATTAAATTGTGGAATAGCAATTACAGTATATGACTCCCTTGCTTGTTAAAGCAGCTTTGAGGATAAAGCAAGCCTGATTAGTTATGAGGTCCCCTTTTTGTTGTTCAAGTTAATAAAATTCAATGCTGCTATAATGTTAAGAATGGACCGCAACACATTCCAAAATATCAAATGTCTGCTTCAGAAGTGTATTTGGGGGATGGGGAGTGAATTGTACAGTGTTGTATGATTGTTCACTTTGGCAGATGAACTTGAGAAACACTAAAGGGGCCCATGTTTGTGTGTTATACTAAAACTACTGTATAAAGATTAAAGGATGTTTTGTGTGTTTTTAATTTTTGAAGTTGGCTTGTTTCTTCATTTACAAACTTGCATGGAGGGTCTGGATGAACTTTCCACTGATGAATGATGGTGAGTTACAGAAGAAACATCTGGAGTCACGAACTGCAATCCACAGGGTCCATAAGACATCCTGATTTCAGTGGTCATTTGTGGGAGATGTGGCTTCTCTCTCTCTCCTTCTTGGCATCCTGTCCAAGTTCATGCTCTGGTCAAAAGTGTTTTAAAAGAAAAAGTCAAGTTTAAATTGACTTTAGTCAAATCATTCCCCATAACTGTCTCTTCCTTCCCCCCCTTGCCCCGCTCACATACACACACACACACACACATCCCAGCACTCCCCAGGTAGTTCTCCTTGGGTTAATATGCTAAATCATTGATCCTGGCATGCACAGTGATTTCAGTATGTGTTACAACATGACAGAGAGGCGCTTTTCATATTGGCCACACTTTTATGCAAACTGTTCCATGGTGGGTGTATCTGGGAAGAGTATGTAGATAAAACTAACACTTCAATTTAACTAGCACCTTTTATCTTCACGAAATAAACAGGCTCTCCCCTCTGAGTCTTTGTCACCCACTATCAAAACTACAGCACAGACCTCCTCTCCAGCCCAGTGTTCAGTCTCTTGCTGTACTCTTCACTTCAGTAACCAGAAGTTCCTTTGTCTGCTTTCTGCTGTTTCACTCCCTGGGAAGAGACTACTACAAGCAGATGCTGGAATGATCTCTGATCATGATCAAAGAAAGCAGAACTCTGGCTCAGAGCAATGCTACCGCTCTGAGCTGCTTGAGGCAGGGGCAACGTGCATTGTGTGCTTATATAGGTTTCTGAAGCCTGCTATTGGAGCCATCTGCCTCGCTGCTCTCATATACAATGTGGACAGGTGTGTGACAACAATCACAGTGAACATAAAAAAGAAAAGCAGTTGTCTCATCTGTCTTTGCTCCTTTCCACTTCATTGATTCCCATTTGCCTCAGTTTCCACCTTTGTGGGCACATCAGATGCCTCTGGCTGCATCTCATGGGTAAACATATACATTGAAGTGGCATCCGATTGCATTGTTGACTGGCCTGATCAGCTTGTAGGTTTATGTAGAAATGCTGTCTTGATTTTCATTCTAGGATGAATATAGTTGCAGGATAAAGAAACCAAACAGGATCACCTGAAATGTGCATTGCCCCTCCAACAGTCAGCCACCATTCTGTGGCTACTGAGCATAGTTGGTCCTCACTGCGATGTTTTCTCCACTTCATTTTTTTTCTAAAGGGTTTTTTATATATAAATTTCTGAAAACCTTGGGGTTTCACAAAGTCTGCTTATACCTCCCTCTTGTGGATGGATTGTGCAGTTTGGGCTACATAAGGATCCATTCTTGGAGAATGAGTCAGCATAATTGTCTCGGGTTGGTTCTAGAAGATGTCAAGTTTTGGGCTTCCAGAAGAAGTACAAATATGCCCAAGCGACTTGAGCATAAAAAAAAAATCATACATAGACTTTTTAAACTTTCTAATATCTTACATGAAAAATCCCTCTGAATTAAATTCTACTTGCTCCCAAGTAGGTGTGCATGGGATTAGGACCTAACCTCTGAATAAATATGCATGGGATTGGGTAAGAAATACGTACCCCTGATGAGTTATTAAGGTCAGCACAAATAGGGAAAGAAGCTACATTAACAGAAATAAAGTAGTCTTCTAAAAGTGCTGCTGACAAGCGAATTGTTTAGTCTTAAAAACAGTGGTGCAGCTACAGCTGGGCCGTGCAGCCAAAGTCCAGGGCTCAACAGACCAGCCTGCCCTATGGCCGCCTATAGGGCAGCAGGTGATGGGGGCAGGCCTGGCTTAAGCACCTGAGCTTGAATGGGTGTGCCAGTGCTGACTGTTCTCGCAGCATCCTTTCTTATTTTTAAAAACATTTTGTGGTTGGGTGAGCATGTATATGGTTAGAGATGCTCATTTTATTTTTACTTTAAAGTGTCAAACTGCACATGCTCAGGGTATTAGGGTTGGCAGACAGTTTTTCTTTTGCTCTAAAATCAGGAATATAGAGGCAATTATAAAGCATGGAATGGGAGTGGGGGAGAGGTAGATGTTAGTTATAAGCTTCACAACTGAAGTAATAGACATCTAAAGGAGATCCTCCATAAGACCATTAAAACCAAGTCTGAAATTACCTAGCTGCCCCACTGGTCAAAAACTGAAGTGGAGTAGCTGTTGTCACCTACAGTAAAACCAAAGTTGTGTGACTCCTTAAAGACTAATTAATCTACAGTAGTAGTAATGTTAGTGCAGTAATAATGTTATTGTTTAGCTAAGCCTTAACAAAAACAGAAGAGACATTCAGACTTGAGCAAGAAATTTAGCTCTCAGTTTCCTGGCTGCCAGTGCAAATAAGGAAACATGCATAGTAACATAATTTTCATTCTCAAAAAGCCGAAAGCATACAAATTCACTTGGTGTAACAGAATTCTTCCTGAGCCTAAACTTGGAGAAATATTTTTCACATGGATCCTTATAAAGAGGACACTGGGTAACATAATGGACAAAGACCTCAGTAACTGTTTTACAAAACACACGAGAACGCTGCTCCAATGGTAATGTCTTATAATGGCTTTCTAAGAAAGAGAAGGCATAATGTTAAACTTTATTAAAGCAAATAAATGTATGGTGGTATACATTTTTGTGGGCCAGAGGAACCCTGACCCCACCCCGTTGCTAAATACATTCATGTATTGGTATTTAAGGTGCAACAGGAGTCCTTGTTGCATTAGTCCCAAAAATGGGATCGCAAACAACGTTCAGCTCACTTCCTGGATGTGCTTTCCCCCTCTAGTTAAAATGGCCTAAACCTTTTGGGGAGTTGTGGAGAAGAGGAGGTGCCATGCAGATTGTAGGAATGTGAACCGCAAATTGTCAATCATTTTGATGATGATGGCCATGCTATGTTACGTCTTTTAAGGTCTGAAATGATGTTGGTATCGCCTCATTTTGTATGCTTTTGTCAGGAACGCCTTGGCAGCCTCTCTCAGTAGATTCCAATAGCCAACTCAAGACACAGAGGAAAGGGAATTCTTTTCAAAGCTTTAATCCCATTACAGCTTAATGACTCTTTCACATGCTAATCACCAGCGGCTAAAGCAAGGAACAGCAGCGTGGCCTAAGCTTCAGGCAGGCAGTTGATCCCTGTTTGAAAGAGAGTCACTTGAAGACCCAGAACTTATGGGCTAGGGAGAGATCCTCCCTCTTTCCCTTGGGTCCATGGGAGGAGGCCGTTGCTTGCACGCCAAACGGGCGCTACGCCTCCTTTCCGCACCCTCCATCGCTCGTCACTCTTTGCGTCTGCGTCGAGCGTCTAAGAAGCCCCCCTCCTGCACTCCCTCACTACCCGGGTCACTAACTATCTCTGGAATGCCGGCAGGAGGAATCTCTGCCAGGTGCTGAGCCTGGGAGGGATGAGCTGGCCCCTCTCCCATGGATAGCTGTTCCTCCTCAGAATCAGAACTGCTCTGGGGCTCTCTGGGCTCAGTTTCCACCCTGACAGCTTTGTGCTTGTCTTCTGCACGGTTAGAAGTAGGTTATCAGCTGTTTTACCAACATTCTGCATTACACAACTGTGCAAAGCTGTCCTTATTTTTTGATTTTCAATTTAGTCCACACATCTTGATTTTTCTACACTCCTAAAGCCACAGCTTCCAGCTGATGCAGGTGTGAGTGTGCTGTTGTTTTAACCTTATTTAGCTGATAGCATCTAGGCCTTCTATCTGACAGCAGCTAGCTAAAATTTTCATGTGGTTGGCTGAATTGGGCTGCCTGTGAAAGTCATTCAATTGGCTTCTTTAAGAGCAGGAATAGTCAGAACCCCTGAGTAATCCACCACAGCTAATAATCTATTTCAAAACCATTCAATCCCCCACTTCATAATTCCCCAAGTTTAGTAAATCCTAGCTATCCTCTTACTTAACAAAGACCTGTTCTTCTACAGATTCCAAAATAAGCCTATTATTAAACCTACATACACAGTTTTTGGACAGTGCAATGGTGGTGGTCAGACTTAAACCATACTGTGCAAAATGGAGTAGACATGGGGGGGGCACCTTTCTTTTATATTAAAACTTAGGTGTTATAAATGGCTTGGTATTTAATGCCAGCTGGATTGTGAAAAGTCTTTTTCCACACAGGTCTCTCTTTGCAAGGCAGTTTCAAGGCCAAGCTTCTCCCATTTCCTGAAATGTCATATGTGTCTGAAGTAGATGTCCACAATTAAAGTAGGGAATCAGATGGCAGTAATCAAACGCTATTTAATGTAACTAGGGGTGTTTGTTAATGCTAAATAGTAGTGGGAGTGATGATCATGTTCCAAGTGGCAACTGACTAGTGTGTGTTAAAGCAATAAGGAGAGAGTTGGACTACCTCTCAGCTTCTATATACACTGCTATATTATATCTGGTGTGATCCCACCAGGTATTTGCAAATCTGAAAATGGTCCCTCAGGGTGCTTCAAGACAGAGGGCTCCAAGTGCTAACAGTCAGGAGGCATTGTGCAACTATTCCATCTTTTCTTTCTTAATGTTTTTTTTTTCCTGGCAAGAAAAAAAAGGTGGAAGAAGTGGCAGAAAACACAGGAGGGTCACAACTGGAAGACGATGATGACTGGACCCTCATAAAATGCTATGAATGTGGCAGGGCAATTGCACAATAAAACCTCATCTGGAACCACCCCCAGGCTTTAGGACTGGAATGGGCAACTTGTGGCCCTCCAGATGTTTTGGCCCTCCAACTCCCATCAGCCCTAGCCAGCATAGCCAAAGATGAGGGATGATGAGAGTAATAGGCCAAAACATCTGGAGGGCCACAAGTTGCCCACCCCTGCTTTTAGTACAGCAGGCAATCCATATCTCCTTTTGCCCCAGCCAAGGAGTAGTGCTGCAGTGTTTAGGCTGCAGTCCCATACACCAGCTTCCCCCAACCTAGTGTCCTCTAGATGTGTGAGACTGCAACTCCCATCATTTCCAGCCAGCGGGCCTGGCTATGCATACCTGGGGGTAAGTCCCATCAAACGCAAGAAATGGGTAGGATGACACTGTGAATCCAGTGAACTGATTCAAATGGTGCCCCAGTTGGGCAGAAAATGGTTTTTAACGTTAAAAAAAATGGAAACTACAGATAATGGGCACCAACTTAGACGTGGCAATTATCCTTATTTCTCCTTACAGAAGGAAGTTTGTCTTTTAAGGGGGGGGGGGCTGCTGCAATATATACATGCATTCTTTGTTTTTCCTTCAGTAATATATTATTCCTATTCAAATTTGCAGATTTAATCTATTCATTAGCTAAAACCCATACAACTAATTAAGGCTGAAGAAATCAGATGACATCCCTGCCATTTATCATTCCCATTGTGTGTATATACCTGCAACTCAGTAGAACATTTCATGTATCTGATGAAGTCAGCTCCAGCCCATGAAAGCTTACGCTGTAATAAAGTCCTCAGCCTTTAAGGTGCCTGTGATGCTCCTCCCCTGGGTTCTACCTTCTCCAGCTTCTACGTGATGAAACTGAGAAGAAAACCTCAGGACGCCTGCCTCTGCTGGGTCAGTTCTCACTGACACACCCAGCTTCAGCCCTTTTTACTCTCTGGGCTAAAGAGACATCCAATATGCCTAACTGGGTCCTTCCACCCAGTACAGGAGAAGTAACAAGGAAGTATGTTTTTCTAACGGTAGCACGATAAGCAAAACAAACACATGGGATTGTGTAGCTATAATTTTGAGCCAGTGTAGTGTAGTGGTGAGAGTGACAGACGGGGAGCCGGGAGATCCGGGTTCTAGTCCCCACTCGGCCATGGAAGCTCACTGGGTGACTTTGGGCCAGCCACAGACTCTCAGCCCAACCTACTTCACAGGGCTGTTGTGAGGATAAAACGGAGAGGAGGAGGATAATGTAAGCCGCCTTGGGTTCCTTGCAAGAGGAAAAAAGGCCGGATAGAAATGCAATAAATAAAAATTAAAAAATAAATCAATAATAACACAAATAAACATTTATTTATTTAATACAAGAAGAGTTATATATTACTATTAATCAATCTATGCTTGGTCCTAACCTACCTACCTTCTCTGTCCCTTCTAAATCCTGTCCCCCAACCTGCACCCACTAGATGCAGCTTCCTCAATCCCTCAGGCCCTATCTGACCAACAGTGGGCTCTCTCCTTTTATAACCTCAGAATCCTCACACACAACACAAGCCCCGCCCACCTTTCACTCACTCCCTAACACTCTATTAACCCTACCTTACCTGAGTCACATCTAACCATGCAAACACGTACCTTAATATAACAGGCATATGTCACAGTGCCACAAGACTCTGTGTTGTTTTTCCCTACCAAGGAGAGTAATTGGTATAAGTTGGCAGGACAATAGTTTAGACTGTGTTTTTAAAAAGCTTAACAATCCTTCTCAATGGCAACCATAAACCAATGGAAGAAGTTAAGGAATTTGTAGGCTCATCTGTTGGCGGCTTTGAAGAAAAGGTGGAGAATAATCCGATGGAGGGCGTGATTGAAGCAGAGCTAATCCTGCCCCATTTTAGCAAACTGGTTGAGATGATTGTTGAGAACTTCTACAAATCCAGCCCTTAGCCATAGCAAGAATTCTTCTGTTAACGATGTTAACAGAATTCTGTTCTGAATTCTTTACTTGTCTCTCTGGGCAGTATCCAATGCAACACTACTGCTAATGTAAATTATGTTGCACTAGTGTAAACCACGTCTAGCGCAATACCAAGAGAGCTTGCTGGAGTGATAGCAACCCCCTTGTTGTGCTGGCACAATATAATTTATGTTAGCAGTAGTATTGCATTGGATACTGCCCTCTGTTTATGAACTCTTAATGTTTCCCAGTGCACACTTGTCAAACTAATCTCTCCAACTGAGAACTAGGGTGTTTCCAGACAAAGCTTTTATCATGCAATCTCTCTGCCTCATTCATGGAATTTTATGGGGGATCCAGGCATTGTACTGTTTTATTTGTAACCCCCCTGTGTTTTCCCATCCCTTCTACCATCTTTTTTCGTATGATGAAAAAAAAGCTGTTAAGGAGGGAAAGACAGAACTGCTCCATAATGTATTTTGATTGATAGCACTATGCACCTTCCATATGGAAGCATCCCTAGAATTTTTTAAAGCGAGAGACTGAAAGAGCTGAAGGTCTTGGAATTTTAGCAGGAGGCGATGTGCCTGTGGAAGGAGCCTTGGGGCCTGTGTGATTATAGAGCCTCTTTCATCCTACGTACAGGGCCAGCCCTACCATTAATTTTTGGGAACTGCCAAGAGAGCTTCAGCTATTGGGCAGTATAGAAATGAAATAAAGGAAATAAATACATAAATAAAACTTATGCAGAGTGAGGCAACCACCTCGGGCAGCAGAAGCTTGGGGGGGCAGCAGTGGCAGCCTCCCATGATGCTCTTCATGAACTCTCCAGCTGTTTCCCTCAGTTGGATCTCAGAGCTGTGTATGTCACACAACCTTACTTGCCCCCCTAAACTAGCCTGCTGCCTCCAGTATAGTGGAGAACACTATCCCACTGCCACTGTTGAAGTAAAATTCAACTTGCCAGTCCAGTCAGCTTCTGTTTGTGGATGGGGAGAGGGCGCCATCTTGTCCTTCACCTCAGGCAGCAAAATGTCATGGGCCAGCCCTGGCTACATTATTGGGCTTTTGTCATTGTCTTCTGTAAAGACAGTCTGTATTAGCTGATGTCTTGTAGTTTACTTGGTTAACTACATTCATTAAATCATCGCTGTCTTCTAATTAAATGTAATCAAAAGGACCAAAATGGTGCAGTAATGTTAATTATAAGGCTATTAGTGCTTGTGTGGAGAAAAGCATAAATATTAAATTGTCAGGGTGGAAACTGAGCCGATAGAGCCCCAGAGCAGTTCTGATTCTGAGGAGGATCAGCAATCCATGGGAGAGGAGCCAGCTCATCCCTCACAGGCACAGCAGCTGGCAGAGATTCCTCCTGCCGGCATTCCTGAGATAGATAGTGATCCTAGCAGTGAGAAGGTGTGGGAGGGGGGCTTGCTAGACGCTTGACGCAGGGAGCGACGAGCGATGGAGGGTGTGGAAAGGAGGCGTAGCACATTTGGACAATTAGCATGTGATGATACTTGTTTAATGCAATTATCTTTTAAACCAAAGTGGACTTAGGTGAATGCACTCTCTCAAAATAATGATCTTTAACAATACTTATGCTTCATGCTGTCTCAAAGTAATATTAGACAATGATAAAAGTGGTCATACATAACGAAGTCAGCACAATTGTTTAAACATGTATGACCACCTTCATCATTGTCTATTACTTTTTGAATTTGTATATAAACCTTGGAACAAAGCTTGTGTATTTTACATTTATGCTTTGCTCCACACAAGCATTAATAGTCTTATAATTGACAGTATTGCACCTTTGGGGTTGTTTTGATCTTGTTTGAGACTTCAATTGAGGATTCCCCCCCCCGCCTTTTTTTTCCTTATCTGATCCCTCTAATTAAATGGGTCATAAATGCTAAATAAAACCCCAGTCCCTCTTCCTCTTCCCTCCCGCCCCCAGCGGAAACAGAACGGAATGGAAGGTAAGTGTTCCGTCCATCCCTACCTCAGAGCCCATTCTCTGCGGTCAGCTCCCTGAGAACTGACCTTCCCCATTTCCCATGCTGCCTCGCAGGCAGCTCGGAACGACCCCGCGCTCTGCGCTCGGAAGAGAAGCACAGAGCGGTGAAAACGAGGCATTTCTGGCAGCGTTCTGGGGCAGGAAAGGTGGAAATGCCAGTACGACACATCCTATGTGTTGTCTGGCAGCCGCCTCCCCCACTCCACCTTCCTGTGGCTAGGCAGCCGAAATTGGCTGTCTAGCCACAAATGCAGGGCAGCTGAAGCACGGAGGGAACGACCCCCTCCATGCTTCTCGTGCCCTGTACTAGATAGGCAGTCGCCTCTGAGTTCAGAGGCGGCCGCCTACCCTGATAGGATTGCGCCCGAAGCTCCCTTTAGGAATAGTTGGACAGGATTGGCCAGATCTCCTGCTAGTATATGGGCGCAATCCTAAGTAGATAGGTGGCTGCCTCGGACCTTGGAGGCGCCTGCCTATCCAAAGCAGGGCAGAAGAGGCACGGGGGAAATCGATCCCTCTGCATCTCTCCTGCCTTGCTCTTTTTCGCTAGACAGCCGTTTTCGGATGTGTCGTACACACAGCTCTGCTGTCCCTGCCCTGGAATGCCCCCCAGCCCCACCCCTTTTCAGTCGCTTCACACTTGTCTTCTGAGTGCGGAGGATGGGGCTTCTCCGCATTGCCTCGGAGGCAGCGCAGACGAGAGGGAAGGTCGGATTTCTGGGAACCAACCTTGGAGCGTGGGCTCTGAGGTCGGTTCCCAGAATAGAGCGTATCCTATGGCCTGCTAGACAGTGTCTAGTGGCCATAGGATTGCTCTCTAAGATGCCAACTTTTGGCTATGCCAAGTCATACCATGTGGGAATGGTGACTACCCTAATGTATTCAGTTGCTTGGAATACTGTTTTAAGGCAATTACCGGATAATCTGCATGCTCCAGACATGTGTACTAGAAGTCACAAATGGAATAGCTGAAGAGAGGTTGCTTACCCCAGGTACTGTTAAGCTGGAGTAAAACCTTTGTCTCAAATAAGGCCACTACAGTGGAGCTGCAGCCAGTGTTAGGTCCTTGGGACCTATAAATCTAACCCTGCGAAAGACCGTGGCTCCATCTACATGGAAACAGCGAGAAGCGCTTTCTGATTTTCAGGGAATCACTTTGGACCAACAGGGGCACATGAAGCAAGAAAAGCGGAGTATACACTACCTAAAAACCTGCCTTCATGGGTCACATAGCACTTGCAACCCCCATACTTTAGGGTTGGGCGGGCAGAGTAGAACTGAACATCATCAACCGCATCAACCGCGTAGGTGCTGCTCAGTGAATGAGAGTGGCTTGTTCCCCGCCCCTGACCGTGCTCCCCTGCTCAGGGAAGTTTACTGGAAGCACTGAATGAAGCCCCTGTAGTTTAGCCCACACCTCTCCCATCTTATCCACCATTGGGATGTTGTGAAAGAGTAAAAGATATTGCGCTATTGTGAATGAGGAAAACAAGCTACATAGTCTGAACAGGTGAAGCCGGTACTGCACTATTGTGAATGCTTGGAACAGTGCTACTGCGCTGTTGTCAATGGGGAAAACAGCCTATGTACTCTGAATGGGTGAAGCGGCTACTGCGCTTTTCTGAATGATTGAAACAGCGTTATTGTGATTGGGAAATACAGGCTACATAGTCTGAATGGGTAAAGCAGCTACTGCGCTATTACGAATGTTTGAAAGAGCACTATTGTCAATGGGGAAGACAGACTACATACAGTGAATGGGTAAAGCAGCTACTAAGCTATTCTGAGTGATTGAAACAGCACTACTGCACTATTATGAATAGGAAAAACAGGCTGCCTACTGTGAATGGGTAAAGAAGCTACTGTGCTAGGCTACATATTGTGAATGCGAAAACAGCACTATGGTGATATAGTGAAAGGACGAAACAGCTCAAAGTAGTGTTAAGTGGAAAAGAAAGACTGTGTCCAAAAGCTACTGCAAATGGGGAAAAAGAGGGAATTGGGGGAGGGGCACTCCCAGGATTTAATGCGGGGAGCTGGGGCATACTGCAGGGGAACCATGCAGGAGCCACATTTAAGGAAAACAACACAGTAGAAGGGCTTTTTGAAAATGTGCCTTTTCCAGAGGGAAGCTGCAGGGTTGCTGCAGATTGGCAACAACGTCATCTGTCTCGAACAACCCTGGTGTGCTCTCATTCCACACTAAATTGGCCGTGTAGATTGAGCCCATGGGTTTTTCTAGCCCTACTGGGTTTTACTCCAACAGGCAGTGACACTCCAAGGTTGAAGTACCTGAGATACGTTTAACTGGAGATGCCAAGGATTGAAGCTGGGACTTTCTGAGCGCAAAACATGGACTTTACCCCTGACCTATGCCCTTGCCCCAGACTGGGGACTGCAACACAAGTTACTCCCACCTCCTGCAGCAATACACCTCTCTCTGCTTCCCAGTTACGGCTTCTGTGCATACATCCTATTTATGCATTTATTGTTATGCAGACATACTCTCCTGCCACCCAGCTACCGCTGCATAGTGAGACCACATCTGCTCCAGCCTATGCTGGATTTATTGTTTTAACTGTTTTGTTGTTGTACATTGCCCAGAGTGGCTGGGTGACCAGCCAGATGGGCGATTAATTAATTAATTGATTGATTAATTAATTAATTAAGTTGCTGTATGACCAATTGTTTGGCTAGAAATGTAGTTTTGAGCCTTCAGCTATAGGAGGGCAAAGACATAGAACCATAGCTCTACCTCTGCATAAAAAACTCCTGCGGTAGAGTATGTGTTTTGCGTGCAGAATATCCCAGGTTCTGTCCCTGTGGTGCAGTGCAACTGTAGAGTTCAACCCTGACGCGTTATGGTGGGAGAGAGAGTTCTGAGTGAGCAGAGAGGTTCTGGGGAGAGAAAAGGAGACAGAGTGTGAAGGAAGGTTCTGAGGAAACTGTGAAGAGGGAAAGACAGAGATGGAAAAGAGGTTCTGAGCTACTAGGAAAGAGAACAGCGGCAACACTCTGCCCTTTTCCCAGTCACTAGTCAGTAGATACTTGACAGCCAACTGTCAGCCTACAGTTTCTTCTGAGTCCTGGACTGCACAGCTAGAGAACGGTTTTAAGAAATAACTTACCTTGTGGACCTTATAACTATTGGACTCCATTCTATAGTCTAGGCACTTACTTTAAATTGTTTATTCATTTGAATATTTGTTTTGCTTTTCCCTACCCCCGCTCACTGCTCCACCACCACCTTTTCCCCTTCCTTGTTAAATAAATTGTAGTTCTTGTTGGATAAGTTGCTCACTGGTTTTCCCTCCACCCCTTTTCACCCTGGTGGGCTGGAGGCGATAGTTTGAGGTAAGGATTTGTCTCTGTCATCCATCCCACTACTGTATAAGCCCAGGTCTCATGATTTCTACTACTGCACAGGGTTACTGGTAGGGAAAGTGGAGCTATGCTTGGCATCTCCATTTTCAGAAAAGGACTATGTAGCAAATTATGTGAAAGGCCTCTTCCTGAGACTGAATTTGGGAATGAATTTAAAAATTACTGGGAAATATGGAATTATTACCTAGATTATAGAAATTAAATATTTGAGCATTTCTCCAGAAACCTGACTTTCCTCTATTTTTACATGATGGGTCAGGAACTGATGATTTCTACCATCCCAGTAATGTGAAAAACATACCTGAGGAACAGGGATGGCTGCATTCCAAAAGGAAGATCTGTGCTGAACTAATGGGGTTGGATCCAGATTTCGTAAACCCATTGAAATCAATAGGGCTTAACTTAGGAATGTATTTATTTATTTATTTGATTTCCCCCCAAGAAAATGGTGCTCAAGGTCACTAACAATCATAGGAACTAAAATAAAAAAAACTGGTTAAAACAATAAAACAAATGCATAAAAAGCACAGTTAAAATATAAATATACATTTTTACATATTTTATTTATGTATTTATTTTATTACATTTCTATACTGCCCAACAGCCAAAGCTCTCTGGGCGGTTCACAACTAAAACCATAAAATATAAAAAACATAAGTCTCATGGATTTCAACAGATACGATTAAATCTGGATCCAAACTCTGATGTTTTGTGTAGTAGCCTAGTGATATGCAAAGGAAGAATAACAGAGAGGATGCTTGTGTGCGTGTACAGAGTGTATTTCCCTCTGCCCAGTCATCCAAGCCCGTTCCACTTCTGTACCTCAACGTATGTTTGTTGTCGGAGTGAGAGGATGGAGTGCAAGAGCGTTCCTTTTCCACAAACGTTCACAAACACGTACCCATGACACGGTCCCTTTCAGATAAGCAGATCCCAACAGCAAAGTTTGTTTGGCCACTTAATTAGTTTTGTATACATTGTGATTGCTCTGCCTGCTGAGCTGTCCCCTGTATGAAGTCCTTTATGGGACTGTCTCCCAAACAGCTTCACTCGGCTGCAGTTCTTATGTTCCCCAGGCAGGAAGAGCCCGGCATTTCCTTTCTTTGCGTGATCCACATCAGTTAGCATCCAGTCAGGAGGTCTGCTCAAGATGAAAAGAATATTGGATTGTACAAGTTTCATTTCTTTCAAGAGAGGGAAATGTCTTTCTTTTCAAAGTGCCTCTACTTAGCTTTCATTTCCTGTGCACAGAGTAGCTTTGTCTTGAGTACGATAATTAAGTTGTTGACCTTCCGTAGGGGTCAGATGGGGCTTCCTCTAGCAGAAGAAAGATAAAAACTGTCAAGAATGGACTTTTGGACTGCCCTGCAGACAGGTGACATTGCTGCAATCTCTGATGAATGTGTTCTCTTACTAAAGCAACATGGAATAGTCGACCATCAGCCAACTCGTGAATTGTGAGGCAGAGTATTCGTTCAGGATTTTTAAAAATCCTACCATTTATTTTTTACTGTTTCCTCTCATTGTAATATGATTAGGGAGATTAGAATGGCCAGATCTGTAATGCTACCACAGCAGGAGTTTTAACATTTCTCTTTTCCATGTTTTGTACTATTTACCCCAAGATGTTTAAAATTAAACTTTACTTCAGCATTCATAAGGTGGATTATTTGTTTTTAAATCCAGCTTCAAAGGTTTTTTAAATCTACCTAAAAATCCTTTTGTAACTCATGTAGCGTTGGGCCTGTTCTCTTTTTAAACAATAGTTTAGGGTGGATTCACGCAACCATATATGCTATCACAAATTTCTTCAGTCAACCCATGGCTGAAGAATGTGGCCAACTCTTGTGAATGGAAATAACTTTGGGTGGGAGACAGACTCTCTAATGATCACAGATGGGAAGGAACTGCTATTTGGCACTGGTGCTCTTTTCTTAGATATCCAAGGGAGGAATACATTGCAGAAACACTGCATAGTCTTAAGAACAGGTCCTAAATCTTTACTGACAAGCTGAAAAAGCTTTTAGGAATCTGTCACCTAGGACTGTCCCACACCAGGAATTTGATTCTGTGGCCAACACCATGTTTTTCATGACCTGTCTGTTGTAGGTGACCACTTATGTCTCACCAAAAAAGAGAAAATGCATCACCCAAAAAAAGATGACACCATTTGCATAAAAGGTGCATGTGCTAATTTAGGTGTATAGATGGAAATTTAGAAATCATTACTATAATTTTAATAGAACTACCATACATCTCACAATAGTGGAGAAACCTGTGACCAGATGGCTCGTGGGCTTGCTCAGCCTGCTGTCCAGGTGCTATCTGTTGATGGGCAACTTCAAGGCCCAGCCTTCCTGTCCTAGGATTCTTTATCGTTAAACCAAACTTGGACTGAACAGCCCTTCAAAAAGAGGACATCTTCAAATAGAGGGCTGTCTTCTGTAAAGTAGGACACATGGCTACCTAGTTTTGACCATCTCCTTTTGAGGAAAGACCCATCTGGTCTTCCAGAAATTGTCATTCTGACAATGGCAGATTCCCCAATGGCCACATACTGGCCTTCATGTATGCCCCATGGGTTATTTCCAGCCTATCATTTAGCTTAGGTACCCCAAAGAATCTGGTGATCTTTTTTCTTTAAATGCCTTATAGAAATATAAGCATGTCTAAGGAAGGCTGAGCGAAGGAAGATAGATGCTTTTGAACTGTGGTGCTGGAGGAAAATTCTGAGTGCCTTGGATTGCAAGAAGATCAAACCAGTCCATACTCCAGGAAATAAAGCCAGACTGCTCACTTGAGGGAAAGATATTAAAGGCAAAACTGAAGTACTTTGGCCACATAATGAGAAGATTATGTGACCCTGGAGAAGATGCTGATGCTAGGGAAAGTGGAAGGCAAAAGGAAGAGGGGCCAAGGGCAAGGTGGATGGATGATATTCTGGAGGTGACGGGCTTGACCTTAGGGGAGCTGGGGGTGGCGACAGCTGACAGGAAGCTCTGGTGTGGGCTGGTCCATGAAGTCACAAACAGTCGGAAGCGACTGACCGAATAAACAACAACAAAGGCTGTGATCCTAGTAAGCACACTTACTTGAGAGTTATCTTCACTGAACACAGAGGGACTTACTTCTTTCAGTAAACATGGTTAAGACTTCACTGTAAAAGAGTAATAATAGGCAGGCGTTGCAGTGCTCTACATTTGCCCAGACAACTTAAACCTGGCTGCAATTATTCCATTAGGAACTTGGTTAAAAACAAATGGAGCCACAAACAATTGTAGTGCATGCTATTTGTAGAGTTCTCTGGGTTTTCTATCAGATTTGGTCAAGCAGCTAAAGCAGTTCTGTTTCTAATAAAGCTTAAAAATATTTCTGAATGACTGTCCATGTGCTTTTCTATTACATGTCATTAAGCTCTAAGAATGCGGCCAAGGAGAACAGCAAATAAAGACCTTTTCAGCATTCCACTATTTTATATCCTCCCACTCTTAAACCCACCACTGAATTCAGAGGAGAGGAAAAATCCTTTTGTATGTTACCAAACATTTTCTACAACCATCTACAATTCTACTACAACCCACAAGGCTGTTTAAGCAGTTCAAGCTTATGCATGTAGTAAAATGTAGTTTGTAGTAAAATACAGCATTAAATATGAAATTATCAAGGGGCTGTATGAAGAGGATGACAAAAGGATCTGGGAACAAATTAAGGAAGATAAAGAGTTTGTTACTGCGGAAATATCTTATTTTTACCACCAGTGCTGGATTGTGGAGACTTTCAGGCACAACACCCCCAGTAGTCCCCCCTAATCTGGGGGGGATGGGACATGCGCCCTGAGAATTCCCTGAAGTGGCTTCTGTCTTCTTGGGTGCTCTGTGCAAAGTGGAAATGGTAGCACTGTTAGGCCAGTGGGCCCTCTGCTGGTCTTGGAGCCCTGGCAAATGCCCAACCATGCTACCTTCTGGAACTGGCCCTGTTCTATTCAGTATTAGTGATTAATTCACAAACGTGCGGGTGGAGGAAGAACAAATGTGCATCTCATGCATATCTAATGAAGAGACTTCTTGCACCTTAAAGACTTAACACATCTATTATGATAAGCTTTCATGGATTAGAGTCCACTTCATCAGATATGTGAAGTGTTATGCTCATTTGGCAGGTATATATAGACACAGGTGTAGAGGAGCAGGGGGAATGTAAAAGGTGGGGTTTGATTCATATCTGTATCAAATATAATAAATTTGCAATATTTGTTCAAAGTTTAATACCAAGCAAAGGCAGCAGCTTCTGGGGCATTGTTTCCAAAACAACAAAACAACCTCGGAAGACACAGTTGTTCCATTCTGTATTTGGTTGAATTGTGCTGTACTTAAAAAAAAAAAAGTTGCTGCTAGTTTATTATTAAATAATTTTCTGCTTTAAATGTTTAAATTGTCATTCATACATGTCTTTTAGAGCCTTGTAAGCCGTCTTGTGAGGGAAGTACACCCTGAAAGAGGGATGATAAATCTTTTAAATAAATAATATAGTGTAAAGCAATCAGACGTTCCTAAGGCTGCAGTCCTATGAACCCTTGCATGGGATTAACCTCATTAAATACAATGGGGCTTCCGTGTGTGTGTGTGTGTGTTTAAAAAGCTCAGTATCATAGGCCCATCTTCCATCTGAACTATGGGTCTTGCTGTCTGATCCCTAAAGTGATAAAAATAATGGGAGTAGGTGAGCTTTGTCCCACAGCAGCACTCCAAGATTTGCACCTTTGAGTTGAAACAATTTGCTCTGGAACCATGCCATTGATATCAATGAGCAGCTAGTTTGGTGTACTTCAGCAGAATGAGGAGGGAAATCCACAGAGAAAGGTAAGCTGGGCTTGATATCATCCCCATCGTTAAAAACAAACAAACACACATACCATCTCTACCACCTTCTGCCCTTGGACATCTTGCCCAGGTCCTTTTTAGGACTCTGAAAGGCCTGGGGATTTATCTCTATCTTGGTTAATATAAAGGGCTTCTCCACATTAATGGAAAATCCCGCTGCCTTACCGGGGCTTTCTCCTCCTACATACTTTGCGGGATTACGATTGGCACCATTACAGGGGAGGACACAGACAACCACCTCATTTGAACTGAAACCTTCCAATTTGGCACTTTTCCTATGTTTTCCTTTAGACAGTGCCATCTAGTGGCTGACATATAGTGCTATGGTGACATTACACCCTACCGTTTCTGTGCTTTTTTTTTTTTTAAAGACCTGATTAAATCTGGTGTTTTTTACAACAGGAAAAACCTGAAAAGGTGTGGGTGGGGCTCTGGATGTCGATGACATCGTGTAATGGACCCAAAAACTTCCATGTGTGGCCAATCACGAGCGTGCACTAAATTGCTGGTGTAGAGAAGCCCAAAGACTGCCTCATTTCTCTCTGTGATCCTCTGGTAAATGGGGTCAGTGTGCTACACCCAGAATGGAAACACATCTGAGTAGCAGCTGGGTTTTATATTTCCAAAAGAGGGGATCCAACATTTTTCCCTTTCTGGTTTCCAACAGTCCTAGGGGCAGGTGCTGTTCCAGCCATCACATGATGCGCAAGACCTGATTTGAATGTCTGCACAGGCCTCCTCCCCACACTTCATCTTGAGACTGAACATGCTGATGCTGCAACTTCACCATCATGTCAGGTTATTTTGTCTCCCATTTTCCCTCCCCCCCTCCCAAATCTGTTTTTTGAACACCTTGCTGGATGAAGAATTCTGGAGATCTCGAAAGCTTGCACAATGTTGGTGCTATTTTGGCTGAGCTAACGAAAGCAACTTGGATCTGGCGATTACTGTTATCAGGGACCCTGGAAATGTTTTTGAGGTGCAAGGGAGTGGGGTGCTCAAGGCAACCCAATATTAAATTAAACATGAAATCCAAATGGGATCCCGGCTGTGCTGAAAAGACATAGTTCATGAATATTATAGAATGGTAGAATTAGATGCTCACACTTCCAGATTCAGCCTCTTCACTCTCAGCCTCAACTCTGTTCCTGGTCTTTCTCTGCACACATTAGCACTGAGCTCAGCTCTTCCCTCCACAGCACAGTTCTGCTTCCTTCCAAGACACAACAAGACAGTTCAGCCAGTAGTCATATACTAGAACAGGGGCTGGATCTCTCCCTATTGTTTATCAATTAACTTTGAGGATAACAACAGTCTTTTTGCCTGATGGGGGGGCCGGTATAGGGCATCTCTACACCAGCCTAAAATCCTGCATTTAAAACGGGGCTTTCTGCTTCCGTTTTAATTGCAGGATGACAACTGACTCTCTTTACATGCGCTTCCTTTCCCCTCTCCCCGTGAGTCTTCCATTATCTTTCATTGATCTTGCTCCTCTTCTTGCCGCTTTAACTCTTTTCACGGAGGAAACTGAAGCAGACAACAATGGGGTAATTTGATAGCTCATTATCTGCTATCTATTTAAAAATGGAACAAGGGGCATTTAATGCAGGAGACACCCTTCAGGGTCATGGCGCTGTGCAAAGAGCCTGCAAACTTCCGTGAAGGAGCAATCTCAATCACAGGATAAAAACTCCATGTGAAGGAGCCCATAGTCTCCTAGCCAATCTTAAGAAGGGCTGCAGTTCCCTCTGCCCACCCCCCTGTTCCAGGGTCCCTGGGGTTCATTTGATTCCCCCTCTCCTCCTTCACACTGCACCCTTTGCCACCATCACTCCCCTCCTCTCAGTTGGAGCATATTGTTCATGGCCCCCTCCATTGTGTGTGGCCTGAGGCAATTGTCCCCATGTCCACCCTTCTTACTCCAGCCTGAAGAGGAGTGCTGTATAACTCAAGTACCCACAAAATACATTTGGGACACTGATTGGTCCTAAGAAAAGTTTCTTATTCTTATTAATAACAGTAATAATATGTATGTGTCACTTCCCATAGTAAAAAGCAGTCTCAAAGCAACTTACACATACAAAAATCCATAATTAATATAACAGAAAAAACAAAATCAATATAAACCATAATCAGCACAAAAATACAAATAAAAAATGAACATTATAAAACCAATCTAAGAATACAATATGAAAAGCATTCATCCACAACACACAAAATCCCTCTTTCCTCCCTGCAGCCTAGAATGAACACCTCAAAAGCAGACCACAATAATTGGGCCATAACAAATGTCCATATGCTTGAGACAGAAGTTCTGGTGGAAAGGACCCCTTCGATGGGTCTAGATGACGAAGATGCCACTGATGTATCTTAGGTCCCTCTTGGGGACCTGAGCTGAGGAAGCCTTGCTCTGAGTCAGTTATGAATGTGGTGGTAAACTGTGGAACCATGCAGGCATCCCTGGAAGGTTCCATGGATCTGAAGAGCTTGGTCCTCTGTTGCAGCTGTGGCTGGCTAACGTGACGACGAGGATCTCCAAGTGACAATCTTGACAACTTTTATGATCATTTTTAACTGGTTTATGCGTGTGTAGTAAGGCTTCATATTCAAATTGCAGCTGTGTATCAGTGTCCTCTTCTCTACATGGAAGTACAGATAATTTCCAACATAAACTACATGTAATAGGCATAGTTTGTGCTTCATTTGCATAAGCATCACTGATAACAAGCCCAGCTGGTAGACATGTACTACTTATTTGGCAATGCTTTTATTTTGTAATTGCTCGTCTTCCCACCCCCACTCCCCAATACAACTATGGGGTTTGACAGTTGTCACTGGGGTCTTTGTTTTATCTTCTAATTTCTGAGCACCTGAGCATTTTCATATTGGTCACTGCAGCTATGAGGGCTAGACATTAAGGTTGTGCATCAGATTTGGCCAAAGCCCAAGTCAAACTGGGCCCCCTTCAGACTGTTTCTGGTGCTTCCTGAGTTGAAGTGAGATTCCCTTCAAAGTGATCAGTACCAAAGCTGTACCCTGCACGAGGTTTCGTTCACAATTTGGCTTTGGAAAGGCAGACAGTGTATTTTGCTTTTGCTTTTGCTTTTTGAAATGTCGGGGGGGGGGATGTTGAATGACTGATAGGTCAACCTTCTAATCATAGGACATGTTTTATCAAGGGCTCTCCAATCACTGTGCTTTGGGGGAGGGCAGGGATGGGTCCATGAGATGGACATTCTTCCAACATTACCAGGCTTCACTATGAAAAAAGAAGCCTTCAACTGGTGTTGAATCATCATAACTCTCTAGCCACTGTACCTATCTTTCTGAAACTTTGCAGGTTTCATGCCGGAGACACCTCTATGATGAGCCCCATTTTCATACATATTGCCCAAAAAACTGTGGGGGATAGGGAAGGGAAATAAATCACTCACACAAACACCACCAAAAATGTGAGAATCCCCTTTCACATAAACTGCTGCATCTACCCTTCTGAAACTTTGCAGTTCCCTTAGTTAGAGCCACCTCTATGCTTACATTTTCAGAAGAATGATCCACCAGGAACATAACGGAATAAGTGCAGCTTTTTTTAGATTCCCTCAAAATGTCAAGGCTATTCTTGCACAAAATTCCCTGCACCTATTCCTTTGAAACTTGGTAGGTTTGATCCCCTCAGAAGGGGGATCCCTGAAAATTTCATCAAATCCTGCCAAGAAATTAAGAAGTCATCAGCAGTTCCCTTTTAACAAAGCCAAAATATAAAGGTGTGCAGCATGAATACCACTGCACCTATATTGCTGAAAGTTGGGAAATATCATCCCCTCATAACAGACCACTAAGCCTGACAATTTCACCCTCTTCTGACAGAGAAAATAGCCACTGTTTGATCTACCATGAAGGGAGGCATGAAGCCTTGGATTTCTGAATCTCAGTTCTGATTCAGTTCCTGAGTTGAAGTGAATAGCCTCCAAATTGGCCTCAGTAGAATCAGGCCATTTTCTGAAGCATCCAAGCATCAAATTGGGGTCCAAGTCCAATCTTGTAGTTAGTGCACACCTCTAGTGCATAGGAGTCTTTTGTGTGTGGGTGGTGATGGTGGTGGAGGAGGAGGAGGAAGAGGAGGAGGGAGGTGTACTCAGTCACATGAACCCCCAGCTGCAGTCTGAAGTGCTATAGTCAAGCCACCATTTCACTGCTTCAGTGAGCCTGGGTCCAAGTTTCACCACTTCCTACACATGTATGTCCCCAAACTCCACTGGCATTAAACAGAATGGTGGGAAATAACCAGGCTGGTCTAATAAAAGGTATCATCTCCCTTGCTGCATGTTTTTCATTCTGTGGGACCAACGCAAATACTAACCCTTTTGATTTTTAGGCAGAAAGAATTCCTCAAATTGTTAGACTTCAAACAAGCAAAGGAAAATATTTACTAAACAACACTAGAACTCTACACTCTTCAAAACTTACAAAACCACTTTCTCCATATGCTTTTAACACCCATTGCCCCTCTCCGCCTCCCTGTAACACTTTCATCATTTGACTTAATGTTAGCATGGGGAATCTCCTCATTTCAAACATCTGGTGTGCAAATGAAGCACTCAATACTTGAGTGTCTATTATTGCAAAATCCTCTCAACCAGGGCTTCCTGCTTGAGCATTTTAGTCTGTTTTCAGGAGAAAGACAGGCGCTTTGTCCTACGCTTAGGGCGGCCACTTGGTTACTATAATTTAAATACAGCATGTCTCGCCATAATGGGGAAGATGTGACCAGGTGATCTGTGTGGCTGCTCAGGTGTTGAGTGTTGATGGGCAGCTTCGTGGCCCCTGCTTGCTCTCCCTCCTTATGGCTCCTGATCTTAAACCAGACTTGAGCTGGACAGCTCTTCAAACAGGAGACTGCCCTCTGACAGGCCTTCAAACAGAGCCTTCTATAAAGTAGGGCACATGGTCCCCCTACCTGAGCTTCAGCATCTGCGTGTGCCATTTGGTGCCTAAGAAGCAGCTCACTGTAGTAGAACCTACTTGCAAATAGCGCCATTGCCAAATTTCATAATTGGTCAGCTCGTTGGTCGAAACGTGCACATTGATAATACTCACTTTTGTAGTGAGCTTGGATCGCTGCCCTGCCAATTATTAATTTGGGAACAGATTGCGCGCTTTGGAGCATGTGCAGTCTACACTTAAATTACAGTATTTCTTCCCGTCAGCTGAATTTGTTGGATTAACACCCTTAACACCAGCCTGGGTCCTCCAGCAAGGCATCCACCTTGAATCTTTTGTCTTTGCTGCTGCAGCTCTGGCTCTGCAAGAAGAACTTGGTGGCGGCATTCATCTCTCTTCCATACTGAATTGATCAGCAATAGCATGTAACCATTATGTAGAAAGACCACGTGAAAACAACCAATCAGGTAAGGGTACATAACATGGTGACACATGATATCATGATGCATTCATGATTCCAAACTACAGTCTGTCTGTCTGTCTGTCTCTCTCTCTCTTTCTTTCTTCTATGTTTATGTATCACTTACATTAAAATAAATGTCTATTCTATATGCTTAATAATTCTATCTTTTAATAATGCTTTCACCCATTTATATAGAACAGACATTCAGCTAAAGGCCCAGGTTAAACTTTAAAATAATTGCGAGAGATTGAGAGAGAGAGAGAGAGAGAGAGAGAGAGAGAGAACGAGAACTATCAGAATAGCACAAGAAATCACACAGTAAAAGATGCAATGTCCAGTTCAATGAAAAACAGAATTTTTCACCCACAGGTGTTATTGGAAATAGTCACTTGACATTATAATACTTGTGCTTCTATTGCGTCAAATTGGTCCCTTTTTAAAAATTAGCTTTTCAAACTTTTAGACATTCAAACATTTAATAGGGTCCTTTTTGTCTGTTATCAGCGCAACAATCATCAAAAACAAAACCTCTAATACTTCTAAAACTTCGTAAAGTGCCTTTGCTGTATCTGCATAAACATCTATTGCGGTTAACAATCGCTGTCATGATCTTCCAGCCTAGAGTCATGTCTAGCCCAATGATTTGTTTGGGTGCAAGGCATTCTCAAGCATGCCCCAATGAGCGTACAAATAAATAAGGAATGGTGAGGTGCAGTTGCGGCCTTGCAAGAGACGCTTTCCGCGGCAGCTGGGAGAGGGGAGGAAAGATCCACAATCAGATCTTCTCTTCCATGCTCCTAGCTCTGTCTGCAGGCATGGAGGAGATCCACAGCATCCTCTGGTGCCCTGGACATTGTCTAGGGCCCATAGAATTGCTCTCTTAAACACACCTTGTTCCATACCAAACCAACTGACATTAAAACATCCCCAATAAAGAAAGAGATTGGATGTTTCCTGAATTTGATCATTCCAATAATTAATAGAAAGTCTCACTTTTCTATAAATTGATCTTCTATTGATCTCCATTCTCTAGCTTTTACCATATTAGTCAGAGTAGTGGTCATATCCCAGACTCTGAGACACCAGTCATTAACTGAAGGTGCTTTAAACATATTCCAGTTAAAACAGATTGCCATTCGGGCTGCTGCAGGCATTATACCTTTTAGTAAACTGTTTCTTATGTTGGTCTGAAAAAAAAAGCTTTTTCAATTATTTTAAAGTTTGCATGCATTGTTTACTCTTTTCTGGACTATACATGGCTTTAGCCACCAGACAATGTATGTAAAGTGCTTTGAACACTCAAAAGCACTGTATAAAGGCTTAAGTATTATTAAATGACGTTTCTGAGGCTTCTTGGCTACAGAGATAACATTTGAAAATGAGGTTTGTGGATAGTGCTATTGTTAAGCAGGCAAAACTTCATAACCCTGCATTGTTCCTTCTCCCTTCTTCGCAGTCTCCTTTCAAGTTCCCCTCTTAATAGACCCCAACGGCTATGTGATACCATGGAGATTTAAACAAAATTTTCCAGTTGTTGACAATGCAACAATAGTAGGGCAGATATGGTGCATGTATGGGGGAAATGTCCCCCTGTCCAATGGTTTGGCTTCATATGTTGACTAAAAACAAGGGCATCCTAGGGGTAGTCATCCTATGGTAGCCATGTTGGGCTACCTAGAAGAACGGGGATCAGAGGCAGATGCTGAACTGATCTATTACCTACTAATGGCTACAAGAATGTTGATTAACTAAACACTGGGGAAAGGTGGGAATACCATCAATTACAGTTTGAGAAATTAACCGTTGGCATTAATTCAATGGTTTTTTAAAATGTATTATTACATTATCCCGCCTTTTTTTCCTCTTGCAAGGAACCAAAGGTGACTTACATGGTCATCCTCCTCTCCATTTTATCCTCACAACAACCCTGTGAGGTAGGTTAGGTTGAGAGTTAGTGACTTAAAACTGACTTAGAATTAGGGTTTCAAATGGAGTATCTTTAAATCAGAGGTGCAGAATTTCAGGCCCGAGGGCCAGATCCAGCCCTCCTAGGGTTCCAATCTCACCCTCTGGGGCTCCCCAGAAAGGCATACCCCCTTCCCTGACCTCACCCCATCCCCTCCACACACACACACACACACTGATCATTTGGTGGTTTCCCAGCTTTGGTGCAGTTTTCCCCCCATTATAAGAAGTTGAAAGGCCTTGGTTAATGGCAGCCAGAGCTTTGAACTAAAACACGCTGGTATTTGGATATTTATTTATTTATTTATTTTAATCACCCATCTGGCCAGTCACCCAGCCACTCTGGGCAATGTACAACAATAAAAACAGTTTACACAATAAAATGCAACATTAAAAACATCACATTTCTAAAATTACCCTAGCCCACCCCAAATGCCTGCCTGAACAACCATGTTTTTAATGCATGGTGGAAGCTCATTAAAGGGGGGGCATGGCGGAGTTCCCTAGGGAGGGAGTTCCACAGAGTGGAGGCCACCACAGAGAAGGCCCTCTCCCTCACCAGCCTAGCTGTCCTGGCTGATGGGGCAGACAGAAGGCCATCCGAGGCTGATCTTGTTAAGCAGCCTATTTGGTGTTGCTGGAGGCGCTCCTTGAGATAGGCTGGGCCGGAGCCATATAGGGTTTTAAAGGTCAAAACCAACACCTTGAATTTGGCCCGGAAAACAACTGGTAGCCAGTGCAGCTCCTTCAGCACTGGAGTGATGTGAACTTGCCGGCGGCTGCCTTTAATCAGGCGGGCCGCCGCGTTCTGTACCAGCTGCAGCTTCCGAACCGTCTTCAAGGGTAACCCCACGTAGAGCGCATTACAGTAGTCTAAATGAGAGGAGACCAGGGCATGTACTACCGATGAGAGCAGATGATCGGGAAGGTAGGGGCGCAGCTGCCATATCAGATGGAGTTGGTACAGCGCTGTCTGGCTCACAGCTGACACCTGAGCCTCCATGGACAGCTGGGAGTCTAAGATGACCCCCAAGCTGTGGACCTGGTCTTTCAAGGGTAATCATACCCTATTCAACACCAGGTCAACATCCCCCAACCTCCTGTCTCCTGCCAAAAGTACTTCGGTCTTGTCAGGGTTCAGCTTATTCCTCCCCATCCAGCCACTCACCATCTCCAGACATTTGGACAGGGATTCTATGGCCAACCTTGGTGAAGATTTGAACAAGAGGTAGAGCTGCGTGTCATCTGCATACTGATGACACCGCACCCCAAACCTCCTGATGATAGCCCCCAGAGGCTTCACATAGATGTTAAATAGCATCGGGGAAAGGATGGAACCCTGTGGCACCCCACAAGTGAGTGGCCACGGGTCCGAAACCTCCTCTCCCAGTGCTACCCTCTGGTACCTGCTGGAGAGGAAGGACCAGAACCACCGTAATACGGTGTCTCCAATGCCCAACCCCTCCAGGCGGTCCAGGAGGATACCGTGGTCAACAGTATCAAAAGCCGCTGAGAGGTCGAGGAGAACAAGGAAGGAGCATTCACCCCTATCCAAAGCCCTCCTCATATCATCCACCAAGGCAACCAAGGCCGTTTCTGTCCCATGCCCAAGCCTGAAGCCCGACTGAAATGGATCTAGATAATCGGCTTCTTCCAAGTGTGCCTTCAACTGCATCGCCACCACCCGCTCAATCACCTTGCCCAAAAAAGGCAGATTCGAGACTGGGCAAAAGTTGTTCAGAACTTGGGGATCCAAGGAGGGCTTTTTTAAAAGCAATCTTATCACTGCCTCCTTGAGGGCTGATGGCATCACTCCCTCCTCAAGGGAGGCATTCACCACCGCCTTGATCCCCTCACCCAGCCTCTCGCTGCAGCTCATAATGAGCCAAGATGGGCAAGGATCAAGTAAGCAGATGGTCGGCCTTACAGATGAAAGCACCTTGTCCACTTCATCAGGAGGAAGAAGCTGGAACCGATCCTACAAAACCGGTGTGCCACAGACCGCCTCCTGCTCACTAACTGTATCCACAGCGCACGGAATAACACTCCTAATCCCATCCATTTTTTCGGCAAAGTTCCTTGCCGAGGCCTCACAGGAGGCCTTAGAATGCTCCAGTGGTTCCAGAGCAACTGGACTGACCAGGCTCCGGACCACTTGGATGGGGAGGGGATTGCCTGTGTCCCCACCCATCACCGGAATGCTGTCCCCAAGAGCTTCTCCAAAACGGAATTCATCCCTCAGGCTAAATGAGGTTGAGCAGTCCTGCTTTAAAGGATGAAGAGACCATTTCCCCCAGGAGTACTAACTTGGTTTGGTTTAATTGGACTAACTTGATGAGGCTTTGATTTAATGACAACTTAATTAACAATGGTTTCATGAGGTGATAATGCTTTGTTAGCATTTTTGGGTCTTGGCTTGATATGAAATTGTGATGGATGTACTGCTGTTACATGTGCTGTTGTTTTGATATTTGGATGATATGAAATATGACTGATCTATGTACATTTGGTAGGTAGGTAGGTAGGTAGATTTTAAAAGTACCTACAGTCCCTCAAACTTTTATTTCATATATGACACTTACTTGCATTTCCCGTCCCCACAATTCTGCAAATACACCCCCCCGCGCAAATAATTTTAAAATACCAAGAATCTGAATAAGCATTGCAATCCAATTTTTAGTGCAAAGCATACTTGCATACCTTTTATCAACTTCTGTCATTTATTTCTGTTGCAAACTTCCCTGTCAGCCACGCAGCAGACTATTATATACGCTACACTGCAATGTCCATAACATTTCATAGAGAAACACGTGGCACCAAGAAGATCTGAGAAACCACAAACTTATCTCAGAGTAGTAATAATGAAACCAGTCAGCATAAAGTGATCTTTGTTACCTTCAGGATCAGATTACTTTTCAAGTGCCGGTGTGTCTGCCTGTTATGTTTGTGTACACATGTTTGTATGTCAACAGCTATACAGCTTGAAGGAGCTTCCAGTTAATCTGTCCTTCTGTTTCCTATTTGCCTGAGGGAGATGGGGAGACAGACAGCAGGAATTAAATTCCACACATATGAGTCAACCAGGTAGTATTTCGTGATAAGAAACATCCAAGATGATCAGCTGAAGACAAAGAAGAAATAGAGAAAGGTTAAGAGTAAGAAGGTTAAACAGTCTGCCTCACTGTCTATATGTGCAGTCTACCGAAGTTTAGGACACAACTCTGTTAAAAACTTTTGAACCAGATTATCTTTTCATCCCATGAAAGTATGGAGATTCAATTTTGGAATTTGCAATACCTCACAAAAACCACAACATGCACACACGCACGGACATACACCAGTTCCTTTTGTTTATTACTGGTGTATTACCATTACACCAGTTTGAAATCTATATGGGCCACTTTGCTTTTGATGTTAAAGATTTCCCCTCCTGAAAGAAATGCAAGTAAGGGTGCAATCCTATGCATGTCTAGGCAGAAAATAGTCCTATAACTCCCAGCATTCCCCAGCCACTACTGTCTGGTGAATGCTGGGAGTTGTAGGACTTTTTTCTGTCTTAACATGCATAGGATTGCACCCTAAAAATATCATGTCACGGTTTCCAAAAACCAGTAGTATTTTCAAGAAATACCTGCAAACAGAAAACCGATTTTTAACTGTTCCCCCCCATTAATCCTATGAAGTCCAGTCTATCCTACATTCCAACAATCATGTTTTTCATGCATATTCTTCTATAAGAGATGCCCATGGTGCAGGGAAAGGAGATCAGTGAGGCAGTAGGATGGCACAGGACATTATAGAAGGCCACTTGTAGTAGCATACAGTCTAGGAGAAAAAAACCAGAAATCAGTTGTACCCTCTAGTTCAATTTATTTTCATTGGATTTGCTTCATGCTTCACTTTATCTGGATCACATCCTCCCCTTTTAATGCCTGAATGCCTGTAGGAGTATTTACTCGAGATCAGTTTGCACACAGATGAGCTACCTCTTGTGACACCGTAACCACCTTTGATATTGACACGTTCAGACATTCAAAATCATCTTCCCCATGCAATGCAATCAGAATGTCCCCATGTGGAAAATGTAAAGTGTGCTGCTTTTTTCCCTCTGGAGTTCCAGATGCGTCTTTCTCCTCCCCTCAAAACTGCAGCCTTTGGAGGCTGCTTTTCATTTGTCTATATCATGGAGCTTGTCTCTCAGTTATACTACAAATGTGTTAAGCCCAAGGTATCCCATTTAAGTGTAACTTCAGTGTACATAATCAGTTTATCCAAGCATCCACTTATCCATATGTTTTGGATGTCTCTGTTCCACTCAGTTAAATGAGTGATATTCTTAAGTAATCACGGGGGGGGGGGGTAAACAAAGAGTTTTATAGCCAACAATAATACTGCTTTTATCATCTTTCCTGTCTCAGGGCTAGGCTCCAAATACTTTTTCTTATGTCTTCCTAGAACGCGGAGGGAGAATGAAATGTAAGCTTTTCTAGGAAGATTCATTCTGAATCCATTACCAATGGATACTGAAAAGAATGGGGGGAATCCCCATGCCCTCTGAAATCTTAAGAGCCATTCAACACAGAGAAAGTGGTAGACTGGGGTGCCATAAACCTGGACTGTAGCATTTCAGAGTTCAGGTAGGAGTGTGTGTCATATTTTTGAACGTCCCCACATAAGAAACTTCCCACATATAATAAACTAGCATGCAAGGGGAAAAAGAGGTCATTGAAACATCCCCGTCGATGCATACACCCCCACTCCATCCTGAAGAGGTACAATCTATTGCCTCATTCTGCATAACATGGGCCTGGTCTACACACATAGCAAAATGGGGTGGAAATGAGGTAATTGAGAGGACTGTACCTCTTCAGACTACAGGTAGATCACATTTTTTAAAAGTTCCCCTTCTCCTCCCCCCTCCCCCCCCTCTCTCTCTCACACACACACACACACACACACACAGAAAACTAGAACTGCAGGGGGAATGATTCCAGATACTGGAAGTAGTAAAAGGGGGGTACTTGCATCAAACTCTAAGCCATGCCCCCTTTTCAAAAGTGACAGGTGCCCCGCCCCCTTTGGAGACCGGAAGTCCTGCCCTAGCCAGAAGTCCCACCTTCAGAAGTCCTGCCCCAGAAGGAGTGATCAGCTGGTCAGGTCGTATGACCTTCAGGGTCACCTGACAGGGGTCATGTGACCCCTCTACAAACTCGTCATGCCACCATGGACCAATAGGAAGAGGTTTTAGAGTCCTAACAGGTATAGGTGCAGAAATGGCCCACAGGTCCATTTTCAAACCCTCTCTGGATTGATCCAGCAGGGCCCAAATATTTGCGTAGCCTATCGCATGAAAAAACAGGGACACAAATGGCGGAGTGGATGCCATTTGTGGCCATAAAGCTGGTAGATTAACCTAAATGCAGCCGTAAATGGCTGCATTTAGGCTACTCTAACAGCTTTACGGCCACAAATGGTGCCCACTATGCCATTTGCATCTGGAGACTCAGCACAGCGATACGGCACGGCAATGGCAGCCGGCCGTATCGCCAGCGATGCGGAGCAGACAGCTGGCTCCGCAGGATCAATGTGGAGCAGAGCCGGCCTGGACGGATTCTGGGGGGAGGGATGAATCACCTCCAGCTGCCTGCGGACCCCCCCCCCAGCTGGAACAGGGTAAGTGATCTGCTCATCCCTAGGAATAAGGGAATCCCACACTCTCCAAGAATAGGTGTTTGGAGTAATAAATTTACCAAACTGCTAACAGCTAGTTTACAAGGAAAAGTGGGCAAAGCACATTTAAAAATGAGTATTTCCATTTTAAAGTATAGTCTCCCTATCTCAACTCTTGCTAAATGCCCTACCTCCCCCGTTTGTGGATCTCGGCTTAGTGATGCTTGCCCCCTGCAAACTACCTGAACTATATTTTCTGAGGATCAATGGCTGAAGCAATCTGAATCTAGTCTTTTCCCCCACGGAAAATAGAATATACTAGACTTTCAATAATATAACTTTGATGATCTGTGGGGTGGCTTCTACAGTTAAAAACTGTTAAGAACCCTGTTTTAAGTACCACCGGAAACTACAAGTGTACTTTTACAAAATTCTTGTTAAGGTCTACAACAGTATATTTCCCCTACGTATAAATGTACTAGGGGCTGGGGGCTGCAAGCACTTTCTACATATATTTTTAATGGTTACTTCCGTACATTGCAACTTAAAGGCTGTTACTGCAAAATTTTCTATCTCTCAGGAATTAGGGAATCCCACACTCTCCAAGAATAGTTTGGATCAATGCTTTTACCAATCTGCTAACAGCTGGCTCACAAAGAAAAACAGACAAAGGATTTTTACAAAATCGTAGTGGTGTTTAAAGACATGTCTATCTTGAAGGGCTGGTGTAACCCTCGCAACATTTATTTTCTGATTTGTACAAAATGTATAATTTTGCCTTCCTTACAGAGTTGTTGTAAAAGGTTCCTTTTGCTTCAGAACTGAAACGTTGTAACCTTGGTCTTTCTGCTTTTTACAAAATGCTTACTTCTTTTCTCAGTGGGGAAAATAAAAAGCTGCTATACTTTGAATAATATAACCTTGGTGATCTTTGGGGTTACTTCTAGAGTTAAAAACAGAAGGTGCCCCACTTTAAGTACCGATGGAGACAGCAGGCCTACTTTACAAGGCTGCTGTTAACAGCTACAACTAGCAGTACAATTTCCCCCTACATATAAATAGATGGGATGCAAACAGTCTAATTTTTTTAATTAAAATGTCACGTTTGTTTCCTATGTACATAACAGCTATTGCAAAATCTTCTCTCTCTCAAGAATTAGGAAACCCCACATTCTCCCAGATCAGACGCTTAGATTAATACATTTTACCAAGCTGCTAACAGCAAATGTGAGAATGAATTTCCATTTAGAAGTCTAGACCATAGATCCCTACTCTTTTCTAAAGGGCAGCCCGTTTTTTGTCTCCCCATGTAGGATTTTTACGAAATCTAAGCGGCGCATAAAGAATTATTTACTTTTTAAAGTCCCTTGAAGATTTTACTTGCAACCCCTGTGATTTCTATGTTTAATGATTCTTTCAAAATGATCCTTTTAAAAAAGCTTACTTTTCCCCTTCAACTCTACCACCCTTTAGGATCTAGTTCCATTTTGGGAATTAGTGATAAAAGTTGATTCTTTCAAAATGATTCTTAAGGAAAGAAAGAAAAAATAGTTTTTCCCCTTCAACTATACCAGCATATACCCCCACCTTTTGGAATAGACAGGGGGTGATGATTGGATTACAGCACAGGATGTTTGTAATAGGCTTTACTTGGCAACCTTTAATTTTAAACAACCTTACAGAGTTGTTGCAACCTTTGTGATTCTTACAAAAATGCTTACTTTCAACTTTACCACCATATCCACCTCCCAGGCACCCATGAATACATTTGATAGGATTAAGGAATGGCTACTGGAGATACTTTTGTTTACTGAATGTAGCAGGATCTTCTCTATTTTACTTATGTATAAAAGCCTGCAAACCCCACCCAACCCTGACTTGCTAACTGGAGTCTCCAAGCACCAGTTGCATTGTTCTACACAGTACAATTCTCCCCTACATATAAATAGATACGCTCCAAGCCGTCTATTTTTATTAATTAAAATGTCACTTTTGTTTCCTATGTACATAAAAGCTATTGCAAAATCTTCTGTCTCTCGGGAATAGGGAACTCCACAATCTTCAGGATTGGATGCTTGGATTACAAAGTTTACCATACTGCCAACAGCTAGTTTACAAGCAAAACAGGCAACGCACATTTAAAATGAGAATTTATTTCCATTTTAGTCTCCCTACCCCAACTCTTGCTAAACAGCACCTCTTGATTCTGCCCTTCCAATTTTTATTTTACAAAATCTTAGCTGTGTTTATAGCATGTGTACCTTGAGGGGCTGTTGTAACCCCAGTGACTTTTATTTTTATGGATTTTACAAAATGCTTAATTTTGTCTTCCTTACAGGGTTGTTGTAAAAGGATCCTTTTGCTTCAGACCTGAAATATTGCAACCTTTGTTTTTCTGCTTTTTATAAAATGCTTACTTCTTTTCTCAGTGGGGAAAATAAAAGGCTGCTACACTTTGAATAATATAACCCTGATGATCTGCAGGGGTGGCTTCTACATCTCAAAACAGGAATTGGTGATACAAAGTCAGTTTACAGGGGTGAGCATAGTTTTTGGGAAACCCTAGCAGCATTTTAAATGTGTATAGGGTGAATGACCAGATTGCACGTAACCTTATAGTACGTTTTAAATATAAAAACAAGTGCTCTGCAGAAAGAAAGAAAGAAAGAAAGAAAGAAAGGGAGGGAGGGAGGGGAGCTGCTAAGCAAGACTAACACAAAACTCTCTAACAAAAGTGTGAGGGGTAGTAGTTGGATCCTGACAGTTCTGTGTAGTCCCTTGCTTGATCTGTGTCTTCTTCATCTCAAAAGTCACTTTACAGGGTGAGCATAGTTTGAGGGGAAAACCTTAACAGCTTTCTAAATATATCCAGGGTGATGCGGCAGATTGCAGGTACGCTTGTAGTAAGTTTTAAGCATAAAACCAAGTGTTCTGCAGAAAGAAAGAAAAAAGGGCGGGGTGCTGTTAGATAACTTAATATAAAATGTTTTTTGACTGGGAAACCTCTTTTTCTGTCTCCATAAGGCTTGCCACCTAGTAGCTGAGTGAAAACTGCAATTATAACTTTTGTGGCAGTACATCTATATAGATGTAAAGTTCCTTTCTTCCTTAAAGTTTTCTTGAACTGCTTATTGCGGATGGTTTCATTCTTTTAACAGGCTGCTTATAGCCTCCTCAAATTTTCCAGGAATTCTGTAAAAATGTCTACAGGTATGTTCTCTGCTACAGCTGCAACTTTTCTTCTAACATTCGCAGGAGCTATAGCAGGCGCTCCCTTTCTAGTTCTTTTTAAAAGTATGTAAGTATTACTCGGCTTACAGGCTTTCTGGGGCTCAATATTCAAGGGTGCCTGGCATCTCCATGTTCAGGGTGCCTGGCGTCTCCATGTTCTCTATGCAGGAAACATGTCTGGACAAGGAGGGGGGAAAGGCACCCACACCTGTTAGGGCTCTAAAATCTCTTCCTATTGGTCCACGGTGGAATGACGAGTTCGTAGAGGGGTCACATGACCCCTGTCAGGTGACCCTGAAGGTCATATGGCCTGACCAGCTGATTGCTCTTTCTGGGGCAGGACTTCTGAAGGTGGGACTTCCGGCTAGGGCGGGACTTCAGGTCTCCAAAGGGGGCGGGGCACCTATCACTTTTGAAAAGGAGGCATGGTTTAGAGTTTGATGCAGGTACCCCCCTTTCACAGCTACTGGACTAGATCCTTTCTCCCAGAAGTGGTGGTTCTTTTAATTTGCATTTTTTTATGTGGTGGAGCATTCAAAAATTGTACTTTTCCATTTGTAGTCTAAAGTGGCACAGTCCGTTTCACCACTTCAGGATTCTGCCACTTCATTTTGTTGCAGGTTTAAACCAGGCCAAAATGTAGAACTGTGTGGGAAGAAGGTCAAGATTATTTATATAGGATCTAACCCAGTGAGGGCATCTTCCCACCATTTTCCCATGACCCAATTTCCCCACCACCCCACCAACTCCCATAGTAATATGAATACAAACTAGATCCTCTACAAATAAGCGTGGAAACATGAACATAACTTCTCTCTTAATCAAACATCAAATTTTGCACAGAAGGAAATTCATCAAATAACTTTTACAGACATGGTAATGAAGGTTGCCTATTCAGTGGACTGTTTTAAAGTACTACATACCATGATGTTATAACAACTTATATAGAGAATTTGGAAGCGTTTGGTTACCAAAGACTACAGCTTGATTCAGAGATAATGGAAAACCATGTTTTCCCACTACATGAACGAGACATGGCAAGTTTTGGCTTGAGTGCTCCCTCCTCCCCTCTCTTTCATGACCACAAGATTGGACCTTTTGCTTCTCCTTTGAAACAAACCACAGTTCCCCACAACACCTGAACTCAGAAACTGTGGCTTGTTTAATCAATGGTTTTAGAACAAGTCAGGATCTTTGAATCCATGGCTGGAAAGCATGTTATGCAGTCCTTGAATTATGAAGGAAAAGATAAAGGCCCTTAGGGTGCAATCCTATGCCTGTTTAGACAGAGAAACCGTTGCGAAGATACGAAGCTGCAAAAATTTAAAGAAGTGTGATAACGTCCCTCTCTGCCTCTGTAACTGCACAGCTGCGAAGGGATGGGGGAGCAAAGGGGCGTCACAGAGTGACGCAGGCACTACTACGCACACCTACAACACATCCACTGTAAGATGCAAAGTCAGTTCGGGGAAGGACCAGACGGCCTGTGACCACAGGGGAACCCACAGCAAACCCAAAAAATTGCAGTAAAACGACTCCCTGGAACTCCGCTTTTTCTGGGCAACAACCCATGGATGGCTGCGAAGTCACGACTGCATCATCTATCCTCGACTCTCAGCCGCCCCGGAGTAAAAGCCCGGTGTAGATAGGGCCTTTGTGACTAAGTGAGGATTTGAATCCAAGTCTAAGTCTGACACACGGTCTACTATTACACCTACATTGTTGCTTAATTACTTGAGAGTTAACATTAAAGCAAGTTCTCACATAAATCAGATGATCACCATTTCTACAGGTCCCATTTTGCTACCCAAAAACAAAAATGTGCCACATAAACAAACTGCTCTAGGGCAAAGTGTGGACAAAGTGCAATAAGCATGCCAGAAGGTGGTGCACAAAATGTGTAAAATCCACGAACATCCCATTGATCTAAAGATTGAACTAGGTGCAATGTTAAACTTATTTTTACAGCCTGTGCTTGGGATTCTCTCCTTAAAAAAAAGGGGGGGGGGAGTTTAGCAGCAGCTGTGGGAGGGCCAATCTGAATCAGGGTTATAATTGAAGGGGAAATTCAATCCTTTCCCCCTGCACTATTCTCCCACTGAGAGTCACCAGCACCCCTGGGCTCTGAACATGGTATTCACTACAAAATCTGCTTTAATTCAGTACTCTGTCTTAACTGGATGCAGAGAGATTGCAGCCACAAAGAATCAGCTAAAGCAAATCCAAGCTTCTTTTACCAGCTCTCATTTTGTTTCGGGGGGGGGGGTGTTTTTTTTCCAGAGGAAAGGGGCACAACTCCTTTAAACAATAATTTCTGGTCCATTGGTTCTATCAGTGAACTCATCCTGCATGTGGCTTTTGATTCCAAGTCAAAAGTCACCATGTGTGGGCTACCCAACAGGCAACAGAGCAAAATTTTACTGTTTATACTGTCTCTTGTTGCCTAAGTGCTTTTCCATTTCTTCCCAATCACCCTTGCAATGCTGCTGGCACTGCATTTACAAGAGAACTTTTTTATATAATAATACTTTTGAAACAATGTGAACTCATACATTTTTCCTACAATAACAGAATCCCATTTCAATCCACCAACTCGTTACTGCCAACAGTAGTGTTCTACAGTCCTTTTGCTGTCATTGCACAACATCTTGACACATAAAAGTAAATGTTGCATCCGGAAATGCATGCCAAATGCAGGCCTGCCTCAGATGGATTAAAGATGTTTTTTTTTATTCATAGGATCATGGTGAACTTACATTACCCAGAACACAGCTGCAGATCATATGTGTTTTTTTTCACCACACTGTCACTTAAGCTGGTATACATTATCTTTCCATCATTCTAGCCACCAATTTGTATCCTTAAAATAAAGCGTAACATACACCACATTCTCTTTTCTCTAATAAATCAAATCTACTGCCATCCCCATTTTACAGTTACAATCCTAAAAAAAGAAGAAGAAAAAACAGAGAAGGGATTCACCAAGGTTTTCTTCCCAGTATGGTATACTCCAGGGCTAAAGTATGGCTATTTTGCCACTCTATGAAATCATCTTAGAGTTTTATACCACTAAAATTCATCGTTACCACTTCTGTTTCATACATAATTTTCAGCATTTCCATCGTATTCTAAAGCTTGTGATATTAAGCACACTTACTGGGAGGTAAGCGCCTTTGAAATCAGTAAAACTTACCTCTAAGGGAGTCTATCACTGTAGTACAACACTCTTTCAAGCCCCAAAGTATGTTTCATTGACATTCTAACTTGTTGCTTGCCACCATATTTTCCCATTTTCATGGGAAGGGTTTTACCCTTAAAGATGGCCTAAAATATTTTAAAAATATAAACATTTCCCTACCACTTGGAGTTCTCATAGGCATTTCCCCACCTGTGTTACAGGTGGTACTCAAAATAAGTAACATGTAAATATGTTAAAACTCGAGTTCTTTTACAGAATAGGAACCAAGCATTCTTGGGAGGAACTGAGGCATGATTGATTGAATTTTGGTGGCTTAACTAATCAGATATCAAGAATTCATAGTGGAAGAATATTATTTTGTGGCCTATGCATGCGATGTCAATCCAGTAACTGCCCAAATTATTTCTGGGTCAGTGAGAGCACATTTGTTTCAGTGAGAGGACACTGAAATATACAATTTAGCTTTATTCCTATATACACAATCCATTTTTTTTTTTTAAAGCTTGTTTTTTATTGGGCTTACATGAGTAAGTTTTTCCAGGCCTGTATGCTGTGTGTGTGTGTGTGTGTGTGTGTGTGTGTGGATGTACCTCCTAATGTGCCGGATAGAATCCTAGGATTTCACACAGTTCCATTATAAAAATTTAACTCGGGTCACCCAGCACTGACTGCGTTGCGAGTTCACAAGCATGGATCTGTATGGGTGAATATGTTAGGCATTAACCATGAAGTAGATATTTTTCCTTCTCCAAATCATAGCTTTCTGAAGAATGTCATGTTTGCTGTGATCAGTATGTTTTACAGGTCTTATGTACCATGGTACAGGTAAGTTTTAATACTGGTGGCAGGAGGATTCAAAAAGCTTGTTCCATGTTTGATAGCTACAATGTCAACACTATTCATACCCATGCAGCCTAACCCTATTCATATTTACTCAGAATTACGACCCACTGATTTAAATGGCACTTATTTTCAGGTAAGTATGCTGCCTTCATGGTGCTGCAGCCTTAAAGTCTTGCATTTAAACTTTCAGTTGTGCAAGTTTGAGAGAAGTGCAATGCAGCAATAACCCTCAGGGAAGTGAGAGAGCCTGTTTTTTTAAGGGTGCTTCTAGGCCGCCTATAGGACATGAAGAGCCTTCTTAAGGCCGCTTACAAAATTCATAAACCATCAATAATGCACAAGCTCCCCTTACCTGTTTTAATGTAAAAATAAGACACCCGCTTCCTCCCTTTATCCATGAATGATACAGGCATTTGAGCAAATAACATGGCTCTCACCTCTCTGTCATGTCTAGTTTGGCCCTGTGTGTTTGAGAACACACATCTTGAGAGGGCCATAGCTTAGTAATGCGCACATGTATTGCATGCAGCAGAGCTCCGGTTCAGTGCCACGCATCTCCAGTTCAAAGGAGCCGGTAGGCAGCAGGAAATGGGAAAGACCCTTCTTGCCTGAGAGAGCCCCGTGTGGCGCAGAGTGGTAAGGCGGCTGTAATGCAACCAAAACTCTTCCCCACAACCTGAGTTTGATCCCAGCAGAAGCTGGTTTTCAGGTAGTCGGCTCAGGTCGACTCAGCCCTCCATCCTTCCGAGGTCAGTAAAATGCGTACCCAGCTTGCTGGGGAAAAGGTAGTTAGGACTGGGGAAGGCAATGGCAAACCACCCCGCTCTACAGTCTGCCAGGAAAACGCCAAGGAAAAATGGCATCCCTCTAGGGGTCAGTAATGACTCGGTGCTTGCACAAGAGGAACCTTTCCTTTCCTTCTCGCCTGAGACCCCAGACAGCCAGTCTGACCGGGTAAACTTTACCTGAACAGATATGCGCAGAGTTGAGATATAGTTGGCATGTCTGAAAGCTGTTGCACTGGGGCTTACTCTTGAATAGACATGCCTGGAATGGAGCTGTGGCTTGTATGGGAATATATCTAAATTGGTACAAATTGCATATGGCCCTGCACACCGCTGGAATGCAGACCCCTAAACCCTTTCTAAGTTGGAATTCAGCCCCCGGGCTAAAAAAGGTTTGCCACCTCTGGATTCCTGCCTCTTATTCAAACTTTACATTCACATTGTGGCAAACATACTAGGGACTCATAGGATGCTGCCTTATACAGAGTCAGATCATTGGATCATCTAACCCAATATTGCTGACACTGATTGACAGACGTCTCTCCAGGGTTTCAGGCATTTTTCTAGCCCTGGTGATGCCAGGGAATAAACCTGAGACCTTCTGTATGCAAAGCAGGTGTTCTACCACTGAGCTAGGGCCCTTCCTGACTTGGACTGCCACTGTCAAGCAGCCCTCACTGAGCCTCCTTCCAACTGTACACTTCTTTCCAGTGTCTATTGCACATCTGTAAAGAGGTCTTGGGACTTTCATTGACAATATAATTCCTACCCACGGGAAAAACAATATATTACTAGCTCTGAAAGAAGGGAAGAAATAAGAGCTTGGTCTTGACATTTTATAGTGTGGAGCAAAGTGGATATAAACACGCTTGTTCTGAATGGTTACCATTTAAGGAGAAATGTTCTGAGGGGGAAGGTGTCTCTGTTCTGTTAAGAGTGTTGGACAAGACTGGGAAAGGATAGTCTCCAAGTAAGATACCAGTTTCTTGTGGCCTGATTTTGGTCGGATTCAGCAAAGGGTCTTCTGAGCATCCCATAGGCAACAGCCTACTTCATCCGAAACAGAAAAGCGGAAGACAGGAGTGCCCTGCTGCTGTACTGGCTTGTAATTATCCAAGTTGGCAGTTAGGGGCAAATAAATAGTTAGCAACAGGGAGTAAAGGGTTGGGGGGGGGAAGCGGCTGTGACGAGGTCAGGAGAAACTTTAAAGGGGGGCAGGGAGACAACAGCACAGCAGAGAAGGGAAGGCGCGTAGTATAAAAAGCATGAGACACGCGCAAGGGGAAAGTCGGGCTGGCAAGAGACGCGCGCCCGCCCGCCCGCGAGAGGGGAGACCGCATCTCCCCTGCACCCAGCAGTCCCAGGGCCAGCAGTGGGCGAGAGAACTGGGGGCAAGCTCCCACGCGGGTTCCACCCGAAGGCTGCCGATGCTAGAGATTCACCTTCCCTCTCCGCGGATTCACCCCAGGGACGAGGCGGCTGATCTAGGAGCCGCCGCCGCCGGCGTAAGAGCCTCTGGCCGGCCGCCTTCAACCGCCCCGGCGCGGGAGCAGGAGAGCCAGGCGTCCCGAGGCGGCGGCACCTCCCGGAGCGCGGGCGCGGAGGGGCGAGGCAGAAGCCCCGCGTGCCGCTGGAGCAGGCTCGGCAGCCGCTGACAGCAGCAGCAGCAGCAGCAGCGCCGCCGGTCCATGGGTGAAGGCGCTGCCCGCGGACTGCGAGCGCCCTCGAAGGCAGGCGGGGCGCGCGCCGAGCGCCTGCGCGCGCCCGCGAAGTAACCACGGGGGGGGGGGGCTAGTCGCAGCCTTTCGAAGGAAGGAGGATCGGACGCGGCGGGGCGGGGGAGCAACGGCGCCCGTCCTGGGGGCCCGAATTAATTGCGGGGGCGTCCCCGGAGCGGGGCGCTCCCTCTTGCCGCCAGCAGGGGCGGGCGCTGCCCTCCCCTTGGATGGCGCCTCTTAAGGCCGGCCGGGCGTCCCCGCACAAGCCCCGCTTCTCCTCCGCAGGCGCAGCCCCGGCGCCTCTCTGCTGCCCCCCAGCACCAGGGCTGCCCAGCCGCCGCCGCCACAGCCTCCCCGGCCGGAGCGGCGCGGCGCGCTCAGGGCCGCAGGCGGCGTCGGGGGGCGGAGGGGGCGGCGGCGGCCCCCTGCTGTGCCGCCGCTGCTGCTGCAGGCCGGCAAGACCCCATGCGGGCGCCGGGCTGCCGGAGGAGCCGCAGCAGCGCCCCCTGCAGCCGGCCCCGCTCCCTGCCGCGGCCCCGCGGCCGTCGCGCGGGCGCCTGCAGCCCGCTCTCCCCGCCGCCTCCGAAGCCTCCCCCCGCCCCGAGGTGGCTCCGCCGTGGTGGCGGCGGTGCGGCGGCGGCGCTGGCGGCGGCGGCCCCTCCTCTCCTGCCGGCCCGCGCGACCCCGAGAGCGGCGCTGGCAGCCCGGCTCCTGCCCCGCTAGCGGCCGCGGCGGAGGCGGCTGCTCCGGCCCCTCCTCCCGCGGCTGCGGCTCGCTCGCCGCCGCGGAGCCCTAAAGCCGCCCGCTGCAGGAGGATGGTGCGCCTGGCGGCCGAGCTGCTGCTGCTGCTGGGGCTGCTCCTGCTCAGCTTGCACATCGCCGTGCTGCGGAGCAGCGAGCCCGACGCCGCGCCGGGCGACCACGGCCAGCGCCAGCAGGTGAGTACGGCGCCCAGCAGCCCGGCGCCGCTGCCGGCGGGGGATGAAGAGAGGTTGGGGGGGGACGAGCCAAAAGCCCCTTGCCGCCTCCTGAGAACGGGGGGTTGAGGACCCAGGGAGCGGGGGGGGGGCTCTCCTTCCAGCCACCCACTCGATTCCCTGCGCCCCCCCCCCGCGCGCCCTTCTATAAATAGTGCCACCCACCGGAATCTACACTGGTCGTGGTTTGGGCGAAGGCGTGCGAAGGGCGCTTCCACGGAAGGCTCGTCCTGTGCAAATCGTTCAGGGAATTTCGCAGTATTGGGCGGAGAGAGGGGGGTGTTTCCAATCGCCGGCAACGCCTTCCGTTTGTGGCCCTCCCGCGCTTTGCCTCTGCGCCTTCCGTCCTTCTTCTTACCAGGAAAAAAAATAGGTTAAAGAAGAAAAGACGGAATCGCTGCACAACGCTTGTTGACTGTTAGCGGTAGGAGCCCTCCGTCTGGAAGCCCCCCCCCCCCCCGCCATACGCTCCAGGAACGTGGGAAGGTGCCTTATACCAGGTCAGGCAGTTTGTCCATCTAGCTGCTGTGGCTGGCAGCCACTCTCCGGGGTTTCAGGGAGAAAGTGGCCTTTTCAGGCATCTGCTGCCTCCGCCTTTCAACCAGAGCTGCCACAGTTTGAGCCTCGCACTCTTCCACCTTCTTCCCGTAGCTGAAGCGCCCAGTCTCTGTCCCGAAAAGAAGCGCCTTGGACTGTAGCCAAGATGTCTTCTCAAACTGCATCCGCCACACTTTAGAATGCGTATATTTTGTCCTCTCCACACCTTCACTGAGCACACAGGGAAGAGGAGCAGGAGAGTGCCTGCAGTCCCCGCTCCCGACCTATGCATAGAAGGCTGGACACAGACCCCTCTGTGTATAGCATAGGATTTGTATATGCGATTGCGACCTCACCTCTTGTGAGGTCCCTGATCTTAGACCTTACCTATGTACAGCTTGTACGCAGGAGGCTGTTTCCACAACATCAAATCACTATGGCTCCCCCAGTGCCAGATGTGATGGTTTGCTGCCCAAAACAGACTCCAACTACCCCTGATGGGGCCATCACTCCTAAAGTCCTGCTACGCTATTCCTGCCATCCTTGATTTCCTGCCATCATGGTGCTTCCCGAAGCAGATTGCTTGACCCTGCTGCATGACTGTGTCTGTCCTGTGCACCTCCCCCCGCCACACATTCACTGAATGGGTGAAAAAGGTCTCTGACTTCCCCCTATTAACACGCATACCTCTTGCCTAGTCTTTGCAGGGGGGAGGGGTTGGTGTAAGCAAATATATTTTGACATATCTTGCCAGCGAGTTGCATCCACTGGGGTAGTGCTGAATTTTGAAGTGCAGGTACTCATCAAGACAGTCCCCATAGCCACAGCCCCAGGGAGAGTCCAAAAATTCAGGCAGCTGTGTTGTTCCATAGCCACAAACCAGCTCTAACAGTTTTCATCTCTATCCAAGAGCAAAATTAACTTTTGGAAAGCTAATGGGTCTTCATTGCCCATTCAAGACCAAGCCACCCCAAAATACTTTCCATTACAACAGGGAACAATATATTGTTACAGGAGAAATATATTTCTAAATCTAATCTAAATCCTGCTACTGTGAGGATTGCAGCTAAGCTCAGAGGGAACAGGGAATGGGAGGGGGGCAGATTGCATCATTTATCTCTGCTAATCAAAAAGTGTCAGTGCTGTGTCCCTGTAAGCCCTGGCTTCACTAGACCACTGGTTGCATTTCTAATCCAACATGGACCTGCAAATCTAAAGAATAGACTATGGCTGTGTTCGCATATAACTGTAATAAAAAACCAAACAATCTGGCTTAGCAAACCACATCTGAACAGGCAGTGTACTTGTGCATGTAGCCAGTTTGTTTGGGCTTTGCTCTTCCTTTTGCACAAGCAAGTAAACAAACTAGGCAAAGATAGCTTAGGCTTGATATCCGAACCTCGGATTGTGGTTTATTGTGCTGGAACATGTCAAAATTCATAAGCCAACAACAAACACTGGTTTAAAGCTGGTTTATGGTCCTGGTTCATTTGTACGTGTCTGGCCATGTGTACACCCCCTGTCTGAAACCCTGGAGAGCCATTGCCAGTGAGAGCAGACCAACCTGCATCCCTCCAGATGTGTTGGAGTGCAACTCCCAGCCAGCATGGCCGAACAAATTTTGGGAAGGTTGATTACCTAGACACAACTGAGCTAGATAACTTGACAGAAGGCAGCTTCCTAAGTTTTTGTGCAGAACACACGTTGTGCTATGATATACCAATGTTCAGAGCAGGCGGTATGCCACTTCTGCATGGAGTACTACATGATATACTGTTGATGCTAAATAATAGCTATGTTTTCCGATGAGATTTCAGTTTTCATCTTATAGGACTTGGATGCAGGGAGAATGACAGACCTGGAGGACAATTTTCCCAGTCTTTGTTTTCCAAATGATTTATAGGAAAGGAGAGATAAAGGCGCTCAACAGCAGGATATTCATCTGGAGGGCAAGTATAGGTCCCCTAACAATATCCATAGGAAAATCCCATCCCTGTAATATTTACAGTGTAGTTTAAACATGGACTGTGTTCTGTTTTGAGGAGAATTGGAAACAATGAAGACCACTTCATGAGGAGGAAATTCAGATATCCTTTAGCAAGGGTGTATGACGCAGAACAGCCCCTCGGTTAGTGTTGTCAGATTATCAGTGTAGAATCCTTCTATCAAAGAACCTCAGGGCTAGTGCTGAGCAGAAAGTTCTCCAGTATAAACTTCTAGTTGAAAATTGGGGGTAGGCCTTTGTTGTTGTTTCTTTTGGTTTTGTGGTAGCAGCAAAAAGAGCTCTTCCTGACTGCCAAGTGCCAGGCAATCGTCTTGCCACACCTGAGTAAGCCCTCCTTTCACCCGCATTTCATCTCACTCCCTGTAAAAATTACTCAAATGCCCCTTATTTTGCTGCCCACAAAAGGATGGCGAAATGAAGGGAAGGGGATTTCAGCTCAGCTCTACAGAACTCATGTATGGGGTGATGAGGGGGAGAGAACACCAGCCTAGACAAAATGAGAGGGAAGGAAGTTCTTTCCCCCCATATTCTGCTACAGTTGGTTGTAGCAACAACTGTACTAGAGCTGGAAAAACCTCACTTCTGCCCCCGCACTGTTTTGCTCGAGACTCACTGGACGTGCCAGGAATGGATACACTGGTGTTGAAGCTAGTGCTGCACTGCACAAGCTTCAGTTCTCATACCGTACACAAAGGCACTTGATTCTTGCACAAATATGAGAATTCTTGAACATCTGGCAACACTGTCCTAGCAGCTGTTCAGATAAGAAATCTTGTCAGGAAGAGAGTTACCCACAACCTGAAGGAAGCGGTCACTTATATTTCCAGTGAGTGGAAGGAAGTGGGAATCACTTGTATAAGTGACAGGGGTGGCAGAGTTACTATGCGGGGAACCTCTATTCTCATTATAATCTCTACACACATCTTTGGGTGGGGAATAGTACTGTCCTGATACATTACATCAGCCTTCCCCAACGTGGTCGGCCAAAACATCTGGAGGGCACAACTCCCAGGTTTCCTGACTATTGGCCATGCAACCTTGGCCTGATAGGAGTTGAAGTCCAGCATCTGGAGAGCACCAGCCTGAGGAAAGCTGCCTTACTGTTTTGGTGTCTTTCTAGCCCACAAGGCTCACGGCAGCATACAACATTTTAAAACCTAGCCTCATAAAGTGTGTGGGTTATTCCATGGCCATCATTCATAATATATGTAGGTATGGGGCAGCAAATAAGCATAACTTTTCTCCTAGGCCACACTACTTACTCCTCCCTCAAAACCAATAAATGCTGTCCTCATTTGCTTTTTATTCTGGATAGGTGTGAGTGAGTTAGTGCAGATGTGTTGCAGGAAGTAAACATTTCTGCTGCAAAGTTTCGGCATTAAATGCTGATAATGTGCTGAGAGAATGACAGCTGCATCCTATAGTATGAAGAGACAATAGATGTAGTATTGGGGGAGTGGGAATGGGGGGATATCTGTCTTCATTCATTTCATATTCATTTCCCTCCCCATTACCTACCCTAGTAAGCATTGAGATGAGTGTTCGGGATCCACACTCCAATTAACATGGCTGTTAGGTTTTTTTTTAAGTCATCTTATGATGTTTTAAGTATATAGTTGAGAGAAAAGATATATTGAGGCTTCAGGTTGGAATGTGGTCTAGGTTTTCTTAATGGTGGCTATGAAATGAACCCAGAAGGCAATGACAGAGTTCTGTTCTGGTATGAGACAAAAATAATAGATCAGGTATCCCAAAACGTTCTTTATGAGGGAGCATTAAGCCCTTTTCAGTTGTTCAGTAGCACATGTGGGATAGCAGGCTACTACCCTGGTCTACATGTGTTCATCTGTAGAAGGTCCATGCACATATGGCTTCCTCCTCTGATGTGCATTAATTACCCACAGATATTGAATATCTGAAAAAGGCTATAAGGTTCACGGTTCATATAAACAAGTCACTACTGTACCAACACACAAGTACTGCTGCTGTAAGGTTTTCTGTGCCACAGGTAGCATTTGAGGATAAAATGCATGCAGTCTCAGGGACAGTGCCTCAATTATTGATGAGTGGGGGGCCAGAGGGAACCCAGCTCATAACTTTAGCAACAGCCCTCTTAGCTATCTTTTCCCTCCTGAGTTCGAGCACTGCTCATTGCTCCAACAAAATCTTTAGGCCACTGTGATTCTGTACATGCTTACTTGAGGCAAGGCTTATGGAGCTCAGTGGTTGCCTTCAAAGGTTTGGCCTAGCAGCTGTTCAGATAAGAAATCTTGTCAGGAAGAGAGTTACCCACAACCTGAAGGAAGGGGTCACTTATATTTCCAGTGAGTGGAAGGAAGTGGGAATCACTTGTATGAGTGACGGGGGTGGCAGAGTTACTTTGGGGGGAACTTCTATTCTCATAATCTCTACACCCACATTTGGGTGGGGAGTGGTACTGTCCTGAAACCTTACATCAGCCTTCCCCAACATGGTCAGCCAAAACATGTGGAGGGCACAACTCCCACAGATAGTGTAAAAACAATAATGGGTGTCTTCTGTTTTCAATAAGTTAAGAACACAAGGAGAGCCATGCTAGATCAGACCAAGGGTCCATCTACTCCAGCATTCTGTTACACAGTGGCCAACCAGTTGTGTGTACATTGGAAGTGACAACAGATGCTCCTAACAATGCATGAGAAACAAAGATATTAGATTTGTTAGAGATCCTGGAAGGCCCTGTGGAGAACATAGAGCACACAACTGTCCTGCAAGGCATGTAGCACTTCCCCAACTTATTGTTGCCATCACTCCTCTTTTCAACCCTAGAACTAGGGTGTGTAGCAACCCGAAATCTGCAGGTTTTACCTAGGAAGGTGGTAACTACCAGCTAAACTCCTAAGTCACCAGTGAGCAAGCTCACCTGTTTTCCCCATGTCTTCCTTTGAGTAAAGCATGTAGCAGAGATCCTTCGGCTATCAAAGTATGACATCAAACCCCAGGTTCCAATTAAGAAGCTTTGTTAAGATTAAGGACGAGGGTTGAGGGAGAAATTGGGTAGCCCCTGAAAAGAAATTAAAAAACATTTCTCTCTGTCTAGCCTGCACTAGACAGTCTTACAGAGATGTTCCAGAACTTCCTTGCCTGAAGCAAGGGTCACCCACAATGATCTGAGATAACAAAAGTGTGACACATTTTGTAGGCAAAAAGCCCCATCTTTTATCACCAGCCTTTCCTAACCTGGATCCCTCCAGATGTTTTGGGCTATAACAGCTCTAATCATCCCTCACCATTGGCTATGATGGCTAGGGGTGATGGGAGTTGTTATCCAACACATCTGGAGGGACCCAGGTTGGGGAAGGCTGTTCTGTCCCTTGTAGGCTCTGGAGCAGGGGGACTGGCAGAGGGAAGAGAATCCACCAATCAGGTATGACCACCCATCAGGCAAGACATCCCAGCTCATAGGCAGAGGAACTTGTGGAAATGAGTTATTGACGCTACCTCACAACCCAAATAGGTAGGCTTAAGAGGCGTGAAGGGAGATATTTCCTTTCTTTTCCTGATAGATAGGAACTATTAAGGGAAATTCTTAGCTTATGTATGTTGTGGCATATGCCCTGGTTCAGAGATTCTCTCAAACTATATGTCAGTACATTGGCAACCACTGATCACCTGTCTACGGTGTATACAGTCAGAATTATCTTACAACCAGATACCATTTAGTGCCAAAGCATATGCCACAGACAGTGACCATGAAGATAGAATAACTCTCTAGACTGTAAAGCTCCTTTTTGAATGAATAATACCCTCTCGATAAATGAAATTGAGTTGTAAGCGTTTATAATAAAGGGGAAAATATAGAGCCTTGAAATGGCTCAGAATACCATAAATAGAATTGTCTTTGTTCAGTGGAGAATCACTCTCCCAATAGTTTTGGGAGAAGGTATAAGCTATATTTTTGAAGTCACATAGGGTGACTGGGGTGAAGGAGCATGTTACCGTTCTGGTGAATTTAATTTTACTGAAGCATCAGGGGCTAACTTGGATCCACCAACCTTAGAATGGACATATGACGAGATAATATGACAGATGATCTGCTCTGACATGCATCGAAATGCCCACTTATAGCTCACCACCTTGGTCTGCCCTTGAAAAACTGATCCCCATCCTCTTCCTTTTCCCTCGACACCCCTTCTCTTGCGTGTCTTGTCGTTTTCATTTGTAAGCATAATGCCAGGGCCTCTCTCTTTTTTTATTGATGTGTATTGCTTTGAGCACATTGTTGTCTGATAATGATAGTCTGGAAAGTGGAATAAAAATGAAGTAAGTAAATAAATGGAACTTAGGTTCTTATGGTAGCCCAAAACAGTTTCCCCCATACTCATATTTTAAGAGGGATATGGACTTGCGGGGGGGGGGGGGACGACACCCCTATCTAAGTAAAAAATTAAATGCTGACTTCTGAATAATAAAAACCATCATTTGAACCATTGCTTGTAAATTGTCATTGTATAACATCTTGCATTCCTATTTTTAAAAAGTATCTTCAAGAAGCCTACCTATAACATTTTTATGAATCATGCTTTCTTTCCCTATGGGCTCCTGACGTGCCTTAAAATGATGTTCTGTAAAACAGTAAAATGAAGGCGTTTGTGTGTTGTTGTTTTAATGAGGCGTTTGGTACCATTGGAATAACCCTGAATTTGCCTTTCTTGACAGGCCAGTAACATAATGAGGGAAACAGCTGGGCAAATGAAAACTCTAGGTAAAACTTGTTCCCAAAGGAGTTCTTTATATGCTACTGCCTGGGGGTGGCTGGAGGTGACCTGACTATCTTGTTCTAAGAAAAACGAAAGTCAGGTTCAGTTAATAGCAGCGTATTCATTTATATATGGACTCCTGATTTCATGAAATCTTTACCATTTCTCATAACACTATCTGTTAAATTGAGCATCTGAATTTAAGCAACATTGTAGAGCTAGTGGTCCAGTAGAACTTCTTCATCATATTCTGCCATGCAAAGTTATATACTTCCTAACTCAATTGATTTTGCAGCTCTGGATTTTGGGAGAGCACAATCTTGAAGACATTAAGGGCAAAAGAGTATATCGGATATCACACTAAGCATTTAAACAGATGGAAACATAAGTAGCAAATTTACTTATTCTCTAGCCAAAATTATAGTAGCCTGCCTTAGAAGTACATTTAAAAACACAACTAAACAAATCCTTTTGGGCCTCTGAAATCTTTTGCTAGCTCCCAGTTTTCTGATATTTCCAGAAAGGATTCTGCTTTCTCTTAAATCTATCCTATGTTACCCATGTTGTTCCATGCCGTAGTAGTCTGCTCATCTGGAATGTTTCTTTTTTAAAAACAAAAAGTGTATGGAAAAGGAAAGGTATCTGATGATTCAGACAAAAAGTCAGTCAGACGGCTGATAGTTTTTCACTGGTTGGCAGATGTCTACACCTTAGATAGCAGCCAGTTTGAGTTGCAAAGTATGTGGGATTCCATGTCTCTTGCAGCTTTTCTGATGGGCTACCGAAAAGGTGGCAGATACTACAGAACTTTTTGTTCATGCTATGTTTTTTGTGCTTGGAGTTTCTAAGTGAAATTGATAGACTGAATTACTTCCTAGTCAATGAAGCAATTTATTTGGTGGGGTCGAGCTTTCCTTCTTACATTTAAAAGAATTGCAAGCACGTATAGTAGCCAAAATGTTCCTCTGTCACACTTAAGAATGTGACGGCAGAGTGCCGGTGACGGCTTCAGGATCTCAACAGTTGAAAGCTCTGCTTTGAATCATTGTGTCTGTATGCTTGTTTAACACTCTTTTTAAGAATGGCTTGATGTCTTATCAATTTAACTTCCTCTTCCTGGTTTTCTAGTAATTCCCTCCCAAAAAATATCACCTCCAGAATTTGTCAGTTGTTATATGTGCTGCTTCTCTTAAAGAGGAGCTATGATTGCAATATGGCTACCAGAAAATTAGGAGAAAGCCAACTGACATACTGACAACCTGATGCAGCCTTCAATCTGTACACATGGTGGGGGATTGGGATAAGGCCAGACTACCCCCACCTAATGTTTGGGCATTGCATTCAGCATGTGCACAGGGGCCTATATGTATAGAGCCCAACGTATGCAAGTCTAATCCACATGATCTGTACTGGTGCGGTCATCGTGGGGTTGAGATAAGAGTGTTGAACTTTACACATATAGGCCTCTGTATAAAGTCTCATGCATGAATGCCAGATAAGGATGGGGCTCATGCATGGACTGAATGTGTATAATGTAAGAAGACCAAGGGTCTGTCTAGTCCTGCATTCTGTTCACATAAGAGCCAACCAGCTGCCCATGGGAAAGCCAGAAGCAGGGCTGGCGTCAAAGGTAGGTATGGTTGGGGACCCATTGAGGGCCCATTGACAAGAACCCCTTGGAGTTGTCCTCCCCTACACCATTGCAACCTGCACATTCACCTTCCTCTCACCCTAGCCAGACTCTGGTGGCTGTGAGAAGGAGGAGCAGTAGATGCTCTGGCTGTCTGCCTGTCAAGCAAACAAGGGATAGCAATGATGAGAAAGAGCATGAGGTGCAATAGGAACTGGTGACAATGGTGATGAGAAGGTAGACTCACTGAGGGGGGGGGCATGTCCAACCATGTCTTATTCAAGGGTCAGCCATGAAGATCACTGGGTGACCTTGGGACTGCAATGGGAGGGGCCATAGCTAAGTGGCAGAGCACCTACTTTGCATGCAGAAAATACTAGGTTCAATCCCCAGTATCTCCAGGTGGGGCTAGGAAAGAATCCTGCCTGAAACCCAGGAGAGCTGCTGCCAGGCAGTGTTGACAGTGCCAGTGGTCTGAGTCGGTATAAGGCAGCTTCCTCTGTTCCACTTCTGAGGCCCTCCTCCCCCTGGAGAACAGCGCAACTGCTAGGCTGATCCTCCACCATTTGCAGAAAAGAGAGATAAACAAATAAAAACAGCAGGCGGTAACAAGGATGCTGACAAATCTCTGGAAATTTTGAGTACAAAATCTGGAAATTTTGTACTGTTTTATTACATCTGGAAATAAGAGACATTGCTTTGATGCTCCTGACACACATGGATCACTGTGGAAAGGCATCATCAAATAACTCAGACTTTCTATGAATGTCTTATACATTAGATATATGATGAACCTATATTACCTTCAAATGAGCTAAACAACTGCCATCCCCTTCATTTTAATTAGGTTTTTTATCTGTTATAAATGTAATGGGCAGTATTCAAGTTGACATTATATATTTTATTTATTACTTATTTATTTACATTAGCACTAATGTAAATTACGTTGCACTAGCGTAAGCGACCTCTAGCGCAACATGACAGTATGGTTGCCAGTTTGCAGCACTGGGGACCCTTTGACATTCCCAGGTCTACTCACAAGTAAGTCCCAATATGTTCAATGGGGCTTACTCCCAAGTTATTGCATAGGATTAAGACTCAGCCAGCAATGCTCCTGTCAGCTGTTAGGCTCAAAGTGTTTCAAGGCACCTCAGGCAAATTTGAGATTTGCTTTACTGGGCAACAGCTTGTTGGATGAGAAGGATGCCAACAGGTTAAGCAACAGATTCTCTTGAAGTTTGGCTTTCATAATTAAAATGCAAAAGGTGGAGAGAAACAGAAAAATACCTTAATGTCTAGGGTGCAGTGAGCTACTCCTTCAATATGGCTTCAAGTAAATCCGTTTTATTCTAATCCATTCTAGTTTGAGGAAATACATGCTCTCCTGTGTGAGTAGGAAGGCACTGCTAGATCATAAGAAGGCAGAGACTTCCCAACAGATGAAGACAGGGTCACTGTATAGGAGTGGCTGCCCCAGTGAGGTGGTCTGGCTCTCAAGGTCATCGATTAAAACCAATATAATGGACAAACTGTGAAGTCATCCATCCTCTTTAGCATAAATCCCCCCTCACTGGTCTCTTCAGAGAGCAGAGCACCTATTTATCTAATCTCCCACCTTTATAATACAAATTTTCAAGGCAGCTTACAATGTAGGTAAAATAATGATAACAAACAATCACTACAAACATTACAACCATGAAACAATAAACAGCAGTTAAAAAGCGGGGGGGGGGGACAGAAGCAAAAACCTCAGCTAGCAGCAACATGATAATCATTCAAAAGCTTAAGCAGATAAAATGGTTTTGGCTTGGCACCTAAAATTCATTAGACCAGGTGCTGGGAGGGCACCCACTTAACCTCTGATGGCAGGGGCACCTACAGACAGACTTCCAATGATAACTTAACTGGCAGGCATATTCACGTGGGAGCATGTGGTCTTTTAGATAACAAAGCCACCAACATTTTGAATTGTGCCTGGAAAGAGACAGGAAGTAAATGAAGATGCTTTAAAATTGGTGAGATGTGTTCCAATTAACCAGACCATATCAGAGGCTACATGAATGTGTTGTGATTGGTCAAAGCTCCTCTGGTCTGGATAATAGCATGGGCATTCTTGAAGAGATGTTCACCGTGTCTGCATTAGTGGTGTCCTCGTTTGCTTTTGTTTAAGGGACATTTGAGCAGAAGCTACAAGTTATGGCTACATCTTCCCCATTCTGCATGATTCACAGCATCCAAGAGACTTCATAATAAAACGAAGCTGAGGTACGATAACTTATGTCTTGACTTCAAGGACTGTAAAATGCTCAAAAAGAGGCACCATATCATTTAATTCACAAGGGCTTTAATACAGTCTTCCCCAACCTGGTGACCTCCAGCTGTTTTGGACTTCAAATCACATCAGCCACAGCCAGCATGACCAATGATCAGGAATGCTGGGAGTTGTAGTCCAAAACATCTGGAGAGTACCAGGTTAGGGAAGTTTGTTATAATATATATAAGTTGTATATATTATAACAACCTCCTAAATTAAATGTGCTGGTGCCTGTTGCTGAGCTGAAATAGAAGACAAGCTGATTATGTTGCTGCCATGGCATGAGGAATCCTGTTCCCATGCTCCTCTGGTAAAGCAGGGGTGCAGAAGCTCAGGCCTGGGGGGCAAATGCAGCCCCCAGGGTTCCTCAGATGGCCACCCCCTTCCCCTGGCCCCACCTTCTTTCCCCTAACCACTGATTGCTTGGTGGCTTCCCAGCTTTATTTTAATTAATTAATTATTTTTTGTTATATTTATATGCTGCCTTTTCCTCCAAACAGCTCAAGGTAGTGTACATAATTCCCCTCCTCTCCATTTTATCCTCACAACAATCCTGTGAGGTAGGTTAGGCTGAGAATCAACCATTGGCCCAAAGTCATCCAGTGAGTTTCATGGCCAAGTGGGGACTTGATCCCGCGTCCCCCCAATCCAACACTTTTGTGCACTTTTTTCCCCATTCTAAGAGGTTGAAATCTCCTCTCCTAAGGCTTAGTTACTGGCAGGAAGAGCTTTAAGTAAGATATGCTGGTATTTTGGCCACACCCCCTTCTGCTTTTGGCCCCTCCCACCACTAGAATGCAGCCTCTAAAAGCTTCTCTGGAATGGAATGTGGCCCTTGGGCTGGAAGAGGTTCTGCACCTCTGTGGAAAAGTATGACTGCAGGAACCACATGGGCAGGACGAATGACATGGCTCCTTCTCAGGCAACTGCTCTTTGCATGGTAAGGAACAATAATATCATTGGCTCTATCCATATGGTTCCTGCTTTACCAGAGGAAATATGGGAAGAAGTGATTCGCATGCTGCTGCAGGAGGATATGGGCTGGCTCTAACACTCTGCATATTTTGTTACAGAGAAGAAAAAGGGGAGAATTCATTTCCCAAGTATTGACAGCCATAGTATTTGAACTACTGCAGGCTATGTTCCGGCTTTGCCTTTTTCCGCTGCTGGAAACATTGACTTTCCTTGGGGTTTCTTAATACAAAACAGTTTATGGCCTGCCCTCCCTGTTTACTCTTATTTTTGTAGAAACTTTTTTTTTTTTTTTTAACAAAGTTAAGTGAACTCTGACTACTTCTTTAATCTTCCTTGTCAGAACAGGGCATTATTCCTTCCTTCATATCTTGCTCTTGTATTGTGACATTTCTAGAGGAGATGTTTACTGTTGCTTTCTGAATAAGCTGACGATAGGGACACATAATACTTGCTATTTGAAAACCCTTGCCCTCTGTATCACTTTATCTCTCTCTTTTTTCACAGCCTGTGCTAAAGTGTAGTTGTAAACCAAGTAGATCATGATAGCTCTGATGTTCCTGCTAAGGCATAACAGTTACAAGCTTTCTGCAGGTAGTATTCTTTGATTTGCTGTTGAAGTTCTTGTCCACCATGATTCATTTAGTGCTAGAACCACCAGACAGAAATGTCAAAAAGATGTGTTTTTATACAAGTTAGGTATATCTGTTGGATTTTAGTTAGTTTGTTTTTTAAAGCCTGGATCCTGGCTTGTGTGACAGATAGTTTTAACCTGAAACAAGATAGGGCAGTGAAGATCAACAGAATTTTGACCTAGTTCAGGGGCCATCTGAAAATCTGAAACTCTTGCAGTCATTTTTGCTATGATACTTCCAACACCCACAGCTAATAGTCTAGTGACTCACCCATAAGTCTCACCCCATGACCAATCATTCAGGAATTGCTGTCTTTAAAAAAGGGAAATTCGGCAACCCTCATTTACCCTGGCATAAATGGTTACTAGATTTTGTTCTCTGTTTTGGAGTTCTGGATTGCGTGGGGGGAATGTTTTTGCTCCTTCTCAGATGATGCATTCTACCACAAACAGCAGGTGAGTTCTCCTCTTGTTGTTGGGGGGGTTTTTAAACCCAAGGCTGTGATCCAGTATTTCATCTGAATCAAAATGGACCATAGTTTGGAGGTCATATTCAAACAATAGTTTAGCATGATGTGAACAAGCCTAGCCTCCTCCCAGAATTACTTGCTCCTCCTGTGCGGCCGTCAGGAGGAATTCGCTTCTGCTTTCCCTTAAACGGAACTTGTCATTGCATCTGAACCTCCAGGGATTGTGGCTTAACATTTAACTATAGTTAGTTTCAAGAACCTAGCTAGGTGAGCAATTATTTAAAGTTAGCTTGTTTGACGCTATAGTTAGCATTAAACCACAATCCCCAGGGTTTTGGACCCAATGACAAGCAGAGTTTAAGGGAAATCAGAAGCAAAACCTTCTGAACTCTTTCTCCCATCCATGGGGGAGAGGGAGCACATGAGTCCAGAGAAGGCTAGGCTTATTAATGTCATGCTGAACTATGGTTTAGTGTAGTGGTCCCCAAACATGTGTCCCGGATGTTGCTGGAGTACAAATCCCATCATTCCCAGCAAGCAGGATCCATAGTCGGGGTGATGGGTGTTGTAGTCCAGTAAAATCTGGGGGTGCATGGTTGAGAACTGCTGATAATAAGTATATGTGGGCCTCAAGTGACAGAGGTGAGTCCAAGAGTGTCCCCAGACTATGTCCCTGTTGACTCTACATTGTAGAAGTAGTGCAAGACTATCCAGGACAGGTAAATTACCCAACTCCTAGACCTGGGAACTGCCCACCCACATAGCTTATGACTGACTAGGATTCCATTTCAGTTGGCTGACCCTCATCCAGCCCACCACTGTATCCAGGATCCGGTCCAGGCCATGCACAGCCACACCTAGATCAGATGTAACAGAGAAATGGAGCCAGGTGTCATCTGCATACTGATGACACCTCACCTCAGATCCTCTCATGACCACACCAAATGATTTCATATAGATGTTAAAAAGCATTGGTGACAGGATCATGCCCTGTAGCATCCCACAGCACAATTGCCAAGGGGCTGAGACACAGTCCTCTATTGACATTCTTTGGAACTTAACGTGCAAGTAGAAGCTGAACCACTGCAGTACAGTGGCCCCTACTCCAACATGATGGAGCCGGTCCAGGAGGATGCCATGGTAGATGGTATCAAAAGTCACTGAGAGATCAAGGAAAGCCACAGGGAACATTCCCCCTGTCCCTCTCCTGATAAAAGTCCTCCATCAGGGCAACCAAGGCCGATTCTGTTCCAAAACCATGTGTGAACCCAGACTGGAATGGGTCTAGATGCGTCACATCCTCCAAGAGCTTCTGCAGCTGTGCTGCCACCACCCTCTTGAGCGCCGTGCCCCAAAAGGGGGTATTAAAGTTATGAATACTGGACGGTCATTGTCATAAACCTCTGGGTCCAGAGAGAGCTTTTTCAGGAGTGGTTGCAAAATTGCCTCTTTAAAGGCAATCAGCACCACCCCCTCACATAAATATACATTAACCACTCCTTGGACCCACCTAGCCGACCCTCCCCGGCTAGGCCTCATAAACCAAGATGGGCAAGGGTTGAGAGGGTGCATAGTTGTACTCATCACTGGAAATGTCTTGTCCTCATACTCAGGCCTTATCAACTGAAATTGATCCCACAAAGCTGGATAAGATGGTGCGTTGGACAACTCATCGGGACCTATCTCAATCTTCGCATTCAGTTTGCTACAGAGATAAGTGATGTCCTCAAAGTGCATACCAAATTTGTCACAGCAGGCCTCTGAGGGTACCAGCATACTATTTGTTGGGGGCAGATGACATTAAGCATCGTACCATTCAAAAAAGCTTCATTGGACAGCTACTTGCAGATGTAATGGAGTCAGCAAAGGAAGCCTTTTTTGCTGGTTTCACTGTCCTATGCCAAACACGCTCTAGCCTTCCCCTGGCCTGTCTCATCACCTGAAGCTCTGCAGAAAACCACAGATCCACTTGGGCAGTTTATTCCCAATGAGCAAAAGAGTACTGGGGATAAATTTAAGGTAAATTTAATACTAGTTGAAAGCACCATTACAGAAAGATAAAAAGACAATGATTTCTGAACCACAGTAGAGTTCCACCATGATTGTATCTCTAGTGGGTCTCTGCTGTCAGTATTGGATACACAAGGAAAGCAAAGAAAGGTGATTTCTGTTTTTAATCTGGTGGAAATTACAACCTCTATCCTTCCTCCTGCAACCAAATCTAAAGCCTTGACTAACCTAAGTTAATTCCCCTTAATTCCCCTAGCCTCTGACACTCCCCCCCATCACAGATTTATTGGGCCAAGACAATCGGTCCATTATTTAATAACTCAGTTATTTCCTATTGTAAAAAGTGATTTAGGCCAATGAGTTGTACTTTACCCAAAACCATCTGGCTCATCATCAGGGCTCAAGCGTTTAAGACATGCCAGTTTCCATGATACAAAGCCGCTCAGGGAGCATTTTTTGGATGAAGAGCAGGGTAAAAATGCTGTAAATAATGGAATAAATAAATAATGTTGCCTATGCTTCCTGATGTTTTCCCCTTAAGACGATGCGTTGTACACATTTTAAGGCTGTAAACTGATATACGCTTTAGAGTAGCTTTTTCTAAGGTATTTGGAGCAGACATTAATGATACAAAATATTTATGAAATGCCTGAAGCATCTAGGCACCGAATAATAATGATAATAATAACAGCAACAACAATAATAATAATTTTTAAAAACAGAGGTCCTGCCCACAGATGCCAAAATGTGCCCACTGCATACTTCTTTTCATACCACAATGTATTACAGTTTCTTCAGGTGTTACTGGAGGCTCACAAAGGGTTCTTGAATGAAAAGATCTATCATGGTAGACAAGCTTTCCTAAAAGTTAGGTTGCTCACCACTGCCAATCCTTCCCTGCAATACTGGGCAGTGCACTCTGTGTTCATCTGGGGGAAATGATGACATGCAATATCATTTGTGCTGGTGCTCCCCAGAATCGTCTGTCATGCACAGAAGTTTCACAGCAGTCCTGCAGAGTCCCACAGCAGACTAGCTGGTGGCACAGAGAGGGTTCCCTGAAGGGGAAACATCTTCAAACCTCAGATCTAAGTCATATCATGACACTGTTCTCTCACAGGAAAGAGTGGATCGTTATTTTGGAATGAGAGCACAATCATCTCCCAAACAATGCAGGGATGCCATGATTAATCTTAAAAATGTCTCTCTAGCACGAACATGCCCAGTGATGCATTTCGTTTTGTAAATCTTGGACTAAGAAGCCAGAAAATGACAGCCTGACTTCATTTTCAGGTATAAGCATCTCAGAGACAGCAAATGACTAATAACACTTCTTGGAAGTTTCTAGTACCCTGCTGGCACTTGTGTACAGCACTGATGGGTAATTTTTCATTTATGCATAACTTCGTGCAGACTATCTCCTGGTAACAAAGTTGTTGTTTTGTGGGCTTTGGCATTTTCTAAAAGAGGCTATAAGTACATTATATTTTAAAACAAAGAGCACTTCTGTGTTTTAAATCACTTTCAAGGGCCTCTTCCCATTCTTTCTCTGTATATATCTAGTTGCAATTTACAAAAGCTAAAATCACTTTTGGCCCCTTCTAAGAGATGGACAACTTGCAAGGGATTGAGTAGAATTTTTATCCATGCAAGTACAGCATGTGTCTCTTGGAGGACAGCAGTAGTAAACCGGAGGTAGTACTACCACATGTCCTACTTTACAAAGGACAGTACTCTACTTGAAGGTATCCTTATTTAAAGGGCTGTCCGGTCCAAGACAAGTTTAAAGATAAAAGAACCATAAGAAACTGTAAGAAGGGAGATCAGGAGCCTTGAAGTTGCCTATTGTTAGCACCTGGACAACAACTGACTGAGCAGTTACACAGGTCACAGACTTCTCCGCTATGATGAGATGTATTTTATTTCGATTTAAATTATAGTCATTTCTAAATTTGCATCTATACATATGAATTACATGTGCAACGTTTGTGCAACCTTTTGTCATCTTTTTTGGCAATGCGTGTCCTCCTTTTTTTGCAGTGTGTAACTGGTCACCCTAAACGCACTCAGTTTCGTTCCTGCCATACTCTGACTTGTGTTTTAGAAAGTTTGGGCTGGGAATTTCCTTCTCATTCTCCTCCTATACAATTCTCCTGGGAAGCAGGTAACAAAGCTAAATACTGCATCCACTTAAAAATGAATGACGTAAGAACACAAGAAGAGCCCTGCTGGATCAGACCAAGGGTCCATCTACTCCAGCATTCTGTTCACACAGTGGCCAGCCAGCTGTCAACCAGGAACTCACAAGCAGGGCATGAGCACAACACCACCCTCCCACCCATCTTCCCCAGCAACTGGTATACATAGGCTTACTGCCTCTGGTACTGGAGTTACACATAGCCATCAAGACTAGTAGCCATTGATAACTTTTTCCTCCAGGAATTTGTGTAACCCCCTTTTAAAGCCATCCAAACAGGTGGGCATCACTACTTCCTGTGGTAGTGAATTCCATAGTTTAACTATGTGGTGTGTGAAGAAGTTCTTCCTTTTATCTGTCCTGAATCTCCCACCAATCAGCTTCATAGGATGACCCTGAGTTCTAGTATTTTGAGAGATGGAGAAAAATGTCTCCCTATCCACGTTCTCCACACCATGCATAATTTTGTAGACCTCTATCATGTCTCCCCTTACCCTCCTTTTTTCCAGGCTAAACAATCCCAGCTGTTACAACCTTCTCTCATAGGGGAGAAGCTCCAGCCCCTTGATCATTTTAGTTGCCCTTTTCTGCACCTGTTCCAGCTCTGCAATATCTTTTTTTAGGTGGGGTGACCAGAACTGCACACAGCATTCTCAGTGTGGTCACACCGTAGATTTGTATAGGGGCAGTATGATGTTGGCAGTTTTATTCCCAATCCCTTTTCTAATTATGCCTAAATTTGCCCTTTTTTTACAGTGGCTGCACACTGGGTTGTAGGGGTGTACGGATTACTTACCCCGTTCCAGTCCGGGGCATCCGCGGGGGGGGGGTGATCCGTCCCTCCCCCCAGAATCCTCCCCAGCCGGCTCCACTCCTCAGTGAGTCCGTGGAGCCACCGGCCGGGCTCACCCACAGCCGGACTTCTGTCCACTGCCAGGCTGCAGCTGCAAATGGCGTAGCAGATGGTATTTGCGTCCCTGCTCTTTGCCGTGATAGGCTACATAAATACGTAGCCTATCACGGCTAAAGTAGGGAGGCAAATGGCGGCTGCAGACCAGGGCAGCCATTAGTGGCCGCAGACCGGGGCAGCAGACGGACTGGACGGCCGACACCAGGTAGGGTCCGTCCCGGGAAAATTTCACGGGGGGTGGGGGGATTGCTCCGTTCCGCCACAGACTCCGGGGGGCTGGATTCTAAAGAATCCGGCCTCATTGGAGTCCGTGGTGGAATTCTCTAACATCCCTACTGGGTTGACATCTTGACTGAAGTGTCCACCACAACCCCAAGATCTCTTTCCTGATCAGTCACCACTAGCTCAGATCCCATCAGGCTATACTGGACATTGGGATTTTTTGCCCCAAAGTGCATCACTTTACACTTGCTTACATTGAACCGCATTTGCCATTTAGATGCCCATTCTCCCAGTTTGGAGAGATCCTTTTGGAGCTCTTCACAATCCCTTTTTGTTTTAACCACACTAAATAATTTGGTGTCATCCGCAAACTTGGCCACTTCACTGCTCACTCCTAATTCCAGATCATTTATGAACAGGTTGAAAAGCATTGGTCCTAATACAGATCCCTGTGGGACTCACTATTTACTTCCCTCTATTGGGAGAATTTACCATTTATTCCTACTCTCTACTTTCTGTTCTTTAACCAGTTACTGATCCATAAGAGGACCTGTCCTCTTATTCCATGACTGCTAAGTTTTTTCAGGAGTCTTTAGTGAGGGACTTTGTCAAAAGCCTTTTGGAAGTCCAAGTAAACAGTGTCTACTTGATCACCCCTGTCTGACAAAAAGTCAGTGTGGTCCAGTAGATCAGGAGTCTTCAGGCTTGTGGGATCTACTTTGGTTTTTACTAGAATGTCCAAAATTCACTGCCCAGAACTTGGTGCAAAAGACATACACTTAGAATGAAAGAATTCTGAGCCCAGGAGTTCGTTCTGAGTGCCAGGACTAAACCGAGCTCACAGTCCTTCCATACAAAAATCCACTTGGTTACCCCAAACTTTCTTCAATGTCTTTCATCAATATATTTTAGGAATGGAGAGGAGTCATTTTGTTGCTGGTGTTGCTAAACGAGTGAGAGTCAGAAATCCTTGCCAATCTACTGCAACTCACCCAGAGGTCTAACCAGTAGATTAGGATCTACCTTCTGTCCACTCCAGCAGTTGATATAGTTGGACCTAGACTTAAAAGGAATGTTAATTAAAGTGGTATGCAAACTGAACAGAGCTGGGAAACTCAACAGGGTTTCTTTTTGTTGTTGTTGATCTGACCATATTTAAAGAGATTAGTTTGAATAATTAAGAGAAGACTTTTTGAGTAGCCTATATTCCCAACAAGGTTTCTTTAGGGAATTACCTTACTTAGGGTAGGCAGAAGGTAGATCTGGTTCTACTGGTAAATCTCTGGATGATTTGCAGTAGATCATTGAGGATTTCTGACTGCCAACTGTTTAACAACAACAGGAACAAAATGATGCCCACACACTAAATTATACGGCTAAAATGAGTGGTTGGTGGAACTTGGGGTTCTTGTAAAAAACAAAGAAGATCCCACAACCATGAAGTCTGCCCACCCCTGGCTTACTACTAGAAATGTGTGAACTCAGGAAGGCCTCATCTAAGGAGGCCAAGGAAGGAAGGAAGGAAGGAAGGATTTTCCAACTCTGGTTTTTACATTTGTGTGCATGCCTTGGACTGGAAGCATATGGAGGCTACATAATCTTGGATTTTCCTTATCTTGGGAAGAAGACAGATGGACATTCTAAAGTGTGACAGGAGTGGCTTGAGCACCATTCACTGCATTCAAACCCATTTGTTTTCAGGGCAGTAAATGTATGTTCAGACACTTCCACCACACTTGAGAATGTAATGTCTGCTTTTACCCTTTAAATGTTACATCTGTCTTCACTCTTATATCAGGTCCAGCTTCTTCTCTCCTTCTTCTGGCCTGAGGAAGAGTTCTGAAGAACCTGAAAGCTTGTTCGCTATTTTGTGACATTTTAGTTGATCCTAAGAAAGATATTACCCTACTCTGGATTTTTTTAAATGAACCAACATAGTGACCTATGTCCTTGGGGACAATGGGAGTGAGTAGGACACCCTTTCTATTTCTCTTGGTGTTCATGCTTCTCTGTGTGCCTCTTCCAAGAACCTTGAAGCATGCTATGGCCCCATTTTTAACATAGCAGTAGTATCTGCAAATGTTAAAATAGCCCAGTAACAAGGATGGATTAAATTTCTTGTAGTGAATGAAGATGTAGATTCTGGCATTATTATGTGTAACTGATCTTAAGCTTTATTTGGACCAATTAGTTTTCGAAACATTGACTGCTCAGATTGGAAACAAAATAGCTTAATAGGGCTGTAGATGTTTTCACAGCAAGGCATTTCTTATTTTGTGGTCTAATTTGGTAAGTCATGCTTAAACATCAAAACATACTAATGTTGGAGGGAGAATGTTTTTTCTTCTTCTTTTTTTGCAGTGGGTAGATTTATGGAAACATCCCTGATGAGAAATCCAGCTATAGATATTACCATTTTATTACATTCCTAGCATTTGAGCAATCTACTTTAAAAAAATCAGAATATCAAATGTGAAAGTACACTGCCTAGCTAAAATTCTGTTAGGCTGCAGTCCTATACCCATTTACGTGGGAGTAAGCTGCGCTGAACACAATGGGGTTTAATTCTGAGTAGACTTGTGTAGGATTGAGCTGTTAGTTAAATAATGATATATCACCAAAAGGCTTTGAACTATGGCTAGAATGTACCAAGCAGTTTAAGAAGTGGTAACCACAGTGATATTTTTATAAGGAATGTTCACCTCATGGGGATTCTTTAAAGGTGCTTCACATTGTTAGTTTCTTTTCTCTCTCTTTTTGGCAAAGTTATAGCTCTCCTTTATTGTACACGATGTCCTATAAAGAAGATCTATGTCTGTGATACCTCTTTGAAAGAGGACCACGGTGCTATCCATTTAAAGAGAATGCAGTCAAGCAGTAAATTTAGGGGGCATCTCTTTTCATATTGACTGTATCTGAGCCAGCAGTTGGTCTTTGATGTTGTAACAATAGAGCATAGGCTGAGAGGAGTATTAGCGCTTGAACAATGTTGAAATGAGGCTGCATTCATTAGTTTTAAAGAGAGAGGCTTATAATGTGTAGCAGAACTTTATTTCTGTGTGTTTTCTTTCTTGCAGGAAGGGAGTGTGTAGTGTCTGTATTACAGTTCTTGTAGACTTTCAAGCTGGAGTCCTGTGTGTAAACATTTTTAATTATAAACCAGGTGCGCTGGAAACCTGGATTGTACACTTGGTGCTTTATTAGCTTCATAAAGGCTTCAAGGCTTTCTCTTTTTTTCTTCTTCACTGTGGGCCTCTTCAAGCCCACCAGCCCTAGACTACATGGCATAGAAGAAATATTAAGTAGTCCAGGCAATTTTGTGCCAGCACTTGAGAAATAGACACATTAGTTTCACAGGCTAGCTAATTTCAGGTCTTAAATGTTCAGATACTTCTTAAAGAAAATGCAGATTTATTCTCAGATATTATTCTGAATAGCCATATGCATTCCTGATGGTTCCCACGCTTTACATATTCCAGACTGCATGGACTATCGTTCAAAGCTTAATCTAAACACTTGATTCACATTTTCATAACAAGAGTACTTGAAGCTATATAATAAGAAGAGAGTGGGTATTTGGAGCAAACACTGTAGAGTGAAATAGAACTGTGAATCTGTAAATACACAGGGACATGCAATGAAGATGGCCCAGAGAGGCCCAATTAACTGAGGTGCCTTGGTGCACATCCATCTCATGTTTACAAGCAGACTTTTCCATTTCACAGTGTTTGCCATTCCAAGCACTAATATACTTGCAAAACCCTTGCTACATAGGGTGGCCACTTCAACAAAAAAAAGAGGACAAAAGAAGATACAGAAGAATTTGCATATGCTAACTGATATGCGTAGAGGCAAATTTAGAAGTAACTGCTATAATTTAGATAGAAATGCAGTACATCTTACCATAGTGGGGAAGACTGTGACCAGATGATCTCCTGTGTGCCTGCCCAGTCTGGTGTCTGTGTGCAACTGGTTGATGGGTAACTTCAAGGCCCCTGGGTGCTCTCCCTTCTTAGGGATCTTTATCTTTAAACCAGACTTGAACTGGGCGGCCCTTCAGACAGAGGATGCCTTCAAAAAGAAGTCTGTCCTCTGTAAAGTAAGACAAATGGCCACCCTATAAATGTGAATATTGGATGACAGTTAATATGCACTACTCTAAATTCCAGGTTTTTGTCAGTCTTAGGACATGAGCAACTTGCAGTGACTAAAATAAGACTGTCTCTCTGGCCTGAGAGCAACAGAAAATGATGGTTGCAGAATGGAGAGAGACCTGTCTCTGGGACCTTAACCCTCCCAAGCCAAATGGGTTGCTCTGGACCCCAGTAGTTGTTTAAAACATTTGTAAAACATTTTAGCAAATCTGAGCCACATCATATTCATGTATTCCTCAACAGTTATGGGGTAAGTCATCCTGTGGTGTTTTATCCCTCCCCCTCTTTTCATTTTTTTTTTTAAATGTACATTTAATTTATTAAGTTATCAGGGGACTAGTTTACCCCAATGGAAATGAATTTGAAAGAGAAAGTACCAAGCCCTTTAAGCTAATTGGGGGGAGGGGATTCAATCCCCAGCAACTTCTCAAGATAGGGTAGAGAATGTAACTTAGCATTTTACCTCTGTCTTGTGTAAAGAGAACACATGACCACCCTAGCCCGGTCAGTCAGCAGAAGGCGCCTTCGTGTGAACATATATATATATATATGACTGGTGGAATGGATTCAGACCTAGGAGATCTGCCAAATCTGCCTCAGGTTTGAAATACCATGGGCAAATCAAAATGAAAATACTAATGACCTAGTGAGCTATGAGCTATGATACAGAAAGCCTGGTTAAAACCTTGTCTCAGTCGTGAATCCACCATGTGGTAGGAGTGCTTGCAAAAGTGTTTGTGAGCAGCACTGAGGCAAGCATACCCCCCCCACACACACACACACACACACTTGTAGTCTGAAGTGGTAGAGCGAGCCACTTTGTTTCCACCTTGTTCTGCTAGAGGTGTAGATCCAGCTGTGCTCTCCTAATATCTGAGGGAGGAGAGTATTCTCAGTGGTATGCTAGTTTTTGGCAGCATATCCATAGCAAGCATAACGTGTACACCAGCTCTCGGGCCTGTTCAGTGAGTGTCACCTGAGGAGGCCTCAGATCTGCTACTGTTCTAATTTTGTGAAGCCTCTCCCTGAAAGTTTCTGGGCTGCAGTCGTGCCGGTCAGCTCGCCCTCTTTATCCCCAAAGCAAAGTAACGTTGCACAAAATATGTCTGGTGAACAGTGTTTGCACAGCTGATGTTTTTATGCTTTATAATTTTTGCATGAGTTTGGTTTCTAAAATGATACCTGTATTTATTTAATTTTCAACATTTTAAAACTGTGTTTGGAACATTTTAGGGAGCTGCTTTGAAAGGCCCTTGGGCAGAAAAGCAGAACATAAAATTTAAAACCATTTCTTTTCAGCCCAAAGATGCATTTTGCAGACCCATTTCTAATTTTTTTACCATGTGTTCCTATGGTAGCAGTGCTGCTGCTGTGACCCACTGCAGGTCAGGCTGCGACCCAGTAGTGCAGGAGTAGAAAATGTATTTCAGCCTGAGGGCCAAATTCCATTTCAGAGAAGCTGGGGGAGGGGGCATATTCCTGTGATGGGCGGGGCCAAAGGCAAAAGGAGGTGGGGCCAAAACACCAAAAATACCATAATATTTTAGCTTAAAGCTCTTACTGCCATTAACTAAGCTTTAGGGGAGGCATAAGAGCATAAGAAGAGCCCTGCTGGATCAGACTAAGGTCCATCTAGTCCAGCATTCTGTTCGCACACTGGCCTACCAGCTGCCCACAGGAAACCCACAAGCAGGACACGAGTCCAACAGCACCCTTGAAAGGCATTTCAATCTTTTCGAATGGGGAAAAAGGTGAACAAAAGCCAGGAAACCACCAAATGATTGGTGGTTGGGGGAAAGTGTATGGGGCCAAGGGAAGGGGGCATGGCCCCCTGAGGACCCCCAGAGGGCTGGATTTGGGCCCCTGGCCCTAAGTTTCTGCATCCCTGCAGTAGTGGATCCTGACCCAACAGTTGAACATCAGTGACGTATCCATCTCCTTTTTCTGTTGGGCACTTTGCTAAAGCCCCATAGATGAAAGCAGGCCAGAGCTTCTGGTGCAGTAGAAAATAATGCAAGAGATTAACATCAAATGCCCAAGTATTTGATTGGAGTTTGGGTACTTTATACCAAACGATTCTGGGCAATAGCTATTGTGCTAGTTAGAATTCTGGCATTAAACCCCCATTTGAATATATATACATGATCGAACACTTCAGTGGATATTAGCAATAACTGTAGTTGCAGCTGGTGCATGGGAGAGTCCTCCTCTGACCAAAGGGGGTGGTGATGAGGAGCAGCAAGTACTGGGCCACCGGGGTGTCCCATTTCTAGTGTTCATGCCTGGAAGGGGCCCATCTAAAACCTCTTATCACTGGAAAGCTACTGCAATGTGCAGGACTGTATGTACTCTGTGTTTAAAACACACAGTTATGAAGCAAGCAGCAAACAAAGCTGGATTCTGCTTCCTGAATAAATTATGTAAATTGAACAGATCTGCATAATTTCTTACATTGCATCATTCTTCAGTTTTGCATAATTTAATCTGGTTTTGCTAGTCCTGGGCAGGGCAAGGACACTGCGGCCCTGCTACAAACCACAAACACTTTAGCCAGCCACCTCTCTCTCTCTTGAGATTTCAGCAGGCATTGAGCACATTCTTTCAAGTATAACGTCCTAACTAGAAGAGCTAGAAACTTGCTTTTTTAAAAGAGAGAGAGAGAATAAAAGCTCAGGTTCCCAGGAAGCTGAATTCTGTATTTGCTACCACAGAGATGGGGAACCTGTGGCCCTCCAGACATGGACTGTAACTCCTTAATGTTCCATGCTCCTTTTGAGGCCAGCTTTACTGAGCCCACGCGGCTTGTTTCTGGCTCATGCATAGCAAAACTTTATTGATATTTTCACAAATGATGAACGAATACCACAGGTGCAACTCCCTTACCCGCAAAGCATCTTGCACTTAAATAGATTGCCTCTCCCAGGAACACCATGCATTTTCAACTATAACACTTGCCTGTTATGTACTTCTGTTGTTTTAACATCGGATTGTGTGGTGAAATCCTCTTGTTCCTTGTGAGCCATATGGACAAAATGCCTTTGAGACAGCAAAGAAAACACCATTTGACAGGTGGCAGATTCAGAAATAAATTTAGCAAAAAGATGGTGAATGCTTTTAGAGGACGGGCAAGGGGAGAGACTAAGAGCAGAGAGCAGCTGCCTACAAGAAACCATAAACAGCTGTGAGAAATCTTGGGGAAAAGCCACATGGTTTTAAAACAAGGTTTGTTTGTTTTCTTTTCATGTGACAGCCTCAGTGTAGTGTAGTCGTTAGAGCGTCATACTAGGACCTGAGGGACCCAGATTCAAATCCTTAGCCATGAAGATCACTGGGTGACCTTGGACCTGCAATGGGAAGGGCTGTAGCTCAGTGGTAGAGCACCCGTTTTGCTAGGAGAACATACTAAGTTCAATTCCCGGCATCTCTAGGGCTAGGAAAGAATCCGCCTAGGAGAGCTGCTGCCAGGCAGTGTTGACAGTGCCAGTGGTCTGGCTCGGTATAAGGCAGCTTCCTCTGTTCCACTTCTGAGGCCCTCCTCCCCCTGGAGAACAGCCTAACTGCTGGGCTGATCCTCCACCATTTGCAGAAAAGAGAGATAAACAAATAAAAACAACAAGAGGCAACAAGGAGGCTGACAAATCTCTGGAAATTTTGTACTGTTTTATTACATCTGGAAATAAGCTCCTGACACACTGTGGAAAGGCATCATCAAATAACTCAAGACTTTCTATAAATGTCTTATACATTAGATATATGATGAACCTATATTACCTTCAAATGAGCTAAACAACTGCCATCCCCTTCATTTTAATTAGGTTTTTTATCTGTTATAAATGTAATGGGCAGTATCCAAGTCAACACTAATACTAATGTAAGTTACATTGCACTAGCGTAAGTGACCTCTAACATAACAACAATAGCGTTAGGTGACACGACAGGTTTTCCAGCCTTTTGTGCCAATATCTAAAGCTAAAGCTGAAGTCATTGTTCTAGCTCAAAGTAATCTATGTTAGCGCTAGTGTTGACTTGGATACTCCCCAATGAATTTGACTGTTGTTGATGAAAGAGTTAATTAAAATATGTATTTATTTTTAAAGATATGGTGTTTGGGTCCAGTGGTCAACCTTACTGCAAGTACTAAGACTTTCAAAACTGCCTAATAAAGGCTGGTGCTCCACTTCCATTTCAATGTCAGTGTCAATATACCCTTGCTCTTTTCAAGAAAGTAGCTCTTCTATTAAATGGCAAGTGAAAACATCTGGGTCCTCCTTACGCTTTAAGCTGTTAGAAACTCTGACCTTATAAATCTCTTAACTGCCAAGGAGCAAACATGGATTACTCTGAAGAACATATGTGACCCATTTTCCATTAAATCCTTGCACCCTTGGTGAAACAGTCATAGGACTGTGCCGCCATGTGATGTATGTCATGTGATGGGGCAGGACTGTGATGCGCAAGGTGTCCCATAAGGCAGGGGTCCCCAACCCCCGGGCCGCGGACCGGTCCCGGTCCATGGCTTGTCAGCAACAGGGCCACAGGAGTGTGCGGAACCCCCTCACCTTGGGTCCGTGGGGGTCCACGGGGGGGGCGATCCGTCCCTTCCCCCCCGGAATCCTCGCCGGCCCTGGCTGGCTCCGGTCCGCAGTGAGTCCGCAGAGCTGCCAGCCGGCTCTGGCCACTGGCGGACTTCCAGCCACTGGGACACAAATGGCATCCGCTATGTGGACGCCATTTGCATCCCTGTTCTACGAGTAATAGGCTACGTAAATCTTTACATAGCCGATTACTGCAAAGAATAGGGACACAAATGGTGTCCGCGTAGGGGACGCCATTTGTGTCCCAGCGGCCGGAGGTCTGCCAGCGGAAACACACACACCCAGTCCATGGAAAAACTGGACCGGTCCCTGGCACCAAAAAGGTTGGGGACCGCTGCCATAACGTCTTGCACAATGTCACACCATATCTTCTGCTAGCTCTTGCACAACAGTTCATGGGGAAGCACCACTGCCAGAATTTCTTCTGCTAGCACATCACTGGATCTTTAATTATTATCTTTAATTTGCTGTATGTAATTTTGTGTTTGCTTCCTTTCTTCTTCTTTCCCCTAGGATGTCCTCCACACAGATAGCCTTTCATCTCCTGAAACCAGCTTCACATTAAACCCAGAGGACAGACAGGACTATCCTGACCACCAAGCAGCACACAGGTCATTTGCCAGACAGCGATTCAAGCAGGAGAATGGGCATACGTCTTTGCAAAGAGATGGGCCGAGATCGTTCCTTCTGGATCTCCCAAACTTTCCTGACCTCTCAAAAGCAGACATCAATGGGCAAAATCCTAATATCCAGGTAAAACTCTTCTGTTATGTTTAGAATTCCTGCCTTTATCAGGCTTCCCGATCGTGCAGAGGGTTCTACTCGCATTCAAGCAAAACACAAGTAGAACTCCTGTTCAGACCTTGGTGGCTCAGCATGGGTGTGTGCGGCTGGCATGTACAGAGATGTAGAGGCAGGGCCAACATGCACAGCCCTAGCCCAGTGCACACCTTGCGCCCTCACACATTCAAGCAACTGCCTGAATGGGGCTAAGGACAAAGTATATAACTTGAGAAAGAATTAGATCTTGAGCAAGTTCACGCAGAATTTTCACAGTGTTTAAAGTAGCATTGCTTAACTTAAAATTTCATTTTGCTTATAGAAATCACTGATTTAATGTGTTACACTTTATAAGACAGAATCTAGTATATTTAAGTTCTACTTGGTAGTCCATTATGTATATTCAGGTAGTGTAAATTAGTTCACTTTTTCTCACATGCACACACAAACACACACACCTCCCTCCCCCCGCCCCAAATCTCTGGATCAGGACAGGTAAGTCATTGTTTAAATGTTCACAATATGAGACAGCAGTCAGTCAGTGACAGCCTTCTTACACAGAATTTGTAGACTTGTACTAAGCTACTGCTAGTTGAAATTAATACAGTGCTTTTCTGTTTACTGATTATTTGGCTGGATCTGTTTCAGTAATGGAATACTTTTATTCAGCTCCTATGCCATTTGTGCAATTGTTTCAGTATTAGTAAGACAAGAAAACGTTTGAAAGGGTAACCCAAGCAGCTGTTACTTTTGTACTATGGCTGCTTTTTTAACTTTGTTGCCAAACCAGCGGCCAAATGCACCGCTGCTCTCAAGTAAACGAATTCACAGGAAGTCCTTGAAAACGAGGTGCTTTTTAAAGCCAGCAACATATTTCCTTTGGGAGCAGAAATTTCTTCGTGAAAAGCTCCTTTGTTGATCGCCATTGACTTGACACATGCCAGCTCGTGCAGTCATGCCAGCAGAGCAGGGCTATTCAGTGTGCAACAGGTTCACTTTCTTCCCCGTCGAAACCGTGAAGTCATGTGTCAAGCGAGTGGGCTTGGCTGCCAGACTATTTTCTGTGTGAAGTTCTTTTGGCTTTTCCAGTCCATTTAAACACGGCCCAGCTCTGAGGAGGTCCTGAACTTGGATTCCGATACCTCACTTCTTCGTTTGAACTCTCCTTTTCCTCCAGTTCTCAGCCATTGTTTCCCACACTTCCAGTGTGGTAGCTGTGTTGATAAGTTGCAGAAAAAATAACAGAGTGCTGTGGCCCCTGAAAGGGTAACAGATATATTGTAGCATGAGATTTTGTGGGTTAGCCCACTTCATCAGCCATGGATCCAGGATCTGCATTCTGCAAGAGGAAAAGACCTTCTGTAAAAGGTCTTTGATCATGGAAGGTGTCTCTGCCAGATTTGGGGGGATCTCCACGCACCACAGCTCACCCCATTCAGCAAGGTCTCCTGACTCTGTGCTGCATTTCCATGGGGCTGCAGGAGCTGCCATGGGAAGGAGGGGCTGGGGAAGTCAACTTCTGTCAGCTCAGTTGGTCCAGAGTAAATCTGGATCCAACCCAATATAAGAACAGTGGCCATTCACAACAGCAGGGATTAGGGATCACAAAACTATTTTAGCTTTGCTGTGTTAAGTAACACCTGTGGTGGGAGTGGAAATAATTGCCTCACATAATCTACTACAGGGCAGGACCAGAAGAGAAGCTGAGAGGATACCACTTGTCACCTACAGTTATCTGTTAAAACCACTAATCTGTAGCCATCCTGGAGAATAATATTACATGTTAGGCCTGTCCTTGCTACCCACCAGGAACAACAGGCCACATAACAAAGGGACCAGATCCTGCAACAAATCCAGATGCTAATTCTGTCCCCATATCCACTCAGCCAACACCGTTACTAGACCTAATATTATTAGGGCTTCATTCACTTGTTCATCCCCTAATATGATATATGCTGCCACCTGCCAACAATGCCCTCCTGCTGTGTCTAAAGGATAAATGGGGAAACATCTGACATTAAAAACAGCAACATTCAGAAACCAGCAGGAGAACATATCAATCTACAAGGACACCCTACTGCTGACCTGAGAGTTGCCATTCCTCCAAGAAACTTCAAATGGACACTCTAGCATGTAATTGCTGAATAAGAACTTATCAGGAAATGTGATTCTATTTGTTCAGATCTGGATTGAGACAATGGTTTCCTCTCTTACTATAGGAAAAATTGGGTGGTGATTACACAATTGCTGCTGTTGTGAATGATCACTGTGCTTAAGTTGTATACATTTAAGCTTTGTATTTAATTGTCACAAATTTGCATTTTATGTCCATTTTGGCACTACCGCTCATTATTTTTTCTCTTCCCATGTAAATGTATCTGTCAACTGAGAAGAACACTTCATACCTCTGACAATGAGGGCTTTAGTCCAGGATGGCATATGCAATAATAGATCTGTTAGTTTTTAGGGTGCCACAAGAGTCCTTGTTCTATCCTATGCTTGTGTGCTATAAAACATGCACATTTCCCCACTATGTCCTCCTTTGCTGCTCCTCTATGGACACCACCAGTTATGTGCAACACAAATGAACAAACAAGAGGTTTTGTGTACCAGTCACTATATACATATTTTGCCCTCTTCTGTTCTTATTTTTAGTTTCTTTTCTCTCTCTTTTTAAAACACATGCATGTGCACATGCACACACACACACTCACACACACACAATTCTGCTCATATCACAGAATTAAAATAAGCCAGGATTCATTTGTAAACCCAAAAAAACTCAGGATTTGTTAACCAAGAATAAACCTGGTTTGTGATTCTGGCTTTTAAAGGAAGTAACAAACCAGGATTTCCGGTTCAGACAACACACTCTTGCAAAGAAGGAATAAATGGGCTGTGTGCACCAGCACATTCTCCAGAATCCTGGCTTCTTGTTTTATGCCAACGTGGCCATTAAGAATGGCCATCCTGTTTTCTTTGAATTTCCCTGGTATTCACATGACCTTCCACTGGGCTTAATCTTTGCCTATTCTTGATGATCTCCCTTCTCTGTGGTCACCATGGCCTGCTGTTCAGTGTCTTCCTGCTTCTTTAATTTTCCAACCTCCAGATGCCCTGAGAGAATGTCTAAACACACCTGCCATGGCGACAATAAAGCTAATGTAACTTTTTAAAAATCACAAACTGCAGAGGTATAATTTTGGAAAATGTAAAACTGTTTCATATAATTTGATCAGTGAACTTTCTATGTCTGTCAGTAAAGAGTTTCCTTACCTTTAATAAATGGAGATATAAATTACAGGCATTAAAATGTGTGCTACGAGGTGTTATGACATGTATGAATTATCTTTATGATATCTCCACAAATCACTTGAACATACGATGGGATCTGTTGCTGTAATTTTGAACCCTCTTGGGACCACAATTAAGCTGTGGAATTTATAGTGACGTTGCCAAGTTACACTGGCAGTGTGCACAAATAGGTTGCAGGCTCCTGTACCTTTAAATGAGCCTAGACCAAAAAAACCTCCAAACCTGCAGAAAATTTGTAGGCAAACCTTTATGCTAGTTCTGTGAAGCTATCGGTGACATCAGTTCACTTTCCCAGACTTTCTGGGCGCACTTTTTTCTTCCAGTTCATCTGATGACTTATGTAGCTTTTACAAGATCTAAGACAAAAGGCTACCTTTGTGCTTCCTGCTGGTACAAAAGACAGTGCTGGATGTGATCTGAGGTGATAAAAATAGGGCAAGGAGGGGGATGATCTTAATCTTATGTGCTTAAAATAAACCACTTTCTTCTTAAGACTCTGTAATTTAACTTCTCAGGTTCAGGCTTGATTCTGTTTTGTTCTCCTTGCCTTTTTTAAAAGCCTGTCTCCCCATAGAGCAGACGTCTTCACACTTTTTGGATCCAGGACTCACCTGTCCTCCCATACTTCAGCAGGACTTTTTTCTCCCTATATGTTTGTTTTTCCCCTCCTCCTCCTCTCTTTAGGATGACCAGATACGAGGGTGGACGGGGCTCCTGCATCTCGAACAGTGTTATAGACGATGTACTTTTCCTAGATGCAAGTCATCATGCAGGGTTAAAAAGGTGCATCTGCAAAAATATCTTCTAAGCACTTCTGGCCTTCTTTGCATCTCATCCCCCTCTCTTCTTTAAAAAGAAGCCCAAACAAAAAAAGTAAAAGTGATAGTTCCACTAATTCTGGACTGCAGAACCACAGGCCTGTGAGCGCAATTTGGCCTGCCTGGGGTCCCAGTCTGGCCATGCCTCCTTCCCTTGGCCCCACCCCTTTCCCCCAACCACCAATCATTGAGTGGTTTCCAGGTGTTTGTGCAGGGTTATTTTTCCCATTCTGAAAGATCAAAATGCCTCTCCTAAGGGTTAGTTACTGGCAGTAAAAGTCTTAAGCTAAAATATTCTGGTATTTTTTAATATGTTTTGGACCCAACATTGGAGTGGCATCCCCAAGAGCTTCTGCGAAATGAAATCCAGGCCTCGGGCTGAAGGAAGTTAGACACTCCTGCACTAGTACAAACCACCTTAGGTGAGGAGAGCACAACCTCATCAGCTGAAGACCAGTGCCATAGATGACAGCAGAAATAATGTGTTTGTTACATATCATTGGATTTTTAGCTTTTCCAAATTTCCACACAGATGACACATCCTAACCTCGCCCCTAGCTATAAGATAGCACTTCCCATTTGTTTCTGCTTTATCAAACTTCTTACTGATACATCAACAGTTCTTTGTTAATTGGTTTTTGAAGGCGACAGCTGTTGAGGTCCAAATGCTTACAGGCCTGCTTTCTTGAATTCTCCAGGTGACTATAGAAGTTGTTGATGGAACAGACTCTGAATCAGAAAAGGATCTTCAAAAGGAAAGTAGCAAGCCCAGCTGGCCTGTCCCATCACCAGACTGGAGGAACTGGTGGCAGAGATCAGCACCTACCGTCACCCGCATGAGTAGTGGTGACCAGGATTACAAGTATGATAGCACAACTGAAGACAGCAACTTCCTGAACCCCCTTAGCGGCGGGTGGGACAGGCATGCGCCTAGTCACCAGACGTTTGAATCAAAGGAACAGCCAGAATACGGTGAGTGAGCATTCTAAACCTCTTGCTGCCATCACAGGATTGTAATGGTGCTCTGGAGGCAGGAGTGATTGGGCACCACTGACAATGGATAGTAGGGGAGGGGAGAGTCAGGCGGAAATCAGATCAAAAGGGAAGTGTGTTTCAAAAGGTTTAATTCATTAATTTCCAGAGGGAGCACACATTTATATCTATACACATACACATGGGTGGGTGGGAATATATGTATGTATATGTCCTATATGCTAATAGCAAACCCATTCCCTGGATATGGATCATGTAGCCAAAAGGGCATCATCAATGCAGAAGAGTGTGATATTAGCAGGCTTGAGGGAATCACAAGGTTTACAGAAGTATCAAAAAAATGGTGGGGAGGAGTAAAACATAAACACAGCTTAATGAGGGCTGAACATGCTCAGTGGGCAAAGAATGCTAACTGATGGGGCAGAGCGAAATGGAAAACTGGGGGGATAGGGATGGAATGGAGTATCATGAAGGGCTGGAATTCTGAACAGCAACATTCCACACCGCAACATTTTGTTGCAGGTCACACTTGTGTTGTTGTTGATGATACATCTACTTTTATAAGCAAGGTTTTATTTTTATCAACTTTTTTCCACCTAATTTGTCTTGTTCCTCCATTGCAGATTACATAGATGGTGAGGGAGACTGGAGCCCTTGGTCCATTTGTAGTATAACCTGTGGAAGCGGCAATCAGAAGCGCACAAGAACCTGCGGATATGCCTGCACGGCTACTGAGTCAAGGACGTGTGACAGACCAAACTGTCCAGGTTAGGCTCAGCTAAATTGCATTGACCTGAATTATAGACCTGTTTATAATCCTTTGCCAATGCAAATCACTATATTTATTGATACATTGTAGAAGTAGATGCCACCAGATAGCTGCAATTGTCAGATTTGTTCTGCCTTTACAAAACACACACAGTGGAAGAAAATGCTTTTCCTTTCTAAAAGACCTTCAACAACACCGTTCACGCTGCATACCTCCAGATTTCCACAGAGCCTACACATACTGGGCCAAGACAAAACTGCATTTCATGCAAGATGCACTAGATGGGGTACTGCAGGGATTAAGAGGATCCTGCTTTCTGAAGTTCTAATTGCTTTCTCCATTTTTTGTACTGCTTTAAAAAAGTTAGTAAGAGAATGTGATGCCTCGGAGTTTGTGCAGAGATAACATGTTTCAGAGCAAAGAGACAGATAACATTATGCAGTGCTTCTCAAGTGGAAGAGATTGAGGCAGCTCTGAAAGTTCTAAGCTTAAAGTCTCCAATGTGGTGTCTTGTGCACATACTGGATATGGTCAAGGAGGCCCTTCCCTCTGATGAAAACATACTGCTAACCATACGTTAGCATAGCCACTGGAGCACTCCCCACTCAGCTCTGCATCATGCAGTGTTAAATATAGATGTGCAGCTAGGAAATACATTGAGGTATTATTTTTTTTTATTTATTTACAATAGTTATATACCGCTCCACATCCGAAAGTTTTGGAGTGGTGAACAACACGGTAAAAGAATAAAACAGCAGGTTAAAAGAGTTAAAACATTTTTTAGAAAAGACAAACCCCAACAAAGTGGAATTTAACAAACCACGGCTGGTCATGCAAGGAAGGCCTCTTGAAATAACGTCTTCAGGAGGTGCTGGAAGGAACACAATGTTGGCGCCTGCCTGACCTCTAAAGGCAGGGAATTCCACAGGAAGGGGGCCACCATACTAAAGGCTCTTTTCCTGGTGGACTCCAACCAGGCCATGGGTCCATGTGGAACCACCAAGAACATGCCCTCTGATGACCTCAGGGACAGAGGAGGTTGGTAAAGACAGAGGCGCTCTCTCAGGTATCCTGGTCCCAAGTTGTTTAGGGCTTTGTACACTAGTGCTAATACCTTAAACCTGGCCTGGTAGTGAATAGGCAGCCAGTGCAGTTCCCTCAGCAGAGGAGTTGCACGCTGAAAAGGGGCTGCTCCCGACAACAGCCAAGCTGCTGCATTCTGCACTAGCTCCAGCTTCCGGACCAGCCTTAAGGGCAGCCCCACATAGTGTGCATTGCAGTAATCCAGTCTTGAGGTTACTAATGCCTGTACCACCGTGGTCAAGCTATCTTTGTCCAGCAGAGAGGCTGTAGCTGGCGAACCAGCTGAAGCTGGTAAAAGGCACTCCAAGCCACTGTGACCACTTGGGCCTCCAGTGACAATGATGGACCTAGGAGTACACCCAGACTTGATCTTTCAGAGGAAGTGCAACCCCATTCAGAACAGGCAATGAGCCTATCTCCCGGACCCGGGAACCACTCACCCACAGGGCTTCCATCTTGCCAGGATTCAGCTTCAGTTTATTGGCCCTCATTTAGCCCATTACTGAGTTTAGGCACTGATTCAGGACTTGCACAGCCTCTCCTGATTCAGATGTCACAGGGAGACAGAGCTGTGTGTCTTCAGCATACTGATGGCATTTAGCTCCAAATCCCCTAATGACCACTCCCAGCAGCTTCATTTATGTTAAACAAGATTGGGGACAAGATGGAACCCTGCAGCTCCCCATAGCTCAGTTGCCAAGGGGCTGAGGAATAGTCACCCAGTGTTACTCTCTGAAATCAGCCCCATAGGTAGGATCACAGTGCCTCCAATACCCATCCCACGGAGTCGATCCAGGAGGATACCATGGTTGGTGGTATCAAAAGGCAATGAGAGATCAAGCAGAATTAACAGGGTTGCACACACACACCCCATCCCTCTCTTGATAAAGGTCATCCATCAGGGTGACCAAGGCTGATTCAGTCCCGTAACCAGGACAAAACCCAGATTGAAATGGGTCTAGATAATTAGTATCCTCCAAGAGTGCCTGCAGTTGGTCCGCCATGACCCTCTAAAGTACCTTCCCTAGAAAAGGGGTATTTGCGACTGGGCGGTAGGTGTCTAATACCGTTGGGTCCAGAGTGGGCTTCTTCAGGAGTGGCCACATTTGTTGTTCAGTCGTTCAGTCGTATCCGACTCTTCGTGACCCCATGGACCATAGCACGCCAGGCCTTCCTGTCCTGCACTCTCTCCCGGAACGTGCTCAAGTTCATATTCATTGCATCGGTGATGCTATCTAGCCATCTCATCCTCTGCCGTCCCCTCCTCCTTTTGCCTTCAGTCTTTCCCAGCATCAGGGTCTTTTCCAGAGAGTTTTCTCTTCGCATTAGGTGGCCAAAATATTTGAGCTTCAGCTTCAGTATCTGACCTTCCAATGAGCACTCAGGGTTGATTTCCTTTAGGATTGACTGATTTGACCTCCTTGCAGTCCAGGGGACTCGTAAGAGTCTTCTCCAGCACCACAGTTCGAAAGCATCAATTCTTCGGTGCTCAGCCTTCCTTATAGTCCAGCTCTCACAGCCATACATTACTACTGGGAAAACCATAGCTTTGATTAGATGGACCTTTGTCGGCAAGGTGATGTCTCTGCTTCTTACTATGCTGTCTAGGTTTGCCATAGCTTTCCTCCCAAGGAGCAAGCGTCTTTTAATTTCATGGCTACAGTCACCGTCTGCGGTGATCTTGGAGCCCAAGAAAGTAAAATCTGTCACTGCTTCCATTTCTTCCCCTTCTATATGCCAGGAAGTGATAGGGCCAGATGCCATGATCTTGGTTTTTTTAATGTTGAGTTTCAAACCAGCTTTTGCACTCTCCTCTTTCACCCTCAACAAGAGGCTCTTTAGATCCTCTTCGCTTTCTGCCATTAGGGTGGTATCGTCTGCATATCGGAGGTTGTTGATAATTCTCCCGGCAATCTTAATTCCGACCTCTGATTCATTCAACCTGGCATTTCTCATGATGTACTCTGCATATAAGTTAAATAAGCAGGGTGACAATATGCAGCCTTGTCGTACTCCTTTCCCAATTTTGAACCACTCGGTTGTTCCATGTCTGGTTCTTACTGTTGCTTCTTGACCCTCGTACAGGTTTCTCAGGAGACAGGTAAGGTGGTCTGGTACTCCCATCATTTTAAGAATTTGCCACAGTTTGTTGTGATCCACACAATCAAAGGCTTTAGCGTAGTCAATGAAGCAGAAATAGACGTTTTTCTGGAATTCTCTTGCTTTCTCCATGATGCAGCGAATGTTGGCGATTTGATCTCTAGTTCCTCTGCCTCTTCGAAACCCAGCTTGTACTTCTGGTAGTTCTCGGTTCACATAGTGCTGAAGCCTAGCTTGTAGGATTTTGAGCATCACCTTGATGGCATGTGAAATGAGCGCAATTGTGCGGTAGTTTGAACACTCTTTGGTGTTGCCCTTCTTTGGAATTGGAATGTAAACTGACCTTTTCCAGTCTTGCGGCCATTGTTGAGTGTTCCAAATTTGTTGGCATATTGAATGCAGCACTTTAACAGCATCATCTTTTAGGATTTTAAATAGCTCAGCTGGAAGACTGTCATCTCTGCTAGCTTTGTTGTTAGTAATGCTTCCTAAGGCCCACTTGACTTCACTCTCGAGGATGTCCAGCTCAAGTTCAGTGACCGCACTATCATGGCTATCAGGGACATTCAGATCTTTCCTGCATAGTTCTTCTGCGTATTCTTTCCAACTCTTCTTAATCTCATCTGCATCTGTTAGGTCCCTGCCTTCTTTGTCCTTTATCATGCCCGTCTTTGCACAAAATGTTCCCTTGAGATCTCCAATTTTCTTGAAGAGATCTCTAGTCTTTCCCATTCTGTTGTTTTCCTCGATTTCTTTGCATTGCTCATTTAAGAAGGCCTTCTTGTCTCTCCTTGCTATTCTTTGGAACTCTGCATTCAGTTGGATATATCTTCCCCTTTCTCCCTTGCTTTTCGCTTCCCTTCTTTCCTCAGTTACTTGTAAAGCCTCATCAGACAGCCACTTTGCTTTCTTGCATTTCTTTTTCTTTGGGATGGATTGAGTTGCTGCCTCCTGAACAATGTTACGGACCTCTGTCCATAGTTCCTCAGGCACTCTGTCTATCAGGTCTAATCCCTGAAATCTATTCCTCAGCTCCACTGTATATTCATAAGGGATATGATTTAGGTCATACCTGAATGGTTTAGTGGTTTTCCCTACATTCTTCAATTTAAGCCAAAATTTTGCAAGCAGCAGCTCCTGATCTGAGCCACAGTCAGCTCCAGGTCTTGTTTTGACTGACTGTATAGAGCTTCTCCATCTTTGGCTGTAAAGGACATAATCAATCTGATTTCGATATTGACCATCTGGTGATGTCCAGGTGTAGAGTCGTCTCTTGTGCTGTTGGAAAAGAGTGTTTGCTATGATCAGCGTGTTCTCTTGGCAAAACTCTATTAGCTTTTGTCCTGCTTCATTTTGTACACCAAGGCCATGCCTGCCTGTTAACCCAGTGATTTCTTGACTTCCTGCTTTAGCATTCCAATCCCCTATGATGAAGAGGGCATCTTTTTTTGGTGTTAGTTCTAGAAGGTGTTGTAGATCTTCATAGAACCGATCAACCTCAGCTTCTTCGGCCTCAGTGGTTGGGGCATAGACTTGAATTACTGTGATGTTGAATGGTTTGCCTTGGATTCGTACTGAGATCATTCTATCATTTTTAAGATTGTACTCCAGTACTGCTTTTCCCACCCTTTTGTTGACTATGAGTGCTACTCCATTTCTTCTAAGGGATTCTTGCCCACAATAGTAGATATGATGGTCACCTGAATTAAATTCGCCCATGCCTGTCCATTTTAGTTCGCTGATTCCCAAGATGTTGATGTTCAATCTTGCCATCTCATGTTTGACCACCTCCAGCTTACCTTGATTCATTGATCTGACATTCCAGGTTCCTAAACAATATTGTTCTTTACAGCATTGGACTTTCTTTCTCCATCAGACACATCCACAGCTGAGTGTCCTTTCGGCTTTGGCCCAGCCGCTTCACTCTTTCTGGCGCTACTTGGAAATACCCTCTGCTCTTCCCCAGTAGCATATTGGACACCTTCCGACCTGAGGGGCTCATCTTCCGGCGTCATCTCTTTTAGCCTTGTGATACGTTCCATGGGGTTTTCTTGGCAAGAATACTGGAGTGGGTTGCCATTTCCTTCTCCAGTGGACCACATTTTGTCAGAACTCTCTGCCATGACCTGTCCGTCTTGGGTGGCCCTGCACGGCATAGCTTATGGCTTCACTGAGTTACGCAAGCCCCTTCGCCACAACAAGGCAGTGATCCATGAAGGGGAGTGGCCACACTACTGCCTCCTTAAGGACAGCAGGGACCACCCCTTCCCATAGGGAAACGTTTATCACTCCCTGGACCCACCCAGTCATACCCCCTCGGCTAGCTTTTATTAGCCAGGAGGACAGGGATCAAGAGGGCACGTGGTCGGTCGTATTACTGCAAGCATCTTGTCCACATCATCAGGCCATAACAACTGGAACTGATCCCACAAAATCAGGCAGATGGTGCTATCAGACTGGTACTGCACTAACAACAGCATCAAGTTTGCTGCGGAGACAAGTGATTTTGTCCTCGAAGTGAGATGCAAAAAGGTCACTGCGAGTCCTTAACAGGTCAAGGCCCCATTTACTGGGGAAGATGTTAACAACCGCCAGACAATGCAATGGATGCAATGGAGGCAGCAAAATAAACCTCCTTTGCTGCCCGCACTGCCATGCAGTAGGCATGATTATGCACTCTAGAGCATGCTCGGCCATCTTCACTTGTCTTGCGCCATTTGCACTCTAGCCGACGTCCAGCCTGTTTCATTGACCACAGCTCCCCAGGATACCAGGGAGCAGAACAGGCTCCACAGTGCCGGAGAGGGCACTCAGGTGCGATCATGGCGATGGCCCTCCGCATCTCACTGTTCTACAGTGAGGCTAGGGCCTCAGCTGGCTCACCAGCCCTCTCCACTGGAAAATCCCCCAGAGCATTCAGAAATCCATTGGATTCCATCAGTTTCCTGGGGGGGACCATCCGAATAGGTCCCCCACCCCCGTGGGAGGAGAGTAACACTGTAAGTTCAAATCTCACCAGGAAATGGTCTCACCATGACAATGGGGTAGTTGGAGCCCCCCCATCTTCAGACTACCCATCTCACAAGTTGGAGCAAAAACCAAATCAAGGGTGTGCCCTGCTTCATGTGTTAGGCCAATGATGTACTGAGACAGCCCCATGGTTGTCATGGAGGCCATGAAGTCCTGAGCTGGAACTCTGGAGACAGCCTCAGCATGGAAGTTGAAGTCACCCAGAACCACCGTCCTGGCTTCCTCCAACACCACACTTGCGACTGCCTCCGCCAGTTCAGTCAGGGACAATGCTGGGCAGCAGGGTGGGCAGTACACCAGCAGCATCCCCAATCTTCAGAACAGTGTTGCTCATGAATGGAACAGTAGTTCCCTTGAAATGAGCATATTCTCTCACAATAGTAATCCCCCAAGGATTCACCAAGGAGAATGTAACTTACTCATTAAGAGAGCAGTTGTATGGTGTGGAAGAGGGAGATTCCACTGCAGGGCTACCACCACTTCCCTGGTGGCTCACTGCAGAATGGGAGCTGTGCAGAACGGGAGTTGTGAGGCAGGATATTTTTATTTTCCCTTCCATTTACTCCAAAGTCTTTGACATGCCTCTGAGATGCCCCATTTCAGCCTTCACCACTGGACATTCACATGGATACTCCAGCAGATTAAGTGCTGTCCTCCCTCTCCAACCATGGATCAGCACATTCGCCACTCCCTGCAGCCCCTCAATTGGCCAAATGTTGGCTGTAGGATGGGACCTGAGGGATGGGGGAGAACTTCATTCTGTTCTCATTTTAATGCAAACTTATCTAATTTTGTACTTTCAAACCGATACATGAACTGAAACTCAGTTATCCTTCAAAATTTACACTTCTCCAGATGTTGTAATGTAATTCTGTAATTAAAAATGCATATGCTAGGGAAAAGCATTCAGAAATGTAATGTATTAGGAAAATAATTGCCAAAAAATGTGTATATTAGGCAAAATTGTGTACAGAAATGTGTGTACTAGTAGAAATGCATCCACATTTACATGTGGATGTTTTAAAAATCTCAAAGTTTGGCCAACAGAGTTGGGCAACATGTGGCCCTTCAGATTTTTGGCCTACAACTCCCATCAGCCCTCATCATTGGCTATTCTGGCTAGGCCTGATGGGAGTTGTAGGCCAAAACATCAGAATGGCCACAAGTTACCCACCCCTGGACTAAAAGAACATCAAAGTAACCGAGCCACATGGGGGGGGTACCATCAGGTGGGTCTTTCCTCTTCCCATATGACTACATAATTTAAACGTGCTCATAAATAAGTTGCTTCCACATGGCTGGGAGAATATCTCCAGGGCATCTTTTTGTTGTTCTTCTCAAGATGGAGTGGTTCAAGTCAGGGTGATTTCTTAATGGCTGAATATATTAATATCCCAAACATTTGCATCACCATATATGTCAATCACACTGTCCTAATAAGCCTGTAACACCAGTAGCACATCCTGTTTTTTATTTTAAAAAATAAAAATCTGCTAGTGTAGAAATTGGAAACCCTGTGCTCGGCATTCATTTGCTGACACTGCGAGCATAAACTAATGAAAAACTGTCCTACTACTTAGTTTCTGGTCGTTGCGGTTATCAAGATTGCTGTGATGTTCAATGAAGCCTGAAATTTTGGACAGTACTTAAAATAGCACGAAAGAGTACTCATCTCAAGCCCACTCTAAACACCTGAGAGATAAGAGACTGGGTGTGTGGGTCAGATGAGATTTCCTTTGCTGTATATTGGATTGCATGTTTTTGTTGAGGTCCAGAAGAAAGTTTTATCTCTCTCTCTTTGAATAAGTGAAAGAATTTAAAGCGCACGAATGTTACGAGAGGAGCTAGCACTGCTGGGCTACTGATGCAAGCACAATTTTTCTTCTGCCTTTTATTATTTTCCATTAAGGAAAAAAACTGCTTTCTTTAGGGATTGAAGACACCTTCAGGACAGCAGCCACAGAAGTGAGTTTGCTTGCAGGAAGTGAAGAATTCAATGCTACAAAGCTGTTTGAAGTCGGTAAGGAGACAGTAACAGGGGGTATTCCCTTTCAGATCTAGTGAAGAGAGAGAGGTAGGCTTCAAACTGCATAGCAGAGGCCCTGTTACAGGAAAATGGCCCTCCTTCAGGAGACATAGGCCATTACTAAAGGATGGGCGGGGAAAAGCATGCTCTCAAATCCCTTCCAAATTACATTGTGCCTACATTCTGTGGGTGCTGATCAAGCCAGGAATACAGTGCCCACTTCCCCTTCCCCTTATGGTTTCCAGTGGAAACTTCTGACTAAAGCAGTTTTACCCAACCTGTTGCCCTCGAGATGTTTTGGACTTCAACTCCCATCAGCCCCAGCCAGCATGACCAATGGTTAAGAATGCTGGGATTGTAGTGAAAACACCTGGAGCGCACCATGTTGGGGAAGGCTGATCTAAAGTTTCAGCTCCCAGCTGTGTCACAGGCTACTTGAATCATCATAAGTAAGTCTTTGTTTAAAGACAAAGAGCAAAAACCGAGCCCTACACCAGCATAAATGATGTTCATAAACAGTATTTCAAGCTCTGTCCACGCTGGGTAGGACACAGTTAACCCAGAGCACTGCTTATGGGTGCAATAGTATTGCAAGACCAAGGATTTTCCAGAGTCTTGCCCGAAGTTTTGATCGTGTTTTTTCTTCCAGATATATATCCCCCACCTCATCACTCATCCATGTTCTGCTAGTAGCACATTCTGACTGGCACAGATACCTTGCTGTCTCCCCACGTATTACAAGGCTGGAATGTGAACCACTTATGGCTTCAGTTATAAGGAGCAGTTTCAATATCATCAGTTCAAAGATGATAGTTTCTGTGCCTCAGTGCAGCTGCTTGGAAGAGGCCTCGCAGAGGCCAAGGGGGGTGTTCAGCCAAAGATGAACTTCAGTTTTGTTTTTTTAACAGTAACAACAAAAAAGACCCCATTGAACCTTGGTTTTCCAGTCTCATGACAATTATTTAAAACAGCAGTTTAAGTTAATTCTGTACGAGTCTTCTGCTGATTTGTGAAAAGTCTTAAACATGGAAACAGTTTAATGCCAGTAGCATCATTAAATAATTAAACATTCAGGCTAGCATCTCAACTAAAAGCAACCCAGAAAAGATGGTTTTTAAAAGCCTATTTAAAAGCCTATATGCAGAGGGCCAAACACGTACCACTTGGGAGGAAGTTCCACAAAATCTTGATTTAGGGATGGAAGGCAAGACAACTCTTTACTATTAAAGTGCAATGTGGGCTGACCATTGTCAAAACCCTGAATTTTGTCATTTCTGAAACACAGTGGTTTGCAGTGGAGGCTGGCGGCTCCGGTTTGGTGGGGCTGTGAATTCTGGGTTTCAGTCGGGACCAGCCATACTTCTAAAGGAGCCATCCAAGGTGTTGAACCTATTTTAGGGATAGGGTTCAGCACTTTTGATAGCTCCTTTAGAGTTCTGGCTGGTTCTGACTGAAACCCAGAGCAGATTGACAGCCCCACCGAAATCAGAGCCAGTGGCCTCCATTGGTGGGCTGGATCCATATTGAGGCACTTGCAACTGGGCTGGCTGAAGTGAAATTCGTCCTCCCCATGGCAGTTCCTCCAGCCTCATAAAAATGCTAAACAGCATCAGTAGAACCTGCTAAATGGGGTGAGCTGTGTCAGGGGGAGGGGGCTGTCTGAAAATTGGGTACAGGCACCTTCTGTGTCCAGAGTCCTTTCGTCCATGGAAAGCAGATCCTGGATCCAACACAGTAAGGCAGGAATGGAGAACCTCCAACCCAGGGAGCCTTGGGCTCCCTCACTGGGTCCCGCCCCCTTCCTTGGTGAAACCTTCACCAGACCCCACCCCACCCCACCCCTGGCCTGGAGACTACCAAGGACTTGGGGCAGTGAGAGGAATCCCTTGTTATCTCCAGTCTGTGATTGGTGATAACAAGGGGATTCCTCTCCCTGCCCCAAGTGCCCGGTAGCCTCCAGGCTATCTGTGGTTGGAGATAAGTGAGGGATTCCCTAATGCAAGGGCAAGCGGCAGATCACAGAATGGAGATATTCCCCTTACTTGGGAGTGCTGCGCACTTGGCTAGCAGTTGCAGGAGATTCTGCAAGTGCCAGCTGAGTCCCTTTGCTCCTTCTTCTCATTCCCCACATGGGGAACAAGAAGCAGGAGTGAAGCCAGGCTGTGCACTGGGCTAGCACTCGCAGGAGTTCCTGCAGGCACCAGTCAAGTACACTTTCCTCGTCTTTCTCCTTCTCCTCACGGGGGAAGTGATGGATGAGTGAAGCCAACTCCCTGCCTGAAACACTGGCTGAAAAAGCGCCAGCCGGTGCTTTGGCTAGGGATCCAGTGACATCACATCCGTGATGTCATTTAGCCCATGGAGGGCTGGGGGCGTCATCCAGCACCCCACCCAAAAGTTGTTCCCCACGTCTGGAGTAAGTCATACATTTGTAATTTCAATACGACAAGTTTAGACTTCTCATGTCCCTCTTTTTCTCCCCAGATACTGACAGCTGTGAAAGATGGATGAGCTGCAAAAGTGAATTCTTAAAGAAGTACATGCACAAAGTGGTCAATGACCTTCCTGCTTGTCCTTGCGCATATCCCACAGAGGTAGCCTACAGCACTGCAGATATCTATGACCGGCTTAAGCGGAAGAACTTCCGCTGGAAGGATGCAAGTGGACCAAAGGAAAAACTGGAGATCTATAAGCCTACTGCTCGCTATTGTATCCGGTCCATGCTGTCCTTGGAGAGTACCACGCTGGCAGCACAGCACTGCTGCTACGATGACAGCATGCAGCTCATTACCAGGGGCAAAGGCGCAGGCACACCCAACCTGATCAGCATAGAATTCTCGGCAGAACTACATTACAAAGTGGACATTTTGCCCTGGATCATTTGCAAAGGGGACTGGAGCAGATATAATGAAGCCCGGCCACCTAACAATGGTCAAAAATGCACAGAGAACCCTTCAGAGGAGGACTATTACAGACAATTTCAGGAAGCACGGGAGTACTGAAAGAAAGAGAAAGGAGCCAACCTCTTTCAAAGTGCACAAAACACAGATGGCTGGGCTGCAGGACACAAAATTGAATAAACTCTTAGCAAATGGAGTTAACCTCACCCCTCCCCACTAACTGTATATAGCTGTATAGAATACACATTTTTTCATAGGTATGTGTTATTTAAATAAGCATATACGAATGGCATACAGGCAAATAGTCATGAAGTTGTCTTGACGGCCAATTTTAGAGTGATATGCATTCTTAGGGACGTCGCAGCCACCCAACTGGGTCCAGGAGTCCGTCACCCCCCGGCCGCGACCCCCAGACTACATTCGCCAAACGCTGTCCTCACTCGCCCCCCGCTCACGCCTGCTCACACCCTCCTGGACTCACCGTGATCCTGTCTGGTGAGCGCCCGCCATTTTCCCGCTTTTGTTTTCTGCATTAAAAAGTTTTTAAAATGTGCATATTTAAATATGCACAGTTCGGGGCCGGGAAAGCTTAGTATGCACAATATTAGAGGTATAGTGCCTCTAATATGGCACGTATTAAGCTTTCCCAGCCCCAAACTGGGAACATTTTTTAAAATGTTAAACATTTTTAAAAATTCCTTTAACACAGAAAACAAAGGTGGAAAAATGGCAGGTGCTCACCAGACAGGATGGCGGTGAGTCCGAGCAGCTCGCCGAGCTTGTGGGCGGCCCGAGGGTGGGTCCGGGGGGGGGGGCTAGCCGGGGCAGCATTTCAGCAGGCATCCAGAGAACCCGAGCTGGGGTGGGTTCTCACATCCCTATGCATTCTGCATCAGTGTAAGCTTTTATGTTTAAAAAACATGCTCATTTAAGTACTCGGAGATGATATTTCGTTGGTGTTCATAGTTAAATCTGGGCCCTACTGGATTCCATGCAAAAAGCTCAGTTTTCAATGGCTCAAGAAACAGATCTCAAGAGTTAATCCTCAAATGCAAATGCCATTCATGTAGAAGGGGCTTTTGCTAGTGGAGAGAACTACCAAGGGGGAGGGGTGCAGAATATTCTAAAGTGGTTTCGGACTGCATCTGATGGCAGTATTTTTGCTCAGGAGAGAGTACTGCCGCAAGGTTCACTGCAACCAGGGACAAAAATCAACACTGGATCAAATTGTGTATATGCAGGAGTCAGGCTTGGATTTGTGTCAGAGGCCATGTTTTGTGGTTGACTTCCATGAGTAAAAGGCTGTAATGCCTAAAGTGTGCTTTTGTCACTCTCAAAAAGCCCTTACTCTACAACATGCATGAGCGCCTCCCAGATATTTTTGCTAAATCAAACAGAAGGACAGCAATGGGACATCATAGAGCAGTTTCTATACATACATTATTTAATTCAAATGCAGTTAAGCATTATTTCTTTTGAGATATATTAATGAGAATATTTAGACATATTTAAGAGAGGAAGTAAAAACATTTTGAAAGAGCAGGACAGTAACTGAAAGGAAGAAAAGAAGCTGGTAGATATAACGGACAAAGCAAAACCATGTTCTCTTAATTCACTTTTCAGAATTGCACTTACCTTGCAGTTCAACCTGCCATAAGGCCAGCTACAAAGAGTGCTTATTACCCGTAGACATTCTGTATTATGATTTTATTTTACAGTTTTCATACCACCACCCAAAGATAACACCTTGGAAGATTTTTACATGGATGTTTTAATGCTCTCCAAGGGCCTCTTCAAACATCACATTTAGAAATACAAGGACCTATGATACAAACATTTGGTACAAACATCTGTGTCATATAGATACACTTGTCCAGGAACCAGCATTGGCTGCATCTCCCTTCTGAGGGTCCAATTGCTGACTAACCTTGGTTTATCTTGTGTAATGCGTTGACCAGCCTTAAGTGATCAGCATCTTGAAACAGGCTTATTACTATTTATTGCATTTCTATACCACTCCATAGCCAAAGCTCTCTGAATGGTTTACAGAAGTTAAAACATTAAAATACAATATACACAGCTTACCCACTACGCATAAAGCAAAACATGTTCAGTGTCGTAAGAATCGGGAATCACAATAAAATAATAATAATTAATAGCAGCAACAACCAGACCAGTTAACTGGGACATATCAAATGTGTTTCTGTCTGATTCTCTTTATGGTGGATAGTGAGTTTCCCAGGTCCAAATGATCCACAGACAACCATTGTTGCATATGTGAGCTCACTCTCAGATTTAGTATCTGTTTACATGACACACAGCCTCCATGTGTATGCTATTTTAAATTCTTCTCAATAGAAATAGTTTTAATAGGAAGGCAGGGACACTTTCTCCATGCCCTTGCAGCGCAAGGCTCCAGTCCAACAAAACTGAGAACCCTGAAGTCTATTGATTTCAGTGGGTTTGTATTGTATAATACAAACATTATACAATATGTTTGTAATGTGTTCTTACGGTGGCATGGAGAAAATGACCCAATCCATTTCGGTAGCCATGCACCCACATCATGCCAATTTAAGCAGCCTCTCTGTTTTGCCTATGTGCACAAGCTTCCATTCTGAAGGAACGTAATTCTACAGAGAGTTTTTTAAACACACACCTATTACAAGTTTTTGGGTTGGTTCCAGATGTATGCTTGATTCCACTGCTGGTGGAAGAGGACTTCCCCATCCCCTCCTACTGACGGCAGCCCCTCCAGCCTCCTGAAAATACTACACAGAGTGTCAGGAGACCCTGCTGAATGGCGTGAGCTGAGTGGGGTGTGGGAGATGAGATCCCCCAAAATCATGCAGAGGAACCTTCTGCAAGCGGAGCCCTTCCTCTCATGGAAGGCAGATTCTGGATCCAAGCCAGTCTTCTTCTTGAACCTATCTACCAAATCAATGCACAGTATTACGCAAAAGAAAATCAATCCCTTAAAAGGTTTTTATCAAGGGGCGGGGATGGGGAGTTATAAATGCTTTAATTTAACTGCATTATTTTTGTGGTGTATTTATTATCAAGCTTTACTTAACATGAATCTGCAAAGTTAAACATGCAAGGAAAGAGACTTTCTGAACGGCATGAATATGTTTCATAAAACATAAACCCAAAGTGAGTTTCACATGAATCCAAAGCGAGTTTATAAATAAAGCCATGCCGAGGCAGATGTTAACTTGCATTCTCGTTACATGGATGTTAAAATACAACGCGGGGAAGGTGCTTGCAGTTCAGTGAGGAAAGCCAGAGCAGGTGAAGGGGGATGCCAGAGAGACTGACCAGGGCTATCTCCAAGGCCACCCACTGACAGTGTCTGCTGGTGGAGTGGCTGAAAGAATTATTGTACATGCAAACAGCCTTAGTGAGGCAGTGCCTCACCAGCAGCCCGAGACAGAATCAACGCCTCCGGTTTTCATGGTGGGACGACATGGAAGGAAATTCAAAAGGTAGCTTGCATGGTGAGGTCTAAGTAACACACTATTAACATCGCCCATTGCAACAAGACTTGTCAGGGTGAAAGGAGGGAATTATTTTAGAGTTTGTCTCTCACCTCATTTATTAAAATCCCATTACTTCTGACCTGCCAAGAGTAGAAATGCTTTGGCAAACCACAACAATATGTTTTTAGAATCACTGCAGCTTTTCCCAGCACCAGCCTTGGAACAGATCACAGGGAAAAGTATTTCTCTCTCTGTGGTCCTCAGTAACAGCGTTCTAAAATAATGCTAATGTTTTTATTTTTGCTTGGAAAAATGATTTTTATAGCCCATTAGATTTCGTTCTCGACAACTGTGACAGAGCACAGCCCAATTTTGCTTCTGGCTCCAGCCTGGAGGAGTCCATTGATGGCTTAGCTAGGGCTTGATTGTGTAAGTAATGAAGTGTGTGTCTGTGTGTAATGCAATGAGATCTTTCTTAACATAACATGGAGAGTCCCTAATCAGAGATCAGAAAACCGTAACACCAAGCATTGTGCAACCCACAGAGTAGGATAGCCTCCTTCTGTGGGGGAATGGCACAGTACATAACCTACAAGGGGGCTGGCTCTTCAGCTCAAGGTTGCCTTAAGTATGGCCTTACAACAGCCCCTGTCCTCAAAGAAAATGGGGGCAGTAACTCTGGGGGCAAGGGAGAATAACAGTGTATACATGGGGCAGTATCCAGTGCTACCTGTGCACCTCCTCTGGTTATGTTGCGCTCGTGGGACCCACCGCGAGTGCAACAGGCCTAGGGCAACCCCAGAAACAAGCGGAAATGCTCATTTTCAGCATGGGACATGTCAGCAGAGCTTTCTTCTGCAAAGTCCGTTGACCTGCTCCAGCTCATTTTTGGTGGCTTGAGGAAGCGCTAGCTTCCTGTTGTGCCTGTGGTGGGTCGTGCTGGGCATGGGCGCCCAGGCATACGTGTACACGCGCACTCCGAAGCGCAGACATAGGCCATGAGATCTACACTTGCATTTGTGCTGACTCTTGCACTGATCCCAGGTTCACCCACCTGTCCCAGCATTAATCTCTGCTAGGGCCAGCTCCTCGGAGTGAAGAACGAACGCATGCTTTTCCTTAGCAAGTCCAGAAGCAGCAAGGACTAAAGAAGCAGGCACAAATAGCATTGTCAAGTCAGAGCTAAATGCTTTTATGTCTCATTCATTTCAGTTGAAGAGAGGCGAGTTTGTGCTTAACTTTCAAAGTAAAACTGGTAGGAGGTTCTCAGTGCAATCCTCTACAGGTCTACTCAGAAGTAAGTCCCATCAAGCTCAGTGAGGCTTACTTCCCGGTGAGTGGGTATAGGATTGCAGCCTAAAATTTTTCACTTTGTCCAGATTGCGCTCCAAGTTAGTGCTCCAGAAAGATTGCCGCTAAATGGAACAGGCAGGTGCAGTTTGCAAAAAGAAAGGATGGGCGTTCGAGGAGAAAAGGGCAATGCTGCAAAAATCAAGATGGAAACATAGGGCTGGCCCCAGTGATTCCACGAACTGGATCCTCCCATGCAAGGAAAGGGGGAGGTGAGTTTTGCAGATTCCCCCTCTCCCCTGCAGTCACCTACACCCCCTAAAATGTTTAGACTGGACTCTCCAGAACCCCATAGGAGGTGACACTTGGGAGCTGCAAACAGAAAGAGGAATTGGTGAAAATGGCCATGCCACCTCTTTCTCCAGTGGCAGCCTCTGTTGGATCCTTGTTCCTTTTGCAAACAGAAGGCACCCTCCTGTTTGTGGAGGGGCCAGTCTGGATCCAGTCCACTGGCTATACTGTGAATTCTGTTATGCTCATTGTGCTTCAGCTGCCCCCCCCCCAGGGGGAGGGGGCTGCATAGATATCAGCTGCATGTCAGCCCACACTGTTCAGTAAGAAATTTAGTATAGTAGGAAAAGGCCTGGGAAAACAATTCCTAAAGTCCAGGAATTGCCTTATCAGCTGACCTCCATGCCTTCTACCTGTCATATCTTGATCTTAAGATGTCCCCTGCTTGTGATGCCTAGGTCAGTATTTGTCCAGTTCTGCTACCAGCCCTTTAAAAGTGCCTTGTGTTAATACATTAACAGACCAACAGTCCATCACACTTACACCTGAAGGAAAGCTGAATTTGAAACTTGCTTATCAATGTTCTCAGGTGAAGGGCTCTATCAGACCTCCTACCTGAGTCAATGGTGTGCAAGACATTTTGTAATTTCATTTGTTTTTGTTATTAAAGACTTTGTTTTGTGATTTATTCAGAAAAATCACATTCATTTCCTTATTTGTTCACATCAGCCTTTGTTCCTTTATGTTTGTTTTCATATGGATCCTGGCCACCACACCCTTTTCCCAGAATACTCTAGAGGTTGCATCATTCCAGGGAATTCTGGACAAAAAAATGGCAGCTGCCACCAGAAAAAGGAACACCACTGTTAGATACCATTTTCCTCCATCCTGCTGTGGAATGACACAACATACAGGGCATTCTGGGAAAAGAAAATGGTGGCTGCCAGGAACAGCCACCGAAATCTGGTCCAGTATCCCCACTGGTAGAGAAAGGCAGCCCCCCTTCAAATGCTATGAATGAATAACTACAAAAGGGAGCAAAGGAAAATGTAGCCCTTTGTAACCACATGCAGTTGTTTTGGAGCAAATGAAACTTTTAAGTGAATGGACTCCAATTTGTTTAGTTTTTCATTCATTCTCCAACACTTCCCAACCTGAATTCTTTAACTGAAGGTGATAGGGAGTGAACCTCAGATCTCACACATGTAGATTCTCAGTGTTATACACAGGGTCCTTGCTGGAGGTTGTGTTCTGTTACTTCATAGCTGTAACATGATGACAGAACACAACCACATCAAGAAGGAGACTGTGTACAATAGTGGGAACCTGAATCCACAGAAGCTGTACTAGCTCTGGATCCCCAGAACCAGTGCTTTTTTTCTGGTGGAATTCACTAGAATTGAGATCAGAGACAGAGAGAGAGAGAGAGAGAGAGTTTGTCCTCTCTTTTAATGCTTTTCATTACAATTTAATCACCATCTACTCCCAAGGAAGCATAATTGAAGAGTTCCAGTACCTTTTTCTCCAGAAAAAAGCACTGTCCAGAAAGTTTTGTAAGGGTGCAAACAAGCTTCCACCCTCCAATAGCAATGACCACCTTGCTCTGTGGTTGAACTTTTCTAGGGCGAAAGAGATGTGAGGGGAACCAGAGAGTATTCCTCAAAAATTCATAGCTGACTGTTCCTTCTATTTGTTCTTTCATTCATGGTATTTATAAATCACCTCCTGGAGACACCTAAGGCAACACATAAGTTTTAAAAGCAACTCTTAAAACAAACTATAAAATATAATTAAAAATAAAACTAAAAACAATGGCGGCGGCAGCAGCAAACAACATACTGATCTCAGTAGTCCTGGAGTTTTATTCAGCAGCTAGCAAAAAGATTTAAAAATGAGAACATTTGCTGGCTTAGTGACAGCTGGGAAGTAGCTAAGGCATATCTCCCTACTGGAGAGCCTGCCATGGGGTTGGTGCAGGAACAGAAAAAGCTCTCCTCCTGCTCTCATATTTGCTGGTTTGTTTTTTACTTAAGCACATAACAGAATGTGGAGTCAAGCTAAGCTTCTCTCACAGATCTCAGAGAAAGTGGGGTGACATCTGGGAGAAGATAGTCCCTACGATCAAGGGTATTTATGGCATAACCAGAGTTGTCTGGGTGGTGGACAGGTAAATTAAAAACATGAAATACAAACAGTAAACAATGATAAAAAACCAGCACATAATAAAACCATGATAAACCAGCAGAAAAGGGTAAAAACAATGCAGCACATAAAACCAAAGAAAAAACACCAGCAAAATAAAACAGTGCAAAGATCTAAAATGGGGTGGGGGGGTGGAGAATGTGTGGCCCACAAAATGTTATTGGACTCCATCTTCCATCAGGCTCAACCAGGATGGCCAGTGGTCAAGGATGATAGGAGTTGTAGTCCAACACCTGGAAGGCCACAGGTCCCCCATGCCTGATCCAAAAGCACTAAAAAAAACTCTTTAAAATGCCTGGGGGAATAAAAATGTCTTCAACTGCCGCTGAAAATATAATATAGGCACCAGGCATCACTGAAAAGGTGAGGAAGGCATTCCACAGATGGGGTGCCACCACTGAAAAGGCCCTCTCTCTTGTAGCCACCCATCTTGCCTCGTTTGGCGGAGGCACTTTGCAGGAGGGCTTCAGAGGCTAAATCTTTGCCAGAAAGGCAGAAAGCTGAGGATCGCTTCTCACATGGTAGATTTCCTTCATGGGTCTATGTCAGACTGACACAGCTTGTGCCGCACTAAGCCAACCATGGCTCACCAAGCCATGTATTGTACTGTGTATTGCGCACACACACCATTTTTGCAATCCCAATCAGATTTGACCCAGTCAGGTTTGGTAGGTCACAGGTTATGTGGTGGGTTTGGCATTAGGAGAAAGTATACATTATGGGAAGTCACAATAGGTTCTAATGCATGCATAAATGGGTATTTGTTCTTTACACATGGTATACATGAGTACATGCTTCTTTCCCCCCTTCCTGACACCATATTTTGTTCAGATGGGAAACTCCAAGAAAACAATGACACGTATGATTTTGTGGGTTATCACCTCTGTTGACAGGTTAAAATATCATCGCATCCTTTTCAGACAATGTTTGAACATGTGTAGATGCAAGGCAAGTGCTGACCCCACACACAACCTCTGCATGTTCAGAAGAGGGTGTATGTAGTTACAGCTGTACACATACCAATAGGTCCCCTCTCCATGCTACTGAGAACCATGAAATGGAGAGCTCCTGATAGTTTTGAGGATACTGCTGGGTGCATGTCACTTCAGCTGAATACACACACACACACACACACACACAATACACACACACACCCTCCCCCCCACACACACACAAGCACACACACAGCCCAACATATAGCAGTGGAACACAGCTGCATTTCTTTTATGTGAAGTAAACAAGTGACTCATGATGTGGTAGGGAGCCCACAAGATGAGCAGGTTACTTCCATGGTGTTTTCTGGCATGCCTTACCAGTGAATTTGTAAAGTATCGGCATTTCCTTCCATCCCAGTGTGTACATTTTCATACTTATCCTAAATATGTGCCTTTGGATCTGTTGGTCTGCTGTTCGGAATGAGGAGCAGCACAAAGCTCAAAACAGCTGCAGTCATTATACTGTCCCATTACCAAAATAGATAATATCACACCAAGAAAAAAAGGGGGAAAGTGGGGGATTGGGGGGACAATGCTGTGTAAGGTGCAACCTATAGGATGGGCAATCTCCAGGCCCTAAGGGTCCGAAAGGCCCGCAGCCTAATTTCAAAGGCCTTCTGTTCAGACCTCTTGAAAGAGAGATCTGATCTACCACCAACAGCCCACTAGGTAGGGAGGGAAAGGGAGAGAGAGAAAGGGGGTGGCAAAAAGTGGGAAGGGAAGGGAGAGAGAGAGAGAAGAGCAGGGGAAGGGATAGCTAATTTTGGCTATGGCCCCACCAACCACTGGCTTCAGCCTCATCCCCTGCCAGCGTGCACCCTGATAACCCCAAGGGAATGCTGCCCTCAACAGAAAAAAAGTTCCACACCCCTGTTATACACAGAGGTAGGGTGGCCACTGATGAATCACCATAGAAGAGTAAATACACCACCAAAAGAGAGAATAAAAAAGGACAGTGATTTACATAGCATTTGCATATGCTAATTTGTCTGAACAGATGCAAATTTATAAATAATTATTATAATTTAAATAGAAATATAGTACATTTCACCATGGAAGCCTGTGACCGAGTGACCTGCGTGCCTGCTGACCGAGTGCTAAGTGTTGATGGACAACAGCTTTTATGGTTCATTATCTTCAAACCAGACTTGGACCAGCAGCCCTTCAAACAGAGGAATGTCCTCTATAAAAGAGGACACCTGGCAACCCTATAACAGAAGCCACACACTAGCACCAGCTTAGGTTCTCATGTCTACTGAAGTCAATGGGCTTAAACATGCCTTTGGGTAATGGACATAATGTGAAAATAGATAATATACAAACTAGTTTTGAGGCCATGTGTCACTGCAATGCCAATGCTGGCATCAGAACAACACAGACAAGCTCAGTTGCACTTGCACTAACATACAGGCGGAGGCAAGGAGGACCCAAAAATATGCCAATAATTACAAAGGCATAGAAGCAGACGGTATTTTTCAGCACGTAGCAAAGTTCTTACGCACTTACTTTTTCTCTCCCCCGCCCCCCGCACTCTGGTTTGTACAGGAGATGATTAAAAAAAACATGTGGTGTTTTCCCTGTGCCTTTGTATCTGGTTATAATTTTTCAGTGGAAAGTTGCTCAGGCAGTTTCCATTATACTCTACCCACACAGTACAAGGCAAATTAAGGGGATGACTTGGTAATTACTAGTGCATGTATGTGCCCACAAACTTGTAAATAGGGGCAGGAAATCTCCCAGTCATTTACTCCTCAGCTCACCCCCAGACACCACTATTGTTAGCAACACACGGAGAGCCCACAGGGTAGACAGAAGGGCAGACGGGCCGATTCTCTTTGTACTTCACAGAGGGCCAGTGAGGGTTTAGCCACAGTTTTGACAAACCTTCTCGAATTCCAAGGCAGAGCTTAAAATAAGTCAGGCATGAAGAAACCCAGCATTGACTCTTGAAACATCGCATCATAACAGGTTCATACCTTTCTAGCCAGTCACAGAATGATGTGGGTGTTTGGCTGGTGGTGTTTCTGTCTAAAAAAGGTGTACGTGTGGTTATCCCTGAACAAAAATGCAACACAAAGCCATCAACAAATGGGGGAACGATTGTGGTTGCAACGAAACGTGGTTTGCTTTGAAATTCCAAGATTGTCAGGGATGAAGAGAATTTAATATATGACTGCTCGTTTTCTACACAAGCCCCAAGTATATGTGGCTAGGCTGGACAGAGCCAGACACCACAAGCAGCATCTACTGGCCACAGTGTTTGCTTGTGGAAGACTTTATTATACACCATTAACAGGTTATGATGCCAGATGTCCTTTATTTTAAGGCCAAATGTCCCAAATTTTTATCTGGAGGTAGCAGGACGGTGTATTGGGGGAGAGGACCAGGTACAAGCATACCCTTCAGACTCTGCCTCTTTTTGAACTGTGTGCTCCAGGTGTCAATCTATATTGATTTTGTATCTGATAGGGCAGCATATTTTCCAGCAGGCCCGACCTTACCGTTAGGCAGAATGAGGTGGCAGCCTCTAAGCTAACCCCTAAGCTAGCATCCTGCCTTCAGGTGCAGTGGAAAACGCTGCCCTGTCACCGGTGTTGGAACAAGATTCAACTGCCAGTCTAGCAAGTTTTTGTACATGGGTAGGGCCAGGGGGGGGGGGGATCTTGTCCTTTGCCTCAGGCAGCAAACTGTTTCCTAGCCATGCTTTCTAGTACACCCTGCATTCAGAATATGAAAATGATTGCACTTGAGAGCTATTTAAACATTTGTGATATCTAAACATAGGAGGGGACAATGCCTGCTTTCCTTAGGAAAATATGGCACTAAACATTTTAAAGTTCATTATAACAGCCCAATAACTTGGTGCTTCCTAATCCTCACAATCTAGACTTCTTGAGAAAGCGTTCTATTTCCAACCAAGTGATCCTAGATATCCCCAGAATTCCCATTGCCAGTGAAGATACATCGTCTTAAAAATATGTGCTAGGACAAAACAAAATACTGTGCAACACAGCTCATCTCCACTGCAAACACACACGGCATTTTATGAGACCACAAAGCTAAGGGACCACCACTCTCTATCATAGACTGCATTTTACCTAAAAAGATCTTTAATTAAAAAAATACATCACCCCAAAAGGCAGTCCCTATGGTACTTTAGCTAGTAAGATCTTTTTACTATATATAAAGAAACATTACCTATTCATTATTGCTTCTCCTTGACACTATGTGGATCTCATGACTACTTTCATGAGGATGCTGACACTGGTTTTTGTTCCCTTGTTTCTCTGAAGCAGACTTCTTGTCCCTGGAAATAATGTATAAGTACCGATGCCAAAAGGGACAGAATGGGAGATGTTTCCTTGTTTCTTTTTTAGAAAGTTCCATGTCTTTTGACAACACTCTGGGCTGAGACCTACACACCATAAACGTGGCATCATCAAAAGGTGGAATAAACCAAAACCTTTCTTGGTGGATCACAATAAAGGGACACTTCTGGGTACTAAACAGTGTTTGATGATATTTTTAAATTGCATTGCTCTTCTGAGTCGTATGTCAGATTTCCTTGTATGAAAGATGTTTGTTTTCCACACTTTTTGATATATATTCTTTCCTTTACAAAGCCTTTTAACATATGCAAATTTTATGCAAATCTGCCATCTTTTTTGGTGATGCCTTCCTCTTTTTTTGGCGATGTGTCAGTGCTACGGCAGCCGGCCTCTGCCATTTGACACAAACAAGGTAGCTGCTGGTGGTGGGTGGATATTGTGCCCTTATGGCTCTGTGTCACTCACTGCGTACTAATTAATAACTCATTATGTATAAATTGACTTAACCGCAAGAGAACTGGCACTTAACTATGCAATATGTAATGACAAAATAAGCCCTGAATGTATTAAAGGGATGGTTCACACTTAATACAAGGTGACAAGTTCACAACAAGTTAGCCAATCATTTCACAAAAGAGAATTGCATGGAACTTGCTCTCTCTCTCTCTCTTTCTATACACACACACACACACACACACACACACATTCTATTTCTACATGGAGTACCCAAAACCAGTAGCCTCCTCTCCAGATTACTAATAGGATCACCTCTTGCTTAGCTGCAACAACTCTGTAGTATCAATGGTTCTCACACCAAAAAATTATTGGACCCAACCTACCCCCATGAATGGGCTTACTTCTCTGCCTCCCCATAGCACATTGCTTCTAGTTGGTCTCCCATCTAGGCCTTGACAAGACACAAACTACTTGGCTTCAACAAAATGGCTACCTCAGCCTTCTCAGGACATAGCCTGAAGGTATATGATATAGACCAGCCTTCCCCAGCCTGGTGCTCTCCAGATGTTTTGGACTACAACCCCCAGCACTCTTAACCATTGGCCATGCTGGCTGGGGCTGATGGGAGCTGAAGTCCAAAGCATCTGGAGGTGAAGGCTGGGCTACATCATCTACCTTCAGACCGTGTCCTGGGCCAAGGAAAAAGTATGGCTGTGAAGCGGCTGGTTACTTTTGGATGATACCTACGATGCAGCAGGTACAAAACAAGGAAACATTTTCCTGCTGCTTTTTCTTAATCAGATGCCTCCACATACTGGAAAATACAGAGACAAGAAAGAACAGGGAAAGAAAGAAAGAAAGAAAGAAAGAAAGAAAGAAAGAAAGAAAGAAAGAAAGAGGGAGGGAGGGAGGGAGGGAGCATTGCAGTAGCAACAACCTTTGACTTGAGCCTGACAGTTCTAAGAGAACTGACAGAGATCCCACTGAGCCTAGAAGAAAAACAAAACCTGCTGCTCTCTTAAGAAATGAGCTCACATCTCCTGCTTTTGTGTTCTTAATGTGCATGACCTTCTCAACAGTTCAGGCTTTATTCTGCCATGAAGGTGGTGCTGCAGCCCCTTACTCCGTAATAGCGGTACACTGGACTGTACACCAGTGTCCTTGTGATCTGAAATGCAATTGAGCCACACGAGACAGCTTTTCAGCCCCTCACTCCATAATAGCGGTACATTGGATTGTGCACCAGTGTCCTTGTGATCTGAGATGAAATTGAGCCACACAAGACAGCTTTTCAGCCCTTCACTCCGTAATAGCGGTACATTGGACTGTGCACCAGTGTCCTTGTGATCTGAGATGCAATTGAGCCACACAAGACAGCTTTTGGATTTTCCCCACGTTCCGTCCTCTCTTCTGGCCACAGAAGTGTTGATACATTGCTCCAGCCTCGGAAGAAACAGCTGATATACAGCTCAGTTCTCACCAAGGCAGGGCCACGTTATGTGGCACCTGGGAAGTATGGAGGGTGCTCACCTAATGGAATGCTCTTCCACACAGAAAACCAGATGCTAAGGTAGAAATGTTCTTCCTGTCCTTCTCCTTGATATGATCGTTTTCTGTGTATAGGTCTCTTTTTCATTAATTGGTTAGCTTCTTTCCTATAATCAATCTCTCCATCCTTACGTTCTTGTCTCCAACTTTACCTCTCTCAGTGGGTGTCGAGAAGGAGAGACTTTAGGGAAGAGGCATGTTGGAGGGGGAAATAAGTACTTAACATTTAGAAGACTATGTTTTTTGTTTTTACCGGTGTCTTTGATTTAGCCTCAGTGAGAATTTACGTGATCACCAACAGTTATAGTTTTTGGCATCAGCATAAAAGTCAAATGTCCAGATTGCAGAGGTTTTACGTAGGACTTAAATAAACATATATGATGCCTTTCCCTAGCTAACATTGGTATCTGTGGTGGAAAAAAGAAGAAGAATTAGCAGCAGTTGGGTAGGGTCTTCCCCAAGAGAGAATTCAGAAAAATGTAGCTGTTCCACCTCAGTTATTACAACTGGAGGGTAAAACAGCGAGCTCATGTTGAGGAATTTCTTCTTTCGCATCCCCTCAATCATAATTCAGCCACTGTACTTACTAGGTTTGAGAATCAAGCTATGAAGGAATGTCTTGATCTTTACAAACGACATCCTAATCTAAAAGGAGTTTGTGTGCCTTGAATAACTGTGTTGAAGGGGGAAGCTTGGCAGTAGAGTTACAAACTCCTGAAACCCAAAATCCTGATGCCAAGAGTGGACCCTGAGGAGAGATCCCAGAAGACGTTGAGAGCGGGGGTCAGCAGTGGGGTGTGTGTGTGTATATGTGTGAGTGTAGGGGTGGGGGGTTACAGATCCTGGAACAGAAAGTAGGCAAAAGCTGTCTATTCAACTAAGATGTACAGCTGTAAACAACAACAACAACAGCTGAGGCCAACAGGACCGAAAGCAATAAAAAATAAATAAAATGACCATCTTAGCTAAACAAACTCCTCACTCCTGTGCAGCTCTTGCAAGCACAGAAGCCCTCTTCAAGGGGGAGCTAGCAACTCTACTGATAAGGTAAGTGAAAGTATGCCTAAGATGGCAGCATGGGGCAATACTTTTCCAGTCACCAGAGTATGTACCAGGAACTGCGTTCCAAATGACCAAAGGTTTCCACCTTGAAACTTTGTTCAGTTGGTTTCCATCTTCCTTTTCTCTGACAACAGATGTAGTCCAAAACATCTGGAGGGTACCAGGTTGGGGAAGGTGGGCAACTTGTGGCACTCCAAATGTTGCTAGACTGCAACTCCCATCAGCCCTAGGGTGAGGGATGATGGGAGTTGTGATCCAACATCTGGAGGGCCACAAGTTGCCTGATGCTCTGACTTGGATTCCTGCATTGAGCAGGGGGTTGGACTCGATGGCCTTGTAGGCCTCTTCCAGCCCTACTATTCTATGATTCTATGATTCTAAGTTGCCCACCCCTGCTGTAAATGAGCAAATTCCCCCTACTAAGCAAAACAGACCCAAGACCTTCCACCCTTCATCTCTGGTGCACCTTTTTTATTTGTCTGGAAGTGCAAACCCTCTCAGATAATCTCAAATTCATTCCCATGTCTCTTGGAATTCCAGTTTGTCACCTATCAGTAATGAATACTTTAATTTCTCTTTCAACCTGATTGTTCCTTATAAGAGCTTGCAAAAGCTGTCCACCATTTTCCTAATTCTTACCCCAACTTATGGAAAGCAAAGTTTATCTACAACATTAATGCCTTCATACTGAAATCAAATCCCCCTCCCCTCTTGGTTTGGGAAAATCCACATGGCACCTACCACACTTTTAAGCACAAGTATAACCAGGAGTAGAATTTGTCTGAAGTTTATGAGGACCACAAAGCACGTTGGTCTCCATCAATCAATTTTGATTATAACTTTGAGAATTTTAAAAGTTGCTGTTGCTCCTGTCAGGGAACTGACAGCGAATCGAACGCACTTGTGTGTTTCTAGCAGTTTCATACCTGATAAGTGTAGTAACAGCACACTGTCTGCTTTGATAAAATCAGAGGCCCTTCAAGTTGCTGAAATATCTGAGCATTTATGACAATCATCTGGTACTTGGTTTGTTTGCCTGAAGACGGCAAATTTCACAAGAGACATGAAAGGTTTGGAGTGGCTGGAAAGTCACTTTTGATGAAATCATGCTTGGCCTCAGGGGCTGCATTCTTGAGAATTTGGGCATTTGGAGGATCAGTGTCCTCTGATGATTTCTTGGCAAGCTTACGCCAGTGTGCAAAAACCCATCTGGAACAAAGGAGTCAAATAAACATACAAGAACGTGAGGGGAACAAAGCTGGCACGGCGACCGGATGGAATTTCCTTTAAAGGAAGTAAAACAACTTCTCCATTCATAGCCCTGGCGACAGCGCTAGCAAAAACAATAAAGCCTCTTCCCAAAGAATATTGCAACATTGCTGAGCCCTTCAGACAATGTAACATTCATGGCAAAAGTCCTGCACACTCAACTCTCACCATGGCTTTTCCCCAAAATACAGTTCTCCTTTATAATGCAGAAATATCAACAATCTTTGGAAAGAAACAATCCAAATATGAAGCAAATGCTGAGCTGCTGGAAATGAGTCAGGAAGAAAACTGGAAGTCCAACTCTTTCCCTCATTAGTTAGAAAGCGCAGGCCACCATATCGGGGCAGGGGCCCACTGACAAGAGCCTGCTGGAGCTGTTCCTCCTCTTCACTATTGCCACCTGTTTGTTCACCTGCAGAATGGACAGGAGATCCTGGCAGAAGCATACAAAAACTACCAGGAGATAGATCAATAATACACCCACAGAAACCATCTGAAAAAGTTCCAGTCCCAATCCAAGTTTGCCGCTCTGTTCTAGAAGATACAATTGATACAATTTTTAAACTGAGGTCTAAGATCCCAAATCACTGAGTATTCCCACAGTGACCAATTGCTACTTTAGTTCAACCAGCAGGAAACAGAAATATGGTCCATTAGTGTTGTGCCAGCCACACCACACTCATGGTTAAATTGCAAGCCATAACAAATCACAACTTTGGCACGACAAAGAGCCAGTGTGGTACAGTGGTTAGGATGTCAGACCAGAACCATAGAGTCTCTTGCACATCTCTTGCTCAGCTGGCTGGCTGTCCTTTGGCCAGTCACTGTCTCTTAGCTTAACCTATTTCACCAGGTTGTTGCCAAGACAAAAGGGGAGCAGGAGAGAACCTTCCATGGAGCCCCTTGGAGGAAGGGTGGGATAAAAACGTGACAAAGAAACAAGATGGGTCAAGAGACAACTAAGCTGCACTGGGTTGACAATGCAAACGGACACAAAATCTATTCTGTGAAATCACAGCATGAAAAGAGAAAAATGTTATGCCATTCCCTCTCCACTGTTAACAGTTCTTGGAAAAGAAAAATAAGTTTCATTTATAACTGAAATAGCTTTAGAATGCAATTTAGTTCCATCTCACAACACCAATATAAGGAAGATCACTGTTGTTCCCATTGTACAGTTGGGAGGTAAGACTGAGATAAAGATTTGCCCCAGGTGTGTTTCCATGGCTGAACAGATGCTGGAAGCCAAAGTTCCTAAGGTCCACATCCAAAATCTGGTCTTCTGTGAACCAGATTAGTTCTCTCCAGTGTTCTCTTTTTGGAGTGGCCATTTCATACCCCTTCCTGCAGAAGCCTTTTTTCACCCAGACACATGCCAAGTACGGCTCTCTCCCTGCACCTCATGCAGGGTTGCGTTCTTAAGATGCCCATCAATTTCTCGTTGAAGGGCATTGCATCATTTAAATGTCAGAGGCTGTATTGTACCACTTTAAAAAAATATCTAGGTCCTGGCAATCCTTAAGGGAAACAAAATGCACCAGCAAGGACTCAGAGCAACGTCATCAGTGGAGCTAAACCACTGGAAAACCAAACTGGGAACCACAGAAGACAAGGGGCACTTGTTTGTGCAGACTGAACACATCAGCCCCACTGTTTCTAACCCTCTGGAGCCCTGTGTTCACTTCACCACATTCCCCCAGTGCAGCAGAGAAGTCTGCATTCAGCATGGTTCAAAACAGCAAAAGCTGAGGGATTCCAGTCTGTTCAAGTAAAAACACTCAGCTGCCTCTCAGCCATTAAATGAATGAAGAGCAAAGACTGTTCGCATAAACAACCAGCCAAAAGAAACCTCGGAGGCCATGCGCAGAGGCTACAGCCTCGTACTATGTGGGTCATGTTTCCCAAATGCAAATATTACCTTTGGCACAAACTGCCCTTTACTTCATGAGTTATGTGGCATTTTCTTGTTGCTATATTTGAGTCCGTGCAAAGAGAGAGAGTGAGAGAGGCATAAATAGCTTTGGATTTTCTCTGAGCTATCAGAAAAACCCAGGACACAGCCTGTGCTAGAGAACTCTGTGTTCTTAAACTGTCTCAACACTTCCATTACTGCTGTAGAGCCCGCACTACTTACCAAGAAAATCACACCTCAGCTAAAAAATACCATTCAAGCATTAGCATCCAAATGGGCAATATCTTTCTTAACTCCATGAAAAGGAGGTTCTGTAAAGGATTTTTTGTTCCTGTTGTCCTTTAAGCCTGTCAGAGAACAGATTCATTCAACTATCACCCTTCCCCTTAATTGCAAGATGATTCCACATCAGTGTAGGATGGCCACCTATGAATCGCCAAAAAAGAGGAAATGCATCACGGGGGGGGGGGGGGAGCGAACACCAATCTGCATAAAATTTGCATATGCTAATTTACATGTATAGATGCAAATGCAGAAATAGTTATTACAATTTAAATGGAAACACAAGACATCTCAACATCGTGTGGAAGACGGGGGCCAACTGACCTGTGACCCTGCCGGTTCAGCCTACAGTCAGATGCTAACTGTTGATAGGCAACCGTTCTTACAGGGCAGCCCTTTAAAGAGAGAACTCCTTAAATAGAGGGCCCATGCTTCTGCCCTCTGCCCATTGCTCTTGCCCCTTCCTAGGGTTCCCATGGTAGCTGTCGTCTTCGTGATAAGTTGGTGTGTGCGCATACAGGGCTACATGGAAGCCTAATAGTCAGGAAGCAGCAAGTACTGGTGACAGGCGACAGGGCAAGAATGCACTGAGCAACTGCATCATTTTGAGCACAGTCCTATGCATGGCTGGCTGGGGAATGCTGGGAGTTGTAGGACTTTTTTCTGTCTAAATGTGCATGGGGTTGCATCCTTAATTACATAACTTTCCCCTAGGAGTGACTGTGCAGCATTATTTTATTTCCTTAACATAAAACAACTGCAAATGTGTGTGGGTTTTTGTAGTGTGCGGATGCCATGTGTAAATTTAAGATGCCTGGGCAGTAGAGATACTGGAGCCTTGTCAGGCCTTAGTCTCACATCTGACAATTTGGACATTACACAAGAGGCGCATTTACATCCAACTGACAGCCTCTTTCTAACCATGTTTTGAAAATGCAGGTTGAATTACACATCAGTAATTCTGTGTAATTGCTGTCTCAGCCACATCTACCTCACAGGGTTGTTGTGGGGATAAAATGGCAGGGAGGTGTTTCAGGAAGTGTGGGATGTAAATGAACAGCCACACTGGGGGCCTGGCGTTATCAGCCTTTGACATTCCCAGGATAATGGCAATTTTGGCTTTCAGGTTAAAACTGTTTACATTACATTTGTTCTCGGTCTGAGTAAACTTTTGAAGTATTGAATATTGCGCCTCTTGTATGATGACTTGGCACAGGGACACAATGTTCCTCAAAAACTGTCATTCCAAATTAAGAAGTGATGCTGTGAATGTCCTACAAATATATTCATGTGAGTGTCAGGCTCTCTGCACCCTTTTCAAAGAATAACAACAAATGCAGTCAGCCCTGAAATGGTTAAAGGTAGAACAGGCAGTGCTAGAGGGCAGAAGGAGGAGGAGGTTTAAAATTTCTTCCCACTAGGAAGTACAGGCAGGGGAGGTGGCTTATTCCCTAAGATATATTATGCTGTTTAGTCATTTTATGAGCCATCCTTCTAAACCTGCATCTACAAATGCACTCCAAGGGAAGCAAGAGCCTTGGATGAGTGCCATCTCCTGTGGCTAACTGGAGATTAAAATCTAAATGAACAAAATAAATACAGTCTCCGGCTCTCCTTATTGCATATGAATGAACTGACTCAGTTGGCGTTTTTAATACCGTGCCCTCGAAAATGTGTGCCAGAGAAGTTGGTGGAGAGAACGACAACTTCCATTCTTATTTTGGGAAAGGCACCACATATTTAAAGGAGACGTCTGCTGCCCAGACAAAGTCTGAAGGAGGAAAGAATTGCTTCAGGATCAGGACTGGTCTTACCAACAAGCAACCCCAGACCGCCCCTCAGATCAGCACCTCATTTGCAGGAAAGGGGCCATACTTTGGCAAGAGCAATGTATGAGTGAGACTGTCCATTCCCAGCACCTTAGGGGAAACTACATCCTGCTACACAGGACCAATAGGGATAAACAAAGGATGAAAGGCCTCAGGCTGTACAGCAGAGGTGATGAAGACGATGATGATCGTCATCATCCATCGTCATCATCATTCAATGTATATACTGCTCACCAAATCTTTAAAAAATCTCTAAACAGTTGACAAAATCAAAAATTAAAATACATCACAATACAAAAGCTCATCAGTTAAAATGTTTAAAACATTTTAAACCAAAACTAAACACACAGTAAGTACTAAACAAACTAAATGGCCAACACAATCAGGCTTGGGTAAAGAGAGGAGTCTTTAACAGGCACCTAAAACATACGACAGCTGTTGTTGTTCAGTCGTTCAGTCGTGCCCGACTCTTCGTGACCCCACGGACCACAGCACGCCAGGCCTTCCTATCCTCCGCTCTCTCCCGGAGTGTGCTCAGTTTCATATTCATTGCATCGGTGATGCTATCTAGCCATCTCCTCCTCTGCCGTCCCCTTCTCCACAGTTGGTGTCTCCCAAATAAGGGGGAGGGCATTCCATAAGGAGGGGGTCACAACAGAGAAGATGGCAATGGGCAGGTCATAACAGCCAGCAAGGCCTCCCCTGGCGAACTTAGCAATGGCAGAAGTCTATATCGGGGAAGGTGATCCACCAGGTAACCCGGTCCCAAGTTATGGTGTTGGACTACAACTCCCATCATCCACAACCATTGGCCATGCTGGCTGGGGCTAATGGAAGTTGGACTCTAATGACATCTGGAAGGCCATAGGTTCCGCCCCACCTCCGCTGCAGCTGAATATTGAGTGAATGAGGGCATGGAGGAAGGTGCCCAGTAAAGAGGTGGCTGGCAGATTTGACTCCGCGAAGCTAGGAAGGATGTGAACAGGCCCATCCAACTGAGAAGGATCAGGTTACAAAGTAATACATAAGTGGTAAAGATTTAGCTCCATCCCCAATAGTGCATGAAATACTGTTTTTGTAGGTATATGCACTGACCACAAGATTTGGTTCAGACCCCAATTTGGCAATCCAGAAAACAACTCAATTCGGCTCTGATCTGAATCTCAATTCAGAAATCCAAACCTTTGTGCATCCTATTGACCATCACTGGAAATCAACAGACAGCTTTAACTTTTTGTCTGTTTGTTAGAATTGGATGAAACTTGCAGGCATCCTTTCAGACAAATAGGTACAGGATGGTTTGTGATATGTGCCTTTAAATTATTATTTTTTAAAGGGAACTGCCAATAATGTTTTTTTAAATTTTTGGCAGAATTTGGAGATTTCAAAAAAAGGATGCACATACCCTGGTTTTTGAGAAAAAATTACTGACTGCATGGAGGTGGTCCTAGTTTAAAAAAAAAATCTGCAAAAAGAGGTGGTGTTAGTTAAGAAACCTGTAAAATTTCAGAAGAATAGGTGCAGCATTTTTTATGGAAAGGGTGTGTTCAAATTTAGGGGGAGGGAAGCTATTTGCTTCCCTTTAACCTCCTCCATCTTTCGGGGCAATCTGTGTGAAAATAGCATATGACTTAGAGGTGTCCCCAGGAAAGAAACCTGCAAAGTTCTAGGATATGTGCAGGGGTCTAAGGAGTTACGGTGAATGAAAAACAGTTTTAAGACATTTTTGTTTTCTGCTCATTTGGAACCAAACTCACAGGCAGCAGTGTTGCCAAGTACTTCAAAACTTTAGGGCCCAGGTCCATCGGACACAAATCTGCATAAAATTGACATACACTAATTTATATCTTTACATGCAAATTTAGAAAGAATTACTAGCATTTATTTAAATTCCACGGAAGGCAAAGCTAATCAATTAATTTCCCAACCAAATCACACCAAATAAAATAAGTTATTTAGGGCACAATCCTATGCATGTTTACACAGAAAAAAATTCCTACAACTCCCAGCATGCCCCAGCCAGTATAGTGGGCTAGGGAATGCTGGGAGTTGTAGGACTTTTTTCTGTCTAAACACGCATCGGATAGCACCCTTATTTAGTTTGCATTCCACCCCCAGATCATCCTAAATCAGCAGTTCCTCTTCGGTTAGAAGTAATTTGCAGTGAGTGCAAACAGGTGTGAAAGAACTGTATGAAAAAGAGTGACAGGTAGTTTATGAGTGTTTCACACACACGCCTAAAATGGGCAACTTTTACACCAAAATGGAGTTTCAAAAATTTGACAAGAATGCTAATCCAAAAGCAAGGAGGAGAGAGGGCTGGGAGAGTGGAGCAGGGTAAAGGGGCAAGGAAGAAGATGAGGCAGAAAAACAGAAGAGAAAGGGTCAGAAGGTAGGAACAGGCAGGTTTCGGGGTGGGGATCACAGGGAGGGAAAAGATGGAGCAGCTGGAGGAGGCAGAGGGAGCCTGGAAAGGGAAAGGGGATGAGGTAGCAGAGGCAAAGGAGGGTGGAAGGATGGCTCTCCCCCTTTCTCTGCTCTGCAGTTTCTGGGGTTACCTCTCCATGTGGTGGGGACTTGTGACTTTCTTCTGCAAACTCCAATACACAGAGCAGAAGACACAAGCAGAGCAGGCCAGGAAGCCCCACACTATGTACCACCTATGTGCCACAGTCCAGGGCAGGGAGATACACAAAGGTCAGGAGGAACGATCACGCACACACACCCCTGAGGTACCTGGAGAAGGATCTCCTGCCCAGATTGTTTAAACTTTCAAGAGGACAAAGAAACTATTTTCCCTCTCTCGTTTTTGCCCACTCATCTGTCACTTCTCCCACTTCTCTCTCTCCCTCCTGTTCCTTTCCTGGAGAAAAAATTGCCCCATCCCATGCAATTAAGCTTAGGAAAAAAGCATTCATCTGCATCAGTAGACGTTTTCTTCTGCCATGCAGGGTAGGTGTGGGCCCCAGAGCATGCAGGGAGGAGAGCATCAATCATCCTGCATGGTGATTAAGCTTAGAGAAACTCTTCCATTGGCATCAATGGAAGGTTTTTACCTAAGCTTAATTGCCATGCACAGAAACACATGGGAAGTGGGTGGTTGAGAGTGTTATAGCATGTGGGAAGGGGAAGGTTATCCAGCTGCAATCCCCCTTGAACACTGCCTCCTGCATGGCAATTAAGCCTTCGATTGGCACCGATCGACATTTAGAGCTCTGGGGAACAGATCTGGGGCCCTGCAAAATAGATTGGGGCCCTGGGAAATAGATTTGGGGCCTGGGGAGCCATAGGCCTAGGAATGCACCTTATCACATAAAGTGCAATGGGGTGGATAATGGATGTGGATCATACAGTGGCAGAGGCAGAAGGATTTGAATATACAGCATTTCCAAGCAAGCACCCAATTGGACACCTTCCCAGATTCAATAGTCCCCAACAAAACTCTTTTAACATTCTTGCTTTTGGGAGAGAGAACCAGCAAAGAGCTCGAAACCCTGGATCAGTCCTGGGATAGATGACTTTAACATCCCACCCTGAAAGCACTGGGACTGGAGAGCTCTGATAAAACCACTCATGATTAGAAGCTAGAGATGTCAGTCACAAAACTACATCCTCTCCATCCGCCCCTCCTTCTCCCCACCCTTGTGTTTGTTTATATGGAGAGTGTGGGGAGAAACATATCCATTTTTGCAGACGTACCGTTTGTGTCTCTGTCCCTTCCTAATCCAAATTGCTAACGCATCTTCAGGAGTGTTCAGATTTTGATTCAGTCTGCTTTGGAGGAGACCCTTTTCGATTTGGACATCTCCCAAATCTGTTTGAATCAGCCCAGTCAGGATGCATCCAAATTTACAGCACACCCCTACTTTTATGGCATTTCAGTAAACATCTAGCTACCACTGATGTGTATATATTCTTCATAATTAAGAAGACTATGTGTTTTGTAAGCAGGACATCTTCATTTCACTCATAGGTAGTCAATCATACAAGCAAAATGGGATCTATTTTCTATTAGCACAGCTGCCTGCAGAAAACTAGCATAAGGGTTGTTTCACACATCACTTCTGTAGAACAACAACATGGGAATGACAACAGCAAATATTTGGAATCTCCAGATGAGGAACAAACCCATCCTCCAATACGTCCCTCACCCCCTCTCTACTCTACCCATTTCCTTGAGTTAATAGAGACTCACTTCTTACATCTCAAGTCTTCCAGCTGTTACCCATTTGGAAATGTTTACATTTTTAACAACACTGAATTTGTACTAAGAGGCTGGCTTCTGGCCATCATGAATGGTTGCCAAATGATCTAAACTGTTTCTTTAAAGTCAGTAAACAGAAGTATTAGCCGGCTATACAAGAGCAGGCACAGACTGGGATATGTCAAGTCTCCAGAATGATTTTGACCAATAGACTGAAGATGAATTCACACAACCTTATTTTGTCCCACTTTTTTGGAGTCACTGTATAGTTGATACATACATCCTGATCTTGTGAAAGGCTCAGCATGATCTCCAAAGGTGCAATCCTATGCATGCTTGGACAAAAAACATCCTACAACTCCTTGCATTGCTGGTTGGGGTAGGCTGGGAGTTGTAGGAGTTCTTCTGTCTAAACATGCAAAGGATTACACTCTTATTTTAATTATTGTATTTCTATACGACCTTTCTGAAGCCAACCAAGGCAGTTTACAAAAATATCAGAGAATTAAAAACCATAATCAAATGAAAACATAGCAACTTAAAAAACTGTAAAGACCATAGCAACAATTTAAAAAGCCAAGGTAAAAAGATGTGACTTGACCCCCTTCCTGAACAAAGAGAGAGTGGGGACCAGTCGCAACTCTAAAGGGAGTGTGTGCCAGACTCTGGAAGCAACACAAAAGGAAGCCCTTTCCTGGGTGTCTGACAAGGAGGCTTCTGCAAGCAAGTGTGTCTTCAAAGGGGCCTCTCCTGCTGATCACAATAACCAAGCAGGTTCAAACCAAGACAGGTGGTCCCTCAGATAGCCAGCCCTAAGCCATTTACAGCGTTAAAGGTTAAAACCAACACTTTGAACTGAGCCTGGAAAACAGTTGGCAAGATTTGGTAAGTTTGGTGTGGCCTGTACAAACAATGACATATTGTCAGTAAAAATACTGCAAAATATTTCAGAAGGACAAGATGGGATAGAAGGGACACTGCCTGCATTTATGCACCTTGCTTTTGTACATAAAGACTACCAAAGTGTAACTTAATGAGTAAATAAAGCATGAAGCTGTACAATAGGATTCTTTTATTCCAGCCTGGTAGATCTACCAGGCACAACCTGCCCACCCACTCAGCCAGAGATTATTGAACTCTTTTGCCTTCAGCCCCTCCAACAGGCAGCAGAGAGCTTCTCTGAAATGGAATTTGGCCCTGGGGCTGAAAGAGTGTCTGCACCCCTCCTACAGCTTACATGTATGCATGCACGCATCTGCATGTGCTTGAGTTCTGGCAAATTAGATGTTGATGTAGCTAAACACAGTTTTGCTTCGCCTTACCAATAAGTGCATTGCAGTTATTTCTTAATGTTCACAACATAGGAAGTACATTTGGTAAACACGCTGCAATAAAACAGAACCCATGGCCATTCTTTGTAAAGAAAAGGCAACTGTCACTTCTTGCCAAGATACCGGGCCTCTGGCTTCAGCTATCTTTTTTTTCACAGTTGAAATAAACTGCCCAGCCACTGGCAAACTCAAAGTCATCTGAAGCAATTCACCCAGAAGAGAACCTGGTCACACTTTGTTTCATCCAGACCAAAATAGGCCATAACAAAAAGCCCACAAAGCTCATTTGTTTTGCCTCACCACCAAAATGTAAAATCACATTGTTGATTCCATTTCCCCACACCTCCACTTTTTCTTTTTCAACAGTTGGGTTAGCTAACATGCCCCTCATCACTTAGAAGTGGGACACAAAGCATTGCTAAATGAAATTGCTACCTTATGCCATTTAGAGGGCTAGTCAATGGCAGAATTCTTAAATCATTCCATTTTTCTTTTCTGTTGAATCAACTTAAAGAATGACAACAATATACAAGAACAAGGTCCTATCCTTTAATAACTGCAATGTAAAACAGCAATGTTGTAATTTGGGGAAACAAACACCATCAACAACCAAGTATACCATTCATTCAGGATTTAAAGGATCTCCCTTTGCCTAGAATGTGTTGGGACGACATGGAACAGCCACATTTTTCAAGTGTTTGTTTTTTCTACCAAATATCACCACCACTCCTCTCTTTAAAATAAAGCCTCCTTCTAGCAAGAAGTGGCTCACAGCTGGACACAGAACTTGCATTCCTCCATGGCTAGTGCCTTTCAGAGGCATAATGTTTATTTACCCCGAGAAGGAAGCTTACCCCAACCCCGCAGATGACCATCTGGACAAAGTGCTGTGTAAGCCAAAGTAACAACAAGACATCTCCTTTAGCACGTGTGCCATTGGAAGCAGTCACAAATTATGCATAACCTGATGATTCAAAATACTTCAGCCTGGTGCAACTTTAAAATTGTTTTTTAAAATAATTTGTTTAAAATTATTTTTAGGCCACCTTTAAGGGTGAAACCCTCTCAAGTCGGTCTACAAGATAAACACCATACAAAACCGATACGATAAAATTCAATAAGTACATATGCATTAGAAGTTCAATAAGAACAAAGGTTACTGATAAAATAAATACATACATACAGTAGTTACCTACAACCAGCAGCCCAGTAACTTACAGAAAGATCCATGAAAACAGGAGGGCTTTCAGAGCTTTCCCGAAGACGTACAAAGAAGGGACCTGACAAACCCCTGATGGCAGCTGACTCCAGAAGTGTGGGCCTAGTACTGAGAAGACCTTCTCCCTTGTACTCATCAGCCTAAACGTCCTCAGTGACGAGCAAGTCAGAAGGGACTCTGCTGATGACCTTAGAGTACGGGCAGGCTGGTATGGGAAAAGGCAGTCCAAATAATTTTATTGCATAGGTCTGTCCAATATTCTGGTTGGACACAAGGCATTCTGATGAATGCAACTTCAAGATTAACAGTACATGTCTACTCAGAAGTAACTTCCTCTTAGTCAACAGGACTAGCTCCCAAAAAAGTGGGTGTAGGACTGCAGTCTAAGTCATAATACTGTGGTCTGTCTGTCTGTCTTTCTCTGTCTCTCTCACACACAAACTTTGCATCCCATAAAGCCTCCAAATTCTTTGCAACTTTCTGCTGTACACCTTTGAGAGTTACAAATTATGGGTTGTATCCAATTGTGGCTTTGCATTAGCAAAACATCCCTATGCAATGCAGGACACCTGATCTTCTCCAGCCCATCCTACCTATTGCAGTCCTCTGTGCATTCTGTTTTGGAGGGCCCCCCAATCCTCAGGGAGGACACAGGGGGGCTGCAATGGGTAAAGGGGACTGGTGAAAATTAGAAAGAGCAGAAAAAGGCAACTAAAATGATCAAGGGGCTGGATCAACTCCTCTATGAGGGAAGGTTACAATCACTGGGATTATTTAGCTTGGAGAAAAGGTGGGTAAGGAGCGACATGACAGAGGTGTACATAATTATGCATGCTGTGGAGAATGTGGATAGGGAGACATTTTCCTCCTCTTTCTTAATACTAGAACCCGGGGTCATCCCGTGAAGCTGATTGTTGGGAGATTCAGGACAGATAAAAGGAAGGACTTCTTCACACAGCACATAGTTAAGCTATGGAATTTGCTACCACAAGATGTAGTGATGGCAAACAATTTGGATGGCTTTAAAAGGGAGTTAGACAAATTCCTGGAGAAGATTATCAATGCCTACTAGTCCTGATGGCTATATGCTACCACCAGTATCAGAGGCAGTATGCCTATGTACATCAATTGCTGGGGAACATCCTGCTTGTGGGTTTCCTGTGGGCAGCTGGTTGGCCACTGTGTGACCAGAATGCTGGACTAGATGGAGCCTTGGTCTGATCCAGCAGGGCTCTTTTCCATTTGTGAAAAGCCATCACTGGATACAATCCTATATAAACCGTTAAAATCATTATTATTAATAACAAAATGAGGCTTTGAGAGCTGAGGAAGATGTCAGTTCCTTATTTTCCCCTTGCATCCTAGTAGGTATTGCAATGTCATGGTTCTTCTGGGTATGTTTAAAAAATCAAACATTTTTATGAGCAAGCCTGGATGCACAAAAGAAAATCTGGACTGAGCTGGCAAGGAAGTGATAAATTATGAACAAGAATTAAACAGATAATTACATTTCTTTTTTCAATAATAGTCTCTTTATTGGTTTTCAAAGACAATAGTCCATTTTCAGCTTGTGTTTGTGTATATTTTTTTTAACAAAAAGAGAGCAGTTCAAGCTTGTTCTGCAAGCTCCATAGCCAAAGGCAAATTGGCTGACACAAATACTTGTCTTTTTATTTATTACCTTATCTTTTTATTTATTAAAGGTAACCTAAGGACTACTATTAATTATTAGGGGTAATGGAAGGCAAAATGGGCAACTTATCTTCATATACCTAATCTGATTGTTACTGATCATCAGATATCCTATGAACATATCTACATTCTCATGTTAGTTATCTCTTTAACATGTTCCCTATCCTACAACACCCAGCAAGACACCCAGTGTTCCCAACTTCCCATTAAGCTGAATTTATCCACAATTTTTTTGCCCATTCATCCAGTTTGGAGAGATATATTTTGGAGCTATTCATTAGCCCTATTCTGGCATTCTAAACCTGAATAAACATGCAAGGGGAGGGAACACTCCAGCCCCATCCCTCTTCCTCATCTTGTGGAGGGCAACTGTCTGGAGAGCCTCCTCTATCCATGGGGGTTCTCCATGTGATCTGGAACACCGGATAATCACGAAACATGACGAGGGAGAGGGGTAGGGATGGAGCACTCCCCCCACCCCCCACCCCGTGTGTGTATACTCTGTTCGGGTTTAGAATGTCTGAATAGGGCTGTCTCCTTTGTTCTTTCACCACCATTAATAATTCAGTAATATCTGCACACTTGGCTATCTTACTCCAGATCACTTATATTACATCATTTCAGTCCACAGATTCTTGCAAGATTCTACTGCTTCCTGTCCTCCACTTATCCCTTATTGTCCATTTATCCCCACTTCTGTTACCTGTTTCTTAACCAATTACTCATCCATAAGAGGACCTGCCACCATCCCAGAATGACAGAGTCCGTGTGTGTGTGTGAATTTTGTCAAAAACATTTTCAGAGTGCAAGTATACAGTGTCTACTAGATTTCTCTGCCTGCTATGGATACTAAGAAGTTGATGAGAAAAGGAGAAGTTGTGGCTGATTTTTGTTGTTCTATTGTATTAAGTCACCTTGAGAGGGTTGTACCCTTAAAGGTGGCCTAAAAATAAACAATTTTGCCTCAGGAAGGCTGCTCTTCTGTATGTTTAATTATAGCTTTAATATCACTTTCCAGAAATTTACTGGGGACAGACGTTGGGTCTGTAGCGTATATACCATCTCTGGATCTCTTTTAAGAACTGGTGTTAACATTGACAAACCTTAAAATGGCTATTGTGGCACAAAGGAACTTCAAAGGGAGGTTAGAGCAAGAGACTTCTCATTTAGAATTCATAAACAGATTTAATTCTATTGCCAGAGGCTTGAATCGGGATTAAGGATTCTTATCACACTACATGTGTTAATTGGCTTACTGAAAGCCAGGATGCATGGGTGTCCACAGGAATTTTTTGGGTTGGGGGGATAAAAGCTGTAGGGTATGGTTATAATTTGTGCACATAGCACACGCCACTACAACAACCTGCACATTTTCCTTGTGTGTGCACTTTATTGCTTAGCATCACATTCCATGACATTCAGACGCCTACACATAGTAGTAGAAGAACCTGGGAACTGAACAGCACTAATGCAGTAGAGTATTATGTTGAAGAAGCATCATGAACTCCAACAAAACTTTATTTGGAGTGAGGGATAAAAACACACACCTAAGAATGACAAAAAAACCCAAATGCACAAACACAGCATAGCTGTGTTATGAATATCATATCAGATATTTTATGGCATTGCTGCCCTTATCATAACATTGACAGCTTCACATGACTTGCCCTGGAATGATTTCCTTAATCTTGAAAACATTGGTGAACATTCTCTTGAGCAGTCTTCTCCAGATGTTTTGGACAATCCCAGCATTCCTGACCATTGGCCATGCTGTGAGGGGTTTCTGGAGTCCCAAACATCTGGAGATGTACCTTCTGCCCACCCAATTTACAGCAGTGAAGGGTGCCCTTCAGAAGGCTGATCTAGCTCTCTGGGATAGCTGTTGTGGCATCATGGGTAATTAGAGTATGAGACAGGAAATTCCTGGTGCAAATCTCACCAGAGCCACAAACCAATTACTACATGGCTTTAGACAGCCCAAACTCTCTCAGCCCTCACTCCATAATCATGACAGGGATAATAGCGTGCCTTACAGAGCTGCTGGACAGATTATCGAGACAAGGTATGTGAAGCACTTTACCTCTATAAAGTGGTATGTAAATGCTTATCATCATCATCTTCATCGTCGTCATCATCTTGCGTTCAATAGGGGAAAAAATGGAGTACAGGGCAGGGCTGTTCAGCCTCTTTTGATTTATAAGCTTCTATCCTTTATGCTATGTAGTAAAGCAGACGAGAGATGGAGTGACAGTTCATCCAAGCCTGGCTTAGAATTGAACCCAGGGAGTTCAGAGAACTCAAGTCCAAACTGGGAGTGAGTCCTCCAATCCCCAGATTTCTGAGGAGCTGTGTAGCATATTGTCTCAGCTCCAAGGCCTGTACTAAGAGAGAAATGAGGAGAGGCTCCATGTGGGCCTCCACCAAGAGATAAAAATGGCAGGTTCTTTGAAAGCTATGACGATCATAACAACCCCCTCTAGCCCTTAATAAATCACACTGCTGCTATAATCAACTTCACAGACTTATCTGCATTTCTCTAAAACACCAACGCACCAAGAGGCTGGATAACAACATTGGACTGCACTGCAGAGTCATCATGCACTACTCTAACTCCACCCCCAAATGGGAATGACAACAATGCACTAGTACAATGTGGGATGCGTTTTGCAGGACTAGTACAGTCCACGCTTTCTCAGCCACAGCCCTGCCTCCTGCAATGGGGGCATAATAATGATGAACCTTATCTGCAAACATTGTCAAGGTCATTTAAAAAGATGTTTATAAACACAGAGAAAAAAAATATTAACAAGATCTGAGTTAGAAAGATCATGAACTCCTGTCTTTCCTGCCAAGTTTTTTTTTTGGGGGGGGGGCAATAGACACTACTGCCCAATCTCCGCTACGCTAAACTCTTGGATTTCTAAATTGTAGTCTCATTAAAAAAAATACTAAGAGGGAAGACTCCCCAAAGGGTTTTAAAATGAACCAAGAAGTTCCTTCTCCAGATAACAGTGTGTTAACTGTGACTTCTTTCATTGGCTAAAAACACTGACAGTCAGGAGGTGACTAGTTTCTCACAAAACAAATGGGCAGAATAGTGGCTGCACATTTTGTCTCATATCTTGGGTTCTACAAGGATGAGAGATCTGGTGTTTTTTTTAATATGAAAGCTGGGAACCTAGACAGTATGGCCCATCCAGGAGTGATCGAGTGTGCCCTTGCCCATTCCTGCAGACACCTATGCCAGGATGTTTGTTATCCGCAACAGCTGCTTGTGAATGGCCACTGTTAATAATGGAATTGTCGCTGTCAAGTACTTTCTGCATTTCATTTCTTTCTGACTTCACTGTTTACAACACTTTCCCCCACCATATGTACAATATATAAACCTGAAAGTTTCCATAACACTCCATGCATCTGATGAAGAGCACTGCACAAAAGCTTATGTCAGAATAAATTTGTTAGCCTTCAAGGTGCCACAAGACTCTGACCTGGTTCGCATGATCAAAACAAGCCACCATAGCTTATGCCACAGTGGCATATTTAAATCATGGTCTGTTGTCTGGTTATTTGAGAGTTGCTTCCCCTCCAAACAAGCCATGCTGCCTGGGTTCAGACCACACCAGCTGTGCCCAGGCAGGTAATTAGGCTAATGGCACCTGGCACGTGCCACCAATTTAAACAAACCACCATGGTTTATTTAAGCCACCATGGCTTGTTTGATTATGCAAACTGCCCCAATTTGCTATACTGGCTACCTTGCAATCCTCTGATAAGGTGGCTGGTTATTGTGGTCACATCAAAGATAGTTGCATCATGTTTTTAAAAGATCATGGAATTATTTTTCAGGATCGGTAGGTGATAATGAGCCCAGACTAAAAAAGTATCACCAGTTTTTACATATTTAAAAAGATGAGACACCTCTACTTCAGTTCTTGTGATACCACATTAGGATGAATTTGCCACAAAGCTAAGACATGCCTCCTTTTATTTCTGCTCACCAATGATATGACAGATGCGAGCAACAGACAATGTTGCTGTTATTATCAGTGAGAACTAGGCCTCAGTCACTTGGGAGAATAGGCGCCATTGATAGATGGAAGACCATGAAGTTGGACCAAGTCAACATTATTTGACCTTGTGAACTATTAAACCTTCTAGTGCATACCTATTAGCATTTTGGTTATTAGGACAATAGTCAACATGGAATAGAGAAGATTCATACAGCCTTTCCAGAATTTTTTTTTTAAAAAGCAGAAAATACATTCCAAATGAAAAGTGAACATTATTTATTTCTATATTGAATACAAATTCATCTATGCAGCAGAAATTCACATCTGAGGGGTGTTTTATTATGTAGGTTTCATAAAAACGGATTCTTTAAACTTGTGAGTTTGGCAGCTGATGAAATCTAATTAGAAAATATACATGGGAGTTATTGGATGAAGTCCCATTATACGGAATCAGGGCTGCAATCATAGAGCCATAGCTCAGGGCAGACTTGGTGGAGGTGGGGAGCAGAGTAAATGCACGCAGCCAGCCATGTTCTGAAATGTTATATTGGTTAATTTATGCCTGAATGTATCTGTGAAAAAAAGTGTGCCTCTATAGTTTATATGGTGCTGATGCGAAATTCATCACAGCCCAAGCATGCTTCGTGTGTTTGCTTACCCACATTTATGAGGTAATGTACTTGTCTCAGGAGGTCCTGCACAGAAATCTTCCACTTTAAGAAAAAAAAGCCCTATAAATTAGATGGAATGTGTAAGTAGAACATCAGTTTTTAGGCAACTAGACTGAGGAAGCATCAAGAAACCCAACTAAAAATGAGTTCCAGCAAAGACATTCTGTCTCACCTGTGACACCATCTTGTATGCCATAACTGGGTGTTTAAAGGGCCACGTAGCCATGTCCTACATCCTTAAACATTACGAGTCACATGGTTGCACTGCCATTAATCACAATTTACATGGAAATATATAGGTTACATTTTTAACCCATATGAAAATGTTATGGCTTTCCGAAGTATGACTTTTCAGAACTAGCGAAAAGGCTAATGGCCAACTGGCAGACAGTCATTGTTGCTCTTGGCACTATGTTGAAAATAGAAACAAAAGATGAGGTGGCAATGGATTTAGGCTTATGTTATATTATAAGAACCCAATTCACTGAGCAGATTAATATTCTGATTATTTCAAATTGATGACAATCATTTCAACATGTATGCAGCCAGTAAGGCATGATGAGATTGGAAAGCAGAATACCAGGACTGTTCCAAACTCATCATCCTGGCTAGGAGTTGCCACCTTGCAGTCATCAACATTCCGGACAAAATGCTATTAAGAAAAAAAACACCCTACAGTTAACGATGATGCAGAGAATTTAGAAAACAGAATGTCAAAGCAACAGGCATCTCAAATAGAGGGATACATTCCCTTTCTCCATGTTCATGTAGATGTTTCAAAACGGGTAGGGAGAGGGGGTACGAAGTCTGTTCAATTCGTTGTAGCTAGCAGGGACTGATAAGAGCAGAAGGTAGCCACATCTGCAAAAACAGATCTACTACGGACATGTATCCTTAACACTGCTATTTCTTAGCAAAACGTTTCTTCTTTCTGGACAGAAGCAACAGAATAATCAAATGGAGAGCTGGAAGCCTGCATTATTGAGATAACATTGTATCTAGTGCTTTGGGTGGAAATGGGAAGAAGCAGATTTTTAAAAAATTAACTTTTATTTAATTTTATTAGTTACATGCTGCCCTAGTTACATTCAGTAACTGTCTGAAACATACATCCATAGAATCAGAATGTCACAGGTCTCCAACGCTATGCAGTTCATTGTAAGTTCAGTCAAACAACAATTTTACCAAGCTTAATGCTTTTCAGGAAAGAATTAAGAGATAAAGGCTGTGTTTCAGTTGAGCTAAACTTTGCAACGCATTTTAGATCTTCCCATGGAAGATGCAGTAGGGGTTCGAAACTCATAATTGTCCTACTGTTAGAAACCAAGAAATTCTATTTTTAAAAAGCAAAAATCAGGGAGACTCCATCTCAAATACATCTGAACCCAATAACTCATCCAGTGATCACTGCATAAATCTGGTCTATTTCTTTGCAAGATTGCGCTCATAAAGCGGATGTGATGTGCTTCAGGGAAAAGCTCAATCAAGGATAAGCAAATATATTTTAAAATATTCCCCTCCCCCTACTAATCTTTCCTTTTTAGGATTTAACAAGAGCAGAACCATCTGGAATATAGTTAGTGTTCTGTGATTTGTTTCTTGCTTAGTTCAGAGGAAAAATGATTCAAAACAAAAAATCGTAAGTAAAGGGGATTCAGACTGACATGAGCAATATGCTAGAAGGGATCCAACTCTGAAGAGGTTTCTTTCCATCACTGGTGAACTCAGCTATCATACGCAAATCTATCTTCATCCAGTACAGGACTGTTACAACAGCAAGTTTCCTGCAGTGCATCTATACCATCACAACTCCTGTTTTTAAAAACCATGCACTTTCCTAGAGTATTCTTCTTCTTTGACCCTGCTGCTTCCATCTTGCCCCTATGCTTCCAAATGTTCATGGAGTTAAAACTGGTCTCAGCAGTTTCCTTTTTAATGGGAAAAACACACAGAACCTTTCTTTTTCTTAATGAAGGGAAGAATTTCCCTGTATTTTTTAAATCATTCAAGTATATTGTTGTAAGCAGGTGTTATAGTTTGCATGAAGGTGTTATTTTCAGGTGATGTCTGCACCACATTGTGTTTTACGACTACACTATGCATTTTCAAAACATAACTTCTACAAGTTAAAAAAAATCAAAGACAATTTGAGAGGGAAATGTATATTGTTGGAGTCTCTAGCAGTTGTGTATGTCAGTAATATATACTGCTGTATTCTCTCTAGGGCCTTGTAAAATATTGCTGTCAATTATCACCCTGAGAAAATGCCCTGTTTTTTCAAGGCGTAGTAAACGGCTAGCCTTCATTTAAACTGGCTTCTTCACTATGGTTTCAGCAATTGCAGCTGATTTCCCTTCCCACTGTGGTCATTTCCCCCTCACAGTCATTACACACACTGATCACAGTGAACCAGCTTGGCTTTTGGTTTTCTAGAGTACTGCAAACGCTAACATTACACTCCTTCAGTGCATTTCCTCGCCAAGTTTATATTTAATTCTTCCTCCTCCTCTAGATGTTAGAGCCAAGGTCATTTCTGTGCTGAACTCATGTGTGGCTGGGTAAAGGGGCAGGGAACAGATTACGGTGGGAGGCAGGTTAGCCTAAACTATAACTGCATTGTTATGGAAGTGAACAGTCCATTTCTTTTCCAGAAAGGGGACAGGGGAGACAAAATGAAGAACAGATTTTACTTTGGAACATTAACTTGCTGAAGGAAGATCTCAGATAAAATCTTTAGCAATCACATCGGCCATTAATATTAAAACAGAACACCAGTGAGTACCCCTAAATCAGGGGTGTTAAACCTCTTTGAGCCTGAGGGTCAAATTCTATTTTGGAGAAGATCCTGGGGGCCACATTCCAGTGTTGGGTGGGGCCTGAGACAAAGGGTCCAAGACCAAAAATGCCAGCATATTTTAGCTTAAACCTCTTACTGCCAGTAACTTAGCGTTAGGAGAGGCATTTCAACCTTTTAGAATGGGGAGGGGGAGAGAGAGAGGGTGCACAAAAGCTGGGAAACCACCAAATAATTGGTAGTTGGGGGAAAGGGGGCAGGGACAAAGAAATGAGATGTGGCCATATGCAGAAGCCCAGAGGGCCAGACTGGGACTACAGGAGAGGTGGATTTGGTCTCCGGGCCTGAAGTTCTGCACCCCTGCCCTAACTGCTAGTTCATTAACTGCAGATGGCCTACTTACATACTGATAGTGTATAGTAAACCTACACATTCCATAACCCATTACAGTTCTATAGCTGATGCCTTTTCCAGCACAGTATCATCACTGATTAGGAGTAGTCTGACCATTCTGTTCCAGCTCCCTCCAATGGAAGAAAGAACTGCAAAGATACGCAGAGAGGAAAAATCTTTTTCCCAGTAGTATCTTTTATTCCCAGAGCAATTTGAGATAACTGTATTCCCTTAAAAAATTTCTCAAGAGAATACCGTGATCTCAAAACATGCTGGAAATAAAGTATATCAGCTTTTTTTCTGCACACCTGAAACTTGCACCTACACAAGTAACTTTCATATTACAAACCCCAAGAAAGCCCTTAACTGTTATCTTCTTTTTATCCATACTAAAGGTTCATATTAATCTTAATTTCCCTTAGCATTCTATATTATGTTCCTTTTTCATATTTTATATGATTACTGTAGATATAGCGCATATCCAACCTAGTTAAGAACAGTTGGAAACTGGTCAGGGAATGAAATCATAATGGGAAGATGACACAAGTAAAGAATTGGATCTTGCTTCTGGTTCCAAACTCAGAATGACCATTGCCATTAGAATAACTCAGACCACAGGCAGAGCAAAAAAAAGCAACAAGACATACATATGTGAAGAATCTCTACTAGTCCCCCACCCACATTTAAGTTTCATAACATCAGACGTGTAATTTATGATGTACATTAAAAGAGGCTGTGTAGTTTCACTGTCAGTCCGGTTACCCAATGGGCCCATCACTCTCTTCTACATACTAGTATTCACAAGAAAATCTTGGTTTCCCAATTTCCTTTTTCCAATCATCCCTCTCAACCAGTGTCCAATGTGTAAAATGTGGAATAACTTACTTTCACATCTAGTTCTTATCCAGAGGGTTACAAGTCATATATGTATGTATGTATGTTTAGAACATCCCTTACCAAAAGTTTATGAATAAAATTTCAGAGACATAGAATAAGAGGACCAGTTATGTTTGGGACTTGTAGCTGGTTAAAAGAACAGAAAAAGTAGGAGTACGGCTTCATGAACGACTCAAAATCTGATCATCAGCACTGTGTACAGCCCTGATTTGAAAAGGGGAAGTAACCTTTGTGACTGACACAAGTGTTGGTGAAACAGTGCTGTGAAAACCTGGCATCTTCTCAAACCAAAAAGAACTGGTTCCTCTTGAGCCTGATCTTGGCAAGAAGACTAATGTGTGGCACAACTGCAGTGTGTGCACTTTCAAATGAGCTTAGTGCTGAAATTTTGGACTAGATACTCCCCAATGAAGCTATGGTGCTAACAACTTGCAGCCTTCCGCACCTGAGCTTAGCTCACTTACTTGAAATCACACTGAAATGCATGGAGCCCAAAGATCAACAGATAAAATTCCTTGCCATTAGGGATTCCTACTTTACATTAAATGGAATGCTGGTTAAAAGCAGTTTTAAATCATTCTTCCTTTCAGCTATGATGTTAAACAGAGTAGCAGCACATAAATTAGAGAGGACAAATTGATTGTAGGATTAGGAATATGTTGCAAGTTAAGGAGCAAGTATTTCTAAATAAGGCAAATGCCAGCCTTCCTGAACCTAGTGCCCCCAAAGATTTTTTGGACTTCAAATACCAGCATTCCTGAACATTGGCCATGCTAGCTAGGGCTGATGGGAATTGAAGTACAAAACATCTGGAAGGCACCAGGTTGGGAAAGGCTGGCATTTCTCTTAACACAAGAGGGAGAAAACCCCCAATGAACTTCCCTTATTCTATTTGGACAGCTGATTTCACAAGGTACGATTGTTCTGTAGCCATTACACCCCTGTAAACATTTTTAAAATGCTGAATATCTTGAAGCAATCGTAAGAAAAAAGGAAATTGTACCTACAACAAAGCAAGTACATAAAATCACACATTATAATGGATTTTGACTGTATAAATTGTTTAAAAGGCCACTTGTAACTCTACATGCATAACATGTAAATTTAATTACAAACATTTATATACCTTTGCTACAAATTTGGAATTTAAAGAACTGAAGAAGGTAGAATTAGGATCCTCTTCATCATCAATTTAATACACTTTGCGTTATTTATCCAGTAATAGCTTGTTTATTTCTACACCATTCTCTTAAAAATATATTTAAACCAAAGAATAATATTGACTCTTCCAATAAACTTTCTTATTTACATTCCAATATTCCATTATACACAAAGTAAAGACTTCATGACTGTACGTTATCTTTAGAGTTTTTCATAATACATAACAGCTTGAAGCTATGTAACATTTAAACCAGAAAAAGTACCACCAACTGAACAAAAAAATCAGCTCATAACCCTGCCCTAGATTGTTTCGCTGAAACCAACCACTCTTTGTCAAAAAGAAAAGAAATATATATATATGGGCCATACCTGGAAGAAGAGTGTGTGTTTAAGTTACCATTGGACCAACTGAAATCATTAAATAATGTGAAGTTATTTTTGTATTCCATCTAGCTCTGAAGCCTGTACCTTCCAAATGTGAAACAATAACACTTGCTATCACACACACACACACACACACACACCACAATTTTTTTAACCATTTCCACTTGCGATTTCAGGGCATTATTTTCTTATAGGCTAAGCCATTAACACGTAACAATGTTTTGTAACATTAACTTATCCATACATTATCTTCATGTGCACAACTGGAAATAGAACGTGGGAGACAAATTCTCACATACATTCAAACAAAGTGAAAGAATATAAAGCTACAGCAGCACTTGTTTCAAGTTAGGGTGCCTGTGGTTGCAATAAGGAGTATAAAATGAGAGTAAAATCCTCAACATCTGTTAAAACACAAAGGAGCTTATTATACAAAATGGCATTTAGGTTCTCCTTGCTGACCAGGTGAGTAGCAGCTCAGCTTGCTGGGCTCTCCAGTCGACACACTCCTCCTTCAATTGCCACGGACTGACCTGCCACAGCTCCAGGTGGAAGCCTTGAAATATGAGTCTGTAGAGAAATTTGTGAGAATTTAGGAAACACAAAGGTAGACAAAAAAGGCACTAGATAATAACAACAAAAGTAACAGTGGAGAATAAGGCTACAATCCTACACATGCTTATCTGGGAGTAAATCCCATTGAAATCTTACTTCTGAGTTAACACATAAAGGATTATGCTGTAAATTTCCCATTCATTAACACAGACCCTCAGATGTCAATATAAAATAATAAGTTTAATTGAATATAAACATGTCCAAGATAGTATATAACAGTGATTATTAAATGGGCTATATAAATACTGTAATGGCATAAAGATTGAAATTGTATTAGAAAAATATTATCTTATTCTCGATACTAATCATTACAAAGCCTCATCACATATATATTTGCCACTGGAATAGGCTAATTAATATGATTTGTAGCAGCTGTTTAATATTGTTATTTTGGTTTTGAGTCTGTAACAGTAATTTGCTGTTTTAGCACCACTTCCACCTATTTCTCTACACCTTTTGGCCGTTTCTTCTCCCACTCAGGCTACAATGTTTTCTGCTGTAAATCAGCAAACATGCAGATTCAGGAAGTGAGGTGTCAGCAAGAGGGAATTACTACTATATACTTTGCATCAGGAGAAAGTTAATAAGATGCAAGATGCAGGGCTACTGTTTCTAAGACTCTCTTCTTATGAACTCTTGGCTCATGTACAAGGTGCATAATTAAGATGGCTTCTTGTTAGTTCTAGGAGCCACAAACGTATCAAATAGCAGCACACACTCATTCATTTATAATGGAACAATTAGTACCATGTCTGCCCAGGATTTTTAAGTGCACAGGATTCTTAAGAGATGGAAGGGACCATACATCTTGTATTCTAATCCCTTACCCAGAAGGCAGAACTATGCACCTATTATCACCATATAGGCCAATCTTCACAAACTTTCTACTTTGAAACTGGAAAGGGGGAAAACTCAAATAAATGTAATAAATAATAATAATAATAATAATAATTAATATATTAATTTCTCCAATGTTGCCATTTCTCTACACATGGTTTTTGGGATGTTCAAAGCATGTGCACACCACAGAATGACCTGGATAGCAAGGTGACATTTCAACAGCTGAAAACCGTAGAGGGGTTGACAATATTTCCTCCTTTGCCTCCTTCCCAAATTCACAGTGGAAACAGGTCATTTTGTTCAAGTTAAGCAAAATATTGTCACTACCTCTCCAAACAGCATTATGCATTTTTCCTTATACTATTTGAAGGACAATGTTCAATTCACTTTTAAGACAGGTGAAATACCCAAAGGCTTTGCAAAATGTTACATACATTGTGCGTAAATGCATCATGCATTTCATCCCAAATTGTGAAATCAAAGGTGCACATCAGTGTCTCCAAAATAAAGATTTGAGTATTTTAATTTTTAGACAGTGATGTTTGTCATAAATAATAATTAGCTCATGCATTAGCACCATAAACATAGTGAAACAATATGCTCATTTAGGAAGTAAAGGGAGCACGGCATAAAAAAAATTACACAGTACAGAGATATTTCAGCAGTTCTGTTGCCATATGGCATAAATACAAACCCCACATTCTGCACATTTTCTTACATTTGTTTACTACACAAAGGCTTTGTGTCTGAGCAGAATATTTATAGCAAAAGAACAAAACATTCCTATACAAACCGATGCCAGTACATTGCTGAGGGTTGATATACTGACATATTTTACAAAAAGATCATGCATAAATACCAACAAATAATAAGGATAGAAAACTCAAACACTAAGGAAAAGGCATGTATATGAATTGTAGAAGTTTGCATTTAAAAGGAAACAAACCACCACAGTGAACAGAATGGCAATATTAGCATTCATGCCGATGACAGTTTTGCCAAGCAAGTTAGAATTACTAAATACAAGTAGGGATATGTTTGAATGGTATGAAAAGCTCTGAATCATACTAATCTACCATTCTGTAATCTACAGTGAAAATATAAAACTGGTCTCTAGTGGGAAATCTCCAAGATTAATATCTATCCATTAAGCCTTTGCAAAAATTCCTATTTCCGCAGCCCTTCAAAAAGCATGGAATATGTTAACACACGTGTGAGAGTCACAATCCGCCAATGATTACTGAAGCTCCACCCATAGAAAAAGCCATCCATACACATAGTGCTTGGTGGACTGTGTCCCTAGTCCTCTTGTTTCTATTCTATTCTGTATTGTAATTAAAATTATCTTTGTGGTTTTTACAATTAAATGTTTTGTCTAGGCTCTCATTTGCTTCTACCAAAATAGTTCCCAAATGTCTTTAGTCTTAGTCAGCTAAGAAATACCATATAAAATATCTTTTTTAAAAAACACCTCAACATCTCATACACTTAGGCTGTTCACACAACATACTAACTTACACTCAATGGTTGAGTGTGGGTTGTTTTGAACCATGGGTTGTCGTGCTGTCTGAATGCAGCCAGGGTGGCTTTTTAACCATGCAGCATGGCTTATTTTCTTGAACAAGCCACCTTGAGAACCCATGGTTTGTTGCTGGGTTGTTCAGGGTGGTTAAGAAGCCAACCTGGCTGCGTTCAGACAACAGGATAACCCACCCTGTGGAAAGCAGGCTGGGTTCAGGCAATACGCTAACCCACAATTCGCACACTCAACCAGATTGTGGGTTAGCATGTTGTGTGAATGGCCCCACTATCTTTCTTATAAATATTACTGTCATCAAAATGTCTTAAATACTAATAGAAGAGAGTTAGCAAGCTCATTTCAGGTTTGTGGCTCAGCCTCAGTTGTAATCCCATAGGGGGTGAACTCCAATTAAGTTTTCCCATTGCTAGAACTGCAATTTCCACTCCCCTACAGCCCCCTGTTCACCCTCAAAATCTGTTCTGGAGAGTTGGGGGATCCTCCAGAGCAGATTTCTGGGGGTCAGGGGGGAGAAGAGAGGGAGAAAGTCCTATTACACAAGTGGACACCTGTTTGCATGATGTTGGCTTCTGCCCAGAACGTTCAGAATTGATTGCTTTTATTGCCTAGAGTTTTTTCCTCCAAAAGAGAAAATAAAATATCCATATACTCATAAGCTGGAGAACCAGAAGTATAGAGTGCAGCACCAATGCTCAGTGAGCCTGAAGAATGCTCAGCCATCTTCCTTCCTTAGCCCAATCTATGTGTGCGATCAGCATCGCCAGAAGCTCAGCACCGAACACACAACTGGCATCAAGGGAAGGGAAGGGAAGGGAAGGGAAGATGACCACATCAGCGCTCCCTCCTTTCTTCCCCAACAGATGATCAGCACTAGCATAGGCATCACTCTGAAAGCTGACAACTATAATCAACTAGATTATATTCTAACAATCTACTAAAAGGAGGTGACAAGACAGCCCTGAAGCCCTGTATAGGCAAGGTGGATTCTGGAATTTTGCCCACATCTGGCTTTGGCACTCATACCACAGCTGTTCTTTCCATGAAAACTGCTGAATTGGTCAATGGTCTCAAATATTTTAAGGGAACAAGATCTCTTTGGAGTCACACCATTGCAAATACAGTGACATACAAAGTTTTCCTGCTTTATCTATTCAGTGTTTACTTTCCTTTTGGACCATAATTTAAATCTAACATTATTAGGAAACGGAAAGAAAGGTACATTTGGCAACATAATATTGAAGCCAGGCATAGGGAAAGATTCAGGCTTCATGACATGAACTCAAAGTATCAGGAATATTTTAAAAATTGGCAGTCGAATTTGGAGTGCCACTAGCTGAGCATTTAGAAATTAGACTTTGTACAAGACTGACGTAAAACATGAATCCCCTTAGACTAGATTATATTCTAATTAGCATTTCAACTGTCAACATTTCAGATCCCCAACATCTCTGATGTACATGCTTTTGCAAAACGGATTCTCTGAATACTAGCCAATTAGTAGCAGGCATAGCTAAAGATGCCATTACATTACGCAACTATCTCCTACTCCACAGCATGATAAAATTGTTGTCTCTCTTTAGGGGGAGGAAAGGAAAAGGTCATTAGGACAAATCTTTCAGAAAACCAAATATTAAAACTCAAACAAGAATATTAGAATTGATCAAATATCCTTAAAACAGCTTTTAGAAATCCATCTCATCTTCAAACAAACAAGAGAGCTACAGTTTAAGCCCACATGAAGGTAACAATGCTAAACATACATGCTTGGAAATAAGCACCATTCCAATCAGTGGGACTTACTGCCTAGTAAACATGGTTAGATCAGACTGAAAGTGTTAAAGCTTAGATGAAGCTGAACTAGGTCCACCACCAAACATACAATGAGGAATGAGTGATTACATTTCTACTGCTGGCAAGCATGGAGAGCATTTAAGAAAACAAAGAGATCCCACCCCACAATAATAAGTACTTGCATTCCTACCACCCATACATGAACCCACAGTGAAATTGCACCACAAATGCTTTCCACAAGTGCTCACATAAGTCTCTCTATAATCTCCAAGAAGATCTGAATCGCATTTCTTCTTTATGTCTTTTTTCAATGCTGTTTTCAAAAAAACACAGTGCTAATTTTAGGAAGCATCATGCTGAAGGACAGAAATGGCACAAATGAGAATTGTACTGAACTGTGGCCCAAAATAACATTTCCATAGGCAAATAGGTTGTTTCCTCCCAACCAACCATTTCCCATCTTCCTCCTCAAAAGTATATTTTAAGACAGACTAAATACGGTTAATGGAAAAGAGAGTAGTTTCAAACTCAGTGAACTACTCTTTTTTAATTGAAACCCTGATCATGAGCCATTTATGGCTAGTCAGTTCTTGGTGTCTACTGCTATTAAAGCTTTCCCAGAAAGCAACAACTGCCAATGGACAAACTGTCAGCAATAGTGTTTCTATTGTTAGGTGGTTAGCAAAATGTAAAGAGAGCAGGTCCACAGAAAAAATGCCACATGAAGGAAAATTCTTGAAGGCAAGCATCCAAATAAAACCAGAATACAGTCAACAACACAGTGTAGTGCTATTTGTTGCTTGTTTTCTAGACTTTTCTCAAATGTACTACATGGCCAATGCCAGCATGTACTGTATACTAATCAAGTAACATGGAGAAAACATTTTAGCGAATACCAAATATTCTTTCAAGTACAAATATCCCATTCATTTCTCAGACCAATATGTGGCTGAATAATACTAAGAGACCAATCCTGAGCTCTAGTAAATCCAGCAATTAAGTACCTAGGAAATGGGTTAAGATGCAGAAAGTGGAACAACAGACGTGCCACATATATGGATGACAGAAAGACATTCTGGGCTGCTGGAAGGAAAGCTGGTTCAGAATTATAATTAGCATGGGGGCAGGGGGAGAGATAGAGAGATCTTCTATATACAGTCAGGGCCAGAAATATTGGAACAAGGATAACTGTTTTGGCAGTTGGCCTCTGTACACCAGCACATTGAAGTTGAAAGGAAACACACCCAGATGGGAGCTAAGTCAGGACTTTCAGCTGTAATTCAAGGGGTTTGACAAAAGTGGGGTACTAACCATTCAGTGGTTACTGAACCATTCATTAACCACTAACCAAAAGTGGCATACACACACACCCATAGTTGGTGGCTCATAAGTAATGGAACAAACCAACATCATTTCAAATTTAAGAATCGCCTTTAATACCTGGATGAAAATCCTTTGCAGTCGATGACTGCCTGAAGTCTGGAACGCATGGACATGACCAAATGCTGAGTTTCCTCCCTCGAGATGCTTTGCCAGGCCTTTACTGCAGCTGCCTTCAGCTGCTGCTTGTTTGTGGGTCTTTCTGCCTTCAGTCTTGTCTTCAGTAAGTGAAAAGCATGCTGTATTGGGTGGAGATCAGGTGATTGACTTGGCCATTGAAGAACATCCCACTTCTTTGCCTGGAGAAAGTCTTGGATAGCTTTTGCTGTATGTTTTGGGTCATTATCCATCTGCAATATGAAGCGGCATCCTATCAGTTTGGTAGCATTCAGCTGAATCTGAGCAGAAAGTATAGCCCTATACACTTCAGAATTCATCCTGCTGCTTTTATCAGCAGTCAGGTCATCAATAAACACCAGTGACCCATGCCCATGCCATAACACTGCCTCCACCATGTTTAACAGATGATGTGGTCTGCTTTGGATCATGAGCTGTTCCTTTCCTTCTCCATACTTTTCTCTTCCCATCATTCTGGTACAAGTTAATCTTGGTTTCATCAGTCCAAAGAATCTTATTCCAGAACTGGGCAGGCTTTTTTAGGTGTTTGCTGGCAAAGGCTAATCTGGCCTTCCGGTTCTTGAGCGTTACCAGTGGTTTGCACCTTGTTGTGAAGCCTCTGTATTTACATTCATAAAGCCATCTCTTGACTGTAGATGTTGACAATGACATGCCTACCTTCTCAAGAGTGTTCTTGACCTGGCTAGGTGTTGTGAAAGGGTTCCTCTTCACCATGAGCAGAATTCTGCGGTCATCCACTTTAGTTGTCTTCTGTGATCTTCCAGGCCTTTTGCTGTTGCTGAGCTTGCCAGTTCATTCCTTCTTTTTCAGGATGTTGTATTGGCCACTCCCACTGTTTTCGCCATCTCTCTGATGGGTTTCTTTTGTTTCCTCAGCCTAATGATGGCCTCCTTCACTCGCATGGACACCTCTTTGGACCTCATGTTGGGAGTTCCAGTGAACAGCTACCAATGCAAATGTAACACTCAGAACCACCTCCAGGCCTTTTCTCAGCTTGATTGGTCATGGGGTACCCAGGAAACAGGCCACACGTGACCATGCAGCTACTTGTCAGCCATTCGTTCCATTACTTATGAGCCACCAACGATGGGGGTGTGTGTATGCCACTGGCTGTACTTCCTGAGGGGTTAGTGCCCCACTTTTGTCAAACCCCTTGAATTACAGCTGAAAGTCCTGACTTCGCTCCCATCTGGGTGTGTTTCCTTTCAACTTCAATGTGGTGGTGTACAGAGGCCAACTGCCAAAACAGTTATCCTTGTTCCAATATTTCTGGCCCTGACTGTATATTAGCCTCAGGTTCATCCCAGTCAGGGACCTGTTCTATCTGGGTGGGGTCGCAGCTGAACAACTTGTGTCCTGCTCTGCTCTTGAAGTATCAGGAAGCTTGTTAGTTGCATTTGATATTCTGGCTGCTCCCTTTCTGGAAGAATAATGATTTAGTGATGACATTCATGCCTTTGAAACCTGAGGAAACTACTGCAGTTCACACTATCTGGTGCTACCCTTGAAGCTGCAGCTGGTTCTCTGCGTCCTAGACCTGTTGGTTAAAGAAGAAAATGGCATTTTAAAAAACCCCAATTGCCTAGCATGATTGTGGCATTCTTAATGGCATTTTGATTTTAAAAATAAAGTTTACTTTAAAAATAATTTTTGATTGTAATTTTATTGCTGCTTCTTTAGAAAAAAAGGCAGAGTATAGGTTTTAAGCATAATAAAGTAAAATTCATTTATTCTGTTTCAAGATGGCAATTATTCTTCCCTTTGGTCTGTACTAAAAGAGATGAACCCTCATTTAGCTGAACATCACAAAGTGAAAGTTCTAAACAGAAGCATAAGCAAAGTTTTAAAATTCTCTCTTAAAAAAAAACTTATGCTTATATCTAGTAGCTGATTAGGAATTAAATAACTACGTTCTATCAATGGATGCCACCAAAACATTATGTATGCACAGCAATGAGCTACTTTCAAAATAAACTTAAACACTGAGTGCTGGTGAATGAGTATAACCTTTTAAAAAAGGACCTTTATTTTTATATCATTTTTTCAGTACAATGAACATGGGCTAAACATAGCCTGTAAAAAGTTTTTTAAAATGATCAAACACAGCCCAGTTGAGTTAAGACCTGCAAGCTGAAATTGTTTTCCACTGGTAGGTCAGCTAACTCTTATAATGATCTGGAGGGGCTTGGGTCTGGGATTTACGATCAGCATACCACAAAAATGGGTACCACGTTGCATAAAATGTTTCAGGATTTTGCATGACCTTTAACCACTTTCATGTGGTGGGTAGGCTTGTCCATTAATAAGAGATCCCAGAGCCTCTGAAACCAAGCCTTGACAGAAAAGACCACTGAACTTTTCCACTGGACTGCAATTGTTGCTCCTGCTAAAGAATGCAAAATGAAGCCTTTATGCAGTGTGGACTGTAAATCCTTCGGAAAAATGCCCAGAATTGCAAGTACAGGTGGTCTTGGTGATGTTTTGTTTGGTCATATTGTTAATTTCTTTGAAAACTTTGTCCCAAAATGCCTCTACCAGAGGACACGGCCACCATATGTGGACAATTGTACTAGTCCCATGACATACCCTCCAACATTTATTTGAATCTGTTCTGAAGTTCTTATCTGCCTTGATAGAGGTTAAGTGCTACTGAGAAAGTGCTTCAAAAGTCAATTCCCTTGCCCTTGGCACTTATCTGAACCAGAAATAAAACACTGCTCCCTAAGGGCATTGTCTCCTGGCATCCCAAAATCTAGTTTCCAGCATGCTTTGAACGCTTCAGATGGCCCACAAAATAATACAATTAACAATTTGTATAACTTGGATTTGGAACATGAAAGACATTCAAAACTAATCACTGGGTACAGCCTTTGTTAATTATTTATGTTATTACACTTCAGAGAAGGAGAGTACTATCTACCTAGTCTTACTTGATTTGCATAGAGCAGTAGTTCTGCAAATGAACATTATGTTCTTTTTCTTTTCCCAAGGAACATGGTGTTTATTTGCTATGTTTTATTGTTTATTTTCAAGTTTAAATGTATTTTATATTTGGAATCCCAACTTGCCATATTTAAGTTGATCTCAACTTCCAAAAATACAGAATTCCACCTTTTACAAGTTCAGCTTATTTCTTGATCATTAGCAGTGAGCGGCCATAGCATTTGTGGTTAGTTTCAGGAAAACATTTGCAGCCATAGGTTCAACGGACAAAGAAGGGGAGAGGAATTAACTCTCCCTAAAGCAAGATCTCAAACATAATTCAAAAGTGAACCAAGAAGAGTAGCTGTGTCTGTCAGCCCAATCAAGATGGCCAGCTGGAGAATTTGTCAGCAGTATAAAAACAATGCACACCAGATGTCCAATGAAAGATCTACAAGTAGGAAAGGACCTCTGGGCATAATGCTTAAGTATTAGTCTTGTTAGCATCAAGCTCTCATTGGCCACTATCAAACCAGATACAACACAAGTATTACATAAACCTTCTAATCTAATATTTAATTTGCCTAGCAATATAAAAGTAGCATTCCCTTCTCCCAATATGCCAACTCCAGGGAATATAGAAAATCAGCAAACGGAACTGGTCCTACCTTCACTTGCAGTTTGACTTAATTCAAACAAAAGTTTGCTAAAAAAAACAACAACTCTGTATCTTTAATTCTGTATCTGCCCCCCACACACTCCAAATCAGATCATCTAAGGAACCCAGCCAAAATTGCCATGCTTGAATCTATATCTAAGCCATTCAATGGACAAATTTCCTCTACGCGGCTTTCCCAGAGCCAGGTTTAATTTTCCCTCCATCATTCCCCGTTCCTTCAAGCTCAACAAAACTGCTTGACCTCAGTTTCACCTCAGTTGTACATGTAATTTTTATCTTATTTCTTCTCTCTGATCCAAAATGTAGTTTGTGGTCTAACAAGAGCAAAAGAAAATGTTCTTTGCAAAATACTTTTAGTGCAATTTCTGAAAGATGCTATTCATTCTCCATTGTTTACTGTAGCTATTTCAGTTATTCTACACCAGAGAACAGCCCAGACCAGATATCATGGCCACACCACAGTTGTCAGTTGTGAGCACGCCATAGTTTATGGTATGATAGCCATCACCATTTGTGATCACCAAACCATAGATTGACCACGATGTCTGAACTAGGCGAAGGTTTGGTGTGGACATGAGAAGTTACATTCCAAATTCAACCATGAAATTCACTGTCCTGCGGTCTACCTTTTTTATATATATAAGACAAAGGTAACATCAGCCCTTTGAAAAGGGTAGGGAAGAAATATTAATTAAAATTATTCCTGCAATTTTTATAAGCTATTCTTTGTGACTTACCTTAGCTTTGCCATCCTGAGCTGACATATACCCCACACACATGCTCTCTGTTGTATGACTCCACAGGAACTCTACTACGGATTTGAACAGAACAATTCTTTATTTACAATTTGGAATGTAAAACAGAGCACAACTATAACGTATGGTAAGTCATAAGAACAATCACTTCTTTATTCATTCTACTTTTTGATTTCTCAGACTTATTCGAAATACTTCCTTCCAAGCAAAATACCACGCCGTTACTTAATATGACTGTTTCATTGAAAAAAGAAACATGAGCATGCAACAATGAAATTTCTCCAAGGTGTTAAAGTTAAGTGTTCAGGTGAACAGCTAGTGTGGTGTAGCAGTTTGAGTGCTGGACTGGGTCTCAGAAGATCTGGGTTCTAGTTCCCACTCAGCCATGAAGCCCATTGGGTGACTTTGGGCTAAACCATCCTCGCAGGGTTGTTATGAGGATAAAATGGAGAGGGGGACCACCATGTAAGCCACCTTGGGTTCCTTGCAAGAGGAAAAACAACAGGATATAAATGTAATAATAAATAATCAGGGCTGCTCTGAATTTTTACCCACAGACATTTTCAGAGTATAAACTGCTCTTTCACAGTGAGTGAAAGGGTCCCTGAAACACCTCCTATGCTCCATTTATTCATGCACTTTGCAAATGTGTTTGCAGTAATTATTGTGCTCATCTACTTCTGTTTAGGCACTTTTTCTCAACTGGATTGGTTTCTTTTTTTCTCCTTCATGAAGTGATCCCAGCCATTCATGGCACCTTGTAGCCAATCAGATTTGTCTGACTACACTAAGAACAAACAAAGCCCTCACTCTGAATGGCTGAGGGAAGGCATACACATCCTTGCTGCAGTGGCAACCAGGTTTTGCCATTCTGCAGTGATTTTCGTGCAGCAAAACAGGAAGTGTTGGTCTGTTACCTTAGCAACAGAACACCCCACCCACAAACCTTTTTGCATCCCTTGGAGACCCTGAAAAATCAGCTAAAAGGGGACCACTTTTGAAGGGGTATGAACATGTTCACAAAAAATCCCCCTCTCCCATTTTAGCTAATCTCTTGTTATAATATAATCAACATTGTTATGTCAATTTCATGTTTATAGCACTTAGTTTCTTACAATACATTAAATTGCAAAACATCTATAGAGATGAGTAATTCAATGCTTAATTCATAAGTTTTGCAAAACATATAAAATAATACTCTAATGCTATGACATTACAATAAAATGTGCTTCCTCAACACCATCTGCCTTCATTTATAATTTAGGCCAGGAGGCAAACTGGAAAAAAGTGTTTAGGAAATTAATTTCATGACCACCCTCCGGGAACTAGGTACTCTGCATTGTGCGCGTCTGGGCATTAATCCCTCGGACTGCCTTAACTACCATTTTTAAAAGGATATAGGGACTGATGATTTGTCTAAAATTGCAGGGAGTCAAGGAGTAGGGCTTTGTGTGGCCTCCTTTCTGCTTGTGCATGTAGTGGTAAATCATGGGGTTAGCTCATGGGTCCCCAACTTTTCTGGACCTATGGACACATTTTGGAATTTGAGAAACTGCTGTGGGCACCACTACAAAATGACAGCTATGATGGATGTGGCTAGTCACAAAACAGCTGCTGTGGGGCCTGGCTAGTCAAAGGTGGGCTAAAGAGGTATGGGGGGAGAGAAATAGCAAGGCTAGAGGCTGGGAGGGAGAGGGAAATAGCAAGGCAAAGGAGTAGAGGGGAGAGAAAGAGCAAGGCTAGAGGCTAGAAAGGAAGAGAAAGAAGACTGCCCTAACATTTCCCAAGGTTTGTCTTAAAACAACGTTGTTAAAGGGGACAGAGAGCAAGAGCTTCATAGGCGCTGCTGGCAGATCCTGCGAGTACCATGGCGCACACAGACACCACGTTGCGGACCCCCAGTTTAGCATTACATGTGAATGTAGCTTAAGTCAGGAGAACTACTTGCATTCAGCCTGATTTATGGACATGATTTTGTCTTCAGAGATGGATCTGTGCCCACAGAGATGGATATGCAGCCTTCAACAGGTGGTCATTTGGACCCTCGCTACCAACCATCCCACTCCCAATCTCATTTTGGCTTACCTTAGAATCTCCAGAATTTTGGCAACAAATTTAAAATTTAGTAACATTCTGCATTTGGAACAACAGCTTTAGGAGCTATAATTAATTGAGATGCTTTAAACCTTTTCCTTCATTTTTTTAAGCTCTCAAGAAAACGTAATTTACTTAATATGTCTACTTGCTCTTTGAAATACACTATGCATTCAGGACTTCCTTCAAATTCTTACCTAGTAGAGACTGTTTATCTTGTGAAGAGTTGGGTTCTGCAGAACACCTACAAGATCGAAGAACTATCACTCCTCCAAGGACACCATCCTCATTGGCTAGAAAAGGTGAACCTGGGAGGAAACAGGATTGCGGTGGGATGGGAAGAAACATGGAAAATGAATGAGCAAATGAGTATTTTTTAAACCTGCTATCTCCTTTTGAAATGGATGCTCATTGCCAAAAAAAGCTGCATCTTGTACAAGTTCCATAAATGCCCAATGAATCAACTCTGATGTAACTTGACAGTATCAACAGATGTCCGTCTCCACCAATACAACACAATACAGAGGGCTAACAACAACAGCAGGCTGTATGGAGGGAGATGAGAGAAGAGAAGGGCCATTCCACCAGCGATGCTGAAAGGCTCCCCACATGAAGGCTCCTCCTCCCTCAACTGCCACCAGGAGCAGCCATTCCAGCAGTCTGAGCTGAGGGAAACAAGAGGGGGAAGCAGGGTCTTTCCACCAGCCCAGCTCAAAGAATTAATGTTTTCCCTCTTCCCTCTCCATTCCTTTTCCTTGTGTGTCATATCTTTTTAGACTGTAAGCCTGAGGGCAGGGACTGTCTTTAATTGGTTATATGTAAGCCACTTTGGGAGTGTTTTTAGCTGAGGAGCAACATAAATATACTTCAAATAAATAAGTAAGTAGGATTATGATGGAAAGTAAAGTGTTAATTACCTTCAGCTTATAAGTAGAAGCGCACGCGTATGCGCGCGCACACTAAAGAGAACAACTGAGGCATTCTTGCTTTGCTTATCTCTAACATGTATATTTACAATGCCACTGCAAGTCAACAGCTTTTCGTACATTCTATGAAGTATCGTATTGGTTTATTATAAGTACTTCCAATAATGGGACACTCTGCATTATGGGAATGTTTTTGTAACTGTGGATACGTAGCAGGTAAAAAGCCCCTCAGCAGCCCAACTTGCCTTGCCTAAAGGCAACTTGTGCTAACAGTTTCAAGGGCTGCTGTGATTTAGGAACTCATGAGACTAAAAACATCACGATGCCTGTGAACTACTTGGGCTGCTTTATTGTGGCTAAGCAATGCAGTCCAGCAGTGCAGATACTGGTAATAAATGGGAAACTGTAATGAAGAGGAACTGGATAATATCAAACAACTGGGGATTAAAAAAAAACAAAACTAGTTGAGGACTAATAAGAATAGCCCAGTCTCCCTTCTCACCTGAAGTGATGGTTTGGGACAGGGAAATTTATGGTGGGAGGACAGTGCAGATGACCTCCAGCCTGGATAGTCCAGGGAGGGGGCTTAAATCCTACTCCCCTTGCTTTATCACCAACAAAACTTGTGCTATAGCACTACAGAGGGGGGAACATTTCAGAGCTGCCTATGTGGCAAGCTCCTAAGCAGTATGATGGGGTATTCCCCCTTCCCCCACTGTCTGGGACAGATCCTATTTTCCTTGTGTGTGGAAGGGGTAGAAAACTGGCTAGAGGGATCAGTTTCCTTTGTTGACTAGGCCCAGAGACATTGCCCCCTTGCTTTCCTTACTGCTTTAAAAAGTTTCTAACATTCTATTTCTTTGGGAGGGCATTAGGCAGTATCCAAAACCGCTGCTGTACCTCCATTGGTTCTGTTGCATTCACAGGACCCACCACGAGCACAACAAGAACTAGCACTTCCTAAAGGAACGCTGGAAATGGGCAAAAATCCTCACTTCTGGAATGGGGTGGGTTTGTGGAGCTCCCTTCTGTGAGCTCTGCTAGCCTGCGATATTTCAGAAACAAGCATTTCTGCCAGTTTCCAATTGCTTCAGGAACTACTACGTTCCACTGCAATATCAGTAGGTCCTGCTAGTGTGCAGGCAGTATTGGATACTGGCCTTTGTACTTATGGAGCCCTTCTCAGAACTTCTTTGGGGTTTGTCTATTTAAAAACAAACAAACAAACAAACACAGTGATATTTTTCTTCCTATTTTATATATGGCTGACCTCATTCCACTGCCCTTCAGGTCAACATGGAGCCATTAAGTTTCCTATTAGAAGAAATTATGATAAAAGGCAGAGTTTATGTTTGGTTAGCAGTGCGTAGTGCCAGGCACAAGCCAATGCATATGGCCATTGCTTTTCCTGGGAGGCTCACACAACCTCATATGTAGAGTCAGCTATCCCACTCCTCTCTATGGCTGTATAGTGCAACTTATTATACATTGACAGTACTGGGTTGGCCATGTCCCTGTGTTCCCTGCACGATAGAGGCTGGGAAGAAAAGGGATCCAGTTAAGCCCTACAGGATCCCCTCCCACACAGGCAGAGGGATGGATCACACACCCTTAGATTGAGGCTTTTCAGCCACTTCTCAACGTGTTTGGAAACATTATTTTCTTGTACTTTCAAAAAAGAGTAAGCATACTACCACTAACAAGACATTTCATTTGAAGTTAAACAGTGGGTCTAAAAATATTGGGCCTTATAGAATTACAGTGCCCACTACTAAAGAAAGCTGGCCAAGTCATTGCTGTTTGTATACTGTTTGTGTCGTGCTGAGAAGGCCCTTAAAAACATCGGCAAGGGAGCAGAAAACAACTGTCTGACAAATGTTTCCTTTAAATCCAAAACATACTTTTTAAAAGGTGCTACACCAGAAGCTGTAATTATTTTTAAATTAGCCAAATAAAACTTAAGCATTCCTTTTTCTGTGTAACCTAAAATTAATCTCATACGTTTTAAAATGTGGAAAGTATTCTATAGTTTAAATATGACCTAAACAACTTAAGCCACAGGATTAAATGCAAATGTAACAAGTCAGTTAAGGCCAAAGAGTCTTTGATCGCACATTTAATAAATGTTTATTACCCTATGTTCCAAGCAACAACAGTGGAGGACAACCATTTCATTTATTTATGTGGTGTGTGTGTGTGTGTATACATATTTAACCATTTTTTAAACCTCAGAACAAAAGATGTGTTTTCTCATCTTAAGAGTTCTGAGCACTATGTACAAAGATGGATGGTTCAAAGCACTGAATGTTGCTCTAATGTAATACCAATGTCTGCAACTGAACTCGGAATCGCTACACATCCATCCCTCTAAATGTTGTCAAAGATTATAGTGTCCATTTCACAGATTGTTACACTACAGCAGAAACATTCGTATTATTCCACAAATCAGTTAGCAATTAGACAAGTCAAATCTTCAGCAATCTAAATATTAATGCCATGTGATGGGGAGTGAAAAGGCATTATATAATGGTCCCAATCCAACTAAAATACTATTACAATCAAATTAAACTAACATGCTCCATTGATTTCCAAGGGACTTTTAGCTCACCTAACTTTATTTGCATCAAATCCAATGAACTGGATTGAACATAAGCTGGTTTTATCACTGACATTAGAGAGGTGCATGAGAAGAGTGAAACTGAGGTCAAACTAGACATGACATTTGTCAGGTAATTAGCCCTAGCATGCAGGCTTAAAAAAAACAACAATCCGGGGGTGGGGGTGGGGGTGCAATCTAGACTGGGACTCTGGCATAGGGGATGTGGGGGCTTTAACCCTTTGCACTGTTGCCCTGATGCAAACAACATGCCCTGCACCTGCTGTGTGCATGGGAGAAAGCTCCACTGGAGATAATCTTGGCTTGTTTTGAACAAATGATAGGTCTGACAAACTGGAATTCCAGCTTCATATCTCTTCCTTGTGGTTGAGGAATGAGAGAAGTTTTAACTTCAAACTTACAGCTACAATAACCACAGCTACAATAACCACAATGTGACAAAACACTCAATCATTTTAAGTCACACTGTTTCCCTATCTTCACAAAACGAAGAAATCAAGTTTTAAGTGGTATGCTAACAAAGAGAAAAATGAACATTTATTTCAGGATTATTGCAACAGAGACTGTTGAAGTGCAACTGAAGATATGACGGTAATAACATTGTCGTCTTACATATACAATTCACTCTAATCAACACAGTCATGAGCTACTTACTACACTGAGTAACATCTGTAATTAGTTTGCCTCACACTGGCATTTAAATTCTGAAGAACATAGTAATCAAGGACAGTGAAACCCAAAATGTTTAACTGATAAGCTTACCTTTTCCAAATATAAACTCAGCTGGTAAATAGAATTTAGGAACCATGGTTCACAAACAAGAGTATGGAAGCCTGGCCTGACAAACAGAATGTACTCTAGCCTCCAGCCCCTTGAAAAGTGGGTAACGTGTGTCACATTTTAGCTGAAATATGCTTCAGGAACCCCTTAACCCTCCCAGAAGCTATCTAAGAGAGATATAGAGGGAACTTCCAACATTTTAAATGAAGCTGCCAGACAATATTTTTTTAGCCAGTTTTATGGACCACTTGGGCTCCCCACCTCTCCTCAAAAGCTAGCGAGGGGATGTTACAGATTCCAACCACTTCAAGCGGAGTTGCAGTGGCCTGCTGATTAGCATTCTTCCCCATCCTCCATACTCCCATCACATCTTGGTGTGTGCATTTTTTAATAGCTGATTTATCTAAACAGAGTGCAGATCTCTCCACAGTGCTTCCCATCTTCAGAAACATGTTTTAAACAGTAAAAAGCAGAGGACAGGTACTTTAAATACATAAAAATGAACAATTCTGACTAAAATTGGTACAATTCACTACAAGACAATCTAACAGACCTATCATATTTTTAGCTCTTTGCCACCCATCATGTTGCTAGACCTTTGTTTTTGCTGTAGGTTGCATTGGGTTTTGAATACTTTGTTCCTAGTTCATTTTAGAATCCACATTGTTTGCCTGCCTCAACTATTCAGTGACTAATGTAGCTGAACAACACGCATTAGTACATGGGTTTTATCAGGTTCAGATTCAATACAAAAATTCCTGGGTCCCAATTCCAGCTTCATTCTTTTCTCCTGCACTAGAGGCAACCTCACATGTCATCTTTTCCTACCCTGCTATCTTTCCTATATAAGAGCATACTAGAGCAAGTGTGGTGTAGTCCTTAGAGTGTTGGATTGGGACTTCAAAAACACAGGTTCCAGTCCCTACTTGGCTATGAAGCTCACTGAGTGACTAAGGGCTAGTCACTGACTCTCAGCCTAATCTACCTCACAGGGTGCTGTGAGGATAAAATGGAGAGAAGGATCATGGACACTGCTTAGGGCTCCTTGGAAGAAAAAGTGGGATATAAATAACAAATACATAAATATCCAACATGATCTGCAATGAGCACATATATTTTGGTGCATGTATGTGAGGCAGCCAAATGCAGACATTAATTGGTGACAGTGTACATTAATCTTACACACTTTTTCCTACACAGAAGAGGTATCAGTGTAGGAAAGTCACCATTCATAAATGGCACCAATGCTCCCTGAATTCTGTATTTATGGAAGCAAATTAATTTACTAGTGTGGTGACATTAAAATCATACGGATTGTTTTTAGGCAGAGTAAAAGTGCTATACAATTTTGGGTTATTTGTTTTACGAATAGGAACTAAAGCCATATGAGTACCTTGGTGTAACTCAAATGGCAAATCAAGTTTAGACTGAGGTGGAGATTTAAATTTTTTAAGGAAGGTCCTGGAGTCTTCCCTTTATTATCAAAAGGCTCTCCAATTTATACTCCTGTTCTTCATGGGAAGTTCAGAGTAGGACCCAATTAATGCTTCTTCATCAGAATCAAAAGGAGAACCAGGTTTATCTTCAGTTTCAACAGATAGAGGTTTCATTATGATTTGTTGGCTTTCCACACTACTAGGCTTTGGCTCAGTCCCAGAGCCAGGGAGGTAATTGGAATCAATCAAATTGTTTAATACTTCTTACTCGATGGTAAAGCCCTATGAATCGGTAGATTTACCCTCTGGTTAGAGCCAATACATTCCAGCTGACTAGAATCTTGTGCAAGAATCTCATATTGATTTTGAATGGGGATAGTATAAAAATTAACATTTGAACAATTATCCAAGTAATTTAAAAAACCCTTTATTTTCCTTAATTGTTGTGAACCGCCCAGAGAGCTTCGGCTATTGGGTGACATAGAAATGTAATAAATAAATTCATTCTTTGGTCTCAGTGAAAGAAGGATCCACCACCACTTCAGAAAATCTAAAATGCATTTTCTTACCCATTTTAAAACACCACTTCTGAAATGCATACACAGAAAATGACCCGCCAAGTCCCAATAAAATGCCATTAAAACACCACCACTCGAGTTGCTCTACAAAGTCATTCCCAAATTCATAAGGCAGAACAAAAAAGGGGTAGCAGTCACCAAATTAGTCCTTCTCTCAATTCTCTTAAATCTACTTCTCTCTCTCCTCAGGTCTTTGTATTCCAGTACTACACCCTAGGTTCTCCTTGTAGTGCAGAATCACACGTGCACTCTCAGCACAACTCCAAGTGCAACACTAAGTGCACGCTTAGTGTTGCACTTTGTGTGACTCAGGGATGCATGCAGAAGTGCTGCCTTAGGCAACGCTGCCCTTTTATACCTGGTGAACAGGAGAGGTAGGTTTTAATTTAACTGGCAGAGACACCAGCAACTGAAGTCCCCCCAAACACAGCCAGCTACCAAAGCTTTCATGCTGTAGCAGAAGCAGCATATGTCCTAGAATCTTTTGGAAAATGTTTTAAAATGCTTATCCTCTGTCTCTTAATATAAAAGACAACTCATAATAGCATTATGTCTCTAAGGTAAAAACTTCTAAGGAAATTTAAGACAGATCACAACTTTAATTTCCATTCATCAGAACCGTCTACACAAATGTTTTATTTAAAAGAAGAAAAGTGGTCAGCTGTTATATATTATCACACAAACAGAAGTGTCCACACAGTAAGCCTTTTATGCAACCAAAATATTTAGTTGTACAATGCACTGTTTGGATGGAAAAGGCCTAAGGGGGAACAAAGGATGATGCCAATAATTCTTTGGTGCCAATTATACAGTTAATTAATCAGATTCTAAGGTAAACCCCCCCCCAACAGCTTTTAAACCCAGTTAGCTGAAAATCATCCCCCAAACTAAAAGACATTTAGTTTGTTCACTTGCATGAACATAGGCAATGGTGTACAGCAAACAAGGTTGGTTGCAGGTTTTTAGACCTACTTCCAAGTACATGGGGAGGGGGGGCGGTGTTGGAAGAGCTTGGTCTTTCTTTTCCATGTTAATAATATGAATGCATGTGTTAGTATTTCTAGGTCAGAACTGAAAACAAAGTGTACTTTTTACTAGGCTTTTATAGGATTCTAAAATTCCATAATCAAAGGACTTCAAACTACCTAATGAGTTTCATGGAGAAAAATGATGAAGGAATTTCCATTCTAAAAAAAAAAAACATTGGCAAGCCCACAATCACGCTGGAAAGGATGCCTGATTCTGCATAGATGTTTCAAGATGCCCTAAGTTCTATATTTACAGTTTTAAAACATATTGTACTCTCAGAATTACATGAAAGGAATGTATTTTCTTTTTTTAAAAAAAAACCCACACCAGATTCACTTGCCTGTTAACGATTCTTCAAGTGTTCTCTATGGTATTCAAACACACACACTTCTCTTACCGCTCATTCACATTTCCTCTTTTTTTCACATCAGCTTTTTCACATCAGCCAAGAGATGCAATAACTGAGAAAGTAAGGCAACCACTTTCCTGCTCAGCTCCCTTAGGAATGCAGTAGAGGCCAATGAGAAGAGTTTTGAAAAAAAAGCCTCATGGGCAGGGGAGGAAGGCCAGCTGTGCAATATACAGAGGACATTCTGAGATCAACCATTAGAGGTCAACAACCTGGTTTACTGCTTCATGGCCTCTGCCCAGTTCTACATATGGAAGGTTGACAAGCGACATTACCTGAAGGATCTTATCGCAGTAGCATCCAATATGCCTTGCAGCTCAAGGATGCAATACTTCACAAACACTGACCTGGAAGAGCAGGTAGCACTCTGACAAACAATGATTAGGAGACTTCTTTTCATCACTGTTGAGGCTGGATATATATAGTGGGTTGACACCGGAAGAATTGGCGAGGAGTCAGATGTGAGCTGTCACAGTGTGCTATATGTTGTTTGAATGCATAGAGACTTGTGTAGCATAACTCAGTGAGTAAATTTTAGCAGGCTTTAGCTAACAAAGGTAGGCCCCTTCTATAATAAGCAGTTTCAAGTAGGCCTCTCACACACCTTAACTGGTACCAAGCAAGTACAGCTCCATATGTCAACACACCTTACAGCTGCAAAGCCTATGCCAAGCTAAAGATAAGGGTGTCGTGCCCTGATTCTCATGAAAGAGCTGAGAAACCCCTCCTCCCCATGGTGGAATGTTGGGGCCCTGTTCTCAGGGAAAGGGTGACTAATTTCCCAGCCTGCGATGCTTCGAGCATCTTCGGGAAGGAGGGAGGGAACTATATAAGCTTGTGCTAAGAGCAGACCAATTTGGTCTTGTTCGGGGTGGGAGTGGAGGTGGGGGATGTGGATGTGGACTACCAGCCTAGAGCACTTTGGTCCTAGGAATGACTTCTCATCTCTCTAGGGGACCCAGATAGATACTCAGCTGTGACAGCTTCATTGGCTGATGAGAGGTGTGAGCTTTCTTTGCATATTTATTCTGCATCCATTATCTGTCAATAAACTGTCATTTCTTTCACAAGTGGTCTAGTTTCATCGTAATAATCCAAGGAATCTATTTTAACTGGGCCCTGAATAGATCAGACCTCCAGATCAATACAGTTTACATACTCAGGTGGAAGTGAGTCATAAAGGTAAGGGCCAAGGTAGCTTTGGTGCTTCTTAGCACATAGCTATAATTGTTTGGCCCCCACAAAATGCTTACTTAAGTGGCTGGCATCTACAAATGACTTAATCATAGAGCTGCTTTATTTGATCTAGAGAGGAGAATGCCCTCCACACATCTAAGTAAGGCAGGAATGATATGGCCAGTGGTTTGAAGTGGGATGTCTACTTGGCACCAGGGATAAGTGCTAATCATTAGGTTCAGCTGTCACTGGTGCTGTGAATGAATAACATTATTGCATTAGTCCTTAGACCATCGCAGCACAAAAACAAGGAACAAAAATTACATAAACTTACATAACAAAACAATAATCACCAATTAAAACCAGTCATTAAAATTGTTAAGGATAAAACATATTCTTAAAATAGCAAGCAGTTTCATATGTTTGTATGAGCACAACACTATCTCCTGCTGCAGAGGTGGGCAGAAGTTAGGATGTGGTCCACAGAGAGACAACTAGCAAATTTTCTGGTGAGGACTCTTGTATTTAAACTTACATAAAAATACAATATTCACTAGTTAAAATTAATTATTACAGTTAAAGTTAAAAGCTCTGCACTGGTGCTGTGAAAAAGCTGGAAGCTGTCAGACCAAAAAGTACTCTGATGCCGTTCAGAGTCTGGAAGTTTGAAAACTTGTGACAGCTACAATCTACTTGTTTAGCCAGTTGAAATGGCATTGTAGCTTTTCTGGCAAGACCTAATTCTCATTCTCAGAGTTCACCCTGAGGTACAATAACTATTTCGTTGAGTCTTCTGAGTGAATCCTTGACCACTTTTGCAGATGTCTACATTATGGGCCTCTCCAAAGCAGGAGAGGCACAAGCAGTGTTCTTTACAGGAGAATGCAACCTGTCAAGGCATCCTAGTGTTACTGTGAAGCAACTGAAACAGAAGAGCTTCTTTATTCCTGACGATAGTATTTAAGAGAAAAACCAAGTGTGAAAGTATCTGCCACAACTCCTGCCTCATGGGCTAATAGAGAAGCATGCCAGCCAGGTGCCTGCAGCATGAGCATTCTTTCTTCATGCAAAGCTCCCACATGGTGATCTGTGCCTACACACTCCTAAATTATGGGCTGTAAAAGGATGATCAAACAGAATACTCTTTGCTAAACAATGTAAGGATTAAAAAGAAGTATCTGTGGTTTTCAAGGTTTAAAAGTATTTTACGTGCTATTCTAAAGAACCACACACATTTCCATAGCTCGCTTCCCAGATCTGCCTGCCTGCAAAACCAGGATAAACATTTACTGTGAAGCCTGCATTCCACAAACTTGGCTGAATTTGAAAGGAATAGATGAGTTATAAAATCCCTTATTCTCTATGGAAGATACTTCTGTTTACAAAACACTATTTTCACTCTATATCAGACTGTTGTGTATATCATATCTCTTTATTAAACCCATTGTGATTAAAAAAAAATTGTAATTGAGGTATCCTGCTCCTAACTCAACCATCATCTGTGTTATCCACAATGTTTGCAAAAAAAATAAGGTAAGGAAAACACAGCTGGCACTTATGGTCCATCACCTGCTATTTTAAAAATTCTAAATGTTTAAGTCAAGCATTCCCAAAAAAGTAGTTGTATTCCCAAGCCTCTACAGAATTTTGAATTCTGTTAAAAAAAAAGAAAGAAAACCCTCCAGCAAGAATCTGATAGCAAAGGCCAAATTCAACTGCCCTTGAGACTAATATAACCAGGAGAGCAATCCTAAGGGACTGCTGCTTGATTGGAGCCCTCTGTCTGTCCTATACTCTGCCAGCAGAAGCCAGGCGGGGTGGGAGGAAGACGGAGACAAAAACACCTCACGTCCTTCCTTTACCGTTTCAGCTAGTTGTGGGCAGGACGGATGATAGAAAGGCTTTACAATCCTGTGAATCCTGCCTCTCCTCCTCCCCACCCTCCCACCCCCTTTTTCCTCTCCCTAAGCTCTTCCAACATTGGTGTTAAGACCTCGAAAGACCAGCTGCCACAATGCTTCCTGCAGTTGCTGCGATGGGGTGGGGGAACGATCCAATCTCAAATTCTCCCTCCCAAGGCCATATGATCTTGAGAAAAGGGACCTGCCACATCCTATGGTCCCTGAGATGCTCTCCCAGGGACCATCGAATTGTTCTTTAAGTCACATTTTCAGTTCTAGCTACCCTTTGAATATAATTTTCAATTCTTTCTTGCCAAGCTATTATTTCTGGAAATACCTGATACTATTATATTAGACATTTTAATGTGACCACAAGCATGATAATTTTTAAATAAAAGAGATTAAGAGAACAAGTCATACTGTCATGAGCAGGCTATTAACCTAGTTTATTCACAGTTATTTCATAGGAGAGGGAAAACTTGCATCATACATTTCAGCTCAAGCAAACTTTTGTATTACTTAAAATCAACAGCAGGAACGTTCCGAAGAAAAGAGCTATTCAGCATATGCCCAGTATTTTTGCATAACCTCTTAGGTGTACTTTTTACAAAAAAAGTTAGCTGTGCTTATTCTGAGAAATGACAGCTTTTAGCAAACCACATGCTAGGGTTTTAGACTTCTTTGGGTCTGGTGGCTTGCCTCTAATAGCGCTAATATTGAACTACACTGTCTGTAAAAAAAGGTGTTTTTTTCACCATTTCAATTAAAACACAGTAGGTTTATCTCCTGCAAGGTATTAGCATAGAAAGGCATATATTGTGCATATCAAGCTCTAAACATTCCTTTTAAAATCATGCCTATAAAAATACAGTAGTACTTTGGGAAACATTTATTAGGGAGGTGGGGAAACTATTCAGGATCTTGTTAAAACTCCATCAGTGTCTTAATCAAGTTAGGGCGCAATCCAATGGGGATGGTCAGCAGCCTCTGAATTTGGAGGCAACCGACTATCCAATGCAGGGTGGGCAGAGCGTGGCAGGGATGTTCCATTAGCAGCTAGATGACTGATTTTGGCTGTCTAGCCGGAGTGGGTCAGAGCGGAGCAGGGGGAGAGGGAGGCCAAATGGTGCATAGGAAGCGTGGTAATGATGCTTCCACCATCCCCGCCCCTCCCCACCCCAGGAACTGGTCTTATGAGCGTGGAGCTGGGGACAATCAGCACCGCCTATGAGGCGGCGGGGGCAGGGAGGCGGTTTTCTGGGAAATGACCATGGAGCACTGGCTCCTGGAAACTGAATAATCCTATAGCCATCTAGTCGCTGTCTAGCAGCCATAGGATTGAGCCCTTAAAGAGCTGTTTTTCTATCCCTGAATACCATTGTTCATTTGGATGATTAATGTGACAGAAGATAAAATAGCAATTAATAGTGAGCAGCATTTAGTAATGGCCCCCACAAAGAAAACCCAAATCTGTTAATATCATTTTAATTACAAATTGAACACATATTTCCAAGAGAAATGACAGCCAAACAAAAACCAATTCTGAAAGGAAATTTAAAGAAAATGAAAAGAACTTCCCTTCCTAAACCACATTTTATCTCTCCAGAATCATCCTTTCCTGTCTGAAAAACTATTCAGAAACTTCCTTCAGAAAAAAAATCCACACACTTTCCAGGTCTATACTAGGCCAGAGCAATTTCTGGGTTAAACAACCAAGAAATTGCTGTTACGTGAGAATTGGGTAAGAGTGTCACGTTGGGAAGGGTGGGGAGAGAGAGAGAATGCAGCCTAGGAGGAGACTGAGGCCAGCTCCCAAACAATATCAGGGAAGGCTTTGCTGACAAGTTTTGTACTTACTAATAAACTTGTTTTGCATAGTTTCTAGCAGAGCTTGATGAGCATCTTCATTTTGCAAAGCACACGAACATTCTCTGGCCAGTAAGGTCCGAACCAGGTGCTCTCCACAACCTACATAAAACACACAAATTAGCAAGCACAGTTAACATACATGTGTATGGTGAAAAATCAGTATCTTAATGGAACATTTTTCAATCTATAAAACCCAGAAAGATTTCAGTGAGTTAGACATAAGAACACGGCAGCAAAAGAATGCAGAAGAAAAGAAGAGCATTTAAGGACTGGATATAGAAATTTCACTCTGTTCTACTTAGTCTTCCAGGATTATTTTCCACAATACAACGGTGGCTGTTATTTCACCTACAAACAATGGATCTTACTTTCAAAAAAGTGTCTGTGTATTTAGGACTCAAGAGCCAACATACAAAGTCCTTGATGATCCTACTTCCATCTATGCCCACCCAAACTTCATGTTAGACCACTAATTTTACAGATTAATAACCAAGGCCAACAACTTACTTAGACGATCAGGCTGAAATCCAATGGTGTCCATCTAGCAGAGGAACTGACACCATTGGAGGAACGGATTGTCCCTTCCCCTGCAGCCCCATACCTCCCCCCCAAATTCTGCTCTGGAGAATTGGGGGACCCTCCAGAGCAGATTTGGGGTACATGTGGGGAAGAGAAGGGAGGGGAAGTCTGCTCATGCAATGCTGTATTTCAGCTTCAAGGAGCACATCGCTGTCCATCTGTTAAACATACACTGAACTTCAGAAATACTGTTATTCTTTTTATGTCTTAAGTTTTACAGACTGGTTAGGCTGAGGATCAGTTCCAACTAGAAGGCAACATTCAAACCTCTTCCAAATGTCTCATCCCTCCAGGTGCCAGGGGGGGAGTCAATCAACAGATAAATATTATCTGATTACTTAGTGTGATTTTATATATTCCCCTCCACACCCCCAAGGTCTCTGTCATATGGGTAACAAAGATGAAACACCATCCTTTCTAGCTATATTCTTACGTACTATACATTTCTCAATTTCTGCTTTGTCTAAGGGTTTCAAGAACCTATGGGACAGGGAGCCCCAAGGAAGCACGGGCAAAGCAGAGGGGCAGGCAGGGTGATCAAATGCAAAACACCAACAAGGCTCAAAACAGTTAATTTGGTAGGTGGCACTTTTTTCATCCTTCATGGCAAGTTGACCATGCCAATATTCCCTCTCCTACACATATTAAAAAGTTCCCACTAAGTATCGAAGTCACATATCTTAGTCTTGAAATGTTACCATCTATGCCAGGAGAGGCCAACTTGTAGGCCAAACATCTGGAGGGTCACAAGTTGTTCATCCCTGATCTATGCTAAAATAGTATTTTAGTTAGTATGTTATCTTTGTACTATATGTCTGATCGTATGTTCTGTTTCCCCAATAAACCTTCTACTTCATTAAATATTCCTGAATTTCCAAGAATTCCCGTACTTTTCCCAGAATGCTTTGGCCAGCCCATGTGAGTTATACCACTAGGTAGTTCAGCTATGAGAGTTTTTAAGGAACTGAAACGGCAATTTTAACTACTAGAGACATCAAGTCAGGCTGAGATAATGAGCTATATCCAGATTTATGCTGGATCAACTATGCTGATGAAAGTGGTCTTCCCTGTCTCCTTCTTCCCATGGCAGCCCCTCCAGCCCCCTGAAAATGCTACAGAGAAAGTCAGGAGACTCGCCGAATGGGGTAAACTACCAGGTGGGATGGAAGGGGGATACCCAAAAATTGGACAGAGGGACCTACCACAAGCAAAGCCCTTCTTCTTTTGCTGAGACAGTCACTCACACACACACACACACACACACACACACAGCAAACATTTTTAATTTACTGTTTTAATATACACTGTTAACACAACATAACGCGGCCTTAAATCTAGATATTCTTTCATCAACATAGTTCCAAACGCCATGGAAAAAAAACAGAGCTGACACTGAAGGAGGCAGATATTTTCAGTATGAATGCTGATAGCCACATCGCTCCTTGACTAACATCCACGTCCACTGTACCAGAGTTAGCTCCTCAAGCACTGAGTGAAGGTAAACCTATTTCTCAAACTCTACGCTACTAAGCCTGGAGTCCAGAAGTTTAGCAAACTATAAACTTCATGGATTCAGCAATAAGAGCTTGCCAGCTGTGATACACCCAGTGCTTTTCACCTCCAAATTTCTTGGCAGCCTTCAGGGGAGTGCAAAACACAGCTGGGTGCCAAGGACACACCCTCTGACTTTACCAGCAGATGGCTGATGGGTGGAAAATGGTTTATGTTGGTAATTTTCTCTTTTAATTTTTATACATTCTATCCACAAATGTAAGGCTGACAAATAAAAATGGCATGCCAGAGATCAATGTAGCTTATCCCCTTTTAAATACTCTAGATGTGCTTTGGCTCACTTTATGGTTAGCAAAATGGAATAAACAGTGTGTGATGGCTTCTCTCTATCACACAACACAACACCAAAAAACCTAAATATTGTCTTGGTTCTCATTGGTAGACCAAACTTGGTAGACCAATAATACCACATCAGACTACAGGAGGGGGCTCACATGCGTAAATGTTCTCCATGCAAAAAATGTTCTCTCCACACACATAACTAGGGTTCAAGGCTACATACCTGTTTTCTATCAGGAAGGAACTTTTTTTGTATGGAGAAGCATTCACTGATGTGAGCCCCCACCTGTAGTATGAAGTGACTAGAGAAATAGCCTGTTTTCAATACAGTAGCCAAGTAGTATGTTAGGGGAGTGCTTTTATTTGGCAAGGGACAAAAACAAACAAACATGCAGTTAATTCTTATTACAACATACAATGCTAAAAGCAGAAAAGACACCAAGGCTATTTAATCCACATAAATCCAGTTTTAAAAGCTATACACACACACACACACACACACACACACACACACACATGGTATCACAGCAAAGTTATTTGTTTGCAATCTGCAGAAAACTAAAAACAAACCAATCCACCACCACATCATTTGAAGGTATTGTAGCTTTCAACATAACCCTAAGCATATGTTCTCATAGGGAAGTCCCACTATGTTCAATTGGCTTTACTCCCAGATAAATGGGCCTACGATTGCAGCCTTTGTTAAGTAGTAATAAAACAGGTGAGATGAAGGACCAGCCTATATGTGACAATGGCAGACCTGAGTTTTTAAACAGAGGCATGGGAAGTACTTTAAAGTGCAAAAGGGACACTACGGATGGAACGCTGGAAGAAGAATGACTTCTACTGGTCATTGTTTCCCCCTTTCCCATCCCTCAGTCTGTCTCCACTGCTCCTTTTCTCCCAGCCAGGCTCTGGGACTAGAATGTGGCAAGGAAAAAATGGCCTCAAGGGATGGATAGACTGCAGGGAGAAAACCTGAGAGCAGGCAGAGGGGTCTGGCATCCCCACCTCTTTTGTACTTTAAATCACACCCACTTTACACATGACTGGGGCAGACCCACAGTTAAAGACACAGGTCAAGCGCCACCACACCGTCCTCTGTCAGAATTCTGTCAAGAACTTGTGAAAATGGAGAAACACCAATTGCACAGACAATATCTGTAACATGCTCTAGGTGATTGATAGGTGATGTCAAGAAAATACTTTTTTGACCCACAGAGTTATTAAAGCCACATCATGTGTGCAAACTCCAAGGCCTTACACAATTCAGAGTTCTGACACATCACACACATAAGCAATAAGTGTCCTCCAACTATTCACAGAGAAAGGCTTCAAAGATGCTTCCCCAATAGGCACTAGTAAACTATCATTTGAAAATGCATAACATACTGCCTTAGATGAGGACAATTAATTTATCAAACGCTGCTCATGGGTGTTGATTTTCTAATTTTAAGGCCTCAATAACTCCCTGTGGACAGTTTTGCTTAAACTGTTTTTTTAAAAAATCCATTTCAGTTATATTATCTCTTAAAAACAACCTGTTTTAAAAATGACATCTGAAGACAAACATACTGAAGTCTATACTAAGAATCCTTTAAAGAGCTAGAAAGTGGATTTAAAACTCAGTAATTTAAATTGAAACGTTTAAGTGATTTAAATCAATTATCTACCCGGGTCAGCTGGTTGGCTCCAGCCTGCCTTTATCACTCCAAGGCAACTAAGCCAATAACACCATCTGACAACATAGGTTCTTTATGACATCACAAATGGTCGATGAACAGCAGAGAGGTGAGGCAGACAGAGAGGTCAGAAGTCTGGGAAGAGACTGCGAAAGACTACAAGGGGACAGGGATAAGGGCGAGAAGACAGGACCATCAGCAAGTAAGTTTGATAACTCGTACAGCCTGTTCTGCCAGACTCTACTAGTTGTTCTTTAAAAAAAATCTTAACTGAAAGGGAAAGCTGGTTTGCTACGACAAAGGCAGGCACAAGCTACAAATGAACTATGACAGATATGTACTACCTTAAATACTAGTTTTGAAAAGCAAAATAGAAAACTTAAGTTATTTATTTAGATTATATACCTGTATGGTATGAAATAATCATCAATGCAATCTTTTATTTTTAGAAACTATAGAGATATAGTTAAGAAATAGAAGTTGTATTCTTCTCTGTGAAAGAACAGTCTGGAGGCACCTTGAAGACAAGAAAATCCACTGTAGTGTACACATTTGTGGGCCAAAACCCACTTCATCATACACATTTGACTTAGTGGACAATGGCACATAAAAGTTTACACTACAATGAATCTGTTAGTCTTTAGGTACTACCAAATTCTTTGCTTTGTATCCAAAAGTGCTCTTGTGCAAGCAGTAACACAGTCACTCACACATGGTGAAACCCCACCCCAGAGCCTTTCCTATTCCCACCTCTTGCTGCAGAGCAGTTTGGCAAAAAGACACATCAGCTCTTGCTTTTGTGTCCAAGGTGTAGTGCTTCACAAGTGATGGCCATATTGTTGCTCTCCATTAAGTCTAGGAGTGTCATACCTTTGCATTTGGCTGTAAGCCACAGTTCTCATTGAATGGCTCCTTACCAAGGAAGGAGATTAACAATAGCCAGTTGATAGGCCAATATAACTGTCTTTATGATCCCCATGTATAACACATTACAGTAATAAAGCCAGGAAGTTACCAGAGCCTGGATCACTGTAGCCAGCCTATCCCTGTCCAGAAGCTGCCAAACCTGTTAAAGGTACTCCATGCCACCAAGGCCACGTGAGTCTGAAGTGACAATGATAGATCAAGGAGCTCACCCAAGCTGCACACCTGCTCTTTGGGGGGGGGGGGCAACCTTGTCAAAAAAAGGATGAGCACCAGCTTCCTGTACTTAAAATCCACCTAGCCATGGTGTCCCCATCTTGAAAGGATTCAGGTTCAATTTATTAGCCATCATACATACAGCCCATTACCAAATCCAGGAAATGGCTCAGGGCCTGCCCAGTCTCTCTCTCTCTCTCTCTCTCTCTCATTCACTTATTTATATCCCGCCTTTTTTTCCTCCAAGTAACTCAAAGTGGCGTACATAATACTCTTCCTCTCCATTTTATCCTCACAACAACCCTGTGAAGTAGGTTGGGTTGAGAGTCTGTGACTGGCCCAAAGTCACCCAATGAACTCCATGGCCAAGTAAGTGGTGACTAGAACCCGGGTCTCCTAAGTCCCAGTCAAACACTACACCACACTTGACTCAGATGACAAAGAGATAGAGCTGGGCGCCATCAGTATATTGATGATACTTCACTCCAAAATGACCTCAGCCACCTTCATACAGATGTTAAACAGTATGGAAGGTAAGACAGAACCTTGCACAACTCCACAGCTCAAATGCCATGGGTTCAAGCAGAAATCCTCCACTGCTACTTTCCGGAATTGAACCTGCAGATATGAGTGGAACCATCATATCACCATGCCCCTAATCCCAACCCACAGAGCCAGACCAGTAGGATAGTCAATGCCATCAAATGCACTTTCAAGGAGAATCAATAGGGTTGCACTCTCCCATATCTCTTTCCAAACAGAGGTCATTGATCAGAGCAACCAAGGTATTTTGGCACTAAACCCTGTCCTAAAGCCAGTTTGAAGTAAATCTAGATAATCCATTTTATCCAGAAGCACTTGAGTTGAACTGCTACCACTCTAAAAGCAGATCCTCAAAGCTGTCTATTTCAGGGAGAAGGAGGGGTCATGATGTAGACTCCAATCCAGACCAGAAATCTGGTTGGGCAGTTAGGTGTCAATATCTACCCCAAAATAGTTGCTGGGTAAGAGGAAAACCATACTTAATGAAGCCACCACAGAGTTATCAGGATGCAGCTTGAGGAGTGTATTCTTCTTTGATAGAGGACCCTGATTATCAAGGGGATAGGGGGAACACTGATTCCCCTTCAAGGGTATAAAGATGGCATTCCTCATTGACTGAGGGTTGTAACCCATTTTGCTGAAGGAGGACAGGTTGCTTACCTTTAACTGTAGGTCTTTGAGTGGTCATCTGTGCAGTTGCACATATAGGTTCCGTTCCTGTACACAGCCTCCATCAGAAATGTCTAGAGCTGAGATGTTTAAGCAGGTAGCCCAACCTACCTCCATTCCCGTGCAGGCCTAAAGGGTGGCACTCCCACCTTTCCCCTCAGTTTCTCTGAGGGTGCTGCAGCGACACCCCAAACTAAGAGTAATAATAAAAAAAAATACCAGAATACCTGTAGCATGGCAGGAGGATGGGTTGTGTGACTGTACAGATTACCACTCAAAGAACTACAGTTACAGGTAAGCAATCTGTTCTTCTTTCTTCCTGGTGTCTGGGCATCACACATATGGGTGATTAACCAGGTCACTTACCAGAGGAGGAGGGAACAGGTGGTCAAGTGAGTACAGATAAAAGCATTGCCCATCCAAAGAAAGCATCTTTGCTTGCATGAACATCAAGGCAATAGTGCTTAATGAACATTGTGGGCTGTGACTAGGTAGCATCGTTGCATAGATCTTGAAAAGAAACACCTCTTGAAAAGGCAACCAAGGAGGCAACAGCCCTGATGGAATGTGCCCATACCAACTGTGGTACCAGGAACTCAGTCAGTGCATAACACAGTTTTACCATTTCTGAAACCCAAATGGAGAGTCATTGGGTTGAGACAGAACAACCATTATTTTTGCCACCACAATAGACAAAAAGTTACATAGCCTTCCAGAATGGAGAAGTCAGATGAAGACAGAAAGCTAGAGCCCTTTGTACAACTATACTGTGAAGGGAGGACTTTAAAAACGTGGTTGGATTTGGGAACAAGACAAGAAGAGTAATATCCTGGTTCAGATGAAAATAAGACACAATGTTAGGCAGGAAGGTCAGACCCAGTCTAAGTACTGCCTTGTCTCTATGGAGGACTGTAAACGAGGGGTCGAACCAGAGGGCTGCCAACTCACTTGCTCAACATCTGGAGGTTACAGCAATAAGGAAAAACACTTTCAAGGTAAGCAACCTGAGATCAGGCATAGTGAGTGGTTAGAAGGGTTTGGACATTAAGGCAGTCAAAACCACAGAGAGGCTCCAAGTGGGGATTGGCTGGGAAACTGGTGGATACAAATTCTTTAGTTCCTTTAGGAATTTCCAGGCTATCAGGTGGGAGAAAACTATATGCCCCTGAATCCAACAATGGAAAACAGACAATGTTGCTAAATAAACTCGGAGACGGTAAGGCAAGCCCTTGATTGTGAAGCATTAATAGAAACTGAAAAAAATGGTGAAGAGAACAGGAAACAGGATAAACTGAAACAGAATTAGCATACAACTGGAATGCTTCCTACTTAAGCATATATAGTCAGGGCCAGAAATATTGGAACAAGGATAACTGCTTTGGCATTTGGCCTCTGTACACCACCACATTGAAGTTGAAAGGAAACACACCCAGATGGGAGCGAAGTCAGGACTTTCAGCTGTAATTCAAGGAGGTTGACAAAAGTGGGGCACTAACCATTCAGGAAGGACAGCCAGTGGCATACACACACACCCATCATTGGTGGCTCATAAGTAATGGTATGAATGGCTGACAAGCAGCTGCATGGTCACGTGTGGCCTGTTTCCTGGGTACCCCATGACCAATCAAGCTGAGAAAAGGCCTGGAGGTGGTTCTGAGTGTTATATTTGCATTTGGTAGCTGTTCACTGGAACCCCCAACATGAGATCCAAAGAGGTGTCCATGCGAGTGAAGGAGGCCATCATTAGGCTGAGGAAACAAAATGAACCCATCAGAGAGAGAGCAAAAACAGTGGGAGCGGCCAACACAACAGTCTGGAACATCCTGAAAAAGAAGGAATGAACTGGCAAGCTCAGCAACAGCAAAAGGCCTGGAAGCCCACGGAAGACAACTAAAGTGGATGACCACAGAATTCTGCTCATGGTGAAGGGGAACCCTTTCACAACATCTAGCCAGGTCAAGAACACTCTTGCGGAGGTAGGCATGTCATTGTCAACATCTACAGTCAAGAGACGGCTTTATGAATGTAAATACAGAGGCTTCACAACAAGGTGCAAATCACTGGTAACGCTCAAGAACCGAAAGGCCAGATTAGCCTTTGCCAGCAAACACCTAAAAAATCCTGCCCAGTTCTGGAATAAGACTCTTTGGACTGATGAGACCAAGATTAACTTGTACCAGAATGATGGGAAGAGAAAAGTATGGAGAAGGAAAGGAACAGCTCATGATCCAAAGCAGACCACATCATCTGTCAAACATGGTGGAGGCAGTGTTATGGCATAGGCATGTATGGCTGCCAATGGAGCTGGGTCACTGGTGTTTATTGATGACCTGACTGCTGATAAAAGCAGCAGGATGAATTCTGAAGTGTATAGGGCTATACTTTCTGCTCAGATTCAGCCAAATGCTGCCATACTGATAGGACGCCGCTTCATATTGCAGATGGATAATGACCCAAAACATACTGCAAAAGCTACCCAAGAGTTTCTCTAGGCAAAGAGGTGGGATGTTCTTCAATGGCCAAGTCAGTTACCTGATCTCCACCCAATACAGCATGCTTTTCACTTACTGAAGACAAGACTGAAGGCAGAAAGACCCACAAACAAGCAGCAGCTGAAGGCAGCTGCAGTAAAGGCCTGGCAAAGCATCTCGAGGGAGGAAACTCAGCATTTGGTCATGTCCATGCGTTCCAGACTTCAGGCAGTCACTGACTGCAAAGGATTTTCATCCAGGTATTAAAGGTGATCCTTAAGTTTGAAATGATGTTGGTTTGTTCCATTACTTATGAGCTCCCAACGATGGGGGTGTGTGTATGCCACTGGCTGTACTTCCTGAATGGTTAGTGCCCCACTTTTGTCAAACCCCTTGAATTACAGCTGAAAGTCCTGACTTAGCTCCCATCGGAGTGTGTTTCCTTTCAACTTCAATATGGTGGTGTACAGAGGCCAACTGCCAAAACAGTTATCCTTGTTCCAATATTTCTGGCCCTGACTGTAGGTTCAGCAGGTACTGGGCTTACATGACACTTCTAAAACTCATTTGATATCTGAAGGGATGGATAAGGAGGATGAATTTACCAAGCTGTCAGTCAAAGTGAGGTGAGATCCAGATGCCATACACAGCCATTCTACCGAGTGAGGAGGCACGGAGAGTAGGGTACTGTTTTCCAGACTCCCCTTGACAGTGATAGCAGATTAGCCACCATGGGGTAATGAGGGGTCCATTTTGTCCTGCCTGATCTTAGCCAATACCCTTGTAATGAGGGGAATCGGGGGAAACACATATAGAAGGGAAGTGTCCCAACGATACAGGGAAGTATCACGCAGAGAGTGACAACTGAAACCCACTTTGCTGCAGAAAAGGTTGCATTGCATATTTTCACCAGTAGTGAAGAGGTCAATTGAAGAATGCCCCATTACTGAAAAGACTGTGCACGATAGATCAATCCAACATCCATTCATGCGAAGACACTACCATTTGGTTTAGCGTATTAGCTAACGCGTTTTCTCCCCCAGCCAGACGGATGGCAAGCTACTTGACCCTTCAGGCTATAGCCCAGTTCCAGAGTTCCAAGGTGAGCCAAACAGGAGTCCTCAGCTGAGTAACTCCCAGGCTCTTTATATATCAAACAATGGTGGTGGTGTCTATTGCATTGTTTTGTACTGCAAACAGTTCTAGACCATAACTGTAGTACTGCTTCTCTTCTAGAGACCATAGGGCATGGACCCAATATGGGTCGCAGTGCACCCCTAGCCCAAGTTGGAGATGTTGCTAGTCATTAACTGGGATGGATGCCCCTGCTGGAAGGGAAATCCCTGACAAAGATGGGATGTGACTATCCACCAATGGAGAAAGCAACAGATCGAACTGGGTAGTAGAAGTTACATCCTAGATGACTCCTGCTGGGGACTGTAAGTGATTAGAAACTACACCTGGAGTATCCTCATGCAAAGCCTTGCAAATAGGGTGAGAGGAGGTGATTAAAGCCATAAATCCAAGTAGGCACTGGATAGCAGAAAAGAAACCGAACTTCGGGACACAACAAAACAGGCCATTGACACAAGAGTGAGTGTTCTATCTAAAAGAAGGCAGGCTCTGGCTTGTTCTGACTCCAAAATAGCTGTGTTGTACTGAATCAACATGGTCAAGATGAGATAGGATTTGGGTATGTTGACACAGAGACTTTAGTCAAAAAGGAGAAGAGTAGAGCAAAGATGAGTACAAAGTAGCGACAGTGAGCCAAAGTAGAGACAATGAACCAAATACAGGAATACAGACGGAGGTGAGTGGCAACTATGGCCATACACTTTGTGAATACCCTAGGTACGGTAGCCAGGCCGGATGGCAGCACCCAAAATTGGAAGTACCACTCACCAATGACAAATTGCAAATATCAACAATGGGAAGGGCAAATGGAAATGTAAAAATAAGCACCCTTAAGATCCATAGAAGTGAACCAGTCCCCCTCTTGAAGCCAGGGAAAATGGAAGTCAGAGTCATCATTCAGAACTTTGGTTGGATAAAGAAATTAAGATCTCTTAAATCTAAGATGGGTCAAGAGCCCCCATCCTTTTTCTGGACCATAAAGTAACAAGACATAAAACCTCAGGTGCCACACAGACTATCAATTTGTTTGATAGCCCCCTTATGGAGCAGCAAAGTAACCTTCTCTTCCAGAATGGGGTGAAGTGGCTGTAACCTGCAGGGAGCCCAGAGCTGGAAACGAATGGAATTCTATCATATATCTGCTTTTATCTTTTTACCTTTTGACTACATTATCTCTTATTGTTCACCACTCCAGAATCTGTTTAGATGTGGAATAGTACAGAAGTGATGTAAATAAATTACTAAGAACCCATTTGTCAGAAGTAATGTGATGCCACGCTGTATGACACCTGCTTAAACGGAAGCTGAAGATGGAGAAATCGCATCCTCGGATTGGGGCAGGTCAAATATGCTGCTTCTGTCCATCACCTTGCTCTGACATGACTGTTGACAGGATTGACTGGAAGGAAAGGTACACTTGGACTGTTGGTATCCCCACTTTCAGAAGGACCAAAGAAGACCACAGAAGACGCAGGTTGCTCTTGGCCCTGGGATCTACTCCACAGCCTGAAGTGTGAATAGAAAGGCTGTTGGGTCACAATAATTCCCATCTTCTTTGCTGAAGTCTTTATTTTATAGACATGATCTAGAGTATCATCCGTCATTGAACTGAACAGGTCTTGCTCACCAAAGGGCATATCCTCAATATGGGATCCAGCTTCTTTGGTGGACCCTGCAGAACACAGCCATGCATGTCTACATAGAGCAACTGCCCCTGTCATGGATTTATTCCCACAGTCCACCACATGTTTGACCATGTTAGCTTTTGTTCGGTTAAGCCAATGGCTTCAGTCTTAAATAGACATGCAATTTCTCTTTTGTCATCAAGACAAAATTCAAGCAGTGAAGCTGTCTTCTGCCAAAAGGAAAACCGGTATAGAGCCACATAGGCTTGATAATTTGTGACATGGAATGACAGTACTGTAGTAGAATAGCTCTTTCAGCTCACTGCATCCGGCTATGACCTTCCTAGTCTGCCAGGGCCAAGTGTGGCTTCAAGGATGCCTTGTTATGGCCAGATTTGACAATAATGGATGTTGATGCATGATACTGGAAAAGTGCAAGTATCAAGCCGAAGGTGGTACAAATTCTCCATCTGCTGAGATGTTTGGGGGGTGGGGCTTTTTCCAGGATTCTCTCAATGCCCTGAGGAAAGACAGGAGAACTGGCAAGGTGACTGGTCCAGTAGTTTTGGTATGGATGAAATCCATCACTGGATTGATGACTGGGGCATCCACTTGCTGAACTTCCAGACCGAAGGATGCAGCCATATGGAGTAGTTGCATATGACAGTTGTCCTCTGTTGGTGATAGTGGTGAATGACTCCGAACACCTTGATCTGCAAAGGAAGCTGAAGGTGGAGTTGATTCCAATTCAGACAAATTCAACTGAAAGTCGTTGGGGTGGGGACAGAGTCGTAAAATTTCCAGAAATGTTGAGGCCATAGGAAAAAAATGGTTTTTTCCCCGAGTTTTTTCTGGGCCTTCACATCTCTAGGTGGGGAGTCCTCTCCTTGGTGACCTTTTGTACCAGGAGTGGGCTGGTGAGAGTACCGACTCTTGAAAGGCTCTCACCAGGATGATTCCCATCCTCTCCTGTCTGAGTAGAAGCTGTCAGAGTATCTTGAACAGTATGAGTCAGGTGAGCCCTTCAGTCCCCCAGCTTCACCACTCTCAGCTGTCCAAAGATCTCTGGCTCCCACAAAAGGCTGCACCCTGTTGTCCATGCCCTATTAACATTCAGGTTAGATCACTTCAATGTGCTGTATGTGGGGCTGCCTTTGAAGACTACCTGGAAACTTCAATTACCGCAGAATGTGGTGTCCAAGCTATTGCTTAGTGCAAGCCATACAAAACACAAGAGTTTCACTGGCTTCCTATTTGTCTCTGGGCCCAATTTAAAGACCTGGTTTTAACCTGGGTGAGGGGATCAGGGCGGTGGTGAATGCCTCCCTTGAGGAGGGAGTGATGCCATCAGCCCTCAAGAAGGCAGTGATAAGACTGCTCTTAAAGAAGCCCTCCTTGGATCCTCAAGTTCTGAACAACTTTCGCCCAGTCTCAAATCAAATTTGGGCAAGGTGATTGAGCGGGTGGTGGCGGTGCAGTTGAAGGCATACTTGGAAGAAACTGATTATCTAGACCCATTTCAGTCGGGCTTCAGGCTTGGGCATGGGACAGAAACGGCCTTGGTCGCCTTGGTAGATGATATGAGGAGGGCTCTGGATAGGGGTGAATGCTCCTTCCTTCTTCTCCTCGACCTCTGAGCGGCTTTTGATACCGTTGACCACGGTATCCTCCTGGACTGCCTGGAGGGGTTGGGCATTGGAGACACCGTATTGCGGTGGTTCCGGTCCTTCCTCTCTGGCAGGTATCAGGGGGTAGCACTGGGAGAGGAGGTTTCGGACCCGTGGCCACTTACTTGTGGAGTGCCACAGGGTTCCATCCTCTCCCCGATGCTATTTAACATCTATGTGAAGCCGCTGGGGGCTATCATCAGGAGGTTTGGGGTGCAGTGTCATCAATATGCGGATGACACGCAGCTCTACCTCTCATTCAAATCTTCACCAAGGTTGGCCGTAGAATCCCTGTCCAAATGTCTGGAGACGGTGAGTGGCTGGATGGGGAGGAATAAGCTGAACCCTGACAAGACCGAGGTACTTTTGGTGGGAGACAAGAGGAGGCTGGGGGATGTTGACCTGGTGCTGAATGGGGTACGGCTACCCTTGAAAGACCAAGTCCGCAGCCTGGGGGTCATTTTGGACTCCCAGCTGTCCATGGAGGCTCAGGTGTCAGCTGTGAGCTGGACAGCGCTGTATCAACTCCATCTGATACGGCGGCTGCGCCCCTTCCTTCCCGACCATCTGCTCCCATCGGTAGTACATGCCCTGGTCTCCTCTCGTTTAGACTACTGTAATGCGCTCTACGTGGGGTTACCCCTGAAGATGGTTCGGAAGCTGCAGCTGGTACAGAACGCGGCGGCTCGCCTGAATAAAGGCAGCCGCCGGCGAGATCACATCACTCCAGTGCTGAAGGAGTTGCACTGGTTACCAGTGGTTTTCCGGGCCAAATTCAAGGTGTTGGTTTTGACCTTTAAAACCCTATATGGTTGCAGCCCAGCCTATCTTAAGGAGCGCCTCCAGCAGCACCAGACAGGCCACTTAACAAGATCAGCCTCGGATGGCCTTCTCTCTGTCCCATCAGCCAGGACAGCTAGACTGGTGGAGACGAGGGAGAGGGCCTTTTCTGTGGTGGCCCCCACACTGTGGAACTCCCTCCCTAGGGAACTCTGTCATGCCCCCTCTTTAATGAGCTTCCGTCGTGCATTAAAAACGTGGTTGTTCAGGCAGGCATTTGGGGTGGGTTAGGGTATTTTAGAAAATGTTTTTATTGTAGAATTTTATTGTTTTAAACTGTTTTATTGTATGTTGTACATCGCCCAGAGTGGCTGGGTGACCAGCCAGATGGGCAATTAATAAATTTAATAATAAATAAATAAATAAAAAACCTTCAAGCCCCTTTATGGCTTGAGACCTCAGTACCTAAAGGACAGGCTACTCCCATATGAACCTACCTAGACACTAATACCTTCATGTAAGGTCTGTCTCTGAGTGCACCTGCTTGCAGAGGCAAGGGGGGGGGGGTGGCAGCCAGAGAGGGCCTTTTCAGTAGCATTGCCCCTTTAGGAAATACCCTCACCTGAGAGGCCTACCTTGTACTTTCATTGTTATATTTCAGGCTCCAGGTAAAGAGCGATTTATTTGCCTGAGCCTTCCTATAAATGGTGAACATGTTATGCCACACTTGTCTTCTTGTCTTTATTTGCTGCCTTATTATAGTTTACGTTATTGTTTTATCCTTGCTGAATTGACTACTTTATCTACCCTTTGATTATTTCATGGGATTTTAGCTTTGTTTTGTCTTGCCATTTTTTAATTATAATTTGATTATTTTAGCCTGTTGAAAGCTATTTGCCTGAAAAGCAGGGCATTCATTCATTCATTCATTTCAGAAAATAAATAAAAATATATATTAACTGGTCCCCCACAGGACAAGCGGTAGTTGGGTGGGGGTGGGGAGGGGAGTGAATTCAACACCTCCTCCTTCCGCCAGTACTCTAATCAAATTAGCCGCTATGTTTCATTAAGAAAGAAAGAAGACGTTGGGAGATCCTGCATAACATGTAGCTTGGCCCTCATATTTTCGTTATATCATAATGAGCTGTTTCCAAAGTTAAGCTACGCTTCTACAGTCACACAGTGCTCACTACAGTAGTCCTCAGAATGTATCCAACATCTTCTGTTTTGCCATTATTAAGCCAGGAAATCTTCTGGAGAGCCTGCAATTCTTATGTTCTGGCAATATTTCTGGTATTCTACAATAAAACATTAAAAGCATGCAAACTTCAAGTGTTACCACTGTAACGCTCTTTATCAGTTTACATGACCTTTTATTACTATATGTATCATTTTTCATTTGAGCTTGTCACAAAGCCCAGCACATACACCATGGCCTGCCCTAAGCAGATTTCAGAAGTTTAAAGTAACCACAACAAGAGTCTTAAAAAAACCCTTCAACATAAGACAAAATAATATATCACTTATTCCAGCCCTGCATCTCAGACTCACCTATCAATGGAACCAAGATGGCATAGCAAAGAGCTTCTGTAAAACATGGGGTTTCGGAGCAGCGTGCCCCAGAAATCGTTGTCTGCTTCGTTTGATGGGCTTTCCTTTCAAGTCAGGAAATTAGAAGCAGGTGTAGTCAGAGGGCATCCACATTCATACACCACACTGAAAAACACGCTTTCTCAATTTTCGAACATGAAAGAAACTCCTATTGAACAGAGGAGAAATGAAAATCCAGCCCTCTTTCTGCAAGCCATATGCAGAAGGCTAAGAGGGAGAAAGTCAGGAATACATGAAAGCTCATGAGCTATTGTTAGATACTCTGCTGCAATAGCAAGTTGATCAGAATCTAAACAAAAACAGAAATTTACACCCAACATTAGAAATGTTATTTACTGTACAACAGTATAAAAGCAGCTCTGATCTCTTCTCCCAAAGCGGCACTCATCAGTATTTCAAAACTCTGTTTGAAGCAACTATTTTGAAAAGAATTTTCCATCCCAGTGTTTTAAGTTAACAGTAATATGCAGTGATGTTTGAAGTAAAAAAAAACCCAAACATTTACATAGCATAGTATCTCCCATTACTCACTGATGTATTTCAAGGAATATACCTTGGTAAAAACAGAGTAAAACTCAGACTCAGCAGTACATGCACACTAGTTATGTGCCCACATGTTGAGGATTAAATAAATAGAATATGGAAGAGCAATGTGTAATTCTGAAGAGCTTTCGCTGTTGTTCATTGAAAAGCAGATTCTAAATGATATAATTTCATCAAGAATTAACAGGCTAATTAAAAACCCTACTAGGAGCATAGCAGTGACGCAGACTTAGACCTTTGATAGTCAGGGACAGACTGACAGCAGTGCTGGCTCAAAACTCATTTATCCAATAGCCAAGCTGCAGCTCAGAATACCACAAACATCAGGAAGTATAGGTGAATAGGTTTTGCACACTCCTGGCAGTGCCACCTTGCAAAGAGGCAAGTATTTTCACCTCAGTAGAACAGAAAAACTCATGGAAATGGAAACCCAGTGATACAAAATGACTTGAACTGAGCTGTCCATGTGCAATCTTATCTTTCAACCTACTGACTTTTTCATTGAAATAAAAACGGATAATGTACAAGATAAGCTGCTTTTCTACCTGTTGGGGAGGGGGAAGACAAGGAGAGGGGCTATTAAACGTTTGTTTGGGTCATTTATTGTAGGTACATATATCTGCAGCATGAGCTTGTGTGACTGTATTGGTGAAATAATGGCAAGAACGCACCATTGTTCATTTTCCCAAAGGACTATAACAAATAATTTTAAAATCAACATTTATGATGGTGACTTTTGCTTCCAATCTCTGGTACCATCAACAGAGAAGGGAGGGCAGAAATATACAATGATGCCTAGGGGCAGCATTTTGGGAGACACAGCTTGTTGCCGTATTTACATATATAACCTGGCAGCCACTGGGAGAGTACCTAAGGGAAGCCCTGCTGGAACAAATCACGAGTCCAGCAGTGGCCAGCAAGAAACTTTTAGGAAGCCCACAAATAAGGTATGAAGACAAGAGTCCCCACACATTGTATAACCCACCCAACTGCCACCCTGGGCAACTGGTTTTAGGAGACACAATACTGCTGAACTTGGGAAGTCCCTCACTTAGCCACTGATAAAATAGATCTGTGTAACGACCTTTAAAGCTGCATGAGCCACCAGCCATACCGTATCTGGGGACAAAAATTCTGTAAGCTAGTTTGTATGGTATGAAAAGGTACATCCTTTTGTCCATCCTGAAACTACTGCCAATCAATCCCATTAGGTGGTCCCAAAGTTCTGGTATTATGGAAGAGGGAAAACAAGTCATTTTTATCCACTTTTCCTACACCATGCATAGTTCTATATAATTCCACCCTTGAGCACCCTCAGGTGGAAAGCCAGGGTACAAGTTTTCTCTCCCTCTCTCTCTCTCTCTCTCTCTCTCTCTCTCACACACACACACACACACTTCATAATTTTTTTTCTAAAACTGAAAAGCCCCGAACTCTCTAGTATTTCCTAATAGGGAAGGCACTCTAACCCCTTGGTCGTTTTGATTATTTTCATATGTATGTATGAGAAAGAGAGAGAGATCCTTGTGCATGGCTTCTTACAAGGTACAAGAGGACAGATCCCTGAACTAAGGGGCACCTTTTCCAACTCTATGATATACTTTCCGAGAAGGTAACCAGAACTGTTATACAACAGATTCATATAAAGACATTACGATACTGGCATTGTGATACTTTCCTAATAATACAAAATCTTCCCTTTTCACTCTCACTGCACACCAAGTTGAAGTTTTAAGGGACTTGCCCACCACAACCTCAAGATCCGTTTCCTGAGTAGTCACAGTCAGTTCAGAAAACTTTAACTGAAGTATTAAATTCGGACTTCTGGCCCCAATGTACATCACTTTGCACTTACTTACAAGCCCTATTCAGATATTCAGTACCTGTGGGTACCCAATGGATGAAGGGCTCAGTGGGAATGTAGGCTAGTGCTGCTCCCTTGGTGAGAATGCATGTGCTGCCCATGTCCCTGCCTGACACATGATCAGTCTTAGTCTGAAGGAGGGCACTTCTGTGTTCTTGGGTTTCACCCACGGGGTTGTAAACCTTGATTGACCAGGGTACCTGTACCCATGGAGGAAACCCTATGCACATACAAGAGGCCCTCATAATACTAACACTGATCATGTGCTCCCACTGAAGCCTTCATGTGTTTGGTACCCTGGTTGAATAGGGCTACACTGAAACTCATTTGCCATTTTGTTGAACTTCATCCAGCTTAGACAGGTAATTCCGGAGCTCTTTGGAGGGCATCACCCACAAACTTGGCTGCCTCTTTGCTCATCCCCAGATCATTTATGGATCAATTAAATAGGACTGGCCTAGCAGGTGGTCAGTAACAAAAGTGGTATAAGCTCTGCCAGCCAAGACTATGCAAGGGTGAGCTGTAAAAAGTCGTAGTGTAGCTGCACTTCATAACTGAATCCAAATTGAATTTAAGAGAGAAACAGAATAAGCAGAGCATGAGAAAACTCAGGTGGTTTTGATTCCTGACTGGTGCTTATAGAAGGTGTTGCTGAGGGACTGATGGCCTGCTCCATGGCATTTATGCTCTAGGATTCCACAGGGTTCTATTTACACGGAATTGAGACACACAGTCCAGAGATTTAGGGTAAAATATTAGCAGCAGGCTGATGATACCTAGCTGTACTTCAGGTGGGGCTGTAGGAGTCCTGAACAAACGTCTGCAATAGGCAATGGGATGAATGAGGGCCAATAAACTGAAACTCAATCCAGATAAGACCAAAGTACTGATGGCTGGTAATGTGTGGACCTCAGGTGTGGGATCCGATCTGGTTCTACATGGGGTTGCACTCCCCCTAATGGACTAAGTCTTCAGCTTAGCAATGCTATTAGATCCAGCATTATGGATGGATCCTCAGGTATTCTCCGTGGCTTACTGTACTTTTATCAGGTTTAGGCCATACCTGGAAAAATGGGATTTGGCCACAATTATATATGCCCTGATAACACCTTCATTGGATTACTCCAATGCGCTCCCATCTGGGGCTGCTGTTGAAAACTGTTTGGAAACTACTATTGGTGCAAAATATGGCAGCCAGGCTGCAACTTAGTACAGACAACAGGGAATATACATTGCCAGTACTGAAAGAACTATACTGGTTACCAATCTGATTCTGAGCACAAGGGCTGAGCCCTAAATGGCTTGGGTCCAGGGTTCTTAAAAGACCACCTGTTCCTCCATCAGCCTGCCTGACCTTTAATATCCTCTTCAAAGACTGTGCTCCAAAGTATTTTTTTTTCAGCTGGTTTCCCAAATGCCAAACTTTGTTAGTGGGAAGAAATCAAATACCTTGTTTGAAATGGGGTAATGTTTACAGGGTTTAAACAAAAACCTGTAGAACTCATACTAAAAGAACTATACTGGTTACCAATGTGTTTCTGAGCTCTGAGCCCTAAATGGCTTGGGTCCAGGGTCCCTGAATGACCACCTATTCCTACATGAGCCTTCCAAGTGTAGCCAAACACGTACCCTGAATTTTAGCAAAGCCCATTTTAATAAACTCAGAACAATGATAAGTAAGGTCCCATGGCAAGCAACGCTAACGAGAAGAGGAGTCCAAGATGGGTGGGAGTTTTTAAAAAAGGAAATTCTCAAGACACAATTACAAACAATTCCAACAAGAAGAAAGGTGGAAGATAACAGAAGAAGCTAATGTGGCTTCACAAAAAGCTTGGAGATGGCCTGAAAACAAACAAGCACACATATAGGAAGTGGAAGGAAGGACAAGCAACAAAGGGAGAGTACAGGCAGGTAGCACAGAATTGCAGGGATGGCATCAGGAAGGCTAAAGCTGAGAACAAGCTGAGGTTAGCGAGGGATGCTAAAAGCAACGAAAAGGCTTTCTTCAGATACGTGCATAGTAAAAAACAGAGGAAAGAAAGGGTGGTTCAACTATTCAATAAGGATGGCAAAATGATAACAGATGACAAGAAAAAGGCAGAAGTGCTCAATTCCTTCTTTGGCTCAGTCTTCTCCCAAAAGAGGGTCTATGACCCCCCTGGCAAAGGTGAAGTACAGGCTGAAAGGGCAGGATTGCAGTTTGAGGTCGATAGGCATATGGTCAAGGAACACCTAATTACTTTGAATGAGTTCAAATCTCCAGGGCCAGATGAACTGCATCCTAGAGTAATAAAGGAATTGGCAGAAGAACTCTCAGAACTGCTGTCTATTATCTTTGAACAATCATGGAGGATGGGTGAAGTGCCAGATGACTGGAGGAGGGCTAATGTTGTCCCTGTCTTCAAAAAGGGCAAAAAGGAGGAACCTGGGAACTACAGACCAATCAGTCTGACATCAATCTCTGGGAAAATTCTGGAGCAGATTATAAAGCAATCCATCTGTAAGCACCTTGAAAACAATGCAGTGATTACTCAAAGCCAACATGGATTTGACACGAACAAATCCTGCCAGATTAATCTGATCTCATGTTTTGATCAGGTAACCTCCCTTGTGGACTGTAGGAATGCTGTGGACATCATATACCTCAACTTCAGCAAAGCTTTTGACAAAGTGCCCCATGATATCCTGATGAGCAAACTCACTCAAAGTGGGCTGGATGAAATAACTATCAGGTGGATCCACAGTTGTCTACAGAACTGGACTCAAAGAGTGCTTATCAATGGGATCTTCTAAAACTGGGGAGAGGTAGCAAGCGGGGTACTGCAGGGCTAAGTCCTGGGCCCAGTGCTCCTCAACATTTTTATTAATGACTTGGATGAGGTGGTGCAGGGAATGCTGATCAAATTTGCAGATGACACAAAATTGGGTGGGATAGCTAATAACTTGGAATACAGAAACAAAATTCAAAGTGATCTTGATAGGCTGGAGCACTGGGCAGAAAACAATAGAATGAAATTTAATAGACAAGATAAATGACAAGTTCTGCACCTAGGAAAAAGAAACCAAATGCACAGCTACAAGATGGGGGATACTTGGCTCAACAATACTACAAACGAGAAGGATCTTGGAACTGTTATAGATCACAAGCTGTGAGCCAACAATGTGATGTGGCTGCAAAAAAGACAAATGGTATCTGAGGATGCATTAATAGAAGTGAAGCTTTCAAATCCCGGGAAGTACTAGTACCCCTCTACTCAGCACTGGTTAGGCCTCATCTGGAGTACTGTGTCCAGTTCTAGGCACCAAACTTTAAGAAGGATGCAGACAAACAGGAGACGGTTCAGAGGAGGGCAACGAAGATGATCAGGGGACTGGAAACAAAGCCCTATGAAGAGAGACTGAAAGAACTGGGTATGTTTAGCCTTGAGAAGAGAAGACTGAGGAGAGATATGATAGCGCTCTTTAAGTACCTGAATGGTTGCCACAGAGAGGAAGGCCAGGATCTCTTCTTGATCATCCCTGAGTGCAGGACACAGAATAATGGGCTCCAGTTACAGGAAGCCAGATTCCAGCTGAACATCAGGAAAAAAATTCCTGACTGTTAGAGCAATACGACAATGGAACTAGTTACCTAGGGAGGTAGTGGGCTCTCCCACACTGGAGGCATTCAAGATGAAGCTGGACAGCCATCTGTCAGGGATGCTTTGACTTGGATTCCTGCAATGAGCAGGAGGTTGGACCTGATGGGTCTTATAGGCCCCTTCCAACCCTACTATTCTATGATTCTATATGAATACATTCATTTCTTAGGAATCACCTCCCATGCTGTCTCCACCCTCCTCCTTCAACAACAGCATATCTCAACTGAGTGTAAGACTGGATCCAACACAATATCCTCAGATTCTTTCTAAAAATCAGAAGAGGGGGAGGACTTACAAATCAAAAGTGGGAGGGTACTCCAGAGGCAAGTCCCTGTCCCACTTACTCACCAATCTGACTTCAAGAAGGGTAGGAATGCTGATCTCAATAGAAGGGCAGAACCATGTGGGAGTAACCAATCCTTTAGATCTCCTGGATCCAAAGCATTTAGGAAAGGTGATGACCTATGAACTGGGCTCAGAAAGAAATTGGGAGCCAATACCAGTCTGTGTAGCGGGTTCCCAAAAAAACACCCTGGCAGCAGCATTTTGCACCAATTATATTTCAAAACCCTACTCTGGGGAGAAAATGGCATGGCAGCTGTGCACATATTAGTCTTTCAGGAGCAGGGCAGTCCTGCTATGCAATAGGGTGAGACAGCCTGCTTCAGGTGGCACCACTGGGAGGAGGGAGATAGATGAAGGCAGGAATAGGTGTTTGAACGGTGCAGCAAGACTTTTCAACTGTGTTGGCCTTAACAGGGATTATGGTGCCATTTGAGCTCTGCTTCAAACAGCAATATGTCTTGAGTAGGCACTTCTTAGGAGTTGCAAATAATTTCAGTCTTTTCTAAAGATTCAACAATAGTTCTAAATAAACTTTTGTTCATCAACTTGTGGCAGGGATTGCTAGGCAAATTTCTACAATCACTGATATATGGCCAGTTGCAGTAGTATAGTTTTAATATATAAACTAGGAAATCACCCGCTTTCTATTTCTGTCTTGCTACTTGAAAAGAAAAAAGCGCACATCTGCCAAATATACAACTTCAAGCCAGATGAAATACAATAATAAAATTAAATTTAAAGGCTGTACTACGAAAGCTTATGCAAGACCACAAAAATATTGAAAACTGCTTTCTACTGAATCCAGACTTTATAATTGATTCTTAGAAGTATTTTAATCCTTTTATATATGCAAATAATAAGTGAGAAGACTAATGAATTAGGAGTCAATAGCCTACTTTTCAAACACAGGCTCACGCACCATTTTTTAAAATGTCCCTTTATTTTTTTATTTTTCTTCAAGTCATTACCAAATGATTCATAAATAATCATAACCGGTATTATTTACTATTTTATACAAAAAATTATTGTTCAAATGCCAAAGTGAAAAAATGACAGTGTTTTTTTTGAGAAGTGGATTTGTTCTTCTTCATTAGAACTTTGTTGAACCATAAGAAGTATTCAATAGGCTACCTCAGGGAAAATTCAGTGTTCATCTAATCTTAAGGGCCTTTGTGCAGCTTGGAAAGTGGAGTGCCCCAACCCTGCAAATATATTGCTGAGTGAAATCATCTCAACATAAAAATGTAAGAGCAGCCCTTAGTCTTATCCAGTCCAGCATCATGTTTCCTACAGTGGCCAACCAAATGCATTAGGAGATTTAGGGAGCAATCCTATGGCTGCTAGACAGTGGCAAGACAGCCATAGGATTATTCAGTTTCCAGGAACGAACCTTGAAAACCGCTCTCCAACCCCTCACCCACTGCCTCATAGGTGGTGTGGATTGTCCCCAGGCTCTGCACTCGTAAGAGCAGTGTGGAGCAAGACAAAAGGGGGGGGTTCCCAGAGAGGGGAGCGCACAAGTGCCGGTACGATGCTTCCTATGCATCATGTGGCCTCCTCTCTCCTGCTTCCAAGTCCCACAGCTAGACAGCCGAAATCGGCTGTCAGAGAAGATCCCCTCTGTGCTCCACCCACCCCGCATTGGATAGGTGGTCGCCTCTGACAGGATTGCACCCTTAAAGAAGCAATAGAAATAACTGTTTAGCTTGCTCTGAAAACTTAGCAGCCTATATCTAGCAAGGAGTGACGTTATCACTGTTTAGAAGTTGAGGAAGGAGCACAGCCTGTTCTCAAGCATCAAAAAGAAAGACGGATCCACTGTTAATAAATGAAATATGAAAGCATGAAGAAATGCCACCACACCAAACTAATAAACCAACAGCCCTTCCTCTGCGGCAAACCGAAACATCTGGGACATGTAGAAGCAGCTTTTCTTTCTGTCAGCTAGTTGGGTGTCAGTGCATGTTTCCTGTACTCCCCCCTCCCTGAAAAAAGAGGTATTAATGCCTCGGTTTTACAACATAATTATTTAGTTCAGAAGTAATAGCAAGCTGAAAGCCTATCAAGATAATGAGAATCAATTGTTCTGAGGCCCTATCAAGATGGTGGACAGAGTTCTGTACATCGGTTTGCACCCCTAAAAAAGCAACAATGGGAAAATGTCTAGGTCTTTCTATTTTGTATTAAGCATACATTTGGAGTCTTTATTAAATTATGTATGAAGTGTTCCTTACACTAGCTTTATCTTGTTTATCTCACACTGAGAGAATGCTTATGGATATATGTTGGCTTCCAAATACATAGGCCTGAACAAAAAAACACACATGCATTGCAATGCACATATTACAAGACATACCCTTTTCTTCACACAAATATTAAAGTTTGCATAGAGAATAAAAAATTACACAAGAAGCCTCCTTAATTAGGCTTAGGAAATGTAGCACATGATCATATGCTACAAGTTACAGATCAGCTTTCTTCCATATGACTGTCAAGAAAATATTTGCAAACATGACACATGTCATTGCACCTGTTTCTCAAGAACTGCCATGCTATTTGTGCCTGTTCTTTTAACTCTCCACTTCCCATCCCACATTGCCCCCGCACCTCTCTCTACTAGGTTGCTTGTTGAGAGCCTTCCAATCCCAGTCTCCATAGGTCTTATCATGTATGTGCGCTCTGCATTAAAGCACTGCAGCAATCTTATGTTGCTTATATGAAACATCCTTTGTGCATACCTGCACATACATACATACATCAAAAAAAAGGTTGGGAAGCAGCCAACACAAACAGTAAACATACAACACTGGAGATGATTCAGCAGTGGTAGACTGGGGATGACTTTCCCCTGTGTGTCTCAAAGAGCAGGGGTGGAGGAAGACGCATATACGTATATGCACAACAGTAGATGCACTCTTTCCCCAGCCATTTGTTCTTTCTTGAGTATATCAGGATGCTGGGAGTATTTGTATATTCCTCAAAACAAGTTATCAGTAACAGTTTAAGAAAAGTTAACCCAGTACTGATGTTCCATCACATAGCCTACTTTTGAAAAAAGCTCACTATCACCTACAGCCATACTGCTATACATGCTTAATGCATAAATAACCCTGACTATAGCTCAGTGAAGACACACACAACCATGGTTTATTGCCTTAACTCTGGTTAAGATCTCAAGCATCTATAATAGCCATGTCGAACAAACATCTGTGGCTTCATAAGCCATGGTCCTGGCTCATTATCTTGTTTTCACAGAATCATAGAATAGTAGAGTTGGAAGGGACCTATAAGACCATCGAGTCCACCCCCTACTCAATGCAGGAATCCAAGTCAAAGCATCCCTGACAGATGGCTGTCCAGCCACATCTTGAATGCCTCCAGTGTGGGAGAGCCCAACACCTCCCTAGGCAATTGGTTCCATTGTCGTATTGCTCTAACAGTCAGGAAGTTGTTCCTTATGCCAAAATTCTCAGTTCAGACATAACAGGAAACTGTTATGCAAGCCAGGATCTTTGCACCAAAGCCAGCACACAACAGAAACTATGATTTAGCTTGCCCCACCTAAGACAGCTCCCAAAGCACATGTATAGCAGCAGACCTCCTTGCATGCAGAGAGGCTAGAGAAGCAGGGTAACTGCCTTAAACATATTTTGCCAACATCTACATTGAGCATAAGACAATCCATAGTTAGCAATCCCATTTCAAACCATGGTTTCACATCCCGGCTTGTGGCCAATACTTAGATACTCAGAAGGAAGTTGCTATGAAAAACAAATCATGGTTAAACTTTATGTCTGCATACAGGGGCAACTGCCTTGTTCAGACATAACATTAGAACTATGGTTTAGTGTTACATGAACAAAGCCCAGACTCGTGAGCTCCACAACCTCCAGCGTAGCCACAAGGAGGAGAGCAGAAGTACCTACTTCCATTTGAAGCTAACTGTGGTTACTCATTATTTCCAAACCAGCACAGACCATGGTTTGTCTTAACGATGCTTTAGGGAAACAAGCCAATTTCAAACTGTAGTTTACAATCCTGGCTTGTTTCACTAAGTTTTAGTTAAGACTAACCACCATTTAGTGCTAGGACATAAATGACAAACCAGAGGTAACTGGAAACAAAACCTTCTGAATTCCTTCTCACAGCCATGCCAGAGTAGGACAGGGCAAAGTGCATGAGATTAACACTAAACAATTGTTCAGCATTACATCCAATCCAAATCACTGTCAATGGAGCTGCTTGCATAACTATGCATTCTTTGAATTTAGAGCAAGCAAAATTTCCATTGTGTTCTGTATATGCTTGTACATCAATGTTAATCTGAATATTTAAGATTAAAGTAACAATATTACCTACCCTGACTCTAGCTGAAATAAAACACTTCAGACAGCTCACATGCATGAACACACACCACAGTAATACATCTCAAATAACTGTGTATTAGGAGGGAAAATAAATTCCAGTCAAATATTTGTAAGAATAGTAAATACCTGAGGTACTCACAGCTGTAGAATAAGGGTTCTGAAGTCCCATGTTTTCAGCCCAGCAACCACATCCATAAAGAGCTGCCTGACAGAAGAGGAAGAAAGTTTTACAAAAAAGAGAACTATTTTATCAGGTAATGGTGGAAGACAGTGTATTACAGACAGGGTAACAAGAGAACATGCTCTTAAAAAGCGAGAGAGAAGAAAAGATGACATTTGAGTATGTTTTTGTACAATTTCGAACTAAAACACCAATAGGAATACTAAGTCAATCTTTTGAAACACTGCATGAATAATTTGAAGACTCTTTCCTTTCTTCATTGCCTATGATACAGAATCAGGTCCTGAGCCCTATACAGCTCAGAACACAGGTACCTGTTGAAATATGTTTTCCCATACCCATCAACCCATTTACGTAGATCATCCTCTGAGGCTCTCCTCCAGGTCTCTGCCATTAGAGGTGGTAACCAAGGAGAGGGCCCTTCTGGTCCTAGCTCCTGGCCTTCAGAATGCACTCCCCAGAGAGTATTTGTAAGCCCTAATTAGACCTACCTGACCAACTCTTCCAGGATGTTTCAAGGCTAAGCCTCCACTGGACACTGCAGCAGCAACATTTCCTTCTTGGTCAACAACAACTGCTCCAACGGTATCCAATGCTCCTGAGTCATTCTCCTATGCAACAGGCAAACAAAGGTGCTGAACACATATTCTTAGACTTGCAAGCATGATGATGTTTCTACTGATGAAGGCCATATTGGAACTCAGAGCCAACAAGCAGACAACACAGGATAGGACCATTTCTTTTTCTTTGCTCAACCTATGAACATTCCATACCTGTTCGCTAAGACCCTTCTCCATGTTTCTCTTCCATCAGAGGAATGAAGATCATCTACAAGGGAAAGGTCTCTCTCAGCAATAGTAACCCAGTTATGGGAGGAAATGATAAAAATGGGAAGGAGCCTTCCCACACAGTTTTTTTGGAGGACCTATTTTCAGGTTTTCAAATGAAAAAAAAAAGCTTGGGAACAATATAAAAACTAAATATCTCCAATGAAATATTCTCTCTTTTGGAATGAGTGAAGTGCTTTTTAAGATAAGGTTTTCCTTAAAATGTGTAGTATAAAGATTTTTATGCAAGATGTTCTACACCATTAAAGAATGATTCCTGTGCATATTGTAGACAACCTATTAGGGGCCATGGACACATTTGGCAATTTGACAAACTGTCCTGAGCACCACCAAGAAATGGGTGTGCTGCAGCTGAAAGCACTAGCCTGCAGCCACCCGCCATCTTCATTTCCTAAGAGCCTCATATGTGGCCCAGAGGCATTCATGGGAAACAATGGAAGCAGCTAGAGACCTTATCTTGCTTTGAAGCAATTCTAGCTACCGGTAAGACAATCAATCAATCAATCAATCAAAGTAGGGCATCTTGGCATGCGCCAGAAAGATATTTGAGGGTGCACTAGTGTCCACAGCTGCCATGTTTCCTACCCCTGCTGTAGACAGACAACACTCACATCCAAGATGCATTTCTGCACCTAGAGGGTGCTGCCATCTTCACGAGAGGAGAATACAGGGCATTCATTGCTTGGGAATTGTTGCCTGCCTTCTTCTGGTGACTTTTGTTCTACTTCGGATATATAGGAAGAACGTATCCTGCTGCTGCTGTCCTTTTGTTTATATAAAACTAAGGCTGCAAACCTATATACTCTTAACTTGGAGTAAGTCCCATTAAACTCTGTGTGGCTTACTTCTGAGTAGACTAGACATGTATAGGATTGCCCTTTATGGCATTTATTGCTTTTAAGCTGCAATCCTATGCATAATTATCTGGGAGTAAGCACCATTTAACAGAATGGGTCTTACTTCTGAGCAGACAAGGTTTTGTCTATTTTGCTGCTGTTTTCTTGTTTTCTGTGTTTGTTCTATTACAGCACCTTGAAACAGGACACAGTGAAGGGTGATATTAAAATGTTTAAAATAAACAAATAAAATATACAAAAGCTGTTGTTTTCATTTAGGAGCTGAAGGAAATGGATCCATTACCAACAAGTTTAACCATTATCTTTCCCTTTACTAGTCAACGAGGGCTTCTTGGGGATCTTCTGCCTGATCTTCCCACCAAGAACCAAAACCTCACCTGTGTTCCCCATCCAAATTAGTACACAGAGAAGAGCTGTGTATACATCCCCTTGTGATAAATCATGTTAGAAGGACAAGCAGGCAATTCTCTGTTCTTAAGAGGCTATAAGCTCCTTAGAACAAAGACCCTCCAAAGCTCACCACAGTTCTTCCTTTGATCTCAATGACATCAGTCCCAAGTGAGAATAAAAGTTGTAAAGCTAAGCCATTCCGTTTTTGCCTTGGGGTGGCTTAAATAGTTTTTAGAAAGCTAGGAGGGTTTATTATGAAAACATCAGAGAACCACTGTCTCAAATTAAAGCTATCATAGCTTATGTGGATAATTGCATTCCATCTTCTCTCATTCAAAAGAACACTCTTATTTCCAATTAATTAATAATCCCAATCACCTGCCCTCCCAATCACTAACAGAAATCAGAATAACCAATTTGTTCACCTTGAAAACATGAGAAAGACGGCTCCCCTTTTAGAACTGTTTCATCACAGTGACTATGTGAACAAAAAAGGATGAACTTGCATGACTTTCAAAATATGCCCCAAGCAATAATTGTCATTAAACATCATTCAGCCTCAGTATTAAAGGTGCTGAGACCAACTGAAAGGTTTCTGGCTCTGCTGTACAGATGGCTAATCTAGTATATGCCAAAACAAACAAACAAAAAGACAAACTTAGACACCAAATTTTAAACAGAGAAAAGAACAGATAAATGGGTCAGATGCAAAAGAACTGAGCATGAGTGGAAGGGGCTTGGATTTCCAACACCAACATCCTTCAGGGGCAGCCTCCTCTGCCCTAGCCAGCACGATTCCAAGATTCCCCAAACCTCAAAAGTTGCTTTTAGGGGGCACAGAGAGATGCAGCAGAAAGGCCACATTCCACAAACAGAATTCTGCTTGCAAGTGGTTAGGATCTAACCCAATATAATTTTTCCAAAACGTAAGACTACCAAGGCAGGAAATGCAACATCACCTAATCGTAATGTAACATACTTTACCTCCAGCCTACAAAGTAAAATAAAAGAGAAAGATTTACAAGGCAAGTTACCATACTTGCCTCAAAAAATATTCACATCCATGTCCAACTATCTCCCATGCTTGTCATTTGAAAAAGGCATACAAAATACCATGGCTCAGATCCAGATATCCCATGAGTGGAACTCTGCGCACAGGACACGCCCACTGGAGAAAGGGGAGAAGGAGGAGATTTTTCCTGATAACTCCTACTCCCTCCAGCCCCCGTGCCTGCTGAAAATGTGCTCTAGAGGGTTGTGAGACCCTCTAGAACAGCATGGCGATGGGGGAGCTACCAGTGGGAAGGAGTGCAGGTGGCAGAAGTCTGATTGCAAAGCTGACTGAAGATGAGTAAGAGCACATAATCGTGCCTACTGTATGGTGCTGAGGGTAGCACAAAGGGCTTATTTCACTGCCTCCATTGTGTCCTTGGGTAGCCAGTGGAGCTTTTGAAAGTTGTCCAGGAGTAAACAGGGCCCTGGCTCCTTCCCACTGTGATTATTTTGTTAGGCACTTTGAGGACAAACTCACCCACTTTGGAGCAACCTTGACATTGCATCTAATGCAGTTCCAGCTACGGTGTCCAATGCTGCATCCAACCAGATTATGATGGGGTCAGATTTCATTTTTGCAGCCTGAGGACAAGGACAAGGGGTTTGCATTTACATGCCTGGCCATGTGCTCTCTCAATCTTTGCCCTTTGGGGCTGATTAAAACTAGCTGATCTGGCTTGACCAGGCAGGTCCTAGGTGTAGTGAATGCACGCTTGTGGGAGGGAGCACTACTGCGGCCTTGAAAAAGGCAGTATTGACCTCCTATTTGTCTGTCCAGTTGCTGCACTGCAAGAAGTCACGGCGGAGTAACTCTGTTTCTCTAAGTTACTTGCCCAGCCCTCATCTCCTCCTTTTCAAATTGAAGAGGGAAGAGAATTTACAGGAAGGCATGACAGAAAAAACCTCCTACTGTCTCCAGTGCTCCTTTTGTATTTCTCGAATAGATACATCAGCCTCTGCTCCATTGCCACACAGCAGAATGATTTCCTCATCTTACTTCATGCTGTCCTCCTCCCCATTATGCCTATAAGTGGGATCAGATAGGGTAGGAAGACCACCAGTTACTGATCTCTATTTTAGAGAGAACATATTAACTTTTCTAATCATTCATAGTATCAAATGTTTTTAAAAAGGAACATGAGATGGGAACTTGTATGGATTTCCATCACAGCAAAAATCTATTATGTGTGAATTCTTGCTTTAAAAGCAAGAGAGAACATTCACAAGATTTCATACTAAGAACTGCATTGGAAGCAAAACACAGTACATACACAGAAGGCATTTCAAATTTAGATGTCTCCAGCCCTAAGATTTTCAAGTTGTTCTTCCCAATATATGCAACTTAGACTGATAGACTTTTGGTTAAGGTAGATGTTCCTCTATAAGCTATACGCTACTAATGAGCAGTAGATGTTATGATTTTCCTAAATTAAGATTTGGGGTTCAGTTCCATCCCTAAATAATAGACAAATGTACAAGCAACACTCTCATTAACAGAGACAAAGAACTAGAAGTTAGCTGCTCGGTTCCTTCATGTCTCAAGATTGTGGCACTGCATCTGATACTATGCAATTAAAAATATAATCCTAAGCACAGTTAGCAAGAAGTTCCATATAAAAATGTTTAGGATCAGACTGTAAACTAAATGAGCTCTCCAATGGTGGCCAAGTCTCAGTTCAGTCACAAGAACACATATGAAGCTGCCTAATATCAAGTCAGATCATTGGTTCATCTACCTCAGTAATGTTTACAGTGACTGGCAGCAGCTCTCCAATGCTTTAGACAGAAGCCTTTTCCAGCTCTTTCTGGAGATACAAGGGATTGAGCCTAGGACCACAGGGCTACAATGTTTAGGGCTTGCCCCTAAAAAGTTTAATGTATTGATTTCTAAAACAGTTTGAAAATAATTCAAAGGATTATTATGATTTACCATTAAGTAGAGATGACGTACCTACCTAGTAGCAATTTGACCTTAGGCATTCCTCTCAAGTACTACCCCAAGACCCTCCCTCGAAATCTCAAACAACAGGTTGGTAAGCTCATGTACTGGAACATGAGAGCATTGACTTGCACTTTATAATATGAATCAATACTATTTATAGACATCCCTCCTCCCTCAGATATATTTTTGAGGCCCTACAAAAAACAGAGCAAGGTCTACAGAACACCACAGATTTTCCTTCTAATTCTTGATAGCTAAAATGGTGCTCAAAATAAATTTGGCAGCAGGGAACAACTAGGGTGTTGAAATGACACTTAAAGAGAAGATCAGCTGTGACTTTTCAAGTTAGGGACCATTCTGGGCCAAGTCAATGCTAGGTAAATGCCCAGACATGTTTACCCACCTAATATTTCAAATTTCATCCCTTTCCAGATCCACAGAAAATGTTTTAAAGTGAGAAATTTTCACCAAAATCTTACAATGAAGAAAATGTTTCAACAGATATTTATCTTTTCATGTTTGCATTTGTCATGCACATTCTGCAGAAGGGAAAACAAATAGTAAAATACATAATCAAATCATAATGGCAGGGTAGGCTTATTTGTTCTGCAAACAAGGTTGTGTGTTAGATCTGGACTGCCATACTTAGAGGAGGCCCATCAAAATCAATGGAACTTAAGTCAGTCATGACTAATTTGTCTCATGGATTTCAATGAATCTACTCGAAGCATGACTAAGTCTAGGCTCAACTCATTATATTTTCTTGATAATTCCTTTTCACTTCCCCCCACCCCAAGGGCATGAAAAATTGTTATGCATAGTAAACATATTGGCAAGGACCCAAAAAACTGACTGCATGCAATCTACTCTTTGTACACAAGGATTTTTCATACACACACAGTAAGCTGCTCCCAAAGGCCAGGGAACTCTCTAAAACAGTGTTCAATTAGCTAGAAGAGGTTACTACTGGAAAGGAAAAATCATGGGCACATACACATACATACACACAAGCACACAGATGCCTCTTTCAATACCAGCCATTAAAATATAAACCAAAGAATACCGCAACATCTCATCAGATATCAATTCACATAGAAATAAGAGCTCCTAAATTTTCACTTTTAAACCACTGACTTCTGATGAACCACAGCAATTTAAGGGTGACCAACAGCTTTCTGAACAGGTACTAACCTTTTCACTTGATTGTCTTCTTTTCTTCAACTGAAAAAGATCTGTTTCCACCTTTTCTGCCAATTCCAGCTTCCTCTTGTTCCTCTTAAAAGCTGCTAAACTAAGTCCTATAAAATATTTAATAGCTTTTCAATTATGGAAGAATTAAATCCATACAAAAAGGAACAGTTTCATTAAATGCTACACTTTGGAATGGACAGCAACAGCTCTCACTCAAACCTGGTTATATTTAATTTTCTGCATTAAATAAGAATGGATTCATGATTATCAAAAGACTCCAGTTTTCAGTAATTGATGCTGATAAAAGAGTATTCACTAGTTGTGAAACTCAGGCTTATTATCTAATATTACTTGTCCATCAGTCACGGTATTCCTTGACTAACAGGGCAATCATATGCATGTTTATTTAGAAGTCTTACTGTGTTCAATGGGGCATAGCCTCAGGTAAGTGTGCATAGGATTACCCCCTAGTTCATCTAATTTACTGTTGTAACTACTTGATATATAAGAATCAACTCCCAATAGTACTTCAATAAATTTACAGGGGAAAGCAGCAAAAAATACAAGTTCTACTAACAAATGAGGCTAGCATTCAAGTTACCCAAAGCCACAGGAAGAAAGAGAAGTAACACCAAGTAGGTGTGATTCATATGTCAAATCATGGGTTCCAATTCTGGTTTGGAGGGCAAGTGCAAACCATAATCTGTCAATTCAGATGTAATGACAAACAATTCTTTGTGTTAAAGAGTCAAATAGGGGAACTGAGAGGCCGTAAAAGCATAAGCACCTGATGCTCGCTCATTTCAACTGAGCCATAATCTTAATGGATTCAATAAAGCAGAAATTAAGTCACAAAAGAAATTAAAAACACCTTGTTATAAAACAGAGGCAACTTAGAATACAAGTGTCCAATGAAATAAGCCAGCTAACAAGACTGTGAAACCGTCTTCCTTAATTTTCAAACCTAATTTCTGGAAATGCTCCATGTAAAAGATATTGTTCTAGAACAGAAGCGGGCAACTTGTGACCTTCCCGAGGTTTCAGCCTACAACTCCCATCAGCCCTAGCCAGCATTGGCAATGGTGAAGGATAGTGTGAGTTATAAGCCAAACATCTGGAGGGCCACAAGTTGCCCACCCCATTCTATTATCTATGGCACCTGTTCCAGCTCTGTTCTTGTCATTTCATTTGTTATTGCATTTTGATAAATATGGTCACTCATACAATTTGATCTGTCTTAAATATAACTGACTTCAATTTCTCTACTGAGTATATTGCAATATAATATAAAAAGAATGCTAGCCAAAGATCTGTAAAACTGCCTTGTATTCCATATAGTTCAAATACAGGAATCCCTCTCAGGATTCAAGTAGTTACACACAGATCCATGTCTGTATTCCTTTTGTACCCATCATATTTATTTAATTTATGTATTGCCTTTGATCCACAATGGAACGCAAGGAAGTATATATAAGGTTCCCCGGCATTCTCCCATCAAGGCACTGACCAGACCCAGCCTTGCTAGTTTCATGTCTATCTCATCTTATGTCTTCAGACTTTCAGACTTCAAAGGTCAACACTTTACTCAATAACTAATAAGGAATAGAAGGGTTTGGACGGTGGCAGCCTTTTCTTTTATGCAAGGTTTACAGCCATGATCCTGGCATGTCGGTTGTAATTAATTATTTTGTGAAGAGACAACCCTATGTGTTCTACATGGAATGCAGAAAAGCATTGCTGGCATATGACTCTCTCTCTCACACACACACACAGACACACACTACAATATGAGAAGGTGAAAGACCCTTGATGTTGTAGCTAACTTTATTAGGTCCTGTAATAGAGTTGCCAGAGTAGATATGGGAAGAGAATTGGCATCTCAGTTTGCTTCAGGGTTTGGGGTCTGGTCCCTGTGTCTGTGTCTTTTGAAGCAAGGACAGGCCTATCACCCAGAGCCTGTAACAAGGAAGTATAAGAGAATCAGATCATATCTTAGGGCTTTGCTGTGTAGACAATGGATTTTGTGATACGTTCTGGGTAGAAGCATGTAGACGTGTGCAGTGGTTAGTGGGTTTCCAATATAAGGTGGTGATTATGTTTTAACTCTTTTAACCTGTTTTATTCTTTTATCATGTTGTTCACCACTCCAAAATCTTCTGATGTGGAGCAGTATATAAATATTATAAATAAATAATGGGTCCATTATTGTGCAAATACATAATATCTAGTGCGTGTACTGGTCTAGGCTGAGGTTGATAGTGAGGTGGAAACTATTGAAGTTCTGTAGGAATTTCTCAAGTGCCTCCTGTCCATGGGTCCAGATGATAAACATGTTATCAATATATCTCAGGTACAAGAAGCTTTGGGGATCAGGAACTGAGAAAGCATTGTTCTTAGTCATCCATGAAAATGTTGACATACTGTGCCCATGCAAGTACCCATGAGATCTGAAGATACATATTTTCCCCAAAGCTGAATTAATTGTCTGCCTGTACATTTTGCATTTCATTTCCCTCATTTCCTTCACTGTGTTCTTCCCAATGGTTCTCCCCCCTTTATAAATTAGCACATTTTTGTTTTTATGTTGATCAATATTTCAGAATTCTAAATACAGTTCACTTTCCAAATGTTCAATAATCTCTTAATACAAAAATATCTAAGCCAAACTGCAAATTCCAAAATAAAAAGAATGCCATTTAGCCAAAGATATATTATCTAAATAATTCCTATTATGAATTATATCCATGAATTTATTCATATGTGGAATTTCTAAAACTCTGAATAGCCATTATTTCACCAAAGGAACCAATGGATTTTTCTAGTATCTGGCTAAGGCCATTCTGGCCGCCATTAATACATTTATGTTCCCAGGGACTTTTTCTATGCAAAAACTAATCTAAAAATCTTCAACTAATGTATCCTAATCCACACACACAAAAAATTAAATTAAAGAAAAATCATTTAGACCAGTCTTCCCCAACCTGGTGTGCCCTCCAGATGTTTTGAACTTCAGCTCGCATCAGCCCCAGCCAGCATGGCTAATGGTCAGGAATGCTTAGTAGTCCAAAACATCTGGACCAGGTTGGAGAAGGCTGATTTAGATCATGCTAGCTGTTGGAGAGGTGGTCCTGCAGTTAGTGTTACATATGTGTGGTAACACTGCCTCCCAAATTCAGAGCTATTGGTCAAAAAATATTTTCATTTATCAAAGCTAGTAAGGGATATGCAGTAAACTGGAATTCTAAATCCTTAAAAATTGTTGCACTGCCTCACAAAAAAGGTAGTACATTGCAGAGATTATGAAATTATCTTGTTTTGTCAGAGATGGAAAGATCATGGTATTTTGCTTTAATCAGCTCTTTCTGTAAAGAATTGGAATGTTACATATGATACGAAGATGATTAACCTTGATATCAGCCCAGTTCAGACAACACAACCAGCTGCCCAGGATGTGCTCCACTTCCCCCATCCTCATCTCTTTGTATGTGCAAATTCCCACCTCCTGGGTTCATATTAAGCAAATTATACCTCCAACCAGAATTAGACTGCTATCCAGTATCCAATTACCTATGAATAAGACTCACTGAGATCAATGGGGCTTACTTCTTAGTAGACATGCAGAGGATTTTGCTGTTCAAAACCCACTTCAAACTGTGGGTTTTTATTCTGGTTATGAGACAAACTATGATTACCACAAACCAGGAAGAAGAGGAGTGGGGGAATTTGGTGAGGGGATAAGGAGTGGGATGAAAATACCTGAAGCACATTCCTGACAACCATGCCATAGTGTCTGAACCAGGCCAATGGGAAATGAGTTTTTTTGTTTTTAAAAATGTTTGTTAAGGTTCACGTTTTTAGCTTTTAAAAAAAAAACTTTTTGCAAAACCCAACATTTAAAGTAAACAAAAAGGTTATAAGTTAATTTTGTAAGGTCAATATTCATATATCTAGATAAATGAATGAATGAATGAATGTTTGATATTTTAACAGTTTTTATGTATTTTACTGCTGTAAGCCACCTTGGGAGGGCTTCTGCTTTGAAACGTGGCCAACAAATGTTTAACATAAATAAATAAAATAAATAGATAGATATGTGTTTAAAATACACCATTGGAATATACATCATTGGAAAAATCAAGGCTACATATAATTTCTCTATGGTATTTTGGACAGACTATCCAGAAAATAGAACTACTGCTCAGGTTATGCTTCAAATGTTCACACCTTGTGTTTAGGCAAGAATTGGATCATTATTCCATTCTCTTCACCAAAGTCAACCCATGTTTTCCCCTCAACTTGAGTGTTCAGATTAACTGCAGTTCAGAATCATTCTAACTGGAGCAAATTGAAATTTGGCAGAACAGGCTTCACTAGATATCTAACAATTTCACAGTTCATGAACATTCCCCAAGTCTATTTTGCCACTGGTGGTAGAAACTAAATCTCTAGAGTCACCAAAAGCATGTTAAAAATATGCTACAAGCCCCAGAAAATAGGTTAAGTATAACCACCACCACAACAAAAAAATCTTAATCTTCAAAAAGCATCCAAACGCTGGCCAATCATACAGCACCCCCTGGCAGTCATTTCATGGAGTGTACTGAAAAGGAAGGCACTGGAGATGAAGTGGTATTGCAGTTTCCCTTCTGAAGTAGGTTGGGGAGAAATGCAATTGGCAAAGGAAAAGTTACAAGTGTCTATTACTACAGAGATAATTCAGAGAAATTACTCATTTAGCACAGCAATCAGCACAGCAGCTTATAGCTACATAACCAAGGAGAGACACAGACAAAAATAACACATATCTGAAAGTGAAATTTTGCTGATATATTACACCCTGGAGATGCTCCTCCTAACCTTTGGAGGGTTTAAATTTTAGGTATCGATATAGATGCTTTACTAATTTCAATAACAGCAGAAGCATACTGAATCAAAATACTGCTAATTTTGTAATAGATTTGCCAGAATGGACCAGCTTAAGTCATGCAAACCATCATGCAAGCATTCATACCAGAAGACACAAGTTGTACTATCTACCCGCTCCAAAAAATACTGAGTCAGTAACACCAGTCAAAAATAAATCAAACTTAAAATAAGGAATTCTCTACCAAAGTTTATGTAAAATGGGATAGGATGACGACAATAACTTTCAGCTCAAATAACTTCTTGTATGAGCTCTGTCCTACCTCAGACATCACCTGGATTACTTTTGGTTGTCAAAGAGAACTTCGAGTAAACCTGAGTTACTACATTTTATTTAAAACATTTAGAACGATAATATTTTCAGGCTTTATACTCCCAACAGAGCTTACAATAACCAACTATTAAAAACTCTACAAAATCATACACAAATAGCAAAAGAATCAGAGAGCGTCAAAAGCAACAACATTAAGATGACACATAATTATTCCTCAAATACCCAGGAGAACAGAACTGTTTTGACATGGTGCCTAAAACTGACAATGGTGTCTGGGGTGAGTATTCCATAAATGGGGCACCACAGAGGAGGGCCTCTAACGTCTATAGCACTGTATTGACACTATCTGGTCACATTAAAAAAAATTCACTATGCTGGCTCAAATATGGGAAGTGTCAGATAATATTTAGGGTGTAATCCCAAAAAAGAACAACATATGTGATTATGTCCCAATGATATTAATGGTACCTAAATATGTGTTTGCTTAATCCCCACTGAGTTCAACGTTTTCTGGATTGTGTGCCTTAAATTAAACAAAAAATAAAACCATTCCTAGCAACAATTTACTCACTTGTCGCCATGACACCTGGAGGACAGGCTGGTATCCCATGATCCACTGCCCATTTGAAGGCTCCTTCACCAACTAAAAAACTAGAAATAGGGGAGGTAGAATGGATGGGAAGCACAGACTGTGCACAAAAAGCTGTGACTGGGAACATATTTAGAATTTGTAGTTTAATTGCAAGCTATTTATTTTGTGAAAGGACATACAGTGGCAAGAAAAAGTTTGTGAACCCTAATGCTAATTATGGAAATTCCATAGTTTTACCATGATAGCCTTCATGAATCAAAACCAAACCTTTTCTAAATATCCAACAGGGTTTATATTAACCATTAACCAATTCCAAATAAAACCATGTATAAATTAGGCAAACAATTACTTAAGAGTCAGGGTATGTGCAAAAGTAAGTGAACTCCTGGTTGTATCAGCTCAATTAAAGGGAATAATTAGAATCAGGTGTTTAAATAATTAGGTAGATTTTCAAGGGTAAGTTTGAAGGCCCCACCCTACAAAAGGATCAGGAACTTCATACATTTGGTCTTCATTGTATGGTTGTGTGGAAACACATGATGCCACAATCAAAACACATCTCTATGGACTTCAGAAATGCAGTTATTGCTGCTCATCAGTCTAGAAAGGGTTACAACTCCATTTCTGAGGATTTGGGGCTCCACCAATCCACTGTCAGACAGACAGTCCACAAATGGAGAAGGTTCAAGTCCACAGTCACTCTACCAGGAGCAGTCATCCTACCAAAATCTCTCCAAGAACAACAAGCACATCATCCAGGAAGTCAAAAAGGACCCCAGACTAACATCCAAGGATCTGTGGGCCACTCTCACCTTGATTAATGTGAGTGTTCGTGACTGAACGATCAGAAAGACTGAACAAGGTGGTGTTCGTGGGAGGATACATAGGAGGAAACCACTACTTTCTAAAAAGAACTTTGCTGCCCATCTGAAGTTCACCAAAGATCACATAGATGATCCCCAAGACTTCTGGAACAATGTTCTTTGGACAGATGAGTTAAAGGTAGAACTTTTTGGCCTCAATAAGAAACATTACGTTTGTTTTTTGCCAAACACTGAGTTCGAACAGAAGAACCTCACCACAACCATCAAGTGTGGTGGTGGGAATGTGATGGTTTGGGCCTGCTTTGCTGTCTTAGGACCTGGACAGCTTGCCACCATTGATAAAACCATGAATTCTGCAGTGTATCAAAATATTCTAGAGGAGAATGTCAGGCCATCCGTCCATGACCTGAAGCTGAACCAAAAGTGGGTCATGCAACATGACAATGATCCTAAACATACAAGGAAAGGAAAGGAAAGGAAAGGAAAGGAAAGGAAAGGAAAGGAAAGGAAAGGAAAGGAAAGGAAAGGAAAGGAAAGGAAAGGAAAGGAAAGGAAAGGTTCTTCCTTGTGCAAGCACTGAGTCATTACTGACTCCTAGAGGGATGCCACTATCACTGGCATTTTCATGGCAGACTGTAGCAGGGTGGTTTGCCATTGCCTTCCCCAGTCATGACTACCTTTCCCCCAGCAAGCTGGGTCCTCATTTTACCGACCTCGGAAGGATGGAGGGCTGAGTCGACCTGAGCCATCTACCTGGGACTCAGCTTCCACTGGGATCAAACTCAGGTCGTGGGGAGAATTTCGGTTGCAATACTGCCGCCTACCACTCTGCGCCACACGAGGCTCCTCTAAACATACAAGCAGATCTACAAAAGAATGGCTGTGGAAGAAGAAATTCCGTGTTTTAGAATGGCCTAATCAAAGTCCAGACCTAAACCCCATCAAAATGTTGTGGCAGGACCTGAAGCGAGCTGTTCATGCAAGGAAGCCCTCAAATGTCACTGCATTTGAAGCAGTTCTGTAAAGAGGAATGGACTAATTTCCTCAAAACCGATGTGAGAGACTGACCAGTAGTTACAAGAAACGTTTACTTGAAGTCATTGCTGCTCAAGGGGGTGCCACCAGGTACTGAATCTAAAGGTTCACATACTTTTTTACACATGGATATTGAATGCTGAGTCAGCTGTGGATAAGTAAGTGTTTCAAAAGCATCATGTTTGTGTGTCATTTGTTTAATGAGGTTATCTATTCTTTAGCTAGGATTATGGGGTTAGATTAAGATCTAATAATATTTTTGTTTGGAAATACATGACAATCCTAAGGGGTTCACAAACTTTTTCTCACCACTGTAGTCCTTCAGCCAGTTTGGAACACTTGAGCAGCTTCTATGATGTTTATGCTGTAATTAAGTCAAATCAAAGTGGCATGAAACTACACAAAGCATAATAAACTTTACAGGTTCAAGTTAAAAGAATAATCTAATACATGGAAAAGATACACAACACAATCCTAAACATCTTTACTCAGACGTAAGACCTTCTAAGTTCACTGGGGCTCACTGTGGAGTCAAGTGTGTTTAAAATCACAGCCTACGCCAAACTTTCAACAAGTTAAGAGACACTGGCTTTTAGCCTGCATTTCTGTAATATTTAATTTGTGGTTAAAACTAGGATTAATAATTGTAAAAGGAATAGATACCAACCAACTATATTTCAGGACATAATAAAATGATTTCTTAGAACAATTTTAAATATTTCATTTATACACACAAGTTCAAAAAAAATATTTTCAAAGCTAAGTTTGGTATTATAATGGTTTCAACCATTCACTGAAGCTGATCAAGGTGAGGCAAGGTAAATGTCAGTATAGTGCCAGCACAGACATAATAGTAATCAGAGTTTAGGAATCAGAGGTGTATGACAGGATTACATGTTTCCTCCCCTCTCAGTTGTAAATTCCCCTGCAGGTCTTAACCATTGTCAAAGCTATATGGGGTTCTCTCAATTTCAAACTAAGCTGCTTATAAATCTTGGTGAAGAGAGAACTATAGTTAGCTTTAACCCTGCAGTATGCAAATGCACTGACCCTGGTTCACACACCATGCTAAGCCATGGTTCCTGTGGAAGCCTAGCTTATTGTGCATGAGCATGCTCCCACTGAAAGCAAGAGTGTGACATCTGAAACTTTAGTTTATCTTTCTCCTGACAAGCCAGGGAAATTACCCATGTTTCATTGTGAGTTATTTAGCTGCTCCCACTTGCAGCAGGAGCAACCAGGCAGCATTTATGAGTTTGTAAACAGTAAGCCTGGATTCTGGAGGAACCCTAGCTTATCATTATATGCAAACCCTCCCAATGATTACCCATTATTAAGACCAGAAAGGAAATGATCATGCGAGAAGGGAAAAAAAGCATGCAATCCCACCCACAGTCAAATTCTGATTCCTTAATCATAGTTTTACATCTGTAACAACCTATCCAACATACACAACCGAGAATATTGGGGAAAATAATTTGAGAATTATGACGGAGAACATCTATTGTGCAACAGGCATAACATGGACTTAATTAATGGAAGATTTCTCACAAATTTCAGATCAGTTATTTGCTATATTTTATTTCTTTTCCCATTTCACACTTTTGAAAAATGAAACAATAGCCATCTCCTGTTTATCCCTGATTATACATCAGACCTATACTATCTCTTGAAATGGAGGTTATACTTCTTGTTTGACTGGCTAACAGCCATGGACAGACATCCAATAGTTCCTTAAGGGCATTTATGCCAATTACAATTGCAATCTGTAGAAATGAATTCCATTGGTTATTTACACAGCACATGAAGATGTGTTTTCGTTTGTCTTAAAACCTACCACTTCCAATTACACTGGAGGATCCCAAGATTTTTTATTCTGAGAAAAAGTAATAATGTATTTATATACCCTTCATGATCCCTACTGCATCATTTTGCCACTCAGTTGTTGTAAAAATCCCCAACTTTTTAAAACTCTATACAACAAGGATTGTTCCTGGCCTACAACCAGGGTTTTTAGTACTGTAACTCCTAGATACTAATGGTGTGCCTGTGGAGGTGAGGAAATATTCTTCTTTTGGCAAATTTCTATTAGAACTGTTCAATTTCTTTATTTCAACTAACCTTTAAATTATTTCTTTGGATAGTTTAATGGCTGTTTGTATGCATGTTTTGTTTTCATTTTTCATTTTTATTATTTAATTATAAGCTGCCTTGAGCACTTTGGAGAAATGTTTTAAACACACACTTCTCTGGTACTATTGTATCTTGTCTAAAGCTGGGCAGCTAGAACTACACAAAATAACCTAAGTCTGGACTTACACAATAGGAATACAGCTGTTCTTGAGTTATAAATTGTTCCTTTCCTAATCATTCCTAATCTTTCACCATTTTGCTATTACGGCACAGTAGTATTGTTCTCTTTGACATTTTCAGAAAGCTTTCTGTTACAAACGCAGTATTCTTTTCTCAAGTGTTCTTTTCTGCACATGGATTTATTTATCCCAGTGTATGTTACTCTGCACTCATTTCGCTGCTATGCTCTTAAGAAGTCCTGAGGTTGGGTAAGAGAAGAGCAGATAGGATTCATGAGCCGAAAACCACAACATTGGGATGGATAACCCTAACTATATATTACCATGGGTACAGCTACTTGAGAAAGGAATCCTGGAAGAACAAGAGCGTGCGCACCCATGTAAACCCGTCTACATCTGTCCATTATAGAAATTATCCATTTATTTGTGAATTAAAAAGTGCTCAAAGCAAATAAAACCTATTAATATACATATACCACTGCCATTCACAAATGTTTGTTTGTAATAGCTGCCTTCTATGCTTGTCACAGGCTAACCAACTGGTTAAATACACACTCCTCTCTTCTCTTTTTGTGCTGGTCTGCTCAAACACGGCAGTTGACAGGCATGAAACAAGTTCTGTGTTTCATCTCTAACTTCAGGGCAAAACTATTCTTAAGTAGCCCTGTGGTGGACATTAGAAGAAGAGGAAGTCACTACCTCTGTTGGAACTACTAGGTCCTGGGGGCAGGATAGTACAGGATGAAATATTATCTTTGAATGCCGTAGTTTCTGAGTTTCCACAAAAGTCTTGGATGAAGGACTTTACCAAACGTTGCTTGAAAGTCCAATAAAAACTATGCTTACACAGCCTCTTGAAACAACCAAAGAATTCTAACAGGTTGGCAAAGTTTTCTGCTTACCATAATAAACAATCTGTAACATTTTTGTAGATATATAATATGTGCTATGAGCTAGTCCATTTGAACTGGATGCTCAGAGAATAAATTGGCATATACCATGCCCTTTCTTCTCCACAGTTGAAAATTATTACAGTTGTAGAGGATGAATGTAATTATAGCTTATCCTCAATGTAATACAAATATTAAATCAACTTGAAAATATTTTTTCCAGAAGAAGAATGAGAGCATATGCTAAGGTTTTTTTTAATCTGGAAGAAAAAGGAGAGCACAAAACTAAGATTTCTCAACAACAAGCTATGTTTAGCTTTGAGGTTTGATTTATTGGACTTTTCTATTTCAAAACCAAGCCATCAGAAATAAAAGCTTAGTAACAGTGTAAATATCTATATAAACAACCACAAAGAAATAAGTTGAAACTCAACGTAACACTGCCTTTTATCCTTAATATTCCATTCTATTTACAGCTGTAATAAGTGCACAAGATGTTCCAAGATCAACGAACAAGCCAGTCCTCATCTTGAAAGCACGCTATTATTGATGTGCACTAAACAGCATTGGCCTTCTTTTAATAAGAATAACTTTCAAATATTGCATGCATTATAGCCCCAAAGAAGAAACAAGCAGAATAAAGTAATTACCAAGGTGGAATTCTGCCAGCAGAGAGTTTTCCCTTCTGCCCTTCACAGAGCAATCTATTTGCCACAGAAACAGGATTTTTGATTCCTGAAAAAGACAAAGAGTCATTTAAGAAGATGGCCACACAGTCCTACAGATGGTTTTGGCTAACTTGCATTTAAACCAGGGTCCCTAACACGCCTACCCCCCCAGATGTCACTGTGCCCATAAAGCCAGGCTGAGGTAACCACCAAGCTATTTTCTACCTCTGCAAGTGAATGGAGCAATTCCTCCATTCACTTGTGCAGGGGGGAAAAGCCCTCCTTGCCAAAAATGGCTGGGGGAGGGGGAATGTGAAGTCCACCCCCCTACCAAGAACCCTTCAGGCAATAGGGTCCGTGGCAGGGGGGTGACCTTGGCCCCCTGGTCAATTTTTGGCAGGTAGGGCTTTTTCTCACTGGATAAAAATGAATGGAGAAATTGTTCCATTCACTTCCATGGGGACTGAGGGAAAGAGAGAGAATGAGAAAGATGAGCCAGAGAGAGAGAGGGAGTGAGAGAAGAGGATCAGAGACCAAAGAGAGAGAAAGGGAGATGGGAGGGAGCAGAGAGAGAGAATCCAGATGGGAGGGGGGATCCAGAGAGAGAAAAAAGAGTCAGAGAGCCAGGGAGAAGCTAGAGTGAGAGTCACACACTCAGGGTGCACATTCATGCACACATGCACACAAACACAGATAAGGGGGAGGGGTACTCCCAACATTTGTGATCCCCTCCACCCCACAAATTTGTGGTGGTACCATGGGCACTTTTTCAAAATGCCAAAAGTCCCCACGGGCCCAAAAAAGTTGTAGACCAATTATTTAAATATTTTAACTGAACGATCTATTCAATTGTTTAATTTTTTCATATTTCAACATTTTGTAAAACGTCTCCACTCTAAGATGTCATACAATACCCAAGAAGTCAACAATGAAAGAATAAGTAGGCAGTCACAGGGCCCTGTGGTGAAAAATAGGACCACACTTCACAGGAGGCAGACTCTGGGTCCTCCATTGTGCTTGCTCTTTACTCCATGCAATCATATCACCATACCTACTTAAGAGGATCTGAACATAATGGGCCTTTTTTGATAACATTTCAAGTTGTTGCGACACAATATTAAGACTAAGTACAAACTCAAAGGTATTTTTGAATTTCACCAATCGACCATTTAGAGCTTGATCAACATACCACTGAGAGCACCAACTGCTCCAAAATTTAGCGATTTTCCATCCATAATACTGGCATCACATTCTATGTCACCCAAAAGGTTTAGATTAGACCCCGTTCCTGCATTTGTAAAGGGCGAATCCTAAAAAGTAACATAAAGAAAAATGTATAAAGGCAAACATCCCTAATTATGCATATCATAGCACAGGATAGGAGCCAAATAATGGCTGCGTGCTTCTCAGCTCACCACTCGCAACTCAAGTTTCCTTACAGGAGAGGAGAAAAGCTGGGGCAGGGTGAAGAGGAGAAGTGCAAAACATATAGAGAATGACAGCTGAAGGAAGCAGCAACTGTGCTGTCTGTCTTGAAGAAGGGCTATGGGAATGGGGTGCTTTCGAGCAGGACTATTTGAGAACCTGAGACAACTGAATGACTGCAGATCAGTAGAAAGGCCAGAGAAGAACTTTTACTGTATTGGTACTACTAAAACAATAGGGAATTACAGTTGGCAAAGTACCTGAGGATTCCAGAGTATGCAACCTTATAACAAATTCTAGAACAATAATGTAATTTTATTGTCAGATTACACCGGATATAGTGGAAGTAGTTCCAACACATATGTACACATCCCCACATCCTCCACCAGAGATTGCATGTTTCTTCCTAGCAACATTATGGCAAACATGACCTAAATACAATAAACAAAAAGTGTACCTATGACGAGGGCCAAAAGGAAATGTTTATACTGTTTATTATAGATAGAAATGACCCAATGGCTATTGATAAAGGAAGTATGACAATTATTTCTCAGTACAGTTAGCAGGATGGCAGTCTTCTTCAGGCCACTTCATTTGGATTTTATGGGTACATGCGCATACAGTGTTTTAAAAATACATACTTTAAAAAACATGTGTACATGTGTTTGTGAGAGAGCAGGAACTGTCCATGGCTTGCCGCACCCGGTGTAAATATGCATTTGGTGCTGCATAATGTGTGAAGCAGCCTTCAGAGAGCAAACTCCAAACTGAACTGGCTAGAGAAAGTTATACAACCACAGTATGTGTCTGCTGTTAGAATAATGATGGAGATGAGCCAAATCTGTACATATTGGCCAGAATCCTAACTGCTGCATGTGGTGTTCCACCTACACATGGGGGTATTTCAGCCCATTCTTCCAGCAACAGCTGGAAGTTGGGGGCCCTCCAGAGTGGGTTCCCCACAAAGTATGAGGTGCCACCAGAAGGAAATACTGCCCCTCCTTCCCATATGTGAGCAGAAGCACTTTCCACTTGCACACAAGGAGGGTTGAACCTCTCCCATTTAGTCCAACTGTGCAGGTTTTTAAAAATGTTTTTATGCTGAATTAAGATAGCTTTCTAAAATTCCTTGGAAAGACTGGGGAACGTGGACTGCAATTCATAGGGATAAAGAAGTGTGAGAGAAAGGGGCAATGTCTGGAAAATTGAGAAGCCTCCAATCTGTGCTGTATGAAGAAGGCCATCTCCTGGATTACTGAACTCACTGAATATTTAAGTGTTCGGAAATAACAGCTCCCACATTTTCAGGTTTCACTTTGTACACCATAGCAGATGGACTGCAAATTAAAAGTCACAGGATTTCACAAGAACTGATTCTATATTAGAGACTAGATTCCACAGCTTGCATCATCACCAGGCTGAGAAATTTCTTACACTTTTTTAAATGTATAATAATTTTTTTTAATCACAGGAAGATCTTACACCACCATCCTTGATATTAGTTCTCCAGAGCCAGTATTTGCACTTATGGATGGACATTTTGCATCAAGGCAATGAGATTTGACCACCAACCACAAATTGCCGAGAAAAATCTGAATAAGGGGCAGTACGGTCCACATGTAGGGGGATGTAAAATATTTGGGGGCTTGCAATCTGGATGCTCTTTAATCAAGTCATCACATGCTTCAGAGGCAATAGCCTCTACACCAAGGAATAAAGTGACTTCTTCTAACTCCGCAAATTAAGTATACACTTGCTACCCAACTCTTTTTCTTAACCAGCCATTTTACACTTTACATGTATACATCTCACAAGGATGACATGAGAAGCAAGTCTGTCAAACTGCTCACATAGAAGGAATGCTGTCGTTTCCCCAGAACTACAAAACAAGTACGTTTTTGAAGTGTGGAAATACAAGGGGGGCATTCATTATCACAACCCTTATTTGGATGAACTGAAACTACATAATCTACAGCTATGATCACGTACTTGCAAATACTTTGGGCTGGATCCAGACTAAGTTAGTTGAACTTGGCTCTCATTTAACTCAGCGGGGCTTTATTTACTCATACCTACCTTTTCACATTGATTTAATGGGAGCTACCTGCAACTAGCTTACTCCAGAGCCAACACTTTGGGTATACAAGAGATGGATAATACACAGACCAGCGTTTGAGCTGTTAATTATTCAGGCTACAAACATACAGTTCTGCAAGAGAATAACTGAAGCCTTCAATCAATGTTTTTTTTTTTTTTAAAGAAAAGGCCATCAGGCTGTCAAATTTGCACTGTCATATTTCTTCGTCCTCCCACCCCAGTCTCCCATTTACAGATTTACAAAGATTTAAGAGAATGCCAGAGATTTTATTTCTTTTTAAAGTCTTCCTCTACATTCCTAAGTACTTTGCAGAAAACAATATGAACACAGGTTGTTCAGGTGAACAAGCAAGACCAACCCATCCAGATGAGAGACAAAAGATAAACCGACACTATTCAAAGCATTTGTCAGCCCAGCCTGTATAACTTCAAGAAAGAAATGATCATACTCATCAAATGAAAATTATGTCACCACTGACTTATTCCTATAGCAACTGCAGAGCACAATCCCAACAATTTTTATCTATATATAGACAAAATAATTTAATCACATCATGTATCTTGGTAATCAGAATTTCATTTCTGGAATATATGCTTCCAAGATACACTTGCAAAAGTATTGGCAGTTTTATAAATGTACAATAATTTCTAGCTGTGCTCAACCACTGCTGGAACATTTCAAGAAGTTCCAGCAGAGCTTTAAAGCCAACCAGTACACTGCTCTTGTTTTAATACGTACTAAATAACATTTTGGTGATATGTATATAGTTTGATCAACACTTGTTTGCTCTGCCACAGAGCGAACGTTAAGGGTGATGCAAGTGAGGATGCCTACTGATCACCTATTAAATCTGCATTTTTTATCTCTCTATATATCAAACAATTATAACAGAACTGCTCAAAGCAGTCTGGGACATATGTAGCTGCTGGTTTAATTCTTCCTTTCTGTATATACACGTTAATCAGGTGTAATTGTTTGAAAAGAAATTCCTTACTGTTGCCTCTACAGATTGTGATTGCAATGCACAATGTCAGTTAGCTAACAGTGTCCACTGAACACTTTACACTGAAAGCCTATGGTCCCTAGGAGTGGGTTCCAATATCAGAAGAAACAAAAAGGGGGCAGATCAGGGGAGGCTTTGGATCCACAGGATCCAAAATCCTCCCAATCCGCAGACACCCTTGCAATACAGGGGGAAATGTACATAATCTCTTTCCCATAGGTTATAATGGGAGGGTAAACCGTGAAAAAAGAAAGAAAACACAGGTAGGGAGGAAAACGCCACTCCTCTCTCCCTTCTGTTCTGCTGAATTGAGCCAGGCAGGGCTCTGGATAAGGTGATTTGTCCACCTTTGGATCTTCCTGCCTTCAGTAAGATTGCTCTGTTAGCTTCTTTCAGGAAGGACAAAGTGATAAGAGGCCCCAAAGTGCAACCCACTTCATACCCAAACACTATAATTTGAACCATGAATCAGAATGCAGTTTGTGGTACAGTACAGAGACTATCCTGAAGTACCATTTATTGTTGTTTAGCTCCTCAAGCCATATGAATTGGTTATTTACAACAGTTATGTGGAAAACCTCCCCCCATTAAGAGAACCACTAAAAAGTATCTCTTTGTGGGTACTATAAAAATAGCTAATAAAATTGTGGCTATGTCACTGATCTTCCAAGTTTGCGTATTGGAGATTGTACTCAATGCTTAATGGTTTGAATGAATATGAATACGTACACCATTTTCCTAGACATATCCGGAGGCAATGGACATAATAAAAGCTACTACATTACCGTTAGCATTGAAAAGATGTGCTTTTAGGTCCTCAGCAATCACAAACTCCCACCATATAACATCAATGCATTACAGCACCCATTTAATTTCCGTATCTCCCTATTTCTCCAATGTAGAGCCCAAATACCTGCTTGTAACTCAACTCGTTTCTCTTGTAGAAAATTAAACCTTCCTCAAAACTAGCACACAGAGAACCTAACCACAGATGGATAATGTGAAAAAACTTAAGAATTACAGTTACACAGCTGCACACATACCTCACAACTAGCTGACAACCAGTAAAATAAGCAGATCAGATCAAGAGACTTAAGTTGGCGCAACAATGCAAGTTGTTAACACATTTCTTCAGCTGTTCCAAAAGGCAAAGTTGTTGTTGTTTTTTTCCTTTTCAGAAGAGCAATACAGAAGCCTTGTTCATCACAGCCTTTTCTCCCAGTGTAGAAACAAAATCATCTTAGTGACTCAATGATGTAGGATTGGGCATTGTTTTTCCAAGTCGTCTTGTCCTGACCAGATCCACTAAAAGCTGCTATAATCAGCTTCTTTCCTGCTGCTGCTCTCTTCTCCCGCAACGGTTCTTATTCCACAGTGATTGGCCTTTTCTATCAACAAAGTCACACCAATAAAGGACACTGGAAGCCAGATGTCTTATGAGAATGACAAGTCCACCACATTCAACAAAACAGAATCTTTTGGTACTTTAAAGTTTGGGCTGTGCTTGGAAACTGCTGTGTTTTAATTGCACACTGAACATAGAAGTGTTAAGACATTGTAGGAAAACTGACATACCTAATGCACACAGTCCAAGATACTCAGAGAAATTCCTGGAAAACTTCTAAACGTTGCCAAAAATCATAACAGAAATGGGACAGACTTAACAAAGATAAGACAACATATATTTGATAAGGAATAGTTTCAAGTGCATACCTATGATGTCAATCTAATGTTGTGGGACTTGCCATGCTTCTGGATTAGGAGGGGAGGGGCAAGAGGGAACGGAATGGTTTGAGTCTCATTTCACTTTTATGTGTTGCCATTATTAATAACAACAACAAAATGAAAATGTGAAACACGTGTTTTAAAGTTTGATTATTCTTTAGAGCAAGGGTGGATGACCACTGGGCAGTATCCAAGCCTGTCCACGTACCGGCAGGACCCACTGGTTCTAAAAGCAACCTGAAATGAGCAGAAACGCTAGTTTCTGGAATGGGACAGATCAGTGAAGGAAGCTCTGCTGACCTGTCCTGATCTGCAAACAAGCATTTCCACTGGTTTCCAGGGTTGCTTTCAGAACCACTAGCTTTCTATTGCATTAGCACCAAGTCCCACTTTCACAGCAACTCAAGCGGGAGCACAGCAGCACTATTGGATACTTCCCATTTTTCTGTCAGGAGCTACATTCCAGAGATGAATGGGGCTGAAGCCAGCAGCAGGCAGGGCCAGAGCCCAAAATGGGTGGATCACCTCTTTTCTCTCTCTCCCTCTTCTGTCATGGCCCAGGGGACCGCCAGGGAATCACTCTTGTCAGAGGTCTGAATTGTTCGTGTGCAAAGGGTTTTTGAAATTAAGTAGAGGACTGCATGAAATTAGACTGAGGGCCACAGGTTGCCCCCATTTTAGAGCAACCATGCATGTCACTGCCTTCTCTACTGTTCTTCAGGTGAGACTTTCCAGTCATCCAAAATATGTCAATACAACAGTCTCTTGTTAAGCAAACAGAGGGTGTACTTTTCATTTAGAAAGGAGGGAAAGCTAAGGGAAATGGCCAGTCATCCCCAAAGCTTAGTTCAGAGCACGTTTCAATTACGATAAACAAGGACCAAAATAGCACTATTTACAGTGGAGAGGACATCTTCTTAAATCAAAGGCACTCCAATAGGAAAAGTGTCTTATCACTGAAAACTTTCCACTGAAAACTACAATATTCAGCTTTTATTTTCCTGGAAAGTCATCAATTCCTCTTCACAGTTCTATGACAAGTAAAAAAGAAATCTTATTGCAATTAAGCAAAAGCACATAACAGTTGAGCAAAATCTGCAATTAAGCAAATGCCCTAGACAGATTAATCCTCCCTAGCCAGGCTCCAAAATACCACAAGCATGACAGATGTTTGTTAAGTGACATATCTGGAGTCACTAAAAGGAGTAACTGTTATAGAGGCTGCCCTATGTGATTAACACTCAGGGTGGAATACAGAGGAAGTTACATCTCCTTACGATCCATGTAATACAAGCATTCTATGTCAATGGGACTTGAGCCCTTACTTACCTGCCAAGTATGTAGGTATTGATGGGGGGGGGGGCAGTCCACAGAAAATTCACCTCCAAGCTATCAGACGGGCAAGCTCCAGTGCATAGCTCAGTGTGCAGAGGACTCATAGACTTGAGGCAAAATTGTCTCCACAAATACATTCTTGGGCTCCAAGATCACCACAGACAGTGACTGTAGCCATGAAATTAAAAGACGCTTGCTCCTTGGAAGGAAAGCTATGGCAAACCTAGACAGCATAGTAAGAAGCAGAGACATCACCTTGCCGACAAAGGTTCATATAATCAAAGCTATGGTTTTCCCAGTAGCAACGTATGGCTGAGAGAGCTGGACTATAAGGAAGGCTGAATGCCAAAGAATCGATGCTTTCGAACTGTGGTGCTAGAGAAGTCTCTTACGAGTCCCCTGGACTGCAAGGAGGTCAAATCAGTCCATCCTAAAGGAAATCAACCCTGACTGCTCATTGGAAGGACAGATCCTGAAGCTGAAGCTCAAATATTTTGGCCACCTAATGCGAAGAGAAAACTCCCTGGAAAAGACCCTGATGCTGGGAAAGATTGAAGGCAAAAGGAGAAGGGGACGGCAGAGGATGAGATGGCTAGATAGCATCACCGATGCAATGAATATGGACTTGAGCACACTCCAGGAGAGAGTGGAGGACAGGAAGGCCTGGCGTGCTATGGTCCATGAGGTCACGAAGAGTTGGACACGACTGAACAACAACACCAAGAGGATGAAACACATCCCACTGTACCTTGTGTTAACCAGTATCTTAAGGTTCCTGCTCTCCAAGCAAGGTGGAGAATTATTATTCTTGGGTAACATTCTTAGGGAAGAAGCAGATTTCAGAGAACTGATGAAGTAATGCATGATACAATTCTTTGTTGTCCCAGATTTCTGGCACTCTGGCTGCGCGTGCTGAGGGTGGAGGGGCTCCCATCTACTAACAATTAATAATATGCAGTTTTCACTGCCCTGTGAAATGCACATCACTTATGTTCAGGCTTCTTTCAAGTAGTACTTTCAAATGCCCATCACACTTTCTGTTCACACAGAAGGAAAGAGGAACTACTTAAAGTACACTCCCATCTGGCAAACACCAGCTATTAACATTGATAGTCTTACAACAGCCATTCAAACATAATTGCAACAGGCTATCTTCTACACATGCAACTGCTCTCTTTCTCTGCATCAGAGATGTAGTAGTAGCTGGCAATCTTTCTGTGAATCCACATGGTCTGGCAGAAGGAGCTTATGTTCTTTCTACACAGAAAATGCACACACAAAACCCAGCCAGCATATCACAAGCAAACTGTCAGTTAGCTCATAAAAGATCAGTAGAAACTCCTGCTCCTTGACAAGTCTTTGAAGTGATGCTCTTGGACTGGCTGGAATCCTGTGTAATCGCCAATGTGTGAACTCAGCAGAACTCCAGGGGGAGTAGATGGGAGGAGACAACTCCCTGGAAAAGCTTGCTCTCTTTCCCTTCCCTTTCCCTCTCATCCATAAAAAAAATCGGATGGTTTTTAAAAGGTTGTCTTGCATAGCCCAGTCTTAATCACTTAAGAGAAGGCCCTTCTGCAAGTATTTTTTTGGTAATCTGCTCTGTAGAAGGTTGCAGATAAAGGTCTTCAAAAAATTTAGCCTTTCCCAGGGGCTCCTTACAAGTCCCAAAGCATGCAATTGCTTTCCTACCAACATTGCTAGTGCTGGTAGCAAAACTATACCTATTCTAAAGATAAAGGTCCTGAACTGCTTCTTTCCAGAGGAAGTTCCTTCTTGACTTGATCCCCCTGAGAGCTCAAATAATATAGTTCTAGCTAGGGATGGCCGTGAATTTCTCCACGAATCTCAGGGAGATTGTTGGTAAAACCCCCGAAATTGTTGGTAAAATTCTCTGCCCCCCCCCCCCCCCCCCCCCGGGATGGGACTTACCTCCCTCGAATGTCCCTCTCGGTGGCGGGTCCCGGCGGCGGTTCGGCGGGGGTGGCAGCCGGTCTTCCGACCAGCTGCTGCCGCCGCCATTACAAAATAAAGGGAAAAAAACCCACACACCCGTGATAGGCTACGTAATGATTAACGTAGCCTATCACTGCTAGATTTCCAAAGTCAGCCGTGATAGGCTACGTTAATCGTTACGTAGCCTATCACGGGTGACTTTGGGGGGGAAAAAAAGCACGTACGCAAATGGCGGCGCCCATGGGCATAACCCTTGGCCTGCTCTAGGGTTGTGCGAGGATTGTTTAAACCTCGCGCAACCCCCGCTGCCAAGGTTCAGACAAGTTAACAAGCCACAGCTTAAATATTCATGTAAATCATGCACCAGATGTTTATTGTCATGCTTATTAATTTATTTTTGAATAAATATATTTTATTCTCACTTCAGCCTGGTGCAACATACCATTTGCTGGTACCCCTCCACTGCAGTAAGAACGCCCATCTGCAAGGAAATGACATGTAATGCAAGGCTATTAAAAGGGTCAATATTCTTCCATTTATGGCTCAAAGGTTCACACTGGGCAACAATATTTATGCCAGTGGTCAAAGAACATAGTGCCTGAGTCAGTCCCTATTCACCCCACTCCCTTTCATAACTCCACACTCCAATCTGTGCCCCTTTATTACTATCAGTTCCTTAAGCCAGCTTCTCCATTCCCTCTCTAGCTCCCAACCAGGTTGAAAAGCAGATGTATTGGTTATTTCATTTACACTTCACCTTTCTTCCATGACGGAACTCAAAAGAACATAAATAGGGTTCCCAGACCCAGACTTGCTTAACTTAGCTTCAGCAAGATTGTTTCATGTACCTTCAGACCATGCTCTGAGATCATTGTCAGCATTATTATGAGAACAAATAATGCAGTGGATGGAGTGATGGACCTGGACTGGGGAGACTGGGGCTCAAATCCTCTTGAGCAAGTCTCCCTGCCTACCCCGCTTCCCAGGGTTATTAGAAGTACATGACAGCTGTTAATTACAGTAATAAAAATAATAATCACTGTAATAATGTCCTAGAAGTCTATAAGCTTTTCCAGGTGTTCCTCCTGAACAGTGTCAACAGCACAAGCAGAAGAGGGAGCATCAGAAAGCTGAGAGGAACAGAAACATGGTAAACAGGATTTGGGGAAGCCATCACTTGGGAGACAGCCCCACAAGTGCTGCATTCCCCTAGGAACAGCCATAAGAAAAAGAATCAATCAATCAATGCTAGGTTAAGAGCCATTGTGACATCAGCAGCCATAGACCAATCCACTCCCTGTGTCTTTCCTGTATCTGAATGCTTGAAAATTCAGAGGACTAAAGGACAAGCTGCGCCATGGTTCATATTTCAAAGCAATACAACTGTTACATGTCAGCCTGCAAGAACATATTTAAAGGCACAAACAAAAAGACCTGCCGGGGGGGGGGGGGGAACCCCAATGTTAAGGAAATGAGATGCTAAAGGAAAGAAAGCTGGAGCAAAGCCCTTTCTTATGTGTGTGGGTTGCTAGGCATACAAAGAAGTATGAGATAAAGCTGGGGATTGTGACATCAGCAGCCATTGCTTTTCCCTTAACAGCCACAGCCACAGAAGTGAGCTATGGCTGAATAAGACTGAAGGGAAAGAGGTGAAGTCCAATACAGGAGAACAAGTGAGGCAACAGGCAGGATTTCCAAAGGATAGAGAGAGTGAGGAAGCAGGGGCCAAGGAAAAGAAAAATGGGCAAAGCTGGCTGGGAAGGGAAGACAGGCCCTCGAACACTCACCCACCTACAGCCCATCTCACGTCTAACACTACATTTCCAAACACATTGCAGTCATTCGATGGACATTTTGTTAATAAACAAATAAAGATTGGTTTTTAGAAATCAGGGAAGCAATTACACTTCCTGGGAAATTGCAGTTAAGTAACTAAGTATTGACATTAGAGGCCATTAGATTAGGGGCTAATTCACTCTGTGTCCTCACCCTGCACCACCACAGGGACTCTCTACAGATGCAATAAAATCCACAGAGCAATTCTAGTTCCACTGCTGTCACCCACTGATATTTCTGAGTGACTTGAAAGGAATTAATAATCAAAGGGAAGCTCTACTACAATTTTTAAAGTTACCTAATTTGTTTCATTTAATATCATATGCAATTTTTAAAGTAGCAAAATTAGTTAGCTGCTCCGGCTCTTACCTAGGGGGTCAATCTAGTGTTTTAATATGGCATGACCCTTCATCTCATGAAGATAAATGCATGTGTTTTTTTCCTAGAAAATACACTTAGGACTGCTAGAGGCTCCCCAACCAGGATTAAAGCTCACATAAGGGAAGCACATCCTAACTGCCAAAGAGAAAACAAAAAGCTGAAATGAACTCAAAGTGATCAGCCAGCCACCTTCCTTCTCCACAGAAGGAAAAAACCTGCAGTGATAATGAACAGTAACAAGCAGACAGAAAATGAAGAACCCCAGAGTTTTATCCAAATGTGCCCTCTTACATATGAAAAGATTCGTAGTATGGGGTGCCAAGTTAATACATTTAATACAGGTCAGCATTAACAGAAATGTGGTCAACAAACTGCAACCCAAAGAGTGAATGCCTGAATAAATGTAGGTACCTCTAGTTCAACTAGCGCTGCAGTCACTGCATCTGTTACAAGAGCCCCAGCCTGTAGCTTTTCAATTGCCTAGAAGACAGAATTTTTAGGTATAAAGTTTTGCCTCTTCATTTTTACATACTACATTTTCTATACATAATTCCTGGTGAGTGACTTGGTCCTGAAACAGAGATGTTGCTCAAACAAGTTTCCAGAAGTGTGTAGGGGGTCTACGCAGAGAATGAAGGAACTGTGAACTTACTTCGCTATTCTTAAGTTCATGGAACCATACAATCTAAGAACGATGACCACATTCTGAAAAGGCATATACCTCACACATTAAAACAGCTCTAAGGACATGGAAACGCCAAAGCTACCATATACGCATAAACAAATGGAAATGTTTTCCCTTTCATTATATGAAATGGGAAGCAAAGCAGAAACTTACTTTCTCATTATTGACTAATTATGGATATCTAATAAAAGCACACTTCTGTGTCTAAAACAGGTTTCCTCAGTGAATCCTCTGAACTAACATAACCCCACACTTCAGCAGAAAAGATGCTATATGGCTTGCCTTCAGTTTAGACTTTTGTTTGCATTACCTTCTGAACAGACAGCCAAGTGAAAGTCCAAGCTTTCCAAGCACAAAAGCTAAAACTAACCAAGAAGTTGATGGGAGCGGGGTGGGTTCCCACTGCAAATATCTTACGCCAGCGTTCCAGTATTTGCACTTGCTTCCTATAGCACTGAAGACACAATTCAAGGTGCCAGTTTTAACCTATATGGTTCTGAATGACTTAGAGACTACCTCCTACCTCACATCCTGTTGTGATTTCCACAGACTGTTGAGAGCAGTCGCCTAACCACATCACGCAAGAAGGTATTCTCAAATGCTGCTCCCCAGTTTGGGAATTCCTTCCCACCATCCATTCAAGAAAAGCCCAAACCAGAAAGGAATACAAGAACTTTATTTAATTCAGGGAAACATTTTTATGGCTTAGTCAAAGCAGATTCTAAGTCAGGGATGGTGAACCTGTGGCCCTCCAGATGTTGACTACAACTCCCATCATCTCTTACAACTTGTCATGCTGGCTGAGGCCAATGGGAATTGGAGTCCAAAATCATCTGGAAGGCCCACAGGTTCCGCACTCCTGTTCTAAATAAATAAATAAGATGAAATGATACCATAAAGGCAGAAACCACAAGACCTAAAAACTAAGACAGGTTATGTACAGCTAAGCCTGAAGCTGGAACACAGTTCAAGAAGCAAGTACGTTAACTATTATTTAGTGCAACACCATCTAGGTCAGATATTGTACCAAACACATGGTGGAAATCACAAAGTAAAATGGTTAATAGTGCAATCCTATGCATGTCTACTCAAATGTAAGTCTCACTGAGTTCAACGGAACTTACTCCCAGGTAAGTGTGTATAGGATTGCAGCCTAAGTAGAGCCATTAAAATGGTACTGTGTGAAAATTCAAAGTTTATCAAAACCAACAGGCCCAAACCCACAGCCCAGAGTTTCAACATAACAAAAACACTGCACCGTAGTAGCATTTTTTTTCTTACAAAAGATAACAAATTTATCAGGACTGCTTGAGGGAAAATATAACTCACCCAAATTTAAAGGTGTTCAAATCTGACATCATGCTGATGACATATTTTTGCGTTCATATGCATATACACACAGGCAACCTTACTGTTCTTATGTTCAACCAGCTACGTATTTCAATTGCTTTACTTTGTAAAGAAATATATCTGTATGTCTCAAAATAGTAAATACATAATATTTGTTGTTAAGCTGGAAAACCACCTTTCATTTTATTTTATTTTAAAAAGACACCAAATTCTTTCAGAATTCCTGATAACTAAAAGTCAACTGAAAGCATTTGTAGCAAACTGATAAATTCTTACCTTCCGGCAGGCTCTTTTGCACACATGCTTATATTCTTTGGCTTTGGATTCAGAATGATACCCTGCACCTAATATCAAGGAAGATTTAGAAGTGGAGGAAAGTAAGTCAAGCAGATACAACAATCTTTTTCTAAAGTTGTTCCCCCCAAAATAGCACACCTGATTCCTGTAAGAAGCTTACTAATCAACATCCAGTTAAAGCCCCCTTTTTACACACTGCCAGCACTGTGGGAGCTGCCTCTGCATGGTATGATCCCACACTATAGGAGAATGCATGTGAATAGTGCAATCCCTGATCAGGTGGGTTGTTAGCACTCAATTAGCGCCCACCTTGCAGTGGGGTTCCAACTGCAGGAGAAACCCTCACACCCACTGTTCACATGCCTACCCTTGCAGAGTGGGATTGCACCACCCAGATGCAGCTCCCACACAGCTGGACACACATGTAAAAGGGGCCCAATACAGCATTTGTTTTGAAATGAGGAAGGTAACTGCTGTGGAAATCATACCTGCCCCTTTCAGAACACAGACCCACATGGTAGCTTCCTTTACCTCCACAAGGATGACAGACAGACACCTACCAAAAGAAGTCTACGTAGCTATGCGTCACATTTTAAACAAAAGCTTGTGATGTCACCCTTGTCACCGATGCCTGAATTTTAGTTCAATGCAGTCACTTTATTCCCTCTGCATCGTACAGCAGAAATTGAAGTTCTTGAAAGAACAAATTAAAGACAGATCAACATATAAAGAGCACTGGGATAATCTGGAATTTATCCCTATGTATTTCTGCACTGTCTTACTCTTTAGAAAAATATTTTGCCCTCTACAAAGTGGTGCAGCTTGTCTTATGTCTCCTTCAGTTCCTAACAGAGATGTGAAATCCCAGAAAAAAATGGGGGGGGGAACCCAGTTTCTTTCTGCTCCCCCCCACCCCCCGGGTCCTCCCTCCCCCCCAAATTGGAAAAATTGAACAGCTTTGGATTATGAAATATTTTCTTTTAGAATTTAAGACAAAGTATTTACTGTATATACTGTTACCCAGCCTTTACTCCCCACAGAATTTCTAAACACTATGTAATAAGAACACTTTTATAGAAAGACTAGAGATGTAAAATGTCTAGAAATATTGAAGCCATGGGGAAAAACATTTTTAATCCTTTCTGTAAGATTCCCAGCATAGTTAGTTCTTTCATTCCTTATTAAAATTATTGATCTAAAGTACAGTACTGATAGACATTAATGCTGTTTCCCAACATGTGGGTAGAGTCACCATTGTGCATTCTTGACAGTAAATGTGCATTCTTCACAGCTTTTGTTCTACACAGTCCTATGTTTCTGATGTTGTAGCAGTCATTTAATGTAATTCTAATTTATTCAGACAATAATTACAAATTTACTAACAGTTTTACTTTTAAAAGTTTTAAAATGATGATAAATGTATAAGCAAAGTAAGTCAAACATAAAATAACTTTAGAAACAGAAAGGCTGCTTTATATTCCTAAAGCAGCCTTCCCCAACCTGGTGCTCTCTGGATGTTTTGGACTACAGTGCCCAGCATGACTATTGGCCATGCTACCTGAGGCTGATGAGAGATGAAGTCCAAAATATCTGGAGGGCACCAGGTTGGGGAAGGCTGTCTTAAAGCAACAAAATGACTTTAGATCTGTAAAGAGCGCTAAAACAATAAGTATTGCTTATTTTTCCAAAATTTCCGATTTTTCCCCAAAACTGGAAATAATGGTTTTTTCCATGTCCGCAAAATTTCCAGAAATTTTACATCTCTTCCTAACAGATTACCCTGGAGATCACTCAGTTCTATCCAGTCCTAACCTATGAGCTCAAACTGTTGGCGTTTACTTAAATGTCCAAAATGCAATTGAGCACCCTGAATGCATGGGGCTCCTATTGTCAAATGGCGTTTTAGAACTGCCTGGAATTCTTTTCCCACCAATGAAAAAGCACTATTTGCATTGAATGGACTGTCTCATTGCATTATGCCCTTTGGAACCATGCCAGAGATCTTAGTGATAAAATCCACTGTGATGCTTGGTTATTCAGAACAAAAGGTGGCCCCACCTTCCATAATCGCCACATTTCATAAATCTCAAAGATTCTTCACCCACTGTTTAAGCCCCCACTTCATGTCCCACTGCTTTGCAACAAAAACCGCCACCTAAATATGTTTTAATATTTGCATTCATGCACATCATACTGCAAGAACACTTGAAATGCTTCAGATTACCAACATTTATGGTAGAACACTAGATTGGAGCCAAGTTTTGATCCAGGCACCTTTTGCTTAACTTTCTGGCAAAAGAACTAATTAAGAGTTAAGAAACTTTGCCAAGCTAGAGCAGCTAGAAAGAGATCTAAAACCTAAATCAGATGATAAATAAGACCCTAGCTTAAATTTAGCAAAGTTTGCTGTTATGTTTATAAGCTGATATGTTTATAAGCGGAGATGTCCTTAGGCCAGGCCTTAAACCAGGGGTGGGCAACCTGTGGCCCTCAGCCTCATTTCAAAAGCCCTCTGGGCAACAGCAACCTATTCCTCTGCTGAAGCCTGCTGAGCAAGAAGGAAGACATAAAGAGAAGGGAGTTACAGAAAAAGATAAAGAAGGGGTGGCCCTGCCCACTTTTGGCTCTGGCCCCACCCACAATTGGCATCCAACCTCCAATAGCTTACCCTTAAGGCAGGGGTGGGCCACATGCAGCCCTCACAGCCAGTGAGGCACTGCCACCACCCCCGAAATCTTATATATAAACACATATATATCAAGCAAAATGGTTTCTGGAGTTGCTAGAGAGCACCAAAAGGGTCAAAATTAACTTGCTAACAAGCTAATTTTGACCATTTGGGCACTCTGTAGTAGCTCCAGACACCATTTTGTTTTTATTTTTAGGGGGGTTTCCTCCCATTTTCAGCAGCCAAGGTGGGGGGGGGGATGGCCCTTGGACCTCCTGAAATTGTCACCCCTGTCTTAAGAGAATGTGGACCTCAACAGAAGCAAGGTTCCCTGCTCCTGTCTTAGTAAATGTATCTTGATTCTTAAAAGCAACTTTATTGTCAGTCACAGTGAAACTGAAAGACACTAGCACAAAGGCAAAGTCAGGAGATCACTTTTCAAAGCCAGAAGAAAGGATTATTAGCCTTAAAATCAGACGTCAAATGAGAAGTGCAGAGGACTATCTGTTGTACTTCCAACTCTAAAGAAGAGGAAGTGGATAAAAAGGATAGACATGAATGGGAGCAAAGAAGGAGCAGACTATAATTCAAACCCATAGCCCAGGGAGAGTTTGCAGAGAAAATGTATCCCAAGATAGAGGTTTTAGCTTATCCATTTCTTCCCAAAGTTTCCCTTACTCATGTTCCCCATCTCTCCCCAAATATCATATACCAGTATGCTATGGCACACCCCACCTACTGTTGATTAAGACGTTATGTCTTTACCTGCATGTACAAGTACAAATCCCACTCGTCTCACTTTCTGAGCTTGCTTTGCTTCATGGTCTTTCACCATCACTCTTACTGCAGTAGCCTGAGAAGATTTGGAGGGAAGAACTTCTACTGAGCTTATCCCCTTTTCCATGATCATACTTCAAGGTTACCATCTTCTGTGGAAGAGAGCATGCTTCCATCCAAGGGAAAATACAGAAGAATACTCTTCCTGAAACCAAAACCAAAACCAAAAGCATAAGCATATACTATAACATTTCCTTTTTACCTCCGAACGAATTCATGCAAAATAATTTTATGAAGGCACATCATTCACACACTACTCAGAGAAGCCACCCAATAACACATTACTGAGGGCAGTATCCAGTGGGACTCTTCTGCCCCCACCGATTCCCTTCCACCCCGCCAATTCCCTCCTACAAGCAGTGGCTCCTGCCGATTCCATTGTAAGCAGTGTAAGCAGTGTTATGTAAGCAGTGTTATGTTATGATTTAGCGATTCCTGAAGGAAGCCCCAAAATGAGCGGACACACTCATTTCTAGAAGGAGGCAGGTTAGGCAGAGCTCACTTATGCGAGCGCCACCAACCTGCCTTCTTCCAGAAAGAAGTGTTTCCACTCATTTTGGGTTGCCTCGGAAGTGTTAAATCACTGTTGCACAAGCAGTGGGGGTGGTGTGTGCAACAGAATTGGTGGGGCATAAGGGAATCGGCTGGAGTGTAAGCACCCTGTTGGATTCTGCCCAATGTATGATATGGGGGGAGGGGTGTCTCAGTATCAAAAACAGCAGCAGGAAATGACAGGTAACAGCCTTCATATTTAGCAAAACTGTACAGAACAGACATATCCCATAACTGAGTTTTCTACTGTACCTAATAGCTTGTCTTTAAGTTTAAAAAAAGCTAACAGAAAACAGCCAGGGTTTAAGCACCTCCACAGAAAACCCATAAGTTTAACAATTCTTATGAAAGGAATGTAATTTGCAGACAGAGCATCTTCATTTCCTCTAATAGCAAACTCAGATGGTTGAGAAACTATCAGCTGGGAAATGACATGGAACTACCCCCAAATAAGTTTTTTTTCCCCACCTCCATCCTGAAACTCCATCCCTCCCATAAGGCTCAAATAGTACTACATGGTTGCTGTTCCAGGATGTCTGGAGTCCCAAACAAGAGCACTTGCAGTATGTACCCAGCTCCTAAAAGCAACACTTTGTTGCAGGCCCCACTTGTTATCTTCTCCACTCCTTCCATCCAAAGCTTTTATTGTGCAATCATTCTGCCTCAAACACAGAGTTTTACCTTCCTATGTTTTCCCACCACTTCTTCCATTTCTTTTTCTTACCACAAATATCTGCTCACAAGGGGAAGACAGGATGGCTGCAAAATGCATTTGAAATAGTAGCATTAGTAGCTGTCCACCTGGAAGCAAGGATCCACAGCTGTTGAGCTTTAAACTGTCAGGCAACAGAAACCCCTAAGCCAGGGCTAGGCAACATTTATGGCCTTCAGGATATTTTGGCCTACAACTCCCATCAGCCTTAGTTAGTATAGCCAACGGTGAGGGATCACGGGAGCTGATCGCCAACACATCTGCAGGGCCACAACTTGCTCTACAGATTATTTGAAAGAACTGTCAATCTGCAGAGCTTGGAGTGACAGCCCAGGCACAATGAAAGATTTATTTACAAGTGAGTTACAGCATATTTTCCCCCTGTAGGCAAAACTAAGTCCCTATTAAGGCTACAATCCTGCACGCATTTACTGGATAGTAAGTCTCAGAATAATCACACACCGGCTCAGGAGAGGTGGCGTTAAGTGTGTCAAAACCACCAGAGGACGGTGACACAGCACCACCACCAAGCACTTATACCCAAGCCAGCTTAATGCAGATCAGTAAGCCCTTAACTTGTTCCCAGCAATCTGACTTACTCAAAATCAGAAGGGAAAAGGGGTGAAGCCAGATTCTAATCAGCAAGCGCGCGCAGACGCAGCCGATGGAGGATGTCCCACATTAATCTTCACATTAAAACGCTTCTTAGCCACATGGGAGAAAAAACACGAACCAACATCACCATCCTCGTAAGGCGAAGCCTGGATGCGGGCAAGGGAAGAGCTCACCCACACATCGCTACGAGACCAAGCAACGTGTGCTGGGACAACACGGCCCCTGTCCCTGCATCCCCAGGAGCAGCGCTGCCAGCGATCAGCGGGTGGCCCCGGATCTCAGGGCTTGGGCCTCCTTCTTGGCATTCCCAGTGGAGGAGAGGAGCCTTGGGAGAGGGAACCCAGGGGGAAAGCTAGGTCTGCCGCGGCTCAAAAGCTTTAGCCATCGGCTGTACCACGGGGTTCCACCCTCGCCTTCCCTCGCAGCCGGGTTCTGCCCCCTAAGCACCCCGGTGGGGTCCCCGACTCGCCCCGCCCTCCGAGGATGCGAGCCTCAGGCGGCCGAGCTGCCCCCCTACGACGGGGTGCCCAGGCAACCGGCGTGCCGGGGTCGCATTCTCACGGCGTCACAAGCGTGCCCCGCGCGTCAGCGCGTGGCGTCACGCACCGCGCAGCGCCGGCGCGCGCCCGGCGGGGGCCTTGGCTCACTCACCCGCCAGCTCCGGCCGGGCGCCGTTGGCCGGTCGGGCGCGCGCCTCGGCGAGGAGGAGGGAGAGGCAAAGCGACGTTACCGAAGAAGAAGAAGAAAAAAGAAAAAAAAAAAGCCGCCACCGCACACACGCGCGAGCCCAGCAAGCGCTCTGCGCCGCCCTCGCTTCCGGCTCCGATGCGAACCTGTCCGCCATGTGCGGGGCGGGAGTGGCGGAAGCGCCGCGGGATCGGTCGTGGGAAGCGGCGGGGTGGCGAGGGCGCTGTCTTGTCGCGCGTTCCCCGGAATCGGCGTTCAAACGCTTCTAAAGGGCGAAAGAAGCGGAGACGGCCGGCGGGCTAGAGGCGCAGGGGCCGCGGAGGCCGGGGGCTCCGATGTCCGTGGGGCGGGGCATCCGCGCTGGGCTCAGGCAGAACCAGGCAGAAGGAGCTATCCGGGTGCTGATCCCGAGTCCCCGAATGCGTCCAGCACCGTGGGCCGCTCCGCCGGAGTTCTGCCTGAGCCGCAGTGGCTGCATTGCCCGCTGGCATTGGAGCCCCCAGCCTCCGCGGCCCCAGGGGGTGTTTTTCTGATGCATTTCCGTGTGGGGAAAGTCCATGGACTGTTGATGCTGCAGGTGAGAGGGAAGGCAACAGCAGAGATTAAAAAACTAATTTAGGCCCGTAGCCCTATGTACGCTTACCTGGAGGAGTAAACGCCACTGAACACTGTGGGACTTCCTTCCGAGCAAACACGCATCGGAATGCACTGCCCTTTTGATTCGAGTTGTATGTGCCTCTCTAAACTTTTTATATCGCAGTGATTTACACTTAATTGTGTACATGTACTTCCGGTCCGGTGAGAGTCTCTCCCCCGCCCCCCCGAACGCTGCAAGGCATCTTTCCCAAGGGACCCCGCCGTCTATGGATCTGATCGATACAGGTTGGAATAAGATTCTGAGTTTTGGAAATGCTGTGCTTAACTCCTGCCTCTTCTTAGCCCAAGGCAGGCAGCGCTATGGGATTGCTGTAAATTGTTCTTCTAGCTGTAGCATAACCCCAAACGCTGTCATAGGGGGTAATAAAAGCACTAGACCACATTGCAGAGATTCCCGATCCAGATTTCATGATTTGCCTGACAGAGAGAATAAAAGGAGACTGGACCCAAGCAGCAAGAAGAAATAGCATGAAGAGAAGTGCACGTACTTTGCCACAAAATGAAAAGAAGGCGGTTGAACAGCGACTTAGGGCCGCAATCCTAAGCACACTTACCAGGGAGTAAGACCCACTTAACACAGAGGGACTGACTTCTACATAGGAAGCTGCCTTATACTGAGTCAGACCCTGGGTCCATCTAGCCCAGTACTGTCAACACTGACTGGCAGCAGCTGCTGTCCAAGGTTTCAGGTAGGATTCTTTCCTAGCCCTACCTGGAGATGCTGGGGACTGAACCTGGGGCCTCTTGCATGCAAAGCAGGTGCTCTACCACTGAGCTACGGCCCCCTGCCATGTTCTGAGTAAACATAGATGGGATTCTGCCTGTGAGGCTGCAGTCAAGCCAGGTGGGAGGGAATGTATGAAATATGGGGATGGCTGCACCCTGTCAGAACTGAAGCAGAGGTTTTATGCGAGCCTGCAAGGAAAGGCTTGCTGAGAGCCTCTGAGCATATTCTTTGACATGACACAGCACTAGACTTCTGGGGAAAACTGTACATTTTAAAAGACCACATCAGTTCAGGAGGTGCACCTGTGTTTCCATAAAATAGACTTTTTTTCTTGAGATTTTACAATAAAATTTTAATTATATATATGTATATATAAGAAGACCACTGTCCTTGAGTTCCTGCTTTGCATGGCGTTTAAAACAGCCTTCCCCAGCCCCACGCCCTCCAAATGTGTTGGACTACAACTCCCACAGTACCCAAATTGTCATCTGGGCATGATGGGAGTTGTAGTCCAACACAACTGGAGGGCACGCGGCTGCTTTAAAAACGGGAGCTCTGAGTATTTTGCTCAAAGCATCTGAGCAAAGACAGGGAGCCTGTTCCACTCCTGAGGCATCAAAAGCTGGTGAAAAATTAGCCCAGCAAAGCTTTACTCATCACCGCATCTTCACCCGCTGAATGTCTGCTCGTCATGAGGTCTGCGGAGAATCGAGCCTTGCCTGCATCGCGTGTGTACATGTCCCTTCTCCATTACTTTCTCTTCTCTTACCCCGCAGCTGGAGAATTCTACAAACTGCGATCAAGAACCCGAAGTCTTCATGGACCAACATTTGACGGCGGGGTCCCTTGGGAAAGATGCCTTGTAGCGTTCGGGGGGGGGGGGGGGAGAGAGACTATCATGGGACCGGAAGTACATGTACACAATTAAGTGTAAATCACTGTGATATAAAAAGTTTAGAGAGACACATACCCAGAATTTCCGGTTTGATTAGGCCTATGTGTTTATTTTTCTCTCCTAAAGTGGAAGTGAGAGCTAAGTTTAGAAATCAGTGGAGAAGTTCGAGAGTTCATCAGCCAGCAGGTGTCCCCCCACCCCCCCCAAGACAAAACGTAACACTAGAGTCCTTCCCTGCTCTTCCCAACTCACGTCCTACTTCATGTGAAAACGCTACTTTGTCGAGTTTTTTGAACACTTAAACGTTCAACCAGTCTGCATAAAATTCAACAGAGCAGCGTGCAAATAGCGAGGGCTGGATTTGGCCTGGAAAGAAGTCTGAGGGGGCAGTTTAAGTAGACTAATCTTTGCTGCAATCTGTTTTGTATGGGGGGAGTTGGGGCTGAGGATCCAGCTGCCTCAGACCTACAATTTTAACTGGACTAGACTGCGGGGCTGTTACATGCTACCCTCTCAGCCTGCAATAAGGGTATAATAAATGAATACTACTTTTCAGGGTTGTTGTAGACTACTCTTTTACCCCAACATGCAACACGGGGATAGCACCACTGGACAACATTGCAGGATTGTTGTAAACTACTCTTAGCTGCAGCCTAACCCCCAGCACTGTCATGGGGTAATAATACCACTAGAACACTTTTCAGAGTTGTTGTAAAGCAATTTCATGCTCAGCCTGATCCCAATGTGCCATATACAGATCAAACTACACTGTAGGGCTGTTGTACACCAATCTCTGAAGCCACCCTTTACCCACAGTCTATGGATAATGGAGTGCCTCGGAATTTATATTGGCAGCACTGTTTTCCACAAGCTGAAAAACTTAACAAATCGTAAATTGCTCACTTGAAATAAGACCTCACTTAGAAAGAACATGAACTCTTCTGTTTGCTGCCACCTTTTGTTTGGGGGTGGACACGCCCTTGCACAACCACGCGTGTGTTCAAACCTTGGATTTCTCCATTGATTTCTATGGGCTGTTTTCACTTCTGCCTCAAAATACATTTAAAATTTACTTTTTATTGTAAGCCAGGAAATTACCTACCTAGATTCTAAACAATTAGATGTTTTTCACTTTTTCATATCTCTCTGTGCTTCCAGATAAGGCTTTTATTGTGTGATTGCCATGCCTCTTTCAGGGAATTCTACAGGGGGTCCAGACATTTGTAGCCCTGCTGTATTTTCCCATTGCCTCTTCTGTCTTTGTTTTTCCAAAAAAACCCAAAAATAAATGAAGAAAGAACAGATGAAATACCTATACAATGTCTTTTGATTGTTAGTACTAAGAGTCCTATATCTGGAACCACCCTCTGTGATGCATTCCTTTAAATTGGGTGTGCAAGTGATTTGGCTTGTTCCACATCTTTGTGGGAGGATGAACCAATCATGAGGAGTGTTGAGAGGAGCTTACACTTGGAGGATTGTCCTTCTGCTTTGTGATAGGAAAGACAAAGAAAGGGCAATGATGATGGGAGGGGAAACATGCTGTGAAAGCCAATAGGTGACGTCACACAAGTTGTGCGGAACTAGCCTGGAATATGAGCTCAGTGTTGGGAGACAGCAGTACAAACACCCACTGATGCCCCATGTGGAGATATCAGCCACGTGCAAAAAAAATGCAATGTGAACATTTCTGCACCTGAAGATTAACTACCCACCTTCTTCACCCAGAAGCGGAACTTACATTCCAACCTTTTTAGATCCAGGACACATTGACATGATTTGTATGTAACAAGAAGCCACCATGGGTGAATTTCCCCACGAGGCTTCTCATCATGGCGGTGGCTGTCATTTGGAATGTTCAGGATGAACCGGGGGGGGGGGGTATAGCTTCTCATTATGTGTGAACCCAGTGAGGGTGGGTTGCTGGAGTGGTTAACAAACCACCTAGAACCCATGGGCTTTTTTAGGGTGCAGGTGGGTTGTCAACCACCCAAACAACCCAACCTCGCTGGGTTCGCATGTAATGAGAAGCTATGGTGCACCCCTGCCACACCTGAATATTCAGAATAGTGGCTGCTGCCACAACAAAAAGCCCCATGGGGAAATTCACCCATGGTGGCTTCTGAGTATATGTGAACTGGGCCACTGTCTACAACAGTGGGACCCACTTTTAAATGTTTGACCCTGTATGACCATCTTTTGCCTTCTCTGGGGTGAGGAGATGCCAAGGAGGATAGTCAAGCTCCTATACCTATAATTGTACAAAAGAGGACATGTTGGCAGAGGCAATTTTTAAATTACCAGTTAATCCTAGACCTTCATGTCAACCCACTGAAAACAGGGTTCAGAAGTAGGTTTCAGTCTAACATCTTCCGCTCTGAAGACAGGTGCAAAGAATTTATTTCATTTCCCTGCAATTTCCCTATCTTCCTTCAGTAAGTAATCCTTTCACACCTTTGTTGTCTTAACATAGCCAAACACTTAAGACCATCGACTGATGCCCTTCTCTGAGTGTCCCCTCTATCTGAGAGTGGCAGTGAGAGAGAGTCTTTTCAATACCCCCTCCCCACAGCTGTGCAACATGCTCCCTAGAGTTGTAGGGAGCTGTAGGTTCCTGCTTGGTGAATACAGTAACATCGTTTTAGTGCCGGGCAAATACCTTCTTCTTCACCCAAGCCTTTTAACATTTTTAAATGTCTTTTGATATTTTTAATATCTATAATATCTCTTAAACACCAAATTTATTATTTTAAAAGTTTTATATTAATGCTATTTTGTTTTGTTGTTATTTATTCGTTCAGTCACTTCCGACTCTTCGTGACTTCATGGACCAGCCCACGCCAGAGCTTCCTGTCGGCTGTCGCCACCCCCAGCTCCCCCAAGGTCGAGTCCGTCACCTCTTCCGACCTGGGAGTCCCATCTTCCCATGGTATACCAACATATCTCTGGTTGTACTGATCCATTTAGTTCCATTCATGGCAACAACACTGGGGTGGGTTGCCGTTTCTTTCCCCAGGGATCGTATTTAGTCTGACCTCTCTGCCATGACCTTCCCGTCTTGGGTGTCCCTTCACGGTTTAGCTCATGACGGCATTGAGGTGCTCAAGCTCCAGCACCACGACAAGGTAACGATCGCCTTTGCTGAAGAATTAAAATAAGAATAAAATAAAATAAGAATAGAATAGAATAAAAAAGAATAAAATAAAAATGAAGAATAAAATGCTATTTTAGTCTCTACTTTAACAGTGTTTGCTTATTTGTCCCCACACACACTCCACCCCAACTTATGGGACTGTTGTCACTCACTCTATGTGTTGCTATATGCTCTGTGCTGATAATGCATTTTATTATGGTATTTTATTGCATTGCTTGTAATACAATTTTTATAATTTGTTGTTGCAATTGTTTGTCCATTGCCTAGAGGACTGGGTTGATAAGCAACAGAGGGAGCAATCCTATGTCCCCTTGAGCATTTCTACACGAGGCACTTATCTTGCACTCATGATCGGCCACTCATGGAAGTTTACGGGTCTTTTACACAACGTTGTCAACCTCCAGGGCACATCCAGTGGTATTTCCCGGTTATTCCACATTAAAAAGATCCAGAGATAATGAAATATTAACATTTAATCGGTGGTTTTCCCCTGTGTGTAAAGTCGGCATTGTGCTATTAAACAGCAACTAGATGGTGCTGTTTCATTGAAAACTATGGAACATTGAAAATTGCGAACTTCCCCTCTCAGCAATCACGTGGTCACACCATCTGGGAGCCCGTGGTAAATGCGGAAAGGCTCCACAACAAAGAAAGCCTGGTAAGACTGTGGGTTTTTTCTTTAATGTAGAGATGTCGCTAGACAGCATCTGGGGGACATAAAATTTTTCAGTGCCTGGGCTCTGAGGTTCTGGCCTCGGAGCCCAGAAACTACGCTCCCCTCCCCCTCATAGCCAGCGCAGTCCTCTCTTTGCCGGCTACATCTCCATGCTCGGAAACAGAGTGCGGAGATGGGGAAAAGGGGGGGCAGTCCCAGGGGTGGGGAGGGGAGGAGACAGCAGAAGCTGCATTACACAGCTTCTTATGCACCATGTGGCCTCCCCTCCCACCCCCCGCTCTGAAGCCTGGTCAGTCCTGTGGCTCCGGAACCACTGGAGCATTCTAAGGCCTCCTGTGAGGCCTTGGCAAGGCACTTTGCAGATAAAATTGATCAGATTAGGTGTGTTACTCTGCACGCTGTGGATACAGTTAGTGAACAAGAGGCGGCCTGTGGCAAACCGGTTTTGTGGGATCGGTTCCAGCTTCTTCCTCCTGATGAAGTGGACAAGGTGCTTTCATCTGTACGGCCGACCACCTGCTTACTTGATCCTTGCCCATCGTGGCTCATTATGGGCTGCAGAGAGAGACTGGGTGAGGGGATCAGGGCGGTGGTGAACGCCTCCCTTGAGGAGGGAGTGATGCCATCAGCCCTCAAGGAGGCAGTGATAAGACCGCTCTTAAAGAAGCCCTCCTTGGATCCTCAAGTTTTGAACAACTTTCGCCAAGTCTCAAATCTGCCATTTTTGGGCAAGGTGATTGAGCGGGTGGTGGCGATGCAGTTGAAGGCACACTTGGAAGAAACTGATTATCTAGACCCATTTCAGTCGGGCTTCAGGCTTGGGCATGGGACAGAAACGGCCTTGGTCGCCTTGGTAGATGATATGAGGAGGGCTCTGGATAGGGGTAAATGCTCCTTCCTTGTTCTCCTCGACCTCTCAGTGGCTTTTGATACCATTGACCACGGTATCCTCCTGAACCGCCTGGAGGGGTTGGGCATTGGAGACACCGTATTGCGGTGGTTCCGGTCCTTCCTCTCCGGCAGGTACCAGAGGGTAGCCCTGGGGGAGGAGGTTTCGGACTCGTGGCCACTTACTTGTGGAGTGCCACAGGGTTCCATCCTCTCCCCGATGATATTTAATATCTATGTGAAGCCGCTGGGGGCTATCATCAGGAGGTTTGGGGTGCAGTGTCATCAATATGCGGATGATACGCAGCTCTTCCTCTCATTCAAATCTTTACCAAGGTTGGCCGTAGAATCCCTGTCCAAATGTCTGGAGACGGTGAGTGGCTGGATGGGGAGGAATAAGCTGAAGCTGAACCCTGACAAGACCGAGCTACTTTTGGTGGGAGACAAGAGGAGGCTGAGGGATGTTGACCTGGTGTTGAATGTGGTACAGCTACCCTTGAAAGACCAGGTCCGCAGCCTGGGGGTCATTTTGGACTCCCAGCTGTCCATGGAGGCTCAGGTGTCAGCTGTGAGCTGGACAGCGCTGTATCAACTCCGTCTGATACGGCGGCTGCACCCCTTCCTTCCTGACCATCTGCTACCATCGGTAGTACATGCCCTGGTCTCCTCTCGTTTAGACTACTGTAATGCGCTCTACGTGGGGTTACCCTTGAAGACGGTTCGGAAGCTGCAGCTGGTACAGAATGCGGCGGCTCGCCTGAATAAAGGCAGCCGCCGGCAAGATCACATCACTCCAGTGCTGAAGGAGTTGCACTGGTTACCAGTTGTTTTCCGGGCCAAATTCAAGGTGTTGGTTTTGACCTTTAAAACCCTATATGGTTTCGGCCCAGCCTATCTTAAGTAGCGCCTCCAGCAGCACCAGACAGGCCGCTTAACAAGATCAGCCTCGGATGGCCTTCTCTCTGTCCCATCATCCAGGACTGCTAGACTGGTGGGGATGAGGGAGAGGGCCTTTTCTGTGGTGGCCCCCACTCTGTGGAACTCCCTCCCTAGGGAACTCCGCCATGCCCCCTCTTTAATGAGCTTCCGTCGTGCATTAAAAACGTGGTTGTTCAGGCAGGCATTTGGGGTGGGTTAGGGTATTTTAGGAAATGTTTTTACTGTATAATTTTATTGTTTTATACTGTTTTATTGTATGTTGTACATTGCCCAGAGTGGCTGGGTAACCAGCCAGATGGGCGATTAGTAAATTTAATTTAAAAAAAAAGCTCCCCAACTAGAGAGGTGAAATGGTATGTCTAGCCAAAAATACAGGGCGGCCAGAGCCTGGAGGTGAAGATTGCGTCCATGCTCCAGCCGCCCTACATTGGATAGTTGTCAGCCTCCAAGTTCAGGTGCTGTGCTGACGACTACCTCCATATGATTGCGCCCTAAGGGTGCAATCTTATGCACGTTTAGAGGGAGAAAAGTCCTACAACTCCCAGCATTCCTCCATGCTGGAATTTAGGACTTTTTTCTGCCTAAACATTAATAAGATTGCACCCTAATACATGTAAATAATAAACAAACAGTCCCAACTGCCTTCCACATTCTGATATCTTTGAAATAGTGTTTGATTGTTTGTTTTCATGTTTTTAGCAATATGTACTTCACATTCTTTCATTACTTGCCTTGTTGTCAACTTACATCTGTTTGGCCAGAGTCTGTGCATCTTTTAGTTTCCCTCTTTTGAGCAATGCTTCAACACTCTAAACAAAGCTCCTTTGGCCCTTTACAGATTCCTTGACTCTCCTATTACAATCATGCTGGATTTTTAGTAAGATTTTATCTGAACATCTATTATAGTGGCTTTAAATACCATGCCAATAGAGTAATCAATACTGAGCCAGACAGACCAAAGTCTGACTCAGCAACGTCCTATTTTCCTAAGTGTAGTCCTTCACTTTTGTACAGGCTCAGCTTGTTCCCAAGATTTAAAAAAATCTACATTCTAAATCTAAATATTTTTTTCTGCATCTTCCCAGTGACCCAAGAGGGATCTGAGATAGATAGATAGATAGATAGATAGATAGATAGATAGGAAACAGCTGTCATATGAAGACTGCTATAAATTGCTTCCTGGGACAGAGGCCTCCACACATCACGCCATACATGAGCAATGGCTCACTGTGGCAATGGGACACTATTTTTTTCCATTTTCCAACATGTGTTTGTTTTATTGCTTCAGTGACTTCTGCTAATAAATAGAACATTCACAGAGACACCAAATGCTAAGGTGAGAAGGTGAGTGAGGGCTTAGAAGGAACATCACCCATCGTGCTCTACGCAGTGGTCTTCACTGAAGAAAATTGACAATGGGCCACTACAGTTCTGAAATATATTACAGCAGTGATTGCAGTGAAACTGGAACTTTTAAGAGGAAGAGTTAAGTAGTGACCATATCAAAGAACTGCTGTGCATGAGTTGCGTGTGTGTGTGTGTGTGACTGGCAGGGGTATTTCTGAGCACAGGGAGTGGGATAGCAGTTCAGATTCTGAAGGAGAACCATCAGACATGGGGGAGGTGTTTTCCCAGGCTAGTCCAGATATGAGTAGGCCTGCTTCTCAGGTTACAAACGTACAGATGGCTGAGCTTGAGCGTCCCTCCTCACCCCACCCCATCCCACCCCGTGAGAGGCAGCAAACAGGAGGTTGACCTTATAGATGCCAGGCACAGGCACAGAGCAAAGAGAGAGAAGGCAGGGGCGGAACTTAGACGGTCTACCTGATTGGCCTTGCATGAGAAGCTGCACTTAGAGGCATCACGAGAAGAGAGGGACCTCCCCCCCCCAGCGAGACCGCCTCCCTCTTCAAATGGCAGGCAACTCTCGTAAATTCCATTTGGATCCCCTGAAGGCATTCCTTGTAGACGGGGAGTTTCTCTGAGAATTTGCATCTATATGACCCTGTGAAGTAATGGATTAAAAGCTGTAGACTGAAGCCTCTCATCTGTGTATGTTTGGGCATTGAAGTGAAGTGGGAGCTAAGGGAATTGTGACAGAGACAGACAGACAGAGATGTCCCTGGTGATGCACTCTCCATCCCAAGACCTGTTTGTGATAAGCACTACGTTGTCTAGGTTTCTTTGCAGAAAGGTTAGGGTTAAGTGTCTTTCTTTAAAGTAATGCAAACGTTCCTCCATCTCCCTCACAAATCTTTGGACAGACACTGTGAGCGACACTCCTGTGTCAATTCATAAGTCCTTCACTGATAAGGAGCCACAACAATGTGCTCATTCGAGCAGCAAAAGATCATGCTGAACCGAACACACAAGTTCACGAGCTGCTGCAGCAATGCACCTTTTCAAGTGGCACGCTGCCCAACTATTAGCAGATAAATTCACTCCTAGTAGTCAACACTATTTTTAAGCTTGACCATGTGCACAGTTTTAAGGGGAAGAGGAGTCCGTGAGGCAAGTTCTCAGTGAGGTGGATCTGGGCTTTATAGACTGCATCTGGCAGCTCACATGGTTGATTGCTCTCCATATATAAAGCGATCAATTGCTCTCCATACATACAAAACTACTGGCAATTAGAAGAATTCTAGCTTTGGCTACTCCCTGAGTATGTCTATGTCTCCCTTTGTTTTCTATATGTAGGAATCCTTTTTTGCATGGAGGAGTATAGAATTATGTGAGCCCCCGCTCCCCCCATTCCCTCTGGAGTACTGTGGCCCAGACACATCACACATGTACAGGAAATGTGCAAATAGGAGCTCTCAAGCAATGAGACATACTGCAAGGGGTGCTGCTGTGGCCATACTCTGGTGGACTCAGGGCAAGTTTTGAATGGGTGTGAGTTTTTGTACATGTGTTTTAGTTTTGTCAAATTTGGTTGGATTTTCTTTTGCATGTTAATTTAAAAGTAGAACCCTCCTGGGATGGGACAGGCTACAAATATAATGAAATGAAGAAAGTCACACAAATTCAGCTGGAGCGGGGGTGTTCCCACTTGTTACCAAAAGCAAAACATGATCATTTCCAGCAGTTTTAAAAAGCCTGGAGGGCATGTCTGTTCAGAGTTGTTCCTTCTCCTTGACATGAAAGAGTCCCTTTCCTGATAGTCTGCCAGTACAAAATGCTTTCTTCAACTAATCACCTTCTTGACATGACCAAAACGCTTCAGCCCGCTTCCCTGGATCAGCCTAAATAGCATTCTTTATAACTCCCAGTTGTTTAACACCCACTCACTATTCTTTCCAGTGCACGAACCATAGCATGGCAACAACTTTCTAAGTCAAATGTGGTCTTGCACTCCCCTCGCTTTCGCAATTCTAGCTTGAGATGGGCCAAACCCCAAAAGATCAAAATGCTTGAGGCTGGAGTTCTCCTTTATATCCGTCCACTGACATTAGCAAGAACGGCTGCGTGCATGAAACCCCTAAACCACTGAACTGCTGACAGGCCAACAGGCAAAGCTCAATTTTCATGCTACTATTTTTGTTCATGAGAACCCTCCTGGAAGTCAGCTTCTCTTGATGAGGGTCACAGTGAGAGAACAACGTACGCTCCCCTTACAGGCCTCATCAAGGTACACTAAGCCACTCTCTGATTCGCAACACACCCAAATTATGATTCTTCATCTTGGGAATTATTTGTAGGAGCAGAAATGAAAACGGTGGCCTTGGAATAAGCCCAAACAGTTGCCCTGGGCAGACAACATACCAAATGGAGGAAGCAGGACCACTCAATAAGAAGAAACAAAAATCAAAAGAAGGAATATGAGGCATAGCACTTTCTGTGTCCCACTGATTTGGACAAAGCTTTGTGTAAATATTTTATTCTCTCTCCTCTCCTGGCTCAATGAAAATACACATGCAGTCATGGGGAGAAGCCAAGAGAAGCTCACACCTTCCCTGAGAAATTCCTACACTTTCTAGGGAAATCCACCTCACATTCATTCATTTACAATATTTATATACCACTCCTCATCAAAGATCTCAGAGTGGTGAACAGCAAGATAAAATAATAAAATCCCATAATTAAAACATTGTAAAAGAACAGATTCTGAACATAATAAACCGTGACTGGTCTCTCAGGGAAAGCCTCTCGAAATAATAACATCTTCAGGAGGTGCTGAAAGCAACACAACGTTGGCACCTGCCTGACCTCCAAAGGCAGGGAATTCCATAGGAAGCGGGCCACCACGCTGAAGGCTCTCTTCTTGGTGGACTCCAACCAGACCATAGGTCCACATGGAACCACCAGGAGCAAGCCCTCCAATGACCACAGTGATTGGGCAGGTTGGTAAAGAAGAAGACTCTCTCTCATGTATCCTGGTCCCAAGTTGTTTAGGGCTTTGTACACTAGTACTAACACCCTAAACCTGGCCTGGTAGTGGATAGGCAGCCAGTGCAGTTCCCTCAGCACAGGTGCTGCATGCTGAAAAGGGGCAGTTCCCGATAACAGCCGAGCTGCTGCATTGTGCACTAGCTCCAGCTTCCGGACCATCCTCAAGGGCAGCCCCACATACAGCTCATTGCAGTAATCCAGTCTTGAGGTTACTAACGCCTGTACCACTGTGGCCAAGCTGTCCTTGTCCAGGAGAGGCCATAGCTGGTGAACCAGCCAAAACTGGTAAAAGGCACTCCAAGCCACTATGGCCACAGGCCCCCAGCAACAGCGATGGATCTAGGAGTACCCCTAGACTATAAATCTGATCTTTCAGAGGGAGTGCAACCCCATCCAGAACAGGCAATGTGCCTATCTCCCCGACTCAGGAACCACTCACCCACAGGGCTTCCATCTTCCCAGGATTCAGATTCAGTTTATTGGCCCTTATCCAGCCCATTACTGAGACTAGGCACTCATCCAGGACTTGCACAGCCTTTCCTGATTCAGATGTCACAGGGAGACAGAGCTGCATGTCACCAGCATCCTGATGATATTTAGCTCCAAATCCCCTAATGACCACTCCCAGTGGCTTCATATAGATGTTAAACAACATTGGGGACAAGATGGTGCCCTGCGGCACCCCATAGCTCAATTGCCAAGGGGCTGAGGAATAGTCACCCAATGTTATTCTCTGAAATCGGCCCCATAGGTAGGACCGGAAACACTGCAACACAGTGCCTCCAATACCCATTCCACGGAGTCGATCCAGGAGGATACCATGGTCAATGGTATCAAAAGCCAATGAGAGATCAAGCAGAATTAACAGGGTTGCACTCCCCCTTTCCCTCGCTCAATAAAGGTCATCCATCAGGGCAACCAAGTCTGATTCAATCCCGTAACCAGATTGAAACCCAGACTGGAATGGGTCTAGATCATCAGTATCCTCCAAGAGTGCCTGGGAAATCCATCCATGTGACACCCCTGCTCAGAACCTTTCACTTGCTTCCTACCCCCTTTTGTATCCAGCACAACCTCATTTTCCTGACTTTGCCCCTCCCCTCCCCACAAGCTCCAGCTGTACCACCTTCATCCACCCAAAGGTCTCTTGCTGTCTAGGGCAACTCTGACCATTATCCTTTGCTGCTCCCTATGCATGCATGAAGCTGCCTCTCTGGATGTGGTGGCACCTCTCTCATTCAAATGCCTTCACAAAGCCCACCTTTTCTTTGTGGTCTCTGGTTTACCAATGTGACCCTCACACCCACATTCGCCCATATTCAACACTCCCTACCATTATCTCTCCCTCCCTCCTCTGTTTCTTTGTGGTAAGCTTCTTTGGGGGCCCTAGAACTGTCTTTGCCTATGAAATTCTGTAAGACACCATCATGTATACTGACAGTTCTCTTATAAACCACAGCAATGGAGAATCATTCCTCTACAAAGGCTCAATTGCTAGGTACTGAGCTTCCAGGTGTACCGCTCACTCTTTTCAACATTAGGCCCCTTCTGATTAATCCTACGTGCATTTGGTGGAGGGGGAAGCAGGACTGTGCCCACTGCCTGCACTCCCAAGAGCCGCTCATTCAACTGAACATGGGGAAGAGGCCCCTACATGCCTACAGATGGAGGCCTATAGGAGCTTCTAGGTGATCTGGAACCCTGCAAAATCGGGGGTTCAGATCACATGAAAGGGGCCTCTGTGTACGGCATGTACAGCTATACGCACAGAGGGGTCATTTTCAAACATCCAGCTGACTGCACAAAATGTTGGGGGGTGTCTTTTTTGTTTCCTGGGGGGTGTCTTGTTTGTTTGTTTGTTTGCTACAATTATTTATATGCTGCCTTTCAGGATACAACTCCTATCAAAGCAGCTTACAAGTAACATAAAAATAATAAAATCACAATAAACAATATTAGCATTTAAAAAAAAATCACCAGAATCCTTCCAACAGGACAATTGGTGGAAGATGCCCCCCCTGGGGGGGGGGTTGCTCCTCCACCCCCGCAATTGTTCACTGAACACATGTAGGGCTTTGCCTGAAGAGGTCTATAGTATTCATCCTCAGTCATAGCATGAAGAGATGCTCGGTGTGGACCAAAATGATGCATAGATAAAGCTTTTTAAGGTGTCATACATTGTTGTTGCTGTTGTTGTTGTTGTCATTTCTATACTGCCCAATAGCTGAAGCACTCTGAGCAGCTCACAAAATTACAAACCACAAATGCAAGATAATAAAACATAGTATAGAATTTTTAACACAAAAAATTAAAACAAATTAAACTAAAAACAATTTCAATATGATACTAGGCCTGATAAAGACAGCTGACATAAATGCCCCATCATATGCTATTAAATGCCATTAAATGCCTGGAAGTAGAGGACAATCTTAACCTGGCCCCCAAAAGATGACAGTGTTGGTGCCAGGCAGGCCTCAGTAGGGAGATCGTTCCATAATTGGAGGGCTACCACTGAGAAGGCCCTCTCCCTTGTTGCCACCTTCCGAGCCTCACTCAGAGGAGGCACTCCGAGGAAGGCCTCTAGTGTTCATTGTAGTGTCCCGGGGGGTGTCTCCACCAGCGATTTACTCCAAGCCGGCTGCATGTTGAGGTCGTTAGGGATAGATGACGTCATGGCCATCCAGCAGCCACCCAGGAGCTTATCAGGGAAAAACCAGATTTCCTGAGACTGCTTAAAGTCCGATTCTTTCCCTCAAGTCGGGTTCTCCCCAGTATAGTTGCTGTGTGCCCCAGCCCCCGCATTGACCTTGGGTATGCTAGCCCTGCCCAGGGGTGTGCCTTTCACCATGGCCCCGGCCAAGGGGTGTTTCCTGTGCGTTTCCCGTCCCTGCGCAAACCAGTTAATGTCTCCTCAGAAGTAACTCCGACTGTGGTCAATGAGACTTGCCCACTGAATTCCCACATCGGTACTTACAGAGATCCCCCTCAACTGAAACGGCACAGTTTAAAGCTGAATTCCCTAAGTGTGGTTAAGTGCGATCTCAGGCTCCGATTCTCTGTTGTTTGTTTTATTGCCTTAGGAAGTAACTAATTCACAGCTTCGTTATAGAGATCCTGCGCAGTATCGGTTTGGTTAGAAAGAGGACTGGTTTCCCATCCCTATGTTCTCCCCCCACCCCTTTTCCAGCACAAGCATATGTGTGTCTACACAGAAGTAACACCCACTGTGTTCAATGAGGCTTGGGGCTCATTGGGAGGCTTGTCTTACAAATGTGCACAAGGGGAAGTAACTACTTCACATCTTCCTTACGGAGCCTGCAGTGTGTGTGTGGGGAAGCCTCTCTTATTGTTTGAGCAGCCCCTGCCACTCAGATAACGTTCACTCCACACACACACCACCTGGAAGTAAGTTATGTGAAGCCACTTAGAATGGTGCAATGTGCACCCTCATGGAGCCCTGCCCGGACCAGCAGTGGCTTCTACAAAAATGCGGGTGAGCCACTCCTCCTTTCGCCTTCCATTGTCGTGGAAACAGGGCCCCGGTAGGTTTGGGTTAGGACAGGCACTGTCAGGTATTGCAGGCCCGAGCCGTGTAAGGCTCTAAAGGTTAGAACCAGCACCTTGAATCGGGCTCGGAAACATACAGGCAGCCAGTGCAAGCGGGCCAGAGTTGGTCTTATATGTTTGGACCTTCTGGTCCCCGTTAGCAATCTGGCTGCCGCATTTTGCACAAGCTGCAGCTTCTGAACAGTCTCTATGACCTAGTACCATTGGCTGAGTATATCACTATAAATCTCAGTAGCTATATACCATCAACAACGAGAAAATTAATTGCGGTGGGTATTTGGCCATTAATAAATTCCTGATGCAGTCTGATAGCTCCACAGTAACGTGGTCAGATGCAAAACAAGCCTGGGCTCCTGCATTTTAATATCATGCTGGCTTTGTATGCGCTTTTGTATTTTTATTGTATTAGTTTTATACTGTATTCTTAGGGTGGTCCTGTGTCCTTTTTGTTTGTTTATTTCACAGAGGACAGTCCTCTATTTGAAGGGCTGCCAGAGGACTGTTCCATATTTTGAAGGTGTCCTGTATTTGAAGGGCTGTCCAGTCCAAATCCAGTGTAAAGCACCATCAGAAGGGAGATCTGGGCCTTGAAGTTGCCCATCAGCAGCACCTGGACAGCAGACTGAGCGAGGCACACAGGTCACCTGGTCCCAGTCTTCTCTGCTATGGTGGGATGTGCTGTATTTCTATTTAAAATATAATTACTTCTAAATTTGCATCTATACATATACATTTGCATATACAAATGTTATACAAATTCATGTCCTCTTTTGTCCTCTGTTTTGATGATTTAAAAGTAGCTGCCCTTATTGTGTTTTTGATGATTTAAAAGTAGCTGCCCTTATTGTGTTTTTCGAGTTTGTATTTTATTCTACTTTAAAATGGTATGACACCTAAAGAATGCTATAGGCATCATCATCGTCATCACAATGTGTAATAGTTGTCATGCAATGTACACCTGCTGAAATTCCCTCTTCTACACAACTATTAAGGGTGCAGGAGCCCTGTCCTCTTTTACATGTGGTCACCCTAGGGTGACACCAAGACACAGAGTTTATCTGTAACAAATCAAATAGTTCGAATACTATTCTGCTGTTATAGCTAGCTATCTTGATATCAATCACAGTTACATGATCAATGTTCATTATTAAATGTTTTACGAAGTGTGAACATTTGAAGTGAACATAAAACACAATTCTAGTAATTTCAAGTAGAACTATAGCTAAATATAAAATGCAGATTGCCAGGTACTATAACATTTTTAGCTGCTTGTGTGTGTGTGTTTTATACTCTTCAATAGCACCATTTATTTAAACTATGTGTCAGCGTGGCTTAGCTATGTTATTTTTGGAGGTTGCAAGAATATGAAAGGGAATAAAAACCAACTGTCGCTGTTGATTGGAAATAATAAATTTAATTCTGGAGGGCAGAAATAATAAAAAACATGCGTGCCTGTTTATCTCCACTCGTCTGATCTTTTTCTTTGTATTATTAAATAAATCAAAACCTCTTGTGGATCCAACCTGTGACATAAGATCTTTAAGTGCCTGACTTACACATTCAGTAATCAGCATAATGGCTGCCAACTTTGAAGAGAAACATTTGATACCAAATTGCCATTTTAATTTATTTATTATGTGTACTTATAAGACATGTGCACACACTTTCACAGTGTTACTTTTTATTAACAGTGATTTATTACTAGGGCTATGTTGCTACTACTTTTTCCTGTTTTCTGACTTAAAAAAAAAAAAGGCTCCACTTCTTTTTGTTTACAGGTGAAAGCTTGTTTGGCTTTCATTTTAAAGAAAATTTTACTAACCTTGCTGAATGTTGTCCTGGTAGCACAGCACAGCTAAACCAAGGTCAGTGGGACTGATGTTCTTGGATTGTAAACAGAAATCTTGCAGGAAAATAAGAAGGGATTTGAAAAAGAGATTTTGGTTCCATCCATGAACGACAACTGTTCCTGAGCTCAGATGGCTGGAGAACTATTTTTCATCTCATCTGTGACAGTCATCTGCCCTTCTAGGAGTCAGCTGGACAAAACCTTCTTGAATTGTCTCCAGTGCCTTACATCACAATGATCTCTAAGGGCATATTTAAAGGGGTGTCAGAGGACAATCTGTTTGAAGGGCTATCTGGCCCAAACCCATTTTATAGAGAAAGAACCCTAAGAAGGGAGAGTGAGCAGAGAACTTGAAGTTGCCTTTCAACAGTGAGCACCTACCTGGACAGCAAGCACACAGGCCACGTGGTCAGTCTTCTCCACTGTGGTAAGACATATTGTATTTCTATTTAGATTATAGTAATTATTTCTAAATTTGCACCTACACATATACGTTAGCATATGTAAAATAGATGCAAATCTGTGTCCTCTTTTTTGGTGATGTATTTCCTCTTTTGGGGGATATGTAAGTGGCCACCCTAGGATATACCTACACTACAAATTTATATTGCTTTTCTGCCAGTTTAATGGTCATGGCTTCCCCCCAAAGAATCCTGGGAATTATAGTTTGATGAGGTGCTGAGTTTCTGTTAGAGATCTGTAGACATATCTGAAGCTCTAAGGGTCCCTGGGAAAAACAAATGAGTGTTAAATCAGTTTAAGACTAGCGGCGATATATCCTTAAAATTGATTGTGTCAGTAACACTCCTGTGTGATCTGACACCGTGTGTGCAAACAAATACAAGCTGTCCATATAGGATGAGTATAGAATAAGCAATTTTTTTTTTTTTAGAATAAGCAAGCCTGCTGGATTCTGGGATGGTAAAAGACGAATGCAAGAAACATTCACAGAAGTACTGAGGTGGGATAATCAGCCCCAGTGCAGAGGCAGAGGAGGAGGAGGAGAGGCCAGAAGTCCTGCTTCACCCAACCTTTAATCTCCCAACATGAGACAGTTCAAAGCTCTAGTGGCTCCTTTTCTCCAGACAACCTTCTATTAGAATAAATATATGGAAGCCAGACTAACGTGACATCAGGGCAAATTTGGAACCAAGTGGCAGCTTATTTCTGCTAGACATTTCTCTTCCAAATCTAGTTCTTTCATTTACTGCACGATGCAGATAATCTTTAAAGTAGACCGTTGGGCCAAACCTGAACCAAAACCCCAAAACCAGTTCCGAGAGGGATTGTTTCAGTGAAGTGAAAGAACTTAACTGGACCTAACAGTTCTCAGCCGCTTTAAAACAGGATGGGATCCAAGCACTTAACACCAAGGCTTGGATCCAGGTTCTTTTCCACCTGTGGGAGCACTGCCTGAGCGGAGTTTTGCTCAGAATGCTCCCACCAGTGGAAAGGGGGGGGGTGATCTTTGCAGATTCCCCCTCCCTTTGCAGCTTCCAGTGCCACCTCCCCCACTGTTCTGGAGGGTCTCCCAACCCCCTAGAGCAGATTTAGAGGGTGAGGGAGCAGGAATGGGGACTGCAGGGGGAGGAGTGAATCAACAAAGATTGCCTCCTCCCCTGTTCCATCAGCGGAAATGCTCTGCTGGATCTGAAGCCTCCCACTGATGGAAGGAGCCTTTTCGTTTATGGAAGAATGAGCATGGATCCAACCCCAAAGCTGTTGTTCAATAATCATCCAGCTCTACAGAAATAGTCAAAGCCATTGGAGAAAAACAGAGAGAATGGAAGAAAGTTTTGGGGGATTGGTAGCTCTCTTCTGTATTTATCTTGATTCCAGCTATGAGTACTCTCTGATGAGGATAAAGAAAAAGTCTGAAGTGAATTGTGGGTTAGTTTGCAATTTCCAAAGATATTCCCCAAAATTGGCCAGCCCAATACATTTTACTGCCTGAGGCGGAGCAGCAAATGCCATTTATCCTCCACCACCACCCTCCCAGTCTTAAGAACATAAGAGCCACGTGGGTTTCCCATGGGCAGCTGGTTCACCCAATAGAATGTGTGGTCAACATGGACCCTTGGTTTGATCCAGCATGGCTCATCTTAGGTTCTTAGGTTCATGCTGGATCAGACCAAAGGCCTATTTATTCCAGCATTCTGTTCACACAATGGCAAACCAGCTGTCAGTGGGAAGACCACAAGCAGGACATGAGTGCAAAAGCACCCTCCTGATCATGTTCACAGCAACTGGTGCTGAGAGGCATACTGCCTCTGATAAAGGAGATAATATATAGCCATCATGACTAGTAGGCATTGATAGCCTTATCCTCCATGAGTCAAGGTGCATAGTACTCAAGGTGATTTTTAGCACCTGGGACAGAAAATCCCACAAGCATCTCTTCCAATCCCTGCTGGTAAAAAAAGACCATAATAATAAATAACTATTTTCTGTCCTTCAATTCATATGACCCAAAATCATCTGCCTGAGATGGCTGCCCCATTCTACCTAATCATAGAATCTGCCCTGCAGAGCCATGTGTCACTGAGAAGTATCTGACTAGTTCCAGTTATGACCCTAAAGAAGGCATGCTGAACCAAAATATCTTTGGAATTCTTCTGGCTCTGGGATGATTCTTCTTCTCATCCTTCTTCACCATCACCATAATCATCCTGAAGATCCAGATCTCATGGCCATGGGATCCCCAACATGGTGCCTGTCACCTGTGGGCACCGCTATGCCTGCAGACACCTCCCTTGGTGCCCAAAAGGCTTCCTGCCCCTTCTTTAAAAAAAACCAAAACCCTGTAAATTAGCACATGCAATTTTTATGCAAATCTTGTGTCCTTTTTTGTCCTCTTTGTTGGTGATGCATTTCCTTTTTTTTTTTTTTTAGCAATGTGTAAGTAGTTGCACTACCTTTAAAGTCTGGAAGGGTCTGGGAATATTACATCCTGCCTGAAAAGTCTGCTCCATCTCCAAGGCCATTCTCCAGCTCTCCTTGCCCATTGGATGAAGGTTGGATAGAGACAGAGCCTATTTGGTATTGGCACTCAAAAGCTGGAATAGGTTTCCAAGAGAGAGATGTTTGGCCAGCCCCATCACTGCTCACTTTGAGACTAGCAGTGATGATGATTTTATTTCAGCAGGCATTTCAAACTTGATGTTTTTCTGAAGGATTTTACTACTACCTCTGCTTTAAATCTGGTTGTAAACTGTTGTGGATCATTTGGACTGTTATTTTATAGTTGTTAATTGCTGTTTTATTGTTTGTTAAGCCACCAATTATATTTTTAATATAGGAAGGCAGGGAAGAAATGTTGGAAATCAATAGCGTGAGCAGATTCAACTGTAAGCGATGACTTCAAATGCCCATGAGGACAAGGGCTTTTTTTTTTAATGGCACATGGAATATAAATCAAATGTTTTATGCATTTCCTCAAATAAAGTTTCTTCCTAAAGCTCTGCCATGAAAATGTTCCAAATAAATTCTCAGTTGGCCAGGTCCAAATAACTGTGGTTGCTCCAACATGCTCATATTTCAGATACAAATGATTAAACCTTGCCCAGGAGTTTCCATAAGCCAATGCTTTTAAAATGAAATCTTCATGCACTCTGCTGCGTGCTGTTAAAGGTGCAATTTCAGAGCACACTTGAAACCAAATCATGTCCTATTGCCATTTGCCCTGTCCCCACCTCTCCCACTCCTAGTTCGATAGACACACATCTCAACACATGCCAAAACAAATATACCACGGACAGAAGATACAAACCCAGCTGAGACATCTAGCTGAACAATATCGAAAGAAGCAGCTAGGTAGCAAAAGAAGGGTGGGAGGAAGCAGCTCAGTAACTAATTTTTCAGTAACAAGGATGCAATGCTGCAGCTTACCTGCACATAAAGAGACAACCATTTCAAATGTGTGAGGTGGGCCTCTGAAAGAAAATGTGGGTAATTGGGAGGGGGAGGCTCAGATTGTTTTCTACCTGCGAGTGTCCCCAAGGACAGGAAATAAAAGGGCCTTTTCTGTTGTGGTGCCCAGCCTTTAGAATTCTCTCCCCACTGCAGTGGAACAGGCATCAACTTTGGTGATGCTTCGGGGCCTGTTAACTAGGCATTTGCTGGTTTTAATACTTTGGTAGACTTTGTTTTTAGCATGCATTTGTAAAATTGTTCTAATGAACTCTGTACACCCCCCCCCCCCGTGATTTCGTAATGAAGGGTGGCACATAAATACTTTAATAGTCAGTGCTATACTGTAGAACAGTGGTGGGCAGACTTCAGGGATCTGCTTTGTTTTTTTGAACTAGAGGCCAGAGACCCACCAGCTGGAGTCTGGTGCAAAACATATACACTTAGAATTAAAGGATCCTGAACACAAGGATTTCTTTCTAGCATCAGAACTGAATGGAGTTCAGCTTTCCACACAACATTACACTCCTGGTTAGCCCAAGCTTTTTTCATTTCAGCAGTATAATATAGGCAGAGGAGTCATTTTGTGGTTGATGTTAAGTAGCTGGGGGTCAGAAATCCTTGCTGATCTACTGCAAAACACCCCGAGATCCAGATCTACCTTTCGCCCACCCTGTCCCTTCTCATCTTTCATGTAATGAGTGCTGTTTTATCCATAACCAAATTTATTATCTTAGGTGGTTTGAAGCATGCTCATGAAGTCCCCACTCCCTCTACTTCCCTTTGATCTGTTACCTATAGTCAGAGGTTAATAAGCACTCTTGTTCCAGTACAGGACATTTGCATAGGGGTGTTTTTTTAGGGGGGGGGAGTAATCTGTAACAAAGTTTGAAACTTCCTGATCCAAAATAAATATATTATTACTAAGGAAGTGTGGGCATGCTGGCCCATCAGTGTTTATAAAATGTATACTTCACCCTACTAATCATCAAGGGTACTCCGGTATTGCACTCACCCAACCGGGATATTCACCACAGTCATATTCAGGTTCCAGCTTTGAAGAACGAGAGTCTGGTATCTGGCTGGAAACCCAGGCAAAATTCAGCAGCCTAATCTGAATTTTAAGAGCACAGTGTCTGCTTAGATTATAGCTCAGGGAAAGCCTGGGTATTCTGCACAGGAGGATTACACATACCTGTGTAATAACCTTCAAAACGAATGGCATTCATCTGTCCTATTCTAGCAATAACATAGCAATATTCCAGTGCAGCGATTTAAAAGCATATGCAATGCTAACAGAAATTTAGTCAAACCAGCTGAAACAAATCTTGAGAGCATAGAACCCAATGTGTTCTGTGAATAAAGTTCAACCCAGAGTTATTATAAATGTGTCTTTAGCCTTAAAAGGGTTCCTTAAAAATGTATAGCAGGTACAAGAGGGGGGCAATTTTCGTTAGTACCATGTTGGGGGAGGAAAGAGTTAAACCTCACCTCCCCACGTGCTGTGGTCCCAATGAAGATCAGGCCTACCTGCACCTGCTAGTAGGTTGTCTTTTAAAGCTTGATGTGATTGCTTAGGACACATTTAGTGTCGCATCACATTTAGTCCTAAATCAGAGCTGGAGACCTGCGGCCCTTCAGATATTGAAGAACTGCTATTCCCATCATTCCTCACCACTGGCCAGGCTGGCTGGGGCTGATGGGAATTGGAATCCAATCTATGGAGGGCCATGGGCTTTCCAGCCCAACCCTAAATGAAAGAAAACAACCCTCCTGTTCACATATGGATTTATTGGATTAACATGTCAAAACAGCCTAAACATTGCAGCCTCGTTCAGCTGAATGGTTGTATAGAGCATTTACAAATGCATTCTCCAATTATGACTTTGTCACATGGGGATGGGAGAGGGTGAATGGCAATCCATGAACTATGGAGACCTGTTCTGCTAGGATTTGAAATAACATCTGGCCAATTAGCTGAGAAGGTGGAAGTAGTAGACATAATAGGCACAAGGATGGTATAGCCCAGCCTTCCCCAACCTGGTACCCTCTGGATGGTCTGGACTTCAACCTCCATCAGCCCCAGTCTGCACAGCCAATGATCAGGAATCCTGGGAGTTGCAATCCAAAACTTTTGGAGGGCACCAGGTTGGAGAATGCTGGTATAGCCTGAATCGTTTGGTTGGGAGCCAAGCCTGTTAGGGAGAATTAGATCCCACAAGCCTGTTAGGGAGAATTAGATCCCACCAGTGGATTCTGTAGCCAGTTAAAGGCTGTCAAACAATCAAATCCCTTCAGTGGAGACATGCACCTGGCAAGTCCCAACAAAGGGAAAATTGAACAGTCTAAATTAGGAGTGACATTCTATTTCTTTCACACCTACCTGATTTCAGGTGGCATCATAAGCCATTCACCTCTCCCTGTAGAATTACATGGTAGAATTCTATACTCACCAGATCTAATCTGTTCATTAATGAGTAACCAAAAACCACTACATTTTTTTTATGGAAAAACTGTCTTTGTGGATACAAAGTTGCACAGCAATTCAGGAATGTATCTAGCCTCTTAAGTGCTTAGTATTTAAATTCTTTTTTCTGTCTAGTGCAGGAGCAATATAACACACTGCATTTTTACCAAAGAACTGCTGCAACATTCAAAAACATAAAACAAACCTTGTTAAATGCAGCACCACTGGAAAAACAAAACCCTGAATAAAGATGAATTTATGAGGTGGGCAGCAGGGACGGAAGTTCAAAGGAGTGTCAAAACACCAGTTTCTCAAATGTTAGCCTAAAGTTTACAAACATCAACACTGGATATAGAATTCAGAGAAATATTGCAAGCTACATTAAAACTTAAGACACAAACACATATAACTAAATGAACTATAATCATCAGGGGGTTTAATGTACAGTTGTATTTATCATATATTCAAGGTATTTATACAATGTTTTCAATTAGTCCATTTTACTAAACGGCTTGCAGATCTTTGAAGTGTGAAGTACACCATTACGGAAAAAATCCTTATAGAGTCAATACCGTTTAATAATGACAAAACTCCTGTGTTTTTTTTTAATGAAAACAAACACTGTCAAATATGTTACATTTGTTTTGCGAATAAGCTTGTTTGCCATTCATTTGGCAATTATTGTTTGCAAGCGTTTAAAGCTTCAACTGGCAGAAAAGATGGAGAAGGCATCAGAGCAAGATGGTATTTATCTTTAAACCAACATAAACTTTGATTTCTTTATCAGTCCATAATTTTCATCTTCAACATTAGATTTCCATTTATTTGACTTTCTGTTTCTTCCTTGCTTGGAATTGTTCTGTTTTATTCTTGACAGATTTGATTAGCATTGACAATGCTGGATCTACTGACTTCTTGGCAGCACATTCCCTCTCTGCCATACTGTCTGGTCTCCCAGTTGCCTCAGTCAACCCTTGCTGTCTTCGGCGAGCTTTCTCCTCTAAAATCTTGTCCACTGCTTTGGTTTGCTTAAAGTTTGGATCTGAAGGATCCAAATTAAACAGATGGGAAGTATACATGGCTTGGAATCTGGCATCAGCAACATTTACCTGGGAACAGCAATAAAGGATGCTTTAATTGCAACAAAATGCAACAGCCTTCTGTTTTAGATAGCAGTTACCAGCCAGGTTAAGCTAAGTTAAAATAAAGCAATGTATATCATTTAGTGCAAGGGTGGGCAACCCACGCCCCTTGGCCACTTTCTGTCCAGCTCACGCATGTCCAGGAAAGACCCTCCCACTTTTCCCCGCAGCCCAGCTATTAGCAGTACTAGGAAAGGAAAGGTTCCTCCTGTGCAAGCACCGGGTCATTGCTGACCCCTAGAGGGACGCCGCTTGTGCTGGCGTTTTCATGGCAGACTATAGTGGGGTGGTTTGCCATTGCCTTCCCCAGTCGTGACTACCTTTCCCCCAGCAAGCTGGGTCCTCATTTTACCGACATCGGGAGGATGGAGGGCTGAGTCGACCTGAACCGGCTACCCGAGACCCAGCGTCCACTGGGATCGAACTCAGGTCGTGGGGAGAGTTTCGGTTGCAATACTGCCGCCTACCACTCTGCGCCACACGAGGCTCCACAGCAGTACTAGGACAGTGATCTAAATCAAACTTGCTAGGTCTGGGGAGGAGGCTTTAGCCACCCACTTGCTCAGCATCCCTGAAGCAACTGGGACTACTGCTTCCATGTGCATGTGTGAGCATGTGTATGCAATTATGTGATCGTGTATGTGGATATGTGGCTCCTCACCCACCTACCAGCAGCATATGTGGGCTGAAAAGGTTGCCGACCCTAATTTTCAGGGTGAAAATTGGTGAAGAGACATTATACCACACAGTTTCCAAGTGTATTGCAGCCACTTCATACTTACCCAACACACAAATATTCATAATTCACCATCATTTACAAAAAGCAGTGAGCATACTTAGTTTGCTGTACACTGCTTACCTAATCCGTGTACTCCCTGAAAAAAAGTACTTCTAGTTCACTTTGTATATTATAACCAACATGTTTTTCTCCTTCACAGAGACCACCACAGTGAAGGGAAAATGTGTAACACATGAAGCAGCCTTGTGTCATATGCAGAAGGGCAATTGTGCAATTCCCCCTGCACTGAGAAATAATTCCCCATTTAAAATGGAAAACACACATGTAGGCCTGCTGACCCAATGTGCACATCATAGTCCTGGATGGTGAACATGTGGCTGACCCTAAATGCAGGTGTGGGCAACTTGTGGCCCTCCAGATATTGTTGGACTGCAACTCCCTGCGAGCATAGCCAGTGGGGGACATCTGGAGGACCACAGGTTGCCCACACCAGCCTAAATGTATGGGGAAAATATTCCTCAGGAAATGCACCTCTCAGTTTGGAAACAGAGAAGTAAAGGTGAGTGTTGTCATAAAGCAGGGGTGCAGAACCTCAGGCTTGGGGGCCAAATCCAGCCCTCTAGGGGGCCACAGAAGGCCATGCCCCATGCCCCCTGCCCCTGCCCCCAACCACCAATCGTTTGGTAGTTTCCTGGCCTTTGTGCAGTTCTTCCTCCCTTCTAAAAGGTTGAAATGCCTCTCCTAAGATTTCATTACTGGCAGTAGGAGCCTTAAGCTACAATATGCTGGTAGTTTTGGTTTTTAAACCCCGCCTCCTTTGACTTCAGCCCACCCACCACTGGTACGCGGCCCCTGAGAGCTTATTTGCAATGGAATTCGGGCCTCGGACTGAAAGAGGTTCTGCACCCCAGTTGTAAAGGAACAATGTTGGTTGCAAGGAAATAAGAAAGGCATCCCCAGATAAAGTGGCCACATGAAAGGCTTTGTTGTTATTTATTCGGTCAGTCGCTTCCGACTCTTTGTGACTTCATGGACCTGCCCACGCCAGAGCTTCCTGTGAAAGGCTATATATGCATAAAACAGTGAGAGAAAGAGCGCTTGCTTGCAAAGGACTGTGTGGATATGCATATAGGTTGACAAAACCAAGTGGGTGAGAATCAGATCCAAAGAGGGGAAAGATTTCAAGCTTGGGTACATCTTCCCCAACTCCAAAATTGCAATTTATTCATCAGATATGCAATTACTATGGGCAGTAGTTTTTACCAAGCCAAAGACTGGGCAATGATTAAGGCAACTGCTTATACGCTATCCACCTCTTGCAGACCAACTATTTTGTGTTATTTTTTGTGCAAAAATATTTCGTGCAGTGTGTTACATGTACCTCAAAATGCAAGGGCAAAGGAAGAATATTCAGCTCTCCCCCATATTATAGAGAAAGCAAAAGCTTTTCTTTCATTCTTGGAAGAAAGCATTATTTGGGCCTTAAGTGAACACAACACAATAGCAGATAAACCCGTAAACACAAAAAGGGATGCAAAACTTCGGCAATTCCTAGCGCAAAATTCATGGTTTGGAACTCAATCTTTCAACTGTCCCTTTTGAAAGAATGGTGAAAATGTGCGTTCGTGTAAATGACAATGTAGCTATTGATCTACCGTAACTCAAACTGACCAGCATTTTCATTACATTTCAGAAGTAGGAAGCCCACAGTGTTACCTGGAAGTCATCTGTCAGCAGTTCCTTCTTTTTCATTAATAGCTTTTTTTTCTTTTTGCTCAGGTTCTGCTGTTCCACTATCTTGTCATAACTGAAGTGTCTCCTTTCATCCTCCTCCTCATCCATCACCAGCAGAGCCATTTCAGCCTGTTACAATCAGAAGAGATAGGATCTGTTTGCACAACATTTCACAGAATATGGGTTGCAGATGTTTCTGTGTCTCATCTGAAGACAGAGTTGCTAATGCACAACAGGAACAGCCGTAACTGCCTATCGTTTACAAAACATTTTTTATTGGCAAGGAGGAGAGCACTTTATAATAAAAGCAAAGGCAATTAAGAGAATCACTCTCACTTCAATGAGGCTAGATAAGTATTCTTAGGCTGATCACTGTGATTCATTTGTTACACTTATATCCCATTCTTCCTTTGGGAAGCTTAGTATGGCTTAGATAGGGCTCCGGAGGCAGTTCCCCCCCCTGAAACTGAGCAGACTGAATTCCTCAGCTTTAATGCTGTAGCCTCATTGCATGCCCCTAGAAATAGACCATTCTCTGAGTGATATTAAAGTGATGCATACCATCCTCAAATATACAAGCTTCATACATCGTATAGCTCTATACATGGGAGAGAATCATGGGTTCACACACAAGCATGTGTACCATATTACATGCTACCCAGATATGGTATATGTGGCATTTCACACATGATGGAGGATAAATGGTGAGCCCAAGAATAGCTCTTATAGCCTATCGTGCATGGGCTACATGTTGTGGGAACAGTTTGAACCAACCCAGAGATCACACTCATGAGAGGTAGGGAAGGCAAGGGATTTATGGCATAGCAGGCGCAAGGTTGTACTGCATCAAATACAGTTATATGTTTCAAGCAGTTGTCTGGTTTTCCATTCTATTTTAGCATAACTTTCTTCTGTCAGCCAACCATCAGATCTCATTAATTCTCAAGGTCTTAAAAAGGAAGACCATATTTTTTTAGGAATGTGAAAACGGCACGCATCTAGGACCACATGTCCACAGTTCAAGCAGCTGTTTGCTCACAGTAGAACCAAACTTGCACATCAAAAGGACTTTGAGTTGAGCTTTTGAACTCTACATTAAAAAGGAAACAATTAAATAGAAAGATCTCAGAATCCAGCTCTGAACTGACCGGGCCTCTTGTTATTTTCAGCTCAAGGTGAGCAAAGGAGTTTTGTTTTACAAAAAGGATAAAATTACTCCCACTGTTGTAAAATGGTAGTAACAGGCAGGAGAGATAAAATACAAGTCATATTTTCAATATATAAATAAAAATTCACTCGCAGAATTGCAAGAGGTCTACCAGCTATGTACACAACACCCAAAAGCCACAAGGATGAGCACAACTGACAGCACATAAATCCCACTGAAGGGTTATTCACAGCTTTGGCAAACGGAGCACATTTTGAGTGAAGGACTAAATAACCATCACCTCCATGTGCTCAATGTGGTAAACAGGTCTACATCCCTATGGCATACAATATTTACTACTGCCCATGCCCCCAACGTCAGTAAAAACTGTACAGCTGTGGCTCATGCACAGAGAGATGTGCTTCGTTTGCTACACTGATGCCAAACATGTGGAGATGGTGAAGATAGAGGCAGGAAGGGCAAGTGAGCAGTCCCTTGCTCCCTCTGCATTTATTTTACACAGTTTGCCAAAGGTGTGAATACATCTTGAAATAAACGAAACTTGAACAAGGAGAATTGTGTATGGTCATACTGGCAACCTATTCCTTTTGATAAAATATGCTTTGCAAAAGTCCCAACAAAGGTTAATGAAACTCCACTCATTTTTAGTACTCAAGTCATTTTAAGTACTGAAGTCAGGAGCAGAGTTTACCAAAACAATTGTAAAAATTTCAAAGGACAACCAAATGTGTGCCCTGCCTAGAGACGAAGACAAGAAAGCCTGCTATATTGATACAATTTCTGACTGGTGTTTAACTGTCGATTTAAACATTACAGCCAACATGTGGAAACAGCTAAAAAACAATCGCATGCAGCAGGCATAGTATTTAAAAGCTGTTTTGTGTCTGCGTTGTCCCAAACATATGCAGCATTCCCACATGGCAAGACACCATGTGGAGTGCCATTATGGGGAAGAACTTTCCGGTGGCATCTACATGGAGGCTGTTATGTATAAATCTATTCAGACTGTTTGGCGGAATCCTTGGAACATGTTGCAAGCACTGACATTTCAGAGCCATGAAGGAGGAAGGCTGAGGAGTTTCCTCAAAAGGTAGACCAGATGTAGCCCCAACTCATTGTTGTCAACAAGACTTGCCCATATTGCATACTACAAGGGCCCTGTGGCACAGAGTGGGGCCACCCTAGGATCAATGTATTGAGGCCTCAGATGAGGAACTGCTTACCATTCTCTCTCCCACTGCTATGAACAGACACACCACTTGTGAAGACTAAGATGGGGGGTGGGGTAGGAATAAAGCTTTTGAGGGATGCTGTGGAAAATACCAGATTCATTAAGACCGTGAACTAAAAATGGTGGCATTCACATGCACGAGTATGTGGAGAAAATGCAAATGTCCCTTTCTCTGCACAGAGCAGACTCTGACTGTGGTGCTACCAGGGAGTTCTGTAACTGTTCTCTCTTCCATAACTGGAGAAGAGGATCATATTTGTATAACCCAATCTGATGAGTCAGACCCAGCCTGCTGTTGCACAGATCTTTGGGGAGAAACCAGTGTTAGCTATGCCATCTTCTGACAAAATGCCTTGTGCTTTCCCACATCTGCCTCCCCAAAGACTTGTGTATTATCAGCATTGGCCTTAATACAAAAACTGGTTCATGGCTTTCCATCCTCTTCACACCTTCCACCATTTGGACATGGATCTGTCAAGATGACAGAAGAGAGCAGTGCTACAAATCTCCTCGTATGAAGTGCCATGCAGGCTGCTGTCCTCTTTGCTTTCCTTTTCATTTGCTCCTTCCTCCTTTGATTGGGAAAAGTAGGCAGCACAGCAGAGATCTGGTTAGAGAGCTATACAGCCAAGCATGTCCTACTGGTATCCTTCAGAGTAGCTAGCTCCTAGCATTAGTGCTCACCATTTTATTCCTCACCACCACCTCATTGCTAATAGCCCTTACATAAATACAATGGCTGGTTATACTTACTTGAAAACAAGTGCATTTATTTATTTTACTTTTTAAAATCCTCTGTGAATGAGAATAAAAACAAATGTTTTAAAAATAAAACACTGAAGTGAGTGATTTATCAGGGAGCAGCTAATCCTTTAGCACTGCTGAAGCCAACACAGGTGCTGACCTCATCAGTGCCTGGATGGGAGATTACCAGCAACTCCCACATATGCCACTATTGCGCTTTCTAAAGGAATACCAAGATGTAAGCCTTATTTTTTTAAAAGTCAATAATAAAACAAAGAAACAGTTTGAAACTGGTCACTGAAAAGGTTGCCAATCTCACGTTTTATGAATGCCCTCTTTACTATTCGTAGATCTGAAGCTTTAATGTTTAGTCTTCATGTTTAAGGTAAGTGTACGAAACCCCTTATGCACAGAATGCCTGCTCTGTTCACCACAGACAACTCCCAAATAATGTTAAACAAACCCATTTGTGGAATTACATTGCTATGCCTAATCTTAATAATATTTGAGCACGTTCTCCTCTACCTTATGCTGCTCTGTGTCATCTTCCTTTTCCTGGGCATTTTCTTTATTCTTGTTCTTCTTATTCAGACCTGTTCATAAACACAAATAAAAATAATTATTAAAATATGCAGGACTAACGATATCAGGGAGACTACAAGAAAGTGTGTTCTCTCTCCGCCAACACCACCCACACCTTCTGAAATGCCAGCTGCAAAATGACAGTGAAATGTATTTGAGGAAAATCAGTCATAAATCAAATGATCTCCACAGAAAATTATTTAGTCGGGGTCTATTTCAGTTGTGAGCAAGTAGAGGGAGGTATTAAAGGAGTCTGGACATCTTCTCCAGCTTCTCCTTCATTGATACGAGAGCCCTGAGAGCCACTAGAGAGACTCAACTACCATTCCTCTGTTCTTTCCCCAGGAAAAGTGCTATATAACATATTAATCATCATGCTGCTCACAATTACTTCTAAAGCACTAAGATTTGAAGTACCGCAGGTGATGTTCCTATTATGCATTATGCATGGGGGATTGTTTGCTTCCTGCTTCCAGCAACAGTCCCCTGGGGGCCCCTCTGGAGTGGCATCTCATTGAGATGTTGCTACCAAAACAAAATGTCACCTCCCCCCCCCCCAATGTAAACATGGAAGTACATTTGGACTGGTGGAGGATCGTGGCCATTGAGTAACTGGATTTTTAAAAATTTTATACTAATCCAAAATACAGTGGAATTCTGTTCCCTTCCCTCCCACTCTCCTTTCCATGCCCCCTTGTCTGTCTGTCTGTCTGTCTGTCTGTATTTCTGTGTGGCTGAACTATATATTCTTAAGTAGACACTAGCTGTTGATAAGCAGGTAGGACTATTGTTGAGGATGAAGTAGGGGTAATTTGAGGATGGGTTGGGGATACTGGCTGGTGTTATTTCTTTCTATTAAAAAAAACTTACATATAAACAAAATACAGTGGAATTCACTTCTGAATCAATTCAGAATTGCAGTACACAAAACAATGCCTCATGAACAAGCATTTTCTCAAAGCTTTCATTATTCCCCAATCCTAAGTACAGAACAGGCTTCCTAGCTGATAAGCAGTTCTCCCTCTGTCCATTTTCATCAAATAGGCTGCTCCACCTGCTTGAACCAGCGAGGTGCCAATCAAAAATACTCATGGTGTAAATACACTTAATTTTGCCTAAAGAGGTCCATGCAACTCAACGTCAAGTTTCCCCATTGCCCCTAAACATTCAGGTGTCTGGTTCAAAGCTTAAAGGGCCCTCTGTTACATCACAGTAGACAAGCTAATGGCAGCCAGAGGGTGTGCAACACTGAGTCCTGCCTCAGGCACTCTGGTATAGGTAAAGTGACAGCAGAGCAATGTCTTCCAGCCATGCCCACTAATAAAACCAGCAATTAAACCATTATGGATGTGCACACAAAAATATTAACCTCAGAACCATCCTAATTTGGCTCAGATAGGGGAACACCTTGACTCAATGTTTGGACTGATATCATGCTTTACTCTGGATCTGAGATGGAGGTTATCTTACCTAGTTTTCCAAAGCCTCAGATTGACTAAAATGGGGGAAAAAATCAACATATGCCTATAACCTCATTTGTGGGGCATAATTCAATGAAATTTGAGATCATAGTAGTGCCTTCTGAGGGAATGAAGCTTACCGCTTTCAGACAAATAGGTGTAGGTATGTTTTAATTGAGGTGTTATTGTTTTTAAGTTTGATGCCTATCATTCCCTGTAGCTTTGTGGGCAATTTACTTGAACATGTCACACAATGTCCTGCATTGAGCAGGGGGTTGGACTCGATGGCCTTGTAGGCCCCTTCCAACCCTACTATTCTATGATTCTATGAATGTATAGTTGGCCCTAAGTAAGTTCCCTGCAAAATTTCAGAAGGATGTGTGCAGGGATTAGGGAGCTATGAATAAGGACAGCTTGAGACTTTACATCTTTTTTTGTTTTCTGCTCACTCAAACAGCTTCTGATATGTTTGTTCTACATCCAAAAAGCACTGTGACTGAAAGTAAGAGGAGAGGCTTGGTAAAGACATTCCCTGATTGGAAGCTAGAGGTGTCAGTGTCATAAATGCACCCCCTCCTTTCCCATCTTCCTGGCATTTTCAATTTATGGTGAGCTTGGAGGAGGTCATAGATATGTATCAAATAAAAAAAAAAAACAGCTTAGAACCCCTTCTAAGGTTCTAAGGTAGCTCCTAAGTCTTGGAGCAATCCCTGTTGACCTTGGATTATGAGGTGGTCCAAACACCTCTGAGTTGGATATCCTCACCTCGAATTCATACCTCATCTGAGGTGAATGGACAGCCTGAGATACCATACTGAACATTAAAGAGCAAAACCATTGCTCCAAAAACAAGCAAACCCAGACTTTTAACCGATTTGAAATGGGCTCAGATTTTACCAGTAGTACATGTTGACCAAAATTGATAATTGTTAATATGCAGCAGTAGAAATAATTTAAGAGAAAACGCTAACCTCAGTCTCCTTAGTTAACAAGGCAGAGTCAAGGAAACAATATAAATAAAAAAGGGAAGAGACCCCTATATCTGCTGTGATAGAATTTCCATTGCTAAGTATTTCTACAAGATGCAGCAATCAAGAGGGGGGAAAACAGGGACAAATGCTGTAGGGAAATAGCTACAGAAGAATACCACCACTAGCTGTGAGAAACTAGGAGGAAAAGTGATAGAAGACAGAAGAAATTGGAAAGAAAGAGAAGGGAGGCACAGGATCAGCTCAGGAATTTTCTTACCGTGACACAACAAAAATGAAAAGGAATTGAATAATGGAGTCTTTACTAAAACGTCACACCACACGCCAGCCACAGAATAGTGGATGTACAAAATCTTGGAACACTGATATTTAAAGGCTGCCAAATCAGAAACAGATACAAGAACACCTTCCTGAACTTCAACACACAGACCATGGAGATCTGCATTGAGACATAACAGCTTAGAACCTGAGAAGCGCTGGTGGAACTGAGTGGGCAGAAGGTGACTTTCCCACCCCCATCTCCCCTAAGCAGCCCCACAAAAAGCCTCTGAGAGACCCTAAAAGGCAGCCCCAAATATTTCAAATAAATACTTGCAGTGATTGGGCATGTTTTTATTTCTAAATTCCAGATCCAAACAGTACACTAATATACAGTTCCCCAAAGGTGCTAGTTAAGATAAGGACAACTGTCATCTTTGGGGTGGGGGGATGGAATTCTTTTTGATGAAACTGTTTTGTGTGCTGCACATACTCTGGAGTAGATCCCAAAAAACATGGTCAAAGGAGTACTTGAGATAAGCACATCTCTACAATCATGTGCAGTATCCATTATGTAAAAGCTGCTTTGCTTGTCAAGCAGACAGAACTCATTCTAACCAATTGCTCCAACAAACTTGTTTTTCTATGAGAGCAGTATAAAAAACACCTACGGCATGAAACATTTTGGAACAACCAAACCACAACGTTGTCTGCGTTTCCAGGAATCAAAAGCGAACAACAATCAAATTCATCATCTTATAAAAACTGTTCAGGTATGATAAAAAGCAGAATATCTTAAGTATACATAACAACTCCAATATTCATTCACTTCTAGTTTGTATGAACAGAGTTTTATAGGCCTATCAGGCCCAATTAATCTCAATTTGTTTTCCATCAGCAGCAGCCAGTAGGAAATATTCATTCTATCTTCTGCTGAAAAAACAAATTTACTACTGAAAAGTTAATAATCTAGCTTGGAATAGTCAATGAAGGAATTTTACAGCAGTGCCTTGGAGCATGGCTCAACCAATTCTCTCCTATTTTGCTTCCAAATGATTATTGTGAAACCATAACATGTGCCTAAACATTAAATGAAACCTTTCATATACTGTTAGAAAGAAATTCAAAATGTAGCGCTTGACTTGAATTAGTAGCTGCAGGTACACAAGTTCTAGTGTCAGTGCTCAATGCTGTAGAACCTAAGGGGTGTAGGTTTAGGGCAGTATCCAACACTCCCCTTGCATAGTGGGAAAGACTGCTAGCGCAACGGGAAGCTTGTGCTTAATAGTGCAACCAGAAGCTAGCGCAAACTAGTGCTTCTGGAATGGGACAAATCAGTTGACCTTGCGGAAGGGAGCTCCGATGACCCATCCTGTTCCGGAAACGCTAGTCTGAGCTAGCTTCCAGGGTTGTGCTATCAAGCAAAGGCTTCCCATTGCACTAGCAATCATTCCTGCTAGCGCAACATGCTTGGCACTGGCGGACTGCCAGTTGTCCCAAAACTTTCAGGAACTCTAAACTAGCTGCATGACTGCCCAAAAGGGCTTTGACTTTTTTTAAACAGCCATTTTAAACATCAAGCCAATCTATGGCACAACAAATTGCTTTAGAAATCTGGGGGCATTTCCAAAGCAGTTTATGGAGGAAGCACAGAGGGATGCTATTCAAAGAATTGTTGTGGCCTTCACTGTCCTGAATGATTTCAACAGTAATTTCTTATCAGTGTTATAATTTGTTATTTCAGTGCAACGTAGTACAATACCTATCAAGCTCAGAGGATAAATTAAGGAGAATACAAGTAGATACCTTTGACACTTTTTTCATTGTCAAATGAACACAAGAAACTGCTTAGGTGTAAATTAGGCAGACAGTGGTCTAAGCACCAGGGGTGGAGGCAGGTTCTTTAGAAGAGGGCTAGGGGCTAAACTAGTAGGCATTTCTCACTTCCTCCCTAGAACTAGTTGCTACTGACAATCTTCCTCAGCCAAAAAACTATATCCCCAAACTAGCTGAGTACTGCAATGTAAACATCTTGCATTCAAAACCTCCAGTGTGGTGCGTCTAAAGTTGTGGAGAACAGAACTCTGCAAACTAGATACTCTAACCTAATTCCCCCTTTTCCTACAAACACCCCTCCTTCCCCCTGAAAATCTGGTTTGGAGCAAGGGCTGCAGGGCAGAAGGGAAATAAGAAAAATCCCCCTGCCTTTGCAGGGGTTGCGAAACTTGCAGGAGTTTTGTAGGCCTCCGTGATATACACACACTGAACCACTTGACTAAGGAGGGTTAAGATGCCGTCCTTCCCTCTAACTTTGTATATTATGCACAGTGACAAAGACTGCTGGACCACTCTGTCCTGCAAGGATAAATTCTAAAAGCTGTGGCAGACTTTCTTGCTAGGTTACTTAAGGCAGAATATCAGTAGGATTAGGTCATGCTCCTTATGGAGCCATATCTTAACCTTGGGAAGAAAGGACAGGTTGAGCAACGTCAGAACCCTACTATCGTGGAAAAGGCAAAAAGCTGGTTCAGCCAAAAAAGTGGTCAGCTCCAAAATCCTGTAAGCCAAAGTGATAGCCACTGGAAAAGTTGCCTCAGCATACAGACAGAACAATGAAACCTCTTTTAGAGGTTCAAAGGGTGTTCTTGGCTGGGGCCTAGTTTACTAAGTTCAGCTTCTGGGTGGGAAAACCTTTGGACAACAGGAGGGGCCAGCAACATGACCATCCTAGTTAAACACCTAACACAAAGGGGAACCCCTTGCACTGTTGATGGGATAAAACCTAACCCCATCCCCCTAACTGAGCTGAATGTTAAAGCTATCCTGGAAAATTCTACAACTGTAGGTTCCAAGAAAGGCTCCCAGTGTGGCTGGTCACCTCCTAATGTAGACTGCAGTCTCCCAGATCCAGGCTCTGTCTACTCAACCAAACGGCCTGAACATCTGTCATGCCCTTGATGTGCAGGTGACACAGGTGACCCCATGCTGGTGGCCCTTGATGATACAAAGAGTCACCTTCTCAGCCTACTTGAAGAACAGGTTGGCTTTCCTGTGGAATGCCAGAGATCTGAATTCCTGGCTGTGATTAGATGTTAGTATGGATGGAGGGCCAAATGAAGGTGATGGAGGTGCCACCTGACCCAGTATAGCAGGCCCATGCTGGGCACTAGCATTCCAAGCTGGGCAGAAAGCACGGTGAGCTAGCAGGTCATTACTCTTTTGAGCTGGTAAATGAGCCATCTCAGCCTTTCTACCCACTCCTCTGATCTGCACAGATCATGCTCATCTTGTATCGTGCTCTATTTTCAATTTATATTTAACACACACACACACACCACACATACCCATAAACACTCATCCAAAACACAGAAGTCAAAATCCCATACCCCATCTCTCTCAGCATGACACACGAGTATGTCAGCAGCTAACAGCTAACCAAATCAAGAAGGAAACTCATAATGAGCTTACCATAACGGTGTGCATCGGCACTCTCATCTAAAACATTTAACAAAGGAAAAACTGGTATTCAAATCTGGACAGGATTTTCATCCTTGGGCCATTAGCTGCCAGGGCAAAGGATAGCTCAGGAACTCCACTTGTTTAATGCTTTAATTTCCTGCAGGTAACATTATGTTGGGCAGTATCTAGTGGGGTTCTTATGCCTCCGCCGATTCCCTTCCGCGAGCGCACAAGCAGGAGCCACTGCTTACACAAGGGAGATTCAGCATTTACTAGAGGAAGCCCTGAAAAGTTTCGGCTCGTTTCTGGAAGGAGACAGGTTAGCGGAACTCCCTTATGTAAGCTCCGCCAACCAGCCTCTTTCCAGAAACGAGCATTTCCACTTGTTTGGGGTTGCCCCCAGAAGTACTAAATCGCCTAAGCACTCCATTGGATATTGGCCATTAGTTTGCAAGCTGAGCTGAAGACCACGTATGTCTCCATCATCTCCCCTTAAAAACCAGCAACATTTCCCTCCCTATTGGCAAATTAAAACTGCTCAACATTCCTGCTCCTCCCATTCTGGAAACGCTCCTCCTGTTTTGGAAATACTCCTCCCTGAACACTTTACTGGGCACCTGCTCCAGCAGGCTATGTTACAGAGGATGCAACTTCTCATACTTTTTTTTTGCACCTGTTCTACTAAAGGTCAAGAGAAAGATGGACTCTCTAATTTTCCTTTCCTGTCTTCCCAGTTTCTCTAGCTCTGCTCAGGTCAGAATTTCCGTTAAGGATTATAGCAGGGGTGAGGAACCTCTTTTCTGTTCAGAGCTGCATTGCCACAGGGGTAATCTGTTGGGGACTGCATACCAGCAAGGGGGTGGGGGAAGTAGGGCCAAAGGTGAGCAGGCCACTTTCTCACCCCTCTCTCTTTCTGCCATCCCCTTCCTCCAGTTATTTCTGCCCTATCTGCCTTTCAAGGAGACCATGAAGAGCAAGGCAACAAAGCATCTGCATCCCAACTGAAGACAAAAGTGCCACTCTGACTGGAAATCCTCTATCTAGTCAGTACTACTCAGTATATCGCACAAGAGGGGATCCCTATAGACACCCATCAAAAAACTAACAATGAAGTAGTATACAAACCATCCCTATTTTATTTTTGCTTTAAATCTGCATACATGCCATCACTGAAGAAAAAGCACTACTTCAGGAATAGAATATAAAAAAATCAATAAAATAAGAATTGCCTTGCTGGATCACATCAAATTCTCCATCTATTTCAGCATTCCTTCTCCAGCTGGTGGCTGGTCAGGGGCCAACAGGAAATTCATAAGCAGGGCACTATGAAGATAGCCATCCCATTTTTGTCCTTAGCCTCTGAAAATCAGTGATAAATTGCCTCTAAATATAGAGGTTCTGTTTTTACAAACCACAGCTATTAAACATTTAGAGACCTATCCTCCCTGAGTATGTCTGATCTTTTTTAAAAAGCCATCTAAGCTCATGACCATTACAGTACCCCACAGAAATGAATTCCGTTACACAGCTTCATGAAATGCACTTTGCCACTATTTTCATTGGATGATGCCAACTTCATGAACCAAGACTCATTTCTATCTATTCCTTTTTTACAGTGTTCAAGTCATATATCCCCATTTCCAGTTCTTTTTTCCAAACTAAAAAGCTCCAACAAGCATTTCCTTATAAATATAACATGCTCCATTCACTGTTCATTTTAATTGCCCTTTTCTGTACCTTCTCCAGCTTTACAATAGCCTTTCTGTGACAGTGAACAAAACTGCATCTAAGATTTACAGAACGGAATTATATTTTCCATTTCTTTCCTAACAATTCTCTCTCTGCTGCAGCACACTGAGACATGATTCACTGAGCTTTCTACAATGACCCCAGATTTCTTTCCTGTATGGTTACAATCTGCTTCCAACTTCATCAATATAGACAGTTAGAACTTTTTTTGGTCCTGAACATCTGTCATGCCCTTGATGTGCAGGTGGCACACGTGACCCCATGCAGGTGATATGCAGGTGACCCTTGATGACACAGAGAGTCACCCTCTGTTACTGAACCCCTTCTTTCCTTCTGTTGCCCTGTCACCATGTTTAGACCATAAGTGCCTTTTGGAACTTATTCACATTCTGCTTCAGATTTTACTGTCCCAATTTATTTTGTATACCCAACAAATTCCTTCTCCCCACTCCCAGCAATTCCAGATCATTTGTGTACATGAAATAGCAGCAGTCCCAATACACATAATTGGTGGGGGCCCCACAATATATTCCTGCATTGCAAAACTGTCCCTTTATTCCTATCATCTACCTCTTGCCTTTAAACAAGTAACCGGTTGTTACAAGGGCCCATCTTCATAATAGTTGTGAAGTTTCTGTAGGGGCCTTTGTCACAAGTTGTTTGAAAATCTAAGTATGTGAAATTGACTGGTTCACCCTTAACTACACAGAACAGCAAAAAAGACGTCTAACCTATTTTGCCAAGTTCCTCAGCAAAGTATGGGTCATTCAAATCAACATCAGATGGGCATTCATCCTCAGTCAGTATTTCCTCAGCAGCATCCTGAAACAAAACACATTGCATTCCCATTACTAAACACTAGTAATGTGTTAGTAATACAAATAAATATCATATAAAACACAAAGCTGCCAAATATAAGTTTCAAGTAGTAACCTCAGGGCACAGACTTGTAGCACAGGAAGAAAGTGATTTAAAACAACTGCTTTCACTGAAATCAACAAAGCTATAGGAAGCATCAATATGGGCTTCACAAACAATTCCATGTACAACCATGAACACACACACAAATCTCAACACTGTATTAACCTTTGGATGACTGATACTAGTGAGACATTTCCAGCCTCTCCCTATTAATATGAAGATGTACAGTTCTAAGGCAAATGGTTTCTAACAGTAAAACTCAACCTGGCACCTTCCAGACCAGATGGACTACAACTCCCATAATCCCCAGCCAGCATGGCCATGTGTTAAGGTCCAACACATTTGAAGGGCACCAGGCTGGGGAAGGCTGATTTACAGTCAGGGCCAGAAATATTGGAACAAGGATAACTGTTTTGGCAGTTGGCCCCTACACCACCACATTGAAGTTGAAAGGAAACACACCCAGATGGGAGCGAAGTCAGGACTTCCAGCTGTAATTCAAGGGGGTTGACAAAAATGGGGCACTAACCATTCGGAAAGGACAGCCAGTGGCATACACACCCATCGCTGGTGGCTCATAAGTAATGGAACAAACCAACATCATTTCAAATTTAAGAATCGCCTTTAATACCTGGATGAAAATTCTTTGCAGTCGATGACTGCCTGAAGTCTGGAATGCATGGACATGACCCAATGCTGAGTTTCCTCCCTCGAGATGCTTTGCCAGGCCTTTACTGCAGCTGCCTTCGGCTGCTGCTTGTTTGGGGGTCTTTCTGCCTTCAGCCTTGTCTTCAGTAAGTGAAAAGCATGCACTATTGGGTGGAGATCAGGTGACTGACTTGGCCATTGAAGAACATCCCATTTCTTTGCCTGGAGAAAGTCTTGGATAGCTTTTGCTGTATGTTTTGGGTCATTATCCATCTGCAATATGAAGCGGCGTCCCATCAGTATGGCAGCATTCGGCTGAATCTGAGCAGAAAGTATATACACTTCAGAATTCATCCTGCTGCTTTTGTCAGCAGTCAGGTCATCAATAAACACCAGTAACCCAGTTCCATTGGCAGCCATACATGCCCATGCCATAACACTGCCTCCACCATGTTTAACAGATGATGTGGTCTGCTTTGGATCATGAGCTGTTCCTTTCCTTCTCCATACTTTTCTCTTCCCATCATTCTGGTACAAGTTAATCTTGGTTTCATCAGTCCAAAGAGTCTTATTCCAGAACTGGGCAGGCTTTTTTAGGTGTTTGCTGGCAAAGGCTAATCTGGCCTTTCGGTTCTTGAGCATTACCAGTGGTTTGCACCTTGATGTGAAGCCTCTGTATTTACATTCATAAAGCCATCTCTTGACTGTAGATGTTGACAATGACATGCCTACCTTCTCAAGAGTGTTCTTGACTGGCTAGATGTTGTGAAAGGGTTCCTCTTCACCATAAGCAGAATTCTGCGGTCATCCACTTTCCATGGTTTTCCAGGCCTTTTGCTGTTGCTGAGCTTGCCAGTTCATTCCTTCTTTTTCAGGATGTTCCAAACCATTGTGTTGGCCACTCCCACTGTTTTTGCTCTCTCTCTGATGGGTTCATTTTGTTTCCTCAGCCTAATGATGGCCTCTTTCACTCGCATGGACACCTCTTTGGACCTCATGTTGGGAGTTCCAGTGAACAGCTACCAAATGCAAATGTAACACTCAGAACCACCTCCAGGCCTTTTCTCTGCTTGATTGGTCATGGGGTACCCAGGAAACAGGCCACACCTGGCCATGCAGCTGCTTGTCAGCCATTCGTTCCAATACTTATAAGCCACCAACTATGTGTGTGTGTGTATGCCACTGGCTGTACTTTCTGAATGCTAGCGCCCCACTTTTGTCAATCTCCTTGAATTACAGCTGAAAGTCCTGACTTCACTCCCATCTGGGTGTGTTTCCTTTCAACTTCAATGTACAGAGGCCAACTGCCAAAACAGTTATCCTTGTTCCAATATTTCTGGCTCTGACTGTATATTACACTACCTGTTGGCGTTATTCATATATGAGGATTCTGATTGCCTTTCAACAGAAAGAACATATAAGGTCATGGGCATAATCGTGTATAAATTTTGTTCTTTTACAGTTGATAAAGAATACAAATCTCGCTTGGAAGACATTTGCCTGGTTTGTACCTTTTCCTTAAAAAGTCACAGCCTCTTTCAGGGAAGTATGTAGTCTCTTCCTTAAAGAGACCACATACTTTATGACTGGCGATGTTCTTGATATACGTTGGTCTCTTCTATTCACCTTGGGAGTAAACATGACCCCATCAGATGTCTTGAAGACTATCTGGAAGGTGTTTCATATGGAAATGTGTGGTAAAGATGCATTATCAGAGTGAATGCCCTGGGACATGCCTTTGTAGAAAATTGAACCGGATTCTGATGACAGATTTTGATCATTTCTGGAGTGAAATGCCTAAGCAAAATATACATCTTCAAAGAAAGAATTTTCAATAAAGCCATTTCAGTTCCCCAAGAGAGAGTGTGGCATGCTTTGTCAATTTTGATTAGAAAGATTGGTAACTGCACAGTTCAAGGGAAGCAAAGAACAATGAAGGCTTGATAGCTTATTTATTCCAGAATATAAGCCACTTAAGGCCAAACCCCATCAGGTTGCCACCCACTATATGGAAGCCTCCAGTCTCAGAGGCTTCTGAGTTTCCTATGCCCTGCCGGGCCCTGCCAGCAGTACAGGAGGAGCAACAGAGATAATTTTTGCCTCTGTCCTCTTTTTTTTTTTTTTTACTTTTTCCTCTAGTTGGGCCTCTGAACCCACCTAGAGAAGCCGTGCTGCCAGGGGCAAGAGTGGGGCCGGGGCCAAACAGGCCACAGGATTTTGCAGATACCGTCTTCTCCCCTCCCCACCCACCAGAACACCTTTTTCACCTCTAAGAGGTCATCTGAGGTCACCTTTGAAATCTCAGAAAGCAGGCGCCACAGTTCTTTTCATGGCAGCTGTGTGGGGGTAGAGATGGGAAGGATCACATCTTGAAGACCCCTTCCTGAAGTCGTAGCCAACGCTCCTGGCCTTAACCAAAGAGCCGCTAGATGGGCAGAGCGAGAAAAACAAATATGCCTCAGCCCAAGAACTTCATCAAAAGTAGTTGCCCCTGACGAAGCAGTATGGTGGAAGCTTCCTTGGAGAGTAGCTGGCGACATACGTTCTTTGAATTATGTTTGGGATATGGAAAACATCTGGAGGGCACCCCCTGCTGGTGCCCTCCAGATGTTTTTGACTTATCCAATCAGCACCAGCCAGCACAGCCAATGGTCAGGAATGTTGAGAGGTGGTCCAAAACATCTGAAGGGCACCAGATTGTGGAAGACTGGGCTATTGTATAAAGTCTGGATCTGGGAAACTCAGGTTGAAATCCACACCACCCTAAAGCTCACTGAGTGGCTCAAAGCAAGTTACTATCTCCCAGTCTGAGCTACTTCTCAGGATTGCTATGAGGATAAAATGACACAGCACCATCTGTGAGGCCCTGAGCTTGCTTGGAGGAAGGACAGGTCATGAATATGACAAAGCAAATCAATCATTATAATCTGGGACGTAATCTAAGCAACAATTAAAACAGGAGCAATTTCATAATCAAGGATCTTGTAACGTAGGCATGAAACCTGAGGGTCATCACCATGTGCAAGTGATGCATTTTTAAACAGCTGCTGATCCAATAAACAGAATGGCCTAATAAGAATCCTCTATTTGGTTTGCTAGATTAACATTTCCAGAATAAAGTGTACTTTGAAGCTCAGCTGTCTGTTTTACAATGTCCCTTGGCTGGCACATTCTGAAATAACGGACATCCATATGGAGTCAATGCATGCTCAGGGAAGAAGGCTAGCCTTAATTTTTTTTTTTAATGTCTGGCACCTCTATTGTTGGTTTTACAGAAACAATGAAGAAAGTCAATCTTAGAGACACTGTCATCAGTTTTTCAAAAGAATCCCAAAATATGTATTTCTTTGAAGACTTTTCCAAGGTTTTTTTTTTTTTAAGATAGGCTTCTAAAATTCTTCAGGCAAAATTTGCTCACCACTTAAGACTTTGGACAAAGCTGTCATTCTCATCCAAGGCTTGGCAACTCAAAACACAATGGGTTTTTTTAGCAACAAGAATGACCTTTCCCCTTAGCAATGCAGAACTTATCAAGGACACAGGATCAAAGGAAGATTTTCTGGATAGGCCAACACATTTATTTTTCCTTTAATCACCACTTGTTTTTCATTCATGTGGCTGCCAAAGGCAGATGAAAACTACTCAGGCCTGTTATGACTTAGAGCTACCTTGTGATCAATCACTTGCCTATCGTCATGCTTTAAATGTACTTTAAAAATAAGATATCCAAGAGGAAAAGGTTTTCAAACTATGTTCCACAGAGCTCAGCTCCTCAGTGAGAAGATCAGTAATGGTGGAAAATATTCCACAACAGCCTGCCAGTACTCTAAGGTCATTGTTGGAGGCTCTTCTCTGAGCAGCCCCAGTGGCTCAGGTGTGAGTGGCGATGAGGGAAAAGAGCCTGCTTGTGCAATGCTCTTCTCAGGGAGGTTCACCTGACACCCACGTTGTTGTTTTTCCTGCTGTTTTTTGTTATTACTTTATAATGTTAGTTCAATATAGAATGCTGTAAGCTATCCTAGACATTTTTTTCTGAAGGGCAGGATATACGTTTGCTAATAATAGTTATATAAAACTCCCTGAAAGACAGCTTGCGCCCACAGACTGGTGTTTCCCTGCATGAAGTTAATGCGTAACCTAGAACAAGTTCCAGGCCTATTTGGAACACACTGGTGTTCTGTGTTACTCTTGCATGGGTTCCTTGGCAGATAAGTCAATATCCAAAAGGGGTCTCCGAAGATATAACAATGTGAAAATTGTTTGACTAAAGCAAACACTACCTTCTGTTTCTTCTTCAGTTTCCTCTTCTCTTTCTTCTTTTCTAGAAATTGTTCCCATGGAGTCAGTTTATCCTTGCCTTCTAACTTATTCCTTACCATTTCTTCAGCACTTTCTTTAAGTCCTGTAGCCAACCAGAAAACACATGTAGCCAAGTTAGTTCTTAAATCAAGACCTGTATTTAAACATCTGAAGGGGGAGAAACATTGCACCAGTGGGAGGCAACAGTGCCAAAACAGATCAGAAAATACCACTGGTGAGGAATTAGACAGGCATTCATCTTACGGCCAGTCCTAGCAGGCTGTATTTGGGGCTATGACTGGAAACAACTAGGAAATTACAGCTCACACAAAAGATGGCAGTCCACATTCTGACTTGGTTGCCAAAAACATGAGAGCTCCAGCATCTACACTGACTCCCCCTGCCCCTCCAGTCTTCCAGGAACAATTTAAGAAGCTGCTCTTGACTGTTAATAGGACTATATTATTATGTTAAAATTTGTGCATTAGTCAGCATTTTGAGACATTTCTAGTCCTTATGACTGCAAAGAAAGGCCTGAAATTAGTTTGAAATAGCTAGTGAAACATCAGAAGCCTGAGGGGGATTGAATAGGATACCCAACTTTGCTGCATGCGCAAGTGTGTGTATAGATCTAAAATCTCTGTTTGAATATATCTAGGCAACTTATATTTGTTTTTTGTTTTTTAAAAATATATATACTGGTTCCTTTGAAAACATGTTGCATCCATGCAATGTTTTATTTATTATTTGTTATACCTTTGCAGCTACTTTGGATCCAAAGGGGCATTTTATAAATTAGAAACAGAACGCTACTGGCATAACAGGAAATCCAAGATTCAAAGCTTCAACAGTAATTTGATTATTTTAAAAAGTAAAGAAACTACAGAAATTTGTTCCAATAAATCTTTCTAAAGTGGCTACTACCAAAGGTGTAAATTAGTCAGATTATCCTTTTTATTGTTGATTTATCAACTTATCTCTTATATTAGTTTATATCAGTAGCTATAAGAATTGAAAGATCGAAAGAACGTGAGGTTCCTATTCTCTACCCTGTATACACCCACAGGGAGTTGAAATAATCAGACCATTAACTTAGATATTCATCTCCCTGGTGCCCTTTTGTCATGTTCCTACACTAGGAGAAATCATTTAACTTAGCATTTCCAGACCTGTCAACAGTTGGAAGGAACTGGATATCATGTTGAATGCTTGATTGAAAGGAACATCCTCTTTTTCCACAGCAAATAACAACTTCATAAGGCCAAACAGATTAAGAGATTCCAGGGAGCAGCACACTATCTGATCCAAGCCACCCCAGTCACTAGAGGCTGGAAAGGACCATGAAGCAATTTCTTTTAAGAGATGGGAAGCTGCCCATTAGGAAGCATGTGGGTCCTACACGCACTCTGGGGGGGGGGTGTTGCCCAGAGACCTGCAGCAGCCCCTTGTGCCCCTCAAAATCTGCTCCTGAGGACTGGAAGAGCCTCCAAAATAGTATGCAACGTGGCATGGGGAACTGCAGCTGAGGCAGAGGGAGGGTATCTTTGAATCCAAACCTTAACATGCACATTTATTTTTACACACATCCTCAGTTCAGCCATAATGCCAAACCATGGTTTAGTGCTAGGAGAACAAGCCTTCTGCTCATAAGCTCCTTCCTCTCCTCACATGTTCCTATTCACAGACATAGTTCACGCGTGATTAGCCCATGATTCTCCATGCACGAGCAGGAGCTCACTGCCTTCCGTGCACCTGCCATTTCCACTTTTAATCAACAACCTATGACCAACCAGATTGTACGTTGTTGAATGTGATGTATGAACTAGGAGTGCTGGGTTGTTTGGGGGCTAAATGACCCAGCAGTTAACCCATGGTTTGTTGTTGGGTTAAATACTGGGTTATTTAGCCCTTAAACCCAGTGATCCGGGTATGCACATCGCAATCAATAACCTATTACCTGCCCAATCATAGGTTGTTGATTAAAAGTGGAGGTGGCAGGCATGTGGGAGGTAGCACTGTCACTCACTCCCACTAATTTGTGGGCTAACTAACTGGGTCAATGAGTTGTTTACACCTTTAGCACAAACACTAGCTTGTCGTTACATGTCAGGATTCCCTTTGTCCCTACTTTACTTCCAATGCTGAAGCAAACACAGACAAGAGGCTTCAGTCAACAGCTTCTAATCTATTACTTCAAAGGGTCATACAGATGCAAATTCTCAGTGACTCTCAGTCTACAAGGAAATGCCTTCAGGGGGTTCAAAAGGTAGTTATGAAAGTTGCCTGCCGTTTGAAAAGGAATGAGGTCTCACTAGCCTAACTTAAGGGGTGGGGGGAGGTCTCTCTCACTCTCATGAGGCTTCTAAGCACTGCTGTTCATGCAACGCCAATCGGGTAGATCATCTAAGTTCCGCCCCAGCCATCCCCCTCTTTGCTTCTGCATCTGTGCCTGCAATAGCTCCAACTCCTGAAGAGCCAAGATGCTAAACCTGAACAGGTGAGACTAGGGGACACACTTTGTGGCTGTGATGGTGCTGTATTGTCTTTCTAGCCTGGGAAAATATAGTTTTGGCAGCCAGGAGAAGACACTGGGCAGTACCCAACAGTGTAATTCTGCAAACTCAAATAACGCTAATGGAGCTCCACCAAATCTTTCCGTTGTACACATGGCTGCCCACAAGTTGCACAACTGGTTGCACAATGAGTTATGTGCAACCAGTTGCACAATGGGATGTGCAAGTGTAACTTTAGTTGGATTCTCCTCTTGTCTGTTTGGAATCTAATTTCTACTAGTGCAACATTATTTGCACTGAGTGATACAAGTGGATACTGTTCTTCACCTAGGAGGAAATGGTCACCTCTGTCATATCGCTTTAAACATATTTATACTGAATGGACTTGGTGGGAGTAAGAGCTCTTCTGAGACAATCTAGTAAAATATCATTGCACATTACAATTTCTGGCAACCGTAGAAAGAAAAAAAGGGGGGGATTAAAGCAGTTAAAAAACCTATTTTTATCTGCCTGCGTACTTTCCAGAAGGCAATGTAGTGTTACAAGACGGTTCCAACATAATTGCAGTTTGTAGGAAAGACAATCATCATTACTACAAGTAAAATAATTGGATCACTAACAGTAAACTACAGAACTAAATATACCTTTGAGATATTATATAATGATAGCTGACTTGCAGAGTTGTCTTAAAGAGGTAAAGTTAGGTGTTGAAGCATATCATTCCACAGCAGAGGGAGCCCTAAAAAACTGAAGGAGTTTTCCAGATTTCTTATTCCGCTGCCTAGAAAATGAAATCAACTGCTCCATCTGGAAAAGTAGTACTTGGACATAACACAGCCTTTTCATGAAGCCAGAAAGAGACTGAACTTCCACCACAGATTAGATTGTCTTAGAAACTGCTGCCCAAACCATTTCCCCAGAATGAAAGTGATTGTCTAAGCAGTCACAATATACAAAGCTTAAGAAAAGGAACTGTTTAGAACAGTCAGGGCATATGGTTAGAAGCTGGAGGATGCACTCTATGCCTCTGTCCATTGATTATAGAAAAACACCATGAAACTTTATTATTCAGCTGTCAGGAAATTCAAACGATGCAAGGTCAGTGGAACTATTGCAAATAATGAACAACTGCAGATATTTTTTTCTGGCCTGAGTAGCATTTAGCTACTTCTTTCAGAATTGAGATTTTTTTTCTTCTACCAAGGAAGAGGGCAATACTGTGGCTATGTTTTTATCATTTAGGAGACTCCCAGTGAGCAGAAATACTCTACTGAAAGGTGAGATATGAATCTCTTGATAAATAAAAATAGAACAAACACAGGGCACAGAGCAGAAGGAAAGTGAAGAACAGGCGCTATTCATTTTCTCTTTCTACGTAGGTGGCTTCTCCCCCTCCCATACATGCACACAATGCTTTGCCACATGAGACAGATCATGGAAGTCCTCATAGTAAGACTTTACCATCTCACATGGAGGCAGCCCTCATACAGGAGCTGCTTTCAACAGCTCCCACGTAGTGACTTCTTCCACACAGCAAGCCATTATGGTGTGGTAGCTTGCCATGGGATAGGGGTGGGGGGCTTATTTGTACCACTGCACATTTTTGTTGGGAGGTTTGCAGTGGCACAGATCCCCATTTCAAGCCACTGCATAACAATGGCATACTATATAGAAGCAGCTGCCGCAGGGGAATTGCAGAAAGTGACCAACACATGGCATTTACTCGGGGTGCAGCAACCCTGAATCGGAAGTCAGGTTTGCATGCAACACTCAACGCTCTCCTCTGGTGGGGGATGCAGTGGAGAATGGCGAGGAGGAGGAATAAGCAAACAGCTGCATTTATGTAGGGCGACATTCTGCAGCTGCCAAGCCCTGATGGGACAAGCTGTTCTTCAGAGATGATGTTGGGTTTATCACCTGTGCCTGATGTGGTGGCAGAAACACCAGAGAAAGCCTTGGCTGTACACACAATCCTTTTGCAGCATCTAGCAAGTGAATTGCAGAGCCATCTCTCTGCAACTCAGAGATTAAAGGCACAAAGCTCCACTGCAGGTCTATAGCTGGCAGCCCCATCTTACATTCAGGAAAAACGTCCCCAAAACTACTTCCCCCAAGGGAAGAACAAGGTGCACGCTTCGTTTTATTCAAAGCCAACTTCAGCAATTCATCCTTCTCTGAAACACTTTTCCCTAAGTAGGCAAGCAATTCAAACCTCCGCAGAAAACTGTCCGAAATCTTATATAATATGGTACTGTAAGCCTTATATGGAAGCCGCGGTGGCTTAGTGGTTAGGACGCTGAACTGCAGACTGGAAGGTCGGCAGGACAGCAGTTCGAGATCCGAGTGCTGCACGACGGAGTGAGCTCCCGTCTTCAGTCCCAGCTTCTGCCAACCTAGCAGTTCAAAAGCAAGAAATTACAAGTAGATAAATAGGTACCGCTTCGACGGGAAAGGTAACAGCGTTCCGTGCACCTCCGTGTTCAGTCATGCCGGCCACATGACCACGGAAGTGTCTTCGGACAGCGCTGGCTCTTCGGCTTAGAAATGGAGATGAGCACCACACCCTAGAGTCGGACACGACTGGTTGGGGACACCTTTACCTTTATTAAGCTTTATTACTAGAGAACTACCAGACCAATTTTGCTCATTTTTGTTTTAAACTGAAGATTGAGCAGTGTAGACATGCAAAAAACATTGAAACTTCAAAGAAGTTCGAAGCTTGAGCTTTGGGCAGTTTGGAAAGGGAGAGGGATGAGGCAAAGGGTAGGTTAATGCATATGCCCACGCTGTGCATGTAATGTAACATGTGGCACACTGTGATTACGCACGTGTAATAAAGCTTACTCTTGTGAGCTCTTAGAATGTTGGGCCAATGAAAGGACAGGAACAGAATCTTGGAAAAGGGGCTGAAGAAAAGTCAGTTTGTGATAGTTAGCGGGGGAGGAAGAGAAGCTGAGGAGAAAGAGCTGAAAGGACACCAGAGGGAGAAGAGAGAGAAAAATCTTACATCATGTGTTTTCAACCTCAAACTTCAAGAAATGGTAAACGATCTTTTTAAAAAAACCAAAAAAAAAAATTGTTTTCACCTTTGCCAATTTGTAGTACATTTATTTTAAAAGCGTAAGGTTGTCCTAGTCGCAAGTGAAATGGACATATTTTTATCCAATCATTCTCAGACTACTAGCCCCTGTGGCAACACGGGATATGCACTAGTAAAACAAGAAAATGTGAACAAATATCTGAGTATCTTTTGATAGGATAACTTGCACTGAAAATTAAATAACACTTAGTTTGTGTTGCTGGGATTGTTACATACTACTATAGCTTAATTTATGCTGTTCAGTATTTTAAAAGGGAGAAGGGATTAATTTAGAGACAGAAAAATAAACATTGCAAACAGTATAAGCCATCTACCTGGAACCCACTTAATCTCCATTTCCATATCAGTTTCTTGATGCTTCTTTTCTTTTTCCTGGATATTCCGAAGAAGTTCTCTGTATTTTGCAATTTGCTCTTCATCATCCTTTAGGTGGTGCTTATGTTTATCACTGTCCATTGTGTGCATTATATTATCGTCTTTAAAGAAAAAAAGAGACAATGTTCCAAAAAGTACTTCTAGAAGTCTAAAGGTAGACACGGTTCTTTTAAGCAATACAGATGAAACAGGTAAACAAAACAGCCAAGGAATTAGGGTGTAACTTAAACATTAGGCTGACAACTAGGCAGCAAGACACCTGGGCATGATAGTAGCAACTGCAGGGGTTTGACTGTTCAGACTGAAATAACTTCCCTGCTCATATGCAGATATGAAGCTGTCTTACTCCAGATCAGACCACTGGATCATCTAGCTCCATGCTGTCTATGCTGACTGGCAGTGGTAGTCTTTCCACAGTCTTTCCCAGCCCAACCTGGAGATGCCGGGGATTGAACCCGGGCCTTCCTTCCTGCAAAGCATGTGATCTACCACTGAGCTATGGCTCCTGACCCTGATCTTAAATATGGCACAGAGGCTCCAGTTTGTTTCTGAATCTGTTCTTGCATTTGGAGATGAATAGTAGCCAGGGACACTTTTCACCAATTCCACCCAGTGGGAACCAAACACAGATTGTTCTCAATTATTCAATTAAAATTCAGTTTAGCTTTGAAAAGCAAATCTGTATAAGCGCAGCTGACTACGATGAGACGAACTGACTGCTCTTTTATATGTAGCACCTTTTAAACAAATATATTGAAGAGCAGTACAGAACATTCTTTCCATCTGATCACACTTTCTACATTTCAATTCGAACAGCTGAAATTCATTTTTTTTCTGTTTGTGCTTAGCACCACAATAAACACACTGGCTAGAATTCTGCCATGGACCCTCTGTAACTCAGTGAACAAAACATCAGGAACATGTTAAAGAAATGGCTGTGTATTTTTCTATTAAAAGCTTAGTTTCGAAAACATAATTAAATGCAAGAACTCTCCAGGTTGAAAATCCACCAGCAAGTCTTTGTTCTGGTGACACTGCTGTAAACCAGGCTTCTTAGCAGTAGTTAGCAGTGCACTGCATCACAGAGATGCTTGTCGGTTATCACTATCTAATCCTTTTTTTTCCCTTTATAGTTGCTTTGATGGCGAGTTTCAATTTGGAAACTTTCCAAGTGGCATGCCATTTAGCACTTTTAAAGAAGAAGATGTGGTAGAATATTCCACCACCATAACCCCCAATATCCACATTATACAATGGCTCCTTCTGCACATCACAGATCAATACAGCTGAACTCACAAGAGAAAATCAGGGGGAAAATTCTGAAAGTACTCATTTAGGAGTGCCATTACAATGCTTTAAAAAAATTATATGGGTACAATCCAATCAGATTAAGTACTTTTAAGTCCCACTGATTTCAATGGCATCATAGTCTGTGTCACTAATATTATTTCAACTGTCAACAGCGCCAAACAACTCAAGCCCCTAAAATACATACCAAACATTATCCATAAATGTTCACATCAACTGGCAAGGCACAGCCTCCACAGCCCACAGGGTATTCTATTTCTCTATAATTGCACAATTTCAGGAGCCCAGATTCAAAGGAAAAGAAATATTTCCATGAACAACAAGAACACCAGCTACAACCACAGCAATCCATTTCTTCCAAAGGTTCAAAGAAAACCTATTCCAACCACGTACGTGACTTGAAGGCCTTGTTTACTCAATGATGGTTAACATGATTTAACCTGAATTGCTCCAGTTTAAACCCTGATGTCACTTCAAGAATTTAAGGTAATTAACAAAGCCAAAAATAATAATCTCCATATGTCCAAAGCTGTCAAATGATATATAGCAGCCTTTCCCAACCTAGTGCCCCGAAGATCCATTGGACAACAACACACAGCCATGCAGGCTGGGGGAGATGGGAGTTGTAGTCCAACACATCTGGAGAGCACCAGGTTGGGAAAAGCTGATATATAGCTTAAGGAAAGGTAGACAACCCTATTATAGATGTGTTCAGAGTTGGTTATTGTTCATATCATTATAGTTCTCATTCCAACATGCTAACACACAAACATTTATATATTTTTTTCTTTAACCTAAATAACAAATGTGCTGAATAGATATTGGTGAATATTACTAAACAATTAAAAACTCCCACTTCGAGTCAAGAGTAAATTTTTTTAAAGCTCTGCTCTAGAATGGTTTTGCCATGTAAACACTCCAAGCCAGACATACTATTTATAATATAAACAGGTTGATCCTTAAAGAAGACTTAGCTGATTAGTAACCTTTTGAGACTTTGTAAATGAGATTCAACCTGCCAATTACTGCACATAGTAAATCTCCCAGGGTATTCCAGGTGATACTACTTACAGACCCATTTCACACTATTTAACAACCCCATGGTTTGTTAACCATGGGCTGTTTGGGAGTGTGCAGGAGCAAGTTGGTTCCCGTCCACTTGGCTGCTTCTGGTGTGCTAAACAACCCAAGGATGCCCTGTCCCTGGGTTCTTCTTCATGACATACGAACCTGGAACCCTGGGTTGTTGAGGGAGAAACAACCCAGAGTTAGAACCAATGGTTTGTTCTTGGGTTCTAATTCTGGCTTGTTTCTTCCTCAACAACCTAGAGTTCCGGGTTCACATGTCACAGAGAGTAACCGAGGGGTGGGTGGTCCTGGGTTGTTCAGGGCTCCAGAACCAGGTAAGCGGTCAGGAGCCAGTACAAAGGCTCACTCCCACACACTCCCAATTTATTTACTTATTTAATTTCTATACCACCCAATAGCCGAAGCTCTCTGAGCGGTTCACAAAAATTAAAACCAAAAAGCACACAGTAAAACAATATAAAATATAAAAACATTAAAACAACAATATAACAAAACAACCAGAATAAAACCAGAATAAAGCCTAGCAGCGATGCAGAGATTTAAAATACAGATTTAAAACAGCAAAGCTAAAAGTCTAGGAAGCTAAAACACCTGGGAAAATAGAAAGGTCTTCACCTGGTGCTGGAAGGAATAGAATGTAGGTGCCAGGTGAACCTCAGTAAGGAGCTCATTCCAGAGCCGGGGTGCCACAGCAGAAAAGGCCCTCCTCCTAGTAGCCACCCTCCTCACTTCCTTTGGCAGGGGCTCATGGAGAAGGGCCGCTGAGGATGATCTTACGGTCCAGACAGACACATATGGGAGGAGGTGATCCTTCAGATAACCTGGCCCCAAGCCATCAAGGGCTTTGAATGTTAACACCAGCACTTTGAATCGGGCCCGGAAATGGACTGGCAGCCAGTGCAGCTGGAAAAGTACTGGCGTAATGTGACCAGTCCCTGTTAACAATCTTGCTGCCCTATTTTGGACCAGCTGAAGTTTCCGGACCATTTTCAAAGGCAGCCCCACGTATAACGCATTGCAGTAATCCAGACGAGAGGTTATCAAAGCATGGATAACTGTAGCGAGGCCATCTCTGTCCAGATAAGGGCATAGTTGGTATACCAGCCTAAGCTGATAAAAAGCGTTCCATGCCGCTGAGTTCACCCATGCCTCAAATGACAGTTCTGGGTCCAAGAGCACCTCCAAACTACAAACATGATCCTTTAGGGGGAGTGCAACCCCCTCCAGAACAGGTTGAATCAACCCATGGTTAACAAGCTTTGGGTTGTTTAATCGTACAAACCAAGTCAATATTCACAAAGTCTTGTGTAAGCACATAAAAGACAAAAACTGATGTTTTCCTTCTTCCATACAGCTGAGCACATGGCAGGGGCATAACTAACAGCACTGTCAGTAGCTAAGAGCATGACCTTTGATACAGCAAGTTCCCCTGTTCAAATCTCAACTTGGGTATGAACTCAGTGAATTCCCTGAAGCCAGTCATGATTACTCAGCTAGCCACAGCATCCATCTCAAATATAGGGATAATAAAACAAGCCTCTGTTTCTTACAGGTCTGTAGTAAGCATTACTGAGATAATATATGTGATGCACATTGAGCTGTCAGGAAAAGCTCTGCTACAGCCATAAACTGGTGAGCACTTAGTCAACATCTTACTGATCTTCACTTGAAAGTGTTGGTTATTAATTTTGAGTGACTTAGCAGAAGCTTTAATCCCAGTGGCAAGGCTGGTAATCCTCAGATGGGGAACATAAACCTTAATGATAACCGCAGCCAACCACCTTTGAAATTTTCCTTTTTGTGAAGCTATAGCTCCCATTCATACAACTCACTCTGGTTCTGCAAAATACCTTTTACTCCAGTTCTTTGGGTTGGATCCAGTGTAAAATGCTCCTTCCATCCATGGAAAGCTACTGATCCAGCAAAGGAATCTCACTGGCAGAATGGGGGAGAAGGCTGTTCTCATCAATTCCCCCATCTACCTTCAGTGGCCTATGCCCCCTGAAAATCTGCTCTGGAGGTTGGGGAAACCTCTGGAATAGCATGGGAGATGGCTGAGAGCTGCATGGAACGGGGAAATAAACCACAATAAGAGTCCTCCACTTTCCACCTGCAACAGCATTCTAAGCAGTACTCCGCCCAGGGGATGCTACCACCAGCAGAAGCAACCATTTACCTTCAGGTTATAATCTCCAGTTGTTTTAATCCATTAAAAGTTCTCTATGCATTTTAAGCAACAACCTGGATCGATACATTTGCTTGGTTCTCTTTTCAAAAGAACTAAGTTAATGATAAGCTTACCTTTTAACAACTTGTATAGCTTTTATGTTAGAACTAAAGCTGCAACAAATACTTAAGAATTCCTCTCCTGATCAAACAATTGGCCTTAATTGGCCAGGCCAACTCTAGTTAGTGAACAAGCCAGGATCTGAAATCATGGATTGATCCTGGTGTGCAGCACAATCCTATGCACGTTTCTTAAAAGTAAGTCTCCCTGTGTTTTCAATGGGGCTTTCTCGCAGGTAAATGTGCACAGGATTACAGCATTTTTCTCATTAACTGGAGCTTAACCAACCCATCCACTGCAGTTCGCTGAGTTCAGACATCATGAGGAACTGCAGTTTGTTTAGAACCAGAAATGAACACTTCCTATCTCCTTGTAGCTGTGAAAGAGGAGAAGAGAGGGGAAGCATATGAATTAGAGGCTAATGCAGGCTCATTCACATCATGGGAAAATATGGTTTCCCATTACATCTGTACCAGGCCTCTGTCTTGTTGGTTTGAAATTACTTCAAGTTTTTCCCCCCCAGCTGGATAGCCATTTTATTACAGAATATCAAATAATAATATTAACTAACCTGATATACTAAAGAAAGACTACGATTTACCTGTCAGTCTTTTTTTTTTTAAGGAGAAGGTGGGGGAGTGATTTTGAAAACCTTTTGTACAAAATTGCTTTTAAATCCTGAGCTTTTTACACAGAACCTTAATGGTTAGAAATACCTTGCTGTTCTTCCCTGCCCTCCTCCTCTTCCTCGCTTGATGAAGCCAAGTAAGCTTGGAAGTCCATGTCCAAAAGTTCATCTTTTTTAAAGGTTCTGCTCAGGGAAGTCACTCTTTCATGATCTGTCTCATCCCACGTGATATCTACCTTAGGGCCAAACAAAATAAGACATATTACATTATTTTATTTTTGTGAACCGCCCAGAGAGCTTCGGCTATTGGGCGGTATAGAAATGAAATAAATAAATAAATAAATAAAATTACATCTTCTACTATAGATACATATTAAAAAATCACATATAATTAAAGCTATGCGCACCCTCATTTGTTGTGGCTAAAACCAACCAACCAACTAACCAAAGCCAAGCCTAATTCTGGGACATAAGAGACTCAATCTTAGTACCCAGAACCATAATTTACAGCTGTCAGCAGCTTTTGCTGCACTGAAACGGAATTCAGAACAGCCCATCCCCGGCATCTGCACAGTTTTACAGCAGTGAAACTCAAGTGAAGGCTTTGGGTGAGGTGGTGCTGGCCAGGGATGATGGGAGCTGCAGTCTAAGCACCTGGGGAGAGAAATCTGAAAAAGCAGGTGTGCCCCACTTGCCTTGTTGGGATGTTGCTGCAGCTCTCGCCTCTGCTGGAACACAGTAGCTACAGCTGGTGACAGGGGAAGACTGTCAGCAACTGTGTGTATATTCCCTCATTTGTTGTATCTCCTCTATCTCAGGCTTGTCAAGGCTTCAGAATGTCTGGGTTCACACAACACACTAACTCACACTCAATGAATGTGGGTTGTTGTTGAACTGCGGGTAAACTATGGGTTAGCGTGTTGTCCGAACCCAGGACATTTTCCACAGGGTGGCTTATTAGCCATGCAGTGTGGCTTATTTTTCTCAAACAGGCCACGTTGAGAAACCATGTTTTGTTGTTGGATTGTTCAGGGTGGCTAATAAGCCACTCTGTGGAAAATGTCCTGGGTTCAGACAACACACTAACCCATGGTTCAACAAAAAACCCACGGTTTAACAACTCACACTCACCAACTGAGTGTGGGTTAGCATGTTGTGTGAACCCAGCCAATGTCTTAGCTACAATAGTAACAGCACAACAACTGGGGCTGGAAAGCCAAGAGGATAGGAGAGTAGTGGCCGTTTGGAGATGGAGTGGAAGCACATCACTAGGATTCCACTCTAAATGATGGAAGGTCTTGCCCAGAGCATCTCAATGGCCTGGTTCACACAATCACTATGGCACTTGGGGTTCTAAGCTTTCATATTTTATATTGTTTTATGCTGCACTCTGTGGTTTTAATTTTTGTGAACTGCCCAGAGATCTTCAGCTATTGGGTGGTATAGAAATAAATAAATAAAATTACTTAAAAAGTCACGATGGCTTGTTTAAGCTGCAGTTTAAGCCCATGGGCTGCTGCTGAGTTATTTGAGGATTGTTTTCCCCTCAGACAAGCCACGTCACACACGACAAGCCGCACCAGGGTGGGTAATTACACAAATCTCCAAGTAGTGAATCTTCCCCAGACATTAACCCCATACATCTGACCATTTGGCTACAAGTGTGAGGTTTGGGTTCAAGCTTCTGTTTTTAAATCGAAGTTTAGATTCCCATAAAGCCCAGTCCTGGATTAGACAATGCAGCACTTGCAGTGCGATCCTATGCATGTCACCTCAGCGATACGTCTCATTAAATTCACTGTGGATTACTCCCAAGTGAGGAGGGTCTATAGGTGTATTGCAACCTTTGGCGATGAAGCCATGCTTGCCAGGATTACATATGATTCTGTATTTCATTTATATTTCAAAGCAATAGTATTAAATTATAGCAATATATTTTGAATCACTAATTTAAAAATAATCAGTTCAATTTTCAATTCAGTGGGAAAAAAATCCCTCTGTCCAAGAAGAGATGAATAAACCTGCTTTGGAAGAGACTATGACCTGGTTCAGACGATCACTGCAGCCCACTGTGCTTTGTTTATGCCACAGTGGGCTGCAGCACATGCCAGGCAGGTTTTGAATATTCAAGCTATCACTGTGGCTTATTGTGTCATCCCAACCCAAACAGGCCATGGGTTATGCGAGGATTGTTTAACCAACACACAACCCCCGCCACCTGGGTTCGGATGACACAAGCCACAGCTGCAGCTTGAATATTCAAAATGGCCACCCACACACAGTGGCTTATTTGACTGTGTGAACTGGCCCTATATAAGTGGTTCATCAGAAATATTCCCACAGCAGTATATTTATAATAATCAATATCTTCCTGGCTATTAGGACTAGTGAAAAGGGATTTCACTAGCCATTTCAAAAGCACAGCCCAGTATTAAACCTCAAGAGCTGGTGTTGTGTAGTGGCTAAAAAGCTGACCGTGTAATTTTACACATTTTTACTCAGAAATAAGTTCCACTGTGTTCAATGGGGCTTACTCCCAGGTAAGTGCGCATGGGACTACACCCTGAGCTACAAATCAAGTAGTCCCCAGTTTGAATTTCACATCTGCAATGACCTTTCTAGATGGTCTTAGGCTATCTGTAACAATCTCTCACTCTTAATCCCCCACCCCAATCTGCAATATGGAATGAATTATATTCACCTACCTTACAAGATTGCTGTGGTCCTTACCACAAAATAATGCATGCGGAGTGCTAATATAAATATCAAGTGTTATAGAAACACTAAGTATACAACATACACAATTGACTCGTTTAATCCAAATATAACTGATGCGCACAGCATAAACCAAACATATATGAAGATACGACAATTCACAGCCTCCAGTTTAACAAGAGCTAGTGTGGCAGGAAGGCTTAGAACCTGAGCTCTGGAGGTGAAGAGCACAATACAAATTTAATAATTAATTTGTTTAGGATAAAGTGTTTTAGCAAGCACCAACTACCCAACATCTTTGTTTCAAAATATACATATCTGGCCTTTTGTTTACATATGCACATTCAAGTTGGTTTACAAAATTTAACACAATGCAATCTTTGGGATAGTTAATAAAGATGCCTTCTACAATTTTTAAAATATATGCAGAACTTACAAGACACTGTAACTGACAGATTTACCTGAATCCTTTGAAAAACTGCATCTACAAAGCATGGTTTGGGGAAGCCAACTATAGAATACATTCCAAATCAAGCATTTATGACAAGGGATTAAGTTGTTTTGTTTTCAAGTGCAGGAACATGTTAATCAGAGGTCTAGGAGATATGCCTAATGTCCAAATGTCTTTCAGGTAGTATACAAATTTAACAGGCATATAAGAGCAGCTAGCAAAAGAGCAAAAAGTCTATAAAATGTATTTTAAGCACGTTTACCCTCAGTCAGCACTGCCAAACACACACATGTTGTGAGGTTATGAACCCACTGAAATCCGAGGCACAAGCCCCCAGTACTATAATGGATTAGGGCTGCACTTCTGGCTTTTGACAACTGCATCAATACAAATGGATCGCTCTCCCCTTCTATCTACAGTTGATCACTGTTGTATTTACATAATTTACAAATTAAGAACACACAAAACTAAACAAGTTCTGAAGAGCTACAAAAACATTGTTAAGGTACCTTTGATGTTGCCACAGCAGCAGATGTGAAGAACTTTGGTTTGTAAGCAGCGCCGTCCACTTCTGAGGCCATGTCCTTTGGCTCATCATCAAATGTCACATCATCTGGAATAAATCTTAAAAAGCCAAAAGAAAATGATTTATTATTAAAACAGATATCACGAGACTTCAAAGGAACAAAAATTGATAGGCCCAGCTTCTCTCTAATTAGTATTAGCTAGAAGAAAAACAGTTGTTGTTCAATCTACAGTTAAGAGAAATTGGAGTGACAGATGAAACAGTTACCCTTTGCTCAGCATGGGAAAATCTTGAAAGCTCCAACCAAGTTCCAATGAAAAATGGAGTTCCTATTATTGTAGATGGAGCCAGGGGACCTGGAGGAAAACCCTGAGGGTTGCCACCTTGAGAGGGTTTCACCCTTACAGGCAGCCTAGGAATAATTTTAGATAGACAGACAGACAGACGGAAGAGAGGAGTAGCCATAGTTCAGTGGTAGAGTGCACATCTTACACACTGAAGGTCCCAGGTGCAGTTCTTGGCCATTCCACTTAAAAGGGATCAGGTAGCTGGTGATGGGAAGACCGCCAACACCCAAAAGATGTGACTCACATCATGGGTCTTGTGTGGGAAATATAGCTTAAAACTAGGCATGGGGAACTGCATCTATTTCTGGTCCATGTCACTTTTCTGTACGTTCACAATAAGTTGTGTTTCATCCCATTTCTGCATTAATTGGTGTGTTTTAATGAAATGCATTTATGCATTTTCAAAACTATTTTCTCTCGAAATACACATTTCTAAAGGAATTTTCTCTCCAACGTTTTGATACGTTTTTTAAACTGAGAACTGCATTGTAACATTTGGGAAATGCGAAAGCAGATATGTGAGTAAGTTCTGATCCACACATTAGTCTGCAATGTGCAGATCAGGTCAGTTCATACTGGAATTCACAAAGATAACATTCCTCAAGGATCCACACTTACAACCTTTAAAGCAAGGTGAGAGAGTGCTAGCGTGTGCCAGCTGCTTTAATGTTTCGTTTGGATTTGAAAACTCTAGGTTCACACTCATCTTAGTCATCGAGCCATTAGGATGCCATGGACAAGTTAGCTACTTCTCTGTCTCAGAGACTCTGGGCTACATCCAATGTCGTGTAAGTGAACTTTTGCTCATGCAATGGGACTTCTCCTTGCTCTCCTCCCCCTGCACCCCCCCCCAATCTTATCCAGAGGATCCCCCAACCCTCCAGAACACATCTGTGGGTCAGGGGAGGGAGAATCCGTTCAGCCTGTGGTGTTTGTTCATCTGTAAAATAAGAATGAATTTCCTCACAAAGCTGTTGCAAGGGGAGGGAGGGGGAGATGGCAAAACACTTTCTACGTTACAAGTACTGCAGAAATTTCAGTTGAAACTCAGAAAAAAAATCAAGTAACAGCAGATCTCAATTATTGGGTGGGACACAACACCTTCTTTCAAAGGCACTGGAGTATCACCTCTTCTTCAGGCCATATGAGGCTACTAGGGGATTAAAACCTTAAGAGGAGGTCCTTTACTCTGCCCAGCCAACATCTGAAAAGTGTTTGGCAGGAACTTGAGGGAGGACCTTCTTGGCAGCTGCTCCTCAGCCCTGGAACTCATTGCCAAGAGGGCCCCTTCTCTGATGAAGTTCCTCTGACATGCAATGATATTTTTAATCAGACAGGCCTTTGGTCTCATAAGCTAACTTGTTATGGGCACTGTAAATTGTTGTAATTTACTGAATGGCGTGTACAGGCCATTGCCAGGTTAAGGAGGAAAGACACTTCTACAAATGAAAGGACATCACTGGAAGCTAGCAGTTAGAACTAGGATGTGGGTAATCCAGGGGGTACTGTTGACCTTTTGCATCACACTTGGCATCATTTGTCCAGTCTTATTGCTGGCTCTTCTATGACTGATCAATGTGAGGTTGTCATATATGTGTTCGTAACAAAATATTTGGGGCTATTATGGTTAATGTGGGAACAGAAAGATGAACATGGAAAATGAAAGAACTGTGGTTGTACTTCTTTTACCATATTCATACAAATATTAAACTACAGAAGATATGCTGACCTCATAATTAGAAAATGCAAGTGTGAAAACTCAATCTTGGTTACTGCCCCTCTGCTCCTACCTCCCCTCTGTTGAGCTTTAGACTCAGGCAACAGAAACATCTAAGCCAGGGGTGAGCAACATTTACGGCGCTTCAGATGTTTTGGCCTACAACTCCCATCAGTCCTAGCCATCATAGTCAATGAAGGATGATGGGAGTTACAGGCCAAAATATCTGGAGGGCCACAACTTGCTCACCCCTGATCTAAGAAAGCATGCCATACAATTTTTGCAACTGAACTCTTTATAATTATAGCCTTTCCAACATGGCATTCTTCCACACAAGCTTCAAGTATATTTTTAATTCACATCTGAATAAACCCAGATCCCTATCAAGCATCAACTTGATTAAGAGAAAGATTCTTAACATTTACTTAGTAATATCAGGTCAAGCATTAAAAAAGTAATAATGATGCACAATACCTCAAGTCCACAAAAGAGCAACTGCTTTCAAATTCCAGTCCATCACACTCTTCATAGATTGTATTGGCTGTTTCAGGAGAGTCACATTCTACAACTGCATAGAAATATCTCAGTCGTTTGAACTGATAGTCTCTCAGTTTCTCTGTATAAATACTACCAAAAAATGAGAAGAGTCAAGTAACGTTAGAGAAATGAAGGCACCATATTGCTATCTAGTTCCCTAACTGTCCGCATGTCAGGTATCATAATGTAAGAGTAGATGCCATGATCAAAGCACTATGACTAAAGATGCCAGACACTCCCTTTCCTCCTGATGTTGCAGCAATAAGAGGACGGCTTGTAAGGTACTTTCATATTTTAGATACCAAGGTGTATGTCCCAATACTGGCAGCACATCTGCAGGTGCACAGACCCTAGAGCACAAGTACTGATCCTCTAGATAGCAGTCATGAGCCGGGATATAAAGACTTACTTTAGCTACTCCTAAGAGCTTGTATGCACCCAGAGGGAATGTTTTTGTTTTCACATTTTTCCTTTGAACTGCAGCTCCCCAAGCTGTATCTTCAGAAACTCCCTTGATTTTCTAAAGCAGCTTGCCACGTGGCATCAGGAGCTACTGCTTGAGAAATACAAGTTCAAAGTTACACTGGACAACTAAACTATTAGCAAAATCCTTTGAGTAGTGTCCACTGTTGGTCCTACCTAGAGCAGACCCATTGAAAGGAATGTAACTTAAGTTAATCATGACTAACTTAAGTCCCATTAATTTAAATGGGTCTACTCTACATAGGACCAACATTGGTTACCACCCTCTGAATCCTGGCCAAAGCTTGTGACCCCATCCTGGTGACTGGTTATCTGTGGAAAGGTATGAAGCGGATGCACAGCTGCCTGCGCAAAAGTGGACATCTAGCACAAATGTGGGCTAAAATAAGTTTTAAAAACTCAGTATCCAGTAGTACTGTTCTCACCAAAAGTTGCCTTCTATTTAAAAAAAAAATCCTTTAAGGGCAACTTTGTTGATGATCTGTTCACAGACATAGCCAACTGTATGTGTTTGAGAATGTTAACATCCCCAAACGTTTCCTGGGAAAATTTTATTTGAAAGACTGCATTCTCCCGTATGAGCCTCCCCTGGTTTTAAGTTCCTTGGGAATAGGCCTTTCTCTCAGTACCACTGCTGTTATAGGCACCCATAACAGAAACACAAGAGAGGGCCTTCTTGGTGGCTACTCCTAGGATTTGGAACTCCCTGCTAATGTAGGCCAGCTCCATCTTTGTTAAACTTTCACCATCAGGCAAAAACATTTTTATTCAGGCAGGCTTTCAGCATTTAAGCTGATTTCCTGCTGAACCAGATGTTTATATTTGGTTGGTGCTGTTATTTCTTTCTTATTGATGTGATTTTGTATGTTGTATTGGATGTGTTTTTAACTGATGAGTTTTAGCCTTGAGGAGCTAACAATAATTCAGTGGAAAAGAGGGATTTAAATTTAATAAAAATAAATATTTTTCCCCAATTACTTGTTAGCATTATTATTTAGCACCATTTATGTACGTTGCACTTGACAAAGAATGAGAGGTCAGGTCTTTATCCCAAGGGGCTTACAGTCTGAAAAGGAAGACCCCCTGGGCAGGGCCATGCCACTTGTTTTTCCTGAAGCATGGAGGTTGCTAAACAAAGATAAAGTTGTAGTAGTGCTAAAAATTAAACAAGCGATTTTCACCTTTTCAGATTTTTAGTATAAAACCGATCACATATGTCTATACTAGCAAATCAGTGATAGTCACCTACTGATAGAAAAAGGTTCCATCTAGTGGTAGAAACTCATTATACAACATGTTCCTTCGATGTCCTGGGGTTATTTCACACACTATGCAGTAGCAAGCTTGTGTCTGCAACATCATGTCTACACCCTACAACTGCCCATGGATTATATGATGCTTGTTAACCCTCCAACAAGCCATGCCACCCAGGTTTGGCCAACACAATAAGCCGCAGCCTGGCAGTGATTGTGCAAATTCCACCCGGCACACATGGAAGTTCCCAACAAGCCACTGTGGTTTGTTTACGGCATGTGATCATGCGAATCGGGTCTATGTCTAGGTTCAGATAACAAGATAATGCATACTCAACCCCTGAGTGTGGGTTAAGTATGTGCTGACGATGAACTGTGGGTTATCACGTTGTCTAAACCCAGCTGTGCTAACAAACCATGATTTGTTAACCACAAACAGCCAATAGTTCATAACCCAAAAACAAACCGTGGGTCCTCTTCATGGGTTGTTCGTGGTTAACAAACTATGGTTTGTTAGAATGGCTAAGTTCAGACAACACAATAACCCACATTTCAACAACCCATGCTTCAACGACAACCCACACTCAACCCTTGAGCGTGGGTTATCATGTTGTCTGAACCCAGTCACTATGTTCTATATTTCACCATGATTGCAACTCTCTCCAAGATTTGCATTTCTTGGGTTTGCAATAGATACATAGGCTCTTAATGCTTTGTGAACAAGAACGAATATACTGAAGGGTGATTTTAAAAAGGTTGTTCTTTGAGCTTAAGGAGATGACAGGCTAAGCTTATGCACATTTATTAATGTGTACAGGATGGTGGCTTCAGTAGGACTGAAATTTAACAAACATTAAATACCTGTCTTTCTCTGTGACATCCTCAGGAAGGTTTAATAGTTCTGTTGGGCCATTCACTTCCTCTTCTTTCATTCTCTCTTTTCCAAACTCTGAAGGATAAATCTAGAAACAATTTTTTAAAAGGCACAACCCAATTGCATCAAGTAACTTGAAAGCAGCACAGGCTTATGTTTTAAAGAGGAAATTTCCCACATCTTTCCCTGCCACCCAAACCACCATGACTACAGAAGAGAGACCACTACCTACATAGCATGCTAAATAAGCCACAGAACACAGCCTCGCTATCTAAAGCCATGAAAACAAAATCACAAGACGACTTGTTTTTTCTTGTTTTGTTCCAGTCTTTAAGGATCAGGCCCAATTCACATGTGCAAGAGCAGTACTTGAAAACAGATGGCAGTGAATGAGACACTGTTTTAGTAGCAGGAAAATGTTGTTGTTCTGCTCCCATGCCCCCTTTTCTGTTTCCCCATGGAAGAGAAAAGATAGCCATCCCAGCAGTCTTACTTTCCATAAAGTATTACAAAATTCCAGAATGTAACACACCTTATGAATTCCGCAGACCCAAATATATATATTTACTGTCGACTTAAAGAATATAAGATGAGCGAGGCTAGATCAGAACATAGGCCCAGCTACACCAGCATTTTGTTCCCATAGTGGCCGATCATATGCCCCAATGGGAAGCCTACAAGCAGGACATAAACGGAACAGCACCCTTCCGCTCATGTTCCCCAGCAACTGGCATACTGTCTCTGATGCTGGAGGTAGCATATAGCCATGACCACTAGCAACGGATAGCCTTATTTTTCCTGAATTTGTCTAATCCCCTTTAAAAACCATTCAGGTTGGTAACCATCACTACATCTTAAGACAGTGAACTCAGTAGTTCAACTATGCAGTACATTTTATCTGTCTTGAATCTCCTATCATTTAGCTTTATGGGATGACCCTGGGTTTCAGTATTATGATTAGTATTCTGTGCACCTCTATAATGTCTCCCCTTATTTGCCTTTTCTTTAAGCTAACCAGCCCCAGACATTGTAATCTTTCCTCACAGGGGAGTTGCTCCAGCCCCTCGATTATTTCGGTTGCCCTTCCATGCACCTCTTCTAGCTCTACAATATCCTTTTTGAGGTGCAGTGACCAGAACTATACACAGTATTCCAAGTGTAGTCACATCATGGATTTCTATAAAGGCATTATGATACTGGCATTTTATTTTATTGCGTCTTTTGTGTACAACTGAGAGTTATTATGTTGGTCACTAGTGCAGTGAGAGTAAAAAATGAGGAACACTGTAACAGTTCTCCATACATGTGAATTTTGTCAACTTGGCACTCCTGCAAAACGACCTACTTTCTGTCATCAAGGGGACTAATTTCCTTCCTCTCTTCTAACCCTGCCTTATAAATGCCAAAGGAGAAGTGGGATGGGAGACTAGTGGCCTCCACGGTATAGCCTTGAATTTACCTAGCTGTGGGGGAAGGGATATATTAGCTAGATGATAGATAGATAGATAGATAGATAGATAGATAGATGGATGGATGGATGTCCCACCTTTCCCCAGTGTCAAAACCCAAGCTACACTTCCAGCCACACCCTAGTTACTCTTCAGGAGCACTTGACTGTGCTGCTTCACACTCCCCTGCTGCAACCCTGGCCAAATAGTTCCACTAAACCACCACTTGTCTTAAGATGCTTCTACCTGCTCCAGATCCTCTGCCAGTCTCACAGACAAAGCTATTTGCAAGAAGCAATGTGTTTCCTCCCCCAGCTACTGATTATCTGTATTTTGCTGTTCAAAAACGAGTACTTACCTTTACAGAAAAAATAACACCACCTTTAGGTGTAAATGAATTCAGTAAAGCGAGTAGGTCCTTAGCTTTCAGTCGATCCCAATCCATGTTGCAAATTGCCAACCTGCATGTAACCTGTATGAAAGAAAAGTAATTTGTAACAGTACATTTTGTAACCCAGCTGCACCTAAGCTTCAGGGTAACACAAAGCATTATCACTGAGCCTACCACTTAAGTAACACAGAAGTTCAGTTGTAGATTTAGATTTATGCCCAGTTGGTGGGACTCTTAGTCCAATCTGAGCACAGCTGCAAAGCTTCCTGCCATGGAGAAAGACCAGCAAATGTTCTTATGAAATCATGCCTTGACTCTGGTTCCCCAGCAAAAACCATCAGATATTATTTATTATTACTATTATTATTAATTACATTTCTATACTGCTTCACAGCTGAAGCTCTCTGGGTGGTTCAGAAAAGACATCTCCCCCCCCCCCCCCCAAGTATACAGAGATGTCAAGTCAAAGACAGACAGTCTACCATTCTTGCCCACAAAGACAGCAAGTGTAAACTGCTAGGGCACAGAAGCAGAGTTTTAGCTGAAGTTCTGCAGCTTCTTTGAGCAACTCATGCTTTGCGCTTTGCCTTACTGGCTGACAGTGAAGCAGTAAAAGTCACTCTTATCCCCGACCTGATCCTGGCCAGAGCAAGGAACAAACACTGCCATTTCCTTAGCAAGTAATGTTTGCATGGATTGGTTAGTGACAGCACAAGGTCCATACTTGGTGCTCAGGAATCACAGGTGTTTTGATTGCTGACAGTTACAGCCACATAGTAGAGTACCTAGGGATGAATTAATATGTCTTCTACTAATGGTCAATTTACTACCAGGAAGTGAATGCTGCCTGGGCACTATATTATCCATCTGTGCACTAGTTAGATGCTCATGAATGAGACTCAATGAAAAATGAGAAGCCAACTGCTTTCCCAATGAGTAGGGGGTGTAGTTTTTACTCATGCCATAAAGAGTTTAAGTAACGTACAAGTTTGATCAGTGTAGACACCGTTTATACGGAAACGGGTATCTGTTATCTGCACGCTACTGTTCTAGAAATCAAGAAAAGCATTCTGTCATACTTCATAATGTGTAAGGTCCACGAAATTTATAATCCTTTTTGTGAATCAGAACATTTGTATGTTGTGCTTTAGATACTGCACTTATAGACATTTTGCATTTTTATTACCACTTGCCACAGGCTGGCCCATCCTCTGCTGCGAGCCTTACCTTATCTGCACGAGGGGCATCATTAGCCAGTTCTCCCCATTCATGTACAACTTCTGGCTCCTTTGGAAATATACCAGTCAAATCATTCTCCTCTTCATCCTCAGAACTGGTTTCTATATTGCCTTTCCCTCTTGCCAAATCTGGCCCGCTGTCACTTTCATCACCATCTGTCTCACTTTCATCTCTGGTTTCTTCATCTTCTGACTCACTTTCCTCTCCCATTTCTCCATCACCTTCCTCTTCCAGATCTCCACTATCTTCTGATTCACTTTCCTCTTCGCTTTCTCCACTGCCCTCCGATTCTTCGGGATCAAAGTTCTCTTCATTTTTACAGGTTTTAGTTTCTAAATATTTTTTGTTGACATGACTGACAGAGGAATCTACTTCCTTTGCTAAATGAAGAAAAACAAAACAGTACATTTAGTGTTATACATGCATAACACTGTTCTCTACAGGGTTAATTGTTCAAAGAAAACACTACGTTAGACATGCTGCATGTAAAGAAGAATGAAATACCGTTTAGGGGTTTGGTGGTTCTGTGAAGTCCAGCTTTATAAAACTAATTAAACATAGCTGTTAAACAAATAATAGCTTATAATGGCATGGTCAAAACCACGTGGGAAGCTAGTCACCCAAGATTTTGTGCCAAGTAGAGAGAATAACTTTTATCACACATGAAGTTGAAAGTCAGTGATTTTTAAACCATTTAAAATTGTGAATGTTTTTGAAAGCATATTTATTCAGGGGGAATCATTTGGCAAAAATACCAGTTTCACTGGTTGCTATTTAAAAGTCAGTCTCTTCTCAATTTTCAGACAGCCGGACATTTGTAGTTTTAAATTATGTTCTGCAACAGATCCACCAAACAACTTTGACCAAGATGCAGGTCACTCTCTAATGTTTAGAGTCTAAACAAAGAGGTTTATACAGAGACCAAACTTCAGAAAGGTGGATAAACACCGTTTTTAAAACTTAGTTTTAAAAATAAAAATTACTGTAACTGAGGGAGAGAAGAGGAATAGGGCTATTTCACTGCCTCTGCTGAGACCAGCTAACTTTGGACCTCCCCAACTGCCACCTACCTGAACTGTTTCCATCCCAGCTGATTGTTAGAAAAAATGTAACTTTAAGAACTGGTGCCTGAGCTTGCTTTTTTCCTCCTCTCTCCCTGTCCTCTTTTTCTTGCGTGTCATGTCTTTTAGATTGTAAGCCTGAGCATAGGGACTGTCTTACTGCTGATATCTGTAAGCCTCTCTGGGAGCTTTGGCTAAAGAGCAAGGTAAAAATGCTTTGTTTATTTAAAATTGCCTGGTTAAATTTACATCTGAATACAAGCATGTTAAACCTAAACTAACGAACTCCTAACATTTAATAAATGGCCCTCTATCAATCACATTGATTTAAAGGCTACTTTTCTACATAAATGAGAAACCATGAGGATAATATCTTTTTGAGATCAAGTATTACAAATATGGCACAGTAGGTCACATACTATTGACTGTGTTCAGACATGATGCTAAGTCGTGGTTTAGCAGTGTAAGAAACCACCACAGCAAGTCTCAGGCTTGCACACGTCCCGCTCCCTGTCCAAAATGGCTGCAAAGAGGAGATTGGATGCTTCCACTTCCATTTTAGATTAACCACAGTTTATCATGTTATCGGAACCCCAAACTGTAATCTTAACTAAAGTTATTTGAAACAAGCCAGCTTCATAAACTATAATTTGAAGTTGGCTTGTTTCAACAAACCATACTTAAAATGATACTGTCTATCTGGCTTCAAATGTCACAAGCCGTGACTAATTGAAAATGGAAGCAAAAGCTTCCAAACTGTACAGCCATGCAAGGGGGAAAAAGCACACAAGCAAAACCCTAACACCAAACTGTGGCTCAGCATTATATCCAAACTAAGCCGTTGTTACTATGGGCTTGATGCTGGGGAACATGGGCAGGCAAATCATCACAGGCACTGCCATCCAGCCCCAGCTCCAGGAAAGGCCATTCTATCTATCACTAGCAGAGTGATGGCTCTTGTGGTATTTCAGAAGAATAGTTGAGTAGCTGGAGATTCAGGGGGAAAGGCTGGGAGAAGTGCACCAAAAAGAGTGGGGGGGGGGACAATATTGCCCACTTAGCAAGGTGATTGTCTGGGTTTTTAGTGTTGAACTAACACTTGTCAGTGTCCTGCTTCCATTCAGTACTTGCTAGCTTTGCAAAACAGATCAGTCTCCAACAAAATGAAGTTTAGCCTGCAGAAATATTATTAAGGCACAGGAAATTATTCACTAAGGAAACTATACTAAGCCCATTTACTTGTAAGAAAGTTTCCGTTGAACTCAGTAGCCACATGCGGATGATCATATCTAGACTTAATAAACAGATATACATAAACAGTTTTCCTGCTCATACAGCCTCTTTGTGACGCACAGCAATCAAAGCAAGAAGTATCTAATTAACCATAGTTTCTAGTTTCTTATCAACTGGGAAACTATGGTTACCAGCTTTGGAATATGCCAGGATCTGAAACCAACTTCAAAAACACAGTTTAAGATCCCTGGCTTGTTCTAAAGCTGGTGACCACAGTTTTCCAGTTCAGAAGAAATGGGAAACCAGGGTTAATTACAGACTTTCTGCTTTGACTGCTGTGAATCGTAAGGGGGCTGGGTGCACAGACAAAATACTTGTGTGTATCTTGTCTTCAAAAGCTGAGTCATGACTGTCCAAAGTGGGCCAATGAAACTTACTTCCAAGGAAAGGCAAATAAGATTCAGATCCAGGTAAGAGACAACAAACCTAATTCAGTTCTTTTACGGCCCGAAGAACGTTCTATGCTGCATTCTTTCACTGCATTTTCTTTTACAGTCTTCTGTGAAGATTTCTGACTTGCGCTCTCTGCAGCAATTCTACCTTGCTTGTTTTGCTTTTTTGGTACACACGCCTTATCTTGTGGTGACTCAATTATGTTTGTGTCTTTTACATTCTTTCTGGACTTGAATGATGAGCATTTCTGGCCTTCATTTTTTAAAACAACCGATTTGGGAACCGGTGAACTTTTATATATCACTTTGCTTTCTTTCCTGTCAACAAGAGACTTCTCAGAGCCTCTCTTTCCTTTAGGCTCATCCTTTTTTCCTTCAGTTTTCTTCTCAGTTAGTTTATGATCAGACTCTGAAAGATCAGAATCGGAATCAGAAAGGTCATAAAATCGTTTCAAGTCCTCTGTAGAACTGTGTTGAACAGGTCGTCCTCGCTTATCCACAGTATATTTCAACTTGAATTTCTTGTCATGAAACATAGCCCGAAACCTTTTATCAATTTTGATCTTGCGGTCTTTTTCTGGCATTTCCCAAAATCTAGGGTCTTTTGTAATGCGGGAAAACCGCTGGTCACTAACAAGCTCCTTCTTAGAATCCATTTTTGCACTTAAAAAAAATCCAACCTTGAACTGTTGAGAAGAAATAAAATAAATCCATGAAGTTATATCATAACAAAAGAATAAATGCTTCACTCTAAAATTACTAATAGTTCTTGTGAAGTAGCAAAGCAGTTCAACAATATTTTTGATAGGAAGAACATTACACACCTAGTCCAAAGAAGCACAAGGCACAATCTGTTCAAACTGGGAGACCTATTCAACCTATTCCCCCACTTTTCAAGTTCCAATAAAACCAAAGTAGTCTAACCTAGATGGGACTATGGCAAGTGTGCCTGGCCAGATCCACTTTTTCTATGAAATTGTTACATAGCAGCCATAGCTTTGCAACAGTATTTCTACCCTCAGCTGCAATCTCACCATCCAGGAGCAATCCGAACCTGTGGACGTGCAATCCCATCCAGATCAGGCTGCATAACTAACCCAAGACCAGCTTTATACTGAGAAAAACGCATGTCTGTCTTGTATGGATCTAGTGGCAGCATCTTAGCACAGAACTTGTCCATCACTGACCACAGACACCAGTGATTTCAGGATGTCCACTGCCTCTATAGAAACTGATGAAAGAGAGAGGGAGGAGGTGATTATCAGTATACTGATGACTTCAGATCTCCTGGCAATCTACCCAAGTGGTTCATGAAGAAGGGGAAATAAGCTAATGGCGAAGCCCAACAGTCCCCAGAGACCACCTTCTGCCCTTCAGGTATGATTGGAACCAGTTCAAAACCATTCCTCCCAGTCCCATCTAGCCAGGCAGTTCAAAAGGATATATGGTTGAAGGTACTGAGAGCCACTGAGAGATCCAACAGAACAAACAGGGATTAGAAAAAATGGATTTTTAAATATTTAAATTAGATTTTTTTCCATTGGTTGTGTGCGACCCAAAAGGAGGAGTCGGACTTGTTGAGCTCATTGCCAATCTTCCCCTGGGTGAAATAGTTCAATTTAAAATGAAGTAAGGCTGCAGTCACACCTGCTGGTGCAAGCTTGGCTTTAGCACTGTGGTTCATTGCTGCCAGAGCACCACCACATCTCTGGCATTGTTTGAGGGCCCTCCAGGCTATCGGGGCTCAGACTTCACCCTGGTAAATGTACATTTTAGACAATGTAGGTTAGAAAGTTGCATTATAAACAACATATACAAAACATACATAGCTGCTCTATAATGCCAGTCCATCTAACTCTGTACTTATCCATGGCAAACGGAAGGTCTTAAGGAGAGGTTTTCCCAACCTTGCCATCTTGGATCCTGTAATTGGAGATTCCAGAGACTAAACCTGGCACCTTCTGCATGCAAAGTAAATGTGTTCTATACTGAAATATGACCTCTTCCTATATTCACCTATCTGTAATACTCACACATATAACAAAATCAAGAGTTATCGACCATAGACTTAAGGTTACCTACCCCTTTCTGCTGTTTAACTACCTTGTTGCACGCACAATTGAAAACTCTAAGAAAGTGAACAGAACACAGATATTTTATTATTGTTGTTGTTGTTATTGTTATTATTATTATTATTATTAATTGCATTTCTATACTGACCCATAGCCAAAGCTCTCTGGGTGGTTTACAAAAGTTAAAACATTAAATACAATATAAAAAGTTTAAAAGTCATTTACAAAAAAGCACACAAATATACACAAACAATACATAATTAAAAACAATACAGAACTATCAGACATAACTAAAAACACATCCAGGACCAATTAAAACTCATCATATGCTGCCAAACACCTGGGAAAAAAGGTAGGTCTGAACTTGGCACCAAAAAGATAATAATATTGGCGCCAGCAGACCTCATCAGGGAGCTTCTTCCACAGATGGGCAGCTACCACTGAGAAGGCCCTCTCCCTCGTTGCTGCCTTCCGAGCTTCCCTTAGAGGAGGCACTCAGAGGTCGGCATTAGATGCTGAACGTAGTGTATGGGTAGGTTCATTCTGGGAGAGGTGTGCCGTCAGGTATTGTGGTCCCAAGCCGTGTAGGGCTTTATAGGTTAAAACCTGCACCTTGAATTGAGCTTGGAAGCATATAGGCAGCCAGTGCAAGCAGGCCAGAGTCAGTCTTATATGTTCAAACCTTTTGGTCCCTGTTAACAATCTGGCCGCTGCATTTTGCACGAGCTGCAGCTCCCGAACTGTCTTCAAAGGCAGCCCCAAGTAGAGTGCATTGCAGTAATCCAACTTGGAGGTTACCAGAACATAGACAACTGAAGCCAGGTTATCCTTGTCCAGACAGAAGCACAGCTGGGCCACCAACCGAAGTTGGTAGAAGGCACTCTGTAGCAGAGGATACCTGGGCCTCAAGTGACAAAGATGATTCCAGGAGGACTCCCAAGCAACGGACCTGCTCCTTCAGGGGGCGTGCAACCCCATCCAGAACAGGTTGAACACCCTCCATCTGGTCAGCAGAACCACCCACCAACAGCATCTCAGTCTTATCTGGATGCATTTCAGTTTATTAGCCCTCATCCAGTCCATTATCGCAGACAGGCACTGATTCAGCACATCCACAGCCTCACCTGAAGAAGATGAAAAGGAGAAATAGAGCTGCGTGTCATCAGCATACTGATGACAGCGTACTCCAAAACTCCAGATGACTGCATTCAATGGTTTCATGTAGATGTTGAACAGCATGGGGGACAAAACTGACCGCTGTGGAACCCCATATTGGAGAATCCACAGGGCCGAGCAGTGTTCCCCAAGCACCACCTTCTGGAGCCAACCCTCCAAGTAGGAGTGAAACCACTGCAATGCAGTGCCTCCCAGCTCAGACAGCCATCCCAAAAGGATACCATGGTCGATGGTATTGAAAGCTGCTGAGAGATCAAGGAAAATCAACAGGGTTACAACTGCAAGAACTAACCCTAAGAAGCCAGTAGCTATACCTGGTTAACTAACACAGAGCCCAAAGGTGTGAATTTGTGGGCTAACCAAGCATATTGCTATGGGGCGGGTGGAGGGAGGAGAAGTCTACCAGAAGAAAAGGCCTCCCAAGAACCCCACGTCGGGAGCCCGCAGAAAAGACTCCAACCAGCTCCCCACACAACAGCAGCACCACTGAGCAGCCTCTACTAGGCCTCTCTTTCGGTACCCCTTTAACTCACTTAACTGTTCTGGAGCCGCTCCACGCGCCGAACGCACCGCTCCAAGGAACTTCCGCGCGCAGGGAATTGACGTCACGTCCGGAACACGATACGATAAACGGCAATGCTAAAAGGCCAAAATGCTTCACATGCGTTCGTGGGCCCGAAAGGGCACCGTGTCTCTCTCCGAGGCTTTTAAAGGCACATGAGCTCTGGCAGAAAAATAAAAGGCAGCATCAAAAGTTCACCCTGCCAGACTTTTTTTCTCTCTCATAGAAGACGCTGCAATGAAAGGCAACATCTAACCCCGATGTTATGTGAAAACTTAAACACGTTGGTTTCTATGTATTTCCTCCGCTCTTGCCCCGCACATGGAGCAGCCAAGGAGCTGCAGTCAGGAACTGGAAGCCGTACTACGCCGCCGCTGATACCGCTTCAATCCAGCCGTAGACTTGGGCGGCTCGATTTTCTCCCGGGACTTCTTGGCTGCTTTTGATGCGACTTATTCTCGCCCGTGGGGTAAAGTGCCCCCTGCCCACTGGAAACCATAGCAAAATCGCGGACTTCGGCGCAGCTTTCCCTGGAAGCAAGGACTGTTGTTCCTGCTTCTTCTGTCTTAGGCCTTACTCCAGGGGAAAATTTTCAGCTGGCAACGTGCTGCCCTCCAGATGTGTTCAACTACAGCTCCCATAATCCCTAGTCATTGGCCGTACTGGCTGGGGCTTATGGGGGCTGTAGTCCACAAAAACCACTAGAAAGCACCGGGTTGCCTACCGCTGGCGTTAATTTTTTTTTAGCACACGTATTCATTGATACGAATATACACAAACCTATGTATGTACGTATTTTTCATTTTTTTCTCTTCTTTCTTTTTATAGTTTTTTGTTGCTGACATTTCACAATGAAAACGACTTTTTAAAAATCAACATGCAAAACATTGGCCTTCAAATGCATAACTATCCTCATGCTTTCATGGTGGGTACGGCTATCCATGGATACTAGGCGTGATAGGCATCTACTACCCCCGGTATGAGAGGCGGTGCGCCTCTGTATACCACACAGCCTTCCCCAACCTGGCGCCCTCCAGATGTTTCACACTTCCGCCCCATCAGCCCCAGCCAGCATGGCAAATGGTCAGGAATCCGGGGAGTTTTAGTCCAAAGCATCTGAACGGCGCCAGGTCGCTGGCAGCGGAGGCTGGTGGCGCCGATTTTGGCGGGGCCGTAAATCCATTCCGGGCTGCGGTCGGAACCAGCCGGAACCCCAAAGGAGCTGTCCGAGGTCCCGAACCTATTTTTGGGAGGGGTGGCGTTCAGCAAGCTTGGGCAGCTCCTTTAGAGTTCTGGCTGGTTCCGACTGAAGCCCGGAATGGGTTGGCAGCCCCGCCGACATCGGGGCCACCGGCCGCCACTGGTCGCTGGATCTCGCTCGCCGGCGCCGTCGACTCCCGGGCAGGCGGAGATTCCGGCTCGAGCAGGAAATCCGCTCCCCTTCCCAGCTCCGCGGCTGGGCGCCTTCCCCGCCGCCTCCCTCCTCGCAAGGAGGCGCGCGAGGGGAGATGGGCGCGCGGGCGCTCCTGGGCGGCGCTCGCCTTTTCCGCCTGCAGCCGGCGGGGGACATTCGCTGCGGGCCCGGCGTCGTCCTCCTCCCCCGCCGCCTCTTCCTTTCGGCGCTCCCGGCCGCGGGGCCGCGTTCCGTCGCAGGGCCCGGAGCCCTCAGCCCTTTCGACCGGCAGCTGAAGAGGAAGCAGAAGAACTGGGCGGCGGCGCAGCCGGATCCGGAGCGCTGCGAGTACCTGCGGGAAGAGGTAGGCGCGGGCGGGGAGGAGCGAGAGGCTTCGCGGCTGGGGATCGAGGACACGATGCCCCCGTTTGGTTGCCGAATGAAAGCCCCAAGTAAGCCAATGGGGGGGGGGGGAATGCCATACTCCAGCCTCCCCCAACCTGGGGCCCTCCAGATGCGTTGGACTACAACTCCCGGCATCCCCAGCCAGCATAGCTGGCTGGGGATGCCGGGAGTTGTAGTCCACCGCATCTGGAGGGCCCCAGGTTGGGGGAGGCTGCCTTACTCAGCTCCCACCAGCTCCCTTCCTTATGATCAAATATCTTTAGGGCCCTTCCAGCAGTCCCAAGCAGGACACATGTCTGGGCAGTTGCAAGCTGAGGACACAAATCTAAACAAAACAGCTTTGCATGATTTTGCATAAATGGCAACAAAAAGCCAGCCCATAATGGACCATGCAGCTTTCTCCAGCCTGGGGCCAACTCGCTTTGGACTACAGCTCCCGTAAACCCTCAGCCAACATAGTTGTAGTCCAACACATCCGGAAGGCGCCAGGTTGGGGAGGGCTGGATTACAGGCATTCTTATGAGTAACCATGTATCCAACCAGTGCAACCCCGATATTGCTTTGTTAGCAATTCTCCACGTTCTCATGATTCCTCACCATTGGCTTGTCGACCAAAAACATCAGGAGGGCCACAAGCTGAAGAAACAGATGCGAGAGAGAGAGAGAGAGAGATGTCTTTTTTTTCTTTCGCAGGACTAATAACTTCGAGGAGGAAATAATTTTGACTGGGAAAATAGCATGGGGAGAAAGAGTTAAACACTAACTGCCCTGAGGCAGTTTATGCACTCCTCCATGCAACTGTTTTTAAGCTTTACAAAGGGATGCTGAGAGATCTGATCACAAATCTACATCAGTGCTTTGGCTGTGGGTTGATCAGTCACTGGAGATCCACTGCAGCGCTACACGTTATAGCTCCTCATGAGAGAAGCCAACACCTTAGAATCCTAAAAGTCTTCCTCCTGCAATTTTCCCAGCAGGTAGGAAAGGCTGTAGTGGCTTGAAGCATTTGGCTCCACCCTTACCTTCTCTGTCCTCTTGGAAAGGAAGGAAAGTCCCAGGCAAACAGAAGGAACAGAGAATAGCTTCTTACCTTTCCAGCTGTTGTATGGCTGCTGCCTGGGCTTTTTAAAATAAATCTTCTAGCGTATATCAGGGAGATAATAGGGAAGATTTACTACTTGAGAGGTAACTGCTTATGCTGTCTTGACCTGTCTCTCAACTTCCCAATGATCTTGTTTTGCTCCTGTTGCATGTGTGTACAGAAAGCATGTCGATAGCCAACAGGAGCAAACGAGGGTCAAGACACAAAGAGGGACAACCCTAAACAGTCTGTTGGGTGACCTGCCATATAACATAATCAATTGTGTGGTTGCATACAAGGCTGGAGGATAAGGTCATCCATCAGTGGGAATAAGTTTAGTTCCTATTAAACACTAGTCCAAGTCAGACATCACCTAACAACAAACCATGATTTGGTAACTGGATGAACCACCGTAGGCTTAATATATTCCCTCCTCTATTCTGTGGAATTCCAATTGGCAAACAATGGTTAGCCTCCACCACCACTATTTACAAACCTATGTCAAGCCATAGGTTCAAATACAGGCTTGGTGGCAAGGTGCTAGCTACAGACTGGCGTCGTAGAATCTTTCCTGGCTTCATAAACTATGATCCTGCCTTATTATCCTGGTTAATTAACTGAGAGTAAACTAGAGTGCTCCAATTCAGGCATAACAGGGAACTTTAGCTGAATACAAGTTAGGAATGGCGCTCTGAAGCTAGCATGCTACGGTTGGGAAGGAGGAGTGCTTGGCTTCATCCCCAGCTTCCTAAACAGTGGTGTAGGATGCCAGGAATTATCATTCAAACCTGTAATATGCCTATCAGATGTGAGCAGCAAACTATGGCTAATGAAAAACAGGGAGTGGAGGAGGGAGCCCACTTACAAGAGGGGAGGAGAGAAGGAGCCTGTGAACCTACAAGAGTGTTCCTGATGAACAAACAATGGTTTGATGTTAGGTGTGAAATGAGCTACTGTTTCATCATACCTTTTCAGTCAACTGTGGCAAAAATGACTGGTTAGCCAGTAGTAATGGAAGATGATGTTGACTTTTTCTGTATTACAGGTTGGTGGTAGGATAGCTGACCGTGTGTTTGACATAGCCAGGTAAGATATTGGCATATCAAATGTGTGTGTCTAGCTGGTTTTTGATTTGCCTAGTCGGGTATAATATAAAGTTTAAAGTTAAGGGATGTGGGTATTTCATTTAAAGAAAAAGAAAAGCTCCCTGCTAACTTGGAAAAACAAAATGTTGTTGACTGTAGTCAGTGGAAGAAGTGAGACTAGGTCATTGTTTTTTACGATGGTAAAGATTGTAATTTATTTTTCCTTAGTGTTCTACTCCTTGTCCATTGGTGGTGTAAAATAAATGCTATTGATTTTTAGCATGCTGCAGTTGTCAGAATAAGTTTAACATCAACCAATTGCAAGTGGGCCAACTAATTTCTAGAAATTTTTGCCGGTTTCAACTCCTAAAATTTTGAAGGAATAGCTTCTTCAGCTATTTTTGTGTACTTAAGTTAAAATTCCTGAATATAAGGCCCAGGTTGCACATAACACCAGTTCACAGGTTACTTAAACCACGGATTATCAGGGCTGTGCTGGAGTAAGTGCACTGCCTTCTGCCTGCTCACCACTTCTGCTTTGCATTCACATCACAATTCCTCAAACAACCCAGTAACGCAGTGGCATTCCTGGGTTTGGTGTGACATCCAAACTGGCACTCTGGGTTGTTGAGGGACAAACAACCCAGAGTTTTAACGCGGCAGACAGGAGACAGTGTGCTTGCTCGCTCCCACACAATCCCAACAATCGATGGCTTAAATAACCCACGAATTGGTGTTGTGTGTTAACCAGGTCAACTAGTGGAAATTCCTGCATTTTGTGTACTACTTAAAATTCAAAAATATAATCACGAAAGTTTCTGCATTTGCTATTAAGGCAGATACTGGGGATGCTCTCCTGACTAAAGCTGAAATTCTAAACACTTATTAGGGATTAAGCCTCACTGAACACAGTGGGACTTACTTCCGACTAAACATTCATAGGATTACACTGTAAATCAGGTGAAGTAGAAGGACATCACAGTGGTACATACTTCTTGAAGAAGACTCATGGAGTTTGCAGTGTTAAATATGCATTATCAGATTAAGCCTAATGCTCACTCGGATGTAACTTCCACTGATTTTGGTGGGACCCTGCCAAGTAAGTATGCATCAGATTGCAACCTGTGTCTAATTGGAAAAGCAAGAATTTCACCAAAGTACGTATATTACATAGCTCACTGAGTTACAGCTTTGCAAGTTAATCCTATTTATTGTTCTTAAAGGACTTTTCCCCTTGCCTTGGACCTTGGCTGTGGACGAAGCTACATAGCTCAGCACTTAAACAAGGTATGATGTCTGTATAGCTAAGCCTGTGAATTTGAGTCGCACAGACTGAATTAAGTAGTAGATTAACACCTGTTGCATAGTAGAAATAAACTGAGGGAGCAATCCTATGTGGACAGGTGGCTGCCTCCAAACTCGGAGGTGACCGCCTCTCCAATGCAGGGCGGGAAGAGCGTGGAGGGGATTGTCTCCTCTGCGCTCCAGCTGCCCTGCATTTGAGGTTAGACATATCCTCTCAGAAGTAACTGCCATTGGCTGGGTTTGGACGATCAGCAGGGAAAAGAAGACACTGGGGCTTCTTTTCCTCGCCATTCACACAGCTGCCATTTCCCTAATTATCCTTGCCATGGCGAGGGTTGCCGTGATCGGTAAATGGGTATAGGATTGGAGCTGGAGGGAGCAATCTTATGTCCCCTAGACAGCGTCTGGGGGACACAGGATTGTTCAGTCTCCTGGCTATGAGGTTGGAAACAGGGCTTCGACCTCTGAGCCAGGAAACTGCACTCCCGGCCTCCTCCCCCTCATATCCAGCATGGAGAGAACCATGCGGGCTACCTCTCCATGCTTGGAAACAGAGGAAGGAGAAGGTGGTGTTCCCAGAGATAGGGAGGGGAGGAGACTGGGGCAGCAGCCATGCAGGATGTCCTATGGCTACCCCAGCCTCCTTCTCTCTCCATCCCCAAAGCCTCTGCTAGACGGCTGAAATCAGCCATCTAGCTTAAATACGTGTAAGCCTTCGGGTACCCCAAATGGGTCCCATAGGATTGCACCCTAAATCTGGCTAAAGTTACTTGGAATTTCAGGAAGATTTGATGTTTCTTAAATATGTTTTGAGAGTAGCTTTGGTACTAAACAGTGGTATTGTCTGTAGTCCAGTTGATCAATTAAAACTCTTTTACTGTTTCAAAAGTGTTCTTTTAATAAATGTATATCTGGTATAAGAAGTGAAAGAATAATATTTAGGGAACACATTGTGCAATATTATTTTTTAATAGAATAAATCCTTTGTCAATATGGCCAGTGATCTACCTCTCCTATTTTTCTCTTCCCACCCAAACCAACCCATCCATTATACTCTGCCCCCCTCAAAAATATCAGTAAAACAGTTGGAAACTAATTATGATCCACTTTTCTTTTAGGATGTTGTTGAAAAGCTTTTTCAAGCAGATGTTGCCGAAAATGCTTTGGTAAGTAGCTGTGTGGCACTTGCCAGCTATTTAAGCCATGATATTTAAAAAGTAAGGTAGCCTTAACTGCTGTCCTAAACCATTTCTATTCTAACCTGATGTAGAAAAACACAATAGAATCAGAAATACCCAGAATCAGTGTCATCGCTGATGAAGAATTCCTTCCTTTCAAAGAAAACACATTTGATCTTATTGTCAGCGGATTGAGGTAAAGTAGACAAATCGTTTTTGGTGAAAACAGTGTTTTGCTTTAAGTGGAATCCAAAGTTCTAAAACTGAGCCTTGGATCTCAGTGTTGTGTATGGGCATAGTTGTACACGTTACTAGCATACATAGATATGTAATTTGTGGGCTAGGGCTCCAAAAGGCCATTGCTTGTGCAGAATGCATTTCTGTGTATGGTGTGAGGTGGGGGAAAACTGGATTTCATTTCTGGATGCAGGCCCTCACACTATATATTGAATGCTGCTTTGGAGGATTTGGTGTGGTGGCCTGGTGTGGCTTTTCAGGATCCATAAGAGACTGCGATAGGAAGTGGGGGCTGAAAAGCCGCAAAGCACATGCAGAACACTGCATACAGCCCTTTGGAGCCTCGCCTCCAAATCTAAAAGGGGTGGAAGCTGACACTACTTGAGTTAGCTACCAATCCTATACACACCTCCCTGGGAATAAGTCCCATGGAACTCAAGTGGGGCTTACGTCAGAGTATAAATGTTTAGAATTGCACTGTTATACTTCAGAACTACTATTAAGGCTTCCTGGCTGGTTTTTGAAATTTATTCTTATTTTTCTAGTCCTACTTTACATATCAAACTTGCTGCAATCCATGGGAGACAACCGTATATGTGAATCTGAATTTGTTTTTGCTGCAAAAACAAATATTGAGAAGCAGACTGCTTTAACCTGACAACATTCCCAAAGTGTTTTAAAAACCCAGCAAATTTTGATTGATTTTTGAGTGGCTGTGCTGAAAAATTAGACTCTAAGGCTGCAGTCCTATGTACACCAACCAGGGAGGAAGCCTCATTGAACACAGTGATCCAGTTTGTATGATCATGGCAGCTGAAACAAGCCATCATGGCTTGTGGCAGCCACTGTGTATGCCAGCTGAATTTCTCTAATTACCCACATTGGTACAGCTTGCTGTGCCATCCAAACCCGAGCAACATAGCTCATTTGGGGTGAACAGTAACCTTCAAATAACCAGTGGGCTGTTGCTGGGTTATTTGGGGATTGCTGCCCACCTCAAATAAGCCATGCTGCCTGGGTTCAGATGTGGATAATTCGGAGAATCCAGTTGGCATGTGTGGTGGCTGCATCAATCCACAGTGGCTTGTTTCAGCCACTACGATCATGCAAACGCTTAATGGAACCTACCTCTGAGTAAACACACATAGGACTGCAGTGTAAGTACGTCTCACATTGAAGCCGTTTGCACAACACAAGAAAGAGCCTTGTAGTGCGTGCGTGTGAGGCTGCCGTTTTGAATATTCAACTACCGCTTGGGGGTTGTTGTGTCTTGCAAAGTTGGTAAGGGCAGGTTATGCGAGGGTTGCTCACCGGATTTGCACAACGTGCAATACCCAAGCGGGGGTTGGATAAGCAACCTGGCACCCACGGACACCAACATGGTGTGTCATCCAAACCCAGTCAGTCTCAGCCCCTCTTTTTTTTCATTTTTGTGTTTGACATACTTGCCTTTGTGCAAATATGCCAGCCTGAGCTACCTGCCAAAAATGTGGAATGCTGAGAAAGTTTTATGTTTTTTATTAATTTATTTTCCACTTAAACTTTTTTTTTAGCTTGCATTGGGTAAATGATCTTCCCAAAGCATTGCATGAGGTAAGTATGACTGTCTCTACAAAATTTTGATATAGCCTGTCTTTTACTGCTGTTTAGTATTCTGTATAGAACAATGGGTAAGAGATTTGACTGAGTGTGTGGAGTCTATGGGCAAAGTGCTGGAGTGAGTAACATTTCATCCTACAGTTTTGTTCAGCATGCAGTAAAAGTTTCTACTGCCTAATATAGTTTGCAGCTGTTGTATGGTGACCATTCCTTTATCATTTCCAGTTGGAAACTCCTCCTGGCACTATGACTTGATTATTATTTTTATAGGTTTCTGAGCATGTTCGGAGTCAAAGATGTCAAACTTGCCTGGGTGACTGGACGCTTCAATACCCTGTTGCTCTGATTTCTTTTTGGTTTTTAAACTATTTGTAAGCATCTGGTGTTGGGAATGCCGGTGTCATGCATGGCTATCTCTTGATAACATGATTCTGCTCATGCTGACATATCATTTCCTCTAATAGCAAATTCAGGTGATGAGTGCAGACAGGATAGCATCCAAAATGGAGCCACTGAGAAACAAGAGGGAGGTATCAGAATGTTCAGGAAAACCCTGAGATTTGCAGAAGTACCAAAAAAAAAAATTTTTTTTAAGAGAAGTTGAATCTCCACTGGCAAAAAAAGAGGAAAAGGGTAGAGTGGGATGCAGTAGAGTAGAACAGTCTGCTTGAGCCCCTGACAGGTTATATTATGCTGGGCAAGGACCTGCCAGGCTGGCTGGAGCCCCAAACAGGAGCACTCCAGTTCGGGATGATGATACACCGTAACATTTTGTGCCAGGTCCCACTTGCTCCTATAAAATCCATCTCTAATGTAAAAGTCAAACTTGCTTTAGCTTGTATGGTATAGTAGGTAGCACTTGTGGTCTACAGCGCCCTGGGTTAGAATACTTACTTACTTCACAAAGCTCACTAGCTGGCTTCAGGCAAGCCTAACTAGCCAATGGAGACATTGCCAGATAAAATGGCACACTGAGCTCCTTGGAAGGATCGTGAGATACGGATGTATTATTTATTTATTTATTTATTCATTCATTTCATTTCTATACCGCCCAATAGCCGAAGCTCTCTGGGCGGTTCACAAAAATTAAATCCAAACAACACACAATAAAACAATTTAAAATATACAGAACATTAAAACCACAATATAACAATACAACCACAATAAAACTTAGCAGCAGTGCAGAAGTTTAAAATACAGATTTAAAACAGCAAAGCTAAAAATTTAGAAGGCTAAAATGCTAAAATGCCTGGGAAAATAAAAAGGTCTTCACCTGGCGCCGAAAGGAATACAATGTAGGCGCCAGGCAAACCTCACTAGGGAGCTCATTCCAGAGCCGGGGTGCCACAGCAGAAAAAGCCCTCCTCCTAGTAGCCACCCACCTCACTTCCTTTGGCAGGGGCTCACGGAGAAGGGCCGCTGATGATGATCTTAAGGTCCGGGCAGGCACATATGGGAGGAGGCATTCCTTCAGGTAACCTGGCCCCAAGCCGTTAAGGGCTTTGAATGTTAACACCAGCACTTTGAATCGGGCCCGGAAATGGACCGGCAGCCAGTGCAGCTGGAAAAGTACTGGCGTAATATGAGCTCGCAGGCCAGTCCCTGTTAACAATCTTGCTGCCCTATTTTGGACCAGCTGAAGTTTCCGGACCGTTTTCAAAGGCAGCCCCACGTATAACGCATTGCAGTAATCCAGACGAGAAGTTATCAGAGCATGGATAACTGTAGCAAGGCTATCTCTGTCCAGATAAGGGCGTAGTTGGTATACCAGCCTAAGCTGATAAAAAGTGCTCCGTGCCACTGAGTTCACCTGTGCCTCAAGTGACAGTTCTGGATCCAAGAGCACCCCCAAACTACGAACCTGATCCTTTAGGGGGAGTGCAACCCCCCCAGAACAGGTTGAATATCACCTAGCCGGGCAGACGAACCACCCACTAACAGTACCTCCATCTTGTCTGGATTGAGTTTCAGTTTATTAGCCCTCATCCAGTCCATTACTGTGCCCAGGCACTGATTCAGAACAGTCACTGCCTCACCTGGTTTTGATGTAAAAGAGAGGTAGAGCTGGGTGTCATCTGCATATTGATGGCACCTCAGCCCACACCTCCGGATAACCTCCCCCAGCAGTTTCATGTAGATGTTAAACAGCATGGGGGATAAAATAGAGCCCTGTGGAACCCCATGGCACAATTGCCATGGCACAGAGCAGTAATCCCCCAGCACCACCTTCTGGAATCGGCCATCCAAGTAGGAGCGGAACCACTGTAGTGCAGTCCAACTCCCAACCCAGACAACCTATCCAGAAGGATACCATGGTCGATGGTATCGAAAGCCGCTGAGAGGTCCAGGAGAATCAACAGGGTCGCACTCCCCCTGTCCCTCTCCCGGCAGAGGTCATCCCACAGGGCGACCAAGGCAGTTTCCGTTCCAAAACCAGGCCTGAAGCCCGATTGAAATGGATCTAGATAATCCGTTTCATTCAACAGTGCCTGGAGCTGTCCTACAACCACCCGCACAAGCACCTTCCCCAGGAAGGGGATGTTGGCCACTGGCCTATAATTGTTAACATCCTCTGGGTCCAGGTTAGGCTTTTTCAGGAGTGGTCTAATTACTGCCTCCTTTAAAGCGGCAGGCACCACTCCCTCTCTCAAGGAGGAATTTACAACCTCCTGGACCCAGCCGGACAACCCCTCCTTGTTTGATTTAATAAGCCATGAAGGGCAAGGGTCAAGCACACAAGTGGTTGATCGGACTTGGCCAAGCACCTTGTCCGCATCCTCAGGCCTCAGTAACTGAAACTCATCCAATAAAACTGGACCAGACGGTGCTCTGAACGCCTCTACCAATGGAACTGCATTAATGGTGGTGTCCAATTCATGACGAATCTGAGCGATTTTATCCTCAAAGTGCCGTGCAAACTCATCACAGCGTGCTACCGAGGGTTCCACCGTCTCTCTCCCTGGCCCAGAATGTAACAGGCCGCGAACCACTCGGAAAAGCTCCGCTGGACGACACTGAGAAGATGCAATGCTGGTGGAAAAGAACTGTCTCTTTGCCACCCTCACCGCCACAGAGTAGGCTCGATAGTGGGCTCTTACCTGTGTTCGGTCAGACTCAAGTACTATCTAATGTAGTGATTAGATAGTACTTACGTTTTACATACTGTGAGGTTGGGTGTGATGTTAAGGATGATGTAAGAAACATTTCAGTGGAAAGTATTAAAAGAGTCTAACTTGGCTTAGAAAATAGCTGTCCTTGGGAAATTACAATGGCACACTCTTATATCCATTGCTTGCACTGCATTGAAATCGGTGGGACTGGCTTTGTCTTAGGACAGGGGTGGGGAACTCTTTTGGCCCAAGGGCCAAATTGGTTTCAGGCAAGCATGTTGAGGGTTGCATGCCAGTTGTGCAGAGGGCCACAGCTGGTACCGGTCTTCGGCATGCTTCTCTCACCATTCACACACGTACGTACTCACATGCACACGCAGTGGGCTTCATCTGCCCCTCACCTTCCCTGATGGGATATGGTGAGCAGCTGGCAAAGCCAGCTCATAATGTAGCCAGTGTCTTGATGAGCTGCTCCTCGAGGCGCCCGCTGAAACCAGAGCTGGCTTTGCCCACCCGATAGGGGAAGGCGAGTGGTGGGCAAAGCCCTCTCAACCAGTGTCTTAAGGAGCGGATCCTCAAGACACTGTGCCCAGTGCCAGCTCGGTCTGCTGCTCACCATTCCCAATTAGGAGAAGCAAGCAGCAGGCAAAGCCCTCTCATGGGGACATGGTTTGGGAAAGGGACATTCCCATGGGGATCAGCCTTGCACGTGTGATTGAGGAGCCTCACCGGCCAGAGGCTCCCCGTGGCTATCTTAGAATCAAAGTTCATACATCACTACTACAGAAAAATCTTTGTTCATGCATGACATAACTATGATTACTTATTTTAGATACATCGAGCACTTAAACCCAATGGAGTATTTATTGGTTCCATGTTTGGGGGAGACACGCTCTATGAGCTTCGCTGTTCTTTGCAGCTGGCAGAACTGGAAAGAGAAGGAGGATTTTCTCCACATGTATCACCTTTTACTGCTGTCAATGATTTAGGACATCTACTGGGAAGAGCTGGCTTCAACACACTTACCGTGGTAATTATCAATTACAAGAGAGGAACAGCCCAGGAAGCTACTACAGGTGTTGATCAATACTCAGTCCTTTGTTTTGGAACAAAGAAATCTGCAAGCTCAAAGTTGCAGTGAGTTTTGCCATAAGGTAGAGTGTTCACTGAACCAAATAGTGGTGCCTCATGATCTATATAGAAGAAGAAAAGGATTTTATTTCATAAATGATGTTGAATTGGTAGTACAGATACAGGACAAGAATTAAAAAGGATGAGCAGCAACAAACTAATTCATGTTTCCATTTTGCCCTGATTGGGTAAACGGGCATGGGCAACATGGCCCTCCACATGCTTTGGCCTGCAACTCCCATGATCCCTCACCACTGGCTATGCTGCCTAGGACTGATGGGAGCTGTAGGTCAAAACATCTCAAGGGCCACAAGTTGCCCACCCCTGGGTGAAAAGAATCCATAATGAACGTAAGAATGGGGATTAAATCAGTACATTATTTATAATATGCACATGTGGCAACTGTTTTGTAACTATTGGGAAGGGTGGAATGATGAGCCTATGTGCCAAAGAGGGCAAGACTTGTAGTAAAACATTTGTCTCTTGCACCTGAGGTACCCTGTGCCATATGCTTTGGAGTCAAACAAAATAGGAATCTCGCTGTTTGTTTGTTTTACTCACTGGAGTCAAACAAAATACAAATCTCATTGGGGGGGTTTAACTGCACTGGGGGGGGTTTACTCACTGGAGCATATTTCAAGGCAATTGTTCAGCTATGATTCTGAAGCCATTCTAAAATATTTTGCTCAGTAGAACTGAACTGAGATCTTTTTGTAAAGTAAGGGTTACAGCTGCAGTAAAAAATAAAACTTGGCTGGTTCAAATAAAGGTCAGTTTATTCTACTGAAATGAAGCTCCCTAGCCCATAATCACCCCACCTCCAAAATGCTGTCCCCACCACCACAATTTTGTATCTCTCCACAGTGGCTGCATTTGGGCTTTTGTTCATGGAAAAGTTCCCTTGCTGCACGCTCCTCCCTTGCCCTCTTCCTGTTACGTGCTGGCTTCATTTGGAGATCCTGGCTTTCACTAAGCCAGGATTTCCCAGTTCAGACATAATGATGAATTCTGGCTGAATGCAAGCTGGAATCTTGGCACCAAAGCCAGCATGCAATGGAAAGAGGGGAGAGGGGAGCACCTATCCACAGCTTCATAAACCATGGTTTAATGTCTGTGTTTTCCCACACCCATCCTTCACTTCTTCTTGGCCTTTCCTGTAGGCTACTGCCTACTCCACTTAGTTTCCTCCGATATGACCATTCAGCCTGCTCAGTTTCCTCTTCCTTCAGATAGATACTCTGGCTCTCAACTCTCTTCCAAAATAGGTTTCTAGTTATCAGCCACCCTGCTTACCCATTTCTCTTCCTGTAAAGCAGCACCTTCCTGTTGTTGGCTTGGTGTCCTGTTTTTTTTTTTTTTCCCCTATCCAGAGTCCTCTCCCCTCATTTTGCACTGTCAATGTTTTATTGATGAATGCTTTCCCCAAGCATATACACTCTTTGAATGTTCTGTGACATAACCACAGCAATGTCGTGTGGGGTGGAGTCTTAAGTAGTAGGGAACAGCTGGGTTTACCTTTGTTGATGTGCCCCACTACTAGACCTTTAAATGCAGTGTTTTAGATATGCTTAAAAACCTAAATCTTACTATCTTTAGGATACAGATGAGATCCAAGTTAACTACCCTGGGATGTTTGAAATTATGGATGATCTGCAAGGCAAGTTTACTTTTTTAAAAATAGCGAAATAGAAGAATAGGTTTTGAGGAATAAGTGTCAAATTAACATCCGGTTATTACAAAATGCCAGAATTGCGAAGTGTTGCATTAATACAGTTTTATGAATTATCTCTGCATTGGAGGGATTAATGAAAAGTAAGATCATAGTACAGAAATGACATACATTTAAATATCTGTGGCTGCACTACATATTAGATACTTGCAACCACATTCTTTTCATATCTTGTTAAGATGGATAGAATACTTTTCTGTACATTACATTGGTATATTTTCTGTATGTCAAGGCCTTGCAGAGAGGCATTTTAGGTGACTAATCCATAGCAATGAAGTGTGTATCCCTGTAGATATACATATTTGTCAAAGGAATTTTGTTTTAGTACCATTTAGGCTGACGTTGGGTATTTGCAAGCAAATATTGTCTGTTTGCCTTTGAAGCAGGATAAAAAACCAATTTAATAAATGTGTATAAATTTAGTATCTACTAGTAGTATATATCTTGAGTAAGCAACATGCCACCTCAGCTCGGTTGTGAATCTCCAGTCTAATTTTGGATCAAGCTGAATAGCTGTTTCTGTTCTTGCCTTAATGTAAAGAATTCAAGGAATTGCTTTGACAGCTGCAGCAGATGGGTTTGCTGTCAAAGGGCAGAACTAGGGTTTTAAATCATCCTTGATTAAATTGTACTCTAAAATAAAAATGTAGGCTGCAGTCCTGTGCCTGCTGACCTGAGAGTAAGTCCCACTGAACTCAATGGAGCTTACTTCTTAGTAGACTTGTAAAGGATTGCAGTGTAATAGGGAAGAAGAATGTTTACTGGAAAGCTTCCCCTGCAACTATTTGGAAGGCATTTTCATCTAAGGCGGTTTACCAGGCATCTGTAGTACGCTAATTTTTAATCAGGTTCTGCTGCGGATCTTGGTGCTCAACATGCTGACCATCCCAATGTATACTGCTTTGTAAAGTGCATATAGAGCTGTAGGCATTGTTTACTAAGGCTGCAATCCTATAAATACTTACCTGGATGTAAGCCTCAGTGAACACAGATGAACTTACCTCAGCGTAAACATGCGTAGGATGGGGCTTCATGTAAGATTTTTGATTTGCTTAATTGTTCTGAGTTATTGCCAGTCTGATCCCGTCCCATATTGCTGTACTTTTGAACTGAAACACGCACAATGTGGAACTCATGGTGTATGCTGTATCTTCTTTTAAAGCCTGAAAACTATTTTTAGGTATGGGAGAAAGTAATTGTTCTTGGAGTAGAAAACCTATGCTACACAGGGCAACGATGTTGGCAGCAGCAGCTGTGTACAGGGGTAAGTGAGCTTGCCATTCAAACTGGCCCGTCTTGACTTGCTCAGATGAGTGCTTTCAGTAGCAAGGTGCTGGCTTAAGTAGTCAGAATTTCATTTAATGCTGGGATTTTGAGCTGTAGTTGGTTCTGAACATGTTTGTGCCATAGAGTTAGATTTCATTGGCCTTGCAAATAAGTATTTTTAGAGCTGGTTGCCAACCACATGCTGTTTTCTCCCCTTTCCTCCTGTTTCCCACCATAGTGAACACAGCATTCCAGCGCTGATGTGTTTTCTACTGGCCTTAATGGCAGTAAAGAGTGGGTACCCACAGCTGCTTCCTGTAGCAGGGGAAACACAACCATGACATGAAGGTTGCCATTCTTGGCTTCCTCTTCTGGCATAAGGACCAGCAGAGAAGGTGCATGCAACCACCATAGCCAGGGAAATGCAGCACACCAGCATGAATGTTGCTTCTCCTGCCCTTGTCAAATTTAAAAGGTAGAAGACTGGCCAGGAAAGCTTCCAGTGCAAAAGTGAGCAGTTGCTGTTGGTCACCTGGATGTCTGCCTAGGGGCAATTGCTGCACATCATTGGAAATGGCTAATTTCATATTAAAATTTCCACAATCTAGTGACTACATAGCTTGTCAGGCTCTAAAGATAGAGAAGATTTACTTAAATATTTTGCAAGTAGCAGTTAAGACTTGGGTAACACAATCAGTGTTCTGTAGTTCTGATTAAGTTAAAGACCTACTGTTGGATCCAGAGAAGATTGAGGGGAACTCTGTTCATGTAATGGCACTTTCCAGGTTCCTGCCCACCCCCTAGCCCCTTGTTCCCCATCAAGCCCTCATGGGGTGCTGGACCCCTTGGAACAGCATGAAATAGGGACATAGAGGCTGTAGCAGGATTTGGCGGGGCTGCCTTGTGCAAGCGGAGGTGGTTTTCTACTCATGCAAGATATCATTGGATCCAACCCATTGATTTTAAAATGGATTAATCTTGTTTCTGCTGTAGTTCTTTGGTATTCTGTAAAATAGTATTTTTCCTTCATAGAAATGTATGGAAACAATGATGGGACAGTACCTGCAACATTTCAGATCTATTACATGATAGGCTGGAAATTCCATGAATCACAGGTAATGTGTAACCCCCTCCATTGTACATGGGATGCCTGAACAAGCATATTGCATATCTTGCACATCAAGCTTTTTCAGAGGAAATACTTTATCTCCTTTTATTTAACTTGATTAAATAGTTGCTTTGCATACATAAAATGTATTCCGTCTTCTTTTCAGGCAAGACCAGCACAGAGAGGTTCTGCAACAGCGTCTTTTGGAGATTTGAGAAAAATAAATGAATTTATTCCAGGAAGGAAAAAAAATTGACATACAGTATAACAGTGGCAGAAATATTGGACTTAGCACTGTGAATATTTATCAGTTGATCATTTAACGTTGAAATGCACATGGCAGTATATTTCCTAGCACACTTACCCCAGTGCCTGGAAGAAATGCAAAATATTGATGTTTATCATTTCACTGGTGTGGTTTATATATATAAATGGCAATAGTATAGAGTTGCAGTTTTATTGTGTAAAACCAAATAAAATGATGGTATTGTGTATTTTGTATAGAGTTTAACTTTTGAAACATGAGAATAGAATGAGAGAGGTCCATATATCTAATAAAAAATAGATGCATGGCAAGGAAGGGATTTGTCGCTGTGCAGAAATACTACTGCTCATCGTGTTACTGGGTTTTCCAGTGGAATAATGCAAATTCCATTGGCCAGTGGATTGTTTGAAAGGAAGGGACTTCAACACCACTAAGCAATGCTTTAGAATCGCATACCCTCATTAAAATAATTGCGCCAAATTTCCCAACAAAAATAATTGGCTGACTTCTGGGATAAAGTTGGGCAATTGTTTGTAAGCATAATGATGATCATTAAACTGAACAGCTATGGAGGCTAAGTTAATTCCTGTAATGGCTTACATAAGGTGACTTGGCCTTCCATGAACTAAATGTAGCGTAAAAACGTGGAGATAGAGATCATTTGGAAGAGGGAAATCATGCTAGTCCACCAGTTTGCTTTAAAAAGAAAGCTCCCTCTTGTTTATTTGGGTGAGCACAGCAAGCTCTTGTCAGCCATCTTGCTGGTATCTGTACTGGCTTGTTTAGACTCCTTCATGCATGGGAGCAGCCATGACCTATCTTCAGCCCTATGCATTTCTTGGCAAGGTGGAGGAATGGGTGTGTGAGTGGGTTGTACTATACAAATAGCTGGAAGCAGCTCATGTCAGGAGTTCATCAGCTACCAAAATCATAGGGGTCACTAAACTTTTGAACTTCTTTCATTTTTTTCTTGGAGTCTAGGATCACAGATCAGGCCTGCTGGTATCTAGGGGAAAACAACTGTGAGCCTGTCCTTAAGATGTATCACTACATATTTGTCACTGTCATACTGTGTGAGTTAGGCAATGAACTTGGAACATGTGGTGAGTTGAGGGCAGATATGTGGGCAAATAGCCACTTGGTGTTCTAACTTTCAATGTCATCAGCCTTCAAATAATCATTTGGGCTCCTTGATCAGTCTCGCTGCGTCCTTCCTACTCCATTCTGTGATTTACATAGAACTATCGCCTTGGTGCACTTCCAGTCCATTGAGCAATCTGTGAGCAGGAGATCATGGATGAGCTGAACTGGAAAGAAATGTAGCTGTTCATAAATCACAGGCATTTACCTGTGGAAGACCTTGACCTCTCTCAACACTAGCAAGATAAGAAAAATTCAGTGAAACATCCTTATGAAGAGATGGTTATTTAATTTGTTTAGTGGAATGCATAACTATCCTGTTTTCAGCACAGCAGACTTGGTTTCTCCCTCTATCAGGTTGACTGGCCCAAGATCACCCAGTGTATTTCCATAGTTGGAGGGGGATTTGAACCTAAGTCCTTAGTGACTCACTCAGACCAATCTACTATTACACTGCCTCTCTTCCAGCACTTATGCTATTGATAAAGAGGTGGTGGTATGGAGAAAGAAATTGGTATTTTGTCCTACACCTTGACAGAGAAAACAGTGTATAAATCATGCAAAGGCTACCACTTTCCAGGAATGAACTGAACAAGAAACGTGTTCTAGAAGAAGTCTTTACATAGACTAGAGCAAAGGCAGGACTAATCCTAGTCTGCAAATACTTCATATGAACAGAAGTCTTACAATCATGTTAAATAATCAGAACTGTCCATACTCTGCTAAAATTACAATTGTGAGCCCAAGAAAAGTGGAATTGTGACCTATATAAATTATTCAGATTGACCAAATTTGCATAATTGTTTCTGTTAGCTGTGGGGAGCAGAAAGAAGCTATGCACGTTCCTGCAGATCCCACCTCAGAAAAACCTACTCACTTCTCTGGCTTCTGAAGTTTGAGCATGCATTGCTCACACAATTTCAAGTTTGTCTTTTCAGTCCTGTTAGAAAATTGCTCCTTTAAAAAAAGGGGGTGCTGATCACAGCATACACCTCCCCCAACAATTATGTGATCATGCTGCAGCAAAGGGAGAGATGGGAAACAGTGCTAGTATCTGCTCTGCTGAGGGACCTGCCCCATTGGCCTCCCCTGAACTGTTTCTGTTCCAGCTGTTCATTATCAGTACTATATAATAACTAGTGCCTGAGTTGCTAGCTTTCCTCTTCCCTTTTGGGTTGATCTACTGGTAGATCACAGAGTGATTTGCAATAGACCAGCTAGGACTTCAGACTCCGAGTTATTTAACAATAGCAATAAAATGACTCCTTCCTGCTCCACCATACTGCTGAAAAGAAGAAAGCTTAGGGTAACCAAGGTTGGATTTTTTGTGTGGAAGGAGTATGAGTTGCATTCAGTTCTGGTACTCAGAACAAATTCTTTAATTCTAAGTGTATGACTTTTGCACCAGGCTCCCGTTGGTGGATCTCAACGTTCCAGTAAAAAAAAAAAAAGTAGATCCTGCAAGTCTGAAGTCTGCTCAGTGCTATTTTAGATTTGTTATTTATCTTACATAATTCTCCCACTTTGGGGCTGAAGCGTGGGGTAAAAATACTTTAAATAAATGATTGATTACTTGAGGTCAAAGAGCAAGCTTTCCATACTGGTATGGGATAGGATAAATGAATGCTGAAAATTACTTATCTTAAAACTTGCTCTGGCTTCATAGTGAGAAAAGGAATTGCTGGATTCTGACTGTAGGCTCTAGCCGCAGTGAGAAGCAAAGTGCATCTTGGCTGTACAGTAGCAATTCCAACCTATGGAACATCTGCCATGGAACTAAGAAACAGACTGCATTTTGGGTATGTGCACATATGTGTATATTTGGGTGTCCTGCTGCTTAATTATTTCTAGTTGGAGAAATGGCTGCCTATTCCTTTCTAGTTATGTCTTTAAACAGTTGCTATTTATATCTCTTAATAAGGTTTCCCCCTTTTACCATGACTTAATGGTCTACAAAATCTTTGCAGGGGTTTTCCCAAAAACATCTGGAAACTGGAAGATTCCATCTATATGGATGCATCCATATCCCGTGTATGTTTGGCAAGAGTGAGTCATACACTCCTTCTGGGTGATATGTCAGTGTTGCAGACAGTTGCCTTTTACTAATGATGAGAAAACCCTAGGCTCAAACCACCACTAAACTGCCCCTACAAGAGTCGAGATCCACAGAGGCTCCTGTGCATGTACAAAGCCTTTCCATATACACAGAGGAAAGCGTTTGATTTTCCCTTCTGACTGTACTTCCTCTTCTATGAAATACCTCTCTGAAGGGCTGTGTTAACTTTCAGGAATAGCTTTGGGAGTGGGCATTCAAGGTTCTTCTGTGATAGAAGGGAAAGGATCCGCAAAAGCCCAAGTAATTGTGTGGAATGCTATACACAGCCCTTTGAAATCTGGCCTAGAAAGGAATCAAACCTACTTTCATGCTGACAATCAGGGTTGCTTTGTCATCATCAATAATGGGTTTCTTTATGTACCTAGGGCGATCAGATACAAAAGAAGACAGAGCTCATGCATCTTTAAGAGTTGTATAGAAGAGGACATTTCAGCAGGGGTAGCTTCTTTTGTATCAGGCCCAGGGTGGCCAAATGCAAATGAGGGCAGGGTTCCTGCATGTTTATAGTTGTGTAGAAGGGAATTTCAGCAGGTGCAGTTTGCATGACATCTACTGAAATCCCCTCTTTTACACAACTATTTTTTGCATTTGGCCACCTTATATGTATGCAAAAATTGACTGTCCATCCATTCCTTATTGAACACAGGAGTTACTTTAACCAAACCACCTGCCCTTCTTGAAGAAGTAAAAAATCAAGGGGAGATGAGGTTTATGTTAAGCCCAGAGCTTTGGAATCCTGAGGAATATTCTTAACTATGTATCCTACCATCCCATAAATGCTGAAGGGTGATAATATTTACCTTATAAAATAAGCAGTATTAACCAACAGTCATCTCAAAAATATAGTATCACTAAAACTAACTTAAAACACATTTTCTGTCTTGAGTCTTTGCAGTTCTCTCTAAGCCTGCAGCATGGTGTGTTGGCAGGCCTCCCTTAGGGAATTCTATCATACTATGGCTACAACTAATTTAATTTTACAGACTGGGGAAAAACTTGGCAGAAGTTTTCAAAGGATGCTTGGGTTCATCATGGAGGGAAATGGTCCATAAGATATTTGGCCCAGGTAAATAAGCAATTCATCCGTTTGAGGCAGGCTTCATTCCTCTCAACCAAACAATCTAGTATCTTGCATGTAGTTCACTAGGTAGGTACTGCCCAAGTTCTACACCTGAAAGCGAGTTCCATACTCCTATGTCCAAGCACAATGAGTGAATATTTGAGTCAGGTGGCTCTTGATTTCAATGAAAAGCATTTTGAATGCACTTGAAATTGTAAAGTTAAGCAGGGAGGTGGGTTGACACCGCTAACATCTTTCACTAGGTTTTGATTTGCTTCTTTTTAGTGTTGAATATAGGCTAAAGTTGAACAAGAGTTTAACGTTATTTTTAGACAATCTAAAGAATGAACTGGGCTTTCGTGCTAATACCATTTAATTTTGCCTACTCTTTATTAACAGTATAAGTAAAACAACAATTAATATAATCACCAACAGATCCCAGGGTAGCTTTAGCATGCTGTCAAGTGCTGATAATTTCCAGTTTCCAGTAAGCTATTGAAGAGAAAGAAAAGTAATACCTTTACAAGGGGAAACATTTATTTTTATAAATGTGGCTTGCATCCTTTGTATGATAGACACCCTTCATACTGATTTCTTCACTTTGCTTTTTTCCTCGTTATTCCAGCAGAGCGTTATTGATGACATGGAAGCCTACTTTGTATCCCAGACATGTCATCTCTTGTCCAGCACCATCTCTCTTAACTGGTTATGACTGCAATGCTATATGCAATGGGATTTACTTCTGAGTAGACATGCATAGGACTGCATTGTAACATATCTTCCATAACATCTAAAGTTAAGCATGGAGAAGACCATCCATCCAAGCCTTCTCTCTTCCCAACCTTCTGTCTATGTGGGACAGAGTTACCTTCCTTGACTCAGAGGCCCTAGGAGTTACCCAACTCCTTTTTTTTCTGAACCGAGAAAGCTTGTTATTGCTCTCAGAAAACCCAGAATCATCCATTTATTAGTAACACTGGCAACCCAAGCTGTAGGAAAAGGACAATATTGAAGACTCACCCAAGACTCACTATCCATTAGGAAAATATGGGGGCATTGAAATCATCTTCTGACTTGGATTCCTGCATTGAGCAGGGGGTTGGACTCAATGGTCTTGTAGGCCCCTTCCAACCCTACTATTCTATGATTCTGTGCCTCACCCAAAATCAGCTCCAGCGACAGAGTGCAATGCAAAGGTGCTAGCCCTGACCTGGGTTAATCTGAATTTGCTCCCCTCCATTGACACAAGGAGCATCATATTCTCACCCTTCCCTAGAGGGTCAGGAGAGGCTGAGCCTTAGGGTGGCCAGTGCTCCTGAACCTTTAATGGTTTTATTTATTTATTTATTGCATTTATACCCCGCCTTTCTCCCTCTCGCAAGGAACTCAAGGCGGCTTACATTATCCTCCTCCTCACCGTTGTATCCTCAACAACAACAACCCTGTGAGGTAGGTTGGGCTGAGAATCTGTGACTGGCCCAAAGTCACCCAGTGAGCTTCCATGGCCAAGTGGGGACTAGAACCCTGATCTCCCGGCTCCCAGTCCGTCACTCTCACCACTACACTACACTGGTTGTGTAGAACAGGGAATTTCATCAAGTATTTCTTATCATGCAATCAACACTTGCTGAAATTCTGTCTTCTACACAACTACTAAAGGTACAGGAGCCCTGTCCTCTGTTGCATGTGGTCACCCTACACGAGCCTCCTTTACCCTCTAAAGGAACCACAGGAAGGAGAGGGAATAAAAGCCACAAGAGGCAAATGCTATTTTGGGCTGCATTAATAGAAGTATAGCTTCCAAATCCTAGGAAGTACTAGTTCCCCTCTACTCAACAATGGTTAGGCCTCATCTGGAGTACTGTGTCCAGTTCTGGGCACCACACTTTAAGAAGGATGCAGACAAACTGGAGAGGGTTCAGAGGAGGGCAACAAAGATGATCAGGGGACTGGAAACAAAGCCCTATGAGGAAAGACTGAAAGAACTGCGCATCTTTAGCCTTGAGAAGAGAAGACTGAGGGGAGATATGACAACAAATATTCTTCAAGTATTTGAAAGGTGGTCACAGAGAGGAAGGCCAGGATCTCTTCTCAATCATCCCAGAGTGCAGGACACGGAATAATGGGCTCCAGTTACAGGAAGCCAGATTCCAGCTGAACATCAGGAAAAACTTCCTGACTGTTAGAGCGATACAACAATGGAACCAATTACCTATGGAGGTAGTGGGCTTTCCTACACTGGAAGGCATTCAAGATGAAGCTGGACAGCCATCTGTCAGGGATGCTTTGACTTGGATTCCTGTATTGAGCAGGGAGTTGGACTCAACGGTCTTATAGGCCCCTTCAAACCCTACTATTCTATGATTCTAAGATTTTTTTTGTGGGTACACACTTGAGAAGGTTTCTATTCCCAGCTCCCAAAATCAACAAGATGGCAGGGGCTGATTTCAGAAATTTTTGGCAGTGATAGTGGAATACATGCCATTTGATACTGTTCTGCGTTAATAAACTCTGGAATCTGCTAAAGACACAGAATCCTCAGTTTGGTGAGGAGAGCATGCTTATTTCATTCTTAAACTGTCTTTCCCTTGAAGAAAGAATAGAGTAACAATCCCACTCAAGGAAGGATAAAGATTGATCTTAGACTTGCTCAGGGTAAATGCACATTAATTTTTGCACATCCAGCCCTGCTTTGAAGATTTGGGATTTATAATCAAACTTCTGTAATTAGATTTCCCTTTTGTAGGGATTTTGTATCCAAGGGAATAGCTCTAGTGTGACATTTCAATTAACAACATTTACATGTTTGGCTAGGTTAGTTGGTGTAAATGTTAAAACTATTGTAGCAGCATTCAGGCTTGACAACTAAAATATATAAATATAAATGAACAGCAATTTCACAAGGCAGGTATCTTGGAAGGAAGGTACCTTGGCCCAAAATTACAACAGATGAGTTTGTGTAAATCAGACTTACATTGAGAAGGTGCAGATCTGTGAGTACATGCATAGCTTCAAGTCTGATATATGCTAGGAACACTGGTATAAAAGCATCTGGGTTTGTTTCAGCTGCCATATCATACCATCTTCTAGCTAAATGTATATCCTGAAAACAGGAAGTGATTTCTAACATTTGCAGTTGGCTCTATTAAAGTATCTGAGATTAAAGATGCAATCCTATACACACTTACTTGGGAGTAAGTCCCATTGAACTCAGTAGGGCCTACTTCTGAGTAGATCTGTATAGGATCACACTGTTAGGCACCTTCCAGAAGCAGTGTAATGGTAGAGCTCTTACAGTCATCTTGACTGATATTGGAAGGGCCAACGACTGATGCAGAATTCTTGCTAGTATCTATTATTAACATGCTTTAGAATAGAAGGCTACATCCAATGTCACAAAAGCAACCTTCTGCTCATGCAATGGGACTTCCCACTCATCTACTCACCCCTTCACCACACTCCCCCAATCTGCTCTGGAGAGTCCCCCAACCTTCTGGAGCAGATTGGGGGACATGCTGGGAGAGGGGGAAACCATTCCGCCAGCAGTGTCATTCTACTGGTGGACAGACACCATTAGAGACAACCCAAAGTCATGTATTATAAGCATCAGTCAGCCCAGGATTCTAGTTATAAAAAGAATTGCTATTTTCCCCAAACTAGTTTAGAAATATAGATCAGGATCCAGAACATCGCAGTTGGATCAGGATCCCCCTTTTGCATGGGGGCTTCTCAGCACCCTCTTCTATTGGCAGTTCCTCACACCCTCAGGGAAAGAACCCCTTCAAGATTGCCCTCTGGAAGGAAATATAGCCCCATGCAAGTGCAAAAGCACTTTCCGCTTATGCATTGGGTGGGTGGGGATGGATCCAAGTCACTGGGGTAGTATCTTACTATTTGTGCATTCTTAGTTCTCTGTGTCAAAATAAGACTAAATTACATTCCACCAATTGTAGTGGCAAACATCATGATCTACTAACTTCCCAATTTTTCAGACTTTCTTGAGTTGTGCCCATTATCCAGCTATCATCATATATTATTGCAGTCAAAGATCAATTCAGTGTCTTTGTTTTTCCTAACATCATGATCCTTTACGAAATTGCTTGGTCAATTTCGGTTCGTCAAATATCCTGTTTGGAAATCCTGTTTCCCCTCTTTCATTCTTAACTACAGTATTTACAATAACAATATTTTACTCCAACTGTAATGCTTGAAACAGCACCAAACGTAGATTACGTTACCTTAGGAATGCCTAAACCATATTCATACATATATGCCAGATTAAACATTGCTTGAGCACTCTGTTGATTAGCAGCAAGGTTGTAATGAACTGCTGCTGTAACATAATCTCTCTTTGTTCCAAAGCCATAGAAGTGATAATCTCCAGTTTTAACTCTGGCAAATGCATTGCCTGGAAGACAAATATTTGGAAAAAGTTGGTTGGTTGGTTTATTTAAATATCCTGCACATCATTCCAAAACACTAGACAAAGAGCTTTTCAAAGTCAAAACTTAGCAATTGTCATTTGGGCTACCAGTTTTTGAAGACTGATGTGAAAAATTCATTTGGTATCAAGGTGGCTTACCTCCTCAACAGGTGTGTGGGTGAATGTGGAATGAGCCATGACAATATATGACAGCCAGGCTCCAGCACTAGTATTGTCTTACTGCTGGAGTCCCTCTTCTCTTGGTGTCCCCCAAGCTGTTTTGATTATCCCCCAATTCTTTCAGTTTATTTCTTTTTCCTGTTGGAGGTAAGGTCCACCTTCTAAGCTCCTTCCTTCCTTCCTTCCTTCCTTCCTTCCTTCCTTCCTTCCTTCATCTTTCAGCACCCCCCATGGCAGTCATTTTGTGATGGTACCCACAGTAGTTTCACATATTTCAAAATGTGCCCATGGACCCCCAACAGCTTGGAGATCCCCAGATTACTGTGTTCAGGTGCAAGACTCAAGGTTCTCGTTTTGACCTATAACAATTGGATCTTATTTGTTTGTTTAAAATGGTCTTATTCCACCCTTTCAAAAAACAAAACAAAAATCTAAATTTTCCAAGGCAGTGTGTGTGTGTATATACATATATTATTATAATCAAGTAGATAAAACAGCTGAAACCAGCACTTAAAAACAAACAATAACATTCAGCAGAACCTAGAACCACCAATGTACAGATAAAAAGCCTTGCCCGGGAGGGGATTCCACTCTCCAGTCACCACCTGGCTAATTTCAGATGGCCGGGGATGGGGAAACACAAATGGAAAAGGTCCTCCAAAGATTATCACAATATACTCTTGACACTTTAGAAGGAAACTACCCTATCCTATGTCTAATTATAATCTGCCTCTTGAAGTTGTTTGCATTTATTTTAGGGAGTAGGGGAGAATATCCTGCTGCTCTACTGTAGAGCAATACATTTGCTGGTCATTACACTGCTAACCATGTTTTGGAAGTACAAGAACTATTTGACTTTAGGGGTGACTTTTGGGGATCCGAGGTTGAGCTGGCAGTGAAATGGGAATAAACTGTATTTGTTCTGAATCTGTTTTGTTTTAATGGGATTGTTTATGCTCTTTGAACTATTATCCACCCAAGCCATCAGGATAGGGAGAGTTATTTATTTGAATAAAATAAAGATGACAATTGCTGTGGAAATGCTTATCCATAGGGTGAAATCTAACTGGGTCCATCTGCCAGCGGAACAGACACTGTTGATGGAAGGGTTTTCCCATCCCCCCCTGCAGTCTCCCATGTGCCCTCAAAATTTGTTCTGGAGGTTTAGCGGAACCCCTGGAGCAGATTTGCAGGGGAGCACAGGGCATGCAGGAGGGAGGAGAGGGAGAAGAAGCCCCATTGAGCAAGCCGAAGTCCAGTTGAGTGACATTAGATGTCGCCTATAGAGCTGAAAATCTTTGAGCTCAGTAATCCTTGTCTGCCATGGTTCTAGGACCTTCAACAGGGATCCACTTGTTAAAATAAGAACATAAGAAGAGCCGTGTTGGATTAGACCAAAGGCCTATTTATATGAGCCTCGTGTGGCGCAGAGTGGTAGGCTGCAGTATTGCAACCGAAACTCTCCCCACGACCTGAGTTTGATCCCAGCAGAAGCTGGGTCTCGGGTAGCCGGCTCAGGTTGACTCAGCCCTCCATCCTTCTGAGGTCAGTGAAATGAGGACCCAGCTTGCTGGGGGAAAGGTAGTCATGACTAGGGAAGGCACTGGCAAACCACCCCGCTATAATCTGCCATAAAAACGCCAGCGCAAGCGGCGTCCCTCTAGGGGTCAGTAATGACCTGGTGCTTGTACAGGAGGAACCTTTCCTATTTAGTCTAGCATCCTGCATCACACAGTGACCCACCAGATGCCCAAGGGAAGCCCACAAGCATGACTTGGGGGCAAAAGCCCTCTTGCACTGTTGTTTCCCAGCATTGTTCTGATTTGTTTAGCCTTTAACAGAATACAATGCTATCCTAACATTGAACCTATCTTTCCAGTATAGGGAAGAATGGTAAGGATAAACCAAAATCAGAGTAAGTACAAAGAAATGCTGAAATCCTTGTGAGAGTCAAGAAAGGGATAGGTTTGAATATATTAAAGGGAGTGTGGCATGTTGAGAGTACTCTTCTGCTTGATATCGAGAGAATCCAGTCACCTTTAGGGCATGGAGGACGAGGCATAGTTAGTTGCTTTGCCTGAGTGGGAATTAAAGTTTCATGGTAGCTAATTCTTTATTGTTCAGTAAGTTTATTTCTGTGCTCTCAACATCACCAAGGGACTTTGATAGGCATGTCAAAGAACTGAATAAATAATTAGTTCTAACGAACACGTGGTGGTATTTTTCAAATCATCTTTCTTTTTCCTCTGACAGAATGGATGGCTCATATGGAACTAGCAATCAAGTAAAACCATTTAAGCCATTCATTCCTTTATAACTACCAAAATAAGTGAAGGGTAGTAAAAAGAAGTGTGATTAACTGGGAATTAAGATACATGGGTCTCTTTTTCCCTCTCAACCTCTTTTGAAGGTTAAAGTTGTATAATTGTGCATAGGGATTAATGAAACAAAAATAACAGATGAAAAAGAACGAGGTAAAAAATCGTTGCATACTTAATCTGTAAAAAATTAAAACTAAATACTTTTCTATAAAGTAATGCCCATGGGAATGCGTTCTTGATTATGATTTGAATGGGGGAAGGTAAATATTTTCTAAATAGTCTGTATCCCTGATTTTGTAATGCCTTTTTAGGATTGTTGAACATAATATTTTCTTGTTTTTCAAGTACAAGAGCAGAAATGGAGAATTCCTAATATTAATAAGAGTAGATAGCTAGGTACAGGTTATTTTTTAACTCTGTTCATACCTTGACTTGCAGCCCGCTTCCATAAAAGAAGAGCCAGTGGATATATCTGAGCCTTATCAATAAGTTTAACCTTTTCTGTAACAAGATAATGGCATTACTTGTCTTAATACAATCACTGTGTTGAAGAATGCAAATAGCAGCATAATAGGATGTTTCCCTTACCAGATTCCATAATGAAAGCTGAATTGCTCTGAGCTACCTCATAGCCCATTTCAGCTAGAAATGCGTATTGGACAAGAGATGCATCAATATTACCAGCCTGGTAAGCAAAGTATGCTGTCAGGAATTTTTCTGACCATCTTCCTAGCTCACATACAGTTCTGTAAAGCTAAACACCAAAAGAACAGGCATTAAACATAGATAAGTAACACTAGAGGTATGTTGTTCCTGCTGCCTTAGTCAGATATTAATATGAGGAACAATTTTGTTCCTCGTATTAATATCCAACTCTTCTTTCAGGGAGCTCAGGCTATCATACAGATGGGTGGGGTTACCCTATTTTATCCTCAAAACAACCCTATGGGGTAAGTTTTTTATTTTAATTTATTGCCTGCCTTTTTAACTCTTGCAAGGGCCTTCTCCTCTCCATTTCATCCTCACAACAACCCTGTGAGGTAGGTTAGGCTGAGAGTCAGTGACTGACCCAATGTCACTGAGCTTCATGGCTGAGTGTGGACTAGACCCTGAATCCTAGTCCAACACTACAACCACTATACCACATTGGCTAATTATTATTCTTGTCAAGAAGCTTGTTGGAATCATATAAAGGGAAAGCAGGTGATACTTTGATTTGGGTGTGGTAGCTAAACATGGAATCTACAGCGTGGGGGGGGTTACTCAAATTTTAAAAGTATTAGTTTATGTTATGGCTGCTGGGCGGGGTTGAGTTGGGTGGGGGCGGGGTAGAAACAGCAGTTGTGGCAAGGGGCAGGGAGATAGAAGGCTTTAATTGTGCTAATGCTCTGCCTCATTCATGAGGGATCCAAATATTGTTGTCAGATATTGTCCTTCGGTTTTTCCACTACTTCTTTTGTCTTCTTTTTTTTGTACCACAGAAAATCCATTAAGGAGGGAAACACAGAATAGCTGTACAATGTCTTTTGGTGGAAACCATTAGGAGCCATCTGTCTGAAAGAATCCAGGGAGAGAGGTAAAGAGTCAGCTGAAGGCTGAATGCATATTGAGATGCAGGATGGATGCCTCTCCCTGAAGAACTGTTGTGGAGCAGGACCTACTGTCTGGCAGGAGGGCAGATGCTGCTGGCCTCCACTTATATTCAGCTTGCATATTTGTAAATAATCCACATTTTTTACAAAATGGTCTCTAGTTATCTCTCTTCAAAAGGAAACCAAATGCAGTTAGTACTGACAGTGCACTGTTTCACCGCTTGGGGGAAAAGGGTTGCGTAACAACATGAAGCAGTGAGTGAATCAATATACTGAATACCATTATTATATTTTACAATGAGAAAGTTAAATTGGTTATATTTTGATAAATAAAATAATTGCATCAAGCTAGGAATTATATTTCAAATAAGAACATGGAGGGAACAATCCTATGGCCGCTACTCAGAGGCTAGACGGCCATAGGATATGTGGGTTTCCAGGAACCGACAGTCGGTTTTTGGAGAACCAACCTTCCCCCCCTTCCGCGCTGCCTCGCAGGCGGTGCACTACGGCCCTGCACTCCGTGCTCCGAAGAGGAGTGGGAAGCAGCCAAAACAAGGCGTTCTGGGGTGGGGAAGGTGGAAATGCAATACATCCTATGTGTTGTCCAGCAGCCTCCTCCCCCTTTCCACTTTCCCATGGCTAGACAGCCGATATCGGCTGCCTGCCCGTAAATGCAGGGCAGGAGAAGCACGGAGGGAACAATCCCCTCCATGCTTCTCCTGCCCTGCATTGGTCAGGTGGTCAGAGGCGGCCACCTATCCCCACAGGATTGTGCCGTTAGAGACTGATATATACCTGGACAATGTGGATTGGAAGGAAGTTCCCCTAAAGAAATTTATCTGAGCTAATAGTGATACTGCATAATAAGGCATTCTGTAACTGTTCTTATCCAGGGCAAATATACCTGCACATCACTGAACGTTGTGTATTGGATCTCCTGCATCAAGTGTCTAAAGGCCACTGACACTGGCCAAACAGGACTATCTTTAAGGTAAAGATTAAATGGGCACAAATCAAACATCAAGCATAAGAATATCAATAAACCTGTCAGTGAACACTTTAACCTCCCTGGACCTACCATCAAGGACCTCAGGGTGGCAGTTCTAAAGAAATTGAAATCAGGGGCTCACTTGAAATGTGAGACTGCAGAACAAGAGAAGATAAAGAAATTTGATTGCGTTAATCAGGAATTCAATAGGGACTATGGTTTCTATGCACATTATAAAGACTCTTGGTGCACCTTGTGGTTTGTAACTGTTGCTTTAAACGAACAGAATGCTTGCTACAGATTTACCTGTTAAATTGTCTTTTCAGACTCAAAGTTCCACTTGCAGCATCTGATGAAGTGGGTTGAAACCCACAAAAGCTTATGTTAATTTATTAAATTATCTGAACAACTGAAACAGTCTATATTTGTGCTATAGTTTACCCTTGTTTTTAGCCAGCATTGCAAGAATGACAACACTGATGAGTGTGTCCAACTATTCTTTCCACACTGACAGGAAAAGGCAGGACCATCCTCAGCCCCAATGTAGAGAAGCCTTTATTTGTCCTCAAGAGTCCCCTCTCATTAATAAAGACCACGGCTTGCCAAACCAGGGTGCTCCCAAATGGACAGCTCCTAGTACTACCAATCAATAGGCATCGTGCACCCATTCCATCTTTTCCTCCTTAATGTTTTTTTCCTGGTAAGAAAAAAGACAGAAGCAGCAGTGGGAAAACACAGGAAGAAGACCACAGCATCCTCCTGGACTGCCTGGAGAGGATGGGCATTGGAGACAACGTATTACAGTGGTTCCAGTCCTTCCTCTCCGGCAGGTACCAGAGGGTAGCACTGGGAGAGGAGGTGTCGGACTCGTGGCCGCTCACGTGTGGGGTGCCACAGGGTTCCATCCTCTACCCGATGCTATTTAACATCTATGTGAATCTGCTGGGGGCTATCATCAGGAGGTTTGGGGTGCGGTGTCATCAATATGCGGATGACACGCAGCTCTACCTCTCGTTTAAATCTTCACCAAGGTTGGCTGTAGAATCCCTGTCCAAATGTCTGGAGACGGTGAGTGGCTGGATGGGGAGGAATAAGCTGAAGCTGAACCCTGACAAGACCCAAGTACTTCTGGTGGGAGACAAGAGGAAGTTGAGGGATGTTGACCTGGTGTTGAATGGGGTATGGCTACCCTTGAAAGACCAGGTCCGCAGCCTGGGGGTCATTTTAGACTCCCAGATGTCCATGGAGGCTCAGGTGTCAGCCGTGAGCCGGACAGCATTGTACCAACTCCATCTGATATGGTGGCTGCGCCCCTACCTTCCCGACCATCTGCTCCCATTGGTAGTACATGCCCTGGTCTCCTCTTGTCTAGACTACTGTAATGCGCTGTACGTGGGGTTACCCTTGAAGACGGTTCGGAAGCTGCAGCTAGTGCAGAATGTGGCGGCTCGCCTGATTAAAGGTAGCCACTGGCATGATCACATCACTCCGGTGCTGAAGGAGAGGAAACCACCCAGAGACCTTCGGCTATTGGGCAGTATAGAAATGAAATGAAATGAAATGAAATAAATAAGGAGTTGCACTAGTTACCAGTTGTTTTCTCGGCCAAATTCAAGGTGTTGGTTTTGACCTTTAAAACCTTATGTGGTTCTGGCCCAGCCTATCTCAAGGAGCGCCTCCAGCAACATCAGAAAGGCCACTTAACAAGATCAGCCTCGGATGGCCTTCTCTCTGTCCCATCAGCCAGGACAGCTAGGCTAGTGAGGATGAGGGCGAGGGCCTTCTCTGTGATGGCTCCCACTCTGTGGAACTCCCTCCCTAGGGAACTCCGCCATGCACCCTCTTTAATGAGCTTCTGCCACACACTGAAAATTTGGTTATTCAGGCAGGCATTTGGGGTGGGTTAGGGTATTTTTAATTAATGTTTTAATGTATAATTTTACTGCTTTAAATTGTACCGTTGTATATCACCCAGAGTGGTTGGGTGACCAGCCAGATGCGCGATTAAGAAATTTACTGAATGAATAAATGAATGAAAAGAAAATGTCTGGACCTTCCTGTAAAATTCAGCTTGTGTTCAGAAGGGGACAACTGTATAGATTTTATTTTAACTGTTCTGTAAGAGACTTCCAGAACAAGCCTGTGCATGTTTACTCAGAAGTAATTCAATAGAACCTACTTCTAAGTAAATGTACATAGGATTGGAGCCTCTCTGTATCTGAGCAATACATTCAGGACTATGAAAGCATTATTTCAAAAAGCAGCTGGTAATTTTTTTTAAGTGAGGGAAAGACAACTAGCTTGGCAACACACTTAAGCCAGAATATAAAGTTGCAAGAAGAACTGAATCTTTCTGTATTTATTTATTTACTTTATTTATATCCATATCTAGAACAGATTTTGGAGCGGTGAACACAAAAGATAAAACAATAGAAGAATAAAACACCACATTAAAATAATACTTTTTAAAAAACACAATGTCAATAGAAAGTGTGACTGGTCAATTCAGGAATGCCTCCTGGAACAGTGCTGTTTTCAGGAGGTGCCAAAAACAATGCAGTGTTGGCACCTGCCTGACCTCCAGTGGCAGGGAATTCCAAAGAAAGGGGGCCACCACAATGAAGGCTCTTCTCCTAGTGGACTCCAGTTGGGCCATAGGTCCATGTGGAACCACCAGGAGCATGCCCTTTGATTACCTCAGTGAGGGCAGGTTGGTAAGGGAGAAAGCACTCTCTCAGGTTTCCTGGTCTCAGGTTGTTCAGGGCTTTGCACACTAGTACTAAAACCTTAAACCTGGCCTGGTTGTGAACAGGCAGCCAGTGCAGTTCCCTCAGCAGAGGAGTTGCACGCTGAAAAGGGGGAGCTCCTGACACCAGCCGAGCTGCTGCATTAGCTATACTACACAGGAAATATTTTTGCAAATCTAGGACAAACAATAACATATTTTCTGGTTCAAAATGCATGGATAACTGTAGGATATAGACATGAGGAACAGCAAGTCCTTCATAAAAAGATAAAGGACAATATATTTTATGGAGGTGGTTTTATAGATTGTTTTAAGAAAGATCCCTTGATCATTTTTAATAGAACAGTTACAGTCAGTGACAATGCAGTTCAGTTCTCACCACTGGGGAAAAATAGGCACAGTGTTTGAGGCTGCAGTCCTATGCACACTTGTTGTTGTTGTTCAGTCGTTAAGTCGTGTCCGACTCTTCATGACCCCACGGACCATAGCACGCCAGGCCTTCCTGCCCTCTGCTCTCTCCCGGAGTCTGCTCAAGTTCATATTCATTGCATCGGTGATGCTATCTAGCCATCTCATCCTCTGCCATCCCCTTCTCCTTTTGTCTTCAATCCTTCCCAGCATCAGGGTCTTTTCCAGTGACTTTTCTCTTTGCATTAGGTGGCCAAAATATTTGAGCTACAGCTTCAGTATCTGTCCTTCCAATGAGCACTCAGAGTTGATTTCCTTTAGGGCTGACTGATTTGACCTCCTTGCAGTCCAGGGGACTCGTAAGGGTCTTCTCCAGCACCACCGGTCGAAAGCATCCATTCTTCGGCGCTCAGCCTTCCTTATAGTCCAGCTCTCACAGCCATACGTCACTACTGGGAAAACCATAGCTTTGATTATGCGGACCTTTGTCGGCAAGGTGATATCTCTGCTTCTTACTATGCTGCCTAGGTTTGCCATAGCTTTCCTTCCAAGGAGCAAGCGTCTTTTAATTTCATGGCTACAGTCACCGTCTGCGGTGATCTTGGAGGCCAAGAAAATAAAATCTGTCACTGCTTCCATTTCTTCCCCTTCTATATGCCAGGAAGTGATGGGGCCAGATGCCATGATCTTCATTTTGTGAATGTTGAGTTTCAAACCAGCTTTTGCACTCTCCACTTTCACCCTCAACAAGAGGCTCTTTAGATCCTCTTCGCTTTCTGCCGTTAGGTTGGTATCGTCTGCGTATCTGAGGTTGATAATTCTTCTGGCAATCTTAATTCCGACCTGTGATTCATCCAACCCGGCGTTTCTCATGATGTACACTGCATATAATTTAAATATGCAGGGAGACAATATGCAGCCTTGTCATACTTCTTTCCCAATTTTGTACCAATTGGTTGTTCCATGTCTGGTTCTTACTGTTGCTTCTTGACCCCCGTACAGGTTTCTCAGGAGACAGGAAGGTGCTCTGGTATTCCCATCTCTTTAAGAATTTGCCAGAGTTTGTTGTAATCCACACAATCAAAAGCTTTAGTGTAGTCAATGAAGCAGAAAGAGACGTTTTTCTGGAATTCTCTTGCTTTCTCCATGATCCAGCAAATGTTGGCGATTTGATCTCTAGTTCCTCTGCCTCTTCGAAACCCAGCTTGTACTTCCGGTAGTTCTCGGTTCACATCCTGCTGAAGCCTAGCTTGTAGGATTTTGAGCATAACCTTGCAGGCATGTGAAATGAGCACAATTGTACGGTAGTTTGAACACTCTTTGGCATTGCCCTTCATTGGAATGTAAATTGACCTTTTCCAGTCTTGTGGCCACTGTTGAGTGTTCCAAATTTGTTGGCATATTGAGTGCCACACTTTAACAGCATCATCTTTTAGGATTTTAAATAGCTCAGCTGGAATACTGTCATCTCTGCTAGCTTTGTTGTTAGGAATGCTTCCTAAGGCCCACTTGACTTCACTTTCGAGGATGTCTGGCTCAAGTTCAGTGACTGCACTATCATGGCTATCAGGGACATTCAGATCTTTCCTGTATAGTTCTTCTGTGTATTCTTTCCACCTCTTCTTAATCTCATCTGCTTCTGTTAGGTCCCTGCCTTCTTTGTCCTTTATCATGCCTGTCTTTGCACAAAACGTTCCCTTGAGATCTCTGATTTTCTTGAAAAGGTCTCTAGTATTTCCCATTCTGTTGTTTTCCTCAATTTCTTTGCATTGTTCATTTAAGAAGGCCTTCTTGTCTCTCCTTGCTATTCTCTGGAACTCTGCATTCAGTTGGATATACCTTCCCCTTTCTCCTTTGCTTTTCACTTCCCTTCTTTCCTCAGCTACTTGTAAAGCCTCATCAGACAGCCACTTTGCTTTCTTGCATTTCTTTTTCTTTGGGAAGGATTGAGTTGTTGCCTCCTGAACAATGTTACGGACCTCCGTCCATAGTTCCTCAGGCACTCTGTCTATCAGGTCTAATCCCTTAAATCTATTCCTCACCTCCACTGTATATTCATAAGGGATATGATTTAGGTCATACCTGAATGGTTTAGTGGTTTTCCCTACGTTCTTCAATTTAAGCCGAAATTTTGCAATAAGAAGCTCATGATCTGAGCCACAGTCAGCTCCAGGTCTTATTTTTACTGACTGTATAGAGCTCCTCCATCTTTGGCTGCAAAGTACATAATCAATCTGATTTCGATATTGACCATCTGGTGATGTCCATGTGTAGAGTCGCCTCTTGTGCTGTTGGAAAAGAGTGTTTGCTATGATCAGTGTGTTCTCTTGGCAAAACTCTATTAGCCTTTGTCCTGCTTCATTTTGTACACCAAGGCCATGCTTGCCTGTTATCCCAGTGATTTCTTGACTTCCTACTTTAGCATTCCAATCCCCTATGAGGACATCTTTTTTTGGTGTTAGTTCTAGAAGGTGTTGTAGGTCTTCATAGAACCGATCAACCTCAGCTTCTTCGGCCTCAGTGGTTGGGGCATAGACTTGAATTACTGTGATGTTGAATGGTTTGCCTTGGATTTGTACTGAGATCATTCTATCGTTTTTGAGATTGTACCCTAGTACTGCTTTTCCCACCCTTTTGTTGACTATGAGTGCTACTCGATTTCTTCTAAGGGATTCTTGCCCACAGTAGTAGATAGAATGGACACCTGAATTAAATTCGCCCATGCGTGTCCATTTTAGTTTGCTGATTCCCAAGATGTCGATGTTCAATCTTGCCATCTCATGTTTGACCACCTCCAGCTTACCTTGATTCATTGATCTGACATTCCAGGTTCCTAAACAATATTGTTCTTTACAGCATCGGATTTTCTTTTCACCACCAGACACATCCACAGCTGAGTGTCCTTTCGGCTTTGGCCCAGCCGTTTCACTCTTTCTGGCGCTACTTGGAAATTCCCTCTGCTCTTCCCCAGTAGTATATTGGACACCTTCCGACCTGAGGGGCTCATCTTCCGGCGTCATATCTTTTAGCCTTGTGATACATTCTATGGGGTTTTCTTGGCAAGAATACTGGAGTGGGTTGCCATTTCCTTCTCCAGTGGACCACATTTTGTCAGAACTATCTGCCATGACCTGTCCGTCTTGGGTGGCCCTGCACAGCATAGCATACGGATTCACTGAGTTACTCAAGCCCCTTCGCCACAACAAGGCAGTGATCCATGAAGGGGTATGCACACTTACCTGGGACAAAATCCCATTGAACACAATGGGACTTACTTCTGAATAAGCATGCATAGGATTGTGCTGGAAGACAAGTGAAATATTTTGAGGTTCCAGGATGCTTCCAGATGGAGGGCTCTTAGCACTAACAATCTAAAGGCATTGTGTATAATGGATTTTTTGTGGAATGAAAAAAGACATAAGAAACAATGAGAAAACATGGCAGAGTTACAAAAGGAAGACAGCAATGTCTGGACCCATTGTAATATTCTTTGGTTGAAGCAGGGCAACTGCAGAATGAAAGCCTCACCTGGCAGCACTCCCACAATTTCAACAGAAAAATTAACCATTTGTCATGTTTAAACCTCTTCACTTTGAAATCAATGTAATTTGACAATGCTTAACTTTGCTTGCTTTGTGAACTATATATTTAAACTACATGTTTAAGGTTTGCAAAGTATTTCTGAACACTAAGGACAACATTACTACACAATGTGCCAAAAGAAAATATGCAATAATCCATTCAGACTGCCAAATATTACAAAAGTGCATACAAAAGAAGGAGTAATCCCCTAAAATCTTAATGTTTTTTTGGCCTGTCTTTCTTTTCTTTTGTTTTGCAAAGCTAACTAAGGAAAGCACAAGAATGGAGTTAAGGACTACAACAAGTTGTTTAAGGCTGCAATCCTGTACACATGTACCTGAAAGTAAGTTCCATTTAATTCAATAGGTGAAATCCAAGTGTGTCTGCCAGTGGAACAGCATCCACTAGCAGAACAGATCCCCCCCCCGCAACCCCTGTGAAGCCCCCCAAATCTACTACAGGGGGCTAGGGAGCTTCTGGAGCAGTTTTCAGGGGGTGCAGGGGGCTCCAGGGGGACGGGAAGTCTCATCATGAAAGTAGAGGTCTGCTCGCACGATACTGAATGTCACCTAATGGAACTAACTTCTGAACAGACATGCGTAGGATTGTGGTATAAAAAAAATCAATTACATGAACTAACATTGATATCAATACTGGTCAGGATCCAAAGGGCTGCATGAAGATTTCCTTTTTTAGAATAATGGCTTTTCCTGTCCACCCTATCACTGCAGCCCCTTGGGTCCCTCAAAAAGTTGTTCCTGACGGTTGGGAGACCCTCCAATGCAGAATTCTGTGTAGTATGCTAGGCTGCAACTGGAAAAAAAAAATCAGCAACCTTTCACTCATGAGCAGAAGCTCTTTCCTCTCATGGCTATTTGGATCCTGGGCACTAATCTGAATGTGGAGCAACTGTACTGATGTAGTGGTCTTTATCCCAATGCACTTTAGGGTGATCTGATAGGGTGTGTGTGTGTGTGTGTACACTGCTACTACTGGGTTTTTTTTTTAACAGTAACAGTTGATACTGGACAGTATACAATCAGAAAAGCCATTGACACTAAGCACAGACTTTCAAACAGGGTGTTACTTACTTCAACTGCATTTTGGCATGATCTAAACACTCCAGTTCCTGTGGCGTACATTTGAGCCAAATAATAAACAGCAAGGGGTTGTCCATTTTGAGATGCCAAGTAAAAATATCGGAAGGCAAGTTTAAAATCTCTCTTCACTCCTGAGCCATCTGCAAATCAAGTTTAATTTGGAGGTTTTGAATGTTTTTCAAACCAATAAACTGAATAATAAAATCAAGAAAGAAAGAAAGAAAGAAAGAAAGAAAGAAGGAAGGAAGAGCATAACCAGGACTTACTATGATACATGACTCCTAGTTGAAATTGAGCATTGGCAAATCCTTTCTCAGCTGATTTTTGGAAGTATTTAAAAGCTTCAGTGTAATTCTGAAAGGTAAATGATATTTTGATTGAAAGTAGAGATGTCAAGAAATTAGTTTCTGGCTTTGTGGGACATTAGTATCTCTTTGGGCTGTGCCTCAGAAGTACTTGTTGTAGCATTGTTCGAAGAGAAGTAGTGATGATTCAGGTCACAATCCTATACCCAAGATCCACACATACTGGCAATTTTTGAATTTTCATGGAATGTTAAGCAACATTATACTAAGCTTTTTTTATATTTTCCGGAAAGAGTATAAAACAGGTCTGACAAAATGAAGACTTACCAGTGAGACACCTCCACCACGAAAATAAAGAAGACCCAGTCCCCACAGCCCAACAGAATTGCCCTAAATAACACATAGAGACATATCAGGAAGTTACCTTAATAAAACTTTTAAAAGAGTTTGTTAATGTGTGCCACTTAGTGCTACTGGTATTTATATATTTATTTTATTTCTGCTTTAGTACTCAAAGAGGAAAGTCACCTTCACAATATCCACCATAGTAGACATGCTGTCACATGATGTTCATATTCTTGGAGGATACCAATTATCTAGACCCATTTCAGTCTGGGTTCATCCCTGGTTTTGGAACCAAATCAGCCTTGACCACCCTGATGAGAGAGCCTTGGTCACCATTATTGAGAGAGAGATAAGGGGACTGTGACCTTACTTCTTCTGCTTGATCTCTCTTGATACCACTGACCACAGTATACTCCTGGACTGGTTCTGTGGGAAGGGTATCTTAGGCACTGTACTTCAGTGGTTTCATTCCTACCTATAGGGTCAATTTCAAAGAACAGCACTGGGGAAATGCTTTTCAGCCCCCAGAAATTTGTGCTATGGGGAGCCGCAGGGCACCATTTTGTCCCCAGTGCTGTTTAACATCTCTATAACATCGGAATCAGGTGTAGCCATGCAGGCTCTGGACCAGTGCTTGTATGCAGTAGTGGGTTGGATATGGACCAATAAATTGAGTTTGAATCCTGGCAAGATAGAGGCTCTGTGGGCAAGTGGTTCCTGGGTCCAGGATATAGATCAGCTGCCTGTTCTGGACAGAGTTGCACTCCCGCTGATGGAGCAGGTGCATAGCCTAGGGTTACTCCTGGATCTATCTTTGTCATTCATGATCCAGATGACCTCAAAAGCGATGAGTGCCTTTCACCAGCTTTGGTTGGTATAACAGCTACAGCCATTCCTGGACTAGGATAGTTTTTCCACATAGTCCAAGCACTGGTAACCTCAAGGCTGGGCTATTGCAATGCACTCTATATGTGGCTTCCCTTGGGATTGGTCTGGAAGCTGCATCTGGTGCAGAATGGCCTACAAATCCCATGATCCCTCACAAGTGTCTATGCTGGTTATGGCTAATCTGAGTTGTAGGCAACAACTTCTGGAGGGCCACAAGTTGCCCAGCCCTAGGCTATACTAGAGTACTAAGAATTCCTGTTTATGCTTTTAGAAGTAATTTTTCAGACAACAAAAAAGATGTGATGGCAAAAAATGCTACAGAATTTAAAACAAAACAGCAAATAAAAAGCTCATATGTATTATTTTTTAAGTCATCCAAGAAAATATCAGCTTTTCAAGGGCTGTTTTTTCATAACTGAAGGCAATACTTTCCAACTCTAATCTTGAAGCCAAATAATTGTCTGGTTAGTCCAAATGAGTAGGTGAAATTAACCCCTGCCCTCGTACTTTCTTGGCCCATGGTGCCTCCTCAGTATTGCCAGATCACAATCTGAAGTAACAGCAGAAGTCACATGTGACAGAATCCCTTTTGTATTAAACAATAAAAGGGACATCTGCCCTGTCAGGGTCAAGATCAGAGGTGGGGAACCAGTGTCCCTCCAAACATTGTTAGACTCTGTCTCTTCAGGATCCAGTTTCTTCGTTCCAGCCCTACTCTGCAACTTTTCTTCAGTTGCCTGGTCTCTGAACTCCCTGTACTTTGTTTTTCACTTCCCTCAACCTCTTTAATCTGCCCTACAGAATTATCTCTGACCCTAGGGCCTATGTGAGATTTTAATCCCAGTCAAATCCCTTCCTTTATAGAATCAAGCCTGCAAACATTCTGATAGCTTTGTTCTCTGACTAGGAATGTTCAGGAACATTCCATGCCATTACACTATCTTAGTTTGGTGTCCAAGGCTTCATCTGACACGTGGGCCTTGTAAGACCCTCCACCACCACCTATCCTCTGGAGATTTGCATCAGCAGGAGAAAGGGGCTGGGGCAGCTTTCAGAGAACCAGCCAGACCTAAATGCCTGGCTCTGAGGGGTCCTTTCTCAGAGCCAGGCATTGTGGAGCCTGTGCCTTACATGATCCTCTTCTCCATTTTATCCTTACAACAAGCCTGTGAGGCAGGTTAGGCTGAGAGTCAGTAATCGCCCCAAAGTCACCCAGTGAGCTTCATGGTTGAGTGGGGATGAGAAGCCAGATCACCCAAGTCCCAATCCAACACTCTTACTACTACACCACACTGGCTCTTAATACAATACAAGATAGACAGATTAATTATTGACATTGTAGGATAAATGCAACTGTTTGATTGTAATTCTATGCTTACAGGATTCATGGAAGTTGTATGCAGTGGTTTGTTTTGTTTCATTGCTCATCTATAACAATTACATGTAGCCCCTTCATTTCTTTCTAAGGTTCTGATATAGCCTTTAGTATTGAACAAGTTAACTGCCTCTTATGTAGCGCCATGCATATGGTGCTTGAATAGATTAAAGTAAAAATGCAGATACTAAAAGCCAACAATCTAAAAATACAGGCAAAATAACAGCAGGAGAGGAAAGAAGGCACAAGGTAGTTTGACACATGACATTCCCAATACATCACATCTTGATTCTCAAGTTAATTTTTGATGTGGTAAAGTCATCATGGAGCACCACTTCCCCAAAATATTTGTGGTATGAGTCTTTCTTTAAAATGTAACCTTGAGTGGTTAGACCTGGTGTTCACCACAGTAGGTATAACTTCCTATACTGTATTGCACTTGTGAAGTGACTGGCTGAGCTGATTCAAGAATGTTCCACTTGCTCAGGGAACAATTCTGTCAAAATATTTGCAGTTTACCTTCTGTGGGGAAGGAAAGTTTTCTGTTTGGCTAAGATTAAAAACACACACAAGCTGTAGGAGCAAGAGTAGTTGGTGAGGCAGGCTGAGGACTGGGAATATATAAATAAATTCATTTATTGCATTTTTATCTCACTCTTCCTCCAAGGAGTTCAGGGTAGCATAGAACTGACTTACTAGCTTCTATCAAATCTGTTGCAGATCCACCACAAATTCAAATATTTGTAAACATTAAAATTTTAGTCATGTTATCATAAGCTTCAGAAAAGGGGGACTGGTGACCTAATTAATGTTTTTAGCCAACTCCATCAAAAAGTGAGTACCCTGCAAGACTATCTAGCTATTTTACACACAAAAATACTATCAATCTATGTATGGTACAAGAAAGAAAATACAATACCTTAGCTGCTGCCATTTTGAAATACTTCAAGGCTGTAATATTACTCTGAGCTACTGCAGCACTTCCTTCTAAATACATCTAGACAGTATTAAAGTATTAAAAGGTGATATTTCTTTAGGTGGCAATGGATATACACAGAAATACCTCTATTTGCAAATATGCAAACCAAACTAATGTACTGTTCTTTTAAGTCTTAACCTACTTTGCACTTGTATTTTCCATTTCCTGTTTGACTCTCAGTTTAACAACAAGCACAGTTGAACAAATCCTGCATTTGTTTCGAATAGCCCCAAGGATACCAACAGTAATGCAGCCAAAAATCTTAACTATTATTTAAATTTTACCTATCTTTACTCTCTCTTTTTTGTTAGACTAATATTAAGGTTGGACAGCAAGTCTAACTGTAGAGCTAAATCTTCAGGATCACTGCTTTCTCAACATACCTAGACAGTACTAAAAGCCTACCACACAATTGCAGCTACAGCCCAGAACAGTCCAGCAAAACATGATCAGGGGAAGGCCAGAATAAATTAATAAGTCTTCAGGGCCTCCCTAAAAGTCGTAAGTGATGGGACCTGATGGACCCCCATCTAAAGCCAAGTACTGAAGAGGCCACATGTCACTTCATTTGAAGGGAGTTCCACAGTGTTGGGGCTACCATCGAGGAGGCCCTGCCTCGTCTGCACGCCAGACTATTCAATTATAAGTCTCCTGCAGCTTGTCTGGTTTTGCCCATAATCTCCTCTAAGGTTTACAAAATGGGCAACTGAAGGCCTCTTTGCACAGCTTGTTTTCCAGTGTACCCTGTAAAAGTTTTAGGTGTGCATCTAAAATAGTAAAATGTGAATGGCACCAACAGATGTTTGAGAACTTGTCTGTTGTGTAGGTACACTCACTGGAGGGCTGGTTTGCTCAGCTGCAGCTTCTGGTTGAGTGGAAAACCCAGGTTTGCTGCTGTGGGATGTGTGCAATAGCTCTGAAGTTACCAGAACAGTGGTGGAGAAGATGAATCCTCCCATATGTGCCTGCCTGGACCCTAAGATCATCCTCAGGGGTCCTTCTCCGGGAGCCTCCGCCAAAGGAAGTGAGGTGGGTGACTACCAGGAAAAGGGCCTTTTTTGCTGTGGCACCCCAGCTGTGGAATGAGCTCCCTAGAGAGATTCGCCTGGCGCCTACATGGTATTCCTTCCGGCATCAAGTGAAGACCTTTTTATTCTCCCAGTATTTGAGCATTTTAGCTTCCTAATTTTTTAGCGCTGGTGTTTTAAATCTGTGTTTTAAATCTCTGCATTGCTGCTGGGTTTTATTCTGGTCATACTGTTATATTGTGGTTTTAAGCTTTCATATTTTATATTGTTTTATGCTGCACTCTGTGGCTTTAATTTTTGTGAACCGCCCAGAGAGCTTCGGCTATTGGGCAGAATAGAAAGAAAGAAAGAAAGAAAGAAAGAAAGAAAGAAATGTTTAGGTATCTGAACCAGTAGACTGATTCAGAAAATAAGGGAACATCTTGAAAACTAACTCCCTTTAAGCTGTTTCAAGGCAAGCATCCAAAGTAGCAAAATCTTGCAAATATGAATGACTGTGACTTACATAACAATCACTAATAATCCACTAAGAATGTCAACAAATGGGGCTGGTTCAGATTGATACTATCTAGCATGAAAACCATGGATATGGTTATATGGAGAAAAGTTAGCATGAAAGGACTGTACATTTTCCCCAGCAGCTGCAATCATGGAAATGGCTGCTGTGCTGGCTCACTAGATTTAGTCTTGTTCACACAACACTCCATGCATCCATGTTGCTACATATATGACTATGGGGAAGAATTTAGCAGTATGAGCAGCCCATCAACTTGGATCTTGAGTTGCCCTTCCACAAAAGGAAGGGCTCCTTCCATTCATGGAAGGGGCGGTGCTCACAGGATGCTCCCATTGTAGAAGGAATTTTTCCCCCTTCTCTCTGCAGCTCCCAGAGAGAACAGCTCTTTTACCAGCAGGAGCTGGATCCAAACCACTGGTTGGGAGGGAGGAGCATTCTTTTTGCTGTTGTTCTTAGGCCAATCAAGAGGTAGGAGTGGGGAAGGAATGTCAAGGCCTCCCCTCAAAACTGTTCAGGCCTCTTGAGAGAGGTCTCCCTATTTCAAAACATCTCAAGTCCCAAACCAAGCATGATAAGCTTATGATTTGCATACAGAGATGCCGGATAGTCAATATCTCTGTGGCAGTGCAGTGTGTCTGCAGTGGAAAGCCATGATGATCCCCAGGTAGATGAGTACTGCAGTTCCATGAGCTCTTAAATATGGAACTGAAAGGTGGTTCTGACCCATCCCTCCTCCTTTCTCTACCACTCTGCCTTGACCTCATCACAAATAATGCCAGCCATATTTGTGTTTGAGAATGGCTTCAGTATACAGCAGCTTGACTCGCCTGGTTTGTGATGGTACTACTAAAGAGCACAGAACAGAACAGGGGTGTCAAACTATCAAATCAATCTCAAGAAGCAAACATACCACGTACCTTTCCAAGGAATGCCATGCCATTTGCATTCCCTGCATTTGCTGCCTTTAGGAAATAGTAGAAGGCTTTCTAAAGAAAAATAGCACAAGAAAGTTATGATTTACATTTATTTGTTTGTTTGATTGATTGATCAATTGATTGACTGATTTGTATCCTGCCTTTCTACCAAAACAATAGCACTCAAGGAGTCTTACAATCATAGATAAATGAAAATTGATTTAAAAATAATAAAACAAGTACAATAAAACACAATTAAAAACAAATCACAATGGTTCCCCCCCCCCCATATGGATTTAAAAGCTATTGGTAACTTCTAATCAAAGCACATAGTCTCAAGCTTTGATATCTATTTGTCATTAAACAGACCAATATATATTGGAGCACAGTAATTCAAACTGACACATTTATGTCCTACTCTGTGCAAATCTTTCTATGGGTGAATCTTGGGGCCACTTCTCATGTTATTATTGAAAGCCATGGGTAAAGTAACGTGACTAGGGTGGCGCTTTTATATGGCCCCCTAAGGGGAAATGCATTGCCAAAAACAAAAGGACAAAAAAGGACACCTATTTGAATAATATTTATACATGCTAGTGTATGTGTAGATGCAAATTTAGAAATTATTACTACACTTTAAATAGAAATGCAATATAATCTCACCATAGAAGGAAAGCATGTGATGAGGTGACCTGTGTGCCTACTCTCTTTGCTGACCAGGTGCTAACTGTGGATGGGCAACTTCAAGGCCTCTGCTACCCCTTCTTACAGTTCTTTATATTTAAACTGGACTTGGGCTGGACAATCTTTCAAATGGAGGACTGTCCTTCTCTAAGGTAGGACAGATGGCCAGCCTAAATGTGACATAACTGAAATGCACACATTTTATCTTTAACAGAAGATCCATTAGCTGCCTCCTGGGCATGAATACAGGTATTATTGTATTCACAGTATGTTTTCCTGCAACTTGACACATGGATCTAACCTGCTAAAATGCATTGCGACAACAGCACCCTATTCACCTTGTACTGTATGACAAAGATTATTGAAACAGGGGAGTTTCGAGCAGCTTTTAATATGGTCTATTTATACAAAAAAAACCTCTCAAAAATTCAGCTGGGTGAGCACTAAGCATTGGATTAAAGTAGTTTTGAAGTAGTAGTTCTGAAGTAGTTTTAGGGATCCTTGGCCAATCAGTGTGGTTTCTGCAAAAAGATGTACTTCACTAAAACATTTGGGATTCCTTGAAGGTGTCACATTTATGTCCATTTAAGACAATGATTGTACAATCAAGTCAACATTCACTTCTAATTTGCTTTAAAGATGTGGAAAAAAGCAAAACACAATTTTTAGTGTCATTTGCTGAAAATACATAAATCTTAGGCTGTGATCTGGAATGGCAGTCAGGATTAGCCCCTTTTATTCTCCTCAGAGAATGCCTTTCAGAAATCTTCTTACAAAACCCAAATCTGCTGTCAGAACTCCCAAATTAAAAAAGCAGTCTACATTTGGTTCATGAATGTTTTAAAGGGGAAATTAGGTGAAAATGGCACATACATGTTGCCAGCATTTCTCTTTTTAAAAAGCTCTATCACCAACCTCCTAAAACACTTTTGAACTCAGGGGAATTTAAAGATGGGGGCAGATTATCAAAAGGATATATACTCGTGGCCCTCTAAACCATGGGATCAGTCTGCCATCTTAAACACACTTTGGAAGCATCACATTGAAATCAACACAATATACTTCTAAATGAAATGTTTTAACTGCAGAGTCCATCCCTGACATCTATCTGACAATACTTACAGCATGATCTCTTTCTAGTCCTTTTCTTCCCACAAGATGAAGTTGTCCAAGATACACCTAGAAGTAATTATTTTACAAGTGAACATTTTGTCTCTTTGCATCAAAGGTCAATGAATTCCATACATATCTCTTGTTCAGAGACTAAGACTTACTTTAAAAACAGAATTTATGGCAATGTCATACCTTCAAAACAATTATATCCAATACAGTCAAATGCATGCCAGGTAATAATGCTGTCTTAACCTGATACATTATGCTTTTGGCATCTATATGGAGCTATGACTTCACAGAAACATACATTACTTGAGCAGAAAGGCTGCTCTGGAAATACATTTACTATGATTTCCATCAAATTATTCTCCAGGATCAAGCTCCAATTAAACTGATTCTTAGTTTGTTAACAGATGCCTGCTGTGCACACCACTGATAGGTGGCTGTGACATTACACTCTCATTACAGCCACCCCATCCCTGGAACACTTTTGCAACTTAGGGCGCAATCCTATGCATGTTTAGACAGAGAAAGTCCTACAACTGCAAGCAGTTCCACTGACTTGCTGCATTCCAGAAGCGGCAGTTTGGGGTAGTTTCTTCGATTGTGCTAGCTGGTGCTACATTCCCATTGTGCTAGCAGTTGTTCTTGCTAGCGCAACATATTTAGAGCCGGTGAATTGCTAGCGCCACTGGATATTGCCCACCAAGATCATACAAATTTGAAACAGAATCAAAAGAACTGAAAAAAGGGCAGCCAGCCCTCCAGAAGCCTGGTGGAGAGTCAAGACTGATGATTCCATCAGCACTGGACTCACTGGCAGTATATGTGTCAATTAGATTTAGAAGGCTGGTGGGGGAAACTGGGCTCACAACAGTGGAGAGAGAAAAAACAAGGTGACTGTAGCTTCAGTGTACGTATGTGCCCTACCATTTAAGTGACACTCTAAACCTAGTATTGGTAGGTTGGGGGCTAATATTACATTTTACCTAGGGCAAGGATTCCATTATAACAGGCTATGGAGAAAAATTGATGCCTTACTATTTAAAATCCTAAACCTACAGTTAGCTCTCCGTGGACAAGGTCTTGTGTTCCCTAGTACAAAAAACAAACCAAGAAGAGAGCCACATCCACTATGAAGAAATTGGATGTGGGGAGAGGAAGGGCCAAGCCAATGGGTGCACGAATAATGTGTTTTAGAACTATTAAATAGTTCCCCGTAATATAAGATAGTTCTCAATATGTTTCAGCATCACCTTCATTAGGGGAAACTAGATATTTAGAAATCTTTTAAAAATAGGTTGGATCCAGAATTTATCTCCCATGGACACAAGGGCTCCTTCCTTCTATGGAAGACTTCTGATCTGGTAGAGGAATCCAGCTGGTGGAATGGGAGAGGAGGCAATTTTGGATGATTCCCCCCTCTCTCTATGACTCCTGAAAATGTGCTCCAGAGGACTGAGGGACCCTCCAGAACAGTATGGGAGATGGTGCTGTGGGCTCTGGGAGAAGGGGGCAAATCTGCAAAAACAGCTCCCTCCATTTCCACCAGCAGAAGCGTTCTGAGCGGAACTCCATTCAGGGGCTACTACCATAGGTGGAAGCAAACTCTGAATCTAACCCAATTAAAACATATAATAATTGAAATGAAAGATAAACTGTATCTCCATAATTATATAATACGTAACTTAAAATAGTATAGCATGTTTAGAAGCCAATTAAATAATCTATAGATTCGTGTGAAAATATCCCATATGTTCTAAAACAACAATTACTTAAACAAAAATGTAAAACAAAACAGAAGGGAATGTCTCTTACCTGTATCTGTGTATCTCCTCTTTCTGCCAAAAACCTGCAGTACTGATATACATCCCAATCCAAGAATTCGGTATGAAAACTCAGATTTTCTGGTCTTTCCATCAGCCTTACCTTTTCAACTGGCATATCTTCATTTTTTTCTAATTTGTTAGCAACTGTTAATTAAAAGATTACCAAACTACATGATCAGAACAACATTTTCCTAAAATGTGTGCAGATTTAGGGTTTCCTTTCCTTGATGCAGATGGAATAGATAGGGCTAAGATAGAGAATTTGGTATTCTGATCCTAAACACTTACTACTGGCAAGTGCTAGCGTAGGGCCGGCTCTACAATGATGCGGCCTGATGCATGCGCATAGAATGGAAAGAGTGGTGAACTGCGCCGCTCTCCTCACCCAAAGGGCCTGCCGCTGCCTGCCCACTGGCCAGCCACTCTCTCTTCCTCCCTCCCTCCCTCCCACCCTCCCACCATGCAATGCTGCTGCTGCTGCCGCCTCCAATGCCTGCCCACCACCCTGCTTGCCAGATGGCCTCCCGGCTGGCCGCTTCTACTTTCTTCCCCAGCCATGGGGGCCTCCTGGCAGAGTTGGCCAAAATATTGCAAGAGGTTGTGGCTGCTCCCACAAGCTGGGACCTTTTACAATATTTCAGCGAACTCTCCCAAGAAGCCCCGTGGCTGGGGGAAAAGGGAGAGAAGGGAGGAAGAACTTCCTCCTCTGGAGCCCACCCACCTTCATGCTTGCCAGCCAGCTGCTTCTACCTTCTTCCCTAGCTGTGGGAGCCCCCTGGCAGACTCGGCTGAAATATCATGATAAGTTCTGGCCGCTCCCTCGGCCAGGTTCTCTCAAGATATTTCAGATGACTGTCTGAGAAGGCCCCTGCTGCTGGGGGAGGAAGAGCTGCTGCTAGCCACTGCTGCCTCGTGCTCCGCCTCCAGCACCTGCCCGCCTCCCTGCTCGCCAGCTGGCCTCCCAGCCAGCCAAAATATCACAAGAGGTCTCGGCACGTCTCTCAACATTTCAGGCAACTCTCCCAGGAGGCCCCCATGGCCAGTGAGCTGAGCAGAGAAGGACGGGAGGAATTGCTGCCACTGCCACCACCACTCTGCCACTGTCACCACCACCACCGCCACCCTCCTCTTCCAGAAGAAGTGGGGCAGTGGTGCCAGTGCCAGGAGGTGGCAGGATGCCTAGGGCTGGGCCTGTGCTAGCATAATGTCTTCGGGCTGAATCCAAAGAACTGAGAATGGAAGGGAAATAGCTGCTAGCGCTGTTGCACAAACGCTTACAGTAGTGCTTGAACAAGAGTTTGCACAATACTATAACAGGTGCAGACATGTCTTAAGAAAGCAGTATAGCAGCTGGTTCTGCTAAAAAGAAAGTGATCCAACGGTACACTGAACATTACAGAGGCTGTGTCCTTGGTAACACACAGATGCAGAATCTTGAGCAGCAACCTTTGTTTTGGAGGTGAACTTCAGTTCCACACAACTGTCCAAATAATTACATTTTGCACAACAGAATCCAAATATCTGAGCACATGCAGCATGTCTATCTCTTCCAAAGTCCCTGTCCTCTCTGCTTTCAGGGAATGAAAATATTCCGTGCATCTTCTATTGTGCTGGAATTCTTAAAATCTGTATAGAAATTGTGGGATTGAAACATCTAAGCTCAACTACTATTGGTCTTTATGTAAACTGTGAGTGGGCCCTTGAGGACAAGATTTATTCCCTACTCACCAGGCTTCATAACAGCTGTGCCGAAGAGAATCACAAACTACTGAGTTGTGACTACATTTTAGTACAACTCTATATTCCTAGTAAATTGATTTGTTGAACATCTGTTTTATTTTTGTATGTTTACTAATGTAGGGTGAGAATCTTTCCATTTTTTCAATACAGGTCTTAAATAATAGAGTAATGTTTTAGAACAGGGCATGATACAATACATGATGATCACTTACTAAAACTTGCAACTTTCCTGTAATTAATTAGTGCTGCTTCACAGTTCTTTGGAACATTGATTCCTAACCAGTAACGATAACCCTGAAGAAGACACGCCGGGGGTGGGGCGGGGGGAGAGAGAGAGAAGGAGAGGGGGAAAAAGACAAAAACTCATACTTATCTTAATTATCACCCAGGAGCCTAGAAGTCGGAATAGTCAAATATGTGATTTACATACCATAATCATCTGGGACATCAGATTTCCTCCAATACTTGCAAATTTGTAGTACACAAGTGCCTAACGGAGAGAAGGATAAAAATCATGCCAGAAACAAACAAACAAAACATATTAATATAGATCAATGACTTCCATGACAATGTGGTAATGTTAGCATAGCAATTTATTACCTTTGCCTGATTATATTCCATTCCTATTCCATATGAAGACAAGAATCCTAATGCCTGCAAGACCAAATAAAAGCAAAAATTCAGCCAATTACTTCTGGTTTTTGACCATCTATTTTGTTAACAGTTCTCTTAAGCCTAATAATGTAATAAAATTTCCTTGAACTGATTTTCCATGTCACTATTAAGCATGAATGCACTCTCGTATGGAGATGACTGGTACATTTGCTTTAGCACACCATGGTGAAATTTAGGAAATGTACTATGGTACATTTCTGTTTGGGCTTATAGCAACTCAGACTGCTTATTTATGTTTTTATTTAGATTATAATTACATATATCCTGCCTCTCAGGACACAAATCTTTCCCAGATGGCTTCCAGGTAACATAAAATATTAATACAGTCACAATGCACAATATTAAAATGTAACTACTCATAGGGATCCTTCCCACAGGGCAGTTGATGGTAGAAGGCCTGGGGTGGAGGGGGAGGGGACATCCAGCTGGAGCAGACTTTAAAATGGTCTTTGCCCGCCTCGCTCTCTGTCCTGGGATCTTTCTCACAAGGTTATAATGGTTGGACAGTAGGTGTGTGGAAATAATATGTGATTGATGCTCCTCCATACAAAAACTGTGCCTTTCACACAGAAAAATTGCATGTAGGGGAGAAGGCTAGGCTAAAAACTTTCTCCCAGACATGCTAGTTTTGTTTTTATGTGGAGAGATGGAGGAACATCCAAGTCATGTGAGCCCACACCTGCAGTGTGTTACATCCTAGGCACAGGTTTACCATAAAGTTGTCAACAATGTGCCCTGACATGAAAAAATACCAATTCTTACCATATGAGGAACAGACTCAAGTGAAGAATCACCTTATGTGATTTTCAACAAGCACAATGTGAAAATTGGGCCTTAGTTAGTTCATGGCAGCCACTCAGGAGGCATGACAGTGGCCACCATGCATATGAGGTTTGAGGGTGTTTTTTTTTTTCATCTGTGGTTTCATAGACAGATCTATGAAGCTGCACTACCTTTTCTTAAGATGAGAAGGGCACAATAAGCAATTTGCCTGCAGGTATTTGGGTCCAGGGGGCATCTAAATTTTGTTGCTATCTTTACCCTGGCTATACTAGGTCTAAAGGAAGAGGCAATGTGCTCAGTGGCATGTGAGTAGTAGCCAAGAAAAGTAATCTAAGTGTAGCCCTGGTGTTTATGAGTGGGGAAAGAGTATAAAGAAAGAAACGATGGAAAGTCGCCATTGGAGTACTTGTAACATGGAGTGGGAACCTCAGTTGCATGATAGCCTCAGTTGCATAGACTCCATGCACCTATTCCAGCAAACAGACAAATCTGGGACTTAGGTCCACCACTCCGCCAGTGACAGCCATCCATTTTCAAACTAGTGGTGAAGGTAGAACTAGCCGCAGTATAGGCAACACATATTGCCTAAATAATGCATCAGTTAAGGACACAGCCCTTAACGGCTGTAATTTCTCAGCATTTTGGAGCTTGAGTGAACAGGGAAAATTCTTAACACAACATGCAGAAACAGAATTCAAAGTGATCTTGATAGGCTGGAGTGCTGGGCAGAAAACAGCAGAATTAAATTTAATAGGGATAAATGCCAAGTTCTGCACCTAGGAAAAAGAAACCAAATGCACAGTTAGCAGATGGGGGATTGTATTGGCCCCAGGAGCGTAGCCAAGTCATTTATAGTGTTAGAGGGGCCTAGAGATCCATAATGCTTGCTTAAGTTCATTATTGGTGCAATTCCCTTGTTAGTAAGCCTCTGAGAATCTGCGGATTAGTCAAAAGGCCGATAACAGCCCCAGAGCATTCCATACTAATGAGTGAGAGTGTTATCAAGCACTCTGCCTGGGAAGCGAAGTTTGTTTACAGGTGGCTGTGCTGAGAACCAAGTGCTGTTAGTTTATGCTGGGAATGAACGCTAGGGGGTGCTTGCTGCAGTTATACTGCTAATGTATAGTATAAAACCCATTTGACCCAATGACTCATGGTTCAGACAAGCTGTCTGATCCAACCATTGGATACGCCTGTGTGCTGTAAGTTACCCAATAAAGTCTCCTTGTAAGTAAACCTTTGCATCTGATTTATCACTATCTTGGCACCTCTAACCTAAGAGTTCAGTGCCCATGGATAGGGCAACACAGGGATACTTGGCTTGACAATACTACAAGTGAGAAGGATCTTGGAATTGTTGTAGATCACAAGCTGAATATGAACCAACAATGTGATGTGGCTGCAAAAAAGGCAAATGCTTTTTGGGGCTGCATTAATAGAAGTATAGCTTCAAATCACATGAAGTACTAGTTCCCCCCTACTCAGCACTGGTTAGGCCTCATCTGGAGTACTGTGTCCAGTTCTGAGCACCACATTTTAAGAAGGATGCAGACAAACTGGAGAGGGTTCAGAGGAGGGCAACAAAGATGATCAGGGGACTGGAAACAAAGCCTTATGAAGAGAGACTGAAAGAACTGGGCATGTTTCGCCTTGAGAAGAGAAGACTGAGGGGAGATATGATAGCGCTCTTCAAGTACTTGAAAGGTTGTCACAGAGAAGAAGGCCAGGATCTCTTCTCGATCATCCCAGAGTGCAGGACACGGAATAATGGGCTCAAGTTACAGGAAGCCAGATTCTGGCTGAACATCAGGAAAAACTTCCTGACTCTGTTAGAGCAATACAACAATGGAACCAATTACCTAGGGAGGTGGTGGGCTCTCCCACACTGGAGGCATTCAAGATGAAGCTGGATAGCCATCTGTCAGGGATGCTCTGACTTGGATTCCTGCATTGAGCAGGGGGTTGGACTCGATGGTCTTATAGGCCCCTTCCAACCCTACTGTTCTATGATTCTATGTTAAACCAAAAGGGTGTGTGTGTGTGTGTGTGTGTGGGGGGGTTAATTGAATATTATTGCATATGTGAAAACTGCAGCATTCACTAGACTTTTCTCTCAAACTTTAACTATTTATTATAATAACTCACTGGGAAAACCCAAGGCAGAAAAACTTGGACTGGAGGGGAAAAACAAGTGCAACTTAACTGAACATTGTTACTGGTCTGTGTGGGGCCAGGTTCGTTCTGACCTAGAGTGGCCAGATGCAGAAGAGAAACTCCTTCATCCGCACAGCAATTAAAGGTACAGGAGCCCTGTCCTGTTTTGCATCTGGCCACCCTATATAACCTACTCCTGAGGAGGATATGCAAACCCATCTACTCTTACAGGCTTCTGCTGCAAAACTGAAACTGTTTCTTTCAGCTGACTCACATGGCCCACTCACACGGAGGCTTTATCAGCTTGCCTCTTAAACAAGCACTACACATCAGATACCAAATTCCGTGTTTCTCTTAGAGAATGATACTTCTATGCTCAAAAAGGAACTAAGAAGGCTAGGGACTAGGGTGTCTGCCTGTACAAATGAGTGTTGCAACTTTATTTATTTCTTACATTTATATCCTGCTTTTTTCCTCTTTAAGGAAATCTTAAAATCTATTCCAATTTGTGATGACAGCTGAGAAAAGAAGTGTATGTAAATGTTTTTTAAAATTACAGTTTCAAGTATCAACCTGAGCTACCTAGACATTTTTTATAACATGGTTGTATTGCCTTGTTTGAAAACCATTTCTTAAAATGCAGCTCTCAAAATGTGAGACGGACCTTCTTAAAATGGCCAAGGCATATTGGGAGTTATAAGCAAAGGACAGAAAATATGGGAACCAACAAAATACAGGAAGAAAGTCAGAGTTCGGTGTGGTTAAATAAGTAGTGTTTGTGAAGCTGTCACATTGTTCATCTCTTTGAATGATGACATGTAAATACACGATACGGACTTTTTCAGGTTACATTAACACAGACTATTAGAACATTATTTGAACACACAGATGTGTGTGTATGTTCCCCTTCCCAAATCCTCACAGGGTGAATATATATATATGAATATATCTCATAACATGAAAACAAAATTAAAGTGATAGATAGACTGTGATATGATGTGTATATAGACTCCTTGAGGCACAAGGATGTACTTCCATCCTTAATACAGATGCATTTAGATTTATTCCAGCCATTCTAGATGTAAGGTCATCGATGTATAGGTGATTAATCATTTGCTACCATGCTGCAGAAAACATGAAAAAAGTAGTGGTCCTATTTAATAATGAATTAAATAACTAAAGCTTATACATTATTCCTCATAAATAAAGAATAGTTTAAAATAGCATGTTGTTTGCGCTGTAATTCAGTTTTCCAGGTAGTAGTTCAGAGGCTGGAAGTGATTGTTGCTGTTTTTGTCACACAAACTGACATCTTAATGAGAGGTTTATCTATAATAAAATTGTTTTCACATGGGTGAAGCTTATGTACTCAAGTATAACATTATGTACAATAAATATATCTATGTAGTACATACCTGTCACATATAACACCAAGAAGAGAGATGTAACATTAAATTCACCTTAACAACAAACATTCAACAAATATTCCAGAATTAGTTTGTTGCAGCAAAAGCATTCGTCTTGTGACACCTTACTGCAATCCTATACACACTTACCTGGGAGTAAGTCTTATTGAATTCAGTGACACTTCTGAGTAGACATGCATTGAATTACACTGTAAGACATTGTAATAGCACCATTTTTCATGGACTACCGCCCAGTTTATTAGATGCATGTGGCCTCTAGCTCTATAAAAGCTTATATCACAATAAATATCTTTGTTTTTAAGATGTCACAAGACTCATTTGTTGTTCTTGCAACAAAGATGAAACTGATCATATTAAAGGCAAGATTGAAAAATAAAGGCGTTCCATGTAGTTTTGGAACTACATGTAGGCCTAAAATAGTGAGAAGTCCTTTCTTGTAGATAGCATGAAAAACTTGCTCGCAAGATCTGCTCAGATGTTACTTTTTTGCCAGCGTGGCCACCATACATCAATAACACATCAGTCTGAGTTGCATGCAGAATTATGAAATACCAAGTCTGCTTTGGCATTCCAGGTCTGCTGCAAGTCAGACCCTTCCACAATTCATACATTCTTTTTATCTATGTACGCAGAAGTAGGAAATAATCCCACACATCTGCAATTTTTTCTAAAAATCCAGGCAAACATTAAACCATCAACTTAAATTTTGAAATGCCTCATCATACTCTGCAGCGGAGTCACTGGCTTAGATCTAGACTGTCATGTGTTGGTCCCATTGAAAGCAGTGAGACAAGTTAGTTGGTTTCAGTGGGATTAAAAGGTGACTAATTTAGTTTCAATCCAACCATAATATAGAAGGAATGCAAGGGGAGATCTGTTTATGAATTACTAGGCAAACTATATGTTTGTGGATCTGAATTTTCAGCCATTCCCTTATGCACTGGCCTTTGCTATTACTTGATTCCATCTATAAGACCGTTTCAGTTATTTGCTAAATATGTGATTATTTGCACCAAATCATAATGTTTTATCTACACTAGACATGTGTGAAAATATCTTCAGTTCCAATCTTTTCAGTTCTAACAACCTTAGAAATGTAATTTTGGCTCCAGGAAAACTATTGCCCGCCTTCACAATGTCTTCAGTAGAATCAGGATTGACCTGAAATTGCACTGGTCACAGAGTTTTTGAAGATGTTTTCTGAATGCATCTAACTGTTTCAAATCAGGCAGTTTACTGAATAATTAACTTTTGTTTCCCCACCTTGTTGACATTTCTTGGCTCAGAGTACACCACATCTTACTGCTTTTCAAATATTTATGCACTTTTAAGTAGACAAGTGTCTATTTAAAGCTTTAGCTAATTAAAGAACACGTACAGTCTGGCCTTTATGGGATCCTGCTTCAGCTAAAATCTCATACAATGATACAGCTGCTTTTACATCTTGAGGACCATTATATCCAAACAGCATGTCAGCTGCCAGCTTCTCCATAGCTTTCTGGGTCCCCATTTCTGCTACCTTCATAAGGAGCTGGTGGGCTCTGATTCAGAGACACAAAGTTCAGATTAAGTCAGTCAGACATTAAAGTCTTGCTCATGTATACATAAATATGTCCATGCCTCTCTAGTAGGAATTGCTCTTCCTGTACATATTTTATTAGCAGGAACCCTCGTCAGCACCACAGAGAATTCCAATACAGGAAAGATAAATACACTAAATAGATATCAGAAAGGACTGAACATGGCTATGATTTTATTTGGGAGTCCATTGGGATTGAAGGAAGGCTAAACTGCACATTCTGGGAAGGATCCTGATCAAAGGCAAAGGCTGGTGCACTACTGCTACTGATGTTGCACTAGCAGAAATGAATGCTTGTGCAACATTGATTGTGCTTGGTGGGGTGGCAAGTTTTGTTTGAAAGCTGTCACGCTGCAGAACTATTGACGTAGCACCAGTATTGGTTTCTGCTGGTGCAATATCAATTATGCAAGTGGTAGTGCACCACTGGATCTTTCCCTGTGGGGCACATGGCTGCTGATTCTGTTGCACAAGCAAGCCCCACCGCCTGCACAAAGGCAATTTAATGATTCCAGGGACAAGTACAGAAACAAGTGGAAATGCTCATTTCTGGAAGGAGGCAGGTCGGCAGACCTCCCTTATGTGAGCTCCGCTGATGTGCCTCCTTCCTGAAACATTTCTGCTTGTTTCAGGTTGCCCCAGAAGCACTCAATCGCCATTTTGCAAGCAGTGGGGCTGTAAGAGAATTGGCAGGGGTATAAGCGCCCCATTGGATTTTGCCCCCAAACATAATATTTAAATGCTTGCCCTCTTCATTTGCTGCTGCTTGCGGGAAAACACTGAACATGCTGATGTTATATCATGCATTTCTTGTACCAAATATTGCAGGAGGGCAGATGTGGGTTGGCCTCAGCCACATTTCCCCCTAAATGTCATAGCCCCATTACTGGAAGGAGGCATTGAATTGGCATTAGTAGTAGAGCAGCCTGTATGTTAACCCTGACTGCTCATTGGAAGGACAGATACTGAAGCTGAAGCTCAAATATTTTGGCCACGTAATCCGAAAACTCCCTGGAAAAGACCCTGATGCTGGGAAAGATTGAAGGCAAAAGGAGAAGGGGATAGCAGAGGATGAGATGGCTAGATAGCATCACCGATGCAATGAATATGAACTTGAGCACACTCCAGGAGAGAGCGGAGGACAGGAAGGCCTGGCGTGCTATGGTCCATGGGGTCACGAAGAGTCGGACACGACTTAACGACTGAACAACAACAACAGCCTGTATGCCATGTGTTTCAGAACAACACTGGACCTGTTCACATGATACGCTAACCCACACTCAGTGGTAGAGTGTGGATTGCTTTGAACTGTGGGTTGTTTGTTGAACCATGGGATAGCGTGTTGTCTGAACAAAGCAGGTTTTCCACAGGGAAGGTTATCATGTTGTCTGAACGCAGCCAGGGTGGCTTGTTAACCCTGCAGTGTTGTTTGTTAACCACTCTGAACAACCTAACAACAAACCATGGGTTCTCAAGGTGGCTTGTTCAAGAAAAATAAGCCACACTGCATGGTCATTAAGCTGCCCAGGCTGTGTTCAGACAATACGCTAACCCACAGTTCAACAAACAACTCACAGTTCATAACAACCCACACTCTCCACTGAGTGTGGGTTAGCATGCTGTGTCAACAGCCCCAGTGTTGTTCTGAAACACATGGCATACAGAACACTCTTAGGGCTGGTTCACACAAGCATATGCACCATTTCATGACTCAACACTCAGTTAGGATTTGCTCGTGTGAATGGGCCGTTACAAATCCAACACCACAGACCAATATTAAATACCACCTCACAGACAATGCTTTTGAATAGAGTTATTGTTCACATTCAGCTGCCAATCATCAAGTGCAGAAGAATCGGGTAATACATATGTGTAGGTATTAGTGAATTAACTCAGGACCTTTGAGATTGAAAGGTATTACAATGGAAAGTATTTTTGTCTGGGAGATTTGCTGTGAGAGAAGGATGTATTAATCAAGGGACAATGTCTCCTGATGCATTTCAGGTGCAACGCAGGTCAACGTGACCTGTCCACATTCAATTTTCCAGTATGTATTTGCTACACTAAGATCATGTATTCAGCAAGTAGACCCAGCCTGATAACCTCAGGGCAAAACTACATCTTGCTTCTACAAATCCAGCCTTCTGTTTGCTCAATAGTGAACGCAGGGGTGTGTGACTTTCTGAGCAGGATGGAGCTTTAACACTTTCCATTACTACTTTAGCCTTGAAAGCTGTCCCCCTGCCGCCACCCACAATTTCCCCATATATTCCCTCAGCTGGGCTCCAAGATGGGAGGTAAATCCAGCTGAGGGAAAACCAAGCCCTCAACCTACCCATCTTATGCAAACAGCTTGCTGCCTAGTCCAATTGCCACAAATGCAAATCTAGGATCCATTTAGAACACTAGATTTGGGCCAGGTGGGTGGGGGTTTCCTGTCATTGATCAATACCACAGATATTATGCAGCTTCCAAAAGCGAGGCAAGACCTGGGGAATAAAGAATCCGATAGCATATGTACATTGTCTAGATTTACTAGGGCCTTCCATTCTTCCCTGCCAGTGTGTTGTGGCTGTCCCACAACCACAGAACTGACTTCCTCTTGAGATTCACCAAAGGTTGACCCTGAGTATCTTCCAGAACTCTTGTAATGTTTAAATTATTACTATTTAGGCCAGGACCTTACTGCCACATCTCCCACTTCAAACTCAGATTTTTTGTGGATCATGAATGGGCCAAAAACCAGAGCATGGACTTGACCAACATGGTCTGACATCCTGATCTGTGCAATTTACGCAGATGTGTACCTTCCTATGTCTGTTGATGCTGGGGGCTAATATATCAAATCTATTTGCAACAATTTATTTTTTGTGTATTACCCAGCAGTCTCTCTTGGTGACTTTTGGTTGTTGCTCTATGTGGCCTTTCTCCCTCCCTGTCCTGTTAATTTGCATGGTTCCCCTGCCACAGGAAGAGTGACCTTTGCATGTCGAAATTTGCAATGAAAGTTGTTGAAAAACATAAACAGAAGGGGCTTTTATAATCAGCAGCGTACCATTCTTGAATACTGTGAGGGATCAGTGGGGCTTGCCGCCTCTTACCAAATGCCTGATGCACTCAAGGCATCGCTGGTTTTCCCTGCACGTGCCAAGGCTCCCATGCCAACGAAAGGGGCAAGGACAGAGTGGCTGCAGATGGCGAAGGTTCAAACAGAGGGCATTGCCAGATCCACTCCTTGAATGTCAGAGACTGTTGTATTATTTTTTATGGACAGCTAATCTTTTTTTGTGTTTGTTTGTTTGTTTATTTATTGCATTTATAGTTTTAAGGGGACTGCCAGTGAATGTAACGAGGACAGTTCTTAATAAAAGCTATTTAAACACTCACTGACTGTTGCTATTCTGATGGAGACAATGGATCAAGGGGTTTTTGATGTTCCCCTTCCTCAAGACCCGCTAACACATACACATACTGACTCACATCTCCTCTGGAGCAGTGTCAACAAAGCAGATAAGTGGACACTTACTTTTCCTTTCCTTTTTTATTTTTGGAATGATTCAGTATTTTGAAGCTTCTCTGATAAAAATGACGGCCTTTGTCTTCTTTTTCTGCAGCCTCCTCTTCCACTAGAAACATGACCAGAAAAATAGCATGATATTACTCAATGACATACTATCTTAGATTTAGAGCAAATGATGCTTTGATCAGGTACTTGTGATAAGCAACGTTTCTGGGTGGCTGTTTTTTTTATGTCCTTATTCCAGTGTAGGCTAGAGTGGAATTTAAATTTGAATCTTAATTCAAATATGATCCGCACATGAATTGAGACACCTCTTCAGGCATGGCACATTTTGTGTAGTACAGTATGTGCTTACTAAAGATAGCCTGTACAGCAGAGCCCCATTAAGCATTTATGAATCCCTTTCACTGAATACTTTGGGCCTTTAAGTCACCCACCCACCCACCTCAGTCACGATAAGTTAAAATCAGAGAGTTTCTTCAGCCATAACAGGTAGCATTCTCAAATCCTGGTAATTTCTAAAACAACACCCTTCCCCAAATATTGATGTCTGTCAGTCTCTTGTAGAAACATGTAGGTCAGGTCAAGTTCTTTCCCCAGCTAGCAATGACCAATATTTGCAACTCCATTCTCTCTGGGACCTCTCCATCCCTGCAGACTTTGGCCCCTTTAATTACTAGTCAGTCTACGGGCCAGAACAGATGCGACACAGAAGATCAACAATATCTCCCAGCATTTTTATTTTGTTTTAAAGCGGCCATAGGGGTTACCGTTTTTATTAAAGAAATGCCACTAATGGAGGGAGTGTTTAACCCTTCCTCCACACTATTTCCCAGGTAAAAATTCCTTCCCCTCACTGAGGGGTTCATCACACAGAGCTTTTATCCTGCTATTGAGATGGCTCTCTCTCAGAGGTTTGTGTGCTCTTTACATGACGCTGCTAACTTTCAAGGCACCTCCTGCGATTTCGCCCAGCCTATCTTGTGTTTTCCCCAAACGCAAAAAATGTGGTATTTTTTTCTAGCCCATGGAACAGGAGTGCCATAATCTCCCTGTAAAATTCTCCAATAAACCACTGTGTCTGCCTGCTGTGGGCGTTTGTTTTCAGTTGTTGGGGGCATGGGCAGGATGACAAAGGCATTGAGGATGGGAGTGGGGTTGCACAGAAGGAGACCTAAGCAGATGTGACAGGCATGAGGGCAAGAATCACCTGCCAATTGTGATTCCTACCTCTGCATTTCTCAGTTGGAGGAAGAAGAGGGTAAAATGTCTCCCTGCAACAAAGGGAGACACATCTGATCCCTCACCCTACCAAGCTCAGAAGCAACATCCTGTGTTGTTTCAGAGCACCCTATTAAGTTCAATGGGGCTTGCTCCCAAGTAAGTGTGCTGAGGGTTGCAGACTTACAGCACAATCCTACATTTTATGTCTACTCAAAGTCAGAGGTTTCCTGGGGGCTGCGAGATAACAGTACAGCAGAAGTTAAGCTACAAAAACAAGACTCCCCCCCTCCTCTTTGCACACATGCCAGGGTGGGAGGAAGGCACTCCCTTAGTTCAAGCCACGTGGCTGCCATGTAAAGAAGCCCTTCTTAATCCCGCAAAGAAACTGAAAGCAAGAAGCTCTGGAAAGGATCTGTTTTTTTGCAGGTTTTTTGCTTAATACAGAGATACCCTGAAAGCTGCTATTAACTCCACTAGGAAAAATATAGATCCATGCTCCTGTATGTTTTTTTTCACTAGTAGGGTTAATAACATCAGGGTGGGGGTGGGGGTTAGATGTGGGAAATAGCATGAGGAAAGGGGTTAGACATTTTATTTATTTATTTCCCTCATTTTTCCTCTTGCAAGGAACCCAAGGCGACTTACATTATCTTCCTCCTTTCCATTTTATCCTCACAACAACAACAACCCTGTGAGTTAGGTTGGGCTGAGAGTCTGTGACTGGCCCAAAGTCATCCAGTGAGCTTCCATGGCTGAGTGGAGACTAGAATCCAGATCTCCCGGCTCCCAGTCTGACACTCTTACCACTATACCACACTAGCTCTCCAAGTGTGGTATCCCCAAGTCAAGCATGTTACTCTAATCAAGATTGGAGCCTCCCCTAAGGGCTATAAAGTTACAAAAATAAGGTGGGATGGAAATTCATCCCTCTCTTTCTCTCTCAATCTCTCTTTCTCCAGATTCAATTTGCAACAGCTGTTTCTTTCACAGTATGCCCCTGGCAGGTGAGATGTGTCACACATTTCAATGGCTTATAGCAATCATCCATCAACAACCATCAATCACAACCCTATTGGTCCACCATCAAGAGCTAGGCTATACAAAACCCCAAACAAACAAAGAGCATGCTCACAACACAGGGTTGAGGGCTGAAGTCTTCCTATGGCTGTTGTATCTGCTTTTGATGCAAACGCAAATTGCAAGATGGTAACCCACTGCTCAGGCATGAAGAAAACTTCCCTGTTCACATCTGTGGGTTGAAAAATTGAACTTGGTACACCACTACCTGTGTTGGGGGGGGTCTTAATTACTTATTGGTGTATGTTTGGAGGTCAGTCCAGATGGCCTTTGAGGAGTCCCTTAATACAGTGGTGTTATTCTTGATTGAAACATTAACGTTATGTCAGGTTATCTTGTTGACTCTGGCAGAGTGGTCAAGCACTCATTCCTTCATTATGGAGAGGTCTCTCTGGAAAGAGGTAGCCATTTGGGAATCAGGACTTAGCTGTCCTATCCCTACCCCCATGGAGGCTCCTTCATACCGGGCTTTTATCCTGCAATTGTGATTGCTCCCTCACAGACGTTTGCCTACTCCTTACATGATGCAGTGACCCTGCAGGGCGTCTCCTGTACTAGATGCCCTTTGTTCCGTTTTTAAATAGATCACAAGTAATGAGCATCAAATTACACGGTTGTTTTCCGCTTCAGTTTCCTCCATGAAAAGAGTTAAAGCGGCAAGAAGAGGAGTGAGATCAATGAAAGGTAATGGAAGACTCAGATTCGGGGAGAAGGGGGGAGAAGGGGGGGAAAGGAAGCGTATGTAAAAGGAGTCAGTTGTGATCCTGCATTTAAAACAAGCAGAAAGCCCCGTTTTAAATGCAGGATTTTAGGCTGTTGTAGAGACGCCCATTGTCATTCATGTGGGAAGAAATTGCAGTTTTTGGAGTGAGACTGAAAGAGACATGCAGGTGTTAGTGGTCTCCCAAGAAACCTAGCAGAGGAACAGTATCTATTGCAGTGTTACTGCTGTGAGCCTCAACTTATGTTCAATCTGGATATATGTGCAAATACACCACATATTACAAGATGACATAAGCCTCCAGTTATTTAATTCCAAGGAAACAGAACCCTGGGTAATGCTCACCCCGCTGGAGTTCTCGCTGCTTGTGGAACTGGGGTGCAAGGTGTAATACCATTATTCTTAGCATTAAGCAGAATAAATACAGGTAGTTGTATACTATGTCTAATATATCTTTTGGCATATTGCTGTCCTTTCAAACAAACGTTCCGTCACAGTTTATGATTTTCTTACATATTTGTCAAGTTACTATTAACAGTAATGCTGCTGGTATTTCACTATCTGCACATGTTTTCTTTATTGCTACTGTTGAAAGCAAACAAAGCATCATTTTCTTGTATGACATCTATTAGTGCACATTAATTGTGTGACCAGGTATTGGTATATGGCCTCCACTTTGAACTAGGGTTCTCACATTGCTTATAACAGTACTACTTTACTATAGACTTTAAGGGCACAAACCGATGCATGTTCAGACAGAAAAAAGTCCTACAAAAAAGTCATATTGTGCTGGCTGGGGAATGCTGGGAGTTGTAGGACCTTTTTCTATCTGAACATATATAGGTTTGCACCCCAGGTGACTTTATTACTTCCAGTGTATCAAGTAAAACCCTATTTATGCATAGATGCAGAATGCTCCACAATAAATTAATTCAAAATATACCACAGACTCCATCTAAAAAACAAGGATTAGTTTGTCAGACCTGCAACATTATCTTTATCGTTGGGGTGGGGTGGGAAATTCAGAATTTCTGCTCCATAGCTGTATATTAATGGGAAGCTGCCTTATATGTTGTCAGAGCATTGATCTATCTAGCTCAGTATTTTCTACTATACAGACTGGCAGCAGTTCTCCAGGGTTTCTGACACGAGTCCTTCCTAGCCATACCTGCAGATGCCAGGGATTGAATCATGGACCTTCTGCATTCAGTGCACACACTCTAGAACATAACCCTCCTGAAAGGCCAACAGATAATTTAAACCTCCACAATCTTCAGGTACTGAGTAAATTTGAATTTATTTCTTCTGCTCAAATTAAAACCTCTTGTAGTTATGTGCAGCTAGAATGGCATACAAACTGGCCTTTGTCAAGATAATTAATGCACCATCATGTGCGCGACAAGTGGGGCAAGCTTCCCTGATCGAGAGTGTCCACTAATTGCAAACATGTCATAAAGGTCTACTGCCAGCTATTAGGCACATAGGATCATGCTGACAGTGGGCTCCATGATGGTCATAATGCTGCAAGATATGTCTACCCCTGCTATGCCTGTTCCATATTATGTCACACAGTAACTCTACATGGTGTAACCTCTCTGCATCTAGAAACAGAAGTTTTTATTGGCCATCACACAAACATAAAGTATATTTTATAGTATGCTGAAAGGTAGTCATTCTTTAAAACTGTTTAGTTGAAGATTAATAGCTTAAAAAAACACCTTTATAACGTAATGCTGTGCTGTATCAAAGTCCTGTTATACCTAGAGCCCTTATCTTATTTTATTGATATTCAAGAAAAGATCTATTCATAAAAAGATCTATTAACATGTTATATAGTGAAATGGCTTTTACAGAGATGTAATAATGTTTAATACATTTTACATAGCATTTGATTCTACATTTTGACAGTAGAATGCTAGATCTTTTGTAATCCTATTTGAGCTTGATCATAAAGGCCAACTTTCTGACAAAATTATTTAATGGCTGGTTTGCCACACAATCCTACACTTACATTATGCAGGGCTTGGACATAACACGGCTGCTATGCCGGCAGGATGACTGCCAACTCCAATGTGTGCTGAGCCCAAGAAGCGGGGGTTGGGCAAACTCACAAGAAATGCAAAAATGGCACACAGCCACAGCATCCCTGGAAGCACCACTGCAGCCCACCAATCTGGGACTGCGCCACTGATTATCTCCACATGCCATCCATATACAGCCAATGAATTCACCACAAGGGGGACATACACACCCAGCACACACCCCTGTACACATGCACAGACAACAGGCAAGATGACACCACAGTGCCTCCCCCCACCCCTGCACTCCATAGCCTTGTGGCAAGCCAGCAATTAACCCAGTACAGCAATTCCCCAGGCATCCCTATAGTGAGAGGTCTTAATTTACTTCTGCCTCCTAACAGGCACCATTTTGGAATGCAAGGCACACAAAGATGAGGACAGAGAAAACACAGAACACAACATTTACAAAGCTCCCTGGGCTGGGGGTCTGCACAGAGCACAGTGCCGGGACAAGGTTCAAGATCCACTCAGGGATGGAAAATACTAGTGTATCAAGCAGCCAAGGAGAGTTCTCAGAACACTCCATTAGGATAGCCCTAGACACACTGCTTCACTCCATAGGTCAGCAACTGTGGGAGGTCTGGGGGCCATTCAAATTCAGGGGCAGCAAGGGCTGCAGTGGGGGGCACATATAGTCTGCAGCTCACATGTTGCCCATCCTTGCCATAGGGGGTTAAGTTGGGAAGCAGGAGATGAGAGTTTGAGCCCTACCAGGAGAAAAAAAGGACAATTCGCCTTTTGTATGCCTGGTAAAAAACAGTCATGCGAGGGACCTCACAGAACTTGAACCCTCATTGCAAGCTCATCAGAGCAGTTCCCTAACAACACAGCCACAACAGCAGATAGCCAGACACATGATGGGGCATTTGTCCCCTCACTAGCTCCAACAACCAGTCATAGACATCAGGCTGATCTGGTGGAACAGCATATTTATTTATTACCCTACCTTTCTACCAGGAAATGGCACTCCAGGTAGCTAAGAACAATAAAATAACAATTAAAATAAAAACATAATTAAAACCATAATAGAAAAATATATTAAATATATTAAAAACACAATTAAAGAAAATGTTTGACATCCTGGTGGTCACTGGTTTGAACTGAAGGTACAAACCTACTCTAGCCAAGGTGAGCAGGGCTCCCAACACGCAGGCACATCTGAGCCAATTAGGAGGAGCCTCCCCTTTGGCATTATAGCAGGCCTTAAGATTAAGCAGGTTTCAAGATTAATCACACTTAAGGCGCAACCCTATGCATGTTCAGATAGAAAAAAGTCCTACAACTCCCAGCATTCCCTATTCAGCATGGCTTGCTAGGGAATGCAGGGAGTTCTGGGCTTTTTTCTGTCTAAATATGCATAGGATTGAACCTTTAAATGGTTTACAGAAATTAATAATTTAGGGCGCAATCCAATGGGGATAGGCGGCCTCCTCTGAACTCGGAGGCAACCGCCTATCCAATGCAGGGCAAGAGAAGCACGGAGGGGATCGTCCCCTCTGTGCTTCAGCCGCCCTGCATTTGCGGCTAGGCAGCCAATTTCGGCTGTCTAGCCACGGGAAGGCTGAGTGGGGGAAGCGACTACCAGACAACACACAGAATATGTCGTACCAGCATTTCCACCTTCCCCACCCTGGAATGCCCCCCGGAACACCCCATTTTGGCTGCTCTGCATTCCTCTTCTGAGCGCGGAGCTGTTCTGAGCTGCCTGTGAGGCAGCGCGAGAGTGGGGGAAGGTCAGTTCTCTGGCAACCGATGTATCCCATGGCTGTCTAACCACTAACAGCCATAGGATTGATCCCTCCATCTTATCTTATATATATAATTCAAAGTTGGGAATTAGTTGGTTATCCCTTTTTGACTGCCTTCCCATTGACCAATTCTCAAGGAACATACTTCACTGGAAAACTCTTGACATGCAGATTCCACGAATAACAGTGGTTTTCATTATAATTCAAAATCAGGAGTTTATTTATGTCCATAAAGCTTTAAAAATAATTAAGCTATCTTCTATAACAGTGTACTATAAAGTTTTATTTTTAATATAAAAATGAAATATGAACACAAAAATGTCTCTGTACACCTTTATAAACGGGGGTGCAGGCCAAAGTACAATTATATGCCAGGTACATACGGCCTGTCAACAAATCATGAAGGGATTAAGAGACACCTACAGTGAAAAATAACCCAGTCAAAATTTAGTTATTGCTCAGAAGGGAAGGATCTAGCAGTTAAACATTTAAAAGTCTCTGTACACCTCTATAAACAGATGCAGGCCAAAGTACAATTATATGCCAGGAACATATGGCCTGTAAACAAATCATGAAGGGAGCTACATTGCCTTGAGTCCTCTGCGCTCATTAGCAAACTTCAAAATTCAAGTTGTTGATGGACAACAAGGACATTACAGTGGCCGCCCTGGAGTTTACACCAACAACACTGTATTTAAGGAAGTTTTGTAAAAATAAAAGATGTAAGACTTTGAATGTTTCAATAAATGTAGTTAGTGAAGTTAAACCTTTCATTACATTTGATTTTTCCCCGCGAACTGTGTTTGTGGGTAAACAACTGGTTTAATATTGGTTTAATACTACTGATGAATGATGATTCAGAGCACTTTAAAACTTATGTGCCTGCTGCTGCTTTGAATGCAGTTTTATGTCAAGAAGCAGGATAAAAATAAAATGAAACAAACCAATGATTGACTAAATACAGTTAACGGAACAAGTGAGAAGAAACGAATATATACTTATCAAAATTGCCTCTCAGCAATTTGCAGTTTAAAAAAAAACACCTGGCATTATCTTCACTGCAGCAAAAAGACACAGAAAATAAGTCAAATGGTAAGTAATATGAAAAGCTGGAGTCGAGGGAAAGCAAGAAAATGTGTCTGTTGGCACCAAATAATGTTCTTCTAATCTAAGTGATGGTGCTGGAGAAGCCAACATATGAGTGACTTCACATTTCCACTAATGCACCCCCCTTTTCACAAATTGTCATGTTTGTTTCCCCCTCACTCCCTTTTGATGTGTGATACACTTTATGAATGAGCCATAGTGTAGAATGCCTGTGGCACAAGGCAGCTGTGTCTTGCCCTTCTTCTGGTACTTTAGATATGCTACTTTATTAGTCTGCTATTTGAATTCTCTCTAAAACGATTGTGCTCTGGGGCTACTTACTTCCATTACTGTTTAACAACACAGGACTGCCCCTTCAGTAAGGAATGGTACTGTCAAAAGGATTAACAAGTTGGTACCATGGTTACTGCCATACTTCTTCCAAATCTTCCAGCACCTATTGCTTTATACAGCCTAGTCTGATGTATTCGTCTTTCCCATGTTACAGTTTCAGATATAAGAACTGCTTCTGCCAGCACTCCACTATTGTTAATTTTAAAAAACAGTTCTCAAGGCAAACTGACAAGTCAGAAGAAGCAAATGCAATACCAAATTATACATCTTCTACTCTGTTTCCCCCTGTAGGAAAAAAACTGCAGTAATGTAATTGGATTTTCTACTCCACTCCACTACCCTACAGCTCTGTATAGAGCCAGAATATTACTGAACTGCTTCGGTGTTGGCTTTTTAAAAGCCTTATTGTTGAGTCAAGTGCGCTTCAAAGAATAGGTTGCACAGAGCAGCACATAAACATTTTGTTCCTTTTGGATGTTCCTTTTGGATGTTTTTGCTATTTAACAAATTACAGCTGAGGTTGTGGTTGTTGTCTGAAAGCTAGTAAAAACTTTCCAGGTTAACAGTTGTCCCTGTTCTCCATTACAGAAGGACTCAAGATTAATCACACTTAAACTGGTTTAAAGAAATTAATCAATTCATATAATATTAGGCAAACTAAACTTGATGAGTGCTGCTTCAGCAGCACACTTTAACATGTAAGGGCTTTCTGCTGAGTTTCTCAAACATTTTAAACATGGAGTGGGGGAGGGCGCAATATCTTGAGCTAAGTTATTAGTGGCTGCTTGTACACATCATATGGGGGTGGGAGGGGCAGGGGGACTTCTAAATTCAGAGCCCTCCTTCCTCCCTCACTCCTGTTTTAGCCAATCAAACAGGAGGAGACCAAATTGGGCCCTCTTCATCCATCCCCTCATTGTGAGTCTTAATCAGTAATTTCCTTTCCACATGTGCAACTTTTAAATTCTCCTTCAGTCTCCCCTTTAAGGTGGGTCCCAATGATCTCTGGTCACTGGTGGGTTTTATACTTTAAAAAATAAAACATAGGACCCATTCGTGCATGACAAGTCCAGATGCTGGTGAATCCTGGCTTACCATGAATGAGCTGCATTCTCATGCATGCAGCTCATTTGCTCTCGCTTGGTTCCTCCAGCTAGCACAAGTGGCTAAACTAACCAAAAAATGAAAGTTTACCAGGGTTTGTTGCTCCCAAACAAGTCAAGATTTGTAATCCAAGAACAAACTGTGGTTTACAGTCCTGGCTTCTAGAGGACGCAGCAAACCAGGATCCTGGGCTTGGACATCACAGTAAGCTCTCATTTTCTGGTTAGTTTAGCCACTTGTGCTAGAGGGAAGAGTCAAATGCATACAAACGGGAGCAGTGCAGTAAGTCAGGTTTCTGATTTATTGTTGTATGCAAATTCAACCAATGTGTTAGTCTCAGTGGTGGGTGAGAGTCAGGTCACACAGTGAGGGTGATAATTATGAGAGGAAAGAGGACACATCCCTGCTAAAGGAAGATACCTAGTCATTGATTGTCTTCCAGTGGCAGTGGGCCACTCTCAGAGTTCCAGTACTTGAGACTCCCCAACTTTCCCTTTAAGACAGGCAGGCACACATTCCAGCAGCCTTTCAAACTCATCCGCTGCTGCCACCACCACCACGCTATTAATTTGCTACTTGAAAACACCGTACATTGGCTGAAAGTGGCTCTTCGTTCAAAGTTTCTTATTTGACACAAAGCCAAAGAGGATTTTGTTCACCACTGCAAATAGAATCTAATGCATGCTGCATCACACTTCCACACATGTATTGCATGATGAATTCCTTAGTGGTTGGAACGGGGTTCACTTCTTTGAGTCCTGCTAAAAGCTTTGAGTCCTTTTTCTGTCTCTACAGAGTAGTTTGGAAGAAATGAGTAAGAGGAAAAAAGGAAACCTTACACATTACACCATGCTTCCACTGCATGCTGTGCTCAGTTTTAATGAGTGTGAGAGAGGTTGCAAACTGAAGGAGCATTTGGTGCCAGTGACAGGCACTGATTTTTAAAAAATATTTTGAGGCTTAAACAATCCTTTTTATTTTTTAGTGCTTTTCTGCAGGTTGGGTGGCGATTTGAAACAGAGAAGCTGTGGGCAGGCAAATGTTAAGTATCCCTCCCCATAGCTTATTAGCTCAGATCACCCCCTCCTGAAGAGGTTTTGCTTATCTATTAACACATAGCCGCTTAGGTACATGGAGTCAAAACTGCCGTGCTTGTGAAGTTTCACATGAAGTTTCTACAGTCTGAGTTGAATGGTGTTCTGTGATTCATAACTATGTATAAATTATCAAACATAGCTCTGGACAAAGTTTGCATCAACTCATAAATTGCTGACTATTTAAATGTCAGACCTACTTTCCCCAGGGCTGTCAGTGTGTCTTGTCCCTGAACATGTTTGCTTTTCAAGTTCCCATGTGAACAAAAATAGCCAACCACATTTTGCATTCTTTTCAAAAATGCAGTCAAGTTGACAAGTGTATCTTTATGCAGTCTTACTTTTCAGTAAGACTTATTTTTCATTTTTTTATCATAGGTTTCCAAATAGGTATTTCTAGTGATATAGTTGCAAAGCCATCCATTTACATTTTTGGTTAAATTGCAGTTATAGTTTAGTGAAATAGGTTATTCTAACTACAAACCACATAGTGGCATTTGCTATTTATTCTCTTCCTCTGAACATTTTCTAAAGGTGGAACTGGGTGGGTAACAGTGCAATCCTTTACACATCTACTCAGAAGTAAGTCTGAGTCCAATGGGGCTTTCTTCCAGGTAATTGGGTATGGGATTGCAACCTTAATTTGAAGATAACCCTAAAATTAATTCATTTTATTGATGTGAAAGAACAAATGGACTATTAGCTATTTTAATTAAGAGTAAGAAAGCTCCAGTTTATGATTATGAGCTTACATTCTAACAGTGCAATCCTATACCTATCTATTCAAAATTAAGCTCCAGTGACTTCAGTGGGGTTTTCTCCTAAACCCACATGCTAGAGAACATTGCATTCAATAGTACTTACATGCTTAGGATTGTGGTGTTAGACTGCAATCCTATACACACGTACCTGGGAGTGAGTCCTCTTGAACTCCCAGCACTAAGAAAAGCTTAATTTGGGGAACCTGGAAAACTTATCAAATTAGACAGATTTACATCTGCCTTTTTGCATAATATATTCTATTAATCATGGGAAAAGACATGGAGACTTGTAGCAATGGATACTAGTCATGATGACTATATATTACCTCCAGTATCAGAGGCAGTATGCCTCTATATCAGTTGTTGGGGAACATGGGTGGGAGGGTGCTGTTGTGCTCATGTCCTACTTTTAGGCTTCTCAGAGGCAACTAGCTGACCATTGTGTGAACAGAATGCTGGACTAGATAGGCCTTTGGTCTGATCCAGCAGGGCTCTTCTTATGAGCTATGGAGAGTACTGAGACCCTACTCCCTGTCCTGTACAAATCTTGTTCAGAAGCCCTACTCCCCCAACTTCTGAGACTTCCTGGCAGCCTGAAGGGCTAGTCGCTTTATTTTTATTTTTATTTTAAAAATGAAAGATTAATTCTGCACCCAGTACCAATTTCTGCATTCACACAGTGTGATCACAGTGGAAGAAACATAACATTGACAGTCATCTACACAAGCTTGAGCAAAATCTGCCAGGAATGACTGGTTATAGGGGAATTCAAGAATATGATGGAAAACAGTGACTCATTATGCTCTCCCAACCTTCCCCAACCTGGCGCCCTCCAGATGTGTTGAGTATAATTCCCAGCATCCCCCAGCCAGCATGACTGCCTAAGAGATACTGGGAGTTGTAGTCCAATACATCTGGATGGCATCGGGTTGGGAAAAGTTTATCATCTTACCAGTACTAAATTAAGTAGGACTGTAAGGCACCGTAGCAAGAAAATTGGGAGGAAATTTAAGTGTACTTATTGACAATGTCAGAATATTACCCATTCAGAATCTTTTATAGCTCAAATTCTGCCATACACTGCCAAGAGAAGATACAAATGGTGTGAAGGAGCAATAGACTCTTAGGGTGCTTCCAGACAGAGGCTCTTGGCTCTAACAGTCAAAAGACATTGTACAGCTATTCCATCTTTTCTTCCTTAATGGATATTTTCTGGTAAGAAAAAAGACTGAAGGAGCAGTGGGGAAAAATGGGAGGGCTACAAATTGAAGACCTCATCTGGACACCCCCACCCCTCAGTAAAATTTTGCGAATGTGGTAGTGCGATTGCACCATTATGCTTTGAATTTAAATTATTACCTTGTGAAGAAAAATAATCTTGTGTTGTTAATCTTTTACTGTTGTTCAGGGTCTCCTGCAAAACAATTTAGTACGTCATCTTCCAAAATCGAAAGAAATCATTGTACTGTCTGTTTTCTAGAAATTGCTTAGAAATAAATACCATGATTGCCAATTTTACTTCTACTCTCTAGATGTGCACAAGGTGAATGGGGGCAGTGAATTAGCATATAGATTGTGTTGTGCATATGTTTTCAAAAGAAAACTCTACATGATTAACCTGTTGGCTTAACTTTTACAGCAGAATTTTCAGTAGTTAACTAAGGTGTTGACACTGAAGCATACTGAAATGTGTGCTAACTGTTGAAAATGACAAATCAAGATAACCCAAGGATTTAAATGGATTTTTAAATGGCTGCTGCAGAACTATGCTTTCTACATGAATGACTAAGTAGTATTTAAGTGGTTTGAATTCTGGCTTATTACATACAACCCACATAGCTGTAAAATATGTTATGTAATGTCACTTGTGGTTTCATCAGTTTAGATTTGTTTATCCTAAGTATTTCCACTCCACGTTTAACAAACTTAAATTATTTTACAGTGCTTTGTTTTGTTTTCATTTTAAAATGAGTTCTAGCTGTTTACACTCAAAATAATATTTCAGTAATTTGATTTGATCAACCTGATCATTATGTTCATATTGTAGGCCTCTTTTATCCCCAGTCAAGGGTTTTATGTATAGAAATGGTTCATTCTGCAGCAGAATCTTTTATTTTCCCTAGAAAGGATTTTGCATTTAGAATACAAAACAACTATTAATCCGCTAACTTGTCTATCACTGAGGCTATTGTAAGTTAAAACCAACTTTGCTGTAGGCAGTAAAACAGCACTCAGAGGAAAGAAGTTACTGTGACCCTTTGGAATGAAGCAAGAATTTATCAGGGGAAGCACTGGAATGCAGGGAGCAGCATAGGAAATTATCTCTGTGCTCACTGGCAAGTTTAACATATTGGCAAAACCCGAGAGACATGGGCAACGCTCTTCCATATATTACAACAAATGGGTGGAATCCAATTATGCCTTTCTATTGGCAGAATGGCTATTGACCCAGCAGATGCCTCTCCTAATACCACTTGTTCCCTGTTCCCCCTGCAGCCCACCCTTTAGAAAATCTGCACCAGATGGTGGGGGGAGCCTCTGGAGCACCATGGAATGTGGCACTAAGGGGCTGCAGGCAGAAGGTGGAAGTAGCGGAAATTTCCTCTTCTTCCATTACTGGAGGCCTGCACTAGATCAAAGACTCCTGCACGAATAGGACTCATGGAAGGGCACAATTGCATACAACCCAATATTTGTACAATTAAGGGAAGCAGTACCTAAAGACAGTCAATGGCTTAGTGGTTAAAGTGTTGAACCTTTAGACCAGGAAGACCCAGGATCAAATCTTACTCAGTCACAAAGCTTAATTTATTTATTTTATTTATTTATTGCATTTATACCCCGCCTTTTTTTCCTCTTGCAAGGTACGCAAGGCAGCTTACATTATCCTCCTCCTCTCCATTTTATCCTCTCTCTCAGTTCACCCTACCTCACATGGTTATAAATGATCTCCTCTGAGGGAGGGTAGAATAAAAATGTAATAATTAAAAAATAACACACACACACACACACACACACACATATATATATATATATATATGCACACACACACCTCATTACGAAGCCCTCTTTTTGTTAGGCGGTTAATCAAATGAATGTATTTTAAGCATTAAGTGTTTCAAAATATATATCATGTTCAGTATGTTTTCATATACTGTGATCATATACTGTGATTTACCTGTGAATTACTTCAGGTAAACTCTGACTTCAAAAACTGTCTCTTTGAAAATGTGTTGTTTCCAAGTACAAGTCTCTTTTCTTTTCAATCATTTACTTTTTGTTTCCTTATCTAGTGATTTTCCCAGTACTAAAATAAATGGTTATGTTCTTATACTGGTCTCATAGAAATCAGCCTGTGTTAATGAAAAATTAATTTGTTGATTATTTAAATTATGTTAGAAAGCACAATTAAAATACAGTTCATATAAAAGCAAAACCATTTTTGAAAAGGCAGTAACTTACCTCATTTGAAATGTTGTTTCCTCTTTGATTGTCATGATTTCCTTCTGTTTCTGAAAACAAAGTAATCAGATAGTATACATTTTACAAAACCTATTACAAGCTTCACAAAAATCAAAAGAATCCTTGTTGGTTTATAAGAAAAAATGCAAAATCCTCAGTGAGGCAGTAGCTTTATTGGGGACTAACCAAAATGTTACACTATTTTGTGACATTTTAGTTGGTCCTAATAAAGGTATTCCTGACTATGGATTTTGGAACTACTAAAAGCTTATTTCTCTTCAGATAGAAGTATAGGCTGGGATTGAAACCCCCCCACAAATAGGCGTATGAACCCTAGGAAAATTTGGAGCTTGTTTTTCTGAACAGTAGGCCCTATTCCTCATAGAAGAGGCATTCCATGCCAATCAATAGAAGAGAGTTGCATTGTAGTCATGGACTTTATAGAAATGTTGCAGTCATTATACATCTTGAAATGTGACCTCAATTCCAAAACACTATATGGGTCTTCTCAAAAACAACCCAACCAAAACAAAGACCCTGTACATATACACATTTACTTTCTTCACTAAATATATAGAACATATGTCAATGCCAAAGTGAAAATACACAATACAAATACTATATCAGAATACTGATCTCGACTGATCTCGGAAGCTAAGCAGGGCCAGCCCTGGTTAGTACTTGGATGGGAGACCGCCTGGGAATCAGGCTTCCTGCATTGAGCAGGGGGTTGGACTCGATGGTCTTGTAGGCCCCTTCCAACCCTATGATTCTATTCTATTCTGTGACCATCAGTACATAAAGACTTAGCAGAGGTCCAAATGGCATTTTACCAGTACTCTGCAGTTATGGGAGTCTGAGACATGAGTTTCTATTGACTATTTCCACTTTTGTATTGAAATATGTTCGATAGATTTAGTGGAGAAAGTAAACGTATTGTGTAGATATATAGGGTCTTTGTTTTGGTTGAAATGTATCTAAAATTAAATACAAAATTAAATATCACTGGGGTAGGGCCATATCCCTCTGAAAATTTGTTCAAAATCACATTTCTCATAAAACATTCTTCCCCCCACCCCACAGAATGAGATGTATTCTACTTACAACATTCATTCTGACTTGGATTCCTGCATTGAGCAGGGGGTGGACTAGATAGCCTTGTAGGCCCCTTCTGACCCTACTATTCTATGATTCTATGACTCATCTTAAAACTCAGGGTCTCTTTTAAAAATATAAAATGCTGTGTGTCTCAGCATAAATACAACGACTGTCCCAAAGCCACCCAGTGAGCTTCATGGCCAAGTGGGGACTAGAGCCTGGATCTCCCGAGTCCCAGTAATAAATTCTAACCACTGCACCACACTGGCAGCAGCCACAGAAACACACATGAGAGAGCCGTGGTGCTGTCTATTACAGCACCACACATCTTGAGGGACTTAGTGTTCCATTTCCAGCGTCTGAGCCTAGCAGTTGCAGGTTCAAGGGTCCAAGGGTTCCAAGGCGGTCAGTGCAAACAGGGATTGGGCAAAAGGCAAGGTCTCAAAAGTCCAGGTCACAGGCAACAAAGTTCCAAGGCAGCACAGCAGACAAGGGGAAGGCAGAAAGAGAGTCAGAAATGCTAGTTTCTGGAAGGGGACAGGTCGGTGGAGCTTGTATAAGGGAGCTCCACCGAGAAATGAGCATTTCAGCTCTTTTCTGGGCTTGCCCCTGGAAGTGCTAAACCATTGTTGCATAGGTGGTGGGGCTGCTTGCACAACAGAATTGACAAGACTGGCCATGTGCGGGCCTGGGCTCTTATGGTAGTCACCCCTGAGGGCCTAGGCTCCTCCTGGTCTATTGGCAGATCCTGGGCATTGCTGGTGATGGGTGGTTCCTGGTACACCAGCTCTTCCTCCTCCGAGGTGTCTTCCAATGAACGTATGACACTTACTGTAAACATGCAACAACCATGGGTAGGGGGAGCAGCCATGGGCATCAGGTTGCTGGGTCAAGGTGAGCAGGTGGTTCAGAGAACCCATGAAATGATAACCAGGGAAGTGTGTCTTGGAGCATAGGTATCAGGGAGATGGAGGTCCAGCCACCCTGGCACTGAGTATGCCAGGGCTGTTGGGGACATCGGCCACCCTGGAGATATGCCCACAGTGTCCCCAGGTGAGCTCTTGTCAGGAGAAGGCTGCCTTTGATGAAAACAGCAGCCCAGAGACACCCACTGTTCAACGATGCCCTGGACATTGTTGGCAAGTCCTCAACAAGTTCCCATATAGCAGGCGTGGGCAAAACTGTGACCCTCCAGATGTTTTGGCTTACAACTCCCATCAGCCTTAGCCATCATAGCTAATGTTGAAGGATCATGGAAGTTGTAGGCCGAAATGTTGGGAATATTGCAACCTTGTCTACAAGTTACAGGAAGGGGGCAGAGTTGTTGTTGTCGTTGTTGTTCAGTCGTTCAGTCGTGTCCGACTCTTCGTGACCCCATGGACCATAGCACGCCAGGCCTTCCTGTCCTGCGCTCTCTCCCGGAGCGTGCTCAAGTTCATATTCATTGCATCCGTGATGCTATCTACCCATCTCATCCTCTGCCGTCCCCTTCTCCTTTTGCCTTCAGTCTTTCCCAGCATCAGGGTCTTTTCCAGGGAGTTTTCTCTTCGCATTAGGTGGCCAAAATATTGGAGCTTCAGCTTCAGTATCTGACCTTCCAATGAGCAGTCAGGGTTGATTTCCTTTAGGATGGACTGATTTGACCTCCTTGCAGTCCAGGGGACTCGTAAGAGTCTTCTCCAGCACCACAGTTCGAAAGCATCAATTCTTCGGCGCTCAGCCTTCCTTATAGTCCAGCTCTCACAGCCATACATTACTACTGGGAAAACCATAGCTTTGATTACACGGACCTTTGTCGGCAAGGTGATGTCTCTGCTTCTTACTATGCTGTCTAGGTTGGCCATAGCTTTCCTCCCAAGGAGCAAGCGTCTTTTAATTTCATGGCTACAGTCACCGTCTGTGGTGATCTTGGAGCCCAAGAAAGTAAAATCTGTCACTGCTTCCATTTCTTCCCCTTCTATATGCCAGGAAGTGATAGGGCCAGATGACATGATCTTAGTTTTTTTAATGTTGAGTTTCAAACCAGCTTTTGCACTCTCCTCTTTCACCCTCAACAAGAGGCTCTTGAGATCCTCTTCGTTTTCTGCCATTAGGGTGGTATCGTCTGCATATCGGAGGTTGTTGATAATTCTCCCGGCAATCTTAATTCCGACCTCTGATTCATCCAACCCGGCATTTCTCATGATGTACTCTGCATATAAGTTAAATAAGCAGGGTGACAATATGCAGCCTTGTCGTACTCCTTTCCCAATTTTGAACCAATCGGTTGTTCCATGTCTGGTTCTTACTGTTGCTTCTTGACCCTCGTACAGGTTTCTCAGGAGACAGGTAAGGTGGTCTGGTACTCCCATCACTTTAAGAATTTGCCACAGTTTGTTGTGATGCACACAATCAAAGGCTTTAGCGTAGTCAATGAAGCAGAAATAGACGTTTTTCTGGAATTCTCTTGCTTTCTCCATGATGCAGCGAATGTTGGCGATTTGATCTCTAGTTCCTCTGCCTCTTCGAAACCCAGCTTGTACTTCCGGTAGTTCTCGGTTCGCATACTGCTGAAGCCTAGCTTGTAGGATTTTGAGCATCACCTTGCTGGCATGTGAAATGAGCGCAATTGTGCGGTAGTTTGAACACTCTTTGGCGTTGCCCTTCTTTGGAATTGGAATGTAAACTGACCTTTTCCAGTCTTGCGGCCACTGTTGAGTGTTCCAGATTTGTTGGCATATTGAATGCAGCACTTTAACAGCATCATCTTTTAGGATTTTAAATAGCTCGGCTGGAATACTGTCATCTCCGCTAGCTTTGTTGTTACTAATGCTTCCTAAGGCCCACTTGACTTCACTCTCGAGGATGTCCGGCTCAAGTTCAGTGACCGCACTATCATGGCTATCAGGGACATTCAGATCTTTCCTGTATAGTTCTTCTGTGTATTCTTGCCACCTCTTCTTAATCTCATCTGCTTCTGTTAGGTCCCTGCCTTCTTTGTCCTTTATCATGCCCGTCTTTGCACAAAACGTTCCCTTGAGATCTCCAATTTTCTTGAAGAGATCTCTAGTCTTTCCCATTCTGTTGTTTTCCTCGATTTCTTTGCATTGTTCATTTAAGAAGGCCTTCTTGTCTCTCCTTGCGATTCTCTGGAACTCTGCATTCAGTTGGGTATATCTTCCCCTTTCTCCCTTGCTTTTCGCTTCCCTTCTTTCGTGAGCTACTTGTAAAGCCTCATCAGACAGCCACTTGGCTTTCTTGCATTTCTTTTTCTTTGGGACGGATTTCGTTGCTGCCTCCTGAACAATGTTACGGACCTCCGTCCATAGTTCCTCAGGCACTCTGTCTATCAGGTCTAATCCCTGAAATCTATTCCTCACCTCCACTGTATATTCATCAGGGATATGATTTAGGTCATACCTGAACGGTTTAGTGGTTTTCCCGACGTTCTTCAATTTAAGCCGAAATTTTGCAAGAAGCAGCTCATGATCTGAGCCACAGTCAGCTCCAGGTCTTGTTTTTACTGACTGTATGGAGCTTCTCCATCTTTGGCTGCAAAGGACATAATCAATCTGATTTCGATATTGACCATCTGGTGACGTCCATGTGTAGAGTCGCCTCTTGTGCTGTTGGAAAAGAGTGTTTGCTATGATCAGCATGTTCTCTTGGCAAAACTCTATTAGCTTTTGTCCTGCTTCATTTTGTACACCAAGGCCATGCCTGCCTGTTATCCCGGTGATTTCTTGACTTCCTACTTTAGCATTCCAATCCCCTATGATGAAGAGGACATCTTTTTTTGGTGTTAGTTCTAGAAGGTGTTGTAGGTCTTCATAGAACCGATCAACCTCAGCTTCCTCGGCCTCAGTGGTTGGGGCATAGACTTGAATTACTGTGATGTTGAATGGTTTGCCTTGGATTCGTACTGAGATCATTCTATCATTTTTAAGATTGTACCCCAGTACTGCTTTTCCCACCCTTTTGTTGACTATGAGTGCTACTCCATTTCTTCTAAGGGATTCTTGCCCACAATAGTAGATATGATGGTCACCTGAATTAAATTCGCCCATGCCTGTCCATTTTAGTTCGCTGATTCCCAAGATGTCGATGTTCAATCTTGCCATCTCATGTTTGACCACCTCCAGCTTACCTTGATTCATTGATCTGACATTCCAGGTTCCTAAACAATATTGTTCTTTACAGCATCGGATTTTCTTTTCACCGCCAGACACATCCACAGCTGAGTGTCCTTTCGGCTTTGGCCCAGCCGCTTCACTCTTTCTGGCGCTACTTGGAAATACCCTCTGCTCTTCCCCAGTAGCATATTGGACACCTTCCGACCTGAGGGGCTCATCTTCCGGCGTCATCTCTTTTAGCCTTGTGATACGTTCCATGGGGTTTTCTTGGCAAGAATACTGGAGTGGGTTGCCATTTCCTTCTCCAGTGGACCACATTTTGTCAGAACTCTCTGCCATGACCTGTCCGTCTTGGGTGGCCCTGCACGGCATAGCTTATGGCTTCACTGAGTTACGCAAGCCCCTTCGCCACAACAAGGCAGTGATCCATGAAGGGGGGGGCAGAGTTACAGCTAGTTAATACATGGGAATTTAGACCACAGCTAGCCTTGGGATCTCTTTAGCCCACAGTGTGGTTTCCTGTGATTTTGGGGTTTTGCTTCTTTCCTTCCTTCCTTCCTTCCTTCCTCCCTTCCCTCCCTCCTTCCTCTGACCTTTCGTCATTGTTGGGAGCAGCTGTGTTTGCTCTCTCTTGCTCCTGCCAGTGTTATAGAACACAAATGGATGGAACAAACTGTTTTTTGAAAGTCTATGGTGTATATGCATATTATATGCAAGCATATTGTTAGTAAAATAATTTTTACCTTTCTTCACTAAAGAAGAGTGTGGTCTCCTTTTTAGCCTTGTGTGCATGTGGGAGTGGTAAATGCTCATTTCATTCTGCCTTTTGTTTTTCCTCTTCTAACTGCCTTTCTAACAGGAGACATCAATATTAAATAATTCCCATCAAAGACATTTGGAGGGCCTCAAGTTGCCCACCCCTGCCCTATAGGACTGGCCACCAAATGCCTCCAGGGTTGCCTGAGGGAGTGTGACCAAGTGTATCATCATGGGTGTGTCCCAATGATGTTGTCAACCTTAGATGGCCAGAATATACCTGGTAATTGCAATAACAGGAGACCGCCTATTAGAACATTAGAATAATACAACAAGGCTATGGATTGGGATGATAAGTGGCTCCTAAGCAGTATAATTTGGTACTCATATTGTAGAGGTGCTTGTGAGTTTATGTAATCTTGCATTATTTGAGGAATTCTTTTAAAATTCCTGTATCTGGAATGCTTTCCTTGCACTCATTTGTGTCCCTGCAGAGGCCTTGTGGTCTATACTGGCAGATTCCGATTATTACTAGACCATGAAGCCTCTTTCCAGACTTTTAAAATTAGTGGACTTGACCTGTTTTTAAAATTGAGAGTCTACATCAGCATTGTAAGAAATATTAGTATTTTTGAAAATAAATGAGTCTTGCTTTTTAATCTTGCTTACCAAATAACACTACCATCTGAAATTGAGATCTGGAGAAATGTACACAGATTTGCTTGAATTATTGCCGAATGTTAACTAGTGTAAGACATTGGTTAGCTTTAATAATGTGTTTGTTCATAAAATTTTGCATATTTGCTCACCTTAGGCAATTTCAAGTTTGCGTTATCCACTTTTCAAGTGCAAGACAAATGTGAAAAAGCAGTTATGCATTCCCTACAGCTTCATTATTCTAATGAATCTTGTCAGAGAAATTATTTTAGGTCCATCAGTTAACATACAATTAAGCTTCCAGACAAAGAGTGTATTAATCTCTAACTGGTATATTTGTTCATGTGGATGTCACTTTGTATTATATTGTATGAAAGAAATCACTGTGGTTGAATTATATTTCTAGTAGAATTATACTTTACCAGGGAGTTGAAAAACAGATAAAGAAGCTAAAAGATCACATTAAACTATTAGGTTAAAGGTGTTTCTCCCAGCAAAGTTTAATAGCATAATTCATAGACCACTTAATCTGATATATTTGCACTTTATCTTGCTTAGTCCCATTCATTTAATTAAGAGTAACTATAATCCTATACATGTCTATTCAGAAGTCCCACTCAGTTCAATGAGCCCTACTACCAGGTAAGTGGATATGGGGTTGCAGTTTTAACTGAAATGCAAAAATTTCACTGTCAATAGTGTATGGATGTGGCCAATTACTGGTAGAGAACACATACATGTATTTAAAGTAATTTGTGGAACATGTTTTAAAAACAACTAAGAATTCATTTCTTTATAGGAGTATTAATTTTAAAAAATCTTTAAGTTATTATGTATTTTATTTATTTATGTAGTACATTTCTAATATGCCCAATAGGTAATGCTCTCTGGGCAGATTACAACCAGTTGACAAACTAAAATGCCACTTTAAAAAATATAAAATACAATACAAATATTTTAAAGAATAAAATATAATATAATAAACAACAAACTGTATAGTAATCTATAAAACAGCCATAATAACCTGGCACTAGGTCTCTAAAAATGCCTGGGAGAAAAGAAAGGCCTTTGCCTGGTGCCGGAAATATAACAACATAGGTGCCAGGCAAACCTCTTTGGGGAGTTTATTCCATAAGTGGGGTGCCACTACTGAGAAGACCCTCTCTCTTGTAGCCACCTGCCTAGCTTCCTTTGGCAGGGGCACCTGGAGGAGGGCCCCTGAAGATGACCAAAGGGTCCAAGCAGGTACATGCAGGAGGAGGTGTGCCTTTAGATACTCTGATCCAAAGCTGTTTAGGGCTTTGAGGTCAACACCAACACTTTGAATTCGGCTCGGAAATGGACTGGAAGCCAGTGCAGCTGATGAAGCACTAGCATCACATAGTCGAATCGGCCAGTCCCAGTTAGTAACCTAGCAGCTCTATTTTGCAGTAACTGAACTGTCTTCAAAGGTAGCCCCACATACAACACATTGCAGTAATCCAATGAGGAGGTTACCAGAGCATGGATAACTGTCGCCAGGTTATCTCTGTCTAGATAGGGTTATAACTGGCATATCAACCTAAGCTGATAAAAGGAGCTTCTGGTCAATGAGGCCACCTGGGCCTCAAGTGACAGATGAATCCAGGAGTATCCTCAGGTTGTGTGCCTGATCTTTCAGGAGGAGTGCAACGCCCTCCAGGGCAGGTAGAACGCCACTCCACTGGGCAGATGAACTACCTGCTCACAGTACCTCTGTCTTGTCTGGATTGAGCTTCAGTTTCTTGGCCCTCATCCAGTCCATTACCCTGCTCAGGCACTGGTTAAAGACATCCACTGCCTTACCTGGGTTTGATAAAAAGGAGAGGTAGAGCTGGGTGTCATTGGCATATTGATGCCACTCCAGTCCACATCCCTGAATAAGCTGTCCTAGTGGCTTCATGTAGATAGCATGGGGGATAAAACTGAGCCCTGTCGAACACCGTGATGTAATTGCCATGAAACAGAGTAATAATCCCCCAAAACCACCTTCTGTAAGCGACCATCCAAGGTGGAACGGAACCACTGTAAAACAGTGCCTCCGACTCCCTGCCCAGGCAGCCACTCCAGAAGGATGTCAAGGTCGATGGTATTGAAAGCCTGTGAGAGGTCCAGGAGAACCAAAAGGGTCACGCTCCCCCTGTCTCTCTCTTGGCAAAGGTCATCTCACAGGCCAACCAAGGCGGTTTCTGTCCCAAAAGGGGGCCTAAAGCAAGATTGAAATGGATTTTCAACAGAAAGTGTGGTCATGGAAGAAGGCAACTAGTACAGTAATTTCTAATATATAATGAAAACCTTTTCTTGAAAATAGTCACTTTTGTCTTGAAGTACAGCAAGGGCAGCCATGCATGATGTTTTGGGCTGCTGAATTTCTGAAAAATACAAAAATCCTCCATCCCACCCTCCGCATTTCAGTATCTGTAGTATAACATACTATAATGTTCAAAATACACTCGTTTGATCATTTTGGATGTAATTAGCAACTCCTCCCCCCGCAATTGTCCTCCTATTCCATTATCATATATTTTATGGTTTTATTACAAGTAAACTTGCTTACTCAGAGGAATGTCCCACTGTGTTTAATGGGGGTTATTTCCCAGTAAATGTGCATAGGATTGCATCATTACAACATAACCATATCCATGTTTACTCATAAGCAGGTCCTACTGAACTCAATGAAATGTAGTCCCACGTAAGTGCTGTCCTTCTACCAGCAGGCAAAGACCACTTTATTTAAGAAGGCCTTTAGCCTGTAAGGGAGCAATCCTATGGCCACTAGTTAGCTGGTAGATGGCCATAGGATATGTCGGTTTCTGGGAGCCGACCTCGGAGCCCATGCTCCTAGGTCAGTTCCTGGAGAACTGACCTTCCCCCCCTCCCACGCTGCCTCACAGGCAGCTTGGAATAGCCCCATGCTCAGAAGAGGTGCATGGAGTGTCAAACACAGGGTGTTCCGGGGCGGGGAGGGCGGAAATGCCGGTATAACACATCCTATGTGTTGTCTGGCAGTCACTTCCCCTGCTCCGCCTTCCTGCAACTAGACAGCCCAAATCAGCTGTCTAGCCACAAATGCAGGGCAGCTAAGCGCGGAGGGGACAATCCTCTCTGCACTTCTCCTGCCCTGCATTGGATAGGCGGTTGCCTCTGAGTTTGGAGGCAGCCGCCTATGCCCATTGGATTGTGCCCTAAGTGGGTCTGTTGTGTTGGGTGCTGTTTTTAATAATATGTTTTTTCATAACAATTGTTATGTTTTTATTGTATTTTAATGTATTATTCTAATCCATTTTATTTTTTTCTATAAGCTGCCTTGAGTGCCTTGGTTTTTTAGTAGAAAGGCGGGGTTCAAATAAAATAAATAACTAAAATAAAGGACTTTAGTCTTAGACTGTATTTGTTGTTGCTCTGTTTTGTATTAACATCCAGTGCATTCTTAGCCCCTCCTCCCTGTAAATGTTTGGATCCTGGCCTACCTTCAGATGCCAGCACCACTGTAGTTACATTACATCATACCCTTGAGGTCAATTCTAGTAATTAAGGAAACCCTTTCCTAATATGTTAGTACACTGAAAAGCCAGCTAGAATGACATCAGACTAAATTATTCTGACAGCATTAAATGGCCTGTGAGATATCTCCATAAAATTTCAGAAAATATTCACAGTTTACAAAACAGATTCTACAAAAAAATGGAAGAATATAAAACACATATAGTCATTTTATACAGGGAAGTATAAAACTGGATGCAAAATGACACAGAATTCAAACATTAAAATTTTAAAACTCAAGGTGTGTTTTGTTTTTCTCTATGGCTAATAAGGTATTCTGTAAATGCTCCCTCGCACCTTATTTTAATATAGTATACAGTATATTCTCTATAAACAACAGATTTCCTGTACACCAATGCAAGCATCATAATACAAATTATTCTGAAAAGCATAAAGTTTACAAAATGTAGCAGTGAAGTTTTTCTTTCATTTGAAAAAGGTTTTACATTTTGATTATAAATATTCTTACATTAAACATACCACATCTGTACAGCATACAAAATAATATGTAACAGAAGTATCTTTTAATCCTTGGTCAAATCTTGTGATTTTATCAATTGCTTTTAAATAGCTTTTAATTGCCAGTTTTGGGGTTTCCACATTTCCCGCCGTTACTTTTATATTGTATATACAAAACAACAACTGATAATAGAAAACTAGCAGTCAAGAATGTACACGCACAAAAAGTTAAGAAATACATTACAAGAGTGGTGGGCAACTTGTGGCCTTCTAGATGTTTTGGCCTACAGCTTCTATCAGCCCTAGCCAACATAGCCAATGGTGAGAGATGATAATGGTTGTTTTGTTGCAGAATTGAGATCAGAGCTCTATACGAAGAGCTTTTCCTTTCCGGATTTTCTATACATAACCTCTAGGTGGAGCTGTGTTATAACAGAATAGCACAAATTCATAAGTGGAAACAGCACTTTCAGAAATAATACCCCATTTTCCCCATTCTAAAAAAACTGGGGAAAGTGCTCTGAAAAAACAGAAGTAAAACTGGAGGATCACAACGTCATCTGAAGAACCCATAAACAACTGTAAGGAATCATGAGCACATAATAAATTCCTTGTGTAGAAAAGCTCTGAGTGTCTGAGACCTGGCCTGCTCAGAGAACTCAGGGGAGTAGCATGTTCTTGTCTCCTATTTCACATCTCAAGCTGTAAGTGTTGGGGAAGGTCATAAGCAGACGTATGGCCTTATTGGAGTTCATCCAGAGAAGAGTCTTCAATGTGGTGGCCCCCTTTCTTTGCAACTCCCTGCCCATGGAGGTTAGGCAGGCGCCAACACTGTGCTGCTGCTTTCAGCACCTCCTTTAAACAGCTCTTTTCCAGAACTAACCAGTCACAGTTTTTATTAGCATTCTGTTTTTAAAAGAACAATTCTAATAATGGTACTTTGATTCTTTTTATCTTTTTACTTTTTTACTTCTTATGTTCATATCTCTGGAATCTGTTTTAGATATGGAGCAGTATACAAATGCTGTAAATAAATTAAATAAAAATAAGCAGAGAAACAGAAACTTCTGATTTTCTCCTCTTCAAAGAAATTCAAAAGAAGTCTGAGTCTCTCTCTCTCTCTCTCTCTGATTCTGAACTTCCCAACACCTGTCTTTTAGTGACTGTCTTTTAGAGGGGGTATTTTGGGCTCTCTTTGCACCAGGCACCTTACATGTCTGTTTTCCAAGGGGGTGGTGATGGAACCACAGAAACCAAAAATAATGGTTGGCTATCAGATGTGGAGCCCTTTTTGCCTATTTACACTCCTTTTTCTGCACTGTTCCTGCTTCAGAGCTGTGTGTGAGTGAGAGACAGTTCCTTATTAAAATCTAGAGTGGGTGTGGCCAACTTATAATCCTCTGGCTGCAACTGCCATAAGCCCTACCCATCTTAGCCAATAGTGAAGGATGATGGGAGTTGCAGGCCAAAACAATTAGAAGGCCACAGGTTGTCCACCCTTGGGGGGTGTTTCCACACTATTGCCTTCACTGCTTTTCCAACTTTGTTGTGCTGTTTCCTCAAGTGCATTTTCTCTTGCTCATGTTTCCATGTCCCAAAAGGACCCGGTCTATCATTGCTGAACCCTGCTGGGCTGCGTTGTTTCCACGGAGCCCTAATCGCATTATTCTCTTGATGGCTGGGTGGAGCCTTCTTGGAGTGGGCTGAGGGAATTTCCAAGTAGCGCCAGAAAGAGTGAAGCGGCTGAGCCAAAGCCGAAAGGACACTCAGCTGTGGTTGTGTCTGGTGGTGAAAAGAAAGTCCAATGCTGTAAAGAACAATATTGTTTAGGAACCTGGAATGTCAGATCAATGAATCAAGGTAAGCTGGAGGTGGTCAAACATGAGATGGCAAGATTGAACATCGACATCTTGGGAATCAGCGAACGAAAATGGACAAGTATGGGCAAATTTAATTCAGGTGACCATTCTATCTACTACTGTGGGCAAGAATCCCTTAGAAGAAATGCAGTAGCACTCATAGTCAACAAAAGGGTGGGAAAAGCAGTACTGGGGTACAATCTCAAAAACGATAGAATGATCTCAGTAGGAATCCAAGGCAAACCACTCAGCATCACAGTAATTCAAGTCTACGCCCCAACCACTGAGGCCGAAGAAGCTGAGGTTGATCGGTTCTATGAAGACCTACAACACCTTCTAGAACTAACACCAAAAAAAGATGTCCTCTTCATCATAGGGGATTGGAATGCTAAAGTAGGAAGTCAAGAAATCACCGGGATAACAGGCAAGCATGGCCTTGGTGTACAAAATGAAGCAGGACAAAGGCTAATAGAGTTTTGCCAAGAGAACACGCTGATCAAACACTCTTTTCCAACAGCACAAGAGGTGACTCTACACATGGACATCACCAGATGGTCAATATCGAAATCAGATTGATTATGTACTTTGCAGCCAAAGATGGAGGAGCACTATACAGCCAGTAAAAATAAGACCTGGAGCTGACTGTGGCTCAGATCATGAGCTTCTTATTGCAAAATTTCGTCTTAAATTGAAGAACGTAGGGAAAACCACTAAACCATTCAGGTATGACCTAAATCATATCCCTGATGAATACACAGTGGAGGTGAGGAATAGATTTAAGGGATTAGACCTGATAGACAGAGTGCCTGAGGAACTATGGATGGAGGTCCGTAACATTGTTCAGGAGGCAGCAACTCAATCCATCCCAAAGAAAAAGAAATGCAAGAAAGCCAAGTGGCTGTCTGATGAGGCTTTACAAGTAGCTGAGGAAAGAAGGGAAGCGAAAAGCAAGGGAGAAAGGGGAAGAAATACCCAACTGAATGCAGATTTCCAGAGAATAGCAAGGAGAGACAAGAAGGCCTTCTTAAATGAACAATGCAAAGAAATCGAAGAAAACAATAGAATGGGAAAGACTAGAGATCTTTTCAAGAAAATCGGAGATCTCAAGGGAATGTTTTGTGCAAAGATGGGCATGATAAAGGACAAAGAAGGCAGGGACCTAACAGAAGCAGATGAGATTAAGAAGAGGTGGCAAGAATACACAGAAGAACTATACAGGAAAGATCTTAATGTCCCCGATAGCCATGATAGTGCAGTCACTGAACTTGAGCCAGACATCCTAGAGAGTGAAGTCAAGTGGGCCTTAGGAAGCATTCCTAACAACAAAGCTAGTGGAGATGACAGTATTCCAGCTGAGCTATTTAAAATCCTAAAAGATGATGCTGTTAAAGTGCTGCACTCAATATGCCAACAAATTTGGAACACTCAACAGTGGCCACAAGACTGGAAAAGGTCAGTTTACATTCCAATTCCAAAGAAGGGCAATGCCAAAGAGTGTTCAAACTACCGCACAATTGCACTCATTTCACATGCCACCAAGGTTATGCTCAAAATCTTTACCTTTACCTTTTTTAGGCTTCAGCAGCATGTGAACCGAGAACTACCGGAAGTACAAGCAAGGTTTCGAAGAGGCAGAGGAACTAGAGATCAAATCGCCAACTTTCGCTGGATCATGGGGAAAGCAAGAGAATTCCGGAAAAACATCTATTTCTGCTCATTGACTACGCTAAAGCCTTTGATTGTGTGGATCACAACAAACTGTGGCAAATTCTGAAAGAGATGGGAGTACCAGACCACCTTACCTGTCTCCTGAGAAACCTGTACGAGGGTCAAGAAGCAACAGTAAGAGCACTGGAAAAGACCCTGATGCTGGGAAAGATTGAAGGCAAAAGGAGAAGGGGACGACAGAGGATGAGATGGCTAGATAGCATCACCGATGCAATGAATATGGACTTGAGCAGACTCTGGGAGAGAGCGCAGGACAGGAAGGCCTGGCGTGCTATGGACCATGGGGTCACAAAGAGTCAGACACAACGACTGAACAACAACAACAAGGGCCTGCTTACCCCGTCTGTTTTCCCACCTCCTCCTGTTTCCGTTTCCGATTCCGACTCCCCCTCTCTCGTCCCCTCTGCCCTGGTGAAGTTTCCTGCTCTGACCAGTCTCCTCCTTGCCTTCCCAGCCTTTTTGTTTTACTTTAGAGAAGGAGTGAAAAGTCTGGAGCATCCCCCCACCCCCTTTAAACCTTCCCTGTTTCCCCTAACAGGGAGATTGAAACCACAATTGTGCATTAACAAAGGGGCAAAAAATCTAAGCGCTGTGTCTGGAGCATCCCCCCCCCCCTTTAAACCTTCCTTCTTGGCCCTGAGACAGGGATTTGAAGTGCAGTTGTGCATTAATGAAGTGGCGAAAAATCAAGGCGCTGAGTTTGGAGCATAACAACCCCCTTTAAACATTCTTTCTTGCCCCTAAAACAGGTGCTTATGTGTGCATCTTTTCATCTCTGCCTGACTGCTCCCTCCAGGATCATCTCCCCTTCTCCTTCACACAACTTCAGTGTTCCTGCTTCCTCACCTATGTTTCGAGCAGGACAACTGAAGCAGAAGCTAATGGAGGAGTACGGGATTTTAAAAAAGAAATCAGCCTTGCTGTGAAGAGAGGCTCCCCACACTTTCTCCTTTCCCCTGAAAGTCCAGATGCACTGCATTTCAGTAGCAAGCCTCATTGAGCACAATGGGAGTTACTTCCAAGTAGACACACATATGCTTGTCTGGGAAAGAGGGGGGACACACACAAAGAGGGAAACTAGCCCCCATGTTAACCCAGAGGACCTCATTGACCACAATGGGAGTTATTTCTGAGGAGACAGTAATGGGTTTGCTGTGGGAAAGAGAGTAGTAAAGACAAAGACAGAATCCAGCCCCCATTGTAACCCCCAGGATAGCTATAAGGAAGCTGCTAAGTACTTTCGTCCTAAGGCAATTCATTGCAGCCTGGCTTGGTTGCTTAAAAGCATTTAAGCAATTGGGCTTTAATGTGTGCCATTTCAATTGAGAGGGAATCTCAGCCTCATCCACAGCAATGGGAGTTACTTCTGAGGAGACACTAATGGGTTAGTTGTGGGAAAGAGACCGAAACCAGCCCCCCATTTTAACGCACAGGATCTCTATTTGGAAGCTGTAAAAGAGTTACGTCCTAAGGCAATGGACCTAAGCCTCCAGATTGCCTTAATCACATTTCAAGAACTGAGAGCTTTGATATGTGCCTTGCAACTGAGGGGCTTCTCTATCATTTCTGTGGTCATTGAGAGGGCAAGCCTCATTCAGCACAATGGGAGAAAACACCCCTTGATTGGGGTCATGGGCTGTGTTCTAGTGCTTATTTTCAATGATGTTCTAAAAGTTGGTCCTTTGGCATCCTGCTCCAAAACAGCAATAAAAGTTCTGGAAAACAGGGAGGGAAAGGGTTCGTCACTGAGGTCAGAGCGACACACCCACAAGGCTGGGCTACACGCCCCATGGACAGGGCTAAGACAGCAAACCCAGTGAGATTGTGGAAACAGGTCAGTAATGGAGCTGTCAGGGTTGCCCCTGAGCATATAGAGTGTCAGAGTAGCTCAGATTCTGAGGAAGAGCTGCAACATGTGGGGGAGGAACTTTCCCAGGCTTCAGAGGCACAGCCGCACGGAGAGCCCCCCCCCCCAACCCTGGGAGTGATAGTGAACAGGGGGAGGCAAGGGAAGAACAACCTGAATTCTTAGATGCAAGACGCAGATGCAGGCACAAGCGGGCAATCGCAGGGGCTGAACTTTGGTGCTCTGCCCGATTGGCTCAGTGTCAACAGCTGCGCCTAGAGGTGTCACGAGAGAGGGGGAGATCTTCTCCTCCCACCCCTTAAGAGAGCTTGTCGCCTTTTCCCCAAACGGAAGAAGGCTGTTTCTTTTGTAGTCCGTGAGTCTCTAGCAATTTGCATCTGTATGCCTCATTAGGGTAAATGGAATTAAAATCTTGGAAATGCAGCCTCTAGTCTGAGTGTTGGTTTTGGCTATTGGAGTTCTCAGCCAGGCAAAAAGGGAATCCTGACAAGAGCCTCCATAACTGGGAAAAGTTGGACTATAAGCAGTCTCAGAAGCGTTTTTTCAGCGATAAAATGCAACACTGGGGCTGAATGGCCACGACGTCATGGAACCACAGAGACCCCACGGCACAGGCAGGTTGGAGTAAATCGCTGGTGGAAACACAGCCCTGGTCTAGAGGTTGCAAAACATAGTGTATGGCTGGCTACTGACAGCCTACAAGTTTATTATATTAATTTAAAATTCACTTTCATATGGCTAGGCTGGCAACATATTTCTTATGGACTAGTATATGTTTTGCACTTATTTGCAAGGTTGAAGTGTTGCACTAATGTACAGTTTAATTATTGTTATTATGATGATTATGTTAAGCAGCAGGGGGAACTTCCCCTTTCTCACTCTAGAGTTACAGAGGAAGCCTGTTTGCTCCCTTCTGGAACTTCCTAATTGCAGCTACAATTGCACAGAAGGAAATGGAGTGGTAACATTCACTAGCTTGGATGGCAAAGCAGCTTCTAGTTAAGTCAATTCCATTCCACTCTTCAAATATGTGTTTTTAATCCCAGGGCATAGCTGAGAGGAAGAGGTAACCTTGCATTGTTTTTTGTTTGTTTAAGTTTAAGATTAAATTTAAGCTTGTTTGTTTAAGTTTAAAATTAAATTTAAGCTTAAATGTGTCATGAGTGTTCATTTAAGATATATAACCATCCTTTTACAACAGCCATGATAACAAAATAATGATGATACTATTTTAAAACTAAAGATTTAAAAAAATTAACTTGCTCAGCAAGGGGAGGGGAGGGCATGGTACTTCAGATGTAGTCTGGCTCCAACTCCTGTTTTTACCTGCGGTGGTGGCACAAAGAGGAGGGCCTTTTCAGCAGAGGCATCTTCTTTTTGGGACTCCTTCCCAGGAAAGGAGCCCAGGCCAGCTTTGTCCTCATCTTTCCCAACATTTGGTAATTCTTTAATGTCACTTGGCAATCAGAGGGCAAGGCAGATTGCCTTTTTTTTTTAACTGAATGGGGAGGCATTTTATCTGCTGCTGTGGTGTTGCCATAAATGGCTTTAAGCTGGATGTTTAACTATTGATTTAATTATGGAGTTCATTTAACTGTAAAATGGTGTCATTGTTAATGGTTTTATTGATTCTTCATTATTGATTGTGATTTTTGCAAGCTGTCCTGAGGACCTAATGAGCCATGTGATCAGGTATGAAATAAATGAACAGCACTCTTCAATGAGCAAGCACAGTTAAATCTCTAACAATGCAGTCCTATACATATCTACTAAAAACTAAGTCCCACTGAGTTCACTGGGGCTTACTTGCAAGTAAGTGGAGTAAGTTCCATTGGCTTAAATGGGGCTATTTCTGGGTAGATGCGTAAAGATTGCACTGTAATGCAGCAATGTTGGTCATATCTCTGAAGGCTTGGTTGGGATTTTCTTGAAGCTGAGAGTCATAGGACTTGCAAGATTAGATGGGAATGATTTCAGCTATCAGAATTGAGGCTGAGAAAGACTGTCTACAGTCATTAACTGGAAGCTCATGCATGAACATGTATTTGAACATGTGCGCAGCAGGTGTCAGGAAAACATGCTTGTCTCCTGTGAACCTGAGCGCAGGTCTGTAGGCCTAACCTACAAAACGTCTTTGATCAGAGATAACAAAAAGCTAACATGTCCACTACTGGCAAAGATGACTTTTCAGCACTATGTCCAGCTATCTGAAAAGCTATGATCTGCACTCAGCCTAAGATAGCTAACCTCACCCACAAGCTTTTACGAATTGAAATTGATAATGACACTGACATATTTATTAGGGTGCAATGCTATGTATGTTTAGATAGAAACAAGTCTTACAACTCCCAACATGCCTCAGCCAGCATGGCTGGCTGAAGGGGTGCTGGGAGCTGTAGGGCTCCCCCCCCCCTGTCTAAACATGTACAGGATTGTACCCTAAGTCTGCCTTTAGATGGTATGGTTTCCTTGGAAGGAAGGCACTTTCATTTGTGGAAATGCATGGAAGCCACCTGTGGATTATTATAAGGGATAACCCAGGTCTTTTTGTTGTGCAACGTCTGTTAACCGGTGCTCAGTTTGAATAATCCTTATCCCACCCTACCTCTCCATATAAGTGGAGCAGCGACTGGTTTTTGTTTTTGTTCTGAGAGGAGTTCCTTTAAAGGGTGTTTGAGCTCGGGGGAATGTTTTGTTCCGCTTTCCTGAGGAAGGGGCAGAATACCAGATACCTACTGTGCACGATGACCCAGACGGGCATCAAAGCCAGCGCTACCAGCGGAGTCTTCATCTCAACTAAGCAGCCCCTTCACCGCTGGGATTCCCCCGGAGAGGCAGGCCCGGGGCTGGGGGCTTTCCCGCCCCGCCGCCAGCTGTTCCTGCTCCGCACAGAAGCTGCCCAGCTGCTTCCGCGCGGACGCGGACAGCCCGCCTGAGCAGGCCACACAGTCGACACGACACCGCGCATGAGGCGAGCCCCGCTAAGGCGGGATCATCCAAGGCGGGCGCCCCGCTCAGCGCCTCCTCCTCCTGCCCCGCCCAGGGTCGGCCCTGACGCGGTCCCCTAGCAACCGTTCTCTTCACTGCCAGCCAATCGCATTCCTCGGGATCCTGCTGACCTGCTACCCGGAAAAACACGGCGTCCCTCAGCCTCCGGAGAGTTCCCAGGCTTGCGGGGTCGCGGGGAGAGTGAGAGCCGCGGCACCTACAAGACAGGGAGGCGCAACCTCAGCGGAGGCTGGGGGCTACGATGTCATGGGGCGGTGAATCCGCTCTGGGTTCCAGCCAGAACTCCAAAGGAGCTCTCCAAGGCTCTGCGCCCTACCCCCAAAGTAGGTCCAGCACCTTGGAGAGCTCCTTTGGAGTTCTGACTACCTGCTGCTGAAACCCAGAGCGGATTTACTGCCTCACTGACTTCGGAACCGCCAGCCTCCACTGAGCAGCCTTGTTGTCGTTTTTCGCTGTGCACAAGGCTTCCCCAACCTGGTGCCTTCCAGGCGTTTTGGACTACAACCCCACTAGCCCCAGTCAGTGGTCAGGAATGTTGGGAGTTATAGTCCAAGACATCTGGAGGGCACCAGATTGGGGAAGGCTGCTTTAGAAATTGGCTCCTTGAAGGGCTGAATTGGTGGGTAACATCAGAAGCAGCGGGAGGGGAGGAACAACTGAAACAGATTGTTCTTGAGGCAGGGGGTGGGCAGGCATTGAAGCCTGCAATCATATACACCCAGGGATGGGCACGAGGTAGCTCTGGATCCACTGGCAGATTTCTGGATGATTTGCAGTAGACCTGCAAGGATGTCTGACTCCCTGTTTAACCATGGCAGCAACAAAATTGCTCCCCCCTCCCCCCCGCCCCCAATTATACTGAAGAATTAAGAAAGCCTGGTAACCAGGAATGGATTTGTGTGTGGAAGGACTGTGAGATCAGTTCAGTTCTGGTACTCAAAACAAATTCCAGGACTCAGAATACTTTAATTCTAAGCAAATGTCTTTTGCACTTTTCTCCAGTTGTTGAATATCGGGATTCTAAGTGCTAAAGGGTAAATAATACAACTAGTCTAATTGCACCTTAAATAAAGATTAACAGGTTTATCCACTTCATGCATTTGTAGACATCCATAGGATTGATCTGTATGGCAGCATAAAACTATTCCTATTACCTGAACAGATTAAAACACAGCATTTCTTCACATACTACTTCTTTGCACACTGCTTTTGCTACCATACAATAACGGGTACTATCCAACGGTACTCTTATACAGAACAGACCCACTGAAGTGAATGGGCCTAGTTTACATACTAGTGAGCCTGTGCCTGGGTTGTACCATTTTGAACTGCAAGTGTGGCTTCACATGACAGACTGCTCCTCCATACAATTAAAAAAAATCAGCATAGCAAACTAGCATGTAATGGAGAAGGTTTCTAGTTTATCCTTCTTCCTGACATGCAATTTTCTATGTGGAGTTATATTTTTTTGTATGGAGGATCATTCAGTCACTTGAGTCCACACCAGAGTTTAAAGTGGTACAATACAGACACAGTTTTATCACCTCAGTGAGCACTAACTTAGAGAGAGAGGGAAGTTCTACATTTGGTGAAGTAAGGGCACAGTCCTATGCAGGTTTAGACAGAAAAAGTCCTACAACTCCCAGCATTCCCCAGCCAGCTATGTTGACTGGGGAATGTTGGGAGTTATAGGACTTTTTCCTGTCTAAAACTGCATAGGGTTACGCTCTAAATGTATTAGGACAGATAGAAATTGGTTGTGGAACTGAAGATAGGAAGGGCAGAAAGTCTTCTTTCTCCCCATGTAGGCAGATAATTTACAAGCTCAAAAAGAGACCAGAGCCAGTGGTTGATAGGTATCAAGGGCAAAAATGACTTTATTCTGAAAAGATTATTGCATTTAAGTTTGTAGGCAACAAACTACTCCGAACATTTATAAACTCACAGAGCAGCCAAGCCAAAATGGTATTGGGAAAAACCAAACCAGAAAATAAATCTGGGGGTGGTATGTGTTCAGTATGATTCCACAGAATTTGAGTGCATGTGTCTGCAACCAACTGCGTGCATGTATGTGTGGGGGATTATAGCAGATGGGGATCATAATGTTGTAAGGTTGGACAGGCAGTTTCTAGAGACTTAATGGACCAGAAGGACTGCTGAAAATTAGTCAAACCTGCTGGCCAGGGCTATCTTTTTGTTAGGTAAACTACAGGTGATGAGTTGCCATGGGAACTAGACAATTGCTTATTGATACAGGATCATTTTGGGAATGTTCTGAAAAATAAAAAGACCCCCAACTAAGGATCACAAGCTGTCTCTTGGTGAAAAGAAGCTACAGCTTGCGTCAGTCACAAAAGAAGAGACAGAGCTCAGAGCTGAGTTTGGGCTCTATAACCATCTTAGGGCATGGTGCATAGACTTCAGGCTTGTGGGTTCAGCTTTGTTTTTCATTGTAAACCAGCACAGTTCACCAACTGGAGCCAGGTGCAGAATACTGGCTCAAGAAGGTAGACATAGAATAAAGTGCCTTTGAGCATATGCTCAGCCCAGGAATTTATTTTCAGTACCTGAACTGGAGCTCACACACATCCTTACACACACACACACACACACACACACACGTATTCCTGTTTTCCTCCAAGCTGACTTGATTCTAGCGAGCTAATCTGGGGGTGGGGGAAGAAAACTTTTTATTTTTGCTATTCTTAAACCATTGGGAATCAGAAATCCTTGCAGATTTCCTACAAATCACCTGAAGATCTACCAGTAGATGCCAATCTACCTTCTGCCCATCCCTTAGGGGGTTGGCTATCTCACTGGAGATCTGATGTGAGAGCAGTGGACTTTGGCTGTTTGTTTTGGTATTTAAGCTGGGCCTTGATCTATGCTCAACCTGTATATTTGTAAATAAGTGCAAATATTATACATTGTCAATAAGCCTCTAGTGGCCTCCTTCCAAAGGGAATCAAGCAAGCACTGTGCCTCGGGAGCTTCTCACTGTTTGGAGAAGTGGGGTGAGCATAACAATATGTTTTAATGCTTACATTAAACTTCCTGCAAATAAAAACCTGACATAGCAGACAACGGGTTGGGCAAGAGCCTTTCTCCCTGACATGCTAGGCTTCTAATTGTAGGGGAGGTTTTGTGTGTGTGTTTTTAAATGTGGGGGAGGTTTCAAAAATGGTAGGTATTCCCCACCTGAAGTCTGCAATGGTACAATCCATTATGTCACCTCACCGTTAAATACCAGTAGACCCAGCTTGAGGAAAGAGATAAACTGAGCAATCAGAATGGGTGAAAGCTCAATTTATAAATTAGTACACACTTCAATCTCTGAACTACTTGTTCATGGGAACATCATTGTGTTCCCCCTTTCCTGGAACCTCTGCCACCAAAGAGAACATGACTACTTCACTTCTATACAGACTCTCCCATGACTTCATTTTCTTGCAGGCTGCTGCTTGGAGATGTGATAGTACCTGTACACTTGTAGATCTGATTATATTAAATATAGCAGCTGAATAGAATACTTGGTACCACGGAGGCAACCATGACAATTGCTAGCAAGAACTTTCCCCAAAAGAGAAAGGCCTTATTCTTGACACTGTTGGCAGATACGGGTTAATTTGAACTAGAGGGCTGCTGACTTCCAGAACCTGTGAGGTAATAAAGCCTGTGGTGTCCTTGAGCATGTGCAGAGTGCATGCTCTTCACCAATGAATACCCAAAGCTACAGCATATTTTACAGAAAATAACTGCTGGTGATAGGCTATGCTGAACTACCATGGTTTTTCTAAGCCGAAACCTCAACTGCTCTGAAGTTATTGCACAATCCTATACGTGTGGGCTCTTTGTGAGGAAGGACGGGACAGAAATCAAGCAAATATCTACTCACAAGAGAGCCCCAATGCGGCTTGTTCCCAGGTAAGTGGGTAACAGTGATGCAGCCTAGCAGAGCAATCCTAAGCATATTTCCTCGGAAGCAAGTTCCGCTATATATTACACAGTTCTACAATCTGACTAATCTGCAGGACACACGTGCACGCTGACTCGGGAGCGTACTTCCGAGCGAGCGCGCAGAAGGGACCCGGCCGCCCCTTTCGCAACTTCAGCTCCGAGGGACACATGCTCGTCGCTTCTCCCGCGCAAACAGCAGAGAGAGCTGTCTAGTCTTCCTGTCCTTGCTCGTTTTGCTCGCTCGCTTCGCCTGAGCGCGGCCTCCTCTCCCCGCCTTGCCAAGGTGTGCAGCCTCCTTCCTTCCTTCCTTCCTTCTCCTTGCCTGTCCCTTTAAAACCCTCCCCTCGCCTCCCCTCCCCTCGCAGCCGCGGCTGCGGTTAGCCGGGGAGCGCAGGGGGCGGAGCGCGTCGCTGAGCGGCGGGCGGCGAGGCCAACGGACAGCCGAGAAGGAGGCGGGCGCTGCGGGGGTGTCTGTCGGGTGAGAGCGAGGCGTGACCCAGTTGACGCGCGCTGTGAGCAGAGGGGAGTGCGAGGGAGGCGGAGGCACGAGCAGCAGCAGCAGCAGCACCGCCACCAGCGCCGACGCCGACCCTGCCGCCGCCGCGGTGTTAGCGTCCGAGTCCCGCAGCCGGGTCCGCGTGCTTCTTTCGTCGCCTGTGAGTCTGGGGAACCTGCAGCTCAAAGCCGCCGCCAGCCACAGCACCATGTACCCCGGGAACAAGCGGAAAAAGATCTGGAGGGAAGAGAAAGGTACTGCCCCCGCCACCCCGCCCAAGCTCCCTGCTTTGCTCTCCGTCGCCACTGGCAAGCGGGGTATCTAGGGGCGTCCCCAGCCTGAGCCCCCCCCCCAGCTTCTTTCAGGTTGTGTGCGAATGAGTGCAAAAGCTGCTGCTGCCGCCACTGCCCCCCCCCCCCAATCTCTGTGCAATAGTAGCCAGTCCCTCGCTTTCTCTTTTCTGGACAAGGTCTCCTTCCTGTTACCTCCGTGTTACCTTGGCAGGGCAGCAAAGCTCCTCCTCTCTCCTCACCTCCCACGTCTCCTAGTGCTGTGTTTTTTTCCCCATTTCTCTCTCTCCCCCTCCCCCCCCGCTTCCTCCTCCTCTCCACTCTTTACTGGGGCAGTGCTCCCTTCTTCCTAGGATGCCGAGTGTTGCCTCAATGAGGAGTAGAACAGGAGGGTACAGAATAGGCATAGCCCCCAGAGGGACCCAAGTGATGTTGGTGAAGAAGTAAGGGGCCCAGACTCCAGTGCCACGACCTTGTCAGGGGTTCCTGGCTAAGTGGATCCGAAGCGTCAGACTGTACCTTATATATGGCCTGCTTGGGGATGCTACTGGTTCTCTCATTTTTCTTTGCCTCTGATTTTATTTTGGTGTCCCCTGTTCCAGAGTTGGTACCCTTCCTCCTCTTAACTCAGGTGGTGTGCACCACTTCTTTCCACTGTGGTGTTTACACATTTGCTCTTCATAGCTTGTCATGATTCTCTGAGGATGGATTACCCCATCCTCTTTACTTACTTTCTGCTGGGTCATTCCTGCACATCTCTGTTGTTCCAGTATCTACAAAACGGAGCAAAACTGTGAAACTTATTTTCTACTCACTGTAAAGAAACACCAAGCATGGTGGTGTCTGTCAAAGCTAATTGTAATTGGCACAAAGAACCCAATCCAGTTGGGAAATGAAAGTATGAAGTGTCTCCTTGTTGCCTGCTTGCAATTTTGCTTTCTAATTCTAAACTCTTGAAACTGAAGCAGCAGTTTATGACAGAAGCTGGTCAAGTCCTTTCTGCTTCTTTCTCTCTAGTGTTAAAGCCATTATCATGGTGCTGCAAATGCAGTGGCAGGGAAACTAAAGCTGGATGCTTCTGGCCATTCTGTTGAAGGAAATACTTTGACATGAATATGAGTATGTGTTCTTTTTTAAAGGACTTGCCCATTGTTTATGCCCACAATATGAAGGTGTGTAAGGTAATCCCTGTTGGATATTGGACCAACTTCTTCTTGAGTACACTGAATGTACTCAAGCTTCAACTGGTCAAATACAGAGTGTGTCTCCAGCTGATGGCAATATCCTGGTCTCCAGAACTGGTTATAAAAGAGGAAGCCCATGAGTTAAATGCTACAGAGAGGCAAATAAAATAGGGCAAGGCTTGTGCTGGTTTGTGCATACTTCTGCTGACTGAAGTGTAAGTATTCACAATATTAAACTGATTTATTTATTGCATTTATATCCTGCCTTTTTTCCTCTTGCAAGGAACCCAAGGTGGCTTACATTATCCTCTTCTCTGTTTTATCCTCACAACAACTACCCTGTGAGGTTGTTCTAACGGCATATGTTATAACTAGCAGACATATTTCACCTAAGGCAACAGTGCTTAGCTGTTCAGAAAATGTCACTAAAGTTTGAGATTCCTGGCAGTTAATAAATAGCTTAGATAATAGTATTAAACTTTATAGTATTAATGCTGCTTAAGTCAAAGCTGTGCCTGTTCAACTGAACTACACATTTTTTAATTGCCTTCTCGGTTAACAGTGGAAACTTCATTTTGAGTTTAAAGTACTCAGTCCTGTCCTGGTTTGTAAATTTCTTTTTGTCTGGGTAAAGAGTTGCTCCTCAAACATACTATTGTGCTTCTCTGTAAACATGCATAGGATCCTTCTGGTTTAATTCAATAGTAGAATCTACTGGCCTGATAATTTTCCTATGTGTGTATCTCTTCATAGGAAAAACTGCGGTTGCTTACTTGGTATGCAACTAGTACTGTATGACAAGCTTTGATCTCATCTGCTGATCTGTCTGTGAAGTTGGACCAGGATATCTGAGCCATATATAGATTGTAATACTTTGATTTGATCTAGCTCTATTTTTACAGTACTTACTAATATTAATAGAAAAATGGTAGAACTAGGGATGTCAGAGAAATATGCAATGGATTCAAGTGAATTCAGATTTTTATGAACCTGACCTGCGGATTCTTGAGCGAACCAGCTTTTTCCAAGTCACACAGATTCCATGGACTTGCGGACTGTTTTTTACTTTGGGGAGTTGTACGCAAATTTAGTTTACAAAACCACGAAAAATATGAGTAATTAAAAAACACTGACCGAAAAAGTGCACCTCCCACCCCCAGACTGAAGCATGAAGAAGTTCGTTTTGAGGGGATGTGTGCAGATGCACATTTTTGGAACTGCATATTTGCGCAGGTGCATGCTTGCCAACACAAATGCAACTTCGGGAAATTGAGAAAAATTGGATTCCGTTACTGAATGGACGACAGAATGAAAGACACCTAACTGCCCATGAAAGACAGATGGAATGGATTTAACAAAACCTGTACATCTTTAAGTACAACATATGAAGAAATGCTTAAGGCTCCTGGTGGATATCTGTTAATTAAATTACTAGTAGTAAAAGTAGTTGTGTGACTTTTCTCACAGCCAGAAGGAAACAAGCTAGCACCTGCAAATGTGAAGTTATACACTTGCTATAATATAATAACTAAACAAGTATAGAAAAATAGTAGAATATTTGTCCTTCAGCTTCTCATAGTTTGTGGGATTGCTTGTAACACAAACACTGGCCTGGACTCTGCAACGTTGGAAACTTCTTACACTTCTGTTTATTGTTCCCCTGCTGCTGCTAAGCTTGCTAAAGCTGCATCAGACTAGCACTCTGCACCACTTAACTTCTGAGCCTTCGGCTTCACTGTGGATTGCTATATTTCTCTCCGGTTAAATGGCCGAGGTTCAGCTTCTGTACATATTTCCAAGAGTTGCAATGTGAAACTGATCTAATTCTGTTCAAAAGGACTTCATTAGTGTTTCTAACACAACATGTCTGTAAGACTGTGGAAACCTTTTTTCTTAAATACTGTTGGTGAACACAGCTAGACTTGGAGGATAAGGGCATGATACTCCAGCGTAGGAAGTTGTAGGATGTTTTTCTGTCTAAACATGCATAGAATTGCACTGTAAATTGAGGCAGTTATATTTAAGGTCCCTAACATTCTTCTTGCAGCGGTGCTTCCAGATGGAGGGCTCCAAGCTCTACCAGTCAAAAGCCATTGTGCAGCTGTGCCAATAAGAACTTCAAGAATGATGAATTTCTCTTCGTCCAACAACCAATTTTGCTTTCCATATAGAGTGCAATGCGAGGAGCTTATCCTGTAGCTTTGAAGAATTGCTTCTTTTAAGAGTGACTGTAGAAATGATTCATCTATGGGGCAAAATAGGAGCACAAGTATACCACATGCTGCTGCTGCTACTGCTGAGACAGGCCAGATGAATGTCACAAGTGCCTCAAATAGGTTCTCCCATGTAGTAAATGGCTTAAGTGTTGCTTATGAATTGAATCCCTTCAATGTGATAATTTGATAGGACATCTATGCTACCTCTCAAACTAATATTCCAGTAGCATTGTTATTGTGACTAAACTGTAACAGAAGTTCTTGTTTACTTCAGTGCTAAATGCTTGTGTTTATGATTGTAAGCTGCCTTGAGTGCCATTTTTCTTGGAAGAAAGGTGGGGTACAAATCAAGTCAATCCATCAAATGTCATGCAAGCTGAAGCAAGCTTTTAAATGGTGCGCTGAGTTGCAAAGGAAATGGCAAGCATTGGAGGTTTGGGTGGTAAGAAAAGGAGGTGCCAATTACAGTATTCTATTATGTGTGCAATGGAACTGCTACATGGTTGCTTTTTGTGCAGTTTTGCCTGCATTCGTCTTCAGTGTATTTATAAACTGTTTTTATTTGATGAGCTGCTTTGAGCATGATTTACCACATCAGAACAATTTACGTAATAAGATTAACACTTCAAGGTGTTTCACAAACTACAAGTCAATAAAATTTTAGAATGCAAATATTAATACATATATACTGACTAAACAATCCAGCATTAATTCATGCTAGGGCCTAACAAAATTAATATAAAACATAACCCAAATAGTAAAAAGTAATGCATCTCATCCAAGACTAAATGTTGCCCCCAGCAATAATCCTAAACATTCTGAAATTAGGGTAAGAATTAAGAAAACTCAGTCAAAAACATACATGAAATTTGCTCAAACGATCCAAGTGAACTCCTGTATATCATGTCTACAGAAAACAAGTACTTGTACTGCAGAACTGTAATTGTGACCCATGCTTAAAAGTAATATTAGTAATCTATACTACTGTGTTTTCTAAATAGAACGTTTGTTGAAGATGACACTGGAGGAGAGGCGTAAAGAATACTTACGGGATTATGTTCCTCTGAAAGATATCCCAACATGGATGGAAGAAATGAAAAGCAAGACCCAAAGTGATGGTAAGTCAACTTAAAGTTTGTACTTAGGGCTTTAGGAGCAAAGTCTTGCCTGCACAAGAGTCATATAAACTTCACAACTTTTAACTGTCCATTCCATGCTAGATTTCGGTGTTTGATCACGGTGCTACAGACAGCTTTGTAGGGACAAGAGCAGAGACTTTGAGTTGGGTTATATGACAGATGGCTATACTGTGTTACTTCAGGACCATATTTCTGTAAGACCCTAACAGGAAAGAACACCGTGGGTGCTATCCACACTGGTGTGGTGCTAGTGGAAATTAACACGAGCACAATGGGAAGCAAGCACTTGATAGAGCTACCAGTAATTAGCCCAAATTAGTACTTCCAGAATGATACAAGTCAGTGGAGTTTATGTTTAGCGCTAGCAGATGGCTGTTAGGGTGGACACTGAGCCCTTGGAATCCCAGAGTAGTTCTGATTCTGAGGAAGAGCAGTCGCTCCTGGGAGAGGAGCATGTTAAATTCCTCTAAGACATAATCTTTAAGGATGTGTTCAAATGAGTTTATCCTGTGTGTAAGTGCTGCAGATATAAACAACAGATTTAACCAATGTGTTGTTGTTGTTGTTGTTTAGTTGGTAAGTTGTGTCCAACTCTTTGTGACCCCATGGACCATAGCACGCTAGGTCTTCCTGTCCTCTGCTCTCTCCTGGAGTGTGCTCAAATTCATATTCATTGCATCGGTGATGCTATCTAGCCATCTCATCCTCTGCCGTCCCCTTCTCCTTTTGCCTTCAATCTTTCCCAGAATCAGGGTCTTTTCCAGGGAGTTTTCTCTTTGCATTAGGTGGCCAAAATATTTAAGCTTCAGCTTCGGTATCTGTCCTTCTAAGGAGCACTCAGGGTTGATTTCCTTTAGTATGGACTGATTTGACCTCCTTGCAGTCCAGGGGACTCGTAAGAGTCTTCTCCAGCACCACAGTTCGAAAGCATCCATTCTTCGGCGCTCAGCCTTCCTTATAGTCCAGCTCTCACAGCCATACGTTGCTATAGGGAAAACCATAGCTTTGATTATACGAATCTTTGTCGGCAAGGTGATGTCTCTGCTTCTTACTATGCTGTCTAGGTGTGCCATAGCTTCCCTCCCAAGGAGCAAGCGTCTTTTAATTTCATGGCTACAGTCACCGTCTGCGGTGATCTTGGAGCCCAAGAAAGTAAAATCTGTCACTGCTTCCATTTCTTCCCCTTCTGTATGCCAGGAAGTGATGGGGCCAGATGCCATGATCTTAGTTTTTGTAATGTTGAGTTTCAAACCAGCTTTTGCACTCTCCTCTTTCACCCTCAACAAGAGGCTCTTTAGATCCTTTTCGCTTTCTGCCATTAGGGTGGTATCGTCTGCATATCTGAGGTTGTTGATAATTCTCCCGGCAATCTTAATTCCGACATGTGATTCATCCAACCCGCCGTTTCTCATGATGTACTCTGCATAGAAGTTAAATAAGCAGGGCGACAATATACAGCCTTGTCGTACTCCTTTCCCAATTTTGAACCACTCGGTTGTTCCATGTCCGGTTCTTACTGTTGCTTCTTGACCCTCGTACAGGTTTCTCAGGAGACAGGTAAGGTGGTCTGGTACTCCCATCTCTAAGAATTTGCCAGGGTTTGTTGTGATGCACACAATCAAAGGCTTTAGCGTAGTCAATGAAGCAGAAATAGACGTTTTTCTGGAATTCTCTTGCTTTCTCCATGATGCAGCGAATGTTGGCGATTTGATCTCTAGTTCCTCTGCCTCTTCGAAACCCAGCTTGTACTTCCGGTAGCTCTCAGTTCACATACTGCTGAAGCCTAGCTTGTAGGATTTTGAGCATCACCTTGCTGGCATGTGAAATGAGTGCAATTGTACGGTAGTTTGAACACACTTTGGCATTGCCCTTCTTTGGAATTGGAATGTAAACTGACCTTTTCCAGTCTTGTGGCCACTGTTGAGTGTTCCAAATTTGTTGGCATATTGAGTGCAGCACTTTAACAGCATCATCTTTTAGGATTTTAAATAGCTCAGCTGGAATACTGTCATCTCCGCTAGCTTTGTTGTTAGGAATGCTTCCTAAGGCCCACTTGACTTCACTCTCTAGGATGTCCGGCTCAAGTTCAGTGACCGCACTGTCATGGCTCTCAGGGACATTCAGATCTTTCCTGTATAGTTCTTCTGTGTGTTCTTGCCACCTCTTCTTAATCTCGTCTGCTTCTGTTAGGTCCCTGCCTTCTTTGTCCTTTATCATGCCCATCTTTGCACAAAACATTCCCTTGAGATCTCCGATTTTCTTGAAAAGATCTGTAGTCTTTCCCATTCTATTGTTTTCCTCGATTTCTTTGCATTGTTCATTTAAGAAGGCCTTCTTGTCTCTCCTTGCTATTCTCTGGAACTCTGCATTCAGTTGGATATATCTTCCCCTTTCTCCCTTGCTTTTCGCTTCCCTTCTTTCCTCAGCTACTTGTAAAGCCTCCTCAGACAGCCTCTTTGCTTTCTTGCATTTCTTTTTCTTTGGGAAGGATTGAGTTGCTGCCTCCTGGACAATGTTACGGACCTCCGTCCATAGTTCCTCAGGCACTCTGTCTATCAGGTCTAATCCCTTAAATCTATTCCTCACCTCCACTGTGTATTCATCAGGGATATGATTTAGGTCATACCTGAATGGTTGAGTGGTTTTCCCTACGTTCTTCAATTTAAGCCGAAATTTTGCAATAAGAAGCTCATGATCTGAGCCACAGTCAGCTCCAGGTCTTGTTTTTATTGACTGTATGGAGCTTCTCCATCTTTGGCTGCAAAGGACATAATCAATCTGATTTCGATATTGAGCATCTGGTGATGTCCATGTGTAGAGTCTCCTCTTGTGCTGTTGGAAAAGAGTGTTTGCTATGATCAGCGTGTTCTCTTGGCAAAACTCTATTAGCCTTTGTCCTGCTTCATTTTGTACACCAAGGCCATGCTTGCCTGTTATCCCGGTGATTTCTTGACTTCCTACTTTAGCATTCCAATCCTCTATGATGAAGAGGACATCTTTTTTTGGTGTTAGTTCTAGAAGGTGTTGTAGGTCTTCATAGAACCGATCAACCTCAGCTGCTTCAGCCTCAGTGGTTGGGGCATAGACTTGAATTACTGTGATGTTGAATGGTTTGCCTTGGATTTGTACTGAGATCATTCTATCGTTTTTGAGATTGTACCCCAGTACTGCTTTTCCCACCCTTTTTTTTGTCTATGAGTGCTAATGGATTCTTGCCCACAGTAGTAGATAGAATAGTCACCTGAATTAAATTTGCCCATACTTGTCCATTTTAGTTTGCTGATTCCCAAGATGTCGATGTTCAGTCTTGCCATCTCATGTTTGACCACCTCCAGCTTACCTTGATTCATTGATCTTTCATTCCAGGTTCCTAAACAATATTGTTCTTTACAGCATTGGACTTTCTTTTCACCACCAGACACAACCACAGCTGAGTGTCCTTTCGGCTTTGGCCCAGCCGCTTCACTCTTTCTGGCGCTACTTGGAAATTCCCTCTGCTCTTCCCCAGTAGTATATTGGACACCTTCCGACCTGAGGGGCTCATCTTCCGGCATCATATCTTTTAGCCTTGTGATACGTTCCATGGGGTTTTCTTGGCAAGAATACTGGAGTGGGTTGCGATTTCCTTCTCCAGTGTACCACATTTTGTCAGAACTGTCGACCATGACCTGTCCGTCTTGGGTAGCCCTGCACGGCATAGCTTATGGCTTCACTGAGTTAAGCAAGCCCCTTCGCCACAACAAGGCAGTGATCCATGAAGGGGTCAACCAATGTAAGGGTACTCAAATTTTGAGAATAGCTTTAGGGGGGAAAAGGTGCCTTTACAACTAAACATAGGCAGTATAGCAGCAGCTTTGCTTTTCCCAAGGAACTTGGTATCTGGTGTATATAACTGAATTAATTAGCTGTCTTAGAACTATAGCTGCTTCTGATGTACTTTCATAGGAGTTCCTCAGCAAGTCACTTCAGTGAGTAAAATTATAATGCCAGGTGGATTTCTACATATATCTAACTGCAATTCAGACATAGTAATAACAAGAACTTTAGAGCAGGTATCAATCACAAGTACTTTCAGAGTTTTGCTATTTTACTTGTATGTGAAGGAGTAAAATGTCTTCTCCCTACCCTCATCCAATCACCCATATACACCAATGTGCTGCTGTATAAGTACTGGAGAGTGGCCTATTCCTAGTGTTGATGCAAGGAGATGGGCAGGTTGTACTTGATGTTTGATGCTACGCTGCTGTCTCAGGACAACCTCTGAGTATGCTACATACTGCCAGGTATTGATTACAGTGCTTGTTATGCCTCTCATTCTGATTTGATTTCAAATAAAATGTAACTGATTTAAAATTTCTTCAGATAGAATAGTTGATGCAGTTCCATGGCGTTACACTGGGGTTATAGTAAGAGCCAGGCTTCTCTATTGCTGTTAGCAGGATGAGTGGCAGAAGATTAGGATTTAACTAACTTTTTTTTTAGTCATGTTAGAATGACCCTGATCGTAACTGAATTGCGAAAAGAGGAGATAGGGCAAAAGCATGTCATTTAACTCATTAGTGTATCATTTCCCTGCCTAACTTTAGTTTTCATGCATGGTTGTCAGTTTCATTAGTTTTCATGCATGGTTGCCTGATTTCATTAGTTTTCAGGGAGTACTTGACTGTATATAAAGCAGAGAAACTTCAGATTCAAGTTGGCTAGGCAGTGGCTCAGTTCAGGTGTAATGTTAAACCATGGTTTAGTGTTACGTGAATGAGCCTCTGACTTGCCTGCTTCCCCCTTCTCCTCTTCCAGTTCATCAAAAGGAGGAATTTGGAAGCTTTTACTTCTGTTTTAGGTACGCTGCAGCTTCCTGAGTTCAAGTCCGAACAAACTGTGCTTAAACCGTAGTTAAGATTAGCCACAGTTTGTCTGGGTTCAAATGACATGGCAAGCTGCATTCAACTCTGTAATGTGGGTGGACAGAAAGTAGATCTCCAGATACTTTGGACTTCAATTCCCAGCATTCATTCCTGACCACTGGCCATGCTGGCAGGGGCTTCTTGAAGGTGAAGTCCAAAACACCTGGAGATCTACCTTCTGCTCTCCCCTGATTTAAAACATAGTGGGAGCTTCGGAGCCGTGCCAGTGGGGAGAATGTGTGAGCCCGAGGTTCGCTGCAGCTCATTCTTTGTAATGCTAATTTTGATGAGGGGTAACTGCCATTTTAGCCCTCTCACCATGTTTTGGCTAAACATAAAGACCTTTGTGTGTGGCTCTAACCCCCCCACCCCCGATGCAATACTGACAATTGAGCAGCTAAGGCTAGTGTCAGATTGCTATAATTCTTGTCCAGAACTAGAGTACAAAGCCAGGGCAAAGCTCCCTCCTGTTCTCACCCTTGAGTTGAAGGTTTAGAACTCCTTTGCTTAGGCCAGGGGCAGGCAAGTGATAGTCCTCCAGATGTTTTGGCCTACAATTCCCATCAGCTCTAGCCAGCATAGCCAATGGTCATGGGAGTGGTAGACCAGAACTTTTGGAGGGCTACAACTTGCCCACTCCTGGTTTACGCTGAAGGTTCAGTTCTCCTGTATACCTGTAAGCAGAAGGTACAATAGTTACGGGAAGTTGCAGGCAATAAAGTCAAGATCCTGGATGACCCAACTCTAGGTCATTGTGGCATTGGAGGCCAAATTCAGGTCCTTTTGCTTTCTCCCATGACTTAATACATAAGCTGTGTGAGTGTTTGTTTTATGCTGTATGTTGTACAGCAGTCTTGCTCTTCCTGAAAGCAGTTAACTAAGTAGACTGCCCCAGATTAAAAAACAACCCAACAGTTCTTTCTTTCTTGTTTTGTTCTACCTCCCTACACAATGATTGTTTGGGTATTTATAGAAAACAGTTGTATCCATACTACATAAATTACAGATACAGCCTTTGGTGCAAAAAGGGAGCTGTAGCATCTTAGTCTGTCTTATTTTGATACCAGCTTTTTAGAGGGTGAAGCCAGATGCATGAAAAGGTGATAGAAGGGTATGCGTGCATGCAATTATACATGTATAGACTGTGGTACGCTGTTGAATAAATGAAATTGATATGGTGATAACAAAAGGTAGTAGAAGGAGAAGTGCATCTTAATTTCTGGTGTATGGGAAGGGCAGCGGACCTGAGCTTTTCACACTAAGGCTAAATGCTGCATTGCCAATCATGAGTACAGTACATGCTCGCATACAAAGTGGATATCTATTGGAATGAGGATTCCGCTAAATTCCTGTTCAGACTGAGACACAGTGACTGCTAAGCTACTGCTGTTTTCTCAGCTGAGGCTGCACTCCTGAGTATGCATGCTTAAAGTCTGATTGGTATCAGCGGTAACATGATGAGTAAACATGTTTAAGGTTAAAGTGGAAAAGGAGGATATAGAGAGCTGAACTAGGGCTCCATCACCTGAGAATGCCACTTACTAGCTTGATATGAACATCTGCAGTGAGCAACTGTTCAGAAAGGTAAGCTTATTTCTTGTAGGCTGCCGTGCTATCGTGAATCCAAACTCATAACCAGAGCATGAGAGACGTTCCTCATTACTTTCCTGCATAGGGGGAGCACTTCTATGGCTACAGGTGTCTTTAAAGTCAGATGGTCAACAGCAACACTTTCTAAAACCTAAGCTGTAGTACAGAACAGAATTATTCCTCATATTTGGCTTTTTCCATTTTAGCAATTTAATTACAAATGCTATATTAGTGTTCATAGATTTTCCTTGATTGCATTTTAGTTGGTCATCATAATTGACTACATCAGTGATTGCAAATCCAATAGGTACTTGGGCAGAATGAAAATCAGGGTGGAAGGAGGTACTATTTTTAAATAGCTCGATTATATCTCTGGTGAAAATAGTAATGAACTCTTTTTTTCCCCCTTCTTGCTTCACATGATATTTTAAATGTTGATCTGGCAGTAACCTAGCAACTGAACTTTGAGTTATTCCTACTAGTGCTCTCTGTTAAGACTGATAGTGCTTGGAGACCAAAGGGGTCAGGAAAAAGCTAAAAGTTCACCTTAAAAATTGCTCTCTTGTAACCTTATACATCTAATACTTAAGGCTGTTATAGCTTTCCTTTGTGAAAGGGTGATCTTCACTTGTGTACTACACTTTTATAGTATTCATATGTGGAGTGACTCTGCATGAACACTACACATGCTTTTCTTGCATGCGGCTTCTCTGATAACATCTGGGCTTGAGTTCCCCTGGGCAGTAGTAACCCTTGCCCCCTCCCCGAATTCCTGCTCTTTCCAGTCATGTGTTCCAACACTGTGCACCTGGTTACTTGGTGTGCTTTTCTTCCTCCCACACCCAATCTCTAGGACTCTTCCCCCTCCTCTCAATCCCTGGAACTCTTCTCAGCCTAGAGCCAGCTTCCAGCTTCTCTGCTTTCTCCCAGTTGTCAGCTTTCCACCCACCCCTTTCACCATGGAATGTGCAAGCTTTACTTCAAGCAGGCTTCTGTTGAATCTGTGCATGCTCATTTGAATGTTTAGCAAAGATGTGGCAATCATTGCCCCCAGCGGAGAAATATTAATCTGCGTAGGCTGTAAAGGGAGGCTTTGCCTTATTCCTACTTTCCTGCCTATCTACAGCAGCCTCACCCCAACCTGGTGCCCTTCAGATGTGTTGGGCTACAGCTGCCGCCATCCTCAGTCAGCATAGCTATGGAGTTGAAATCCAACACATCTGAACGGCACCAAGCTGGGGAGGGCTAATCTACACTGTGTGGGCAACTTCATTGAAGCACTGGGTCAAGTCTGTATAGCCTTTCTCCTTTGAATGTATGAGCAGTAGGTCTGCCCAGTTCCAAACCAGCTTAGCTTCAGTGTGGTTGTGGCATCATAGACCCTCAGACCATAGCAGCTTAGCCGGCCTCTTGGAGAAGGGTCTGCCCTTTAAAGCTTTATTTCCCCTAGTCCCAACCTTGCTGCGGTTTCTTCTACTCAACGTTTTTTAAAATCCACATTTCAGTTTCTTGTGATTAGACACATCATCTATAATTAATTTTAACAGCAATTCTGTAATTCAGGTTTATAAACTACAACTCCAGAGTACAACAGATATTCCTAAGATCACATTGTCAAGAGGTCTAGTGGTGCTAAGCCAGAAAGCCCTATACCTGTTCCAAAATTGAATAAATAAAACTAATTCTGTTGAAATGTCTCTGTGTTATTCCTTCCTTCATCTTGACTTCTTTGTACTAGGCCATCATATTTCCCCATGCCTGCTGTTGACTCAGCTCCCCTTTCTAAACTCTTTGGCAATGCCAGTTCCCACCCACGGGCAAATTGGTTGGAAGCAAAGGAGTGTTTGTGGTGTATCTGTCGTCCTAATTAAGGAAGGGGGAAGATGATGCCAATGTTAACTTGGGTTTCGTGCCTTTATTGTTGGCAAGGATCAGCCACCAGCCCTAGTGTTGAAAAATCATACAGGCTGGTAAAATGCTGGGCAGCTGACAATTGTGTCCATTGCCTTCTTGTCCCCACATCTGACCCTCAGGCCCCAAGTCACACCTCTCTAAACCCAGTGCCCCCATTCTCAAGGCTTCTGTGGCATCATAGCAGTTCAGCCACTAGCTAGAAGGGAGCTCCCAGTTTACCAGGTAAGAGCCAGCATTAACCTGTTTCCCTAAATGAAGCTAAATGATATATGCTCTGGTTGTGGTGTTGTCTCCCAAGGCAGAAATCTTCAGGTCTGAATTTGCAATGACAGTTAAGAATCTGATTTTTGGAGCTAGAGGCTGACGGTTACACAGAGCACTTTAAATTAGCCACAAGAAATAGTGCACCCCTTCTTTAAATACCTACTTTTCAAACTCTGAGGCTTAAGTGGTTCAGGTGGGGAAATATTTGGGTGGGATGGGCTTTTAAACACAGGTGTCAGTTTTTCCCCCTTAGTAATTTTTCTGTGCACTGGTGAGCTCTGTTTTGCAGACATGGGATCCAAGTATGTCTGCTTCGTAAGTGCCTCAACTTGGCCTCTGCATGCTTTCTGGGTTTTTTAAAAAATATTTTTCATTATAACATTTCAACAAAAAATGTAGCTACATAGATTTGAATATATCAATTTCAGTATATACATATGAAGCATGTGCGCATGTGTGTGTATATATGTGTATGTGTATCTCTCTTTCTTAAAACACAGGTTTCTAGGAACTATATATAAATGTAAACAAAAACTTTACCCCAAGTGCATGCTCGGTGGAGGGTGTATTTTATAAATAAAATTAAAAGTATGTAAAGTATCATAGACTACGCGCATCCTCTGTGACAGTAGAACTGCTCAGTGTTTTATGTAGAAGGGACATCAGTGGTGAGTGCATCTAGATAAGCCCCGTTGATGGCTTGTGTTGAAAATTGGGCTGAACGTTAAACTGTAGACTAAGTTTGAATAGGAAAGGGACTACTAAGCATTGACTGGTGTATATAAAAACTGTTGGAGAGAGAGAGATGAAGAGAGAGTGCTTCTAACACACACTGATGCGTGACTGAGACTGTGCTCTACTCTTCTAGCAAGCCACACTCACACAATCAATGGAATCACTGACATGTGAAAATACATGGGAGCTTCCTTCTCCCTTGGCCACCTAATGAATCCTGTGCTGTCTTTCACTTCAGACATGTGGCTGAGCAGGAGAGATGATGCCTCAAGGCACTCTGACTTGTCAGGGCAGACTGGAGAGAACTTTGCTGCCTCAAACCATATACTGCTGCTCAAAATGATAAAAATGTAAAGGCGACTTGAGCTGCAAGCTTTTTGCTTAGTTGATCTGACAAGTTCAAATGCTCACTAACCCTTTCCTAAGTTGCCTGCTGCTGCTTTCCTCAGTCCTTTTGCTCCTGCTGTGCAATGCCTCCAACTGCTTTGACTCCTTTCTGTCTTCCAGATACCTTATCGCATGTGTTCCTGAGGCTATGGAACTGCGTGCATCTCAGCCCTGTCAGGAGGCTGAAGAGGCAAGCTGTCAGTCTGAATATGGAGACAATTCTGGGGTCAAATCCAGCGCTGTCATTCCGCTGACTGAACTGCTTCTGTCAGCAGAACTGGGAGGGGGCGATCTCCCCCCCCCCCACTCATGCATGCTCAAAACCTGCTCCAGAGGACTGGGAAACTCTCCAGAGCAGATTTTTGGGCAGGGCATTGGGGAGAGAGGGAGGAAGTCTTGTTGTGCATTTCTGTTAGTGCAATGTTGGATTTAATCCTGGGGGTGGAAGGAGCCACCGAAGCTTATCTTTGCTTCCATGCACCATTTGTTGACTTGTATCGAACCAGACAAAAGATATGGCTGGCCTCTGCCAATCATATGCATAAGATCTGTCCTGATTGTCCTCTTCCAATCAACCTGAACATCTCTTTAAGCACTGCAAGGAAAAGCTGTGCATACACATGTGGCTTTAGAAAGCTGAAGCTTATATGGCTCTCTGTGTTTATCTTAAACTTGCTATTGAGGCAGACTTTGTGATGAGTGTTGTGGTTAACTCATTTGCCAATTCTGTTCAAAAAATACAGTGCTTTTCCCAAAATCCATTGTGCTTTTGGGAAAACTGCTGCATAGTCACCTGGATAAGGGCGTTCTTATTAATGGCCTGTTTTAATATTATGCATTCTAATAGGACACTAACCTTTTCCCCATTCTAAACTGCTTATTTTGACCTTTTCACACTGAACGATTGATGTGATCATCTGTTGCTGCAGCCACGGTTGCTGTGGGTGGTTCTTGCCTCCACCACCCCTGCTTCAAGATAGCAGCACCAGACAGTGCCTGATAGGCACAGGAGCTGTTGCTGTGAGGAGGATGCAAACGCCCGGCTGCCATGAGAAAAAGAAGAGATGTTTCCACTGTGCTTCCACTCAGTTTCTAGTTTGTCCACACCTCCATGACACTCAAGGACAGGGGTAGGCAACTTGGCACCCTTCAGATGTTTTGGATGATATCTTCCATTGTCCCCAACCACTGGCCATGCTGGCAGGGGCTGATGGGAGTTGTAGTCCAAAAGGTCTGGGGGGCACCAGGGTGTCCACCCTTATTCTAGGACTATGGTAGAATGATAAAACTGTCACTTAGGTGCCAGTCAAAAACATTTTTATTTAACAAGGCATTTTAATTGATCAAACATTTAATTGTGCAAGCTTTAATCTGTTCTAAAGTTAGTTGTTGTTTTGTGTCTGTTTGGTAGTATTGTAAACTGAAGTTGGATATGATGAAGAGTAGTATAGAAACATTTTAAACAAAAAAATAAGTAAAATGACCTGAACGGGGAAGAAGGAAAGAGCCCCCAATGACAGCATCCTGCTGGCCATGGAGAGACTTAAGGACAGTGATGTGCTTCAAATTAGTTTCTCCTGGTGTCTACCATCCTGTGATAGTTACATTTTTTAATGTGTTGCTCGGATACTCCTGACAGTAACACCTTCGTGGCTTTACATTAAACTTCCCAAAACATTTTAATGAATGACGTATCCAAGAAGTGAAGAGCTTGTTGTCTTGCCATAGTGTCCCTCTGATTAGCACTCTGATATCTAGGGCAGAAAATCTTTCCTTCTGTTGACTTTCTGTTATCTCTTCCTCTAGAGTCTTTACAGGGACCTTTTTAGTGGGTTTTCAGCAGTTGTTTGTTCTTGAACAAATCCATTTTATGCAGCCTTAGTATTGCAAAACCCTTAGTGAAATGTAACACGGAGGGAGCAATCCTATCAAGATTGACGGTCGCCTCCAACTCCAGGGGCAGCCGCCTATCCAGTGCAGGGCAGGAGGAATGGTGAGGAGTGGATCTCCTCCTTGCTACCCCAGCCCTGCTTTTGCGGCTAGACAGCCGATTTTGGCTGTCTAGCCGCGGGACCTCAGAGCGTGGGAAGCGGTGGCTGGATGACACAGAATGTGTCATAGTGGATTTCCGAATTCCCCACCCTGGCCCACCCCTGGGAACGCCTGTTTTCGCTGCTCTTATGAGCGTGGAGTGCGGGGCTGATCTGCACTGCCTATGAGTCGGCACGGGAGGGGATGGGGTTGGTTCTCCAGGAACTGACCTATCCTATGGCCATCTAGCTGCTGACTAGCGGCCATAGGATTGCGCCCTAAGTTAAACTAATACTTAAATGCATCCAAACAATAAGATGATTCAAATAATGATTAACTGGTACACAACTACCCCCCACCCCACCCCACCCCAAAGATAGCTGTTCTGGTCCATGAGAGAAAAAATCCAAAATTCACAGTTGGACAGTACTTTTATTAGGACAAATTAAATGCAAAAAGTTTAGAAGCTTTTAGCTTCTCCAGAACTCTTATTTATTTATTTATTTATTGCATTTATACCCCGCCTTTCTCCCTCTCGCAAGGAACTCAAGGCGGCTTACATTATCCTCCTCACCGTTGTATCCTCACAACAACAACCCTGTGAGGTAGGTTGGGCTGAGAGTCTGTGACTGGCCCAAAGTCACCCAGTGAGCTTCCATGGCCAAGTGGGGACTAGAACCCGGATCTCCCGGCTCCCAGTCCATCACTCTCACCACTACACTACACTGGCTCATCAGGCTATGTGGTACAAAAAGCAGGGGATGGGTGAAGAAACAGAACTAGTTAAATTTGAATTAGGTGGTGGGTTTTCTATAGAAGTGGAAGTGAACATGAACATCTATTGGGTTTTGTATAAGATTAGGTTGACACCCTTTTAGTTAACTTGCTTAACAGCTCCCGGTCAACAAGCTTAAGTTTCTTCTTGGTAATGTTTTTTTAAAAAAATTACTACGTTCTAAGTTCTGACAGTAGGTGTCCTCATTCATATGTGGTTGCTGGTTTATTTACTGTTATATGATCCTAGCTCTTCAGTCAAACGACTTTCAGAATGGCTTACATTAAAACATTGTTAAAATAGCACAAATGCTAGATTGCACAAATACAGCAGCTCTTGGATTATCCAGAAATACATTTTCACGTAGTCTGATTACTGAGGCAGAGTTTCCGTGTTCTTCACAATAAGAGATCTTATGTGCACAAGCCCCATAATACATATATCCTGAAATGAAAAACAATTGACTTTATTCCTGGAGTGCTCTTGATCTATTTGAGGAGGAATCCATTATAAAGTTGGACTGCAAGCTAGAATATGTACACTCACAAGGAGTACTGTCTTGTTTTCATAACTAACCCTTGTCTTGCTTTGATGGAAAGCTATACTTTAGTGCAGTTTAGTACTTTAGTTTATAAACTATATATAAGAATATAAATCTTACCCTGTACATCTTGGGAATAAACTCTTATCACCAAAATTTTATTTTAGTCTATAAAACTGAAAAAGCACAGTCCTGTGCCAAAATTCAGCCTCAGTTCTCTCAAACATGGTCATTTTCTTGATAGAAGACTCCCTCTAGTGGTGTATTTTAAAGTAAAACATTATGGATTTGTGCAACAGTTCCGTGTCACACATATTAGTTTTTACTTGCATTTTTCTGGCTTGTGCAGTTAGTTTGGAATAGCCGACATATTTGAATGAGAGGTCTGAGACGCATCAGGAAGTTTGGTGAGCTGGGAAACCCACTTAATACTTAAGGCCGCGTCAGTAAAAGGCATGAAATTTCATGGGTACAGAAACCATCTTTCAGGAATGAAGACACATAATGCATCTACTTCTAATTAGAATGTGATTCATTGTGCCTTTTACCAGAGCTGAGCCTCTTGTGTGGCCTATAAAAACATGGCCAGGGCAATTTGATGGTCTTGCTAATACCAGTATAAAGTAATCGTGATCCCATGTGCTTTAGCTGAAAGTGAAAAAGCATAAGACTAGCTGTAGAAACAAATAGTAAGGTAGCAATGGTAATTTAGCAACAGCCATTCCTTTGGCAGACCTGGCAACTGTGCTGCCATTCACCAATCACAGTGTTGTGTACTGATGCTTTTATTAGCTGTGGTTGTGTAACATCACCTTTAACTTATATTAAAGATGTAACCTGTTGCTGATGACCTTAGATGAGGGATGGGGAGTGTGTTTTGGATCCAAAAAAAATCCAGATGTTTTGGATTGCAACTCCCATCATCCCTCCCATTGGCTATGCTGGCTGCACCTGCTGGGAGTTGCAGTCCAGCAACATCTGGAGGGCCACATGGTCCCCATCCCTTCCTTCGTTGGACCTAAATTGCAGCAGATTCCATGTTGGTGAAAGCCAGCTGCTTAATAGGAATCCAGGACTGTTGCAGAGTTACCCAAGCAAACTGGTACTGTTGCACTTTGTATGATCTGTGAAGCAAAAGGTTGTATAACTTGGAAAGCTTGGGCATGGGACAGAAATGGCCTTGGTCGTTTTGGTGGATGATATGAGGAGAGCTTTGGATAGGGGTGAATGCTCTTTCCTTGTTCTCCTCGACCTCTCAGTGGCTTTTCATACCATTGACCACGGTATCCTCCTGGACCGCCTGGAGGGGTTGGGCATTGGAGACACCGTATTGCGGTGGTTCTGGTCCTTCCTCTCCGGCAGGTACCAGAGGGTAGCACTGGGAGAGGAGGTGTCGGACCCGTGGCCACTCACATGTGGGATGCCATAGGGTTCCATCCTCTCCCCGATGCTATTTAACATCTATGTGAAGCTGCTGGGGGCTAGCATCAGGAGGTTTGGGGTGCGGAGTTATCAATATGTGGATGACACGCAGCTCTACCTCTTGTTCAAATCTTCACCAGGGTTGGCTGTGGAATCCCTGTCTAAATGTCTGGAGACGGTGAGTGGCTGGATGGGGAGGAATAAGCTGAAACTGAACTCTGACAAGACCGAGGTACTTTTGGTGGGAGACAAGAATAGGTTGGGGGATATTAACCTGGTGTTGAATGGGGTACGGCTACCCTTGAAAGACCAGGTCTGCACCCTGGGGGTCATTTTGGACTCCCAGCTGTCCATGGAGGCTCAGGTGTCAGCCGTGAGCTGGACAGCGCTGTACCAACTCCATCTGATACAGCGGCTGCACCCTCACCTTCCTGACCATCTGCTCCCATCGGTAGTACATGCCCTGGTCTCCTCTCACCTAGACTACTGTAATGCGCTCTACATGGGGTTACTGTCAAGGGCTCCTTGGAGGCCTCTCTCCGTCTAATCCAGTAGCCAAGTCCAGACACAGACAAAGGGATTCTTTTCAAAGCTTTATTCCTCTTTTACAACTTAGCAACTCTACTGTTAGCAACTAGATATGAGCAGCAGAGTACCTATGCCCTAAGTTGGAACAGTTGGTCCCCGTTTGAAGGAGAATCACTGGCAGACCCTGAACTTATGGGCTAGGGAGAGTCCCTCCCCTTTTCCCTTGGATCCTCTGGGCGCAACCGTTGTTTGCGTGCCAACTGGGCACTACGCCTCCTTTCTGCGCCCTCCATTTGGCGCCACTCCCTGCATCGGCGTTGTGCATCCAGCAAATCTGCTTCCCGCGCTCTCTCACTCCTGGGCCTGCTATCTATGCTAGGAATGCCGGTGGGAGGAATCCCTGCCAGCTGTTGGCCCTGGGAAGGATGAGTGCGCTCCTCTCCCAGGAGCGGCTGCTCTTCCTCAGAATCAGAACTACTCTGGGATTCTATGGGCTTAGTGTCCACCCTGACATTTACCCTTGAAGACGGTTTGGAAGCTGCAGCTGGTGCAGAACACGGTGGCTCGCCTGATTAAAGGCAGCTGCTGGCATGATCACATCACTCCAGTGCTGAAGGAGTTACACTGGTTACCAGTTGTTTTCTCGGCCAAATTCAAAGTGTTGGTTTTGACCTTTAAAACCCTATGCAGTTCCGGCCCAGCCTTTCTCAAGGAGCACCTCCAGCAACACCAGAAAGGCTGCTCAACAAGATCAGCCTCGGATGGCCTTCTCTCTGTCCCATCAGCCAGGACAGCTAGGCTGGTGAGGACGAGGGAGAGGGCCTTCTCCGTGGTGGCCCCCACTCTGTGGAGCTCCCTCCCTAGGGAACTCCGCCATGCCCCCTCTTTAATGAGCTTCCACTGCGCACTGAAAACTTGGTTACTCATGCAGGCATTTGGGGGTGGGTTAGGGTATTTTTAAATAATGTTTTAATGTATAATTTTGCTGTTTTAAATTGTACCATTGTACATCGCCCAGAGTGGCCGGGTGACCGGCCAGATGGGTGATTAAGAAATTTAATAAACAAATAAATAAAATTTAATAAATAAAAAGCTGGAATGTAACTATAAGATCATGGGACGTGTCTGTAATAAATAGCTAATATTGGCTTTGGCTTTGTTCTCAGAAATCATTCAAATAAAGCTACTGTAGCCATTGACACTATTCACACATCTGGTGTAAGGAGTTACATTGTACCTTTTGTCTCTGGTTGCTGTTCTGCTTGGTGGTGTGCGGCTTCCGATCCTGCAACCAACATCACAACTGTTTGGCTAGCAAGAGGGGAGCAGAGATGGGGTGCAGTGCTGTTTCCATGCTGGTTGAAATGTGCCTGCTGACCTCTTTGAATGTTTTTAAGCAGGCTTTAAAGGCTCCATTATTCCAGCATTTCAGAACTCTTGTTCCTTTTGCTGACTTTTGTATACTGCTTTTAAGCTGTGTTTTATTGTTGGATTTTTTAAAAATTGTTTTTAGTTCAAAGTTGTTTTTAGTTATATGCTGTTTGCATATACTGCCTGTGTGCTTTTATGTAGATAGTTTTTAAACTTTGTGTATTGTATTTTAATGTTTTAACTTTTGTAAACCACCCAGAGAGCTTTGGCTAGGGTGGTATAGAAATGTAATAAATAATAAAAGAGTATTAAGTCCGGGTTTATCTCCATTAACAGCTATTACATATAAAGAAGAGATGACAGATGAAACACAATTAGGCAATCTGTCTTTATGGTACAATCGTGGGCTAATAGAAATAACCACACTTAAAGACAAGGGAACATTTAAATCATATGAACAAATATGGAATGAAGTGCAATGCTCCCAACCTTTATTATTTTTTTTAGTACCTACAGCTTAGAAGCATAGCCTTAAGGTTACTAAGGAAATCTGGACCTCTTCGGGGGGAAAAACCACTTTTGAAATTTTGATGATACAAAAATCAGGAAAACCTATTAAGTAAGCTCCATAAAGTTCTCTTAGATTTAGATCTTACCACTAATAATTACCAGAAAAGCTGTGAAAGAGAAATAACTTGTCTGATTCCAGTAAGCACCTGGACTTAGATCTGGAATAATATATCACAGCAGACTATTAGCACATATCTGAAAGAATTTTTTAAAAAAATTATTTTCCACTGGTATTTAATGCCTGCAAGGGTTTAACCGCATTTATCGTAAGGTTGATAACAGGTGCTGGAGATGTAAAATGCTTAACGCAGATATGGCCCATGTTTTTTGGTTTTGCCCAATGATTAAGGACTATTAGCTAAAGATAATAGATGAAATTCAGATTATATCAGGGTATAGACTACCATTGGATCCAATAGTTATTCTGTTTGGGTATGTTAAGGAAGTTGTTCTGATGACATAGAGATGATAGTGCATTTATTAACAGCTGCCAGAATGCTGTTATCAGCAAACTGGGGAAAAAATGAAAGCTCCCACAATTGATGATTGGATTATCAGATTATGGAAAAGAATATATATGGTTAAGTCAACTACCATAGTAAGGGTTCAGGAGGGAAGACAACAAAATAATAGATTTATAGAAAAGTGGTCCTTATTCGTAATGTATTGGTGTAACAAGAATCAAGAGAACGTGCAGCCTTTTGTGTTATCGGGAACCTTGTGATATTTGCTGGTTTTGTTGATAAATTTGATTATACTCTCTGTTAACTTGTTCATAATACTTGGGCTTATTATTTGTTTGTATACTTTTATATACTTTTGTCAGCATTGTAAAAATAAATGGAAAAATAATTAATATAAATAATAATAAAAATAATTACAGGTGATAAAACAGTCAAGCGGAAGTAGCAGCGGTAAAACTCAGTGTATGTTTAAGAGACTGGGAAAAGGTTGTTGTTGGCTGTCCCTAGAAGGATATCAGCATAGGTGCCAGGCAAGTAAATTCCATTGGGAAGACATCAGAAGCGAGAGGGCCCTCTCCCCCATCACCACCAGCTCCTAATCAGACAGTGAAGATGCATGCAGGAGGGCATCTGAACATGATCTCAGTGCCTGGGCTAACTGAATGCACACGGTGTGTAGTCCGCTCTCTCAGATAACATTCCTATCAAGAAGGAAGAAGAGGATGAGTTGGGGAAGATGGGCTAAAGAGGAATCCTGGTTTCATTGCCACCCACATGACGGTGTAATGTTATATACCACATTTTATTGCAGGGTCAAGTCAAAACACTATCCTTTGAGGCTTGGACAATTGTATATCCCCACAGCTATGTTTGATGGGCTTGAATTCTGACCAGTGCAGAAGCCAATCATGGCACAGCACCAAGAGTCTGTAAGCCCTAGCAAGCAAGCCTTCTTGTGTATTAAAGCATGTGACTCTATATCATTCTGCTCCGATGTCTGGAAGACTAGGAATATGCAAGTGCAAAACTGATGATAAAGAACTTTGTTGCACACAACTTCATCAACCAGGGGAACAACAGGAAACAAAGTAAATGTGTAGGGTTTGTCTTGAAGCCTTACAGATTCCATGGCACAGGACTCTAGATGTTAGCACCCATCAGGAATTCACCAGCACGCTTGCAACTGGGGCTCTGCAGCACAGAAAGTTATTTCATAAGTACTACAATGGGCCAGTAATCTTTCCTTTCTTCCTGTGATAGCAAGGCTCCCATACAATTAGTCTGTGCACGCACCTACCTACAAAATGAATGAAGATGTTATTGGGTAGCGTGAGGGGGAAAGACTTGGTCATCTTCTTCCCTTGCCAGATGAAAAGCTGTAGTCTGCATTTTTAAAACACCTTGCAGTAAAATAAAGAGTCTTTGGTTCCAGATTTTGCCCCACTAAAATCAGATGACCTCTAAAACGCAAAAAAAAAAAAAAAAATAGAGTGAACTATTTCATAAGTCTGTCCTCTGACTCAGTGCTTTTTCAAATTATAAAGATATAAAAAGTCTGAAGAAAATACTTCTGAAATCCAGACAAAAAACTGTGTTTACAGTAATTGAGCCTTGCTATTTCATGCACGTACCTTTCCATGCAGCTTTGAAGGAACTGATTCCCATCCACCTCCTGCACAGTGCAGCTGTTTCTTTTTTGATTTTGGTTTCCAGCCTTACAGCTGTTATTTCTGTTGGCACTGTGGCCTGACTTTGTCCCAAACTATACCTGATGCTAAATGCGTCACTGCTAGTTTTGTGATACATATTTTAAATTGCCCCCCTCACCTATTTACAAACAGGACTGCGGCATGGTGAAAGTAGGGTTTAGCTGTTTTCCCTCCAAAGCTGTTATTAGCCTCAAGTGGGTGGGGATGATTGGTGGGGCCACAGTGAGTGAGAAAAGGATTAAACCTTATGCTCAGCGTGCCATGACCCTGGTGCTGTCCCCTGCCCCCCTGCCTGTTGGGTTACTTTACAATAATACCAGGGCCACGCTTAATTGTTATTCTGTACCCATGTGGTAGTGTGATCTTAATTTTTCAAGTAAATAGTAAGGCTTTGAAGGGGTTCGTATTCTACTTTTTCCCCAAAATGCTTTTGCGGGCTCAATGACCCAGTTCCAAGAACCGAGTAGCTGGCAAGCATGGGCTAGTCAGGTAATCAATGGAACAGGTAGCTAGCAAATACAGAAGGTGACACTCATTTGTTCACATATGGCCCAATTCACATGTAATGGCAGCAAACTATAGGTTAATTAATCCATGGTTTGCAGTGATACATGATGCTGCCATTTTGAGTATGCAATCTCCAATCAGGCTGATCTGAGGTTGCTCTGTGACATCTGAACCCAGATACTATGGGTTAATCATAATTTAAACAATTCACAGCTAGCGTAACAACTAATCATAGGTTAACTGTGGGCTGTTTTGTTGTTGTTCAGTCGTTCAGTCATGTCTGAGTCTTCGTGACCCCATGGACCATAGCACGCCAGGCCTTCCTGTCCTCCGCTCTCTCCCGGAGTGTGCTCAAGTTCATATTCATTGCATCGGCGATGCTATCTAGCCATCTCATCCTCTGCCATCCCCTTCTCCTTTTGCCTTCAGTCTTCCCCAGCATCAGGGTCTTTTCCAGGGAGTTTTCTCTTTGCATTTGGTGGCCAAAATATTTGAGCTTCAGCTTCAGTATCTGTCCTTCCAATGAGCACTCAGGGTTGATTTCCTTTAGGATGGACTGATTTGACCTCCTTGCAGTCCAGGGGACTCGTAAGAGTCTTCTCCAGCACCACAGTTCGAAAGCATCAATTCTTCAGCGCTCAGCCTTCCTTATAGTCCAGCTCTCACAGCCATACGTTACTACTGGGAAAACCATAGCTTTGATTAGACGGACCTTTGTCGGCAACGTGATGTCTCTGCTTCTTACTATGCTGTCTAGGTGTGCCATAGCTTCCCTCCCAAGGAGCAAGCGTCTTTTAATTTCATGGCTACAGTCACTGTCTGCGGTGATCTTGGAGCCCAAGAACGTAAAATCTGTCACTGCTTCCATTTCTTCCCTTTCTATATGCCAGGAAGTGATGGGGCCAGATGCCATGATCTTAGTTTTTTTCATGTTGAGTTTCAAACCAGCTTTTGCATTCTCCTCTTTCACCCTCAGCAAGAGGCTCTTGAGATCCTCTTCGCTTTCTCCCATTAGGGTGGTATCGTCTGCATATCGGAGGTTGTTGATAATTCTCCTGGCAATCTTAATTCTGACCTGTGATTCATCCAACCTGGCGTTTCTCATGATGTTCTCTGCATATAAGTTAAATAAGCAGGGTGACAATATGCAGCCTTGTCGTACTCCTTCCCAATTTTGAACCACTCAGTTGTTCCATGTCTGGTTCTTACTGTTGCTTCTTGACCCTCGTACAGGTTTCTCAGGAGACAGGTAAGGTGGTCTGGTACTCCCATCACTTTAAGAATTTGCCACAGTTTGTTGTGATCCACACAATCAAAGGCTTTAGTGTAGTCAATGAAGCAGAAATAGACATTTTTCTGGAATCCTCTCGCTTTCTCCATGATCCAGCGAATGTTGGCGATTTGATTGCTAGTTCCTCTGCCTCTTCGAAACCCAGCTTGTACTTCCGGTAGTTCTCGGTTCGCATACTGCTGAAGCCTAGCTTGTAGGATTTTGAGCATCACCTTGCTGGCATGTGAAATGAGCGCAATTGTGCGGTAGTTTGAACACTCTTTGGCATTGCCCTTCTTTGGAATTGGAATGTAAACTGACCTTTTCCAGTCTTGCGGCCACTGTTGAGTGTTCCAAATTTGTTGGCATATTGAGTGCAGCACTTTAACAGCATCATCTTTTAGGATTTTAAATAGCTCAGCTGGAATACTGTCATCTCCACTAGCTTTGTTGTTAGGAATGCTTCCTAAGGCCCACTTGACTTCACTCTCGAGGATGTCCGGCTCAAGTTCAGTGACCACACTATCATGGCTCTCAGGGACATTGAGATCTTTCCTGTATAGTTCTTCTGTGTATTCTTTCCACCTCTTAATCTCATAACGTTCCCTTGAGATCTCCAATTTTCTTGAAGAGATCTCTAGTCTTTCCCATTCTATTGTTTTCCTTGATTTCTTTGCATTGTTCATTTAAGAAGGCCTTCTTGTCTCTCCTTGCTATTCTCTGGAACTCTGCATTCAGTTGGATATATCTTCCCCTTTCTCCCTTGCTTTTTGCTTCCCTTCGTTCCTCAGCTACTTGTAAAGCCTCATCAGACAGCCACTTGGCTTTCTTGCATTTCTTTTTCTTTGGGATGGATTTCGTTGCTGCCTCCTGAACAATGTTACGGACCTCCGTCCATAGTTCCTCAGGTACTCTGTCTGTCAGGTCTAATCCCTTAAATCTATTCCTCACCTCCACTGTATATTCATAAGGGATATGATTGAGGTCATACCTGAATGTTTTAGTGGTTTTCCCTACGTTCTTCAATTTAAGCTGAAATTTTGCAACAAGAAGCTCATGATCTGAGCCACAGTCAACTCCAGGTCTTGTTCTGACTGACTGTATAGAGCTTCTCCATCTTTGGCTGCAAAGTACATAATCAATCTGATTTCGATATTGGCCATCTGGTGATGTCCATGTGTAGAGTCTCCTCTTGTGCTGTTGGAAAAGAGTGTTTGCTATGATCAGCGTGTTCTCTTGGCAAAACTCTACTAGCTTTTGTTGTTTAACCCATGATTAACCAGTAGTGTCTGGGGTTGGATGCCATGGAGCAACCTCCAGTCAGCCCATTTGGAGGTTTCCTATTCAAAACAGTTGCAGTAGCGGTACACACCTGGCACGTTATTTAACCCATGATTAATTTGCTGCCGTTACATGTGAACCAGGTCATGAAATTTCCAGGTTTGTAATATTAAAAGAGCGTATGGGGTATACCAGAATAAGTCTCTCGGAGGCAGGGGAAGTGCGAACATTAGGTACATTCAGTCACTAAATGGATATTTGGATCGGCCAAGCTGCTCTGATGTAGTTGATGACACTATAATCTATCTTGGAGGATTGTCATGTTGATGAAAATGGAGTTACCATTGGAAAAATACTCAAGATTACATAAATCAAGTTGATCTGCAAGTTGTTATAATCCGTATCTACTTAAACACAGATTATACTCTAACAAACTTTCTTTAAGTTGACTATATGTACTAGGGGGTAGCTGAATATGTGTTCTCTTCATTCCTTTAAACTGCTATATGCAACTGGGCATATTTATTGTGGGTTAATTAAACCAGGGCACAAGAGTATCAGCACACTTGTGCACAGTAGGTTACTTTCTCGTATGTAAGTATCCCTCACCCCCTTTTTGCCAGGGGACAGGAAGATCAAATAAAAATAATAGGGTCATGGTAAAGGACAGGTGGGCAACCTGTGGCTCTCCAGATGTTTTGGCCTGAGGTTCCCATCATCCCTCACCACTGGCTATGCTGGTTAGGGCTGATGGGAGTCGTAGGCCTAAAATATCTGGAGGGTCAGATGTTGCCCACCCCCTGTGGTTAAAGTGCAGATTGGGTTGTGTTTTAGTGTGGTGAACCCAGTTGCAGTCCCTTAGCCTTGAACTTCACTATATCGCATTGTTTATCTAAGCAATTGCTGTAGTTCTTCATCACAGGCCTGTTGGGTGGATGGCATGAGTCAAGAATTAGAAAAGGCCATAAATGAAATACAGAGAAATAAGCACTGAAGGCTTCTAGGGGTACTTGTGAGATGCAGTTGTTCTCTTGACTACCCCAATTTACCAGGCTGCTTTAAATGTGTGGAGTGAGACCATGCCCTTCCAGCTTACACTGCTGCGCTAAGTGGAAATCTATACAGTTGTAATGCTTGGCGTCCTTTTACCATTGTTTAATGATTAAGAACTCCTCCTTCTCCTGGCATGTGAATTCCTCTCCGTGCCCTTAACTATGGAGGAAGTGGCAATTGGGGCAGGGCAAGGGGCCCAGACAGAGTATGTCGCACCTAAAGCTGGCGCTATTAGCAGTCTCATTGCACCTTCATCTTGACAGCCTGATTCTTGAATCAGGCGAAGATGGCAGCCACAGGCCTCCCTGCTTGTTCTAGTCAGAGCTGCATCATATTACATATACTTGTTCCACCCTTAAAGGCGGCCCCAAAATAATTTTAAATAAATAACAACAGCAGCTCTACAATCCTGGAACACAACAAATGATGCAGCAACAGTGACAGTGTGAGTTCCACAACTACTTGGCACCCCCTGCCACCATCAATTGCTTCTGCCCTCAGCTATAACTCCATTGGGAGCTGTGCAGGAAAGGTGCCTAAAAATTTCCTTGGCAATTCTCCTGAGAAAGAAGTGATAAATGGACCATGTGAGTACTCTGTTGGTATCAGTTAATCTATTCTACCACACCAAAATATCCAGTGTGGGCACAGTTGCATGTAAAGGGGAAATAAACTTTCTACTTGGGAATTTTCTCAGCCCTGAAACTGGAGCCCAGTGGTGGAAGCCGTGGTGCTTTAGCAGCTTGGAGACAAATGTTCAGATTCCTTCAATCCGTAGATGGTTGGGTAGTGAAAATACTTGTTATTCAGCAGAAAGATCCATGGAGTTTAGGATAATGAAGCATAGCCACTGGACACAGGAATAAATTTAGTAATAAATAAAGCACAGGAAAAGCAGATAACATCTACCCTGATGTGTTTTTCTGGTGCACAAAAGTGTCGCCTCAGGCAGTCAGAGACATTGGTTTGAATCCCACTCCTGCTAAACATTGTTTTTCCTCTGTGTTCCCAAGCTTGGACACAGCCGATGTTTTCCAAATAAGTCAAAACATATTTGTGGTTCTTGGTGCTCAGTAAACAATGGTGTGTTTTTTAATGGGAAGTGTTGAAGCAGTAGGAGAAACCAGTCTATTAATGAGGGCTATTCATGGAAATCTGTACAGCAGAACTATTTCTCATCAGTTTTCCCCCACATTCATAAGGAGAGATTTGCAGTTTCCATCAAAATGTATTCGTCATTACAATCATACCTTATCCATGGTACTCTAGTTGAGACTATTTAATTAATCTCTGTGAGAGATTCAGAGGCAGAGTGGTAGGTGGAACGTCTGAGGGTGGCAGGGGATGTTTGCTCCCCCAGTGCCACTTGCATCAGCCACCAGGAGCTGCAAGAGGCAGCAGCAGTAACAGCAGCCCTGGTGAAGTAGCCCGCCCTGCAAGGACTACCATCTGGCTGTTTCAGCAGCCATTTCCAGGCCAGGACAATTTTCTTGGTGATCTGTGGCCCAGAGGTTCAGAAGGACAGTGCTCTTCAAGTACTTGAAAGGTTGTCACAGAGAGGAAGGCCAGGATCTCTTCCCAATCATCCCAGAGTGCAGGACACGGAATAATGGGTTCAAGTTACAGGAAGCCAGATTCTGGCTGAACATCTGGAAAAACATCCTGACTGCTAGAGCAATACGACAATGGAACCAATTCCCTAGGGAGGTGGTGGGCTCTCCCACACTGGAGGCGTTCAAGACGAGGCTGGACAGCCATCTGTCAGGGATGCTCTGACTGGGATTCCTGCATTGAGCAGGGGGTTGGACTCGATGGTCTTATAGGCCCCTTCCAACCCTACTATTCTATGATTCTGTGATTCTGTGACAGTGGCAGCTGAAACATCTGAGGGCTGGAGGGAACTCGTATATGTTATATTGTTAAAGATATATTAGTTGTATAACTAATTATATTAACTTTTCTCTTTTAACATATTTAAGTATATTGTAAACTGGTCTGAGAACTTTGTTTCATAGGCAAGGTATAGATACTCAGAATAAATAAATAAAATAGTCACCATCATGAGAAAAAAAATATACATATTTAAAAGAGATAACGCAATCACAATTCCCGGCAATTATTTTTTTCTTGATTGTACTTTGTGGAACTTCATGAACAAAGTATATAAGAGAATATAAGAGAAGCACCACAGGGGAAGAGACTAAACACCACCACCATTGTCTGTGTTGGAACCGTGAGAACTGTACCAGCGTGAGAGAGTGGAGCATGAGAAAGATCAGCTGCTTCAGGCTGTTAAGAAATCTGGTTGCTATTTTCTTATATTTGTTTTCCTGGCATAGCTGTTTGCACTTTGTAGTGTTTATTAAAGCCTTAGTATAGGAAAGGTTTAGTTTATTTGGCTCTGGTTTACACATTACTGAAACATAATTGATGTTGTGTTGTAATATTTAATATCCTATTTTGTAATTAACTTGAAAAGTTATAATGTTATGAATTGTTTATTATTGTAATGATATATTGGTATGCTTTTTTGTTTTTGTACTGCTGATTTGTTAGCCTCTTTGAACACTTTTTGTGGAAAAGTGGAATATAAATTAGAAGATGATGATGATGAAATCCATTGAAATGATAGACGTTTGTATTGATTAGTTTTTTAAATGGGGTGGAAAGAAGACATAGGAGGAAGATAATGTAGCCATGTGTGTACACTGGAAGTGAGCAGAAGATAATGTCTGGGCAACAATGCAAATATGGTGATCCAACATGGGGTTAAATCCAAAGTTAGTCTTACTAAGAATAGTACAATTGAAATAAATGGGTTTTAAAGTAGAATAGCATTGGATACAACCCATCGTAACCAATAGAAAATTATTTTTTTAAAGAAGCAAAACTGCCTTATTTGGTATTGAGCTTAATCCAATTCCACCCCATGGCTGCTTTTACTGTGTAAAAACCAACAACAACATGGAAGATTGGACCGTGAATTTCCTAATGCCATGTCTAATTTGGCCCTGAGACCTTGGGCGATCCAATAGACCAGCCTTTCCCAACCATGCTGGCTGGGTGATGCTGGGAGTTGTAGTGCCAACACTTCTAGATGGCACCAGGTTGGGGAAGGCTATACCAGACAATATCAGGCCAGATAATTTGGTATTGGTCTACTTTGTATGCATGTAGCTATTTAAAATTGATAATTGAATAGCACTAATAGAAATTCGTATCCAGTAAGTATTAGTGCTTGCCAGTTAAAGTATACAAATTAGTAGACTTTATTTTAATAGTTATAGTATTAAACTTACAACAGTAATAATAAAAGAATCCACTACTGTAAACTCTGGTTTTTCATTTTCCAGTGCGTGGTGCTACTAGTTCGTATGTTTTGTGTATGTTAAGCTCTCTCCATTTTCTTACAGAAGAAAACACTAAAGAAGCTTCGTTGGTGCAGAAAGGTCTGAGTGAGAAAGTCTCCCTCTACAGAGGCGATATCACGGTGCTTGAGATTGATGCCATAGTTAATGCTGGTAGGTTTTAAAATATTTCATATGACATATTAAGTTTTAAATATTTGCATGTACAACAAAATATACCTGGATAATCTCCACGTGCAGAACTGGATGTAGACAGTGGTAATAAAAAAGAAATACCGTATTGGGTTTTCGCAAAGGATGTGCCAAGAAAATCCAAATGTTGAGAATGTGGATTAAGCCAATGTAGATGTATTTTGTTAATATGCTTAATTTAGTCTGTTTCCGCTGGTCATGGGGAGAGGCAATAAGCTATGCATGATAGGGATGTACGAAAGTCACGTACCTTTCCGTGGATTATGTTCATGGTGGTGGGGGGAGAGGCATTCCGTCTCTCCCCCGGGAATCCTCGACGGGGGGGAGGCAATCCGGTCCTCCCCCCTGGAATCCTCGATGGCCGGCTGTGCTCTGCGGCGGCTCCGCGGAGCAGCCGGCCAGGCCCAGGCCAGAGCCATCCGCAGCCTGATTTCCGGCCGTGGAGGGCTCTGGGTAAAAAAAATAAAATAAACGCGTACGCAAATGGCGACAGCTATGGCCGCCACCATTTGCATTCCTTATTTTTCGCCGTCTTAGTCTACGTAAATATTTACGTAGACTATGACGGTGAAAATAAAGGGGAACGCAAATAGCTTAGTGGGAGCTATTTGCATCCCTTTTTGATTTGCTGTTTTAGCCTACGTAAATATTTACATAGGCTAAAACGGCGAATCGAAAAGGGACACAAATAGCGCCCACTATGCTATTTGCGTTCCCCTTTATTTTCGCCGTTATAGTCTACGTAAATATTTACGTAGACTATGACGGTGAAAATAAAGGGGAACGCAAATAGCTTAGTGGGAGCTATTTGCATCCCCTTTTGATTTGCTGTTTTAGCCTACGTAAATATTTACATAGGCTAAAACGACGAATCAAAAAGGGACACAAATAGCGCCCACTATGCTATTTGCGTTCCCCTTTATTTTCGCCGTTATAGTCTACGTAAATATTTACGTAGACTAAGATGGCGAAAAATAAGGAGTGCAAATGGCGGCGGCCGTAGCCGCCACCATTTGCGTATGTGTTTGTTTTTTTTAACCGGGATGTGATAGGCGGTACGTAGCCTATCACGTCTCTGTAAAAAAAACACACAAAAAACGACAAGACTGCAAATGGCGGTGGCGGCAGCCGGTCGGAAGACCAGCCGTCGCAGCTGCCGCTGCCGAAGCCGCTGCCGGAGCCGCCGCTGTCTGAACCGTCCGCCCCAGGTAAGTCTAGTCCCGGGGGGGATCCGCGGGGTGGCGGCAGGCTGATCTGCCACAGATTTCGGGGGGCCGAATGCACTGGTATTCGGCCTCACCGAGATCTGTGGCGGAATTCTCTGACATCCCTAATGCATGATGCTGTAGCAGCCCCCCCCCCCCCGAATTCCTACTGCTTGTCTGCTTCAGGTTTGATTGCTACAGGTTTCATTGGGCATTCCCAGGGTGCTGTTTTGGGAAGTGTGGGCGAGGCCTTTTGTAATGGTTTCTTTTTAGAAGCCCTTTTCAGTCTATGAGGCAGGATTTTTATAGCTGCATCAAGGCTGAGTATTGTCATTACCGTGGTGTTTTTTGAAATATGTATGTGGTTAATATAACGTAATAATTCTAAGGCCACTAGACACTATCTAGAGGGCCATAGGATTTTTCAGTTTCTGGGAACTGAGCTTGGAGCCAGGGCTCCGAGCTTGGCTCCTAGAAACCATGCACCCCACCCCTCCCCCACCCCCTCGTAGCTGGCGCTTTTCTCTCCACGCCAGCTGCTTCTCTGTGCTCGCAAACAGAGTGTGGAGAGGGTGAAAAGGGGGCAGTCCCGGGGGCAGGGAGGAAACCACGGAAGCCTCTTTATGAGGCTTCCTATGCATCACAAAGCATCCTCCCCTCTTGCTCCGATCATTCATTTTCCAGGAAGCATTTCTTGGCGGGGAGGAAATAGGAAAGATCTACCCTCTTTCTCATCAGAAATTTTCAGACCATTGAGGAACTCTGGTGTTGCCTGTTTGCTTGCTTGCTTATTAATTAATTAATTAATCATTAGATTTATTAGCCACCCATCTGGCCGACTGCCCAGCCACTCTAGGCGGCATACAATACTAATAACAAATTTACATAATCAACTGAACAAAACAATATAACAAAACAACACTACTCGAAAAAACCCTAACCCACCCCAACTTCACTCCTGAACAGCCAGGTTTTTAAAGCCTGGTGGAAGCTCATCAAAGAGGGGGCATGGTGGAGGTCACTAGGGAGGGAATTTCACAGAGTAGGGGCCACCACAGAGAAGGCCCTCTCCCTGTCCTCACCGGCCTAGCTGTCCTGGCTGATGGGACAGACAGAAGGCCTACTGAGTGGTGTGGTCTCGCTGATGGCTGTCTTTAATTAGGCGGGCTGCCGCATTCTGCACCAGCTGCAACTTCCGAACCGACTTAAAGGGTAACCCCACATAGAGTGCATTACAGTAGTCTAGGCAAGAGGAGACCAGGGCATGAACTACTGATGGTAGCAGATGGTTAGGGAGATAGGGGTGCAGCCGCTGTATCAGATGGAGTTGGTACAGTGCTGCCCGGCTCACGGCTGTCACCTGAGCCTCCATGGACAGCTGGGAGTCTAAAATGACCCCCAGACTGCAGACCTTGTCCTTCAGGGGTAGCTGCACCCCCATTAAACACCAGGTCAACATCACCCAACCTCCCCTTGTCTCCCACAAAAAGTACTTTGCTTTTGTCAGGGTTCAGTTTCAGCTTAGTTCTTTCCATCCAGCCACTCGGACAGGGTTTCTACAGCCAACCTTGGCAAGGATTTAAATGAGAGGTAGAGTTGCGTGTCATCGGCATATTGGTGACACTGCACCCCGAACCTCCTGATGATAGCCCCCAGTGGCTTCATATAGATGTTAAATAACTTCAGGGAGAGAATAGAACCTTGTGGCGCCCCGCAAGTGAGCAGCCAAGGGTCTGAAGTCTCCTCCCTCAGAGCTACCCTCTGGTACCTGCCAGAGAGGAAGGAATGGAACCACCATAATATGGTGTCCCCTATGCCTAACCCCTCCAGGTGGTCCAGGAGGATACGGTCACTTATACATTACTAATGCTTAAAAATGGTTTCCGCCCCTTAAATATTGAGAGAAGTGTAGAAACACAGGAATTTAATTTGTCTTCTTCATTTCCTCCATGTTTCTAGTCCTTCAAGAGATATTGGGTGTAGTGGATGACCAGCAGTTATGTTGCATTCAAAATTAGCCAGAACTTGCAAATCCGAATAGTGTAGTTCATTGTGTTTCATCTGTTGGGGAGGAGGAGAGAATCCTATGTACATATTAACAAAACTTCTAATAACAATAGCAGCAAAGCAAAAACAAACACTATACAATCCTCTCCTCCGCCTATATCATCCTCGGCACCATCTCATAACTTTCTTGCTTCTCCTACTCCTTTAATATGTTTATGTGCCAGATGTGTCTCTAGTTTTTTTTCATGTCAAGCATCTCAAACTCAGTTGTGTATCTTTTTGTAATGATTTTGCAGAGTCCCTCCCACTTCACCAAAGCTTATTTTCACTTGCTGGTAAAAGCAACAACATTTTCTGTCCTGTAGTAAATTCCTTTTGCTGATCATAACTCTTCCTTTGAATATTCTGAATGGCCACTCAGTTTCCCTGGGCTAATTCCCACATTTTTTCCAGCCGATTCTACATCTGTAACAGAAGTCACCTCACCCGCCCTTTAACAGATGTTTCTGTCTGTTAAATCAAGGGCTAGCTCGGCTATTCCACATGTCGTGCAGTCTCTGTGTTGTATCCAATGTTAGTCCTACTTAGAGTAGACTCAGTGGAATGAATGTGATTGAAGTTAAGACTAACATTAGATACAGGTAGTTACACTGGCTCAAGAAATCGTACTGACAGCTAAAGGCTAGAATCTAAAAGGACTGTGTGCTATACCTGCACTGGGGCTTTTTTGGTTCCCCTCTTCCTGCTGCCCTCTGTCCCTCAACCCCAAAAAGCTGGTGCTGGGGGTTGAGGGCTCTCTCGAGCAAGGCATGGGGATTCAACTGGGGTGCTCATGTATGTGTGTTGGAAAAATTGGCAGCCGTGTGTGTGTGGATGTGCGTGCGTAAAAGTGCTTTCTGTGGACTTGTTGGATCCTGACCACAATGCTGTATTATACCTGGCTGCCAGCAAGTAGCTAATACAGGGCCTGGGCTAAAAGTCTCTGTGTCCCTCAGACAAATGCAGTAAGGCCTGCTTTCTGCTACCTTCCTCTGCATTTCTTCTTACCTACCTATGGCCACTAAATGTTAGTCAGATAACAGCTGCTGTAATAGATGTATCCTTATTCCTTGCTCCAAACCCTGAGCATCCGAGTAGGGTAGTTTTAAGCAGCTGAAAGGAATATAAATCCCATTCTAGAATCAATATGTTTGCCTTGGACTATTCCTCCTTAATGGAAGGTCATGCTTAAAAACAGAGCAATAACATTTCCCACCTCCTGCTTGATTTGGACTGCTATAAACTTTCTCATCTCCGAACCTTTGGGGTGGGGCCATTAATTGGAGTCTTGCTTTCCTATTGGCTCCAGTGTTAGTGTCAGTGCGCTGAGATAATGAAGATAAATCACTCTGGTTGGGCAGCAGTGTTTGCAAGAAATGAGCCTTCGTGGCTGGTAAATCACTTGGAAAGTATAATGTGACTTTTAATTTGCTTTCCTGGTAGTGATTCAATTCTCACATTAAAATATAAAATAAAATAAAAATAGAATAGTTATGGGTGTAGAATTTTAGCAATGTTGCCTTAAACATCTGTTGTATAAAATAAATGCTGTGTTTTCTACTGATACACTAACAGTGCAATCCTATGAGTGTTTACTTGGACATACGTTCCACCGTGTTCAGTGAGGTTTACTTCTAGTATTGCACCCTAAAGGTTTCATGTGAAAAATAACTGTAATACTGCTTTGTAAAATTCAGTTATATAAAACAAAAAAGATTATGATAATGTGTGAGGAACTCTGCTATTCTGAAAGTACAGTGTCAATTATTATTAAACTGTCTAGGACAGAAAGTTTTACAGCTTGACTTTTTCCACTGCTTCTGTTGACCTTCGGGGACTTTATGGTTTGCTTTACTGCTTCTTAATTTTATGAAGCATCACATCCCTGTCAAGCCAAAAATTAAACTTCAAGGTAGAGAGGTAGGGTGTTTATATATTGGAATTGTGAACTGAATATATTAGCCATGAATTATGTTTAAATGAATGTGTTAGTATAGTCTGTTGACTAACTGAGCTACACCTCCCCACACGAACAGCTTGTTCATGCATAATCAGTCACTGAAGTTGCCATGAATCTGGAGCTTAATGAACAGGTGAGGGGAAAGGAGGCATTTAAATCTGAAATTGATCTGACAGCCTATCACTGATTGCTAATCCATTTCATTTGGCAACTTAATTTATCACACCGTTAAAATTTTCTTCTTGTAGCTTTCTGGGAGGAAATTAATTCAGAAGCATGCCCAATAATATTGGGCTAAGCTAGCCTCTTCAGATATTGTATCAGTGTTGAAGAGTGAAAAACTGTGTGGGAGGGATGGAGAGAGTTGCTCTGAATAACTATCCTCAAGTTTGACTCCCCCAGACAGAAAAGAGAATTGTGTGTGGTTTATTATGATTTTGTTATTGAGCAAATTACTTAGCAGTAGTGAAGGGCACAACTGAAATAACAGATCGTTGTTGAGAACTTGAGGTTTTCCTGGGGTTGGCTGGTGGCTCCTAAATGGGTGTGTGCGCGTGTGTGCGCACTCTACAAGTCCCATCCACTCTGCCACGTCACTCCCAATGCCTCCCCTCAGCTCCACCCACCCAAAGCTTCTCCTGCCTGCTTTGCCTATGGAGGTCTGTCCTATCACCCATGATAACTAAGTGGAATGTCCACCACCAGAGGTTGTGTATCTCTGAATACCAGATGCTACAGACAAAGCAAGAGAAGTTGTTGCCCTCCTGCTTTGCTTGTGCTGGAGGCATTTGATTGACCATTGTTGCAAGTAGAATGCTGGACTAGGTGATTCTTGGTCTAACCCAGGAGGATGATCTTATGCAACAGTCAAACCCATGTAGCATTTTTTTGTCTTCATGTACAAGGAATACTTTCTCTCTTTACAGATTCATTTCTTCCCCAACAATTCATTGAAATTTGATATTAGTTCTCCAGTATCTGGTCGATGGTCTTCCTGTCCTAACCCTATTTTTTACTAGGCTCCTCAAATGTGCTGGTATCAACAACCTATCTGGTTTGGTTGGGGAAGACAAACTGCAGTCTTCTTTTCCTTCTGATACTTCAGTGTTGGAGGGTACAAGTAACACTCAAGATTTACCCTTTTCTTTTGGGACAAGAAGCCCAATTCTCTTTCTCTCTCTCTCTCTCTCTCTCTCTCTCTCACTCACACATCCCACGTTTAAAAGCCTTGCTGTACCATTTAGACACCCTTCATGAATGTGAAACAATTTCTACTGCCAGTAGGAAGGAGTGTGATTGCACATCCTAGGATCATTTATTCATTCATTGCCTTCATGGTTTAGAGATGATGGAGTGCAGCATTCGGATAAGGAGTGTGCTGTTGTTCTTGGCATTTGCAGCAGGGATTAAGGGTCTGCATTGCTGCTTGGTGGATATGGGGGAACTAAGCAGAGGCTAGTTCTCTCTTGTGGCAGGTGCAGTATCAATTCAAGGGAAGAAAAATGAAAATTTACAGTTCAGTGTGCACCCTGAGGCATCAGTTAAGATGAAGGGATGCTTCCTCAGTCCTGCATCTTTCAAGGCTATAGGGGATAGAGATAGGACCTCCAACTGGGGTTTGCGTGATTCAGCCACACAAAACCACAAAGCTCAAGGGATATTGAGTTGGGCGGGCCCTCCTGAGCAGATTAATATGAGGACCATTGGTCGTAAGCCAGGAGAGCTCACGCAGGAAAGGTTTAGGTAGAAGGAAGAAATCTCTTCTACCTCAGTCTGATAGGACACCCACATTAGAGGAGTTATAATATATAAATATTATACTGAACTTAATGGGGCTTACTTTTGACTACAAAAGAATTGTATTTGCTCATTGCAAATCCCAAGTCATTGCTCATTAAAACCCAATACTTGTCTCTTTATTCTGGAGGTATGGGTGCAATAACTAATTTGGTTGGTCTTATACTCATGGGTGGATGCATTTCATAAATAACACAGTGTGTGTATTTGTGAAATATGTAATGATGTTGTAACCATTAATTCAAGGCAGTATCGAATGTTAGGCTACCCTTTGGCTGTTCAGTCTTAAAGGAGCTTCCAGAATTCTTTTGCTTATCTGCATCTTTTCTGCATCTCTTTCTGTCCCTAGTCTTTGTGTGAGGTTTTCTCCCAACCCTATTTCTCAGTTAATGCCTCACAGCTAAGCAATAGCCAACTTTTACCCAATTATAAATGTTATTTACTTTAGTTAATGCCAGTTCACACACACACTTGCTGGATGTATTGCACTTCTTCTGCAGTGATGGTTGTATAAGAAGCTATACATATCATTAAGTTTTCAGACTTGGCCAGGGTCTAATCAGAGAAGGGATTTCAGATTTTTTTTTATCATAGTGTGTCTTTGCAGTTGAGAAAAATACTGGTTGACCCTTCTTCAAGGTAACAGGACTTTTGTACAGGAATTTCAGCAGTTTCCCTCCTAGGAATTGCAGGCTGGCTGCCTTGAGTGCCATTTTTTGGTAGAAAGGTGGGACATAAAGAAATAAGTAGAGAACTGGCTGGGTCATCCAAGGCTGATCATACACGATTTGTCTGTGTTAGTCACTGGGAATAGGGACACTTTGTCTTATGCTCATTCTCTAAACTGGGAGGTTTTAGAGAAATTCGCCACTCCCTGTGCCTTATGAGGGAGGGCCATCTTCCATTTTTTATTGCTATGGAGCTGTTTCTTGGGTTACATCGAACAGGATAAGCATAGGTGTAACCAAACTTGTAATCATAATACTTTTAGAACATAGGAGGCCAGTGGAGTACATTAAAAAAAAGGGGGGGAGCTTTAAATCCTAACCTTAAAAATAATAGCATAATGTGCCTGTTTTCCTCATCCCGCTTATTCTGGAAGTCACACTTTTATGTTCATCTGACTGGGGATAATGGATTTTGCCATTTGTGTTTAAACACAGTGTTTCAAAAGGTAGCCCATCCCCTAGGTGTATTTGCAGTGTTTCGCTGTACAGTGAAAGACTTTGTTGTGTAACCAGAAGTATAACTGTCAACCTGAGTGCACAGAGGAATGCTTGGAGAATGTCATAAAGCTTAAGAGACTAAGTAACAGTCACGGTGAACAATTCTGCTTCATTGCACCACGTTAAAGTCACTTTAAAGAAAAGACTCATGAAGTCTTTTGTGATTTTAAAAAAAAAATGTGGATGATCTTAACTCGGGTTATGTCTGTCTTGTAAGTATAAGAGAAAATAATCACTTATGCCACTTGTTAATTAGCCTGAGGAACAGACTGCTGTGATTTTCCAGATACTCCTGTGTTTACTTGCCCATATCCTTTGCAAGGGATGTTGATGGAGGGAAGTGCTTCTGTATTGTGTTATTGTCATACCTGACCCAGACCCAGGCCAGGATGAGTCTTTGGATGAAGAGGCTGAGATCGCAGTGCCTGAAGACCACATGGAGCCCCCTGATGCTAGTTGTGGCCCTCCAGATGTTTTGGACTGCAACTTCCATCAGCCCTAGTCAGCAAAGCCAATGGTGAGGGATGGCAGTGGCAGTCCAACAACATCTGGATGGCAACAACTTGGCCACCCCTGCTATAGAACACCTCCATAATTGGAAGAACTGGAAGTGTGTATAGGCTTTAAACAGGGCATAATGCATGAAGCTCACAAACCAACTAGAACAGGGACAAGAAAGAAAGGAAAGCAGAATGTTAAAGGCTCTGATGGACATGCCCAGGTGTCAGCATAGCCTTAGCAAGCTACTTATAAACATGTTGATAGTTTGCAAAGATCATCCTGGCTGCTTGCGGGGGTGTGATTTACGTCATTGTTTAGACATCTGGAATCTCTGTGTGTGTGTGTGTGTTTCAGACCTATCATTGCCAGCAGCTATAGCTTCTTTGAAAAGGTAAGCAAAACCAAGGGAAGACAGAATAGCAATGCTGTGAGCCATTTTCTTCTGGGGAGCTGTCAAATAGGAAAGAAAAATGTGAGTGCTTTGTAAAGATACCAGTAGTGTGGATATGTGACTTTGCCCCAAAGAAGCACTGAGGAATATGGACTAGGGGCATAGATGATGATGATGATGATTAAATTTATTAATCGCCCATCTGGCTGGTCACCCAGCCACTCTGGGCAATGTACAACATACAATAAAACAGTTTAAAACAATAAAATTCTACAATAAAAACATTTCCTAAAATACCCTAACCCACCCCAAATGCCTGCCTGAACAACCACGTTTTTAATGCACGACGGAAGCTCATTAAAGAGGGGGCATGACGGAGTTCCCTAGGGAGGGAGTTCCACAGAGTGGGGGCCACCACAGAAAAGGCCCTCTCCCTCGTCCCCACCAGTCTAGTTGTCCTGGCTGATGGGACAGAGAGAAGGCCATCCGAGGCTGATCTTGTTAAGCGGCCTGTCTGGTGCTGCTGGAGGCGCTCCTTAAGATAGGCTGGGCCGGAACCATATAGGGTTTTAAAGGTCAAAACCAACACCTTGAATTTGGCCCAGAAAACAACTGGTAACCAGTGCAACTCCTTCAGCACTGGAGTGATGTGATCTCGCCGGCAGCTGCCTTTAATCAGGCGAGCCGCTGCATTCTGTACCAGCTGCAGTTTCCGAACCGTCTTCAAGGGTAACCCCACGTAGAGCGCATTACAGTAGTCTAAACGAGAGGAGACCAGGGCATGTACTACTGATGGGAGCAGATGGTCGGGAAGGAAGGGGCGCAGCCGCCGTATCAGATGGAGTTGATACAGCGCTGTCCAGCTCACGGCTGACACCTGAGCCTCCATGGACAGCTGGGAGTCCAAAATGACCCCCAGGCTGTGGACCTGGTCTTTCAAGGGTAGCCGTACCCCATTCAACACCAGGTCAACATCCCCCAGCCTCCTCTTGTCTCCCACCAAAAGTACCTCGGTCTTGTCAGGGTTCAGCTTCAGCTTATTCCTCCCCATCCAGCCACTCACCGTCTCCAGACATTTGGACAGGGATTCTACGGCCAACCTTGGTGAAGATTTGAATGAGAGGTAGAGCTGCGTGTCATCCGCATATTGATGACACTGCACCCCAAACCTCCTGATGATAGCCCCCAGTGGCTTCACATAGATGTTAAATAGCATTGGGGAGAGGATGGAACCCTGTGGCACCCCACAAGTAATTGGCCACGGGTCTGAAACCTCCTCTCCCAGTGCTACCCTCTGGTACCTGCCGGAGAGGAAGGACCGGAACCACCGCAATACGGTGTCCCCAATGCCCAACCCCTCCAGACGGTCCAGGAGGATACCGTGGTCAACAGTATCAAAAGCCGCTGAGAGGTCGAGGAGAACAAGGAAGGAGCATTCACCCCTATCCAGAGCCCTCCTCATATCATCTACCAAGGCGACCAAGGCCATTTCTGTCCCATGCCCAGGCCTGAAGCCCGACTGAAATGGATCTAGATAATCAGTTTCTTCCAAGTGTGCCTTCAACTGCACCGCCACCACCCGCTCAATCACCTTGCCCAAAAATGGCATATTTGAGACTGGGCGAAAGTTGTTCAGAACTTGAGGATCCAAGGAGGGCTTCTTTAAGAGCGGTCTTATCACTGCCTCTTTGAGGGCTGATGGCATCACTCCCTCCTCAAGGGAGGCGTTCACCACCGCCCTGATCCCCTCACCCAGTCTCTCTCTGCAGCCCATAATGAGCCACGATGGGCAAGGATCAAGTAAGCAGGTGGTCGGCCTTACAGATGAAAGCACCTTGTCCACTTCATTAGGAGGAAGAAGCTGGAACCGATCCCACAAAACCGGTTTGCCACAGGCCGCCTCTCACTAACTGTATCCACAGCGTGCAGAGTAACACACCTAATCTGATCAATTTTATCTGCAAAGTGCCTTGCCAAGGCCTCACAGGAGGCCTTAGAATGCTCCAGTGGTTCCGGAGCCACAGGACCGACCAGGCTCTGGACCACTTGGAACAGCCTCCTGGGACAGCACTCTGCAGACGCGATGGAGGCAGCATAATATTCCTTTTTTGCTGCCTTCACCACCACGTGATAGGCTGAAGATACAGCTCTAGCCCATGTCTGATCGTCTTTGGAGCGAGACTTCCGCCACCGGCGCTCTAGCTGTCTCACCTCCTGTTTCAGAGCTCGTAACCGCGGATTGAACCATGGTGCAGTCCGAGCCCTGTTCAGGGTGAGAGGGCGTTTCGGAGCCACCTGATCTAATGCCCCAGTGATTGCGGCATTCCACCCACCCACCAGGGTCTCGACCGAGTGGCCGTTGGAGTGCCCCAGAGAATCCCCAAGCGCGTTCAGGAATCCATTTAGATCCATAAGACGCCTGGGGCGGACCATTTTAATGGGTCCTCCACCTCTGCGGGAGGGGTTGTGCAACCGAGAAGTCCAACGTCACCAGATAGTGATCTGACCATGACAAGGGGGTGGTGGATATACTCCCGACTTCCAGATCACTCCCTGCTTCTCCAGAAACAAACACAAGGTCTAGTGCATGACCGGCTACATGGGTGGGCCCAGTTAGAATATGGTGCAGCTCCCAGGAGGCCATGGTCTCCATGACGTCCCCAGGTGCTCCTGTGAGGATGGCCTCTGAATGTACGTTGAAGTCCCCCAACACCAATAAGTTAGGGGACTGTACACGCACATCAGAGACCACCTCAAGCACCTCGGCCAGGGAGTCAGTCGTGCAGCGGGGTGGACGGTACACGAGCAGAATCCCCAGACTGCCCTTCTGGCCCAACCTCCAGTACATGCACTCAGCAATCTTGGTCTCCTGGAGAGGGGGTCTGGTGAAGACCAAGGACTCTTGGTAGATAACAGCCACTCCCCCTCCTCCTCCCCGATCCCCAGCCCTCGGCTGCTGTGCATACGAAAATCCAGCTGGACACATGGCTGCAAGGGTTGGAGCAGCAGCCTCGGCCAGCCAGGTCTCCGTAATACATGCCAGGTCTGCACCCTCATCCAGAATCATGTCATGGATGAGGGAGGTTTTCTGGGTAACAGACCTGGCATTGCAGAGCAGCAAATGAAGGCCAGAAGATGGAGTCACGCCTCCCCCAGCCATCCTTTGGCTCTGGGCAGGCCCGGAGCAGGGGACAGATACTACACATCTCTCCCTCGTTCCCCTTACCTGGCATGGCCTGCCCCTAGCGCTCCGCCAGCTCCTGCCGCCCAGCCTCAGTATCTTCTGGCCCCCAACACTCCCCCCACTGCCTCCATCAGGTGGACACATGCCCCCTCGCTCCCGCTTATCAGGCAGGCTACCCACCCCTAAAAACACAACAAAATCCCCCAGAAAAACACCCCCCCCAAAACAATTAAAATCCCCTTAAAAATAATGCCAGGCCGGAGTCCACAGGGAAGGCCTGGTGGTGGTGGTGGTGGCGGCGGTGGCAGTAGCAGCAGCAGCAGCAGGCACGCCTCTTCCCTGGTGGTGGTGGTGGTGGCTCCTCCTGCAGGCCCTGGCTCTCCCAGGCCACCTCAGCCAGCCAGCTTATATAGCCCCTCCAGGGAGGGGCAGGTGGAGCAGCACAGCTGGCTCAGTACCTGGGGGCCTGGTCCCGCAGGGGCTGGCAGTCTGCCAGGCAGAAGTCCACAGGGAAGGCCTGGTGGTGGCGGTGGTAGCAGCAGGCATGCCTCTTCCCCAGTGGTGGTGGTGCCTTCTCCTGCAGGCCCTGGCTCTCCCAGGCCACCTCAGCCAGCCAGCTTATGTAGCCCCTCCAGGGAGGGGCAGGTGGAGCAGCACAGCTGGCTCGGTACCTGGGGGCCTGGTCCTGCAGGGACTGGCAGTCTGCCAGGCAGAAGTCCACAGGGAAGGCCTGGTGGTGGTGGTGGTGGTGGTGGCGAGAAATCAATAGCACCGTTGTTTGTGTAACAGAAGAAAAATAAATAATTATGGTTACGATTCTGAAGAATCATGTAAAAGTTTGTCCATAAAGCACACTTCTGTCAGCATGGCCAGTCCTAATCATCCTCAGGTTGCTGTCGTGTGGACAGTTAAAATGTGAACCAGGAGTCAAGCTGTGAAGGTTTGAAGCCTACGGAGGCAAAGGGGAAAAAAGGTCAGGCTTAGAGGCCTGCAGTTTTTTGTTGGGAAGGGTGACCCTGAGAGGAGTAGTTTCATTTCCCAGGTTAAGTTTCAGTTTCATTTCCCCAGTTAAGTTTCATTTCTTCAGATTTGAAGCAGTACTTTCGGTTTTGAGGGTGGACGATATATAAAGAGAATGATAGAGCCAGTAAGAGCAGAGTCAAAGAGACCAGAGCATGAAGAGTGAGCAGGAAGAAGCAGCCTAAAGAAGTCTAAGTGCAGCTAGAGTAAAGGAACTTGCATTTTGCAACTTTTATTTTCTCTTAATGCCTCTATTGTATAAATACCTTTAGTTGTGAATTGCTTGCTTTAATTTACAGTAAACTGTTGTTGTTAACACCCAAGTATCTGAAGTGCCAGTCACCCCATGTCTGCAGCCTAAACCCCATGTTATTGGGAAGGGGAAAGTAAAAGAAGGAAGGTAGGATTCTTAAGGAGGCAAGAGATCCTTAAGGAGTTGCTCAGGAGGTTCAGGTCATAATGGGATCCCTGACACAGGCATTCCTTCCCATGATTGTGTGAACTGATATATAGTTCTAAAAATGAGATAAACAATTCTGACAAGAACAACAAATAGTCTTGTAGCAACTTAAAGACTAACAAATCTATTCTGGCATAAGCTTTTGTAAACATTGCCCACATCATCAGATGCAGTGTCTATGAACGCTTATGTCAGAATACATGTGTGAGTCTTTAAGATACCACAAGACTATTTGTTGTTTTTACTGCATCAGACTAACACAGCTACCCCTCTGGAAATTTCTAACAAGGTTATCCAAAATGTGAGTGTAGACACAAAATTATATACTATCTGAAGCTGGAAAACTATTCACTCAGGAGGAGGACAGGGCCACAGCGCTTGGGGGATGTGCCACATTGAGGACTCTGGCAGTCAAGGCCTTGTGACAATAAAGCACAAGAGTTGACTGCCGAAGTCCTTGGCATGGAGAGGAGGGGTGTGTCGCATGGTTCAGCGGGTGGGTGGGGTGAGCAGGGATGCTCATCGAGCGGGTGGGGCAGCTTGTTTTGCTCTCCCGTGCCCTAGACGGAGATGGGTCCATCCATCCCTACTTCACATATTAGGCTTTTTAACATTTATATGCTAAAACTGTATCCCCCCCGCCCCAAAACACATTTGTCTTCATAATATGTGAAGCAGCCCTAAATGGGAATTATAGAGTTTATTTATTGGTTACATTTATATCCCACCTTTTCCTCCAAGGAGCCCAAGGTGGCATACATGATCCTCCTCCTCTCCATTTTATCCTCACAACAATCCTTTGAGGTAGGTTAGGCTGAGAGTCAGTGACTAGCCCAAAGTCCCCCAGTGAGCCTCATGGGTTGACACTATTGTTCCTGAGCACCCTCACCAAAATCAAACTCATTCTGCTCTGAGGTATACACCAGAGCTGAGAGTGATGAAGCAAAATAGGAGACGGCTTGAGCGCAGATGGAGAAAAACTCCTAGTGGATGTAGTTGAACATTGGTATGTGCATTGGTCATGCATATTCATGGTCAGGGAGGGCAACAAAGAATCAGCTATGGAATCTTCTGTGTGTTGCCCAACAGAGGTTTTCAGGGTCATGTTGGCCCTAACGACACTGTAGATCCATCTGAGGCCTGCTGTAACACATTTCCTAAGCACTTCCAGAATAAAATCTCTTGCATCTGCCAGGCCTTAGACTTCAGTATTGCAGCAGGTGAATCAGGTGAGGTGTCCAGAACACAGCCTGGTTCAGTTTTCTTGGATGAGTTGCAGTTGGTACAGCTCAAGGACATTGACAAAGTGTTTGGACAGGTTCATGCAACCACTTCTGTATTGGATCCTTGCCACTCTTAGCTCATAAAAACAGGCAGGGAGGGAGCAGCTGGCTAGGCCAGGGAGATGATTAATGCCTCCTTGCCAGAGGGATTGGTCCCGGGCCACCTGAAAGAGGCAATGGTGAGACCACTCCTGAAAAAATCCTCCCTAGACCCAGAAAATCTTAATATTTGTAGGCATGTGGCAAATGTTCCTTTCCCTGGCAATGTACTTGACTGGATAGTTGCCATGCATTTCTAGACGCTCTTGGATGAGACTGATTATCTGGATCCATTTCAGTAGGGGTTCGGGCTGGGTTTTGGCACAGAAACAGTCTTTGTCACCCTGTATGATGATCTATGTCAGGAGAAAGAGAGGGGGAGTGTGACCTTGTTGATTCTCCTTGATCTCTCGGTGAGTTTTGATACCATTGACCATGGTATCCTTCTGGGACAATTGTCTGAATTGGGAGTGGAGAGTACTGCATTGCAGTGGTTTTGCTCCTACTTGGAGAGTTGGCTCTGGAAGGTGGTGCTTGTCCCCGTGGATTCTCCAGTATGGGGTTCCTCAGGGGTTCGTTTTGTCCCCCATGTTATTCAGCATCTACATGAAACTGCTGAGTGCAGTCATCCGGAGTGTGTTGACATCAATATGCTGATGACACGCAGCTCTACTTCTTTTCATCTTCCTCAGGTGAGGCTGTGGATGTGCTAGATTGGTGCCTGGCTGCTACCATGGCCTGGATGAGGGCTAATAAACTGAAACTCAGTTCAGACGAGATTAAGATGCTGTTAGTAGGTGGTTCTCCTGATGGATGGAGGGTACTCAACTTGTTCTGGATGGGGTTTTACTCCCCCTGAAGGAACAGGTTCATAGCTTGGGTAACCTCCTGCAGCCATCTTTGTCACTTGAGCCACAGTGGCTTCTGCCAACTTTGGTTAGTGGCCCAGCTATGCCCCTATCTGGACAGAGATAACCTGGCTTCAGTTGTCTACGCTCTGGTAACCTCCAAGTTAGATTACTGCAACACACTATATGTGGGGCTGCCTTTGAAGGCTGTTTAGAAGCTGCAGCACATGCAAAATGCGGTGCCCAGCTTGGTAACAAAGACAAGAAGGTCTGAACATATAACACTGATTCTGGTCCTCTTGCACTGGTTGCCTGTATTTTTCTAAACTTGATTCAAGGTGCTAGTTTTTTTTACCTTTAAAACCTTACATGGCTTGGGACCATAATACCTGACATAGCGCCTCTCCCAGCATGAACCTAACCATACACTACATTCATCATCTTTTTCTGGTGCTTAAGGCACTTCCATTGAAGCCATTTGAGCTACTATCAACTGCAGACATACGCCCTCTTTCCTAGAAGGTGGCGTACTTGGGGGCTATCACATCTGCACGACAGGCTAGTGAACTCTGTGCACTCAGAGTAGACCAGCCCTATCTCACCTTTCACTGAGAGAAAGTGGTGCTCAGACCTGATCCTGCCTTTCTGCCAAAAGTTGTGTTGGACTTTCATTTAAATCAGGACATTGTTTTGCTGGCTTTCTTTACTTTACAAATCCACACATTTGGAGTCAGCCCTGCATATGCTCGATGCTCGTTGTGCTTTTTGGCCTTTTACAAGTCAAGGACTGAGCAGTTGAAACTTTCGCCTTGATTATTTTTCTGCTACGGTAGCAAGCGCAAAGGCCAGCCTCTCTTGACTCAGTGTTTCACTTCCTGGGTCGTCAAGATATCGAGCTGTCATATGAGCTGGCTGCGCTTGAACTGTCTGCCCCAGTCCGAGCTCACTCTACTCGTGAGGTAGTGATGTCAGCCTCATTCAACAGAGGGGTTCCCATCCCTGAACTGTGTCATGTGGCAACTTGGTTGACTCTGTCTACCTTTGTCAGACATTACAGACTGGATGTTCAGGCTAGAGCTGACTGTGTTTTTAGTTGTGCTGTCCTCTCTTCTGTGTTGTTGCAATAGGACACTGACCCACCACCTTGAAAGTTTGCTTGCTACTTGCCCATATGTGTGACGCACAGAAGAAAGACAGGTTGCTGCCAGAGAGCTTCGGCTATTGGGCAGTATAGAAATGAATGAATAAAATAAACTGTAGTTCTTCGAGTGGTCATCTGTGCATTCACACAACCCACCTGCTGTACCCTCTTTGGTGTCATACTCCAGTTTGATGTTGGGTACCAAAGGTATTTCCTATTGGTTCCAAGGCTATGATGTCGGTCTCAAGGAACTGAGGGAAGAAGCAGGAACCCACTAGGGACATGTGCAGTGGGACGGTGGGGGAAGGGTTCCCGCCCAAACTCCTCAGCTATAGAAATTTCTGTGCAGGTGCAGAACCCATTTGTGTGAATGCACAGATGACCACTCGAAGAACTACAGTTACAGGTAGCAACCTGTCTTTGTATTAGTGGACTTCTTCTAGCATGATGATGGATTTAATCCACAGGCTACAATCTTACACACACTTTCCTGGGAGTAAATCTTTTTGAACTCAGTAGGATTTACTTCTGAGTTGACATGCATTGCATTGCATTGTTAATCAATGATAACATGGTGAATGCACTGTAATTACATTTATTGCTGTTATAATAGGTGTTCGGTGGCAATAGTTCCGGAGGCTATGATTTTCAAATTCTAAAGATTTACCCATTTTAAAAGAGTAACCCATTTTAAAAAGAGCTGATACAGTTTAAGGAGAAATTGTGGTAGATATCCTGCATCTTGTTAAGACACCATGCATAATATGGACTGTATTTTAGCTAAATTGTATGTGTTAGAAGCTTCATATATATTCTGGAGGTGACGGACTTGACCTTGAGGGAGCTGGGGGTGGCAACGGCCGACAGGAAGCTCTGGCGTGGGGTGGTCCATGAAGTCACGAAGAGTCGGAAGCGACTGACTGAATAAACAACAACAACAACAAAGACGCTTCATATACATTACAATTTCTATTAACTTCATTAGGAATTACGAGCAATTGGTGGGGCAAGTTTTGTTACCAGTGGCCAGCTTTGCAATCCTACCTACATGTGAGAGAAAAATAATGTTGCAAGGAAGTCTGCATTTATATGTTTTATATATTGATCTTTGGAAAGAATTGCTTGAAAGTAGAATAATTTTAAAATAAGAAATGGGGGGGATTAAAACAGTCTTGTGAAGTAGCTGTTCTGATTGCTTTTTGCTTATTGTTTTGAGTTTATTTCAGGATTCATGGATGATCTTATGCTGAAGCAAGAAAAATGCTGTGTTAATTGTATCAATTAAGATAATGGAGAATAAAATGAAGTGAAACATAAAGCCAATCATCCAAATAATGTAACTTATTGCTTTGCTCTAATTGAATTTGACTCAATTTGTTTCCTGTTTCCAGAGATGCAGCATATTCACGAAAATGTGAGGAAGTTAGCCTTATATGTAGACATTTAAGTTTCAAAGTCATGGAATTAGATAAGCTTAGTTCATGTCCTTGTACTACTCTGAATACAGGCTTCATAACTTTTGAATGTAATTTAATATTCTGGTTAGTACACTAACATTAAATTTACAGGTCCCTGTTTCATATGCAATGGGAACCTGTAGTTTAAGCAAACCAAGATTGATGTGTCAAAGCTGTAACACCAGGGAGGACACAACGGGGGAGCAAACTTGTTCCTGGCTTCATAAACTATGGTTTAGCAAGCCGGATATGTATGTCTGAACTAGGCCACTCTGTGACTGTGCTGCACACGTGTGTGTGTGTGTGTGTGTCACTCCTTAATTATCATGTCACATTCTGAGCATGTCAAAGAGAGAATGTGATAGGAAAACTAAACTGGGACCTATCTTTGGAGAGTGTGATGCTTTTTGTTAGTGGAGGGGGGAAGGCAGGCTGGCAAAGCATCAGAAGTACTATTTTTAATATGTTTCATTATGTTTATATCCCACCTTTTCCCCCCTTGCAGGACCATGCAAGGTGGCTTGCATGGTCCTCCTCCTCTCCAATTTATCCTCACAACAACCCTATGAGATAGGTTAGGCTGAGAGTCAGTGACTGGTCCTAAGTCACCCTGTGAGCTTTATGACCATGTGGGGACTAGAGCCTGGATTTCCCAAGTCTCAGTCCAACACTAACTACTATACCAAACTGGCTCTCCGTCTCTCCTTATTCCTGCTCAGCTCTTGGGATGAAGGGAGAAGTATCGGGTATTTATCCCCACCCCAAGCTCTGGAGTTTGCTTGGTGGGGGCAGGTGTTAGACTGAAGGAAGGAGGCAATGATGGACCATACCAGGAGCTGACTGTAGGAGGCTGGGATGAAGCCATCTCCCCAGACTGAGGGTACAAAATGGCAAAAATCTTCTGCATCTTCTCCCGAAGCTGGGTCCTGGTTTAGTTTGGCTGCATGAAGATCTCTTCTATTGAATCACATCATTAGTCCATCTAGTGTAGTATTGTCTACTCTGAATTGAAATGGCTCTCCAAAGACTTAAGTAGAGATCTTTCCCAACTCAGCTACCTAACATCCTTTTTACTGGAGGATCCTGGGGACTGAATCTGGGCTTGTCTTCTGGTGAAAAATGTGCTCTGTCTCTGAACTCTAGTTTCTTAGTTAGAGGTGCTGTCAGGTTTGTGGTGCCTAGACAAGTTTTTTCCTCAGGAGCCCTCTCCCCCTGGCTAGCCTCGCCCTGCCAGCCCTCCTTTGGGGGCAGGGGTGGCTCTGTTTGGCTTGGCTCCTCTCCTCCTCCTCCCCGCCGCCCCGGCCCACTGCTAAAAAGAATCATTCTGGCAGCCAACCGGTTGAGGCTGCAGCTCCATGGCGTCCCATTTTAAAGGTCTTTTTCCTTGATTAACTTTGAGTAGCAGTGAGCTGAACCAATCAGTCATTGCCTTTTGGGTGTGCAAACAATGAAGGAACTGGAACAATGAACGGCCTGTCATTTCACTGCTCCAGTGCCCCCACTAGCTGTGTCCACCCCCACCTCCCAAAGGCAGCATCTGATTAGTTCAGTGACCAGCTGGCTGCCTCAGTGCTTCCTTTTAGCAACAGGCTGGGAGGTGGAGGAGCCGTCACTGCTTGTTATGGGGTTGTTTGGGGGCCCTCCCAGACCATGGGGCCCTGGCCCTGTGCCCTGATCCTGGTGGTACCACTTTCCCCAGCATTCTATTTCATTTATTTGTACATCAATCCTTGAATGCTGTCCAGTGATATGGTAATCTGTGTAGCATTTATGAAAGTTAAGTGAGATAAAGTCACAGTCACCATCTCAGTGCAGAACTATGTTAGGGAAAGATGAGGTTCCCAGCTCTGTGTGTGTCTCATAAAAAGACAAGCAGGCACTTGCAGAGAATGGTTGGCAGGAGGACAGGGTTCTTAACTCCTGTCAGTTCTCCCATGCAGATGACCCCCTGGCTCTAATAGTTTTTCTCCCAGATGGGCCCTCAAACCAGAGGTAAACCTGGCAGGGGACAATTGCAGGGGATAATTGGGCTCTGGGAAATGCAGTACCTCTTGCATCTACCCCCTGATCCCCCCCTTGCTATTCCCCCCCCACACACATTTGTGTTGCCATGGCAAACACAGATTGGTTGTGCTCATATTTCATCTAGTTCTGCTTTCAGTTAATGTGGAAATCATTTTAACATTTGACGGTGCTAAATGGATGGAATGGAGTTATGAATTGTATTTGAATATACATTTTACAGCATGCAAGGTAAGTAAGAATATTAAGGCCGCTCTTCTACTCTACTACCACCTTGTCTTGTATAGATGCAGGGGTAATTCAAATAATTTTAAGCTGCTCCATGTTCTAGCAGCATTCTCCCATTTAATTTTTGTGACAAGTGGCATATTTTTCTCACTAGGGTGTGCTGTGATTCCATGAATCAGTCTGCCTTTCCCAATCAGGCTAGCTACAAATGAATCTCTTGACTACCTTTGGTCCTGCATAGTGACCATGAATTTTTCAACACGTTGCTTCACTATCACCTGGGCAACTGACCGAGTTCCCATGTTATTTTCTTTGTGTGTTACAGCATGCTTTCTTGCTCTTTGGTGTACTCATGTGAATGAATGAAAAGCTGTGGCTTGTTAGCAGGGTATCCAAAAGCCTCAGAGAGAGCCATGTTATAATGCAGTGAACACTTCCTTTACATCTATATAGGGCTACCTACCCTTGAAGAGTGTCTGAAAGCTTTGGTTGGTGCAGAATGCAGCAGCTGGGCTGCAAACCAGTACACCGTGTCAGGAACACATTACCCTGATATGAGTAGATTTGTACTGGTTGCCAATTGTTCTCTGCACTCATTTCAAGTTTTAACTTTAAAAGCCAGGCCCTGCGCCATTTACGGCTATCTAAGGGACCACCTCTTTCAATATGAGCCCCTCCAGTTATTAAGATCGCCAGAAGCAGTCCTTCTGAGGACCCCGTCAGATGCCCGTGTGGAGTGCTCTCCCTTCAGAGTTAAGATTAATCTCCATTCTCTTGGCTGTTTGAACAGGAGTGAAGGGAATCTTTTCGATTTGGCTATTTAAATTACTTTTAATGGTTTTAATGTTTGAATGCTTTAATGTGGTTTTATGTTTTATTTGATGTGTTGTACACTGCCTTGGCAACTCTTGTGGAAAAGTGGTATTCCAACAAACAGGTTTGAGCAGGGAGTCCATACTTCCATTTGCCACGCCTATCATAAGTCTTTATTACTCTCTGGCAGAGGTGATGAAAGGAGCCCCCACCTTCCTTTCTAGTTGGAGCTGGGGAGGGGGAAGAGATCATCATCATGGTTGTGCTGGGATTCAGGGGGCTGAGTGCGTTAATCAGTGCAGAAGATTGCTACCCTCGACTCTCGCTCCAGGTTAACAGCCAAACCCAACTTTCCTCTCCAGCTCTGGAGGCAGTGGGTGGCCAAAGTGCTCAGAACACAAATACAAGCCCCTACTCCCTTTCCCGTATTAACCTATGGCTGTGAGAGCTGGACCATAAGGAAGGCTGAGCGAAGGAAGATAGATGCTTTTGAACTGTGGTGCTGGAGGAAAATTCTGAGACTGCCTTGGACTGCAAGAAGGTCAAACCAGTCCATACTCCAGGAGATAAAGCCAGACAGCTCACTTGAGGGAAGGATATTCAAGGCAAAACTGAAGTACTTGGGCCACATAATGAGAAGACAGGATGACCCGGAGAAGATGCTGATGCCAGGGAAAGTGGAAGGCAAAAGGAAGAGGGGCCGACCAAGGGCAAGATGGATGGAGGATATTCTGGAGGTGACGGACTCGACCTTAGGGGAACTGGGGGTGTCGACGGACAACAGGAAGCTCTGGCGTGGGCTGGTCCATGAAGTCACGAAGAGTCGGAAGCGACTGAACGAATAAACAACAAACTCCCCTTCCCCAGGAAAACAAAATGGAGATGACGAGGAGAGCAAGAAAGGGAAAGTACAGCACAAGATAAAGGAAAATAGTTCTGTGAGGCCAGACCCATTTTTCTTAAACAACAGCCCCTACCTCCAAGGCCTCTGAGTGGCCAGAGTAGAGAAGCACTCATACTATAGATGAATCTCCAGCACTGTGAAATAGAATAATTCACAGGTAGAGATACATTGGAGAGCCACGCTGATGTCCAAAAACGATTCCTCCCCCAGAGAAAATCCAACTCTCCTCCCATTAGAAGTATGGCTATTTGAATTAGCAATACTGGCAAATAGTAGGAAAAAAGTATATAAAATTAGACAGGCCATAGACCAGCCTTCCCCAACTTGGTGCCTTTGAGATGTTTTGTGCTACAACTCCCAGGATTCCAGACCATTGGCTATGCTGTCTGGGGCTGATGATGGGAGTTGAAGTCCAAACCATCTGCAGGGCACCTTGTTGGGGAAGACTGCCATGGACAGATCTGAAGCGATAAGGGCAAACTCATGGAAATATTTGAATAGTAAGAGACTGCAGGAAGAGCTGAATGAATATGATATTGTTTCCAAAGATATTTCACTTAAGCAGCTGTACCAACAGATATCAGCAAAGAAAACATACTCTAAAAATTTTACACTTACACTTAAGTGAGTTTCCTACAAAAAGACTTCTGAATGTTTGGGCTTGATCACTCATCTAGCTGGATGGTTTTTTCTTTATTCCATCTTCATGAACTTGGTTTCAGTCTGTTTGCATTTTATTGCATTTCACCCCCAACCCAAAGTCTTCATATGTATGAAGCTTAAACTACTATAATGAACTTTCTATAGTGTATGGAAATGTGTGCTTCCCTTGAACTACAAGTCATATGGCAATTGCTTTTAACAAATCCTAGCAAGGTTATTTGCTTTTGTCTTCAATTATAGATACTAAAGGAGAGGTCTTGACTGACATCAAAGAATTTATGTAATGAATCTTCATAAAAAGTACAGAGCTGTCCTGGTGATTTGAGAAATTCCAATTTGAATAATTAATGGAAACAATATAAGAAAGTGAGCCATTTCATTATATCCCATTTCTTGTCCTACATTTTGTATAGGTCTTGATTCTAAAATGGTGGGTTGTAATACTTGTGGGCATTGTTCTCAGAATGGTTATTGGATTGAATGAAAGTCTGACAAAATTTGGGGAGGGAGGTGTAAATTGGAGGTACCACATGAAATGGTTTGTGTCCTGATGGAAATCAGATACTGTTTTGCATATAAGAAATTATTTGGCTAGGAGAAATAGCATGCGTTGTTCTCTGTGTCATCTGAATAGAGAGAAATGGCAGTAGCTAATGTCATGCTAGTGGAAGGGAAGTTCACAGAACCTGACTTCCCTAATCCCTCCTTTCCCAGGCAGTCCCAGAGTCCCCTGAAAGGCCTCTCCAGAGTTTCAGGGGACCCTCCTGAATTGGTGAGTCCTTCAGAATATTCTGAGAATTTCTACTGCCCCTTGAGAATGGTGCTGCAAAAGTAGGAAACATTTTTAGTTCAGCTTTATGACTCTGAATGCTTCCCTCAGTACCTTCAACATGGGTGGAAATGGCTCTGTTACCACAATAGATGTGGATCATCCTTGGCTCACATCTTGAATTGTGAAGTTGTTTGTAAAACTGAATCTTAGCAATGTTGCATTTGGGTTTTTTAAGATGGAGAAATCATTAATTTTTAAGTCTAGCCGCGAAATGTACAGATAATGTATCTAGAGTAAATGTAATGGTAATCTGTTTTAACTGTGACGGGTATTGGTATTCAGTTCTTTTTTTGTTTTATATTATCTTTAGTTCATATTCAACTATTTTATATAGTGTCAAGGATTCTGCACTGTACCATATTCTGCTGTGATTAATATCTGGAGACCACATTCATCATACTTTCCTTTATGTCAAGCAGTTTTTCTTTGCTGAGGTGGGATTTTGTATTGGATGGGAAAAAGATAATTGCATCATATAAAAATACTTTCTTCACCAGCAGTATTTTTCCCTTTTGTCTTTAATATTACACTAGTTGTGTGCAGAAAGTATGCTATATTAAAATAATTATATTGGACTCTCCCTAGCAACATCATAATGTTATTTAAATCTTTAGGGCTTATACAGCAAATAGTGTATCTGAGCACCACTTACATTTTACAAATGGGCAAAATGCATGTTATGCAGTGCTTTCTTTTTAAGCATTAGGTTGCCTTGGATGGGAACTGAGATCAGCTTTTTCCAATTTTTGCCTCACTTAGTTGCTCCCAATTCCCTCAATCTCCACTGCTGGTATTTTGCTATAAAGCACCATTTTGGTAAGCTAGAAGAAGTTTGGGGAAATAACGGGGAATCCTGTGGTTGGTGGCTGTACTGGGCCAACTACCTGTTATGCAGAATAGGTGTGTCAGTACAGATTCCTTAGCACTTGCAAGGATATTGCTGGAATCCATCTCAGAGTTAGGGGAAACAAAATAAATTACCATTCTAAGTCAGGTTCGTAGTTTGGGGGTGCTCTTGGATCCAGAACTGTCACTTGAGGCACAGGTGAACTCAGTGGCACGGAGCACTTTTTATCAGCTTAGGCTGGTATACCAACTACGTCCTTATCTGGACAGAGATAGCCTAGCTACAGTTATCCATGCTCTGATAACTTCTCGTCTGCCTGTGAGCTCATATTACGCCAGTACTTTTCCAGCTGCACTGGCTGCCAGTCCATTTCCGGGCCCGATTCAAAGTGCTGGTGTTAACATTCAAAGCCCTTAACGGCTTGGGGCCAGGTTACCTGAAGGATCGCCTCCTCCCATATGTGCCTGCCCGGACCTTAAGATCATCATCAGCGGCCCTTCTCCGTGAGCCCCTGCCAAAGGAAGTGAGGCGTGTGGCTGCTAGGAGGAGGGCTTTTTCTGTTGTGGCACCCCGGCTCTGGAATGAGCTCCCTAGTGAGGTTCACCTGGCGCCTACATTGTATTCCTTTTGGCGCCAGGTGAAGACCTTTTTATTTTCCCAGGCATTTTAGCATTTTAGCTTTCTAAATTTTTAGCTTTGCTGTTTTAAATCTGTATTTTAAACTCCTGCACTGCTGCTAGGTTTTATTGTGGTTGTATTGTTATATTGTGGTTTTAATGTTCTGTATATTTTAAATTGTTTTATTGTGTGTTGTTTGGTTTTAATTTTTGTGAACCGCCCAGAGAGCTTCGGCTATTGGGCAGTATAGAAATGAAATAATAAATAAATAAATAAATAAGGGTGTACTAAGTAGCAACCAATTGGAAGGAGGGAGGGAAGGCTCAGTGGTATGCTCAATGGTAGAGCTTATCAGGGTGGAAACTGAGCCCAGAGAGCCTCAGAGCAGTTCGGATTCTGAGGAGGATCAGCTATCCGTGGGAGAGGGGCCAGCTCATCCCTCACAGGCTCAGCACCTGGCAGAGATTCCTCCTGCCAGCATTCCAGAGTTAGAGAGCGACCCGGGTAGTGAGGGAATGCGGGAGGGGGGCTTCTTAGACGCTCGACGCAGACGCAAAGAGCGACGAGCGATGGAGGGCGCGGAAAGGAAGCGTAGCGCCCATTTGGCGCGCAAGCAATGGCCGCCTCCCATGGACCCAAGGGAAAGAGGGAGGATCTCTCCCTAGCCCATAAGTTCTGGGTCTTCAAGTGACTCTCTTTCAAACGGGGATCAACTGACTATTTGAGACTTAGGCTACCCTGCTGTTCCTTGCTTTAGTCGCTGGTGATTAGTATCTGAAAGAGTCATTAAGTTGTAAAAGGATTAAAGCTTTGAAAAGAAATCCTTTCATCTGTGTCTTGAGTTGGCTATTGGAATCTACTGGGAGAAGCCGCCAGAGCGCTCCTGACAGAGCTCATAATGTAAATGCAGAAGGCCCAAGTTTCAATCCCTGGCATCCGTTACCAGTCAAGGAAGGTAGACCAGGGGAAGGCAACTTGGTGCCCTCTAGATGTTTTGGACTACCACTTCTATCAGCTTCAGCCAGCTCAGCCAATGGACAGGGATTATGGGAACTGTAGTCAAAAACATCTGGAGGGTTCCAGGTTGGTGTACTGAGCTAGATAGACCAGTAGTTTGACTCAGTATAAGGAAGCATCCTATGTTTTTATGAAGAATCGTGCTTAAAATATTTTGCCTGACTGATGAAGAACTTCATTTTTCATTGCAGTTGATAATTGTTGTGAAGTTTCTTCAACTTACATGAATAATGTCTTTGAAGAAGCTTGTGTTTTAAAAACAAATGTTTAGTTACAATGTGTCTCCTAGCAGCTAATATAGAAAGCAGCTAATATAGAAAAAGCTTTACTTTTTCTTAGCTTTCAGGATTAAATTATAAATACAATATGAATGCAACTTCAGAGGATTAGGGTGCGGTCCTATGCAGGTTTAGACAGAAAGAAGTCCTACAACTCCCATCCATCCCTTCAGCCAGATATACTGGCTGGGACATGCTGTAGGACTTTTGTTTGTTTGTTTTTTGTCTAAACATGAATAGGATTGCGCCCTTAATGAACTTTAGTCATGCATGGTTCCTAATTTTGAAAAATGCAGTTCCAAAGTGTGAAAGGAATTAAAGTATATGGACTTCTTTTAACTTGGGTTCCATTTCTATTGTAAAACATTGCCTAAATACTTCAGATGCTTCATTTGTCCTGAAAAACAGCCAATTAACAACTCTCTCTCTCTCTCTCTCTCTCACACACACACACACACACACTAAAAAGAACAGAGGCTTGGAAATGGATCCTGTTTTTCTGCAGTCAGTTGAATTTCAGTCTTCCTTGAACCTGGAAAGGGGAAACATTTACACTACATTAAGTTTTCAGTAACTGGGGAAAATCCCTTGCTACTAAACTGAAGTTCTGGGTTGTACTATACGATCTGAAATATATACCATTTTATGTTTGAGTTATACAGACATAAAATTTAAAACCTAGCAAAGAACTGTTTACATTCTGCCAGGTAATTCTGCACCCGAAGTAACATTTTTGGCTGGTGCGTATACCATACCTTTCAGAGTTCGGAAGGATCAATATTAACATATACTCTATTTAGCTGTAGCAAATTTTTAGATGGAGGAATTGTGTATGGCTAATTTTCGAAAGGGCAAATAGAAACAAGAGGGCAGTACCAATCAGTGCAAAATTAGGTAAAGGCCACTAAATCCATGTGCAAATTCAATTTATTACTAAATTGTTAAGTATTTTGTATAAACAAGGATTACTATACGTTAGCATGGCAGAGATGTGCCGGGGACTGCACAGCCAGCACAGAAAGAGAGAGAGAGAGAGAGAGAGAGAGAGAGAGAAGGCACACAGAGTCTTCCCTACAGCCATGGCAGTGATGACTACTAGGGGTTGGCTTGCCATTTATAACTCCATGGAACAGGACATAGTAGGGACAGACTGCAGTCAGTTGTGTTTGTTCCTAAGGTATTTAAGAAGAGAGGGTCCCTGCAGGCCAGTTGGGAAAGTATTTTCAATGAAGGAAGAATAGTGGAGATGAGCAACAATTAGAGCCAGTGTTGCGTTGTCTTAGAATATTGAACATGTGACTGGGGAGACCTGGGTCCAAGTTCTTGCTTAGCCATGGAGCTCACTAGGTGACTCAGAGCCAGTCACTTTCTCTCAGTTTAACCTATCTTACAGGGTAGGTGTGAGGGTAAAAGGGGAAGAGAACCATGTCTACTACTCTGACCTCCTTGGAGGAAGGATGGGATAAAAAACATGTGGCCTTAGCAAGTGGATAAATGTCAGTAACGAGAGAGGTGTCACCAGGGGACTTGCTTGGCTGCCATCATTCTGCCTTCTGACATAGCCACCATTTTGATTCAGTGTTTGGGCACCATTTTAAGGAGAGGAATTATACAGCAGCATTAGGCTATCATGCCATGGGGTGTAGTAAACTTTTTTTGGTCACACTTTGTTCTTATAGGGGGCAGATTGGCTTATCCCGGAGATTAAAACCTAGCATTTGTCTATGCTATAGGCAAGGTTGCAGGAATGGTGGGGCAAGTAACTGAAAGCTACAGTAGTTATCTTGTTTTGAAAAAACTGCTTCCATGTCTACCTCTGTCTCCAGAAATTCCATGTCTCTAATAAAGCACTATATGAAAATCTTTAGGTTACTGTTGTTTAGTAACTGTATCATAGTATTCAAAAGAAGTATATTCATACTAGGTGAGTAAAGTCAATGCTCAGCAGTGTTGATTCCTACTATTTTACTTGCTGATATATTCATTCATTCATTCATTCATTCATTCATTCATTCTATTTCTATACTGCCCCATAGCTGAAGCTCTCTGGGCAGTTCACAAAAATTAAAATGATTAAAATACAGTATATAAAATATAAAAACCATTCACATAATGACATAAAGCAAATAACACACACAATAACAACATATATCCAAAACAATTTAAAAACAATCAGCCAAAGACAATCAAGAGACTCATTATATGCTGCCAAATGCCTGAGAGAAGAGGGCAGTTTTAACCTGGGCCGAAAAGGTGACAATGTTGGCACCAGGTGGGCCTTGTCAGGGAGATTATTCCACAAATGGGGAGCCACCACCGAAAAGTCCCTCTGCCTTGTTGCTACCCTCCAAGCCTCCCTTGGAGGAGGCTCCCAGAGGAGGGCCTTAGATGTAGAGCGTAGTGTACAGGTCGGTTCATGACAGGAGAGGTGTTCTTTCTGGTACTCTGGTCCCAAGCTGTGTAGAGCTTTATAGGTCAAAACCAGCACTTTGAATTGGGCTCAGAAGCATATAGGCAGTCAGTGCAAGCGGGCAAGAATCGGTCTTATATGTTCAGACCTTCAGGTCCCCATTATCAGTCTGTCTGCCGCATTTTGCACAAGCTGCAGCTTCTGAACCATTTTCAATGGCAGCCCCACGTGGAGCACACTGCAGTAATCTAACTTGGAGGTTATCAGAGCATAGTCAACTGAAGCCAGGTTATCGCTGTCCAGATAGGGGCGTAGCTGGGCCACCAACTGAAGCTGATAGAAAGCACTCAGTGCCACTGAAGCTACTTGACTCTCCAGCGAAAAGATGGCTCCAGGAGGACACCCAAGCTACGAACCTGCTCCTTCAGGGGGAGTGCAGTCCCATCCAGAACAGGTTGGATACCCTCCATCTGGTCAGCAGAACCATCCACTAACAGCATCTCAGTCTTGTCTAGATTAAGTTTCAGTTTATTAGCCCCTATCCAGTCCACTGTCACAGCCAGGCACCGATTTAGCACATCCACAGCGTTACCTGAAGAAGATGAAAAGAAGGACTAGAGATGCATGTCATCAGGATAGTGATGACAGCATGTTCCAAAACACCAGATGACCGCGCTCAATGGTTTCATGTAGATGTTGAATAACATGGGGGATAAAACTGACCTGTGTGGAACCCCATGCTGGAGAATCCACAGGGCCAAGCAATATCCCCCAAGTACCACCTTCTGCAACTGACCATCCAAGTAGGAGTGAAACCACTGCAATGCAGTGCCTCCCACTCCCAACTCAGACAATTGCCCCAGAAGGATACCATGGGCGATGGTATTGGAAGCTGCCGAGAGATCAAGGAGAATCAGCAAGGTCACACTCTCCCTGTCTTTCTCCTGACATAGGTCATCATATAGGGTGACCAAGGCTGTTTCTGTGCCAAAACCTGGCCTGAGCCCCAACTGAAATGGATCTAGATAATCAGTCTCATCCAGGAGTGTTTGGAGCTGGTTGGCAACCACCCGCTGAATTACCCTGCCCAGGAAAGGAATATTTGCCTCTGGCCTAAAATTATTAAGATTTTCTTTTCTTTTTTAAATACTTTTTATTCTATTTTTTATCTTTATAAATGAAATAAACAGTACCAACAACCTGATCAGTAACTACAATTTCCCAACAATACAGTTTAGGAGGACAGAGCAATAACGAAAGAGAAAAAGAGAGAGAAAAAAGAAAGAAAACAGAAAACAGAAGAAGGAGAAAGAATAAAGCATGAAAATATATATATAAAAAGTTATTTAAAAGGATTGAATTTAAACTCTATTACACAGAAAACTTCAAATCCCATTCTACTTAAAAATTATACCTATAACATTGTCAATAGTACACTTCAATACAGCATAAATAGTCAACCTTACATTTCAATATCATATCATCAGTCTTATAACAAGGAAGCAGGCCTACAATTCATTTCCAGTAACCATATATTGCCCTTCAACTAACATATAATAGTAAAGCTTAACAATTTAACCAGCCAAAAATCTTACTAACCAATCTCATAATAATGATAATAATAGTAATAAAAAAGGAAGGAGATTAAAAAGGATAAATAATAATAACAAATCACTAATAAATTTTATAATGTTATATAATAATAAAGCTTAAAAGCAACCTTACAACAATCACTAATGTATTTTGTACTAGATATATAAATGAGTGTGCACATTTCTATACACCCTCAAACAGTAAATTTAAGTACAATATATCATATCCATTTTAAAAAGAAAGGATTTAAAGAAAAGAAAGAAAAAAATGAGAGGGGGGGGGGAGGACGTATATATATATGAGCAATTACTAGCCTAGCCTGAATCTTATAAACCAAACATAGCCAGTTAACAAAACATGTTTGTAGATTCCAGTTCATGGGGTTGGAACAGAAATCTCACGCGATTATCCATTTAGCCATGCCTCCGCCATTTCATGATTTAGAATCTTCTTCATCTGGCCTTCAGAAAAAATGCAAAATGTAGCAGGATATTTTAAGTGATATTGTAAGTTCATTTGTTTTGCCAGATTTTTCGCCTTGCTAAATTGCCTTTTATCAGCAACTTCTTTGGTGTAATCCGGAAATAGCATAACTTCATCTTGTTTCCAAAAAAGATTTCCGCCCTCTCTTGCCAAACGCAGGATATTGTTTTTTGTGGAGATTCTTGCAAATTGGACTATAATCATGTAACCAGTCCCTTTGGCATTTTACACATGGAGTGCCTGCTCAATATCAAATGAATAGTCAGATGGCACAGGGAGTACCTCATGCAGGAGCTTATCTACAAAAGTAGACAAATTTACATCAGTAGGTAAATCTTTAATCCCAATGATACATACATTTGCCCTGTGCACAAAAGCCTCCAGTTGAGAAATTCTGACAGAAAAATTGTTGAAAAAAGCTTGTGATGTAGTCTCATTCCCTGCCACCCGATCTTGCATCTCGTTAACCTTCGCCTCCATTTTTTGCCAAGAAGTGTTGATTAAATCCACAGCCCCTTGCAGGGTGGTGATGGAATCTTGAATTGTATCCAACTTCTTAGCCTGTTCAGCAAATTGCGAAGTCAAAGTTTTTTATCAGAGTAAGTAACTCCCCATCTTTGGTTCTTGGAGCCTTTGCCAAGGGAGGTATGGGGGGGGGTAGGTGGAGATCCTTTTTTTCGCCTTGATGTAGCCATCCTTCTCTTCAGTCAGATCTTGCAAGTCCTCAAATATTGTTGGTATTTCTTAATCCACAAACTACAATGGAGCATGTCAGCCTTAATTTCTCCTATTTAGATAGGAGGTTCAAAACAACTTTGAGCGATGATTAAGCTCTGGCAAACTAGCCCCGGAGTTCAGCCCCCCTGCTACTACGCAGAGAGAGCTATTTTTCCAGAACTTCGTCCAGATGCTGCTCCTGCCTCCCCTTTTCATTCCAGGGGAGAGATGAAAAGGTTTTTCAACCTTTTAAAAAGCTGTTTGAGATAGCATCCTGCGGAGGCTCCGCAGAATGCTGCAAAGGCGACATTGGCTCCAACCGAAAGTCAAAGTATTAAGATTTTCCAGGGCCAGGGAGGGTTTCTTTAGGAGTGGTCATACTACCGCCTCTTTGAGGTGGTCTGGGACTACTCCCTCTCGCAAGGAGGCATTTATCACCTCCCTGGCCCAGCCAGCTGTTCCTTTCATGCCAAATGGAACATTGCATAAAAATATGTCTGTCTGAATAACTTGAATATTCTTTTTAGTATTCTCATGATAATCATGTGACCTCCACCTTGAGAGATATCCCAGTTACTCTTGCTCTTCTCCTTTGTCTTCTCCTTCTTCAAGTAATTACACCCAGTAATTCCATGTCTCCAATCAAGCACTACATCACTCCTTCTAATAGTAAACTCAGGTAGTGAATGCTTATAGAACTGGGCCCAAACAGGGACACTTGGCAACAAGAAGCATGTATCAGCATGCTTGGAAGAACTCCTGAGTTTGCAGAAGTACACACAATCTTAAAAAAATAAAATAAAATAAAAAGACACTCGCCCCCTAAAATCCTGTGAGAACTGAGCATGCTCAGTAGCTGTAGAAAGCTGAGCGTCATTTGGGAAAGAATGAAATGGTGTGTCCTTGAGGAGGGCATGGCTGGCTGACTGGAACCCTGAACAGGAGCACTTCTATGAGAATATGATGATACCGTGGGCAGTATCCAGTTGGATACTAGCATTACTATAAATTGCATTGTGCTAATGTAATTTAATGTTGGGGCCGCGGTGGCTTAGTGGTTAAGACGCTGAACTGCAGACTGGAAGGTCGGCAGGTCAGCAGTTCGATACCCGAGTGCTGCGTGACGGAGTGAGCTCCCGTCTTCAGTCCCAGCTTCTGCCAACCTAGCAGTTCGAAAGCAAGAAATTGCAAGTAGATAAATAGGTACCGCCTCGGCGGGAAAGGTAACAGTGTTCCGTGCACCTCGGTGTTCAGTCATGCCGGCCACATGACCACGGAAGCGTCTTCGGACAGCGCTGGCTCTTCGGCTTAGAAACGGGGATGAGCACCGCACCCTAGAGTCGGACACGACTGGTTGGGGACACCTTTACCTTTACCTTTAATGTAATGGACCTCTAGTGCAACTCCAATAGTGTTAGCTGGCACAACAGATTTTCTAGGGTACCCCATTGTGCCAGCTAATGCTTTTGGTGTTGCACCAATAGAATTCCCTTACTCTAGTGCAACGTAATTTATGTTAGCACTAGTGTCCAATTGGATACTGCCCAGTGCAACATTTTACTTCAGGTCCTACTTGTCATTTTTTCTAAGATTGAAACTAATTATATATGCAGTATAACATAACTATTTTTATTAGAAACAATATTTAGAATATAATCTTGTTTGGTATTTAATATCTCAAGTATTTAGCCATCTGTGCAGAAGCAGATACATTTTGCAGAGTCATTGATTTACATTTGGTAGATGTGTGTCTTATAAATGCTGCTTCAAGTTCTGTTTAGCATTTAAGCAATTGTTCAGTCATTAACCAATTAAAATATCATCAGAAGATATTGTGTATGCTTCTGTTTGAAAAAGAAACATTGCTAACAAATGTGGCAATGCTCGGAATTGCCAGATGTAAGGATATATGGGTAGAAAATAAGTACAAATGGTAATGAGATACTGACAGGCGGAAAACCAAATTGTTCTGTTTCAGTTTAATTCGCTATTTATATATTGGGAAAATTAGAATGCATTTTTCATATGAGATTGTTTTACTTAATTACAGTATTTTTCTTTTGCTTGATGAACAGTAATTGTTTTTCTTTCAATTCTAGTTTGTGTTTTCAGTCCAGCAGTTAAAGCTATGTATCACTCAATTAATGTGTTCTTATTTTGTTTTGCTTTTTTTCTTCCCAATAAACTCCTCTGGACCAGTTTATTCATCCAATAATCTCTTGATTTATTAAGACAAGAGATGCACAGGCCTTTCCCCCACAAATGCAGTCCTTTTGCTCCTCCCTTCACATGAGCCATGATTAAACCAAGAAGTCTCTGTTTCCCATTTTGTCCAAACGGAGAAACAATGTTCACCAGTTTTGGAACAAGCCTCAATATTAAACCAGCTTCAACTGTGATTTAATATCCTGGCTTGTTCTGAAACTGGCAACTATTGTTTCTCTCAGTTCAGACAAAATGGGAAACTATAGTTAATTACAGAGTTAATTCCTTGCTTGATTGCTGCATGCTGTGAAAGGAGGAGCAAAGGGACTGTGGGTGCAGGCAAAAGTCTCATGCCTATATTGGATTAACAGATTGAGATATGATGATCTGAGCATAGCCGTTGACATTTTTATAATATTTCTGTTAATCAAATGACAGCACAATTGTATGCATGTTTACTTTGAAGTCCCACTGTTCTCAGTGGGATTTACTCCATGTATTGCAGCTTGAGAAAATGTTTTGAATGCCATGACAAAATGGATGGTCTAAGACGGCTACCCTTCTGGTATTCTGCCATGTTGTCCTAGCAACAGTTGTTCAATAAATAAATGGCTAAAATGAATAATACGTAAAGGCATACCCTGTTTTTGCATCTCCCATCTCTTACTTGTTTAGGGGGAATTAAGTAATATGAAGTTGGGTGAACTGGGTAGTTCATAAGAACAGGGAACCTCACTTAAATAATTTTTTTCTACAACACTGATTCTTTTTCAACCTTCGTAAGTCTTTATGGGGAGAGATTATGAAATGGCTTCACTATATAGTAATAATTGGGCATTATAGACATTGTTGTGGGCCATGCATAGTACTGTGGTGTAGAACGGCAATATCGAGGGCGGCTGACAAGACAACAAGGACAGGAAAAGAGGCTCTCAAGTTAGAGTCAAAAGACATGTGATAGAATGAAGTGCTAATTACATCATGTCATACCTAACCAAGTAATCAGAAAGCATATTTCTTTCCTGTTTTATAAGAGGCGCTGTGCTTAGAGTTCTGAAATTTAATGTGCTCATGTAATTGTACAATGGCACAGCTCAGCAAGAAGTTTAGAAATCCCTGTACATTTTCTACACTGTAAGCTATGCGGCTAATATATAATTTTTTCCCCACTTGTAAAGCTTTACATTGTGGATTTGCATTTGAGCTTTTGTCATAGGGCATCTTTATTTTTAAATAAATTCATCTTCACACAGTACATTCATGTTTCAGATTAAGTTTGATTTTAAGTTAACATAACATCTGTAGAGCTAATAACTTGTAATTTGGCATTCATACTCTAGTTGATGAGGTCTACAACCAGGCAAAATAACAAACTGATCCAATACAAATTGCCACAGATATAACAACTTAAAAAGTGCTGAAAATCGACACGTTTCTACTTTTTGCTCGAGCTGTGGCTTGGCATATCATATCTTTCTTTCAAATTCTGGGAAAAACTACCGATGTATTTATTCTGGCTTGTCAAGGAATTGTGCCTTTCATTGGTTTGGTGAAATTCTCAGCAGCAGTTTAAATGTTATCAAGTAACCTGGGTAAGACCCCAGTTAAGGCTATCTCATGTTGGCTCAAGCTGAAGCTGCACAAAACCAGGAAATTGGAAGCTCAGGCTAATGCCTTAACAGACATGCCCTGTGATTAGTAATGCTGTTGTGCAGTGTCACAAATTGTGCTTGCCTACAACCAGCAAACAGGCATGGGTCAACTCACAGGAGGATTAGTCTAGCAATACAGTGAAGTTTGGGTGTTTCATAAAGCCACACAGGACCAGGACAACATGGGGCATCTTTGCTGGTCCCAGGCATTCCACCCAACTTTTGGGGACCCCATTCGCCCCTTCATCTTCTGTGCTACAGGCAAGTCAGTTTCAGTCAGCCCCTTTCTGTGTGCTTTTCCTTGAATCCAACCCATTGTTTGCTATAGTGCAGTTTAATTAATGGATTTCAGCCTAAAGTCTCTGTACAGCCATGAGGTTTACTAGGTGGCCTTGCACAAGTCTCCCAGGATTGCTTTGAAAAGAAATTGTTCTGAAGATAAATCAGATGAGAATTGTAAAGCACTTGGGGTTGTGTCAAATCATGCCCTTCCACCAGCAGAATGGGACTTACCCTTGTTCTCCTCCCCTCTGCATCCCTAAATGTGCTCTGAAAGGTTGGGGCACCTTCAGGAGCAGATTTGGTGGGTGTGGGGGAGTGTGGGGGTTGCAGGGGAGAAGAGAGGAAGGGAAGTCCTGTTGCAGAAGTGGATGTCACCTTGTGTGACATTGGGTGTATCCCTTGGCATATTGAAAACTGCTATAGAAATTAGTATTTGAACTTTAAGAGTGGCACATCACCATCTTTTTGTCTCCCCTGCCACATTCAAAAATGTTATTTTAGCCTTGTGTTAAAATGAGCAGAAGCTTATCTCTGGCTGTAGGTTAAGCGACTTTTGGCTATATTTGTGCTATCTTTGCCTCTGTGACTATGTTATTATTTTGAATCATAATTATTATTTCTGTAGTATATCTTACTCTTCAAGCTTGTAAATATGTGAACCTGATAAACTGGGCAGCACGGTTAATGTTAAGGTTTCATGACAGAACTAAACATACCATTGGGTTAAAATCCTCTACTGAGCTAGAACTTACATTGGCACTAAAGGCTGGTTTCCTTAAGAGAAGCAGGTGTGTTTTCAGGAGTTGGTATTGATATGAAGAAATTTACTATCCTGTTGTCTAGGATAGTCACTCAGGACCTGTCATAGCCAGTCTAATGCCATAATTCTTTTTAGGATGAAACTAAACATGGCAGTAGGGCCATGAATGGAGGAGTGGGTTATTTAAGTTCTCCTTTTAAAACAGGAGCAATATAATATTTTGCCAAGGATTACATAGTTCTTGTGTGCTATGATAGAAAAATGTGCTATGATAGAAAATAGATCTTTGATAATTGTGCAAAATATTATTAAGATCTACGTAGTGTCATTAGTTGTCTTAGAATCTTTTTCTTGCTCTTAATACAGTCTTATTGTAGATGGCTGGTTTGTACAACTTGCTGAGATGGCATGACATGCATTGCTTGATGAGACAGCTAATGCTGCTTTATATCTTTGCCTTATGAAGTATAGTGCAAAGGTTATTCTAGTAAATTACACTGGCTTAAAATAAGATGAAGTACAAAGGCATAACCAGAGCTGAGTTTTCAAAGTAATAAAGCAAAGACTAATTCTGAAGGAGAAAGTGGGGTTTTGTTTTTGGTTGTGTGTTTTTGAGAATATGCCTTGAAAGAAATGTTTGATGGCATTGATGCTGTTCCCCATCAAAGTATTCTAACATGCTCTGTATTCTCACAATGATATAAGGAATCAGTACAGTATAACCTCCTATGAAATATTTTCTTTACTTTAAAGGGCAACAAAAGTGCATTTAAAAATCTTTCCACACCACTGAAATGTGAAGCACATAGGTCATAACAGATAGTATCAAATTGTATTAGATGTACCTGACTTGCCATTTTATGTTAAGATACATATTGATCTAGTTCAGAGGCTTTGGGTAGTTTAATATCAGTTCCAAGAAGAAGAAAAACAGAAAAAGAACGTCAGACGGGTTGTTAGAAAGGAAGCTAGGAATGTACTCAAAATCTCAGTCTAGTATGTGAGGTAAAACTAGATGCACAGGATTAGAGATGAGGGATTCTGTGCAGGGTAACTACGCAACTATGAAAGCTCTGCTGTCGATCTCTTAAGGTTTGCAAGTGTGTGGAAATGCAGGCCATTGGTCTCCTGGGTCATGATAAATATTTAGCAAGGGAAGCTATGTGTTATTTACCCATTAACATTTTTCTCAGATTGAAAGTTAAAACGAAGGAATCGTAGCTGAGTGGCAGAGGAAATTATTTGCATGCAGAAGGTCCCAGGTTCAGTCTCTGTCATCTCCAGGTAGGACTTTAGCCAGTTCAGATTCTGTCGAAATGTCAGAGCGAGAGAGAAACTGCTGTTTGACCTGCAAAATGATCATAGACTTGTACTATTCTGCTTCTTCTATACTTTCAAAAGAAATATTTAGCATGCTGATATAAAAGCAGATGTAAAAACAACTGGAAGTTGTAAAAAGTTATTCTAAGATATCAAGTGCTATTTCTGTAGTTTCTAGGATAGGTTTTTGATATAGCTGTAGCAGCTGAGTCATCTGATCTGACTGAATAGCCCTAGGATTGCAAAGTGTCACTCTTTCTTTCTTTCTTTCTTTCTTTCTTTCTTTCTTTCTTTCTAAAAGGTAGGTTCAAGTTCTGCATAGTGTGAAGGGTTGTATTTTGTTTTTAAACAAACATATGTGCAATATCACATGCCTCAGTAACTGGAAATGTGCACTATGTATTAGTCTACGTATAGTGTAAATTTGATGTTTTTATGAAAAACATTTTAATGAAAAAATGATTGTTGCGAAAAGTTGAACTATGCTGCCTTATTATTATTAGTTATTGTCAGAAATACATATACTGCTGTAAGTCATCTGCATATAATTTGCTGCAGTGGAAAGATGGATTTTCTACTCAAGGAAATGTTCCTCTTAAAAAGTGTGTGTGGGGGGAGAAGGTTACACATTGTAACAAAAACTGTGCAAACTTAATTTCTAAGGTCTTACTTACTACAATAGTCGGTGATTGCTATTGCAGAAAAATGAGAGTCTTAGGACATGTCAGCATTGTATTGGGGAAGTGTGACTTGGGCCCCATCTATATGGCACTGCTTTGACCCCCCACCCTGTCGCAACTGCGTAGCAATGCAGCTTCGAATCACCATGCCGATATACTCATGATGTACTGTGCACTTCCCTAACAGACTCACCGTGCCCTTTTTTTGGCCATTATACAGAAATGCGCAGCTGTGCAGTCCCGTGAGTGTGGGGGTACGACGCTTCAGTGGCTGTTTTGTATTTGAGGGGCTCTGCTGTGTCTTTCCTTCCCTCTTTAGGGAAAAATCAGGTGTTTTGTGCTCTTTCATTTCTGCATCATCAGTTTGTCAGTTCCCTAGCCTGAGACTCTCGCGATGGTTTGCACTCACAAGTGTGAGCACTACATGCCTAGCCATTGCTCTGAAATGGTGGCTGGAGCGATGTTGCTCCTCCCCCCACCAGCCTGTGGGTACTGAGTCCAAAAGCAACCGTTGCGAAGATACGAAGCTGCAAATAATGTGCGAAAGTGTGATTAAATATGAAAACGCCCCTCTGTGCCTCTGTAACTGTGCAGCTGCGAAGGGATGGAGGGCGTAAAGGGGTGTCACAGAGTGATGGACGCACTACGCATGCCTACAAGATGCCCACTGCAAAATGCGAAGTTGGTTTGGGGAAGGAACAGATGGCTCACAAGTGTGGGGAAACCCGTAGCAAATGAAAAACATCACAGCAAAACGACTCCCTGGAACTCCGCATTTTCCAGGTGAAAACCACGGATGGCTGTGAAGTCAAGACTGCGTCATCTATCACGAGGGACCTCGACTCGCATCTATCCCAGAGTAAAAGCTGGGTGTAGATGGGTCCTTGATCCCTTAGAACCATTGATTGTCTCATGGTAAGGATTTCATTTGGAGTGATGGCAAAGTTCTCAGAGTGGGAGATTTAATCTTTAGGAACAAAGAGATGGGGTTGTTGACCACATGTTGACTTATCTGCCTGCTGTGAAGATTATGGATATTGTGCATTATGTAGATAGGGTACCCCTTGTAGAAAAGGAGGGAGAAGCAGTACTTGTGGTGTACATTGGTGCCAACAGTGTTGGGAAATAATAGTTTTGAGATGTGGGAAGCCAAATTTAGGTTGCTAGGTGATGTCTAGGACTTGCAACCTTCCCTCTGTTCATGGGGAAGTATCTGAATAATTTTGATAGTTTTATGAGCTTGTAATTTACGGTGTAATCCAATGCATGTTTACTGAGAAGCAAGTCATACTATTTTCAGTGGGGCTTACTCCCAGGTAATTAAAAGATTGCAGCCTATTGTAGGATCCAGTTACTGAGACCTGAATATCTTTATAACTTTAGAAATTTGTGACTGAAAAACATTTGCTCTGATGTCTGCATAATGTTTTCCTCCCCACATCAGCATCACATCTCCAGAGGACTATCTACAAATGCTTTTGGTTGTATAACTAACTATCTTCTTTAGGTCCTTGTTAACATGGCCTTGGTAGAATTGTGCTAGTGTGTAAATCTGTATGCCCTTAAATTATTTAGGATTTCATTAATTTTCTTTTGGCCTGGAGTAGGGTTTCATATTCCTCCTGTCAAACATTGTACTTGTTTGAGAGATGGGGAGCCTCTTTAACCTCCAAAGCTGCCAACATGATTTACTGAAATTAATATTTGTATAAGCAATAATTATGTTCACATGCCAATAGATGATAGATCTTAGATTAAATATTTATACACTGAGCCAATTTTAATGGTACAACTATATTCTCTCCTGGGCAAGTCATTTTATATTTGAATTCTGCAGATATGGCACATGCACATGGTTTAAGTATGCATGTGTTCATTTATTATTATTATTATTATTCATTATAATAATATCTGTTAACTTCCCTGAACAGAAGATAGAATGGGGTGAACACAAAGAGGCCATCAGACCATTCTGAAAATCTCAGTGCTACTTTGTTCCAAATTTGATGGTGGAATTTAATGCAGTGCCATAGATTAAGAGCCAGTTCAGAGATGTAAGGAACACCACTGGATTTTTCTTTACTTGTTTACTCTGCATTTTTATCACTTGTCTCCGAATGTGTGAATTGACTCTGAATGTTTGGAAGTTCTATCTGTGGCACTTGTAATGGCTCAGTCACATTTGTACTTGATGTTGAAGTTCACCAAGTGATGAATATGCATATGTGAACCAGCCTAATTAGGATGATCTATTAAAGTAAAGACCAGAGCTGAAAGAGGTAGCTGTAATAGTGACATGACACACTTGCAAGCACAGGTAATGTATTGTACTCCTGTCTCAAGGCCAAACTAGATGTGATGTATGCCATGTGGCTAGCCCCGGTGTACAGTGTTTTAAATATGGAGAAAGAGAGCTTATTTGGTACCTCCAAGCTAGATCAGGACTTTGGGGTCAGGGGGTGGGTTTTAACTTTTCCTACACTGAATTCCTGATCAGAATCCCCCCTCCCCCACTATGGGGGAAAGCTCCCATTGGCACCAGAAGAGGCATTCTGCTAATTTCAACAGAAGAGTACTGTTGATGTGCTTTGGAGAACTGAAATATAAATCAACATTTCTGTAATATTACAAACCTTATGAAGCCTGTGGCATCAGAGTGACAAATCTCAGCTTTAGAAGCTAGTTTTTAATTTAACAAATATGCTGTTTTAGTGTCTTTTTTATAATTAAGAGATGCACTGAAGGTTCTTTATGTTAATTTAATGGAGAAAGAATTAATGCAGTTGCATTAAAATTATGTGTAATTTTTTTGTGTTAGACCTTCAGTAGATATTTTAATTATAAGTCTTTGTTAATCAGTATGTTAGTTCTTACAAAAAAACACACATCAGTATGCAGCTATACTATTCCTTTCAGCAATGAGGTTCCTTCCAAGCAGGAAAATCCTATTTAGTTTTGCATCCACTGTGATCTCAAGATGGTACTCCAAGCCAAACACGAGGGAAGAGTGAGTTTCTTCAGTACGAAATGCTTCTTCAATCATGTTTGGCTTGGAGTACCATCCACACAGCAAGCCTAAACAACTGAGAGCAGCAGGTCATTGAAATGCTTTCATTGGCTAGTTTACAACCACTGAATTTACTTCCCATGGTGGTCCATTAGAACATAGATCCAAGGTGATGTAACATCATCTTGCTTAGGTCAGCATTTTGTGGCCACATTAAAAGCTTTGTGAGATTATTCTGGTGTCTTCTATATAACAAATAAATATAATACAACATGTTCTCCATCATCTTTCATGAGTATGCTGTATAAATCAAAGGAAATGGAGAAAAATGATTTACCTACAACTCTCAATACTGAGCATTCTCCTTCTGTGGACATTTTTTCTTTATATTTAGAAAAGGGAGAGAACATGTGTTACTCTAATTTGTCAGGAGGATGGGTAATCTCAGCTGTTCAAGCTTAGCCTAATTGGGCATCCTGGTCAGTTTGTTAGCTTCCAAGGGCACAACTCTCTTTTCCCAGTTTTTCCCTCAGAGTTGTAGATCAGGTCTGCCATGGCAAGTAGTCGGATTCCAGAACTCTTGCAGGGCATATCCCTACAGATTGATGGTGTCTTTGTTGATGGCCTAGTTAACTTGTGGAATGGTGAGTTGACACTGATTATCATCATAATTGTTCCCAGTAGCAAATGTGGCCCTGGTGTTCCTGGAGCTTTGCTGATGAGGTAGGTGGGACTTTGCTCCCAGGTCTGAGAACACTCTTCTCTCCCCTCAGGACCATCACTAGCATCAATGGCATCTGTACAGTACTTACTCCCCATTCCACTGAGCAGTAGGAAGTTCCATAGACAGCCTTTTTACAAAGTTCGTTTCTTTCTGAAAAGAGAATACTAGAGACTTGTGTTATTTGTTACAGTATCTCTTTGTTTACAATTAAACTAGCTGAGTAGGGGGGACCAGTTAGGTATAGTCACAGGCAGTGCTAGCCTTGAAGTATCATCTGTTTCCTAAAAGCAACAATATATCCTTGCAGCTACCAAGGATGTCTCTTGCTAGCCAATTTCTTTCTCTGGCCAAATTCGAACTTAAGTACTCACCTATGTTGGGGGATTTGACATGTGTTCTGTTGGCTTGGAGTAGACGGCGGCATGAATGAAGACCTCAGCGCCCACCATGAGGCGGCAGGCTGTACCAAAACCTGGAGAGAGAGAAAGTCATTTTGCATAAGCAAATATAAGCTTGTAACTATATCATGCATGAGCCAAAATAGAAAATAATTTCTGCTTAGTCCTGGAAACCTGAAAACTTCTTACAACAACATACAGTTTTATGGTAGCTCTGTTTATGAGAGATCAGCATGACTTATGTAGAAAGGATGTCTACTGGAAAAGTGCTAAGGAAAAAACTTCAGAACAACACAATGCACTGATGGCAGTTTTCCCTTAGATGTTAGTTTACTGACCAGACAATAGCCATATCTGGATTGAATCTGCTGTCTGGAATTTAGCATTTTTTTCTTTTTGTTTTCCTTTAACTTTCTGGTTTCTCCTGTTGTGCTGGAGAATAGCTATCCTATTTTTTATTATTATGGAGAAGACAAATGAGTTTCTAAATACTTGGCTTCAATTCTATAGTTTGAACCTCAATTACCTTGTATTGGAAATTGTTTTAATTGGAAAAGAAATTAATTCTGGAAGCAACCAAAGCCTTTTTTTAAAGTATTTTTGTCCAGGCTGGATATTTGCAATTAAGGGTCGTGCTCTCAAAGGTCCAGTTCTACAAATGAAATTTACCACGCAAAGCCCAGGATCTCTCAGGAAAATCAGGCATTCTATACTTCGGTTATTAGTAATCTCTTAATTGCTCAATGGTGGTTATTCTTTTGTCTTGATAGTATTCTCATTAGGTGAGACTAATGAGTGCATGGATTAAATGCATGGTCTGTGGGCCAAAGCAGATATTATTTCAAAACTGTAACTATCAACTACATCTTTTTTCCATTTTTATTCTAGACAAAGGGGCCCCAATCCAGATTGGGACCCTAGTATGGGGGATAGGCAGGGTTTTAAGAGCTGGATTGGGGGTCCTGTGCCTACTCTAGAGTAAAAATGGAAAAAAGACACAGCCTTCATATAAATGTCTCAGAGGTAAGAGATGCTGCAACTAAAGCTCATCTTGACTGTCTTCTCTTTTAGTGTGTTTAACCCTATTGTTTTGGACCCACACTTGCTGCTTTTGTGCGACTAGTATACTAGATCAGTGAAAAATTATTCTTATTTTACAAAGAAGGTATCAGAAGCTTGCTGTGTAAATAATTTTAGTTTGGGAAAATGGGTTAATATGGTATGGGTTTGTATTAATGTGCCCTTCTGGAATCCTGGAGGCACTCAGTATGCACTGTTGAAAATACTTGTATTAATGCTGATAACCTTTTAAGGTTATTCTTACACATTTTGGTTAAATGCAAATTGTCCAATATATAGTAGATACCAAAATAGTTGAATTCCCATTTTACATACAAGATTAGATTTTTATACATGTACATTATGCAGTAATGACAAAAGCTAGTGATAGTCACTTGAGAGATAATAGCACTTATATATTCTATCAATTTAATAACTCTGCAGGGCCAATTGGCCTTTTCATATTCCTATTATTATGATGATTTAATGCCTGATAAAGCAAGTTTTCCTAGAGCTCTCATTTTAGGTGATCAGAATAATTTTGCTGTGCCTCTTTCACCTTCAGAGACTTACCTGGAGACTTTTAGGACTGTTTTGTTGGCTGTTGACTCATTTGCCAGTTTCTCTGTTTATTAAATACACCAAACAGGAGTCTTGAATCTAGGACAGGACAGAGTTGGCAGAGGAAATGTTAACAGTTCGATTTCCTTACAGTGTACAGGCAGCTACTAATGATCTTGCATGGGTTTAAGCTATCTCTGGATTATCAGGGCAGGACCTAGTACATGCTATTAAACCAAGGGGTAGATAGATGCTGGACACTGATGGGTTTACAGTGCAAAGGTGGAATCTAACATTTGATATCCTGGTCCTCTGTTTTTTCTGTCTGTCTCTCAGTTTTCTAATTCATGTGAGTACTTGGTAGTGTGTGAAAATGTCTAGTGGTGGTTTAGGTACCAGAAATGGCTTGAACAGGAGTTTTTGGAGTGAGATGTTTAAATATTGGTTGAGTATTCAGAGCATTAATTCAGATGGACATGGATCCAGAACTGCTGTTGAAGTGCAAGGGTACCGTTCGCCGAATGGGACTTCCGCATCCTCTCCTCCCTGCTGCAGCCCCCACCCCCTGCACTGTTCAAATCTGTTCCAGAGGGTTTGGAGGACGTGTAGGGAGAAAGAGAAGATGCAGCAATCCCATTCCACTAGTGGCATCTTTTCATTGGTGGAGTGACTATTCTGGATCCAAATCCCAGATCTGCAGAGAAGTGCCAATTATGCCTCTTACAAGACCTGCTAGTTAACAGTTATGAAGCAATACAGTTGCCCAAGCAATCCTATCATCTTACTATACTGGCAGACCACATGGACTGCTGCATTGTCACTCACCCAGCAGAGGAGAGGAAAAACACACTGCTTTGAAGGCACAGAATGGAGTGACAGGTCATGGCAGAGAGGAAGAACACTATTCTAGTTAATCTGCTTCCTTCCAAGCTGTTTCTGGATTCTGAGTATCCAAACGTAAGGTGCTCTCAGGTGAGACTTTTATCATGCCATTGCCCTGCCTCATTCACAGAATTTGACAGGAAGTCCAGACATCGTTGTCTCCCACTTGTAATTCTCATATGTTTTCCTGCTGTTTCTTCCATCTTTTTTTTTTTTTACTGTAGAAAATCCATTAAGGAGAAAAAGACACAATAGCTGCGCAATGCCTTCTGAATAGTAGTGCTAGGAGCACTCCATCTGGAACCATGCTGAGACATCAGATGTAAGGCAACACCTATCACTGGCTGCCTCTGGTGCACATGTGGAATGTGCTTCTGCTCATCAATGGTGGAGGGTCTCCTGTAATTGGGCCTTACTTTTCAAGGGCTCCAAATCACATAGAGAGAGCCACCCACTTATGCATCTGTACTTGAATAGACTTCATACATCTACAGATGTTTGAATGAATGTTCGAGGGTTTTGTGCAGAGCCTACCACTCCCACTCATAAACTGAATGTGGAACGAACTTTTGTGAGAGTCTAATGTTACTAGTTGCAAGACTGCAAACAAATTACAAACTGGTGTCTTATGGAGCCATTCTGTCAACTGATATGTTTTTAATATAAACCTTTGTTGTTGCAATATCTGGGTTGAAATGTAAACATTTTGATCAGTCTCCTGATTTTTCCAAGGCTCTGCCCATCCTGCTATTTAGAGAGAAATTCTAGTTGGAAGAGGATGTCAAGAAAGAATGGGGGCGCAATCCTATGCATATTTAGACTGAACAAAGTCCTACAACCCTATGGTTGGCTGTGGAATGCTGGGAGTTGTAGGACTTCTTTCTGTCTAAACATGCATAGGATTGTGCCCTACAAGAATGAGTTAGAGAAGACGAATCAGTCTACAACATGCATGGAAATTAATTTTAACTTTCATTTATTCTTCTGTTTAAAAGGCTGAGAAATGCAGAAGGAGATAAGAAGTGGAGCCAGTTTAGATTATTATAGACAAAGGAACTAAGTTGTATGACTTGGTTGAAATGTAGTACATTTTTGAGCTTATGCAATAAGTAGAAAAATTACCAAAGTATATTTTATTCATTAATGAAAGTGTCAGAATTTGCTTTCATGTAAAGTGAAGTCCAATTTACAATGAAAATTACAATATTATATTTCCTGTTCTTATGAGTCTTGCACTCCCATACAGCATCTTGTTCATGTAGCAGTTTTTGTTTTTTTTAGCTTAAAGCTTTCTATGATTGTTTTTGTCTTAACAATGGGCGCACAACATCTGTACTTGTAATGTCTGAATTTTGGAGCAAGTTCTGTTGATTTCAGTAGTAACATTCTAGATTTGATGTTTTAAGGATGGTTGGTTAAATCGAATGTTATGCGATTACGCAGTGAAACTTTCACTTGCTCCTCTCTCTCCGTCAGCCACCCAGATTTGGTCCAGAAGGTCCCCCAATTGCCTAGAACAGATTTGGGTTTGCACCCAGGTAGGGGAAATCAGTTCCACCAGCTGTTTCCGATCCACTGGCAGACAGCCAGCATTGGATGTAACCCAGTGTCTTGTTTATGTTAAAAACAACTGCCATTATTCAGTGATCAGATGTAATTAGATATAGCATTGCAGTACTTATTATAACTTACGTGATTTCATAATTATGTTGGGACTTTTAAAAACTTGGCACAATTTGTCTTTGGCACAGATAGAATAAAAGGAAGGATTTTGGTTGACACCCAGTACTTTTTAGATTGAGGAAGCAGCGTCATTGTGGCATTCATGTTGTAATTACTATCTCTCCCATTCATCTTTTAACCTTGGAAGAGGATCAAATGATGCAGGCATGTCAGTATGTTAGATCAAGGATCCCTGCATTTTTAATATGGAAGGAAAAACATATTTCGAACCAGAAAAACAGAGTCAAAACCTGACAGACTTCAGAGACACTATCATTGTGGGTGCAAGCGGTGTCACATCATTAAAAAGGGCATTGAGCAAGGCTCTAGAGACCTGTAGTGCATGATAAGGAAAGATATATAAAAATACCTAACTTAAGAGTCTGTACACAGATGATCCTCCAAACCAGGGGCTTGAGTGCGCCCTTTTCCACTTATCCATTTGTGTGCATGGTTTAATATGTTACTTCTTGGTCTTATCAAGTCGTAGTTTGCTGTTACATCTGATCCGGCAAATTATGGTTTGACTGAACCCTCCAAACCAGGATTGCAAACCAGGATCAAGCATGGGCACTCAGGCCCATGCTTCCTTCCTAATCACAGACCATGGCTTGGACTCGATCATTTGAATGCAGCCAGTAGTTCAGCCTTCCCCAACCTGGTGCTTGCCAGATGTTTTGGGTCTCTACCCTCATAAGCCCCAGGCAGAATGGCCAATGGTCAGGAACGCTGGGAGTTGAATTCCAAAACATCTGGAGAGCACCAGGTTGGAGAAGGCTGCTGTATTTACTCAGATTTGTTCCCAATGTTAGTCGAAACGCACAGGTTCCTTGGAAGGCAGAGAGAAAAAGTAAAGAGAAATATTGTTTTTATGTTAGCAAAGCTGGAGATTAATTTGGGGTGGTGCACTAGATTAAAAAACAAAGTACATAGAAGTGGTGTTACTTAGCCATTGGAAGAAAGGAATCCATTAGAAAATATAAAATCCAGTAGTTACTCAGATTTGTCTCAGATACTAATATAAGCATTCAGAAGCAGGGTTCTGCAACTGGAGGAAAATTCAGTTGCAGAACTCATTTTCCTCCAGTTGCAGAATCCTGCTCCTAAATGCTTAAATCAGTGTCAGAGACAAATCCAAATAAATACTGGATTTTATATTTTCAAAAATGGGGTAATCAGGCATTAGGTATTCATTTGTCCCCAAAGTCTTGGGTATAATCTGAAACCTATATGACATCTAGTAGAGCCTAATTTATTAAAGTCTGCGACTCTTCCTTTATTCCATTTTAAGATTCTGACCATGTAGACTTCATGACTTCAATATCAACTCAGCCTTTCCCCCCAGTCTTCGCCCTCTTCTGCTTTTTGTAGCACCTTCCCTGATGAAGAGGTCTAGAGCAGAGGTGAGCAGAAGGTAGATCGGCCTGTACTGGTAGAACTTTGGGGGTGATTTGCAGTAGATTCGCAACTGAATTATCCCTAAATTGTTTAAAATAGCAACAACTAAAAAGCTTCTGCTCCCCCTAAATTAGGTTGCTGAAATTGAACACTTGAGGGGAAACTAACAGTGGGTTCTTGTGTGAAAAGACTTGTGAGCTTGGTTCTGCTACTGATCACAAATTCCTGGGCTGAGCATGTGCCCAGAAGCACCTTTGTTGCATAATTCTGAGCATATATCTGCCTGCGTGAACCACACTTTTGCATCTGGCTCCAGTTGTTAAGAGTTCATGGGGGGGGGGAGTAGATCCCTCAAGCCTGAAGTCTGCCTGCCCCTGATCTAGAGATCTCAAAAGCTTTGTGTGTCTATGTGTGCTTTTTTGTGGTTATTTGATTGGTTCTAATAAAGGTATTGTATGGCTTACTTGTTTTATTGGGAACCTTCTGTATTCGTTTTGGTGCAGAAGCTTATACTGCAAAAAAGACCAGCTGCTGTTTGGTTTTAAAACTGCTGGTTGCTTTGGCAGTGGGGATGACCGTACTGAAAACAAAATCCCAGATGTGTGTGGAGTTCTTTCTAGTGCATAAACTGCTTGTGTGGGGCCTGGCCATGGTGTGCTAACTTTTAGGTTTGGAATCCAGCATGGCTCAGAAATATGTGGCCTAGTCGAAATGTGTGGCCTAGTTTCTTTGCAATGAAAGACATTTCAAATAAGGTTTTGTGCATACGTTTTTCTCTTTTCCTCCTCTCTCACAGAAATATAGTGAAACAGCAAAGGTAGTCCTAGTCCATAGCAAATACATCTTTAAAGTGTACTGATAGTGGGTTAGATCCAAGCTTTATCATATTTAGGGCAGACCCACTGAAATCACTGGGACTACTTTAAGCATGACGAAGTCTGGATCCAACAGTGTATTGCTGCAATGTGTAATAAAAAAACAGAACCTGAATAATAATTTAAATATTAAATCACACTGAATCTACACTGAGGGCTGTTCACATGTCACATTAAGCCATGGTGGTTTATAAGCTATGCACAGTAGCTTATTTTGCAAATAGCCTACTGTGCCCCCTCACAGTATCGGACAAATAAGCTATGCAGCGTATTCATTTTCTTTCTCATCCCTCCTCCCTCTGTAGTCCTCCCACCTGGCCAGGCAGGTATCGCAGCTTCCTTTGCGAATTTTCAAGCCTTTGCCAGGTCCCTTTTCTCTGCCTGTGTGCAGGAAAAGGGAGGGGGCTCTAGCTCCTTGAAAGTTTGCAGAAATGGGGGAAAAATTATTATACAGCTTCCCAATGTTCCCAATGGGAGCCACCACGTGGACTACTGGATAAATGTGGGACTGTGCATTTTCATGGAAAAGTGAGGATGTATCCACATGTGAAACCATTCGGGAGCTGCGTGGGGATGGGTGAGGGGAACACACCTGATTTGGAGTCGGAGACACAGCTGAATGTGGCAGGAAAACAAGTTTGCTCAGAGATCGCTCAAGAGGAGCCATAGGAGCAGCAGTGTTTTTGCCTGCTCTTGCCACAGACCGTGGGTTCCTAGGGTGGTTTATTTCAGGGAAATAACCCACTGTAGGTGGGAAAAAGAGCTCACAGTTGACATGCTAAGCCATCATGGTTTATTTAACCCATCGTGGATTAACGCGTCATCTGAACCTAGTCTGAATCTACACTGTCAATCTGCATTGACACATGTGATGTACATCCCGCTTTATTGGCCACATTAAGCCAGAGTTCCCTGGTTTGGAAGAAATGGGCAAGTCTAGCTTAATAGAAGTCAGGTTCTGCACACAAAAACTAGTGCACAATGGGAGGAAGGCAGGGGCAAAGGTGGAATGTTTGTTTCCAGTGCTTGTGCCCAAGGCTTGGAATGATCATCTGAACCATGTCACTGTCCATTCAGCTAAGAGACTATGTAAAAATGGTACCTGTTTTAAGCAGCATTTTCTTCTTGCAGTTACTCGGAATCTTTAAGCTTCTATTAGGATTTTAAAACTCAAAGCTTCTTTGACTGCTTAAATTTTGCAGGTAGGTCTTTACTATTCACTCCTTTGCTAGCCTTGTGGAATCAGGAATGAATAAGTGCAATTATAATCTTTGCAGGCATCTAGAAACCCAACCTTTGTTCTGCTGAATGCAAGTGTTTCTTTTCATTAAGCACATCATACATTGTGTTAGACTTTTACTTATATTAAAAGGTTTCACTCTTACTGTGTAATTCTCCGTTTTATCTTAATATCTCTGCTTTAAAAATCCATTTTCAAATGTAACTATAATTTATTTTACAATTATATGTATTGACTTGGATTTGAAGTTGCTCTTCTGTTCGGGGTGGGGGGCATTTCCACTGGGTCTTCCCTTCATCTGCAGCCTCCCTCACTATATTCCATACCATTCTGAAGGTTCACCCAAGAGGAGATTTTCAGGGGGCTCAGGAGGCAGTAAAGAGTAGAGGGAGGCAGGTAAGCCCCGTTCTGTGAATGTGAACTGTTTTCAAAAAGAAAGTTAGGATCCAACCCATTATTTTTGTGGGGTTTCAGCAATGTTGGAACTCTTGGTTTTCAAACAAAGCTGAAGTAAAACTTGTTTCTAGTATTGGACGTATTTGCCCTTGATTTAGCCTATCTTTGTGATTAATTCAGACTTGTTGCCTCAACTGTGTCATCAATACAAGTTCAAAATTACTATTCTCCTCCCCACCCCACCCCCCAAATCTCCATAAGCAGTTTTTGACTTTTGACATTACTGGATGCTGGTGGTGGTTCTTAGAATATGGTATGACCGTCTGCAATGCAGTTGATATTCAGGCCATACACCTGCTGCCTCTGGTATTGTAGAGCACTTCTTCACATATATGAATGGCCGTGACATGCTTACCAATAGTGCTTTGCACATGTGCCTATACAGCTCACAGGTGGCTGTTTCAGAGTGGGATACAAGAGGCAACAACTTCGTTATATGCATTCATATCCTATGTTCCAAGAATTGCCTAAATGTCTTACCATCTGAAAGAAATGTTTCCCGCTCTTCCTGAAATACAGAGCTTTGTTCATAGGGTCACTGATGAACAGGCCTCCTCATCCATGCACCTTTTCATGGTCTCCTGCAGTGAGCCATTGCACCTTGCTACATGAGGAGGAGAGGTGACAGCAACACCCCCTTCCATTCGCTCAGCTGGGACCAACTCCCATTTGGCTCCTCCCATCCCAGAACTATCTCCATCTGTGGCCATTCCACCAGGTTATATAACTATTATATAACCATTTTGTAAGGGTTGTTATCTGAATTTTATTGTTGTCCTTTTCACATTTGAGTCATATCTGTTAGATTGTTGGCCATTTAATCTTTGTGTAGCTCATAGGAGTATTTTAAGCAATAAATATGATAGAAACATAGGAAGCGGCTTTATGTGAGGTCAGAGTATTTGTCCATCTATCCCAGTATTGTCTGTTCTGACTCGCCATGGCTCTCCAGGGTCTCAGGTAGAGTCTTTGACATCACCTGCTACATGATCTTTATTTAAATCTAGAGATGCCAGGGATTGAACATGGGACCTTATGCATGCAAGGCATGCATTCTCTCCACTGAGGTATGGACCATCCCCAAGCTGTCATAAAAACACACTAACTTACATCCCATAGGTGCTGCATGTTCCCAATCCAGACTTGGATGTGCACATGTACAGCCTCTGAGGACATCCAGTCAAGGAATCTGTGTATACAGCAATTTGTGCATGTGCTTTGCATACCAGGAAGGAGATCCATTCAAACTCTAGATTCAGCACTTGTGATGGTGTGAGCATTCCAGATCCTCACAAGGTGCAGCTAAAGATAAATTATATGACCTGGGTCTGTTGTCGACAATAATTTACAATTTATCTCCTTCCATGACCAAAATACAAGGACATTCAGGTCGTATAATGTGTCACGGTCTTGAAAATATAATGGAATTATATTTTAAGCTGTGTATTGATAATCTGAGTTGGTGCTTGCTGGTGGGAGTGGGATGATATTAGGGGATGCCAGCATATATACATTATTCTGTGGTGATGAGAGAAACATAAACAATCTTTGAAGGCAAGCCTAAACAAGCTTGTGTTCCAATTCCAGAGCTACTGTTACAAATGGCTGATTCTAAAATTAAAATGTAGATGGAACTGATATCAAATTAATCACACTTTGCTAGTACTGATCAGTAGTATTCTTCAGTTATAAGGGCAGGTCTCACTGGCTCAGCTGCTTGATGACTTAGTGAATTGAGCTTCACTCATCTGCATGAAGGGCACCCAGCAGCAATGTTTTCCTACCAGCTACACAAGCAGAAATAGGGAAAGCAGAAAAAGCTGTTTGGTCTGTGAAGCCTTATCTGTGACAATGAACATTGCCTGTAGGCAAGCATATAATTAAACAAGGAAGGCTAACAGATGATGGATGCCTTCTCTTAAGTAGTGCAGAGGGACAATGAGGACAGAAGTATTCCCGTAAAGAACACAAAAGGCATATGAATCAGTGCTACCCTAGAGCTTAAAATATGTCGATATTGTAAATTAGGGCCTTCCAAGTATTGTTTAGAAGGTTTATTACCTTTAAAGAAGTTTGATATAGGAAAAAAGTTTTCAGCTGTTCAAATAAAAACAAACTATGTTATATATTGAGACCTCAATTCTTGAGAAAAAGCTAGAATTGGTGATTTATTCAACGTTACTATTACTACTGCTGGTGGTGGTGGTTGTTATAAACTTTTAGTCTGGGATGTAAGATTCTATCTTAAAGTTAAAATTTTAGCCTTTTCTGAATGTATATAAACTGGTAATATAATACTTGGTATTTTTATAGTATTTCATATTATTTAATGCCCTTAATGTGCACATTCTCAGTAATTCTTAAAACAACCCTGCAATGTGGGTCAATACAATCACCCTCATACTGTTTGGAGGTTAAGGCTTAGAAATGGTGGCTTGCCTGTGGCTACATAGTTAATGAGTTAATGGCTGTGAGGAGATTTGACTTGACTGTTCCCACTGTTAGCCATTTCACTCCATCTCCTCACATTAGTTGAAATGTAAACAGGAGTATCATGATGGGTGTTCATAGGTGAGGAATACTCTTATTTATTTCAATTTCATCCTGTCCTTCCCCCGTGAGCTCAGGCTTCAAAACAATCCGAAATAAATAATTATCAAGCATTATTTATCTCTCATTGCAGTCCTGTGTGCCCATGAGACCTTCAACATGTGCTTCTCAGACAGTAGTTCCTCCAGCTTCATGGCACACTGCTTTTGAAACTATGGAAAGAGAGAATGCATGGGAATCTCCTCTTCATAGAAAAAAACATTTTAAAAAATCTTACTGAGCATTTTTACAGCAGACATTCCTAGCATAGCTCTAAGATCTAGGTGCAAGTAAGGATTGAAAAGAAGATGGAGGACTGAAGATAATATAACACAAGGGTAAAAGAACCGATACGATGTCTTTTTGCTTATGACATTTTGGCCAACGTTATTGCTGTTGGTGTAGCAATTAAGCATCTCCAGCCTAATTAAAATTACCCACCAAAATATTCTGTGTGAGACATTGCTCGTTTTAGACACTAAGGATTCCAAGAACAAAAGACAATTGCATTCTCTCTTACAGTGCTGTTAGGATCAGAGAGAAATGGAAGGGCCGTGAACACTTCATGGATGAAAACAGGGTCATGCTGGTAAATGTGCTCTCTGGGTGCGCGTGTGTGCATGTGTCACAATTCAGAATCACAATTCTGATGACAAGATTTTTCATTACATTAAGCCAGGGATGGGAAATGTCTTTAAGGTGAAGAAAGTCACATTCACTGACTTCAAGCCCTGACCGTTTTGTCTTTCTCTGTGTTTAGAGAAAGCACAGAGAAAGGGCACCTTCTTTGCGTGCCTCTCAGCATCCTTATCCGGGCAATGAGTGGTGTGTGAAGGATCACTCAGCCGGTGCCTGGAGGAGCCGCTCCTCCAGGTGCTAGTCAGGTCCCTATCTTCACATGCCACTTGTTGTCCTGATGGGGATGGTGAGCAGTGCGTGAACAGACTTAGCTGGTATTAGGAGGAGCAGCTTCTCCCAGTGCTGGCTGTGTCCACATCTTTGTATGTGGCCTGCCTCAGAGAGAACTGCAGGGATTCCCCTGTGCACCACATGCCCACCGAATTAGGAGTGGGAGCGGCACGCAGAGAATCCTGACCAGAGATAACAGTGGGGATTCCTCCAGGGCTGGGGCTGGGGCTGGAGGAATCCAAGGAAACTCTGCGGACAGCAATCTAAAGACTTAAAAAAAAAATTACATATGGTAGAAGCAGCTTATTCCAGGAAATGCCATCAGAAAAATGTTGAACAACACTTGAAAGGAAACCATGAATTTACACTACTCGATACACAGAAGTACAGTTTATAGGTAACTGTAAAATCAACACTTTGTTTGGCAGCTGTATCTGGAAGTCTGCTAATATTTTGATAGACACAATCCCCATTCTTGAAGATTCTAGATGTCTTCACACAATATTGCCTATGTCCAATATCAAGCATAATTTCAAGACTACATGGCAGGGAGATAGCTGCTTGCCAAACACCCTGGGTGGCTTCCCAGGGCCCCATATGCAGGTGCCAACATAATGCACTATTTAACATTCCAAGGACACAATGGGGCAGTCCAATCTATCTTGCCATATGCTCCCTTTCCTCCAACCCACTAGTCAAGGTACTAGTCAGAAGAGTATCCAATCTTAGATTTACTAGATAAAAAGAGGATGAGGTCATTGGCAGGCTTCATTTGAATCAGGGTTCACCAGGTATTAGCCAAAGAACATGCTTTCCTTGTCATGCCTTTGACCTGGAATTCTAAAGTAATAGAAAATTACCCAGTCATGTACAGAACAGCTTTTGCCTACTACCACTGGGTATCTAAGACCAGCCAGATATAGATTCAGTTCCTGCTTTCAGAAAGAATGCATGCCTTTTAGGTACATTTAAAACCCAGTACTTTTGCTTTCAGATTGTAGGATTTTTCACGAGTCCCAGGAACAAATACTAGTTAAAAGAGAGTAGCTCAGGGTATGTTCATAATCCCTTTATTTTATCACTTAATAACCACATCCCAGTTTTAGACTACCAAGATTAGAGATAAGGGCTCCCATGGTAGAGGACATTTTTAAACACTGTCTAATTTGTGTCAACATCACTTCAAAACTGTTCTTGATCCTGAAAAAATGGAAGAAATAAAAAGGAAATGAGAGTCTCCAAGTATGTACAGAACACCTTTACTTCACCCGTTCTCATGTATCAAATTAAGGAGGAGAGAAAGGCAGACTTTCATGGCAGAAGCTGAAATTTTGTGGAGACTTGAGCACTGGCACCTTTCTTTAAAAAAAAATATTTATCATGTTGCAGGTCTAGCAACTAGGGTGAGACTAGACAGGGGTAGCTAATGGGGAGAGATTTAACATAACCAGTTAACAGCTAAAACCAATTTTATATATAAAACTCACAAAATAATAAATATACAATTAAAAATAAAATTAAAAATTAGAATTGTACCAGTGCCAAGACTTCTGCCTGCACATTATTATTTGGTTGTCCCAAACTGAATAAAGGTAGTCAATTCTTTCTGAAATTGAGGAAGTAGAATTCCCTTCCCAGGTTATATGCAACCAATTTTGTTTATCATTTTGTTAATCAAGTTGTACTTGGCACATCCATCCCTTGAGAATGGGCGATTGAGTTATTTCCGATAGTACTTTGCTATTAAAATTTGTGCTGTAATAAATAAGTTTCCAGGTGGACATCTGTATTTCTTGGTTGCTTACTATACCCTAAAGCAGAGATGGGCAGAAGGTAAATCTCCAGATGTTTTGGATTTCAGCTTCCAGAGCAGAAACCCCTGGCAGCATGGCTAATGGTCAGGAATGCTGGGGGTTGAAGTTCAAAACATCTAGAGATCTACTTTCTGCACACCCCTGCTCTAAAGGAAGCAATAGGAACTTGAGAGGATGTTTCTCCCCCATCACTTCTCACTGAGTTATTTGTTTGCTGCTGTTACTGCAATCAGGGAGCAGAGCCTCTTAGAGGTGGATCTACATGTCCTGATTGGATGCACTTTAAACAGCAGCTGGCTTCCACTGTACAGACATGAAAGAAAAGCTAATGTCTGTATTTTACCTGGAGTTATCATCTGATAGCTGTGACTGTCCCAGGTGATTTAGGGCACCTATGACAGTTTGGGAATATGAGCATACTAGTTAATATATACTTGATTTTCAGTAGTGTACTGTATTGGAAAGGTTTCCTTGATCTAGGGTCCTTTAAGCTGCTCAACTCAGAGCTATTTATTTATTTGATTTATACCCCACCTTTCTACCAAAAATTGCACTCAAGGTGGCTTACAAAAACATTTAAAATAGATTAAAACGATAAAACACATTAAAATACAATAGGGTTCCCTCCTTATGGAAGGGCAGATGCAGGAAAGCATATTGGAAGAGATGGTTCAATTAAACCTTGCCCACCTTTGTTCATAGTGTTTAATTGCTGAGAGTTACAAGTTATCCATGTTTCTAGAACTAGTTTATATTCTGGTTTAGAAAGCATGAGCCAGCTTTCAGGTTACATACTAAAATTACATGCATGACCTTTCAAGAAACAGCCAACTTAGAGAACACTTAATGGACAAATAGCAAGAAGCATGTTCTTGAGAAGCTTGAGCAATGCTTTGCGATGACCACCATATTTATATATTATGTCAAGGATATAGTTGAAAACTCTTTAAGTTCTTTAACTAGCTGTAATAAGAACTTCATGAGAATAGTCCTGTTTCATGTTTTTTCCAAATATACCTTTCAACTGAGGAAAGATGTTTGGTTTCTTTGCAGCAGGGACTTTTGCAAGAATTGCTAGAACTAACTTTCTTTAACAAATAGTGGGAAACATCAAACACTCTTGGCGTTGCCCTAGAGGTCATTTATGCTAGTGCAATGTAATTTACATTATCACTAGTGCTGAATTTGATGTTGCCCAGTATCCCCAGTCTGGGTGGGCTCAAGCTCCCCTGCTGCCTGAGGTGGGTGAGCACACGTGTGCCTCTGACATGCCTGCCACACACTGCCCTTGCTGTCTCCCATCCACTCACCTCCCACCCCATCTATCACCTATCACCCCATCTCCCACCTACCACCTCATCGCCACTGTTGCCGCTGTTTTTGCCACTGCTGTGCTACAGCCGATCTCCAGGGACAACCTCTCCCACAATGTCTGGCTCTAAGAAAGGGCCCCTCAGAACCAGGCATTTGGGCCTGGCTATCTCTTTGCAGAGCCACACCAGCTGCTTTTTAGGGCTGACGTAGCTCTTCGTAGAGAGACAGCCAGCCTACCGGCCCTCTCGATCATCCTGAGAGGATCCTCAAGTTGAGCCAGAGGGTGGGTGACTGCTCAGAAAGCCCCACTGGTTGCTCTCCTCATGTAGCATTTGCTGCATCAGGAGAGTGGGGCTGTCAGGGCTCGCTGGAGCATCTGCTGTTGTGCTGCCAGGCTGGCCAGTAGCTCCAGAGAGCCCTGTCAGCTCTGCTTTCCCACCGTGGCAAATGCCACAGCGCGAGATCAGCCCTCTCTGGAGCACATGCCCAACAGCACCCATGGGGCGGGAAGAGCTCCTGGCAGTGGTGGTGGAGAGCATATAATTTGCTACTCCTTCCGCTGCACAGCCTGAGGCAGGGGTTCCAGCCCACTTCATGGGAGGACCAGCCCTGTCCCCAGTAAAACATAGACTTTATACTTGGGAATTATGTACTTGAAAGCCATTGTAGTGTCATGGTTAGAGCGTTGGACAAGGACAGAGGAGACCTAGGTTCACATCTCCACTTAGTCATGATGCTTAGTAGATGATCTTGGGCCAGTCACTATCTTTCAGACTAACTTACCTCACCAGGTCCTTGTAAGGATAAAATGGGGTTGAGGAAAAGAACCATGTATGCCACCATCCTTGCTCCTTGAAGGAAAGATGAGATCTAAATGTAATAAACAAATAAACCTTGTATGCTTGATTAAAAACTCAACTTTCAGCATAAAGTCTTTTCTGGCAGGCTTATGCTAGCTTTTAGGTCAGATCCAAACCATTCAGGTCAGGTCACCACACACACCTTTAATATCAAATATAATAGGAATATATTGAGCAAGAGTGGGTGTAAACCCAGATCCATCCTCCACATGTTTTTTAATGCAACCAAAACATAACAATTTCCAGCTCTGTTCTGCCCGTCCTTAAATAGAGAAAGAAGATCTGTGGTACCAGACAATATAGGTAGCTCTTAAAACAATTTGATATGTAGGAGGGTACTGTGTTTGTGAGCATTACTTAACACTTGCATTCTGAGCCTTGTTCATTTTTTAGGGGTGGATGGAGAGGAAATTCTGAGCTAAATTGGAAAGGCTAGGTTTTCTGGCTTTAAGTTGGTAGCTAGAGTAAGCTGAAAACTAAAGGGCAAGAAACATAGAATATAATTCCGCAGGCTTCAGAAAAACAGAAAATCCTCCAAAAGCATCTATCAAAGTGATTTCAATCCAATGATCCGGTACAAAGTCAAAAGATGTAAGCTGTTCTAATCCAATGCTTTCAGCTGCTTAAGATCTAGCCTCCACAGCTAGTTGCCAGGGCCCAGCTGACAAGTTCTTCAAAGCATCGAAGCAAGAAAGCCCAGCAGTGCCTAGTGACAGAGCTCTTCAGAGGTTTTCAAACTGACAGCTGTTTGCTTTGGGTTTATATACTACAAAAACAATTCAGGTGGCGAATAACATAAATGGCACCATGTTCCAGTCCATGAGTTTTTATTACAATGAATTTAGCTTTGGGCAAGCTGCCACAATCGGCACATTTTGAAAAGAAATGCACTGACTGTGCATATTTTCCCCCACCCTGAAATAGCATGCATCATTTATGTTGTAAGATTCATGGACTACATATAGCTTCACACAGTAAAACTTTATAATATAAAATATTCATTTAATTTATAGACGGTTTTGCCCCAGTGATTTTGCTTCTCTGTAGACTACTATAACAACCTTAGTTGCTCAGATGAATTTGAATTCCATTAACCAGCTAGATAGCTTGTCAGTATGTTTTCACTATCAGAATCTTGTTTCAAGATATTGCATATAGTGGATAGATGGTAGGCAAATACCAGTGGCAATATCGGGGGATAGTTACTTTTACAATAAGCTTCATTATAAAAATAAACTATATTAATCTGATTAGGAAGAAAGCCTCTGCAGACTTATACCTATGTGTCATAGTGTAATGAACCCCATCTTCTCAGAGCCCCATGTATTTATCCTTTCAATTCCAGCAGAATCAAGCTGATTTACAATCTTCTGAAGTATTGTGTTTTTCTCCCTGCCCCTTGTGATAAAGCTGGGTGCAAAATGAGATCATGGATTAGTAGATGGTGCTGCACCTCCTGATCTCTTTCAAGTGCAGTCTTCTGTGTCTTCTGTTGTGTGCTTGGGTGATGGAAGGCAAAGTCGGCAATTATGAGCTTATACAGAAACCTTTGCAAAATATATTTTCAAATGAGTAACAGTTTTTGGAGTAGGGTGGGATTGGCCTGTGGGCAACGAATTTAGTAGCAATACCACACTTTGGATAGGAGAAACAGGAGCTACTATACTTGCTTTTTGGTTGTGCAGTTCTCTAATGATGTTATTATTTTAAAGCATTTTAGTGAAGAGATTTTCATTCCGCTATGAATGCATCCTGAAAAGCTCAGATTTGTCTTACCAAGTAATAGCTAACCCTAAAGTGGATAAACAAGATATACCACTTTCAGTGGAATTGGACGTCCCATAGCGATGGATGTCAGGTATAGAGGGGACATATAGCGAGTGACTGGAGGACCAGAGACAGCGGGGAGCATGCCCAACACTGCAAGCTCTTCTGGGGACTGGATTCTTTATAAGTGAGTAGCGATTGATGACACAACAGGATCCTTTTGGTCCACATCTTGGTGAATAAGAAAGGCTTGCAGGCTTATTTTTATATACTGCTTCTGACAGATCCTAATGTTTGAGGGGTAGCCACAGTGAAAAGTATAGCAGTGTTTTCTGCAATGGCTTTTAAAAAAGGAAAATAACAGTGCTTTTTCATTGCAGGAGGCTAAAATAAAGGATCACTTTCTACCCTGTTCAGATTAAAAGACTAAGGGGTGTTCCTTACATTATTTTTAAAAATGCATGATGCATTTCAGCTTTTTCTAGGTAAGCATTTACATAGAGAATGTAACCTTTCCTGGCTGGTCTCTGCAGTTGTGGTCGCACATTTTTCAGCTGCAGCAATGGCTGAAAATATGTGTGTACTCCATACAGCTTTAACTAAAAATGTATTCAAAGTAGGGATGAGATCCAGTGATGCTCCATGTTTGTGCTCTGTTAACAGTTGGCAAATGTGAGGCATAACTTCTCTGAATTTGGAGGACTTTTACCAGGGACTAAGGCCCAAGCCTCAGCTTACATTTGGACATGGTCTGGAGGTGATACTGCTATGCCAATTTTGCATAGTGAATAAAGTTTGTGTAATGAAAGCAACTACATATTATAAAAGCTCATAACTTACCATGCTAGAATGAAATCTAGTTTTGGTGAGTTGTTGAGGCATGGTAAATATAATTCCTGAAAGGCATGAAGATGCAGTTGTACAACATATTCACTATGTAAATATTAATTCAAGATGATTTTACTAGGCTGAGAAGTAAAATGAGAGTTTAATGTAGGAGGTATACATGTAGGAGGCAAATCACCCAGTTTAGATTGGTAGATAGAGAGAAGATCAATTTTAAGAAATAGCCTCTGATTACGGCTTGCTTGGTGTTCTAGAATTAGGTCTGTGTGAACTCTACTATCTGCTTGTATCTGCAGTTACAAGTTTTATACATGCTAAGCTATGTCTGTGTTCCTTGGAAGAGTAATTTCTGCATACAGTAACAAAATCCCCCCTTTGAAGTTTAAATATTAGTTTTCAAGTACTGAAATTATAACAAAATAGGTCCCAATCAAACATTCAGTTACAATTATTTAGTAATTGTTTAGAAATTACTAAATAATTTAGTAATGGGTAAATAGCTTTTATCTCCATGTTCTGTCTTATTTGGATATGGAATTATGGAAATAAATTATAATATGTGGGAAGAGAAATGTTTTAGGGACATTTCTTCTTGCTACAGATTATCTCTGCTACTAAACACTGGTTTTTCTCTATGCAGCTGAAGAAGGTAGTGGTAAGTGGGTGGTTTGGACAGATGGATGGAGCGTGGGATTGCTGTGCCATTTATCTGGTAAAAATATATATTTTCTATCAGTTATTTGACACTAGGACATTTTTAAAGGATATATGTTGAGCTTTAGATCCAGTCTAGTACTTCTTTGCTATAACCAGGGGTGCAAAACAAAAGTGGGTGGAGAGCCATAAGACTCCCCCCCCCAGCACTGCATGAATCCTGTGACATCAGGTGGGCGTGGCCATGGAGGTGGGCCAAGCCTCCATGGGCTGGATTTGGTCAGCAGTCTGCAGCTTCTGCACCCCTGGTATAAACTTTGTAAATTGTTTTACTACGTCAAGGTAATGGTGGACAGTATATTTGTTCTCCATGTTTTTCTGATCGTGTTTTTATCTTCTCCCCATTCCATCTCTTTAAGTTGGAGTGGGGAAGGGATGATTATTTTTGCTTATGATCATGGCCAGTTCCTGCAGCAGCCAATTCTTCTTCCACAAGCTAACATTGGCTTGCATGGTTGCCAAGCAATTCATATTGAAAGAACGTGTAGGCACCTTCAGCCTGCTCTTCTCTTAGTGCTCACTGACCATGAACAGCAGATTAAAGTACCCTTAACCTGTGTAACACATTCCAAGTGATGGAAATAGGCTTCAGTATAAAAGCATATTATGCTGTCATATATCAATGAAAAAGAGAAGTGGAGGCTGTTATATCCCATGAATTAACAACCACTGGAAACTGTCTGGTGTATTAAGACAATGGAATATATAGACAGATTATTGGCCCAATATATTTGTAGAACCAGGCTTTGTAGTCTCACTGTTTCATGAAAAATGGGGCCATTCTTGGTGCGGCAGAATGAGGGCTGCTTCCCTATGAGAATGCAGTGCGATCCTCTGATTCCTGTGTTGTGGAGGATTGTATGATGCACTTTTGGTTCATGTAGGGATCCAGCAATCTGGAATACTGGAAACATCATGTAGCCTTGGCTCAGTGAGCTCTTTTGGCATGATTGGTTGCCGTCCTTTAATTGTGCTGCCCCTAGTGACTCCCTAGTCTGCCTCTATGGCTGAGCTGACCCTGCCAAAAGCATGGAGGTGCTTAATGTTTCTTCCTTCCTTCCTGTAAAACATACCCACTGCTAAAAAATAATGTAATAGTAAAAAAATAACAACCCAGTTACAGTTTCAAAAGGTATTGCCAGATCAATGCTGCCTCATAGCTGTAGTCACTCATTTCTCAACTATAAGTCTTGAGAAAATTTTATTTAGCAAAATGTATCTATTTTGCCTCTTTCTATTCTATTCTGTAATATTCTAACTGTGACTGGAGCAAAATACCTATGAACTACTATGCTGTTCTATTAAACTAGGAAGTAATTTAGGTTTGTGCTTTGTCATCTTAATTTTCTCTGAGATGGGTGCAGTGCAGAATCAGAGAACTTGAGCATGCTCCATTATGTAACACTTTTTAATGTATATACAGAGGATGAGAAGAGCACTTAATTTTCTGTACTTCATCTTATATTTTATTCAGCATTAAGACCAACAACTTTCCATAATTAAGTGTATGTGTGTGAAAGTTTGTTCCCAGTTAAAAGCGGAACACATGTAACTTTTGATAAAGGCACATACAAGATTGGCCAAAGGGCGTACAATGCACTTTGGTTTTCATTTGGGGAAAAATAGTTATGGCGACAAAAGTGTGTTGGGTATTGAACATTAAATAGATCACAACTAGGTAGAAAGCAAGATCAAAGTATCTTCACTTGCATGTTTATTAAGTAGTTTTCAGAAAACTGTGACAGTAATGGGCAATATTCTCAATGGCAGTTGAAATATATATAGTATATATATTTTATTGCATATCAGAGTATGCTTTTGCAATATTAAAAGAACTGTCATTATGAAATCTGCAAGTTCTCCTATAGAATACAAAAAGTTTTTTTTAGTTTCTGACATATATATGTTTAGGAACATCTTAGATTTTTGTAATTTCCTGTTTCCTATAAACAGAACTACCAGTTTAATAATTAGAAACCAAGCCCCTTTTTTGTTTAGCAGCCACTAGTTTGGGGCAGTAATGTGTGCTTGAATTCTTATTTCAACTGCCTTATCTAGATTTCAGCCGTCTGCTGCAGTCTCCAACAGTCATTTCCTGGTTATAGCTAAGTAACTGATATTGCCCACTACTTTACACATTTGATTTACTGAACTTTAGTTGTTTTACTATACCCAGAATTGTATTTTGATCCATTTTGCAGCCATTTTTCTGAATATCTTCAATTTGGCAGGTTTAACCTTTTACAAATACCAAAGTGAAAAAGGCCTGTGCTTATACTTACAAGGATCTCAAATGTATGCAAAGTCCTGATTGTTCAACACAGCAAGAAAATCCACTTTCACAGTCAACAAGTCATCTTACTCAGTAGAACACAAAAGTTAAATGGTCTGTCATTTCAATATTAGCAAGGAAAATACAGTACAAATTACTAAAAAATACTAAAATATAGAATAGTTTTCAGGCATCCTTGCTACATTAATCGCAGCAGTCTCCTGAAATTTGAAACTTTTAATAAAAAGTTCTTAAATATAAATTATATGGCAAATGTACAATACATTGCTTATTCAGTCTTTTAATCCAGTGTTCTGCAGTAGGACAGCAACCTGTACAGTTACCTTTCTTTGTGAGAAAAAACAGCCACCCCAAGTCTTCCATTTCCTTTAGTATCATGAATGTGAGTGATCTGAATCAGGTATACCACTGTCTCTGTAGCTTCTATTACTGCTGCTTTCACTGTGGTTGTTTTTATACAGATTCATTCCATTAGGTGGGAATATGGTATGTATTACAAACTCCTCCTTGGACACTTGTTCATTGTTCAGAGAGATCATCTGAAAAGAAGTCTCCCTGATTTCTAAGATGGAATTGTCTTTCTTAGTTCCAGCTTCAGCATAATCGTCTTTTCTCCGCCGTCCTTTGCTGTATGTACAGTTTCTCGAGAACAAGGATCCATTTCTGTGGACATACCAGCAGACTAAAGCAAGCAGTCCTATAGCTACTAGTGCCACTGCACCTCCTATGATGGCAGCTAAGGGCAAATTAGAATTTTTGTACGGTTCTTTCTCCTGTTCATGGTTTAGGGTTGTTGTAGGATTGTACATTTTAAGGGGCGCAGTTTCAGTCTCTATACAAACAGGTGTTTCATCAGACAGATAAATGTTACTGGTTTCCATGGGAACCATGCATACACGGTATGGGGAGTCTGGTTCAAGTGCTGTAAGCAGATAGTCATTACGGTCTCCTGTAACAATAGTTTCAGTTATAGATCCAAAGGCAGGGCTATGACCCATTTTGAGCCAACTAAGTCTTAAAGCAGTCATAGGTAGTGCAACTTTCCAAGAAATATGAATAGTCTCAGTGCTTACAGACTTTACAACAATGGTAATGATTTCCTGTACTGGGATAGCTGTTGTTCTGTAGTTTCTGTGTGGATAAGGAGTCTTTATTTCAGGTGATTTGGTCACAGAAACAGGCCAGTGTCCTTGCACAGGGTATAAAGTGTTTGGTACTGAAGCAGTAATTTGGATAGTACTTACAGTATCCTCATCTTTGCAATCAAATACCTCTGTGTTGAGGTCTTTGATAGCCATGCCACGCACTTTTTCTGGTGCTTGACACATCAGGCCACGTACATTAACTCTGAGAGGCAGTGTCTGCAACCAGTCACGAACCCATTTCATTTTGCACCCACAGCGCCAAGGGTTGTTGCGAAGAAACAATTGGGTTATATTGTCCAGGTCATCAAAGACACCCTGAGGTAAATTACTGAGATTGTTGTTTGACATATCTAATCGATACAACTGTCGTAGGTATGCGAAAGCATTAGGTGGTACATGATTTATATGGTTTTCTTGCAGATAAAGCTTTCTCAGATTTGTGCCTGGCAAATTTATTGGAGCTGCTGTAAGGGAATTACGGACCAGTGAGAGTTCTGTTAAATTGACTAGGTTCATGAAGACTTTCTCTCCTAATCCATGATTGCTTAAGAGATTTCCATCTAAAACTAGACGTTTTAGATTTGTTAGGTCTTGAAGGGACAGCTCAGAAATTGTGGAAATACGATTATCATCCAAGCGCAACTCTTCTATTGTTTTAGGCAAGCCCCAGGGAATGGTGCTAAGGTGATTTCGAGAAAGAAAGAGAAGCCTGAGATAGATATTATCCCGGAAGGCTCCATCTTCAATACTAACTGCAGAAACAGAATTATCATCCAAATGCAATTCTTCCAGATAAGGAATTTGTGAAAGTGAATCATAAGTAATTGTCCTTATGTTATTTTCCTGCAAATGCAATTCTTTGACGTACTTTGGGAGGTTGATTGGAAATTCATCCAAACTGTTGTGGTACAAATAAATTCTCTCCACTTTGATCAAGGTTTTTAGGTCAGATGGAATTCCAGCATTATTAATTTGATTGTTCTGAAGGTAAAGGGTTGTAGCATCCTCTGGAATCCCCATAGGTATTGATGTCAAGTCACGATCATTGCAGTAAATGAATCCTGCATCACAGCGGCACACTGAGGGGCATGACTTGGCACTGACAAAATGAGGTGCCATTTTGAGCAACAGCCCTATCTTTGTCCAAATTAGGATGAAGTTCCAGGTTACACTGATCATGGTCAAGTTGCAATGAGGTTTGCACACAGACTAGTGTTTGGTTTTCAGCAATCTAGAAAAAAAAATCAGATTAATAGTAGAGAGTACAGTGAAAGTACCACTTTGAAATGATAAAAGCATATCTGACAGCACAATCCTGTGCATATTGACTTGGAACTAAGTTCTACCATGTTCCATGGGGCTTACAACTTGGGTCATGAATTTAAGATTAGATTGGTTTTTGTTCTCTATTTTGTTCTCATATTCTCTATGCCCACATAGGGTTTGACTGTTAGGGTTACAGGATTGTTTGAGTGAGAGATAAATATTTTATTTGTATATGGTTTTACTCACAACTATCATGCCTGGTCTAATATAAAATTTCACTTATAAGAAGGCACCACTTGATGCTGGATTAAGGCCATAATCCAAGGAGTTTTTTTAGGCATGCCTGAAGGTTTCCCCTGATTTTTGCCCCCACACCCTGGTTTTGTTGCACTACACCAGAGGCTGTTTCTGACATTTCCCTGTCATTTTGGCAGCAGCCAGCACAACCATTTTTTTCCAGAAGGAGAAACTCCAGAAGCCTATTGCATATGCACACCTCATCACATAGTTTTTTGGATTGGGGTCTTTGCCTTACACCTGTAAAATGTGGGCATCTAAATTTCCCACTTTATCTGAATGTTAGCACATGATGCTATTGAGACTTCTAGCTAATTGTTCAAACTCTCCTTAGTTACAGTCATGGGTTGTTGGTAAGACAGTGACCAAAAATAATCGATTTTTTAAAAAGCGAATATTAGGTGGGCAATTAGGGATTGCACGGTAACTAATAATGAGTGGTGGTGAAATGTGTGCAGTAGCCCCAACTGTTCAGTTGCAAGTTCAGTTAAGGAATTAAGTTTATTTGGGATTTTTAACATTAGAATAAATTTCTCCTTACTTTGGCCTTAGATAGATGTTGTACCTTGACATACAAATGAGTAATGGCCTTACTTAAGTGAATGTGAGACAGCATTTTCAGTCTAAAAAGAATTGTAAATTTACTATACGGGTGTCAGGAGGCGCCCTAGCGGCCTCTTTCAGTAGACACCAGTAGCCAACTCAAGACACAGATGAAAGGATTCTTTTCAAGGCTTTAAACCTTTTACAACTTAATGACTCAGATGCTAATCACCAGCGACTAAGCAAAGAACAGCAGGGTAGCCTAAGTCTCAAGTAGTCAGTTGATCCCCGTTTGAAAGAGAGTCACTTGAAGACCCAGAACTTACGGGCCTTTCCGCGCCCTCCATCGCTTGTCGCTCCCTGCGTCTGCGTCGAGCGTCAAGCAAGCCCCGTTCCCCCACTTTCTCACTGCTAGGATCACTATCTTTCTCAGGAATGCTGGCAGGAGGAATCTCTGCCAGCTGCTGTGTCCGTGAGGGATGAGAGGCTGTGCCTCTCCCACGGACTGCTGCTCCTCCTCAGAATCGGAACTGCTCTGGGGTTCTATCAGCTCAGTTTCCACGCTGACAACTGGAGATGTACAAAACTCCAAACATAATTTCTGCAGATTTTTGAGCCGATCCTGAAACAGCTGATAGAATTGATTATTTCAGTATTTTCTCCCTAATGTCAAAGTTCAGCACACCAATGGCTTTCCTCGGTCATGCAAGATAAAATACTAGTATTTTTTAATATTTGATATCACAAGTATTAATTTATTTCTTCTATTGCTCTTTAAAATTTAGAAGGAACAACTAAAACAGTTTTTTTTTAATGGGATTCCCCCCCCCAACCAAAATAACTGGTATATAATGAAAAAACTTGTCTCGATTTTGGAATGACACTGGTTGAGATAATTGGGAGGAGTAGCTCATTAAACAGATACTGTTGATATCTGATACTTTACAATGCTTTTGAGACGGTAGGTTTACGTAGCTTTTCATTACCTATTTAATCAAACTGCTGTGCTTATTATCTACACATGTTTTATAGTTTAACTTGAATCTGAACTCTAGTGGCGGTGCTTGCTTCTGTGTTCTATAGAAAGAAGTGCTGTTAATGTAACATGCTCAGTTTTTTAATTTGTTTAGAGTGTGATACTTGCTATGGTTTTCTTGCATAACTTGCTGCACCTATTGTTCTAATTGGCAAAGGAATACATTCATATTGACCTTACCTTATTTAAAGATTTGGGGGAACCGTTTGTGCTTGCTAATATCCAGGGAACATACAGTTTTCCAGCGGCAGGTTGACTTGGGAGAAGTTTATAGTTTGGTTTACGTAGCTGTACTTCCTTCACAGTAGTAGTTTAAATTATCCTTATGGGTAGAATATCTTTCCTGGTGAGCCCCACTGTATTCAGTGAACATTCCCATAAAGTTTTATCATGGTATATAAGCACATCAGGTTGTTGAGGATAAAAGCTTCAGACTCTTGTTGCTTCTCAGGAATGGGACTTTGAAGGAGAGGGAGGGGATTCTCTTCTTTTTTTTCTAGTCTCTGTGTGAAGAACCTCTTTTGTTTTGGTTTAATACCCTTAACAAAAATGGCTCTCTTTGTAATTCTTAGAAGCTCTTCTATATAGCATGGCTAGAGATGGTAGCCGCAGTTCCATGTGTTCAAAAGCGTTCATGATGCTAAGGACTGAATTATGATGATTTCTTCAGTAGAATGAAGAAAGAGACTTTTTTTCTGTTCAGAATCATCCAACTATTAACTTTGAACAGTAGACGTGTCCTGATAAATCCATACCTGCTGGGCTGCACCATTCACTTAGTTCTTTATCAGAATTTTCAGCTCAGAATATTTCTTCATTCTGCCTGTAAATGCAGGTGCTCACTTGTTTTAGCTGGTTTTAGTTTTATTTCAGAGGCTTTTCTTTTCCAAAGAAGGAGAAAGATGTTAAGACCAGTGGCCAGCTTTCTTTCTGAAATTTCACTCAGTCATTGTCTGTGAAAGCAAGGAAAAAAACAGTTGTTATCAAGGAAAGATGATGACAAACTTGTGCACACTTTCTTTGGCTTAGTAGTTATATAACAATAATGCCTCATTACAGGATTGATAATTGAACAAATACGTTATCTTAAAAAAAAAATCAGATCTGCTGCTGTCTAAGTTCAGCTGTTGCATGAAATCAGTCTAAACAAAACAGCAATCAAAGTCAGCTTTGATCAACAGACCAAAGAGAAATGGTTTTACAAATGTGACACATGACTCTTTAGATTACAAATCGAGGCCAAGGTTCTTTGGATGGCATGCATACAGTTTTACTGTTTTCTGCTTTCAAGAAACAAGACAGTCATCTATAGTATAAACTGTAAAACAACAACATTTTTATTCAATAGCTCTTGCACAGTATAATGACTAGGCCTAATATACAGTATTCTGTCTTAGTGACTGTAGTTCTGAATTCCTTGAAAAGCTCCTCATGTTCAGGAGCAATATAATAGTATCATCTCTTGACAACTGAAGGCTCATTCTGGAGCAGTTTTGCCACTATTTTGCTGCAGCATCATATAGGGGATGGGTCTCTTTATATGAAATTTGGCTTTTGGTGAATAAAGCTCTTATTTTGATACCTTAGATAAGTTGTGATTTTTTTTAAAGCATCATATTACCAGGAATTATGCCATGCTGTGAAAGGCCATTTAAATTGTTGTTACGGCTGTATCCAATGTTAGTCTAATGTAAATCCTATTCATTTCAATGGGCCTACTCTAAGTAGGACTAACACTGCATACACCCACCCCGCCCAGTCCACATGCAGTTAACTTGTCCTTCTTGACTGGAAATTTTAATCCTGCAAATATGATTAAGATTGAAATCCTAAGCACATTGACTATGGAATAAGCCCCATTGGATATAGTAGGATTTATTTCTGTGTACACATGCTTAGAATCACCCTGCACTCTGAAATCTGCTTCTCCTTCTACTTGTATAATTTCAAATCAGAAATTTGTTTCCAGAGTCTTCAGTGGCTGTACAGACCAAAGGCATCTTTTAGACTATCACTGTCACTTCATAAACAGTTCAAATATCAGTGAACTAGTGCAAGTATTAAAATTTCCTTTTTTGCCTTTTGCAACTCAGTCTTGTGGATACTGTGGCCTTCCTGTGGCTGCAAGAATATTGGGGAAGTATAACTGTAGTGGATAGAATATGCATTTCTGAAAAATTAAAGTAAATTGTTTTAGACTGTGATTTGAGAGCTTGTTCAATATTTGCTGTTCATACCAGGTGTATGTTTGCCATTGTCATTATTTGACAAGGATGAAAATAAGTTCTTGAGAGAAGTAGGTTCTTTATCTTTCATATACTTTCAAAATGTGGTATTGAGACAAAAATGTCACTTTCTGAAAAATTGGTGATAAAGGATGTAGCACTTGCTTAGCACAGGAATGAAATAAAATATAACATCCCAAAGCCCAGCAAATAACTAGCCAACTCTGCTTATGTAATTAGCAAGTTGCCTTATTTGTTCAGCTGCCTTAACTCTATTAGGGAAGCTATGAGCTTCTGAAGTTTATAATCTGTTTTTGAATTTTGTAATCCACTTTGGTTAACCAGCTCAGGAGAGAAACACTACTGTGCATCTTTTAGTAAGTCTGGGTAATGGAAAAACATTTTCAAGTAAGGCTAGCAAAGAGGGTTATGATGGGGGAATATTTAGTAGAAGACATGTGAAGTCTGTAGGAAACCACCCAAGTCATTCATTACAGAGAGTCGATTTTAATTAGTACTGTTCCTGGGGAAACTAGATGTTAAACTAAAACTGAATATATAGAATATCTGAATATCTTGCCTTGAGGAAGGAGGGCACCATACGTGTTGAGAATAATAAACTTTCCAAACGCTTAAAATCCTTCCCCTTTTGCACCATTTGATATTCAAGCCCTCACTTATTGCCCCTATTGTATTAACGGCAATGTTGGATTAAAATGAAAGCAGTAAAGCTCATTAATTTCTTGGGTTTTATAAATCCCTTCTCTCAAAATTACACCAAAACAAAAGGATAAAATAAAGCAGGTCTCGTTGGAGGGGAAGAGAAAAAAGACTGTTTCAAAAATGTGGATTAAATCTCTAACCCCCCTTTTCAATCCCTTCCTTTCAGTTAGAAGGAAGAACAGTTTTCTTTAGTTTTCATTTAGTTTGATATCTTGCACTTCTCCTTTATATTCCAAGCTAGTGCTGAAAACAGTGTGTTTGCATAATAAAGCCAGCAGTGATCTGTCCACACAGAAGGGAATCGTGCTGCCTTGCTCAGCTTTGCCTTTTCTCGAGCTGTCCTTACATATTCCCTGACATCAAGTCATTATAGCTGAGTTTGCAGGATGAAAAGGGAAATGTCCCCCACTGTTAAGATACACTGTGGCCAGGTTTTCACAACATCAAATTGGGAGCTTCATGGGCCCATGCTTTTGAAAGAGAACATTAATTTTGAACAAAACAAGAAGGAACTGGAAGAACTCCTGTCTCACAAGTATTTTTTTTAAATAGAAAAACGTACTCCTTTTTAATTATACCCCTTCTCAGTATATTAGAATCATGTTTGAAAAAACTGGGGAAGAAGTTGATATTCAACTTATTTGATCAATGTGGTTAGCTATGCAAACTGATCAACTGAGATAAACTGTTTATCGTGGGTCAAAGGCTTTACTGCACTTTTATAACTACATTTTTTAAAGGCGCTCTTTTGCTCTAAATATTCCAAGTAACATTAAATTTTAAAACTTAATGGACAAGAAACCCTATTGAGCAACCCAAACTCTGCTTTTATTATTATACGCTTCAGTGTGGCTCAATGAAATATAGTTCTTATCCTAAACTTTAAAAAAACTGTAGATGATAAGGGTGTGTGATTGTGTGTGGTCGTTGATGAGATACTGATGTGAAAGGCTATGGTTTCATTCTAAGGACTGTCCACAGCACTGTTTTACAGTTTCAAATATATCTTTTTAGGCTATAAATGTCAACAGGATGACAACTAGAATTAATTCAACTTGGCTGTACAAAACTGATTGTTCAGCTATTTTGGTTTTGCATAGCCATTTTATTTATTTCATAGTGCCCTCTGTGGATTGAAGAAAATGTCTGCTCATATATATGTTCAACTGGGTTGAGATTGCTGGATGGATTTTTATCAGTCACTCTAGAATCATAAGTAGGTGTTGGTTGCTATTTTTTTTTAAACTTTGAAACGTTATTTTGGTTAAACATGACTCAGCTGTATTGAAAACAACTAGTGTAACATTGTTTTCTTAAGTGTACTACTCACTTAGTTAATGGTGACAGCAAAATGCTTTCAATGTATCCTGTCTAGTAACTACAATTTTCCTGAGCATAGTATTTCAGGAAGGTGCCTCATCCTTTTGTTTAATGTTAGGCAAGCAGAAGAAGCTTAAAATATCCTCCTGAGGGCTAAAGAATGTAAAGCATTGTCGAGAAGTTGTCCTCTTCGTTTTACTTGGCATATGGAAATAAGCACAGTTAGCAATTGTAACACACTGAAATATTCAAGCATGCTTGCAATTTCCCCTTGATAAGTTAATTACTTTCACAATGAATACTGGAGTAAACCATTTCCCCATAAGTTTTAGATTAAGGATCTGTAAAACAAAACCAATATGAATTGGAATAGCACTTCTCTTAGCTTCTTAGTATTGCTCAAAAGACTAGTGACTTTTTGCAACATATATGATAAACATTATTTCTTGATAAACAATAACAATAATTTTATTCAGTGAAAATGTCACTTAAAAACACAGATAAGAAGATACTGATGATCTAACTTTTAAACTAACTATGAACAGAATAGAGAGACCTGGTTTTTATTAGTGGAAAACATGAACAAATTGTTAAATGCCAGAACACTAATTATTCACATGTTGAAGTAGGGAACAACAAATAGCCCTTCATATTCTTGGGAAATTTGCAGTCTGATCCTAGCCATCTCTATTTGAAAAGCAGTAATACTGATTTCAGTGGGGCTTCCTTGCAGATCGATAGGTTTAGGATTGCAGCCTTACAGTGCAATCCTATGCATGTTTACTCAGAAGTATGTCCCTCTGAGTTCAGTGGGACTTACTTCTAGGTAACTGTATTTAGGATTGCAGCCTTTGCCAGCTATGGCCGATAGAGTACCTTTGAGAAGTTGCTAAATTGGCTTAGGTACAATTAGAGAACAGTTGTTCTGAAAGTTTCAGGCCAATCTTTGTTTTGCTATGTTGTACCTGGAGTAGGCCTTAATAAATTCTTGACCCTTGACTGTCTGCACAAGCAGAGATTATATTCAAATGTCTTCTATCTTTCCAGCTTTCTGATAGTTGGGTTAATGGCTAATTCTTCTCTGATTATGTTGCTCTCTGATACCATTTATTTCGAAAGTAATAGCTTTTACTTTAATACAGCCTAATTTATATTACATATTTTATTATTGATCCTTCAAAATAAGTTTTCATTACAGCCATATTTTGTTAATGTCATTTTTTAAATGTTACACTGACTCTTCACTGTCTAGTCACTTAGATTATGATCCTAAGCACACTTATTTGGAAGCACTCTCCATTGGAAACAGTTGAACATATTTCCATGTGGTTAGAATCTTAGAAATATTGAGTCAAATCTTGATACAATTGAAATAAGTGTCAGGACTCTCACCTGCTATGCAGCAAAAATGCATTGTTGGTGCTTCAGCTAATTACATAAGGTACTGAAGTTACAGGTTATTGCTCTATTTTATCCATTATAATTTTAGGGGAGAAAGAAAGATGCAAATATATAGTATAAACTTAAATATAAGATTACTTGTTCATGCTTCAAGACAGCACCCTTTATTTCTGAAGGCTAAGTTTGCTGTGACTTTAGCACAGAAATTCTGCCCACTGGGTGGTAGCACATACTGCAAGAAATCTCTTTACAGCGGCTGCAAGTCTGTGTTTTTTTTTTTAATGCTGCTGTCCAGTTTCTTTGCTTTAATCACAAAGGCTTCTGGTGAGAGAACAGTGGAGGATTCCAAGGGGGAGGGGATTTATAGTGCAAAAAAGCATTTACTTTCTAATGGCGACTTTAGTCAGTTAAATTCATTTTCCAAGGAGAATGAGTGTAAAACTAAGTGTAATTTCGAGATAGTTTCAATAATATAAATAAGGTTTGGTGTCAGAAGGTAGTCACAGTTCCTTTAGGGGAAAGATAAGGACACAGAACTGGAAGAAAAGCTTTGAATAGAAGGAAATTTTAAATGGTAAATAATTATTGAAATTTAAACAGAGGGATCAGATTCTTTTTCAATGTAATATAGTAATCCTATGAATCCTGTCCTCTCAAATTTGATATCTGAAATGTTAGAAAGGGGAAATTAGCTTAAATCTGAAGTACATTTACCTCTTTGATTAGAGGTAAATAAGCACAAACAGTGACAAAAACATAGCAAACTGGCTTCAGTGGCACATACAACAGCTTTACTTAAACAGAGTCAATTTTTCATCTAGATTAAGATTTGTAAAGCATTCCTATACATAAGAATATTATAAATGTAATTTGAACTTCTTATTGCTTGGGGAGTATAACCTCCCATAGGAAACAAAGCTAGAGATAATAATCTCTCAAAGCCTGACAGATCCCAAATTTCAATTAAGCTTTCTCAACTTTATTATAAAAGGATGATTTTTAACTGGTTGAAAAGTAATACCACCCATCATTCTCCCTCCATACTACCTACTATAATCTCATTGTGGAAGTAATTTTAATTGGGCAGTGATTTTGCATTTAATAGAAGGTGATGTAAATGCTTTAACTTGCAAATGAGTTGCTTTCTATTAAAACAATAAAGGAAACAACCTTTCCCCTAATATTTTTTAAAAATCAATTAAGCAATTACCCATGGATAATGGTGTTCACATAGTTCAGTGCATACCACTACACCTTATTTGCAGCACTTACTTCAACTTTGTGACTGTGGTAATTCCTGAGTACAAAGTTACAGTTTAAACAAATAACTGAATTTAAATCTTAAATTGCTTATTGATTTTTTGGTTCTGAAACAGGAAAAAGATTGTCAATTGCATATAAAGTATGAGATTGTGTTAAGTGGACAGTGCTTTTTAATAGCCTTATATACATTTTCCACATTACTTCCTTTTGTAAACCACAACTCTTGGGCAGATCAAAGCTTATAAACACTGCAGAGCAAAAAATAAAATAAAAATAGGAATTTACATGCATATGAAGCAGTCATAGTATAAAATGATACTACCCACAATAATGTTTATTTGGCCACATATACCCTGTTAAAACCTAACTTTTTCATAGGTACTAATAAATTAAATGGGATATAAGCCTATATGTTATGAATGCTGACTTATTCAGCTAACATGGAGAAAGCTGTTAAAGGTAGTTTTGCAGTTTCCACTAGGAATCAGGACTATGCAAACATGGTAAATTTTGCTTTTTTTTTTTTTAAGAAGTTCATTTTTTAAAATAACCTAGGAAAACTCTTATACTATTTGGAACCATTTTGCTTTGCTTGCATATCCTAGAGTTTTAAATATTAATTGAAATGTTTTGATGATAATTGAAAAAAATGGCCACATGTGATCTTAAAACATGGAGACAATAGGTTTTTAGGAATAAAATATTCCACAAGCTTCATGTACAATATAGCCACAAATGATTTTTTTAAAAATGCAATATTGCAATCTCTCTCCCACTGCTTGTGTGTTCCTCTGTTCTGAAGCTTAGGTTTGTTAATTCCTCTCTAGATTATTGGCTTGTTATGCAGGTCACATACTGTATTGGGCCAAGCAATGGGCTTTCGCATTACAGTAAGGAAAGAATAACTTAGAGTGTGTGTGTGTGTGTGTGTGTGTGTGTGTGGCTTAGGTGTTAAGATTGCATCAAACAGTATATGACTTCAGCATTACAGACTTGGAGAATAGCAATGCAAGCTTTAAAACCTAGGTGTAGCTGTTTGTTTACCCTTTCCAAAGAATTATAAAAGTTCTTCCAAGTACTAAGATATTTCCTCCTGGACAGAACACTAATTTTCTGAGGGTTTATTGATCTTTCACAGCTGTAAAATGAGTATTAAGGGAACACACATGCCACAGATGCAGCACTGGCCACACTAGAAAACGTGCAGCTTGAATTTTGCTCTCTAGCATTTTGCTAGAGCACAATAGCAGAGTCTGCCATTTGATTATTTGGGAAGGAATGCTTGTAAAGTAAAGAGCTAGATTTTGAACACTTCGTTTTTAACCACCATTTTTTTTTTTTACAATTTCATTTTTAAAGCCTTATGTATGGTTTCAAATGCTACTTTTGCATAGCACTGTGGATTTAAATACAGTCTCTTCATCTCCTTTATCCTCCTCCCTCGTTTGGCTTAGCTGAATTTAATAATGGCATAGTGGGAAGGAAAAATCAAACTTGAATATTAGAAGAAAATGATGAAAATACTTACCAGTAGGGTGAAGTAGAAAAATATGTATAAAGGAATTCCATTTATAAATTCAGGACAGCAATAATTCCACTGACGGTTATAAAAGCCCTCCGTTTCAGATCCGGCAGACAAAAAGCAGCAACAGCTATTGTAGGAGGTTTCACTATGTCAGCTCACTTCTCCCTCACCCAGAAGAAGTGAGGGGGAAAGCATTCCAGTTACGTGCACACAGCCCACCTCCAAAGTCTGAAGTTAAAGCTTTCACCTAAGAGTGGTTGAATAAAGAGCTGATGTCATAAATGGGCAGGTCTTTGGCTCGGCTTCAGTCAGGCAACTGGATAAGCAGGCTGTCAAGAGTGTGCATTACAGACACCAGAGGGCGTTGGAGAAGGCAAATCCAGGTTTGTATGCCAAAAACCCAGGACTTGGCTGCTGACCAGATTTAGAGACACGCCTAACATATTTCCACCATCTCTAAATCAAGTACCTTCGGGCAACATTTAGACTTGCAGACATGGTGGCTTTAACATCGTGGCGCCAATTTTCATTGAGCATCATTTGGAATGGTCACAATGAAATGTATTGGCTGGTTACATTTATTAATTGTCACATGAACCGATCTGATAGTTTAAGATCAATGTTTGAGGCGCAAACATAATTGAATAGCTAGGGAGTTTGCCAGCAAAAACTTTCTAATAACTCTTCTGCAGATAATCCCTCTTTGGACACATGTTTAATGTAAAAACAAGTGTGCTCTTCAGAGTTCATAAGGGAATTGCTGGATATTTTAGAAATAGTTTTAATTTCCAGCGTTTACCTGGAATTTTAGCAAAAGGATGTCATTCCTATGAAGATGCCTAAATGTACCTTTTTCATTGTCAGTTTTATTTTGTTCATATTCAAAAATTGGTTACTTTGAGCAGCTCCAGAGATATTTGAAAAAAGGTTAATATTACGAATTGTGAACCAGTAATCTTAATCATGTATTTTAAAGTAATAAGTTCTGTGTTATAAATTATGCATCTTCCTCATAGGGCCGCCATTTGCCAACCCCCTACCCTGCAGTTACTCCATAGAAGCCAATGCTGCTACTTGGAGTGAGCAGACTGCAGATTATATGCTATGTGTGTGTTTGGAAATTCTGATTAGAACACAGAAAACTTTGTAGATACTCATGTCTGCCTATCTCACTGATAAGGCTATTTGAATATACTTGGAATTTTCTATTGCAGTTTAGCTTTCTTTCACTAGTAGTTTATTAACTAGGGTTTGGTTCATGCAGTTGACATTTCCCAATGTCTAAATTTTCTTCCAATATATTAGTTGCCTTTGAATCTAGTCAGTTGTAGATTGTCACAAGTATGTGGTTGCATTCTAACTTGTTTCATTTTCTTTATCTGCTCTCTGTACTTCTTTGGTATAGTGTTGCGTGTTCAAGAACAAGACTTGGTGCTATCAAAGTAAGCACTGATAAGAACTGTGCACTGACCCCTATTGTTCCCTGAGTGCATTTTTTGTTGGCGTCAGAAGACAGAAAGGCCAAGCTTAATTAAGTTCACAAGAGATCTGGTCATTTAAAACTTTGCGACTATAGAAATCATTAGGAATCTAAGACACTGGGGGATAAAAAAGGTGGAAACATTTAACCCTGTTCTTTTCTAGAGTGTCATTACACATTTGCATCAGTGAGGCAGACAGATCACCTCTCTAAGCTCTGGATTAATAAAGTTCATTGGTAGAATATTGTTCAGTAGTTTGGTTTGGTGCAGTTTTCATTCTGCAAATATATATGTCTGATGTTTAGTCCATGTACATCATTCAACATGTTGTAGTGCACATTATAGAATACCTCTACATGTATCAGTGGAAAGTTAATAAAAGATATGCAGAATGCACATTCAGCTATCTTAGTCCGTGAAGCCTAGCCAAGTGCTTAATGCATCAGCTAGGAACTGTAACAAATCTTCTTGAACAATTCCAAAGGGTCCTAGAGAAATAATTAGATTTTACCAGGTCACAGCTGCCACAGAATACTAAAAGGTTTTTTTTAATGCTGTATCAGATTCATCTTGAGTTGCTGCTTTTATTATTTAGACTCTTTAAACACTTATTGTTTGTGTGTATGTTTAAAGGTAGGATATTCACCACAACAAGGGGGAAGTTGAGGATTTGTTTATTACTAAAACAAAAATTAGTGTATTGTGTCACTACATATGGAAATAAAACAAAGTAGTGCAAGTATAGTGAGTTCTAGAAAAGTTATAAGTTTCTGTATCAAATTAACAGTCTGTTAGTTAGTACTTTCTATCTGGAAACTATTAAGAACTTCTTCCTCACAAATAATTGTTTTAAGCCTTTCACAAATCTAGAGGAAGGCTGCCTTCAGGGAAAGGCCCATGCTTATTAATATTTTATGCACTAGCAGACCTCGAAGGCCAGAAAGTCATACATTCAGAAACTGTAGTTTAAGACCAGGTTGAAGTAATATCTCCTGTTTCCCTTAGCTTTTGAATAACCTTTTTAAATTCCGGGGCTGCATGCCAGCAGTGGGTGTGGTCAAAAACAAATGTGGGCAGGGCTACCGCATTCACATTAATCCTCCTGTTGTTCACACACATCTATGCACACTCATGCATCCATCCTTTTCCTCCTTTCACCAAGCATGATCATGCTTCCATGTTGAGCTCTGAGAAAGCTCAGCTTCCCTTTCTCAGTGTCCAGCATGGAAATGCAGAGAGCTGCCAATGGAGAAAGAGTTATCTCTTCCTCAGTTGGCAGTTAGGAAGCAGGACTCTGGAGCCATATCCGCCTTCCATTAGAGATAAAAAGGAGATTCCTCTCACCACCCCCTCACAAACGCCCCCAGTAAACTCCAGGCCAGGAGGCAGAGCTTGTTTATTAGGGCATGGCTTTCAGAGGAAACTGGGCATGGCCCATGGAGGGAGCCCAAACTTCTGTGGCTCAGATGGGCAACCTCTGTGGGCTGGAGGTTGCCCCCCCCCCCGTATAAAGCTAGGAGATTTAGCTGTGCTGGGGCACTAGCCAAGGATGAGTATTTAATTGGCATCCTTCAACACATGTCTATTACAGACTTCTGTGTATGTATCACTTGCTGGTTGAGGAACTGTAGAATAAATTGGATATAATTCACCCATATGTGCATTGGATTGCACATCAGAATGTGGATGTTTGCTATCTGCGTCTCATTACTTTCAGTGGGCTGCACAGTGAATGCAAATTGAAACACACATCCCCATCCATATTCCTGCATAAGTCATGTGTTTTAAAAGTAAGAGCTTAACTGGAACATATATGCTTTGATTTCTCCATACATTTAAAGAAGTGGGGAAATAATAGCCTTCCCATCTTTGTCATGCACCTACTGGAGGAATCCTCCTCAGAGGAGGAGCTAGAGCTCCCAGAGACGTGGAACACCAGAAAATAGAAGACCAGTGACAGAAGACTGGGAGGAATGTGGGTCCTTAGAGGAGATGGCCCCAGATTCATCTCCACAGGAGGCATGAGACTCCAGAGGCTGAGCAATTCCCTAGCCCTGGCAAGCATCGCTGTCTCAAGAGGCAGACCTTGTGAGAAGGAGTGCCCGTTCACAAAGGAGAGTTGTTCATGTAAAAGACCCCTCATGCGTAGGACCCTCCTTATAAGGATGATTTCTTACAGAAGCTTCTGATGTGATGCAGCTGAGTCCTTTAATTGATGCCAATTAAATACCGATCTGATGCAGCTAAGAGCTTCCTGAGTCCACCGGAGGTGGCGCTCTGGCTATTTAAGTTTCATTTGGAACTTGCTAGCTGCTGGAATAGTATCTTACTAAAGGGTTCAGAGCTTTGAATGCTTGTGTCTTTGTTCTATGATTGAACCTCTGTGCCACTAACTCCTGCTTGATTCTGCTTCTTGAGTTGAGTTTGTGTTTGACTGCTTACCTGTGTTTGGACCTTGGCCGCACTTCAGACTTTCCCTTGGAACTCCCCTTCTTGCCTTCTAATATGGATCCTTTGACCATTGTCTGTTTACTGACTATTCCTTGAACTGCCCTCTTGCTGGACTGATACCTCTGTGCTTGACCTTTTGCCTGTTTACTGACTCGCCATTGGATTTATTCCTTAGTTGGCTCTAAGCTGAATCTGACTCAGCCACAGCAGGACAACATTGATGAGTTTATTTTTACCATTGGCCAAAATAACACCAAAACACCTCTTGAAAGTAGTTTAACACTGGAACTTCTTCATATCTATTATTGTTTGGTCCTTGGATGGAAAGAGTGAAGGTGTGGCTCACTTGTCAGTTTACAACTCTTCCCCTCTTTACTCATGGGCTAAAGTTATATGTGCTCCTGTCCAGTCAATTAATATGGATAGATTGTTACCCATATTAGTTCCAGTGTCTATTGCATCACTTCTTTGATCACTCAGACCTCCCTTCCCATTGTTTTCCCCTCCAACCTCTTTCTTTGATCTTGGCTTTTCTTCTCTGTCTGTCTCTCTTATTTCAGTGAAGTGTGAACTTCCAAGTATGCAAGCGCGTTAGTCCAGATTTTGAGCAAAGCTATGTTTTGAAAAATAAATGTTTCCTGATTCTTATATCTGGGCCTTTGAAATCATGGTTTCTAGTCTTTTTCCTTTGCTGCTAGAAAAAAACAACTTGTATGTAATAAAACTGTTACTTTCCCCAATACTAGTTATCTGAACAAGTAAATTGAAGAGCTGACCAGTAGATTAGATGGCGAAATGGTAGGAAGAAGTCCTCAGATCTTAAATCCTCAGTGACAAACAGTTTCACAGCAATAGGGCTCTTATTTTCCATTAGGTACAATGATGAGGGAGAAGCAACCCTTTTTCATTAAAAAAAAAATGTGGAGGAGGGTGCTAAGTGTTAACTTCACTGTTAAGATCTTAGCACTTAAAAATCAAGGGGATCTAGATGCTTTTCTATATATAAAGGCACACATTTGCCGAACTGAGGGCTACTTCCGGGATTATTTTCTTAAAACAGTTCTGCATATATACCTATGTCTTACTATGCATGAAACATGTTATTTATTTAATTTTTACACACTGCTTGACTATGTCAAATACAAATCTCAAAGTGGTTTTCAACATAAAAATTTAGAATACAAAACACTCGCAGTTAAAACATTTAAAAACAGAACATGCAAAACATCTCACTTAGAAACATTTAAAATGGGGAAAAAACCACATCCTCAATTAAAGAATTTAAAATAAGGGAATTAACAATCAACCAACAGGGCAGCACAATTAGTCAGGAAAGGCCTGTGACCTGGCACTGAGTCAGAACATGCCCAGCCTCTCCTGATTCAGATTAGAGAAATAGAGCTGGGTGCTGTCTGTGTACTGGTGACACCTCCAAATCTCCTAATAACCACCCCAGTGGCTTTATATAGATGTTTTAAAAAGTATTGGGGACAAGATACTACCCTGCGGCACCCCACAGCATAGCTGCCACAACATAGGTGCTGAGGCACAGTCACCCAATGCTACTTTCTGGAACCATCCCTGCTTGTAGAAGCAGAATCACTGTAAAACAGTGCAAGCAGGATCAACAGAGTTGCACTCCCTCTGTCTATCTCCCACAGAAGGTTATCCATCAGGGTGATCAAAGCCAATTCTGTCCCAAAATCGGACCTGAGTCCAGACAGAAATGGATCAAGATAACCTGTATCTTCCAAGAATGTCTGCAACTGCATGGTCACCACCTTCTCAAGCATCTTGCCCACAAAGAGGGTGTTAGTGATGGTGTGGTAGTTGGCATAAACATCAAGATCCAGGGAGGGCTTGTTCAGGACTGGATGCACCAAAGCCTCTTTCCAAGGCAGCAAGCACCACTCCATTGTGTTAATTGTTCCCTGGATCTACCCAGCCAGCGCCCCCTCCCACCCCCAGGCTAGCTTGAATAAGACAGAATGAGTAAGGGTTGAGTGTGCATATTGTAAGCCAAACAGCTGGAAGCATCTTGTCCCCATCCTCAGGTCTCAAAACTGGAACTGATCACATATACAGACCAGATGGTGCATTGGATGCCTCACCAGATACTTGTCAGGAGGAGCGCCCTAGCTGCCTCTTGCAGTCCTCACCAATAGCCAACTCAGGACACAGATGACGAGGATTCTTTCCAAGGCTTTATTCCTTTATTACTTTATGACTCTTACAGATACTAATCACTAGCAACTAAGCAAGGAACTGCACTGGGGATAGATAGCAGAGTATCCTAAGCTCCAGGTAAGACAGTTGGTCCCCGTTTGAAGGAGAACCGTGGGAAGACTCTGAACTTATGGGATATGGAGAGATCCTCCCTCTTACCCTTGGGTCCTTAGGACGTGACCGTTGTTTTAGCGCCAAACGAGCGGAGCGCCTCCTTTCCGCGCCCTCCATCTGTTGCCGCTCCCTGTGTCTGCACCACGCTCTCTCACTGCCAGGGTCACTATCTCTCCCAGGAATGCTGGCAGGAGGAATCTCTGCCAGCTGCTGTGCTTGTGAGAGATGAGCGAGCTCCTCTCCCAGGGATTGCTGTTCTTCCTCAGAATCAGCACTGCTCTGGGGTTCTATGGGCTCAGTTTCCACCCTGACAATACTGTGCTGAGAGCAGCATTCAAATCGCCATGAAGCTGAGCAATTTTATCCTCGAAGTGCTATGCAAAATTATTAGAGCAGGCTTCTGCGGATTCTAACATAGAATTTACCAGATTAGATGATGACATACTCTGGACGAGCCTGGAAAGCTCTGCTGGATGGCTACTTGAGGATGCAATGGAGGCAGCAAAGTAAACCTTCAGTGCCACGTGGTAGGTGTGATTATGTGTTCTTACTCATGTTCGGTTGGCATCATGACAAGTCTTATGTCACTTTCACTGTAGCAGTTTTCCAGCTAATTTCATTGCCCGGAGCTCCCTAGAAAACCAGGCAGTGACCTGGGTTCCACAGCGCCAGAGAGGGTGCTCAGGAGCGATTGTGTCGTTAGTCCATCATGTCTCACCATTCCATAGCATGGCTAGAGCTTTGACAGGATCACTGGCTCTGGCTGCTGGAAAGTTCCCTACAGCATTCAGAAATATATTGGATTCTGTAAATTTCTGGGGGCAGATCATCTCCCCCTGCAGGGGGAGACTGATGCTGTGAGACCAACTTCTTATCATGATACTGGGGTAACTTCAATACCCCCCAATATCCAGGACACTTCCCTTATGCCCCTATGCCAATGACAAATTGAGACAGCTCTATGGTTGTTATGGAAGCCATGACTTTCTGAGCCAGCCCAGGCAAGGCAGTCTCAGTGTGAATGTTGTAGTCTCCCAGGGCCAAGGCCTGGGATTCTCCAACACCACACTCAAGACCACTTCAGCCAGCTCACTCAGGGAGTCTTTTGGGCAGCAGGGTGAATGTACAGTATCCCCAATCAGTCTCATTGGCTCAGCATTGGGTATAGGCCTTCATAGCCTGTCCTGATCCAGAGGGGTTTCCTGGTGAGTACGGAGGTATTTTTATGGACTGCCATGACTCCACTCGCAATTCTCTAGCTTGGTTGATGCTGCAACAAGTACTTAGGTAGGAAGAGCTGGGCCAGGTCAATTCTACTGAGCTCCCCCACCCAGGTCTTGGTGATACATGCTAAGTCAACTTACTCATCCACAATCAAATCATAGATGAGTGAGGGCTTACTGTGAATTGACCTGGCATTTAGTAACACCAACACCAGGTGGGAGCAGCCAGAAGCCATGTTAACAGGTACCTGTGGGATAAGCGAAAGGTCAGCAGAGATGACCTACACCTGTCTAATTCCCTTATTGCCCTGTCCCATACCATTCCTGACCCATGATCACCCTTATGGGGTTCTCTACTTTCCTTCCCCATCTCACCTATCCAGATATATCCCAAGCCACTAACAAACCTCACCACCACAAACTGCCCAGAGGATAAAGGAGCATGGACTCAATAAAATCTGCAGAGAAAACTACAAACAAGAACACACTCCTAAAAACCCACCCACCAAGGGTATGTGTTCACGGATAGAAGCCAAGTTCTCACCTAGGCATGTGTCAAATCAAGAACTATGTGAATGCAGTGCCACTTAATGGAGACAATTGCTGGAAAAAGTGTATACATTGCATGCATAATAAAAATATACACTTACTTTTTTGTAGGGTACAACTCAGTAATAGCAGTTTCAGACAGCCCAAGTGATCACTTAATAAATATGTTGATATGAATACTTCTAGGAATCCATTTTTAGTGTAGCAAAAAGGCAATGAATAAACTTCAAGGTAAGCTATCATCTAAACCATGGCTTAGATGATTATGAACTAGTAGTGGCAAGCATTGGCTTGTGTGCTCCCCCTTCTGTCCCCTCCTCCATGCAGAAGAGGAGTAGAGTGAAAGCAATTTTCTGTTATGCACATTTCAGGAATTGTAGCTTATTCTTATACTAGTTAGACAACAAACCAGGATATCAAAACACAATTTGATCCTGGTTTAACTAACTAGCGTTAGAATTTGTATGTAACTGGAAACTGGTTTAGTCAGAAGTGAAAGCTTAGATGATGTAGGTCATCATGACATGAGTCTGAGTGTGCTTTATGACTGACTCCCAGTATGTCAGAATGAATTGTGTATTTGGGTTCAGAAAAAAAAATGGGTTTCAGTTTCTATCTCCAGCCCTGAAGCTCATCGGAGACCTTGGGCATGTCACTATTTTCCAGTATAAACTACTGCATGGTATTGGTGTAATGGTAATCTTACCATGTTGTACAGCGTATGCATGAACTGGGGAGCTGGGGCCAATTATGGCTTCCAGTATTTGTGTACAAGGTGAAAAAAAAGCCACCACATTAAACGTTATGGTTTACAGTGTACAGTGTGCAAACATACGCACACCTGCTATGTTTGTAGCATGTGAAGTTGCCTCTACAAGCTGTGTTTGTTGTTCTTTGAGACCAGCTACCAAGATACTGGCTGCATTCACACATCACCTTAAGCCAGCGATCTTGAGCTGCACGTTAGTGCATGCAGCCCATTCACACTCGCTTTTCTCCTGTCCAGGTGAATTGGTTAACAAACCACAAATGGGTAGGTTAGTATGACATCTAGACTTGGATTATGATTTATTGCTTCCAAACAAGCCAGGATCATAAACCAGCTTTAAACCACAGTTTGTTCTTGGCTTACAAATCCTGGCTTGTTTGGGTTCAACAAATCACAATCCCAGGATCAGTCAACATGCTATGCTATCCATGCGTAGTTTGTTTATCGCTTGCGTGAACTAGAGGAGCAAAGATTGAGTGAAAGGGCTGTGTACACTGTGGTTTAATAAGTCAGAATTCCTGGCTTAAAGTGATGTGTGAATGTGGCCTTTGATTCATGCACCAGATTACCTACATGATTTAACCCTCAGGTCATTCTTTTTTATACTCCATTATAGAACCTTGCTTGTCTAATAAAATAAAATTTTAAAAATTAATAAAGTTAATTTGGAGCAGTGAGATCTTTCGTAGGAGAAATTGCTGTGTGTTGTCACTCTTGTGACTTGGATGTAGATGGAACCATGGGAGAGAGAGAGTAGCTTTATCGTGCTGGGTTTCATGGATGCACTATGACATCTGGGCCATTGTTTAAATGACAAAGAGTTGACAAATGGAAGGGAAATTTGAGTGTACTGTTTACTGGTAGGTGAGTTACATTTGCGATGTGTGTAGTGGCAGAACTATTTGAAGAACCTTTCTTGTTGCTCAGGGTTTTTTTCTTCCTTGAGCTTGGTGTTTTTTTAAAAAAAGCAGGCTTTGTCAATAACACTTGCAGTGCTCACCGTGGTAAGCATGACAAGCAACAAGCCTTCCCTCCCTACTTTGAAGCTGCAGAGATGGGCAGGGTGGTGGGATTGTCCCAGCAGCTGTGTGGTGATCCCTGGTGCTCCACAGCCTCACGTAGCTGTGTGGCCTGTTTAGCTGCTGCATAGGGGTGATGCTCTGTGCCCTACTGCCGAGCAATGTCTGCAGCCTGTATGCCCCCTTTTACCCACAGGAAAATAAGCAAGAAAGGGAGGGGGAGGTTTCTTCAGCTGTTGCTTTTCCCGCAGAAAGGGGAGATGGTGGATGCTTCTTCAGTTGTTTCTAGAAGAGGGGCTTGGGCCCTTTTGCCAAGGCTTGGTTGAAATTGGAATGCTACCTTCCTGCCTTTCCCATAAGAGAGCCAGTGACTTGGTTCGCACTATCACTGCAGCCCAGTGTGATTTATTAAAGCCACAGTGGATTGTGGTGTGTGCCGGGCGACTTTTGTATATTCAAGCCGTAATTGTGGCTTCTTGTGTTGACTGAACCCGGCGAGAATGCATTGTTGGTGTGGTTAACAAACCACCCAGAACCCATGGGCTGTTTTATGGTTGTTGTTGGTTTGTTAACTGTGCTGGGTTCGGATGACAGGGCAAGCCACGGTCACAGCTTGAATATTCAAAATAACCATACATATGTACCACAGGCCACCGGGGCTTAGATAAGCTTAAATAGTAATGGTGGGCTGCTTGATTGTGTGAACAGGCCTAGTGTGGTGTAGTGGTTGTAGTGTTGGAGTGGGATTTGGGAGACTTGGATTCTAGTCCCCACTCAGCCATGAAGCTCACTGGGTGACTTTGAGCCAGTCAGTGACTCTCAACCTAACCTACCTCACAGGGTTGTTGTGAGGATAAAATGGAGAGGAGGAGGACCATGTAAGCCAACTTGGGTTCCTTCCAAGAGGAAAAAAAATGAGGGTTAGGAATGTAATAATCAGTTAATAAAATAATAAGACTGATTCAGGGGAGAGGCTTCCTTGGCTGTTGGATGGAAGGGGTTGCCTTGGTAAAGCCAACAGCATGGAGGAATCTAGGAACCCACCCAATTTTGACACAGAATTGGGTGGGATAGCTAATACCTTGGAAGACAGAAACAAAATTCAAAGTAATCTTGATAGACTGGAGTGCTGGGCAGAAAACAACAGAATGACATTTAATAGGGATAAATGCCAAGTTCTGCACCTAAAAAAAAGAAACCAAATGAACAGTTACAAGATGGGGGATACGTGGCTCAACAACACTACAAGCGAGAAGGACTTTGGAATTGTTGTAGATCACAAGCTGAATATGAGCCAACAATGTGATGTGGCTGCAAAAAAGGCAAATGCTATTTTGGGCTGCATTGATAGAAGCATAGCTTCCAAGTCCCGGGAAGTACTAGTTCCCCTTTACTCAGCACTGGTTAGGCCTCACCTGGAGTGCTGTGTCCAGCTCTGGGTACCACACTTTAAGAAGGATGCAGACAAACTGGAGAGGGTACGGAGGAGGGCAACGAAGATGATCAGGGGACTGGGAACAAAGCCCTATGAGGAGAGACTGAAAGAAGTGGGCATGTTTAGCCTTGAGAAAAGAAGACTGAGGGGAGATGTGATAGCACTCTTCAGGTACTTGAAAGGCTGTCACAGAGAGGAAGGCCAGGATCTCTTCCTGATCATCCCAGAGTGCAGGACATGGAATAATGGGCTCAAGTTACAGGAAGCCAGATTCCAGCTGAACATCAGGAAAACTTTCCTGACAGTTAGAGAAATGCAACAATGGAACCAATTCCCTAGGGAGGTGGTGGGCTCTCCCACACTGGCAGCATTCAAGACGAGGCTGGACAGCCATCTGTCAGGGATGTTTTGACTTAAATTCCTGTATTGAGCAGGGGGTTAGACTTGATGGTCTTATAGGCCCCTTCCAACCCTACTATTCTATGATTCTATGATGCTAACCACATTTTTTTACTTGGCTAGCAAGGTCAGTCAAAATTTGTAGGCCCCTTGATTAAAACTATGATATCTGAGTGCAAAAAGCAAGCAAGTTAGACAGGTGTTCAAAGATTTTCTTCTTTTAATAAATCAATGGTTGCTGGCCACTGTCGGAGATTCTCTCATAGATTAAATAGGTTATTCTAATTGAAGATGACCCTTTCTATGTTTCTAATCGAATCAACATTTTAATATTGGCTTCTAAACAGTGTTGCTTTCAGATCGTTAAAGGCTCTTAAAGCACTGCTTTCCTTCTTTCCCAGTTATTGCAGAAGAATTGCTATCTGAGACTCCTCCCCCCCGGGGGGGGGGATATAATTAAAGGAACAATTCAAAGCATCTCTATTGGGGTTTGGTTCTGCAAAAGAGAGTTGCCTAGATTTGACCATACAGTAGTATTTTCATACTATTCTAAGTGCAACAAAAGGTAGTAATGGATGCTGTTTACTAGATTGGATACATCTGCCAGTATCCAGAACTGGGTACTGGCATGCAGATGCTGGCTTAAAAACTGAAATGCTTGAAAGGATTGTTATAATTGCTATAAGAAGTGTTAACCTTTAAGTGTGGTCATTACTGAAGGGATATCCACAGGGGGTAGAAACCTGTTTTTCGCCATTGTCTGCATTGTGTGTGGGTAGGGAATGTGTTTTTGCTATTAAATATAGCAGTCTTCCCCAACCTGGCGCCCTGCAGATGTTTTGGACTACAACTCCCATCAGCCCTAGCTAGCATAGACAATGGTCAGGGATTAAGGGAGTTGTAGTCCAAAATATCTGCAGGCACCTGGTTGGGGAAGACTGAAATCTAGTATAAGATAAGTTATAGTACTGTAATCTAAAGGTTTTGAGAATTAGATGCAGAACTATCTTGTTACTATTGCATTCTTTTGTGTGAGCTTGTTGTGGCAAAATCCAGCATTATATTGTGTTAAAGTCAAACTTAGAGTAAAACTTTTCTCTGGAATCTGAGTAACCCAGAGTTGACATCTTCTGTTCCACTTCTGCATGTGCGCTTTTCAGAAACACAGAAAAGTAGACTTGTAGGTTCCGGGAGTTGCTTCATTATTTGGGTATGGTATGAAGCTGTTTTTGTGTGGAAAGATTTTGTTAAAATCACATGGCAAAGCCAAAGTTGTAGCTTTGAATAACAGACAGTGACAGTACATGTCAGAGATTCCTCCTGCTTTGAAAGCTGTGTTTATTTTTGCTTTGGCCGTGCCTGGCACCCTAGAAAGCAGCTGTGAAAGCAGCACTGCCTGCTGGTATAGCTAAGGCCTTCCTATTGCTCTTCCTTAGTAGATGTGTTGTAGAAATCAAAAGGATATCTCTGCTTAATTTATTTAGAAAGTTATCCCCTTGCCTACCTTGCTCTTGCTAATCAGATAGAATGATGATGCACATTATTTTGACATTCCTTCGAATTCATTTAGAGGCTTGCAATTCCACTTGTTCTGTAATGCTTCTCCTCATTTTGTGCCTTCCTGAAGAGTTTTTGCCTTCCATGTTTCTCATGGTTAATTATGCTTTCCAAACCTGGTGGACTCGCTATTCTTGTCTATTTCTGACCAGCTCAGTTGAAGCCTACTTCATACATTATTTTGTGACATTGACCTTTGTGAAGCTCTCTGAGAAGCTTCCTTTGCCAGTGTTGATTTTCAGAGTATATTTATCTGCTAACTTCTACATCTCTTGACAATATCTTGATCCCATTCTTGCTTGTCATTTGTCTTGTGTTAATGCTTTCTAGCAGCTATTTTCTCTATATCTGTTTCCATGTGGTCTGTTGTTTGCCTACCATGCAGCAAGAAAGGTTATGCTTGTCAAGTGTTTCCAGTCTACTGAACTGTTAGTCCTGCAACATTTTTGCTACTTTTTTTCGCAGTTGCCTCCATAAATTAGGGACTTTTCCTCTTCATCCTTTTCCTAAAATCTGTCCAAACGTTTTACTTGGCAATTCAAGAACAGCATTCTTTTCATTTGATTTCCCCCTTTGTAACTACCACCATTAGGTCTTTTCTTACCTTCATTACTGCAGTAGGCATTTCACCTTGATGTTCATTATCAGGACCCATAGCCTAAATATTTAATTCTGCTTCTTGGATCAACCAGCTGTCTTCAAACATTCATACGCATGAAGCAGGGAAAACATCAAAGTTTGTATAGTGTGCTGCCCCAGCTCTGCTATTGTGATGACTCCAGATTCTGCTTGCTATCATGTCCACCTTTTGAATATAATCCTTTCACTCATGTATTGCTCTGTCCAGTTGCAACAGAACTAAGTTGTATTTTTTCGCCTTAGTGTGAGATATTACACTGGTAGTAAACATGGCATGGCTGGAAGTAAGGTGGGGAAATGCTCCCACTCTGGAATTAAAGCTGGATAAGGAGCTGAGAGAGGGGAGATAATCTATCCATGGGTGAGCAGAGAAGCTTCCACCCTCAGAGAAGTCCATCCCTGAGCTTCTGTAAGCATGTCTGTCAGGGGGCAGGGAGCTCTCTTATCCTTCCCCATACCCAACCTATGGTTGACCAGAGCCATTGCTAGTGAACTGAAGCTCTTCTTTCCCAGTTACTCACCTCAGAAAGTCCATAGCCCTTGTAACAAGAGACCCACCAATTTCTAGCTGGTGGGGTTGGGCACGTAGGGACCTGTGGGTCAGACTAGAGCCCAGTCCTCTGAGGTGTGTTTGTAGCCCTTGCCTGGCTCAGCTACCTTGACATCTAGGTTAGACTTGGGTAGTGTAGGATTTCTTCAACTGCGAAGTCCTTACTATTGGATGGCACCAACTTCGTTATGGAGCATGAGGAGGTTTGTTTGTGCATTACAATGCACTTCCTGCCCTGCCAATCGCTACCTGGAAAACAGCATGGCCCAAAAGAACAGCCATCCCTGATTCATTAGTGTTGTTTCATAACTTCTTGTCTGTTCCAGTTTCCTTTTTCCTTCGGTTTGATCAGGGTTAGATTACAAGTGCTAGTATCCTTCGTATCACCTTTTTTTATTACAAGGGTGCTTTCAGAACAAAAGGGGTGTTTTTAAAGAAATACTGTGTAAACTGAATCATAGCTCAGTTGGGTGAGAACCAGGAGAAAATGACTCAGGATTTAAGTTTCTAGTGCTTAGAGCCAGAAAGCAAGGAGCCATGATTTAGGCCCTGGGACCAGACTGCAGATTACTTTACTAGCTTTGCATGACCTCACCACTTTTTTCAGGCCTGAGCTGGCTTTGTCCCCAAAGGGACGTGAAGCAACACTTGCTCTCACTTGTGCTTCTGGGCGAGAACTCGAATTACAAGGGGCCTTAGCTTTTGTGATGGCCTTCTTAGCTACTGATTTAGAAGGCTGGAGAAGGCATAGTTTCATTAAAATTGGGGGGAGCATCGGGATGGGATGTGTGGATTTCATTCAGGGCCCCCTACTCTCCTGCCCCCACATAATTTGAGCACTGATTTGGACCAGGTCATATTGGCTTCAAGTGATAAGAAGATATCTATTGGGTTTAACTAGCACTGACCCTACTCCCCACACCCGTCAATAAAATATTAACAAGCAGTGTTGTAGCTACTGACATTCCCAGACATTATTATTTGGAAGCAGTGAGCTTTGCCTGTTTACTGAACTAAAAACTGGATTATTATTTAAAGAATCACAGATAACTCTAAAACCCAGATGTACACAATCAACTTAGAATATGTAAAAGCTTCTAAAGGACTTGATAAGTGTGATTAAAATACTCCATTATTCTGGGACAAGGATATAAGAAGAAAGTAAATGCAGCTGGTCTTTTAGAAGTGGGAACCATTTAAGCTTAAAGTTTGGTATGTCAGCAAAATAAGCCCTATAAATCAACCAGAGTAATGGAAGTGTCATGTGGTCCTGGACACTTACTCCAATGAGGAAATGTGTTGCAAGTGGCAAGGAGAGTGGAACCATGAAAAAGAATAGCTTAGTGGCATGGGATTCTAAACAAGAAAGAACTGTTGATGGAGTGAATTCTGTCAATGTTTGATCACTCTGTAGTGCAAAAAACATACTAGGCTCAATTCATTCTATGGTAATGCACCATACCAGGAATTCTGAGTAATGGGAGACCTGTATGTGCCTTTCATAATTCCATTCAGTCCCCCACCCCACCCCCTATCAAGGAGTATGAGCTCCAAGCTCACGTCTTCTGACGGAGGAGAAGACTGGGTGGAGATATGGGAGGCATGCACAGGCCTTGAATGCCCTGCAATAGCCTGGTATGCTGAATGTCCATAAGTTGTGGGGCAGCAAGGCAGAACTAGATAGTGTTATATTCTATGGCAGGGGTGGGGACCATGTGACCCTCCAGATAATGTTGGACTGCGGTTCCGAGCAGTCCTAGCCAGCATAGCCAGTGGTGGGGGATGGTGGAAGCTGCAGGCCAACATCATCAGGAGGGCCACACATTCCCCTTCACTATTCTATGGGGATCCCTCTGCATCACAGCCGCAGAAGACTGTGTCAAGTCCACTTGGGTCCCAAATGCTATAATGTCATAAAATAGTCAGCTTGTACCTTTTGCAAGGGCAACTGTTAACACAATTGTGCTTTGTTAATGTCCCATCAAGGTAAAAATCTGGCTTGGAACACCCCTTTCCCCCCTTTAGTGCACTGGACTGCTCTATTCTGGTGGGTCCTGGGCCTTTAGTTCATGATGGCTTAATGCCTTTAAGATCAAACATAAACAGCACTTACTTTATATGAAAGGAATTTTTTGATGGGTGCTGTGTATTATGTTATGTGCAACTATGGTCATATTGCTTAACTTTCTCTTTATCTCTATTTCTATCTCTGCCTATATGGAGAGAGAAGAAAGTGTGCGTGCGTGTGCTCGTTCAGCTTCAGAAACAAAACAGGCTTACAATTGTTTTCCAAAGGAATACGTTTTAGAAAGTTTCCTATAGATAATCCCAGACAAGAAAAACACAAGTAACGCCAACATTTTGGCATAATTTTGATTAAATTATTTGTGTTTTCTCCATCTGTATAATGATGCTTCATATGATACATTCTGTAGCATTCCCCCCTCTCCAGTAAACCGGACAGTTGGTAACAAATATCTCTTCCAGGCTCTCTCCCTTCCTCTTTTCACATTATGAGAGGGGATGTGCAGACAACTTGGAATCTAAGAGAGAGGAAGTCTAGCACAATAGACGGGGTGAAGTTGAGCAATTCCCATAATCAGTTTTCTGTACAGCTTATTACCAATTGGTCAGAACTGGCTTTTAATTAAATGTTAAGGGATAAAGGACAATAATGGGGCCTAAGAAAGGGGATTCAGCTTTAACTTTGAATTTCCTGACTTTTATCCCCCTCTGTCACTATGTCAGACAGTGTAACTTAAACACGGGATTTTAAGATGTAATTTCCTCCTCCTAAAGGTTAATAACTGCTCTTCCCCCACCACCCAAACTTTTCAAAGAATGCCTTTTTAGCTACTTAGGGCACAATCCTAAGTGCTGGCTGGGGCAATACTGGGAGTGTTAGGACTTTTTAATGTGTAAATATGCATAGGATTGCAGCCTTAATAAATGTAAGGATTTTATAGTCCACAAGGGCATGACTGTTAAATACATAATCAACATTCTCTGCAGTCAGTTTTCAGAATGCTATTTTAGTTAAGTACAGTGTGTGAAATACTGGTGTGTTCCGAGTGTTTTCAAATTAAACACTTAAAAAATATCCAAAGGATTATTATTACCCCTTTCCTGCACCTATTCTTGCACTGGTGTGATTTTTGTTTTATTTTATTTCTTTCTGGTTTTGTTCTGGCCAATATTACTCTTTCCATTTGAAGTAAGTTTCAATGCAGTTGATGACACTTAACGTCTAAGTAAACGTGGTTTGGATGGGAAGGTTTGAAGCTATTGACATGTCCTAATTGCAGCCTTTGTGTTAATTGTTCCTCCACCCCCTGCAAATGTCAAAAGCAAGGGGCTGGGGGGGGCAGTAAGATAGTCAGCAAAGGTCCCCATGTGATGATGCAGGTTTAAATTTATCAAGAGTGAAACAAAGTTTAACAAGCGATGTGGTAAGGGCTTGTAGCAGAAGAATAAGGCTTTGTTTTCATGATGGAAGCCTTGCTTGCATTATGTGGTGATAGTGATATTCCATTCTTTTGATGGAATGTTGGCAGCGTTCCACAGAAGTTGCACCCATATTTTGTGCTGCAGGTTCATTTTGCTGCAATTTGTGACAGGCCTTGGTTGAGTTGCTTATTATATCCTGCCCCTCCTTGCCCCTGCCTCCGTCCCTTACTGCACCATAACAACTCATATCAGTACTTTGAATAGGACCTAACATGTGGCCTGGTTCAGGTGATCCCTTCTATCTAAGCCTGCTCCCCCTTCTGAGAACTCCACTGAGTGTGAGAGGAAGTGAAGCTTCCATTTTTCACTTTAGAACAAAGCACAGTTCCATGTTATGTACAAACCTGGAAATGTGTGATTTATTCCAACCAAAGTTATTTTATTTATTAAATTTATATAACACCCAACTGGCAAATGCCTTCAGGGTGGTTTGCAATCATACCCCCCCCCCCGGCAACAATAAAATAATTAAAACAATAAATACAATAATGAAAATATCAACATGATAAAATATTAAGGACATTAAAGAAGCTAAAGACATTAAAGAGCCAGAAGTAAAGTTAATAAAGCAACAGATTAAAGATTAAATGCCTGTTGGTTAAGACCTGTCATCTAAATGTATGCAGTAAAGATGCCAGGCGGGTCTCCCTGGGAAGGGCATTCCATAGATGAGGTGGGAGGGCACTACAAAGAAGTCTCTTTCCCTGGTAGCCATTGTGGGCGATGGCACCTGGAGAAGAGCCTCCAAAGATGATCTTAGCTATCAGGGAGGAACATGTGGGAGAAGGCCCTCCTTCAGGTACACTGGTCCTAAGCCAATTTGAGCTTTAAAGGTCAGCACCAAGACTTTGAATCAGGCCTGGAAACAGACTGGCAAGCCGTGCAGTTGACGCAGCACTGGAGTAATACGTTCAAAATGGCCAGCCTCAATAAGCCTCGCTTCTCCGTTATGTATTAACTGAAATTTCCAGGCCATTTTCAGAGGTAGCCCCACATATAACATATTGCAGTAATCCAGGCAGGAGGTCACCTGAAGCCAGGCATGGATAACTGTAGCCAGGCTATCTTTGTCCAGGTAGGGTCATAGTTAGCATATTAGCTGAGGCTAATGAAAAGTAGCAGGATCAAACTATGGTTTAGATCTGCTTTTATTTTTGACTAAACAGTTGTTGCACATTATGTATTGTGGGGAGTTTTGGTTTGTTCTAATTTAGTTAACAAACCGGGAACTGAAACCGTGGTTTAGGTCGTTGTCTGACCCAGGTATATATGTTTAATACCAACGAGACTCTCCTGCCAAAGCATCACTACATTTGTTTGTATACATTTCTGTCTGAAGGATATTTACAAATTGTACTTATGACCGTAAAGTATGTATCAATATATTAAATTAAGTTTATTTATATAAAATAGGCATTTAAATTAAATGGAGAAATAAGATGCCAAGAAAGAAAATAACTTCTCCCATATCTTTAGGAACACAACTTTGAATTAACGTAGAGGGCTAAATTATTCTGAAGAAGTGCTGGTCAAAGAGCCCATGTTAGTGGTTTGATTGAATTTACTACATTTTGGCAAGATCGGCATGCAGTTTAGTAGGGCGAGAGATTTTGGCTTCTCAAAGTGCATGGGTGTTTAGAATTTTGAGGTGTAGGATTGGTTTTATATGTGATCATATGACCACATGAATACGTAATGCATTGGTCTTACAGTCATGGGCTTCTGAGCATGCCCCCCCCCTTCAGTACCTCGACTCCAAAAGTTATTCCAAAAAGTCGGGGGACTCTTTGGAGTGTTCATGAGAGCTTATGATGGTACTTTAAATGAGTGCATTTTGGTAGTAACTTTGGTAACTCTTTCCTCTGTGCATGGGGTAGTATAAGATTATCCATTAAAATTTTTCCAACAGTACCCAACAAGAGCTCAAAAGCTTTGCAAGGGCTTACAGCTGGGTCCAGGATCCAAAGAACTGTGCAACTTGTTCCATGTGTCCTAGGGAGCTTTGTGTTTGTCGAACAGCAACTTGCCATGCAGTTTCAAAAGCAATTTATTATATGGAAGATCTGTAGGTGGAGGAGGGAGTCTGCTACTCCCAGTAAAATAAGTTAAAATTCCCAGTGAGCATGATTCTCAAGCTCTTGGATACACCTGAGTACCTCTTTGAATCCTGTCCATGATCTTTGTTTTAATTAATAAAGTGTAGCTGAACACTTCTGTAAAACAGAATATTAGGATAAAAAACTAGGTTTTCCACAGGCTATTAAACTCACAGGGCAAAATATATGGATGACTCCAGAGCTTCAGTCTATTGTCCACATATATGGGAGAAAATAACAACCTATTGTTTAAAGAAATCCTGACATATTTGTGGAGCACAGCTAGAGCTGAAATAGCTGTAGTCTGGAAACTGACCAGAGAACCCTCGGATGCCTGAAAAAAGACTTTGGGACTTGGTGGGAAAAGCTGTCCAAGGACTTAAGGACATTATGCAGTCCCCAGGCAGAGAATGACTTCTATGCCATATCGCGTACATTTATCACATTCGCCAGCCGACATAGAAGGGACATGCATCCCCCTCACTCTCATGGAAAAGAGACTTGTTAGGCAGTGCCAATTCTTGTGAAATTGGCTCATTGAAATGTTCCATTGTTTTTTTGTGTTGAATGGTTGATCTGTATATTATGAAATTCAAGTAAAATATTTTTAAAAATGAATTAAAAAAACATATTTGTAATATTAAATTCTCTCTTCTGAGCTATAACTTGCAACAGTTATGGTGTTAATATATATCTTTATGGTTAACTATTAGGCTGTGAATAAAACCATGCATATGATATTTACTTTTCTAATGAGCATATACTGGTAAATGAGGTAGCTGGAAACTTTAGATTAATTTTATGTTGTACATTTAGTTTCACCATAGGGATAGCACAATTTTAAAATGTATTTAAGCCAGAAAGAAGGAAAACTAATTTTTGTAGTCATGCTTATCATATAACAATAAGCAATTTGTGCAATTGACCTGCTGACCTTCACTCCTAAGAAACTGTCACATTTCTCCTTTGCTCCTTTGTCCAACTGAACAATGTAACTTAAAATACTGCAGAGCTTGAAAGTTTCTCAGCATTGTAAGGTCAAGCTTTGGTCACCATAGCTACAATTTAGATCTCTAGGTCAAAGGGCAAATAGATTAATGATGTCAGACACATCTTTAAATGGTTCTAACACTATTTCACCATGTGGTAAGCAGCTGAGCATATTTGATATGACAAAGGCCTTCTTAAGTCTTACTAATAGGAGAATCAGTGGAGACATCTGACAGAATAGACTTTTCCATTGTGCAGAAATGTTCAATATTAAACGATGGTGGGCATCAACAGAGCTGCTTCGATTCAAATTGCCATAAGTAGATTGCTATGCTGGTTAAAGGGCTTGCACTATCACTGCCCTCTTTCTTTCGAGTTATCAGAGTCTTTTGTCCAGTGTTCATTCTATTTGGCTAAAAGCTGCAAAAAGGGCAGGGAGAAAGAGGAATATACTGCAGTATGTCTTGGCTTTTCCATTTGCCAGGCCGTTAGTTCTTCTGCAGAGTGTGATAAGAACCTTAGACTTAACATGTAAAAGCTGCCATTCAAACTCTTTCTCAGTGCATGTCAGCTTCAAGCATATACTTAAGAGGGTGGTTATATTTTATGTGTACTTTAAGCTTACGTTTGCAAAGAGAAGAGTAGTCTAGAGGGTTTAAAAAAACAAACTGGGAGTAGAGAGGAGGAAGTTGGCTGGTGAAGAATAACCATGGTGGAGAGCTGATGTTTTGCTCCTACGTCACTGGAAGTTCTGACCAGCCCTCTTCTAGTTTTTTGACCCCCTCCATATGTTGCCCATGTGCTTCTGGTCTTTTCACCATTAGAACCCCCCCCCCCTATTATTGTGAATTATTATTGCTGTAAATCAATACAGCAGTGCTGTATTATTGCTATTAAATCATGTGACAGATGCTAGGTTCTGTGTTTGAGTACTTTCATCAGAAAAATGTCTGTCCAAATTATGCTGTGTGCACTAAGCTGCTACACAGGATCTGAGCTGACAGCCACATCTGGGACAGTTCCTCATACACACCGGTTATACATGGCAGAGCTGCCTCCGCCATTAAAATCAATAAAGGAGCCTTTGCATTCAAGTAGCTCCATATGGAACCCCTAGCTAGGCTGAGCTGAAAAGACAGCATTTTTGGTAGGAAAAACAATTTTTTTGCTTTTTTTCTTTCTTATATGCATGTAACAAAATATCGTAAAAGCATGTTGTAGTCCTGCACTTAATCAAAATAATAATAATAATGATGATGATGATGATGATGGGAATTATGGGAGTATAATTGGTCTGTTACTAAACACAACAAACGAATTAGTAGCTTATTTCTAGCACCCTCTAAAGTGGTGGCCAAAACTTTGCTCATTTGGTTGTCTGGGAGCTTTCTTTTCTGCCTGGCTTCTTGTAAGGTCCTCTTAATTTGACCCAAACCTAATTTTGATCTGGTCCTATCACTGGAGTACCTATCATTTGGTGGTAGCAAGAAAGAAAGCCTGTGGAGGCAAGAAAACCATCTGCTTGTGTTTTTATATATATATAAACCATCAAGTCAGGAAGTATTGATTGGAAGGACTTTGAGACATTACTCTAGTACACTAACACAATTCCACTTGAGTTATCTTCATAGGAAAGCACTTCAGTATTGTTGGTTGTTTAAAGTCATTTAAGGGACAGTCCTATGCATGTTTAGACTGAAAAATGCCCTACAACTCCCAGCATTCCCCAGCCAGCATGTGAGATTGTTGGCAGAGTTGTGGTTTGTCCCTCAGTAATCTTGTATTTTTTGGTGAGAGCTGGGCTTAAGCTGCCAAACATAAAGCTGTAAAATGTAAACCGGTGGACACTGAGAAGTAACATGATCTGTCACTACTCTATTCATCAAAATGTTTCCCCAGGGCAGTGATACTGGAAACAATCTCATTTGTTGGCAAATTATATTATGGAGATAACTGTTGGTATGTTGTGGAGAGCTTTGACAGCACAAAGGTTTCAAATCATGCCAGCTACAGTATTGGAAGGACATCTTCCACTAGACGGGCTGTGATATGCATCAGTGCAAGTGTAGCTCAGATGAAGTAGAAGATCCAGCTCAGTACCTTTTAAAATGGGATTAACTAGAAAGCTAGAAAACCAGGTCCCATCATTTGTAGGACAGGTTTATTGGTAGTCAGATATTATCCATAAGTTATCTTAAAGTTATCTTTGCTGTGTCGTTCTTGACGATAGCTGAAGTGGCAAAAACGTGCTGAGTCTAAGATGACAGTTAAATATTTTTGTTGCCTTTGTTTTAATAGTGTGTTTGTATGCACTTCTAAATGTTTTGTGTTAGTTTTATTTTATGTATTTCTTTAATTGTGCCTTAGTTTGAAATATAATTTGTGTTTTTACTTCTACTAAAACGTCTTGGCTGTGTTAAAGACTATGTCTCTATTTCCTCTTCCTCAAATCAAACATGATTTAATTGTATTTTAAAATACACGGAAACAATTAACCTGCTACAGTTAGCTTTTGCATTAACCCACAAATATTAATGTTTACTGTGTTTGGTTATCAGAGTCAAATGAGGATTTTAAGGATTTCTTTGGGCAAATGTGTTACAGATGCTTGAATGTATATTTGGGTTTTCAAAGGTTCCAGCTCTAGGAAGTGGAATGGACTCTGCTTTCTAGGAACATTCTTCTCTCACAGGGTTCAGCTTGCTGCTACTATTGGCTTAAAAAGTTTTGGCACCTGATGCATAAAGCTCCTTGTAGAGCTTTTAATCAGCTGCATTAACCTGGTGAGCTTCCATAGAACTTTGGCTTCCCTTAGTATATAGAAGGGGAGGTGGTGGAATTCCATAAAGGGCTGTCTGGTTTAACAGCTAGAATCGGCTGCATGGTAAAATCTACACACTGGTGAACTGGCCCAGAGGAATTTTCACCTCTTACACCTTTATTGGTACTCCTAAAGCTGAATAAATGAATGAAAAGTAGTTTTTCAAGTAATTAAAGGCAGAGGCTATAGCTTGGTGTCAGAGCACATGCTTTTGCATGCAGAAGGCCCCAGTCTGGCATCTTCAGTTAAAAAAGGATCTTGGTGAGCAGAGCTGGGACAGACCTTTGCTTGAGATTACAAAAGACCAAGTAGAGAAAATAGAATTGAAGCAGATGGACCAGTGATCTGACTTGATATAATGCAGCTTCATATGTTCATATGGAAAGTATAAGCAGTAGCTCAAGTTATTGCATTGCATCCAGTGTTGCTCTTCCACTGGCAGAAAGGCTCTTCTGCTAGCGGAAGGCTGTTTCTTATCTCTCTGTTGCCCTCCATCACCCTGCAAACGAACCAACAATCCTAAGTTAGTAGTATTCAGGATAGCTGCCACAGGAATGTGGGTATCAAGACTGTAAGGGTTTGGGAGGATCTGAGGGAGTACATGAGCAGGGTACATGGACCCAAGACATGGGTGCTGTCTCCTTTGTGGCATTTCTTCCACTAAGCACTTGTGCAACTGTTTACAGAACAGTGCCACCACTTGTATCCATTCCCTGCTGGTCTAATGTTGGTGCAAGCCATTGCCATATATGATACATGATTAGCATTTTCCATGTAGCATAAGCAAAGCTACGGAGTCACTGTTATGGTATTGTTATGGTCATGTAAACTGAGGAGGTGACCTATTGTCCTAGTTCTTCAATGGGTGCTGGTGGCTGCTGAGTAGAAGAAACAAAAACAAGGATTTTGCTGCATAGTTGCAACAGCCTTCCTCTCTCATTACCCAGGCATGCACAGAAGTGGCCAGAATAACTATCTGCCCCCTGGTCTTGTATATCCAGGGGCCTCCATTGTTGAGACTCTTGGAAGGCGCCCCATCTGCTTTCTCAAACACAGCTATATGCATCTGCAAACCATAGTAAAATGCAGGGAACATTGTGTTTTTAAATGTCTCCTTTTAAATGACCCCTTTAAATGTATCTAAAAATTAAGAACCCTGGAAAACCAGCATCCTGGCTTGTATGGAGAGCCACCATGGATACAGGAGGCCCTCCAAGAGTACAGGGCAATATCATCGTGAGAGGAGGGGGCAGGGCTGGAGCGCTCCTCCTCAGGCATTTACTCTACTTGGTAAGAGAACGCCTGAACAGGGCTTGTGTGTGTGTGTGTGCGCACGCGCGCATGCATGTATGTGTGTGTGTTAATCTAGTATTGAGAGGTGGGGATGAGGAGAAAATACTAAAAAATGTTGATGGGCATGTCCAAACACTGGAGTATGCCCCAAGTAAGTCTTTGTGCTCAACTCTGGAATTCTACTGTTCTGCAATTTTTCAACCAGAATAAATGAATTAAATTTACTGTGTATGTATGTATGTATGTATGTATGTATTTATTTATTTATTTATTTCATTTCTATACCTCCCAATAGCCGAAGCTCTCTGGGCGGTTCACAAAAATTAAAACCAAACAACACACAATAAAACAATTTAAAATATATAGAACATTAAAACCACAATATAACAATACAACCACAATAAAACCTAGCAGCAGTACAGGAATTTAAAATACAGATTTAAAACAGCAAAGATAAAAATTTAGAAAGCTAAAAAGCCTGGGAAAATAAAAAGGTCTTCACCTGGCGCCGAAAGGAGTACAATGTAGGCGCCAGGCGAACCTCACTAGGTTCTATAGGTTTCTATGTGTGTAAAGGATGGGAAATGACAGGGTTTATATTGTTTGAAGCACCACACTATGAATATTAATATTTCTGTGTAATGTGTCTATCTTTTAAAATTCAGCTTTTTAAAAAATGCCATATTGTAATTTTGGTTTTCTCTAACGTTTGGTTATTCATGCATCAAGCATTAACTCACTGTTTTCTGTAAATGTCAGCTTAAGTGGTTTCAGCTCCTTGATTGTGTACATCCATCGTTCTGGACAGAATGGTGGACCTCTACCTTGCAAGGCTTCAGTTTATCCAGGATGTAAGGCAGATCGACCCATTGCAATTGTTGCAAAGATAATTGGTGTTTCCCACAGCATACATCTAATGTGTAGGTCTCTAACATACACTTATATACGCATAGGAACCCAAATTGAGCCAAGGTTCCCAGGTGCATGTTTGCAGATGTTTAAAGATGCATGTGCATACAGGTATAATGGTCATAGACGTATTATGTGTTTAGTGCATAATGCACCAGTATAATATAAGGAGCATATGTTTTCCTGTAACAGGGGAAATAGCAGCTTTGGGAGGGAAGACTGATGGCACTGGGTGAAAAGGCTAAAATCTTCTTTTACCAGCACCATATTCCCAATCCAAATTGGATGGGCCTTTTCCTGCTAGTTACTAAAAATTTAAAGAGACTGAAAATCCCATCATAGATCCCTTATGTCATGTCTAGGTTAGCCCTTAACCACACCTCATACATTTATAAATTGCAAATAATTCTGACCTACCCAATATTATTATTGTGAAGACAAATATAAAATGTTACTTAAAAGCCTCTTTGAAATGTGACCTTAGAGAAGAAAAAAATAAATTGTTCTTAGAGTGAGCAGTCTCTATATGTAGCTGGAGGGGAAAACAGGATTTGGAAAATATCTTATTTCTAGAAGAGGGTTTTTAAATTCCTTTCCTTGTTGCAGTTGGGAGGGTTGTTAATAAGAATTTAGTTCCTGTGTGCCAGAAATTGAATTTCTATCTCAATGAGGAGGTGCAATAATAGCTTCCTACCTGTGTTTATTGCAACAAATAGACTTTCAAGCCAGATAAATTGGATACACATAGATATGTCAGAATAACTAGTGCTATTGTCTGAAGATATACAAATGTGATGGCTTATAAAGCACAATTAATTAAGCTCTGCAATAAGAGCCTTAAAGTCAAATCACATTTGCAGAGGCATTTTCTATATACATAATAAGGTTGGGGGGAAAAGAAGACACATTTTCCGTTAGCAGGGACTTGCAATCTTCTTGCACACAGCTGACTCTTTTAGCAATCTGCTCCATTTGGTTTTTCCCCCTCTCTTATAGAATAATTGGGATGTATTTGTGCCTATCTTTTCATAGAGCAATAGTTCCCTGTCCAATTAATTTAAGATGTAAGATGATTCACTTCTGTACAGTTTGCACGATCAATCTACCGGAGCTTAATGTGGCTATACCGGTACTCAAATTAAGTGGGGAAAGACGAGGAGGTCTTTAAAGAAATCCACAAGTCTCACACTTTGACTCTCCCCACTTTTATCCAAACCATGTTTTAGGCTTATAAAAGCAGCAGCTAAGGGGTTGGCACAAAAGGGCTGATTTGTAGTGTAGTGGCTAGAGTGTTGTCATAGAGATGGGGAGATCCAGGTTACATTCCTTCCACTCAGCAGTCAGTCATGAAGTTCATGGGGTGATCATGGACCAGTCAGAGTCATAAAATATTATTGCACTTGACTAATGCCATTACAAACAACAGAACATCATGCAATAACAGAACGTAGACAAAAATCAAGTTAACAGATCACCTGCACAACTGCAATAGCATTCAGAGTGATTGCACGATTATGTTTTGCAGCCTTAGCAAATATGCTGTTTTGCATGTAACATAAGGATCACAATCTGACAGTAACCAGCAAATCTCATGTGGATACTTTTACCCTGTAAGGATGCCAGGATCTGTCTCAGGAACATGGACCAGTCATTATTATCTCCTATCCTAACCTACCTCACACAGTTGTTATGAGGAGAAAGGGGATGTGCAGGAGTGGGGACCAAGAACCATGTATGTCATCTTGTGCTCCTTGCATGATAGGTAGGATAAAAATGTGATACATTTTGTGCTATAAATGTTAGAATAGTGTAGTACCTTTATTAGGTCATCTCAATGATCACAAAAATGTGCAAGCTTTTGAGATCTCTAAAAAATCTCAGAGCAATCCTATGGCCGCTAGTCAGTGACTAGATGGCCACAGGATACATTGGTTTCCAGGAACTGACCTTGGAGCCCGCGATCCAAGGTCAGTTCCTGGAGAACCAACCTTCCCCCATTCCCACACTGCCTCGCAGGCAGCTCGGAACAGCTTTGCGCTCGGAAGAGGAGCATGGAGCGGGGAAAACGGGGTGTTACAGGGGGTGTTCTAGGGTGGGGAAGGCGGAAATGCCAGTATGAAACATCATATGTGTCGTCTGGGAGCCGCCTCTCCTGCTCCGCCTTCCTGTGGCTAGACAGCTGAAATAGGCTGTCTAGCTGCAAATGCAGGGTGGCTAAAGCGCAGAGGGGACTATCCCCTCCTCACTTCTTCTGGCCTGCATTGGATAGGCGGTCACATCCGAGTTTGGAGGCGGCCACCTATCTCCATAGGAGCGTGCCCTAAAGGAACTGAATGACTAGCTCAAAAATTTCTAGCACAAAGGTCCTTTCCTTAAGGAAATCAACAAGGATGTAATCTGGACACTGGTAAGAGTAATCTTTTTGAGGACTTAATGTGGTTTGGAGAAAGTTCAGGGACTTTGGGACAAGCTATCCTGGAGATTTCGTATCCAGTGCAGCTACAGCTGGAAGATATTATGTGACACACACCCTCCCAAAAACACACACCACATTCCAGTTGATTGTGAGCTTTGCTATCTTTCACACGATGGTTCTTTCACAAATACGAGGCCTAGAGATGCTTATATGCTCTCTGGAATTGGAGTGTACATTCTGTGATGTCCAGATGGAAGCTTCTGACTGAATGAGGGTGGCCGATACAAACTCATTGATGGATATTGAATTTAAGAATATGCAAGTACCAGAAAAACTAAATAGGCTAGATTTTGGACTGTTGGATTAACAACCACAGTTAACATTAACCTAACAATAGTAATTGATTACAGTTTTAGAACTTAAAAATTTAAGTAGTTTCTACTTTATTAAATTTTAAAATGTTCCAGATTTACTTTGCGTTGATATGAAGCATTTTTGCAGTAACAAGACAGGTGGAAAGCAAATAATAGAATGGAAGAAACAGTGTAAGATGTTTTATCTAACTTGATTCTTTTATTTTTATGAAGACAATTCAAAGACGGAGGTACAAATAATTGTATGGAGGATTTATATAAGTCTTGATTTTGATAACTGACTGCAGTGTAAACTGGTTGTTAAACATGTTTAGACAGAAAAAGTTCTACAACTCCCAGCATTACCTAGCCAGCCATGGGAATGCTGGGAACTGTAGGACTTTTTTCTGTGTAAATATGCACAGGATTGCGCTCTTAGCTGTATACTCTCTTGAAAAAAGAAGCCACATAATCAGAGAAAAACTAAAATAAAATATCCTGTTTATACAGAGAAAACAGTAGCCAGCACAAGTTTTTCATCAGTGCAAACTGAGACATACTAAGCAGTTTTGTAAAATTTTGAAAGCACTAAATGAGTACATAAAAACAATTGGTTAGATATGCACTTTGTCATATGCTGTATTCATTTCAGATTGTGTACTCATCTGATTCCAGCTGTATTCTCATTGTTGATACTAACTTCCATTAACATTTGATGTGTTGGCTGAAAGTTTAAAATGGGTATTGAGAATTACTTTTATCTTTCTCTGTTCTAAAATAAGTATATCAGCATGAGACTACTGTGTTCATTTTGGCCATTAGTTTTAATTCTGACTAATATAAACTGTAAATTGTATACTGCTTGTCATAAGTTGAACTTACAAATTGTAGACATTTAATGCATATATTAGTGTTTAATAGAGTGTTCCCTCTGCAGATTCATAGGCTTGTAATAGAAATTAGAACTGTGGGTGGCCACTTACTGTTTCAACAAACACGAATTGGCTCTTGGCTATGCACTCTTTCAGACAGTAACTCAGGGTATAAGCATGTGCTTTGTATTGTGCATATCTTGGTGTTGAAAGCAACAATCTTAAAAAAAAGTAAAAAATGAGTAGAATCATAGTATCATAGAATAGTAGGGTTGGAAGGGGCCTACAAGGCCATCGAGTCCAACCCCCTGCTCAGTGCAGGAATCTAAGTCAAAGCATCCCTGACGGATGGCTGTCCAGCCTCGTCTTGAATGCCTCCAGCATAGGAGAGCCCACTACCTCCCTAGGGAATTGGTTCCATTGTCGTATTGCTCTAGCAGTCAGGAAGTTTTTCCTGATGTTCAGCTGGAATCTGGCTTCCTGTAACTTGAGCCCATTATTCCATGTCCTGCACTCTGGGATGATCAGGAAGAGATCTTGGCCTTCTCCCTGTGACAGCCTTTCAAATACTTGAAAAGCGCCATCATATCTCCCCTCAGTCTTCTCTTCTCAAGGCTAAACATGCCCAGGTCTTTCAGTCTCTCTTCATAGGGCTTTGTTTCCAGTCCCCTGATCATCTTTGTTGCCCTCCTCTGAACCCTCTCCAGTTTGTTTGCATCCTTCTTAAACTGTGGTGCCCAGAACTGGACATAGTAGGCCAGATGAGTCCTAACCAGTTCTGAGTAGAGGGGAACTAGTACTTCCCGGGACTTGGAAGCTATGCTCCTATTAGTGCAGCCCCAAATAGCATTTGCCCTTTTTGCAGCCACATCACATTGTTGGCTCATATTCAGCTTGTGATCTACGTACAACAATTCCAAGATCCTTCTCGCTTGTAGTGTTGTTGAGCCACGCATCCCCCATCTTGGAACGGTGCCTTTGGTTTCTTTTTCCTAGGTGCAGAACTTGGCATTTATCCCTATTAAATGTCATTCTGTTGTTTTCTGCCCAGCGCTCCAGTCTATCCAGATCACTTTGAATTTTGTTTCTGTCTTCCCAGGTATTAATTAGCTATCCCGCCCAATTTTGTGCCATCTGCAAATTTGATCAGCATTCCCTGCACCTCCTCCTCCAAGTCATTAATAAAAAAATTAGTACCAATAGTCATTGGTTTATTCATTGTATACTGGACTATGAAAGGAACAAAGCACAGCTGGGTTGCAGATATCCTAGTCTGTAGGCCTGGTGTGCCAGCAATTAAGTGCTTAAGCTGAAGGTGTTATGGCTGCTGCACCCAGCGCACTGTGATGAGCAGCTGAATTTGCTTGGCATGGTGAATCCACCCCAGAACTAGCGAGAGAGCTATTGAGCTGGAATGGTAAGGGCCCCCATGGGCCAGATAAAAATTCTCTGTGTGTGATGAAACCCACTTTCCATGAAGAACGTAATGTGTGACTTGTGCTACCCCAGCTGCATTTTCCTGGTGACCACTGCCCCCAGCGCAAAGCCTGTGGGGTGATGGATGGGGAGCTCCCCAAGGCTAGAGTGGCTCCTGTAATCAGTGTCCATTTGGGATGGCAGGGGTAGGATAGGGACCACCCAGCAATGCCGGATGGCTGCTGGAGTTGGGACCTGCCCTTCTCCTAACTGTATCGCAGGGCATAAGGCTTCCCATAGCTGGATGGCTCAGGTCTGAGCCATAGTGCCTGAGTGCTATGCTCCCATCAGAAGACTCCTCAAAGGAGGAAGAGCTAGAGGCCCCAATGGAGGATGGTGCCCAGGCCCTGCCAGGTCCCATACCACCACAGGGGTCTGGGGCCGTGGAGGAGCCCGCTGAGGTTCCAGCCCCTTGGGAAGAGGGGAAGTCTGTCTCAGAGGAGGAGGTTGAGCAGCCCCCAAGTCTCAGGGAGCAACAACACCAGAAGAGGCAGGCCCAACTCAGAGAACCTCGACAAAGTGCCTGGCTGCAGCAGAGGTCTACTCAGGAGCAGAGGGATGCTTCATGAGGAGGACTCTGCGGTTGAAGTGAATGACTGCAGCTGGGACTTGGGTGGGGCTGTGGCAGCTCCAGGATAAAAACCCCAGTAGATGCTTTTAGGAACTGCTGGAAACAATGACTGTATTTGACTTTAGCTCCAGCCTGCTGTCCTGTTTTCTGCTTAGACCCCTCTCTGCACATGACCTTGGCCTGGGTTTGACTACTCTATTTGCGTAACCCCTTGTATCTGTACTGCCTGGCTTGCTATTTGTTACTCGGAATCTGACCAGGAATGTATGTGGACTCTGGCTCTGTTTTCTCTTCTGTTGTACCTTCAGCCATTCATTCGCCAGCCCTGCCTCAGTACAAGGGGGAATAGGACATTGAGGGGCAATTGTGGCTGGATAGCCAGACCAGTTCCTTGGGTAAAGTAGACTAGAGATGTTCTCCCTGCTCCCACGTGCATCCTGATCCCGTTAATCGTTTAACAAATGTACAAGCTACAGGCCCTGTTTGGATGTCACAGTAACCCAGAATGTTTAAAATCTGGGTTACGGTCAATGAGCCACCATGCTCGTGCATGTGCTCGGTAGCACCAGCTTGGCTCCTCCTATCAGCAGGAGGGGCTAAACAAGTCGAGGAGACTTTGTCCATGGTTTGAGTAGTGTGACATTGAAATAGAGAACTCTGGCTTATCTCTTCCCTGACAAGCCAGAGATGTAACCGAGGTTTTTGTTCTTGGGTTAGGATTCTGACTGGTTAGGGGAGAAACAAGCCAGAGTTCCTTGTTTAGCTGCTTCTGCTGGCAGGAAGAGCCAAGTGGGAGTGATTACACTGGCTCCCTCACAGTTCCAGAGATTTTTTTTTAAACTGAGTTACTGTGGTGTCCAAGCTCAGCAATGTTGTTCATGGCTTTTAAGTAGCAAACAGGAGTTGAGAATGTATTGATTTTTAATAAATATATGTTTTAGAATAGGTATTGTTTTGCTGTAGAATACAATATAAACGAAAGGAAGCCAAAGGGGTGAAATTGCCTGTTGTATTAGGTAACAGAAAAAGCAACTCAGAAGCAACCCACAACCTCCCTAAGAGAGCAATCCTATGTTCTATAATAGGATTACTTCTGAGAAAATTGGGATAGCAGCCTCCATTAAGTTACCATGTCTAAGCAACTCATATATTATTGGTAGTTGGCATTTACTTTCCAAAATGCACTAAGTGGCTCTCACTGTGACCCAGCAAATAATTATTTGTTAAGATTATTTAGGTTGTGTTGAAACTGAGAAATGCTGTGATTTGCCCAGGGCTATAGAATGGTTGGTGAGGGTCAGGATTAGAATTCAATTAGTTTTTAATGAGAGAGAAAAATGGCCAAGGGTAATTAGGAAGCAGCAATAATCCTTCTAACAAAGCTTCTGAAGGTTTTCTCAAAGCCAAACCTATGCTTCCCCATCCTACAAATGAAAACTATCAGGGTTTGTTTGTTTTTAGATGAAGAAACAGCAATATAAAGTGAAAATATCAACCAATTCAATAATTTAGCATTAGAACTGGGGACAAATTGAGTGGGGGTGGTGTTTGTGCAGAAGATAACAGAGCACTGAAAAAAATAATTTTCTCAAGAATTATGCCAGAAGAAGCTGTAGCTGCATGAAAAGTGTTGGTTGTAAATGATGGGGGACGGGACTGATAGAGTAGATCAATGAAAGCTAGATTTCAGTGAACACACCTTACGTTTGTTTTGTGTTGTATATCTTCTACAGTGCATTGTAATTACAGAGGGATAGCCATCTCAGTCTGTTGCCCAAATTACTAACTTTTCATATTGTTGTTAACATTTCTATACCACCCAATAGCCAAAGTTCTCTGAGTGGTTAACAAAAGATTAAAATACAATATAAAAGAGTTTCAATGGGACCAGAGTGCAACTAATTTAGGCTGCAATCCTATACACACTTACCTGGGAGTAAGTCCTATTGAACATAGTGAGGCTTACTTCTGAGTAGACATGTCTAGAATTGCACTGTTAGTCTGGCTTGAACTCAAAGAATCTGTGGCTCCTTAGATACTAACACATTTATTGGGACATAAGCTTTAATGGGCCAGAGTCTAGTTTGTTAGGTGCTTGAAGTGTTTGTCTAACTGGGTACTGAGATATATAACTTGAGTGCAAAGGTAAAGGTGTCCCCAACCAGTCGTGTCCGACTCTAGGGTGCGGTGCTCATCCCTGTTTCTAAGCCGAAGAGCCAGCGCTGTCCAAAGACGCTTCCGTGGTCATGTGACCGGCATGACTGAACACCGAGGTGCACGGAACGCTGTTACCTTTCCCGCCGAGGCGGTACCTATTTATCTACTTGCAATTTCTTGCTTTCGAACTGCTAGGTTGGCAGGAGCTGGGACTGAAGACGGGAGCTCACTCCGTCACGCGGCACTCGGGTCTCGATCTGCTGCCCTGCCGACCTTCCGGTCTGCAGTTCAGTGTCCTAACCACCAAGAGAGAGTAAAAAATGTATTAAATTAAGATAGTATTATAGACTCAAAATAAACAGAAAAATTATAAACAGAGCAAGAAATGCCAGTTTCTGAAACTTGGTGCACTTTGCCCACTCCCCAACTTTTCTCAGATAAAAAAAGGAACAGATATAGTTCTCCCACCAATATCATCCCCTCTGTTACATATTGCTGATATTTCTTCTTGTACTTACTGTACCATTTACTCATTAATTAGGCCAGCCCACATTGGCTTTTTGAAGTAAGGGGTATTAGTAAACTGACCCTATTTTTTAAAATACTTGTTAACAGAATGTTTAATCTCACACCAGATCTCACTGTAGTTATTATAGAACAGCTGGAACTCAAACACTTATCAGCACCATTGACTATATAGATAGGGGCTTATGAGGCAGATGGAAGGTATGGGAAGCAGAAAACTGGTGTGTGTGTGTGTGTGTGTGAGAGAGAGAGAGAGAATCTACATGCATTTATTCTAGAGGTGGGGTGGCCACTATACATGAGCAAAAAAAGAGGAAATGCATTACCAAAAAACAGGACAAAAGAGGGCACAGATTGGCATAAAATTTGCATATGCTAATTTATATTGTAGAGGCACATTTAGTAATAATGGCTGTAACTTAAAATAGAAATACAATACATTTCATCATAGTGGGGAAGATTGTGACCTGCTCAGTCTGCTTTCCTGTGCTCAGTGCTGACTGTTGATGGGCCCTTCAAGGACTCTGCTCTCACTTCTTATGGCTCTTTCTCTTTAAACTAGACTTGGATGTGACAGCCCTTCAGATAGAGGACATGTTCAAATAGAGGGCTCTCCCGTGTAAAATAAGACATATGGCCACCCTATGTAGAGTCAGTGTTTCTCCCTTACTCTCGGAAATTTAACTTCTGAAGACACAACATAGGAGACTAAAACCTAAAGAAATGTATTCATGCACTAAGACAATTTGAAAAGGCGTCTGAAATATTTTCCCCAAAAGCACAATATGACAGTGTTTTTGCCAGGGATAGGTCTAAGAAAATAGGGACCATCCCTGATAAATAGGGATAATAGGAGCACTGGCATGGCACTTTAGGGAGGATGCAGATAAGCTAGAGAGGGTTCAGAGGAGGGCAACAAAGATGATCAGGGGACTGGAAACAAAGCCCTATGAGGAGAGACTGAAAGAACTGGGCATGTTTAGCCTTGAGAAGAGAAGACTGAGGGGAGATATGACAGCGCTCTTCAAGTACTTGAAAGGCTGTCACAGAGAGGAAGGCCAGGATCTCTTCTCGATCATTCCAGAGTGCAGGACCTAGAATAATGGAGTCAAGTTACAGGAAGCCGGATTCCGGCTGAACATCAGGAGAAACGTCCTGACTGTTATTTATTTATTTATTTATTTATTGCATTTATACCCCGCCTTTCTCCCTCTCGCAAGGAACTCAAGGCGGCTTACATTATCCTCCTCCTCACCGTTGTATCCTCACAACAACAACCCTGTGAGGTAGGTTGGGCTGAGAGTCTGTGACTGGCCCAAAGTCACCCAGTGAGCTTCCATGGCCAAGTGGGGCCTAGAACCCGGATCTCCCGGCTCCCAGTCCGTCACTCTCACTACTACACTACACTGGCTCTCCTATTGTTAGAGAATTGTTAGAGCAATTCGACAATGGAACCAATTCCCTAGGGAGGTGGTGGGCTCTCCTATGCTGGAGGCCTTCAAGACGAGGCTGAACAGCCATCTGTCAGGGATGCTCTGGCTTGGATTCCTGCACTGAGAAGGAGATTGAACTCGATGGTCTTATAGGCCCCTTCCAACCCTACTATTCTATGAAGGGGGTTTGAGAATAAGTTGATTATAATTTCAGCTTTATTACCAAACCAGCATAGAAGACATTCTGCACATTTAATAAGTGGGCACATAATCATGAATTAGGAAGCTTTCTCATATTCACGTGTATGAGAACATAGAGAGTGAGAGTGGAGGAGAAGGAGAAACAGGAGTCTAATTTATGGTTAAATCTGGACAAGTATATTAAAACCTATACGGCTCTAATCAAAGACAGGTGAGTGGACTTCCACTCACACAACAGGGCTTTTCCTTGCTCTCGACCTCCCTGCACCCCTTGCCTCCCCTAAATCTGCTCTGGAACAGGTTTGGGGGTATTCCACTACTGGTGTCTGTTCCATTGTCAGGGAGACACCATTTGATACAACCCATTGGATATAAAATATGCAGTGCAATGGAAGACAGAAGTATGTTGGAGTCAGGGAAGCTAAGTAAAGGTCATCAGAGAAGAAAATTGAAAGACTGTATAGTTGAGAACTACCTTTACAGTTATTAGAGAATTTAAAAAGAAATGTTTCCAGGCCCAGATGTGATTCTGAGTATGGTCCTACTTATACGGCACCAGCAGCAGCATGAGAACTACTGCAGAGCAGCTGTTCCAATTGTGTTGTGGTAACATTTAAAGGATGCAGATTATGTAGGTGAGGCTAATTGCTGTAGTTACTTTCTATGCCAGTGCAGTGCTGGTACAGAAAGCAGCTGCATCATGATTCCATCCCACATGACCCACTTCAGACATAATTCAACTTCTGTGGGAACAGAAACCCTACTACTGGCAATCTAGGGATGACATCTAGGACCCTAAGGAGTAAATACACTTAGTATCTACTTCAAACCCTTGCAATTTGACCAGGAAGCTGAACAGGCCATACACAGGGACTGTGGGGCTGTGTGTATCCATCACACTGACACAACATGGTCAAAATTAGAATTGTTGTAAAGCAGGGCATGAATAGCTAGGTAGACACCCCCCGCCCCGGAATATGTAGGGAAAAAGCACCCAAATAAGGATATTGGTGTAATGAAACCCTGGCTGGGTTCACATAACACGACAACCCACATTCATGGTTGAGTATGTGTTGAACGTGGGTTATTATTGAATCATGGGTTATTGTTAAATTGTGGGTTGTTGTGATGTGTGAACCCAGCCAAGCTAATAAATCATAGTTTGTTAACCATGAACAACCCACGAAAAGAACCTGTGGTTTGTTGAGGGCTGTGAACTGTGGGTTGTTCATGGTTAACAAACCATGGTTTGTTAGTGTGGCTGGGTTCACCCCCCCCCACAGTTCAGCAACAATCCAAACTCAACCTTGAGTGTGGGTTGTTGTGTTGTGTGAACCCAGTGATTGGCTTACTCATGCTGACCTTGTATGATTAAGAGCCTATTCGGATAGATTTGGGAGTGAAGACAGGGAGGAAATAAGGGTTCATATTAAAGATAGTTGCTGTTTTAATATATATTAAGCTGTGAGAGAACAGCAAATAATTCCACAGGCAGTTACAATCCTCATTTACAAAAGTTAGTGGCTGATTATCTGGTTAAGTATGCACCTAAGCTTATTTTAAAAAGAGCAAACGGAACTTCACTGTTCAGCGTGGTATTTCAGCTGGAGCTTATTGCAACAGTTCATTTAGGAGGACAATTGCCCTTTCCATGTTGTTTTGCAGTTTCTAAGACATTAAAATCGCCTTTTAATCCTGTTTGCACTCGCAGATGAACCAATCCTTGAGTTAGCTTTGTTATTGGTTCTTCATACAGAATCGTTGACTTAGAACCTTTAGTCTGAACAGATGTATTTGCAAAGTGAAAAGTAAAATTCATCTTGAAAAGGAAGGAAAACTGGGTATAGTTTCTTTCTGCACCAATATAAATAAGGATGGAAACAGTTTGTAAAGAAGTGTATGTGTGTAAAAATAGCTTCTTATAGTAAAGAAGACATTAGAAAATATACAGAGGCTACTCAGTGTAGGAGAAATCACTATTGATTTATATTTCACTTGTTTTTCATGCATTGGTCTGAAGTGCTGATCACAGGAGAATAGAAGTATATGCTGGATGTTGGCCATGTAATTTTGAGGTTGGTCAGTTTTTCAGGGGTAAAAAACATAAGATTTCTGGTAGAACACTAGTTCACTTTTCTGCAATTATGTTCTTATTTGTTTTAACTGATTAAGGGCTTTTGTCCCTGTGGCTACCTTAGTGTTACATTCCAAGAGGCAATAGTTAGAGCTGAATCCTTATGCTTAGTGTCCTCTGTTTTTCTTTTAGTGCAACTGTTTAAATGTAGATGTTCTTTTGTAGACTTAAGGAGGAAGATGCATGCAGGCTTTTCTTCAGAGGATTTCCTTAAGAGCAGCTATCAACAGGACAGAGCTGCTCAAAGTTTAGAATACTAAGAGGTGGCCTGAGAAGATGGATTCGTTTATAGATGAAAACTGTGAAATGTGAATGCAAAACACATACAAGAAGCACTGATTATGTATCTGATGAGTAGCCCAGCAGACACGTGCCTTTTATTTATACACACATGACCATTTGTTAGTCACTTATCCAGTGCTCAAGGCAGTATGTAATAACAAAAAGGAATGAAACGAATTTAATGAATCAGTGAAACCAGAAAAAGAGCACCAGTAAAAACAAACTAGTAAACCGAACCAGTGGTCAAATGGATGTGTTTTGGACCCTCTCTGGAAGGCCAGTAAGGAGGAAAAATTGTGGAACTTCAGGGAGGTGGGGGAGTTCATTCTGCAGCCTCTAAGCAATTGATGTAAAGACCTTTATTTCGTGTGGAGTTGGCACTCAGAGCAAGGGCCCTAAGAAGACCATCAAAGTTGGCATGGGGGACAATATGAGGAGAGGCACTCTTTGAGGTAGCCATGTTTATAAACAATCCTGTGTTCTGTGTGTACCACAATGAGTTCAGAACCCTTATGATTCTGGGGGAGTGGCTGGAAATATGGTTGTTAAGCGTTCAGAAATGAGTTCAAAATGGCTGGGAGATGGGATTTTGATGACCTGTGCCAATGCCCTGTTCTTAACTCCCTTCTGTTCAGTGGTCTTCCTTTTTTTCAGTGTGTTCAGGGGTATGCAAGTTCTTTGTAAAGGTGTGGGCTTTCTAAAATGGTACACTGCCTTAACTGTATTTTTAAAAATCAAATAAAAATGAATTAAATAGATTTATGCCACCTTGGTAATGTGAATTTGAGATTTTGAAAAAATGAAGTAAGAGTCCCATTAGATGTTAATCTTTAACATATAGTGGATAGAGAGGTTTTTCTCCCCGCTTTCATAATACCATGAAGCTGATAGGTGGGAGATTCAGGACAGATAAAAGGAAGTATTTCTTCACACTGCGCATAGTTAAAGTATAGAATTCACTGCTGCAAGATGTAGTGATGGCCACCAATTTGGATGGCTTTAAAAGGGGATTACACAAATTCATAGAGGAGAAGGCAATGAGTGGGCTACTAGTCATGATAGCTCTATATTACTTCCAGTATCAGAGGCACTATGCCTTTGTATACCACCTGATGTGGAATACAAGTGGGAGGGTGCTATTGCCTTCATGTCCCACTTCTCAGTTTTTCACAGGCAGCTGGCTGACCACTGTGAACAGCATGCTGCACTACAGAGGCCTTTGGTTTGATCCAGCATGGCTCTTCTTATGTTCCTACGTCTTAACATTAAAATACAACATACTCTAAATAGACTGCAAATCATTTAAATTACATGCATATAGATGGAAATTTCTTCTCACATTTGTTAATTTGTATGCTGTGGGATCAAGAGCTGAATTTTGCTGAAATAAATGGATAAACATGTTTTAGTACTTTTAGTACTTTTTCATTAAACTAATGTGATGTGTTCTTTAAGTAGATAACTAGTTGAAGGTGCATTCTCATGGTTGCACCCTGGGTACTCGTAAGACCCTGAACTCAAAGGCTTCTGAGTATCCTATGCAGAGAAGGAGGCGTCTTGTGCCTCCCATACTGCAGTTTAGCTAGACGGGTGATTTCCCTGTCTAATGGAGCCTTCGGGGAGGGGGAGGGAAGGAGGCTGGTGATAAGAAAATGCATAAGCCAGCCACCCCAGCCTCCTCCCCTTCCTACCCCCAGGAATGCCTCCTTTCTCCCATCTCCGTGCTCTGTTTACCGAGCACAGAGAGGCAGCCAGCATGATTCTCTCCGCACCAGTTATGAGGGAGAGGGGGCAGGGAGCACTGTTTCCTGGCTCCGAGCTTGGAGTCCTGTCTCTGAGTGCGGAGCCAGGAAATCAAAACATCCTATGTCTCCCAGACACTGTCTAGGGGACATAGGATCGCTCCCTCCATTATGTATAATTTGAAAACACCACTGTATTTGGTCAATCACATCTCAGCTTATTAAGCTGAGATAGGCATGAGCCTTTTGCTATGGTTTGCAGGAATCAAACCAAGATGTTTCTAATAAAACATAGTTTCCTGTTTTATGTGAACTAGGAAACTATAGTTATCAGCTTTGGAACAAGCAAGGATATTAAATCAACTTCAGGACTTTCTGGTGGAATTGTGACTTGCCCATGGAAGGAATGAAGGGGCCAAGATAAGTCAAGATCTGGTTGTCCGAACTGGGCCATGTAGATCTCAGATCAGTAGTTAGAGGACATCCAATAGGACAACAAGACTACTCAGGTGGATTCAGTGTGTGATTCTGGTGAGATACAGGATGACATCTGTGGATAGCAATGCCAGTGATGCCTTGCAGGCACAAGGTTCACTTGAAAGCTCATTATAATAAATACAATGCATGACATATTATATTTATAATGCTTAACCTTGAAGGCCAGGTATTTGTCCTATGGTTCTTCCTTTAATAGAGAAAAATAGTCTTTAACTTACTGGCTTGGATCCAGAGTTGCTCTTCTGGGAATGGAAGGGTTCCTTCTGTTTGTGGAAGTGTCTTTTATCCAGCAAAGGCTACTGCTGGAGGAAGCAGGAGAAAACCATTTTTCCCAGTTCTCCCAGCCACTCCTTTTGCCACCTTCAACACCATTCTGGAGAGTCTCCTCCTGCAACCTTCCAGAGCACATTTTGGGGGGCAAGGGGGATGCAGAGTGTTGCATGGAAAAGCAGGAATCAGCAACCCCCCCTCTCCCCTCTTCCATTAGTGTGAGTGAGCATCCTGTGAATGGAATCCCACTCATGGTTACTCTGGATCCAAGACAATGGATGAAGGGGATGTCATGGGTTCAGTTTTACGAAAATATGCATAGACTTTACATTCAGAATTCATCTTAAACTTTTATTTTTATATTTAAAAAGAGGTACTTAATAATAGTATTTTTTCTGAATTAGACATGCAGTTCTTTGTGCTGTTTTGTGCATTTTTGTGTAGAAAAAGTATTGTTGTTGTTCAGTCGTTAAGTCGTGTCCGACTCTTCGTGACCCCATGGACCATAGCACGCCAGGCCTTCCTGTCCTCCACTCTCTCCTGGAATATGCTCAAGTTCATATTCATTGCATTGGTGATGCTATCTAGCCATCTCATCCTCTGCTGTCCCCTTCTCCTTTTGCCTTCAATCTTTCCCAGCATCAGGGTCTTTTCCAGTGAGTTTTCTCTTCACATTAGGTGGCCAAAATATTTGAGCTTCAACTTCAGTATCTGTCGTTCCAATGAGCACTCAGGGTTGATTTCCTTTAAGATGGACTGATTTGACCTCCTTGCAGTCCAGGGGACTCGTAAGAGTCTTCTCCAGCACCACCGTTCGAAAGCATCAATTCTTCGGCGCTCAGCCTTCCTTATAGTCCAGCTCTCACAGCCATACATTACTACTGGGAAAACCATAGCTTTGATTAGATGGACCTTTGTCAGCAAGGTGATGTCTCTGCTTCTTACTATGCTGCCTAGGTTTGCCATAGCTTTCCTCCCCAGGAGCAAGCGTCTTTTAATTTCATGGCTACAGTCACCGTCTGCAGTGATCTTGGAGCCCAAGAAAATAAAATCTGTCGCTGCTTCCATTTCTTCCCCTTCTATATGCCAGGAAATGGTGGGGCCAGATGCCATGATCTTAGTTTTTTTTAATGTTGAGTTTCAAACCAGCTTTTGCACTTTCCTCTTTCACCCTCAACAAGAGGCTCTTTAGATCCTCTTCGCTTTCTGTCATTAGGGTGGTATCGTCTGCGTATCTGAGGTGGTTGATAATTCTCCCGGCAATCTTAATTCCAACCTGTAATTCATCCAACCCGGCATTTCTCATGATTTAAAATATCACCTATTTTCATCCACTCTGTTTGCATTGCTGTTTCAGCCTTCTGAACCTTTAGCTTTACCCAATTTATCTCCTTGTACGCAGCCTCGGAACCTTCATCTTTCCCGTAAATTGAGTTAAATCACCTCCACTGGAACCAAGATCAGCAAATGTGACTTCCTTTTTTCCTCCTAGAAACTGAAATATCAGAAGTTGCAGGGTCTAGAATGTAAATCCTAGCCTGTGATCGTTTAGCCTAGAGAAGATTAAGGAAGGGAGGAAAGGCAATTTAAAAATTTCAAAAGGAATTAGAAAGACAACAGTTGATCCCCCTGCCCTCTGCAAGATCAAGGCAAACAATTGTTTTAATTGCTCTTGCTTTTATATCACAGTGCAATTTCTGTCTGTCTGTCTTTCTTGCCTTTGAAATGATTTAAATATATTTAAGGTACCAGTTTTCATTATTTGAGACTATCTAACTGTTTAATTATGCACTAAAACTAAGTATTTAGAGAAGAATAAGAGATGAAAAGCAATTCATTGTGAATTATTTGTTTTCAGTTTTCACATTATTACATGTCATTTACACGCTTTAGTCATCATAAAAGAAAACTTAATAATCAGGGGATGGGGTTTCAGTACTGTACGTTTCTGGTTTGGATACAGACTTCCATCAGTCTTACCACCTGCAGTTTTTTCTGTGGGCAGCTTGCCAGAGTGAGGGATTTGCTGGGCTCCTCTTGGTCCAACCAGTTGCTTTACAATCTTTAATTGCAGAAACACTTTTGCCTGCTTTTCGGGGCGGGAGGAGCAGGAATGTGGAAACATTTCCCTCTAGTTTCATGCCTCAGTTGATTTCTATATGTGAAAATTACAAGTGCAAGCTGTTTAGCTTCAGCTTTAGTTGCTTAAGGTTTTGCTACATTTTACAATTTTGGGTTCAATATTCCATAGTTTCTTAATAGAGTAGTGGATCCTGCACTGTATATAATTAGTGTACCTATGCATGAGGTCAGTCTTGACCAGAGGCTTCAACAGATGCTGACTCTATACACATTTTTAACCACTGTTGTAACAGAAAAGTTACCCTATAAGCAGCTGCCTCAGGGCAGAATGTAGTAGCTGTTTTGTGCCCAGTTTCTGAGTGTCGTTTTTAAGCTGTAGTTCATTCTTTTGCCACAATTGTCCTAGAGCAATTAGTAACAGTTATGAAGCTTCTCGTGACATTTGCAACTTCTGATAAACCATGGGATAGTCAGATTAATTTGGCAAAGCTGGAATTTGAATCTCTGGAGACAATCTTAGAAGCAAATGAAGCTGGCAGGAGAGGGGCGGGGGCGGAGGGAGAGGGAAAAAGGTATATAGAGCATCAGCGGAAGGGCGTTATACATTTTAACGATTTAACAACTGAAATAGGTTATTTGCACCATTTTAAGCCCCTTAGCATGTGAAAAAAGTGAGTGAAAAGTTTCCAGATCACCACAGTGAGTGTTGACAATGAGTGGTGTGTAGCATCAAATATCCTGTAAACTGCTGAAATAATATATGGTACTCAAGAAGCTAGATATTTAAAATAGGACTGGAAAAAAGTACTTAATATTTTCAACTGGAAATGAGCATTTCCTTTCCAGTAGGAACATTACTTAAAAGATTTGGGGTATGGGCCCATGGTGGCGCAGGAATGGAGCCTGTCACAAAATGGTGGCACAGAGGCAAAGCCCATCACAAAATTTTGGTGCAGAGGTGGAGTCCACCACAAAAAAGATTTATTTATTTATTTATTTATTTATTTATTTCATTTCTATACCGCCCAATAGCTGAAGCTCTCTGGGCGGTTCACAAAAATTAAAACCAAACAACACACAATAAAACAATTTAAAATATATAGAACATTAAAACCACAATATAACAATACAACCACAATAAAACTTAGCAGCAGTGCAGGAGTTTAAAATACAGATTTAAAACAGCAAAGATAAAAATTTAGAAAGCTAAAATGCTAAAATGCCTGGGAAAATAAAAAGGTCTTCACCTGGCACCGAAAGGAATACAATGTAGATGCCAGGCGAACCTCACTAGGGAGCTCATTCCAGAGCCGGGGTGCCACAGCAGAAAAAGCCCTCCTCCTAGTAGCCACCCGCCTCACTTCCTTTGGCAGGGGCTCACGGAGAAGGGCCGCTGATGATGATCTTAAGGTCCGGGCAGGCACATATGGGAGGAGGCGATCCTTCAGGTAACCTGGCCCCAAGCCGTTAAGGGCTTTGAATGTTAACACCAGCATTTTGAATCGGGCCCGGAAATGGACTGGCAGCCAGTGCAGCTGGAAAAGTACTGGCGTAATATGATCTCGCAGGCCAGTCCCTGGTAACAGTCTTGCTGCCCTATTTTGGACCAGCTGAAGTTTCTGGACCGTTTTCAAAGGCAGCCCCACGTATAACGCATTGCAGTAATCCAGACGAGAAGTTATCAGAGCATGGATAACTGTAGCTAGGCTATCCCTGTCCAGATAAGGGCGTAGTTGGTATACCAGCCTAAGCTGATAAAAAGTGCTCCGTGGCACTGAGTTCACCTGTGCCTCAAGTGAGAGTTCTGGATCCAAGAGCACCCCCAAACTATGAACCTGATCCTTTAGGGGGAGTGCAACCCCCTCCAGAACAGGTTGAATATCACCTAACCGGGCAGACGAACCACCCACTAACAGTACCTCCATCTTGTCTGGATTGAGTTTCAGTTTATTGGCCCTCATCCAGTCCATTACCGTGCCCAGGCACTGATTCAGAACAGCCACTGCCTCACCTGGTTTTGATGAGAAAGAGAGGTAGAACTGGGTGTCATCTGCATATTGATGGCACCTCAGCCCCCACCTCCAGATAACCTCCCCCAGCGGTTTCATGTAGATGTTAAAACAGCATGGGGGATAAAATAGAGCCCTGTGGAACCCCATGGCACAATTGCCATGGCACAGAGCAATAATCCCCCAGCACCAACTTCTGCAATCGGCCATCCAAGTAGGAGCGGAACCACTGTAGTGCAGTGCCTCCAACTCCTAACCCAGACAACCTATCCAGAAGGATATCATGGTCGATGGTATCGAAAGCCGCTGAGAGGTCCAGGAGAATCAACAGGGTCGCACTCCCCCTGTCCCTCTCCCGGCAGAGGTCATCCCACAGGGCGACCAAGGCAGTTTCCATTCCAAAACCAGGCCTGAAGCCCGATTGAAATGGATCTAGATAATCCGTTTCATTCAACAGTGCCTGGAGCTGTCCTACAACCACCCGCTCAAGCACCTTGCCCAGGAAGGGGATGTTGGCCACTGGCCTATAATTGTTAACATCCTCTGGGTGTTATGAAAAGATGAAAAGTTCTCCAGCCCATCCTCCACTCCACCTAGCCATTGCCAACCAGCCATCCCTCTCTACTACTTGCATGCTTGCTTTTGCCAGTTGGCGCTCTTGCATACTCCTGTTCAGTTCAGACAGGGTTGGTTCTCCCTTGTTTCCTTCTTGAGTGCCTTTACTCAGTAAAACCCATTTCAACTCACGGACTTAACCTGTGCATGTTTACTTGGAAGTAACCCTTGTAGTATTCAATGAGATTTACTCCCCAGTAAACATGCATCGAATTACATCCTTAAACTGTGATATTTAAAACCTTAATTTACACCATGATCCTAAACACTGGCTCCTTAGAGAGTTCAGAGAATAATCTTAGGATTGCAGTGTTATAGTCCAACCCTATGGGTTTTACCCAGAAGTAAGTACTATCTTTATACAAGGCAGTCATGTTTACCATGGCTACACTGCTGTTCCTCACAGCAAACAAGAAATACACAACCATGGTACATGTTTGCAAAATCCGATACTTGGGAGTAAGAACTAATGAAGTCAATAGGGCCTGTTTCTGTGGAAGCATGCATAGGATTGGGTAGGCAGGGACCTACCGATGAGAGCTTCCTGGAGTTGCTCCTCCTTCACCACTGCAACCTGCTTGTTCACCAGGCTCTTGCTCTGGCTCTGACAATGGTGGTGTTGAGAAGGAGGAGCAGTAGATGCCACTGTCTACTTGCTCTCCGGCTCTTTGTCAAGAAAGCAAATGGTAGTAGTGATGAGAAAGAGGATGAGGAGCAATAGCAGCTGGTAACAGTGGGAATTGGAAAGTCGGCTCACTGAGGGAGGGGACCCATTGAGGGGTGTCATACCCAAGGGCCTTCCAAAATCTGGAGCTGTCACTGCGGGTGGCACAGCTGCAGGCTTACATGGGAGTAAGTCTTACAGCCAGATCCTAGGTATGTATCCTCAGAAGTAATTCTTCACAATTGCAGCCCTAGCTATCTTCCTTTCCATACTCTTCCCAGTCAAGCACACGCTTCCTTGAGGGTATCTCCTATTGTATGCTACTCTGAGCTCCTTGGAGGAAGGGCAGGATATTAAATGAGGTATACAATTGGCAGGTTGTCATCTGGGGAAGTGGTCTCTGGATGTGCCTCAAGGGGCATGGAATCTCCAGGTTCCCCATTTGTGCTCAGAGGCACCACGTGATCCTGCTCCTCCTCTTTGGATGAGCTCTCATCAGGTTGGAGGTCTGAGTAATGGATTGTCTTGTCATGGCCAGTTTGTTTCCAGGACCAATTTAAATGGGGGCTATTAGCTATAAAGCTTTAAATGGGTTGGGATCAGGGGGGTAGCTACATGAGGCTTTTACTCTGGTTCCACTCCACCCCCAAGTTGATTGTGTCAGATGACGCACATCGCTAGTGCGATGTGTCCTGCCCTAAATGTTCTATATATTTTACATTGTTTTATTGTGTGCTGTTTGGTTTTAATCTTTGTGAACCGCCCAATAGCTTTGGCTATTGGGCAGTATAGAAATAGATAGGTAGGTAGGTAGGTAGGTAGATAGATAGATAGATAGATAGATAAGTCCATTTTTCTTTCATACTCATTTTGTGACAGTTTTTTTCCCCCTATCACAGCTGGTTCAGTGCAATTTGGCAGTCTGTGACTGCAGCTGGCTTCGCTGTAGGCTGGTGCAAGTGGTGCTGATCGGTGGAAGAGAATGTCATGTGGGGCAAGGGTGTGAGGAGAACAGAGGGCTAAATGTCTACCTGGCAGTAACTCATTGCGCCTGTAGACAAAGTTCAGTTGAGAGCAGAGGGGTCGGGAGAATTCCTTGGCCAACCCTTTTTCTTAAAACTGCTCAAGTGCTGCCTCTCCCTTTAAATATTCATTCATTGAGCACTGGGCAATCATGCTTACTCGGAAGTCGGACTGGGCAAACCGAGCCTTACTTCACCCGAAATACTTCACTGCCATAGCAGTGTCTGTTGTTGTTATCATTATTAGTAGTGCTGCAGCTGTTGCCTCTCTCTGCTAGCCCTCTGGCAGGGCTGCTGCTGCCACTGCCTCTGCTTCCCCTGCCTCAAACGCTTGTTTCTGCAGGAACCCCCCCCCCCCACACACACACAAGCAGGAAAATCACAACAGGGGAAACTGGCTAATATTATAAAGAAGGTTAATGCACTCTGTCGAAGGGGTGAAACACCACAGTTGTGAATGAAGGAACTGGGAACACTAGTATTTCTGAATGAAGAAGGTTAATGCGATCTGTTAAAGGGGTGAAACACCGCCATTGCATGGTTGTGAATATTTATGAATGAAAAAGGCTAGCTAATGTGGTCTGGTGAAGGGGAGAAAAAAGTGGGAAAGGAAACCTGTGTCCAAAAATGCCTTGGGCATGTTTACTTGGAAGCAAGTTTCGCTCCCCCAGTTAGAGCTAAATCTCCAAGAGTCTCTGTGAAGCTGCTCCCCTTTCTGTACATGTTTACTTGAAGTAAGTTCACTCACTGGTAAATATAGGTCCTGAGCAGTCTCAGTCAGGGGATTTATAAAGTTCAGCTGTATGCCCCATCTTTCCCAACTTCCCTGAGCAGGGGAGCGTTGACAGGGATAGGAAACAACTCTCTCATTCGCTGAGCAGCACATACGGGGTTGATGATGTTTTTCATTATGAAATTGGCTTTGGCCCATGAACAGCACACGAAGCAAGAAAAGCTGGGTTTTAAGTAGGACATACTCAGCTTTTCTTGCTTCGTGTGCCACTGACAGACCAAACTAGATTTCAGGAAAAAGTGGAGAAAAGTTGAAAACGCTTCTCTATGCCTTTCTGTGAAGATTGGCTGCAGGTTATTTAAAGGACCACTTTCTCCCCCATGAACCTGTCCGCATGCTGCCGTAAAAATCGGAGGCCTTGCTTCACGTCCGGTTGTCATCGGAAGTTCAGTTGGTAGAGATGTGGGACAGGGCCTTTCCAAGTGCAACCCCCTGGTTCCTCCCTAAGGCAGCCTAACTTCCTCCCTAAGGCAGCCCAACTGGCTTTGATTATCCAACAAATTGTGAAAAACAAGTGCTTTAGATTGTGATGAGCTTTTGTTGTGCTATGAGTGGATTATTTGCTGGCTTATTTTAGCTCTCTGTTTTTAATTGTTGTATAATTTCTGTTAGGTATTTTGAATTTTATGACATGGTGTTAGCTTCATAAATGGCCTTCTAATATAGCCCTTGTATGTTACAGTTTGTGTGTGTATATAATTCATTTGGCAATGATATGGAAATATTAGGCTGCAGTCCTAAACATAATTATCAGAAAGTAAATCCCATTGAACTTACTGAGACTTCCAAGTAAAGGTGTTGAGGATCAGTCTGTTTGTGCATTACAGCATAATCCTAAATCAGATTCTTCCAGAAATTGTTCAAAATCTGCAAGAAAAGATGATGGCACAATTGATGCATGCTTTTTGATGTGCATATCAAAAAGTCATGGGTATAGTCTTTCAGCAGAACCATATAGCTCTCCACTTAAGTTTTCGACAGAGATGTATCATATAGGGAATGATTTTGCAACTGTATCTAATCAGCTGAATGTTCTGTCTTCAAAGAAGTTAATGAAAACACATTTGTAAGATTTCTTTGTTAATAATCTCATCTATATTTATACCATACAGCTGTGCATAGTTATTGAAGAAAGCAGTGATAAATATGTGTAACAACAGTATAAATGGAACTGCTAGGCATATTTGTTGTTATGACTACTTAAAGCATTAAGTTATCTCTCTCCTACAGTGTGTTTACAGGGCTGCTCAAACAGTGGCCCAAAGCCAGAAAACATTTTATAGTTACACAACAATTAAGCGTTGTGACCAATTGAATTTGCTTTTATAAAATGTCTGTAGAGCAAGTGCCCTGAGGCACTGTACATGATCATTAAATAACTGCAATTTCTGAATGGGTGTCAGGTCAAATTCAGTACATGCCTTGGTGGCTCTAGCAGATATGAAAGTTCAGTCCAGTGTGAGATAATACATACATGTGCTAAGAAAGCCACACCTTTAAAATATTCATTGGATATTAATAGATAAAGGTAAAGAATGGAAGATTTTGCAAGGAAGAGGAAGCTATTTAATAATAAAAATATATTAAACATTTCAGAGGCTTTAAGCAACCACTGGATATCTTTTTTCATACATTATTTGATATAATGTCATGTTTGTCAAGTGGGCCTTAGGAGGCATTACTAACAACAAAGCTAGCGGAGATGACAGTATTGCAGCCGAGCTATTTAAAAACCTAAAAGATGATGCTGTTAAAGTGCTGCACTCAATATGCCAACAAATTTGGAACACTCAACAGTGGCCACAAGACTGGAAAAGGTCAGTTTACATTCCAATTCCAAAGAAGGGCAATGCCAAAGAGTGTACAAACTACCGTACAATTGCACTCATTTCACATGCCAGCAAGGTGATGCTGAAAATCCTACAAGCTAGGCTTCAGCAGCATTCGAACCGAGAACTACCGGAAGTACAAGCAGGGTTTCGAAGAGGCAGAGGAACTAGAGATCAAATCGCCAACGTTCGCTGCATCATGGAGAAAGCAAGAGAATTCCAGAAAAACGTCTATTTCTGCTTCATTGACTATGCCAAAGCCTTTGATCGTGTGGATCACAACAAACTGTGGCAAATTCTGAAAGAGATGGGAGTACCAGACCACCTTACCTGTCTCCTGAGAAACCTGTACGAGGGTCAAGAAGCAACAGTAAGAACGGATATGGAACAACCGATTGGTTCAAAATTGGGAAAGGAGTACGACAAGGCTGTATATTGTTGCCCTGCTTATTTAATTTATATGCAGAGTACATCATGAGAAATGCCGGGTTGGATGAATCACAGGTCGGAATAAAGATTGCCGGGAGAATTATCAACAACCTCAGATATGCAGACGATACCACCCTAATGGCAGAAAGCGAAGAGGATCTAAACAGCCTCTTGCTGAGGATGAAAGTGGAGAGTGCAAAAGCTGGTTTGAAACTCAGCATTAAAAAAACTAAGATCATGGCATCTGGCCCCATCACTTCCTGGCATATAGAAGGGGAAGAAATGGAAGCAGCGACAGATTTTACTTTCTTGGGCTCCAAGATCACTGCAGACGGTGACTGTAGCCATGAAATTAAAAGACGCTTGCTCCTGGGGAGGAAAGCTATGGCAAACCTAGACAGCATAGTAAGAAGCAGAGATATCACCTTGCCGACAAAGGTTCGTATAATCAAAGCTATGGTTTTCCCAGTAGTAATGTATGGCTGTGAGAGCTGGACTATAAGGAAGGCTGAGCACCGAAGAATGGAAGCTTTCAACTGTGGTGCTGAAGAAGACTGTTACAAATCCCCTGGACTGCAAGAAGGTCAAATCAGTCCATCCTAAAGGAAATCAACCCTGAGTGCTCATTGGAATGACAGATACTGAAGCTGGAGCTGAAATATTTTGGCCACCTAATGCAAGAGAAAAGTCACTGGAAAAGACCCTGATGCAGGGAAAGATTGAAGGCCAAAGGAGAAGGGGACGGCAGAGGATGAGATGGCTAGATAGCATCACCGATGCAATGAATATGAACTTGAGCATTCTCCGGGAGAGAGCGGAGGACAGGAAGGCCTGGCGTGCTATGGTCCATGGGGTCACGAAGAGTCGGGCATGACTTAATGACTGAACAGCAACAACAACAATGCCTCAGGAAAGGTGGCAGTATGGAGTGGAAGCATGTACAAAAAGCAGGGAATTGGTAGGGAAAGGGTAGGCCATTCAGAGCAAGTTCTCTTATTATTTTTCAGTGATTCTGTAATATTGCAGAATCTCTACAGGATGAATCTAGTTCTATAGCCAAATGTCTTCACATAATCCTGCTATTATGTCATTTGTGTATCTTTGTACACCTACAAATGAAACATGCCCCACCCTCACCACAACAGAGCTTAACACAAATGGGGAAAACATAAAACTAAGTTTGAGTATGTGTATTGATGTCTCAACCCCTTCTTGGAAATACAGCTTTACAAAACCATGTTTTTGAGAGTCAACAAAAGTAGCCTTTTATTAGCTAGTCTGGAAAGCAAAAGGTTCATTTGCCTCCACAACAGAGAAACAAATGGGGATTCCTAAAAGTGACATCCTTTGCAACCAGAAGTTGTGCTATAGGATTAGACCTTAGTCGAATTAATAAAATTAAAAATCATTTGGTGTGGACAGAATTATACATGCATGTCAACAAATTCCTGTGCAGAGTTTATATCCCACAACAACTCCCCAAGTGAACTTTTTGGGAGTTATTTTAGCTCTCTTTGGGTGTGTTTTCTGTTTTTCTAAAAATGCTATATAAAAATAATTGCTCTTATCCATGTTATGCCTTTTTGAAGAGAGGGCAGCTTACGGGGAAGTGCAATAGCTCAGTGGTAGAGCACATACTTTACATGCAAATGGTTCCAGGTTCAGTTTCCCACTTCTCTAGGTAAGGCTATGGAAGACTCCTGCCTGGAAACCTGGAGAGCCACTGCCAGTAATAGTTACTGAGCTAGATGGACCAGTTGTCTGACTTGCTATAAGGCAGCTTCCTATGTTCTAAGGGTATGAAAAAACAAAGCAAAATAACAGTACAAGCTACAAAGTTTGTGAGCATCAGCCCTCTTGCTGCACCAATAAAACCAAATGTTACATAGTTACACTGTGTAGCTAGCCATACTAGAGGCTTATGCTGCCAATGAAAAATGTTCCGGCACTGCCAAATTCTAAATCCTTCTATTTGAGAGAGAGAAAAAAACTTCTGAAGCTTTGAAACTAAACTAACAGTGCCTAGAAATCTCAGTATATGCAACTAATTGTGTGGTATTTATCTTTGCCACTGGGTAGCCTGTTGGATTGAATTTTTAATGGTTCATTTTAGAACATAGCCCATAGTGCTGCCATTTTCAGGCACTTCTAAAAGAAAGTCTCATATTCAACAGAAAATTTGTATTGTTGTACATAACGTTTTCTTCTGCTGGCATTTAGACATATGATTTCTTGAATCATTCTTTAATATATCTGTGACGGTTTCACTGTTAATGAGACTTCGTCTCTGATGTCTATGGTAACTCTTAGTTATTGACATGTTAGACTGAAGTGGATAAGCAAGTTATAAGATAAAATTTGAATGATTAGTAATATCTACAGTGGAAGGCCCCAACGTGTGCAGCAAATAGCCCTTGGTAGAGATTCTCAAGATTTTCCAAAAATGCTCCGGGAAGGAACTAAATCCTTGCTAGATGTCCCAACAGCTATCATATATGAGAAATACTGGGAGGACAGGAAGGCAAGAGAGAAAGGGGCAGGATGGGACAGGGGCATCTTGGTGTGGCAATCAGTGAGGGAAAGTAAATGGGACTCACAAACATTCATTGTGATTGGAAGAGGCTGAAGAGTGGGAGAAAGGGGAGTTAGACACACGCACACAATTCTCCCATTTACATGTACGCTCTTTACAAATTCATGGAGGATAAGGCTATCAGTGGTTATTAGTCAAGATGGCTGTATATTACCTCCAGTGTTGGAGGTAGTATGCCTCTCAATACCAGTTGCTGGGGAACACAAGCAGGAGGGTGCTATTGTACTCATGTACTGCTTGTGGAGTTCCCATAGGAATCTGGTTAGCCACTGTGTGCAGGGCTGGCTTTAGGGGTGGATGAACTGGGTGGTTGCCCAGAGCACCAAACTGAAGGAGGTGCCAAGCTGAGCTCAGTGTTTTTTAAATGTACTGTCTGCAGTGAGCTAGGATGGCAAAAAGCAAGTGTCTGTAACCTGTTTTCAAGGTTTTATGGGTTGTTGGTACTAACTACAAAAATGCTCTTTCAGTTTTAAAGTATGTTTCTTTTTCAATTTCTACTTTGATGACTTTTGTGCTAGCTAAAAAGCAGTGGAACACAGCTTTACTGTGAGGCAATGTTACTGAGCACTTAGCACTTCAAATGCTGTAAATGCTATAAGCATTATATCAGTAATAAAATAAAAAAGGCATAGGAGTGGTGTGCCTTAAGGGAGGAATCTTTTTCTGAGTGAGTAGTAGAGAAGGCCAGTAGCAGGCCACAACAGAAGACCTATGAGACTGAGCTCCTGGAAGGAGAAAGAAGCTCTACCAGAAGGGGTTTGGGATTTGGAGGAGGTACTCTGGAGAAGCACAATCTGATCCCTATTCCTTTATCCCCATATAAGGAAAAAAAGAGGGGAAAAAAAAGAGCATATTTATCATACTGCTTGACCCCAGGGCAAGGAGCTCCAGGTGTGTGTGTGTGTGTGTGGACAAACACTCACATTCCATTACTTCAGATTCTTGGATGCACACATATTCCCTTACATACATCTCTTTCGTGCCGTTCATGTATGCTCACCCCTTCTAAGCTTGCCTATATACACCCGTGTGCATATATGCATTCATACTTATGTGACTCATCGTGAAAGGCAGGGCAGAGAAAGAGGAAGAGCCCCCTGCGAAATATCCTTCATAACCTTTTAAAAGCTTTCTCATTGTCTTTAGATTTCTAACTATTCATCGCAGTTTCAATTGTCAAACCTTTGACCTCAGGTATGCTACTCTAGAGCCTAGCTTTATGCATCTATGAAGCTTATGGCTGGTGACTCACAAGTAGGTTTTTCTTATATTGTAGCTATCCATTCAAGTTTAAGCATCTTCTGCTAACACATGCCATAACTAGCCTTTCAGTCAGTACTCTGCATATGTTCTTGAAAATCTTTTGCAGGTTTTCATAAAATGTGCAGTCATAGGCTGATCCCTCAAAAGTGGCTGCATCAGCGATACACACACCCCTTTCCCCAAGGCTCTTGAATATGTGATTCTCCCTTCAACCAGCACAAATATTTGTGCCTGTGCCATGAGATAAGAGAGTGGCACAAAGGGTCAGGGAGGAACAGCTGGCACTGCTTTGGATCCAGCAGCTGCTGTTGTTTGGCAAAGCTCAAGGAGCTTAAGGAATGAGGCTTAGCTAACCAGTCTAATACGGACAAGAACAAGGTAGGGCATATTTATTTCTCAATTTCTGACAGGGAATGAAACTTAAAAACATCAACAGCCACACACAAGTATGCTGTTACCTCTGATTCCTCTTAAATCTGTTGTGCAAAAAGCGAACATCTTGATATTATATCATCACCATCATTGTCGCCGTCATCATCATCTTGATTTCAAAAGACTTGTCAACCTTTGACCCATACTGAAAATCATACCAATAAAACTAGGGCATGTAATTTTTTTATACTGCCATACATTTACATCTTATTCATAGGGCTGATAAACATGAGAGTAGTTTCCACATGCCTAGACGTAAAGTAACTTGCTTGACTTAAAGATGGGTTTATGATGGATGAAAGATCGTTAGGTTTGGCAAATGGCACCTGCTATGTATAAGTTGCTAACTAAGAGGGCAAAGTCACTGTGCAAATAAATTAAAAGCAGCAGACACACATGGCCCAGAGTTAGATCATTATACCTTAGTTTGACATGTTTGTAGATTCTGATTTAGCATCTGGCATCTTGCAAGGTTGCCCTGCTTATTTTGATTGAAAAAGCTCAGGTTTCAGAATGCTTATTTTAATGTACTTGCAGAGGAGCTGAGACCTTGCAGTGTGCTTTGATCTGAAACAGCAACTTCTGCAATGCATCTTAATTTCCAGTAGCATTGTCCATGAATAGAGAAATGTTTTGTAGCACTTCAGGTAAAAGTGAGAGGAACAAGTCAGACCGAGAGCTGAGTCAGACGTACTCTGCCTCCAGGATTGTACCTACTGTGAGCCTGGGAGTGGGATGCAGTTTTGCATAGTCCTGCATTTCTTCCCTAACCTCTCAGCATGGGTACAATGTAACATCATGATTTAACTGGGGAAATTCCACAGTTTGAATGCATGGTCTCCCTGACCCTGAAACCTTCTCTTGTGAAGGTTTTATCAAATGGAATCAGGAGAATCCTTCATTTAAAATGTGTATGTGTTTTTGTGTATTGACATGCACGCAGGATTTTCCAGGTTCAGTGTTGTATGTTGTATCCCTGGCAAGGGGAGCAAGGGAATAAAATAGGAAGATGAAAACATACATTTAGAGGGTGAGGCCTGCTCCCAGACTAGACTATATTCCTGGAACCTGTCTGAAATAATTAGAGTGGCCACAAATTGCCAAAAAGAGGAAATGCATGATCAAAAACGAGGACAAAAGAGGACATGGATTTGCATAAAATTTGCACATGCTAATTCAAATGCATAGATGAAAATCTGGAAGTAATAATTTAGGGTTATTTGCATATGCTAATTTATATGTGTAGATGCAGATTTTGGGGGAAAAAACCTACTATAATTTATGGTTATATGGTTCTTTACCTTTAAACCAGACCCAGACCACACTGTCAGGATTCCTTTAGCCCCCACTTTATTTCAGCACCGAAAACAAACACAGACGAGAGGCTTCAGTCTACAGCTTTTAATCCATTACTTCACAGGGTTATACAGATGCAAATTCTCAGTGACTCTCAGTCTACAAAGGAATGCCTTCAGGGGATTCAAAAGGAAGTTATGAGAGTTGCCCACCATTTGACACCCCCGTTTGAAGAGGAAGGCGGTCTCACCAGCCTAACTTAAGGGGGGGAGGTCCCTCTCTCTCGTGAAGCCTCTAAGCGCAGCTTTTCACGCAAGGCCAATCGGGTAGACTGTCTAAGTTCCGCCCCTGCCTTCTCTCTCTTTGCTCTGCGCCTGCATCTGGCATCTATTAGGTCAGACTCCCGAAACCCTGCCTCCTCCTGTTCACTGCCTCTCATGGGTGTGTGTGTGTGTGTGTGTGTGTGTGTGTGAAGAGGGACCCTCATCTTCAGCCAGCTGGACGTTTGTAACCTGAGAAGCTGGCCTAGTCATGTCTGGACTAGCCTGGGGAAAAACCACCCTCCACATGTCTGGCGGTTCTCCTTCAGAATCTGAACTGCTATCCTAGTCCCTGCGCACAGAAACACCCCTGACACACATAGCCCTTCAAATCATGCAGAGGTGCAAAAAGTACAGCCCATGGACTGGAGGGCACCCCCTGCCCCGTCCTATCTGGCAAACCATCAGGGGGAAAAAAAAACAGGAAAAAAAAGGAACAACACTCTGGAAACAGTCCCTCTCCTGCCACAGAAGCCTCATTTATAGACCATCCCCACAGCTTTTGTGTCAGGAACTATAGAATCTGGTCCTAGAGCATTTTTCTTCCGCCCGCTTTTTCTTTAAGAAGTGCAGGTAACAGAGTGTGGAATTTCAGGATCCTTCAGCAAGAGAGCGGATTATAGGAGGGAGAAGGACTAGGAACCAGGATTCCTGGATGGCTGGGCAAGAACTGAGGTTTCTGGGAGGAGCGTCCAATGCAGGCACTGGGCCTGTGAAACACTATTGGGCAGGAGTTGGATTTGAGTGGGGTGTGTGTATGGTATTTTGTATGTGAGTTGTATGTGAATGTACATGCATATGTGTGCATCCATCTGCGGCCCCTGCCACCCAGCAGATATCCAATGTGGCCCTTGGGCAGAAGAGTTTGTTCACCCCTGAAATACTTTGTTGTTGTTGTTGTTCAGTCGTTCAGTCGTGTCCGACTCTTCGTGACCCCATGGACCATAGCACGCCAGGCCTTCCTGTCCTGCGCTCTCTCCCGGAGTGTGCTCAAGTTCATATTCATTGCATCCGTGATGCTATCTAGCCATCTCATCCTCTGCCATCCCCTTCTCCTTTTGCCTTCAGTCTTTCCCAGCATCAGGGTCTTTTCCAGAGAGTTTTCTCTTCGCATTAGGTGGCCAAAATATTTGAGCTTCAGCTTCAGTATCTGTCCTTCCAATGAGCACTCAGGGTTGATTTCCTTTAGTATGGACTGATTTGACCTCCTTGCAGTCCAGGGGACTCGTAAGAGTCTTCTCCAGCACCACCGTTCGAAAGCATCAATTCTTCGGCGCTCAGCCTTCCTTATAGTCCAGCTCTCACAGCCATACATTACTACTGGAAAAACCATAGCTTTGATTAGACGGACCTTTGTCGGCAAGGTGATGTCTCTGCTTCTTACTATGCTGTCTAGGTTGGCCATAGCTTTCCTCCCAAGGAGCAAGTGTCTTTTAATTTCATGGCTACAGTCACCGTCTGCGGTGATCTTGGAGCCCAAGAAAGTAAAATCTGTCACTGCTTCCATTTCTTCCCCTTCTATATGCCAGGAAGTGATGGGGCCAGATGCCATGATCTTAGTTTTTTTAATGTTGAGTTTCAAACCAGCTTTTGCACTCTCCTCTTTCACCCTCAACAAGAGGCTCTTGAGATCCTCTTCACTTTCTGCCATTAGGGTGGTATCGTCTGCATATCGGAGGTTGTTGATAATTCTCCCGGCAATCTTAATTCCGACCTCTGATTCATCCAACCCGGCATTTCTCATGATGTACTCTGCATATAAGTTAAATAAGCAGGGTGACAATATGCAGCCTTGTCGTACTCCTTTCCCAATTTTGAACCAATTTTGAACCTGAAATACTGGATTCCTTCAAATACAGGATTATTGTATGTAAAGTAGGACACATGCCCACCATAGAACTAGCTCCTAGACATAGTAGCATTTTCTAAATTAGGGTGGAGGTGGATTAGATTTTAAAATACCTAGCTCTTAATAGTGGTGGAGAAAAGGGCACATCTTTTCTCTTTTGTCTCAGTGCCACTTAAGCACTTTGATTGGGCCTGCAATGCATGATAAAGACTTTTCTTTGGGGTAAAAAATATTAGGTGTTATTTCAACTCTCATAATTTTGGAAGTTCAGGGCTATTTGATCTCTCTCATTCTCTTCCACTTTCCCCTCAGTCCTTGGTGCATGGAAACACTCAATCTGTAGTAAGCTCTGGCCACAAACTCCTGCAGTGTAACTAGGTTCATTGTGGTCTGGGAAGACCAAGCCGGTTTATAGCCAAACAACTCATCCTGTTCCCCACAGCTTGGCCAAATACTCCCTTAGTATTTTTTACAAACTCTGTTGTGCACAGGATGAGTCATTAAAGTTGACTTCTTTTCATCTTAACTTCAATAAATTAAGTAAATTTGCCATTTTTTTTACAATTGTTACATTTTGCTTTAAACAGCAGTAGAGATTCTCACTGAAGCTGCATAATATTACTTTGCAAACATTTCCATAAAAGCTCACAGCTGTCATAAAACTGAGTAAAATTACAAAATAAGAAAACAAGGTGATTAAATTGTATATTTTTAAAGGAGTGAGAGAAGCCATGCATTTCTTAGTGACTTAAGTTCTACTGTCACAGTATAATAGTCAGCAGCAACACCACATCTCACATATGCTTGGGATGAAGAATCATTTCTGTCAGAGACGTCTTACAGCCTGTAACAATTTGGTATTGAAGCCATTTGGCATTTCATTACTTTAAAGTTGTACTGATGAAGCAGATTGCTGCCATGAATTCATACTTCACCAACCTTTTTCCTGGAAATGTTGCTTAGACTATTTCTGCATGCCATGTTACAGTATTTTATGTATATTTATATGTATATTTATATCCCACCTTCTAGAGCCAATGCACCACTCAAAGTGGTTCACAACGATTTAAAAACATAATACAATATACAGCTCAGTAACTAATGCAGTAAAAATGCCAGAGACAATAAAAACATAAACATCATAGATAAAAAACCCTCTAAACCAAACAACCATTTAACCATTTTAGACAAAAGCCTGTTGAATAGAAGTGTCTTCACCAAGTAGCAAAAGACATCCAAATGGGACCAGCTGCACTTAATTAATCAAGATGTTCCACAATATTGGTGCAGCCACTGAGAAGGCCTCCTCTCTCATCATCAACCATGACTCCACCTTCAGTGAGACACAAAGAAGAACTTTCTGATCTTAGGGAGTGAGCAGGTTGTCTAGATCCATGTTTTAGGGGAAAAAGTTGCCTCCATTACCTGCTTAAATTCTCATACTTAATATTATGGTTACATTTGTGATGAAACTGATCCCTTCCTTGTTTTATACAACATCTTGACATTTCAAAACAGTCAAGGTCTTTTTGACAACAAAACATATTTAAGTTACAAAATGTCTTGTGGCACCTTAAAGATAAATTGATTTATTGTGGTAATTAGCTTTTGTGGATGTGGGCAGAATCCCAGTTAATCAGATTCATTAAGTGATATCTTGAATTGGCTATGTGTGTGTGCGCGCACATACGTGTTTTTGTGGCAAAATGTATGTATGAGTACATGCATTTGGAAATAGAGGGGCCTGTGACATACCTATGCAGAGCCCTTAGGTATACAAAAAGAGTGACCTAATCACAACAGTAGTTCTAGTAATGGTATCTTTCTAGCTATGCTAACACTAGTAGTGGGAAAGAAATCTACACTTCCAGTTAAGTTATAACAATAATAATAATAATTCAGATTAGAATAATTCAAATTTGCCAGTAATTTCTAATAGAGCAGTTTCTTGCTGGAGCCTCCCTTTGGGTTTTGTTGTTGAAGAATATGACTTTCAGGTTAGTAGCAGAGCATGCTAAAAGATGAAATTATTTCCCACTGGCTTCTGAGTGTTGCCACTATTGTGTCAGATTTATATCCATTTATTCATTCGCATAGAGACTGACCTATTTGTCCTATGAAGACAGTAGACGGGTGTTCTTGGCGGGTGATAGCATAGATCACATCGCAGGATGAACAGATGAATGAGCTACTGACATGTTGGACTGATGATATTGGGCTGTAATAGCTTTTCCTGAATTGATATGGGGACAGAGTTGGCATCTGGGTTTGTAGCAGGTTTGTGTCTCTGTTAGGTGGCTTGCTGTTGCTGTTAAGTAGCTGGTTGAGATTAGGGTCTGTAAGCACAAACAAGCTTTGCCACCCAAGTGTATGTGTGTGAGGCGGGGGGAAGAGTTGAGACGTCAGGGAACGCTTGGTTCTGGTTAAATTAATTCCCCTGCTCACCCCACAAAAACCAATTCATCTTCTCCCAGAAACCAAACCATTTTGATTCCTGAAAGGGAAAGAACTATTTATTTAAGCCACATGGGAAAAGGAAGGATGAAAACGTTTCATTTGAACTAAGGCCCACCAGAGTTTAGCATCAGAACTTATTTTATTCTTCTGAATTTGAAGGAATAAAGCCTGACCATGTGTAGAGTATCACTCACCACTGAGGTATCTTAACCACCCTCCATATTCCAAGGTTAGGGAAATTATTGAAACTTCTTCCACGTGTGGTGGGCAGTGATAAGAGTGTCAACTGGTGTGACATCAGGGAGAGACCTCAAATTCCACATGTTTCATTTTAGAAATTCACTAACAAACCCTTCCTCAAACTGATCCACAAGAAAGCCAGGCAATGCAAAGCAAGCTGCAATGTCGGTACCTTTGTTGACATCACTGAAAAGCCACAAAGGCTTGCTCTGTACAGGGCAGGGAGAGTAGGGTGGTGGTTCCACCTCATAGCTCTCCTCAGTGGCTCATACCTTTTCCCCTTAAAAGACTTAAGTAACTTGGCAAGACACTACTCCTCCCTCCCCCAGGTGAAATGTAGGTGAAATGTAGCTGGTACTCCCCTCTCTGAATCAGCCATTTAACTAACAAAGAACAATGAAGTGAAACATAGGAACACTACATAGATAGGGAATTGATCCAGTATCTTCCATTCAGGTGGGATTATGGCTGCTCATGTATGCAACACAGGAGGGGAATCAGGGTCCAAAAGCTCTGCAAGGCTGAGTCAACAAGGCCTAATGAGCAGTTCAAACTCAGACAGACAGACAGACAGGAGTCTAAATGAGCCATATATTGATTCAGGCTGCCTTGTCTCTCACTTTGGGCTGTAGACAGGCAACAAGTCTCTCTCATGGGGCCAGTTCACATGTAACCCAAAATTAACCCTACAGCTACTAAAGCATGTGTCACCATTGCCAAACCTGCCTTTTCCATAAATGGGTGTAGCTGGAGCACCAGTGTAAGCTGGGCAAAGGCAGCCCTGGTCATGGCTGTCACCTGAGCTTCCAGGGTCAGAGCCTGGTCCAGGAGAACCCAAGATCACAAGCCTGTGTTTTCAGAGGAATGCTATCTCATCCAGAACTCTCTGTCGTGAGGATGTGATTATGACTAAAGTAACTTGATAAAAAGGCAGTTTCCACATCTCCCTTCTTCATCTGTAATAATAACATAAAGAATTAGCTAGATCCGAATTTGGCCAATCTACTCCAGCCTTTTTTTTTTTCCTCCAGTGGTCACAAGCCAGATACTTCTGGAAGCTCACGAGTAGGACATTAATGGTGAATTCCATGTATCCTCCATTAATTTTTCTTGTCTTTTTAAAAAGCCATGTGAGCTAATGGCTGGCTCCATATCTTGTGGTAGCACTAACTGCACACACAGTAACCTCAGTGACGATTTCATTGCTTGAGCCATGGGATATTTTGTCTTCTGAATATGAATGTACTAATTCTTGCTCAATAATCACCCTGTGCAGTCAGTCTGGAGAAAGTGGTTTTATGATAGAACCTGGAGTAAGGGCAGGCATATTAAGAAGTCATGGTAGCTGATGCCACAGGCATAGGATAATTAGAGATCCTGCATCTGGGGTTTCATGTGAATGAAGTCTTAGTAGTCATGGTATTGCAGCACGACAGAAATAAATAAATAAATAAATAAAATAAAAAAACAAAAACTAATTGGAAACTTTACATGAAATGTCTATTAACAAAAAAATATATTGGTATTCTAGATTAGCTGTCAGGAAATAGATGCAGTTGGTTGGGTTGGTGTGTGTATTTTTTCATACAGCAACTCCCTCCGCCCCCTTTCCACTTTGTGTGCAGAATTCACTGTGGATCCTAGAATGCTATAAGAAGTCACTATGTGACTCCCTTTTCCCCAAATGTAGTGTTACCTATTGAATGCTCTTTCATTGTTAATGCAGTAGGAATACTGTGCAAGATGATCATTCTAAATTGTCGTCCTGTACATCAATACAAGCTTTTTATAATGTTTCCTCAGTGTCTTCATACATTATGAATAGGGTTTTTTAAAAGTTGCAAACCAAATGTGACTCAGAGTGGCATTCTTATAAGCAAGAAGCTAGAATGAGATTTTGTACCAAAAAGTGTGCTGCTTGCTTTATGCTGTACATCCTTTTTAAAGATGTATTAAAAATACAATATATAAATTGATCAATACAATTTATTCAAGTATGTGATTATGACTGAATGTTTGAAAGATTAAAATGCCTGTCAGTAAACCCCCTTGTGAAATTTCCTTATTGTTATCTTTAAACATGAAAATGGCATGATAACTGCAAGGCCCTTGATAGTGTCTAAACAGATGGTGTATTATGGTGGCTGCTTAGTGTTTAAAAGGGGTATTGGGAGAAATTAGTAGTGTGTTCCAGGGGCATTTGTATCAAATCTCCAAACTGTGTTTTTTTAATTGTGTTGAAAAAAGGTATGTGTAATATCTTCTGCAAAGGAAGCTCTTAGAATATATATATATATATATATATATATATATATATGAGATACAATGCATTGCTCAACTAAACATTAAGGACTTGAATTAGGTTTTTTTCAATATAGAATTTTCCATTGCTTAGAACAACTAAAAAGAAAGCATGAATCCAAATAGAACTTTAGTCTAGGGAAAAGCTTATAAGGATCAATATGCCAGATTGCTCAGGTAATATCTGTTGTTTTGAAAGGTCTTGTTAAAAGCAATCTTCTGACAAACCCATCCTTTCCGTTCTCAGTGTAAAATTTCCAATAATTGCTCTAACTGGGATTCCCTGTTCTATAAGACCCTCTGGTCTTCACTGTAATATCTTCAGAAGAACAAAGAATGAAAAATTTGAAAAACCTTTTCCAACTTTTTTTATATATTCAGTGAACTCTTAGACAAACATATAATTCTTTATTTCTTTTTTAAAATGTAGGGTTTGATTCAGAGCCTATGCATGGAACAATCCCCATGGGATAAAACAGAACCCTTCCCTTTCTCCCCTTGACACTGTACATAGGTCCAGATGTTTGGGCAGATATGGGAGGCCCATTCTTACATCCCACATCTCCTCTTTCCACTGTGCTTGGTCGAGGCTCACATTCCTTGATGACCAAAATAAAGAGGGAGAGATGGACAGGGATATTGAATATGCACACAGTTCCCACATTCCTTGTAATGGCCTGGCGTACTAAGGACTCATACAGACAACGGAGAAGGAGGTTCTGTTATGCTATTGGAGGATCCTTCCACACATGTGCACTGTGCTTGTAATAGGACTGGGAGAGCATCCCAGGGACCTTAGGATTCTTCAGAGGCCCCCCTCTGAGGCTGTAGATAATACTGTGACCTTGGAAGAGGGCCTCTGGTATCTGATCCTTCCCTTGCTCTCTTGCAGCTGCTGCAGAAATAACCACACCAGCTGCTTTCCAAGGTTCCAAAAGTGACCTCGGAGAGGCCTGAAAGGGGGAGTGCTGGTAAGCAGGGAGTGGTGGGGAGGGGATGGGAGAGGAGAGGCCAGCCCTCTCCAGCCCTGCCCCCACCAGCACACCTCCTTTAGATGGGCTCAGAGGCCCATCTAGAGTAAAAATGTAACAGCAGGAGCATGGAGAGGTGAACATTGCCTCTGTCACTCCTCCTACCCTGCTGGTAGCAGCCCAACAGGGATTGGATCCATGGAAGCCTCCAAGTTCAAAGGCTAATGAGGGTGCAGCTCATAGTATTGTGCCCTTAATGTATTTCCATGTTGATTGTTGTATTTGCTGATAAATACCAATTAGTGATGAAAGAAGACTTATGGTATTCTGTCTACCTTAAATTTATAAGTGTAAATGCATCTCTGCAGGAAATAGCATGTGCATATAATAATAATTTATTAACTTTGTGTGTATGATTCCATTTTAAGTTTTGTATGTCAGTAATGGAGTTTGACTCTTAAGAGAGAGCCTGTTCAGCCATTGTACCATGTAGGAAGTGTCTTTTTACCAGAACTCAATGTTTCTTAAGAACACATTGAATGTTGATCTTTCCAGTCATCTGTTTTTCAGGACAAATCGTGTTTGGCTGCATTTCTTATCCTCATCACTGTAGGGGAAGGACAAAATTAATACAGTACAATTCAGAAATAGTGTAAGATTGAGGGAGGGAGCAATATCTTTGCTATGACCTTCCTGGACAAGCTATTTTAATCTAGCACTGTGCAAGGGAATATGATTTGGGTTTCTGGGATTCAGGATTCTAGCTGTATGTGCGTGGGAGGAAGAATGGTTGCCTTCTGCCTAGTGATCATCTTGTGCCCTCTATTTGTACTGCTGCTATTTCTGTGCCACCATCACTCCCATGTTGCTGCATCTAGATGTAATTTTGTGCAAATACATACTGAATAAAAAGGGTAGTAGAAACCAGGCAAGATGATGCAGTGCATAGGATTGTACCAACAGCACAGTCCTATGCATGTTTACTTTAAAGTAAGACCCACTATGTTCAATGGGGCTTGTCCCCTAAATAGGTTGAAGGTTGAATGTCTTGTTCTGCTTTGTGGAAAGCATTAAACATCTCAAGTTAAAAGGTTCTTGGGTAACAGGGCTGGGAATTATCTGTGTCTGAGGCCGTGGAGAGCCACTGTCCATCAGAGTAAATGGTACTCTACTCAATAGACCAATGATCTAACTACGTAAATGACAGCTTCCTGTGTTAACTATGTCAAGCTCAGACATGAGGATAATAAGCCAAATGAATAAATGCAAATGAATTTGCGAGGATGCACAGGGAAAAAAGTGCATATCTATAAATACAGGCTAGGATACAAAGTGGAAATACAAGTATGGAGAGGAGCAGCACATGGCAATTTTAAGTCGTCATGCTTTATTTTAAGTCGTCATGCTTTGAACCCCTACTTCTGAAGATTGTTATAAAAACTGAACAGCAGTTTGCCTGTTGCCCATGGGAGCTGCAGCAGTGGTGAACATCTCAAGGACTGCTCTAGATCTGTGGATGGTTGCTACCCATTACATGTACGTCTGTCCTTTGGATCACAACCATAGACAGATATATTATAGATGATAAAACTCAGTTAATACTGTTTTAATTCTGGTTAGTAAATATTGCCTCAAAACACAAAGACAGAAGCCTGTTTCGGATGTTATAGCTAAATGTATGGTTTAGTATTATATGCATGAGACTCGAGCTTATGCTCTCCTCTCCTCTCCTCCCCTCCCCTCCCCTCCCCTCCCCTCCCCTCCCCTCCCCTCCCCTCCCCTCCCCTCCCCTCCCCTCCCCTCCCCTCTCCTCTCCTCTCCTCTCCTCTCCTCTCCTCTCCTCTGGCAGAGCCAAAAGGAGGAGATTGGCAGTTTTCACCTCCATGTTCAGTTAGGTGTAGTTTATCACTGCGTCCTAACCCCAAAACTGTGATTAGTCTGTGTTTAGACGTATGCTTAAGAGGAACGAAACAACTTCATAAACCACAGTTTGAAGTTTGCTTGTTTCCCTAAATGAGTTAAGAGTAGCCACAGTTTGTCTGCATTTAGACATAACCATAAACTGCAGCTAGTTAAAAACAGAAATGAATGCTTCCAATCTCCTTGCAGCCATGCTGGAGGAGGAGAGGGGAGCTGACAGGCCGAAGGTTCACTCAGATACTGCTAAATGATAATTTGGTGATACATCCAAACAAGGCCAGATAGTGAGTAGGTGTAGGAAGGTAGGAGTACAAATAAGGAACTTAAACAAAGCAATGATTTGGCAGAAAATGAGATATTTATTTAAAATAGGTATTTCTAGATTGCCCTGTCTCCCCACCTCCCTCAGCAATCCACATACAGATCATGCTGGCAGCAGTGGAAAGAGCAAACTGGATTACGATCATTGGGATATATGTGGGTGTGCGCACATGCATGCAGCCTCCAACCTCTGAGCTAGCTTCACATGTGGCCCAGAGGTTGTGCAACCCTGCCTTAGGGCGTAGAAGTGACTGGTTCTGATTGATCCCTATGAGGAAAAATAAAGTGTTACACTTGGAAACACCCAGTCTGAGGACCCTGGGTGGTCTGGCTCTCACTGACAAGAGTTTCTAGAAAGAAGTGTGTATCATTGGGACATACATGCTCCTTCTCCACTCACATCCTACCCATCATCATGGCAAGCATTTTTGCTAGTTCTGGAAAGGAGTTATTTTACCCTCCTCCTACTCCCTGCTATTGTTGCTTTGACTTCCATAAAAAAGCAGCTATATTTTAAACTGGAAGGAAGGGTGACCTGATAAGTAAAGCATGGTATTTTTGTCTAGGCTGTTTAATTGGAGGAAGCTGATAATTTAGGGTTAACATAATCTTCTTTAATTAGGAGATAAATAATACGGCTTAGAAACAAAAAAAAGTGTTGCAAAAATTTTTCAAGATTGTCAGTAGTTTGAAAAGATGGAGGATTTATTATGCTATCTTTTAAATAATCATTTGCAGTGCTCAATTGTGATAATATGGGCAAACACCAATTAAATATGTACTTGGTTTTCTACTGATCCTCATTCATTGTGTGGTTTTTCTAAACATGTCTTTTGTTTAATAACTTAATATATCCCTGCTATTAGAACAGCTTTTATTTAAGTACACTTTTAAACTCAACATTTGCCAATACTGTAAAGGATTTTGCTTGTAATTTTCCAAAAGATTCCCAAGGGTGAATTGTATTATGCATTTCAATTTTATGCTGTCTTTTTGTTCATTCTAACAATTTTGTCAAGTAATTTCTTAAACCAGAGCACTATATTCATATGCCTTGTTTTCCCATTTGTACCAGACAAGCCATTAAAACAAATAATGATAAAGTTGAGAAGCAGATCAAAATCAATAAATGTTTTCAAACTGTTAAACGCTTTTTAACCAGTGAAATGGACATCTGTCCTAACAACTGCAAAGCATTGTTGATACTTTGACAAGTGGCGCATATTTTTTTCAGCTCTGCTTTGTGCAAATATTTTGAGTGGCCATGGCTTCCCACTGTATACATACAGTCAGGGCCAGAAATACTGGAACAAGGATAACTGTTTTGGCAGTTGGCCTCTGTACACCACCACATTGAAGTTGAAAGGAAACACACCCAGATGGGAGCGAAGTCAGGACTTCCAGCTGTAATTCAAGGGGGTTGACAGAAGTGGGGCACTAACCATTCAGGAAGGACAGCCAGTGGCATATACACATACACCCATCATTGGTGGCTCATAAGTAATGGAACAAACCAACATCATTTCAAACTTAAGGATTGCCTTTAAATACCTGGATGAAAATCCTTTGCAGTCAATGACTGCCTGAAGTCTGGAACTCATGGACATGACCAAATGCTGAGTTTCCTCCCTCGAGATGCTTTGCCAGGCCTTTACTGCAGCTGCCTGCAGCTGCTGCTTGTTTGTGGGACTTTCTGCCTTCAGTCTTGTCTTCAGTAAGTGAAAAGCATGCTGTATTGGGTTGAGAGCAGGTGACTGACTTGGCCATTGAAGAACATCCCACTTCTTTGCCTGGAGAAACTCTTGAGTAGTTTTTGCTGTATGTTTTGGGTAATTATCCATCTGCAATATGAAGCGGCGTCCTATCAGTTTGGCAGCATTCGGCTGAATCTGAGCAGAAAGTATAGCCCTATACACTTTAGAATTCATCCTGCTGCTTTTATCAGCAGTCAGGTCATCCATAAACACCAGTGACCCGGTTCCATTGGCAGCCATACATGCCCATGCCATAACACTGCCTCCACCATGTTTGACAGATGATGTGGTCTGCTTTGGATCATGAGCTGTTCCTTTCCTTCTCCATACTTTTCTCTTCCCATCATTCTGGTACAAGTTAATCTTGGTTTAATCAGTCCAAAGAGTCTTATTTCAGAACTGGGCAGGCTTTTTTAGGTGTTTGCTGGCAAAGGCTAATCTGGCCTGTCTGTTCTTGAGTGTCACCAGTGGTTTGCACCTTGATGTGAAGCCTCTGTATTTACCTTCATAAAGCTGTCTCTTGACTGTAGATATTGACAATGACATGCCTACCTCCGCAAGAGCGTTCTTGACCTGGCTAGATGTTGTGAAAGGGTTCCTCTTCACCATGAGCAGAATTCTGCAGTCATCCACTTTAGTTGTCTTCCGTGGTCTTCCAGGCCTTTTGCTGTTGCTGAGCTTGCCAGTTAATCCCTTCTTTTTCAGGATGTTCTAAACTGTTATATTGGCCACTCCCAATGTTTTTGCTATCTCTCTGATGGCTTTATGTTGTTTCCTCAGCCTAATGATGGCCTCCTTCACTCGCATGGACACCTCTTTGGAGCTCATGTTGGGGGTTCCAGTGAACAGCTACCAAATGCAGATGTAAGACTCAGAACCACCTCCAGGCCTTTTCTCTGCTTGATTGGTCATGGGGTACCCAGGAAACAGGCCACACCTGGCCACGCAGCCACTTATCAGCCATTTGTTCCATTACTTATAAGCCACCAACGATGGGTGTGTGTGTATGCCACTGGCTGTCCTTCCTGAATGGTTAGTGCCCCACTTTTGTCAAACCTCTTGAATTACAGCTGAAAGTCCTGACTTCGCTCCCATCTGGGTGTGTTTCCTTTCAACTTCAATGTGGTGGTGTACAGAGGCCAACTGCCAAAACAGTTATCCTTGTTCCAATATTTCTGGCCCTGACTATATATGCCAAAGTGGGTGTGTGTAGATGTCACATATGCATTTACAGATACAGAATTCAAACAAATGTCTATATGCAAGATGCTTCTGCATAGCAAAGTTCATCTTGTCAGAAGTGGCTGGCCGTCAGTCTCTGATAAACTGAAAGGATTACTTTTGGTTCCCAGTAACAGCTGTTGTTCCGTATGGGTTTCCCCAGCTGGATATCTCCTTATGACATAACCAGAAGTATGCTGGCTCTTATGTTTTGAGTATGGCGGGAACCATAATGTGCAGCCTTGTTTCTAGAACTGAACATTTTCAATTTTTGTTGATTTAGGTGGTTTTCTCAATACTCCTTTATGCAGAACAGACATTAAATGCAGAGTCAGATTCAGCTTGTGTCATGTGACCTTTCCTTTTACTGATGACCACTGTGAGCAAGTGAGGAAAATGCTTCTACAGTGAGAAGTTTAAAAAACTTCAGGATAAAGTATGATGCATTTTATATTTGGATTGAAAGAAGCTCCAGTTCCCTTAATCAGTGATACTGTTGGAGATGGAAAAGCTAACATTGCTATACTTATCCTCCAGCCCAGCGGAGATCTGTCACTACACTCAGATACTGGAGAAAAGAAAATTACCTAGCTGCAAATTTCATTCCCTGAAGGTGTGTAGTTGTGACAGAACTAATCTTACATTCCTATCCTTTCTGCATGATGAGATATATGTCACGTTTCTGATTTAGCCTTTTTGTTACCTATCCCTGTTTGTGATGTAGAGGAATTATCTGTTGAAGTAATAAGAAACTTCTGGAATTCTACACAAAATGGAGATCGATTGTAATTTGGCATTCATTTGCAAGGGGGCAAACTCAGAAGAGTCCTCTTGGATCCTGAGCATGGACCATGAATTCTATATAAATTTTGCCAGGAACAATGTGCCTTTTTTAAATGTGACATCTCTATAGTCACATAAAATTTGAATAGAAATGTCCCCCTTCATTTAGAAACACATCCTAATTTAATTCATTTCGATTTTCCAGACATGTCTACATGAGTAGGCTGTGTTCATGTGATCTGCCTGCCCCCTTATCAGGGTGGAAGAAGAATCTTGTGCTTACTTAATAGCCTTGGCAAAGTTGCCAGGTATCTCATTTGTTAGGGGAATTACAGGTAAAGGGCTCACAATGACTAGGAAGTTGTTGGAGACTCCTCTAGAAGGTGAGAGCCATTTTGGCAAAAGGGAATGCCTCCTTCCTTCTCTCCTTAAGTAAGGATGATGTAATCTAGGTATCTGTGAAGGAAACAAAAGAGGTGACTGCAGTTTGAGTGAGATGAAGAAAGGTGCAAGGTGCAGAATCAGAGAGTTGAGTTTGGGCTCTGTAAGCACCTTAGGGTGCTGTCTGTTTCCCTAGAGATCTGATGTGGGAGCAGTGGACTTCAGATGTTTGTTGGAGTGTTTAAGCCTTTACCTATGTTTAACCTGTATATTTGTTATTAAATGCAAATATTATAAAATGCCAATAAGCCTCCACTGCTGCTTGCTCAAGGCCTCCATTTGCCCTTGGTACTCCTCACTGTTGGGAAAAGTTGGGTGAATGTAACAGTTGTGGCTGCGGTAGGATTGTTTTCTCTTGGAGATGAACATGGCTGGCTGGAGAATACTGGAAGTTGTAGACTTCTTCTCTGTCTAAATGTGCATAGGATTGTGCCCTTAGTGGCTTACAAGCTAAATATGATCCAGCAGTGTCATACAGCTGCTACAAAAGCTAGTGTGATCTTAGGCTGCATTAACAGAAGAATGATGTCCAGATGATGGGCAGTAATGGGCAGTTAGTGGGTGGTTCACTGGCTAGGTGATGTTCAACCTGTTCTGGAGGGGGTTGCACTCCCCCTAAAGGATCAGGTTCATAGTTTGTGGGTGCTCTTGGATCCAGTAAAGGGGCCGTGGTGGCTAGTGGTTAAGATGCTGAACTGCAGACTGGAAGGTCGGCAGGACAGCAGTTCGAGACCCGAGTGCTGCGTGACGGAGTGAGCTCCCCTCTTCAGTCCCAGCTTCTACCAACCTAGCAGTTCGAAAGCAAGAAATTGCAAGTAGATAAATAGGTACCGCCTCGGCGGGAAAGGTAACAGTGTTCCGTGCACCTCGGTGTTCAGTCATGCCGTCCACATGACCATGGAAGCGTCTTCGGACAGTGCTGGCTCTTCGGCTTAGAAATGGAGATGAGCACCACACCCTAGAGTTGGACACGACTGGTTGGGACACCTTTACCTTTACCTTTACATTTGATCCAGAACTGTCCCTTGAGGCACAGATGAACTCAGTGGCATGAAGCACCTTTTATCAGCTTAGGCCGATATACCAACTACCCTCTTATCTGGACAGAGATAGCCTAGCTACAGTTATCCATGCTCTGATAACCTTTCGTTTGGATTACTGCAATGCATTATACGTGGGGCTGCTTTTGAAAACGGTTTGGAAACTTCAGCTAGTTCAAAATAGGGCAGCAAAATTGTTAACAGGGACTGGCCAACGAGATCACATTACGCCAATACTTTTTCCAGCTGCACTGGCTGCCAGTCCATTTCCCGGCCCGATTCAAAGCGCTGGTATTAACACTGAAAGCCCTTAATGGCTTGGGGCCAGGTTATCTGAAGGATCGTCTCCTCCCGTATGTCCCTGTCCAGACCCTAAGGTCATCCTCAAAGGTCCTTCTCCGTGAGCCCCCACCAAAGGAAATGAGGCTGATGGCTAGCAGGAGGAGGGCCTTTTCTGCTGTGTCCACCCGGCTGTGGAATGAGCTCCCTGGAGAGGTTTGCCTGGCACCTACATTGTTCTCCTTCTGGCACCAGGTGAAGACCTTTTTATTCGCTTAGTATTTTAGCATTTTAGCTTCTTAATCTTTTAGCTCTGGTGTTTTAAATCTGTATTTTAAATCTCTGCATTGCTGCTAGGTTTTATTCTGGTTGTATTGTTATATTGTAGTTTTAAGCTTTTATATTTTATATTGTTTTATGTTGCAGTCTGTGGTTTTAATTTTTGTGAACTGCCCAGAGAGCTTTGGGTATTGGGCGGGGTGTGTGTGTGTGTGTGTGTATATATATTCTGCTCTGTTCTGCACTGGCTACAGATGAAGTACGGTGTATCATTCTGGATGTCACATTTTAAGAAGGACTTCAACAAACTGGAGTGTGTCCAGAGGAACGATTGAAAGAGCTGGGCATGTTTAGCCACAAGAAGAGAAGACCGAGGGGATACACAATAGCCTCCTTCAAATATCTGAAAGCCTGTCATGCAGAATAGGGAGCTGAATTCTCTGTTGCTCCAGGAGGGCGAGACTAGAATCAATGGGTGGAACATGCAAGGAAACAGATTTTATCTAAACATGAAGAAAAACTTCTTAACTGTAAGAGCTGTTGAGCAGCGGAACAGACTGCCTGAGTAGGTGGTGGGTTCTCTTTTGTTGGAGGTATTTAAGCAGAGACTGGACAGCCATCTGTCAGGGATTCTGTAGCTCCATCCTGCATTGCAGATGTTTCAACTAGCAAGGAGTTAGACTAGATGATTTCCAAGATCTCTTCCAGCTTTCTGATTGTATGATTTTGTTGCGTGTCCCATTTTTGATTTTTAAATGTATAATCAATCCCCTGCATAAGTCAGCAAAGATTCCATCATAGCATTTTAATAGTCTGCATTTAACAACTGATGTTTACAGGACTACAACACCTTTGATGTACGATATGCATTGACTTGCATAGACTAGGGCAGTGATCCACAGCGTAGCCCTACCCCATATGAATCAGGCAAATCGGCCTTCAATGGTTACATGCATCCCACTTCAGTTGCATTTGAGAAGCCATGTTACTACTTGACTATTTATTTACAATATAGCTTCAGTGATAAACCAGTGAGACGTCCCATGAACGAATCACCTACAATTTGAAAAGATGAAAAACAACCCAGCAGATAAAGACACTGTCCTATATCACGAAAATCTTTGCTATTACAAGTGTTTCTAACTTGACTATTGCTGTTTGTTCCTGTCTTCCTTTCCAGAGGATGAGTGGTTGTGGTTTCTTTTATCTTCAAAGGTTTTGAAACATTCTTCTGGTTTTCATGGAATCTTGAAGGGAGAAAAGGATAACTGCAAACTGCATCATGTCACTGTTCCTACTGTATATAAACTTTCAAAATTAGCTAGAATTGATAATACATTAAGTGGAACACAAATGGATTGGTTTATTAGTTTTGTATTTGTTTAACAAGCACTTTCTGATATTATTTAATTGGAAAATAGATCATTATAGGCCAAGTTGAGAATATGACATATTGGCTTTTTATTTTTCAAGCAGACACTTAAAAGCTGAAGACCAACTGTTGTAAGATGATCATGTGAGGACAGTTTCAGTACAGTATGTAACTGGCTCCTCCGTAATGTATCAGTTGCATATATGTTATTTTTATGGTATTTCTGTTCTAAATGTCTTCTGGTTTATGTATGAAAGCAATTTTTAGGCAATTTACAAATATGTATATATATTTAAGTGTTTGAGAAATTATGGCAATAACTGCTTCATATTCATATTAGAATGATTTCTTTTTTCTATTTTCATCAGTATCCTTACCACATATACAAACAATAATACTGTGTTCTCACTGTTCCCATTTTTGACCTCTCTATGGTCGTGTCTGGAAGACATCACACTAGCTTGATTCCTTTTAAAACATAAATATGATTTATTGATTTCAGACAATCTTTTATAAGTGAGAAATTGGAAGAAAACCTATGAAAACCTGAAATAATTACCGGCCCCATCCTTTTGGGTACTTCTCCTTGACAATCTTCATTGAATTCAATAGGAGCTGTTCTTGCAGAGTTTCCACTCATATTAAAAGTTCTTGAATGGGAGGAATGCCTGATAAATGTGGCTACTGCATGTCTGTATTGTGTGTGTTCACTTTCTGGTGTGTATGTGTGAGAAAACTATTTGTACACTGGTTGCATTTGCTATAAAGAATAAATGGGTTTGTCCTTCTATAGCCTTATTCTGATGATCACTATATAATTTACTGTCCTTGTACAGTTCCTTATACATCTACTTTCTTTTAATAGTTATGTCAGTTTTCCTTATCGTTTTGTCCCCATTTAACTAACTTTTCTGATATTACAGCTGGGTCAGAGAGTGTTTTCCATTTAGCTGGAATGAGATCTATTACCTGAAAAGAGACCCTTACTACTCTCAGGACAAAAACAATGGTACTGATCATGTATTCTCTCTCTCTCTCTCTCTCTCTCTCTCTCTCTCTCTCTCTCGTTCTTTTTTAACCCTTAGAGGAATGGACCTCAGCAGGGTGGGGTAGGGTTAATACTTGCTTTAAGACTATGGGTTGGATCCAGAATTGTGTGGAATGGAACAATTCCATGGAGTGGAGGGGGGAAATTTTGCTGATTACCCCCTGCAGCCACCCCACCCCCACCCGCCAGGCCCTGAAAAATATGCTCCAGAGGATGGCAGAATCCTCCAGAACAATATGTGAGGTGATGCTAGGGGCTGCTGGGGGAAGGAGGAATCGGTGAAAACCGCCAACCTGCCCCCTTCCTCCAGCAAGAAGTATCTATTGGATCCCTGTTCCCTCTTGCTGATGGAAGGAGCCCATCTGTTTTTGGAGTAGCAACTCTGGATCCAACCCAAAAACACTTAAACAAAGGACAGATTGCCACTCCTGGTTGCCTGTATGATTGTATCCCATCTGAAAGTTTTGTAAGGTGGATTTTGGACAGAAAATCCTACATCTGAGAACAGTGGTGGTTTAGTGATTTATTTTATTATTATGTTCTTTTTATAATGGTTGACGCATTTTTTCACTGTTAGTAGCTTCAAAGCTCAGAATACCAAATGGCTCCACTCCCATTAGTATCATTAATCATCAGAGTTGCTGCTGTTGTTTTTTTTTCAGGCTACACTGTTCAGTGTAGACTTGAACCCAAACGATTACTCATGTGTTTGGGCTTGGCTACTGTGTGTTAGACAGTTTTTAACTTCCTCTCAATTACATCCAAGAAATTGGATTACAGTATCAGCCAGTGACTTTGACATTTACATGTTCTAGTTGGAAGGTCTGTCTAGCAAAGTATTAGGCTCTGCCAAAAATTATGATTGATTGTGTCTGTGTATAGTTTCTATATCTTGATGACTGCTCCTCTGCCCTTTCCATATATGTCACCACAACTGTATTTGCATGTCCTTAATGATACCAGGTTTCAAGTATTTATGCATTTATGCATACAAGGGGATTTTTCAGAGTGGGGCAGAGGAGGGGTGTGGCTGGTGGTATCTCTTTGGGTAGAAATCTATAGGCTGTTTATTGGAGCTGCTGGAATTGGGAGAACTAGTCTGATGTTGTATTGCTTTTCTCCCTTGTTGTAAAAGGAAAATTTTCAAGGTAGCAGGAGTGGTCTGTTCTTTCCTTCTTCTTACTATAAGTATATAGCTACCTACCTTAGTAGCCTCCCTTTTGTGTCATGTGGGGAAATAAAACCTATAGGAAGGGAGCTTTCAGCTTTCTGCCGTCTTGTCTCAAGTATCCTCTATTGGCCAGGAGGCCAAGGACCACTGGGAGGTCTCACCCCCTGTGTCTCCAGAAGAATGTCATGGCTGCCTTGAGATCTTAATGATATAGGGCAGGGCACAAATGTTTTTTAAAATAATAATAAAGAGGGAATCCAACCTGGCCTCATTCATCGACCAGAGAAGTAACAGATGCAGGGAGCTTGCTTTGCCCTCTCCTGCCTAAGACAATACCTATAAGAATTTGGAATTAAAACCTAATGCCTGAGTTTGCTTTTTTCCTCCTCCCTCCCAGTCCCCCTTTTCTTTTATGTCATGTCATTGAGATAGTTCCTGCTTTGAGGTTTACAATCTTACTAATCTTTGTAAGCTGTACTTTGAGCCTTTTTTGGTAACAGTTCTTCAGATAACTATCTTCCATTCTTTTACCTACTGGAATGTAAAGAAGGTTATGGTTAGCTCTCAGACTAAAACAATTTAAATGACTGGGACTTATTTATACCAGTAGACTTTGTCATCTTGTTTCCTGCATTTGACTCTGTTAGATGTACCATTTATAGCTAACTGAAAATAATATAACATGGCATAAATCTTCCTACCACTTACATTTTGGTTAAGACTAAGAACTATGCTTCAAGAAGTCTCTGGTTCAAACCCCATCTCTGCTGTGAATTCACTAGGTGGCCTTAGGTGAACTGCTGTTCCTCTCCTCACACTCCCTTCTCCCATCTGCAATATGGAGATAATAATACTGACTTGCCTTACATGGTTGTTGTCAGAATTACAAGGTGTTATATGTGAAGTATTTTTAATACTTTAATTTTTAATTCAGTAGCCAGGTTTTTCATATTGTTTGGATAGATCAATAATAATGCTTATTATTATTATTATTATTATTATTTTCTCAGTTATGTTGAGCAAGTAAAAAAAGTTTATTTACATGCAAATTCAAAATACTTTAGTTGTGGTAGTGAATAGAGCCTTGTAGCAATCACACACAATAGTAAGCGTCCTCAAGAAAAGTGAGAGTTCACATAGAATTGCTGACACTGTCACCTAGTCTTATCAGAGAGTCAGCATGAGGTATTGTCTGTGTGCAACTTCAATTTAGCAGGGTTGTGTATCATATTCACACTTAATCAGTGTTCAGTGCTTAGTCAGTGTCTGAGATTGATGACTTCCTTTTAGTTCTCTAGCCAGCTTCTTCTCAACACTTTAAATTCTCAATGAGTGTAAAGATGGGTGTTCCCAGTTTCCCATATTTGGGGCCTGGAGTCTATAGAGTAGATGCTTGTGGAGCCTGTCCAAAGGTACCTGGATTTCAAAAGTAAACTCCAGTGACAAAATGACCTTTATAGAAGCCTTTTACAAAATTTTGACATATACATGTTGGGCAGGAGAAGATTTTTCAGCACTGCTTAATTTCTAAAATTAAAGATAATTTGACTCACCCATATATCCTGGTAAATTCTTCCCCTTAATCCTAGATGTTGGGAAGACGGGGAGATTTGGCAGTGGTTATTTTATTTTTAGGGGAGTTGTTCTCATGCCCTTTATTGTTTCTTGGTGCGTCACTGAATAGTAGTACAAGCTCTAGTGAGTCCCACCATCTCTTAAGATGTGATGCTTATTAGGTAGTTGATCAACTTATGTAGCTTCTCAGGACACTATCCCCAAGTGTAACACTCAAGCACTGTCTCTGGTTATAGTGGATTAATGTAAGTCACTGAGTGGGGAACCTGTGGCCATCCAGATGTGTTTTTGGAGTCCAGCAACATCTGGAAGGTCACAGGTTCCTCTCCCCTGGCGTAGGAAGACATTACAGGAAACATAAGGATATAACAACTTGCCTTATACTATGATAGATAAATACTGTCTAGCCCAGTGTTACCTAATCTGACCAGTAGCAGCTCTTGGAAGTCTCAACTGCAGTCTTTCCCAGCCCTGCTATCGGAGTTTTTTTTAACATGAAGTCCAGAAGCAGCTATTGCTGAGTGCGTTGGCCTCAATTCACTCAGCGTCATTAGACCAAAGGCTAATTTAAAAAAAAAATGTTGTTTAGAACCTATTGAACACCCTAATGTTGGTTCTAGAAAACAAACAAATACATTGCCCCTTTAGTTAAATGCTGGCACTGTAGTCATGATCCCACAACACTATACCATATGATATGGGTGTGTCCTGTGCTGTCTGCCTTTTGGACAGATGTTTATATTCACATCAACTTTGTTCTTGAGGTCTCTCTTAAGTTCCATGACATCCATGCACTTTTAAACTACACAGCAGCATTATGGAATTTATCAGATGGGCAGAGTAAATGGATCCCTTGGGCCCTTATGCATTAATAGATACATCTCCAAAGAGATTAATCCTCCAGCACTGAAAAGAAAACAGCATCCCATTAATTCATAGCTGGAGCAAGACCTCTCCATGCTCTCTGTCCATGAACATGCAGAATATCATAGACCAGTGGTCTCCAAACCTTTTTGATTGCACACCCCTGTCAGTGAAAATTTTTTGAGCACCCCCCAATATATGAATATTTAATTTATAAATTATATACATGTACTACTGTATTAATATATTATGTACATTATAAAACATACACAAAAATAAAAATTGAACAGGATGAGATAAAGATGAGATACAATGTTTAAAAACGATTATAAAAATATTGTTTAACGATACAAAACCCCTTTTTGCTCTCACTTTAAAAAATAATATTAATAATACTATTTTTAGTGAGGGCAGTGTGATTGGATATGCTTCATTATTTTTGAAAATCTTGGTTTAACTCTTTCTGATACAGTGACACGAAGGTCTGGCTCTAAGTTCAGTTCTTTTTAAGCCACCTGTCCATTTTGTGAGAATTTAGTTCAGACTAGATAATCTGTAAATCCACGAGGGCACCGCTGTCAACTTGCAAGGAGGGGAAAGTTCTCCTTGCAAGGAAGGGAAAGGCATGCTTGGCCGGGCTCCTGCCTGCGCCCGAGCTGGGAGTTCTGGTTGCCAGCCCTGCATGCAGCCTGCACAGAGTCCCCACTGCTTGGCTGACTGGTGGCTTGGGCTGGGCTGTTAACCCTTCCCGCTCTCCTTTGGCAGGATGGAAGCTGAAAGGAAAGTGCCCACTTCCTTCTCGGCTTCATTCTGCGAAAGGAGAGTGGGAAGGGGTAATTTCCTTCCTGTTTGCCTTCAGCAGGAAGGCACCACAGCCCAAAGCAGTTGCTCTCAATAGGACAGGAGCTGAGAGCTTCCTACTGCCACCCACCTTGTAGGAGCAGTGGGAGGCTGCTCAATGATCAGGCAGCTTGCGCACCCCCGTGGATCATGTTGCACGCTCCCTGGAGTGCGTGCATCCCACTTTAGAGACCACTGTCATAGACAACAACAATGGACTATTTGGACTGCATATAAGGAATAGGCTATTTGGGCTGCATATAAGGAATGTACGCATGACTGTCTAAGCTATTCATGAATAGCAAGCATGGTTATTACTGGATCCTGCTTCTTTCACACTGTGAACAGAGGGGTCCCTTCCCTTCCTGCACAATGCTAATATACCTCTACATTTTTATATGCAATATGTGGAAAAAACAACTCTAATCAAAGACTGACTGAAATAAAAATAAAAATGGACGTCTGGGATTGAACTTGAATATATATAATAATGGTGTTGGTCAATTACACTTTTGACAGATGGTTAAAAATTATGTAACTAATTGGCAGTTCTTTCATAACTATCTTATCCAAGAGAGATTTTCCTGTGTAGCATTCAGAAGAGCTGCTTGCTCTCAACATTCTTACCTTGTTTTTGATTTGTCCTGAATGGATTTTGTGTGTGTATGAGAGAACAGCTCAAGCAAAATGCCAATGACCGGTAAAGATATATTCTGGAACATGTTAGAGGAAATATAGCTGCCTGTATTGTAAATTGCTGGTATCCTGCTTGCTAGCTGTCACCTATCTGTGATGTTTTATTGATGAAATAAAAAAGTGTCCTTTCTCTTACTAATCTCAAAAGAGTGCCTTCCTTCTCTCACAAATTCCAGATTCAACCCTCTATCTGTCTATCTATCTATTGCAGTTTAATAGTATAAACAAAATACTTGTTTTTCAGAATGCGTGGCTTGGATCAATACAATGTGAATTAAGCATTAAAGTATATTTTATTATAGCAACAGATACTCAGTTGTGTGGCATATCAGTTGTGTATGTTTTTTTTTTATTAAAGCCATTAGTGCATGCTGAAAAGATGATCCTGAAGAACTTAGCATTTTAAAGTGGCTAAATGTCTATTTTTCAGCGAAAGTAATCAATGCTGCTCTTTTAAATTGTTTACAATGTCACAAACATGTTATCTCCAGAGGCACTGCAGAAATACAGTACTTTGAAGTAAACAAATCCTACAATACTTGTAAAATATATTTTACTATGAGAAAATGTACACCCATTAAAAACAAACAAACCGATTTCCATGTTCTGTGTATCCAGGTATGTGATGCAAAAAACCTCCAAACTGCTTGTGAATGTTGAAACTGAACTGAATAATTTTGTTGACAGCATTATCCACAAAGGGCAGGTATCCAGTACTGGTGATCCATCAGCTTTAAGCATATTGTGATAGCGGGAGCAACTTCTAGCGCAACAGGAAACGAGCGCTTACTTGTACAAAGCAGGAAACTAGCCAAAACGATCACTTCTGGAATGGGACAAGGCAGCAGAGCTGGCTTCTGTGAGTCCTGTTGTCCCATTCCAGAAGCTGTAGTTTTGTCTAGTTTCTGGTTGCACTAGCCAGTGCGAGCGATGATTTCCACTAGCACAGTGGCAGCATTGGATACTGCTGAAAGAGAGAATTCTAAAGAGAAGTTATTTGAGTTTCCATGTTCTTCCCCACCTGTCCAGACACTGCTGTGTGATCTAACAACAATTCCATTCAAATTAAAATACTCAATTTATATGTAAAAGCCAATAGTGAAATTAAGCATTAGCATGATGTATATATCATGAATGATAGCTAGTATTCTGCTCAAGGTAGAGGCTTCTCTGAGGCTGGCAGGAGTCCATTGGCGTCCATCCAGGCTCCTTGAGGCTGAAATCCTGGTGCTTGCTACTGGCCCCTGGCTCCTTCCCTTGTGCGCTCACTAATCATTATTACTTAGTGATACTATTGTCACCTGGTTTATTCAGCAGCAGAGTACTGTGCCCCAGTGTGGCTTAATAGTCTGTACACAAGAAAGATCGATACACAACTGCATGAGCCAATGCACATCGTTAGTGGGATGATACGATCTACTCTCACATAGTGGCTGCCTGTTTTGAGCCACATATCACCTCCGGATGTAAGACGAAAAAGTGACCTTCAAGAATATCGGAAGATTATTGACAATCTCCAGCTACCAATATTAAATGACGTAAGCTACTTGGAGCGAAACAGGCTAAGATCGAGACATCCAGCCATTTCTACCGCTAAAGCTCGTCTAGAAGATTATTTTAATATCCACAACACGTGGAAACATTGGCTAGGAAACTGCCCTCCACAATGCTGAAGCTTGCCCTGCATCTTGGAAAAACCACCTGGATTTGACCAGCCCCGTGCGATATGGACAACCTTGAACCGAATTCGCACGGGTCATGGTAGATGTGCAGATGACGTTTATAAATGGGGCAAAACAACATCACCAAATTGTGATTGTGGGGCTGAAAAACAAACTATCCAACATATAGTGACAGAGTGTCAAAACCGAGCCTACAATGGAAACTTTGCTGATTTCCTGGCTGTGACAACTGAAGCAAAAAACCACATCTGTAACCTAGACATACGTTTGTGATCTTCCTGTCTATATTTTATATTTTATATTTCATATTTTTATGCTCTATGTTTTTATTGTAACGCGATGTGAATGTGCCACACGATAAATAAATAAATAAATAAATAAATATTCAATTGGGTTACTATTACTTGCTATTGTGAGGATGAAATTTGGGGGAGAAATGTGCATGTCAGCCTTGAGCTCCTTGGAGGAAAGCCAGATCATAAAAGTAATCAATTAATAAAACAAAGGCTGAGTTTGAAGATTAAGATTAGAATCCAATCTCTAAGGGTGCAACTTATGCATGTTGAGACAGAAAATAGTCCTACAACTCCCAGCATTCCCCACCATGGCTGGCTGGGCATGCTGGGAGTTGTAGGGCTATTTTTTTCTGTTTAAATATGCAAAGATTGTGCCTTAACCTGTCCTTCTTCGATGCTCCTGAATGCATGTCCAGTAAGGAGGCAGCACCCATGGAAGTACGGTCTCCTCTTTCAGGCAACTTTGGTATATAACAGCAGAGGTTAATTGTGAGGACACCCAAATTGATATACAATGCCAATGGAAGCAGCACTGAGGGGAAAGGAGGAAGAAAAGGATACTTCTGTTGCATGTATGTGTTTGCTTGTACACATCATGTAAAGATGCTCTAGGTGCTCTCATCCGTACAAACCACTTGTGTATGACCTCCTGTTGTCCCTCCCCCCACCCACCCCAAGTGACCATGGCGGCAGAGTGAGAAGGGGTGCCTGAAATACACTCCCATTATCCAGGGGTGGACCTCACTGATGCAAGAGCAGGCGCACCTTCAGGCTTCACACCTGGTTAAATGTTGCTGATGCACAACGAAAGTGTGTTTTATACTGTGTTACTTCTTGTTTTATGCACTTGAGATTGCCAGTATATGAACAAGAAGTTGTGACTCTTCTGGATTAATTAGATCTGCAATGAATAAAAGAAAGTCACTTGTATGTGTAGAAATGTCCAGTCAGCATGTAACAGTGTGGTGTACATGCTCAATTATGACCACAAGAGAAGATGCAAGAACAGTGTGGTCCCGGTGTGGGAGGTTTTGTGAGCATTTCAAGGACTATAGTTTAAGTTAAGATGAAGCTCTCCTACACAGAGGGAAAGATCCTGCACTGGCAGAATGATGGTTTTAGATGACATTTTTAGGATTTAGTACTTCCCGCTTTCAGTTTCTAGCTTTCTACTATTGTACTGATCAGACATCTGTTAATGGATTATATGGAGGTAAAAGTAGTATCTTAACAGATGAAGTCGTGGTTTGGTATCCGCTGCAGTACTTAGGTGTATTTCAGTTTGTGTGAATGTGCAGACATAAGTGTTCATGCATATGCATATGATTTTGTTAATGAGATGTACTGCTCATAAACCTACTGAAGGTTTCTACTCATAAAGTAGGAATCTTCAGTAGGTTTAGCAGAATTAAATAGATGCCAGAATATTCCTTTCAACTGTGTTGCCTCCCTATTCCCCATGGGGCTTCTCCTGTGAAATAAGTGATTTTACCTCATATTTTATTTAGGGATAAGTATTTAGGGGAAAAAATTATCTCATGTTTTATTTAGGGATGTGTGAGCAACCTTGTGGTCACTCCCCAAATTAATTGAGCCCCTTGAACATTAAAGTCAAATCTCAGAATCTTTCAGGGGTGGTTGTAGTGGGAGTTTCTCTTTCAGTTCAACTTAAACAGTTGAAGGACACAATGCCAGGCTTATCTTGGGGAAGGGGGAACTGGTAACAGGCAGTGGAGGGTGCCCCAGCAACGATGGTAGAGGTCCGGAGGGTCCTTTTCCCGGGTGGGAAATGATGCTGTAACAGTGTACTCCCTATACATGGTCTATGCAGAATTAAGTCCCATTGAGTTCAGTGGGGCATACACCCAGTTGAATGGGTATGGTATTGCAGCCTAAGCATCGTTTCCCACAGTGCTTGTTGAGGGTGGACTACAAGTTCCATAAAAATGTTTTTCCAGACAATGAGATGTCCATCAAGCCCAAGACATTAAGGGCCTTTCGGATTAATGAGTGACTTAGTCTATCACTTTCACTTCAGCTATGCAACCCCCTCCCCAACAACAACAAGTTGTGCATTTTTTTTCTATGTCATTATAAAAATAATCTTTGGAATGCCTATAGTCCTTGTATCAAGAGGGAAAATGGGCTGGCTGAAAAATTACATTAATATAGGGTTGTTGTTGTTGTTGTTGTTCAATTAACAAATGTGTTTTTTTAAATATTTGCTGTGCAGGTTGATATGTGGAAATGTAATCCTTGTTTCTGTTTGTTCTTCCATAGCTAATGCAACTCTTCTTGGAGGTGGTGGTGGTAAGTTTGACTTCTCCTCTCCTCAGTATTGCATGGAACAAAGTGTTTATTTTAAAAGTTAAAATCCAATCATCAGAACATTGGGTGGGTTGATTTAACATTGGACAGTTTGAGCATATGCTGTATATTCTAAATGTTTGCCATTTTAAAAATATGGATAGTCACTTTACATCCTGTTGGGCAGAGGCTATTCTTGGAAATGATGCCTGTTAGTGTAACCAACTTGAAATTAACTCCTAGGGTAAAATCCAACATAAGTTCCACTTAGAATAGATCCACTGAAATGAATGGGACTTAAGTTCATCGTGACTAACTTAAGTCCAATTCATTTCAATAGTTCTACTCTAAGTAGGACTTATGTTGGATTTTACTCTTAGGTTTGGAATCACCACAATCTGATTAAATCCTGTAATTGCAAGGTGACCACCTTCCAATTTACCTGGACGAAGAATTCAGTTTTGGAAAGAAGTTGAAGGGGCAGGAGGGAGGAACATTTGGTTTCTGAATCATTTGGCGTCCATGATTGCTGCTGTATCAGATGTGTTTTGAAGGAGAATCCTAACTGACTAGTGAGAAAAATATAACATAACGCATGATAATGTTACCATTTCTCTGAGCAATAGGAGTAGCAATGTCTCCCCTCCCTCCCCCCCTTTACGAACCTTCCTTTATTTTGCTTTCCATTTTAAAGCTCTGAAAGCTGTCTCAACAGTTTGGAAAAAATAATAATCTGTGGTTGATTTTTGGCATTTCTGTTGCTCATTTTGCTTCTACAGGAAAAAAAAATGAGGGAGGGGGAAAGTCTTTCTGCTGAAAGTCTTACAAATACAATAACCGTAGTCACATTTTCTAAGCATCATTCCTGGCTATAGTTAAAAGGATCTGGCAATCTCAGCCTGCTTCTGCAAATGGAAAGGAAAAATATCAGTTTAAAACATAAAGGCTGCCTGACTCTTTTGAGAGCCTGAATCAAATCAATCTAAACATTGTCCTGGTGTGATTGCCGGCATTGCAGATTCACTATTGGGATAAATATGTACTTGGTTTTCAAGTGCATTCTATAAACACCTAATTGTATTTGTTAATGAAGTTACTATCATTTTGTGGAGGGAGCGGGAGAGCGTCAGGTCTATTGCTCCTAGTTCCTACCGCCCTGAAGCTGCCTTTCAAAGGAAGAGAAAGGGTAGTCAATGACCCCGAGTTGGTTGTGGGTAGGTAGCGGAAATACAGAAGGAGCTATCCAGAAATGTATAGCTCCTTCCAAAGCCAGGTCTGGTGTTTGGGAAGGAATGGTGTGCATTTGGATGTATTGACTCCCCTTCCCTTCCTTTTTCTCTTTGACATGCTCCGAGTTTGACAGCTCAGATTGTGTCGGAGAGATGCAATTTTGGGAACCAGCTGTCTTACGTATGCCTTATTTTACACCGCATGATCAAACTGTGTAAGACATCTCCAACCTATCTCTGTCATCTGATTCTTTTTTTTTTTTTAACTGTGTTAGATTTTGGAAGTAATCTATAAAGACCCAATAACATCTATATAAGTAGTACCTGTATTGTACTAAGACAGAGAATCACAAACATGTAAATGTTTAGATACTTACAATTCTTAAATGATTACATGCAATGAGTACTCTCTTCTTTTTCAATGAACAGTGTTAACCACATACAATAGACCAATATTGGAACACCGGTAAAAGCGTCAACATAAGGTCTTTTTCAAGTTGATGTAAAAATAGCTTCTAATTCCTTGCAGGGGTTGGGGAGAATCTAGATTATTGTAGGAAGACTCTCGGTGTGTATATCTTTACAATTTGAAAGTATGCAAGAACTAATGAGTGACATGCAAAAGGTAATTAAAACATACATCTAAAACATCAGGAAACTCAAAGCAGTTATGGAAGACTACAGTGTTTATGTATATCTAAGTTTTTTAAAGGTATCTTCCTGCCTTTGGGGTAGTTGTGTGATGAGTCCTCATTTTTACAGCAAATGTGATGCCTGGAATTTTATTCCACAGAGAGCTGGGTTGGATTTGAATAGATACTTAATACTTTCATCTTGTTAAAGAGCACTTCAGTCATTACCCAGAAATGCTGATCATGCCTACTTAATACTGACAGTAAAGCTTTTTGTCACATTTTTCTAGCTTGATAGTAATCCTTATTTTAACTTAAGGCACTCTTCCCATTTGTTGCCCGTTAAGAGCAAAGACCATATATATTTTTCCTAGCCATGTTTTCTCTGAAATTCCTTTGGTAAAGAAGACTATAGCATCTCTTTCCTTATTTTATTTATTTATCTATTTATTACATTTCTATACCACCCAATAGCCAAAGCTCTCTGGGCAGTTCACAAAAATTAAAAACACAAAGTACAGAATAAAAACAATATAAAATATGAAAGCTTAAAACTACAGTATAAAAATACAACCAGAATAAAACCTAGCAGCAATGCAGAGATTTAGAATATGGTAACAGATGTAAAACAGCTAAGTTAAAAAACTATAATGCTAAAATGCTGGGAAAATAAAAAGGTCTTCACCAGGCACTTGAAAGAGTACAATGTGGGCACCAGGCGAACCTCTCTAGGGAGCTCATTCCACAGCTGGGGTGCCACAGCAGAAAAGGCCCTCTTTCTGGTAACCACCCACCTCGTTTCCTTTGGCAGAGGCTCTTGGAGAAGGGCCCCTGAAGATGGTCTTAGGGTCCTGGCAGGTACGGTATTCAAGAAGATAAACAATATGGGCACAATCTGCCAAAGTTGATCACTTTGAATGATTTGAATGGGAGAGATTTAAGCACATGTTCAACTCTCCAGTTGACATCAGTGGGACTTAAAACATGTTGGACTTTGACTGGATATTGCTACATTTTAATATGTCAAAATGATTTGCATTATTTCAGTATCACCATTCTCTGAACATGCTTGTTAAGAACACAATCTAACACACATTTAAGCGGATTGATTTCAGTAGGCTTGAGTGTGCTTAACTCTGGCTTGGATCATCACTTTGGTATTTGACAGGACTGTAGTTTCCCCAGAATTTGACTGAGAAACTAATTTTCAGTGTTGGATATGAAAGAGAAGTAAAATCCAGTAATGCATGGATATGGATGTACTGTGTTTTAGACATGCTTTATTGTGAATTGCTTTGAGCATAATGTATACAGAAAAGTGCTATACAAATAAAGTGACCATGACTAAGAGAGTGCCTATATTTATTCCATATAATTGAATATTCCATATATCTATATCTATATCTATCTCATATAATTAACAGTGACTGCATATATTGGAAGTTCTTTCCTTATATGGCCATGCCAGTGGAGACAAGGGAATTGAACTTAATTACATTCCTTCCTTAAAATAGATAAGTAGTTAAAGGTCACTATTGTTTTCAAATCTATCTATATTGCAGAATTATCTTTATCTAAAATTATATTTATATTAGCTTGGTGTGAGCACAAGACATATCCTAGACTGTTGGCAAAGTAAATGATGTAGTGAGAACTGTAGTAGATTCACAATGATATGCACTAAGAAAAGAGTTTTAAGTCCCGTCTCTACACTGCACTACCTTGGGGAAAAAAGTTAAGAATGTATATAAAATGCATGGCTCAACTCCTCAAGGAAGTGTATACACACGGGGATGACTGTCACATAAATTCTGGTTTATGACTAGCAGCCTTGATGTTCCCTTTTTCCAGTAGATAAGGGTGTGGTAAATGCTGCTGTGAAGATACATTTGTTTGACTTTGAAAGCCACTCTGTGCCTGTTGATTCAGGTTTGAGTGAAATCATTCAGCATCTTAAAGGGAACCAAAGCAGTCTTGGCACTAAAATGAGGAAATGTGCATTCTTTGGGCTGGTACACATCTTCATCAGTTGATGTCTCCAGGGTTGAGAGGTGAGTTCCGTATGTGAATGAGTCATCACAGAGCAGACACAATCAATTTCGTTGTACCACAAACACAATGCTTTTCGTTTACAACTGTTCATGAATTATTTAAGAGTTGACAAATTTAACCATGAGGCATCAAGTGGGTATACCTGCATGTGTGAACCAGTCTATAATTATATACAAATCTCCCCTGTTCCTGGTAATTACATGTTTATGCACCGTACTAGGTACTGTGGTTTCTTTTAGCAGCCATGCATACAGGAGCATGTCTGGAAAAGTCATTTTAGGTAGCCTGTGTACCCAACCTTTTCAGTAACTGCTTAGAGAGTGCTTGCCTTCTTCTGATTTCACTTGTGCATGTTACTCCTCTTTCCTTACTCAACTTCATATAGCTGCTATTCCCAAACACAGGGTATCTCATGTCCCAAACTAACATTAAAAGCAGTGGTAGAGTTTCAAACATAGTTTCAGCAGTGTTTCCCTGTTTTCCCTGGTTTGCACAATACAGTGCAGCTTGTGGTGGGTTATTTAACCCACGACAGGCCGTAGTGCCCGTGGGTGCCATTTTACATATCCAGCCACTCTCAGGGGTTGTCGTGTCATGCAAACCCAGCAAGTGTCAGTTATGGGAGGGTTAAACAACCCTCGCAAAATCCTATGGTCTGTTTTAGGGTTATGCAAAGGTTGTTTAATCCTTGCATAACCCACGTGTGCCAGGTTTGCGTGACATGACAACCCCCGAGCAGGGGTTGGATAGACAAAATGGCAGCCAAACATGCCCCCCATATGTCGCAGCCTCACTGTGGGTTAAATAACTCATGGTGGACTGTGAAGTTGTGTGAACTGGCCCTGTATGTGTGGATGTATCCCCCCCGTTAGTAGATACATTGGTGGCAATGGTAATGCTTGGTTGCTTGGGAGCAACTGTTTAGTGTTTGAGTTTTGGTCATGTGACATTAGCAGCAACATTCCTTTAGGACAGGGGTAGGCAACCTAATGCCCACCAGACGTTTTGAACTACAACTCCCAAGTCCTTGACCATTGACCATGCTGCCGAAGTGTATGGGAGTTGTTATCCAAAAGGTCTGAAGGGAGCCATCTTTAGGAGGTGTACTGCTGACTCTTGGCTTGTATCCAGCAGATGGAAGTGGGTTTTTTTATCTATACTCCAACTCCCCGCACTGCATTGAATGGCATTCTACACAGTCCTCTAAACCTCAGGAATTGGTTTTTTGTGGCTAGAGAGGGAAGGGAGGGGTGAGAAAGCTTCAGTCTGCAAGCAGAACACAGTTCATAGGCTCCAAGCTATTTTGCAGGGCATCAGAGCTTTTGACAGTGAAACACTTCGAAAATTGCATTGTCACTTGTAAAAGCCACAAAAAAGCTTGCAACCTATTATGTGTGCGTGTAATACTCCCCAGTTCTGTGCAGTATGCCAAACTGGAGCATTCATTTTGCTACATACAGAAAGGAGGAGCTTATTGAACCATGACCCCCCAAATTAAATAAGGCTGAGCTCTTCCATAGGGCCTTTATGGACCTACGTAAGCTGGCTCGCCTGTAATGACAACCCATCAGTTTAAAAACCAGTGGGTTGTCATGCATGAGCAAGTGCACTGTCTGCAGTGCCGCCATCTCTTCCGCTTTTCTGCACAACCCACAATAGGTTCCTTCCTACATTGTGCAGTGCAATGCGTGAACCCAGAGCAAGCTATTATTTTCTGGGTTTGTTGTTGGGTTAACTGCTAGGTTGATTAGCCCCTAAACAACCTAGTGCTCCGGGTTTGCACATCATGCACAACCTACGAAGGAGGTGATTGTGGGTTGTGTGGTAAAGCGAAAGAGCTGGGAATGCTGCAGACAGTGCCTCTGTTTGAACACGACAACCTTGTTATGTGTGAACAGCTAGCTTTGTAGTTCAGACGTCTCCAGTATTGAGTCATATTGGCAGTTGTATTCCAAGAGCCATTCTTTTTGGTCATTTACAATTCATTGAAATGTTTTCTGAACATGAACTTTGGTATGCAATATATTCTTAAGCATTGATTCTTTTCCTTAGTATTTAACTGTTGGGATCTCAATTTCATAATATGCATCAATTATAAGTATCCAGTGCTTTCTTGCTTACTTTCTTTTTACTGGTAGGTATGATTCTAAAGTGATGGGAGTACCAGACCACCTTACCTGTCTCCTGAGAAACCTGTACGAGGGTCAAGAAGCAACAGTAAGAACCAGACGTGGAACAACCGAGTGGTTCAAAATTGGGAAAGGAGTACGACAAGGCTGCATATTGTCACCCTGCTTATTTAACTTATATGCAGAGTACATCATGAGAAATGCCGGGTTGGATGAATCAGAGGTCGGAATTAAGATTGCTGGGAGAATTATCAACAACCTCCGATATGCAGACGATACCACCCTAATGGCAGAAAGCAAAGAGGATCTCAAGAGCCTCTTGTTGAGGGTGAAAGAGGAGAGTGCAAAAGCTGGTTTGAAACTCAACATTAAAAAAACTAAGATCATGGCATCTGGCCCCATCATTTCCTGGCATATAGAAGGGGAAGAAATGGAAGCAGTGACAGATTTTACTTTCTTGGGCTCCAAGATCACCGCAGACAGTGACTGTAGCCATGAAATTAAAAGACGCTTGCTCCTGGGGAGGAAAGCTATGGCCAACCTAGACAGAATAGTAAGAAGCAGAGACATCACCTTGCCGACAAAGGTCCATCTAATCAAAGCTATGGTTTTCCCAGTAGTAATGTATGGCTGTGAGAGCTGGACTATAAGGAAGGCTGAGCGCCGAGGAATTGATGCTTTCGAATGGTGGTGCTGGAGAAGACTCTTACGAGTCCCCTGGACTGCAAGGAGGTCAAATCAGTCCATACTAAAGGAAATCAACCCTGAGTGCTCATTGGAAGGACAGATACTGAAGCTGAAGCTCAAATATTTTGGCCACCTAATGCGAAGAGAAAACTCTCTGGAAAAGACCCTGATGCTGGGAAAGACTGAAGGCAAAAGGAGAAGGGGACGGCAGAGGATGAGATGGCTAGATAGCATCACCGATGCAATGAATATGAACTTGAGCACACTCCGGGAGAGAGCGCAGGACAGGAAGGCCTGGCGTGCTATGGTCCATGGGGTCACGAAGAGTCGGACACGACTGAACGACTGAACAACAACAACAATGATTCTATTACCTAGGCCCAGGCTGTTACTATAAATGAATAGGCTGCATAAAATATTTGACCTGCAGACAAAAAAAGATTTTTTCTGTACAGTACATGCCTGTTAAAGTTTGTCTGTCTGGAATAGAAGGAATCAGACATCTGTCAGGGGTCCTTTGATAAGCTTTATTACCTGCCTGAGGACAAAACAGATAACTGAAGATTTCCCCTAAGGGCAAGCCCCATGAACTGTGCAGCACATTATACTTACATTTCATGTCAGAAAGCCCTGGAATACATATCTGACAGAGTGGAAAGGTAGTCTGTTCTCTCACTAGGCTTTGAGGAGCTCTGTCCTCCCGGGCCTTCTCATATAATCTTGTAAAAGAGCACATACCCTGAACATTTCTGGACAGGCAGAGTTGGTGCCCCTGAAACTTAGACCAGTTTCCAACTGTGTGTCCATTGGTTCATTTGTATAAATAATTGATGGTGTGAGCAGATTACACTGCTCTTACAAGCAGGCCTTTCATATTGCTTGTGCAAGTAAGCCTGTACCCTCCAGACAGACCACCTAAATTGGTTCTCAGGGGGGTCTTTTCCTTCTAGTCTTCAGATAGTTCATGTGCAATTGATCCTAGGTAACTTGGCTTCAAAAATCCCATTGCTAGAAATGCATAATGAACCGAGTGATATTATCCAAACTACTGGAATGTCTGGGCAAGTGATAATGACCTTGTTTGGAGATATAAATGAACCTTGTGCCTGTGCAGTTAACCATCTTTTCCTGTGGTTTAAGACCCTAGGTTGTTCCTAACCTGGTAACCATAGTTTCCCAGTTCAGGCATAACTGGAAACAATTGTTAATTGAAGACTACTTGCCTTATTGCAGTCTGCTGAGAAAGAAAGAAGGCAGGGGTGGGCAAACGGCTCTTGCATATTTTGGCTTATTAAGCTGAGATATTGATATGAATTTGGCCTTTGTTGACTGTTTTCAAACTGTAGTCTCAGTATTTAGGAAGTTTTTGGCTGCCAGTTAACTACGCATACCTGATCAACACAGGTCTGGGTATTGTATACCAAAAGGCTTTAACTTTTGTTCAAGAATTATTTTAAGTATATACCGAAACAAAATATATACCAAAAATTCAAACAAAGTATATACCAAAAATTATTTTAAATGGACTCAATGTTGGTTTTGTACTAACAAGAATTAGTAAGGGGAAAAATATTTTGATCCATGTTTCATTTTTATTAGAAATTTACTTGTAATATCACATTAAAATATAACTTGCATAAAATAACATAACATTTCTTGTTATTAAACTGACCTGTGTTAAAGATTCGTAGACCTTAATAGCCTAACAGGAAATATAATTCCTAAATATGTCTTGTTCTTAGACTTCTCATCCTAGTAGCTTAAAAACGAGGGATCTCATTCTAATTATCAAGTTCCCTATTCAATACTGAATTTTCAGCTGGAAGGTACACAGGCTTGGTGAGCTTCTAATAAGAAGCTCTTACATTCTAAGATCAGCACATATTTATACTTCTTTTGTGTACAAATTACCTCATAGCTAGCATTTTCTACTGTCCCATAAATTAGGACTCACAGTCTTAATTATCGTATTGTTATCAAATATTCCTGAAACTCTAGATCATACAAAAAGGCTTACATGTACATCTTTCAGGCTAGATACTATCAGTTCTGAATCATATGTTTGAGAAGATAGCTTCTTACTCAAAATTTGCCAATTAAACGGAAGTCTATAAATGTTTCTAGACATCTGTATATCAAGCTCTTTAATGTGTATACTTTATGCAGTATTATCTGCTCATTAATTGATGAGTGAAAACTTTAAGTATACTTTTGACCTGAAATAATAAAGTCTCACACCTGTTCATTACTCAAATAACTCTTTGGCCCAACTAACAGCGCTTTAACTCAGCATTTTCTCTTTGGATACCATCCAGGTCATCTTGACAATTATTTTTATGGCATTTACCCAGAATTCATTGTGAACCTGCTTGTGCCTTCGTGCATCTTCCCTTTAATACAATTATTACTTTTTACTTATTTACATTTTTAAATTCTTACTTACTTATTAAACATTTGGCATTTGATTTTTATAATAAGACATCTTATATTGTTTTAGGAGAGGAGTGTAAGCATTATCTCAATAGTCTTCCTAGCAAGTCCAATAAAGGAAAATCAGCTATTTCCTAAAAAAAATAAAATAAAAAAGGACAATATTATCATCTGAACATAGATGTTATTTGATTAGCCTGATGAGAAATGAACAAGAGGAAACCAATGCGTTTACATGTGTAGGAAGGTAAAAGTGAACGGAAACAGTAAAACCGGAACAGTAAAACTGAACTGAAACATGTAGGATGAATGCATTAGTTTTATGGAATTGACATGCTTGGCAACTTGGGTTTCAGGAATGTTATGGACAAATTGTCCAGGGAAGTTGTAAAATGTCTTTTCCCTGAAGGTTTGTAAGGAAGACTGGACCTTTTTGCGGACAAATTTAATCTGGCAAATCTGCCACTATAGGGGACTGCTAGATTACCTTGAACTGCTTTCAACTGGTGATGCCATCATATATGGGGTGGGGCCATAGTTCAGGGGTAGAGAACCTGTTTTGCATGCAGAAGGTCCCAGGTTCAATTCCCGGCAGATACTCTACACTAGCCTTCCACAATCTAGTGTCCTCCAGATGTTTTGGACTACAACTCCCAGCATTCCTGACCATTGGCTTCCTGGGGCTGATGGGAGGGGATGTAGCTCAGGGGAGAGGCAATAACTCAGTGGTAGAGCACCTGCTTTGCACGCAGAAGGTCCCAGGTTCAATTCCCGGCATCTCCAGGTAGGACTGGAAAAACTCCTGCCTGAAAACCTGGAGAGCTGCTGCCAGTCAGTGTTGACAATACTGGGCTAGGTAGACCAATGGTCTGACTCGGTATAAGGCAGCTTCCTGTGCACATTTATTTATTTAAAAGTTGCCTAAGTTGCCTTTCAGGGCAGAAGCCCTCCCAAGGCGGCTTACAACAATAAAATAGACACAGTAATAAAACAACACAAATTTCATAAAGTCAGTGATCAATGGCATAAAAACCTCCACCATAATATGAGAAAGTCCAAACTAAACACGTCGGTTTTCACGGCCTCACTAAAAGCCTGCAGTGATGGGGCCTGATGAACCCTCAGTGGCAACCTATTCCAGAAGTGTGGGGTCACTGTGGGAAATGCCCTCTGTCATGTACTAGTTCGCCTAACTGCCCTTAAAGGTGGATAAGGGCCTCTGTTGCTGATCTTAAAACTGCAGGCAGGCTGATATGGGTGAAGGCAGTCCTTCAAGCAGTTTGCTCCAAAACCTTTTAAGGCTTTAAAGGTTAAGACCAGCACTTTAAACTGAGCTTGGAAATGCACAGGTAACCAGTGCAGTATAGGTGATACATAGGAATGGATGGACTGACCTAAATGGCGGCTGTAAAGGGGCCATTTATGCAACATCACAGGCGTAAATGGATCACTCACACCTGTAGTGTTGTGTAAATGGCCCTGTTACGGCCACCATTTACATAACATTACATATCCAGAAACCCTGAGCCGCCATTTTTAGGCAAAGTGGTGGCTCAATAAGACGACAGACAGCCGTTGAGGCGCTTGCAGACTGCGCAGGTGCTTGACAAGCAGATCCGGTGAGTGGTGATGGCTTGGCGAATGGGGTCCGGGAGGCCAAGCGGGGGGAGTCGGTCAGAGTCCACCCCCTTCTTAAACTCCCACAACATCCCTAGCACCGCCTGACCCCCACCAAAACTCAGGTGGCTGTGTTCTGCACCAGGTGATGTTTTTGAGCCGTCTTCAAAGGCAGCCCATGTACTGCGCATTACAGTAGTCTAGATATATAGAGCCCTTGTAGGAGAAAATTAGAGTTATATAGCTCATGATGAATTTCCTACATGAATCCGGTGCATACTATGACAAACTTTTACTGATTCACTCACTTAACTGAACATTAAAGTTCTGTTGTTTTTGTTGTTTATACAGGGTAGGACTCTTGCCATGTTTTCTTGCTACAGGAAAATCAATAATGAACAGAGGTGCAAATTTAATCTTTCATGTATTCAGTTCTAGGGAAGAGGCAGTATTTTTATTTTGGGTAGCACATGCATTTGTCTTGTACTGACATTACTGACATTACTGGATATTCTGTAGCTATACCTAATGGAGTCTACTGCATGCATGTTCCCCTCCTGTCAGTGTCTGATAGTGAAATCTCTTTGCTGATTGTGTGTTCTATGTGTTCTTTTCATTCTTTAGTTGTCCTTGCCATGAGAGTTGCTGTGACTTTTCAGAGAGCTGCTGTGGCTAATCTAAGAAAATAACTCACCATCTGTATCAAGGAAGATGCGAACACTGTATACTATTGCATACACCTATGTATGCAGTATACAGTATTCAGTGTTTCTTGACCTCTGCTTTACATGTGCCATGTTGATGTTCTACCCCATGTGTACATTCTACCCCATCTATTGGTAGCTGTGTCTCAGCAGAGTGTCTTTGTGTAACATCTTTTTGTAGATTTGCTTCAAGGACGTAATGAAGTAATTACTATACTTAATATAGTGCCCCATTAGTAACTATTTACCAAACAGATTAACATAAAATTGTGATGCAGTACTAGAAGATGCAAGTAACTAGTTTTCAGATTAATACTGAATTCTGTATTGATCATGTTTGTTTTCTGTGTGACAAACTGTGTAATTCAGCTGCCTTGACATTACATTATGTTGCATGTCCTGAAGGAGAGCATAATACTGAAGTGTACCAATCATCTCTTTGCACAAAAATGTTGACATGAAGTTTGCATAATATATTTATGATATATAATCCAACACACACACACACACACACATATATATACACACGTGTGTGTGTGTGTGTGTATATATATATATAATGACAGTTAATCACATAGGATTGAGAAAATGTACCCTAATCAAATTAAAGCTTTAAATAAACACCATGCTCACTCACAATAGCTGACATAACATTTGGATACACAGTTTGGAAGAGGTTTGCTGATACAACTTTTCTGATGACAGACACTATTCATTATTATAGTGGAAAATTGCAAACAAAGTGTAGTTGTTCAAATTACATATCAGCATGTAAGATTCAGTAAGCAATTAATCAGAGTGAAGATTTCATATTAAATTATGTCAGCTACCTTTGCCTTGAGAACTGATTATGAATGAAAGAGAGATACGTGGTTTTTATCATCAAAACCGAACTCATAATTTCAGTACAAAAAGGGTATCAGTACCTAAAAAGTATTTAAGTGTCAAATAAGTATTTGCAAGTGTCAAATCCAGTACTTCTGTTCTGCTTGTAAGTGAAACTATATACTAAATCTGGATCTCATTTTAATTAATGTTTGTTAGGGCCTCCAGAAACTCGATTATTCTGTTTTGTATCTGGTACCTAGAGCCTATAGTTGGTCATCCCTAATCAATACCAATGGGGCTGGTAAGGGGCATACCACTAGAAGAAGAATGGGGTAATTCCCCATTGTGCTGCCTTCCAAGTGATTTTACTGGACAGCACTACCAAGTGAGCATCCTGTTGAATGCATAAGGCACTGGGTATATATATACTTTGAACCAGGGCCTCTGGCTGTCAGGGTGGACACTGAGCCCATAGAATCCCAGAGTAGTTCTGATTCTGAGGTGGAGCAGCCGCTCCTGGGAGAGGAGCACACTCATCCTGCCCAGGGCCAACAGCTGGCAGAGATTCCTCCCACTGGCATTCTTGACATAGATAGTGGTCCCGGAAGTGAGAGAGCGTGGGAAGAGGACTTGTTGAACGCGCGACGCCAACGCAGGGAGAGGCACCAAATGGAGGGCGTGGAAAGGAGGCGTAGTGCCTAGTTGACGCGCAAACAACGGTTGCGCCTAGAGGATCCAAGAGAAAAGGGGAGGGACTCTCCCCAGCCCATAAGTTCAGGGTCTGCCAGTGATTCTCCTTCAAATGGGGACCAACTGTTCCAACTTAGGGCATAGGTACTCTGCTGCTCAAAGCTAGTTGCTAACAGTAGAGTTGTTAAGTTGTAAAAGAGGAATAAAGCTTTGAAAAGAATCCCTTTGTCTGTGTCTGGACTTGGCTACTGGATTAGACTGAAAGAGGCCGCCAAGAAGCCCTTGTCACTGGCAGCCAAGCTCTGGCATCTTATCTTCTGTGCCACCAGCACTTCTGGTTCTTCGGCAAGTCCAGCAAATTAAGCTCTGTGAGTTAAGGGCGCTATCTTGGCTGTAGTAGCGCGCAGCCTGAATATCGTCAGCTTGGCTCTTCAGGCCAGTTGGAATCCAGAAGGCCCTATGAAGCTTTGGCCTCAGAACCACCTCCTCAGTCTGAGCAGTTCATCAGCAGCAGTAGCAGTACAGACTCCTGGTGCCTCGCTTCACCCTACTGCACCTCACCTTTCCCCACCCAAACTGCCATCTTCTCTGGACTTGGACCTTCAGCCTGACCCTGCCCATGCTACTGCCTCCTGCCCTAAGATCATCACCTGCCTTTTCTTGAACGTTAACCTTGGCTTAGCCCTGACTGAACCTCTGCCTTGCCCACGAGCTGACAGCCATCGTCTTTAGGTCTTGTCATCCAATACCTGAAGCAGACCATTACTGAAGCCTGACAGGGTTCAACCAAAGCCTCCGTACTGCCTATTATTAGTATTAGTATTAGTATTAGTATTAACATTTCTATAGTGCCCCATAGCTGAAGCTCACTGGGCAGTTTACTGAAGTTAAAACATTAAAATACAATATACGAAGTTTAAAAACCATTTACATAAAAGCATATGGACAGTATACACAAACAACATATAAGTAAAACAACTTTGAACTAAAAACATTTTTTAAAAATAATTTTTTTAAAAAAAATAAAACAACACAGCTTAAAAACCGTTTCCAAATTCAGCAAAAGGAGAGGTCAGCAGGCACATTTCAACTAGCAGGTTATTCCACAACTGAGGAGTGTCAAAGAAAAAAGTTCTTGTGTGTGTGGCTGCCAATTTCAAATTAGGCAGCGGCAGCAGATAGCCCTCAGACGACCTTAGGTGGCGGACTGGGGCATAGGGGAGAAGGTGCTCCCTAGCATACCTTGGGCCTAGACCATGTAAGTCTTTAAAGGTAAGAACCAGCACTTTATATTTTGCTCGGGCTGACAGGGCAACCAGAAGGCTGGATAGGTGTAAAATACCTGCCCTCCCTTCTCTTATGAGTTTTTGCTGTGCCAGCACCATATCTCCCCCAAACACATTCAGAGGCCACACACTCCAACCCCTAGGCAACCCCCCAGATCCCCTCCTCACTCCTCATAAGGGGAAGGGAAAGAAGGGAAACACAGATAGAAGAGAGAGAAACCAAGGGATATGGCCCTTGCTTTCACTGGCCCCCCGAAGTGGCTCCCCCAAAGGGGCAACCCCCCTTTCGTGTTACCCCCTTCGGGGGCACCCTTAAGTCCAGGCTTCCTGGAGGGACAGCCAGTGGCTGGATACCAAACACTCCTCAGGGAACAGGGTCCTCAGCTGTTTCAGGATGTTGGAAATAATGAGCCCTTCCAAAGGCCAGACAGGATGCTGTAGCAGTGGTGAAGGAGCAGGGAGTTGATGTTGGCCAGAGGAAAATGACTCCCACCTGCTCCTCAGATGATTCCCCTGCTGCCACAGTTCTTGCTCTGCTGGGATGTTGCTGAATTAGTTGCCTAGACTAAGGCTCACAACTGTATTGCTATAGAAGTAACTGAAGTTTGACTAACACATCAGGTTTTGCTGCACCCCCATGACCAGCAGCAGGGAAGGGGTTCCACAATTGGGCTTGGCAAGGACAAGCATAGGAAGCTGAGGGTGGATTGATGGGCAGTGACAATATTCACCAGGGCCATACAAATGCCAGTTCCTTAGTAATTTCTTTCTGTGTTTCTCTCTCTCCATATACACGCATACAAAATATATAGTCAGGGCCAGGAATTTTGGAACAAGAATAACTGTTTTGGCAGTTGAAAGTTGAAAGGAAACATACCCAGATGGGAGCAAAGTCAGGAATTTCAGCTGTAATTCAAGGGGCTTGACAAAAGTGGGGCACTAACCATTCAGGAAGGACAGCCAGTGGCATACACCCCCCCCCCTCATCGTTGGTGGCTCATAAGTAATGGAACAAGCCAACATCATTTCAAACTTAAAGATCGCCTTTAAATATCTGGATGAAAATCCTTTGCAGTCAATGACTGCCTGAAGTCTGGAACCCATGGACATGACCAAATGCTGAGTTTCCTCCCTCAAGATGCTTTGCCAGGCCTTTACTGCAGCTGCCTTCAGCTGCTGTGTGTTTCGTGGGTCTTTCTGCCTTCAGTCTTGTCTTCAGTAAGTGAGAAGCATCCTCTATTGGGTTGAGATCAGGTGACTGACTTGGCCATTGAAGAACATCCCACTTCTTTGCCTGGAGAAACTCTTGGGTAGCTTTCGCTGTATGTTTGGGTCATTATCCATCTGCAGTATGAAACGGCGTCCTATTAGTTTGGCAGCATTTGGCTGAATCTGAGCAGAAAGTATAGCCCTATACACTTCAGAATTCATCCTGCTGCTTTTATCAGCAGTCAGGTCATCAATAATCACCAGTGACCCAGCTCCATTGGCAGCCATACATGCCCATGCCATAACACTGCCTCCACCATGTTTGACAGATGATGTGGTCTGCTTTGGATCATGAGCTGTTCCTTTCCTTCTCCATACTTTTCTCTCCCCATCATTCTGGTACAAGTTAATCTTGGTTTCATCAGTCCAAAGAATCTTATTCCAGAACTGGGCAGGCTTTTTTAGGAGTTTGCTGGCAAAGGCTAATCTGGCCTTTCGGTTCTTGAGCATTACCAGTGGTTTGCACCTTGATGTGAAGCCTCTGTATTTACATTCATAAAGCCGTCTCTTGACTGTAGATGTTGACAATGACATGCCTACCTCCGCAAGAGTGTTCTTGACCTGGCTAGATGTTGTGAAAGCGTTCCTCTTCACCATGAGCAGAATTCTGCAGTCATCCACTTTAGTTGTCTTCTGTGGTCTTCCAGGCCTTTTGCTGTTGCTGAGCTTGCCAGTTAATTCCTTCTTTTTCAGGATGTTCCGAACATGTTGTATTGGCTATTCCCACTGTTTTTGCTTTCTCTCTGATGGGTCTATTTTGTTTCCTCAGCCTAATGATGGCCTCCTTCACTCGCATGGACACCTCTTTGGATCTCATTTTGGGAGTTCCAGTGAACAGCTACCAAATGCAAATGTAAGACTCAGAACCACCTCCAGGCCTTTTCTCAGCTTGATTGGTCATGGGGTACCCAGGAAACAGGCCACACACCTGGCCATGCAGCTGCTTATCAGCCATTTGTTCCATTACTTATGAGCCACCAACGATGGGTGTGTGTGTATGTCACTGGCTGAACTTCCTGGATGGTTAGTGCCCCACTTTTGTCAAACCCCTTGAATTACAGCTGAAAGTCCTGAGTTCGCTCCCATCTGGGTGTGTTTCCTTTCAAATTCGATGTGGTGGTATACAGAGGCCAACTGCCAAAACAGTTATCCTTGTTCCAATATTTCTGGCCCTGACTGTATGTGTGTACATTTCATGCACAGAGATCCATAGTCTTTAGCTCCCATGGCTATATGCAGAAGCATGCACACACTCAGCACAATCTTGTGCATGTCTACTCAGATGTAACTCCTGTTGAGTTCAATGGGGCTGAATCCCGGGAACATAGGATTGCAGCCTCTGTTCCCCTGTTGTTGTTCGTGTGTGCGCACACCTGTGTGTGCGCCATCTCTTCCACTTCAAAGGGCTGCCATATTTCCATGTTGAGCTTCAAGGACATGAATGAGAAATCAATGAGTTTCTCATAATAAATAGAAATTTCTATAACTCTCTCACCATGCCCAAGTGTCTATGGGTATGTTAATCTGTGAATCAGAAAAGTTTCAGCTGAATAATTTCAGAAACTTTTATCTATTTATAAAAGTTTTTCCTTGAAGTGTGTCCTCTGAAGGAGGTTCTGATGATGGCAACAAGGGAGAGGGTTTTCTCAGTGGCAGCCCCCCAATTGCGGAATGATTTCCCCGATGAGGTTCACCTGGCACCAGTATTTCAGTGCCTGATTAAGCCTTTCCTGTAGTCCCAGAAATTTGACAGCATATGGTAAGGCTTTTTAATGGCTCCTGGGATCTTTATTGCTGATTGTTTAAAAATTGTTTTATATTTTTGTATGTTAAAGGTTTTATATTGTGATATTATATTGTATTTTTAGGGTTTTAATCTTTGTAAACTGCCAAGAAAATTTTGGCTATTGGGCAGTATAGTAATGCAGTGAATGAATGAATGACCTTCCTTAGATAATGTTCCTTAGATAACTAAATACGTTGAGTAAAAAGAATAGATTTATAGATGAGTTTATGCAGACTATACAGAAATGATGTGCAATAAAACTTAAGTGTGCAGAATTTGAACTCAATTCCTGGAATATGTTTTTCATAAGATTTTTTAATTTCAAATTTAAATAGTATGCTAATAGTATGCAATCATCCTTAGCAATCACTATTACCCTTGAATGAGCATAATCCCCCACCCCCCACCCTTTATCCCCTCACTATGACCTGGTTTGCATGGCATGGCCCGGTTATTGTGGGTTATTTATTTAACTCATGATAGCTGTGGCACATGCTGTGTGTGTGCCCCCACCATTTCAAATAAGCAAGCCCCAAACAGAGTGATTGGGGGTTGCAGTGTTTGTACAAACTGGCCATTGGGGGTTATTCAAGGGCTGAACAACCCTTGCATAACCCTTGATTAGTAGTAGAGGTGTGTGAGGGTTGCTTAACCTTTGAAAAACGCATGATGGCCGGGTTCGCATGACATGCCACAAACTCCGATCACCCTGATCGGGGGTTGCACATTCAGAATGGTGGCCAGGCATGCCACAGTTCATCATGGGTTAAATAACCCTTGATATGCTGGCCATGTCATGCGAACCAGCCCTATGAGTTGAGGAGAGTCTTTAGGGATTAGGGATTGATGTAAACTGAATTGGTCTTAAAAATAATAATCAACCTTTAGATTGGTGATGGCTGACGGGTAGATTATGGGCTGTGTTTTGCCCTGCCCTAGCTTTTTGAAGCCCATCTCACCTTAAGGGTGTTTTTGGCCAGGCTGAGAGCTCTTTTGTCTTTTGCTTGGTCAGCAGCACTCAGGTTTCTCTCCTGGTGCCCCCATCACTTTCCTTCAGTTGTCCTCCCCCCAAGCGTGTGCGCGTACACACATACACACACACACACACACACACACACACACACAGACAACCTAGTACTCTCTCATTTTGTGCAGACTGCCTGCTGGGTGGGACCATGCAAGACATGGCTTCGGAGGTGCCAAATGCCGCGTGTGAAATAACAGGAGCATTTGCACAGGATGCTTATGGAGACTGAAGAAGCTCTTGGTTCGTAGTGTACAAGGTGCGATTTATCACTCAGTGGGCAGCCCACGCAAAAAGATAGATGCCTGTTATGGCAGGGCCTCTTGGTGATATTCCCTCACTGGGAGGAGGGCCCAAGAGAAAATGTGGCAGTAGTGGAGGGGTGCTGGAAAGATGTCCTGCCATTTGCCATTTTATTGCCTATTTCGTCCACTTTGGAGAGAACCTTTTGGAGCTCCTTTCAGTCTGCATGGCTTTTTTCACCATCCTGAGCAACTTAATGCCATTTGCAAACTTGGCTACTTCACTACTCACCCCTGAATTCAGTTCAAGTAAAATGGCTCCCATCCTTGTGTCGAGCTATACTGTTCACTTCCCTCCATTAGAAAAATGATCAGTTTTTTTCCCTGTCCTTTAACTGGGTGCTGATCTGTAAGAGGGGTGCTCCTTTTATATCATGACTGGTAAGTTTGCTTAGGGAGAAACATGATGATGGCCCTAGATTTTCCACATCTATCTGTACAATGCTGTTCCGTAGTGTTTAAAGAATGGTGAGAAATCCTTCATAATAGCCTAAATCAGAGGTGGTCTAATTTCATCATGTGGGTGGAGCCCAGAGGGAACAAAGGAGAGTGAGATGGAAAAGAAATAAGGAATAAGGCTGAAACAGATGGAATGATTGAAGGAGGGGGGAAGCTCTCTGTAAGCCATCAGTCTTCTGGCAAGGAGGGGGGAAATGGGAGGGCAACATGGAGGAAGGAAGGAAAGCCAAAGAAGTGATCAGTCCCTCCCTGAAAGGGGAGGAAGGGGGGGGGAGAGAGAGAGAAAGAGATGGTACAGAAAGGGTGGAGGAGGGAGAGAGATAAGGGGTGGCCCACCCACTTTTGTTTTGGCCCCACCCATTACTGGCATGCTACACTTGACAGATTACCCCCAGGGAAACAGGCCCTCAACAGAAAAAGAGATGCCCTCAACAGAAAAAGAGATTCCCCCACCGTAGTATAAATGTTTTCAGATTTTGTTTGTAAGATGATTGAAATCACAGAAAGAGGTTCGGTAGTTATAAATTCAACTGTTCAGTGGAGCAGACTATTCAGGAAAGAATGCTGCTATTTTAGTATTAACTGTAATAGTAAGTACTCCCTAGCAATGGCTTCTCAGAAAGACCCAGTTGGTAATAAAAATGTCAAAATGCATAGATTCCTTTCCCGATTCCAAGGCAAAGTGGAAAATACAGATAAGTACAGTAAGAGAAGCAGTAATACACTGTTGGGAAATGATCATGACTTTGGAAAAATCCAATCAGTTGACTGTCTCAGGGAACGTATCAAGCTTCCTTGAAACAACATATAAGATACCATATGCATTATTATTGTTTCTTCCCACAGTTTTGATAGTTAACCAGGACCTTGGTTTTTATTTTATAAAACTGCAGTTGCTTCATTAATAGAACCATTTTACATCATGCACACTCACTTTCTTAGTACAGGAAGAAAGTGCAGTGTTCTTTATGAATGGAAGAAGCACTTTCTTGGAGCTCCTCTATTTGGATTATAACAGATCAAAAGATAATAATCTAGGAATCACATTTCCACTAAGAAGTGCCTGAGGTGACATACAGTCAGTTCCCTAAGACAGCCTTCCCCAACCTCCAATAAATGCCCCTCCAGATGTGTTGGGCAACAATTCTCATCATCCCCAGCCAGCATTGCTCACTGTGGGATTCTGGCAGTTGTAGTCCAACACATCTGGAGGATGTCAAGTTGGCAAAGTCTGCCCTACGAAGTCATATACCACTGGGAGTTCAAAAACATTGCTTGCAGCCCAGAGCTGCCCTCCATGCTTGTCAGGCTAATGGACAGCGTAAAAATATGCTCTCTTGACTACTTTTTTCATTCTGCTCTCTTCCATTAGGTTTTCTGACTGGCTGTTCTGTCTTCTCTCTCCTACCCTCAGGGAAAAATGAGTATCTCACAGAGGAAGGGAGGGGCCATAAAATCTCCAGGAGCTGGATGTGGATGGGTGAGCGGGTGGGTGGGGGATCATTGTCTTCTCTCTCCTCTCTCAAGGCAAGATGTGAGAACTTGAAAAAAAGATATCTGAGAAACCAGGTTAGCAGTGTGTGGGTTTTGTTTTTTTCAGTAAAGAGATGAGAAATTACTGATTTATTGCAAGTGCCTTGAGTATTATGAGTGAGTAAATTTAGTGCAGAAACCAAAGAAACAACAACAGCAAAACACCATTAAAGATAGAAGCAAAATTTTGAGAATTTTCATTCCTGACAAAAATAAGTGCTATTACATGCTATGAAAAGTATATGTCTGAGCCTAGATGTCTTCCTCTTGAAGCTGGGATGTCTTCGCTTTAATATCCCTTTCATGCTCTTAGGCTGTTAGGTTTCTCCTTTTTCTAAAAGTTACCTATTCCTTTCATAACTGGTCTAGGATTTGCTGGCTTGCGAAAGTATTCTGCTGGATCCCAGGAAGGCCAATTATGTGGATTTTAAAATTTTGCCACTGAGACTATTTAGAAAGGTGGCTAAACATGGTTTATTTTGTTCTGTACCTTAGATCCTCATGCGTACAGAAAGAAGTCTCACATGGGTAAAAAAACAAAGCAAAACATGAGTTTGAGCTAGATATCTGTAGATCAAATGAGCTTTAAGGAAAATGGAAAGCACAGTTGCAGGTGCTCTCTTATGGCCAATTCGCTGTTTTGACAACTCTGTGGACTTGATGAGGTTAACCACCTGTGGGCGATCATCTCTCTCTCTCTCTCTCTCTCTCTCTCTCGGTCTTTGTCCTACAAGAAAACGTGTATACTTACAAAAGATGTGCCTAGGATATCCTGGTAATAGAAGAACGCAAGAGTGCAATGGCCCTGTGGATCAACAATCATTTTGCTTGCACTTCCACATCTCTCCTGACAGCTGGAAGCCGAAAGGAGGAGCTACCACTGCATATTAAGCCCCTTCCTTCCTTCCTTCCTTCCTTCCTTCCTTCCTCTCCTCCCCTTTTTTTATTTGCAAGTATCTTTTCGGCTGGAACTGATCATCAATTGCTTCATGAGCCTGAATCCTCTTCAAATGCAGGCCGGAAGGGCCTTCTGTTACCATGGAAAGCTGCTCAGGTGTGGCAGAAGGTTGAACTATCACAGCAGGCTTCCTGAGTTATCGGCTCATCCCCTTATCTAGCAAAAAGAGTTTACTGGATAAACATGTAATGAATGCTCAACAATGAAAGTAACCAGCACATTGAATTCAGGCTCACATCCTAATACTGTGAAATCAGATAAGTTCTCTCTTACACAAAAGTGTGATGGAAGTGCTCTTCGAATATAGTTTGTTGTTGTTTACTTTTAATATGTTGATAATGTTGATAACCAGATCTTTTCTACAGCACCTTCAGATCCTTATTCCCTAAGAGACCAATTCACATGGCATTTTGTATTAAGCATGTAATTATCTTTCTCATTTTCTATGTTAGGGGTTGGGAATGCATGAGACAATTCTCTTTAGTTGGTTTCTGCCATATAGGGTAGCTGTGACAGACCAGTCTGACACTGTATCTCACTGGTTGGCTCTGTTGCATGATATAGTTGGTACATGCTCTGTGCCATCTATTTTTCTCCTTTCTCTGGAAGTATTTTAGTCCAATAGAATGTCAAGAGCAAGCACTAAATGGTATAATTGCCTAGCTGGCATTAAGAAATCCCCAAATCTAGTGATCAGTTCCAGTATGTAGAATTGTTAATTTACAGCACATTGTAACATATGGAGCTCATTCAAGAATGTTTGGTGTGGGCGGTAAGGATTAGCAATATGTTATGTTAGACTAATAACACAACTGAACAGGGAAGAGTAATGTATTGACAAAGGGCACTCACATATTATTCAGTTATGTTTTTTCCTAAATAATATTATAATAAATAGCCATAAAGTGGGGTTATGTTCTGAAATTGTCTTCCAGATTATATGAACCCCCTCATAAGGGTATAATAAACTATCCATATTTGGACTAACATTGTTCAGATACAAGATCACTCTTGTTAGCAATCCTCATGCTTATATCCCTTTTGGAAATATTACTTGTGAAATATGAACATGACAGGTGGATTATTTCCCACCAAATTATGATTTGGGGGTGCACATGAGCCAGAGATCTGGACTGCATGGGCAACACGTTGCACTCCTATGAAGAATGTTGCCATTCCTCTAAAATGTAACACATAAATAGACACTATCCACTCAACCTGATGGAAGCAAGGAAAGGTGAAAAGCCAGAGGATTAGGCTGTCTGACTTGTGGGGAAATGTTTTCAAACTCTAAATATGATGATCAGTTAAGGACTAAATGCCAAAGCAAGATTGCACCAAACACCCAGGACAAAATCTTCCAGAACACTTCCATCACTAACCCTACACTTCATCTCTGTTTATGGACATATTATTACCAATTGCAAACTGAATGGCTTCAATTTGAACTCATGTGATAAAATAGTATATCTGATGTATACATTTCTAAATCCATGCACACCTTCCTTTTAATTCATTTATGTTGGAATATGTTCGTGTTTGGGATGGTGTTGGTTTATGAAAGCTATGACGGTTTTTAAAAGGGGTGCAGGAAATCCAGTAAGCCTCAGTGCCTGTGTCTCCATGAACAGGGACTGACACTCACAATTTGTAGTATTAGACAACCCAGTGAGCTGCTTTTATTTTAGATTCAAAGAGCAAAGGAATCCAACTCTGCTCCTTACTTTGAATACATCTTTAAAGTATTAATGTTGTTGGAATATCCCCCTTTTTTTAAGACACAGCATTTGATGCTTGGCTTGTTTCTATAGCCTGCAAGTGTCAGATTCAAACTCCACCCTTTTTGATGTCATTTCACAAATGTGTTCAGAGGCTTCATCTTTCCAAGGTGCACTTGTAACTAACCTAATTATGCATTGCATCAAAGCAGCGTGTTTCCATTGAACAACTTGAAAACCACAAATGAAATATACATCAATTGATTACAGTATCATATGCTAAAGCACTATTTCTTCAAAAAGAGCCCTGCAGGGACAGAGACCGATAGGGCAAAACACAGTAAACTTGGGAAACTAGCAATACCAGATTTTAATGCTGTGTTTGTTGAACACCGGCAGTATCCTTGGTGTAGTTCAGAAGCAGAACTGGCATAGATCTCTTGACCAGAAAGCTGATAACAGGGAGTAGGAATGGAGGAGATGTTTGTATTAATGGATTATGTTTAAAACTATTAATTGTTTTTATATTTCTGTCAGGAGGCTAGCACCCCAGTGCAGGAGATGTTTACTTAGAATTCATTCTCATTGTCTTCTGTGCAGCTTATTTCTATGTAACATGGGTTTAGTGTTACATCCCAAGACAGGGTTGCTTTTTATTCAGGAGTCATCTTAATAACTAGAGTGGGCTATACAGCAACTTAGATGGCCCCAGAGATGCATAGCAAAGCACTGTACTGTAATAGCTCTTGGCCTTCTTCTTTGTCTTTGTAAGTAGTGTACAACTGACATACACATAATTTCCCAATCTGTGTGGTATATCAACTAACCACTGGGTTCGTTTGACTATATTATTTTAACTATTTTGCATAAATTAGAAGAACTAGAGTCAGAATGAACTGCTCATCCTGTTCATTCTGACTATAAATTAGCAGTCCGAACCAGGAACTAACACTAACTATGGTTAATTTCAGTAAGCCAGCTTCAATAATGGAAATTGATCAGTTAGTGTTGACTGCATTTTGTTCCACCAGACGACATGACAAACCAGGGTTGATGGAAAGCAAACACTTCCATGTTCCTTTTCCCTTCTGTGGTGGAGGGGAACTGGGGAGTATGTGATCCAAAGGCTCTCTGTGGCTTATGGATGCCACACTAAACCATGGTTTAGCTTGACATATGAATGCAGCATTGTATGCATGGCTTGCTTTGTATGCACCTTATACTTATTCTCCAGAATGGCATTTGTTCCTTCTTGTTGTTTCATGCTTGTCATGTAAATCTGTTGTAGTCTTCAAAACAAATTTAAGAAGCTCTAGAACTGAATTCCTTTCAAGTAAGTAGCCTTTGCACTTTTAAAGTGCAACACGCCATCCAGAGAATATGTACTTTTTGTTCTAATTTAAATAAAACAGAACATGTGTATTTCTCTTGCTAAATGAACCTTAATGTCAGTGACTTTAAATAATAAAAATTGGCCAGGAAAATTCATAATGACAATCACCCCCCATGATATTTTAAATTGGACTGTTGTTTAGTTAATTAGTTTATTTATTTATGTTATATGCTGCCTTTAAGCCAAAAATGGTGCTTAAGGCATCTAAAAATAAAATACACATTAAAAACAATCTTAATTTAAATCATAACATAAAAGCAAAACATTAAAAACATAATTAAAAGTATAGAATAAAAGTAATAAATAGCACCCAATGAATTAACAGCCCCCTCCCCCGAGCAACAGATCAATTTATATGCCAAAGCACATTTGGGGTACGGACCTGGGGTATGGAAATGTGCCACAAAATAGTTATGGTAGTTCCTGGCCTTCCCGGTATGGAAACGTCATTGATATAGGGTTCAATCCTATTCACACTTACCTGGGAGTAAGTCCCAGTGACCTCAGTGCAACTTACGTCTGAGTAGACATGCATAGGATTGTACTGTACACATCCTTAATACACGTGTAACAATCACAAGTATATATAACTAACCCTTTTATCTTCACTCCTTTAATGGGCTAGTTCAGTAATTTACAAGAAGTACTAGTATTTGCTGTTTTGTTCCTAAATGTATGTATCTTTTCTCTTCAAGCCCCATGTCAAGGCAGTGTACAACATCAGTCAAGCATAAAAATATATACTTCTTGTAGATTCCCACAAAAGAGAATAAAGACAAGCAAGGGAAAACGAAAACACTTTCCTCACACATGAAACTTGCATACTTCCGAGATGTAGTTGGGGAGGCATGCAAGATTGGAACTGGAGGCATTGGAGAGAGTGTTGGTACAAGTTGTAAGTACTTGATAGAGGACTGGATGGAAGCTGGAAGCTTTAATCAAGGTGACAAGATAAGATAATTTAGGATTAGTAGAGCAACTGGGGAGGGATTCGGGATCTGTTGTGTTCACTCATGCAAGATCCGTAGTAGGTGTGCTAGTTTTTATTTATAAAACAATATTAAATCACCTATGCTCTTTTATTGTGCTCTTTTCATTTCAGAGTTGAAATTATTGACAGAATAGAAATATATTTCAACAAGGCTGGCTCAAAATTACAACGATTGTTTTGAAGCCATTTCATCCACACTGTTTCCCTTTGTCAATATTTGGGGAAAAAACTGTTTTACAAAAAGCCAAAAATGTTTTATTCAACAGGTTAAAAATGTGTCCCATGCCATTTTGGGGGTGGGGGGAATCAGAGACTAATAGGGCAATTCTATACATGCCTAATCAGGGTGGTGGTGTGATGGTGTTGATGGCAGGGAAAGGCCATCTTGCCCAGTATGCCCCCCCCCCCAAGCTAGCAGTAAAACTAAACCAGCAGCCAGAAAGTAGGAATGTTGCATTCCTATTTTACTGTGTATATTTTTAATTAATCTCCTTTGGGGATTTTTGTGTGGCGGGGTTGCTATTTAATTTGTTTTTTGCTTGGGCAAATTACTCCTGAGTAATCCAGTCCTCTTTTATTGTAAGTGATGCATAAGCTGTATTATTGTACTGTGCTGCTTCTCACTGTTACTCTGAGGTGCTACAGAGAGTAGTGTCTGTGAAAATGCTCAAAGGAAGAGATGGATTTTGGATGCTTTTCTGTGTGGCTCTGAGGATATTATCATACTCTCTCAGTGCCTCCTTTTCCAATGGCTTGCTGTGGAGTTCCAAGGACTGCTTTTCTGTGTTGTTGCGCTAAGCATACCATTATCAACATAATCATTTTGTGTAACTGCGTGCATCCTCCCCACCCCCAGTTTTGCACTCATGATCTTAAAGTCACTTGATTCTCTGTGCAATGGGAGTTGTTTGTGGAACAGGAGAATATGTGTCTAAAGAAGTGTGTGCCCCCCTCCTCCAACAAAAAAGTGAATATGTGAAAGTATGCCCCATGTTGCAGGTTGGGAATCAGAGGTAGGTCTTGGGTCTGGACAGATTGAAGAACTCTGTTTTAAAGGATGCATATACTATGTTCCAAGCATATGTTTAAAGCACTGTACAGTACAGTTACATGGATAAATGTTTCCCTGTTAAAGAAAGAAATTTAAAAAATATATCAATATCTCAGGAAACACATGCCCCGCCCCCCATTTCATGCTGTCCAGGAACTAGTAGTGGTAGTGTGTGTGTGTGTGTGTATGTGGGGGGGGGGGATGGACAGACGACAACACCAAATTGAACCTCACAAAACACCCTGAGATGTGCCTGCTACTTCCTTCCTGGACCACAGCAACTTCTCCAGTACCTCCTGTGAAGCTTTCTTTGATCTTAAAAGCTTCTGCTTGCACAATTCAACAGCTGCAGCACACCAGCTCCATTTTTCCAATAGTAGAATTATCTGATCTTTATGTGAGATTGTTCCATTCCTTGCTAATTTGGGGGAGATTAAACACATTTCTAGACACTGCCTTGAGGGATGGAGTTGGGGAAATTAGGAAGGGGGCTGAAGCAGGGATTTGCAAACCCAAGCATAAAAAAAATACAGTAAAGCAGCATGTGGGGATATAGAATTGTCTCCTCTCACTCCAAACATAGTGTGCATGTATTAGAGCAGATAATGGAATGGAAATCCAACAGTGCATTGAAAACAATTTAAAATTGCACACCTTGCTAGAAGTATACCTGTGGAGTATTATAGGCTTGATTCAAGTCAAGAGGTCAGTATGAGCCATCGTCTGCAATAGGCAAGTGTGTCAGTGTATTCTCCCACACTAACTGGAGGGGTGTATGGTGACGTTTAGAGTGGGAAAGTATAACTTGTGAATAGTGGTAATGCGCACTGAAGCAAAGTACAATTCCCAAGTGATGATTAAAGTGTTTTAAAACACATGCATGATTTCAGCCTTATGCTCCCTTTCATCTTGCGTAGGAAATCAATTTTGTCATGGTCAGTGACCTGCCTTGACAACTGACTACTGTGTCATTGAAAGTTCCTCATTATGCCATTCATTTAGTTCATGCCTTAGTCCCCAGTAAGACACCACCTGGAATGCTACATAATTAATGGGAACTTCAGATCAAATTTTCATAATTCTCAAGGTTCAATCATACTAGTGGACTGTGACCAGCCTGGAATAATATAAACCAATGTGTTTTTACTTTGATGATATTTGCTATTAGGAAAGCTGTATACTCCACCATTTTCCAAAGCAGCCTTGATAGTTAGGTTTATCTTCAACTAGATTTCATTTCAACTATTGCTGTTATACAGGACATTTAGAATTTGTTCCCAGATACAATGGTGAGAAGAAATATTCTAATCCAAAGCTATGAAACTGTGAATGATCTTAAGGCGTAAAGGTGCATATGGTTGCATATTCTCTTAGACAAACATTATAAGTCCATTGAAGCTTCCATGTTTTGCCATGCTGAGAGAGAGTTCTGTGAAATTTTAACACTTTTCACTTATTCCTGTAGAACAGCCTTCCCCAACCTGGGAAGGTTCTCATTCTCCAGATGCGTCAGACTACAACTCTCAAGATCCCTGACCATTGGTCATGCTGCCTGGGGATGATGGAAATTGAAGTCCTAAACATCTGGAGGGCATGAGGTTGAGGAAAGCTGCTGTAGCAGTGAGACGGGCTTCAGACTCACATGCCCTCAACATAGTCCTGCTGATTGGACTCTGCTGCCTACCTACCGCTGCCAAAGGCCCCCGCCTGCCACTGCTGCCACCACAAAGCCCGCCACCCCTGAAGCCCCCTACCTCCCACTGTTGATGCCGCCAAAGCCCCCATGCAGTCACCAGGTCACTCCCCCCTCCCCCGCTGCTCCTGCTCATCTGCCAGCCAGCTGGCCAAATTCCTCTCACCCCGCAAAGTGCCCACCACACCTTGCCAGTCCCCCTGCCAACCCGCCAGCCAGCCAAGCCCTTCCTCCTCAAAGCTCCCCTCTGCCCAAGCTGCCAGCCAGCCAGCCAAGCCACCCAACCCCCCTCCTCTCCCCTCTGTGTGTGTGTGTTTTAAGCTGGGGCAGCAGTGGCTCCTGGCTGGCCCCTTGCAAACTACTGCCAAGTGCAGGTCCTGCACGTGACTCTAAAATATATCTTTTTAAAACTTACATTTTGAGTAGCAGCGATCTGAACCACTTTAGGGGGACTTGGCCAATTAGGGCAAAGGAGCAACGTAAAGACCGCATTGTGTCCTCATTGGCCAAGTCCCCTCCAAAGGCAACATAAATAAATATTGGCTTTTAAAATGGGGCGCTGTGAGGTCTACAGGCTTGGCCATAGCACTTCCCAGGTGGACAGGGAGGAGGAGGGTGGCAGCAGACTCAGGGCCATGGATGGGCCCCTTTGAATTTCTCAGCCCTTGGCAGCTGCCCGCCCATGCCAACCCATAATGTTGGTCCTCCTGTGTAGAAGTTGCACTCTTTTGCTTCTAAGGGTCAAAGTAGTCATAGTGTGAAAGATTCATGAACAGATTTTCTAAATTTTAAAAGCAGAGATGGCGAGATTGAGATTGGGGTGACAGTCTCTTTACCTTAACCCTTTCTCCTATGCCATTTCCCTGATCTAAATTTCCCCCTTCCCCAGAAGTTGATAATAGATGTCTATATTTTTCTCCCCACAAGGCAAATAGTACCTTGGAGGGAACTTAAATTAGTGAAAGGGTGACCCATTCTTCCCAATACCAAAGTCCTTATCTGAATTGAGTGTGTGTGCGTGTGTGTGTGTGTGTGTGTGTGTATGTGCACATGAACACATATAAGAGTCTGTGAGCCAGTTCACTCACAACAGCGAATCAATTAATTAACCCATGGTTGGGGACATGTGAGAATAAGCAAGTGTGTTGCCTCCTCCCTGCCCCCCACCAGCCACTTCTGCTTTGCATCTGGTTTAGAAAACAACCTAGGAACATGCAACCTAGGAACATGCAACAAATATGCTGCCTCCTGCCTGCTTTCTTCCTGGGTTGTTCAGCATGACATGCAACCCAGAACTCTGGGTTGCTGAAGGACGAACAACCCAGACTTGAAACCTAACAACAAACTCTGGGTTGAAACTCTGGGTTATTTTCCCCTCAGCAACCCAGAGTTCTGGGCTGCATGTCACGCTGAACAACCCAGGGAGAAAGCAGGCAGGAGGCAGCATATCCGTTCTATCCCGTGCGGCCCCAACTAACCATTGGTTCTCATTACTTGTGAACTGAGTCTGTACTTAGATGGAGGATGCAACATATGCCCTGGATCTCCAGAGGAAGGCAGGAGATCACCAGGCCTGATATTTTTATTACCAAGAATGGAAGCTCAGACAGCTGTAGTGCTGTACTGAACCTCCCAGGAGGAAGCATTCATTTTCTCTAAAGGATCTGTCATGATCTTACTTCCCTCTCACTTTTACAAAGTTTCTGTAGCCTAAAAATGTGTCTTGACCAGGAGTGAATAATCTGAAAATCATAGTCAACATATGATCAATTGAACTAAGCTAAAGTGAAATATACCATCTTCCTTGAAAGGAGAGAACAAAACTGGACTTGCAGCATCCCCTGGACAGGATTGTTTAACGAGCATCATTCTTGAGAACTAAATGCAGTAATAACATAGATCTCTATATACGTCTGAAGAACTAGGAACATAAGAAGAGCTCTGGTGGACCAGCCTAAAGGTCCATCTAGTCCAGCATCCTGTTTACCACAGTGGCCAACCAGATGTCCCTGAGCAGCCCCTGAGCAGGGCATGCAGGCAACAACACTCTCCTGCTTTTGTTCTCCAGCATCTGTTATAATGAGTGTGACATGAGGAGGGTCTGACTTGTTTGGTTTTAATGTTTTGAAATCAAGAATGAGTTATATGATGTCATGCAAAATCATGCTCAAACAGCTGAGTCAAGGCAACAATAGTCAGTTCTCTAGAGATAAATTCTCTCTGCAGAATGTTGCGTTGCTACATTTCATGACAATAATGGGCAGTATCCAACTGTGTCATTCCACTAGCGCAAATGACATTGCGTGAGCAGAAACTATGTTCCGAACTATGCACAAGAGGAGAATCCAGCTAAAGTTATGTTTGAGCAAACACAGTGCTCTAACCATTTGTGCAAAAGTGTAATGCTGAAATACTTGCACAACAGAAAGATTTGGAAGAGCTCCACTAGTGCTGTTTGACTTTGTGGAATGGCACTGTTGGATACTGCCCAGTACTGTGAAGCATTAAAGGTCTGATTATTTTTGTATTTAGCAAGTATGTAGATTTGACAAATCTAAATAAGCATCCTAAAGCTTATTTGGCAACGTGAATTCTGTTTCATGTCTAGTTCCACCACTAGTTCCAAACTCCCTTTGGGAGGACAGCGATGTGCTTTTAGTGTCACACTAAAACTTTAAACTCAGCAGAAAGTTGAAGATTAAAATAAAAATAAAATCTGGTCCTTATATTTATTCAGTTCTTTCAGTTGTTACTTGGAAATATATCTTTCATTGCTTTCCATACATTTGTGATTTAAGAATGCATATCTTTAGATTTAATGGCCGCTGAAGTGAAGGTATAACAAGGTTCTGTGATGTCTGAAGAGTTTTCCTCTCTTGATCAATACTAAAAATAAAATATGGAGATTAAAAAAGAATGGCCTGTGCTTTCCCTCTCGCTATTTGTGAGCTCACTAGCCTGGCTTAGCTCATGAGGCATATCTTTTACTGAAGAGTAACTGCCAGGCTGTGCAAAGCAAGATGAATGCTCTTCCTGCTGTGAAAATGAAGCAGGCATATTCCTTACAGAGAGGAGCCATGTGATTCTTCATGTTGTCTCAAAGATGCTTGAGGCAGGATCTCACAGGAAACAAGGCAGCATAGGTTCCTGGGCCAGCCCATGGATATCAGGATGTAAAGCTTCCCAATTGTCTCTAAAGGGGGGTCTAAGTCATAAAATAAAATGGCACAGCAGCACTTGTGATGGGAGCTCTATAGGGGAGATCTCGAATTGATTCATTTGCTCTTCTCCCTTGACTACCTTCATTTTGCCAGCAAAAGGCAAGGAAAGCTGAGCAGTCCTAAAAGCAATAGAAATTATGGGCACATTGAATTTGGGTTTCCAACTACAGATGCCTAGGGATCCTCCCATAAATTTGCTTCATTTTGTGTGAGAATCAAATGAGCGCCGAGTGAGTTGTCAAGTAATTACATGCTTAGATTAGATAGTAGGATATATGGTTTTATTATGCAGGATTCCAGCAGATGTGTAGAAGGAGCTGAGTAAAGTTATAACAGGAGTAGCCTTGTTTGCCCGTAGAAATTACCCTTCTGAATAATAATTGAAAATGGAAACATTTATGCTAACAAAGTTTTGTTTTGTGTGTGTGTGTTTTTTAAAATAAGGCTTACGGCAATTTAGAAATAATACAACTAACGTTAGACAAATCAAGATGAAACCATTTTAAAGGCACAATTTTATTACTAATTAAAGAAAATGGAAGTAAAAAACCAAGTATTTCCCCCTGTTTTCTTGTAAATATCTTTTTCAAGAATAAGAGAGCCCTGTGTAATTTGATTTGGCTCTTTAAGTCTTGTTGGGGAAAGGACATGAAATCCTCTTGCCTACAAATTGTCTTTGCAAAAGTGAAACCTGGAGAAGTCCATTCCTGTATCAGTATTGTTCTCTTAAAAGAAAATAATAAAACATGCTTGATTCTCTCGTTTGGAGCACACTTTTTGATTCTTTTGTTCAGACTACCCTTCCTTCACATGTTGTCATTTATAGATGTAAAATGATATCTCCAAGGAACCTGTAATCTTTTTTTAAGTCTAGTTTCTGTCAGCTGTTGTAGTTCCAGCATTCAAAATTGGTTAAAATCTGTGTAGTAAATTTTCAAAGCAGTATCTGGGCAATGTTGACAAATCCCATTATTTAGTGAAATGATTTGTGTTTGTCTCTCCTGAATATCGCATTGAAAATTGACCTCTTTGAATCATACTTATACCAATATTTTAACTTTGTTCTTTTCCATTAAGATTACAAAGCTAATTTTAGGATGAAATGACCTGGAGGAATAATGATTAAGCAGTTGATCTGAACACATATTAGAGAGGAGGTTTTAACTTCAAGTTCATATTTGAAATTAGGTTATTTATATTTTTACAAAGCTGTCTTCACACTGTGATGCTGAGACATAATTTCTCTTGCTGCATCTGTTAACAACATGTTTATGAATAAATAGCATTTATTGGGGTGGGGGAATAGTAGTGTTCGCTTATTACATGTTATCTGTAAGAATTCATAATCCAGGGGCTTTGTAATTTTGTGTGCCACATCCTGCAATGTATTGATCTAGTATTTTGTAAATAATGTATATCCTGCACTTCCAAAATATTTTTCCAAGATAGCTTTACAACACATAGCAAAAAAATTACAACCAATAAAAGTACAACTATATCAAAACAAATAACAGACCAATGGCATAGAAAAGCAGCATAATACCAAATTAATCAGGGACTAATATTGTTAAAAGACCTGGGAAAATGAATTGGGTTTTGTCTGACTGCAAAGATAACACAATAAGTGCCCAGGGGAGTGAGTGTATTCCATAGCTGAGCACCACCACCAAGAAGGCTCCCTCTTTTGTTGCCACCTGACTCATCTCAGATGGTGTGGACTAAATTCACATTTTCCAAAGCCAAATTTTCAGTGGGATTAATTTGTACACAGGTAAGAATATGGGATTAATTTGTACATGTGTAATTAATATGTATTTTTCACTCAGTTTTTTGCAGAAACCTTAATGTATGTTGAATAGTGGTTGTGATGTGCTGGAAAAGAGGGGGATGACAATACATAAACAAAAGGTTATGAGTGGTCTCTGTGAAGAAAGGATGTTCTGAGAGTTGATACCTGTACAAGGTCAATACATCCCACCTCTGTCCAAGGGAATCATTATCCAGATCACTGGTATAATTTGGTTGTAGTCGAAGCTTCCAACATATTTTTGCATATTTTATTTCAAATGTATAAGGGTGGAACTTTTTTAAAAGTAAAAAGTGGGACTTAAGTTGTTTGGTTACATTACTATTCTTATTTTCTACTCAGATGTGAGATCACAGCTGTGAGTATTACATGACCTCTCTTCATAATATTACACAGTGATATTAACTTGGACAGACTGGCTAATGAACACTACCATTAGGTTCACACGTGTGTGTGTATGTGTGAGTGTGTGTGTAGTGAGGAAGGGTGGCAGCTTTATGTAGCCGCATATTAATGAAAAAATCAGCCAAAATGGTTGATGTAGCAACTATTATAATAAAATGAATTCAGAATTATCTGATTTGGCTAGATGTTAAGTGGTCACTTGTTTAACTTTGAGTCATTCTGTGCTTAAGGAAATAGAATATTGCACAAATCAAATGCTGTCACAGGTAATTTGCTCATTACATTAGCTAATTAATTGCCTAATAATAGGAGGCAAGCTGGAAGGTGATAGCTTTGGCATGTTTACTATAATTTACTAGCATTTAAAGTGAGAGGGCAAACTGACCAATGGACACTCTTGATCCTAGGAAAACAGTGGTGGTAGTTTCTAAAATGAAACCAGTGGTGTACATCTAAAGTCAATAATATTTTTGATGATGGTGTGCCTAAGCACAAAATGTAAGTGATTTTCACAGTATGAACTTCTGAGTTACATTACTGTATTAAGTGAAATATAATCAACAACATCACAGATTATTTTGTGTTTTATCATATAGAACTACACAAAGATTAACAAGAGATGGAAATAGGCATTAATACAATTTCTCATTGAAATTATTTGCTTTACCATATTAAAGATGAAAACTCCTCATCTGATATAGCTGAGTAACAAAAATATTCAGGTTGGAATGTTTATTGCTTTATCACTGCCTTGTTGTGGCGAAGGGGCTTGTATTTAGACAAATGAAAACATTAACGAATTTCCTGCTAAAATGAGTGCACTATACTACCCATCCCCTTCATGGATCACTGCCTTGTTGTGGCAAAGGGGCTTGTGTAACTCAGTGAAGCCATAAGTTATGCCGTGCAGGGCCACCCAAGACGGGCAGGTCATGGTGGAGAGTTCTGACAAAATGTGGTCCACTGGAGAAGGAAATGGCAACCCACTCCAGTATTCTTGCCAAGAAAACCCCATGGAACGTATCACAAGGCTAAAAGAGATGACGCCGGAAGATGAGCCCCTCAGGTCGCAAGGTGTCCAATATACTACTGGGGAAGAGCAGAGAGAATTTCCAAGTAGCGCCAGAAAGAGTGAAATGGCTGGGCCAAAGCCGAAAGGACACTCAGCTGTGGATATGTCTGGTGGTGAAAAGAAAATCCGATGCTGTAAAGAACAATATTGTTTAGGAACCTGGAATGTCAGATCAATGAATCAAGGTAAGCTGGAGGTGGTCAAACATGAGATGGCAAGATTGAACATCGACATCTTGGGAATCAGCAAACTAAAATGGACAGGAATGGGCGAATTTAATTCAGGTGACCATCATATCTACTACTGTGGGCAAGAATCCCTTAGAAGAAATGGAGTAGCACTCATAGTCAACAAAAGGGTGGGAAAAGCAGTACTGGGGTACAATCTCAAAAACGACAGAATGATCTCAGTACGAATCCAAGGCAAACCATTCAACATCACAGTAATTCAAGTCTATGCCCCAACCACTGAGGCCGAAGAAGCTGAGGTCGATCGGTTCTATGAAGACCTACAATACCTTCTAGAACTAACACCAAAAAAAGATGTCCTCTTCATCATAGGAGACTGGAATGCTAAAGTAGGAAGTCAAGAAATCACCGGGATAACAGGCAAGCATGGCCTTGGTGTACAAAATGAAGCAGGACAAAGACTAATAGAGTTTTGTCAAGAGAACACGCTGATCATAGCAAACACTCTTTTCCAACAGCACAGGAGGCGACTCTACACATGGACATCACCAGATGCTCAATATTGAAATCAGACTGATTATGTCCTTTGCAGCCAAAGATGGAGAAGCTCTATACAGTCCGTAAAAACAAGACCTGGAGCTGACAGTGGCTCAGATAATGAGCTTCTTATTGCAAAATTCAGCTTAAATTGAAGAATGTAGGGAAAACCACTAAACCATTCAGGTATGACCTAAATCATATCCCTTATGACTATACAGTGGAGGTAAGGAATAGATTTAAGGGATTAGATCTGACAGAGTGCCTGAGGAACTATGGACGGAGGTCCGTAACATTGTTCAGGAGGCAGCAACTCAATCCATCCCAAAGAAAAAGAAATGCAAGAAAGCAAAGTGGCTGTCTGATGAGGCTTTACAAGTAGGTGAGGAAAGAAGGGAAGCGAAAAGGAAGGGAGAAAGGGGAAGATATATCCAACTGAATGCAGAGTTTGGGAGAATAGCAAGGAGAGACAAGAAGGCCTTCTTAAATGAACAATGCAAAGAAATCGAGGAAAACAATAGAATGGGAAAGACTAGAGATCTTTTCAAGAAAATCGGAGATCTCAAGGGAACCTTTTGTGCCAAGACGGGCATGATAAAGGACAAAGAAGGCAGGGACCTAACAGAAGCAGATGAGATTAAGAAGAGGAGGAAAGAATACACAGAAGAACTATACAGGAAAGATCTTAATGTCCCTGATAGCCATGATAGTGCAGTCACTGAACTTGAGCCGGACATCCTAGAGAATGAAGTCAAGTGGGCCTTAGGAAGCATTAGTAACAACAAAACTAGTGGAGATGACAGTATTCCAGCTGAGCTATTTAAAATCCTAAAAGATGATGCTGTTAAAGTGCTGCACTCAATATGCCAACACATTTGGAACACTCAACAGTGGCCACAAGACTGGAAAAGGTCAGTTTACATTCCAATTCCAAAGAAGGGCAATGCCAAAGAGTGTTCAGACTACTGCACAATTGCACTCATTTCACATGCCAGCAAGGTGATGCTGAAAATCCTACAAGCTAGGCTTCAGCAGGATGTGAACTGAGAACTACCGGAAGTACAAGCTGGGTTCCGAAGAGGCAGAGGAACTAGAGATCAAATCGCCAACATTTGCTGGATCATGGAGAAAGCAAGAGAATTCCAGAAAAGCATCTATTTCTGCTTCATTGACTATGCTAAAGCCTTTGATTGTGTGGATCACAACAAACTGTGGCAAATTCTTAAAGTGATGGGAGTACCAGACCACCTTACCTGTCTCCTGAGAAACCTGTACGAGGGTCAAGAAGCAACAGTAAGAACCAGACATGGAACAACCGATTGGTTCAAAATTGGGAAAGGAGTACGACAAGGCTGCATATTGTCACCCTGCTTATTTAACTTATATGCAGAGTACATCACGAGAAACGCCGGGTTGGATGAATCACAGGTTGGAATTAAGATTGCCGGGAGAATTATCAACAACCTCAGATACGCAGACGATACCACCCTAATGGCAGAAAGTGAAGAGGATCTAAAGAGCCTCTTGTTGAGGGTGAAAGTGGAGAGTGCAAAAGCTGCTTTGAAACTCAACATTAAAAAAACTCAGATCATGGCATCTGGCCCCATCACTTCCTGGCATATAGAAGGGGAAGAAATGGAAGCAGTGGCAGATTTTACTTTCTTGGGCTCCAAGATCACTGCAGACGGTGACTGTAGCCATGAAATTAAAAGACGCTTGCTCCTGGGGAGGAAAGCTATGGCCAACCTAGACAGCATAGTAAGAAGCAGAGACATCACCTTGCCGACAAAGGTCCGCATAATCAAAGCTATGGTTTTCCCAGTAGCAACGTATAGCTGTGAGAGCTGGACTATAAGGAAGGCTGAGTGCCGAAGAATCGATGCTTTCGAACGGTGGTGCTGGAGAAGACTCTTATGAGTCCCCTGGACTGCAAGGAGGTCAAATCAGTCAATCCTAAAGGAAATCAACCCTGACTGCTCATTGGAAGGACAGATACTGAAGCTGAAGCTGAAATATTTTGGCCACCAAATGCGAAGAGAAAACTTCCTGGAAAAGACCCTGATGCTGGGAAGGGTTGAAGGCAAAAGGAGAAGGGGACGACAGAGGATGAGATTGCTAGATAGCATCACCGATGCAATGAATATGAACTTGAGCACACTCCGGGAGACAGCGGAGGACAGGAAGGCCTGGCATGCTATGGTCCATGGGGTCATGAAGAGTCGGACACGACTTAATGACTGAACAACGAACAATTGTCTAATACTGATACACTGGACAGAAATTAAGAATATGAAATTCAGCAGAGATAAGAGTCAAGTCTTGCATTTAGGTACAAAAGAACTGACGGCATGGGTATAAGGGACCTGTACTTCTGCACGTGAAAAAGATCTAGATGTCTTCATGGATCACAAGTTGAATATGAGGCAGCAGTGTGATGTGGCTGCTAAAAACCTTATGTGATCTTAGGTTGCTTAGGGAATTATCAAATGTGATACTAATGCTAACATAAATTACATTGTGCTAGGATAAATGTCCTCAAGCACAAAGCCAATAGTGCTTGCTAGTATAATGAGTTTCCCCGGAAAACCTGTTGCGCCAGCAAACAATATTGGCATTGTGGTAGAGGTTGTTGACACTAGTGCAAGGTAATTTGTGTTAGTGGTAGTGTCTCATTGCATATTTCCTATAATGGTCAGATCATGGGATTCTGTGCTGGCTTGATTGTATCTGTCTAGTTCTGGGTGCCACATTTTAAGAAGAACATTGACATGTATTGGAGTGCATCCAGAGAAGGGCAAGAAGCATGGTCTGGAAGAAGCATGCAAGAAGCATGGATGGTCTGGAAAACATCCTATGAGGAATGGTTGAAAAAACTGGGTACGTTTAGCTTGGAGAAGAGAAGACTAAGGGGAGATATGATAGCCGTCTTCAGATCACTGAAGGGCTATCATGCAGAAGACCTAGCAGACTTGTTTCCTGTTGCTCCCGAGGGCATGACTAGAACCAGCGGGGAAGCCAATTTCAGCTAAATATGAGGAGAAAGTTCTGAACAGTAAGAGCTATAAGACAGTGGAACAGACTGTTTCTTGGTGTGGTGGGCTCTCATTTGCTTGTAAGTAATTAAGCAGAGGCCAGAGAGCCATCTGCCAGGATGGCTGTAGTTGCATCGTGCATGGCAGATCCTGCACTGAGCAGCAAGTTGGACTAGATGACCTCCTTCCAAATCTATTATACTACTTGACAGGGAAAGGAGGGAGAAATATTTCAGGTGAAACTGTGGCCTCTCATCTAATATTGACAGTGGGGTGTCCACTGTGCCCACATATAATTTAATCTGGAAGGAAGGGGAGGAAAATTTGACATGGAATCCTGTCTTCTTGAATCAGGAAGTGAAATCTAGGTGGTATCTTCATGACAATGGAGTGAGAATCTTGCTGGAGTACTACCCGGATTTTCATGGAATTGGCTTTGGTTCATCAGGAACACACGAAGCAAGAGAAGCCGAGTATACCGTACCTTTAAAATCTGGTTTTCAGGGATCATAAGCACTTGAAAGGAGCATACGTCCGGGTGGGGTGGTGGGGAGTAGAACTGAATGTCATCAAACTGGCAGGGGCTGCTCAACCAACGAGAGAGGCTTGTTCCTGCCCCATCCAGGCTCCCCCCTGCTACTACATTATTATGCAGGAGAGCAACTAATTTTCCCCATGTATGCAAGATTTATTTCTTACTTCTCAGTAAACATGCACACAAGGTGGGGGGCAGGGCGAGGGGGAATATGTTAAAGGTTAAAAGCAGGCTACTTAAGATGGATGAGTGTCCTCACTATTGCGGTAATGTGAGGGGTCCTGGGTCCTTGGTTTAAATCAGCCTTCCCCAACCTTGTGCCTGCCAGATGTTTTGGACCACAACCCCAAGAAATCCTGATCATTAACCATGGTGACTGGGACTGATGGACGTTGGTCCAAAATATCTGGAGGGCACCAGGTGGGGGAAGGCTTGTTTAAATGCTAGGTAACAGGTTTTGGAGGAGACTGCCTCTGAGCACATGTAGATTTCATTTTCTTCGCTATTGATTACACAAATGTGAGTAGGGTTAGAATGTAATGCTTTCCAGCCAGATTTAGAAATTATCTACTAGTTTCATTGCTGTTAGGGACCCATATGCCCTGTACTATGTGAACCTTCAGCAGGATGCAAGCCCTAAGATGTTGGTCTCCATTATTCAGTATCCCTTATGTTAATAACAATCTTCAAAGTTCTCATACAATCCCTAATATAGTAATAGGCTAAATTCAGTAGAATATGGTAATTTCCACATTTTTATACTTTGCATAACAGTATAAAATGTAACTTGCCAATAAATTCATCTGTGCTATAAAATGCAAAAGCGTGCTGTAAATAATTTAAAAAGACATTATTCTCCATTTCATTTACGCTCCTTACAAATGTTATATGAAGTTTCAGTTGGTAATTAAATGGACGGAAATTAGGTTTGACAATAGATCTAGTGAGTGCAGACCAATTTTAGTTTTATTTTTAATTGAATGGAGTTTGCAATTAATTTTTTTTTGTCACCATGGTTTTGCATACAAATATGTGATGTTTTTCATTATGAATTCTGTGATATTTCTAGCCTGCTTTCAAATTACTTGTTAGTATTTCTCAGTCATTCAAAACATCTTTACATTGTACTGTCGAGCATTCTGAGCACTGATTATCTGAGGGATTTTATCTTTCCCTGTTGTCATACAGAAGCATTAATTTTCAGAAAAAAATTAATCCTTAACCCTTGTTTTAGTGTTGGGGGAAAATAAGAGTTCAGTACAATAATTGCAGCATTTATAATTTTATATTTTAAGATACTGACTCATGTCTGCATCACAATTTTCTGGTGACTCTTATCAGCATTAGCAGTAGCAGTATCTACTTTTCAAACCTGGAGGAGTTTCCAAAGCAGTTTGTGCTATGTCCTGGCTGGACTAAGTGAAAACTGTCAAAAAATCTTTCTGAGCACTCCTAAAAGTAGCTCTCTCAGCCAATGTGTCTTGGACTATGGCTCCCATCAGCCCCAACTGGTATGGCCAATGGTCAGGGATGATGGGAGTTGTAATCCAAAACATCTGGAGAGCACCAAGTTGGGGAAGGCTGCTCTAGACTGTGGGTGTATTTCACAGTGTGGTCCAAAGTGTTTTTACTCTGAAGTAAGCCCCACTGTGTTCAGTTGTTAGGTGAACTATGAAAGCCCCTGTTTGTGTGTGTGTGGAGATGGGAGCGGCCTGGTCGACAGCTGCTTGGCCCCTGTGTGAACAGAATGCTGAACTAGATAGACCCATGGTCTGATCCAGCAGGGCTCTTCTTATGTTCTTATGCTTTTCCACCTCCATCATTATTTTCAGTCATGCTGAACTTCTAGTGCATACCTCCTGCAGGAGAGAGCACATTGCCCAGGAACTTCACAGTGTCTACACCAGGGGTAGGCAACTTTTTTTGGGCTGTGGACACATTTGACAAGTTGAGAAACTGACCTGGGGACCAGTACTAAATGATTGCCATAGGAGGTGTGGCAAGGGACAAGTAACCTGCCCAGAAGATCTGAGCCCCAACACACACTAAACAACTCCCTTGAACCCATACCACCAACAGAAACCTATTTGACAGCAATCCCAGCTGCCAGTAACAAAACTAGTTTTGTTTTTTTTTAAAGGTGGGAGGGGTAAGACAGCTTGGTGGGTGCCAAGAAATGTGGCCAAGGGCGCACTGGTACCCATGGGGACCATGTTGCCTACCCTAGTCTATACCTAGTGACACCTATTTTTATTTATTTATTTTATTTTATTACATATTTATACTGCCCAATAGCTGAGGCTCTCTGGGCAGTTCACAATTAAAACTATAAAAATACGACTTAACAAGACATAATATAAATCTTTTAAAATTTTAAAAGTACCATGTAATACCAAAGTAGAACCCAGTAGAAGTTAAATTCCAGGGAAAGCCTGGATGAAAAGGTGTGTTTTCAGGAGGCATTTAAAAGATGTTACATTTTCTTCTTCCCGAACTGCATGAGGAGGGTTTTCCACAGGGTGGGTGCTGCTACTGAGAAGGCCCGCCGTCGAGGTTCTTCATGGCAACATTCCATTCGTTTTGAAATGACCAGCAAGGCCTCCTCTGAAGATATTAAATGTCACCTGGGTATATATAAGACATCTACTAGAGTACAAAGATAACCTGTACCTTAAAAAGCACTTTCCAGATTCATAGTGTGACATTTCTTCATCCTGTGTAGAATGAAATGGGTCCCCCTCTCCTCCTCAGATGAAATGCGACAAATAACTTCAATTTTCTACTGTAGCGTCGTATACAGAGGGAATGAAAACAGCATCATTCAAGGAAACAGCCAGAGTTGCACATGAGGAGCCCCTTAAAATGACTAACGTTGTGCCAATCAGCTCTTTGGCAGGAACGGGCAAGTGGCAGAGGTGACAGAATCCAGTCCCTGCTCTCCCCCTGCCCCATGAAGATTTAGTCAGTGGAATCATGGAATTTTTGAAAGAGCTTTATGTGGTCAGTGGTTGGATCGTCCATGATCCATTTGTGAATGCAGTTCCACTGGGCAGCTGAAGATCCATGTTCACATGCAGTGTTCCTAGCAAGATGGGGGTATAACATTTTTGGAATAATGTAACAAATGGATTGACCTCTGTTCTAGAAGAATATGTTGCTTTTCTGAAAGGTGGGACATTCCTGGACATACAATGGTTAAGAAAAAGGCTAGAGAGAAATGGAAGGACTTTCTGCAAGAAGGAAATAGAGCACTAGAATGAGGTTTTAATTTTCTTCCTAGTTAATATGCTTACTGTTTATGTTATGCTGTATATGATGATTAGTTTTAGCTTTTGATAATGGTTTTATATTGATTTTATTGCCACTGGTGAATCCTTTGGAGCTAAAGATTGAGATGAAAATTTTTAAAATAAGTAGTAACATTAATAATTTAAAATAAGAGCAATAATGAAGTCCAGACCAGTGTTCAAACCACTGGTTTTTAGTTAAGATTCTTACGCCTTGATGTTTTGTTGTAATCTGCCAGGGTGAAAGGGCAAAGGGCCATATTAACTGCAGGGAAGGTATAAAATTGTGTGACATGGCAATTTGCTGATTTTCTCTGGATGAACCCAGACAAAGCTTCCATCTCTCTATCTTTAGTCTCTGTGACGCTGGCCTTTATCATAGTTTGATCGTTTTTTGGGGTCACTGGAAGCTGTTCATGAGGTATTTGTGATGTCAAAAGCACATGAAAGTATTTTCTAATTTATCTTAATTACTTGTTTCATCCACATATTTAATTTGTCTCTGTATATATTCAGAAGCTTTTAAAAATACACACCACGCAGATGTTCCTCAAACAAATGAATACAATTGTAGCAATAAAATGCTCCATCTCTTTGTGTAAACTGAAAATCCCTTGCTTCAATTTAAAATAGGGGTTTTCCTAAAATGTTGCATCACTTTTGAGTAAGAAGATTTACAGAGCAATCCTGTATACACTTTCCTGGGAGTAAGCCCCATTGAACTCAAGTGGGTTTACTTCTGAGTAGACATGTATAGGATTGCACTGTTAGCTTTCTAACATCTTGAAAATAGATACATTTTAGAATAATAATGAACTGTGCATCCTTTGCATCTTGGAAATATGTTGACTTTTTCAGTTCTAGACTGTGTGGTTATTTCCTTCAGTAACATCTACTTTGTAATGTTAAAATAGCACATAATATTTTGACAGTGGAATACAAAGATGACAGAAATGCACACAAAACATGTTTTATCTTATACAGAAAGGAAGGTTCTGCTCTTGCACATCACATTGCCAAAATAATTGTTCCATATTCTATTAAACAAGTTTTACAGTTATCACATGAATCTGATGATTGCAACAGTTTCCATGCTGCAGTCCTGTATTTCCATTTTTTTGTATTGTTTTGTTGTTGTTGCTGTCTACATGAGAGTGGAAATGGCAGTTCGGAAGACCTCTCTGTAATGAGTTCATTGCTGTAGTGTTCAGTGTGCAACATAAGCTACTTGGTAGAAGTGTGTGCAGTTGCTGAGCAAACTCCTTACCTCCATCTATATCAGGTTTTAAGAACATCTTTTATTGGACTATTCAAATATAGTGAACCTTGGTTTATTGTTATAGGAATGATCCTAGGCCAACCTCGGCCTTACCCACTCCAGCCTTCCCCTATCCTCCAACTTGGCCGCAAGGAGGATATCAGAAGAGTTCACTTCCCCTTTTGACTAACTGCTGTTTGGCGTTACGTCTGAATCTGGACAAACCACAGTCTTAACTATGGATTATTGAAACAAGCCAACTTCAAGCCTTCTTTTTTCAAGCTGGCTTGTTTTAATAAAACATAGTTGAGATTAACTACTCTTTAGAATTTGGACATAATGCTAAACTGTTCTTGCTGGAAAATGGAAGCAAAATCTTTTCATCTTCTCCTGGCCACACCAGAGGAAGAGGAGGAGAGGGGAGGAGAAGAGCCTGAGGCTCATCTAGGCCTCTTCCAGTCACAATGAATCATAGTTTTTAGCTTTATCTCTTTTAAATGCTGAATTTTTGTTGCTGTTTTTAAAATAATACATTTTTTTTTAAAAAAATTAATCATTGGTTGTATTGTTTTTTGCTTTTTACTTTTATTATGTATGTAGCCCTGAGAGCTTTGGCTATATAGGGTGGCTCATAAATTGAAATAATAATAATAAATTATATCCAAATGCAGCCAGCTCTCCCATCCTTGCACTTCTTTAATAAACCTAGCATAGTTAGCGCTATCTGTCCACACTTTTAGTGATGTATGTGATGTCGATGGACAATTCTCAGTCTTTTGCCACTGTTTTTCCCCACCTACACCTGTGGGTCCCTGAGCAAGCCAAGAGGCTTGAAAGTTGCACGCTGTTCCTTTTCCATTATCTCTGCTGATAGAATAATGGAACATGAGTGAATGTTACTTTGTCATACTTCACGAGGCATGCTTAATGCCAGTGGTGTGGTTGCAATGGAAGAACGCTTTCATGTGGTAGGGACTCTACTTAGTTGCTGTAACACGTGCATAGCTTTCATCATGTAGATTCATTGCAATAGCCCCAGCTGACATGATGAGCCCTTTACTATGTTTTTGCATCCACGTAGCGCCATCATCAGGTGGAAGCTTTTGTCCAGTGGCAAAGATGCTTCTGCTACAACATATGAAGCATCCTTTGATCGGATTCACATAGCACTCATGAACGTCAGGTTCCTGGGATGAAAGGGTAGGTGAGGATTTGTCAGCTGGAGAAGGTGCTCAGAAATGGAAGCTGCTGAATAAGATTTCCCATGACCAGAGGAAGGGGTGTAAGTACATTGTCTAGCTCCTTGTCCCTCCCCATGGCTAGTGAAAACCATCTAATTATGTAAAATAGTAAGAATTGCAGGGAAGTTATAGAAAACAAGAAATCATACAAATTTGTTTAATATGCACACACAATTTGTACAGGTCACCCCACTGATTCATATTGACAGTGCCACTGTAAAGCAAACAGGGAGGACTTGTTCTCTCTTTTCTGCCCAGTCCGGCTTCAATATGGAACACTTGGGGCTCACACCTGACCCTTGTGTGTGATGAAAGACCTCCAGCTCTCACCCTGCTGAAGGGAGAGATGTGTAATATCTGTCCCCTGTTCTGGGCCTGTCCAGAGCCAAAGGATGGCTGGGGGAGGCATGACTCCATCTTCTGGCCTTCGTCCGCTACTCTGCAATGCCCGATCTGTTACACAGAAAACAACATGACATGATCCAGGATGAGGGTGTAGACCTGGCTTGTATTACGGAGACCTGGCTGGCTGAGGCTGCTGCTCCAACTCTTGCGGCCATGTGTCCAGCCGGATTTTCCTACGCACAGCAGCCAAGGGCTGGGGATTGGGGAGGGGGAGTGGCTGTTATCTACCAGGAGTCCTTGGTCTTCACCAGACCCCCTCTCTGGGAGACCAAGGTTGCTGAGTGCATGTACTGGGGGTTGGGCCCGAAGGGCAGTCTGGGGATTCTGCTCATGTACTGCCCACCCCACCGCATGATTGACTCCCTGGCTGAGGGAGGTGCTTGAGGTGGTCTCCGATGTGCGTGTACAGTCCCCTAGCTTATTGGTATTGGGAGACTTCATTGTATTGGAGGCCATCCTCACGGGGGCACCTTGGGACTTCATGGAGACCATGGCTTCCTGGGAGCTGCACCCTATTCCAACTGGGCCCACCCATGTAGCCGGTCATGCACTAGACCTTGTGTTTGTTTCTGGAGAAGTGGGGAGTGATCTGGAAGTCAGGGGTATATCCACCACCTCCTTGTCATGGTCAGATAACTATCTGGTGACATTGGACTTCTCGGTTCCACAACCCCTCCGCAGGGGTGGAGGACCCATTAAAATGGTCCGCCCCAGGCGTCTTATGGATCCGAATGGATTCCTGAACACGCTTGGGGATTCTCTGGAACATGCAAACGGCCACTCGGTCGAGACCTTGGTGGGTGGGTGGAACGCCTCAATCACTGGGGCATTAGATTGGGTGGCTCCGAAATGCCCTCTCCTCCTGAACAGGGCTCGGACTGCACCATGGTTTAATCCACGGTTACGAGCTCTGAAACAGGAGGTGAGACGGCTAGAGTGCTGGTGGCAGAAGTCTCGCTCCAAAGATGATCAGACACGGGCTAGAGCTGTATCTTCAGCCTATCACGTGGTGGTGAAGGCAGCAAAAAAGGAATATTATGCTGCCTCTATCGTGTCTGCAGGGTGCTGTCCCAGGAGGCTGTTCCAAGTGGTCCAGAATCTGGTCGGTCCAGTTGCTCTGGAACCGCTGGAGTATTCTAAGGCCTCCTGTGAGGTCTTGGCAAGGCACTTTGCAGATAAAATTGATTGGATTAGGAGTGTTATTCTGTGCGCCATGGATACAGTTAGCGAGCGAGAGGCGGCCTGTGGCAAACTGGTTTTGTGGGATTGGTTCCAGCTTCTTCCTTCTGATGAAGTGGACAAGGAGCTTTCATCTGTAAGGCCGACCACCTGCTTACTTGATTCTTGCCCATCTTGGCTCATTATGAGCTGCAGAGAGAGGCTGGGTGAGGGGATCAGGGTGGTAGTAAACGCCTCCCAGGAGGAGGGAGTGATGCCATCATCTCTCAAGGAGGCAGTGATAAGACCGCTCTTAAAGAAGCCCTCCTCGGATCCCCAAGTTTTGAACAACTTTCGCCCAGTCTCGAATCTGCCGTTTTGGGGCAAGATGATTGAGCAGGTGGTGGAGATGCAGTTGAAGGCACACTTGGAAGAAGCTGATTATCTAGACCCATTTCAGTCAGGCTTCAGGCCTGGGCATGGGACAGAAACAGCCTTGGTCACCTTGGTGGATGATATGAGGAGGGCTTTGGATAGGGGCGAATGCTCCTTCCTTGTTCTCCTCAACCTCTCAGCGGCTTTTGATACCATTGATCATGGTATCCTCCTGGACTGCCTGGAGGGGTTGGGCATTGGAGACACCCTGTTACGGTGGTTCCGGTCCTTCCTCTCCAGCAGGTACCAGAGGGTAGCACTGGGAGAAGAGGTTTCGAATCTGTGGCCGCTCACTTCTGGGATGCTACAAGGTTCTATCCTCTCCCCGATTCTATTTAACATCTATGTAAAGCCACTGGGGGCTATCAGGAGGTTTGGGGTATGCATCAATATGCGGATGACATGCAGCTCTACCTCTTGTTTAAATCTTCACCAAGGTTGGCCGTAGAATCTGCATCAATATGCGGATGACACGCAGCTCTACCTCTTGTTTAAATCTTCACCAAGGTTGGCCGTAGAATCCCTGTCTCAATGTCTGGAGACGGTGAGTGGCTGGATGGGCTGAAGCTGAACCCTGAAGCTGAACCCTGACAAGATGAACCCTGATAAGCTGAAGCTGAACCCTGACAAGGCCGAGGTACTTTTGGTGGGAGACAAGAGTAGGTTGGGGGATGTTGACCTGGTGTTGAATGGGGTACAGCTACCCTTGAAAGACCAGGTCTGCAGCCTGGGGGTCAATTTAGACTCCCAGCTGTCCATGGAGGCTCAGGTATCAGCTGTGAGCCGGACAGCGCTGTACCATCTCCATCTGATACAGCGGCTGCGCCTCTACCTTCCCGATCATTTGCTCCCATTGGTAGTACATGCCCTTGTCTCCTCTTGTCCAGACTACTGTAATGTGCTCTGCGTGGGGTTACCCTTGAAGACGGTTCAGAAGCTGCAGGTGGTGCAGAACGTGGCGGCCCGCCTGATTATAGACAGCTGCCGGCGTGATCACATCACTCCGCTGGTGAAGGAGTTGCACTGGTTACCAGTTGCTTTCTGGGCCAAATTCAAGGTGTGATTTTGACCTTTAAGACCCTATATGGTTCCAGCCCAGCCTATCTTAAGGAGCACCTCCAGCAACCCCAGACAGGCCGCTTAACAAGATCAGCCTTGGATGGCCTTCTCTCTGTCCCATCAGCCAGGACAGCTAGGCTGGTGAGGACGAGGGAGAGGGCCTTCTCCGTGGTGGCCCCCACTCTGTGGAACTCCCTCCCTAGGGAACTCCGTCATGCCCCCTCTTTAACGAGCTTCCACCATGCATTAAAAACGTGGTTGTTCAGGCAGGCATTTGGGGTGGGTTAGGGTATTTTTAGAAATATGATGTTTTAAAGTAGAATGTTATTGTTTTAAAACTGTATTGCTGTAAATCGCCCAGAGTGGCCAGGTGACCGGCCAGATGGGAGATTAAGAAATTCAATAAATAAACAAACAAACAAACTGACTTCTGGAATACGCAGAACAGAGAATGTGAGTACATACACTCTCTTCTTTGTTATGGTATCATGTGAATTGGCTTAGTATTTTGGTTGAGGCTGTGGACTGCCAGTTCCCCAAGTTGCAAGTACTACAAATTCAGGAGTTATTTAAAAAATAGACTAAAGGGAATAGGATAGATGCTAAAAAAAATTGGACTCTCTGGTGTGTGTGTGTATAAAATAAAATAAGCAAGAATTAATGTAGTTTTTGCACACGGGGAAAGATGGACTGAATGCAGAAGATGGAGGTGGTTAAGTAGGCAGTGCCATTGCTGAATGCTCTGTGCACTTAAAAATATTAAAGTGATTCACTGAGTTAACCTGAATTATGTGACCTATACACATTATGCAAGTTAAGTAAATTGGCATGACTTCTTTTCCACAACTTCCCTGCAATTTTTATTAATTTACAGCATTAGTCAGCTTCTGCTAGTCATAGGGAGCTGGACAAGACCCAGAAGCCTTGGGCCCCGGCCATGGGAAATCCTGTTGAGCAATTACGGTGACTTCCTAGATTTCCCCAGACATTACTCTTATACTTTTAAGAATGGCTCTGCAAACACAAGGCATGGGAACTCGGGGAAGTATCCTACAGTGTCATACTGCCAACGCAAATTGCATTGCGCTCATAGAGTTAGCTTGTGCATGGGATTCCCCAGCAAACCCCTTATACAAGCTAATGCCACTGGCATCGTGCTAGAGGTCCCTTACACTAGCACAAGGTAATTTGTGTTAATGGCATGACACCATAGGATAATATCCTTGATTTTTAAAGAATCTCTTCATTTTAGGAAGCTGAATTTTGGGGCCATTATGACATTCTGCAGTTTTCCTACAGAATTGTACCTTAAAAAAAAAAACTTTTTCTTTTAACACACACTTCCATACCAGTGGGACTCTGTTGTTAACCTCCAGTGAACAGAGGACAAAGCACAGGCTATTGCAGTACAATCAAAAAGCTAGAAACATAAAGGGAATAGAGACTGTGGAAGGAAAAGACTCTCCAGTGGTGGTGTCCTGCAAGGTCTGTGCAATGTTTGTTTTCTTGCCTGAGATCAACATGGCCTACACGTGCAACAAGTGCAAGTTGATTAAATTGTTCGAAGAAAAACTAAGAGGACTGGAGCAGTAAATGTCGACCCTCCAGGGAACAAGACAAAGAGTTCTTAGACAGGACGGTGGAACTACAGCAGCAAAGTGAAGTACAGATGCTAGAAGAGCAACAGCAAGCCGAAGCAGAAAAGGAAAATGCTGAGGTGAGGAAAAATGAAGTAGAGGATACTCCTTGGAAAAGGGTGACAATTAGGAGAAGAAGAACTAGAAGCCACTCTGCACCAGTGGAAGCAGTGGAACCAGGGAAATGTTTTCAGGTACTTGAGGATGAGACTGGAGGACAGCCTGCAGAAGAAGAATTACAGGGGACCCCGCATAAGAGCAAGCAAGAGGCTGAAGGTCAGTCAAGTAGAGGCAATGATACCAAAGCCTACAACAACAAGAAGAGAAGCGTAGCAGTTGTGGGAGACTCTCTGCTGTGTGGGATCGAAACCCAAGTATGTTGCGAAGACCCATGGACTCGCCAGGTATTCTGTCTCCCAGGAGGATGGATTAGAGATGCGACTGAAGGGTTGCCTACACTCATAAAGCCCACCGAGAGGTATCCCTTTCTTCTCATCCATGTGGGAACAAATGATACTGCCAACTGGGGCTACGAAGAAATCACCTCAGCCTTTGAAGCTTTGGGAAGGAAACTCAAGAACTTTGGGGCCCAGATAGTTTTCTCATCCATTCTTCCAGTAGTTAGAAGAGGGATAGCAAGGGAAAGAAAAACACACCAGGTGAATGACTGGCTATGAAGGTGGTGCCGATGTGAGAGATTTAGATTCTGGGACCATGGGCTGTACTTCCTTGAAGATGGACTGTTGGCAAGGGATGGATTGCACCTCAGAAGGGCTGGGAAGAATGTGTTTGGCCACAGCATGAAGAACTTCATCAGGAGGGCTTTAAATTGAATCCTGTGGGGGAGGGGGATGTAAAGTTGGAGGTAACAATGGACAAAGGCTCATGCACCACAACGGAGGGAACAGCTCTAATAGCGCCTGATAATAGTCTTTAAAAACATGTAGGAAGAAAGCCAGACTATAAAGCACATAGTCTTCGATGTATACTGATGCCCAGGATATGGGAAACAAACAGAACGAACTTGAACTCTTAATATGGGAGTAAAATTATAATTTGATAGGTGTAACTGAAACTTGGTGGGATGACTCCCATGACTGGAATACAGCAACTGAAGGATATAACTTGTTCAAAAAGAACAGAAGGAACAGAAAGGGAGTTGGAGTTGCACTATATGTTAAAAATACATATGTCTGCTCAGAAATACAGGAGGATGAGCTTGATAGCCCAATCGAGAGCATCTGGGTTAAAATAAATGGAGCAAAGAATAAAAGGAACATGGTGGTCGGCGTCTACTACCAGCCACCCAATCAAGGAGAAGACGAGGATAAAACTTTTGAAAAGCAAATAACCAGTGTTTCCAGGGAGCATGATGTAGTAGTAATAGGGGACTTCAATTTCCCCGATATTTGTTGGGAGACAAATTCTGCAAAACATGGCCCCTCCAGGAAATTCCTGACTTGTGTGGTAGATAACTTCCTCCTACAGAAAGCAGAGGAAGGAACTAGAGGATCGGCTATCCTTGACTTAATCCTAACCAACAGAGATGACTTAGTGGATAAAGTAGCAGTTACAGGAACTCTGGGGGAAAGTGACCATGTTTTACTTGAGTTCTTGGATTTTAGGAAAGCCAATTTTAATAAACTCAGAATAATGATAAGTAAGTTCCCCTGGCAAGTGACTCTAATGAGAAAAGGAGTCCAAGATGGGTGGGAGTTTTTAAAAAAGGAAATTCTAAAGGCACTATTACAAACAATTCCAGCAAGAAAAAAAAGTGGAAGACAACAGAAGAAAAAAGCTTAGAGATGAGCTGAAAACAAAAAAGGACACATACAGGAAGTGGAAGGAAGGCCAAGCTACAAAGAAAGAGTACAGGCAAAGGATGGCAAAATGATAACAGATGAACAGGAAAAGGCAGAAATGCTCAATTTCTACTTCAGCTCAGTCTTCTCCCAAAAGAGGGTCTATGACCCCCCTGGCAAAGACGGGGGGCAGAATGAAGGGGCAGGATTGCAGCTTGAGATTGGTAGGCATACAGTCAAGGAACACCTAATAACTTTGAATGAATTCACATCTCCAGTGCCAGATGAACTACATCCTAGAGTAATAAAGGAACTGGCAGAAGAACTCTCAGAACCACTGTCTATTCTCTTTGAGAAATCATGGAGGACGGGTGAAGTGCCAGATGACTGGAGGAGGGCTAATGTTGTCCCTATCTTCACAAAGGGTAAAAAGGAGGAACCTGGGAACTACAGACCAGTCAGTCTGACATCAATCTCTGGGAAAATTCTGGAGCAGATTATAAAGCGATCCATCTGTAAGCACCTTGAAAACAATGCAGTGAGTACTCGAAGCCAACAGTGATTTGCCAAGAACAAATCTGCCAGACGAATCTGATCTCATTTTTTGATCAGGTAACTTCCTTGTGGACTGTGGGAATGCTGTGGACATCATATATCTTGACTTCAGCAAAGCTTTTGACAAAGTGCCCCATGATATCCTGATGAGCAAATCAGCTAAAAGTGGGCTAGATGAAACAACGATCAGGTGGATCCACAGTTGGCTACAGAATCAGACTTAAAGAGTGCTTATCACTGAGATCTTCTCAAACTGGGGAGAGGTAACAAGCGGGGCACAGCCGGGCTCAGTCCTGGGCCAGTGCTCTTCAACGTTTTTCTTAATGACTTGGAGGAGGAGGTGCAGGGAATGCTGATCAGATTTGCAGATGACACAAAATTGGGTGGGATAGCTAATACCTTGGAAGACAGAAACAGAATTCAAAGTGATCTTGATAGTCTGGAGTGCTGGGGAGAAAACAACAGAATGACATTTAATAAGGATAAATGCCAAGTTCTGCACCTAGGAAAGAGAAACCAAATGCACAGTTACAAGATGGGGGATACGTGGCTCAACAACACTACAAACGAGAAGCATCTTGGAATTGTTGTAGATCACAAGCTGATTGTGAGCCAAGAATGTGATGTGGCTGCAAAAAAGGCCAATGCTATTTTGGGCTGCATTAATAAAAGTATAGCTTCCAAATCCAGGAAGTACTAGTTCCCCTCTACTCAGCACTGGTTAGGCCTCATCTGGAGTACTGTGTCCAGTTCTGGGCACCACACTTTAAGAAGGATGCAGGCAAACTGGAGAGGGTTCAGAGGAGGGCAACAAAGATGATCAGGGGACTGGAAACAAAGCCCTATGAGGAGAGACTAAAAGAACTGGGCATGTTTCACCTTGAGAAGAGAAGACTGAGGGGAGATATGATAGTACTCTTCAAGTACTTGAAAGTCTGTCACAGAGACGAAGGCCAGGATCACTTCTCGATCATTCCAGAGTGCAGGACCCAGAATAATGGGCTCAAGTTACAGGAAGCCAGATTCCATCTGAACATCAGGGAAAGCTTACTGACTGTTAGAGCAATATGACAATAGAACCAATTACCTAGGGAGGTGGTAGGCTCTCCCACACTGGAAGGCATTCAAGATGAAGCTGGACAGCCATCTGTCAGGGATGGTTTGACTTGGATTCCTGCACTGAGCAGGGGGTTGGACTCGATGGTCTTGTAGGCCCCTTCCAGCCCTACTTTTCTATGATTCTATGATTATGTACAGCTCTGATTATAGTAGATTATATGGATCTTGATATGAGTGTTGTATTTAGGACTTCAGAAGTAATACTGCTGACTTATAGAAAAGTCAGTTGGGTGGCCAGTTGGAACCAGTGTTACTCTGGTAGCATCCCACAGGCGCTCCCATGGGAGCTTTCTCAAACAGCTTTTTAAAAGGTTGAAAAACCTTTTCATTCTCCCTGGAATTAAAGGGGGGGCAAGGCAACATCTGGACAATATGTTGGAGAAAAGTACCCTTCTCAAGATTGGGGGGGGGGGCTGGATTCCGGGATTATCTCTCCAGAGCTTTACCAATGCAAAAAGTTGTACTGAGACTCCTATTTCATAGGAGAAAACAGGGCTGACGTGTTCCAAAGTAATATATGTTTTAAGAAATATCAACAACTTCTGAGGGATGATTTAAGAAATGTTAACAATATTTGAGAACATCTGAGGACCTGCAAGATCTGTTTGAGAGAAACATGTCTGTGTTGAGGAGAAGAAAGGATCCGGGATCAACTCCCCCCGCGCCCCCTGTGTCAAAAGTTTCGAGAACAGAAGATATAGGGGAATTATTTTCTCTGATAAAGACTTTATCTTCGCAATTTACAGAGCAAGCCAAAATATTGGATTTAATCCAAAATTCCATCACCACCTTGCAAGGAGCTGTAGATTTAATTAATGCGTCATGGCAAAAAATGGAGACGAAAATTAATGAGCTAGATGACCGAGTGGCAGGAAATGAAACTACGACACAAATTTGTTTTAAAAATGCCTCTTATAGAATTTCTCAACTGGAGGCCTTCACGAGGAGATCCAATGTACTTATTATTGGGATTAAAAATCTGTCTAATGATGTAAAATTGCCTGTTTTTGTGGATAAACTTTTGCATGAGATACTCCCTATCCCATCTGATTATTTACTTAATATTGAGCAAGCATTTCATGTGCCAAATGCTAAAGGGACTGACTATATGATCATAGTCCAATTTGCAAAAGTCTCCACAAAGAATTATATCCTGTGTTTGGCAAGAGAGGGTGGAAGCCTTTCCTGGAAACAAGATAATAACAAGACGTTATTTCCAGACTACATCAAAGAGGTGGCGAACAAAAGAAGGCAATTTATCAAAGCAAAAAAATGGCAAAGCATGTAACTTACAATATTACTTAAAATATCCTGCTACACTTTGTATTGTGTCTGAAGGTCAGATAAAGAAGTTTCTAAATCATGAAATGGCAGAGGCATGGCTGAATGTAAAAATGCATGAGAATTCTGTTACAACCCCATGAACTGGAATCTTTAAACAAGCTTTGTTAACCGCTTGTGTTTAGTGTACATGATCCAGGCTAGGTCAGAAGATAAATGATTATATACATATATTCATTTATTCTCTTTCATCTTTCTTTTTTTCTTGCTTTTCTTTATATTTTTTATTTCAAAATAGATATGGTATGCTGTATTTAAATTTCTTGTTTGAGGGTAATTGTGCACATGCATTTATATATAAAATATATTACTGATTGTTGAAGGTTTATTTTAAGTGTTATTATTATATAACACTATATTTCTTCTTATTATTATTAACATAGGCTACTGGGAATGAACTGTAGACCTGTTTCTTTGATATAAGATTGATGATATGATACTGAAATGTAAGGTTGTTTATTAAACTGTAAGATTGTTAAGGTTATAAACAGAGTTTTTAAAACAGAATGGCATCGGAGGTGGAGGGTATTGCAGTTTAAACTTAATTCTTTAAAGGGGAGGGAGAGGAGGAGGGAAGGGGAGAGAACCTTCTTTTTTCTTCACTTCTTTTCCTCCTCCCTTTTCCTTTTCCTTTTCCTTTTTTTTCTTTTTCTTTTTCATTCTCTTTTTGTTGTTGTGGTGTCCTCATCAGAATATTGTATTGTTGGGAAATTGTAGTATTGATCAGGTTGTTGGTAATTTTGGTATTGTTTATTTCATTTATAAAGATAAAATAAAGAAAAATATATTAAAAAAATAAAGAAAAAGAAAATGGCTTGCGTGGGTACTAGAAGGTTGGTATTTAGTTTTGGGTGCCAGCAACACAGATACTTGGTTTATAATCTCATTATTTTTGCTTCTTGACACTGTAGGTCGAAGTGAACCAACATGGGAAAATAAATGTTTTGCATTGTTCTTAGTTATCCTTCAAAATAACTCAAGCCATTAGACTTTATGTAACATCACGAAAACCATGTTTTTTAAAAGATGTTTGTTGTCTCCAGCATGTTAAACTGGAGTGTTGACACTTGAAAATAAATACAGTATCTCTACAGCTTAATTTTTAAACAAGCGTCTTAGACTTGAGCTGTATGATAATCCTTAAATGCCCAGATACTGTAGCCCATACAACAGGTGTACAGAACCCCTTTCAATTCAAGGGCCAAATTCCATGTTTGAAAGGCTCTCGAGGGCCATGTTCCACTGCTAGCTGGAACTGAAGAGAAACATGGAAGGGGCCAAAGTCAAGAGGGGTGGGACAAAATTATTCCAAATACCAGAATATTTTTGCTCAATGCTCTTACTGCCATAACTAAGCCTTAGGAGAGGCAGGTCATAGATCATAGGTCATAGAATCATAGGGTTGGAAGGGGCCTACAAGACCATTGAGTCCAACCCCCTGCTCAGTGCAGGAAGCCTGTTGGCAGGGGGGGGGGACTGCACAAAAGCTGGGAAAACGTGCAATGATGGGTAGTTGGGGGGAAGGGGGCGTGGCCTTTTGGAGAACCCTAGAGGGCCAGAATTGGCCCCTGGACCTGAGGTTCTGCACCCCTGCCATACAACTCATGGCATACAGCTACTGTCTTTACTTACTACTCATCACTGTTCTGCCTTCCCCACTTGGTGCTTGCCTGTGTTTTCTTCTTGCTTTGTGTTACTTGGGAAAATAACAGGCAATTTATTTCAAGGGATTAATGGGGATACCTTACAAGCAGTACCAACTTAGAATTTCAGGTTGAAATTTATGGCTGCTGTATGTCTGTTCTAAGACAAGACCTGTGATCTGGTTTGGATTACACAATCCTCACATCCCCATGATCTTTTGAGGTAGCAATGCTACTGTTTTAACTTAGTTTTTCAAAAATCTATTTACTGGTTGCCATTTAAGAAGAGGCATATTCATATACATTTTCATATGTCTTACAGCGCATTCTTTAATTTGCATGTTTTATTGTTCCTGGCACCAACAGTCATTTCATTTGTTTTAAGCAATTCCTGAATCGAACTTGAAGCAATAGAAACCACCTAGTTAAGGGAGGAAAATACAGCTGAATTATATTAACTTGCTGTATGTCCTGAGTGATTGAAATCTGAAACATTATCCTCCTATAATAATGATAATGTATGCATTGTTATTATATAAGAGTGGCGCCTTTAAGTAGATGGGAAGGAATTTGAATGAAATACATTGGTAGGGTTTTTAGCTTCAGCAATCACTTGGGGATTGAGATATGAATAGCAGATTTCTTGCGGTAAAAAAAAGAAGAATGCCAACTCTGAAAGAAACAAAGTACTGTTTTAATAGAGTTTATTCAGAAAAAAAATACATCTACAAGAGAATTAAAAAGCAGGTATTGTTGTATTAGTATTTTGGAAAGTATCAACTAAAGGTTGGTAAGATTTTTAAAATGGCTTTCTTTATAAGAAGAATTTTAAACCAAGCTGACTGTGAATGCACTGTTCTGGGTAATGTGGCTGCTAAATCCCATTAATCCAGTTTGAGAATTCTAACTCTGCTCTAGAAACTTCAGTCAGTTAGGCAAACGACAACGCATTTAGTATTTGAGGGTCTGCAAACAGGAAAATTTGCAAACCAGTCACTGTCAGAAAAAAAATGTATCTCCCCCTACCACAATATGTATATTTGGCATTTTGTGAATGTCTACATTAGTTATGTGAAAACATGCATTTTCCAAATTTCTTCCTCAATTCCATTTGAAATATATTGAAGCCTTTGCTAACTTTATAGGGTTGTATCCAGTGGTGTTATTCCATTAGCACAAAGCATCTACCACTTCCGGAATTCCTGTTTTCATCAGGAATTGCACAAGTATCAAATCTCTTATTTTGATTCCATTTGCATAAACCATTGCGTAAGTGCTTTGACAACCTGTTACATTTCATTACACTTTGTGTTGCTTATTGTAGATGAGCTAGGTGTTCTGCATGCTGCACATGCTTGTGGCTGTAGCATCTAGAGCAAGGTTCGGGACCTCTGGCCTGCTAGCTTTTGCCTAAGCTCCTCTCCTAGTCCCCACCCCATTTCCTCGACTAGTTGTTCCATGCCGCTGGACTGTCATCTCCAATCACAGCCCTGTCATTCCCCCACCCCACCTCCCACTGCTCAGCTGATTGGAGATCAGTGCTCAGCAGTGGGGAAGAGGAAGGTTGCTGCGTTTCTGTGCTGTCCGGTGAGAAAAGGACACCTGTCTACTGCACAGAAATGAAAATTGATAATACCTAAAAATAACGTCTACATATAAAAAATAATATTAACTTGAAGACAGACATAGTAACATTAGTATTTAGGAAATACTATAAATGCGTACAGAAGGTAGTAAGAAAGCAGTCAGAAAACCAACAAAACAATGGATTAGGAATGGCATAAGAATGATATTGAAATGTCATTAACAAAAAATCAAAGCTATCTGAATACTAATTCTAGGCCTGCATCTCAGTCCAGCCGATACGTTGACTACTATTACTCTATTCCACTTTGATATGCAAAATGCATATACACCAATCCAGTACATTGGGTCATGGATCCTCTCATCTTCACCAGAGCTGGAATGAAAGGAAGGAAGGAAAAGCAAGGGAGAGGGAAAAGGGAGGGCTAATGGGGAGGATAAAGCAACAGAGAAGTGGAATGAGGTGAAGAGTATGGACTCCTTCTTCTCGAAAAGTGATCCTAAAGCCATTTTTACATTGATCAAAGACAGAATCATACTATATCTCAACCTTTACATCAATTTGATAACAAAGCATGTTGGGCGGTCATGCTATTCCACCCTGCATGACCCATAATACTTCAGTGCTCCTTCCATTGTCTTTCCGTTGCTTCATAAGTTCATTCCTCATCAACATCTTCTTCCAAACCCGTCCAAGTATTTCAACAGCTGTGGTGATGCCTGTTGCTGCTTCTTTGGCACCTTAGTAGATACAAAGTGTGATTTGTCCTTGTCAGATGCAAAGGCCAGATGCAAAGGTCACTCTTTGGTTATCATTATAACTCAGCAAAATTCCAAGCAGTTTACACAGAACCAGATTTTTCCACAGTGGGAATGCATCTTAATTCATTATGGGTGGTCTAGGACCTGCAGAATCCAATGGTCCCTTGGGCCCAGCAGGGCTAAACCAACACACACTGCTCTCCTTCCCAGTTGGGAGGGGGAATGGCATGCAGGGGAATCTCTGCTTTATCTCCAGTCACAGATAGGAGATAACAGTGGAGAGTCCTCTCCCCGCCTCTGCCCCTAAGCCCCGAGCAGCCTCTAGGGGGCAGGACTTGGAGAGGGGGTGGGGCTTGAAGAATGAAAGGGGGCTACAGGGGGAGCCCAAACCTCCATGGGCCAGATGGGGAACTTCAGTGGCCTGGATTAGGCTTGTGGGCTGGATGTTCTTCATCTTTGGTTTGGAAGATACACAAAATCTTCCCCCACAAAAAAGGATTGTACCCAACTGTGTCTGTCTGATAATGGACTGGGCTGGATTCCACCTCCCCTTTGCAGCCCCCTCATACATTCCCTCGAAGCCTGCTGTGGAGGGTTGATGGATTCTCTGGAGCAGATTTGGGTAGCACTGGAGAGTCCAAGGCGGCAGAGAGGAAGGGGAAGTCCCGAAGAGAGTGGAAGTCTGCTTGTGTGATTGTGAATGTTGCCCAAAGTCTTCTCATATCAAAATATGCAGAAATGGATGCATAACTCATGAACAGGATAACCATGTTTTCTCTGTTGGAAACCAAAAGCGAGGATTTAACTCTGATGGATTATCTGCAACTGCAATTTTTAAAAAAGTTTTAACTATATAATCCTTGAATTTGTTGTGTGCTTTTGAGCAATTTCTTTTTGTCACTGCTAAATGTTCATTAATTAGAAGTTGTTTATATGCAGTGTGAATTAAATGTAAAAGAAGGGGGAAGAATAAGGAATGACTGCAATAGACTATGTGTTTCTGGGGTGTACTTGGTTTAATTAACAGATCTATAGTGCCAAAACAAATGAAGTGCTAGAAAAAGTTGTGAAAAGCAAGATAAAGTTGGAATCCTACTTCAGATTAAAAAGACATCTGTAATGGGGTTCTTAAAAAAAAAAAAAGGTGGACAGTGTATCAGACATAAATTTGATGCTACTACAACCCAGATCTCGTTGGTTCAGTACGACTGTCTGTCACTTGGAAGCAACTAATTTTCCTTGCAAAATCGTGATGCTATTACATAAAAAGTGTGTGTGAGAAGGATAGCTTGAAATGTGAGAAGGGTGTTTGAAATTTCTCGGTGCTTGAGAATCATGTCTTGATGCTTTTGAAATGTACATTCATACATGATAATGAGATGCTGGATTAATTTATTATATTAAGTATTTTATAAAACAGGCAGAGGTCCGCAAACCAACATTTATTCATGGTTGTTGCCAACCCTCTCCCATGCATCCTTTGGCATGTGAAGAGGGCTTTGGAGATGGGTGTGTGTGTTCTGCAGTTTGAAGATCAGAAACAGTTGGAGGCTCTTCCAAGCAGCAGGAGAGATTCCTGCTATTTCTTACCTTCTCCAAATTGCAGTACAAATGAGAGTGCCACAGAGGTGTGCTTCAGGGCATTCTGCTCACCAGAGTATTAAAAGACACTCATAGCTGAAAATAAGATTCTAATGTTACTGGGTAATATACGTTCATTATAGAATCATAGTCCAACCCCCTGCTTAGTGCAGGAATCCAAGTGAAAGCATCCCTGACAGATGGCTGTCCAGCCTCATCTTGAATGCCTCCAGTGTGGGAGAGCCCACCACCTCCCTAGGTAATTGGTTCCATTGTTGTATTGCTCTAACAGTCAGGAAGTTTTTCCTAATGTTCAGCTGGAATCTGGCTTCCTGTAACTGGAGCCCATTATTCTGTGTCTTGCACTCTGGGATGATCAAGAAGAGATCCTGCCCTTCCTCTCTGTGACCACCTTTCAAATACTTGAAGAATATTTGTTGTCATATCTCCCCTCACTCTTCTCTTCTCAAGGCTAAAGATGCCCACTTCTTTCAGTCTCTCTTCATAGGGCTCTGTTTCCAGTCCCCTGATCATCTTGGTTGCCCTCCTCTGTACCCTCTGCAGTTTGTCGGCATCCTTCTTAAAGTGTGGTGTCCAGAACTGAACACAGTACTCCAGATGAGGCCTAACCGGTGCTGAGTAGAGGGGAACTAGTACTTCCTGGGATTTGGAAGCTATACCCAGGAAGCGAAATCCTTAAGATAACAGCATAAGAGCTTCAGCTATTGGGCAAAATAGAAATCAGATAAACAACCAAATAAATAAATTTTGGGATTTTGTGATATTGAACACCCAGTCATAACCAGATTCAAAATATTAGACTAAAAGAGTTGTATAACTGCACAGTTCCAAAATATATGCATCTTCACTTGGATAAATGTAAGGGTTTTTTGTTAGAAGTACTATGAAAAGAGGTTTAAGTCCTTCGCTTAATGTGAGACAAAATAACAATTTTAAGTGTGGCTTTTTTCTACATTTATTTTTTTAAAAATGATGCATTCATTTGTGAGAAAAACGTACAAAACAGCACAGTCTGGAAATATTTCAACAATAGGCTGAAGGCTTGCTGTGTCAAATCTGGATTCATTCTTTGAGATTTACTTTGAAAATTAAGCTTCTAACACTGTGCAACTGGCTCACTCAGCTATCAGGTTGCAAGCAAAACAAAGAAAGCAATAAAACAGCAGTAGCAACTGGCTACTGAAATCAAGCCTTATTCTCATTCAGTGGCCTCAGGATAGTCATTGCAATGCCTTTCTTAAAGAAAAAAACTCTCTTTCAAATTGGATTTTTCTGTCAGTGTATGACAAATCCTGGCTCTTAAAAGATTTGATGTTATTGTTTTTTGACTCCACCTTAAATCAAACTGGATTCAGAGGCAGCTCTACCCAGCTCTGCTTCAAGCACCAGTTCTACTTGTACAAATGTGTTAGTTCACTTGCATTGCCGCAGTGTTCTCCTCATAAATTCTGTCATTTGCTTGATCCCCTATCCCTATAACCTTTGCAATGATTTCAGCTTTTCACCATATAATCCATACACAAATATGATCCAAACAGCAGAGCAATGCTTCAGTTATAGGTTGAGCCCAAGTGCAGAATTTAACCCCTAAAAATGCAGCAGGAGCACTGCAGAAGGATCCTGAAGAAAGCAGGTTTTCTTTCACCTCTCCCACTTTTATGGTCTGTTCTCTGTTCCTTCTCAGCTTCATTGTCCATTGCCTTGTCTCTCCCATGCTTACTTTTACCCTTATGAGCTGTACTACAACAATGGACCTCATTTGCTTTATAACTCTTCCTTCCCCCCTTTGAAGCCTGCTCACATCTCCCATACATTAGCCCTTTCTTGCCACTTTCTGATCGCCCATCAGCCATCCCATGTTCTCTTTCCTTCCACCTCTAGACCCAGTCTATTCCCATTACTGCATTTTGTGCTGCAATTCTCCTGCCTCCCCCCACCCCCGCCACCTGACTCACACTATTGAAACAATACACCAACAAGATTTCTAAGTATTTTCTTTTGACCAGAAAGGACTTCTGCTTGGCCCTTATTCCACTAGTAATCTGCCAGCGATTCTCCTCAACTGCTTAAGCTGCTCAGGATATCCTGAGAGCCAATGTGTGAGCACAAGAGACAATGCTTCACTTTGGTGGTGGTACTGCTTCTCTGGAGTGTGATCTGTCCCAAGGTCTTAACTTTATTTTTATTTTTACTTATTTTAATTTTCAGCCTTTAAAATGGTAAAATAAAATAAAAAGACTAGCAGCTGTGGCGGATGTTTCATATAACTGCTGTTGGTTATTCAAATGTTTATGTCGTATTTATGCTGGCTGTATTTGTTCGGGTATTACGCATTTGCTGTAATGCACTCTGGGTATGAATGTGGAAGAGCAGGATAGAGTAACATGTCAGACTGGCAGCAAAATGTTGCAGTATATCCCATTCTTCTGTTCAGGGTTCCAGACAGCAAGCAATGCATTCCTCTGTGCTATTATAAAGCTGTTAGAGGCCAAAACAAACCAATTCATTCTCTCTCTCTCTCTCTCTCTCATACACACACGCACACACTTTTTCTTTTTCAACAGAAATGCAACGTCCTACAGCTCCTGGGGACAACTGAGCATGCCCAGACCTAGTTGAACTGCTTTTGGATTTTGTTTCATTTTCTTCCAATTCACAAATTTATATATTTCTGTGTGCCTGGGGAGTCCCCCAAGTGCATAGAAACCATTTCTTTATTTATGACCAGCACCATTTTGCATCCAAGTTGATAAGGCACTTGACCACCTGAGTTCGCTATAAGAGTGAATGAATAATGTTAATGATAATTCTCCTCCTCTCTCTTAACTTTACTCTCTCTAGGGCAGTGGTAGGCAACCTGTGGCCCATATTTCCTTCAAGGAAATGATAAAATATTTGAATCTGGCATCCTTCTCACAGTTGGATATAGGAAAGTGTGATACCTCCTAGAACCATGTTCCCAGGAGTTACTTCCTCTTTATCAAAATAAGCATTATTTTAAAATATTCCGGCTTTCTGTCACAAATAGTACTCAAGGCAGCTAACAATAATAATTGCTCCTATCTTGGAGTTTGACCCTTAGCTACTTATGCATGTACTGGAGGCAGCAACTGAATAAGAGTAGAAAGAGCTTGGTTTCCCACCCTGTCCTCTGGCTTAGATTACTCTTCAGCCAATATAGTTTCCAGCTCTTACTCTACAGAGATGTGAAATTAGATTTAGAGTACTGAAGACTTTCTTATTTGTCCAGTTCCCAGGTGTTGTTTTGCTGAAACTCTATACAAAATTTCTGCACTTTGCTGAGCCACTCTTTATTCCTGACCATGAAGTCAATGCATAATAATCAGGTGGTTGTTTTTTAAGCAAGACAGTATACACTTTGCTAGAGTAATTTTTTGTTGTTCATTGGTAGTAGTTTGCTTTACCAGCATACTTGTGGCCAAAAAGTAGGATGCTTTATGCCTAAATGTGAAGGAGCAAAATATTTTTTGTCTTATGCCTTGGAATAAAAGTATTTTTTCCTGAACCTTTCTATAGAATCATAGAATAGCAGGATTGGAAGGGGCCTACAAGGCCATCGGGTCCAATCCCCAGCTCAGTGCAGGAATCCAAGTCAGAGCATCCCTGACCGATGGCTGTCCAGCCTCGTCTTGAATGCCTCCAGTATGGGAGAGCCCACCACCTCCCTAGGTAATTGGTTCCATTGTCGTATTGCTCTAACAGTCAGGAAGTTTCTCCTGATGTTCAGCCGAAATCTGGCTTCCAGCAACTGGAGCCCATTATTCCATGTCCTGCACTCTGGGATGATTGAGAAGAGATCCTGGCCTTCCTCTTTGTGACAACCTTTCAAGTACTTGAAGAGTGCTATCATGTCTCCCCTCAGTCTTCTCTTCTCAAGGCAAAACATGCCCAGTTCTTTCAGTCTCTCATCATAGGGCTTTGTTTCCAGTCCCCTGATCATCTTTGTTGCCCTCCTCTGAACCCTCTCCAGTTTGTCTGCATCCTTCTTAAAATGTGGTGCCCAGAACTGGACACAGTACTCCAGATGAGGCCTAACTAGTGCTGAGTAGAGGGGAACTAGTAGTTCCCAGGATTTGGAAGTTATACTTTTATTAATGCAGCCCAAAATAGCATTGGCCTTTTTTGCAGCCACATCACATTCTTGGCTCATATCCGCTTGTGATCTACAATAATTCCAAGATTCTTCTCTCTTATAGTGTTGTTGAGCCACGTATCCTCCATCTTGGAACGGTGCATTTGGTTCCTTTTTCCTGGGTGTAGAACTTGGCATTTATCCCTATTAAATGTCATTCTGTTGTTTTCTGCCCAGCGCTCCAGTCTATCCAGATCACTTTGAATTTTGTTTCTGTCTTCCAAAGTATTAGCTGTCCCGCCCAATTTTGTGTCATCTGCAAATTTGATCAGCATTCCCTGCACCTCCTCCTCCAAGTCATTAATAAAGATGTTGAAGAGCACTGGGCCCAGGACTGAGCCCTGCGGTACCCCGCTCGTTACCTCTCCCCAGTTTGAGAAGGTCCCATTGATAAGCACTCTTTGAGTCCGATTCTGTAGCCAACTGTGGATCCACCGGATCGTTGTTTCATCTAGCCCACTTTGCGCTAGTTTGCTCATCAGGATATCATGGGGCACTTTGTCGAAAGCTTTGCTGAAGTCGAGGTATATGATGTGTACAGCATTCCCATGGTCCACAAGGGAGGTTCCTTGATCCAAAAATGAGATCAGATTCATCTGGCAGGATTTGTTCTTGACAAATCCATGTTGGCTTCGAGTAATCACTGCATTGTTTTCAGTGTGCTTACAGATGGATTGCTTTATTATCTGCTCCAGATGGATATATTTCCATCCCTTCCATCTGAGCGTTAATGCCTCATTTCCATTGCACGTGCTTTGTCCCTTTCCATATTCCGGCCACTGATTTTAATTTTAGCTTCTTCTCCTCTCACTTTAATGCAAATACCAAGTTCCGTTATTGAGACTGCTGCCTGCTCCATCTCTGTATCCTATTCTTATACAGTGCTTAGCACAACCTTTCCAACTTGGCACCCTCCAGATGAGTTATTTCTCCCACTATCTCCCTGGCTGGGAAGGATGGGAGTTGTAGTTCCAAGCATCTGGAAGGCACCAGGATTGGGAAGGCTGGCACATTGATTTGTGTCGCTGAGTTATAACATTATGCCTGCCATTCATAGTTTATACAACAAGCTTATAGCAGAGAAATGAGAACTGTATGATCTTATTTTCCACAGGGTTTTTTTGTTGCTATTTCAATCTCTGTAAAGAGAGAGGTAGAGGATACACATCTGCCACACATAGATAGTAAATCTGGCTTTTGTTATTGTCAGGCAAGGTTGTTAACATTTATCTCTTTCCCACTCCAAACTGGATTGTTTAAAATACTGTGATTTTATAAAATTACACATTTCTGCACTGTACAAATATCTGAACTGATTCCTGCAGTGCCCTTGTCGCTGAACACGGAGGCTTCTGAGTACCCACTTCCCTGCTGGGCAGCTGCAGGGCAGAAGGAGCAATGTAGGCAGTTTTTACCTCTCCATCCTCCTGTTTCTTTTTCCTTCAGAGAGGCCCCTGAGCCCATTTAGAGGAGGCACACTGGTGGGGCTGGGGCTGGAGAGGCTGGAGATTCTTTATAGCCTCTCCTCTCCCTTCGCTGCTCACCGGAATACCCCCTTTCAGGCCTCCAGAAGGTCATCCAAGGATACTTTCGTGACCTTGGAAAGCAGGCACTGCGGTTCCTTTGCAGCAGCTGGGAGGGGGAGAGATTGGATCATGCCATCCCCCACCCAAAGTTGTAATAATATATATGGCTTCAGGAGGGGGACCCCAAAAAATCCTATGGTCCCTGAGACCATAGGATTGCTCTCTGTGTGGTTAATTTCATTGTAATATCCATAGGCCTCATCCTCATGTAATTCCTTTGGATTCCGAGATCAAGTTAGTATCTCCAGCTGTCAGTCACATGAGATATGTAATCTTAAAGATTTGTGTCACTATTCTGTGGCACTGGAATCATAGAGGATAGAGATGAGTGAGACCTATTAGGTCTTCTATCCAGTCTCCAGGCAAAATCCTCTATTGAACATTTAATAGCATTTTGTTCACTATAATTCTAAATGTCAAAAGCAATGGGGTTTTCCATCATTTTAGTTGAAAGACTGTTCTGTAGGGTATTGAGTCTCTAAGTATTAGCCTTAAAGATCTGGTGCTTTGTTATATACAATACTTACATAAAGGGTTCCTAACAGATTTACAAATCTGCATAATTTCAGTAACATTAAATGATACAGCAAATAATACATGGAATGGTCTAAATCAAAACTTATTTTCAGTTTAGTTTATAACACACTTCTTCCTTTCGAATGCTGTAATAAATTTTCCCTTACTGAGAGTCAGAATTATATAAAGATAATATTTCTTTATCCTTTCATTCAAAACATTTATCTCCTAGAATGCTCAAGGCAGCAAACAAAATTGACTTGCCTCCATTTCATTAATTTATTATAATTACATTCAAATTATTTTCATAAAGTCATATTCCTACCTTTTTTATTTGTGTTTGACTTTCTTGGCATTGTATTGTTTTATTTTGGACAAATATTTTCTTGTACACTTAAAAAAATCTCTACAAGTTAAAGATGGGTGTGAATCAGAATAAGTAATAAATTTGTGACTTGAATCTGAAGGTTTTTAATGTATTATATGTGTTTATGAATGTCAGTGAGACTTATATAATTCAGATGTCCTCTTTATTGTCTTACAAACTTATGTGTATATAGCATAATTTTTCCCTCGGGCAAGACTTTGTCAGTATTACATTGAATTTGATTTTTTGCTTCCATAAAATGTGCATGTATATGGAAAATAAAGATCAAAGCTTAAATGTCTGTAAAGTGCAACAGCTCGTTTTGTAAAATCTTGTAAAAATCAAATCTGTATTTCCATTATACAGATTGCTATAATCATAGAATCATAGAATAGTAGGGTTGGAAGGGGCCTATAAGACCATCGAGTCCAACCCCCTGCTCAGTGCAGGAATCCAAGTCAAAGCATCTCTGACAGATGGCTGTCCAGTCTCGTCTTGAATGCCTCCAGTGTGGGAGAGCCCACCACCTCCCTAGGGAATTGGTTCCATTGTCGTATTGCTCTAACAGTCAGGAATTTTTTCCTGATGTTCAGCTGGAATCTGGCTTCCTGTAACTTGAGCCCATTATTCCGTGTCCTGCACTCTGGGATGATCGAGAAGAGATCCTGGCCTTCCTCTCTGTGACAACCTTTCAAATACTTGAAGAGTGCTGTCATATCTCCCCTCAGTCTTCTCTTCTCAAAGCTAAACATGCCCAGTTCTTTCAGTCTCTCCTCACAGGGCTTTGTTTCCAGTCCCCTGATCATCTTTGTTGCCCTCCTCCGTACCCTGTCTAGTTTGTCTGCATCCTTCTTAAAGTGTAGTGCCGAGAACTGGACACAGTACTCCAGATGAGGCCTAACCAGTGCTGAGTAGAGGGGAACTAGTAGTTCCCAGGATTTGGAAGCTATACTTTTATTAATGCAGCCCAAAATGGCATTTGCCTTTTTTGCAGCCACATCACATTGTTGGCGCATATTCAGCTTGTGATCTAGCACAATTCCAACTTTTACTGCTATTTATTTTGGCTGGAGTTCTGCTAAATGTACAGCAAAATTACTCACATGGATAACACTCTCTTCTAACCCTGCCGTTATTTGACCTGGAAGTGGCTGGGGACACAATGTTTCAGGTACATATTTGTGGAGCATCTGCCACACCATGATTCTGACACACACATGTCCACGGCTTGGTAGAATGGCCACAATCCAGGAGGAGATGCGGAACAATTTGGTACCCTTTTAGGATCAACTGCACATGGAACGAATCAACCATTTTTCCTACGGGAAGGCTGGCTCTTATGGCATCACATCACTGTTCCTATGCAGGGAGCAGAAGGGAGGCATTTTATCTCTTCAATTTGTAGCATGTTACACTATTTGCCCTTTGAATTCATTGGATAAAGTTTGTCTTTTGATGTTTTCTTTCTATCGCTTCTTTTGAAGTGTGAAGACTTGTGTGATTTTCGAAGCTGTTGATGTACAGAATTGTTGTTTTCTCCCATCTGCTGTTTCTGTTTGGCTGACCAGCTGTGCCTCTTTGGTTGGCAGTGATATCAGGATTGTGGCTGCAGCCTTTGCCAGCTACTGAATACTGACATCTCATGCTGGACAGCTAAACCTAGTTAGGTAGGTAGGTATGTATGTCTTTAATGTACTGGGATGTGTGTGGCATAGATGGCAACCTTTTTATAATTCGTCTTTTCAGTGTAATGTTAATCTTCACTTTCATCAGTCTAGGTTTTTTGAATTTATAAAAGTGAGTATTGGCTGGGCAATTGGCTGCTAATCTTAATGAGTATAGCTAGTTTTTAAAGTTCCTGAACCTTTAAAATGCTGAGGGGATGGGAGAAGAAGCAGACACAACTTGGTGAACTGCTACTGTCACGTTGTCAGGTCTTGATACCTCCTCTGGCTCTGCAAGGGGGAGGAGGCTTTATCCAGCAAGCCATCATCTGCTACTCTGGGACCTTCCAGGCCAGAGGACATGGCTTTACCAGATTCCTCTGATTCAAAGGGCACCCCTCTGTTGCAGTCCTCACTGCTCTATGCCATAGGAGCCAGTGGCTTCAGAATCAGGCAGTGGCCTTTTAAGAAGCAGACAGCTTCTCAAAGGGAGTGGGATTGACAACAGGCCCAGATCTGTCAGCAGGTCCAAAAAGATTCAGAAGGGTGAGACAACTACACTTGAGACAGCTATGTTGCTGGGACAACTATGTTGCTGAAACAACTATGCTTCTTGACTGAGTTCCAGTCCATGTATGCTACAGTGATCTGTCCAGGGTCCTGACACGTTGGAGGCATGAGAGACAGGACCTTCTCAGTGGTGGTCCCACAGGTGTGGAATTTCCAGTGAATTGTGCTTGGCCCACACAATACAGGCTTTTGAGAAGCAAGACTTAAAAACTCTTCTAGACTGCCTTCCCTGAGAGTATTCAATGTGATTCTGAGAGGGTTTGTTTTATTTATTGGAATCCTTATGGCAGGGGTGGGCAATACGTGGCACAGGAAGAATGACAGAGACTCTAAGTTGGTTAAAGGAGCTGGAGACTTTTTGGAACACTAAAGGTTGTAGAGCTAGACAAGTGAATGACACAGAGAGGGATGTGTTAGAAAATAGGAGAAGAGAGATGAGGGGAGTGGGCAGGCCATGGAGAGTTTTGAAAGTAAGGACGAGAAACTTATGCAGGACCCATGAGCAGGCAGGAAGCTATTGTAAGGATTTAATATACTTATCTTTGATAATTTGTGATAGTGCAAATGGCAGGTGCTAATATTAGAAAGTTATCACTCCTTTTCTTTCAAATTCACATAGTAGGCATATAAGTACTTCAAAATGCTGCAATCCATAAATAGAGTTTATTTAGACCACTTAGAGAAGCAGAGTTGCCACCATCAGCTTGCCATTAAACCTTAACTGAAGTCCAATGTAAATTAAAGTGGAGTAATTGCTCTGAGTTGAGATTTATTATGTTTGACCTTTTAAAAAATAAGCCCAACGCCTATTCAGTTATCAAAAAACCTGCCAGTTTAAGACCAGAGTTAAGACTATCTCATGTTGGCACAAGTTTCACAAACTGGAACTAAGGGCAAACTTACCCTCCATGTGCCCACACTTTCCCTGGGTCTTTCGGGCCCAAATCCAGATGGGGAGGATGGAGTGCCTGGGACCAGCAAAGATGCCCCAGTTTGTCCTGTTCCTGTACTGCCTTATGAAGCATCTGAGCCTTACTGTTTTGCTAGAGGTATCCTCTTTTGAGTTCACCTATACCAGTTTGTTGCTTACATCAGTAGCTAGCAGGATAGGTTAAAAAGTGAAGGGAGCCCTCTTCTAGCCAATTTTGGTGGCCAAAATATTTGAGATTCAGCTTCAGTATCTGTCCTTCCAATGAGCAGTCAGGGTTGATTTCCTTTAGGATGGACTGATTTGACCTCTTTGCAGTCCAGGGGACTCGTAAGAGTCTTCTCCAGCACCACAGTTCGAAAGCATCAATTCTTCGGCGCCCAGCCTTCATTATAGTCCAGCTCTCACAGCCATACGTTGCTACTGGGAAAGCCATAGCTTTGATTATACGAACCTTTGTCGGCAAGGTGATGTCTCTGCTTCTCACTATGCTGTCTAGGTCTGCCATTAGGGTAGTATCATCTGCATATCTGAGGTTGTTGATAATTCTCCCGGCAATCTTAATTCCGACCTGTGATTCATCCAACCTGGCGTTTCTCATGATGTACTCTGCATATAAATTAAATAACCAGGGCAACAATATACAGCCTTGTCGTACTCCTTTCCCAATTTTGAACCAATTGGTTGTTCCATGTCCGGTTCTTACTGTTGCTTCTTGACCCTCGTACAGGTTTCTCAGGAGACAGGTAAGGTGGTCTGGTACTCCCATCACTTTAAGAATTTGCCACAGTTTGTTGTGATCCACACAATCAAAGGCTTTAGCATAGTCAATGAAGCAAAAATAGATGCTTTTCTGGAATTCTCTTGCTTTCTCCATGATGCAGCGAATGTTGGCGATTTGATCTCTAGTTCCTCTGCCTCTTCGAAACCCAGCTTGTACTTCTGGTAGTTCTCGGTTCACATACTGCTGAAGCCTAGCTTGTAGGATTTTCAGCATCACCTTGCTGGCATGTGAAATGAGCGCAATTGTGCGGTAGTCTGAACACTCTTTGGCATTGCCCTTCTTTGGAATTGGAATGTAAACTGACCTTTTCCAGTCTTGTGGCCATTGTTGAGTGTTCCAAATTTGTTGGCATATTGAATGCAGCACTTGAACAGCATCATCTTTTAGGATTTTAAACAGCTCAGCTGGAATACTGTTATCTCCGCTAGCTTTGTCGTTAGTAATGTTTCCTAAGGCCCACTTGACTTCACTCCCTAGGATGTCTGGCTCAAGTTCAGTGACCGCACTTTCATGGCTATCAGGGACATTAAGATCTTTCCTGTATAGTTCTTCTGTGTAGTCTTTCCACCTCTTAATCTCATAACGTTCCCTTGAGATCTCCAATTTTCTTGAAGAGATCTCTAGTCTTTCCCAACTATTGTTTTCTTCGATTTCTCTGCATTGTTCATTTAAGAAGGCCTTCTTGTCTCTCCTTGCTATTCTTCGGAACTCTGCATTCAGTTGGTTATATCTTCCCCTTTCTCCCTTGCTTTTCACTTCCCTTCTTTCCTCAACTACTTGTAAAGCCTCATCAGACAGCCACTTTGCTTTCTTGTATTTTTCTTTGGGATGGATTGAGTTGCTGCCTCCTGAACAATGTTACGGACCTCTGTCCATAGTTCCTCAAGCACTCTGTCTATCAGGTCTAATCCCTTAAATCTCTTCCTCACCTCCACTGTATATTCATAAGGGATATGATTTGGGTCATACCTGAATGGTTTAGTGGTTTTCCCTACGTTCTTCAATTTAAGCCGAAATTTTGCAAGAAGCAGCTCATGATCTGAGCCACAGTCAGCTCCAGGTCTTGTTTTTACTGACTGTAAGGAGCTTCTCCATCTTTGGCTGAAAAGTACATAATCAATCTGATTTTGATATTGAGCATCTGGTGATGTCCATGTGTAGAGTCGCCTCTTGTGCTGTTGGAAAAGCGTGTTTGCTATGATCAGCGTGTTCTCTTGGCAAAACTCTATTAGCCTTTGTCCTGCTTCATTTTGTACACCAAAGCCATGCTTCCTGTTATCCCGGTGATTCCTTGACTTCCTACTTCAGCATTCCAATCCCCTATGATGAAGAGTAGATAGAATGGTCACCTGAATTAAATTCGCTCATGCTTGTCCATTTTAGTTTGCTGATTCCCAAGATGTCGATGTTCAGTCTTGCCATCTCATGTTTGACCACCTCCAGCTTACCTTGATTCATTGATCTTACATTCCAGGTTCCTAAACAATATTGTTCTTTACAGCATTGGACTTCCTTTTCACCACCAGACACATCCACAGCTGAGTGTCCTTTCGGGTTTGGCCCAGCCGCTTCACTCTTTCTGGCGCTACTTGGAAATTCCCTCTGCTCTTCCCCAGTAGTCTATTGGACACCTTCCGACCTGAGGGGCTCATCTTCTGGCATCATCTCTTTTAGCCTTGTGATACGTTCCATGGGGTTTTCTTGGCAAGAATACTGGAGTGGGTTGCCATTTCCTTCTGCAGTGGACCACATTTTGTCAGAACTCTCCACCATGACCTGTCCATCTTGGATGGCCCTGCACGGCATAGTTTATGGCTTCACTGAGTTATGCAAGCCCCTTCACCACAACAAGGCAGTGATCCATGAAGGTGTTCTTGTTCTTAGTTGTTATTCTTAGCACAGCATGATTACACTCTGTTTAAATACTGACTGGAAGTTCTTCACTGTGAATAGCAATTTGATACAACTGGAGATCCTGCGAACACTTGCAGTGGGTGGAGAGTACAGGACAGACAGAGAAGGGAACTCTTTTTCTCTGTTCACACATCTCTCTTATTTGCCCATGCATTTAGATAATATAGGTCCACTAGCACAATGTTCCTCTGCCTGATATTGGGTGATTCCCCCACCCCTTCCACTGCAGCCTCCTGCAACACAGCCGACTCTGTTCAGGAGGGACCCCCAGCCCTACAGAGAGGCTTTTAAAGGAGTACAGGAGGCTGTAGGGTGGAAGAGAAAGATTGGTTGTGTGAGTAGCTTTCTGCTTACACAAGCTTAGGATCCCGCCCATAGTCTGATATCTTATGCTTTCCTAGATGGAAGTAAGCTCTATTGAACACATTGGGGCTGTGTGTAAATGACCACAATGCTGAAAGTCTTTTTGAGATGTGTGAAGGTCTGAGGCCTACAGAGGCAAAGGCAAAAAAGGTCAGGCTTAGAGGCCTGGAGTTTTTGGTGGGAGGGGGGTATCCCTCAGAGGAATAGTTTCATTTCAGCCGTTAAGTTTAATTTCTTTAGGGTTGAAGCAGTACTTTCAGTTTTGAGGGAGGAGAGTATATAGAGAGAGACAGTAAGAGCAGAACCTGAAGACAGAGCAGGAAGAAGCAACCTGGGAAAGTCTAAGTACAGCTAGGGTAAAGGAACTTGTGTACTGCAACTTTATTTTCTCTTAATGCCTTTTGTGTCACTCACCTCTGTTGTGTAAATACCTTTAATTGTGATTTTCTTGCTTTAATTTACCAGTAAACATTTGTGGTTAAACCCTGTGTCTAGAGTGTCAATCATCCCATGCCTACAGCCTAAACCCCACAGTTTTTGAAAGGGGAAGGTAAAAGAGGAAAGGTGGGATTCTTAAGGAGGCAAGAGATCCTTAAGTAGTTGCTCAGGGAGTCCAGGTCTTAAGGAGAACCTTGACAAGATGCTTGTCCATTCCTGCCTCAGAATCCATGTTGTCCTTCCCTTCCCCTTCAATTACTGTATGTTTTCATCTGTTCTTGTTTTAATAAGTGTTCGAACATATTGGTTTAAGCTGGGCCAGTGCTTTGCAGCTTCTCGTTCATCCCCATGTCTGTAGCAAGGTGGAAATGTCACTGACTCTTTTTTTTTCTTATTTCAAATTTAGTTTAAATAGTTTACTTCGCTCTTTATAGGTGTTCTTTCAAAATGAAGAAGTGTGCAAAGATCTTATGCCTTGTGAAGAAATATATTTCTGCCCTTCTCTCGATAGCTGCTATTATATTTTTTTTGTTTTCCACTAACACAAGTTTGAAAATCCATGCTACATTTGCTTAGTATTGTGCTTTGTTTATAGAGCATCTAGGTGTAAATGATCTAGCCAGATGTTTAATCACCAAGGGGAAACAAGTTAATCACAAATTAACACAATCCTCATTTATCAAGTACTTAATTCTCAGCAGTAGGTCGTAAAAGCAAGTTTTGTTGTTCTCCACAATATATTTAGATTTTGATACCAGTCCCACAGAATGCTAAATTGTGTTAAACACCAAAATATGTAAATCACAACAGTAATTAAGGGGAAAGGGACAAATTAAATTGTTTTAGGATACTTGCCAGTATCATTAAGTGATTTCTTAACCATGTCATATTTGTCAGCTGGCTATATATTTTTTTAATTGTAATGCTGCTGGGGCAAATGATGCTTTTGTCTGCAATCTATACATGCTTACCTGAGAGTAAGCGTCATTTAACCATTGGGATTACTTCCAAACAGATGTGCATAGAATTGTGTTGTCAATGTTGCAATAACTTGTGCATATTCTTTATTTTCCTGCATGTATTTATATTCCTGCTCCTTCCACAAAAGCTCAGGGTTATGCTAAGATAGGTTAAAGATAAGCATAAACTCGATGGGCGGAATCAGGGGAGGAAAGACCAGATAAAACTCAAGCCGGACCAGTGGGGGTATATTATGCAACTTGGAGGTGGGCAGGGGGAGTTCTTTTATTGTTCTTGTGAAAGAAGATAGAAAGAGAGGAATTATTTTAGTTCATTTCCTGCAATGTTCTGTTTGCAGCCTCCCCCGGAGGATAAGCTTATTTGGTTATAATTCATTATGTGCATGCTGTGGGGATGGCTGCATTGATTTTGATGGAATTTGCTCCTGTTTAAGTGTGTGGAAAATTACATGGGGTGCCTATTCCTATGCCTGAAACACATTGGTGCTTTTCTGTAGAAGAAAGGAAAGCTCTGCAGAAGCAAATATTTCACATTATGACTAAGACACAGGTGGAATCCTTGGATGTTGCACCTCTTTGATCGTCTCCCTGATCCATGGATCCCTGGTAAAATGAAAGCTCATTATTTTCTGTAATGGGGCAGATTGTACAGGATTGGTTTCCTGCATATTCAAGTCCCTGTGGTTGATTGATTGACTGAGAGAGAGAGAGAGAGAGAGAGATGAGTTTAAGATCAGAGTGTTATAGGTGGCACTAACACAGTTCACACATCCAAGGGAACCCTGGCTTATCATTTAGGAATAGCGCACTCATACACTCTGCTTGAGCACTTCTGCTGACAGTCTGAGCAGCTAAACAAACCATGGACTTTCTCCCGATGATTTCTTTAGCATTACATCTGAATTGGGAACTCTGGCTTATCTTTCCCCTGACAAGCCAGAGTTATATACCAACAACAAACCATGGCTTATGACTCAGGCTTGTTAGAGGAGAGCCAGAGTCTCCCAGATCACATGTAACACTAACCAAACCACGGAAGTAGGTCCATGGCTTGTTTAGCCACTCCTACTTGCGGGACCAAGTAAGGACTTGTCCTGGCCTGTAAACAGGGCCGTTATAATGGATGTAGAGTGAGATGAATGAGGTTGTCTCCCTTTTGTCAATGGAAGAAAAATATGTATGCACAAAAACAGTTAGATAAGGCAAAGCAGCAAAATAATGGGGGTTTTGAAGTTGGGGGAGGAAGTAAGGCTGGCAGCAAAAGGAAGATAGAAAAGTGGATACAATAATGTCCCATTCCTTAGTTTACTATTCTCCATTGATTTCATAATAAGCATATTTCAAATAGTTTTTCAATAGTTTCTTTTTCCATGCACTCCAAACCTCAAACTCCTCCTCCCCCTCCACCAGCACTGGCGGCGGGGGGGAGCCGACTGAGTGATGAGGGTCACCAGAAACCAGGGGGGACAGCAAGGACCGATGAAAAACAGGACGGATCTTCATGGAGGGGGGGAGAGCCAGGCGAAAAGCAACAGGGTTAATCTGGGCCGTAATCTGGAAAGGCCCCGTGTGGCGAGGCGCAAGCTTCCTTGCGGGTGAGTGAGAGGGGAGGTATTGGGTGGACAACCAAACCCAGTCCCCCAGTTGCAGAGACGGACCCGGCTGGCGCCGCCGGTCTGCAGAGGCCTTGTAGGCTGTCTTGGCTTGCTCGAGGAAGTCCTATAAGAGGTGGTGTACCACTCGCAACTTCTCTAAAAAGTCATGGGCCACCGGCACCGAAGAGGGAGCTAGGGTGGATGGGAAAGCCTTGGGGTGGTAACCAAAATTGGCAAAAAATGGAGTTTGGCGAGTGGAGGCATGGCAGGCATTGTTAGAAGCAAATTCTGTGAGGGGCAGCAAGGAAAACCAGTCATCCTGCTGGTAATTGAAATAACAGCACAGATATTGCTCCAGAGTCGCATTGGTGCGCTCGGTCTGACCGTCCGTCTGTGGATGGTGGGCGGAGGAAAGACGGAGCGTCACATGGAGCAACGCAAGTAGCTCCCTCCAGAAATGGGCAGTGAATTGGGCCCCCTTATCCGAAATGAGACCCTCGGGCCATCTGTGGAGCCGGAAAACATGTGCCAAGAACAGCTCTGCCGTCTCCCTGGCTGTGGGCAACCCAGAGCATCTCAGTTTCCAGCTAAGTGACAACTTTTCGCTTGCTGATGCAGGATTTACAGTGGAATGAGGCCGTGCTGGTGGCTCAGTTTTTGGATGGTTTGAACAAGATCTTGGACGAGTTGGTGAGCATGCCTAGCCCGCCTACTTTGGAGGACCTCATCCAGACCTGTCTCCAGATAGATAGTCGGCTGGAGGGGCGCCGGCAGACCCAGCAGGGCGCCGGGGGCCAAGATTTCCCTCCTCCCATTCCCCCCCATTTCCTGCCCCCTCCCCCACCCCCCATCCCTGTGGTGGGGGCGGAGGAGACCCCAATGCACCTGGGAGCTACTTGAGCCCTGCCACCGCCAGAGGAAGTAGAGCGGTAGCACGCTGAGCGCCGATGCTTTTGGTGTGGAAAGCTGGGACATTTCGCCAAAACCTGCCGCACCAGACCCACAGACCCACTGCCTCCACCTCCTCTCCTTCCTCCTCCTCCTCGCCCCCAGGACTGACCAGGCTGCCTTCCAAGCCTGTTGGGGGTCTCTAGTGTGGGGGTCGCTTCCCCACCCAGTGGGTGCCTTCCGCAACCCCCCACCCTCCCATCTGCTATTGCATGTTCACCTCCACTCCTCCCAGTGGGGTGGGGTGGAGACCCTAGCTTTAGGGGGCTACGACCAGATTCATGGATGAAACGTTCGCTCACTTCCACAAGATTCCTACCCTGCCTCTTCCTGCCCCTTTGGCAGTGGAGACCATCGATGGGCATCCTCTTTCTTTGGGCGCGGTAACCTGGATTACAGCTCCGCTCACTCTGCGTGCCCAGTCCCACGTTGAGCAGATTCAGTTTCACTTAGCCAAGATTCCCCAATACCCAATCGTGCTGGGTGTTTCCTGGCTCTCTAAGCATAATCCTCAGATTTCTTGGGGGCTTCAGCAAGTGGAGTTTGCGTCTCCCTACTGCCGGGAGCATTGCCTCCCGACCAAGGCGCCAGTTCCAGCCAAGGCCTTAACCCTTTCCTCCCCCTCTTTGTCTGCTTCTGGCAGTTCTTCAGCTACCATGATCCTCCCAGAGAAGTATGTGGCTTTTCAGGATGTTTTCGACAAAAAGGAGGCCGACTAGCTCCCCCCTCACCGCCCTTTTGACTGTGCCATTAACCTCATTTCTGGGGCGACCATCCCTGCTGGCTGGCTGTATTCAATGTTGGAGCCAGAACTTGGAGCTCTGCAGGAGTTTTTGGACACAAACCTCAGATGTGGCTTCATTCGCCCCTCCTCCTCCCCCGCCTGCGCCCCTACCATGTTTGTGTGCAAAAAATCAGGAGAACTCCACCTGGTGCACGACTTCAGAGCATTGAATTCAGTCTCGATCCTTGACAAGTACCCCCTCCCCCTCATACCTGAAATGCTGGAGCGCCTGGGGCGAGCCAAGATTTTCACAAAGTTGGACCTTCATGGCGCCTACAAACTGATTTGCATCCGGGAGGGGGATGAGTGGAAGACCTGTTTCGGCACCTGGTACGGAGTGTGTGAATACCTAGTGATACCATTTGGGCTTGCCTGCGGACCCCCCCCCCCCATTTTCATGTTTTATGAATGCCATCTTCCGGGACTATTTGGACACTTTTCTCACTGTGTATCTCGGTGATTTACTTATATTTTCTGAGGACCCCCACACCCATCAGCACCATGTCTCCGCCGTCCTCCAGTGCCTCCGTGAGCATCATCTTTATGCCAAGCTGGAGAAATGTGCATTTGACCTAACCTCTTTGGACTATCTCGGCTACATTATCTCAGCTGACAGTATCAGGATGTATCCTGCAAAGGTCCAGGCTGTCCTCTCCTGGCAGGCTCCATCCACCAAGAAGGACTTGCAACGTTTTCTGGGGTTTGCTAATTTTTACAGAAAGTTCCTGCCCAGCTTTGCTCGGCTGACATCTCCTATCACGGACCTCCTTAAGGGCAGGAAATCGCCTTTTCATTGGACAGCATCTACCCAACAGGCTTTCGAGGAACTTAAGAAGCTTTTTAGTTCTGAGCCGATCCTGTTACATCCTGACCCGAGGAAGCCTTTTGTAGTGCAAACTGATGCCTCTGACTTTGCGGTGGGGGCGGTGCTTTTTCAGCCAGATCGGGCTGGCGGCAGGTTGCAACCCTGCACCTACCACTCCAGGAAGCTGAACATGTCTGAGAGGAATTATACCATCTGGGAGAAGGAACTGTTGGCCATCAAGTCCGCTTTGGAGACCTAGCATCTTCTGGAAGGTGCACAGCGCCCAGTCAAAGTTAGAACCGACCATCGCAACCTGGAACATCTTTAGACAGCCCATGCCTTAAACCAGTGGCAGATTAGGTGGTCGCTTTTTTCCCCCCAGTTCCACCTTAAGATTTGCCATGTGAAGGCCTCCAACAACCTACAAGCAGATGTTCTTTCTCATAAGCTGGACCTCCAGCCAGGGGGTGAGGGAAATCCCCCCCTCTGATACTCCCCCTGCAGAGCCTGGCGGCAGCTGCGGTGCCTTGCTCTTGGGAGGAGCTTCTTCACTCTGAACAGGCTCAGGATGCTTTTGTCCACACAGAAGTGGAGGAATTGGGGCTAGCCTCTGCCCCCCCCACTCTACCCCCTTTTCTTTGCGAGGTGGCCTGCTTTACCATTCCGGCCAGGTCTATGTGCCTTCTAGACTCCTCCATGAGAAGGTCCTCCATCGGTGCCACGACTCCCCCACTGCTGGGCATTTTGGCTTTGCCAAGACCCTGCACGGAATGACACGGGATTTTTGGTGGCCTCGTGTGTGTCAGGACATCAAGACCTATGTTGCCTCCTGCCCAAGCTGCCAGCAGGTGAAGGCCCCCTCAGGCAAGCCCACAGGCTTGCTTCACCCCCTGCCTACCCCCTCAGGACCTTGGAAACTGCTCTCCCTTGACTTCATCACTGACTTGCCTTGCTCACACAGTAAGACCACTATTCTGGTGGTGGTGGATTTGTTTTCTAAGATGGCCCATTTCATCCCCTGATCTGGGTTGCCCACAGTCAGGCAGAGCTGTTTTTGGCACATGTTTTCCGGCTCCATGGATGGCCCGAGGGTCTTATTTCGGATAAGGGGGCCCAATTCACTGCCCATTTCTGGAGGGAGCTACTTGCGTTGTTCCATGTGATGCTCCGTCTTTCCTCCGCCCACCATCCACAGACAGACGGTCAGACCGAGCGCACCAATGCGACTCTGGAGCAATATTTGTGCTGACTGGTTTTCCTTGCTGCCCCTCACAGAATTTGCTTATAACAATGCCTGCCATGCTTCCACCTGCCAAACTCCATTTTTTGCCAATTTTGGTTACCACCCCAAGGCTTTCCTGTCCACCCTAGCTCCCTCTTCGGTGCTGGCGGCCCATGTGTTTTTAGAGAAGTTGCAAGCGGTACACCACCTCTTACGGGACTCCCTTAAGCAAGCCAAGACAGCCTACAAGGCCTCTGTAGATTGGCGGCGCCAGCTGGGTCCGTCTCTGCAACTGGGGGACTGGGTTTGGTTGTCCACCCAATGCCTCCCCTCTCACTCGCCCGCAAGGACGCTCGCGCCTCGCTGCACGGGGCCTTTCCAGATTATGGCCCAGATTAACTCTTTTGCTTTTCGCCTGGCTCTCCCCCCCTCCATGAAGATCCATCCTGTTTTTCATCGGTCCTTGCTGTCCCCCCTGGTTTCTGGCAACCCTCATCGCTTGATCGGCTCCCCTCTGCTGCCTGTGCTAGTGAAGGGGGAGGAGGAGTTTGAGGTCACGGAGATTCTGGACTCCCGCCTTTCTTGCGGCCGCCTGCAATATCTGGTGGACTGGAAGGGGTATGGGCCAGATGAGCGATCCTGGAACCCGCGGAAAATGTGCATGCTCCATCGCTGCTGAGGCACTTCCACCAGCTGTACCCCCACAAACCCGGGGCCCCAGGGGAGGAGCATGAGGGGGGCCCTCATGGGAGCAGGGATGATGTCAGGGTGAAAACTGAGCCCATAGAGCCCCAGAGCAGTTCTGATTCTGAGGAGGAACAGCAATCCGTGGGAGAGGAGCTCGCTCATCTCTCACAAGCACAGCAGCTGGCAGAGATTCCTCCTGCCAGCATTCCTGGGATAGATAATGACCCTGGCAGTGAGAGAGCGCTGGAGGGGGGCTGGCTGGATGCTCGGTGCAGACACAGGGAGTGATGACAGGTGGAGGGCGCCGAAAGGGGGTGTACTGCTCGTTTGGCGCTCAAACAATGGTTGCGTCCTGAGGACCCAAGGGAAGGAGGGAGGATCTCTCCCTAGCCCATAAGTTCATAGTCTTCCCATGGTTCCCCTTCAAACGGAGACCAACTGCCTTACCTGGAGCTTAGGCTACTCTGCTATCTATCCCCAGTGCAGTTCCTTGCTTAGTTGCTAGTGATTAGTATCTGAAAGAGTCATAAAGTAATAAAGGAATAAAGCCTCAGAAAGGATCCTCGTCGTCTGTGTCCTGAGTTGGCTATTGGAGGGGACTGCAAGAGGCAGCTAGGGTGCTCCTGACATTACGTTTGAAGAGATGGTCATAATCATATAGCACATTTAAATGGTATAATTAAACTTGTTCGTATGAGAAATAAAATTCACCTACTTAAAAACTATAACCCAAATACATACTTTCCCCCCCTCTTGCTTCCTTTATGATTATTTCTTTTCAAAGTTCACGATAATAGGAAAATCTTCTTTGTCTTTTCTTATAGAAATTTCTTATTCATTTATTTACTTTATTTGCTACATTTATATACCAACCTTCAGCCAAAGCACTCAAGACAGTTTACAGTTTAATATAATGGCTAACTACTTAATAGGGAGAAAAAAAAAGGAAAATAAGCAAATCATAAGCAAAAATGGGAAAATAAGCAAATTCAGGTATGAAAACTTTACATAAGGAAGGGCAGACTCCAATGGGGCACTTACGCCCCCCACGATTTTCTTAGCCCCTGCCGATTCCATTGTGCAAGTGACCCCCACTGTTTGTACAACTGCAATTTAGCACTTCAAGGGGAGCTTGAAATGAGGAGAAACACCAGTTTCTGGAAGGAGGTGAGTCGGCAGAGCTTGCATAAGGGAGCCTTGCCGACCTGCCTCCTTCCAGAAACCAGAGTTCCTGCTTCCAGAAACCAGAAACCTGCCCCTAGAAGGGCTAAATCTTCCTTGCATAGGTGGTGGGTTCAGCTTGAGCAACAGAATCAGTGAGACCCACTGCTTGAGAAAGAGAATTGGCATAAAGGAATCAATTATGTGGGTGTAAGCGCTTTGTTGGATTCTGCCCAAAGTTAACTAATGAATGGGTGGAACAATCATTGCAAGAAATACTTTTGAGAGAGAAGCAGCCAAGTGGAAGTTGGTCCCATCCAGGCCGATGGAAGGGGCCTTGCTGCCTCATCTCTCCCTCCAATGCAGCCAAGTGGAATAGGTTAGGATTGGAAAGCTTAAGTTGATATTGATTTTTTTTCCAATGATGAAATGGATAAAGTGCTACACGTCATTCATTCAATTTTCTTGTCAGTGGTGTCTCTGTCTTCTCCCCCCACCACCATTGCAGCCATCACCACCATTTGAAGAAATAAATTGATCCTTTGAGGTTTCACATTGCATGGCATCACATAGATCATTACTGCTTTACTATGTCAGTGCAGCAGCCTCTCCCCCTCTCTGAAAGATGCTTCCATTGCTAAGTTGAAATATGGACAAATAATGTTTTGACTTTAAATTTGCAATTGCCTTATATTAATCTACAGTGTAGGGCTATTATAGTTAACATTTTAAAGGGGCTAGTTTTAAAATTATACAGTCTGTCAAGAAAATGTGTAAATTGAATAATATAGACTATGGTAATAATGAGAGTGCAAATTAACTAAATTACACCTTCTGGTGATCTGCTGTATCTTCTTGTGGCTGTGATTAAAAACCTGTACTTCACAGGTGAAGTTTTTCCACCCTTACCTTTGCCCCCAGCCAAGCCCTCCCCCCAGGGAAATTAGTAGCATTGACAGGTAGGCAAAACAAGACGGATGATTAATCTGTTTAGTTCTCTTGCTGACATTTACACAGTTAATTGTGTAGTATTGATGCTCCTTAAATGGGCCTGAATATTAATGGAAGATTTGGTTAAACTTGAAAGCTGTTTGTTTAGGGAAATCACTGGAGAAATAAGAATGCTTCATCAACTTCAGATTTCCATCACAGATTTTATGACATATCATGGAACATAAGTGTTTTTTATGACTTGTAAAAGTGGCTTCAATATTTTACATTCTATGCTTCAAAGAATCCTGATTGGCAGTTGATTAGCTTTTTGCTCAAGTCATTATCTTTTTGAGTGAAATTAGTTGGCTAGAAAATTGCATTGTAATTCACCAGTGGAAACTAACATTTCAAAAACCCTCTCATGATTGTGAACCCTTTTATCTTTCTGAATACAACATGAATTATTTTTGAACATGTTCTAATAAAAAGCTATCATATGCTGTGATCTACTGGTAAATGTCCAATTATGACATTCTGCATTGCCAAATCATTGTTCTGGGGGAGAGTCCAACAAGTGCAGTTCTCATGCAAGCCCCAGTGAAATTAATGGGGTTTTAGAAGAGGGCTGTGTGGTGGAGGACACCTGAGATGTTACATCTGTTATGTTTGTGGTTCTGTTCTTTTTAAATTATATAAATAATGCGACCTTAATTTGGGGCAGCAGTTAGGACTGTTCTTGGTCAACATATCATACATACAATGAATAGAGCATTGAAGGATCTGTGGGCTCCTAGTTCTTTCCATGTGGGCAGTATCAATTACATAAGCAATAACAATAACTGTGATGTTGGTCATTAACTCAAGACTATGGCTGTATTATTCTGCTGATATGCAATTAACGTTATATGTAACATGTGTGATATGAACAGCTCATGCTGCAGAGTAGAAATTTGGCTTGCTCTGTTTTAGGGTCATGGGCTGAGGAATAAGAGGCCATGACAGAACTGAACAGTATGAGGAAGAACATTCTTCACCACCTTCTGCTCCTTGGCTTAAGAAAGCAGTTGGCCTTTCTGTGCAGGCCTATAGAGCACAAGAAGGTGGCACAAGAAGGTGGCAGTGGTGAAGGGGTCAATGCCTAGTAGAAATAGTAATTGTACTTTCCTTCAGGTTTGAATGTGTTAGACCAGTTTTCCCCAACCTGGCACCCTCCAGATGTGTTGGTATGCAACTCCTGTAATTCCCTGGGGAAGGCACATTCACATGAAGGTGAGGCAAGTCCCAACAGCTGAAACCCTTTCTTTTTGAGTGCTTAACTCTGCATCTAATAGCATGATTGTTCAAAGGAGAGGTGCACCAGGGATGAGTAGACTTCAGGCTTACAGGATCTGCTGTTTGTTTTTGTTTTTCACTAGAACCCTAAGGACCAGAGTCAGGTCCAAAATAGTGGCTCAGGTAGGTGGACATATGCTCAGAATTAAGGAACAGGCTTAGCCCAAACACATGCTTAGCCCAGGAATTGTGAGCAGTACCAGAACCAAGCTTACAAATCCTTTCACACATTAATCCATTCTTGGTTTTCAGCAATCTAATTTAGGGGGTGCGGGAGCTTCTTAGTTGTTGCTATTGTTAGACAACTGGGAGTCAGAAACCCCTACCAGTCTACTGCAAATCACCCAAAGATCTATCAGCAGATCACAATCTACCTTCTGGCCACCCCTGGTGTATGCACAGTGCAGGGTGTAGGCAATGCAGAATGTGGTATAGGGACTGAAGACTTGCACTGATTTAAACTGTGAATTTTGGATACATCATTTTGGATTTACCTTCTTGTTTTGTATATTAAAATGTTAAGTTGTGTTTAGAAGAAACAATATTTTGCTATGTGACTATAGAGAGACTAGCATGAGAGAGCCTCTATCAGTTAGTGCCTATGGGTATGGTCGCAATGAGTACATCATCTTGGTATTGATTTGGGTGCATCACTATGTCATCCTGTCCATCTTTGCAACTTTTTCAGTCAAGACACCCCACATTTTGAATTTGTGTAGCTGGCCTGAACCTTGAAGTCTATTTTATGGTGAAATGGAAAGGTATGTTTAATGTAGCTTCCTTCTCTTGTGTCTGCCCCCCCCCCCCTATTTCAAATAGGTTTTATTAATATTGGCCTGGGTCTTCTGTAGATCAGTAAAATAAAGGAAGATGGAATAAAAATCAGCTCACTGACTATTGCAGCAGCTATGCAGCTGTTACTTTGACTTTTTTCCAGCATTGTGATATATTTATTGCATATGAAATGTACTTCATGAAATCTACATGGCTAATATTCAGCAGAAAAAGAGGAAGTGACAATTGTAATTAGCTGAGAATTATCGTATAATTTGGTTATAAATTAATGCATTGGAAGACTTAGGAAATCAGATTCTTTATGTTGCCAAAGATCTGTTCTCCTTATTTCTTTGGAGGAAGCAGCAGAAAACCTACAGTGTTGTGAAGCGTGTTTGGGGTATCGCCAGATGGATGGTGCTCATTCTTGACTTGCAGCAACCTTAGTTAACTGCAAGTAAACTTTAACAATCTTGTAATTTTGAAATCCTTTGCATGAGGCAGTTAGTAAAATGACAGCTTTTGCCTGGGACTAAATTAAGCTTCAGGTGGAGAACATTGGTCTAGAAAGGGGTTTAAAAGAGAGCTTTCAGCCAAAGCAAGAAAATATGGCTGTATAAAAAGATCACTTTGAAAGATGACCTTTACAGTTAGTGCTCAAACTCGCACGTTTATTGATCACTTATTGCCTTGCTAAAAGAAAACACTGCAGATCCATCAACTATTGAGCACAAAGCTGAGCAACTTCAAAGCAATACTCCAAGAACATGAAAAATAGGATTTCTCCTTTATAAAATACACAGAACAAAGAAGCAACCACATCAATCTCTTTTAGAATTTGTAAGTGTTACACGTAATAAGATGGAAGTGACAACATGAACATTCTTGGAGAACTCTTAATGGCATCTAATGGAATAATAATACTTTGCATCTCTATGATAACAGCTGTCAGACAAGAGTGAAGTGCTTTACCACAACTTTATTTTATTAGTTTTGTGGGGATTATCTAACTTTGAACCTTTTGTCTGCCCACGAATGTATTTTAAGAGCACAAGAGAGAGACTTCAACAATGTTGTGTTGTTTTTCTGGTTTATTTACAGTCTCAAAAGAATTACCTCAGAATGCTTTAGTTTTCTGAAAGGTTACAACAATGGAAGTGCATTCTTTTTTGTGTAGTTTTCTATACTTCGGATACATCAGACCATAGGTTGGAGAGTTTCCATAGTTGCCCATGCCATTTCATGCTAGTTAATTGGTAGACAGTATGTTTTCTGTTTGTACAACTCCTTCCATCTGTCTTCAGAGTGCTCCATTCAAAAAGTAAGTAGAAGCTGTGAGGACTTTCATAGACTAGACACAGAATCTCTGTTTTGCTCCAAGAGTCATACATAACTAGAGGTATGTTGTTGTTTTTAAATATCAAAGTGTGCATATTCTACCTGGGTTATTAATTGAACTGGCATGTAAATCATGTAAGAATGGAAGCTGTTTCTCCATTTTTGTTGAAGAAGCAAGGAGCTAGTAGCTGACTGAGAACCAGTGGTAAAATATAATACTCAGAATTCAGTTGCATAATTCAAACACATGTTGTTGCTCCCCTACCTGGGAAGACCAACAAGAGATATTACTGGGGTTAGAAGGGGACAGCTCCTTTTTTAAGATATGAAGAAAGAGCAGGCATTAACTAGAAATATGATGATGATGATGATGACAACGACGACGATGTACATTCAATGTATGTGTTACTTTACAGGATAATATAACCAAAAGCTCTCTGCCCTAAGAAGCTTCTAAATGTAGACAGTGTGAATAAAAAGAGAGGAGAGGGAGGGAGAGATGCAGTGGTAACAAAGGATGTATGTGTTGTACATATTTTGATGTTTTGTTGTTGTTCCAGGTGAGGATGAGGCCAAAGGTTTCATGGAAGGAGATTTTGAGCTGGGGTTTTAAGGAAGATAGATTGAGGGATGGATGAGGGTATTAAGGGCAGGCTTTCCAGACAGAGTGTGCAGCAGTGGAGAATGGATAGAGCAGGAGACCTATGGATGAGTAAGGGTGGAAGAATTGAAGAAGTGAAGAACATTGGTGGGAATATATTAGGAAATGAAAAGAGAATAGTGGGAGAGGGGTGAACCATGAAGAGTTTTGAAAACAATGTTGGGATTTGATAGGAACACCACAAGATCTGGACAGGAAGAGAGAGGTAAATTGTTTTGGCAGCAGACTTCTGAACAGGCGTGTGAGAACTGAGGTGAGACACAGGAAAAGATGTCAAAGGAAAGAAGGCTGTAGCAGGAGATGACTAGAACATGAAGACTACGGAGCCTTGGCTGAGGGAAAAGAGAGGAAGGGATGGATTTTCATGATATCACACAGGGAGAGGTGACAATACTGACAGTGAATACTGGGAGTAAAGCAAGGGAAGGAAACAAAGATAGTGCCAAGACCTTGTGCCTGGCCTGTAGACTGGATCATCATCAGTGGGCCATCCCTGGTGCCTAGTTGGTTGCCACCCAGCATTGACACTAGTGCTTGGGTTCTGAAGTCCAGTGGTTGACTGCAGGTCTGCCACTGTAAAGTACTCTTCAACTTTTGCCAGATAGTCTTTGCAGTGAGGCTGGTAGTGTAATACAATCAATGGTCATGGCCACCATAACACTGATGATTCAGTGCAGGTTTTCCTATCTCCTTCCCAATTAGGAAGGAGCCATATGTCCCCCCACCCACCCGCTGGCAGCGCAGGCAGTGTAGGCAGTGTCTGGAAGAGGCAATTTTCAATACTTTTCTTTCATTCAGTCAATAAAAAAGTAAGTGGCAGATGTGTGTTTGCATTCTCAGTGCCCAGAGGCCTCTATGATTTCCTTTCTTATGAATCCTCGGGATTTTTGTTCTGTTTAGATTGGTGACTAGTTAATTTGGCATGTTGGATATCTGATTGATTTACAGACACCAGAGATTTGATTTGGCATATTGTGAAGGGCCTTCAAAAATAATCTTGCTTGTTTTTCCCTTTCTCATTACATGGGGAAATAGATGAGAGCTTTTCTACTAATATCATTGTTTGTTGGCTACTTGGCAGGTAGAATTCCTTGTCAGAGTAGAAATGTCTTATTATTACCATGAGAGTAATATTTTCTCACTCTCATAAAACAGTGGCTAGACTGGTTATTCCTATAGTACAAGCTAAGCAGCATTTTGACTGGTATATGTTTTCAGGTTGTAACTCAAGATCACGACAGGTTAGTCACTCCATAGTTCTTAACCTAGGGGGTCAAGACCACAGCTGTGTCATACACCACCCTAGGATGGCTTACACTAGCAGCCCCATCACCATTTTTGTTGGTCTTTTTAAGAGACGGTGAAGGAGAAAGTGGAAAGAGAGTGGGGGTGGGAGAAACAAATGACAGTAAAAACACAGAGTGGATCCTATGTTGCAGGATGGGGCTAAAAATGGGTCCTGAATCTGAAAAGGCTGAAGGCTTAGATCATTGTCTCTTTTATACACCACATTGATAAAGGGGTGGGATACAGCGGACTGAGCAAAGTGTAATAGGGCTTTCTTACCCCTTTCCATTGCAGCCCTTCAACCAGGGAACCCTGATGAATAGCTTGGGATATGGGGAGGGTGGGATACAGCTAGGGAGGGTATTGGCAGAAATGGGAGACACCCACTTGCATGAGCAAAAATGCCTTCTGCTTATACAAGAGGTTCTCTCTGGATCTCACCCAGTATATCGGTTTGTATTTTGAGTGGTTATTTCTTCTGTCACTAAAGTGGAACTTTAGTCTCACTAGTTGTGAATTGCCTTTGAAACACTGTAGTATACATTTTATATTTTCCGCAAAATTACCAAATCCTACTGGCGTTAGCAAAAATACAAATATATTTCTTGTTGCATGGGAAGTAATCCTCTCTTCTTCTTTGTTGTTGTTCAGTCGTTAAGTCATGTCCGACTCTTCGTGACCGCATGGACCATAGCACGCCAGGCCCTCCTGTCCTCCGCACTCTCCCGGAGTGTGCTCAAGTCCATATTCATTGCATCGGTGATGCTATCTAGCCATCTCATCCTCTGCCGTCCCCTTCTCCTTTTTCCTTCAGTCTTTCCCAGCATCAGGGTTATATATGTTAAAAAACACTGCTCTGAACTTTTTATAAGACCACCATGTAGTAAGTTTAAGAAATACATCCACAACTGGTCCAGATTTTAAACTTAATTTTTTTAAAAAAATTAATCTGTATGTCTTACAAGACTACCAAAAACCACAGTAAAAGCTGTAAAGCATTAAAGAAAGCAAACTATATGTGTTGTATTCTCTTATCTCTTACCCAGTAACCTCCTTTTACAGTATATTAAAGCTGTACTTGATAGTCAGTTTGCTTAGGTCCCTAACATCTGTTGGAGAAATGGGTATATATTACTGACAGTAATAGTTTCCTCCAATCTTATTTCTGAATGTTATAAAAGAATTATTTTGACACTCCTAGGATTTTTCATGTTGTTAATTCTGTTATGCTCTCTTACTGAGGAACAGTTAGTATTCATCACTTTCATAATAACTGCCTTTTATATTCAAACACTCAGCAATAAAGCTATGATACGGAAACTGTTTGTTTATGACATACCTATATAAAGACTTTTTTTTTCAGTCTTAGAATGCAACTACACTTCCCAGACATTGCCTGGCATTACCATAGTGTGTAAAATCAATATAGATCCTATATGTTGCATTGGGGCATATACTAGACAGCAAACTGCTGCTTTCTTTCACCAGAGATACCTCTGTCCAAAGAGCTGTATGTGTAGTTCTAACACCTTTGTTACAAAGTCAAAACATATCTCTGATTTCAGAAACTAATTCTATGAAGCCATCATTTTGAAAGTACTGGTGTGACTTGAAGGCCTCTTTGCTTAATTTTTTGGCCTTGAAATCAGAAATGTGGCATCTTGGAGAGAAAAGACGGCATTCTTTTGATACATTAAAATACACTCCCTTTTTGCTTCTAGCAGTTTGTTTTGGTGTGCAGTGAAGCGGCATATCTAGACCAGTGTAACTAAATGGAGCGAAAGTACTGGGGAAACAGCCGTGCAACCATCACACCTACTGTAGCAGAAAGGGGAGCAGAGCCATGAATATCTAATTGGCTGTAGTGATAACCGTGCCCCATGCAGGCTTTGCTTTTAAGAGCATTTTAGTAGCAGCTTAACACTTCTGTACCTTATGGGATTAAAGGAGGCTTTTGTGCTCAGAATGTCATATTAAGCTTTATAAAGGTATATTTTTCATCTCTGGGTTTTTCTCCTCCCAGAAGGAGCATATGACTAGAAACTGACACCCTGTTGTATACAACAAGACCATATATTGTAGATAACCAGATATACCCATATATGTTGATTTTATTTATATTGAGTTACTCCAAAATTACTAACCAGTTTTCTTAAAACATCGCCTGAGTGGGCTCACAATATACATATCTCAAAATTGTTGTTGTTCAGTCATTAAGTGATGTCCGACTCTTCGTGATCCCATGGACCATAGCACGCCAGGCCTTCCTGTCCGCCATTCTCTCCCGGAGTGTGCTCAAGTTCATATTCATTGCATCGGTGATGCTATCTAGCCATCTCATCCTCTGCCGTCCCCTTCTCCTTTTGTCTTCAATCCTTCCCAGCATCAGGGTCTTTTCCAGGGAGTTTTCTCTTCGCATTTGGTGGCCAAAATATTTGAGCTTCAGCATCTGTCCTTCCAATGAGCAGTCAGGGTTGATTTCCTTTAGGACTGACTGATTTGACCTCCTTGCAGTCGCCTGTGATTCATCCAACCTGGCGTTTCTCATGATGTACTCTACGTATAAGTTAAATAAGCAGGGCGACAATATACAGCCTTGTCGTACTCCTTTCCCAATTTCAAACCGATCGGTTGTTCCATGTCCGGTTCCTACTGTTGCTTCTTGACCTTGTACAGGTTTCTCAGGAGACAGGTAAGGTGGTCTGGTACTCCTGTCTCTTTAAGAATTTGCCACAGTTTGTTGTGATCCACACAATCAAAGGCTTTCGCGTAGTCAATGAAGCAGAAATAGATGTTTTTCTGGAATTCTCTTGCTTTCTCCATGATCCAGCAAATGTTGGTGATTTGATCTCTAGTTCCTTTGCCTCTTCGAAACCCAGCTTGTACTTCCGGTAGTTCTCGGTTCACATACTGCTGAAGCCTAGCTTGTAGGATTTTGAGCATCACCTTGCTGGCATATGAAATGAGCGCAATTGTACAGTAGTTTGAACACTCTTTGGCATTGCCCTTCTTTGGAATTGGAATGTAAACTGACCTTTTCCAGTCTTGTGGCCACTGTTGAGTGTTCCAAATTTGTTGGCATATTGAGTGCAGCACTTGAACAGCATCATCTTTTAGGATTTTAAATAGCTCAGCTGGAATACTGTCATCTCCGCTAGCTTTGTTGTTAGTACAGGCCTACAACAAGGCTTATAACAAGAAGAAGAGAAGAGTGGTAGTAGTGGGAGACTCCTTGCTGCGTGGGATCGAGACCCAAGTATGTCGCGAAGACCCATGGACTCACCAGGTATGTTGTCTCCCGGGAGGATGGAATAGAGACGTGACTGAAAGGTTGCCTGCACTCATAAAACCCACTGACAGGTATCCCTTTCTTCTCATCCATGTGGGAATAAATGATATCGCCAAGCGGAGCTACAAAGAAATCACGTCAGACTTTGAAGCTTTGGGAAGGAAACTCAAGAACTTTGGGGCCCAGATAGTTTTCTCATCCATCCTTCCAGTAGTTAGAAGAGGGATACAAAGGGAACGAAAAATACTCTAGGTGAATGACTGGCTACGAAGTTGGTGCCGACGAGAGAGATTTGGATTCTGGGACCACGGCCTATACTTCCTGGAAGATGGGTTGTTGGCAAGGGACGGGTTGCACCTCACAAAGGATGGGAAGAATGTGTTTGGCCACAGCATGAAGAACATCATCAGGAGGGCTTTAAACTGAATCCTACGGGGAAGGGAGATGTAATGTTGGGTGTAACAATGGACGTAGGCGCATGCACTGCAACGGAGGGAACAGCTCTGATAGCGCCCAATAATAGTCTTCAAACATATGTAGGAAGAAAGTCAGACTATGAAGCACATGGTCTTCGATGTCTATATACTAATGCCCAGAGTATGGGAAACAAACAGAACGAACTTGAACTCTTAATACAGGAGGGAAATTATGACTTGATAACTGAGACTTGGTGGGATGACTCTTATGACTGGAATACAGCAACTGAAGGATATAACTTGTTCAAAAAGAACAGAAGGAACAGAAAGGGAGGTGGGGTTGCACTGTATGTGAAAAATACATATCTCTGCACAGAAATACAGGAGGATGAGCTTGGTAGCCCCATCGAGAGCATCTGGATCAAAATAAATGGAGCAAAGAATAAAAGGAACATGGTGGTCGGCGTCTACTACCGGCCACCCAATCAAAGAGAAGATGAGGATGAAACTTTTGAAAAGCAAATAGCCAATGTTTTAAGGAAGCATGATGTAGTAGTAATGGGGGACTTCAATTTCCCCGATATTTGTTGGGAGACAAATTCTGCAAAACATGGCCCCTCCAGGAAATTCCTGACTTGTGTGGCGGATAACTTCCTCCTACAGAAAGTAGAGGAAGGAACTAGAGGATCGGCTATCCTTGACTTGATCCTAACCAACAGAGATGACTTAGTGGATAAAGTAGCAGTTACAGGAACTCTGGGGGAAAGTGACCATGTTGTACTTGAGTTCTTGGTGTAGGTTTTAGGGAAGCAAAAGCTGGGTGTAGTCAAACGCGTACCCTGGATTTTAGGAAAGCTGATTTTAATAAACTCAGAACAATGATCAGTAAGGTCCCATGGCAACTGACGCTAATGAGAAAAGGAGTCCAAGATGGGTGGGAGCTTTTAAAAAAGGAAATTCTCAAGGCACAATCACAAACAATTCCAACAAGAAGAAAAGGCGGAAGACAACAGAAGAAGCCAATGTGGCTTCACAAAAAGCTTAGGGATGACCTGAAAAAAAAAAAGGACACATCTAGGAAGTGGAAAGAAGGCCAAGTAACAAAGGAAGAGTACAGGCAGGTAGCACAGAATTGCAGGGATGGCGTCAGGAAGGCTAAAGCTGAGAACGAGCTGAGGTTAGCGAGGGATGCTAAAAACAACAAAAAGGCTTTCTTCAGTTACGTGCATAGTAAAAGGCAGAGGAAAAGAAATGGTTGTTCAGCTATTAAGGATGGCAAAACGATAACAGATGACAAAGAAAAGGCAGAGGTGCTCAATTCCTACTTTGGCTCAGTCTTCTCCCAAAAGAGGGTGTTTGACCCCCCTGGCAAAGGCAGAGTACAGGCGGAAGGGGCAGGATTGCAGCTTGAGATGGACATGCATATGGTCAAGGAACACCTAATTACTTTGAATGCGTTCAAATCTCCAGGGCCAGATGAACTGCATCCTAGAGTAATAAAGGAACTGGCAGAAGAACTCTCAGAACCGCTGTCTATTCTCTTTGAGAAATCATGGAGGACGGGTGAAGTGCGAGATGACCGGAGGAGCGCTAATGTTGTCCCTCTCTTCAAAAAGGGCAAAAAGGAGGAACCTGGGAACTCCAGACCAGTCAGTCTGACATCAATCGCTGGGAAAATTCTGGAGCAGATGATAAAGCAATCCATCTGTAAGCACCTTGAAAACAATGCAGTGATTACTTGAAGCCAACATGGATTTGTCAAAAACAAGTCCTGCCAGACAAATCTGATCTCATTTTTTGATCAAGGAACCTCCCTTGTGGACCATGGGAATGCTGTAGACATCATATACCTCGACTTCAGCAAAGCTTTTGACAAAGTGCCCCATGATATCCTGATGAGCAAACTAGTTCAAAGTGGGCTAGATGAAACAACGATCCGGTGGATCCACAGTTGGCTACAGAATCGGACTCAAAGAGTGCTTATCAATGGGACCTTCTCAAACTGGGGAGAGGTAACGAGTGGGGTACCGCAGGGCTCAGTCCTGGGCCCAGTGCTCTTCAACATTTTTATGAATGACTTGGAGGAGGAGGTGCAGGGAATGCTGATCAAATTTGCAGATGACACAAAATTGGGCGGGACAGCTAATACTTTGGAAGACAGAAACAAAATTCAAAGTGATCTGGATAGACTGGGCAGAAAACAACAGAATGACATTTAATAGGGATAAATGCCAAGTTCTACACCTAGGAAAGAGAAACCAAATGCACAGTTACAAGATGGAGGATACGTGGCTCAACAACACTACAAGCGAGAAGGATCTTGGAATTGTTGTCGATCACAAGCTGAATATGAGCCAAGAATGTGATGTGGCTGCAAAAAAGGCAAATGCTCTTTTGGGCTGCATTAATAGAAGCATAGTTTCCAAATCCCGGGAAGTACTAGTTCCCCTCTACTCAGCACTGGTTAGGCCTCATCTGGAGTACTGTGTCCAGTTCTGGGCACCACACTTTAAGAAGGATGCAGACAAACTGGAGAGGGTTCAGAGGAGGGCAGCAAAGATGATCAGGGGGCTGGAAACAAAGCCCTATGAAGAGAGACTGAAAGAACTGGGCACGTTTCGCCTTGAGAAGAGAAGACTGAGGGGAGATATGATAGCACTCTTCAAGTACTTGAAAGGTTGTCACAGAGAGGAAGGCCAGGATCTCTTCTTGATCATTCCAGAGTGCAGGACATGGAATAATGGGCTGAAATTACAGGAAGCCAGATTCCGGCTGAACATCAGGAAAAAATTCCTGACTGCTAGAGCAATGCGACAATGGAACCAGTTACCTAGGGAGGTGGTGGGCTCTCCCACACTGGAGGCATTCAAGACGCGGCTGGACAGCCATCTGTCAGGGATGCTCTGACTTGGATTCCTGCATTGAGCAGGGGGTTGGACTCAGTGGCCTTGGAGGCCCCTTCCAACCCTACTATTCTATGATTCTATGATTCTATGATTAGTAATGCTTCCTAAGGCCCACTTGACTTCACTCTCTGCGGTGTCCGGCTCAAGTTCAGTGACTGCACTATCGTGGCTATCAGGGACATTAAGATCCTTCTTGTATAGTTCTTCTGTGTATTCTTTCCATCTCTTCTTAATCTCTTCTGCTTCTGTTACGTCCCTGCCTTCTTTGTCCTTTATCATGCCCGTCTTTGCACAAAACGTTCACTTGAGATCTCCGATTTTCTTCAAGAGATCTCAAGAGATCTTTCTCATTCTGTTGTTTTCCTCCATTTCTTTGCATTGTTCATTTAAGAAGGCCTTCTTGTCTCTCCTTGCTATTCTCCCGAACTCTGCATTCAGTTGGGTATATCTTCCCCTTTCTCCCTTGCTTTTCGCTTCCCTTCTTTCCTCAGCTACTTGTAAAGCCTCCTCGGACAGCACTTTGCTTTCTTGCATTTCTTTTCCTTTGGGATGGATTGAGTTGCTGCCTCCTGGACAATGTTACGGACCTCCGTCCATAGTTCCTCAGGCACTCTGTCTATCAGGTCTAATCCCTGAAATCTCTTCCTCACCTCCACTGTGTATTCATAAGGGATATGATTTAGGTCATACCTGAATGGTTTAGTGGTTTTCCCTACGTTCTTCAATTTAAGCCGAAATTTTGCAAGAAGCAGCTCATGATCTGAGCCACAGTCAGCTCCAGGTCTTGTTTTTACTGAGTGTATGGAGCTTCTCTATCTTTGGCTGCAAAGGACATAATCAATCTGATTTCGATATTGACCATCTGGTGATGTCCATGTGTAGAGTCGCCTCTTGTGCTGTTGGAAAAGAGTGTTTGCTATGATCAGCGTGTTCTCTTGGCAAAACTCTATTAGCCTTTGTCCTGTTTCATTTTGTACACCAAGGCCATGCTTCCTGTTATCCCGGTGATTTCTTGACTTCCTACTTCAGCATTCCAATCCCCTATGATGAAGAGGACATCTTTTTTTGGTGTTAGTTCTAGAAGGTGTTGTAGGTCTTCATAGAACCGATCAACCTCAGCTTCTTCAGCCTCAGTGGTTGGGGCATAGACTTGAATTACTGTGATGTTGAATGGTTTGCCTTGGATTCGTACTGAGATCATTCTATCGTTTTTGAGATTGTACCCCAGTACTGCTTTTCCCACCCTTTTGTTGACTATGAGTGCTAATGGATTCTTGCCCACAGTAGTAGATAGAATGGTCACCTGAATTAAATTTGCCCATACTTGTCCATTTTGGTTTGCTGATTCCCAAGATGTCGATGTTCAATCTTGCCATCTCATGTTTGACCACCTCCAGCTTACCTTGATTCATTGATCTTTCATTCCAAGTTCCTAAACAATATTTTTCTTTACAGCATTGGACTTTCTTTTCACCACCAGACACAACCACAGCTGAGTGTCCTTTCGGCTTTGGCCCAGCCGCTTCACTCGTTCTGGCGCTACTTGGAAATTCCCTCTGCTCTTCCCCAGTAGTATATTGGACACCTTGCGACCTGAGGGGCTCATCTTCCGGCATCATATCTTTTAGCCTTGTGATACGTTCCATGGGGTTTTCTTGGCAAGAATACTGGAGTGGGTTGCCATTTCCTTCTCCAGTGTACCACATTTTGTCAGAACTGTCCACCATGACCTGTCCATCTTGGGTAGCCCTGCACGGCATAGCTTATGGCTTCACTGAGTTACGCAAGCCCCTTTGCCACAACAAGGCAGTGATCCATGAAGGGGATGGGTAGTATAGTGCACTCATTTTAGCAGGAAATTCGTTAATGTTTTCATTTGTCTAAATACTGTGATATGCTGGAAAGTAATGTTTTCCATTGTAACTTTTTTTTTGTGTCAGTGTGTGTTTATCTCATTTTGGTCCCATCCTCTTCCTGAAGGTCAGGGCGTGTAACGCATTTTAATTGGATGATGATAACATATAAAATATTCTCCAGTCTGTTTAGGCTATGGCTTGAGCCATATTTTGTTTTTGTTTTTTCATGTTGAAATCTGCGTTTTTGACAGGTAGCATTGTTGTTGTCCCCTTCATGGATCACTGCCTTGTTGTGGCGAAGGGGCTTGCGTAACTCAGTGAAGCCATAAGCTATGCCGTGCAGGGCCACCCAAGACGGACAGGTCATGGCAGAGAGTTCTGACAAAATGTGGTCCACTGGAGAAGGAAATGGCAACCCACTTCAGTATTCTTGCCAAGAAAACCCCATGGAACGTATCACAAGGCTAAAAGAGATGACGCCGGAAGATGAGCCCCTCAGGTCGGAAGGTGTCCAATATGCTACTGGGGAAGAGCAGAGGGTATTTCCAAGTAGCGCCAGAAAGAGTGAAGCGGCTGGGCCAAAGCCGAAAGGACACTCAGCTGTGGATGTGTCTGGTGGTGAAAAGAAAATCCGATGCTGTAAAGAACAATATTGTTTAGGAACCTGGAATGTCAGATCAATGAATCAAGGTAAGCTGGAGGTGGTCAAACATGAGATGGCAAGATTGAACATCGACATCTTGGGAATCAGCGAACTAAAATGGACAAGCATGGGCGAATTTAATTCAGGTGACCATCATATCTACTATTGTGGGCAAGAATCCCTTAGAAGAAATGGAGTAGCACTCATAGTCAACAAAAGGGTGGGAAAAGCAGTACTGGGGTACAATCTTAAAAATGATAGAATGATCTCAGTACGAATCCAAGGCAAACCATTCAACATCACAGTAATTCAAGTCTATGCCCCAACCACTGAGGCCGAAGAAGCTGAGGTTGATCGGTTCTATGAAGACCTACAACACCTTCTAGAACTAACACCAAAAAAAGATGTCCTCTTCATCATAGGGGATTGGAATGCTAAAGTAGGAAGTCAAGAAATCACCGGGATAACAGGCAGGCATGGCCTTGGTGTACAAAATGAAGCAGGACAAAAGCTAATAGAGTTTTGCCAAGAGAACATGCTGATCATAGCAAACACTCTTTTCCAACAGCACAAGAGGCGACTCTACACATGGACGTCACCAGATGGTCAATATCGAAATCAGATTGATTATGTCCTTTGCAGCCAAAGATGGAGAAGCTCCATACAGTCCGTAAAAACAAGACCTGGAGCTGACTGTGGCTCAGATCATGAGCTGCTTCTTGCAAAATTTCGGCTTAAATTGAAGAACGTCGGGAAAACCACTAAACCGTTCAGGTATGACCTAAATCATATCCCTGATGAATATACAGTGGAGGTGAAGAATAGATTTCAGGGATTAGACCTGATAGACAGAGTGCCTGAGGAACTATGGACGGAGGTCCGTAACATTGTTCAGGAGGCAGCAACTCAATCCATCCCAAAGAAAAAGAAATGCAAGAAAGCAAAGTGGCTGTCTGATGAGGCTTTACAAGTAGTTGAGGAAAGAAGGGAAGCGAAAAGCAAGGGAGAAAGGGGAAGATATACCCAACTGAATGCAGAGTTCGGGAGAATAGCAAGGAGAGACAAGAAGGCCTTCTTAAATGAACAATGCAAAGAAATTGAGGAAAACAACAGAATGGGAAAGACTAGAGATCTCTTCAAGAAAATTGGAGATCTCAAGGGAACATTTTGTGCAAAGACGGGCATGATAAAGGACAAAGAAGGCAGGGACCTAACAGAAGCAGATGAGATTAAGAAGAGGTGGCAAGAACACACAGAAGAACTATACAGGAAAGATCTGAATGTCCCTGATAGCCATTATAGTGCGGTCACTGAACTTGAGCCGGACATCCTAGAGAGTGAAGTCAAGTGGGCCTTAGGAAGCATTAGTAACAACAAAGCTAGCAGAGATGACAGTATTCCAGCCGAGCTATTTAAAATCCTAAAAGATGATGCTGTTAAAGTGCTGCATTCAATATGCCAACAAATCTGGAACACTCAACAGTGGCCACAAGACTGGAAAAGGTCAGTTTACATTCCAATTCCAAAGAAGGGCAATGCCAAAGAGTGTTCAAACTACCGCACCATTGCGCTCATTTCACATGCCAGCAAGGTGATGCTCAAAATCCTACAAGCTAGGCTTCAGCAGTATGCGAACCGAGAACTACCGGAAGTACAAGCTGGGTTTAGAAGAGGCAGAGGAACTAGAGATCAAATCTCCAACATTCGCTGCATCATGGAGAAAGCAAGAGAATTCCAGAAAAACGTCTATTTCTGCTTCATTGACTACGCTAAAGCCTTTGATTGTGTGGATCACAACGAACTGTGGCAAATTCTTAAAGTGATGGGAGTAGCAGACCACCTTACCTGTCTCCTGAGAAACCTGTACGAGGGTCAAGAAGCAACAGTAAGAACCGGACATGGAACAACCGATTGGTTCAAAATTGGGAAAGGAGTACGACAAGGCTGCATATTGTCACCCTGCTTATTTAACTTATATGCAGAGTACATCATGAGAAATGCCGGGTTGGATGAATCAGAGGTCGGAATTAAGATTGCTGGGAGAATTATCAACAACCTCCGATATGCAGACGATACCACCCTAATGGCAGAAAACGAAGAGGATCTAAAGAGCCTCTTGTTGAGGGTGAAAGAGGAGAGTGCAAAAGCTGGTTTGAAACTCAACATTAAAAAAACTCAGATCATGGCATCTGGCCCCATCGCTTCCTGGCATATAGAAGGGGAAGAAATGGAAGCAGTGACAGATTTTACTTTCTTGGGCTCCAAGATCACCGCAGACGGTGACTGTAGCCATGAAATTAAAAGACGCTTGCTCCTGGGGAGGAAAGCTATGGCCAACCTAGACAGCATAGTAAGAAGCAGAGACATCACCTTGCCGACAAAGGTCCGTCTAATCAAAGCTATGGTTTTCCCAGTAGTAATGTATGGCTGTGAGAGCTGGACTATAAGGAAGGCTGAGCGCCGAAGAATTGATGCTTTCGAACTGTGGTGCTGGAGAAGACTCTTACGAGTCCCCTGGACTGCAAGGAGGTCAAATCAGTCCATCCTAAAGGAAATCAACCCTGAGTGCTCATTGGAAGGACAGATACTGAAGCTGAAGCTGAAATATTTTGGCCACCTAATGCGAAGAGAAAACTCCCTGGAAAAGACCCTGATGCTGGGAAAGACTGAAGGCCAAAGGAGAAGGGGACGGCAGAGGATGAGATGGCTAGATAGCATCACGGATGCAATGAGTATGAACTTGAGCACGCTCCGGGAGAGAGCGCAGGAAAGGAAGGCCTGGTGTGCTATGGTCCATGGGGTCACGAAGAGTCGGACACGACTGAACAACAACAACAACAATTGTTGTTGAACAGGTATGTAGAAATTAACTATTTCACTCTTTCTTTCACCTAATATGAACTGTGGCACATAGGGAGCTGCGAAGGAAGCCTCCCTCCCCCTTAGTATCTTTAAGGACCCAGGAAGCTGCCAAATCCCTGACCTAGCCTACAGGGAAAATTCTGAGCTTTGCGAATAAAGGAGGTGTGAATAAAGGAGGTAGTCAACAAGGGCCAAGCTCAAAGATGTTCCCCTTCCCATCTGAGCACAGGCAGCGTTTCTTTTATAGACCTGGTTCACACGTCATAAAAAATCCAGTTTGTTAACCATGCTTTGTTCATAATGAAGTGGGAGCAAGTGAGCATGCTAGCTCCCAACCCGCTGCTCCCACTGAGTTAAACAACCCAGAGATGCCCTATTCTGGGTTGTTTATGGTGATGCCCGAACCCAGAATTAGAGGTTGTTGGGGGGAAAACAACTTGGATTTGTAAACCATAGTTTGTTCTTGGGCTACAAATCTAAGTTGTTCATACCCTAACAACCTCCAATTCTGGGTTCAGACGTCACAATAAACAATGTAGGGGCAAATGATTTCAGCTCAGTGGGAGTGGGTGGGCAGGCAGTAGCCTGCATGTTTGCTTGCTCCCACTCATTCACAGGTACCCGTGGTTTGTTTAAACCCTGGATAGCTGTGACATGCAAATTGAGCTATATACTCTGTGTGACCCCACCCTGAGCCTAAACGTAGATGGATAGTTTCAGCTCACACCTAATGCATATTCAGGAGCCAAATGCATATTCAAAGTAAAAGTGTGAATATTTCTTCCATTAAGAGTTCCAGTCCAGACCTGGTGTACTGATTACACTGGGCCAGAGAGTGCTGTTGACAATGAAATGGGGCTCATGGTCCTTTTAGCAAGAAATGGCTTATGCAGGTTTTATGAATGCATCTTGAATGATTCACAAAGGATTAAAAGAAACCCTGTAGCCAGTTTAACTTGCTCTTAGTAGCCACTATCATCTGCAGGCAAATTGTCATATTCTGCACCAGGCTGATCTCTTCAAACAGTCTTTGAAAGCAGCCTGAAATAGAACATGTTAAGGCTGCAATCCTGTACTATGTACCTGGGAGTAAGCCCCACTGAACTCAGTGGGACTTACTTCTGAGTAGACATATATAGGACCTACTGTAAAGGGGTTAAGTTTCAAGTTGGGTGGACTTGTATTATTAATACAGCTTGTTTATAAGCTTCTTGGTAGAGATTTATTTTCAACAGAAGAATGAATAGCCAGGCAAACCAGAGGGGTTCAATGCTGTCATGAAAAAGATTCAAATAATACTTTGGGGAACTGTCAACATCGTGAATTCCTGCTTCCATGGATAGAAGTTTGTTTGTAACTCATTTGCTCCGACCTTTTTTAAAAACTAATTTAGCATGTATTCACTTGTTTATTGAAAAAGTGCATAAGTAAGTAACTCAATTAGTTTATAAAGCAAGAGGCATAACAATACTCAAACACCAGAGACTCCTGCCAGTGTGAACTAATTAAAAGTATACTGTGCAATAGTTCAATAGGTTTGGATAATGGGCATTATAAATAGAATAAATTTACATGTTTAATCTGGTTAAAGGAGTGTTAGGAACTTTTTTAAACATTGTTTTACGTTTCCTTATCACCATGATTTAGGGAAATTTTTGTTAGGTTTTTTTTCCCAGTGTGAGTAAGGTTCTGATATAGACATGAAATGTGGAATAGGTTCAGTACTTGCGAAATGCCCCCCAGTGGTGGAATGCACATAAAAGAGCCTGTGGTAAAGGATTACATCTGTGGGGGTTTTGCAGACAAGATTCATGAGCTGGAGCCAATTAATCATCTGTTCACAGCTCTGTCTGACAAAGTCCATCTGGAGCTTTCATTCTGCCATGACTTTTCCTACTTCTGTTCCTCTGTTAAAAGAAACCAAATACATGTGATGGCAAAACAGCCCCTCGGTGTCTGGCTTGAACAAAGTAATTCCCAAACTGTGTGCCATCAGAAAGCTTCCTTATTGCGGGTCAGACTGTTTGTCCATCTAGCCCAGTATTCTCCGCTCTGAGAGGCAACAGTTCTCCAGGGCCCCAGGCAAACGCTTCCATATCACCTGCTTTCTGACCCTTTTGACAGAAATGCAGCATTTGAACCTAGGACCTCCTGCATGGAAAAACATGTGCTCTACCACTGAGCTGTCTTCACTAGACTATGGTTCCTACTTGGTCATGTGCTGCGAGAAAGAATGCAATGAAATAATGAAAGTCTCAAAATGCTCATCTACCCTGCATGATTGATTGCTCTTGTCTTGTCTCATTCCAGTCAGCCTCTAGTGCAGACAGCTAATCCTGCTGCATCTGTGGTTTTGGTGTGACTGGGTCAGTCGGTCAGGCCTGATGCTGAGATGCAGTGGAACTGCCTGCCCTCAAAGGAGATGCCATGTTATATTTCTGCACAAGTCTCTGCTCTGGGCTTGTCACGTTCCAGTGAAGAAGCCTGCCCAGGTCATTCAGTCATGCAGAAACACAAGGTTTGGACTCCTCTATAGGTGGGAGCTGGTACTCCTACATATTCTAAACGTTTTGCAGCATAAGAGTAAAACGTGCCTCCACTCTTAATTCAGAAAAAAGGAGAGAAGAGGGAAGCAAGTAAATTGAGGTTATTCAAGTTACATAATTTCAGCAGTATCATCTGATCTAGAGAGGTGGGCCTCCCTCGCTTTATGTATTACATACACATGCATGCGCGCAACCCATAAATCCCACCCCTGACTGATGTCAGATGTCAGTGTGCTTCCCTTCAATTCCTCAATCCCAGGGCAAATGACATTTGGAGCTGAGTGTTCTTTATTAATTACTTGAATCCATCCGCCAGAGTTATTTTAATTCTTACCTCCTGTTGGTCCAAAAATTATTATATAAAGTCCAGTCCAAGGAACTGTCCAAGGAAAAGTCCAAGGAAGCAGCAGTCATGTTTGCATGTAAAGGAGGTTTGGCCTTTCACTAACTTTAGTTTCACTTGGCTGGAATGCACTCAAAGGGCAAAAAAATAGTGAGAGTATCATTGGATGAATAAACAGATAATGTACCTACTGATGATCCATAAAGTGAAGATGTATTTAGTTACCATTTCTTATAATACTATTCTTCTTACTGTATGACAGAGTGAAGGACTCATGTGTATATCTTACCCAACAGAACATTCAAGTGTAGTTAATATTTGTATTCAAATTTAGTTAATATTTGCATTCAAATATAGTTAATATAACATTCAAATATAGTTAATATTCTTTATAGTATGGAACTTCAGTAAAAAGCTTCAATGCCAAATGTGAGCTTTCACCATTTTGCTAAACTGTTAATGTCTTATGTCCATCTTCATGGGTGGTGTCTATAACTAGATAAACTTGATTTAGTTCCTTTATTGGTACCAACATTTCTGAGTCCGCACAGCAAAGATTAGCAAGTAACAGGTCACTTATAGGATGGAAATACAAAAAAGAAAGGCAGCTGTGTTGACCATAAGAAAAATTCCAAAACCCATATAGTGTAATATGGACGCATGTGCGCGTGCGCACGCACACACACACACACACACACACTATGTAAATAAGTAATTAAGTATATTTAAAGTATATTTATATAAAGTGTCAAAAGTAAAGTATATAGTGTAATAAAGATATTACACTATAGAGATTTTAGGTTGGAAACCAAAAGAATTATTCAACACTTTATGCTTGGTCTCCGTTCAAGGAAGACCAATTAATTTCCTCCTTACCAGCCGAAAGGGGAAGCCCAGAAGTCAGTGGGCCAGAGCATGATGGGAATATTTTGTAGCTATTATGATAAAGCTGTGGAATTTTTCTGTAACTTTCTACATTGCTGCTGTTTTTTTAATGTTGAGTCAGTGTTTGTGCTATGAAATAAGAAATGATCCAATATGAAGAGTGCAATCATGAGCTTATTAGCAGCTAACCTATTGATTTCACTGGAAACGAGAGCCCTATGAAGGTGCTCTCCTGCACAGGTGAGGGCTAAAACTGTGCAGGAGTGTGCACAGAGACAATGTCATGGGGCTTCTCTAAAGACCTTCATGCCTTTAGTGCCTCATCAGGGTTCCCAATGACATGGAAGTGTATAAGCATGTTCAGACGAATGCCTTTACAACCCAATTTCAGACCTTGGCGCTAAACATGCAGAGTTCTTTACGGGAGCCTGCACACCCAAGGACCTTGAGAGTGGGACTTTTGTGTCTGCACCTCTGCACAGTTTTAGCCGTTACGTGGGCCTGCATATGGCTGCAAAGTTGCTTCCTATAATGATACTTGGAAATTCCACTTATGGGAGTGTATCCCATGTTGGTCTTACTTAGAATAGATCTGTTGAAGTGAATGGGACATAAGTTAGATGAAAGTTGGATTCAACCCATTGCCATTTGGAGGCTTTCTTATGAAGACTTCTCTGTTGAGACTTCTGGTCATACAAAGCTCCCACAATGCTTAATTCTTATATTTCAATTGTGAAATTGTTTTGATCGATTAGCATGTGAGTGGGTGTTGCTCTTGTACTGAAAATTTTTACAGTAGGTACAACAACAGAGAAAAAAATGGTTGTTCATATCTTTGGTCTTGGTTTCTAGCTATTGCTGCAGCTTTAGGCCTAATTAAAGAGTAATACTTCATCACACCCAGTTCAACCAGTCTCTAATCTACAGAGTAATTGAGATAGACTAAACACCATTTGGCAAACACAAATGTATTTCATGTGCCTGTAGTATAAAGCTCTTCCTTGTGCGTGGGTTGCTTTTTTCTTCAGTGTCATTCACTAACTCATGAAAAATTGATGGTGTGTTATGGTAAATTAACCATAATGCTTTTGGAGGCCAAGTGTCTGAGAAAAGGCTATAGGAACATGCCTCTGGGGTAAAGATGCTAACATGATATTCACACCTGGAGTTCATTAATTTGCACTGGGTTGAAATTCATGAGCCCCCATTACTGTGATTCATCAAGTTCTTTCAAATATAGGAATGACCCTATACCCCAGGAATATGGGTAAGATTTTGCCTGACCAATCATTCCTTTGAGTCTTTGGCACTGGACAGAATTAGGTTTGTTTTACATATTAAATTGCATATTTGTTTGAAAACAGAGTCTCTGTCTTTGTTTGAGCCATCATTTCAGACAGTTAATACTGTCACTGCAAGCAACATGTATTAGTAATTCTAAAGCAGACGTGTTAATTCATGCACCCCAGGGTGGATCTTGAATGGTTGCTCAATTGTTTGGTAAGGCCTGGTTACATCTGAGGCCTTGAGGGGTGAAAATTCTGTCGTGCTGATTTTATTGTTCTATTATTCCCATGGAGTTCTAGCTTGATGAGACTTTGAGTCTGATTTTTGGAACTTTAATCTGCACCAATGTTAATATTTTCTGGTAAGATTATCACAACCTTTTCAGTCTTATTTTACTGAAAGTTACTGAGACCAGAAATGTATAAGTTTGTGTATATGTACTATCTTTTGTGTCAGTCTTATAGTTCCCATGGTCTGAATGCTACCTTAAAGCAGCTATTTTGCAACCTCTTATGTATCCATGTGTGAAAGTTTACTGTGTCTTCCTGCACTATCAAAATAAATTAACTTACTTATATATTCTGCTTCAGTAAGTGGGTGTGGGAAAAACGGAAGCAGTCTTGCCTGCTCAGGTATAACCCTGAAGCTGATGAGATTTAAAAATGGAACAACTGGATTTCGTAAAACAATGAATACAGAAATGTGCGTTACTTTGCATTTAGCAACATGGAACCTCATCTGCCATTTGTTTGCCTTTCTCCCAGCATCGCACACAAAGAACCTGGTTACATGTAACACTAAACAATGATTTAACATTATGTGCATGAGCTTCTATGAACCTGAGCAAAGCCTTGGTCTCAAATGCTCCCCCCCCCCCCACTGCTTGGCAAGGAGGAGAAATAACCTATAATTCAGGTTTGCTTTCCCCAATTCCTGGTTTGTCATTGCTTACAAATTTAAAACTTGTTAAATAAGTCAGATTACTAACCAATGGTTTGAAGTTGACTTATCTGGCAATTGACTAGCGTTTATTTTAACTCTCGAACAGGAGTGGAAAGCAGGAATGCCTGAGGCTTTGTTTGGGCTCTCAGAGGCTTGCATGCGTAACACTAAATCATGTTTTATTTAGTGTTATATGTGAACCAGGCCACAACACTAACACTTTACTGACTGATTTTTAAGCACCTGTTTTCATGATGGTTGCCTTTCTAATTAAATTGGTTGGTTTGTTAGCTTTCTCTTGGGTTCCTCTTTTAATGAAAATAAACAGCAAGATGCTATTGATTGTTAGGCGATCTGACATTATGTGTGAATACTGAATTAAATAAAGTTAGTTGCTGGTAAACACTGGCTCTTGTTTGTGAATGCTGTTAAAAATTAATGCATTTTGAAACAAGACTCAGAAGTACTTTTAGGAATTTTTCTAGTGTCTTGAATGCGACACCAAAGTCACTATGCAACTTTCAGAAAGAAAATGTACATTACGTTTTGAAAATAGAAATAGCAATTCTAAATCTATGACACTTGAAAGGGCAGAATGATCTTATTCCTTCTCTCAAGTATCTTTTAAAATATGCATGCAGTTTTTGGAGGCTGTAATGTTATGTCAATGGTTAAGCTGTATTAAGGATGACTCTACTGTGGGTGGAGGCCCAAAGGGAGCCTCCACTTTTGTATCACTAATTAGCGACAGCAGACCCACCTGTTTTTTGTATAATGTTTTTTATAGCAATCAGTTGTGGTGGTGACATGATGGTGGTGGTGGTGGTGCTGCTGCTGATAATAGTTAGCCTTCGAATAGTGCTTTAGAGTGTTCAAAGCACTTCACATACCTTATCTAGTTGTGACTTTTACAACAGGTCTATAAGGTAAATCAGTATCATTATTATTGCAGATGGGGAAATTGAGGCTGTGAGAGAGTGGCTTGCCTGAAGCCACCTAATTTCATTTTTCATTTCATTTCATTTATTTTATTTCTATACCTCCCCATAGGTGAAGCTCTCTGCACTGTTCACAATTTTTTTAAAAAAAACATTAAAATACATGATGTAAAGTATAAAACCATTCAGGTAGCAACATAGAAACAAATAGCATATACAACAACAACAACAACAACACATATATCTAAAACAATTTCAGCCAGAGACAATCAAAGAGACCCCTTATATGCTGCGAAATGCCTGAGAGAAGAGGGCAGTTTTAACCTTGTGCTGAAAAGATGACAATGTTGGTGCCAGGTGAGCCTTATCAAGGATATTATTCCATAAATGGGGGGCCACCACCGAGAAGGCCGTCTCCCTTGAAGGAAGCTCCTAAAGGAGGGCCTTAGACGCAGAGCATAGTATACGGGTCAGTTCATGCCAAGAGAGGCATTCCATCAGGTACTGTGGTCCTGAGCTGTGTAAGGCTGTATAGGTCAAAACCAGCACTTTGAATTGGGCTCAGAAGCATATAGGCAGTCAGTGAAAGCGGGCCAGTATCGGTCTTAGGTGTTCAGACCTTCTGGTCCCCGTTATCATCTGGCTGCTGCATTTTGCACAAGCTGCAGCTTCTGAACTGTCTTCAAAGGCAGCCCCACATAGAGCGCATTGCAGTAATCTAACTTGGAGGTTACCAGAGCATAGACAACTGAAGCCAGGTTATTCCTGTCCAGATAGGGGCATAGTTGGGCCACCAACTGAAGCTGGTAGAAGGCACTCGGTGCCACTGAGGCTACTTGAGCCTCAAGTGACAAAGATGGCTCAAGGAGGACCCCAAGCTACGAACGTGCTCCTTCAAGGAGAGTGCAGTCCCATCCAGAACAGGTTGAGTACCCTCCATCTGGTCAAGAGAACCACCCACTAACAGCATCTCAGTCTTGTCTGATTAAGTTTCAATTTATTAGCCCTCATCCAGTCCATTGTCGCAGCCAGGCACCAATTTAGCACATCCACAGCCTCACCTGAAGAAGATGAAAAGGAAGAATAGAGCCGCATGTATAGTGATGACAATGGACTCCAAAACTCTGATGACCGCACTCAGTGGTTTCATTTAAACATTAAATAGTATTGTGGACACAACCAACGCCTGTGGAACCCCATACTGGAGAATCCATGGGGCCGAGCAATGTTCCCCATGCACCTTCTGGAGCCAACCATCCAAGTAAGAGCAAAACCACTGCAATGCAGTGCCTTCCACTCCCAGCTCAGACAATCATCCCTGAAGGATACCATGGTCGATGGTATTGAAAGCCACCAAGAGATCAAGGTGAATCAACAAGGTCACACTCCCCCTGTCTCTCTCCTGACATAGGTCATCATACAGGGCGACCAAGGCTGTTTCTGTGCCAAAACCCGGCCTGAAACTCTGACTGAAATGAAGTTCAGTGAACTAATGAGTTCATAGCAGGGACAAGATTCGAACCAGGGATTTCCTGATTTGTAGCTCAGTCTCTTAGTCACTATCCTACACTAGCTCATACTGCAAATAGTATGCCCTTTATTAGCTGCTTCCTACTTTTGCTGAAATACTTATTTTTTGTTTATATTTTTAAAATTTGCTTTAATTATTCCCCCCCCCCAATAAAAACCTCCTCATATATCAATCATATGATCACATAACATCCATTATACATAGAAAACAGGCATCAAATAAAACAGCATTAAAAATAATAAAGAAAACGACTCTAGGAGAAATTAATAATACAAAAAATCACATAACTAAAAAATCAAACCAGTGTAGCCTATTTATCACATATTGAAGTTAAAAAAAACCCTCAACATATTAAAGACTTTGGTTTTGCCTGCGAGTTCTAAAGTTTGGGCCCTTTGTTAGACAAATGTCAAATAGCTAGTTTCAGTTGGCCATGCTACAGTAATTCAGAGATACTATTAACTTGCTTTAGAGGCGCCTCATAAATTTAACGAATTAATTAATTCCAATGATGAGAAGGCACAAGTATCCAAGTGAAGGGGTGCTTAGGCTTTCACGTTCTGTCCTTCATACCACTATTTGATTCGTAATTCTTTTATCAATCTTTAAAATAAACAGGATGGTGAGTAGTAAGAACAGGACACTGATTTGAAACAGAGTTCCCTCATTAATTCGTAGTTTACACTGTGACTATTCAGTGTTAAATTGAACGTGCACTAATGCTGTATGTATGTGCATGTTCAGATGTAAGAATCTGTCTGTGTGTGTCCATACCCAAGTTGCACACATTTATTTATTTATTTATTTATTCGATTTATACCCCTCCTTTCCGCCAAGAAAATGGTGCTCAAGGTGGCTAACAATCATAAAAACTTTTTTTAATTACTAAAACCACTGTTTAAAAACAGTAATAAAACAAATACATTAAAAACACACCAAATATTACAGAGTAATAACAGCACCCAACTAGAATCCTATGTAATCCAAGGTGCAACTGTGTATGCATTGAATGCACTGTACATACAGTTCTGTGGACAGACAAATGCATGATAACTTTATCATGCTGTATCCTTGGAGCACAACCCTTTTTGTCCCACTGGAGCTAACATAGGAATTCTGAAGAGGAGCTTTTTGTGAGGCAATTTTAAGGAATAGTAGAAAATCACCACCCAGAAAAGACAGTGGAGGAAGGCAGCCTTTTGCCCTCACACTGTATTCATTCATCCAGAAGAAGCTCAGCATCTAGGCAGTGACAGAAGCCTATAGCTATGGGCTTTTCTACATGTGGCTTTTAATCTGCACCTTTACTGAGGCTTCTGCTTCCAGATTTTTTGCAGGATTAAGATCACCTCCTTTACATGTGTCTTTTTTCCTAGTGTTCTCTTTCTTTGCTTTTCTATATGTTCCATTACACAACCACCAGTCGGTGCTGTGGTATAGCAGAATTGTGTAAATATACAAGGCTTCCACACCACCACTGAGAAAAATACCAGACTTTCCTCAGTAGGATAGCAGTTGCAAAGGACGGGAGAGGCTCTGGAAAATGATGACATGGTATAAAGGACCTGCAAACTACCATGAGTGAGGAATCATGAGCGCACAACAAAAGCCTAGGGTAAAAAGGCTCTACATTCCAGCCCAGGGCTTCCCATCACTTGACACATTGGCTAGCCATGATAGTTCACAGTTCTGCAAGACCCTCTGGGCACATGGAAGGAACTGCATGTGCATTATGAGGGTTTTGTCCTCTCCTTTCCAAATAAGAATCTGCCCCATCTTGTGGCGGGCTGCATTTGAAACTTCTCACATTTCAAAAGTGGATTACTGTGTGGCATGATAATGGGTGCATGTGGATGTGCTCCTGTTTTGGTGTGTGGAGACGACAACAGTCCGTGTTTAACAGCATATTAAAATGTCCGTGTTTTCCTTTTCATGTGAGCAATGCAGGTATTTAGTATTCCATTTTAAAAGAATGTGCATTTCTTTCCTTCCGAACTCTGGAGATAAACGATTACAGGATGTAGGTTTCAGGAATCCCCCGCACAAAACTCCTGTTTTTGAACTTTGTTTTTAAGCTGAATTAGCTGTTTGTCTTTTAAATTGTCATTTGGGATTAATTGCTCTCAAGTTCGCTGTGCAAATACTCTTGTTGTCGTTACCTGCTGTAATATGCATGTGCAGTTTCTACAGACACTTTCATAAGCAGTTAGAAAACTGTTGGTGTATAAATAATATCTTTATTCATTTATAGTTAAGTCTTTGTTGAAACGTCCTGCTTTCTAAATAGATTTTACATCTTTTACATTATAATCCATGCAATCATAGTCACCCTCTAGGTAAACAAACCTGATATGACTCATAGTATTAGGTTATCTGACTCCTTCAGTATGCCTGACCTAACTTAGGGAATTGTTGTTCTTTAGTGTGCAAATCCAGAACATCACCTGGGCATGGTATACTTTATTAAAAACAAAAACAAAACATGTTTCAGCAAGTGCACACAGCCCCCAAATTAACCAACATTCCAGCACTCTGGAAGTTCCTTTTAACCGCCTTCAGGTTCTTTAATTTTCAGTGGAATCTGTAGCTCTGTGGTAAAGCACATGCTTTGCATGCAGAAGGCCTGATGCTCAATCCTTGGCATCTCCAGTTAAAGGATCAGGTACCAAATGATAGGGAAGACTTTTGCCTGAGGCCCATGGGCATCAATATGTTGTCTGCAGTCGCCTCTCTTGGTATTTGCCAGGCTCCTTACCCCTCTATTTTATTTCTTAATGTTTAAAAATCATCATTTTACTGGGGGGCTGGCATGCTGTAAAACAAAGGGCTGACTTCCAGTGCCATCTTTATTTGAGTTCTTGTGCAAGCTACTTCTCTTTTAGCTTCAACGGTATGCCTTCTAGGAGGCCATGGCCTCCATTGTAGACATTTTATGAATGTGCAAGTTCCCCCATGGCAAGCCATTTTGTGAGAGCATTTATGGCACTCTCTCAAAATTCCAAACGTGTCCACAAACCCCCCAGATTTGGAGATCTCTGGCCTAGATAGCAGCTGCCAGACTATACTGAGCAAAATGGATCCATGGTATGGTTTAGCATGATTTATTTATTTATTTACTTCTATTAGGGCTTTATCATGGGTTGTAGTCTGTGGTGAGCTAGGAGTTGGGTACCATGGGTTGTGGGACAAAGTCAGAGCAAGCCAGAGCAAGGAGCAAGTCAGGATTGAAAAGCAAGTCCAGGACCAGAAGACAAGTCAGGAGACAGACCCAAAGAGCAAATCAGAAGTTTGGACTGAAGGACAACTAAAGGATACAGGAACACATCAGAGCTCAGAAAGCCCTGGTTGTTCAAGCAAGGCTTAACTGAGATCAGAAGCCATCTTATAGCCCTTCCTTTCCAGGAGGGTCCAATGACCAACTTGGGAGAGTGGGGCCAATTCAGGGCCTAAGGGTACTTGACTTCCTAGGCAGAAATTGCAGCCCACACTTGTGGTTCAGCACATGGGGCAGATGTACATAGATCTGAAGGCACCCCAGTCCCTGAAGCTCCTGTCAGTATTTGTAACTCCCACCCTTTAACAAAGTTCTCAAAAGAGGCTTACTGTCAAAATAAAAACAATTTTCCTCATAAGGGCCTCATAAGTTTTAAAAATCTGGTAGACAAACCTGGAGACAGTCAATACTTTACCACCTCCTTTAAAGCAAATTGGACTGACTGTCTCAGCGAGGTGTTTTCCACCTCAAGGACCAAGCCATAATTCCTTTCCAGCTAGCTAAGATAAGGCAAGAGGGGCAAGGATTGAGCATACAGATGGTTGGGTGGATTTGGTCACACATCTTATCCTTAGGCCTTAGTCACTGAAAATAAACCGTCAAGACTAGGTGATGCTCTTCAGGCCTCAGTTGATTGATCTAACTCAACAGTGGCATCTATGTCATGGTGGACACAAGCGATTATACCCTCAAAGTGCCTAGCAACCTTGTCACAGTATTCCTTTATATTTCTCAGTAGGTCTGAGGGTTTCTTCACATCTCCCACTGGGCCAGATTACAAAAGGTCCTGGGCCACTAAAAAAACTTCACTAGATCTGAGGTCCTCACATCTCCCAGTGGGCGAGATAGCAAAAGGTCTTGGGGAAAAAACCCCTCTGTGAAACACTGTGGAGATGTAATGGTGGTGAAGAGTGTATTCTTCACTATAATCACCGCCACCGAGTAGGTTCAACAGTGAACATTTACCTGTGTTCAGTTGGAGTCATCACAAGTTTTCCACCATCTGAATAATCCCATTTTCATGGAGTCTCCTTTTTTCATCTACAAATGGCATCATATATATTAAGGGGATGCCATTTGTGCAATTTTGCATTCTATATTTGTTAAGATTTTATAAAGAATGATCCTGACCTTGCAATATTTGGGGAGAGGGAGTGTACATGTACCAAACATGTGTAAACCATTAGTGGATGGTTCATCTGCCTGGCTAGGTGATGTTCAGCCTGTGTTGGAGGGGGTTGCACTCCCCCTAAAGGATCAGGTTCATAGTTTGCAGGTGCTCTTGGATCCAACATTGTCACTAGTGGCACAGGTGAACCAGTGGCACAGAGCACCTTTTATCAGCTTAGGCTGATATATCAACTATGTCCTTATCTGGACAGAGATGAGATAGCCTACCTACAATTATCGATGCTCTGGTAACCTATCATCTGGATTACTGCAATGCATTATATGTGGGGCTGCCTTTGAAAACAGTCTGGAAATGTCAGCTGGTCCAAAATAGGGCAAAAAGATTGTTAATGGGGACTGGTCAATGTGATCATATTATGCCTGGTTAGGCACCTGGTTAAATACAGTTCTTCTTTAGGTATAGTGACATCTTTATGGTACCTTTATTCCCCCACAAGCATGACACTTTTCACAGCAATGGGAGGTTTGTGAATGGTATTGATAATTCAGGGGACCTAGTAAGAAGCCTTGGATGAGGAAGTAAGAACAACATATAGCATAGAGATGGAAAACCAAGATGTATTGCTTGTTTTCATATGCCAGCTCAGCGCAGCTTTTCAAATGTAACGTCACAGACAGACATGCTTCATGGATTCCTCAAATAATTCCAGTTGAATGCATTCAGATTCTGACATAAAACATTCCCCATGCTTTGTTGTAGCTGCTATGTGGGATGAAATGTCAAATATCAAGAATCAGCCTTAGATCTTTTAATTGTTGAATATGTTTGTACTACTGGCCCAAGAGAATTATTTTGACAACCTATGCTGCACTTCAGCCACTGAAGCTAAACAGGATGGGTGGGTGCCTTAAAAGGGCTGAATGAGTTCTTCCAGAATGTAATGAGGAGTGTAACACATTATTGTTTGTACCTTATGTTATGTTATCTCTAAAGTAAGTTCATATTTCAACATTAGTTTTGGCCTTAAGCAGCTGTTATATAAGAAATTGACTTAAAACCATAATACTAGTAATAAGTGGGTAATATGTACTGTTACTATTTATTAGGTATTTAACACTTGCAGTGGATAAGGTTCTTTACGGAGTAACATAAACAAAACCATAGATTCTCTGCCAAGGAGCTTGCAAGCTATATTTTGGCATTATAAAACTAATAAAGGGACAAGAAGGGAGAGTTAAGGGCAACTTATTTAGTATTAACATTTACATACTGCCTTATCTGCCTGAAAGCCATCAAGTCGGTATACAACGATTTCAAACAACAAAACACTGCAAGAATAAAAACAAGAACATTAAAAATATATATTTTTTTCATTTTAAAAACATAAATTTTTAAAAGGTAAATTGAAAAGATGTGTCTTTACATGCCTTCTAAAGGCCAAGAGAGTAGGGGCCAATTGTAATTCTTCATGGAGCGCATTCCATAGTTTGGGGAAAATGAAAGCTGAATGTGAAGAAATGCAGTTACACATACTTGTGCTTTGCTTGAGCTGGTGTGAGGTAACCCTCATTTTAGCTAATGTGCATCGTTTCTCTGCAAATGCAAGAAAATTAACATGCTGATATAATTGTACTTTATTTCAGCAGGATACTTATAAATGCTTGTACTGCTTATTTAATGAATGTATGGCATCCAGGTTGCACAGAAAGTCCTTTTTTATATCTAGAATGTACATGAATAGCCATCAACAAACCCACTTGCTAATAGGCCAGGAGCAAGAAAGTCTTTGATCTTGGTAAGCAAGAATGCTCAGGGAGGGAGATTGCATTACAGCAGCTAAATTAGGTGAGAGAAAAACCTGAAGTAGATTTTTGGCAGACGGACTGTTCTTTACGTCTGAATGGAACAAAGAGAAGAGCAACAGTTGCTGAAGAACATCAAGAAATGCTTTAAAGCACCCAAGTGTTATATATAACCATTTCAAATGAGCGTTTTATTGTACATTAAAATAAAATTCAATTGTGCATAGTAAAGCATAAGAAGCCCATAAACAAAAAAGGGGAAGATACAATTAAACCCAGGCTGGCTTTACAAAATGCACAGAAGGAGAAGCATTCTAAGAATACATGTCTAAGAATATACAGGGACAGGCATCTGGTAGCGTAACCGTTTTGTGGGCTTTCATCAGAAGTTATCCAGAAGTAACGTGAATTCTTTCTCCATTAAACAAAAGTTTCAGTTCTATCGAGTTCTTAAGAATCGCAGCCTTTTGACATGAAAAAGGAAACGACTGATAAGCCAAAAGGTTTTTTTCTGGTAAAGCAATTACCCGTGTTTGGCCTTGTGCAGCTTCATTCCAACTACAGGTAGATTTTTTAAGAACAAGAAGATTTGCTTTGTAAATTGATTGACTGAATAGGTGGGAGAAGGCAGATGGCAGAAGGCAGACAGAGGGAAAGCCTGGATCTCCAGCCTTTTTTTACTGCTTGTTTGGAATACAGATGCTTGCTGGGCTGGACTGGGACTTGCCAGGAAAGTGAGGGCAATGCTGGGACTTGCCAGGAAAGTGGGGGCAATGCTTAATTTTCAGAAATGGACCTACAGAGGACTTAGGTATATGGGCAACAATGCCATCTGCACTACTAGCCCTTCTCCTCAATTCAGTAGGGGGGCAAGTTGCCATCTGCTTGGCTGAAAGGCCCTTTGTATGTGTTCAGAGGCACTTTGACTCTATACTTGTTGGCTATAAGAAATAATTCTTGGCTACCAAGCACAGACATAAATTGTGGACCCCAGCACATGAAGCTGGGGTCCACATGATTCCCTTTTATTTCATATAGCAACACTGGTTATTCTGAACTGTGCACCACTCACTCTTGCTTTTGGGGAAACACTATCACCTGAAAACACAAAAATGTAGAAATATAACTTGCCTGCTGATAGTCATCGGATTGAAAGAGTAATGGTGTTGCCTTAGTCTCCTTAGTCTGTATTAGTTGTGGATTACTCTTGATGTGTTATTTCTTGTTGATGAAAATGAAAAATGAAACATTAATAAAAACATAAAGCACTGAGTGTATGTGAATCATTGACCCATGCATAACAAGTTAGCCAGTCATATTGAAGAATGCTGCTTTGTGTTTGTGTTAATAAATGAACTGAAGATCTGCAAGTCCCACTCGTGGCTGCCATGACACCCTTTTCTCTTATTATCCATGCATTTAACATTTCCCAAATGTTTGCTAGCAGGAAAGACGGTCACCTCCATTTTTAAAATTGCAACATTGAACTATAAGTTGCTTATCTATTGATTTTATTTATTCCTGGCACTCTTTCTTTTATTCTAGTTAACAGTATTTTTTTTATTATACTGCATGCTTTGAGAATTGAAGGGGATGTCTAGGCTAACAATGGCTTAACATGTAAATAACTACCTAGATAAATATGCTTTGATTTATGAAATGGAAGGCAAATACTCTTTGGAATAAGCTATGCTGCAATCGTTTGCAATGTGAATCCAGATTCTTCTTGCTGTAGCTTTGGGTGGGTAAAAAATTAAAATCAGGACACTACCTCTTATATTATTGTTTATCAGAAGAACTGTCCAACCATTTCATGTAACACCAATCCTACAACAACCATTTAACGGTTTCAGTGAAAAGTACTGTGCTGATTATGATGCAACAAAAGATAAAATATGCTTGGTATGTGTGTTAATATTGGGGATTTGGCTTTACAATTTATTTATTTATTTATTTCATTTATATCCCGCCTTTTTTCCTCCTGCAAGGAACCCAAGGCAGCTTACATTATCCTCCTCTCCGTTTTATCCTCACAACAACAACCCTGTGAGGTAGGTTGGGCTGAGAGTGTGTGACTGGCCCAAAGTCACCCAGTGAGCTCCCATGGCTGAGTGGCGACTAGAACCTGGATCTCCCAGCTCCCAGTCCAACACTTTTGCCACTACACCACAAGAGATTTAACTGGATGATATGCTAGGGTTTTATGGATTTTTGGTGGGAGGGGGTCTACTGAAACCTTGGCATTCAAACAGGTTTTAGAAAGATCCTTATTTTCCTAAGTCCTTGTGTTCTTTGAGTGGGCCGCTGAAAGTGTGAATTTATTTGACATTATAGCTCTGTCTCAACAAACAGGTTGTTGGTCACGTGAGGTAGAAAAGCTTTGTGCCTGTCAGGATTTTATTCATGTTAAATTAATCTCATGGCGCGCTCCATGCCCAATTCAGAAAGCAAGACTTCTTTATCTGGAGATGGTCGAAGAGGTTGGTTGCATGAATGACAACAATTATATCACCTGTTGGTACCATCATAAACATGAGACCACTTTTATGGTGAAGTGGAGTTCTTTGGGCTGAAGAATGTAGGCATGACTGTGCATTAATGGTTGCAAGTGAGGCAGGAGAAAGGGATGTGCATGTAAGCTTAAAGGGAAGATTCTAATAGATTTCCAGAAGCTCTTATTCAGAACTGAAGGGAAGAAGAAGGCTTTTGTGTATCTCTGTCCCATGAAACCAGACTACCAACATTCCTAACCATTGGCCACGTTGGCTAGGACTGATGGGAATTTGTTCAGAACATCTGGAGGGCTCCAGGTTGCAGGTCGCTGCACCGAACAGCTGGACAAGGGCAAGGACTGTGTCTCCAGGACAACAGAAGGAGAAGCAAATGGAGGAGTACAGGATTTTTAAAATGGAATCAGCTTTGCTGTGTTTTGGTCCATGCAGGGCTCCACGAGTGAGCGCTCCGCACCAGTAAAAATTGCTTCACAGAACATATTTCCTGGTGGGGGTAGAGGTTGGAGTGAACATCATCTGACTGGCAGGGGCTGCTCAACCAACAAGAGAGGGTAACACCCCCCCCCCGCTTTCCCCCCTTTTCTCCTTTCACCTGAAACTCTGGACGCACCTGCATTTCAGGAGCAAGCCCCATTGAGCACAATGGGAGTTACTTCCTGAGTAGACACATATATGCTTGTGCTGGGAAGGGCGGGGGAACACAGGGATGGGAAACCAGCCCCCTTTCTAACTGCAGGATCTCTATAACAAAGGTGTGAAGTAGTTACTTCCTAAGGCAATAAACCAAACAATGGAGAATCATAGGTTTGGTAAAACGCTTTACAGGCTTCAGGGAATCAGTGCTTTAAACTCTGTAATCAGTTCAGGGGGACCTCTGTAAATTCTGATGTGTGCAAGCCTCATTGAGCACAATGAGTTACTTCTGAGTAGGGGCTAATTGCTTTGTACTGGGAAACACAGGGGACAGGAAACACCCCTGTCAAACCCCTGGGCAAGGCTAGCATACTCGAGGTAAACGCAGGGCTTGGGGCACACAACAACTATACCGCGGAGAACCCGACTTAAGGAATCGGACTTTAAGCAGTCTCAGGAAATCCTTTTTTCCCCTGATGAGCTCCAGGGTGGCTGCTGGATGGCCATGATGTCATATATCCCTAATGACCTCAACACGCAGCCAGCTCGGAGTAAATCGCTGGTGGAGACATCCCCAGGGAATCATCTGATGGCATGTGGAGGGAGGAAAACTAAGTTATTTGACCACTGTATATGCTTGATGTAGACAGAGACAGGAGTGGTCAAAAAAGAACTATATAGGTCTGTGTGATAGAATTATCAAGATATAGGAGAGGTGCAGGATCGAGTTGGAGGTCCTATTATCGCCTTACCGTGCCCACTGTGTCAAAAAACGTTTTATTCTTTATCTTGCTTGACAGCTATCTTGATCTTTCAACAGATTTTGAATATGAAATCTCTCTCCCCCCACCCCCCAGTTAGCTTATACATTGCTACTGAGAGCTTATGAGGTTGGTAAATTGGGTTGCTAAGTGTAGGTAGATTAGAAGTCTGGGTTTGAAAATGTGAAGACCGGGATTTGTAGTGTCAGTCAGAGTTCTGCATTTGTAAAAAGGAAGACCTGCTTTTCAGGTTGCAGTATTCACCAGTATGGGTTGATGGTGTTGCACAACAGATAGAACACCCCAGATCCTTTAGACCAGTGGTGGGCAATATGTGGTCTGCAGGTTACATGTTGGCCCCCCTGGCTATTTTTGGGGGTGGACTGCTTCCACTGTTGCTGAATTTCCCACACACCTTGTTTGCAAGCAGATTTCCGAATTCCGAGAGTGTTCACCTTGTTTGCAAGCAGAATTGCACTCCTGGAATTTGTTGTGGCAAATGTGGCAGTGGCAGTTGTGGCAGTGGTAGTGGTGTAGTGCATCTCCCAGTGGATTCCGGTGGCAGGAGGAGCAGTGTAGCTTTCTGACCTCCAGAAGGTGCCCACCCCTACATCCTACCAATTGTCTGCAGTAGCATGGCGTACTGGGCGGGAAATAAATTAGCAAGATGTTTTACATGGGAAAAGTAAAACTTTTCAGTGCGAAATAATTTAGTCCTTAGGATTTTTTTTTTTTAATTGCCCTGGTTTCTTCTCTTTTGCATAGAGTCTGCAAGGTCGAAAGAAGTTTGTGGCTTGCCACTCCCCATATGATTTCTTACGTTTTGCTGTGGTGTTTGACTTTGTTACTGTTTTTATCACCATCTGCGGGAGAAGGCTAGATATGCTGAGCACTTCTGTTAACAAAGCTTCCCCTGGCACCGTTAATGCTGTTTGCTGTGCCTTGGGTTAATTTGCAATTCTTAAAGATTTTTTCCCCAGTAAGAAATACATTTATCTGCATTGTACATCATTAAATTGTCCAGTGTCTGCTGTATAATTTTAAGTATTGAATTTTGAAGAGCTGCTAAGAGTTTTAAAATGGCCACCGTATAAGTAATTCATGAGCAGGCATTTAGCTTTGTAATATTCTTTTATTGTGTGCTTTGAAAGGACATAGCCTATGGCTTTTTTTGTAGGCACTCTTTGACAAATCTAAATGCTATACTCATTGTTTTTAATACACTTAAAACAGAAACCCCCCTAGCAAATGTTTGTGTCTTTGTATCACCTCCTAAGCAATTATTATCAAAGTGAAAAAATGAACAGTTTGCTTCCTTGTTTGTGCACCAAATGCCATCCATCATGCCACTGCTGTAGTTCTGCCCCCCCTCCAATCAGGGGTGAATCCATGCCCCTTGAGATGTTGGACAGCTTCAGCTCTGAATCAGAGTTGGAACAGCTAGATCAGAGCCTGGGCAAAGAACCTTCCCTAGAGCCCCAAGACACTGGGAGAGCTTCCTCCGAAGGCCTTGACAAACAGATGGCCTGGGCTGAGCCCCAGCCCCCTCCTTCCACTGTGAGAACTCAAGTTTATGAGGAGGAGGAGGAGGGGTGTGACTTGAGAGATGCTAGGGTGCGTTGCAAAACCAAGTGGGAAAAGTTAGGGGCTGGGTTTAGACAGCCTGCGAGGATAGCCACTTTTCGAAGCCAACATAGGAGGGAGCCACCCTAAGGGAGGGCATCACTGCGAGGTAAGTTTGGCTGTGAGGTTCATGGGCAACTGTCAGCAACTTCACCACCCTAGGTTTGTCTTCTCTGATTAGAGATTGCAGATTAGTTGTTCAGGGCCTGGGGCTGTCTGGGAGCTTCCTTGAATCAGCATTTGTAGAAAGGCTAGTCTTTAGCAAAATAAAGTTGAAGCTTTGACTCTTTGTGATTGTGAAGGGGAGGACAGTCTGTTTCCAACACACACACACACACACACACACACACACACACACTTACATAAATACATATGCAAATTTGCTATGGAGGGAAGTACAACAACCTCTTGTATGTAGAGGTGTTGAGGGTTTCATCCAGAGCTCCTTTAAAGGCTTTTAGAAGGATGGCTAGATTTATGTGTGTGGTCCTTGCATCTCCTGCCGTGTTCCCTCACTGGTCCCTTAACCCATCCTTCTTTCCTGCCTGCTATGAGATAAAACTGGAATATTCCTGCTTGTGCCTAGTGGGATAGGGAGGTGAGCAAGAGGGCTAATAGAAGAACGAGGTGGGCGATGCAATGGCTGCATCATCTCCTCCTGCCTTGAAACATTTGAACAGACAGCTGGGATCTCCAGATGACAGCCTGGGAGTTCTACGTGGATTCTGAGGACTGGAGGATTTACAATGCTATTTCCATGTGTTTTTTTTTAACTCTGCATTAAAATTAGCGCTCGCCTTGTACTAATTTAGTGTAATGTTTATTTAGCACCAGTGCTAGCTTCAGTACCAAATGCTCTAAATGTCATTTTCCTCAGATGTGCAAGACAAGATTTGGATTGAGAACAACCATTGATACAGGATTGGTTAGGATGATGTAGAGAAGAATCGGACTATATTGCATTGAAGAAACAGCTCTACTAAGGCTTCAGTGAAACAGTGTTTTCTTGTGAAGTTTGTATCATTTACTAAAATATACATTTTTTCTGTTTCTAATAACAAAAAATGATCAGAAATGGGTTTATTCTTGTTGCTATACAAAATCTTTTTTCTGAAGGGGCTAGGAATAAATTAGAATTCTTTGTTAAAACATACAGACAACAACAATCAGGATTTCCCCTAACGAAAGTTTTGTTGACTTTATCTGCATTCAATGGCTTGGAAGTCATCAACATTTACAGTATTGTGAATATTCACGATATTCACGATATTTAATTATCTTTTACATTTCCAAATGTAACCAAACTCACACACACAATACATATGTAAATGACATAAAATTCAGAAAAAACAAACAAAAACTATAGATGATAATAATGATAATGAAATACAAAATCCACACCCATATAAAATGATTCCTGGTCCAAATTACTCATAAAGGTTGAGGTATGCTGACCATATTGTTGGAATGTTTGTCAGGGCAAAGCTGTCTTCAATAATATATTCTCTCAGAGGAGGCAAGAGCTGTGAGATTCTCAGCCCATTGTATGGGGAGCAGACGGACTTGTCCTTCCAACCCTGTGGTATGAGTCTCTTAGCTACCATGAGAGCCCGGGTAGTCTACTGCTACTCCTTAATGGATTATTTCCATGCTGTGGTAATATAGTTTAGTATTGCATGGATATCTTTGAACTGTAATGAATATCCAAGACAAAATTGATGCACCTAATACTGTCTATCCAGAAGGGAGTCACCACTGTACATGCCCACATCATATGCACCAATTAAGCCTCTGACATCCCACAGTGCCCGCATCTACTGGAAGGTGATAGGTTTTTCTGAAACAGGCACTGCAGCATCTGATACACCCTAAAGAGCAATTTCTGCTGTATCAGGCAGAATTTCAGGTCAGGGGAAATATTCTGTATCGAAGTCACAGCCACCTTCCATTGGCGTGGCTCAGATGTGACATTCCAATTCCCTGTTCCACTCACTCCTCCCTGAATGTCAAGCTTACTATATGTCAAGAGCTTTCTGTAAATAGCAGCTGTTGATTTGGCCACTTACATAGAGCTAATCAGGTCCTCCAGTAATTCTGGGTGCTCTGAGGCACTGAATGCCACCAGGCCATACAAGGCACACAATATAAGCTTTATTTGAAGGTGTTGCCAGGGTGCACTTTGCTGCAAGTAATATTTTCTCTTTAGGTCTGCAAATGGGAGAAATTCTCAGTCTTCATCCAGTAGTTGATCCAAAGTGAGGATACACCTCTCAGCCCACTGCCTCCAAAGAAAAGGGTGGTCTGAAGTTTTCAGGCCAGGGTTGCATCATATTGTTAGTTTGCCATGCAAGAAGGGGTCAAAGCGCAGCTGGTGTGCCAGGATGTGCCATGTCTTGGTAGCTACCTGAAAGGGAGGTGGGCTAAGGCCTTCTCTGTTTAGATGTGTGGAGCCCAACATCACCTGTTTGGCAATCTGTGTCAGATATGCAGACTGGGAGGCTGTTGTGATGAGGAGGTGACAGACCACTCATCGGCACATGAGAGGAGATATGCTTTGTGATAAAGATATAGATCAGGGAAGCTAAAACCTCCTTCTTCCACAGACAACTGTAATTTTTGAGCGAGAATCATGGGGGAACTTCCCATAATACGTTTCCTAAATAAATCTTTGTAAAACTGATTTGGGGATAGGATTAATCCCAGTAATAGTAGTGTCCTATTCACTCCTTGCTCACATTGTGCAGTCATTGTCTATGCATGGAGGGGGAAGGGGAGTGTGTCTGCCTGTCCTGCCTTCAGCTCCCCTGCTTGATATCCATGCACTGGATGTAATCTGTAATTGGGACCCACATACACAGCCCAGTCCATGCAGCTCTTCACCCTCAAAATCAGGGATTAAAAATGTAAAGATTAGACTCACTTAGGGCTGGTGCTACCATTAGACAAAGTGAAGCTGTTGCCTCAGGTGGCAAATGCTAGGAGGCAGGAGCAAAGTGTTGGAGGAGAGAATTGTGTGCCATGTGCCCTACCTTGCACCCCCCAAGCTTACCTGCTGCTTTCAGGTGCAATGGAGGATGCTATCCCATTGTCAGTGCTGAAGAAAGATTCATCTGCCAGTCCAGTTGGCTTGTGTACACGGAATGGAAGGAGGCTGCCATTTTGTCCTTCAGCTCAGGCAGCAAAATGTCTTGGGCCTGTCCTGGACTCAATGCAAAGTGAACCCTAATTACACATACCCAGTAAGTGAACATCAGGTAGATTCAGAGTTAGGGCAGGCAAGCACAGTACCACTCACCCATGATGTATAGTGGTGTGAGCTGGGTGTGAATTCTCAATAGGTTTAACAAGGATTTTTTGTTTAGTATCCTCCTTTAAACAATTTAATGCAGTTTACAGCTTGGGTATTAGCAGCCACCTTTTAAATTATAATTTATTTTTGAGTGTGTGTGTGTGTGTGTGTGTGTGTGTGTGTCCCAACATTATTACAGACAAAGTTCATGTTACAATACTCAAACACCTTTATAATAGGCATTAAAATAATGAACAAAATGTCAATTTCTTTGGAAATTCATCTTGTCTGTTCTCTTCCAGTCTTATAAAGCTTGTCAGTTTCACCATTAGTGCTATATATCCTATAATTTATGTAACTATTATGTAACGGTAGGTGGGAAGTCACACTTCCACTTCTTGGCAATCAGGATTTTAGCAGCAGAAGCACATATTTTGTACATTTATTTCTAAGGTGGAAAATACTGAATGTTTCAAATGGAGAGGTTTGAAAATGCAATTCTATAATTGTACTTGCCTGTGATGATTAAAATACACTTCAGAATAGCATCTTGTAAATTTAATGAGGCAGGTTCAGGATGGAGTTTGAGTATTAAAAGGAATCATTTATGTGTGTGTATGTGTTTTTTTCAAATCTAGGCTGCCTGAAAGCTTAGAAAGGCATAAAACACATCAAAGCATGCAGCTGAGTTTCTAAAGCATAATAAAATATAGACCTTCTGTTTCTGGTAGCTTAAGTGACAGTGATGGACTGTACACTCAACACTGATAGATCAACAGCTTCGAACATTATCCTCTTCAATCCTTTCTTCCCGTTGAGTTGTGTGTTAGGGAAAACATTTCAAAAGGGGTTGAAATCGGCTCTCTGAATTCCCAAATCTGTCACCCCCCTCGAAACCTATGCCAAAGTTTTGTTCCAATTTTGTGCTGTTTCATTCTACTGACCCTGAGTTTTGTGCCGCCACCCACAAGTGTCTGCTGAAACATCAGATGCAGGTTTGTAGTTAACACACACACAACCCCATATTCTCATATCCCATCCAAACCTATGCTAATTTTTTTGAGCTAGTTCAGTTCTGTTTTGTGTCACAAACCATGAGTGTTGTGCTTCACCCTTAAGCATGCAAAGGACTTATCCAGAGATAGTGGTGCGGGTCCTGGTGAACCCTAAAGAAACCTCTATTTTTGTTGAGGCTCCAAACCTCCAGAAATGGACACTGAATGATGTTACCAAAATTGAACACATATCCTGTCCCATTTTATGTTTGGATTTGAATCCAGTTGGATTTTAAGCCAATTCTTGAAGCTCTTTCTGAATCCAAAAGTCCTATAGGCCTACACCCTGTGCCCCTCCTGACATGAATGTGACTCTTACCAACATTACCAACACCAGCTTTGTGCTACTTACTGGACAAGAAAGGGAAGTTTGCTAGTTGTAGTTGGAGGCCACAGGCTTAATGTAAGCATTGATACAGATTAGCTTAAGGCAGCCTTCCCCAACCTGTTGTCTTCCAGATGTGTTGGACTATGCCTCCCAACATACCCCAAGCAGACATGCTGGGAGTTGTAGTCCAACACATCCGAAGAGCCTGAAGGGTTAACGTAATCAGGAACAGGAATCCAGACCACAAAAGGGAAAAGGTACAACCCAGATTTGTTCAACAATAAATCAACTACAATTAAAGCAAAAACAAAACCCTGACACAATGTCCAACAACAATAAATCTGTCACGAGGCTTTCAATCACAGTGGGATAATTACCGAATAATGACGGCTTACTGCATACATGCTTGACATCTTTGGTTAAAGGGAATGGGCAGTTCCTTTGGGTTTCAGGTGGATGTCAGTTGTGGACGTTTTCCAGTGAGCCCAGGGCAAGGCTCCATTGATAAAACAGGCGACCATATTAGAATTGATCAGTCAGGGGCTCCTTGCTGAAAGCCTTAAGTGGCACCTCGACTTTCCAAACACAGCTGGAACTAATTGTGTTAGATATTTCTTGTTGAAAGGTGTCCCTCTGCTAGCTGTTCCTTTTATATTATTTTCAGCGAAGTCTGTATGCAGACGTGCAAGCCCCACTTTCTGTGCTCTCCTACAATACTGAAATATTCCAAACAGTGCAGTGGTGTCGGCAAACCAATCCAGCAGTATCAGCAAAGCAGTGGAGTAAGTTCAGCTGAACAATGTGTGAGTTCTACTTGAGGAGCGCACAAAGGTTCAGCAACATATCCCAGGACAAGGACTATATTTAGCTCTCAGGCAACATCTTACGGTACCTCTGCTCGCTCAGCAATATCGTGTTTTCGCTTCCTCCTTTCGGGACTGTGTTCTTCAGGCCCTCTCTTCATGCTCATGTCTGTGTCTCACTGCTGATCCTATGAGCAGTTAAGTAATATATATCTGTCTCAACGCATCAACTACTCCAGCAAATGTTCATTCCCATGCAAGCCCAGACTGCTGACAAAGGTTTTTTTGCCATTCTGTGTCCACTGAGAGCTTTTGCTATACAGTGCACGTCCTTACAGCCAGACCTTGTCAACCAGACCTCCCATCTTCTCTTGAGGCTAAGTCTTCACTAAGGAGGAGGCCATATCCAGGCTGGGACCAGGAACAGCCTTGCCTCTGCTAGGAAATTTCTGGTCCCATCGGTCACTCATTAGCCTAGCCGCAAGATGGTGAGGGGCTGCATTTTTCTTCCCATAAGAACATAAGAAGAGCCCTGCTGGATCAGATCAAGGGTCCGTCTAGTCCAGCATTCTGTTCACACAGTGGCCAACCAGCTGCCCACAGAAAACCCACAAGCAGGACATGGGTGCAACAGCACTCTCCTACCGATGTTCCCCAGCAACTGGTGTACATAGTATATAGGCAAACTGCCTCTGGTACTGGAGGTGGCCACCCTTGCCGTTTCTCTTGCTGTCCTTGTCCCAGGTTGCTTCTACTGCCCTTCCTCTCCCCTTCCCCAGGATACCCAGGCTCCATTCTGGCTGTTTACCTGGGAAGGTAAATGACATTTCCATTTCTTTTTGAAGCATGGTCTCCAGAGGCGGAAATGGCCAGCTCTAGATAGGAGCAGCCATTCCTTCTTCCAGACCACAACCCTTGAAAGGAAATGGAAATAACATTGTTTCCCTTCCCAGGGGCATCTGTGGTTTCAGTTTATGTGCAGCATGGCACAGCAAAGAGCAGCCGGGAGCTGGCTTCCTCAGCTGCTGGTTTGGGGCCTGAGTTTTCTGGGGAGGGGCAATGGGCCCCAGGCCAGCTCTTTCAAGGAAAAGCCTTCAGTTTGCATGGTACAGCAGGGAGAAGCTGCTGGCTGGTCTCTTGCTTGCCTTGCTGGTGAAAGAGAGAAGGATGGAGCACATGCTAGCCACATCATCTCATAATAAGACCCACCTTCTTTAGGGAAATTTCTAGTGGGGGTATCTTTTTTGGGAAGAAGATTTGTGTGTGTTTGGGGGAGGGTAACCGCACAGATTCTGTGGCTACATCCCAGTCACTCAGTTGAAATCCATGGAATTCTCTTTCTCACCTCTCCACCCCCCACCCCCTAAAACCAAACAAACAGGACCCCAAACGGAAGATCCCACCATGGCTAACTTGTGACACACATGCTATCTTTACTGGATGTGATGGGATAGGTGTGTGGGTGGGTTAAATACATGATTATTGATGAAATGGGATAATTAATTGAAGGAAATCTGATTTTGAAACAAGATCTGGGGTTGGGTGATTAAATTGTGGGTAAATTAATTGAAGAATTGATTTGAGTGACCTGGGGTGGTGTGCGAATTAATTGAAGACTTTGGATGAGACATTAGCTGGCTAGCCCTTTCTGAAATCTAAGGTCTAGTAATTATTTCTTAGCTTGTATCTATACATAAAAGTAGAGTGTGTGAATTTATGTTATCTTTTGTGGAAGTGCAAATGCTCTTTCTCCGGTGATGCATAAGTGGCCACCCTTGCCTGCTCATTTAAAGAGATGTTTGATTTTGGTTACATTGAAGCCTGTGTTTCACATTTTTGGCACACATTGGCAGGAGCACGCAAGTTAAATCAGCAATGACCAAAACTCTCCGCATGCTTAAAGCACTTTCATCGCTTCTGCATTAGTGCTATCAAATTTCCAATTTTCTCCCACTCTGTGTTGGCTTCCAGCTGTCATGAAATGTGACAAAAAGATGCGTGCGCACACAAGAAAAACGCACAGGTGTGTAGCCGCAGTGCACCCTATGCCCACGCGTTGTAACCACTGTGCAGTTCAATTTTCCTTTTAAAAAACCTTGTTATAAAGCAAGGGGAACAGGTTGAGCACTGTACATTCACTCCAGAAGGCTTTGGAGACATCAAATTCTGCCCCTGATCCTTTGGATTCCACCCAAGACTCTGCTCAAGTTAGGTGTTCAGAAGTACACGTGCGTGTGTGCATGTTTTGTCCAAAAACAGCTTGCCCCAAGAGCATTTCTTGGGCTCCACCAAGATAAATTTTCTGGATGATATTATCATTACTATTATTAATTTCATTTCTATGCCACCCAATAGCCGAAGCTCTCTGGGACGTTTAAAACAATTCACACACAGAAAAAAATCAAACTACAACACTAAAACATTCTACATTACAACACGATAATGTTTTCCGAGTGGTTCGCGGCCTGTTACATTCTGGGCCAGGGAGAGAGACGGTGGAACCCTCGGTAGCACGCTGTGACAAATTTGCACAGCACTTTGAGGATAAAGTCGCTCAGATTCGTCATGAATTGGACACCACCATTAATGCAGTTCCATTGGTAGAGGCGTTCAGAGCACCGTCTGGTCCAGTTTTATTGGATGAGTTTCAGTTACTGAGGCCTGAGGATGCGGACAAGGTGCTTGGCCAAGTCCGATCAACCACTTGTGTGCTTGACCCTTGCCCTTCATGGCTTATTAAATCAAACAAGGAGGGGTTGTCCGGCTGGGTCCAGGAGGTTGTAAATTCCTCCTTGAGAGAGGGAGTGGTGCCTGCCGCTTTAAAAGAGGCAGTAATTAGACCACTCCTGAAAAAGCCTATCCTGGCCCCAGAGGATGTTAACAATTATAGGCCAGTGGCCAACATCCCCTTCCTGGGCAAGGTGCTTGAGCGGGTGGTTGTAGGACAGCTCCAGGCACTCTTGAATGAAACAGATTATCTAGATCCATTTCAATTGGGCTTCAGGCCTGGTTTTGGAACGGAAACTGCCTTGGTCGCCCTGTGGGATTACCTCTGCCGGGAGAGGGACAGGGGGAGTGCGACCCTGTTGATTCTCCTGGACCTCTCAGCGGCTTTCGATACCATCGACCATGGTATCCTTCTGGATAGGTTGTCTGGGTTAGGAGTTGGAGGCACTGCACTACAGTGGTTCCGCTCCTACTTGGATGGCCGATTCCAGAAGGTGGTGCTGGGGGATTATTGCTCTGTGCCATGGCAATTGTGCCATGGGGTTCCACAGGGCTCTATTTTATCCCCCATGCTGTTTAACATCTACATGAAACCGCTGGAGGAGGTTATCCGGAGGTGTGGGCTGAGGTGCCATCAATATGCAGATGACACCCAGCTCTACCTCTCTTTCTCATCAAAACCAGGTGAGGCAGTGACTGTTCTGAATCAGTGCCTGGGCACGGTAATGGACTGGATGAGGGCTAATAAACTGAAACTCAATCCAGACAAGATGGAGGTACTGTTAGTGGGTGGTTCGTCTGCCCGGTTAGGTGATATTCAACCTGTTCTGGAGGGGGTTGCACTCCCCCTAAAGGATCAGGTTCGTAGTTTGGGGGTGCTCTTGGATCCAGAACTCTCACTTGAGGCACAGGTGAACTCAGTGGCAAGGAGCACTTTTTATCAGCTTAGGCTGGTATACCAGCTACGCCCTTTTCTGGACAGAGATAGCCTACAGTTATCCATGCTCTGATAACTTCTCATCTGGATTACTGCAATACGTTATACGTGGGGCTGCCTTTGAAAACGGTCCGGAAACTTCAGCTGGTCCAAAATAGGGCAGCAAGATTGTTAACAGGGACTGGCCTGCGAGCTCATATTACGCCAGTACTTTTCCAGCTGCACTGGCTGCCAGTCCATTTCCGGGCCTGATTCAAAGTGCTGGTGTTAACATTCAAAGCCCTTAACGGCTTGGGGCCAGGCTACCTGAAGGATCGCCTCCTTCCATATGTGCCTGCCCGGACCTTAAGATCATCATCAGCGGCCCTTCTCTGTGAGCCCCTGCCAAAGGAAGTGAGGTGGGTGGCTACTAGGAGGAGGGCTTTTTCTGCTGTGGCATCCCAGCTCTGGAATGAGCTCCCTAGTGAGGTTCGCCTGGCGCCTACATTGTATTCCTTTCGGTGCCAGGTGAAGACCTTTTTATTTTCCCAGGCATTTTAGCTTTCTAAATTTTTATCTTTGCTGTTTTAAATCTGTATTTTAAACTCCTGCACTGCTGCTAGGTTTTATTGTGGTTGTATTGTTATATTGTGGTTTTAATGTTCTATATATTTTAAATTGTTTTATTGTGTGTTGTTTGGTTTTAATTTTTGTGAACCACCCAGAGAGCTTCGGCTATTGGGCGGTATAGAAATGAAATGAATAAAATAAAATAAATAAATGATAATACAACTGGGGATACACCCCTGACTAACGCCTAGGAAGCTGTTGCACACATATATGGCAGTGTCCAGGTACAACAGTGTCCATGCCTCAAGCTTTTACGCTACGAATATCAGCTGCAGAGGTGACTCCAGGATTGAAGGGACCCTTGGCAAGCCCCCCTCCTATAATAATGAGCTGCCTGCCCCTCCTCCCAGGGGGGTTATCTTGGACGCATGGTCGGCAGCTCTTGGCAGTAGCCACCTTCCTCTCTCTACACAATGCCTTAGAATGCAACTTAACATCTGAGGTATTGTATGTGAGGTGTGTGTGTATGTGTGTGTGGGGGGGAATGGGAAATGGTGGCAGCCAGAGCTGGGAAGGTTGTTTTAAGAACTGCCCTGATTTTTTAAAAAGGGCCCAGCCCAGGCTTTCATGGTGGGCCCTGCCTGTTCAGCCTCCTCGCTTTGATATGTTGTGGAAAAGGGAGGACAGTGGGGTACTATGGAACACTCATAGATTGGGGTTTGGGTCCAATCCAAAACAGATTTGCAGGGCAGAGGCCAGAAATGTCAAATTCCATCCCATCGTGACTGTGAATCTAACAATTCCATGAGGCAAAATTCATCACGATTTTCTTCGTTTCTTGTATGATTAGGGATTTTTCATTTGGGGATGTTCTGCTATGTCTTTGTGTGTTGCCATAATCTCAGTTTAGGAAGAGAAAATACGGTGACCACAGGTTTCTTGTAATAAATTATTAGCATTTTCACTGATGTGGTGACTTACAATAATTTCTGTGTTGTTTTAATTGGCTTTAATTTTTCTTTTCTGTACTCAGTGAGGGGGAAAATCTCCCAGTGCTTGTGAATAGGCTAAACTCACATTGCCTGTTTTTTTCTTTTCAGCTGTTCTTCCATGTTAATATTTTTCTTCCAGGCTCTTGAGGGCAATAAACACTAAGAACTGCACCAGTAACTTTTAGCTGATATTACAATTGCAGCTGTTACGATTTAAATGATTAAATGTTTAGAATATTACAATAGTAATGTGAATGAAGTTCAAGGAGAGATGTTGTTGTGATGTGCAAATTGTTCTGCATTAAAAGACTTTATGATGTGGGAAGTACTAAGCAATCTAGTGGAATAATTTTATTTATTTAATTTATTTCTAACATTTAATATCCCACCAACTAACCCAAAGGGATTAGATAGTATCCATAAAGTAATATTGAATTATGCCTTCATTTTCTCACTGTCTTTTAATAACAACAAACCAAATTTTACTCTCAGTTGGCAACTGGCTAAGTAAATAATCAGGAACATGAACATGACAAGATTGTATTGTGATAACTTCTCTGTATATATTCTCAGCATCTTTCTATTTATGTGTGTATCCATGGCCAGTGATCACAGTAAATGCCTTTAGCTGCACAATGTGTTTAATGCAGGGCTGAATATTTCTCTCTCTCTCTCTCTCTCTCTCTCTCTCTCTCTCTCACACACACACACACACACACACACTTTTGCAAGACCATTCGTGCCCTGCAGATGCACGTGCGCACATGTGCGAGTGTGCATGTATTCATGCATGTGCACATTTTTGGTGTCTCTTGAGGGATGTCTGAAATCCATTAGTTTTCAGTTGGGATGGTGTCTACCATAGTTTAAGATGAGGCACAGATAGTTTTGTCCTTTCACCCCATTTATTAAACAAGACAAAAAGCTTTGCTCAGTGGGGGCAGCCATCTCCCCCCCGCCAATCCCCAAGAACAATGTTACATAATCACATAAGGTTGCTTCCAATGGGACATTCTGCAGCAAATGGGAACAGTGCCAGGCTCCTTTGACTGCATTTCTGCCCTCACTTCAAGTGGCAGCAATCCCTTTTTCCTCCTTGTTTAAGAAGTGTGTGTGTGGGGGGGGGGGCAGAGGTCAAAACCCTCTGCTGCCTCATCTTAAATAATGGTAAGCCCCCACCTGACAAGCAGTACTGGATTATGGATAATGCTCAAAGATGATAACAATCTTTGGGAGATGTTTTTGCCCTATCCCACCTTTCTGAAACCAATGAAATAGCCTAGATTTTTTTTTTAAAAAAAACATTCCTCTTTCTTTTAGTTGATGGCTGTATACATAGAGCAGCTGGGCCCTGTCTATTTGCTGAATGTCGCAACCTGGGCGGCTGTCAAACTGGACAAGCAAAAATCACTTGTGGTTATGACCTCCCTGCAAAATGTAAGTAAGCTACTTCCTACACATAAAAAAAAAATCAAGCTGCGATTTTATACATACTTTACTTCTCAAAACACTAATTTAATGAGGCATTCATTTACCAAATTAGTGGTAAGATTAAATTAAGCATACTTCATAATGACCTTTGCCCTTTGGGAAACTGAGACATTTCAAAAAAAGCTAAGCTGTTGAATAAGGGAGGAATGCATGCTTTTACTTTTGGAATCGTAATACATTATAGATTGTTTTGTATAAGTTATGGCACTTATGTTTATGAAAAACCTTCTATAATTTTAACAAAATGTACCTTTTCAAATTTAACTGCATGGTGGACAGCTTCTGTAAATGGTGCAGATTTCTTGGTTGTGAAATGCATTTTGAGCCAAGGAGATCAAAGTGATGTATTTTGTGTTTTCAGCTGCTTGGTATGGGCTGATTGGCAATTACTGTAACGGCATCTGTTACACTTAAGCATTCAGTGGAATCCTGTTCTCAGTGCCATAAAGTTTTTTCTTGCTTTGAAAGTCAAATTGTCAAACTTCCCATTATATGTAAATAGAGAAAAGGTTATTTTATTGACCTTCTTGCATAACTATTTAGCCATGCTTGAAAAAATACACAATGAGATAGTAATGGTAAGAAACCTGGATGTATGGTATCACAGATAAAGATGGGAGGCATATTTTAGTAGCTTAAGTTGTACTGAATAAATAGCTTGGGCCATCAGGATAATTTTTAATACAGTCCAGCACTGGGGGAGAGGAACAGCTGTGTACCAGGAGTTGCACATTTTGGTGCTTGTTTCATTATCCATTTCGCCGTTCCTTGGTGATGAAATCTGATTTTCAGAGCAATGTGTTCTGTCCTCCAGGTGGTCTCAGGAGATACTCTTCAAGATATTATATTCCCATCACACCACTAGGAGGCAGACTAAATTACAATACATGATTGGATACTGCATATTACAGCCTTCCCCAAACTAATGCCCTCCAGATGTGTTGGACTACAACTCCCTGCATGCCCCAGGTTGGGGAAGGCTGACGCTAAGGAGTATCATTCCCTTTCCTGCAGCCTTATCAGAAGGAGTCAAGTCGTTGTATCTCCCAGCAGTTCTCAAGGCTGAACAACAAATTTGCAGCTAGGGACAAACAAAGGAGATTAATTAAGATTACCTACGGAGCACTTTGGAAGGGCAGCCCTCATTTTCCAAGCCTGTAGAAGAAAGTGCCACTGTGCAGCCTCTAGACCAGCTGCCTCTTCTCCTTTTCCTTTTCTCCTTGCCATTCATTGTTTCTTGGCTCCAATCCTGGAGAATCAGCACAGCAAGACCACTGCATTCTGCCAACGGTCCCCATTTTAGGGCCTAATCCTGAGAGTCAGTGCAATACACTCTCTTTGTAGTGGCTTCCATGTGAGTAGGGCTACTGAAGCTAGGGTACACATACACAGGTCTTTCAGTTTGATCTTTTCTCCAGAAAATCATTAGGCTATGCAGACTCAGGAGGACACAGAACAGCGCAGCCCAGGACAAATAATTCCTTTCTTTAGTTGAAGCCTTGTTCTTCACCTGAAAAGGCTCCCAGAATGGATTACAAAGATCCGTAATAGGGGTATCTCTGCCCTCTGACTTACAATCTAAAACAGGGGTCCCCAACCCCTGGCCTGCAGACCGGTACCGGTCCGTGGCCTGTTAGGAACTGGGCTGTGAAGGGGTGTGCGAAACCCTCTTACCGTGGGTCCATGGGGGAGGGGGAAGCGATCCGTCCCTCCCCCCCAGAATCCTCGCCGGCCCCGGCCGACTTCACTTGGCAGTGAGTCTGCGGAGCTGCTGGCCAGCTTCGGCCGCTGGTGGACTTCCGGCTGCTGGGATGCAAATGGTGTCCGCATAGCGGACGCCATTTGCATCCCTGTTCTTCAAGTCATAGGCTACGTAAATCTTTACGTAGCCTATTACTGCAAAGAACAGGGACACAAATGGCATCCACTATGCGGACGCCATTTGAGTTCCAGTGGCCAGAAGTCCGCCCGTGAAACCTCCCCCCCCCCCCCCCGTTCCATGGAAAAATTGTCTTCCACAAGACCGGTCCCTGGTGCAAAAAAGGTTGGAGACCGCTGATCTAAAAGACACAACACTAAAAGGAAAAGGGAGGAGGAAAAAAAGCAAATTTTGGCACCAGTTCTTGAAGCTATATAGTAGTTCTTACAAAAGTTCAGGCAGAGGACGAGCCAAAAGCTGGTCTCTCAGCTCAGAGAATGGAATGGCTGCTGCCAGGTGACAGCCGAGGGAGGAGTTGATGGAGCTGCCTTCTGATCAGAGCCTGCTTCCCTTCTCTCCCTTGCTGCAGCCAGACAAAATGGCTAAAAAGATATATGTCCCAATTCCAGAGTTGACAGAATACGAGGTCGGGGGATTATTTTTGGGCACTCTCAGGAACCTCGGGACCCAATTTTGCATAACCCAAACCCATATTAAATGGGATGCTCCCTCTGCAGCCCTCCCAGCAGCAGCTGTCTCAGGAGCCTCAAGCTCAGCAGTATATAATCTTAAAATCACTCTCCCGAAAGTACATGCAGAATTCTATAGGAAAAGATGTATTCCTTGTGCTTGAGACCCTTAAGGGTGCAGAATACACCTTGCAGGCTGCAGATCCCTATATAATGCAGACTCTGAAATGGAGGATTACTCAGGGAATGACCAGTCAGCACCTTTCCCCAAATGCAAGAAATAGAAAAGACACACACTTCCCAGACTCTTTCCTTTCCTAGCCAGGATTAAAGACACCAGAGCACCTGCTATGCCATTTTCTGAAGGTTTGCATTCACTCTTTCTAGAAGAAGGGGTGCTGTTACAGACAGATCAACCAGAAGAAGCGGAAATGCATGGTGGGTTCCTCCCCCACCCAATAGTAGACTGGATGGAATATTAATTCAAATTTTTAAGACCTTGGATGCTCCTCCAGGAGACCAAGACTTGGTGTTCTGGGGGAGATATAGCTTGGCAGCTAATAGGCTGAGGGTTTAAACTGAGGGTTTTCTTTAAAAAAAAAAACACCCCAAATACTAGGAAAATGGAGATTCTGTGTCCAGTGCCAAATACTGATATTTCTTTGCTCTGCATGGAATTGCACAATACACAGATCTCCAAATAGAAGGTAAGAATACATATTGTCTTGTCTTGGCCTGTTCACAGTACAAGATCCACTGAGGACAGGCTGGAGTTGCATGGGACAGGTGCAAGGCAGGCAGTGTGGGCCATCAGCTGGGTATCTGTGGGGCCACCAGGCAAGGACAGCTGGAGACAGCAAATAATCAGGATAAGGCAGGGAGCAGGATGAAGGATGAGCTGGGCACAATTCTGAAGGGAAAAACTTGCTCTGGTAGTTGTTGGAGTCAAACTGAGTCCTTATACCCTGGGGCGGGCCCGGATGATTGAATCAAACCTTCTGCCTGTTGCTGAAGAATCCATTTCTTAAATTGGTCAAACTCTGGTCTGGAACCTGGTACTCCTCCCATGTTCTGTGGTTTGCTGTTGGGCCTTCTATTGCCTCAGGCAAGGTAGACTAGGTGAACATGGAGTCCAGCATAGCTGGAATTATGGTTCCTCAGAACTCCATCTGTTTGCTTGGGTGATGGGGGCTGCTGGCCCCTATGTCTATGTCTGATCAGGTTGGTTCCTTCCTAGTCTGCACTTCCCTAGACTGGCTGGAGCTTCAGTTTCCATCTCTTCCAGGTCTGGGTCTATGCAGGATGAGCTGGTGTGTGACTCACTCCAGTAAGTTGGATAGTCCTGGCTGGAATCCTCTTGTATGTGCTACTCAAAGCACATTTGTACATCTCTTCGGATGTCACAATGACTTGGCCCTGATACAAGGATCTTCTTGTGTCTCCTTGCCCACTGAAAAGTGCTGATCACCTATAAGCAGGATCAGTGCTTCCATTTGCCCCATAACGTTGCCCCTGATGTGGCCAGTGCTGTCAAGGAGTACGGCATGTGGGTACTCTTTGCTAAATTCTTTGCCTCTCCAAGAATTTTAGCAGAGAGAATTTAGGGTATGGGACTGACAAAGTTAATTAGATATTTTTCCAGATCCCCACTCCGCCAATAAGGCACTTTCAGTGTTTTGGTGGTTTAATTTGATCTATGTTAAACAAAGCTTTGGTGTTATTCTAACATCAGAGTATTATGAATATTTATAATATATTGTTGTATTTTGTACATGTATTTGATGAAATGGAGCTATAGAGATGTGAAAGCCGGTGTGTTAAGGAATACTCCTCTAAAAATTCAAGGCCATACTGGAAATTTGATGCTGATGTTCATTTGCACACACCAGAAATTCATTAAAGCAGTCACTGCCCCTTTGGAAATACTATATGGCTATAGATTTATCTTTCGGATCAATGTAATGTAACAATGATCAATCCAAAGTGATAATGTAAATTTGCTCTCCAAGGCAATTCCTGCTGTGATAGAAGTACTTAATGGCAACATTGGCATTACCCACAGTGTGAATAATCAACCTGTTTAATTAGAGTTATCTTTAGAGATTATAAAGCATTCCTTCATTGTGTATGCATAATAGTCTGGGGGTTTTTTAATATTATGTTCGAGGGCCTTTGCCTAAGGTGAGATGACTTACTTGTTTTATATCACTTAGAAAATATAATTAAATTAGTTCATTGTGTAGATATTAATTGCAGTACATCCATTACAAACGGGATAATAAGAAAAATTGTCATCGTTTTACAAATATTGTTTTGCATTTTACTATAATATCAGGAAAACATTTTTAAAAACAACAACCAAGCACTTGTCTGTAGTACATTAGGTAGTGTAGTGTAGTGGCTAAATGCCAAACTGCAGATGATGCTTGGTTTCATAAAGCTTTTCCCCTCCTTTTCTTTAAAACCAAAAATGAAATGATAAGAGACCGAAATCTGCAGTAGAAGACCCGTGTAGTAGAAGGACTCTTTAGTTCTTTTTTAAAGTAGTTTTTCTGCTAAAAATTCCCCCAACCTGCTTTTCCTTCCACAAAAAAAGAAGAAAAAGATACATACATGGCTGCATTTTTTGTGCTTAAAAAACAAAATAAAAAAATTGGACAAAATCTATGCACAACTGATCATCACATCTAGTTTGACCTCATGATATTAAGTCTGCGAACTGGGAAGTCTGCTGTTCACATCTCCCATTTGGCCTTCACTTGGTAGCTGCTGTAAGCAAGTGAATATCTCTCACAGCTTCAGCTTTTCATGTTCAACATGGGGACAATAATGTCTACATTACAAGGGTGTGGTGTTACTTAAATAAGGTATGTGAAACACTTTAGAGTGTTCATTGTTATTTGTATCCAGTCATCAGCAATTTAGATATGTCTCACATCATGTCAACACTTTTTCTTGGAGAGAAGATTGTTCCCCACCATTAAAGCTGTTTTGGTTTTTAGAGAGGCTTTATTTGTAACTATAAAGATTGTATGGTTCCTTTATTGAGACAAATGAAGAGGCTAAACGGGGTAGAGGGGCTATGTTATTTAGGATAATGTTGGACAGTTTCAAAATGTCACTGAAATATGTTAGTTATTCTCCATTATGTATCTTTTACTTTGGAGCCTAACCTTTGTGAATAGTTAACAGACAAATTACTTAAAACCTAATTTAGATGCATAGGTGTATATACTCTAACTTAATATCTTTTGACAGCTGATGCATTGTTTTCTTAATAGCACTATCCAGGCTAATAAGTGCACATCTAAGGAAAAAGGAGGGAGATCTGTATTACACTAGTATATTATTATGGCCAGAAGAGGAAAACTACTCATCATTGTCAAGAAAATTCAGAATGATGTTGTCTGTGATTTGGCACCAGACCTTTCTGAACTTGCTCTCAGCACTCCTTTATTTGGCTGTAATATTCTAAATCTGCAGAAATCCTGTATGCACAATATACCCACGAGGGAGGCTGCTCATCACAGCCAGGTCCTAAAGGGAATGCTTCAGACAGCCAAGAGTTTTGAAATACCTGGGACACTGCTAATGATTAGAAGTGATTAATTATGATGTTCCAAGCAAGATTTAGCATGTAATAAGAGGAAATGAGGCATAAAAGAATATCTATGCAGAAGAATAAGAAGATAACTATAAAATTACTACTTTAGATCCTGAAGTAGTCTTAAGAGGAAAATGGGAAGAACATCAGATATAAATAACTTGCTTTCCTTCTTGTAGACTTGAAATAGCTCTCTATCAGTGTATAGCTCTACAGATATTACTATTTCAAGTAGGGAAGAATAATGCAATATCACATTCACTGATTGGCTAAAGTCAAGTCCAATGTGTTAGGAAAAGTGGGAAAAAGAATTTTGACTTAATTTTGTAATACTGCGATTGCTAACCCATATTGCCTTCCACGGCAGCAAATGCTGAGGTGTGACTCAGATCTCCACAATGAAATGAAAAGGGGCCCTTACCCTCTTAAAACAGGAATGTTATGTGTTAAAAAAAAAACCACAACTAAAAGAGGTGTTACCACATGTCTTTGTCTACAAATGTAGAGTGATATGCATGTATACCCAAACAAAACATGTTGGGAACTTTAAAAGTCATGGTGCACTGCAGCAAAAAGGGGAATTAGCAGCGAGACAACAAGGCAGAGCTTGGAGTAATGGAATATGTGGTTTATTACAAATATAGACAGATTGTATACATAGATAGCATTCAGACTGGACCAACAATTATTGGATTAAATATATTGAACATGAGAGAGAGAGAGAGAGCAAAAGGCGCAAGAGACTTAAAGAAATGAAGCAGCATGCGAGGGATATAGGAAGATGGATAATAGACACTATTACCAAATGAGGGAATAGGAGGTAAGATAGACATGCAGGAGATCTAATAATGCTGAAGAGAAAGGCTAGAATGTATCTATAACATTTTATCTTGAGGCTGCATGGGTAGCAGTTAAAAGTTAGAGAGGCAGGAGATGAGGCAGAGTCAAGGTTGGGATGCACATATTACCAATCCTGAAGCAAAGGGGGCTCTCACTTAGGGGTCTGCTGTGATCTGGGAGTTCATATTTTGGACTGGAACACTGTGGTTTCATGTGATATTTCTCACGAATTACTGATGGTCAGATCACCTTGGCTCTTAGACAATAAGATGTGGCTTGTTGACTGCAAACAACCAGGAAGAAGGGCATGATGGGTGGGTTGGGGGGAAGGCTGAGCCCGCGTAGGTTCCCTCGAGCCCCATATAGCACAGAACATAGCAAATAAAACTTGGGTCCTTCTTGAACCCTTCAAGACAGTTTAAAAACAGTTAGCAAAAAGGAAGGGTGAAACCATTTTTGCTGATCAGAGAAGAAAGCAACAAACTCCTGAGTTTCCTGGAATGAACTCTCTTCCTAACAGTAAATAATTCCTTTTTAATGTGGGTTTCGGGCAGTTCTCCCCCCACCCCAAGATTGAAAGAGGGGCAGAGGGAAATGTAGATGACATGAGGATTTAGTTTTCCTGCCCTGGGTTTTCAGGTGTTCAACTTCCTGTAGTTCATGTATTCTGTTCTCTTTATTGTTTTTATTTGTGCGTTGCCTCAAGCACTTTTTGAGTGGAAGGTATTCTAAAAATATTCAAAATAAATAATAATGCCAACAGGGTGCAATGGAATGTACAATCTCCAAGTGTGTTAATGGATAGCTAAGTACCCATGACATGTTTTCCAGGGCTTCCCACGTGGTGCTTTTCCTCTTAAGGCTCTAGGTTGCCAATGAAAAGGGTGTACCTGGATTTGCATTAGGAACCAAGTAGGGTGTAAAGACAGCTGTACACTCCAGAGGTCCTATGTCTGTGGGAGCCACTCCCATGTTCCTTGTTAATGGAGGACAGCCAGTATACATTTGCCCTAGATGACTTCCATTATGGTATATATTCCAAATCACATGGAATCATGCACATTATATACATGTAAAGTGAGCACACATATGATGGATATTTTGGCACTGAACTGTGGACATGGAGGAAAGCCTGATACCCCCAAAGCTAAGGAAGTCAGAGACCACAGACAAGGACATTGAAAGCAGTTATTTCTTTGAATTTAGGGTAATTAAAATCATACATCCAGAAGACATTAACATCAAAAAGGTTAAAAGACAACAAGCATTTAACAAATCAGTAATATAACACTGTGTGTGTGACCAAAAAGCGTTGATGGAAATGTAGCACATTAAAGAGAAGTGAACTTTAAACACAGTTTTAATTCAAGCATTCCACATAAAGCAGCATCTAGCATCCGAGGTGTTGAACCTCTTTCAGTCCAAGGGCCTAATTCAGTTTCAGAGAAACTCTTGGTGGCTGCATTCCAGGGGAAGGCAGGGCTGAAGGGGAGGAATGGAACAAATCAGAAACCAAAAGGCTCAACAGCAAAAGTGCTTGCAAGAGGTCACATACACAGTTCTGCTTGTGATGTGCATGGCCAGAATTGTCATAATGCTTGTCTTGCCTTTTCCAAGACCAGAATACAGTCTATTACCATTTGCAGCCCTCCACTACCCAAAACAGCAAAATTTAGTGGTACTTAAATAAAAAGGAAAGATAGCTGTGTCAACCATAAGAAAAATTACAAAATCCATATTAATGTAATACCTTTATTAGGCCAACCAAAAGACAATTATTAATGGTCAGAAGGAAGATGGATTTTTTTTTTTTTTTAACTCAAAAGTGTTTCTATCCATCTGGGTAGTGGGTACTTTGTAACACTATGCTTAGTATACCTTACTGTACGAAATGGAGTTTTTGGAGGCAAAGTGCTACAGAGATGCTCTAAACAGCAAGTAGATGTGCTTCTTTCACAAGAGTAGTCTCAGCATGAGTTCATGAAAACTGCTGGTTCTGCAGAAATGCAGTACGAGAAGGGGTGGTAAAAGAAGAAGTAACAAAGGAATAAAAATTACCGTAATTTAAACTCTGCAGAACCAGGAGTTAATCTATCAGTGTGTCATATTCTAGCATCTTAGTCAAAGCCGAGGGACCATAGTATAAGATTTTCTCCACTGAGTCAAAATAAAATAAAATAAAATAAAATGTATTGTATTGTATATTTTTGTTGGCATGTGGTATTGAGAATTCTACTGCCAGCTGGCTCAGTGTATTTGTGAATTACAAAGATCGTACAGTATACATTTTCCCATTGAAGCCTGACCTCTATGGACTGTTTCTATATTATGCAAGAAAGAGAAAACAAATTGTAAGTATTCATTTGTCTTGAAAATCCAGATTGCTACAGAGAAATTGCATCATCCTGTCAGTCAATTCCCACAATTTTTCCCTTGTCTTGTGTGTGTGTGTGTAATCTATGCAGTCCTCCATCTTCAATTTATGTACTCCACACAGTGCTGGGTTGACCATAGAGGCAAATTCTGAGTGCAGTGGGACTTCCCCGCCTCCTTGCAGCTTCATGTTCCACCCAATCTGGTCTAGAAAGTTCCCTAACCCTCCCAAGCAGATTTTGAGATCACAGCAGGAGAGAGGGAGAATTGCCCCTTCCCCATTCCACTGACAGAAGCCATTCCATCAGCAGGAGGGGTTAATGTGATACCACCCTAAGTAGCCATGCAGCACAATTCAGGGAGTAAATACCATGAGATAAGTAGCAGTAGCTCTCTGTATAAAATAAGAGTAGACCTGAGACATATGTTAGAATGTGTGAACAGAAATGCAGATTTTATACAGAAAAGCATTTTGGCAAAGTGTTATGCACATTAATCAGATGACTGGTTATTCATCACAGCTAAACCCACTATATATATATTACTGGGCTTTTAAGAAATGTGGTTTGTGCTGAACCTTTAAAATTAGCCTGGAATTCCTGCAAAAATTCTAATTGCTTCTAAATGGTGTCTTCCTAATGTACCATCTATTACTGAATTGTTTTACAAGCCATGGCATTTGGTCTTGATGAATAAACTTGCTAAATTTGTGCAATTACATGATGGAAAGAAGCAACAGAAAACATCTGAAAAATTACAGGCTCCATTTATTTTATATATGACCTAATGTTTTAACAGGGATATTAATACATATAAAGCCTTTTTGCTGCTGACATCATTGGTGATTAGATAGTAGGTATATTATATGTTACATATTATGTATTGTAAAACTATATTTTATGGTGAGACAATTGTGATATTTTGCATGTATGTGTGTGTACACACACACATCCTGGAATCCTCTCTGATGTCCACAGGGGGTTCTGCTTCTTTGGTGGTCATTATGCCAAAATGCCTATGCCTTCTGCCTCAAAACATACTTCTTGTAGAATATGGGGCTACTGATCTTGAAATTGCTTGAGTTCTTCTATAACATCAGCGAAGAGAGCTGACTCCAATTCAAGAAGGGTTTGTCTGACTTGTAAAATCTTGTCTCTGCCATTGGTACTTGCAAGAACTTTGTACCGTAAGGTAACTAACAAAAGGGAATGAGAAAGAGCTGATGTGCTTCTACCTGTGGTTGAACTTTGAGTCTCAAGTTTAAGTCAAGAACAGAAAATCTGTGCTCTTCAAACACTGCTTCTGATTGGCTCTAGCAAATTAACAAGGTCTTACATGATTTGGACACCCCATATAGATACAGGGAAATGTTTGCACAAACATCCTTAAGCAAGATCTACGTTTCAGCCTTGATTTCCCCATCCCACTCATGATAATGAGTGTCAAGGGCTCCTTGGCGGCCTCTTTCAGTCTAATCCAGTAGCCAAGTCCAGACACAGACAAAGAGATTCTTTTCAAAGCTTTATTCCTCTTTTACAACTTAACAACTCTACTGTTAGCAACTAGCTATGAGCAGCAGAATACCTATGCCCTAAGTTGGAACAGTTGGTCCCCGTTTGAAGGAGAATCACTGGCAGACCCTGAACTTATGGGCTAGGGAGAGTCCCTCCCCTTTTCCCTTGGATCCTCTGGGTGCAACCATTGTTTGCGCGCCAACTGGGCACTACGCCTCCTTTCCGCACCCTCCATTTGGCGCCGCTCCTGCGTCGGCGTCGTGCGTCCAGCAACTCTGCTTCCCGCGCTCTCTCACTCCCGGGACTGCTATCTATGTTAAGAATGCCGGTGGGAGGAATCTCTGCCAGCTGTTGGCCCTGGGAAGGATGAGCATGCTCCTCTACCAGGAGCAGCTGCTCCATCTCAGAATCAGAACTACTCTGGGATTCTATGGGCTCAGTGTCCACCCTGACATCGGGCTAGCAGCCTAGGCAATGCCTCCTGGGCTCCCAGTCCTGTGTGTGTGTGTGTGTGTGTGTGTGTGTCTTGAACCAGTCCCAACTCTAAACTGAAGAGTACATATTGGTACCTACAGGATGTGCATATTAAGAGGCAGAACTTAATTTCCCATGAGTGCACCATAGGGTAGTGTTTCTTAGGATCTATGTAATAAGGAGGTTGTGTGACAGGGTCTGGATGTGGATTTGTAGTGCAATAGGGACTGGATGGACTTTTTCAAATTGTACCCTGAACACAAACCATCTCTTCTAATTCAAAACATTATCTCAACTGTAAGACTATATTTACATTTTGGTTTAGGGCATATATATTTTTAGTCTATCTTGAATTGCATTCAGACAAATCTTTTATCACATAATGGGCAGTATCTAATGGTATCATTCTACAAACTCAAATAGCGCTAGTGTAGAACTGCTGAATCTGTCCATTGCACAGTTGCGCAAGCAGTTGCACAATGGGTTGCACAAGCAGAATGCACAACTGCTTGTGCAAATGTGCTTGCGCAAACGTAACTTTAGTTCGAATCTTCTCTTGTGCATAGTTCAGAACCTAGTTTCCACTAGTGCAACGTCGTCTGTGTTGGTGGAATGACACAGCTGGATACTGCTCATAGTCTGCCTCATTTATTAACCATATAATGAGAGAAATCTAGCCTGTATTAACTAGCAATATTCTTGTATTGTGAAATGCAACTTTTTCAACACAAGGTGCTGTTTTACATGAGGCATTCTCCAGATAAAATTAACTCTTAATTTAAATTCTAGGTAGGCTGAAATAAAAGATACACAGCTATAAAGGGAACATTTATTTTAAAAGTGGGATCATCTGTTTGTAAATAAATCATCCTTACACTTCTTTTTCCCACTAAACTGGAAATGATCATTTACACTATCAAAGTAAATAGCAGGGGAAAATGAGATGGACAAAATAGTCTCCTTTATGAGTTGTGAGTCATTTCACCAGCTGCTCAGAACTGAGTTTAAGGTATACAAAATCTATGGAAATATCAAAATCAGGGCTAGGCAAAACATGCCCTTCATTTTGAACTACAACGCCTGTCATCCCTGACCATTGGCCATGCTGGCTGGGGCTGATGGAAGTTGTAGTCCAAAAGATTGGGAGGGCACCAAGCTACCTCACTAAGATCAAGTGTGTAAGGAAAAAAAGGAAAACTACAAATGACAGATAGGAGGTCCCTATATCTGCAGTCCCATTGTGGCAGTTTCTTGCTGCTTATAAATCACGGGGGTCATTTATACAGCCTCTAGTCCACACTGACCCTTCCTCATGCTGGCACAGGCTCAAGCAATCCTGTGAAACCTGACTACTCATTCTGGATGCATGCTGAGCTCCAACCAGATAGACTCCTCAACCACAAACACTGCTTTTAAGAAAAGTTATAATCAAATAGCGAATGCAAGTTGAAATCAGTCAGTGTTTAGGAGCGGTAGCCAAATTTCACAGGACGTTTTGTGTCCATGGCAGTGCAGGGAAAAATCAGACTGGATTGACCAAAAACTGTGGCTACCACTCCTCAAAAGGCTATGTGAATTAACCTTAAGAGTAAGGAACCAGTTATGGCTCCGATATCTTCTGCTAGTAGAACCATCTGATATAAAGTCCTGACAAAAGCCTCAAAAACTTAACCTACCTGATCATGGTTGGTAACAAAATGATAAATTTTAGCAAAATGCAAGCTTTTACAAGGCAAACAAAACCTCCATCTTAAGTTAATGTAATTCAAACTTCTTTTTTACTTGCTCAACATTTGGTTGGCAAATATGAACGTAAATTTTACTTATTAAACAAGATTAACAATGTATATATCTGGTCATGCTTGGTTTGGGTCCTAGGAAAACCACACAAGGAACTTCTTCACTGTTGCCACTGTTACTTATAGCAGATTTTTTTATTGCACACTCTTAGATTTTTGAGAATGCTGTAACTGAGTGAGTTATGGTTTAGTACTATAACAATATTACTAAAATTTGGAAGTAGAACATTTTTATGGATGCCTGGAATCTGTCATCCTTAATATGAAGGGTAAACTATAAATTGCCTTTATTACATTTTTCCTAGGTATTGCCCTTCTTAGTTATATTAGCAACTATAATCTAGATCTTCACCATAATGGGTTTGTTTTGCTTTTTTCCGGTTATACTATTTTGTATTCAAGGTCCTTCTAATCTGAAAGGAAAGTTTAGAAGACATAGCTATTTAGTGCAATATGGGAGATGGGAGTCTTGGGCAGCATCCAACGGAGCACTTACACCCCCACTGATTATGTTGCACCCCGCCAATTCCCATCCAGAAGCAGTGCCCACCACTCGCGGAACAGATTTAAGCGCTTCTGAGGGCAACCGGAAATGAGCAAAAACGCTTGTTTCTGGAATGGGGCAAGTTGGTGGAGTTCCTTTATGTGAGGTCTACTGATCTGCCCCGATCCAGAAATGGGCATTTCCACTCGTTTCAGCACTTCCTCTAGGAAGCATTAAACCCCTGTTGTGCAAGCAGTGGGTCCTGCTTGAGCAACGGAATCTGCGGGGTGCAAGAGAATCGGTGGGGACATAAGCGCCCCACTGGATACTGCCCAATAACTTCAACTGCGGTAATTGTCTCATCTATGACAATACAGGGTATCTATTGACTGACTGCTATAGTTTATAAAAGAATTCCACCGTTTCTTTTGGGGCAGACATCTACCACTGTTCCTTTTGGAACATCATGCAGTTCAAATTTTCTGCCTGAGGAGGAAAATTGAAATATAGCTTCGCTACAGCTCAGAGTTCTGGCAATTTTTTTAATGCTAGAAGTTGCCTCATTGTTTATGTTCTTTAACTATTTGGTCTCTAAAACCACAACAAACGGATCTAATTAGTCCTCACCATGGTGTTGGCTTTTGTGTAACAGAAAATTACCACTGAGATCTGGATTGAACCCATCAATTAATTTTACATAGGCCAATGAGCGGCTGCCAAATAGTAAGGTCTTTGTTATTACTGACCTGAACTGGAGTTGAACCAGAAACCTGTAATTGAAAGATTCTGTAGCTGACCCATTGCTAATCCAGCCCCACCTGCAGGCCTTTATTACTTCAAGTACATAGAAAATCACATTAGACACAGGTGTGCCATGCCAGATTTAGTGTCTTCCAGGAGCGCAGCAGTCTGTGTGCTCCACCATGCAAAATGAATGCTGCTTTCCAATCTTTCCCTCCCCTCCCCCAGAATGTAAATTAGTAGACTAAAACAAATAAAACAAAAAAGCCTCTTCATGTTAATGTCCATGATTTGCCACAGAGAAAGCAGTTGAAGGCCTAACAGCTGAAGACTGGGAAAAACATAGCCTGTAGGTGGGGTTTAGCTGTACATTTACCAGGATTTTCCAGTGAGTTTGCATAATACTGTTGACTGCATGCATCTCTCTCCCTCTCCCTCACAAACACACACACACACACACACACACACGACTGAACTCCCTCCCCACCCCCGGATAATGTTGCCTGATAAATGCAAAAACAGCAAACTAGAGACATAGGGATTTCTTACTGAAATGCATTGCAAGACCATAGGGGGCACTCTGATTTTAGTCCCAGTATTGGGGAAAAGGTGGGATTGTGATGATGATAAATTTGCTAACAAGATAAAAAGCAAGCGCTATAAGGCAGAGAGGTTGGTCTTTGAAAACTAAGTTTATATTTTGTCTTATATAAGTGGAATTTGTGTACCCAACTTTTTTTAAAGGGTCAGTTTTCTTTCTATCATGAATTTTATGCAATTAAATTGTGAAATGTGGAGCTGTAGAATCAGGTATAAAACCCAAGGCTTAAAACTTGTATGGTGGGCAAGGAACAGGGAATCTGATATATTGATGTATACATAGGCTCCATTTCTTTATGTCTGCAAATTAACAGCTGTACTACATGTAGATGTATTTGTCTGAATCCATTGCTTAATTTTTTTCATATCCTCTTTCTTTTCTATTAATCAGTGTGTTGAACTATATACAACAAACTGAACTGCAACTTTCAAGCTAATGTGGAAATTCCCTTAAGCACAGTGCAGTATATTTTGGGGAACCCCTCCCCCCATTTTAAGAATGATACAGAAATATCTGTTTTCAGAATTCGAGCAAATAGAAGCTATTTTCTGTCTGTCTGTGTCTCCCTATCAGCATTAAAACTCAAGATGATCCTGCAGGATAATCAAAAGGACATTCTTCCTCTTGCAATATAAAATTAACACTTTCTCTTGGTGTAGCCTGGCCTCCAAGTTTATGCAGAGTTTGCAAATATTATTTGCAATAATACATATTATTTGCAAACTTTTCCAAATGCTCAGTTAATTGCAGGATGTTGTGGTGCATTCATGGTTTTTGAAAGGACTTGACACACTCATAGAGGATGGACAGGTTGTCAATAGCTATTAGCTATGATCATTAAGAACAAAGCATTCCTGTCCAGAGGCAATATATGTCTGATTAGCTGATGCTGAGGAAAATATGGATATCACTTCCCTAGGCATTGGGCAAGCCACTGTCAAAGTTTGTTGTGAGCCAGATGGACCTTTGGACTGACCATGCATACTAATTGTTATGTTTATTTGTGCCATCAGTTATCACAAGATGGAAACACTCAGGTTATATCTAGTATCTACTGTATAAATGTATCAGCTTCAGACCACTTTAACTGTCATGGCTTTTGAAAGCCCTTTTCAATAGAGATGAGTGCGATTTCCCAAGCTTTCCTCAGATTAACTTGGAAATGATATGAGCTCTTCTGAAAAAAGATCCGAAGAACTAGGACCATTTTTCTGAGCCTTGGAAAGATAACTTTCCCCTGTACCTTCACGCTCTCCCCATCCCCCAAAGCCCTCTCTGCCAGCTCCCCCACCCATCCCAGAATAACCTCCCAGCGTCTCTTACCTGGCAAATGGCAGTGTGAATTGTAGTAGCCGTTGGGAAAACTACATCTCTCATGGGTTCTTGGGGTTTGTATCCCTGAATGCTACTTATCAGTGCACCAGGGGGATGGCGAAGCCCCTCTCTTCTCCTCTCCCCATTTTCTGCTGCTGCTTGCCAGGTAATGTCAGGGAGTTATGTAGCGTGGTGGCTGGTTGCAAGGGCTTTGGGAAACAGGGAGGGCTCGTGGGACCAGGGATTGGGTACACATGTAATGTTCAAGTTCATTAAGGTTCTCTGAATTCTTCCTCAAAGCTCATTTCACCTCATTTATGATCTCAAATGCAAGCATCTCCCCCACACCCCGATTGGGAAAAATGCGCATTTTTCAAAGTGCATAATTTTTCCCAATGGAAAAATTTGATTTTTTTAAAAATGCGCATTTTTTCTAATCAGAAATGTGCATTTTCCTCCATAGGCTGACGTGTGAAAATGCAGAAAGTAAGCGCAAGTTCAGGAACTTGCGAACATTTTTGGAGAATAGTGTTACTGCTTGCGTTTGCATTCGGGGTTGTGAATAGGACATGTTCACATGATTTGCGAACAGGAACTAATTTCTCATATATCCCGAGGTAGGGCAGAAGGGGAGAGCCCAGGAATTTTTATCAGGCTCAGATTTTGTTCCAAGCTGGGGAAGAATTTAGAAGCTTCAAAACCTCACCTCTTGTTTGAGGCAGGTTTTTATGAAACCCAAAGCTGATATCTCAGCCTGGCTCAGGAGAATTTTGCCAGCAAGCTTACTTTTCAGACACTCCATGAACCTATGTGTGAAAAGGAGAGAATCAGGGTTGCACCTGCTGTCCTTTCTTCCAACTGCTATTTGTTCATTCAACACAATTGAATGTATAGAGTATAGGCTCTGTGTGTACAGAGTTCCCCATGCGCACGCTGCCTCTCTCTCTCTCTCTCTCTCTCTCTCATAGACACACACACACACACACACACACACCATGTATTCACTGAACATGTGAAAAGGGCTAAAGAATCTGGAAAACTGTAATTAGGGAGTTAAGCATTTCCTCCCTCACAGAACTATAGATCCCAGGATTTCCTGAGGCAAGGGGATGACTGTTAGAATGGATGTAGGTCTATAGTATAGATACACCCTTGTTCTGCGGACATCAACTTGGATTTACTGGGACTCAGCCCAATAGTCTTTGCCTGATCAATACAAAACAGAACTGGGACTGCAGTAAGGGTTCACACTTTGCTCTCCATACCCCCTCAAGAAAGTCTCTGCAGATCTCGCAGTGCAGATCTGGAAGAATCAGTCTTCCACCCTCTTTAGTTAGTGTGTTTATTAGGTGTGTGATTTATTAGTATTTCAAGCCTTCTCCTTTAGAAAATTAATATCAACTGTAAAGCTCCTTTCTTCTGACAGCTGCTGAATGAGAAACAGTATAATGTTTCTTTACGTTTTCTTTTCCATCTTTTTGGTTACGAATCCTGTATTTCTACACTCGTGCATAGAAAGAATAATTGGCAATCTCTTTGTCTCCAGAGTGAACTGTGCTGCATTTTGTTCTATACATGGATAGAGAGTTATTAACATTACCTTTTTAATCAGCATGAAAGTGTAGAGGAAGACAGAGTGTTCTCCATAACTACCAAGAAGCACATACTTTTAAAATGCATTCTGCACACTCCTTTCCCTTCAGGTGTTGAGAAATGTTTGATTGCAATTTCTTAGTTTCAAAAACCAGTCTTAGCTTGCCCTCTGATCAAGTAAAGACATAAGACACTCATTTTTATAGCAGGCCATGCTGCGTGATTAAACCCACCAGGTTTTAACTTGTAAATACTTGATAAAAATAAATGGTGCAATCAACAAGAAGAGGTGTGGATGTGATGGTTTGCTAGGTGTGAAAATCTTACTTTTGAAAAATAAATCTGTGTGAATTTCCTATGCTGTCAGAGAATATCAGGCTGATGTTGCATCCTTTTGAATTTTTAATGAAATACACTCTGCGTTAAAACAGATGCTGTTTTATCTACATGTATGGAATATATATATATTTATAATAACCTTTTGATGGTAACCTTGCTTACTTCTGGTCCTCACTGATGAAGTATTCTGAGGGGCAACTATATGGGTGCCACCCAAAATGGCAGCCATGTGTTTAGTTCCTGGCTCTTACTTCCTGTAGGTACGTCATCACATACTGTATTTCTCATCCACCACTCCACGTCCTTGGCTGCGAATGGCAGGGAGCAGGTATGCATAGAAAGTTGTGACATAAGATCACAGGGAAAGTTCGAGTCGACATTACAGGGAGAGTGAAGGAGCTAAAAGTGTGGTTCTATTTTTTGGCTGCAGCTATATGTTTACTATAACATGCTGATCAGCCTGATTAATTGTGTGTATTCATTGTCCAGAAGGGTCGACTGTTGCCATTCCAAAAATCATGCTGGCCGCTTGGAATCCACCACAGTGCTGTCAGTTCGATTGTACACTTTCATTCTGGAAGAAGTCAGGAAGCTGTCATTGTTTTGACACGTACAAGGAATCTTATGTACTCGCCCAATGTTTTGTTTCTTACATGTAGTTTTAAAAAATTGCACCCCCCTCCCCCAAGCAGGGCTTCCAGGGAAGTTTACAAATTCAAGATGAAATACAAAAATCAAGCTACATTTGTAACAGTCACAGCCTGTGCAAATAACAATACATCGCCTGGGAAAATAAAAATATCTTCACCTGGTGTTGAAAAGATTGTAATGTTGGCACCAGGCAAACATCTTTGGGGAAGGAGTTCCATACAAGGGCACTACAGCTGAGAAGGCCTTGACTTTGGTCCATATGCATCTCATTTCAGATAAGTGCATTTTTCTAACATTTTAGTGTGCCATTTTATTAACGTCTGGATTTGTGTCATGTTTTAAGCCTTCTACACTAAACTTTCTACCATAACCATATCAGCACTCCCACCACCCCTACAATTGTTGCCTTTCACAAGACCTCTTTACATTTTGTTACATTTTATTATGACATGAGCGCTACACATGTATCTATGTATCTATATTTTTTATATCCTACTCTATCTGATAGCCTCAGTGGTTTAAGGTGTGGCCTCAAGACATTAAATATACACATGCCTGTTCATTGCATTTACATAAATGCCACTAATATACATGTGAACTTGAAAATTCCTAAGAGAATTGGTACTGTAATTCTGGACCAATGGAACTTGGAGCTGTTTTGTGTGTGTGTAAAAACTGGCCATCTTCCCTGCAATTTAAGATTTCCCTTGGTGAAAAACAAGAGCATACGTTTATTTGCAGTTTTAAACTTACAAGAATTGTGAGTCTTATTGTATATTATTAGTATGTAATAGGTTATTGTGGAATAATATAGGATGCAGGTATCTGTCTCTTCTTCTATATCTTTTACTTGAAAGATCCTTTTCTTTAATAGTTGGTGCTCAACAAGGTTAATCAGGACTGTAGTTGGTGTAGAAGAAACTGCATAATGAAGCATTGACAAGGGAAACCTTTTCACCCAAGTGTTTGGAAGATGCCTCTTTACTCAGTGCTCAGTTTTGCTCTTGAACCTTGGGTATATGTCATTATCTTTAATTTTTTATAATTTAACCTTTATAATTTACTCAAGAAAGCTATTATGTCGCAAATATCAAAATGTAAGTGGCTTTACAAAAGGGGACAGAAGCCTATTCTTCTTGGTTGGAGATTATTATACTGTCTTGAATTTTATTTAGTGTAGGCCACAGTGTACTTTTTCCTTAAGACACAATTTGAATTGACGTTCTTTTTGGTATCAGTCTAACTTATGCTGGAAGTGATGAATGCCTAATTTTCTTTGTTCATCTTGCAGTACATCGTGCACATTATCTTTCATTTCACTGAAGAAACAGTATATTCGTAGTTGATTCATAAATTCAGGTATCAGTGAGAGTCAAATTATTGGCCCCATGTAAGTCCTTGCTTTTATAAAGAGTAAGGAAAGCTGTTTACTTATTTTAAAGACCTTGGGTGGTGACAGACTTCTAGCATTCAGACAGGAGAAATTATTGAAAGGAAATATGTTGTCTTGAAGAACTGATTAGGCACAGCAGGATTTCTGGGGGGTGGGGAATACGTTGAGAAGCATTTTAGGGTAACAGTTGAGTACCTGACCTTTAAATATAATGAGAGTAAAATTTTGATGTTTATGAATTTTACTCTTAAGAGCTAACAAAATTATTTCAGAAGTCAGGTTATCCATGGTTGTCCCCCAGTGTCCTTTGATATTTTTAAGTAAATCTGATTAGCATAGAACTGTATTCCACAGCAAACAGTTTATACATGCAGTAAATTTTGTATAGAATGAAGTGTTAAATATTTATTTATTTCTGTTCCCTTTTCATTTGCTGATTTCGCATCAGCTTGCAAGGCCAGTGTATTAAGATGGGATGTTATTACAAAGATTATCACTGCAGCATCTTTGCCTCTTCCTTCTGCTTTAAAAGCAATCCTGGTTTTTGCTTTTTAAGTCTGTGTTTCACTAAATAACTTCTTGTACATTGATTTTCTCCCCACTCCTGAATAATTCCTTGGGGACCCATTTGCACTTTGTGTGGGGTATTTACATTCTGTTTTTACAAGGAAGGGATTTTGTAATGTAGTCTGGTTCAGACAACTGGGAACATCTTTAAAGCTGACTACTGTGTCAAGATCGCATTAGTGCCGCGTGTAACTCCAAGCCAATCAAAACACACGTGAAATACTGTGACCTTTACATGTCAGAAGATTGATTAAGCTGGAGTGGGATGGAGGGGGACACCCAGTAAGGCTTAGACCAATGAAACAGGACAGTTCAAATGATGTGGCAATTATTTTTGAAGTGCATATCAGCTTATTTAGAGCTTTCATTTAATAGTCCTATAATTTTAGGATTATCAAGCAATTGCTAAATAACGTAAGGACAGACCAGCTCTTTGGCAAGAATAGTACTTTTAACAAAAGCTTTGTTTTGCACCATATAATGAAGGATATTTGAGAGGCTTTGTGCTGATTGTTCCAGACATACAAGATCAGGAAACTTCACTTTGCATTCATTCGGAAACATCATTCTACCAGAAGCTATTCAGAAAGCTGATACAAAGTGTGGCTCAACTTTGTGTTTTGAGCTGTTTGCAGGTTTTCACATGGTATTGTAAAGTGGCTGTCTAGACCTCTAGTGTTTTGGCTCTTGAGATAAACTGATGCAGCTGGGTCTAGTTTCCTCTCTAACCTGTATCGTTTTTTGTATTGTTGAGACTGGTTGTGTTGAATATGCTGACTTGACGAGTTCTGCTGTGACAGTTCATGCAGCATCACAGTTCGCTGCAATCGAATACTATCGTGCATTCTGAGTTTTCCTTGTAAAAATTTACAGGAGGGAGGGAGGAAGGAAGGATGCCCAAGAAAGAGAAACTGACTTCATATCCTCAGAGGACATGCTAAGAAACATTGCAATTCAAAGAATGTTCTGGGAGTTTTACTGCTGGGATTCGCTAATCTCTAAATGCTTTCCCATTATCTCTGGGCTTGCTTTAGCTATGTGTAGAGTGAGGAGAAAACAATGCGGGAATTAATGGCTTATGACTGAAATGCTGTACATCTGCTATGCAGAAGTAAAAATGCACGCTTATCCAAAATGCTGAGCACTTGAATCATCCACCCATGTATAACCTTATTGGTGCTGCTAGTTGCTAAGCGTATTGGAAAATGAGAACCCAAATTTGTGTATCCATCTTTAGATGCATGACTGTCTAGATTTAATGCTCCTGTCCTGTTTAACATACTTGGCAGCATCTTTTAATTCCATGCATGAGATCCCTCCTATGGCTTACTTGTGCTTACAGTCACATGAAGGTAGCCTCATGTAATCCAAAGGTCCATGCCAGTCGGGCTATATGGGACAGCAATTGAGTTCTGCAATTGCAGTAGCATTTTTGGAAGCTGCTATAGTCACGGGAATTGCTGCAATCCTTTTTGCAGTTCATACAATTGCAGTCACAAGCAAGGCCAGTAACATTTATGGCGACACAATCCACAGTCCCTGCTGCTGCAATTTGCTGTATTCTTTTTTATTTTAAGTTTTTGGAAACAAGCACCAACAAAAAGAGAGCGAGAAAAATAACCAAATTACATATACCAAATTCAAGGGTTCAGCAGAAAGGGGAAATCCATGAACAGTACATTCCTCCTTCTGATCACAGAAACTTCCACTGGATCCAAGCCCCCTCCATTCACAAAAGAGCACCTTTGGATTCAATCCAGTGTCTTTGACCATATGTTCTGTTGAAAATATAGGACACAATCCATCCTCATGCATACGCTGCCACATTGGAAACATTAACATTTAGTTTCAGTGAAGCAAGGAAGATACAAGCAGGGTGTTCTATGTGGGGAGATGATCATCTGTGTAAAATTTTCCCCTCCCTTTTTCATTTCTAGGATAGTTGCAAGATTTAATTTTTCAGAAATTTATGTAGACTCAGGAGTACATCTGTATGGTTAACATTTCACCAAGCTACAAGCAAAATAATGATGAAGTAGTTTAACACGTCAAGTGACAAATATTAGTAACTGAAGTTGTGATTTTAATGGCGATGAATTAAATTGTCAGGGTGTGTGAGAGTATGTTGATTAACACAAGTTATTCTCTTAGGACAATATCCAATGGGGCCGTTGGGCAAGCAGCCGCTCTTGCCGATTCTGTTGCGGTTCCCACCACTTGTGCAACAGAGATCTAATGCTTCCTATATGAAGCCCTGAAAGGGTCAGAAATGCTTGCTTCTGAAGCAGGACAGGTCAGTGAGTTCCCAGAAGTGCTATGCCTTAGGAACTAGTAAATTGCTTTCCACTCTTCCTTTCTTTTTTAAAATGCCATATATGGACATATATTTTCATCCTTCATATTAAAACAAAATTCAAAAACATTGCAAAATTATCTGGGATTTGGCTTCATTGGGCATGGTTCTTCATTCAGAAGCACAGATCTGGCTTTACTTACATGGTTTCCCATTTAAAATCAGACAGACGTGATGCTGATATGAGTGACTGTTGCACACAAGCCTGGCTCCAACTTTGAAGACTCTCAGCCAGTGGAAGCTGGTGGCTCCGATATCAGTGGGGCAGTGAATCCATTCTGGGTTTCATTCAGAACCAGCCAGAACTCTAAAGAGCTATCCAAAAAGCTGAACCCTACCCCTCCCAACAGGTTCCTCACCTTGGAGAGCTCCTTTAGAGTTCTGACTGGTTCTGAATGAAACCCAGAATGGATTCACTGCCCCACCGATATCGGAGCCACCAGCCTCAGCAAAGTGCCCTCTGGTGAGCCCCAGCAGGGTTTCCTGGCAGCCAAGGCAGGCAGCAGCAGTGCTGTGATGAGTACTGGGTGGCTTGGAGCTGCCATTTCGGTTTCCGAGAGTGCCACAGAGTGAGTTAACAGTGGGATATTGTGGGAAATCTAAATGGTGGACAGCTCCCAGATCCTATGCCCATCCTGCAGGCCCACACCCCAGGACAGTGCCTCTGTGAGCCCTGCGGGAGGGCTGGCATCCCAGCAGCTGCCTGAGGATGCCCTGTGTTGATGCTCAGCTTGGTTGCGCAGTAAACGTACGTGAAGAATTCCTTGTTTTAGGAGTGCACAAACTATTGTTTGGAAATCTGTTACGTGCTGGGGTCTATACCTTCAACAGGAAATAATTATAGTAATTACTGTCCAGGGCTTACATCCACCATTTTTGCTCCATTCTCGGAAGGAGAGTTGCACGCACAGAAGGACCCCTTCCATGAGCGCAACCCTCTTTTCATGAATGAAGCAAAATGTTAGGATCCAAGCCCATGGGATTTAAACTGAAAGGGCTTAATGTTTAAAAATGTTTAGATAAGTTTTAAATGGTTTCATTTCCAACTTGAGTATGTTCCTTTCAGCCAGTGGAGATTACGAAGACGTTTACTATCTGTATGCTTAATGTTACCCAGTCCATTGATTTTTCTGCAGTGTAGTTAGGTGGATTAAAGGAAATTCCTACATGTTGAAAGTGTATGTACTGTTTCAAGGAAAGCATATGACTAATACAAGCTGTCTCTTTAATTCTGAATGGGATGATAGTGCTATCTTTCGAATTGACATTATCTGAGACTTGCTTAGATTTCTTGTTAATAAATGACTTCTCTTATCTAGGTCACCTTTGATTGATTGACTGAAGTTTTCTTAGTCAGTGCTTTCTAGACTGTTGCCACTGGCTACACTGAAATTCTTTAAAATGTACTCAATAAACTTGAATGTTTGTCAAGACGAGAACAGGGCCCGTGCCAACTGCTGCAGTAGGTCATAGTTAAGTTATTTTCTGCCGGAATTGCCATATAAGCCAAGAGGTAATAAACCTACCTGTGTAAGCCTTCTCCTCTTCACAGCTGTTTAGCAAGCTTGTTTGTCTTGCCTGTTACTCAAATATTTGGGGTGTGATAGTATGACAGATAAAAAATACGTTGTAGATGAACTTAACAGCTTCTTAGCTGGTTTTTACAGAAATATTGTTCTGCTTGGTGACAAAGGTAATTTTTCTTTACTTCCAGCTGTCTGCAAATTTGATACCCTAGACTTGACCATAAGGCGGTTTCAGTTTTTGCATGTACTTGCATATGAAAACACACACACACACATACACACACATGGAAGGTTGCAGTGTATCCTTGGTATGCATGTGTTATGCATCTGGACCTGTAGCTGAGAGGCTGAAAAAACAAAACGTATTTAATATGGAGAAAATGAATTGTAGTTACCTTGGAGTTTGTATCAGCAGGGTTATTTTTTATGGTTTACACTAAATAAGAATTGAGTTAGAAGAGAATACACTCTTATCTTTGCCACTACCTTGGTGGGAGATTTGGGGAGGGGGGAGGGGAGAGTGTGGACACAGCGCTGCCCCAAACGAGCTACATTAAAATCATGGATTTTTCTCTATGGAGAACTCTCACTTTCCTCCCTGGGAACATTTGAAAATAGCTTTTCGGTGTTAATCAGGAAATGGCCTATTCTCTCTGTCCCTTTTATATCTATGTGTCTCTTTTGCTGTTGTCTTTGGCTGTATCTCTCTATTTCAGCCTTTCCCAGCTTGGAACCCTCCAGATGTTTTGGATTCCAGCTTCCATTATCCCTGTTTATTGGCCATGCTGCCTGGGGCTGATGGAAGCTGTAGTCCAAAACATCTGGAGGGCACCATATTGAGGGAGGTTGCTCTGTTTCATCCACTAGATGGAGGGTGAAGGAGAGAAACAGAGCAAAGGACTTTGGAGGAAAAGACAAACAGAGATAAGCACTCATCTTCCAATCTTTTCCTTACCCTTTGGGAAGGGGCATAGCTCAGTGGTAGAGCGCATGGTCCCAGGTTCAATCTATAGGACTAGGAAGGAATCCGTCCTGAAACCCTGGTGAGCCTCTGCCAGTCAGTGTTGACAATACTGGCCTGGATGGATCAATAGTCTAAGGCAACTTCATATGTTTCTGTTTTCCTCTCTGAGCTCCTTGCCTTCTCTTCTCTCTTCTTTTTCTCCTTGCCTCACTTGCCCTAATACCCTCATATTTTACCGCTAGATTGCAGCCTTGTTTAACTTATACTTCCAAGGCTGGAAGGAAGAAAGGATGCTTGCATGTCTCCTTATTTATTTGTTTGTTTGTCTATTGTTACACATATATATCCTACCTTTCCTCCAAGGAACCCAAGACAGTATACATAATTCTCCTCTCTATTTTATCCTCACAACAACCTAATGAGGTAAGTTAAGCTGAGAGTCAGTGACTAGCTCAAAGTCACCCAGTGAGCTTCATTGTTGTTGTTGTTGTTCAGTCGTTCAGTCGTGTCCGACTCTTTGTGACCCCATGGACCATAGCACGCCAGGCCTTCCTGTCCTGCGCACTCTCCCGGAGTGTGCTCAGGTTCATATTCATTGCATCGGTGATGCTATCTAGCCATCTCATCCTCTGCCGTCCCCTTCTCCTTTTGCCTTCAGTCTTTCCCAGCATCAGGGTCTTTTCCAGAGAGTTTTCTCTTCGCATTAGGTGGCCAAAATATTTGAGCGACCCGTTCTCCCAAGTCCCAGTGCAACAGTCTTAACCACTGCACCACACTGGTTCCTTGTGAATGAAGCCCTCTTTCACATAGCACTGTTCCTTTCCATTTACCTGGAAGGGAGGAAGAGAGAACCCACTTTGCAACCTCCAGAATGCAGCCATATGTTAACAACAACAAGTGCTCTGTAAGGCTAGAATGGAGAATGGAAACTGTCTGGAAACAAAGCTGAGCCAAAACTACTTATTTAGTTTCAGTTTAATTTTTGCTATCAGTGAAGATCACCTTCTATATGAGGTAGACTTTTGAGAGCTGCCTTGAAACACAGTTCCCTGGATCCTTAAAAATCAACCTTTGGTGTCTTTTCCACTGTGTAAGCTATACTTATCATCCAGGACTTGAATGAAAATCAGAGAAAAACATTAGATTTTTGTGTAATTTTCTTAGCTTTTTGACATTTTTTGACATCCCCCCCCCCCCTTCATTGAATGTGCAAGTTCTGGCACAAAAATTAGAACTCAGAAAAGTTTGGTTCAGCTATTTAACTTTACATACCACATGCTAAAGCTATACAAATGGGGAATTGCATGCTTTTTATATAGGAAAAAAATTAAGACACACCCTTAAATTCAATTACTATATTAAATCCTCAAGTAAATTTTCGTTCCACCCCAAAACACTTCAATCCTGCCAACTGATTATTGACAGTGATATCAGTTCATATAATTTAAGCAAGTGGAATTTGTCCTCTGCAATTTCTTCTGATTTTTGAGTCAAGAATGTAATTAAACTGATGATACCTCTTGAGTATTTTGTTGCTTACTTTGCTGCCTCTGTACAAAATGTAGTTTGTGATGGCTTAATGAAAAAAAAAATGAATATAGTTGTTTTTCCATGTCCTTGTATTAGAAACATGAAACTGATTTCTTCATTTCAGAAAAAAAGATAACTTTCATAATGCAGTTTACAAGCACTGTGAACAGTTTTTTGGCATACAGTAAGGTAGAGTGCAGGAGAAGAAAACTGTGAGCAAGAGAGGAATGTATGTGAGCATATCTAGAGTCAAGGTGTTTAATCCATAACTTGGATTACTACAAGGCTGACTACTTTTGCTTCTCTGAAAAAAAAATGCAGATGCTGATAACACAAATACCACTCTGTGTGCATGTGTTTAATCTCTCCATTTCAGAAAGAGGTTTTATTAATCCATAAAGCTTTAATGTTTTTTTAATTAGGCCATGGCTTCTTGGTCTGTTCATGTTCAAATGTAGATATACAGAGATTTGTTTTTTAAAATGTTTCCTGGACTAGTTTAATAACATTTTCAGCAAGGTGTCAGACTAAATTGTGATAAACTCTGTTTAAGACCTGAAGTTAGAATAAGGTGCATATCTTGGAATGAACAGCTGTGATTCAAGCAACAAGAAGCAAAATATTCCACCTTGTTTCAGACAAATCTAAATCAATTGCAGAAAAGGTTTCCGGCAGGATCCACTCCTCCCCACTCCACGACTGCTTGGTGCAAATAGAAGTGTGAAATTCTCACCGCCTCAACACACTCTGCCCAAGTTAGGAGACATGTATCCTAACTTGTCTCCTAGTTAGTCCACAGTCCACAGTCCCGTGGACTGTGCGGCAGCTCATTCAGGGAGCCAAACTGGGGTGGGCGGCCAGCAGGTGCTTGGTGCATGTTCAGTGGTAAGGACAGACGTGAATCCGTCCATCCCTATATAAATCAGCATATGTAAATTTTATGCAGATTGGTGTTCTACGGGCCTGGACTCCAAATCTTTTACGTGCTTAGCAATGCTCCTCCTAGTGCCAGGCAATCCCCTCCCCCCCCCAGCTTTTAAATATCTGGGTATTGGCTGATAGCCAATAACCCCCTGGTACCTTCCCTCTTGCCATAAACAGGGCCTGCTCTACCACTAGGTAGAGTGAGGTAGGCACTCAAGGCCACTTATTGCCAGGGAAGGGAAGAGGTGGTTGCAGGATTTTCTGCCTCAGGCACCAAAACAACTGGTGTATGTGTGCCATTTGCAGACATCAGTCCGCAAAATGGATTGGGCCAGCTTTGCTGTCTTGCATTGTCTTACATTAGATGCCCTGCTCTTATCTAAAATGGGGGAGGACAGACTTCATACTTGCAGGATCTACTTTCTGTTTTACTAGAGCCCTGAGATCCACCAACTGGAGGCAGATGCAAAAGACATAGAATTAAAGACCATAGTGCCCCTGAGCACCTGCTGAGTACCAAAACTAAGCTGAGTGCACAGCCCTTCCATACAAAAGTCAACTCATGGTTACCCCAAGCTTTCTTCATTTCAGCACTATAATTTGTGGGGGTAGGGGGTCATTTTGTTGTTGTTGCTGTTCACTGTTTATTAGATTTTTATTTCATTTCCCAGTACAATACAAATAGTAAACCGTTCCTGCCCACCCCCAACCCCTATTACCTCCCCTTTAGGTTCCCCTCTCTGTTCTTCTTATCATCATGCATTTAAAAGAGTAAATGTTTCATGTCTATAAGTAAAGTCATTAAGTAATAATTGAATGAACTGGCAGTTACTTAGAAAAAATAAACTAAGAAATAAATAAATAAAATAAATGGTTTGTGTCAAGCATGTCTCTTTGCTAGCCTGCACTGGTTCTGCAGTGGATCATATTATTCCGGATATAATTCAAGAAAACTTCCCCATATTAATTGGAATTTATTTTATGTTAGTAAGTTGGTGTAATATACATTTTCATGGGCAGCTAAGGTCAATAGATCTTGAATCCAATTGTATATTTGGGGTTTTATTTGCTTTCCAGCGTTGTAGAATAAATATGCTTATCTGTTAGTGTGGCCTTACTAAACCATGCAGTGTGCTTCTCTGCCAAGTCTGATTTGTCCGAAATCTATCCCACTAAGGACGAGCGTGTAAACCTTGCTGCTACTGTTAAACAATTTCGAAGTCATAAATCCTTGCTGATCTATTGCAAATCATCCAGAGATCTGCTATCAGATCCTGATCTACCTTCTGCCCTCCCTGGATTTATGTTATTACCATCACATAGCACCTCCCACATCGCACTGTGTCAGTCCATGCCTTCAGTTTCCTGATGGTGCAGCAGAGGAGCATGCCAGCCCTCGTGGTCACTATCATTAGACATTCATTCCATCAGGAAATGGTAACTGCTCTTGAAAATCTAGAGGACAAAAATAGTTGAGGTTGGTGAAGTGTTATTAAGATTTGTATGATACTTTGAAAATGTCTGAGTTCAGATACTTAAGAGTTTTGCCACTGACTTGGGTTGCTAGATGTGTTCTCTGATTCGGTTGTGATACCTTTTAGAGGGGAAGGTTCAGCCTTACAGTGACCGGCTACAAACAACGGCAGCAGTTCCAGTATCTTTTGGTAGTACTTCCGCATTTCCCTCTTCAGTTACAGCCATGAAAGGTATAAAGGGAAATGTCTTCATTTGCGTTGATTGACCTATGCTTGTACCTATACTTTGCCTCTATTTCACCTGAAATCTGCTACTTGCATGGGAGACCTTAATTTCATGCAGCAGCTGCAGAGAAATGGAGGAGGTCCCTCTGATCAGGATAGAATCTCTACCCCCTGCCTCCTCATCCATGGAAAGGCCTAGGGAGCTTCATATACTTAGTCCATCTCATGCAGGTATGGTAAAAGTGTGTTATCAAGACATTTGAAAGCATCACCTGCTCCTTATGCTTACACGTTTTAGTCCTTCTAACTGTTGTACCCATAATTCATTCCATCCCTGTACTATGTAAGCTTGTTATAGAAGGAAAGACTTTTCTATTTTTGGAGATTGCCTGCTCCGTTATGAATAATAAGCAGTCAGAAGATGCATAATTAAAGTTTTTCCTTAAATGCACTTGACATCATGAATGAAAATGACTATGCTAATAGTTTTCATTTTTAAGAAGTGTTCCTTGCGCATCTCCATTCATGGCAGTGAATATATGAAGCTGCCATTGTGTCAGGGTGGAAACTGAGCCGATAGAACCCCAGAGCAGTTCTGATTCTGTGGAGGATCAGCAATCCGTGGGAGAGGAGCCAGCTCATCCCTCACAGGCACAGCAGCTGGCAGAGATTCCTCCTGCCAACGTTCCTGAGATAGATAGTGACCCTGGCAGTGAGCAAGTGTGGGAGGGGGGCTTGCTGGATGCCCAACGCAGACGCAGGGAGCGACAAGCGATGGAGGACGCGGAAAGGAGGCGTAGCGCCCATTTGGCACGCAAGCAACGGCCGTGTCCCGTGGACCCAAGGGAAAGAGGGAGGATCTCTCTCTAGCCCATAAGTTCAGGGCCTTCAAGTGACTCTCCTTCAAACGGGGACCAACTGCCTACTCGGAGCATAGGCTACTCTGCTGTTCCTTGCTTAGTCGCTGGTGATTAGCATCTGAAAGAGTCATTAAGTTGTAAAAGGATTAAAGCCTTGAAAGGAATCCTTTTGTCTGTGTCTTGAGTTGGCTACTGGAGTCTACTGAAAGAGGCCACTAGGGCGCTCATGACACATTGGTCCATCTTGCTCAGTATTGTCAACACTGACTGGCAGCAGCTCTCTCAGATTTCAGTCAGGGGTCTTTCCCAACCCTACCTGGAGATGCCAGGGATTGAACTTGGGACCTTCTGCATGCAAAGCAGGTGCTCTTCCTCTGAGCTATAGCCCATCCCCAACATATATGTAAGGACTGCTTATGTTGGTAGATCAGTGTTTCCCAGGTCCCTCCAACAGCCTGGGAGAATGCAGAACATTAGATCACCATGTTTGAATTGTACTTCTGCACAGGCCTATCTGATGTCATGGTTTGTGTAACATATGTATTATTTTGTTTTTAATTTTTGTACATTAAATGAATACATTGATTTGTGCCTTTGAACAGCTGTACAAGAAAGTTTTTAAAACGTGTTTTAATTGAAGGGTCTATTTACCACAAAAAAAGGCACTTCAGTAAGCTTAAATTACTTAATACTGCACATCCTCTGAAATGTAATCACTTCCAGATGGAGCAATTCATACTTCTCAGGGAGTGTTAATTTGAGAGTAGATAGGATGTTCAAGCGAATGAATCTGAGAGCACCCTTCTACATAAGCAGAACGAAAGTCCTTAAAAATTAAGCAATCTAACTTTGAAAATAAAAAGTAGTTTAAAAATAAACTTTATTGAAATGGCTTACATTTAACATAAACTGCCATTCCTGACGCAAAGAAATGCTATTTGTGTTTACCACCTTGTGGGAAACCACTAAGGGAGGAAGAGAGGGGAGGTAATGCAATGGAATCTTAGTCTTATCATGGAATGATAAAAGTGAAACAAATGCTGGCCAAGTTCTTGGAGAGTATTTTATCAACTGCGTCTGAACGTGTTGTTCCCTTCAGAACAATAACTCTTTCTTTGGGGTGGGGGAAGAGCCAGGATTTTTCTGTTAAAAGGCACAATTGTTTGTTTCATCTCAAACTTCACCTGTGTTTAAAGTTTCTCAGGAAGCATTAGAAGATAGTAACGTGTGTGCGGGAAAGAGAGGGGGGAGGGTCTGGAAAGGGCAGTTCTTAGATGGCTTCTAAGGTTTGTAACATTAAGCGTTAGGAGATAGTAGAGCCAGTGTGGTGTAGTGGTTAGAGTCTTGGACTGGGAGATCCGGGTTCTAGTCCCCTCTCGGGCATGAAGCTCACTGGGTGACTTCAGGCCAGTCACTGACTCTCAGCCTAATCTACCTCACAGAGTTGTTGTAAGGATAAAATGGAGAGGAGGAGGACCATGTCAAGCACTTGGCAACAGACAAAAAAGGTAGGATATAAATGTAATAATAAATACAATAAATAAAAGAGTAACAAATGGGGCGGGGTGGCGGCTAGGGGGCTGGAACGAGCAGTCCTTAGATGGCTTCTAAAGCTGGAATGGCTGCATCTTCCCTTGTAGCAGCACTTCATAACTGGGTGTCAACTATACATGTGAAGCAATGTGTCATAATCCCATATTCTTGGCACTTGGACTGAACTGCCATCCTGTTTACCAGACTCTCTCTCTCTCTGTGTATGTAATGGTCTAACATAGTAGCACTGTTCCCTAAAATTAGGAAGGGAAAGAAACTTCTGCAAAGAGACTTTGCCTAATTTACACAGCACTCAGTTAACAGTGGCAAGGCTTTCGTTAAAGAGTTATTTACGAGGCAGTTGCATCAAGATAATTTCTTGTCCGTGTATCCCTCCTAAACTAGCCTTGTTATGATTAGTCTCTATCTTTCTTATATCTTGCATGCACTAGATATAGATATAGATTAGTGTGACTAAGTAAGCTAAAGTAATGTCCCCATAAAACTTCGTCAGCTTTCTGTGCTTTGAGCAAAACAACGTTTCGTTTAGGTGCTGTGCATAATTGGCTGAATAATGATAATGGCAGACACCTCCAAGGAAGTCTGAACATGATGTGTTCTATTTTTTTTTTTAAAAGGTGAAGGCTTAAGAGAACATGTATTATAAAGGAGATTCATAAAAGCAGACAGATGCGGACTTTTATTTTCCTTCCTGTGGCGTCTCTTCCCAGCACTCTCTTTATCTTCTGCAGATGACAAATTCCAAAATTAGCTTCACATTGAAGACCAGTGCTGGCAACCTTGAAATCAACTAGCAACATCATAACCTAAGCAGCTGTATCATTACCGTGTTATGATGGCAAAGAACATGAAACAATTAGCGATGTTAACAAGATCCATACCATTTCCCCTTCTTTATTTTTTAAGCGATCTCATTCCATATATTTTAATTTAGAAGATAACGATTGAATAGTGAATCCTCTTTAGATAGTGGATTTTTATTTACTATTTAAAATGTAACCCTGAAGTTTATTTCTATGGAGATGACTTACTTGAATGGGTAGGATCAAATATACACATATATAGAGCAGACCCAGTGAAATCTATGGGACTTAAGTTAGTCATGATAACCAACATAAGCCCCATTGATTTAAGTGGGTTTAATGTAGGTATAACTAAGTCTGGATCCAACCAGTGTCTTCTCCTGGTTCTGTCTGCTTTTTTCAATGATTAATTTACCAGTGGCAGTGTTTTGTAGGGAGTTCTTATTTTTAAAGGTGAAGAGACTGGTTTGGATTTGCTGCGTATTTACTTGATTATGCTTCCCTCATATTTCACATAAACTTCTGTTAGTCTGCAAGTCAGTTGGAACCTAAATATAAATTGATTGCATTGTGTACAATTTCATCTTTCTGCTCAGTTGAAAAAAATGCTAATATTGTTTATGCATACTACATTATCAAATATACTGCTTAAAAAAAACCCAAACCATTTTTTTTACTGAATGCAGTATAACTTAGTAGTAAATAAGTTTTGAAAGCTTAGGATACTGAATATATTCTTGTATTGCTCAAATGCTATGAGATCTATGTATAGTTAATGGTGTGTATCCAATCATCTTTCCAGGTATCTTTTTCTTTCCTTTCTATATTCATGAGATGCCACTCTAGTAAACCATGTGAAATTTGTAATAACTCTTCTGGTGCAATAATTTGAAAATGTAGGAGCCCATATTATCAAGGACGTAAAAAGAGGCAATATAAAATACCACAATAACTTAATAAAACCATTATGGAGCAAATGCCAGAACAAATAGAACAAATAAATCAGACAGTGTATGAGATTGCTTCAGCTTATTAGGATATCCCTCTCTACTAATGCTTTGTGTATAAGACACTTTATGTATAAAATGTAAAGTGGGAGTTGACATTAACTAGTTTTACACATTCCACAGTTCTATGTAGGGATTTGTATCTTGCAGCTATGTGGATTGTGACCTAATAATTCTGCATGCTTTTTTTGGGAGGGGGGGGATACTTCTCAGCACTTGTATCCACAATAACAACAAAATACCTTGCATATATTATTGTGACACTGTAGGATGTATTGGTAGAAAGCAGCTCTAAATCATACTTCCTTAATGTGTATATGCAATACCAAGGTTTTAACATTATGTGGATATGGGACAGAACCCAAAGTGTTGTGGACAGAATTTTCTGGATGTGCTTGGGAGTTGCTGAGAAAGTTGCTTCAGAAAACTGGAGGACCCTGTAGTGCAGGCTCCTGAGTAGTATGAGAAGCTACACTCAGGAGAGAAAACATGGAGAATCCAGGAGCAAGCTCACAGAAACATATAGTTCTCATGAGTATAGTGTCAGGAGCGCCCTAGCTGCCTCTTGCAGTCCTCACCAATAGCCAACTCAGGACACAGATGATGAGGAATTCTTTCCGAGACTTTATTCCTTTATGACACTTTCAGATACTAATCACTAGCGACAAAGCAAGGAACAGCACTGGGGAAAGATAGCAGAGTAGCCTAAGCTCCAGGTAAGGCAGTTGGTCCCTGTTTGAAGGGGAACCACGGGAAGACCCTGAACTTATGGGCTATGGAGAGATCCTGATGTCAGGGTGGAAACTCAGCCGATAGAACCCCAGAGCAGTTCTGATTCTGAGGAGGATCAGCAGTCTGTGGTAGAGGAGCCAGCCCATCCCTCACAGGCACAGCAGCTGGCAGAGATTCCTCCTGCCGGCATTCCTGAGATAGATAGTGATCCTAGCAGTGAGAAAGTGCAGGAGGGGAGCTTGCTAGACGCTCAACGCAGACGCAGGGAGCGACGAGCGATGGAGGGCGCGGAAAGGAGACGTAGCACCCGTTTGACGCGCAAGCAACGGCCGCATCCTGTGGACCCAAGGGAAAGAGGGAGGATCTCTCCCTAGCCCATAAGTTCAGGGTCTTCAAGTGACTCTCCTTCAAACGGGGATCAACTGCCTACTCGGAGCATAGGCTACTCTGCTGTTCCTTGCTTAGTCGCTGGTGATTAGCATCTGAAAGAGTCATTAAGTTGTAAAAGGATTAAAGCCTTGAAAAGAATCCTTTCATCTGTGTCTTGAGTTGGCCAATGGAGTGTACTGAAAGAGACCACTAGAGCGCTCCTGTCAGCTTGATCCCTGTTCCTCTTTTCTCTCTCTCTCTCTCTCTCTCCTACTGCTGAATGGAGGGTGCCAGGGACCCGGTGGTGCAATCTCTGGCAAAAGAGAACCAGATTCTCTGTGATCAAGTGGCTCAACTGATGACTGCCGTACAGAATCTACAAGCTGCAGTTCAACCCCCACCACCTCCGATTCCCCCCTGCTGCAAGTGCCCAGTGGCTTTGCCAGAGACATTTTCTGGGGAGAAAGGACTTTTTCAGATTTTCCGGGCCCAATCGGAGCTGCACACGCGCCTTCGACCTGAGGATTTCCTGACGGAACAGGTTTGTGTGGGCTTCATCATTAACCTACTTTCAGGCATGGCAGCTAAATGGGCTTTGGGATTTCTTCTTGCTAATGACCCCCTATTTAAAATCCTAAAAGATGATGCTGTTAAAGTGCTGCATTCAATATGCCAACAAATCTGGAACACTCAACAGTGGCCACAAGACTGGAAAAGGTCAGTTTACATTCCAATTCCAAAGAAGGGCAACGCCAAAGAGTGTTCAAACTACCGCACAATTGCACTCATTTTACATGCCAGCAAGGTGATGCTCAAAATCCTACAAGCTAGGCTTCAGCAGTATGCGAACCGAGAACTACCGGAAGTACAAGCTGGGTTTCGAAGAGGCAGAGGAACTAGAGATCAAATCGCCAACATTCGCTGCATCATGGAGAAAGCAAGAGAATTCCAGAAAAACGTCTATTTCTGCTTCATTGACTATGCTAAAGCCTTTGATTGTGTGGATCACAACAGACTGTGGCAAATTCTGAAAGTGATTGAGTACCAGACCACCTTACCTGTCTCCTGAGAAACCTGTACGAGGGTCAAGAAGCAACAGTAAGAACCAGAGATGGAACAACCGATTGGTTCCAAATTGGGAAAGGAGTACGACAAGGCTGCATATTGTCACCCTGCTTATTTAACTTATATGCAGAGTACATCATGAGAAATGCCGGGTTGGATGAATCAGAGGTCGGAATTAAGATTGCTGGGAGAATTATCAACAACCTCCGATATGCAGATGATACCACCCTAATGGCAGAAAGCGAAGAGGATCTAAAGAGCCTCTTGTTGAGGGTGAAAGAGGAGAGTGCAAAAGCTGGTTTGAAACTCAACATTAAAAAAACGAAGATCATGGCATCTGGCCCCATCACTTCCTGGCATATGGAAGGGGAAGAAATGGAAGCAGTGACAGATTTTACTTTCTTGGGCTCCAAGATCACCGCAGACGGTGACTGTAGCCATGAAATTAAAAGACGCTTGCTCCTTGGGAGGAAAGCTATGGCAAACCTAGACAGCATAGTAAGAAGCAGAGACATCACCTTGCCAACAAAGGTCCGTCTAATCAAAGCTATGGTTTTCCCAGTAGTAATGTATGGCTGTGAGAGCTGGACTATAAGGAAGGCTGAGCGCTGAAGAATTGATGCTTTCGAACGGTGGTGCTGGAGAAGACTCTTATGAGTCCCCTGGACTGCAAGGAGGTCAAATCAGTCTATCCTAAAGGAAATCAATCCTGACTGCTCATTGGAAGGACAGATACTGAAGCTGAAGCTCCAATATTTTGGCCACCTAATGCGAAGAGAAAACTCCCTGGAAAAGACCCTGATGCTGGGAAAGACTGATGGCAAAAGGAGAAGGGGACTGCAGAGGATGAGATGGCTAGATAGCATCACTGATGCAATGAATATGAACTTGAGCACGCTCCGGGAGAGAGCGCAGGACAGGAAGGCCTGGCGTGCTATGGTCCATGGGGTCACGAAGAGTCGGACATGACTGAACGACTGAACAACAACAACAATGACCCCCTGCTCGGGGACTGTCAAGGTTTCATGACAGCGATGGCCAGATTTTTCGGTGACCCCCTGCGCACGTAGACAGCTTCTCGGGAGATTCGCCGCCTCAGGCAGGGCAAGGACTCAGTTTCCAGCTATGTGACAACTTTTCGCTTGCTGATGCAGGGTTTACAATGAAATGATGCTGCGCTGGTGGCTCAGTTTTTGGACGGTTTGAACGATGAGATCTTGGACGAGTTGGCATGCCCGCCTAGCCCACCTACTTTGGAGGACCTCATCCAGACTTGCCTCCAGATAGATAGTCGGCTGGAGGGGCACCGGCAGACCCGGCAAGGTGCCGGGGGCCGAGATTTCCCTCCTCCCATTCCCCCCGTTTCCTGCCCCCTCCCCCACCCCTGCAGTGGGGCCGGAGGAGACCCCGATGCAGCTGGGAGCTACCTGAGCCCCACTGCCCCGCTCTAGAGGAACTAGAGCGGCGGTGCACTGAGTGCCGATGCTTTCAGTGTGGAAAACTGGGGCATTTTGCCAAAACCTGCCGTGCTAGACCCGCAGCTCCTCTGCCTCCCCATCAACTCATTCATCCTCCTCCTCACCCCCAGGCCTGACTAGAATGCCCCCCAAGCCTGTTGGGGGTCTCCACACCCGGTGGGTGCCTTCTGCAACCCCCCCACCCTCCCATCTGCTATTGCAAGTTCACCTCCGCCCCTCCCAGTGGGGTGGGGTGGAGGCCCTGGCTTTAGCGGACTCGGGGGCTACGACCAGTTTCATGGATGAAACCTTCGCCCTCTTCCACATGATTCCTACCCTGCCTCTTCCTTCGCCCTTGGCAGTGGAGACCATTGATGGGCGTCCTCTTTCTTCGGGCGCAGTGACTTGGATTACAGCTCCACTCACTCTGCACGCCCAGTCCCAAGTTGAGTAGATTCAGTTTCACTTGGCCAAGGTTCCCCAGTACCCAATCGTGCTGGGTGTTTCCTGGCTCTCTAAGCATAATCCTCCGTTTTCTTGGGAGCTTCAGCAAGTGGAGTTTGCGTCTCCCTACTGCCGGGAGCATTGCCTCCCGATCGAGGCACCAGTCCCAGTCCAGGCCTTAACCCTTTCCTCCCCCTCCTTGTCTGCTTCTGGTAGTTCTTCAGCTACTGTGATCCTCCCAGAGAAGTATGTGGCTTTTCGGGATGTTTTTGACAAGAAGGAGGCTGACTAGCTCCCCCCCCACATCACCCATTTGACTGTGCCATTAACCTCATTCTGGGGGCGACCATCCCTGCTGGCCGACTGTATTCGATGTCGGAGCTGGAACTTCGAGCTCTGCGGGAGTTTTTGGATACAAACCTCAGACATGGCTTCATTCGCCCTTCCTCCTCCCCCGCCTGCGCCCCTACCATCTTTGTGACCAAGAAATCTGGAGAACTCCGCCCGGTGCACGACTACGGATCCCTCAATTTGGTCTTGATCCCTGACAAGTACCCCCTCCCCCAATCCCTGAGATGCTGGAGTGCCTGGGGCGAGCCAAGATTTTCATAAAGTTGGACTCACCTATGCCCCCCCACGTTTTTGCGTTTTATGAATGCCATCTTCCGGGACTATTTGGACACTTTCCTCATTGTGTATCTCGATGATTTACTTATATTTTCTGAGGACCCCCACGCCCATCAGCACCATGTCTCCACCGTCCTCCAGCGCCTCTGCGAGCACCATCTTTATGCCAAGCTGGAGAAATGTGTGTTTGACCTAACCTCTTTGGACTATCTCGGCTACCTTATCTCAGCTAACGGTATCAGGATGTATCCTGCAAAGGTCCAGGCTGCCCTCTCCTGGCAGGCTCCATCCACCAAGAAGGACTTGCAACTGTTTCTGGGGTTTGCTAATTTTTACAGAAAGTTCCTGCTCAGCTTTGCTCAGCTGACATCTCCTCTCATGGACCTCCTTAAGGGCAGGAAATCTCCTTTTCATTGGACGGCATCTGCCCAACAGGCTTTCAAGGAACTTAAGAAGCTTTTTAGTTCTGAGCCGATCCTGTTACATCCTGACCCGAGGAAGCCTTTTGTAGTGCAAACTGATGCCTCTGACTTTGCAGTGGGGGCGGTGCTTTTTCAGCCAGATCAGGCGAGCGGTGGGTTGCAACCCTGCACCTACCACTCCAGGAAGCTGAACATGTCTGAGAGGAATTATACCATCTGGGAGAAGGAACTGTTGGCCATCAAGTCCACTTTGGAGACCTAGCATCTTCTGGAGGGGGCACAGCACCCAGTTGAAGTTAGAACCGACCATCGCAACCTGGAACATCTTCAGACAGCCCGTGCCTTAAACCAGCGGCAGATTAGGTGGTCGCTTTTTTCCCCCCAGTTGCAACGTAAGATTTGCCATGTGAGGGCCTCCGATGACGTACAAGCAGATGCTCTTTCTCATAAGCTGGACCTCCAGCCAGGGGGTGAGGGAAATCCCCCCCTCTGATTCTTCCCCCCCAGAGCCTGGCGGCAGCTGCGGTACCTCACTCTTGGGAGGAGCTCCTTCACTCTGCACAGGCTCAGGATGCTTTTCTTCGCACAAAAGTGGAGGAATTGGGGCTAGCCTCTGCCCCCCCTTCTCTTTGCGAGGTGGCCTGCTTTACCATTCTGGTCAGGTCTTTGTGCCTTCTAGACCCCTCTGCGAGAAGGTGCTCCATCAGTTCCACGACTCCCCCACCGCTGGGCATTTTGGCTTTGCCAAGACCCTGCACGGAGTGACGAGGGATTTTTGGTGGCCTCGTGTGTGTCGGGATGTCAAGACCTATGTCGCCTCCTGCCCTACCTGCCAGCACGCGAAGGCCCCCTCAGGCAAGCCCACAGATTTGCTTCACCCCCTGCCTACCCCCTCAGGACATTGGAAACTGCTCTCCCTTGACTTCATCACTGACTTGCCTCCCTCACACGGTAAGACCACCATTCTGGTGGTGGTGGATTTGTTTTCTAAGATGGCCCATTTCATCACCTGCTCTGGGCTGCCCACAGCCAGGGAGACGGCGGAGCTGTTTTTGGTGCACGTTTTCCGGCTCCACAGATGGCCCGAGGGTCTCATTTCGGATAGGGGGCCCAATTCACTGCCCATTTCTGGAGGGAGCTACTTGGGCTTCTCCATGTGACGCTCCGTCTTTCCTCCGCCCACCATCCACAGACGGACGGTCAGACCAAGTGCACCAATGCGACTCTGGAGCAATATTTGCGCTGTTAATTACCAGCAAGATGGCTGGTTTTCCTTCCTGCCTCTCACAGAATTTGTTTATAACAATGCCTGCCATGCTTCCACCCGCCAAACTCCATTTTTTGCCAATTTTGGTTACCACCCCAAGGCTTTCCCATCCACCTTAGATCCCTCTTCGGTGCCAGCGGCCCATGACATTTTAGAGGAGTTGTGAGTGGTACACCACCTCTTACGAGGCTCCCTCGAGCAAGCCAAGATAGCCTACAAGGCCTCTGCAGAGCGGCGGCGCGAGCCGGGTCCGTCTCTGCAGCTGGGAGACTGGGTTTGGTTGTCCACCCAATACCTCCCCTCTCACTCAATACCCTCTCAATACCTCGCCCGCAAGGAAGCTCGTGCCTCGCCGCACGGGGCCTTTCCAGATTACAGCCCAGATTAACCCTGTTGCTTTTCGCCTGGCTCTCCCCCCCTCCATGAAGATCCATCCTGTTTTTCATCGGTCCTTGCTGTCCCCCCTGGTTTCTGGTGACCCTCATTGCTCGGTCAGTTCCCCCCTGCTGCCAGTGCTGGTGGAGGGGGAGGAGGAGTTTGAGGACGCGAAGATTCTGGACTCCCGCCTTTCTTGCGGCCGCCTGCAATATCTGGTGGACTTGTAGGGGTATGGGCCAGATGAGTGATCCTGGGAACCTGCGGAAAATGTGCATGCTCTGTTGCTGCTGAGGCACTTCCACCAGCTGTACCCCCACAAACCCGGGGCTCCAGGGGAAGAGCACGAGGGGGGGCCTCATGGGAGCGGGGTGATAAGCATCTGAAAAAGTCATTAAGTTGTAAAAGGATTAAAGCCTTGAAAAGAATCCTTTCGTCTGTGTCTTGAGTTGGCTATTGGAGTGTACTGAAAGAGGCCACTAGAGCGTTCCTAACACCTCCCTCTTTCCCTTGGGTCCTCGGGACGCGACCATTGTTTGCGCGCCAAACGAGCACTATGCCTCCTTTCTACGCCCTCCATCTGTCGCCGCTCCCTGCGTCTGCGCCGAGTGTCCAACCAGCCCCCCTCCAGTGCTCTCTCACTGCCAGGGTCATTATCTATCCCAGGAATACTGGCAGGAGGAATCTCTGCCAGCTGCTGTGCTTGTGAGAGATGAGTGAGCTCCTCTCCCACAGATTGCTGTTCCTCCTCAGAATCAGAACTGCTCTGGGGCTCTATGGGCTCAGTTTCCACCCTGACATCTAGTTTGTTTGTTTGTTCATTACATTTCTATACTGCCCAATAGCCAGAGGAGGGCTTTAGATGTTGAGTGTAGTATACGCGTAGGTTTTTATCAGGAGAGGCGCTCCATCAGGTATTTTTGTCCCAAGCTGTGTAAGGTTTTATAGGTTAAGACCAGCACCTTGAATCAGGCTTGGAAACATACAGGCAGCCAGTGCAAGCGGGCCAGAGTTGATCTTACATGTTCAGACCTTCCAGTCCCCATTATCAATCTGGCCACCGCATTTTGTATGAGCTGCAGTTTCTGAACCATCTTCAAAGGCAGCCCCATATAGAGTGCATTGCAGTAATCTAATTTGGAGATTACCAGAGCATAGACAACTGAAGCTAGGTTATCCATGTCAAGATAGGGGCATAGCTGGGCAACCAACTGAAGTTGGTAGAAGGCACTCTGTGCCACTGAGGACACCAGAGCCTCAAGTGACAAAGATGGCTCAAGGAGGACCCCCAAGCTACGAACCTGCTCCTTCAAGGGGAGGGCAACCCCATCCAGAACCGATTGAGCACCCTCCATCCGGTCAGAAAAACCACCCATCAACAATATCTCAGTCTTGTCTGGATTGAGTTTCAGTTTATTAGCCCTCATCCAGTCCATTTTCACAGCCAGACACTGATTTAGCACATCCACAGCCTCACTTGAAGAAGATGAAAAGGACAAATGAGCTGCTACAGCTGCGTGTCATCAGCATACTGATGTCAATGTGCCTCAAAACTCCGGATGACCGCCCTCAACAGTTTCGTGTAGATGTTAAATAGCCTGGGGGACAGAACTGACCCCTGTGGAACCCCATACTGGAGAATTTATTTTATTTATTATTAAATTATTTTTATTTTATTATTAAATTTATTAATCGCCCATCTGGCTGGTCACCTAGCCACTCTGGGCGATGTACAACATACAATAAAAACAGTTTAAAACAATAAAATTCTACAATAAAAACATTTTCTAAAATACCCTAACCCACCCCAAATGCCTGCCTGAACAACCACGTTTTTAATGCACGACGGAAGCTCATTAAAGAGGGGGCATGACGGAGTTCCCTAGGGAGGGAGTTCCACAGAGTGGGGGCCACCACAGAAAAGGCCCTCTCCCTCGTCCCCACCAGTCTAGCTGTCCTGGCTGATGGGACAGAGAGAAGGCCATCCGAGGCTGATCTTGTTAAGCGGCCTGTCTGGTGCTGCTGGAGGCGCTCCTTAAGATAGGCTGGGCCGGAACCATATAGGGTTTTAAAGGTCAAAACCAACACCTTGAATTTGGCCCGGAAAACAACTGGTACGCAACTCCTTCAGCACTGGAGTGATGTGATCTCGCCGGCGGCTGCCTTTAATCAGGCGAGCTGCCGCATTCTGTACCAGCTGCAGCTTCCGAACCGTCTTCAAGGGTAACCCCACGTAGAGCGCATTACAGTAGTCTAAACGAGAGGAGACCAGGGCATGTACTACCGATGGGAGCAGATGGTCGGGAAGGAAGGGGCGCAGCCGCCGTATCAGATGGAGTTGATACAGCGCTGTCCGGCTCACAGCTGACACCTGAGGCTCCATGGACAGCTGGGAGTCCAAAATGACCCCCAGGCTGCGGACCTGGTCTTTCAAGGGTAGCCGTACCCCATTCAACACCAGGTCAACATCCCCCAGCCTCCTCTTGTCTCCCACCAAAAGTACCTCGGTCTTGTCAGGGTTCAGCTTCAGCCTATTCCTCCCCATCCAGCCACTCACCGTCTCCAGACATTTGGACAGGGATTCTACAGCCAACCTTGGTGAAGATTTAAACGAGAGGTAGAGCTGCATGTCATCCGCATATTGATGACACTGCACCCCAAACCTCCTGATGATAGCCCCCAGCGGCTTCACATAGATGTTAAATAGCATCGGGGAGAGGATGGAACCCTGTGGCACCCCACAAGTAAGTGGCCACGGGTCTGAAACCTCCTCTCCCAGTGCTACCCTCTGGTACCTGCCGGAGAGGAAGGACCGGAACCACCGCAATACGGTGTCCCCAATGCCCAACCCCTCCAGGCGGTCCAGGAGGATACCGTGGTCAACGGTATCGAAAGCCGCTGAGAGGTCGAGGAGAAGAAGGAAGGAGCATTCACCCCTATCCAGAGCCCTCCTCATATCATCTACCAAGGCGACCAAGACCGTTTCTGTCCCATGCCCAGGCCTGAAGCCCAACTGAAATGGATCTAGATAATCAGTTTCTTCCAAGTGTGCCTTCAACTGCACCGCCACCACCCGCTCAATCACCTTGCCCAAAAATGGCAGATTTGAGACTGAACTGACAGGGCCGAGCCATATTCCCCAGGTGCCACCTTCTGCAGCCGACCATCCAAGTAGGAGTGAAACCACTGCAATGCAGTGCCTCCCACTCCCAGCTCAGACAATCGCCCAGAAGGATACCATGGTTGATAGTATCAAAAGCTGCTGAGAGATCAAGGAGAATCATCAAGGTCACACTCCCCCTGTCTCTCTCCTGACACACAGAGTGACCAAGGCTGTTTCTATGCCAAAACCCAGCCTGAACCCCGACTGAAATGGATCTAGATAATCGGTCTCATCCAAGAGTGTCTGGAGCCAGTTGTAGTGTATCACAGAACTTTGTGGTTAACAACCCATAGCTAAATCATAATGCAGGGTTTGCATGTAGCAACAACCCATGATTCAACAACAACCCATGCTCATCCAATACTCTGGTTTTTTATTACATGCAAACCAGGTCTATAAGGCATCCAGGGACGCCCTGTCAGCGACCAAGAGTGGAAGCCTACTAGCAAACAAATAGGGTCCTTGTAATGTTGTTTTCCAAAACAGAAATGTGCCACTGGCTCAAGCCTGGTGGTCGATTCTTCCCCTGAACTTGAGGAGGTTGGCTGTGTTTAGTAATAGGTGGAGAATCCTTAGAAGTATTATGATAGGCTGGATGTGTATAGAGAGGGGGCCTATTTCAGGGATCCTGAGTGTGTCTGAGACTTTGTGCTTCCATGTCAGTGGAAGCTTGACCAGCTGGTCAATGCGGGTGAGCAGATTTTCCCTTCACTGCAGTCTTGTAGTTCTGCCAGTATTTTACTTTTCTACGTAGGAGTGAATGGACTGTAGCCAATCAGACACTAGCACTAATGGAAATTATGTTGTGCTAGCGTAAGGGCCCTCTAGTGCAACAGCAATAGCATTAGCTGGCATGACAGGATTTCCAGGGAATCCCATCATGCCAGCTAATGCTATCGCCGATGCACTAGAGGGGCCTTTCACTACCGCAGCTTAATTTACATTAGTGCTAGTGTCCGATTGGATACTGCCCAATGGAAATAATTTGCTTATATGGGAAACTGTAAGGGCTTCCCACAGCATACCACTGTTCCTTTTAGCATATAACTCTGCCCCTCTGTTTGAGTCAAGGGTCAGGTTTTGCTTCTGCCACCCCCACTGATGTCACAAATTATAGCCAGCTTGATGTGTCCAATAGGATGAAATCATACCTTTGAGAACAGAACCAGCCAAATATTTGCATCTCACCAATCCTTCCTCTGCGCAACTGCATCCTGGGTTCTGCTGGACATGCCACAGTGTGACAGAACCCTGGGAACAGGCTTTTATATAGAGCAGAAGTTTCAGAATGAGATTATTACAAAGGATCAAAGCTGAGAACAGGAACAAATTAAGCTTCCTGTCCCTTTGATTTTACAGACCGACCATGGTACCCCACATGTTCTGCCAGCACCCAGCAACACGGAGGAATTTAAGTCAATAGACTACACAGATCTATGGATTAAATCTATACAGCGCATTCTTTTCACTGAATGTTTAAGGGAGCAATCCTGTGGCCACTAGACACTGTCGGAGGCAGGGCTCAGAATGTGGTTCCCAGAAACCGTGCTCCATCGTAGCTGGCATGGTTCTCTCCACGCTGGCTGTTTCTCCAAGCTCAGGAATGGAGCACAGAGACAGGAGAAAGGTGGCGGTCCCAGGGGCAGGGAGGGCAGGAGACTGTGGAGGCCACTTTACGAGGCTTCCTATGCACCTTGCAGCCTCCTCCCTCCTGCTCTGAAGTCCCCAACTAGACATGCAAGATCATGCGCCCAGACAAAAATCCCCTCTGTGCTCCAGCCACCCTGCATAGGATAGTCGCCAGTCTCCGAGTTTGGAGGGTGGCATCTCTCTTCAAACGATTGCTCCTTAAATGTCTTTCTAGAGGCCTTGTGATTTGAATTATTCATTGCATTTAATTTTTCTTTGGCATTAGCTTAACCTATTGTATGAGATTTGCATAAAAAGGCGGTTTGCTTTGCAATCCAGAAGTTAGCCATGGCTTGTTTCCAACTTTATGCTAGCAGGAAAACTGCAAGAGGTGACATTGTTCTGCTAGCATTGTGCATGGCAAGGCTCCAGTCAGTGCTGAATGACACTGCATGCCCAATTAGCACAGACTTTCGGATCGCACTGTCTCTGACCCTACATTGCATTTTACTAAAACCATGCTATATCTGGATACCTTTGTTCATGTGTGCGAAGCTGAATAGGAACATTTTGTTGCTGTTGTTGTTGTTGCTACGCTTAAATAAAGAACTTTGCTCATGAGAGCGTCCTGTGCCCCTTCAATTAATGTATCAACTCCAATGATCATCCACCCCATGCCTATGCAGTACATAGGGTAAGCACTACATTTAGGTGGGGAGCTTTTCAAAACGAGTTGTGGAAGCACTTCCACAAATAGAAATTAAGCGTGGGATTTCACGGGCAAGGATGAAAATAGGCTTTCCTCAAGTGGCAGAGGCTTTGTGCAAGAATTGGGGTGATGCGGAGTGGTGGGAGTGTGGGGTGGAACGCCACTGCATAGAGAACGGTGGGGAGCTGGCAGAGACAGCAGAAGATGCCCCCCACGCGAAGCTGTTCAATCAAAGGGAGGCAGGTGATGTAGAGGTGGCATGAAGGATGGTGGGATATGGTTTCCACCACAGAGGAAGCTGGGATACCTGCCCGGCCAGGCAGGAGGATTACGGAGGGAGGAGGGGCGAGGGGGGAGGGAAAAAAAGCTACACACAGTAGCTTATTGGTCGTATTGTGTGATGGGCACAGTGGGATATTTTTCAAAATAAGCTACTGTGAGTAGCTTATAAGCCACCATGGCTTGAAGTGACATGCGAAACCCGCCCATACTTTGTCTGCAGTGGACTTACAGTGGCATTTTAAAATCCCAAATGTTCTCATCATAATAACCTTGAACTGTTGTTTTTGGACAGACGCCAATAAATATAACGCATCCTTTGGGAAAGTACAAAGGGTTTTCACATTTATGCAGGTGGAAAAAATCAATAGCTTCCCTTTGGCTCTTTAAGCTTTCTGTAGAGCCCAGTAGTTTTCTGTGGAGATGAGTGTCTTGAAACATAAACCCGCAAACCCTAAATTTTACCAGAAATTAAAGTGGCACTAAAAAGAAAGCAAGGCTGTGGATTATGTTCATTTTGCTTTGCAGATTTCCTTTGGCTGTGAAACAGAAAACCGTTGGGAGGAAATTTAGTATTTTCTTTGTTGTTCTGTACTTGTTGTCTTGTTTCATTTGTACTCTTTGCTTAAGTATGGCTTGACATATGACACAGCTGACCTATCAGCTAAATGTCATGTATTCTTCCTGGTGGAGAGGTCTCTGGACTGGATCTGATCAAACTTCTTCCATCCACAAAACAATCTCCACTCCACAACCAGCCCCAGCCATTACTTCAGGTCTGTCTTTCTCTTGCCTATTTCCCAAAGTTAGGGGTTTGGAGTTTTGATTAGTAAACTGAGATTAACTCCTTCACTACACACAGAATTTCCTTATATCCAGGAAAAATTGTTCTGAGATTAACTATGCCTGATAAGTTTCTTATTCCTGCAGGAAGTCAATTTCCTTCTATGAGTTGGCCTGTTGTGAACAGAGGGACATTTTGTTTTCTTTCTGTCGACAGTGACTTTAATAACAACAACAATGACATGAATTGCAAGCCATAAATCTAGAGATGAAATTGACTAATTTATATAATTTATTCCATCTCTGGTGAAGAATTTATCCATATTTATAAGGGAAACAATGAGATGGCTCAGTGTAATTTAAAATACCACATTTCAAGCAACCCGTAGATAAGGAATAGAATTAGAATTTTGTCCAAGGGCTGTAGATACTGGGTTGGATCCAGGATCTGCCTTCAATGAGAGGAAGGCCTCCATTCATGGAATGTCTCTCCTTGCCCCACACCACACCTGACCCCATTCAGCAGGGTCTCCTGACTCTCTGGCCACATTTGGACATCACTTTAATCCATGATGGGTTTATAAGCTATGAACAGTAGCTTATTTTTTAAATAGTCCACAATGCCCTGCCACACAAACAGGCTAATAAACTACTGTTCATGGCTTATTTCACCTCCCCATGCCCCTCCCTCCCCCTCAGTCCTGTAGACCCATCTTGCATGCTTCCAAGTCCCCCTTCCTGGCTCCAACCTGATCAGGTCCCCCCTTTTTTTTAATTTTCGCAAGCCCATGTTTTTGCACCACGGGATTGGGGAAATTTTTTAAAATCCAAAAATCGGCAGTGGAGGGGGGAACATGCAGGGGTGCAGGTGAGGAGAGCCGGGATCCATTCCCTGTTGTGATCTCTCTCAAAAGCAAGGCAGAGAGAGAGAGATCCCTATGCTCAGAAGGAATGGGGTGCAACGATATTTTTTAATGTTCTGTTCTTGTGCAAGAATGGAACAGACATAAAAAAAATATGGAAAGGGGGAGAGGTGTGAGAGCACTGTAGGAGGCTGCCCAACTGGGGATCCACTCACTCTCCACCCTACTCCTCCAACCCATGAAAAAAGGGGTTGTTTTGCAGATCAGGGAAACGTTCCTTCACACAGTTGAATTTTTAAAAGGGAAGGAATGTTTCCTCGATCTGGGAAACAACCCTTTGTTTAGGGTTGGAGGAAAATTGGGGTGGGAGGGTGAAATCCACTCCTTGCCCCAAGGACTGGCTTTTCCCCACAATCTTTGGTGGGGGGTGGATTTCGCCCCCCTACCCCCAATTTTCTGCTCTTGTTTTTGGAACCCCTTTTGTGCAAAAGGGGTTCCAAGAACAACAAAAAAGGTGGGATCCCCCTTCATGCTGGGGTGGGGGGACACCCCCTTTCCTTCCCCACCCCACACCTTTATACCTCCAAGAAAGCCTTTTCCCAGAAATTGGGGAAAAGGATTTATCCCACGGATTAAGTTTTAAAACCCATTTATTTAACCCATTGTGGGTTATCGTGTCATGCAAACCCAGTCTCTGTGTAGCATTTTCATGGGGCTGGAAGGGCTGCTGTGGGAAGGAAGTGGGGGAGAAGTCTACTTCCATCAGCGGAGTTGATCCACTGGATCTAACCTACTATTAAAAAAAACCCCAGTAACTAAAATATTGATCAGGTGATCTGTAATAACATGATCAGGCATGTTTAATTTTCTGTATTGTCATGCACCACTATTCTGCAGACAGTAGTCTGGATAAATGTGTTTCTTGCTTACAAATGTATGTATTTATTTACCTATTTATTTATTACAATTATTTGTATCCTGCCTTTCAGGATACAAATCCTTTCAAGAGAGCATGCAACTAACATCAAAATATATTAATACAATCACAATGAACAATATTAACATATAAAAAGTCACTGGGCTCTTTCCTATAGGGCAGCTGGTGGTAGATAGCCCTGTGGGGGGAACAGTCTACCTGGATTAGGCCCTCCTGCCTTCCTTGCCTGCCTTCCTCTCTTCTGGAAACCTTCCCAGTGGGCTGTTGATGGTAACTGATCCCCTTGCTGAGTGGTCTGGCGTCATAAAAAGTTGGCATTGTCAAGCACTAAAAGCTTCACAGCTGTAAAGGCTTCACAGGCATAGCATTACATAACACATATTTGTACATAATATATATGCTACACACACACACACACACACATACACACACACACGTACGTTATATATGTTACAAAATTCGAAAGAGGTATAGCATTAATGTGTGAAATTTCTTTCTCTCTTACTACTTGAAAATATTTTTATTTTCCCTATGAGCGAACCTGCGGGATAACCTTTTACCATACCTTGATAAAAGTTGCTATAGCTGGCAGGGACAAGATAAAACTGGTTGGAAACAGATCTGGTCTGTTTTAGATTATTGTATAAGCAATCTAAAAGCACTAGACCACTTTTTGTGCCATAATTTGAATTTTTAAAAAATGAAAATATACCAGGATTGCTGGTCCCCCTCCCCTTCAGTAATTCTGCATGGCAATAATGTGGGTTGTTCAAACTGGAGTATTTCCCATCAATCTACTTTGAATGGTTATGGAGGATACACTTACTTACATGTTGAGATTGTATGCAACAGATTCTGGAATCAATTGTTGAGTCTCCATGGGGACTGACAAGCATTTGTTAATTCAGCAACTTTCATTGCTGAGAGGATGTACAATTCACTGCAATCACACATACTATTTTATGGCATATAGCCCTGAAATTACCTTTGTAAGCCACTATACCGAAATTCTTAGAGATGGTGACTTTGAGTGCAAGCTGCACAGCATCCTTGTTCTGCAGTGCTTTTCCAGAGGGAAGGACAAAGAAGATGAGGAAGCTCGTCATCCGGAAACGGGTGGCTGTATTTCTGCTTGCGAAGGCTTTATTGTGTTGGAAATCTGTTTTAAATTTAGTGCCTGCGTTTGGATTAGTCCTTTTCGTTTTTTTTAAGATGCGCTTTAATGATTTGGAATTCGCTCTAAGTCTGGTTATGCACAATTGGAAATGAATTTAAATAAATAATCCTAAAGTAAACAGATGATTCAGTATATACACGGAACAAATTCATTGAGCCATATGCAGTTGTGTTTCAAAGCTGAACCGCACTTTAAAGTAAGCTGTAGATTTTAATCATATTATTGTGTTTTTACAAGCTGCATTTCAGCCATTTACAGCTGCTGCATTAAGAATAGTGATTATGGGTAAACACTGCCAGCTCAACAGCACGTGATGTATTTCAGGCTCCCGGTGCTATCACTCTAGCAGTATTTGTCAGCTGTGCTTACAAACTTTCACAGTAGAGTGCAATCTCTTCCTTCTTCAAGCGTAGTGGGACATCCTCCCAGCCAACTTCTTTGCATTGCTGAATGCTAACATTACACATTCATTTACTGGTGCTGAATGCCTTCTTGTCTCCAGGCCATTCATCTCCTCTAATGCCCATCATGGTAAAGCTACCACTTCAGTCATTGTGGTGGTAGTCGCTTCATCTCAACGGTAATTTTGAGTCATGCTTCCTCCAGGACAATTTGAGACAAGCTGAATTTTGTTTTGTTTTGTGCTTTTGTTTATACAAAGGATTTCCCAACCTAGATATGTACCAAATCTAGTAGCTTCCAGACACATGAAACAACTGTTGTTCAGTTGTTAAGTCGTGTCTGACTCTTCGTGACCCCATGGGCCATACCATGCCTTCCTGTCCTCCGCTCTCTCCCGGAGTGTGCACAAGTTCATATTCTTTGCATCAGTGATGCTATCTAGCCATCTCATTCTCTGCCATCCCCTTCTCCTTTTGCCTTCAGTCTTTCCCAGCATCAGGGTCTTTTCCAGGGAGTTTTCTCTTCGCATTAGGTGGCCAAAATATTGGAGCTTCAGCTTCAGTATCTGTCCTTCCAATGAGCAGTCAGGGTTGATTTCCTTTAAGATTGACTGATCTGACCTCCTTGCAGTCCAGGGGACTCGTAAGAGTCTTCTCCAGCACCACAGTTCGAAAGCATCGATTCTTCGGTGCTCAGCCTTCCTTATAGTCCAGCTCTCACAGCCATACGTTGCTACTGGGAAAACCATAGCTTTGATTAGATGGACCTTTGTCGGCAAGGTGATGTCTCTGCTTCTTACTATGCTGTCTAGGTTGGCCATAGCTTCCCTCCCAAGGAGCAAGCGTCTTTTAATTTCATGGCTACAGTCACTGTCTGCAGTGATCTTGGAGCCCAAGAAAATAAAATCTGTCACTGCTTCCATTTCTTCCCCTTCTATATGCCAGGAAGTGATGGGGCCAGATGCCATGATCTTCGTTTTTTTAATGTTGAGTTTCAAAGCAGCTTTTGCACTCTCCTCTTTCACCCTCAACAAGAGGCTCTTTAGATCCTCTAGTGAAACAAAATTAAAGGAATTAGGGCGCAATGCCCCAGCTGGGGCATGCTGGGAGTTGTAGGACTTTTTTCTGTCTACACATGCATAGGCTTGCACCCTTCATTGTTTTGTAGTTTGGATCAGGGCTTCAAACCCAATGAATATATGTTATGAAGTTTCGTATCATGCCTCATTATGTAACGGTTTTTATATAACAGTCAATTAGTGTGTGTGGCTTAGCTGTTTTGGGTGTGGGGGAATGAATTCAACATCAGAACACTGTAATCCATATCACACCCAAACTGTTCTTCTGCTTAGTGCAGAACAGGGTGTTTGTGGTATTAGGACTTCAGCACAGTTTGCATGATAAAATTAGCATGCCTATTCACATTTCCCCCCAGCCATTTTTCATGCATTTTTGCTTTTATTAAAAACCACAATAGCAAGTACAATGGAAATGACCCTTGGCAAAATGTGCCGACATTAACTGGGTAACAATTAATAGATTTTGTCAAAAAGCAGTTTAAAAGTGTTGTCAGTTTCATTCAGTTAAAGAATATCACTTGCCTCCAAATAGTCATCAGTTTTTAGTAGAACAGATGGAGCAAAAACATTTCCCCATAAATTCCTCTGAAAATAGATTTTTGAAATTTGAGGGTCATTTATTAGTGGAGAAGATTCTATGTTAACTTACAATAATTTATTTACATATAATTTGAGCATCTTTACATATTTCTTTACATATAATTTGTGCAATCCTATATATGTCTACACAAAAGTAAGTCCCACTGAGTTCACTGGGGCTTATTCCCAGGTAGGGGGGTACAGGATTGCGGCCTTATTCTATGGATTATAATGCATGATGATATACCTAAATTCTAAAACTTGTATAGACAAATGAGTCAGTAGCGCTGGAATGATAATGTGCAAATATTCACCAAATATTCACCAGATATTCAAATTTCAAATTCAAATTTCACCAGGTATTCAAGTTTTGTTCGTATGAGAAATTTTGAAGCAAAATTCAAATTCACACTTTTCCCTTGACATTTGAATGATTGATACTGGTTGGTATCTCCTTAGCCTTGGATATTTGCAAGCTTCAAATATGAAATCTCATAAGCTATCAAGTACTACTTTGGCATGATATCTGTCAAGTGTTTTCAGATACTAAATACTATGGGTGGCATCCAGCATTGTGTGAGCTGAAGCAAGGCTCACACAACAGATCTTTTCTTTCCCCTCCCCTCCCCCTGCAGCCCCCTGTACCCCCTGAAAAGCTTCTCCAGCAGGTCAGGGGGACCTACCAAACATTGTGGGCTGTGTCTTAGGGAGCTACAGAAAGTTCATTTCAATTTTACAAGGACTAGTAAACTTGGTACATTATCTGAAGGCTGTAATGAAGAAAGAATTAAACCGGGTTTTAAAGAATTTCGATGAGGGTAAATGCCCTCCTAGTTTTTATAACATTGTTGCTTTTAAACAGATTTCAGCATTTTCAGTGAATGCAAGTGTGGGGGAAAATTTTGGATTTTCCAAAAAATCTGGATACAGCTTCTAACTTTGGGAGAAATTGTGTTTTAATGATTAGCCCATTCCCAAAGATACACATGTGTGCACACAATGCCGCTACTTATAAATCTTCAAGAAGATCTTGAATTTTCCCAACATATGTGGTGGTTTCTACTCAAAAGTCCCACACATTGCTAATATGTGTAAATTTTCACAGCATTTTATTAAGAAAGTAGAAAAGAAAATAGCATACATATGCGGAGATTCCCACAAGAATCTTGTAGAGAGGTTATTGCCGAGCACAGTTAAAACAAAGAACAAGTGTTTATACATCGGATGAACAAGGCACAGTCATGGCTAACACTGATTGGATGCAGAACACTACAGAGGCAGGACAAATTGCATAGCACTTTGGACTGGCTTACATTAGAAAACAAGAGATGTTACTTGCCATGTGATAGACAGTTCTTACTATTCTGGTTCTATCTAGTTATACATATTTTTCTCTCACATATGTATGCCTCTCTGAAAGCAATCCCTTCCCCTCTGCACCACACATACACCCCACCCCACCCCACCCCTAGTGATTGATTGAGCTGCTGAAATGTCATGGGCTTGGATCCTTTCCCACCCTCTTTCCAACTGCAGCTTTTCACACCCATCTCCAAAAGCAGCTCTGGAGGGTTGGAAGACCCCCCCCTCCCACCACCACCACAATAGCATGCAATTATGAGGCCCAGGGGCTTGTAGACAGGGAAATTGGCAGAAGTTACCAATCCATCTGCATGAGCAGAAGTGACTTTTGTTTGCACTAGGGCCATGTTGGATCCAAGCCTTAGAACATTCTAACTTCTCAGAGTGAACATATATCAATATGTTGATAAATGATGCAGCTTCTGTGAGGGAAAGTGAAACATCACCAAATGCAGTAGGCACAGGGTAGTATCTAATCGGACACTAGAGCTAAAGTAAATTGTGTTGCGCTAGTGTAAGGGACCTCTACCGCAATGCCAATATCATTAGCTGGTGCAACAAGATTCCTCAGAAAACCCATCATGCCAGCTAACGTTACTGGTGTTGCACTAGAGGTTCCTTACGTTAGTGTAATGTAATGTATATTAATGATAGTGTCCGATTTGGTACTGCCCAGAGCAAATGTCACACATAAATAAATATCTTAAAAAGGGTTTGTTGTTTTTTATTTGCTCAGTCACTTCCGACTCTTCGTGACTTCATGGACCAGCCCACGCCAGAGCTTCCTGTTAGCCGTTGCCACCCCCAGCACCCCCAAGGTTGATTCCGTCACCTCCAGAATATCCTCCATCCATCTTGCCCTTGGTCGGCCCCTCTTCCTTTTGCCTTCCACTTTCCCTAGCATCAGCATCTTCTCCAGGGTATCCTGTCTTCTCATTATGTGGCCAGAGTACTTCAGTTTTGCCTTTAATATCATCCTCTCAAGTGAGCAGTCTGGCTTTATTTCCTGGAGTATGGATTGGTTTGATCTTCTTGCAGGGCAAGGCACTCTCAGAATTTTCTTTCAACACCACAGTTCAAAAGCATCTATCTTCCTTCGCTCAGCCTTCCTTATGGTCCAGCTCTCGCAGCCATAGGTTACTACGGGGAATACCATTGCGTTAACTATGCGGACCTTTGTTGTCAGCATGATGTCTCTGCTCTTAACTGTTTTATCAAGATTTGTCATTGCTCTCCTCCCAAGAAGTACACGTCTTCTGATTTCCTGGCTGCAGTCAGCGTCTGCAGTAATCTTTGCACTTAGAAAGACAAGTCTGTCACTGCCTCCACGTTTTCTCCCTCTATTTGCCAGTTATCAATCAAGCTGGTTGCCATAATCTTGATTTTTTTGAGGTTTAACTGCAACCCAGCTTTTGCACTTTCTTCTTTCACCTTCGTCATGAGGTTCCTCAGCTCCTCCTTGCTTTCAGCCATCAAAGTGGTATCATCTGCATATCTGAGATTGTTAATGTTCCTTCCAGCGATTTTAACTCCAGCCTTGGCTTCATCAAGCCCAGAACGTCGCATGATGTGTTCTGCGTACAGGTTGAATAGGTAGGGTGAGAGTATACAACCCTGCTGTACTCCTTTCCCAATCTTAAACCAGTCCGTTGTTCCATGGTTTGTTCTTACCATTGCTACTTGGTCGTTATACAGATTCCTCACTTAAAAGGGTACTTCTAACAAAATATAATGTATGTATTTAATTAGATTAAACAGCAAATAATCACTGAGTAAGACCAGAAACCGCCAATGACAACAAGAAAACAAATAAATATTACGCACAAAAACAATTCAATGCAATAACTATGTTGTTGTTCAGTTGTTAAGTCATGTCCGACTCTTCGTGACCCCATGGACCATAGCACGCCAGGCCTTCCTGTCCTCCGCTCTCTCCCGGAGTGTGCTCAAGTCCATATTCATTGCATCGGTGATGCTATCTAGCCATCTCATCCTCTGCCATCCCCTTCTCCTTTTGCCTTCAGTCTTTCCCAGCATCAGGGTCTTTTCCAGGGAGTTTTCTCTTCGCATTAGGTGGCCAAAATATTTGAGCTTCAGCTTCAGTATCTGTCCTTCCAATGAGCACTCAGGGTTGATTTCCTTTAGGATTGACTGATTTGACCTCCTTGCATTCCAGGGGACTCGTAAGAATCTGTCAGGGTGGAAACTGAGCCCATAGAGCCCCAGAGCAGTTCTGATTCTGAGGAGGAACAGCAATCCGTGGGAGAGGAGCTCACTCATCTCTCACAAGCACAGCAGCTGGCAGAGATTCCTCCTGCCAGCATTCCTGGGATAAATAGTGACCCTGGCAGTGAGAGAGCGCTGGAGGGGGGCTTGCTGGACGCTCGGCACAGACGCAGGGAGCAACGACAGATGGAGGGCGCCAAAAGGAGGCGTATCGCTCATTTGACTCTCAAACAACAGTCATGTCCTGAGGACCCGGGGGAAAGAGGGAGGATCTCTCCATAGCCCATAAGTTCAGAGTGTTCCCGTGGTTCCCCTTCAAACGGGGACCAACTGCCTTACCTGGAACTTAGGCTACTCTGCTATCTTTCCCCAGTGCTGTTCCTTGCTTAGTCGCTAGTGATTAGTATCTGAAAGAGTCATAAAATAATAAAGGAATAAAGCCTCAGAAAAAATCCTCGTCATCTGTGTCCTGACTTGGCTGTTGGAGGGGACTGCAAGAGGCAGCTAGGGCGCTCCTGACAGAGTCTTCTCCAGCACCACAGTTTGAAAGCATCCATTCTTTGGCGCTCAGCCTTCCTTATAGTCCAGCTCTCACAGCCATACATTACTACTGGGAAAACCATAGCTTTGATTAGACGGACCTTTGTCGGCAAGGTGAGGTCTCTGCTTCTTACTATGTTGTCTAGGTTTGCCATAGCTTTCCTCCCAAGGAGCAAGCGTCTTTTAATTGCATGGCTACAGTCACCGTCTGCAGTGATCTTGGAGCCCAAGAAAATAAAATCTGTCACTGCTTCTATTTCTTCCCCTTCTATATGCCAGGAAGTGATGGGGCCAGATGCCATGATCTTCGTTTTTTTAATGTGGAATTTCAAAGCAGCTTTTGCACTCTCCACTTTCACCCTCAACAAGAGGCTCTTTAGAACCTCTTCACTTCCTGCCATTAGGGTGGTATCGTCTGCGTATCTGAGGTTGTTGATAATTCTCCGAGTAATCTTAATTCCGACCTGTGAGTCATCCAACCCAGCATTTCTCATGATGTACTCTGCATATAGGTTAAATAAGCAGGGCGACAATATGCAGCCTTGTCGTACTCCTTTCCCAATTTTGAACCAGTCGGTTGTTCCATGTCTGGTTCGTACTGTTGCTTCTTGACCCTCGTACAGGTTTCTCAGGAGACAGGTAAGGTGGTCTGGTACTCCCATCTCTTTCAGAATTTGCCACAGTTTGTTGTGATCCACACAATCAAAGGCTTTAGCGTAGTCAATGAAGCAGAATTAGACGCTTTTCTGGAATGCTCTTGCTTTCTCCATGATCCAGCGAATGTTGGCGATTTGATCTCTAGTTCCTCTGCCTCTTCGAAACCCCGCTTGTACTTCCGGTAGTTCTCAGTTCGCATACTGCTGAAGCCTAACTTGTAGGATTTTGAGCATCACCTTGCTGGCATGTGAAATGAGCGCAATTGTACAGTAGTTTGAACACTCTTTCTTGTGGCCACTGCTGAGTGTTCCAAATTTGTTGGCATATTGAGTGCAGCACTTTAACAACATCATCTTTTAGGATTTTAAATAGCTCAGCTGGAATACTGTCATCTCCACTAGCTTTGTTGTTAGTAATGCTTCCTATGGCCCAGTTGACTTCACTCTCTAGGATGTCCGGCTCAAGTTCAGTGACCGCACTGTCATGTCTCTCAGGGACATGAAGATCTTTCCTGTATAGTTCTTCTGTGTATTCTTTCCACCTCTTCTTAATCTCATCTGCTTCTGTTAGGTCCCTGCCTTCTTTGTCCTTTATCATGCCCATCTTCGAAGGGAACAAAACATTCCCTTGATATCTCCAGTTTTCTTGAAGAGATCTCTAGTCTTTCTCATTCTGTTGTTTTCCTCAATTTCTTTGCATTGTTCATTTAAGAAGGCCTTCCTGTCTCTCCTCGCTATTCTCTGGAACTCTGCATTCAGTTGGATATATCTTCCCCTTTCTCCCTTGCTTTTCGCTCCCATTCTTTCCTCAGCTACTTGTAAAGCCTCCTCAGACAGCCACTTTGCTTTCCTGCATTTCTTTTTCTTTGGGATGGATTGAGTTGCTGCCTCCTGAACAATGTTACGGACCTCCATCCATAGTTCCTCAGGCACTGTGTCTATCAGGTCTAATCCCTGAAATCTATTCCTCACCTCCACTGTATATTCATAAGGGATATGATTTAGGTCATACCTGAATGGTTTAGTGGTTTTCCCTACGTTCTTCAATTGAAGCTGAAATTTTGCAAGAAGCAGCTCATGACCTGAGCCACAGTCAGCTCCAGATCTTATTTTTACGGACTGTATAGAGCTTCTCCATCTTTGGCTGCAAAGTACATAATCAGTCTGATTTCGATATTGACCGTCTGGTGATGTCCATGTGTAGGGTCTCCTCTTGTGCTGTTGGAAAAGCGTGTTTGCTATGATCAGCGTGTTCTCTTGACAAAACTCTATTAGCCTTTGTCCTGCTTCATTTTGTACACCAAGGCCATGCTTGCCTGTTATCCCGGTGATTTCTTGACTTCCTACTTTAGCATTCCAATCCCCTATGATGAAGAGGACATCTTTTTTTGTGTTAGTTCTAGAAGGTGTTGTAGGTCTTCATAGAATCGATCAACCTCAGCTTCTTCAGCCTCAGTGGTTGGGGCATAGACTTGAATTACTGTGATGTTGAATGGTTTGCCTTGGATTCATACTGAGATCATTCTATCGTTTTTGAGATTGTACCTCAGTACTGCTTTCCCCACTCTTTTGTTGACTATGAGTGCTACTCCATTTCTTCTAAGGGATTCTTGCCCACAGTAGTAGATATAATGGTCACCTGAATTAAAGTCACTCATGCTTGTCCATTTTAGTTTGCTGATTCCCAAGATGTTGATGTTCAATCTTGCCATCTCTTGTTTGACCACCTCCAGCTTACCTTGATTCATTGATCTTACATTCCAGGTTCCTAAACAATATTGTTCTTTATAGCATCGGATTTTCTTTTCACCGCCAGAGACATCCACAGCTGAGTGTCCTTTCGGCTTTGGCCCAGCCGCTTCACTCTTTCTGGCGCTACTTGGAAATACCCTCTGCTCTTCCCCAGTAGTATATTGGACACCTTCCGACCTGAGGGGCTCATCTTCCAGCGTCATCTCTTTTAGCCTTGTGATACATTCCATGGTGTTTTCTTGGCAAGAATACTGGAGTGGGTTGCCATTTCCTTCTGCAGTGGACCACATTTTGTCAGAACTCTCCGCCATGACCTGTCCATCTTGGGTGGCCCTGCACGGCATAGCTTATGGCTTCACTGAGTTACGCAAGCCCCTTCACCACAACAAGGCAGTGATCCATGAAGGGGCAACAACTATACCCAATGACAAAAATATATATCCTCATCATAAAGAGGAAAATATTCTCAAGGAAGAAATGGCCTCTGGAGATTCAAAGTGTGTTCGGGGATTCAAAGGTGTAATCTTTAAATTCAAGGTGTAAAGTTTAGGTATAAAGTTTGTTTGACAGAGTAGCCAGCTCAAACAAACCTTTAGTTACAAGTTTCTGATGAATATCTCTTCAGATAAAAAGTTCAGTAGTTCACCCACCACCACACACACACATAATCAGAATTGCATGAGGGGGAGCATGGGAATGAGCCTGTTGGCCCTTCCACCTCAGTTGTGTCTTTGTCACCCATCCCCACAGCATTCCACAGATTGAGGGCTGAACTTTTGCCATGGAGAGCCTTCCTTACTCATGAGGGGTCCCCCACATTATTTAGAACCCTGAAAAACCAGGGTTCTGAATCGTGTGGGGAGCCTTCATCAGTGGAGAAGGCTCCCCGTGGCAGAAGTTCAGCCCCCTCCTCCAATGTGTAGAGTGCTGCAGGGAAGGGTGACGAGGACATGATGAAGGGGCCAGAGCCAAAGTCTTATCCCCATTCTCCCCGTCATGCGATCCTGCATAGGGATAAAGTTAAACATCAATCTGGATTGGTGGGGGACAAATCCACAATAAGAACAGGTGAGGGAGGTAGAGAGGCTATAGTATAAGAAATGGAGAAGGCGTGGGTGAAAGAAGGGTTAGGGAAGGCAGTGGATGGACAAATTAGGACTTTAGGAAAAGATTGTGGGAAAGGCCTGAGAATTGGAAAATGGGAGTTTGAGGAGTGCTGAGGAAAATGTTCAAAACACAATTCAAATTAGGAAGAGATACCACAGAGGGACCGAGTAGAGTAGAGGCTTTATGGTAATGGAAGTAGAGGTTGTAGATGTGGGGGATGAGACAGCACTGCTGGGTAGCTGGGAAAGCTGGGGCTGAGATGCTGAGTAGGCAAAGGACTGGGGTTAATGGCAGCTAATTGTTGGAGCAAGTAAGGAACAAGGGATCAAACTGGCACAAAAATCACAGAAGGTCTAAGATCAGAAGGCCTTGTGCTTCTGACAGACAAGGTAATTTTGAGGGTGTTCTGGCCTCCATGTCTATTGGACTGTGTGTCTGTCCAGGCAACTAAACTGACATCCAATCCAGTTCAGTCTTCACCGTTATTAATAATAGAACATGAACAGCAAGCAGTCAATGAATGCAGAAGATCAATACATGCAGAGAGCCCTGTAGGAGGAGGAGGTATGGAACGTTGAAGCAGGCTGAGATAAAAGAAATGGTATAGATGAGGTGAAAAGACAAGGCAAGGCCAGGTCTTCCTGGCTGCAACACAGGACAGCAGCAGAGAACCAGGCCAGAGGGAGGCTTTGCTTCTTTTGAGGAATAACTGGTCCAAACGGACGTTCTTACTAGGAACAACCAATCAGTTCATGATAGCAGGGCCTGATCAATTGCTGGCAGTTCTGGAAATTAAAGCAGTTCTAAATGCGAAGACTAAGGGGCGATGTAGCAAATAACACAATTCTCAGTTGGGGCATGTAATGGCCCCAGGCTGTAACCAAGTCACCAGTAGTTTTAGAGGGGCCTAGAGGTCCATAATGCTTTCTGCTTTGGTGCAATTTCCTTGCTAGTGGGCCTCTGAGCTTGTGAGATGAGTCAAAGGTTGATATCGCTGCCGCAGCACATTCCATGCTAATAAGCACTGGTCTTATCAGGGCCTAGGATGCGCCTGGGAAGTGAGGCTCTGTTTATGCTAAGCTACAAGTGTCTGTGCTGGGAAAGTTCTGATTGTTTTCCTTCTGAACAAGTGCTGTTAGCCTATGCTGGGAAAGTTGCAGATGAATGCTAATTAACACTTGCTGCTGTCATGCTGCCTCACTGCTAACATGTATGGTATAAAACCTATTTTACCCCTTGGCTCTGGGTTCAGAGAAGCTGTCTGATCCAACCACTGGGTATGCCTGTGTGCTGCAAGTACTCAATAAAGTCTCCTTGTAAGCAAACCGGGATCTGGCTTATCACTATCTCGGCACCTCCAAACCTTAGCAGCCCACGGCCAGGGCATACAGGGCAGAACAGAAGCCTTGGAAAATCTTGTCCAGGAAGGCCAAAGAATCAATGGAATGTTATACAGTGGTTTGTGAGCTCATAACCAATGACATCTTTGGCTGTAGATCCCAGTGGAAGACACCTGCTACTATATGGCTTTTATTTTACTGAAGGTTTTATGGTGTTTTTGTGTTGAGAAAAGTGCAACCTAGCAGCAGTGTTGAGTATGTTGCACCTTAAATTACAGGAGGCGTGGGGTATGTTGTGGCCCTACAAATATTGTTGGACTGCAGTTACCATCAGCCCTAGCCAGCATAGCTAATGGTGAGGGATGATGGGAGTTTCAGTCCAATAACTTCTGGAGAGCCACACATTCCCCATCCCTGCAATAGAGGAAAACAAATAGCACATAGGCTAGGTAGTTACCGCACATTCACATTCACATTCTGCACAAAAGAATTGTATTTCAATATTGAAATAAACAGAGATGCATCCTTTACAAACCTTGCTATTTTAAGTTGTTGGTTGGATCTTTCCTGGTTTGAATTTTGGGGCATTTTGGTGAACAGATAGATCTCTGAATTGGATAATATTCATAAAAGTTTGGACTTGGAACAGCATTTCATTCAGAAATTGTTTGCCTGTTGAACTGACAAGATATGAATTAGAAGTCATTGTAACAAGAGTGCTATTTGTGGTCAAATACTTTCTTCACATTTGCATGATGTGTAGTAAGGGTGAGGGAAAACATTATTTTAACTGTCATTGTGGGTTTTTAAAATTGGAAAAAAACACATTTAGCTGTCATAACTTTTTAGAGTTCTGACTGTTTCTTTCCAGCACTTGAGGATTCTGCCCTACCAATTTAAATTAGAATATATGCCATGTTTCAATTGCTTTATGCGCATTATATTAGATAAAATATGTTAATTTGTGTAAATGCTGTTCTGAGCGCAAATGCTTATGCTGAAAGCACGCTTATCTTTAAAGCTGCATGTCTTTCATTCTTGGCTTCTTTTATATGCACACTTTATTTTTTTAAATGCATGTCTTAATATTTGGGGATACTTTTTAAAGAGAACATTTGAAGCTATGTGGGGAAAAAACTCATGACTTCTTCATAAATATTCATAAGCTCATAGAAAATCTTGTTACTGAATTTAGCTTTTTTATGGGTTTTTCTCCTAGTGTTTTTCAAGCTTCTTTGTGCTTCATTTCATTGCCATAGATTAGCAAATTTGGAATACTGCTTTTGCTGATCTATTACATATTTGACAGCAGTTTTTTTTAATGAAGTCAGTTAGTATTCTTTCTATGGATACCATGTGTTAGTTCATTGTACCCCATGACATAGAAAAATAAATGTTAAAGTTAATAGGATGTGTAATAAAATTCACAGATTGGCAACAAACAACTTCATATTCTGTTTGATTGATATGATGCATCTGTTTCCCTTGATTCAAACGTGTTGACCACTCTCTAAAGCAGGGGTGGGCAACTTGTGGCCTTCCAGATGTTTTGGCCTACAACAGTTATCAGCCCTAACCAGCATAGCCACTGATGAGGGCTGATGGGAGTTAGGCCAGAATGTCTGAAGGGCCACAAATTGGTAACCCTTGAGCTAAAGAGCTACTTCATGCTTGACCAAATGCAGACCCAGGGAGATTTGGGAGTTTTTTGCCCTTTGAACAACATAATGTCATACCATATCACAAACTACTTTTGTAAGTTCACTTACTTTCAAAAGCACTCAAATATACAAGCCCAAAGTCCCCTTGGCCATGCAGAACTAGATGCAATGTTCTTTAGATCCTGGTCATTATGTTTAAAGAGGGATGCATATTTTTTTGTATTCTGAATTGCTTGGGAATCTAGTTTTTTAATTTTTGTAAGCAAGTGAAAGGCTAGACACACCAAAACATTATTAAGACTACAAACCTTAATACACGTATGAGGGAGAAAGCCCCATTGAACACAGTGAGACACAGTTCCAAGTAAAAATGCATAGGTTTGTGCCGCAAGTCCAGCTCTCCTTTCCTAATGTAACAGTGGGTTGTATCCAATTAGTCCCTCCCGGTGATGGAATGGGTTCTGTCAGCAGAATGGGGAGGGGGCAGTTCCCTTCCGTCTGCACCCTCAGAGCCTGTACTGGAGGATTTGGGGACCCTTCAGAGCAGATTTGTGGGGATGGGAGCTCCAGGGAGAGGAGGGGAAAGTCTCATCATGTGAGTTTAAGTCTGCTGATGTGATGCTGAATTTTACCTGGTGTATCTCAGTCTCAGAAAAGCTCTAATACACAAAGAAATGACATGAAATTTTGGTCATAAAGCAGTCACTGCTATCTGAATATCTGTGGCCTCCCTGCTAGTGACACCACATCAGTCCCTTCCCCTCTTCATATATTAAACCTTGTAACTCCATATGTATTCCTGCCTTGTTTTTGCTTATACTAAGAACTACTTCCATTTTGTTGGATTCCATGGTTCACGTTCACACCTTTGAAGGGATGGCATCCTTTTTCATTATTTCAGTCACCCTTCACTAGAAATAACTTTATGGAACTGATACTAGATAAATCAGGAATAAATGTCTACCATCTATGTATATTGGGTTTGTTTGAACTGGAATCTTCCAAGGAAAAATGGGTACATTTGCTTAATAACAGGAGTCATACACAATTGGGCTATTTGTTAAATAAAGTGTGCTACGTATTTCTATCCTTGAGATAATAATTCATTGTGCTATATCATTCACAGAAGATGAAGTGTATATCATGCTAGGGGGAAATGAAATTCATGTTCACTGTTGTAGAATCTACAGAGTTTAGTGCTAGCTGATAATAAATGCACAGTCAACAGTAATGCTAGTCCCTGTAATGAGAACATCAACGTAGATAAATCAGACATTATTGAAGACATTTTTCCCCAGTAAAAGGGAAATGAAATGTGCTAGCTGGATGTTATTCACTGCTGATTATTCATTTATATTCATTGAGTTTCAGTGTGTTGGCCATTTAGGCCAACAGTTATGAAAATGGGACGTTTTGTGAGTTAATGGTTTTAGGGTTGCACTCTTAAGCTTGTGTAAAATGATGGGGAGGGGGAGAGGAGAAATATAGCAAAGATCTCCAGTATTTGAGTTAGAGATTCCTTCTTCATGCTTTCCTTTGTGCTTTACAAAAAATGCCTGCAGTCTAGCACATGGCATGTACCTTTTGAGTGTAGGCTTAAACTGATCGGAAACATGTGTGATATGTACAGTATGTGTATGTGATATATGTATGGATACATTTTTATTTTTAACAGAATTTACTGGTTCAGGCCATTTCCTGTTAAGTCATCCACTGATTTGAGTGGTATGCTTTGTGGAATCAGACTGATTTATTAAGAATGTCAATTTATTTCCCAGAACTCTAAACTAAAGAAAGTATTAAGGATTTGTTAGGGATTTCCCCCCATGAATTTCAGTACTAATGGATATCTCTTCTGATCCGGAATTCTCATATTACTTATGTACCCCATACTACGCTTTGGTAAGAAATGTTTGATGAGTTGTAGACATAGACAGCAAGATGACATAATGGTTATAATTCTGTGCAAGGTATATTTTGTGGTTCTGCAATCTTAGATGTGGCAAAACATATAAAGGTAAAGGTGTCCCCAACCAGTTGTGTCCGACTCTAGGGTGCGGTGCTCATCCCCATTTCTAAGCCGAAGAGCCAGCGCTGTCCGAAGATGCTTCCGTGGTCATGTGGCCGGCATGACTGAACACCGAGGTGCACGGAACGCTGTTACCTTTCCCGCCGAGGCGGTACCTATTTATCTACTTGCAATTTCTTGCTTTCGAACTGCTAGGTTGGCAGGAGCTGGGACTGAAGACGGGAGCTCACTCCGTCATGCGGCACTCGGGTCTCGAACTGCTGACCTGCCGACCTTCCAGTCTGCAGTTCAGCGTCTTAACCACTAAGCCACCGCGGTCCCTATGGCAAAACATATACAGTAAAGCTATTGGCAACATCAGAAATGATGCCATGACCATAGAATCTCTGGCTGCTGTCATCATGGATATGGCTGCTTATGCTTAGTATTGTGACTCTACATTCCCTGAATATATTGTTGTACGTATGTGATACAGGCTCAATACAGATGTGACATGGGGGAAATGCAGTAGTTATTAACCCATGTTACAAAGAGCAGGTGTCTTACCTTTACTCTTTTTATAATCTTTATAATTCAGACTAGCCTCACTTTAAAAAGAAAAACTGGCATCAGTGGCAATCCAGATATTCTGAAATTTACCATAATATGGGTCAAACCATCCTGTGTTCATACTTCAAGTTTTCTTAGTGGCAATTTACTTCAAATGCACTGATCAATTGGCAATATAGATGTGTCCCTTGAAGCTAACTTGGAATCTGTATCAGTTAAGATGGATCTCTTTTCATCTCATCTACACGAAGTAGTCAGCAAAACTTCAGTGCAACCTCCCCCCCTAACCCCCCCCCCATTGTTCGCTTCACCACTGCATGAACCAGTAGCTTGTGTGGCTATCAAAGCAGGAACATCAAGAAGACAGAGTTCTGCTTTTGTAGCAGGGGTTCTTTGTGGTATTCTGGTGACCATGGCTGAACAAAATTTCTCCAGTTTCTGGCTGTACAAGAAGGCTACTTTCAAGTGAGAAGGGACAAAATGCACTCTGTGGATGACTAGACTGTCTGTAAACACAGGGTGGATTAAGAGACAGCCGACCTTGAAATCTATTCAGGACAGACTTGTTTTACCCAGTGTGTGATGCTTTATCCACAGACTCTATGCCCTTGAATGTATTTCTCAGTTGAATTAGCACTGAAAACTCTGAACATGGCTTTTATCTTTCCTTTGGAGGCTAAGGTTTTGGCTCCCATTGTGAGCAAGAGAAGCAGAGCTGGGCCACAGTGGAATGGAAATGTTATTGTCTCTCTTTCTCTTGACTAGAGCAAGGACCCATGAACAAAAACAAAAGCTTCTGTGACCCAGCTGAGTGTGGAAGCCAGATCTGTGACCTTTTGCAGCATGGAAAGCGACAAGTGTTATGTGGGGCACTGCAGTCCCTTGAGTCATTAACTCTTATTGGTTAAGTTTCACTGGAATGTTTAGGGTTTTTTAAAGGTATAAAAAATTTACACCTGTATGCATACCTTGCCCTTATAATGTGCACATTGTGTATTATTGCTGACTGATTCCTGAAAAATGTTTCAGGAACGTTTCTCCAGTTGAGAGAAAATAATGAAGCATAGCCTGAAGATGGGATCTGAGGGTGCTGTGTGTTTGAAAGATGATTAATAGCTTCCTTTAATTCTTCAGACACTGGCCTGTAATAGACTTCATGAGTTGGAAATATAATCCAGACGTTAGTTTTTTGTATAGCTTCCAACAGTGGTGCAAGTTTCATTATAGCTTTCATCAGGCAGAAGAAAAATGGCCTCCTGGCCTCTGTAGCAATCCAGGGGCCAGTCACAAAAGCCCATTTCATTTCAAATGCAAAACACATATCCTCCTTTGAACAGCATAATGCCATACCATATCACAAATAACTTCTGTAAATTCACTTAGTTTAGAAAGCACTCAAAAATTCAAGCCCAAAATTGCCTTGGGCACCCAGAACTAGATGCAGAGTTCTTTGAGTCCTGGCCATTATGTCTAAGATGGAGGCACTTTTTCTTCTGTATTGCTTGGGAATCTAGCCTTGCACTTATTTAAGCACATTCTCTCCACATAGAAAAGTAGATGGCAGGGAGAAGGATTTTAGCCTAGCTTTTTCTGTAACATGCTAATTTTCTGTGTCCAGAAATAAGTTGTTGGGTTTTTTTAAAATGGAGGATCGTTTAGTCAAGTGAGTTCACACCTTCAGTCTGAAGTGGCACCATCCAGAAACTGATTTACCACTTTGTTGCCATGTTTGCTAGGGACACACATCTTTACATACATCTCAAATGATTTTCTGTGCTCAGGTAGTAAGCCTCTTGGGAACAATGAGTGATTGGGGGAATTTAGTTTGGTGCTAGGAGAAAATGTGAAAAGGATTGGCAGAGTGAATCCCAAAAGGCTGGGGAAATAGGTGTTTTGAAGCCATGGCCGAGCTTTTTACAAGACAGGACATGGGATACAAGGCTACAAGAATGGATACCTAGTTGGGGGCTTCTAGCAGTGAGTGGGGCAGAGTCCCTGCAGCATTGTTTTCAAAGAGCATGCTTAGTTCAGGGGTCCAAAAACAATTACAGTATTAGAGAACACAAACCACGTGTCTGCACTTGGAGAATAGGAAAATCCTCTGGCAAAAGTTGTACAGAATGTTATGAAAAGGTATAATTGAACACATTTTCTGTAATGTAAAGTCATTTTGTACACGAGTGATTAACTGAATGAGGTTAAAAAGATTAGCAGTTTACTTCTAACTGAGGCTGAAAGATACAATGTATGTGTGGTCTACAGTTGTCAGCCTGCCAGGAAACAGCAGTCACTGATGCAATTGTTATATAGAAAAGGAACTATCTCTCTCCTTGGATGATTTCAGTTTCGCCAGTGTGACATTAGAAATCCACTGCTTTTATACTGGAGAACGAAATCAAAAAGGGGAGGCAAAGGTTAGACACTGATAGGTCCAGGAGGGAACATTCTATCTCCACTCTTTGGCCCTTAATTATAAGCCAATGGAATAGCAGTCTGTCAGAATGTTATCTATGATTGGATGAAGGGCTCTGGCTGGAGAATATAAAAGGCCAGGCTTATCCCTTTTAGAGATAGTTGAATGAAGAATCAATCAGCTGGAGTCAGGCACAGAAGAGCCTGAGGAAGAAGAAGCCAGCAGGTTCTGGAAGAAGCCAGAAGAAGTTGAAGCAGGAACAGAGCTCAGAGCTGTGAAAGGTCAGAGGGCAACCAGAGCAACAACGAGTAGTAGCTGTCCAGAGGAAGAGAAGAAGGCAGAAGAAGGACAAAGGGCAACTGAAATCACAGATGGAGGAGCTGAGAAAGGCTACAAGGAGAGGAAGACTTCTGCACCAGTCCTACAAGAGAACTGTAGCCAGATTTGTCAGCTACAGGCTGTTGAGCTTAGGCCATTGAGCTTAGGCATTTGTGAGTCTCCAGGGAGAAGAAATACCTCTGGGCTGAATCCTGAGCCCCAAAACAGGAGGAGTGTGTCAGGCTTAGTTCTCTGAAATAATCTGTGAGTGATAACTCAGGCAGAGTTAGGAGCCTATCCCAGTTACTATGTGTTACAGGAAAAGTGAGGAATTGCACCAAAAATGTTTGGTGGCAGAAGAAGAAGAAGACAAGCAGGTGTATTCACCACATGGGGTGGCATGGTGGTGAACAGACTTAAGTAAAAAGTGGAGACCTTCGCATTTGGTCTCAGTGCAGTGGGATATTCCACATTTATTGGGGACTTAAAAACACAGTGAGTTACCTTTCACACGTGGAGACAGTTTTAGTGGGATCGGTAAAAGCCACATCCTTTACAGTTGAAGGACATCGATGGGATTGGTCCTCCATATAAGATGGTGGAGGGAGATTCAAACATTTACACTGCAAAAAATAGGTTTTCTGGAGGAATAAAAATGGGTCGAGATGCAAGACCTGTAGATACTGTACGGGTTTGTTCGGTGCTGGGTGGAAGGTCACAAAAGCAGTCAGGGCTCCTGATAGTGCCAACTGACGAGTGACAGAGTATTGTCTTGATCGCATTATCATGTGAGGGAGATTGGCTTTAGCTCATCCAAGAGTTCCATAGCCTAGGGATATTTTCCATTTCAGTGGAGGGTGGTGGCTAGTCCAGTCAGTCCAGTATCTTTATGACAAACATGAATCCAGGACTACTCTGAAACTACACACTTGTTGATTCAGGGAGTGCAACCCCATCCAGAATGGGCAACTGACCTATTTCCCGGACTTGTGATCCACACAGCCACAGTGTTTCTGTCTTGCCAGGATTCATACTCAGTTTATTGGTCCTCATCCAGATCACCACTGTGTCCAAGAACTGGTCCAGAACCTGAATCACCATACCTGACTAAGATGTTATAGAGAAATAGAGGTGGGTGTCATCTGCATACTGATGACACCTCACTCCAAATCCCGAGATGACTGTTGCCAGCAGCTTCATATGATATTGAATAGCATTGGGGATAAAATAACACTGCAGCACCCCATAGCACAAGTGCCAGGGGCTGAGGTACACTCTCCCAACACTACTCTCTGAGACCGACCCCACAGGTAGGAACTAGAACCACTGAAGTACAGTGGCCCAATACCCATCCCACAAAGCTGATCTAAGACGCTACCATGATTGATGGTGTCTAAAGCCTCAGAAAGTTCAAGTAAGGGGAGCAAGGTTGCATTCCCTCTATTCCTTGCTTGTGTCAAGGACTCCTTGGAGGCCTCTCTCAGTCTAATCCAGTAGCCCAGTCCAAACACAGACAAAGGGATTCTTTTCAAAGCTTTATTCCTCTTTTACAACTTAACAAATCTACTGTTAGCAGCTAGATATGAGCAGCAGAGTACCTATGCCCTACGTTGGAACAGTTGGTCCCCATTTGAAAGGGAATCACTGGCAGACCCTGAACTTAAGGGCTAGGGAGAGTCCCTCCCCTTTTCCCTTGGATCCTCTGGGCACAACCGTTGTTTGCGCGCCAACCGGGCACTACGCCTCCTTTCTGCGCCCTCCATTTGGCGCCGCTCCCTGCATCAGCATCGCGTGTCCATCAAGTCTGCTTCCCACACTCTGTCACTCCCAGGACTGCTATCTAAGCTAGGAATGCTGGTGGGAGGAATCTCCATCAGCTGTTGGCCCTGGGAAAGAGGAGCATGCTCCTCTCCCAGGAGTGACTCCTCTTCCTCAGAATCAGAACTACTCTGGGATTCTATGGGCTCATTGTCCACCCTGACATCATCCCTGCTCCCATGAGGCCCCCCCTCATGCTCCTCCCCTGGGGCCTTGAGTTTGTGGGGGTACAGCTGGTGGAAGTGCCTCAGCAGCAACGGAGCATGCACATTTTCTGCGGGTTCCCAGGATCGCTCATCAGGCCCGTACCCCTTCCAGTCCACCAGATATTGCAAGCGGCCGCAAGAAAGGCGGGAGTCCAGAATCTCTGCGACCTCAAACTCCTCCTCCCCCTCCACCAGCACTGGCGGCAGGGGGGAGCCGACTGAGCGATGAGGGTCGCCAGAAACCAGGGGGGACAGCAAGGACCGATGAAAAACAGGACGGATCTTCATGGAGGTGGGGAGAGCCAGGCGAAAAGCAACAGGGTTAATCTGGGCCGTAATCTAGAAAGGCCCCGTGCGGCGAGGCGCGAGCTTCCTTGCGGGCGAGTGAGAGGGGAGGTATTGGGTGGACAACCAAACCCATTCCCCCTGTTGCAGAGACGGACCTGGCTGGCGGCGCCGGTCCGCAGAGGCCTTGTAGGCTGTCTTGGCTTGATCGAGGGAGTCCTGTAAGAGGTGGTGTACCGCTCGCAACTCCTCTAAAAACACATGGGCCGCCAGCACCGAAGAAGGAGCTAGGGTGGACGGGAAAGCCTTGGGGTGGTAACCAAAATTGGCAAAAAATGGCGTTTGGCAGGTGGAAGCATGGCAGGCATTATTATAAGCAAATTCTGTGAGGGGCAGCAAGGAAAACCAGTCATCCTGCTGGTAATTGACATAACAGCGCAAATATTGCTCCAGAGTCACATTGGTGCGCTCGGTCTGACGGTCTATCTGTGGATGGTGGGCGGAGGAAAGGCGGAGCGTCACATGGAGCAACGCAAGTAGCTCCCTCCAGAAATGGGCAGTGAATTGGGCCCCACTATCTGAAATGAGACCCTCGGGCCATCCGTGGAGCCGGAAAACATGCGCCAAAAAAGCTCCGCCGTCTCCCTGGCTGTGGGCAACCCAGAACAGGGGATGAAATGGGCCATCTTAGAAAACAAATCCACCACCACCAGAATGGTGGTCTTACCATGTGAGCAAGGCAAGTTAGTGATAAAGTCAAGGGAGAGCAGTTTCCAAGGTCCTGAGGGGGTAGGCAGGGGGTGAAGCAAGTCTGTGGGCTTGCCTGAGGGGGCCTTTGCCCGCTGGCAGGTTGGGCAGGAGGCGACATAGGACTTGACATCCCGACACACACGAGGCCACCAAAAACCCCTCGTCACTCCATGCAGTGTCTTGGCGACGCCAAAAATGCCCAGCGGTGGGGGAGTCGTGGCACTGATGGAGGACCTTCTCGCGGAGGGGTCTAGAAGGCACATAGACCCGGCTGGAATGGTAAAGCAGGCCACCTCGCAAAGAGAAGGGGGTAGAGTGGGGGAGGCAGAGGCTAGCCCCAATTCCTCCACTTTTGTGTGGACAAAAGCATCCTGAGCCTGTGCAGAGAGAAGGCGCTCCTCCCAAGAATGAGGCACCGCAGCTGCTGCCAGGCCTTGAGGGGGAAGAATCGGGGGGGGGGATTTTCCTCACTCCCTGGCTGGAGGTCAGGCTTACGAGAAAGAGCATCTGCTTGTAGGTTGTCGGAGGCCTTCACATGGCAAATCTTAAGGTGGAACCGAGAAAAAAAAAGCGACCACCTAATCTGCCGCTGGTTTAAGGCATGGGCTGTCTGAAGATGTTCGAGGCTGCGATGGTCGGTTCTAACTTTGACTGGGTGCTGCGCCCCCTCCAGGAGATAACGCCAGGTCTCGAAAGCGGACTTGATTTCCAACAGTTCCTTCTCCCAAATGGTATAATTCCTCTCAGACATGTTCAGCTTCCTGGAGTGGTAGGTGCAGGGTTGCAGCCCGCCGCCCTCCCGATCTGGCTGAAAGAGCACCACCCCCACCGCAAAGTCAGAGGCATCGGTCTGCACTACAAAAGGCTTCCTCGGGTCGGAATGTAACAGGACCAGCTCAGAACTGAAAAGCTTCTTAAGTTCCTTGAAAGCCTGTTGGGCAGATGCCGTCCAATGAAAAGGAGATTTCTTGCCCTTAAGGAGGTCCGTGAGAGGAGAAGTCAGCCGAGCAAAGCTGGGCAGGAACTTTCTGTAAAAATTAGCAAACCCCAGAAAACGTTGCAAGTCCTTCTTGGTGGATGGAGCCTGCCAGGAGAGGACAGCCTGGACCTTTGCAGGATCCATCCTGATACCGTCAAGCGAAATAATGTAGCCGAGATAGTCCAAAGAGGTTAGGTCAAACGCACATTTCTCCAGCTTGGCATAAAGATGGTGCTCGCAGAGGTGCTGGAGGATGGTGCAGACATGACACTGATGGGTGTGGGGGTCCTCAGAAAATATAAGTAAATCATTGAGATACACAATGAGGAAAGTGTCCAAATAGTCCCGGAAGATGGCAATCATAAAACGCGAAAAAGTGTGGGGGGGGTGCAGGCGAGCCCAAAAGGCATTACTAGGTATTCATATGCTCTGTACTGGGTCCTGAAAGAGGTCTTCCACTCATCCCCCTCCCGGATGCAAATGAGATTGTATGCGCTATGCAGGTCCAACTTGGCTCACCCCAGGTGTGAAAATCTTGGCTCGCCCCAGGCGCTCCAGCATCTCACGTATGAGGGGGAGGGGGTACTTGTCAGGGATGGAGACCAAATTTAGATTTCTGAAATCGTGCACCGGGTGGAGCTCTCCAGATCGTTTGGCCACAAAGAAGGTAGGCGCGCAGGCGGGGGAGAAAGACGGGCGAATGAAGCCGCGTTTGAGATTCTTGTCCAAAAACTCCCTCAGAGCTCGAAGTTCCGGCTCCGACATCGAATACAGCCGGCCAGCGGGGATGGTCGCTCCCAGAATGAGGTTAATAGCACAGTCAAAAGGGCAGGGGGGAAGCCGGTCAGCCTCCTTCTTGTCAAACACATCCCCAAAAGCTGCATACTTCTCTGGGAGGATGACGGTAGCTGAAGGACTGCCAGAAGCAGACAAAGAGGGGGAGGAAAGGGTTAAGGCCTGGGCTAGGACTGGCGCCTCCTCCGGGTAGGGAGACGCAAAGTCCACTTGCTGAAGCCTGCAAGAAAGCTGAGAGTTGTGCTTAGAGAGCCAGGAAACACCCAGCACGATTCGGTATAAGGGAACCTTGGCTAAGTGAAACTGAATCTGCTCAACGTGGGTCTGGGCGCGCACAGTGAGCGGAGCTGTAATCTGGGTCACCGCACCCGAAAAAGGAGGAGGCCCATCGATGGTCTCCACTGCCAAGGGGGCAGGAAGGGGTAGGGTAGGAATCTTGTGGAAGTGAGCGAACGTTTCATCCATGAATCTGGTCGTAGCCCCCGAGTCCACTAAAGCTAGGGCCTCCACCCCACCCCACTGGGAGGAGCAGAGGTGAACATGCAACAGCAGATGGGAGGGTGGGGGGGGGTTGGGGAAGGCGTCCACCTGGTGGGGAACTGACCCCCATACTGGAGGCCCCCAACAAGCTTTGGGGCCAGTCTAGTCAGGCCTGGGGACGAGGAGGAGGTGGAGGCAGCGGAGCTGTGGATTTAACTCGGCGGGTCTTGGCGAAATGCCCCAGCTTTCCACATTGAAAACATCAGCGCTTAGCTCGCCAGCACTCAAGCTCCTCTGGTGGCAGTGAGGCTCAGGTAACTCCCAGCTGCATCGGGGTCTCCCCCACCACCAGCGCCGGAGCGGGGGGTGGGGGAGGAGGCAGGAAACGTGGGGGAATGGGAGGAGGGGAATCCTGGCCCCCGGCGCCCCGCTGGGTCTGCCGGCACCCCTCCAGCCGACTATCTATCTGAAGGCAGGTCTGGATGAGCTCCTCCAAAGCAGGCGGGCTGGGCGTGCGCGCCAACTCATCTAAGATCTCGTCGTTCAAACCATCCAAAACTGAGCCACTAGCGCAGTGAGTCCTTTCCCTGCTGGAGGCGGCGAATCTCCCGAGGAGCCATCTGCATGCGCAGGGGGTCACCGAAAAAACGGGCCATGGCTGTCATGAAACCTTGATAGTCCCCGAGCAGGGGGTCTTTAGCGAGCAGGAGCCCCGAAGCCCATCTAGCTGCCATGCCTGACAGTGGGTTAATGATGAAACCCACACGAACCTGTTCCGTCTGGAAATCCTCAGGCCTAAGATGCACGTACAGCTCTGACTGGGCCCTGAAAATCTGAAAAAGTCCTTTCTCACCAGAAAACTTCTCTGGCAAAGCCACCGGGCACTTGCGGCAGGGGGGAATCGGAGGTGGAGGGGGTTGAACCGCAGCCTGTAGATTCTGCACGGCAGCTGTCAGTTGAGCCATCTGATCACGGAGCATCTGGTTCTCTTGCGCTAGAGCTTGCACCGCCGGGTCCCCGGCTCCCTCCATAAGACAATAGGAGAAGAGGGGGGGGGGAAGAGGAACCGGGACCAAGCTGTCAAGGGCTCCTTGGAGGCCTCTCTCAGTCTAATCCAGTAGCCAAGTCCAGACACAGACAAAGGGATTCTTTTCAAAGCTTTATTCCTCTTTTACAACTTAACAACTCTACTGTTAGCAGCTAGATATGAGCAGCAGAGTACCTATGCCCTAAGTTGGAACAGTTGGTCCCTGTTTGAAAGGGAATCACTGGCAGACCCTGAACTTAAAGGCTAGGGAGAGTCCCTCCCCTTTTCCCTTGGATCCTCTGGGTGCAACCGTTGTTTGCACGCCAACCAGGCACTACGCCTCCTTTCCGCGCCCTCCATTTGGCGCCGCTCTCTGTATCGGCATCGCACATCCATCAAGTCTGCTTCCCGCACTCTGTCACTCCCAGGACTGCTATCTAAGCTAGGAATGCCGGTGGGAGGAATCTCTGTCAGCTGTTGGCCCTGGGAAAGAGGAGCGCGCTCCTCTCCCAGGAGCGACTCCTCTTCCTCAGAATCAGAACTACTCTGGGATTCTATGGGCTCAGTGTCCACCCTGACAGTTTGATAAAGGACTCCAACAGGGCAACCAAAGCCAATTTGGTCACAGGCCTGAACCTAGACTGGAAAGTGTCTAGATAATCGGCTTTATCCAATAATGCCTGCAGTTCCCTGCCACAACCCTCTCAATCACCTTACCTAAAAATGCTGTTTGCGACTGGGTGATAGTTTTCCTAAATCCACAGGCCGAGGGTGGGCCTCTTCAGGAGTGGTCACACTACTTCAAAACCAGGCAACACTCTTTCACACAACAAGGCATTAACCATAGCCTGGACCCACCTGGCCATGCCATGCCGGCTAGCCTTAATTTCCCATGAAGGACAGACAGGTATCAAGAAGGCATGCGGTTGGTCGCATAACTGCAAACACCTTGTCCACATCATCAGGCTGCATTAACATTTTAAAGTGCAAAGCTTAGATGCAAGCAGATTTAGTGGTAATGACATGGTTGGTAATTACTTCCAAAAGGCATATCATATATCCTGTGACAGCTAGGAGAAAGTATCCATTGCTGTATGCTGGGGGCGAAATAGATGAAAGTGCCTCAAGTTCCTTCTAATTTTCATGACAGCTCTTTTTTAAACATTTGAAGTCTGGCTGCCAGTTCATTGTAAGAGTATTGTGAAAGATGAACATAGGGAGGAAAAACCTTTGAAACTCTCCCAGGCAAAACCATACGGAAGAAACTTTGCATGATAATAGTATTCTGAATTGAATATTTTCATACATGGCAGAAGAACATTTCTGGATTGTTCTTGGAAGAAGCTTTTTCCCCATAATATTTTGGAGGGTTTTTTAAGAGTAATATTTTTATTGTAGTTCAGGAAGGGAGTATCTGCTTAAAGGTAGAAATAAAACTGAACCATTTGGCAAAGGTAAATGCTTCATTTAAAAAAAAAGAGAGAGAGAGAGAGAATGCAGTGCCTGAACTTAGCTATTGAGTTTCCAATCTCTAAAGACTGTTATTGTCCCCAAATCCATCACTCAGAGCCACACATTTAACTTTTCAGTGTAGGAGCCAATACTTTTATAGGGCAATTTCTGATTTGTCAGATATGCTGGAAGCTATGGAATTTCATAACTATGAAAAAGGAGAAATCAAGACATTTATTGCTATTCATTTATCATTAATTATTAAAATCATTTGTTAGCTACCTTTCCAGCACTCAAGGCCATATACAAAAACATAAAACAAATTTAAAAAGTCAGTAAAACCTACAAGAACAGAAGAATAGCAGCAATAAAACAGAAAAACACTGTTGAGCCAGCTGAGCCAAAGGCCATCCCCTCTGGAGGGCCAATGAAGAGGGGGAATTAGAGAATTCAGGAGGAAATTCATTCCACAACCTTGGAGAAACGGATGTAAAGGCCCTGTTTCTCTGGCAAGAGCTTTATGTGTTTATTTTGTTCATTGATTCATTCAAATTATGTATAAGTACCCTCTGAAGATGGTGTAGAGTAATTAAAACAACAATAACATCTACATTACTATTACTAAAACAAAAACAAAAACACAGCAAGATGAAACACAAAAACCAGCAACAAAATCACTCAAAGGCCTGGCACAACAAAGAAGTCTCTAGGGCGCACTGAAAACTCTGACATGAGGGAGCAAGTTGGTACTCAAAGCAGAGTGAGAGGATGATTGGAATTGATCTAGGGGGCCATATAAGGGGAAATATGTGGGACTCATGCCCATGAAGGGCTTGAGAGGTAAGCCCCAGGACACTGAATTGAATCCAGAAGCATCTTTAATTGAATTATTATTTAATATTTAATATTAATATTTAATATTTAATCTGAATTGAATCCAGAAGCATCTTGGCAGCCAGTTTAGTTGGTACAAAATCATCCATAAAGAGACAAGCAGCGTTTTGCACTAGCTGAAGCTTCCGAGTCCTGTTCAGGGGCAGTCCTGCATAGAGAGCATTAGAGTAGTCAAGCCTGGCATTAGAATAGTCAAGTAGTCAAAGCATAGGTCAGTGCTGCGATGTCCCTTCTGCCCAAGATTGGTCAGAATCTGCACAGCAAGTGAAACTGGTAAAAAGCACATCTAGCTGCTCCTTCAACCTACTTCTCAAAAAGCAGGGCTGGGTCAAAAACAATCTCCTGGTTCTGAACCCAGTTCAATGGGAAAATTACAACCCCATCAATCACAGGGAAGAATATCTATCCCCTCAAGGATCCAAGGAGACCTTACTAGCATCACCCCTGATTTGTCTGTTGCTTTATAATTGTATTCCAACTTGAAGGTTTTATGTATACTGCCCTTGAATCCTGTTTTGGATGAAGATGCAGTCTAGAAATGACTAAAATAAATACATTAACTCATCCATCTGACCACAGCTTCCAAACATTGATTTAGGACAGAGTAGCACCCAGATGTGTAGTAAATGAAATATAGAGCCAGATGTCACAAGCATACTAATGATGACTCACTTCTAGACTGTGGATGTTCTCTTCCCACAGCTTCATATAGATGTTAAATCAGCACCAACACTACTCCTGCTGATCTCCACAGTCCAAGATCCAGAAGTCTGAAGCAGCATCCCGAATGACCACCATCTCTATCTGACAAGAGGAATAAGAACCACCAGAGAGCAGGACCAGTCACTCCCTCTGAAAACTGAAGCCAGCGTAAAAGAATGTCACGATGTATGTGTGTGGATAATGAATGAGATTGTGTGTTATTTATTTAACTATGTAACAGATAATTGGCAAACATTTAGACTTATTGAGTAAGTAAATATACTTACTGGGTTGGATCCAGGATCTGCCTTCCATGGACCCCTGCTCACACAAGGTGTCTCCACCCACCTTTCAAGAGCACCCTCTCCCTCTCGCATGGCAGCTCATTCAGCAGCAGCCCCTGAAAATGTAGCATTTTGAGGAGGCTGGAGGGGCTGTGGGGAGGAGTGGGCAGGAAAGTTCTCTTCTACCAGCCCAGTTGCACACATCTAAATCTGGATCCAACTCCATTACATCTAGGATCCAACAGCTTGGATCCAACAGAACACTTGCATGAATGGAAGTCAGGGGTGTAGCCAAACCTAGGTCCACATAGCAGTAACCCAGGGCCCAGAGTTACCAGGCAAGTTACTCAGAAGGGAAGAGATATATAGATAAGGGTGTTCCTGTATTTGATGTCTCTTAATGACTGTAGCTTGGCAACGAAGAAAGAGACGCTCAAAGTTTGGCGGGTTTCCTCTCAGAGGCCCTCACTGGCCAATCTGATCTGCTATTCCTTGGATTTGGTAGACAGCATGTGCTAGAGAGGATGTCACTGGCATTTTCCCAGAGACATTCCCTTTGTGACAGGGAGAATCCTAGATGAATTGATAAGTCATGCTGACTCCACTAGTGCTCTGTGGTAGAGCCATCCTGTCTTTTGCTGCAGCTGTGGTTGAGATTGAGAGAAGATAGAAGAGTCCACTGGGCCCAGCACATGAGCCTACCAGTGCTGCTTGGTACAGGCAGCCCAGAGGGGGCTGAGCCACCCCCCCCCCAAAAAAATATATATGAAGGTGGCTTGAGCCCTGCAGTCCTCTGAACTTTATGCTCATGGTGGAAGATACTTCCACTCATGCAAGGAAGGTCTTCGGTTTCTGCTGATACTCACTCTGAAGCTACAGCCTCCCCGTGCATCAAATGCTATTTCAGAAGGTGTCTTGACCCCCCGGGAGCTGCTTTTTCGGGGTTGCAGGGACCTGTAGTGGAGAGAAGGAGAGAGAAACCAAAATCTCTGGTGAGCCAATATTCATATGTGTTTTTTTTACCTTGGCCTAAGAAAAAAGAGGCACATAAAGGATTGCTTTTTTAAATGTATAATACGTTTGTGGTTTCACAAATAATAAATTATTCACCTCTGTTTTAATAGAAACTGCTATCTTCACTGAAGGCTTTGCCATTAAGTTCATAGCTTTTACTTTTCTCAGTTAAATTTTCTGTTAAAAGTGAAACAATAAGCAAAATAAATAACTGTTAAATGGTAGTCCCATTCTGGAAAAAATGAGACAAAAGGAGAAGGAGTTTTTGAAAACTGGTATTCGGTATACACTGGAGGAGTAAATGGTAATGATGGTTTTCTTCAGATATGTTCTCCTTACAACTGATTCACTAACTTGGGTTTTAGAAACACCTTTGGTTTCTGTTTGCTATCATTTCAGCCTGAAAAGCAATTCACTTTTTTTAAATGGGTACATCGGGTTATAATTGCCAGTTTCATTCATGCCCTGTTCATTTTATTTTGTTTCAAATTGGATGCTTGCTGCTGAACAAGAAGGACCATAGATTGCATTTCTAGCTTCAGGTGATCCCACCGGATACCCTGCAGTGTTTTCAGTATAATAAAAGGAAAGTATTGAAGTAAAACGTGTGGGTTGCTTTGGCACTATGTAATATGAAAATGTCTCAACGGAAGGATGCATTGAGTGTGCTTTGGGGATGTAGGACGCACTTTGATTATTATTTTGTTTGGTGATATTCCACAATATCTTGACTCCAGTTAGGTTGAGGCAACCTAAGAAGCATTGTACGTGCCCTGCAGACTCATCTCACTTGCTCAGTAATCTCATTCTCATTGTATGGGTAAATTGTAAATACTGCTGCTGTTTTCTCAGTAATGTTTGGGTTGATGGGTTTCACCAGCATTTTTTGGTCCTCTTTGCCAGCCGGAACTGTGCAGTTCCTAACCACTTTTTGGCTCATGTTTCTCCCTTTCTAATGTATGTCCCTAAAGACACAATTCTATGCATGTTTAGGCAGAACAAGTCCTGCAACTCCCAGCATTCCCAAGCATGGCTGGCTAGGGAATACTGGGAGTTATAGGACATTTTCCCATCTAAACATGCATAGGATTGGGCCCTAACAGAGTGAAATATGTGTCCATCTATTTCAGTCTTCCCCAATCTGGTGCACTCCAGGGGAACTCCCATCACCTTCAGCCAACGTGGTCATTATCAGTGTCTGAGTTCGTCATTAGTAACAGAGGCGAACATTTTTGCTTGAACTGCTCTTTGCTTTGATCTGACTTTTCAGTTCTTGGTGTTAGGATTGCCACTAGACTGTTAATAGTTTTATTTTCACTGGTCCAGTTGATTTTATAGTACCATTGCAGGTAATGAGAATCTGTTAAAACTGAACCAGTCTAGGTGCTTCCTCCCATTCCTACTAACACTGCCAGTACTGATTGTCTCCTAGAGCTCCTTCCTAATATTGTGATAGCGTAACTTCTGAATATAATGCTAACCTGTTGGAAAGAAGGAAGGAAGGAAGGAAGGAAGGAAAGAGGTCCAGAAGACCAGATGGCAACAGTGCTACCAAATGACAAGAACAAAGATTCACAAGCACATAATATATGAAGAAGCAGCCCCACTGCCAGGATAATATGTGAGATGGCCTAAATATACCATTTTCAGATTGTTGGTACACTTAAGGTACCTACACCGACACAACAAAAAATAGCTTGAATTAATGGAGAAGATCTATTTTAACTTCTTTTCTCTCTACCAGGATCTACGGTGCTACCCTCTTTGTGATTTTTATAGACATACATCTGTGGGCTTTTTCATAGCCAGTGAAATTGAATGGATATTGTATCAATTCTGTATTCTGCACATTTTTTAAAAAATATATATATATTGTGTCCTTTATTATCAAATCACAGGGTGGTGTATAAAATTCATTAAAACAACAATTAAAATAAAATACAGAGATTAAAACAGTAGATTATTTGTTTTAATCTCTACTTTATTTTAATTGTTGTTTGAACATTTAAAATAGGTATTAAACTTAGCAAATGCTTGGGTAAACAAATGCATTTTCATTGGGCACTGAAACACCATCACGGATGGCACCTGTCTCACCCCATGAGGGAGAGCATTCCAAAGGTGGGGCACCACAGCAGAAAAGGTCCTCCCCCTGGTTGCCTTCAGAAGTAGCTGTGCAGGTGACAGGACAACCAGGAGGCCCTGATCTGTAGATTTCAGTATATGGGCAAGTTAATATGGAGAAGGCACGTCCTCAGATGCTAATAAATACATTGTAAATAAATAAATAAAATTTTAAACTGCTTATTCCACATGATAGTTTCTGGGCAGCTAACAATTAAAAAATCCCATCAAGTAATGACAAACACATCAACTCAAACATTGGCATCTAGTATAGTAACTAAAAATATGTTTAAACAAAAAGTGCTTTCATTGTCTGCTGTTATGTTATATCAGAACAGAACTAACAGCCTAAGAGGGCAATCCTATGCATATTCAGTCAGAAAAAAGTCCTACAACTGTTGTGCCCTTAATCCAGACAGGAAATGCAAGTGAATGTCCACAACTAGTGATTGTTTATGATGTCTTAATTAACTTTGATGATAAAAGTTGAAGTAGTTATTTTTAAAACTGATTTGGGGAGGATCACTGTGACAAGATTTGGAAACTCTGATATTAAAAAACCCCAACAACTTTACATTTATATAACACTCTTGAGTGTTCAAAGTACTTCATGTTCATTTTCTTGCCGTAATCCTTACAATATCCCTGCAAGGTATGCCAGTATTACTATTCCCATATTGCAGATGGAAAGTTGAGGATGGGAGAGTATGGCTTTCCTAGGGTAACCTAGGGCTACATTTAATGTCATGCGATGGACTTCTGTTTGCACAATTGACCTTTCCCGCCCTCCTCCCCTGAATTCAATTAGGCTTACTCCCAGGTAAGTGGGTATAGGATTGGCCCCTAACACCAGAGATGTGATTTGAACCAGGGACTTCTTGATTTCAGCCCAGCCTGTTAGCCACTATGCTACACGGTTTGAAAAAAGAAGATATTTACTCAAGCTGACAGTAGCCATTAGTATTTTATTTTAATTGGAGTACATTGAATGAATACAGTCTTTCCCTATAGAGGAAAAAAATTATGTGATTACCCTCTGACACAGCTGCCTAATCAAAACTTGTTTCGGTATGCAAGTCCACCGCCTCTCCCTTTTCAGGTACACAATATTAATGTGTTCAATATTACTTTCCTGAAACCAGCTTTTCAGAGCAGCAGCAATCTGCAGTGGGTAGCAGTTTCCCCATAATGACATGAGCCCTGATGTTTGTTCATGCATAGTCTGTTTCCAGTCGTTTCATTCACATCTGATAAACAAGCCTTTGAAGTTAAAAGACGCTTTGTGCATCAAGATGGTTTTACAGGCACTATCATCAGCCTTAGATTGTGATTAATGGCCACACTCAAGCAAAATACCTCTGCTGCAATTCCTGTTGTCTGTTAGCATTTATAAAATCAAAAGTAATTGGCAAGTTATCCACCTCATGCGAAGCTCTTTTTGTTTCTTTTTGTACAAGGAGAGTCAGCAACGCTGTGATATGAAAAGAACATCAGTAACTTAGAATAATAAGATAAGCATAGATATTTTTATACATCTCAATCTACAAAGTTGTTTGTGCACAAATATACATGCACACATGTATTTTTGGCTACGTCCCCTCTTTTCTGGATTTACTTTCCATTTCTAGTATTTGGCAGCCTTGTTAGATGGCAGTGACATTTTGAAATCTGAATGTGGTAAGTGGTCAACATAACTACTTACACAAAAAAGGGCTGATGATGGCACCAGAGGTTTCAAGCACATAGCAAGAACCCTGCTTGGGAAAATCTACATGGAAGTAAAAGCTTTACGTGATACAGGGAGTGAATGCAGATGCTCTCTCCCTCCTGCTAATACAGCTGGCATCTGTCACAAATGTTCCATTCGCTTGCTGAAAAATTGTTTCACTTATAAGCAGTGCTGCTGCACAGATTTATTAGAAAGTGAATATTTTCACATCAGTTGCATGTATTAATGGGCCTCACTGTTCTCATTCATCAAAGCTACTGTTGTTCAGAAAGCTTAGCGAACATACATGAAGAGCCTTCTGACCCCGCTCACTGTAGGAGATGCTGAAATCAACCTTTTGTTGATAGCTTCTGTTTCCCTAAATGTGATGGATGTGGAGAGGGACTGAGTAGATCCCATGTAAAAATAGCCATCCTGTCTTGCTCTAAACACGATAGATGGGAGAATTAGATGTATGGGTTCTAGAAATGTGATGTGCCTGAGTAAGCAGGTATGCTGTATCTGTGGTCCTCATCTTTCCTACATACCTTGCTCTTCTAGTCACTTTCTTACACAGTCCCCAGTGGAATTTATTCACCAGCAGATCTGGCCCTCATTCAGAGGCCTGAGAGACTTCAATGGGAATTCTGTATGTGTCGCTGAAGAAGTGAGCTGCCTTCTTTTTGAAAATGATGCTGTAACTTGCACACCAGCAGGCTGGCATGGGAACAGAGCCAGCCCTTCAGCACTGCAGAGAAGAGATAGCCAGGTGTTGTGTTACATATGCAGCATTTCTTACTGTGGCTGTTCTCCAGCTTATACAGATGAGGCTCGGATCTAGTGATGCCCTTTGTGAACAGGAAGGTGCTTCCTCTTAAACATGGTGACCCACTCCTAGTGATTTCTGCCCCGCCGTCCCCCGCAGCCGTCTCCTGTTGCACCTCACACAGAGTGGAGGAAGTGGGAGGAAAGCTCTGCTGTATGAGTCAGATTACACATACACTTCTTTACAGTCTTTCCCAACCTGGCATGCTCCAGTACTCCCATCACCCTAAACATGACAGGAGTTGTTCAGCACATCTGGAGGGAGCCAGGTTGGGAAAGGCTACTTCTTTGGATCATTTTATTCTGTGCAGAGATGAACAGAAGTACTGGGTTTGCTTTGCAGTTTGGGACTTTGAAAGATAGTCTCCAGGACTTAGCAGCACAGAGTGCTTCTTATAGGATGTGTGTGCTTCAGTGTGCTAAACTGGTTCTGTCTTGGTTCTCTAGCATCTTCTACTTTGAAGCTCTACTCAGTCAAGGAAGTAGCATGATCTAACTTCTTATGGTCATGAAGTTTCTGTGAGGTGCCTTCCAAATCTTGTCTTATCGAAGCGTCTCATAATTGTCCCTTCCTGAGACGGATACCGTTACACCGTCCTTGTGGTGGTTTTGTGGTATTTGATGTATTTTGTAAATTGTGCTGAATGCCATTTGGTGGACATGTGTTTGTGAAGAAAAAGCTGCTGTTTTATATATACAGAGGTCATCTGCAGTTTGTTGACATGAATATGCACATGAGGTCTAAATATTTAAAATATTTTAAAAGTTTTATGAATAAAAACAGAGAGACAGCAAGATGTGATATTGCAAGCTTCTATGAAGGGAATGTTCATCCAGCATTTCTGCCTTGAAATGCACAGACCTGTAGACAGTGATGAGAAGCAGGATTCCCAAATGACATAGACACAGGAATTCTTCAAAAACACTTTTCTTCATATCACTTCTTGACAATCAGTCTGTCACCCAACTGAGCATGCAGATTACTGCAGAAGATAGTGTGAGCGTTATTTTAAGCATTTCTTTCCAAATTGCTCCTTTCAAAGGAAGATTCACATGATTAATTCTGGCTGTTGATTTCACCACAAAGCAGTTTTTTTCCAGTCACTTTTTGGCTTATGGCTTGTGATCTTATTTTGTGAATGTGTACAGACTGTAGGTGTTTGATGTTGGGAAGTCTTCAAAAACTTCGCAAGTTGACCCTAAGCTACATCATGCACATGATCATAACCGATGCAAAATATCCTCTGGAAGGCTAGGCTTGCATTTGAATCACAATATATAATCTATTTCTCTTTAAAGAGTGCCTCACGTTGCTTCATAATTTATAGAATGTGTGAGAAACACACAATGTTTATGCTAACTGGAGAGTAATTTCTAGTGGTACATAAATTTGAGCTGCTGCCATTGTTAAGTGATATGTCACCTACCAAATGAAAAAAAGACATTCTTTCTGTTGTAAAGTTCAAAGTTGACAGTAAGTTCAGTGTATGAAATGTAATATGTAAAATGCACTTAAGGGGACAAAGTTTATAAGGATAGCTGAATGAAGAAACATTAGCATAAGCCCTTGTTTAGAAAAGGTACTGAAAAAAGAATTTATACGATTGTATAGACATATCAAATAATACAACAATAATTGCAGGGTTGTTTTCTGTTTTGTTTTGTTTACAATACAAGCGGCTTAGTCAATGTAAATATTTTCATTTTAACATATTTTAAATATAGAGCTTTAAATATAGGGTTCGCCTTGTGTGAACCAATGCACATCCAATAATAGTTCAGCTCAGGATAACGATTCATGCATCTACTGAAGTAAACTCTAGTCCATGCAAGTTGATGCCACCCTAAATTTGTTAGTCTTAAGGATGCCACAAGTTTCTTTGTTTGGTTTCTTATTATTATCTACCACAAGATTTTGTCGTGGGAAAGACCTATCAATTTGAACAAGTGTTTTAAAGAATGGGAGAATACCAGTCAAGTAGCTTTCAAATTACTGTTAATTTCTCTCCCTCTGTATTTGAACATAAACAGTACTGTGCAAAAGTCTTAGGCCACCACCAGCTTTGTTGTTTTAGCAAAGTTTTAATGACCATCCATAATTATTTTTTGGTCTCTGTATTAAGATGCAAACAGAAAATACAGGAAATATGTACATGCAAAAGTCAGTATTTAGTGTGACCTCCCTTGGCTCTAAGCACATCTTGAACTCTTTTGAGGAGACTGTCCTGAAATTTTCTGAAGTAAACTTGTGGTATATTATACCAGGCTTCTTTCAGCACTTCCCAGAGTTTAGATGTAGGTTGTCTTTTATTTCTTTCTCTGTCCAGGTGATCCCATACTGCCTCTATAATATTCAGGTCTGGACTCTGTGGAGGCCAGTCCATGACTGTGTTTTATCAGCTGTTTTCCTCGCTAAATATGATTTCAGTGCAATAGCAGTGTGGTGGGATTGTTACCATGCTGAAAAATGAAGCCATTCCCAATCAGGCGCTTTCCAGAAGGAATGGCGTGATTAATTAAAACCTGTCTGTACTTTTCAGCATTCATGATCCCATCAATACGGACAAGATCGCCAACACCACTGGCAGAAATGCAGCCCCAAACCAGGACAGACCCTCCACCATGTTTCACTGAAGGCCGCAAGCACTCATTCGTCCATCTCTCTCCAACTCTTCTTCTCACATATTGTCGACGATTGGACCCCAAAATTTCAAACTTGGATTCATCACTCCATAATACTCTTTTCCACTGATCCTCATTCCAATCTTTGTGAGCTTTAGCATATCTTAGCCTTTTCACCCTGTACCCCTTCCGCAAAAGTGGTTTTTTGGCTGCTACCCTTCCAGGAAGACCATTCCTGGCCAGGCATCTGCTGTTACTCTAGTGTAAGGGGAGGTCACACTAAATTCTTGCCACTTTAGCCTATGGAAGCTGTTTTTTCTTATTATTTTTTTCTATTGTTGAATACTGCATACAAATTTCCTGTATTTTTGGTTGTATTCTAATGAAGAGACTGAGAAATAATTATATATGGTCATTATACCCTTGCTAACACAACAAATCTAATGGTGGCCTAAGACCTTTGCACAGTACTGTATGTCTAGTAATCCTATGGTGATGCCTGTAAGCTTCCACACCTGGAGGCTTACGGGCATCCTATGTAGGGTGGGAGGAGCAGCAGAGGCAATCTTTGCCTCCGCGCTCCTCCTGCTCTGCATTTTGGCTAGATGGGCTTTTTCACCCATCTAGCCTAGCTGGGTCATGTCGGAGCAGGAGGGCTGGGGGCTGGGGAGGCCTCGGGATACACCATATCCTAGCTCCCCCCCCCACTGGCATGCCATTTTTAAGATGGCAGCTGCAAGGGGAAGGCAGCGGGGAGCACAGATTCCTGGGCTGAGCTGGACTGAGCACTGTCAGCATGGCTCCAACCACAAATCCAGGAGTCCGAATTAACCTGTGGCCCCCAGACTCTATCTAGGGGCCATAAGATTGCTACCTAAAATACAGGTGAAAGCCAAATTGTCTCCCATTGTAATTTTTGGTCAAAAAGTAATGCTTTAGGGGAGCAGAATTGTTTTCTGAAAAAATCCTAAATAGTATAAATGTTCACATTCTTTCATTACTGTTCACTGCTATTGTTTCCCCATCTGCTGCTGCTACAGTACTATATGTTTCCTTCTAATAACCTGATTATGTTTCTGAAACCGTCACATTAGTGATCCCAATCAGTTGGGATATGGCCATGTGACAGTGTCACTGAGAGCAAGCAAAGCCAAATGAGACTAGTGGCAATACTTTCTAAATCAGTCACATGGTTGTTCATGAAAACTGCCCCTCCTATCAGCTCAGTCCAGTCTAAACAACCCCACATTGGGGGGTTTAGTTCATCATTCGTTGGTGTTAGTGTTTTGTATTTGGATATGAATGCTCAGAATTGTGGAGGTTTCATTTGTCATAATAGATTATATTGAATAAAAACTAACTTGGAATTTATTATGGCTACTATTCTAGTTCAAACACATTATTTGGAGGTTGTATGAGTATCTGTTGGCAAAGTAAAGGAATGAAACAAACCAATATTTTTAGGCTATCAGAAGTGAATTATTTCACTGCCCTGTCTCATCTCTAGTTTAAGCCCAGTATTTGATCTTAATATTTCTGGGAAACATTATTCTGTTAATGCTTGGAATCCATAACAGAAAATTGATCCATTCTTATAATTTGAGAGATGGTGTCTCCCACACAAGGGCTTTCCATGTGAAAGCGGCAATCTAATAAAATCTCAGTACAACTGGAATAGTGAGGCTATCAATTTACCAGCAGAGAGTAAAGCAGCAGCTGCCTGTTCCAGACAAAGACGTTCTTTTCTGAATTTGCATAGTGTCATAATGTTTGGGCCTAATTTAGCATCTGTATTAACAGCATGTGCACATGAGCGGTGATATGAGCTTAATGATATTACGATAATGGAAATAACCTAACCCATTAGTAAATTATTTCAAAACTCAGGAGAATTTACAGTTTTCAGAGGTTGTCTATTTTCATAATGCAAAATGTTTTTTTCTTGAAGTTTGTAAAACATGGCAGATCAAACAGTGAAGTATCTTACTTAAAAGGAGAAAAAATACATTTGGAATATTCAGATCAGTGAAAATGCACCAGCTGGACACACTAAGAGCCAGACTGAACGAATTCTATCCCACCCCCCTCCATAAAAACAAAGGGGTGTAGACTTTTTTTAAAAAGTCTCCATTGATTCCCGCTGTGGTAGTGGGTGGAATTTCAGGACGAAAATGGAAGGTACGCTTAAATCCCCCCCCCCTCCCCGGAAGTGTCATGATCCCAATCCAAATCGGGGCTGTGCAAGCTTACACTGAAGTCTATAAGCCAAAATTTGAAGAATGGTTACTTTGGCCCTAATATGCACTATTGCTCAGTGGACCATTAGGAACATAGGATACTACCTTATACCCAGTTAGAACATTGATCTATTTGGTCTGCACTGACTACGACTGTTTCTGCACTAGGTATTTAGCATGAAACTCTGGGGTTTTGTTCACTCATTTTTTGTGGGTCATCCACATGGAATGAAATCATTGCTATCTTGCCTTTTCCTGGTGGTGCTATTGTCTTTTCTCAGAAAGCCCCATTTAAAAAGAAAAAGAAAAAGGGGGGCGGAAGAGCAGTGCAAGCTCTACAGGTGTGGGCACCCTTAATGCTACTCTTATGACTCTTGTAAGAAGTGTGGTTTCCATATGTGCAGAGGGTTGAGCCCCATCACCATGCCCCACTTTGGGTAACTGAGCACACCTTTAACATCCAGCTACAGCCATTCCAGTTTTTTGTTGGGTTTTTTAAAACTGAACATGCTGGAAGGCTGCGTTAGTTACAGAAACTTGTATGGCTTGTGCTGGGCATGTGGGAGATGGAAAGTGTGGGACTGGAGGCAGCTACAGAGCCACTGAGGTTTGGAGCAAACAGAAAAGCTGTCCATCTAGTTGCCCCATTACAGGGCAGAAGTGGCAGGAGGAGCCTGATGTCAATTTTGTTACATTAAAGAATCACCAACTAATAAATACAGGATTTCAGCATGTTGAGAAACTGATAGATCTTCAGAGTGTTCAAATTCCATTGTGCAGGGTTATGACTACTTGTCAGTATTAGGATTGGTTGAATTCTACAGTTTCTGTCTTTCTGGTATTATGCTTGGGTGATTCTTTACCTTGCTTGTGCATTGTTACATGTATACATAATGATAATGTGGCTCATAAAACCTACAGCACAAACTGTCCTTGTATGCAGTGTAATCCTTCTGTGAATAGAAGGAGTCCTTCCATTTGCAGAGATGTCTTTGATCTAACAGAGGCGTCTGCTAATGGGTGGGTGGGTGGGGGGAACCCTTTTCAGCCCAAGAGCTGCATTCCCTCCAGGCAAACCTCCTGTGGGCCACAAGCCAACAGTGGGCAGGGGCAAAGTAAAAAATGGCTTGGGCCACCCTCCTCTCTCTCTCTCTCTCTCTCTCTCTCTCTCTCTCATACATATCCTCACAGACATCCATCCATACACACACACACACACACACACACACATCTATTGTCACACATTCATTTTTACACACACACATCAGACATCCAGACTCTACCTACCACCACCACTCAGCAGTTAGGCGTCAATAGCAGGCTTTGTTCAAGCCTAATGGAAGCAGTGACAGATTTTATTTTTTGGGGCTCCAAGATCACCGCAGATGGTGACTGTAGCCATGAAATTAAAAGACGCTTGCTCCTTGGGAGGAAAGCTGTGGCAAACCTAGACAGCATAGTAAGAAGCAGAGACATCACCTTGCCGGCTGTCAAGGGGCCCCTTGGAGGCCTCTCTCAGTCTAATCCAGTAGCCAAGTCCAGACACAGACAAAGGGATTCTTTTCAAAGCTTTATTCCTCTTTTACAACTTAACAACTCTACTGTTAGCAACTAGATATGAGCAGCAGAGTACCTATGCCCTAAGTTGGAACAGCTGGTCCCGGTTTGAAGGAGAATCACTGGCAGACCCTGAACTTAAGGGCTAGGGAGAGTCCCTTCCCTTTTCCCTTGGATCCTCTGGGCGCAGCCGTTGTTTGCGTGCCAGCCAGGCACCACGCCTCCTTTCTGCGCCCTCCATTTGGCGCCGCTCCCTGCGTCGGCGTCCAGCAAGTCTGCTTCCCGCGCTCTGTCACTCCCAGGACTGCTATCTAAGCTAGGAATGTCGGTGGGAGGAATCTCTGTCAGCTGTTGGCCCTGGGAAAAATGAGTGCGCTCCTTTCCCAGGAGTGATTCCTCTTCCTCAGAATCAGAACTACTCTGGAATTCTGTGGGTTCAGTGTCCACCCTGACACCGACAAAGGTCCGTCTAATCAAAGCTATCCCCTTCATGGATCACTGCCTTGTGGCGAAGGGGCTTGCGGAACTCAGTGAAGCCATAAGCTATGCCGTGCAGGGCCACCCAAGACGGACAGGTCATGGCAGAGAGTTCTGACAAAATGTGGTCCACTGGAGAAGGAAATGGCAACCCACTCCAGTATTCTTGCCAAGAAAACCCCATGGAATGTATCACAAGGCTAAAAGAGATGATGCTGGAAGATGAGCTCCTCAGGTCGGATGGTGTCCAATATACTACTGGGGAAGAGCAGAGGGTATTTCCAAGTAGTGCCAGAAAGAGTGAAGCGGCTGGGCCAAAGCCGAAAGGACACTCAGCTGTGGATATGTCTGGTGGTGAAAAGAAAATCCGATGCTGTAAAGAACAATATTGTTTAGGAACCTGGAATGTAAGATCAATGAATCAAGGTAAGCTGGAGGTGGTCAAACATGAGATGGCAAGATTGAACATAGATATCTTGGGAATCAGCGAATTAAAATGGACAAGCATGGGCGAATTTAATTCAGGTGACCATTATATCTACTACTGTGGCCAAGAATCCCTTAGAAGAAATGGAGTAGCACTCATAGTCAATAAAAGGGTGGGAAAAGCAGTACTGGGGTACAATCTTAAAAATGATAGAATGATCTCAGTACGAATCCAAGGCAAACCATTCAACATCACAGTAATTCAAGTCTATGCTGCAACCACTGATGCCGAAGAAGCTGAGGTTGATCGGTTCTAATGAAGTCCTACAACACCTTCTAGAACTAACACCAAAAAAACATGTCCTCTTCATCATAGGGGATTGGAATGCTAAAGTAGGAAGTCAAGAAATCACCAGGATAGCAGGCAAGCATGGCCTTGGTGTACAAAATGAAGCAGGACAAAGGCTAATAGAGTTTTGCCAAGAGAACATGCTGATCATAGCAAACACTCTTTTCCAAGAGCACAAGAGGAGACCCTACACATGGACATCACCAGATGCTCAATATCGAAATCAGATTGATTATGTCCTTTCCAGCCAAAGATGAAGAAGCTCTATACAAGACCTGGAGCTGACTGTGGCTCAGATCATGAGCTTCTTGTTTTGGCTTAAATTGAAGAACGTAGGGAAAACCACTAAACCGTTCAGGTATGACCTAAATCATATCCCTTATGAATATACAGTGGAGGTGAGGAAGAGATTTAAGGGATTAGACCTGATAGACAGAGTGCCTGAGGAACTATGGACGGAGGTCCATAACATTGTTCAGGAGGCAGCAACTCAATCCATCCCAAAGAAAAGGAAATGCAAGAATGCCAAGTGGCTGTCTGATGAGGCTTTACAAGTGGCTGAGGAAAGAAGGGAAGCAAAAAGCAAGAGAGAAAGGGGAAGATATATCCAACTGAATGCAGAGTTCCAGAGAATACCAAGGAGAGACAGGAAGGTCTTCTTAAATGAACGATGCAAAGAAATAGAAGAAAACAACAGAATGGGAAAGACTAGAGATCTCTTCAAGAAAATCGGAGATCTCAGGGGAATGTTTTGTGCAAAGATGGGCATGATAAAGGACAAAGAAGGCAGGGACCTAACAGAAGCAGATGAGATTAAGAAGAGGTGGCAAGAACACACAGAAGAACTATACAGGAAAGATCTGAATGTCCCTGATAGCCATGATAGTGCGGTCACTGAACTTGAGCCGGACATCCTCGAGAGTGAAGTCAAGTGGGCCTTAGGAAGCATTAGTAACAACAAAGCTAGCAGAGATGACAGTATTCCAGCTGAGCTATTCAAAATCCTAAAAAGACGATGCTGTTAAAGTGCTGCACTCAATATGCCAACAAATTTGGAACACTCAGCAGTGGCCACAAGACTGGAAAAGGTCAGTTTACATTCCAATTCCAAAGAAGGGCAATGCCAAAGAGTGTTCAAACGACCATACAATTGCGCTCATTTCACATGCCAGCAAGGTTATGCTCAAAATCCTACAAGTTAGGCTTCAGCAGTATGCGAATCGGGAACTACTACCAGAAGTACAAGCTGGGTTTCAAAGAGGCAGAGGAACTAGAGATCAAATCGCCAACTTTCGCTGGATCATGGAGAAAGCAAGAGAATTCCAGAAAAGTGTCTATTTCTGTTTCATTGACTACGCGAAAGCCTTTGATTGTGTGGATCACAACAAACTGTGGCAAATTCTTCAAGAGATGGGAGTACCAGACCACCTTACCTGTCTCCTGAGAAACCTGTACGAGGGTCAAGAAGCAACAGTAAGAACCGGACATGGAACAACCCATTGGTTCCAAATTGGGAAAGGAGTACGACAAGGCTGCATATTGTTGCCCTGCTTAATTAACTTATATACAGAGTACATCATAAGAAACGCCAGGTTGGATGAATCACAGGTCGGAATTGAGATTGCCGGGAGAATTATCAACAACCTCAGATACGTAGATGATACCACCATAATGGGAGAAAGCGAAGAGGATCTAAAGAGCCTCTTGTTGAGGGTGAAAGAGGAGAGTGCAAAAGCTGGTTTGAAACTCCACATTAAAAAAACTCAGATCATGGCATCTGGCCCCATCACTTCCTGGCATATGGAAGGGGAAGAAATGGAAGCAGTGACAGATTTCATTTTCTTGGGCTCCAAGGTCACCGCAGAGGGTGAGTGTAGCTATGAAATTAAAAGACGCTTGCTCCTTGGGAGGGAAGCTATGGCACACCTAGACAGCATAGTAACAAGCAGAGTCATCACCTTGCTGACAAAGGTCCATCTAATCAAAGCTATGGTTTTTCCAGTAGTAACGTATGGCTGCGAGAGCTGGACTATAAGGAAGGCTGAGTGCCGAAGAATTGATGTTTTCGAACTGTGGTGCTGGAGAAGACCCTTACGAGTCCCCTGGACTGTAAGGAGGTCAAATCAGTCCATCTTAAAGGAAATCAACCCTGAGTGCTCATTGGAAGGACAGATACTGAAGCTGAAGCTGAAATATTTTGGCCACCTAATGCGAAGAGAAAACTCTCTGGAAGGGACCCTGATGCTGGGAAAGACTGAAGGCAAAAGGAGAAGGGGACGGCAGAGGATGAGCTGGCTAGATAGCATCACTGATGCAATGAATATGAACTTGGCATATTCAACTCTGGGAGAGAGAGGAGGACAGGAAGGCCTGGCGTGCTATGGTCATTAGGGTCATGAAGAGTCGGTCACGACTTAACGACTGAACAACAACAATGGTTGCACAGGGATGATTTTGGGGAGGGGTCACATGTCTTTGTGGATGTGCAGAGAGAGGAGGGATAACCCTTCCTTCCCTGGCTGCAGTCTCTATGGCAGGCTTATTTTAAATCTAATGACTGTACAGTGTATTATTTGCTGAAGCAATTTGTATGTGTGTGTCCCTCTAGTGCTGGGTATATTCACAATTTTCCTTGTAGAAAACTCAGGTAAGTTATATTTTTGGGACTGCAATCTTTTGCATGCTTATCTGGGAGTAAGAGGAGCACTAAACAGAATGGGACTTACTTCTGAGTAAATATGCTTAGGATTGCCCTGTTAATTTCACAGATATGCCTATTAGTACAATTTAAAATGCTAAGTTTGAAAGAGAGGATGAATTCGAATTGAGTCCAGCCACTGATGGAATGGTATCTGACAGTGGCGCAGATTTCCTGTCCCCCTGCAGCCCCTCCATTTCCCCCCTAAACTGCTCTGGAGGTTGGGGGATCCTCCAGAGCAGATTTTGGGGATGCATGGGGGGTTGAGGCGGAAAAAGAGGATGGGAAAGTTCCATTGGATGTAGTCCAAAGTATTTTATTTTGTTAAATCAGTAAAGTAAGGTTTGATAAGAAAGCTAGCGCTGCATATATTTCATTTCCCTCCCCCAAATGTCCTCTTTTTTGCAGTGCGTGTGTATTTTGGGGAGGGGGGGTTTCTATGGCTTTAACGTTTCTAGATATTTTATATCTTTATTCTGGACACATCTGCAGATAGTTAATGCTGAAAAACCAATGTAACATGTTTGTGTTGAATAAATTGTTGGATGCCAAAGGATCGGAAAAACACAACAAGTAAGTTAGAAATGTGAATGATAGAATTCTTTCTCAGGATTAACAAAAGACACAGAGCTTGCTTGAAAACTTCTATTCGGTTCACACTATTTCTTAGCTGATGATGAGCCATATTGTTTTCAGTAGTTTTCTTCATAAAATTAGTTATTATTTAGTGTGAATTAAAGAAACACAACTTGGGTGAGAACACAACTTGGGTAATAACAAACATTAGTGTGTAGTATTTTTAATGAAAGGTTCATAGTAATCTATTCAGTGCTGTAATTGTGCTAACATGTAGTGGGATTTCTTTTGTTTTCTACCTCAAATCACTTAGCATTTTTAAACACCTATATGTATTAGTTAGACATGGTATTGATATCTTCACTTTGTAACTATGAGAAATTGTAAGTTCATAGTTCTTCTGTACTTAGTGAAATGGCTTCTTACACACACTTTCCTAATGGCTGGCCTCAAATTTATTTCATTGAATGATTAACATTATTCTTTTTCAGTGCCTTATTTTTTAAATAGGTAAATCAGAGCATGTAGGTACAGTGGCTGCTTGAGTCAGGCTGGCTGTTGCAGTAAATGTATTAGATATTGTTATAACTACATAAATTTCACTCCTTGGGTTACTTGGGGTGTAGGAGCTCAGAAAGAAAGAACCCCGTTTGTTTATCTTTATGGAACAAAAAGCTATTAACTTGAAGAGGCCAGAGGTTAATGGATGAAATATTTGCCATTATCTTACAACATTCTGCTCAGAACTGAAGAAAGATAACTGGTGGAGGGAGGTTTGGTTTGGTTCCCTCATTGGGGCTTCTTAAAAAAGGTGCCCTCATTTTACTATACAGAATATTAAATGCAAGTGAGGCTATAGGTATGTATTTATCAAATAGCTAATAGTAAAGCATTCTGCATTACATAGCCCCATCTGTAGGGTTATTGACAAAGGGAAGGAACACATATTGCATCTGTGTACATTTCCTTAATTTTTAAAAATGAAGTTCAGCTCAGTCCTTCACATGTTTTACTCAGAAGTACTAAGTCCTATTCAGTTCAATAAGACTTACTAAGGAATTTTCATTAAATCATCAAACAAGTTCATGCAATCCCTTGTGTACTAAAAATACTGAAAGAGCTGAAACTACATTATAATAGCTATGATATAGATATAGATAAGCATCATCATTTAAAATATCACTTTATTGGAAGGAAGTGCAGAAACAAGTAGCAAGTGCCCTTGTATAAATTAACAGAAAAGGGTGTTGTTCTGCTATAACATATTTGGTCACCTGCCAAAGCATACAGAAATGTGCAGCAGCATATTTTCACCCTACAGCAAGCTGAGGTCTCCACCAACCATTTGCAGATGATACCTAAAGACTTAATAGCACAATCCTATACATGTTTAGTCAGAAGTGTGCCAACTATCTTTAGTTGTAATTACACCATGGTAAGTATGTTTAGGATTGCAGCCTAAAGTGATTTGCTATCCAGAAACATGTTAATACAAAACCTTGCTTAGACCATCTTTAAATTTTGAATTTTTGCCACCCCCCCTTCACAGTCCATTACATATGCAGTTAAATCAAAGGGACTAGTGACATTTTAATCGTATTGTGAAACACTTGGCTTGAAAAGGCTTTTCAGTCTTTATCTGAATGATTTCCCTTTTGACTAGATAAGTTAGTTAGTATTTCTGTTTTATCATCGGGAGATCTTGACTTCTGCAAAAGCCAGTGAACGAACCTGTTGCTATGTCCAAGTCTGAACTGTACTGAGGCCCAAACCATACCTTACCTTACCTTACGATATGTGAACTGTAGTGGTGTGGCTGGTCAAATAGACATGTTTCAGGCTGCCTCAGAATTTAGAGCTAAATTGTGTCATGTTTATTGGTCCCTCGGCATAACTTTGCAATATTTGGGTGTTTGCATGATCAAAGGTCATGTTATCCTTGCACTACAGTACTTCTAGAAACTCTGATCCAGAGAGCCAATACTGTAACATCCTGCCTTAATGGAAGTCTTGTGTAGTCTTGCTGTGCGAGAGTAAGGAATATTGATACTGCTGTTGCACCCTTTTCCCTTTTTTTATGTAGGTTGATAATTTTTTTAAGCGTACAGCTTGATTTTTAAGTTTCTGACCAGTTAATTCAGCATTAACTGGTCAGAAACAGAAAGGTTTATTTGTAGGCAGATCAGTGGCCAACCACCAGACTAGAAATGGTGAAAGCAGCCTAAAGCTGCAGACTGGATTCAGCCTGCCAAATATTTCCTCCCAGTATATGCAACTGTGCCTTTGCACCACATGGCAACCCACCTGTGTACTAGTTGTTCTGGCTGAAAGGAAGGGTAAAGGCTTTACCAAAGAAAAAGGCCGGGAGGACTGAATATAGCCCTTGGACCTTGGATTGCTGAGTCACTTTCTATTACATGGTGAAGAGGTACACTTTGGATTTAACTGGGTGAACTGATTTTAAGAAAATCCTGTGCAAGAGGAGCATTTCCAATATGTTGATAGGGGCTGCATTTTTTTTTTTTTTTAAGAAGAAACTGTCCTTTTATTAGAATAGATGTTGTGACGTGACACATTGCACAGGATTTTAAGAGGAGTATTTATATTTGGAAACTTCACAAAGTAGATAATGGGCGTTTACATTATCTATATAAAAAAGTTAATTATCTTGGAGAGAGAAAATTCACAGAAGAAAAGTGCCAGGTTTTCATAATCTTTACTAATGGATAATAGCTGGATGCGTTATTTTCCTTGTGTTTCTATAATAGAGCCAGTGGGATTAAATAGCACAATGCAATATTGGAAGAATTCTAAAACCTCAGTATCTGTGATGACAGTACTTTCTATTAAGGGAGATGTCTCAACCATTCAGAAAATATCACTGGGCGAAATCAGAAAGCAAAAAGCAGAGGATGAATTTTCTAATTTTCATGTAGGCTGCTTACATGGAACAGCATCCTGTTTTGGACTATCCTGCTCTGTGGAAGGGCAAACTGGAGCTCTTCCCCATTAGTGGATCTTCCTGATTAAAACTGATATAGCTAGTCCCCCAGCTTGTAGAGCTGCAGCCTGTAGTTCTACTTATGACAAGGAAAGTTTGACACTCCTACTTGAGATGACAGGCTGCTACCTGCGTTTTTACTTCTGGAAAATTCTATAAGTTAATTATGCATTATGTGAGGACATTATTGCTAATAGGTTAGTTCCAGGTGTCACTGTCCGCAAACAGAAGGGCTCCTTCTATACATAGAAGGCTTTTGGTCCAGTGGAATGATTCCACTGGTAGAGAAGATGGGGAGGTGATTCTGGACAACTCCCTTCTCCCCCTGCTGTTCCCAGTACCGCCCACACACTGTTCCAGAGGGATCTTACCCTCTGAAGTGGAGTTCTGAGAGCATAAATGCTGCAAGGGGAGAAGCCTCCCTGCTTCCACAAGCAGGACCATTCCCTGAGCAGAATTCCACTTATGGGATGCTCCTGCCAGTGGGACTATTCTCTGGATCCAAGCTATTTCTTTTGTAAAATGTTAGTGCCTTCATTGAAAAGAAAATAAGAAGTTATGGTATTTTGCTCTACAAAACCAATTACTTGAGACTTTTATTAATTCTTCATATAAATAAACAGTGAGACTGGATTGAAAACCAGGATGGAGATTTTGGTTACATCCCTCCAATGACTGGTCTGTTCAGGAGAGCAGCAGGAACATGCTGCAGAGACAGAAGTTGTTAAAAGTATACCCAGTGTAGAGCAAGGAATAAAGGGAAGCTTCCAATTTTAAAAGAAGTAGAAAATGAATGTCTGATCATGGCAAAAATGTTCTTAAAATTTTCCACACCTATAGAAAGATGCTCTGACTCTGGAAGTTCTTCCACTGGTAGAAAGCAGCATTCATTATGGGAAATGTTCCTGTTGCTGTCAGTGGTTTTGAGGACTAAACTTCACATTACATGCAGTCATAAGCTCTGATGGCTCTTTCTAAGTGACAGCAGCTCCAGGAAGGGCAATTTGAAGTAAAGAAATGCAGGGATCCTTCCCCTCACCCTCCACTAGATTTCAAACCAATTTGCTACACAAACATTCATTTGGAATCCTGCAAAGGTAAAGTTGCTGGGGGAGGGAGAATTACACCAGAAAAGCAGAAAGTAAGGAAAGGGTTAAACTCCACCTTTCCAGTGCTTCTGCATTCAAAATTGCCACCTCCCAAAGTGATGTTTCTTAGAACAATTGACTTTTGAGATTCTGTTATTGTGTACTTCTGCCCTTAGGACCCAAGTCTTAGAATCTTACTTGAGAATAAGTGGTTGTATTCAGTGTAATCCTGGGAGAAAAATTAGAAGATGTGCCATTCTGCTGGTGGTTGTGTGTTATTCTAGTTCAGCAGGCCTAAATGGCCCACAGAGGGTTGAGCACCCAACGGCACCCACCCCCTGCCCTCCCGAAGCACCAACCCCTGGGGGAGATGAATCCCCATCAAAGGGCGAGCGGCACAAAGGGGAATCCCTTTGTTATCTCCAGTCAGAGATAACATGGGCGTTTGCCTGCACCGCTTGGCCAGGGCTTGCAGGAGATGGTCCTGCAAGCCCTGGCCGAGTCCCTTCCCATGGCACTTGTGCTGCACTTGTGATGCAAGCAACACAGGAAGGAGCAGGCCAACTCCTGCAAGCCCTGGCCGAGTCCCTTTATCCCTGCCTTTCTCTGCATGGAGAAAAAAGAAATTGGAAAAAGGGGTGGGGTTGATGATGTCATGGGAGGGCAGAGGCTTCAGGGCAGGCACAGGGGCCCACCCCCTTGATGTCATCCAGCACAACGGCTTGGCCTGGAGGGTAATCCAGACCTCGGAGCAAAAGTGGCTGCCCTTCCCTGTCCTCGTGGTTGTGCAAGAACAACTAGCACAGTTAACAAAAGCAATATTTAGTGAATGAAGTAATGAGTTCTGAAAATGCTTTTGCAAATGGAATCAAAGCACTGGCTTCAACACTTGCACAAGGATGAAAACGGGGTTTCTGCAAGTGGTAGAAACTTTGCACTAGTGGAATGACACTGCTGGATACAGCCCTCCGGGCTAAAGTGAAAGGCAGTGAAATTTAGAACCTGACACTCCAAGAAGGTCATCGGTATTTTCAGGTCAGAAAGATATTAGGTAGCAACTTAAAAAACAAACAAAACCTTCATGTTTTCGATAAAATGCTTAACAGTCAAACAAGTTAAATGAGCTCCAAAGAGAAATACAGTGTATGTCCCTCATGAATAAGGAAATCAATTGAATGAGGTTTGTGGCTCTCGATTTTTCAGATGATAACATTAGGCTAAAATGGCAGTTTTTAAAGAGTGAGGTAGATAATATCCTTAAAGGATTTCTACCCCAAAGCAAATTTTAAAAAGCAGTCTGCTGTTTTCTTTCTGAAGTAGAATCTGGCTGTGCTTGTCATTTCTGTTGTCTGTTCATATTAATTCTTTTTCATAAGAGGGATGTTCGCCAGGTCTGACAGCTGTTTAGTGTATGAGCACTGCCAACGTTTCCCACTGCATCAAAGCAATTTGTTTCATGACTGTGAAAGTTTCTGAGAACAGGTAAGGTTGAGCTTTGTGAATTGATGACAAGTCAAATTTCAGATGTTAACTCCCAGCCTTAGAGTTCATGTTCTGTGAGGGTAACACGTATCGATGTCCCTTGGCTTACCACTACTGATGCCTTTAAAAAGCCTTGAAAAAATGACCATCCTAAGTGTCTGACTTGCTGCTCACCAGAGATAGTCAGGCTCTGGCACGGTATTGTAGTTCAAGGTGTTGCTTGGTGCTGCCATACAACTGAGATTTTATACTAGAACAGTAGTTGTAGATCATTATACAACAGCATTCTCCAACCTGGTGCCCTCCAGATGATTTGGACTATGACGTCCAGCATCCCTGATCATTGGGCTGACAGGAGTTGAAGCCTAAAACATCTAGAGGGCACCCATTTGGGGAAGCTGGTGTGTGTGTGTGTGTGTATGTGTGTGTGTCATCAACTCTCTGATGAAATGCATTCAAGTAGTGAGTGTAAGGGCAAAATGAGTGTAGTCTGTAGACAAGAATCAATATAGTTTATTTGTGTCCTATTTTAACTACCTTTTGGCCACCATGACGGTGCAACCTGACATGCCTAAAATGTGAGAGAAACCAGCTGCAGTGGGATTGTATACACTTGCATTGTTCTTGGGAGGGTTAATTTGGAGGTTGCTCTTGCTGCCCAGGCACAAATCGCTCTGTGCACCAGTCATAGCTGCCTGGGCTGCCTAGGTGTGATCACTTATTTTGAAGTAATCTATACTACTAATGAAGGAGTGTGTGTGTGTGTCTGTCTGTCTGTCTGTCAGCACCATAGCTGCAAGACCACGAAACCTAGACACCTGAAATGTGGCATGTATACTAAGGGGACCCTAGTGGTGTGCACCTCAGGATTATTTGGTTGTTATAGCACATTGATTAATTTTAATTAATTTAAACATATATCTGCATTGGAAGTCTGCAGTACCATCTCTGGTCACTAGATGGCAGCTGTCCCTAACTAGCACATAGCTTTGCAGTCTGTACAGTTTGAAGTTGGGGGTGGGGGAGGATAGTCCAAAGGACAGAGTTATACAGCTCCCCTCCCCCCCCCATGGTGAGGCAATCTCTCCTCAGAGGAATGGAGTGGGCAGATGTCCCCCTTCAGGATGCTATAGGGGTGCACCATGGCAGAGGTGGCAGTGGCCATGCCTTCACTCAGACAAGGTAGCCATGTGCCTACATCTGTCCACTGCAGAACTCTTTGAAGGCTTTGCTGTACCACACTAAGGGCTATTCCAGCATATGTGAAGCATGGCAGCACCGTGCCTAGGGATGCCAGAGGCCATGGTTTCCCTCAGACAGGGCAGGTATGCTATTTTCAAGTCTGACAGCTGCAGAACTTTGCTTGACTGTTATTCCGACCTGTGTGATGTCGAGTACATTGATTAGTTTCCAATAAAACCAATGAGTTGGATCCAGACTAAGTTAGTTGCGCTTAGATCCCATTGAAATTGGTATGAAAAGTCAGTTATGACTTGACTGAACTACCCATTGGATACAACCCAGTTGTCATAAATACACTTACTAAAAAGCAAGGTGCTCATTTGAAACAAAATAGAACCAGAAAATCAGAACTGCTTCTGTCTTTGCCAGTGATTCAGTAAGACCCATTTGAACTGTATTGTTTCAGTTTGATTTCTCATTCATTTTAGTCTGTGTTTTGTTTCCCCAAGCAGTGTGAGGCCTGGCCTGCTTGCTAGTTGCAGCTGCTTACTCTGTGAGCACCTTTCTGCAGTGCATCTGATTTCTGACTGCGGCACACTGTGTTCCGGATGGTGCAGGTTTTTCTGTGGGAGTCTGGGAGAAGAGTGGGCCCTGTCTTCATAGCAGGGAGCAGGGCCAGATGGCCTTTTCTCTCCTTTCCCAACTCAGATTCTAGGATAAGGTGAATTGGGGAAATGAGCCATGCATCCTCTATGTGCAGCTTCCCTTTATGCAGTACATTAAAGGAACCACCCTGACAACTTACCTTACTTTGCAAGGTTTCAGCTGTTGGTTGTTCAGTCTGTATTTTGTGTAGTTGCTCATTTTGAATTTTATTTTATCCCCGATGCACAGATACTGTCATTGCAAATGTTTCAGATATAGCTCTTTCCCAGAAGCACTATTGTAGTGCCAGCTGTTCTAAATTAATGCTCAGCCAATATAAGGCTAGATGACCCTTCCCGTCTGCCTTCAACTTGACGTTATTTAAGCAGCTCACTGCACCAAAACAAACTGCACGATCATGGGGTGAACAGATAGCTTTGTATCTTCTGTGTTGTTCTGTATGTTGCAACCTTTTCTTTAGTCTAACTCCTGCCACCTTACTGCCTTGAGGAGGGAGGGGGAAGTGAGGCAAAGGAGCATCTGTCAACTTTTCAAAAAGCAAGATCCTGTTTGGATCATTTTAATCTAGAAATTAGCCATTTATTGGCTAGAAGGTTTAAATGTATCCCTCTTTCTGTGCCCCTTTTTTCAAGATATGTCTGAAAGACAAATTCATGGAGGATAAAGCTATCAGTGGCTACTAGTCCTGATTGCTATGTGCTGCCTCCAGTATCAGAGGCAGTACACCTGTGTACACCAGTTGCTGGGGAACTTGAGCGGGAGGGAGCTGTTGCACGTGTGTCACGCTTGTGAGTTTCCCGTGAGCAGCTGGTTGGCCACTCCTGTGAACAGAATGCTGGACTAGATGGACCCTTGGTCTGACCCAGCATAGCTCTTCTTGTGTTCTTAAATGATAAAAACAGTTTGATCATGACTACTTGGTTGCAGACCTGGTTGATCGACCTGTCCACAAATTGATCGGCACGTAGATATAAACAGATGTGCTTCAACCATACTTTTCTTTTCCTTGTCCGACTTTAGCTCTTCAAAAGGGATTGTTGGAATGGTCAAATGATAGGTGGTTTACTCAGCATCTTAACTTCTGGAATAGGCCACTTAATGCAGGTCAATTTTATTTAACGCTATTTGTCAGCTGGTCAATAAGTGTTCTCTTATTGCTTTGGAGTTCAGCTGGAAAAAATATCACCAATTCAATAGCCCCATAGATGTGGGCGCTCTGTCTGAAGCAAATTATCAGTGTAAAGTGAGCAGTGAATTACCTATTGGGTACCTATGTATTAATCTATGCTTTGTGGTAGAGAACATCATTTGCAGGCAGAAGGTCCCAAGTATGGCTAGCAAAACTCCTCCCTGAAACCCTGAGGAGCCACTGCCAAATAGTGTCAACAATGGTCTGACTCAGAATATGACAATTTCCTATGTTCATAAGTGCAGTCATAAACAAGCTATATATTTCATTTTATGGGAATAGCAGAGGTATTTTTTACAAGAAATGTAACTTCACAAGGATGATACTTCATTTCTGTTTGAATTGCCCCTCTAAATTGTGTTGTATAGCCATTTTTTCTTTGGATATTTGTTATCTGATACCCTATAGAAATTTCCATTTAAGGTAAAGTGGCAACTCCAGCAGAAAATAAGTGAAGGATTCTCTTTTGTGAGTTGTAATTGAGGTTATGGCATGGGAGTTTGCCTTTGGCTGATTCCGATTACTGAGAAACTGCAACCATGATTTTCACTGCACTGTAAGCAAAACAAATTAATTATTAGAGACATAGGGAGAATTACAGTACGGGAGTGGATTATCTGCAGTGAAATACAGTATATTGACATTTCTAGAGAGACAGGATTGCTGCAAGCAATGTAGTATTGAATTGTCCTGTTCTCAGTAACTTTGGTGAATTGTTTTGCAAGGATTAATGTATTGTTTAGATTTCCATTTTAGTGAACTTTGCTTAGAAAATATTTTCTCTATTGCGTAAACTGTTAATTTGAAGTTAGCAAATTACCTCAAGGTGTGATAAGCTGGGGTAGCTAGGTAGAAAGTAGTGTAAATATCAGTGATACATTATTTTCTTTGATAACAATCCATAATTAATCACAAGGGAGTTAACATTAGTAAAAGTGAACAGCAATGAGAAATATTGTTTGTGAAATATTAATTAGAAAAAAAGTGTGTAATTCACGCATCTAACAAAGCATATGCTCAGCTTTAAGCATGCACATGTCCAACCCAAACCTGTGGCCTTCATCCTATAAATGAAATTATGCTAGGTATTTGTAATTCAGAGTTCTATACATTATTATTTGCAGGACAACGTTAGCATAGAATTGCTGAGGAAATTGTTAAAAAAAAAAACCTTCTTCAAAAGTGTTTTCTGTTCTGATAATCCAAATGTGAAGTATTCATACTGTGAATTGTCCAACCTAAATAGGTGGAACATCTCATTAAGTGTTACTCTACATATCTAACATTTCTCTTACATTTATATAGTAAGTTCTTTGTTATTTGAGGCAGATGGTCACTGGGTTTCTCCTTCATATGCCCTGCAATACAATTAAATTTCTCTGTGAGGCATTTTATGGTTGACTAGTAAGCTACCAAGACAGTGTGTGTGTGTGTGTGTGTGTGTGTGTGTGTGTTTGCTAAAGGCCCTATCTGTAATAGAAAGGGTTGATGTCCTGTCCAGGAATGGAGCTTGATGGTCATTTGGAGGGGACACACTGTTTGCATGTTAGTTGTTATAGGTACTTGGAAAAGCTAGACTCCATTTGCAGTTCCATTAATACACCATCACTCTTTTGGCTGTACTTGTCTCCTATAGTAAGGCAACAGAGGAATCCTTTAGTGTTGGGCTGGAATACTCACCCAACTTTCCAGAAAGCATCACTCACACACACACACACACACACACACACAAATGTGGGTGTGATATTACACTGCTTTTGGTGGGAAGAAAGAAATTTCCCTTGAATGTTTGGGGTGGGGATATGCGCGCACCACTTACCTTAATCTTTCAAGGTGTCAAACATTTTTTTATTGCTTTTAAAACTTTTAAAGGGCCTTGCACTGCTCCCAGCAATACAAGGCTGTCTCTGTCACTTCCCCACCAGCCACACTTCCTGGAATGCTTGCGAACGATTCATCCCAACTGACAAATGAATGGTCAAAAAAGTCTTAGCTGATATTTTCAGCACAGCTTTACCTGTTATATATGCCTACTCAGAAGTAAGCTCCATTGAGTTTAAAGACGCTTACTCCCAGGTATAGGAGCTTTAAGACAGGTTGACTCCTTAAATAATTTGAGCTTCGGACAGTATCCAACTTCATGGATAGAATGTAAATAAGGTATTGTGCCCATATATTTATCAGCCAAAGCTTGGAGGATTTACAAAGACCATATTGAAAAATACTAATCCTGGGGCAAGGCCTTGTGATACAGTGCAGTTGGTAATGGAAAGCACAAACTACCACAGGCCATGTGCAGAAGAGGTGGGATTTTCCACGCCTGTCTGCCTTCCCTATCACATGCAACAGGCATAAAAGGCAGCTTCTGATGTACAGGGACTCGGAGCTTAACACTGGGGTAAGTTGATCAGACAACTCTTGCAGAAAGTTGAGATAATGTAACATTAGGGGGCTTTTTTAAAACCTCTCAAATTGGTGTTCTTTGAATGTTTACAGTGGTTTCAAGGTTAGTGCTGCCCATATAATGGTTTTCTGGTCAAAATCCAGAGGGGTTGTGTTACTCTGATGTAGCAAAAACGAGTTGTCTTGGCACCACAAAGGCACAGATTTACTTCGTCACTCACATTCATGCATGAAGTGTTACCCCAAATAGTCACTGTACTTATCTTGTATACATTTGAATTCTACATACTGACACATTACAGTCTGAACCTCAAGCACAGGGCCCCCCAACATGGCTCCCGCAGGTTGGTCTCATCCATTGGTCTCATCCAGTGGTGCCTGTGAAGGGGTCCCCAATGTGGTGCTCATGCCCCTCCCCAATTTCTTTTTTACATTTAATTTTTTCTTTCAGTTTTTTCCATCTTCTAAATATACATACATGGATTTGTATGAAATGCATACAACTTTCTAAAAATTATACATAGGCTTCAACAAAAGTGAACCAAATATCCAAATAAGTATCCATTTGAAGGTGGCGTCTATATGCCAGCCATTCAAATACTGAAAGTACTGTAAGCTCCTCAGTCCATTGCATTTAGGAAGTGAGTGTTTATTCTTCCAATGTTGCAATATCAGTCTTTTAGCTGTCAAAAGGGTGTAGAGAAGCCACTTGCTCTGACCATTTGTTAATTTCCATGAAGCAGATAAATAATTTAAAAGAACATGTACATCAGTGAATATTAAAGACTGTTCGAGTTCAAAATTTATCGATGTAATAACCTCAACCCCCCCCAATCCAGTAGACACGAAACCAAAGTTTTTGCTGAATAAGACACAGCCTAAGATCCATAGCCATGACAGTAGGTGCCAAAGTGGCAACCTACTGATTGGGCATTTTGTGATGGTGCCCACAGCAGTTTCTCAAATTCCCAAATGTGCCCACAGGTCCAAAAAGGTTGGGGAGCCCTGTATTAGTCTTTAAGGTGTCACAAGACTCTGCTGTTTTGGGTGGACAAAATATTTATTCGGATTAGATTAATTTCAGTAGAAGGAAAGACAGACTTTGAAAGCTTGTGTTAACAACAACAACAAAATCATCTGAAGGACATATCTTTAAAAGTATTGATGCAAACTTATTCTTTTCTAGTAACAAAAATCAGGATTGAAAGCTATGATCAGTGGCAAGATGAACTGAAGTGCTTTTCATTACTCACTATTCTCAAGCAAAATGCTTTGAGCAAATTGGATAATGGAATTAAATTGCATTAAATGGGAAACTGGCCTTAAATCAATCTTTCTATTATGTATTTTGATGGATGAAAATTTCATTTGATATGCAGGGGGTGATACAAACAAATGAATAAATTCAAGCATGGAAAAGCTAAGGAAAAGTAATCGATGGTTGAATAACAGATTTTAAATTGCTGAATAAATGCTGGGTTGTGCAGACACATCATGAACTGGAACTAAAATCAAAATATTCCCCACCTCTTTTGTTTAAAAGATTTGCCTTCAGCGTTTAAAACATGGTCTCCATTTATAACAACAATTGTTCTTTTCCAGACCAATTTTTGTTTTTCACTACCCATACTGATTGGCTTATTTCTGTGGCAATTACATCTGAAATTAACTTTTGAAAGGCAATGTGTTTCTGTCAAACTGTTGTGAAAGGGTTAAGGAGAAGCCTTCCCAGGTGTGTGTTGCATAATAGCTCAGGAAACCAACAATTGTAAAAAACAAACAAAAAAACCCCTCCAGGCTTTCATTGAACACCTGGGCTATATTGAGAAATGAAGAATGATTAATGGATGCCTTGTTTAGAGTTGCTGTTTGTTAAAATGACTAGAGAGGAGAAGGGAGATGTCCAGCCCAAGATCTGGTTGATTAATTCAGTGCATGAAATTCAGAGCTTCCTTTGCTGTTCCTCACTTCCATGCCCTCGTTGGCCCATAGCACCTAAAGATTCTTGCCTTTCAACGTCCCTTAGCCCCTCTTTCTCCTATTCGGATGCAGTAGTTGCTAAGATAATGTTGGGATCTCAGGATTTTGTTGTGCTCAGAGCTAGTGACTCCTATATGAGGTGAGGCACACGGTCATACAGGGTGATAAAGTGGAGGATAAGAGGAGAGAGCTCTTATGTTTTTAACACAAGATTCCAAGAGGTATTTTGACATATGCAGCATATTATTTATGCAAGAGTGGGACAAGTTGCATTGACCAAAATCCTACCTCTACGCTCCCGTTAAAGGCACTGGAGCCCTGTTGTCCTTTGCATCTGGTCACCATCTGCTTTAAAAATCCCCACCCATTGCCAGGTCAGCTAACATGCAAGAACACTCCAAGCAGGTAAGCATGGGCTGCTTTAGGGATGTGTTCAGACAACACAGTAAGCCATGGTGACCATGCTATAGCTTGAATATTCAACAAGGCCACCAGAAGACTGCATGGTGGACTGTGGTGATCATGCGAACCAAGTCAAAGAGGTTCAAACACTGAAATGAGTTGCAGCTATTTAAGGTCATTAATCTAGAGCTTTGCGCTCAGGCTGTTACTTTACAATATTTTTGTAAGGTACATATATTTCTCTCTTGAGTTGTACTCAGTCTTTAAATTACAACTGTAAAAAACAAACCTCATGAATTTAGTAATCCTAACCTGCCAGTACTTGCAATATAAATCCCAGAATAGTTATTTAAGGTGCAATCCTATGTATGTTTACACAGAAAAAAATCCTGCAACTCCCAGCATGCCTCAGCCAGGGATGCTGGCTGGGGCATGCTGGGAGTTGTAGGAGTTTTTTCTGTCTAAATGTGCATAGGATTGCGCCTTTAGTGGACATCAACAAATTCTCAAAATGTGTGGAAAAATATACTACATGTGACTTGGAAACGAAAGAATGTTAAAAACCTGCTGAATAGTAGAGTCATATAATATAATTTCAAATGTCAAAGGCCTTTTTAAAAGGTAAATAAGGATTAAAAGCTGAAGCACCCCCCCACCCAGTTTAAAATTAGCAAATCTGTAGGCATTGTTCTCATTTTCTTGAAAATAACCTGATCACACTGCTTGCAGCAATCTTTTTTTCCATTCTAGAATTTGCTGATCTTTTTGCAGTTACTTCCTACCCTTACATTATATCTTGCATTTAGCAGGATCAGTTCTTCAAGCGTATTGCTTTGTATTTTCCTGATTTGGCTTCTGAGATGTTTCAGAAAAAACATGGGATTCTGGGAGACAACAACATTAAAATCCCTCTTTGGGGCCTTCAGGGTACATACCCTCCAACATTTCACAGATTAAAACAGGGATTGTCATGTGCAGGAGTGCATGGGTGGGGCTAAGGATGGTGTATGCATTGGCAGCACAAGGGCAGGTTCACCAGTGCTGTCTGGTGACAATGGTGGGTCAGTGGGTACAGTCTACTCTGTAAAAGGACACATATAAGGCCCAATCTTTTTATTATCCCCAGGTCTTTGGCACCCCAACTATTTTTATTTTATTTATTTAGTATTTATGTATACATTACTGTATTTATATTTCTACCCTGTAACAGAAGTTCGCTGGGACATTGTTTACATGTAACTCTAGCCCATGGTTTATTTAAACCATGGTTTTATTGCCCTACCCATATTTTGTCTGATGGATGATCAAAAAAACTATAGTTTGTTTTCTCAGTCCCTGTGTTGTTTGTTTTCCTCCTCCTTTGCCTGCTCCCTCCCTGTATCCCAACTACCTTTGTGGCACTGCAGGACCAGCATGTAAAGAGGCTGGGGTTTTTTAACCACTCTTGCCTGCTGCCTTTGTAGCCTGACAAAACAACCCATGAACAACCAAAAATTCTGGGTTTGCACATAATGACAACCCATGGTTTAAACAACCCACAGTTCACAATCCAACAACAAACCATGGGTTCTCTTTGTGGGTTGTTCATGGTTAACAATCCATATTTAACACATAGTTCCTGGTTGGCACAGAATGACACCCATGATTCAACAAACAATGACAACAACAACAACAACAACAACAACAATAAAAAATAATGGGTTGTCATGCATGAGAGGGGACAAACCCTTAAACAACCAGCAGTCTGGGTTCACATGTCACACTCCACAACCAATGAAGGAGCCAGTTGTGGGCTATGGGCTAAAAGCAGGACAGGTATGCTGCAGGCAGTGCACCCATTCGCTAACAACAACTTGTTTGTTGCCCCGGTTTCAGGGAGAACTTGTATGTTAACCACCAATTATTGGGCCGGGGGGGGGGGGGCGGTATTCGCATGAAAATGTCAGAAGTTTACATACAACTTTAGTAGGTAGCTTCTATATAATGTCAACCCCCAGGATTTCAATTCAATGTGCATTGTTGGGATTCCGTTGCCCAAAAAGGTTTGAGCTTCTTACTATCAGAAGGTGGGCTTTTCCCTGGATCAGAGCTCTGAAAGTTGTGCTAGATCAGAACTATTGGCGAGTGAGCTTATGCAGCCACAATGCATATTGCCAGTTGAATTCTAATTAATATATGTTGCCTCCTCAGGTTTAAATATTTATGCATTTCTCTAATATTAATGCTTATGTCAGAAGTTTTGGTTGAGTTTCTGTTGCTAATACAGATGTAACGTATGTATATTTTCCTGGAAGCATAGTTCAGTTACAAATTGAGATTTCAAACAGGCAAGTTTAGCTGTCTCTTAATAGTGTGACACTTCAATAGAGTGAGCGTATGGAAGTCTCCAATGTTAACTGGAGCAGATTAAGGACTCAGTCCTGCTTATTTATATACTTGGGGAAAAATGCAAGAACATCTAAGATGAAACTTTGCCACAATCTATTCAGTGTACATAATTCATATCCGCTAGTTATTTGTATTGTTTTAGGATGTGGTAGGGATGTTTGTATTTTCTGCATAATGTGGCATCCTGATCTTTTGTGTCTTTTAATACTGAAAATAAAGAATATGTGAGGGATGTGTGGGATCATACTGTGTAGCTGTGCCCCCCCCAACTTCTACACATTTGGCAGCCACATGAAGGGCATGTACTGACATATGCGTGTAAAGCTCCTCCACATGGATGGATCCTAGGCCAATCAGGATCCCTCCTCAAACAAAGGAGCTCTACACACGCACACCTGCACATGCATGGGGCCCCTTCCCAGAACTGCCAAACACCTGGGGGGGGGGCATGACAGGCATGTGATTAGGCAGTGGGGGTGAGGCTATAAAGTGTGACCCCATGACCCCTTCACACATCCTTTCAATACACCTCATACTGTGATGGTGTCAGTTTTGCCATTAGTTGCAATGGTATTAGGCTGGATTCCCTGTTCTGTGTGTCCTAAGATATCTCACACTGCAACAAGATAAGTTATCTGAGATCACTTGTTTGGAGCAAGCTGTTTCCCAGAATAATTAGAATTTTATTTGTGAATCCATAAAAGCTTAAATCTGTGTTCTGGTTCGTGTGGAGACCCTCCATGGATACAAGAGGCTATCCTCTTCAGACCTTCGCCCTCTATGAGTAGAGGGTGACAGATGCAACATGGGAGAGGTGCAGGGCTGGAGCATTCTCCATCTTTGCATGTTTGATCTATCCGATGAGTGTGAACACCTGAATGGGGCTTCTGTCTCTCTGTGATAGCTGATACGTGACAATCAAACTGCAATGTGTAATTGTCATGTGAAAAGACATTGTTGTGGAATGTACCATTAGAGTCAATGAAATAAGCATTTTATTCTGCTGTTACTTGTTAATTTATTGATTGTTAGGTGTGGTTCTTTGTGTTTTTGTCTCACTGTTACTTTTAACGTGCTTCCAGACTCCTCGCGCTACTAATCAGAAAGTATTGTCCAACAAATCTATCTTTTCCTCCTTAATAGATTTTTTTCTGGTAAGAAAAAAGACAGAAGAAGCAGAGGGAAAAACATGTGAGGTTTACAAATGGAAGATGTCATCATTTGGTCCTTTGGAAAATTCCGTGAATGAGGCAAGGTGATTGCATAATAAAAGCCTTGTCTGGAAACGCCTTTAGTTTGTTTTACTGGTGTCTTGTTATTTTTATGTCTGTTTTTATATATTTGTAAGCTGCTTGGGACAACTCATATTGGAAGGGAAAGTAGGGTATAATTTTTGCATGTATGTATGTATGTATGTATAAATAAATAAATAAATTCATGATTTATGGTTCAGAGAACAGCTTCCAGTTGTCCAAACCCATCTACTTCACTGTTAAGGTTAAGGGTTCACCAGGATTCAGGGAGGAGGTAGCCACTAATCCCATTGGATAACTGGAGATGTCAAAGTTGCAATGAATCATATCATTAGTAATCTTTTGGAAAGCTAATCTGTTTCACTGACAAACTCATACCTATCATAGTTTGGGGGAAAAGTTGCCATGGTGATTTTTATCTTGGACACCTTCTGAAGTGCATTATCTCAGTATGGGACAATGCTGGATCTCTTTAGATACAACAGTTCCTGTTCCCCCATGCTGAAGGTTCTCAGTGCTGTTGTTTAACATGCTCTAATGCCAGGTTATCCTGACCCTACAGTATGTTGCTATGCTCGTAAAGTACACTTAGGTATCCATTTTCAAGTGCTTTTCATCTTCTTTTGGTACAATCAAAACATATTACGTTTGGATTGCCTTTCAAAGCTTCTAAATTGCCAGACTTGCTTTTTCAAATCTCTCTCTCAAAGAATACACAACATATGTAATAGCCAATAACTTTCACTTTAAAAAACGGGGAGGTGGTTGGAGGTATTAGAATGTTGCATGGATAGTATGGATCCTTGTGTGCCCATCCATTTGTGAATCCCTTTGAGATGGCAATTGAGGAACGTTTTTATAACTCAAGTTCTCTGTCCAATTGCCAACCAGTTTCACAGCCCTCAGATATTGTCAACCAAGTTTATACACACCTGCTTGAATAGTTAGGCTTAGAAGAGAGATTCTTAGCTTATGTCTGAGCCAAAATGGCCCCAAAATGAAATGTTCGATATCTCATTGTCAATCCTCTAAACTACCTGAGCCATAGAAAACTGGTCTGTTAAATCATAAGCATTATAATTTAAAAGACTGGGTTTTCTCCAAAGAAAAAAATGATTCAGGCCTATATTTGAACTACAAGAAGGGATATGAGCAAAGTTTGAGTTTTGAAGGACATTTCTGTGAAATGCTTCTCATATAACTGAAAGTTGTTTTAAAAAATTAAGCAGAATAGGTTAGTCCTGGAGAACAAAAGCTGCACTAAGTCTTATAATTGTGGAAATAGAAAGAATAAAATGGCTTTTGAATTAAATACATATTTGTGTGCTTCTTGCCTTTTAAAATACACCAGTCTGATTAATTTTCAGGATAATTCTGACTTTTTAACAAAATAATATTGTTACCTTATTGAAAGGAAGCTCATTCTACAATCCACTGGCTACTTAACTGGGAGTAAGTCCCATTGAACTCTGAGTGGACATGTATAGGATTGTACTTTTAGTATTTATTTGTTATTACGTCATAGAAGTGTAAGAAAGCCTCTGATATGATCATGAAGTATTATGTGAAGAGTGAAGAGTTGATCTAGTTACACATGTTTGCTCATAGCACATATTCTGATGGGGAGACCATAAGACAGAGGGTCTTTTCAAATCTTTTACTAGAAAACAATGAATGATAGCAAATAATGAGTGTCTTGACAGTCTTATTGGGGCATAAGAATAGTTCCTCTTTCAGGTGTCAGATATCCTTTTCTCTAATTTTCTCCAGCTGTAAGAGTGAGTGACATTTTTTAAAAACTGTCCTTGGTACCTTTAAGGAATCAGGTTCCTATCCCAGAGGGCCTCTTTTTGACTTCTTCACAGTGGGATCTCTTCCCTTAACAAGGTGTTTTCTAAAAGCTGTCAAACAATTGAAATCCCAATTCCACATAATTGGTCTGGCTTAGAAACTCGATCTGGAGCTCAAACAATTGACACACTCCTTATGAATAGCAGGTCATTGTTCTGTTAGGGCAGTTCATTGGATTGCAGGTACCCAAACCAGAATAGAAGAAATTGCTGCTTTTTCATTAAAAATGTGCCTAGTCATAGTGGCCTGGCAACTGCATTCCAAAGGAAATTCCAGGTTATGAACTAATGAAGAGAGATTCCCCCCTTCTTTTTTTCCCCAAGTTAAAATCACGTAACAAGGAATTGAACCTGCACTAACTTGCTGTTGCTCCAGATCTTCCCTCTAATTATTGTTGATTCTGAACTCGTTCTTACTAAGTGGAGTCAGTCTGTGATCTTTGACATAGTTTTATATGGGATAAAAAACTGGCTTCCTGTCAGGAAAGGCTGTAAATATGTGTGTTTTTTTTAAGCCGGGCATATGGGAAATGGGAGCCTCTAATCTAGGTGATGTCTACGTGGCCTTAAAAATCTACATACTTTAAACCTACATACACATTTCTGAGTAGGTGCTGCAGTTTCATGAATATAATATAGAGATTGCATATGAAATAACTAAGATACACTGCACAAGTAGGTTTCCTTTTTTTCATTTGACATGTTCTTTAGAAAACCTTAGAATGAATGACTTGGAATAGGGAGGCCATAGCTCAGGGGCAGGGCACCTGTTCTGCAGGCAGAAGGTCCCAAGTTCAATCCCCGGCATCTCCAGGTGGGGCTGGAAAGAATCCCGCCTGAAACCCTGGGGAGCCGTTGATAGTCGGTGTTGACAATACTGGGCAAGATGGACCAGTAGTTGACTCCATATAAGGCAGATTCCTATGCTGATTACATAACAGCTTTTTAGAGGAGAAAAGACCCTTGCATTTAAAGCTGTAAATGTTTGCTATGTTCTAGTTCTTTGGATCTCTAGGAGCCTCTATCTTTGCGTTCTTACTATTTTCCTTTTGTTTTCACTTTCTTAGTCTTTGCTAGCTAGTGTGTTTGAGACCTTTATACTTATAATGTACTTCATACACTTTTGTGTGTGTTATTTGAGGCACTTTTGCAGAAACCTTTTTTTTATAATTAGTTGCAATAGCTCTAAGAGAATTCTTTGTACTTTAGTATGTTAATTAATTAATTAATTCCTTAAATTATTTGATTTATTTCTCCAACATCTTTTTATTAGGCTCTTCAACCTGGAAGCATTCCTAGAGTGCTCACAAATAAAAATGTTAAAACAATGATAACTCAGAATAAAAGAACATCGGGGGTGTGTGTGTGTGTATAGTTTGACACAGCTAATACAGGTGAAATAGCCATGATTTTGTGTCATGGTGTATTTTCCCCTACTGTAGAGGGGTTTGAAATCATGAGGTATCAAAAAGGTGAAATTTGGTCCACAAATAATAGAAGAATATCTGATTACTAGAAAAGTGCTAAACAGGACAGATGTACATTTCTTCCTCAAAGTGAGGGAAATGAAGTGTATGCTTAAATGGTTAATAAACTTCCATACCAACTACTTCCAATTATCCCTTTCAATGCCGCCCCAGCCCATGCCTAGAATGACTTGGCCAGGGTGAGCTCACTTCACAGGGAACACTGGGGAAGGATATGAGGGAAGCTCTACATAAGCCCACGGAGTCACATTATGTTCCTCCAAGGTTCCTTTTTCCTGCAGACCTCCTAGGCCAGAGGTGTTAAACCTCAGGCCCATGAGCCAAATCTGGCCCTCTTGGGGTCCCAATCCTGCCCTCTAGGGTTTCCCAGATGCCCCTTCCCCTGGTCCTATCCCCTTTCCTCCAATCATTGTTTCGTGATTTTCTGTCATCCCCTCCCCCCATTCTAAAAGGTTGAAATGCCTGTCCTAAGACTTAGTTACTGGCAGTAAAGCTTCATGCTAAAATATGGTGGCATTTTTTTGTATTTTTGGCCCTGCCCTTTTGCCTTTGGGCCCGCCCACTGAAATGCAGTCCCTGAGAGCTTTTCCAAAATTGAATTCAGCCCTTGGGAAAGAAGTTCATAATCTCTGTTCTAGGCAATGTGAAAGTCTGCGGCATCCCTTAGAGTGCCCCTCTGTCATCAACATTGCCATCAAAGGTGCCTCTTTTAGTGGCTAAGGAGTTGCTGAAACTGCTGCTGCCAATGTTCTAGTGGTGGGAGGGAAGCACTGGTGAGGCTTTGCCTAGACTAGAGCATCCTGCAGGCAGCTTTGCTAGTGTGAAGGATAATCTAGGCAGGGCTTTTCCTATTGTCTCAGATTTGTAAAGTGTCCATACACAGGTGAGGGGGAGGAAAGAAGGGAAAATAATTAGGTGGGGTTGGGCAGGTATTAGAAGGAAGAAACCAGACCATGTGTGGCGGGGAGGAAGGGAACTGGAATATTCCCTTGAAGCTACAGTCACACCAACTCCAACATTAGGTACGTGGGTAAAAGATAAAAGCCAGAACTTAAGAACCCAGCTGTGATGGGGGGATCCCCAAAGTGAATCTAACGTTGGGGGTACATAAAAGATTAAAAGAAATTCAGGAACACTTTTTTCACCTTTTCACCGTTTTCAGCTTTGTACATGTTGTTTTAAACAAACAAAAAACTATGGTGATTTAATGCCATTGTGACAGATACTCTATTGTTTTCATTCTCCAACTCAAACTCAGTTTCATGGCAGCTATAATAGGAAGCCTAGACTGACAAACCAATGCTGTAGTCCATGTCACAGCTGACTAGAAGGGATTTTTTCTTCACATTTTTGAATTGTTGTCTTTTCTCAAGAAACTGGGCTTTTAAATCATTGTTTGAGACCCACACAACAAACAAGATGTGTCCCTCAAATGTTGCTTGACAAAGTTAACAATTCATTTGCAACTATATATCAAGGTTGGGCTGTATCTACGAAGAGTAAATAAAATGTGTTTTTCTATCCTTCATGGTTTGGTGGCTCTTGAAAGGACTTCAGCTTGATTAGTTAGGATTGGGTGAAAACTCTCATTAGGACACCATGGTTCATTACAGCTTTAAGAGCCATCCCTAAAACTTGATTTGACCATGCTGAGCATCACTAGCTGACTGATAATTGTCTTGCATTATTAAATGTGCTTTTAGTACTGCAAGTGATTCCAGCCTCCATACTTGATTGGGTAAGCAATTCATTTAATTAATTGTCAAGTTGCAAATGGTATAATCCTTGGACTAAAAATACAAATTCCATGTGCTCAAATCTCCAAGGCTTTGCCGAAAAGCACATTCCACTGAAGTTTTAAATACGTGAATTACTCTTTGCCTACTTTATGAATTACAATGTTCTCCAGAAAGCAGAGGATTTGCCATTTTACTTCCAATGAATCACTTATGCAGAACCACATCAAAAGCATGGCAGAAGGGACCTGAATTTTGATTAAAAAGGGAAGATAAAGGAATTGATTTCTGTCATCCCATTACTCTGTAAGAATGGGTCTAAAACATTCTGGATTCTAATTAAAACTGCCTCTACTCTCGTGATGGTTGTAATGGCAGAGGAGTTATATAATTTTCTTTTTTAAAGTGAAGAATTATCAAATTCCTAGCTCTTTAGAAGACCAAAAATAAATGCTTCTTTGACATATGAAGTGCAGAAGATATTTTTTCATAATAATCTGTTTGAAATATTTCACTGTTGTTTTCTAAGCAAACACATTACATTACCAGATGCATACTGTTTTGTTTTTTAAAAAAATATTGTTTTATTTGCAACACAACAGCAATAGCAACAGTAAAAGCAAAAAAGGGAGAATCTTATAAAACATATCACTACACAGTAATCATTAACATCACTCTTGTTATAGGAACAAAGAAGGGGAAAAAACACCAAAAGGGGAAAAGAAGAATTAAACACTTCCATTTCAAATACCTACATTAATATAAGTAGTCCGTATATCTAAATAGGCATCCATACAACTTTGACGGTTGTAGGAGATACGCTGAAATGTAGCAAGATATACTCAAATGTAGCAAGAGTAGTGAGAGTGAGATCTTCAGTCCACTGAGTGATTGGTGGTGGATGTTTTTCCTTCCAGCTTGGAGTATGTCTCTTTGCAACTGTAAGGGCTCTCAGAATCCACTTTTGCTGTCCATCTGTTAATCCCCACATCACAAGTTTAATTTAAGAGTGCATGTATATCCACTATTATCACAGATTTTTCAAGTACAAAATGTATATGAGCAATAACACACAACCAAAAACTACTACAGGACATACCCACATCATATGCTTCAATGAAGCATTGTCCTCATTACATCGCCAGCATCTAGCAGACCTAGCCAGCTTCCTCTAAACAAGTATTTGTTGTAATCCTGTATACATGAAACACCGATATTTGTTGAATCAGTCTCAGTTTTAAGACTACAGAAATAGTACATATGGAAGCTAAGGCAACCTTTGATTTGATTAGGCTGTATAGAGTATCCCAACTCCTTATTCCATTCATCTCTGACTTTCTGAACATCTACATTACTGCATTCCAAAAGACTTTTATCAGCAGCTATTGTAGCCTTAGCTTTCTGTGCAGAACCAATTAAATACCTAACAGTGTACAAAGCACTGAAGCACTCATCGCTGATAGCCAAAATATACGGACTACAACAAATACTGAAGCTGAATGTACTGCCATCTAGCACTAGATGGTAAATGCTGTCTAATCTGCAATACTGAAAATGGTAAAAATTCATCGTCCAAACCTGTTAATGGAATTTATACTTTAGATCCATTATCAGCCCAACTCCTCCACATAAAAGGTCATCTCTTTATTTTCAAAACAGGATTCGCCCATAAAGTTAAGTTAGCATGAGAATATGGACAAACTGCCCCTGACGAGCCTTTGCATTCCAAGGCTATCTTATTGCTAAAATTATTAATGGAGCCTTTCCTTTCTTTTTAACACTATCCAGCCAGAAAGGGGTACCAAATAATTTGTCTCCAAAACAATCCATGAAGGAGTATTAAAGGAAAAGTTGCTTTCTAATCATTAGTGCAGGTTAACAAATAAGCATTATGATATAAACTAAGTTGTGGAAAATTAAATCCTCCCACTTTAATTGACAACTGCATCTTAATCAATGAAACATTGCATAAAATTTTTGAAACTATGTTTGGGGAATATATATTAAGGAATACTATGTAATACATAAATTACCCTTGGCAAGATGTTTATCTTAAGTATGTTAACCTTATCCCAAGTACTTAAATTAAGCGATGTCCATCTTTCCAAGTCAAAGGTTTTTCCACTAGTAATGCACCAATATTCAGTTTAACCATTTGTGAAATATCTCTTGGCACCAATCAGTCGCATTCTGTTTTGATGCTACAAACCAATTTTCAGTTGGCAGGCCTTGTGTAAGAACATAAGAAGAGTCCTGTTGAATAAGACCAAAGGTGTGTATACTCTAGCATCCTGTTCCCCATAGCGGCCAACAGAATGTTTTTAGTATGATCCTGAGATAACATCAAAAAGAAACTGTACACCTCTGTATTAGGCTTAATTTGAACTAGGGTTCATCTGAACCTCTCTTGAATATCCTTTCTTATTCCTAAAACATGTGAAGTAACAATAAAGATGGAGACCCGTAATCATGTGTTGCCCTTACCAGTGCATTTCCACAGTATACCTTACACATCTGAGATTAGCAAGGTGTCATTTTCAAGTCAGAGGATATGAATTTGAGGCACTTTCAACTGAAAACTCTCTTACTAAAAAATAAGAATTGTGCCTAATATTGTCAGTGCATATGGAACTACAGACCAGTGTGAGGGTTAAATATTCTGCTCCTATAATCACTTGTCAGGAAGTTCTACTGGTTCTTGTCCCCTTGCTTTAGTGAAGAGCGTTTGGAATCGCAGCCAAAATCTAAATATGGGTACACTGCACAGAACATTATCTATATGAAACTCTTGATCCTTTCCTATGTAACAAACAAGATTAAAGCTGCAGTCTTAAATATGCTTAATGGAGTGTTACCCCATTGAACACAATAGTACTTCTATGTAAATATGTATAGGAATGTATGAGAAAGGGTCAAACTACAGATTACGCAGGAGATCCATAATGCAGTCACTTGACATTTTGCTTCCTTACTTTCAAAAGGGGTGTGGACACTCCCAGATGGGCAGCATTTACTCTTTTATCACTATGCCATTTTCCTGATCTAAATCTCTCTACCAGAGTTGCAGTTAGCAGGGTGGACCGGTGGGGAGAGGGGGGAGGTATTCTCTTCCAGGGGTTAAGAACAGCTTCAGGATGTGGGAATTTAGATTGGGAGGACTGTATGGAAGCAGAGGGATGGGAGGGGAAGAGTTGAATATCCCTCCCATGGTGTCGCCACTCTGATCAAATTTGGAACCCAAGTAAATACTTGGAGAGCTCCACTCAAAGATATCCAGTGTAATGTGAAGGAAGAAGCTCAGTCATTGTCCTCATTATAGGGCAGTATTTTGAGTGCTGAAAATGACTCTGGAAGACAGGCCATTATTATCCTCATCCCCATTTTGCAGATGGGGCAAAGGAGCTGAGAAAATTGTTGTTGTTGTTGTTGTTCAGTTGTTCAGTCGTGTCCGACTCTTCGTGACATAGTGGATGCCAAATGCCATCTAGTACATTAATTGCCGGGAGGTGATATTTGAATCTGGGATGTCTTGGCTTACATGCCTATGTGAGAGAATTTGTGGTGGTCCTCAAATCATGGAGGCCCATCTTGCCCCTACTTCGTTCACTTTCCAGCAACAGGCAAAGAACTTTGTTATTCTCTTGGGTCTTTACATTTTTAGCTGCTGCTTGTTTTATTTTCAATTATATGTTTAAAACTGCCTTTTAAACCTGTCATTATTGACGTTTTAACTGCTTTGATCTCAGTCTGAGTATTTTACCATTATTGTTGTTGCTGCTTTTACATTCTGTTTGTTTTAAGTGATGTTGGTTGAGTTATTAGTTTTATTATCGAGATTGTTTTTATTATGTATGTCACCTGAGGGCTTTGGCTGTAGCAGGGGTGGGAAACCTATTTCAGCCCGAGGTCCAAATTCAATTTCAGAGAAGTTTTCAGGGACTACATTGCTGTGGTGTATGAGGCTAAAGGCAAAAGGGTCAAAAGCAAAAAGGGTGGGTCAAAACACAAAAATACCCCCCAAATACCAGTATATTTTAGCTTAAAGGTCTTTGTAATATCTTTAAGGTTATAAAGTGAACCACAGAGGCTGAATTATAAGGAACAAACTTTACTTAGCAGTGGGCTGCTACTCAAATAATATGTACAAAACTGAAAGTAGTCAGATATTCCTTAGCAACCTTTCCCTGCTGGTGTCTCCCAGAACTGATTTCACCCATACAACCATTTCTAAATCACTTTTAGAATGGGAAAAAACACTGAGCAAAACCCACCAAACAATTGGCAGACAATCAATGGTTGGGGAAAGGGGGTGGGCCAGGGGAAGGGGACATGGCTACCTGGGAACCCTGGATGGCTAGATTTGGCCTGAGGGGCTGAGTTTCCCCACCACAGGTTTATAGTTATAAACTGAATAAATAAATAATAAATACATTTGTAGTATCTGCTTGTCAAGATGAATATCATGCTAAGGTACTACATTAATCAAGACGCAGAAGAATTCTCGCAACTAAAATAGGAGATGAAATGTTGTTGTTGTTGTTCAGTCATTAAGTTGTGTCCGACTCTTCGTAACCCCATGGACCATAGCATGCCAGGACTTCCTGTCCTCCGCTCTCTCCCGGAGCGTGCTCAAGTTCATATTCATTGCATCGGTGATGCTATCTAGCCATCTCATCCTCTGCCGTCCCCTTCTCCTTTGGCCTTCAGTCTTTCCCAGCATCAGGGTCTTTTCCAGAGAGTTTTCTCTTCGCATTAGGTGGCCAAAATATTTGAGCTTCAGCTTCAGTATCTGTCCTTCCAATGAGCACTCAGGGTTGATTTCCTTTAGGACAGACTGATTTGACCTCCTTGCAGTCCAGGGGACTCGTACGAGTCTTCTCCAGCACCACAGTTCAAAAGCATCAATTCTTCGGCGCTCAGCCTTCCTTATAGTCCAGCTCTCACAGCCATACGTTACTACTGGGAAAACCGTAGCTTTGATTATACGGACCTTTGTCAGCAAGGTGATGTCTCTGCTTCTTACTATGCTGTCTAGGTGTGCCATAGCTTTCCTCCCAAGGAGCAAGCGTCTTTTAATTTCATGGCTACAGTCACCGTCTGTGGTGATCTTGGAGCCCAAGAACGTAAAATCTGTCGCTGCTTCCATTTCTTCCCCTTCTATATGCCAGGAAGTGATGGGGCCAGATGCCATGATCTTAGTTTTTTTAATGTTGAGTTTCAAACCAGCTTTTGCACTCTCCTTTTTCACCCTCAACAAGAGGCTCTTTAGATCTGCTTCACTTTCTGCCATTAGGGTGGTATCGTCTGTGCATCTGAGGTTGTTGATAATTCTCCCGGCAATCTTAATTCCGACCTGTGATTCATCCAACCCGGCGTTTCTCATGATGTACTCTGCATAGAAGTTAAATAAGCAGGGCGACAATATGAAGCCTTGTCGTACTCCTTTCCCAATTTGGAACCAATCCGTTGTTCCATGTCTGGTTCTTACTGTTGCTTCTTGACCCTCATACAGGTGTCTCAGGAGACAGGTAAGGTGGTCTGGTACTCCCATCTCTTGAAGAATTTGCCAGAGTTTGTTGTGATCCACACAATCAAAGGCTTTAGCGTAGTCAATGAAGCAGAAATAGACGCTTTTCTGGAATTCTCTTGCTTTCTCCATGATGCAGCGAATGTTGGCGATTTGATCTCTAGTTCCTCTGCCTCTTCGAAACCCAGCTTGTACCTTTGTGTATAAGATGAAATGTGATCAGTAGCTAACATGTACACGAATGAATGGCATCATAACAGAAAGTGTGGGGATCAGTTTATTAGGACAGCTGAGTTAGGTGTATAAAACTATTTATTTATTTATTTATTTATTTAATTTCTATACCACCCAATAGCCAGAGCTCTCTGGGCGGTTCACAATAATTTAAACCAAAGAGCACAAACAATACAAAATGTATAAAACATTAAAACCACAGTAAACAATACAACCAGAATAAAACCAGAATAAAACCTAGCAGCAATGCAGAGATTTAAAATACAGATTTAAAACAGCAAAGCTAAAAGTCTAAAGAGCTAAAATGTTAAAATGCCTGGGAAAATAAAAAGGTCTTCACCTGGCGCTGGAAAGAATACAATGTGGGTGCCAGGCGAACCTCACTAGGGAGCTCATTCCACAGCTGGGGTGCCACAGCAGAGAAAGCCCTCCTCCTAGCAGCCACCTGCCTCACTTCCTTTGGCAGGGGCTCACAGAGAAGGGCCTCTGAAGATGATCTTAAGGTCCAGGCAGGCACATATGGGAGGAGGCGATCCTTCAGATAACCTGGCCCCAAGCCGTTAAGGGCTTTGAATGTTAACACCAGCACTTTGAATCGGGCCTGGAAATGGACTGGCAGCCAGTGCAGCTGGAAAAGTACTGGCATAATATGAGCTCGTTGGCCAGCCCCTGTTAACAGTCTTGCTGCCCTATTTTGGACCAGCTGAAGTTTCCGGACCATTTTCAAAGGCCGCCCATGTATAACGCATTGCAGTAATCCAGACGAGAAATTACCAGAGCATGGATAACTGTAGCTAGGCTATCCCTGTCCAGATAAGGGCGTAGTTGGTATACCAGCCTAAGCTGATAAAAAGTGCTTCTTGCCACTGAGTTCACCTGTGCCTCAAGTGACACTTCTGGATCCAAGAGCACCCCCAAACTATGAATGTGATCTTTTAGGGGCACTGCACACCCTTCCAGAACAGGTTGAATATCACCTAACCGGGCAGACGAACCACCCTCTAACAGTACCTCTGTCTTGTCTGGATTGAGTTTCAGTTTATTGGCCCTCATCCAGTCCATTACTGTGCCCAGGCCCTGATTGAGAACAGCCACTGCCTCACCTGGGTTTGATGAGAAAGAGAGGTAGAGCTGGGTGTCATCTGCATATTGATGGCACCTCAGCCCACACCTCCGGATAACCTCCCCCAGCGGTTTCATGTAGATGTTAAACAGCATGGGGGATAAAATAGAGCCCTGTGGAACCCCATGGCACAATTGCCATGGCACAGAGCAATAATCCCCCAGCACCACCTTCTGGAATCGGCCATCCAAGTAGGAGCGGAACCACTGTCGTACAGTGCCTCCAACTCCTAACCCAGACAACCTATCCAGAAGGATACCATGGTCGATGGTATCGAAAGCCTCTGAGAGGTCCAGGAGAATCAACAGGGTCGCACTCCCCCTGTCCCTCTCCCAGCAGAGGTCATCCCACAGAGCGACCAAGGCAGTTTCCGTTCCAAAACCAGGCCTGAAGCCCGATTGAAATGGATCTAGATAATCCGTTTCATTCAACAGTGCCTGGAGCTGTCCTGCAACCACCCGCTCAAGCACCTTGCCCAGGAAGATTCATTGAGATTCACATTACATTACTGCATCCCCATGTCCCACCTATCCCCTCGAGAAACAGTATATATTACTACAGCGTCATGAGAGTTTAAATGGGATGATGTTGAGGTCAAATGACAAGAAAGCTACCTCTTAGATATCCACACACCAAATTTACTCAAGGTACTGCTTTTCTATGAAATGATTGTTTAAAGGTCGGTAAGAAAGGCTAACATTTGCATTTAAATGGAGGTTCTTTTTGTAGAAATGGTGATTGTTGACCTTTGTCCTTGCCTCAAGTATATAGTTCTGTGAGTTTAGAGTTGTTGTTGTTGGAAGTTTGGGAAGTCAAACATCCAAGCAAACAGATAAAAATAATGTGAAATGAAAGAAATCAGCTAAATGCTATCAGTGGCTCCCAGACTACACTTGATTGATACCTCTTTACACACTTTGGGCTTCATTATCCATTTTGCAATCATTTCATCAGCTACATTTTTTAACTGTTTTTCCCTAGTAGCTGCCCTTTACTTTAAAAGATTTGGGGGTCATGATAGCCTCAGAATCAATTGACAGTGAATGTTAATGAAATCTCTATGAATTTGTTAAAGAAAATATTAGGGATAATTGGCAATTTGCAAGTATAAGCTTTTCATTATACAGGTCAGAGCACATTCAGGTTTTTAATTTTCTGTGAGAATCCCTCAGGGTTTAAATTCACATTGAGTTGAAGTCAATGGGAAAGCTTCCATTTCAGTAATTGTGGATTGCATCCCAACTATAGCAATTTTCAGATGAAGACAGAAGCCCTTTTCAGAAGACAATTCAAGAGTGACTGAACGTATGCAGAGATGTGAGGGTGCAGGAAAGTGTGATTGCAGCATCTAAGTGCCCTGATCTTGCACGTTTAGTAGACTTTATAAGCAGAGCTTATATGTTGAGGGCCATCCCTCCCATTAGGCAGAGTGAGGCAGCGTCTGCTGTGGAACAGGGAGTGGCAGCAGAGCATAGGAGGGCAAAGCTGCACCTGCCCCATGCCCTGTAAGCTAGCCTACTACCCTCTGGTGTGGTGGAGAATGCTGTCCCAAGATTAAGTTGCTAATCCAGTCAACATTTGTACATGGAAGGGGAGGAGGCCTGGCTGGCTGGCCCTTCACCTCAGGCAGCAAAATATCTTGGGCTGGTGCTGGTGTGAACAAACCGTACATACAATCAGGATCTCTGCAGGCCCTGATTGCACAGACTCCAGGTACAGTTTGTATGCCCCTAGGCTGTGTTTAGATAGAACCATGAGGCACACCACTTGAATCCCGCTATCCCCACATGCATTCAGTCTAGTTGTCTGAATAGGCTTTATGTATACTCAAATGTGTGTGGAAGTAGTCTGAACAGACACTTGCTGCATTCCAAGGCATTTGTTCTCAGGGTAGAAAATGGTGTTCAGACCACATTCATCACACGTAGAATGTCTATCTGTTTTTTACCTTTAGGAGGCAATGAACTTCATCTGGATAATGTTTGGTTTATTCAAACCTTCAGGAGGCATGAGAAGAGTGTGGACCTTTTAAATCTTCCTGTGGACTTGTTCAGTGTGGGCAGCATGGACAAAGAGAGGAGCGAAATTTTAATAATTTATTTAATGTTGGATTCTAAAGCATAATTGATTACCACTTACACTTCAACATTCTTATTGACTAGGAGCTGCTGTTCACAATTGGGGAGGGTTATTAATTTTTAAATAAGCTAATCTTGTTTAAAGATTATTTTATTGTTCTGGTTAAAGCAGGAGAGTGCAGTAAACCTTCCATAATAAATGACAGTTTCCTCCTGAGAAATTGTGACATTTAATTCAAGAGGAATTAAACATGGACAGAGCCATTTGGCTGGCAGAATGCTGTACAGGAGCATCAAGCCTTCTTCTGGTGGTTGCTTTTTCTTCCTGCTTTTGTGGTGGAGGGTTTCTATCAATTGATGCAAGGAGGTATCTTTGGAGATTTTATTCTGTAGAGGAGACATATACTGCTCTTGGTAATTTTGCACGTAGCTGGTTCACAATACAGAAGTGCAGGTGGTGGTGAATTTCAATTTGCTGTATTTCTGAGGGCCATTGGAACAAATGGAGTTTCTCTCTCTCTTTTACCCCACCCCCATTCCATGAGGTGGGTGGAATTTCAGGTCGAAAATGGGTGGGGAAAACTTAAACCCCCCTCTCCCAAAGTGCCATGGTCCCAATCCAGATCGGGGCCATGTGTGGTTGCAGGAGAGTAGGGAAAACAATCACACAGAGCTCCACTGTGTATGATGAGGAGAACATTTAGTTTGGTCCTGAAAGCCTATTCCTACGAGCCACTGGATGAATCAATGCTCATCATATCAACCAAACAACACTAGTACAAGTATAGAAATTAGATTCCCACATCAGTTCTGAACCTGTGTCCTGTTGAATCACCTCTGGTCCAAAAGGAGCTCATAACTACCCCTTTTTGCTGTTTTCAGTTGTGGCATACAAGGAGTTTTCTACTTGGCATTCAGGGCTGGGCTGGAAATGAGAAGTAGCAGATTCCCTGTTGGGTTTCTTTATTGGCATCCTTTGTGGCCCATAGGAACTTTGGAAGTTGACACAAATATGTGCTGGGTATATGTGAGCGCACTGGTTCTGGTGAGAGTATCCTGGCAAGAAGAATAGTTCTCAGTTGCTGGGCCCCTTTTGGCAGGAGCAGGACTGGGGTCTGCATTGATGCAGGGTACTGCTTGTAGTCTACAGCTGAGGCAGTAACTTGGAGTGCAGCTTTGAAATGGGATTACTTTAGGAAAGATACAAGGAACAACTGCATTGTTGACTGTGAGATTTACAAACACCAGAGGAAACTAAGTGACTAGACAAAGGTGCTATTACTAATTTAGAGAACAAACACGCAAACCAAACCTGGGTTGGGAGTGGGGCGGCTGTCTTTACAATCTCCTCCCATTAGTGTAAAGTGTTCTCACAAAGAGCACTCAAGCTTTTTTATTCAGACATGCACTTGTGGCCCATGAAACAGTTTGCTAGTGGGAACCACTGGCTGCCACTGAAGGAGATCACCGGGGGAAGGAATTCTCATCCTTATTGATGAGAAGAGGTGGTGGCATAGGAGGCAGGCACTGAAATCAGTTCCGTGCGAGGAAGGATGGATGAATCTGACTGTTTGGTTCATCTCAAACTACGAATTTCTCCAGTCTTAAGTTTGGTTTGTCTTGAACTTTGAGAATTTTGTTTTTAAAAGTTTGCGTGAAAATTCATAAGCATTTCTGTGCACATTTCTCCTAATGCATGCATTTTGGTATGCTTTGCCTAATATGCATGTTTTTACAAGCAATTTTCCTCATATAACTTTTTGAATGCTATTTTCCCTAGTATAGTCATTTTTGTATGCTTTCTTTTAAATTGGAGAACGCTACTGGGAAACTTGGAGAAGTGCACATTTCAAAGGAGAACTGAGTTTTGGTTGCACAGTGGGTTGAAGGGGGGAAATTAGGTAAGTTTGCATTTACATGTGAAGTGATGGATTTTGTTCCCCATCACTATGTGCCAGTGAATGTTTGCTAACTGGCTAATTGCCCCCTGCACAGGTGTAGGCTGTTGACAGGGCAGGCAGCTAGCCTGTCAGCAACAACACTCGCATGATGACAAAAAACTGGAGTTATTGCCATTTCCAAAAAGATGTTAAAAGTTGTGTGTCCCTGTTGATAAAAGGTGTTGTAGCTGGTATAATCCCAGTGTTTTTGGTCTATCCGTAACTAATTACTGCTTATTTTGTTGCCAGGGAACAGCAACATGAATTGACAGTTGTGTAAGCTAAGCAATGTGAGGTTATTGAAAAATCTAGATGTTTAGTGTATAAACACTTAGAAATTCAGGGCTCGTTAATCAATTTTACAATCAAAGAAGCAGTGATAACAGTGATCATCTGGAGCAGTGAGTATCTTCATAAACTGCATCAATTTAGAATGTGACTTATATTATACAAACAAAATGGGGAGTGGTGTCTTTCACTGAGATGAGCTCTGGGCATATCACACATAAAATTTGATTATATAGAGGATGTTCCATAGCGAATATATAAAATTTGAGCTTCTGGTATGTCTGTGACAGGCTGAGTCTTCAGATCTTGCAGAGATCAAGCTCTAGTTATCCTTAAGACTTTTGTGGCTGGGAAAATTTCCTACTGCCCTCTACCCCCACAAAGGTGTTACTACAATTAACCCATCCTTCCTCCTTCCCTGCTTGCAATGGCATATGAAACTCCTGATACTCACTGAGGAAGAACCAGTAGGGGGCAGCAGCAGCATCACAAAGATCTCTGGCATGCAACATTGTGCAGGAAGGCGGGGAGGTAGCAGAATCAGAACCCGATGGTTGCTGGGGGTCAAAAATACTTGCAACCTGATGGATGCTAGCAAATGAGAGGTTTAAGATACCGAAGTTATTTTTCTTTTAGGATATCTGATCACCAAAGCAGGCCTCTAATCAGCCATGACCTGCAAGAGTGTGTAGTGCAGTTATTGTCTACCATAAAGGTAGGCAGAGGACTTGTGTGTTTCCCAGTTGCCATAAATGTACAGCAGATGTGAGGAACTTGCAGCTTGCAGGCTGGATCTGGCCCTTTGGTTAGTTTGTTCTGGCTCTTAAGAGATCTCAGGCAGGAGGCTGCCCAGTGCTGGGCACTTTCCCCACTGAGGAGAGCTCTAAAGGTGTGGACAGCTAACCTGATCCACACTTTCAACAACTTGCCTTTTTTTACCTGAGTGTGCCTCCTGATTGATTTTTTTCCCTGTGTATTAGTGGCTCATGTTAGGAAAAAGGTTCCCCAAACCTGTTTAACAGCAAGTTTGGAGAGCTAATTCACACAGTCTAAGTGATGATGTCATTGGACTGCACAGCAGCATGGCAACACTTGCCCCTCACAAGGCTTTCTTTGGTTTGCTTCTTCACTATGGCAATAAGCAAGGACATCAATTCTCCTCAGCAATGGTGGAGGGGAAGGGAATAACAAGAAGTGATTACCTTGAACACCACCTGAAGCTGGGATTTTATTCTCTTGGAGGTTATCCCTTCCTAATACTAGGTAAAGCGACCCAATTTGGCTTATATTGAACCTTGTTAACCTAGCACAACTTCTACATTTATCTCCAGTTTTGTTAATATAAAGACTGCCTTGTTGATCTTTACTTCTGTTTTCCACCAACAAAGGAACCTGTCTGGTTCTCTCAGGATGGAGAGAGTTTTGAGTTAACAGCTGGATTTTATATTTTAAAAAGGATCAACAATTGTCTGCTACTTTTAGTGGTTCCAGGTAGGGCTGTGTACTGTTTTGGTCCAAAGCCCGAATAACGAGTCAAAGCAGGCTGCTTTGGAGGTGCCTCCATGTGATATGAGGTGGAGCAGAATAGCAACGAGGTGCCCCGAAGCGAAGCGGCTTGTATGCAAAGTGCCTGGTCCAACTTGGTGATTTGTTCTGAGCAACCCAGACAGCCTGGCACCAAAAGTATCAATTTGATAAAGTTCAGCAAGGGGTTGAGGAGGAAGGAGGGGAGAAGGGAGGAGGAGGAGGAAGGAGGGAGCTTTGACGAATAGAAACTCTAGTTGCCAAATCAGGGCTGAACGTAACCCAGCAATCTCCAATCAGTGACAGTGGTGGAGGAGGGGGGAAGACTGAATAACTGGAAAAAAACAGCTGCATTTCAGAGGCAGAGATAATTCCGGTAGTGTAACTTAGGGATGTGAGAACCCACCCCAATCTGGGTTCTCTGGATGCCCCCCCAGCCCCAGCCTCTGTTTGCTGGTCCCTCCACCTCTGCCTCAATCACCATGTTTTAAAAAAACATGGCAATTGGAAGTCTGTGTGCACATAGACTTATATGCAAAAAGCACTGTGAATCACCCAGGCAGGAGGAGGAGGCAGCGCAGGGCACGCCCCCACTGTTTACTTGCTGTCTTCTCCTCGTGAGCAGGAGACAGCTAGTGGAAGGGGGCGTGCGCCGCACTTCCTCCTCCTCCTACCTGGTCATCTGTCAAGGAGAGCGGACCAGCAGCGTAGCACATGCCTCCGCCACTCACTAGCTGTCGCCTCCTTGTGAGCAGGAGACAGCTAGCGGTTGTTGACAGCTGAGCAGGCAGGAGGAGGTAGTGGTGCGGATCTGAGAAATATAGCTCTTTCCTTTGAGAGTTTTTTTTTGGGGGGAAATCAAATTTCAGCTGCACCTAGCACAAAAAGTACTGTGCAAAACTGTCTGAAATTTGGCAGGTCGGATCCCCTCCATGTTGGCAGACAGGCCCCCAAGTTTCATGTATTTATCATGAACACTGAAAAGGTTGTGGCCGTTTGTGTTTTCCCATGCAAGCCAAGCCAAACCAAGTGATCTGAATTTCTGAATCTCACTTCAGATCTGGAACTGAGTCAAAGTGGAGGGGGTCCAAATCGGTCCAAGTCAAAGCGGGGCTGGTTTGGAGGGTCTGAAGCAGCATCCAAAGCAAAGTGGGGGGAGGGGGGTGTCTGTGCACAGCCCTAGTTCCAGGGGCATTGAAACATGAAAACATCACCTGAGAGAGCCCGATTTGAATGTCTGCAAATCCTACTCCTCCATATCATTAGGACTCTGAGCATGTAGACATCCTGACTACACCATCCAATCAGCCTTGCCACACAGACCCCCTCCTATTCCTCCGCTGCCCCCAGCCTGGTTTTTGTAACATCTTGCCTGCTGAAAAGGTTGGAAGATCTTGAAAGCTTGAAAGCTTGATTTGTGATCTTTGAGTTGGCCTAATGTAAGCCTAACAAGAATCCACTATATCTTTGAGTTACCCTAATAAAAATATTTGAGTTGGCCTAATAAACATCCACTATATGAATTTTGGAATTTTTCTTATGGCCAGCTTGGCTGTCTTTGTTTTTCCTATATCTTTAACTAGACTTTGTTTCCAAACCTGAGGTGGCAAAGTTGATAAGGAAAAAGTGAGGAAATGCCCAAAGACCAGATAAAAAAGGAGCCCCCCCAGACATCGATATAAATGTAAGTTGACAGAAAAAAATGTCATATATGGTGAAATACCCTATTAAAATTACTATATGTCTGCTGTAGGCAGAGTGCCATGAGTAAATATAATCAGTGAAAAAAGACTCATATTTTATCACTTTGTAATGTGAGCTTGTAACACAGCAAAGCCCATGTAAAGTGGAATGTAAAATTGAGCTGTGATGAGTCTTAAAAACTGGCTGTAAATTGGGTGTGTGTTGCGACACAATTATTTCATTGTTGTTTTTTTTAATTGCCAGAATTAAAACATTGTGGCCTCTGTTATGTTATTTTTATTTTTCACTAATTAATGTCAGAACAATAGGTTAATCTTTAAAACTGGAGTGAGATAGCTTTGTAGTACATTTTATCTAATTTATTTCCAGCAAGACTGGCACTTAAATGGGATTAATTAATTAATAGGAACAACTTAGAAATAAACCCAATGAGTAGTGTAGTGCAGATGGTTAGTTTGCTGTAATATTTCCCATTTAATAAAAGTGAAATTTGAATAAATACATCAATAAATCTATTTGTGCTTGAAAAAAGAGAATGCTGTGGAATCTAAAATTATTATACAATTTAGTGTGATTGGCAGGCTACTGAGAAGTTAAACATTACACAATGAAATGTATTCACCTCCCCTTTTGACTATTAATGGGACTGATAAGATGAAAGGGAGAAAACATCAGCGGTGGTGTGTGTTACAAACCCAGTCGTATCCCATCAACAGAGTGGCATGCACAGAGTTCCCTAGGTACCTCAAATCTCTACGTAGTGTGGAGTAATGTTGGCAGTGGAGCAGAGGATGGAGTATCACATTCACCCCGGCACTTTTATTATGGCCATGGTTTCCTTGTAAGAAAAGCCATAAACTGTGAGTCAGAAATAAAACACTCCTGAAATGAAAGAACTGAACAGTCTCCCCTTTGACCTGATGAAACTTTAGCCATGTTATTATCTTCCTCTCCCTGTCTAAAAGTGTCCAGAGAGGTAACTTTTAAAAAGTGATTATTTAAATCTTTTCTGAAAGAGCAAGATAGAATTGGCAAAAAGCAAAATGTTTTACGCAGGCTTCCATTTAAGAATACTTTTCATTTAAAAATATTTGTTAAATGTCACAAATTACTTGATATAAAAAATTTGTTTGTTATTGGTGGGTTTTTCCCCTATTAGGCGTATACAGCAATCCTGCATGTTTACTCAAAAGTAACTCCCACTGTGTTCAATGGGACTTACTTCCTAGTAAGTATGCTTAGGATTGCAGACATTCTTTATTGTACTCAGTTTTTAAAGTTGGAAATTCTAATAATAATGTGAATGTTCTTCCATAATCTGATAGATGAACTAGAATCCAGAGCAGAGCTTTCCTTTCTACTTTACTGTCCTGTTTTGCAAATAAAGTTATTTGCAGCATGTGTATTGTAAAACAGCTAACACATAATAAATGTAGGTGGGAGAGATGATTTATCGATAATAGACAACAGTTTGCTGTTCTCAGGTATGAGCCAATTATTCCTAAGTGTACTTTATTCTAACACTTTATACAATTACTCTTTCTTCTTGGCTTTCACTTGATTTAAATATATGCAGTATGTCCTATCATTGTGCTGCATCTTAACAAAATTCTCCAAATGACTTTCAAGATAGGAGCAAATGAAAATAGATATAATGGGTTTCCTTACTATATTTTAATAAAGAGCATTTATTGTGTTGAAACATAATTTTATATTGCATCAATTAAAATAAAATAGTACTGTCAGCCCTATAGATACTGATGAAGAGTGGTGAAGATGGCTAGTTTCTGCACTATTGTGCTCTGTTAAGGATGGGAGTATACTCCTGTACGTCTATGGATTATTAATGGGTTCTAATATTGTTGTTTTTACCTAAATGTCTTGGTAGCATGCTCCTCGGTTCAGTTAAACTGAATTCCAGATGAAGAACAATTGTACATTTTCTGGATAGACTAGTTTAATATTTTAGGATCAAAAAACTTTGGTTTAAGAGAGAAATTAAGGCTCTTACAAATTCACTCTTGCTCTAAAAAAATTGGAAATTGTAAGTTAAGGTTCCTGCCTTAACTCCCACACAATGTGAGCAGTAAGGATATTGCACAGTCTCATGTATTGTGCTTTGCTTATAAGGTAGTCTCCATGCACCCACACTTTGCCCTGTTCTTTTAGCCTCGGTCCTTTTCCTCTGCTGGTTGCGGGGCGGGGGGGGGGGATTGAGTCAGTGCTACATAAATTTTTTAAGATATGTGCTTCTAAATTATAAATATTTAATTCTGACAACAGACCTCTTGCAAAGCTCATCTTAAACTGTGGGGCCCAATCTTAGTCTAAAGTCAAACCAGCAATGTTCAGGCATTTTCTTACTTGCAGCGTTGCTCTGATCTGCTTGTAAATTGTAATCATTTATAACACTTTCATTTTGAACAGCGCCAGCCTCTTGCAAAGCTAAATTATATCTGTGTTGGACTTAATTCCTCCTCCTTCTCAGTGACTTGTGTGTCACTCCATGCCAGTGTCTGGCTATTCCCAGTCCTGTCTCCATCTGCACATCCTGCATCAACTTCCCATGTACAGCCTCAATATACTAATCTATGCCTTTGACCGAAATCCAAACTAAAGAACATGGGGAAAGTAGGGGTACGACTACAGCTGGGTGCCCATTGCCTCAGCTTCAGTGTTGTCCTCATAAGGCCAGTGTCTTATTTTCATATGAATGGTGGTTGCCGCTGTATTTTGGATGAATTTAAATTGATGTGAAATGCTGCGGGAGATAATTTTTGTCTGAAAATCACAAGAATATATTGTCATTAATAACATTTTTGCTCCTTTTTAGGGTTAAACAAGACATGTTGCTAAATATATCTCTTACATTTGGGCCTTATTGTTATTTTACTGTTAAAAGCAGGTGCTGGGGGGTGGGGAGGCAGAGCAGTCAGGACTGGAAATATGGCATGCAGGAAGGGAGTTAACCCTTTGCTTCTTGCTGCAACCCAAGTAACTCTCCTGCCCCCAAGCTGCTGTTAGCCCTGGGAGGGAAGCCTCCATTGGCATCAATGGAAGTTTTGGGTCCAGAATTAACAGTAGTTCAGGGGGATGATTTTTATTGGGACCAGGAGGGAGGAGGGAAGGGTTAAATCCCCCTCCCTGCACACCATGGTCCTGATCTTGATCGGGGCTCCCTGTGCCTACTATTAACTTTTTAAAAAATACAAATGCAAGTAATTTATTTATTTATTATTTATTATTGCATTTATATCCCGCCCTTATTCCTCTTGCAAGGAACCCAAGGCGGCTTACATTATCCTCCTCCTCCTCTCTGTTGTATCCTCACAACAACAACCCTGTGAGGTAGGTTGGGCTGAGAGCCTGTGACTGGCCCAAAGTCACCCAGTGAGCTTCCATGGCCAAGTGGGGACTAGAACCCGGATCTCCCAGCTCCCAGTCCGTCACTCTCACCACTACACTACACTGGCTCTCAGTGTACTACTACTGGCTAAGTAGTGTGCTTAGCATCAGTTTTTTTTCCCTTCAGACACACTATCTGTTCTATTATATTTTGCTACCTGTTCAGTCTGTCTTTCTCACACCTTGCTGAATTATTGGTTTATAAATTGTACTATTTTCACTCTCATTAATAATTCTGACTTTGAAAGTATTCTACAGAAAAAAAAGTGTGGGCATATGCATGCACTTATCCTTAATTTAATAGGCCAACAGTGGCATGTTAGCCAGAAAAGATGGATGTAAGAATATTTCATAAATTTACAAACTGAAACTTGCTATTCTCCAAGATTTGAAAGATTAAAAACAGGACATTCATGTAGCTAGAACACTATATTCCCATGCCAGGGATCACTGCCAGAATTCTTGAATGCCAGAGTACCTCAAGATGTAGTGATGGCTACCAATATGGATGGCTTTGAAAGGGGGGTTAGACAAATTCCTGGAGGAGAAGTCTACCAATGACTACTAGGCTTGATGGCTATGTGCTACCTCCAGTACCAGAGGCAGTATGCCTATGTCCACCAGTTGCTGGAGAACATGGGTAGGAGGGTGCTGTTGTACTCCCGTCCTGCTTGTGGGTTTCCCATGGGCAGCTGGTTGGCCACTGTGTGAACAGAATGGTGGATGAGATGGACCCTTGGTCCAATCCAGCATGGCTCTTCTTATGTTCTTATGTTCTCCCCTGCAGCCCAATGATAGATTACTGAAGGCTCCAGTTAACCTATTAAGTCTTCATTTACAGTTAACCTATTAGGTCTTCATTTACTTCATTAAGTCTTCATTTGCAATAGCCTGTCCTGCACAGATTTAAGAGCAAATTACTTCTGGTTAAAAATATACTAGAAAAACATAATTGTCATATGATGTGTTACCAACACTTCAAAAAAAATCTCATCAGCTGCAGTGGACAAAATGGCGAGCTGTGCATTATATGGTACTTGTTTTAGTGTGTGTGCACTTACAAGCATATACACTGGAGACAAGATATATATCTGCCCCAATGCTATTTAACTTTGTTGCCAAATGTCCTCATTCACATGTGTGTGTAGACTCCTGTGTACATATGTAATGATGAACATGGGACTAAGGGGACCTTTACCCAGAGGTGTGGTGTCCACACAGCAAATTTATGCACTCTTTCAGCAAAGTGAGGAATTACTACTTCTAAAGTCAGGCAAATTAGCTCAAACAACCATTCAAGTCCACAATGACAGACATCATTTTTACAAATGTTGTCCCTAACACACGCACGTACATTATAAAAGATAAAAGCGGCTTCGTTAGTATTCCAACCCCAAGTACATGGACCAGTATACTAGTTCTAGTTCTAACAATGCTGGACTAGAGCACTGACTCCATCTCCATGGAGTCTTTATCCGTAGAGATGGAGAAAGACGGAGATTGGGAGAAATTAGCATCTGCCATAGAAGGAGTGGAAGGAGGTGCTATAGAAATGGCAACGCAAGGGATTGGGAAAGCTAGATGACAGGGGAGTCAGGTGCTGGTGACAATGGTGGGCCTCAGGGGTGAAATGGATACACTTAAAGGAGGAAAGAAAGAGAAATATTTCATAACTGGTATTCATGCCTATAATGGATAGACTGAACAGAGGCTTAGCCGTTATTGGGAACCCCGGCACCACCACAATTTGATTCAAAAATAGGATTTAAAATGGAGAGCCCAGCAGGGCTTCTCCTTTGACCCTGACTGTACAGAAGAAAATAGTAAATGCGGAGAGGGGCAGGGTGACTCGAGGCAAGGATGGGGACTAGCTAGAAAGCCACCCCCCTGCTTGACCACTGGCATTGGACTCAAAGCTGACAGCTTATACACAGGTTGCAGACCCCTGCAAGGCTCTAGTAGGGAGCTCACAGGTTGTGTTACATATGAAACCTGACTTTAGACTCAACAGGCACTTTACCACAGGCACTTTTACCCTTCTTTGTGGGTGGGTAGGGTAAACATTCCTCTAGACAAACAAGGCAACGGGCGTTTCAAGAAAAGAATGGAGGATTCTGGCCCTGGAAATATAGAATAAGCACCAGAGTGGAGCCAGGGGCCATGCTAGGAAAGGATAACAGGGAATAACCATGGGGACCAAGTGAGCCCTCGGTCTCCATGATTATTCATAGAGCTGGTTAATCTTAGAGCTGAACTAAACCCACAACCTGGGTGCCTAAGTAAAAAGAAAGAACGACTGGTGCCCGAACTCAAGGTCAATTATAGGCTTCAAAGCAAAGAGTACAAAAGACTCAGTGGCTCTGAGGCTGGACTTAGGATGAGTCAGAACAAAAAGAGCAATAGTTTGATTCCATGGAATGAAAGGAAACCTCAGGGAGATTCCTTGCTACTTGATTAAGGCTATCTGTGTAAGAGCTGTACAGTGGTAGCTATCGGTATACAAAACAAGAGATATCATGAGGGTTGCCTAAGTGGTGTTTAAACCTGTTGACCTGTCTGGTTGGAATGTTTCAGGATTGGCCAATTTCAAGGTACCCTTGTGGGTTAGCTGGCTGGCTGGTGACTTGCCAGTCAAAAAGGTATTTGCATATTTCTGTAGTTCCATGGGAGCAACTCCCTTAAATATAACCAGTGAAGGAAGCTCCTCCACAGCCATCCAGGGCATTATTCTTGTTCCTGGCAGCCTTGCATGCCTGTGGGTCTGTCTTTTTCTAGAACAAAATGGATTCTTGAGCCAAGCTGTCAGGTTCATGTCAATGAAAGTACAAAACACAAGTATATGGGGGTAGAGAGCCAGCATGCCTGAACTCCTCTGTTCCTAGTTGTCACAAGCCTCCTGCCCATGCAGTCCTTCCTAGAACAAAAGAAATATTAAATGAGGTGCTGGGGTGATGTCAACAAAATATGGAAATATAGACTATACGCATACAAGGCCATCATGGCTGAGCATCTGTGTAACAACTTCTGGAAACCCAGAGGAACGGGTTAAAACCTGAAGAAATGCAGTTCTAGCACCCCACACAAACAATTTTAACAAGGCAGACCCAAATTGCCCCAAAGGCAGGATAAGGCAAAAAGTTGGGCAGTGCTTTACCCGGGACAAATACCATAGAACTAGGACTGTCAGGGACCACTACAGCATACTAAAGCTAGCCCCCACTTGCTGGATATATTTTTTTATTTATCGCTTTGACTCTGCAGGCCTTGAGAAACCTGAGATCTTGGTCATCTCTCTGGGCAATGCCTAACTATTTACCTGCCTAAGTAAATATAGTCTGCTGAGTTCTAATAAAGCACCTCAGGACTCAGCCACATAACCCGCAGCCTGGACAGATGAGAAGATCTATTACTTTTGCTTTGCATGCCTGTGTTGAGTTTGAAAGCAAGCAGTTGATTCAATAAATAAAAGACACCATTCAACTTGTACCTGGTCTCTGTTTCTTGCCCTAGAGTATTAATTATCTTAGTCAAAACATAGCTCTTGAGGAAGTGAATGGTGATTCACAGCATTTAGTGGGAACAGGATATTGTTATAGTCATTTTTATGTCTGAGTGGTAGGCAAGAACAATACAAGGGCCAGAGAGAGGCACACCTGGACCATTTGCAGGCTTCTTGTTGTTCCTGCTAATCCTGCCATGTGGATCAAGCAAATCTGTTAATAGCTTTTAATATGCTGCCAAATAAATGTTCTGTTAGCACCTACAAATAAATTAGGCTGAAAAAAGTTAGTTTGATAAACCAGGCAGTAATTCCACCCCTCGCCCTTGTTTACAGATTTATATCAGATTCTGGTACCACCTAGAGATTGCTGTTTGAAGAAAGATTTTCAGATGCAAAATTGAATAAAAGAGGCAGCAGTTGCCATTTGTGATACTACTGAGTGACACAGTAATGAGACTTTCCTGGGCACCTGAGAGGATATTTAAACTTTAGCATGTTTTTTTCCAGTTTTGTGTTGTAGATGAAAGTTAAAATGACATGATTTTAAATAATCTTGAGGTTTATCACATTACTTGTTATTTATAAGATACCAAAGCACCAGGAAAGAAATTGCATCTCCTAAGTAATAAAGGGATATGCTGTGGAACTGGTAACATATGTGAGGTTTGCTTTCCAAATGTTCTCTCTCAACTTATGTGTATCTTTGGACAACAAAAACTTCAGACCTTTATTTTGATAGACACCTTCTTCTGAAATGATTTTTTATGTCGATAAATAATGGTGGGATCCAGAGTTTGGTCCCACCAGCACGAGCACTCCCTAAGAGAAGTTCTACCCAGGATGCTGTGGCTTATGGGAAGTGGAAGAGATAATTTTTGCCAATTCCCACCATTCTGGAGCATCCCCCAGCCCTTTGGAGGAGCTTTCCAATGGGCATAAGGACCTGCAGTGGGAGGGGTATTTGGCAAAAATTGCCTCCTCCTCCGTCCACCAAGAGAAATGCTCCTCCAATATAAAAGCCTGTCATGGACAGAAAACAAGATGTCAAGATAATTGCAATACCCCATTACTACTTCGGATCCCCTCTGTGAAAATTTTGCAATCTGTTTGTAACAATGCTCACTTTTGGTCAACTGGGTTTATGATGAAATTGGTGAAGTAACTGTCCACTGACCTTCCCCATAATTTATACACAGTTGTCAATGTTTTGAAATCTGGGAACTAGGTATTAATTGATTTAAAACATAGGATCATAGAATAATAGGGTTGGAAGGGACCTATAAGGCCATCGAGTCCAACCCCCTGCTCAATGCAGGAATCCAAGTCAGAGCATCCCTGACAGATGGCTATCCAGTCTCGTCTTGAATTCCTCCAGTGTGGGAGAGCCCACTACCCCCCTAGGGAATTGGTTCCATTGTTGTATTGCTCTAACAGTCAGGAAGTTTTTCCTGATGTTCAGCTGGAATCTGTCTTCCTGTAACTTGAGCCCGTTATTCCGTGTCCTGCATTCTGGGATGATCGAGAAGAGATCCTGGCCTTCCTCTCTGTGACAACCTTTCAAGTACTTGAAGAGCGCTATCATATCTCCCCTCAGTCTTAATAATTTTATTTTAAATGCAAAATGTACAGGCCATCAGTTATAAAATCAAGGAAAAAGCAAGAGGGGAAGACACTTATGTGTCCCAAAACAGAAGAGAAAATATTCTTAGGTGTCTGAAAAAATGTTTATTATGCCTATTGCGTTTCGGAAAGGACTTTCTTTCCTTAAAGGCCACTTATCTTAACCCAGATTGTCTTTAAAGCATAGTCTTTCCCATAACATCTCCTGCTTTCCTGTATGCTCTTGTGATAAGCTTTCTCGTCTGGTCAAAAGGATGTAATACTTTCCTCCACAGCAGAATACTTGTGGAAGAGTATGTATTTTGGAAGAAGGGAGGAAGCAAGAATTTCATGGGTCAGGATTCATCTGGGCCCCTAAAATATATCCCAGACTCTAGGTCTTTTCAAGTAGCCCATTCCCTTCCACGATGCTGTACATGATGCTCTGATCTTCAAAGCAAATAACTAAGAGGAACTCAAGCTGAAGTGATGCCAGGGTTTTTAGCTAAGGAGGATTGTTTCCTATCGGAAGGGTATGCTTTTATGCTCAACCCAGGAAGTCTGCTAATCAGTTCAGCAGGGCAGCCTGCTCCAGAATCTCTCTTTATAAGTGGCTACTTTAATGAAAGGACTCAACTCTGTCTGTTTTCCACTACAATGGTGACCTGGGATTTGTACTCAAGTCATAATGACCTAGCTTCTTCGGAGAGCATTGCTGCCTCAAGAGAGTGTCCAGCACATTTGTACTGAAGGCAATAATTGTGTGTTTGGCACTAGAAAAGGGGCACAAACTTAGATTATTTGATGAGCTACTTCTGAATTTTTCTCCTGGTATTAAGCTGCAGTTAAAGAGACACTTGATATTTAAAACTGATACACGTGCAGCTGATGTCACAGACCTAAAAAACAACAACAACCCAATGTAAAAGGTGTTCTAGTAGCAAGGTACATAATACTTCCAGTAGGATAAGGGCTTGACGAAGGACATAACACCGTCATCTGTGGTTTTCTTGCCACGGCCATCAGGGTTGTTTCAGTCAGAATTGACTGAATTTTGACAAGAATTGGCTATTAAGCCCATTGGCCTGGAATTCAAAATGCTTGGTGAGATGTTCCACATACCTATGGGGGCTTTTCAGCTTCCCACCCATCCCAAAACCTCCCTGAAGGTCAGGGCACTCCAATGCAGCATCCCATAAAATGTTGTTGCCAGAAGTAACAACTGACCACCCTGTGAATTTTGGAAGGAGTTTACACGCACAGGCCTCAGTGCATTCCAGTCAGGACTTTGGAGTAAAAGTCAAATGACTTAAAAGAGTAATTGCTAGATTTCACAATTTGCCTTCTGCTTCTGAGAAGTGGCACATGCTTTACCTGTACTTCATCTGCTGACATGTCCCCAAAGGGACTGAAGCAGTGGCACCATAAAGGGCCAGTACAGGTATAACTAGGGCTCCTTCTTAAATAATGGGAAGTTAGCCTTAGGAATAAATCACATCTTCTCTGATGAGTGAGTCCTTCCCCTTGTCTTAACCACAGTTAAGGGTAATATTGGAACTGACTTTGACCACAAATCATACTAACCAGGCTCCTGTTTAACCAACTGAGGTTAAATGTAAGATTCAAAACCTATGTTAAGCTAAACTTTGCTTAGCTTTAAAAGTAGTTAGCGATAGAGCCATAAAATGTACGTATATTCATGAATGCAGAATGTTGTAGCTAAATATGAATTCAAATATGAATTCAGCAAGGAATTGCAAATGTCAGTTTAGGAGCATACTCAGGTACATTTTAAGTGGGGTCAGTCGTGGTGATGTGTCACCCTGAACTTGAGTAGAGGGATTGGGCGAAATTTGAGCACAAATGAAGAGGGCCGAGGAGAGCTACATGCAACCCTGTGGCCCACGTTTGATAGTTAAATCCTGGTCCCTGCCATGTCCAAATTAGGCCTAGAGACTCAATACTGGTTTAGAGGCTTATTTTAATTTCTGTGTTAAGTGCCAGATCATGTTCGCACCCATGATGTTGTAATGCTGCATGTACTGAAGGAAATAGATAAGCATATTTAAATGGTGGTATAATATGATTGTGAATAAATCTCCAATCATACTGTGGGAAGGCACATAGTCAACGTGATAAGATAAATCCAGAAAGGTCTGGGTACCATACTGCTGAAAGCATGTCTTATTTCTCAGTTTCTCCAGCAAAAGTTGTTAAATTCATGTAAGGCTACAGGCAAGCAATTTGCTTTAGATGCTTTGAGAGTCACCATCTGTTGCAGAGAGCATCATACGTTTCTGAGCTTAGATCTGTGCAGCTAAATAAGGAGGAAAATGAGTTCACAAAGCAATTATTTTGTTTCAAAATGTAATTATATGTTCATTTCACATTTATTCATGCAGTTGGTATATAGCCTGATGAGTTGAAGTCTTAAATGGTTTTTCTTTAAGAAAGCTTTTTAGTCCCCTTTTCAGGGCTCATGTTCTCAGGTACTTAGGGAATTAAATAAGGTAGGTTGCAGCCATACCTTGTTAATGATTGTCAGAGGGAGAATGAATCATTATTACACTGCCTAACATAGCAGCTATAAGAATGAGAATATATTAGAGATGATGCATATTTGTTTAGTGTGCAATTATATTTGGTTATATTGAGGTAGTGCAGCAGAAAAATCCTACTGAGTTCAATTTTATATGAGAATTAAATGTAGTTTGCATCCTTCACTACTTAGCAGTTGCTGAGAAGATGAATGAAAATATGCCTAATTTAAAGAAAATAAATTCCCGTCCATATTTAAAGGAAGGTTTAGTACGTTTTTCACACTGTAAACCATAATTAATTTATGGACAACTCTACCATAGCTGTAGTGAAGACTGTGTAAATGAACTGATGCATATTTATTCATGTATTACTTGTGGGAATTTTGTTATGGACCCATAAGCCTATATCAGAATTTCTTACATGGAAGAAAAGTTATGTGAAGGGCTCATCATCCCAGGGGTGAAATTAAGGTGAAATGAACAAGTAATTGAAGCTGTCTTTGATCTTGAGCCTTGATTCTGACCCCCCCCCCCTCTAAGGAAGTGAATATATTTTTATGTTTAGCAGAGTAGTACAATGCAGCACAGAGAAGCATAATGTTGAATTTTCATAGTAATGTTTGTAATGCAAATGAAGGACGCTTCATAACAGGTTGATTAGCATTTCTTAGTGAAATGCCAGCCTTTTCTTTTTTCTTTTTTGTTGTTAATTCTATCTTTTAAATTAATTTTTTAATTATTATTTTTAAATTCTAGCCAAACTTGCATGTTTGGAAACGCATCGTACATTGTTTCTGTTTACGATGTAGTTATTTTGTGGGTATAATAGTTTCATGTTACTTAATTAAAACAGTTTCTCCAGTATGAAGATATAACATTGAATTCATGAGCAGCATGTGGCAAAAGAAACCTTTGATTTTACATCTAGTTCAGTTTTGAGACTGACCTCCATTTCATTCCAGGCCTCCAATTTCCCTCCACCCCATGACAGGACCAATAATGCACCCACCCCACACCCAGATCTATAGTGTGTTACACATACTTATAAGCGACTCAGGAGTGATTTCTTGGGAATGCTAAAATAATAATGCTACTTTTAAATGTATACCATTTGCATTATGATGCATTAGTTGTGTTCAATGTATAACATAACATCACCAAGGAATAAATAATTTGCATTTATAATGATTATATTTTGCTTTCGTAGTATTTTGCTTTTATACAGTACCTCAAGTTCCTTGAAAACCACTCAAAGTGGTGACTTCATTATACATAATTCTAACCTTTTCTGTTAACCTGTGACACTTCACATGATAGGAACAGCTTTGTTGGAAAAGGAATATTAATCCACCACACAAAACTGTTCAGTTTCACTATCTTAGCCAAGGTCAGCCAGAGAGCTGTCAAATAGCATGGAACTGTGGACTGTTTCATGCTGTCATTATTAATGCACATTTGTTGAGTAACTGTTTCAAGTGTCTAATATATATTCAGTAGGTTTGCAGAGTACTCCAAGGGCAAGAATGTCCAAGCCTGTCCATGATGGCTGTGGAATTGTTCTGGACAGCATCCACTTATGGTATTATTGTACTTTAAAAAGTCTTTGAATACTCAAATAGATGTGTACCTAGGTGAATGCACCAGCCAGTTGCTTAAAATACCTAGCTGAACACATATATGCTTATGGATGGATATGTGTTGGCATGCTAACTAACGAGCAGTTGTGCATATGAGCAAATGTGTCAGCTATTGGAAATGGCAATTGAGATGCTTACGGGCTAGGAGCTGGGAGATCCAGGCTCTAGTCCCCACTCGGCCATGGAAGCTCACTGGGTGACTTTGGGCCAGTCACAGACTCTCAGCCCAACCTACCTCACAGGGTTGTTGTTGTGAGGATAAAATGGAGAGGAGGAGGATAATGTAAGCTGCCTTGAGATCCTTGCAAGAGGAAAAAAGGTGGGATATAAATGCAATAAATAAATAAATATGCACAGTATTACATGAAACAAAGTGGCATGCTGCAGAACCCAGCTGAACAGTATTGACACCAAAGATTAACAAACCACTGTTCTGTACTTAATTGCATCTGAAGCATGCTTCTGTCAGCCTTTTTTCAGCTGGCAGAGGATTCAGCAAGTAGATACACTACACTGCCTTCCCAAATTAAAACTGCATTTTAAACTTGCACAGTGTTGAAAGAAGAAACTAGCACTATGCGGAATATCATTTATTTCTTTTGTTTCTTTGTTTGCCAACTGTGAAATGACTTGTTTATGTGACAGAAAATTTTCTAGATGACCGTATGATATGTCAGTAATTGGCATGCTCAATCCTTTTTTTTTAAATAATCAGGTGGTCTGCATTAAAGAGACTCTTCAATTCTGATGTTAGGGATATGATACTAAAACAGATTCATTTTGAAGGGCAGTTGTCCCAGGAGGTTTTAGAAATGAAAGACACAAATATGAGAATGTTTCTGAAGACATTTGTGGGTGCTTTTCTCATTTCCCTGTGTACATGTTTACTGATTTAGTAATCAAGGTATGGTCTTCTGTTACCTTAATTCTTGGCTTGCTACCTTGGCTTTCAATTCATGTGTATATACATTCAGCTTGTTCTTAGCCTGCTTTAGGTATCTGATGGCATAGGCTAGCCTTCCTTATCCAGGTGTTTGGGGCTACAAATCTCATCAGCCCCACCCAGCATGGCCAATGATCAGGGGTGATGAGAGTTGTAGTTGCTGGACCTTAAAGAAATTTGATTGACACTTCACCCAGCTGCCCTTCACTAGTGTTCCATCAGTCCATGCACAGGCCAACAATGTAAAATGTCACAATGCACAAGAAAAAAGGAATGGGGACTGAAAAGGGGGAAACATAAATTCTTTCAGCAGGGCTGGTGGAATGGCCCTGCTCTACCTCACATCATTCTCCTATAGCCTGCTGGAATGGCTGGTGGCGGTGACAGTTGAGGGAGTAGGTGCCTCTTCCCATTATCAAACTTCCATCAACATAGACTCAACTCATTTCATTGAAATACTGATCTAGACTGTTTGTTCTACCTCCACAGTTCTGAAATAAATTCCCAGCAAGAAAATTCCAGTGTATGATGTGGTGTAATAAATTTTTCAGAGCAATACAATGTAGAAAAATTGTCTGCAGTCTGAAGTTGTTGGAGTATAGCTGCACAGTGTTGAAATAACCTTTCCAGATATACATTGAATAAAAGGAGAAGGAACATCATTTCAGATAAGGGATTTCACAAATCCTCCCCCTTGGTTTTACAGAATGATCAGACAGTTTTATATATTCAGCTAATCTTTATTATTTGAGTTGAATATCTTTCAGTCACAGTCTCATTTTATTCCACAGGCAGATAAACAGTGGTCTGTTCATATCAGTCTGAACTATTCTAGTTACCCTGGAAGGCTAATTATTTAGTATGGAGAGCGCTTTTATTTTTTCTGGCTATGTATAAAATCAAACAGATGCAAATAAACAGTAACCCCCTGCGACAGTGTTGAATTGTTTGCTAGATTCTTGTGCTGGAAGCTAACCCAGCAGAGTCTGGGCAGCTGCAGACATAATCTTACTTGACCCTGCTTGGGTGGTCCGGTAGAGCTGCCTGGCAGCATATCGCCCTAGAGCTCCTCTACAGATCCTTTAAATATACATATTAAAGGCAGCAGGAGCAAATCCTTTGGCTCACCCAGGAGGGGGATACTGAGCTGGGCTGATCCAGAAAAGGAAGGTACAGCATATTGTTCCTGACATCCTTTTGTCAAGGGCTAAGAGGATAACATAGCCTCCGGAAAATGTGGCAACCTCATCCTGGTCCATAGGCTATTGTTAGTTTTCTAAGCATATGTCTCAAGCTGTGCCGTTTCATTTAACAGAGAACAGTTCTCTTTTCTACACTATATTATTAGTGTGGCTTAACAGCCAATCTGTCTCCTGTTGAATTCAGTAGAAATCTTGCCACTGGTTTTCAATGGGGAGAAGATTAAGACTTAGCTGCTTATACACAACATACAAATAATATTCAGTAGCTGAGTTGTGGTGATATACCTTGGTGACTAATGAAAGGGTCTGTGAGATTGTGGGTTCCTTGGAATCCTCTTAGTAGAGTAACATAATTCAGGATTTTCAACATAACAATGGACTGCACAATTTTGAGAAGAGAAAACTTTTCAGAGCTGTAGAAGGCAGGGGAATAGTATTTCTTCTTCTTCTGTGGACTGTAAATCTTCAATAATGTTACCTAACATCCAGACCTTTCAAATGCTGATGGTTCATACCTGTAATATTTTCCTGGATTGTTTAGGAAACAGGAAACACTGAGATCTGGATTGTAAATGTTCATTCTACTATAAGGTCACAAAACACTGGTCAAAGAGTTAAGGTGAAATGACACCTTGATTGTGCCACTTAATACATCAAGTATTCTATGGCTAATTAAAATACAATTACACAGCACAGCTTGTATAATATCCTCATTTTAAATTGTGCCACTCTAGTATTGAAATGAAGTGTCTTGCTGTGCTAGGGATCACATTGCTTTTACTTCATTCATCACTGTAGCTCACTCATACCGTGCTTCAGATGTAAACCTTTCCAGTGGATTAAGTTACATTAATACTCATACTTCCTTCAGTGCACTTGTAATATGGTTGCATGCTAGAGCAAGTTTGGTAATTTAGAACTTGGGGTACTCATTTTCAAATATTTTGTTTGTATGTGAGTTCTTACACACACACACACACACACACACATGTCATCGATTGTCTTTCTAGCCGTAGGACATATTGACAGGGGGCTAGCTTGTCAAAGATGGAAGTGCAATGACTATACCTTGCAAAATCAGGTGTATTCTTGGACTGAGGAAAGCCCTCAAATCTACCAACTCCAGAAATACACAAGAGGAAATGGGGGGAGGGGAGGGGTTTGCAACAACGGCTCTCCAGATTGGAAAGGAAGAAAAGTGGGAAGTAAGTATCACTCCTCGATGTAAGCAAGAGAAAGCAAACCTGGGTGGATTTTGATCTTGGGCCTACATCAGTGACAAGCAACATGGCAGTCAATACAAGACGGCCATGCATAGGCATGGCTGGGCTAGTGTCTGTCTGTCTGTCTGTCTGTCTGTTACTTAACCTTATTTTGGGGGCGTCTTTAAGGGTGGAACCCTCCTATTTTGCTGGATCTCTAGCGCTACTTAAGGGGAAAGTGAGCGGGTGCAGGGTTCCCAGTCCTTCAATGGTAATACAACTCAGATGCAAACTGGAACAATGTAGCAATTGTCATGCTTGTTGTAGGGAAAGTAATAGGTTATGAAGTGACACAGGTTAGTGGGATCATATTCTATGTATTGATTTATTTTTAAAAAATTATATACACACACACACACACACACACATATATATATATACACACCAAAGTGATTTGCAGTATAAAATCATGATAAAACTGATACTTAAAACAATGATAAAACAATAACATCTGGATTATATATCTGCACACCCTTCATATCACTAGAACTCCAAATACATAGGAGACTTGAACAAATTAGCCTTTTTTAGACCTCATGTAAACAAATTAGGTAGTTAATATTCCTTGTCCAAATTGAAAGAGAACATGTTCATGTAGTTGAAAGTGAAGCTTTATAAGGATTTTTATGTGCTAGTGTGCATAATGTGTAAACTTCAAAATCCTGGATGAAATTATTGTATTCTTAATAATTTAAACTATACAATATAAGTGAGGAGACAAGTATACATGGACATATTTAACCATAGAATATATCTTATATATAAAACCATCTCATAAAAACAAAGTCATAAACAAAGTAGTATGTTAGGTCTAAGCTGTCACTTTGAAATAAACTGTACAATACAGATCAAGATAAAAGTATAGATAACACAGTTTCATGTTCATAGCTTAGCATGATAGTGTAATATCTTAAAGTATTCCATTCTTGGTGTAATTAAAACACTGAAAAGCAAAGTTGTTAAGGTATAGAATATTTGCTTTGCAAAAAATTAAGAATCTGAGAGGAATTTACAGTCCATTTATCCCATTCTTTGCCTCTTCTCTTTATTCTTATATAATGTTTTAGCGAAATCCAACTTTTTGTCGAACCATTTTCTCAAGGAGGGTATAGCTGGTAATATTGGATGGAACTAAAGGGCATGACATTAACATTAATTGATACAGATTGACAAGAGTTTATTTCAAAATGAGCTCTAATGGAAATTCCAGCAACATCCTTAAATACCGTCTTAAGTATTAAAAATTGACTTTGACAGGGTAACTCAGCCGATGGAATATTAATCAGAACTTGCATGTGAATTGCTATGTTGTTAGGCACTGGGGTTTTTTCATGTTCTGCTAGAGATGATTTTCCCAGTGGGGGTCATAAAAACAGTTCCAAAGAGCAAAGCAATACTTGAAGAGTGTGTGTGGTATCGTCAGCATATACATACCGAGCACTGTCCTCTGTGTATGTTAGTGTGTGGAACAGAGTTTAAATCTTTCAGGAAAATGTGTAAACATATACATTTGGTGCCTCCTTGCTTTGATATTGCTGTGAGAAAAGGGATTTTTTTTTTTACTTCCTTTATCCTATATAGACCATAGAGCATTTGCCATGTTAAAACAGTGGCAACAGCAGGCTGTGCTACTTTGTAACCCTTAAATGGTTCCCTGGTGTCTTAGGAAAGAAGCAGGGGAAACAAACACAGAGGGGGAAAGTGCTCCTTGGAGTTTCATTCTGTAGTGTAGATGGCCTGAAAGGTTTTATAAATTTATGGCCTCTATCATTTGAAGTTTTGTGCTTCTCCAGTGTTATAATAGGTTGGTTTTGAAGCTCTGCATTATTGTGCTGTATGTGAGCTGTTTGGAATATTACTTTGAGAATTGTAAGAGCTCTGGGGTACTAAAACTGATTATGCGGGTTTTCTTTGCTTGGCAAAATGAGAAAATCCATGTGGAGTGTGCAGCATTATACGAATTGACTGCAGACAGGTTTCAATCGGAGCATCATGTTATGTTTCTTTCATTTTTGAGGTGGGGTTCCAATAAATTGGCTTTCAACAAGATAATTGTGTTCCAACCAAACCCTGACATTAAATTTCACGAAATACATTTGCTTTAAATTCCAGATGTCTATCATATACAGTTCTGCAATCAGTAGGGATTTCACTAAGAATCTGACATGGAGTGGTGGTACTGTGCTGGGCAGCTGCTATACTAGCACCAGCGTCAGTGCAATATTGCACTCTCAGCAGCAAAGGAGAAAGCATTGATAACAGCTGTAGAACCAAAAGCTAATGTAGCAATGCTGGCAGACACCCCACCCCCTTCAGCCTCCCTAGAAGCTCCACCACCTACCAATCACTCCATAGTGCAATACCACCAGGCAGGAGCTATGCACAGAAGACATCAGTGGACAAGTTGTGGCAGCACAGATGCCATGATGTCACTCCCCCATACCCAGTGCCCAAGCACACCCTCAGGAAGACAGCATAGTGTCTCCTTGTCAGAGGCTTCTTATTGCCCAGCAGTGAGGAAAGCAGCAATAGACACCATTAGCCATGAGCTCCAGGGTCCCCTTAGAAGTGGGGTTAAATCTCCAAGCAGCCCATCCTCCACCAGCACCTTGAAACAAACACCCCTTGCCAGGGAAATGCCAAGAGTCATACAGAAATAGAAGAGCCGACATTCTAATCACAGCCTTCAACCAACTTAACAGTCCAGTGCAGGGCCTGCATCAAGGGTAGGCATAGTTGGGCACCTGCTGAGGACCCACATCCCAGCAAGGGCCCACTGACAAGAGATACCTGGAGTTGCTCCTCCCCTTCACCCTTGCAACCTGCTTGTTTACTTGTCCTTGCTCTGGCCTAGGCAACAGTAGTGGTGAGAAGGAGGAGCCATAGATGTCACTGCCTCCTTGCACATTGGCTCTCTGCCTGTCATGAAAGCAAGTGGTAGCAATAATGAGAAAGAAAATGAGGAACAATAGCAGCTGTTGACAATGGCAGTGATAAGGTAGACTCACTGAGGGAGGGAGCCCGTTGTGGGCCTGCAAAATGGCACTGGCCTAGTGGTTAGGAGAAGGTTTGCACTTAGAACCTATAGGCCAAAGCCTCCCTGTTGTGTGTGTGAGTGTGTGTGTAGGATCAGTGTCTATGCACACACAATTTGGAGAACATAGGACACACTGTGTCCAGATGCTCAAGCCTGCACATTTAATGGCAGGATGCACAACTCACATGCCACAAAACACTGCATACAATGCAACTCTAAATAATGCCAACTCAAAAATTGTGAAACAAGAGGTTGATTACTGCTTCCTGTTCCTAGTGGCTAGGAAACTTCACCAGCAGTTCCTAAGAAGTAGGGATTCAGAAGCAGGGCAAAAAAGGGGGAAGCTTCTCAGGAAGGACAACTGTTTTGTGTTTCCCTCGCCGAACCCCTTCCACAAGCCTGCGCTCCATTCACCATGCTGGTTGGGGATGCTGGGAATTGTAGTCCAGCACCAGGTTGGGCAAGGCTATACCAGATTGGGCAAGGCTGCACCACGTATTTATGTGACTTCCTCAGTATGTAGGGGAAATGCAGATCATCTTCAGGGAAGTTGTGTGATGATGACTGTGCAGGACAAAGGAATTCTTAAAACAGCCATGTTGGCCAGGGAAATCTGGCCAGTATTCGCTAGATGCTGTTAAAATGACACAAAAAGTGTTTTGGCAGAAACATTATGGCACAAGCAGTTTATTCTGGAATGACAAAGGTGATCAAAGAGGGAATATGTTTTCGTTGCAGATTGTTGGTGAACACAACCAGTACAACAATCTTTAAAAGAACTAGCAGCAAAGGGAAGCCTTTTTCCATTCTTTGCTTTCTCTTTGCTTTTAGCTCTGCGCTCTCTTTGATCTGTAAACACAGAGAGCTGGTATGTTTTCAGTTCTTTTGCTCAGTAGAAATGTTAAAGCCATTTGCTGTTATAACTGATCCCTACTTGAAGTGTTTCATTACTGATGCAATCTTGAGGTGAGCATTATAAAGTGAAGCATTATTTCCCCTTTTTACTGAAAAGCAAGGGCTGGGGGTCGAATTCTAGAAGTCCAATGTCAACGATAGCCTGATAAATGTTTTTTTTAAAGGTTGGGGTTGAAGCTTATTTAAACTTAATAGGAGTGTATTTGCAGATCTCAAAACCTGGGGCATAACAAAAGTGGAACCACAAAAGAATGCAACCTTGCAAAGCATGAGATGGATAAAATCTACATGAGCTTTGGGAATAATGGAGTGAGGCACTATCCAAGTGAAAGAGACCTTTAAAGGTCTGCCTTTACCTTCACAAAAGTTTTTTTTTTATCTGATACAGAATGAAGCTCCTAACAAATCCTCAAAAAAGGCAATTATAGTACTGTCCATACTGTTCAGTACTCTGGGCTTTTCAGGCAAAGTGGAATTTGACAGTTATAGAAAATCTTATTTTCTGTTAAATGAATTTTGCCTGGATGAAAAGAATGCATTTTTACTGCTGTATAGAATATTTAGTAATTAACTCTGGTCTATTTTTGCCTTGAGAGTTCAGATTCATGTATATTGTTGAGAATTAATCATCTTTAGTGCATGCTATCTTTTATGAAGTATTGATTTGCTTTTTGTGCTTTAGAAATACAGTACATTTTTTTATTATATATTGGATATATTTCAGCCTATAATTGAGATCCCAAGAAAAAATAGTGGGAGCAAAATTCATCAAGGAGAAAAATCCAAAGAAAAAGTATGATCTGCAACAAAATGTTGTAGTGTGGCATGCTCCTGATCACGATTCCAGTCATTCAGCCACGCCGTCCTCCTTAGGCTGTTTTTGGGGTACCCCCTTACATGTTTCCCCCCCAAAGATTATTTGTGCTTCTACAAACCTCAGGGTTCCCCTGATTTTGCTGATGCCCCCTTCTTGTGTGCCCTTTTGCCCTTGAAAGGATACTAATCTGGCTCAGGTGAAAAGGAGTAAGTTTCCACTGCCTTCAAAACAAGGTGAAGGACACAGCAAAGATAAGTATATTAGGACTATCTGATCCCAGGATGGCAGGGAGTAGGGAAAGAATCTTCCAGGGATTCCAGGAATGTGTTTATTCAGTGACGAAGGAAACACACTCTACACTGGCTTGGAGATTTTGACCCAGTTCATGTGACACAGGTGGCTCATCGTGGGTTACGCTGCAGCTGTTTTGATTGTGCAACCCCTGATCAGCCTGATTGGGGGTTGCACCGTGTTGTCTGAACCTAGTCAGCATGGGTTATTCAAGGGTTAAACAACCCTCACATATTACACTATTTGCAGTAGGAGTTAAGCAAGGGTTGTTTAATCAGGGGTTGTGTAGAGATGTGAAGGCCCAGGAAAAAAACAGAACAATTCAGAAAAACCTCAGTTTGTTTCCGTCCCCCCCCCCCGCCCCCCTGGGCCATTTTTGTTTTTTTCAGAAAAATGGGAAAAATTAAACAGCTTTGGATTATAAAATATTTTTTTTAGAATTTAAAACAAGGTGTTTATTATTACCAAACATCCCCCCCCCCCAATGAACATGTGAATACTGTCACCATATCATAATATGGAAGAAAATGTACATTCTTGACAGTTTGGGACAGTCTTATGTATCTGAACTTGTCTTCCTCTGCCTCCAGTGCTTACTGCTTCTTCTGGCTTCTGTGATTATTCAGGGACTACTTGCTGAAGTTCCTTCTGGTCAGACATAAACTAGGAATCTAAAATACATTATGTCTATCGTGGTTTACTCATAAAATTCATCATGTTTGGTATATTAAATTTTAAAAGTTAGTTTTATTCAGACAGTAATTACACATTTAACTTTTTAAAGTTTTCAAATATAATGAACAAGCCATGTTGTACATAATATAACTTTAGGAACATAAAGGTTGCTTTATATTCCAAAAACAGCCTTCGTAAACCTGGTGCCCTACAGATGTCTTAGAATATGGTAGCTAGCATTCCTGACCATTGGCCATCCTGCCTGAGGCTGATAGGAGCTGAAATCCAAAATATCTGGAGGGGACCAGGTTGGGGAAAGCTGCCCTACAGCAACAAAGTGACTTTAGATCTGTAAAGAGTGCTTAGAAAATAAGTATTGTTTATTTTTCCATTTTTCCCAAAATGTCCCTCCCCCCAAAAAAAAAACTCAGGGAAAAAACATTCCCCCCCCCCCATAGGTTAAAAAATTCTGGAAATTTTACATCTCTAAGGATGCACCACAGCTTATTTTGGATTAAAGGACCTATAGTGAGCTAGCCGTGTTGTGCGTGGAAACTGTTTGGATTCCACTTCTCATTTAACATTAGGTTTTGAATCAGCTATTTAGCTATTTATTTACATGCTGGAAGTTCTTTTTCCAGAAATTCAAGTGGGAAATGGATTGCCCTCTGTTCTGGAGCACATTGCTGCCTTTCTCTAATTCAACATCATATATGGGGTGGGTGGGGGTGGGGAGCTGACTCACCAGGTTCATTAGTGTACAAGCAAAGGAAATCACCATAAGCTCAAGGAATAATTTGTGAGAATAGGAAACTCATTCTTTGAGTGCCTATCCTTTTGTAGCCGAAACAGCACCACCCACGAAAAAGTGGGATGTATCTGCATGTGCAGGGGAACCCTGAGCTTTGCAGAAGTACAAAAAGACTTATTTTATACTTCTTTTTTTAGGAAAAAAACCCCTAAGCTGTGGGCGGGGGGCGGGGAACTGATCACAAAGCCCAGTGAGGACTGAGCATTCTCAGTGGGCACAGAATGCTGACTGACTGAGGGAGGAGGGAAATAGGATGATGATATAACATCTAAAAAGGTGTAACATAACCAGTTGACCTTATAGTTGGAAACTCACGGAAACCCATCAATAGAATTGCATCAAACAAAAGGCCGTCTCTCTGCTGTATTGTTATCTATATATGGCGTCTCTCAGCTAAAATGCTTTCTACACCCCTCCCCTTGAATTCCATTCTTGTTCTGTTTTTAAGATTCCGGTTTTCACTGTTCTCACAGTTTCTATTTAAAGTTGTATGTAATAGAATTTCCCCCCATGTATTTTATAAACATGCCCCCCAAAAGAGAGAGATAAGAGTGTTGTGTGCCTCTTTCTTCAGTGAGTACTTTTCTCCAAGAAAAGTGTGTGTTTGCATGTGCGTGTATGCACGCTCGCGTGTCTACATGGCGCACTAGTAGCAATTATTTTGGTTTGTTACTAGTTCAAGGAACTTTTGCTTAGACATGTACACCTGGGTTCCCTCAAGGCATTTGTGAGTATCTTCATTATCTATTTAAAGGAACCTTCATCACTTTAAAGAAAAACACCTTTCTTTTAACATGCAAGCCAGATGAATAAGTTTCCTCTCTTCTACATAGCAGCTAAGACAGGCACTGAGCTAATGAGAGAGCTGACAGGCTTCCACAGAAATAAAATACTGTTTTCTTTGACATACTTGGCTGTTTCTGTCACAGGGCTTAGAATTTCAAGCCATTCCTTTAAATTAGATTTCCCAAGTCAAAGTGTGCCAAGGGGACTGCTAATTGTTGAACAGAATTAGCAGCTGACTAGACTAATTCAAATAGCCTGCATTATTTGCAGCCCTAGACAAAAGCAGCGGGAAAGGAATCTTTGTTGGCAATGGCATTAAGCTTTTAAAAGCAATCATCGACTTTATAGGAGACAGGTACATTCGTCTCACCTCACACTAAGACGGCAGCTATTAATATTTTGTGAAGGGTTAACAGAGTGTTACCTTTTGTGAAGGGTTAACAGAGTGTTACCGTGCTATTAAGCCCCTTGCAGATTTGAGTGCATCTTTTATAGCTGTGTATAAGTACCACTATAAAGGGAGGAGATCAGAAGTGATGTGCCGGACTCAAAGGTTAGTTGATAAACATTTAGAATCCATCACTTGTTAACCTTGACGAACTGCCAGAAAAGGCAGTGTGTGTAACTGCATTGGCACCACATTGGTCTTGCCTCAGGTGGGAATGACTAACCTTATACTCTTTCTGCAGCAGGAAAATATCACTGTAGTGACCAAGGGGCACTTCTGTCACCCATCTTTGGACTGGTTTCCTAATTACAACTCTGATTTTAATACATATCATGCCCAATTTCCTGGAGTACCATTGGTTTTTAAAGCATGCTGCTGCATACTTGCATTTAAAGTAACCTCCACCATTTCCTTCTTTTATCCCATTTTTTGAAAGGCTATCCAGAAAAGAAGAAGGAAAAACTATGAAATTTTAAAACTTGTGAAATCAGTAGATGGAATACATAACCATACACGTATGTTCTTTGCTTCTCTCTGTAGCTGTCAACCAAAGGAATATTCTTCTATGGTCCCCTGCCATGATCTCACTAACAGTAATGTGGTTTATTGAGAATAACCAATAATGTTTGTATAAATGTCTGGAAAACGTATTGTGAAATCTGGTGGTGGTGGTGTTGATGATGGATTTTAGTACATCTTGTAGAGTGTATACTTGGCTACTTTAAAGCAGCCTTTAAAGCACCTAGACATATACAGTACATATAAGGACTGTACAGATGGTCTAGTGCTGCCTTCCCCAACTTAGTACCCTTCAGATGTTTTGGACTCCAACTCCTACCAGCCCTAGCCAGCATGGCCAATTATCAGGAATGCTTGAAGTTGTAGTCCACCACATCTGAAGACTGCCTTAAACAAACCATATTTTGGGATTTTCTTTCATTATTTTCCTATTATACCTTTGCAATTTATGAGATATGAACTCATATCTCCGGGAGAGAGTGGAGGACAGGAAGGCCTGGCGTGCTATGGTCCATGGGGTCACGAAGAGTCGGACATGACTTAACGACTGAACAACAACAACAAATTTATGAGATAATAAAAATACTCTGAGGCTGTTCTACCTTGGGGTCAACAGGTAGCAAAGAAAGGATCAGACTTGACCTGTAGCACTCCTAAGGCTGGCCTTTGCTTCTCTGCTCTCCTTATGTCATTTGGAGGCACTGGTCCTGCCTGCCTTAATTGGAATTGACCAGAGAAGTGCTCCCTCACTGTGTTTTCTCTTTATGGTTCTACGTGTGGAAAGGACTTGTGCTGCTCTCTTCTTCAGTCTTTATCCAGCTGTCATAATCCACCCAAGCCCTTTGTGGTCAATGGGACTTTCCTCTCACTCAGACATGCTAGATTTAGAGGAGACTGAGACCATGCAGGACTCTTACCAGCTCACCTCTCTAACTAGCTCATCTAGCCCTGTGGCATTTCAGTGAAGTTTCTGGAAACTCTAAGCCTAGCTTCATCTAGCCCTGCTTCTTGCAGACGCTGCGGCCTCTGTGTCCAAGAGAACTCCCCACAGTGTTGTAGGTGCCTTTGCAGGTTTCTGCCTCTACATAGATGTTTGGCTTGACATAGTTTTGGCCACTGCAGCCTTGAGATTCTAAGTCAGTTCTTCCAATACCTCAAATACATTTGTAGTGTCCAAGTGTTCTGATCTATTGATTGCCTGTTGGCAGGTGAAATGCATTTTATGTCACCTTTTTCAGTGTCTCTCCAAAGGTGATGTATAAGGTTTGGTAGTCAATTCATGCTGGCCACAGCGTAGGCATTGTTACATTCATGTACCTTCAGAAACAGATTGATTTATACTAGTGTCTGTTCAAGGAAAGTAAGGCTTAAACGAATTCCTGTTGATCCAAATAAGTTTCAGGATGGATATGGAAACCTTCAAGAGTATGGGCCCTGAATCCATTAGAGGCCATTTGCTGTTTGTATAAAACCTTGACTTTTATGAGCTCAATCCAGTCTTATTGCACATGCAGTGCCTGAGTACAGATGTATCCCCATAGGGCAGGGGTAGGCAACCTTCCAAATGTTTTGGGCTACAGCTCCCATGAGCCTCAGCTAGCATGGCCAATGGTGAGGCATTATAGGAGTTTGTTTCACGTATTTATTTAATAGATTTACATACCGCTTACCATATGTTAAAACATATCTAACTGATTTACAAAGAGAGATTAAGATGCATCATAACAAATACAAAAACAATGATATAAAACATTTATAAATACACTAAAACGAAGTGGTTACAACACCATAATCCATAAACAAACTGGGCAAGATAGTCAGTCGTAATGCCTGGGAAAAGAGAAGGTTCTTTAATTTGTGCCTAAAGCATGCTGCAGTTGGAGCCCCCAAATACCAGTGGGGAAGGCATTGTGCACGGCAGGTGCCACCACGGAGAAGGACCGCTTCCGGGTTGCCGCAAGAAGGGCTGTAGTCCAAAACATCTGGAGGGCAGCAGGTTGCCTATCCCTGCCAAGGGGCCTGTCAGAGCTCTGTTTTCCCCCTTTGCTGACAGTGTATGAGCAGTCAGGTCTCTACAGAGCATGGGAGGCCAATGCATGTGCCCCCCATATCCTCACCCACTGTAAGTTCTTTTTAATCTGCTGCTTTTTATTTGCAGTCTTGTACTGTGGTTTGTTTTAGTTTGTTGTATCTGAATTCTGTGCTTGTTGTAAACTTCCCTGAAATCAAATTTGTTGAAGGGTGGTATATAAATCTCTAGAACAATAAAAGAGGATGTGTGCCTTTCTGTTCATCAGCCCATAGTGCCAAGACTGTGAAAGCTTGATGCCCGAAACTTGGCATGCATAATAAAGGGAACCTAGGGGTGTGCACCTCAGCATTATTTTGTTGTTTTTTAAAAATGCATTAATTAATTTAAATTAATTCAAATGTGTCCATATGGTTGAAGCCTGCAATAACATCTTCAGTCACTAGGGGTAGTCTTCCCTAACCAGTACATAGCTTTGTAGACCATATAGTTTGAAGTCAGGGGCTATTAGTAGGTCGAAGGACAGAGTTATACATCTGCCCCCTTCCCCGTGCTATGGAGCAGCACCACTCAGGGAAACAGAGTGAACAGGTCCCTCTCTCAGAGGGCTATAGGGGTTCACCATGGCAGGGGCCATGCCTAGGGGTGCCACATTATTTGACTGGGGGAGGGAAGAAGGCGGAATGGGGATATGAGAAGCACAGATTGTCCTCCTGTACCCTGTTGTCAGGAATGAATCTGAGCATGTGGAGATGTCTGGCAGCTTCTTCTTCGGAATCAGAATGGGAACAGAAAGAACAGAGGGAGGCACGCTCCCTAGTGAGCCCAGATATGGTGAGACTCTCTTGCCAGGACCTTGACACACAGATGGCCCAGCCTGAATGGCTCCCCCATTCCTCCACCATGAGAACTCAAGTTTCAGAGGAAGAGGAGAAGGAGGAGTGACTTGAGGGATGCTGGAGTCCATTGCAGAGCAGGGCGGGAAACCTTAGGGGCTGGGCTCAAATGCTCCGCCAGGTTGGCCGCTTGTAGAAACCAACATAGGAGAGAGCCACCCTAAGAGAGGGGCAACCCTGCCAAGCAAGTCTGGCCATGAAGTTCATGCCCAGACTGCTGGCAACTTCTCTATCTTCCACTTCGTATCCTGTATTGAAATTCGTAGATGTGTGGATTAGCTGCTTCTGTACAGTCTGAGAGTTTTCTAGAACCTGCATTTGTAAAGAAGCTTGTTGTTTATTCGGTCAGTCACTTCTGACTCTTCATGACTTCATGGACCAGCCCACACCAGAGCTTCCTGTCGGCCGTCACCACCCCCAGCTCCCCAAAGTTGAGTCTGTCACCTCCAGAATATCATCCATCCATCTTGCCCTTGGTTGGCCCCTCTTCCTTTTGCCTTCCACTTTCCCTAGCATCAGCATCTTCTCCAGGGTATCTTGTCTTCTCATTATGTGGCCAAAGTACTTCAGTTTTGCCTTTAATATCACTCCCTCAAGTGAGCAGTCTGGCTTTATTTCCTGGAGTATGGACTGGTTTGATCTTCTTGCAGTCCAAGGCACTCTCAGAATTTCCCCCCAACACCACAGTTCAAAAGCAACTATCTTCCTTCGCTCAGCCTTCCTTCGCTCAGGTCTCGTGGCCATAGGTTACTACAGGGAATACCATTGCTTTAACTATGGGGACCTTTGTTGTCAGTGTGATGTCTCTGCTCTTAACTATTTTATCAAGATTTGTCATTGCTGTCCTCCCAAGAAGTAAACGTCTTCTGATTTCCTGGCTGCAGTCAGCGACTGCAGTAATCTTTGTGCCTAGAAATACAAAGTCTCCACGTTTTCTCCCTCTATTTGCCAGTTATCAATCAAGCTGGTTGCCATAATCTTGGTTTTTTTGAGGTTTAACTGCAACCCAGCTTTTGCATTTTCTTCTTTCACCTTCGTCATAAGGTTCTTCAGCTCCTCCTCGCTTTCAGCCATCAAAGTGGTATCATCTGCATATCTGAGATTGTTAATGTTTCTTCCAGTGATTTTAACTCCAGCCTTGGCTTCATCAACCCCAGCACGTTGCATGATGTGTTCTGCGTACAGGTTGAATAGGTAGGGTGAGAGTATACAACCCTGCCATACTCCTTTCCCAATCTTAAACCAGTCCGTTGTTCCGTGGTCTGTTCTTACCGTTGCTACTTGGTCATTATACAGATTCCTCAGGAGGCAGACAAGATGACTTGGTATCCCCATACCACCAAGAACTTGCCACAATTTGTCATGATTCACACAGTCAAAGGCTTTAGAATAGTCAATAAAACAGAAATAGATGTTTTTCCGAAACTCCCTGGCTTTCTCCATTATCCAGCGGATATTGGCAATTTGGTCTCTAGTTCCTCTGCCTTTTCTAAACCCAGCTTGTACATCTGGCAATTCTCGTTCCATGAATTGCTGCGGTCTACCTTGCAAGATCTTGAGCATTACCTTACTGGCATGTGAAATATGTGCCACTGTTCGATAGTTGGAACATTCTTTGGTGCTTCCCTTTTTTGGTATGGGGATATAAGTTGATTTTTTCCAATCTGATGGCCGTTCTTGTGTTTTCCAAATTTGCTGGCATATGGCATGCATCACCTTGACAGCATCATCTTGCAGGATTTTAAACAGTTCAGCTGGGATACCGTCATCTCCTGCTGCTTTGTTATTAGCAGTGCTTCTTAAGGCCCATTCAACCTCACTCTTCAGGATGTCTGGCTCTAACTCACTGACCACACCATCAAATCTATCCCCGATATTATTATACAGATCTTCCCTATACAGATCTTCCGTATATTCTTGCCACCTTTTCTTGCTGTCTTCTGCTTCTGTTAGGTCCTTGCCATCTTTGTTTTTGATCATACCCATTTTTGCCTGGAATTTACCTCCGATGTTTCTAATTTTCTGGAAGAGGTCTCTTGTCCTTCCTATTCTGTTATCTTCTTCCACTTCCATGCATTGCTTGTTTAAAAATAATTCCTTATCTCTTCTGGCTAACCTCTGGAATTTTGCATTTAATTGGGCATATCTCCCCCTTTCACTGTTGCCTTTTGCTTTCCTTCTTTCTTGGGCTACTTCCAGTGTCTCAGCAGACAGCCATCTTGCCTTCTTGGTGTTCTTTTTCTTTGGGACGTTTTTTGTTGCCGCCTCCTGAACAATGTTGCGAACTTCTGTCCGTAGTTCTTCCGGGACCCTATCTACTAAATCTAGTCCCTTAAATCTATTCTTCACCTCCACTGCATATTCATGAGGAATATTCGTGAGCTCATATCTAACTGGTCTGTGGGTCTTCCCTATTCTCTTTAGTCTGATTCTAAATTGTGCAATAAGAAGTTCGTGATCTGAACTACAGTCAGCTCCAGGTCTTGTTTTTACTGACTGTATAGATTTCCACCACCTTTAGCTACGAAGGATGTAGTCAAACTGATTTTGGTGTCGACCATCTGGTGAAGTCCATGTATAAAGTTGTCTTTTAGGTTGTTGGAAGAGTGTGTTTGTTATGCACAGTGAGTTGTCTTGACAAAATTCTATCAGCCTATGTCCTGCTTCATTTTGTTCTCCCAGACCACGCTTGCCTGTAATTCCAGGTATCGTTTGACTACCCACCTTAGCATTCCAGTCTCCTGTAATGAAAATAACATCTCTTTTTGGCATATTATCCAGTAGGTGCTGCAAATCCTCATAGAACTGATCTACTTCTGCGTCTTCAGCATCTGTGGTTGGGGAGTATATTTGGATCACTGTGATGTTAAATGGCTTACTCTGAATTCGAATTGAGATCGTTCTATTGTTTTTTGGATTGTATCCAAGCACTGCTTTAGCCACTTTATTATTAATTATGAAGGCTACTCCATTTCTTCTGTGGTCCTCTTGTCCACAGTAGTAAATCTGGTGGTCATCTGATGTGAAGTGGCCCATTTCAGTCCATTTCAGTTCACTGACACCCAAAATGTCTATATTTAATCTTGACATCTCCCCAATAACCACATCCAATTTGCCCTGGCTCATAGATCTTACATTCCAGGTTCCTATGGTGTGTTGATCTTTAGAGCATTGGATTCGTCGTTCACCACCAGCACTGTCAGCTGCTAGCCATCCTTTCGGCTTTGAGCTAGCTCGTCATCACATCTAGGCCTAGTTGAACTTATCCTCTGTTCCTCCCCAGTAGCATTTTGACCATCTTCCGATCTGGGAATCCCATCTTCCGATGGTATACCAACATATCTCTGGTTGTACTGATCCATTTAGTTTTCACAGGAAGAATACTGGGGTGGGTTGCAGTTACCTTCCCCAGGGATCGTATTTAATCTGACCTCTCTGCCATGACCTTCCCGTCTTGGGTGTCCCTTCACGGTTTAGCTCATGGTGTCATTGAGGTGCTCAAGCTCCAGCACCATGACAAGGTAACGATCTCCTTTGCTGGAGGTAAAGAAGCTAGTCTACTCATGAAGTAGTGTTGGCCCAAAGCTTTGTTTCCTGGAGTGTGTTGCTTGCGAAGGGAGAGGACTAAAGAACGTGACACCTGTAAGGACCTGGCATGATGCCTGCCTGTGTACAGAGGGGAGAGGAGGTGAAAACAGGCCTCTCTTTTATGTATGGGCCCTGCAGCCCCAGTAGGACTACTCTGAGCACAAAGGAATCAAGGTTTTTACATTGACAGTCAAAAGATACCTTAAGTCACAATCCTATGCATGTTTAGACAGAAAAAAGTCCTACAACTCCCAGCATTCCCCAGCTAGCATTGCTGGCTGGGGAATGCTGGGAACTGTAGAACTTTTTTTCTGCCTAAACATGCAAAGGATTTCACCTTTACTAGTTGTGTAATATTTAATTGTCCTAGTGCCTGTATGCTCACGCTGGGGGGGAAATAGAAAATAAGGCTCTTTTGGGCCCTATGTGGACCCCTCTGCTTGTGGGCACTATTCCTTTGGAAGGACTGGGTCGAGCCTATTATGATTAGCAATTTGCCATTATATTTGATCATGCTGCCCTTGTAAATCCATACAACACATATTGGGGAACCAGTATAAAATAACATGTAGTTGTAATATAGGTGAAAGGTCTTGAGTAGACCAATTTCATTCTAGAAATCTGTATTTAAAAATAGAAAAGGCTTGGAAGGAATTAATTAAACAGGTAAGTGTAGTCTGGCCATTACGTCTTGGCTTTTATCCAGTTTTTTAGATATGAAAAGCAGGAAACATAGCACTAGGACTTTACATCATGAAATAGATGTTTCCTGTCCCGGTTGTACATAAACAGGCAAATCATGGCTTTGTCTCTGTGGCTGATCCTTTACGGATCATGAAAAGATGCTGGTCTCAAGTCACACCTCTCTGCAGATGGCAAAGGTAACTGCATGTCTCTGTGTCTAGCATCTTCCCTGTGAGTTCAGTTCTGCTATCTCATCCCATTCTTAATGAGACCAGATTGCTGACCACACCTGGGCAAACTTGCAGGCTTCAACCATTAATCAGGAAAAAAAATAGAGAGAACCATATGAAGGTGAGAGATAATGGCTGCCCCAAGAGAGGGAGCATTGCAACACACTGTTATTAGCTGTGCATTATGGAGTTCCTTCATTGAAATAGGAATGCTGTTGTATGTATAAGGTCTGTGTCCTCAGGCCTTGGGACCATGTTGAATGTTTGTCTACAGACTTTATTAAATACTGTTAAAGGGAATGTTACGTACATAGCAGCACTCAAAGATGATCAACGCATGGAGTTGGGCATTCAGAGAGATCTTCCTCAGTGCATCCTGCTACTAAGTGAAATGTCCGGACTGATTGAGGACAGGCCTAGGTTTTATTTGCATGGCTAATGCACTGGGTGTCGGAATAGACCAAGCACAGGTCATATCAAGCTGAGATCCAGGTTGCAAAAACTCACTGTGACAATGTAATTGCAAAAGCACTCAAACTTTTCATTTGCCATCCATCCCGACATATATATTTACGCTTGCTTCAGGCCAGGAGTAGGCAACTCATGGCACATGGGATGCATTTCATGTGGACCATGGTGCCTCTGGCAGGCTCTGCCAGGGTGGGAGAGAGTGACTCCCTCCATGCCCAAACGGGAAGAGAAGGGTACTTTGAAAGAGCATGGATCCATGCTTTTGAAGGTCTTCCAAGCCTAAGGTCACCCCTGCCCACTCTAACAGAGAGATAAGAGTCCAGCCAGATCCACACTTTTAAAAGATGTCTGTGTGTGTGTGAAAAAGAGAGAAAGGAGTGGTGTGTGTGTGTGTGTGTGTGTGTGTGAATCGATATGGTATCACTGAATGAACTGGTGTGTATGAGGTGTGTGTGCGTGTGTGTGTGTGAGAGAGAGAGAGAGAGAGAGAGGACAGGGCAGTGATGATCTTAAGAGTGTTATTTCCCTCTTTTACTCTCCTGAGATTCTTAAGAGGGAAAAAATAGAAACAGTGTGGGGTGGTAATAATCATTAGAAAGAGAGGGGGACTTGGCTCTTCCCCCTGCCTTTTCTGTTTTTTTTTGTTTTTGTTTTTCCCCTTTTTCCTTTATGGTATAATTGCAAATAAACGGTTTTTTAAGTTCCCTCCAAGATAATGTGGCCTCAAAGGAAAAAGGTTGCCCACTTCTGCTGTAGACTTAGAGAGCTGGCCAATATTTATTATTGCTAGTATTATGGTTATGTAATTTTTATTTAGAACTAACATTTGGCTTGATAAAATATATACTTTTCACATCATTTATATTTCTATACCATATAAGTATATAGAAATGGATATTGTATGTTTCTTTTATTGAATATTCACTTCCTGTATTAAATATTTGTCCCTAATGTTAGATGTTTTCTGTGACCATATGGACACTGGGAAAGTATCATTAAGAAACAGAGTTACCTTGCTGTCCTAGCAGGAGCTTCTGGTGGTTCTAGACTTGTATGCCATTTATCTTCCATGCATCTCATGATCCAGTGACGATTTAGTAATAATGGTCACCCACGCAGTGAGCCTGGATACCATGCTGTTCTGTAATGAGAGCTCATCGAGTTTTATGAAGCCTTCAATTAATCATCATAGTGCCAATTAAAAAGGCCATTAGAAATACTGTTGGTATCCATTAATCCTGGGTAGGTATATGTTTTTGAGATAAATATTGCTTTAACTTGGCAAGATGGTTACAAATGATACGATAAACTGATAATATACATATTTAAAAACTAGGAAAGATGAAAGCCATTTTCACATACTTTTTCAGTGCATGGGTGAAGGAGCAGGATCGTATGTGTGGATTCTTGTTCCCAACCTCTACATGCTCATTTGAAGGTCAGAAGAGAACCTATGTGTGTACAAGGCATAAGGCTCTCTCAATGCAGCCAGGAACCCTGAAAAACAGGGTTTACTGATCATGCAGACAGAGCCTTCCTTATGCAGGCACAGCTGTATGCTCATGGAATACTTTATATTCCAACAGAGTTACATCTGAGACTTGCTTCCCCCCACACCCCAGATGAATGCATGGAGGTTGGGAGCAGAGACTGCATGTGTTACTCCATGCATTGAAAGGTAGTCTGAAGAGGGTTCAAGTGAATTGCCTATTACAGCTAGAAAACTGGTTCAACTGTACAACATGTAAGGCAGTAGTGGGCAACATGTGGCCCTCCAGATGTTTTGGCCTACAACTCCCATCATCTTTCAGTTGTAGGCCTAAACATCTGTAGGACCACAAGTTGCCCAACCTTGATGTAAGGTAATGAGATTGTGATGTACAACCTTGGTTGTGATGTACAGATTAAGGAATTGTTAGGGCACAGTCATTCACTTTGGGAACTGTAATTTTGTGACATGGGAGCTAGGTGTCTTTAATAGAGAATCTTTAACCTGTTCGCCAAACTATCATTCACAGGGTTCTTTACAAGAAACTATGACAGCTAAAACTTGTATAATACAATTGATCTAAGTCGGCCTTCTCCAACCTGGCACTCTCTAAATGTGTTGGACTGTAATTCCCATCATTCCCATCCAGTATGGTCATTGGAAATTATGGGAGTTGCACTTGCATTCCAACACATCTGGAGGGTGCCTGGTTGCAGAACATTGATCTAAGATACAGTATAGGTATACTAAGTGGCATGTGTCATGGGAACTTCTCCATTAATTGCTTCTGTGAGTTGCATCCCCCCCCCCCGACTGAAACCTTCAATCTCCAAGGCTTCCCTTGTGTACTGGGAAGAGAAGAAAAACTCAGAGAGATCAGATAACGATTTAGAAGAATGAGGATGTCATTATCACCTTCCTAAAGATAGGGATGAGGCTGACATCTTAAGTAGAGAAGTTCCTATTAAGATCTGAAAATGATGTTTCTCAGTATCTTAAAATCCTCAAAGGTATCTTCATTTATGGATAGAAGGAAAAATGCAAGAGCTTGAACTTCTAGGATATTCTAATAAGGAGAGGCCCTTCCAACCTTTTAGTATTATGACTTTTGATGGTACTTTAATTAAAAGTATTAATAAGAGGACAGCATGTGAAAGATATTTAAAATGTGCCTATAGTGTATGGTGAGAGCAGCTAAGGAATAGATTACGCACACTGACATGACAATTAATCAGGGTTGGTTTTGTTACCTTTTTTGTATTAACATCTAAAGTTGAAGTATATTCCATGTCTTCAGCTAGAGGACAAAATTTTTCTGTTGGCATGCAATTTAGACCTAGCATATTTACTTTGGGGCATTGCAAAAAGGTGGCCTTGTTTTCCTGCACTACCTTCTCTGCATGAAGGGAAATTCTGGGGTTTCACTGAAAAGCTAGAAATGCCTCAACAAGGGATGGACAATCTTCAGTTTTTCTGCAATTTTGTGTGAGGTGTATGTGTTTTAATACCTTCAGAGAACTTATTTTGACTAGTGCTGATGGATACAGGGCCAGCCCTACCATTAGGCACTGGCAGCTTCCCAGCTGTACCTCATGAACTCTCCAGCTGTTCCCCTCTGTTGGAGGGCAGAGCTACATGTGCCATACAACAGGTCTCGGCCCCACAAAAAAACTAGCCTGCTGCCTCAAGTGTGATGGAGGATACTATCCTGTCACCAGTGTTGAAGTAAGATTCAAGTGTCAGTCCAGTCAGCCTCTTTGTGTACACTGGGGAGGGGGCGCAATCTTATCCTTTGCCTGAGGCAGCAAAATGGCTTGGGCCAGCCCTGGATGGATAACTCCTCTTGGCTTCATTTGGAATCAGCACAGTATTTGTGATCTTTCTTGGAGATTGCTTGGGAAGAGCTTCTCTGTTTTCAAAGGGTTTTCTCATGGCTTATAATTTAAGTTCACACCTGAGGAAGGTTCTGCATAAAATTGGCTATAGGGAAAGTGGTCTGTTTTCACTGCCTTGCATCCATTCCCCAATTCCAGCCATGGCAGAGAGCCACTTGGAAGTTTATTTCCTTCGCCCATCATCAAATAAATAGACCTGAGAACAAAAGAGAGGTTTAGATCCGGTTGTAGGACAACAATCACACAAAACTTTGGCAAGGGGGAAAAAAAGATAATTGATGGGCCCAAACAGAGAAGACATTCTGCTTCTTCTGGTGGTCTACACATAAAGTAGGCAATCAATGAGATTTCTGTCAGGAGTAAGGGGTTAACATTAAGGAACGCCTGTGCATGCACCCACCAAACAGCTGGTTTTCATAGCAACTAGCGAGAGTTTCATAACAAGTAAAGAGTTAATGTTATAGAAAAGTTTCACATGTGCCTTCAAAGCAGCCTGTTGGAGCTCAGAATCTTGTTCTACAGTCGAAGCTGAAGGAGAATTTCTGGGAGAAATTATTCCTGATTTGTTATGCATCTGAATAAAACAAGCTAGACACATTTGTATTCTGAACCAGGCATTTATGTACTCTAGTAGCATCTCTAGTTTTCCCCATCTTCTTTCTGTTGACTTAAGAGTCCCCTTTTCACAGTCCCATAGAGCATTGCAGTTATAATTAACTAGGTCTCTTCCATTTCTCTGATTCTGTGTGCAGGATTCCTTATGACTAGGGTTGGACTAGATCAGTGGTACTCAGACTTAGAAGCTAGGTATGATATCTCATTAGAACATAAGAAGAGGTCTGCTGGATCAGACCAAAAGCCTATCTAGTCCAGCATTATGTCCCCATAGTGGCCAAGCTGATCCCTCTGAGAAGACTACAAGTACCATATGGGTTCAGTAGCACCCTCACACTTCTATTCCCCAGCAACTGCTATTCAGTGATATACTGCCTCTCTCAGACCACAGAAAGAGGTTTACAGCTGATCAGTGGAACCATATTACTCCAGCCTCCTCTGATCCCCCTATGGCATGGCTGCTGCTTCTATTTGTTACCCTTACTGGAGAAAAAACATGAGATGTTGGTGTTGTAATTATGGATGTTAATCAGCAAGTGTCTCAGGCCATACTCAGTCTCCTGCTGCTTTGGAAGGAGTTGGAAAATCTTCATCTGCCCCTATTGCTGCTGCTTTTGTAATGCTTCCGTGTTATCATAAAAGTAGACAAATGATACTTTGCATTTCCTCATCTTTATTTCACTAAATAGATTTTACTTCAGGGTTTATTGTATGCAGGTCTAAATCTGTTGTTTAAAGAGCACATAAAATATTTATTTTATGTTATAAAATAGGCACATCCTTTATCTGAGCTCTGTGATTTGTTTAGCAAGTATGGCTATCAGGCATGTTATGCAAAAGCGAAGCTGCTTCTTCTGTGTGAAGAGCCTGAATCATGTTCCTCTGTGCATGTATCTCACACTTAGAAAACTTTTGGGGGAGTTGGGTGAGGGCTTTCCCCCTATGATATTGAAGAGGATGTCTGTAGATGTAATGAAAAGAACAGTAAATAGAATCTTTTTCGGTAATCATTTTTTTATCAAATAAAACTTTATGCTGAGAATGGAGATACAATTTTTATTGAAACTTTCAACTCAGTATTGAAGCTAAATTATGCAAACATGAGTTTACTTTCTCAGTCAGCCTAAGGTTGACAATCCTTGTGTTTTCTGATCCTGTGAAATTGTCACTTTATAATCAATTGCTGGCTTATAATGTGTGACTTTGTATCTAAACTAACACTGTAAAGTTGGTGGCAGACTTGGCAGCAGTACTTAGAGCAGGGCTGGGGGACCTTTTGCAGCCCGAGGGTTATATTCCAATCTGGGGAACCTCTCCAGGGCCACCTTTAGTGGTGGGTGGTGCCTGTCATAAAGCAGCATCACAAAATTCACAGATTCCACCCAAATGCTACTTCTCTGCATCCCAACTACCATGCACACAACTCACAATAATCAAAATTCAATAGAAATTCAAGGGAGTGAAGCTCCAGAGAAGAACGAGTTGTTGTGGAGAAGACTGAAGAGCTCTGGAGAAGAACAAGCTTTCAGAAATTCACAAAGTGTTCTCAAAATGCCGGAAGAAGATACAAATGTGCCAGAATACTTATTTGCAGCACAGATTGCATTCTGGATTTCAACAGGCATGTTTTTAACCCTGGATGTCAGTAATGAAGGAAAGGCACATGAGAAGGGGTGGTGTGGGACTGCAGGAGAAAAGATTCCATTAAGTCAGAGGGTGTGGCTGGGAGATGGGGCATGCTTGGCATGCTGACCTGGTGGACCAGATCTGGCTCACGGGGCAGAAGTTCCCCATGCCTGTCTTAGAGAGATAGTTTTCTTTTCCCAGAAAGCCATCAAGCAGAAAACGAAAACTGAAAAGCTCCATAAGAAACAAAGGCATGGATCAATAAAAAGTGAAATACAAAAAAAAAAAAAATACTACACTCTGTGCACAGTTATGTTTGTTATGGTCTCCTTTAAAAAAGGTACAGCTCCCTGAAGAAAAAAATGCTTATAGATTGTATTGTTAATGTTCTGTGAAGACAGCAGAGTCTTAGAAAATGCTATTACCTGAGGACTTAAGTTTACAGGATCAAGAATTATTTGTTCCCAGAGTACGTTGATTAAGGGTTTGTCCATGAGTTGGGGCATGGGTCAAGCCCCACAGCGATTACTGAGGGACCTAATACAAATAGGCACAAGGTAGGACAAGTGAAGTTCCGAGGCAGCTGTTCAAGGTCAAAGGGATCAGAGGCAGGTAACATGGCCCAAACTGGGCAAGACTTCACGTTCCAGAGGCCATAACTGAAGTACCCGAGAGCCAGGGGCAAGTTACATAGTCCAACACAGGTGGGCAGTAGTAAACGGGATGAATGTGCAGTTATTTGCAGTTACACTAAGCAGTTCTACTACTGCTAATCATTCATTCATTCATTCATTCATTCAATCAATCAATTATTCATCCACCCATTCATTCAAATATATATATCCCATTCTTCAGTACATGGACTTTCAGAGTAATCACATGAAAATGGCTGTTATGTACCGTAAGGTTTTGATATGGGGTGGTGATCTGTGCGGAGGGGAATTTGCCTGGAGCCTGAAATCACTTACTATCAGTTAGTTGTTATTAAGTCTAATTGGACAAAAATAGTTTTAAGCTGCAGTTTTCATGTTTGAAATCAGACATAGAAGGACTGCAAATGGATACAATATACATCAGTTGTATATGGATATGACATTGATGTATATGCTTTTCAGATTAATTCTATTTAATAATGAGTGTTTGAGCTGGTATATGTCAGCTATCTGAAGTAATTAGCCCTTTGTGGGTAGGCCCCACTGCAGTAACTTAGGTGGGTGGGTACAAGACAGAGGGCCTTCTCAGGTGTGGGGATCCTTTTATGGAATGCCCTCCCCAAGGAGGTCTGCCTGGCGCCTACATTGTTATATTTCCAGTGTCTGTCTTTTCTCGCAGGCATTTTGGAGTTTTGTTTTTTATATTTTAATAATGATTTTTATATATTTACATACATTCCTGTGCTGTTTGTTGTTTTATATTGAATTTTATTCTTGTAGTTTCTGTAATTCGATCAGAGAATGTCTGTTGTTGGGCAGATTAAAAATATAATAAATAAATAACATAATGAAGAAGCAAATGTATGTTTAGATATAAAACAATGTGCTGAATCCTGAGAAAATGATCTCTCATTGAATTCACTTAGCTAAGTTAGTTGCACTTACATCCTATTGATTTCAACTGGATTTAAATGCAACTCACTTGCTCTGGATTGAAACCATTGAATGTCAAATTATCACCTTATCTATGATTTCTTTCATCATTCTCCATTTACTGAATTGCTTTTGTATTCATCTGTGAATAGTACCATAGCAGCCATGTAGCTATAACTGACCCCAAAAGATCCAACCGGGGTACATTCATTTTGGAGGATCAATTTGCTCCATTTGTATTTCCTCTCTTCTCTGGCTGCAGTCTGCTTAGAACTTTAGGCTAATGCACAGCTTAATTAGTATCACCATTTATATTCTGGGGGGGGTAATGTGCTTGGTACACTCCTTGTTTGTGACAGATGGGCACTTACTACAAATCATTAAAATTCTGACATCAATCATTTTTGTGCTTTTAAAGTATGTTTGTAATTGAATTCAAATGGGGGCGTAAGAGGAAGAGGTTCCCCCCCTTTTAACACGCACCCAGTTATTTAGGCCTTAATATATTACTGAAGCCCCCAGTGAAAGCCTTGATCTTTGGAGTTGGTTGGGATAAGTTCTGTGTTGTTTTGGGGATCTGCCTGTACTCGCATGCATGAAAAAGAGCAGTCACTTATGTCTGTGCCTGCATCAGCCTGTCTGAGGATAGATTAGAGGCAAGGCTGCTATGCTAGCATTTGAAAACTGGGTAGAAATCTGTGTCTATATCTGTTAGCATGTCAGATATCTTTGTTGTTGTTGTTCAGTCGTTAAGTCCTGTCTGACTCTTTGTGACCCCATGGACCATAGCACGCCAGGCCTTCCTGTCCTCTGCTCTCTCCTGGAGTGTGCTCAAGTTCATATTCATTGCATTGGTGATGCTATCTAGCCATCTCCTCCTCTGCCGTCCCCTTCTCCTTTTGCCTTCAATCTTTCCCAGCATCAGGGTCTTTTCCAGTGGGTTTTCTCTTTGCATTAGGTAGCCAAATTATTTGAGTTTCAGCTTCAGTATCTGTCCTTCCAATGAGCACTCAGGGTTGATTTCCTTTAGGATTGACTGATTGGACCTCCTTGCAGTCCAGGGGACTCTTAAGAGTCTTCTCCAGCACCACAGTTCAAAAGCATCAATTCTTTGGCGCTCAGCCTTCCTTATAGTCTAGCTCTCACAGCCATACATTGCTACTGGGAAAACCACAGCTTTGATTATACGAACCTTTGTCAGCAAGGTGATGTCTTTGCTTCTTACTATGCTGTCTAGGTGTGCCATAGCTTTACTCCCAAGGAGCAAGCGTCTTTTAATTTCATGGCTACAGTCACCGTCTGTGGTGATCTTGGAGCCCAAGAAAGTAAAATCTGTCACTGCTTCCATTTCTTCCCCTTCTATATGCCAGGAAGTGATGGGGCCAGATGCCATGATCTGAGTTTTTTTAATGTTGAGTTTCAAACCATCTTTTGCACTCTCCACTTTCACCCTCAACAAGAGGCTCTTTAGATCCTCTTGGCTTTCTGCCATTAGGGTGGTATCGTCGGCGTATCTGAGGTTGTTGATAATTCTCCCAGCAATCTTAATTCTGACCTGTGATTCATCCAACCTGGCATTTCTCATGATGTACTCTGCATATAAATTAAATAAGCAGGGCGACAATATACAGCCTTGTACTCCTTTCCCAATTTTGAAGCAATCGGTTGTTCCATGTCCAGTTCTTACTGTTGCTTCTTGACCCTTGTACAGGTTTCTCAGGAGACAGGTAAGGTGGTCTGGTACTCCCATTTCTTTAAGAATTTGCCAGAGTTTGTTGTGATCCACACAATCAAAGGCTTTCGCGTAGTCAATGAAGCAGAAATAGACGCTTTTCTGGAATTCTCTTGCTTTCTCCATGATCCAGCAAATGTTGGCGATTTGATCTCTAGTTCCTCTGCCTCTTCGAAACCCCGCTTGTACTTCCGGTAGTTCTTGGTTCACATGCTGCTGAAGCCTAGCTTGTAGGATTTTGAGCATCACCTTGCTGGCGTGTGAAATGAGCGCAATTGTGCGGTAGTTTGAACACTGGGCGTTGCCCTTCTTTGGAATTGGAATGTAAACTGACCTTTTCCAGTCTTGTGGCCACTGTTGAATGTTCCAAATTTGTTGGCATATTGAGTGCCGCACTTTAACAGCATCGTCTTTTAGGATTTTAAATAGCTCAGCTGGAATACTGTCATCTCCTCTAGCTTTGTTGTTAGTAATGCTTCCTAAGGCCCACTTGACTTCACTCTCTAGGATGTCCGGCTCAAGTTCAGTGACCACACTATCATGGCTATCAGGGACATTCAGATCTTTCCTGTATAGTTCTTCTGTGTATTCTTTCCACCTCTTCTTAATCTCATCTGCTTCTGTTAGGTCCCTGCCTTCTTTGTCCTTTATCATGCCCGTCTTTGCACAAAACGTTCCCTTGAGATCTCCAATTTTCTTGAAGAGATCTCTAGTCTTTCCCATTCTGTTGTTTTCCTCGATTTCTTTGCATTGTTCATTTAAGAAGGCCTTCTTGTCTCTCCTTGCTATTCTCTGGAACTCTGCATTCAGTTGGGTATATCTTCCCCTTTCTCCCTTGCTTTTCGCTTCCCTTCTTTCCTCAGCTACTTGTAAAGCCTCCTCAGACAGCCACTTGGCTTTCTTGCATTTCTTTTTCTTTGGGATGGCTTGAGTTGCTGCCTCCTGAACAATGTTATGGACCTCTGTCCATAGTTCCTCAGGCACTGTGTCTATCAGGTCTAATCCCTTAAATCTCTTCCTCACCTCCACTGTATATTCATAAGGGATATGATTTAGGTCATACCTGAATGGTTTAGTGGTTTTCCCTACGTTCTTCAAGACAGATGTCTTTGTATGGAAGTGTAAATTAAATGTACATTTGTGAACAGAATAAAGAAGCAGAAGTTGACACATAACTTGCATCAGTGGGTTAGTTGCTTCATCCATTCACCCCTTGGATTTTCCCTGGGGGGGGTATTTTTGGGTGCAACTTTGTTTAGCTGATACATTTGCTAGTTGCACTGTGTCCTTGTTCATTTTAACAGGTATTTTAATTTGCAAGAAAGAACAAAAGATTATCTTGCAGCATTATCATGAAAGTGGGTAGCCTTTCTAAATGCTAATTAATGCCAAACGCTAACTCAGTCCCTGCTGTTTAAAAGGCTGGCAGCTTGTATTCATCATCTGAGTGACACCTGTTTCTAACCTGTTTTACCTCTGAAAAAGAGAATAAACACTGTGCATGCTAATTATTGCTATGCTGAACTCCTGGTAGAAATGAATTGCTGGGGAAAAATACAGAGCAATTGACTAGAAAACTTTTTCTCCACCAAACTGATTGGAGGCCTTGACATCCATGTGTATGAGCCAAACCACACTTTGGCCCCATTCGGATATAACACTAAACTATGGTTTAGTGTTCTGGGAATGAGCCTACACAGGCCTCAGATTTGGAAGTTCCCCCTCCCCTCCCCTCCTCTGGTGCAGCCGTGATGAAGGGATCAGAAGATTTTAATTCCATTTTCAATTGACTGCAGTTTAGCATTACATCTGAACCCTGAACTATGGTTAATTGTAAATAATGGTTTATTGAAAGAAACCAACTTCATGAACCATTGTTTGAAGATATCTTGTTTCAGTAAACCCTGGTTAAGGTTAACCACGGTGTGTCTGGGTTCAGACTAACTGTGATTATTTACAAATAGAAGCAAAACCTTCCAATCTCCTCCTTGGAGCTGTGCTGGAGGCAGGCTTTGTGCAAGTCCAAGGCTTGTCCATTTAACGTCATGACCAAACAAGGGCATTATGTGTAGCTGTGTGATCCTTTATCATGTTTTTAAAAAAGTAATAGCTGTGGTCATTAGGGAAAGAGTAGTACGGGAAGAGTGGCATGAAGAGGGCTTGCTTAACCCTTGCCAGCCTCTACAGTTATGCTATAAAACAATAACAACAACACTGTTAGACTTCAAGGTGCCAGAAGTTGTTCTTTGTAATATGAACATTTTAACATTAATCAGCATGTTAGGGTGCAACTAATTACCATTTTTGTGCGTGTGGAGATTCTTGCATTTATCACATGGTAGGATCCCTGTGGAATTAGATGGCCTGAAAGGTCAAAGAGTTGTTGGACTTCACGCTTTTGGCAAACTGCAAAAACTTCCTCAACCTATTCCACCCAATTTATCCAAATTGTTGGATGCTGTCTGCTGGGGAGAAATGAACCAAATCCACCCTAAATGTGCTTGATGCATGTGAGGTGTTGTAATTTAAATATTTGAATGAATTATCTGTAGGACAATTTTTTCTCCACCTCAGCCTCCATTCAGTTAAGCCATTTACATTTCACAGAAGGCAGTTCAAATGGTTTTATATTTTAAATGCGATCATATGACATCAGTGAACCATCATTTATCAAAGCTGACTTCTCCAAGCTGCAAAGAATCTCTTGTCTTTTGTAATTAAAAGGGGGCTTAAAGGCATGTCGGTAACCTCCAATGTTACGCAGTTTAATTTGAGCAGTCAGTAGCATCCATTCTAATGAAGATGTTCCCTTGCATTTCAGGAGAGGATTATTTAAACTGCTTGAAGGGTTGAGAGAGTGAGATACTAATTGTGGATTATGTTCATTCTTGTGCACACAGGAAGTGATATTTAAGTCTACATTGTAATCTCTTTCAAAACAAAGCAAAAGACAGTTTATTTCTGTGCTGCATTTTCATCTGACACTGACACAATAGGATCTAGTGAAAGAACAATGCTGGGATGGCAATTTGTCCTGCTCCTAACAAAACCAACATTTTCCCTAGCCTTTTTTATGTTACCCTACAAGCAGTTTCCTGTTGTCTTCAGGTCCAGATCTCTTCAGTGGAAGAGATCTGGAAATCAAGTAAACCATATATCCTAACCTTTCCAGGCTCAGGGAGTGGAGAAGAGCTGAGTGCAGGTACAGTTAGAACAGGATGATGGGGGAGTGAGGGAGTAGGTGCAAGGAAAGAAGCTTGGCTGGATAAGCCTTTGGTTTGATCTAGCATGGCTCCTCTTAAGTTCTTATGTTAAGGTAATCAGGAGCAGTGGGACTAGCTTGCTGTTTTTCCCAATCTTTGATCGGTAGGTGGTGTAGCATGGCAACTGAGACTGTAAACTATAAATCAGGAAACCCCCAGGTCAAATCTATCCTCTGCCATGAACTCATTTGGTGGTCCCAGCCCAGCCCCTATGTGCAATATTGAGATGGCAATACTTACCTAGGGATATTGTTAGAATGACCTGATATTGTATGCATGAAGAATGCTGAACACTCAAAAGCACAATACATCCCTCCTCCCCCTCCCCCTCCTTCTTCTTGACTTTCAGAGTTCTTATAAGACCTGAACTATTAATACAATAATCACAATTTACTTTTTCTTTTAAAATAATAGAAGTCTAAATGCCAGGCGTCATGTGGATTCATGGTTAAAGCTGTAACCCCTCTCCTGCAATAGGCATGCAAGTTGCTGAGCACATCTGCTTTCTTCCTTCAAAATACAACTGAAAATTATTCTCAGCTCACTAAGGAGGAAGAATACTTAATGTGTCACCTTCAAACATACGCTAAAGGATTAGATTTAATTTGTTTATCTTTGAAGGTTCTTGGAAAGGAATAGATGTGTTAAATATGTTCAAGGAAAAGCGGCTGTCACTTCTGTTTAAATGCATCTGTGAGCAGGATAAGAGAATGTGCAGCGTTGGTATTTCATCAAGCATTTATTTCTCTCTGTTCCTGCTGGCATTCAAGCTGGAAGTTTATGGAGATTCTTACAAATAAAAAATGGGTAGGTGGCTATTGACAGCTTTGGTTCCTTGGCCTATCCCACATGGTCACCTTTGACGACTATCACTAATGGCAGACGGTGACAAGCCCACTACTTATGACAATTCTCAAAACCTAGTCAAGCCACCCAGTGGCAAATGGTTATGACAGGGTGAAAACTGGAAGCATTCCTTAAAACAAAGGGAATGCAGTTCAATTAAGTGGTTATCCAAATAGTTTCTGTATACATCATACAGAAATCAGAGCACACACCCCCTCCAGGCAATATGTAACAAGCCTTGTGACATAATATAAAAAGGGAGTGCCAATATCTCAATAAATTAGTGTTCTTGGTTGAAGTCTCATCACTATGATGCCTCAATTTTGTGTTGATTTGTTTTCAGTTCTGAAACGGCATTTGCTAATGAAAAAATTAACTAGGAAAGTTAATTAGGTGCGACAATAGTTAAAGTAACTTCATGTGTTATCAAATTAATTGCCATTTTTCAATAAAAATATGGAGCTAGTGTGCATGAAGCATGTATCCTACTTATCATTTGTATTCCTGATTATTCTTTATTGTCTTAATATTTAGATTAGGCTAAATAAGAGATAATCTAGTGCGGGAGAGGAGACTCTCCATGACGATCACATGAAATTATATTTGAAATGAGCATTATTAAATGGGAACAGTTGCTAAAGATAAATGAGAAATGTATTTGACAGACTACTAAATGCTAAAAAAGAGCCTTATAGATTTCCCTGATCATGGTTTAGTAAAATCAATTGTACAGCAGGAAACAGATGAAACCTCAGATCAGGAGAAAGTCAATATGGCTAGTGGATCAAAAGCAATCGCAAGTGAAGTAATTAATTCAGTTCTCATTAGCCAGAGTGAGTAACATGAAATGCCATGAAAAAATCTGGATATATGAAGAGGAGATAAAAAGTTTTCTTCTGTCTAAAAATGCAGAAGTCATTCAAGAATGTGGCAGCCACAAGTGATTAAGATATTGGTGTACTGTGTAATGCTCTGCTCTGCTCTGCTCTTCTTTTCTGTTCTTTTCTTTAAGGAATCCATGTGAAAATCAGTTAACCAAGTTCCCAGGGACAAGGAATTGCATAAAATTCAACCCCCCTGGGAAATGGAAAGAGCAAGCTAGTTCAGCAGCAATCTTTGGCACTAAGTTTCATAATAGATAGATGGCACAGTTGTTTAATATTTTAGTTGGAGTAGCACTACATTACATAACTCCTGGAGCTACTCTGCATTTTTTGACAAAGGAAACCTTTTTTAAAACAGCCCAACAAAAACTAGTTGTTTAATGATAGGGAAGAATTGTATGGAGAGCTTACAGACAGGCAATGCAATGTGGCATAGAGCTAAGGTTGTGCAGAAACTCTCCAACTGTTGTGTTATGGCAGGATAAACCATCAACATTGTGCTACTGAGACATGCCTGACAAATGTCCTTGATCCATTTCCCCATCAGGTGCATGGTGTCTCCTGCATCCACTGGGCGACCACCACTTCTGCTATATTTCCGCATGTGCTTTCCTTGTTCTTCCTGCTGTCATGCTTTAGACTGATTCTGCTAATGTTTTCCTCCTCCCACTGCTGTTTCATTTTAGCACCAATGTCCCCCACCCCTAAATGGCACTGAAATAAAAATGCTGCCAAAATTGCCAGGTTGAGAAAGGGCTTTTTCCAGCCAATGGGAGTAGGAGGCACTAGTAGGGATGTCAGAGAATTCCGTCACGAATCTCGGGGAGGCCGAATGCCAGCGCATTCGGCCCCCCGAAATCGGTGGCGGAACGGTCTGCCCCCCCCCCCGGGACGGGACTTACCTTGGGCGGATCTTCCTGGCGGCAGCGGTTCGGCGGTGGCGGCGGCCGGTCTTCCGACCGGCTGCCACCGCCACCATTTCCAGTTAAAAAACGAAACGAAACAAAAAAACGTGATAGGCTACGTAAAGATTTACGTAGCCTATCACGGCTAGATTTTTAAAGAACACCGCGATAGGCTGCGTAAATGTTTACGTAGCCTATCACGGCTGATTTAAAAGAAAAGAAAAAAGCGTGTATGCGAATGGCGGCGCCCATTGCCGCCATTTGCGTTCCTTATTTTGACATGTCTTAGTCTACGTAAACATTTACGTAGACTAAGACAGCGAAAATAAGGGGAACGCAAATACCGTAGCGTCTACGCTATTTGTGGTCCCCTTATTTTCGCCGTCTTAGTCTATGTAAATGTTTACGTAGACTAAGACGTGCCAAAATAAGGAACGCAAACGCAAATTTGCGTATGCGCGTTTTTTTTCTTTTAAATCAGCCGTGATAGGCTACGTAAACATTTACGTAGCTTATCATGGCTGACTGCAGGGATGCAAACGGCGGCGGCTATGGCCGCCGCCATTTGCGTCCCTGCTAGCCAGCGGCTGGATGTCTGGCCGCTGGCGGAGCCGGCCGGCGGCTCCGTAGAATCCCTGCGGAGCGGAGCCGGCCGGCCAGAATTTTGGGGGGGAGGGACGGAGCGCCTCCCCCCCTGGCCAGAATTTCGGGGGGAGGGACGGAGCGCCTCCCCCCCCACCACGAATCACCCCGTCGAAAAGGTAAGTGACTTTCGTACATCCCTAGGCACGAGAGATGGCATATAGTGATTATGGAGTTTTTGTCTTGCCAGACAAAATATATTTGCATAATCCTCTTGGAAAATGTGTATTCACCCACTTGGCACTAGGTGGAGGAGTTCCAGTGTCAGAGAGGTGTATGGCTGGAAGGTGGAAGGTGTATAGCCTTCTTCCAGGGAGCAGACAACCAAAGTACTGCCAAGATGTACTGGAGGAAGTGGGGAATCCAAAAGAGCACATTTCACTCAGCACGCAGCCCAGATCACTTCTTAGGCATTAGATTTTTTTTTTTTTGCTTTTGCAAGAATGTCTTGCTTTCCTAAACCACAGCTACCCATGATGTCCAAACCAGAAAACTGTGGTTTAAGGGTTCATATCCCTCCAATCCAGGATATGAAACCAGGATCATCTGAACTGGGCCTCTTGTCTGCTTGGAATGCTACTGGGTCAGGGCCGGCCCTACTATTAGGCAAAGTAGAGCAGTTGCTTCAGACAGCAGATGCTGGAAGGTGTCAGCAATATGTTTGTACCTTGTGTTGGGTACATGGGACAGATTAGGGATTCTGCTGGTGCACCGCCCACCCCACTGCCCATCAGACTCCCTGCCTGAGCTGATGGAGGTGGTCTCGGTCTTGGTGCTGAGGACCCCTAGGATGATGGTCCTGGTGGATCTCAACTTCCATGCCGAGGCCGCTGTATCTGGGGCAGCTCAGGACTTCATGGCTGCCATGACAATCATGGGGCTGTCCCAACATGTCATCGGCCCAACACATATAAAAGGACACACACTTGATCTGGTTTTCTTGACTGGGCAGGAGGATGGTGATCTGAAAGTGGAGGAATTAATATCCATCCCTTTGTCATGGTCAGATCACTTCCTGCTGAGGTTTAGACTCTTGGCAGCCTTCCCCCTCTGCAAGGGTGGGGAACCTATTAAAATGGTCCGCTCCCAGAGGCTAATGGATTCTGATGGATTCCAGAGGGTTCTGGGGGATTTTCCTGCTGGTATGGCCGGTGCTCCTGTTGATGCCCAGGTCACTCTGTGGAATGCAGACATGACTCAGGCGGTTGACATGATTACGCCCAAGCATGCTCTCCCTCTGAGCAGAGCCCAGCCAGCTCCTTGGTATACACCTGAGCTGAGGGCAATGAAGCAAGAGGGGAGACGGCTAGAACACAGGTGGAGGAAAACTCGTGCTGAGTCTGACTGAACACAGGTTAGAGTTCATTATTGAGCCTACTCTGTGGTGGTGAGGGTGGTAAAGAGACAGTTCTTTTCCACCAGCATTACATCTTCTCAGTGTTGTCCAGCAGAGCTTTTCTGAGTGGTTTGCGGCCTGTTATGTTCTCGGCCAGGGAGAGAGACTGCGGAACCCTTGGTTGCACGCTGTGATGAGATTGCGCGGCACTTTGAAGATAAAGTCGCTCAAATTTGTCATGAATTGGACACCACGATTAATTCAGTTCCATTGGTAGAGGCATTCAGAGCACTGTCCAGTTTTATTGGATGAGTTTCAGTTATTGAGGCCTGAGGATGTGGACAAGGTGCTTGTCCAAGTCCGATCGACCATTTGTGTGCTTGACCCTTGCCCTTCATGGCTTATTAAATCGAACAAGGAGGGGATGTCAGGCTGGGTCCAGGAAGTTGTAAATTCCTCCTTGAGAGAGGGAGTGGTGCCGCCTCTTTAAAAGAGATGGTAATCAGACCACTCCTGAAAAAGCCTAACCTAGACCTGGAGGACATTAACAATTCTAGGCCAGTGGCCAACATCCCCTTCCTAGGCAAGGTACTTGAGCAGGTGGTTGCAGGACAGTTCCAGGCACTCTTGAATGAAACGGATTATCTAGATCCATTTCAATCGGGCTTCAGGCCTGGTTTTGGAACGGAAACTGCCCTGGTCGCCCTGTGGGATGACCTCTGCCGGGAGAGGGACAGGGGGAGTGCAACCCTGTTGATTCTCCTGGACCTCTCAGTGGCTTTCCATACCATCGACCATGGTATCCTTCTGGATAGGTTGTCTGGGTTAAGAGTTGGAGGCACTTCCCTGCAGTGGTTCTGCTCCTACTTGGATGGCTGACTCTAGAAGGTGGTGCTGGGGAATTATTGCTCTGTGCCATGGCAATTGTGCCATGGGGTTCCACAGGGCTCTATTTTATCCCCCATGCTGTTTAACATCTACATGAAACTGCTGGGGGAGGTTATCCGGAGGTGTGGGCTGAGGTGCCATCAATATGCGGATGACACCCAGCTCTACCTCTCTTTCTCATCAAACCCACGTGAGGCAGTGGCTGTTCTGAATCAGGGTCTGGGCACGGTAACGGACTGGATGAGGGCCAATAAACAAACTCAATCCAGACAAGACGGAGGTACTGTTCATGGGTGGTTCGTCTGCCCGGGTAGGTGATTTTCAACCTGTTTTGGAGGGGGTTGCACTCCCCCTAAAGGATCACATTCATAGTTTGAGGGTGCTCTTGGACCCAGAACTGTCACATGAGGCACAGGTGAACTCAGTGGCACAGAGCACTTTTTATCAACTTAGGCTGGTATACCAGCCACTCCCTTATCTGGACAGAGATAGCCTAGCTACAGTTATCCATAACTCTCATAACTTCTCATCTGGGTTACTGCAATGCTTTACACATGGGCTGCCTTTGAAAACGGTCCGGAAACTTCAGCTGGTCCAAAATAAGGCAGCAAGATTGTTAACAGGGGCTGGCCAATGAGCTCATATTATGCCAGTATTTTTCCAGCTGCACTGGCTGCCAGTCCATTTCTGGGCCCGATTCAAAGTGCTAGTATTAACATTCAAAGCCCTTAATGGCTTGGGGCCAGGTTATCTGAAGGATTGCCTCCTCCCACATGTGCCTGCCCGGACCTTAAGATCATCCTCAGTGGCCCTTCTCTGTGAGCCCCTGCCAAAGGAAGTGAGGCAGGTGGCTACTAGGAGGAGGGCTTTCTCTGCTGTGGTACCCCAGCTGTGGAATGAGCTCCCTAGTGAGGTTCACCTGGCACCTACATTGTATTCCTTCCAGCGTCAGGTGAAGACCTCTTTATTTTCCCAGGCGTTTGTAGCATTTTAGCTTTCTAAATGTTTAGCTTTGCTGTTTTAAATCTGTATTTTAAATCTCTGCATTGCTGCTAGGTTTTATTCTGGTTGTATTGTTATACTGTGGTTTTAATGTTTTATATATTTTATATTGTTTTATTGTGTGCTGTTTGGTTTTAATTTTTGTGAACCACCCAGAGAGCTTCAGCTATTGGGTGGTATAGAAATAAAAATAAACAAACAAACAAATAAATAAATAAATTGGAGAGAAGAGCTGGGTGTGCCACACAGCCTGCTCTGTACCCTCTAAGCTAGCTTGCTGCCTTTAGATGCAGTGGGGTCATCCTATCCACCAGTACTGTAGAAAGATTCAACTGCTGCCCCATTAGCTTTTGTACATGGAATGGGAGGGGGCGCCATCTTGTCCTTTGCCTCAGGCAGCAAAATGTACTGGGCCAGCCCTGTATTGGATACACTTTCCCATGCCAACAGGGCGCTAGAGATTTTTGATCTATAATGTTCTATCCCTTTGCAACTATTAGTTGGTATACACTTAAAGTTCCTAAAGCTCATTCAGAATTAATCTTTTAAGAAGCTTTTTTCAGGCAGTGATGGGAGGTGGGGAAGAGGCAGTGGAAGAGAAGAATTCTAGACACTTGCAATTCATTATTTTCTTTTCAGCTATAGTTTACCTGCCTCAGTTGGCTGGCTCATATGACACTGCATGAAGCTGTGGTGGTGAACACACAGTGGACATGCATGCAGGGTGGGGTGGGATGAGGGGTGGGGACAGGCTTACAGAGGAAAACCCTGGCCCATGACATACACACATTCACCTGACTCCCTGTATAGTCCCTCTGCATGTAGGCACCATGTGTGTGGTTGGAGATTACTTTTTGGCTGGCGCCTGACAGTACATGTAGAGACTGTGCAAATGGTCTAGTGGAGCCTTCCCATCAGCATTGGGAGTTGCAGTCCAAAACATTTGGAGGGCACCAGGTTGGGGAAGCCCTGTGTAGTTCAGGTTGGTGGGAGGGGTTGGTTTTGGCACCACTAGCCCACTGCCCCCATATACACATTCACTGTATGTGCAGTGAGTATGTGGGATGTGCTGTTGTGACTTGCCTTGCTCTGGAGGTGAGGAACAGGGGAAGGAATTATGCTTGCAAACAAAACACCATTAGCTCCCTGATCATCAGTGTTTCTAAGCAACACTGTCCAGTCACCAGATCACTAAGCAGGATTCTCCTCCAGCATTGTGATAGCTAACTAACTGTAGTATGGAAGGATTTTCCTGATTCTGCCATGAGCTTATGTTAATATATGAATCGCTACTAATATGCACCAGATGCTGCCTTTTTAAATCCACATTTGATTGGGCAGTAGGTTATGGGAGCTCATATAAGATGGTAAGAAACAGCTGGTATCAATTTAGAACAATGTTTCATGCTGCCTCTTGACCACTCTGAATGAGGGCATTATCAGTCTGTGAAGTGATACTAATGGCGTATGTCGTAACATTTCTGGCAGCAGCCTGGTTTGAAAAACTTTGCACATTGCAGAAATGAAAATATATTAGCTCTCTTCATGCGCTACTTCAGTCAAAATTCAAACTCCATGGGTATAGGTACAAAATTCAACTTTCAGTTTTGAAAGGTTTCTTATACACTTTTAACAAGGTTCCAGGGAGGGATGTGGCTGAGGGCACACAGTTCTTCCAAATGAGCCCATTTCCTTAAGTTGCTTTCAGACACAAACAGAAGTATGCTAACCAGCTTTCATACCGGCATCTGAAGGCCAAACTAGTGAAGATATTAAATGCATCTTTTCACATAATATGAATGTTTTTTTAAAAAAGCAAATAGCAGCCGTTGTGGTGCTGGTGGTCTGATAATTATCCGGGTCTCAACAGGTAAGGAGGGTGATTTTAACTCTGCCCTCCCCTGCTGGGGTCCTGATGGAAATCACTCCTTTGAAGCTGTTATTTGCATTGGAAGGAAATCCCCATCAGCATCAGAGGAGGGATTTTCATAACGACCACAGCAGGAGAGAAAGGGTTAAACTCCCCCACCCTGCCTGCGGCCATTCCAGTAATTATCAGTCCCCACTGCTATTTGCATGTTTTTTTAAAAAAACATGTTAAGGTCAAATATGCATTTAACATCACATCTAGGTTGTCCTTCACTCTGCGTCAGGAAATGGATTTTGCATGCCTTTTTGGGAAAAAAAGAAAAAAAATGCCCAAATCCTTAATTTGAGTACTGAACTCTCTCTTTTACCACTTTGCTGAAAAAATAAACCAGCATCCCACCTTTCTCTCTATGTGTACATCTCCCTCTCCTCCTGTTCTGGTGAAGAGTTTTTTTGGTTTTTTTCAGATGGAAGACTTGTAAATAAAAGATTTGTTGTAAACTTTAAAAAATATATACATGAACAAAATTCTTTATCAGATTCCTCTTGTTCACCTAAAGATCAAATACAGAATAACCTTCTTTTAGCAGTACATTACGTTTATGTCACTAAAAGAAAAGGGAGTGAGACAACTACATAAGAATGGTACCCACAGAATACTCAGAGATGAAGGTTAAGGTTTGTCTCATTTCTACAAGGTGGTCTTCCGGGACAAAACTGCATTTTTACTTCCAGGTACAATACTCATTTGGGAGTAAATTAATTAGGCTGAGCTGATTATACTCTGCTTGTTGTTCTGCAGTCATGATACTGCAGAGCCCTGGGAATTTTCATGCAAGCACATTAAAAAAAGGTTCTCCACATATTTTGCCTTGACCTAAAGCTGTTGCAGCATGCTTCAGAGAAAATATTAATTCTATTTTACTTCCCTGTGCCCAGTCAGGCAGAATTTTCTTGAAATACTTCAGATATTGCACTGTTCTTTTTCACAGGCAGGGCATTACTTTAATAGAGGTGCAACTCATTTGATACTGAGATTTCATGAGAAGGGGAGATGGTTTCACCATGTTTCCATCTCATCTCCTGTACTCTTTATGGTATCTGTGTAATGTACTCCAGATTAAGGAAGGTGAATCGTGTTTAAAACATGCATGTAAAAATTACTGTAGATAAGAATTCCCCAATGGCTGTTATTCACAGAAAGTGTATTTGGAAGGATCTCAGGAGTGAAATATGATCCACATTCCTGGTTACTGGATAGGCACATGATTTAAACTAGAGCTGAGATGAAACAACTCACTGTATTTCACAAATATTTTTGGTATTGTCAAAGAGCAGCCCCCACCCTTTCTTTAGAACTCTATTTATATGCCCCACTTGCTTAAGTTTGCCCTCAGTGATGTCAGCATCAGGTCTGGATTAAAGTATTTGTAGGCCCTAGGCACTCCCATCCCCATAAGCCCCCAAGATAGATCTGTAGATGAATATTTACATGGTATATATATCCCATAGTCATAGATCTGTACACGGAGGTGGTATGTGTGTGTTATCGCAGGCGTGTTGGCACAGCTCTGGGAAGATTCTAGCCTCCAAAATATCCACAGAGAACCCCAAAACAATAGTCCAGAATCATTTAAATATACCAACACTATTCTGTCTTTCTCCTGATCTGCTGTGCTGTTACCACTAACTGCTCTTATGTAGCAGAGCTCATTAGAAACATTACTACGGTGGCCCAGAGAGGCCCTATCCCTTGTCTCCAGCGGGGGAGGGGGGATTGCCAGATAGCTTTCCTTTTTTTTTTTCTGTCAATTTTCAAAAAGTTTGGAACACTAAAGAATTAGAACAGGACATATGGCTACACCCACCCTTAACAAAATTTGGCAAAGCTTAGTGGTTAAAGCCTTGCCTATCCATTAGCCAATGAGAATGCTGCTGCAAAAGAACTCATACCATCTAACTACAAGGGGGCTACACAACATAAATGGCTGATAACCTGGTTTTTATTTATTTTTTAATGAAGTTGGCATGGATAATACTAATCCGGATTATAATGCCAGTGACAAGGTCCTTCTGGCCAAGAGTGGATAAACTTATTGTTGAGTTGGGCAGATGGCAAGCAACATACACCAAGGTTTAGTTTTCTTGTGGATAGGTCTATGTCCATTTATAAGGTGGCCTCTACAGCAAGGGCATTAATAGACACATATCCATCAGATCTCAAACATGCATTCACAGATGACTTTCTGTTGTTCTCCCTTATGTATGCAGACATGAAACCTGTGGCAGAAATTATAATTATGCAAATAATGGACAAGTTGATGGCAAGTTTCCAAATGTCAGCATTGCTTTTAGAATGTGCCTGGCTATTTTTTGGAACAAGTTGTGAAAAGGAGCGCTCTTCCTCAGAACTGAAATGTATAAAGAACTGTCTTAGGTCGACCATGGGACAGAAATGACTATCTTCACTTGCACTACTCTCAGTTGACAATGAACTTCTGCAAAAATGAAATTTGAATGTGTAATCTGTGATTTTGCTAACAGGAAGAGCTGCAAAGTTAATGTTTAATTTACATTTACTTAAGAGATATTTTACCTATATGAGTAAACTGCTAAATCAAACAATAATTTGAATTATTTAATTGAATTGAATATTTTTGTAGGCCCCACATTTTTTCATAATCCCTTGAGAGTTTTATAGACCCTAGGCACTGTGCCTGTTGTGCCTATTGGATAATCCAGCCATGGTCAGCATGTCTCCAAATCTGTTTGGCTATGTGGTGTTGTAATGTGATCTCTGATTGGCAGGGATTGTCCATGTGACTGGATCCGAGACAGTTGCCCTCACAATTGGCTTCATTACGTTCCTATGTAGCCAACTTTGTTTAGTTACAAAGTATTGTGATATCATCTGTTCATCAGTTATTCATCATGTGATTCCTGATTGGCTGTATTGTCCATATGAATGATCCAGGAAGAAAGAAGTAGTTGGAAGTTTAAAAAAAGGTGCCTTCCTAACAGCAGACAGGGGAAACAATGGCAGCAAACAGGATAAAAAACTGAGTATTTTCACAAATAAATTTATTTGGCAAAATATTTCTTCACAGCTCCCCAGTCAGTATTTTTGAACTGAAAATCAAAATAGTACTTTCAGTGCAGGCCTAGGTAAACTCGCTGGTCATGCTCTATGTTTATGAGGGGAGCTCAGAAATATTTGTAAAAAGAGACAAACCATTATGAGAACTTTTACAGAGGAGAGTGTCATACATGAAACTGTGATTAACAAAACAGTGGCCACACAAGTTTTTTTGCTGGTTTTAAAAGATATGAATTAATTAAATGAAGGACATGGTTGAAAACTGTGTGCAATTTTATCATTTTATGTAGCAAGCTATTTTTACTCTACAAGTATTTTAAAATGCTCCAAGGTGCATTGCGTTTAAGGCAGGAAACAATAGTTTTAAAGAGAGCTGAAAGAGGCATATGACACTGGAAACAAAGCCCTATGAAGAGGACTGAAAGAACTGGGCATCTTTAGCCTTGAGAAGAGAAGACTGAGGGGAGATATGATAGTGCTCTTCAAGTACTTGAAATGTTGTCACAGAGAGGAAGGCCAGGGTCTCTTCTCGATCATCCCGGAGTGCAGGACACGGAATAATGGGCTCCAGTTACAGGAAGCCAGATTCCATCGGAACATCAGGAAAAACTTCCTGACTGTTAGAGCAATATGACAATGGAACCAATTCTTTAGGGAGGTGGTGGGCTCTCCCACACTGGAGGCGTTCAAGATGAGGTTGGACAGTCATCTGTCAGGGATGCTCTGACTTGGATTCCTGCATTGAGCAGGGGGTTGGACTTGATGGCCTTGTAGGCCCCTTCCAACCCTACTATTCTATGGTTCTATGATTCTATATTACCCACCATGTGTGCATCCTCTTTTGTCCCATTGCAACCTCTGGCCAAACAGGTTTTGACAGTCTGTACTCTGTTTACCAGAACTGCCAGTACAATGAGTGTACTCACTGTGAACAGCAATACCTCCTTCAAACCTTCTTCAACTCTCTGAAGTAACTACTGTCCAGCAGAGGTGGGCAACTTGCCTACAGCTCCTATCAGTCTTAGCCAGCATAGCCAATGGTGAGGGATGGTGGGAGTTGTAAACCAAAACATCTGGGGTGTCACAAGTTCAACCCTGATATGCAGCCTTAGATAACTCTGCAGAATTTATTGCATCAATTGGAAGGGTATGAGATGTTGTGAAGAACATCCAAAAATTACCTTTTCACAGAACTTTGAGTCGTTCTGGCATAGACTGGGGTGGCAGGAACAGGGAGGGATAGCATTTCTTATTATTTCTGTGCAAGACTTGCATGCCAACATTTTCCTGTAGAACTTAGAACAACATACATGCTTCAGGTGAACTGTGACCATCCTCCAAGAATGATTTATATGTTTAAAAAATGCTGAAATATTTTATCTCAGTGTAGGAAAAGAAATGTAACTGGAAATTAATCTTATAGTATTCATTTTTCCTCAATAATTTTTTATATTTTCTGAGTAAGTTACTGATATCCAATACAGTTGGATGGGCTGTTATCTAGATTTCTGATTATTTGAATATTTTGGACGTCCCCATTCAGATAATGACATTGGCCAGTAGCCAGCATGGGAAACTAAATATTTAGTGACACCGTCTTTGCCATCTGAAGTGCTCTACCTTGTAGCTCTTGCTGTGAACAAAATTGACTGGTATTGTGAGATCCTTCCTACTCAGTATTATTCACAGCAGGCTCTGCAGATAAACTGTTTTCATACAGTTGTTATGCTCTCCTAATTCACCAAGTGTGGGCCTGGACCAAAAACAGTAAAAGTAGTGGAAAGCACAAAAGAGAGACTGCAATTAAAGGATAGGAGACAAACAAGGAAAAGCCAAAACTGAATGGGAATTGAGGAACTATGCTTTCATTTCATTCATTCAAGTCTTTATTTTAAAGAATGTAGGATTGTATGCCATGGAGGCCACCTGCCAGGAGAGTAGAAACTGCTGGCAAATGGATTTCCCCTCCCTTCTGAATCCCCCATGCATCCTCCCCCCAAATATGCTCTGGAAGATTGGGAGACCCTCCAGAGCAGATTTGGGTGGGGGTGGGGAGAGCAACGGGAAGTCCCATTGCATGAGCTGAGGTCCACTCATATGGCATTGGATTAAACCCTTATGTCCCACCTGTATCAGGTTGACATGGAAGAACGTGCAAGGAGTCAGATGTGAACTGACACTGTGTCCTATATGCTGCTTGAATGCATAGAGACTTGTGTTGCTTAACACAGTGGGTAGATTTTAACAGGCGTTAGTTAACAAAGGTAGGCCCCTTGTATAATGAGCAGTTTCAAGTAGGCCTCTCACATGCCTTAATTGGTACCAAGCAAGTACAGCTCCATATGTCAACACACCTTACAGCTGCAAGGCCTATGCCAAGCTACCTCATCCTTCTAAAGATAAGGGTGTCGTGCCCTGATTCTCATGGAGGAGCTGAGAACCCCTTCTCATGGTGGAATGTTGGGGCCCTGTTCTCAGGAAAAGGGTGAGTGATTTCCCAGCCTGTAATTCTTCAAGCATCTTTGGGAAGGAGGGGGGGGGGAAGTATATAAGCTTGTGCTAAGAGAATGCTACCAGCCTAGAGAACTTGTCGGTCTGTGGGGTGGCATCTCGTGTGCTGTGGGGACTCCAGCACACAATCAGCTGTAACAAAGGCTCTGAACTGCTGATGGGATGGATGCGCGAGGGTCAATGTAGGGGAGCATCACTGGATGGGAGGGGTTTCCCTCCCTAAATTATTCTAGCCAGCAAGTCCCTGTTCAAACTGCTAGCAACATCGTAGCTCCCATTTGGATTCCCTGCTGTTATTCTTTTGCAGCCTGAGAGTCTTTGGGGACTTGCATCTGTAATGAACCTGTTGATAGTGAATTAAAGACGTGGGACTGAAGCCTCTCTCCTTGCATGTGTGCATGAGGAAGGTGCAGGCCAAGGGAACATGACACAACCCTCAACAAACACACAATATTTATATTTAGATACGAGTTGTTGTTGTTGTTGTTGTTGTTGTTTTAATCTACCCAATAACACATGTTTTCTGGGCAGATTACAAACAGTTAAAGACTAAAATTATCATACAAACAGTTAAAATATAAAATACAATACAAATATTTAAAAGAATATGATACAATACCATTAGCACAGGAATAGAATAAAATGCCTGGGGAAAAAGAAAGATCTTTGCCTGGGGCCAAAAAGATAATAATGTAGGTGGCAGGTGAACCTCTTTGGGGAGGGCATTCCAGAAGCAGGATGCCACAACTGAGAAGGCCCTTTCTCTTATAACCTTATTTAAAACATGTATCCATAGAAGCTCTCCTTACAATGGAGAACCCTGATTTTCTTACATTCTTAATCATGTGGAGAGCCTCCACAGATACAGGCTCTCCTCTTTGGAAAGTACAGGGTGATGGAAACATGCGAGAAGAGCTAGAGCACTCCCTGTCCTCACGCATTTATTTGCTTTCTGTGTTTAGCTACCATTTATTTCTTCAAATCACAGGTCATGTGAATTGTCTACTTACATGAGAGCCAGTATGGTGTAATGGTTAGAGGGTTGGACTGGGACTGGGGAAACCAGGGTTCAAGTTCTCACTCAGCCATGAAGCTCACTGGGTGACTTTGGGCCAGTCACTGACTCTTAGTTTAATCTACCTCACAGGGCGGTTGTGAGGATAAAACGGAGAGGAAGTAGATTGTGTATGCTGCCTTGGGCTCCTTGGAGGAAATGCAGGATATAAATGTAACTACATGTTGTTGTTATTTCACAGAACAATACAGTATTTATTGTAGGGGTAGGTCTCTATTCTGCATTATCATAGAAAACTACATATCAGTATTTTTTTTTGCTATATCATGCCAACTGTTGTTTTGTTTATACGTGCTGTGTGTACGTAATTAAGTTATAATTTATATAGTACATTTCAAGTGTTCAAAATGCTTCATGTACATTATCGCAATACTCCTTCCAACCATCTTATAAGGTTAAGTAGTATTATTGCAGATGCAGTGCTGTGGCTGAGAATAGCAGTTTGCTTAAAGTCAGTCAGAGAGTCATCCTGCAGCCGCTAGACGGTGTCTAGACAGTCATAGGATTTTCCAGTTTCTGGGAACTGTGCTCCCCGCCCCCGCCACCTCGTACACAGCACAGGTCTTCCCCGTCTCCGCACTTGCAACCACAGCACAGAGCAGGCGAAAAGTGGATGGGGAGGAGAGGAGACTGTGGAAGCGTCGTTATGATGCTTCCTGTGCACCGTGTGGCCTCCCCCACTCCCACTCTGAAGTCCCCAGCTAGACAGCCCAAATCTGCTATCCAGCTGCAAAGGCAGAACAGCCGGAGCGCAGAGGAGAGGATCCCTCCATGCTGCGCCCGCCCTGCATTGGATAGTTGGCCGCCTCTGAGTTCGGAGGCGGCTGACTAACCTGACAGGATTGTGCCCTAAGCTGGTGTTGAACCACAGACTTCCTGGCCTGCAGCTTGCACTCATCGCCGCTGCATTACACCAGCTCTGACAATTTTGTCCAGAGCACAGTATCTCGCAAATGTGTGGGACCAAGGTGCACCAAGTCAGAGTATAAATACACTTGTTTAAAAATAATCAAAACCCAGAGTCACATCCATCAACCAGTGGCAGACTCTTTCTGGGATAAAGATTACTTTAAAAAAATCTACTATCAAGCAATAGAATACTAAGAATCCATGATCCAGCTAATATTAAACATGTTTAAGAACTGTTGATTCCGGTAGAAGAATTAAGCACATTATTAAGGCTCTTCTGTTGAAATCACTGAGATTCCAAAATATGCAACTTGGACAGGATCACACCTTACATGTTTATCTGTAGTGACAGAGTTGGGACATGCCTCAAATTAACTATCCTTCTTACAGACACAATTTAAACTGAAGTCTGTTCTGTATCGGGCCATACAGAATATGTGTTTGCCTCACTCCTCCATCAAAGGAAATTCAGATGGCTGAAGGTATTGTTATTTACCTTCCTATAAAGCGTGGCTGAATAAATACCCACATACCTTGCATTACATTTGCTCGTGCTTGTCTCATATGCTGCAGTGCATCCATTTGAAATGCTTTCAGAAGAGAATTGCTTATCCATGCCTGATGCATACTGGGTTTCACCTTCTAAAGGAAACAGCATAGGTCAAATGTTGGCAAGATGGATTGGAAACTGTTTCCAGCTGATGGAAATGCCTTTCGTAACTGAGGTGTGTGTGTGTGTGGGGGGCAGATTTGAAATCTAATCTATTCTCATTGAAAAAGCAGCATTCAGCATTTCAGTAGGGGAAACGACACATGTATGGTTTTAAATAAGAAAGAGATCAAGAAGTATATCTTACAGGGGCCACAATTACAGACTAGACTTTGGAGAAAGTGTTGTGTTTGAGAGAGGTGTTTTTTTAAGTGCAACTTCTTAATAACATAATACTGGAATCTGTTTTCTGTTGGCCTATTGTGTCCCCCCCTTCAGGGATCACTGCCTTGTTGTGGCGAAGGGGCTTGCGTAACTCAGTGAAGCCATAAGCTATGCCGTGCAGGGCCACCCAAGATGGACAGGTCATGGTGGAGAGTTCTGACAAAATGTGGTCCACTGGAGAAGGAAATGGCAACCCACTCCAGTATTCTTGCCGAGAAAACCCCATGGAAAGTATCACAAGGCTAAAAGAGATGACGCCGGAAGATGAGCCCCTCAGGTCGGAAGGTGTCCAATATACTACTGGGGAAGAGCAGAGGGAATTTCCAAGTAGAGCCAGAAAGAGTGAAGCGGCTGGGCCAAAGCTGAAAGACGCTCAGCTGTGGATGTGTCTGGTGGTGAAAAGAAAATCCGATGCTGTAAAGAACAATATTGTTTAGGAACCTGGAATGAAAGATCAATGAATCAAGGTAAGCTGGAGGTGGTCAAACATGAGATGGCAAGATTGAACATCGACATCTTGGGAATCAGCAAACTAAAATGGACAAGCATGGGCAAATTTAATTCAGGTGACCATTCTGTCTACTACTGTGGGCAAGAATCCCTTAGAAGAAATGGAGTGGCACTCATAGTCAACAAAAGGGTGGGAAAAGCAGTACTGGGGTGCAATCTCAAAAACGATAGAATGATCTCAGTATGAATCCAAGGCAAATCATTCAACGTCACAGTAATTCAAGTCTATGCCCCAACCACTGAGGCCGAAGAAGCTGAGGTTGATCGGTTCTGTGAAGACCTACAACACCTTCTAGAACTAACACCAAAAAAAGATGTCCTCTTCATCATAGGGGATTGGAATGCTAAAGTAGGAAGTCAAGAAATCACCGGGATAACAGGCAAGCATGGCCTTGGTGTACAAAATGAAGCAGGACAAAGGCTAATAGAGTTTTGCCAAGAGAACACGCTGATCATAGCAAACACTCTTTTCCAACAGCACAAGAGGTGACTCTACACATGGACATCACCAGATGGTCAATATCGAAATCAGATTGATTATGTCCTTTGCAGCCAAAGATGGAGAAGCTCCATACAGTCAGTAAAAACAAGACCTGGAGCTGACTGCGGCTCAGATCATGAGCTGCTTCTTGCAAAATTTCGGCTTAAATTGAACGTAGGGAAAACCACTAAACCATTCAGGTATGACCTAAATCATATCCCTTATGAATATACAGTGGAGATGAGGAATAGATTTAAGGGATTAGACGTGATAGACAGAGTGCCTGAGGAACTATGGACGGAGGTCCGTAACATTGTTCAGGAGGCAGCAACTCAATCCATCCCAAAGAAAAAGAAATGCAAGAAAGCAAAGTGGCTGTTTGGTGAGGCTGTACAAGTAGCTGAGGAAAGAAGGGAAGCGAAACGCAAGGGAGAAAGGGGAAGATACAGCCAACTGAATGCAGAGTTCCAGAGAATAGCAAGGAGAGACAAGAAGGCCTTCTTAAATGAACAATGCAAAGAAATTGAGGAAAACAATAGAATGGGAAAGACTAGAGATCTTTTCAAGAAAATTGGAGATCTCAAGGGAACATTTTGTGCAAAGATGGGCATGTTAAAGGACAAAGAAGGCAGGGACCTAACAGAAGCAGATGAGATTAAGAAGAGGTGGAAAGAATACACAGAAGAACTGTACAGGAAATATCTGAATGTCCCTGATAGCCATGATAGTGCGGTCATTGAACTTGAGCCAGACATCCTCGAGAGTGAAGTCAAGTGGGCCTTAGGAAGCATTCCTAACAACAAAGCTAGCGGAGATGACAGTATTCCAGCTGAGCTAAAAGATGATGCTGTTAAAGTGCTGCACTCAATATGCCAACAAATTTGGAACACTCAGCAGTGGCCACAAGACTGGAAAAGAAGTTCCAATTCCAAAGAAGGGCAACGCCAAAGAGTGTTCAAACTACCGTACAATTGCGCTCATTTCACATGCCAGCAAGGTGATGCTCAAAATCCTACAAGCTAGGCTTCAGCAGCATGTGAACCGAGAACTACCGGAAGTACAAGCGGGGTTTTGATGAGGCAGAAACTAGAGATCAAATCGCCAACTTTCGCTGCATCATGGAGAAAGCAAGAGAATTCCAGAAAAACGTCTATTTCTGCTTCATTGACTACGCAAAAGCCTTTGATTGTGTAGATCACAACAAACTCTGGCAAATTCTTAAAGAGATGGGAGTACCAGACCACCTTACCTGTCTCCTGAGAAACCTGTATGAGGGTCAAGAAGCAACAGTAAGAACCACACATGGAACAACCAATTGGTTCAAAATTGGGAAAGGAGTGCGACAAGGCTGCATATTGTCACCCTGCTTATTTAATTTATATGCAGAGTACATCATGAATCACAGGTCGGAATTAAGATTGCCGGGAGAATTATCAACAACCTCAGATATGCAGATGATACCACCTTAATGGCAGAAAGCAAAGACGATCTAAAGAGCCTCTTGTTGAGGGTGAAAGAAGAGAGTGCAAAAGCTGGTTTGAAACTCAACATTAAAAAAACGAAGATCATGGCATCTGGACCCATCACTTCCTGGCATATAGAAGGGGAAGAAATGGAAGCAGTGACAGATTTTACTTTCTTGGGCTCCAAAGATCACCGCAGACAGTGACTGTAGCCATGAAATTAAAAGATGCTTGCTCCTTGGGAGGAAAGCTATGGCACACCTAGACAGCATAGTAAGAAGCAGAGACATCACCTTGCCGACAAAGGTCCATCTAATCAAAGCTATGGTTTCCCCAGTCGTAATGTATGGCTGTGAGAGCTGGACTATAAGGAAGGCTGAGCGCCGAAGAATGGATGCTTTCGAACGGTGGTGCTGGAGAAGACTCTTACGAGTTCCCTGGACTGCAAGGAGGTCAAACCGGTCCATAAAGGAAATCAACCCTGAGTGCTCATTGGAAGGACAGATACAGAAGCTGAAGCTCAAATATTTTGGCCACCTAATGCGAAGAGAAAAGTCACTGGAAAAGTCACTGATGCTGGGAAAGATTGAAGGCAAAAGGAGAAGGGGACGGCAGAGGATGAGATGGCTAGATAGCATCACCGATGCAATGAATATGAACTTTAGCACACTCTGGGAGAGAGCGGAGGACAGGAAGGCCTGGCGTGCTATGGTCCATGGGGTCATGAAGAGTCGGACACGACTTAATGACTGAACAGTTGTGTCCCTGCTGTTTTCCCCCATTCCATTCTTTACTTGTTTTTAGTTTCGTTAATTTTGATCCTTTCTCGTTGCCCCTTTCTGTTTGCCCTATTAGATACTAACACCTTTGTGTCAGTTTGCCAAATAAAAGTGTGGCATTTCGGAGTCTGGCTCAAGGTGGAAATTTGGTTGGTGGCGAACACAGTCATTTCCTGATGCAAAGCAGAGTGGAGTATTTGCAGGGGGGAGGGACGCTTAACCCTTTCCCCACTCGCTGGTTTTCCCCTTGCAACATATTGCCCCAGCTGCTTTTCTTTTCTAGACTGGGAAACCTGGTCTTAGAGCCAGGCTGGGGGTAGCGAGCATCTTGGGGGAAGTGCTGCCTTGCCCCCAATTTGCTTTGCCTGCCATAGGCAATGAGGAGATGGAAAATGCTGTGTTTGCTGCTGGACATCTAGTTCCTTTCTAGAAGTACAGGAGCACTTCAGTTATTCCTCTTTCATATCCCTGTTACTATGTATCCTTATCTCTCACTTCCTACTGGTCTGAGGAAATAGCGTATTGCTCAATTTAGAATCCTTATGAACCCTAGTTCTTTCTCTCTGTTTTTAGACAGCAGTCTTTTCTTGTACTATTGAGGAATCACAGATGCACTGAACATTCAGTGCCACTGGATGAGAGGAATCCAATTCAGTAGAAGGCTGTGTCTGGACCTGCGGGTAGAAGGGATATCCAGTCAGAAAGGACTTTAAATACAACCTTGATAGTTGAGATACAAGCTAGCATTTTTGTGTGTGTGACTTCACATCAATTTAAGATTTCTTACTCTTGAGTTCACACTGGAATCACATAGAGATGATGCAGTTATTAAAGTTGACAAAACTATGACATTATTAGCTGTTTCTTTCTGTCCCATCAAGTCTTCTGCCACAACAGGGATTTCATGTAAATCATAAACTAATACTAAGGATGAACAAATCTGTCAATTTTGGTGTCTGTCAGTTTCTCATTTTTCCAATATTAAATTTGTTTCTTCTGTTTCCACATCGGTTTGCAATTTATTTATTTTTAAAGTCCACATTTAGAGAATGTATGCATTTTGGTGCGCATTTTTCCTCATATATGCATTTTTGTATGCAATTTTGCCTTATATTCAAATTGTTGCATGCAATTTCCCCTACTATAATGCATTTTGTACACATTTTTTTAAATCTGAGAACTGAATCACAAAATTCATAGACATATGAAAACTGAAGGATAACTGCATTTTGATTCATGCAAATTAGGTAGGTTCATATTAAAACACAAACCAAACAAATATTTTCCCCATCCCTGTCTAGCACTAGAACAGTTAGTAGCTGTGTTTTCTGTTATGAGACTTCTCCCAGCCCAAAAGCTTATTGCTGTGCTCTCCACTTCCCCTGTCTTGTTTTGCAAGGGGAAATTATGACACTCCTTTTCAAGATTTATTTTGCGTCACCATAGAGGGAGCACCAGGGCTGGGAAGCTCCACACATAAGAAAATTTGCCTAATTAAGCTCTGCAGTGTCTTATTGGCTTGCACATTTTCCATACAAATTTAATTCATACTGTATTCCACCATTTCAATGTGTACATTAAAATCTCATAAAGACAAAACACAATTTCAGGTGATTTAATTTTATGTGTGTCATTTTAAATCATGATCCTTGAACCATTGCTGGCTGATACATCAAACTTTGAAATAACTGGTGGGCTGTAAAGTCTTGTTACAAAGACATACTCTGCTTTCTCTGATATTTGATCTGTTTGACACATTTAAACAAAATATCCCAGTCCACAACTTATTAACTAGTGCAAACAGCTTGTAATTCCTCTAACCTTGTCATTTCAGGTCATAAAAATGGTTCTCATTTGTATTTCTTAGTGAGAAACCACTAAAATGCTCTAATGTTACTTAAATATGGTAATTTTATAGCATAAGTATTCTGAACTGCATGTTGTGAAGATAATGAATGACCACTTAGTTCAATGTTTGATGGCAGGGCAAGACACATTATCCCAATGTTAAGAATCCAGATGCCATTATGTGAGAACTGACCTTCTGGGACAGTAAACATATTGTTTAGTAACCACTTAATTACAGATTTCAATATCTAAAAGTTCCTTGTCACCTGCCGGATAATTATGATGCCCTCGCAAGTCAAAGGCTCCCTTGAATTACATTGTTCTCATATTTCCAACTAGCTATTGGAAATATCAGAATTTGTATTCATGGTACAAGTTGCTGACAACTTTCTGTAGTAGTTCTGTGAAGGTCAGTGAATTGTCCCTAAAGACATTAACGAGATTAAATAGCAATATTTTTATTTTGCTGAGTATATGACTGCACAACAAGGATTAGATTTTATCAAAGGCCTAAATACTAGAATTGGTGGGGGAAAGTCAGTTGGCAAAGAAGGAGAATCAGATGGTAGCAGGGCAATTCCATTTCTCAGAATAATTCATATGACACAATTATTGGCCTATTGCAGCGAGTTCAGTGCATATGAAAGATAGTGAGGTAGTTGTCTGATTTCACCATTTGACACTGAGATTTCATGGACTGAAAGTCAAACTGTCCAGAAGACATTATTCCCTATGTTATAGGCTACAAACCAGTCTTTCTGGCTAGCTGTAACATGAATTGAACTCACCATGCGAGCAAGGCTGATTTTCAGCAGTGGCAAATCCACCATCAGTCAGACCCAAATCTGTTCACGTTCAAATTGCCACACAAATAGAAAGGAAACAGGTCCAGCTAGCATGTGAGACCAAGTTTCCCCGGCTTGTCATCACATGTGTCGTGCTGAATAGATGGTTAGTGCCGCCATCTTTGGCAGTGGCAGTCACTGTTCTCCCTCCCAACTGCAACAGGTGATTGGTGATATTGAAATATGGGTTGAATCCAGAGTTGCAGAAAAGAAAATCTGCCTGTGCTATGGGGATTTCCACTCCTAGCCCCCTGCACGCCCTCAAAAGGTACTCCCACGGGTTGGGGGACTTACTGGAATCATGTCGCTTGGGGGCGCAATGGGAGGGGAATCAGCTGAAGTCAGGGTGAGGCAACTTGCACCTGATTTTTGCTCCCTTGAAACTGCCAACCCCTCACATCCCATCCCATAATGTTTGAGAGAGTCCTTTGACTCTCAGGAGCAACTCTCTCTCCCGTGCTTAAAAGGGCTTAGTGGGGGTGGGAAATCACTATTGCATGAGTGGACTTTCACTCACAGAACTGTGGTTCCAACCTTACATATCAGCAATTGCTGCTTCATGTTATAATTTAAAGAAGTTTAATTTCTGCTATCAAATTATTCTACAGAATGTGTAGTATTACTCTTTACAGGTGTGTGTGTGTGGGGGGGGGGAGAAAGGATACAATTGTTTTTAACTTTGATGATTTTCCATCAGTGCTTTCTATTTCCTGTAGAGATTTTATTTTTAGGGCAGTTTTTCTTATCACAAAATTATTTGCTGAGGTAACGTAGATTTATGGTTTTGTTGCATGTGAGGAATAATGGTTTTCTGTGTAATTCTATGGAAATGCATAGTTTAATCTCTTCTTTTGAGGTCAATTACTTTCATGTGTACTCTAGACATTGACACATTCTTTGAAGAAGAGCATGATGTTATGCATGGTTACTTGAAAGTAAGTCCCAGTGTGTTCAATGGAACTTATTCTCAAGTAAATGTGCACAGGATTGTAGCCTTAACCTAATTTTAGAAGTTACTCCTGAGAAACTGAAGTACTCTGATAGATATTTAGGGCTTATCCCCCTGCCAAAACCTAATTAACCCTCTTAATTTTGTTGAGTACACTTTTTCTTCTAATAATCCCCATAGGTGGTGCAATTGTATGCATGTTTTCTCCAAACCAGTTCCCACTTTGCTCAAGGGGGCTTGTTCCAAGGTAAGTGTGTGCAGGAGAGGATCGCCGTCTAAATCTTGCATAAATGAAAGCCCTATTCTGTAGGGCACTCACAGTTTGAAGCAGGAGCAGGGCTGTGCTCCTGGCCCCACTCCTGACATCAGTTCCCTAGGCTAGCCCCGCCCTCTGATGTCCATGCATTGAGAGCCGTTGTCTGCAAAAGAACCCCTAGGTGTGGGCACCTGCATTTGCTTAAAGGCTTCATGCAACCAGGGCACCTGCTTATTTGGGCATCCTGATCGTGTGGAGCCACTACATATCTGCAGCCGCTTGGGGGCATGGCCACGAATGTGGTTGCCCGCCTGCTTCGCACTGTGAGTACCCTACGTGTCAGTAGCACATGAATTGGGCTATAGCTATTTCCCATTCTTTCTCAGTGCAAACGAATAAATGACAAATGGAAAACCATGAACCGTTATGGAGAATGTTGGGGAGAAGGGGTCATTTCAGAGAGCATCTACTGTGCTTCTACAGTGGGTAACTGCATCACTGGCAGGCCTGTAGCCAGGGCTGGACACATAATTAAAAAAAAGTTTACAGTTTTGTCTTTAAAAGGCCTGCAAACCAGAAGAACTGCCCACCCTACTTTTTTGACACACCCCCCCCCGAACTAAGCTGGCTATGTGCCTGGCACCTGGTAGTTACCAGAAGCTTCACAGTCCCTTCCAGTAAGTTTTGGGAAATGTCTATAGAGAGCTATAAAATCATCATCATCATTATTATTATTACATTTCTATAGCATCCCATAGCCGAAGCTCTCTGGGCAGTTTACAAAAGGTAAACATTAAAATACAGTATACAAAGTTTAAAAACCATTTACTTAAAAGCATACGGACAATATATGCAGACAACAGATATCTAAAAGCAACTTTGAACTAAAACATTTTTTAAAAATCCAACAATAAAACAACACAGCTTAAAAACAGTATACGAAACTCAGCAAACGGAACAGGAGACTACGTAGACTACGGCGAAAATAAGGGCAACACTATTTGCGTTGTCCTTATTTTCGCCGTAGTCTATGTAAATCTTTACGTAGACTACAGGGACCAAATAAGGAACGCGAATGGCGGCTCCCTATGGGGGCCGCCATTAGCCGTACGCGCTTTAAAAAATTTTTTTTTAAAGTCACCCGTGATAGGCTACGTGACGATTAACGTAGCCTATCATGGCTGACTTTGCAAATCTAGCCGTGATAGGTTATGTTAATCATTACGTAGCCTATCACAGGGGCGTTTTTTTTTTTTTACTTTGCTTGTAATGGCGGCGGTGGCAGCTGGTCGAAAAACCGTCTGCCGCCCCTGCCCCTGACGAAGACCTGCCAAACCGCCGCCGGGACCCGCCGCCGGGAGGGACATTCGTGAAAGGTAAGTCCCATCCCGGGGGGGGCGGGGGGGGCGGAAAAGTTCTCCCCGAACAACCTTCGGAGGACCGAATGCGTTGGCACTCGGCCCCCCGAAGTTTCGGGGAGAAATTCTCCCCCATCCCTATGGACACCCCACTTTTGATTTTTGTTTTCCCACGACAGCATCCAAGTCGGTTCATATCCGAGAGATTTTATCCATGAAAAACTCGTGAAAGGCATACCAGTGAGCTACCGAAGGCTCTAAGATAAGATCTGGGAGTGGGGGGGCTGGCTCAGCTCCCTAACCACCTTGAACAGCTCAGCTGGGTGCGAGTTTGCAGACACGACATGTGTAGAGTAGAAGTAGGGATGTATGGATTTCCCACCGTCTGTTCCGGTGGGGAATCCACCCGAGGGGGGGAAGGTGATCCGTTCCTCCTCCCCCCCAGAATCCCCTGGAGCGGCTCTGCTCCGCGAGGATTCCACAGAGCTGGCTGGTTTGAGGGCCGCTTACCTGGATGGCCAGAGCCGTTCTCCATGCCGATAGCCTTTTTTTTTTTTTTAATGGCAATTGGCAGGATGTGCCCATAGACTTATACGCAAAATAGAGCCATGAATCTTGCGTATAAGCCTATGGACACATAGACTTATATGCAAGATTCACAGCTCTATTTGCGTATAAGTCTATGGGCACATCCTGCCAATTGCCTTTCTTTTTTTTTAATGGCAATCGACGTGGAGGAGAACGGCTCCGGCCGAGCAAGCAGCCGAGTGCCATCCCGTGTGGAATCCTCGCGGAGCGGAGGTAAGCGGGGCTGATCCGCCTCATTTGAATCCGCGGCGGATTTCTCTAACATGCCTAAGTAGAAGCCTCTCTTTGCTGCATGTATCGCCACCCCATAGGTCTTCAAATGATCCCTATGAGGTGTTTTGTCAGATTCAAGTCGAGTTTTCCGCCATCGGTGCTAGTCGTCGTCCTTCCTGTTTGCTGGACAGCAACGTAACTATTGCTGTCCAGCAAACATAGCACAGCCCCCACCCTCTCCACTTCTCCATGCTCTTTCAAAGCCTTCTGAGGTCTGGGTAGGCTTCATTAGTCAACGGATGGATGATACGTGCCACCACCCATTTTAAGCTACTAGGGCCATTGCTTCTTACTCTGAACCAAACTGGCACTGACAACTGCTGCTCCTGGCTTCTGCTTACTAATACTGAGCTTTGTTCTTCTCCTTATTCCTGCCGTTTGCTTTCCAGTATCGTGTTTTGTGGGGCTGGCCAATGTCATTCACATTGTGAGTTGTCTCCATTTCCCTCTGTTGGGGTTTCTCTCACCCTTTCCTTATCTCTAGAATTATGGCTGAGAACCAACTGATAAATGTAACTGTCAGAATTTCATGAACATCTTGAACTCCATCTGGTGTAGTGTTAGACTAGCTAGGCCTGTGGAGAGCCAGGTTCAGATCCTTACTCAACCATGAAGCTCACTGGTTGACCTTGGCCTGTCAGTTTCTCACAGGATTGTGAGGGTACAGTTAGGGCAGAGAGCCATTCTGAACTCCTTGGAGGAAAAGCTGGATAAAAATGTAATAATCCATTCAAACCAACACTCGATCCTCCCTCAAGGATTCAGGGTGGCTTCCCACCTCACAATTATTTCCTCAGAACAACTTGACAAGGTGCATCTGATCATGCAGAAGCTCATTTCATTAAACTCAAAGGAGAGTCATGGCATTTATTTGCTTTTAAGGGGGAAGTTTTGACTGATGTTGAACTTGGGGCAAGTTGTGATCCAAAACTATTTTTCTGTTCATATACAGACACGCCGTTCCCTTTAAACCCTAAATTACATCTGTGCAGCAAACGTACTTGCCGTAACATGTCCACACAGTACCTGGCAAATTCAGAAACAGGCTATAAATTTCAGAATTCGTTTCAGGGGTGCTGTGCTGCTTACAGCTGCCGGGCTATGTGAATAACGTTTACTTAAATATGTGGTTGCACTTTCTTCTGTTGTGTTAATTCCAAACCATATTCAACTTGTCTTTTATTTCCTTTTCTGTCTTTAGAAATAAGACATACTGTGTTAATGGCATCCTTAAAGTCAGTGTTTTGATGGTGCTTTTTTGCAGATATGTCAGATTAATGTCAAACTTCATCATCAGCAATAGTATTCTAATGGGGGATTGTTTTCATACTGGGTTGAACAGATGTCTGTTGTTGTATATACTTAGCGCGGTGTAATGTGGTGCTCTCTCACAGATCCTTCACAGCCTTAAAATGTAGTTTAATGTAAATGAAATCCTTCCTATATGCTTTGAGACCTAAAATGTATCTGGATTTGGGGGATTTTTAAAAAATCAATGGTTTAATCAACTTTGTTGTGATACAGCTTGAATTATGGTTCTTATATTATGTCAGGGAGAATGATAATCCCATTATAAAATTAGAAGAAAATATCTTCCTAACCCAAATGTGTCAAAACTGTATGCTGCTTCCCAGTTGGTTTTTAGAGGAATTAAAGACCTTTGGGAGGGGTGGCACTGGGCCGACTTATACTTTGTGCAAGCTATTTTTTTTTAAGTGTTTCCAGTTACTTTGTTATAGAAGATACAAAACAGAAATCTTGGTGTCATCTTGCAAAAAATTGCATTTTTCAGTTAGATATCTGAAGGGGACTCTTCTTTTTTAAATGACATTGGCCACAGGTATGATACACAAGGAATGTATAACGGGCTCTTGTTCTTCTTTCCAGCTGCCAGCATCCCCATCCATATCAAAACACTTTACATCTTTGTCATTACTGCCCTTTGTTTGTTCACATATTGCCGAAAGGGAGGGAAAACAGATTTCTGTGTCAGTGTTAACTATCACTGTTATATGATCTGGGCTATGAGTCGTTTATGGTGCTTCTTATCATCCTTTCATTCCTTGTAAACATAAGCTGGATGGTAAACCCTGGAGCGGTTTAATCCTCACAGGGTGAAAAGCTGTTGAAACATATATGGAGAGACAATAAGGCTGGGTTTATTAGCATTTAAAAAAGGGATGGACCAAAGCTCAGTGGCAGAGCACATGGTTTGCACACAGAAGGTCCTAGGTTAAATCTCCAGCATCTCCAGGTAGGGCTGTCAAAATTGACAGTAATAGCATAGATGGGCCATTATTATATTCAAATATAAGGCACACCCTTCAGAGTGCTAGGGTGTGCTTGTGTAATTTATTAGCCACGGAGGATCTTACATATTTTTAATGGAATGTGAAATCTACATGAGATAAATAAAGCAAGGACCATAGCTCAAGGGTTGAACAGCTGCTTTGTATGCAGGAGATCCCAGGTTCAATCCCCAGCTTTTCCAGGTAGCTCTGGGAAAGATCCCATCTGAAAACTTGGAGCTCTGCTGCTGGTCTGTAGATAGACAGACTGAAGTAGATGGACCAAGGGCCCGACTCAGTATACAATAGCTTTCTATGTGCCAGTATTCAAAGAGACTCAAGTATTAGGACAGAATTGAAATGAAGTAAATGTTTAGCTTATTAAAACACACCCAGGCCAGTCATTTTTTTCTCTTTTTTTTAAACAGGTTTTGGCAGAGAACTTCCAAGGCCCCTCAAATAGGGGCAATTGGTTGCTCTTCTCCCAGTGGCCAGCAAAAGAGGGGCTGTGGAGGGTGGGGTGGGGTAAAGATTCAGCCAGAGCATTAACTCTTGGGAGGAAAACCCCCCAAATCCCTCCATGGCTGTATAGCTTTCAGTTGCAGAATCTTGGTATGGTAATAGCTTACCCATTCCACCCCTACCACCCTCCCGCCAGCCTTGGAAAGTGCAGGACAAAAGGTGTGCATTCCAATTCCTGTGTCTAGCTGGAGGGCTGGTATACCCCAAACAATTCACAAAGGGAGTAAAGCAGCATGACTCAATTTGGTGCCCTCCAGTGGTTTTAAACTACATCTCCCAGCATTTCTGACCATGCTGGCTGGGACTGGTGGGAGCTGAAGTCCAAAACATCTGGAGCTGGAGTAGAATGCCTACTTTTCTGGGTAATCACTGTTGGATGGGTCAGGGAAACCAAGCATATTCTGAGGGGATGTAGGAAGAGGTGTCCTTAATGCCTTCTCCAAGGACCGACTTGTAAGAGGAAGAAAAACCTGACAATGGAGAAACAGAGTACGTATCAATAGTTAAGCTGGAAACATTGAAATATTTGCCAAATATAATAAAATATATACAGTTATTGGAAACATACATCACTGATAACTATATAGAGAGGTAGCTAAAGGGTTTTATGAGATGGTGGAAAAAAGGGCCCATAGTTTTGTTGCTTAGCACATACCTGAATCATATATAATTCCATGTTCAGTACTACTACTACCACTACTACATATTAGTATTATTAATATTGGTGTTATTAAACAGATTTATATACCGCTTAACATATTGAAAAAATATCTCTAAGCAGTGTATCTCTTATTAAGGCGTATGTGTATGTGTGTGTATAGATGGATGTGTGTATACATGTGTATATTCGGCTACATCTATATGGATATAATGGTTGTAGATATATCTGCACACACACACACACTAATTTATATCCATAAACCTCTACATTAAGTGTTCCCAGGGTGGCTTACAAATAGCTTAAAATATATAAGGAAGGCCTTCTTCAGAAGGTCATTGCTTGTTAAAATTGACAGCAATAGCATAGATAGGCCATTGTTCTATTCTGGTATAAGGCACATCCCTCAGAGTACTAGGGTGTGTTTGTGTAATTTACTGGCTGTGGAGGAACATACACATTTTTCAGTGGAGTGTGAAATGTACATGGAAGTATGAGCTAAATATATTCTACCATTGTTGTTAAAATTCAGAAGGAAATCCAACCATGAGAAATTAGCGTACTGCTGTCTGCTCAGCATAGGTATGTCATATTCATTGTAGCAGCTTTGAAAAAGCCCTCAAAATTTAATGGGCCAAGATAAGGATGTACTTGTGAAATTTAGCTAGGAAGTTTCCTTCTACACTGGATGTAACTGAGAGAAGTGTAAAATAGACTGATCCGTTATGTTTATTTGGAGTTTATGTTTCTCCAAAACTCTTTAAAAAAAATGTGTACAATCTTATTCTCTGGGTTTATACTCAATATGAAACAAAATACCTAGAGGACTTTTTAAAAACTGAAATGGCATGATGTCTAGTTGCTAAAAATACAGTAAAATAAAAACTCCTTACCTTCTATCCATGTTCATATAATGTGGTCTACCACTGAACAATGGCCTCATTGACATGAGTGATGGCTACATGCTCTGTAGCTAACCATCTGTGTAAATGCTGTGTTTGCATCCACATATTTAAAAGAGCCTTTGTTTGATGTACCATGTCCTAGATGACAATGATGTCTGGATGTTCTACAGTGTGAATTTAAGTAATCTTGTGATTTACTTCCTGATTTAGCAAGGAAGTTGTCCCATTGTGAAGATAAGTGATTTTTAAGGAGTTCTTTTACTGTTTCCCTTGCATCTGAAAGGTTAAATCCATGACATCTCTAGTTAAACAATCCCAGGTAACAGGATTGGGAAATATCTCTGTCTGAGGTTCTGGAGACCCACTGCCCACAGACAATACTGGGTTAAGAAGACCAATGGTCTAACTCAGTATAAAGCAATTTCATATGAAGAACGTAAGAAGCATCATGCTGGCTAAGACCACAAACTTACCTAATCGAGCATTCTGTTCTTACAGTGACCAACCAGATGCCTATGGGAAGTCCACAGCAGGGCATGAGCAATAGCACTGTCTCTAGCAGTGGCAAATGTTTAGGGGAACTGTCAGATGAATGAAGCTTTATAAAATCTCTAGCAACATTATTTTAAATCACTTCCACACATGATGTATTTTAAAAAGTAGATAGGAAAACTGCTGATTGGGTATTAGCTATATAACATAATTGGTTAGATTACCTCAATAGCATCTATGGGTGACATCCAATGTCATGCTTGTGCAACAAGACTTTCCCTTCCACTCCCAAATCTACTCCAGAAGGACCCCCAACCCTCCAGAGCAGATATGTGGGTCTTCAAGGAGGAGAGGGAATCTGTGCCACCAGTGGTGTCCATTCCACTGGCAGATGGGCACAGTTGGATATAACCCTATGTTGCTGAAGGCAGAAACTTCCCAACTCTGGTTCTACTATATATTTTAACAAAGTTTCCCAAAAGTAGGGGTAGGTGTCCTGGTGCACTAAATGTTTGGGACTGCAACTCCCATACATACCAGCCAGGGGGTGTGTGTCTTGGAGGGGGGAACAACATCGCTCCGTCCACCATTTCGGAGCAGTGACCAGGCATGTAGCACGCTTGCGAGTGCAAACCATCGTGAGAGTCTCAGGCTGGGGAACTGACAAACTGATGGTGCGGAAATGAAGGAGCACAAAACACCCAATTTTTACCTAAAAAGGGTTGGAAAGACACAGCAGAGCCCCTCAAATATAAAATAGCCACTGAAGTGTTCCACCCCCACACTCACAGGACTGCACAGCTGCGCATTTCAGTATAATGGTAAAAAAAAATAAAGGGCACGGCAAGTCTGTTAGGGAAGCAGTACATCGCAAGTGTATCGCCGGGCATGGTGATTTGAAACTGCATTGCTGTGCAGTTGCGATGGGGTGGGGGGTCAAAGCGGTGCCATGTAGATGGGGCCCAGGACAGCTGCTGCCAAGCTGTGTTAACAATACTGGACTTGGAGAACCAGTAATCTGAGTCAGTATAATGCAACTTCCTATGTTCCTAACTTCCTCTCTCTCTCTCTCTCTCTCTCTCTCTCTCACACACACACGCATGCACGCACACACACACACATACACACACACACATTCTTTGTCTTCATTTGTTTATGGGGCTAGCCATTCATACACTGTTATTTAGTAGTAAATGTGTCAAATGTATGACTTTTGGGGTTGTTGTGGTTCTTTTTATATTGAGGTGAATAGCTGGGAGTTAGCCACAAAATTAAGTTAACAGTTCACTAAGCTGCCGACAGCACAGTCATTTCCCCCCAGCATATCTATGAACTCAGAGTTAACTTTCCTCAGTTGTAATATGCTTTGAAATTTAATTCTGCAGAAGTCTGATTAATCAAAATGGCCTCATTTTATCTATCATTTGCAGAAATTAGTTTGAAACGTCTCTGATCTTCTGACCTTCATAGTGGCTGTTGGATGACAACCATTGGTTGTCCCCCCTACCCCACCCCACTAAGTCATTCCTAAGGAATTTCGCTGCAATTAGCAAAGGGATAGTGTGAAGTTGAGCGATGTTAAGTATTTGGTGTTAGTAATCAGGATTTATTGACACAAGATACTAATCCCAAATGCATTAATGCTAGAGCAGCAGCTCTTGACCGCCCTGGTGCGAAGGGCACAGCCGTAAAGATCATGGCTTTCCCATTGATCCCTCAAACACCTGTTGTCTTTAGTAAGTTTTATGTTAACCCCACTGTTTGATGTGTAGGCACATTGAACTCCAAGATATGAGCCTTCTGTCTCCGCACTATTTGGATTGTCTTAGCATGCTGATCACCACATGCCTTTGCTTTATGTCCTGTGCTACGACTACAAAATGTCATCTGCTGTAATTGCTGAGGTATTTCTGGTATTCTGGAAGACATATAGAATTATTGTGCCAGTGTCATTACATTTTATTCCATTGTCTCACTGCTAGCACATGTTAAACAGCAATGTCCATTTCCTTTTGACTGCCTGTGAACTGTAGCAGAACAAGAGTTGATAAGGAAAAGTGACCATTAACATCTCTATACTGGCAGAGAAGTACTTGTCAAGTGCTAAACAGTCTTGGCATATAAAAAGAATTCCCATCCATTATACTGGTTTAAAACTTTATTTTAAAGTCCTTCATGGTGGTGGTGGTGGTAATGATAATGATAATAATAATCACAAAACAATCCAGATGATAAAGGCAGAGAGCTTGGACTGGGAGATATTTTTCTCCATTCCCAAACCAGGTGATAAAAACAGATGTAGCATCACAGGGTGCTCAGTAATGACACATTTTAAAATATAAAACCTTTGTGATTATTAATGGCGATTATGTGGTTGCTTCACTGCACATTGACATCCTGATTTTTTCTTATGTGAGTGGACATTTATCATGTAATCTCAAAGGCTTCAGAAGGTTGGTTAGTGCTGACATAGTAACATTTAGGATTTAGATGTTCTATGAAGCAAACTCAGCTCACATGTCATTAGTCCAAATTTTGATTTGCTTCCTGGGTCGTAAGAATCAGCTTGCCACTGGTATTCGATGCAGATAAGTCAGTGCAAATATTAGGTTTGCAAGTATGAAAATGCAATGAAAATTCTTTTATTACAACAAATACCAGCCAAATGAAATATATTAAAATCAGTTTCATATTGTTCATATCTATGTGTGTTGTCATACTTTTCTTAGGGTGCAATCCTATTGAGATAGGCAGCTGCCTCCGAACTCGGAGGCAACCGCCTATCCAAAGCGGGCAGGAGAAGCATGGAGGGGATCATTCCCTCTGCACACCTCCTGCCCTGCATTTTTGGCTAGACAGCTGATTGCGGCTGTGCAGCCAGGGGAGCACGGAGCAGGGAAGGAGGCTGCTGTATGACACATTGGATGTGTCGTATATGCAGTTCCTCCCTCCCTGCCCTGGAATGCTCCCAGCCACGCCCCTTTTTGGCCGTTCCGCGCTCCTCTTGCGAGCGCAGAGGACAGGGCTGTTCTGCACTGCCTCACAAGCAGCGCGGAACTGTGGGGAGGTCAGTTCTCTGGGAACCGACCTCGGAGCATGGGCTCTGAGGTCGGAAAACGACATATCCTATGGCTGTCTAGCCGCTGTCTAGCAGCCATAGGATTGCTCCCTCCAGGTTCATATTCTTTTGAAGCACAATGTTTGCTTTTTCACCCAGCAATTTCTTCTAATGTTGAATAGAATGAAAGACCTGCCATCTAGATTTCATCTTTTTAGATTTTTTTTTCTTTTTTAGTGGATATTTAAATAACCAAGCTTTAAAATAGCAGGCTGATAGCAAAATAACAAGTGTGTGTGAAGTGGTGGAGGTTAAGCTGTGAGTTACTGTGTAGGATGTAAGAGGTACTTTACCTCAGATGTACAAGAAGTAAAACATGCAGCCTTTTCTGCTTTTTTTTACTTTTATTGCTGTCGTGATGATTGATGACAGAATTTCTTCATAAGACATCAACGTGTGAAAATCAGTCATCAGCTTACTGTATAACCAATATGGATATTACCATTTTTCCACATTTAAAATACAGTATTAAAAGGGGGGAGGGACCCAAATGAACAGTCATCCAGTTTATAGGGGAGCTTGCAAGAGAGAACTTTTTATTTGCCATGGAATAGATTTTTTTTGGGGGGGGGGCACCATTGGGTAGTATTACAGTTAATAGCATTTTCTCCCAAGTTCTTCCTCCTCAATGTCTGTGCAGCTATCACAAATCTAGTGACTCCACAGGTGACATTTCTCTGGATTTCCCAATTGATACACACTTTTAGAAAAATTACCTGCATATTATCTTCTGCATAACGAATCAACAAAGACATTTTCCTATAGTCCTAATGTATGGAACAATTCAATGCCTGTGTACACCAGTATGCCAGTGTACACCAGTTGCTCGAGAACATGGGTGGGAGGGTGCTGTTGCACTCATGTCCTGCTAATGGGTTTCCCGTGAGCAACTAGTTGGCCACTGTGTGAACAGAATGCTGGACTAGATGGACCCTTGGTCTGTTGCTCTTACTGTGGTGAGCAGAAGCAACTCATTCCGCTCCACAAAGTGTTGGGGAATGCATATACATTCTGTTCCTCCAAAACTATGGAGCAGAAGTCAGAGTGGCTTCCAAAGGTTATTCCAGGCACGTGTAAGGAAGCCAAAAGACATTTCCCAATGAAATTAATCAGTAACGCTGATCTACTTTTACTGAATAGTTGTTTCAATTTCATTAAAGCATTTTTACTCTCTTCTGGTCATGCCACCATTTTCTTCGGGTTTTTTCAACCAACCAACCAACCAACCGAACAGTTATTTAGAAGTAGTTCAGAATAAACCACTAATCATCATCAACTAGTCTTCAAAGTTAGCTCACCTCTTTCTTAATTTTAGATATAGGCACTTCTGTTGTCGCTTCGGCTCTAGCTATCTCAGGCTTTACTTCCCCATTTCCAACAATGTACTTCAGATTTCTGAATCAATTAACAGACAATTAAGGACTATGACTATGCCATTCTGAACAACACATTATAAAGTAATTGGGATATGCTGCTGCATATCCCACATGCATATATAATAGTTGGTCCATGAACCTTTGGAAAGTCAGCTGTAGGACCATGCTAACCAAAATGACATCGTTGCAAACTGAGTCAATCTTTGTGACATTACACTGGAGCTCTCTTCCAGGAGTCAGTTGTTAAAGCTGCAATATAGTTGGCTTTACCTAAGGGAGATAACAAATTGTAAATTCTAGTTGTCAAATAATGATCACATTTTGAGTTATTCTTTTATTGCCTGAAATTAATGCAGAAATGAACATCTCCATTCTTGTTTAGCAGAATAATTACCAGAGAACACTGGGGACTTCCAGTTTTAAAATTCATCTGATTTCTGCCTGTACATTGGCATTAAAGGTCCTAGAATCTGACAAGATGGTTTGGGCTGGGAATTGAGATCCTCACCCTCAATAGCATATTTAGTAGTAAAGGTGTTTAAAAATATATTTATGATGTCCTTCAATTCTCCCTTTTAATCTTTAGAATAGTTTCCATTTCAGTAGTCACATGATATTTCAAAACTTTCATCATAGAACAAAACCTTCATCATAGAACATGACTACAATTGCCAGCATTCCTGACCATTGGGCCTGCTGTCTGGGGCTGATGGGAGTTGAAGTCCAAAACATCTGGAGGGCACCAGGTTGGGAAAGGCTGGCCTAGAATATTGCTGTTCTTTGAATGCTTCAAAGCAGTAACCAATCACATTTCCCCTTTTCCCCAATAAGCGATTTCAACAGGTTTCTATGGCAAACTTCCCTTTTTTCCCAGCTGCCATGTTAATTTGATCTAATGGTCACCTTATGGTCACATCTGAAACCAATTATCTTACCAGGTTGCATGTTTACTGTGGGCCTCTATTACATTCTCTTTTGCTAGTTGAGTAATTTGTTCCAAGTTTACCCATATCTGAACAATATAGTCAGTAATGTTAGCAGAGCCATTTATTATAGTTAACTGTGCATTGCAGAAGTTTTTGGAAGCGTTTTTTTAATAGCACAAATCTGTATGAAATTAACTTGAATCAGCGGCTTTGTAAGAGCATCCACATGAAACCATTCAAAGCACCAAGTACCAATTATATGCCTATCCACTGAATCTCACACATGACAAACATGGCCCCAAACCTTTTACCTTTGATAACTTCAAAGGCAAAATACTAAGTTTTTAAAAGAGATATTACAGCTTTCTTATTGTTGTCAGTACCTAGGGCATTACTTTATATTATTTGAGAAGGGTGGGGAAGGCCTGCTGTGTTTGCATACCTGTATTGGATCTCTCAAAATATCTGGCTGTATCAAGCTACCTAAATTGGTTATCAGAAAGAGAAATTATGTTGCTTTATTGCCAGTACACCTGCTCATACTAGTGGAGACAGATTACAAATGAATAATGAATATAAATTAATTTTGCACATCCATATCAAAACTGCTGAGAGGAAAATGGAGGGTGAGCAAATGCTGATCAGGCAATGAGGAGAAATTCTTGGCTTTTCATGTAGACCATATGGTGAACACATAGCTTCAATTGTTCCTTTACCTCCTTAGATACGAACATTAAAAATTTACAATTAATCCATATTGAAAGGCTAGCAACTGTTTCACACTCTATTGCTGCTGCTGTTGTTATTTTGGTTGTTCGCATATAGTATTCTTTAAAGAAATATATAACAATAATAATAATATAATATCTAATACAGAAGTTTTCAAACCAGAACATCTGATCTACATGGCCCTACCACAAAAATCTGATTTGAGAGAGTTTGTAACAACGTTACCTATCGTTCTCTTGTGTTGCGTAATCTTCAGTAAAGCTGCTCAAGCATCCCACGTTGCAACTAGTGACAGCAAGGTTAGGGATATTCTGAGGACAGGTGAACTCAATATTCATCTAGGTCTGATGTCAATTTCTGTCCTGGGGAAGAGTGTGGGGCATGAAGTTCACTTATACTGCATTTGGCAAATCTTGCATGATCAGCCACTGAGCAAACAAGCAAGATTTTTCCCATTGTGCAGTGGATCCTCATGGAACTGGTTGATTTGAACAAATCAAAGACATGAAGGATTTTATAGCCCCAGTGCCTTTTTGCTGTGCAATAGCTTTGCTGGCTGATAATATAGTTGCTATATATAAAAGTTGAAAATATGAAGAGGGGAATTGGACCGCTTTCCAATTAAATATTGATTAGAAGAGTCACCACAGAGTAGGAAACGTGGCAGAAGAACTGAATATTTCAGAGGCTAGACCTTCTATAATAGTTTCCCAATAAGATCAGATTGCTTTCCTCTTTTTTTTAGTATAAAAATGTTGTTTCTAGAGAACAGTAATGCTAAATAATTAAGGAAGCAGCACAGAAACATTAAATCAATGAGAATGTTGCCACTGACCAACACTGTGTCTGGAACCAACATCTGTAAGTGCAATTTTATGCACGCTTTTAGTTATATTGAGTTCCATTGAACATCACACAAATTACTTCCTTTGCTTCCTTCCCTCCTGCACCCCTTGTCTGCCCCAGTGTTCCCCACAAATGTGCTCTGGAGGGTCATGCAGAAGGCTGAAGGGGGGTGGGGTGGGGGAGGAGAATAAATTCTGCCAGCATTTTCCATTCCACTGCTAGACAGACAGTGTTGGATACAACCTACTTACTACCTTTCCTTTCTGTGTGAATAATAACGTTGTAAATAAAAATGTATGTACGCTCCCTTACATCAGCCAAAGGTAGGCCAACTGAAAATCCTAGCTTAATTAATCACTGTTTCTTTTTTCTTAACTTAATTGTTTTAATCTTGTGAATTAGGCCTGTATCCCATCATTTCCATTAATATTTTAACATAAAACCTTAGTATCCGTAATTACATTGCCATGACATTATGTAATAGAAAATAAAGTTCCAGCTGCATTTAAACGTATATGCTTCCTACTTCAGTACCCTTTTTGCACTCATTAGCAGTTTTGTTCAGCTTTTTAGGGAGGGGAAATCAAGCTGAATTCTGTTGATATGCTTTAATGAGAACATGATGCATCATTTAAAAACACGCTATGCCATGTTTGTGTGCCCATTTAAAATACAATTTGGATGAGTGCCTTTAGCATTGGGAAGGAGGAAGGCAGGGGAAAGAGAAATGCACAGTTTTTGAAGGAAAAATATGGAAAAGAATAACAAAATTGAAGGGGTTTATTGGTGCCTTCTCCACTCTGTTTTTTAAAGGACTAGTACAAGATTCCATTTCCATCTTTAAAGGTTAGAGCTGGGCTGGATTAAGACATGCTGAGGCCCCAAGCCACATCAGGATTCAGAGACCCCATAAAAATAAAGAGAAAAAAGTGTATTACATTATAATAGGAACAGTAATGAAAGCATTATGAGGTGCTTGTATTTAACACTGTTAGCCTTCTCTGTAGATATGTATAAAAGCACTAATACAGAAAGCTGATTTGAACTTCTTTTGAAGTGGCTCTAGTTTGTGCTTATTGCCTCTGATACTAAATGCTGTGTTGCCACGCTTTCTCTATATAAGGCAACTCTGCTTTATAGAGTCACACCAGACTTTCCAACATATTTAAGTCAAAGCGATTTCATCTTAGTTATCTTACATCTTAGTTATCTCCAACATAGAGGCCCCCCATAATATGAGTCCCTAAACCATGGCTTCCTTGGCTTGTTCCTAAAACCGGCATTGGATTAGAGGAGTGATGGGATCTAGACCAGAAGGCTGGCATGAAGCTGACTAGACTCCCTGGGTTGCATCCACACTTGCCCTTCTGAGAACAGAAGAGACTGAGTGTCAGGAGAGCCCTAGCTGCCTCTTGCAGTCCCTTCCAATTAGCCAACTCAGGACACAGACGACGAGGATTATTTCCAAGGCTTTATTCCTTTATGACTCTTTCAGATACTAATCACTTGCAACTAAGCAAGGAACAGCACTGGGGAAAGATAGCAGAGTAGCCTGAGCTCCAGGTAAGGCAATTGGTCCCTGTTCGAAGGGGAACCACGGGAAGACCCTGAACTTATAGGCTATGGAGAGATCCTCCCTCTTTCCCCTGGGTCCTCAGGACGCGACCATTGTTTGAGCGCCAGACGAGCGGAGCGCCTCCTTTCGGCGCCCTCCATCTGTCGCCACTCCCTGTGTCTGCGTCAAGCGTCCAGCAAGCCCCCCTCCAGCACTCTCTCACTGCCAGGGTCACTATCTCTCCCAGGAATGCTGGCAGGAGGAATCTCTGCCAGCTGCTGTACTTGTGAGAGATGAGCGAGCTCCTCTCCCACGGATTGCTGTTCCTCCTCAGAATCAGAACTGCTCTGGGGCTCTATGGGCTCAGTTTCCACCCTGACATCATCCCTGCTCCCATGAGGCCCCCCTCGTGCTCCTCCCCTGGGGCCCCGGGTTTGTGGGGGTACAGCTGGTGGAAGCGCCTCAGCAGCAACGGAGCATGCACATTTTCCGCGGGTTCCCAGGATCGCTCATCTGGCCCGTACCCCTTCCAGTCCACCAGATATTGCAGGCGGCCACGAGAAAGGCGGGAGTCCAGAATGTCCGTGACCTCAAACTCCTCCTCCCCCTCCACCAGCACTGGCGGCGGGGGGAGCCGACTGAGCGATGAGGGTCACCAGAAACCAGGGGGGACAGCAAGGACCAATGAAAAACAGGACGGAACTTCATGGAGGTGGGGAGAGCCAGGCGAAAAGCAACAGGGTTAATCTGGGCCATAATCTGGAAAGGCCCCGTGTGGCGAGGTGTGAGCTTCCTTGCGGGCGAGTGAGAGGGGAAGTATTGGGTGGACAACCAAACCCAGTCCCCCGGTTGCAGAGACGGACCCGGCTGGCACCGCCGGTCCGCAGAGGCCTTGTAGGCTGTCTTGGCTTGCTTGAGGGAGTCCCATAAGAGGTGGTGTACTGCTCGCAACTCCTCTAAAAACTCATGGGCCGCCGGCACCAAAGAGGGAGCTAGGGTGGACGGGAAAGCCTTGGGGTGGTAACCAAAATTGGCAAAAAATGGAGTTTGGCGGGTAGAAGCATGGCAGGCATTGTTATAAGCAAATTCTGTGAGGGGCAGCAAAGAAAACCAGTCATCTTGCTGGTAATTGATATAACAGTGCAAATATTGCTCCAGAGTCGCATTGGTGTGTTCAGTCTGACTGTCCGTCTGTGGATGGTGGGCGGAGAAAAGACGGAGCGTCACATGGAGAAGCCCAAGTAGTTCCCTCCAGAAATGGGCAGTGAATTGGGGCCCCCTACCCGAAATGAGACCCTCGGGCCATCCGTGGAGCTGGAAAATATGCGCCAAAAAAGCTCCGCCGTCTCCCTGGCTGTGGGCAACCCAGAACAGGGGATGAAATGGGCCATCTTAGAAAACAAATCCACCACCACCAGAATAGTGGTCTTACCGTGTGAGGGAGGCAAGTCAGTGATGAAGTCAAAGGAGAGCAGTTTCCAAGGTCCTGAGGGGGTAGGCAGGGGGTGAAGCAAGCCTGTGGGCTTGCCTGAGGGAGCCTTCGCCTGTTGGCAGGTTGGGCAGGAGGCGACATGGGTCTTGACGTCCTGACACAGACGAGGCCACCAAAAATCCCGTGTCACTCCGTGCAGGGTCTTGGCGAAGCCAAAATGCCCAGCAGTGGGGGAGTTGTGGCATTGATGGAGGACCTTCTCGCGGAGGGGTCTAGAAGGCACATAGACCCGGCTGGAATGGTAAAGCAGGCCACCTCGCAAAGACAAGGGGGTAGAGTGGGAGCGGGCAGAGGCTAGCCCCAATTCCTCCACTTTTGTGTGGAGAAAAGTATCCTGAGCCTGTTCAGAGTGAAGAAGCTCCTCCAAGAGCGAGGCACTGCAGCTGCCGCCAGGCTCTGGGGGGGGAAGAATCAGAGAGGGGGGGATTTCCCTCACCCCCTGGCTGGAGGTCCGGCTTACGAGAAAGAACATCTGCTTGTAGGTTGTCGGAGGCCTTCACATGGCAAATCTTAAGGTGGAACTGAGAAAAAAAAAGCAACCACCTAATCTGCCACTGGTTTAAGGCATGGGCTGTCTGAAGATGTTCCAGGTTGCGATGGTCGGTTCTAACTTTGACTGGGTGCTGTGCCCCCTCCAGAAGATGATGCCAGGTCTCCAAAGCGGACTTGATGGCCAACAGTTCCTTCTCCCAAAGGGTATAATTCCTCTCAGACATGTTCAGCTTCCTGGAGTGGTAGGCGCAGGGTTGCAGCCCACCACCCGCCTGATCTGGCTGAAAAAGCACTGCCCCCACCGCAAAGTCAGAGGCATCAGTTTGCACTACAAAAGGCTTCCTCGGCTCAGAACTGAAAAGCTTCTTAAGTTCCTCGAAAGCCTGTTGGGCAGATGCCGTCCAATGAAAAGGAGATTTCCTGCCCTTAAGGAGGTCCGTGAGAGGAGATGTCAGCCGAGCAAAGCTGGGCAGGAACTTTCTATAAAAATTAGCAAACCCCAGAAAACGTTGCAAGTCCTTCTTGGTGGATGGAGCCTGCCAGGAGAGGACAGCCTGGACCTTTGCAGGATCCATCCTGATACCGTCAGCTGAGATAATGTAGCCAAGATAGTCCAAAGAGGTTAGGTCAAACACACATTTCTCCAGCTTGGCATAAAGATGGTGCTCGCGGAGGCGCTGGAGGATGGCAGAGACATGGTGCTGATGGGTATGGGGGTCCTCAGAAAATATAAGTAAATCATCGAGATACACAATGAGGAGAGTGTCCAAATAGTCCTGGAAGATGGCATTCATAAAACGCAAAAACGTGTGTGGGGGGGTGCAGGCGAGCCCAAACGGCATCACTAGGTATTCATACGCTCTGTATCAAGTGCTGAAACAGGTCTTCCACTGTTCCCCCTCCCGGATGCGAATCAGATTGTAAGTGCCACGCAGGTCCAACTTTGTGAAAATCTTGGCTCACCCCAGGCACTCCAGCATCTCTGGTATGAGGGGGAGGGGGTACTTGTCAGGGATCGAGACTGAATTTAATGCTCTGAAGTCGTGCACCGGGCGGAGTTCTCCTGATTTTTTGCGCACAAACATGGTAGGGTCGCAGGTGGGGGAGGAGGAGTGACAAATGAAACCACATTTGGTTTGTGTCTGAGGTTTGTGTCCAGAAACTCCTGCAATGCTCGAAGTTCCAGCTCTGACATAGAATACAGCCGGCCGGTGGGGATGGCTGCCCCAGGAATGAGGTTAATAGCACAGTCAAAAGGGCGGTGAGAGGGGAGCTGGTCGGCCTCCTTCTTGTCGAAAACATCCCGTAAAGCTGCATACTTCTCTGGGAGGATCATGGTAGTTGAAGAACTACCAGAAGCAGATGAGGAGGTGGAGGAAAGGGTTAAGGCCTGGGCTGGGACTGGCGCCTTTGTCGGGAGGCAATGCTCCCGGCAGTAGGGAGACGCAAACTCCACTTGCTGAAGCCCCCAAGAAATCTGAGGATTATGCTTAGAGAGTCAGGAAACAATAGGGATGTACGAAAGTCACTTACCTTTCTGTGGATTATGTTGATGGGGGGGGAGGCATTCCGTCCCTCCCCCCGGAATCCTCGACAGGGGGGGGAGGCGATCCGTTCCTCCCCCCCGGAATCTGGCACTGCCGGCTGTGCTCCACGGCAGCTCCGCGGAGCAGCCGGCCAGGCCCAGGCCAGAGCTGTCCGCAGCCGGATTTCCGGCCGCGGAGGGCTCTGGGTAAAAAAAAGCAAAAACAAACCGCGTATGCACTCTTTTCTAATTAATATGTTCTGGCCTTCAACTTAAATATCTCTTCTCAGCTGCTGCCCGTTGATTTCTCCCCTGGTAATGCCTCTGACTGAAAAGCTCACAGAAAAAAGCAATTTAATTTCTCTCTCTCTCTTTTCCCTTTTTAAAGTCAACTTGTTTTTCAGTACAAAGTAGACAAGCTATTTGGGAATGCCGTTTTGCTTTCTCCCTGTGCTGGCTTGGTTTGCCTTTTAAAAAATTATTATTGTTACCAGCTCTGTGCCTTTAAGACGGTAGCTAGATCTGCAAACCTTAAAAGATGTTAATGCAAGGGTGGGCAATTTGTGTGCTCCAGATGTTTTGGCTTGCAGCTCCCATGATCCCTCACCATTGGCTGTGTTGGCTAGGGCTGATGGGAGTAGTAGGCCAAAACATCTGGAGGGCCACAAGTTGAACATCCCTGTATTAATGCTTACCGCCATCGTGAACAGCTTCTGATTTCTGCAGAACAGTTGCTGTAAAAAGGCACCAGAGCTTTTTAATGGCAAGTTGTGCTTGCTTATTTATTTATTTATTTATTTATTTATTTATGTGTGTATGATACTTCTATAATGCTAATATAATAAAATATCTATAAGTGGTTCACATGAAAATGTATATATAATACAAGATAAAATAATACATTAAAAAAGACATTACAGCAAAGACAACAGTAATGCAGAGCACTGTCATAGTCCATTACAGGTCAGGGAAATCTTGTGTAAACAAATAAGTTTCTATATATTTAGGAATGGGATGAAAGACCAGCTCATGCATGCGGTGATGGAGTGGTGAAATCATAATGTACATATAGATTGCTAACTGCCAATTCAGTGTTATGCATTGGATCCAAAGATGCCTGAGCGGAATTCTGGTCATGCAACAGCACTTTCCCATCGCCTCCTCCCCACTGTAGCAGCCCCCCCCCTCAAAAGAGCCAATTCCAAGAGTTGGGAGGCCTTCTAGTATGATATAGACCCTTTGGACCTTTGGATCCAAATCTATGCATGAAGGTGTTTGTCTGAATTGTTCCGGTATGAAAATTGCAGAACTACCATTTGTGGGAGGCGGGGGGGAGCAGAATCCTTTTTGACACAAAATATTCCACTACTTTTCATGTGAGGGTGCTTCTAAAAATCGACATGACAAAGGTCCACCTCACTCATACATAAATGACCATTGGTCCAAAGTTGCAGGACAGCTGTGTGTTGCACATTGATAGAGTAACGTAGTCCATTGAGTCAAACCTCTGGGGATGAAATACAGAGTTCTGAGATTCCTGCTTATTATGAATTACGATGAGGCCTTTACTTATTCCTTCCTTTTTATCAAATTGAAGTTCAAGGTGGCTTACAAAAATTAAAAACCGATACAAAAGCAAGGATAAAACCATATTAAAATGCAAGACAATTTTAATATACCTCTTAATCATTTCCCTTGGTCACATCCAGGCAGTTTTAATAAAAGCAAGACTATGAGATACCAGATAATTCTGGGATAAACCTAATCTTATCACTATCCCCAATGATTTCCTTATATCATGAAAAGTTTAATGTAGGAAATAGATTTTCAGTAGAGGTTAGGGATGAGGTGAAAGTACTTCTAGATATTTTTTAAAATGGACATTATAGGTGTTTTGATTAATTTAAGTCATGTTTTAATCTTGAGAACCTGTAACAGTTCCAGCCTGTAGTCTGGAGACAGAAAAACACAGTGTCCAAGGTCAGTTCTTCATACCAAGGTCCAAACAGTCTGAGAAGGAAGTGACTGTGTTGCAGGGTAGAAGATGGAACTGTAATATGGTGCGCCAGTACAAAGGCAACCACAGACCTGAAATAGGTTCAGTCTGGAGCAGGCGCAAGACGACAGGTAGTCTTGTGTATATTGTCTGTTCATGTGTTCTTTATGTAAATGGCTTTTAACCTTTGTATACTGTATTTTTAATCTTTGTAAACCGCCCACAGGGCTTTGGCAATTGGGTGGTATAGAAATGTAATCAGCAACAACATAGGCAGGCGCTGGAAGCAGGACTACTCAAGGGAGAGACCAATTGGGGATTGTTATATCAGCAAAGGTCAGGTAGAGGCTGAGAGGTTTCATGCTAGCATGGTCAGACCCTCCCTTCCTGATCAGCAGTTGGGCTACAAGATGCACCTGGCTCCTCCACCTGCTGAGTACACTTCTCCTTCTGAGAAGGCCTCTGGTACTGAGGTCTCATTGCAGCCAACACAGTGAGCTTCCTAGAATCCTAGAATAGCAGGGTTGGAAGGGGCCTACAAGGCCATCAAGTCCAACCCCCTGCTCAGTGCAAGAATCCAAGTCAGAGCATCCCTGACAGATGGCTGTCCAGCCTCGCCTTGAACGCCTCCCGTGTGGGAGAGCCCACCACCTCCCTAGGGAATTGGTTCCATTGTCGTATTGCTCTAACAGTCAGGACGTTTTTCCTGATGTTCAGCCGGAATCTCGCTTCCTGTAACTTGCGCCCATTATTCCGTGTCCTGCACTCTGGGATGACGGAGAAGACATGCTGGCCTTCCTCTCTGTGACAACCTTTCAAGTACTTGAAGAGTGCTATCATGTTTCCCCTCAGTCTTCTCTTCTCAAGGCTAAACATGCCCAGTTCTTTCAGTCTTTCTTCATAGGGCTTTGTTTCCAGTCCCCTGATCATCTTTGTTGCCCTCCTCTGAACCCTCTCCAGCTTGTCTGCATCCTTCTTAAAGTGTGGTGCCCAGAACTGGACACAGTACTCCAGATGAGGCCTAACCAGTGCTGAGTAGAGGGGAACTAGTACTTCTCAGGATTTGGAAGCTATGCTTCTATTAATGCAGCCCAAAATAGCATTTGCCTTTTTTGCAGCCACATCACATTGTTGGCTCATATTCAGCTTGTGATCGACAACAATTCCAAGATCCTTCTCGCTTGTAGTGTTGTTGAGCCACATATCCCCCATCTTGTAACTGTGCATTTGGTTTCTTTTTCCTAGGTGCAGAACTTGGCATTTATTCCTATTAAATTTCATTCTGTTGTTTTCTGCCCAGTTCCAGTCTATCCAGATCACTTTGAATTTTGTTTCTGTCTTCCAAAGTATTAGCTATCCCATCAAATTTTGTGTCATCTGCAAATTTGATCAGCGTTCCCTGCACCTCCTCCTCCAAATCATTAATTAAAATCTTGAAGAGCGCTGGGCCTAGCACTGAGACCTGCGGTACCCTGCTCATTCCCTCTCTCCAGTGTGAGAAGATCCCATTGATAAGCACTCTTTGAGTCCTATTCTGTAGCCAACTGTGGATCCACCTGATCGTTGTTTCATCTAGCCCACTTTTAGCTGGTTTGCTCATCAGGATATCATGGGGCACTTTGTTGAAAGCTTTGCTGAAGTCGAGGTATATTATGTCTACAGCATTCCCATGGTTCACAAGGGAGGTTACTTGATCAAAAACTGAGATCAGATTCGTCTGGCAGGATTTGTTCTTGACAAATCCATGTTGGCTTCGAGTAATCACTGCATTGTTTTCAAGGTGCTTCCAGATGGATCGCTTTATAATCTGCTCCAGAATTTTCCCAGCGATTGATGTCAGACTGACTGGTCTGTAGTTCCCAGGTTCCTCCTTTTTGCCCTTTTTGAAGATAGGGACAATGTTAGCGCTCCTCCGGTCATCTGGCACTTCACTCGTCCTCCATGATTTCTCAAAGAGAATAGACAGTGGTTCTGAGAGCTCTTCTGCCAGTTCCTTTATTATTCTAGGGTGCAGTTCATCTGGAGATTTGAACTCATTCAAAGTAATTAGGTATTCCTTGACCATATGCCTATCGATCTCAAGCTGCAATCCTGCCCCTTCAGCCTGTACTTCACCTTTGCCAGGGGGGTCATAGACCCTCTTTTGGGAGAAGACTGAGCCAAAGCAGGAATTGAGCACTTCTGCCTTTTCTTTGTCATCTGTAATCATTTTGCCATTCTTATTTAATAGCTGAACCACCATTTCTTTCCTCTGTCTTTTACTATGCACGTATCTGAAGAAAGCCTTTTTGTTGCTTTTAGCATCCCTCGCTAACCTCAGCTCATTCTCAGCTTTAGCCTTCCTGACGCCATCCCTGCAATTCTGTGCTACCTGCCTGTACTCTTCCTTTGTTACTTGGCCTTCCTTCCACTTCCTATACGTGTCCTTTTTTGTTGTCAGGTCATCTCTAAGATTTTTGTGAAGCCACATTGGCTTCTTCTGTTGTCTTCCACCTTTTCTTCTTGTTGGAATTGTTTGTAATTGTGCCTTCAGAATTTCCTTTTTTAAAAACTCCCACCCACCTTGGACTTTTCTTGTTAGAGTTGCTTGCCATGGGACCTTACTTATCATTGTTCTGTGTTTATTAAAATCAGCTTTCCTAAAATCCACCGTACGCGTTTGACTACACTCGGCTTTTGCTTCCCTTAGAACCAAGAACTCAAGTATAATATGGTCGCTTTCCCCCAGAGTTCCTGTAACTGCTACTTTATCCACTAAGTCATCTCTGTTCGTTAGGATCAAGTCAAGGTTAGCCGATCCTCTAGTTCTGTCCTCCACTTTCTGTAGGAAGAAGTTATCCGCCACACAAGTCAGGAATTTCCATGTTTTGCAGAATTTGTCTCCCAACAAATATGGGGGAAATTGAAGTCCTCCATTACTACTACATCATGCTCCTTGAAACATTGGCTATTTGCTTTTCAAAAGTTTCATCCTCGTCTTCTCTTTGATTGGGTGGCCGGTAGTAGACTCCGTCTCCTTTTATTCTTTGCTCCATTTATCTTGATCCAGATGCTCTCGATGGGGCTACCAAGCTCATCTTCATCCTCTTCCAATTCTGTATCACCAAGCAGGGTCACCATTTTCTTAGCTCCTGGAGCCTGCGGAGAGTGAAGCGGGGATAAACAGGATGCACGCTGCGGGGTAGGGGCTTGCCGAGAGCCTCAGGTGAGTGACCAGGTGCATTGAGCTGCATAACAGATTGTTATGCAGTGCAAAGGCTTTCTGCAAGGTGCCAAGCCTTTTCCTTGGATGAGGTTCCCCCCGGGTTTAAGTCACACTGGCTCCTGACACACAAGCTGAGGGTCAGAGAGCCAGCTTGGAGCACTGGACAATTTCAGGGGTTTGTTGGAGCGTTAGGATGTGAACCATCACCTATGCTCAACTTCTATATTTGTAAATAAACATCGATTCTACAAAATAGCAGTAAGCCTCTAGTGACTTCATTCCAAAGGAAATTGAAGCTAGGTAAATGCTGAAACCCCTGAAATGTCTTACCACTCAGAGAATTGGGGTGTGCATAGCAACATAATGTTTGGTAACGTTAGGATAGTTTGCTATAGTGGATGCTTGATATTAAAGGGAAAGCAACAAATGTATTGCTTGAAGAGTGTGTGGTTGAAATAATAGAAACTGTCAAAATATTCTTAATATGTTGCTAAGAATAATATCCCAAACACACCTTTGAGGCAAGTTAATGAGTAAAGGCGCAATCCTATGCATGTTTAGGCAGAAGCAAGTCTGGCTGGGGCACGTTGGGAGTTTTAGGTCTTGTTTCTGTCTAAACATGCATAGGATTGTGCCCTGAGGGATGTAGTGTAGCAAGCCAACCAACACAGTAGACAGTCTAGCAGTTGTGATAGCACATTGTTATGTAAACACATTGGACATGCAAAGTCATGATTGCACAAAATCAAAGTTTAAAATAAAGACTTGCTCTTTTTATGACTTTGTTAACTTATGTACATTGAGATTTTTTAAAATATGTTGTGTACTTTTTAATATTGCTAGTGAAGTATTTTATTTTATTTTAATAGCTGTTAGTGTCCCTTGTACAGTCTTAGGTAATGGTTCAATAGGCACAGTCTGTTGCTTTTCAGGCCAAGATGCTTGAGATGAATTTTAATCCCTAAAAGTGGAACTCCTACTGTACAAGGTCATTAAACGTTATCAACAGCTCATTACCTTGAAAAGAGATCTCCTTTAAAAGTCAACAAGAACCTGTGTAACATGAGAGATGCAGAAGACTGAAAACGTTGGGAAGAGAGAGAGAGAGAGAGAAAGAGAGAGAGAGAGAGAGAGAGAGAAGGAAAGGTCATTTACATATGTTATACTTGGATTAGTAAATTTTTTGATGGGGAACATTTGTTTTTCTGTGCTATTTCTTAGAAGTTATGATAGGTAAATCAATTCATTAATGACATCTTGAAAGGTGTTCAGAAAATGGAGTGTTGATTAACTCTGTGTGTAAATATCACTAGCATTTAGGACAGACTTTCCCAACCTGGTGCTAGGGATGTACAGATTTTGTTAAATCTGTTCTTTCTGTCTTTTGCGGATTGTCAGTCGTCTTTCATTCCATCGTATGCACATTGATGGAATCAGGTTTTTGTAGGAGAATTTTGTTCACTTGCAAATGCACATTTGCACTAATGGGCATTAGGACAAGTGCACATTTGTGCAAATCCTCCCCCAAAGTTAAAAAACCTGCTCCACAAGTCCACGGAATCCATGTGACTTGGAAAAAGTCAGTCCGCTGTGGAATCCACAGGTCAAATCTATCTCATTTGAATCCATTGCTGATTTCTTGGACATCCCTACCTGGTACTCTCCAGATGTTTGGGACAACAACTCCCATCAGCCCCATCCAGCTTGACCAGTGGTGGGAAATGCAGGGAGTTGTAGTTCAAATCATCTGGTGGTCACCAGATTGGGGAAGGACGATCTAACAAACAAATGCTCTTTGGTCTTTTGAGTGAAGTTCATAACTATGGTTCATTTCAGATGATCATCAAAGCCATAACTTAAACGTCTGCAAATGAGCTATAGCCTTGCATGCTCCTCCTTCCTTCTCTCCTATGGCTTCCATCTCTGTTTCTTGATTATTGCTAATCCTAGTTTGCCTTGATGTCCAATTCAGTAAATTGTACGCAGCTCTTGCCCTCCAGACCAAACTTCAAACCACCGTTCCTGCTTCTTGTTTGGAGGGGTCAGACGCTAATCGTAGTTTGCTGATTCAGATTCATGGGAGCATATGGTTATTTCTAAAAAGGAAATGGAGAGGGAAGCTGCCTGAGAGAGGGACAGCGGAGGGAGCATATCACTTGTTCGCAGTCCTCCAAAGCATGGTTTGGATGATCGTCTGAACTGAGCACTCATCTACTTGAAGTCCTATTTTCTGTTGCTGCTCTTTGACTAGGAAGTGTATAATTCTGTTTAATTAAAAACAAGGATAGTCCATGGATGCTTCAAAAATTGTGTGTGTGTGTATGAGGTCATCAGTGCACCATTAAAGAGTTTTTTGTTTTGTTGTAAGTTTGCCAACGTAATATAGTAAAACATGATCGTGTAGACTCATCTTTTGATGTTGTACCTTTTACTTTGCCAGGCCTTATGGCTGTACTTTATTTCCAGCTCCAGCTGAGGTACACGTGCTGTTGTGCCCTTAGTTCTGGCTCTTTCTCCTTATATGCAATTATTTCTGTTATTTTGACCTTGTAAATCTGGTGTAATAGAAGTGTGTTGCATTGGTACTAGTGCAGTTTGGCTTTTTATTGTTCTTTGTAAAAAAGAGAGATGGATTGTGATGTGGATTATTATCTCAAATGTACTGTTCAATGGAGGCAGTGTACATTCAATAGTTAGTGGTAGCCTAAAAGACCCTTATAATTCAATTAGTAATGCAGGGAATTTCTTTGTCAAACTTTATTTAGTCTAAGGTGGTCCCCCCCAAAATAAAAATAATTAAAATATCTCATAATGAAGTGGGTTCTTGTTGAGGGAGCCATTTAATATTTGCTTTCTTCAAAGAAGCGTGTTATGCAAATTGGTAAATTAAATGAAAAAATCCTATTTGAAAGAGGATTGCGCAAAGCAGTCTGAAATTGGAACTGCAGTGGGAATAAAAGGGGTGGGAGGCTTCAACGCCAAACACTTGGAATGAAGCAGGTTGACGTTACAGCTGCCAGCCTGATTGCTGGCAGGAGTTCCCAGTTAATCTACTGGGGAATTCCTGGGACGAAGGATGGTGCAAGGCACTGGACAATCAGGTCCACTTCCAGATGTTTGGGAGTTGTAGACAGGTTGCTCATGGCACTCCCTGCCTGCTGTGCAAATCAGGCCCCTGGCCATACCCACTGCCACTTGGGCCCAAGCAGTGCAGTAGTGGCAATGATGCAGTCTCCAGCATCGGCTTGCAGGTGCTGCCATGTGTAATTTTGGTGTACATTTAGAGCAGGAATGCAGAACCTTAGGCTGGGGGGGCAAATCCCCAGAAGGCCCCATCCCCTTTTCCCCAACTACCAATAATTTAGTGATATCCCAGCTTTTGTGCAGTCTCCCTCCACCACCACCACCACCATTTTAAAAGGTTGAAATGCCTCTCCTAAGGCTTAATTAGTGTCACTAAGTGCTTTAAGTGAAACTATGCTGGTATTTTTGTTTTTTGGCCCTGTCTCTTTGCCTTTGGTCCTGCCCACCACTGGAATGCAGCTCCTCAGAGCTTCTCCAAAATTGAAAGGGGTTCTGCTCCACTTATTTAGAGGAAGGAAATCCTTGTGTCTGAAGAGGTGTCACACCTTTAGGAGCACAGGGCACTGCCAGATACAAAGTCAGATCATTGATCCATCTAGCCCAGTATTGTCTACATAGACTGGCGGCCTCTCTTCAAGGTTTCAGGCAAGAGTCATTTGCACCCTTGTCTGGAGATATCTGGGACTGAATGAGGAACCATTTGCCTACAAAGCTTGTGCTGTTCCATTGAGTTATAGGGTGTCTCTACATTAAGGGGGGGGAGGGAAAGCATCCTTTCTAAGGCTTTTTGCTTTCACTTTCTTTGTGGGATTAGGATGGGCTTCTTTACACAGCAGATATGTGGCTTGCATAGAGGAAGTGCCTTCCTCCCTCCCTCCCTGGCGTGTGTACAAAGGAGCGGGGCAGGTGGAGTCTTGCTTTCATTGCTTAACTTGTGCTGTACTGTCTCCTCGCAACTGTAGGCACACGTACTTGGGAATAGGTGCCATTAAAGTCAATGAGACTTATTTCTTAGTAGACATAAGATCATGCTATAAATCTGCAACCCTTGGCACACTTACTTGGGAGTATGCCCCACTGACCTTAATGGGGTGCTCTGAATCAACAGAGGAACTTGATTCTGAGCTTGGTTGGGATCAGATCTGTCTCCCTTTGTTGCTCTCTCCTCCCTCCGATGGGTGATCAAGAAAAACATGGCTTGTATCGAGGACAGTCCTTCCTCAGCAGGTTCATGGTGCTAAGGCAGCATTACACACTGCTGATATGGTGCCATTAACTTTGATTACTAGTTTATTTTCAATCTTTTTGAAAGTGCGATAGAGGAGAAAATGTGTGTGAGGCATCCTGGTGGTTGACGACATCATGTAAAGGACCCACAAAATTCCATCGGTGACCAATCATGAGAGGGCAATAAATCGCTCATGTAGAGACTCGCCCCCCCATAGTCTTTGCCTTAATGTTCATAGTTGGCACATGGAGACCTGAGAGTAGCTAGTTATATTCATTTGGAAAGGCAGGTAGGAAATTACTGGGCAAAAAGTATAGTTTTTATCAAGATATTGAACAGCCTTATGTAAAAGCGTTGTCATGGTTCAACACAGGGAACAAGCCTCTAGCTACCTAATGCTACATCTCTATACGTACCATCCAGTTCAGAAGGATGTGTAGATTGTTTCAGTATAGTCCACAATCATCATTGTTTAATACTGTCTCTCCAATATTCTCACCCTCTCCTCTCCATTTTTTGAAAAGTATTTGTAGAGGTAAATTTCTGAAACCTGTACTTTCACAAAATAATGAGTATGGGTTTCAGGGGAAAAAATGTTTTTGAACACCTAGCAGTTAAGTGCTTTATACCATCAATAATGTTCTACCCCGAGCTGATATGTGTGTTTGACAAGTAGATAACAAGAACATCAAGCATTCTGTTCATCTGTAAAGTGTGACGATTTTGTGAAGACATCTAATTCATAGAAGAAACATAAAAACTCCTACAAATCTATTATATTACCAGTTGGTAAACAATATTCCAAGCTGATGGTTGAGAATACATTTCAGAAAAGCCTTTATTTTTTGCTTTAGCAAATTATTTAAATTAAATAGTGTAATGGTGCTACGCCTTCCGTGCTTTCTTTAAAAGCTGCCCTGAATGCTGAAAATGCATTGGAGGGTTGGGATGTAAATATTGTAATAAATAATTTCATAGATAAAATCAGAGTTGTACCATGTATGTCAAAATACCAATAACACACTTCTTACATTAGAGGTATTGACCCCAAGAGAGTCACTCTTTTTTCAGTACGGTTGGTCTTATTGCCTGTTGCTGAAATGATTCTTTAGAGATTAAAACCATGCCACTTTGTTAGAGAATAACAATGAATGGTGTTATAAATAAAAATCAACTACCTGTATGTAGACACAAGAGATCTTTCAGATTTAATCTTTGCAGCATCTGTTTGATGTCTACAGTCTACTTCCCCAGAATTACAGGTTATTTTCCACGCCCCATAAAATAACTATTGTGGTTGTATGATGGCAGTCTTGAATTCAAGGAATGCCTTTTCATTTTGTGAACCAGTTCAAGGAAATGTCTGTGGTTCATGTGACTTCATCTTTTCTAGTCACACATATTCCATCATACAATGATTATATGGCTAATGTAGGGTTCCACTGACAAATCTGCCATCATGGTTTGATTTTCATGTTGAAATTTGTCCTTTCAAATGGGCGAAATGTTTTTGGCAAATGAGTTTCATGTTGTTGGGGGTTGTGTGTGTGTTTTTTTGGTAATTTATCGTTTTGCAAGAATTTGGATTGGTTCTAAAGGTGGCCTCCTGTCAAAGGAAGGAGTCCTTCCATTCACAACAGGGGCTTCCTGCAGAGGCTTCTGCAGATGGAAAGGCTGGAGGTGAATTTCACCAATTCCTTCTCCCCCTGCAGCCTCCCATGCTGCCTTTCATGCTGTTCAAGAGGATCCTTCAATCCTCCAGAGCAGATTTCCCGGGATTTTAGAGAGAAGGGGGAGCAGGGACATGTGAGTGTCCCATTCTGTAAGCAAAACTCTGATCCAACCCAGTATCTGTTACCCCGAGGGCCAAACTACATGTGATGTTAGGTACATTTTTTAACAAGTTTACTTAAACAGCAACTTTTATTTTGGAGGGGGAAAAAGAACTGCGGGCCCCTAATACAGATCGGGGCCCGACATGGATTTTCTGCTGAAAATTGCCCTCTGCCTTGCTACTATTTGCCCATAAAAGTGCTGCTTGCCGTTATCGACACTTCTGGGAGCAGAAAGAAGGCAGGAGGGAGTGACTTTCAGCAGAAAACCATTGTTGGGGCCCAGATTAGTTTGCGGCCCTGCAGCTGTTTTTCCTTGAAGACAAAACAGCCAGGCTAAGCATGCTTGTTTAAGTGTGTGACTTAGTTCATATGTAAAATAAAAGTCTTATCAGGCTTGGGGCAAGGAAGAAAAGCTCTTGCCACTGCTGCCAATGTCACCAAAACGGCTGCTGTTGCTTCCCCCTCCATCTTTGTCAATGATTTCCATAAGATCACCTGGATCGATACAGCTAATCAGAGTGCCTGATGTTATATAACGATGACATACAACACGGGGGCTGGATCGTGTGCGCTTTATCTCCTGAAGTCCAGCCATAAATGGGTTGGATCCAGACTGAGTTAATTGCACTCAGGTCTCATTGAAATCAATACAGCTGAGGCCATGACTAGCTTTTCACACTGAGCTCAATGGGACTTAACTGCAATTAACTCTGTGTGGATTCAACCCATTTTGTCTGTGCTTCAGAAGTTAAACCACACAAATGAATGTAGCAAATACGACTGCATGGAGCACTCAGAATCATGATTCATCATGAGGTATAACCAGAAGATACCACTGAAAGGCCACCTAAGGAACACTGTTGGCAAAAGGGATTGAACATATGCCAAGCAAACACACACACACCACCGGTTTCCAGGAAAAACTCAGCTCCTGTTTAGAAATGACTGTCATGAGACAGATGCACCAGAACAGGATTCTCCATATTTATGCCAATCCTTAGCAGATTTACTCTTGCAAAGGTAACAGAAAAAAGGCTCGAAGATCATTCATTACGTATCCCTATTTTAAAAAATGAAACATTATGTGACATTGTTTGGGCAATTTTATGGTTTTCTGGCTTGTTTAATGCTATGCCAGCCAAAAAAGATTTTACCATTACAGGCTAAATAAAACACGTTTACATCTATATTACTGTGCAAGTTGGTTTGAAATTTGCTGCAGTATTAAGTCTATAAAATTGGCAGATTACTTAATAAAAGTACTTTATAGTTGCAAGCATTTTAATGCTATTTACAATATGTTTTTGAAAAATCAGTTGTGCATACAATTATGCTATCAGGTTATTAAACCTAGTATAAAACTTAAACAAAACAGTCTTGAAATTGCACTAAAATAGCTGAAGTTAAAACAGCTGTAAAATTGCAAATTGAGTCCATTAAGTAGGTTAAAAAAACAAAACAAAAAATTGCCACTTTCCTCCCTTTCAGTCCCAGTTCAGCAATGTTCAAATGCACAGAATAATGCTGGGGCTTTTTTTTTTTTTTTAAAGGATGGATTTCACATTGTTTAAAAGCAGAGATGTTTAGAGACATCTGATAATGCCTTGAAGGTGACAGTCCTGTACACAGGGTATGCAGAATCACTTTCAGCCTGAGGGCTGAATTCCATGTTGGAAAAGTTTTTAGGAATCACATTCCAGTAGTGGGTAGGACTGAAGGCAAAAGAGACCTGGCCAAAAATGCCAGCATATTTTAGCTTAAAGCTCTCCCTGCCAGTAACTACGCCTCAGCAGAGGCATTTCAACCTTTTAGAATGAGTGGAAAACTGCACAAAAGCAGGGAAACCACCAAATGATTGGTGGTTGGGGGAAAGGGGGCAGAGCCAGGGGGAGGGGGCGTGGCCATCTGAGGAACTCCAGAGGGCTAGATTGGTATCCAGGAGGGCCGGATATGGCCCCTGGGCCTGAGATTCTGCACTCCTGCTATACACATTTACCTGGGAGTAAGTTACACTGAAGTCAAGACTTACTTCTGAGTAGACATGCACAGGATTGTACTGGAAAGTGACAAGATTGGTTAGCAATTTTTGGCATTGCTGTTTTAGCAACTGTAAGTAGCTTTCTTCATAATTTTATGAAGTCAGTGGGTTAGGTCCAGATTTAGTCATGCTCTGAGTAGAGCTATTGAAATCAATGGGACTTCAGTTAGTTATGACTAAATTAAGGGTGTTTCTACATTAAGCAAAACCCCTGCAAAAACCCACAGCCTTTCCAGAGCTTCCCACTTTCAGCCTCTTTGCAGGATTAGGAAGGGCTTCTTTACACAGCAGCCATGTGGTTTGAACTGAGGGATTGTCTCCCTCCTTCCCTGGCACATGTGCAAGGGGGAGGGGAATCTTGTTTTTGTAACTTAACTTCTGCTGCACTGTTTTCTCGCAGCCCCCAGGAAACCTCTGACATACTTCTGAGTAGACATAAAATGTAAGTTGTGCTGTAAGTCTGCAACCGTTGGCACACTTATGTGGGAGTAAGCCACATTGAACTCAATGGGACTTACTTGTGAGTAGACGTAAGATCACCCTGTAAGTCTGCAACCCTCGGTACACTTACTTGGGAGTAAGCCCCATTGAACTCAATAGGGTGCTCTGAAACAACAGAGGATGTTGCTTCTGAGCTTGGTGGGGTGGGGGATCAGATGTGTCTCTCTTCATTGCAGGGAGGCATCTTATCCTCTTCTCCCTCCGATTGAGAAATGCAGAGGCACGGATGCAATCAGCAGGCGATTCTTGCCCTCGCTCCTGTCAAATCTCATCCTGACTGTGCCCCCAACAACTGAAAACAAACGCCCACAACAGGCAGACACAGTGGCTTCTTCCGCTATTGGAGAATTTCACAGGGGGTTTTGCGTTTTGGGAAAACACGAGATAGGCTGGAGGAAATGGCGGGAGACACCTTGGAGGGTAACAGCATCATCTAAAGAGCTCACAAACTTCTAAGAGAGAGCCATCTCAATAGCAGGATAAAAGCCCCGTGTGATGAACCCCTAAGTCTCATTTATTTCAGTGGGTCTGCTGTAAGCATGACTAAGTCTGGATCCAACCCAATGATCTCTACCACCAGACATATACACACCTTTCCTTCAACCATGAGTTGGATAAGAAGTGAAAGAATTGGGAAAAAATCTCACATATCAATATTTAGATGTTAAGATTTAGATATTAAATATGTTCCTTTTTGGAACATATATCATGGGACCAGAGTATCTTAAAAATCCCCCCCACACACACACATGAATCTGACTAAATACTTCATCTCTGAGGCCCATTTTCAGGTCCCCACCATCAGAGGTACAGTGGGTGAGTAAGTGCTGGAAAGAAGGCCTTTTCAGTTGTGGCACCCAGCTCTGGAACACCCTCCCGAGAAAGGTATGTTTTCTATGAGCAGCGGATATGGTTTTGTTCCTGACGCTTTTCCTGGAATGGTGTTTTTAAAATAAGGGCACTGCTGCTGCTTTTTAATCTTGGTGTACTATCTCTGTTTTTTGTATTTTAGTGTGCAATCCTATGTATGTTTAAACAGAAAACAAATCCAACAACCCCCAGCATTCCCCAGCCGTTCCTGGAATGTTGGGAGTTGTAGGACTGTTTCTGCTAAATATGTAGAGGATTGTGCCCTTACTGTAGAAATTGCATCTAGAACCCTTTGTAGCCTGACTGAGTGATATTTTATGTTGTGGAGAGAGACTTTCCCAGCTGAGGTTTTACATTTTTTAATTACTCAGTATGATGAAACTTTGTATCTGAGCTGGCCAGAGGGAGGGAGAGAGAGAGAGAGAGAGAGAGAGAGAGAGAGCACGCGAGAGAGCAGTATCTGGGTAGTGGTGTTAAGTAATGAAGACAACTTTGGTCCCCTGAAGATCAATAAGTAATTGGTTAATTGGAATCTAAAATAATATTAGAGCTTTCAGAGTCTAATTAAATTATTAAACTCTTAATCATGATTGCACAGAATTAGTGTTTGTAAAGCATGGTGCTACTGAGAAGTACTATTTGTGGTTCAAACCCATCGTACTTGGCGTAAGAGCATAATTCTAGATTGTCTTCAGAAATGGTCACTGCACGAAAAGGACTCTTCTGCTGTCCCGGTATGGTGGGTGCGCAGCAGCAGCTGATTAATATCTGCTTCATATTTGCCAAAGTTCTCAGGTTCATTCTGAGCCTGACGTTGTGGTTGGAGAGGTGCATTACCAGCATCGCTGCATAGTTTTATCATGTCTCACTTCTTAATTATCTTTGTACACAAAACTAAATGGGTAAAGCAGATAAGAAGAACTTTCCCTCTCTAGTGATAATCAGTAAAGATGCAAGGTAAGATGCTTGGAAAAGCAGTGTGGAGTGGGGGGAAAAGGGAAGGGCAAAGATGGCGGAAGCATCATTACGACACTTCCAGTGCACTCTCCCCCCTCCCCCGCTCCCAGCCGCCCTGGCTAGATAGCTGAAATCAGCTGTCTAGCCACAAATGCAGTGTGGAGGAGAAGATCCCCTCTGCGGTCTGCCTGCCCTGCACTGGATAGTCAGTCGCCTGAGTTCGGAGGTGGCTGACTATCCCCATAGGATTGCATCCTTAGATTATTTCATTTGATGCAGACTAAATCATGCTGAAATATTAGTATTAGTAGTATGATCATTTTAAGAGTTTAGATGTGGATTAATTTAACAGTATTTTAAAATTGCACCAGGTAATCACTGGGGTTGTTCCTTGCCTTTGAATGATAAAATCAATAGAAGTTACAGAATCATAAATCACATTTCTTTTTAACTAACTGTGATATAAATAATTCACAATGAATTATATATTTAGTTCTCTGCACTCTAACAATGTAATAAATCAAGAATATAACACTGTGTTCTTTTACTTAATGTTTGGCAGTCCAGATTTGTGTGTGTTCTTCACAGATTTTTTAATTACATATGCTATAGATATTTATACTATTTATCTAACAGATGTTTATACCCCTCCTGTCTACAATGTAGCTCTTCAGGGGAGCTTACAAATACATCTGAATAGAAGTGTTCTCACCTGGGGTGGGCTTCCATGTATAGATTTCCCACCCTAGAAAAAAACACCAGACTCCCTTACCTTATGCCTGATGTCTACTCGGGTTCTGCCTATCTTGGCTTTGATGGTGGAGCAAAGAGCAAACTTTCCGCAGAAGCACCCACCCTAGACCAAATACGGGTATCATCAGGAATTGAAAGCTATGGCAAACCTAGACAGCATAGTAAGAAGCAGAGACATCACCTTGCCGACAAAGGTCCGTCTAATCAAAGCTATGGTTTTCCCAGTAGTAATGTATGGCTGTGAGAGCTGGACTATAAGGAAGACTGAGCGCCGAAGAATTGATGCTTTCGAACTGTGGTGCTGGAGAAGACTCTTATGAGTCCCCTGGACTGCAAGGAGGTCAAATCAGTCCATCCTAAAGGAAATCAACCCTGACTGCTCATTGGAAGGACAGATAATGAAGCTGAAGCTCCAATATTTTGGCCACCTAATGCGAAGAGAAAACTCCCTGGAAAAGACCCTGATGCTGGGAAAGACTGAAGGCAAAAGGAGAAGGGGACGGCAGAGGATGAGATGGCTAGATAGCATCACGGATGCAATGAATATGAACTTGAGCACGCTCCGGGAGAGAGCGCAGGACAGGAAGGCCTGGCGTGCTATGGTCCATGGGGTCACGAAGAGTCGGACACGACTGAACGACTGAACAACAACATATCCATAGGAAGGTAAGGCTATCAATGGCGTCTAATCATGATGGCTGTCAGGGGCTTTGTTAGGGAGGGGCTCACCTGGGCACAGGCCCTGGATCTTTTGAGCTGTCCCCCCAGATCTTTTCAGCTGTCCTAATTGCCATTTTTTACATTTTCCCATTGACTTGCATTGGAAAACAGAAATGGCCATAACTTTATTTTGTATGACAATTACATGAAATTTGGAGACTTGGAAGCCCCCATGGAGCTGATTGAACCTGCCCAATTGCAGGCAGTTAGGTCCAGTGGCTTTTGTGCTAGTCACAGGTAAAATTTGCTATTTTCAAGAAAATGTGTCAAAGCAAAGAGCTATAATTCTTTTGTGCTTCCACATATGTGCATGGAATTTCGGGACCTGGCAGCCCCTGTGGAGCTGACTGAACCTAGGTCTAGTGGCTTTTGTGCTAGCCATCCCTAAAGTTTCCTTTTCTCAAAGACTAAAACAAAAAGTGAAAACTGCTAAGCCACACAGGGGATTAGAGATCCTAATCAGAAGGTATTTAAGGTGACCATTAGGAGGTCACTATCCCTAATCTCTGGTGTAGGGTTTTTTGTTTGTTTGTTTGTTTTGTTTTTGAGGTGCAAAAAACCTCTTTCCCCCTACTTTTCTCCTTTTACGTGCCCACTGATGGGAGCTTGCTTGCAATAAAATTTTGAAGAGGGAGAAGGAAGGGAAGAAAGAGCTTCATGTGAAATACTGGTATTTCACACAGCACCTGATTTTACTGCCCCAAAGTGGAAACCTTGGCTTCTGCAGAAGTTTAGTAGCTTCAGTACAGCAAAGGATCCAATCAGCCTCCACAAACTTCTTTCTCCTCCTCCACTTTAATTTATCCAAAATAGCTGTAGGACTCAAATTATTTCAAAAGGAGGGTTAGGACTATGTGACATCATGATCGAGGAACTGCTCAGTTTTTTTAAACAGGTTCTACAATAAAAAAAAAACTAGAAAAAGCCCTCCACCACCTCACCTCATTAAGATAATTTAAGTACGTGCAATCCTTACAAACCCTCCAAGCCTCCTAAATTCCTCGGTGTCAGGGTGGAAACTGAGCCGATAGAACCCCAGAGCAGTTCTGATTCTGAGGAGGATCAGCAATCCGTGGGAGAGGAGCCAGCTCATCCCTCACAGGCACAGCAGCTGGCAGAGATTCCTCCTGCTGGCATTCCTGAGATAGATAGTGATCCTAACGGTGAGAAAGTGCAGGAACGGGGCTTGCTAGACGTTCGACGCAGACGCAGGGAGCGATGAGCGATGGAGGGCACGGAAAGGAGGCATAGCGTCAGGGTGGACACTGAGCCCATAGAATCCCAGAGTAGTTCTGATTCTGAGGAAGAGCAGTCGCTCCTGGGAGAGGAGTGCGCTCCTCTTTCCCAGGAGCGACTGCTCTTCCTCAGAATCAGAACTACTCTGGGATTCTATGGGCTCAGTATCCACCCTGACACGTAGTGCCTGTTTGGCGTGCAAGCAACAGCCGCCTCCCATGGACCCAAGGGAAAGAAGGAGGATCTCTCCCTAGCCTATAAGTTCAGGGTCTTCAAGTGACTCTCCTTCAAACGGGGATCAACTGCCTACTCAGGGCAGAGGCCACTCTGCTGTTCCTTGCTTAGTCGCTGGTGATTAGCATCTGAAAGAGTCATTAAGTTGTAAAAGGATTAAAGCCTTGAAAATAATCCTTTCGTCTGTGTCTTGAGTTGGACACTCGGAAGTACTACTTCTCTGAAACGGCTTAGGGAGTTCTCTCTACTCCCCACCCCGCATTTCCAATCACCATTCTTCTTTTCTTCTTCCTTCCCCTATCCTGTTCTTTCTTTCTCTTCTTTATTCCACCCAGAGCATATCTTCGGGAATTCTTAAAGAGAATTTGCTTTGGTTGGCAAGAGAAGTTCTGAACTGTATTTGACTTTATACAAACAGACAAGAGGGTTGGTTTTTCTCCTTCTCACTCAAGCCTTTGAGAAAAGTGGGTTCACAAGGTTGCAGAGAAACAAATCTGGGGCTGTTTTGCTTGTCAGTTGCCATTATCCAGCAATAGGAAGGGCTGTAGCTCAGTGGTAGAGCACATGCTTGGTATTCAGAAGGTCCCAGGTTCAATCCCCAGCATCTCCAGGTAGGGCTCAGAAAGAATCCTGCCTGAAACTCTGGAGAGCTGCTGCTGCTGCCAGTCAGTGTCAACAGTACTGGGCTAGATGGACCCAGGGTCTGACTCAGCACAAGGCAGCTTCCTATGTTCCTATGAATAGAAAGCTTTAATAAAAATAGGACTTTTTGGTTTGTTTTTTAAGTGGAGAGGAGATAAATGCTGCCCATTTATACAATCCTATGTATGCTTCTCAGAAGCCCCATTATGTTTAATGAGGCTTACCTTCAGGAACGTGTGCTTAGGATTCCAGCACAAGTTACCTTTGCAGGGAGGTTTGCACCTTGATGTTCTGCATGTTTACTCAGAAATAAGTCCAGAGTTGTGAGTATGGTACTGCAGGCTTAATACAATGCCTACCCAATTACATCTAATGAATTGACTACCCTTTCAGCTCAGTCCTATGCATGTTTTGTCATGTGTGTTTTTTTCCATTTTGCATGAACTCTAGCTTCAGTGGTGAGGGAAAGGCACTTGATGCATGCTCAGAGTTTCTCCATAAATGAGCCTTTGTTTTGAAAACAAACTAATTGTCTGAAACCTAGTGAAGTCTTGGCACAAATGAAGTTATGGGGAGGAAGATACAGTGAGAGCTTGTGCATAACAAGGAGAAGGTAGAGGAGAGTTGCACAGAACAAGACATCTGTTTTGATGAAGAGTTGCTGGAGGATGGTAGGATGAGAAGGGATGGTTGAATAGAGGGGAAAAGAATTGGTAGGGGGAGAATGTAAGTGCTCAGTGGTGAAAGAAAAGCATTCTGCATATGCTCAGAGGCACTCTGTTTAAGAACATAAGAAGAGCCATGCTGCATCAGACCAAGGTCCATCCAGCCCAGCATTCTTTTCACACAGAGGCCAACCATATGTCCACAGGAAACCCACAAGTAGGATATGAGTGCAATAGCACCTTCCCACCCATGTTCCCCTGCTGCTAACATTGGTGAAATGTTCTAGTCATTCTAAATTTGCACGTATGTATATCCTTCAGAAACCTTTCAGGTTTCTTGCCTGGGAGACACCTCTAATGACCTATGCATTTTCATACAAATTTACTCCAAAAACTATTGGGGAAGGGGTGAAGGGAAAGCAAATCACTCCGTCCTCCAAATTGGAGAACTCCCCTTCCACTTGAACTGCTGCACCTATCCTCCTGAAACTTTGCTGGTTTCTTTCTTTCTTAGGGACAACTCTAGGCTGCTTGTAGTTTTCAGAACAATGGTCCACAAGAAAAATAAGGAGAGAAGCATGTCCTCTTTTGGAGACCTCAAAATGTCAAGGCCACCCTTGCACGAAAAACCCTTGTGGCTGTTATTCTGAAATTTGGAGACATGATCTCCTCTGAGGGGGCTACTATGCCTGAAATGATCATCCAGTTCTGACCAAAAGAAAAAAGTTACAGTTTTTCTCTAATTTCCCATGGTAGTCAGCAGGAAACATAAAGACTAATTTTTCTAAACCTTGACTCAGGTTTGGTGCTGAGCTGAAATGGTCTGACTATAAATTGGCCAGAGCAGAAGCAGGATGTTTTCCAAAACGCTGAATTGGGGTGTGAGTTGAAGTGGGGTGGGGGGTCAGTGCACACTTCTTATGTATGTATGTAATCTATAGGAAATTAGCGAACAAACACACAACTGTAAGTGGGTCAGGTTATACTAATATGATATTGTAACAATATGGAAACACACACAATAACATAGTGAATGTTGGTAATCTATTTAGAATAGGGTTGTTGTTAGAACATTATAATTATACATATGAATACAGTTGTACATATACTGGTAGATAACAGAAGCATCTGTATCACAGGTATATACAAATTATAATTATCACAGTTTCTACAACTGTGGCCCCTTTTGTACTTCTGTGTAATCTATACACATGCAAGCACACCACATGCACACACGCACACACACATATATTAGAGGTGCGCTTAGACTCGGATATTATATATATATATATATACACACACACACACACACACACACACATACACATACACAAATTTGTGTTATGGGACTGTGCCCCGGATCTTTTAAGAACCTAGCAACGCCCCTGCTGCCCACTATTCAGAACTAGAGACAATACAGACAGGGCAGGCCTGAAAGGCCTACTATTTCCAATAGTAGTCAACAGGAAGCATAAAGACTGATTTTTCCAAACCTTGACTCAGGTTTGGTGCTGAGCTGAAGTGGTCCAACTACAAACTGGCCCAAGCAGAAGCAGAAAGTTTTCCAAAATGCTGAATCGGGGTCTGAATTGAAGTGGGGTGGGGGTCAGTGCACACTTCTTATGTATGCATGTATGTAATCTATATACACATGCAAACACACCACATGTACGTGCACGCACACACATATATTAGAGGTGCACTTAGACTTAGATATAATATGTGTGTGTGCATGTGTGTGCACGCGCACACAAATTTGTGGGTTTTAAGAACCCAGCAACACCCCTGGTAGCTGTTATGCTACCTCCAGGATCAGAGACAGCATGCCTCTGAATACCAGTTGCTAAAAAAACAACAGTGGGAGAGGACTAATGCCATCATGTCCTGCTTGTGGGCTTCCCATTAGGGCATCTGGTTGGCCCCTGTGGGAAACAGGATGCTATAGATAGGCCTTTTGTCTGATGCAACAGGCCTCTTCTTATATTCCCACAGGCAATATATTTTATCAACCTTGGGAACAGCATTTCCATTTATCTGTGGTGGCAGCTCCTTTAAAGGGCACACAGGACAGCAAACCTCCATCTTGACCACAAAATATTGAAAACACCCCCTCCCCCCAGTAAAATCAATGACAGTTGCACATATATTGTCTGGGTGTGTGTGTGTGGAATCCTAAGGACCCACAGCTTCAGAGCTAGTGGACCACCTGGGATGGGATGCAAAAAGGGGTTACTCAGGATTCATTCCTGCCTGTGCTTTGAGTGCCACATGAGTGCCTGGACTGTGGTATGGTGAAGGCAGGCTGGAAATCGGAGCATTGGATGGCTGCTGATTGTTCAGCAGCTGTCCTTCACATCTTCTTTGCTGGAAACTGACCTCTTTAAACTGCAGGCAAGAAGAAGACAGAATCTGGTTGCATTTGTTAGTCAGGAGATAAGTGAAAAAAGATGTTTTTTCTTTGTGGGTTTTTCTTCGCAAGGGGAATTGATAAAAGTTAATTTAATTGAAAGGGATTGATTTGGGCAGATCTGGGTGTTGTTGTTTTTTAAATATTTGGGGATAAATTAACTGCATGGGCATGGATTTGGGTGTTGTTGGGGGGGGGTTTACATTTGAGGCTCAGATCCCATCTCAGTTCACTTGGTAATTCACTTGTCTCTTAGGTTTTGTAGTTTGCCTTGTCTGAAGTAGATGTTGCGTTGTTGTAGCAGCACATGTGGGAGCAAAATATTGGGTTGGTGTTTGGGGGACTCACAATGTGAGCTCTGCCTTGTACTAGTTTGTGCTTTGTTTGTGGCTAGTTTCCAGCATTTTATTTCCTGAAGTGGAAAGCTAAATGCCCCTGGGAAGCTTATAAACAGGGGTCCCCTGGCGTTATGTCCCCAGCACATGCTACTCAACAATACGTTCTCAAAACATGGCTGACAGGAAGGATTTCCATGGACCAAGCTAGGGTTGAGCACACAGGAGGAGGTTTGTGAAGGTGGAACTGAGGGAAGGTATGACAGGAGTGGCTTAGCAGGCTGGGGTGGACAATTTGTAGCTCCCCCATGTTTTGGAGGCACCAGCTGCCACTGTTAATGCAGAGTTGGATTACTGAGGCTGAGATACAGAAGGAGTGCTCAAAGATATATGTTCTCATAAACCCCCCAGAAAATAGCACCTAGTTTGTCTTTATCCTCACAAAATAGTGGATTTGATGGCTTCAATCCGCAGGTGGTGTTGCGTGAGTGAAAGGCACTTCTGGGTGGGTACAGAAAGGTCCCTAATTTAATCCCATTCCTGCTGCATCTCTCCCATGACCCCCCTCCCCTTAGCATCATCACATGCCATTCAGTTCTTCAGCCCTTAGGAGCAGATTTTGGGGGCTGCAGCACAAAAGAAGTGAGAAATCCCAATCTGTGATCAGTTTTCCATTTCTCCCACAGAAAGGAAATTCAGGTCCGAGCTAGTATGAAACTTTTAAAAGCATTTCTTGCTTGGTTTTAGGCAGACTGTAGATTACGTACACTACTTCCATGTTAGTTATTTTAAACATGTTCTTCTCTGTCCATAGAAAATGTATCAGTAAGCATTAAATTATATATCCAAATAAACATTCCACATTTTTGAGAAGATGTGTTAATTAGAGTAGAAAGCAGTGATGTCTTAAAGTTGAAAAGGTCACGTAAGATATCAGTTAATAGGATATTTGAAATATCATTGCTTAGTGTCACATCACGCTTTTAAAAACAAGATCAAAAGTACTGTGCTACACAGGTGCTTTTTAAAAAAATTGCATTGATGTTATACAAGTTACATGGATAAATCAGACACATTTCTTCAGAAGGCTTATTTTGTTATCTCCTGAAATAATGAAAAAGCCACTGAAACCCAATATGCATTTTAAAATCTAGTAATAAAATAAGTAATATGGCTGAGGAATGCAAACTGATATTAGTTTTGACACTCTATTTGCTTGATGTCCAACTTTATCTCACTATGCATTATTCACAAGTAAAATGCACACTTCTTTATTAGGTCTTAATCAAATGCATTTTATCATAAGTGTCAATTCAATACTTTGCCATTGAATTTCTATTTTAAAATACTGAGCTCTTTTTAGAATATAAAGTGGAATGGTTAGGAATAACTAATCTAATATTGCTGGGTTTTGGAATTCTGTTAAGGTTGGGGGTAAAATTAATTTTATATTCTCTTAACTACGGGGCTGGTTCAAGGCCATGATGGGCCTGGAGCTAGCCATCTTTAGTGGGCCCCCTACTCTGCCCCCAATACTGAACTCACAGCATTTGTACATACACACATACACAGTCGATAATGTACAGTAATAATGCAAAAAAGTTTTCCACTACATATTTTAGCGGAAATCACCTTCCATGGTTTCCTGGAAGCAAAAGACTAATATCTCTTCCATGGTACAGAACTCAAATACAAACACATGTAAAATGGCCATCTATGCATTGTATTACTATGTGCACTCATGTACATACATATGCAGTACAGACAACAGGCATCCAGAATCCACTTGGGAATTTATTTTGTATGGGTGCTAAGGAGGGAGTCTGAAGACTGACACCAACTTCTACAGCTTATATTAAACATTCAAAATCTGAAAAACATCCTCTTGGTTTTCATATGCCACACCCATATGGCTCCATCATCTGCATGAACATCAACTCAAAGAAACTTTATTAACAGCACAAACAACAAAGACTAATAAATTTATTCCGCCAAATGCTTTTGTGGATTATAGCCCACTTCATCAGCTGCATGGCGTATTATGGGGATTTTCAGGTTTATATAACGCACATATGGTGCATGGGGGTGGGGGGAATTGTAAACAGTGAGAAAAGAAGGATATTAAATGCAGAAGTATGTTATTTTATTATGTATTTATTATTACATTTATTGCCCACCCTTTTTTTCCTCCGAGGAACCCAAGGCGGCTTACATAATCCTTCTCCTCTCTATTTTTAGACTCTTGTAAGAACCCTGTCAGGTAGGTTAGCCTGAGAGTCAGTGAATGGCCCAAAGCTACCCAGTGAGCTTTATGGCCAAGTGGGGACTAGAACCCAGATCTCCTAAGTCCCAGTCCAACTCTTTAAGCACTACACTACACTGGAGATTCATTGACATATTTAATGAAGGAAAGTATTCTTCTTTTCATTCAGTATTTTATAGCCCCCCCCGACTGCATTTATACACCCCCCCCAAAAAAGCAACCCATCAGCAGGCTAAATAATAACTCTGTACTACACTGCAGTGATGTCATACACTACCTTCCCTCCCATCAGTATGGGTATAACAACCGATTGCTGACAGAACCCATAGTCACAGTGCCCCCCCTCCACACACACATGGTAAGGCTTTATTTAAATTAGCAGGTGTGTGTTTTGATGGTTATGAACACAGTAAAAAAGGCGTTTTTTGTGTGTGTGCGTGCATGCGCATGCAGGCAAGCGCGCGCGCGTGCCTAAAATAACACATGAGCTAGAAAGAATATAAATTCCTTCATTCCTGCTACCCATTGTTTGAGGCTGGATATGCTACTGCCCAGTCGTAGCTACACTACAATTCTGGATTTCCTCGTTATTTTCTATGGATTGTAATCACTATTTCACAAGGATAGACAAAAAAACAAAAAGTGTGTGTGTTGGGGGGGGGGTTCAAAATGAACCAAGAAGTCCCTTTTGCAGACAAATCTTCACTCTATACTTATCTCTGTGGCCAGATGTTGATTATAGCTGCAGCTTCACTCATTGGCTAAGCACACTGGAAGGTGCTAGCAGGCTCATTTCTCACAAAACTATTGGGCAAAATGATTGTCCGTTTCCCACAGAAGAATCGGGATGTGCCTGAACGTTTTGCCTCCGATCTCTGGTTCTACAAGGCCGTTTTTTTTTATTGGAAAGCTGGGAATCTGGGCTAGCTGGTGGGTCCCTTGAGTTGGTAGCCTGGGAGCTATAGCCTGTTTAGCCCTGTGGTTAACCCAGCTATGCTTCATTACAGGTTCAGTTCATTCATTTATCCCCTGCCTAATTTGTGAACATTGCACCTATTGCTGGTGAGAGATTGTGGGCAGAATGGGACTCGAAGGAGAGGACTGCCAAAAGGGTAGCCACTGATGCATTGCCAGAAAAGCGGAAGTGGATCACCAAGAAGGAGGACCAAAGCGGGCAAGATTTGCACAAAATCAGCATATCCTAATTTATATGTATAGGTGCACATTTAGAAATAACTACTGTGACTTAAATAGAAATACAATACTATAGTTGGAAAGATGTGACCAGGGTTGGATCTACACATCCTGTCATATAGATAGGAATCCAGTATGGTGACGCTATATCCCTCAAGTGCATTTATATGTCACACAGTGTCCGCTGTAGCAATGTTTTTAATCTTTTATTCTGGTAGCGTAAGTCACACTTTGTTGCACTGAGTTCTCATACTGCAACAATGGGGCAGCTGATACAGCAATAATAGGGCAGTCTTCTAGTGGACACTTCCTTCAATCACCCCTTTTTTCCTTTTCTTTTTTCTTCTGGTATCTGCTCAGCTGCGCATGTGCAATTCAATAGGGTGGTTTGTTTGTTTTGTTTGATTGGGAAACAAGTTCGTGGCTTGTTTCGATACATTGTTTCATTGCCTGTTGTTAGTTAAAAATGGATTCAGTAGTCATGTCCACCAATATTATGCGATACATCCAAGTCATTGCTGTCACAGCCAGTGTGTTTATGGCAGCTCTTTGGGCATTGCATTGTCTTGAGACTCAGCAAGCAGAGCAGAGACGATCTTGCATGGTGGTGCTAAAATGGTATCGTAGGAGGCAACAATACTTTGCAGCTAGAATCCACCTAATATGAATACTGTGGCAAAGCGTCACGCGTGTCGGGAACGTGAGAATGCCTAAAGTCTTCCGCTGATACTGGGTCTGACCGTCAAGCAAGCATTGGTAGGAGAATTTCGTGTGTATACGTGTGTGTGTTTTGGGTGATTATTATCTGCAGGACGATAAATACTGCAAAGAAGACTATGATAATAGATTACCATACCAAAAAATGATCAATTCCTTGCCAGGAACCTTGCAGTTAGGTGTGTGCGCTTCTGCACTCCTGTGAAGGTGTGCAGGCAAAACACGATCTAGAACAACAACAAGCGATTAGGAAGTTTAGCACTTCTAAACACTTCGTGAAATGGCGATGACCATGTGGAGAATCACTGTAATGAGTAAAGCTGAACTTGCTGAAAACAACAATGCATGCCCGCTTCACAGCTATTGGCTATCACAAATGCACTGAATGTTAGAACACGCCCAAGATGGGCAACAAGCGTGCAAACATATGACACTATTGCACATACTGCGCAATCAAAGAGGTAAAAAAAAAACCAGCATTTTTTGCAAATTAGGTTCAGGATAACATGGAATAAAAAGCAGGAAATACTGCTAGAAAAGTGGTATACGGAGAGCATCATGTGCCCCAACAGTTATCACTGCACTTCAATAAAGATAAAAAACAATAGTGTAGATCCAGCTGTCAGGAGCGCCCCTGCTGCCTTCTGAAATCCTCAAGTAGCCAGAATCAACATGCAGACAAAAGGGCTCTTTTCCAAGGCTTTATTTCCATTCAACCTAACGACGCTTAAGATGCTAATTGCCTGAGACTAGGTGGAAAACTCAAAGGAGCAGCCTACCAGGGATTCTAAGCGTAAGGAAGATCAGTTGGTCTCTGTTTGGAGAAAAGTGTGGCAACTCTCTGAACTTAAGGAGTAGGAGGGGAGACTCCCCCCCTTTCCCAAGGGGCATCGGGGCGCAGCTGTTGTCATCCCGCCAAGCGGGCTGAGCGCCTCCTCTCAGCGCCCGCAACCTCTTGCTTGTCTCTGCGCCTCGTGTCTAGAAGCTCAAGATGTCCCTCCCTCTCCCTGCCAGGGTCACTGTCGCTCCCAGGAATGTGAGCGGGGGGGGGCCTCTCCCTCCAGCTGTGCCGCTGAAAAACGAGCAGGTTCCTCACCCACGGATTGTGTCTCTTCCTCAGAATCAGAGCTGCTTTGGGACTCTATGGGCTCAGATCCAGCCCTGACACCAGCCCAGGTGATCTGTGTGCCTGTTCAGGCTGCTTCTCAGGTGCTAATTACTGATGAGCAACTTTGAGGTCCCTGCTTGCTCTCCCTTCTTATAGTTCTTTACCCATAAACCAGTCTTGGACTGGCAACCCTTCATATACAGGACTGTCCCCTGTAAAAACAAAAAAACAAAAAGAAAAGAAAACCTAAAACTGAAAAAAAACACACATGGCCACCCTAATTGCCAATACAGCTCAATGCAGCCCTTTCCCTCCTTCCCCTGTGCAGATGGCCTTTACAATGTGGAAGGCCAGTGAATGGCTCATTCCTGCTTAGAACATAAAACAAGGAACTCCATGTCTATCTGTAAACTCATAGAAATGAAGGAATTTGGGATAGTATTCCAAACTGTAGAGTCTCTCTGCCCTTGCTGCTGCCTGGTCTTGTAAGCTTATGGGATGGAGGTGGAGGTGGCAGCATGTAGCTCAACACTGAAAAGTGCCAGGTAAAGCAGCCACCATCTTCCATTTCCTGGAGGGGCATCAGGGTGATGCTGAGGGGCAGGAGGGCACCTTGCCCAGGGTCTACCTCAAACTAGCCTTGGTGATGGGGCTTCATGTGACATTTTGAAAGTATGGGACTGTGTTATCCATATCCACTTACTGTAGTGGTAGCCCAATTAAATGTAATTAGTGAATATTGTATGAAGAGAGACATGCACCTGGAGTTAGTACAGACGATTTTCCTTGTTACAAGGCTTTAAAATCACCCTGTCCTGGTCAGAATAAGGCAACACTTATACATCACCCTGAAAGGGGGTGGGAGGAGGGAAAAGGAAAGGGAAAACGTGCCTCAGCCATCTACTTGCCTAGTACTTTTGACTGCATTATACAATCCTCATGTCCCCCAAGGCAAAAGTGAAAAATTAGTTGAGCAGAGGCTAGTGACTAGAGTGAAACACTAATAATAATACTGTTTATGTAAGCTTAGGGTTTCAGATATCTTGGATAACTTGACCTTTTCATGTTAGAAGAACTTCTGGAATTGGCTGTTCCTCTGGATCCTTTCAAGCACTGCACTGCTAATAGAGTGGCTCCCAGTCGGTGAGGTTTTTGTTTGAATAATTTCTCATTTGGAAATAGATGGTGCAGCTTAAGGGCTCACATCAATTTAAGTCAAATCAAGAATTTAAAAGTGCTGCATTATCATTGAACTAAATGCACATTAAAGTTTCTTTGCTGATGAAGCAGGATGGATTCAAATGGTTTCCACATCAATGACACAGTTGAGTTTTTAGTCTACATTTTAAGTTTCTTTTCTTTATATTTGAAAGATAATTCTTGCTTGTGCTGAGCCAAATATTCTGTGGCTTGAAAGAAGTGGGTTTGATGAAGTTGAAATCTCCCCTGAAAAAGTCCTTAGACCTACCTTTTGCAGGCTGCTCACAACTGCTCTCTTTGTGTGTGTGTGTGTGTGTGTGTGTGTGTCTCTCTCTCTCTCTCTCACACACACACACACACACTACTGGGTATGCTGACATCACAATGCTGTATAGCAAATATATCTGACATGAGGAATAAAAAAGATAGCCCATTAGTGAGGGCATAGCTTTGTGTACTGGTTGCACGGGCAAACCTAGCCAATCAGGATCTACCAAAAACAAACAAAGGCAGCTGTGTTAGCCATAAGAACACCCCCCAAATCCATATAGTTTAATACTTTTACTAGACCAATTCAAAGATCACAAAAATGTGCAGGCTTTTGAGATCTCCAGATCTCATCAGGCAAGATGTTGCAAACATGCAGGGTAGTGGTGGGGAAATAGGAGGAAGAGAAAAGGAAGTCTGGCTGGATGTTGTAGTCAGGATGTCTGCATAGTCACAGTCTTACAATGGTATGGAGCTGCACCTCCCAGCACTGGCCACGTTCCCCGCTGCCTGTATTCCCACTTGGCCGTTTGGAGCTTGGCCAATTAGGTTTTGGCTGACTGGGAGAGGGAGTGGACACATAGGGGAATCCCCATGCAGGGGAATCCCCACTGTTAGCTTTGGTCACAGATCAGGGATAACACAGATTGGAAGGCCACGCCCTGGCCCCAGGGGAATCCAGAGAAGGTCTGCAGGACCTTATTCCATCTGCTTGGCCAGTTCTCAGCTTCCAGACAGATGGCAACTATACAAGAACATCCCTACTAGCTTTTAATGCTACTGTTTGTGTTCTTTCTTAGCACCCCTGGAAGCATTCCCTTTCTGTCTCTTGTTTAACTATCACTACACCCTTGGGAATGCAATGGATTCCCTTGCACTTTCAGAAGCTAATAATTATGATTTTAATAGCTACTAACAATTCCTAAATGTTATGGGAGTTGTAAATGAAAATATAATTACTAAAATTGGAAACACACAGGCACATACACACACACTCCACTCTACCAGAAAATGAATTTAATTTTCATACAAGGGCTGCTGTCCATGTTAGGATTTTATTATTTTCATTTCATTTATAAGAGTGTTGCTACAAGTCATTGTCATGAGCAAAACTGTAAAATGAGAAGGATTTATACAAGTCATGCGAAAGATGTGGAAATGACTCAGGATCCCCGTCTGTCCTGCTAGCAGAAGTGTTTGAAGACTCCCTGCCTTAACAATAGCCTCCTTCACACACATGTGCAGCAGTGGAGAACTGCTGTGGTGCAATCCTGTATAGGTGGTGCCAATCACATGGACTTTTCCCATCCAGTTGTTACCCTTTCTCTTAGCCAGAAGTTGCTGATTGGATGAGAAAGACCCATGTGATTGGCTCTGTTCACATGATTTGAGGTTTCACCTGCATATTTTAGACTCATGGGGTCACCCTACAGGGAGGGAAGTGGCTTCAAGGCTGTTGTGGGTATGTTTTGAAGAGGACCAACTTGGCAAGTTTCTTATGAACTCTTTTGAACATAGAATCATAGAATCATAGGGTTGGAAGGGCATAATGGGTGTTCTTATATTGTGCTAAAGGTCTGGTTCTGATTCGTGGTATGGGTGGATTCATACTCAGCAGTCTCATTCAGTAAATCTCAGCCATGGGTGAAAGTATTCTTCCTAGCGCTGGAGTTCTCATCATAGAGCACTAATTGCACTGATGTTTACTAGATAGATAGATAGATAGATAGATAGATATATGGGTGGCCGCGGTGGCTTAGTGGTTAAGACGCTGAACTGCAGACTGGAAGGTCGGCAGGTCAGCAGTTCGAGACCCGAGTGCTGCATGATGGAGTGAGCTCCCGTCTTCAGTCCCAGCTTCTGCCAACCTAACAGTTCGAAAGCAAGAAATTGCAAGTAGATAAATAGGTACCGCCTCGGCGGGAAAGGTAACAGCGTTCCGTGCACCTCGGTGTTCAGTCATGCCGGCCACATGACCACGGAAGCGTCTTCGGACAGCGCTGGCTCTTCGGCTTAGAAACGGGGATGAGCACCGCACCCTAGAGTCAGACACGACTGGCTGGGGACACCTTTACCTTTTTATATATATAAGGAAGAATGCATTTATTTGCTGCTGAAGATCTTTTTCCCTACAGAATAAATATCATAATTACTTTGCAGATTTAGTGTGTCATGCATTTGCCATGTAACTCCTGAAATAATTACTCGTTTTCTTTAGCTGTCTCTGATGCACACATACATTTTGACATCTCACCCTCTGACTTCAGCAGCTACCGACATGAAGAATATGTGAGATTTAGTTGCTACACTGTGAGGATGTAATGGCCCTCTCAAACATCTCAGTATAAATGGTGGCTCATACTGAAGATAAGTTTAATCATAAAAGGCTGCATTTGTATTCTGTTATTTTCCCTCATTATATACAAATATTGCATTTATCTTTTCATTCAACCCCATTCTCTATTACTGCAGTTCTTTTTTCCTCTTTCTATTATTGTTACCATACCACAGCAAATGGCTTTCAGATATGAAAAATCACTCCTTACAAAACTCTGCAGGGTTTTGTTTTGTTTTTGCAGATTAATGCAAGTTGTTACAAGTGTCATTCTTGAGAAATGCAACTCACTGGGGGATGTTATTATTTGCTTTGATCATAGTTACTATGCTGGGAACTTGGGGGGAAATGAAATATATGTAAAATAACCAAAATGTAGAATTACATTTTCTGCTGTTAGACTGGGTATTTTTTGCCAGTTGTTTATTGGATTTATAATTTAGTGCTATTAAACTAAAGAACAGTTATCAGAAAAGGCCCAAGCTTGGTGCATCCATCTTTACTGTATCTGTAGTAGCTCTGTGAACTGTGGTAGAAAAATTCCCATTTGTATTGAGGACCCAAGTATTCAACTTTGGCTGCAGGGTTGTTCTCTACTATCGCCTCAGTGTCAATGCCTGCCCTGGACCGCTTCCTTAGAGCCAAGGACTACATCTTTTGTCATTGCGGCTAACCCACACTGCTATTTTAAATACAAAATGTCACAGGAAACTTTGGCATAGTTCTCGCTGTAGTCAAAAAGAATATATTCACAGGAAGGATATATGCACAAACTAGTTCTCTGCTAGATAGGTTGCCTAAGACCAAAAAAGACTATGAAAGATATGGGTAATATTTATTTAATATAGGCCACTGTTGTTGTAAAGTTGTTGTACGAATACCTCACAGGGAAAAAATGGATGGAACCCCCACCTCCGCTACTGAGATGTTAGCACTACTAAACTTTTTCAGTAATGCATTTAACAAACTAAAAACCATACTGCAATTCCAAACCAGTTCCATACAAAGGAATTCACTATGGTGCCCTCAAACCTGGACCACTTTCAAAGGGGATTAGATAAATTCATGGAGGATAAGGCTGGTCATGATACTATAAGTGGAAAGGTGCTGTTGCACTCATGTCCTGCTTGTGGCCTTCCCATAGGGATCTTGTTGGTCACTGTGTGTTGTGGCCCAGCTCCAGCGCTGCAGCGGGCCTTATAGTTTATAGGCAGGATTTGATCGGGGTGGTCTGGAAGGGCTTGGGTTTATTCAGCCTGTGGAATGTCAGAATCAGTGTGAGCTTATCTGTGTCAGCGTTCTCAAAGGAAAGCAGGTGGGAGTTAAGTTACACCTGTGGAGGTGCTAGCTTTGGCCTTGACAGGGAAGGAAGTGGCCAGCCTCCCTGTAGAACCTAACAGAAGAGGGGGATGTTTTTGGAGGTGGCACACAGGTTGAAGCATCACCCCTGAAGGGCAGAATGGAGATACCCTGTTTGGGGAGGGGCCTCATTAATACGCTAAAATCCCTTGTCAGTTAGTTGTTCGGGAGGAGGGCTATCACAGGCACACCTTTGCTTTTCAGGAACGTTCTCGTCTTTACTGCCCCAAATCCTCTCTGTTTGGACTTACTACCGTCTAAGCTTCTTGAGGCACTCTTCACGTGGACTCTCCATCCAATTCAGACTCTTGTCTCTTTGGACTTTTTATTGTTAAGAATCTGCCATGAAAAGTACTGCTTCACATTTCATAGACCTTGAGTTCTTGTTTGCTATGGATTTGGACCCATGTAGCGTGGAGATATCAAAGTGGAAGCTATGGTTGTCGAAATCCCTGCGTCTGTGGGATTGCTCTGGACTTACTCTTGAACCTGTCTTGGCTTTTGGATTTGATAGACCTTGACCCATGTAGCACAGAGGTTCCAGTGAAGATTTCAAGGTTAAACTAAATCTCTGCGTGTGTGGATTAGTTTAGGTCTGTTTCTAGAATCCTTGACTTGGATTGCCTAGGGTGAATTATGCCAGGAATTTTTCTTTCTCTTGCCCTGTATTCTGAACTGTAGGGATTGCAATGGGGAAACCAAGTTGTCTGGACCTCTGACACAGTTATAGTTATTAGCTTTGGATTGTTTTGGAATTATTTATAGAACTTATAGCTAATTGTCACCAGCTATATGATTTCTGAATAGTGTAACCATTAAGGTTTTATTGTGGGATTTGCTACAATAAAAGAGTCTCATTGATTTGGAGTCAGAATGCCAGAATGTGAGTCTGAAGGATTGGGCCCATGACATTGTAGGAACAGACTGCTGTACCAGATAGGCCTTTGGTCTGATCCAGCACTTCTCGTCTTCTGTTCTTCACCCTCTCTTTTTAATTATTATTATGTCATCTTCTGGCACTCTTCCACACAAAGAAGGTTACCTCATTCCTAGCTTATAGGATGCCATCTATAATCTGTCAAGTCTGGTTTTTGATGTCTTGGAGACCTGAAGGTTTCTTTGAGAAACAAAGTACCAGGCTATAATCTTGTAAAATATGTTTGAAATTGGTTTGTAATGAACAAGTGGAAATCAGGAGCCACTGAGTTAATTGGAGGACCTGTGCGTAGATTTTGTGGCATACTGTCTTTGATGCAATGTTATAGCTTCTAAAAAAAAATCCATGGAGAACTGTCTAAAAAAAAATCCATGGAGAACTGTCTCAGTGACACTGTGTAAACTTTATTCTTAGTGGTGATCTATAATTTGGTAGTTTCAGTTTAATATATTATTGTATTGTATAAGCAAAGATAGAACAATCGGTTTTCCCCTTATGTTGTGATTTCATGACCTCCACCCAAACTTCTTATAGAATGTTACACCATTTGAATAGCATGATGTACCTTCAAGATAATTATAATTACTTGTTTACTCATTTTGAAGCTATGTTTGAAGCAGATGGATTGTAGGGAGAGGGGGTAACCATTATTTCCGTTGCCTTCAAAAAAGCTTTTAATGAAATGGGTGAGATGCAAGTCATTTTAATCACTGCGAACATTAAAATGGATTTCCAGCAGGTATGTTAATGGAGACATACTGTAAAACCTTTCCCCTTCCACAAAACATTTTCCTGTTTAATGATGTGAAAATGTGCTGTCTAAAAGGCTAAATTTTGAGAGTTTTTAGCATGTTGCTTAAAGATAAGGCTTCTGAAAGCATTAATCTTCCTAGCAATAAACACAAAGCTTTAAAAAGTTTATCAAGAGATTGCAATTAAGGGACACCCACAGAAACATAAGACAGCAAGAAATGAATTTAAACTGTGCTGTGATGATTGAAGATAGGATAATATGCATTTTTGTTTTGCTATTAACAGACTTTGCTCAAGCATTCAGAAAGTTAAGAGAAACAGCTACATGCGGTCCTTTTGAAACTGTATGTTGTACTAGAAATTGTGTTACTAATATCGTATGTGCTCCATCAATGAGAAAGATCTGTGAAACATCAGTCAGGATTTTAAAGTTTACATTCCATCATTCAGTTTTTTGCTACTTGTAACAAAAATAACAAGGGTCTTTCAAAAAAAATGTTATTTATCCGTGTTAAAGATTAATAGTGCAATCTTGTGCATGTTTACTAAGAAGTAAGTCCCACTATGTTTGGGGAGGCTTACTCACAGGAAAGTATGCCTAGGATTGCAGGTACGTACTTGTCCCAAATAGTCTGATCTATAATCAGAGAAGTTGTACAATAGTGTATAAGAACATAACAAAGTAAGTGCCCTGCTGAATCAGACCATAGACTGATCCCTCCTCACTGCATTGTTTTCTTACTGATGAGTTATTGCTGCTGTCTTCTGTCGGTGGTAGATAGAGGTGGTAAATAGGAGGGTGCAAGAGGAAGGGAGAAAAATAGGAACTGCGCTAAGCTGGGATGTGCCAGTGGTATATTGATGCATTGAATCTCTATACCTGTTCTGTCACCAGTTTTAGATGAGGCCTAAATCAGCCTTTTAGTCTTTAGTCTTTTCAGAAGTCATGGCCACTTGTCCTAGTCAATGGTAAATGCATTTTACCAATGCGTAGTTCTGTCTACATATATTGCAGCTAATTTTGTATGCTGAGGGAGGAAGAAGGATGTATATATGTGCAAAAGGCTCCTGCCTTCCCCACTTTCCCTGAGTCTAAAGTGGCTCTTTGTGTCATTTAGATAGGTGAAGGAACACTAATGATCCTTGGTACTTCTGGAGTCTCTGCTGAAGACATACAGCCATTAATACTTAGAGGTAGTAGTTTTTAAATAAACAAACAAACAATAGCAGGTACTATTTCTAGATTTGGATTACCAATAGGACCCAAGCCCATATGGGTATACCAACGCATGCTGAAAATCCCATGGACTGATCGGGTAACACAAGAGAACGTACTATACAGAGTAAACAAACAGAATTGGTAAAGACCATCAAAAGAAGAAAGTTACAATGCCTTGGTCATATTATCTGACGCAAAAAATATGCCATACTCCAACTCATTATACAAGGGAAAATGGAAGGAAAAAGATCAATAGGTAGAAGACGAACATCATGGTTAAAGAATCTGAGGGAATGGTTATACAACTATTCAGAGCAGTGGCGTAAAAAACAAAAATCGCTGTAATGATAGCTAACCTCCGATTTGAGACAGCACCTTAGGAAGAAGAATGGAAGATGTGGGCTTTTCTCATTCGTTTTAAAGCTGATGGTTTAAAACTGAATTAATGCAATCTAATAGTATGCAATGTGCTCTTTATAGATATGTCTTTGCGTAACTAATGTTGTGCTACTACATATGGAAGAGTTTTATAGCAGTGGATATGTCTGCCCACATCTGTGATCTTACGGCCTCTGGCCGTAAGAATGGTTAATATACTCCGGATGACTGCCTGCTGTAGAGGTGAGTAATAGCACCGTGCTGCTGGCTCAATAGTTACATTGTTATGACTGGGCCTTCACACTTTACCTACGTGTGGAATAGAATATATTTCTTTTAGATAATCTCTATAATATATTTTGAAGAAAGAAGCTGTAATTCCTCTGCTGCCAATTCACAGTCTGTCTCTGCTAACCTGCTGTAGTCACAGCCCACGTGTGGGGGGAAGCATTTAATACTAAGGTGAGGGATTATATTTTCTTTCTATTTTAACTATGCCTTGCTTGGTCCAGCTACACCACCACATAAGCACAGAACAACAACAATCCTCTCTAGCCTGTGCCTTTGCACATGTGGTAGTCAGAGATACCGAAAGCCCAGAACTTTAAAGAAGCAAGAGCTTGTAGTTAGGCTGGACTGAGCCATTTTCATGAGATGAAAAACTGAAATGAATGCCCATGTTTGCTTGGTGAGCAACTTCATTGGGAATTGTAGGACTACCATGGTTATGATGAGATTTAATTGTTGCTATGTTATTTTCTAAGTGAGAGAGAAATTTAGTATTTTATTTTTGATTTTTAAAAATAAAATGAATTTAAATAAAAAGGTCTGATTTAATTTTTTTAATTTTGGATTTTTTTAAAGCATTGATTTTATCCACCTTGGTTAATATTTTGTGTGTGTGTGTGATCTGATCAGCTTGCAATCCTCACCTAGGCTCTACTCTGTAGGCATCACATAATAGATGCAGGTATTTTTACAACAGGGTTCTTTGCTACTACCACACATGAGCAAACACTAACTTCTGAGGAGCTGCATGGTATACTGTCTCAGTTCTAGCAAGGCCTGCACTGAAAGAGTGAGGGAGAGGCCCAGTCCAGGCTTCCTGCAAGAATTCAAACTTGGACATTCCCTTAAAACTATATACACACATCCATCCATCCCAACAACCGCCTCTATCTTAATAAATTGCACTGCTGCTGTAATCACCTTTACAGCCCCTCCACCATTTCACCAAAAGAACCAAGATACCAGGAGAGTGGATAAAAACACTGGACTACAATGCAGAGTGGTCATGCCCTACTGAATCGCTCCCCCCCCCCCCGTGAAATGGGAATAACAGCAGTGGGCTACTTTGTAGGGCCGGCATACTGGACTGCCTTGTTTCTCTCCCACCACCTGAAAATTCATTGCCAAAAATAACTGATGTTTGTATGCAGTCATTTAACATTAGGTTCTGAGTTACTTATCAAAAACTAGGCAAAAGCTGTGTCTCTGTGTCTTCTACCCATTTCAACAATATATCCCCCCCCCCCCGCTCCCGGCTGCAAATTCTGGCAGTGAACAAGGATACAGCTAGTTTCTCACTGAGCATGACATCACCATTGGTAGCAAAACCTTGCAGAGTGGAGAAATCTGTTGCTGTGGTGAGTTAAAACTATGTGCATTTGAGTAGGACTGAAATAACTTGCACACCTGAGCTCTGCTGTGGGAAGTTTGGAGAGTGTCCAGTATTGATGTCATGATCAGCCCACTGTTCATTTTTGCTTCTGGCATGGCTTAGGGCAGGCTTCTGCAACCTGGTGCTAGATTACAACTCCCATCATTCCCAGCCATCAGAGTCATAGATATGCTGGCTGCGGATGATGGTTTAGGGAGTTCTACATGTAGGCTGGCCATTGAGAGGCCCATGTATGTTGTGCTGCAAGCACCAACATTTGCCACTCTGCCCTCCCATGGAGAGGCCCCAAGGGCTGGAATGTGTCCCCTGTTCCAGTGTTGCAACTCCTTTCTGACATGGTTAGTGTCACCAAAATACTGGTGTAAATCCTGTGTTTGTGGGATGCAAATGATCACTGCTGATTAAGAAGACGTTCCAACCAAGCGATACAGTTGCTTCTGAAAACCATCCGTTTTTTAATGTTTAAATTCTTTATCATAAGTAGCTTTCTTTTTTTTTTTCTTTTAAGGGGTGACTTGTAAACCCAGGTGTTCAGTTCCTGATGTTTCAGGGAGGAGAGTGAGATTGTGCTCAGTGGTCCTGCCCCCTCCTTTGTGTCCCCTTTACCTGGTCCCACCACCCTCCACGGGGGGGGGGGGAAGATCTACAGTGGGAAGCCTGTTTTACTTGGGTAGGCTCCCCACATGATTTAGAACCCTTGGAAGTCAGGGTTCTTCTAAATCACATGGGGAGGCTTCACATGTAGCGGAGGCTTCCTGCTTTAGACCTCCCCCCACAACACGTGGAAGGTGCAAGAAAGTGATGGGGGCAGTGATTTCATCCCAGCTCTCCTCCATACGCGTTAGAAATTGAATGGTGGAAGAGGGCCATAGTTTGCCACTGTCCTGCTTCTTTTGTGTCTCACATTCCCCAGGGCTTGAAGAATCATTCTACATACCAACTAGTACAAATTAACTAGTTAAATCACAAAATAACATAGTTATATAAAACAGCAAAACTTATTTGAGATATATATACACACACACACTCACACACTCAATATTATGCTTTAACTGTGATGTATATGTGGGTGGATTCAAAAGCAATGGGTGGTGTCTGCCTCTGGATAGTTCTACATGTTGAAGGTCCAAGAGCAGATGTTGGCATATACAGTGTTTCATGCCTTGGAAACTGTAATGTAATCTTGAACTGTGCTGCTATGGTGGCAGCCAATATAGGAAATGCTGGGCGTACATCATATAACAGCAGTTCCCTGTGCCCAGAATTATCTATTTAAATTGTCCAAGCATTTATTTTTATTTTTAAAATGCTCTCCTTTGAGACATTATTTAATACAATAAAATACATAATAATAAATGTAGTTAATTTAACAAATAGAAGAGAATATTTCCATGGTTCTACGAACAGGAACATTTCACTATACTTATAAGGGTGCATCATTGATACTCGCTGTTCATCTTTCTTCCCTTTGGTTGTTTAAAACTAATAGGGTGTAGTTGAAACGTTCTTTGGCTGGGCTAAATAACTTTCAGAACCTCCAGATGTTGATCGTAGGCAGTGACCTGGTTCGCATGGTCACTGTGGCTTAAACCTGAGCTGTTGTTGGGTTATTTAAGGGTTGTTTAATCCTCCAACAAGCCATGCTGCCTGGATTCAGATGACATGACAAGCTGTGCCTGGACAGTGATTATTCAAATTGCGCCCGGCATGAGTCTGGCATGCACCATGGCTTAAACAAGCCCCCATGGCTAGTTTAACCTGCGGTGATCATGCAAACTGGCCCAATGAGTTTCTCCTCTTTTAACTAATGGTGGTGCCCCAGAGGAAGACGAGAGCGTGATGAGTGCAGGGCACATGTGGCTGCCATTTTGAATATGTAATCCTCGCTTGGGTTATGTCATGCAAACCTGATGAGTGTGGGTTATGTGAGGGTTAAACAACCTTGGTCTGTTTTAGGGTTATGCGAGGGTTGTTTAACCCTCACATAACCCACAATTGCTGGGTTCACAGAACATGACAGTGGCCAAGTAGGGATTGCATGTGACAGTGGCCAAGTGGTGATTGCATATGCCACTTGGTGTCTGCAGTTGCCACAGCTCGCTATGAGTTAAATAACCCACTACAAGCTGTGGGGTGTTATCCGAACCTAATCAGTGTCTCAGTTTCTTATTTGTTTTTCTCTTATTTATTTTGGAAGCTCTTAAACATGTGTGGCATTCACAGTGAATCACAGTTCTATACTAAAAAGTCACAAAGACTATAGTCCTAAAACTCATCATTACTTGGAAATCCAAATAACTTCCAAGTGATTATTAGTAAGCAGTTTAAAGAATTTTAGACCCCTGGAATTCGTAAAGATAACTAATGAAGTTTTACCAATCTTGTTATTAGGGATGGACAGGTCTCTCAGTCTGGGTCTCACTGAAATGGTCAGTTTCTTGAGGTCAAGCTTGTTCTGTTCCATTTCTGCACAAGCTTGCAATGTAAAAAAATCTGGAAGAGAATTACTGTCATTAATCCTGAAATACTCTGTTCCAATTGAAGCTTATTGGAAGGTCATTAATGCAGTAACAATTTATGGGAATGGCTGAATAAATTGAGTTAGACTGGATATTATAATCCAAAGAACTCAGGTTTAAGGACTGGAAATAATTCACTGATTAATTTATAGGAATTTAGATATAAAATTGTGCTCTGTGAAGTACTTTCTGGCCTATATGCAACTTACACCTAGAAGCATTAATATTAACATTTTTTCTCACTGCTTTTATTTTCCTCACGTAGTTGATTGAATTTAATTCCACAGACACCATTACGTTTCCATGCTTCAGATCAGTTACCTGTGCTTCTAAGTATGTTTGATAGATATTGCCTATGAAAGTATAATAGATTAGCTTAGTGCAAATGGTTTTGAAGTTATAATGGTTTGTTAATTTCCCACAGCCAAAGCTGTTCTAATTTAGCATTTTGACAGAGGCTTTGTGCTCTTGGTAGACCCCATTCCTCATTATGATAATGGCCAAAATGCATTTAAAAAACATTGTGTGCAAAGAAATGGTGGCACCTAAATGGAGGAATGATTTTGTAAAATCATTCTTCATTACCAATACATGTTAGCTACCATTTTATTCATGAGCAAATAGCAGCATTGTTTCTGTCACTGTTCCTTCCAGACAACAACGTTATTCCATGCTTTCCTTTGAATTGATTCTTTATTTTTATACATAATTTAGAAACAGAAAGTAAAGCTGACTTGGGCAGAAATAATTTATTCCTTTGTTTTTAGCACTCAGGTATTTTAGCTGCAATTTACCATGCCCCCTGGCTGGTGTTCCAGTTGTGCATGGGAGTATTTCAGCACCACCTTCCTGTAGCAGCCTCCATGCCTCCCTCGCCCCACCATCGAAGGAGACATGAGGGGCTGCTTGTAGAATGAAGAAGTAGAATGAAGCTCCCCCCTCCCAACAGTGCGCAGATATCCTTTCCACTTGGACACTGGGGTTGGATCCCACACATAGAATTGTACCTGTGACTTTGCATAAGACCAAAGGGCCCCAAAATAAGTGATTTAGGGTTTCATGTCCATAGCCAAATAACACAAGAATAAATATGGGGATGATTGTGGTGAAGAATTTAAAGCAGAGTGCAGTTTTTGGTGGTTCTTATGTGATAAACAGTGATTAAAGCCAGGGTAAGAACGAAGGAAATAGAGAAAGGCAATGCTGTATCTATCTTGTCTGTCTGTCTACCTATTATATTTATATTTTGTTTCATTATAAAAACTTGAGGCAGCTTAAAATCATAAAAACAACAAACATTAAGAGAAATCTGCCCCAAATGAGCCATATAAAACAAACACAAGCCATTGAAACTTTTAAAAAACCTTTTTAAAGCAGGAGCATAATAAAAATAACAATCAACAGAATTAATGGCCCTGGACAAATAAAACCAGTTCTACGTGGTGCAGAAAACTCATAAGAATGGGCGTTAGGCACAGAGCTCTAGGGAGTGCATTCCAAAGGTAGGGTGCCAGCACTGAAAAGGTCCAGTTTCCAATCAGCACCCACCTAATCTCAGTAGCATGGGCAGCTTCATATAGGAGCAGGTGGTCTAGGAAGGGGCTGTCTGTGTCAGAGATGTGTGGGACAAATTTTAAATAGTAATGCAATTGGAAGGAATAACATATATGTGAATAAGCTCTATATAACTGCTATTATGATAAACTTGTTCCAAAATGTGAGATAGAAAAGACAGGTGACTAGGACAAGCCACCAAGGCCACCCATTATATGAGCAACAGTATATTTGCCATAAAATCAGTACAAGCAAAACCTATTTTCATGGCTAAATTCACTGTGATGTATTTAGCCCTGTCTGGGACCTAGTGATGTGATGTATACCAGCTGCACTGGTGGGGCACTTACTATATGACAGTAATGGTTGAATGAGCTATGCATCTCCTTTGGAGGCGATGGCAGAAATGTATTGTGTACCTCAGTGCTAAAGAATGAAATTTTCGACCAATTTAGAGAGAGTTTAGAGTGGGGATGTGGAACTGCCTAACTGCTAGCGTTATGTGTGAAATAGAAACTAAGCTTTTCTACATGAGGCATTTCTTGTGCACTCATATTCCCTATTCACAGTTCTTTATGGGTTGTTTGATGTGACCCTCCGGTTTCGCCTCTGTGTGTAAATGGCACTTTCCGCAACATTTTTTCAAGCAGGAAAAATTGGGTATTATTTCTGATGGTGAAAGAAAATGCAATTTCCTCTTGTGTAATTGCGCTATTCTGCTATACCCCAGTGTCACCCAGAGGTTATGTAGCAGAAAAGCAAGAAAGGAAACACTCCTTTTGTAGTTCTCAGATCTCAATTCTGCAGTTAAATTGAAAGTAGATGCAGCGGATTAACAACCTTGTGTGGAAAAGCCCTAATTTTTGTTTGTAGATGTTTAGAGCATTCATCAGTGGTGGAACTATGTAATTTTAGACCCTGGACTTAATGCTCGGGGGCAGGGGGCGGTAGCTTTAGACAGCCATGTGTATTACTTTAGTTGTGAAGCACATAACTAACATTTCTCTTCTCCCCTCCCCACCATTCCATGTTTCACAACTGCGTCTACATTCGTGATACCCCAAAATTATTTGCCAACTGTGAAAAAAATCTCTCTCTCTCTGAGCATGTTCAGGTTTGCATTTAACATTCACTTAAATTGTAGCGCTTCCATGATTACAGGAATAAATTGGAGTTTGCTTCTACTGCCCTGTTGCGAAGCACATTTACTTGGGAATAAGCACCATTTTGTTGTAGAAAGGGATAATACATATATTTAAAATAAACAATGAAAATGAGCATCTGTTACCACGTACATGCTCAGTCATCTACTTCTAACTCTGACATTCTTTTTAAAATAAGAAGGGATGCTGTGGCCAGCAGCCATACTGGCCCAGGTATGGACATGGGGCCTGTTTTCTGCTGCCCCAACACTGCAGCTCCCCGGCAATTGGGGAGGTGTGGGGGACTGTGGCCAAGCCGTAGCTGCACCACTGTTCTTCATATAGCATTGAGCATAGAAGCTACGGACAGAGGTTTTGAACTCTTTTCCGTCAACCCCATCCCAGTAGAACCTCAGTAATACCATGTGTCTCGCAATGTCTTTGTGAAATAATATATGAATAGAATAGGAGTGGCTCTGAATAATCCCTTTGTATTGTTCTTGGTATTCAAATCACTGTGCCTCAGTTCTCACTAAAGTGGTAAACTTGTGGTATACCACTTAAGATTGCAGGTGGGGGTGTCCACATGATTGAATGTTCCTCCATTAAAAAACAGCAACTCTAAGCTAGAACTCTTCTCCCTGAATGCTAGTTGTCTGTATGCAGGGATTTGGGTTAGGTGGGTGGATAGATAAGCAGGAGTATTCAGTCATGTGAGTCACCTCTTACAACCTAGACATAGGTTTATCACCTTAGTAAGGACTATGAGAAGTTATTTCTATCAGAATAGAAGCTGAGGGCATACCACAAAGCTCCTGAAAGTGGTGAGCCTTTTATAGATGGGTTACCTGAGAGGCACAAATGCTGCTTGCTGAAGAACTATAGCAATGGCTTTTGTGTTCCCTTGAGCCAGAGCAAATCTGAATCCATGCAGCAATCAGACCTTCCATTAACCACTAGGCAGTCCAGTTATAGGGCATCGAAGGAGGCACAGGTGTTCGTAGTAAAGCAGACAGCAGGCACTCAGGTAGTGATTTTGCTTTATGAAAGGCCAGGAGGGTCACTTAATCTAGCTCCAGGGTGGCAATTTCAGGAGTTTATTACTACATCAGGAAGTACTGCCCCAGATTTTGGGAGTATTCAATATTTTTGGAGGCTCAACACATTTTTAAGAGGACTTTTTTTTTTCTCTTACACAATGAATTTGACAGACTTTAAATATAGTAAGTGACCTCTGTCAAGGCAATTCTGTTAGTGACTAGATGTACAGATCTTTCAGTATATTTCCAGTTCATGTAGCAGCTTGGAGACAGCCCTGGCCTGGGGAGGGGCTGGGTTTTTTCCCCCTTTATTTTTGCTGTGCAACTGTATGTGTGTTTTCTGTGTATGTTTTGCACAGGAGCCTTTTCCTATAAATAAGCATTCCTGTTTTATGTCCCATGATATGAATTGAATTTTATTCAATTCATCCTGTCTCCTATTTCATATGAAAGATCCAAAGCAGGTTTTTTTTCTACCGTAACTTAACATGAATCCTAGAGAAAAGTCTTTAGAAAACAGGCAGATCTTTGAAACTCATGGAAGTGTTTTTTGTGTCATGGCATGATTACTAATGTTTGATATCGGAAGGATCTGAAGCTGCTTGATTTATAATCCTTGGGCTGGCTCTTACACTTGGGGAATTAGTTTATTGACCTGGTCACCTCAAGGCTGATGTTCCCTGTGTGCAGACTCCAATGCACAATGCTGACAGTTGATCATCTGGTCATCTGTATATGCCAGTTCACTTGTTGTGTTAGAACAGACAGATCATACGCCTTGGCAAAAATGAGTCATTCTTTGATTTTCAAAGACAGTCAGAGTTGCTTTTTAATGTAGATTCAAGTAGAGCAAAGGTGGGGAACCTCAGGCCTGGGGGCCAGATTAGGCCCTCCTGGCATCCCAGTCTGGCAGGCCACACCCCTTCCCCCCAACCACCAATCTTTGGGTGGTTTCATGACTTTTGTGCAATTTTACCCCTATTCAAAAAGGTTGACATGCCTCTGCTAAGGCTTAGTTATTGACAGTAAGAGCTTTAAGCTAAGATATGCTGGTATTTTTTGCCCCACCCCTTTTTTCCTTTGGCCTCACCCACGACTGGAATGCTGCCCTCAAGAGCTTCTCTGAAATTGAATCTGACCTTCAGGCTGAAAGTGGTTCCCCACCCCTGAAGGAAAGGGACAAAAGGGTGTGTGTGTGTGCGTGCGCACGCGCGCGCGCGCGCGCGCGTGTGGGGCGCATGCATGTGTTGGGGTGAACTGTTCTCTAAATCTCTTTAGAAACAGGATATTTTCTTTGCACCTATTCAGGATCAAAATTAGAAGTTTATTATAGCATTAAGGTATGTCCTGTGGTTCCTGGAGCTGCTAATTACATAAAATCACACATACAGTGATGAGATTTCAAAAATGGGAGCTTGGTATGAGGTGGTGTGATGGGGCTATGGGAAATTAGTGCATGTTGGCAGAATCAGTCTGGGTGTGGGTTTTTGGTTTGTTTTTTCAGAACCTGTTCTGAGTCTAAGGAACTATTGGGGCCCAAGAAGAGTGCAGGTACAACAAGCCAAGGACATTTCCAAGGGTTGGTCTGAAGGGGATGAACAGACTGGACACAGAATGGATGGGGATAGGCAACCCATGTGAGGCAGCTTTCACTGCAAGCAGGACTAGGGAGGTGGATGCAGGAAGAGGCCAAGCAAAGTAAATCAGGAAATTTGCAAGGCTGGTGAGGCTTGGCCTTTGCAGAGTGGAGGAAGCTCAGCTAAGCGTAAGGGTAGCATTACTCAGCATCTTCAACAAGGTGTTATTTACTTCATCAATGGCAACAGCTGTTATTTAGCCTCATAAATGCTTATTTGGGCAGGGTGCATGCCTGTGTGTGCAAGCACCATTTCTTCATCAGAGCTACAATACCGTTGCTACATAAACAGTCAATAAAAACATGAAGAAAAGGCTTATGCAGAGCCATTAAATAACCTGTTGGAACTGTAATACTGTTGGTTTTCAGAACATGGTTTAACATGCCTGTGTATAGGTTAATATGTAATATTCGAGTTAGGAGATATTTTCTTTTTTAAGTTTTGCAGCATAAAGTTATTTGTTTGCTTGCTAAAAGCCAGTGTAGTGTAGTGGATAGAGTGTTAGACCGGGAAGTTGCCTTACATGTGGCTTTTTGTACCCTTCCCCCAAAGATTTATCAAAGTCTGAGACTCAGCATCTTCTAGAAATGGCCTAAAACTTAAACAAAATTAGCTGGCTTTTCATTGCTCAGGATAGTTTGGTATTTGTGTGGATTTTTAATATTTGCTAACAGTGCAGTCCTATAGGTGGCGATCCCAAATGATGGAGTGCTTCATTCTCAGATGCTTCTTCCTTTCCTAAGCCCTGGTGGGCTCTTGCTGGTAAGGCGGAAGGAACAGTGGAGGCATTTGTTTGTCTCTTTTCCTCTGGAAAAGGGAAATTCAGTTAGAGGAGTGTCAGACCTCCTCTAGCTTTCTCCTCTGTTTTGACCTCATGGAGGGAGCTACTGTGGAAAGCTCCATGGTTGCTGGGCGGAGCCTGGAGCCAGAAAAATCCTGCTGAGGTCAGAGCTCTAATTAAGATATCGAAAGGGTTTTCCCCAACAATCCTATGGCCCCCGGGACACTGTCTAGAGACTGTAAAATGCACCCTAAATCTTATTTATTTAAATCGGGGTAGGGGCTACAACTGCCATCAACCCCAGCTAGCATGGCCAATTATCAGAGTTTTGAGGAGTTGTAGTCCAAAACATTGACAGGACACAATGTGCCCTGCTTTAAATGAGATACGTGTGTGTGTGTGTGTGTGTGTGTTGTTACTTGCCCCAAGACTTCAGTCTAGATCGAGATACTAATAAAACAAAAAATGTGCTGTGAGATTTTATGGTATATCTCTGTGCGTGTGTTTTGTTGTCGTTGTTGGTGATGACGTCTTTCTAAAATGCAGTCTCTGAATAGATCAACGTCATCAAGTATACTTTAGTTTACAAAGAATATATCTATTTTCTTTTATGTTAATCTAAGGAGAGGTGGCACATTTTCCAAGCTAGTTCAAACAAAGATAAAGTATATCTCCTTTGCTGAACTGTCAAAAACAAGCAATATAATGTCAACTCTAGAAAACTGTAGAAAAGAACAAATAATTCCCAAGACAGTTAGCAAACCTTTCACATCACTCAAACTATACCAGATCTTCTATGCTGTGATACACCAATGCAGGGCTCTCAGATAGAAATGAGCAACCTCAAATATATTGTGATAATTTCTAACACTGAACAAAGAATTGAAGGCAAGCAATTCTTCTTACTGTTAATAGGAATCCTATTTTAATCTACTACATATTCAGGTGAAAATGGACCACAGCAGAAATCCATTATGTGGTTGAGATGGGTATCTGTTGACATTTCCACATTCAGCTGAATGGTGAGGAAAATAGATATTTTCAGCACAGCATTCAGATCATCTTCCCCTTGTAAGGATAGCATATGATGCTTAATTTCATCCTTCAAAGAGTTTATTCTCTCTTCCTACCCTTTCCATTTTGCCTTTAGTGACATCATGACAAATACAGAGCGAAATAAAGCCTGTACTATAGTATTTCCACTTTGGTGGGACAATGCCAGCTGCATTAAGACCCACCCTTCATTTGAGTCAAGTTGAAATGGAGCAATGTTTTGCCCGTTGTCCCAAACAGAGCCATACTAACATGAATTATTTGTCCTAAGAAATCTCCTTTTTAGTGTGTTTATGATATTACAGGAAAGCAACACAAGACGGGGAGTTCCATGCAATCTTAACTTAATACTAAATCAGCACAGCAGAAGATGCTAAAGAGAACATTGTGCAAAGAGCTGGGAGAAAAACAATTAGGTAGGAATGGTCTAAAATAAAGAAATATGGTTGAATATGAAACACAGGGGCTTTTGAATGAAGGTGCAGTGGCTGGTGCAAGGAATAGCTAGCTATCTTTCTGGTTCCCTAAGGAAGCAGTGAATTGGTACTTCCAAAGCTTTTGTGAGATTGTGGGTCCTTTGAACTTTGGAAATTGCTTCTGCATCCTGGCTCCTTTCCTGTAAGAGTTCTTGAAACCACAGTGCTTGAACTTTGGCTACCTGAACATAGCTTTACCAGCACTGAGAAAATGCAGAATTGTTATCACGACTGCTATTGTATTGGTTTAACCACATACTGACTTTTGGAGGGCTTATGGAGGATTTTGCAGTTCACTTTAATTTCTGTCCTGATAAAGATTTTGTAGAAACAGTTTCAGTGACCCATCAGCCATCATTGAGTTTGTTCCCCACTGAATTGTGTAGACTTCCACATCCAGTTGTTATTTGGCAGTGTGTCAAGTTAACCAGATAATTTCATGTGGATGTTTTGTGACTTTGCATATGTTTTAAAGATAAGCCTATTCACCATCCTTGTACAAAAATTGGCACTATATCTGGATCTCTTTCACACCTTATCAGTCAACATAATGAAGCACAATACAAAGTTCTTAGTAGGTGGAACATCACCCTTTCAAGTATTCACCTAATATGTCCAATACTATAGTCAGTATTGTTGGAAGGGGTATGGATTGATTGGACCATACTTCCACCTTCGGTGGGAATGCCCAACAGTGCATGAGTTCTAGAAGGTTCTTGTTAATTCCTGTCAGGAATTTCTCCACATCACACCACGGGTAACATCTAAAGCTATGCTTCATCATTTTGAACCTAATGACCCTAGACTCCTGCATAAAGACCTTCTTACAAAATTGTATACAGCAGCAAAAATGTGTAGAGTAAGTAATTGTAAGTCTCCCAGGAAACCTTCTAAATAACAATGAATTGATAAAATTTGGGAGACCATGATTACGTATGAACTTACTTAACAAGTGCTACAAACAAGCACAAGTTTATTTGTTTTTTAATATGTTATGGTTTTGTGGTGGTTTCCGTTTATCTTCTGTGTGGAAACTCTTCAAACTTCTAATCAAATTTCAGTCAAGTACAGATGCATATGTTTTTGTTCCTGACTATGATTTGGCTACAGAATGTATACATCATTCAAACTCTCTCAAGACTTGATGAGATTCTCCTTAGGCTATTTTACTCTAATTGTACCACAAGATTACCCTTGATATACTAAAGATTATAATCAGCAAGTTTCCTTTCCCCCTTAATTGGTGATATTGTTGCATTGTTCTATCTGTTCTTCCATGTATCCTTAACTTTATTTCAACATAAAATTCCATCTTAAAAAAACCCCCACTGTTCCAATTTTGTACCTTAAATTATTACTTTCATTGGTTATGATCTTTAGTGTTTGCGTTACAGTTCATGTGGTACAATCTCCTTTTTTTTTTTTTTTTGCTTTTGTTTGGTGTAAGGTATATGTGTGTTTAAAACATATCAATGTTTTAAAATTTCTTTTATAATAATTATTGACCCTAAAAATAAAGTTTAATTTCCATTGCCTATATTTATAAATACATACATACATACATACATACATGTTTAACTGTTATTGGAAGGTGTCTCCAGTGGTATAAGAAATATCATGTAGGGACAACAGGACTGGAATATCGTAGTTAACTTATTTAACAAGTTGAAATGTAGTCATTTTTGCACTGGGCGTAGTAAAGTTGATTACTGTAAATGTGTATATTGCTGTTGGAGGACAAGGACATAAAATGAGAACCCAGAGCATTTTATTGCCAACTTTAAGATCCTTTATCATAATTTCAATCTATGAATTTTAAGATGAACATATTTTAGTAAACAGATGTAGGCACTTGAATATTCCATGTCCAATTAGAGGATTCCAATACCTGCTGATGGACCACATTCTGAGGTCTCATGTACCACTAGTTTAGACAAAAAAAATATATTGTAGTACCCAGTACATTTCGCACACCAGTCATAATCCTGGCTTCAGGCAGTAGCTCAGAGTATAGACATTGAGCAGAGGGTTGGACTCAATGGTCTTGTAGGCCCCTTCCAACCTATGATTCTATGATTCTACATATTGATACCAGTCATAATACTGTTTCTGAGGGCCAATATATGCAAAGCTGAGGGGGAACAACTCACAATTGGACTCTGATCCTGAGGTCAGTCAGTTGGAATGATTTATCCAGGTATGCCTGGTGTGTCACATACCAAATGCTCAAGCTTCTGTGCCCCTGTAAAACCCCCTTGAGATTGCAGAGGACAGAACTTGAAGCCATGCAGACTTATACAGAATCTTCTGGCTTTAACCTTAGAGACAGGACTTGGGCAGTAAGACCAGCACCAAGATGCAAGTGCTCACTTGAGTTTTGCTGCTGTAGGAGCACTATTGGAGCTACTTTGGGAATGTTTCAGGTTCTCAGATCATCCCTCTTACTATATGGTAGCTTACTACTTGACTACCTGACACCTTTCTACACAGGTCTAGCTACTTGCTAACTGCTGTAAGCTTCCTCATACCTCCTCAGCACCTTGCTGAATATTCCACAGGCCCACTGCCCATCTGGAACGGCACCACCTTACACGGTCCAGCCCTTTTTCTTTGCTTCTTGTCAGGCACACAAAGATAGTTCTTCACGAATCCTCCTGCTCTTTTACACTCACACAGTGCTGTATATTGTGGCTACTTGTATTGCCCCGGCCGTGGGCTTTGAACTCTTAGGTTAGAGGTGCCAAGATAGTGATAAATTACCTCCAGATTTACTTACAAGGAGTACTTTATTGAGTACAATCAGCACACAGGTGTACCCAATGGCTGGATCAGACAGCTTCTCTGAACCCAGAGCCATGGAGTACAATGGGTTTTATACCATACATGTTAGCAATGAGGCAGCATGATAGCAGCAAGCGCCACCTAGCGTTCATTCCCAGCATAGACTAGAAGTGTTTGGTTCTCAGCACAGCCACCTGCAGCTTTAAGACAAACAAACTTTGCTGCCCAGGCACATCTTGATACCGATCTTTGACTCATCTCAGCATGCTCATAGGTCTACTAGCAAGGGAATTGCACCAATAATGAACTTAAGCAAGCATTATGGATCTCTAGGCCCCTCTAACACTACAGGTGACTTGATTACACCGCTCCTGGGGCCAACACAACTACTCCTTCTGTTCCTCATAGTGTGAAGGTCGCCAGCCTCTTGAGTTGCTCTACCACTGTGACCATTGCATATTCTTCCAGCAGTATCTTGTCAGTTAACGACCATTTGAGAAATAGCTGGGTTTAAAAAACAACAATACTACATAATAAATGTAGTGCATTCATGACTGGAATTACAGTTTGATTATGGCATTAATTAAGATTGCCTTCTCGCTCTAAAGTATGCTATGTTGTTGTTGTTCAGTCGTTCAGTCGTGTCCGACTCTTCGTGACCCCATGGACCATAGCACGCCAGGCCTTCCTGTCCTGCACTCTCTCCCAGAGCGTGCTCAAGTTCATATTCATTGCATCGGTGATGCTATCTAGCCATCTCATCCTCTGCCGTTCCCTTCTCCTTTTGCCTTCAGTCTTTCCCAGCATCAGGGTCTTTTCCAGAGAGTTTTCTCTTCGCATTAGGTGGCCAAAATATTGGAGCTTCAGCTTCAGTATCTGTCCTTCCAATGAGCACTCAGGGTTGATTTCCTTTAGGATGGACTGATTTGACCTCCTTGCAGTCCAGGGGACTCGTAAGAGTCTTCTCCAGCACCACAGTTCGAAAGCATCAATTCTTCGGCGCTCAGCCTTCCTTATAGTCCAGCTCTCACAGCCATACATTACTACTGGGAAAACCATAGCTTTGATTAGACGGACCTTTGTCGGCAAGGGCAATGCCAAAGAGTGTTCAAACTACCGCACAATTGCGCTCATTTCACATGCCAGCAAGGTGATGCTCAAAATCCTACAAGCTAGGCTTCAGCAGTATGCGAACCAAGAACTACCGGAAGTACAAGCTGGGTTTCGAAGAGGCAGAGGAACTAGAGATCAAATCGCCAACGTTCGCTGCATCATGGAGAAAGTATGCTATATTGGACTGCTATCTTCATTATGGGGTTTATCTTGATCTTTAAAAATAACCATAAATTAATTTTGTTTACTTCATCAAATGTTACTTCTCTGTGGGATAGTGGTTTCTCTATGGCTCCTGGTAATCCTGTTTCTCCTGTTTAGCTCCTACGAATATTTCATGTCTTACAAAAAGACAGCATTATTTATAAAAGTTGATGAACCTGCCAACCATTAAAAATATTGGAGCATGCTCCTTTTAGCTTTGTGAACATTTGTAAATGAATGAAGAACTTTCTTGATATTCTGGTGGTCTCCACTGCTGGCTGCTTCCCCACGAAATATCAGTTCCTTGTTTAGTAATGAAGACATAGGGAACACTTGACATCTGCAGCTGCAATGACTTGGACGGTTCCATTGATCTAATTAACCAGGTATTTGGGTATGAGGAATGCAGTACAAACTAGAACCACCACCATTAATGAACCCTTTGCAATGTTTGGATTCAGGACCATCCTAAGTGGCACAGATTCTTAGAGCACTTCAGATATCTTATGGAATGTGAAATCCAATGGTATCTGTCCATTAACGGAATGGCATCCACCAGTGAAGCAGATTCCCCTGGCAGTCCCCACCAGAGTAGATTGGGTGTGTGTGTGGGGGTGTTGCAGGGGGAGGAGAGGACAGGAGACGTCTACTGATGTCTCTGTGACATTGGATGTACCCCTGATATCCTGATTTCTTTTGTTTCTTTGTTTGGGGGCAGGGTATTGAATTAATATTGTTAATTCTGAATGTCCCTGATAGCCATGATAGTGCGGTCACTGAACTTGAGCCGGACATCCTAGAGAGTGAAGTCAAGTGGGCCTTAGGAAGCATTAGTAACAACAAAGCTAGCGGAGATGACAGTATTCCAGCCGAGCTATTTAAAATCCTAAAAGATGATGCTGTTAAAGTGCTGCATTCAATATGCCAACAAATCTGGAACACTCAACAGTGGCCACAAGACTGGAAAAGGTCAGTTTACATTCCAATTCCAAAGAAGGGCAACGCCAAAGAGTGTTCAAACTACCGCACAATTGCGCTCATTTCACATGCCAGCAAGGTGATGCTCAAAATCCTACAAGCTAGGCTTCAGCAGTATGCGAACCGAGAACTACCGGAAGTACAAGCTGGGTTTAGAAGAGGCAGAGGAACTAGAGATCAAATCGCCAACATTCGCTGCATCATGGAGAAAGCAAGAGAATTCCAGAAAAACGTCTATTTCTGCTTCATTGACTACGCTAAAGCCTTTGATTGTGTGGATCACAACAAACTGTGGCAAATTCTTAAAGTGATGGGAGTACCAGACCACCTTACCTGTCTCCTGAGAAACCTGTACGAGGGTCAAGAAGCAACAGTCAGAACCAGACATGGAACAACCGAGTGGTTCAAAATTGGGAAAGGAGTACGACAAGGCTGCATATTGTCACCCTGCTTATTTAACTTATATGCAGAGTACATCATGAGAAATGCCGGGTTGGATGAATCAGAGGTCGGAATTAAGATTGCTGGGAGAATTATCAACAACCTCCAATACGCAGACGATACCACCCTAATGGCAGAAAGCGAAGAGGATCTAAAGAGCCTCTTGTTGAGGGTGAAAGAAGAGAGTGCAAAAGCTGGTTTGAAACTCAACATTAAAAAAACTAAGATCATGGCATCTGGCCCCATCACTTCCTGGCATATAGAAGGGGAAGAAATGGAAGCAGTGACAGATTTTACTTTCTTGGGCTCCAAGATCCCCGCAGACAGTGACTGTAGCCATGAAATTAAAAGACGCTTGCTCCTTGGGAGGAACGCTATGGCCAACCTAGACAGCATAGTAAGAAGCAGAGACATCACCTTGCCGACAAAGGTCCGTCTAATCAAAGCTATGGTTTTCCCAGTAGTAATGTATGGCTGTGAGAGCTGGACTATAAGGAAGGCTGAGCGCCGAAGAATGGATGCTTTCGAACTGTGGTGCTGGAGAAGACTCTTACGAGTCCCCTGGACTGCAAGGAGGTCAAATCAGTCCATCCTAAAGGAAATCAACCCTGAGTGCTCATTGGAAGGACAGATAATGAAGCTGAAGCTCCAATATTTTGGCCACCTAATGCGAAGAGAAAACTCCCTGGAAAAGACCCTGATGCTGGGAAAGACTGAAGGCCAAAGGAGAAGGGGACGGCAGAGGATGAGATGGCTAGATAGCATCACCGATGCAATGAATATGAACTTGAGCACGCTCCGGGAGAGAGCGCAGGACAGGAAGGCCTGGCGTGCTATGGTCCATGGGGTCACGAAGAGTCGGACACGACTGAACGACTGAACAACAACAACAAATTGAATTAAACTGGGACTCAGTATTAATAATAATAATGAGAAAGTGGATTAAAATATTCTATTGAATTAAATTATACTTTTTCCAGAAATTTTATTTTTCCTTAGAATCCATTGTAGATAATAGGCAGGGCCTCACTATTTTGATTCAGAATACAGAGCTGAGTAAAAAAACTAAATTAAAATGGGTGCTTGGTGTGTTTTTTAATCAACTTATGTAAAGGCTTTCCACTAATCATAGAATCATAGAATAGAATCATAGAATAGTAGGGTTGGAAGGGGCCTACAAGGCCATCGAGTCCAACCCTCTGCTCAATGCAGAAATCCAAGTCAGAGCATCCCTGACAGATGGCTGTCCAGCCTCGTCTTGAACGCCTCCAGTGTGGGAGAGCCCACCACCTCCCTAGGTAATTGGTTCCATTGTCGTATTGCTCTAACACTCAGGAAATTTTTCCTGATGTTCAGCCGGAATCTGGCTTCCTGTAACTTGAGTCCATTATTCTGTGTCCTGCACTCTGGGATGATCAAGAAGAGATCCTGGCCTTCTTCTCTGTGACAACCTTTCAAGTACTTGAAGAGTGCTATCATATCTCCCCTCAGTCTTCTCTTCTCAAGGCTAAACATGCCCAGTTCTTTCAGTCTCTCTTCATAGGGCTTTGTTTCCAGTCCCCTGATCATCTTTGTTGCCCTCCTCTGAACCCTCTCCAATTTGTCTGCATCCTTCTTCAAGTGTGGTGCCCAGAACTGGACACAGTACTCCAGATGAGGCCTAACCAGTGCTGAGTAGAGGGGAACTAGTACTTCCCGGGATTTGGAAGCTATGCTTCTATCAATGCAGCCCAAAATAGCATTTGCCTTTTTTGCAGCCATGTCACATTGTTGGCTCATATTCAGCTTGTGATCGACAACAATTCCAAGATCTTTCTCGTGTTGAGCCACGTATCCCCCATCTTGTAACTGTGCATTTGGTTTCTTTTTCCTAGGTGCAGAACTTGGCATTTCTCCCTATTAAATGTCATTCTGTTGTTTTCTGCCCAGTGCTCCAGTCTATCAAGATCACTTTGAATTTTGTTTCTGTCTTCCAAAGTATTAGCTATCCCGCCCAATTTTGTGTCATCTGCAGATTTGATCAGCGTTCCCTGCACCTCCTCCTCCAAGTCATTAATCAAAATGTTAAGAGCACTGGGCCCACGACTGAGCCCTGCGGTACCCCACTCGTTACCTCTCCCCAGTTTGAGAAGGTCCCATTGATAAGCACTCTTTGAGTCCAATTCTGTAGCCAACTGTTGATCCACCGGATCGTTGTTTCATCTAGCCCACTTTGAGCTAGTTTGCTCATCACGAGATCATGGGGCACTTTGTCGAAAGCTTTGCTGAAGTTGAGGTAGATGATGTCTACAGCATTCCCACGGTCTACAAGGGAAGTTACTTGATCAAAAAATGAGATCAGATTCGTCTGGCAGGACTTGTTTTTGACAAATCCATGTTGGCTTCGAGTAATCATGGCATTGTTTTCAAGGTGCTTCCAGATGGATTGCTTTATCATCTGCTCCAGAATTTTAATAATAATAACATTTCTAGCACTATTAACTACTAGCTAAACTTGTCTGATGTTGACATGCATCAAGTCATGATGATGATCTTTACAACAGATTTTCATGGCAAGAAACACGACTGGCTCCAGCTTTTGGTGGGCTCTGGGCAAGAGACTCATAATAGGCCCTCCCCACTCAGCTCTTCACCCTCCTCCTCTAGCAGGACAGTGGTAAGTGGGAATTGCTACTGCTCTTCATTGCTTTTGTCAGGGAGGAATCCAAGCGCCTTGAGATTTCTGACAGCTCCGACTCTGAATCAGAGTTGGAACAGTTAGATCACAGGCCGGGGGAGGGAACCTCCCTAGCGAGCCAAGACACTGGGAATGAATCCTCTGAAGACCTTGACAAACAGATGGGCCAGGATGAGTCTCTGTCCCCCCCCTCCATCCTAAGAAGTCAAGTTTCTGATGAGGAGGTGAAAGAGGGGTGTGACTTGAGAGACGCTAAAGCACAATGTAAAGCCAAACAGGAAAAGTTAGGGGCAGGGCTCAGACACTCAGCCAAGATAGCCACTCTTAGAAGCCATCATAAGAAAACACTACCCTAAGAGAGGGGCATCACTGTGAAGCAAGTCTGGCTGTGAGAAGTTCACACCCGAACTGTCAGCAACTCTATTAGGAATTGCAGTTTAGTGGTTTAGGGGCCTGCAGCAGTCTGAGAATATTCCTAGAATCACCCGATCACAGTCTTCTACACTATGGTGAAGTGTATTGTATTTCTATTTAAACGATATAAATTATTTCTAAATTTCTATCATTTAAATATAAATTTAAATCTAAATACTATACATACAAATCAGCACATGCAAATCTGTGTCCCCTTTGTGCTCTTTTTTGGTGATGCATTTCGTTTCCTCCTTTTTTTAGTGATATGGAAGTGGCCGCCCTATTGTCATCCCATTAAGCCTGGTAGGAGAAGATGATCTGATCCTAAGCAAAATGCACAGCGTTTGTGGTGACTGCAGTGAGAAGGCAGAGTGGCACCAACCATCCAGTGGCAATGTTGGGAAACTCTGATCCTTGGTGGATCATCTGCTGAGGGATGGGTCTTGGCAGCTGCCTGATGATGTTGGCCACAGATCTGGGCTTGACAAGGAAAATGGTACCCATTCAAACTCTGTGTCCAACCCTATGTGTGATAATTCAGTCACACACAAGCCTCTGGGATGAGAACACAGGACTTAATCATTTGGTGCTTGTTCCATTTAGATTGGCCCACCCTTTAAGTACAAGGCCCCGAGCTCCTTGGAAGAAGGGCAGGATACCGGCCTGATAGATGAATACTGCCTTACAATGTGCGAATAGGAAACAGTAGAGGCTTCCCATCTCCATGTTTTCAGCCATGACAGAAGAGAAATAAGAGTCCCAAATAAACCAGCAATTATAGCTTTAAGAAAAAAGGGCATCCACTTCCATCTCAAAAGCCAGTGGTGGAAAAGATTAAAGACTGTGAGGAGCTGAGTGTTCTTCCCATCACAACATGCATGATGCATGCCAAATATCCAGCAGCTGCATGAAGAGCTCTTCCAACCATTTTCCAACCATGGGTTATGTTCATCTGGGCTGAATGTGTGCTCAAAGTTGAGCAATCATGATTTTTAGCTGCAGCAGAGTGTGACAATAGATACCAACTTTCCGGTGGCCAAAGCCTCATTTCAAATTCAGTCTGAAAAATAAGCTTGATGGATAGTTACTTGCAGGAGCCTTTAATTTATAGAGAAGATGGGCTTTGTTCAAAGTTATGTTTATGCCTGTGTATTTTACTGTGCGATTTAATTTGTATAGGCATGTGGAAAATTTATGCAGATGTCCATGCAAATTAAATGTGACCCTGAGTCTCTTGGTAAGGTGCCCATGTGGCCTTGGGCGCTACAAAATTTGCGGTGTCTGTATTCTGACAATTTCCTGAAATTATGCTTTCATTTTATGTCTAATGCGAGCTTTATCTACTTAGCAGCCTGATCAGTGTCTCTTTTACCATCAGCTTTGCTAGCACATATAGGTAAACAAACGTATTTATCACCCCTGGGATCAGCAAGTGCTATTTCTTGCATTTTGAGATTTGTTTTGATGAGCGACACGTTCTAAATTAGCTACGAATCTTTCACTTGCTCTGCAGCTCAGCAGGAAAGGTAAAGATTGCAGGGGTTTTCTGTCTTAGGTATTGCGCTAAATGTTATCCTGTTACGAACTTGCTCCTGACAGGTGGTGCTCGTAAGCTGCCTCATAAATACTGAATCAGTGAGAGAGCATCTCAGACAAAATACCTGGTTGGCTCTTAAATTCCACCAGTGATTTTTTTTCCTCTAGAAGTAGGCATCTATAATTGAACCAGAGTTTCTCCCCCCTCCTCCATATAGTTGCCTTTATTAGGCCAACTGAAAGATCATCCCCAAATGAGCAGACTTTTGAGATCTCCAGATGTCTTTGTCAGGCAAGATGTTTCTAAAAGCAGGTTGGCAGAGGGGCGGGGTTGGGGGGCAGCCTGACTGGATATTGTACTGAAGATGCCTGCATGGTCAGAGCCTTAAGATGATACGGAGGAGGAAGGTTTGCAGACATTCAGATTGGGCTCTGCCAGGTGATGTGATGGTTTTAGATTTCAGAGCCCCTAAGATCGCTGGGAACAAGAATGTAACAGACAATTGTTGATTTTCCAGTTCTGAAAATAATAGATATAGACATAGATATATTTGTAGCCTGTTGGCCTTAAAAAATCCTCCTGAGATGTGTATTGAATAAAGTGGGAGCAAACCAGTCAAACCTAAGCACTGTTAAGCCTCTTACACATCACCAAAATAAAATGTACATGTGAAAATGTACGGATCATATATGTTCATATATGTACGGATGCAAATTTAGAAAAACACTGTAAAATCACTATAATTTAAATGGAAATACATTCCATATCACCACAGTGGGGGAAACTGTCACCATGTAGCTTGTGTGCTTAGTCCGCTCTCCAGTTGCTAACTGCTGATGGACAATTTCAAGCCCCATGCTCTCTTGCTTCTTGGGTTCTTTGTCTTTAAACCAGACTTGGACTGGAATACCTTCAAATACAGGATGCCTTAAAATATTGGAGTATCCTCTGACAGCCCTTCAAACAGAGGACTGTACAGCAGGACACACAGCCACCCTATTTAAGCCCAGTGATTTAGGCTGCAATCCTAAATGCAGGCTTACCCAAATGGGACTTCCTTCTGTGTGTGTGTGTGTGTGTGTGTGTGTATGTTTGCACATTTAGGCATGTACTTAACTCTTTCATTGAAATCAAAAAGACTTTATAGCTTGACCTTGGCTGTATTGTGCCCAATGTAGTTGTGGTGGGCAGGGGGGATTTCATTAACTTGTAACAGGAATGACTTTTTGGGAAATGATGGGATCTGACTGAGTAGAAATAGGGATGGTGATCCTGGAGCTCTGTATTACATATAGAATATGCCAACGCAATAATTTCTCATTCTCTTCCACAAGAGGAACATGCCGGGCACTTGTCAAGAAGAATTCCCATTTGTTCACATAAAATTTTCCTCCATAGAACAGAATGGAAAGTCCCTGCTTAGGAGATGGAGTATGGGTTTCGGGCAATTTATGAAATCCTTATGTACACACACACACACACACACACGCACACTTAAATCCCCTTGAAACCAATGAGATATAGCTGCACAATAAGCCTTTAGATAACCGGACAGCTTAGCCCTTAAGTACCCTTGATTCCAACTGGACATGAGTCTGCCTGACTTCTCTGGATTGAGCACTGTATTGGCCCCAGAAGTGTAACCAAGTCACCTGTAGTTTTAGAGGGGCCTAGAGATCCATAATGCTTGTTGTTGTTGTTCAGTCGTTGTGTCCGACTCTTCGTGACCCCATGGACCATAGCACGCCAGGCCTTCCTGTCCTCCGGTCTTTCCCGGAGTGTGCTCAAATTCATATTCATTGCATCGGTGATGCTATCTAGCCATCTCATCCTCTGCCGTTCCCTTCTCCTTTTGCCTTCAATCTTTCCCAGCATCAGTGACTTTTCCAGGGAGTTTTCTCTTTGCATTAGGTGGCCAAAATATTTCAGCTTCAGCTTCAGTATCTGTCCTTCCAATGAGCACTCAGGGTTGATTTCCTTTAGGATTGACCGATTTGACCTCCTTGCAGTCCAGGGGACTCGTAAGAGTCTTCTCCAGCACCACAGTTCGAAAGCATCCATTCTTCGGCGCTCAGCCTTCCTTATAGTCCAGCTCTCACAGCCATACGTTGCTACTGGGAAAACCATAGCTTTGATTATACGAATCTTTGTTGGCAAGGTGATGTCTCTGCTTCTTACTATGCTGTCTAGGTTTGCCATAGCGTTCCTCCCAAGGAGCAAGCGTCTTTTAATTTCATGGCTACAGTCACCATCTGCGGTGATCTTGGAGCCCAAGAAAATAAAATCTGTCACTGCTTCCATTTCTTCCCCTTCTATATGCCAGGAAATGATGGGGCCAGATGCCATGATCTGAGTTTTTTTAATGTGGAGTTTCAAACCAGCTTTTGCACTCTCCACTTTCACCCTCAACAAGAGGCTCTTTAGATCCTCTTCACTTTCTGCCATTAGGGTGGTATCATCTGCATATCTGAGGTTGTTGATAATTCTCCTGGCAATCTTAATTCCGACCTCTGATTCATCCAACCCGGCGTTTCTCATGATGTACTCTGCATATAAATTAAATAAGCAGGGTGACAGTATACAGCCTTTTCGTACTCCTTTCCCAATTTTGAACCAGTTGGTTGTTCCATGTCCGGTTCTTACTGTTGCTTCTTGACCCTTGTACAGGTTTCTCAGGAAACAAGAAAGGTGATCTGGTACTCCCATCTCTTGAAGAATTTGCCAGAGTTTGTTGTGATCCACACAATCAAAGGCTTTAGCGTAGTCAATGAAGCAGAAATAGATGTTTTTCTGGAATTCTCTTGCTTTCTCCATGATGCAGCGAATGTTGGCGATTTGATCTCTAGTTCCTCTGCCTCTTCGAAACCCTGCTTGTAGTTCCGGCAGTTCTCAGTTCACATGCTGCTGAACCCTAGCTTGCAGGATTTTCAGCATCACCTTGCTGGCATGTGAAATGAGCGCAATTGTACAGTAGTTTGAACACCCTTTGGCATTGCCCTTCTTTGGAATTGGAATGTAAACTGACATTTTCCAGTCTTGTGGCCACTGTTAAGTGTTCCAAATGTGTTGGCATATTGAGTGCAGCACTTTAACAGCATCATCTTTTAGGATTTTAAATAGCTCAGCTGGAATACTGTCATCTCCGCTAGTTTTGTTGTTAGGAATGCTTCCTAAGGCCCACTTGACTTCACTCTCTAGGATGTCCGGCTCAAGTTCAGTGACCACACTATCATGGCTCTCAGGGACATTGAGATCTTTCCTGTATAGTTCTTCTGTGTATTCTTGCCACCTCTTCTTAATCTCATCTGCTTCTGTTAGGTCCATGCCTTCTTTGTCCTTTATCATGCCCGTCTTTGCACAAAACGTTCCCTTGAGATCTCCGATTTTCTTGAAAAGATCTCTATCTTTCCCATTCTATTGTTTTCCTCAATTTCTTTGCATTGTTCATTTAAGAAGGCCTTCTTGTCTCTCCTTGCTATTCTCTGGAACTCTGCATTCAGTTGGCTATATCTTCCCCTTTTTCCCTTGCTTTGCGCTTCCCTTCTTTCCTCAGCTACTTGTAAAGCCTCCTCAGACAGCCACTTTGCTTTCTTGCATTTCTTTTTCTTTGGGATGGATTGAGTTGCTGCCTCCTGAACAGTGTTACGGACCTCCATCCATAGTTCATCAGGCACTGTGTCTATCAGGTCTAATCCCTTAAATCTCTTCCTCACCTCCACTGTATATTCATAAGGGATATGATTTAGGTCATACCTGAATGGTTTAGTGGTTTTCCCTACGTTCTTCAATTTAAGCTGAAAGTTTGCAAGAAGCAGCTCATGATCTGAGCCACAGTCAGCTCCAGGTCTTGTTTTTACTGACTGTATGGAGCTTCTTCGAACTGTAGTGCTGGAGAAGACTCTTACGAGTCCCCTGGACTGCAAGGAGGTCACATCAGTCAATCCTAAAGGAAATCAACCCTGACTGCTCATTGGAAGGACAGATACTGAAGCTGAAGCTGAAATATTTTGGCCACCTAATGCGAAGAGAAAACCCACTGGAAAAGACCCTGATGCTGGGAAAGATTGAAGGCAAAAGGAGAAGGGGACGGCTGAGAATGAGATGGCTAGATAGCATCACCGATGCAATGAATATGAACTTGAGCACACGCAGGGAGAGAGTGGAGGACAGGAAGGCCTGGCGTGCTATGGTCCATGGGGTCACAAAGAGTAGGACACGACTTAACGACCGAACAACAACATGGAGCTTCTCCATCTTTGGTTGCAAAGTACATAATCAATCTGATTTCGATATTGACTATCTGGTGATGTCCATGTGTAGAGTTGCCTGTTGTGCTGTTGGAAAAGAGTGTTTTCTATGATCAGCGTGTTCTCTTGACAAAACTGTATTAGCCTTGTCCTGCTTCATTTTGTACACCAAGGCCATGCTTGCCTGTTATCCTGATTATTTCTTGACTTCATACTTTAGCATTCCAATCCCCTATGATGAAGAGGACATCTTTTTTTGGTGTTAGTTCTAGAAGGTGTTGTAGGTCTTCATAGAACTGATCAACCTCAGTTTCTTCAGCCTCAGTGGTTGGGGCATAGACTTGAATTACTGTGATGTTGAATGGTTGCCTTGGATTCCTACTGAGATCATTCTATCGTTTTTGAGATTGTACCCCAGTACTGCTTCTCCCACCCTTTTGTTGACTATGAGTGCTACTCCATTTCTTCTAAGGGATTCTTGCCCACAGTAGTAGATATAATGGTCACCTGAATTAAATTTGCCCATGCTTGTCCATTTTAGTTTGCTGATTCCCAAGATGTCGATGTTCAATCTTGCCATCTCATGTTTGACCACCTCCAGCTTACCTTGATTCATTGATCTTACATTCCAGGTTCCTAAACAATATTGTTCTTTACAGCATCAGACTTTCTTTTCACCACCAGACACATCCATAGCTGAGTGTCCTTTCGGCTTTGGCCCAGCCGCTTCACTCTTTCTGGCGCTACTTGGAAATTCCCTCTGCTCTTCCCCAGTAGTATATTGGACACCTTCCGACCTGAGGGGCTCATCTTCCGGCGTCATATCTTTTAGCCTTGTGATACTTTCCATGGGGTTTTCTTGGCAAGAATACTGGAGTGGGTTGCCATTTCCTTCTCCAGTGGACCACATTTTGTCAGAACTCTCCGCCATGACCTGTCAGTCTTGGGTGGCCCTGCACGGCATAGCTTATGGCTTCACTGAGTTACGCAAGCCCCTTCGCCACAACAAGGCAGTGATCCATGAAGGGGTATAATGCTTGCTTAAGTTCATTATTAGTACAATTCCCTTGCTAGTAAGCCTCTGAGCATGTGACGATGAATCAGAGGGCAGATAGCGCAGCCTATCACATTCCATACTAATGAGGAGAGTGTCTTATCACTGCTGTGCCTGAGAAGCAGAGGTTGTTTACCTGAAAGGTACAGGTGGCTGTGCTGAGAACCAAGTGCTGTTAGTCTATGCTGGGAATGAACGCTAGGGGGCACTTGCTGCTGTTATGCTGCCTGATTGCTAACATGTGTGGTATAAAACCCATTGTACTCCATGGCTCTGGGTTCGGAGAAGCTGTCTGACCCACCATTGGGTACACCTGTGTGCTGGAAGTTACTCAATAAAGTACTCCTTGTAAGTAAACCTGGATCTGATTTATCACGATCTTGGCACCTCTAAATTAAGAGGTCGAAGCCCACGGCCGGGGCAATACAAGCCCAAATTGTATTATCTCACAGCAGAATATTGTCTACTTGAATCAACAGACTGCAGTAATTATGCACAAAAGAACCTTTATGTTCTCAGAAGCAAGGGCAAAACCCAGTTCTCATTTGTATAGCTCAAAGTATAGCTGGAGTCTGGGTGGGAACTAAGTGATACGCTTTTCAGTCAAAACCAGGGATGGATGAATCTGTCAAGCTCAGTTTTGTTGCAGGTTCTCAGTTTTCCACTGCTTGGCTTGTTCCCTCCTGATTCTGTGAGAGCTTTTTTTTTGTACACATTTTTGTACGTGTTTTGTTCAAAATGTGTGCATTTTGAAAAATGAACACCTTTTTGTGTTCATGCAGCCACTGAATAAAGCATGCTTGTGTGCATTTTTCCTTGCACATTTATTTTCAAATGTCTCTGTGTTGTCAAACACATTTTTTTCTTTCGCAAAACACATTGCACACTTGGAAATGTATGGATTTCCAACTGCAAATTGCATTTGAGTCTGCATTCAGTTCTGGTAGGTGAAATTGGATAACCTCACATTAAAATGCAAACCCAAGGAATTTCCAAACTTTTCCTAGTCAAAACTATGTTTGGGGAAGCATATGGGAGAAATGGTGCTGTACAGAGCCTTTTGGTCGAGCAAACTATGTGCTACTACCCATTTTTCACTTTAATAGTTTGACAGTATTCATTGCTTCACCTATTGTGAGTTGCTAATTGCTACCACCAAGAGGATATGTTATGCCAGCAACACGTAACTTCCAGAAATTATCGATTGTGTGACGCAGTGCTCTTCATGCTGGAAGTCCATAATATAATATTCTAGGCTGTTGGTTTAGGGGAAATTAGGCATAGTGCTTAGATAACTGACAAATTGATAAAGCAGCCCTTGCTGAAGTATCTTTACAGTAAAAGCACTAATTTTCCAGACTTGTTCATTTGTGCAATGCCAGTATAGAAATATATATGCCTCCTTACCTCAGGAGCTCAGAAACTGAAATGCTTTCTCATCAGTATGCACGAAAGGCTTGGGAGCTCCATGCTGATACATCTGTTTAATTTAGAAAGTTTAAAATTGGCTGTGCAGATGTTGGGAGTAATAGAGTATGCTGTTTATTTTCAGTTCAGCTCAGTTTCATCACACATCACCTGCTATGCACGAATATATCCATCATTCTGGTGTAAATATCCTATTCAGACTTGGGGTACTTTTATCTTCAGTAAAACCCATTTAGAATGGACAAATTTCTGTGCTGACATTTTTTGTCCATACAGTAGGACTACCCACAGTATGTCCGTATGTCAATTCATTAAAATATATCTGCACATTAGCAAACAAAAATAAATGGAAAAGGTCTACTCCATTATTAGTTGTCTCAGTTATTTACAGCAGGGCTAATCTTTTTGGGAGAAGATATTTTGGAAAGTATTCTTCAAAAAGTTGAGGGAAACTGAATGTGCAAGTGTAAGGGGATTCTGTTATAGCTTTGTTAATTACAATTAGTTGCCTATTGAGGTGTTAAATTACTTGATTAGACTAGAACAAATGGGCTCTTCATTTAGCATTTGAAATTAAGGGAGGCTTGCTGTCTGAATTAATGTCTTCTGTTCATATTGTGCTCTACGAGTGTACAATTAGTTTTTAACATTTTGGCAATCTAGGCTGCTCTCCACTTCATGCATGGAGTGAGCACTACAGTATCTAGTATATAAATATTTGTTAACAAATATTTCAGATGGGTTTATTTCTTAGGTCTGCAACAATAAATTTGTTCCATTAGTTAGATTTTGACTTTGTATTCTATGTATTTCAAATACCCCACAGTTGATCCTGTTAAGAATTTAAGATCAAACTCAGATGTTCCAAGTAACTTAAGTCAGAACAACTACATATCCTAATTCCTACCAGTTTAGACATTACAAATTAGTAACTGAAGCAGGAAGGACTGGTTTTGACTTGGCTCTGGCCCATAAGTTGTATTCTAGACAGAGCACAGGATGGAATCTGGGCTTCATGTGCTTTCGCTTACTATGTGTAGAACCTTGAATATGAACTAGAGCTTAGGTATGTAAATGCCTACATGAGTAGGTCTTACTCCTGTGATCAACTCAAAGGCATTTCTTCACATAGGTCCCAGCATACATTTAAGATTCTATGTACAGTGGGGAAGGGCACTCAAGCTAGGGACTTTGCTGTGTGCATGCATTGGCCCTGATCGTTTACCAAAAAATTAAATAACTTACACTTCTGTACAACTGCCACTCATGCTAATTTTACACACTGTCATTACTTACAGACCTTAGTGATGCCAAATTCCTTCGTGACCTTCTGTGAAGGGCAGAGAAAGAGTTCAACCAATTAGGAGTAAGGGTTGGCCAGCTGAATTGTAAATGAATGAAGCCCTCTTCAGGTATTTTGTAGCAGACTTGGGAAGGAGCTTTCCAGGACATGCCAGCTAGCCCCTCCCTCCTAGATGCCAATGTGTGTGCCAGCCACAACAACCCCCCAGGCAACACACAGTCAGCTTCAGTCTGAAGGGGCTGCACGTGCATAGGGTCAGCAGTCCTGGTTGACCACGGTTCCTGTACCTGTGGAGGGACACTATGTACATACATCTATACCCGCGTAGGTGAATTTCAGACTGATGCTGATTGTGCATGCTGCCTGGTGATGTCCTTTGGCACATCCCTTCAGCCGCTGCCTCTTACAGAGCTGTGATCATTCTGACTATGAGAGCAATGTGACATCCCAAGCTTTATTGTGTTAGATATGTTCTTTGAGAGTAGCAACCTAAATCTGTGTGGACTATTATAGAATATTTTTGTACTGCTTTCCTGTATCTTAATTGTAACCAAGATTGGAGCAGAGAGAAGAGCATTGTTTGTTGTTGTTTAAATTTGGTCAGTGGTTGGTCACAGCAAAAAAACCCCAAACCAACTGAAGCATTAATTGGCAGATATGGCATTGCATTTTATTTGGGACATGTTAACCAACTATCTTTATAACTCTTTTGTGAGTATTGAATGTACATGCCAGGGGAAAATAAGCAATTCACAAGCCATCTCTCCCCCCCCCCCCCCCGCCGCCACCTTCATTAGGGGAATTTACTTTCTGTGTGTTACAAGGTGCTGTTACCAATGTTTTCTAAATGTGCCTGGTTCATTTTGTTGTAAAGTCTCTCGCACAGTAGTTTATGCTGAAGACAATTCTGCCGTATTGCACTCCCCACTGCATGGAATCCTTTAGAAACGTTTCGTTTATGTGTGCAGTGCCAGAGTCCTGAAGTGAAGCATGTGATAAGCAGAGCTAGTGGGCCTCCTGTGCTGCCGCGGATCCAAGCTGTCTCTCAAGCTGGGCCAGCTTGACCCTGTTAAAGAGCTGAAAACAGCTTCTGGTAGCTGAAGGGAGGGCAGAGGACATCTCAGCAGAGAAGAAGGCACATCAGCTGCTTGTACTGAGCGAAGAAGCATGGCATGAACTGACTCGAGATTTCTTTTGATTTGAATGGGCTTTCACGTAAAGTGGTCGTTAATAAAGGGCCACAAGTCAGAGAGATGTAGATAGAAGATTTCTGTTTTGAGAGTGTGATGAGTTCCAAAAGCCGAAAATATGACCACAGTGACAAATAGGGGCACTGGGTCTGGAGAGCAGCGGCTAACATTGCAGCTTGTGGCATTGCACTGACAGCGCCAGCAAGCCAGGATGCTGTGCTAGCGAAGAAGGATGAGCCAACACCAGTGCCTTGGCAGCAGCTTCCGGGACCAGGACGGACAAAGCAGAAAGCCGTTTCGATGCATGGAGATGGGTAAAGAATGCAGGTGGCTGACATTTATGCCCAGGCAAGCAACCCCCAAAGGCAATAGCAGCATAAAATAACCCAAGGATGGTAATCTACAGAAGCTTGTTGAAATAAAACTCTCTGCCTGTGTAGAGCATTTGGAGCCAGGTAGACTTCTTTTGAGAGTGATGGAGCCAGGTAGACCTCCCTTGAGAGGCTGTCTTAGGTCTTGGGTACAATAGCTGAAACAGCTCTGTCTTGGGTACACACCCACTATATTCTGATGGCAAGGGGACCGTATTTAGATCTTGAGATGCACAAGGTTGTCAGCTGGCTCTTATATCAGTCCATTAATTTATCGATCCAGGCAACAGACCTCACAATCAAACTTATGCAGAGGCTAAAGATGTCGGCCATATTGGTGCATCATTACATGCTGGATGTGTATGCTATTAGAATTAGAGCAGAGTAATTTTTCAACCATTAATTGGGTAGGTGCAAAATAAACCTCTCCCAAAAGATCACAGATGGAGCAAACAAATTTCCCTGATTTGGCGGTGGGGGCAGGGGTGTTGCTGTTTCCCTTAATTAATCTTACAGGGTGGCCAAGAGCTTTCTGGGTTTTCTTTTTCCTTTTCCTTTTTAAACTTCTTTTTAAAAGCAGCTTCCTACTGACCACACTTTCTGGTATGCCTTTGGAAAAATGCCATGTTGCATCATGGGACTTCCAAGGCATTGTGGGAAATGTAGGAGGTGGGAAGTGGCACGAGCCTTTCTTCCTGCTGGCCATACTTCTCAGAATGCTATGGGAATGACGTAAAGCATGGCATCTCTTGAGGTGTTCCTGGAAGTGCAGCTGGTGCGAAGCTGCAGAGAGCTGCAAGGGGAAAAAAAGGCAGAAAACCCCTCACCCAGCTCGTAAGGTTAAGTAAGGTAAGTGGCAGTGTCCCCTGAAAAATTTGCATAACTGTCACCCCCCCACACAAGAAGACTGCAGAAAATCAGCCCCTCTTTGGGAGTAGGGAACTAGGCAGGGGACTTTGGCCCAACCTTGGTTATAATGGAATTGGCATCGATAGGCTGTATAAGAGTGGACTTGCCTTGTCTTCCTTACATGGGATGCTATTGTTTTGATACTACTATAAGGACACACTTCTTGTCTGTTACCCACATTCACAGGGCAAGCATGCAATTCACACTGATATGATTTATGTGAAAGCACTCCTCAATTGTCAACACATTTTATGCATGTCAACATATGAGAAATGGCATTGCATTGTTCAGACAGATTTTGCTTAGTGACTGTCCTGGCAGAATGTTTTTATATCACAGGCTAAACACACACACAAACACACACACACAGACACACACACACACACACACACAATAACTTAGTTTTTGTTATCATTTAAAGTGCCCCACATGTGTTCATAGCCACAAATCTTGTTAAATTAGTTCCAGCGCTATGTGCAGTATGTGATTTCACAAGATAAGCTTGTGTGTGTCTGCATATTGTGGTGTAAGATGAGCCTCCAGTCTATAAATTGTCATTCTAGCTGCCAGATTTTCTTCAGAATTGTTGACACTGGCAAAGTTGTACTTTTCAAATGTAAATTATCTTTAATAGCAGTGCTGCCGAATGCATCGTTTGGATCTGACGATCTGTTTACACATTTTAAAATTAAAAAGTACATCACAGATGAGAGAAAGTAATGAAGTGCTGCATGTATTTAATCTTTCTGTTTCGTCTTGTGTCTTGAGACTGACTTCAGCTTGCTTATGCTCCATGATGTGTTATTGGATGTTAACAGCATCCTAATATCCTTGTACTTAGGGCCTAAAGAACGAAACCAACTGAAGTTCTTTCCTATGCTTTGTTGCAGGGCTGGACTAAGGCATTTTGATCCAGTTGAAAACCCATTCAAATGCTACTTCCTCTACATTCTATAATTCTGTTTTAAGCTTACAGCTTAGTGTCTGGACCTAGTGAGCCTCCTTTTTGTTCGCTTTTCTTAGCTCCTTGCCTGCTTCAGGGATTCCTCTTAAATAGTCCTGCTAGCCTCATAGGTGGGACTTCAGACATTAAAGAGGAGCAGAAAAATCTGTGTGCATATCAGTCATTTACACAACTGTTTCACGTAGAATACTGGAATAGAGATGTGAAGGTCTGAAAAAAAAACCCAGATGTGTATGAAGATTTCCGGAGGAGGTTGTAGAGAGTATAAGCATGTTGGGGTTGGGGGAACATTCAGTGTGGTAGGAGAGTCAGGGCATCTTGTGGGGGTGCAGTAAAGGTGTTGGGGGGCTGCAGGTTGTACACCCCACGTGAAAAGGTTGTTTTTATGTGCTGATGTTTTTAAATGGTTACAATTCAAATAAAAAACCTTTAGGATGGCACAGGCTATAAACCTAGATAAAGAGAATAACTCTTTACAATTGTGCAATATTGACTAAATTCCTGTATCCACATGCCCTGGTCTTACTTAAACAATAAAACATCAAGCTGTACCGAAATGGCAATTACTGACCTTTCAAAATATTTTTTAACAGCAGTGCTTTACACTGACTAGCAACTTAGGAGTTGCTGAATGGGAGAAGTTGACAATTGGCCTAATGATAATGGCAGAGCAGACACCACTTAGACACTTGGCCTTTGGCACTAGTCCTCATTACTGCTGAGCAACAGATTTCTCGCTATTCCTGGCTCCTCCTTTGCTCATTTCTTCCCCAGTGCTGGCTGGATAGAGGTGGGGGAAAAGAAGAGAAAAATATGTTGCTGGTGTCAGGTATGGTAGATCTTGCAATATGTTATAGTCTCAGGAAGCTCCCTGTGGACTAATTAGGTTTACCTGTGCCCAGTGCAAAAGATCTTAGCCTGCACCAATGTATCCTGGGAAAAAGAAGCAATGGCTGTTCTTCCTTTGAAAATATAAAAGCCAGCATTTACTTAAATCTGTTTCTCGCATTAATTGTGACACACAGGTTACTTGGAAGGTTGCTATATTTATTACCAGAAATAAAGGAAAACACAGTACACTGTGGCAAAACTGGAGATTAATTTTATATCTCATATCTTGCTTTAGTTTAAATAGGATCGCTCAATAGATTATTTTGTTCATATTACAAAATATCTATAATAACCACATTGATGAAATAGAAGGAAATGTGCAAGTGTAGAGATCAAACCTCAATACGTGCCTTTTAAATACTTGTCACAAGATGTTTCATAAATCCTTAGATGTTCTCTTCCACCCCCACAGCAGTGTCACTCTCTGTTTTGGAGATCAGCAAAACTCTCTGTTGGCTTTATGCAGGTGTATCCCTTAATGCACTCGAAAAGAAATAATTCCCAAAGGGAGATGAGTGCAAATCAGACTGCCTGCAAAGGAAAGTAACCTCTCACACCAGAAATACAAATGTTTTATTCAGATGATCAAAGTCTTTTTATCTTAGCACTTTAAAACATCCCCCCGCCTTTTTATTTCCTCCTCAAGAAATAATGCTGTCATTCTGAAATGGCAGGGATTGATCGCTAAATTGCCATTGCATAATTTGCCTCATCGCTCCTCTATAGGCAAGATACGATTGAAAGTTCAAGATTTTTGTGAAGACGGATACCAAGAACAGACTTTTTTTAAATAAAAATGCATTGGACAATATGTTACAACTCCAGACAAAATATGTAAATACTCAAGAGTTTGCCATTAAACCGAATGGCATTTTAATTAATAACTCTAAAACACCACAGGATACAGCGCAAGATTTCTAATTAGGTTTATTAAGATGTTCTTAGCACAGTCCTGCATGTCAGTGGCTCTGATATTGTTTCTTTTTGGCTGCAGTCCACTACACAGTTGCTCAGGAATAAGTCCTGCTGACCTCAAGAGGACACTGGATTGTCACTTTGAGTGCAGGCTGCAGGCTGCAGCTGAAAATGCCTGTTTTCATTCAGCTTTATTGAAAAGAATTAGCAGTATGGAAGAGCAGAGTTGTGTTTTCATGCAAGCCGGTCTGATGCTGTGTGTGGAGGTGTCGCAGCTGAACTGGCTCTTCAGGAGGGATCTTTGGGCCAGCCCAGTAGCCCCATTTGGCTGTTATTCCTTCATATGGGTAATATCACCTGATGGGGAGGGTGGAGCCAGCTGGGCCTGACCCCACTGTTTCATCCCCCCTGCCCCCCCCCATTATCCATGCACTGTGAGCCCTGAGGAGGGGAACTTGCTCTGTGTGTCAGCTCCCTCCTTGACTGAGAACCCTGGTTATGATGATGAAGATATATACATTTGTAGATACATTTATAGATACCTGCAGATCTTTCTCTTTCCTTAGAGAAGACTCAGTGTGGTGTAGTGCTTACTAGGGTGGCCACTGATGAACACCCCCCCCCGAACATGCATCACCTGCCCAAAAGGGGCACTGATTTGCATTAAATGTGCATATGCTAATTTATATGTATAGATGCAAATTTAGAAATAATTATAATATTATTAAAATTGCAGTAACTTAAATAGAAATACAGAACATTGCATCATTGCTCACCAAGTGGAGAGGGAGACATTTTTCTTCCTCTCTCATAATATTAGAACCTAATGGGGTCATCCCATGAAGCTGGTTGGTGGGATGACAGATTAAGGACAGACAAAAGGAAGGACTTCTTCACACAGTGCACAGTTAAACTAGGGAATTCACTTCCACAAGACGTAGTGATGGCCACCAGTTTGGATGGCTTTAAAAGGAGGTTAGATGAATTCATGGAGGAGAGGGCTATCAGTGGCTACTAGTCCTGATGGCTATATGCTACCTGCAGTATCAGAGGCAGTATGCCTCTGTATACCAGTTTCTGGGGAACATGGGTGGGAGGATGTGGTTGCACTCCCATCCCACTTGTGGGTCCCATGAGCAGCTGATCGGCCACTTGTATGAACAGAATGCTGGACTAGATGGACCTTTGCTCTGATCCAGCATGGCTCTTCTTAGGTCCTTATGGCATGGAAGCCTGTGACCAGGTGACCTGAGTTCCTGCCTGTTCACCCTGCTGTCCAGGTATGAACTGTTGATGGTCAACAGTTCTAATGATTTGTTATCTTTAAGCTGGAATTGGGCAGGGAAGCCCTTCAAATAGAGGACATATGATCACCCACTGCTTAGGCTGTGTGAATAGGGCTGGTGGAACCTGAGTTCAAATTTCCACTTAGTCATGAAGCTCAGTGTAACCTCAGATCGGTCACATACACTCTTTCTCTCTCAGCCCAAGCCACCTCGCAGGATTGTTGTGAAGTTAAGAGGGTGAAAGGGGGAAGAACCATGTATGCGCCTTGAAGGATGGTTGTGGTAAAAATGTTAAGAATAATAGAGTAGTATGAGATGGACACATGCACACACCTCCCCCCAGTAATTCTTCTCAAGGATCATAGCCCTGGTATTCCTACTGGCAGGCAATAATGACTTAAATACACTCCTCATGCTGCAAGCGGCCATCCAGGACAACTCTCTGGTAGGAGCATACAGGGCAGTATGGAACAGAAAAATAAATGTATTTGACCTTTTGTGCATGTTTAGTTTTGCTTTTATGGTTTGCTGTCAGATACAGCTGTCGAAGAAGCTGACAGCATATAATCACACTGCCATAACATTAGCATTTTTAACATAAATCAGAAAGATAGATGTGATTACTTCCATTTCACTGGTGGGAAAACCAAGTGTAGGGAATGCTCATAGAATGAGAGATGGTACCAGTTGCAGCAGTAACATAAGAATGGCTTCTCTCTGGTAAATTATTTTTGAGGCAGCTAAAATGTATTGCAACTCGGTATAAACTGAATATGAATCTATCTATCTATCTATCTATCTATCTATCTCCATTGGATTGGAGCTATGTTTCTGTGCCTGTTATGAAAACAAACCCACGGGTGTGTCAAGGGGAGGGATACTGAGCTTGTTAGCTGGAAGAAAATAGACATTGTAATAATTTCCACCTTCCTTTCAAAATACCAACACACACATTTAAACAGAATAGAAGATGGTGCCCTTTGGTAATAATTAGTTTCTGTTCTGAAGCCCAATTAAAGGTTTCAGTATTCATACACAATTGGATGAATTTTTACTTCCACATGAAGAGCATAAAGTTATTGACAATCTTGTACATCTATGAAAGGGTAAGTAAATGAGTACTTATTAAAATGTTGAAAGTGGGTGATTGTCATTCAAGAGTCAGGAAAATTTTAATGTCAGAATTGACAAGCAGGCAATTATACTTCAGTAGTTGCATGTTCAATTGACATCTACTGGAAGAAAAAAAAAATAGAGTTAGCTTCATCAACTTATACCTCTCTTTGTTTCAATTCCCTGCCTTTCTTGCTTTCAGTTTATTTCATTCAGACATTCACGTTCAACATATATCCTTTGAAAAGGGCGGAAAATTCATGAAGGCTACTCTTCTTTTGTTAGCCATTAAAGATTAATTGTTTCATTCAAGTGATAATTGCAGGATATAATTTGCTTCATTTGAAGATGCTATTAATCATAAGATAATTAAGGCTCTGTTCTGATATTTCATATTCCTTCCACATCTTGCATTTGTTCAGTATAAATTGGGGTGAGGGGAGGAGAAAGAGAGAGAGAAAGAGAGAGAGAAAGAGAGAACGAATGAACCATCAAAATTTCACAGCTTAAATATTGCACAATCCCATTATTCTTCCTGAATTACCAGGACATTGCTCAGGGATTCAGGCAAGGCAGCTGGATGGCATGAAGATTTTCTGCAAACAAGTAAAGACTTAAAAAGAAAAGTAAAGCTTGCTTCTCACTGCTTTATTAAAGCGTAGGAAAATTGTAAGTGTTTATTACAGCTAATTGTGGACAGCCTTATTGTGTTTTCTCTGCCCTTAATGAAATCAGGTTCTTCTCTATATCATGTATTAAGAATGCTTTTGTAAATCCTTCCTAATTTATTTTACTGGCCAGGTTCGCACAATCAGCAGGGGAAACAATGCAGTATGGATTGTTTCCCTCGCTCTCCTGCATGCACAAAGGCATTTACTGAATTACCTGTGCTGCGTCACAGGTTGCTGTGTTGTCCGAGCCCAGTGCGCAGTGGGGGTGTTGTTGTAGGGGTTCTGGGGTGAGTTATAAGCCACCCCAGCTGTGCTGTGCACTGGGTTCAGATGACACAGCAATCTGTGACATGGCACGGGTAATTAGGTAAACGCTGGTTACGGGAGCGGCATGCATAGGGGTGTGTGCAACAACCCATACTGTGGTGCTTCCCCCACTGATTGTCCAAACCAGGTCACTGTGTGTTAAAACTCCTGTGTATATTTAAATTCTGATATGAACAAGTGGGTGCGTCCAGTTTTGTGTTATGAGTCTTGTTGATAGGAAATCATCCAAGGAATACTCAGTTTCTTAGAAGTCCAGATCACATATTATGATAGCAGACACACTCACCCCGCCCCCGCAAGCCATGACTATGCTTTCCTTATCTAGTGGCACCAGTTGTGAGAATTGGTGCCTCCTCTGCAGTGTTAGATTTAACTGCAGATTTACCTATATGTGATGGATCAAAAAGAAATATGATCACCAACACAGTGGTCTCTGCAGCCATGTATACAGTACAGTATTCACATGTGGGTAGTAGTTCACACAACTGAAAATCTATATACACACATGCAGGCTGGCCAGGCGCATGATGTCAAATTCACATACTCGCACATGAATTGGCCAAGTGTTGTAGGTAATCGCTGCAGTGAAAAATATTATTTTAGGTTTTGAAGATCTTTTACTTTGAGATTGCTGTGCCTTGCTGGAGTGTGTTTAGGACTTTGACTTTCAGCGCATGACTCCCCCACACGGGATCCTTTTCAACCTCTATTCAGAATAAAATGGCTGGAAGTAATCAAGTGATATTAATTTTTATTTTTAGCTTTCCTGTTTTGAAATCTATAGATAAACATTTTTGAAGGTACAATTCATGTTTCCCATGTGTGAGATCATAAATGCAAGATAAAAAATACTACTAAGCTTTGACATCTACTATATTGATGCTAATGGCATGGGCCTATAGCCACATTTGCTGTAGACCCAGCTATCTATCTCTATCTCTATATCTATCTCTATATCTATCTATATGTATATGTATATCTCTATCTCTATCTCTATCTATATCTATATATATATCTATATCTATCTTGATAGACAGAGGGCTCCAAGATTGGAGCCCCCTGTCTATCCTATGCTCTGCTGGTAAGAGCCAGAAGGCAATTTTGCCTTCCATTACTCCTAAAAAAAAACCAGATTTAGCTAGATGGGCCTCTGAGCCTGTTTAGCTGACTTACAGATGGTGGGTGGGGCAGCAACAGAAAGGCCGTGGGATCCTTTGGATCCTGGCTTCTCCCTGCCTCCATCCGCAGTTGCACTCCTATTTTGAGCCTGGATGTGCAGTTGCCACGGTGCTTTCCATGGCAGTGGCAAGGGGGCAGGGCTGGGGGAGGAGGAATGGCCAGATGTCGGATTTCTCCCTCCGGCGATTGTCGGAGTGTCTACAGTCTCAGGAGAGGAATCCAGCATATCCTATGGTTCCTGAGAGACTTTCCCAGGGACCATAGGATTGTTCTGTTAGTGTGTTATACAGGGTTCGTACCATTAGGGTGGCCAGGTGCCCTACTTTACAGACGGCAGTCCTCTATTTTGGAGAGCTGGCAGAGGATAGTCGACTATTTGAAGGTGTCCTCTATTTGATGGGCTGTGCAGTCCAAGTCTGGTTTAAAGTTAAAGAACCATAAGGGGATAGCAAGCACTGAGGAGGCACACAGGTTGCCTGGTCAGTCTTCTCCAATACGGTGAGATGTACAGTGTTTCTATTTAAAGTATAGTTATTATTTCTCAATTTCTACCCATACATATAAATTTGCATATGCAGATGTCACGCAAATTGGTATCTTCCTTTGTCCATCTTTTTTGGTGACACAGTTCCTTTTTTTTAGCAATGTGTACTATTTGTCCGAAGGCAAAAGGAGAAGGGGACGGCAGAGGATGAGATGGCTAGATAGCATCACCGATGCAATGAATATGGACTTGAGCACACTCCGGGAGAGAGCGCAGGACAGGAAGGCCTGGCATGCTATGGTCCATGGGGTCACGAAGAGTCGGACACGACTAAACGACTGAATAACAAGAACACTATTTGTCCGGCCTGCAAAAATTATTAAGGTTTTACTCGATCAAGATGCTTATAGGCATATGTGTGTGAGTGAGGGAGATGTCTGTGTTGTTCTCGTTGTTCTTGTTGGTGTTCTTTTTTTAAAAAAATTAAAGACAGTATGAGAACTATCCAAATAAAGTGTAGCATTTAGGATCCATTAGTTTTACTACAAAAAGAGTCCGCATGGTATAGTGACTAGAGTTAAAATCCCCAGTGGTCCATGTACCTCACTGGGTGACCTTGCACCAGTCATTATCCCGTCGCTAACCTACCTCACAGGATTGTTGTGACGATAAGATTGCAGAAGGAAGGAACCATATGTGCCACCCTGAACTAGTTGGAGAAAGGCTGGTATATAAACAACATAAATATGTAATAATAAACATCTTTTAATACATGCCAAACTGAAAGCTTCAGTAGTATGCAAATAATTATATCAGTCACATGTGTGAAGGGGTGGTTAGTATACATATGTTATATGTTGACAATCCAAATGATTCAGGTGGCACATACCTAGTTTTCCCAGCAAGATATGTCTGTTAAGAATTTTCATATATCATAAGAGCTTTAAACAAATGTTTTCCAGTTATCGATGTATCTTATGGGAGTACTGCCATTTATTTCAGTGTTGTGAAGCAGCCCTGAGTGAATATAGAAATGAAGGGTTAATGGCAGTAATCTTAGTATACAGAAACTATTCACTACATTGATGAAGAATATAGATGATGAAAAGCTTCCATGTTATTTGTATTCATTACCAATAATGCATTTTGCAATTGTGATGGCATTGCCCGAGAAACACGGCACCACATTTACGAGAAGAAACATAACTTTTTGCTGATCTCGGAGGGAAAATAAATCCTGGATCAGCAGTAGTAAGAAAAGCTGTTATTTTTGCCACATGAGAAAATATTATTAATGATGCCAGCGGGATCACTTAAGATGTTTCTTTCTAACGCTGACTGGGTGAGCGATGTTTCTGCCAATGCACAGTGGAGCCAGGGGCATTGTGGGTTTCTGTTCCACTGCAAAACAAATGACAAGTACAGGATCTAGAAAGCACAGTGAAACTGCTGATCCCTACCCCAAGATAGTGCTTGGACTAGCAGCTTATCTTTGCCAATAAAGAGTGGGCACGTCTTGATGGGCAAAGAATCTGTGCTGCGGTATGCTTGTAAAGCTTTTGGAATACCCACATTAGTTGGTTGTGGCAAAAATAGCAAGAAGGGTAAAGAAGGGCAGACGGTCAGCATTTTAAGCTCCATTCTATGGCCTGCACAATGGGCTCATAGCTCCCAATTAGGGACACATCTGTCTGTTTCACTTCTTGCAACTTACAAATGATTTGAAGCACAAGTTTGGCCCATCCTGGTTCTCCATCTGTTTTCAAATTGTTTTGTTAAGAGTGCACAGGGGGGAAAAAAAGAGTGCAAAGAGTGCATTAGGTGACAATTTCACCTAATATGTACATGTTTTGCAAGCAATTTCTCCTCATATATGCCTTTTAGTGTATAGTTTTCCCTAATGTACACATTTTTGTATGTATTTTTGATCAGAAAACTCCATTGGAACTGCAAAATCTGGAGGATATTCATGTTCTCATTAATGTACTACATCGTGAAGTGCAAATTAGATTGGTACACATTAAAATGTGTTCCAAATGAATTTCTCCTTACTCCCAAAGTGGCCTTATTTATTTGCATGTCTTGTACAGAGTGTTACAATAGTTGTAGTGGTGCAAACCTTGGCTTATTAGGCTCTTCAGCACACCATTTTCATTTTCATTTTTTAAAAATCTGTAATTGGATGGTTCTTTCTTGGGCAGGAAGTTTGAGTACAGAACTACAGCCCTGTGCCAACTCTGAGTCTGCTATGCAGTTGGCATTTATGGATTTTTGGGGTAGGGAACTGTGAAAGATTGCCACCAGCAGGCCCAGTGCTTCCTTCAGCGACCTACAGCTGGTACAAATGTTCATTCAAACTGCTGTCCAACTGATGTGAGAGTGAACTAATGTGAACTAATGGAGAATGTAAAATGTGACTGGGAAGTTCATGGATAAAGCTGAAGCTTTCCCATTGGCCATTTCCTTGGTCATTGCAGCACAGCTGTGATCAGAGAGATTGTGGCAGTATCAAATGTATGGTCTGGCTTACATGTTAACTTTCCAAATGACAGCCAGGGCATATGGCATGGACCAGATTTTGGAAGTCTGAGCCAAACCTAAATCAGTATTTCTTTTCTGAACTGCCCAGAGAGCTTCAGCTACTGGGCGGTATAGAAATGTAACAAACAAACAAATAATAGATGTCCAGATTTGAACTGTGAAAAAGGGTTGGTTTTATGAGACATGGTTTTAGATCCAAATTTACTTGAGTAGATCCATTAAAATCAGTGGGACTTAGGTAAGCCATGGCTAATTTAAGTGACATTGATTTCAATGGATCTACGAAGTATGGCTAAATTTGGTTCAAACCCATCATGTGTTATGTTGTTGACACCAGTAAACTTCCATTTCTAAATAGCAGGGGGGGGGGGGGGCGGACGACGACACCGAAAAACAAAGTATGCTTTGGGGTGTTAAAAATGTAGCTATGGAATAATTCACAATAGCTAATTTTATAATAATAGCTAATTATGATCCGCATTTCAGAAATGCAAAATATATACACTGGGTATTCCATTTAGGCATTTTTAATTTGCTGATTTTAGCACTGAGATTACACACACACACACACACACACACACACATGAGGATGAAGCTGCCACAATCAACCCATTGGTCCATCTAGCTCAGTATTGATTACTCTGACTAGCAGTGACTCCTGAGGGCTTCAGACCAGGATCTTTCCCAGCCCTAGCTAGAAATACCAGGGACTGAATCTGGGACCTTCTCTCCCCTTCCCCTCATCCATATCTAGAACAATTAAAGTTTATTATCTACCAAATTCAAGTGAAGATAGCAGTGGCTACAAAAATTGTCCGGTTTTTGAATTTATTTTATGATTGCTTGAAGACAGCTACAGAATCACACTTTTAATTTTCTTTGTTCCAAAGGATAAAATAACTTTAATAAAAAGCATATAAATTAACCTGCTAACACTCAAACGAGCCACAAAGTCAAAAGTAAAATAAAAGTATTTAGTAAAATCCCTTCAGTTAATTCCTGATTAGTGTAGGAATTTTAATTTCTTTAACGAGTTTCTTGTGGTCTGCTTTATTGCCAGCTTTGGGAACCTGGATAATAACCTTTAATGGATCAGGGTGACTCAGTTACAGATGCCCAGTGTATCTGCATTAAATTAATCTAATCCCATGTAGCATTGAGTTCATTGCAGTAGAAGGAATTCTGGTAACAGGCTGTTTTTCAGCTCATGTTTTAATACATCTTTTTGGCTGCCTGCCTTTTAGAAATGTCAAGGGTCACAGCCCAATAATTGGGTATAAACACTGAGAGTAGTAGGCCTCAGTTTCAGTCATGCAGAACCAATTTTTAGCTTGATGATATCACCATTGCACATTTTTAATTGAACCGCTTGTGAGAAATACTGACATAATCTCATTATTATTCTGTTTTTCCTCTAAGCTTAGGGTACTGTTTGGTGCTGTTTGATATTCCTCTGATCACCAGTGCTAATATTCAGCCATAGATGAACTGCTGTTGGGAAACAGGATGAAATTATCTTCTGATTATTAAAAACAAAGTACTACTTTATTCATTAGGTTTATTAATCAGTTTCTCTTAGTGGCAGCCACAGAGATTGAATAGGCTTTCAGGTATGACACAACCCACATAATCCCCATTGTTCTTAAAGCCAAACTAGATGTAATGGTGGCAGATCCAGGTGTAAGTATGTTCAGTTGCTGCTGAATTCAGATGTCATGAGGGGCAGGGTTTCAAGCACAGCACAAGCCAGGGACAGAGATGAATGCTTCCCTGACAGGTCTCCCCATCCCCCAAAATAAACTGCTTTGCCACAGCTTGGTGTGTTCCCTCCCCCCTAGGTTCCAAGACTGAATGTAATCCCTGTCATGAGAGAGATGGCTGGGGAGAAGCAGTTTTGTGGTCAGATAACGCTGGGGTCTCCAACGTGGTGCTGATGAGCAGCAGTGGGCCCATGGGCACTTCGCTTTGTGCCTGGCAGCCTCCCTGTCCAATTTTTATTGTATTTCTTAAGATTTTTTAAAATTATGTTTTGTTAACTGACAGGCTGGCATGCTGCAAAGTGAAGTGCTGCCCTCTGCTACCATCTTCATTTGAGTTCAAACGAGTGGTTTTGTGTTTTGGAGCTCAGATCCCACTGCTGCCTGCCTTGCACTTAGGTTCTTGGACAAGCTACTTTTCTTTTGCTTTGCCTTCTGGGAAATGACTGTTTTGTGACCAGCAAAGCCCACCATGGAAGCCATTTTATGAATGGGTAAGCCCCACTTCCATGGTAGCCATTTTGTGAGAGTGCCCACAACTCTCAGAATTTCAAATGTGCTCACCAACCCAAAAGGGCTGGTGACCCCAAGGTAAGGTTTCAGCTCTCCCCAAACTTGCTCAGCCCTGCCTATCCACCTTTCTTTATATGAATTCAGCATGACCCAAGTAGGATGCTGCTGCGATAATGCCTATTTTGCATCTATCCTAAAGGTAAATGCTGGCTAGTGATAATATTTATTGAATAGTGAGATGTTAACTGGTGATCTTGAGTAAAGAAATCTTCTTTTTGTTCTTCTTCTACCCATCGTAATTTTACATTTTACAATTATGCAATCTTTTAATGCCTTTCCTATAGCACAATGCTGAATTTAGCAGTCCTGGAAAGACTAACATGCTAACATTTTCAGAAATTGTCTTTGTTGTTATTGCTATTTGTGTTAATGGCAGCTAAAGAGAACGTTGTCTAGTTTCTAGAGGTCATTGTGTATGTGTATGTGTATGTAGTTACTAAAAACTTGTTTAGATATACACCTAGTGGGTTTTTTTTTAAGAACTTACATAAAAATGTAAAAAGAGTATAAAGTTAAAAAAAAAGTAAAGTATGGATGAAATAAAGGTATTTGGAAACATATGTATTATACAAGTACTGGCAAGGCCATGTGTTCTACTTTATAGAGGATGGTCCTGTATTTGAAGGCACCCTCTATTTATAGGGCTGCGCAGACCAAGTCTGGTTCAAAGATGATGAACCATCAGAAGGAAGAGCTGGGCCTTGAATTTGCCCACCAACAGTGAGCGCCTGGTCAGCAGACTGAGCAGGCAGACAGTTCACTTGGTTGAGCTGCACTGTAGTTCTGTTTAAGAGATAGTAATTATTTCTAAATTTGAAACTATACATTAAATTAGCATGTGCACATTGTATGCAGATCTGTGGCCACTTTTGGGCTGATGTGCAAATAGGGATGGATGGATCTGTCAGTCTCAGTTTCATTGAAATTGTAGAGGTTTTGACGTCAAGCCTGTTTTCGCATGAGCTTGCAGTTTTTTGTAAAAAAAAAAATCACTCTGGAAATTCCTGTGTGCATTTTAAAACAGAAGCATTTTTCCAAGTACCTTAGATTGCTGAAATTCTGTTTTGTGTGCACCTTTCTCAAATATACACATTTTTTTGTGCACACTTTCCCCTTAATATACACATTTGTTGTGCACATTTTTCCTGAGCTTTCCAAATGCGCTGCATTGGAAAGCTTGCAAAAATGTGCATTTCAGAATATAACTGTGTCAGCTCACTGAAAGGCTCAGGAGGTGCTAAATGGGTACATCTGTAAAACAAAAAACAAAAAAAACCCCATCCTCAACAGAGCAAATTTCTCACCCGTCCCTGATTTGGCTGCAGTACCCTGTTGAGTGTACACTTCATGACGTGCCTGATATTACTGCCATGAAATGTGTGGAATGCTCTTTAGTAGCTTGAAAAGCCTAAAATCCTTTTAGGGCATAAGCCTGATGCTAGTTTTTTTTGCATCTAATGCCTATCATGTTTCAACAACATCTGTAGTCTTATGTGCAGGAAAAATGTTCAATTGACAATCCAGTATACAAAATGCAGAGGCGATGGCCGGGATCCAGTGGTTGTTGTAGGTACACCAGTGAGCTTACACTTGGCCAGTGGGACTTCTGGACTTTTTTTCCTTTGAAGAGCAGACCCCCACCATGTAACATGACGTTAAGCACATGCCCTCTTGGATGGGCAAAGTCAGTTACATGATTCTTTGGCTCTTGGTTCCTCCTTAGCATAAGGCAGGGTGTCTCAAGCGGCAACACAGACCTTGTTTTGCTAGGAGAAGTATAATGTCCTTTCCCACACATATCCACATCAGTTTAAATGTATGTCTTCACTGAGGCAGGAAGTAAAGTATGCCACTTTGTATACCTTCTCCACCCCACCCTCACCAATTTTATTTCATTTTAAATTGCTTGGCCCCATTGTTGGTTGCTCTGAGTCCAAGGCATGTTTATTGCTTAGTTATGTTTAACCTGTTGAGACTCCAAGCCACTTGCTTCTTTACCTCAGGAGGTTCCCTATCATGACATTGTACGACATCCTGATATATAGTCTCAAGTTCCTGTTTCTAGTACTCTGTCCCTAATTTTGCCATTTCCGAAGATTTAAGGGATGCTGTGTAAAACATTTTGCTAATGTGTTCACATGTGTGCTAGTTAGAGAGCACTACATGCCCTTCCATCAGCACCGGATAATTCCCTATTCTGATAGTAAACATTGCTGAATGTGTCCGAGTTGCACCTGTTCTATAACAAGTACAACCAGGTCCATTATGAGAGTAAATGTTGTATTAAACATTCTGTCTGTTTGTTTGTTTTTAAAGGTACTTTATTCTCAGGTCACTAACATGGCTGCTTCAGAAACCACATGAGGACAGTCCTCTATTTGAAGGTGTCCTCTGTTTAAAGGGCTGTCCCGTTCAAATGTGGTTAAAAGTTAAAAAACCATCAGAATAGAGAGTAGAGGCCTTAAAATTGCCCATCAACAGTTAGCATCTGGACAGCAGATCCAGGTCACCTGGTCACAGTCTTCCCCATTCTGGCTAGATGTATTTCTATTTAAATTGTAATGATGACTTCAAAATCTATACCTATACAAGACGTATACCTATGCAAATGTTATGCAAATCCATGCCCTCTTTTGACCTCCTTTAGGTTAGGCATTTCCTCTTCTTTGGCAGTGTGTAAGTAGCTGCCCTAGCAAGCCTCAAAGTCCACATGACATGTGAGTTCCATGATAGTAACTCCTGAAATCCTTTTTATTTTACGGAAAGCACTGTGGGGCTCCCCAGTTCAGATTAGGGCTGTGGTATGGGGCACTTGCAGGTCTAGCCCATTGCCCCCATGCTGCAGCTAACTGCTTTTAGCTAAAGGAGGGAAAGTTTGGGCTTAAGAGCAACGGGGGGGGGGGTGTTAAATCAGGGAATCGGTGTGTGAGAGCACAGGGTTGGACACCCCTCTCTCCCCACCAAATCCAAATTTGGAGTGGGGGCAAAGCTGCTTTTTGTAAAATCAAACAACATTGGGAGTTCAAACCACAGAATTCCTATGTATAGACCACTTGGAGAAGGGCAGTTGCAAAATAAATGAATTCAGCATATGGTAGGTAGAAAAGAATCTCCAGCAATGTGTAAGAGAGGAGGGGGGAAGGTATACAAATACACAAGATTTCTCAGCTTCCATTTGTGGTGGGTATGTGGCTATGGATTTAGCCTTGTCTTGAAATATGAATGGTAGTGGTTGTTTTGATGGAAATCCTAGTAAATCTTCAGAAGTCCAAAACACATCCTTTAATCACTAAATGCTTTGTGAATAATTGTTTCCCTTTCTTAGAGAAAAGAGCTAAGGCCTGATAAGATTATGGTATAGGGGAGCGTTTTAGAAACCCGATGAGAATGTTGCTCCAAAATAAGCATTGGGCTTTAGAAAATCTCTTAAATTAAATACATAATTAGTTGCCCAAGACATTTTTGGCAGAAGTGGAATAACAGCTTTTGCTGTATTTGTCCATTAAAATAATTTAAAGGGGACCTGTATATAATTTGTTTAATATACATTTGAATTTAGTTTTGCTCTACTGATTTCCTTTTCAGATTTACTCTAATCCTAGTTTTCTCATTTGTTAAATGTTACTTCTTATATCTTCCCAGGTTTCCAAGAAAGCTTTTTCCAAGATTTTTGTCTATTTATTGTAATGATACAAGTGACCATAAGGGACTGCTACAATTGTCTTACATGTTATATTCTTTCTTAAGAGCACTGTGTATGTCACTATTATTCATGGCGGAATACAAATTTTTCATGTGGGTACCTTTTAATTAAACACACTGAATGTAATGCACCATATTTAAAGAAAAAAATGTGCATAGGTTTAGGTGGTTAATATTTTTGAGACCTTTTTAACTATGTAGCAAGCTGAATTTGAAATATCTGTAATAGGGATTTCTCTCAGGTGTTTTTGCAGTCATCCCTACGCATATAACTTCTGCTGGAATGAAGCTGGTAGTTGGATGGTAAATATTTTTTGCACTGAGTTCCTGCACTGTACAGCACAATTGCAGCTAGGTAGAATACCTAAGCATTTTCAAATCATGCACCCTATGCGAACTTATAGGACAACTCAGTAGGAGTTTAGGAAGATCTATTGAATCATCAAAGGCAGCTCTTACAGGATGATACTGATGTGTGAAAGTTCCCATAACCCTGCAGCTAGTTTTTTCCATCTCGCTGATTTTGCAGTGAAGTTGCCTTCCTTCAGTTGCTGCTTGAGTTGCTGCCATTTTGCAAATTCATATTTTAGCTGTTTGCAAGACCAGTTGGAGTAAGAAATAATTCATTGTATTGAATTCATCTCCTTTTTTTTTTTTAACATCGGTAGTTAGATATGCAACTATTCCAGTCTTCCACTCTCTCTCTCCCCTCCTCTGATCATATGTGTGTGTGCGTGCGCACACACACGTTTTAAAAGAAATTCTTCTGAAATATGAAGTAATTTAGCATAATTTCTTCCCATGTTGTATTGTCATCTATTTGCACATTAATATCCCCTGATTGCACAGACGATATGGGAATGTAGCATATTCTGATTGGGTTCGATCTAGATTTAGTCATACTTAAAGTAGATGCTTTGAAATTAATGGGGCTTCTGGTACTCATGACTAACATAAGCCCCATTGATTTCAATGGGTCTGTTCTAAGTGTGACTAAACTTGGACCCAAACCTTGATCTATAAAGAGTTCACAAGAATAACGTTGAAAAGTAGAACTTTTCAAAAAAGTAGTTAAACCGTTTTTTATCTTTTAAAACTTATAAAACTTTTAAATGTAGGTTTTATATAATAATAATTCTGGATTTATTGTTTTTAGGGTGTGTGACGTAACTAGGGGTCCTTTATAAGGCCCTGGCCCCTAGAGGTCACTGGGTTCAAACTTTTCCTAGGACTCCCCAAAATACCAGCTGCCACCACCTACTGATTTATAGAGAATGGTAGAACCCTAATCTTTATATACTTAGCACATGGGGTGAGATATACCAGTCTTCATTTCCACATAGACCTTTGTTCCTTTTGCTGACTTTTGTATATTATTTTTAAGCAGTGTTATTTTAAGCTGTGTTTTATTGTTGGATTTTTTTTAAAAACAAATTGTTTTTAGTTATATGTTGTTTGTCCATATGTTTTATGTAAATTGGTTTTTCAACTTTGTATATTGCATTTTAATGTTATAACTTTTGTAAACCGCCCAGAGAGCTTCAGCTATGGGGTGGTATAGAAATATAAATAATAATAATAGACCAGAACATAAGTATTTTTTAAAAAATTAACATTTATTTATTTATTTATTTATCAGTCCATCGTTCAGAAAAATCAATAAGGGATTAATAATAATAATGATGATGGTATGATGACTCTGTTGGTTTTTAAAACTAATAATAATGCCTCTAAAAACCTAACACCACATATCTGCTTTCAATATCTTTTCTCCCTCTCTTCTGATTCACAACCTGTCTCTGATTCTATTCAGTGACTAATTTAACTAACTCTGGCCCCTAATTCCTCTCACTGTCGGTCTCTCCATCCTAACTCCACTCCCCCCTTCCCTGACCTCTCACTAACTGTCCCTGGCCTCTGACTGACTGTCTCCAACTTTCACTAGCTCTGCCCAGCATTCCACTCTGTTCTCAGCTGCCCATCGTTCCTTCCACTCACTCCTCTATTACAGGGTGTCTGAATATAAACAGTGTGTTGCTTTAGGGTAGCATGAACTCCAAAATATTTCTCTGCTGAGCAAACTGAAGGAGTTGCTGCGGTAGCATTTTGTGATATTCTGTACGGCATTTTTGTTGATTTCAACCTTCCCTTTATTACCGCTTTGCATTTGGCCAATAAATATAAGGTATGAGGAAGACAGAAAAAGAAAGATAGACACAAACTGTATTCACATGATAATATGAAAAGTCTGTTTATTGGTCTGCTATGTATTTGCTAGTAACAAACTGAGTACATCAATCTATACCAGCAGGAAGGGATGGCAAGAGCATTATTTATAACTTAAGGGGCTGCAGGTGAGCTTTCAGGAGACATCCAGACTCTATATACTTTGTCTTTTGCACAATATATTGCTTGCAGATTTCCCTCCTGCATTGTTTGCCCTGGAAAACAAAGATAATATGGTGAGTGCATTGTTCCTACAGGGAGGGACACACATGATTGAACAAGTACTAGGGGCTTCACACATGGACAGGAAATCTGACAAATAAATGAGGCTTGTTCATGGTTTCTCTATACCATTCTATGTATACTGCAGTTTTCTACTTTTGCATGATTTTTGTTGTTGCTGAATCAAATCAAACATTACCTCTGCATACTAAAACATGAACTCTTTCCTTTGAAACTGTATTTGGTGATATTTAGTGTAGAATACTTGATAACGGAACACTGCTATAATTCTACTTTTGCAGCCTGTACTCAGTTGCCCATATTTTAGTGTAATGGGAAATATTCAATAAATCTATTATAAACATAGTTCTGGGGATAAAGTGCACATTTTCTTGATAATATGTGTGAAGTCTAACAAATATTTTGTGGCACAAGAAACTGCCTTCAAAGTCCACAACTACCTTAATCTGGTGCATAAAGCTTTTGATTTCAAAAGGCTGCTTTACTGCTCTGCTGCCATGTTTTTCAGTATACAGTAAAGTTAGCCAGCAAAAAGGGGTCCCTGAATGGGAATACATCAAGGGTGGGCAACTTGTGGCCCTCCAGTTCTTTTAGCCTACAACTTCCTGTAGTCCTTCTCAGCATAGCCAATGGTGAGGGATGATGGGAATAGGAGGCCAAAATATCTGGAGGGCTGCAAGTTGAAATAGGCCATGCCTGAGGCTCATAAGGGCTGCTCCGTACACGACATTTTTACTGTGTACCTGTAAGTAGGGATGTGTGAGGAATCCCCTCAGTCAGATATTTGAAATGGCTTTTTCCATTCTGCATCACCCAGACATGATGCATTAACCAAATGCATTTTGCGTTTGGTAAGTCTATACACTCCTAGACTTACAATGCATTCTGCAGTACAGAAAAAAATACATCTGATGAAATGCACACATCTGAAAAGTGAGCAAAAGAAATGTGTACGTTTCAAAAAGGCACACAAAACACTTCAGTCAGTGGGTGGATGCGTAACAAAAATGCATACAATTTGGGAAAAAAGCCCATAAAAACGCACATTAAAGAACACCAATAAACCTGCACAGAACCGGAATGGAAAACGGAGGATGTCCATTGCAACGGACCTAGCAGAAATAAGTGAAGTCCCAATTGCAAGGCAAAAATTGGCCTTACTGGATCATCTAAATTCAAGATTAAAACCTCCTCATTTCTTACTCCACTCAAGAAACATTTTATTAAGAAACTGGTACAAAGCCTTAGAACTTACTTTGCCAACAGATCATTTTCCAGTGTGATCATCTTACAAAGGCTCAGGAATCCTGCAGGGATGAGATAGACTTAACATGGTATTTTAATGATAAGGGGAGAGGATGAGGTGGTATGGTCAAGGGGTGTGTAAGACGTAAAACTTGAACCAGTATGGAAGGAGTGGGCAGAGGGATGATTCTGCGATATAAGGGCAACAGCTAATTGAGAGGAGCAATGCTAATAAAGGCTGATCTTCATAAAACATTTGAGATAATTACCTAATGCATTGCAAGCTTAGTAAAAGGAAGAGGTGGAATTAGATAAAGAACTACCCTTCAGATAGGAGCCTGGGAAAAGAATAGGAAGTTGCGCTCTATTTGGCTGTTCTCCCAGACTTTTCAGATTTACATGACCATAATGTGTTGATAGCACTCTCTTGTTACTTTAATTGCTTCTTATCAGGGAGGGGGCGCCTTTTGTTAAAATGGATGTGTACCTTAATGGTAGCTTTCTTTAAGCTTTGTGTCACCTTTCCAAAGAAAATGGAATTGTCTTTTATTTGAGGGCCACAATTTCTCTTTAAAGTACCCATCCTCAAAGAACAAATATGATACGAACAGCAAAACAAAAACAAATACAGCCTCAAATCGAACTCAAGTCTGGTAGAGGACAACAAATCATAGTTTGATCTATATCAAATTGCATCGTACAATGTACTTACAGGAATGTCACAGAATAATGTACATGAAATTAAAATATGTGTAATATCCTTAAATTCGCTCAGTGTAACATCATGCATTAAAATGGGCCAAATGCTTTCCTTTCTCATAGGACTTAAGAATTCAGTGTACAATATTGAACTGAGCAAGTGGCTTGTTACATGGACCCTTGAGGCTTGCAGGAAAAGCTGGCTGTAAGATGAAGGCAGATCAAAGCAGAAAGAAAGTAGGACCTTGGATAGCTTCAAGTAGGTCCTGCTGGCTGGAACTCTCTCCTAGTGGATGATGTTGCCCCAGCAGGTAGCTAAAGTGAACCAAAGCCTTATGTAGGCTGACGAGACCTATAGTGTGTGGTCAGCTCCACCCCACCTGGAGAAGCTGACTGGACTGGTAAACAACCCTCACCTAATTTTGTAGCCTGAGACTTCTGTGAGGCTGAGGAGATGGCAGATCTGCTGGGGACTCCTCTGCCACTCCCCTGCCAGAGGATGATGACAGGGTAGTACCCTTGGGCTAGGAGGGCCCTGAATAAGGCACTGACTGTCGTACGCCCAAGGAAGTAGCCTTTGCCTTGTCCTCATCAGAATCCTCTGGTGCACACAGGAAGGAAAGTTACTTACTTACTTACTTACACACAGATATTTAAAGGCACCTTTCTGCCTCTTTATAATATAGTTACATCTTTTGTTGTGACTCTCATGTCCCTCCCCCAGAACACAGAATGCAAGTTGTGGTGTCACATGGGTTGTAATTCCCCCTCTTCATATATTCTTTACTTAGTGTCCCCATTGATGTTCTATTTTTCTTTCTTTGCTTTTCTTTTTTAACAACCTTAGATAACAATAAACAATTAAAAATAACCCCAAGCACACCCTGTCTTCGCATCTCCCTCAATGCAATGCAAAAGAGGTGTTTCTTTTATTCAGGTGGCAATAGAAAAAATGCAAAGGCCCACAATTAAAACACACACACACACACACACAACTAGGTTTGTGCACCCAAGCAAAGCAGTAGTGTGTTTCCCAGATAACAGCAAAACTACATGGCAAAAACTATTTCTTAAACTGAGGGGTGTGTGCTCAAAAGTTGTTTATGATATAGAATGGGAGTCTGCTATTCAAAGAAAGAACTAAAAAATGCCACTGGGCATACCTGAGCTTTTGGGTGTGCCTAAGTAGCTCTCCAGAACCCAGCCAAAAAATACTTTTCTTTTTAATTCCCAGTTCACTAACTGTACTAAGTTTTTTCCACACAAATCACACAAACATTAATGGAAGGAAATCTTTCTGGATTTCTTGATGTCTGCTGTCATGCGGGTTGGGTCAATTAGTCAGAGCTCAGAAAAAAACACAGGAGAAAAAATAGAAAGTTACCTATCCCTGAGTTTGTCTTTAAATAGCTGTGTAATAGTTATAGGAATATTTAATTGTCTTGACACCAGCTAACATGAGGATAAAGAACATTTTCTACCAAATATTTAAAAGAATATTATCTGAGATCAAGGTTATGGCCATAGTGTGTGTGTGTATGTCTGTGAGTATACACACACATAAGTACATCTAAAATGCACGCGACTTACTATTTATTTATCTGCTTACTTACTTACTGTACTGTTAAACCATCCAATAATCAAAGTTCTCTGGGCAGCGTACAATGCATTAAAAACATAGAATACAAACATTAAAAAAAATACTAACAGCCAAGAATAAAACCAACATAAAACCAGCAGCAAAGAATAAAACTATCTCGGCACTTAAAACCAAATTAATACCAGCAGCAGTGTAAAATACTAAAATACTGATACTGTTACTATATCATGTAGTAATAGATATAAATTTATATCTGTGTATAAACAGATACAAATATTTTTCGGAGATTCAGCAGCGAGACTGCCAACTGGCTCACTTAAAACATGCAGGCTGGCTAAAATGGCTAAATTGACAGAGTATATACATGTCAGGGTGCAATCCTATGCATGGCATGTTTAGACAGAAAAAAGACTGGCTGGGCAATGCTAGGAGTGTAGGACTTTTTTTCTGTCTAAACATGTATAGGATTGCATCCTAAGAGATATGTACTGGAGTCCCTTCATGGTGGCTTCGTATCAGTATTAGTTCTACATATCCCAGATACAATTTAAGCACTACTTTATATAGCCATATGTTATGTCTGTCTAGGATGCAAAGATCTGTAAAACTGGCTCCATGAGCCCAGTGGGGCCTGTCTTCCCCAAACAGCAGCCTCATATTCCACATAGCAGAGTTTTTAGAAATGGAGGCAAGTTTGTCATATGGAACACAGGTTTCCTGTTCAAAGGAGGAAAGGGACGGCCAAGCTTGTGGGTGAGCCTAAAGTAGCTCTCTGGAGCTGAGCCATGGTTTTTAGTTTGGAGCTGACAATCTGCTATTGCTTGAATATAGAACTGTACTGAAATCAATGTCTAAGGCTTACTAAACCATCATTGGGTTTAATAATGGCCACTGCTTTTTAGTTCTGACTAAAGTGCTCTGGCACTTCTGTTACTCATGGTTTAACTTCTGTACACGAGGTAGGGGAGTAACGGGTCTGTCATTTCTGAAGGAATCCATGTAGCTTCTCCATAGCTGCCATGGTGCCTTGGGTATCACTAGAATCAGGGAGTCCTACAGGGTCTGTAGGATCTGCAATGGCAGGATCTTCATCCAAAAGGTCATCCTGGCCAGGTCTGGGTCAGGCATGACACAGTGGGAGATTTCTTCAAGACCAATTGCTGCAGGGGGCTGGGATCTTTGTGTGTGCGTGCACGTGTGTGTGATGTGTATGCGTACAAATGCATGTGTGTTTGAGAATATGTGGATGTCTATGAATGAGGGGTGGTGGATGTGGTTAGCCATGAAGGAATGTGGCCCTCAGGCTGAAAAAGTTTCTCCACTTAGGTGTTAAAGTATTCACTATTTCAAGTCTCCTCACTTACAGTGTTCTAGGACCTGTTGCTGCAAGTACCTAACCTAGCGAGAACAGGCAGAGATGTTGGTAGACTGAACAGAAAATGAAGTTATGACCATGTACCTGTCAGAAGTGTTGAAAAGTGATGAAAATATAAGAGAATCATTCTACCAGTAAATTGTCCCCAGATTTCTGTCAACCTCTAGCAGCCCTTCTGTGAAATGTCCTGTGATTTAATCTAAAGGTAGATATTTGGTCAGTGCTGGCTTTCCCAGAAGGGCTTTTCAGGGGTGGCCAAATATCAAGGTTTATTCCACGGAATTTGACTATATTTCCTGCCAGGGATTATGGATCTGGATCTAGCAATATCTAACAGGTCTAGAGTGTGATTTGTAAACAGTGGTTTTGCATATGATTTTCTTAACAATTGCCATATTTTAAAAAGTAGTAGAAATAATCCATGAGGTGTACATTCTGGAGATCCCTTTTTCTTATACAGATTGAATTCACGGTGGATTTTTAATTAAGATGAGAGAACATGGGAACCATTCTTTTGCAACTAACTCTGTAGGAATGAAAAATGCAAATAATGTCATATTATTTATTGCAACATGCTATTACTGTCAGTATTTCCCAGCACTAAATAGGAGGAAACGTTCCACCGCTTGATGTGTATACCCACATATAGAAAATTCTTACAGTTTATAACAGTGTCATGAAAGGGCAGCAAATTGTTCGTAGAGATAATAATAATAATAATAATAGAAATCAATTAAATTACTAATTAAATCAATTAGTGTACTAATTAAAACCATTTAATTACTAATTAAAATCAATTAAAATATTAACAATAAATTAAACATTATTGTATTTTTACTCCCAGGGAGAGGTGCTTGTGGTATTTCCTCCCTCAGGTGCCAAAATAACTTGGCCAGGCTTGGATACAATGAGCTCTGATTGGGAATGGACAGAACATTTTCTGTTTATATAGAAGTTTCTATAAACAAACAAATAAAATAATTGTGCTTATTATGCATTTCCTCTTAATGTGCTTCATTCAGATTCTGATGGGAAACACCATTCTTCACTTTACCTGTTCTGATGTATCATACTATACTTGATTTCACAGCATTCCTTATACCCTTTATGATTACAAGGAAGAGAGAACATCATATCTTTCAAATCAGAGTGCTGTTTCTTTCCAGTTGGCTGCACTATGCAATCCTACATACAGCCTGAGTGCCATAAAGCTTTTATTAGGCTAATAGAAGTGGAGAGAGGCAAAGGAGAGCAACTGTACAGAAACCTTAGCATGTGATTTGAAAGTGCACCTTGGCCCAGTGATGAGAAAGGTAAAATATTGTGCCCTTCAGCTAATAATCTAGGATTCTATTATCACTCAGCTCTAGAATGAATTATTAGTGACGTACAACTGGGATTATTCTAGCTGCAGCTCATATCGTACATCCAAAACCTGACACTTAATTATGTTGTCCCATAGTAGATCAAGTTTTACAACAGCAACAAAAGATTAAAGCAGTCTTAAACTGGGGACATTCAGAGGATAAATAGCATTGTATTACAGAGGGAAGCAGCAGTCAGCTGTATCACCATCTGGGAGAGAAAACATTCAAGTGCTATTAATATTTAAAAACCTTTTAGATTTTTTTTATAGCTGGTAACGTTTCTAACAAACTGGTTATCACTCCATAGTGAATTAGTGTCAATGGATGCTGTGAATGGCATCACAGGAGCAATTAATATGGACAGAACAATGATCTCATATGCTTTCAAGGATTCTTCTTCAAAAACTAATAAACTGGGGAAGCAAATCAGACTTGGCTAATAAGCATAGTAGTGAGGCTACAATAATGTGTAGCCCTATACCTTCTGGATGTGATACTAAAGAAGCGAGGCTATCTCCATTTGATCTTAAAATCATTTTATTTCTAATTGCCTTCTGAGTGACCCAGTACTTCTCTAGGTTATAATTTGTTTGTCATACTCTAACCCCCATTCTTATTATTTTTCTGCATTAAAACAGGAAGGGTTGAATAGAATAGGAAAAAAAACCCTTCACATTCTATTCATAGAAGTTGTTTAATTCAGTGGAGGGATCCTGCTGGTGAAAGGGGAGAGGCAACTTTTGACAGTGCCCCCCCCCCCGCCACTTGTGCCCTCCAAAAATGTTTTGCACATCAAGAGCATATTTTTAGAGGTTGCAAGGGAAGGGAGAGTTGGCAAAATTGCCTCCTCTCTCCCCATTCCGCCAGTGGGAGAGAAGTTTGGATCCAACTCTACATATTTTAGTCAGTCCTGTGTTATAGAAAAGGATCAAAGAAAACTTGACAACATCCAAAATGCCTAATAGAATAAAGAGACAAAGTGTCAGGATGTTGAAAAAATATGTGGTTTTTTCCCCCAAGGAATAGCCCTACACATTTTGGCCTTGACTAATGTACTGTATATGGGCCTTCTTCAGGGGCCTGTATTTCTGAAAGTGCCTGCAGAGATCTCTGAAAAAGGTAGTTGCAGGATTCATCTTGGAGACTTTTCAGAAATCTCTGAAAAAGGTAGTCGCAGGATTCATCTTTTTCAGAGATCTCTGCAGGCACTTTTAGAAATATAGACCACTGAAGAAGGCCCATATATATTAGTCAGGGCCAAAGTGCACAGGGCTTGTAGTGGGTTTGACACTGGAAAAACTGGCAAGGACTCCATTGTTTGAACTGACACAGTGTCCTATATGCTGTTTGACATAACAATACTTGTATAGTCTAACATAGTGAGCAGGTTTTAATTAACCAAAAGGTAGGCCCCTGATAGGCAACTTTCCTAGTGGGCCTCTCACATATGTTTAATTGGTACCAAGCAAGTGCACCTTCATATGCCAACAACTGTACATATGCCTGGTTACCTCACACCTCTGAGATAGGGAGTAGTGTCTTATCTCACCCATGACCTGGGAGGCTCTCCTTCCTAAATTGGAATGTTAGGGCCTCTCTCTCTTTGGAGAGGCAATTAATTTCCCAAGCTGGAATGCTTTGAAAACCTTCGAGAATATGGTAGAGGGCTATATAAGCTGGAGAACAAGGCCAAACAATTTGATCTCACTCTAAGGGGGAATCACACACTGCCAGCCTGGAGAACTTTTGCCGGTCCTGAGGGGAGCTTCTCATATATCTTTGGGACTCATATATACTTACCAGCTGTGGCAAAGGTGCCTGCTTTGTCAACTGAAGGGATGTGAGCTTTCTTTGTATATATGCTTTTTGTAATCAATAAACTGTTAAACTGATCCATTCATGATTTGTTTCACTTTGGCGGATATATAAATTTAGATTAATTGTTCAGTTGTTAAGTCATATCCGACTCTTCGTGACCCCATGGACCATAGCACGCCAGGCCTTCCTGTCCTCCGCTCTCTCCCGGAGTGTGCTCAAGTTCATATTCATTGCATCCGTGATGCTATCTAGCCATCCCATCCTCTGCCGTCCCCTTCTCCTTTTGCCTTCAATCTTTCCCAGCATCAGGGTCTTTTCCAGGGAGTTTTCTCTTCGCATTAGGTGGCCAAAATATTTCAGCTTCAGCTTCAGTATCTGTCCTTCCAATGAGCAGTCAGGGTTGATTTCCTTTAGGATTGACTGACTGGACCTCCTTGCAGTCCAGGGAACTCGTAAGAGTCTTCTCCAGCACCACAGTTCGAACGCATCAATTCTTCGGCACTCAGCCTTCCTTATAGTCTAGCTCTCACAGCCATATGTTACTACTGGGAAAACCATAGCTTTGATTATACGAACCTTTGTCGGCAAGGTGATGTCTCTGCTTCTTACTATGCTGTCTAGGTTGGCCATAGCTTTACTCCCAAGGAGCAAGCGTCTTTTAATTTCATGGCTACAGTCACTGTCTGTGGTAATCTTGGAGCCCAAGAAAATAAAATCTGTCACTGCTCCCATTTCTTCCCCTTCTATATGCCAGGAAGTGATGGGGCCAGATGCCATGATCTGAGTTTTTTTAATGTTGAGTTTCAGCTTTTGCACTCTCCACTTTCACCCTCAACAAGAGGCTCTTTAGATCCTTTTCACTTTCTGCCATTAGGGTGGTATCGTCTGCGTATCTGAGGTTGTTGATAATTCTCACGGCAATCTCAATTCCGACCTGTGCTTCATCCAACCTGGCGTTTCTCATGATGTACTCTGCATATAAGTTAAATAAGCAGGACAACAATATACAGCCTTGACGTACTCGTTTCCCAATTTTGAACCAATCGGTTGTTCCATGTCCGGTTCTTACTGTTGCTTCTTGACCCTCGTACAGGTTTCTCAGGAGACAGGTAAGGTGGTCTGGTACTCCCATCTCTTGAAGAATTTGCCAGAGTTTGTTGTGATCCACACAACCAAAGGCTTTAGCGTAGTCAATGAAGCAGAAATAGACATTTTTCTGGAATTCTCTTGCTTTCTCCATAATCCAGCGAACGTTGGCGATTTGATCTCTAGTTCCTCTGCCTCTTCAAAATCCAGCTTGAACTTCCGGTAGTTCTTGGTTCACATACTGCTGAAGCCTAGCTTGTAGGATTTTGAGCAACACCTTACTGGCATGTGAAATGAGTGCAACTGTACAGTAGTTTGAACACTCTTTCGCAATGCCCTTCTTTGGAATTGGAATGTAAACTGACCTTTTCCAGTCTTGTGGCCACTGTTGAGTGTTCCAAATGTGTTGGCATATTGAGTGCAGCACTTTAACAGCATCATCTTTTAGGATTTTAAATAGCTCAGCTGGAATACTGTCATCTCCGCTAGCTTTGTTGTTAGTAATGCTTCCTATGGCCCACTTGACTTCACTCTCTAAGTTGTCCGACTCAAGTTCAGTGACCGCACTATCATGTCTCTCAGGAACATTCAGATCTTTCCTGTATAGTTCTTCTGTGTATTCTTGCCACCTCTTCTTAATCTCATCTGCTTCTGTTAGGTCCCTGCCTTCTTTGTCCTTTATCATGCCCATCTTTGCACAAAACATTCCCTTGAGATCTCCGATTTTCTTGAAGAGATCTCTAGTCTTTCCCATTCTGTTGTTTTCCTCAATTTCTTTGCATTGTTCATTTAAGAAGGCCTTCTTGACTCTCCTTGCTATTCTCTGGAACTCTGCATTCAGCTGGGTATATCTTCCCCTTTCTCCCATGCTTTTTGCCTCCCTTCTTTCCTCAGCTACTTGTAAAGCCTCTTCAGACAGCCACTTTGCTTTCTTGCATTTCTTTTTCTTTGGGATGGATTGAGTTGCTGCCTCCTGAACAATGTTACGGACCTCTGTCCATAGTTCCTCAGGCACTGTGTCTATCAGGTTTAATCCCTTAAATCTCTTCCTCACCTCCACTGTATATTCATAAGGGATATGATTTAGGTCATAGCTGAATGGTTTAGTGGTTTTCCCAACGTTCTTCAATTTAAGCTGAAATTTTGTAATAAGAAGCTCATGATCTGAGCCACAGTCAGCTCCAGGTCTTGTTTTTATTGACTGTATAGAGCTTCTCCATCTTTGGCTGCAAAGGACATAATCAATCTGATTTCGATACTGACCATCTGGTGATGTCCATGTGTAGAGTCGCCTCTTGTGCTGTTGGAAAAGCGTGTTTGCTATGATCAGCGTGTTCTCTTGGCAAAACTCTATTAGCCTTTGTCCTGCTTCATTTTGTACACCAAGGCCATGCTTGCCTGTTATCCCGGTGATTTCTTGACTTCCTACTTTAGCATTCCAATCCCCTATGATGAAGAGGACATCTTTTTTTGTTGTTACTTCTAGAAGGTGTTGTAGGTCTTCATAGAACCGATCAACCTCAGCTTCTTCAGCCTCAGTGGTTGGGGCATAGACTTGAATTACTGTGATGTTGAATGGTTTGCCTTGGATTCGTACTGAGATCATTCTGTCATTTTTGAGATTGTACCCCAGTACTGCTTTTCCCACCCTTTTGTTGACTATGAGTGCTACTCCATTTCTTCTAAGGGATTCTTGCCCACAATAGTAGATATGATGGTCAACTGAATTAAATTCACCCATGCTTGTCCATTTTAGTTCACTGATTCCCAAGATGTCGAAGTTCAATCTTGCCATCTCATGTTTGACCACCTCCAGCTTACCTTGATTCTTTGATCTGACATTCCAGGTTCCTAAACAATATTGTTCTTTACAGCATCGGATTTTCTTTTCACCACCAGACACATCCACAGCTGAGTCTCCTTTCGGGTTTGGCCCAGCCGCTTCACTCTTTCTGGCGCTACTTGGAAATTCCCTCTGCTCTCCCCCAGTAGTATATTGGACACCTTTTGACCTGAGGGGCTCATCTTCCGGCGTCATCTCTTTTAGCCTTGTGATACGTTCCATGGGGTTTTCTCGGCAAGAATCCTGGAGTGGGTTGCCATTTCCTTCTCCAGTGGACCACATTTTGTCAGAACTCTCCACCATGACCTGTCCGTCTTGGGTGGCCCTGCACAGCATAGCTTATGGCTTCACTGAGTTATGCAAGCCCCTTCGTCACAACAAGGCAGTGATCCATGAAGGAGATTAATTAACTGGATTAATTGGGAACTAATAAATTTGGATCCCATAAATCAACACGGGGCGACTCCTCAGAAGAAGACTACATATTTTTTCAACATCCTGAGACTTCATCTCTTTATTCCACTCTATTTTAGAAATACTCCTTAATGTAAATCTTCTACCTAAATTCCCACTGATCCATATTTCCAGGTCGTATTTTCAGCATCAAAGAATCTTTTTTTCTTTGGCTGTTGACAGTTTCCATATATTATATGCTTTCTACACATTTAAGTTGTTACTGTTTTCTTTAAAAAATATGTATGCTGCACCCAACTCATATCTCCCAAGTCAAGTAATGCATTGTTCAAAAGAAGTCCTTCATTAATTAACAACTTAGTGAGCAGGCAGACTGTTGCTTCTATTGCACTGTGACTTATCTATCTCCTATCCACTTGTTATCTGTTCTGAAAATAGCAGTGTTTTCTTACAACATCCTCGTTGCACAAATTAGGAACTGTCTGTGGAATAACTGTGTCACTTAACTGTTAAGGTAGTTTATGTTAGTTGTGTTTCTGAAAAATGCATGGTGAGGGTTTTGTTTCCCTGAGCTGATGCTCTGTCCCTCTTAACTATGCACCCTTGAGGTATCCTGGGATTCCAAAGAGACTTACTTACTTACTTACTTATTATGTTTATAATCCACGCAATAACCCATGTTCTCTGGGTGGATTAGAAACAGCTAAAAGACTAAAATGCCATACAAACAGTTAAAAATACAATACAATACAAATATGTAAAAGAATATAATAGAATACAAAACAAATATCACAGGCATAGATAAAACAGTAATCAAAATCTAGAACTAGGTGTCTAAAATGCCTGGGAGTAAAGAAAGGTCTTTGCTTGCCACCAAAGGATAACAAAGTAGGTGCTAGGCAAACCCTCTTTGCGGAGGGCATTCCATAACTGGGGTGCCACAATTGAGAAGGCCGTCTCTCTTGTAGCCACTTGCCTAACTTCCTTCAGCACGGGCACCTGGAGGAGGGCCTCCAAAGATGACCTAAGCATCCAAGCAGGTACATACATAAGGAGATGTTCCATTAGATACTCTAGTCCCAAGCCATTTAGGGCTTTAAGGGTCATCACTAACACTTTGAATTGGCTTGGAAATGGACTGGAAGACCGTGCAACTGACAAAGCGCTGGTATCACATGACCATTGCAATCAGCCCCAGTTAGTAACCCAGCAACTCTGATTTGAACTAATGGAAGTATCCAGACTGTCTTCAAAGTTAGCCTCACATACAACACATTGCAGTAATCCAACCAAGAAGTTTCCAGAATGCGGATAACTCTTGCCAGGCTATCTCTGGCCGCGTAAGGTCGCAGCTAGTAGATCAGCCTAAGCTGATAAAAGGCGTGCTGGCCATTGAGACCACCTGGGCCTCAAGTGACAATAATGGATCCAGGATCACTATCAAACTGCACACCTGATCTTTCAGGGGGAGTGCAACCCCTTCCAGGAGAAGTCAAACACCACTCAAGCAGGCATACAAACCACCTGCTAAAGGTACCTCCATCTTGTCTGGATTGAGCACCAGTGAGCCCTTATCCAGTCTGTTACCCTGCTCAGGACATCCACTGCTTTACCTGGGTTATATGAAAAGGAGAGGTAGAACTGGGTGTCATCGGGATATTGATGGCACCTCAGTCAACATCCCTGGATAACCGCCCCCAGCAGTTTCATGTAGATGTTAAATAGCATGTGGAATAAAATATACCACTCTGAAATCTATATATATCTTATATCCACTGTAACCACTACATCAGTCAAATATGATTATTTTCAAGGAAAGCACTAGAATTCAAATCCAAGGTTTTCCCCACTTCTGACCAGTACAGTCTCAAACATAGGAGATCTCCCCACCCCACCAAAAGCAAATGAACAATCAGTTCCCAATGTATGTATTTTACTTACTTTAATTTGCCTTTCTAGAGATTGTGGATGGTGTGATACTGCAGGGGGAGTACAGTTGGCAGTTACCTTCCTTTCCTGATAGCAGCAAAACCATCCTGAGAAATGCCGTTAAATCACACTCCCCTCCTCTTTGAAAATACCTCAAAGGAGGAAGAAAAACTGAAATGTATGTATATGTCTTGACTAACACTTGTACGAGACCTTGGCTGAGGCTCCCTCCATGCTGATTCCCACAAGCCTCATCTTCCTTGTGGCCTAAACCACATTGTGAGCTCTGGAGGGGTCTTCTAACACTTGCTGGGCAGAAAACTATAGGAACTATAGGAACTGCAACCTTTTGGGTTGGTGGGAACATTTTGAATTTGAGAGGGTGTTGTGGACACTCTTACAAAATGGCTGCCATCAGGGGATTGCACATTCATGAAATGGCTGTCATGGTGGGCATGGCTGGTCCCAAAATACTCATTTCCCAGTAGGCAAACTGGCAAGACTAAAAGAAAAGTAACTTGAGTTGAGCTCCAAAACACATAGTCACTCTTTTCAACTCAAATGAAGATGGCATTGGAGGGCAACACTTCACTTTGAAGCATGCCAGCCTCCCGGTTTTAAAAAATGTGGTTTTTTATTAAAAAAAAATCTTAAGATATAAAATTCAGGAGGGGCAGGGATCCTGGTGGATGCTAAGAGGGGTGCCTGTGGGCTCATTGGTGCCCATGGGCACCATGTTGGAGACCCCAGATACAGAGGCTTGGCACCTAAATGTTCTTCCTTAAGAGGAACCTGGTTCACATTCAGAAAATGGGACTTTCACTCCAGCCTCTTGCTCCCTGTGAAAATCTGCTCCTGAGGGTTGGGAGATCTTTGGGAAAGGTGTGGGATATCTTGATGGGGGCTGCAGATAGAGGGGAGAGATGGTGGAAATCACCTCCCTTTGTGCTAACGGAAGAGCAACTTAAGATCCAAGCCATTATCTTTTCTCTACAGGTGGTTTCCATTATGATTTATAACACTGAATTTGATAAAATTAAATATAGGTTTGCCATCAGAGCAACCCAACATATTAATGAAACATTTGACTCTAAAGTAAATGAGTGGGGGTAACTGTGACAACAGCTCTGTGAAACTGGTTAAGTGTCTTTCAGGTGGTAAGTTTTTACAGCAGCTTAGCCTGACCATTTTTTTTTTAAGTTAGGTAGTCCTCTGTCAATAGGCCAGCATTTCCATTTCATCATGTAGTGAATCAGAATGTACAAGCAGTTCTTTTGACAATTATAACATGCCATGTCATGAGTCAATACTGTTTGCCTGCTAATCTAAAATGTCACCAAAATGACTTGCTTTTCAGTTAAACAATTATATTTTTGTCAAGATATGCATATCATTGCAGGCATTCCATGAACATTCATTTTGTGAGGAGTCTTTAAGGTTGTTTTTCTCTTGGTGTCAAGAACATCCCTGCATTCTTCTTGAACTTTTCTTACACTTTGGACATTGACAGCTACTCATAGTTTTCACAATCTGTTGTCCTTTAAAGTAATAAATGGCCCAAATTTTCCACACACTAATTAAAATTCCATTTCTCATGAATTTCTTAATCGAGTGCAAGTCATTATGTGCTTTGTTGATTCTTAAGTGCAAAGATAATTGCAATGGGCAGCATGAAAGTGGTTTGATTATTGCCTGTCGACTCTTGTGAATTCTAATAGGTCTAATTGCATAGCATCAATTCATCATCTCAGCATCACTTCTTTTTATTATTAGCTCTCTGAATTGTAATTTGCTCATAAAGAAGTGTTGTAGTATATCAGTGCTGACATGCTACCTGGCCTATTGTCATTTTCAGCCTTTGCCTAATGTTATTGAAAATAAAGGTTTATTATACAGTGCCCTTTTCCTGAAACTAATTTAAAAGCTTGGCTTCATGGACGATTTGGTATGTCTGCACTTGAATTTGCATCTGTGATACTTCTTGTAAATGACAGTCCAGAATATTCCCATTAATCAAGAAGATAATACGTTTGCTCAAAAGAAAAAAAGAGAGATAGGAGTCTTTATTGTTGCTCCCCATGGAAAATGAAGGTCTAAGAACATTAAAAACAAAATCAGAACATTATTGCTTATAAGGCAGAAGAAAGATACACCGGCCATATATAATGATTTTGCATATCTCAAGGTCCAACACAATATGAGCACAGAAGAAAAAAGATAACTAATCACAACTGGCTGCATTGCAGTTCTTGGAAAGAACATACCTATAAGCTTCAGTTATGGTGATATAAAGTTATCCTTTAGGTAGCATCAAGAATTTCATGCTCACATCCTAAGAAGTGGCTTCCCATAGTATGCACCGTATTGCAAAATATATCTAATAATTTTCTAGGATAGTGCCTTTTGACAGGTGCCCATCCTCTAGGATATCTGCGTCTATACAGTCATTTTGGAGTAGATATATAATGTAAAGAAAGCTATGCTCTGTGTTGGACCTTCAGTCACACTAGCTATCTTAGTGCGCAGTCCTATGGGATTGTCACCCACTAGAGGGAAGCCTCTGATCCTGGCAGGGCAGGCGGAGTGGTGGAGGAGATTTTTGCCTCTCCATCCTCCTTTTTAATTTTTCCCTCTAGATGGACCTCCAAGCCATCTAGAGAAGTCGCGCTGCTAGGGGAGAGGTGGGCTGGAGAGGCCACAAGACAGAGTGAATATCAGCCTCTCCCCTCCCACCAGAATGCTCCCATTTGACCTCTATGAGGTCATCCGAGGTCGCTTTTGCAACCTCAGAAAGCAGGTGCTGGGGGGTGGGATTGAATCTCAAGAGTCTCCCTCCTGAAGTCATAGGAGTGTCTACGGCTTTGGGAAGGGGAATTCGAAGAATCGTATTTCCCAGGACCTTCTCCCAGGGACCACAGGATTGTTGTCTTAATGGTCATTCTATAGCTGCAATTGTGTGAATTTGTTAAAACAGCTGCTAGGAGAATGTGATTACTTATTTCACTTAATTTTTATGTGGTGAAATCACCTTATGAGTGTGCAATTCTCTATGGTCAGATAAATAATTACCCATGTTGACCCATTCTTAAAAAACTAGCCTCCTTTAGTCTGTGGTTGAGAATAATTTTTATCATATGGATGCTTTCACAAGAATAATTCACTTTGATAGAAAGTCAGGAAAATTTTATTATGTTGTGATATTTTCCTGCCAAAAAGTGATCTTACAAACTCATCCTAAATGGAACACTTCACTTGAGATAAAGCCTGGGTTCGGACACAAAGATTGTATTCAGACATTATGCCCAGTTTCCTAATCTGCAAACCATTACTTGGAGATGAGGAATTGTGCTGCAGGCTCATGGGCTATATTGTCCCATCCCATTTGTGGTTTCCTTCCTTCCTCCCTTCCCTGTTTTGCTATTACCAGAGTTTGCTGTGACATCTGATTCAGAGAAACTATGGTTAGAGCAAACCAAGAATTACCTCAAAGCCATGGTTGGAAAACATGATCTGAAGTGTGTTTGTTAACTATGGTTTGGAAGTAAGCTCTAGTAAGCCCTAACCATGGTTTGCCTGAATTGGATGTCTCAACAAATATGGTAAGATCAAACCTGGAAAATGAGAAGGGAATCAGTGCACAACAGAAGAGGAGTGAGTCTGGGCCATATTCCTAATCTCCAAGACACTGTGTGGACATCAGGAAATGCAACATCTGAATTGAGGCTTAACCAGCAAGCCAATCCTTAAACATGATGGGGAGTAGGTGGGTATTTCTCTCTCTCTCTCTCTACACACACACACACACACACACACACGCACACACATGCGCACACACCATGCTTCTGAACAAACATGTGGGTCTCATGGAGGCCTATACTCATGAGGGCCCAATTCACATGATCTTAAAAGGGGATTAATCAAATTCATGTGGGATAAACAGTGGCTACTAGCTGTGATGGCTATATATTACCTCCAGTAATGGATGCAATATGCCTCTCAATACCACTTGCTGGGAACTTGAGCAGGAGGGTGCTATTGGGCTCATGACTTGCCTGTGGGATTACAGTAGACATCCGGTTGGCCATTGTGGGAACAGAATGCTGAACTAGATAGAGCCACCTCTTACGTGAGGGACAGAGTAGCATTACTCAGGCCCTTGTGCATATGGATCTCCTCATGGAGGGGCTCTGTTGCATGTTACTTTAGGTGGGTGGTAGATATGAGCACCTGCTATTTCTTCACAAGAACGGATTGTCCAACCTGGTGATATCTGAAACGGGGCCTGGTGCTGTAGTGGAATTGTGATGCTTACATTGGCTAGAACATATATACTCACAAGAGTAGGTCAGATCGGAGCTATATAGGAAGTAGTGTGAGCAATGCCATCATTCTGATTTAGTTTTCACACAGTGATTTAGTGGCACTTGAGCTCCTGTATGGTCCAGTAGATAGAGTAGAAGCATTGGGCCAGGTGGATCTTGGATTCAAATTCCAGTTCAACCATAACCCAGCATTAGCTGCTGTGGTTATTCATCTGTGAAATGGGAGTTATAGGAACTTGGAGCTGTCGCAAAGGATTGTTATAGGGATGAATGAGATACTGATTGTACAGAAGTATGCACATTAAAACTTCTGTATAAATGATAGAGTATGATAGTTGCTGAGGATAGTTTAAAATAATGGTTGGACTTCTGAAGAAAGGTTCATTTTTCCAGTGCCTTACAGGTTCTGAGAAATCTCTGTCTCTGAAAAATTAACTACTAAACAAGGTTTCATTTATTTTTCTGTGGAATTTTTACAGAAGTATAAAGGGCTACCACACGACACCACTTTCTTAGGTAATTCTGTCTTCCTCTTGCTCAGTGAAGCTTTAAAATATACATACTATGCATAAAGTAGAAGAAATGAGTAATGGCTTACTAGCAACAGGTTTATTTTAATGCATGTGAACATTTTCTAGAAATCGATCCTTTTTTTTAAAAAAAAGGAAAGGCTAAACTTTTTTAAAAAATCTTCTTTGGATATAGTGAAACGTGCACATACATTCTCTGTCTGATATAATTTAAGGGCAAAATCTTATCCATGTTTAGACAGAAAAAAAATCATACAACTCTGGGAGCTGTAGGACTTCTTTCTATCTAAACATGCATTGGATTGCACCCTAAGAGCGTTATTACCAATCCTCTGTCTCACAAGCACACTCTCTCCATCTAATCTGGTGGGGATAAGGAGTGAGTGGAGAAGATATGCCAGATCCTCTGGCTAGTGTGTGTGTGTGTGTGTGTGTGTGTGTATGTGTAAACAGCAGTGCAAGGGAATTACAGAACAAAGGCCAGGATTTACTACAGCTCATATATGAGGCAAGTCATTGGTCTGCAGGAAGAATGGATGTATTGTCCTCTTTCCCATCGCCACTTCTGTAACAAACATTTACATCGGCACATGGGACAGAACTTCAACAACTGTTCTTCACCAGGATCTGAGGTCCTGCCTCAGGATCTAGGAGCCCTAGAGATTGCTTAGACTATTTGTATAATACATATATGTAGTTTAAGGCCCAGGTTGTCAGTCTATAGTATAAAGGAGACAAAATTAAGCAATATTACACTCATTTGTTCAAGTCTAGTGTTGCTTACTCTGCATCAGTTTTTTGTGAACCGCCCAGAGAGCTTCGGCTATTGGGCGGTATAGAAATTAAATGAATAAACAAACAAAAACATGCATATTTTTGGTTTAGTGACTGCAAGGAAGTCAACTGTGTGTTGCATTCTATCCTTAAATGATCTTTCACATTCAGAAAAGAGACTGCATCTAATTTTTAGTAGGTATTTTACAGTGCAAGGCAGAAAATCTATTCCCTAAATTTGGGAAACACATGATCATTTCAGCTTGTTAACTGGAATCAATCTGCTGGCAATGGAGATTATTATTATTATTAATGATACATAATTTTACTTCTTAAAAAAGAGAAAATAAATTAGATACAGGTGTTCAAGAGTCGTATATGCAGGTGAAATTAAGAATTGTCTGTGGTGCACTAAAAATGCATATTTTATGCGCAACAATGAGAGTCTTGGAAGCAGAATATGAGGAAAATTAGCATTCCATACACCAAAGCATTTCCTACATATAATCAGCATAGTAACCTTTAATATGTAAGAATATCAAGAAGTAATTCAGTTTCCCATCAATTGAACTTCCAACTTTCCCTTTTCAGAGCTAATATGGGTGGGATTTACTGTATAAATTGACCGATATGATTCACAAACGGAGACCTTAGCAATTTGACCTGTCATACTTTTTATTCCCTTCAATATAGTGCAATAGCTTCTGCCTTAAAATTCATACTATTCATGCCTTGATTGACAGGGTACAGCTTCATTATGCAGCTTGGTAGATGGACCGATTATGGCTATGAATACACGAATGGGGATGAATGAAAGGAACATGTAATTGATTCTCAGCTTGGTGTGTCAGTTCGTTAACCATTTTAATGCAGTGCAGACACTTTTAAAGAGCAATAAATGAGAGAAAGTTATTTATACTTTTCTGTTTGTTTGAAAATTCATTAATGCTAACACTTTTACTGAATATTTGGCAAAGTACTCAGTGGAATAATTGTAAATTGTATCAGTGCCCCCACATACATTTTCTGTCAGACATACAGTTTTCAATTTACACTTCTGCAAACAAAAGTCATTTTTCCTCCTTTGCTGCCATTCCCTCATCTGCCACCTGTTCCTCCCCTTTGGTAGGAATCATTACCCTCTGTAAACATTTATCAAAATAGCCCCAAAGATTTATTGACTGATTTATATAATGAAAAAGCAAATGCAACAATTCTAATTTGATTTGAAAAAAACCTCTTATGATATAATTGATGAGCCAGAACTCTATATACAGTTTCATTTTTCACAGGCCCTTGGGGAACTGTTTCTGAAAAGTTGATTAAATCTGCAAATTACATTAATTTCCACTGTTGTCTGAGCAGTGGCATGAATGTTTTAAATATATGTCATACCTGAAATATGGATGAGATGCATGCGTGCCTGAGTCATTTAACACAGCCAAAATGGGGGGGGAAAAAGATACAGATATTTTCATGGTATAAGGAGTCACACTTTTGGCCTGAAAGACAATTAATTTGCCTGATTTAAGGCCATTCCCTTTCACGGAAAACACCAAATGAAATCATACTGTCCACATTTAGATTTCTTTTGGATGCAATCATATGTGAATGTTTAATATCCACTTATTATCCCCTCTCTTCAAAGGGCCCTGGGTGGAGAAGTGTAGAAAGATGGACCCATGTTGCCAAAGGACATGGCTTTGCCTAGAGTGGCTCAACCAGCTGTCTGCATGATAGCTAAAGTGAAATCCCTTTCTTGGCAAATGCAGCACAGACTTTCCCTTTATGCCACATCTGACTGAACTCTTCCTGGTATTAAGGCACTGTTCCTCGTTCTCAGGCTGATGACTTTGGGAACATTCCTTCTTTGCCTTTTCACTGTCCCATCACAAGTCTCATATGTGGCTGGGATTACACCAAGCTACTAGGAAAATATGGGTGGGTGGTGGGGAACACAACCAAGTTAGGGTTGAGCAATGGCACAGAATGCTGACAGACTGGTGGAGAGAGAAAAAAGGAAAAATGAGGTGAGGGGGAATGGAATAGCTGGAACGCTGAACAGAAGTCCTACACACTGCAATGTTTTCCTTGTAATAGCAAATTCAAGTTGTCAAGTGCCTATCAATTGGGAAGAGAAACAGGATAATTTGGAAGAGGAACAGGACAATTCAAAAATAAAATAGGTGGTCTCTGACTACTGACTACATATGTATACAGAAGTATATTAAATTATAACTTCAAAGAAAAAAGATATTTTAAAAGTATGTCCAGGACCCATGGAATTTTGAGAGCATAGAAATTAGAAATAAGAAAATTATAGAGGAGCTCATTTCATTATTTGCAGGGGGAACTTCTGGGCTCACATTCAACACTAATAATAGGGACCCTGTCTTGGCTACTACTGTTTATTTTGCTGGGTGGCTGGGAAAACACAGTAGCATAGCCAGTGTGCTATAGTGGTTAGAGTTTTGGACTAGGACCAAGGAGACACACTTTCAAATCCTGCCTTGAAGCTCCCTGAGAAACCTTGAGGTTTCACTGGGTGTTGTGGGGATAAAATGAGTGGGGTGAAAACCATGTATCCTCCCATGTTTTCCCACTGCTGCTTCTGCTTTTTTCTTTAAAAAATCTGTTGAGGAGGCAAAGACAGAATATGCTCAATATAGTTGGACGGGTAGTGCTAAGAGTCTTCTGTCTGGAAGCACCCCAAAGCTTTCTGCAAGTCAGAAAAGTATTTTCCTCAAGCCCCCTAGCAAGCACCAAAGGCTGAAGGGAGGCAGGATCTTGTGGAAAGCTTTGGAGAAAGAAACAGCAGGCAATTTCCCCACTGTTTCTACCCTACTTTAAAACGTTCTGTTAGACCCTACCTCTTCCTCAAGCCCTGTGGTTGTCATGCCTGACCCTCATATAGGCCCTTCAGACAAAGAGCCTGACCTGGCAGAGCATACAGCCCTGGTGGGACCCCTGCTTTTAACCAGACACTAGGCACCTCTGGCATCAATGGGGAAGATACACCAGGCAGCAGTGGACCCTGTGATACCCCCAGATAAGACCCTTAGGACTGTTCGTCACCTGTATCGTCAGAGGAGGAGACCAAGCATTCACCCAGCCTTCAAGCACGCCGGTTCCAGAAGGTGTAGGCACAGGCTGCCTCATGGAGCTGAAGTACATGGCTCGAGACCCATAGCAACTGGGCTCCTCATGAGTAAGACTCTTGCCAAAGTGCTGATTACCTACAGCTGAGCTTTGGCTCTGGCTCTCGCTAAATAAACTTACTAGCTGCTGGAACAATGTTTTTCTATTAGCTCCAGTGCCTTGAACCTTTGCTCCTTGAGTGAGCCTCTGTGCTGCTGACCTTTGGACTCCTGCTAGACCCTGTTCTTTGGACTGCTTACCTGTGTTTTGATCTTGGCCATCCCTCAGACCCTGCTCTTGGAATTCTCCTTTCTTGACCTGCGCTCTTGATCTTTGCTTGCCTTGTGACTCCTCCTGCTTTGAACTACTCTCTTGCTGGACTGCTAAAACTGTGTTTGACCTTTTGCCTGTCTGCTGACTTGCTAACAGATTTCCTGTATAGCTGGCCCTAGGCTGAGCTGACCCAGCCATAGTAGCTCAGTAATAAGCATGGGGAGCTGGAGGAAGAGCTGGGGTCTTCTCGCACTTCTGTGGAGGCTTGGATTAGGACAAAAACCACAGCAGGGACCTTATCCAAATGGCTGCACTAGTGAGAGCCTCTGATAGATTGCCATGAGTCCTTCTTGCCAGGGGACAAGTAACACTTGGCCCTAGCAAGCAGATGAGTCCAGCAAGAGAGTAGTTCAAAGCAGGAGGAGTCAGAAGGCAAGCAAAGATCAAGAGCACAGGTCAAGAAAGGAGAATTCCAAGACCAAGAGCAGGGTCTGAGGGATGGCCAAGATCAAAACACAGGTCTGCTTAATAATGAGTCTGCTTAATAATGAGGCTGGGGTGGTTTTGTCTGTTTAATAATGAGGCTGGGGTGGTTTTGATGATGACTCTGCTATGCATTTACTGCCCCTTTTTGTGTGTTGGTAGAGAGAGCCAGTGTGGTGTAGCAGCAAGAGTGTTGGACTAGGAGCTGGGAGATCCGGGTTCTAGTCCCCACTCGGCCATGGAAGCTCACTGGGTGACTTTGGGCCAGTCACAGACTCTCAGCCCAACCCACCTCACAGGGTAGTTGTTGTGAGGATAAAACGGAGAGGAGGATAATGTAAGCCGCCTTGGGTTCCTTGCAAGAGGAAAAAAGGCGGGGTATAAATGCAATAAATGCAAATACAATGGTAGTTTTCCCTTATGGTCAGAAAATCTATGGCTAAAAGGGTGGGCTACATCCCCATGGGCAGTATGGTTTTTATTTTCTTCTCAGCCTGTTTGCGGATGCCTTCCCTCTTCCACAGTGGGCATTTATAAAGTCTGAATTTTTTACACTGCAGCTCTTTAGTAATAAAGTTATGGCCATAAATATTGACTTGTTGTTTTTTCCAAGTCTGCAGACAGTGGAAGCTACTGGATGAGCACTGTGACTTGGGCATCATACAAGTGTTGGTACAATGGGACTGTAGGATTCGGTCTTATGGGCTGCAGTTTCAGTGCACTGGGCCATAGGACTGTAGGTTGTGTTGGACACAAGCATTTTTAACAGGGGACACAAAGGGAAGCCCTGGGTGATCTCACTTAATGCTCAGTGATTTGATAACCCAAATATGCCGTAGCTTCTTCTTTTTAGAGTCACTCAGATTTGCCTAACTCTGAATTCAAACCTTGTACAGATTTGCTGGAAACTTAATTTTCATACTAGGATGAGCAAGTGGGAGCTGTAACAAAACACTGCAGTGCAGAGTTTTCCTGCTCAGGGTGGCACTCAGTTGACCCTTTTCCAAGATATTCCACTCCACTCCCCCTCTGGTTTTGTTTCCCCCCTGCGACAGGCAGCCACTCCAGTCACTGAGCATGCTCAGTCCACACCGGGCAGTTTTGCACCACCATCATCCAGTTCCCCCCAAGAAAGGTATTTTGTACTTTGGCAAATCTTGGAGTACCCCAAATATGCTGCTATCTCCCTCTTGTGTGTGGATGGTTCCATTTTAGCTACATAAGGATCCTCATTCAGGGAATGACTTTGCCATTAGTGTGTGTTCAAGTGTAGAATATAATATTTGTTCAGGCATGTAGTTTCCCTAGCATTGTGGAAGCCTTTCCCCCTCCCTCTTCCTGGCTAGTATAGAGAACGTTCTGAGACTTGTTTACATTCCTTGCTGGCATCATGATCCACACAGGTTATCACAAATGGCAGCATGCAGACAGCAGGAGACATGAATACAAACAACGGCTACGTGCCATGCTTGATGAACGTACGACTCCACTGGTGTGTGCTGGGATTGTGCTTGTCATTAATTATGCTGGGATGGTGCTTTCCATTAACAACGCTCTTCTCTTCAAACTGAGATCACTTCACTGCCACTGCTTTTGTTGGATATGGTTTTAGATAAACAAGCAATGCAATGTTTCCCTGTACGTTATTTTTGTGTTCCTTTTGCGTTTTAATAACCCTTTCACAGCTGTAATGGTGACATGGTTCTACTTGACTCTCCATTTTATATACTACTTTACCAATGGGGTTTTCACAGAAGAGATCACTGTGTAGCTATTCCTCTGGAGTCAGCATGGCAACAACTACCCATACCAAATTATTTATGCTTAACCGTTGTGGTCAAATGGCAGTGCATGGGTGTTGAACCTCCTTCAGCCTGAGGACTGAATTCCATTCTGAGGAGCTTTCAGGTCGTGGTTGGGACTGAAGTCAGGTAGGGCTGGGCCAGAATTCCAAAAATGCCAGCATATTTTAGCTTGAAGCTATTACTGTCAGTAGCTAAACCTTAGCAGAGGCATTTTAGAATGGGGCAGGGGAAATGCACCAAAGCCAAGAACCCACCACATGATTGGTGGTCAGGGGGGAAGAGGGTGGAGCTATCTGGGGAACCCTGAAGGGCTGGATTGGGACTCCAGAAGGGGCAGATTTGGCCCGTGGGCCTGAAGTTTGACATCTCTGCAGTAGAGTATGTCTTCTTTGTCTCTTGGTTTAGTGTTCAACTTTTGTCTTGGTATAAAATGCCTGTGCCAGTCTTTCCAGATAGTCTTGTGCACAGGCCCTCTCAAGGTATTTCAGCCATAGATACCCAGTGTAGTAACTGGATTCAGATCAGGCAGACCTGAGTGTATATTCCTTACTGAGCCACAAAATTTACTGGGTTACCTTCGGCAAGTCACACTCAGCCTAGGGTGGCCATATGTCCTCTTTTAGGACATATACACAGTCCTCTATTTGAAGATGTCCCCTGTTTGAAGGGCTCACCTGTCTAATTCCATCAAAGATAAAAAAAAAACCCATAAGAACTGTTGCCTGTGAAAAGTTAGCACCTGGAGCACCAGAGCAGGCAGGCACACACGTCACCTGGCCATGGTCTTCTCACTATGGTAGATGGACTGCATTTCTATTTAATTTATAATTATTTCCAAATTAGCATCTGTACATATAAATAAGGATATGCACATTTTATGCAAATTGTGTCCTCTTTTTGGGAGATTCATAAGTGGCCACCCAACCTACCTCACAGGTTTGTTGTAGGGATAAAAGGTCGGGCTCATGTATACTGTCTGGACCCCTTTGGCAGAAGGATGGAATAAAAAAGAGGTAATATTAGGTTGGTTCGAGATGTAGTCATGCTTAAGTCCCATTGAAGTCAATGGGACTTAAGTTAGCTGCAACTAATATGTCCCATTGATTTTAGGGTCTACTCTAAGTATGACTAAATCTGGAAACAACCCATTTTTGGCAAGACTTGGTACATACTAGTGTCTCGTGTCTTCCATAAGTCCATTTGGATGGGCACTTCAGAGCAGAATGTTTTTAAAGGAAAGGGCTGTGTTGCAGAGCCAGTAGTACTGAGCATTATTAAAGGCGTTTTCACCTGTCAAAAATGACGTCTAACTAACATGTTCATACACCATGGAGAATAGCTTTTATGCCACATGTATTACACCCCCTGTTTGTTTTTAAGAATGTGTTCTTAAAATACTTTTTGTAAAGATTCTATTAGCCTGCATTTTATCATGTCCTGTTCATAATTATAGTTCCCTGCGTATTCTTCTTTCTTCACCAGCATTGACGTTTTTACCTCATTTGGTCCCGTCTCCTAATTTTCACCTACGTTTCATTCGCTTGCCAAGAGCATTATTGAATGCATTCGATGAGAACAGACCTAATGCAGTTCCCTGAAGAGCTTTCCTTTCTGATTCTTCCTCTCTCGCCCCTCCCTCCCTGCCTTCAGTGCTTTATTTGTTATTAACCTTTAACAACAGGCTGCTTATTTCACATGAGCTTTAGAACATTTTCTCTTCCATTGCTAATTGTGTAACTGCTCATAGACGTTTTACAACTGTACGTCTCTGTTCTGTGGAAAGGGCTTGAACATTTCAGTTTTTAATTTTGGCTTCGAAAGATGGAGTCACAGGTTTTCTGTATGATCCACAGGCAGCCTCACATCTGTCTGGCACTTATGATTGCTTTGTAGCCAATCCTAGGTGACTGCTGTTTCTGAAGAGCCTTACATCCAAATCCATCCTTCAGCTGAGGGTTTTTAATGTGTGGCCCTCCAGCTGTTGTTGGATCAGCTCCCATTACCCACACCATTGGCTACGCTGGCTAGGGCTGGTGGGACTTGCAGTCCAGCAATACCTGGAGGGTCACACGTTCCCACCCCTGCTATAGCTGGTTGGTTAGTATAAGGGTCTCAGCCCCTGCTCCACCATCTGCTGATGTCCTTCTGCTTTCTTGGTGTACAGATGGGTGGTCTTGGTTTTGTGAAAGTTTCACCAGTTTCCTGTGCACTGGAATCTTAAAATCTGTAAGACATTACTGATGCTGCATTTCGAGAATGATTTAGGTTCAATTTCCTATCCCATTATTGCCAGACAGTAGATTATGTTATCTCTGTACCTAGATGCAAACCTCATCAAGTCATTAGAAACTAAGGTTAGGTTGCAGTCACACACCTGCACACTCCAAACTTGTCTCTTGGTGGTCTTTGGCAAACCAGTAACCCCAGCTTTCCCTTTTCTTTTTAACTTAGAATACTACCTGAATGTTAGAAAACAACATCCTTTTTTGTTACTAGAGCTGGGGTCCCAAACATGGTGCCCATGGACACCTCCCTGCCTATCCTGCCAGGCTCCCTGCCTATCCTGCCAGGCTTCCTGTCCACCCCGACTTTAAAAAAAAAAAAAATTCAAAAGGAGGTGGGCATGCTGCAAAGCAAAGCACTAGCCTTTGGAACCTTGTGGGTCACAGACATATTCTTAGATAATTGAAATGGCAGGTGGCTACAGCCCAGTACTTTGTTCTGAGGCATGGCTGGGCATCTAGAACAAAGGGGGGAAAAAAAGATAAGCTGGGGAATAATGGGGATGATCATCCTGGGGGACTAGAGTAAGGGTGGAGCAAGGGGGATGTTTTGCCTGGGATATTGTGCGTGTGTGTGTTTTGTCTGAAGAAGGGTTGCGCACGTGATTTGTATGTTATTTGCCTTGATTTTGCAGGGGTGGGGAGGTGTTTTGCCTGTCAGCGTTTCTTTGGTTTATCTTTTCTGAAATGGGCATTTAGTTGTGCTTTGTGGGGGCAAATATGTGATTTGGTATTTGGGGCATTTTTGCCTTCCGGGAAATGGGTATTTTGTGATCGGCTGTGCCCACCATGGCAGCCATTTTGTGAACGGACAAACCTCTTTCGTAGCAGCCACTGGGGAGAGTGCCTGCGAAATGCTCTCAAAATTCCAAATGTGCCTACCAGCCCAAAAGGTGGGGAACCCCTGTACTAGAGGAATTGTTCTATAATATGCGTGGTCCATATTGATGACACACACACTGGTCTGTTAGGAAAATGCAAAGCCAAATTTGCAGCAACATACAGGGCTGATGGCCTGGTCGTGATTTGCAAAACAATAAAGACATTGTAATAATCTGTAGGATCAAAACAGCATCACAAACCATCTCATTTCCAGTTATTTCAGTCTCTTACATCAGGGCAAATGTTTAGTAATTAGTAGCCTTATTTGCAGCTCCAATACCATCCTATAGCATGTGCATATTAATGCACTGTTTGGACATTGTTAATTATGAATGTTGTATTCATACTGCTGGTCTTGTTCGCCAATAAAATGTCAAGCTTGTTTGAGGGTCCTGCTGCATTTTGTGGTGCTAAGTATTTATTGCTGATGATAATGTCCTGCTGTGGCATGTTCCTGTGGTAGCCAACGGCTTGGCAGAACAAATAAAAGGGAAGTTTCTCTGTTTTAGACACTGGGTGAGCTTTAACTATAAAAAAATCCATTTTTAAAACCAGTGACCCAGCATTGTAACTTCACATGTAGAGAAATTTTGTTTTACACAGTTCACTGAACAAGCTGTTACAGTCAAATACGATAAACAGCTGTAATGAAAGGGTTTCCAGAACGAAATATAGAAAAACATATTTCTCCCACTGCATTTCCATATTCGTTTGTTCCACTGGCAACGGCTCTCAGTTTTATTACTGTGCTCCATAAAATATATATGGCTTATAATGCTTAGGTTCGCTGAAGGGTAAAACCAATGTACCTGTTTTGATCACTAGTTGTCATCCTTGCCATATGACAAACGCTAAGTGTCCAGATTTCACTTTTTTGGAAACAAATTTAAGGGGCTTTCCTGTTGAGTACTGTATATGTAACAATGAAACCAAATAATCTAGTTTTGTTCCTATAACTAGGGAAAATAACTATGATTAAAAGGGGTAGGTTGATGGTTTCCCTTTTCTGTGCTTCCCAGTGTGATTTTTATAGCTGTCCGAAAGTTTAGCTGTGTAAATCCTTCCATGTTTGGTTTGTGCCAGGCACACTGAGTTTACTGACAAAACAAATTCCCTCATGGAGGTTGTCCACTGGCAGTCATTTGAATTGTTGCCTTTCTTAATCTACAAAGAAAAGTGGAGAATTGAAACCTGATTTCTGCGTGGCGGACTTGGGAGAGCTTGAGTATGTGCAAAGATGTAGGCTTGGATGGTGGCCATATTGCAAACATTTTTTGACTAGACTAAGGACAGTGAAAAATAATGTAAACTAATGACTGTGTAAAACTGCTGATGCGTGTTTGGGAAATAAAGACAGAACAGAAAGGAGGGCGGGGGGGGGGACTGATGGAGGTGTAGTTAATGTTAATGGTACTGAAGAAGAAAGTGGTGATTTCCATGTGGGTTGGGAACCATCTGTGCTTTTTAAGTGTCTCTCCCCCCCCCCCATTTTATTATAATACCACCCCATAGCCGAAGCTCTAAGGGCAGTTCACAAAAATTAAAAACCATGAAAAAAAATACAATATACAAAGTGCAAAACCATTAAAAAACATATATACAGAGACAACATATATCTAAAACAATATTTAAATAAGCAACCAAAGACAATCCTAGACGTAATTAAAACTAATTCTATGCTGCGAAATGCCTGAGAGATGAGCGCAGTTTTAACCTGGCACCGAAAAGATAACGTTGGCACCAGGCAGGCCTTGTTGGAGACACCATTCAATTAATTGGGGAGGCCACCGAGAAGACCCTCTCCCTTGTTGCCACCCTCCGAGCCTCCATTGGAGGAGGCACCCAGAGGAGGTCCTTGGATGCTGAGCGTAGTGTATGGGTAAATTCATGATGGGCGAGGAGCTCCATCAGATATTGTGGTCCTGAGCCGTGTAAGACTTCATAGGTCAAAACCAGCACCTTAGATCAGGCTCGGAAACAGACAGGCAGCCAGTGCAAGCAGGTTTGTTAATATGTCATCAGAGTCAGGCCCAGTAGATACATTCTTGTGGTACCATGGCAGCCAAACATAATTCCACCGTGTTCGCTCTTGGACTGCCTCCACATTGCTTTGATAATATGTGGAAAATTGGATTGCATGGAATTGCCCTAATTATGTTGCTACGTCACATCAACCCAAGTGCTGATGGTAGACGGCGAAGCAAAATGTGATCAAGGCAAGCCCACATGATCTAACATTTTGAAAGTAACATGGGCCCAGGTGGTGGTGAAGCATTTTGGCAGTGAGCCATTCCACTGCAGTAATATATGAACTGGGCTCCAAGAGTAGGAGAAGCAGAGATTCCTAGGGCTTGTGTCTTCAGAAGTTCTTGTCATTCACATAGAGGCAGTCCCTTCCCACCTAGCAGAGAAGGGAAGGTAAATAGGAAAGCACTTCCTGTCTGCTGAAGAGAGCCTCAGGATCAGGAACAGATAATTATAGGTTTCCCTTTTCCCTGCTGAACCTGAAGCTATCAGAATCTGGAAGGGTTGGCTGGTGGCTAAGGAACATGCAAAGGCTGGCAGCCTGTGGGAGTTAGCTCTCCCATGGCCCAGAATTCTTCTGAAGAAATAAACAGGCATTCTGCAATGTGTTACTTAGGAACAATTCATTACCCTTGTCTGGGAGCTGGCTGAACAAAGACAAGATCCCCGTGACAATTAGGGATAGGAGAGTAAGTGATATCCAAGCTCATCAAGTTCTCTGTTTTCCACCTTGATGTTCATCTCAACCTTGTTCTCACTCCTGAACGTCTTTTTTTTTTTTTTTTTACAAACAGGAAAAGTGCACAATAAAGCATAAAAATGTATGGGGCGGGGGGGGGGGAGGGAGAACTGCATTTTCAGAAGTGTGCACTTGTGCAAGAGCATACTTTGAAATGCATATGCAAGCTCAAGAAATTGCAAAAACAAATCCTGACAATTATGCTCCCATTCACGTTTGGGGTTGTGAATGGGACGCATTCACATGATTTGCGAACAGGAACTAAATTCTTGTACATCCCTATTGGCAATTTCTCTCTGAAAGAAGTTTTCCAGAAACTGGGAAGGATATAATTAAAGGTTACAAAGTCATTTCAGATATAAATGATATAATTTTTGTGAAATGCCCAGAGAGCTTCGGATGTTGGGCGGTATAGAAATGAAATGAAATAAATAAATAAATAAATAATGAATATATGTGTCACCTAAATGCACTTCCAGAAAAAAAGGATGAGTTTTTTGCCACAGTACCCATAAAGGTGTCTAAAATATAAGCCGAAGTTTAGCCAATATCAGAGGTTGCAGAAGCACAGGCTGACAGTCCAAAATAGTTGCTTTCTGTGATAACATGGTTTGCTGATTATTTCAGGTCAGGCAGTAGGACAAGGAAAGTCAAAAGAACAGAAAAGGAAGCTGGTTATTATGGTACAGATTAAATGTCTCAATAAATACTCTAATTTAGAGTCAGGAAAAAGGCAGCTTCTGTTACCTTCCATTGTTACTGAGTTTTGCTTTAACTTAAATGTCCTAAGTTATATTTTACCTTTATAATTAGAATTATGGAGTTTCTCTGCTGTATCTGTTGTCTTCTGATACATCTGAACAGATTTACAAGATTTCCATTTCACATTTTACATGATCTTTTTCAAGATTTGGTATTATTTTTTCTTTGCAGATGTTATTCATACCGTGGGACCTATAGCACGAGGGCATATTAGCGATGGCCATAAAGAAGACCTGGCAAACTGCTATAAAACCTCCCTGAAACTGGCAAAAGAGAATCTCATCAGATCTATTGTAAGTAGTAAAAAATATCTATAATTTGTTGATTAATCACAGCCTTCCACAAATATCGAAACGTAACAGCCGATAACAGTTCTTATTTGCTGACAGTGGTATCAAGAGAAAAACAATGTGGGAAAATTGGATGTTAAATAAATAAGAAAATTTGGAAGGAGGTATTGGTGGCTACTAGTTAACCTAGCAAACTCTTGGTCAGGGATGGGCAACTTGTGGCCCTCCAAATATTTTGACCTTTAACTCCCATCATGCCTCAGCATTGGCTATGCTGGCTGGGCTGATGGGAATTGTAGGCCAAAACACCTGGAGGGCCTCAAGTTGCACACCCCTGCTCTAGACTCTGAAATTTTCATCAGGAGATGTCCAATTCTTCTGTCTTTTCCTGAGCTCTCATTTTGTCTTTGTTCTAGTCAGTTCTCTATATATAGGCAATGAAGGCAGTTAGAAAAGTCGAGCTTGCTAGACCAAAGCAAAATGTTATAGCCTTTGTGATCTAATGCTTTACAGCACAGCTCATTTGAAAACTGCATAGGCAGCCAGCATCTCCTGATTATCAGGTAGATTATTAAAACAATTGGAGAGTCAGCTCTCCCTCTAGCTAGAGTTGCCATCCAATTTCATCCTGTTGAGGGACAACATCAAACAGCATCAGATAACTTTCCAGCAAAGCAAAATTAATTTTGATAAGACTGTCCAAATTTCTTGATGGAGGTGGTGGTACTTCCATATATCCTCGTCTATGTTTTTTCTGTTATGTAAAGACAGGCAAGCGAGTTGCATAGAGCTAGTTAATTTTGCATATTAGGGCCCATCACCTAACACATCCAGCGGATTCCCAGGCAGATGGATGGAGTATCTTTGCTCATTCCCAAAGACAGAAAAAAAGAGATAGTAATTTAGTGACTGAAAGGACAATTTAAAATCCACCTAATCTTAAAGAGAAAGAAGCCATCAGGAAAATGCCACTTTATGCCATACATAATTAACATGCATTGTGTTAATTAAAAGCTATTGTGATGTCTGCTAGCATAAGATGGCTTTTTAAATGGATTAGATGGGTTCAGGGAACATTGGTCTATCAACAATTAGCCAAAGTTTAAAAAAACGGAATCTCCATAGTAAAGAGGCAGTATATCTCTGATAACCTGATGTTGGTGACAAACCACAGATGCAACTATATTAACCGTGTTACAGAGGGAGGTTTAGAAAAACTACTTCTCTCTAACCAAAATGTATGGAGGTAGCCTTCCCCACTAAAATGCTGCTGTGGGAGAAAACCTTGAGAGACTTCACCCATCCAAGATTGCATCTGGAATGTACATAGCTGCCATTGTTTATTTATTTAAAGCGTTTCTACCTCACTCTTCAGCTGAAAAGGCTCCCAGAGTGGTTTGCACACTTTCTGCCTTCTCCTAGTGAGAATTCCCCTTCTCTAAGGCCTTTCTCACCCCCATCAGGAACCACCTTCTCTCACACACACTGGATTTCACTGCCACCAGTACCTTGTAGGCTTAGATCAAATCCGTTACTCAGTCCTCTATCTCTGAGGACACACAGGCGTTACTTATAACCTTGCACTGTTCCCTTTGTACCTTTCCCTTACGTAGCCCAGAGCAGAAGGCATAAGATTTGGTTAAACAAATAAACTTTATTAACTACAGCAAATAAGTTGTTGAATAATTGGATTGGGCTTGGGAGCCATGGTTTTAAAGTGGTTCCAGTCCTTTCTGGAGGAACGGTCTTAGAAGGTGGTGCTGGGGGACTTCTTTTCCACCCCATGGCCATTAGCCTGTGGGGTGCCACAAGGTTCTATCTTGTCTTGCTTTTTAACATCTACATGAAAACACTGGGGGAAGTCATCAGGAGGTTTGGATTGAAATGTACTCATCATCAGTACTTGGATGATACTCAGCTCTACCTCTCGTTTCCATCTGCACATCCTAGGGAGGCCGTGGAACCCTTGAACCAGTGTCTAGAGGTTGTTTTGGGATGGATAAGGGTGAACAAGCTGAAACTTAATCCAGACAAGACGGGGGACCGTGGGTTGGGAAACCAACTACTTTGGATGGAGGTTTACAACTGGTCTTAGATGGGGTTGCACTCCCCCTAAAAGACCAAGTGCGCAGTCTGGGAGTCCTCCTGGACTCTTGGCTAACTGGGGAAGCCCAGGTGGCTGCGGTGTCCAGGAGTGCTTTTTACCACTTGGGCTGGTATGCCAGCTGTGGTCCTATCTGGAGAGGGCGGACCATGCTTCAGCTATCCACACACTGGTGACGTCCAGGCTGGACTACTGTAATGCTCTGTAAATGGGGCTGCATTTGAAGTCTGTTCAAAAACTCCAGCTTGTGCAGAATGTGGCCACCCAAGTTTTGGTAGGGGTGGGGCGATTTGATCACATAATGCCCATGCTGTGCCAACTGCACTGATTACTGGTGTATTTCTGAGCCCAACTCAAAGTGCTGGTTTTGACCTTTAAAGCCTTAAACAGTTTGGGATCAACTTACTTGGAGGATCGCATTATTTATTTATTTAAAATATTTCTTGGCTGCCTTTCAGGGCAGAAGCTCTCCTAAGGCTGCTTACAGCAATAAAATACATAAAAACAGTTAAAATATTAAAAGTGATAAGAACATAAAAGCAACAATAAAAGCCAACAATAAAAGCCAACAATAAAACCAGCAACAATATTAACAGCAGTACCAGCAACAATAGCAGTCATACCATGAGAAGGCCAAGGTAAAATATTATGTTTTCAAGGCCTTCTTAAAAGTCTGCAGTGATGGAGCATGGGGGACCTCCAATGACAGCTTGTTCCAAAGGTGTGGGGCCACTGCAAAGAAGGCCCTCTCGTGTGTGTTCACCCACCTGACTGCTTTCATGGGTGGGCAGATGAGAAGGACCTCTCTTTCTGTTCTTAAAGTGCAGGCAGGCTGATATGGGTGAAGGTGGTCCTTTAGATAACTTGTTCCCAAACTGTTTAAGGCTTTAAAGGTCAAAACCAGCACTTTGAATTGGGCTCGGGAATGCATGGGTAAACCAGTGCAGCTGGCGCAGTAGAGGCGTTACGTGATTGAATTGGCTTGCCCCCACCAATATTCGGGCGGCCGCATTCTGCACAAGCTGAAGTTTCTGAACCATCTTCAAAGGCAGCCCCGTGTATAGCACATTACAGTAGTCCAGCCTGGACGTGACTAGTGCGTGGATAACTGAGGCGTAATTGCGGCATATCAGCCTGCCCACATGAGATAAAAATAGAGGCCTTTCTCATTTGCCCACCCGTGAGAGCACTCAGGTGGGTGATCACACATGAGAGGGCCTTCTCTGCAGTGGCCCCACACCTTTGGAACAAGTTGCCATCGGAGGTCCGCCATGCTCCATCGCTGCAGGCTTTTAAGAAAGCCTTGAAAACATATTGTTTTACCATGGCCTTCTCTTGATATGACTACTATTGTTGCTGTTACTGCCATTGTTGTTGCTGTTTTTATTGTTGGCTTTTATTGTTTTTATGCTTTTATGTATTTTATTACTTTAAGTGGCATTGGGGGGGCTTCTGCCCTGAAAGGTGGCCCAGAAATGTTATAACTAACTAACTAGAATAATAAACAGGTAAGTCTTAATGGCTTTATCAATATATGTTCTCTCATAAATCATTCTCTAGATCGCACTCTCAGTCACTTTACAAATCCCCACATACCCCACTCTCAGTTCTTAGTCCTAAAATACTGCCTCTCACAAATCCTAACTCTGATCTAAACCATCCCTCAAACAAACCTAGCTCATCACTATCTCTGATCTTATCCTTCACTATCTCTGACTCTGACAGTGATGAACTCAGTTTTATATAGCACACCCACTTTACCCCCCCTTCACTCTCTCAGCCAATCAGCTCATATATGCAGATCCACCATTCTTCTTGCCAGTCATGTCTCTCTTACCATAGACATACTCACTATAAATACAGAAATATAACAGGAATACATAATCATAACCATACACCAGCTAACAGGAACATTTACAGATTATACGTATAGAAATGTGTAATGTCACGCACACCATCAATGAAAACAATAGTATCCCTTCCCACAGGCTTACATTCTAAAAATGGTCAGAAATGAATTTTCCTGACCCGTTAATACCAAAAAAGAAATTGAGAAAGAAGTGCAAATTTTTTACAGGAGATCAGTACTATACCATTAAAATAATTTATAAATCATAGTTAAAATCTGACAATAAATGGTACAAACATAGATAAACAAATTTACATTTGGTGAACAAAAAACAAACCAATTTCAAAATTCACAACGATATACCAAATGTGTTGCAGTCAAATAAAACGTATCATAACCCTGTTACAAATTTTCAGTCTCAAAATACAAGGGCGATATCTTAAAATTAATATTGTTGTTTGCCAAACATCTTTCGACTCGATCGTCTTCTTCAGTGGCAGATTTACAAAACTTCAAATGACTGCTTCACCATGGATCTAGAGAACCCAAATCCAAACTAGTACCACTCAGGATAAATGCTTTTGGGGAATCAAGTAAAAAAATAGTATTGGTTTTCCATTTTACTAATCCTTCCCCATTTATTTTCAGAGATCCCATCAACTTTACTTCAGGTAAAGCTCACCATATTGTTAGAGTGGATACTGTGAAATACTCCTTTATTCAGAACTATAGGGTCTGAGTGAAAATTTTACATTCCGATGTTAAAGTAGCAAGCATGTATAAAAGATAAATTATACCAGATTAATTTGGGGGCTTTCCCTATATAGTAAGAATCTTAATGTAACCCAGGTGGGGAACTCACCACTTAAATTCCCTGAAGGTGGATGGAAATGTATCTCCTCTGTCAATTCTCCTGTCCTTTTGAATCCTTGCTCAAAAGACTTGTGCCTATATAGTGCTTACAGGGGGAAATTCACCTGCAATTTACAATTAGGCCAACTCCATAAGAACATAGACCAGCAACGTTTTTAAAAAGCCTTTGGCCAGTATTCAATGGAGACTGCCTGCAAGCAGCCAGCCCTGCCAATGCCTTTCCGCAAGCAGCACCCACCACTCATGGAATTGAGATTTCACACTTCCAGATGCAACCTAGAACATCTGGAAACACTTGTTTGTGGAATGGGGCAGGCTGGTGGAGTTCACATAAGGGAGTTGTGCTTAGTGTATGAAATCAATGGGACTTAAGTTAGTCATGACTAACATGTCCCATTGATTTCAGTGGGTCTGCTCTAAGTATGACTAAGTCTAGATCCAGCCTATTGAAATAAGTGGAGTATACTTCTGAGTAGACACCTTTAGAATTGCATTGTTACAATGATTCCAGGTAACAGGCTTATATATAATTATTGTGATGTCATGTACCAAAGATTTCTCCCAGTGTTTTCTTTTACACAACAACTTGAGGGGACTAGCTATAATATTGTTTTTTTCTTGGATACCAACAGACAACACATTACTAGCGTCCAATGAACAATCTTGACAGTCAGGTTATTCTTGGATACCAACACAACATTTAGCTGCTGCACAGATTCTACACTAGATAACCTACAATGACACATTTTTCAGTATGAGTCTCTTGTAAGCATGCATGTAACCTAGCTGGTGTCAGGGTAGAAACTGAGCCAATAGAACCCCAGAGCAGTTCTGATTCTGAGGAGGATCAGCAATCCATGGGAGAGGAGCCAGCTCATCCCTCACAGGCACAGCAGCTGGCAGAGATTCCTCCTGCTGGCATTCCTGAGATAGATAGGGACCCTGGCAGTGAGAAAGTGCGGGAATGGGGCTTGCTAGATGCTTGATGCAGACGCAGGGAGCGATGAGCGATGGAGGGCACGGAAAGAAGGCATAGCGCCCGTTTGGCGCGCAAGCAACGGCTGCCTCCCGTGGACCCAAGGGAAAGAGGGAGGATCTCTCCCTAGCCCATAAGTTCAGGGTCTTCAAGTAATTCTCCTTCAAACGGGGACCAACTGCCTACCCGGAGCATAAGCTACTCTGCTGTTCATTGCTTAGTTGCGGGTGATTAGCATTTGAAAGAGTCATTAAGTTGTAAAAGGATTAAAGCCTTGAAAAGAATCCTTTCATCTGTGTCTTGTGCTGGCTATTAGAGTGTACTGAAAGAGGCCGCTAGGGCGCTCCTGACAGCTGGTTCCCAGTGATAATGAGTGCCCTTGGTTTCTGCAGAAATACAAAATAGAAATGCCCATATCCTCTCTTATCAACAGTACATTACAGTGGATATCAGCCAAGTCTCAAATGAGTACCAGGCAGGGCTTCATATACTGGCTTTTAGAACTATTTCTTTATGTGATTTTTCCAGTAACTTAATTTCTATTTTTTTAAAAAAGGCAATTGCAAAATCTGTATAGCATACTATCTTCTTTAGGCCAACTCAAAGATCTCCAAAATTTGTATACTAAGTTTATTCTTCCATGTATACGGTGGAAAATATATTGTGCTTGTGATGGGGATTCATATTCATAAGTACTTCAATGTATTTTGGTTGTTTTTGTTTTACATATTTCTAAATTAGGCAGAAATATAATAAGTAGAAAGTGTAGGTATTGTAAAGAAATGGGAAATTCTTGGTTTTAGCACAGAGCATACAGATACCATAGATGCCATATGATTGTATGTAGCTAACTAATATTCAGCTGTGGCTGGAGTCAGGAATCCTCAAGACACATAAAGTTGTTCTGGTTTAGGATTCTGAAGTTTCAAGAAGAGAAAGAGGAACAAGAATGGACTGCAGTGGTCCAGAGGTTGAATCCAATTCTGCTGATCCCCCCTGCAGCCCCCTGTACACCTTCAAAACCTGTTCCAGAGGTCTGGGAAACCCTCTGAAGCGGAGTTTTGGGGGCTGCAGGGGTGTGTGGTGGGTGATACGGAAATATCTTGGTAGACTTCAAATTATTATTTTAAATTTCCTTTGTTAACCATGGAAATAAAGAGTGGTTGAAAAAAATAGGAGATTTAGTGGAAGTAAGTGAACTTTAAAATTTATGGGGTTTGTAATTTTGTGCATTATCACAAAAAAACCCTTTTCAAAACATATTAAAACAGACTTGAACACAAAAGTGTCATATGGATTTAAAACTGCCTAACAAATATGATAATATAAATACTTTAAGCCCAGGGAAGATATTTCAGATCACTTTTTAATCTCTGCATTATTTAGAAGAAACAATAGCCATTAATTAAAGCTCTGGATTACTAAGGTATGAAGCATCACAAACATTACCAGTAAGGCAGCAATCCTATGGCCACTAGACACTGTCTAGAGGGCCATAGGATGTTTTGGTTTCTGGGATCTGAGACTGGAACCAGGGCTCCCACCTCAAGGCCCAGAAACTGTGCTCCCCACTCCACTCCACCCCTCCCCGTCCCCCTTGTAGCCAGTGCAGTTCTCTCTGTGCCGGCTACATCTCCGCGCTCAGAAACGGAGTGCGGAGATGGGGAAAAGGGGGCAGTCCTGGGGATAGGGAGGGGAGGAGACCATGGAAGCTGCATTATACAGCTTTCTCTGCGTGTCCTGGCCTCCTTTCTTTCCCCTTCCCAAAGCTGTGGCTAGATAGGCTAAATCACCTGAGTAGCCCCAAATGAAGTCTGAACTGAACGTAAATATGAAGCACATAATGTTTTATGCTTACTATGTAAACTTGGAGATACCTTTGGAAAGAGATGCAGTTTTAAAACCTTTAAATAATAAATTACTTAGTTGGCTGTCTGTCTGAATCCATTCACTGAAGAAATAAATACCAGCAGCTGACAAAACACATTTCTCTGACATTTGTGAAAAACATCAAAGGGACTATGTGGAGAACTGCTTGGTTTCTGAGGCAGTATCTCTGAGAAGACAACATTATTGCCAAATACGCTGCTAACACATCCCGGGGATTAATTTGGTCCATTGTATTCAGCATAGTTATAGAATATAGTATGTGTGTAAAACTATCTACACACACTCACATTCTTTACCAGAAGCCTACCCTTCTGTTGTACTTGACAGTGCCCGCCGTGCCTTGAAACAATGCTAATAGACTGAAACATCTTCATACATCAAGGCTTCCTTCCCCATCTTCTTCCTTCAGCCCCTGCATGTGGCTGACATGTGCTCAAGCGGAAGTGTCAGCTGAAGTCTGAGGTATTGTTAAACTGCAAGTTTGAGGGGTATGCAGACAACAAGGGCTGAACATGAAATGAAAAGGATTATCTAAAATTCACTATGAAAACAGGATATAAAGTTAGCATTGTCTCTCATCCACAAGGCAGTCATTTGTCAAGGTTGTTATGAAAGTAGAAAAGTTTTATACACAGAAAGTAACTGAGCTGTGAAAAACTGTCAGTCTTCTATACTATATGCAGTAAAAAAGTGTGTCTAAGCCTGGCCTTCATCATGCTGGTTGCACTGATTTGTAACGTAGGATCTACGATTTCCCTGAACCATAAATTCTGTCCCATTGACAGTGCTTTGGAAATGGGAAAGAGAGGACCACAGACCCCTCCCTGAAAAGTTACTCCCACATTTCAACTGCCCCCAAATTGATAGCATTATTTCCCCAACAACTTTTGCATGCAAGACAGAATTTGTTCTTCTAGAAACCACTTTGCCTCCTTAAATCTTTTTCTGGTGCTGTTGCAGCTGACCCTGCATCAAATGGGAATTAAGACTGATATTTATACGCTGAGGGGAATCCATCCACAAGGAATGTGGGTTAGTTAGATACCTGAAGGGATCAGAAAAGCAAGTGAAAGCAAAACTGTACATTAATAAAATACCAAAGAGAATTCAAAATAGCATCTGGTGAAAGTAGTCTGTCTAATCTAAGCGGAATCCATAAATGTCCAATTTGTACATTGAGACCAGAGTCCCTCCTCTTGCAAATTAGTAAGATTAATTGACAATAAAGACAACCACATAATTTAAAACAGTAGTGATAAGTGTAAATTGAAACTCTGTGGCGTGGTCAGCAGTCCACGCTCACACCATCAGGTTTAAATGCCCTTAGGTGGGTCAGCCTATTTGCATGGAGCATTGTTGCACCACAGATTGGCAGCCCAGACAGGTACACCACTGGCATGTTAATGCTACATGTGAATGGGCCAACACACATGGTTAGTGCATTTAAATGTGACAAGATGTCTGTAGAATAGTTATGTGGCCCAGATCACATATAACTAGGTTCTGACCTCAATCAGAGAGCAGGAAAAACAAGATTTCCTTCCTTCCTTCCTCCCCATCAACAACAACAAACAAATAAAGCCAGCATCCAATTAATAGCTGGCTGCAAGATAGCTGATAAGATTTAAAGCCATGGTCTCATTTCTTGCTAAGACAGTTCCTGTCTTAATATTCATTTGAAGACTAACTTGAAATGTTAATATTTATATTGAGCATTATGTGATCTCTCTGCCTTGCCTTGCAATTATTAAGCCACCTGAAAATGGGGTGGCATATGGTGACAGGGTCCTTCACTATGTTTGTTTGCCACTTCAAACCACTAGAATGACTTTGCATTCTTAAATTTTAATTTCCTCCTAGTCTAGAATTACATTAAGGAGCTGTCAAGTAGATTGCATTTTCTTATACAATTTCTCAGCTGAGAAAGTTCCCCAAGTAATGAGTTTCTAGTCTGAAAAGCCTCGATGTTGGCTTTATTCTGTCACCCAACATTTCTGATGGAAGCTTCCATCCATCAGTCATGAGATTCACTTTGAAGGGAGCTGCCTAAACATCATCTCCACCCGCTCTTAAAAGAATTTGCATGGAGACGTCAGTTTAAGGATGCTTCCAAATGGAGGGCTCCTAGCGGTTACCAATTGAAAAACATTGTGCAGCTGTTCTGTTGTTCCCTTGTTAATGGATTTATTTTTTTCTGGTAAGAAAAAAGATGGAAGAACCAGTGGGAAAACATGGGAGTTTACAAATGGAAGATGGCATCATTGGGAACCCCATAGAATTCCACGAATGAGGCAATGTGATTTCACAATAAAAGCCTCATCTAGAAATACCCTAGGATATTATCTATATTCTCATTGGGTTGGTTTCACAATCTGCCTTCTATGGATGGCAAGGCTCCATCCATCCATGGAAGGTTTCTGATCCAATGCAGCATTTCCACGGGTTGAACAGTGGAGGAGGTGATCTTTGCTGATCTCCCCTTCCAATCCGTTATCTTCCCCTCTGGTACAGGGCTGCAGGGAGAGGGGAGAATAAGCAAAGATCATATCCCCTCAGTCCACTGGTCAGAGCATCCTGAGTGCAATTCCACTCAGGTAGTGTTCCTACTGGCAGGAGGAAATGCTGGAACAAAGCTACTGGTCTTATATCTAAAATATATATCTTACAGCCTGATCCTAAGCATATTTATTTGGAATAAATAAATTCCCAGTGGGTCCCATTGGGCTTATCTGCTATTGAATTGACTTGGTATAGGTACTTCTTTCCCCTCTTTACAGTACAGTGCATGGTGGAATATCATCAAGGTTTTGGTTGTTGTTTTAGTGGGGAGAGGGGATGATGATGAACATAACATCTTGTATTTGTAGGAGTGATGGGTTTTTTCTCTCCAATGTCCTGAGGTGGAATGTTTGTGAGGGCTCTGAGGAGATGTTAGTGACATCCCCTTCCTGCTAAATTCTGTTTGTTGTTTGTGCAAAGAGTTCCCCCTCTTTTGTGCAAAGTGCCTTTTCGACATAGTTCCCAGTGCCAAAGTTCCTGCTTATGCATTCTTAAGGTCTTCAGACATGATGTAGCCCTGTTTGTGATGTGTGTTCTCTTACTGGAGTGTGTATACTGCTATTGGTGCACTGTTATCCTGTCCTCTGCAGTGGTGGCAGAGGGTAATTTGGGGGTTTCTCTTTAGTGCAGTGGTTAACTTACACTACTGTTATACTTACATCTGTTATATAAAAATACAGCCCTACTATAAAAGGGAATGGGTTGGGTCCAATGGTGTTGTTTCTCCAACAGAAAGGAAATTAGTGGCAGTACGGATTTCCCTTCCCCTCTTCAGTCCCTGCCCCCAGATGTGTTCTGAAAGGCTGTAGGACTCCCCAGAGCAGATTGGGAGGGGGGGCTGTAGGGGCAGAAGAGAATGGGGAAGTCTTGTTGCGCAAGTAGACATCCCGTTGCAGAAGTGGACTTCCGCTCATGCGACGTAGGATCGAAATGAACGTGAATCTGCCAGTAGTATTGCTACAGTATAAAGAGTAATGCTGCCATGGGTACCCCATGTAGCAAAGGGACATTTTAAATCTGTGCACCCAGCCTGTGGATGTTCAGCTGGCGCTTTGCTCTGTATATGATTTACTTTTATTCCTATGGGATCATATTCCTTCCTTCAAAATAAGTAACTCCTTCTAGTCACCATCAATCTGAACAGTCTATATATACGTACTCTGTCTGGTTCTTCAAAGCACATCGTATGAGACTTAAGCAACCCCCAAAGCCTCAATGATTTTAACATACATTAAGCTATGAATTTCCTCACTGTATTGGACCAAGAAAGTATGTTTTGAATTTCATTAGAATACCTTTTGAAATGGCTTCATTTTACCCACAGGACATCTAGTGCGCTTTTGTAATTTGCAAGTTGCAAACTGTAAACAAGAGTGTTTTTTATTTAAAGACCCTAAAGAGAAATAGTTGAGCAAAGCACCAACAAGTAAGGCTTTGTTTTAACAAATGACTGGAGCCTCCGAGAAATGTGAAACGAGGCAGGAGTTATATTACTAGTAAAACAGGAAGAAAGAACCTTGCAGATCAGACTACAAGCATGTAAGTGCAGCGACAATGGAATGTACTTTATTGCTTTCTTTTTTCAGTTTGAAAATCCACTGAATGTGAGGGGTATATATTTCCTTAAAACTACTTTGACATATTGAGGTGGGGGGAGAGAATTAGGTGCTATATATTTTCATAGACATTCCTTTGAGAAAGAAAGAAAGAAAGAAAGAAAGAAAGAAAGAAAGAAAGAATCTATTCTCCTTGCTAAATACTGAGATGTTTGGTTTTTAACATGACAATAGTTTTCTAAAAACACTTACCTAAATCTTGAGAAAAGTGCATTGTCAATAGTGTTTTACCCCTGCCCCTACTCCAAGGAGTAGAAAGCTCAGAGCAGCCATTGTATGACGAATTGTCTTTAGAAGTGAGAGCACTGGAACTTTAATGGCATCTTTGTAAAACGTTTTTGAATTTAAAATATACAGGTTGAGAAAGACCAGGGGCGGGAGGTGCAGCCTCTAGGACAGCAGCCTCTAGGAAGGTGGCTAGCTCTGGATGCTAGACAAAAGGGAGGAGATGAGAGCCATAGCTGAATGGTAGAGCACCTGCTTTGCATGCAGAAGGTCTCAAGTTCAAGCACCAGCATCTCCAGGTAGGGCTGGAAAAATGCATTTCTGTAATGATGTGTATGTAGAAAATAACAAGCTAGATGGACCAATGAACTGACTCTTTCAGGCAGCTTCCTAAGTACATGTAATATCTGAAGTAGAAACTCGTAGATCACTCTTGCCAAGAGAAGCTTGAGTTTCAGATGCAAGTACAGTTGGTGCCTGCTCCAGAGTTGCAAAGGGCTCAGCACTTATGCACCCTCTTTCCTACTCTTGGTGTAGGCTTCAACCTCTGAGAACACTTGGCTGCCCTCTGAGCACTTCACATCTCTTTGCCATCTGCCATCCTTCTTTCAGTGGAGAAAGACCCCATGTCAGCTTTCCCCCAGCCGGGTTCTCAACACACTCCAGATGCTGGACTACAACTCCCAACATCCCCCAGCCAGCACTCCTGGCAGGTTGGGGATGCTGGGAGTTGTAGTCCAACACATGTGGAGGGTACAAGGATGGAGAACGATGTGTTACACATTCCATATGGCTGAATAGCCCAAACAGGTTGCTTAGCAAAATGACCATGAAATCATCTTGAGTTGTTGGTGTTCATGACTAGCACTTTTACGGTACAGCTAGATGTCAAACGAAGGAAGTATTTTCCACAAGAAACTGGCCAGATATAATAAAGGGTAGCTGAGGTAAGTTAAGAAGCCTCCCCCCCCCCCGCCTTTTAGCATCTCAGGTGGAAAGGACTTGTGATTTTGCCTAATTTGAAAATTGCTCAGCCTTTTCCAGAAGTTATTACAAAATTGCCTTTTCCAGAAGTTATTACTCAAATGTAGACCAAGCAAGGATGCACCAGCTTACTCTGCCTCTGACAACATGTGGGCTGACCAGCCCCACCCCTGTCATCTGCACTTAGAATGCAGATGTCTGCAGTGTTCATACCATATGCATGGGAGTGGGGCTAGCTAGCTTGCACATCACGGGCGTCTCCATTCCCTGCTCACGCATTGGCTACATGTGAGTATAAACAACATTCCTAACCTTTCACTTCCTTCAGTCCCCTGTCACTAGATTTTGGCACTTTACAAAAATAACGTGGATAAATACAATATCGGCACCTCCCCATAACCTAATGACACCTCCCTCCGCCTGTACTAGAAGGAAGCCTCTTCTATATTCTCTCACTGCTGTTGTTCTGAAACATACCAATTAGGCTTCCTGGGGCATAATGGCGTGTGCTTCTAGCATATTCTATCTTCCCAGCAGTGCATTTGAAAACCCCAGAGTTTTAAGGCAGCAAATACAAATGCATAGAAAGTTTGGTCTAACTAAACATTCTCTGAAAGGAGAGCTTTTTCTGCTGGGTTTGCTCAGTGAAAGATTTTATTTTTTATCAGTGTGTGCTTGGGAGAGGAAGCGCAAGAAGCAAGGAGAGGTCCATGATGATTGTGTGAAATGATCCCTGCATTATGGATCCCCTATTTAGCGAGTAAACCCAGTGCAATGTAATGGGTTGGTGGAGAGGGAATGTGCAGCTGTGATTCACAAAACTGTGTGTCATCTATAATTTAGGATTTCAGTTGAAATTTAAACCTAGTGCAAATGAAAGGTGTCCAATATGGTTTAAAATGAGAGCTAATAGTGAGAAAACACCGATGGAATCAGTTATCATATTCATATGCACTATATGAATATGTCATCATACAGTAAGTATGACAAACGGTTGTCATACAGTAAGTAGGAATGCTTGGAGGGACAACGGAAATACATAAATAACCCACTTTTGCCTGGAACATTAATATAATGGGTAATCCTGGGTAATTTTAGTGAAATGAGTGAAGATTACTTGGACCCCAATTTGCAGTCATATCAAGTAAAAATGGATCAACCTTGAACCAAGCTGTTCTTTGAAAAATAAAAAAAATTCTAAGAACAATTATCTGCACCCCACTGAGTGTCTATAAATTCTTTCATGACCTGCTATGTATCACTACATTTTTTAAATGTTTAAAACTGTGCTGAAGGGAGAATGTGGTCAGAACTAACCAATGAGAATGTAATCATACTGACTTCTTTCTAAGAAGACAAAATAGTGCAGAGACCCTGAATTTGCAACACCAACTAAGCTTTTGGTTGTTGATTAGTAAACATACTTTCATTGGATTGACTGTTTTTGATAGGTTTTCTTCATTTGTAATTTGGTTTGTTCATAACTCACTGGCCCGTACTAAATTACCTCTGGAATGGTGAGATAGTACTGCATCCTACTCCATTTCTTCACATTTAAGTTCTACTTTATCTTGATGGAGATGTTACCTTTCTATCTTGGCTTCATCTGGTGCACAAATTTGTAACTTGATCAGTTCTCTAGAAATTGGGTATGAGGAGCCATTGGAACATGGCCACAATGACATTTAAGTTTCTTTAGAAAAACAGAATAAAACCTGAAGCTGTGTTGAAGAGCATGGAGCTTTCATTAGGTCTGGATTAATCATTAATTTATATTGAAAGATCCTCTGGGCAGAGATCTGGCACTTTTGCTGATGTTACTCTATATAGTTATATATATTGATGGTGCTCAATAACAGGTATTCAGCATAATATAAAACAGCATACAAACTCAAATAAAGATAAAGCAATAGAAAGAGCAGCCATAAAGCCAATGAAGTCCAGCAGAAATATACCATAAAATAGAAATTAGTACATAACATGCTGATCTGCCAGAGCAAATAAAGTCCAGGTGAGTTTTCCTGGAGGCCAGATTGCATATATGGGGTGTCATGATCAAAAAGGTCCCCTCTCTTTGACCACCACTTGCCAAGCCTTGGATGGCAGGGTATTCAGAGTAGGGCCTCCCATGAAGAACAGAGTATTCAGATGGGCTTTCATGGGAGAAGGAGGTCCTTCAAGTGACCAGGTCGCAAGCCATTTAGATCTTTGTAGGGAGTAACCAGTGCTTTGAATTGTGCTTGGACATGGACTGGAAGCCAGTTACATTGATAAAACTGTGGACCTGGAATGCAGGGTTGGTGTCAAGAGTAGGGATGATTGGGCACTTGCTGAGGGCCCCCTGAAGTTGCTCCTCTTCTTCACTTTTGCAACCTGCTTGTTCACCTGCCTCTCACTCTGGTCTGGACAACAGTCGTGGTGAGAAGGAGGCGCATTAGATGCTGCTGTCTGCTTGCTGTCTGGCTCTCTGCCTGTCAAACAAGCAAGCGGGAGCAATGATGGGAAGGAGGAGCAATAGCAGCTGGTGAGAAGGTAGACTCACCAAGGGAGGGAGCCCCTTGAGGGTGTCTTGGCTAAGCCCCTCAAAAACCTGGAGCTGGCACTGGCTGGAAGTGTTCCAGTGGTCATATAATCTCCTATAAGGAAAAGTCTTTCAGGTTTTCTCAGATTTCATCCTAATGAGATTCTGCAAGTGAAGAAATATGATAATGGGACATTGTCCATGACTTATGCAAAGTCATATTTGCTATGAGCACATTGTGGTATTCACGCAGTCAAAAGAAAGCAAATTAAATGAGAGGAGGAAGGATCCTTCCCCTCCCCTCTCAACCCCCATCCCCCACCCCTGCACACCTCCTTCTCTCTGGCTACCATTGTGGCTTGTAACTCATAAAACCTCCATGTCCCAGATCAACAAACATGCAGCTGAGAATGGGATGGGTCTATTCTTTCCTAAATAAGTCATCTTCACTCTTTGCAAACTGAATTCTGACTGTATAAAAATGGAAAGCAGAAGGGACGAACAGGAGGAGGAGGAGGAATTAAACTTAACAGGGTACCAGAGTGGACCTGTTTGCATGTCTTGACAACCCACCATGGCTTACCTTACCCACAAGGGCTGTTGTGTGAGGTGCCTGTGGGCGCCATTTTTGCATGGCACCTGCGGGTGCCTGTCTTGTCATGTTGTGCAAACCTAGGGGGCAAGAGTTGTTTGAGGGTTAGACAACCCCCAAATAACCCGTGGCTTGTTTTAGGGTTATTTGAGCCTTGTCTAACTGTCAAACAACCCCTGCCACCTGGGTTCGCACAACACGGCAAGCTGGGCATTCTCAGGCAGCATGCAAAAATGATGCCCGTGGGCCCCCTGCATGATACAACGGCCGCCACAGGTAAATTAGGCCATGGTGGGCTGCCGTGCCATGAGAACCAGGTCAACATCTTTTGTTCTCTGTACCCCTTGGGTTCCTTCAGGTTGTTTTAGGATCCCACATGGCAATATATGAAGTACACAGAGCCTCTTTCTGAACACTTGCCCCTCGACATGGTGCCAGCTCATTCAGGACTGGGTATTTGGGAGGGAGGGAAACTGGGGTTTTGTCACTGCTTCTCCCCATTCTCCCCCCCCCCAAGTGAGTGTTCTGGCTTGGAACCTATTTATGTAACGACAATAAAGGTATACATTTTTGTATGAACATGGCTAATTGTGAAAGTCATGAAAATTGCTGCAAAATTTAAGAGCAACGTGTGTACCATATCGCTGAACTGAAAATTAGGGGGAATGGTTGTCCTGTAATGTCATATCTGAGAAATCTTTTCCCCAATTTTTGAATCCATTCCTCACATAATAACTGTTTGTATGTACATAGCACAAAGCCCATACTATTCTGCGACTGGAGACATGCACAGGAATCAAAGACAGAAAAATGTAAGAGAATATCATCACCTGGGCTGAATGTTTTGAACAAAAAAATCTCCATTTTCAGTTCATAATCTCAGTAGTGATTATATTAAGAAGGTGTGTCCAAATTTTGGTTAAAACTAAACCACAGTTCTACAAATTACATCTTTTTGTGCAAGTTAATGTCATCTAACTGGGCATCTGAACATGTTCAACATTGTGCAATACAGGAAAACTGCAGCACTTGTATTATCTATCTTCACCCTTATAATGACCCCCCAAAGATGTGCCTGACATTTCAGAGCAATTAGATTTTTCTAGCTTTCAGGTTACTCTAACTCATTAATTAGAGCCTTTTGGAATCTGGCTGCTAGAATAATTTATTCCACCTAGTTAATAAACTTCAGCAGTAGCTAAAAGCAAAATATGAATATTTGATAGTGTAGAAAAACTAAACAATTATGAGTGCTTAGTCTCAGGGCATTTCTGAGCACAGGATTTCTGCTTGAGAGCAGTCCTGATATCAGCACCCTCAGACAACTGCCAACCAGAGATTTCCCCTGATACTGGGCTGCAATTTTAATTTCCTACAGTGTTCTGGAGTGACGCTACATCCAGGGCATTGTGGGAAGATAAAATGGCAGCTCTTAGATTCCCACTGTTGCCTGCCACCACACCACACCTGCTAAGCTCACTGGAGGCCCCCTTACAGCAGGATCCAGCCTTGTTTATGTCCTGTTCTGGCTGGGTCAAATTCTGTGTTAAGCAAATAAAGGGATGAATCCAACAGGCTAATCAATAGGCAGGCAAGTAGTTAAGCACAGAGGTATCAATCCAATATGGAATCAGTTTAAAGCAGGAGTAGTCAGGATACAGGCAATGGTCAAAGAACAGTATTACCTGGCAAGTAGGTGGTTTTCAGAAGAGAGGTCTGAGATGCAGCTAAGGTCCGAACACGGGAGAGTAGTCAAACAGAAACATAGTCCAAAAAGCAGAGTCAAGAGGTCAGCAGCATCGAAGTTCAGTTACAAAGCAAGGTCAGGATACAGGACATGAGAGCTGAAATTAAGATGTTTCCAGAAGGTAGTGAGCTCTGACTGAAAGCTTAGACAGCCAGAACTTCCAGAGCCCCATCCGGGGCTCAGGTGCAGTTCATTACATTTACAGCCCCCCTGGCGAAAGTCCTACTGATGAGGACAGGCTTGCTTATGAGGCCATTACTCATGAGGAGTCCTTTTCTGCAAGTGGGCTATCCTTCCCTTGTACACCTGTACCTTCAGGTGCCAGTGTTCTTGGGGCTGAGTACTAGCTCAGCATCCCCCTCTGACTTGGAAGCAGAGCTTTCCACCTTTTGAGGGGGAAGACCTGAAGCCCTCTCCCCAGACCTTCTCAGTCAGCCTGAGGATTCCCTGAAGTGACTTGTTCTCTGGGGACATCCAGCTCAGGAGGCTCCAGAACATTGTCTAAAGAGGATTCCTCCAGTGGGGCATGACATCTTAAAAGCCTAAATCTATTCGCCATCATTCCATTCTGGGAGCCCCTCAGATGACAAACAAGGGTTCATACAGCAATGCTCATGACAATGTGTTGGCAGCTGAACCCTTGACAGCAGCTACCCTTGATAGTGTGCTTGAACGACATAAGGAAACAACCCATCTGAATCACAATCCCCCTCTCTAATGATTGCCTGATATGAAACACGGTTGGACTCGATGGGGGGTTGGACTCAATGGCCTTGTAGGCCCCTTCCAACCCTACTATTCTATGATTCTATGAAACGGGCTATATCTAGGGACAAAAGTTACTTGATGAGTTAGAGGAGACTTCTGTGAAATACTGAAAAAATACATTGTGTGGGTGAGGAAAAGTACCCAACAACATGGCTTATGAATACTGGGAACTTTAAAGACTTTAAAGTTGAGAGTTCACTTCATTCTGATGAAGTGTGTTCATTACACTCAGTGTCCATGGTAATTAAGGCTGCTGCTCCAGGATGGGCCACAGGCAGGCAGGGGATAAGGTAAGCATCTCACATAGCTGTTTACTATATAAGTAGGAGTTGAGGCTGGGGGACAACGCCAGTGGAGTTGGTTGTAGACAAGCCAAGCTTAAACCATGAGCAACAGAATTGTTGTGCCAGCAGAGGTGTAATACCAACTGATGTCTTAAATCAGGGATGGGGAACATGTGGCCCTCCAGATGTTGTTGTACTGCAGTTCCCATCATCCCTCAGTATTAGTTATGCTGGCTAGGGTTGATGAAAGCCCAACAACATCTGAAGAGCCACACAGTCCGAATCCCTTTCTTAAACAATAATGAGCCAAGGGAGTCCTCCTCCATCTACCCCTTCCTCTCAAAGTTTCTGGAAAGGCCAGGGCCAGAGTAGTGTATTCTTCATGGGGATTCTGCTGGTTTGCTCTATGAGCTGGTTCATATGCTACTTTACCTTGCTGACCTCGCACAAAATAAATAACTTGTGATTTTCAATCTTGTCTCTACCATTAGACTTAGAATATATGATCAGGTATCTGGAACTTCTGTTCTGGTGGGGGCAGTGTTTGAGTATCTCTTTGGTTGAGCAAGGCAGGACCATCAGGGCACTGGACAGAATTGGGAATTGCCCCACTTCAGTGAACAGGGGAGGTTGTGCCCCTGAAAGCTCCAGGCTGATGGCTGCTGAAAATATGCCTGCTAGGAGAAGATTCTGGTGGAATCTAGGGAACCACTAGGACTCTTGGTATCCATTAAATTCCTGAACTCTACCTCATTTTGGGAAAACATGGGGAATTCGTGCTGTCCAGTGGTTGGCTGGCTCATCACATACTTCCGTCAGACAGCGGTATGTTTGCCAGTGTGAATTAACTACTCAAATCAGTGACAATTGAGGGAACGTAGAGATGTTTGTATGAGTTACAGTTCATTTTATGACTTACTGTGTTTTCTAACTGAATGCCAAACATTATGCAATCTAGAAAAGCTGCACCATTTCTACAAATGGCATCCAGTCTGTGCCTAACATCTGTGCCTAACATCTGAGAGCAATGAATTTTCCCACCTAATTGTTGGTTGTTGATCCAACCCTGTAGTGCCAAAGATGATGGTGGGTCTTAAACTAAATTGTCAAAAGGCCTATTTTTTTGTAAGTAGAGAAATTTGTCAAATTTTACAAGGGGAAACCTGCAGTACATAAACAGCTAAGTCTTCCCACATCTCCCTCTCTCTCCACAAGGGAAGCTGATGGAAAGATCTTTGCTAACAGCAATAGCAGCATAAGCCTAATAAATTTATTATTACCAATTTCTTTAGCACTTTTAGTGTTCACAGTGCTTTATAATCCTTATTTTATTCAATCCAACACCATCCCTTGCTACAAATAATCTCTATGAAGGCCCCATTTAGGTATTATCCTTTGCTACAATGTAGCTGAACATTGTAAGATTTCAACCCCCTTTGAGAGAAGCTGAATAAGGCTTGAAGAACATTCTGAAAGAAATGAGAAATCTCTTAGCCAGGCTTGCTGTCCTTAGAGAGCCAGCTGGAATACCTCAGGCACAGCAGTTTTGTATGTTTGAGCCCTGCCGATTTTATGGATGAAAAGAACAGAGTGGGGTGGGCAGAGAAGAACTACAGAGAATTCAACTGAAGGTTTGTTTCAAATTGGAATTAATTTCACCATACATTCTACGCTAGAGTTAGCAGACCATACAAATTCCGTGGGTGCCCCCAAGGAAGCGACGTTTGATTGGCATGCACAAGAGAGAGGGTCTTTTTGGTGGTGACCCCATATCTGTGGAACTCCCATCCCTCAGGAGATACAATTGGCTCCTTTCCTCTTATCTTTTCAGCATGTTCTTAAAACATTTTTATTTCAGGCTGCTTTTAATTAAGAGGGTAGCTTAGCTTTATATTTGTTCTTAGTGGGCTTTCTTTTAGATTTTGTGGTAGAATGACTGGCTGAAACTAAATGAATTGATCTTATTGTTTTTTTCTGCTCTTTATTGTATTTTTATTATTTTAATATTGGTATGTAGTTTAAATTTATTTTATTTTGTATGTCACCTTGTAAAAATGTATTTTGAAAGGCTGCTTATAAATCTACTAAGTAAATAAGGTATATTTTGCAGAATACACACACAGAGGCACACACTGAGATGGAACAATCCATGGTGATATATCATCTACCTGGGAAATTCAGAGCCTTTCCCATAAATTCCTGTATATGGATTCAGCTGTAAGCATGTGAGAAGGTACACTGAGTTCAGCAGAAATGTTTTTATGTGTATGTAGCCCCTTAAAGGAGTTTTTGGCTTTTTTCCCCCTTACAGGATAAATTAGGCTTTAAATATATAATAGAACCATTGTGGTATTTATTACCTGCATGCATATGCATGTGTGATCATTTAAAGGAAAGATGTAGAAACAAAATAGCTGGAAGCTCTTCACTTGTGTATTCATCTCTTTGCCTTCCATCAAAAAATGTGTTGACATGCATCATGAAACAGAAACAACCCTGGCCATTAAGAAGGTCTTCACTCTCCAGTTCTGAAGCTGTTTTTTGGTACTTTATCTCGATGTCTTTTGTTACGGGAAAGGTTTATATTTCCTCAAAGTTAAAAGGCAGTGGATCAAGATTAAGTGCCCCTCATAGTTCAATGATTAGTAAACAATAGCAGTACTATTAATAGCCTGTCTTTAAGGGCTTTTCATCATGAAGCAAAATGGTGGTCTGCTGACAAAAGTCATTACTGTTAAGTGGGTGTACATACATTTGTCTTTAAACGTTCTCTTTACATCCTCTCTTCCAACATCTAGTAAGACACATTTTATTTCAGTAATCACATATAAGCATGTATTTCATGCTAAAATAATATGTTTTATGATTGTTTGGGGAAGAAGGTTTTCTAAAACCATTCGTATTTTTCTGATAGATATAAGTCTAATGCATGGATGGTGAACCTGTGGCCACCCAGATATTGTTGGACTACAGTTCTCACCATCCCTGACCATTGGCCATGTGGGCTGGGGCTGATGGTAGTTGGATCCAACACATCTGGAAGGTCACAGGGAGTTAATTGTACTTTTCAAAATTGTTGCCCATCACCTATTGCACTCTTGTGTACTCAGTGTTTGTTTTAGGATGTCTATGGTGTGTATTGATTCCCCCTTTCTTTTCTATCTGTTACATACCTAGTTCTTGCTCAGGTGGTAAGCTGTACCACTTCTGGCCTATACCACTTCAAATTGCTGGTGAGGGCCTCACATGAATGAATGCCCTTCTATATAAAAGTATTACCTCTACATTGGAAGCTAGATATTAGGGAGAAAAAATCTCATCTACAGTTCTCCCCAACATGCACCCCAGTCCCTACACAGACATTGAATTGTGCCCAGAAGCAAACAGAAAACCAACTAAGTTTTTTTGAGTAGTGGTGAGATACATATCCATTGGCCCATTCCAGTCAATATTCAGGTTGCCTTATGATGAACCAACTAAAGAGGTCAAGTAGTCTTCAAGGGCAGCCCCATGTGTAATGCATTGCAGTAATCAAGTCTATAGAACAGCATCATGTGCCCTTACACCATTTGTTGGGCCTCACTGGGCACCCATTTATCTGAAAAGAATAGACTCTAAGGGTACAATCCTATCAGGATAGGTGGCTGCCTCTGAACTCGGAGGCGACCGCCTATTCAATGCAGGGCAGGAGAAGCGCGGAGGGGATCGTCCCCTCTGTGTTTCAGCCACCCTGCATTTACGGCTAGACAGCCATTTTTTGCTGTCTAGCCGTGGGACCTCGGAGTGTGGGAAGTGGCAGCCGGACAACACGTAGGATGTGTCGTACCAGCATTTCCGACTTCCCCATCCCAACACGCCCCCAGAAACAGCCCATTTTTGCCACTCTGCGCTCCTGTTCCGAGCGTGGAGCACAAGGCCGTTCTGTACTGCCTACAAGGCAGTGCGGGAGGGGGTGGAGGTCAGTTCTCAGGAAACCGACCTCAGAATGCAGGCTCAAAGGTTGGTTCCTGGGAACCGACCTATCCTATGGCCGTCCAGTTGCTGACTAGCAGCCATAGGATTGCACCCTAATCTGATTAGGTTATCTAAATTCATCTAATATAAAGAGGTGGCTCAAGGCTAGACCACTCCACTCTTGCACATTCATTGTGCCTGAACTAAATTGTCTCATTGAAACTCCTTGATGGAAAAAAGTCCATTTCTTGATGAATATCTTTGTCATGGGAAGCAAAATGTTAAATGCATTTCTCTTCCACTGAGAGGAATAAATATTGGATCACTGTCAAATAAAATTGAAAAAATTAAAGCTATTAAAACAATATGGAAAATTACACAATGTGGCGTGGTGATAATGGAACACAATATTTGTGATTTCTCCATAAAGAGTAAATGCCCCCCCATACACACACACACTTGCTTTCTCATTATTAGTCTCTTACAGATTTACAATACATTTCAGTTTGTGGATTAGAAGTTTTAGTGAGTTTTAAATATTGAGGCTGCAATCTTTCACCCAGTTTCCCATGGGATTCAGTGGGACTTACTTCTGAGTAGACATGTATAGGATTGTGCTGTTATAGTGCAATTATGTACATGTCTATTCAGAAGTAAATACCCTTGAGTTTAATGGAGTTAAGTGAGTATAGGATTGCAGCCTAAACCATGTGAAGGAGAGGAAGGGGGTTACCCAAACTCCATGCAAGGTAGTCAGGGGCAAACAAATTACCTGGTAGGCTGCCACCACCCCTTACATCCACCTCAGCCTAGGGGATTCTCAGAGCTTTCAGGACATATTTGGGGCATAGAAATAAGGGTTCAAGTTGACACCCTCTATTTCAAGCCCTAAGCCAAAAATTTGGGACCAGTTCAACCTTGGTCTCCCTTTATTGGGAGAGGGGCAGGGGGACTGCAACCCTGTTAATTCTGCTTGCTTTCTCATCAACTTTTGATACCTAGGTTGGCTCTGTGGGCTGGGCATTGCTGGCACTGTGTTCCAGTGGTTCCAGTCTTACTTGCAGGGTCAATTTCAGAGAGTAACATCGGGTGACCATTCCTCGCCCCCTTGGCAATTGAGCTGTGGGGTTCTGCAGCATACCATCTTGTCCCCAATGTTGCTCAACATCTATATGAAGCCACTGGGATCAGTCATTAGGGGATTTGGGGTCAAGTATGCCCCACAGCTCTTAGCTCCCTGTGACGTCTGAATCGGGTGAGGCTGTGCGCGACCTTGATCAGTGTCTAGATTAGTGTCAGTGACGGGGTGGATGAGGGCCAATAAACTGAAGCTGAATCCTGGCAAGATGGAAGCCCTGTGGGTGAGTGGTTCCCGGGTCTGGGAGATAGGTGCATTGCCTGTTCTGGATGGGGTTGCACTCCTTTTGAAAGATCAGGTTTGTAATCTGAGGGTACTTCTAAATCCATCATAGTCGCTGGAGACCCAAGTGGCCATGGCATCTCGGAGTGCCTTTTACCAGCTTCAGCTGGTTCGCCAGCTACAGCCTCTCTTGGACAGGGATAGCTTGACCACGGTAGTACAGGCATTAGTAACCTCAAGACTGGATTACTGCAATGCACACTATGTGGGACTGCCCTTAAGGCTGGTCCGGAAGCTGGAGCTAGTGCAGAATGCAGCAGCTCGGCTGTTTTGGGGAGCTGCCCCTTTTCAGCATGGAACTCCTTTGCTGAAGGAACTGCACTAGCTGCCTATTCACTACCTGGCCAGGTTTAGGATATTAGTACAAGTGTACAAAGCCCCAAACAACTTGGGACCAGGATACCTGAGAGAACACCTTCCCCCTGATCAACCAGCCCAGCCATCAGAGGGCATGCTCCTGGTGATTCTGCATGGACCTATGGCCTGATTGGAGTCCACCCAAAATAGAGCCTTTCAGTGTGATGCCCCCCTCTCTATAGAACTCCTGGTTCTGGAGGTCAGGCAGGTATCAACATTACGTTGTTTTCAGCGCCTCCTGAAAACATCTTTACTTCAAGACGACTTACTTGATTGACCAGCCACGGTTTTTATTGGTGTTCTGTTTTAAAAAACAAAAATTTTAATATGGCTCTTGATTCTTTTTTTCTGTTGCTCACTGCTCTGGAATCTGTTCAGATGTGGAGCGGTATATAAATTTTCTAAATAAATAAATAAACTTAATTTTATTTAAATATGTTCTTTGTAAAGGATGCTTTCTGACTTCAGCGTTATAGATTTCAAAATCCTTTGAATGGCTTGTGTTTGAATTAATCGTTATACCCACCGCTAGATCTGTGGGACATTAAAAGCTAATAACAAAACTTGCATGCTATAGGTAATGGGGTGTGGAACCATGTAATTATTATATTACTCATGTGATTGGTATTGTACAGAGCACAATAATATCCTGTATCCAGGGTAGCTTATGATATAAGTCCCTAGTCCTACAAATAATTACTTTATGCCTGTGGATCACATCAAAATTATTACACATGCCAGTAATTTTATGCAAGATTAGAAGCTAAAATAAAAATAAAACAACGGAACACATTTTCTGTTTGGGATTTACCCTCTTGTAGATTATATGTTTTTTGGGGTTTGATGCATATAATAAATGTGATTTAAAAAATTCCCTGTGTGAAGGGATGTTTGTAGTTTTAATGCAGAGTAATATCCCGAGATGCACCACTCACTGACATTACTGTGAGGTAGATGAAGTGCAAGTCCACAGGGGGAGGGATGTGAAAATAAGGCCTAACACTTAAAAGCATAACTGGGATCATAAGCGTAGACTTTGGCTTTAGCTGGGACATACCCCTCCCATTGTCCTGTGCCTTGGGAAACAGGTAGCAGCTGAAGAAGAGAGCCCACACGTTTTCTGTTGGGATGTCTCACCTTATTTTGCTTCTTTTTTTACCATTGTGCTTTTATGATGTGCAGGCTTTAAGCTTCTGGGTTCTAAGCATTACTATATTGGTTCCTTGGTTTTTCATTTGCTGTTGTACATTTGCATAGACTGTACAATACAAAATGGGGGAGGCGGGGAGGAATGTACTGTAGTGCTAATGAGAAGGAAAAGGCAAAGGGAGGAGGAGAGAGCAAAAGCAAAGGTTACACACTGAGATTGCATACTAAAGCACAATTTTTATATATCTACTCAGAAGTAAATCCCATTGCGTTCAATGGGACTTACCAACTAAGCCTGTATAGGATTGCAGCCTTAGTTATGGCAGTAGGACATTAGTGCAGGATTGCTGAAATTGTTAACATCCAATAAAGTAATTTTGTGTTGTGTGTGCGTGTACTAGAAATCACAGAAACCTAGATTCCGTGGAAGGTGATATAATTAGTATTATTTTACACTGCTACATTTGCTTTCTTCATACAAGTTACATTTCTTGTGAAATTGGTGGTGATGAATATTGATTACTCAGGGCATAGCACATTATTTTGCAGCTGTGAGGTAGGTGATGTGGAAGTCCACAGGGAGGCATGTAAAAATAGGGTCTGACAGTGAAAATCATAACCTGAATCATAAGCACAGTCTTCAAAGCAGACAGATGAAAGCAAAGTTTCCCCACAGTACATTCACAGCCAGTAATTAGACAGTGACAGTGGCAGAGCTGCAGTGATAGACTTCTTAGTAGCTGGGGATGAGCCCTTTTTGAACCACCGGTACCTCATTATTCTGTTCTAGCAATCTGAAGTCTCTCTTTGGAGCTTGGGGTTGAAACAGATTGGCCAAATCTTGCCTTTTCCTAGGGCAGCTGCACCAGAATGGGTAGCGTGGAAGCATGCTACGGTGGCATAAACATGCTCGGTTATAGCGGGGATGAAATCTACTGTGATGTAGCTGTGCACTGGGCAGGATCCAAAGCACAGTAGGCCCCTGTTTACCCATGCATGAAAATGCTTATAAGGGCACAATCCAGTGCAGGGCAGGAGCAGCACAGAGGGGATCATCCCCTCATGCTTCAGCCACCCTGCATTCACGGCTAGACAGCCAATTTCGGCTGTCTAGCCACAGGAAGTTGGAGCGGGGGGGGATGCTGGACACCACATAGGAAGCGTCAGAATGGCACTTCCACCCTCCCCGCCCTGGCCTGCCCCCCGGAACGCCCTGTTTCCGCCGCTCCACGGTCCTCTTATGAGCATGGAGCGTGTGGCCAATCGGCGCAGCCTTGGAGGCCGCGCGGGAGGGGTGGAGCTTGGTTCTCAGGGAATCTACCTCGGAGTGTGGGCTCCGAGGTCAGTTCCCAGGAACCGACCTGTCCTACAGCTGTCTAGCTGCTGACTAGTGGCCATAGGATTGTGCCCTAAGTGCCTCATTACAAGGATGGGAAGAGGAGACTTCCAGGACCTGGGGTGAAGGAGCCAGGGCAGCAGCAGGAGTGGCATACTGTAGGACAGGGCAGGAGGGGTTGGCGAGGTATAGATTAAAGCTCATAGGAGAGCTTCCGCCCAGGACAGGGCCAGAGAAGGGGGATTTAAGGGCAGGGCTGCACCCATGGGGACAGCTCTGTGACAGCAGGAAGACGTTGATGAGAGAAGTTGCATAGAGGATGAGGAAGAATGAGAGGGAGAAGATATGAGTGGTGAGGAATGGTGCCACTTCAGAAGGAGTAATGTGGCAGTCACTTTCTGGAAGAATCCCTCCAGCAGCGGGGAGTGGAAGTGCGAGAAGCCACACTGACCTGATCAGTCCAGGCAATTGTCGAGAATGTTAGGAGTTGTAGACCAAAACATCTGGAGGGCACCAGGCTGAGCTCTGCACATGAAGCTCTGCCTAGCTGCGGATGTATTATTACAGACCCCTTATTTCCTGAAGGGGTGAGAAGTGCCAGGGGCAGCGTGATCCTGGGTTTTGTTTTCATTTGGAGGGGAGATTACTGGAAAGAGTGATTTTGTAATGTTTTATTTATTTCCAATATAGAAGTAGAAGATAAGTGGAGGCAAGCCGTATAGCACCCCTACCAGTTAGCCGATCTGCTACCTTGCATCAGACCCCCAAAGAGAAAGACCTGAATATCCAAGGTGCCTTCAGCTCTCTCTTTCTCTCTCCTTCTGTCTCCGTCTATACTCTGCAAAATAGAGCGGGACGGGGAGAAAGAGAGAGAGAGAAGGAGGGAGGTGTAAAGGGGCACAACAATAAAGCAACAAGGAGGCTCTGTATCCGCTATGGATGCAATCAGTCTTAAGTCAGAATATATAAGAAAGACTAACAACAGAGTAATTTACAAATATATGTAGAGTAATATATTTTAAATTACTCTGTTGTTAGTCTATCTTTCTGATGTGCACACACACACACTCGGCTTCTTTCATTAGCTGGTGAGGGGAAGCCACCACCTGCGAATCTCCAACTAGCCCCTAAGCCAGCCTTCCCCCACCTGGCGCCCTCCGGTTGTGTTGGACTACAACCCTCACAATCCCCTGTTAGCAGGTCCTAGGAGCTGTAGTCCAACTCACCTCAAGAGCACAAGGTTGGGGAAAGCTGCCCTAAGCATTAGCTCCCATTGAGGACAAATGAACCGACCACCCTGGGCAATTAATGGGTGGCTAGCAGTTCTAACTGTTTTAATAGGCACTGGCATTCTCCAGAACATAGCTGGGGCTGCTTTGAGGAGTTGATGTGTGAGCCAGTGCCTGAAGGAGCTCTTCTCATAATGCACCAGTAGACCATGGGAGGCTTGTCTGCCATTGTGATAGATGGGAAAACATTCTTATTCCCTCTTCCCTCATCTGTACAAGTCTGATGTGTTTGCAGAGCAGTGTGAGAAATTTGCTTGCTGTCTTGCAGATATACTTCAACAGTGTAAACATTCATTTCTATGAACCATAATCATAATCTTGATATTTTTCTCCCGAAACATTTGTATTGCTTTTGTCAACACTCAACATGCATAGAGTAATTTAAGAAGAGAGTTTGGAAAAGGTCAACCTAGCATTTTTGTTACTACTGTTGTTAATTGGCCTTGAAATATGACTTAACGTTGACTTAATCCTGTTAAATCAGTATATTTTGCAATATGCAGCCTTCTAAACTATTTATTTATTTTACCTTTTTTTTACCCAGCATGCTTAGCCTAAAGGTTCTCACAGTGGCCTTTAAGATTGAAAACAAAGCGGATATTAACTTTTTTTTAAAGCAGAAGTACAAAATGCAACCCCTTCATGGATCACTTCCTTGTTGTGGCAAAGGGGCTTGCGTAACTCAGTGAAACCATAAGCTATGCCGTGCAGGGCCACCCAAGGCAGACAGGTCATGGTGGAGAGTTCTGACAAAATGTGGTCCACTGGAGAAGGAAATGGCAACCCACTCCAGTATTCTTACCAAGAAAGCCCCATGGAACTTATCACAAGGCCAAAGCCAAAAGGACACTCAGCTGTGGATGTGTCTGGTGGTGAAAAGAAAGTCCGATGCTGTAAGAAACAATATTGTTTAGGAACCTGGAATGTAAGATCAATGAATCAAGGTAAGCTGGAGGTGGTCAAACATGAGATGGCAAGAATGAACATCGACATCTTGAGAATCAGTGAACTAAAATGGACAAGCATGGGCAAATTTAATTCAGGTGACCATTCTATCTACTACTGTGGGCAAGAATCCCTTAGAAGAAATGGAGTAGCACTCATAGTCAACAAAAGGGTGGGAAAAGCAGTACTGGGGTACAGTCTCATAAACGACAGAATGATCTCAGTACGAATCCAAGGCAAACCATTCAACATCACAGTAATTCAAGTCTATGCCCCAAACACTGAGGCCGAAGAAGCTGAGGCCGAAGAAGCTGAGGCTGATTGGTTCTATGAAGACCTACAACACCTTCTAGAACTAACACCAAAAAAAGAGTTTTGCCAAGAGAACACGCTGATCATAGCAAACACTGTTTTCCAACAACACAAGAGGTGACTCTACACATGGGCATCACCAGATGCTCAGTATCGAAATCAGATTGATTATGTACTTTGCAGCCAACGATGGAGAAGCTCTATACAGTCAGTAAAAACAAGACCTGGAGCTGACTGTGGCTCAGATCATGAGCTTCTTATTGCAAAATTTCGGCTTTAATTGAAGAACGTAGGAAAACCACTAAACCATTCAGGTATGACCTAAATCATATCCCTTATGAATATACAGTGGAGGTGAGGAAGAGATTTAAGGGATTAGACCTTATAGACACAGTGCCTGAGGAACTATGGACGGAGGTTCATAACATTGTTCAGGAGGCAGCAACTCAATCCATCCCAAAGAAAAAGAAATGCAAGAAAGCCAAGTGGCTGTCTGATGAGGCTTTACAAGTAGATGAGGAAAGAAGGGAAGCAAAAAGCAAGGGAGAAAGGGGAAGATATACCCAACTGAATGCAGATTTCCAGAGAATAGCAAGGAGAGACAAGAAGGCCTTCTTTAATGAACGATGCAAAGAAATGGAAGAAAACAATATAATGGGAAAGACTAGAGATCTTTTCAAGAAAATCAGAGATCTCAAGAGAACGTTTTGTGCAAAGACGGGCATGATAAAGGACAAAGAAGGCAGGGACCTAACAGAAGCAGATGAGATTAAGAACAGGTGGCAAGAATACACAGAAGAACTATACAGGAAAGATCTGAATGTCCCTGATAGCCATGATAATGCGCTCACTGAACTTGAGCCGGACATCCTCGAGAGTGAAGTCAAGGGGGCCTTAGGAAGCATTACTAACAACAAAGCTAGCGGAGATGACAGTATTCCAGCTGCAGATGATGCTGTTAAAGTGCTGCACTCAATATGCCAACAAATTTGGAACACTCAACAGTGGCCACAAGACTGGAAAAGGTCAGTTTACATTCCAATTCCAAAGAAGGGCAATGCCAAAGAGTGTTCAAACTACCGCACAATTGCGCTCATTTCACATGCCAGCAAGGTGATGCTCAAAATCTTACAAGCTAGGCTTCAGCAGCATGTGAACCACGAACTACCGGAAGTACAAGCGGGTTTTCGAAGAGGCAGAGGAAGTAGAGATCAAATCGCCAACATTCGCTGGATCATGGAGAAAGCAAGAGAATTCCAGAAAAACGTCTATTTCTGCTTCATTGACCACGCGAAAGCCTTTGATTGTGTGGATCACAACAAACTCTGGCAAATTCTTCAAGAGATGGGAGTACCAGACCACCTTACCTGTCTCCTGAGAAACCTGTACAAGGGTCAAGAAGCAACAGTAAGAACCGGACATGGAACAACCGATTGGCTCAAAATTGGGAAAGGAGTACGACAAGGCTGTATATTGTCTTCTTATTTAATTTATATGCAGAGTACATCATGAGAAACGCCGGGTTGGATGAATCACAGGTCGGAATTAAGATTGCTGGGAGAATTATCAATAACCTTAGATACGCAGATGATACCACCCTAATGGCAGAAAGCGAAGAGGATCTAAAGAGCCTCTTGTTGAGGGTGAAAGAGGAGAGTGCAAAAGCTGGTTTGAAACTCCACATTAAAAAAACTCAGATCATGGCATCTGGCCCCATCACTTCCTGGCATATAGAAGGGAAAGAAATGGGAGCAGTGACAGATTTTATTTTCTTGCTCCAGGATCACTGCAGACGGTGACTGTAGCCATGAAATTAAAAGAGGCTTGCTCCTTGGGAGGAAAGCTATGGCCAACCTAGACAGCATAGTAAGAAGCAGAGACATCACCTTGCTGACAAAGGTTCGTATAATCAAAGCTATGGTTTTCCCAGTAGCAACGTATGGCTGTGAGAGCTAGACTATAAGGAAGGCTGAGCGCCGAAGAATGGATGCTTTCGAACTGTGGTGCTGGAGAAGACTCTTACGAGTCCCCTGGACTGCAAGGAGGTCCAATCAGTCAATCCTAAAGGAAATCAACCCTGAGTGCTCACTGGAAGGACAGATACTGAAACTGAAGCTCAAATATTTTGGCCACCTAATGCGAAGAGAAAACTCCATGGAAAAGACCCTGAAGCTGAGAAAGACTGAAGGCAAAAGGAGAGGGGGACGGCAGAGGATGAGATGGCTAGATAGCATCACTGATGCAATGAATATGGACTTGAGCACACTCTGGGAGAGAGCGGAGGACAGGAAGGCCTGGCGTGCTATGGTCCATGGGGTCACGAAGAGTCGGACACCACTGAACGACTGAACAACAACAACAAAATGCAAAACTTAAGAACAATTAAAGAGGAATAGAACAGTAATACTGTCAGCAACTCTAGAAACCTGAAAGCTCTCCTGAAAAGGTTTTCTTAAGCCATGCAAACTGCCAGATGCATCTCCTTGGGGAAGGAAGTTCCAAAGAGAGGGTGCTACCACAGAGAAGTCCAAAGGTCTTTTCATATAAAGGAACAACTAATCTGACTGGCTTTATTCACCTTACTTTTGATGAAATTCAGTAAGAAGTTATTAAACAATTCAGCTAAACAGCTATAAAATTGTTTTCTTTTCCTAGTGTTATTGGGAGTTGTCTTGCGCATGTGGCCTAAAGAACTGAGTTTGACAAAGAAAATCCTAAATATATAGTGACTTATTTCTTTTTGTACTGAATAATTAATTGTAATTAGCATTCAAACTTTAATTATAGATATAATGTTGATAAGGCCTGTGGGAATCCATTTGGAAGTGAATTCTACCGTTTACAGAAAGCAAATATACCCACTTAGTTTAATTGGAGTCCCAAAATAAAGCAATTATCAGCAACTGCTTTAATATTAATAGGCTTGACAGAATTGTCCCTTATAGTAGTTTAAGTGAATTGGAATTACTGTACTAAGCCCCAGTTGGTTCCGTTTTAAAGAACTGAGAATATTTCTTATGCAACCTTTCATTGATTTTCATTGCATTGACTCCAGGCAGTTAATTATAAAGTAAATGAATCTTGCTTCCTGCAAGTCAGTTTGAGAATTTAAGAAACATATTTACAAGAAAACTTAAAATATATGAACTTGGTGAAAACAATATGATTGAAGGGTGTATAATATAATGATTAGTTTGGAACAGTATAAATAGGAAGTAGTGCTTTATCCCCTTTCATATGCAATTGGGAAAAGCATAATTCTGAGCCCCTGGCATAGCAAACAAGTGGGGTTTTCAGCACTCACTGGCTATGCTGGATGCAGTCAAGACAATATGAGTTGGGACGCCCTGGGATGCTGTAGGAAGCTGCCTTGCATAATCTCATCTGATGGAACATGGCTGGCTGGTGGAGAAAATGCCACCCGCTCACCTCACTGGAGGCTTAGGACATGCAGAATTAGGCTGCCTTGCGTGTTCTAAGCCTTTGGCACAATGAGTGGATGGGAAGGAAGCACACAGTGTGGGCTTCTAGAGTGGCCCCACTTTGCATGCTCAAAGCAGATCATATGCAGAGTGGTCTGAGCCTCTAAGCCAGGGGTGGGCAACTTGTGCCCTCCAGATATTTTGGTTTACACTTCCCATCATTCACCATTGGCTATGCTGGTTAAGGCTGATGGGAGTTGTAGGCCCAGACATCTGGAGAGCCACAAGTTGCCCACCCCTACTCTAGATGCATGCCCAGAACTAACTGCAGAAGCCATTTGGGGCTTCATAATCTCCTCCAGACCTTTGGCTGAGGAAAGTGGATATTTTCTACACTGAGCTAAAACTTTGCAGAGAGGAACCACTTGGTTCCACTCACCCCTAAATCCACATAGCATAATGCAGCTTAAAAAGGAATGAATCAGCTGAACATGTTTTCCTTAAATGATTGTATGTGTCACAGATCAAAAATTCAGTGGAAATAAAAATACAGTAGCAAATGTAATAAAATGCAATGGAGTTTACAGCAGATTTTTATCAGGTTTTAGGGTACCATGTAACCACAAGTTTATGAGCATGGCATTATTCTTTTTGGGGTTATGCTTTCAGAAAAATATGTTTGATGCATTGATGCATTCTACCAGTTACACAGCAGGCTTTTAAAGGTCTGGGCTCTTCAGTAGCTCTCAGATAGTTCCTAAGACATTTTAAAATAATTTAAGAAAACCTTATTTTTCTAAGTTTCTGATTAATTCAATATAAACTGAATGTATTGTATAATGAAGTGCCTGGTTCTTTATCCTAACACCATTAACTGAACACCAAGTATAAACAAATGAATGTTTCTTAAACACAGTTAAAGTTGGGTCCTTTTCTTTTTTAACATGGGATTTGATGTTATTTTGAAATAAAGTTAAAAACAGAGGCAACAAAACAACACACATAACAATGCAGGAATAAAGAAACTCACTGAGTATAATTCTTAATATCGCATGGATATGCTTGTAGGATAGTTAAAGTAAAACAGCCTAAGGAAAAACTCACTATCCAATGAAATATTGCCCGCCTGGCACCAACGTCATCTTTTTGGTCCAGGTTAACACTGCCCTCTTCTCTCAGGCATTCGGCAGCATATAACGAGTCTTTTTGATCAGGTTCTGGATTCTCTCTAGCTGATAGTTTTAAATTGTTTTAGAAATATGTCGTCGTTGTGTATGCTATTTGTTTTATGACCTTATGTTAATGTTTTTTATACTTTATATAATGTTTTTTAATGGTTTTTAATTTTTTGTGAACTGCCGAGAGAGCTTTGGCTATAGGGCAGTATAGAAATATAATATATAAGTTATATAGCCTCATAGTGCATATACAGGTGTGTGCATCAAAAATATAAGCATCTGTACTTGATGGAATTTGACCATGTTGAAGGGCTTCCACATAAATGGAACCATGGTGCCATAATCTTTTTTTTTTTTAAGGATTCCTTGCTTCCTGCATTTGCTGAGTTTGTACATAGTTATTGTCTTCCAATTTTATCAGCCCACTGCTCTTTAGTTGGAGACTTCCACCTATATGCTATAAATGAATTTACTTCTGTATACAATCGCTTAAGAAGGTCATCATATAGGTTCAAAATGATGAAGCATAGCTTTAGGCGTTACCAGTGGTCTAATGTGGAGAAATTCCTGCCAGTACTAAGTAACCATGTTCCAGAATTCCTGCATTTCTGGACATTCCCATGAAAGGTGGAAGTAGGAACCAAGCTTTGCACACCCATTCCAACGATATTGACTATGGTTTGGGTGTATTTGGTGAAGCCTCACAGCAGTAATATACCACCTACTAAGAACTTGTATTGGGCTTCCTTTATAATTTGGCCCACAGCTTACCACATACATACACAGGTTTATTTGGCATGAGAACATCTTTTTAATCATAACAGTGTTCCAAAGTATTATTTGACATTAAAGATCTGAAACATTTTGACAGAGTGCAGAATTAATCCTCATCCATTTTGTTCCACTAAAATTGTGGAGTAGATTTCCACAGTTAGAACTGATTGTACAATCCACCGCAGAACAGGCATGTGCAGAGAGGCCTAGTGGGTGATGGCAGTATTGCCCCTCTCTTGGGGCTCTGAAGCCTGGTAGGAGAGGAAGTCCATAATGCAGCTTGAGATATCTCTCTTATGCCGTCCTAGGCCTCCTCTTGGCTTTCTTTGACCTCTGAAACCCCCAGGTGCTGCCTAGGAAGGTCCCTTGAGCTGCCTTTGGCCTTCTTTTGTGTGCTGTCATACTTGTGGCATGCTGTCAATGTCTGTGCCCCCTTGGAGAGTTAGAGCCTGGGGGAGGTTTTTTATACTATATGGGGGAGCCATGGGAGGAGGACTGCAGTAGGCCTCCTCCCATCTGTTGAGAGATCTCTGGAGCGCTAACAGAGCAATGATATTGCTGCCCCCTTAGCACACTAGAGGTCTCCAGAACAGTTGGATATAGTGTAGCCAGGGATGGCTTGAGCTTCACTCTGCCTATCATATATTTCAAGAATAGGCTTGTTCCAGGTCCAGTTTGCAACCAGTACTGGGTTGCAACCAGCACCGGGCCCACTCTGGAATTGATTCCTTAACCAGGCACTGTGGTACTTGCCCAGGCTGCAGTTGGATTTTACACTTAAAACCTAAAAAAGCCTGCTGTTTCCCTTAAAAACCATCGCCAAGTGTTTTGATCACGATTTGAGTTTGTGGTGCATCTGCCATTTATTTATGGATTAATTTTTTATGCAGAGGATGTTTTAGCATTGCATATTTAACGTTTATTATTCTCATTCATATCTCTGATTGGTCAGCTGTTGTGGTAATAAAATTTTAAAAATCCCAAACCTGAAAATGAATCAGGAGCATGTTTACATTATATTTATTCATGCTGCCAAATGATATTTTAGTTTCTACTACAGCTTCAATTTGCTGTTTAAATCTCGTTACTCTTTTATATCTGTAATCGTTAATCACTAACAACTTTGTTAAAATTTCACAAGCATGAGGCAGATTTTAAATTTTTAACGCTTTCTTGCATTTTGAGGTGGTACAGCATTTGAAGCAGTGGATAGTGAAGTCTGTCTTTGTACTTCAAAGTCCATATGTGTTTGAACAGAAAGGAAACAAAATGCATTGGAGAAAAATGGAATTTAGGCTAGTACTAAATTTACACAAAAGTAGTATTTTGTTTATTTTTCTTTCATTATATTTATAGCCCATCCTATCAGTGCCTATGTTTGCATGTCACGGCAAGCCTTGAATCCTGGATTATTAAACCATGATGTGCACAAGAAGTGTGGTGATGCACACAGCCCATTTGGTCCTCCCTTTGTGCAAGCAGATAAATAAAACAGGAAGCTGCAATTAAGCATAGTTTCGTATTATTTCCGAACCCAAGGCTATGGTTAACGACGCCTAAACAATCCAGGATCTAAGGTGGCCACTGCTGAATTGTCAAGAAAGAGGACATGTATCACCATACAAAAGAACAAAAGGGGCTTGTGATTTGCATAAAAGGTGCATATGCTAATGATATGTATAGATGCAAATTTGAAAATAATCATTATAATTTAAATAGAAATATAGTACATCTCACCATAGTGTGGAAGATCAGGTTACCTGTGTGCATTGCTTAGTCTGCTGTCCAGGTGCTGTTCAACTTCAAAGCACAGCTCTTCTTTCTAATGGTTCTTTATTGTAAAACCGGACTTTGACTGGAAAGCCCTTTCAATAGAGTATGCCTTCAAAACAGAAGACAGCCCTCTGTCAGCCTTTCAAATAGAGGACTGTCTTACGTAAAAGAGGAGACATGGCCACCCTGCAACCAGAAGCCAGCATTAAATCAGGGTTTGAAGTTGCCTCATGAATCCTAGCTTGTTTGGAAGCAATTAACCATGGTTCCAAGTTTGGACGTAACAGGAACTTCAGTTTCTTTGTTTGTTTTCTGCTTGAGCGAAGAGAAGAGCAAATGAGCTGCATGCACCAGCAAGCTGCTTGTGCACATCATGGTTTATGGCTTCATAGCTTGCTGTGACACACAAACAGGACCGATGAGTCTCAAGATGGATTACGATTTTTTTATGCCGTTCATCCTCACTCTGACTGTGTATGCTAGTTTACTTACTCCTGTTCTTGCTTTGCAGATGAAGAAACAAAACTGGGAGATTGTGACTGAGGCAAGGCTGCCTTGGGAGCACATAGGGCAGCCATAGGACTCATAGCCAGGCTGGGCTCATGTGAAGGCATTGTGTGAATTGCTACCTCCATGTGGTAGCTGTATGTGCAGCCACAATAATGTCTGTGATGATGGGGCCTCTTTTCCAAGCTGTCAGCTTGCGGAAGGCACAGAAGATATGCATAAACTAACCATAGAGGAGCTGGCTTATATAATAGTACTTCCATGTGAGCTCTGCCTGCTTGTAAGCATAATAGTGGCCCCATTCTTCCACGAGGGGTGTTGTCTAGGCCCCCCATCAGACCTGCAACTTTCAGGATAAGACTGGCTTTCTTTCAAACAATGGTACATAGGTAGAAAGTTGAGGCTATGTTTCTTGGGATGCCACTAACGTTTCAACAGAAATACAGGATGGTTTTCTCTAACTCTATCTCACTCATGAGATGGCCTGCATTGTGCTGGTCAAGCAATTCAGTGATAAATACCACTTCAGGCAATACAAGGTCAGTTCAATGCATTCAGCTTAGCTTCCTTGCCACTGTGGAAGAGACAGGGAAATAGACCACCCTTCATTATTTGTAAAAAGATGGAACTGTGTGGCTTCTTCCTGATATTGCTCATTTTCTTTTGTTTCTAACAATGTGAGAAGATTCCTGTAATCCATTCGAAAGGGTCCACTAGACATCTGCATAGATTTTCATTTAAAGGGGTGTGTGTGTGTGTGTGTAAGTAAGAGAGAGAGAGAGAGAGAGAGAGAGATTTTTAAATAGCATTTTCCAGTTTTACTGTGTTTTGAATGAGTGGGAGTGTGGATGAAAAAATAGTAGTGTTCAAAATTTTGCCTTTGGATGTTACATGAGTAACATCTGAACAGGAAATAAGAGATGCTGAGGTATAATACCATTTGCTTAAACAAATTCCAACTGAATTTGAATTTTGTAAATAATTTTAGAGAGCAAGCAACCTAGAATATGATTTCTGGACAATCTTTTCCTGATGTACTTCTACCACATATATGGAAACTTTCTATATAAGCTGCCAAAAAGATAGATCTTAGTATTGTTAAACTAGGAAGCTCTCCTGGACCTTCTGCTTTAAGGATTGCAGTATGATCCCACAAGACTATTTTATGGGGCAACATTGCTGGAAGGATATGAACTGTTGTCTTTGGGGCCTTGGAAATTTTGTAATAAGAGATTCAGTGGTGATCTCTGGCTTCCACAGAGAACAGACACAGCCTTTTATGAATTAACTTAAACCATTTAGTTTAGTGTAAAATACATTTGAGGCCTAAAGCGTCTAACTACAACCAACCAACTTGACAGTAACAATAACAAGGGGTTCTTCTTCCCATGCAGCCTCTGGGTAGATGCCCCCTCCTACAAATCTTAAGTCAACAAGCTCAAAGGGTTAGGATGGGATATGGAAGGTGTGCATAGGCCTCCCATTTGCCATATTGCCCTGGTATGATGCTTCCCTGCATGCTGAAGTGGAGGGACTCGGGCCCTTTCCTGCCCTGTGGGGATCCTTCCATACACTGGGTGCAGTGCCTGGAGTAGGATTAGATTGAGTCCTATTTATTTATCACATTTGAATCCTGCCTTTCTTTCAGTGGGTATAAGGAGGGTTATAACATTTTATCTATGATGTCAACTTTTAAGATATAGGTGAGGCTGAGAGATAGTGACTTGCCCAGGAACACTAACTAGCAGGTGGGCTGAGTTGAGATTTGAACCCAGGTCTTTTCAGTCAAAGGCCATCCATGACACCACACTGGCTCAATCAAAACTAGAAAAATAAAACCCACCCCAAAGTGCAAAAAACAGGTGCCCCCCCCTTCTCAGCCTTATAGGCACCCCCAGCACCTGGAGTTTCCAGCCTAAGAGCAGGTGGTAGGGTGGCCACTTATGTATTGTCAAAAAAAGAGGAACTGTTTTATCAAAAAGAGGACACTAATTTGCATATGCAAATCTGCGTGTATAGGTGGTAATTTAGAAATAATTATAATTTAAATAGAAATACAATACATCTCACCATAGTCAAGAAGACTGACCAGGTGACCGGGGTGCCTGCTCAGTCTGCTGTCCAGGTGCTCACTGTGGATGGGTGACTGCTGCTCTCCTTCCACATGGTTCTTTGTCATTAAAGTGGACTTGGACTGAACAGCGCATCAAATAGGGGACACCTTCAAATAGAGGACTGTCCTCTGTGATGTAGGACACCTGGCCACCCTGAGAGGTGGCATGACACTGCATTCCTTCTCAGAAGGGACTCCAAACCATTCTCCTCTGCTGGTGTCATAACACTGCAAATTTTGTAAATGGTGCTATGTTCTGATGGGAAAAAGCAGATTGAAGCCCCCTTTCAAAACCTTGTGGATAAAGATAATAAACCTTATAAGGCTTTGTAATGTTGAGTGAGGCTTCCCAGTATGCCTGTATCCTACTTAGGCCACAGTGTTGGATCATGTTTCACATCACAGAAGCCGGTGTTACTTCAGAAACCTCATTGCTAGCAGGCAGCTTTTAAAGCTTGTTTATCTGAAAGACCGCCTTTCCCATACCAGCTTGCCTGGGACTTAAGATCTTCGGGAGAGGTTTTTTGTTTGAGTCCGCCGCCTTCAGAGGTGTGTTGAGTGCAGGGATGGACGAAAGGGGCTTACCTTGTCCCGCAGCTTGCTTCGTGGTGGGGGGGAGGCGCTTCGGTTCTCCCCCCGAAGTTCAGGTGAGGGGGGGGAGGTGCCCCACCTCGCCCGGCCGAAATTCAGGCTGGGGGGGAGGCGCCCCATCCCTCGCCGGCGAAATTCAGGCCGGGTAGGAGCGCCCCGTCTACCCGGGCGCGAAAAAAAAAGTAACCCCCCCCCAAAAACACACACCCGTGATAGGCTACGTGACGATTTACGTAGCCTATCACGGCTGACTTTGGAAATCTAGCCGTGATAGGCTACGTAAATCGTTACGTAGCCTATCACGGGTGTGTGGGTTTTTTTTTTTACTTTACTTTTTTTTTTTGCAATGGCGGCGGCGGCAGCCGGTCAGGAGACCGGCTGCCGCCCCCGCCGAAACGCCGCTGCGCCGCCGCCGGGACCCTCCGCCAAGGGGGACATTCGCCGAAGGTAAGTCCCATCCCGGGGGGGGCGGGGGGCCAGCGGAGAATTTCCCCAACACTTGGGGGGGGGCCGAATGCGTCGGCGGTCGGCCTCCCGAAGATTCGTGGAGAAATTCTCCGCCAACCCTAGTTGAGGACACAAGAGAGGGTCTTCTCTCTTGCTGCCCCCAAGCTGTGGAACCCCTTGCTGCAGGAAGATAGGTTCCTCCTATGCTGTCCTTCCGTCAGCAGGCAAAAGCTTTTTATGCAAGCAAGCCTTTGGCACGTAAGTAGGTCTGTTGGCATGAAGGTTGTTTTTGTTCAGTTATTGTTGTGGTTTTGATTGTGTTTTAATGCATTTATTTTATTATTGTTTTAATCAAGTTTTATTTATGATTGTGAAGCCTTAAGTGCCATTTGGCTTGATAAGGCGAGGTACAAATCAAATAAATAAATGTGTCCGTTTACCATTTATCTGGTAGTGTTTCAAAAATTCTTTGAAGATAGGCTTGTCCTCATCGTATTTCTTGATCCTGGAATATTCAGAAACAGAGAGAATTTTCTTTATTTGATTTTTTGTTTTGTTTTTAAGAGAATAGCTGTCCAGTCTATGTCTCTGTTTTCGGTATCCTCAGGGCCAAACCACCCTTTTTGCCTGACAGTTCTCTGCTCCAAATTGCCCTCCAGAGTGGCTTCTCTCTCTTGAGGTTTCAAATGCAGGTTTGCAATGGCATTCCTGCCTTGTCACTTTCTACATCTGTGGCACCTGCTGCCCCTTCCCAAAGTGGCTCTTCAAAGGCAAAAATGACTGACAGGCTACAGCTACTCCATTGCATGCCATGTGTAGCTTCACCTTCTCAGTATAAGAAGCATTCAGAGACTTTAGACCTGACCAAAAATAGTGGATTAGATCCAGAGTGTTCTTTCGCCAACAGTGGCATCCCGTGAGCAGAGTTCTGCTCAGAACGCTCCCACCAGTGGAAAGCACAGGATGGCAATTTTTGCTACTTCCTTCTTCCCTGTTCAAAACCACCTCCCTCACTGTTTTGGAGGCTCTCCTCACCTCTGGAGCAGATGTTCCAGGCGCATAATTGACCAAAAACACCCCCTCCACCATTCTACCAGCAGGATTCCTCTGCTAGATCAGAAGCCTCCCACAGATGGAAGGATCCCTTCCATCCACATGAAGCAAATTCTGGATTGAACCCATACTTGTCTTACGACATCTTTGAAACTTTCTCCTGAAAGAGCTATGAACAGTCTCATCCATGTCAGTTTTTAAACAGGACTAGAAAACGTTAATGTTTCATTCTACATTTTATTGAAACGTTGTGGGCTGGGTTTGTAGTTTCTAGTTTGGAATTGAATCGCTTTTGTACATTTTATATTTTTATGCCATTTTAGGGCACAATCATATGGCCACTAGACAGTGTCTAGATGGCCATAGGATTTTTCGGTTCCCAGAAACCTGACTTCCCACCCCCCGCTGCCTCGTTAGCAGTGCAGTTCATCCCCGGCTCCATGCTCATAAGAGCAGCATGGAGTGGGCAAAACGGGGGTGTTCCCAGAGGCGGGGAGGGGAGGAGACTATGGAGGTATCATTACGATGCTTCCTATGTGCCGACCAGCCTCCTTCTCCCCCGCTCCAGCATGACCCAGCTAGACAGCCAAAATCGGCCATCTAGCCACAAATGCAGGGCGGCCAGAGTATGGAGGAGAAGATTCCCTCTGCTCTCCGCCTGCCCTGCATTGGATAGTCGGTCGCTTCTGAGTTTGGAGGCAGCTGACTATCCCCAGAGGATTGCTCCCTTAACCAATTTTGTAAGTCGCCTCAAAGGCAGTATATAAATCCCTTAAATAAATGACTAGTATCAAATGTATATATTAAGAAATATTATCTACTAGTGTTAGCATTTTTTTCATTGACCTGTAGAGGTGGTTACCCTAGCTAACCCAGAGATCTAGCAAAGGTACCTATAAGTACAGTAGTTAAGACTTAACTTCCCCATCTCTGTGTCTGTCCAAGTTCACCTGTAATTGGGCAAGATGTTGCCAATTTCCAGCCAATGAAATGCAATGAAAGAGATGTTAAAAGCAATCTGATTAGGGCAGAGCGAAAATCCCCTCCCCCACTTCACCACCGCGTATACAAGCTCCGATAGTGAACTTCTCTGTGATATTGAGGCAGGGCTCCAAAAAGGGTTAAAGTGCTTGCTCAGCTTAGCACCCATGACAACCACACTCCCTACTCCTGCTGGGCACTGCTTTTTAAAATCAATATGTCAGATTGAAGACAGAAAGCATTGCCTGCACGTGACTCTGACTCCAGACTTCACAACATAGCCAAATTGTAATTGGCTATGTGATGCATAATGAAACCAAATCAGAGCAAGGGCAATGTCCTCTCTGTGGTGTCCTGTGTATATATACCAGTGTATAAATATCTGCTGAAATTGCCATGTGTGTTCTTTACACAAGACAGCCCTATTCAGATGTTAACGAAAAGTATTACAAGTAAGATGTGAGTGGGGCTGTGGGCTGGGCCGCACTGAGTAGTATCTGCCCCTGTTGTCCCATGCGCTCCATAGCTCCTGTCTGCAGTGGGATGCTTTCACACATACAGCTGTATGCACATAGGCCTCCATACTATTTGGAACCCTGCACTACTGGAATTCCAAATACTGTGTAAGGATCCCCCACTGCAGACATGCTGTACTGGAACATAGGAAGCTGCTTTATACTACATCAGGCCTTTGGTCCATCTAGCCCAGTATTGTCAACACTGATTTGCAGCAGCAGCTGTCCAAGGTTTAAGGCAGGTTTCTTTCCTAGCTCTACCTGGAGATGCCAGGGATCGAACTTGGGACCTCCTGCATGCAAAGCATGTGCTCTGTCACCTTGAGCTATGGGCCTTCCATACAGTCATCTGAGAGCAAAGCTACATGGCGCATGCACCATCAAGGGCAGGGCTACTCCCCTCATGTGTTGCGTTTCCTCCTTTTAATTAATGCCTGAATTGGGCTAGTGTACAAGCAGTCTCTCATAAAGAAGCAATATCCCTGTAGGAAATTTGCCAAATGTGAAATGGCCTTGGGGCTATTTTTTCACAGCTTTTTTTTTGTTTTTAACAACTCTGTGTAAGGTAGCCACTTATGAATTGCCAAAAAAGATGAAATGCATCTCAAAAAAAAAGGACAAAAGAGAACAGCAATTCACATAAAATTTGCATATGCTAATTTATATGTATAGATGTAAATTTAATTATTATAATTTAAATAGTAATGCAGTACATCTCACTGTAGTGTGCAAGACAGTGACCAGGTGACCTGTGTGCCTTGCTCAGTCTGCTGTCTAGGTGTTGTTGATGGGCAGCTTCAAGGTCCAGCTCTTCTTTTTGATGGTTCTTTATCTTTAAACCAGACTTGGATTGGACATCCTTCAAATAGAGGAGGCCTTCAAAATAGAGGACTGTTCTCTTGGAACCTTTCAAATAGAGGGCCTAGCCACCCTAAGTCTGTGCAGCGAACTCACCAAGATGGCATGAGAGGAATAGAAAGACATGGGCAAATATTGTAAGCACTCACCACCCATCCTTATTCATTTCTTTATCTTTAAATTAGTCTAGGCATTGGGTGGAGCTCAGGCAAATCATGATTATGTGAAAAAACTCAAAGGTTCAATATTTTAAAGTAACTGGCAGCACAGGGCTGTGGCTTTCTCAATAAATGTTGCACAAACCTGCTTTGACAATTAACTTTTGGCAGACAAAGGTTTAAATCTCATATTGAAATAATAGCTGTTATGGGGTTATCCAGTTTTTATATGCTTAATGCAGCCAGGGAAATCAGCAGATATCTTAAATAATTAGCAGTCATTTTTCAATAGAACTAAGTGTGGGGTTTTGTAATTGTACCACTTTTAGTGTGATGGAATTGTGAGGATGAACAAAAGGGTTCCTCTGGAAAACACAGCAAATGATACAATGGGCGTGTTTGCGCATAATGATAAGCCAGGAATTCCTGGCTTATTAAAGCACAGTTTGAATGAGCAATATGCTTGTGCATGCAGCTCATTCGCTCCTGCTTTGCTTCTCCTGCTCACTCAGCTGGCTAAACAAAACAGACAAGGGTAGCTTAACGTGATGTCTGAACCAGGATTATAGTTTATTGTGCCCAAAAAAATGATGGCCATGAGCCTGCTTTAAATTAGGGTTTCGAATCCAGGTTTGGACATCATGCTAAGCTACCCCTGCTTGGTTTATTTACCCACTTGCACAAGTGGGAGCAAACTGGATGCATGTACAAGCACTCTGCTCATACACATTTTATTTATTTTATTTTATTTAAGCTACTTCTATAATGCTTGACATTCTAGGATTTCCAGGTGGTTTACATAAAAACACATATGATACAATATAGAAACAGTATAAAAAGAAATACCTTAAAAACATTACAACCAAAGCAGTAAAACAGAGCAGTATCATAATCAGTCACAAGTCAGGGAAAGCGTGAGTGAACAAATGTGTTTTCAAATGTGTTTCAAATGTGCATTTGAAACTCACCACAGTTTCCACCTCTCAAATCACACGGTGGAGTGTTCCAGACCGTGGGCGCCACTACCAAGAATGCCCGTGTACGTGCCGTTGCCTGCCGACACTCCATTGGTTGTGGAATGACCAATAAGGCCTCCTTGGAGAGGTCAGGGGTCAATTTGGTGTATACAGTATATGGGAAGGCAGTCAGCTAGGTAACTTGGCCCTGAGTTGTTTAGGGCTTTGAATGTCAAAGCCTTGACAACAAAACCTTGAACATGGCTCGGTAGCTAACAGGCAGCCAGTGGAGTTCTTTTAACACAGGGTTAATATGTATATAGCTAGATGTTCTAGCTGCTGCATTCTGCACCAGCTGCAGCTTCCGAACCAAGCCCAAGGGCAGCCCCACGTAGAGCACAGTACAGGATCTAATCTTGAGGTCACCAGTGGATGTTTCACCATGGCTAGGTTATCCCTATCCAGGAGCGGGTGTAGTTGGTGCACTAACCAAAGTTGGTAATGGGCACTCCAGGCCATTGAGGTCACCTGGGCCTCCAGTGACAAGAATGGGTCCAAGAGCACCCCCAAACTACATACCTGCTACTTCAGAGGGGTTGCACGTCTGGATGCAACCCCATCCAGAAGTGGCAAACACTCAAATTCCTGGAACTGGGAACCGCCCACCCATAGAGTCTCTGTCTACATTGAGGCTTACATATATCCAAAGATATATGTATGTGTGTGTGTGTGTGTATGTATATATATGCATATGTGTGTATGCATGTGTGTGTGTATGCATATGTATGTATGTGTGTGTGTATATATATACATACATACACGCACATGCAGACACACACATATACATATATACAAACTTATGCTAAAATCGTGTTGAGCTAATACTTGACAGTTTTTCATGCTGCATACAAAACTCATTTGATATTTGAACATGATAGAAGTTTTTTTAAATGGATATAAACTGTGGCGGCGGAGGTAGGGAGAATTCTTGTTATTTTTTTAAAAGTTTTTTTTTTTTAAGTATTTTGCATTTCCTGCTCAGATTTAACAAGCAGAGATAGACATTTTCTCATCGCTGGGTGATTTCTGAAGGGCCCTTGAAAGAAGCAGTTGTTAAACAATCTTATTAATCACATTTTATTAATTTGCCCACCTATTAAAGCAGTGGTGGAAATTGCTTATTATTTTCATTTCCAAACAGTTATTTTCTAGGTTTGTGATATAGTGTTCTATACCCCTTACTCTACACATAAATAACTGCCTATGATGACATGGCCTGTGGACCCCCCGCCCAGGTCATGATCTCACAGTGAGCTCTTCTTTTTAGCAAAGTACTTCGGTGATCAAGGATGGAGAATGTTTGGTTCTCCAGATGATGGTGAAGTGCAGCTCTCATCAGCCCTAAGTAACATAACCAGTGGTGATGGATGATGGGAGTTGCAGTCTAACAACATCTGGAGGGACACACATATGCCATTGTTGGTATAGATAATACTCAAGGTGCCAAAGTTATGCAGCATTTTACTGTATTTGGGAGCAGTGCATTGACACCAAGAGAATTTTCTACATCCTCCTTTAAAGGGATAAAGACAATGTTTCCTTGCTGGCCGGTCTGTTTCTCTGTTCGGGATGAAGGGTTTTTTTTTTTCCCTGTGTGGGCAAGTATCAGTCCTTATGAGGGACACTAAAGGCTTCTGCTCTCATCAGTGATGCCATCAGGGTAGGACTTTGGGGCAGAAGTCCAGGGCCCCACTCAGCAGAATGAGCAGGTTGCTCCGCAAATGCAGCATGGCTGGCTTACCACATTTTGAATAAGTGAAATAATGCAGATCATCTAAAGAAGGGTGTGTGTGTGTGTGTGTGAGAGAGAGACCATTTAATCCAGAGTCTGAAATTACCCAGCTGTACTACTGACTCTTCTTAGAAAACAACCATGATTCTTGAGAGCCATTACTTCTTTTACTTCTCTGATGCTATTCTCTTCCTGCAGTTGGCTGCTCCTCATTTTTAAGAACTTCAGCACTGGTCCTGCTTCACCCTCCTCTCCATCCGTTTTAGTTACAGCTGTTTCTTTCTTCATCCTTTCACTTTTGTCTGAGCTACAGGATTTGCTGACTCACATTGTCACAGTCAGTGCTGCCCCTGCTGAATCCCAGAAGGCTTTGCTATCTAATCTACCACTTCCAGAGACCTTCAGACATCACTGGCCTGAAGTGATAGCAGGCTTGTCTTTTAGGATTTGCAGCTAAAAATCAGCATTAGAAGATTCAAAAGAAGAACTCAGAAACTTAGGTCGATAGTTTCTGTAACCCATAAAAATATGATTGCTTCTCTACCATAAGAGAGTAGTGTTTAAAGATTGATGAAATATATTTGTATACCATATTGGACAGAAAAGGTTCTCCATATTATGAAATCAATGCTAGTATTAATTACATTATTTTCATCTCCTTCAGTTTGGTTAATGTAATCAAAATACGCTATTTTCATGTTGCTTCATATTTCTGCTTCTTAAATGCATTCATAATATTTTTCAAGTTTTTTTTTTTTAATGAAATTTCAAAGAAAAATATCAGCCCCATGAAACTTTGCAGAACTGTCAATTTACCAAATGGAAGGTGGTAAATCTCTAACTGGTAGCCTACTCTATATAATGATTTTTTTAATTTGGGGGGGGGTAATTCTTGCATTTGGTTTCCTTTTTATTGCTGCTCTCAGATACATTTCATAAAACATGCCCTGAGGGGCAAAAGGATGACTCACTGCCAGCTTCTGAGACTATGCATGAAACTTTATGTAGGTTTATTCAGCCCCACTGTGTTCACTGCAGATTTATCTCAAGTAAGTGTGCATAGGATGGCAGCCTTAAATTTTGTCCTGATTTTCTGAGCCATGTCAGGAACTGGCTGGGAATCAGATGGCCATGGACAGAAGAGAAATGCCCACTGATTGCTGTCAGTGGACTGATGTGCAAATGACAATGCAAGTAACTGAGCCATATGTTAGGCAATGAGAACAAAGAGCAGCCACTTTTGAACAGGAAGAGCTTATGCATGCAGAACACAGTATCTCAGTACAAGGCTTTTTTTGTCCAAAGTTCTAGCACAAGCCATGTGGATATTATTATTATTATTATATTTATATCCCACCTTTTTTCCTCTTGCAAGGAACCCAAGGCAGCTTACAAGATCCTGCTCCTCTCTATTTTATCCTCACAACAACCTTGTGAGGTAGGTTAGATTGAGAGTTAGCCCAAAGTCACCCAGTGAGCTTCACAGCTGAGTAGGGACTAGAACTTGGATCTCCTAAGTCCCAGTTCAACACTCTTAACCACTACACAACACTGCATGACAAAAATTACCCTTCCGTGAGTGGTAGAACACCATAAGGCAAGCAGATGATGGTCTTTGGGTCACTGGCTGAGTAAAACTTAGTAACGCCTCTTTTTGATGTTCTTACTCCATAGTGGATACTTGTCTTTTTCACCTGAGCTCAGTCTGATGTCTGCTTTAGGTTCAGGAGGTTATTTTCAGCTGCTTTAATCCCCCCCCCCACACACACATGCACACCTTTCCTACATGTGAAATCAAGTAATTTTACTATGCTGATATGCACACCAAAATATTTATTACATTTACTTCTGTTTCTAGAAGCTACATTGTAAACTTAAAAATACCACATTCTTGACCTCTGATACTTATTAGTGATAGGAATAATAAAACCTTTTGATATCCTATGTGATGCGGTAAATCTCATCAGGAACATAATATCACTAATGAGAAATTAATAATGCAGGGTTGAAGTATTAGCTTTGCCTGAATTGATTTTTATTTCCATACTGCAGTGGGAGAGTTAGAACCACATTCCAGTTTTGAAGTGTGTTACCATTTTAAGATGCCCATGTTTAAAATCATGTCCTCACGCTTTGGGGCTGTTGGACATCAGAGGTAGCCTTTGCTCCAGAAAGGACCTAAGTCCACAGCACTCACGGGAAGTAATGGTCTAATTTGTTCCCAGTTCAAGCAATGTATGAATTGTTCCTGCCCCTGCTTATTTGGCCATGGGAGCTGCAGCTAAGATCCATTTGACTTAGGGTCACTGCAGCTGTCTGAAAGGACTGTTTCTCTTCCCCAGTGCCCTTCTGTCATCTTCTTATGAAGGAGAGGGGCAGAATTGTTGCACTAAGTATCTCAGTTATGGTGTTTGTACATTGAATCTGCTCTGGAGAGCCCCCCAACTCTCCGGAGCAGGTTTGGGGTGGGGTGCAGGTTGCAGAAAGGGGAGGGGAAAACTGTTCCGCTGGCAGCCTGTCAGGATTGTAGCCCTGTAGTTTGAACTGAAAATGAAAGCTTGCATGGAATAAAGGGGAAGCGATTTCATCTCTCCACCCCTCCCCATCTTTGAATATTGAATTGTACATAAGGAATGATTCTACCACTTTTCCTTTTGAGAGCCTCTTTTTTCTATTGGAAGAAAAAAAAAGCCTCAAGTCATAGAGAGCTATATAATTGGCAAGCATTCTTGAAATATTTCTCTTTATTCTGAGGGTATGCACTTTTTGTCAGAGATTCAAACAGTTCTCTCCATGATATTAATTAGTCACTAGTTCCCTTGGCTCACTAGTTCCAGACATGCTTTGTTCTCCTGTTATTTTCAAAACTCACTTATCGTTCCCAATGTAGGATGAAAGCTGTGCATACTGGAAATTAAAGTACGTTATTAAGCGTCTATATCTCTTCTCCATACGTGTACCGAGAAAGCAAAACGTTAGCTTCACTGAGGGGTTTCCACTAAGCATGCTAAATTGATGTCTCTAGTGAGATATGGGCAAGTTATGTGCCAATTAATCCCCAGCTGTCACAATCTTCATTAATTGTGAGTCTTCCAGTTCTGCGTCATATCCTCCATAGTTGCCAGATAACATAGATAGAGTGTTATGTGATTATGGCTGAAATCCTGTGCTTACGTACCTGGGAGTAAGTCCCATTGAACCCAGTGGAACTCATTTCTGGCATGCATAGGATCAGACTGCAAATTTAATTCAGATTTCATAAATATTATCCTTTGTCTTCTCCTTGTCTATTGTATGTTATTATGACAGCCGTTCAGCTTCTTCATGAAACGAATCTTGGCTGAACAAGTTAACAATTCTAAAAACAGTGTAATGAAAACTATCAGTACACTAATAATGTGGGAGGTAAACTAAGCATATTTGCTTTTCAGTCCAGTGCTGATTTGAGATTTATAATTTGGTAATGACTCATGTTCAACAGTCTGCACTAAATTAATGTGTTTGGGTGACAAGAATGTCAAGACATATATGAATAAGAGATAATTTATGGTTGAATTTACACTGCACTCCTATGCGTATATACTTGGAAGTAGATCCCACTGTGTTCAGTGAGGTGTACTCCCAAGTAAGTGTGCATGAGACGGCAGTATTAAGATTTGACTAAAACCCTGTGATGCAAAAACAGTGGATCTGTTTCTAAAAGTTTCTAAGAGCTATAGTACAAGTGGTAGGAAAAAGCAAACTCAGTAAAGGATGTGCTGTAAAGCAGGAGTAGGGAACCTGCAGCCCTCTAGATATTGTTGGACTGCAATGCCCATCAGTCCCAGTCAGCATAGCCAATGGTAAGGGATGATGGGAGTTGTAGTCCAACAACTTCTGGAAAGCTGCCCATTCCCCATCCATGCTAAAAAAGGAACCTATATTTCAGGAAAACATGTGTTCTGCTCATTTCTGGTGTCAGACTCTTGCCTGCTCCCCAGGTCATGCCTGCCCTCCAGAGGCTGTGTTGCTGCAGCTACCAGCTTTCCCCCTTGGGCTCATTTGTGGACTTGCCAGGTGTCAATATTTGCCAAGTATAGAAGGTATTCAATCAAAGCCTCATGAATCTGAACAAAATCATAACTACATCTAACATTAAATGCACAACTGCCATTTTCCAGCACTCCTTTCTATCTCTGTAACTAGTAGGCCATATGAACTTGAGCACACTCCGGGAGAGAGCGGAGGACAGGAAGGCCTGGCGTGCTATGGTCCATGGGGTCACGAAGAGTCGGACATGACTTAACGACTGAACAACAACAACAACGCCATAGCCATTTATTTTATTTATTTATTTATTTATTTTATTTATTTCATTTATATCCTGCCGTTTTTTCCTCCAAGGAACTCAAGGCAGCATACATAATCCTCCTCCTTCTTCCATTTTATCCTCACAACAATAACCCTGCGAGGTAGGTTGGGCTGAGAGTCTGCGACTGGCCCAAAGTCACCCAATGGGCTTCCATGGCTGAGTGGGGACTAGAACCCAGACCTCCCGACTCCCAGTCCAGCACTCCAGCCACTACACCACACTGGCTCTCTGGCCATGTCCTGACATCATGATGTTCTGCTGCTGCTCTACAAAACTGGCTACCACTGAAGGAGGCAGCAGGAAACACAAAATGTTTTGATGTTAGGTTGTATGCAATTATACATGTAGGAACTTCCCAGGTATCTGCCATTTTTTTACAGTAACTGTGTCTTTAGTGCACATCTAATTTGACCAATAGTATGTCCTTTTATATTCAACCAAATTATCTGATTTCTTATACTGCATTTATTTTTCTCTTCTGGAAAAGATCAGTGGGAGTTTGTTTAAGCTACTGTTGCAAAGGTTCTACAAACTGCAGAGGAGTAGCCATGTTTGTCTGGAGAAACAGCCAATCTCCCAAAGTAGTGTGGCACTTTTAAAAACTAATTGATTTGCGGAATTAACTTTGTAGCCAAGTGTGCTAGATGCATGAAATAAACAGACTTGATGAAGTAAGTAATCTGACCCACTCGCCAGATCCTCCCTCCCCCTTATACCACACCAGTTCTACAGAATGTAAGTTGAGGTTTTGTCTCAAGGTTTTTTATATGAGTTCTCTTCTAAGCAGAGACATGATTTTTTTTCCTCTTCAAGGTTATTTTTTTTTAATAGGAGGGAATCATGTAGCAGATGGAGCCCAAGGGTGGAATCCAGACTTAGTCACAGTTAGAGTAGACCCAGCGAAATCAATGGGACTTCAGTTCAGTGGCCCCATGGATAGCAGCAGTTCATTAGATGCCCAATCAGAATTCAGTACAGTGATTTGGGATGAGTCAAGAAGAAAAACACAGCTTGGGATAAGTGAAAAAAAACAGGCTGTATGAGCAAAGGATGAAACAAACCAGGTTGGGCCAGGGAATTGGGCTGATTTTTATACCAGCAGAATTGGGATGCAAGTGTTACGAATGCTACAATTTTTAAGTTCATAGGAAACTGCCTTATACAAAGTCCAGATTGTTCCATCTAGTTCAGTATTGTCTACCCTGCTTAGCAGCAATTCTCTGGCTTGGTTTCAGACAGGAATCCTTTACAGGAATTCTACCTGGAGATGCCAGAGACTGAACCTGGAGTTTTTCCATGCAAAGCATGTGTCCTACCACTGAGCCACAGCTCTACCCTGAACCATGTGCCCTTCCCCATCTAAAGTTGTTTTAAATGTCTGTACATTACTATGTCTGAGAAAATCAGGCCTCACTGGAACAAGCTGGCTTCTCCAGTGCAAGAAAGCATTATCTTAATTGGAGGTTTTGGTGGTTACATTTGTGTCACTCAAGATTCTAGGAATGACAAAAGGTCACTATTTTTGTCAAAGAAATCTTTATTTCTCAATGGCTTCAGAAGCCACAAAATTGCATGTTAATAATATAGTGCTGGCAGTTTAAAAAAATGGTTGCCAGTCATTAAAAATTGTTTTCATTCTCATTTTCTAACTAACAGAGCAATCCTTTGGTCCCTGGAGAGTGTCCCAGAGTCCATAGGATTTCTCAGATTTCCCCTCCCTAAGCCATAGATGCTGTGACTTCGGGCGGGGGACTACACAGTCCGATCTCTCCCCCCGTCCCCTCACAGCCACCATGGAAAGAACCATGGTGTCTGCTTTCCGAGGTCGCAAAAGCAGCCTCAGAGGACCTCATAGAGATCAAAAAGTGGGCATTCAGGTGGGTGGGGAGAGGAAAGGAGAGGCTTGAATATGAGAAATCCTATGGCTGCCTCAGCCCTACCCCTGCCAGTGACCCTCCGCTAGACGGGCTCAAAGGCTGACCTAGAGGGGAAACATTTCAAATGTCAATGGCAAGGCAAAAATCACCTCCATCGCTCCTCCCGCCCTGCTGGTAGCAGCCTGGCAAGGCATAGGATACTCAGAAGTCTCCGAGATCGGTTGCGCCCTAAACAGTTAAAAGCAAACAAATGCAGAGGAGTTTTTTGCCCTGTGTCTTTCTCTGTGCTGGAAAAAATCACTTAAAAATTTCCTTGTAGTATCCAATAATAAAATTCAGATGGCTATAGAGGAAAATTAAATATGCAAAGGAAGAACTGTTCAAGATCCTTGGATGCCTCTTACTAATTCAAGAAGGAAGAGAAGCTGTTGTTGAAGTTCATATTTCCCCATTTGGGTCCTCTTCTTTCTGCTTGAGAGATTTTGTTAATATCTTTAAAGAGTCATGACAGTTTTGCTAAATGGATTAATGCACTACTGACCACTTGGAAGCAGCCTTGAGTTGAATGCAGAATAAAATTACTCTTGATGTAGGCCCAACGTTGAGATAATTTGTCAGATAAAGAAGTTTGTAGGACTTGTACCATTACAATATGGCAGAAAAGCCCCAATCACAAGTATTGTTCCTGGCTTTGCTTTCCTCCCATTAACCTTTCAGAGAGGATGAAAAAAGGTATTCATCTTAGCTACATTTTTTTTTTTAATTGGGAAAAATAATTTGGGGCACATGGAATATGTTTGCAGTAGTATTGCTGAAAGAATAACTGGATAAACTAACAGCTGTCTGTGTGTGCCTATATATGAATACATAAAAGGAAACAGTTTGATAGTTTACTTATTTATCTTAATAATGATATCTGAAAGACATTACTTTTGTTTAAAGTTGGGTTTCCTTTATGTCCATGTAAAATGTGTTTCTTATCTGTGTCAAACTTTTTTAGATACCAATAAGAATTTTAAATGCTTAAAATGATCTTTTAGTCTAAAAGGTGTTTTTTTTTCCTTGTTCCTGGCAGGAATTGAATTATGTTTTCTTTATTTAAAGTATAGTGATGGCACCTAATTGAATTATTAATTAGTCGTATGAGACGTGAGCTAGACAAATTGAAGCAATAAAGATCCCATAGATTTCAGCTGGAGAGTATTGGGTATTGCCTTCTCATTGAAATAAATGCATCCAAGCCTTAAGCATATTTACTGAAATGAAAATCCCAGTGAATCAAATGGGGCTTATTTCCTAACAGGACAACAAGCACAGTGTTTCGTCTTGGCTAGATTGTGCTCATGTAAACTAAAGCTAATATTCATCCTTAAATTATACTGCTGCATTAAAAAAAAAAAAAACGTTCATGATCCATCTTCATTACAACAACCCACAAAACAAAACAACCCACCATCACCCTAACCTCCTCTACGCACGCACGTGCGCACACACACACAACCATGCACAGGCTCCAGTGGGAACATGGGGTTCTGATGTTAATAAGGATCTTTGTGTAAGCAGTGGTGACCTGGAGAGAAGTGAATTTGGAGCTTTCCCCATTATTGAAGTGAAGGGTGCTTGCATGGAGCTCTGTATACACATCAGAAGGCACAGTTTGTATAATATGGTAGACAGTCATTTAAATGTTACATTAAATGCTCTAATGGTTTTGAAATTGTCTAAAAGCAAGTCGAATTATACCTCCTTCAGAAAGGAAGCATGGGAATTCACCATGCACACTGAACAAATGTTGATTATTTTGAACTGAAAGATAAAAGTGAACCCATTTCTGTGGCTTTTTCCTTTCCAGTGGGAGCCTCTGGCCCACTTGCAGTTTCTTTTCTATTTTTTCTGAGCACAATTTGCTTGTTGATCACTCATTGCTTTCTCATTGACAAGGCACAGAAAGATCTTCTTCATGACTAGTGAGGACATGAGGAAGAATGGTTTATCTTTAGCGGTTATGTTTTCTGGGAGCCTACTTAAGACACAGTTGGAGTATATCCCTGTCTTATTTCATGCCCATGCAACCATTGAGAAATGTTGTACATGGAACAAATCCAACAACCTGTTTGGATGATCCTTCAAGGCTTCAGAAACCATGATCTATGAAGTTGAGAACAAATGTCAGAGCTAAGCATTCCTTCCCTCACCCCTCCTCTGCAAGTGGTCAAGATCGAAAGAAGCATCATTTCCATTTAATTGTCTGAGTGCTTTAGATTATTGTGAATATAGCAAAGCAGCTATTTAAATCAGGTTAACTCCCAAGTTTAGCAGATATTATCAGAAGGACATAAGAAATGGGAAGAGGCCTGAAAGTTGGGCTGTTACTGTCCTGGGAGTCCACTTTTATCTGAGTTAGAAGAGTAGCTTAATAGGTTTTTGTATGCCCAGCTGACCAAATGCTCATGTATGGGGTAGAGTAATGGATTATTTAATAAAACGGAATAAACCTGCTGAAATCATCTGGGAAGTAAGTGTACATAATTAAATAACTCATTTATTTTTTCAGCTCAATCAATCCAAGGCTGTACAGTAGTTCTGCAAATCCCATGTACAAAGGTTAAAAGGTTATGTGCTGAACAATGGAGTATTTTTTGCACCAAATGTTTAGGGAGGCAGCCTTCTTGACCTTACTACACCAAACAAGTGTGGCAGATTCCCAGCTCTGATAAACCAAGCATACCCGACTAGTCAAAGTGAAGCAGTAATAAGTCCCATAGATTTCAGCACATCTTTCCTGCCTTTCAACACTCACTCTTTGGAAGCAGTCAACAGAATTAGATACTCACTCTCAGCAACTGTGAGGTAACCATGTATTAGTGGAACTCCCCCTTCCTCCATGCAAACTCTTTCATGTTAGGGCCAATTCATGTGATCAAATTACATTGTTGATTTTGTGAGCTAACTGGATCCATGTGATGGCTTCACCACATGCTTAGCTTCCTATTCAACGCAACGTATTTTGTGCCACTGTAAAGCTGTGTTTTGATTACAGTGATATCATTCAGTGACAATTACTCCCACATGCTATTTTTTTCCTGTTTCAACAATTCTTCCCTTTGCTTATTTTGTTTTGTCACTTTGGGGTTTTATGGATTGTCATCAGATGCTGAAGAAGCAGAAGTAGATCAGTTCTACGAGGATCTGCAGCACCTACTGGATAATATGCCAAAAAGAGATGTTATTTTCATTGCAGGAGACTGGAATGCTAAGGTGGGTAGTCAAACGACACTTGGAATTACAGGCAAGCATGTCTGGGAGAATGAAATGAAGCGGAACATAGGCTGATAGAATTTTGCCAAGACAACTCATTGTGCATAACAAACACTCTCTTCCAACAACCTAAAAGACAACTTTATACATGGACTTCACCAGATGGTCGACACCGAAATCAGATTGACTACATCCTTTGTAGCCAAAGGTGGTGGACATCTATACAGTTGGTAAAAACAAGACCTGGAGCTGACTGTAGTTCAGATCACGATCTCCTTATTGCACAATTTAGAATCAGGCTAAAGAGAATAGGGAAGACCCACAGATCAGTTAGATATGAGCTCACTAATTTCCCTAATGAATATGCAGTGGAGGTGAAGAATAGATTTAAGGGACTAGATTTAGTAGATAGGGTCCCAGAAGAACTATGGACAGAAGTTCGCAACATTGTTCAGGAGGTGGCAACAAAAAATGTCCCAAAGAAAAAGAAAACCAAGAAGGCAAGATGGCTGTCTGTCGAGACACTAGAAGTACCCAAGAAAGAAGGAAAGCAAAAGGCAACAGTGCGAGGGGGAGATATGCCCAATTAAATGCAAAATTCCAGAGGTTAGCCAGAAGAGATAAGGAATTATTTTTAAACAAGCAATGCGCAGAAGTGGAAGAAGATAATAGAACAGGAAGGACAAGAGACCTCTTCCAGAAAATGAGAAACATCGGAGGTCAATTCCAGGCAAAAATGGGTATGATCAAAAACAAAGATGGCAAGGACCTTACAGAAGCAGAAGAGAGCAAGAAAAGGTGGCAAGAATATATGGAAGATCTGTATAGGAAGGATAATAATATCGGGGATAGAATTGATGGTGTGGTCAGTGAGCTAGAGCCAGACATCCTGAAGAGTGAGGTTGAATGGGCCTTAAGAAGCATTGCTAATAACAAGGCAGCAGGAGATGACGGTATCCCAGCTGAACTGTTTAAAATCTTGCAAGATGATGCTGTCAAGGTGATGCATGCCATATGCCAGCAAATTTGGAAAACACAAGAATGGCTTCAGATTGGAAAAAATCAACTTATATCCCCATACCAAAAAAAGGGAAACACTAAAGAACGTTCAAACTATCGAACAGTGGCACTTATTTCACATGCCAGTAAGGTAATGCTCAAGATCTTGCAAGGTTTTTGTTTAGTTGTTAAGTCGTGTCCGACTCTTCGTGACCCCATGGACCATAGCATGCCAGGCCTTCCTGTCCTCCGCTCTTTCCTGGAGTGTGCTCAAGTCCATATTCATTGCATCGGTGATGCTAATTGGTGATGCTAATCAAATCTTTGGACTTCTCTGTGGTAGCACCCTCTCTTTGGAACTTCCTCCCCCAAGGAGATGCATCTGGCAGTTTGCATGGCTTACGAAAACCTTTTCAGGGGAGCTTTCAGGTTTCTAGAGTTGCTGACAGTATTATTGTTCTATTCCTCTTTAATTGTTCTTAATTTTTTGCATTTTGTTGTTGTTGTTCAGTCGTTCAGTGGTGTCCGACTCTTCGTGACCCCATGGACCATAGCACGCCAGGCCTTCCTGTCCTCCGCTCTCTCCCAGAGTGTGCTCAAGTCCATATTCATTGCATCAGTGATGCTATCTAGCCATCTCATCCTCTGCCGTCCCCCTCTCCTTTTGCCTTCAATCTTTCTCAGCATCAGGGTCTTTTCCAGGGAGTTTTCTCTTCGCATTAGGTGGCCAAAATATTTGAGCTTCAGTTTCAGTATCTGTCCTTCCAATGAGCAGTCAGGGTTGATTTCCTTTAGGATGGACTGATTTGACCTCCTTGCAGTCCAGGGGACTCGTAAGAGTCTTCTCCAGCACCACAGTTCGAAAGCATCTATTCTTCGGCGCTCAGCCTTCCTTATAGTCCAGCTCTCACAGCCATACATTGCTACTGGGAAAACCATAGCTTTGATTATACGAACCTTTGTTGGCAAGGTGATGTCTCTGCTTCTTACTATGCTGTCTAGGTTTGCCATAGGTTTCCTCCCAAGGAGCAAGCGTCTTTTAATTTCATGGCTACAGTCACCGTCTGCGGTGATCTTGGAGCCCAAGAAAATAAAATCTGTCACTGTTTCCATTTCTTCCCCTTCTGTATGCCAGGAAGTGATGGGGCCAGATGCCATGATCTTAGTTTTGTTCTTAGTTTCTTAGTTTTTTTAATGTTGAGTTTCAAACCAGCTTTTGCACTCTCCACTTTCACCCTCAACAAGAGGCTCTTTAGATCCTCTTCACTTTCTGCCATTAGGGTGGTATCGTCGGCGTATCTGAGGTTGTTGATAATTCTCCCGGCAATCTTACTTCCGACCTGTGATTCATCCAACCCGGCATTTCTCATGATGTACTCTGCATATAAATTAAATAAGCAGGGTGACAATATGCAGCCTTGTCATACTCCTTTCCCAGTTTTGAACCAATTGGTTGTTCCATGTCCGGGTCTTACTGTTGCTTCTTGACCCTCGTACAGGTTTCTCAGGAGACAGGTAAGGTGGTCTGGTACTCCCATCTCTTGAAGAATTTGCCAGAGTTTGTTGTGATCCACACAATCAAAGGCTTTAGCGTAGTCAATGAAGCAGAAATAGACGCTTTTCTGGAATTCTCTTGCTTTCTCCATTATCCAGAGAATGTTGGCGATTTGATCTCTAGTTCCTCTGCCTCTTCGAAACCCAGCTTGTACTTCTGGTAGTTCTCAGTTCACATGCTGCTGAAGCCTAGCTTGTAGGATTTTCAGCATAACCTTGCTGGCATGTGAAATGAACGCAGTTGTACAGTAGTTTGAACACCCTTTGGCATTGCCCTTCTTTGGAATTGGAATGTAAACTGACCTTTTCCAGTCTTGTGGCCACTGTTGAGTGTTCCAAATGTGTTGGCATATTGAGTGCAACACTTTAACAGCATCATCTTTTAAGATTTTAAATAGCTCAGCTGGAATACTGTCATCTCCGCTAGCTTTGTTGTTAGTAATGCTTCCTAAGGCCCACTTGATTTCACTCTCTAGGATGTACAGCTCAAGTTCAGTGACCGCACTATCATGGCTCTCAGGGACATTCAGATCTTTCCTGTATAGTTCTTCTGTGTATTCTTTAAACTTCTTCTTAATCTCATCTGCTTCTGTTAGGTCCCTGCCTTCTTTGTCCTTTATCATGCCCGTCTTTGCACAAAACGTTCCCTTGAGATCTCCAATTTTCTTGAAGAGATCTTTAGTCTTTCCCATTCTGTTGTTTTCCTCGATTTCTTTGCATCGTTCATTTAAGAAGGCCTTCCTGTCTCTCCTTGCTGGAACTCTGCATTCAGTTGGATATATCTTCCCCTTTCTCCCTTGCTTTTCGCTTCCCTTCTTTCCTCAGCTACTTGTAAAGCCTCATCAGTCAGCCACTTTGCTTTCTTGTATTTCTTTTTCTTTGGGGTGGATTGAGTTGCTGCCTCCTGAACAATGTTACGGGCCTCCATCCATAGTTCCTCAGGCACTGTGTCTATCAGGTCTAATCCCTTAAATCTATTCCCCACCTCCACTGTATATTCATCAGGGATATGATTTAGGTCATACCTGAATGGTTTAGTGGTTTTCCTACGTTCTTCAATTTAAGCCAAAATTTTGCAATAAGAAGCTCATGATCTGAGCCACAGTCAGCTCCAGGTCTTGTTTTTACTGACTGTATAGAGCTTCTCCATCTTTGGCTGCAAAGGACATAATCAATCTGATTTCGATATTGACCATCTGGTGATGTCCATGTGTAGAGTCGCCTCTTGTGCTGTTGGAAAAGCGTGTTTGCTATGTTCAGCGTGTTGTCTTGGCAAAACTCTATTAGCCTTTGTCCTGCTTCATTCTGTACACCAAGGCCATGCTTGCCTGTTATCCCGGTGATTTGATTTCTTGACTTCCTACTTTAGCATTCCAATCCCCTATGATGAAGAGGACATCTTTTTTTGGTGTTAGTTCTAGAAGGTGTTGTAGGACTTCATTAAACCGATCAACCTCAGATTCTTCAGCCTCAGTGGCTGGGGCATAGACTTGAATTACTGTGATGTTGAATGGTTTGCCTTGGATTCGTACTGAGATCATTCTGTCGTTTTTGAGATTGTACCCCAGTACTGCTTTTCCCACCCTTTTGTTGACTATGGGTGCTACTCCATTTCTTCTAAGGGATTTTTGCCATGGAACGAGAATTGCCAGATGTACAAGCTGGGTTTAGAAAAGGCAGAGGAACTAGATACCAAATTGCCAATATCTGCTGGGTAATGGAGAAAGCCGGGGAGTTTCAGAAAAACATCAATTTCTGTTTTATTGACTATTCTAAAGCCTTTGACTGTGTGGATCATAACCAATTGTGGCAAGTTCTTGGTGGTATGGGGATACCAAGTCATCTTGTCTGCCTCCTGAGGAATCTGTATAAGGACCAAGTAGCAACGGTAAGAACAGACCATGGAACAACGGACTGGTTTAAGATTGGGAAAGGAGTACGGCAGGGTTGTATACACCCACCCTACCTATTCAACCTGTACGCAGAACACATCATGCTACGTGCTGGGCTTGATGAATCCAAGGCTGGAGTTAAAATCGCTGGAAGAAACTTTAACAATCTCCGATATGCAGATGATACCACTTTGATGGCTGAAAGTGAGGAGGAGCTGAGGAACCTTATGACGAAGGTGAAAGAAGAAAATGCAAAAGCTGGGTTGCAGTTAAACCTCAAAAAAACCAAGATTATGGCAACCAGCTTGATTGATAACTGGCAAATCGAGGGAGAAAACGTGGAGGCAGTGACAGACCTTGTCTTTCTAGGCGCAAAGATTACTGCAGACGCTGACTGCAGCCAGGAAATCAGAAGACATTTAGTTTTTGGGAGGAGAGCAATGACAAATCCTGATAAAACAGTTAAGAGCAGAGACATCACACTGACAACAAAGGTCCCCATAGTTAAAGCAATGGTATTCCCCGTAGGGATGGACGAAAGTCCCTTACCTGGTCCCGCAGCTTTTTTTGGGGAGGGGGGAGGCGCTCTGTTTCTCCACCCAAAGTTCTTGGCTGGTGGGGAGGCGTCCCGCCCCTCCCCGCCAAAATTCTGGCCGGGGGGGAGGCGCCCCATCCCTCCCTGCCAAATTTCTGGCCGGGGGGGAGCGCCCCGCCGCTCTGGCTGCGAAAGAAAAAAGAAAAGTAAAAAACAAAACGTGATAGGCTACGTAAAGATTTACGTAGCCTATCATGGCTAGATTTTCAAAGTCAGCCGTGATAGGCTATGTAAATCTTTACGTAGCCTATCACTTTTTTTTTTTTTTACACTTTAATTGGAAATGGCGGCGGCGGCAGCTGGTTGGAAGACCGGCCGCCGCCGCCACGCCGCCGCAATGCCGACAGGACCCACCACCGCGAGGGACATTCGCGCGAGTTAAGTCCCATCCCGAGGGGGCGGGGGGTGTCAGAGAATTTCCCCACCAATTTCGGGGGCCTGAATGCGTTGGCATTCGGCCTCCCAGAGATTCATGGAGAAATTCTCCGACATCCCTAATTCCCCGTAGTATCCTATGGATGCGAAAGCTGGACCTTAAGGAAGGCTGAGCGAAGGAAGATAGATGCTTTTGAACTGTGGTGCTGGAGGAAAATTCTGAGAGTGCCTTGGACTGCATCAAGATCAAACCAGTCCATACTCCAGGAAATAAAGCCAGACTGCTCACTTGAGGGAGTGATATTAAAGGCAAAACTGAAGTACTTTGGCCACATAATGAGGAGACAGGATACCCTGGAGAAGATGCTGATGCTAGGGAAAGTGGAAGGCAAAAGGAAGAGAGGCCGACCAAGGGCAAGATGGATGGATGATATTCTGGAGGTGACGGACTTGACTTTGAGGGAGCTGGGGGTGGCGACTGCCAACAGGAAGCTCTGGCGTGGGCTGGTCCATGAAGTCACGAAGAGTCAGAAGCGACTGAACGAATAAACAACAACAAATCATGGTTGCATTTTATATGATGTCTCCATTTATAATGGGTGGAATCCAATTAAGTCAGTGTAGTGTAGTGGTTAGAGTGCTGGACAAAGACTTGGTAGATCTGGCCATAAAGCTCACTGGCCAGTCACGGACTCTCAGCCTAACCTCCCTCACAGGGTTGTTGTGAAGATAAAATGGAGAGGAGGAGGACCATGTAAGCCACCTTGGGGTCATCATAAGAGGAAAAACCGTGGGATAGAAATGTAATACTACTAATAATAAGCCCTCCCACCAATGGAACAACTTCTGTCTGCAAAATGAGGAGTGGGGCAATTCCCCTTCCACCTGAGCAGTTTGTTAGCTATGCTAGGAAAATGGAATATTCGTGGCCAGAGGCAGCTAAACCTTTACCAGATACTTGGGTAAACACCAGAAGGCCATCACCCTTGAGCTTTTTCAGTAGTCGTTGAGGCCAGCAAAGAGAGTGTAAAGCACCAAATGTTTCTGCTCCATGATGCATTTAAAATGGATTGCTAGAATGGTATATTCCTCCGTTGAAAGGTAGGCATTGTATGACTCAAGTTAGACTGTGATCTGTTTGTGTGTAATATTGCATATGCACATTCAACAGATCCAGCTGTATTTGTGTCTGTCATGTTAAAACAGACTCTTGCTTTTTACCCTGTGACCATATAATGAGAGCCTGTGGTTGGCAAGAGAAAATGAGGAGCCAGCTTAGGAAAGAGCCAGTGAGGATAACAACCACGCTGTCCTGCATTTCCAGTTGCTGTGCTGAAAATACAAGAAGATGGTTGCTTTAAGTATTTTATTCCAGAAACTGTACCTTACCTCCTTGTTGCAGTCTCCAGTTAAGTTCCCCTTGCTGGCTTTAATTTAAGAACACATATACATGCTCATTGAAACCTGCTGGAGTGCAGCTGAAGGGATTTCATTATTATTCCTTTTGAGTCATTAATGTCATTCAGTCCTCAACTTGCCACACATAAAGCTCTACTGGAAAAGAAGTGTAATATCCTTTTAGAAGTATTCGCATGTGAGTTTCAAGTCTTTATAACCAGACACCTTATATTGCCTGCTGGAGATATTAAACCAATCATAGGTTCCCTTCTGGATCACTGTTCTGCTCGCTACAGAGCAACACTCCAATTGCACAGTGTATTGTAAATGTTACAGCAAGACTTCTATCAGGCTTACTTGAAAAAGAATGGCTTTGAAATTGGTATTTCTCATTATTATTAACACTACTGCATATCCCTATTATTTTCTGCCTACTCTGGGCCCCAGCAAATATGACAATAATAACTACTGTAATTTTGAGGGAGAAGAAAGAGCTTACTCTGCTAATACCCTTTATTCCTTGGAAACAGAGATGACCACTGCCCATTATATGCCACAAAGCACAGGGAGAGAAGGTTTACTGATGCATTGTGGGATTCCTGTATCACAGAGCAGCAAGCATGCTGTTACTAAGCAGTTTTGTTCCCCTTCCTGCTTTATGTAATCATTTGCCATATTATTTTCAGCATCTCTTATAATTATAAGCAGAGCTGTTCAATTTATCTTTCACATTTCTCTTTAATCTCCACTTCCTCATTTTAAATTTCCAACACTGCAGTTACACATAGAATGTTCTACATAGATGCATGCAGAGAGAGATGATAAATTCACTTGATAAACTACCTCAGGTGCTTGTACTGAAAACTTTAGTTAAAGATTCCCCCCCCTCCCCAAATGATGGGTTAAACATTGAGATGAAAAGCAAGAATAAATTATACTCTATAGGAACATGGAAAGCTGCCTTATACCGAGTCATACCATTCTCCATCTAGCTCAGTATCATGCACACTAATTGGGAGCGGCTCTCCAGAGTTTCAGACAAAGGTCTTTTGCAGCCCTACCTGGAGATGCCAGAGACTGAACTGGTTGGGCCATTCTCGATGCAGAGCATATGCTACTCTACCACTGAGCTATGGCCCTTCAAATTAGGTCATGACTTGACTACAGTTCTCTTTTATTTTGTAAGTGAAACATGCCATCAGAGTAAAAATCACTTTCCATCCTGAGACTCAAACCAAAGAATGCATTCCCTTGGAGTTGCTGCTTATAAATATACTGTGATGTGAATGTTACCACATTGGAAGCTAATTGTCTGCAGCATCTAGGCACATAGTGAGGGAAGTTTTGCCTGCTTTCCCAGCTTTCTGATTGATTTCTACCATACATCTCTTCTCACCTCCGTGTATTGTCGGAATCTTCTGTAGCCTCCTTATTCTACAAACAGACATGAGGATATAGGGAAGAGTGTGGACTTATTGCCAGTTTAAACGCACAAGATATTTTGTCTGATGCCTGTCCCTTTAGAACACGCATTATCAGTTAAATGAGAAATGTTCACTCCTCTCCATGCATGGACAAACAACAAAAACAGACACTTCACATTTTACACCACACATGTATTTTTCTAATTTAGGTGTCGAATCTAAATAAAGAAATACCTTGTATCAGCCAGCCCTGACATGACCAATGGCCAAAAATGCTGTTAATATTGCTCCTAGAATTGTAACTAAAGAAGGAAATACAGTTTTTACATCCAATTTCAAATGCCCTATTTCCTTATATACAGAAATGCAGGCTCAAACCTGATTGTTGTTCTCTCTCTCTCTCTCTACACACACACACACACACACACACACACACACACGTACTTTTCCAAAGATGTGGAGTGGATCCAGTTTCCTCATTGCAGAATTGATACCGCTGGTGAAATGGAACTTCTGTGTCTTCTGCTCCCCCCTGCAGCCCCCCCACAGACCATCCAAATTTGCTCCAGAGGGTTTCGCCTGTGCAGTACTGTCCACAGGCACAACAAGGAAGCTGGATCCAACCCATGGAGAATGCCTTGAACTGGGTCATGTTGTAGTTTCTTGAAACACCAGTGCATAATCGCATACAGGACAACGTAATTCGGGGAAGCCCTGTAGTGAGAATCCTACACAAGTCTGCTCAGAAATAAACCCCGCTGAATTCAGTGGCATGTACTTATAGATAAGGGTGTATAAGATTGCAGCCTAAGAGATAAAGTGAAGGGAAAAATGTCCCCTGTGTGATCATGGAGTTCCATCTGCTATAGCTGGCAGTGGAAACCCCCTGTGCAATGTGGGGGTCTACATCAGAGACAGTTCTTAGAAGAATGCTGATTATACTGGATTCTTATATAATATAGTAAAATAAAAGGTACATGTTAGTATATTTCTGAACATGCAGCAATACTTATTGCAAAATAAAATTCCCAGCAAGGTATTTTGTGCTCACATTTTCAGCTCTATTCCTGTAAGTGAGTGTTCTATAAAAAAGTAACACTGATTTAAATGAAGACAATCCTAAATGTAAGTAGTTTAATCCCTCAGATCATACATAAGAGCAAGATAAATTGTTTGTGCTATGGAACTATACTGATACGTATAAGATATGTTACCAGGGAAATAATTGTTCCAGCAAAATGGAGCATCCTAAACCGATGCCACAGAAAGCCATTTAAAGTCCTTCCGCGTGGGGGCTGTTCTCTGTGTACCAGGGAAGCCAAACTTCCCCAACTGAATAACCTCCAGATGCACTGGGACACAACTCCCATAATTCCCAGCCAGCATGGCCAATGGCTAGGAATTATGGAAGTTGTGGTCCCAACACATCTGGAGGACCCCAGGTTGGGGAAGGCTGAGGTAATCCTTCTATATTACTAGCTGATAGGTATGTACTTCCTTCAGACTTGACTGTCCCTCATATTGATGCAGCCAATGACTGCAGGCATTTTCTAAAGGAAGTTTTAGTGGCACCCCGGCTGTGGAATGAGCTCCCTAGAGAGGTTTGCCTGGCACCTACACTGTTTTCCTTCTGGCACCAGGTAAAGACCTTTTTATTCTCCCAGGCATTTTAGCTTCCTAGTCTTTTAGCTTTGGTGTTTTAAATCTGTATTTTAAATCTCTGCATTGCTGCTAGGTTTTATTCTGGTTGCATTCTTATATTGTGGTTTTAATGTTTTTATATTTTATATTGTTTTATCCTGTGCTTTTTGGTTTTAATTTTTGTGAACTGCCCAGAGAGCTTCACCTATTGGGCGGTATAAAAATAAAATAAATACATACATACATCCTAAACTGTGCTGTGCGTTGTGTATGAGAAGCAATGTAGCAGCCAGTTCTTCCATCTGTACTACAGCGGGCCAACAGCCAGCACTGAGGATGAACAAGAGCTCCAGGGAATAAAGCTTATCAGAAAATGAGTAATCTATTTGGCTGATTTGTGTTTCATAGATTGATTTCTTTCAAGTGCCAAAGTAGAACCCCACCTGCCAGAAGCTTTGCCTCTGCCAAAATATTTTTGCTAGCAGAAAAACTATCAAAACTTCCAATGAAACGAAAAGGATTTGAAGGTTTATAGAAAACATTAAATAATGGTAAAGAGATGGAGCTTTAGTTTGAAAGGTGCACACAACTGCATTCTGTGTTGGTCTTGGGGGGAAATCGTTAATGTACAGCCAGTAGACCGCAAGTTTCCATCAAGTGTACAATATTTTCAGTTTTGTAGTAAAAACAGTTTTACTTTACTAAGTAAAGCCCAGCCAAACCATGATGGGAGCCTCCAGAATGCAGAGTACTTCATTTCAAACGTTTGTCTTGGATGATTCTGTAGATGGCACTATTACCTCTACATTGGTAATAATTTAAGACTGAAAGCTGCATTGTGCATCTTGAAATGTTGAACGAAGTCTGTTCCTACAGCATAAGAATTGTACTACTTCAGTGAGAAAGCACATATATGGACATTAGAAAAAAAGCTACTCGAGTTGAGATATGTGCAAATGATGCTTGGTGTGTGTATCTCAGGAATGGAGAGATTCAATTATTTTCCTCTAAGAAGAAGAGCAAAGCATGAAAGAAACTTTGAAGCATTTGTTTGTCAGACCTTTATATTTGTTAGCTCACCTTCTGTCAAAAGCTGGGATGGGACCTAAACACGGCCCAAAAATCTTGCTGGTAATTTTTTTAGGTAATAGCAGGGGCTACTGGAGTCAGTGGGCTGAAGGGTCTGAGCAGGCTGGGATTCCAAACCAATTTTAAGTGGTGGTTCTTTTAGTGAAATGCTGGGTGGGGGCAGTGAGTCTAAGTATTTTGCTGGGCCAAGAATTTTGCTTCCTGAGAGGGAGCAGCAACACCCCCCCCCCACTGCCACAACAAGGCCAGTCAAGTTATCGAGCTTTTCCACAAAAGGCTTCTATTATGCACTTGTGATTGCTCACTCGCGGTAGTTTGAGAGTCCTTTACACAACACTGTCATCCTCCAGGGCCTCTCCCATGCTTTGCAACCATTATCACTTTTTTTCCTCCTAATGATGAAAGTCTGGTATTATTTAGAAATGGCAGAATGAGAGACTCATGTAATTGCACAATTCTGCTATACCACAGTGACATCTAGTGGTTGCATAATGAAACATATAGAGAGGCAGGGACAGAAAACCTCCAGAAAAAAACATGGGTAAAGGAGCCGATCTTAATCCTGCAAAGAATCCGGAAGCAGAAGCCTCAATAAACGTGTATGATGAAAGTCTCATGTAGAAATGTCCATATTGGTACCTGAGGCAGAAGATTCCACAAGCTCTCCACCACCACCACCCAGCAGTAAAATACAATACTAATAACATCCAAAATCAGCTGCCTGAGGTGGCCACCTCCTTCTGCCTAATAGTAGGGCTGACCCAATTTAAAAAAAAAAATTAATAATACATTGAACTTGTAGATAGTTTTAGTGTTGTGACCTTTGTACCAAATTCAGAAAATGTTTGGATTTGACTGCCTGTCTAAAACACAGTGTAGAACATTATTTGATCAAGGTAGTCTGCATGATCCGTTATGAATGTTGTCTGTGTGCATGCTTCCCTCTTTTGTATGTCAGAACAGGACACTCATATCCACAGTGCATTGGTGCAATACAACAAGTAATTCATTTCAGCGGAGGCTTGTTGATCATTCCCAAAGATGACAGACATATGAAGGGTTCAGATGACCCTCCTTGCACTGAAGGAACGTGTGAGCGACTTGAAATCCCTGCCCCTGCTACCGCATACCAGTGGCCATGCCTCCGAGTCCCTGGCCTCCCTGTGTGAAGGGGCCCTATGCAACAGCAGACCCTGACCCAGTCTTTAGTTGAGGGGGATAACATGTTTTCCTCTTGATCACAGTACCTTTCCTAGAGTAAAATCCAGCAGAAATCCTACTTAGATTAGACCCATTGGAATAAATGGGACTTAAGTTAGTAATGACTAACGTAAGTCCCATTCACTTCAGTGGGTCTACTCTAAGGACTTCTGTTGGATTTTCCCCCTAGTACCCAGCAGTCACCCCAAAATTAGTGGTTGCTGGTGAAATGCAGTTGTCCCCCCCACCCCCGTGCTAACACCACCATTGCTTCTTCTTTTTTTTTTTTTTAACCTCCAGTGATGAAATGTGCTTCTAAGTATGATCACCATACAGCCTTGGAATGCTCCCATTTGTTTAAAGGAGTAAACAGACTTTTCCCTGAGAACAAAGCCAGCCTCCCTGTAACAAGAATCGCTCCGGTTACATTTAAATATTTGTAGGGGCAGGACTAGTGCGTTAGCAGAATACATAGCAAGCTGTTGCCATAAGTGTAAACTCTGAGGATTGTCACTTTGCATAATAAAAGAAATATAATAATGATAGAATAAATCCAGGGGTGGTAGCAGAATATGGTAGCTCCTTTGCAGCTTGCACTAACCTCAAAATACAGATTTAAAAAAAAAAACATGTTTCTGAAGACAATGCAGTGCTTTCTCTGGGAAAGGGGGTATTTATTTTCTGTTCTCTGTTGCTTGATGTTCATGTCAGTTGCTGTGTTGTATTGCTCGTATGTCAGCAGCTAGAAAATAAAATTTGACTTTATGTTGTGCATCATAACTTTCTATGACATGCAACTTTTTAATTTCTAAGAGGCAGCACTACAAATGGAGGCAATGTACCTGGCAAGCTAAAAAAAATTAAACATTGCCTTAATGTTTCAATCAAAGAAAACTTAAAAAAATTATCCCATGGTAACTTCATTCAAGATCAAGTTATGACACGGTTTGCTAGTTTTAGAATATTAGTTTTCAGCAGGACTTGAAAGGCAATCTTGTAACTCAACGGGAATTTTACAATGTATTTTCATGTTTCTAAGGAGTTGTCTAGAGCAGTGGTCTCCGAATGTATTTGATCGCGCACCCAATTTTTTTTTAATCAGTGAAAAAAAGTTTGAGCACCCCCCAATATATGTATATTTATTTATATGTACTACTGTACTAATGTATTATATACATTATAAAGCATACACAGAAAACAACAAAACAGGATGAGATAAAGATGAAATAAACAATATTTTTAAATAATTATTATTATTAACGGTACAACCCAGCTTTTTGGTCTCACTTAAAAAAAGCCCATCTACATGGGGCTTTGACTCCAGTTCTCCTCCTCCCACAAATCGATAGTGTCAGATGATGCACGCTGCTCTCTGTAGCTAGCCCAGTGTTTCTTGCCCTAAATCCGGGGTTTTCCCCCTCAAACTCATTTTGTGTCAGATTTTCCTGTCACAGCGGCTTCAGTGCTGTTCAGGAGCCCATGTGACCTCAGCTCGCTTCAGCGCAGGCTGGTGGAAGCAGTGCTGATTGGAGGAAGGGAAAGTAGGATGGGGCAGGGGCATAGGGAGAGCAGAAGGGTAAACTTGTCTACCTGGAAGTAACTCATTGCCTTCAGTTCCACTTTGCTGCGTGCAGGAGCAGCCCTGCCGCATTGAAACTGCTCTGTTGTGAACATGGGCTCAGTCACTGCCTCTCACTTTAAATAGTCATTGAACTTGGGAGTGGGGGGAGCCAGCCCTGCTGTTTTGAAACTGGGTAGCTACAAAGGAGCACAGCTGAGAAACGGTGGATGCCTGTTGATTCGAAGCTGAGCAGCTAAGAAAGAGTGGATGCCAGGGCAGATGATTTTCATGAACATGTACTCAGAAGCACTTCATTGAGCCCGTGTGTGTGTGTGTGTGTGTGGGGGGGGGGAAATGTGTTGATTGGGCAGTTAATATACATCAAAGACAAGTCTCTCTCCGTCCTCACCGGCTTCGTGTTCTCTTCTCTCAGCACCTCTTGCATTCCCACTCATTCTGCCCCATCTTTGGGCAGTGGCGGCAGCTGCCTGCTTGCCTGCCCGCTTCATAAATTGTGTGTATGTGTGGGGTTTGTCATGAATGTCTACTTGTAAGCAAGTCCTCCATTGCACTTCATTGAACACGCGAGGGAGGGGGAGCAAGCCTCTGCTCATTGGCTGCCCCGCACCTACGCAGTTGCTGACTTTAATTTCTACTTGTGGTGGGACTGGTTCACCCCACCCCGACTAGTGTGGCTTCAGTTCCTGTATACACTGCAAAAGCAGAGGAATTACAGCACTGTGTGTACCGTGGAAAGACCTAATTTGATTCTGTGAAAATGTGGCTTTTGCCCAAATCACTTCACAAAGCACTTCTGTTTAGATTGGCCCCAGGTGACATGTGAGGTGCCTGCCTGTTGAGCCTGCTGTCCAGGCACTAACTGTTGATGGGCAGCAATTCTTAAGGTTCATTATCTTTAAATTTGAATTGGATTGGACAGCCCTTCATTTAGAGGACAGTCTCCTAGCAGCCCCTTTAGCAGAGGGTAGTACTATAAAAGAGGACACATGGCCACCGTATCATTCCCTCACTTCCTTTGTATGGTGTCGTCATATTAACCAGAACTGCATCAACTCCAAGGCGGCAAAAAACAAAACATGTTGCTATGGGAATTTGTATTACTTTTTAGCCATTTAGTGACCTTGCCATTATTGTCACATAGTAAAAGTTGAAAAGGGAAATCGGGGAAATAAGGCTGAAAATCATTTTCAAAATGTCCAGTTTACATTTCTTCTACAGGTTCCACAAAGTACAAAGTATTGCCTATATTTTTGTTTATACTGCATTTCACCAGCAACCACCAATCTTTAGCCTTCCTCTCCACCAATTGATCAAAATTATTAATAGTTATATGCATTCTAATAATGGCTCAGGTTTTTCTTGAAAAATCCGTGTGTGTGTGTGTGTGTGTGTGTGTGTGTGTGTTTATAAAGCAGTTTTTCATGCAACCATCTGGGTCTGCCAATGCATACAAAAGTATGAGGAATTCATCTCAAAATGATATTTAAAATGCAGATATATTTAACTGGGAACATTAGAAGACACATTTGCAAGGGTCTAAAAGGATGAGCTAAATGAATATGAATGACACATGTTAAGCTCTAGCGAATGATGGAGTTACTGGATCACTAGTGCTTATCTCATCATCCTCACCTTTCTATTTCTGATTCCCAGTTGGTTTTCAAATTTACACTTGCTGTGCTGCCATTGCCAGCTTCATTGGGATATTCTGTCTTGGAATATCTTTACAGTGATTGCAGCTTAATTCTGGCCTACATCTCCTTTGAAGTTCTTCAGAGAATTTCAGTGAACTCATTGCATTCCAGAAACAGAGACCGATGTAAAAACTAAGAACTTTGCTGGATTGGATTTGCTGGTCTAGTTGAGAATTTTGTTTCCAACACCCAGATGCTTCTGGGAGGTTTAGAAGCAGAGCATGAAGGATAAGTGCCATCCCATATTTTTCTCCAGTGCCTAATCTTTCAAGGTATCCTGCCCTTCAATGTGGAAGTTCTACATCTGGCATGGCAAACAGTTGGAGTGTCTGTTTCCCAGTTTTGGAACTAGGTATGTGCATGCATGGTGTTTTGTTTTGTTTTAAAATCTGGAACTTTTAGAACTGAGTTGGAGGGGTTTTAAAACTTTGATTTGGCTTTCAAAATTGTATTTATTTTATTAGATTTATAGCCTGCCAGCAGGACCTAACAGGCCTTCAGGGTGGCTCACAGCTTAGTGCTAAGCATCACAATGATTTATGACCTATCAATCATTTTATAAAGTAGGTAAAACACTGCAATTGAGCTAAATGTTGATACAGAAAACATGCAATGGTGAAAACATACTTTTCTTTTTCTTTTAACAAAATACTGTTTTAAAGAGTTCCTAGTGATCACTAAGTTTACATGGAGTTTTAACTCGTTGTGGATAACATTGAAAGATCATGTTTGCTGACAGCTACAGTATGCCATGGGCAAAGGAGAAAACAAAATGTTGCGGTTACCAAAATGATTGCATACAATTCTGCTTAAAAGAATGCTGAGATTTGCCAACTGGTTCACAGCCTCAAATGCTGTGTCAGCTGTTATCACTCTAAAAAAATCAATTATATTGTTAAGAATTTTCTTGATTGAATGACACAAATAATTCCAGGCTGGCTCTTGTCCGTATTATAAGCTTTCATCTCAAGAGTAACAATCCAATCTCTTCTTACCTTGGTTGTGAACTGAACTAGAAGTCAAAACTACTTTTTGCCCTTCTTGCAAAGCTTGCAGCCTACTAGTCCTTCAAATCCCCAACTTTATAGTGTATGAAAAAATGTGTTTCTGTTCCAGATAGATTACACACCATCCTCTAATAGTGGCTGGCTTTTGGATACACAAAGTGTATCCATGTACAGCACTACCAAGGACTTTGATAAAAAGTAGAGATTAAAACTGTGCCCAAAGGTTTCTTTCCTGCTACATTATACGTGTATTTTGCCCCCTCAGTTTCAAGGGGAATTACTTCTGTGTCTATGCACCTAATTACAGCAAATAGAGTACACGTACAAAAGCAAGCCCATATGCTAAAAATTAAACTTAGAGCCCATGAAATCTTCCTTACATTGGAATGTTTGCTGATTTTGCAGAAACAGAAGGTTCAAATAAGTTAGCCAAGACCAGAATGGCCCATTCTTCTGACAACCACAAATGTTATATTAGTGTGGTGAGTAGGGGATGTCAGAGAAATCCACAGTGGATTCAAATGTGTTCAGAGTTCTATGAATCTGACCTGTGGATTCCAGAGTGGACGGGCTTTTTCCAAGTTATGTGGAGTCTGCAAACGTACAGATCAGTTTTTCACTGTTGGGGGAGGGGAGGGATTTGCGCTAATTAGCTAATCTGCATTAATTAATGCAAATTAGTACTGATGTGCATTACCTAAGGTGGATTAGCGCATTTGTGCAGGTGCACATTAGCTAATGGGAATTTGCACTAATGGGAATTAATGCCAGTAGAATGAAATTCTGGTTGAAAAAATCCAATTTTGTCAATTGGACGATGGAATGAAAGATGCCTAACAATCTGCAAAACAGAGATGGAATGGATTTAACAAAATCCGTGCATCCCTAGCTGTGAGGGCAGCTTCCTGTATTACATTTTTGCAGTCACACATGGGTGCCACTCTTCAGTCTACATACATGGGTAATTCGTGCATGTATGCGTTTGTACCTGTGAACGGTTTCTGTTGTTTGGGGTTTGATCAGCCTGTTTTAGAGTTAGGTATGGGTATAACTAATTCATGTTAAAAGTCCTGCTCAGCCATGAAGCTCACAGAGTGGTTCATTTATTTACTCAGTTAAGCAATGCATTTATATCCTGCTTTTCGAAGATGTAGTCTCACAAAGAAGCTTACAAACAATGAAAGCATTGGACACAAGTATATATAAATCTACAAAAACAGCACTATCAGAATTGAGAAATTAAGCCCAAGTTTGAGAGCAGAACACACATACTGAAGACCAGGAAAGGCTGGTTTTAACAAATAAGTTTTTTTATTAAAGCTTTCTTAAAGAGCTCACCAAAGGTGTAAGGTGAAAGTAGCAGGAAGGGAGTTCCACAATGGAGGGCCACCACCAAGGAAGTCCCACCCCTTATAATTGCTAATCTAGCTTTTCTAACTGGCAGGCATATGAGCAGAGTCCCTGATGATGCCCTAGCCATATGGGCAAGATTTTATGAATGAAGGTTTGAGAAAGGCACTCTTTCAACCTAGTCAACAGTGAGAGTTAATATGATGCAGTGGTTAGAATGTTGGAACAAAGGACCAGGGAGACCCAAGTTCAAATCCTCACTCAACAATGGAGTTCACAGGGTGACTTTGGGTCAGTCACTTTTCTCTTGGTCTAACCTACCTCAAAGGGTTGTTATGAGGATAAAATGGGGGAGGGAAAAACATCTACACTGCACTGAGCTTTTTGGAGAAAGGTCAGATATACAAGTAATAATAAAGTAAATAAAGAAAGTGCCCTTTACATGTTACAGCAGCAGCATGCTTTTCTGTGGCTTCATCTGACAGCAGCATGTGGACTGAGCCAGGTCCACGGATCCTTCCCACCTTGATTGACATCCTCAATCCCAGCTGGATGACAACTACATGGGAAGAACCTAAACAATGTCGCTGCCCACATGGTACCTGCCATTCACACATTTCAGTAGTAACCCTGTATGAAGCCATGAGGAAGTGGCTCCCACTGTGCTGTAAAGGCTAAAGAGACTTCACTTCGAATCATAGAATAGTAAGGTTGAGAGGGGCCTACAAGACCATCGAGTCCAACCCCCTGCTCAGTGCAGGAATCCAAGTCATAGCATCCCTGACAGAGGGCTGTCCAGCCTCGTCTTGAAGGCCTCCAGTCTGGGAGAGCCCACCACCTCCCTAGGTAATCGGTTCCATTGTCGTATTGCTCTAACAGTCAGGAAGTTTCTCCTCATGTTCAGCCAGAATCTGGCTTCCTGTAACTTGAGCCCATTATTCTGTATCTTGCACTCTTTGATGATTGAGAAGAGATCCTGGCCTTCCTCTCAGAGATGCAGAGTTCTTTGGAGCATAAAATGAAAATCCCATACACAAGGTCTTGTGCATTGTAGAGGATTAGGGAGGTACAGATAACCCTGTTTACACCACCTGAATGAAAAGTAGACTTCTCTTATGTCAGGACTCTGGCGAATATGTCCTCCCAGGGAATACAGCAATGTTTAGGGCAGGTCCTGGGGGTCACTCTTCATGGCATTTACATTTTTAGTTGGTGGCTGGAGTATGAACTAATTGCTGTTTGAAATCTCCAAGGATGACAAATCCTTTTTTAAAGTTACAGGTGAGTCTTCATGGGGGAAATACCACAGATGCATGCTTCAGATATCTGTCTTCAGATACCGAAGTCTGGGGGGAAAAGCCATTAACTTTCCAATTCTACAGTTTGATAAACTGCATTTTGTTAAAAATGACTTCATGGGGCAGGAGAAAGGATGTGAAACCTTAAGTATTGTGCTATTTTACAGACTACTTTGCCTCACACAATTGACTTTCCTCAAGTTTTCATCTATATCTGCTTGAGTTAGATATACTCTTCACTGCCCAAGTATTCTTCGTGTAAATATTACTTTGAATGAAAATGTATGTCCTATATACCTTATAATAAGTTTATCATCATGCTTTAAAATAAATGCATTAAGTTGCAGACATTTGAGATGAAATATCTCCGGAAATCAGAAGCTCTTGATCAAAGTGTGTGTCCATTTGTTATTTTTTGCATGTATAATCAAGCCTCTAGCACAGTCTTGGCAAACACTGGTAAACAGTGTGCCATTGGGAAGAGAATGGAATTTGGGGCAAGCTATTCCATTAGCAATTTATCATCTTTTCAACAGAATTTCCAAAAAAGGGAATGCTAAACCCTTAGAAGAGGTAACTGTATGTATAAGTTGGTTTATTTCTGTCGTCTAAACTTCCACTACTTAAGTATACTGTGTTCTGTTGTCTCCCAGCCAAAGCTACAATGAACACTATATAAAAGCTGTTTTTCTGTCCCTGTCCGTCTGTCTCTCTCCAAAGCATATTTTGTACAGCTGTATCCTTCACCCCCTCTCCTCTATTTTCAATCTCTAGTGTAATAATTCTTAATGGTGAATTTGTCTGTCACTGCTACCACATACTGGTCATCTCCAAGTCAGTTTTATTGTTTATACCCCTAGGTTATCACAGTATAGCTAGTGATGAGAATTCCACTGTGATGCTAAGATCTCTTTCCTCTGGAGTCTCAGCCAAGATGCTCTTCTACTGGAATGTGTACGACATTACAATTGTCTTGTCATTGTTTTCATTCATGCTGAATTTCACCTGTCATTCTGTTACTGAGTGCAGAGTACTTGGGTAATCCCTTTTGAAACTCTTCCCAGTCTACTTTGGGTTTCATAAATAAATTGGCTACTTCAGTCAGTGAGTTCAGTTAGGTTGTTCTGCTAGACATTTCCCTTGCACCGTGTCCTTCAGATCTTGGGCATAATCCAGTTAATTGCACAGAGAACTCTATGAGCAATCGCTTATGCTAGCAGATTAGGAACTAGCAGTTCTTAAGCAACTGGAAATGAGTGGAAATGCCCATTTCTCGATCAGGACAGCAGAGCTCACGGAAGGGTGCTCTACTTATCTGTCCTGATCTGGAAATGAGCATTTCCACTCATTTTCAGGCCTGCTTTAGGCAGTGCTAATGCCCCCTGTTGTGCTAGTGATGGGTCTCACACAATAGAATGAGTGGAAGCGTTGTGGCAGCATTGGATATTGCCATATGTGCCCAGTATGGCTTTGACCTTATGGTTTTCAAACAGCACTCCCTACCCCATCCTCTAAGAACATAAGAGCCCTGCTGATCAGACCAAAGGTCCATCTTGTTCAGCATTCTGTTGTTCCACAGCAGTGTATTTAGATGCATGCTGCCTCTGAACGTCAGATTCCACATAGCATTGTGCCTAGTTGCCACTGATAGGCCTATTCCCCATGAATTTGGCTAGTTTCCCTTTTAAAACTATTTGAGCGGCAGCACAATTCCCATAAAATAATTATGCACTGTGTTTCTAAAATATTTTTTTTAAACTGTGGGCAGTTTAGAGTGTCCCCTTATGAACTGCCAAAAGAGAGGAAACACGTCACCAAAAAAGAGGAAGTGAGTTGCATAGATCTTGCATATGCTAATGTACATATATAGATGCAAATTTAGAAATAATGATCATAATTTAAATAGAAATACAATACACCATACTGTGGAAGACTGGGACCAGGTGACCTGTGTGCCTGCCTGTTCAGTCTGTTGTTAAGGTACTAACTGTTGATGGGAAACGGTTCTTATGGTTGATTAGTTTTAAACTAGAATTGTACAGGACAGATGACACCTTCAAATACAGGACAGTCTTCTGGCAGCCCTTCAAACAGAGGACTGCGCTCTATAAAAGAGAACATCTGCCTATCCTAGGACAGTTTGTAGTATAGCATGGGTGTTTGGTATCAAAAGAGAAGTTAAAGACTCCCAGTGTGTCTATACCACTTAGGGATTTAAAAATTACTAAGCCTTCCTTAGGTGTACCAAAACAGTTCTCTAGATTACGGCCTGTGAGGGTACTCCTGCATTCTCTAGGAATATTAGGCATGTCTTGGTAGCAAAAGGTTGACCATGTACCACAAACCAGTGTAAGCCTCTTTGATAATCTTTGCTTACCCATGTTTTGCCAGCAACTCCAACAAGAACTGATTGGATGACTGTGGCAGTCATGTGCAATTGTAAAAAATAGAATTGATTTGGTCTTCTGGTCAAACCACATTTTCCTGAAAGCTTGCAAACATTTGGCTCCATTGTGGTCAATGATAATGCTTGCATTATCATTGGTGCACATGGCACAACACCATTATTGCTTGGGTTTCCAATTAAGATTCTGAAGGGTTTTGCTCTTCCAGCCATACTAGATAAATGTCAGCATGGTGGAAAAGGAATTTTGACTTATATTTTTTTGGCAGAAATTGCATATGTGGATCTTATTTTGGAGCTTTCAACTCTTTTTTGAGGGGTCATGTTCATCTGTGTCTTCTATATTTATCTTGAAAAAGAGCTCCCATGGTAAATGATTACTAGAACAATTTCTAATGTAGAAAGTTTTCTAAAAGAACATAAGTTGTTTCCAGAAAAGCATCAGTAGAGAAGTAAAGTCCACAAGTCTTTATTTAAAAGAATGTAATTAAATTGTGGTAATTAGATCCCAGTAGGGTGAATTCAATCCCCACCCCCAACCCACAAGATGTGTATTAGGATGTCATTTCTGCAGGAATGGAAAATAGAAATTGAATTTTTAATGAAGATCAGGGTAACAATAACAATGTTGTTGTTGTTTTAAATTCTTGCACCTGGGAACATCTCCTAATGTGCAATGCAAATGAATTCTGAAAGTTCTGACCTCTCTTTTGCTTTTTACAGTTAAAAGCATTTTTCCTTCCTTAAAAAAAAAAGATAAACACTTTCAATTATTTAATTTAATGGGTTATGACCTGAAATTAAAACTTTTAAAATGCATTGTCAGAATGTGAAAACTATGCATATTCAATTCCTTGATTTAGTTACAGCAGAAACAGACTGCCTTCAGTAGCCACATGGTGGATTGTGTAGGGTAATTTCAAATTCTACTTATGTGAAAGGTTAAATGCACAAACCAGGGGAATTTTCGATTTGCCTATTTAAATCAGTGGGTTTGCTGCAGTCCAGAAAATTATATTGGTAGCTCTCTACATGCATGGTGAACCTCAGTCTAGCTAACATACATGGACTGCAGTCTCAGGCATGGTCTGAAGGCACATGAGAAAACTACCTTGCTGAAGCTAAGCTGGTTTGGGTCTGGTCAATGCTCGGAGGGGAGACCACCTGGGAACCCCATGTAGCCACCTTGAGTTCCATGATGGAAGAAAGGTGGGATATAAATGCAATTAAAAAAAAAGTGAGACTTAGGTTTATAGCAATATGGGGGTATGTGAAGCATTGTATAACAATCTTGGGTGGTTTGGATAAAAGGGGGCTTCAGATATGTGTGGGGAGGTGGGAGCATGCATTTGAATCAAAGGTGAAGTAGGGGGCACATCAAGGGATGTTTGGGCACCATTCAATAATCTGATGTTTTAAATACTTACCTTTTCAATCATGAATACTATCATAGCACCACATTTACATTAAACTGGGGATGCTGAAGCTCTTTTAGCCTGAGAACTGAATTCACTTTTGGAGAATTTCTTGGGGGTCATATTCCAGTGGTGGGTGGGGCCAAGTGCAAAAGTGGGTGGGGCCAAAGGCAAAGGGGCAGGGCCAAACATACCAGCATATTTTAGCTTAATGCTATTACCACCAGTAATGAAGCCTTAAGTGAGGCATGTGCAAAAGCTGGGAAACCACCAAATGATTGGCAATTAGAGGAGAGGGGGTGGGGCCAGGGGAAGGGGGCATGGCCATCTGAGGATCCAAGGAGGGCTGGATTGGGACCTCTTACAGGCTGGATCTGGCCCACAGGACTGAGGTTCTGCACCCCTGTATTAAATAAATACTTCATTTCAACAGCCGAATACCATCTCTGCTATTTATCATACGCTTGTCTATTTTAAAATTCCTTATCAATAAATGACTCGCATTCCCATCAAATACCTGTTCATATTGGAACGCCACAGCATTTCACCCAAGTTAAAATAGATGATAAAAAAGAGCATAAAAGGGCTCCAGTTATATTTATGATCAAAAGTTGCCTATAATAAAACCATCTATTACAGTGGTCCTAGCAAAGCACTTTTCTTTGAAACAGCAGGACTATTGCCCATTTGTTTTACTTAGAATTCCAGTTATTAAGGTGTGCAAAGATTCTCACATAGAAGATGGTGGATGATGTTGCTTCTGACTCCAAAAAGGACTTTCTCCAAGTGCTCTTCGGTACCTTGCCATTTATAGCCCAGGAGCAGAATGCAGGGCTAAAGTTCCTAGGCAGGTCCACCTGCGCTGTGCCCCAGCCTAGGCAGACAGCACAGATGGATGTCTGCTCACTCATGCTTGGGAACCTTCTAAGAGTGGCGCCTCCAAGTATGTGTCCATGTTGGCTGTGCCACCCTAGCTTTTCTGATACTCCTTTCTATTCAGTTCTCATGGCTAAAAGTCTCTGTCCACTTTTTCCACATCATGCATACTTTTATAACCCTCTTGTCCCCCATGCCCTCTTTTTTCTATGCTAAAAAACACCCCCCCCCATGGTTCCTTGTAGAGAGCTTCCTGATATATAAATTGTATTTTGCAAAATTAGGTGAACGTAACAAATATAAATTAAAGACTCTGCAAATTTAGGCAAAATAGGCAAGAGAGGTTGTTCCCTATAAATGGTGAGGTACCCACAAAAATAAGTGCCCAAAGATCTGCCCATTGCTATATCAATTTATTATCTTTCAATTAAAGTCTTTAAACTTGAATTTCAACATGGGAATGGTGAAGCACTGAAGTTGAAACTCTTCATTCGGAAAAAGAAATCTAGTAAATGTTTTACATTTTAAAACCATGTGGGAAGATTTTCCGCACTCCATAAATTTAGGGGAGGCTGTCACATTCAGATAGCATTAGAGCACTGCAAAAGAAGACTTTGGAGACGAAGTGTGATGGCTAATGAAAAGTTGGCAGTCCAATCTTGGAACAGCCTTAGTCCTTAATGGACAACAATCCTCACTGAGTACCAATCATAAAATGGAATGTGTCACTTATAGCCTATTTTGAAGAGGCCCAGAAATCTATAAATCTGTCTCTGTCTTACAAAGCATTTGGTCAGCTTTGACCAGAAAGCTTGACTGCTATCTGTACTTGCCCTTGCAACTCTTACAGCATATCATTTATTTTAAAGGGCAGGAACCTCTCTTGCAAAGAGAAGAAAAGAACAGTTTTTGCATGCCTGCCTCACTTTAACACAGTAAGAACCATTAATACTTTAAAGCACAAGCAACAGGCTTCTTCAGTATCTTTTTGGGTTTTGGTAAATGATTTGGGTAGTATCTAACAGGGGCTGTGCATATGCAGCCCGCCCCACTGGCCCCACATGCACAACCTGGCCAGCCAAGGTCCATGCTCGCCTGTGTTATCACGCTTCTAGGGGCAAGTGCCAACCCAAGTGAAAACACGCATTTCTGGAAGGCTGTGGAAACGGACCTGGGCCATGCACAGACCTAGGCTGGCGGGGTTGTGCACACACGGACTGGCGGGGCTGGCTGCGCATGCACAGCCCTATTGGATACTACCCTTTGGATCAATAAACACTCTGTGGCTAACATACAAAGTTTGAAAACAAAAGCCATCCATTTGGAAGCTTAGAATTACATTAGTAGCATTAACAAGGTCCACAATATTTTATCTGTGTTTCAGTGATACATGCATTGTTAATAATGTAAGATATGGCCATAGGAACCAAGGACTAAAACTCTCTCTCTCTCTCTCTCTCTCTCTCTCTCTCTCTCTCTCTCTCACATATACATATATAGATATCCTCAGAGGGTTTTTTTTAAGCAGTGTGAATATTAGGGACAAGATCTTTTTCAAGGTGAATAGCTCTGCTATAAACAGAGCTTCTATCCCATTTGACTTCCCATTAAACTAGCTCTTGCAGGAAATCCCCCAAACTGCTTTTTGAAATTTGGGAAGTTTAAAGAGCTGCTGGGGTGTGTGTATATGAAGGGGCCCTTTTGAGAGGAAAGTTCTTAGAAGAGTTCAGATGTATGAGCAGATAGTTTGCCACCTAGATCATATTTCTGTGAGAGGAAATCTCCTTTGCAATTTGGTAACAGCGTGGGTAGATTTTACAAAAAGTTGACTGGCCTTCCTTTCCTTTATGCAAGCACACAAGATAACAATGCTCCTATTATCATTAATGTTCTGATAACTCAAAATGGAAGTGTATGATAGTAAGCAATGTGTCCTGTGCCCTTCTTTTGGCACAAACAAATCCTGGCAAACTTACACAAAAAACAGAAACAGTGAGAACTTTTATTAGTAGCAAATCAGGTTTCATAGATGAGCGTATTAGCTCACAGCAAAAGCGTCATGGTTGCAACTCTCCAGAAATCATATAGCTGATAGCAATTAGCTACAGGCTCAATATTTAATTCAAAGAACAGTCAAAAGGAAGAACTATAACCATGTCAGAGATCAATACAACTTGGTTTCCCTGTTGCAATCTCTACGGTTCAGAATACAGGGAAAGGGGCTTGAATGATTCCTGGCATAAACCATCCCAGGCGATCAAGACAAGGGTTCTAGAAAAAGACTTAAGTAAATCCAGACACGTAGAGATTTAGGGCAACCTTGAAATCTTTGTACTCTGCACTTACATGGGTCAAGGCCTATCAAATCCAAGGGTCAAAATATAGGTTAAGGAGTAAGTCCAAAGTAAACCTACACATGCAGAGATTTTGATTTCCATAGTTTCCACTTTGGTATCACCATACTACAGGGGTCAAGACAGAAAAATCCAAGAGTCAAGATCAGTCCAAGCCAGCAGGCACTCTGGGCTATCAAAGACACAGATACACAGTCCATAGTAAACAAGAATCCAAGGTCTATGAAAAGTATAGGAATACATACCAATGGCAAGTTCTTAATGATTCACAGATAAAACAGGCACTTCAGATGAAACAGCCCAAAGTCCCAGTGAGAAATGTTTCTTTCAGCTCAGACATCAAGTCCCAAACATGAAGGTTACAGACAATATACAATAGATGATAAAAGTTGGACATTGATGTATTTATTCAGGCTTGTTGAGGTGCCCCTTTCATTGGTTTGGTGAAATTCTGAGCAGCAGTTTAAAAATTATTAAAGCTGTTCTGCCCAGTGAAAGCCTATGGCAGAAACTACTGGCAAAGTTATAATTGGCATGCTCAGTTCTACCCTGAAGCTAGAACGCTGCCAGTACTCCAGTGCTTTGAATTCTGCGTTCCTGTCAGCATTTTGACAGTGGGGGAGGTGTAGCAGGAAACTTGTCAATTGAGGTAAGAGTGAGGTAATGTCCAAGCCTGAGGGAATCTCTCCCACTGATGAAGAGAGAGAGAGGGGGGAAATTGAAAAGGCTATGCTGGAATCCTGTGCAGGCTTACTCAGAAGTAAGCTGTTCTGAGCATATAGAGAAATATCTATTCATTTATACACATCAACTCAGTTTTTTTCAGAACACTGTAATAGATTTCCTTTTTAAAAACCAGGGAAATTCAATTATCAAAACACATGCTGGTTTAAGACCATTTGTTGTTCAGTCGTGTCCGACTCTTCGTGACCCCATGGACCATAGCACGCCAGGCCTTCCTGTCCTGTGCTCTCTCCCGGAGTATGCTCAAGTCCATATTCATTGTGTTTAAGACCATAGTTAAGGTTATTTCATATTGGCTCAAGTTTTACAAAATCAGGAATTGGAAGCTTGGGCTGATGCCTTAATAGATGTGCCCCATGATCACTGATGTACAGTGTCACAATTTGTATTTGCTTACAAGTCACAATTTGTATTTGCTTACAAGCAACAAACAGGCATGGGTCAGCTCACAGGAAGATTTTTCCAGCAACGTAGTAAGATTCAGATACTGCATAAGGCAAGGCAGGTCCAGGGCAACATGAGGCGCCTTGCCAGTCTTAGGCACTCCATCCTCCCAATTTGGATTAGGGCCTGAAAGACCCACGGAAAGTGTGGGTGCATGGAGGGTAGGTTGTAAGCAAGCACAGTTTGTGGCATTGCACAACTTCATCACCAATCATGAGGCACATCTATTAAGGCATCAGCCTAAGCTTCCAAGTCCCTGGTTTTGTGGAGCTTGAGTTTAAGAAAGCCTTTATTCTTAAATCAACAGGTGTTTTGATAATTAAATATTATCTTCTTTATATTAATCCATTCATTTGTTCATCTAGTGAGGCTTCAGGGCAGCATTCTTGACTTGATTGGCTGGTCTGTTAACTTGACTGCAGCGGATGAATGATGTAAAGCATCTCTCAAGATGCTCACACTGAGATTGTGTATAATATGGTTGGCTTTGGATGTATATGCAAAGTGCTGGACCACTTTCATACCCTCTTTCACTGATACTTATGTCTCATGGACAGTTCTCTGAATCGTTATAATTTTAAAATTCTTGCTAGAGCAAACTGAAATACATATTGCTGCATACTTTTCACTGGAAAGTCTTCTTAATTGGCTATTAAATAACTACTTTCAGGCAAAGTTGTTCCTTAGATGACATGTTGTATGGAGATACCAATGTGAAATGAATACAGATCACTGTGGCTTTCTCTAACCCATCATTTTGTTACCTAAAAATCTGGTCTATATTAACTACACATGCGGTTCATTAAATGCTTGAGATACAAGTTGTGATCGACTTATGGAGGAAATCCCAGTCATTGGGGTAAATGGTACAAGATGGCATGAAATCTGGCAAATCACAGTTTTCTCTATTTTTTGCCCTTCATGAGCCACAAAGTGGCGATTTGTCAACAAATAGATTTAACTACAGCATATTGCAGTACTGGAGCTGAAGCAAGATTTTGTGAATGTTAACAAGCGGCAGCCAGGCCCCAAATTGGGCTGCTTTTGTGGAACTGGAGCACACATTTCCTGTTAAAAAGGGGGGGGTATACTCTACTCTACCCACTAACAAAAGGGGCTAATTGTTGATGATTCCCCCCCCCCCCACTGCAGCCACCTGTGCATCTTAATGTCTGCTCTGGATGATTGGGGAGCCTCCAGAATACCATGGGACATAGCATAGAGGACTGCATGGGGGAGAGGGTATCAGTGAAAATTGCTTCCCCCCTTCCATTAGGAGGAGCCTCTATTAGATTGCAGGCCCTTCCACGTATAGAAGGACACCATCTGTGAATGGAAGGGCTCCTTTCACTATAACTCATAATGTCAGAATTAAGTTAGTAAACTTTGATACAACACTATTTTTGAGCATGGGTGTCATGAGATTTGTTGCTACATTTTCCAGAATTGTTCCTTATAGCCAAATGTATTAGAAAGTGAATGAGGGTGGGGTTTGCTCCATGGTGTAGATAATTCATAAAAGCTTCTGGACTTACCTTTTCTGTCATGCTGCCTTTTAGCAAGCTATCTTACATCACTCTGCACAGTTACCACATATTCAGTTATTCTCTCTGAGGTGGTGCTTTCTGTAAACTATCCTGGTCATTGCCATGCCATCCCACCAGGAATGAAGAGAGGATACTTGAATTTGGTTAAATTAGCACAAGTTTATTAATATTAGCTCAGGGTAGTATCCAGTGGGGCTGCTGCACTCCTAATTCTGTTGTGCAAGCAGGACTCACCGCTTGCCTAACTGGGGTTTAACACTTCAGAAAGCAAGCCCTGAAATGAGCGGAAACACTCATTCCCAGATTGGAATAGGCCAGCTGAGGTCCTATCCAAAGTGCAATATTCTCGTTGCACAAGGACGGAGTCCCGCTCATCCTTGGGCAGTGTTAGATACTGCCCAGAATATGCAATGAGACCAACAAGTTAGCCCAGTGTTACCAGCCTATCAGTGTGGTTCCCTGTTCTTCAGGCGAGAGCTGGGAGGTTGGTGAAAGGCGACTCTGCTGTGGCTGTGCACACCCAAGGAGTCCAGCGCCTGTCTTCTCCAGGGCATGGAACAGGTGTGCTGAGGAGGACCTGGAGTCCCATGGCACCATGACGGTAAAGCCCCTTAGGGTGCAATCCTATGTGGATAGTCTGCAGCCTTCAAACCTGGAGCCTGCCAACTATCCAATGCTGGGTGAGAAGACAGTGGAGTGATCTTCACCACCGCCCTCCAGCTGCCCCGCATTTCTGCTACACAGGTGATTTCGCCCATCTAGCAGTGGCATCTCAGAGGGGGAAGGGAGGAGTCTGGGGCAGCCATAGGGAATGGCTAACCCTAACCCTGATTTCCTCTCTTCCTTACCTCTGGGAACACTCCCTTTTCTCCATCTCCATGCTCCAGTTTCTGAGCACTGAGAGGTAATTGATGCGGTTCTCTCTGCACTGGCTATGAGGGGGAGGGGGTGGGGAGCACAGTTTCCTGGCTACGCTCTGACCTTGGAACCAGGAAACCAAACTATCCTATCCCACCCCCCACCCCCCGAGTTGCCTGGGCAGCATAGGATTGCTTCTTCCATGTGATATGGCTGCCAGACCCTAAAGGTAGCTGCCAGTCTGTATTCCCTCATGTTGGCCGCCTCTTTGTGCCAGTGTCTTCCAGTGCTCACCAAGGTAGCCTGTGCTAAAGTACCCTCCCAGCCCACACTGTATTTGCCTGCTGCTGTGCCAAAAGTGGGGATTAATGCCCATCTGCCATATAACGTATCAATAGGGATGGAAATCTGTCCATGTTGGTTTCTCAGTTTCTAATTTTAGCAATGTTAAGTTCATATTGTCCCATTTCTGTATCAGTTCACAATAATTCTTTGAGAATTTTTTTTTATTTATCCTTTTATCAACAATGGAATAAATAAAACATTGGATCATCGCAAACTTTGTTCCCTTTCCTTAAACCTTTCTTGCAAAACTATTTAGCTGGTATCGTCAGCTCATTCTGCTCACATGTACAGAAATTTGTATGCATTTTTATGCGCATTTCTCCTAATTTTGTGTAATGCACACATTTTTGGGAACAGTTTTCCTTTACATAATGCATTTTTGTATATTGTTTTCACTAATATCTGCATCTTTGTGCAAATTTTTTGAACAGAGAACTTTATCACAAAATCCAGAACAGTGCAAATACCAAAGATCATGTATTTGTTCAGGAAGTGCAAAATGAATAGGATCACATTAGAATGTGATCCAAACATAGTTCTCCCTTATCTCTACATATCAATAGCTCTCCATCCAGGAGCAACATAGAAAAAGCCAATTGTGGGGTACACCCAAAAATCCTACCTAGGTCCAAAAACTGGCACCTTTGTTCCATGCTGCTACCCATTGGAGGGGGGGGGTTGACACTTGGAGCAATGTTCTGACTAAGACTGGGTGTGGCCAGGGCTTATAAAGTCTCTTTTACGGACTATTTCCCATAGGTTACATTTTCCACCCTTGAGAATGGCCTGCCCGGTCTTCATTCCCTTGAAGCAGGAAAACCTGTTGTCCCACACTCATTTACCAGCATCCGTGAGGAGTGCTATTTCTGACGAATTTCAGAGGAGTAACCATAGTTATCTGTTGCAGCAAAACAAAAAAACTGTAAGGTAGTATCTGCTTTATAGGGTAGCACAAATTGTGTCCATTGGAACCCTGCTATTTTGTGTAATATGACTAGGGATTCTGTGAGAAAATTTCAATGCTAACAATATTTTCCTCTTTAAAATATGAATTAAAATATGTATCAATATGAAATATTTAGTTGAATAATATTTAGATCAGGGCTCTCTCACATGGTGCCCACAGGCACCACTGCATCCACAAGGACAGGCTGAGGTGCCCCCTCCCAGCTATTTTTCCTTTCTACAAGTGAATGGAGTTATATTGCCACAGTGATTTAGTTCTTGATTTTACTCAACATAAGGTAGATCAAGGCAGGCAGCTGTTCTAAGGCTTTATTAGTTGACATAAAAATTACAAAATAGACCCACTGGGTTTTATCCATTACATATATGAACACCAGTATTTCATTCAACTGTAATCTATTATGGATTACATAATCCATTATGGTGTGTCCACTGGGCAAAAGCATGATACCTTCCTTCCGTGGACTGGGTCTCCTTCCAGGTTGTAGTCACAGCACCTCTCTGGCTTCAGTGGTCTGGAATCCCAGAGACAAGAAGGAGAGAGACAGCAGCTTTTGGTAGTGGATTCCCACACCCAACATCAGCTAGCAATCTCCCTTACTGTTTCTCCAGCTGTCTTTTATAGTCCATCAGCAGGGCCTTGCACGCAGTCTGTCCTGTAGGCTTAATCCATCCCACCTGTGCTGATTGCCTACTTGTGGGAAATGCATCATCACCACCAGTCCTAGCAGTCTCTACTTAAAAGGATATTCCCATGGTTGTTCATAGCAAGAAGTCCTATAGCTTGGAAGCTTCTAGGAGTGGCTGTGTCCATGTTTGGGAGTAAAGGCATGAAGGGAAGCTGTGGCAGGTCACACTTAACTCCTCGAGGTACAATTCATCTTCTGATAGGTTCCCAATATAGGAGTGATTCCTGGGGAGAGGTCCACTCTCCACCAAGGACCTTTGGGACAAAACATCAGATTAAGATGGTGAAGGCTGCTATTGTGACTTGGCCATCACAGTCTCATTGGTTCCTGCCAGCTGGGGCCCAATGAGGAGACACAGCAACCCCTACTCCTCTTCAGGCCATTATGGGCAGCCTTGAGAATGCACAGCCCTAGCAGGGCACAGCATCTGCTTCACATGGCTGGGGTATGAAACCAGAACCAGGTCTCAGGATGTAGACTCACAGTGAGACAGAATCTGGAGCCATACCTCAGTCTCTTTTGTGGGTAGTAGCAGCTGAGCAGAGAGAGAGAGAGAGAGAGAGAGAGAGAGAGAGATTTTTTGTTGTTTCTGAATTCTCTCTGTGTGAGAGAGAGATGGGCGGGCAGAGAGCCTGCAAGTCTGGCGGCGAACTTGAATTTTTCCAGAACAGACAGCAGCAGCAACAAGAAGGTAGGAAAGGGTTTGTTTATTTGTTACAACTTGGGTGCAGCTCTAGGCTCTGTAAATTAATTGTAGGGCTCTAGGCTCTGCGAATAAATTTTTAAGGCTTGGGTGCAGCTCCAGGCTCTGTGCATTAATTTATAAGATTTAGGCCCAGCAAATTAACTCTATTAATCAGAAGGACAGTTGTTCGTTCAAAGGACCGTTTTCCTTTGTTCTGTCTCTATTATTTGTTCTTTGTAAAATATAAAACATCTCCTCAAAGCTAACTTTAAAACCCCCCTCAAAAAATCAGACACACGTTTTGAGAAGAGGCTTCATTTCCTCTTGTATTTCCTATTTTCTTCTATTTTGCTCCAAAATTTCCCGACCCACAGGGGGTGGAGATTATCCCAGGGGTATTCCTTAGAACCTGGGCCCTCAGACTAGCATTGATGGGTTCCATCAATATATTTCAAGCCCAAATGTGTTTCATGGCCAAATTAGTTTGCTGGTCTTTTATTATGCCATGAGCTTTTGTGGGATAGAGCCCACTTCCATTATCTTGGCCAAAAAAATCAAAAGTAAACTAAACCTAGATGGGTATGGATCAGAAGTCTTGGGGGTAGAGATCTGCTTTTCAGAGTTATTATTTTAATGGTGTTCATGTGTTATATTGTTTTATATGGGTTGTTAGCCACCCTGGGTGCCTTGTGCAGAAGGGTGGAATATAAAAATGCATAAATACATACATCATAATCAATTTATCGGCCTGACACTAGTGATGAAGTCACTAGTTACATTGACAGATTGATCGTTTCCCATGGTATGATGGATGGGAAACCCAGTACTAAATCCACTTACATAGTGATGAGAAAAGTTTCATTTATGTTTGGATGGTTTGGTACCTTAGGTGGATAGCTGTACAATGAAAGTACAATTAATCAATATACAATTAATCAATATACAATTAATCACTTCCTCTATTTCTAAATTTCACTGGTGCATGTGGATTCTTATGTAGCCAAAATGGCACCTTCCCCCAACAAGAGGGAAGTATCAGCAAGCCTGGGGGGAACCTAAAGTTGGAGAAGCACAAAGAAACTTAAGCAAAAGAAATCCTAAGGGAGGGAACTCCCAAACACCCCAGTGACGACTGAGTGTGTTCAGTGGTGATGAAATGCTGACTGATCTGAGGTTAGGGGTGGGGAGAACAATAAACACTGCGGGGGTGGGTGGGGACGATGATAATTTAAACCAATAGATCATCAATATATATATAGAAGGACAGACAGAGAAATGCAGAATATAAAGAATGTCCTAATAATTAATTGGGCTATTGCAATTTATATTAAAACTACAAATGATAAAATATACAATCCTACTAAAAATGTATTTATGAAGTTATATGCTATGCTTCAACATGACACATTTCCAGGGAGGCTTACAAAAATGATTATAAAACAACAATAAAATCAACCGATAAAAATACACTCAGTGAATACACAGGAGAATAAAAGCAGCAGTTAAAACAATTCCATCACAAATTAAAAATGAAATTCAAAATTAAATAAAATTGGAAAATTAAAGAAGACCTTCACCTGGTTTAAAAATAACATAAGAGTGGGTGCCAGGTGAGCCTCCCTGGGGAGATAATTTCATTAATGGGGTGTCACAACTGAGAAAATGTTCCCTCCAGTTGCCATCAGCCTCCACTCAGACAGCTGGGCACCTGGAGAAGGACTTTGAAGATGATCGAAAATATATGTGGCCCTAAATGTCCAAATGTTGTATGGATATGATTTTCTTCATAGCAATCACTCAGGACAGCATAATTGGTCACAGTCCTAAAGTGCTACAGGTTAATGTCCAGATTTCATTCATAGTGGTGGCTCCAGACAAGACATGACTGCGTTCACCTATTGTTGAAAAGTTAGTTCTGTCTTATTTTTTTTTAGAATGTATTATATTTTCACGTCTATATGGCAGATACTGTGAATGTGTAGAGAGCATACATAAATTTTAAAACTGACAAAGCAGATGCCATGCAGATGCTAAACTCTGCAGGAACAACTCCTTTTCTGCAGCAATTACAAGAAGGCACAGATTCCTATGATGCTTCTGGTTATAATTCTGTCAAAACATTCAGTTACCATGGCAAATCTTCTGTCATATTGCGCATACCTTCAGACTCGTTGGGGTGTGGGGAGATTTTTGTTTAAACAACACTGTTCAGTTATCTATAGTTATGATTTGATCTCTCCCCCCCCCCCTTTTTTTTTCATGTAGAACTTTTCCTGGCACATCCGATAAGAACAATCTTAAGATGAATGTGCTCCACCCAACATAGACACTGAAATGCATGCATATCTCCTTAGTAGGGGTTGAAGTTGCTCAGCAATAGCCTGAAAACACAAGCCATTAGAGAGAAACTTACAATGAACAGCAAGAACTTTGATTGAAACCTAGAGAGGTTTTGGAAATCAACCAGGGCCCTTGAGAAAACATTTTTCCCCTTCTACTGTTATCCTTCATCCTCACTTAAATGCATGGCAAAATAATAAGCTGTCTCAATTACACAGTCTTAGGCATGGCCAACATATGCAGCCAAATGAGGTGATAGATTGGGCTATGCCACTTCAGACTGCAAATAGAGAGATTCCGTTTTGAATGCTTCCCCATGTAAAACAACTCCATTCAAATAAAAAGCTAGCAAAACTGTGAGGTTTGGCTGCTCCTCCTCACCACCGCCACCATTGTCTGGGCTAGAGCAAGAGGCAGGTGAAACAGCAGGTTGCAATGGTGAAGAAGAGGAGCAATCCCAGGAGGCTCTTGTCCGTGGGCCCCTATTGTGCTGTGGGCTCCTGGAGGTGCCTGACCGTGCCTACCCTTGATACTGGCCCTGACTCCTTATCTTCCCCCTGCCCGTCCCCCACAGAACCTACAGCTTCCATTTAGCTATCATAACTCGTATGCATCGGTAGACCTATCTTCAATAAATGTGTGAAGCCACTCTTAGAGCCATCGCCACATATTGCGGTAATGAATTCTATTCCTGTCTTTATTTTCTCCCCTTTGTCTTTTTCTCAATCAACTACCAGTCAATTCCTTTGTGTATGAGCATCCCCAGCTTCTAGTATTCACTGTTTACATACCATGCATAATTTTATAACCATAATCCCTAAGTTATCGTTTTTTCTTAGCTAAATAACCACAAAGGCTGCAACCCAGCTTTCCCCAACCTGGCACTTCCAGACCTGTTCGACTATAATTTCCACCATCCTTAGCCAGCATGACCATTTGTCATGCTGGCTGGGAATGATGGGAGTTGTAGTCTGACACATCTGAAGGCACCAGGTTGGGGGAGGCTGCTGTAGCTTTTCATCATAGAGACGATGCTGCAGCTCCTTGTTTATTTTGGCTGAACTTTTTTTCAACCTTTCCAACTCATTGAGGTGCTTTCTGAGAAGGGGTAACCAGAACAGCACACAGTATTCCAGATGTAACTACGTTATCAATGTATATAAAGACATTACTATACTGTCCATTTTGTTTTCGACCTCATTCTTAATAACCCCTGGCACAGAACTTGCCTTTTTCACTGCATCGGCATTTTAATTGAGCTATCCACCAGAACTCCAACATCTAGTGAATCACCACCAGCTCAGACCCCACTAGTGTATATATGAATTTAGGGGTTGGGGGGTTGCCCCAATGTAGATCACTTTATACTTGTAATCCCAATTTCCCTACCAGCAACCCATTGTTGTGGAGATAACTTTGAGAGCTTCAGCTATTGGGCGGTATAGAAATGAAATAAATGAATAAATAAATTAAATACCTGGGTTCAAACTGTAGGAATGGATTAGGGGAAGAATCCTCCAAATAGTGCACAGCACCTCTATCCCACAAGCAGTGAGCAACTTAATAGAACAGGAAAGAAAAACAAAAGGTCTATTTAAAGAAAAGTGAAGAGGAAACTAGAGGAACAACTCAGATAGATATACAAGAGCAGCTGCGCTCTCGTTCACAGTCTTTTCTGGATGGTTCCTCTCCCTTCCTCTCTGTAGCATCAGTTTCTCTATCGTCTCTCCAATTTTCAACTTTCCTCAGATCTCTTCTCAGACCGAAGCTCCCCCAGTACCCCATGGCAGCTCCTAAGGGCCAAAAGGACTGTGATCCAGACATCCCACAGAGTGCTACATGCACAGGGTTATATACTTACATTGAACTTCTTTTGTCAGTTTGTTGCCCATTCGCCCAGTTCAAAGAGGTCAGTTTGGAGTTTTTCACAGTCTGCTTGGGGTTTCAGCATCCTGAATAATTCAGTGCCATCCACAACTTGTCTGCCCCACTGTTCATGCCTGCTTCCAGATAATTTATGAATAAATAGCACCTGTTCCAATACAACTCTTTGCAGGGGATCACACTTTTTACCTCTTACCATTGTAAAAACTGGACATTGATTCCTATCCTCTGCTCCTGATTCTTTAATGAGTTGCCAATCCATAAGAGACCTTCTCCTTTAAACCCCTACCATATTTACTCTGGAGTTTTCAGTGAGGGGCATTGTCAAAAGCTTTTTGAAAGTCCAGAACTTCATGCTGTGCAGTTACAGCTTCCTTCCGTTCATATTTGTTTTTCTGTTTCCATCTCATTTTTTTTAATCATAATGCACTAGGAGGTTGTTTATGTGTTTTCTGCATAGCCTTTTTCCTCAAAGTGATTTCACTGAACGATACAGTTTGCAAAGGCAAGTGAATTTTTAAAAGCACTCTCTCATGTAGACTTTTTTCAGTTTTCTCTTGCAGGGTGAACTCAACAGAATATTCAAAGACCTCAGTGATAGCAAAGCACTTTTCATTGAGAGCGCATGTGACATGGTAGCTTTGGTGGTATATATTTAGCACTACAGCACTAAAATGGAAGGACAAGAAAAGTCTGTTGTTAACGGGCTAACTTTTGTCTCTGCTTTGAAATTGAAAGGATTGCATGGTTGACGCTGAAGGATCTTATATATTGACAGCAAACTCATTCTCCATGTGTGGATACTTATGTAACCAAAACAGTGCCACCCACGCACAAGAGGGAGGCATCAGTATGGCATGTGTGTGAGGAGAAAAAGTTAAAAAAAAAGGATGCATAACACAGATGTCCTGTATTTTTCCTCCTTTTCTGGGAATTCTATATTGACTGAGTATCTTGGGTAGTGAGAAAAAGGGCTAGGCACAGCAAAAAGAATGCCACTTCTCTTTCCGGGTTGTTTGTGATTAACAAACCGTGCTTTGTTGGCACGGCCATGTTCATACATTACGACAATCCAGAATTCAACAACAGATGGACATACAAGCCTTTATTGCGAGTCTGACCTGCGACAGGAATGGGAGACAGGAAAAACTGTTTGAAGCCCAAACTATATATAATGAAAGTAGGCAGGAAGATGTTTTTCTCCCTCTCTCATAATACCAGAACTTTGGGTCATCCAATGAAGCTGATTGGTGGGAAATTCAGGATGGACAAAAGAAAGTAATTCTTCTCACAGCACATTGTTAAACTATGGAATTCGCTACCACAAGATGTAGTGTTGGCCACCAACTTGGAGAGCTTTAAAAGGGGATTAGACTAATTCATGAAGGGTAATGGCTGCTAGTCATGATGACTATGTGAGCAAAGGGCTGGATGTGCCCGATTTTGTCTGATCTTGGAAGCTAAGCAAGGTCAGCCCCGGTTAGTACTCGGATGGGAGTCTGCCTGGGAATCAGGCAGCACTGGCACAAGCTCTCCCTCTGCTGCTGCTCATCCCTTTCCACTACTCCCTTGCTTTCATGGTCATGCACCCCCCCTTGCCATTGCCATTGGTTGCCCCCCACCCCTCAGCATCTTGCCACCATCTTGCCATTGCCCCCTTTGCCACTGCAGCCTGCCTTCTAGAGAGCTGAAGAAAGTGGCCAGCATGGCTGTCTTCAGAGAGCCAGCGAGGCCCAAATGCCTGGCTCTGTGGTGTCCTTTCTCAGTGTCAGGCATTGTGGGAGAGGAGTCCTAAGAGACTGCATGTGCGTCAGAGCCAGGCATTTGGGTCTTGCTGGCTCTCCATAGAGGCTGCCCGCCCAACCTCTGGCTCGCACTGTGGGGATTTCCTCAGAGCAAAACAGAGTAGCTCTTTGCTGAGGCATTTGCCACAATGGGAGAGCAGTTGACGAGGCTCTCTAGTCCAGAGCACTCGCTGCAGTGTTGCCAGGTGAGTGACAGGTCCAGAGAGCCCCGCCGGCCCCACCCCCGCTGTGGCAAATGCCATGGCGAGAGAGCAGCCAGTGGGGCTCTGCAGAGCACCCACCGAAGGAGGAGGCGGGGTGGGTCCTCCTGGTGGGTGTGGGCTTTCCTGGCAGGCACATGTGCATGTGTGCAATTTGCCACTCCCCCTGCTCGGCCGCCTGCGGTGGGGGATTCACCCTGCCTCATGAGAGGATCAGCCGGACACCTAGAATCAAAGACACTAAGCCCCTCAATACCAGTTTCTGGAGGACATAAACAGGAGAGTGCTATTGTTCTCATGTCCTGCTGGTGGGCTTCCCAGGGGCATCTGGCTGGCTGCTGCCTTTGATAGGCAGGCCTTCAGTCTGATCCAGCAGGGCTGCTCTCACATTCTTACGCTGGAGGCAGATCCATATCTCCAAACATGGGTCTGCTCCAGTCATATCTAGTGTGTGTGTGTGTGGGGGGGGGGCTACAATTTAAAATGCCAGTGATGCATGTGAATGAGAATGAGTTGAATTCCCACCCCACCACTCTTACCCCTTTCCTTTTTCTCTGCAACCAGGCTCAGATAGTAAAAATGAGCCCAACTGGGAGGACAGCACTTAACGGGAGGGGCTTTGAAGAGAGCAGTGGTGGATGGGGTTTCGCTCCCATACCAACGTATTGGGCCAGCCTTCCCCAACTTACTTCCCTCCAGCCGTGTTGGACAGCAGTGCACACAATTACCAGCCAGCATGACTATCTGGCTGGGAATTGTGGGTGTTGCAGTCCAACACAGCGGGAGGGCACCAGGTTGGGGAAGGCTGCCTTTGGCGTTTTAAATCAGAACCCACACCTGCTTTGGGGCAGACCTGTGTTTGAAGACATGGATCTGCCACCATCATGTGTAGTTTGGGCCTAAGAAGAGCAGGACAATAGCCACAAAGAGACAGAGAAGGGAGCACACTGAAAAGCTGCCTGCATTCAAATGTGGAAAAGCTGCCTGCATTCAAAGCTCTAAAGCGGCTTTGTAGAGCCTACTGGTTTGCCACACTTGATGTTGTAGCGTTGCTGAAACTAGGAAGGTGTGGACCTGATCCCATACTTGCACAGGCAATGACTGTAAGCTCCATGGAAGCCATGTTAGGCTAAATGGGGAAGAGAATATAAGTATAATATAATTAATACATCCCAAGTATTTACTCCCAGCTATGCAGGGTGTGTGCATGCACACAGAGAAAGTAGACAATATATACCACAGTGGAACAGGAGTCCATATCCATCATTTATTCTGTAAAGAAAGTCATTATTGTCCAAGATCTGCTTTGACACTTCTCAGCCTTCTTCACTCTCATACCTGTCATCGCCATATACTCTTTCAAGGCATTCTATTGTGTTCTTAACCTTCCCCAAAGAAAAACACACATACCAGTCACTCACTGTAGATCACAATAATACAAAAATTACAGGTCAGCGAAGTTCTATTTTGTTCCCTTTCTTTTCTCAAGGACTCTTTGATGTGCTGGTGACTGAAATCCAACAAGCTGTTATTCCACACTTATATAGGTGGTGGAGATAGCTGGGCAGAAGACAGAGACACAGTTAGGTTCAAAAATCTCTCTCTCAAACTGTTCAGTAATATCATAGAATCAAGAATAGTAGGGTTGGAAGGGGCCTATAAGACCATCGAGTCCAACCCCCCTTCTCAATGCAGGAATCCAAGTTATAGCATCCCCGACAGATGGCTGCCCAGCCTCATCTTGAATGCCTCTAGTGTGGGAGAGCCCACTACCTCCCTAGGTAATTTGTTCCATTGTCGTATTGCTCTAACAGTCAGGAAGTTTTTCCTGATGTTCAGCTGGAATCTGGCTTCCTGTAACTTGAGCCCATTATTCTGTGTCCTGCTTTCTGGAATGATCAAGAATTGATCCTGGCCTTCCTCTCTGTGACAACCTTTCAAGTACTTCCTCTCAGTCTTCTCTTCTCAAGGCTAAACATCAAGGGCCTGATTCAAAGTGCTGGTGTTAACATTCAAAGCCCTTAACAGCTTGGGGCCAGGCTATCTGAAGGATCGCCTTCTCCCACATGTGCCTGCCCGGACCTTAAGATCATCTTCATCTCCGTGAGGCCCTGCCAAAGGAAGTGAGGCAGGTGGCTACTAGGAGGAGGGCTTTCTCTGCTGTGGCAGCCCAGCTGTGGAATAATAAGCTCCCTAGTGAGGTTTGCCTGGCACCTACATTGTATTCTTTCCGGCGCCAGGTGAAGACCTTTTTATTTTCCCAGGCATTTTAACATTTTAGCTCTTTAGACTTTTAGCTTTGCTGTTTTAAATCTGTATTTTAAATCTCTGCATTCCTGCTAGGTTTTATTCTGGTTGTATTGTTTACTGTGGTTTTAATGTTTTATATATTTTGTACTGTTGTATTGTGTGCTCTTTGGTTTAAATTTTTGTGAACTGCCCAGAGAGCTCTGGCTATTGGGTGGTATAGAAATTAAATAAATAAATAAAGCAAGCATGCCCAGTTCTTTCAGTCTCTCTTCATAGGACTTTGTTTCCAGTCCCCTGATCATCTTTGTTGCCCTCCTCTAAACCCTCTCCAGCTTGTCTGCATCCTTCTTAAAGTGTGGTGCCCAGAACTGGACATAGTACTCCAGATGAGGCCTAACCAGTGCTGAGTAGAGGGGAACTAGTACTTCCTGGGATTTGGAAGCTATGCTTCTATTAATGCAGCCCAAAAGAGCATTTGCTTTTTTTGCAGCCACATCACATTGTTGGCTCATATTCAGCTTGTAATCTATAACAGTTCCAAGATCCTTCTCGCTTGTAGTGTTGTTGAGCTACGTATCCCCCATCTTGCCACTGTGCATTTGGTTTTATTTTTACTAGGTGCAGAACTTGGCATTTATCCCTATTAAATTTCATTCGGTTGTTTTCTGCCCAGCACTCCAGCCTATCAAGATCACTTTGAATTTTGTTTCTGTCTTCCATGGTTTTAGCTAAAATTGGTATTAGCCAATTTTGTGTCATCTGCAAATTTGATCAGCATTCCCTGCACCTCCTTCTCCAAGTCATTAATAAAAATGTTGAAGAGCACTGGGCCCAGGACTGAGCCCTGCGGTACCCCGTTCGTTCCCCCACCCCAGTTTGAGAAGGTCCCATTGATAAGCACTCTTTGAGTCCGATTCTGTAGCCAACTGTGGATCCACTGGATCGTTGTTTCATCTAGCCCACTTTGAGCTGGTTTGCTCATCAGGATATCATGGGGCACTTTGTTGAAAGCTTTGCTGAAGTCGAGGTATATGATGTCCACAGCATTCCCACAGTCCACAAGGGAGGTTACCTGATCAAAACATGAGATCAGATTCATCTGGCAGGATTTGTTCTTGACAAATCCATGTTGGCTTCGAGTCATCACTGCATTGTTTTCAAGGTGCTTCCAGATGGATTGCTTTATCATCTGCCTCAGAATTTTCCCAGGGACTGATGTCAGACTGACTGGTCTGTAGTTCCCAGGTTCCTCCTTTTTACCCTTTTTGAAGATAGGGACAACATTAGCTCTCCTCCAGTCATCTGGCGCGTCACCTGTCCTCCATGATTTCTCAAAGAGAATAGACAGTGGTTCTGAGAGTTCTTCTGCCAGTTCCTTTATGAACCTAGGGTGCAGTTCATCTGGCCCTGGAGATTTGAACTCATTCAAAGTAATTAGGTGTTCCTTGACCATATGCATATCCATCTCAAGCTGCAATCCTGTCCCTTCAGCCTGTACTTTGCCTTTGCCAGGGGGGTCATTGACCCTCTTTTGGGAGAAGACTGAGCCAAGGTAGGAATTGAGCACCTCTGCCTTTTCTTTGTCATCTGTTATCCTTATTTAATAGCTGAACCACCCTTTCTTTCCTCTGTCTTTTACTATGCACGTAGCTGAAGAAAGCTTTTTTGTTGCTTTTAGTATCCCTCGCTAACCTATATCCATAAGCTGATACTGCATGTTGTCCACTTCATGATGCAGCTGTTCTTCAGACAGAGCATGTGTACCAGAGAGACAGCATGAAGGTCAGCCTCTCTCTCTTTTTATACTTCCCATCAGCCTGTATGAAAAAATATATAATGATTACCTGTATGTATCAGAAAACAATCTCAACAAGAACTTGACGTTAACAGGTAGGTATGCAGTTATAAATAGAACTCAGCACCTTCTGCTTACAAAGAATAATTCACAGCAGTCCCATCCCACACTTTCTAGTACAACAGCATTTTCCTAGTATTTTTGCTCTGAGACAGATCCATTGTGGCTTTACCACCAAGCGTAACTCATGCTTCATTGCAGTTTGCCTTCCTCTTGGTAAATTACCTTGGTAAGTTCCATGAAGCTAAATCACTTGTTCACAAAATAAAAGGCTGGATCCAGGATCTGCCTTCTGTTGACAAAAGAGCTCTGCTCATGGAGGTTGACTCTGCCCAATTTTCAGGGTATCCCACTTCCCGCTGCACCACAGCTCTCACCATCTATTAGGTTCCCCTGGCCCTCTGCGCACGATTTTCAGGGAGTTGGAGGAGCTGCTGTGGGTAGCTGGGGGTAGGGAAGTCAGATTCCACCAGCCCAACTGCACACACCTAAATTTGGATCCAGCCCAAAGAGTCTTGTGGCGCCTTAAAGATTAACACATTTATTATGGTATAAGCTTTTCTGGAGTACAGTCCACTTCATCGGATAGCGCATGGAAGCCATAGTACATTTTGTAGACTTAAAGGTATCACCAGACTTTGTTGTTTTGAATGAATGAATGAGTGTGTGTGTGTGTGTGTGTGTGTATATATATATATATATATATATATATGTTTTTTGTTAAGATTTGGGGCAGGGTGGGGGCATGCTGATATTTTATGGGATTTCCACCCAGTCTGGGGGTGCAATAAATACACCATTCCATTGTATGGAATTGAAATCGCTTTCCTCAAAATACCACTTGTATCGTGATGGTGACATATTTTTGTCATTATTATAGTTTGGACTTGGAGATGGGTAAGGTATATCCTTCAGTAGGTATAAATAACTGCCCGCTACTGTTGCAGTTGGCGAGGCAAAGATTTGAGAATGGTATTTACATACTGCTTTGAGCCCTCCTTCTATTTGGGCGGTTGGCAGTATTAGTAGCTGCCATGGAAGCATCAGAGATTTCTCTGAAGCTAGCTTATGCAAGTACCCTATTTATTGATTTTATTGTCTTTCAGTGATAATTCCACTAGGAGATAACCACTATTCTCCTTCTCTGGGATCCACATGGCAAAAAGAGTCTGCATAACTTAACAATCCTTTGGGAAAGGTGCTGAAATTACATTTTGTAAACATATAATTCTCCTTTTATTCCTTGTACTAGCTGCTGTTCTGGTTTCTGCCTTTGAGTCTTACTCTTTTCTTTTTGATAGTGCTAGATGAAATAAAACAAAATACATTTTCAGTTTTCTCCTTTGTTCCTTTTAGCAGAATTCTGTTCACAGAAAAAAGGGGAAAACCTCCATTAAATCTGTTTGAATAATAAATGATTGAAGATACACCTCTGGCCCTTTTAACCTCGTGGGATAACTTCTTTCAGCAGCTCTGCTTCTGCTGTTGTATAAATAATCAAAGCATTATGGAAATAGAAGACCTTTGTGGTATCACGATCTGCAAATATTTATCTGGGAGTCATATTTCTGTTTATCTTTGTGAATGCCCAGCAAAGATCCAATGAGGTGCTCTTAAGAGGTGAAGCGGAATTTGTTATGGAGCTGTGTAAATTAAGGTGGTTGCTTCAGGCAAATTCTACAAAGCTACCACTGAGAATTTATGTAGGCGTAATGTGACGTTCTTTCTCTTTCCTTTCTCATTTGGTGAGTGGACAATGTTTGCTCTCTTTTTGGATATAACATCCACATACACACATGCATCCCCACATAGGTATCCATGAAAGAGAAGAACAAAATGACCACTGTCTCTTCCTATGGGGTGTATGTGTCTGTCCCTGTGTGTATAATAAGCTGAGCCACTAGAGAGAAAACATAATAGTGCCATTAACAGAATGACCTCCAGCATGTACCCCTGTTGCTTTGGGAAATGAACCCTTGGTTGGGGGGGGATCATGGATACCATTCTGTTTCTTTTTCCATGATCACTGGCGAGTAAGAGACAGAGAATAGGAGAAAAAATAGTCATTTAGAGAACAATCCTATGGGGATAGATGGCCACCTTCGAACTTGGAGGCGACCGCCTATCCAATGCAGGGCAGGAGGAGTGTGGAGGAGCATGTCTCCTCCATGCTCCAGCTGCCCTGCATTCACGGGTAGGCAGCTGATTTCAGCTGTCTAGTCACGGGACCTCGGAGTGTGGGTGGCGGCGGTGGATGACACATAGGAAGTGTTGTACCAGCACTTCTGAACTCCCACCTTGCCCCGAAGAACACCCCATTTCCCCCGCTCCATGCTGCTTTTCTGAGTGCGGAGCACAGGGCCGATCTGCGCTGCCTACAAGGTGGTGCAGGAGGGGGTGGAGGGTGGTTCTCCGGGAACTGACCTCGGAGTTCGGGCTCCGAGGTCGTTTCCTCAGAACTGACCAATCCTTTGGCCATCTAGCTGCTGTCTAGCGGCCATAGGATTGCACCCTTAAAATATTAAAAGCGTTCAAACCAATTATTTGTTGATGAGTTCGTTTGGTTCCTCAAATGTGTGTTACTTTCTCAGTCATTTACACAGCATAACCAAACCAGTTTACAACAAGAGTAGAAAAAGTACAATGCACAATAAAAAATATAACAACTCTGCAATGAAATGGTAGTAAGCTAGGCAGCTGAAATGCTATAGATAAAAGCAATACAGTCATTTAACAAGTCAGACAACTGGGAAAGCTTTCAGAGAAAGGCAGATTTTCATCTGGCAATGAAAGTCACTCGTGAAGGAGTCTGATGCCAGTGAGATTCCATAATCTCACCTTGCCAGTGAGATTCCATAATGTGAGTGCCACAATATAGAGAGGCCAGCCCTTGACTCTTCCATGTCATTATCTCTGTAAAAGACAGCATTCAGAACAGATCTAAAGACATGCAGAAGTACATATAGGAGGACATATGCTTCGTCAAGCAGAGGTGTTCTTGACCTGTGCTAGTCTATTTTGTTCTATGACCTGGTCAGCTGAACTGTCTAGTCTGTACTAATGGCTCATAGCTACCTGTGCCTTGTCTAGAAAAATGAGATGGCCTCCAAACACTGTAGCAAATAGAGCAGGCCCGTACAATTTGAAAGCCCAGCAAAAATCCAAACTTCCCCAAACTGCAAAATGAACGGCTCTGCAGACCAGGGAATTTCTTCCTTCGGGATGGAAACAGTTGGAGTGTCCTTTTTTCAAAGGTAACACTTTACATAGGCCTAACCTTTGCCCAATTCAAGGAACTATGAAGGTAGTTACTATTTGCTTGGCAGTAACAAGGTAAAGCAGAGAAGATCAGAGGTGGTTTTAATCACTACTGAGTTGGAAGTGCAAACAGTAGGAAGTGTTGTGGCTGCTTTGAAAGGGCAACTGCAAACATGCCTCCAGTAGTAAGGGTGGACTGACAGCCTGCTTGGCAAGTGGGGCGGATCACTGATTCCCTGAGCCAAACTTTTAAACCACTGCAGCGAAATCTAGTCTATAGAGTCAGGCACCTGCATTTCGTGACAACCTGATTATTCGTCCTCCATATGGTATTCCCAATGAACAAAATCAAAACTAAAAATGAAGAGTTACTTCAGCAGGCATATGATCATCTCCATATCATTTTCTCTTTCAGTTTCAGCTTTCTCTCTAATCTTTATCTAAAAGGGTCTCTGGTTCCCTTTAACTGAAAGGGTCAAAGCCTATAATATCTTTTATCACTTTAGTTGTGGGTTCAGGAGGCAGTCCCATTCATGACCTTGCTTCCTTGAAAGCTCTTCTTACAACCAGGCAGGTAGACACTTGAGGATTCAGGGCACACAACACGATGGACTAAGATGGGAAGAATGGAAAAACAGAGCTTTATTCAGTGACAGGAAGTGATTATAACCATATTTCTTAAAGCTAAATACATCTCTCCTGCACTATATGACAAATGCCCTGATTGCATTTGCAGATGACATAAAAGTGGGAGGGATAGCTAATACCTCAGAAGGTAGGAATAAAATTAAAAATGATCTTGGTGGTAACAGGGCTGGCCCAATTAATTTGGCTGCCTGCGGCAGAATAGGAAATGGTGCTACGGATGCTGGAGAAATTCAAGATGGATTAAAATGAGCTTGGATTTCTAAGAATCCAACCTACAGAATCTGCTGCGGAATAATCCCCTCAGGCCCTGCAGAGTCTGTGGACTTTCGGATGATTGTTTTACTTTCCCGAAATTTACGCATATAAATTCATAGAAAAATAGTAAGTTTCTGCTGAGGAAACGTAGAATGGAATAGGGGACAATACAATAAATGTATTGTTACGTACTGGGGTAAATTATGTAAATACTTACGTAAATACTTACATAATTTCCGTATTTTTCTGCATGACGAAAAAAAATCGCATCCATTTGTGGGTGGATGACGGAACGAGAGGCACCTGACAATCTGCAAAACACAGATGGAGCGGATTTTACACAGTCCATACATCCCTAAATGGTGCCTCCATCAATCAGGTTAAGGTGCATAGTACCCAAGGTCGGTCAAGTTATGTGGGCACCTGAGACAGAAAATCCCACAAGCACATTCGTCCCTGGTAGTGGAAATGCTGTTATAATAAATGCCTTATGACTCCCAGCAGGATAGGGCTTGCTGAGAGTTACAGGAGTTTTTTTTCTGTCTAAACATGCATAGGATTGTGCCCTAACACTGCCTTTTCATGACATCCAAAATCAGCTGCCTGAGTTGGTTTGTGTCATCTGCAAATTTGATCAGCATTCCCTGCACCTCCTCCTCCAAGTCATTAATAAAAATGTTGAAGAGCACTGGGCCCAGGACTGAGCCCTGCGGTACCCCGTTTGTTCCCCCTCCCCAGTTTGAGAAGGCCCCATTGATAAGCACTCTTTGAGTCCGATTCTGTAGCCAACTGTGGATCCACCGGATCGTTGTTTCATCTAGCCCACTTTGAGCTAGTTTGCTCATCACGAGATCATGGGGCACTTTGTTGAAAGCTTTGCTGAAGTCGAGGTATATGATGTCCACAGCATTCCCACAGTCCACAAGGGAGGTTACCTGATCAAAACATGAGATCAGATTCATCTGGCAGGATTTGTTCTTGACAAATCCATGTTGATTTCGAGTCATCACTGCATTGTTTTCAAGGTGCTTACAAATGGATTGCTTTATCATCTGCTCCAGAATTTTCCCAGGGATTGATGTCAGACTGACTGGTCTGTAGTTCCCAGGTTCCTCCTTTTTACCCTCTTTGAAGATAGGGACAACATTAGCTCTCCTCCAGTCATCTGGCACTTCACCTGTCCTCCATGATTTCTCAAAGAGAATAGACAGTGGTTCTGAGAGCTCTTCTGCCAGTTCCTTTATTACTCTAGGGTGCAGTTCATCTGGCCCTGGAGATTTGAACTCATCCAAAGTAATTAGGTGTTCTTTGACCATATGCCTATCGATCTCAAGCTGCAATCCTGCCCCTTCAGCCTGTACTTTGCCTTTGTGAGGGAGGTCATCGACCCTCTTTTGGGAGAAGACTGAGCCAAAGTAGGAATTGAGCACCTCTGCCTTTTCTTTGTCATGTTATCATTTTGCCATCCTTATTTAATAGCGAAACCACCATTTCTTTCCTCTGCCTTTTACTATGCACGTAGCTGAAGAAAGCCTTTTTGTTGCTTTTAGCATCCTTCGCTATCCTCAGCTCGTTCTCAGCTTTAGCTTTCCTGATGCCATCCCTGCAATTCTGTGCTACCTGCCTGTACTCTTCCTTTGTTGCTTGGCCTTCCTTCCACTTCCTATATGTGTCCTTTTTTGTTTTCAGTTCATTCAATTGTAATCATTCAATTACAAGTGATTACAAGCTGAACTTGAGTCAGCACTGTGATGTGGCTGCAAAAAAGGCTAATGCGATTTTAACATGCATTAATAGGACCATAGTTTCCAAGTAATAAGAAGTAAAAGTGCCACTTTATTCTATACTTGTCAGACCTTTTCTGGAATACTGTGTCCAGTTCTGGGCATACATGTAGTTTATGCATAGCTATAAAAATGGTTCCCTAGCCATCATTTGTGTGTAACTTGAAGACATTAGCTTCCTTGTGTATTGTGTACTGTTCTCTGTAACAACATCATGTTTAAATGGAGGTAGAGCCTGCCTGACCTGCCTGCTTAGAATATTAGCCCAGTTTCATTATAATTGCTAGTCAATGAATTCCCTCATTTTGCCCAATTAAGATGAGGGAATTGATTATATGAAGAGTGCATGAAAACTACAAGTACTTGGTTTGTTTTCCTTGGAAAGAGAAGTAGTAGTAGTAGTAGTAGTAGTAATCCAGAATTGTCAATTGTGTGTTTCAACAACCCTAAACTAAATTAAACAAAAATAAATGTTGGAAGTAGAGCTATTGCATGATTGGCTATTATAACATCTTTTGCGACAAGGATCATTTAACTCACGGTTAGGAGTTAGCCATTTTTCCATGAGACTGAATTTTTTACTCAGACTGAATCTGTTATTATGCACAGGAAAGAGCTAAAAATGTGGGAATTTTGGAGACTTAAGTCTTTTATCCGTAAGCCAGATACTGCACTGTGTCAACATCCACAGTGTGAATTCCACATTATTGCCCTGCCAAAAATTTTAGCTTGGCATCCAGACTAAATTGCTTCCCTAGGAGAAGAAGGAAATTTGGTCTACATGCTTTCTTAGCCATGGGCCTCCCCTGAGCAGTGAATAACAGCTGTGTCATATTTTGCAAAATTATATCAGCTGGTTTTATGCTATAATCATCTCTCTATGAGGGAGTGAGCTAAGAGCCCAAAGTTAATTTGAGATATGGCCAGTGATAATGTCCTTCCTGGTGTTCAAAATAGCCTGAAATTCAGGCAGTTTTTAATATCTCCAGTCAGAAGTATTACTGAAAATGTTTGCAGAAAAAGAAAGCAAAGTTATTGTGGTGTGGCTGCAAGACAGGTTAAGAAGTAGTTAAAAGGTATACTTTTATGAAACACATTAAACTGCTATTCTGATGGGTGTTGTAAAGACAAAGGGAGGAACTGAAATAGAATAGTGCAGCAAAGGGATAGAGCACATCTTAAAGAATGAAATTCATAGATTTTATTGTCCACAGGATTCTTCACAATCATCTATGGTGACCTTTGAGGACACGGGTCACTAAATTTTCTTCAGTTGTTGTTTCGTTTTTGAAATTCCATCTCTCTGCATGTAACTATAAAGGGACTTTTAAAAACCATGACTTCTTTTGTAAACTCACTCTGTGAACATTTGTTAAACTAGATGTTTGTCTTGGAGGAAAATGGTCCAAGAGATAACTGAGATGAAGAAAAAGCATTTGGATTATATTGTCTTAGCAAGTTTCTCCTTTTCTTCCAAGTGCTTATTTTGCCAAGCACTCAGAGAAACAGATGGAATATATGCTTATTCCAGTACAGTGGCCATTGAAATACACAGAGGTTCACAAGATAGTGAATACTACAAACAGGATGAACAAGAAAGATTGTGTTTGCAGTTTGACTTCAAGTCGCATCATTTGCACTGGTAAGCTGGGAGTTCTGAAGCTCTGTGATGCACATACTGTGATGACTTCCCTCTTCGTATATAACCACTTGTTTCTTCATCATTTGGACTCTTGAGGACAAATGTTATACTTTTGTAATATTAATTCCTTGGATTCGTTCCCCTTTCTGCACCACAAGACACAGTTGTCATACATAATGAAGGAAAGATATCTTGATCTTTTCTGGCCTCCAAGTATCAAACTGTATGACAAATTTGGAGAGAGAGTATTTAGATGGTTATGTGCTACAAATAATGTGCCCATTTTGAAACCACTCTAGGGTCACATTCAGATGATTATGGTTTGGGGGATGAGGAATGATGAGTAAGCCTTGTGATTGTGTGCTCTTTCCCTGCGCATGAAAGAAGGAGATTAGAAACTCCCACTTCTAGTTAGTGGTAAACTATGTTGTTTCATCCAAATGTAGGAAATAATGGTTTGCCCAAATCATAGTTTGCTGCGCTAGGACAAAATGGAAAACAGTGATTTGCCACAAAACAGAAGTGGAAGCTTCTAACCTCCTCCCCTCATGCATGAAAAAGAGGGAAGGGGAGGTGGGAGCATGGGAGCCTGAAGGTAGTTGCTGCACATTCTGTAATGATAGAACAGATGGTCTCCAGTGATTACTTGTGTTCAGTGTTGTTAACTTTCAAGCAGCTATACAGAGTAACCCTCCTAGACTAAAAGCCAGGAGCTTCTGAAGCCTTTTGAAGCAAGCAAGTTGAGTTTACATGTTTTTGCCACTACAGGAGCAGATTAAAAAAAGGAGAGTCTGTCAGTCTCTGTCCCTCTCTGTCACACACACACACACACACACACACACTCACTCACGTAATTGACTGAGCTCAACATTATGGTGCATTGAACCTGTGACAGAAGCAAAGAGCAACACTAGAGGATTTCCAGCATACTATTACCTCAGCTGGGCCTATGTTTGCTTTTGGAGACCGGCTGGGGAAGAAACAATAAAAAATGGTCTGAAAAGTGGAATTGAATTAGCAGGCAGAAGAAAGGCTAAACATGCCCATCTTACCCTCTGAATGCCCCCTGCAAGTGCACCTGTTCCTGTATTTGCCTTATGAAGAAAACACAGTGTTCGAAACCCTGTGTTTTCTGTGTAAAGTGCCATTCTGCTCCTAGGGCCAAACAAGACAAAATAGTGAGAGATCTATGACTGCTACCTTGCTAAGTTAGTCCTGGACAATGTTTGATGCAGTCCTTTGTTTGCTTGTTCGTTTGTTTCTAAAATGCTTTTTGAATCAAAGTGCAATACAAAAGATAAAATCAAGGCTCTGCACTCACAATTAAGCTGTGGTCTTAATTCCATTTTAAAATGCAGAATAATCTATTAGTCTGGAATAATGTCATCCTGTATATCTCAATAAAGAATAATATATTCCTTTATATGTTTACTGGAGCTTTCAACAGAAGTATGAGGTCTTGTAACAGAGTCCATTGTCTAGCTGTGTTAACTGTGATCTGTGTATATTCTGACTTTCTGAGGTAGGAGGCAAATTGAATAATACTTCCAGGAATTAACAGGAATAACTGATGATACACTGCCAGGCACTGTCATTAGAGCTGGATTTCTTCAGTCAGAGGCAATTTTCAGTCTGTCTGTCTGTCTCTAGGCATGCGTACGCATGCACGCGTGCGCTCACACACACACACACACACACACACACACTGCAGTCATCATATTTCCATGCATGTGCCACTGCATCCATCTTTAGTACGCTACAAGTCATTTGCATCAATCATCCAGAGGATTAGCTGAAGCTGTAGAGTTGGTTATGGCTATACTCAAATCAAATACAATTCAATCCTCCCAGGTCCTAGATAATCTGAAGCTTGACTCAAATTCTGCTTTTGTAAGGGGGGCACACTGCTCTAGCAATGAAGAAGTGGCATGTAGGTGCTATAATGCGCTCGCTTTCCATGCCTCTGTTCTCCTCTTTCTTCTGCTGATGCTGGCAATGAGAAATAACTACACTCCTGAGCCACCACATGTGGCACTTATTTACATATGTTAACAGACTTGTTTAGTCTGGTCCGCTCTGCAGTGGCTCCCATACCACAAGGGTAAAAAATTTTAATGGACCTAAGCTAGAGAGCTTTTCTAAGATTCTATTAACTAACGGCTCAGTAAGATAAACAAAATCAGTCCATGCTTAAGATATCAGTGCTAGACTATTCATATATGTCTATTTGAGAAAAGAATAGAATATAGTTGGGGAAATACTTAAGTTACCGTAAAATCAATGACATCATATGCTCTCAGTTTGCATTTGCATTTTACTTTTGGACGTAGTAATGATATGATTAGATGATTTTAGGTGACTATATTGTTGTGTGGTGAATTTGTTTGGAAGGGGCCACACAGCTCAGTTGGTAGAACATGTGCTTTGCATGGGTTAATCCCCAGGGTTAATCCCCAGCATCTCCAAGTAGGGCTGGAAAAAACTCCTGCCTGAAACCTTGGAGAGCAACTGCCAGTCAGTGTCAATGATGCTAGGCTAGATGGACCATTTACTAGGACTTGCTACGCTATGGTAAATACCAGCTCTTACTACCATGAGAGTGCATAATTTCAAGGATAAATGAATAAATAAATAACTTTTCATGTTGATGTTGTATAAGTACATGTTTACTTACGACTTTGCAGTAAGAAGAAATTTATGAACTTGGAAATAGTGACACCTGCAAATTCAGTTTGTCTGATAATTCAGTCTTTGGGCTGTAGATGAGAGATATACCAGATAATTTAAAGAGTGACCAGTGGCTGATAAGTTATCAGTGGTACAGCTATGTAATTTTAGACCCTGGACGTAATGGTCTTGGGGGTGGGAGCGGTTAGATGGCCATGTGTATTATTTTAGTTGTGAAACACACAACTTACATCTCTCACATGCTCAGGCGTTCTATTTTATTTTATTTATTTATTTATTTCATTTCTATACCACCCAGTAGCCGAAGCTCTCTGGGCGGTTCACAAAAACTAAAACCAAACAACACACAATAAAACAATTTAAAATATATAGAGCATTAAAACCACAATATAACAATACAACCACAATAAAACCTAGCAGCAGTACAGGAGTTTAAAATACAGATTTAAAACAGGAAAGATAAAAATTTAGAAAGCTAAAATGCCTGGGAAAATAAAAAGGTCTTCACCTGGCGCCGAAAGGAGTACAATGTAGGCGCCAGGTGAACCTCACTAGGGAGCTCATTCCAGAGCCGGGGTGCCACAACAGAAAAAGCCCTCCTCCTAGTAGCCACCCACCTCACTTCCTTTGGCAGGGGCTCATGGAGAAGGGCCGCTGATGATGATCTTAAGGTCCGGGCAGGCACATATGGGAGGAGGCGATCCTTCAGGTAACCTGGCCCCAAGCCGTTAAGGGCTTTGAATGTTAACACCAGCACTTTGAATCGGGCCCGGAAATGGACCGGCAGCCAGTGCAGCTGGAAAAGTACTGGCATAATATGAGCTCGCAGGCCAGTCCCTGTTAACAATCTTGCAGCCCTATTTTGGACCAGCTGAAGTTTCCGGACCATTTTCAAAGGCAGCCCCACGTATAACGCATTGCAGTAATCCAGACGAGAAGTTATCAGAGCATGGATAACTGTAGCTAGGCTATCTCTGTCCAGATAAGGGCGTAGTTGGTATACCAGCCTAAGCTGATAAAAAGTGCTCCGTGCCACTGAGTTCACCTGTGCCTCAAGTGACAGTTCTGGATCCAAGAGCACCCCCAAACTACGAACCTGATCCTTTAGGGGGAGTGCAACCCCCTCCAGAACAGATTGAATATCACCTAGCCGGGCAGACGAACCACCCACTAACAGTACCTCCGTGTTGTCTGGATTGAGTTTCAGTTTATTAGCCCTCATCCAGTCCATTACCATGCCCAGGCACTGGTTCAGAACAGCCACTGCCTCACCTGGTTTTGATGAGAAAGAGAGGTAGAGCTGGGTGTCATCCGCATATTGATGGTACCTCAGCCCACACCTCCGGATAACCTCCCCCAGCGGTTTCATGTAGATGTTAAACAGCATGGGGGATAAAATAGAGCCCTGTGGAACCCCATGGCACAATTGCCATGGCACAGAGCAATAATCCCCCAGCACCACCTTCTGGAATCGGCCATCCAAGTAGGAGCGGAACCACTGTAGTGCAGTGCCTCCAACTTCCAACCCAGACAACCTATCCAGAAGGATACCATGGTCGATGGTATCGAAAGCCGCTGAGAGGTCCAGGAGAATCAACAGGGTCGCACTCCCCCTGTCCCTCTTCCGGCAGAGGTCATCCCACAGGGCGACCAAGGCAGTTTCCGTTCCAAAACCAGGCCTGAAGCCCGATTCAAATGGATCTAGATAATCCGTTTCATTCAAGAGTGCCTGGAGCTGTCCTACAACCACCCGCTCAAGCACCTTGCCCAGGAAGAGGATGTTGGCCACTGGCCTATAATTGTTAACATCCTCTGGGTCCAGGTTAGGCTTTTTCAGGAGTGGTCTAATTACTGCCTCTTTTAAAGCAGCAGGCACCACTCCCTCTCTCAAGGAGGAATTTACAACCTCCTGGACCCAGCCGGACAACCACTCAATGTTTGATTTAATAAGCCATGAAGGGCAAGGGTCAAGCACACAAGTGGTCGATTGGACTTGGCCAAGCACCTTGTCCGCATCCTCAGGCCTCAGTAACTGAAACTCATCCAATAAAACTGGACCAGACGGTGCTCTGAACGCCTCTACCAATGGAACTGCATTAATGGTGGTGTCCAATTCATGACGAATCTGAGCGACTTTATCCTCAAAGTGCTGCGCAAACTTGTCACAGCGTGCTACCGAGGGTTCCACCGTCTCTCTCCCTAGCCCAGAATGTAACAGGCCGCGAACCACTCGGAAAAGCTCCATTGGACGACACTGAGAAGATGCAATGCTGGTGGAAAAGAACTGCCTCTTTGCCACCCTCACCGCCACAGAGTAGGCTCGATAGTGGGCTCTTACCTGTGTTCGGTCAGACTCAGCACAAGTTTTCCTCCACCTGCGTTCTAGCCGTCTCCCCTCTTGCTTCATTGCCCTCAGCTCAGGTGTATACCAAGGAGCTGGCCGGGCTCTGCTCAGAGGGAGAGGGCGCTTGGGCGCAATCGTGTCAACCGCCCGAGTCATCTCTGCATTCCACAGAGGGACCTGGGCTTCGACAGGAGCACCAGCCATACCAGCAGGAAAATCCCCCAGAGCCCTCTGGAATCCATCGGAATCCATTAATCTCTGGGGGCGGACCATTTTAATAGGTCCCCCACCCTTGCAGAGGGGAAAGGCCGCCAGAAGTCTAAACCTCAGCAGTTCTACGCTTTATGCTTCTAAATTACCGATATGTTTGGGGGTGGGGGGAGAAAAAGAAAAAAAGAAAAAAACTGTTGTTCAAACCTGATTTTTTTTTTTTAAAGGAAATACTCTGAGCATGTGCAGTTTTGCATTTTAAACTCACTTAAATCATAGCACTTCCATGACTGCAGGAATAAAATAGAGTTTGCTTCTGCTGCCCTGATGCTAAACGCATTTACTCAGGAATAAGCACCATTTTGCCGTAGAAAAGGATAACATACATGTAAAGCAAAAATAATAGAATGACCATCTGTGACCGTGTACTTGCCCAGCTGCTTGCTCCCTGACTATTAAATGGTTTTAAAAAATAAATAAAAACTAAAGGATGCTGCAGTGAGCAAGATCAGGCCTGGTGGGCCCCGGCCTGCCCATGCCAGCTCAGGTGCTGCTGCTGAGCCTGTTTGCTGCTGCTGCACCCATCACCTGCCACTCTCTGGGTTGTGACTTGGGACTGGAATTTGGCCCAAGGTCCAGCCCTAGCTGCACCACTGCGTATTAAGTATAATATGTGTAAATACTGTGGTGCCTTTAATATTACACTAATTTTTAAAAAGAGGACATAAAAGTTATAATTCAACCAGAATACCATTCGTGTGATCTTTTGGCAGCAGAAATCCTGTTGCCCATGGTCTGCTAACTTATTCTGATATAGGTGTAAACACTTTACATGCTGGCAATGGTGGATTTACATTAAATATAGTCATTTTTTTTAAAGGGAAACCAACAAGGTATTTGATATCGTACCAAAAAAAAAGAGAAAAAAAGAAAAGAAAAGAACGAAGTTTGAAACTACTAATACTAAATACCTAATTTCCTACAGCTTTAGGCTGCAATCATATGCCCACTTACATGGATAAGCTCAATTGAACTCAATGAGATTTATTTCCGAGTAAACACGCATACAATTGCACTGTTAAAACAGTCATTATTTAGGAAATATCTTGATTATCAGCTTGTAGAGAATGGCAACAATAAGATAGGTTGCGTAATCTGCAGTACCTCTGAAACTGCCACTGTGAAAATGTTTCAGAGAGGTGTAGCATATTACTTTAAAAAAAAGAAAAAAGATATGACCTGTGCTTCTTTAGATTTTGTTTAATTCGTTCTGTGTGTGTTTCCCAGATTGTCAGGCATCTTTCATTCCGTCATCTGCTCAGTGACGGAATCTGATTCCCCCCACCCCCGCATTCAGAAAAGTATTCAAAAACATCTACCGCAATTTACATAACTTTTGCTGGTATGCAGTATTTTGCGTATTTTTCTTAGTGGTACATAGAGGAGGCTGAAGAGAGATCGGAGATAGAGAAAACGCTGTGTGTGTGTTTTTAAGGCATATATATTAGTGTGTTTTCCACTGATATTTGTAGTATTTTTGTATACAGTTCTGGAAAGTAAAAACAACAACAAAAAAACGGTCTGCAAGTCTGTGGTATCCACATAGCTCAGAAGATGTTGGTCCATGTAAAATTCATAGAAATCCAAAGTCATTTGAATCTGTTTTGGATTTCTCTGACATCCATCCCTATTCAAATCTGGACTTTGATTTTAGCATATAAGTTTAGACTACTGTTTGACTACTGCTAAAATGGTTGTTGAACTTATTTCCGAGCTCTATAATTCTGTTAATAGCCATTTTGCAGTTCCAACAAAATACATATGTTTGATTTTGATTTTATTTTTTATATTGAACTTGAAAAAAAATGCCCTGGAAATGGGCAACAGTGGTCAACGTTTTAGTAATCACAGGACACATTAGGAAATGTGAATGTTTTTACTCTGAGATAATGACCAGGTTTGCACGATCACCACAGCTCACTGTGGCTTATTTAAGTCACGGGCACCATTCTGAATATTCAAGCTGCAGCTGCAATTTGTCGTGTCATCCGAACTCAGGGACTGTGGGTTGTGTGTGGGTTAAACCTCCCTTGCAGAACCCGTGGCTTGTTTTAGGGTTATGTGAGAGTTGTTTAACCCTTGCATAACCCACCATCCTCAGGTTCGGATGACATGACAAGCTGCAACCACAGCTTGAATATTCAGTACAGCTGCTGGCATGCACTTCAATCCACTGTGCCTTAAATTAGCCATGGTGGGCTGTTTGATCGTGCAAACTAGCCCACTGTGTCTCATATGCTTGAAGGCTTAGGAGTCATTCTTCTAAAATGGCTGTTTATAGTTTCCTGACAAGGCAAGGCAGGGGATGGGAATGTATTCGATTTTTGGCTTCCAAAGGGATTAAATCAAGGGTTCAAACATCTTTAGGGTTGAGTTCAATTTTGGAGACACTCTCAGGGGCCACATTCCAGTGGTTGGCGGAGCCAAAAACAAAAACGATAGGGCCAAAATGCCAAAATAGCAGCATATTAGCTTCAGCTCTTACTTCCCATAACTGCCTTAGGAGTAACATTTTAACCTTTAAATATGGGGTGTTGGGGGGAGCACAAAAGCCAGGAAAACTACCAAATGGTCAAGGGAAAGATGGGCGCCAAGGGAAGGGTGTAGCCATCTGGGGAACCCCCGAGGGTTGGATTGGGACCCCAGGTGGGCCAGATGTGGGCCCCAGGCCAGAGGTTCAGCACCCCTGGGCTAAATGCACCCCTGCAGGGTGGGTGTGAAGATGTTTTTGAGACAAACTACATGTTACACAAAGTGCACATGTTGGGTGTTCAACACAGAAGCTGTTATTTTCTGCTGCTCTTTTTAGTGTTACTGAAAGGTATGTTTTCATTTTGTGGTTTTATCTTTGTTGTTAGCCACCTTGAGCTCTTTGGAGGAAAGATGGGATATAATTGTTTAAGTAAACAATATTTAAATAAGTACCTAAATCTGGACCAGGACAGCAGCATGTGTAGACTCTCCATGCTGCAGTCCCAGCACCCCTACCTCCCGTAACCTGCTATTACATGCAAACATATATTTAATGTGGCATGTACTCTGGCCTTTTGCCTCCCCCTCTGCCCCCAGTTCCTGCTCCCCCCGAAGCCTGGCACCAATACTGCTACCAGTGCAAGCGTGCAGGACTGTTTTCCTGTTAACGGCTGTCCTCATCTCATTCTAAGCCTGTTTGTTCTATTGCTCTTTGCTCTGTATGTTTTTGATAGTTGTTGCATTCTTATTTTGTAAAGTGTGTTTAGCCACCTTGGGCTCATCGTGATGGCAAATGTAAATAATAAACCTTAGAAGTGTGTGTGCGTGCGCGTGTGTGCGTGTGTGCGTGAAGTTTTACTACAATCTTGTGACAGCCAGTGATAATTAAAATAGAAACAACAGCTTGTTTTGTTCTTCAAAACAACTTTCAGTGAAGTAAATTAAATGACTGCTTGGAAGTATTTCATAACATTTAACTTAAATTTAACTTCTGGCACCTCAAACCTATTACCTATTGCCCTGTCCTCCAGAGCAACTGTGAGCTATTTTTCTCCATTTCTCGTCGTGACAGCCTTTTACATTTTAGCAAATTGTTACCATATTGTCCTTTAATTTGTTTTCAAGGTATAAGAACACCTTGTTCCTTCAGTGTTCTTTCCTGCATCATACTTTCTCAACTTTTTTCACCCATCACCATTGCTGTTGCTCTCCATTGGTTTTTCATTGGTCTGAAAATTTAGTACCCCAATAAAATCCAAAATTCCACAAATTTTCTAATAAGGTCAAAGGAAAACATTATTTGCATTCACATGTGCAATGTCTTTTTGAATGACAGTTGTCAAAGGACTTTTGCCCTTGCCTTTTTTTTTTTGCACACCAGACTTGTTGAACTTCAGTTCAGTTTATGAAGTTCCTAATCCTCTGTCTACTGCTTCTGTGCCAATGCTTTCTTTTTCTGTATTTTGTTTTACTGCCTTTTGGCCATTTATCATTTTAGAAATATTAGTATGCTATTTTGCCAAGAGTTTTCAGCATCTTTCGACTGTGCCATCTGTAGTTTTTTTCTTTTTTAGTGTACTTTCACCTCCTACACCCAAATAATTTATAAAGATGTTGACTAGTGGCAGGCACAAGACAAACACCTTCAGAATTCTACTGGATGCTGTCTAATTTATTATCAGTATATTAACAAGCAGGACCTGCAACAAAATGTTGCAGTGCGAATGCTCTTGTTCAGGGTTCCAGCCAACAAGCCATGTCCTCTTCCTGGACACTCCATTCCATTAACCCTTCCCCATCACACACATTTTCTGCTCCACCCCTAAACAGCCTGTCAGCATTCTGTGGCCACTGAGCATACTCAGTCCTCATTGGGCTGTTTTTGGAAGTTTTTGTTGTTGTGTGCCATCTTGGGGTACTTTTTCTGAGGATTTTTTTCGTGGTACTTCTGCAACCTTGGGGTTTCCCCAGTCCTACTGATCCCTCTTGTGCATGGATTGTACCATTTGCCTACATAAGGAGTGGCACAGAGAATGTGTTCGCTATTTGTGTATAGGGTAGTTGCCCTCAGGGAGAATTATTTTATACTGTTGCTTATGTGGGACAACAAAATATTGTGAAGATGTAAGTGAATGCAACTTGAACTGATGGAAAGTCTCTGAGGTTTGGGGAGGGCTGAAGAGAAAGATTCATATCTGGAGGATTGTTTCCAATAAGGCTTGCTTCAGGGATCTTCAGTAGCTTAAGGGAACACAAAGGCTCTTCCCTCAGTACTTCAGTGCAAGAAATAGAAAACAGATCTTTGACTGCCGAAAAGGAGCAATAGGGAAGCTCTTTCACAAAGTAATCACTAAGTTACAGAAGGATGGAACGCACAGGGCATTGTTGCTGCAGCACCCATAGGTCCAGACAAGTTGCCCCCTTGTGCAAGTGTTGGGAATTTATTGTAGGACTGGAATGTAAGTGAGACTTACCTGCCTCCCAGTCACATGTAATAGCCTACATGTGTTCAAGCTGAAAGCATGTAGGTTTGTCCTTAAGACCTTCCGCTCTATGTGCAAAAGATGGGGATGCAGCCTGTTGATGCTGGTGATAGGGTCAGTGGGGATTTCTATACCAGCCTAAAATTCTGCATTTAAAACAGGGCTTTCCACTTCTGTTTTAAATGCAGGATCACAACTGATCCCCTTTACACGCGCTTCCTTCTCTGTAGATGGCCATTCCCATAGCGTTATGTTTCTGTGAAGAGGCATTACACACGCTCCGGGTTCAGCGATACTTGCTCCTGGGTTCCTGCCCCTTTCCCTCCTCTTGCACATTACTGGTGGATGGAGACTGACACGCGGACAGCCCCCCACCAATCTCCCCAGGCCCCGCCTCCCTCTTCCATGCTTTTGGCCAGTCCCTGCGCTCAGCCCCTCTGCTGCTCCTCCGCTCTGTTGCCCCCCCTGCAGCCGCTCTGCCGCTCTGCCGTTCTGCTGCTCTGCCACTCTGTTTTGAACAGGCAGGCTGAAAATGGCGAGGAGCCAAAATGGCGCAGGAGTGGGAAGGCCGAACACCCATCAGACCATCATCACCACCTTCAACATCATGACCACGCCCCCAACAACCACACTCACCACTTCATTCACACTAGGGGAGAAATACATGGGAAGGACATGGCGCTCTATTTGCACATATCTGAAAAATACCCCATTTTTTCCATTTGAGGAAAACACGGGATGGGTGGGAGGAAATAGTGGAATAATGACTGGACAATGACGACGTCATGTAATGGACCCGCACGATTCAGTGAGTGAGCAACCATGAATGCGCAATAAACTTGAGGTGTAGAGATCCCCAGTGTGTGTGGCCCTGCTCTACCCAATATGTATGTTTTGAACATTTGTAGACTAATTTCTGTAGGGGGCATCTCTCTCTGCTTAATACATTTTATAGGATTGTTGTGTAGAAAATATGAGGAAAGCCATGTATTCGGAGAAGGAAGCGCAGGACACCAATATGATAAATAAATATTCCTCAGCTTACTTAGGAGGTAAACATTGCTGAAAGTCGAAATATTTATCTGGGCTATCCTTGTTATCTACTAAATGGATTACCCTATCAAAGAAAGAAACAAGTTTGTTAGTTGTTCTTAGCAAATATATGCTTGCTTCAGGTGATCATCCTAATTTCCTCTAGATGGTTGGAAATCGATTGTTTTGTAATTGTTCTAATAGCTTCTTGGTTATTGAAGTCAATCTAATTGGTTTTTTTTAAAAAAAACCTCCCCAGGCCTTCCCTTTTCACTTTCAGTAAAAGCATGATATGTTTACCTTTCTCCAAAATGCTCTGGGACCTTATCTGTCCTCCATGACTTCTCAAAGAAAATTGCGAATGGCTTCCTGTTTTCTTGAACTACTTCTCTCAGCACTCTAGGGTGTGTTTCATCAGGCCCTGCTGATTTAAATGCAGAGATTTCTTTACACTAAGCAGCTTATGGTTTCCTCATACCAACTGATTCTGTGTAATAAGTGGTTCTAAAGAGAAAAATCTAATTTACATCTTGGTTTTTGTCTTGCAGGCATTCCCGTGTATTTCAACAGGAATTTATGGTATGTAAAACCCATTATAAAGTTTCGGCACAAGCTATTTTTCTTCATGACAAGTGTTCAACTTTGGTTTAAACAAGGTGTTGCCGTCTTTTGCCTTGCTAGAGCATGTTCTAGTTCCATGAGTTTTGTGTATCTAATATTATTAACAGTTTGTCCTACAATGCCTGGTGGGTTGTGTTGTGCTAGCAAATTACAAGCTGTGGCCCGAGGAGCTCACAAAGAATTGCTCAGGTCTTGCAAGCAGTGAATGTGGATTAATTTTACATGAATGTGGTTCTTCAGTTTGCTTCAGTAGAAATGCCACACCCACGGTGTGAACAGGGCTGATGATAAGGAGCTCTGCGTGCATAATGGAATTTTAGGAGCAGTACTGTGGCATGAGTGGACTGGGTGGGATACCATGTGACATTGTGGATCATTACTCAGTGATAGAGCACATGCTTTTTATGTAGAAGGTCCCAGGTTCAGTCCCTTCTATTTCAGTTTAAAAGACTATCAGGCATCGGAGCTTTGAAAAAACCTCTGGCTGAGACCTTGGAGAGCCATTGCCAAATAGAGTAGGCAGTACCATGTTTGAGACTTTGCGCCTTCAGACTCTGAAAAGGACAACATCATATTTTTAAAAAATTATATTATTGTTACATTTATGTCCCACCTTTTTCCTCTCACAAGGAACCCAAGGTGGCTCACATAGTCCTCCTCCCCTCCATATTATCTTCACAACAACCCTGTAAGGTAGGTTAGGCTGAGAGTCAGTGACTAGCCCAAAGTCAGCCAGTGAGCTTCATGGCCAAGTGGGGACTGAAACCCAGATCTCCTGATTCCCAGTCCAACACTCTAACCACACTGGCTCTCGTCATATGTTCGTATTGGATTTTTAAGAGCATGACTATAGTGTTGGGTGAGCTTGCATAAATTGTTATGCTTCCACAAGCTGAGTACTATATGCCTTGGAAGAGTCAATATTGGTGCTTCAGAACCACTGAGGTCTAGCAGCTTGTTGTAGGTGTAAATGTAACAAACTGTGAAGCACATACTGGAAGTGTTTTAGGTAGAAGAATATGCACATCCATTCCACTTGAGTATGCTCAGAGAAAGCCGAGTGTGCTTAGAGAAGGGTATTGATACACCTGTTCAAGCATTTCTTAAGTAAATGAAAACTGCATTATTTTTGGCCATGCTCAGCTCCTAACCTGGTTCCTTTCCCATCTTCCCCTCACCTCTACTGACCATATCCGTCTTGCCTATGTACTTCTGTGGTTTGCAGACATAAAAAATAAGTGTCTAATAATCTCATTCTTGATACCTTCCTTTATCACTAGAGAGGGCTGATTTTAAAGGATCAGTCATATCTTTTATAATGAATCATTTTGTTCCTTAAATCTAAAAAATGGCATTTTTTGTGATTAGCATAGTAAAAGAGGGTAGGCTGTAATACATGGAATTTGTTGTGAACTGAAATGCAAAGATCATTTCAGTTCATTTTTATGAGAGCCAATTTTAATAGAAAATAAAATGCAGTAGGCATGAAACATCTTTTCCAGATAATAAGATAGATGTGGATAGAATTCAGAACTGCGTTTTCTGTGTAAGATAACGTTTTCAGATTACAATTTGGTATTGTTGTTCTGAGCTCTGTTGCAGTTAGGGTTGTCAGGGAGGCCTCCGCATACTAAAAGGGTGGAGCCAGGGAAATGAATGCAGGTGCCTGGCCAATCCAAGGAGTGGGGGCCTGATATGGCAGGGGTGGAGCCTAATTATTAGCCCATGCTTTCATGGTGGTGCTTTCTCTAGTCAGTGGAAGAGCCTGGATGTCCCTCAGGAGTCAGCTAAATATGGGTGGCAGAGGAACAAATAGCAAAAGCTCTCACGCCAAGCAGAAGATAGCCTGCCCCTTGTTTCTGTCCCCTAAGCCTGAGATTTTAGCCCTTCCCCAAGAAACCCTGGGAGGGGCGCTAAAACCCTGAAACTGCGGGTCAGACTCTGAGGAGACCTGGCAACTCTAGGTGCAGTTTAAGCAGTGTGTAGCACAGGTAGTGGGGTTTCGTGCTTCATCATATTTCACTTTTTTGTAGCTTATTTCTGCCAAATCTGCAATCCTTTCTTTGATAAAAACAAAAATTCAGCATGTAAACCAGTAAAAGTAATTGACTTCCTCCCTTGGCAGTGTACTGTTTGCCTTGAATTAGGACAGTGGGCAGGATCTGGTATTGTACATGCATTTTTAGCATTTTGATTAATTTATTTTCTGGCTTTAATTTTGTCCAACGTAAGAGAACACTGAGCTCTGCCCTTTGACAAGAGTGCAAGAAGAGGAAGCTGGTGCTCTTAGAACTGCTGTTAAATCTGTCTTGTGCTGCTGCTGCTGCTGCTGCTGGTAATATTAACAAGGAGTAAAACAGACATGCATTAAACAAGACATATAACCAATAAAAAAATCAAATTAATATATACGCAGCAGAAGTACAAATACTTCATTTATCCAAATATTTCATAAAATAACCCCTGATAACTTTAACTATTCATAATTTCCACCCAGCTATTCTGTCTAAATTGGTTAAATTTCTTCCAGTATTGAACACGCACACACACAACAACAACAACAACAACGATCAGTTAACTTTTTCTACAGAGAGTTAACCAACATCTAGTATTTAACTTTTCACTGAAATATCGATGCCATGTCTACCCGTCTCCAATTCTGAGCAGCCAGAATTCTGGCAGCCATCAGTAGGTGACATAATAATTGCAGTGCTTGTATTTGTTCTAGCTTTTCCAGATAAATCAGTCCAAAAGGATCATTTGTCTTACCTTGTTCAGTATTTGTATCCAAAAGCCTTATATTGCAGGGCATGTTCACCACACGTGCATCATCTCCTTTATAATATCAGTGCATCACCATACAACTTGAGGAGATGGCAGGCTGTATTTGTTTCAGTTTGCATGGTGTCAAGTGCCAATGTGCCATAATTTTAAAGCAACTTCCAGTAGGACTGATACAAGGGGACATCTTCGTGACCTTCCCCAAAGAAAAATCCAAAGTCTGCCAGTTATATTTTGAATCTGATTTTGATTCCAGAGAGCTAGAGAGCATTCAAAGAGAGTTCACTAACATAGTCTATTATCACATGAGACAGCATCATATAACATATCTGACTGCTGTCCCTCTCTAAATCAACATTGGAAAATAGCTGCATAAGGTCATTTTTCACTAGCCAAAAATACTCACTGTCTTACGCTAGTCCTCCCATTGGTGAGAATTTAAATACTTATAATTAATTCATGGGCAGTATCCACTGGTGTCTTTCCGCAAACTCTACCAAGCCCTACCAGAGTTCTGTCAAATCTTTCAGTTGCACAAGTGCTGGTGGACCATGTGCTCCTGGAGGACCTGGCACATTCTCCTGGAATTGGTTGTGCAAGTAGCTGCACAAGTGGAACTTAGTTGGATTCTCCCCTTGTGCATAGTTCGGACCCTGGTTTCCACTAGTGCAATATAATTTGCACTAGCAGAATGACCCCGTTGGATACTACCCTATGAATTCATGTATTTTTGTTCTATCCTGAACTCTCAGCATGGTGTTTGTTTAACATATTTCCTTAGTTTGTAAAAAATGTAGTTGGCTTCAGTGGTGCTTTTCCACCAGCAGAAGGGAACCACTGGCAGAACAGGTTTCCCATTCCCCCTGCATTCCCTCTTGCACACACACGCCAAATCTGCTGCGGAGGGTTAGGGGCCCCTCTGGAGCAGATTTGGGGTACACATGGGTGGCTGCAGCAGGGGTGGGGGGAGGAGGACAGGGAAGTCCCGTCGCATAAGAAGGGATGAGTGTTGGATCCAACTCCTAGGTTTGCTTGTTTATTGTATTTATATCCTGCCCTCACTTACAAAGAGCCCATTTACAGAACCCACATACATGGATGCCCTTTTTGTGCTAAGTTGCTTGGGTTAGTAGGCAGACAACTATGGGTTCTGTTTTAAAACAAGATACAGGAAGCCAGATTCTGTCTGAACATGAGGAGAAACTTCCTGACTGTCAGAGCAATGCGACAATGGAACCAATTACCTAGGGAGGTGGTGGGCTCTCCCACACTGGAGGCGTTCAAGATGAGGTTGGACAGCCATCTGTCGGGGATGCTTTGACTTGGATTCCTGCATTGAGAAGGGGGTTGGACTCAGTGGTCTTATAGGCCCCTTCCAACCCTACTGATCTATGATTCTATTATTCTTTTATGGATGAGAAAACATGTAGATTTAGTTTTTTCTCCATAGCTGCTGCTTTCATATGGCCCTGATAAGGCTAGATGTTGTATTATTCAATGTATTATAGACATGGATTTTCAAAATTCTCTCTCAGCAGCAAATTAGACTGGTTCATCTTTATTTGTCATTTATCTAGTTTCTATTAATTTGCAAGCCAAATGCTTTCAGAAATGAAGTATTTCCAAGTATTGGAAGGTATTCAGTCTTGCATGTTTCAATGTGATACCTTCAGTTCTCTTGGATAGGAGATTTAGTGGGACACCTTATTCCAACAGTTTATGTCCTTGTGGTTCAGAAGAAATTGAAACAGTAAGCCATGCTTTTCTTTTCTGTAATTTTTATTGAGATCTCTGTAATGAGCCAATCAATTGATTGATCACATTGTTTCTGGGGAGATCATCTGAATATTATGACCTTTTTTTCTGATATAAGTCTGCTACAGAAAATGTAGCTAAATCTTTTCTGAGAGCAATTAGGATGCAAGCTAAAATATTATCCAATGGGAATAATTTTGATTTTCTGTATTAATAGAGATATTTGATCTATGCTTTTAGACTTTACTCCTGTAGGTTAATTGATGTGTGTGTGTGTGTATGCGTGTGTGTGTATGCGGATGTATGTATGCACGCGCGTGTGTGTATATATCTCTATATATCTCTATATATCTCTATATGTTCATTAGTTGATGTATATGGTTTATTGTGAGGTCTGTTGATGGGATCAATACATTCTATTTTACTTTTCATACTGCCTCGGAACACTTCTTTTTCCCCATAGAAGCTCAGAAAAATGAGAAAAATAACCACTTGCAGAGTTATTGGCTAAAAGGGAACCTACTTTAAAAAAAAAAAACATTAGGAAGTTAGATGGAGAAAAAAATCTGACTTTCTCTCAAAGTTTGCACCCACAGCTCCTCATCCAGGTTCTTAGAATTCTTGATGTTCCCAATTAAATGACTTACAGCCCCTGTAGGACCAGAGGCAGCTTGCCGGCAAGACACCATGCCAAGCCTCAGTAAAAAGACTCTTTCATGTGTCTACATTTAAAGAGCCCCCCATATAGAACTATACTCATAACATTTTAAAAGCCTGAAATAAAGGATGATACTGATTTTTGTACATCAGTATAAATCGATAGAAACCCCCCTTGGAAAACTCTTACAAGACAACTGAGCGCCTGCCTGAAGACACAGAATGAAAATTGTATTATGCCTCCCTGGTGATCTGTGGAAATTAAAGTACTGATATAGTATAACAAGGAATATATTTCTGGATGAGGTCCTGGAGTAAAAAAAAAATGAGTTAGACAAGAGAATAATTGCTGTATATCTTTTCGGGATATGTCTGTCAGTTAACGGCAGTGATTTTCATGGCTACTTTCCCATATGTAGAAATGTCTGCACTCATAATAAATAACTGAGTTCTATAACTCGCATCCAAATTCATGTTCAGTCCAAATGGTGGAACAGGGTAAACCCTGAATAGAGAATGAACGAGAATGAATTTCTCATCCATCCCAAATTAAATGTGGGTCATGAGTAAGTACCTGTTTGGAAACTGATCCCTTCCATCAAAATGGCTTGTACTTCATACCGTTTAGCTGTCATTCCAACTTTTTGCTGTCTAATTCAGAAAAGGGAGCCACAGAATTAAGAAGACTGATGCGTGTGCTCTGCCCACAGAATTCGGAGCAGACACATAATGGCATTCATGATGGAGAAAACATCCCATCTCTCTGAAAATGAAGCTTTTAGTGCTTTAGTGGAGTTATGTAATGAGAAGAGAGGAGGTTTTCTCCCTTCCCTCCCTCTGTTTCTGTCACCTGACACACTGGGAAACTGTGTGTGGAGGTTGGGAGGTGCAAGACATCTTCTCTTGGGGAGCAGAGATTTCTTCTCCGACTCAGAGAAGAATTTTGAGTTCTTAAATTCTTCTTCGTGGTCTCTGTGCATCACACATATGGGCTCTGTGCCTGCACGGAGACTCATTCGGGAAACTTCCAAGCTGCATAGGTTTTTGGTGGGAACCCCTCCCCCACTGTCTCTGGCATATATAGCATGGGTTCCCGCCTTCTCCTCAGTTCCTTGTCGGCCACCTTAGTGTTACTTCGTGGGGAACTTTTTTTGACATTCTATCATGCTCTATTTCTATCTTATCTAAACCTCATTTCTTATTTTTTCTTCCTTATCTTCAAAACAAAAAAGAGAGCACTGGAGAGAGAGAGAGAGAGAGAGAGAGAGAGAGAGATGGAGATTGTTGGTGGTGTTGGGGAGCGTTGTTCACCTCAGCGGCGACGTATTTTTTCTTCCTTGGCCTATGGCCCCAAAGCCTCCGTTTAGACGGTGCACGGCCCTCTTTGGACAGCCACTCCTTATGTCTTCTTTGCTTGGGGGAACCCCACAAGGTTGAAATGTGCCACAATTGCCAATCGCTGTCAAAACAGGCTCACAAGAACAGGTCCGATTGACTAAAAGCGATCCTATGGCAACTAGGGATGGGCGGAGTCCCTACCTCCTGGTCCGGGTGGGAATCTGCCCTTGGGGGGAGGTGATCCATCCCTCCCCCTGGAATCCATCTGGGCTGGCTCCACTGTGCGGCAGTCCTGCGGAGCCAGCCGCCAGGTCTGCATTGCTGGTGATACGGCTGGCCGCCATTGCCATGCCGTATTGCTGGGCTAACTCCGGACACAAATGGTGTCCACTACACCATTTGTGGCTGTAAAGCTGTTAGGTTAATCTAAATGCAGCCATTTACAGTTAAGGTAAATCTAACAGCTTTATGGCCGCAAATGGCGTCTGCTACGCCATTTGCGTCTCTGTTTTTTCACGCGATAGGCTAGCCAGCTGCCAGCGATGCGGACCCGGTGGCCGGCTCTGCTGGATCACTGCACAGAGGAGCCAGCCTGGACGGATTCCAGAGGGAGGTGGAGGTGAGTGCCCCATTCCGCCATGGACTCTGGAGGCTGGATTCTTTGGAATCCAGCCTCATTGGGGTCCGTGGCAGAATTCTCCACCATCCCTAGTGGCAACGGGCCCTTCAGGCTGTCAACATGCCTAAGGCACAAACACCCAGGGAACAGCCCTCCGCGGTCCCTTCTACAAGTACAGAAGCAGATATTGCGACCCAGTCTTACCCCCCGCTCACCACTGAGTTGGTGCAAGTAGACCCACCTACTCTGGGAAGGACCTTGGCCATTTCGGCAGCAAAAAAGCTCTTAAAATGGACAAAACGCCCTAAACCGGCGATAAACGCACCGGAAAAGGAGAGGAAAAAAATCCTCCAAACAACAGGAAATGGAGCAGGATCTCCCACCTTCTCCTCCTTTAATGGATTCTCCTATTCGTGTTGTGCCCACCACACACACGACTGTTCTGGAACCAGCCTCTGCGGTCTCGAATGATGAGTTGAGGGATATGGCAACCCCACCACCCCATCCAACTCAGCCATGGGATGGAGATTCAGGTCTCCAACACCGTGTCGTTATGGCACCCAGTCACCTTGGTATCAACCCGTGCTTTCCCCTCGACAGCCTTCTCGATACCGATCTCCAGATTGATACCGTCGGGATCATTGGATGGGACAATACGACCGTGATCACTTGCATTCTCTGTCCCAAGATTGGGACCGTTTTTCAGCCTCATTGTCTCCCCCCCACTGACAGCGTTTGGATGCGGACTGGAGACTGCGTAGGGACCATGACCTCTTCCTCGATCGCTCCCACTGCCTAGGAGCTACTTCGTCATTGCATGCTCTCGTTCAGTTTGGACAATGCTCTGGCTTCAACACCCAGGACGTTTTCTGCCCTCCTTCTCTGGTACTGAGGCGCTCAACATCCTTAGCGATACACCAGACCAGTTGGGATGATCAAGCCCCGCCACCTCCTGTTCCACCTGATGCCTCCGCTGTGGCTCAACGACCTACTCAATCGCAGGAATCTGGGGAGGACCACCAGTCCGACTCCTCCTCATATTCTTCGGTCCCTCCATCTATCTCATCACTGGACGATGTCGTCAGGACACAAGATAGAGCCTCGCCTTGGGCCACTTCACCAAACAAGTACAGAGAGTGGCACAATTGCTGGGCACTGAGGTGTGACAACCTTCCCAACAAATTCATGATCCAGTATTGGATGCCATTGCGATGGACCAGTCCACACTGGAGGCCATCCCTTTTCTTCCAACCTTGCTGAGTGCAGTCCAACAGACGTAGAAAGCACCTTCGTCCTTGACCCCGACATCCAAGAGGCTGGAATTGATGTACAGAGTTCAAGAGATGGACGCGTCTTTCCTCTTTTCACATCTGAAACCGAACTCCATAATTGTGGAGTCTGCCCAAGGTCGCTCGCAGAAAGCACATGTCTCGCCTGTGGATAAGGAGGGTCGCAAACTTGATATCATTGGATGTCGTCTCTACTCCTCAGCGGCATTGGGGCTTAGAATTTCCAACTACCAGGCAATGATGGCCAGGTATCAGCTCTTCCTCTGGGAGAAAATGGACTCCATCATCACATACCTCCCTGAGGATCAATGCAACTTAGCTAGAATGTTTCATGCGGAAGCATCCAGCTCTCTCGTCAACAGATCAACACTGCCCATCATCAAGTGGACTGCAGTGCTAAGAGCATGATGGAATCCGTTGCCCTAAGGCGGCATGCCTGGCTCCACTCTGCAGGCCTAACTCCTGAAGCCCACTTGTGGATAGAAAATTTACCTTTTGATGGCAAGGGTTTATTCAACGCCAACACGGATGACCCAGTGGACTCCATGCAGAAAGCCAGAACGACTGCTTGTAAGATGGGCATCGGTTAAGCCCAGCAACAACAGCAGCAGCATGCCCCGTACCTTCTGGTGTGTCCGGTCCCCAGATTCCCACAGCAGCAGCACCAGCAGAGAAAAAGCTACTCCTTCTCCAGGTTCCAACAAAAGGAGAAGGGCGAGGGATTCTCTAAACGTCGTCTTTGACTTCAGCTCCATTCCCCTCCATACCGACAATTACAATCCACCTTTCGGAGACCTCCTGAGCCAATATTATCCAGCATGGGCAAGAGTGATGTCGGACAACTGGGTGTTAGCTATTGTCTATCACAGATACAGAATAGAATTCAACACACCCCCGCCTTTGGGTCCAGTCTGGGTCACTCCACCTTCAGAGGTCCTCCACAAAGAAACTCAATCTCTCTTACGAAAGGGTGCCATTCAACACGTTCATCCAAACGTCGTACGGAGGGGTTCTTCTCCAGATACTTCACGGTACCGAAACGTGACAGAGGCTTGCAGCCCATTCTCGACCTTCGCGACCTGAACAAGTTTGTCACCCTCAAGAAGTTCAGGATGACAACTCTAGCCACAATTCTCCCACTCCTACGGAAGGGCTCTTGGTTCGCCACGATCGATCTCGAAGACACGTACTTCCATGTAGCCATAGAACGCTCACACAGAAAGTTCCTCCACTTTGCAATCAGAGCGGAACTGTTCCAGTTCAACGTCTTGCCTTTTGGCCTCTCAACACCTCCATGAGTATTTACCAAGTGCATGGCTGTGGTCTGCGCTTACCTCCGTCTTCAGGGAGTAGAAATCTACCCGTATCTAGACAATTGGCTACTGGTGGCCTCCTCCTGAGAAGCTCTGTTGCGCAATATCGTGATCGTCTTCGATCTTCTTTGGGCATTGGGACTACGAATCAACAAGGAGAAGTCTCGCTTGACCCCCACTTGAACAGTTCAATTTATAGTGGCCGTCCTCAATTCCAAATCGGGCCGGGCGTACCTCCCGACAACTTGTGTCACAAACCTCGTCACGCAAGCCACGTCAATATTCTCTGCCCGCCATGCCAGGGCACACGACGTCCAATGCCTCCTTGGCCACATGACAGCCATGGTATCGGTCATGGAATGGGCTAGTCTACGAATGAGACCACTTCAACACTGGTTCATCCGGAATTTCGACTTGACCCGCAACCCTCTCTTTGTCATACTCTCGATACCAGAGGTTGTTCCTCTCAGTCTGGACTGCTGGATGGACTCCAGGCATCTGACCCAAGAGATGCCATTCCTTCCCACTCCTCCATCCAGGGTTCTCACCACAGACGCCTCTCTCCTAGTTGGGGAGCGCATTGTGTCTCCCTTCAACCACAAGGTCTCTGGTCCTCCAAGGAAACACGGTGCCGTATCAATTTCTTGGAGCTCTTGGCAGTTTGGAAAGCTCTCCGTGCCTTCGAACCATGCCTCCGATATTGACACGTCCAGGTCCTCACAGACAATACCACAGTTCTCTGGAACATAAACAAAGTGGAATGCACTGTTCCCACCTCCTTTCTCTCACTCTACACCTTTACAACTGGATCGTCGCCAAGGACATTCACCTGACCGCTCTACATATTGCAGGACAGGACAATCTGTTAGCAGACTCCTTTAGCCGCTTCCTCCGGTCCTCTCATGAATGGCAGCTGGGGAGTGGGAGTGTCGACTTCCACTGCCTTTGCAAGAGGGGTTCCCATCGTAGACTTGTGTAAGGCGGCCATCTGCTCTAAGCCTTCTACCTTTATTAAACACTACAGACTGGACATCTGAGCTTGAGCAGACCGTGCCTTTGGCAGGGCTGTGCTTTCATCAGTACTACACTGAGACACCGACCCACCTCCGGTAAGTTAGCTTGTTACTCGCCCATATGTGTGATGCACAGAGACCACAAAGAAGAAAGTCAGGTTGCTTACCTGTAACTGTAGTTCTTTGAGTGGTCATCTGTGCATTCACACAACCCCCCCCCCCCACTGTCCTCACTTCAGTGTCAACTGTACTGTTGGTACCGAGGTGTTCTTCTCCTCGGTCTGGGACTAGTTGTGGTCACAAGGAACTGAGGGGAAGGCGGGAACCCACGCGATATATGCCAGAGATGGTGGGGGAGGGGTTCCCGCCAAAAAATCTATGCAGCTTGGAAGTTTCCCGAACGAGTCTCTGCACAGGTGCAGAGCCCATACAGTCAGGGCCAGAAATATTGGAACAAGGATAACTGTTTTGGCAGTTGGCCTCTGTACACCACCACAATGAAGTTGAAAGGAAACACCCAGATGGGAGCGAAGTCAGGACTTTCAGCTGTAATTCAAGGGGCTTGACAAAAGTGGGGCACTAACCATTCAGGAAGGACAGCCAGTGGCATACACACACACCCATCGTTGGGGGCTCATAAGTAATGGAACGAATGGCTGACAAGCAGCTGCATGGCCAGGTGTGGCCTGTTTCCTGGGCACCCCATGACCAATCAAGCAGATTGAAGGCCTGAAGGTGGTTCTGAGTGTTACATTTGCATTTGGTAGCTGTTCACTGGAACTCCCAACATGAGGTCCAAAGAGGTGTCCGTGCGAGTGAAGGAGGCCATCATTAGGCTGAGGAAACAAAATAAACCCATTAGAGAGATAGAAAAACATTGGGAGTGGCCAATGCAACAGTTTGGAACGTTCTGAAAAAGAAGGAATGAACTGGCAAGCTCAGCAACAGCAAAAGGCCTGGAAGACCATGGAAGACCGCTAAAGTGGATGACCGCAGAATTCTGCTCATGGTAGGGATGTCAGAGAATTCCGCCACGGACTGAAATGGGATCGAATTCCCTTCAGTCTGTGCCACGGAATCCTCTGCGGAACGGCACCATGAGGTCCTGTGGAGCCAGCAGTCATGCGGCTTTTTTTTTGTCATCCGCACAGAGTTGCGAAATTTTCGTAAATAAAAACGCAAGGTAGTATATTCCGATAATAAATATGTAAGTTAAAAAAAAAAAATGAATTGTGCTCACCGCCTTGTTTGTGGGTGTTCTTTTTCAATTGAAATCCTCTGTCTCCGTTTACTTTCAGCCAAAACACTTCCTCCTCCTCGGGGCTTCCCAAAACAAGGCTGCCCTAGGTGTGCCTGAGCGATGCACTCTTTGTTTAAAGCAACGCTGTTTGAAAGAAAGAAAGAAAAAACCTTTTAAAATGACCATGCCGGTCTGGAGCCCTGCATGAGTATTATTCCCCCCCCCCCCTAGGCTTTCTGTTTCCACATCCAGCCTTGTTGGTGACATGGTGAAGCTAAAATGGAGAGGAGAACCAACTCTGTGCATGTCTACTCAGAAGTAAGTCTTACTGAGTTCAATGCAACTTACTCCTACACATGTCAGCACCCCACTTGCCCCCAGCTCAGCTTTGTATTTCCACATCCAGCTCATTAGCAAACCTCCTGTTAGTTATCTCAGAAGACCCTTGGGTGAATGTTTCCCCCCCCCCCCAGGGAACAGCCGGATGGAGGGAGATTACACACACACACACACACACACACTGGAAGAATATAGTTCTTCATATTCCCTGGTATGTTTATTCCTCATTTTGTCCATTCCCTGAGCATGTGCAGAGTGTGCTTTTTATTCAAACAAAGAGAAGGTTGCTGATCTTTCCCTTCATGTTGCATTTGTACAAGCGAAATGTGACTGCTTCAGAAATAAGTTTCCATTACACTGTCTCTTTTTCTTCATGAGTTTCATAACAGAAGTATGATCTAGTGGTTAGAGTCTAGCCCAAAGTCACCAGTGAGATAACTAACAGGAGGTTTGCTAATGAGCTGGATGTGGAAATACAAAGCTGAGCTGGGGGCAAGTGGGGTGCTGACATGTGTAGGAGTAAGTTGCATTGAACTCAGTAAGACTTACTTCTGAGTAGACATGCACAGAGTTGGTTCTCCTCTCCATTTTAGCCTCATCATGTCACCAACAAGGCTGGATGTGGAAACAGAAAGCCTAGGAGGGGGAATAATACTCATGCAGGGCTCCAGACCGGCATGGTCGTTTTAAAAAGTTCGTTCTTTCTTTCTTTCTTTCTTTCTTTCTTTCTTTCTTTCTTTCTTTCTTTCTTTCAAACAGCGTTGCTTTAAACAAAGAGTGCATCGCTCAGGCACACCTAGGGCAGCCTTGTTTTGGGAAGCCCCGAGGAGGAGGAAGTGTTTTGGATGAAAGTAATTACTGCACGTCTCAGGGCAGGGGAAAAAATATGTAAATATCTACGAAAAATAGCCTTTCTTACAGAAGTTATGCAGAATTACGGCTGTCGGTACAGATTTATCTTCGTAATTTTCGGAGCGGAAAAAAAAGAGAACTCTGGGGGCTTGCGAACAATGGAACGGAGCACTGGCTGCAAACTGCGGAAGTCAAGCGGCATGGAAGGTACACAATTCGTACATCCCTAGCTTATGGTGAAGAGGAACGCTTTCACAACATCTAGCCAGGTCAAGAACGCTCTTGAGGAGGTAGGCATGTCATTGTCAACATCTACAGTCCAGAGACGGCTTTATGAATGTAAATACAGAGGCTTCACAACGAGGTGCAAACCACTGGTAACGCTCAAGAACAGACAGGCCAGATTAGCCTTTGCCAGCAAACACCTAAAAAAGCCTGCCCAGTTCTGGAATAAGATTCTTTGGACTGATGAAACCAAGATTAACTTGTACCAGAATGATGGGAAGAGAAAAGTATGGAGAAGGAAAGGAACAGCTCATGATCCAAAGCAGACCACCTCATCTGTCAAACATGGTGGAGGCAGTGTTATGGCATGGGCATGTATGGCTGCCAATGGAACCGGGTCACTGGTGTTTATGGATGACCTGACTGCTGATAAAAGCAGCAGGATGAATTCTGAAGTGTATAGTGCTATACTTTCTGCTCAGATTCAGCTGAATGCTGCCAAACTGATAGGACACCACTTCATATTGCAGATGGATAATGACCCAAAACATACAGCAAAAGCTACTCAAGAGTTTCTCAAGGCAAAGAAGTAGGATGTTCTTCAATAGCCAAGTCAGTCACCTGATCTCCACCCAATAGAGCTTTTCAATTACTGAAGACAAGACTGAAGGCAGAAAGACCCACAAACAAGCAGCAGCTGCAGGCAGCTGCAGTAAAGGCCTGGCAAAGCATCTCGAGGGAGGAAACTCAGCATTTGGTCATGTCCATGGGTTCCAGACTTCAGGCAGTCATTGACTGCAAAGGATTTTCATCCAGGTATTAAAGGCAATCCTTAAGTTTGAAATGATGTTGGTTTGTTCCATTACTTGTGAGCCACCAATGATGGGTGTGTGTGTATGCCGCTGGCTGTACTTCCTGAATATTTAGTGCCCCGCTTTTGTCAAACCCCTTGAATTACAGCTGAAAGTCCTGACTTCGCTCCCATCTGGGTGTGTTTCCTTTCAGTTTCGATGTGGTGGTGTACAGAGGCCAACTGCCCAAACTGTTATCCTTGTTCCAATATTTACCCTGACTGTATGTGTGAATGCACAGATGACCACTCGAAGAACAGTTACAGGTAAGCAACCTGACTATCTCACTTCTCTTATTAGCCCCCGGAGTTTGTTTATGAACCTGGCTCAGGAGGACTTTGCCAGGTGTGTACATTGAACTCATGGAAGAGGGATCAAGATTGCCCATTGTGGCCTTGCTCATGACCTACTTGTGTTCAGCAGACCTTATGAACAGATCCCATATATGTACAAAGTGTCGACACATAGTTTTGCCTGTACCATCAGGACATGCATACAAAGCCCACACACGTACTGTTTGTATATGCATAGGATCTGTTCACAGGTTCAGAGGTGACATGACCCAAACGCTTCCTCCATGGGATCATGAGATACGCCATTTTGCATGAAGAGCACTGTGGTGTCTGTATCATGAGAAAACTGCTCCAAGAGCCCCTATGAGGTAGGCATTTGAAATGGTAATATATTGACTGGTGCTGAAGTTGTTAGCAAATATTATAGCTGCTGCTTGGGCTCCATTAGAATATTCAAAGTATTTCAGGAATCTAATAGCTACTCTGTGTAAGAATTTGTCACATACATTATGTAACAGAGATCTTATTTTAAACGGCATGCTGCCCGTGTTCCAAACTGTTCCCTCAGTCCATTTCTCTCTGGAATACGTTCTGCAAGTTTAGAAATTATTACCGGGGTGTCCATTGATTAACTCTCAGCCATCTAAAATTAGCATTAATAGGATATATTTAGCAGACCCACTGGCTCTAGAAGGAGGTTTCAAGGTATTAAGCTCAGTGCTTTGATGGGCACGGTCCTCTTGTGCTAGCTGATTGTATTATGAAATGAACATATGCTGCAAATTTGTGTTGTCCATCCAACAAATAGGTCCCTTGTTTCACTATTACTTGAGCCTATATTTCAAAATCAACAGATCTCATTATAAAGAAATGCTTCTCAGATTGTACCACATTTTATCTGTTCTGCAAGCTAGGAAGATGAGGCCTTCTGGGGAACCATGGAGGAAAGCTGGATTTCACCTCTAGGTCTGAGGTTCTGCGACCCTGTTGTAGGGGATTGCTTTTCCATTGAGTTCTTGAAATGAAGAGGGACAGAAAATAGTTGTGATCAGAGAAGGAAATTGGGGATGTATCGCTTCTGGGTAGTGTCCCCCAAGCCTTCATAGTAGAGCTTTAAAAAAACAGTGTGACAAAAAAAGGTGATAGTGGGAAAGGAAAGACAGTGGAAATAGCTGCAACCATTTTTTTTTTAAAGAAAAAGAACATATAGCACAACTACATTTTGTAGGGTTTTTATTAGTGCTGCACCATTATTACTTTTTACATTTAATGTCTACTTAAAATTGCTATTTCAGGGAGGTGAAAACATTAATGAAAAAGACTTATGGTGAAATTCAACATTGCATGAGCAGAAGGCCAGTTGTGCAGTGGATCTTTCCTTTCCTCTTCTCCCCCTCAGCCCTCTGTACCCAAAAATGCCTCTTCAGAGGGTTGGGAGGACCTACCGAACATTGTGGGATGTGTCTTACAGGGTTGCAGTGGGAGAAGAAAGAGAATCACCCAAAATCAGGTGGAGGACAGTTGCACTACTTGTGCAAGCATCCTGATTTCAGCAACTCCCACTCCCTCTGCAGGCCTGTAAGACTGAGCCCCCAGTATTTGGTAGGTTCCCCCAACCCCCTGGATAGGCTTTTGAGATGGGGGTACAGGAGGGCGGCTTGCTGTACAAGCGGAAAGCAGGCTTGTTCAGTATCAAATGTCACACTTTGCTTCTTCTTGATTGTGCCTTTTTTATCTATTTATTTTTTGTACTTGCAGTCATTCCCAGTCTGCTACATCTTGGACAATTTTTTAAAACTTCTGAAGTTTTCCTCATTAGCCAGTCAGGGATCACATATTGAACATGATGTTGCCATAACAGCACAATGTAGCCAATCGATTTAGATATGTGTGGATGGCACTGAAGGCAAATGAAACCTTCTGTTGACCTCACTGTGGGAGAAGAGGGAATGCATCCCCATTGCCTGGGCTCTGTAGTTTTCTGTTCTGCACTGGTGCTTTCATTGCCTGCCTGTGCTCTAGTCATGTGTAGTTAGCTATCATTAACTGGGGCAGCATGTGGATGGGGATGTACAGCCAAATGTTTATCCCACTGAAAATAAAGCAGGGCAGATGGCATCTGCATCCAGATGCATATATTCCCCATTTGCACTATATTAGTGTTAACAGGATCTGTATTCAGATGTGCATCCACAACCACATACTGCCACGACTAGTCAACTGTGTGTTATTGGAGGAGGGTGAGGGGGCACTGAAGCAAAAATACTCATGTAATACACTCCTCCTATTTTGGTTCGGCACTATTAATTATGTAACATTAATTCTATGTATCCCAAAAAGCAGAGAAGATTGCCATTGTTGCCTGCAGTAAAACGTACCATGCTGAATGGTCACCAAATAAGTTGTTTTGTGCTGACAAAGGTAAAGAAGTGCGTTCAGTTGTTTTATCCCCTGATTTCATGCATGTACAAAAGTTAACCTTGCGATGGTAAACATCTATTCAGATGCTGGCATCTCATCCTCCCTGTGCAGCACTGTAGTGTAAGTTAACACCAGGAGCCAAGAAGTGTTTTGGAGAGCTGCTGGTACATTTTTTTCTCAAGGACCGCCTCCAGCACACAATTCATTATTTATTTATATGATTTATTACCCTCTTTTCATTATAAAATAATCCCAAAGCAGGGTATAAAACTAATAAAACACAACAAAATTGCACAGCATTAACTGCTTAAACAGTAAAACAGGGGAAAACAGAAAGGCAGACAAGTAAGCTTGCAAGATGCAGCAACACAAATTCAGTGAAAAGCCTGGATGAACAAATGGGTCTTTAGTTGGCGCAGAAAGCTTGCAAGACTCTGTGCCAGCCGTATATGAGGGAGGGAGAGAGTTCCACAATTGGGGTGTCTGTATCGAGAACCCTCTCTCTCAGGTTGCGGTATATCAAACCGCAGGCAAATGCAGCACCGTCAAGAAGGCATCCCCATGAGATTGTAATATCTGGGCAGATACATAAGGGTGAAGGGATTCCATCAGGTATGCATGTCCTAAGCCATGTGGGGCTTTATATGTTAGCATATGATTTACCCAGCGTTTGTTTGTTTGTTTGTTTGTTTATCACATTTATATCCCGCCTTTTTTCCTCCAAGGCACTCAAGGCGGCATACATAGTCCTCCTCCTTCTCCATTTTATCCTCACAACAATAGCCCTGTGAGGAAGGTTGGGCTGAGAGTCTGTGACTGGCCCAAAGTCACCCAGTGAGCTTCCATGGCTGAGTGGGGACTAGAACCTGGATCTCCCGACTCCCAGTCCAGCACTCTAGCCGCTACACCACACTGGCTCCCACACTTTACTTACCATATCAGCTATATGAACCAGTAGGCACCTCCATGGGCTGAAATAGCCTTCCTATCTGAACTAAGGGAGTATTAAGGGCTGCTTCAGATGTTAATGCTTTTTCTACGTGAAAAGCACTTCTGTGCCAGGGACGGGGACGGGGGACGGGGACACACCATGAAAATTGTATATAAATTGTCATGTGTGGCAATCATACGTGTATGTCTTTCGATGCATGCACATCCACTAGTATGCTACAATTGCTCACAGCTTCCTATTACATGTTCACAATAAGCCTTATGTAGTCACTCACCTCCTCACATTCATTGGATGCATGTGGGGAGGAGCCTGCTAGCCTTATGCCCACTATCTCCAACAGTTACAGCCTGAGACCTTCAAATCCTCCATGTTATTGGGAATACGGTGCGATCAGGGTTCCCGATCACTTGGAGAATTTGAAGTGTGTTCGGCCAAATGCATGAAGGCTCCCACTTCAGACCTTCCTCTGCAGTGCAAATTGAAGCTGACCGGGAGTCTGGGACAGGGCTAGCATGCATGGTGTCAGGGGCCCCCATCCAAAGCAGGTACCTGGGCTTGACTCCAACTTGGACAATGAGGGGCTGGCCAGGCACTTCGAACCAGCAGCATGGAGAGGTGCTGCTGACCAGCTGGGCTCCTAGCATTATGACCAGGCCCAAGCCAGAGCTGGTTTGATTGGAGGCCCTTTATCCAGGGAACCCTCAGGAGCCCATCTCCTCAGAGCCTGAACCCACACCCCCATGTCGACTTGTCAATGTGAGCAACGAGCCTGGAGGGAATCCGAGGAGGAGGAGGAGGGGGAGGAGGAGTGCTAGGCATGCTAGGCTCCAGGCCAGAGGTCTTCCCCTTTAAGGACTTCCACTTCTCAAGGAAGGGAAGGACTGTGAGAGGAGTGATCTGAAAATCAGGCATAAAAGGTTTCAGTTCTGGTCGTAGTTGGGACCACACTGTTGGAATGAGTCACTCACTAGGAGCGCTCCTTGGTGCTATGGCTACAGACCTGCCTTGCCCCATTGTGTCCCATGGGCTTTCATCAAGACCAGGACAGGACACACAACCCTGCTCCTCCCTCTGTGCATTCTGCGAACACATGGAGGTGAACAACTACACAGGGCTTATGTGTACATTCTGCTAAATAAAGACTTTCAGTCACTACATAAGATAATCGAAGTGTCTTGTCATGGAAGGCTTAGAGGACACACCAGTCATGAAGCTAAACAAGAACTGTATTCTCTCTCAAATAAGAACAGGCACAAAAAACACAGTTACAACTAAGTTCACTGTTACCCAGTGACTAAACTATATAATGACACACATTCTTTTAAAAATGATTTTACTGAAGTGTTTAATATTAAATCCCCAAAACCATTTGGGTGAGCTCCAGATTTGGTTACAGGTAGGCAGGTTTGAACGTTGCTTTTTCAACATACAGAGGCTCTCTATGTGCCATGGTCTGTTACACCGCTGTGAGATGAGCACGGTAGACAGAACTCTACTGAGTTGGATAATTCACAAACTAGTTCAATGAACTACTGAAGCTCAGTGCGTGAAAAACTATCCGGATAACCCCATTTTTGGTGAGCTGTCAGAAATGTCTTGTGGTGGATAACACCTAGCTAAGGCTGTGAAATTTTCCACATGGATACCTGCAAAATCCAACCAGTGCTACAGCAATGTATTATAAAACTTTCATATTTCCTTTCAAGATGTCTGAGTTTTAACAATTATCTCAGTTGCTTAGCATGGTGAACCTGATCTCTATGTGGAGAGCTTGGTATAGAAGTGAATTTTGCCGTATAATACAAATGGAAGACAGTATTTTCCATATTAATGCATAAAGAGAACAAACAAAAGGCATTTTTTTGGTCTTCCTTTTCTTTGCTGCTCAAAAACTCAAAGAAGTTGTGCTTCTGTTCCTTCATTGTACTTCGTTCTTTTGCTGTCAGTATGCTAGATAGGAAAGCTGCTATAACACTGGAAAGGACAAGTGCAGCCGAAGGAAAGGAAGAGTGAGACTTTGCATAGTTCCCTTTAATGAATGGCTGGTACTGTTTCCAAGCCAGGAACTAGACTGAGATGGTGCACTCTAGCCGCTTCTTCAGGTTCCACTCTGTGGATTCTGCTTGTGCTAATGACAGGGCACTTCAGCCCTGGAAGTGGATTCTGACTTTATCTCTTCAGCACTGTTTAATGTACTGTGTGTTATTGAATATTGTGAACCTTTTCACCTTCCTTTTGTCTGGAGATATGACATCCAAGAAAGCTAATGTATCAGCAGCAAATGAAATTCAGTGACAGGAATGAAATGTGGCTTTTATCGCACTGGAGTGAGTTAATTATGAGTACTTTTACATAGGATGCCTGAATTCAAGTCCTGCCTTTCTCACTGCATCATGGGATTCGAATAAAAAGCTTCACAGGTTTGTTGCGAGGGAGAAGACAATAAATATAGTAAAACATTTTGCTTTTTAAATGTGCTTGATACATTATCAATTGGAAAAGGAATAACTTTAAGAAATAGTCTGGATTACTGCAATGTGTTATATGTGGGGCTGCCTTTGAAAATGATCCGGAAACTTCAACTGGTCCAAAACAGGGCAGTAAGATTGTTAATGGGGACTGGCCAATATGACCACATTATGCCAGTATTTTTCCAGCTGCACTGGCTGCCAGTCTATGTCTGGGTGGATCTCCATGGCGACGGGTTTAGTTGACTTTGCTGTGCTTTTTACTGGAGTTGAATCTGTTCCATCTGGGGACAGGGCTTGAAAACCCAGATTATCCCAAAACTAGCCTGGGGCTCTCAGCAGATCACATGGCAGTTTACTGCAAATTGTTTGGGTGGCTACTAGGTGGAGTCCTGTCCACATTGTTATTTAAAGAGCCTGTTCCCTCCCTCCCACTCTCACCTCATTCTGCCCCTTCTGCTTTCTCTGGCCAGAGTGTGTGTTAGTGCCCCCACCCTCCACATCCTATGTCCAACCCTCCCCACCTATTTTTTAAAACTTATTTTCCCTGTAAAACTGCAATAGCGACAGGACTAAATGTGCAGATCCATTGATTTCATTTTACTTTCGGTGCTGGAACCATCAGGTGGAGTAGTTCTTTCCTGGGGGACTTTGCCCTCTTGCTTTCCCAATGGAAGTGGTTTTCCCATTCCCATTGAGAAAATCCCCACGACTGCAGCAGCAACCTCTCACATTACTGCAGTAGTGGGGACACTCAATCACTTTAGGTGGCCTGCTTTCAATCTTTAACATATCCCCCCTTCTGTGCATGTTTACTCAGAAGTAAGAAATAAATCTCACTCCCCTGTAGTGAAAGGGTTAAAGGCTAACTGTAGTAACTCTCCCTAAAGTGCTCTTCCCCAATGCTTTCTTAAATCGCTATTGCAATGTTATGCTTCTTTGATGTTCTGCAGTTTCTTTGTTATGTAAAATCCCTTGTCCACTTTATCACAGTAACTTCTTATTGCGAGCAGGGGAAAGGAGTAAGGGGCAGAGGTTTGGAAGCAATAGGCAAAACTGCACACACAGGGAAAAATGGGGTGGGGAGCAATAACTCCACAGTAGATTGCCGGGATGTGGCGAAATTGGGTGGGTGGGGAACTCTTAGGAGCCATATAAAGAGGTGGGGGCAGTTAAGATTATGAAGTCCAGTCAAAAATTACCTAATCGCACCACAGTTGAAATAAACAGTTTGGATCAGAGGGGAGGGGAGTGAGAAGGTGGCGTCCTCCACCCTCAGAAAAGGAAGGGGAGAAGGAACTTGGTGACCTGTACCCACCCACCCACCCCACACAACCCCCATGCTGCACTCTGGCTCTCTCACCCCCTTAGCTTGGGGCAGAGCCAAGTGGGGAAATGGTTTCCACAGGACAAAGGCTGGAAAGGACTCAGGCAGTATGCCTACCCCAACAGTCCTCTGTCTGACTTGGGGACAGTGATAAAGTCCCCCCGCCCCTTGCTGCCACACTCTAAGACAGCAAAGTAGCACCATCTCTGCCAAAAAAGAGAATTGAACCCAGGCATCTAGTATCTCACTTCTTCCCTTCCTGGGATCTCAGAAGCTGCCAAGAAGACCCACTCTTCTTTTCTATTTAACCATTAAGTGGCATGACTCCCTTCCAGTGACCCGCAGGGCACAGCATTTTGGCTCTAATCACTGTAACCAACTCCCTTTGGCAATGCTCAGGCAGTGCTCCTGGTTCTTGTCAGGACAGGCAGGCATTCAACTCATGCTGTCTCAAAGCAGAGAAGGGGAGAATGCCATCCTCACCTGTTGAATGTATGCCTGTCCTGCAGCAGTTAAATGCACAGAAGCTCTGCTAAGAAGGAGTGGGAGAGTACCCCTCCCCCAATTCAGAGGTATTTATTGGGACTGACAAATATATACATAAGCAGATGAGATGGATAGATTTAATGTGGGGGGGATTGGAATGGGGTGGTGGTCATAGAGACAGCTCTACCAGAAGGCAAGGTGTGGTGTACCTATCAGGGGGCAGATTTGGGGTGCCATTAGATCCTCATGGGCTGAATTCTCCTCTTGTGCAAACCACACTGAAATGAGCAAGAGCTGTCAGCTTCCTCTTCTTCCAGTGAGAGCCTGCCTTTGGTTCTGCACATCTCACTATCCTCTGATAGTCTGCTAATGGAAGATGCTCCGTTCTGGAATCCAAGCATTTCACCGTATTTCAAGGGGTTGTAGAACCCAGGCATCCAGGCACCCAGACAGTCAGGAATGAATCTGAGCATTTGGAGATGTCTAGCAGCTCAGATTCAGAATGGGAACAGCCAGAACAGGGTGAGGCACCCTCCCTAGTGAGCTCAGATATGGCAAGGCTTTCTCCCAAGACCTTGACACACAGATGGCTCAGCCTGAACGCCTCCCCCCTTTATTCCTCCATGAGAACCCAGGTTTTGGGGGAGGAGGAGAGTGAGGGGCGTGATTTGAGTGATACTAGGGTCCATCACAGAGCGAAGTGGGAAAAGTTAGAGGCGGAGCTCAGATGCTCCACAAGTTAGTCACTCAGGAAAGCCTATGTAGGAGGGAGCCACCCTAAGGGAGGGGCATCCCTGCAAAGCTAGTCAGTCCAAGAAGTTCTTGCCCAGACTGCTGGCAACGTCTCTAACTTCCACTTCAGCTCCTGTATTGATACTCCTAGATGTGTGGATTAGCTCTTCCATCGCAGTTTGAGAGTTTCCTAGCATCTGCATTTGTAATGAAACTAGTCGTTAGCTAATAAAGTAGTGAGCCTGAGGACTTGTTTCCTGGAGTGTGTTGACTGCGAAGGGGAAGGACGAAGGAACATGACACAGACCCTCTTTCCTCATGCAGAAAGAATGAAAATTTGGGAAGGGGGTCCTCCACCATCAAGGGTGCTATAAGTGCTGAGAAAGTCCTTACTAGCACCCTCACATCAACAATTGTGATAGGGTTCACTTTATGGAACATAATGTGATGTTATCTTAAAGAGGAAGGGGTGCCTTTCAATATTTGCAGAGTGCCTTTTCCCCACCACCAAAGCGTCACCACAACCAGCTCCCCACCTAGCTGGGGTTACAAAGGTTAGGTCTTGCAAGTCACAGAAAGCCCGGATTGGCAAGCTGGCATGGTGCAGTGGTTAGAGTCTCATACGAAAAGCAGGGAGACGTGGGTTCAAATCCCCACCCCACCATGAAGCTTGCTGTCTGAGCCTCAGCTACTCACTACCTCTCAGCCAAACCTAACTTACAGGGTTGTTGTGTGGATGGTAAAGGGGATGGAAACGTTGTGCTCATTAGAGGAAGTACGTGTGTGTGTGTGTGTGTGTGTGTGTGTGTGTGCGTGCTGCGGTGGCTTAGTGGTTAAGACGCTGAACTGCAGACTGAAAGGTCAGCAGGTCAGCAGTTCGAGACCCGAGTGCTGCCTGACGGAGAGAGCTCCGGTCTTCAGTCCCAGCTCCTGCCAACCTAGCAGTTCGAAAGCAAGAAATTGCAAGTAGATAAATAGGTACCGCCTCGGCGGGAAAGGTAACAGCGTTCCGTGCACCTCGGTGTTCAGTCATGCGGGCCACATGACCACGGAAGCGTCTTCGGACAGCGCTGGCTCTTCGTCTTAGAAACGGGGATGAGCACCACACCCTAGAGTCGGACACGACTGGTTGGGGACACCTTTACCTTTAAAGAATTAAAGCGCTGGCTGGCATTCTATGGAACCGGGGATACTGCAGAAGGGAGTGGTACCTAGCAGTGAGAGCTGGTGTTTGGGTGCCATTAGGAGGCTCATGGGGCCAGTTCCCTCCTCTTTTGTTGGTGAGGGCCTGCCTTTGGCTCTGCACATCTCACTGTCATTTGGTGGTCTGCCAAGAAAGCCAATGTGGTGCAGTGGTTAGAGCGTTGGACTGGAACTCAGGAGACCTGGGTTCCAGTCCGCTCTCGGCCATGAAGCTCACTGGGTGATTTTGGGCCAATCACTGATTCTTAGCTTAACCTACCTTGCAGGATTGTTGTGAGGATAACATGGAGAGGAGGAGGACCGTGTAAGACACCTTGGGTTCCTTGTAAGAGGGGGAAAGATGGCATATAAATATAATAATAAATGAAATAACAGAAGCTCAGCCCTGCTCCTAAGTTTCTTGTCCCCCCATAGCCTCCATTTGATCTCAGAAGGCCTGAACACTGAGAATGAAAAGAAAAAAAAAGGAGTTTTTAGAAACCTGGGCATGCCTCTTTGACCTGGCAATGTCATGGGAAGTAGTTTTTTCCCATTCCCATTGAGAAGATCCCCAGGAGTGTAGCAGCAACCCCTCACATTACTGCAGTAGTGGCATGTTTACTCAGAAGTAAGAAAGAAATCTCGCTCCCCTGCAGTAAAAGGGTTAAAGGCTAACTGTAGTAACTCGCCCTGAAGTGCTCTTTTGAAATTGCAATTGTGATGTTGTGCTTCTTTGATGTTCTGTAATTTCTCTGTTTTGTAAAATCCCTTCCGCTTTATTGCAGGAACTTCTCATTGTGAGCAGGGTGAAGGAGAAGGGTGGGGGTTTGGAAGCAATAGGCAAAAGTGCACACATGGGGAAAAATGGGATGGGAAACAAGCCTCACTCATTGGTCTTCCCACCTTTTTTTATGCTATGTCCTCCCACCCCATTCCCCACTTGTAAATAACTCCACCTCCCCACCCCCAGGCAGCTGTGGTTGGTGAAACTGGAGTGCTTACTTTGGGTTCACAATGACAATGTGCTATTTCGATGTTGCGCTTTTATGCAGGATCTATTTTAGAGGATTTTTTTTAAAAAGGTTGAGGCTACCAAGCGGAGCACACCTATACTTTTGGGGGGATAGCTGCCAGAGGTCAGTGGTAGGCAAGGCAAAGTAAATATTGTGAAGTAGCTCAGAACTCCTGGCCAGTTGCAAAATGGCAGAAACATCGGGGAAAGACAGGGAGAGGAAACATTGGAGGATACCCCTTGACTGGGTCAGTGAGGTCAAGGCCAAGTGAAAGACACACCCCTGGGCAGGGCTATCATACCGAAGTAAATGTGGAGGGTTGGTACACACCACAACAGAATTGCAGACAAGCCTACTCTTTCCGGTGCCAGGTGAAGACCTTTTTTTTATTTTTCCAGGAATTTTAGCATTTTAGCATTCAGGTTTTTAGCTTTGTTGTTTTAAATTTGTTACTGTATTATAAACCTCTGCACTGCTGCTAGGTTTTATTCTGGTTGTACTTTGTACTATAGTTTTAAGCTTTTGTATTTTGTACTGTTTTTATGCTGTACTTGTGGTTTTAATTTTTGTGAACTGCCCAGAGAACTTCGGCTATTGAGCAGTATAGAAATTAAATACATACATACATATATACATACATACATAGAAAAAGGTGCTAGTGGTTCATATGAAAGAACTGAATGGGATACAAATAATACATTTTATCTTTTAAGTAGCTGACAGCTGGTGTCTTCAGAATGATTTTCTCTTTCATTAATAAGAATATTCACTTGGAAAGTAGATTTATCTAGAGAAATAAATATATTAATTAAAGGAAAAAAACACTGGTATGAAACTCACAAAGATTTGGGGGAAGGAAGTGTCAGAATGTATTACTGGTTGTGTAATTAGGAACAAAGCAGGCCTGCATGCACTTAGAGGTGCCCAAAATAGAAGTGTCGTTTCGTTTCCTCTGTTTCTGTGATATACATGTTAAATTCTCCATTAGCTTGCTCAGGATGATATGCTCAGAAATAAATGTCCTCCTGCGCTAAGTTTTTAAGGCAAGGGTTTGGTGAATTTGAGCCATCTGGTTGAAATAAACATGGTGGGTCAGTTATTTGTGTACCTGAGTGCAAGATGGGCAATATAAGTCAAGTATGTACTGAAGTTGTTAAAACGGGTGGTGGTGGAGAGAGGCCACCCTGTTCACCTTTTCTGCTTCTTCAAAATACACTAAGGGCTGGGGGTTTTGCTCAGTAAAACCAAATGCAGTTTAGCTCTAAGCTGTCACTATTGCCGAGTGGCACTGGTTTGAGGGGCATTCCACAAGCAGACGAACTGTAATTGGCAATCCATTTTTTCATTTCCTTTGTACAACCAACGCTGACAAATTAATCACAATCAAATGTTGGCTGCAGTGAGGGGGCAACCTATGCAGCACGGAAGAAAAATGAGGTCTCTTGCTGGCCTGACAGCCTAATCTTTCAATTCACCCCATTATAGTGAACCAGGGGTTTTTGGTGTGCCTGTCACCAGTACCACCCATAAAGAAACTGTCCATTTCCAGACTTAAGGTTTAGCTGAGGTGATAAAGGGTATTGAATGTTAGCTCACTACCTCGTTAATTGGCCTATGGACTGAGGATCCAATGTATTAGCCCTGATGAGGAAGCTTCACTGTGGACTGGCTTTACAAGATCAAGGAAGATAGCATCACCTAAATGAAACCGTGAAGAGTGATTTCTCACTGGGTCTCATGCGAATGGGAAAGCCTTATTGGTTTAAGAGGGAAATGTTATTAACTGTAGTAGCTAACCGGTTCTCATTAAGGCAGCATTTTATCAATCTCATCTTTTGAACAGGGAATTGGTAAGCACTGGGTAAATGTTTCACTTCTTTTAAACAGGATATTGGGCACAACTAGAAAAAACGCCTGAAATGGAAAGTTAGAAAAATTGCTTCTTTATTTTATTTCTCTCCCCCCAATCCTAGCCCAAGGGCTCAGAGAAGGATACAGTATATGAGCCTTACTCAATCTAGTCCCTCCATGTTTTGGACTTCAATTCCAGTCAGCCCTAGCCATCATTGCCAGTGGTTGGGAATGCTGGGAGTTGTAGTCTGAAATACCTGGAGAGAACCAGGCTGGAGAAGGCTGTGCTATTATCTCTCAGGTATCCTCACAACAACCTGCTGAGGCAGTTGAAGTGGTGAGTCAGTAATTTACCATGGCCACCTGGTGATACCCATTGTGTCATATTGTAGTTGGGCATCTGTAACTGAGCATAAAGTGTATCAAGAAGAGAGGTTAGAGGCAATTCAGATAGTCAGAAAAAGCAGATAATACTGCCCTCTTAGGACCTCTTACACTTCTGGATGTAAATGGAAGACTGGATATTTGAATGCACTCACACAAAGTTCCCTGAATATGAAAAACCAAGGTAGTGCCACAAGAATAAGGGTTCTAACCTACCTTCCTCTCTGATGTGCTAAATTTCTTTATGTAAGAAGGAGTTGTAATAGAGAAATATGCATGAATGTGATTCCGTACTTATATTCTGAAGTGGCACAGTCCCAAGAGGGCTGTACCACATGCTTTCTCTGACAATTTGAATAGGCCTTTACCAGGCTATGGACAAAGGTTATCAAATGTGATAAACCTGCAGGGAACTTGAGGATATTGTTTATCCCCCATTTATCCCTCTATTCCTGATTAGGAGTAAAATGATAGGAACAGGGATTAGTTTCTCCAGCATTGCCACTATTATTAAACTCACCATCAGGCATACTTCAGAGCCATCACCATCATCATCACCTGCTGATTCTTTAATTAACCTCAAAGCAAAAGGAATGTTGGGATTAATTACTCCAAACTGGAGATCTATGCTGTGTTAGAAAGTCTTTACTCTTATTTTCCAGTCTCCATCCAAAATTTATCTTGTACCTACCACCGGGGATTAAAGTGAAGTAGACAGGTGAAACAATAGACTCAAGGAGCCCAGGTGGTTTCTCTGATGAAGAATGACATTTCAGTTTAACATGATAAAGGACAGAATATTAACAGCCTGCACCAATGACAGAACATCCTAAAAGTTAAGGATACAGGCTTGTATCCTTAGAACCCATGTGTAGAATTCCATTCATGGGATGCTCCCATTGGTAGAAGGGTTGTTGTTGTTCAGTCATTCAGTCGTGTCCGACTCTTCGTGACCCCATGGACCATAGCACGCCAGGCCTTCGTGTCCTGCGCTCTCTCCCGGGGTGTGCTCAAGTTCATATTCATTGCATCGGTGATGCTATCTAGCCATCTCATCTTCTGCCGTCCCCTTCTCCTTTTGCCTTCAATCTTTCCCAGCATCAGGGTCTTTTCCAGAGAGTTTTCTCTTCGCATTAGGTGGCCAAAATATTTGAGCTTCAGTTTCAGTATCTGTCCTTCCAATGAGCAGTCAGGGTTGATTTCCTTTAGGATGGACTGATTGGACCTCCTTGCAGTCCAGGGGACTCGTAAGAGTCTTCTCCAGCACCACGGTTCGAAAGCATCAGTTCTTTGGTGCTCAGCCTTCCTTATAGTCCAGCTCTCACAGCCATACATTACTACTGGGAAAACCATAGCTTTGATTAGACGGACCTTTGTCGGCAAGGTGATGTCTCTGCTTCTTACTACGCTGTCTAGGTTTGCCATAGCTTTTCTCCCAAGGAGCAAGCGTCTTTTAATTTCATGGCTACAGTCACCGTCTGCGGTGATCTTGGAGCCCAAGAAAGTAAAATCTGTCACTGTTTCCATTTCTTCCCCTTCTATATGCCAGGAAGTGATGGGGCCAGATGCCATGATCTTCGTTTTTTTAATGTTGAGTTTCAACCCAGCTTTTGCACTCTCCTCTTTCACCCTCAACAAAAGGCTCTTTAGATCCTCTTCGCTATCTGCCATTAGGGTGGTATCGTCTGCGTATCAGAGGTTGTTGATAATTCTCCCAGCAATCTTACTTCCGACCTGTGATTCATCCAACCCGGCATTTCTCATGATGTACTCTGCAAATAAGTTAAATAAGCAGGGCAACAATATACAGCCTTGTCATACTCCTTTCCCAATTTTGAACCAATTGGTTGTTCCATGTCTGGTTCTTACTGTTGCTTCTTGACCCTTGTACAGGTTTCGCAGGAGACAGGTAAGGTGGTCTGGTACTCCCATCTCTTTCAGAATTTGCCAGAGTTTGTTGTGATCCACACAATCAAAGGCTTTAGCATAGTCAATGAAGCGGAAATAGACGTTTTTCTGGAATTCTCTTGCTTTCTCCATAATCCAGCGAATGTTGGCGATTTGATCACTACTTCCTCTTCCTCTTCGAAACCCAGCTTGTACTTCCGGTAGTTCTCGGTTCACATACTGAAGCCTAGCTTGTAGGATTTTCAGCATAACCTTGCTGGCATGGGAAATGAGCGCAATTGTACGGTAGTTTGAACACTCTTTGGCATTGCCCTTCTTTGGAATTGGAATGTAAACTGACCTTTTCCAGTCTTGTGGCCACTGTTGTGTGTTCCAAATTTGTTGGCATATTGAGTGCAGCACTTGAACAACATCATCTTTTAGGATTTTAACTAGCTCAGCTGGAATACTGTCATCTCTGCTAGCTTTGTTGTTAATAATCGTTCCTAAGACCCACTTGACTTCACTCTCTAGGATGTCCGGCTCAGGTTCAGCGACCGCACTATCATGGCTCTCAGGGACATTCAGATCTTTCCTGTATAGTTCTTCTGTGTATTCTTTCCACCTCTTCTTAATCTCATCTGCTTCTGTTAGGTCCCTGCCTTCTTTGTCCTTTATCATGCCCGTCTTTGCACAAAACGTTCCCTTGAGATCTCCAATTTTCTTGAAGAGATCTCTAGTCTTTCCCCTTCTGTTGTTTTCCTCAATTTCTTTGCATCGTTCATTTAAGAAGGTCTTCTTGTCTCTCCTTGCTATTCTCTGGAACTCTGCATTCAGTTGGATATATCTTCCCCTGTCTCCCTTGCTTTTCACTTCCCTTCTTTCCTCAGCTACTTGTAAAGCCTCCTCAGACAGCCACTTTGCTTTCTTGCATTTCTTTTTCTTTGGGATGGATTGAGTTGCTGCCTCCTGAACAATGTTATGGACCTCTGTCCATAGTTCCTCAGGCACTCTGTCAATCAGGTCTAATCCCTGAAATCTATTCATCACCTCCACTGTATATTCATAAGGGATATGATTTAGGTCATACCTGTATGGTCTAGTGGTTTTCCCTACGTTCTTCAATTTAAACTGAAATTTTGCAACAAGAAGCTCATGATCTGAGCCACAGACACAGTCAGCTCCAGGTCTTGTTTTTACTGACTGTATAGAGCTTCTCCATCTTTGGCTGCAAAGGACATAATCAATCTGATTTCGATATTGACCCTCTGGTGATGCCCATGTGTAGAGTCGCCTCTTGTGCTGTTGGAAAAGCGTGTTTGCTATGTTCAGCGTGTTCTCTTGGCAAAACTCTATTAGCCTTTGTCCTGCTTCATTTTGTACACCAAGGCCATACTTGCCTGTTATCCCGGTGATTTCTTGACTTCCTACTTTGGCATTCCAATCCCCTATGATGAAGAGGACATCTTTTTTTGGTGTTAGTTCTAGAAGGTGTTGTAGGTCTTCATAGAACCGATCAACCTCAGCTTCTTCGGCCTCAGTGGTTGGGGCATAGACTTGAATTACTGTGACGTTGAATGGTGTGCCTTGGATTCGTACTGAGATCATTCTATCGTTTTTGAGATTGTACCCCAGTACTGCTTTTCCCACCGTTTTGTTGACTATGAGTGCTATTCCATTTCTTCTAAGGGATTCTTGACCACAGTAGTAGATAGAATGGTCACCTGAATTAAATTTGCCCATGCTTGTCCATTTTAGTTCGTTGATTCCCAAGATGTCGAAGTTCAATCTTGCCATCTCATGTTTGACCACCTCCAGCTTACCTTGATTCATTGATTTTACATTCCAGGTTCCTAAACAATATTGTTCTGTATAGCATCGGACTTTCTTTTCACCACCAGACACATCCACAGCTGAGTGTCCTTTCGGGTTTGGCCCAGCCGCTTCACTCTTCCTGGCGCTCCTTGGAAATACCCTTTGCTCTTCCCCAGTAGTATATTGAACACCTTCCGGCCTGAGGGGCTCATCTCCCGGCGTCATCTCTTTTAGCCTTGTGATACATTCCATGGGGTTGTCTTGGCAAGAATACTGGAGTGGGTTGCCATTTCCTTCTCCAGTGGACCACATTTTGTCAGAACTCTCTGCCATGACCTGTCCGTCTTGGGTGGCCCTGCACGGCACAGGTCACGGCATAGCTTATGGTTTCACTGAGTTATGCAAGCCCCTTCGCCACAACAAGGCAGTGTTCCATGAAGGGGATGTAGAAGGGTAGGGAGAGCTAATTTTCTTCTATTTTCCCTTCCTCCTGTAGCCCCCTGTACCCCCCAACTTCTCCAGAAGGTTGGGGAACCCTCCAGAATAGTGTAGAATGTGGTATGGGGGACCGCAGGAGGAAGAGGGAATTGGCAAAAATTGCCTGCCCCTTTCTGCCAGCAGGAGCCTCAACTGGATAAAAAGCCCTTCCATAGGGATGCCCGTTGCTGCGAAATCTGGGCCTTTTGGAGCTTAGCAGAATTCTGTGGTGTGCGTCTGTGAGCCAAGCTGCGGGTTTTTCCCGTATTCCGAGGACTTTTTGCATATATTTCTTTTGTGTCAGCTGTAATTTTTTCAAATTAAAAAACATCAAAAATCCGCTAGCTGGCCCAACTCACTGCAGGCGAAGTCAGGCTAGCTAGTGGAAGACGAACTGAAGTCCGGGGGCCCGAGCCAATTAAAGCTCGTCGAGCTCCACCCTGTAGCTGGATTCCTCCAACATCCCTACCCTTCCATGAAGAGAAGGAGACATTCTGTTTGTGGAAGTACACCTCTGAATCCAAGTCTTATTTTCACAGTGATCCCATATAGAAGATATAGGTCCCAGCTCTGTCCAGATTTGTTTTAGCAGGAAGAATGCATTTGCAGTTTGCCTATAGGGATTTAGAGATAATATAGGAAACCCATTGAATTTCCAAAGTTTGGAGCAGAATATGGCTATGTGTCACTTGGACATCTACCAATGAAGGCAGTTAGGTTCCTTTGAGAGAATACCAGAAGAACCCCCATTACTATTGTATTACTATCCATCCATGACATCATGAGTTAAAATGAGAAAATTTACTACCTTGGAGGCTGAAAGGGTGCAAGAAAGATATCTGAAGTCTGTAATGAGTCTGGGCTTATATTAGATGGCTAGTGATCCCATGATTCATGATGCATCAGCATTCTGTGTGTCTGAAAACACTAAAATCTGCTACTAAGACATTTTGGTTAATGCTGAAATTAAATAGGCTGCTTATTTACCTGTAGAATCCCAATCGAGCTTGTAGAAAATCCCACTGATATTAAATTGGATTACTCGCATATTAGACCTATATTTTGACAGCCAGAATTTGATTCAGAAAACATTCTGATTTCTGTTTAGGGGCAAATTTCACCTTCCCTTATAGTACCTCAAGTATTAACCTAGCTCTGTGTCAGTGCATTAACTTAGCTTAAAAAAAGGTAAAGGTAAAGGTGTCCCCAACCAGTCGTGTCCGACTCTAGGGTGCGGTGCTCATCCCCGTTTCTAAGCCGAAGAGCCAGCGCTGTCCGAAGACGCTTCCGTGGTCATGTGCCGGCATGACTGAACACCGAGGTGCACGGAACGCTGTTACCTTTCCCGCCGAGGCGGTACCTATTTATCTACTTGCAATTTCTTGCTTTCGAACTGCTAGGTTGGCAGAAGCTGGGACTGAAGACGGGAGCTCACTCTGTCACGCAGCACTCGGGTCTCGAACTGCTGACCTGCCGACCTTCCAGTCTGCAGTTCAGCGTCTTAACCACTAAGCCACCGCGGCCCCACTAAGCCACCGCAGCCCCACTAAGCCACCGTGGCCCCACCTTAGCTTAGCTTAACTTAGCTTAGCTGCAGCTAAAACATTTTTATCCAATTATTCCTGTTCCTTAGTGTATATTAGGTACTTGTATGTTTTCACCTGCAGAGTAAATAGCAGCTTCTGGAGTGGGGGTGGGGGTGGGTGGGGAATATAGATTGGGGAAAAAGCTGCAGAGGAAAAGGTGAACCCCCCCCACACACACCCAGTGATGTGCCATGACTCAATTTGGCCCTCCATTCAGCTGCTTTTCAGCTTAAAAAAACCTGTGCTCTTGCTGATCCCCCACCATCTTGTCTAGTTTGACTCCGAGTCAAACATCTCACTATATCACTCAACTAAAACGCCATCCAGATTTCTGGATTAGATGAAATTAATTATTCCAGGGTTGACCAGTCTCTTGTGTAAAGCTTGTGTTATATGGGGGGAAATGGTGTTAGCCTTACTTAGAGTGCATATCAATGCAAATTGGATCTATCAGAGTAATTGCCCAATATAAGACATAAGCTTAGACACTGATTCATAATAGCTTTTCATTTGATACACTTTAATAGCCTCAAAACATTAATCATTTTCTTATGTCTTTTAATTACCATAAAGTAGTTATACTTATGTCCATAACAGGTACTAAACATGATACCATTGAGCTTTTTAAACCATGCTTTTTATTGTAAGCTGTAAATATAATATAAGAGCCCATTATGGGTCCTCAGGCATTTTAACCTGCTGCCATTATCAGGGCAAGTAAAGCACAACAAGATTTTTCTGACCATATTTTTAATAGGTCACAGTTTTCCTGGTGGTTTCTGCCTCACTGGCAGGTAGCCAAAACAGCAGGTTGGATGCTAAATCTTAATCTTTCTTAATTAAAGCAGTATTATTTTCTCTTCAGTTTTGCAAAACACATTCTAGATCTCAAAAGAATACAGATTTTCAGAAGGATAATGCCTTTAGGTGGCTTCTAGAAACCTTTGACAATCCCAAGGATCTTTTTAAAAATATGTTATGTAGTCTGTGACTCCATCAACAGGCCTGTTCTTAAACATGTTACTTCAAAGTAAGTCAGACTGAAAAACATGCTTCCAATGGGACTTACACCCAAGTACTATGTTTAGTATCAGATTTCAGGCCTTATAGGATTCTCAGGATATATCCTGTATTCAGTGGCTGCATTTTATTCCGGTACCTCAGAGCGCTATACAACATTAATGAGCACAATGGGTGAAGATATGTCACAGCTGCAGGCAGCATGTTAAAGTTTGATCTTGCTGACATAGTTCTCAATAGTAGTGACAGAAATGTTGTGCTTGAAGATAATCTATACAACTGTAGATCCATGAAGTTTCCCCCCAGTTTAGTTTATTTTGCACCTAACTTTGTTATTATTTTCACGTCCCACTGATGCCCAAAGAAGGAGAACAGGAGCAGGGCAAAAGGGAGGAAGTGTTTCCATCCTCACTGACGCTTTCTTGCCCAATCCAAATAAGGAGATTTGCATGCCAAAGCAGCCTTCCACCCGCATATCACTTCCTGAATTGGGAAACATCGGTTTAAATTGGATGTGCACCTCACTGGGCATTGGAGTGTTGATAGGACCTATCTGCAGTGCCAAGTGGAATGTGCATTTGGATGCACATCCAAATGCACACCCTGATGCAGGTGGGGATAACATTTGGATGCCCATGTGAGTGGATATTCCATTGAACTGGATAGACAGCATCAACATTCAGATGCACATTTGGATACATATTTGATTTACCTCACTATCCTTTAAAGTGAGAGAAGGCATTACTCACGTTCCTTGGGGAGGGCTTGGTGTTGGAGAATGTGTGCATGAGGCTGTGCGTTGCCTGTTCTCTCCCCCTACTGCTGTCCTTTAAACTGAACGAAGACTTTCCCCACACACACACTTCAGAATATGAAGGATCCTTTGTGTCATGTGGGAGTAATTGCCCTAGAAACAAATTCTGACCCCTCGTGATACTTTAAACCATGAAGAGTTAGGCTCCCTCATAGTTTAAAGGATCGTTTGGAGGGATAGGATTGGAGAATGCATGTCCTCTGGTCACGACATACCCGTGTTTGACCTCAGTTTGGTAATATAATGGCATATGCTGTGCACTGTTATTTTGAAGCATGATGCACGGCCTTTGGTTCCCACAGGTTTTATGGGGCAGACTTTTTTTTAAAAAGCAGGATTTTCCTGCATATCTTAAAGGCCTCACCCTTCTATAGGAACATCTTCCAACAATTTCCCTCCCTGGGCTTTGGTTCCCAGAGCAGTGGTGTAGTGGAGGCAAAGCTCACAGGGACCACATTTTGATAATGTCATCTGCCACTGCTTTCAGGCTCCCCTGTCCCCTCTGAGCGTAGCTACATTTAGGGATATACGAGAAATTCATTTCGGTTCGCAAATCACTCGAAGATGCCCTGTTCGCAAGCCTAAATGCGAACGCAAATGGGAGTGGATGTTCTCTGAAATGTTAGCAAATTCCTGAGCTTGCATTTGCAAAATGTGCGCTTTTAAAAATGAGCACTTTAAAAAAATGCACACATTAAGAAACACACACTTTTAAAAATTCACATTTTCATGCTTTAGTCAATGGGGGAAGGGCACACTTTCAAAACTGCACAATTTAATGGGCACATTTTAAAAAGTGTATTTTTAGAAGTTTGCATTTTTAAAAAGTCACATTTTCACATTTTAGTCAATGGCGGGAAAGTGTACAATTTTTGAAAAATGCACACTTTTCCTATTCATAGAATCATAGAATCATAGAATAGTAGGGTTGGAAGGGGCCTACAAGGCCATCGAGTCCAACCCCCTGCTCAATGCAGGAATCCAAGTCAGAGCATCCCTGACAAATGGCTGTCCAGCCTCGTCTTGAAGGCCTCCAGTGTGGGAGAGCCCACCACCTCCCCAGGTAATTGGTTCCATTGCCGTATTGCTCTGACACTCAGGAAGTTTTTCCTGATGTTCAGTCGGAATCTGGCTTCCTGTAACTTGAGCCCATTATTCCGTGTCCTGCACTCTGGGATGATCAAGAAGAGATCCTAGCCTTCTTCTCTGTGACAACCTTTCAAGTACTTGAAGAGTGCTATCATATCTCCCCTCAGTCTTCTCTTCTCAAGGCTAAACATGCCCAGTTCTTTCAGTCTCTCTTCATAGGGCTTTGTTTCCAGTCCCCTGATCATCTTTGTTGCCCTCCTTTGAACCCTCTCCAGCTTGTCTGCATCCTTCTTCAAGTGTGGTGCCCAGAACTGGACACAGTACTCCAGATGAGGCCTAACCAGTGCTGAGTAGAGGGGAACTAGTACTTCCCGGGATTTGGAAGCGATGCTTCTATGAATGCAGCCCAAAATAGCATTTGCCTTTTTTGCAGCCACATCACATTGTTGGCTCATATTCAGCTTGTGATCGACGACAATTCCAAGATCCTTCTCGCTTGTAGTGTGGTTGAGCCACATATCCCCCATCTTGTAACTGTGCATTTGGTTTCTTTTTCCTAGGTGCAGAACTTGGCATTTGTCCCTATTAAATGCCATTCTGTTGTTTTCTGCCCAGCACTCCAGTCTATCCAGATCACTTTGAATTTTGTTTCTGTCTTCCAAAGTATTAGCTATCCCTCCCAATTTTGTGTCATCTGAAAATTTGATCAGCATTCCCTGCACCTCCTCCTCCAAGTCATTAATCAAAATGTTGAAGAGCACTGGGCCCTGGACTGAGCCCTGTGGTGCCCCACTCGTTACCTCTCCCCAGTTTGAGAAGGTCCCATTGATAAGCACTCTTTGAGTCCGATTCTGTAGCCAACTGTGGATCCACATGATCGTTGTTTCATCTAGCCCACTTCGAGCTAGTTTGCTCATCAGGATATCATGGGGCACTTTGTCGAAAGCTTTGCTGAAGTCGAGGTATATGATGTCTACAGCATTCCCACGGTCTACAAGGGAGGTGACTTGATCAAAAAATGAGATCAGATTTGTCTGGCAGGACTTGTTTTTGACAAATCCATGTTGGCTTCGAGTAATCACGGCATTGTTGTCAAGGTGCTTCCAGATGGATTGCTTTATGATCTGCTCCAGAATTTTCCCAGGGATTGATGTCAGACTGACTGGTCTGTAGTTCCCAGGTTCCTCCTTTTTACCCTTTTTGAAGATAGGGACAACGTTAGCCCTCCTCCAGTCATCTGGCACTTCCCCGGTCCTCCATGATTTCTCAAAGAGAATAGACAGCGGTTCTGAGAGTTCTTCTGCCAGTTCCTTTATGACTCTAGGATGCAGTTCATCTGGCCCTGGAGATTTGAACTCATTCAAAGTAATGAGGTGTTCCTTGACCATATGCCTGTCGATCTCAAGCTGCAATCCTGCCCCTTCAGCCTGTACTTCGCCTTTGCCAGGGGGGTCATCGACCCTCTTTTGGGAGAAGACTGAGCCAAAGTAGGAATTGAGCACCTCTGCCTTTTCTTTGTCCTCTGTTATCATTTTGCCATCCTTATTTAATAGCTGAACAACCATTTCTTTCCTCTGCCTTTTACTATGCACGTAGCTGAAGAAAGCCTTTTTGTTGTTTTTAGCATCCCTCGCTAATCTCACCTCGTTCTCCGCTTTAGCCTTCCTGACGCCATCCCTGCAATTCTGTGCTACCTGCCTGTACTCTTCCTTTGTTACTTGGCCTTCTTTCTACTTCCTATATGTGTCCTTTTTTGTTTTCAGGTCATCCCTAAGCTTTTTGTGAAGCCACATTGGCTTCTTCTGTTGTCTTCCACCTTTTCTTCTTGTTGGAATTGTTTGTGATTGTGCCTTGAGAATTTCCTTTTTTAAAAGTTCCCACCCATCTTGGACTCCTTTTCTCGCTAGCATTGCTTGCCATGGGACCTTACTGATCATTGTTCTGAGTTTATTAAAATCAGCTTTCCTAAAATCCAGGGTACGCGTTTGAGTACACTCGGCTTTTGCTTCCCTTAGAACCAAGAACTGAAGTACAACATGGTCGCTTTCCCCCAGAGTTCCTGTAACTGCTACTTTATCCACTAAGTCATCTCTGTTGGTTAGGATCAAGTCAAGGATAGCTGATCCTCTAGTTCCTTCCTCTACTTTCTGTAGGAGGAAGTTATCCGCCACACAAGTCAGGAATTTCCTGGAGGGGCCATGTTTTGCAGAATTTGTCTCCCAACAAATATCGGGGAAATTGAAGTCCCCCATTACTACTACATCATGCTTCCTTAAAACATTGGCTATTTGCTTTTCAAAAGTTTCATCCTTGTCTTCTCCTTGATTGGGTGGCCGGTAGTAGACTCCGACCACCAGGTTCCTTTTATTCTTTGCTCCATTTATTTCAACCCAGATGCTCTCGATGGGGCTACCAAGCTCCTCCTCCTGTATTTCTGTGCAGAGATATGTATTTTTCACATACAGTGCAACCCCGCCTCCCTTTCTGTTCCTCCTGTTCTTTTTGAACAAGTTATATCCTTCAACTGCTGTATTCCAGTCATGAGAGTCATCCCACCAAGTCTCAGTTATACCTATCAAGTCATAATTTCCCTCCTGTATTAAGAGTTCAAAATGTGCACTTTCAAACGTACCAAAAACACAGTTCACAAATGAGAACGGGAATGAGCCAAACTGAGCTATGAAGTGAAGTTTGGAGAATTTTGGCAAGCTGGAGCATTCCTGGTTCTCCTTTCCCTAGCTGCAATCATCACAGCGGTGAGGTGAGGTGGGGGTGGGGGGTGGGAATGAATTTCTCAGCATCAATATATTGTTCCCTGCTGTAATGCAAAGTATTTTGGGGTGACCTTGTCTTGAATGGGCAGTTAAGATTCAAAAGACCTGCTCCTGGTAGAGATTAAAACTGGGAAAAGCTAGAATTGGTTGTTGCTCACTTAGCAATGAGCTCCAAAGGTTCTTCCTAATCATAGTTGTCAGCAGTAATATAGATAATGAGTGTGGATATTGGCAGCGTTTTGCTGTCATTCCTAATGAAGATTCTTTGTTTGTGGAATCATTTATCAAACCAGTTATCCCATGGCCTGATTAATGAATTGTCACTCTCACTGAATTTTAGGAGCTGCAGTATAAACATTTGCCACACCAACAGTCTTCAGGTTTTTGAGGTTTTGTGACTGTATAATTCTCTTTGCAAGTTTATGCCATTATCATTTGGAGGTCATTTTATTAACATGCAGGCAGCTAGATGAAGTAATTTAACTCCTTACGATATGTAGTCTTTAATTATTTCAGAGTAAGTTATGATCATCTCACCAAGGGAAGTTAGTGTTCAGGTTGTATAATTTCCAGTGTGTTAAATAAGCATTCATTATGGGTTGCCCCTAATCTGATAATCATACATCCATTCAGATTGGGTACTCTCCCATAATACTGGTGCAGTAGCAGCCTCTGCCCTCGTTAGTAAAAAATAAGTGCCTCTTAAGTTGTAGGAGAGGAAGTGGAGCTCGGTATGGCAGATCAACATTTCTAAATTGTGTACACACCAGTGTCTGTTGCAAGGATCAGTATAGCTCAGTGGATAGAGCACATGCTTTTCTTGCAGAATGTCCCTGGTTCAGTCCCCGGCATCTTCTGGTAGGACTGGGAAAACTGCTGTCTGAAGCCATCATCACCCTGACTTGGTATGGAGTAGTTTCCTATGTTCCTAAATCAGTCCAAGGCCTTGTACTGGGACCCAAACGTAGGACAGAAAAAAACTTATGTTTAGTCACCTCTCTGTGGCTGCTGACATATAAAGGTACATGCATTGATAACATTACAAGATTCAGTTTTAAAAGCAACCTCTTGTCTGTGACGTGGAGGATCAGCTACCTCTTCAGGTGTGGGGAATATTCTTAGATGCTCCTTCACTGGAGGCACTCTTGGCCCACAGTATGCACATATTAAATCATTCTTTTAAAAAAGAACAAAACTGACATTCATGTTACATATATGGGGCTGTATCCAACTGTATGATTCCACTAGTGCAAAGTAATGTTGTGTTAGCTGAAACTGGGTTCCGAACTATGTGGGAGTGGAGAATTCAACTACAGTTATGTTTGCAGAAGCATAATGCACTCCACTAGCGTAATGGACATGTGCTTGAGCTACTAAAAGATTCAGTGGAGCTCTGCTAGCGTTATTTGAGTTTGTGGAATGACACTGTTGGATACGATCCATTATTCTAATGAGCCTAGGATGTTGTGTGAGCCTCCTACATCCAGTGAGTATTGGGAACCCAAGTTGTGACTTCCACATTTACTTGTATGCAGGAAGGACATCCAGTGTAACCCTCCCCCATCCCCCGTACTTACAGGTTAATACTGTGGTAGGTTATCACACAAAAATATGGTAACTGAGTACCAGGTACACTCAGAGCAAGAAAAATTGTGGGCACTATCATAATTTGAGGGAGAGGAGGTTGAAGAAGAAAGAGAAATGGAATGGCAGGTTGATCAAAGTAGGTGAGTTGACATGATCTGTTATCCATATTAAAGATATTTCAAAGCAATTTCATAGTAAATACATAATAAAATAACATCAGTATCAAAAACAATAGTTCCTCTGGTCTCTGATCTGGGTGGTAGCAGCAGCGGTAGAGTGAGGCATTTTAAACAGCTTCAGGGTGAGACAGGGCCAGTCCTTAATCCCAGGTGTTCGTAGGAACAAGATGGAAACAAGGTCTGGCCTAGACATTAGGTAGGAAAACTCTCTCCTTTGGTGATAGTGGCGAAAGCAGCAGTAGAATGAGCCCTTTGGAAGCACTGCAGAGAGTGGGAGGCAGGCTGGAACACAGGATGAAGAACAGGTGTTAGTAGGATCACCCTCTTGCCTGGATGGTGAGTGGCGGGTACCAAAGCTCTCTCCTCTGGTGACAGAGAGATTTCTTCAATATCTCTATGTTTTTTCAACGAAGTGACTCCTTTTAAAGATAGACACAAGATGTCTATAGGGTTGCCATGTTTACAGAGGACAGTCCTCTGTTTGATGGGCTGTCTAGTCCAAGTTTGATTTAAAAATAAGAAACCATTAAGAAAAGCCTTAAATTCACCCATCAACAGTTAGCTCCTGGATAGAAGACTGAGGAGGCACACAGGTCACCTGCTCACAGTTTTCCCCACTATGATGATATGTATTATATTCCAATTCGAATTATAGTAATTAATTGCAAATTTGCATCTCTCTCTCTCTCTCTCTCTCTCTCTCTATATATATATATATATATATATATATGTTAGCACATGCAAATTTATGCAAATATGTGTCCTCTGTGTTGGTGATGCATTTCCTCTTTTTTTGGTGATGCTTAAGTGACCACCCTAGATGTCTGATATAGAATGTTCCTTCTTTTTGTTCATATTATGCAATTACTTTTACTTTTATGGAAAAAGTTTCTTAAGTCACCTGCCCTTTCTCTTCAGGTTTGCACAATAAAATGCATTAGTTGGAAAATAGGATGTATTGTGCCCCAAGAGCACATAAATAGTATGTTTTTCAGATAAGGCAATCTTTTCCTTAGCATTTCCTTCTTTCACTTTTTAAAATCCTATATTCACACTCTCACTCAGTTTCCCTCCAGTGTACCTTCTCCAGCTCTAGAATACTTTTAAATGAGGTGGTAAGTGCTGAACATAGTGTTCCAAATGAGGCTTGTCTAGTATCATTATTACAATGTTAGTGTAATCTACCATGATGTCTTTAACTATTTCAGTTGTGCATCCTGTACTTGTATTCACCTTTATTTTAAATTGTAATGCTCAGGATTTAATAATGAAATTCTGTTTAACAAAATCCTCCTCACCCACCCACCCATGCATGTGCGCGCGCGTGTACACACACACACACACACACTGATTCTTTCCTTGCCGGCGCATGATTAAATTATGGGAATATAAAAACATACCATGATGGCTTAAGTGCAAAAGATGGGATAAGCTACATCCTCCAGCAAGAATCTGTTATATATTGTATTAATGTCCAGTACTCCATTTTTTTTTTTCATTGCCAATAACCCCTCACCTTGTTTTATTCCACCTTTTCTATCTGTCATGTGCATCTGATTGAAGCAGGCTCTTTTTATTGAGGGCTCAGACCTCAATAAAAACAAGTTTCCAAAAGCCGTTGTTTTGTCCATTTGGGCTGCAAACCTATATCTGGAGGTAAGCTCCCTTGAATTCACTGGGGCTTACTTCTGAGTAGACATGTGTAGGATTGTTAAACTTAAGAAAAAAGTATGTATTATGAAAACAGTCCAAAGCAGGTTTGCTGTAACTAGGGATGTATGGACTATGTAAAGTCCATTCCGTCTGTGTTTCTCAGGTTGTCAGGCACCTTTCGTTCCATTGTCTGCCCATCGAGAGGATTTGATTTTTTTTAGTTTTCAAATTTGCACATGTGAAAATGTGCAGATTCCCCCAAAATGTGTGAATCCCCCCAAAATGTGCATTTTCACACTTTAGCCAGTGGAGGAAATGTGCATTTTGGGGCAGATGTTTTAAATGTTTGCATATTTTTCTATGACAAAATTTGCACAAAATTCCCAAAGGTTAGAAAAATGGTCTGGAAATCTACAGAATCTGCCCAACAGGGGGAAAAGCCAGTTCACTGCAGAATCTGCAGGTTGGATTCCTTAAAATCCGAACTCATTTGGTTCCATTGAGGATTTCTCTGACATCCCAAGCTGTAAGCCTAGTCAGGCGTTCTGAGCATGTGTGAGAAGGGGAAGCATGCTAGCTGTGCCCCCTCCATCATCATCCCCATCAGCCTCTACATGTGGAGGCTGACTTTCTGAAGGGGAGGACCTCCCATGGAGACTCACCATGTAATTTTGAACACTGATTTCCCAGCCTTTGAAATCGCATGGAGAGCTTCCACGGATAGAGGAAGCTCCCCTCTTCAGAAGGTCACCCTCGACATATAGAAGGTGACAGAAATGGAGATGGAAGTGGTGGGACTAACACGGCCCCTTCCTCACATGTACGCACCCCGTCCCGAAAGTCAGTTTACTCACTTTCAGAATGCCTGAATAGGGTGTTAGTGTTTCAGGAATGTATCTCTCACTGTGCCCAGCAGGCTGTGTTCTGTGCCTTAGGGTGCAATCCTATGCATGTCTGGACAGAGAAAAGGCCTACAACTCCTACCATTCTCCAGCCAGCTTTGCTAGGAGTTGTAGGCCTTTTCTCTGTCTAGACATGCATAGGATTGTGCCCTTGCTGTACCGACTTCAGGAGGGTGAGAGTTTCAGCACTGCTAGCCCTCAGCAACTCTGGAAAGGGCTTGCCTCATCTTCCTTGGATACCTAAGAAGCTGAGTATAGTTCCTCTGGTACACTTCATTGCTTTGTGTGCCTTCCTCTTCCACCTCCTCCCAGTTACACATCCTCTAGCCCCCCCCCTCTTCTTAAGCCAATCGCCAATGTCCTTCCTTAGTGCTTTCCAAGGAGTAATTTCAATGGGGATTAGAAGTTAAATCCACAGCCAGATCTCCATGTTCAGCAATGACCTGCTGCCTGCCAGGTGAAAACGTCTCCCTACTTTCTCGGTATATTGCTTTTATTTTTAATGGAACAGGGGTGGTACTCTGCATTTTATGGCTTTTGACCTCCTTGAAGGCGAATTACTCCCATTTCACAGTTCCCATCTCATTCTGGTTTTGGTATGTGATTTTCAACGTCATTGAAATGGCAACTAATCAATGGTGGGAGTTTCTTTTGCTATGTCTGGATCAAAAATACGGTTTTCTAATGAGAAAGTATGGTTCTCCTAAAGTATAGTCCTATGCATGTTGGCTGTATTAAGTCCACTGTATTAAATAGGGCTTATTCCTTAGTAGCCCCTTCATGGATCACTGCCTTGTTGTGGCGAAGGGGCTTGCGTAACTCAGTGAAGCCATAAGCTATGCCGTGCAGGGCCACCCAAGACGGACAGGTCATGGCAGAGAGTTCTGACAAAATGTGGTCCACTGGAGAAGGAAATGGCAACCCACTCCAGTATTCTTGCCAAGAAAACCCCATGGAACGTATCACAAGGCTAAAAGATATGACGCCGGAAGATGAGCCCCTCAGGTCGGAAGGTGTCCAATATGCTACTGGGGAAGAGCAGAGGGTATTTCCAAGTAGCGCCAGAAAGAGTGAAGCGGCTGGGCCACAGCCGAAAGGACACTCAGCTGTGGATGTGTCTGGTGGTGAAAAGAAAATCCGATGCTGTAAAGAACAATATTGTTTAGGAACCTGGAATGTCAGATCAATGAATCAAGGTAAGCTGGAGGTGGTCAAACATGAGATGGCAAGATTGAACATCGACATCTTGGGAATCAGCGAACTAAAATGGACAGGCATGGGCGAATTTAATTCAGGTGACCATCATATCTACTATTGTGGGCAAGAATCCCTTAGAAGAAATGGAGTAGCACTCATAGTCAACAAAAGGGTGGGAAAAGCAGTACTGGGGTACAATCTTAAAAATGATAGAATGATCTCAGTACGAATCCAAGGCAAACCATTCAACATCACAGTAATTCAAGTCTATGCCCCAACCACTGAGGCCGAAGAAGCTGAGGTTGATCGGTTCTATGAAGACCTACAACACCTTCTAGAACTAACACCAAAAAAAGATGTCCTCTTCATCATAGGGGATTGGAATGCTAAAGTAGGAAGTCAAGAAATCACCGGGATAACAGGCAGGCATGGCCTTGGTGTACAAAATGAAGCAGGACAAAAGCTAATAGAGTTTTGCCAAGAGAACATGCTGATCATAGCAAACACTCTTTTCCAACAGCACAAGAGGCGACTCTACACATGGACGTCACCAGATGGTCAATATCGAAATCAGATTGATTATGTCCTTTGCAGCCAAAGATGGAGAAGCTCCATACAGTCAGTAAAAACAAGACCTGGAGCTGACTGTGTCTGTGGCTCAGATCATGAGCTGCTTCTTGCAAAATTTCGGCTTAAATTGAAGAACGTCGGGAAAACCACTAAACCGTTCAGGTATGACCTAAATCATATCCCTGATGAATATACAGTGGAGGTGAGGAATAGATTTCAGGGATTAGACCTGATAGACAGAGTGCCTGAGGAACTATGGACGGAGGTCCATAACATTGTTCAGGAGGCAGCAACGAAATCCATCCCAAAGAAAAAGAAATGCAAGAAAGCCAAGTGGCTGTCTGATGAGGCTTTACAAGTAGCTCACGAAAGAAGGGAAGCGAAAAGCAAAGGAGAAAGGGGAAGATATACCCAACTGAATGCAGAGTTCCAGAGAATAGCAAGGAGAGACAAGAAGGCCTTCTTCAATGAACAATGCAAAGAAATCGAGGAAAACAACAGAATGGGAAAGACTAGAGATCTCTTCAAGAAAATTGGAGGTCTCAAGGGAACGTTTTGTGCAAAGACGGGCATGATAAAGGACAAAGAAGGCAGGGACCTAACAGAAGCAGATGAGATTAAGAAGAGGTGGCAAGAATACACAGAAGAACTATACAGGAAAGATCTGAATGTCCCTGATAGCCATGATAGTGCGGTCACTGAACTTGAGCCGGACATCCTAGAGAGTGAAGTCAAGTGGGCCTTAGGAAGCATTCCTAACAACAAAGCTAGCGGAGATGACAGTATTCCAGCCGAGCTATTTAAAATCCTAAAAGGTGATGCTGTTAAAGTGCTGCATTCAATATGCCAACAAATCTGGAACACTCAACAGTGGCCACAAGACTGGAAAAGGTCAGTTTACATTCCAATTCCAAAGAAGGGCAACGCCAAAGAGTGTTCAAACTACCGCACAATTGCGCTCATTTCACATGCCAGCAAGGTGATGCTCAAAATCCTACAAGCTAGGCTTCAGCAGTATGCAAACCGAGAACTACCGGAAGTACAAGCTGGGTTTCGAAGAGGCAGAGGAACTAGAGATCAAATCGCCAACATTCGCTGCATCATGGAGAAAGCAAGAGAATTCCAGAAAAACATCTATTTCTGCTTCATTGACTACGCTAAAGCCTTTGATTGTGTGGATCACAACGAACTGTGGCAAATTCTTAAAGTGATGGGAGTACCAGACCACCTTACCTGTCTCCTGAGAAACCTGTACGAGGCTCAAGAAGCAACAGTAAGAACCAGACATGGAACAACCGATTGGTTCAAAATTGGGAAAGGAGTACGACAAGGCTGCATATTGTCACCCTGCTTATTTAACTTATATGCAGAGTACATCATGAGAAATGCCGGGTTGGATGAATCAGAGGTCGGAATTAAGATTGCCGGGAGAATTATCAACAACCTCCGATATGCAGACGATACCACCCTAATGGCAGAAAGCGAAGAGGATCTCAAGAGCCTCTTGTTGAGGGTGAAAGAGGAGAGTGCAAAAGCTGGTTTGAAACTCAACATTAAAAAAACTAAGATCATGTCATCTGGCCCTATCACTTCCTGGCATATAGAAGGGGAAGAAATGGAAGCAGTGACAGATTTTACTTTCTTGGGCTCCAAGATCACCGCAGACGGTGACTGTAGCCATGAAATTAAAAGACGCTTGCTCCTTGGGAGGAAAGCTATGGCAAACCTAGACAGCATAGTAAGAAGCAGAGACATCACCTTGCCGACAAAGGTCCGTCTAATCAAAGCTATGGTTTTCCCAGTAGTAATGTATGGCTGTGAGAGCTGGACTATAAGGAAGGCTGAGCGCCGAAGAATTGATGCTTTCGAACTGTGGTGCTGGAGAAGACTCTCACGAGTGCCCTGGACTGCAAGGAGGTCAAATCAGTCCATCCTAAAGGAAATCAACCCTGACTGCTCATTGGAAGGACAGATAATGAAGCTGAAGCTCCAATATTTTGGCCACCTAATGCGAAGAGAAAACTCCCTGGAAAAGACCCTGATGCTGGGAAAGACTGAAGGCAAAAGGAGAAGGGGACGGCAGAGGATGAGATGGCTAGATAGCATCACAGATGCAATGAATATGAACTTGAGCACGCTCCGGGAGAGAGCGCAGGACAGGAAGGCCTGGCGTGCTATGGTCCATGGGGTCACGAAGAGTCGGACACGACTGAACGACTGAACAACAACAACAATTCCTTAGTAGGTATATTTAGGACCAAAGTCTTAATGTACGTCAAGTGTTGGTGCTGAACAGAACCTGAAGAAAAACTGGATGACAGAGGAGAAAACCAACACCCTATTTTTCTGCCATTCAGACATATTTTCAAAGGAATTGAGGTGCAAGGTCAGTTTTCACTATAACCCTTAAGCGGGGAAGCTTGATTTTTGAGTGCAGGTTATCACTTTGTCTGACAGGCAGTGCGTAATGTAAATTGCAGTTGTCCACACTAGGTTTCTAGTTGAACTGTGATAGTGGATAACTGGTTTTCTTTTTATTCTCAGCTTTTTTTTTTCACAGATAGATTAACTTAGCCAAAATATTGATCCCTTTACTTCCTAGCAAGGTATATTGCTCCATTCACTGGAACCTTTCTTCTTTTGTACTGTTCTGAAGGCTACTGCAAAATGACATGTTAAAGAATTTGTGAAGAATGGTGATTTTATTATTCCTTAAGAGTGTTCCTTGACATAAATTGAATGGTTTCACCTAGAAGCCAGATGGTCTGTTGATTCTGGGTATATAATAGATTGTCCCAGGCCTTAGGAATTTTCATTACCCACCAAGCAAAAAGCATTTGCAATTGCATTTATTATGAGGCTGAAAAAACCCCCCACAGGCTTACATTTTGACAGTATTTTTGAGCACAGTCTGCAAATGCTATTTAAAATGTCTGTGAATAGAGTTCCTATCAAGATTAAACTGAATTTGAACTTGTGGGATCAGAAGTGCCATTAACAACTTGCTTAATTTTCTCCTTGACTGAAGTATGCAAGAATCGGTGAGTGCATATATTGTGAATGAAATGCAAATGATGGAGAAAAATGTTGTTTGACAATTCTACGATCTCTCTAAAGCTCAAAAAATGGGACAGTCTCAAGGACATTTCATTGCTATTGTCACCCAGATACTCATGGTTTAGGGCACAATCCTGCTGGATCTGCCCTTGATACTCGTAAGCCTCCGAACATGGAGGCTTAGAAGTATCCAGTGCAGAGCCGGAGGCACAGCAGAGGCAATTGTTGCCTTTGCTGTACCTTCCACTTTGTATTTCAGCTAGGTTAGCTGAGGCATCGAGGAGGGGGAGGGAAGGAGGCTGGGGAGGTCTCAGGATGCAGCCTAAGCTGGCCTCTCCAGTCTCCTCCCCTCCTCACTCACAGGAATGCCCCCTTAATCTTCCCTCCAAGGTTGCTTTTTGCACCCTCAGAGAGGCAGCCAGCCCGGTTCTTTCCATGCTGGTTGCAAATGGGGGGAGGGGGAGCTTGGATTCCTGGCTCTGAGGTGGAGTGCTGTCTCCGGAGTGCCTTGGATCCAGGAATTTGAACTATCCTATGGCCCCCCAGACTTTGTTTAGGGGCCATAGGATGCTCCCTCTGAGTGTATTTGTAAATAAGATCTACAGTACTATTACATGAGGTCTTAGGCCAGATATCTTAAACTAAAAGCTGCTTGTTACTGAGGTGGGCAACTGCAAGCCCTGTACAGGTGACCATCCCCCTCCAGTACCTCCTGTTGGATCTCTAGGTTGGAATAAAGCCTCCAAGTACTTCATTTATGTATTTATTATATTTACTACCACCCAATAGTCAAAGCTTTCTGAACGGTTTACAAGAATTACTTTCTTTTTTGACTTTACTGCATGAAGAGAGCATTTCTTAATCAGCACTTCTCAGGGAGATAATGGAAAGGTACAACCCAGCCTTCCCAACCTGATACCCTCCAGATGTTTTGGACTTCAACTCTCATCATCTCCAACCAGCAAGGCCAATGGTCAGGAATACTGTTAGTTGTAGTCGAAAACATCTGGAGGACACCAAGTTGGGGAAGGTTGGCATAACTAGGAAGAACTTCAGGAAACAGGCAGTGACATCACATTTTTACATGCAGCAAAGAAACAGGAAAAGCTGTACAAAAAGAGTGCCTGTCCATAAAGAGGTTAAATTCAAATCTTACTTGGAAGCAAGTTTGTCTGCAAAAAATGTTTGGAACTGCAACTTTGGTCATAGACAATAAGGGTGAGGAAAGTCTAGAAATCAAATGCCTGAGTCATTGAGATTTTAGTGTCAGCCCTTCCCCACACTCCCCCCCCCCAATGGAATGTATATAGCAGTGTTAGCATAGAAAGTGATCTAATGTGAAGTGAAATGTAGAGTTAATTAAATAACCAAGAGATATGGAAAGGGATTCCTAGCAGTTTTTGAGCACTTACCCAACTCCTCCTCTGCTCCAGTAGACTGTCTGAATATGAAACCTAGTAGCAATCCCATGCAGCCCCTTCCCTAATTTTATCACAGAATTGCAGAATATACCTTTTGCAGAAGCTTGAAAAATCTTGCTACCAGAAATGAAGAGTGAAGAGTTGTGATACTGCCTTATATTAGAATTTCACTATGTTCTTCTACCTTTCGTTCTTTGGCAACCAGGATTATGATTTCCATGCATTGGTTCTATGAAGAACAATAAAGTCTATTTATTTAAATCAGTGGCTTCAAATAGGTGTTTAACCTTGTTGGGATCTCAGAAGCAAATGAAACCAATATCCTGCTGCTATTCAATTCAATGTGTGACGGTGATTTCACACTTGACTACTACTTTGGACCTTATCCTAAATTGCTTTTGCAGTATTTTGACATCAGTGCAGAAAACAGGCATGGTTCAGAAATCCGATATGGTTGAAGCATAAGAAAATACCAGAGTTCAGGGATAGATCATGTGCTTTGCACTGATTTAAACTGGTTCATACCAAGCTTTAACTCAGTTTGGAGAAAATATTTGATTAAGACTTGCAGAAATATTCCCAGTAGTTAATTAGTTATTTATTTAAATATGTATACCTTCCTTTCCAGAGCTAGAGGAGACTTCCAACATGATGAAACAATAAAATAATAAAACACAAAACCAATATTTATTATTTATTATTAACATTTATACATCACCTTATTGCTAACTCCATCAAGGAAGTATACAACAATTGAAAACAATAAAAGCCTGTGACAGTAAGAACAAGAACAGTAAAAACAGTAAACATTAAAAACTACACATTTTAAAAGGCTAAATTGAAAAGATGTGTTTTTATTTTATTTATTTATTTCATTTCATTGCTATATCACCCAATAGCTGAAGTTCTCTGGGCGGTTCACATAAATTAAAACCACAGAGTATAACATAAAACCATATAAAACAGGAAAGCTTAAAACTACAATATAAAAGTACAACCAGAATAAAACCTAGCAGCAATGCAGAGATGTAAAATACAGATTTAACATATCAGACTTAAAAGACTAGAGTGCTAAAATTCTGGGAAAATAAAAACGTCTTCACCTGGCACCAAAAGCAGTACAACATAGGTGCCAGGTGAACCTCTCTAGGGAACTCATTCCATGGCCGGGGTGCCACAGCAGAAAAGGCCCTTTTCCTGGTAGCCACCCTCCTCACTTCCTTTGGCAGGGGCTCCTGGAGAAAGACCCTTGAAGATGATCTTAGGGTCCGGGCAAGTACATATGGCAGGTACATATAACACCCTTCCTAAAGACCAAGAGAGTGGGGGTGAATTGTAATTCTTGAGGGAGTGCATTCCATAGTTTGGGGAAAAGCCGGGAGAAAGCCCTTTGAAGTGTGCCCAGCAAATGGGCCTCTGTGGGTACTGTTTCCCTCAAAGGGACCTCTCCTGCAGTAGTCAGGAAATACCATTGAATCAGCAACAGCCACAACCCAGGGCCAAAATACCCTGGGTTTATAGTAGCTTTTGTGGCCTCTTGGAAAAGAATTGTTATGCCAGAGGAGTTCTGAGTCTCATGGCATCTTCTTCACTCCACAGCCTTGGAGAAACTGCAGCAAAAGCTCCTTGCCAAAGAAGTCTTAATCTCGTACCATGTGATCTGGGATCATGGAGAAAAGCTCAACCTTTGGGATGTAGGCAATGGCTGGGCTTGTATGGGGAGAGTCAGGGCTGGTTCCAGGTGTTTCTGGTGGGGTGGGGGCTCAGCAACATGACCTCAGGTGGTCTTCATTCTTCTCCCCCAATTTCCGTACCACCCAAAATGGACAGGCAAGCAAGTGATGGTGTCAAGAAGCAGCACTTCTTTGTTCACTTGCCTGCTTCCTCTCTCAATCCCCACTGCCGCCCAGAGGGAGAGAGAAGCCGTGGCTGCTCCTTGGAGCCTTGTTTCCACTCACGCACCTGCAGGAGCGGGTGAGCGAGCAATGAGGCGGCTGCTCATCCTGAGTCAATCCAGAGACACTGATTGCTTGGATGGATGAATCACTGTTTCCAGCCTATGTATTCATGAGACCATTCCATCCCATTTCTACATTTATCTGCATTTCTTATTATAAAAAAATGCATAGAAAGACCTATTTTAGGTTAATTTTCTCTCAAAATGAACATTTCTAAACATACTCCCCCCCTAAAAATGCATTTTATATGCACTTTGATACAAGTTTTTGAGCTGAGATCTGCATTGGAACTAAGTTCCGATCTACATGTTAGTCCAGGAGGTACAGATCAGGCCAATTCATTTAGATTAGATTAGATTAGATTAGATTAGATTAGATGTAAAGGCCAGTTTTTGATCCAGAGGTCCTCTGAAGGGCAGACCACCACATTAAAATGCAATACAAAAATACAGGTTTGGCTTGTATGGTTTGGCCCTAAATATCTGTTTTTTTCCAGTGGTAGGAAAGATATAGAAGCTGAAGTCATGCTTTCCAAAGTATTCTTGTAGGGCATGTCAGCCACCATTCTCAGGTAAGGAGCTCATTCGTCTCACTCACTCACTATCCTGCCCTATGGTGTGCTCTTTCTATTTGTGAGACTGATGTACACATTTTTAGGATATGGCACCCTAAATTACCCCAGGAAACCTATATAGACAGTGGAGTCTTAATGTATCATGAGCTCATTACATGACTGTAGGTCAGTCACGGTCTCTTACCTTAGTCTACATCACAGGATTGTTGTGAAGATAAAATGGAACATATACAAAGGTGGGATAAAAATGTAGTAAGTAAATGTGTCCTTTCTCTATAGTTAGTTGCCCTCCCCTCCCCAGGTGCTAACAGCTTCCTTTTATGCTAGCTGACCCTTTAAAATAATTACAAATAGCCCCGGCAAAGAGCGTTGTACAATTATTGAACTTATGGACAACAGAACAGTAGAATGCGCTTAAATGCATATTAGGGTTGGATTAAGATTTATATTTAGAGCAGACCCACTGAAATCAGTAGGATTTAAAGTACTCAGGTCTAATTTAAGTTGCATTAATTTAAATGGTTTTTCTCTAAGTGTAACTGAATCTGGATCCAACTTTATGTATGTATATGTTTTTGTGTCTGTAAATGTAAGCACTTACACCTCAGCTGTTTCATACATATACCTATACCTCTCTTTCTGTCTTCTCCCCACTGTATTTGCACAAATAGATATTTAAGCAATTTATATTAAACTGTTATAAAGCAATTTATATTAAATGGAATTATATTGCCAGGACTATGAGAAACTGTTTTATGTCATTTTGGTGATTTGTGAATTTTCCTTTTCTGATACCATTAATATGACCTGTTGTGATGTTTTGCATGTGCTTTCCCAAACAACGTATAATGAAAATATCCATGACATGGCATCTAAAATGTTTCAAATCCTGCTGATCATCAGTGCATCTACCTGTCTGAAGCATTTCAAAATAGATGGCAAACCGCATGAAGTGTGATATAGATGAAGGGGCAAAGAAGTCCCAAGGAATTCCTGTTTTATCAATAAGTGTGCAATAAATGTTGCTGGAAACAGAACTTTCCCTCTAGAGAATTGCGTTTGTCAGCTCGCATGAAATCCGCATTGCAATTCAATGTGTCCAGTGGGAAAGCATTGCCTGCAAGTCCTGGGGAAATGGCAGCTTTCAGCAATTGCTACTGTAAATTTGCTTTCTCAGCAGCATTCTGCACTTTTGCAGTTGCCACTGTAGGTGGCGTACATGGTGTACCTCAGGGTGTACCTCAGGGCAGTTTTAGACACGTTCTGACACCTACAAAAGAATTCTAGTACAAAAGAATTCTAGTACTCTTTTCCCCCGAGCCTTCTAACATCTTTATTTTGTCCACATGTTCATAATCAGTGTGACTGTGTATCTATCCTATACGGACTTTCATTGCACCCAGTTATGTCATCCACTAACCAGGACAAAATAGCTGATGTGCAAATACTTTATGTTATTTGAGTTTCAGGTTAGGCTGTAGAATATCCTCATTTTGTTATTGTTGTGGCACTGTTCAGATGCCATATCCAGGGTAAGTGAATGTGGTGTGGGTGTGCACGTGCGCAGAATTGTGGCAGCAAGCTCTGCCCCTAACCTGCAGTATTCATTTGAAAGTCTGCATGGAGCCTATATGTGTACACTTTTCCTTTATTTATTTATTTATTTATTTATTTCATTTCTATACTGCCCAATAGCCGAAGCTCTCTGGGCGGTTCACAAAAACTAAAACCAAACAACACACAATAAAACAATTTAAAATATATAGAACATTAAAACCACAATATAACAATACAATCACAATAAAACCTAGCAGCAGTACAGGAGTTTAAAATACAGATTTAAAACAGCAAAGATAAAAATTTAGAAAGCTAAAATGCCTGGGAAAATAAAAAGGTCTTCACCTGGCGCCGAAAGGAGTACAATGTAGGCGCCAGGCGAACCTCACTAGGGAGCTCATTCCAGAGCCGGGGTGCCACAACAGAAAAAGCCCTCCTCCTAGTAGCCACCCGCCTCATTTGATTAGGAACTCTGGAAAAACAGGGTTCCTCACTGTGGAAACAGAGTTTGTCCTGCATAAATTGTCCTGCATAAATCTATGTAGATCAGGGTGGGGAACCTCAGGTCTGCAAGCCAAATCTAGCCCTCCTGTGGTCCCAATCTGGGGTTCCCCAGATAGCCATGCCCCCATCCCCCACCCCATTTCCCCTGACCACCGATTATTTTGCAGTTTCCCGGCTTTTCTGCAGTTTCTAAAAGCTTGAAATGTCTCTCTTAATCCTAATTAAGAGCATTCTAAGGCCTCCTGTGAGGCCTTTGAAAGGCAGTTTGCAGATAAAATTGATCAGATTAGGTGTGTTACTCTGCATGCTGTGGATACAGTTAGTGAGCAAGAGGCGGCCTGTGGCAAACCGGTTTTGTGGGATCGGTTCCAGCTTCTTCATCCTGATGAAGTGGACAAGGTGCTTTCATCGGTACGGCCGACCACCTGCTTACTTGATCCTTGCCCATCTTGGCTCATTATGAGCTGCAGCGAGAGAATGGGTGAGGGGATCAAGGCGGTGGTGAACACCTCCCTTGAGGAGGGAGTGATGCCATCAGCCCTCAAGGAGGCAGTGATAAGACCGCTCTTAAAGAAGCCCTCCTTGGATCCTCAAGTTTTGAACAACTTTCGCCCAGTCTCAAATCTGCCATTTTTGGGCAAGGTGATTGAGTGGGTGGTGGCGGTGCAGTTGAAGGCACACTTGGAAGAAACTGATTATCTAGACGCATTTCAGTCGGGCTTCAGGCCTGGGCATGGGACAGAAATGGCCTTGGTCGCCTTGGTAGATGATATGAGGAGGGCTCTGGATAGGGGTGAATGCTCCTTCCTTGTTCTCCTCGACCTCTCAGCGGCTTTCGATACCGTTGACCACGGTATCCTCCTGGACCGCCTGGAGGGGTTGGGCATTGGAGACACCGTATTGCGGTGGTTCCAGTCCTTCCTCTCCGGCAGGTACCAGAGGGTAGCACTGGGAGAGGAGGTTTCGGACCCGTGGCCACTCACTTGTGGGGTGCCACAGGGTTCCATCCTCTCCCCGATGCTATTTAACATCTATGTGAAGCCGCTGGGGGCTATCATCAGGAGGTTTGGGGTGCAGTGTCATCAATATGCGGATGACATGCAGCTCTACCTCTCGTTTAAATCTTCACCAAGGTTGGCCGTAGAATCCCTGTCCAAATGTCTGGAGATGGTGAGTGGCTGGATGGGGAGGAATAGGCTGAAGCTGAACCCTGACAAGACCGAGGTACTTTTGGTGGGAGACAAGAGGAGGCTGGGGGATGTTGACCTGGTGTTGAATGGGGTACGGCTACCCTTGAAAGACCAGGTCCGCAGCCTGGAGGTCATTTTGGACTCCCAGCTGTCCATGGAGGCTCAGGTGTCAGCTGTGAGCCGGACAGCGCTGTATCAACTCCATCTGATACGGCGGCTGCGCCCCTTCCTTCCCAACCATCTGCTCCCATCGGTAGTACATGCCCTGGTCTCCTCTCATTTAGACTACTGTAATGCGCTCTACGTGGGGTTACCCTTGAAGACGGTTCGGAAGCTGCAGCTGGTACAGAACGCGGCGGCTCGCCTGATTAAAGGCAGCCGCCGGCGAGATCACATCACTCCAGTGCTGAAGGAGTTGCACTGGTTACCAGTTGTTTTCCGGGCCAAATTCAAGGTGTTGGTTTTGACCTTTAAAACCCTATATGGTTCTAGCCCAGCCTATCTTAAGGAGTGCCTCCAGCAGCACCAGACAGGCCGCTTAACAAGATCAGCCTCGGATGGCCTTCTCTCTGTCCCATCAGCCAGGACAGCTAGACTGGTGGGGACGAGGGAGAGGGCCTTTTCTGTGGTGGCCCCCACTCTGTGGAACTCCCTCCCTAGGGAACTCCGTCATGCCCCCTCTTTAATGAGCTTCCGTCGTGCATTAAAAACGTTGTTGTTCAGGCAGGCATTTGGGGTGGGTTAGGGTATTTTAGAAAATGTTTTTATTGTAGAATTTTATTGTTTTAAACTGTTTTATTGTGTGTTGTACATCGCCCAGAGTGGCTGGGTGACCAGCCAGATGGGCAATTAATAAATTTAATAAAAAATAAATAAAAAATAAAATAATTAGTGGCAGTAAGAGCTTAATCTAAGATATGCTGGTATTTCTCGTATTTGGGTGTTTTGGTCGCACTCATTTTGCCTTTGGGCCCGCCCACCACTGGAGTGTGGCCCCAAAGAGCTTCTCCAAAATTGAATTTTGGCCCTCAGGCTGAAGGACGTTCTCCACCCCTGATGTAGGTGTTGAGCTTTATGTGTGTAGGCCCCTCACCGTGTATGTTCATTCATCCTGGATAGGGCTACTATCTCAGTCCTGGGATTTTTCTTAAAATCCCAGAGCTAGGAATCACTCTGAATTCCTGAAAGCAAATTGGGCCTCATGATTGTGGAGGAAAACATAATAATTACTGAGCAGAGGTTTGTTCTGTTGTATGAATGCATAGTATCATGGTATTGTCTTCAAGTAATGTGAGATTTATTTTAATAACTTGGAGGTGCCAGGGCTATATGTTTAACAGCCCACCTATTTTATCTGCAGACTTGCAGTTGACACTTTAGACTTGAAACATACCATTTATACAAGGTGCCATTATACCATCCTGAGGCAATAACTCCCATAAGATAATTGCGTTGTGTAAAGTTCTTTAGTTTGTACCATGCATTCTTTTATTTTCCTTTAGCAGACCCCCTCTGTAACATGCACTCTTGCACAAAACATTCTGTCACTTCACTGCCCTTCTGACTGGTCTTCTGTACATTTTAAAATTAAACTTATATCTGGAATACATGGGTTCCTCCTCTTTGTGACCTTGGGAAAGTCATACTATCTCACATAGCAACATAATACAGATTTTGTTTTCTTTTCTTTTTAGACATAGTGAACATGGGAAGCTATCATATACCAAGTCCGTCTAGCCCAGTATTGTCTACAGTGACAGGCTGTGGCTCTCTATGGTTTTAGTCATGGGCCTTCCCCAGCCCTGCCGGGAGATGCTGGAAATCAAACCTGGGACCTCTTGCATGCAAGGCATGTGCTCTTCCACTGAGCTACAGTGATGTATAACTGGGCAATTGTGGTGAGCAGTGGTTTGCTTACAAGAGTTAAATGGAGTATGATAGCTTCTGAAGGGCTCTTACTACTGTTCGCTTTCGCTGGTCTAACTAATTCACAATACAAAACTTCCTTGTGTAGGTGAGACAGTAAATCAACACCAGGAAAAATGGCCAAGCAAGTGGCTACAATCACAGCCTTTTCCCTCCTCCTTTAGTGAAAGACATGAAAGAGAGAGAGAGAGAAAATAACACCTTTTCCAGAAGTGCTTGAGTTTCAGTTTCACTAAGAGAAGTCCTTGAAATATTTCTTGTACAACATGTCATATGCAGGACTTGTTACGAACCTTGTAGGCAAGTGCCTGCATTGGGCCTTGTCTTAAGTGGCATTTGTCTGGTTGTATATGTCCTGTTTTTGTACCACCTCCTACAGGATGTGGTGCAGTGATCAAAGCATAACCCTCACGGCTTGGGACATGCAGCTGCTCACCACAGTGATGTGTATTCTGACTGAGTGCATCTCCTCCCCTTCTAGTAACATTAAACTTCAGAAGAGATTTATGGTCAATGTCAAACAACTCTTCTTTCCATCGAACTTAGAAGATAAAATACTGTTTTCCACATCAGATGCTACCATTGATTTGAACATTCCAGGAATCATCATGTCCATTAATGACTGGAAGCAAGAACATTATTAGGAAGTATGGAAGGCTGGAAGAGCTATTTCCCCTTTAAAATGTTACATTCCTGCATATCACATTAGAACAGAGGTTTACTGAAATTCTGACTTTACATTGTAAAATAAATTTGTTTTAAACTGTTGCTATCTTTCTCAGTACATTGATTTGCAAAGCAAAGCAAGAGGAATCCTGGAATTTCAGAACCCAGGCCAAAAGTTATCAGTCATTTGAATCCCACAGAGAAATATTCTAGTTTAGTTACATTTCTGATTAGCTGAAACCTGGATGGATGTTTGCTGCTGTGTATCCACATCCATTTTATGAATTACTCTGAAAACAAACATTGTGTAGTGCATTAGAACATGTAAATAACTGTATTAAGGTCACAGAGAGATGTACTTAGAAGCCATAAGACAGCCTGAAGTAAAACAAAAGTGATACAGCAGATGGATTATGTTAGCAAACACCAATCTGTACCTGTTTACTACTGTAGATAGGCTTTCAGGCAACACTAGATTTCACAGTTAAAAGTGCCTAAGAATGCCATTCTTCCATTGTGCAGTCATTAAAATGCATTGGAGTGAATCTCTTTCCTGGCATTTTTCCCATTTAATCTTCTGCGCTTTCCGAAATAGCTTGTTTCCATTTTCTTGAAGTGCATCATGTGAAAAGTGAACCATACAGTGCCTGAATATCTGTTAATGGCTTTTTTGGTGGGTGTATTAACTGATGATAAAACAAGCAAGAATTTTTCACTCACTTCTTACAACCGATCCTCCCTCTCCCTCCCTCCCTCCCTCCCTCCCTCCCTCCCTCCCTCCCTCTCTCTTTCCACACACACACACACAAACACACACAAGGGTGGTGGGGTGTTGGGAGACCTCATCTTTTCTATGCAACCTAAAAATAACTCAAAGCTATAGCAATTTGCTGCTTTTACTTGTTGAGGACTGGACAAGTTATAGTCTTCATTTTTCACATACTGTGCTTTTAAATTAGGCATGTAATGCCTTTTAGGAGTAGATTAAATGTTGTCCTGATACATTCTCATAACACAATATGCTTGTATTGCATAATCAGACACCCAGAGTGTCAGAATATAGAAAAGAATATGGCAGATCTACCACATATGTCCCCTTCATGGATCACTGCCTTGTTGTGGCGAAGGGGCTTGCGTAACTCAGTGAAGCCATAAGCTATGCTGTGCAGGGCCACCCAAGACGGACAGGTCATGGCAGAGAGTTCTGACAAAATGTGGTCCACTGGAGAAGGAAATGGCAACCCACTCCAGTATTCTTGCCAAGAAAACCCCATGGAACGTATCACAAGGCTAAAAGATATGACGCCGGAAGATGAGCCCCTCAGGTCGGAAGGTGTCCAATATGCTACTGGGGAAGAGCAGAGGGTATTTCCAAGTAGCGCCAGAAAGAGTGAAGCGGCTGGGCCACAGCCGAAAGGACACTCAGCTGTGGATGTGTCTGGTGGTGAAAAGAAAATCCGATGCTGTAAAGAACAATATTGTTTAGGAACCTGGAATGTCAGATCAATGAATCAAGGTAAGCTGGAGGTGGTCAAACATGAGATGGCAAGATTGAACATCGACATCTTGGGAATCAGCGAACTAAAATGGACAGGCATGGGCGAATTTAATTCAGGTGACCATCATATCTACTATTGTGGGCAAGAATCCCTTAGAAGAAATGGAGTAGCACTCATAGTCAACAAAAGGGTGGGAAAAGCAGTACTGGGGTACAATCTTAAAAATGATAGAATGATCTCAGTACGAATCCAAGGCAAACCATTCAACATCACAGTAATTCAAGTCTATGCCCCAACCACTGAGGCCGAAGAAGCTGAGGTTGATCGGTTCTATGAAGACCTACAACACCTTCTAGAACTAACACCAAAAAAAGATGTCCTCTTCATCATAGGGGATTGGAATGCTAAAGTAGGAAGTCAAGAAATCACCGGGATAACAGGCAGGCATGGCCTAGGTGTACAAAATGAAGCAGGACAAAAGCTAATAGAGTTTTGCCAAGAGAACATGCTGATCATAGCAAACACTCTTTTCCAACAGCACAAGAGGCGACTCTACACATGGACGTCACCAGATGGTCAATATCGAAATCAGATTGATTATGTCCTTTGCAGCCAAAGATGGAGAAGCTCCATACAGTCAGTAAAAACAAGACCTGGAGCTGACTGTGGCTCAGATCATGAGCTGCTTCTTGCAAAATTTCGGCTTAAATTGAAGAACGTCGGGAAAACCACTAAACCGTTCAGGTATGACCTAAATCATATCCTTGATGAATATACAGTGGAGGTGAGGAATAGATTTCAGGGATTAGACCTGATAGACAGAGTGCCAGAGGAACTATGGACGGAGGTCCGTAACATTGTTCAGGAGGCAGCAACGAAATCCATCCCAAAGAAAAAGAAATGCAAGAAAGCAAAGTGGCTGTCTGATGAGGCTTTACAAGTAGCTGAGGAAAGAAGGGAAGCGAAAAGCAAGGGAGAAAGGGGAAGATATACCCAACTGAATGCAGAGTTCCAGAGAATAGCAAGGAGAGACAAGAAGGCCTTCTTCAATGAACAATGCAAAGAAATCGAGGAAAACAACAGAATGGGAAAGACTAGAGATCTCTTCAAGAAAATTGGAGGTCTCAAGGGAACGTTTTGTGCAAAGACGGGCATGATAAAGGACAAAGAAGGCAGGGACCTAACAGAAGCAGATGAGATTAAGAAGAGGTGGAAAGAATACACAGAAGAACTATACAGGAAAGATCTGAATGTCCCTGATAGCCATGATAGTGCGGTCACTGAACTTGAGCCGGACATCCTAGAGAGTGAAGTCCAGTGGGCCTTAGCAAGCATTAGTAACAACAAAGCTAGCAGAGATGACAGTATTCCAGCCGAGCTATTTAAAATCCTAAAAGATGATGCTGTTAAAGTGCTGCATTCAATATGTCAACAAATTTGGAACACTCAACAGTGGCCACAAGACTGGAAAAGGTCAGTTTACATTCCAATTCCAAAGAAGGGCAACGCCAAAGAGTGTTCAAACTACCGCACCATTGCGCTCATTTCACATGCCAGCAAGGTGATGCTCAAAATCCTACAAGCTAGGCTTCAGCAGTATGCGAACCGAGAACTACCGGAAGTACAAGCTGGGTTTAGAAGAGGCAGAGGAACTAGAGATCAAATCGCCAACATTCGCTGCATCATGGAGAAAGCAAGAGAATTCCAGAAAAACGTCTATTTCTGCTTCATTGACTACGCTAAAGCCTTTGATTGTGTGGATCACAACAAACTGTGGCAAATTCTTAAAGTGATGGGAGTACCAGACCACCTTACCTGTCTCCTGAGAAACCTGTACGAGGCTCAAGAAGCAACAGTAAGAACCAGACATGGAACAACCGAGTGGTTCAAAATTGGGAAAGGAGTACGACAAGGCTGCATATTGTCACCCTGCTTATTTAACTTATATGCAGAGTACATCATGAGAAATGCCGGGTTGGATGAATCAGAGGTCGGAATTAAGATTGCTGGGAGAATTATCAACAACCTCCGATATGCAGACGATACCACCCTAATGGCAGAAAGCGAAGAGGATCTGAAGAGCCTCTTGTTGAGGGTGAAAGAGGAGAGTGCAAAAGCTGGTTTGAAACTCAACATTAAAAAAACGAAGATCATGGCATCTGGCCCCATCTCTTCCTGGCATATAGAAGGGGAAGAAATGGAAGCAGTGACAGATTTTACTTTCTTGGGCTCCAAGATCACCGCGGACGGTGACTGTAGCCATGAAATTAAAAGACGCTTGCTCCTTGGGAGGAAAGCTATGGCCAACCTAGACAGCATAGTCAGAAGCAGAGACATCACCTTGCCGACAAAGGTCCGTCTAATCAAAGCTATGGTTTTCCCAGTAGTAATGTATGGATGTGAGAGCTGGACTATAAGGAAGGCTGAGCGCCGAAGAATTGATGCTTTCGAATTGTGGTGCTGGAGAAGACTCTTACGAGTGCCCTGGACTGCAAGGAGGTCAAATCAGTCCATCCTAAAGGAAATCAACCCTGAGTGCTCATTGGAAGGACAGATACTGAAGCTGAAGCTCCAATATTTTGGCCACCTAATGCGAAGAGGAAACTCACTGGAAAAGACCCTGATGCTGGGAAAGACTGAAGGCAAAAGGAGAAGGGGACGGCAGAGGATGAGATGGCTAGATAGCATCACGGATGCAATGAATATGAACTTGAGCATGCTCCGGGAGAGAGCGGAGGACAGGAAGGCCTGGCGTGCTATGGTCCATGGGGTCACGAAGAGTCGGACACGACTGAACGACTGAACAACAACAACCACATATGTAGCAGAGGAGGAAAAAGTGCTTTAGCCCTCTGCAGATGCTGTTCATATTAATGTACAAATTAATGCGTGTGATTGGAAGGAAGCTGGGATCATCCCTGCTGGCCCCTTCCCCTCCTTTCATGCATTGAACTGCTGTTTTCATGCATTGAACTGCCTATACATCAGGGGTGCATAACCTCAGGCCCAGTGGCAAGATCCAGCCTTCTTACTGTCCTAATCCAGCCCTCCAGAGTTCCCCAGATGGCTATACCCCTTCCCTTACCCCACACCCTTCCCCTGACCATTTCCTGGCATTAGTGCAGTTTCCCCCCAACCCCATTCAGAAAGGCTGAAATGCCTCTCCTAAGGTTTGGTTGCTGGCAGTAAGAGCTTTAAGCTAAAATAAGCTGGTATGATTTGTATTTTACCCCAGCCCTTTTGTCTTTGGCACCATCAAGAAATGCGGCCCCCAAGAACTTTTCAAAAATGGAATTTGTCCATCAGGCTGAAAGAGGTTCAACATTCCTGCTATACATGATCTGTACTCTCTGCATTTTCAGGCTACAGATCGCATGTAGAGAGTGTATATGTGCTTTGGTGTACACACCAAAGTCTTTGTGCAAAGAGCAACATGGACATGTGGGGACTGGAGGCATGGCCAGAAGGTGCACTCCCTATCCTTTGCCATGTGCTCATATGTTCACTAAGAGCAACAATTGCCATTAATACAGCAGGTGGGAGGGAAATGCCATTGTGGCATGGGACTTCTACTATGGGCTTTTCTATACAAGGCTGTTAATCTGCTGTGTATACTTTCATTTTTGTTGCATAATTGAGATCTGAGTACTACATAAAGAGCATTTCCTTTCCTACTTTTCTGCCACATAACCTCTAAGTGGCATTTTGATATAGTGGAATAATGCAGATACACAAGTAGAAAAAAATGTTTTATTTTGTTTTCAGAAATAGTACCATATTTTCCCTGCTCTAAAAAAAAAAAACTCGCTGGAAGTGCTCTTTAAAAACAATAGTGAAACTGGAGGGTCACAATGTTGTCTATAGAACCTGTAAACCACTGTGAGTAGGGACTGACGAGCGCACGATAAATGCCTCCTGTAGAAAAGCTCCATATCTACTGTGTGACCTGGTCCTAGAAGCATTGATAGTGTGTGAGCATGAAGACTTCCTTCATCAATTTTATTGATTGTTTTGCGAGAATTGGAGAGGATGTGCTCTCAATTAAGATTGGAAGGCCTGATTCCTCAAAGTGGGTGTATATAATCTGTTTCCCCCTTTAACACCAAACCTGTCGGATGGATTTCTCTTAAGTTGTTGTGTCTCTTGCCTCTCTCTACTGGCTAATGCACCCTTGCCTTTTTGTGCCCTTGTCCTTTTCAGTATTCTGAAGGCATGCTCACTGCAGCAACATAGGCCAGTGTCACTCTTATTACCTTTACCTGTTTTATCTTTTGTGAAATTGAGCCTTTAGCCAGAATTGTCTGAGCTGCTTCTCCAGCAATTGGTTACCTGTGAGACTCCTTGAGCTCATTTCACTCAAGTAATTTGATTCCCACGTGCTTATGAAGATTGCTTTTCTGCTGAAGGCCATAGTGGAAGGGAATGGACTCATGCCGTGATAACACGACTCCAAGATAAAAACAAAACCATGAAAATGGTTGAAAAACTTGCACTATGCTTTAACTCACATCACTCATACCCTGTCTGCGAATAACCTTCCCCATTTCCCTGTGCGTTACTGATCATGTTAATGTAGCCCTTGCATGTTTTACCATCTCCCCTCCTTTTAATATGTGAATGTGGTTCAAAAGGGCCACTAACTATTTGAAAATGGCACAGCTTCATACCCTCCTGCTGGAAGTGAGTGAGTTTGTGTGTGTGTGAGAGAGAGAGAGACAGAGAGAGACAGAGATTGAGGGAGAGACAGAGAAACTCTGGTAGGTCAGAACCAGCTCTACTATTTGGGGAAGGGCCATAACTGTAGAGCACAAGCTTTGCATGTGAAAGGTCCCAGGTTCAAACCCTGCCATCCCTAGTTAGGGCTCGGAAAGACCCTTGTCTGAAAACCTGGAGAGCCGCTGCTAGTCTGTAGTGTGGACGGTACTGAGCTAGATGGACCAATGGTCTGATTGGATATAAGGCAGCTTCCTGTGTTCTAAACAGCTATCTAACCAACCACCATTCACTAGGTGGTGCTTCCCTTCCTGTGGTGCTTCCCTTCCCACATCTGCTACTGCTTTGTCTCTCAATCACACGCATACATTTGGAATTGAAACGCTTATCTACTTATTGTGCCATGCTCATAAGATGTACCGTGGCAGCTGCAATATTTGAAAGGCAAGCCTATTGAAAGTGCCTTTGAGAGGCACTTGAGCCATGCTCCCAAACATCACATCTGCCATTAAACAAATGGGATGTAGTGCCCATGTGTAGCAGGATAAGGCTGTTATCCTTCTCACATTTGAAAATGTGTAGGACACAGTGCGGGTGGGGTATTGCAAGGCAGCATTTAATTGGCTTCTAGATCACCAGATTTTCTAAGGCCAGCCCCATATCAATGTTTCCCCCAAACCCTATATTTCTATCACCTAAAGTATTTCACTATTGACTTTTATTGAAACACCTTGTTGAGTGCGACAGGATTACAAAAAATCCAGAACCACCTGTCTTTGTTTTTCCTCTTATTGAAACGTATATAGGACTGTTGGCTTTTTTTAGCCTTTTGTAAACAGCTTCCATGTATTTGAATAAACAAACAATATGATTATTTTGTGCATGTGTGTGTACAGGGATATGTGTGTATCTATTGTTTTTCACAGCTTCCAGCAAGGGCACTAAGGTGTAAGTATTTGAATTTTAAAGGTGAATCATTCTTGCCAGAAGAAAAATGTTTCTTTTGAAAATAGTCTATGCATGAAGAATCATATATTTTAGTTGACTGAAATACTGTTTGGGCACAGTTGGCATACATACTGTTCATTCTAATTTATCATCAAGCAGCCATAGAACAGTAATGCAGGAGAACAATGCACTGCAGAGCTCTTTGCTAAAGGGGTTATGGTATTAATTTAAATTTATATTGTAGTCATTTTTTCATTTCTTTGCTTTTCAGTTTCTTTTGTTGAAATTTCATAATAAAAATAAATTTAAAATAAATTTAAAATAGTAAAAATATTGTATATAAATGGTGAGTATGTATTGAATATGCAGTTAGGGTTTTTTTTTTTAAAATAATGGATACAGCCATTCAGTTTCCATGTAAATAATGAGTCTTGCATATACCTAGAATAGAATTTGATCAATCAGTCTTAACTGAACCTACCAACATTTGAAAATCAGTAAGAGGAAAACATGAGCTTGTCTTCTTGGCTTCATAGCCTGTGCTCCTTGTCCTTGCTTCTTGAAGCAAATGATAAAGAAAATGAAAGAGGATATTTTATTCCTTGGCATGGCCAATTTCTATCTCAATATTGCCTCTCTGAATTCATCACCTGTTATCTCATTATGTGGCTTCCTGTTCCCTGAGATCCAATCCCCTTTGACCAGCAAACATGGATTTAATTCACTTACAGCACAGTCCAATGCATGTCTTCCCAGAAGTAAACCCCACTGAGCTCAATGGGGCTTACTTCCAGGTAAGTATGTATAGCAGGGGCAGGTAACCCTTTTGGGGCCCATGGGCACATTTGGCCATGTGAGAAACTGTTATTGGGCACTACCACAAAATGGCTGCCATAGGACGTATGGCCAGTCACAAAGGACAAGCAGCCTGCCCCAAAGACTAAGTACAAGGTAGAGGTGGGGATCTGAGCCCCAACACACTGAACAACTAATTTAAACCCATACTTTTCAGTGTCGACAGAAACTTATTTGTTTGGGTTTTTTTAAAGTGGGAAGGGTTGGGCACCTTGGTGGGGATCAAGAAAGGTGTCTGGGGACACACCGGTGCTCGTGAGCACCATGTTGCCAACCCCTGGTATGTAGGATTGCAGCTTTAACTGACTTTTCAACAAAGATAGAGTTACTGCAATTCTAATCAACCTGGTGTCTAAACAGTACACAAATGGTCGACTCACCAGTTTAATTATGGTTTATGCCTAAAGTAGGAAAGATTGCCCATTCTGATTTCAACATATATGCATAAAATACTCACAACTTGTCACACTGTTATGTTTAAAGATACTTAAATGCATATATACACAAAACTGTTTCTTCTTTTTATTTCTTTATTTGCTTAGGTTTTCCAAATGAGCCAGCTGCAATCATTGCACTTACTACAATCAAGGAATGGTTAAGCAAGAATTATCATGAGGTATGGCTATACAAAAAATCTTAATGCTGAGGTTTGCTTTTGGAGGGGTTGAACTGGGTGAAGGAAAAGGAATACTTATGAAATATGGAGATAGTATAAAATATATCCTGATGTTGCTGGAATATGTGTGGTACAAGCAGATTATAGCTGAATGTCCATATTTTGAAAAGTGTTCTGTAGTTTGTAAACTGTTTTATCATATATGCAGTGTGGGACTTGGTAGTTCTGAACTTGAGGCCAGCTACGACTGGGAGGTGGAAAAGGCGGTTACCCTGAACTGGTCTCCCCACACACTATTTTGGTGATGCATGTTGAGCATTAGGTCTAAAGATAAGCCACCAACGATAGTAGGTGTCTATTAGTTCATTTCCAGATAGATTACTGATTTTTTAAAATGTTTATATACCATGATGTTCTGCCACAAATGGAACCAAAAGCAAGGTACAACAGACGGTCCATATTGATAGGTAGGCTTCTCAAAACTGTTATATTAGTATTTTATCTGTAAGGATCTTTGTTAAATCTATTCCTGATCTACTCCAGCGTCTCAGCAATTGTAGCTTCCAGTTATCACTGTTTTCCTTGGGAGGAAAAAAAGGAACTAAACTTTCATAAAACACTCCTGTATAACCTTGATGGTGTCCTTTTGTCTGTCTTCCCTAATCGCTCTGACAAGCGTCTGCTATTAAACTGGAGGAATGTATGGAAGAAAGATGAGAGAATAACTAAAATAATCATGAAAATGTAAATATAAGATCAAGAGCAGGTTTTGTCACAGTTGAAGTTATTTAGAGTTTTTAATTCTGCATGTTTGAATTAGCAGTTGTTGCCCAGTACAATTAAAGATTATACTGCTTTGTAATCATTTTACTCCAGTTTAGTCCTAAAATGTGGGATTAGGTCAGTTTATTTGTATTGTTTCATTCAATGTTGTATGGAATGATTGATATTTGTTATTATGCATTTCCCTATGGACACAATGGATATTTGTAGTTCTTCCTGTTATGTTGCTTGAGCTGTTATATTTATAAGTGGTTGTAAGCCACTTTGGGCAAAGTCTTACGGGAAAGTGGCATACAAAGCAAGGGATGACGATGGGGATGGGGATCATTATCATGACTGCAGACAGCATTTCACATGTTTGTTTGTAGCACTTGAGAAAGATTTGACTTGTCATGGATAGAACGGAACAGATTAGTGGGTTGAATCCAAAGAGGTACATCTGCATATGGAAGGGGTCTTCCACCTTGCACTAGAGCAGGAGTAAGCAATCTTTTGGGGCTCATGGGCACATTTGGCAATTTGAGAAACTGTCCTGGGCACCATCACAAAATGGATGCACTGCAGATGAAAGCATTGGCTTGCACCCACCTGCCGTACGCACCTCCTAATAACATCTCTGAGCCCCACATGTGGCCCAGAGGCATTTATAGGAGAAGAAGATGGGAGTAGCTAGAAGCCCTCACATTGCTTTGAAGTAATCCCAGCTGCCAGTAATACATTTCATTATTTAAAAAAGAAAAAGAAAAACAGGAGCACTATGTTGCCAACCCTTGCACTGGGGTGTTGCATGAGAAAAATGAAACAAAAGCCAGGATTGTTGTTCTGCTTGGGCAAGAACTTGTGGAAGCCCTTGCATAACTGGCAGGATGGGAACTGCTTTAGACTCTATAGCAATGCACGAACACATGCATCAGTGTCTGCAGAACAGCACTTGGGGCTGTTGTCCTTTGCTCATCATTCTTTGGATCCAACCAATTCTCAGCCACTTAATGAAAACAGTAAGGCGGGATTTTAAAAACAAGCATTCAGACTCCTCAAATTAAACTTGGGGGGCTAATCCCTTCGTTGGATACCCCATAGCAATTCAGCGGGACTACCCCAAATATAAACAGAGGCTGAGTTGCTTGTTTAGTCACCAAAATAACTGCTCCGGCTTATTTTGCTCCTCAAAGTGCATCAAGATTTCAAAACTAGACATAAGGCTGAAATCCTAAGCACATTTACTTGGAAATACACCCTATTGATCTCAGTGCCTGGTCTTCAAGTAAATATATTTAGCATTTGGTACTGAATAGTCAATATAAATGAGCAAACATCTTTGGAAGGTTGTTACAAAACATTGCTTATAGAGATAAATCATAGAAGTTACAGCATGCTAAATGCAGAACTCTGCATGGCGGAAACAATTCATGCAGGAGGTAGACCATCACAGCATTACAGGCTAAACCCCAGCTACACCAGGCTCCCAAGGGAAAGCCACAGAGTAAATAATGATTTGTGTTTAGTTGTTCTTTACGAATTGGTCTGGTCTGGTCTTGAAATAAAGCCCTTAGCGGAACTAATTTTTGGCCCATGTTTTACACTGAAGTCTGCTGACTTGCAGCTAGCGGGTAAATCAAGTTTGGAAGTTCGTAATCGGCAGCATATTGTAAGTACAAAAATCCTTTGCATTGAGTTCACAAGAATGGCAATCATCAGCAAAACTAGACTAATTCACTGCAGCCTCCTTGGTTATCTCTTTGGTAAACTACATTTTCACATTGTGAAATTTAATAGAATCCTTCAGATCACAGAATACAATTGGGTCCCAACCTACAGGAAATTATCCTGTAGGAATTCATTTAAGAAAGGCATATTAAGCCCCTTGAGCAGATAGAATGCTGTTTTCAGTGATAAGGTCAGAGATACTGCTACATGTTTGCTCATTACAATATTACAAAGGAAGGAGCACTTCTAGCTGCTGGCTCCAGTGTCCATTTTCTTGGTAGAGATCTTTGAAATTCCCTGTGCTTTAAAGTTTTTTGCTACTTCCATTTGAAAATCACGTTCTGTGAAAAAGACCTTCTGCCAATGGCATATTTTTGACAGTAATGAAAAGGACTTAATGAAATTAGCCGATTTGGCTCAAAATACAGCTTCCTCCACCCTTTGCAAGAAATGTTGTAGCTTGTATTGTGCAGCCACCCAAGTGAGATTGTATTTAGTTTACCTTATTTCTTGGCTGGTATTATTATCCTTTGCTGCTCTTATTTTCTAGGCTATTTCTGTTTAATGCTTATTTAGCGCCCGTGGTATACTAGGAAGTGTACAGGACATTGTACTGGCATATCCCAGCCTCATGTCTTACATTATGAGTTTGGCTTTCATTTGCAACAGCTGTTCACTTCCCTACCAATGGGTAGAAATTGCAGAGATGCAGATTTTGGCTAAACGTTAGGAGAAAGTTATTAAGAGTTGCTCAGCAGTGGATCAGATTGCCTTGGGAGGTGGTGGGTTCTCCTTCACTGGAGGTATTTAAGCAGAGGTTGGATGGCCATCTGTCAGGGATGCTGTAGCTGCAGCCTGCAGTGCAGAGCCTGCATTGAGCAGGGGGTTGGGCTAGATGATCCCCAAGACCTCTTCCAACTCTATGATTCTGTGATTTACAACAATGAGAGCTAGGAACTTTACAAAATGAACTTGGCCTTTTTGTGCATTTATCACAGGTCTTCTGGTTTGGGCATTTAGGAAATGCTTATGAACAGAGATATCCCTTTGGTTGAACTTGAAATTTTGTTCATGTCTCATCTATCAGCAGGGACTTTCATCTTCACTGCCTGTATTCTCTTACTTTAGAAAATTAATTAAACAGTCCCAAGGTAAAAATTCTAGCTGAACTGTTCAGAAAGCGTGAGAGATTACTCTTTTGCTTAGCAAGCCCTTTGGTTGGGCTGTATGTTTGTATAGTTAAGAAATAAACCTTTAAATACGATCTCTCTCTCTTTTGCGGGGAGGACTTGTGCAGATCCTTCATAATGGCAATAGTGACAATAAAAAATCATGTAAGAATCACTCGATTAGCAGCACTATATTCACTTTTTTTAAACAACATTCTCTTGGGAAGCTCAAAATTCAGAGCTTTCCATTTCTATATTCCAATTAAGGTAGTAATCACAGGCTTCTGATTGAAGTGAAAATCAGCCAGCATCCTACTGTCATCTAGCTTAAGTCAATAATGGGGAAAAGATGCTTTTCAACTTTACACAAAAATAAAATGATTTGTGCATATTATGCCTCTTCTCTTGGGCCGCCTTCAAAGAGAATTCATGTTCTCCCCAACGGCTAAACCTAAACATCATCTCACCAGACAAATCATATTCACAAATGATAAAGAAGCCATCAAGGGAATTGATTTCCCATATGAGGTCTTCATGTTGAGCCTACCTTCATTCACTAATCTTTTCCCACTTCTTAAATTATGACATACCTATTTAAAGGAGGAGGATGCAAGATACTCCCTCAGGAGGATGCGTAAGTATTACCATTGGCTCATGTCTGTCAGGACTCAATGAGCTATGCTTGGAGGATAACTACACACCTCACTGCTGAACTATATACATAGCAAAGGCACCTTGTAGCCCAAAGGATTCCTCTCCACTCAAAGGATTCCTCTCCACTCAGCTGTGTCAGAAGTTGAGAGGAAGGGCCCACAGCACCAGGCTGCTGTCTCCAGATCAGTGGTAAATATCCTGGAATTAGTGCTCAGTGCTCCCTAAGAAACCTGGGATTATCTGAGCCCCCCACTCCCCTCGCTACAATTTACCCCCTGATTCTAGAAGGCAACAGCACTGACTTGCTTGGACAGATGCATAGCTGTCTGGGTGCTACAACTTTATAGGGTTGTATTTGGCCGACACAGTTTTGTGCAATGGCAAGACCAAGTCTAATAAATGCATCAGAGCATAAGGGCAGATGGTCTACCTCTGTACCCAGAACTTACACAGTTTCTGGTGCAATGATTGTCCCAGCTCTTTGAAACCCCCGCTACTACCCCAGAATTTTGGTCACCTGCCACCTGGTCAGTTCAGCCCCATAACCTGTGAGATGTGTCCTTGGTTCATGTGTATTGTTCTTTGGACCTAGCCAACCATCTTTCTACAGGGAGTTACCATTGCTGCTGGGAGGGGAGGGGGAGGGGAGATTCCAGAATCCTAGTTCTGGAACTGCACCCCTCTTGCTATACTCAGATACCCAGATGACACTTTCTTAGTGAGTCTCACCTAATGCCTGCAGTCCTAAAGCAGGATAATTTGTAAGGCAAAATTGAGGTCACTCATTCACTTAAAATTCAAAATATCTCATAAGGAATAATAAACTCTCCTCTATAATACTGTTTGGAAGAGATACTTGTGGATGCCATTGCATAGCATCCTATTCCCCACCCCCACCCCCACCCCAGGGCTTGTACAGCCAATACTTCTTTGTAAAGCTTTGTGTATGATTAGTGTATTGTTGTGAATAATGTTCTAATTCTCTTTAATTGTTAATTAGTGCCACTGAAACAAAGCTCTTCACTGTATGGGTTCCTGGATATTTACATTTGTTATCTGACAATTGGCATCTCCCATGTTATGTTTTATTTTGCAGGAGTGAGTAGGAAACTGTTCCTTGAATGCCAGAAACAATAAAGCATCTAATTGAAGTCATAGAGTACAATTACATTGTTGTGCCTTTTCCATAGTGCCAGTGGCCCAGCTTTTGCAGCAATGCAGGTTCAAGGCATTTCAGAATGAAGAACATATTAAAGCTGTAAGCAGTACTGAAGATCAGGGTGTTTGACTATTTGCACTAGCCTGCTTACATCCTACCATGCCACTTTTATCCCAATAGTTCTATATTTTAATTTGGCCTAAATGAGGAAATAAATGGATAAGCTGTCGCACAAGCGAATTGTATTTCTGTAATTCGTGCAACCCAATTTGTGTCTTAGATATCATTCTGTTTCAAACCATTCTAGTTGGCCAGAATTTTGCCAGATAATTTTCCTCTGGCGGAAATTTCATTTTGAGTCAGATTAATTGCATTATTCCTTTACAAACTAATCCTGTAACATTTACAAAACTGAATTATGCCAGTCCTTAAACATCTGAGGTTCTGTAATGCCATTCTAATATCCCTGCATGAGGGCAGGGCTTATTTTGAACTAATGACTGTATGCTTGACCATAACCCCAGGGATGCAAAGTGGTTTCCTGGCTCTTGTGCCCCCCCTCCCCCAATCTAAAAGGTTCACATGCCTCTCCTGAAGCTTAGTTTCTGGTAATAAGAGCTTCAAGCTAAAAGATGCTGGCATTTTTGGTATTTTAGCCCTGCCTTTTTTGCCTTGGTGTCACCCCTTCCCTTTGGCCCCACCCACCACTGAGAAGCTGCCCCTGAGAGCTTCTCCAAAATTGAATTCGGCCCTGAGGCTGAAAAAAGTTCAACGCTCCTGTTGCAGAGAAAGATTGTCTTGCTAGTCTAGTTTTCGGTGAATTTTGGGATAGGGATGCATGAGCATTGCACACTTGATTCGTGGTTCCAAAAAAAATTCAGGGGTTCTTGGAGAATACCTTCCACTGCCACATCCCCCTTTCCCAGGCAATGAAGGGACCAGAACTTACTGCAGACAGGGTAAGGTAGCAGAGGCAGTAGACCTTCGCCCTTCCCATTGGTAAGCATCTTTTCTTACTGGGAATGAGACTGGAACTACCAGTCCCAGAATCCCTGGTAGAAATTAGGTGAATGTTGTCTATTTCCCACCAGATATTTTGGAACTGGTAGTCCCAGTCTCATGCCCGCTGGAGGATGCTCCACTGGGTCCTGAGGAGTGCTTGCTGCTCCCTGCCTCCTTCCCATCTGCCTGGTAATTAATGAGCCTTAAGGTAGGGGAAGTGGGCGTGCAGCAGCAGCATTGGCATTCATAGGACTAAGGCGAGCAGGATCAAACGCTCATGAACATTTGAACAGGGGTACTGTCTTCTGCAAGCACCCCTGGTCAAATATTCATGACATCCACACTTCGAAAGGTTTAAACCTCAACCCTAGGGAGGTCCACTGAGAAGTGAGCCCTACTGAGTTCAGTGGGACTCCCAGATAAGTGTGTATAAGATTGCAGCCTTAAAGTTTAAGTCCTTCCCTCTCATAGGAACATAGGAAGCTGCCTTATACTGGGTCAGACCATTGGTCTGTCTAGCCTGATATTGTCGGCACTGACTGGCAGTGGCGCTCCAGGGTTTCTGGCAGGAGTTTTTCCAGCTCTACCTGGAGATGCTGGGGATCAAACCTGGAACCTTCTGCATGGAAAGCATGTGTGCTCTACGACTGCGCTGCAGCCCTTCCCAATAATAGCCACAGCCCTTCCTAATAATCTCCGTCTGGGGTCCCACCCCAGTCACCCTCCCACATGCCAATGAAGCCTGAATAACCCTTCTGCTGGCACCAAGGCAAGCTCTTTAAAAACAACCCTACTTGCTGGTGGGGGTGAGGGGGCATGGAGGGGAGGCCACAGGCCAGCTGGAGAGGCTAGGCAGGTTGTATGTGGAACCAGGGAGTTCCTCGCCCCTGGTTTAAACAGACAGTAGGAAGGAGGGGCAGTTTAACCCTTCCCCCCCCCAGCCCAAAATTGCTTTTCTCCTTACAGGATTGTACCCATGGGTGGAAAAGCACTTTGGAGGGGAATGCGAGTAGGGAATGGCCAAACAGCCCCTTCTCCACCCACCATTCATCTGCTTGAACTCACAGACTCCTGAGGTTGTTTTTTTTTTTTTACGAAAAAATGTTAGGGCCAAGATACACATAACTACATGTCACACTTATCCTGAGTGAAATCATTACAGATTCTTTTATATTCTTTTATTCCGTCCTTCATCAGAAGAACATGGTCTCATTCCTGCCAAATCCCAGCATCTCAAGATACAGTTTGAAATGTATGATTCTGACATTTAATAACTAAGGTGATAGCGGTCAAATATTTCATAGATTTGATATTAGACAATGTTCTGGAGAAGGTTAAAGATGTCTGCCCACTTGATATGAAGTGACAGCGCTGCTGTTATGAATGCTGTAAATGAGAATTGGTAGTATGAGGGATGGTTGTCTTAGAGATAAAACTAAACATAGAATAATAAGGATAACAGAATTTTAAAATGTACAATTGGATATTTATTATGACAAACTACTTACTTCTGTCATTTAGCCGATTCTGTCAAATTGGAAAGTAGTGATGGGAGGTTTCATGGATCCAGCCCTGCAAGTACTTGGATGAAATTTGAATGACAGACAAACTTTGTTGATATTTTTAAGGAAGTCAGAATAGCTTTTGGACTGATTGCCATGTGCATCTGTCTGAAGGTGCTGAGCCTGGGCTGTGGGCAACAGTCTGAGGTGAGCCAGAAGCTGGGAACCAAGAGCCATGGGAAAAGCCTGCAGTAATGGCGGAAATGGAGATTCATCTGACGACATCACAGTAGATGGAGCTTAAACTTTACTCAAAAGCCAGTTCGGAGAAAAGTCAACAGTGAGACGTTGAAATACATTGTATCCCGTGGAAGACTGCGACGTTGTTTGTTTATAATTTATTTATTACATTTCTATACCACCCATTAGCCAAAGCTATCTGGGTGATTTCCAGACAAAGCTTGAAACCATAAAATACAGTAACATGGTAAACATCGCATAAAAACCACATGTTTAAAACAGAATAAAACCAACACAGTAACCAAGATAAAAGCCAGCAGCAGTGCAAAGACCCAAAAACACACTAATGCCATTTTTAAAACTTGAAGGGCTAAAAAGCCTGGGAAAATAAAAAGGTCTTCTTCACCTGGTTCCAGAAAGACTGAAATGTAGGTGCCAGGTGAGCCTCTCAGTGAGGAGGTCATTTCACAAGCAGGGTACCAACACTGAAAAAGTCCTCTCCTTAGTAGCCACTTGCCTCATCTCATTCAGCGGGGATACCCAGAGAAGGGCTTCTTCTCTGGGTGCCCCCACCAAATGTTTGCTTGTTTCTGTGTATACAGACTTGATTACTTCAGAAGCCAGGCTTGATTTTTCCCTCCTGCTGTAGTGTAAGTCTAAACAATCCTATTCTGAAACAAAATATCTCTTAAGGAATTAGCGGACTTCATATAAACTCAGAGCATGTTTACTACGTAGCAGTAAATAATTAACCCTGCATCAACACTCCAGAGCTCAAGTTGTGCTTAGAAAATGTGTGTATGTGTGTGTGCGTGCACGCTTGTTTGTTTAAGTGTGTAATGTTTGGGGGTGAAAGCCTTGGCAGTGAAATTGTCTGTTAACTACACAGAAGTAGTGAAAAACAGGAGCTCTTCAAAACAAGTGAAAATTACCCAGTATCCGGCAGGGTGATCATAAAGGACAACATTGGCAAGTAAGACAATACTGTCACTCTACAAGCCCATTCAGTCTTCAGCAGCGTTGTGAAGGCTTCCCTCAAAGTTCCCTAGTTGTGCCAATTGTGGGGCTGCTCTGTGAAGCTGACATGTCTCCCTGTAAAGCCCAGAGTTGGGGTGGGGGTGGGCAGGAATGATTCATTTCATTGACTTTTTTGTGTTGCCATCATTCCAGAGAAAGGTTTAAATTGCACTATAGCAGAGAAGACAACAATATCTCCACCATAACTAGATTCAGGGAAGGGGAGAGGCACAGAAGAAGGAACTGTCCAACAATTGTTTAAATGGCATAAATAATCCAGAATAGTAGAATATAGTGAGGGCTTGTCAAGGTCAGTCCCAGAACATTTTTTTAGTTCCAGTGTTAGCCCTGGAACTCAGACCAGAATACTGCAGGCATCTCTTTTGTGCAGAGATAGTGCAGATGGTACGCCTGTGTGTTGTTGTAAGTGAACTCCACCGTGACGTCATAATTTCTCATATGTTGCTCATGCACTCAGTTTTGCAGTCACCACAACAGTTTTAGGTGATGTGGGCCCTAATGAAAACTGCCCACATGCTATCACTTATCTGTGTTGCAGGAGCCATTTGGAAGTACGTGTGTGAGTGGTGCTGCTCAACAGGTGGCAGTGTGATGGCTCCCCAGGAGTTTCGGAAAGGGCTTCCAAGTCACAACCTGTTGTGGGAGGAAAATGAGTAGCAGTCAGCAGCTGTCATTGCTACAAAAAGATAGGCCTAGACTGGGGCTGTACTGCCCTAGATGGCAGTAGAGAGCTTGTGAGAAGAAGGGGAAAGATGCTGAAGGAGAGGGAAGGGATGACATCTGGTATAGCAGAGGCCTATTTATGTATTTACCTTTATGCCCTGCCCTTTAGCCAAAAAGGCTTCCAGAACACCTTAGAACCGTCCCTGCCCTCAAGCCTTCAATCTAAATGGAAGACATGACACACAAGGAATAAGGGGGAAGGAGTATATATATAAGGAAAATGTGTTTTTTAAAAGTCTATTTTTAAGAGATGGTGACAGTGACAGTTAATTCTTCTGAGTAAACAGAAGCAACACTGTTTCTGTTTACTCAGGAAGTTTACAGTCTAGAGTCTACTGAGTGAGACTGATGAGTAAAATATAAATGGAAAATAGGATAATGGAGTAAGAAGGATATTGGAGGTGCAGGTTACAGATTAAGATAGATACTGTAAATATGAGACTGTGGTAGTCTAGAAAAGACCACAGAAACTTGGAGGCATTTTCATTCTGGTCCATACGTGGGAATACCCTAAGTTTAGGAGATTTGCGTGTGTGTGTGAAATGTGCTGTGGTTAATGAGTGAAGTGACACATGATGTACAATTTATGAAATGTGAGCTGTGTATCAATGTGTATCAAGTACAGAGTTTTACTGCTTGGCAGCCCCTAATTATTATTTTTTTAAATCATTAATATGGGTCAGATTTGATATGCTTACATAAAGTGGAGGCTACTTTATGTGATAGGACAATGTTGGACAAGTGCAAGAATTAGCAAAAGTGGGTCACTTTTCTATTTCATTTATTCCTCTGGCATGTTGCCTCACAACAGGGCTTTCCATTAATAATGAAGACGTTTTGGAGACATATTATTAGCCGTCAGTTGACTTTATTTAATTGGCATACTATTGTATTCCTATAAATTCTGTCAGGAACCGCTGCGAAAGGCTTTGAAGGGTTGTGAAAGAAAAAGCAGCGAGGCCCTGAAGAAAAGAAGTTATTTTAAGCTAAAGGTTTTAAGATTCCAGGTTTTCTGCATCTGGCGGAGAATTAACTAAAATGCTTTGAGTTTCTTGCTTTCAAGAATGCTAATGTAATGAGCCTATTAAGTTGTCTCTGTGGGAACAAAGTATAAGCTCTGGCAGGACTGGGCCAAGGTACTGAGCATTACAAATGATATGAATTTGAATGACTTAATGACACATCCTTTTATTTATGGATTTCATCCAGTGCTTCACTTCATGACTCAGAATAATGATTCTAACAATTAGTTTAAGAGATAAATTCAATGTGTTATTGAGGCATGCCTAGTAATTACTGGATTGTTGTTTTTTGTCCCCCCTCCCCATCCCTGCAAAACTAGTTTCTAAAAATGAATACCTCTCTCTGTTCTTATAATGAAAGCTCTAGGTTGAATAAAGGAAAATGGCGTTTTAAGAAAATGGAAATGTGGGGAATGGATCAGGGAAATGTGGGTTTGGGGTATAAAGATACTCATTAAACATATGGAACTTTTTCACTTCCAAGTAAGCGTTTCAACATCAGATAAATGTGTTACTTATTAGAAATTTGCATTGAAAGAATCCAGGCACCCATTTGGAAAGGTTCTGTGGTATGTCCGAAGCCCTAAAGTATTGGTGAAATGGTAAGTTTTGCAGTGCAGGCTCTCATCGCAACGATCTCCATAGCCAGTCTCATGGAGAGTACAAAAATTCAGGCAGGTGTGTTGACCCATTTCAACAAATTAGTTCTAGCAGCTTTTATCTCCAGCAGGAGGAGGCCTTTTGAGTCTTAATTGCTCATTCAAGACCAAGACACTGCAAAATATTTTGCATCACAACAGAAAACAATATATTGTTGCTCAGAGGGAATTCTGAGGGAGGGTGGCAAATGATGTCATCATTTGGTTGTTTAATGGAACTGTTTGCCACAACAGCTTAGGAAAAGTTCAGTTTAGACAAGGCTGATAAGAGTAATGGTGGATGAATCTTGTATAGCTGGAGTGTTTTAACAAGTGATTTCAGTGAAAGTAGAAAGTAGAAGGGATGATGTAATGAGATTTCTGGAAAAAATGTTTTTAGTCAAGATTTAACCCCATCTTTAGTGTGTGAAGACTGGAACAATAATGTAAGATTGCCACAACCTATAGGGATGTGTTCGAGGATTTAGGACTAGGGGCATTCAAGGATTTCGTCCGGTCCTCATTTCAAAATGAACCGACCTGACTTGCACCTCCCAGAGTAATGTGCAGATTGGAACACAGTTGTCCTTTGCACTCCTCTGAATTTTGTGATGGAGTTCTCAGCTCAAACAATGTGCTAAAATGCATATTAAATGTATGTTTTAGCATAAAATATCTTTAGAAATGCATATTTTGTGGGGGAAAAATGTGTTCAGAATCATGCATCTACATAAGAATTTTCATACAGATTCATTTTTTAAAAAGCAGAATAAGGTGGAAATTGGACAGAACAGACTTATGAATGAACATATACAAAACTGACATGGACCAGAAATAGACTGATGTGTTCATCCCTAGTTCTCACCCACATTTTTCTCAGAATTCATGAGATGTTTGGCTCCGCAGAATCTTTAAACTTCTCGTTAAACATTCCTGACATCAAAAAACTGTTTCTTTAGTTAATTTTATTTATGTTTAGATTCTGCTTTCTGTCCTCAAAATTGCTTACATTCTGAGGAAAAACATGCACCTGACTCTCCATGGCTCAGTCATAAATCATTACATTCATGTAACATTGGACTGCCATTGTATACTCATTTACTTGGGAGTAAGTGCTACTGAACTTCGATTGGCTTTACTTCTGAGTAGACATGTCTAGGATTGGTCTGCCAGTCCACAAATGTATGTGAAACTTCTCTACTCCACTTCCCTCCATACCAGCTGAAGCAGAATTCATCCAATTAATGTTTGCAGGATTAGATCATTCCATTCAGATTACATACCGAAAGCTCAGCTGTGAGCCAAAGGACCCTGTCAAACACATGGCAAATTCTGTAATGGGAGTTGGGTGGGCTCAGGATATAAAAAGCAAAATCTGCACACTGAATAATACTTCAACACTGAAAAACGTTTCAAAGTGAGTTATCATAGGTTTTCTAAAATTGTTTTTATTTTATACCATAGAAATCTAATGCCAAATTTTGTGCTCTGTTTATGCCAATGGATAACTTTCACCTCTTGGTATTTTGATCTGATGCTCGTAAGATTAGGCAGACATTTTTCTTTCAAGAGGAAGACTACTGTATTTTAACCTGTACCTCTTTTACAGCACAGACGTTATTTAAATGGGGAGAAAATTCATGCTATGGGGTAAAAAACTGAACAACTAACAATGAAATCCTATATATGTCTACTAAGACCCCTTTGAGTTTAGGGAGACTTGCTTCGAAGTAAGTGTGTATATGATTGCAGCCTAAACTTCCTGTTATTTACTAGTTATATTAATGTAATGGTTTCTGGTGTCTAGACTCTAGAGACTCAAATTATATTTAGCTGTGGGGTATGTAGTTGTGTTTTCATGTTTAGTTCTATTTAAGGTCCTTTTGAACTGGTGCAATCCGTACACAGGGTAGTGAAAGGGACATTCTCTGAAGTAGAATAGCCAGGATCTATCATTTCTAGGTCTTTTATGCCTTGCTTTATTTGTTTATGACCTTCAGCTAAATTTTCAAGAAAATTATATGCATGGTTGTGTTGGCAGGGAACAATGGGACAGCACAAGGCACTGGGTCATAAAAGAAAAAGTGATACACTCTGGTGTATGCAGGGATGCTTAAAAGGGGACTCTTTGGGCAATGGCCTTAAGGTGCTACATTAGTCAGGACTAGTGCTGTGCTGAATCCTGCCCCCTATTTTCGGGATTTTGTTTTCTCCCTGCAAAACTGGATCCTTTTTTCTGCTTCTTTTGCAGGGAGGGGGAGAATTTCAAAGAATTTTCTCTTTGGGGATGGGGACAGGGTTTCCATGTACCTTTTAAGATTGGGAGCTGGCTGAAGGGTCTTCTTTCTAGTTTTTATTTATTTATTTTTTTACTTGAAAAATGTCCCCAGCACGAGACTCTTTGCAAAGAGGCTTCTCCAGCCTGGCAGCACTTCTTGAACTCCCATGAGACCACACGACCACATTATTTCATCCTCTCCTGTAGGCATCAAGGAAGAACTCCCAGGCTGCAGAAGTTTTGCAAAGAGTCCCGGGCTGCTGCAAACAAAAACAAATTTTTGAAGCTTTAGAAAAACGCTTATCTCGCTTGCTCCATGTTGCTTCAAGGAAGAACAGAATTTTTCTAGAACTTTAAAATCTGTGTTCACTCTTGCTTTGCAAAGAAGCTTCTGTAGCCCAGGAGCCCTTCCTGAATGCCTATAGGAGAGAGTGAGGTCACATGGTCTGAAAGTTCAGAAAAAGCTGCCAGAGTAGCTCCCAAATTAGAGTATGGTTATGTGCTCTACTTCAACTCTACTTCCCTTGGAGACATTTCTGAAACTGATTCAGAATGCAGCTGCCCAATTATTGAGAGGAGTACGCTGCCATGAATACAGTCTCACCAATTTTAAAGGCAACTGTCTTGTTTAATTGATTGTATGTAAGCTGCTCTGGGAGCCCTATTGCATAAAAATAAATCAAAGAAAGAATAAATAAATAATAACTGGGTACCATGCTGCTTCCAAACCAAATTTAAGACACTGGTTTGAACTGTTAAGGCTCTAAGTGGTTCCAGATCATCCCCAGGGCATTTGCCTCCGTATGACACTCCCTGCCTGGACTTTGCGATCAACCAATGTCCCGTTGTCGTCTGCAAAAGTGGGGCCTTTTTTGGAGTGGTACCAGAGCTGTGGAATGTTCTCCCTTAAGAGAGTAATTTAACCCTTTCTCCATCTTCCACGTACTTTGTAAAAGGTACTGAGAATTATCAGAGGTGTCAAATCTGTTGACTTTGTTTTATTTTTGCTTGCAAAAAGCCACAACATCCCACAACATATGTTTTAACTTTCTCATTAATTGTGTGCATAAAATAATGGATGGGTCTTGATCTTTCTAGTTATATATAGTTTCTTCCACTCGCCATTGGTGTAGTATAGGGAAATTCCAAGATACTGTTAGCAATGTTGACTTGCTCAGATAGTGCCATTCAAGGAAAACTAAGCTGGCAATATTATTTCTTAACAAGAAAATACTGAGTTCTATAATATATACAGAAAGATCAGAAATGTGATGATTTAACACTATTTGCATGAACAATTCATACACTTTTCATATTCTCTTTGCAGTGATCTGTGCTTTCATCCTTTTGATGTTGGAATAATAACCTGTCCTTTATTATATTTTTTACAATATTTTAGTTAAAATTATACAACATAATTGCCACCAACCTATTTCATTGCCAAACCAATGCTGCCTAAAAAGAGAGGGAAAGTTTATCACACACTAATGATCTCTATACAGTTGTTCCTATGTTTTTTGTCATAACAAATATATATAGTTTCATCTTGGTTTTTTTTTTTAGTGTTCTAGACACATGGTTTTTCAACTGTGTCCAAGGAATCCTGGGGTTCCTTAGAGCCATGTCAAGAATTCCTCAAAGAGAAGATCAGTAATGTTGGACAACTTGCCCACCGCCAATTTTCCCTGGCCTTGTAGAGCCACTGGGAGGAGTCTAGGATGTGTCCAAGGGTTTTTGCATGGTGTAAGTGAGGCTTAGCCAGTACCCCATGTGAACTGATTTCGCACAGTCAAGAGGCCCAAGAATCCTCTTGGCAATGCAAGGATTCTGTGACATATGCACAAGGAGCTTCTTCAGGAGACAAATCTGCTGAAAGCAGCCTTCCCCAACCTGATGCCCTTCAGATGTTTTGGACTACAGCCTCCAGCATTCCTGGCCATTGGCCATGCTAGCTGGGACTGTTGGGAGTTGAAGTCCAAAACATCTGGAGGGCACCAGATTGGGGAGGGCTGGTCTAAAGTGTTCCCTAAAGGTAGGAGGTTTGAAAAAGACTGATCTAGACAGCTGGATATCACTAGTGGCATGGTGTATGAAATGCAATGGCCTACAATCAGCATTATCTTGCAGTGTATTATCAAATTTACCACATGAGTATCAATATAGTACATTTGCTTTTTGGAGCTAATTAATAATCAGTGGTAAATAAATGTGGTGTGTGTGTGTGTGTGTGTGTGTGTGTGTGTGTAGATAGATAGATTCCATTTTAAAGAGCAAGGTTACCACATTTGCAGGGATACTTGCAAGCAGCAAAGTCCTCCATGTGTGTTTGTCCGTGTGTATGTGTGTAGGGGCAGCTGGAACATTACAGAGTTAATGGGAAGGCAAGACAGCTTTAAAACATGAAAGCAAGTATCTGAAGTCGTACACAAGGAGGGGTAGTTGAAATGGAATGAAGATGTATTTAGAAACATGTAACAAAACAAAGAAGAAGCTGAACAACCAAGGCATATACCAGTTAGTGACCTGAACTGGCATATTCTCCAAACAATATTAATGATGAGCAGCATTAATTAACCAAGTATGATGGAAATCAGCAACCACCTGGGAGGTTGAGTGTCTGGCTTGTGGCATGTTGTGGTCAGCCTACCGCTGTTTTAGGGGAGGTTGGCAGGAAGAGGTTGCCTTTAGCAAGGAATTGGCCTGAAAATCTAAAGAAGGGGGTTCAGGCCCCGAGATCTGAAGGAGGTTGTTTTGATCTGAAGGAGGTTGTTTTATATCGCAGCAAGCACAGCCTTAATAGGTGGAAACAGGGAACATGCCACTTTTCTTGAAGTGCTTGCCATCTCCAGATGCAGGGCAGGAATTGCCTTTTTGGGGTCAGTGTTTATGTTAATTTTGCTGCCTTTCCATTTGCTCAAAAGTGACTTTCTGTGTTTGGGATGTGTATTTGCGAAAGCTGATGCGTGATGTGGGGTGTGCAAAGGTTGGGGTTTTCTGAACTGTTCTTTGAAATGTCATTTCACATATTATTGGGATCCTAAGTATGAGGCTTAGTGGTCCTCTTACCACATTTGAATTGCTGACCTGCTTACTTTCATGTATGGCGTCAGACTGTTGTCACTGTTTTTTCTTTCTTTTCCTTCCTTCCCCCATGGATCTTCAACAATGGCTGATAACATGTTTCTGTATTTGGGACACTAATGAAAAGCTGCTAATGGGAAATTTTCACTTGCAGAAACTAGAATCATAGATCTTCATTGCAACCCTACCACTTGCAAATAAAAAAAAATCTAAATTTATCACCAGTAAATTTCAGTTTACAAAAAGAAGAAGACACAAACAGCAATAGCCAGATTATAGGGAGAAAAGTCAGGCTAGTGACAATGACCAGAAATTTCTATCTCTCTGCCATTCTTTGAGTTTGAAGCACTCTAAAGAGTGATTCAACGTTTAGAGCCTCTCTGTGGAGACAACTGGGAATTATTCCACATTGGCAACAGATCTACACAAGGACCATCATCAGGTGAATTGATGCAGTCACATGGAGAGTTTCTTGTGACAAGCACTTTTTGTTTGTTTGTTTATAGCTGTGCAATAATGCAGATTCTCTGAGGGCTCACAAAACAAATACAACATTAAAATACAATATAAAACAATAGATGCTATTCAGAACTAAAACACTGTTAAGAACACAGATTTTAAAACACAGAGTCCCAGACCATGAAACATAAGTTATTTAAAAAGTCTGGGTGAACAAAAAGGTCTTCACTTGGCACTGGAAAGTCAACACAGATGGTGCCAGCTGAACTTCTCTAGGGAGGTTGCTGTGTAAGCAGGGTACCGTTGCCAAAAAAGCAATGGTACCCTTCCCTACCGGTCAACCACCTCACTTCATTGGTCAGAGGCATTTGTAGCAGGGCGGGTGGCTGCTTACATATCACCAAAAAAGAAGACAGAATTTTGTATAGAATTTACATATGCTAATTTATATGTACAGATGCAAATATAGAAATACTTACTGTAATTTAAATAGAAATGCAATACATTTCACCATAGCGGGGGAAACTGTCATCATGTAGCCTGTATGCCTGCTTAGTCCGCAGTTCAGGTACTAACTGCTGATGGGTGACTTTGAGGCCCCTGCTCTCCCTTACGGCCCTTTATCATTAGACCAGACTTAGAACAGACAGACCTTCAAATAGAAGATTCCTCCAAATAAAGGAGTGTCTTCTGACAACCCTTCAAATAGAGGACTGTCTTCTATAAAGTAGGACACATGGCCACCCTAGGAGCAAGGTCCCTGAAGGAGATCTTTAAGTTTGGGTAGGTACATATAGGAGAAGGCTTAATAAATGTTAATCAATCCACACGATAAATATTTTTAATTCCCCTGTGTGGAATTATTGCCAGAAGACAGCAAAAACTAATAGACGGCTTTGGACCAAAAATCAAAAGAGCTACTTTCGGTGTGTCAAAGGCCTTGGCCACGCCAAGATTTTTCCCTGGCAGGGCCAGCCCTACCATAGGCACAGTGAAATGGCCATGTTACATAGATGATTTCGGGTGTCATGAAAGGGCAGCAAATTGTTAGTTATTTATATTATTATTCTATTTTTATTCCTAGGGAGAGGCACTTCTGGGATTTTCTGCCTCAGATGCCAAACGAACTTGACCAGCTTAGGGTGCAATCCTATATGGCCAGCCATAAGCCACCCAAAGCAGAGGGGGAGGCTCCTCCCACTCTGCATTTCAGCTAGATGGGCTTTTTTGCCTGTCTAGCTGAGGCGTCAGGGAGGGGGAGGGAAGGAGGCTAGGGAGGCCGGAGGATTCCTCATAAGCTGGCCTTCCCAGTCCCCTCCCTGCCCATGGGAACACCTCCATTACCTTCCCTCAGAGAGACAGGCAGCGCGTTCTCTGCATGAGCTGAAAGGGGGAGGGGGGAGCTCAGAGTCCTGGGCTCAAGGTCAGAGCGCTGACTCAAACCTCAGATCCAGGAATCTGAACTATCCTATGGATCCCCAGATGCTGTCTAGAGGACACAGGATTGCTCTCTTAAAGTATTATACACCTTGACTGGGGGTGGGGGGAGGGATTTGGAGAGCCAGTGTGGTGTAGTGGCTAGAGCGTTGGACTGGGAGTCGGGAGATCTGGGTTCTGGTCCCCATTCAGCCATGGAAGTTCACTGGGTGACTTTGGGCCAGTCACAGACTCTCAGCCAACCCACCTCACAGGGTTGATGTTGGGAGGCTAAAATGGAGAGGAGCAGGATTATGTATGCCACCTTGGATTCCTTAAGGAGGAAAAAAAGTGGGATATAAATGTAATTAATTAATTAATTAATTAATTAATTTTACTGTTTCACCTCAGGCAGCTAAATGCCTCGTGCCAGCTCTGGGTGGACCCCAAATGCCATATCACAAACTGCTTAGGGAACTCTCCTCTCTCTCAGAAGAGGGTTGTCACATAGCTTCTGTGTTCATGTGTTCAAGAAACACAAGCTAAACCCTTCTGTGTGCAGAAGTAGTTGGTGCAGTCCTTTGGATAAAGGTGAATATCCACAAACAAGTTTCCCATGAAACAAAACACACACACGTGTGTGTGTGTGTGTGTGTGTGTGTGCAGATATATACCAACAGTGCAAAAAAGAGCAGGTGTGGGGAGATAATATACATGTATCTTACACAATCCACTGAAGAAGGATGTAAATACAATTCTTGGTGAACAAGCCCTGAATACTGAACAAATAGGCCCCAAAAGAGAAGGAAGATCTTTCATATGCAGAGAAGCCCTACTCACCTCAAATATACACCTCCAATTGCAGTAATAAAATAATTGGCTTTTTTCAGTAGAATATGATCTCCTCAATCAATAGCTGCCTGTTACTGTATTGCCCAAAATTAATGTAATTATTTTATCCTTCATGATTTGTTTGTCTATTGTCCTGCTTAATCAGTCAAGTCAGTCTTAACTAATACGCTTTGAGGAGTGATTTCCTTGCAACAGGGATAATTGCATAGACTGTTCTTATTAGCCACTTGTCATTTGGAGGATGTGGTGAGTTTAAAAACATATCAGGTGGTTTACTAGCAAGTCACGCTTCAGCTAAAAGCAGAAAAGCAGTGTTGTGCTGTGAACAGCATGTTAAAAAAAAGGTCATCTAGTTGCCCGTCTTACTTTATTCTATTTCTTGTCTACTTGCCTTAAATCAAATAAGCTTAGCTTTGAGACTGCATCTTTATTTAACCTTCAGAAGTGCCTAGACTGCATCTCAAATCTGGGTGTAGGACTGTGTATTGTACAAATTCTGTGTAATCTAGTCTTTTGGTTGCCTGTAACTATAGCTGGAGTAAGGTAACCACAAAGTATTATATCATGTGCCCCTGAATATAATGCTGAGAAATATCCTGCATGATGTGTTGAACTTTTTTTTAATGGATTAGACAAATTCATGGAGTACAATTCTGCCAATAGCTATCATGATATTAAATGCAACGTGCATGTCTGGAGACAACATCCTGTATACTAATAGTGAACTCATTATTTGACTGTGAATCCTTATGTAGCCAAAATATCACCACCTATGCAAAAAGATGCATTAATAGGTGTAGGGGAACCCAGGTTTTAAAGACATACCCCCAAAAAATCTTTAGAAAAAAAACCTAAACAGGGGAACTCTAAAACAGCCCAATGAGGACTGAGCATGCTCAGTTGGCATGGAATGCTGATTGTTTGTTGGGGTAAAACAGAAACATAGGGGAATGGGAATGGAATGGAGTAGCCTGAAAGAGATCATGGCTGGCTGGGTGGAATCCTGACAAGGATCACTCCATGCTGCAACATTTTGTTGCGGGTTTCATTTGTACCTCTAAATATTAGATGCTGGGAAAGACAACAGGGAAAAGCCATCCCCCTCACACCCTGTTTGTGAACGTCCGGAAGCATCTGACTAGCCGTTTCCAGAAACAAAATCTTGGATTAGATGGACCTTCTTCTGATCTACCATGACAATTCCAGTGTTACAAACACTGCACTATGCCTGTGGCAGAGGCTGGCCTCACTTCTACACCCTGGTCCCTTGTCCACTGTGGAACCTGCCCAGTTCCTTCTCACCGTGGCTCTCCCAAGGGCAAAGAGGGAAATGCAAAGTCTGGGAGAAGAGCAAGGACAACTGGGGAAGTGTGTGGCCTCCAGCAAAATGGGCTACCCGGAAGAAGGAAACAAGAGATGTGCTACAGTTGCAAGGCACCAGGTTTTAAAGGGAGCCTAGGGGAGAAAGAAATGGGCGGGGGGGAGCAAAAAGCAGGTTATCATCTGGTAATGAGAGAAGTGGACTGGGAGTCTTTATCCCACTGGGAGCTAAGGCTCTGACTGGGAAGTCAGCCAGGAAGCCTTTGGGCAGATAAGGTTTGAGGCAATTGTGTCTGTCCACTGATACAATAGCTTCCACCAGTGGAGTGGATTCCCCCCCCCCGCAGTTCCCCCCCGCCCACATAATCTGCCCTGGAAGGTTAGGGGACTGTCCGGAGCAAATCTGTGAGAGCACAAGGGCTGCAGAGGAGAGAAGAGAATAGAAAGGGCCTGTTCTATAAGAACATAAGAAAAGCCCTGCTGGATCAAACCAGGGGTCCATCTAGTCCAGCATTCTGTTCACACAGTGGCCAACCAGCTGTCGACCAGGAAAACCACAAGAAGGACATGTGTGTAACAGCACCCTCCTGCCCATGTTCCCCAGCAACTGGTGTACGCAGGCATACTTCCTCTGATACTGGAGGTAGCTATCAGGAGTAGTAGCCATTGATAGCCTTCTCCTCCAGGAATTTATCTAACACCCTTTTAAAGCCATCCAAATTGGTGGCCATCAACTACAGCTTGTGGTAGTGAATTCCACAGTTTAACTATGCATTGTGTGAAGAAGTTTCATGAGCACACATTGGATTTAGCCCTACAAAAGAAAGCCAAGTCCATGAGGATGTGGCAGGAGGCAGCCTACTGTAGCTTGCTGAAAATTTTATATAAGATTGGGATAACTTAATAATTTAATAAGGAAATGCAGCCACACATCATTGGAGCTAATATAATCTTTATTATTTTATTTTCCCATCAAATGTAGGAATGTGGAATATTTTTTGTAACAGTAATATGCTAGGGTCAAAGGGCCTTTGAATTATATTTTGACTATATCTTACAATGATACTTTAAACGTATCACTATTGTAGAACATCTGGGATTAAAAGTTATACTGACATTTATTTCAACTGAGCCCTGCCAGCATCAGCTGCCTGTGGTTCTTATTTTTTAGCAGGAAAGATGCGGCGCTTCCATTCCAAAAGGCAAACTTGCCTGCTGGGTTTTGATATACAGAAAGGTTCTGTCAAGATTGTCCTAAGGAGAAGGTATCGCCTCCTGTCCTGACACTTGACCAGCTTGGTATTATTCGGCATATATTTACAGCAGCGATGGGGAAGAATTTCAGAAATGAGGAGCTTCAGAGCTGTACTCACCCAGTTGGGAAATCCCTGAGCTATTACGTGCCAAGCCCAAGTCCTCCAGATTACTATGTACACATTTCTTTTATATTTTAAATCCGCGTTCATGGAAGCAGGACGCTTAGTGTAAGTTCCACCATTGAAACAGCACTAGTAAGTGATTCATTTCCTAGCAGTAGTTTGGGAAGATGAGAAGACATGCTTTTCCTTAGCAGCAATTTTGAATCTTAACACACAGGTCAGGAGATTATTATTATGACTATTACTATTAAAGGCCCCAATAAAACTATACTTGGCAACAAATTGAGTGTAGTTTCGCCTGTGCTCTCCATATAACTGTTCCTCCCACCCCCACTTGTCAGCATTTTGGTTTCCAAAAGGATTATGCCTTTGATGAACAAAGCCAGCAAATCCACACTGCTGGATTTGCATAAGGCAAAACAGCCACTGACTGGCGGTTGTTGATAAAGATGTATCACCCTCTGGTTTTGTTTTTCTCCGTCCATATGGATGTGAAATGGGAATAGGAAGGCCTTTTTATCTCTTCCACATGGATTGTCTTCTATGAACAATAAAAACACTGCAGGACCGGGCACTCACTTCCCTTAAAAAAAAAGCATTAAAAAGACTTGATTTATTTCCAGTGCTTCTGAGGTTTGCCTTCTGTAAGAACATTTAAGAAAGAAGAAAGGAGTGGAGTACTAAAGCAATCTTTAAACTTCAGTATTGCTTGCTCTGTACCAACCTGAGTCAGGTTAAAGGACCCAAGGGGTAGCTTTCAGCCATTTATCATGGATATTAATTGTGCTGCTGTCTTCTACTTGCAGGACTGCAAGATTGTGAAAAATGCAATGATCATTTCAGCTTGTTGAAAATGGCTCTTTATTTAATATGGGTTAAGTAACACACATCTGATCCACTCATTCAAATTGTGGAGTATCCCCCCTCCCCCCGGTCTTCCTCCTTATATGAGCCTTTTAACTAGCTAAGATCTATGCTGGCACTGAAATCTTCTGTCTTTCAAAAAAAATATGTTTCACTGACACAGTATAGCAGGCGTAGGCAAGCCTTTTGGGCTGGGGGCACATTTGGAAATTTGAGAAACTGTCCTGGGCACTACCACAAAATGGTCACCATGAGAGGCATGGCAAAGGACAAGTAATCTGCCTAAAAGACTGAATACAAGGCAGAGGTGGAGTCTGAGCTGCAAGACACTAAACAGCTCCTTTGAAAGCACAGTTTTCAGCACCAACAGAAACCTATTTCACAGCATGTCCAGATGCCGGCAAGAATATATATATATACATATATATGGATAGGGTAGGGGTAGGGCACCTTGGCAGGTGCCAAGGAAGCAGGGGTTCCATTGCCTACCTCTGCAGTATACTTTCCCCTAAAATTTCTTCCTTCCTTCCTTCCTTCCTTCCTTCCTTTCTTTTAATTTATAAATCGCCCATCTGGCTGGTCACCCAGCCACTCTGGGCGATGTACAAGCATATAATAAAACAGTTTAAACCAATAAAATTCTACAATAAAAACATTTTCTAAAATACCCTAACCCACCCCAAATGCCTGCCTGAACAACCACGTTTTTAATGCACGGCGGAAGCTCATTAAAATGGGGGCATGGCAGAGTTCCCTAGGGAGGGAGTTCCACAGAGTGGGGGCCACCACAGAAAAGGCCCTCTCCCTCGTCTCCACCAGTCTAGCTGTCCTGGCTGATGGGACAGAGAGAAGGCCATCCGAGGCTGATCTTGTTAAGCGGCCTGTCTGGTGTTGCTGGAGGCGCTCCTTAAGATAGGCTGGGCCGGAACCATATAGGGTTTTAAAGGTCAAAACCAACACCTTGAATTTGGCCCAGAAAACAACTGGTAACCAGTGCAACTCCTTCAGCACTGGAGTGATGTGATGTCGCCGGCAGCTGCCTTTAATCAGGCGAGCCGCCGCGTTCTGTACCAGCTGCAGCTTCCGAACCGTCTTCAAGGGTAACCCCACGTAGAGCGCATTACAGTAGTCTAAATGAGAGGAGACCAGGGCATGTACTACCAATGGGAGCAGATGGTCGGGAAGGAAGGGGCGCAGCCGCCGTATCAGATGGAGTTGATACAGTGCTGTCCGGCTCACAGCTGACACCTGATTCTCCATGGACAGCTGGGAGTCCAAAATGACCCCCAGGCTGTGGACCTGGTCTTTCAAGGGTAGCCGTACCCCATTCAACACCAGGTCAGTATCCCCCAGCCTCCTCTTGTCTCCCACCAAAAGTACCTCGGTTTTGTCAGGGTTCAGCTTCAGCTTATCCTCCCTATCCAGCCACTCACCATCTCCAGACATTTGGACAGGGATTCTACGGCCAACCTTGGTGACGATTTGAACGAGAGGTAGAGCTGCGTATCATCCGCATATTGATGACACCGCACCCCAGACCTCCTGATGACAGCCCCCAGCGGCTTCACATAGATGTTAAATAGCATCGGGGAGAGGATGGAACTCTGTGGCACCCCACAGGTGAGTGGCCATGGGTATGAAACCTCCTCTCCCAGTGCTACCCTCTGGTACCAGCCGGAGAGGAAGGACCGGAACCACTGCAATATGGTGTCTCCAATGCCCAACCCCTCCAGACAGTCCAGGAGGATACCGTGGTCAACGGTATCAAAAGCCGCTGAGAGGTCGAGGAGAACAAGGAAGGAGCATTCACCCCTATCCAGAGCCCTCCTCATATCATCCACCAAGGTGACCAAGGCCGTTTCTGTCCTATGCCCAAGCCTGAAGCCTGACTGAAATGGGTCTAGATAATCGGTTTCTTCCAAGTGTGCCTTCAACTGCATCACCACCACCCGCTCAATCACTTTGCCCAAAAATGGCAGATTTGAGACTGGGCGAAAGTTGTTCAGAACTTAAGAGCGGTCTTCTCACTGCCTCCTTGAGGGCTAATGGCATCACTCCCTCCTCAAGGGAGACATTCACCACCGCCCTGATCCCCTCACCCAGTCTCTCCCTGAAGCCCATAATGAGCCAAGATGGGCAAGGATCAAGTAAGCAGATGGTCGGCCTTACACATGAAAGCACCTTGTCCACTTCTTCAGAAGGAAGAAGCTGGAACCGATCCTACAAAACCGGTTTGCCATAGGCCGCCTCTTGCTTACTAACTGTATCCACAGCGCATGGAGTAACACTCCTAATCCAATCAATTTTATCTGCAAAGTGCCTTGCCAAGGCCTCACAGGTGGCCTTAGAATGCTCCAGTGGTTCCGGAGCCACTGGACTGACCAGGTTCCGGACCACTTGGAACAGCCTCCTGGGACAGCACTCTGCACTTTACATTTTCTAGAACACTGAGCATTTGCTTGGGCCAGGCTACATGAGCATGGCCTGCCAGGATGATAGGAGGAGAGGATGCAGTAGGAGAGGTGGGAATGTGGAGAACCTCCTCCAGACAGCTGATCAGAACTGTCCTCATCCTTTCTTACCTGGGGCTGTGTGTGTGCAATCCTTGCAAACATAGCCAGGAAGCACATATGTAGCACCCACTTGCTTCCCTACAGTTCTAGCTTGATGGGGATAATTAAGTATAGATTTAAATTTGCCCACAATTTGCATACACAGGTGGAAATCCCTGAACATGCCAGTCGTTTCCCTTCCATACCCTGAAATGGAGAAGCCCCATGCAAGGAGCTGCCTTGCTGGATGGGCTTCTCCGTATTGGGCTATGGAAAAGGGAACAGCCTGTTATGTACACTGTCCAGCTCTGTCTGACTGAAGGACCCACAGGACTGTGGCCAGTGTGTTCAATTCGGTTAAGATGCAAACGTTATTTTGTTTCTTAAGAGCACTGCCAGTTTGTACAAAAGATGGACTTAGGCTGCAGTCCTAAGCATGCTTACTCAGGGCCAAATTATTTTTTATTTATTTAAAATTATTCCTAGGCTGCCTAGGAACCCTAGACATGATATTAAATGTGTGAATGCACAACAGCTACGGCGGGGAGGGGGGGGCGACAGACAGATGGACAATGACATTGGTGTTAATTCCCCACTCAGCAGTGGCCAGCTGAAAATCCCCCTCCTCAAAAGCTGCTTTAGCCCCAAGAGGGAGGCTTCCATCAAGACAGCAAAGTGGGAAAGGCAGCAAAGTGGGAAATCCCTTCCCTACGTGCTGCATTCAGACATTTAACATCACATCTAGTTTAGTTCTGTGAAGTGAGTCCCATTGGAGCCCGTAGAACTTATTTAGAGTCCCATTGGAATCACTGGAGTGTCCTTAGGATTGGGTTTTCATACTGGAAACTGTACTAGCTTTACTTATACTACGGTTCTTATCATTATGTCATAGAAAGCTCTTATCAAATCCAAATAAGTCATTGGAAGATTGTAGTCTGAGGTTTGTAGAACATAATCTCTAACGTTAGTAAGACCTGTTTGATGTTTGTGATCTTAACAATGTTATTTCAGAATAAGAACATAGGCTTCTAGTCCTTTTAAGATTTCTGGAATACATAACTAAATTGCAAGGGCCTGAATGTTTCATTTTGTTACAAAAGATTCCTGAAATTTCATAAATCACACTGTTCACTGCAGTATTTTGACATGGTGGGGCATTCTATAAATCTCTTTTGAAATTTGTCTGCCTGCCATGGACAAGTTCCACTTTAAGCTGCCAAAAGCCAAATGGACATAAAATGTGCATATTTTGGGAAGCACATATGAAAGAACTCCAGGCAGAAACAAATTCTTAACATTGGATTGAGTTTTGCAAACCCTGCCAACTTTACTTGCACCATCACTGTTATCATTATATCGTAGGAAGTTTTTATTGTGTGCAGGCTAGGAAGTCCAGACCAGCTACGTATCCTGTTTCATCTAAAATGTCTGTTGCCTTGATAGGGCTCCCTCCCACTACTTGCTCACATAAAATTGCTTCTGGCTAAGGTAATATGGGAGAAAGTAAAGAGATAGCATTTGGGATCCCAATTGGGGATGGAGGTGAAAGCTGTCCTCCCTCTGATATTGGGATCACCTATGCAAGAAAATAAAGCACATACAATTTGCAAAATCATTCGGTGTAAGCCCAATCTGCCTTCCCTCCCTTTAAAATATATGACCTGCCCAGGAGTTGGGGTCATGTATCTTTCCCCATCCCAACAGTGTAATGAACTACACCTCTTTACTGTTCTAAGGCCAGGAATGCAGAGAAGATGTTGGTCACATTACAGCATTGTTGAAGATTTGTAACCCCCTTCAGTTCTATCACAGAAGTCATTGGGAGCCACTGAGCAGTATCCAGTGCTGCCCTTGCCCTAGCGAGAATGACTGCTAGAGCAACAGGAAACTACTAGCACTTGATAGCATAACTAGCTCAAACTTCTGAATGGGACAAGTCAGTGGATCTTGTGGAAGGGAGCTCCACAGACTTGTCCTGTTCCAGGAGTGCTCGTTTGAGATAGTCTCTGGGGTTGTGCTATCAAGTGCTAGCTTCCTGTTGTGCTAGCAGTCATTCCCACTAGCACAATGAGATTGGTGCTGGTGGACTGCCAGTGTTGTATACTGCCCATTGATTTCTATTATGGGATACAGTTTGGAAGACAGCTGATGTGGGGGTAAAACCTCTCTCCCTCCCTTGACAGTGGGGTCATGAGTGCCTGGGAGGACAGGAGAGGTTTTTGTCTTCACCTCATCTGTGTTCCTAGTGTTTACACTTCACAGTCTCTTTATTTACTTCCATAGTTGCTGTCATAAACATCTATGGGATAAAGTGAAGACAGTCTATTATACTGAGGGGTACTTTGCAAATCTACTGCTACTACTACTAAGGATTTACTGACTTACTTGGGTTCCCAATAATTGGGTTCCCTGCATTGACATTCCACACTCTTTTCATTTTAGAGATTGTGATCTCTGGCATCACTGCAGTTCATAAAATGATAAATAAAACCACAAGCAGATGATCTAAAACTGTAATATCTTGTGTGCAAGTTAAATATAGGGATTCTCTCTAATTATCTGAACTCCTTATTCTCAGATCATGTCTCATACTCTCCTTCACGTTGGACTGAAATTAGATCACCTCTGATGCAGAACATAGGAGCTCGTTCATGATGCCATATTTGTATGCCTAGTATTTGTCCCAGCTGCTGTATCCTTTGGTAGAAGGGCCATTGTTCTGCAGGCAGAAGCTATAGAACAATAGAAAATCAGTGGAAGCTAAACAAGGTCTACTTTTACTTTCTGTCATTCTCCTTGCTCTGCCCCCTAAATCTCTGGCAAATGTCACTGCAGACAATGGGACTCAGATTGGAACTGACACGTGGTAAATTACTAGTACAGGCAAACCCACGCTTGGGAGAGAAAATAACATTGTAATTATGCTGCATGGTCAGTTTTATTACTGGTGTGAGCACACTTTCTATGTTCAGCAGTGCCCACCCATTCTTTTTATTTTAACATGATAGTTTAAATTTAGGACAGAGTGCTCATAAGAATTAAATACAGAGTTTACATATTATTTCATTATTTGGATAGAATTGTGTTTTGCTGCCAGAAAGTCATATCTAAAATCCTGCTGGGATGATATTTCTTTCAAAGATTTATCAAGTGGGTGCGGTTGAAAAATCCAACTCTTTGATTTCCAGCTGTGGCAACCAATTGTCTCCTCTTCATATTGTTCTGGATGAAACGTTTTAGCAATAGATGCCTCGTAATGTTCTTTGTACATTTCCCTTTGGCTGTTTTTCAAGGATTTTTTTTTATTTTTATAAATGGAATCTATTTTTGTTTCCTTAAACTACAGAAGCATATACTAGTACATATTTCTGTAAGGTACAGCTCATCATTAGAGTCTCCACGTTCGAATCCATACATAGGAATAGGGATTTATTTTTGTTGATGTCAAACAGGAAAAATTCCTAGAGTTCCCTCCCCCCTTTTTATTGTGGAGACTGGGCACTGGGGCAATCCAATCAATCAATGCTCTCATCCTGGAGAAAACATACAGCATTTGACCACAGCAGCAAGTTGAATATTGGAAAATGCATGACTTTTGGCGAAGATACATCAAAAGAATTATGTAGCGCATTAGAGATAAGCAAGTCAATAAGTGCCTTCAAATCAGGGATGTAAGATATGTGTCAAAGGCTGAAGTTCATTTGAAGAACCAGATGGTCTGAGCTGCCCTTAAATTATTTCTTGCCAGTTTCCTGTAACTTTAAGACACAAGTTCTCAAATTGTGGAGTTTGAGGGGGGTGATAGCACTAGGACTCTACGACTCTTGAAACAGACCCAAAGCCCCTGAAAGGCAAGGGATAGGTGAGGATCCTGTAAGGAGCGTTCCAAAATCCATATTAGTGCAATACTTATATTAGTATTATGCAAAAAATATGCAAGCATCTGAGATTTTCAGATCTCTTCGTCAAGCAAGATGTTACAAAAAGCAGGGGGTGGGGAAGAAAAGGCTGACTTGATGCCAGGGTGGTGCTAGCAACCTAAAAGATCCAGGGCTCAGGGCCATAGGACCACAAAAAACATAAATTTGCATATGGTAATTTACATACGCAAATATATGTGCATAATTAGAAATAATTGCTATAAGTAAAATTTTATAGAAGGCAAGCTAATTAACTTCTTGCTTGCTTTCAGGACAGAACTATTCAATGTCCCAAACTGTGCTTGCTTAAAACTTACCTTTCTTCACCAACAAGCACAACGGCACTGGACAGAGACCTCAGGACTGGAGGACATTGCTTTCCTGCTCCTGGTCCCCAAACCAGGTGAGGAGGCCGAGAGTGCTACCGTCAAAGGTGGCCCCTAATTTTATTTCAGATACTTTATTTTGGTAGTTTCAGGGATTCTAGAGCACTTTTTTTTTTTTTTTTTACAGCTCTTTGGTTCTAACTTCTTGAATATTAAGTTTCTGGCAAGCTCACTATTATAGGACTCTTAGGGCACAATCCTGTGGCCAGTAGACAGTGGCTAGACAGCCATAGGATTCGTCAGTTTCTGGGAACCAACCTCGGAACCCGCACTCCGAGGTCGTGTCAGGAGCGCCCTAGCGGCCCCTTTCAGTACACTCCAATAGCCAACTCAAGACACAGATGAAAGGATTCTTTTCAAGGCTTTAATCCTTTTACAACTTAATGACTCTTTCAGATGCTATCACCAGCAACTAAGCAATGAACAGCAGAGTAGCCTATGCTCCGGGTAGGCAGTTGGTCCCCGTTTGAAGGACTATCACTTGAAGACCCTGAACTTATGGGCTAGGGAGAGATCCTCCCTCTTTCCCTTGGGTCCATGGGACGCAGCCGTTGCTTGCGCGCCAAATGGGCACGACGCCTCCTTTCCGCGCCCTCCATCGCTCATCGCTTCCTGCGTCTGTGTCGAGTGTCTAGCAAACCCCCCTCCTGAACTTTCTCACTGCCAGGGTCACTATCTATCTCAGGAATGCTGGCAGGAGGAATCTCTGCCAGCTGCTGTGCCTGTGAGGGATAAGCTGGCTCCTCTCCCACGGATTGCTGATCCTCCTCAGAATCAGAACTGCTCTGGGGTTCTATTGGCTCAGTTTCCACCCTGACAGGTCAGTTCCTGGAGAACCATCTCCCCAGCCCCTCCCCCGCCGCCTTGTGGGCGGCGCAGATTGTCCCCGCACTCCACGCTCATAAGAGCATCACAGAGTGAGTGCAAAGGGGTCATTCCCAGGGGCTGGGCAGGGCGGGGAGTGTGGAAGTGCCGGTATGACACTTCCTATGTGTCATCCGGCCTCCCCACCCCACTGTAAGGAATGAGATAGAGAGTGTGTGGAGATAGCAGCTCAGACTCAGAATGGGAACAGCCAGAACTGGGGGAGGTTTTCTCCCTAGTGAGCTCAGATATGGATAGGCATTCTTCTCAGGAACTTGGCTCACAGATAGCTCGGCCTGAAGCCCCCCCCCTTTCCTCCCCTGTGAGAATCCAGATCTCAGAGGAGGAGGAGCGTGCGGGGTGTGACCTGAAGGATGCTAGAGTCTGGTGCAGAGAGAAGCGGGAAAAGTTAGAGGTGGAGTTCAGGCATTCCACCCGGTTGGCTATGCGTGAGAGCCTACTTAGTGGGGCATAACTGTAAGGGAGGGGCATCCCCCCCTAAGTTATTCGGGCAGCAAGTTCTTGTTCAAACTGCCAGCAATGTCTCTGATTCCCACTTGACTCCTCTACTGATACTCTAATTGTGTGGAGTAGCTGTTTTCCTTTGTAGCCTGAGAGTCCCTGAGGATTTGCATTTGTAAAGAACCTGATAGCTAACTAATAAAGTAGTGAGCCTGAAGCCTGGTGCCTTGGAGTGTGTGACTGCAAATGGAGAGGACCAAGGGACTTGACACCCGCACTCAGATGTCCCGTGGCTAGATAGCTAAAATCGGCTGTCTAGCCACGAATGCAGGGTGGCTGGAGCACAGAGAAGACAATCCCCTCTGCGCTCTTCCTCCAAGTTTGGAGGCAGCCTCTTATCCCTATAGGATTGCTCCCTTAAAGTAAGTGCATAGTTCGATACCTTTATTAGGACCAACCAAAATTCCTAATGAAGTTATTGCCCAATTATGGATTTTGTGTTTTTATTTCTCATGGACCAGCATGGCTACCTTTGTTTTTGGTTGTTTGTTTTTTAAATTACCAAAGTTATTCATCCCCAGGTTTCTCTCTAGATCCAAATATTAGAACTATCTTTGGCAAGTTGCAGCTGTGAGCACATTTACTAAGGAGTAAGTCTCCAATCCTACATACACTTACCTGGGAGTGAATTCCATTGAACTCGGTATTAATACTTCTCAGTAGACATGTTCAGGATTATGCAGTAAGTTTGATGTAATTCTGAACATGTTTTCCCAATCCATAGATCTCTCTGTACCCCCAGTTGTTTTCCTAACCCACATAATTTCCTGTACCTTCCTCACCCACAGGTCTCTATAGCCATGTCCAGGGCTGGCCCCAAGACATTTTGCTGCCTAAGGCCTCCCCACCACCCCCTGAAGTCGAGGTGCATAGTAGTACTAAACGTTAGTCAAGTTGTTTTGGCTCCTGAGGCAGAAAATCCTACAAGCACCTCTGTCCTTCCCCTGCAGTGAAAATACAATAATAATTAATAAATTCAATAATTTATAAATTGCTGCTTTTTCATGACGTCCCAAATCAACTGTCTGAGGCAGCTGCCTCAGGCTCTAAAATGTATGTTTGTGTCTTTAAAGGACCCTGTCTCATAAAGACACTGCTATTTGTAAAAAGTGATGTATGGACGGGGGAGAGATGGGCATTTGATTTCAGAAAAAAACCCTGAGGCAGAAGGATTCAAGAGAAGCAGCAGGAGGAGCTGATCATTTTCTGTCCGGTGAAGCAGCCATTCCTTCATGGACACAAACTAAGTTTCAGTGTGCTGCAATAAACAGGCATCAAGGGATTGAGTGATGGCACATGGCTGGCTGTACCATCAGGTAGAGGGAGGCAGTTGCCTCAGCAGCAGATGTTTGGTGGTGTGGAGGGGGCAGCAGTGGCAGCCCTCTGTCCATTTCCTTCTCTTAGAGGACAAAGCGGTATATTCCAGGCAGCCTGCCTCGCACCCCCAACGTTAGCCTGCTGCCTTCTGATGGGGTGGAGAATGCTATCCCATCACCAGTGTTCAAGTAAGAGTCCATTGCTGATCCGGTGAACTTCCTAGGTGGAATGGAGGGAGTGCTATCTTGTCCTTCACCTCAGACAGCAAAATGTCTTGGGCCGGCCCTTTGGTAGCACAACAAATTATGGTTCGTGACGATGACTGAGTGCTCATAGGAGTGCCTCACCATGAGCACACTAGGAGCTGGCTGTGAAATAAGTGGTCCAAGCATTCTTTGAATTAGCCCTTATTCAACACTTTCCATGGAATAAATGGCAGCTGTGGCTGTGTTTGATTTCTTTTTCTAATATTCAGTGTCATACCCTATAACTATATTCAAATAGTTGAATATAGTGTGCATGTGTCTAGCTCTTTCTCCACTGTCCCATAAATACTGCTGATCAGAGTGAGAGAGACAACTAGATGTGCAGTTTTGTGGAACCCATTTCAACAGTCCAAACATTCTCAGTAGAACTAGACAGAACTAGACAGATGGGGAAAATGCACAGGGAGAGAAATAATAGCCAAAGTTGTCAGAAGAACACTATAAATGTAACCGTACTAGTTGTTCTCATAACATTCTCATCTCAGTTGCTTTCCCCTAGCAATCTGTCCATGACAGTGAGCTTTGTTCTCACATTAAGCCATATGCTGTTATTGGGCCAATGCACTAAATACAGAACCAGCATTTTGCACTGAAGTTATGCCATTGATATTGTTGACCATTATTTTAAAATGGAATATTTGCTTGGCATCATAATCATGTCATTAAAATTAAGCAATAAACATTTAGTGGTATCTATATCTGTGTTGCGGTAGGTTGTGTCACATATCATCACAATCTTCGACCATTCTCAAGATGGTTTTTCAGAGCAAGAGCTATGCAGCTTCTTGCTACTGACTTTGTTCTGCGAGGGTGGGCAGACCTCAGGCTTACAGCATCTACTTTGTTTGTTGCTTGAACCCCAACCAACCAGACCCAGATGAAAAATAGTTGTGTAGGCCAGGCATACACTTAGAATCAAGGAACAGTACATGTTCAGCCCAGGAATTTGTTTTTCATTACCAGCACGCTGAGCTCACAGTTCTTTCATCCACAAATCCAGGAAAACCTCCTGGTTTTCCCTAAAGCATTTTAAATTTCAGCAGCCTAATTTGGGATAGCGGAGCCTTTGTACTTTGTTGCTGTTGGGAGTCAGAAACCCTTGCCAATCCACTGCAGATCACCCAGAGATCTAAAAGTAGATCCCAATCTACCTTTTGCCCACCCCTATTTTACTAGATGTTGGCAGCAATTTGACGCAGATAATTTTGTGTATTCATCCACAGGAAATCTTTGTCACTGATCATCCATTTTTCATCTATGGAATATTACTGTATTCCAGTATCAGTCTTGTGATCATGCCTTCTTAGATCAGTATGCAAATTCAGCTCCCTGTTAAGAATAATCAAATCTATTTTTTTTGGCAGGGATTCATTTATTTTTGGGATTGCTATCTGTGGTCTTTGTTTCCATAACATTTTCCATCTGCTATTTAGTACCTAATGAGATAAAATGATGGACTATAGCAATATCTGTCAAGGCTCTTATTAGCGAGGTCTTTGGAAATTGTTTTATGCAAACAAGAATTCCAGCCCTAACAGATGACAGGACAACTGTAAATAGTCAACAGGGGTAATAGGCTCTAGGTCTGCAGCATATTTGGATTAGCATACTGCTGGTGCAAGAGAAAGCTAGAGCTTCCTAGAACAACCCCAGAAATGAGCTGAAACACTAGTTTCTGGCCCAGGGACAGGTCAGCAAAGCACTTCAACTAGTTTCCAGTTGCTTTAGGAAGCAGTAGCTTCCTGACGTTGCACCAGCAGCGGATCCCACTGGTGCACGGGCAGCATTGGCTACTGCCCATATGTAGCTTAACATAGTGGATGTGGATTTTGCAACAGCTGATGTTTCTCTTCCATGCCAGAACTAAGATGGTTCTGCTGAACTGGAAGCTTTTGATGAATACAGTGCTGATGAATCCTTCCCTCTGTCTGCTCACATTTTTATCCAACCGTCAGCACACCCTTCCTTAATTAATCTTGCAGAAATCAGAACCAGCTTCAGGTGTGTAATTTACTCTCCGTACAGTCGGCCATGGTATGCCCTTCTTAGAGATGACAGTGAAAGGATTTTTAGATAATTTGCCAGAGGCAGCAGCTGATTCCCCACCATCCACCTCAGGCATTATTTTAGTAGCTTTGAACTTCCCTTTCCGATGTGTGTGTGTGTGCGTGTGCGTGTGTAGATATATATGTCACACTGTTAATATGTCACTGCCTTTCGTTAGCTTCTTTGACTGCCATCCACATAGATGACAGCTTTCAAATGACAACCTTTTAATCTGCAACAAGCTGTAGTGCGGTTTGGGCCTTTTAAAACCCTAATTGCATTAGTTCTTTTAAATCCTCTGCTTTGATATGTAATGTGAATGATATGTAATGTGAAAATGCAATTGTGTTTATGATTCGTACTAGGATATTTGATATTTCTCAATATCCTTTGAGAAAAAGCCATCCATGCTTTTGGTTCCATTTTTTTTTAATGTGGGTGCCCTTTGTTGGTAAAACATAACATCGATGACTCCTCTCCTATTCATAATTATTAGGTCCGAGTCAAAACTTTCTCCATAGTTTTGTTTTTATTACAAAAACTTAGCTCAGCCCTAATCACCATTTATTTTCTGTACATAAAACCTAGTTTTTAAAATGCATATTTTTGTGAATATTAACACATCTAGCAGGTTTTTAATATTTTGGAATTATGATTGTATTATCATTTCTCATGTGACAAATGTCCTGAGGCCTTTTGAACAAATTAACTGTGGGTTGAGCCCTATGTTGAGAGACATATGAAGTTGCCTGAGAAGTTGATAGGTGTAGATGTGCAGTGTGTCAGGGTTGGATCGGAGCCCATAGAGCCCCAAAGCAGTTCTGATTCTGAGGAAGAGATAGAAACCATGGGAGAGGAACCCGCACGCTGTTCAGAGGCACTGCCAGAGGGAGGGTCCCTCCCTGCTCACATTCCTGAGAGTGGTAGTGACCCTGGCAGGCAGGGGGAGGGACACCTGAAGCTTTGGGACGCTAGGCGCCGGCGCAGGGACAAGCGGGAGATGGAGGGCACCGAGAGGAGGCGCTCAGCCCACTTGGCACGACGTCAACAGCTGCGCCCCGATGCCCCATGGGAAAGGGGTGGACTTTTGCCTCCTAGCCCTTAAGTTCAGAGGCTTCCCGCCTTTACCTCCAAACGGAGATCAACTGATTCACTAAGGCTAGAAACCCCTAGTAGGCAGCTCTCTTAAGTTTCCCTCATTAGGCTCATGCAATTAGCATCTGTAAGCATCATTAGGTTGAATAGAAATAAAGCCTTGGAAAAGAGCCCTATCGTCTGTGCGTTGATTCTGGCTACTTGAGGATTTCAGAAGGCAGCAAGGGCGCTCCTGACACATGGAAGAGAAACAGTTCTACATACTGAGGTTAGAAATAGGCAAGCAATGCCAGATATGATGACATCAGAATTAGATGTGCGCTAGTCTCAATGGAGCCAAAGAGCAGAGATTAATGCTGAGCATAAATGAATACTGTATACCGGGGGAGTTGAACCTCAGCCCCATGGGCCAAATCCAGCCCACCTGTAGTCTCAATCCAGCCCTCCAGCATTCCCCAGATGACCATGCCCCTTCCCCTTTCCTCCGACTACTGATTATTTGATGGTCTCCCTGCTTTAGTGCAGTTTTTCCCCATTCTAAAAGGTTGAAATTCCTCTCCTGAGGCTTAGCTCCTGATATTAAGAGTTTTAAGCTAAAAGATGCTGGTATTCTTGGCCCATCCCTTTTGCTGGAATGTGGAATCCATCACTGGAATGTGACTCCTGAGAACTTCTCTAAAGTTGAATTTGGTCCTCGGGCTGAAAGAGGGTCAACACAACTGCCTTATACAATCAAAGTTAGATGGGTCCCTTTCCCAATTATGCAACAAACCCTAGATGAATACTGATGACAGGGCCAAGACATGGCCAACTACCAAATGGTGCTCAATCTCCAAGAGCTGGAATCAACCATGATAATAGTACCTTAGTATTTTTAATTTATTGTTTTATGCTATATATTAATTAAGGTTTTGTTTTTAATCTGGATTTTTTTATTAGCCACCTTGAGTACCATTTTTGGGGCGGAAAGGCAGGATAGAAAAACAAACAAACAAACAAACAATAGGGCATCCTGATTAACTCTTTTGTGGATTATGGATGATGAGTAGAAGAATGCTGGTTGAGTTTGCTGTGGTGTCCATGTTGACTGGTTCTGGTATACTTACGGGAAGTTGACACAATTATCTGTGTATTTTTCAGTGGGTTGGATAGTGGCCTGTAATATAGTCTGTTAAAAAGTTGTCTCTCAGCCTCCTGTATGTTGACTAAACAAACATTATTTAGTAAAATTCCAGGTGGCTTTTTCCATTTATCATTTGGGCATGCATTAATACTGACTTACTTTTAAGCTGCTGTACTTCATCAGTTAATATAGCGTGGACTCCTGTCTGTACAAGAACGGGTATGAAAAATTGGATGCCATCAAATTTTCATGTGGCTTATTCAGCAAGAGCTGTAATGCCGGGTAGCTGTACAATCATTTTGCCTGTCTCGAGTGTGCATTATGTATGAATTTACATCTAATCTAACAACACTAAGGGTTGTGATGAAATCAGTACATTCCATAAGTAAAATTCCCCCACACAGAGACAAAACACATAAGGAGCTGTGCACTACTATCACCCCAATTATTTTTAGTTTTGAGACCTTAAATGGGGCTAAAACACTGGAACTGGCCCTCTGCATAAAATGGGGCTGTTCCCATTGAAAACCAACTCAAATATTAACATAACTGCTGTGAGAGGGAGTAATACTTCATACATTTTCCCATTAATAATTTATCTTGCGAAGTATTACAAGCCATTACATTCTTATTTATATAGGGCTGCCATAATTTATCAGTGTCAGTGTCCAATTTAAATATATCCTGGCTTTTTATATAGTCTAATATCTTCATGGAGGTAACTTCTTGTGATGGCAGACAAAAGCAGTTAAGCCAACTCTAAGTTATGTGTCAGGGTTCCCAAAATTATGAGAGAGTCTTAGAAATTGTGAAGTCTAAAACTGAAAGGTGATGTTGCTGGTTTTAAACCTGCCTTCCTTCATCATTATCATCTGGTTACATTCTTATGCTATTGTTTGAGACTAAACAAAAGTTTCCTTTTAATGGGGGAGATCACAGAGTCTGTACACACTGTGCACTGTCAAAAGTACAGCAGGGCTCTCTCCCCTTCTATGCAGAGAAATGTTCCTGTGCAAAGCATTCTAGTTGGGTAGTGCACCAACTGTGCCTGTCACTAGAGATGTCTGATCTGGGCACAGTCACACATGCTTTAGTTACATCCGTTTGGACTACTGTAATGCATTCTACATGGGGCTGCCTTTGAAAACTGTTCAGTAACTTTAGCTGGTCCAGAATGCTGCGGCCAGACTGTTGACTGGGGGTGGCTACAGGGAACATGTGACTCCTTTGTTACAACAGTTTCACTGGCTGCCAGTCTGTTTCTGGGCAGAATTCAAATGCTGGTTATGACCAAGGAAGCCCTATATGGCTTGGGACCAGATGACCTGAAAGACCACCTTCTTCTATACGAGCCTGCCTGGTTCCAGCGATCTTCTGGAGAGGCCCTTCTTTCGAGACCACCGTCTTCAGAGGCGCATTTGGTGGTGACCTAAGAAAGGGCCTTTTCAGTGGCTGCTCCCAAGCTTTGGAACTCCCTCCCAAGGGAGGCTAGGTTTGCTCCCTCTCTGTTATCCTTCTGCTGGCAAGCGAAGACTGCTTTATTTAAGAAGGCCTTTGGCCTGTAACTGGGTCTAGTGAGTTGGGTGCTGTTTTCAATGTTTTCTTCGGTGATTGTTATATTTTATTGTATTTTAATGTATTGTCTTAATCAATATTAATTGGTACTATAAGCTGCCTTGAGTGCCTTTTTTGGTAGAAAGGTGGGGCACAAATAAAATAGTTAATAAATACATACATAAATAAATTATTCTCTCTACAGAGGAGAACAGGGAAGCACTGATGCATATACTGAGTTCCATATCTGCATCAGTGCAGGAGGGACATTCACTTTGGCAGAAAGATGGGCTGTATAACCTGCTGATCTTTTCTGATTTTGCAGTCTTTCTTGAAGAGAAAGACTGCAAAAAACAAACAAAACCCTGTATGGCAGAAAGACTGCATATTGGCTAAAAACTGCCTGTCATCTGCAAGCCCCCCCCCCCCCCCCGGTCATTGGAGCGACTGTGATGTCACAAATATCCAGGAATTTACCAGCTGCTAATGTTTGAAGGGCTATTTCATCAGATAGTTAACAAATGGTACAACTTCTTTGGGGGATATGAAAAGCCAGTTTATCTAGGAGAAAACCTCACACAGGGCTTAGAGGTAGGTTGGCTGCTGTGGGAGCAGAGGTAAGGGCAACTTAGGGGAGAAGGGAGCTAAAAGATAGGCAGCATGGCTGAAGAATGGATAGTAGACAGTTGTCCTAACCTGATCTTGATAAAGAGCCCACAGGGCACAATGGGGCAAGGGAGGACAGTTGTTGCAGCACCAAGGAAAGCTTCAAGTGAGCAGCTTGCTTCAACAAAAGCTGGGGGTGGATTGGGGCTGTATGATACCTTCTATCCAGTCTACTCTAACTAAGCTCCACCCGCTTGCTAAAGAGCTAACTCCTTGGCCTGAGGGTGAGTGTTTCTCCTTCTATTTGGGGCCCCCTACCCTGAGTGAGGACTTGGCTCTTGAGGCAAATTGGGCTCAGGAGAAGGCGCCTGCAAGGGCCCTGACTCAGGTTTCTTAGACTCCTGACCACTCGCCATAGGTTTCATATGAAGAATGCAGTCCAGTTCCTCAGCCAGTGGTCCAGCAGCCCTTCATGCTCCTCTGAGCCTGAGCTTCAGGCCAGGGCCAGGGAAGCAGTGGGCTTAGAAGTAGGATCTGAAAGAAGAGGAGGGAGAGGCCTGAGAGAAAATTGGCATTCATGAAGAAGGTAGTTGAGGGGGGTGTGCCAAGGAGGAAAGTGAAAGCTGACCAAAAAAAAAAAAAAATCCTCACAGAAGGCTTAAAGCAGGGGTGGCCAACTGTGGGAGGTCTGGGGGCAATTTTCACCCCCTGGACACCCCGCTGCAGACTGCACCCACCCTGTGATGCTGTAATTTTTTTTAAAAAAAATGGTAGTGGATATGGAGCATGAAAACGGTCAAAAATAGCTTGCAAACAAGCTAATTTTTACCCTTTTGGACCTCTGTAGGAATTATGGATGTCATTTTGTCAGAATTTATTTTTTTAACCAACTCGGAGGGGCAGTGGGGGCCACAGCAGGGCATGGCAGGGGCTGAGTGAGCCCCGCAGCCATGTGTTGTCCACCCTAGCCTAAAGGGACAGGAGAGTCTCTGTTAGGGCCAATGTAGACTATAAAGCAGGAGGGGAGATCTGTTTTATCACTAAATGGAGTATGCTGGGCCCTGGCCATCCTCCATCTTATCTCCCCACATTCTGCTGCTTGAAGACTTTCTCCCCAGCTGGCTCACTTCTAGTACTGGGCCCAGGCATGGGAGGGGGGATTAAAGCAAGAGAACATAGGGAGGTGAGGTGGGGTTTGTTTCCATCCCCTTGCACACTCTATTTAGTGAAAAAAAGTGACCTCTAACCCTGTGTTATAGCCAAACAGGCAAGCCCCCCACCACACACATGTGGTTTGGGCAGGAAAGGGAAACTTTTGGATGTTACTGGGCAGGGAGTATAGAAAACGACAGGCCAAACTGACAGTGGTGGAGGTGAAGTTCACATATTGATTCAAGTTAGCCAACCAAATAGCATTTTCTGAATTCTTCGTGTGTGAGCTTGGTGCAGGCAGATCACCTCTCACTGGTGCAGTAAATATAATATGGCACACTGCCATGGTTTACCTCTTAAATTCACTCTTGGAGGGTTTGCATGTGACGAGGGTTGGCTTTACTTACTGCCTGTGCAGGGCTTCCCTTTAGCTCAGGACATGGTGACTATTTTCTTGTGACATGGGGAGGGTGTGTGTGTGTGTGTGTGTGAAACGGGGGAAAGACCCGACAGCATGAGAAACAGAATGTTCATGTAAATTGCATTGTTCTGTGGGATTAGTATTATAGAAGTGTGCTTCTTTAGTGCCTTTGCAGCTGCGTGAGTGCTGGAAGGGGCCCATAGCTATGTGAGGCTGCCCTTGGAAGGACCAATGGCTGAGACCTTGGAGAGCTTAGGCTTAGAGCAAGGTGGAACTATTGTTCAAAATGAAGCCTCATTTTCCTTAAGCCAGCACTGAGGCTGGCATTTGATTGCTTTACAACTGCCTTCCCCAACCTAGTGCCCTCCAGATGTTTTGGATTTCAACTCCCATCAGCCGCAGGCAATATGGGCAATGGTCAGGAATAGTGGGAGTTGTGGTCCAAAACATCTGTAGGGCACCAGGTTGGGGAAGGCTGCTCTTGACCGTCACTTTGTGGAAAATAATTGGGCAACTGCCCAGGCACGATTGGAAAGGACGAAGGAATAAACATTTTTGCCCCTCCCTTTTGTTAGAATGGTTCCACCTAGAAGGCAATTAATGTCACCTCCTTGGTAGCATGAAATGGACATAAAATTGTTTGAATCAAAGTATTTGGAATGTCTCCAAGAAATAAATCTGGTCTTGCTGTGAACACTGCATTGTGAACATGTGCTATTAATAATGCTGTATGAGTTAATCTCTGAGGTCACATGATCTTGTTTGTTCTTTGATTGAAAGACCAGCCAAAACAGCATGAGTTGAAACCATCTATTTCAAGGGAAGATAAATGAAAGCGGGCAATTCGCTCCTGCCAATTACTTTGCTCACACACACACAATCACTTGTGATCGCTAATTTTAGGGAATGTTAAAGGCCTACATACAGCACAAAATAAGGGTAATGTTTGCTGGAAATGGTTTCCATTTTTCACTAGTTTGCATGAAAGGAGACACAATTTGCATCTGGTTTCAAAACCTTTGTTAGTGAAGACCTGGAGAAGAAAAGGACTTGCTGAGGGCTGAATAACAATTCTTAGAGTTTGTGCAAATCAAAGCTGGATCCTTTCAGAGTGTGTGGTTATTACTTTGGGATGTCTTTTAACTAGCAGGAGTCACCGGTTCATGGAGCAACCTAAAGTGTGAGCTCAACTGGTTGCTCACAGATTCAAGTGCACGAAGCTTTGTGATCCCCAATCAGTTGTGAAAGACAAGACAATACAGTTAGAAGCAGTATATTGGCATACAATTTAGTGATGGTATGGGAAATCCAGCAAAAAACAAAGGAAAGAAAGGAAGGAAGGAAGGAAGGAAGGAAGGAGAAAGCAAGCAAGCAAGAAAGAAGGAAGGAACTTCAAATGCGCTGTGGAAACAATAAGGCTCAGTGCATTTGATATGATACGATACCTCATTGCTTAAAGGCACAGGTCACCACAATTTACATTAAAGAGAGAGAGAGAGAGAAAGCAGTACAGTACAGTCACATATTTGTATATACATAAATTCATACATCCAACAGAATCATCCCTAGTAGGCTGTTTGGGCTTTGGCTGTTTGCTGCCAAGGCAAATTTTGCTACCTGGGCAGTGGTAAAAGCATCAGTGCCAGAAAGAAGACACATATCTGTTCTAAAGGCGTTCTATTTAAGAGGCTTTGGAAAATAATGGCAAGAAATTTATGCCTAGGATGGCCATAGAGAGGGCATCTTAGTAAGTAATGAGAGACATTCTCAACCTCCCCAGACCCGCAGATACAGAGTCTCTGATGGACTGCGGTATTGTCAAAACTTCCCTCCAAGAAGGCAGAGGGCATGCATTGTAGATCCAATGCTGTAAATTATTTCCGTAAGTGAGGCACAGTCAGAGTTGTAAAGTAACTCTCCAGACCAAATGACGTCTTATATAATGGGTACCAGCAAGAATAAGGCATTTGTGAGATTGTAACCAAATCCATCCACTTAGAATAAAGATATTTTTTTTTCTTTAAGCCTCTGCTTTACTCTATCAGAAGCAAAAGAAGGAAAGGACTCAGAATCAATTCTATAAACTTGCAATATAGGTCTGGTCAGGTTTACCAAAGACTTTTGGGATGGGGTCTGAAGTTGCTCTTGAAAGCATTTTTTTGGAAGGTGGGAATCACTCATATGGGTCAGCTTGAGCCAATACAAAGTGAGAGCAGCTCACTGAATAGATGTTTTAACTGAAATCAATCCTGTTTCTGCCCTTAGAAGTGCCCCAGGTATACTCCGGGGGACAGTTAAGAGAGATCTCACAAAAGAGTTTTGAACCACCTCAAAAATAGAGGCATTTGTGTTTCCCCATACCTCTGCCCCATATGTCAGTTGTGAAACTACCTTATTCTGAAATATCTCAACTTCAGGGGCAACCAAGCTTCCCCCTTGTGATTTAGAGAACTGAAGGAGAGATTGAGTAGACTGGGATGATTTCAGCTTAATTACATCTAGACGTTGTCTCCACGAAAGTTGGGCGTTGAAAGTAAGGCCCAAATATCTAAAGTTGTTCATTTGTTCAATGGATTCATTGTCCAACTTCCACATATGCGTTTTCCTTTTCTTCCCAAATACTACAATTTTAGTCTTAGCATAGTTAATAGACAAATGCTGTCTTGTGCAAAACGTACTCAACTTTCTCAAGAGCCTTTGCATACCAATTAATGTAGTGGAAATCATTGTGATGTCATCCGCATACGTATAGGAGGACTGAGAGTTTAAATGCATTTGAAGCACAGGCCAGAATCCAATACTGCTGTTCTACTTATGTATGCAGTTGACAAAGCACTAGCGGAAGCAGCAGTTAGTGCTATGTCAATAGCGTAAGCTGGCACAAAAGGTTTTCCTATTGTGCCAGCTTATGCTATTGGCATAGTGCTAAAAGTCCTTAAGGTCATGCTATGTCAATTGTGTAAGCAGAGCAGCAGCATTGGATACTGTTCATAGGAGTTTTCTTTACAAGTGCCGGAATAAGTATCAAGGGGCAATTAAAACAATCTGGCTTGCAATCTGATAGAGCAGGGTAGGGGGAACTGTGGCCCTCTGGATGTTGTTTGACTCCAACTCCCATTAGCTCTAGCCAGCATGACCAGGGATGATAGGAGCCATAGTCTAACAACATCCGGAGGACCACAGATTTCCCATACCTATACCAGAGTAAGTTTTAGCTCAATGCAGATTGGGCTCTGGAATGTTTCCCTCCAAAATAGCTCATTCAATAGTTTGGTGCTGTCACACTCCAGATGATATCAGGACTGTGACAGGGCTCAAATGCTTCCCTTCTCCAAGTGTTACCAAATCTCTGAGATGAGTTCTTCCTTTCCCCCAAAGATTAGGTGGCAGTGGCTGCAAAAGATCTCTCTTTTGTCACCACCACTACCAGCAGCAGTTAAGTTTGGGTGGGACAAGGAAAGAGGCGGTTGAAATGGGGAGAGCTGTCAGTGGGATGAGCCCATTCTGATTTTGCACAGGAGGTCTAACAAGGAGAGTTCCAAACCTCTTCCCCCAGTTTCAGACTTTTCCATCATCGCTAATATATGCTAATTATACAAATCAATTAGGACTAGAGGTGTAAGGTGTTTTATAGCTCTCTGTGAGGAGCACCGTTTTATTTCTGATATTGTATGAAGATACGTCACATAAGTTTCATAGCGCTTACCTATATCTTAGGTAAGGAAATTATCTTAGCAAGGAAATAAAATGGAATTCTAATCTCATAGACTGACTGCTTCAGATCTGCCAATGAACCGTGTCTTGTTCAATGAGGCATATTGTTTGAGTAGAGCGAAATTAGAAAGTGGTCATACGCATCTGTGTTTTCTTTGAGGCATGTCAAGAAAACAGCCATTCTGGGAAGGTAATAAAAAGATTTACCCATCTGCCCATTTTATGCGCTTGGGGACTCTGGGTTCTGGCATTTCAGTGATCAATGTTGTAATACAACAAATACATACTAATAAGGTATGTATTTTTGGATGGTGGAAATCCCACATAAGCAGTGAATTTGTGTCATCCATTTCTGTTCAGGAGCTTGAGATTTAACACTCTCTTGAGTGATACTGTGAATTTTCCCTTGTTTTTCTAAAGTTTGTCTGTATAGTGAAATAATTTACTTGCAACAGATATGAGCAGATTGTGTCACATACACAATAAAGTTTGCTATAGAACCCACTTTGAAGTTTTCAGCTAAATACAGTACGTTATTTACAGCTGCAGGATTCCCTCAGTGTTATGAGGACACCAAAGTATCTAGCCCAGCTGGAGTTTTAAAGCACAGAAGGCCTGTTTAAAATTCTATATTTTAGCATTTCTCACATTGTTTTCCTTTTGTCAAAATGTTCACCAACTTGTCTGTGTATACTGATGCATATATGGGATGGTAGGGATGTTGGAGAAATCCACAATGGATTCAAATGAGTTTGGATTTCTAGGAATCTGACATGTGGATTCTTCAGCAGACTGGCTTTTCCCAAGTCATGTGAATTCTGTAGATTTGCAGACTGGTTTTTTTACTTCTGAGGGGGATTTGTGCTTATTTGCATTAGTGCTAATGTGGATTAGCACATTCTTGCAAGTGCACATTACATTAGTGCTCATGCAAATTTGCACAAGTAAAATGAAATTCTAGTAAAAAACCTGATTCCGTCAATAAACGGATGATGGAACAAAAGACCCCTGACAATCTGTGAAACACAGATGGAACAGATTTAACAAAGTCCATAATCCTATGGGATGGGAACTTTTCACACTTATTGGAATGTGAAAAAGAAATAAATAAAAATAGGTACAAGTATAAATATGATCTTCATTTTCTTCCAACTGAAGAGGGCAACATTTTCATTGTTAACAGTCACAAAACCAATCATTAGCCAGATATAGCAATCTCTTACCATGCATGCGTCAAATAGGTAATCTGCATAGGAAAAGAGGCAGCTCCACTTGACATGGTGATCCACTGTGCATGGAAAATCAGAGAATCCTGCTTGGGTAGGGATCTGCCTTCCAGGTTCTGCATATATAGAAGTGGGCTCAACTCAGGTGTACTTACCTATCTATGATCTCAGAAACGTATGTGATTCTTTGCTTCTTCACTCAGAGCCATTTCAGACACGATACAGGCTTGCCATAGTCAACAAGCAATTACAGCCAATCATGGCTCCCTGTTGAATATACCTGCATGAGACAGGCGTTTGACACATTCATGCTTCTCATTTTTAGGTAGTACACTTTAGGAGTACATTTTGATAATGTTGCGTGTGAAGTGGCCTTCAGATGAAAATGGGTCTCTACAGCTGCAGTCCTATACACATTTACACTACGAGTAAGTCACATTGAACTCAGTGGGACTTACTTCTGAGAAGACATGTATAGAAGTGCTCTGTAATTTGTGTGCCTGCCTCCTGAGGTTTCCATTTTTGTTGTTGTTTGCATGTGAGTATCTCTGGACTGGAGCTAGTGTATACGATCCAGAGATGTGCACTGGCTCTGAAGTATTTGTGAGAACTCCCCTTTAGGCAGCTTTTATACAAAAGCCCCCTAAGTACTTTTTAAATTTCAAGGGTTAGCACAAGTATCAACTGAAAGGGAAGAAAAGTCTAAAATGCCTCGAAGGGCACACTCCTATGCATGTTTAGACAGAAAGAAGACCTACAGCATTCAGCATGTCCGAGCCAGCCATGCTGACTGGGGGATGCTGGGAGCTATAGGACTTCTTTCTGTCTAAACATACATGGGATTGCACCCTAAGATTGCAATCCTATATATACTTACCTGGGCATAAATCCAACTGAACTCAGTAAGGCTTACTTCCAAGTAGAAGTCTATGTGATTGAATTGTAAACATTTTGAGCATATTTTCAAAATAAACTATAAATATATTTACCAATGACTGTACTGCCCCTTGGTATTTTTTGTGTTATAATGTAACAATGTTTCTCCTGGAAGATATTTTCTTGATATATGTTAAACTCCAAAAAAAAAAGGCAATGATGCTGAAAAATTACTTAATGGTGTGCATGAGAATCTGAAGATACACTTGACTTCCAGCACACTTAACAGGATGTTATCCTGAATAATTATTTTTGCACCGTTCAAAACAAATTGCTGAACAGAATATAATTTGTTTTATCAAGTAATTTGATTTGGAAGATTGGTACCTACAGCTTCTCTGCAAAGTAGAATTTCAACTTCTAAAACTGTTATTATTTTTTAAAATCCGTTATAGTTGACAGTGATGCTGTGTTAGTGTAGTATAGTTTTGTCTTGTTGTATCATTGTATTATTTATGAAGTTGTATAAAAGTGACATAACTGCCACAGTGGGATTAAAGCTAACTGCTATCATCTCCACAATGGCTTTGTTTTCTGAAATCAGCATTTTTTTTAATTTTTTTTTTTTGTACTTAGTCTGAAGTGACAGGCTTTTTGCCTTTGGCCTCGGTGGGAATTCGACAACATCCTCTTACAGTGAAGTTAAGACAGAAAAAGTGCAAAGGATGGCTTTTTAATCTTGGCAGGGTGGGTGGGATTCTAAGACTATCTCTAAGCCTTGGTTGTCATATAGTTAATTACTTATCATTAATGATCATTTGATGGGCATATTCAGTGAGTTCAAGCTGGATCTCCCCCCACCCCCCTTTGTAGCAGTATGAACCCAGTGGCATGTCAGGGGATTGTAAAAAGAACTAGGAAAAATGAAGGTGTGATGTGAGATGCTGCATCACCTCTCCTTAAAATCCTTAACAAAAAGCCATATAAGAGAGCAGTCCTATGCCCCCTAAACAGCATCTGGGGGACGTAGGATTGTTTGGTTTCTTGGCTACGAGGTTGGAAACAGGAAACTGCACTCCACACCCCCGCCTCTGCCCCCTTGTAGCCAGAGCAGAGAGAACTGTGCCGGCTACCTCTCCATATTTGGAAAATGGAGCATAGAGATGGGGAAAAGGGGATAGGGGAGGGAAGGAGTCTGGGGTGGTAGCCATATGAGAAATCCTGTGGCCGCCCCAGCCTCCTTTCCGCCCCCGGCCCCTCCCCAAAGTCTGCATGAGATAGGCGAAAATGCCCATCTAGCTTAAATGTTCTGCATAGGATACTCAGAAGCTCCTGAGTCTGGAGGCTTATGAGTACCAGGGCACATCCCATAGGATTGCACCCTAAACCACTGAAATACGTACTGCTCAGTTATGGAAACATAAACAATCTCCCAATGGTGCTCAAGGCCTTATTTGTGAAGCACGGTAGATAAGAACCTTGTTCCACTTCACCAAGATATCACAATCCAATATGTAGAGCAAGCAAGTGAGCACAGTAGAAGTAAGGAATAGGTTACACCGAGCCATCGAGCTTGCTTTAGTCTAAAGCAGGGGTGTCAAATTTCCTTCAGTTCAAGGGCTGAATTCAGTTTTGAAGAAGCTCTCAGGGCCACATTCCAGTGGTGGGTGGGGCCGAAGACAAAAGGGGTTGGACCAAAATACCAAAAATACCAGCATATTTTGCCTTGAAGCTCTTACTGCCAGCCTTAGGAGAGGCATTTCAACCTTTTATAATGGGAAAAACCTGTGCAAAAGCCAGAAAAGCACCAAATGATCAGTGGTCAGGGGAAGGGGGAATGGCTTTTGGGGGAACCCCCAGAAGGCCAGATTTGGCCTGAAGGCCACAGGTTCAACACCCCTGGTCTAAAAGATATGTTTTGAAATAGATAAAGGAGAACAGAGGTGGCACAGCTACAGACTCAAACCATAGCATTCTGTATCCAAAGAATCCCTCTTAGTGATTCAAGCAACAGTCAGTAACTTGTATTTTCCAAAGCAAAGATCACATATTTACAGCTATGGATAAGTGCCCCACATATAACAACAGCTTTCCAAGCAGCTATTGTGTGATAGTTGAAAGTCAGAACAGTGGTGCCTTGTGCAATTAAACCTTATATGTACTGTGCATGTTAACTGTACACTGCTATGTGGTTTCAAAGTGGGTTAAAATCAGCTGAAATACACAAATGAATGCACTTAAAGGGGAAACTAAACTCACCGAACTAAATGAGCAGTAGCAGGCGGATAAACAGTTTCCATTGGGAAATATCTAAGAAAGAGCCCAGTGACCTGCGAAATAGCAAGCTGGAATTAAAAAGATAGTACCTGCTCACTTTCTAAGTAGAAAAGAATGTGTAACGGGGAGAGCAATCCTAACCCCCAAATCCACCAGCTGGAGTGGGTTGGGATGAAGCAGATGAGCTCCTCTGCTGGCTGGGGGTGGGGTGGCACACCCATTGCAGAGGCCCCCAATATACCTGCAGGTGGAGGAAAATCTACCATTGCTGGTGTTTTCATGGGTGGTAGCTGGCATTATGCCCTGAAACAGGGTATTCCAGGAGTAGGGCAGGCGTGGGATGGAAGTGGCCTTGGATCTGCTGGATGCAAATCCCCCTGCCCCCACCCTGCCTATTCCAGCCTGGAGGTTGCATAACTAATCCCCGCATTTGAATCAGTGGGGTGAACCTTAAAAACACATAAAAACAACCGCACAGGACAGGGACAAGAAATATTCCCCCTACACCTGCCAACCTGGCTGGTACAAGCCAGCAGGGCTTTGGAAGTGACAGATGATCTGCCACTTCACACCTGAGCCCAGCCCATTAAGGACTGCACTCAGTGCACTGTAAGCTAGTCTATGTTTTTCAGTTGGGAATCATGTATAGATCTCTCTGCCTTTAATTGGGAACAGTCGAAACCAACATGCCAACTAATATACAAAACAACAACTTGGAATATTTTCCAAGGGAAGGGCAATGGCTCAGTGGGTAGAGCCTCTGCTTTCCATCCAGAAGGTCCCGGGTTCGATCCCCGGCATCTCCAGGCAGGGCTGGAAAAACCCCTGCCTGAAACCCTGCAGATCCATTGCTGCTGGTCAGTGTTGACAACAGTGGGCTGGGCGGACCAAGGGTCTGACTTAGTATATGTTCCTAACATCCTAATCTTCCAAAAATGGCTTAACTGCTTGTACAAATAAGTGTCCCAGCCATACGACGTTGCTTTACAGAAATGCACAAATCTCCACAGTAATGCTGGAGAAGACTTCACAGATTTCTAATCCTTACAGTTACTTGTAAAGTGCACTGAGTAGTATCCAACACTGTTGCTCCATGAAGAGAAGGAGCTTCCATTCACTAAAGGAGAGTGGTGTTCACAGAAGGGTTCTTCCTAGGTGTGGAAAGGTTTTTTTCCATGAGCACAATGTTCCTTCTGTTCACAGGGGAACAACTTTAGATACAAGCCATCTTCTTAGAGGTAATTGCTGTGTTGTGATTACAGCCTATTACTCGGTTCCTAGGGATGAGTAAAAAAACCCCAAAAAACAGTTGGGGCCATGAAAATAAGGACAGCAAATCTCGCGAGGCAAGGTGGGAGGGCAGATCCACTGAAGATCTAATCCATGGTGAGAGGGAAGATCCATGTTACTCAATCCACATGACAGCTAGCTGAAATATAATCTCTGTGGCGTTTTCCAAGCTGCAGACATAATATTCAGTACAGCTCATCATTCTGCACACAATGCTGAGATACGCGGGTTGATGGTGCCCTTCTGATTCATCATCCTTTTCTGATGTCACCCTTGATGCTGATGTTTACATTACAGAATGGGATAGAGTGGACTGTAGGCATCTTACAAGATTCCCCAACCAGAAAATTTAGTTGTGCTTGAGTGCGGAGATCTGGGGATATACAAATGTTTATATCCTAGAGGTGGTGCAGAACTCCTTCATGAGATCCCTTCTAGCTGCCCCCCAAGCTACGCCAGGCCCCATATTGGGGCCAGAGACAGGGATACTCTCTATTGAAGCACAGGTGCATGCTGCACTTGCTCTGTACTGGCTGAAGGTGTCATGCAGGCTTGACTCCCGCTCACCTAAAAAGTGTCTTTTAGAACAACTGCAAACACCAACCCAAAATTCTTGGGTAAAATCTGTAAGACACATTTTATTTATCTATGGGATTAGTACAAATGTCTTACCCTCTTCTAACACTGACAGAGTAAAACAGCTCTACAAGGAAAGAATTTCCCTATATGCTCAACGTCGAGATCTGTATTCCATCTCCAATATGTCATACTCGACCTGGTATCCCCTGTATAAAACAACATATGGCTTGGAGCGCTACTTCACTCTGCTCACTGTTGCTCCCCTAAGAAAATCATTTACAGCCCTGAGAGCACAGAGCATGCCCTCCACTTTCCTGGATGGAAGATTTAAAAAGTCGTATTCCATCTACGACTTTATATATGCAAGTCCGGTGAGGTTGAGGATATTGATCACTATCTCCACTGTTGCTCCCTCTATGAGTCCCCAAGAGCCAAATTCCTCCAGTATACTCTTAATTCTTTGGAAAATAGATCGTCTATGGAACAGGTTTGCTCTTTGCTGGCAGGTAATGATGATTATATTATGCTACAGGTTGCCAAATTTGCTTGTGCTACCAGGAAGCTGAGGGCAAGGCATTTAACTGCTCTTGCCAGCGAATCTTAGGTGAAGGCTTGTGCCTATGGTATTGCCCTGGGGGGAAGTGTCACTTTCTTGTTATAAATATTTTAATTCTCCTCCTTTGTATTTTTACTGTAATGTATTTTATCTGGTTTCTCCTCCTCCTCCTCCGTTTCTGGTTTCTTACTCATGTATTTTAATTGGTATTTTAACTTGCAATTGTGATGGCCTTTGGCTTTAAACAATAAAGATTTATACTTATACTAGTTGTGTTTGAATCCCATTGAAATTAATAGGACAAGTTAATCATAATTCATATCCTTCTGATTTCAGTGGGATTTATGTGTGACTAGTTTTTTCTTGAAAGGAGCCAGTCATTGCTCAAAAGGCTTTTGAAAAATCATGACAAAATTAAATCCCCTGAGGAGTATAGATTTCAGAGGACAAACAGTGTTGTTTAACTGATAAAGAGAAATACATTTATTTTTGCCTCAGGTAGCGTAGGAGTAAAAGGCATTTTCTTAGATAAGTAGTCAAGAAATAGGAAATGGATCCAAGAGATTACTTAGCATATGGTTGTTGTTGTTTTGACATTTAAAATTTAGAAGTATGTTATTAGGCAGGATTGATATCTTAATACAAATACTTAGACAGAAATGTTATAAAAGAGGAATGCAATATTTGTTCTACTAGTCCGATCAGGTCAAAAGAGCCAACTTAAATAGGTTTCCATATATAATCCTTGTGATTCAATACTATTAAAATAAAGAACAATATTTCCTTTGGTGTGTGAGTGTGATTAGCTTTTAGTAAATGAGATTTGAATGAATTAAACTAAATTAGCCAAACTCTGAACTTTGATTAGATCCTCCGATGTTCCTTACATTTAGATTTTCCCAGGTCGTTTTTGCTGTCCCACTTTTAATGTAAACAGTGCAGGCATGCAGTAAGAATATTTGCTAGACCTGTGTGGACCTTGAAAAATAATTATACTGTCAGATGTTATCACTTTAATCACTACAGTAGATATAGTCGGTAAGACCTAGTAATACTGCCCCAAACACGTAACTATATTAAATAACACATTTGCAAAATGTTATATCTTTTTAACTGCCCTGAACAGCAGGATATCAATTTGTATTTGACAATTAGGGCTGACATAGGATTCTTTATTGTGAGCTGTGAATTACATAGTCAAGTCTGAACCATGAAAAAGGTTTCATATTCTCACATGAAGGGGTAGGAATTACCATGTTTGGGGACATGTTTTCCTGTCCACATTTACTTCCTCTGCAGATTTTTATGTGCTCATTTCCCACCTAGTAGTTACTGGGTGGGATCCACAGTTGCATGAGCAAACCCTGCATCAACGCGATAGGGAAGGTAAAGCACTGATGATAGCATGAACAATAGGATCAAAATGCTTGCTTCAGATGATACCTTTGATTTGACCAACTGTGCAGGTAGGGTATTGCCTGAATCATTTATATCCTATCCATCTTGCATTGTCAGCAACATCTCCTATAACGACTGTGGATAATGGCAATGAGTGACAAGAATTGCAAATTTGACAGGATCTGTGACTTACTCTTCCTTAGTGATTCTTTCTACAGGCCATGACACCATTTTTCATCTCTAAATCCTCTTTGAGTGGGTCTGTCTAAAATATCTGTTAAATGCACGGGGGCTACTTGCAGTCATTCTTGAGGGGAACAGGAGACCATGTGAGAGCCAGTCATGTATCACAGAGTGACATAAATTTGATCACATTGCTGCAACCCAGTGTTTTGGACTGGTTGTCAGGGGTAGGCAACCTGGTGCCCTCCAGATGTTTTGGACTACAGCTCCCATAAGCCACAGCCAGCATAGCTAATGGTCAGGGATTGGGGGGTGTTGTAGTCCAAAACATCTAAAGGGTACCATATTGCTTACCCCTGGATTACTTCATGCTGTCCAAATCGACAAACGACATAATTGCACTGCAGGTCTCCCAAGTTAAGATTATAAATGGCCAGAGCATGACTAAAAGTGGCCAGTGCATGAAACATCTGTAGCCATCTTTTGTTTTGCTTGTAAAATAATCCTTCCTGCTAAAGGCACATCTCATTTTGTCATTCACAAGAGAACCAAGGGTGAAAACAGATGAAGACAGATGTTATACTTACAGTACTTGATCTTCAGCATTAATGCATTCTCCTTTCATTAATCCATCTATCCTATGTTGTAAACAGGATCCCTGGAAACTTCACTGCCCAAACAAAAGCTATACATTGTACAAATTGTGTGACACGTGTACATGAAGTATATTTATTCAGAGTTGCCAATTGTGCCCATTTTATTCAAATGACAGAGTTTTGGCTTTGGGGTTGAGGAATGTTCTATTTGTTCACCTTAAACTCTCGGAGCCCTTGCATATAACACATGCTATGATCATCTCCAGTCTTTCAGTCCACTCCACTTAGTCACACATCATTACAAGGAGGAGTTAACTGTCTATTGTGACTGAATGTCATTGCCACTTGATATCTGTTGGCCGATGTGAAAAGAGCTCATTATCTGCAGCCTAGTGCCCAGTAGGCAGGTATCCACTTCACAGCACAAAAACGCCTTTCACAACTGGCAGTAATTAGTATTCTTGTTGGCAGTGTCACAAGGGGGACGGAGAATTGAATGGACTCACAGTGCAGACTTGCTGTCCCTGCACGTCATGGTACAGAGAGTCAGCACCAGGGCGATGTGGCTAAGCTACCATCCTTTTTGTCCATGTCATAAGTTCTCTTGATGAAGAGGGCTTCTGAATATTTTCACGTGCAAGAAACTCTTTTTATCATTAAAAAGGAGAGACAGTTGACCAAGCACTGACACACTTGAAATATTTACTACACGCTATTATAGCGCTCTGAAGCCTGCTCTCAACAAGCTGCAAACATACTTCAAAGAACTGATGTCCTTTATGAGCTCACCTCAAATAACTTACTTGGTACTGAATATGGCAAAATGCAGGACCACAACTTCAAGGAAAGTTGGCAGAATGTGGTGGCCAGACTGATAGCAGGGGCAGAAGGTTTGAGCACATAACAATGATTCTGTCTGGCTTGCGCTGGCTGCCTGTACATTTCTGAGCCTAATTCAAGGTTTTGGTTTTCACCTGTACACAGTTACATGGCTCAGGACCATAATACCTGATGGAAGCCTATCCGTATACTACAAAAAACATCTGAGGCCCACCTCTGCATCCCTCCTCTGACAGAGGAGATTCAGAGGATGGCAACAAGGGAGAGGACATTGTCAGTGGTAGCCCACTGATTGTGAAATGCTCTCCCCAGTGAGGTCCACCTGGTGGCAACATTGTCATCTTTTTGGCTCCAGGGTAAGACTTTCCTTTACTCCCAGGCATTTGACAGCATATGATGAGCCTTTTTAATGTTTGTTGCTTATTGGGTCCTGGTGTGTTAGTGGTTAATTGTTTGTAGCTGTTTTACATTGTTTTACATTTTTGTACGTTAAAGGTTTTATCATGTTGTATTTTAGGGATTTCGTTTTTGTGGACTGCCCAGAGAGCTTTGGCTATTGAGCAGTATAGACATGTAATAAATGAAATGAAGTGGAATGAAATGAAATGAAATAAAATAAAATAAAATGAGAAAGCCATATAATCTTGCAGGAAAGTGGTGGATTTGTTTTTTGTTTTTGTTATTTTTTAAAATATTGTTCAATCCTAACAAAATTCTTGGCATTGTACAATACAACGACAATGAAATGGGCCATTTAAAAATTACCCAATTAAAGGTGTTTGCCTTTTAATACCCAAGGACATGTATCATACTTTTAAAAAAGGAAGATGGAGTCTACCTGTGCTGAGCCAAAAGACTACAGAAATATGTCCTTTACTGCAAGGGATACACCCGTATGGAGATGCTTTACATTTGGTCTGCTGTATGCATGGCTACCAAAGCTATGGAAGTTCTTTTTTGTGACTTCCTTCCTACTATTAAATCTAAATACAGTAACAAAGGCATCCAATTCTTCCAGATTAAACAGTACGGAGGAGGTTGGGCACCAGCAGCTCATACAGTAGGAGTGAATGAATGTTGGTGTGCAGCATGCACAAGAGGACCGTCATTGTGAGCCTGGACAAAAGGGGAACTAGACAGACCTCAATGAACAAAAGGTCTATTTGTTTTACACTACATTGAAGCATACTTCAAAACCTTGGGTCGTGCAGCTCTCACGCCTTTTGTACTAAACAGTTATGTTTGATTAGAGAGTTGCTGGGTAACTGTGAAATTAATTAAAGGATTCCTGTTTGACTTCCTGCCCAAATGCCAGACCACAGTGCTTAGATCCCTTACTTAAAGACCAGGGCCACAATCCAACGAATTGTGAACTAGATGCCTAGAACTTTCCAAATGTGGGGTGTGTGGGAGTAATTACTGGGCAAAACAGTGTTTCTCCATTAGATGGAAAGTAAATGTCCATGCTGTTCAGTTAAAAGAGTCAGAAACCCTAACAATTTCCCACAGTAATAAATACAGTACGTGACCTTGTATAATATTTATTTTATTTTAATCTATTCATTCTATTTGATTTCATTACTGCCCAATAGCTGAAGCTCTCTGGGTGGTTCACAATTTATAAATTTATAAATAATATTTGCATTAAATCAATTTTCCCCATGGCCCTCTTTTACATAGAACATAGCCATTAAGGGAGCAATCCTATGGCTGCTAGTTAGTGGCTAGATCGCCATAGGATATGTGGTTTTCCAGGAATCGACCTTGGAGCCTGCACTCCAAGGTCGGTTCCCAGAGAACTGACCTTCCCCCCTTCTGCGCTGCCTTGGAGGCAGCGCAGAATAGCTCCATACTCTGTGCTCGGAAGAGGAGTGCGGAGCGGCCAAAACGGGGCGTTCTAGGGGGACGTTCTGGGGCGGAGAAAGCGGAAATGCCAGTACAACATATTGTATGTGTCATCCAGCAGCCTCCTCCTCCACTCCACCTTCCCACAGCTAGATAGCCAAAATCGACTGTCTAGCCACAAATGCAGGGCAGGAAAAGTGCGGAGGGAACAATCCCCTCCATGCTTCTCCTGCCCAGCATTGGTAGGCGGTCACTTCCAAGTTTGGAGGCAGCCGCCTATCCCCATAGGATTGCACCCTAAGAGCGCAGACCTATGCATGCTTAGACAGAAGTACAGCATGGCTGGCTGGGGAATGCTGGGACTTGTAGGACTTCCCCCCCCCATTTAAACATGCATAGGATTGCACTCTAATTTAATATGTCTGATCCATGAATTCAGTGAAAGAGTTGTGTAGAATTTAATATGTTTGTTGGTATTCAATTTAGATTTCATTTTAAGCAAATTAATTCTTGAAAGTGTCACAATATAACTGAAATCCTTACAAAAATCTCATTTTAATACATCATGTTTTAAAAAAATAATCACTTGTAATTCATTCTGGTTTGTATAAACTATTTCTGGTGGTATACACATTTTTTTTCTTTTTTAACCCGTACCCCACCCCCCCGGAGGAGAAGATTTCAACATGAAAACAGGAGGGGGGAAGCTTAACTCCCTCCTCGAATCGCCATGGCCCCAAATTGGGTCTGTGCATACTAACCAACAGATAAATCAATCACTCATTCTCACATAAATGTGCTAACCTGGCTCACAAGGGGATAAAGCCAGTTACTGTCAAATGAAGCCCCGAACTGGAGGAGGAGGGGCAGAGGGCACTGCAAGGAGAAGTCAGGGTTTTTTCTGCTGATCTTGCCAGACATGTCTGTAGCCCTTTCAAACATGCCATGTAGAACCCACACTGGCAGGTTTGCACATCACAACAAGCCACTCTGAAAACAAGCCACGCTGAACAGCCCAATGATGTCATGGGTTCTCAGGGTGGCTTGTGTGTGGATAACAACCCACACTTAAGCCATTGTGCTGGGTTTGGACAACACAACAAGCCACTCTGAAACAAACAAGGGTGACAACCCAGCCCGGGTTGTTATGTCTTGCGAACCAGGTCATTTGCCTTTGATGGGGAAGAAAAGTGAAATTAACAAGGCTTCCCTGCTTTTATCTCTGTAGCCAATCCTGCTATATTTTCAGGCACAAAAAATAAAAAATGCATGAAATTGACACATCTCTGGTAAAGTGTGTGTGTGTGCGCGTTAAAAATATATTGTCTTCCCTTTCCATAAGCATAGCTATAATGGCTTTCGAAACTGTTATGGTGAAGAGTACAAGAACTGCAGTTAATGGAAGAGTGAGTGACTGTCAGTGGTAACACTGGATGATGAACACTGCCCTTTCAGGGAAAGGAGAGGCCTGTTGAATTTCTAATTAAGGGAACGGATTGGGTGGAGGTTCCCCAGCATTGCTACCCCTTTGAAGAAGGCGATCCCTTACGTGGGGTCTCCAAATTGTGGATTAGCACTGAGTCAGGCTAGAGTTCATATAGCACTAACAAGAAAATAGCTTCTTCTATTGTCATCTGGAAGGACCCACTCCAGTTTGGGAAATGTTCTCCAATAAAGTTTTTAATTTCCAGTTTATTGCAGTTATGAGTCAGTAGAGTGACATGAATCCAGTAGTGTTCCAATGGCAGTGGGTGCTCCTTTTATCATAAAGTTGGTCAGGGACTGGAATGTTTACTTTCTAGGCCGCTGGGCTATTGCTCACATCTGCTACTAAGCCTAGTAATAAGACTTAACTTGCATGCTGGAGTAGATCAGGATGCCATGACTAGGAATGTATCAGAAATTCATTTCAGTTTGGTTTCAATCAGGATTTATGCAGTTTGCATCTTCCGGACTAAACAAGGACTCAGATACAAACTGCAGTCAAAGTCCATATATTTTCAAGCTTGCAATGTGAGTTGCAGATGGAAAAAAATATTTTGACAGTGTGCGTACATTTAAAAAATGCACATAAAAGGTGTACTTTTGAAAAATGTGCACAAATATGCTTTGATCAATGAGAGAAGAATGTGCACATTTCAAAGATGCACACAACTGATTCTACATCTGGAAAGATACGCATGAAAATACACAGGGATTTTCATGCAGAAAGAAAAACAAAAACAACAACAAAGCTTGCAATCTGATACAGACTTGAGATGGAATGAGCTTCAAGATGGAATTCGGAGAACTTCAGTGAGCTCAAGTTTTGCTGAGTCATACATGCCTAGCTGTGATATGCCTAAACAGGCTGCTAAATTATCAGAATGTTTTGTGCTTCAAATAATTGGGGTTAGAAAGCTTGAGACAAGTGCTGATATTTTCCATCCTATTTTGTCAAATGCTACTCAGAGTGCGTAATATGATTATATCATTAAAGTGCCTGTGCACTGTGTGCAGTATTGTCTTCAGAACTAAACAAAAACTGCAAATCTGGTTTTAAAAGTTGTGAATGCTTCCTTTCATTTTCTGTAATTTCTTTTATTAACTTGTATATCATTTTAGAATTTAGCGTGTTACTTTTAGCGTTGGCATTTTCATTTGTCTTGGAAAATGCTCCTGAACATTCCAGGGCATTGCTTGTATGAATCTATTGTTTGAGGGGCAGTACATGGATCTGACTGTCAAGAGATTAGTGAAATTCAAAATGGTAAAAAAGGCTCAGAATTGCATGACCGAATGCTAAATATTTGAACAACCCTTACAGGCTAAGCAGCTTAACATGCTATATTTCGTATTGTGACAGATATTGTAGTCTAAATTACTTATTTTTTTTTAAATGGAGTAAATTTCATGTGATTGACTGCCAGCATGATTTAGAACAATGAGGAGGATAAATAATATAAAATAGTAGAGGACTGTCAATTATAAATGGGTAGAGTCCTGTTTTAGTCATTTTTGTGATGGTTGTTAGAGTTTTTTTAATCATTGTAAAAGATATTGGATATTGTAATGGATTATTTCATTAGATCGTGTTTTAATTATACTCTGAGCGGTGTGTCTCGCTTTTTATTGCACTACTGAATGATGACCTTTAGCTAAGAAATAAAGATTTCGATTTGGATTTGTCCAAATTACTGATATCATTCTGAAGGGCACAACAGATTTATAAATCACAGTTTCCCCTTTTATGAGGAGGTGGCTTGATCCTTTCCTAATAATTGTTTCTATATATTTTTGTATTCTATATATTTCTATATATTTTGATGGAGAACGTGCTTCACAATTTATGTGCTACATGTGCCTTTTTTTACTGGGAGATCCATGGTCAAATACAAAAGTTAGCATGAGAATCTATGCTGAGCCGCATGAGCTCTGGCCATGGTTAAACATTGATGAGGTAATCTCATTCAAACTGGCTATAAACCAAGTGGACATTTGATCTGTCTATCATACGCTCATATGCTTTTAGCACATGAGGATGTGTGTTAAAATGGTCAGACATCATCTTGCACTGGTAGTTCGCATGAGGAGTTCCTGAACTTGTCATTTGGTGTAATGAAAATTGTGTGAATTAGCTCTCAGTCAAGCTGTCCCAGAACACAGAGTGCTCAGGATGATGCATAGCAGTGCAGTTAACAACATAATCACAGGGATGACCCGCCTTGCAGGCAGAATGATAGCCGTAGATGTTTATGATCACGTGCCAAGTTCATCATTTTGGGTCTACTGGTTTGCAAGTTATGAGAGCATTGTCTAAACAAATTAGCATGCTAGGCTGGTGTAGACATCATGATCGGATCCTGTTTTCATCCCCTGTTTTGGAAAGAAGACATAAATCACAGTTTCCTGGTTTGAACGTCACAGGGAAACTGTGGTTTAAGAAACCAGGAGGTATTTGCCAAAGTTTGGCATGTGAAAGGAGAAGGGAAGGGGGAGGGGAGGAGGAAGGAGCACGACTCATTCCCAGCCCAATAAACCATGGTATATCAGTCCAAGATCATGATGTCTGAACTGAGCCAATATGGTCAAAGTAAGCTTTGTATGTGAAATGCCTTTAAGTATTTGGTTAGGTGTTTGGGATATGGGAAACACTGAAGCAAATATTTATCAACGTTATTAACCACTGTATTTTGCAAAGAACAGTTGGGACTTGCAAATGTTTATTATCCTCATTATGTATGCATCCCTTGGTTTTGTATAAGAACTGCATGAGATAGAATCATAAACATTTTTTCTCTGAAAACTTCCCTTTCTGGCAGTATAATCAATAGGGCTGAAGGCTTTTATGCTCTCTAAATGTTCGTTGTGATGATGTATTAACACTCAGATTGCAAGTAGCAGGAGGAGATGGCACTGTTTCTGGAAATGACAATATGAATGTTTGCCAAAATCCCTTACATAAATCAACTTACCCAGCTGTAAATTATAAACACATGTACCACATTACTGAACAGTGGCTTGATCAACGTTTGCCATTTCCTTATAGAGTTTGCGTTCATCATTGCATTTCAATCTATCTGTATTTAAAAAGATTGTTTTTTCAAGGTCATTTGAAACTACTCCTTTTTGAAATAGTTAGGTTAACAAACCTAAATCTCCCCTGCCTCTTTTCTCTTTTCATTTCCTCAAATTTTAGAGCAGATGATTGAGGGAAAAGGAGAAAAGCCGAAGTTTTGCCTCTATTTCTCCCGCTGAGTTGCACACTGGTATTTATTTATTGTTTTGTGAAAGAACAACAAGAACAAAGCATAGGCCAGATCCAAAGTGTGCATGTGCAGAAAGCCGATCTGATGCACTCTAACCTGGGAGTAAGCCTTACTGAACACAATAGGATTTACTTTGGATTAAATATGTATAAGATTTCGCTGTTAGAGACTGAGCTTGAACCCATTAAGAAACAGTGGCTAAATAGATTGAGAGTGAGATGTTGTGGGTCTGAATTTCAAAGTTTGATCCTACAGAGAAGTAAATGTTATTGATTCATTTAAGTATGTTTAGGCCTTCCACTTTAACCTCTTTTCGAATTGAGGCATGAAGTGTAAAGGGTTACCTGAAACAATTTAGTAATCTCTTAAGCAATTGGAAATGGTATTAGTGATTACATTGCCTCATGTTTTACTGAGGGTCCACAGTTGGTGTGCCTTTACCACTCCAATTTAATGAGCTGGAGGACTTTAAGGGCTTTTCCAGATGAAGATTTATTGAGGAATCACCATGGCTCATGAACTCATATTTCATGGATGATCCAGACAACAGTGTCCTTTTGTAATTCACCCGCGTTTTCCCAGGACTTCTCCTGATGTTTTGCTTGATGTGGAAAATCTATTAAAGAGGGAAAGAGCAGCACAGCTGGACATTTTCTTTGATGGTATGGACAGGGAAATGCATAACGGAAGCAAGGAGGGAGGAGTTGTCCCTGGGGAAGGTGAATGACGTTTCGGAGATGCCCCTCCTTTCCTGTTTGCTTGCCATGTATTTCCTGTAGTAGAGCTCCTTGCAGCTCTTCGGAATGGCATTAGCAGCCACTTAATTTAGTGTTGCCTTTACTGTTTTACTCCCAGAATGCAATGTGTTTAGCACCAGAACTGAAATCCCATGCTTACCATTGTAGTTTGCTTTGCTGCTTTCTTTTCTTAAATGTATGTCAGTGGTATTCCAGTTAGTGGTATTGCACAAGGACTATAAATAAAAATTTAAAAGTTTTAAATTGTGTGAGACAGCTTTGCGACGGTGGTGATGGAGTGTGGAGGGGGGGCAGGGGAACTGAGCCTTTCTTTTTTATATAGCAGTGATGTGCTGCTGGGGGGGGGATGCATGTAGAATTTGCTCAGTGTTTTAAAAAGGAAACTGGTGCAATCTCCTTTCAGCTCTTCAGAACAGCATCAGCAGCCACTTAATTGTTTCTTTTGCTGCTTTACTCCTGCAACACAGTACTGAAATGGCCCACTTACCTTTGTAGTTAGTTGTTTTTTAAATCACTAAAAATGTATGTTGGTGGTATTCCAGAATAACAGACTTGCTATTAAAAGCTATTAAAAAAAATAACATTGTGTGAAACCATGCGTTGGTGGTGGTGGGGCAGGGGACAGTGAGGCTTTCTTTTTACAAAGCAGGGAGAGGGCAGCTTGCCCATTCTGCTCTCAGCTGCCTGCCAGTAGGCCCTCTTTCTAGCTGTCATGCTTGTTGGGAAACCGAGCAGCCAGTCAGCGGGTGGAAGAGAGCTGCATGATCCATATTTCTGAATTAAGGAATTCTGAAAGACTGCACCCCCAGAAATTTTTTTTTAAAGAAAAGCAATATGTGCAGTCAAGTTACACTCACCAATGCACATGCCTAGAATAATAATACAACTTTATATTGTGCTCTGTACCATAGCGCATTCCAGTTAACCCCCAAACAGACGACACAATAATATCAACAAAGTCAATTACACATTAAATAAACCACTAATCAAAAATGTAACTAGTTACAACCAATCAGTTAAAACAACCAACCAATTTATGGAAAATTGGTACTGCGGGCAGGGTACAGAGCAATGGGAGGAGCAAGGGGAAGGGCAGGGAAATGACACTCAGCGATATTCTGTCATAGGCCACCCCCCTCGTGTGGATGCAAAGCCCCACTATGGCCACCGAGAAAAAGGGGCTTGGTGTGGATTGTGGGCTGCGAAACTGCAGGCAATAAAACAGGACAGATACTGTCTAACCATTTAAAAAGGGCTCAGTGTGGAAATCTCCTAAAAGAATGGTGATTAATAGTTAAAAGGTGGAAAACAACATTGACTTCAGTGGGCTATTTAGCAAATGCTGGCAGGTTTGCATTCAAAATTAACAAAACCATAGCCTGTGTTGCCTAGTTTAAAACAACAACAACACAGCTAACTAAAAGGGAGTTTGGGTGAGTTCACTTTAGAACTGATGCCCCCCAAATGGCTGCCACATGCATTAAATGAGAGCTGTTTGTACTCATAGCTCAGTCCTTTGCATGTTCAACCAGCAGCATGATGTCTCACTATTTTGAATGGGGCTTCCCAAGTAGACGTAGGATTGCAGGATCAGTAAACAATTCTGCCTTGCCATTACCAGGGGGCATTTTCTCTGTGTTTCAACAAATAGGTATACGAGCTCCTAACTTGATTAATAACTCAAGATTTGCCTTTGAAGAACAAATGAGCAATCAAGGATTTGCTTGTATACCTGTTTTGATGCTATTCTATGTAAACACAAATGTTCCACAGGTGACTATACATCTCTTGAGTGTATACATTTGTAAGAGTGAGTAATCGCTGTGACCCCATAGCTAAGTTGCTCTGATTTGTATCTGTCCTAAGTATAGCTTTACTCATCTCTTGTGGGTTTTTAAAAAAATTCAGTGGGTATTTCCGTAACCTTGAAAGAGGTCAGAATTCTTTAGGTGTTTTTGTCCAGCCTCAGGGCCAACACAGCTTCTTTTCTACTAGGTAATCACAGTTGCTTTCCCCCAGGGTACCCAAGACAAGCAGTGCTGAATTCCTATGAAGTAACAAAGGCATAAATGAATAAAACCTTAATTTCCTCAGTCTTTCCCCTGCCACCCTACTTTTTAAAAGAAATCTGAGGTTTCTTTTCTGAGACTTCTCTAGTGTTAATAATTCTATATAGAATGCTTATTCTTGAAACACTTTTGTAATTAGTCTTCTGCATAAAGGCTACCAGGTTTTGGGTTACATAATGTGCATTCTTTCCCTGTGCTCCAAGTCATGAAATCAGTAAATCCATGAAAGACACTGCTTAAACATCTATAGAAAGCCATTCTGGCTTTGCTGTTTTCAGGCTGAGTGCATTTGAGACTGGAAGACCTGTGAGCTGTTCAGCCCATGTTGTGCCACTTACGTTTAGGCTACTATTGCACACATTGCAGTTAGCAAACTGTAGCCCTGAAAGAGACAGATTATTGTATGCTTTTGTACAGCCATCTCTAACCTGGTGCCCTCCAGATGTTGTGGACTTCAACTCCCAGCAGCTCCAACCAGCATGGCCAGTAGTTAGGAATGCTGGGAATTGTGGTTCAAAACATCTGGAGGGCCCATGAATTTTTTGCAGAGGAGAAGAAGAACAGAGCAAACGGAAAAGATTGCTCTTTTCACCCTCCACTCTCATCAAAGCTTCCTGACAACATGGAGCCAGTTCTGAGGATAGCCACTGCAGGCCTCAGCTGGAGACAAAAAGATGCACATCCTCAAGCACCTGTTCTATCAGCCTAATTCCTCCACCCAACCATGCAGTTCTGTAAAATGTGAAAAGGCAGCCCATCTTACTACCATAAGTGTCCCTCGGGTGGGGAAACAAGAGTCTAAGGCCAGTTCTCACCTCTTTAGGCCTCCGCCTGAAAGGCAGCAGTGGGCAACTTGTAGCCTTCCGGATGTTTTGGCCTACAACTCCCATCAGCCCTAGAAGCATAGCCAATGGTGAAGCATGATTGGAGTTGTAGGCCAAAACATCTGAAATGCGGAAGGAAAACAAGTGTCAAGCTGCTTAGTTCCTTTCAGCCTTGTTCCTATCTCCCACCAAGTTAAGGCTTGTGCCTGTATGCTGACGTTTGTTTGCAGGGTGAAGGGTGTATCCATGGTTTCCAGTAGTTTTGGAGGCTTTGGGAGAGACATTTTTCCCCACAAAGATTTTGCTGCATACCTAGGTGGTCCTCTTGTCTGTAGAGACCCACTCCTGCCCTTTTGCTCCATCTCTTTTTCCACCGAGTGTGTCCACACACATCAGGCCCACTTAACTAACAGAGGGAGTGTTGTTATTGTTATGAACAGAAAATGCATACAACATGGAACTGTTTTATTTTAATTGATTTGTAGTGTTTTCTACTCCTCTCAGTTATCAAACATAGTTTATGTATAGACCTTAACCTGTTGCATAGAGTGTTATTACACTACAATAATACCCAATAAGCTTTAATATGAAACCCTTGCTTTTAAATTTATATATATTTATGGGAAAGCTCAGGCAAATCCAGTATCCATGCAGCCCCATAAGGCCACAAATTCATCCCCACCAATCACCGGCCCACACTGTAATTGGCTGTGGGTGACTGGAGGACTTGTGAAAGTTGTACAGAAGGAAATGCGCAATGACTTTGCAAAGGAAGAGAGAAAGCACCTGTTTTTTGTTTCTTTATAAGGTAGCTACTTAGAGCATTTCTGTCTGCTTTACAAATGCCAGAATGAGAACACAGGAAACTGTTGCTCATATGCATCCTAATTGATAACTGGCCTCCAGGCCTTCAAATTAAGAGAAACTTCCCATTGATTGCATGAACTACCACAGGGCTGTAGAAGCATTATAGTTAAAGATGTCTGTCAGTGCTTTCAGTGACAAAGAAAGGTAATTTAACTTTCTTGTCTCCAGCTAGGAAGGGCAGGAATACTATGGAATAATCTTATTATACATCCCCTCTTTACTGCTTATTATATGCCAGTAAAAATCCAAAATACGTGTTAAGATTAGTGCAGGAAAGTTTCTTCAGGAAGTATGTTAAACATGATTTTCTGTGGATGTTTGTATGCAGATTGAATTCTGAGGTGGGAAAATGTATTTGGGGGTTTAATAGTATAGACCTTTGGGGCCCAATCCAAAGAACATTAGTTGCACCATAAAATCAAAGGTACAAGTTAGTTGCAAGTAATTCAATTTCAGTGAGACGTAGTGACATGGACTTCCTCTGGATTGACTTTTATGTGGTATTTACCACCAAGAATGGCCTATGTGAGATGGCCATGGACTGCAATTTGTAAGAGATGCTACTGCATATAGATCCTATAAGGTAAACTAAACATTCTATCTAGCAAGCATGGTGGAGCTATGCATGCTAGTTTTCTTTACCTCCATGTAAGCTTGCACATACCCAAGTCAGAATGGGACCAGGGTGCTCTGAGAGGGGGAGGTTTACACCAATGTAGCTTTGTTTCCCTTTTATAACCCCCCCCCCAATGGGGAGTGGTGGGGAATTTCTCAAAAAAACCCACAACCCTCTCAGGTGGGATGGAAAGGTCTAACCCCCCCCTCCCGAAGTGCCGTAGTCCCAATCTGAATCAGGGTTGTGTATGCTTACATGGAGGTAAAGAAAACTAGCACTCATAGCTTCACCATGCATGCTAGAAAGAACACTTAGTTTGGGCCACTATGCCTATCTACAGCCAAAGAAAACAGCTGGTTCGATGCAAAACAAAAGATTTCTGGGGTCCTTTGCATACCATGTAAATCCTTAGAATTGAGGCTGAGCTTACAGTTTTCTTAAGGTAATGTTTGGTTGGGGGTGTGTGGATGAAACAGAAGGCTCCCCCCAAATACTCCCTGACTTAGCTTTGGGCTGCTTCCACTGCTTATTTCAAAGTATTTTATCCACACATGAACAATGATTTCCATGGGAGAGGGCATAAGCTGAACTGCCAGAAAGTTGTGCCCCAGCATCTTTAGTTTACAGTTAAGCCATATCATATGGGCATACATTCTTCACTTCCAAGACAGGCTGCCTTGCCTCCAGGCAAACTGTCTCTTTCACATAGGCAGCTCCAGTCAACAGGGCTCTCAGTGGGTCTGTTTTCCTTCAGCTCTACAAGACAGCTTGTGACCTGGTTCACACAATGTGACAAGCCACCATGGGCGATCAGCCCACTGCAGTTTCTGCAGGGTGGCTTATTTTTCCACGAACAAACCACCCTGAGAACCCATGGCTTGTTTTAAGGTTACCCATGGTGGCTTGTCATGCCATCTCTACCCAGCAGGGTGATTTTATCATGGATTGTCAGTAACTGCTAGAGAGCTGCCCAGCCAGAGCAGCAAAAAACCCTGTCACTCATCGTAATCTCACTCATGTTGTCACCATCCTCCCTCAACCTTTTCAGCATCCTCTGCCCCATGACCCTAAAAATCATGAAGAAAGAACACCAGGGAGTGTCCTGAATGCATTTGCCACTTCTTAATTATCATTTCTTTTTGCTCCTGCACAAGTGCGCAGGAGCAAATGACAGCTGCCTTTGCATTTCTGCAGTTTTCGCCTCCATTTACCGCTCTGCCTTGAGATATGCACAATTTTCTCCTCTGTGTTATTCCTTTGCCATGACATTTGTGTATGTTTCCCAAGTCCACTCGCTGCTCTGTAACCCATATAGCAATGGAGGGAAGCAAAAAGTGTGTGTGTGTGTGTGGGGGGCACTGCCGAAAGTGGCTGGCTGCTGGAGTAGAGAAGGCACTTTGTGGGTGGGTGTTCTTACTTTCCTGTAATATGAAGTAAGTGGGTGTTCTTACTTCAGAGTAATGTGAAGCAGCCTTTGTTAAAAACACTTGTTCGGTAGCTAGCAAGGGAAGTGTTGAATTGGAAGAGTGCAATACAGGGATACTTGGCTGAATTTTGGAGAGGAGGACTTGTCCAACAGTGAAAGTCCCAGAAAAATAAAAATAGTAAAGCTGGCAAAGGCATTTCTGCATTCATCAGGGCTTGGAAGGCTGTGCTTTTGGGGGATTTTTTTTTTGGGGGGGGGAATCTGATTTGTTGTTGTTGTTGTTGTTGTTATTATTAACATTTCTATACCGCCCAATAGCTAGAGCTCTCTGGGCGATTTACAAAGATTAAAAACATTAAAAATACAATATACAGAGATTAAAAACCATTTACATAAAAAACAAATGAACAGACAATATACACAAAAGAAACATATATCTAAAACAACTTCAAACAAACTATCTCAAAAGCAAACAACCATAACCATAAGACATTCCAGGATCGATTAAAACTTATCATATGCTGCTGAATGCCTGGGAGAAGAGGTGGGGGGCAGGGGTGAGGGAGCTGAAAGCAACTGGCTGCTTGAGGAAAGAAGGAGCTTTGCAGGCGGGTGTTCTTGCTTCCATGTAGCATGAAGTAGCCTTTAAACATAGCAAGGCAAGCCTTAAAATGGAGGATGAAATTGACTAGGACGTTGACAAGAGAGGGATATAAGTAAACTGGGCTAAATATCGGAGGTCAGTCTTATGCTCTAGGGCAACACGAAATTCCTGTGGAAAGAAAAAGCTAGTGAATGTGTTCCCATGTTCATAAGGGCTCTGAAAATTAATTCCATTTGGCAATCTGATGAGGCCAGGGCCGTGCCAGGGGTGTGTGAGTCCAATCTGATGCGGGGGTGGGGGGCCCCTCAGTAGCTGGCAATTCCAGTGGGCCAGTTGCAGAAAGGGTGCTGACAGGAACTGGAGCCACCAGCCGCCACTGCTTTCATTGTATTTCTCCTTCCACACTTCATAATGGTAGAACTACCTCCAGATAGAGATCCAAATGATTACATTGATATCTTTTACTGAACCAGCTTCTGTTGGAGTGGAAGATATGCAAGCTTTGGTGTAACTATATAACTAGGAAGTTGAATATTCCTATACCAACTAAAGTTGCCACTGTAAAACGTACTGCCTTATTGATTTTGCATGTCTTCAGATTCTGGAAGTCCAAGATAAAAGAAATAATACAAAAAATAATACACTGTACCAAACTCTCTCATTTGTTTTGCATTGCCCACTCCCAGCTTGGCTTTTCTCATGCCAACAATACAGCTGATGGTTTTAACTGATTTGATCGGTTTTTATTCAAAACAATTGTCCCTGTTCCATAGTTGGTGTCTTTGGAACTTTTCATTCATCATCAGTTTACTTAATCAAACTTTCTTTTCAGAGTGAATTATCTGAGGATTTATTCTGCTGTACCTTTGTCTCAGTAGCTAGATATTGATGTCTTTGTAACTGGAAGAATTAACCCTAGATTTGATTTCTGTATGATTGAGATGGGTACTTAAGCTTTTTGTTAGCTCCAGCTGAGTATAGTGTCTTCATCACAGTACAGTAATTTTATGTTTGATTGCAAAAGGTCACAGCATGTCTGTTCACATTGAGAAAGACTTTTTTCTTTCTGTCAAAAGTATTACCGTTCTACAAGACTGAATATCTGTTTTCCACAGAGAACATGGCAAGTTGCAACTGTTTCCACTATTGAGCACTTTGCTAGTGACTCCTGACTGACTCTCTTTTCTTCATGTTCTCTTTTGAATTGCATGTGTTTGAACCAAGGGATGGTTGTGGAGAATATAAATATTTAAGGTGAAATGTTTTGGAGTACTGGTAGAGACTTACATCAAAGTTAATTCAAAATACCTCATTCTAGTTTTCATACATTGATCTGAAAACTAATTATTTTTCCAATTTCTGCTTATGTTCAGTTAACTTGTTGTTTCGCAAGTTCATCAACCGCTACTGTTGCACTCTAATTTCTTCTGCAGTGATATTATTGTAAATGGCTCAGTACTCTATCACATGCTTTGCATGCAAAAGATTCCAGGGTTGATTGCTGGCATCTCCAGGTAGGGAGAGAACATCCACACGGAGTGCCCACATCACGCATTTCATTGCAAGTGTGGTAGAAGGGGCAGTGCTGGCCCCATGTTTGGGAGAGCCCTTGGGCAAGGCACCCTCAGTGGGCCCCTTGCCCATCTTCTCACCATTGTCACTAGATGCTGTTGTTCCTTTCCCTCTTTCTGATCATTGCTACCACTAGCTTGCTTGACAGGCAGATAGCCAGTGAGCTACTGCTCCTCCTTCTCACCACTTCTGTTGTCTGGGCCAGATCAAGAGGCAGTTCGAATTTGAAATGGTGTCAGGGGACCCCTGCTGGTGTGTGGGTACCCAGCAGATGGCCAGCCACACTTCCTCTTGGTGCTGGCCCTGGAGGGGGAAATACTTATCTATCCACCATACGAATGGAATTCTCAGTTTAGGTATGTGTCCAAACTAGGATCCAGTCTCACATACCAGATCTGAGATGGAAGTTGGGTCATTAGCTGGAATACTGAGATTTCTTTCCACTGCAAAGGGAGTGTTGCTTACAACCAAAAGTGCATGGTTGTAGACACACTCAGAGTACTCTGCCGAATTTTAAAGGCTCTTGATTCAGTGGGATGAATGTACCCTTCAGACCTTTCTAGTTTTAAAGAACTGTGGCTATGTTAAATACCAGGCCAGGCCAGTTTCGTATCACACCATTGTGCCAAAAGCTATTCAGTGGTACTTAATTAAGATTGGTTCAGGGCATGTGTCCTGTCTCTCCAAAGTCTTTATAATGATTCCATTGCCCTCCTGCAATATTCCATGGATGTATATTAGCTTTGTATTGTGTTATCTCCAAAACGTGGATAGCTCCTTAAGTGTTCTGACTGAAATCTGGAGTGGATTCACTGCCCCACTGACATTGGAGCCACCAGCCACCACTGGGGTGTCTTCTTGTTAGGTCTCTTAATATGAACTGCTGAATGGTTTTCCAAAGCATTTTTACCCCATTCTTCAGCCCAAAGCTCCCAGAGCAGCTTACAGATCAACAAGACACTTTTTCTTTGTACTGGATATAGTTAAGTGTCTTATTGGTATATTTCATGCTCATCCTAAGTTCAAATATGTTTTAAATTAACTATTTATTATTGTTGAACTCTCAATGTAATGGTGTAGTGGACTTACATTTTTATTATCTGGTGTTAAGGCCATTGCGCTAATATTGTATTGGGGAGAACAATCCTATGGCCCCTAGACAGAGTCTGGGGGGCCATGAGATAGTTCAGATTCCTGGATCTGAGGTCAGAGACAGCACTCTAACCTCGGAGCTAGAAAACCATGCTCCCTGCCTGCTCCCCCTTGCAGATGGACAGAGAGAATCACACCGGCTGCCTCTCTGAGCGCACAAAAGTGACCTCAGAGAGGAGGGAAAGGGAGTGTGTCAGTGGCCATGGAGGGGAGGTGACTGGGGCCTCCCCAGCCTCCTTCCCTCCTTCTCCGCAGAGCCTCAGCTAGAATGCAGAGTGGAAGGAGCACAAAGGCGGATGCTGCCTCCACCGCTCCTCTTGCTCTGCATTGAATGTCTGTAAGGTCTGAGTTTAGAGGTGTATGGCCATCCCCATAGGATTGTGCCCTAAATTGTTTATTTTTACATGCATCATTTTCAGCACAATGTATTGGTGGAAAATGAGGCATATCAATAAATTATGATTTCTTAAGCAAGAGTTTGTCCCAAACCCTGCTGAAACCAAGAAAGGGTTAGCAAGACTGAGTGTGTATTCAGTGAGACTATCACTTTTTGCTTTATGGAAGGGAGTAATCTTCTCTCTTACTACATTGAAACGCTTGCACTGGTAAGTCAATGGTACTGCAATCAATGAAATCAAAGAGTCTCTTGTGCATAGTGGAGCATTACTTTGTCAGTCTTCCATCTTTGATTAGACCAACAGTGCTGTGCATCCAAATTACTGGTTTACCCATGACAAACTGAGCAATGTTGTCCCTTGAGGATGCACTGAAGGCTCACCACATCCATGAAACATCAGTTTTGGGAAATCTTCTCTACTCAGGTTCAAACTAGATGTGACAATAATTATATAAATGCCCATGACACACACTTTTAAAAAGATGCAAATAGCAGCCACTGAGGGGTGGGTGGGGAGGCAGCAAGGGATAGGGAGGGAATTTTAGTTTTCCCCTTGCCATAGACCCAACCCCAAAATGCCCTCCTGAAGTTGCTACATGTTTGGGAGGGAAGACTCCATGGGCTCTAGTGTGCACCCTCAATGTGCTGGTTTTTGTCTGGGTCAGGAAGAAAGTGTTGTAGAGGATGGAGTTGCATAAATGGTGACTGCAATAACGACAACAACAACAACAACAACACTACAGAATACTGCAGATGGGAATTCACAGGTATCCTCTAGTATGGAGCAGGATTTAGAAGAATAGCATTATGAGAATTTCTAGCACACTGCTAGAAATACTGCTTATTTTTAACTTGCAGATCCTATTATAATGTAAAGAATTATTTTTAGATCTCAAGAGACTTATGTTCATAATTATGACTGTTAGAAAAAAATATTCACTAGGGGAGCCTCGTGCCCTCATTAGCTGTGGAAAGATGCTTATTTTAGTTTGAACTATAGATTACTGGGGGTGGGGGGAACCCTCCCTTATCAGAAGTTTGAATATGCAATAATTCCAGGCATTTCTTCTATGAGAAGCCTTTGAAAGTCCAGTTTTGTATAACAGCTATGTTGCTCATGTGGAAAAACCCTGCCATGCTAAATTAATTATGTCACAAATAATGTTAATGAATAAAATAAATCCTCACAAGTTCCAGAGGCCTTAAGAAGGCAATTGAACCAGAAGATCAGAATCACATTGCATGCTGCCAGAACACTGATAGCTTTCATGTTTTAACAGAAGTGTGTGTGCGTGTGTGTGTGTGTGTGTGTGTGAGAATATTTAAAATATGTTCCTAAGGAGCTGCAAAACCTAATACACTGTGGCTTCAATCCTATACATGCTTACTTGGGAGTAAGTTCTGTTGAACTCAGTGGGGCTTACTTCCGAGTAGATATGTATAGATTATAGCCTTAGGGGAATATTGAAACTGCAGCTCCAGTTCTAGTAAAACTTCCTCATTAGCTGAGATTTCCACTCCTCTTTCTTCAAGAGGGATGCCTTTAATTGTGGCGATGTAGACAAACATAAGTAATTATTTTTTCAATCGTAACACTGCTAGTATGCCTTTAGCCAGAGGCTTTGTGTTCTCCTGGGAATAGCTTTTTTCCTTATCACCATCAAATGTGTGGCTGAAAGGTAAGAGCAGCTATAATTCCCCATAGTGATTCTGTATGGTTTTTGCAAGATGTGCGTGATTCATAGAGCCGCCTTTTCAAAGCTCTCCCTCTTTCCAATCTTGGGGAAGATGGATCCTTCTCTTTGGTGTAGCTCAAAATGGATGAAGTGCTTGGCTGAAGTGTCAGGCTAGGTGTACTGTTTCACTGTCAAACCACTGGGGAGTAAACAGTCAGCCCTGCAGACTAATGAAGGATCATTTCTTTCTCTCCAGGAAGTGAGGAAACCTGAAGGGAGACCACTTGACTTTCATATCCTAATGTGAATTCCGAGAAACAGCTGGATTCACTGTGACACCTGAGAAATTTCACAGCACCTTTAAGGGCAACTCTTGCAGTAGCATCCTAGGAACCAAGCACACCGGATGAAATTATTTCTCCTGAGGCTTCTTTGTTGAGTGTGTGAAGGGGGAGCCAAGACATAGCTGGATAAAGTAGTTAGCTGCTACTTTCCAAAAAGCTTTATTTTCTTCTTTGAAAACAGCATAGTTGGCAGATTGAGTTCTGTGTTGGTTAACTCTCCTCCTCCTCTCCTCTGCCCTTGACCTGTTCTCTTGGTGTCAGTGTAGATAGTGTACATATTTTACCTGGTGATTGCCACTTTGCTCACCTCGTTGGATCTGTGTAGGGGTCAGCATAAAACACTCACAAAGCACTATCTACTACAGTTTCCCCAACCTTTTGGACAACAACTCCCAGCATTCCTGACCATTGGCCATGTTGGCTGGGGCTGATGAGAGTTGCTCCAAAACTTGGAACAGGTTGAGGAAGGCTGATTGATTTCCTTGAGTTGTTTCAGATGTATAGCTGAATGCAGGGTTTAAGGAATTGGGAATGCACCATGGAATCATGTGTACCATCTCACCTTCCCTTTTCCTCTCAGATGAAAATACAACCCAACACTTGGCTCCATAGATGAAACACATAGATGAAACACAGCCCTAAACTCTTTTTGAGAACCTAGCTATAATCAGGGTTTGTAAAGTGCGCTTAGGAGCACACCCAGTTTTATTTCAACTTAGGTTTGTGATGGTCACATGTAAGGGTCAAACCCAGTAGGTGTGGATGGGGGAATCCATGAGCAGTGAAAGGGGAGCAGTGGGGAAGAGTGTGCAACTCTGTTTGGAGTTGCTTGTGGTCAGTGTAATATCTGAACTGGGCTCTCAGGCTGATCATTAGGGTACCACAATGACTACGGTACTTGTTACTTTTGGGAAACAATTTAATATATGGTGACGAGAATTTAAAAAATAAAATGGGCACTGTGTGTTTATTGGCTCCTTTTCCATTCTCTGCTGGCTTAATTTTCATTCAGAATCCTTGTGATTCTGGAAGAGGGGTTGTAATAAGGTCGTAAGGGAGATGGTGGGATTATGAAAATAGGAATATTGTGAGTGTGGACTTCAGGTATTCATGAGGGAGTCATATTAGGCAAAACTCCAGATCCCTTCTCACAAAAGCTCTGAGCGAGACTCCCTGATGTGCTATTATTTCTGGCTGACAATGTACTATTATTTCCATGCTGACAATGCATAATAATGAAACTGTGGTGTGTTTTTTCTTTATGACACCACCAGTATTCATTTGCCTGGAGACCGTCTTTATTTTCTCTTGGTAGTAATTATTCTTTATCATAAGCAAACCAGTGGCTGGAAGCAAAGATGAACTGTAGCTTCCTATAGATATTACAGAACAACGTGTTGCTCTTTGCACTTCAGTTGAAGTGCTGTTATTTTCTCCTAGCTTGTTTATAGCTTGTCTATATGCACTCTCTGTCCTTCCTCCAAGACTGTTTTTCTGCTGATTAGCTATAGAATATACAGTGCTGTGTGGCGCATTGCATGGAGGATGCCATAAAAATGGTTTATGATATTATAGCAAAGAGAAATATGTGGGGGAGGTAGGGGTGAAGGGAGGCTGATTCATTTTATTAAATGAGCAGTGGTCCCTGATAAATGATCTGTCAACAGCAGATGGTGATTAGTTTATTTTAGATCATTGAACTCTTCATAAAACTGATGACTGCAGTTCAGTGTTTTTTACTTGAACATAATTTCACGGAAGTATATATTTTATTTACATGCTTGTCTTGCTGTCTATATGTATATATATCCTGCCTATTTAGTGATGCTTTCTGTAGCTTCCCTGCTATATAATTTGTTCTTCCATTAGTATTTAGAAGAATAAAAATGGCCTTCTCCAGTAATATAAAAGAACAAAAAATGCCATAAGATAATCTCAGGAGATCCTTTACAACCTTAAAATTATGTGTCAGTGTATTTCATAACTTTAAAATGTATTGACTAACAGAGTCATCTTAAAATGGACATTCTATTGAGTAATCTGTTGTTTTAAAAGATTGGCACATGTTTCAGTAAAGTTATAGTTAATTACCTTGGGGAGTTTGTTATGTCTAATTATCTTTATGACAGGAAATTAGAACAAACTGCTATTTTTTCCTTCAAGTACCTGATTGCAATTAAATTGGGTTAGATACTATATATATATATATATATATATATATATATATATGTGTGTGTGTGTGTGTGTGTGTGTGTGTGTGTGTATACACAGTACTGTGCAAAAATCTTAGGCCACCACCAGCTTTGTTGTTTTAGCAAAGTTTTAATAACCATCCATAATTACTTTTCGTTCTCTGTATTAAGATACAAACAGAAAATACAGGAAATATGTACAGGCAACAGTCAGTATTTATTGTGACCTCCCTTGGCTCTAAGCACATCTTGAACTCTTTTGGGGAGACTGTCCTGAAGTTTTCTGAAGTAATCTTCTAGTGTATTATACCAGGCTTCTTTCAGCACTTCCCAGAGTTCTTCTTTAGATGTAGGTTGTCTTTTATTTCTTTCTCTGTCCAGGTGATCCCATACTGCCTCTATAATAGTCAGGTCTGGACTCTGTAGAGGCCGGTCCATGACTGTGCTTTATCAGCTGTTTTCCTCACTAAATATGATTTCACTGCATTACCAGTGTGCTTGGGATCATTATCATGCTGAAAAATGAAACCATTCCCAATCAGGCACTTTCCAGAAGGAATGGCATGATGAATTAAAAACCTGCCTGTACTTTTCAGCATTCATGATTGCATCAATACGGACAAGATCGCCAATACCACTGGCAGAAATGCAGCCCCAAACCAGGACAGACCCTCCACTATGTTTCACTGAAGGCCGCAAGGCGCAAGCACTCATTCGTCCATCTCTCTCCAACTCTTCTTCTCACATATTGTTGATGATCGGACCCCAAAATTTCAAACTTGGATTCATCACTCCATAATACTCTTTTCCACTGATCCTCATTCCAATCTTTGTGAGCTTTAGCATATCTTAGCCTTTTCACCCTGTTCCCCTTCCGCAAAAGTGGTTTCTTGGCTGCTACCTTTCCACGAAGACCATTCCTAGCCAGGCGCCTGCTGTTACTCTAGTGTAAGGGGAGGTCACACTAAATACTTGCCACTTTAGCCTATGGAAGCTGTTTTTTCTGATTTTTTTTTCTATTGTTGAATTGTTGTTGTTGTTGTTGTTCAGTCGTGTCCGACTCTTCGTGACCCCATGGACCATAGCACGCCAGGCCTTCCTGTCCTGCGCTCTCTCCCAGAGCGTGCTCAAGTTCATATTCATTGCATCCGTGATGCTATCTAGCCATCTCATCCTCTGCCGTCCCCTTCTCCTTTTGCCTTCAGTCTTTCCCAGCATCAGGGTCTTTTCCAGGGAGCTTTCTCTTCGCATTAGGTGGCCAAAATATTGGAGCTTCAGCTTCATTATCTGTCCTTCCAATGAGCACTCAGGGTTGATTTCCTTTAGGATGGACTGATTTGACCTCCTTGCAGTCCAGGGCACTCGTAAGAGTCTTCTCCAGCACCACAGTTGGAAAGCATCAATTCTTCGGCGCTCAGCCTTCCTTATAGTCCAGCTCTCACAGCCATACATTACTACTGGGAAAACCATAGCTTTGATTAGACGGACCTTTGTCGGCAAGGTGATGTCTCTGCTTCTTACTATTCTGTCTAGGTTGGCCATAGCTTTCCTCCCAAGGAGCAAGCGTCTTTTAATTTCATGGCTACAGTCACCGTCTGCGGTGATCTTGGAACCCAAGAAAGTAAAATCTGTCACTGCTTCCATTTCTTCCCCTTCTATATGCCAGGAAGTGATGGGGCCAGATGCCATGATCTTCGTTTTTTTCATGTTGAGTTTCAAACCAGCTTTTGCACTCTCCTCTTTCACCCTCAACAAGAGGCTCTTGAGATCCTCTTCGCTTTCTGCCATTAGGGTGGTATCGTCTGCATATCGGAGGTTGTTGATAATTCTCCCAGCAATCTTAATTCCGACCTCTGATTCATCCAACCCGGCATTTCTCATGATGTACTCTGCATATAAGTTAAATAAGCAGGGTGACAATATGCAGCCTTGTCGTACTCCTTTCCCAATTTTGAACCAATCGGTTGTTCCATGTCTGGTTCTTACTGTTGCTTCTTGAGCCTCGTACAGGTTTCTCAGGAGACAGGTAAGGTGGTCTGGTACTCCCATCACTTTAAGAATTTGCCACAGTTTGTTGTGATCCACACAATCAAAGGCTTTAGCGTAGTCAATGAAGCAGAAATAGACGTTTTTCTGGAATTCTCTTTCTTTCTCCATGATGCAGCGAATGTTGGCGATTTGATCTCTAGTTCCTCTGCCTCTTCGAAACCCAGCTTGTACTTCCGGTAGTTCTCGGTTCGCATACTGCTGAAGCCTAGCTTGTAGGATTTTGAGCATCACCTTGCTGGCATGTGAAATGAGCGCAATTGTGTGGTAGTTTGAACACTCTTTGGCGTTGCCCTTCTTTGGAATTGGAATGTAAACTGACCTTTTCCAGTCTTGTGGCCACTGTTGAGTGTTCCAGATTTGTTGGCATATTGAATGCAGCACTTGAACAGCATCATCTTTTAGGATTTTAAATAGCTCGGCTGGAATACTGTCATCTCCGCTAGCTTTGTTGTTACTAATGCTTCCTAAGGCCCACTTGACTTCACTCTCTAGGATGTCCGGCTCAAGTTCAGTGACCGCACTATCATGGCTATCAGGGACATTCAGATCTTTCCTGTATAGTTCTTCTGTGTATTCTTGCCACCTCTTCTTAATCTCATCTGCTTCTGTTAGGTCCCTGCCTTCTTTGTCCTTGATCATGCCCGTCTTTGCACAAAACGTTCCCTTGAGATCTCCAATTTTCTTGAAGAGATCTCTAGTCTTTCCCATTCTGTTGTTTTCCTCGATTTCTTTGCATTGTTCATTGAAGAAGGCCTTCTTGTCTCTCCTTGCTATTCTCTGGAACTCTGCATTCAGTTGGGTATATCTTCCCCTTTCTCCCTTGCTTTTTGCTTCCCTTCTTTCGTGAGCTACTTGTAAAGCCTCATCAGACAGCCACTTTGCTTTCTTGCATTTCTTTTTCTTTGGGATGGATTGAGTTGCTGCCTCCTGAACAATGTTACGGACCTCCGTCCATAGTTCCTCAGGCACTCTGTCTATCAGGTCTAATCCCTGAAATCTATTCCTCACCTCCACTGTATATTCATCAGGGATATGATTTAGGTCATACCTGCATACAAATTTTCTGTATTTTTTGGTTGTATTCTAATGAAGAGACTGGGAAATAATTATATATGGTCATTATACTATTGCTAAAACAACAAATCTAATGGTGGCCTAAGACTTTTGCACAGTACTGTCTGTATGTGTATGTGTGTGTCTATATATATATATATATATAATCTCTTTATAGTTTAGAAAGCTGCTTGAGGAAACATATTTATATCCACGTTAATTGTGGAGGGAGCAATCCTATGTCCCCAAGACAGCACCTGGAGGACATAGGATTTTTTGGGTTCTGGGCTCCAGTTTCTGCGCTTCTGACCTCGGAGCCCAGAAACCACGCTCCCCACCCCCTTGTAGCTGGCATGGTTCTCTCTGTGCTGGCTACGTCTTCATGCTCGGAAACAGAGCACAGAGACAGGGAAAAGGGAGTGATGGTGGTCCTGGGGGCGGTGAAGGGAGGAGACCATGGAAGCTGCGTCACACACCATCCCCACCCCACCCCAAAGCTCCCTGGCTAGACATGTGAAATCAACTGCCTAGCCAAAAATGCTGTATTGCCTCCATGCTCCAGCCACCCTGCATTGGCTAGTCATCAGCCTCTGAGTTCGGAGCCTGACAACTCTCTCCATAGGACTGTGCCCTAAACTGGAAAAGATCTTGCTCACTTGCTCTCCTCTAAAGGCCAGACTAGATGTGATGACCACTAACCAGCTCAGGCCATGTCATAGGAATGTAGGAATCTGCTTTATACTGAATCAGATCACTGGTCTATCTAGCCCAGTATTGTCAACACTGACTGGCAGCAGCTCTCCAGAGTTTCAGAATTTTTCCACTCCTATCTGGAGATGCCGGGGATTGAACTGGGGACCTTCTATATGCAAAACAAATACTCTACCACTGAGCCACGGCCCCTTCCTAATATCAAATTCCTGTAAACCAGGGGTATGATTTAAAATAGAGTGGGGGTGTTTGGGAGGTGAGTCACAAACCTTTGCCCTCCTCCTGCTTCCACCTCTCCCCAAACTGCTCCCCCCCAACTGTTTTTGTCCTAGCTTGGCTTACTCTGGACTTGTAAAAACAGTAGCTCTCACACAGTGATCACAGTCACACCATCACTGCTGGTGTTGCAAGATATTATAGGATATATTACAGTTTCACTTAAATCTCAAGTTCTCCCTGTCTCAAATACAAAGAAAGTTGAAATTTTGGTACATACGTTCAAAAATGAACTTCTCAACCAAATTCTCCTCCATCTGCACCAGTCAGATTCAATAAGTACACAGCTGTTCCCAACGTGGAGAGGACCACATTGTACCTGTCTGCCATACAGCTGTTAAAGGTGAGGAGCCTGTCAGAAAAAAGAGGCGGTAATGTCAATTCAGCACCACAAGCATGGTTGAATACATAGGGAATCAAACACAGACTTTTAAGAGCTAAGCACTCAAAGCCCCGAGCCTGGATGGATGAATCTGTCAGTTTTGGTTTTTCCCCCACACATACTTTTTTCCGGTTCTTTTGGTTCTGTTTATGAAGCAGTGCCTGAATTCTGGTAAGTCCTTATTAAACGAGCAAGAAAATAGCACTGCTACAGCTAGCCCAAATTGCTCCTTCATTTTTACAGCCCTGTTCACAGGTCATGAATTTGGGGGGCCATGCCGGAGGGATGGCAAAAATCAGGGGAGCAGCTCACCATTAGCAGTGTTTAGTGGGTGCTCATTTTGCCTTCAGTCTGGGCCATCATTTTGGGGTAGAGGGCACATTTCACACACACAATACCTCAGAACAATGCTATGTCTGAGGTAGTTTGAGGAAAAGAAAATGATGGCCAGACCGCTGAAGGAAGAGCACTGTTATTGCTGGGAAAAAGAGATAAATAAGCACGACCCACCGCTGTTCACAGTGAGCCACTTCTGAAGTTCCCTGCTTGAGGGCTCAATTTGGCTTTCTCGACTAGCTACATTCAGAGAATTAGACTTGGGTACCAAAAGCAAACTATGAGAGTCAATAGACCAGGTGGGAAGAGAGTCAGATAAGTTATGAATCAATTGCTTGTTGGATTATTGATGTACCTAAGGCCAGTGAATATTTTATTGTCTTCACCTGTGATCCTACAGAGAATATATTTGATGATGTATGTCTTGGCAAGCAACTATCTCCATCAGCAGCCTCTCCACCTGGTTATGTAACTGCATTATGTAAGAGTTGGCACCAGAATTTGCTTATTTCCATCTGCCCTTCCCATCTCTTTTCTATCATGTCTATTAGATCATAAGCCACTATTCTATATTGTCAACGTTCTTTAATGCGTTAGCAGAAATAGAAATGTAGTAAATAAATAAAGTGGGCTCATGTAAACTTCACTTCAGAACAGTGGTTTAGTGGTAAATCTTGTAGTGCAGAAGCTCTTATTCTTATTATTTCTTAGATGCCTTTCTCAAAAAAAAAAAGACTCAAGGCAACCTACAATAAAATTAAAACATGCAAAATTTAAAACAGGTACAACTATCATCCATTAAAATACAGCCACCTCGTAAAATAATGTACAATCCCCCCAAAGATCAGCAATATATAGCATAATTCCCAGTGTATTAGGATCAGCTTGATTGCAATCCTTAGGTTCCAGGGAGTGGAGATGTGAAGGCCCAGGGAATACCCGGGGAAAAAACAGAAAATAACCCCCCCTTTCTCTGCCAAGGATTTTTTTTTTAAATGTGAAGGAAAAAAATTTGTTTTTTTCCAAATTTTTCTGGGGTTTCTTCCATTTTTGATTCTGGGCATTCACATCTCTACCAGGCAGTAAACTCCGTTGAACTTAGTGGTGCTTGCTTTTTTTGGATTTGATAGATTCAATTTGTATGACGCACTGAGCTTTAAAATGTTTAGCTTTTGATTAGGAATGCAAACAATCTTGCAAAGAAGTGTTACCATTTAAACAGCTAGCATGAAGTAGGAACTCCGTCAAAGAAAAGGAAAGAAGTATACATCCTCTGCTTTATTGTTTTTCTCTTTCTCTGATTTCCTGGATGCTAACCTGTCACAAACATAGTAAAACATTAAAGCCTCTTTATCAGCTCATTCACAGACCAAGGAGGGTCTGTCACTTACTGTGGTGCTCCTATAGATGATGTCATCACTCCCATTCAGAAAACAATCCCAGAGCTACAGTTCCCCATGTTTCCCCATCCACTATATCACTGGTTTGGAGAATAGCACCAAGCAGGGGCAAGCATAAATGAGAATGCTTTTTCAATGAAGATAAAATAAAATTTACAAATCCATATGAAATAAAAGCATTGTTTAGTTTCATGTGCTCAATTGAACTATGCACAGTAAGCATTTCATTTCATGAAGTACAGGCATTATTGAATGAATAACGTAACAACTATGGCTAACCTTTTGCCATTAGCATAAGATAGTACTAAGTATTTTAAGAATGCCTACGTCTAAGGCTCTTGTACCTATTGCATGAAAAACAGTCCAGGAACCTTTATTTCCCTGACTTTCAACGGCTAAGATCATCTATTTCTTCATTATATACTGACCTTGACATTTGTAAAATTAAATTGCTGTCTCATAAAAGATATAAGCTTTAACAGGATTGTAGCTGGTCTTAAGTCAGCGAAGAAACCTCCCAGTAAATGCATAATCAAAGTAACTAAACTGCAATGGTACTGGCTAAGCCAGAATCAGGTTGGCAAGCTGTAAAGTAAGTCCTTAGGCCTTACCTGGGAGTAAATCCCATTGAATATCTACTGATATGTATAGGATGAGATATACTTTTGTAGAAATATAAAGTATATATACATACTATTGTAGAAAATTTTAAGCATCTCAGAGATGAAGAATAAGGATTTTTAAATTTAGTAGCTATTTGTAGCTTGTCTGATCTTTGAATGTATCCTTGTATATTTCTCTCCGAAAGTTATTTTTCTATCATCATCAGAATGTACTTTATAAGCAGGTGTTCTGGATAGCTTAGTGGCTTACTAATTTCATCAAATCTTCTATGTCATTTCATAAAGTCTGCTTCTTCCAGAGCGCTCTCTCTCTCTCTCTCTCTCTCTCTCTCTCACACACACACACACACACCGTTCTCTGCTTTCAGCTAGTGGTAATCATTGGTGTACCCTGCAGTACAGTAGTTGCTTGGTAAGCAACCAGGTGTGCTCTTTCAAATAGCAGTGGGTGCTTTGTAACTTAAGGAGGATTATGATTACTAGGAAAGACACACAAAAGGTTTCAGAATGTAATTACCCAAACTGTACATAGGCTGATAATAGATGGTGTTGACCAGAATTCTTCAATTTAAAGAAAACTATTTGCATATTACCCTTTTGCTCTTTAAAAGGCTATTGTATTTCTGCTTTCTGGAAAAAAAAAACACCGTTCAGTTTTTAATCTGAGCATAAAAGAATGGAAATAGATTTGCTGTCTTCCCATTCCCAGATATATATCTGATTAATAAAATGTCTGAGGCAGCAATCCTATGCACATTTACCTGGGAGTAAGTCCCACTGAACTCAATTACTTCTGGGTAGACACATAAAGAATTATGGTGTGAATCTTTGATCTCTCTGTTATGTGGGTGTTTGGAGTCATCTAAATTCCACTGTAAGAAATAGATCATACTTTGTAAGTATAAGATTACTGAATAATATTTTCAGTGACATTGCCACTGTGATGCCAGGATCTCCTAATTAGCCATGGCCAATTTAGATTTCATCCAGTTTAGCTCTCATCAGCATGTATATGAAAGTTCTGATTTATTTTAGTTTTTGTCCCAGTGTGCAACACTTCACACTCGCTAGATCTTACCTGACCTGCTGCTACACAGTCATGCCGTTTGGAGAGGTCCTTTTGGAGCTCTGCACACTCTGTTTGGGATTAGGGTTACTGGTGTTATTTTATCCAAACTAAAATCCAAAGCTAGTTTTGGGAGGTCCACCTCATGCAAAATATCTCAGGAACCCCAAAGTGTTTCAATAGCAACATTTCATGGCCATGGAAAGAAGACACTATACATTCTTACTTGAGGTTTCACCATCCTGATTAATTGGGTGTCATCTGCTAATAGAGCTACTTTGGTATTTAGAACTTGAATGGGATGCTACTTGGACCTGAGCAAACATGCCAAAGCTCTTCTGTTTCGTCAGGTCTGTATAGCAAAGTATAGTAGGGGGCCTTTGATCAAATGCAAGTACATTGTATGATTACTGTTATTCTAATCAACTGGTATTTTCCATGACAATGAGTTAACACTTTGTTTTAGCTATAAAGAAGGCATTTGAAGATTGTAAAATACTGGCTTGGATCCAGAGTTGCCCTTACGTGAACAGAATGAGTTAACACTTTGCTTTAGCTATACAGAAGACATTTGAAGATTGCACAACTCTGGCTTGGATCCAGAGTTGCCCTTATGGGAACAGGAAGGATCCTTCCATTCATGGAAATGCATTTGTTTAGAGATGTGAAGGCCTGGACCCCCTTCCCCTGAAAAAAATGGAAGAAACAGGGGACCCCCCCCACACACACACATTTCTTCATATTTTGGAGAAAATTGAAAAAGAAAACAGATTTTCCAGAGTTTTCTCAGCCCCCCCCCCCCCGCCTTCACATATCTACATTTGATCTAGCAGAGGCTCCTGTGACAGAAGGGAGCAGGTGATTTTGGCCAATTCCCCCTTGCCATTACAATCACACAAATCACTTCTCATGCTTGTTCGAAGGTCCCTCCACTCTCTGGAGCAGATTTCAAGGGGGCGGGGGGAATACCAGAGTCTGCAAGGAAAAAGAAGGATTGGTAAAAATGACCTCATGCCCCCTTCCGTTGGTGGGATTGTTATTTGGATTCAACACATCAATGGTTGATGCTGACCAATTTGAACTAATTGAAGCTTTATCTCAACCTGTGTGGTGCAGCGGCGAGAGTGTTAGACTGGGATCCGGGGGATCCGGGTTCTAGTCCCCACTCAGCCATGGAAGCTCACTGGGTGACTTTGGGCCAGCCACAGACTCCCAGCCCAACCTACCTCACAGGGTTGTTGTTGTGAGGATAAAATGGAGAAGAGGAGGATAATGTAAGCCGCCTTGGGTTCCTTGCAAGAGGAAAAAAGGCGGGATATAAATGCAATAAATAAATAAATAAATAAATAAAACCTGGTTTTGAGGAAAACATTTTATTTGTGCTGATGTTTGCAATGGAGAGCCATGCTCTTTATGTGAATCCTCTTGCCAATAGCTCTTTATTTTTCCACATTGCAAGTGAGGTACGTAAATGGCTATGTGGGGCATATGATGGAAGTCCATCCCAAGAATGATTGGTCAGTCTTTGTCTCTCTTTAGTTTGAGGAAGGTAGCTAGGACATTCCTATTTCAACAAGCTTTTAGGTAGGCATAATGTATTTAGCACGCTGCAAGTCGATTAAAGTTCTTATTGTACTTGTTTTTAAAACATAACCTTTTGTATAAATGTTAACATAAGAATGCAGAGAAGCATTTGGATGCAGAGAAGCTTAAGCAGGGGCTTTGCCATCCCTCTGCCTCACTGCAGCCCTCATGTCCCCCCCCACACACAACACTCTTGATGACTGGGGGAACAACCCCCACCCAAAAAAGCTTGGGATGGGCTGCAGCAAGAAGGGAGAATTTCCAAAATTCAGGCAATTCAGGCAGGCTTCTTATGCGAGTAAGAAGTGCCTTTCCTCTCATTCAAGGCACCTTGAGATCCCATCCAAAGACTTCAAGCATGATGAAATGTCAATTTAAGAGCCTTTTAAAAATTACTAGGCATTGGTGGACAGTCTAATCATGACAAAAGGGGGGATATAACAACAAATGCTGGTTGTACAGTAAGTGCTAGTCCACTTTACGAATGCCTCTGCAAACTTTCTAAGATTCAGACTGCCTACTGTTTAAAATCTAAATCCCATGTTAACTGTTTGGAATCAAATCCTTGGTGAAATGACTTACTGGTATTTACTGTGAAAATGCAACTTTTAAATCACAGGTGTGCAACATGTGGCCCACTGGTGCATGTGCCCCGCCCCCATGCAGCCGTCACCAACACACTGCCAGTGGTGCCCCGTGAAACTTGAAAACAAGTTAAATTTGACCTTTTTACTACTCTGTAGAAATGTTAAAGCACATTTCTTAGACATAGAACTGAACACCTGTTAAAATATAAGTTTAATGCTTTGTTAAAATAATAATAGTTGGTTCTTGTGATATTAGGTACTAGAGATCTAAATAAAAAGCTTCTGTGGAAAGCATCAGTGTCAAGCATTTCTTGGGAAGTAAGTTTCCCTCACATGAAAGGTTGGATTTTTTGTTATTGAGGTTAAAACAAGGGGCAGAATCCAACGGGATGCTTATGCTGCCACTGATTCTTTTCCACCCTGTCAGTTCCCTTCTGCCATTGGTGGATTCCTGCCATTTCCATTGTGCAAGCAGGACTCACCGCTTATGCAAGAGAGATTTAGCACTTCCTAAAAGAAGCCCCTAAATGAGTGGAAACACTTGTTTCTGGAGGGAGCCAGGTCAGAGAGCTTCCTTATGTGAGCTCCACCAACCTGCCTCCTTCCAGAAATGAGTGTTTCTGCTCATTTTGAGTTGCCTCAGAAGTGCTAAATTGCCATTGTGCAACAGTGGGAGACAACAGAATTGGTGGGGTGCAAGAGAATCAGCAGAGGCATAAACACCCCATTGGATTCTGCCCAGGAAATTGAAGTAGGCCGTTGATTAGTGTTAACTATTTTGATTTATTTCCCAAGCTCTTCCACAAATGATTTTTAGAAAAACACACGGCAGCGTACAACTCAATAGCAAAGAGTCTCCTTTAACCTTAATTGGCTTTTAAATAAATCAGTACAATGTTTCACAGTTGAGCCTTGTGAAATCTACCTAATACTCCACAGTTCTGGGTGACAGCAAATAAGCAGCAAAATCTTCAGACCAGAGCCCTGAAGAGTATGTTGAATGCACACAACAAGCAGAAGCTTTGGGGAGGCAAATGGTATCTGATGAAGGGATGCAAGCCTTGAGGTGTGAGCCCTGTTGGCTAATATGTGTAATCATCAGGTTGTAAAAAATATGCCGATTATTGCAGAGAAAATGCAGTTGCAGAATTCATAAGTTTACAGAAAATCGCATTTTTATTTACATTTATCATTACATTTGAAGTTACTTGGCATTTTAATTATTTTTACACTAACATAAGGGAGTTTTATGATTATATTTTCATAGCTGATTACGCATTTTGTAATAAGTGTAATGTGTGCATAGGATTTCTTCTCTGTATGTGCGATGTCACATTAGTTCATATCAGTGTGACAGTTGTGAAGTCATATGAATATTTAACAGTCTGACAAAATGTAACTTAAAAAAACACAGTGTGATGAAGCTACAGTATTTAACCTCTTAAACGTAAATCAGGGCTTTAAGGAATAAATGAAGATTTTATTTAAAATCTACTTCATTTGTAGTCGGTTGAGAATTATTTCTGTGTTCATGCTTTATTGAATCTTAGTGCCAATCAACATCTCATATTACTCAAGAAAGCTAGTTTAGATTCCCATGGAGAGTATGTCACGCTGGTGCTTTCCTAAAAAACTCAGCATTCTTTCTTGGTGTTCTCTTCAGTGGTAGTATCCCCAGTAGCCAGATTAACCACTGGGCTAGGGGGCTATAGCCCCAAGCCCAGCATCTCAGGAGGCCCATGCCCACTAGCTAGCCCAGGTTCTCTGCTTTCAAATAAAAAAAGAGAAGTTTCTAGCCTTTGTAGAACCCAAGATAGAAGGCAAAATCTTCAGTCACATTTCAATTGTTTTGTGAGAAAAGGACAATCATTTTGTGAGAAATGAGCCTCCTACCATGTTGTAGTGTGTTTAGCCAATGAGTGAAGTTGCAGCTGTGATCAACATTTGGCCATAGAGATAAGTATAGAGTGAAGGCTTGTCTGCAGAAAGTACGACCTGGTTCATTTTGAATCCTCCTTTTCTGGGGGTCTCCCCTCGTCGAGTAGTGATTACTACTGATAGAAAGCAATTGGGAAATCCAGAGTTTTACTGTAGCTGTGATTGAGTGGTAGCATTTCCAGCCCTAAACAATGGGTAGCAGGAATGTCAGTGCATGTTCTTTCTAGCTCAAGTCTTATTTTGTGCAAAAAATAATCACTTTTTTTACGGTATTCGTAACAATTAAAAGAACACCTGCCAATGTAAATAACATCTGCCGTTATACCCTTAGCGTATGTGTGTGTGTGGGCACTGTGGCTAAGTACGGGTGCAAGCTTTCGAGATCTCCAGAGCTCTTCATCAGGCAAGTTACAAAAAGCAGGTTTGACCTGGGGAGGGGGGAATGGAGAGAAGAAGAAAAAAATGAATTGATGGTGAAGTTACAGTGTCTGCATGAGCAGGAAGGAAAGGAAAAGTTCCATTGCACAAGCAGGAGTCCACTTGTGTAATGTTCATTTTCACACGTTGTATGTGTAAAAAGCTATGTATTACTTCAGCTTATGAGGGTCTAAGAAGAAAAAGGTGTTAACTGGCTCCATGAAAATGGAAAAAGTTATTTAACCCTTTAAGTATTTGTGTGTGTGTGTGTGAGTGCACATGTTATTTCCAATAGTTATTATACTGGTAAATATTGCATTATTTTAAAAGTATTGTAGGGCTTTCAGGTGATTTTATCTTTGCCTCTCCTATGCAGAAGATGATACAAACTTTTGTTTGGACCTCGAAGATGTACTATATTTATAGGCAAGGTGGTAAATGAACAAGTAAATTGTGTTGGATAATCAGTGTGAAATATGTTTCTCCTATTATTTATGAGAACACTTGTCTTGAGTTCTGCTCATACCAAAGCCTATCAAAATCTCAATTACTATAATCAATTTTTTCTTCCCTTTCATTTAACACACACACAAAAATTGCATAGGAGATGTTGCCAAGTATCCATTTTCCATCCTGAACACATACATTGAAAACATTTATTTGGTTTTCTATTGATTGCCACCAATTTTGTAATGTATCACCAATCATAAAATGTCAAAATACATTTCTTGCCATACCCCAAAATGTTGTTCTTTCTTGAATCCAATCATAATCTTTAACTTATTGTTTGGGTTGTCAAAGCTGGCACTTAAGGGACCTTAAGAAGAAAACCTGTTTTTCATTTCTTTCTTTCTCTTTTTCTCATGTGCTTCTCTGGCTTCTACCAAATCATTTTACGAGAATAATGTTTCTTTCTCCCCCCGCCCCCCCAATTAATGAGAAGGGAATTTTTTCAAATATCTGACTTATATCTGTTTCGCATATTACATTTTTAATGCACAAGAGCATTTCTGGAAGACACTTCTGTATCTAAAATCTTTTTGCTGCCAAATTTTGCTGTAAGTGGAATTAGGCTTGAAACATGTGGTTTCAAAGGGAACAATAACTCCAAAATAGTGAGCAGACTTGTTAAAATCTGCAGTTCTCTGTGATCCACTTGGCACTCCTACAAGAAGTGCTCAAGTGCCCTGCTTGCAACACATGTTCTGTATTTTTATTTTCAGTTTATTATCACAATATGTCTCTTTTATTCTAAGCCACTTTGGTAATCTCATCAAATCCCATAACTGCCTTTTATCAACTGCCAGTGAACACTGATTTGTTATCATGCATGTATTTATAATGTGCATGTCCTTGCAGTATGACTGCAAGTGGAAGATGTATACATGACAACTTACACAGCCTTAATATTTCAAAACCAATAATGTGCGAGTGACTTTGAGTGAAATACATATAGGGGAAAACAGCCGAGATATTTATTTGAATCGGACAACAGTGGAGTAGCGGCAGTTCCAGCAGTGAACTCAACTACGCATGCACTAGAGTGCAACTATGCATGCACTACGAATGCCAAAAGATCAGTGATTCAAAACACTAATGTTGCACATTGGAAGATATAAAATCAGAGAATAATTTGTGTGCTTAGTTGAGAGACAGTAGCCATTTTTACTGTCACGCACTCCTGCTTTCCTCTTCAAGTGCACGTATCATTGCATTATCATCATTATCTTCCATTAGAGGCTGTAGTGGCAAGGACAATTGCTTCAGTAAGACTCTCTCCTCGAAATATAATTTTCAGTGAAGAGCATTTAGCAATAACATTTTTGTTGTACTTATCATATAATTTCTGCAAACATCCAGCAGAATAAATGAATTACGCACTTCTGTAGCTCCCTGACCAAAATGAAATGAAATGCTATTCTTCTGCATTTCAATTAGGGTAATGAAATTATGTACAGTATGTCTAATACCTCAAATTATAATGAGCAGCAGTGACTACTGAATTGCACTGAGATAGCCATTCTCAGATTAAATGTACATTTAGCTAGAATAAAGCAGGTTTGAAAGCCCCTGTTAAATATTCCTACTATTTGTCATGGGTATTGCACATCACAAACTTGCAAAGGAAGAGATTCAGTTGCACCATCTTCCTTCTTACTAATACAGAAAGATTGATTGACAAGTGAGCTGGGATGGCATTTGTCAGCCTTGTTTTCTAAAAATGCTCAAGCACTACTGTTTGTTCTGAAGTGAAGGTAGGAAACAGAACTTGAATAAAGAAATCAGTCTTCAGCAAAGAAGGAAGGAATTTTGGTGCATACTTTTATTCATTCATTTATTCATTTATTTGAAAAAACACTCTTGTGCTGTGCTGTGTTGTGCTGTGCTGGCTGTTGCATTTGACCAAAACGCTCAATCCCTGATGCTGCCAATTAAAAGGATTTCAGGCAGCAGGGTTGGGAAAAGCCTCTGCCTTTGCCCTTGGACAACTGCTGCCAATCAGAGTAGACAGTACTGAGCTAGATGGGCCATTGGGCTGATTTTGTTTAAGGCCATTTCTTATGTTCATATTTTCTGATTCAGACATTTTCAGATAAATCAACCTGGCCAAGGTTTTTTAGAAGTCTTTTCCAGTGGATGTCAGGATGTGAATCAAACAATGAACTTGACTTCAGAAGGCACAACTTTTTACATTATTAATAGCTGAACTGTGGGTTGTCATGCTCAAAGCACGACAATGTTTGGTCCCAATTATTTTGTATAGTTTTTTTCCCTTGCTCCTTTTCCCCCTGCTGTTTTAAGAAAGAAATGTTTAAGGGGGGATAACCAGCACTGAACTGCAAGGTTTGTTTTTTGTTATATTCCTCCTGAAATAGTGCAGAGCCTCAGGGAAAACAATCTGAGGGAGCTTTGTAACAGCAAGGACTGAATTTAAGTCAATTAAATTGAGCTTTCTCTCTAGAAGCAAGTATTTCTGGTAAGACTGTCATGAAATTTTGTCAGTTTGGGATTTGGATTAGAAATGTGATATATTTTAAAGGAATGTAATGCTTTGTAAAAACTCAATTCATTGAAAATTCAGCAAATTAGTCCTTTTGTCAGTTGGGGGGAGGGGATACCTACATGTCCTAATATGCTCAATCACAATTTTATTTAACACCAGGGATTATTATTACTTCCCGCTAAATAGCGAACCCATCTCATGACCCATCAATTTTCTTTCTTGCTGGAGGTTGAGAGCAAAAGCTAATTGCACAATATGGTGATCTTCTCACCCTTTCTGCTGCACTATCTAAGCAAGGAACTGGAGTATCTTTTTGCCTACCCAAGAAGAAAGAGGAGGAGGAGAATGGTAGAATTATTCAGATCACATTTTAATTTCCTAATTCCCTAATTTCATACTTTTGAACCACTATGTGAACTGAAACATCCTTCAAAATTTTCATTTATCTGAATTTTCCCATGGAGTTCTCCATTCAAAAATGGATATATTGGGGAAATAACGTTATATATGCCAAGGGTGCCCAAGCTTTTCCAGCCTGTGGGCATATTTGAAATCCTAACAAACTTCCATGGGCACCAGTGACAAAATGGCCACCATGTAGGCATGGCTACTCACAAAATGGCCACCATAGAGGGTGGTGTGGCTATTTACAAGATAGCCACCATGGGCAGGGCAGGTCAGAAAGATGACAAGACTGCAAAATAGTTCAAATATGAAATAATTTACTAACAAATAAAACAGAAATACAAACATCCAAACATTATCACCAAACAGTTATAACAGAAATAAAAACATCTAAATATTACTGGCAGAGAAATTTTGCCACATGAGCAAGCATGTGGCAAAATCCTTAACTTTGCACATGCTCCTCACATGCACCAAACACCATCCAGAGTGCCACAGCAAACACAAGGCAGCCAGCCATGGGGAGAATGGGAAATACCCCCACATCACCACCGCCACAAACACAAAAGCTTGGAGGTAAAGCAAAGTGGACAGATGAATAAACAGGCTGGAAATTCCGTTGCTTTGCCCACCCCCAACAAACGAACAGAAGGGCACAGAGGATAAGTACCGCACCTCCCAACACACAAAAAATAAAGGATTGGAGATCAAGCACCATCCCCCTCCCTCCTCCCCCATGCAGATAGTAGAGTGAGCAAGCAGGCAGGAAATGCCCTCTCTTTGCCTGTGCTCCCCTCTCAGATGGAAAAGATCCCATTCCACTTGGTTACTGCTGGTTTGCATTCAAGAGGAACATTTTCCTTACTCTTCTGATACAGCCACCCGCCACTCACGCCTGCTTCTAGCAGGCACAGAATGGGAGCAAGGATATCGTAACCTATTACTTTGGCCAATGAGAGAGCAAGCGGACATGTCAAAACTGCAAGTAGAGATCCATAGACTTAAAATATAGAGCAATTAGATCCATAGACTTGAAAACATAGAGCAACCAGGAAATTTGCAGACATACCTTGTATACATATAAATCACCTTGAGGGCACCATTAAAGGCCTTGTGTGCACACCTGCGCACTCAGGAGCTTTGTTGGGGACCCCTGATATATGCATTTTATGAGGAAAATTGCTTGCAAAAATGTGTATATTTGGCAAAAATGCATAAAATGCATGTATTAGAAGAAATGTGCACAAAATGCTTATTAATTTTCATGCAAAGTTTTAAAGAAAAATTTATCAAAGTTCAGGACAAACTTGTCAGGAGCGCTCTGGCGGCTTCTCCCAGTAGATTTCAATAGCCAACTCAAGGCACAGACAAAAGGATTTCTTTTCAAAGCTTTAATCCTTTTACAACTTAATGACTCTTTCAGATGCTAATCACCAGCGACTAAAGCAAGGAACAGCAGGGTGGCCTAAGCTTCAAGTAGTCAGTTGATTCCTGTTTGAAAGAGAGTCACTTGAAGACCCAGAACTTATGGGCTAGGGAGAGATCCTCCCTCTTTCCCTTAGGTCCATGGGAGGCGGCCGTTGCTTGCGCGCCAAACGGGCGCTACGCCTCCTTTCCACGCCCTCCATCGCTCGTCGCTCCCTGTGTCTGCGTCGAGCATCTAAGAAGCCCCCCTCCCGCATTCCCTCACTGCCAGGGTTGTTATCTATCTCTGGAATGCTGGTAGGAGGAATCTCTGCCAGGTGCTGAGCCTGGGAGGGATGAGCTGGCCCCTCTCCCACGGATAGCTGCCCCTCCTCAGAATCCGAACTGCTCTGAGGCTCTCTGGGCTGTTTCCGCCCTGACACAACTGACCATAAGACTGAAGAAATTCTCAAAGTTCAAGATGAACCGAACTTAATGAGAAACTGTGATGAACTAAAATTGACAGGTTCATCTGTCCCTAAAGAAGAAGAACAACAAAAGATGTATCTGCCACAGTCCTTGCTAGTCTTACTGCTGCCTCTTTGAAGCTGTTCCTGATAGGACCCTCATCCTGGGGGTAATGCTAAACCCCAAGGGAAGGAAAAGGTAGGTTGGGATGGGGAGGGAGTTCTCATTCTTAAGGCTGACTGCTGATCTGCTCTTCATGGTTTCCAGGAAGGTAACATGATGTCTGAATCACCAATAGTGAGCTTCTTGGGGGCAGGGACCTGTCTTCTTTTCTCGTTGTTTACATGACACAGTACCATGTTCCTTGATGGCATTGTGTCAATAAATAATAAAGATGGGCTCTCCCGCCCCATCCTTGGGTAGATTTTCTTTCTGCCTGCAAATTTAGTGGCAAGGAGTCCTTGTGAAGCACAGGAGGCTAAATACAGCCCCGGAACTTCTTGAGCATCAGTTCAATAACCTCTCAGTCTTCAGCAAAATTACTCATCTTTGCACGTAACAAATGCTTTTTATGCTTTCTGAAACAAGAGAAGTAGTATTCCAGAGCCATTATTATATCTCATGCTATGGGGAAATTCCATTTAAGAACACATGCTTGTTGAGTTCCTGTCCTGATGAATGCTGACCACACAGATGCAAAATTGTTACATGCACTTGTAATTAGTGCTGTGCCGAAAATTTCTCCCACAATTTTTTCAACTATTCTCATTCAATTTGATAGAAGAGAAATTGCTTTCAAAAAGAAATTCAATGGTGAAGATATTTTGGAGAAATTCTCAAGGGTTGGGTTTGGGTTTCTTGGGCTTACCTTACTTAGGAGGTGGCTGAGGAGTGAGCACAAGCGTCCTGTCTTTCATTGTACAATCATCTCTCTGGCTGCCTGTAGCCTCCTGAACTTCCTACACTTCACTGAAAGCCCCGTTTAGGGCACTGTGAGGTAATGAGGCTAGCCGTTATTAGTTAAGCTCAAAAACACCACATAAATAAATTTACAACATCCTGAATGAGGCAGAACAATGGAAGCCTCTTTCATGGTGGGAGAAAACTTTCAGGAAATTGGAGGACAGATTTTGGCAGAGCACTAACTCCACCTCATCCCTGGAGCTAGACACAACACTGCCCCCACCTGCATTGTGGTGGATGCAAATTGGGGGCCAGCCTGCCAAGACAGTTGATGCCGCTACAGCACCCCCCCCCCCCGCCCAACCCTTATAAAAAAAGAAAGAAGCTGTGCTACAAGCCTTGTCAATGGGGAGCCCTACCTGGGAGAAATGGTTGAGAGTTTCTCCTCCCCTTGGAGAAATTTGGTGAAATGGTCTCCCAAATTTCTCTGCCCACAAGTAAGGTGGAGAATTTCAAGAGGCCATTTGCACACAGCTCTACTTGTAATATATCTTCCCTTTAATTATTAGTGGAGCAATAGTTTCAGGGCGACAGAGCTGAACTCACAATGCAATCAAGTATTGCTAGGTGAGAAAATTCTTACTTCAAGCCTGTTGTTTTCACATTTCTGTGGCATCGCAACTAGGGGTAACAATTATGTATATGCAAGGCGAAATATCCATAGGCAGGTAAATCTATCTGTTAAGTAGCATTTAGTTTTAGTTTCTGTGCCATCCATTGGACAAGAAGAAAAAACATTTGGTGAAACAAAGCCCACAGCTTATTTTTCTTTGAAACCAATGCTATGTGCACATCTTGGTTTGATTCAGTAAAATACTGTAACATACAAAATAGAATCTTATCTCATAACCACATCCTGATGAATTTTTTTCTTAAGTACGATAGGTTTTGCGGGGGGGGGGGGGGGTTGCCTGTATGCTGAACAGGATATTCCAAAAATGACTCAAATATGTCGCAGGTTTATGTACATTGAAACCATATTCTCAATCAGCATTTCAATTGCAAGGAACACAACATTTATTTGATTATAAGAGTGGATAAATCTTTACTGTGTTTCTAAATATCATATCTACTAATAGTATATAAATATTTACTAATATACTAACTAATTGTGTTTCTAAATACTATATATACTAATACCAAACTTATCAGTATGTAGCCGAAACAATACCATCCATGCTCAAGAGGGAGTTTTCAGCAGGCTTGAAGGCACTCCAATATTTGCAAAAGTACAAAGAGGGTCCTTCCAGATGAAGCTTTTATTGTGCAATCACCCTGCTTCATTCATGGAATTTGGTGGTAGGGTGGGGGTTTCTAGACATTGCTGTCTTCCATTTGTATTGCTCCTGTGTTTTCTCACCACTTCTTCCATTTTTTTTCTTGCCACACAAAAAATTGTTAAGGAGAGAAAGACTGAATAGCTGCACAATGTCTTTTGACTGGTAGACTAGGAGCCCTCTGTCTAGCATCTCCCAAAATCTTTAGGAAAAAGAAAACCCTAAACAGGGGTGGGGACCCAAAACAGCTCAGTGAGGAGTGAGCATGCTCATTTGGAATGGAATGCTGACTGGGTCGGGGGGGGGGATGGAAAAGCAGTAGTGGCTGGGAAATGGAGTGGAGTATCCTGGAAAAGGATATGTCTGGCAGGCATCTTGAACAGGAACACTGCACATGGCAACATTTTGTTGCAGGGCCTACTTGTTATTGTCTATGGGCTGATTTTGACATTCCTTATAAAGAAAGCCTTTCTCACTGAAGCTCCCTACTCATAATAAGCTTTTGGAGCACTTTTGTAGTTTTTTGCAATGAGCACTACCAGTTTTAAAGGAAGCTTTGAAAGGGTTACAGTGGATTTCTGTGAGAAAAATCCAATAGTAACGGCAGCCATACAGTTTGGTGTCACATAGAAGGATGTAAGCCTGAAATGCCTTTTTGAAATGCTAAGAGAACTTCCTAATACTCAAATAAAGTCTGTGCAAGTCCACACAGCTACTTTCCAAAGAGAAATTACTGTCATCCAGTTCCATAGGAAACTTTTACCTTTGCCAGAAGTTTTTAAAAATATATATAAGATGTAGCTTCTAGTACAGTACTCTTCCTTAAAAATATTATTCATTATGAAACGTTGGAATTGGGTGGAGAAAGAATTTAAAGATGTAGGCAACTTCCAGGTAGCACAGTTCTACTGAAACGGTATATAAGTACTGCATATAAGCATAAATATTGTTCTGTCAATTTACTATAGTTATGCCATGTACAACCCTTATGTCAGACACTTTCATGACCTGATCGCAAGCCTTTCGAGGTATATTGCTGCTCACATGAATTACAATATCCATGTTGGTGCCTTAAATTCATGTGACAGGGGTATCTGACAGCAGTGGCCTGTAACACTGTGTGGGAACTAGAGACGGGGCAGAACCCTTCCCACACAAGAATGCATGCAGGAACCATATTCAACTCTCACCTATTCTGCAAACCTTCCATCATCTCACTATGTTGTGTACTTAATGGATGTATAATATCTGTGGTATCTCCTGTTGTCATGCCTCATGAATTCCATCCTTGTGTAAATTTTGTAAATCTTTTAAGAAGGAACAGACTCATAAAAGAGATTTCATATTGCACTGCAGGTATTGACTCAAGTCATGTTTTTAGAGAGCCAGTGTGGTGTAGTGGTGAGAGTGTTGGACTGGGAGCCGGGAGATCTGGCTTCTAGTCCCCACTCAGCTATGGAAGCTCACTGGGTGACTTTGGGCCCATCACAGACTCTCAGCTCAACCTTCCTCACAGAGTTGTTGTTGTGAGGACAAAATTGAGAGAAGGAGGATAATGTAAGCTGTGTTGGGTTCCTTGCAAGAGGAAAAAAAGGCAGGATATAAATGTGATAGATAGATAGATAGATAGATAGATAGATAGATAGATAGATAGATAGATTTAATTATCACTATTTTACCTGCCACATTCCAAGTCAAGTTCATTAAGATCTTGTGACCATACTTAGTAGTAAACACATCTCCCTCCACTGTCAATTATACATTGGCTATATTTCAATTGAAACTTAAATTGGGGCTTCCTTCAGTGTCATCTTTTGTTCCTACTGACCTCTTCTGAACAATGATGCCCAGCCATTAACCCTCTTGAGATTAAAATTCTGAAGAAATGTCCAGGTGTTGACTCCACTTAATAATTAGTGCTCTGAATCCAGGATATACCATGAAAATTTAAAGGAAATAAAGGTGTGTTATCATGCCAAAATATTAGAAAATATTCACGTTCTGTTGGATAGAAGTAAAGGTGCAGATGTACAGTTAAAGTAAACTACTGAGACTGATTCCATTCTATGAATCATTTTCCCATAGCACTGATTTGGACAGAAAATATATTCCCAAAAAGCATTTTGTTGTGCGTGTTATATCTCTTAAGCTTGAAGTTATGTATATTTATATTTATTCATTCAATATGTTTATATCCTGCCCTTCTTCCAGTTCTGTGACAGAAGTTGGCTAATAACATAAAACCAAACCAACCATCACATAATATAATATAAATATCTTTAAAAACACAATACATTAAGATACAATAAAAGAGCAGTGCTAACTCCAACTAGGACTGCACCTGAACAAGTTTGCATCAAACTCCAAACACTTGGACATGTTTGTTACTGCTGAAAATTTAGAGACCTTCTCCTCTCATATAGACAACATTTTTTATAGGTAAATTTTAAATCTAGGAGTTAACTATAACCCCAAAGACGGGGACATCAATGCTGCAATCCTACATCCACTTACCTGGGAGTAAGCCCCATTGAACTCAGTTGGAATTACCTCTGAGTAGACTTGCATAGGATTGCACTGTAAGCCACCTAAGGTATCAGTTCCTGAGAGTGGGAGCAATTCCTTCGCAAATGAGTTCAAGTTGGTCTCTTGTTAGAAGGTCATATGTCTCTCTTTTAGAAGTATGCAGTGTTGATGTCACATTTGCATAGGAGAGTTACTTCAGAGAAACTTGATGTCTTATGGCTTACAAATGCCATTAATTTTTCATCTCAGACCAAGGGTGTGTATATTCTTAGCCAAGGCAGACACTGACAAGACAAAGCTCACCTTTGGGGCATCTGGTATGCTGCTAAGTGCCTTACTTGAGAAAGAGAATGAACTATCTGGATGGCTGCAAAGCACATCAGTGCTGCCATCAGAGAAAGGGCTTTTGAAGACATGCCAGTAATCTACACCTAGCAGTTTTACCATTATCATACTGCAGTGATAACTATTGGTGCCCATTGGTGTCATGTGCACCAATAGTTATCATTGCAGTATGATAATGGTAAAACTGCTATGTGTAGAATGTGTGCAGTTCTTCCTGTAAGTAAGGAGAAAAGAGGGAGGTTTTTTTTAACATTTAACTTTAAGATTCTGGCAATGGTTTTCACTAGCAGTGAACAGGAAGACAAACAGCTAGGACTTACACACTCCTCTTAGTGCATTGAAGGGTTTGCACAGCGGGACAGTTGACTTTCCTTTGAATTTCAGGCTCTCTGCATATCTCACCGTTGTTTCCAGAATTCTCTCCCGCTTCAGAATGGCACGTTGAAATAGTCACATGGAAATTTAGATCCTTGTCACTGAATTGTGCCTTATGCACATCTGTATTAATCCTTGTGTGGTGGTGGCACTCTGACATCCAGAGAGACATAGTTCAAAGGCATTTTTTTAAAAAAATGAACGCACAGAGTTAGATGAATTTGAAAGATTATCTTGTGAATAGTCAGCATAAAAACTATACTGAAAACCAATATAGTTCATGAGTAATTTGGGGGCTATTTCACACATGCATATGCAACATACAATGTATGAATGTGTGAACAGATTCCATTGAAAAGAAATGAGGTGATAATGAAAGTTCTAACTGTTGTATTTGATCTGTGATCACTCATTCACACATGCAATTCATCACTTAATGCTGCAGTTGTCAAGTGAAGAATGTGCACATATGAAGTAGCCCTAAGAGATAATAGTATAAAGAGTGAAAATGAGCAAAGGATGGATGGAATGTTTAGGAACTCATGGAGGGAGGAAAAGAAGGAACCACCCTGAAAGGAAATACTAAAAGACCAGCCAGAGTGATATGAATGAAACAAATCAAGAACAGAAAAGAACATCATTGAATCATCTAAATGAAGTCTGATGAAACAGTAAAAAAAATAGTGATAAGAATCAGTATTTGTATATCTGTTTTTTCCTGCCATTCCTGCTATGGAAGTCAGCTCCCAACCTTACCAGGAAGTAAGTTCCTTACTTCAAGGACCAGGAAAATCAGTCTACCTGGAGTACTGTCCAGCAGAGAACACAGTGAGGAAGGTGTTGCTTCAGCATGCTCTGACTGTGCAATTTTAGAGGGAATACTGGTGCCTCACCCTTTCTTGGCTTGCCAGCTGGGCCCCAACCCAGAGCATGCTTCCCCCTCACGAGTAGGGCTAAAGATACCTGCCAGACAAGCACTGCATCTCCAGCTCTGAGCTTCTGTCTGGACCCCCTGCCTCCTTTGTGCATGGGGTCCTGGGGGTGAACCTTGTTGGAATGGGACCAGTCCAGGTGCTTAAGTTCCTTCAATACCACAGCCTCCTTGGGTTGGGCATTGCTTCTGGTGGTGGTCTCGGGAAGGCGATTGGCACCCTTCGACTTCTCTGACTGTCACAATCCCTAGGATCAGCAACAGGGGCCTCCTCTTCCAAGGTCTCTTCAGGTTCCAGGGCTGTCCTGGCAGGAAGGTGGTGGGGCATGACAGTATCATAAAACGAATATGAAATATATATGAATTAGTACTAATGATATGAAATTAGCAAAAAGAAGCATGGGAAGCACAGAATGAAGATGAAAATGTTAAACTAGAGTTGAAATCTGAAAGAAAAGCAGTAAAAGGTTGAGGAAGATAACAGCAAAATGAAGATGAATAAAACAGAATAAGTGAATGGCATAAACATCAAAACTAATTCGGGGGGTGGGAGGAAGAATTGAAATGAGAGAAAGGACAAGATACAAATTTTGCAAGACAGCAAAGAAATAAAACCATCCCCCACCAATGGTGTAGTGGTAAATTTTGAAGATCAGGTGCACAGCCACACCCCCAAAGAGAGTCCAAAAATGCAGAGAGCTGTGTGGATCCATAGCAACAAACTAATTCTTGACGTTTTAGGGTAGTGGCCAATGTTAGTTCCACTTAGAGTAGACCCATAGAAATGAATGGGACTTAAGTTAGTTATAACTATTTATTTATTTATTTATTTATTTCATTTCTATACCACCCAATAGCCGAAGCTCTCTGGGCGGTTCACAAAAATTAAAACCAAACAACACACAATAAAACAATTTAAAATATATAGAATATTAAAACCACAATATAACAATACAACCACAATAAAACCTAGCAGCAGTACAGGAATTTAAAATACAGATTTAAAACAGCAAAGATAAAAATTTAGAAAGCTAAAAAGCCTGGGAAAATAAAAAGGTCTTCACCTGGCGCCGAAAGGAGTACAATGTAGGCGCCAGGCGAACAGGCGAACTAACGTCCCATTCGTTTCAAGGGACCTACTTTAAGTAGGACTAACATTGGATACACCTACACCTTGTGTCATATCATTACGATTCCATCATGGTAACGCTATATCCCTCTTCTGCATTTATACCTCGTAGGACACACAAGGACATTTGTGGTGGTATTTTAGATAATGTGGACTAAAAAGCAGGAAATAATGCTATGATAGTGGTATACTGAATGTGTAATGTGCCCCAGCAGTTATCAGTGCACTTTAATACCACTATAAAGCAGTAGTGTAGATCTAGCCTTAATCTCCACCAGGAACAGGGCTTTTGTAAAGCTAATGGGTCTTAGTTGCCCATTCAAGTCCAGGCCACCCCAAAATACTTTGTATTACAACAGGGCTAGGTCACAGCAATATATTGTTTCTTGGGAAATCCATTTTCTCACCAGTTACTGTGGACTCAGATGGAACAGGGAAGCCTGAGGGGGGTAGCGGATGATATCATCATCCCTGCTAATCAAAAGGTCCTGGTGCTTTGACCCTGTGCGCCCCAGCACCACTACACCACACATCCCTACCATTGTGATCATCTGCACAAGGAGAATGGGGAAGAGTCTAAGGAAAGCAAGAGCAGTCCGAGTGTTTAAAAGGTTTCTGTCAGAGAAAGAACATGAAATTGTTTTGTAAGGGGGAAAACAGACACAGATCATGAGAGAGCTTCGGCTATGGGGTGGTACAGAAATGTAATAAAGAAATAACTGCTAAATTTTGATTTCCAGAGTGGTAGTCTGTAGTTGTGTTAGTCTGTTGCAGCAAAACAAACATAAAAACCAAAACACCACAGAGAGAGAGAGAGAGAGAGAGACAAACAACCAAAGAGTTTTGTCGCATCTCAAAGACTTAACACATTTATTATGGCATATGCTTTCATGGACTACTCAGAATGACAGTTCTAAAGCACATCTGAAACAGAACAATGCACAGAAGAGTGACAAGGAATCAAAATGAGATTGGAATGAGAATTAAAAGCTTGCCAGGGTTAAAAGAAATGTCACGAGATAATCAAAAGAGCAAGATAAACTAACAAGAAAAGAAAAGAAAGTGGTGGTGGGGGACAGAAGAGAGATGCAAAGGAAAAGGGTGAAAGCCCAAAGGAGGACTTTGGCAACAGACAGATGCTGCTGACCAGACACCATCAAATGAGGAATGAGCTGGACAAATCAATTGTACTATGGAAGGGCCAAAACAAAATGTCCCTTGACAGCTGCCTCAGGAAGAATGGTTTCTTGTTAAAGAGCCTGGTTTGTATCCAGTGTTAGTCTAACTTAAGTCCCATTTACTGTCTACATTAAGTAGGATTAATCTTGGATACAGCCCTCAGAGAGAAGCCTCACACACACACACCCCAGCTGATCCAGGTGTTCAGTCTCAAAAGGTCACAGCTAGCCTAAATAATTGGTGTTTGGAAAGAGAGTTAAGGGCTTACTTGCACTACAGATTTCTGATTCTAATGTTAAGAGTTGAGAGAGCAGGGGTTATGTCTCTATAACTAGAAGTAAGTTGCTATGGGGATGAGTGAAGAAAGTCCAGGGTCAACGATCAGTACGAAACCGCTTTGGCCTTGATGTTGATTGGTTAGGTCCGAAACATGTCTGCTAAGCCAGCCTTCCCCACCCTGGTGCCCTTCAGATGTACTGGATCACAACTCCTATCATTCCCAGCCAGCATGGCCATTCCAGTTTCAGTTTGTTCACAGTCAACGCATCTGGAGGGCACCAGATTGGGGAAGGCTGTGCAAAGCCATCCCAAAAGAAATGACCTTAGCTCAGCCTGAAACAATGCTTAGGAAGCTGTTATTTACTTGCAGATATATAGGTCATAAAAGATAAATTAGTTATGGAAAATGGCTTTATGCATCATTGTTATCTGCTATAGCTCACTTGTTCCAAAGTGCATGTGTGTGTATTGCTCTGTGTGAGTGTTGAGTTACTCTCATTTCCACCCTCCTTTTCTCTTTATTGTTGTGGCTGGGCTGTATTCCTAAAAGCATTTGTGCCAATGACTTCAAGGCATCATGGCAACTCTACTGGGGTGGAAGGTGGGGGCATTATATGTGGTTTTTAAGGGGAATTGTAGCCTTGATAGTTTGAGGCAAACATAGACAGCTGGCAATACTAGATCACTCTGCTCAAAAGGCTGCATTTTCATGAGTGGTTTGGGGTTTGCTGTTGGGAGCTATTATTTGGTACTTCAGAATAACATTCAGAAAGGTTGTTCTCTTGTGACAGAGATCTGAATAGGGGTATTTATAGGTTATGTTTCAAGTTTTTAAATGGTAAAGTTATATTGCATTTATTATTTACAGGAACTAGATCTGAGTTGGAACTGCACAGACCTGTTTTAGGATAATGTATTTTTTTTATAGCATGACTTACTATTGCTCCATATGTTCAGGAAAAACATGCTCCCAGAAGCTTTGGGGAATGATGTTTCTTGCCAAGTATATAGCATGTTGAGTGTTCCCTTTCAATTTCAGCCAACCACCCATGTAAACCTGAGAATGTTATCTGCAGCAGCTGTGTATAGGTGCAATAGTTTCTAATGTTAATACCTATTGTGCCAAAGATTTTACAGATGTCCTGTTTATAGAGCTATCCTTTACTATTAGTGTTTAGTATTTATAATGCAATGCTGTTTACTATACACATAGCTTGATGTACCTTGATTTCTTCCATCCATATAATTATAATTATGCATAAACGGCACACATGCAGGATGCATGCATACATACTGGCTGCATTCAGATGTCACGATAATTATTGTGACAGGAGCAAGCCTAGCTTCTCCCCACTTTCATGTCTCTGGGCTCAGAGCTCAACATCACCCCAAGTGGGAGTCCAATGAGCCACTTCAGGGAGAACCCTCAGCACCCTCTTATATGCCTTCCTGGCCTGAGGACATAGCCCAGTTCTTAACTTCACATTCCAAAGATGAGTCCCCCAGAGCTTCTCATGTTCCACATGAGCAAGATGCTGCAGAAATAAGCATGGATCCTTTAAAAACTGCATCCAGCAGGGATGGAGCACCTGAAATTCCTGGCACTGTCAGCCTTCTTAAGCTCTCAGTTGCCTGTGGTCCCTTGCTGCAACAATAGTTCTCCTTATGAGGGAATACTGCAGTCATTGTCTCCTGCAGTATGCTGTCTAAGGTCCTGACAGTTCTTTGCAGTGTTGTGATCTTGCTTTAGCTGATGTGACTCTTCTATACCCAATGTGATACAGAATCATTCGTGAGTGCTTGTGCTGTAGGCCATGTTCTCTGGGCTTCCACCATAACCAGGGAACAACCAACCAACCATCCTCCACAAGGAGGAGATTAGACGCTTCCACTTCTGTTTTTAGTTTAACTACAGTTTATGGTGTAATCTGAACCCTGCACTGCTGTTAATTTTAACTATGGTTAGTTGAAACAAACCAGCTTCATAAAATACAGTTTACTTATGATTAACCTCAGGTTGTTAAGTTTGAATGACAGGAGAAGCCACAGTTAATCAAAAAATGAAAACAAAAGCTTTTGAACTCCTTATGGCCACACTTGAGGGGATTGGAGGGGAGGGGAGGGGAGTGTGTGAGCTTGGATGGGGACTTGGCTTTTTCTCATCATGACAAATGATATGAACCCTGGCACTTAGTACATGATTTCAGTAATGTTCGCATCTGCAGGATGACATCTGTGTAAATAGCAGTGAGTCTATAGATTAGTCACAATTTAGCATAGAGTTAGATGTGCTTAAGCTGAATTGACTTCAATAATTGCACATGGGCACTAAAATTGTGGTCACTGACTAGATCCAGGGGTTGATGCTAACATGTTTGCATTGGTTGTATAGAAGAGGGTTTAGCAAGTTTAATGACCTTGCGAAGGAAGCTGAATGAAAGCCCCAGACAGACTAATTGTATTTCATTAGACGCTGCACTTGCAATATCAGTTTCAGTGAACCACATCTGGAGATGTATTCTGGGCAGCAGTACATTTCACTGCTATGCCTCAGTGGCCCTCCCAAAAGTCCAGATGTGGTCTTTTAATTTAATTATATTTATTTACAATATTTGTCTACCGTTCCACATCAAACGATCCCCCCCTTAATAAATGGTAAATTTGTAGAATTCTACCCATGTACACACAGAACCAATAATAAGATACATTTGATGCAATTCGCCAAAACCATTTCAGGGTGAGGGAGGTGAGGATGATGAAATAGCCCGGCTCCAGAATCTCGAAGTAGCAAAGCTTCAGTTTTGGTAAAACGCATTAGCCAGGCAATGTTAACTAGCTGTTTAGGTGCATGGGTGAACTGATATTTATTTTTAATTTTTCAAAAGAAAGAAAATGATTCCAGTCATGAAGGAGGAGCAGCAGCAGGATAATAGGCAAAAGAGGAGGCAGCATGACGCTTCTCTTAGGCCTGTCCTCATATGAACTCTAATTTTTGTGAACCGCCCAGAGAGCTTCAGCTATTGGGCGGTATAGAAATGAAATAAATAAATAAATATTCAGTTAACAAAGAACCTTTCCATTTAACATGTTTTGTTAAGGGCTTTTCATGTTTCCTCAAGCTCCAAAATGCTGGGAAATTATAGCTGTTAAGCCCTTAACAGACTTGTTATTTAGAGAGCCAGCGTGGTGTAGTGGTTAGAGTGTTGGACTAGGAATTGGGAGATCCGGGTTCTAGTCCCTACTTGGCCATGGAAGCTCACTGCGTGACTCTGGGCCAGTTCCACACTCTCAGCCCAACCTACCTCACGGGGTTGTTGTTATGAGGATAAAATGGAGAGGAGGAGGATTATGTACACCTCCTTGGGTTCCTTAAGGAGGAAAAAAGGTGGGATATAAATGTAATAAATAAATGTATAAATGAAAATAAAATAAAATAATTTAGGCAATATTTAGACATGTTATTGCAGCACCCGTCCTCTGGGATTCCCGAATAATGGCTAAGCACCCTTGTCTTCATCACAAGTACCTGAAGTCCAAGAGTCCAAATAAGTGTGGATATATCGGCGGGTTGGCTCTTTCTGGAATCATTCCCCACTTGAGCACAGTGCATACATCTGCTAAGTGTGTACCACACCTCTGGAGAAAATCTCTTCATTCCCTTGTTCATCATGACACATGTATACATGTGAGTTTGTGTACACGCATGAAATAAAGGACGCATGGAAACAGTAAATGAGCCTTGTTTCCTGTCACAAGTAGAATATTTTGCAACTTTCAGTGACATGGCTACCTCTCTCCATAATGCAGGGTTGAAAAAAGTAGTGTTGTGCCTATCTTCCATGGTCTATGACTGTTTCAAACAGAGAACGTAAGTGTGGGCAGGCAACCTGTAAAATCTAGGGCTGTGGTGACTGTTTGCCCGTTTTGATTTCTGAACGAGAAAGAGAAAATTTAGGGTGAGGCAATATATCCTTTGTGTCCATTTTTTTGAGCCTGCTGCTACTTCAGTGCCATTTTTTTCTGCTTAGAGGGGCTTCTTTTTCCTAGAGTGATCCCAGCCAATGGGAGATTATATAGAGAAAAGGGCAACTTCACATTGCCATGTAGCCAGTGGGATGTGCTGACATTACTGAGGACAAATGAAGTTTGTTTAGAGTGAGGGCAATTCCGTCTAAAACATGGGTGATCTTAACTGACTGTGCATCACAGTGCTATGTTGCTGAGGGCAAACAAAGCCAATTCAAAGTCAGGGCAATCCTTCTTGAATAGTGAACACTTTCATCCTGTTCTGTAGCTATCCCCACAGAATCTATGAAAGGATATAGTGTCTTTTAATTCTGAGGAAAACATTCATGAAAATGCCCCCCTTTCAGCCCTAACAAAAAATGTTTCAAAAATATACTGCACTGTTGTTGTCTCCTAAGTGTATGTACAATACACAGATGTGGAACGAAATTATTTCTAACTTGCCATTATGCTTTTGTTTATGTTCAGCTTTAAAAAGGCAAACTTCTTATCTTCATGTATTGGGAAAATGCACAATTAGAAGAGAATCTGCCAAATCTGTAACATTGGGCATCCTTTCTCTGGGTATGGAAAGCAAAGAGCTTACTGTAAATGAATAGCAGCTGTTTACACATGTGTTTAGCCAAAGCAATGTCAAAATGCTTTGAAGTAAACAGCCTTTCTCTACTACAAATATAGGAGAAAGGGGCTGGAAATATCTGGAGATGGTTTAGTTTCCTGAAACAGCCTTAAATTAGGAGTATTTTATACTTTCCATAAGATTACTTTAAAAGCACAGCTATCTCATTAGGAGCAATCTGATTTATCAGCATTGTTTCAACAGAAAGGCTTCAAGCAGGGCTGGCTCCAAGTTTGAGGGGGCTTTGGCAAAGTGTCCTCCATGAGCCCCCTCCCATGTCAGTCCTCCCCCCCCAGGCTGTGAGTTTACCTGGTGGCAGCATTTTGGCACGAAACAACTGAGCGGGGGAGGGGTGTGAGATAACGCTAACTCCCCATTAATCAGCAGTTCTCCACCCATGAGTTGATCAGTGGTGCGCTGTAGCCACTACCACTCTCTGCCCCATTGCTCAGCTGTGTGAATGGATGGATTGGGGGTGATAGGGGTGTGTGAATCCATTCTCTCACACATGCACATGCATGCCCCTACATCTCATCCATCTCTTCACATACACACCCATCCATCCATCTATCCACAAACTCTGTGTATGTGTGTGGAGGCAGATGGATGGTTAGTGTGTGTGTGTGTGTGTGTGTGTGTAAGAGAGAACATAATTATCCCCCCCCACACACACACACACCCAGTCCCTCTCACTCTCTCTCACACACAGTTTGTGTATAGTTGGGTGGGGTGTGTTTGTGAATGGATTCACACACACATGGCACCCCCAACTATCCATTCACACAGCGGAGTAATAGGGGATTGGGGGCATGGCTGGAGAGTCCTGCAGCTCACCTCATTGGTAGGGAAGAGCTGAGCAATGGGGAAAAGGGGATGAGGCTGCAGATACATATTAACTTCATGTGAAACCCAGCCCCCTTTCCCTGTGGCTCAGCTGTTCCTTGCCAGTCAGATGAGCTGCACAGGAGGTAGTTTAACCCTTCCCTCCAGATAAAGATCACCCCCCCCCCACCCACACACACACACACAGACATTGCTATTAAGACTTTTCTTAAGCTTAATAATTGGTGGGGTGGGTATTTTCATCAGCATTGTGGCAGGAACGTGAGGGTCAAACTTCCCATCCCCCCATGCTGCTCACCTGATTGGCAGAGAGCAGGTGAGCAGTGGGGAGAAGGAACCTGCAGCCATGATCTCTTTTTCCTGCTTTTCAGCTGATCATCCAGAGGGGATGCCATGGGTTGCATAAAATTAGTCAGCAGGTTACCTGCAATGGGTTGCCCACCTCCAAATTACGGATTGAAACCAAGGGCATGTTTCTTGGAGAGGATGCATATTGCACAGAGAACATGATGGCAAATGTGGACAATGTATAATCTGTATCAACATTTCCAAGTCTGGAAAGCAGGCTTTCCCTTGGGCCCAATAAGGGCACCTCCTCTCTACACCAATATAGTACGTGCATGTGGATAGATATAGATACAGATAACCAAATGCATGTTCCAAATGCAAAATAGGCAGAATCTTCAAAAATACCAATATTGGGCAATTGTCTGTAGAAAGTATTATATTAATATTTTTGCTGCCATGTTCTTCTGGTGTGGCAGAAAGACATAATGTCTTATGGCACTTAAATGATTAATAGCTGTATATGGCTGAATATTCTATGTCCCTCATCTGATAGAACAGAAACCTAATTGAGTATTTCAGAGGAAGAAGAATAGGCTCAAAATGGTTCAAACTTATGAAATGCATGCCATAAAGGGGTTGGAAAATCAAATTTTACAGTAATGTGCCCATTCTAAAAGGATGTATTTTTGATGGACCTGTCATGTTGTACAACGTCCTGAAGTTCCACTTATGATGTTTACCAAACAACTTATTTTACCGAACAACATTTGAAGAAAAGGGGGGAGGAATCAAAAGAAAAGATTTAGGCTTCTGTCTCAGTCTTGAAATTGCTGCACCCACCCACTGATCTGAAGAAAAGCAATCTGTAGATGGGATGAGAACATGGTGGGGCAGCAGGTCAGCCTTAATACCAATAGGCTGCTGGCCAAAGAGATGGAGTTAGCAGACCTGGACATCTGGCAACCCTGCTGGGAGCTGACATTTAGCTATACTGCACAACCCTTGCAGAGGACAATAAGAGCTTTGGGCTTTCTCAACAAAAGGGTAACAGTGTAGAAAATCTTTCATTGGTGACCAGGTTCTGTGTTTCACCATTTTGTGGTTGTTCTGTTCTTTTATGCATAGAAGTGCTGCCAATCAATCTGGATAGAATGTATAAACAAACAAAAAGGCCTCTTTTGAGTATGAACTGAGTGAGAGAGCTTACAAATAATTATTCATAAAACAAGAAACTCAATGAGCTGGTAGAAATTATTATTACATTGTAGGTATAACACTGAAATTCAGCACCTGCCAAGTCAAAATAACCTTCAGGAAAGATGTAAGGTAATTGCTGTGCTAAGGATGCAGTTATTGTGCAATTAAGCAAACATGGTAGTGTTACATAGCTGTGTCTTAGCTCTCTGCATTGCGTTCAGTAGACTAAAAGTCATGACTTGGATCCTAAGATAAAACAATTGCCCAGTTTGGGGCAATTATCCTCTCCCCAACAGCTCCCCATACCCCCATCCCACATTGTTCAGGAGGACCTCTGACCCTCCAGAGAGGCTTTGGGGGGTGGTGCAGGAGGCTGTAGTGGGGAAGAGAGAACAAGAAATATTCCTTGCATGCATTTCCTTAAGTCAACATATCTTAGGATCGAAGCCCATATTTCCCTGTTTATACAAACCTGAAGTTATGAAGTATCCCTTGCAAATAGCATTTTAATAGAACAGAACCAAGCTATGTAATTCATTATGGTTCCTTCTAGGACACTACTGCTTATTTTCTCTACAGAGAATAGCTAGTGTGGAATGCCCTGCCGATGAAATCCAGATCTGAACTGCGACTAATTATGAAAATGTGAAGTCAGCCTTTGAAATCAGCTCCTGTGACTTCTGTGAGAAATGGAAATTGAGTGACATCAAGGAGGAAAAATACTGCACTTAGTTAAAATTACTTTACAATACTTAGTGATCAAGGGGAAAAAAAGGATTTCCAAGTATTCACTTGAAAAAGATTTCCAAGTATTCACTTGCCTGTTTTACCACCACTGTGTGTTTTTGTGAACTATAAGAAATAATCCATCCAGAAATTTGTTTAGAAAAATGAATTACCTCTTTTTTGAGGTGGGCTTTTACAAGCTCCTGAAGTTTTCTGCTGTGTTCTGTTTGGGGGAACTTTGTCAGCATCTCTACATGGAGTGCAACTTAGAGGGACACAGCCAGTGGGAAGTCAGAGCGTTAAATCCAGTGTTGCATGAGTGAACTTCTGCTCATGGTACAGAGCTTCCCCTTGCTCTCCCTGCAGCCCTCTGCATACCTCATATCTGTTCCGGAGGATCCTTCAATCCCCTGGAGTGGATTTGGGTAATACAAGGTGGAGGGGAAATCCATTCTGTCAGTCATTTCTATTCTTCTAGCTAGGGGTGTACAGATTACTCACCCCATCCCAGTCTGGGGCTTTCGCAGTGCAGGGGAAGCGATCCCTCCCTCCCCCCGGAATCCTCCCTGGCCGGCTCCGCTCTGCGACAAGTCCTCGGAGCCGCTGGCTGGGGCCGCCCGTTGCTGGACCTTCGTCTGCTACCGGGCTGCAGCCGCAAATGGCGGCCACCATAGTGGCCACTATTTGCGTCCCTGCGTTAGATAGGCGTAGGCTACGTATATATTTACATAGCCCATCACGGCAAAGAGCAGGGACGCAAATGGTGGCCGCTATGCCATTTGCGTCCCTGCCTTTTGCCGTGATAGGCTATGTAAATATATATGTAGCCTATCATGGCTAATGCAGGGATGCAAATGGCGTAGCAGCCGCCATTTGCATCCCTGCTCTGTGCCGTGATAGGCTACATAAATACTTACGTAGCCTATCACAGCTAAAGTAGGGAGGGAAATTGTGGCCACAGACCGGAGCAGCCATTCGCAGCCGCAGACGAGGGCAGAGGACGGCCGACAAAAGGTGGGGTCCATCCTGAGGAAATTTTGTGGGGTGGCGGGGGGGATTGCTCTGTTCCGCCACAGACTCCGGGGGGGGGGGATTCACTGGAGTCCGTGGCGGAATTCTCTAACATCCCTACTCCTAGCAGATTGCCCAGAGGCTTCCCATGAGCACAAGTAGGGATGTAAGAGAAATTTATTTCAATTTGTTTTTGATCAGGATCTTACCCAGGTTGCACATTCCGGACCGAACACAGACTCAGATGCAATCTGCAGTTGAAGTCTGTACTTTTCTGAGCTTGCAGTGTGATTTCAAATGCACATGAAAAAATGTGTACTTTTCAAAAATGTGCACAAATCTGCTTTAATCAATGGGAGAAAAATGCATACATTTCAAAAATGTGCACTATTGATGCAAAATATGCATGAAAATACGCACAGATTTTCAAGCGGAAAGAGAAAAACAAAGTTTGCAATCTGATACAGACTCAAGTTGGAATGAGCTTCTGGATGGAATTCAGAGAACTTTGGCAAGCTCAAGTAAGCTTTGGGTGATTTACACGTTCCTAAGCACAAGGACTTGTGTACAGGACTTTTTGGATCCCAGCCATTATTTCCAGCTATTGTTATTCACAATCTGTTTAGGTTCATTTCAAACTCCTAAAAGGGAATAGCTGGCGGTGGGCCTAATTTGGCTGCTCTCTATCTAAGTCAGGAGTTGCTCTGGGCTGATTTTCTAATGTGTGAATGAACCCACACCGAAATGGATCCAGAAGAGTTATATGGTGGGCTGTGAACAAGCACTCCTGAAAAATCTGGTGAGATTATGGCAGTAAGTGGAGCAGCCCATGTCCTAGCAATCCCCCCGCTGTTTCAAGTGTTTGGAGAGCTAAGCATAAAGGACTGAAATATTCCTTTCCCCCTGTACTGTGGTATGTTTTATTAAGATCTTTTCATTTTCATCTTTGGGTGTGTGTTCATGCTTTTTGTCAGTGGAATCAAAATGATAGGCTTGCCCTTACATTTCAGATATGTGGGAGTCCCAAAACAGCTCCAGACCTGTTACGTGCATTGGTCACACCATTGGATCTCTGGTCTGTTTAACTGTTGGCAGTGGGTGACCTTTCTGTTTAAACTGGCTGCTGCTGTACAGTGGAGTGATTAAATTTGTAGGTCTCCTGAGGAGACTTATCCAGATGTCAGGCAGATTTGTGGGCTGTGCGTACCAGCTAAGCTCCCTTACAGACTGCTAAATTGTGCTAAACTCAATGAATATAACTGTTTGACAATGGCACTTAGGATTTCTTGCAACCGATTTGTTTTGGAATTACCTCTGTATAGATATTGCATCTATACCATGCTCTTTTTCTTACTATTTGAATATATTTTTATACAATAGCGTGACAATCTACTCTGTAAAACTGGAAGGAAAACCTCAGAGGAATTTTTGTTAGCACCCACTGCTGAAAGCCTTGTGACTCCACAAGTTAGTGGATTGAGCCTCTGCAATACAAAATTTAGGGTGCAGTCCTACTGGATCTATGCTGTGCTTCCTGCTCTGCATATTAGTGAGATGGGCATTTTCGCCTGTCTAGCTGAGGCGTTGGGAGCGGGGAGGAATGGAGGCTGGGGGAGGCTGGGGACAGCTTGTATCCCCGTTTCCTCCCTCCCCTCTCCCTGCCCACCAGCACGCCCCCTTTCTCTCCTCTCCAAGCTTGTGTTTGTGAGCTCATAGAGGCAGCCAGTGTGGTTCTCTCCATGCTGGCTGCAAGGGGGAGGGTGCGGGTAGCTCAGACTCCTGGGTCCGAGGTCAAAGCAGTGTCTCTGATCCAGGAATCTAAAAAATCCTATGGCCCTCCAGATGCTGTGTAGGGGTCATAGGATTGATACGGATTGATTCCTGTTTCCTGCCTCCCAGCTGAGCTGAGCAGAGCAGAGCAAGCTGCTCCAGCTGGTCCAGGGACTACAGAAGCAAGCAAGCTCCCAGAGAGTGAGCGACCAGAGCGAGTGACCAGGGGGAGCAAACAGGAGTTGGCCAGGGGAGTTTGGCAGGGGAGGTCAAGGGGGAGGCCCCTAACATTTTTTTCATTTTTTTTCATTTTTTTTCATTTTTTAACTAACTTTTTTCATTTATTTGTCTTGTAACACACACTTCCACACCAGTGGAACTCTGCTTTTAACCTCTACTGAGTAGAGGAGCAGGCACAGGCTAGTCTAGAACAATCACAAAGCTAGACACAAAAAGGGAAAAGAGGCAATGGAAGGACAGGACTCTCCAGTGGTGGTGAACTGCAAGGTGTGTGCAGTGTTTGTTTTCTTGCCTGAGAACAACATGGCCTACACCTGCAACAAGTGCAAGTTGATCACGCTGCTGGAAGAAAAAGTAAGTGGACTGGAGCGGCGACTGTCAACCCTCCAGGGAAAAAGAGAACACGAAGCGTTCTTGGACAGAATGGGGGAACTACTAGCAGCAAAGGGAAGACCAGAAGCTTGAAGAGCAACAGCAAGATGAGGCAGAAGTGGGAATGCTGAGGTGAAGAAAAATGGAGTAGAGGATACTCCGTGGAAAAGGGTGACAGTTAGGAGAAGAAGAACTAGACGCCACTCTGCACCAGTGGAAGCAGTGGAGCTGTGGAACCGATTCCAGGTACTTGCAGATGAGACTGGAGGACAGCCTGCAGAGGAAGAATCACAGGGGAATGTACATGAGAGTGAGCAAGAGGCTGAAGGTCAGTCAAACAGAGGCGATGAAACCCAGGCCTATAACAAGAAGAAGAGAAGAGTGGTAGTAGTGGGAGACTCCTTGCTGCGTGGGATCAAGACCCAAGTATGTCGCGAAGACCTGTAGACTCGCCAGGTATGTTGTCTCCCGGGAGGACGGATTAGAGATGTGACTGAAAGGTTGCCTGCACTCATAAAGCCCACTGACAGGTATCCCTTTCTTCTCATCCATGTGGGAACAAATGATACCGCCAAGCGGAGCTACAAAGAGATCACGTCAGACTTTGAAGCTTTGGGAAGGAAACTCAAGAACTTTGGGGCCAGATAGTTTTCTCATCCATCCTTCCAGTAGTTAGAAGAGGGATAGAAAGGGAACGAAAAATACTCCGGGTGAATGACTGGCTACGAAGTTGGTGCCGACGAGAGAGATTTGGATTCTGGGAGCAAGGCCTATACTTCCTGGAAAATGGGCTGTTGGCAAGGGACGGGTTGCACCTCACAAAGGATGGGAAGAATGTGTTTGGCCACAGCATCAGGAGGGCTTTAAACGGAATCCTATGGGGAAGGGAGATGTAATGTTGGGGGTAACAATGGACGTAGGCTCATGCACTGCAACGGAGAGAACAGCTCTGACAGAGCCCAAATAATAGTCTTCAGACACATATAGGAAGAAAGCCAGACTATGAAGCACATGGTCTTCGATGTCTATATACTAATGCCCAGAGTATGGGAAACAAACAGAACGAACTTCAACTCTTAATACAGGAGGGAAATTATGACTTGATAGCTATAACTGAGACTTGGTGGGATGACTCTCATGACTGGAATACAGCAATTGAAGGATGTAACTTGTTCAAAACGAACAGGAGGAACAGAAAGGGAGGTGGGGTTGCTCTGTATGTGAAAAATACATATCTGTGCACAGAAATACAGGAGGAGGAGCTTGGTAGCCCCATTGAGAGCATCTGGATGAAAATAAATGGAGCCAAGAATAAAAGGAACCTGGTGGTCAGAGTCTACTACCAGCCACCCAACCAAGGATAAGACGAGGATGAAACTTTTGAAAACCAAATAGCCAATGTTTTAAGGAAGCATGATGTAGTAGTAATGGGGGACTTCAATTTCCCCGATATTTGTTGGGAGACAAATTCTGCAAAACATGGCCCCTCCAGGAAATTCCTGACTTGTGTGGTGGATAACTTCCTCCTACAGAAAGTAGAGGAAGGAACTAGAGGATCGGCTGTCCTTGACTTGATCCTAACCAACAGAGATGACTTAGTGGATAAAGTAGCAGTTACAGGAACTCTGGGGGAAAGCGACCATGTTGTACTTGAGTTCTTGGTTCTAAGAGAGCAAAACCCGAGTATAATCAAACGCGTACCCTGGATTTTAGGAAAGCTGATTTTAATAAACTCAGAACAATGATCAGCAAGGTCCCATGGCAAGCGACGCTAACGAGAAAAGGAGTCCAAGATGGGTGGGAGCTTTTAAAAAAGGAAATTCTCAAGGCACACTTACAAACAATTCCAACAAGAAGAAAAGGCGGAAGACAACAGAAGAAGCCAATGTGGCTTCACAAAAAGCTTAGGGATGACCTGAAAACAAAAAAGGACACATATAGGAAGTGGAAAGAAGGCCAAGTAACAAAGGAAGAGTACAGGCAGGTAGCACAGAATTGCAGGGATGGTGTCAGGAAGGCTAAAGCTGAGAATGAGCTGAGGTTAGCGAGGGATGCTAAAAACAACAAAAAGGCTTTCTTCAGATATGTGCATAGTAAAAGGCAGAGGAAAGAAATGGTGGTTCAGCTATTAAATAAGGATGGCAAAACAATAACAGATGACAAAGAAAAGGCAGAGGTGCTCAATTCCTACTTTGGTTCAGTCTTCTCCCAAAAGAGGGTCTATGACCCCCCTGGCAAAGGCGAAGTACAGGCTGAAGGTGCAGGATTGCAGCTTGAGATCGATAGGCATATGGTCAAGGAACACCTCATTACTTTGAATGAGTTCAGATCTCCAGGGCGAGATGAACTGCATCCTAGAGTAATAAAGGAACTGGCAGAAGAACTCTCAGAACCGCTGTCTTTTCTCTTTGAGAAATCATGGAGGACGGGGGAAGTGCCAGATGACTGGAAGAGGGCTAATGTTGTCCCTATCTTCAAAAAGGGTAAAAAGGAGGAACCTGGGAACTCCAGACCAGGCAGTCTGACATCAATCCCAGGGAAAATTCTGGAGCAGATGATAAAGCAATCCATCTGGAAGCACCTTGAAAACAATGCCGTGATTACTCGAAGCCAACATGGATTTGTCAAAAACAAGTCCTGCCAGACAAATCTGATCTCATTTTTGGATCAAGTAACCTCCCTTGTGGACCATGGGAATGCTGTAGACATCATATACCTCGACTTCAGCACAGCTTTCGACAAAGTGCCCCATGATATCCTGATGAGCAAACTAGCTCAAAGTGGGCTAGATGAAACAACAATCTGGTGGATCCACAGTTGGCTACAGAATCGGACTCAAAGAGTGCTTATCAATGGGACCTTCTCAAACTGGGGAGAGGTAACGAGTGGGGTACTGCAGGGCTCAGTCCTGGGCCCAGTGCTCTTCAACATTTTGATTAATGACTTGGAGGAGGAGGTGCAGGGAATGCTGATCAAATTTGCAGATAACACAAAATTGGGCGGGATAGCTAATACTTTGGAAGACAGAAACAAAATTCAAAGTGATCTGGATAGACTGGAGCGCTGGGCAGAAAACAACAGAATGACATTTAATAGGGATAAATGCCAAGTTCTGCACCTAGGAAAAAGAAACCAAATGCAGAGTTACAAGCTGGGGGATATGTGGCTCAACAACACTACAAGCGAGAACGATCTTGGAACTGTTGTCGATCACAAGCTGAATGTGAGCCAACAGTGTGATGTGGCTGCAAAAAATGCCAATGCTCTTTTGGGCTGCATTAATAGAAGCATAGCTTCCAAATCCCGGGAAGAACTAGTTCCCCTCTACTCAGCACTGGTTAGGCGTTATCTGGAGTACTGTGTCCAGTTCTGGGCACCGCACTTTAAGAAGGATGCAGACAAACTGGAGAGGGTTCAGAGGAGGGCAACAAAGATGATCAGGGGACTGGAACCAAAGCCCTATGAAGAGAGACTGAAAGAACTGGGCATGTTTAGCCTTGAGAAGAGAAGACTGAGGGGAGATATGATAGCGCTCTTCAAGTACTTGAAAGGTTGTCACAGAGAGGAAGGCCAGGATCTCTTCTTGATCATCCCAGAGTGCAGGACACGGAATAATGGGCTCAAGTTACAGGAAGCCAGATTCTGGCTGAACATCAGGAAAAACTTCCTGACTGTTAGAGCAATACAACAATGGAACCAATTCCCTAGGGAGGTGGTGGGCTCTCCCACACTGGAGGCGTTCAAGACGAGGCTGGACAGCCCTCTGTCAGGGATGCTCTGACTTGGATTCCTGCATTGAGCAGGGGGTTGGACTCGATGGCCTTGTAGGCCCCTTCCAACCCTACTATTCTATGATTCTATGATGCTGTGATTGCTGTCCCCACCTTAAAGCAGCTTTAGCCTGTTTCAGAATTTGAACAAGGCCCAGGGGATTGGAACATTGCCTGAAAAGCCCCTTAATGGTCACCTTTTTCAAGCTTTTGGTGTTTAGTGAAATTTTGATTTGTTTGGGTTTCCCCCCCATTTCGTGCTTGTTTTGATTTGACTAGTGAACAGCCGGTATTGTTTTAATCTGTTGATTACTTGTCTTAGCTGTTGATTTTTGATGCTGTATGATCAAAATTTTTGATGCTATATGATTACTTTTGCTAGCCTTGAATGCCTTATGTGAGGGAAAGGTGCCATGCAAATTAAGTAATAAATAAACAAATAACCAGAAAAGTAGCTTAGCTCTCCCCACCTCCCTTGGACCAGATGCTAGCAAAGTAACAAACATGGGGTTCTTCTTTTTCTTTACACTGGCTTCCTGTGTGTTTCTGGACACCATTCAAAGTGCTAATTTTGACCTATAAAACCATAAGTGGCTTGGGACCAGGTTACCTGAAACCTCATAGGGTGGCCATATGCCCTACTTTAGAGAGGACTGAAGAGGTGTTCAGTCCAAGTCTGGTTTAAAGATAAAGGAGCATAAGAACGGGGAGCAGAGGCCTTGAAGTTGACCATCAACAGTTAACACCTGGATAGCAGACTGAGCAGGAACACAGATCGCTTGGTCACAGTCTTCCCCAGTATGGTGAGATGTATTGTATTTCTATTTAATTACACTATATTTTCCAAATTTGCACCTATACATATAAATTAGCATATGCACATTTTGTGCAAATCCATGTCTTCCTTTACCCTCTTCTTTGATGATGTGAAAATGGCCACTCTAACCACCTGTTCATGCATGAACCTGCTTAGATCAGGCTCAGGGGTCTTTTTGGCTCCAGGTCCTGCTACCAGAGGTGGTCTGTATACTATATGTGGGTGGTGGTGGGAGAGTTCTCCACCCCTTCCAGTCCTCAAAACAACAACAACCACCCAGCCCACACTCCATACAGTTACTTTAACACAATGCAGCACACACAATACCCACTGTTGCACTTCCTTTCTGTTTGAGAGACTGCCTTGTCCCTTACACATCTGCCTGTACAGTTTGTAAGGAAGGCCCTTCTGGTGGTTCTGAATGCTCCCTGGCTTCAGTTGGAGCCCACTAAAAAAAGTATTTAGAGAGCAGTCCTATGGGCACTGGCCATAGGATTTTTCAGTTTCTGGAAACCAAGGTGGGAGCTCTGGCTCTGAGCTTGGTTCCCAGAAGCCACACTCCCCACCCCCTCATCACTGGTGCAGTTCTCTCCATACCGGCTACTTCTCCTCGCTGAGAAATAGAGCACAGGGAGGGCGAAAAAGGGGTGATCCCAGGGGTGGGGAGGAGACCGTGGAAATTGCTTTACGAGGCTTCCTATGCACCATGTGGCCACCCCCTTCTCTTTCCAAAGTCCCCAGCTAGACGTGTGAAATTCTAGTCGAAAATGTAGGGCAGCCAGAGCACAGAGGCACTGGATAGGCATCAGCCTCCGAGTTTGGAGGCAGATGTCTGTCTCCATAGGATTGTGTCCTTAGTGTGTTTTTGTCACTGCTCTTTGGAATACTCTGCCCCTGGAATTAAGTCATGCACCAACAATTGTGAGCCTTAGATACATGCCAAAAACATTTCTTTTCACCCCCGTTTTTCCACATAATTTTTTGTTGATCAAGTACACTGCTGGTTACTCTTTTAGATATGTATATGTTGAAATGGATATTTTACTGTTTTTATATTGTATCTGTGTTTTTGACTGTGTTTTTGTATTATACACTGCTTTGGTAAATTCCTTTGTTAAGCAATATATAGATTTCTTAAATTATTAAATGAATTGCTGGATCAGATTCTCTTCTTCCATCCTCCACTGTTGTCTGAGGTACTGACTGAGCATGCGTGGTGGCTGTGCATGTTAAGAACAGTCCAAAACAGTCAGCATGGAAGACAGAACATTTGTGAGAATCCATCTCCCTGTGCAGGACCCAACATTTACTTTGGTGAATTGAGTGTCTATTAGGATGCCTACAGCAATACAGTGACTCTTTGTTGTTTTGTAAGAAAAAAATCCTCTGCCTGCACAGACTAGCAGTGGTTGGTTCCTCTTGCTCTGTCCTTGCTAGGCAGCCTCATTCTTGAAGTGAGGGCAGTGAGAGAGTATTTCTTGCCAAGCAGATTGAGAGCGCTCAACCTCCTTCTTTTACTTGTGTGAGCACCATGTCCAGCAGAAAGAGAAAGAAAGTTAAACAAAAAAAGTGTTTTTGTGGGTGTGTATCACTTTTTCCCTTCTTTTTCCAATTTTATTTTCCAGTGTTTTCTTTTTCTATGCAGTGGATTTGTTGCTGGCACCTAGAACAAAAAATTGTGAGTCCAAAGGAGTGCTTTTGGATTGTTCTGTGGATTCCTTCATCCCTGCTTTATACTTATGATCTTAAAGTCACTTACCACAGTATCCCCTTAGTGTGCAATGGTGATTGTTGCTGGAACAGAAAAAAAAAAATGTGTGTGCAAAGGAGGTTTTTTTGGATTGCTGTGTGGATTCCCCTACCTACTGCTTTGCACCCATGATCTGAATATCAATTGCCATAGTTTCCCCTTTTGTGCCATGGGATGCTGGCTGCTGTGGATTCAAAAGACTGCTTTTCTGTGATGCTGTGTTGATTTAATCCCTGCCAGCATAGTGGATTAATGCTTTGCAAGGATGATTTTAAAGGATCATTTTAAAGGATGATTAGCCTCCATTTCCTCTATTTTGATGAGTTGCTGCTGGGTTCAAAAGACTGCTTTTCTGTGTTACTGTCTGCCTGTAGACCTGACGTCCACCCAACCAATCTCAGTGGGTACCAGCTACCACTACCTACCACTCTCTGAAGTGTGGTGAGTGATGACAGGAGATAGGGCCTTTTCTGTTGCAGCATAGCATCTTTGGAATTCCCTCCCCAGAGAGGCTCGCCTGGTGCTACCTTTGTTCTCTCTTCGGTGCCCAGCTCTTTTTATTTGCCCAGGCCTTTTCATGTGTTTCATGTGTTTGTGATTTCATGCTGGCATTTCATTTTCTGCTTTGCTGAGTCTTGCTTTGAGATTTCTATGATTAGTGTTTTAATTGTCATTTTACTATTTTATCATAAGCTCCTCTGAAACTATTGGCTGAAGGGCAGCTCATAAGTTTTTCAAACAAACAAACTTGTGCCAGTTAGAATGCAGTAATTCTGAGTTTGTCTGCTGGTCGTTTCACTTTGCTGCAGACTTTTGCTTGAGGTGGATTCACAAACCCTTTTTTATTCCCTCAGGGTGCTGCAAGAAGTCACCTTGTGGCAGAAAGTGAGGTTGTTTGAATGGAACATTAGATTGACAAAAAGTAACGTAGCCACTTCTTGCATACTTAGTATCAGTTGATGGAAAATCCATATGACTGTATTCATAATGGTGTGTTGCAAAAACATGGTTGTATTCCTTCACTACAGTTCACATTGAGAGTAATAGAATTTCTGACGAGTAATCAGATATATTTAGACAGATTTTGCTCTTCCAAAGAAATATGCACCTTATCAGAATATATTTTAGATTTCGTGGTGCATTCTAGATATGCATGTTGCTCACTGACAAGTGAATAGCATGTCATTGAATTCCCCCCTGAAATATGCCTCACTGTAAGGACAGATTGCTCAGAGTTCCCTAAACTCCATGACTTTGGATGTGACTAATGATGTAGGACGTAATGTTGAAAGACAACCACACGACTTCATATTTAAACAACATTTTCACAAATTGATATCAAGATATCTCTTTCCATATGGGCATAGGGTTATTATTCATAAGCTTGGGTAGGTCAGCCATGGTGACTAGGGAATATCAGGGCACTGTCATCCTTTTTGTTAAGTGAACAAATATCTCCTGAAGATAATTGAGAGCCACTCTATTAGAACATAGTGGATTTCATCCACATATCCAGGTTTTCCCCCAGAGCTGAAGTTTTGCATGGTTCTTCATGAAAACTGATGGCAGTGTGTATAGTGCCTCACCACCCTGCCACATTTTAAGCACTCCTTGCAAATGTTCACTTTCTTTATTTGAATTGCCCTCAATGACATTATCACAACACCCAATTTGATTATCTCATAGCACTGTGACATTACTTTCACTGCATGATCCCCTACTGGGTGGGATTAGCGATGTGACCAACTGGGAAAAGAGGAAGAAGCAGTAGCTAGAGGGAAACTGGTGAAGCAGCCACCTCAGCCAAGGGAATCATTGGTGCTGAATAGGATTTCTTTTAAAAATAGGTAGTTGTACAGCCACTGTATTTTCCAGGGAAAAAGTCTACCTGTCAGGGTAGACACTGAGCCCATAGAATCCCCGAGTAGTTCTATTCTGAGGAAGAGCAGTCGCTCCTGGGAGAGGAGAGTGCTCCTCTTTCCCAGGGCCCACAGCTGACGGAGATTCCTCCCACCAGCATTCCTAGATTAGAAAGCAGTCCAGGGAGTGACCGAGCAGAGATAGCAAACTTGGTGGATGCGCGACGCAGACGCAGAGAGCGGTGCCAGATGGAGGGCGCGGAAAGGAGGTGCAGTGCCTGGTTGGCGCGCAAACAACAGCTGCGCCCTGAGGATCCAAGGGAAAAGGGGAGGGACTCTCCCTAGTCCTTAAGTTCAGGGGTCTGCCAGTAATTCCCTTTCAAACGGGGACCAACTGTTCCAACTTAGGGCATAGGTACTCTGCTGCTCAGATCTAGTTGCTACCTGTAGAGTTGTTAAGTTGTAAAAGAAGAATAAAGCTTGGAAAGGAATTCCTTTGTCTGTGTCTGGACTTGGCTACTGGGTTAGACTGAGAGAGGCCTCCAAGGAGCCCCTGACACTACCCTACTGAAATTGTTAGTTGCTATCTAAAAATCAACATGGGAGAATATTTGGCATAGCTCCAGTTTCCCATCCCAACACAGTATGCGGATGTGTAAGGGGATGCACATTAGGGCAAAAGATCCTAACTTCATCTATATGCTAATAGAGTCTGAGCTGGTATTGACTGACCAAGTAATTGATCTTGGGGATGTGGTGGAATGACCTCCCTAGACAGGCTCGCCTGGCACCTACATTGTGGTCTGTTGGCACCAAGTTAAGATATTTTAATTTCCCCAGTCTTTTTAGCCCTTCTATTTGCATTAGTGCATTTTTAGATCTTTGCACTGCTGCTGGCTTTTATCCTGATCTCTACTTTAGCTTTATTCTGTTTTAAACATAATGGTGTTAATATTACGTTTGACTATGTTATTGTATTTTATGATTTTAACTTTTGTTTTATGAACTGCCCAGAGAGCTTTGGCTGATGGGCAGTATAGAAATGTAATAAATAAATAAATAAGCAAGCAAGCAAGCAAGCAAGCTTGATGGAAATGTCGAACCACTGTGTGGCTGCTGTGAAAAAAAGCAAATTCCACATTGGGCATAATTAGAAAAGGAATCAACAATAAACTGCCAATACTGTACTGCCATTATACAAGCCTGTGATACGACCAGAATTGGAATACTGCGAACAGTTCTGGACACTGCTTCTAAAAAAGAATATTGTAAAACTGGAAAAGGTGCAGAAAAGGGCATCTAAAATGATCCAGAGGTTGGAGCAGCTCCCCTATGAGGAAAACTTACATTGTTTGGGGATTTTTAACTTAGAAAAGGTAAAAGGAGACATGGTAGAGAAGTATACAAGTATGTGTAGTGTAGAGCAAGAGTGGACAGAAGGCAGATCTCCAGATGGTCTGGACTTCAGCTCCCAGCATTCTTGCCCATTGACCATGCTGGCAGGGGCTTCTGGGAGTTGAAGTCCAAAACATCTGGAGATCTTCTGCCCATCCCTAGTGTAAAGAAAATGGACAGGGAGAAGTTTTTCCTCCCTCTCTCATCATACTAGAACCCACGATCATCCAATGAAGCTGAATGGTGGGAGATTCAGGACAAATGAAATGAAATACTTCTTCACATAGCGCATAGTTAAACTGTGTATGGAATTCACTGTCACAAGATGTAGCGATGGCCATGACTTGGACAGCTTTAAACAGGGATTAGAAGAAGTCAAGGAAGATAAGGGTATCAGTGGCTGCTAATCATGATGCCATATGTTACCTCAAGTATCAAAGGCAGTATGTCTCTGTATAACACTGCTGGGGAAGATGAGCAGGAAGGTGCTGTTGTACTCATGTCCTGCTTTTGGAGTTCCCACAAGCAAGACATCTGGTTAGCCACCGTGTGAACCCAGTGCTGGACTAAATAGGCTTAGGGCTGGACCAGCACAGCCCTTCTTAAGTTCTTGTGTTCATAAACTCTGAGCATTGTAGCAGGGCCTGCATTATTCTTAATGATACCAAGTACATTCAGATACTTATTCTTTAACAGAAAGGAGTTGCTGGAGGAGACTGCAGCCGAGGATGAAGGAAGGGGGAGGGGGAGAGATGTATAACCTTTTCTTTGCTGGCTGTTTTGGGGTCAAAATCACAACCTCCAAGCTGCTCCCTAAATCTTTTCCCCCGTGGGGAGAAAAACAGCATAAGGGGTTGATGTTGAGAGGAAAAACACCGGGCAGGGAAGGGGTTAAGCTCCCTGCCTGCCCTTCCTCTGCTCTCAAATCCAGCTCCCAGTGGCTGCATTTCATTTGTAAATTAAAAAAAATTAACATTTTTTTAAAAAGTCATTGAAACATTACATGGGACTCTGTAGTACACCCTTTGACCCTGAACTCAAGCCGTTCTGCTGCTCCAAAACTATTAATTTTAGCATAAGGCTAGGTAATATTTCTTGATGGGATCTTGCCTTGGGCAAATTTACCACTTTATCCCATCAAGCAAGATTGTGAAAACCATGTAAACCAGAGTAGCTTTTTAGCGAGCATTTGAAATGATTATGCCACTAACAGGGCAGCATTTCAAAAAGAGATGTCTTCATGAAAAGAAGGAAACATTATGTTAACGTTTATTATTTTAAAGATCTTTGAACAGCTTTAATAATTGTCTGGTAGTACTATTTACTTGTGTTGTCTAATGCAGGTGATTTAAAAAATGGCTCTGAGATGCTGCCCAAAGTTTTAAACTTTGTAAATATTTATTCATAATTACAAAAACCCTACACAGTTAAGTCTCTGTACTTCCTCTAGAGCAAAAGTGTTGGGATTAAATTAATGGAATGGCACACAAAAGGGTATTAAATGTGATGGCACTCATTATAAATGTTAAGCAGAATAACTAGAATAGCGACTGTCAATCTTTATTCAGAATTACAGGACCATTTAAAAAGGCTTTTAGCAGAGAAAGGAGGGGATAAAGATGTAATTTCTGATTAGATAGATATTTATAGGTAGTAGCTATGACTCACGACAGTATACGTGCACACAGCCCAAGAAGAAAATTTCTCCCTTTGATGGATTGTTACATATAAAATCAGTTCATGCAGACTAGAAGCAAGAGGTCAGTTGTCTTTCCTAGAAGATAAATCATGGCCTGCTATATAAAGTTGCTTTACATTGTCACTTTTTAAAAAAAATCTAGAACTTAGGTTCCCAAATTACATTATAACAAGCTTTTCTGAGGTTCAACCCTGCTAAATATTAAATCAGTTATTCACGTTCTATTTTACATTCAAAGTCATCCCAATAGTATGAAGTAAATAATTAGTCAAAATCATACATCAGCAGAACAGGAATGCAAGTAGTCTGGCCCAAACCCAGTTCATCACTCTTGTGGTTTAACAGGTTGTGGTTTAACAGCTGCTCTTAAGAGTAGCATGTCTGTCATTTGTTATTCCATTTATAAAAATCAACATTTGCTGAGATGGTCAGCTATTGAATCCCACATCCATGTCAAAGAAATGGCTTCACAGGTCTCTTCTATAGATTTTATACAGGCAACAATTCAGAATGCAATGCAGGAGATCTTCAGCCACCGCTGCACCACATGGGCAAGTCCTTTCGGAATATGGGACATAGTTAAATATCCCCAGCTTCCCAATTTATTCCAGTGACTGAAACTGGAATGAAATAAAGATTTGCTTTAAAGCTAAGGGAGTTCCATTCCAACAGGTAATTTGCTCACTTTGGGGAGTGCTTCAAAGAGAACAAACATGGGGAAGTCTGGAAACTTTGATGTACTGCAGTGCTGTTGCATGATGTAAATGGCCTTGCTTTAAAAGAAACCCCTCTGAGAATTAATCCACAACTCCTTAATAGTTTGTGACGCTAAGCTAACCAAGAATTATTATACAAAGAATCATGGGAGGCCGGCTATAATTTGGGCAGTCTTGAATTGTCCATGAACTGCAATTTCAACCTATAATTTGACATAATAAACTCTATTTTAGTTGACATAAAACATGTATTAGTTTCCGATTGAAGTAGAGCAGCGGCTGGCACAAAAAGGAGTGATCTAAGGGATTTATTTTAAACAGTTTGGATTCCTGACAAAGAGAAACTGCCCACCCTATGACACTCGGATGAGACAGATGTGCTTCAAAGACTCTTTGAGCTGCATATGTCAAATTTCGCCCCTTACTTTTGCATGGGAAATGGACAATTCCCTTAAAGTTGCTGCGAGACTTGAACTTAATATAATTTTCCTGTGCCTTCTGATTTCTATTGGCAGAGAAAAAGGTAATAATTAAGTAAGTCTACTTGATAAATTGAGTGGCCATTCAGCATCTAGTTATAACATGGGAGTTTATGTCTGAAGACCATAATCTTCATTTTGGTTTAACTAATGGCAAGATGTTTTGCCAAACAGTAATCACCACTTTCCTTTAAGCAACTGTCTTGACCCTAGTTAATTTCATGCCAAAAGGATCATGTTGCTTCTTTAAAGCAGAACAAGATAATTTATTGTCCTCGATTTTAAATGGAAAGAAACACATTCCCCTACAGTGTAGGAAGATGTAATTGATGTAAAACCTGTCCTTTTTCGCTGCCAGTTAAGATTTTAAAATAATTTCAGATTTATAGTCTAGAGCAGTCTGTCCTCTATTTCTTAATTCCAGGATACAATCTTTGTCATGGCATCACAAATCAGCTGTTATGAAAATAGCAATTATAGTTAGGGTGGCTATGCGTCCTACTTTATGGAGGACATTCTTTTGTTGGAAGGGCTGTCAGTCCTCTGTTTGAAGGTGTCCTTTATTCGAAGGGCTGTCCAGACCAACTCCAGTTTAAAAATACGTAAGAGGGAGAGGCCCCTTCATGGATCACTGCCTTGTTGTGGCGAAGGGGCTTGCGTAACTCAGTGAAGCCATAAGCTATGCCGTGCAGGGCCACCCAAGACGGACAGGTCATGGCAGAGAGTTCTGACAAAATGTGGTCCACTGGAGAAGGAAATGGCAACCCACTCCAGTATTCTTGCCAAGAAAACCCCATGGACGAATCCAAGGCAAACCATTCAACATCACAGTAATTCAAGTCTATGCCCCAACCACTGAGGCCGAAGAAGCTGAGGTTGATCGGTTCTATGAAGACCTACAACACCTTCTAGAACTAACACCAAAAAAAGATGTCCTCTTCATCATAGGGGATTGGAATGCTAAAGTAGGAAGTCAAGAAATCACCGGGATAACAGGCAGGCATGGCCTTGGTGTACAAAATGAAGCAGGACAAAAGCTAATAGAGTTTTGCCAAGAGAACATGCTGATCATAGCAAACACTCTTTTCCAACAGCACAAGAGGCGACTCTACACATGGACGTCACCAGATGGTCAATATCGAAATCAGATTGATTATGTCCTTTGCAGCCAAAGATGGAGAAGCTCCATACAGTCAGTAAAAACAAGACCTGGAGCTGACTGTGGCTCAGATCATGAGCTGCTTCTTGCAAAATTTCGGCTTAAATTGAAGAACGTAGGGAAAACCACTAAACCGTTCAGGTATGACCTCAATCATATCCCTGATGAATATACAGTGGAGGTGAGGAATAGATTTCAGGGATTAGACCTGATAGACAGAGTGCCTGAGGAACTATGGACGGAGGTCCGTAACATTGTTCAGGAGGCAGCAACGAAATCCGTCCCAAAGAAAAAGAAATGCAAGAAAGCCAAGTGGCTGTCTGATGAGGCTTTACAAGTAGCTCACGAAAGAAGGGAAGCGAAAAGCAAGGGAGAAAGGGGAAGATATACCCAACTGAATGCAGAGTTCCAGAGAATAGCAAGGAGAGACAAGAAGGCCTTCTTAAATGAACAATGCAAAGAAATTGAGGAAAACAACAGAATGGGAAAGACTAGAGATCTCTTCAAGAAAATTGGAGATCTCAAGGGAACGTTTTGTGCAAAGACGGGCATGATAAAGGACAAAGAAGGCAGGGACCTAACAGAAGCAGATGAGATTAAGAAGAGGTGGCAAGAATACACAGAAGAACTATACAGGAAAGATCTGAATGTCCCTGATAGCCATGATAGTGCGGTCACTGAACTTGAGCCGGACATCCTCGAGAGTGAAGTCAAGTGGGCCTTAGGAAGCATTAGTAACAACAAAGCTAGCGGAGATGACAGTATTCCAGCTGAGCTATTTAAAATCCTAAAAGATGATGCTGTTAAAGTGCTGCATTCAATATGCCAACAAATCTGGAACACTCAACAGTGGCCACAAGACTGGAAAAGGTCAGTTTACATTCCAATTCCAAAGAAGGGCAACGCCAAAGAGTGTTCAAACTACCGCACCATTGCGCTCATTTCACATGCCAGCAAGGTGATGCTCAAAATCCTACAAGCTAGGCTTCAGCAGTATGTGAACCGAGAACTACCGGAAGTACAAGCTGGGTTTCGAAGAGGCAGAGGAACTAGAGATCAAATCGCCAACATTCGCTGCATCATGGAGAAAGCAAGAGAATTCCAGAAAAACGTCTATTTCTGCTTCATTGACTATGCTAAAGCCTTTGATTGTGTGGATCACAACAAACTGTGGCAAATTCTTAAAGTGATGGGAGTACCAGACCACCTTACCTGTCTCCTGAGAAACCTGTACGAGGGTCAAGAAGCAACAGTCAGAACCAGACATGGAACAACCGATTGGTTCAAAATAGGGAAAGGAGTACGACAAGGCTGCATATTGTCACCCTGCTTATTTAACTTATATGCAGAGTACATCATGAGAAATGCCGGGTTGGATGAATCAGAGGTCGGAATTAAGATTGCTGGGAGAATTATCAACAACCTCCGATATGCAGACGATACCACCCTAATGGCAGAAAGCGAAGAGGATCTCAAGAGCCTCTTGTTGAGGGTGAAAGAGGAGAGTGCAAAAGCTGGTTTGAAACTCAACATTAAAAAAACTAAGATCATGTCATCTGGCCCTATCACTTCCTGGCATATAGAAGGGGAAGAAATGGAAGCAGTGACAGATTTTACTTTCTTGGGCTCCAAGATCACCACAGATGGTGACTGTAGCCATGAAATTAAAAGACGCTTGCTCCTTGGGAGGAAAGCTATGGCCAACCTAGACAGCATAGTAAGAAGCAGAGACATCACCTTGCCGACAAAGGTCCGTCTAATCAAAGCTATGGTTTTCCCAGTAGTAATGTATGGCTGTGAGAGCTGGACTATAAGGAAGGCTGAGCGCCGAAGAATTGATGCTTTCGAACTGTGGTGCTGGAGAAGACTCTTACGAGTCCCCTGGACTGCAAGGAGGTCAAATCAGTCCATCCTAAAGGAAATCAACCCTGACTGCTCATTGGAAGGACAGATACTGAAGCTGAAGCTCCAATATTTTGGCCACCTAATGCGAAGAGAAAACTCCCTGGAAAAGACCCTGATGCTGGGGAAGACTGAAGGCAAAAGGAGAAGGGGACGGCAGAGGATGAGATGGCTAGATAGCATCACGGATGCAACGAATATGAACTTGAGCACGCTCCGGGAGAGAGCGCAGGACAGGAAGGCCTGGCGTGCTATGGTCCATGGGGTCACGAAGAGTCGGACACGACTGAACGACTGAACAACAACAACAAAGAGGGAGAGGAGGGGCCTTGACATTGCCCACCAACAGCACCTGGAGAGCAGACTGAGAAGACACGCTGGTCACCTGGCCACCATCTTCCCTACTATGGAGAGTGTTGTATTTCTGTTTTTTTAATTATAATAGTTCTTTCCAAATTTGCACCAGGACATATACATTAGCACATTTTATGCAAATCTGTGCCCTCTTTTACTCTCTTTTTTGGTGATGCATTTTCTCTTTTTTGGTGATGTGTAAGTGGCTAGAGAGGATTGCAGGGAGAACAGAAGGGACTAGGACTATGCGGGAGAGGTGGTCTTGAATTTATTCAGGTATTATAGCTTCATCCTGCCAGAAGAATAAGGCCTGCAGCCTTGAGGAAGTCAGAAACTCTCAGTCTAGCCTACCTTATAGAGTTTGCTTGTTTCTTTATTTATATATGAAATTTATTACCCACTTTTCATTAGAAAATAAGCCCCAAACTAATAGACACAGTAAAATCATACAAACATCGACCAATAAAACAGTAAAACAGGGGAGAATAGTAACACAGATAAATAACAGTTTGTGAGATGCAGCAACACAAATTCAGTCAAAAGCCTGGGTGAACAAATAGGACTTTAGTTGGCACCCAAAGCTGGTAAGATTTGGCATAGTCCATTTATGATGGAGTTCCACAATCGGAGGTGCCTGTATCGAGAACTCCTTCTCTTGGGTTATGTCACATATCGAATCTCAGGCAAATGTGGCACTGTCAAAAGGGCGTCCCCTCTCAACCTAATATCTGGCCAGGTACATCAAGGAGGTACAGTTATGGCTTGCTTCTCTGTCAGAAGCACTCAAGACAGCATACAACATTAAAAGCAACAGTGTGTCTAAACTACTTTATGGCTAAAAAGCTGCTCTGAGATTATAGAAGGAAGAGTGATGTGTAAATGCAACAAACAGGCATTGGCCTCTAGTCTCTTAGGAATCTGTTCTGCATTCTCTCTCCCTCTCATTTTTTTGTTGGAGAATTTAAAATGGAGTTGGGCCATCTGTAGTGCCCTTGCTGACCTTAGTCAGTAGCTTCATATTATCTATGGTCATTATGTAGTCACTTTAATAATAATTCCAGAAAGCAAATCGAAATCCATTTTATTTAATTAATGATTTCCATTGCACTCAGAAGTAAAGTCAATGTTGTTTCTTTCCTCATTTAAGGATTTCAGTAGTACTATGCCTTGACTGTAGAATCCATAATATCGTTTCGTTTTCAAAGATACTTTTTTCTCACAAAGAATCATTTAATGTAATTACATTAAAATATGTGTAGTAAAGTGTTTGTAATTGTGAAAGCACGTTATTTGAAAAGCTGGGTGCCTTTAAGTTGAATGGCCATTTAAGGACTAACCACAGTGAAGGCAAGTTAATAAATGGTGTTTATGGGGAAATGACTGCTTAACTTGAAGCCTGATCATGTAGGTTTCAAGATTAGTGCAGCAGTTTGGTACAAAAATATTTCATTTCCAGCTACTGGCTGCATGTTGCAGATGGAAGTTCAAAATTTTCCAGGAACACTTTGATGCTTTCACAAGCTTTTTAACTTTTTGAACTGGCTATGTCCCACTGAGGTCAATAGAGTGTACTCACAAGTTACAGTGCATAGGAATGTGTTTTTATGTTGAAAAGATCCATCAAATGTGAGATAGTTATCAGACATATATTTGAGAAGAATCTTTGCTGCACAAGTTACACAGATCCCTTCATCGATGCCATAATCCGCACAGGCATTCTATATGACATCGCAGACATCACCTTCTAGTAAAAAAAGGTACAGGTGTCCCCAGCCAGTCGTGTCCGACTCTAGGGTGTGGTGCTCATCTCCATTTCTAAGCCAAAGAGCCAGTGCTGTCCAAAGATGCTTCCGTGGTCATGTGGCCGGCATGACTGAACACCGAGGTGCACGGAACGCTGTTACCTTTCCTGCCGAAGCGGTACCGATTTATCTACTTGCAGTTTCTGGCTTTGGAACTGCTAGGTTGGCAGGAGCCGGGACCGAAGACGGGAGCTCACTCCGTCATGCGGCACTTGGGTCTCAAACTGCTGTCCTGCCAACCTTCCGGTCTGAAATTCAGCGTCTTAACCACTAAGCCACTGTGGCCCCACCTCTAGTACAAAGAGATTAAAAAAAACACCACTCAATATGTTCCTTAGCATATTTATTAGCTACTTCTCACCCAAAGCTCTCAGAGCAGGGTAAAGAGATAAGTATAGAGAATGGTTCTTCTTGAACAGTGCATGAGTCAATTCTCCATGAGCTGGCTGTCCATATCTAGCCATTTACCTGTAGAACATTTATCAAGTCTTGTTGTTTGTCTCTGTGAGATTGGATTTGGGGACATCCAAATCCCCAAGCGTGATGCCTATGAAAAGAGTGAGGATACCGAGAGTTTCCATATATGAATACAAAGACCAGCAGGGGAATTATTTGTGAGTAAGCATCTTAGCCTGCTATGTGCAGGAGGTTACTCATGAGTAGATCCCCTGGTTGGGATGGGCCCTAGCATACTGGCCAGTTGATCTGTACTTGATGAAGGGCTGCATAGGGTATGTTGGCTGGGCCTGGGAGGCGTTCTGTTTCAAGTGGTAGGCTGGAGTCTTCTACTCAGGAGTAAGCACCCCAAGTTGCCACTTCACACAGTACCTTGGAAATGTGTACTCATGAACAGAACCAGTGTTCCTCATGAATAGCACCAGCTTTTCCTGGGACATACCACAAGGGAAAAGGTAGATACAGCCATGTTCCAAACATTGATTTTTTAAGTGTATGCAGACAGAAAAACCTAGCATGAACAAGGAGCTTAAAGTGGTCAGGCTGATTTCATTCTGACCAGATGGTAATGCGAGATAGTTTAATAGGTGCAAGGAAGGGCTGTTGCCTTTAATATAAACATACATGTTTTTTTGCATTTCCATTATATATCTTTTTACGGATGAGCCAGTGGTCATCTGTATGCATGTAAACTGTTTTGACTTGGATCCAGCTGTAATATATTACTACTTTTAGAAATGGGCTTCATCTTGTGCTATTTACAGCAGTTTTATCGGCTTTATTGGTTCCTAAGTTTTGCTCTGCTAGATATAAAATATTGTACTGAAATGCTGCTATCTTCCAGTTCCCTGTAAACAGTGTATTTTAGAACTGTCAAGCCGAAATATTTATGTTCCTCTCCATGCTCGTTTATTTAACTTTATGACAGACCCTTGAAGTTTTGGCCAATAAATCAGAAAAGCAGTAACTACTTTTGAAATGTACAAATCCTAGCAGTTTATTAGTGTTATAATTTACCCAGACATTTGGTTAATTCCAATAAAATTGTCTTCTCTGAGCCAATGGTTGCACAGCAAACACATATCTGTCTTTTCAAAGGGATCAAGTAGGGAATATCTTCACTATCTAAAGTGAACTTAGTGTTTAATTAAAGTATTTGTCTAGTGCATCCTTTATTTGGTCAAAGGACCCTATTATCTGCAATCCATAAACCAGCTGGCTATGACATTGCTTTTAATAAAATAAGGAGATACAAATGCTAGATGATTGCCATAGTACCTTATCATGAATTGTGTCATTTAAAATCTATCTCTTGACGTTCGGATTTGTAGACTCAAAGTGTACACCGTAAATTTCACATCTATTTTGTTACTGTGGGAATTAAATAGGCAAAGCTTCAGACTGGGAACACTTACACTAATGTTGCTGGTAATGGAATAGCACTACTAATAACATTTTGAATTGGTTTTGTGTGCCCTTCCAGAGGAGTAAATCAGATGTGTTATAACTCCATTTGACATACCAGTGAGAAGAAACTCTGGCCTTGGACTCCCTCCCTCATAGCAGTGGATACTGGCTCCGATGTAGCATCAGTGATAATCAATAGTTTACATGGTTTTCTTTTACGACTGGGTGGATGCGATCACCCTTGCTCAGGGAATTGCTTTCCCCATGTTCTACAGAATTTGATATGCATTATTGCCCATGGTCATGTAAACATTTTTGGTACAATTTAACAACACTGATGGTGTGACACCAGTACAATAATAGCTGTCAAAAACCCTCCACACCCAATCATGTACTGCGGAGCTGCAACAAGATGCTGCAGCATGGAGTGCACCTGTTCAAGGTTCCAATCAGACAACCATGCCCCTTTTCAGGATATCATATTCTATCTCCCCCCTTCATGGATCACTGCCTTGTTGTGGCGAAGGGGCTTGCGTAACTCAGTGAAGCCATAAGCTATGCCGTGCAGGGCCACCCAAGGCAGACAGGTCATGGCAGAGAGTTCTGACAAAATGTGGTCCACTGGAGAAGGAAATGGCAACCCACTCCAGTATTCTTGCCAAGAAAACCCCATGGAACGTATCACAAGGCTAAAAGATATGATGCCGGAAGATGAGCCCCTCAGGTCGGAAGGTGTCCAATATACTACTGGGGAAGAGCAGAGGGTATTTCCAAGTAGCGCCAGAAAGAGTGAAGCGGCTGTGGATGTGTCTGGTGGTGAAAAGAAAGTCCAATGCTGTAAAGAACAATATTGTTTAGGAACCTGGAATGTCAGATCAATGAATCAAGGTAAGCTGGAGGTGGTCAAACATGAGATGGCAAGATTGAACATCGACATCTTGGGAATCAGCAAACTAAAATGGACAGGCATGGGCGAATTTAATTCAGGTGACCATCATATCTACTATTGTGGGCAAGAATCCCTTAGAAGAAATGGAGTAGCACTCATAGTCAACAAAAGGGTGGGAAAAGCAGTACTGGGGTACAATCTTAAAAATGATAGAATGATCTCAGTACGAATCCAAGGCAAACCATTCAGCGTCACAGTAATTCAAGTCTATGCCCCAACCACTGATGCCGAAGAAGCTAGGTTGATCGGTTCTATGAAGACCTACAACACCTTCTAGAACTAACACCAAAAGAAGATGTCCTCTTCATCATAGGGGATTGGAATGCTAAAGTAGGAAGTCAAGAAATCACTGGGATAACAGGCAGGCATGGCCTTGGTGTACAAAATGAAGCAGGACAAAAGCTAATAGAGTTTTGCCAAGAGAACACGCTGATCATAGCAAACACTCTTTTCCAACAGCACAAGAGACGACTCTACACATGGACATCACCAGATGGTCAATATCGAAATCAGATTGATTATGTCCTTTGCAGCCAAAGATGGAGAAGCTCTATACAGTCAGTAAAAACAAGACCTGGAGCTGACTGTGGCTCAGACCATGAGCCTCTTGTTGCAAAATTTCGACTTAAATTGAAGAACGTAGGGAAAACCACTAAACCATAAAGGTATGACCTAAATCATATCCCTTATGAATATACAGTGGATGTGACGAATAGATTTCAGGGATTAGACCTGATAGACAGAGTGCCTGAGGAACTATGGACGGAGGTCCGTAACATTGTTCAGGAGGCAGCAACAAAATCCATCCCAAAGAAAAAGAAATGCAAGAATGCCAAGTGGCTGTCTGATGAGGCTTTACAAGTGGCTGAGGAAAGAAGGGAAGCGAAAAGCAAGGGAGAAAGGGGAAGATATATCCAACTGAATGCATAACTGAACTATACAGGAAAGATCTGAATGTCCCTGATAGCCATGATAGCCATGGTCACTGAACTTGAGCCAGACATCCTTGAGAGTGAAGTCAAGTGGGCCTTAGGAAGCATTACTAACAACAAAGCTAGTGGAGATGACAGTATTCCAGCTGAGCTATTTAAAATCCTAAAAGATGATGCTGTTAAAGTGCTGCATTCAATATGCCAACAAATTTGGAACACTCAACAATGGCCGCAAGACTGGAAAAGGTCAGTTTACATTCCAATTCCAAAGAAGGGCAACGCCAAAGAGTGTTCAAACTACCGCACAATTGCGCTCATTTCGCATGCCAGCAAGGTGATGCTCAAAATCCTACAAGCTAGGCTTCAGCAGTATGCGAACCGAGAACTACCGGAAGTACAAGCTGGGTTTCGAAGAGGCAGAGGAACTAGAGATCAAATCGCCAACATTCACTGCATCATGGAGAAAGCAAGAGAATTCCAGAAAAACGTCTATTTCTGCTTTATTGACTACGCTAAAGCCTTTAATTGTGTGGATCACAACAAACTGTGGCAAATTCTTAAAGTGATGGGAGTACCAGACCACCTTACCTGTCTCCTGAGAAACCTGTACGAGGCTCAAGAAGCAACAGTAAGAACTGGACATGGAACAACCGAGTGGTTCAAAATTGGGAAAGGAGTACGACAAGGCTGCATATTGTCACTCTGCTTATATGCAGAGTACATCATGAGAAATGCCGGGTTGGATGAATCAGAGGTCGGAATTAAGATTGCTGGGAGAATTATCAGTAACCTCCGATATGCAGACAATACCACCCTAATGGGAGAAAGCGAAGAGTATCTCAAGAGCCTCTTGTTGAGGGTGAAAGAGGAGAGTGCAAAAGCTGGTTTGAAACTCAACATGAAAAAAACGAAGATCATGTCATCTGGCCCTATCACTTCCTGGCATATAGAAGGGGAAGAAATGGAAGCAGTGACAGATTTTACTTTCTTGGGCTCCAAGATCACCACAGACGGTGACTATAGCCATGAAATTAAAAGACGCTTGCTCCTTGGGAGGAAAGCTATTGCAAACCTAGACAGCATAGTAAGACGCAGAGACATCACCTTGCCGACAAAGGTCCATCTAATCAAAGCTATGGTTTTCCCAGTAGTAATGTATGGCTGTGAGAGCTGGACTATAAGGAAGGCTGAGCGCTGAAGAATGGATGCTTTCGAACTGTGGTGCTGGAGAAGACTCTTACGAGTGCCCTGGACTGCAAGGAGGTCAAATCAGTCAGTCCTAAAGGAAATCAACCCTGAGTGCTCATTGGAAGGACAGATACTGAAGCTGAAGCTCCAATATTTTGGCCACCTAATGCGAAGAGAAAACTCTCTGGAAATGACCCTGATGCTGGGAAAGACTGAAGGCAAAAGGAGAAGGGGACGGCAGAGGATGAGATGGCTAGATAGCATCACCGATGCAATGAATATGGACTTGAGCATGCTCCGGGAGAGAGCGGAGGACAGGAAGGCCTGGCGTGCTATGGTCCATGGGGTCATGAAGAGTCGGACACGACTGAACGACTGAACAACAACGAATTCTATCTCCCCTCCCTCTTTTGCCATTGTTTCTCCAACAGTCAGCATTTTGTGCCCATTAAGCATGCTCAGTTTTCCTTGGGCTGCGTTGGATTCCCATCCCCTCAGGATTTTTGCCCTATTTTTTTTCCCACTTCTGCAAACCTGAGGGTTTCCCCAAGCCTGCTTCTACCTCCCTCTGGTGCATGGACAGTGCTATTTTGACTACATAAGGATTCACATTCACAAAATCAGTTCACTAATACGACATAGAACGATTAATATTACAGTTGTCAAATTATATTAATGTTTATATATCACCATTAGTGTGTGGTTCTTTTACTTTTACTTCCATCATATAGTCTTCTAGTTGATGGGATCTATTATTTTTTCATTTATATTTTTATATTTATCTTATATTTAAAACATTTATTTTTATTAATTTGTTTTTTCTTATTTGTCCTATAACACGTTAAGCATGGAACTTATACGATGGACAACTGTATGATTTTTTTCATATTTCTATTTAATTGTTTATATGTAAAAGCCTTCTTTTTTCTCACTTTTAGCGAGACACCTTTATTTTTATTAATTTTGATGTCACAGTAAAAAAAGAAAAAAAGAAAAAAGTGCAAGGCATGACCCAAGGGAAAACTAAATATCACTTTGCATTTGGATTATGAATGAATGAATGGGTTACTAGATGTCAGTAACTAAGGGAATGCCTCATCCCATATGTACCTACTCTTTCTTTAGGTTCATCAGTTGAGGCCCTTTTACACATGCACTCTCCATCTGAAGTACAGAGGATAGCAATGAGAGGTCCTTTTCTGACTGCCTTCCCTGGGTGAAAAATGCTGTCGCTTAAGACACCCACCTGGTGTCTACAGTGAAATCTCTGTGATGCCAGGCAAAGACATGTTTGTTCTCATGGGCCTTTTAACATCGTGTAACATTTTTAACACCCACAGTGGGTTATCATATCATCCAAACTCAGTCATTACATATCTAAGTTTTATTCTAAAGCTGATGCTGGTTCTTATTTGAGTCTCCATTGAGTCTTCTATTTTTACCTCTATGGGATTATTGTTAGCCCTTTTTATGTATTTGTGTCTTTGTGCTGATGCTGCATTTTATTTTATTCAATATTTTCATTGTGTTATTTGATTTGTGTCTCAATTTGTTAATTCATTAGTCCATTACCTAGAGTGCTAATATTTAATAGGCACCTATTAAATATAATGATAGATAGATAGATAGATAGATAGATAGATAGATAGATAGATAGGATAAGGGGCTGTACTATGCTACCAACATTTTAGTTTTTTTCACACAAGAAAATGTTTAACAGAGCAGCAAATATATATTTGCTTATGAGCAATATGGCCTGAGGTGACGTATAGCAACATGTAGAGTGCATTTAGGAGTTTAGAGCTTCCCCGATAATTGGCTCTCCTCCTTTTCACAGTCCTTATGCACTTTCAAGACATGATACGTTAACTGGAAAGCTAGAAGTCAATTTAAAAGTCACGTTTTAAAAAGGTGCAAGTATATGTGACAATGGTCTTGGCTTCCTTATGTGTTACTATCAGCTGTTTGGGGACTGTCACCTTGCATTGAACTTCAAGACATTAAACTTTTCAGAGAAGATTGCACCATTTGAAAATTATGCCCAGATTTGAAACTTTTTAATCTGAAAAGATATTTGAAACCATCTTTTGAGATTACCCCCGCCCCCCACCTCAGCACATATAATTGATCAGAAGGGGTATCAGCAAGGTGAAAAACAGGGCTGTGGGAGTTATGTGCTGCTTCCTGTTATTCAGTTGTCCCTCCTTTGGGAAATGACAGGTGGCTTCTGAGGCCTCTGCAATGATGCATAGGCTTCTGAGGTGCCTTCTCATCTCCTGAAAAGGGCTGCACAACTCCCTCGTGCATTGCTTTTAACCAGCAAGCTAGGAAATGCAAAGTAAGATGTGATGCTTCACTTCCCACAATCCAGTATGGGGAGATAGGGTGCCATTGCCAAAAAAGAGGTGACGCCAAAAAAGAGGAGGAAAGAGGACACCAATTCGCAAAAAACTGTGTCTATGCAAATTTATATGCTTGGGTGCGAATTTAGAAATAATAACTATAATTTAAATAGAAATACAATACATCTCACCATAGTGGAGAAGGCTGACCAGGTGACCTGTGTGACTGCTCAGTTTGCTGTCCAGGCGCGCCGCTAACTGTAGACAGGCAACTACAGCCCCTGCTCTCTCTTCTTATGATTATTTGTCTTAAAGCTAAACTTGGACTGAACAGCCCATCAGATAAAGAACAGCTTCAAACAGAGGACTATCCTCTGCCAGCTCTCCAAAACAGAGGACTGTCCTCTGTAAAATATGCATAAGAGAGGTGCTTGCCAGAAAAGACAGGGCACCATGCCTTGTGTTCCCAATCTGGCACAGTATGGCCTTGTTGTTGTTCAGTCGTGTCCGACTCTTCATGACCCCATGGACCATAGCACGCCAGGCCTTCCTGTCCTCCGCTCTCTCCCGGAGCATGCTCAAGTCCATATTCATTGCATCGGTGATGCTATCTAGCCATCTCATCCTCTGCCGTCCCCTTCTCCTTTTGCCTTCAGTCTTTCCCAGCATCAGGGTCTTTTCCAGAGAGTTTTCTCTTCGCATTAGGTGGCCAAAATATTGGAGCTTCAGCTTCAGTATCTGTCCTTCCAATGAACACTCAGGGTTGATTTCCTTTAGGATTGACTGATTTGACCTCCTTGCAGTCCAGGGGACTCGTAAGAGTCTTCTCCAGCACCACAGTTCGAAAGCATCCATTCTTCGGCGCTCAGCCTTCCTTATAGTCCAACTCTCACAGCCATACATTACTACTGGGAAAACCATAGCTTTGATTAGACGGACCTTTGTCGGCAAGGTGATGTCTCTGCTTCTTACTATGCTGTCTAGGTTTGCCACAGCTTTCCTCCCAAGGAGCAAGCATCTTTTAATTTCATGGCTACAGTCACCGTCTGCGGTGATCTGGGAGCCCAAGAAAGTAAAATCTGTCACTGCTTCCATTTCTTCCCCTTCTATATGCCAGGAGGTGATAGGGCCAGATACCATGATCTTCGTTTTTTTCATGTTGAGTTTCAAACCAGCTTTTGCACTCTCCTCTTTCACCCTCAACAAGAGGCTCTTGAGATCCTCTTCGCTTTCTGCCATTAGGGTGGTATCGTCTGCATATCGGAGGTTATTGATAATTCTCCCAGCAATTTTAATTCCGACCTCTGATTCATCCAACCCGGCATTTCTCATGATGTACTCTGCATACACTTCAGTATGCCTAACTATCCAATCTTGCATGGGGAGGTGCGGGTGCCAGATGTAGCCCATTGGGTTCCAGTTGGCCATCCCAAGAGTAGATTTTTTACTCTTAAGAAAGTATTGTTTCTCTCTCTAGTAGGTTTGTTGTTCCGTCTCATTTTCCCCAGTTGCCCCCAAACACAAATCTTTCATCCAATGAAACGTACGAAATTCTACCTTTTTATGAGTAATATTCCAGATGAATTCTCCAATCCTTTTTTTTATTATCAAACTTCTAATTGGTTTCCCATAGAAATAGTTTATTACAAGCTTATTTTAAAGCATATATCACAAGCATAGTATTATATATAGCGAATTCTTGTAGACTGTATTTTCTCTTGTCAGCTGGATTTACGAAGTTTGTTTTTATGAGTGCATTTATGACATCTACAGTTCCACATGGAACATACCATAGAAGAGGACTAGATCTTGTTTAGAAAAACTAGTAAAACCCCTTAAAAATATTCTATCAAGCCTTTGGAAAATATAACACTACTGCATCCACCTATTAGTTGGCTTGCTAGATTTATGAGGGTTTTTTTTTTAAAAAAAATATTGATCGTTGTTTAATGTGCTTGGGTTTTTAAAAATCATTTTAAGTCCTTTTTTATGGTACAATTTCTGGATTAATCATTGTTCAAGATATTGAGTGTCTTAGGGTACAAATCCTATGAATGTTTAGACAGAAAAAATGTCCTAAACATCCCAGCATGCCCCAGCCAGCATGGCTGGCTGGGAAATGCTGGGAGTTGTAGGACTTTTTTCTGTTTAAATGTGCATAGGATTGCACCCTAAGATGGTATAAAAATGCTACTAATAAAGATCCAGGGTTCCAAAGCCTCGTTGCCCATGAGAATCCTATTGAGCTATCTCTGGCTTTGGTGAGGTTCCCAGGATCTAGACCTTGATGCTAAATTCCATACATTTTTCCACTTGTGCAGGATTACAGGATACACACACAGTAGCCCTGGGTATGTACCAGACCTGGTCCTTGGGTTTAGTGATGGCCTGTGCCTGAGAATCAAATGTGCCAGAGGCAGAATCAAATGTGATCTCAGACAGGCTGGAGGTCAGGCACAGGATCAAACGAACAAGGACCAAGGGTGCCAGAGGCAGAGGTGTAGTTGAAACTGAAAGACAAGGTGGCAGTGGGGTATTGGGTTAGGCAAATGTGAACCAAAGGGTCAGAGGCAGGAAGCAAAGGGCCAGAGAAAGAGGGTTCAGAGATCCATGACTCAGAAAGGCAAGGCAAGACCACCTGCGCTGTTACTCAGTGTGACAAATTACTTAGAGAGACGAGCAGAGCTTGAAGCAAGAATTACATAGTACCAACCAGGCCCCTATTGGTTCCTCCAGTCACATGGTCCCAGCTGGATTGAAGATCTACCATTCCAACTCTGGCCAACCTGTGTGTGGCATTGCTGCATAGCAAAGATGGGGCTAGTAATTCTTGTTGCCTGAGTCTTTAAGAACTTAAGAAGAACTGTGCTGGGTCAGATCAAAGACCTATCTAGTCCAGCATTTGGTTCCCACAGTGGCCAACCAGCTGCCTGTGGGAAGTCCACAAGTAGTTCCCCAGGCACTGCTATATGGAGGCATACTGCCCCCAATACTGGAGGCAACTTAGCTCAGGCTCCAGAGGAATTCAACCCCAATGCAAACTCTGGCTATATAATAAGATAGGCATCACATACAGTTTTCAGAGGAATGGAACAAAATGTGTTTCCTGAAAGACTCACCAGAGACAGATGGGTCATGAAATATAGTTGAAGATTCTTTTCTGTACAGGGGAAACAATAAGCACACTTTTTATAGCACCTTGAGTACAATTTGATAGGGTCACCAAGGGCCAGATAAAGTTGCTTGGGGTGGGAGTGGGGGGTCTGGACCCTCAAGTTACCAGTTCCTGCTTTATGGTGTCCCAGAAGGTACAGTTTTCCCCAGTCTGTCCCATACTGCTTGTTGTTAGACTCCTTCTCCCTGATGTTTAAGCTGTCCATGTAGAGGCAGATTCTGATGTGGATGGGAACGCTAACATGCAGTTTCCCCAGTGCACATTCTGAGGTGGCACAGTTACAGGACAGGACTGTACCACATGAGCAACTGAACATTTTAATTGTCTCTAGATGTGGAAGTAACAATTGCACAGGCCTGTCTGTCTGCCATTTAGTATTTGCACTCTTAAAACTGACACCTAATTAATTCTACAAGGGGCTTTGCTATCTGTGCCACTTTTGAACTGTACTAAACACTGAGCTGAAAAAATTTACTTATCATATTTTACTGTCAAAAGCCTTTTAAGCAGGCTCTTCTGTTTGTATTACATCAATGTATCGTGGATGGCTTAGCACCACTCTTATCATGATGGGTTTTTAAGAAGAGATCATTTGTTTAAAATAGCACATCTCAGATGAAAGGTATTTAATTTTGCAAGATCTGTCATCTTCAGCCTTCCTGAATGCTGGTGGTAATAATTCACATTATTCATCTTTTAAAAGCCATAAGTCAGGACTTCCTTGCCATCAACTCACCCCCTATTACTAATCCAGTAAATCTTTCCTGCTGTAAGTGACCTAAGAGGATCGTAATTAATCTGCTTCAGAATATAATAGTAGAATCAGCAAGTAATGAACAATTTCCTTCGAATATTTTAAATAGCATCAAGCTTCAAAGCCCCTGGTTTTGCTTCACAAAGAAATCGGCATCTTTCATGTAAAAATCATCATTATTTTTGAGCCAGAAGCAATGCTTTCTACCAGTGGCATTTAATTTTTCAGCATTTATCGCAAACTACAGCACTGTTACAGAGACCTTTTGTGTTAACAACCGTTTGCAACAGAATTAAGTTGCTTCGGTACATCACCATGTTTCTAAGAAAACGTATGGCATTTTAAGAGATAGGTTTTGTGTTTCATAAACCTAAAAAGAGTTTTAAAACTGCAGAAGGTTGGAATATATAGTATGTACAAGAACGCATGGTACATAAAACACTATCACAGGATGGTCTTCAAAAGAAGTCATGAGAGGAATGTCTATGCTGATAAAAATTATTGTTGGGTTTAATCATTCAGATTGTTTGCTTGTTCATTAGCTCTGTGGCTTTTCCTATTGGATTGCCATTTACTTTTACTCTTATTGCTGTGAAGACTGGAAAAATGGGACCAATTGAATGAGGGTCCCATTCTCACAATGATGGGCAAACTCTCCTCAGGACAATTTGGAATTGGGCTCAGCACACCAAACTATTTTCCAAAGAAGTCAGTGTTTTCTGAGCCCAATACTAATTTGTCATGCTCCCAATGATGTCCTCAGGAGTGTTACAGAGTCCAAATACCCTTGCCCCTGAACCCCTAAACCAACTTGTAGCCACCAGGTGTTGTTGGACTGCAACCGAGGGATGTCAGAGGAACCCATTTTGGGGGTGGAGCTCGGCAAGGTTTTGCCAGCTCCCCCCCTCCCCTTGACAACAGCTCACAGATCCCTGAGCTTGCCCAACTCAGTGTGCATGAGTTGGGCAAGCTCACCCTTTCCTGCTTTTTCAGGAGCCGCCATTTTGCACAAAATCACAGGTATAGCTATTTACGGATATCTTGATTTGCACAAAATCACGGCTCTAAATAGCATGATTTGCACATGTACACCTGCAATTTTTGCACAAATCCTGCTATTTACAGTTGCGATTTTGTGCAAATTGCGATTTTCATAAATGGCTATCCCCGCAATTTTGTGCAAAATGGGGTTTGTGAAGAAGTTGGAAACTGCGAGCTCTCACCAGGCACCCACAGACAGTCTGGCGGTTTCTCCTACGTGCCTGCTGAGGTTGGGCAAGCAACAGGAACGGTGAGTGGCGCCCAAACAGGGCATGGGGGAGTTCTCCCATCCCTACTGCAACCCCCATGATCCCTCGCCACTGGCTATGCTGGCCCAGGGGCTGATATGAGTTGCAGTCCAACAACATCTGGAGTACTGCAAGTTGCCCACCACTGTCCTCAAACCTTCTCTACTACTGCCTTCCCTTTCCCCAAACTTAGCTGGGGAGGGAGTTGTAATGGAGCCACCAATCGTTTAGCACTGGTGGCTCCGTTACAGGCAGCTACTGCTGAATGGATTTCCTTTGCTGAACAGACCTGCTTTCCTTTAAGATTAAAAACGAAAAATGAGAAATAGCCTAATAGCACCACAGTTAAGTGCTTTGCTTCGTGAACATGTAAAATAATAATTTTGAAGGGGATAATAAAGAAAAATATGCTTTAAACCTGCCTGCCTGCAAAATCCTTTGTACCAAATAGATTTCAAAGGACTAAGAGGCATACAATTAAAGTAACAGACAATTCATTTGATGCAAAGACAAAAAGTAATTTTGCACACAACAGCAAGTTAACCTATGGAACTCACTGCAAGGGTGGCCAGTACTGTAACTGGGTTCCAGCGAAATCACGAATCCATAGTTAATGCTTTGCATTTTTTTGTTTTTGACATTAGCCCCTAAATATCTTACAATTATACTTTCCAGCCTCCTGAGAAGTTTCAAAATATGCAGTATTTGCACTGAAGGAAGACTCTGAGATGGAAAGTAAAGGAAGACTGTATTTTTCATTGTTTCTTCTCATGTTAGCATTACTGCCCTACCCAAATTATTTTCATCTTTAAAACGCAAACAGTGAAGCCCAGCCCTCACTGACTTATAACCCCCTCTGTTCCTATTTTGTTTAGAAAGTTTAATTGAACTGATGTATAGAATGTTTAAGTTGTGGGATGAAATAGAGTTTCTTTCTCCAATACTGCCTTCCCTCTAAGCAGGCATATTTAACAGCCAGTAGTTTATCCCTGAGATGTGCTAAGATGTACAAATGACCTGCACTGACTCAATGGTGATTTAAACTTGTGAAAATTCAGGCATATTGTTGATACGAAAGGTTCCCAGAAGTAACATTTACAGCCATATATCTTCTTTACAGACTTCCCTCTTTTTTTTTTTTCAACCTTTGTGATGTTTGGTTATTGTCAAGCACATTTGCCGTTAATATGCTTGTCATGTTGATGTATGGAACACACTGCATTTTATCAAACTGCTTGTTAATAAAAATGTTTTAGCAACCTTCATGTTTGTAAAGACTTGCTGCAGCTGTGCAGAAGAGCAGTTTGCTAGCTTAGCCCTGCCACAAAGATTCTGAGCTTTCTACAAATCTGATCTTAAAATGTAATTTATAAGAGAGCAATCCTATGGCCCTGGGCATTGTTTGGGGCACCATAGGATGCCCTAAGGTCCCCCCCCTCTTTTTTTCTTCTAATACTTTTTATTCTACTTTTATCTTTATACATGAACCAAAGAACACCAACAACATAATTATCTTCTACAGTTTCCAACATTACAGTATTCTTAAGAGGACCCATCAATAATTAGAGAAAAAAGGAGAGGAAGAGATGAGATAATATAAAAAGGAGAGAGAAGGGCAAAGGGGAAGGAAACAGAAAAAGAGAAGAAAAAATGCAAAAACAGAGGAAAACAAAGCAAAATATAAACAGAAGTTTACATAAACTTAAATTTAAACTATATTACACATAAATTTCAAATATCACTCTACTTAAAGATTATACCAATCTTACAGGTCAATACAGCATAAGTAATCAATTTCAATATTGTATCTTCAGGCTTAGAACAAAGAAGCAAGCTTAGAATTCATTTCCATTAGCCATATCATGCCTTTTAGCTACTATATAATGATAAAGCTTAAGAACCAAAAAATATTTACTAATCCTAGGGCCGATCTACATTGCGCCTGCCATCGCAATGAATTCAGTGTTGCATCGCAAGAAACACTCTCGCATTACAACTTTGAAGCTTTGAAGATCATGCCTCGATTAGGAAAAAAAACATTCCGGAGAAGCCCCGATTCTGCAAGGATAATGCCTGATTTTTTTAAAAAAAAACATCTAGAGCAGGAGATAGGAGAGGGTAAAACTTAATCTCATTTGAAGGGATACAACAACCCCCTGCTCAGTGCAGGAAGCCTGATTCCCAGGCAGTCTCCCATCCAAGCAATGACCGGGACCAACCCCGCTTAGCTTCTGAGATCAGACAAGCACATGAACATCCAGCCCTTTGCTTGTTGCTGAGGAAATGGGGGCTGCTGAGGAAGCTATGCGATCGGTATCCAGACGAAGACATGGGGCTGTTGAGAGCTGTGACTGGACAGGAGAGAAATACAAACACTGCTGCATATGGACAGGCAGGGGAGGGGACTACGACAGGATACGGTAGTGAAGGCGGAAAATCAGAGCACATTAAGGGGAAATACCGGGATATTAGGGTATTGAAAGCGGGAGCATGGAAGTGGGAAATTCCGGTTCCAGTTTGAGGCAGCTACTGCGTAGTGTGAAAGGCGGGTGGTGAAACCTCACTGGATGCAAATAAAGGTGGTAAGTGTAGATCCAGCCCCAGTATCATAATATTGATAATATTAATAATAATTACAAAAAAAGAGATTATACAGGATTAAAAAATAACAAAAAATAGGACAATCACTAATATATTTTATACTATCCATATTTTAGATACTATCATTTCTAAATATATAAATGAGTGTGCACATTTCTGTACACACTCAAACAGAAGATTTAGATACAGTCTGTCATATCCATTTTAAAAGGAGAAGAAAAAAAACGGGGGAAAGGATGAAAGAAAAAGAACGGATATACATAATCAGCTATCTCTGGCCTAGCCTGAATCTTACAGACTTAACATAGCCAATTGCCAAAACATGTTTGTAAATTCCAGTTTATGGAGCTAGAGCAGAAGTCTCGCATGTTTTTCCAATTAGCCACGCCTCTGCCATTTTGTGATTTAGAAACTTCTTCATCTGACCTTCAGAGAAAATGCAAAACGTAGCAGGATATTTTAAATGATATTGTAGATTCATTTGTTTCGCCAAATTTCTCGCCTTGGTAAATAACCTTCTTTTATCAACAACTTCTTTGGTGTAATCCAGAAATAACATAACTCTATCTCGTTTTGATCCCCAAAAAAGATCTCCCCCCTGTCTTGCCAAGCGTAGAATATGATTTTTTGTGGAGATCCTTGCAAATTGAACTATAATCGTATAATCAGTCCCTTTAGCATTTGGCACATGGAATGGATGCTCAATGTCAAGTACATAATCAGATGACAAAGGAGGTATCTCATGCAGGAGCTTATCTACAAAAGTAAACAAATTTATATCGTAGATAGATCTTTGATACCAATAATGCACACGTTTGTTCTACATGTGAAAGCCTCCAATTGTGAGATTCTTGCAGAAAAATTATTATGAAAAGCTTTCAAGACGGTCTCCTGCGCTGCCACTTGATCTTGCACCTCATTAACCTTTGCCTCCATTTTTTTTGCCAAGAGTTGTTAATTAAATCCACAGCCCCTTGCAGGGTGGTGATGGAATTTTGGATTGTATCCAGTCACTTAGCCTGTTCAGCAAGTTGCAAAGACAATGTTTTTATCAAAGCAAGTAACTCCTCTGTATATTCATCACTTCTCGAAGCCTTTGCCAAGGGAGGTGTGGGAGGGGTCGACGGCACTTTTCTCCTCCTCGGTGTTGTCATCCTTTTTAAACAAATCTTGTAGGTCCTCGAATATTGCTGATATTAGGGATGTACGAAAATCACTTACCTTTTCGAAGGGTGACATTCGTGGGGGGGGAGGCGCTCCGTCCCTCCCCCCCAAATTCTGGCTGGAAGGGGAGGTGCCCTGTCCCTCCCCCCAAAAATTCTGGCCGGCTGGCTCCGCTCCGCAGGGATTCTGCGGAGCCACCGGCTGGCTCCGCCAGTGGCCGGACATCCAGCCGCTGGCTAGCAGGGACGCAAATGGCGGTAGCCATAGCCGCCGCTGTTTGCGTCCCTGCAGTCAGCTGTGATAGGTTACGTAAATGTTTACATAGCCTATCACGGCTGATTTAAAAGGAAAAAAAACATGCGCGTATGCAAATGGCGGCGCCCATGAGTGCCGACATTTGCGTTCCTTATTTTGGCACGTCTTAGTCTACGTAAACATTTACGTAGACTAAGACGGAGAAAATAAGGGGAACGCAAATAGCGTAGCGTCTACAGTATTTGCGTTCCCCTTATTTTCGCCGTCTTAGTCTATGTAAATGTTTATGTAGACTAAGACGTGCCAAAATAAGGAACGCAAATGGCGGCACCCATGGGCGCCGCCATTTGCATACGTGCATTTTTTTTCCTTTTAAATCAGCTGTGATAGGCTACATAAACATTTATGTAGCCTATCACGGTGTTTTTTAAAAATCTAGCCGTGATAGGCTACGTAAATCTTTAAGTAGCCTATCACTTTTTCTTTGTTTTGTTTTTTAACTGGAAATGGTGGTGGTGGCAGCCGGTCGGAAGACCAGCCGCCGCCGTGCCGCTGCACCGCTGCCAGAGCCGCCACCGCCAGGAAGATCCTCCCAAGGTAAGTCCCATCCCGGGGGGGGGGGCAGGGGGGGCAGACCCACCACCGATTTCGGGGGGCCGAATTCGCTGGCATTCGGCCTCCCTGAGATTCGTGGCAAAATTCTCTGACATCCCTAGCTGATATTCCTTAGTCCATAAACACTAAAAACTACATTGGATGGAACACGTCAGCCCTGATTCCTCCTAGTTAGATAGGAATTTTCAAAACAACTTTGAGCGGTGATTAAACTCTGGCAGATTTGCCTCAGAGGCCAGACCCTCTGCTGCATCGCAGAAAAAGCTACCCTTCCGAGGCTTCATCCAGGCTCTTGCTTCCCCCTTTCATTCCAGGGGAAGATGAAAAGGTTTTTCAACCTTTTAAAAGCTGTTTGAGATAGCGTCCCACAGAAACTCCTCAGAACGCCGCCAGGGCGACACTGGCTCCAACTGGAAGTGCTGAGGTTCCCCCCTCTGAGGTCAGAGACAGTGCTCCAACCTCAGAAGGGGAAGTCAGAGATCCACCCCCTCTCCCCCACCCCATCGCAGCCAGTGTGGAAAGAAGTGTGCCGGATGGCCTCCAAGTTCAGAAAATTGACCTCAGAGAGGGGGAAAAGAGAGTGTCCCGATGGGCGGGGAGGAGACTGGAGAGGCCAGGATATCAGCTATTTTGAGCCTCTTCCAGCCTCCTTTCCCCCCCTCAACTGCCATCATTAGATGGGCAAAAAAGGCCATCTAGCAAAAAAAAAAAAAAATGCAGAGTTGGAGGATAGAGAGGTGAAAATCACCTGCATTGCCCTCCTCCTGCCCTAAATTCGAAGGCTTCCAATCACTGAGGGTGCAAATCAATAGGATTGTACCCTAAATTTATAAATTGCACTGTTGCCCACCAGGTGTCTGGGGCAATGTACAATAAAAGATGATGCACACGTTACAAATATCAGGTGGAAATCATGGAAGATGCCTTTGCATTATTAGCACTGATTGCTAATCTGGCAGTAACATTTGGTTTGGTACCTGGTATGGAGAGTTTCTATGCCATCATTATGTTGGCGTTGAAACTCACCTTGCCAAGTACCAAAATGGGATGTTGGTTTGTTCCTCCCATGTTATGGCTTTGGGAAAAGGGGGTAAATGAGTGTGAAGCCTCTGCACTATTTTTGTAATATGTCTCTGGCTCTGACAGTTGATTCTGGAAAAGGCTGAAGAGCTTCCTAGAACCATCTCATGAAAGAATGTTGCATTGCATGATTCCGGTACTGGTCTAACAAACAAATCCTGTATTCTGAAATAAATCTGGTGTTCCTCTTGTCCTCGGCATGTTGATGCAAACTTATTAATTTAACAAAGAAGTATAAAGATCATTTTAGGTATAGGGTGGGCAATTTCTGGGGGCCAGTTCCCCAGCAGAACCCACTGGGGGGCCCCAGTCTGAGTATAGGATTTTGTTGTTCTTCGTTATATATTGTGTCATTGGTTTCTTACCCATTCTAAATTCTGCTCATCTGCATGCCTTTGTTAAATACTTTGCATATCATAGTAATAGAGTTGTCAGCTCTTACAATTTTCTTGTCAGTGGAACAAGTGAGATGCTTGGGAATGTGAAACAAGGTTAACTAAAATAAAAATTAAAAAAGCCGAAGGATGTATTGAGTAGTTATAATATTTCTAGAGAAGACAGCAGTGTTCCGTATGGCTATAAATTATTCAGGTTTATAGTGACTTATCACCTTCCAACTAGCAGCATTGCAATGTTCAATTAATTGTTTCGATACTTCTCTTGCTGCTAAAGAACCTGTTAAATACAATAAACGTAAACAGTTTTGACTGCTCATTGTTGAAGGGTCAAGAGGGAGGACTGAAGTCCAGTGGCAGAGCACCTGCTTTAAACCCCAAAGTCTCCGGTTCTCCACAAAGCCCAGGGAAAGCCCACCACTGCAAAGCAAAGCACAGGAGTGATAGAGCTGTTCATCGGCTGCTGGAGCGTCTTTGAGGAGATGCTCTTGCTGCCACTCCATCAGAGCTCTGTCCCTCCTGCCTTCTGAGTGCTGCTGCCGCCGCTGAAGCACACTTTCCCAAAGGAAGTGGAGAAGCTGAGCACAAAGCATCAACTGGGGGTGGCAGAGAAAATTAATGAAGAGAATCAAATGGGAAAGGAGTTCAGCTGATCCAGCACCAGGCAGTGAGGCAGGGTTTTTAAAAATTTGACAATGCGGTTTAAAAAACAGCGCATGGCATGAGCAATTAATGAAGTAAATGTGATGGGAATAACTGTACATTTGAGCAGAGCATCACTGTGATGCATAATATGAAATGTTCTTAATGATACAGGATTGGACACACCCACTTTTGGTTATAGACACATCCCCTTTTCTCAAGCAGCCTCTGATAGCAGCCTCCAATACCCAGAGTCTGAGAAAACATTTGCTAGAGGTAGAAAGGGTAGTTTATATGTATCCCTGTTGAGCAATATGTGCAGTTAACATCAAATAGAGACAACAAATGTAAATATACACAAAACTGTCCTCATTAAATGTATGTGTGTGGGTGTATGTATGTATGGAAGACATTTGTGTACAAAAGTCTTTATAGAAGACATTTTTTATCCCAGCAGATCCACAAGGTGGCTTACTTCAAGCTTAAAATCGCAGTAAAACAGTATTAAATATAATAGTTTTGAGCACTTATGTGACATAACATTGGTATAAACCAGGAGTGCACAACCGAATGTTGTTGTTGTTGTTTTAATTATTGTATGAACATTTATATGCATTTTTGCGCACATTTCACCTAAAACATGTATTTTTATGCAATCTTGCTTATTATACACATATTTTGCAACTGATTTTCCTAATACAATGCATTTTTTAAAAGCTATTTTCCCTAATGGGAACTCCATTGCAAAAATTGGAGAAGTGCAAATTTCGAAAGATAACTGAGTTTTGGTTCATGTATTGGTTTGAAAGTGCACATTTAAATAAGTTCACATTAAACACAGACTGAACGAATTTCTCCCCCATCCCTAACAGCAGCGTTTATTCCATGTAAGAACACAGCCTACAACATGGCTGACAGAGGGTAAATCAGAGAGGAGTTAGTGTGCCTCCTAGCAAGATTCACAAGGGAACTGGAACTGGGCTGTTCCTATCTATCTATCTATCTATCCATCTACATTTATATACTGCCCAACAGCTGAGGCTGTCTGAGCAGTTCACAACAATTAAAACCATAAAATACAACACTATAAAACCTAATATAAGACTTTAAGGGAGCAATCCCATGGCCGCTAAACAGCGGCTAGACAGCCATAGGATATCTGGTTTTCCAGGAACCCGCCTCCCCCCACTTCCGTGCTGCCTTGGAGGCAGTGCAGAACAGCCCCATGCTCCGTTCTCGTAAGAGGAGTGCGGAGCTGCCAAAAAGGGGTGTTCCCAGAGGGCATTCTGGGGTGGGGAGGGCAGAAATGCCTGTACAACACATCCAGTGTGTCATACAGCAGCCTCCTCTCCCACTCTCCATGCTTCTCCTGCCCTGCATTGGATAGGCGGTCGCCAAGTTCGGAGGCGGCCACCTATCTGAATAGGATTGTGCCCTAAAAGGTTAAAGGAAAGGAAAGGTTCCTCCTGTGCAAGCACTGAGTCATTGCTGACTGCTAGAGGGACGCCGCTTTCGCTGGCGTTTTCATGGCAGACTATAGCGGGGTGGTTTGCCATTGCCTTCCCCAAAAGGTTAAAAGCAGCATGCAAAAGCAAACCAAAACCCAACAGCAGTTACAACCCAGGGAAAGCCTGGATGAAAAGGTGCATTTTTAGGAGGCACTTGAAAGATGCCACATTTTCTGCCTCCTGAACTACACGGGTAGGGTTTTAGAGATACACTCACATATCTCAACCCCTGTGAAGCAGTAGTTGTATTACGTTACATTATGCACAAACATTTCACATTATAGTGGCAATGTAAATGCTAAGGAATCTTGCAGTATTTTCACAACACACATCTTTCTATCAAAATGGTTCTGTCAACATTTATCTTAAAAGTTGCATTTAAGTGTGTGTTTTCTATTAGCTTATGCAGTTTTATACATCTGGTGGTGTTATGGACCAATGATGTACTGTTCCTCCAGGATAGTTTTCATGGCGCCAGTCTTCTTCAGTATGGGATGAGGGTGTCATTTTGGTTTCTTTGCAGTGTCTCTATTTCATTGTACTTCATTCTTTCCTCATGTCTCAGTAGAAATAGGATGTGGGTGATCAAAAGTGGGAGGGGAAATCCACTCTTGCTTTTGGGGCTCTAAATTAACTCCACCTGCATCTGAATTTGCCTTCCCCAACCTGGTGAGTTTGGACTTCAACTCCCATTTGCCTCCACAAACATTGTCAGTGGTGAGGAGTGCTAAGGGTTGTAGTCTAAAACATCTGGAGGGCACCAGGGAAGGCCTCCTTAGAGGATTCCCCCACCGCATGCCATGCATCACATTATGCTGGGTTTTCTCAACCTGAGTAACCTGTTAATGTTGGGGGGGTTTTGCAAGCATGTTGGGCTAAACTCTTATTTTGTTAATCCTCCTTTCTTCCCCAGCCAAAACTTGAGGACAGTAGCATGTGTTTCTGATTAGCTCATAAGCAAATACACTAAACCTGCAACAGCTCTCATCTTGTGGATAGATTAATTGCTCACAATGGAGGGGCAGGAGCAAAGCAATGTGGGTTCCTTCGAGCTGAAAGCTCTGAATATTGACAGCAGTACAGTTGCTGAGCTCTAAGAAGGGCTCTTTATCTCTGGAAATCCATCCAGCCTTGACTGTCATATTAGCCAGTTTTATTTTTCATTGCTTGTCTTTGATCATCTGCTGTACACTCCCACAGGAGAAATTTAAGCTGAACTGTCTGTGAGCTACTTACTATGCCTAATGTATCTGCTCAAAGTTTTACAGGCATTTCTGTCAGTATTGTTGGCCAGGCTTTTCATTAGTGTTTGTGTCAGTAAACATGCACATATGTGGTTTTTGTTCTCTAAGAAGTGGAATATATTTTTGGATTTCTCTGCATCTCTCCCCTCTCCCCCTCCCTCCTTTTCTATTTAGGATATATTAACTGGCATCCTGTATCAGACAGTTTAGAACTGGTTTATATTAGCTCTTATGTCGATATGTAATACCATCCTTTCTGAGGTTCTTTTTTAGCATAAAGCAAAATTTGGGTAAAAGCACTGCATATTTTAAAAGGAGATATGGATTTATTGTGCCATCTGATATTTGAACCGTTGAAGATTGTGGGAGGGCAGTGGCCTAATGCAGAATGTTTTACAAGACCATCCCAGTTAAGAGGCTGCATTGGTGGTTTTCTCTCTTTCCGTTTATTACAATGCCAACTCAAAATAGTTTGGTCCCTGAGCCCAAGTAGGGTGGCCACTTGTGAACTGCCAAAGAAAGGACATGCATCACCAAAAAAGAGGACAAAACGGGAAACCAGTTTGCATATAATTTGCATATTCTAATATGTGTATGTATGTATTTTCAAATTTAGAAGTAATTATTATAAGTCAAATAGAAATATAATACCTTTCACTATATTGTGGAAGACTGGGACCAGGTATCCTCTGTGCCTAGCTGTTCAACTTGCTGTCCAGATGCTAACTCTTCATGGGCAACAGTTCTTATGGTTCCTTATCTTTAAACTGGAATTGGACAGGGCAGCTCTTCAAATAGAGGACACCTTCAAATACAGGACAGACCTCTGGCAGTCCATCAAACAGAGGGCTGTCCTCTGTAAAAGAGGACACATGGACACCCCAGGCCCCAATGGTGTTTCCTTCAGCTCAGGCCAACACTTTATAAAAACATCTTGCTGCACCATTCAGATACCATTTCTTGCCTTCAGTTAACCCTGCTACAAGGTGCAGCTTTCTCTGTTTCTTTAGCTGTCTTAATTCTTTTCGTTTTTCATTTTCCTAGAATACCCTTAGACTTTATTCACAGGGGCTCATCTTTATTCCAATTCCTCACATGCTGCTGTTCCATGTCAACAAAACCTTTGCTTAATATGAGAAGACTGACATAAGAGAACTTTCAAAATGTGAAACAAGAATGGTCGTTTATTATAAGTGTTTTTATAAAAATAGCAACTTGTTTCTTTGGCATTGCTTCAGATGTAGTACTTTGAACTTCGAAGCAGTTCAAATCATCATTTCTACAGTAGCTATTTTCTCTGCTGCAAACAGGAATTATAATTTCAAGTGGTTAAGCTATAGTGAGCATAGAGTTCCCTGAGCAAGCAAAACCTTGATTTAATTCACATACTTTAATCATCCACACTCCTTGCTTTCCTTTTAGTCAAAAGAAACTACTCTAGAATCTCTGTCCTAGAAGTAGAAGCATATGATCAGAATGCTTTCAGAGGAGCCATTTCATCTCCAGTTGGTTTAATACAGGGGAAAATAAATATGACAGAGAGGAGAATAACTTCACTGCTTGCAATAAGTTTTCTCTTGGTTACATTCTCTGAAGGTCATCCTTTAGCTGTGAAATATCTCCACACTAACTCCCTGCATACAAGAAAGAGCAGCACATAATATAGGCCAAGGTTCATAAAGGTGGCAGCATGGAAGTAGCCTTCATACTGAGGATGACCCTGGGGTTGAAGGAGGTGGTGCCTAGATTAGGGCATCCCCCCCCCCATGTTGGCTTGGTACCACGCAAAACCATTTTTATTTTGTAGGCCTTTGAATTCAATTTGCTTTACGGTGGCTGGATTTGTTGTTTTTATCCTGCTCTGGGTGATTTTACCATTTTGGGTAGGATTTTTAAGTATTTTAAATTTGTACATTTTAACTTCGGGCAGAATCCAATGGGGCGCTTATGCCTCTGCAAATTGCCTTCCGCCCCACCAGTGGTGGATCTGCTAGTGGTGGATCCTGCCAATTCCGTTGCACTAGTGGGACCCACCACTTACGCAAAGGAGATTTAACACTTCCTAGAGGAAGCCCCAAAATGAGCAGAAATGCTTGTTTCTGGGAGGAGGCAGGTCAGCGGAGCTCCCTTATGTGAGCTCTGCTGACCAGTCTCCTTCCAGAAACGAATGCTTCTGCTTGTTTCGGGTTGCCTGCAGAAGCACTAACTCACCTTTATGCAAACAGTGGGGCCTGCTTGCACAATGGAATCAGTGGGGCAGAGGAGAATTGGCTGAAGCATAAGCACCCCATTGGATATTGGCCTGTGTTTTATTGTGTTTCTAAATTCTGTAAGCTGCCCTGGGTATTTTACTGAGGGGTGGGGATATAAATCTCTCCAATAAATAAAGTTGTGTTAAGAATACCATCAGCCATACTTCTCATCTAGCAGCTCCTCTTACTTGCAGGAGCATTGATGTGCATATTGTGGTCAATGTGCATATAAACAAGAGGATTCACCATTTATGTGATTGAAGGGAGAAGTTGTAGCTGTGCATCTCTTTGCAGGCATGGAGCTTCCCTTTCACTGAACTGGATTGGGAAAGCCTGCTCGTGCAGAGTTCCATGCATGCATGCAGTGGAGTCCTTCAGTACTCTGGATTAGGGGCTTTGTGTCAAAATATCAGTGATTGCATATGGCATCTGTGTGGTACCCGGTCTCATGTCATGCCTTCTGAGACTGCAGTGTAATAGGTCTACACTGCTGGTATGTGTGATGTCATGGTAGTGCATCAGTTGGTACAGATCTGCAACAACTCTTAGAGAACTGTATATAAGGTGGTCGCTTATGCATTGCCAAAAAAAGGAAATGCTTCACCGAAAAAGAGGACAGTGATACATTGTGAGTTGCATAACAGTTGTGCATGCTAATATAGAGGTATAGATACAAATGTAGAAATGTTCACTATAATTTAAATTGAAATATAATACATCTCATCATAGTGGGGAAGACCTCAACCTGTATGTCTACGCAGTCTGCTGTCCAAGTTGATAGGCAGTAACCCCCCAAATAAAGGACTGGACAGCCCTTCTAATAGAGGACACCTTCAAATAGAAGGCAATCCTCAGTAAGGTAGGACATATGGCCACCCAATTCCAAATATGTGATGCAGTTCAAAATATCTCAAATTTTGAGCAAGTTTGTGGAAGTTTAAATGCTGAGAAATATATTATGACAGAAGCTTTCAAGTTTTGGGAGTGTTTTTTTCCCCACACGGAATGCCAATGCTGATATGGGGCCGATCTACATTGCGCCCACCATTGCAATGAATTCGGTGTCCCGTCGGGTTAAACACTCTCGCATTAAAACATGATTATTCACATTCACCCATTTTCCCCATTGCAGTGCTTCATCGAATGCACGAGCTCGGTTCACATTCGAGCGCTGTGCTGTTTTCCTGCTGTTTTCCTGCGTGTGCTTGTCTGATCTCGGATGCTAAGCGGGGTCGGCCATGGTCAGTAGTTGGATGGGTGACCACCTGGGAATCAGGCTTCCTGCACTGAGTAGGGGGTTGTTGTATCCCTTCAAATGAGACTAAGTTTTACCCCCATCCCCTGCTCCGGGTGTTGTTGTTTTTTAATTAAGGTGTTCTCCTCGAAGAATTGGGGCTTCTCTGTAATGTTTTTTTTTTTTTTCTAATTCAGGCATGATCTTCGAAGATTCGAAGTTGTGAAGATTCACAACTTCGAATCTTTGAAGATCATGCCTGAATTAGAAAAAAAAACATCACGGAGAAGCCCCGATTCTTCGAGGAGAACGCCTTAATTTTTAAAAAAAAACTTTGCGGAGAAGCTTCACAACTTCGAATCTTCAAAGATCATGCCTGAATTAGAGAAAAAAAAATCACAGAGAAACACTGATTCTGCGAGGATAACGCCTTAATTAAAAAAAAACCATCCAGAGCGGGGGATAGGAGGGAGTAAAACTTAGTCTCATTTGAAGGGATAGAACAACCCCCTGCTCACTGCAGGAAGCCTGATTCCCAGGCGGTCGCCCATCCAACTACTGACTGGGGCCGACCCTGCTTAGCTTCCGAGATCAGACAGCGACAAGCACTCGCACATCCAGCCCTTTGCTTGTTGCTGAGGAAGCTATGCGATCAGTAGCCGGAAGAAGACATGGGGCCATCGAGAGCTGTGATTGGACAGGAGGGAAATACAAACACTGCTGTATATGGACAGGCGGGGGAGGGGACTACAACCAGATACAGTAGTGAAGATGGAAAATCAGAGCACATTAAGGGGAAATACTGGGATATTAGGGTATTGAAAGCGGGAGCACAGAAGTGGGAAATTCCGGTTCCAATTCGAGGCGGGTACTGCATAGTGTGAAAGGCAGGCAGTGAAACCTAATTGGAAATGAAAAAAGGTGGTAAGTGTAGATCCAGCCATGATTGACATTCATAGAATAGAGTTTTGAATGATTCCAGTGAATATGTGTGTGTGAAATATATCACATATTGTCATCCCACAGCTTGCTTAGACAGGTGGATACCAAGGAGTGGGCCTGGGCAAGAATCCACCTCATCCTACATGATTATCTTCAAATAAAACTCTCCTGAGGTCATTCCAAAGCTGTGAATTCCTGGACATTACATTATAGCTGGACCCAAGATAGACTTGGGCTCCAGTCCAGGGGACTGAAGGGTTAATTCTGCCTGCATAGCAAGGCATCTGATTCACCTTGATCTGGCTGACGTTGGGGGGAAAACCTGAGAAAGCATTTCTTGCAGAATAACTTTTCATCTCTGGATCACAGCTTTGACATTTATTAGTAATGCACATTTGGGGTTGGGAGAAGGGATGAGATAAAACCTGGAACAGAAAATTCTTTATTTCCCTTCTGCTTCTTTTTCAAGGCAATTTATTTTTGTGTCTGATTAAAACTGCTTCTCGTAACTGTAAAATGAATTGAACACAAATCTTAGAAAAGATAATTTTCTTCTTAGAAGATTTTGAGAACGAATCTGCAGAACATTTAAAGCTTTTATCTAAAGTTAAAATGGGTATATAGTCCCTGAACTGTTTAGGCAGATCTGTTCTTTGAAGTGTCTTTGCCCTGATGGGGCTGTGTGAAGTCTCTCCCTCAGCTGAACAACCTGAAGTTATCCAGAACTTATTTCTGTTAGGATTCTTTAATTATCCTGCAGAAACAGAGTTTCTTTTGTAAACTATTACTAATATATCAGTATATTGATTAATATTAATATTAATATAAACGTTTAATTAGCATTAATATAATAGTGGACCAAATAAATGTATTTATTTTCATTGTGGCTATATATTGCAAATGATGACACTTCAAGTAAAATTAAAAGTGACATCTATATGTATTGCTGATTTTATAATAATGTCAATATATCACCTTGATTTGAAAGGCCATGTTTTCCCAGTAATGCCCATTCACATTCTACTTCAAAAGCTAGACATTTGGCAGCAGGCCCTTGTCTGACAACCTGAGTCACCACCAAACAACTGCAAAGGAACGAGAAAAGGGCGGAATTTCCAGGACAGAAGTAGCAGGCAGGAGCAAGGTACTTCCCCCTTCCTTCATGCGCTGCTTTTCCTTCACAATCCTCTACGCTCCAGCTGTTCCCCACCGCCCATGACATGGAACTCATGACATGACATGGAACCCATGACATGGAACTCCAGCTGGGGGATAAGCAGTTAGTGGGAAGAGGTTCATGCAGAAAGTGTTGAGACCACTGCTTATTATCCACTTCCAACAGCTCCACCTTGCAGCGGTTGAGTAAGTTGGGTTTGCAGACTTGACTCTGGCACCAAATGTCTAGTTTGGACTACGGTTTCATCTCGTAGAATTCAAAGGCACACAAAGGCTCCCCGCTGCCAATGGTCACCCCCCAAATTGTGGAATGTGACAGGGAAAGGGACAGAGGGGGTGGGGCAGTTGTATTCATCCCGACATCCTCTCCCCACAATGCTAATTGCATGGAGAAACACATGTCTGAGTAGGGCAAGGGTCTAAAGGCCTTCCTGAAGGTTGTGCCAGAGTCCTGGAGCTACGGAGAGGGCTGGCATGTGAGAACACAAATTTTTCAGGCTTCATTAAGGCCTCAGATACAGCTATGTATGTTTAATGCATCAATCTAGGCATCATGTGAGTGGTACTTTCCATGATCATTGCATGTCTGCGATGCGCAATGCATGCACAGCAGCATCTGAGGCCATACCAATGTCTGAGGTCTTCATGTCCTGGAAGGGACCTAGTAAGTAATTTCTCTAGTAGGTTGTGGAAAATATGGGAGGAAGCCTATCAGGGAGGGTCCTGTATGTGCTGGGAGTGGTGCAGGCTAGCTACGTCCAGTTGTTCCTCTAATGACATCATCAGGAGCACACCAGGACCAAGAACACTGATTATTCATAATGTATCAATTTAAAAAACAGGATTAGTTTAGGACGCTACAATATTCTTTTTTTAAACCAGATCCATTCTGAATTTAATGTAGGGTAGGAGAGGATTTGCCCATAATTATATATAACTACATCATACTTGCACAGATTTGAAACCCATACAAGAAGGCAGAGGGCTTGTATTTGAGGTAGGCCCCTTTTCTTTTTAGAAGCTAACCACTGGGTCTTTGACGATCCTAACATTTCTGTTCCTTCTCCCCAATTCTGACTCTAAAGCAAGCCAACCTCCCTCTTCAAAAACAAAAGCCATAGGCAAAACACCCGCATCACAATGACTATAAAACCAATCAGACAGAAATCCCAGAGTTGCTGCTATATCCCACTGCATTGCATTATTGTTTGCTTATTTGTTTGTTTGCTTAATGCAGTTTGTGTGCTTATTTTTATTTGTCAGAGGTGAGCATTTCTTTTTAAATATTCTAGATATGTTGGAAGACATAGCAAAGGGAAAAGTGAGTTAGCATCAAGAGACAGAAAGTCAGGAAGAATATGGAAGAGCATAGAAATAATTTAGAACAATCAAGGAGAAGAGTACTGAGGAATGAATGAAAAATGGAAACAGCTGACAAGTAGAAGAGCAAAATACAAACTTTACAACAGGCAAAAAATCTGAGAAGAGAAAAGAAGAGGAAAGGCTAAAATAGAAAATGATATGATCTATTACAGGCATGTCTAAGATCCAATACAGCATTGAATGATTCTTAGAAATACTAAGGCGAGGTGGGGTATACATTTATTAATGAATAATATACATAAGTTGTAAAATATTATATTCCATAAAATATTAAGGATCCTTAGAAATACTAAGGCGAGGTGGGGTATACATTTATTAATAAATAATATATATAAGTTGTAAAATATTATATTCCATTATTTGAAAAGATTTCTGAAATCTTTTCAAATAATGGAATATAATATTTTACAACTTATGTATTTGGAAGCTCTGATAGTAACCTGAAGTTCTAACACACGGGTTGTGTGTATCTTTTGATACAGCCCTCTTCTGAGATAAATAGTTCCAAAGCAGCTCAACCTCTACCGAGTTGTTTCAATAGATTCTGTGATAATAGCCCTTAGTTACTCATAAGGTTTAATAATTTTTATACATACCCTATTCCCAAATACCTTATGGCACACTAAAGTGGAATGCACAGAAATTATCAGGGGTTAAAATAGTGTAGTGATTATATTCTTTCAGAAGAGTTTATTTAAAAAATATGAACACAGGAAGCTGCCTTATACCAAGACAGAGCACTGGTCCATCTAGCCCAATATAGTCAACATTGGCTAGCAGTGGCTCTCCATTGTTTCAGGCAGGAATTCTTCCAGCCCTACCTGGAGATGCTGGGATTGAACTTGGGACCATCTGCATGCAAAGCAGGGGCTCTGCCACTGACCTATGGCCCCTCCCACAGCTGATGACTTGTTACTTCCTAAGAAGAAATCTCAGGCTATTAAGGCTCTCATGCTATCTTTCCTCCTCATCTCAGGAAAGTACTGAGTGGCTGTAATACCTTTTGTTTGAATATCCCTGACACCATGATTGAAAACCTTCTCTCTCTCTCTCCCTCTCTCTCTCTCCAGCCCCCCGCCCCTGGAACAGAATGGGGTGGGGATAAACATTTTTATTTTGTTTTGAACTGGCTACGTGTAAATCCCACCTTTCTCTAAGGAGCTCAGGGTAGTATACATGAGAGTTACTACTGCTTTCCTTGCAACAACCCTGTGAGGTAGGTTAAGTTGATAGACAGTGGTTGCCCCAATGTAGTGAGTTTCATTGCTGAACAAGATCTTCCCAGCCCAAGTTGGCTCTGTGTCCACTACACCACAAAAGCTTAGTTCTTTTAAAATACTGGCGATGATGTGCTCCTGCTACATAATTCACACATTACTTTCTCCCTAGAAAGAACAAGGAGCAAGAGGGTCTCTTGGTGGATTGAAATTTATTCCCCAAAACTAATGAGTGAAGAGGCCCAGGAAGATTATCTTTGTAATATTCATCGTTATTGTTGTTGTCGTTGTTGTTGTTGCTGTCATTCCACCATTCCTTCAAGGAACTTAGGGTGGTGCAGGTGGTAATCTCTCTCTCCCTGCCCCTCATTTTATCCACACTACAACTCTAGTTGCCGGCCCAAGGTCACCCAAAGAGCTTTATGGTTGAGCAGGGATTTGAACCCAGATCTCCTAGTCCTAATCTGACTCTCCAACAACTACACCACACTGACTCTAAGACTTTCACATTCATAATACAATTTGGGTATCAAAAGATCTGATTTCCATATATGACACAAACCTTTCTGTTTCTTTATCCAAATACTTTGATGTTAACTTTGAATGCCGACACGCTAGCTTAGTTCAAAACACATTAGTTTGTCAGAAGATGGCATTTATTAGTCATCAGGAATTCATATATCTAAATGTCTATTTGGAATGTAATTGCTAAATTAAAATGGCCCATTCAATTAAAATCCTACCATTAATGAACATTTGCAGTTTTTACCGCTACTCAGGTCAGCAGGAAAAGCCTCTAAGAAACCTTTTCCTCCTGCGTAGTTGCTGAACTACTATGTGGTCATCCCATTAATGCACATTCATGCACAGAGTCAATGCAATATGTTTTGTTTAGCCTTCATATTATAGGTTATCAAAAATGAACAGCACTAGCAGTTACATGAAAGAATCAGCATGTGGTGAATACAGAGAGTAATTTTTTGTCATTGGACAAGTGGTCTTTTGTTGCTATGACACAGACCGATTCTGAATTGGTTGTCTCTCCTTCCCAAGCACAGGCTATGCTAAGCATTATGCCAAGTGATATACAAACAAACAAAGTCCCTGCTGTGATCTAATTAACTGGAATCTTCCCCTGCCAAGCCATTTTCTTATCTTGATCCCTAACTCGGCTTCTTTAAAATTACTTATCAAAAGACAGTACATTTTTGTAGATGTAGAAAGGGGGGAAATCTCAACAGGAGGAGGGACAAAATACTCTGTGTGCTGTGGAGAAGTCCTTAAGGGAAGAGAAGAAATAAATGCTCTTTATTTACGAATGCATTTATGGTTGTGTATGCTTGTGGCCACATAAATCCTGGCACCAGGGGGGCGGGAGGACATGACTTTTTGGTTTGACTGGGGAATTTACGGCACAATCCTATCCACAATTATTCAGAGTATTCAATGGGGCTTAAACTCTCTCTAGTAAGTGTATTTTAGATTGCAGCTTTAGATTACGGTTTAACATAGACCCAAGTTTTTTACAGTGCAACGCTATTCATGACTTCTCAGTAAGCTCAACTGAGTTCAATGAAGCTTACTGCCAGTGGATATAGGACTGCGCTGTTAATAATTTTCAAGTACACTGAGAGAATCCATATTCAGAGTTGTATATGTGCTGCAGTTCTCTGGGAATGTAGACATGCTGCAGTAGAAACTGGTTTCCTTGGAATCTAAGCAACATGCTAATCTCTGTGATTGCAAAGAGATGTGGGAAAGCATTCAGACAATGTCTGATGAAATCAGTGGTCAAAAGGCAGAATAAATAACTAGCAGATGCAGAATATATTATGTGGTACAGTAAAACTGGCAGAATAAATTATTAAAGGAAAATCTTGCAAATGTGCATAATCTATAGCGGTCATAGCATTCATCTTTCTGTGTTGCAGGATTAGGACTATCTTGGAGCATAATTTTGATTCACACACACATCCCGCACACACTTTTTTTTTTTTTTAAAGAAAGGGTATCAGAGTTAAGCACTAGTCTTATTTCTTGAAAGCATTCAGCTTAGTCATAAAATACAATTATATCCTGATCATATCATCACTACCAATGCTACTGTTCATCTTCCCATCCAACTGATAACACTAAGATAAGCATTGATTAGGAATTTCCAAGGCAAGGTGGAGATGGACTACATGAGAGATGTTTCTTGGTCCCTATCATGCCCCCATGGTAATGTACAAATTGAGTCCTAGTGTTAACACCTCATGGGTAATCTTTGACCCTGAGTCATCAAATTGTCTTTCAAATAAGACTGATAAAAATTCTTGGGACTCATAAGATAGTATGTGGATTGTTCTATAATTCTGTGATACTTCTACTCCATTTTAACCTCTTCTTATTTGTGTCAGATGAAGTCATTACAATTATGCATAATTATTTATCAGACACTAAAGTTGACATTTAAAGGACTGTTGCATTCACAATTAATCGCAATACAAAAGAGCCAAGATAACTAAATAGAGTTCTGTTCTATTCAAATGTAGCTCAAGATAAATAAAGGTATGTATTATATGTTGTTGTTGTATGTGCTATCTGTTTTATGTCCTTATGTGAATGGTTTTATACTTTATATAATGTATCTTAATGGTTTTTAGTTTTTTTGAACTGCCCAGAGGGCTTCGGCTATGGGGCAGTATAGAAATATAATAAATGAAATTAAATTATGCTGTTTGTATGTTTTATTGTCAGAAGAGTTTCCCAAGAAATTCATGTATGTCTAGGAAATGGATAAATAATAGTTACATTAAGACCTGTCAAGACCGCAGAACTATGCAAAAAGAAAGCAGGAGGCCATAAAAGGCTTAGTGAGGCCACTGTGGTTGATTACTTAAAATAGGAAGAGCCAGTCCTTTATAAGTTGGTGGTTAGTCATGTTCTTTGATTTACTAAGGATAATTTATTAATTTATTATATTTTCATCCTGTCTTTCCACTGTAATATTCCCAAGGCAGTTTACAAATCTAAACACTTTAAACAATTATGAAAATGTACAATCATTCTAACCTATGAAATAGGAAGCAATATCAGTTTATCAAAAGCCACTGATACTGTGCTCCTAGCAACCAAATTCCAGTGCAACTTCATTAGAGAGGAAGAACAAAACTCAGAGGTTTGCTGCTTCCCAAAGTGGTATGCCTCAAACTGATATTCCCTTTGATTGTGGTGAAGTGGTGGTGGCAAACCTAGTGAAAAATAGTACTTCCTGGAAGTCAGTTGTTACAGTTTCCTAAAGGATGGTGCTTCCTCTCAAAGGATGGTGATTTCTCTAATTCTGCTCCCACATGGCTACAGCTGCTGATTTTCCTGATGGCAGTCATGGCAGCCTTAAAGTGCTGTGGAGATGAATATGTCATCTAGTCTTCATCCCAGCTCTGATATCCCAGTTTTGTTACACTGTGTCTGGGTCTGTTGAATAATAGCGCCCCAAGGTCACTTGTTACAGTCCTTAAGAGAGAGTACCATCCCATCATCCATTTGAAAATTGGAATTTTGGTTGAATTAGAAAATCTCAGGAATGAGTGCTGTTTTCATACGTCATTCTTTTCACCATTAGGCTAAATGCCAAATACAATTATTCCTAGAATTAAAAATTATAGTGGTAGTAAAACAGTTTAATTGATACAGACTAGAAATGGTCTGTCAAAGGAAATGTATATTCACCTGACTAGCTGTATGCACCTTTGACAGCCTTTATCGTAAAACAACAACAAAACAAACAAAACCCCCACCATTCTTGTCATTTAAAAACATTAAAATGTTAAAGTGGTCTTTGATAAGTTGTTAGTCTCATGTGCTGCTCTAATTTTTGAAAACTGAAATATGTGAACTGAAATAAGTCTTCCACTTTTGTGAAGATGTATTTCTTTTGATAGTATAGAAATCTTTGCCTTTTACAGCTGGAAATGTTTTCTCCCACAAAATATTAACTTACAGCATCTGACAATTCCAATAGTACTCCATTATACTCTACTGTAGATCAGATATACTGAATGATTTCCTAGACATTTTAAAATATGTTTGCAATCTTTAATGTTCCAGACGTTCATTAACTCCTTGGTGCTGCCAAACACACAAAGTAAAACAATAAACCTAGAGAGAATTGGTACTGTGCAGTAATGTAAATCAAGCAATTAACCAAGGAGAGGTAATCGTGTAAGTAAGGCCATAATGAGAGCTGGAGGGATAACTCGACAAAAGAATATACCAGTTTGAAGCCTGGTCACTGCCTATTAAATTGTGACACCTATAAAAATAGAGAGAAAGGTGACCACATTTTAAGTGCTAATTAGAATACCACAAGCTGCAGAATAAAATGAATATCAGGAAGAAGCAAAGGTATAAGTCAGAGAAACAGAAATTTATAAAGAAAATTAAGCACAACTAGAAACCTTCCCCCAATTACTAGATCAGCCATTGCCATAATGAATTCCTCGGGTCTTTTCAAAAGAGTTGGTTTATTCTGTATCAAAGTGCATTTGTTACCCATTTGTTGTGCACACTCTGCATGTTTTATATCCAGGCAATGCTTCTGTCTCAAGAGATTGTATTTTCTAATCACTTTGACTGATAATTTCCCAAGCCAGCATTGATTGCTGCATTGCCACATGGAATGTAGCTGAATGTCATCAGCACCTTCTTGGAAAAGTTCATGATGCAATTAGTGACAATTGACATATCTCCCTCACTCTCTGCAGAGTTACATCAATTTGATAGCTCAAACATTTAGTGTAATTTTTAAACCTTAAAACAATGTGTGTGTGGGGGTAGGATTTGATGATTGTGATCTCTCCAGTTGCACAACTCAGGCACAGGCAATATATACTGCGATTGTAAAAACAAGCAAGCAAGCAAAAATGGCCAACACATCTCATTATGTGTGTGTTTCCATTGTGCGTGTGTCTTGCTGTACAATGTGCATATGGAAGCATGCGCTCAATGAGAATAAACAAAGAAGTAGTATCATCAGCAAAGCCATGTACCACAACCCTCTGCCCCTCCGTCACCTATGGATGGGATATTACAGCATTGCTGCTGCTGTGTCTCACGCAGGAGTATTGTACAGTGTCTCAAATGCAGTTGCGTCACATTTTGAGTGTTCATGTGAAAACAAAAACCTCTGGTTGGCTGGCTGGGGAATTCTGGGAGTTGTAGGATTATTTTCTGCCTAAACATGCATAGGATTGTGCCCTTAGTGACCCAGTGCAAATATTAAATAGGTGAAATCATCAGATACTCTGTTTTGCTGTTAAGTTTTCATTGGCAAAGGAGGGAAAGAAGCGTAAATTACTCATATGTAGGTGCAGCTGTAAGATAGTCCAAAAGAAATCAGTAGTAGGAACATTCATACCCATGCTGTAATGTACAAAACCATGGCAACTCCTAGTATCTTTATTTGGCTACTTCACCTCAAAGATTGTGATGTCATATTGCATGGGTGGACAAATGTGCCCCTTCTGCGGTGGTGGCAAATCACCCCCCCCCCGGTTTAAAACAAAGGAGGGGATGGGTGTAGTTGCCAGAAGTCCCAGAAGTTGTCCACCTCTGCCACATTGGGCCCCAGCATTATCACTACTAAGGCTGTCTCTTATGCTGTTGTATTATTTATGTAAGTTTCTGTGTATGTATGTACCCTGCCTTTCAATCTGTCAAATGAGTTCTAAACCATGTTCTATCAGAAAAATCAAAGGGTTCAATTCAAAGAAAAAGGGGTGAAGTGAAAATAGTGCTGGCAGTGTGGCATTTTGCAAATGTGTACACAAGAACTGGTGTAAGAATTCTCTAGCAGATCTCTTCCGTCTGTTTGTGCAAGAGGTTGCACTTTGGATTTAGTTTCACTTTTCTCATGCAGTGGTATGGCACAAGGGGTACAACAGGCCTTCTGTGAGGGAAGATGTCTCCAAAATGCAGAGGGCATCTTTGTATCCCATCCACTATATATTAGAATTCGCCTCCATATACGAGTGTTATTTTGGCATGCCAATGTAACCTCTGCCTGTGTGTTTGCAAGGGGGGGTTGGTTGGAATAACAACTTGCAAAGATTTAAAGTGAACAAAATTTCACACAAATGTTTTCTTTTCGGGTCACGCCTGAGACTCCAACACAGTCTAATCACGCACTGCAAATACGGCTGGTGCTTCTGTGGCTATAATTTGCAAGATCCCTTTTTCCACTCAGACTCTCTCACTTCAGTATTAAGAGGCAGTAACTCTTTTTTCTTATTTGTGGCAGCTGCCAATTACATAGGCAGGGCTTTTGCCCATTCCACTTCATAAGCCTTAGCAATTACAAGGTTGTATCCAATGTTAGACCCATTTAGAGTAGACCCATTGAAATAAATGGGATTTAGCTTAGACTAACATTGAATACAGCCCATTAGATACAGCCCACAGTGTGGGAGTTTAACATAATATTTTGTGTGTGTTTCATCCTTAATGTGCACCACTATCTTCATATTAAATGCAGGGAGCTTTACCATCTGTGGGAAAATAATTAATGCTTCTGTGCCAGCTACAGCTTCTGGTTCTTCTGAGAAGACCATGGTCTCCGTTAACTGCTCCGGCATCTACAACATACCTGCTACTGTGGACAGTCCTCAAGCCAGAATGGTGACAGGCCTTCTCCAATGTAACCATACCTCACTCTCCTCTTCAGCTTCAATTGTTTTTACTCTGAATTCTCAGATAATAGCTGCAAGCTTTCTTCCACCAGTATGGCAAAGCCATTCTGTTCAGAGAACTAAATCCATCTTAAGTAGTATTGATATCCATTATGCATTTTAATACATCTGTGCCCATGATGATTGATAGTTGTTGATCCATGTCCTGTCCTTTTAATCCACCGTTGAAGCATGATAACTCCCAGTCACATGCTGTGGGTACTACATATCTTCTCTCCTCCCTATAATTTTGGGGAAAAGGTGGCCTTGAACTCCTGAGCTCTCCTCCTTGCTGAACAGCATAGCTATCTCCCTTTCAGATGCCAAATATTGGTTTTCTAACCTACTTTTCTACCATTACAGCTAGGGATGATGGAGAAATGTGAGACGGACTAAAATGAGCTCGAATTTCTAAGAATCTGACCTGCGGAATCTGCTGCAGAGCGCCTCCCACCCCCCGCTCAGGCCATGCAGAGTCCATGGAATTTCAGATGATTTTTTTACTTTCCTGAAATTTACACATATAAATTCGTAGGAAAATATGTAAGTTTCTGCTGAGGAAACATTGAATGGAATGGGGGACAATACGCTAAATGTTATGTACTTAGGTAAATTATGTAAATACTTACGTAAATACATACATAATTATTTGCGTATTTTTCCACATGACGAAAAAACAATCACGTGGGAGGACAACAGAACAAAAGGCACTGGACAATCCGCAAAACACAGACGGACCGGATTTTACACAGTCCATATATCCCTAATTACAACTCCTTGGAGCATTTTCTGCTGGTTTCTCAATTGACCCCACACTTTTAGTTAAGCACTTCCCCTTTTCACACAATTTCAGTTTATCAGATATTTCTTTCTCTAATGATCTTACTGCATATAAGAGCCCTGTTGGTTTACTGCCGGAGCTTATGGGTTTATCTTTCCTCCTAGCTCTTCCCTGAGTGAGCTCCTGCAGAGTTAAACCACCCAATTCATGGGGGTTCCACCAATTTGGGGTAATAGGCTGATCTAACTATTGCCACATATCTGCCTGAAAAATAATCATGATTAGAGATGGCCAAGCTTCCCCCTACCCCTTTGCTGTGAACTAATCTGAAATTATCCAAGTTCTTTCTTTCAAATGGAAACAAATGTGGATGCTTTTCAGAGCCAACGAAAACTCCCCAACCCTGCCAGACACCCAGCCCTAAAAACATTCTCCCCCATTCCTTTTCCTAACATGGGCAGTGGTGGTAGAGCAAATAGTGGTGGCATATAGAAAAGAGAGGTAGTGTATTAGCCCTTGAGAAGACTATAAACACCTGAGTGACTGAGAGGAAGGGGGAAGGCACAGACCTTGTTATTCCCCTGACCCTGAATGTCACCACTAATCAAGTATGTAGAAGGAAGGAGGAAGATGTTTGCGGGAATTGGAGGCTGATGGGCAGGAAAGATGGGAATTCCCCACGTTTTACTCTGAGCTATATGAAATTGAAGGGTGGGGTGTTATAATGTTTGCCTTTCCTAGGAAGGCTTTTATGAACCTGTGAAGTTCTTCTCCAACCCTGGTTTGAGAAAACTTGGTTAGCATCTGATTAGGCCTTAAGTCCCTCACCAAAGCTATTTAAAAGGCAAATAAATGTATTTTAAAATATGGCACATTTCAGCATTGGTTAAAAGAGAAGGCTGTATTTTTATTATAATATATTGTTAAGGTGCCACATTTGACCTGGGGTACAGATGGCAACTACATTCTTGAAGGACTAGGCCAGTGCCCAGTGTGAATTGTTTAATCATTAGTGTAAGCAATAGTGTAAACTTTAAGCATGATGGGGAATAAGCCCATGGCAAACTTTGTAGTATTTGGTACATAAAGGGGAATCTGCACCTTGCATGTAAGGGCAATGAAGGCAGCAGAAGATCGCTTTCAAAACAATCGGATTGTAATGTACTAATTCACACCCACTCAATTTCCACGTTCTCATACTTCCTGGAAAGCGTTACCTTGCCCCACAGTTTCAATAGGGGAATGTTTAACACGGTAAAAGAGGGCGGTTCAAGGAAGAGCAACAGACTGGCCAGGCTGTATCTCCAGAAATAACTAGGGATGCTGAAGAAATCCAAAACAGACTCTAATAAATCTGGATTGGTCTGTGATTTCCTTGGCTTTTAAAATGTTATTTACGGAAGCAGCGACTTCCTTATAAATGTAATACGTGTGTGTGTGTGTGTGTGTGTGTGTGTGTGCGCAGTATTATGCTTACTGGTAACATAGTGAGCGGTATGGGTGTTCTTTTTTTCCATTTAAATCCTCTTCTGCTGTAACATCTTCTGTGTTGGTGAACTTCCTGGAATTCCATAAAAGAACTCCAGTTCCTCTCATGGGTATTGCAGAGAGTTTCCTGAGAGGTTGCCTGTAGAGAAACGTTTCCTGCATGGAGGGAAGGTGCCCATTGATAGCATTCTTGCCTTCAATCTTATACACACTTACTTGAGAGTAACTGTCATTGAAATCAGTAGGACTTACTTTTGAGTAGACATGCACAGACTTGAGCTGTAAAGTCATTAACCATCCCCAGTGCTTCTCTGAAATCCCACTGAACACAGCAATGCTTGCTTCTGAGTAAACACATTGGCTGTAAGGCTATCTTTTTATTTTTTGGTAAGGGCACAGGGAGGTCCTGTCTTTCTCAACAAACCTTGTGCTTTGCTGCTCCAGTCCTCAAAGTGCTTAGAATCCAGTGTCAGTTCTAACTGCAACAGGATGCCAGTCAACATCAAAAGAGGGAGTTCGGCTGAACTGACATGTAGATCGTGAAATGTGTGGCTTCATAAATACACCTGACCCAGTTACGTTCAGGGGACTTAGTACCATTGAATTCAGTGGGGCTTGCTTCTCAGTAGGCTTGCATAGGAGTGCAATGTACGTCTGCTTGGAGTAGCAGTCTTAAGATCCTGCCTCCCCTTCCATGCATCTATTTGGACCCTCCCCCTCCCATTGGCTTCAGTGTAGTTTGTATCCATGAGAGGAAGACTGTCGTCCTTAACCCTTGCGTGCTTCTTCTCCCTTTTGCTCACCAGTGTGATGGACGCGGGGCTATTTACAGTGCCTTTCCCCCCTCCCTGAATACATGCATCATGCAGACCTTGGCAGGGTCATTTTTAAAAGTTTATTTTTTAAGGAATTGCTTTAGATAAGGCACTCATGCTTTGGTGGGAAAGGCAGTCTCCATGGCCTCAAAATCAGAACAAAACCTTAAGGGCAATTGCTTTCAATGAGATTTCCCTCTCTCCTTGAAAAGACGCAGGCATGGGCAAACCCGGCCCCAGGCATTGGCCAGTGGAAGGGTAAACCTGAAAACCCAGATGGGATTAAATACAATCCTAATATCCCTATGGAGGACAGAAGGAAAGGGTTTAACAATATCCCTAATGGTAGAGCCTTCAACAGCAGTCGCTCACACATGGAGAGCTGTGATTGGCCAGTGGGGAAATACAAACTCTCCCATATAAGGACATGGATATGAGTAACCCACGCCGATATACAGTCACCAAAGCGGGAAGGTGGAACACATCACTGGGAATCTGGGATTATATTACACTTTGTTTGGGTGATAAAACCCGTTAAAAATCCACTGCTAATACCAGCTGCAAAACGATACAGGGGAAGCGTCATGTGTACCGAGGGCAGCAGAAACTCTTTGGAAGCTGAATAAAGCATAAGTGTAGATTTCCCCTGAGAGACAGAGACAGAGATCTAGCAATAACATCAATTAGGAGTTGTAAATCATTGCACAACTGTAGGTAAAATTATTATTACTTGAATTATTAGTTGTCATGAGGTTTCAAAAGCACAGGACTACTGTAAGAAAAAGGGAACCCTACATCTAGATGGTGGAACAATGCAAATAATAATGGTTAAGTACAAACAAATTAACACTGAGGGGGAAACCAAATCTAACTTGAACTCTCATGATGCTGAGTTCTTAGATTTATTATTAACTCAGGAAGTATTTCTTTCACTCGCTAATGAAATGGCCTCTAAAAATATAGGTCCATGGACTGCTGGCTACCGTCTGCCTCCAGTGTTTTATTGTGACCGCCACTACTTTATCCTCTTTCTTTCTGTGCAAGATCTTGTTAATTTACTCAAGTACAAAGTATTTGTTTTGTCTCTGCCATTGGAAAATGGAGGGAAGGTAAGAAAAATGACTGGGTGAAACTATTCTTTCTAGAAGGAATAATATTAAACCTGTTCTCAGAAAATGTTCTTATTTAAGAAACTGCCAGCGTTATCTTAGCTTTATGTTGTACAATACATAGATAAGCCATACAGCTTTGTTTCTTAGAAAGATCATATTGTTGGCTAGCAAATAAAATACTTGTGTAGGGTAAAATACTACATTAACAGTAACCTGACCTGCATCGAGATCTCTTTTGCTTTCTTATACATAGAAGTCTCTTGTCCTTGTACTCCTTACTCAGTATATTTCCTAGCCTATCAGAACCACTGCATAATTTTGTATATTTTGTATCAAAAACTGAGCTACAAGTGTCCTAAATAAATACAAATGCTCTAGTCTTTAGTAACACCTTGTAAAAACTATTTTATACTTAACTAAAATGATTGAAATTGTCCCAAAATAATGTTTAAGCCCCTCAACCAAGGAAATTAATTTTCGGGAGAGAATGATGGCCTTTTCTCATTACAGTCTTATATATTGTGTAAGCTAAAGAGAGCTAGTTGTAGTTTTTTCATAGCCCATTCTGATTTCCTTTGCTCATGAAAGCTGAGAACAGCAAAAGGGATAATTGGGTCACTAATTAAATGTCAGGCACAGACTGTCTAGTGAAATTGGAAGTTCACCAGTTGCAAGAGCATTTGTGACAGGATAGCTGCTATGGCTAGAGAGATGCCAAACCGCTAGTCTGGTTTTAAAGAACATATCCCTTTCTGCCTGTAAAATATACCACCATCCTTATTTCCCTGATTATTTGGAAGGTGGTAGCAAAGATCCTTTACTTTCTGCCTATCTGCAGAACATGCAGAAGTCGATTTTATGATCACTTTATAAAGTGATGCTGCCAAAGTTGTACAAATAAATTGGAAATTTATCAGTTTTTTTAAAAAAATTACACTGCACTAACTGCAACAAATTATGGATTGCTTCCACAATTAGTCATAACTTAAGGCCCATTGATTTCAGTGAGTGTACTCGAAGTATGACTCTGGATCCAACCTATTATTCCAGCTGAAGCCAAAATTTGAGACTGCATTCCTGACAGTTCACATATTTTGTCTTTCTGCCCCCATCCAGCAAATATGTGGTTTTGAGATACTAGTTTGAGTTACATCACCACTTTCTCATTTTTAAGTAGATTTTTTTCTGGGACTAGAAAGAAATTTATTGATGATCCCCAAATTGAGATCATGGTTTGGGATCTCAATAGTTTTGTCTGTACTTCTTATTTTTAGTACTCTTATTTTTGTCCTGACCTGTGGCCAGTTTTTTAAAGTAATGAAAGATGTATGCATGCTTCACTTTAAAAATAAACTGGTAGGGTGAGGAATTACATGGAATCCCCCAAGGCAGAGATTCTCAAACTGTAGATGGCATTCCATTCAGACGGTCCACAGAAAGGTTGTGGAACAATTGAGATTCAGATCTATGCTGGAACAACTCCACTGACAGAAGTGAACTTCCCTGTCCTCTCCTTCCTATGGCAGCCCCTCCAGCCCCTTGAAAATGCTGGAGAGGGAGGAGAGCCTGCTGAATAGGGTAACCTGTGCGGGGGGCAGAGTGGGGACCCCCAAAAATCAAGCGGAGTGACCTTCCTCTCATGGAAGGTCCCTTCCTCTTGCAGAAGGCAGATCCTAGATCTGATCCAATATTTGTAATTAGCCCTGCACTTGATTTATTTTTTCTAATGATGGAGATAAGGATGTACAGATTTTGTAAAATCTGTTCTGTCTGCATTTCATTAATGTCAGGTGCCTTTCATTCAGTCATCCGCCCATTCATGGAATTGGATTTTTCCCCATTTCCCAAATTTGTGCAAATGTGCAGTTGCGCAAATTTGCACTTGCGAAAATGCATGATTCCCCCCAAATGTGCATTTTCATGCTTTAGCCTATGGAGGAAATGTATGGTTTTGGTGGGTTTTTTAAAAATTGTATGTATTTTTCTACAACTAAATTTGTATAAAATTCTGGAATGTCTTTTTTTTTTTTTAAGGTCCACAAGTCTGCAGAATCCATGTGACTTGAGAAAAGCCAGTCGCTATGGAATCCATGGGTCGACTTAATAGAAATCCAAACTCATTTGATTCTGTTGCGGATTTCTCTGTGGATGGAAATGAAAGCCATTTTGACCAGGGGCAGATTATTGAATAGGCTAATAATGCTCTAGACTAGGGACCATGATTTTTATAAAAATGGAGTTGGTGCAGTCTGTTTTTCCCATAAAAATTTACCAGTTTCAAAAGGGTCATTCTCCGCAGCCTGGGTTAGGGGACATGATTTTCATAATATGGGGCTGGGACAAAAAGTATATTGTCATAATATTTTGACAATGTGAGTGCTAAAGAAAAAAAAATCAAATTAAAAAACAACAACATGTATTAAGTGGCCCGCTGAGTGCCGTACCAATTTTCAAGTTTGAGAACCACTGCCCTAAGTAATTCATCCCCTCAGGATGGATCCATACCATTATTCGAAACTTGTTTGAAAATGGACAAATTAACTCCCAAGAGTCCACCCGTGGCTGTCAACATACTATAAACCAAAGAAGAAGAAGAAAAGGCTGATTATGGACAGTATCCAGTCATTTGGTTCTGCTTGCGTTGATTCTCTGGTGCAAGCAGAACTGACCGCTCAAGCAACAGGAACTAGTGGTTCCAAAAAGCACCCTAGAAGAGAGTGCCAGCACTCATTTCTAGAATGGAGCAGATCAGCTCCCCTTTGAGAGCTCTGCTGACCTGCCCCATTCCAGAAACAAGCCACTTGTTTTGGGATGTTCCTGAAACACTGATTTCTCATTGTGCCAGCAGTAAGTTCCACTAGTGCTTGGGCAGTATAGGATACTGCACTATGAGTTTAGACACGTCTCTTACTTTACTTTAGGGAGCTTTGCGGACAAGCCAGCATAGTATTTGAAATGGGTGATGATGATAAGGTAACAAAAAGGATTATGGGGATGCACATGACCTCTGGGTGAGAGACAGGACTGATAGATCTTGAGGAAAAACAAATGCATTTTGATGGGGCCTAAATACAAAGGAAACAAAGCAGTGGCTTAAGTAAAGTCTTATATGTGAATAGAGTTTAATATATTTTTCAAGTCATTTTATAAATGCCTGATATATTTAATTTGTTCAGCAACAAATTAACCTGTAAGACGTTCATAATTAAAATGAAGTGGAAAAAGTTGGGAGAGGTATGCTTATTGGGAGTAGAGCTAAATCTTTTACTAAAGATTACTATCTTCACTTTTAGATGCATGTTGATAGAGGCAGAGAATGTGCTGTTTAAGTGATCAGTTGAACACTTTGTATAGGATTACAAAATGACTATTTAAAGAGCAATATAGTTGCCAAGTGTAATGATTTGTCATAATAATTGTAAAACAGTCCCTTAATTTGATGAATTCTTTGCCGTGTGCGTCCTGTTTAACCCTCTAAATATTTTATTGTGAATATTTTGCTATTTAAATATTTTATAGTAAAGAGATGTTAAGGATGTGATCCTTTACCCACTTATGAGAGTAAGCCCATTGACTTCAGTGGCATTTTCTTCTGAGTAGGGATAGGCAGATCAGACTATTTTTGATCTGTGTTAGTTTTGCATATTTTAATTCATAAGTCTGTTCCATCCTGTTGCCGCATTAATCCACACAGGGGTTGGGATGGGAATGTGCATAAACATTTGTACGGGAAGATAGCTGTGTTCTGATCTGCACATTCATTTGGGAGGTGCAAATCAGAACAGTTTGCTTTCAGATATGGACCAAATGAAATCCTTGACCATCCCTGCTTCTGAGAAGATATGTATGGATTGTGCTGTGTGCCTGAAATGACAAAATATAGCACATTCTAGACTTTAAAAGGAGATAACATATATAAAATATTATTTTATTTATTTGGCCACCACCTATCACTTTGGCTGTTTCATTCCTTTCATTCTCTGGTACCTTTGCCAGCAACATTCAGACAAACTACTTGAATGTAGATGACCCAGCGCACTTCTTCCCCCACACCTCTTCAAGCTCAGTCATCAGCTTAACTTCAAAATGCTGGAAAACATTAAACATGATTGTAGGCTTTGCCTGATATATCTAGATCCCTTTTGTTCTATATCATTCCCAAATGTTTCATTGTAGAAGCCTTTGCCAAAAGTCCAAGTAAAACTGCTCACATTGCTGTAGCTCAACAATACAAAACGAATGTATATCTTCCACTCAAATCATCAACTTCTTTTGGCAAAGCTGAAAACCTCAGCCTCTCTAAAGCCTCTTGAAAAGGACATTTTTCCTCTAAGAAGAGGAAAATAAGTAAAACTGTTCAAAAGTTTTTCTACACCAAAATCCCCCAGGAATATCAACTCTTTTTACACAGATAATTCGGGCTAAAAATATGTTCATTTAAATTGTTGAAAAGATTAAAGTGTTCTTTTTTTTTCTTTTTAAAGACATGAAAAGATAGAGTGAGACTGGTGATACTTTTTTTTTATATAAGCTCCAAAGCTTAGCATAATGAAGAATTTAGATCGTTTTCTGTTAGTGAGAGAATTTTGCAGTATACCTGAACCTTAACATAATATAATAGTTTTCATGTTGTGTAGATCACCAGGACCATAATGGCTAAGCAGTCCCATCCAGTTCTTAGTAGTTGATCTCTTGTATTAGCCATTTCCCTCCCTCCTTGTTCAGTCATTAAGTTGTGTCCGACTCTTCGTGATCCCATGGATCATAGCACGCCAGGCCTTCCTGTCCTCCGCTCTCTCCCGGAGTGTGCTCAAGTTCATATTCATTGTATCGGTGATGCTATCTAGCCATCTCATCCTCTGCCGCCCCCTTCTCCTTTTGCCTTCAGTCTTTCCCAGCATCAGGGTCTTTTCCAGGGAGTTTTCTCTTCGCATTAGGTGGCCAAAATATTTGAGCTTCAGCTTCAGTATCTGTCCTTCCAATGAGCACTCAGGGTTGATTTCCTTTAGTATGGACTGATTTGACCTCCTTGCAGTCCAGGGGACTCATAAGAGTCTTCTTCAGCACCACAGTTCGAAGGCATCAATTCTTCGGCGCTCAGCCTTCCTTATAGTCCAGCTGTCACAGCCATACGTTGCTACTGGGAAAAACATAGCTTTGATTATATGGACCTTTGTCGGCAAGGTGATGTATGTCTCTGCTTCTTACTATGCTGTCTAGGTTTGCCCTAGCTTTCCTCCCTAGGAGCAAGCATCTTTTAATTTCATGGCTACAGTCACCGTCTGTGGTGATCTTGGAGCCCAAGAAAATAAAATCTGTCACTGCTTCCATTTCCTCCCCTTCTATATGCCAGGAAGTGATGTGGCTAGATGCCATGATCTTAGTTTTTTTAATGTTGCGTTTCAAACCAGCTTTTGCACTCTCCTCTTTCACCCTCAACAAGAGGCTCTTTAGATCCTCTTCGCTTTCTGCCATTAGGGTGGTATCGTGGTTTAGTGGTTTTCCCTACGTTCTTCAATTTAAGCCGATATTTTGCAACAAGAAGCTCATGATCTGAGCCACAGTCAGCTCCAGGTCTTGTTTTTACTGACTGTATAGAGCTTCTCCATCTTTGGCTGCAAAATACAAATCAATCTGATTTCGATATTGACCATCTGGTGATGTCCATGTGTAGAGTCGCCTGTTGTGCTGTTGGAAAAGCGTGTTTGCTATGATCAGCGTATTCTCTTGGCAAAACTCTATTAGCCTTTGTCCTGCTTCATTTTGTACACCAAGACCATGCTTGCCTGTTATCCCGGTGATTTCTTGACTTCCTACTTTGGCATTCCAATCCCCTGTGATGAAAAGGACATCTTTTTTTGGTGTTAGTTCTAGAAGGTGTTGTAGGTCTTCATAGAACCGATCAACCTCAGCTTCTTCAGCCTCAGTGGTTAGGGCATAGACTTGAATTACTGTGATGTTGAATGGTTTGTCTTGGATTCGTACTGAGATCATTCTGTCATTTTTGAGATTGTACCCCAGTACTGCTTTTCCCACCCTTTTATTGACTATGAGTGCTACTCCATTTCTTCTAAGGGAATCTTGCCCACAGTAGTAGATATGATGCTTGTCCATTTTAGTTCACTGATTCCCAAGATGTCCATGTTCAATCTTGCCATCTCATGTTTGACCACCTCCAGCTTACCTTGGTTCACTGATCTTACATTCCAGGTTCCTAAACAATATTGTTCTTTACAGCATCGGATTTTCATTTCACCACCAGACACATCCACAGCTGAGTGTCCTTTCGGCTGTGGCCCAGCCGCTTCACTCTTTCTGGCGCTACTTGGAAATATCCTCTGCTCTTCCCCAGTAGTATATTGGACACCTTCCAACCTGAGGGGCTCATCTTCCGGCGTCATCTCTTTTAGCCTTGTGATACGTTCCATGGGGTTTTCTTGGCAAGAATATTGGAGTGGGTTGCCATTTCCTTCTCCAGTGGGCCACATTTTGTCAGAACTCTCCACCATGACCTGTCCATCTTGGGTGGCCCTGCATGGCATAGCTTATGGCTTCACTGAGTTACGCAAGCCCCTTCGGCACAACAAGGCAGTGATCCATGAAGGGGTTCCCTCCCTCCTATCTAACCCCAAATAATTGGGTTAGACACATCTAATAATATGGCAAAGTCCCAAGAATGCTTACTGTAGTCTCAGGATCAGGTAGTCATGTACACAGGACACCTTTTTTTGTGTCTGGCTGTATTAGACATGTGAACTGCTAGTTAAGTTAACCAGATGATTGTGGAATGGTACATCTTGCATGGGATTCCTGTTCAAACAGCATCTTCCAAGAAGGGCCATTTACTATTATAGAATGGAACTGGGTATTTCACACAGAACCTAGCTCTCCAAAGACCTCAGCTGTCATCTTTTAATTTTGTTAAGGCAAGTTCTTAATAATAATAATACACATTTGTATTGCACTGTATACCAGAGCACATTCCAATTAACCCCCAAACAGACAACACAATAATATAAACAAGGTCAATAATTACACATTAAATAAATGACTAATCAAAATTTTAACCACTTATAACCAATTACAAACCAATTGTTCCTCACTCCATACACTCTGTACAAGAAGCCTACGGCTCTGACTTGAACAAATAAGTTTTCAGGCCTCATTTAAATTTGTCCAACTCTGGTTCCATATGGAGATATAAAGGGAGAGAATTCCACAGTCGTGGGGCAAGATGAGAAAATGCCTGGAGTTTGCCACATTAGTCCAAGGAACTACAAGGAGTATGGAATCTGTGGACCAAGGAGCATGCCACATCACCAACTCCGCCAAACAACTGGGAAGGAGAAAATGCAGGGCCGTAAAAGGCAAGACAAGGAGTTTAAAATGTGCCCTTGCCCTGACAGGCAACCAATGCAATGCCCTGTGATAGTAGGAAACATGGGAATAATGGGGCAAATCTAATACAGTATGTACAGTGCTGCTCTGTACTAGAATAAGAGGACAGAGCGAAGAAGATGGAGGACCCACCAGGAGACTATTACAGTAATCCAGGCAGGAAACAACCAGGGCAAGAACAGCAAGAACTGCCATCTCGGGGGTCAGGAAATGGTGGATCCGATGGATGTTCGCAAGATGAAAACTACATAACCTGGCTGTCACATTCACAAAGGAGTGAAGTGACAGCCAATCATCTACCAGAACCCCGAGATTCAGGGCCTCCAAGACAGGGGTCACCTGGCAGCCCTGGAGGAGAAGGGGAGAAACAGTCAAGGGATGGGCAGGGCAATCAGGACGAAAAACTAGGACTTCCGTCTTGTGCATATTCAACTGATGGGAGGACATCCACAATGAGATGTCTTAGAGGCAACTCGTCAAGGAGGTCCAAACCTCAGTAATTAGCTCAGGATAAGATTGGTACACCTGAGTGTCATCAGCATAAATATGATTGCAAAAACCCAAACTAGAAATAAACATGCCCAAAGGAAGTGTATAAAGAGAAAAAAGAACAGGGCTCGATACCAAGCCCGGAGGGACACCAACAGTGAGGAGGAAAGAATGACAAACTCTACTACCCAGGGAAACTGAGAAAGAATGATTTGACAAATAAGAAGAAAACCAAGAAATAGCATTACCAGAAACACCCAAAGATACCAACTGTGACAAAAAATCTGGTGGTCAAGGGTATCAATTGCTGCCGATAAATCAAGCAGCACCAGCACTGAAGAATGATATTGAGCCTTGGCCACCAGGATATCATTCAAAACTTGAGAGAGTGCAATCTCCATTGAATGTCCAGCCCTTAATCCAGACTGAAACAGATCAGTAAAGTCATGACGAGCCAAATAAGGGCCCAATTGAGAGAGGGCAACTCTCTCCAGTACTTTGGACAAAAAAAAGGAGAGATACCGGTTGGTAATTGGCACATACAAGAAAATCAAGAGAAGATTATTTCAACAAAGGACAGGCAAAGACATGCTTATAGGAAGCCTGAAAATCACTGCATTTAATCACTGTATTTATAAGGAACAGCTGGCATGTACCTTGGAATGAGTGTCATGATACAGGCCAGTTAAAATAAGCTGAAAATATATTAGCAGCAAAGATTGCCAAAGCACTTATCGCAGTGTGTTCTTTGAAATTGACGAAATCAGCTTCTTCTTGTTCACTTAGTTCAAGTAAGGTTGGTCTTATTTTTCTGTAATGCAACCCCAAGAGATTAATTTTCCTCTCATTAGTTTGCTCTTTGTGTTCAGTTCATTTGTATTCTCCTCATTTGATCAAGCGGAGTCTGTTTTATGTTTCTCTCGTGATATTAATGCTGCTAAAAAGACCTTCCCGCATTGTTGGGTAGTATATTAACAGGAGAAGTAAGGGATGTTTTTTCTCTCTCTTTCTCCCTCAGATGTCACTGATAATATTATGGAATCAAAGTGCTTGATTCTGTATGTCATATCAAGTTGAATGGGGCAGAACTCTTAAAAAATAATAGTAAAAAAAGATTAGATGTCTGTTTCAAATAGAAGAAAAGAAAGTGAAAATTCCATACCTTCTGTATTAAAGGAAGACCAGGTTGCTAATGATGGGCACAATCAGGCTTTGGGGCTTGCTCATGCATGGGCTGCATGCCATGGGTCTCCATGTGCTCAAATGTAGTCCAGGAATTGGATATGCTTGTTGCCAGTACCTGCGTCCTATTCCTGGTAACTAGAGCGTGCAGACAGATCAGGATGTATGAGAAATTCATTTCAGTTAATTTTTGTTCAGGACTGTACCCAGTTCACCCAGTTCAGGATTGTACCCACTTCCGGACTAAACATGGACTTGGACACAATATGCAGTAGAAGTCCATACATTTCTGAGCTTGCAGTGTGATTCGCGCCCCCCCCATAAAGCATTTGACAGCATGCGTACATATTAACAGTGAGTGCATTTAAAAAATGAGTATGTTTCAAAAATGAGTACATTTCAAAAATGTGCACAATTGATGCATACATTTGGAAAAATACACACAAAAATAAGAATGGATTTTCATGCAAAAAACCCCAAAGCTCGCAATCTGATACAGACTCGAGTCAGAATGAACTTCGAGACTGAATTCAGAGAACTTCGGTGAGCTCACATTTTGCTGATTCTCACATCCCTACACACAGACTTCTTCACACATACTCTGCTGCTGTCATTCCAGGTGTGTACTTCTGGAGCAGGCCAAGGTGTATAAGTGCCAAGCCCCTCCATACCACTCAATAGGAAATCCAACTATTTGGGAATGGCCTGCCCCCTTTACTAGGCTACTTCTGGGCAAAATGTACAGATGGACTGTCTGGAGCCAGACTATAGCTGAGTAGGAGCACCAAGGGCGATGTAAGAACTTAATGAGAGCCATGCTTGATCAGACCAAGGGTCCATCTCATCTAGCATTCTGTTCACACAGTGGCCAGGCAGCTGACTGTGGGAAACCCACAAGCAGGACATGACGGCAACAGTATCCTCATGCTCATGTTCCCCAGCAACTGGTATACATCAGTATTCTGCCTCTGATGCTGGAGGAAGCATATAACCATCAGGACTAATAGTCATCTTGTGGGATGCAGTGATTGGAAAAAGTTACATGCTACTCTTCCAAGACCCCGAAGGACTTCATGGAGCTAACATTCCAAATATCCAAATATTTTCCAGGCCTGGAGACAAGGTTTGAGCTGCAGAGACAACCCCCTTCACAAACACACACACACACACACACACACACACACACACAGGGAATACCCTCGTGTAATGACCACATTGGCAGACAGGCAGTTTCAGTGGTTGGCTGGACTGTATTTGGGGAACTGGGGGGCAGGGGGAATCCCTCTTGCAGGATGACTAATGTAATTGAACATTTTAACACTGGAGAGGTACGTTTTGTGGAACAAATTCTATGACTTTAAAGCTTAATCACTGGAGAAGAAAATGGAAATGAATCTTAAGGGCTAAAGTATAACAAATATTCAGCTGCATTTATCCTGCCTGAATAGAAAATATCAGTGTTTTGAGAGAGTTTATAATCTCAGATGAGGTGCACATGTGTGCATGGGTTCTTCTCACTCTCTCCCAATTTTTAGCAGCACAGAGAATGTCCATATCGTAGATTTCCTGTTTACTTTAATGAAGTCTGTAGTGTAGAGTTAGGATCTGCCATGTTTCAATTTAATTGTCAATTTTATTGACAATATATGCCATTGATTTTACCTGAGCTCATACATTTACAGTCAGGGCCAGAAATATTGGAACAAGGATAACTGTTTTGGCAGTAGGCCTCCGTACACCACCACATTGAAGTTGAAAGGAAACACACCCAGATGGGAGCGAAGTCAGGACTTTCAGCTGTAATTCAAGGGGTTTGACAAGAGTTGAGCACCAACCATTCAGGAAGGACAGCCAGTGGCATACACACACCCCCATCGTTGGTGGCTCATAAATAATGGAACAAATGGCTGACAAGCAGCTGCATGGCCAGGTGTGGCCTGTTTCCTGGGTACCCCATGACCAACCAAGCAGATAAAAGGCCTGGAGGCGGTTCTGAGTGTTACATTTGCATTTGGTAGCTGTTCACTGGAACTCCCAACATGAGGTCCAAAGAGGTGTCCATGCGAGTGAAAGAGGCCATCATTAGGCTGAGGAAACAAAAGAAACCCATCAGAGAGATAGCAAAAACAGTGGGAGTGGCCAGTACAACAGTTTGGAACATCCTGAAAAAGAAGGAATTAACCAGCAAGCTCAGCAACAGCAAAAGGCCTGGAAGACCACGGAAGACCACTAAAGTGGATGACCGCAGAATTCTGCTCATGCTGAAGAGGAACCCTTTCACAACATCTAGCCAGGTCAGGAATGCTCTTGAGGAGGTAGGCATGTCATTGTCAACATCTACAGGCAAGAGATGGCTTTATGAATGTAAATACAGAGGCTTCACGACAAGGTGCAAACCACTGGTAACGCTCAAGAACCGGAAGGCCAGATTAGCCTTTGCCAGCAAACACCTAAAAAAGCCTGCCCAGTTCTGGAATAAGATCCTTTGGACTGATGAAACCAAGATTAACTTATACCAGAATGATGGGAAGAGAAAAGTATGGAGAAGGAAAGGAACAGCGCAGGATCCAAAGCATACCACATCATCTGTCAAACATGGTGGAGGCAGTGTTATGGCATGGGCATGTATGGCTGCCAATGGAACCGGGTCACTGGTGTTTATTGATAACCTGACTGCTGATAAAAGCAGCAGGATGAATTCTGAAGTGTATAGGGCTATACTTTCTGCTCAGATTCAGCCAAATGCTGCCAAACTGATAGGACGCCGCTTCATATTGCAGATGGATAATGACCCAAAACATACAGCAAAAGCTACTCAAGAGTTTCTCCAGGCAAAGAAGTGGGATGTTCTTCAATGGCCAAGTCAGTCACCTGATCTCAACCCAATAGAGCATGCTTTTCACTTACTGAAGACAAGACTGAAGGCAGAAAGACCCACGAACAAGCAGCAGCTGAAGGCAGCTGCAGTAAAGGCCTGGCAAAGCATCTCGAGGGAGGAAACTCAGCATTTGGTCATGTCCATGGGTTCCAGACTTCAGGCAGTCTGAAGGACTGCAAAGGATTTTCATCCAGGTATTAAAGGCGATCCTTCAGTTTGAAATGATGTTGGTTTGTTCCATTACTTATGAGCCACCAGCAATGGGTGTGTGTGTATGCCACTGGCTGTCCTTCCTGAATGGTTAGTGCCCCACTTTTGTCAAACCCCTTGAATTACAGCTGAAAGTCCTGACTTCGCTCCCATCTGGGTGTGTTTCCTTTCAGCTTCAATGTGGTGGTGTACAGAGGCCAACTGCCAAAACAGTTATCCTTGTTCCAATATTTCTGGCCCTGACTGTATGTTAATGAAGTCCTCTTATTTTTGCAGACAAGTCCACTTAAGAACAAAGTTTGTTTTTATGGTGGGCTGTTGTCATGACATGGAATTTACAGCTAGCCATTTGTCTTAAAATTGCTCACCTGAAATGGACAAATGCTGTCTTGCCATGTGGGTTTTTAAAAACTTTGTGTGCATTATCAGGGGAAAACACACACAAAGATTACAAGATTTGTGTATGCAAAGGCTCATGGTCAAAAGCGGAAACATTTTTGTATGAATATATTAAGGTTTCAAATCATATATTTTTGGTGAAATGTGACCAGAAGAGGTTAGTAGAAATGTAGGCTTCCAGAAGGCCAGTTAAACTGAAGGATAGCCCATTACTAAAGATGTATTTTGACAGTCGCCTAATACAACATCTATTCATTTTGATGGGTTTTTTAAACCTAGTTTTATATGTGTATACAACACTGTAGTTCTGTCTTCATAATGACAGTGGTTTGGGGGAAAGATACATTAATCTTCCCTTTCACCTGTAAAATGTGAATACAGATCAGCTTTTTACAGCCAGTTAAATTGTCAAGTTTGAAGCTGACATGGTAAGGTATTCATCTGCAGATATTCTAGGTGCCAAAGAACCACCCAATTATTTATGAGGTTCGGGGAGGGGGGTTGGGCTAGCATCTCAAATAGCAACCCCACTTCCCACATGGCAAGCCTGTTTTGAACCTGAGGGGAGTTTCAACAGTTTTTAGTACAGCATAAAAAGTCAAAAATCTCTTTAGGAAACCTTTGGGCACACCTCAAGTAGCTCCTTGGATCCTGGCCAGTGAATCTCATATCTTTCAAAGGCCAACTATATTTGTCAGAAATCTGCTCTCTTTGCCCATAAAGACATTTTCCAGATAAGCTGTTTTTTTAATGAAACAGACTAGAACACAATCGTATGCTTTGATCGTATAGAGCATAGAACAAATGGTCTTCTTCCTTTGATCATACTGCATCAACCTTAAACAAAAGGGGCAAAAAAGCAAAGTTATAAAGGATTTTGCCAGGATGAATCTTGATGGGTTCCATGGTAAAACTGCCAGTCCTTTCTAATGGTCCTAATGTATCATTATCACAACAGGACAAATAACAGGATCCCTGCAGGTTTGCTCATTGATTGGGCCAATTATTCAATTACACAAAACACTAGTTGCAGTGTTCTGACCTCAACCCTGCTCCATTAAATACGTAAGAGTTTTGCCATTGAGGAGCAGGATTATAACAGTCTTCAGACAATGAATTTTCATAAATAAGATTGGAATATGCTGTCATGTGAATGTTCACTTGGGAGATGGTAGTTCAACAATTCAGAAATGTCTGTTTCAATTTATGGAAGATATCATGGAATCATTGAGTATGATGGGTTCTCCATTCCTCTGCCCTACAGCAGATTCTTTAATCAGTGGTGCAGCTAAGGAATTTTAGATCCTGGATTTAATCATTTTATGTGGGAGGGGCCTTTAGCCAGCCATGAGAAACACTTTAGCCAGTCTGTTGTGAAAAACACAACTAACTTTTCTGTTCTCCCCTCCATGCCATTCCATACTTCACAACTGCTTCTACATTCTTCATATATAAGAGAGAACCAGGGCTTTTTTTGTAATAAATGTTTTATTGTAAAATTTCAATGAAACAAAACCATAAAGAAGAGAAAAGAAAAAAAATGCGGCTATGTAGATTTCAATATATCAGTTTCAATACATGCATATGAAATGTGTGTATATATATAAAAATATAAAATTATACACAGACACACACAAACATACAGTTTTCTAAGAAATGCATAAACTTCAACAAAAGCAGACCAAATATCCTTATATGTTATCCATTAGCAAGTGTCATCTATATACTACTCATTCAGATGTTGAAAGCGTTGTTAGGTCCTCAGTCCATTGCATTATAGGAGGTGAGTATTCATCCTTCCCATGATGTAATATCAGCCTTTTAGCAGTCCAAATGGCACAGAGAATCCATTTGAGCTGACCGTCCATTAACGTCCAGGAAGCAGGTAGATAATTTAAGAGGACATGTACATCAGTAAATATTAACCTGTGTTCCAATACAAGGCTTATCCATATAATAACCTCCCCAAAAGAGGCATCTATTGGGCATTGCCAAATCATATGGTTAAAAGAAGCATTAGCTGTGTTTCACCTCCAGTAATTAGCCAACTTAGACAAACCCTTATTAAAGAGACATTGTGGCATCCAGTAGACATGGAACAAGACTTTTTGCTGAATAAGATGTAACCTGAGATCCATAGATGCATCATATACAGATGCTAAAGTGGGGATCCATTGTTTAGGCAAAATGGGACAGTCCAGTTCCCTATTCCATTCCTGCTTAATACCCTGTGTATCATATTTACAAGCTCCCCAATGAGATCTGCCTGGCACCAACATTATTATCTTTTCAGTGCCAGGTTAAGAATTATCTCTTTTCCCAGGCATTTGGCAGCACATGATGAGTTTTAATCAGTCCTGGATGTGTCTTTAGTTATGACTAACAGTTCAAAGTTGTTTTATACATATGTTGTTTGCGTATATTATCTGTGTACTTTTATGTAAATGGCTTTTAAACTTTTTATATTGTGTTTAATGTTTTAACTTCTGTAAACCACCCAAAGAGCTTCTGCTATGGGGCAGTATAAAACTATAATAAATAATAATAATTATTATTATTATTATTTATTCACCGATAATATGGATTTATAAACATGGATCATGGGTCGATACAACTGATCAGCCTCAATAAGTGCTTCCAATAGTGAAGGAGATACTGAAGCTGTAGAAGTGACAGGGCCAAACCCAGATTCTAACAAATGTTGCAATGGCAAGTATTGCCATTCCACTATATTTAGCACGCAACGCTGAAAATGACAAAAACTCATCATCAGCACCCACTAGTTGATCCAAGGTAAAAATCAACTTATCTGTCCAAGTGCTCCACAAAAACATTTCCCTACCAGTTTCTAACTCTGGATTTCGCAGTAGAGTCAATTTAGCATGAGAAATGGATCAAAATGTAATTGATGTGACATTACATGCCACACATCAGAGAGAAGCTGGTGTCAAGGGTAGACATGGTCAGGCACCTACCAAGGGCCCACACCCCAGCAGGGTTTCACTGAAAAGAGTCCCCTGGAGTCGCTCCTCCTCTTTGCCATTGCAACGTGCTTGTTCACCTTCCTCTCACTCTGGCCCAGATGACAGTGATGGTGAGAAGGAGGAGCACTAGATGCCACTGCCTACTTGCTCTGCCTGTCAAGCAGGCAAGTGGTAGCAATGATGAAAAAGAGGATGAGGAGCAATAGCAGCTAGTGATATTGGTGGCCAGAAGGTATACTTATTGAGGAAGGGGGCCTATTGAGCATGTCCTATCCAAGGCCCCTCAAAAACCTGGAGCTATCACTGGAGAGAACAAAACTGTTTGCCAACCCTGTTCAGAAACAAATGCTCTAAAATGCAAAACTGCACATGCTCAGAGTATTTGCTTTTGGTCAGGGTTGGCAAACAGTTTTGTTCTCTCCAGTGCTGGCTCCAGGATTTTGAGGGGCCTTGGACAAGGCATGCTCAGCTCACTTCATGGCACCATTGTGACTACAGGAATAAAATGGAGTTTGCTTCCGCTGCCCTGATGCTAAACACATTTACTTGGGAATAAGCACCATTTTGTTGTAGAAAAATGTAATATATTTTAAAGTAAAAATAGTAAGATGGGCATCTGTAACCATGTCCTTGCCCCGCTGGCTGCCCCCTGACTATGACATGTTTTTAACAATAAAAAGACAGGATGTTGTGGTGAGCAGCATCAGCCTGGGTGGGCTCCAGCATGCCTGGGCCAGCAAATGTTGATATGGGGTCTGTTGACTGATGCTCCCCTCATTTGCTACTGTCTGGGTGGTCATTTAGGGCCTCTTTGGCTGTAGGACCCTGGACTTTGGCCCCAGGGTCCAGTCCTAGCTGCACCGTTGTCTTCCATACACTGTTCTCCTCCCTGGTTGACCCAAATCATCCACATTGTAGGACGTCACCAGGACCTAGCTCAAACTTCAGTCTTTTGTTGCTTTCAAGCCTGCAAAATTGTTGTACATCAAATTTTACAAGTTGCATTCAGAGTTTATGGGGCAATTTGCATATATGCATGTGGGGGATGGGGAGGAAAAGATGCTTTTACAGCAGCATAAATGACTTGGGCAGAATCAGACTGATGTGGAAATGCCACCAATACAATTTATGGAATTAAAAATCTCCCCGCCCATTTCTTTTGAAATGTCTTGTATAACATTGGATGAGTGCTGATGTATGTCTGTGAACAATTTAAAGGTTACTTAGTGAGTGCAAAGTCTTAAATTGAAAGCAAAAACTTCAAATGGGACACATTCCCCTCCCAACCTTTCTGTGCTTAACGTTTAATAGGTTTCCTGATGGAAAGATATTCATTGATGAATTCAGAAGAGCTTTATGAAAGGCATATACCTTGTGTTTGCTTAGGATTTGCCATGACCTATGTAGTCTTGTCCAAAGACTGTGAGCAATAATGCATTACACTTGTGAGGGAAATGTACTGTGAATGATAATATTGGCATGCTTTAACTGGGATTTCTATCTTCAGTCAGCAAAAAAGGATTGAATCTGCTAAATGAATGCAGCCAACAGAGCCAAGTAACAGTATTACTGAAATGGATTTGGTCATAGTCTGTTAGCTAAACAATCTCACTAGCAAGAATTTTAACCGAGATGGCATTAGGGCTTCCTGGCTTATGTGTCATTTAAAGAAGCTGCCTTTCCTTTGATAGCCTTCTATGTTAAACAGTGAGTCTCTTTAAAGGATTTTGTGTCAGGTCACATGATTCTGCTTTGCCCTTGTCACTGAAAAATGTAGTTATAGAGATATCGTGAAGATTCTAGTGAAACAGGATGCAGGAGTTGAGCTCTTTGAGAATAGGGGTTACATCCAAGGGGCAGCAAAGGAAATTGAAAAAGAGATAGAGGGTTTGAGGAAAGCAGTATAATGAAGTTGCATATTTACTGAAAAACACTTGCCTGCCAATTGAAAATTAAGGTGCGAAGTGTTGTGGTGCCCTTAATCACAGACTGCTGTAGGTAGCTTGCTCCCTGGAATCTAATCAGTTCATTTTTGAGAGAGAAACACCTGAAATGTGGATGGGCCCAACACTGGTTCATAATTCAAAAAGAAGATAGTGTGTCAAAGGGGAAAAACATAAACATCTTGAAACTTCATCTTGGATCCAAAGGTGTCTAGAATAGACAGACAGGCACCTATAATTTCTGCCAGCTGCCTCCTTTATCTACAGCACACCATATTCCAGAACTTTTTCAAGGGTCCCAGCAACTCTCAGGATTGACTATGGGGGGCAGTGAACGTTGCAGTGGAGAGGAGGGTGGGAAAACCCCATTCCACAAACTGAACACCACTCACATTTCTTCAGATCCAAGCCATTATTTTCTAGGGTAAATGAGGACATAAGAGGAATTTTAGATAAGCTCCCTCACTATGTACCTCAGGAATGTCTGGTTGGATACCTCTGTAATAAAAAACGATGGCTGACCAAAATATATGTGCAGTGTAATGATCGCCTTCCTCTGCCATTAATGGTGTTTGTTACTCTGGTTAATTTATAATCCTGAGAATTAGATAAACCAATCAATTGCAGGAATCTCATGCTGACAACACAGGAAATACAGTACAGTGCTAAGGCAAACAAGGAGGAGTTTGCCTTAAAATTGAAGAGGGGATTGGTAGCTGTTGGAAAAACGTATCGTCAATAGCAGGGCCACCTATGTTTTTTTTTTTTATTCTTGTTACCCAATATAGTAATTGAGCTTCAATGCTGCTTAACAATGTTCTAGTCCAAGAGAGGTGTGGCTGCTTTTAAAGCATTGTTGTTGTTGTTGTTCAGTCGTTCAGTCGTGTCCGACTCTTCGTGACCCCATGGACCATAGCATGCCAGGCCTTCCTGTCCTGCGCTCTCTCCCGGAGCGTGCTCAAGTTCATATTCATTGCATCCGTGATGCTATCTAGCCATCTCATCCTCTGCCGTCCCCTTCTCCTTTTGCCTTCAGTCTTTCCCAGCATCAGGGTCTTTTCCAGGGAGTTTTCTCTTCGCATTAGGTGGCCAAAATATTGGAGCTTCAGCTTCATTATCTGTCCTTCCAATGAGCAGTCAGGGTTGATTTCCTTTAGGATGGACTGATTTGACCTCCTTGCAGTCCAGGGGACTCGTAAGAGTCTTCTCCAGCACCACAGTTCGAAAGCATCAATTCTTCGGCGCCCAGCCTTCCTTATAGTCCAGCTCTCACAGCCATACATTACTACTGGGAAAACCATAGCTTTGATTAGACGGACCTTTGTCGGCAAGGTGATGTCTCTGCTTCTTACTATGCTGTCTAGGTTGGCCATAGCTTTCCTCCCAAGGAGCAAGCGTCTTTTAATTTCAGGGCTACAGTCACCGTCTGCGGGGATCTTGGAGCCCAAGAAAGTAAAATCTGTCACTGCTTCCATTTCTTCCCCTTCTATATGCCAGGAAGTGATGGGGCCAGATGCCATGATCTTCGTTTTTTTAATGTTGAGTTTCAAACCAGCTTTTGCACTCTCCTCTTTCACCCTCAACAAGAGGCTCTTGAGATCCTCTTCGCTTTCTGCCATTAGGGTGGTATCGTCTGCATATCGGAGGTTGTTGATAATTCTCCCAGCAATCTTAATTCCGACCTCTGATTCATCCAACCCGGCATTTCTCATGATGTACTCTGCATATAAGTTAAATAAGCAGGGTGACAATATGCAGCCTTGTCGTACTCCTTTCCCAATTTTGAACCAATCGGTTGTTCCATGTCTGGTTCTGACTGTTGCTTCTTGACCCTCATACAGGTTTCTCAGGAGACAGGTAAGGTGGTCTGGTACTCCCATCACTTTAAGAATTTGCCACAGTTTGTTGTGATCCACACAATCAAAGGCTTTAGCGTAGTCAATGAAGCAGAAATAGACGTTTTTCTGGAATTCTCTTGCTTTCTCCATGATGCAGCGAATGTTGGCGATTTGATCTCTAGTTCCTCTGCCTCTTCGAAACCCAGCTTGTACTTCCGGTAGTTCTCGGTTCACATACTGCTGAAGCCTAGCTTGTAGGATTTTGAGCATCACCTTGCTGGCATGTGAAATGAGCGCAATTGTGTGGTAGTTTGAACACTCTTTGGCGTTGCCCTTCTTTGGAATTGGAATGTAAACTGACCTTTTCCAGTCTTGTGGCCACTGTTGAGTGTTCCAGATTTGTTGGCATATTGAATGCAGCACTTTAACAGCATCATCTTTTAGGATTTTAAATAGCTCGGCTGGAATACTGTCATCTCCACTAGCTTTGTTGTTACTAATGCTTCCTAAGGCCCACTTGACTTCACTCTCGAGGATGTCCGGCTCAAGTTCAGTGACCGCACTATCATGGTTATCAGGGACATTCAGATCTTTCCTGTATAGTTCTTCTGTGTATTCTTGCCACCTCTTCTTAATCTCATCTGCTTCTGTTAGGTCTCTGCCTTCTTTGTCCTTTATCATGCCCGTCTTTGCACAAAACGTTCCCTTGAGATCTCCAATTTTCTTGAAGAGATCTCTAGTCTTTCCCATTCTGTTGTTTTCCTCGATTTCTTTGCATTGTTCATTGAAGAAGGCCTTCTTGTCTCTCCTTGCTATTCTCTGGAACTCTGCATTCAGTTGGGTATATCTTCCCCTTTCTCCCTTACTTTTCGCTTCCCTTCTTTCCTCAGCTACTTGTAAAGCCTCATCAGACAGCCACTTTGCTTTCTTGCATTTCTTTTTCTTTGGGATGGATTTCGTTGCTGCCTCCTGAACAATGTTACGGACCTCCGTCCATAGTTCCTCAGGCACTCTGTCTATCAGGTCTAATCCCTGAAATCTATTCCTCACCTCCACTGTATATTCATCAGGGATATGATTTAGGTCATACCTGAACAGTTTAGTGGTTTTCCCGACGTTCTTCAATTTAAGCCGAAATTTTGCAAGAAGCAGCTCATGATCTGAGCCACAGTCAGCTCCAGGTCTTGTTTTTACTGACTGTATGGAGCTTCTCCATCTTTGGCTGCAAAGGACATAATCAATCTGATTTCGATATTGACCATCTGGTGACGTCCATGTGTAGAGTCGCCTCTTGTGCTGTTGGAAAAGAGTGTTTGCTATGATCAGCATGTTCTCTTGGCAAAACTCTATTAGCTTTTGTCCTGCTTCATTTTGTACACCAAGGCCATGCCTGCCTGTTATCCCGGTGATTTCTTGACTTCCTACTTTAGCATTCCAATCCCCTATGATGAAGAGGACATCTTTTTTTGGGGTTAGTTCTAGAAGGTGTTGTAGGTCTTCATAGAACCGATCAACCTCAAAGCATACAACATTTTTAATGTCTAAACAAAAATATACTAGAGCCGCTATCCTATATACGCATACCTGGGTGTAAGCCCCATTGAACTCAATGGAATTTACTTCTGAATAGACATGCATAGGATTGCACTGTTAGGAGTCTTCTATCCCCCCCCCAAAAAAAAACAGAGGAAAAGGGGGGCATCTGTACTTAAAACTCTTCTTCAGAAATGTAACTTTTGGGAAGTTGTCAGTGTGTGACATGTTTCAGACAGAATAGTTCAAAGGATTTTTTTTAACAGCAGCAGTATATGCCAAACTGTCAAAGGCATGGTAACGATAGCTTAATGTTAGCCAGCTCCACAGGGCACCCCCCCCCCAATTCCTCCTTTTCCTGTTTAGAGATGTTGGAAGTACAGTTGCTGTAGTTCTTTCAAGGTTCAATTCTACCAAGCCTTTATTAAAATGCTACAATTGTTATCTTGCCTTACAAGGGCATTTTAACAACCAAAACTCCATTGCCCTCTTCTTTTTCTCCTGTTCCAAAGTAAGACTTCTCAATGCAAATGCAGAAGTACTTCAAGTTCACACAAGTAGGGTTGTGTTTTGTTTTGTCTGCAATATCCAGAATAAACAAGCCAGTCATCTCATATCAGGAGGATTGTAGTTTAAAATTTAAGCTGGATCAACTTCCTCACCCGCTCCTTCCCACGGCAGCCCCTCGAGCCCACTGAAAATGTCTCACAGAGTCAGGAGAGCCTGCTGAATGGGGTAAGCTGGGTGAGGGAAGAGGGGGGATCTGTCACATTCCCCAACCTTGATCCCCCCACCAGCTCTGAAGAGGACTTGGAGGCAGAGGAGACTTGTTGACTGGAAGGTTATGGGCCAAGAAAGCACTCCTGGGACCAGCTACCTATGTCCAGGTCCCTCAGCTACTTCACCAGTTCCACAAATGCTATCCTACCAAATCAGGTTCCCCAACCCTGGAGGGGATAGTACCTGAGGGAGGCGGGATGGTGTCATGTTTCACAAACTTGATCCCCCCCTCCAGCTCTGAAGAGGAGTCAGAGGCAGAGGAGACTTTCCCCATTAACCCATCCTCTGCTATACCAGAGCCTTTCAGGGCAGACGACATGGCTCTACCTGACTCTATGGATGCAGAGAACACTCTCCATTACAGCTGCTGCCACCACCACTCCGTATGAGCCAGAGGGTATAAAATCAGGCAGTGGGCCTTTAAGAAACACACAGCTTTTCGGGGGGGGGGGGGGTAACTGCAGGCCTAGATCTGCTGGCCTTTATAAGGCTTCAGTAAGCCTTTGACTATTGATGAGTCAGCAGTTCTCCCTGACTGTGCCTCAGCTAGTTTGGAGTGACCAAGGTACTGAAAGACCCTGCAAACCAGACCTGACTTGTTTTAACTTGGCTTAACCTATTTTAACCCAACTTGACCATACATGACCTGATTTAAACTGACTTGACCCAACAAGACTGACTGGCCTTGACTCTGCTTCTCACATGTAACCCTGCCTTGTTGGTTTTGGCAATTCTGGGAGCCTTGAACAGAGCCAGACAGGACAGGTTTCCTTAAAATTGAGTGGAGGGACCTTCTACAACTGGAGCCTTTCCTCTTGTGGAAAGTCCTTTCTTCTTGAGGAAGACAGATCCTGGATTCAACCCCTAGATGGCTTCAGCCAATTTAATGCCTCTGCTCTATTGCTGTTCCTTCCCACTTCGTATGTATGCATATTTTTCTTCATCACGCAACAACAGAAAACATTATCTTAAACACAGCAAGACACATTAAAGAATCAACCACGAAAGAAAAAATGAACTATATCACCTACAAATGATATTTAATCATGCAGATACATCATATGTATATATATATATATATATTCCAGATACCTACAAAATAATAACTGATGGAGTACAATTCAAAACATAGAGGTAAGAGTACAAGTTTATTTTGTAAGAAAGTCAAGAATTGCTGAGGCTCAACAAGCAATCACTTGATCACTTTTGTGAATGCAAATCTTTAGCAATCCATATAACATATAGGGACATAAAAATATGGGCATTTTTTGTGTAAATAGGGCCAATTTACATTGTCTAATTCAGAATTCCCCAACCTGGTGCCCTCCAGATGTTTTGAACTATATCTCCCAGCATTCCTGATCCCACCGGCCATGCTGGCTGGGACTTAAGAGAATTGAAGTCCAGAACATCTGGAGGGCACTAAGTTGGGGAACACTGGCCCAATTTATGATAAGTCAATCATCAGTTCATTAGCTGACAATATTTATTTTTATTTATTTATTTATTTACAACATTTGTATACCGCTCCACATCTAAACAGATTCCAGAGCAGTGAGCAAGATATAAAATTAACAAAAGATTAAAAGAATAAGAATAAGAATGAAACATGATATTAATATTATTCTTAAAAAACAGAGTGCCAATGTTATGAATACTTCAGATAATATCAAGGAAGTGCATTGGCAGCTACACATTTCTCTTTATTATAGTCTCATTAGTCATAACCCCAAAAAGAATATGTTGCCAGTTGTTAAGATCTCTGTGAATGAAGCCTGTACACAGGAATACATTGATGGAACAGACAGCAATGTTTTCAAATAATGGGACACCTCCAGTGATATAGATGTCACAATAGATACACAAAGTGGGGGTTTCACCCCCTAGCGCACATATTTCATCACATTCAGGTCTCATTTTGGAGTTATTACCTGAATATTTTGACATTTTTCTTCAGCTTTAGGCCCCCTTTACCCAGGTATTTTATATTAAATACTCTAAAGAGTTCTTTTCAGAATTTGAGGTCCAACCTATTAATGAGAATGTAAATGCCACATTGGGATGCAGTGTTACGCTAAGATTTCTAATGATAAGGTGCATAATGTGGTGCAACGTTATTTGGATTCACAGCACATCCACTCATGTGTCATAGATCATTGATGACATTGTTCTAGTGTTTAGGAACAAACAATTGTTAGAATAATTTTCCCTTGGATGATTTTTTTTAAAGAACACATTAATTTCTCTTCCTGTTTACATTTCTTTCTTTTTTTAGAGACTGTGTATCAAAGTGGGTGCAGTTTAGGAGGTGTTCTGTTGCGGCCCTCTGGTAAAACGCTCACCCACCCCCTTTTAATCGCAGGTATTACACAACTATCTATATCTACATAAATTTGGCACAGTGTGACTTTTAGATTGATTTTATGTTATTTCTTACTATATTACAGGTTTGTTTTGAATTGCAAAGAAGTGATTCAGCTCAGCTAGCATTGAGAATCTGCAGCACTCTTAAAGTCCCTATGTGTTACAAGCATTGCTAAAGGGTTGCATTCAAACTGGTTCTTGATGAAGAGCTCTAGGTCAAATGAATGGCTATCCAGGGAGCCCCTGTAATTCTTGGACAACCTCACAGCCTTCTAGAGTTTTGTGTGCTTATTCACATACTTTGAATTATATTTTACCTGTTCTTATTTTTGGTTATTTGAAAGGTGTGTATTATATATTTGCATTATTAAAACATTGTAGATTTATGAAATCTATTCTATTATCCCTTAGTGGGTTTTCTCCATCTGTTTCGTATCATTGAGATTCCTGTGTCTACAAAGGTTTTCCATTCTTTTCACTGAGAGGAAAATGTAATGTCACTGCATACATAGTTCTGTATGTGCTTTAGTGCTGCCAGATATAATCCATGTTCACAGTCATGACTTCAAGGCATCGCTCAGCTGGGAGGGAAGGCTTGTGTCTCTTTCTGGTGATTTTTTTTTTTTCAATGGCCTGCCATCCCTGGTTGGCTTTGCAAAGTGCTAGGTGCTCCTTCATCTTAGTTTCTTCACCCTGTAGGATTGTCTTCCCATATATGCCTACCCAGATCCTAAGATCATCTTCAGAGGCCCTCCAGGTACCCCCACAAAATGAGGTGAGGCAGGTGGTTACTAAGGAGAGGGCTCTTTCAGTGGTGGCACCCCAATTGTGGAATGCCCTTCCCAGAAAAGACTTTCCTGGCACCTCTGATGTGGACTTTGGGGCGCTAGGTGAAAACCTTTTTATTTCCCAAGGCTTTTTAGTAATTCAGTCTTTGTTTTTAATGGCGTAATCCTATGAACGTTTTTAGACAGAAAAAAGTCCTATAGCTCCCAGCATTCTGAAGCAAGCATAAAAGCCCTTTCCTTTTATTAAGTCCTATCCAATTTTCCTGATTTGCATTTCTGTGAAACATTTATGGTGGTGACTATGCAAAATGTTAGGTATAATGACTTGTACACATCCGAAGATGATAAGACTTGATACAGCACAGTGGATTAATAAGTATGAAAGTAATCTTAACAGAATCAATGTATATGTAATGGCAGGCATCCATTATCCAAGCCAGGCAATTATTTATTTCATCAAAAAAGTAGACCCATTTCCCTCAGAAAGCCATTCTGTGAACATTACTGCCATACGCATCTGTATTTCGCAATTTTTAAAGTGCATTTTAAAAGACTTGCTAATTAGTCATTTAATTACACGTCCAGGCGTAGAAGGTGCATTTGCTTTTGTAAGCAGTTATTTATCAGAAAACACTCCTTTCCTAATGCCTTTGTTTCTGCTTTCTACAAATTAAATTACAGAGAGATTTAATTTTGAGCTAATTAGGCATGAACATAAAGAGGAGCTGGGTGAAGCAATTGAAACAATACATCCAGTCCTACCAGTTCTATTCCCGTGAGGACTACATTAGTCATATTATATTTATATATAAACTCATCTGAGTTAAGACAATGGGAATGAGACAAAATGTGTCAAATGCTGGAGTTGTTGCTAAAATTAGAAAAAAGCATATCAATTCAAGCTGGGTGTTGTGGATCTGTCAGTTATCAGTCCTGAAAATTCTAGGAGACATTCTGGAATCTATCATACTTTCAGCCTGCTCATTTGCAAATCATGCTTACATGAAGAGCATGCCCAAGGAGGAGAAAGGCTGCAAGACTACATGTAGGTTATAATGTCTGAAACTTACACACACATCTGTTTTGCTGGGAATCAAAGATTGGCTGCATTCATCAAAGTCATAAATGCAGGAAAACAGACAATTAACCCACAGGACAATCTACACATGATCCTGACAGTTTTTGCTAGGCAAAACAGTCCCTGTTTTTGTTTTGTTTTTAAAAAGATCATGTTTGAAGCATTCCTCAATGTAAATTCAAATAGTGTCCTGACTGTGAGAACTGAGGTGGTGCTATAAATAAATAAAATACTGGCTGTGGGAATCTGTAGTCCAGGCAGCAAGTCTCAGCACTAGATGAGAAGTGGCAGGGGCAGGATACCGAACCCATGCTAGGATACTAGGAAGCTGATCTGTTCAGGACTGTCTGCTTTTATTCCCTCCAGGAACATGGGGATGACACCATCCTCAGGCTGTAAATCTGCCCAAACCCAGCCACTGGGCCATCTCTACCCAGATTCATCCCATGTCATATGAATGTGCCTCTTAAGGACGGAGTGGGGCTAAAGATCTTCTTTGGTGGTGTTGTGTGGGTTCATTCATGGCAGGATTGGGAAATTATTTCCAAGCTGTTTGGCCTTGTCCCTTCATCTATCCTGAAGGAAACTGATGATGCCCAAGGTACATTGGCTTCTAGGTTCCGATAAAATATTTCCAATAACACGAGATTCCTTTGGATCTGATTGTGCCAAGGAATGGCCCTTTCCATATGAGACCACAGAACTCTGACCCAGGCTGAACCCGTACAAATTTTAATTTGGTACTCTGATCTGGGTTTGGTTTGTCAGCTGAGAATTGTGCTTAATTCCACCTTGGAGGTGACAGGGATTGAACCTGGGAGCTTCTGCATGCAAAGCATATGCTCTACCAGTGAGCTAAGGCCCTTTCCCTGAAGCACTGCATAGCTTTTTAAAAGCAGGAACATCTAATATTATCATTATCAAATCTCCCTTTAATAAAGAGCAGTCGTTTACTCATCCATGCTGCTAAGTCCACTGCCTGCTTCCTTAGGCAATTAGATAACCAAGTTCCTATCTTCAGGCATAAACATTCCCTGCTTTCACCTGCACAAGCTACCTCATTTGCAGTATGAAAGTATTTCTGGTCATTTTATGTGCAGCTTTATGGTGTGTTTAAAATGTATTTCTCTGAGAAAAACAGCCTTCAGCTTCTTCTTTTTTCCAGACTGTCTTACTGTGGGCAATATCAATTCAAATATAGGCTGTTTATGAAATGTTATTGCCTGGTGGCAATGAGGTTGTGAGCAGGGACCGTAAGTGTTTTATGTCATCTTTTTGACAGGTTTCAAGCAGGCTCGTTCTTACAGTTTGGGCTGAGAGGGAAAAAACACATACAGCTATCCCTGGAAGAACTGTATATTACAAAAAGAAGTTTGTAGGTTTCTGTGGAGGAAAGCATTACCTTTTCTCTTCTGTTCTTTTTTTTTTTTTACATAAATCAATCTAAAAAAATACTAAATATTGCACAAAAGGTTGCTGGCCTTGCTTCAAGTTACTTCTCTTCATGAAATAAAACCTTGTGGGACCTGGGGCAGGTCATTTTCTGTGGTGGTGGTGGTGGTGGTGGTGATGATGGTGCTGCTGCTGCTGCAACAACAGCTCTGGAAAAGCAGCCAAGCTCACTTCATGATTACAATTTGAGTGAAATCCTCTCTATTCTCCTGCATCTTTTAAATGGTCTTAACATGTACCATCGTCTCCTGTTTTCATTCTTTTTGGTTTTGCTGTCAGAGTTCTTTAATCTATTGTACATCACCTTCCATTCTTTCAGCATCCTTCCCATCTAAATCCAAGGAAGCTGTTATGGTTCTAAATCAGTGCCTGATGTTGGTAATGGACTGGATGAGGGCAAACAAATGCAAACTTAATCCAGATAAAACAGAGGTGCTGCAGGTCAGCTGAAAGGCAGACCAGGGAATAGGGACTCAGCCTGTGCTGGATGGGGTCACGCTCCCCCCGAAGACTCAGACTCGCAGTTTGGGTGTACTCTTGGCCTTGGCCTTGAACCTGGATGCCCAGGTCTCGGGGGTGGCTAGGATTCTGATTGCTCATGATTCCTGGTTCCTGGCTTACTTTAGACTGCTTCCCATGGCCCAGTCCTGATAGCTGATCAAGAGTGCTAAAGGAAACATGACAAAAGAGTAGATAGGTTGAAAAGCATGGAGTCAAAACAACAGTATATGGTGGAAGTATGGAACAGAAGAAAGAAGAGGCCAAAGGCAAATTGGGTCTGCCCCAAAGGAGCACCATTCCAGAAAAAGTCTATTTCTGCTTCATTGACTACGCTAAAGCCTTTGATTGTGTGGATCACAACAAACTCTGGCAAATTCTTAAAGAGATGGGAGTACCAGACCACCTTACCTGTCCTCTGAGAAACCTGTACGAGGGTCAAGAAGCAACAGTAAGAACCAGACATGGAACAACCGACTGGTTCAAAATTTGGGAAAAGAGTACGACAAGGCTGTATATTGTCGCCCTGCTTATTTAACTTATATGCAGAGTACATCATGAGAAATGCCAGGTTGGATGAATCACAGGCCGGAATTAAGATTGCCGGGAGAATTATCAACAACCTCAGATATGCAGACGATACCACCCTAATGGCAGAAAGCGAAGAGGATCTCAAGAGCCTCTTGTTGAGGGTGAAAGTGGAGAGTGCAAAAGCTGGCTTGAAACTCAACATTAACAAAACTAAGATCAACATTAACAAAACTAAGATCAATCACTTCCTGGCATATAGAAGGGGAAGAAATGGAAGCAGTGACAGATTTTACTTTCTTGGGCTCCAAGATCACCGCAGACAGTAACTGTAGCCATGAAATTAAAAGACGCTTGCTCCTAGGGAGGAAAGCTATGGCACACCTAGACAGCATAGTAAGAAGCAGAGACATCACCTTGCCGACAGAGGTTCGTATAATCAAAGCTATGGTTTTCCCAGCAGTAATGTATGGCTGTGAGAACTGGACTTTAAGGAAGACTGAGCAGTGAAGAATGGATGCTTTCAAACTGTGGTGCTGGAGAAGACTCTTACGAGTGCCCTGGACTGCAAGGAGGTCAAATCAGTCAATCCTAAAGGAAATCAACCCTGACTGCTCATTGGAAGGACAGATACCGAAGCTGAAGCTCAAATATTTTGGCCACCTAATGCGAAGAGAAAACTCCCTGGAAAAGACCCTGATGCTGGGAAAGATTGAAGGCAAAAGGAGAAGGGGGCGGCAGAGGATGGGATGGCTAGATAGCATCATCGATGCAATGAATATGAACTTGAGCACACACCGGGAGAGAGCAGAGGACAGGAAGGCCTGGCATGCTGTGGTCCATGGGGTCACGAAGAGTCGGACACGACTGAATGACTGAACAACAACAAAGGAGCACCACATGCGGCCTATGAATGGGATGTGCGTGAGCTGTTGGCAGGAGGAAAGTGGGCAGATAGTGGAGATTTGGAGGGTTGTGGTCTAGGAGGAACTAAGTAGTTATTGAGTTGCTAGGTATAGAATTTAGACAGTTAAACCTTTCAGGGTTCCATAATATGAACAGTTTTCCAGTCCTGGTATCTGTTGTCACTGCTCATAATGAGTGAAATCCCTACCTCCATAAACAGTCTTGGATCCAGCATGGGCTATCAGGGCAAACATTGCTTTTAAAACATATGCTGGCTGAAGGTTGTTTTAAGCCATTTTTATCTTGGGTGTGTGCGTATAGAAGCATGATACAGATAGCATTCACACATTTTGCAAATAAGACAGGAACGGGAGGCTGCGTAGCAACAACACTGTTAATTTATCAGTAAGTGAAAAGGCTATTTTTCAAGCGACTGATAGACTGTGGATATAAACTACAAATGTTACCAAAGTGATTCTTACAATATATAAGAGAAGATATAGTCACTGTTCTATAAATGGAAAGGCAGCTACATTTTTTCTTAAATTATGTTCTCCAACCATGGCTATAAAACAATGCTAGCACAAATGGGAGTGTGGCTAGTGACTTTTAAAACCTGCTAAGAAAACACATCTTGTTTTGATGCTCTTCATTGTTTGTAGATGAAACACACATTGTTATTTAGTTATGGATACACATATAAAGTTTTGAGAATTGAATTACAGTACAATCCTATTCACACTTGAATTCAATGGGACTCACTTCTGAGTAGGGATGTTGGAGAAATCTGCAACGGAATCAGATGAATTCAGATTTCTATGGATCTGACCCATGGATTCAGCAGCTGACTGGCTTTTCTTGAATTTCACAGATTCCATGGACTTGTAGACCTTTTTTTTTTTACTTTCCGGAATTTTACACACATTTAGTTGTAGAAAAATACATAAAATTAAAAAAAAAATGTGGGCCGAAAATGTGCTTTTCCCCCATAGGCTAAAGCATAAAAATGTACATTTGGGGAGGGGGGATTTATGCAGGGGGGGGGTCTGCTCATTGTTTGCAAGTGTGAATTTGCACAAATGCACATTTGTGCAAATGCAGGAAATTGGGAAAAACCTGATTCCATCAGTGCGCGGACAATAGAACAAAGGACACCCAACAATCTGTGAAACACAGATGGAATGGATTTTACAAAATCCACATATCCCTACTTCTGAGTAGACATGCATAGGATTTCACTGCTCGTATATGAACATCTGACTTTAAAATGTCTAATGTATAGGGGACCAAATGGCTCATAGCCTTACTTGCTTGGATACTTCAGGAATGCCAGTACAACTCTCCTAAATATTTGTCATGGCAGAACTAGGTGCGATATTAACACAATTCCTGCAACCCTACAGTATTTTCATGTATGTTGCAGCTGGCACAATGGCCATTAAGCTGCATCCTAAGTTAGTTGCTGGCACGAGCCTGGTTCATAAGCCATGGTGACTTATTTCTCCTGCCACATCAGCTGGTCATGTGTTGGGGGAATTTTCATAATTACCCTTGCCAGCGTGGCTTGCCGTGTCATGTGAACCTGGTGGCTTGTGGCTGTAGTTAACAAGCCACCCCAGAACTTGGGGTGGCTTGTTAACCACCCCAGCAGCCCATTGGTTCTGGGTGGCTTGTTAACTGCAGCTTATTTCCCTCACTGTGATTGTGCAAACCGGGTCACGGCATAGCTTTCCATATAAACAAAAGACACAACTAATCTGGTCCTCATGCAAAGACATTGCCTCTAAGTGTCTTTAAATTGCAGACATGAGATTTTGGTGACATTTTAATTTGGAAAAATTGCTAACTCTGTCCAACTCTTGTCTTGAAAGAGCTGCTTGTTCCTCTGAAAAAGCAGGCATTGCATTTCCTGTAATCATTAACTTTCAGATCCTATTTGAGTAAACATTGATTTTCATTGATTGTTCTAGTATTTATTTCTTGGATGATGGGGTTGTAGGAATGCAGGTTCCCATGAAATCGACCTTTTCTAATCAGCAGCCCAAGTATTGCTGACTTGTTGACTACAGTCAGATAGGTTTGGGCATTTTGTCATTGCTAGAACCATTACAACCATATTCTGCTTTAACAATACACAAATATAAACGTTATCAGAAGTTATTAATCTTATACATGCATTATGATACGACGAAACACTAAAATAAACAAAAAAACAGTTCCGTAGGATATATAGAGTAAAACGCGAAAGCTAAAATAGAGGGTATGAATCATTCATAAGGAACCTACATGTGTTTGGGTGTGTGCATCTAGGCACTTGTGCAAACATGGTTGAGGGCTTAGCTAGTAAGCATGATCCTGATCCCGCCCCCACTTCTTTATTTGTTCACTTGATTACTGTCTCCACAGGGCTTGTGTTCATAAATTAACTATGGTTATCCAAAACACCAGATACAACACTGAAGCATGGCTAGCTCCAAAATAGAAGGAGAAGAGAGAATTTGTTTCCTAACCACGTTAGGAAAGCAGGCAGCTTTATGTTTGTATCACCATTTGAGTGCCAGTCCATTGCCTATGATAAGCATAGCAACATAGCTCCACGGATCAGGCCTATGTGGAAAGAATAAAAGGAGAAAGGAAAGTTGGCTCTATGTGGTCTTCCTGCATTTTTCCTGTTATTCAGAAAGTACCTGTTCACTAATAGAATGTGCTTTGGTATAGGAGGAGTTGAGGTGCATTATTGGTTTGCTTATTTGTTTTATTACATTCCTATGCTACCCAGTCACCAAAGCTCTCTGGGCGGTTCAGAAAACAAAACTTAAAACCATAAAATAGTAAAAAAAAATCATACTATAAAAACCTGGAAAGTGCCTTTCCTCATCAGCACTTTCACACTCCCTTGCACATTTAATCCTAGTAGCACTCTCTCTCTTTCTCTCTCTCTCTCTTTCTCCCCCATCCCCCAGTTGCAGGGCAGTACCAGGGTGGCCATATATCCTCTTTTATAGATGACAGGGTTTTTTTTTATTTGAAGGGCCGCCAGAGGAAAGTCCTGTATTTTGAAGGCATCCTGCAATTGAAGGGCTGTCCAGTCAAAGGCTAAAGCATGAAAATGTGCATGGGGGGGGGGATTTGCGCAGTTTGGGGGGATTTGCACATTTCTTTTTAAAGAATGTCCAGTTTAAAAATCAGAAAGGAGAGTAGGTGCCTTGAAGTTGCCCATCAACAGCACCTGGACAGCAGACTGAGCAAGGGACACAGGTCATCTGGTCACAGTCGTCCTGGATTTCTATTTCAATTATAATTTCTAAATTTGCATCTATACATATAAATTAGCATATGCCAGTTTTAGGCAAATAGCTGCCCTCTTTATTTGGTGATGCACATCCTCTTTTCTGGTGACTCACAAGTGGCCACCCTAACAAAGTTTGGATTAGCTAGAAAGCTTTAGCTTCTTTATCCTATTTAATCTATATTGTGGTGTGACCCTTACGATTGCTTGTATGTTTCTTGTATGGTTGTGAAATGAGTGCTCATTAATATACAAGATACCATGGGAAGATGAACCTGAGACAAAACATAGTACCAGTTCCCTACATGAGCAAAAAGATGGGCCAACTGCAAAATAATTTGGCTCATCACACATGTCTGATTACTGCTAACATGGAAGAAAACCAAGACATGGTCTTCTGTGTATGAGGAGCAAACCAGAACTTTTCATTAGATGTTTATTAGACAAGAACCAACTAAGCTTTTGACACAAAGATCTCTGAGTTGTTAAGTGAAACTGAGTGCCAGCTTGCATTCTGATTTCAGTCTTCCAGGGGGAGAGTACATTTCATCTCCTGCTGCTGCTTGAAAATAGGTGTGGAGTGTCAAGCTGATATAGTGTAGAATCGTCCTCTGAATACGTGCATCAGTTTTTCATGGAGGGAATGCATGACAAGCAAGTTGACAAACTTACAAATAGGATGCTGAATTGACCAGTAGTTAAACCAAAAGCTCCAAGTGGTTTTGTGAATGAGGCCTTCAGTGGAATTTAATTAGTTGATTCTGGGACACCATTCTGATTCTGTTGTATACACTGAGGGTTATTCTAAAAGTCCAAACAATAATCCATTCTCATGTAGATTGTTGAGTGGTATTTAACCATTAAAATCTTTATAAGGAGGCCAGCCTTTATTTTGGATATCACTGGTGAAGTTCTGGCTCCAGGTTTTTGAGGGCCCTTGGGCAAGACCCCCTCAATGCGCCCCGTCCTTCAGTGAGACTGTCTTCTCATGCCATTGTCACTAGCTGTTTTTGCTCATCCTCTTCCTCATCATTGCTGCCACTTGCTTGCTTGACAGGCAGAGCCAGTGAGCAAGTAGACAGGAACATTTACTGCTTCTCCTCATCATCACAATTGTTTGGGCCGCAGCAAGAGGCAGGCGTGCAAGCAGGTTGTAATGGTGAAAGGGAGGAGTAACTCCATGGGGCTCTTGTCAGTGGGCGGCTGCTGGGGAATGGACCCTTGGCAAGTGCCTGACCATGCCTACCTTTGATGCCGGCCCTGTACCAGTGTATTTTCTTACCACATTCCTTCCAGATCAAAAGATTAGCTTAGCACACAGGAGGTTCAGGTCCACAGACACCTTTCATATGGTAGTGGGTGTGTGTTCCTTGACCTGGGCATCATGTCTGTTGTAAGAAACAATGTCCAAAGTGTGTTAAGTCTAGGCACAGCTACGTTTACTGCATTAGAGTTTGTGAGGTAAGTGACCTGGAGTCTTTTCAGCAGTTGCACTTTTTAGCTTTCCCATTTCAAATAATAATGGGAAGGGTGAATAGAAAATCCCTCCTTCTTGTGGAAACTCTGGAGTAAAAATATGTCTGCTTCTGATGCGTCTGCATGGAAAAAGAAAATGGATGCATATGGATGGAAAGTAGGCCTGGATGGAAAGTAGGCCTGAGGCAAAATGGCCCTCTTGACTTTGCAGCCCTTTTGGCAGTGCTTCAGGGGACCTGTGAACAGGGAAACAGTGTTTTCCCATTGAACATGAGGAAGGGACTGTGTCTCCATCTTGCCTAGGCAACCCTGTGATCCTCTCTTTAGGCATGTGCATGTAATCACCACAGCACTGGAAGAAGGGTCTCATCCCCATGTTGCCCATGGAATGTGTTCCTTCCTTCTTTTCCATCACTGAAGTGGTTTCATTGTCTACCACCACAGTGTCAGAAGATAGGGAGCAACACCCATTTCCTGGGCAATTATGAGAGGCTCTGACTCTTCACACTACCACATAGTGATGCAATATTATCTTGCTCACTATGTGATCCCTCATTGACTAGAACCATATAGCGAGGAAGAAGTTAACAGGGAAGAAGAGCAAAGAGGGGGAGCATCATGGTTGCAAACAGCAGTCATGAAAAAAAACAAAAAGGGTATATTTGGGGGACATTTTTCAACCCCCGGGTCTTTTCTTCTCCCAAATTTTTCACAGGTAATAATTCAGCTCAGTCCTAGTAGAAAGAACTGCCATCCCCCCCCCCCCCCGACCAGGGTTCACAAATAAGTCAGCATGTAAATGTGGGCACCATTAGCAATTTAGCAATCCAATTCTGTGTCTTTTATCAATTGGGCAAGTTCATTCTCTGTCAGCCTTTTAACTGGCTGGTATGTGTAATAACTGACATTATTCTATGCTCTGGCTTCTCACTAGTCTACCTTTCAAGTTCCTGTCTTTATATGTCTGGGGACATGCCACATAAATAATAAGTGATCATTCTCTTTGTTCATTATGTCTATGAATTCTGAATTACCCTTTTTATGATTGAAACCTGCCACTTGAGTGATAGAATTTTTCAGTTTTTCCAGAGTCATTTTAAATAAAGAATGATAGTACACCACAATATTAAAATTATTGAACCTCTGTGATTAAAATAACTATCCATTCCATGGGGGTATGAAATGTAGTGAATTTACGGCAGGCCTACTTTATCATCATTTCGCTGCTGCTACTGACACTTTTCCAAGACTCCAGTTATTTCTGCTAGAGCTGCTTGGAATTGAATACTTACCATTTTACTAAATAATGATTATCTTGTCAAAAATAAATGCTGTGTTTCTTGTAAAATGAGGGACCCATGACCCAGAATAAACAATGTAAGCAATGTAATGTAAGCAATATGATGTGACACAAATGTCAAACACTTTGGTAAAAGTACATGTATTGGGTATCTCCTGTCAGTATAATGCAGATCTGACTGTGTGTGTGTGTGTGTGTGTGTGTGTGTGTATGTGTATGTTTGCTTCTAGATATCTGGAAAAGTAGGGTAGATTACCTATCAGGGTTTTTATTTATTTATTTAGAATGGGTGGGTGATACATTTCATACAATGTGTACAATTCCCCCTCCAAAGTGTCCAGATCAGTCATTACTGTTGTTCTTATTAATTAATGTATAGTTTACGTTTGTGTTCAAAGGAATGTATTAAAAAGACAGAAATTCAAACAGATGAATCTAACGACTGAGGGTTGCTTTACACATTCCAGCTTTTAGTGGACTTCCAGTTTTGGTTTCTGCTGCAGCTAGAGATGTACAGACTGTGTAAAATCCGTTCTGTCTGTGTTTCACGAACTGTAAGGCGCCTTTTGTTCTGTCATCCGCTCACAGACAGATGCAAATGGGGGGGGGGTCATGCAGAAAAATACGCAAATAATTACATAAGTGGTTTCGTAACAATTTACATAATTTATCTTAGTACATAACATTTAGCGTATTGTTTCCATTCAACTTTTCCTCTGAGGAAACGTCCATATTTTCCTACAAATATATATGCATAAATTTTGAGAAAGAAAAAAATCCGAAGGTCCATGGACTCTTGTGCAGCCTGAGGGGGTCGCTCCGCAGTGGATTCCACAGGTTGGATTTTTAGAAATCCAAGCTCATTTTAGTCCATCTCAAATTTCTCCAGCCCCCCTAGCTGTAGCTTGTAATGTGCAGAAAGGGAGCCAGCTCGTGGTACCACAACTGGAGCCTGCACATTTTCCCTGAGAAGCTCCTTTTTCAGCACAACTTGCAGTGGAAAGCAGAAGTCTAAGCATGCTTCTACTCGCCCTCTACAAGTTGGAATATGTACAGTAACGCACGGACACCTATGAGACCAAGAACATCTCCTTTTTATAGCACTTTTGATATAAGCAAGACGTAGGTTTTATTTTTCCCCCCTTCAATATAACATTTACAAGAACATCACACATAGCCTAGTCTGCATTATTCTATGGCTTTCTGGGAAGGCTTTTAATTTCTCTCTTGCTGATTTATTTCAGTTATTTATTAGTCACTTTTCACAGCCAAGCCCTCTCAAAGCAATGTATATGAAATGAAAGAAACAATGGAGCAGTAGGCAGGACAGGTAAGCCCCAGGTGGGGATATGCGTAAGGAAAAATTGCTTTGGGTCACACAATTCCCTGGGTAGGCTTGTAAACACCTTTACCTCTTATGTCTGCCACTAGGAGTCAAAACTGCACCACAGGCCTAAGTAAAGAAGTCCTGTGAGGGACTTCCGGTTTGGGAGCGATGTAGTCCTGGCAGCTTCCACAGACTCTCGGTGGGAGCTTTCTCAAACAGCTTTTTAAAAGGTTGAAAAACCTTTTCATCTCCCCCCTAGAAATGAAAGGGGGGGCAAGGCAAATAGCTCTGGATTTTTGCCTGGAGTAAGATAACCCCCACACGATAGTGGAGGAGCTGGATGCCAGGGTTTGCCCCAGGGCTGTACCAACGCGAAAAGCTGTAATGAGACTCCTATCTTACAGGAGAAAACAGGGCTGGCGTGGTCCATAACAATATATCCTGCAAGAAAAATCAGCAACCTATGAAAGACGATTTAAGAACTTTGAACAGTATTTGAGATCATCTGAGGACCTGTAAGATTTATTGGAGAAAACTATGGCTGAACCGGGGAGGCGAAAAGGGCTTGCTTCAACACCTCCCACAATTCCTGTGTCAAAGGTGCTGAAAACAGAATATTTAGCAGAATTATTTACGATGATGAAAACTCTATCTTCGCAATTTTCGGGACTAGTTCAAAGGCTGGACTTAATTCAAAATTCCATCACTGATATGCAGAGAGCCGTGGATTTAATTAATGCGTCACAGAAAAAAATGGAGTCCAAAATTAATGAGCTTGAAGACCGAGTGGCAAGAAATGAAACTACGATACAGGTTATTTGTAAAAATACATCTGACAGAATCTCTCAATTGGAGGCCTATATGAAGAGAGCCAACGTACGTATAGTGGGGATTAAAAGCTTGTCTAATGATGTGAAATTGTCTACTTTTGTGGATAAACTTTTGCATGAGATACTTTCTATATCCTCTGATTATTCTCTTGATATTGAGCAGGCATTTCGTGTGCCAAATCCTAAACAGAATGATTATACAATTGTAGTTCAATTTGCAAAAGTCTCCACAAAGTGTTATATCCTGAATTTGGCAAAACAATCTGGAAACCTTTCCTGGAAACAGGATAAAATTATGCTGTTCCCAGTTTACATCAAAGAAGTGGTGAATAAAAGAAGGCAATTTATCAAAGCAAAGAATCTGGCAAAACAAATGAACTTACAATATTACTTAAAATATCCTGCTGCACTTTGTATTGTGTCTGAAGACCAGATGAAGAAGTTTACGAATCATGAAATGGCGGAGGCTTGGTTGAATGTTAAAAAGCGTGAGAACTCTGTCACAATTCCACGAAATGGAATTTCTAAACAAGTACTGTTAACTGCTTGTGTGTAGCTTTCATGATCTAGGCTAACTCAGAAGAAATTATTTTATATATTTGTTTACCTTTATGTATTCTTTTATTATTATTTTTCTCTCTTTTTCTGTATCTTATTCTATTTTATATTCTAAAATAGACAAAATATCTAGTATAAAAATATTATTGACTGTTGAAGATTTATCTTAAGTTTTTTTATTATACAATACTATACTCTCTTTTATTATTATTATTATTATTATTATTACTAATATTCAGGCTTTTGGGAATGAAGTGTAGAACTCTTGTGTTGATATAAAAGATTGTTTTACTAAATTGTAAGATTGTATAATAGATATAGTTTTTTAAAATAGATGTTGGAGTTTATTTTTCTTTTTTCTTTTTTCCTTTCTTTCTTCTCTTTCTGTTATTATGGTGTCCTAACTAAAATATTGTATGGATGAGAATTGAAGTATTGAGTAGGTTGTTGGTAATTTTGGTAGTGTTTATAAAGATAAAATAAATAAAAATATATTCAAAGAAGAAGAAGAAGTAGTCCTGTGAAGGACCAGTATCTGGTTGCTCTGACAGTCATTTCCAGGCCTGAAGAACAGTGGCAGCTGGAGCATCTGAGGACTGGGGGAGACGTGTAAATGTCTTGCTTCCCCAGTGCTTCTTGTGTCTGCCAAGAGGAGCCAGTATTGTGAGAGACATCAGCCCAGGTGAGGACGCCCTGCCCTGTGAGGAACTAATATCTGGCTGCTGCAGCAGCCATTTCCTCTGAGATCTGCCATGGCTAGGAACATAGATGCAGAGTAGCAGCTGGAGCACCCAAGGTCTGAGGGAAAACTTGTACAAACCTTTGCCCCTCCCTCATAACTCTGGTCTCTTTTGTTGTATTTCATATTTATTTATTTAAAGCACTCTTCAACCAAAGGAGGTTTCCAAAGAAGCTTACAAAAATCAATAATTAGACAGTCCCTGCCCTCAGGCTTACAATCTACAGTTCATGAGATAAAAAGGAAAGGTATTGGGAAGGAGAAAAAAGAAGCATGATGACTGATTCAGTTGCTAAATATACCTATTCCAGATCCAATTGGAAACAGGTTTGGTTTGCACTGTATCTATTGTCCTTCTGAGCTGTCTGGTTTTTGCTGCCCTTCCTCTTTTCTTTCTTCTCCTCTTTTGTTTTCTGTTCACGAGTACATGGCTTAATTGGCTTCTTCTCCCATCCCCCCAGAAGCCCTTCTGGTGGCAGTTGGGAGGGGCCACCACTCGGATCTGGATGGTAGCAGCTCACCAAGCAGTGTCTGTTTCTTCTCTCATCCCCTCAGGGCCAACCAAATAGTTATTAAGAGTAACTATTTGTTACTCTTACTATTGCCTTCAAGGAGGCATATATTTTAAAACATTTTGGGGTGGAAAAGAGGCATACAGTTGCATCAGCCCAAGCCTCCAGATGCCTTTTTCCATCAGGTTCATAGAGCTGAAGAGCATGGGGAATAAGATGGAATCCTGAGGCACCCCACAAGCCAGTGGTCATGGGATGGAACAGAAGTCACCCAGTACTATCTTCTGAGAATGACCATCCGAGAAAGACTGGAGCAGGAAGGGGCAACTTTTCCGGGCCATGGACACATTTTGCAATTTGAAAAACTGTCCTGGATGCCACCACAAAATGACTGCCATGGGAGGTGTTGCTAGTCACAAAGGACAAGGAACCTGCCCCAAACTTAGAGTACAAGACAGAGGTGAGGATCAAGCCCCAACACACTAAACAACGCCTTTGAACCCACATTTTTAAGTGGCAAAAGAAACCTATTTCACAGTAATCCCAGCTGATAAGACTGTGTGTTAATTTTTTTAAGTGGAAGTGGTAGGGCACCTTGGTGGGTACCAAGGAAGGTGTTCAGGGGAGGGGATACACTGGTGTCTGCAGGCATCAGGTTGCCTACTCCTGGACTGGAGTTATTGTAACACTATGCCTTCTAAGCCCAGCTTGGACAGGCAGGACAGAAGTATCCAAAACCATGGATCCAAGGTCCATCAGGGCTAAAATAGTTACACTCCCACCAACCAGTCCCCAGTGTAAGACATCCATCAGGGTGACCAAGTCTGCTTCCCTCCTGAAACGAGACCAGAACCCAGGTTGGAATGGATCCAAATAATCAGTATCTTCCAAATCTACCTAGAGCTGAGAGGCTACAACCATTTACAACACCTTGCCCCCTAAAATGGGATTAAGACTGGACAGGGTCTATGCTAAATTTCTTAAGCAATAGCCACTGTACTGTTTCTTTAAGAGCAGCCAAGGCCACATCTTCCATCAAGGAGGCATTTTCTACCTCTGATATCCAAGTCTTTAATTCTCCCCTGGTTGCTTTTAATTGCCATTATGGGCAAGGATCTGGAAAACAAGTGGTGGATCATCAACATGCAGATAGATCGCCCAAATCCTCAGGTTGCACAAGATGAAATGTATCTATAACATAATGACTAGACAGTAATCTAAAGACCTCTTCGACCTTAACTATAGCATCCAACTCAGTGTGAATGACAGCAATTTTACCTGCAAAATGCAAGGCAAATTGGTCACAATGAGCTGTTGAGGGCTCCCTCACCCGCCCCACTGGATTCTTGTGGAAAAGGCAATTCACCACCTGAAAGATATCAGCTAGCCAGCATTGTGCAGATGCAACAGTGGGGAAGATTTATTCACCACCATAAAGTAAGCATTAAGATGGGATCTTACCTGTGCTTGCAAAGAGTCTTCTGTCATCTACATTCTAGATGCTGACCCAACCATTTCATTGTCCCCAATTGTTCAAAATACCAAGAGCAGAGATGACACTATGAGTTAGCTGAGGGTACCTGGGAGTGATCAGGTCTGTGGCCGGAATCATCTCCCCATTCCAGGCAGAGATCAGGGCTCCACCTGATAAATCTGCAGGAATCCCCCCAAAACTTCAGAAAACTTTTGTGAGTTTATCATTCTTTGGGGGTGGACCATTTCAGTTTGTTCTCCACCCCTATGGAGGATACACATAACCAGAATGGATAATTTGTGTGATCTATCTAACCAAGTGGTGATGTGTCCATGACAATGGAGGCATTGCTGGCTCCCCTACCCACAGATCACTATTATTTGAGACCTAGCCTCAAACAGAACATCTGATGCAGAGTGTGGCTTGCCACATCTGTAAAGCCTGACATTATTTGAGAGTGGCCCATAGTTGTCATGGCATGAAGACCCAAGTTGTTCCAGACTTTTCTTGACTCCCTCAGCATCCTAACAATGTAGGTCAAGGGACAGTCACTTCTGTGGTGCAGAAAAAGTATTAACCTATGACCACTCTAATCATTTGTTAGGAGGTGGTATTTCTTTCTCTTTTTTTAGATGGAGGAAGGAAGTTAGAATAGGATACTTGGTAGTAAATAAATCAGTACCTGTGAGCAAAAATGTGTGATGAAAAATATTCCTGGTGTATGACAGCAAGGTTAAGTGTCAGTATGATAATGCAGAGCTCCACATAGATATCTGTGCTTCATTTATGTCTTTTCTACTATTATTATAGCTTATTCCCTCTCCATTTAACTCTAAATCTTTAGCCTTTCCTATGCCCTGCAGTGCTGAGGATGTTCTTAGAACCTGAAATGCCTTTATCTCATGGATCAGTTGCCATAATGTAGATCACTTTTCTTGGGCTCAGCAGTAGCTGAACTTACTTTTTCTATGCCAGCACTGGTTATTAACCAATAGAGTGTTCCTGGAGTGCTGCATGAACTTCATACGGTAGTACACTGCACATCACATGGAAACCACTTCTGTATTTTGTATTCAGTTGCATTTTACAGGCTATTGCTTATGAGCATCCAAGAAAAAAATTGCCTGTATTAATGTTTTCTTTTTAAATTGTGACATTGGCTGGGAGGGAAAGCCTCCAAATGGTATATCACTAAAATATACGGAATTTGCTTGCCATTAATTTACATTCAGGAATTCAGCATATCTAAGAGACTACTCCTTTCACTGTATCCTGTTACATACTCTAAAATCCATTGATACCCTCCTAACAGCACTGTCCATATATTGAGTTAAGCAGAACTGGCAAATACTGAGAACGATATTTCTTAGTGGCTATCTCATCCCTGGAGACTCACCAAAACATCATTTGGAAATGATTAAAGACCATTTTGTTTCTCCTAGCTCTCTCTCTCTCTCTCTCTCTCTGTGTGTGTGTGTGTGTGAGAGAGAGAGAGAGAGAGAGAACATTTGTTGTAAGTGAGCTTGCTTAACTGGATTTTAAATGGGATATAGATATAGATATAAATAATCTAACATTACCAAACCCAGGATGGGGTTAGCATTTACCTCATTGTTTCTCAAACTGTATGAACAATATCTAAATTTTTCCCAGCCACCTCCTCAAGTATTCCTACTTGTGGGTTTCCCAGAGGCAGCTGGTTGCCCACTGTGTGTGAATAGAATGCTGGACTAGATGGACTCTTGGTCTGATCCAGCATGGCCCTTCTTATGCCCCCAGCAGCCCCAAAAGGTACATCTCTGCCCTGTTCAGCCACTTGTTCCCCACTTACCAGGTTCCTGCACCACCCGCCCTGTACAGTTTTTCCTTACAATCTAATGTGTTGGGATTAGGTGGAGATGTTCATGGCACTCTCACTACATTTATTATTTTCAATTGGACCAGAGACCTCAAATTATTATGATAGCAGTTCTTAAACTGTGTTGTGTTATAGACCCCCTATTCTGGTTTGCACTGTTCTTCACAGACCTCTGTATGTTGTTATGTTTACATTAGCATGACATTGGAGACTGTCTGACAGGATTCCAAATTAAAATAGTATTTCTTCAGCCCTTTCATGCAGTTGTAGTGAAAGTGTGGGGTATTGGGAAAGGTGATGAATTTCTAGGTAGTGGGTAGGGTAAGTGCGTGCGCTCTGGGGTGCTTGGAAAATGGAAAGATGGCTATGTAGCGAGTAGGAGCATCCACTGTACGCTGAGATGACTACCAGTCAAAGCATACAGTTTAGGGATGATGCAATACAGTTTTAATCCATTCTGTATTACTGTTTGCTCTGGAAAAGTCCTTCAATATTTTCCTCTTTACTATTTTTGTTGTAGTATTATGGGGCTGGATCCAGCTTTGTGCTTCACACAGTTCCATTTGCGCTGGAGGAATGGGTGGGGAGGCGATCTTCACCAGTTCCCCCTTCCCTCTGCAGCCACCTGCACCTCCTGAAAAACTGCTAAAGGGGTTGCAAGGCCCTCTGGAACACCATGAGAAGGGGGTCTGGGCTGGGGAGCTGCAAGGGAAGGGGAAATGGGTGAAGATTGCCTCCCCACCCTGTCCTTCAGTGGGAAGCTTCTGCTGAATCCCAATGCCTTCTCTGAATGGAAGGGGTTTTTCTATGCATGGAAAATGCCAGTCTGATTTCAACCAACGGACAAATGCTTCAGAATTACTGTTATGAAATGACCTCATCCTTTTATTTTATAACCTGGCGTGATACCAAATTTGTTCTGGATGAATTTTCAGTTAAGGGGATACTGCTTGGAGTGTCATTGTCTGCTAATGTAGTTTTGATGTAGTGAATTTAATTTGTATTAATAAGTTGGAAGAACGTGCGTTGTTGACAGCAATTATTGTAAAGCTATATCATTATTGATTTTGCCAGCATAGCATAGTTGACAATTTGCCAAGTATAATGAAGGAAATATATGCATTAACTGAATGACTAAGGAACAAACAAGAGAGACTTAATTCATTCTAATAGATACGCAGTAATTACCCAGAAAGTATTAGTATTTTCTTCATCATTAATGATTAAAAATAGCTGACAGAACAATAATGTATAATTATTTTATGACTATTTAGAACAGAAAATACTTAAAAACCATTGTTTTTAACTGATCTTTTGCTACAGTTTAATACTATGTTAGAATAATATGTATATGTCTACCATTGTTCTACTTTATTGTAATTTCTCCATATTGAGAAGCTCCTTTCAGAAACAGACTACCAAAAAAAATAACATAAAAATGGAATGGATATTGCATTTTTCTTAGATGGAAAGCAGGAATGAGTCAATTCTACTGGGACCTGAGCTTAAGGAATCCTAGATATTTCAATCCTGATCCATAGACTGCTAAGCCTTCCCCTCTGGCAAAAGCACCTCAACAGTAGGTCAGTAATTCAATGGCACCTCCCGGGGGCAAGATAAGGAATAAGTCTCTTGCAGCACATGCGAACGGCTGTGGATCAAAACTGTAAGGCAGACTAGAAATGAAGTTTCTGTTGTACCGAAAAACCTTGGGACAAAATATAGGAACATATTTGAACTATCTAAATCATGGAGGAACTGTAAACATTTAAGATTCAGCTTTTTTCCTTCATGTTGTATTTATTATATAACATTAACATTTTATTATATAACTGTTAAAATTTTTGCCATTATCATGGGCTCTGTGTGTGTGTATTTGTGTATGTTATCTTTGGAGAGTGGGTCTGAGTATTGCAAGAACCCTTAGGTCTGTCTTGGTCAATGCAGGTGTCAGTGGTAGTGGGGAGATTTTGCCTCCCCCACTCCATTACTCCAAATACTGAGATACACGTTTTGGAGTAAATAGTAGCTGTTCACTTATAAGGGACAAAGTAAAGGAGTGCATTCAATGGCACTATTAGTGTGTGGCCTAAAACAGCCATCTGCAATACATGGATGCTGGTAATGACCTGCCTGACAGGGTTGTTGTAAGTCTTACAAAACTGTAATGCACATGGAACACTTTGAATATTTAAAAGAACCATATAAATGATTTTTATGTAAGAAGTAAGAGTTGGTCATTACAGGACATACACTGCCTGAGATAGGAGGAAAAATGCCCGTATTGTTGGGGTGATAGGCGGCACAGTAGTTTCAATATGGTTTCAAGCCTGAGTTTTAGTCAGAGATAGCTTTGGAGTAACAGAAGCACAAATTATTGAAAACTAATATAGGCAGTGAGGAAGTTGAGAGGGTGTAAAGAAGATGCATCATAAATGCAGGCCTATTAATAGCTGTGTTCACAGAGCCCACTTCTGGGTGGGGGGGATGTTTGGGTTGCACCAATCTGTTCAGGACCCACAATCTGGGGGGAGGGGGATATTAGGAGTAAGCTGAAAAGTGCACTGAAATACATGACTTAGTGGTCCCCAAGGAGAATGCTCTCTTCAGATATAAGTAAATGTCATGCCCTGGTCATTTTAATATGACTGGGTTCTTTAAAGTGTTTTCCTTTTGAATTTCAACTGTGGGATGTGTCAAATATGTACAGTTTTCTATAAAAGTAAGTTCCTTGAGCAGGGGGCCTGGGTTTGTGTTTGTTTTCCTTTGTCAAGCACCACACACATTGGGGCCGCTATATAAATAATAAAATAACACATGTGGCTAGTTCAAGTAACTATTTCAAATTGTAATATTATGCATTTTTAAAAAAAATCTTGGAAAGAAAGTTATCACACTAATGAGCAATCAAATATGCAGAAGAAGAAGAAGAAGAATTGAAGTATACTTTAAATTAAAACCTGCCTTTTTTTAAGTGACTTATCTCCTTTCTTTTCTGTTTTGACACTGAACTGCATTACCGTACTCTTCTTACACTTGTATATCTAAATTCCATTTGTCAGACACTATCTGCATGCCCTTCTGCCCAGAGCTCAAGTTGCACCACTTTCCAACCACTTAACACGTTTCAAGTGTTTGAGTGCTAACAAATGCTTCCTTACTTAACAGATTTCTCTGCTATCAAAAAAGTGTGATTTTTTTTACCTCAGTGTGGAGAAAGTATACGTTTTAAATGTTAAAGCAGATAAAGAAAGAAAACCAAATGTGTTTCAGATGTTCTAATGCCACAAAAATAATGCATTTTCTCCTAATTAAAGTGTTCTCAATATGTGCAAGTATCCTCTCTAGTAACATGCAATTCCCTAATGGCCTGCAATGCCTTTCGTCCCCCTGCATCTTTTTTTGGCAATGTAGCAAAATCATTGTTTATGGTTAGAAAATACTGTTGGTTTAGTTGGGGCTGTAGCACCTGAATGGTGTGACAAATACTCTGCTCACATTTAGAGTATAATCTTATGCATGTTTAGACAGAAAAAAGTCCTACAGCTCCCCGCATTTCCAAGCCAGCATGGCTGGCTGAGGAATTCTGGGCGTTGTAGGACCTTTTTATCTCTTTAAACATGTATAGGATTATGCCCTTAGGCTCTCTTCTTTTTTTACTATTTCACTGGTTCTAAAGCTGAGCCTTCCCACTGAGAACTGATTTCGGGGCTAAATCCTGGCTAAAGGTGTTGGGCAGGTTTTGCATCACTTTAAGCCATGGTGGTTTAATAAGCTACTCACAGTAGCTTATCTTTTTAATAAACCTACTGTTCCTGTCATGTGATTGGGCAAATTAGCTACTCAGCATAGTTTTTTCCCGTTCTCCCCTTCTCCCTCTGCAGTCCTCCTGCCTGGGCAGGCAGGTATCCGAGCTTCCTTTGCGGTGGAAATCATATCCTTCCATCTCCCATGCCGCTGCCATACTCCCCAAACCAGATTTCTAAGCCTTTCCTTTATCTCCCACTGTGTGCACTAAAAAGGGGGTGGGGGCTCTGAATCCTTGAAAGTTTGCAGGAATGGGATAAAAATTCATACACAGCCTTCCCTCATGGGGAGGCACCTGATGCGCAACTAAAACCCTATGCAACTATGCCTCTCTGTTGGAAATGTGGGGATACTACTGCATAGAATCATGTGAAGGTCTTGGGAGGCACATGAGTGGAGGAGACTTTGAAAGTTTGCAGAGCGCATCTCCGAAGGAGGTGGGGAGAGCGTAGTTAGGCGGCAGCGCAGTTAGTTGCTAGACAGATCTCAGAAACAGAGATATCCTGAGAGAAGCAGAGTGGCAGCAGTGCTTTTGATCGCTCTTGCCAGGTGACTCTGTAGGCAATGTGCTTAAACCACGCTGGAGTGTCAGATGACATGATAAGCCACAATGGTTAAAATAAACCTCACCGCAGACCGTGGCTTACTTGGTAGGCTTATTTGGGGTAAATAAACCACTGTGGTTGGGAAACACAGAGCGTAGATGACATACTAAGCCATCATGGTTAAGTCAGAAAAATAAACCATCATGGTTTAACGTGTAGTGTGAATCCAGTCGTTGTCTTCCACGCCAAAACTCTACCTTGCGATTCAACTGCCTGCAAAGTGTGTTTTTCTCCCAGTTTTCCACTAAGAAATAATTAAAAAGTGCAATCCTTTACATGTCTACTTAGAAGAAAACACTGTTGAGTTCAATTGGACTTACTCTTAGGTATAGAATCATAGAGTTGGAAGAGACCTTAGAGATCTCCTAGTTAAATCCCATTCAAGCTAAAGCATGTGCCTGGATGGGCTCAACCCACCAGTTGAGTGCTGAATGCACCAACTGATCACTCAGAGATGCCACTAAACGATTTTATAAGGTTACACCCTAAATAAATGAAAATAGGTTATGTTTTCTTAAGTTCTATTGGAAATATTAAGCTTTAAAGATATCATTATCATTTTCAGCAAACCCATCTTTTCTTTAAAGAGGGGGAGGGAGAGAAAGGAAGGTACTGGGACTGAAGCACACCAGGAAATCATCCTTAAAATACATCCTCCCAAATTCATGATGTATGTAGGCTAGCAAGGTTGTGCACACTCTAGAAGTTAATTTACTCATTACATGCTCACAGGGACTCTCTGCAGTGTGACTTACATGTTCCAGGGCTAAAGTCTGGAACTGAAAATAAGTTCTCAGAAAAATGCTGGTAAGCCCTCGCACAACTCCAAACATTGAGCAGCCCTGAAGCTTGGAGGACAAAGAGGCATTTGCTGCTCACCAGGACTGGACTGGTTGGAAAGTGGAAGCACGTTTTTAAACTGAAACCCATGAATGCCAAAATGGGAATCTAAAGGTTCATCTCTCATTGTGTAACTGATTCCCCCATGGAGGAAGCTATTGGAGCACCTTGGGGAAAGATGCTTTTTTTACTGGTTTTACAAGTGCTTCTTCTGCAATTTTGTATCGTCCTTTTATTGAATTTTATTGTATTTGTTTTTATCATTTGAAATTGTACACCGCCACCCTAAGAGGGCAGTTTATAAATCCAATAAACCAATCGATGCATCAAATAAATAAATCGCTTTTAGCAGAATGCAAAAGAGTTGCCTTTCCAAGGTAATTGAAGGTGCTTTTAAATATGAAAACATGCACAATTAAAAATAGGAAAAATCCTACTATTGCAAAATTTACATATCGCTTTAACTGTACTGAACATGCAATGCCTTTGTTTTCCAAGTTGGAAATATCCACAAATGCCCTAACCCCAGCGCCAGCTTGTCTGGCAAAAGGAGGGGGGAGTTGCGGGCGGGTGGGGTGAGAAAAGGTGGCTGCTGCCTATTGGGTGCCCCCCCCTGGGCATCACCAGGCAGGGGAGGGGCTGGCAGAGCCCTCTTAAGCTCTGCGCCCCCTCCCAAACCAGCTCCCACCCTCCCTTAAGCAGTGTGGGTTTATGCCGGTTGCCCTTTTGGGAGCCATGTAGGAATTTTTGGCTCACAGCTACATTGGCCTTCTACTGTGAGTCTTTTTGCCTACTTCACACTGTTATTGGAGCTAGGGTGCATCCAGTAGGCAAATACGGTCCAATCTCTCATAGGTCACTTTTCAGTTTGCAGCTACGACGGGCAAAAGCAGAACGAGATTAGGGATGGTGTGCATGCAGGGGCACCTTATGGTGACAGGTGACACCTGAGGCCCCCCGAATGGGTTGTGCGGCTCTGCGGGGGGATAAGGGTTGCCTGGGAGACCATCCCTCTTCACTCACCCAGGTGTTGTGCGGCACCGGGAGGGGGGGACAGGGGAAGGTCTACCTCCCCCAGAAGGGGCTGTCGGGAGGGGCGACGAGATCGACGCCACCCCTCAGGCTGGGTGTGCTTTCGTCTGAGAAGTGCCAGCTAGCCGCTGGCACAGTCAGCTGCCCGTCCTAGGTTCCCCTTTGCAGATATTTTCAATAATGTGGCCCAATTTTCAACCCAAGCCTTGTTGTTTGACTCTTCTTTGACCCATCTCCACTCGCAAAAGCAGATGTGAAGTTTTTTGCACATCCCCCATCATGTGAGAACTGATTCAAATTACTTGTGTTAAGAGCATAGTGCAGTTTGTTTTTTCTTCCTGCAGTCATAACCCAGGACATTGGTTCTTTTGAACCAATGCATGTTATCAAACCACAGAGCAAGGCACTGGTGATATTGTAAAAGAACTTTGTTTAGAATGCTTAACATTTGAACATAGGAGTCTTAAGGCCAGCCAGTTAATGCTGGACTATTTTTCCAACAAATTTGTACTTATTGCAGCAGGGAGTTCTTGTTGACTTTCGAGGCTTTTTCATTCATTTTGTCTGTAAAACAACTAAGGGACTTGTTTTCAGTGGGCAAAACAGGTCAGACATTCAGTGTGAGAGCAAGATACAAAATTCTTCCTATTATTTATAGATACAGCATTGATGGGACCTTAGCAGCCATGCCACTTTAAAAGGGGGGGGGGCAGGAGGAGGGGAGAGATTTATATGTGTGACTTGATTCATTAATCTTTCAGCAGTTCTGAATATATTTATCCCAGAGGTGCTGACTAGAGTTTTATTTTATTTCATTTCACAGTATTCTGTTTATTATGTGTGGTGCACCTACGAGAGGATAAATTTCTGTCAATAAATTAATGACGCATATCAATTATTTATAAATAATGGCTTTTGAGTCAGCAGGATGTGTGTCCAGTTTTACTGTAGCGGAATGCCATGGAACTTAATGGTGCTGACGGTGTGGAGAAGAAATTCAGAAATCTGCTTTGCAACCCAGTCTGGGGTGATGAGAAATGAAGAACAATTTACTTTAACGAAAGGGTGGGTGCTTCTGCTGTTCATTGCATCGTCGTAGAGTGAATGCTGGTATTATGTGAGATAAATGTGTTCAAGTGGCCAGCTCAGAGCTGAACAAGGCTTGAAGGAGCAACCATGTTTGCTTATTCATATATTTGCCATGGGAGCAGGTGAGACAAGTGGAACCCTTCGTCTCCTCTGCTTTACCTTCATGCAGTTTGTTGCTGTAGCATGGGCCCCCTATCACAAGGATGGGGAACGTGTGCCCCTCCAGATTTTTTGGCCTACAACTCCCATCATCCTTCACCATTAGTTATGCTGGCTAGGGCTGATGGGAGTTGCAGTCCCCTGGCATCTGGAGGGCAGCAAGATCTTCCCCACCCCTGTTCTATTGAATCAGGCTGAGGAGAAAAGTGCCTGAAATGCTGGCGTGCAGAGACGCAAGGTGGGGAAGGAGCGGTTAAGCTCTCCTTCATGCAGAGTCTTCTGTTAGACCTCCACTTTCTAGATAAATGGGTTAGGCATGTGAATAAACAAAACTGGCTTCCCCATCACTCCTAGTTTTAGCCCCGTTATATTCAGTAGTGGTGCTGTTAGGTGTGAGCAGCTGGTGTAGGATTTGATTTGGATTCCTGCAACCAGCTTTTGTTTATTAAATTGTAAATTACCTTACATTTCCTTCAGTAACCCTAAAAGGCACCCACATTGAGAGTTCTGTGATATGCAATTTCATGTAAATGTAATCAATTAAAGACACAACCCTATGCATGAGGACATAGGACAGAAAAAAGTCCTACAACTCCCAGCATTCTCCAGCCTACAGTGGTCTCGGAGATCAGAAGCTTCCATCCAGTGGGCAGCAGTCCTATAGGATTGTACCCTAAATGTACCATTGGTTAAAAGGCAATCGCTAATGTTTTGTTGTTGTTGCTTCTTCATAATTTGCCATTTTATTCTCTTGCACGTTTAGGGTCCAGTCCTAGAGGACTGGTGCCCACTAGACAGAAGCTTCCAATCTTGAAGACCTCCAAGAATCCAGTGCCATGGCTGGCGGGCTGTTGCCAGCAGCATGGGAGGAACAGCAGGGGCTTTTTTTAGCCTTGCCATCCTCATGTGAAGCAATTCTTGCTAGACGGGCCTTTGAGCTGCTGGGGGTGGGAATCCATGGCCCCTCCTGTCCCCTCCCCACCCACCAGCACCCCCCCTTTCCTTCATCATCATCTTCCCAAGATGGCAACACTGACCTCAAGAGGAGAGCCACCATGGAAAGCTCCATGGAGCAGGGATGAATTGTGAGAGAACATCCACAATCTTCTTCGGATGCTGGAGCTTTGTCTCCAGCCTTGGAAGAGGCAATCTGCAGCATCCTGCGGCCCTTCAGATATTGAGGGTCATAGGGTTGCTTTGCTAATTGTTTAGTTTAAATTACATTGCATGTTGCCAAATACCCAATATCAGTTGCCTTTTTAGGATATTGGAAACATTTTTTATAGTGGCATGTTTAAGTAAAGAAAAACTAGCACATTTTTGGAAGGAGCAGTTACCTTTAATATTTCTTCTTCATTCTGTTATAGTAACACACCAACCCCCACATGGCCTTAATTCATGAACCCACGAATTGATTATCAGCTAAAATTTTAAGATGATTAATTTCCCCATTAAGCTTGACAGCCCTACCTTTTACCTGTCTTTCTCCATCACTGAATTTATAAAGGGGGAGGGAATTCACTGCTGGGCATGATCCAACAAATGTTAATTAGTTTAAAGGACCACTGTACTATCATTTCAAACCAAACATTCATTCATTCATTCATTCATTCATTCATTCATTCATTTATCAGATTTATTAGCCACCATCTGGCCGGCTACCCAGCCACTCTAGGCGGCATACAATACAAATAACAACACAAAATACAACAAATTTACATAATCAACTGAACAAAACAACATTGCTGTAAACATACACATACACACACACACACACACACCCTAACCCACCCCAAATGCCTGCCTGAACAGCCAGGTTTTCAAAGCCCAGTGGAAGCTCATCAAAGAGGGGCCATGGTAGAGGTCACTAGGGAGGGAATTCCACAGAGTGGGGGCCACCACAGAAAAGGCCCTTTCCCTAGTCCTCACCAGTCTAGCTGTCCTGGCTAATGGGACAGACAGAAGGCCTTCCGAGGCCGATCTTGTTGAGCGGTGTCCCTGGTGTTGTTAGAAGTGCTCCTTAAGATAGACTGGGCTGGAACCATGTAGAGTTTTAAAGGTCAATGCCAACTCCTTCAATTGGTGTTACCTGGTGTTACCAGGAAAACAACTGGTAACCAGTGCAACTCCTTCAGCACTGGAGTGATGTGGTCTCGCTGGCAGCTGCCTTTAATCAGGCAGGCCGCCACGTTCTGCACCAGCTGCAGCTTCCGAACCGTCTTCAAGGGCAACGCAATGTAGAGCGCATTACAGTCGTCTGAGCGAGAGGAGACCCAGGCATGAACTATGGATGGGAGCAGATGGTTAGGGAGGTAGGGGTGCAGCCGCCGTATCAGATGGAGTTGGTGCAGCGCCACCTGGCTTATGGCTGACACCTGAGCCTCCATGGACAGCTGGGAGTCTAAAATGACCCCCAGGCTGCGGACCTGGTCCTTCAGGGGTAGCTGCACTCCATTGATTGCCAGGTCACCATCCCCCAACCTCCTCTTTTCTCCCACAAAAAGTACTTCAGTTTTGTCAGGGTTCAGTTTCAGCTTAGTCCTTTCCATCCAGCTACTCACCGACTCCAGACACTCAGACAGGGTTTCTACAGCCAACTTTGGCGAGGATTTAAATGAGAGGTAGAGCTGCGTGTCATCCGCATATTGGTGACACTGCACTCCAAACCTCCTGATGATAGCCCCCAGCGGCTTCACATAGATGTTAAGTAACATCGGGGAGAGGATGGAACCATGTGGCATCCCGCAAGTGAGCAGCCAAGGGTCTGACGTCTCCTCCCCCACAACTACCCTCTGGTACCTGCTGAGGAGAAAGGAACGGAACCACCATAATATGGTGTCCCCTATGCCCAACCCCTCCAGGCGGTCCAGGAGGATACCGTGATTGACAGTATCAAAAGCCACTGAGAGATTGAGGAGTACAAGGAAGGAGCATTCGCCCCTATCCAGAGCCCTCCCTATATCATCCACCAAGGTGACCAAGGCCGTTTCTGTCCCATGCCCAGGCCTGAAACCCGATTGAAATGGATCCAGATAATCGGCTTCTTCCAAGTGTGCCTTCAACTGCAATGCCACCACCTGCTCAGTCACCTTGCCCCAAAAGAGCAGATTTGAGACCGGGTGAAAGTTGTTCAAGCCTTTTGTTCCATCTTATATACCATGTCAACAAATGATTGCAAGTTTCTTAAAAAAAAAAAAAATAGGCATGTGGGATGGGGGCACATTGTTGTCATTAATTGTAAAAGTGCCCAGACAGGGGGAGAAAAAGAGGGAACATGCTGTGAACCATCTACCCTGGTCAGAAGACCTGCAGCCCACAAACTATCTTTAAACCTGGCTGCTGAGGCCCCTTTGAGTGCACTAAGGCCAGCACTAGCAGCTGCTGCCAGTGCCTCCTCAGAAACTATTTAGCCTGGTTAGAAGACCCTGCCCCTGAGATCCTAGAACGTACTTAAACTGGGCTACTGTACTGTGGCATTTTGGAGTGCAGTAAAAAAACGCACTAGTAGCGAAGGCTGGGTTAGATCCCCCCCATGTTTTTATAGTGCTTTTGTGTTTCATTGTATTGTATTAAGTATGGCTTGTATTTCATTGTAACATTTTATTTATACTGTGCTATGATTAATTATGCTATACTGTGATTATTAAATTGACTTTTCATTGGAATTGTTGACATGGGTCAACTCTACCATGAGGCAGCTGCTTCCATAAACTGGGTGTGGGTGTCTTGAAAGGACAGCAAGTTGGTTTGATTTATTATTGTTGTATTTTTGCTGCCAGAGAAGGGGAGAGGAGCTTGTGGGATTTTCTGCTCCAGCTCAAGCAGCAAAATGTCTCTGGCTGTCCCTGATAGTGTTCATTTGTAATACCATACCTTGATATTTGATATTTATTGTGAGCTGCTTTGGGCATGGCCCATTCTGGAAAAGCAGCAGATAAATAATCCAGAATAACATTCACAAACATTTTCTGCTCCTGTATTACTAATTGTATACTTGTACAATGCTATCATATCAGTGTACATGGTGCTTTACCAAACAGCATAAAGTAGTAAAGGTAATAGATCTTTGTAGTAAAAGGAGAGAACCCCATGGGTATAGAATCAGTCTCTATGGATGCGAGACTGACGGTTGCTTCGTGCACTGGGCTTCTGCAGAGCGGTGCCTTTTGTAAATCTGCTTCGTGGCCATCTGTATGAGTAATACACATGACTAAACTGTGACAGAGCTTTGAACTTCAATTCTCTGGAAAAGTTCTACAGTTCATAGATGTATTGCCTATATCATTCATTCAGACAGGGTTTTTGTGTGTATATAAGCAGACATGGAAGCAAGTTGCAAGAGTGATTCTGTTTCAGGAAAATGTAATGTGAGAAGCAATCTGGAGATGAATGGCACTATGCATAGCTCTGACTGTGGCAGTCACAAGTGCCTCCGTTCAAATTGTGAAGATTATTTCCACAATATGTAAGGTTAAAAAGAAAGAAAGAAAGAAAGAAAGAAAGAAAGAGTGTGAGCCTGAGAGGTACTCTTAGGAGGAGTTCTGATGAAAAGGCAAATGTGGCTGTGAGCACACCAGTATCCATTTGTAATAAGTGTGCCCTTGTCTTAGAAAAATCCTTCATCCCAAAAAGACACATAGGTATTTAATAAAATTGTATTGCTTTATCACAGTTTGAGACTTCATGGCTTGGTTCTAAGTATCCATTTATTTTCTAGGCTTGTGCATAGAACAGATGGCAAAATAATAGTTGTCTCTTATTATCCGAAGGCCAGAGTAGTGATGTTCTTTTTCTCTGTTTGGAGGGCTGAAAGCTGTCTTGTGAATGCAAGTGACACAAATAATGAATGAGTCTCCAGCTCTCTGGGCACCACATATAGCAGAATCCATGTGTTTACTTAAGGCTGCAGAAATGGGACTTTAAATCTGTTTCTCATTTATTCCTATGTAAAGGCAAATGCAACAAAGTGAAAAGAAAAAGGGGAAAAAAGAGTAATGCATTAATATGTTGATGATCACAGCTGGCATGTGAAACAACAATTGTGCTTCAATGAAAATGTTTTTGGCCCAGCATTTTTAATGCATCCTTAGTTTCTGTGTTTATCTATGCAACAATCACTTATGTGGTGTTTTATTTTACTGGTGCTTCATGAACGTTTCCATATATCAGATTGAGGGGCAGGGGGATGTGAGAAACGTTTAATTTTTGTGATTAGTTTATTTTGCTGAGAAGTCAGATCCAGTATTTTAAGTCCAAGGATTTAAATGATGATTGTAGAAAGGAGCAAAATAATTAGAAAACGATGTTGATTAATTTTGTTAAAGTGATTAGTTAAAACTGTTAAGGAAAATAATTTGAACCATTTTAAATGGTACGTATCTCACAGTCCTAGGTAATGTTGTGTTGGCAAAGCTGAGCACATCAAACAATATGGGGCTGGATTAACACACATGCACGCCAAACCCAAGCACGTCACGTCACAGTACAAGGCAGATCAAATGTGGGGAATTCGGGGCTACGTAGAGTCTGGGAGGCCATGCATCTCTACCATGGCCTCTGGGGACAATAAAGGAATTGGAGAAAAGTGTTCCTGTTCAAGAGGCAAAGCTGGTCAATTCTGCTCTGCTTACTGGCATTATGATGTCACCATCATTGTTTAAGACCATAATCTGCTCTAAATCCATTTCAACTTTCTTCACATTCTCATTGTGCCCTCTCCTCTGTCCTCCCCCAGTTTTTTGTGTATATTCTTATACTGTATTTCTCCATGTTTCTTTACTGTTTTCTATTATTATTTCTTGTGTTTTTCACTTGCTAATAGTTCCTCCTGTTCTTCTATTAATTGTCCTTGCATTACACAAAAGAGATCTTTGGGAGAATCTGGGAAAATTTCTAGTGCTGTGTGAAACTTTCATGAGATTTGACTTTGCTGCAAGAGTTGCCATTTTGAGAAAGCATGAAACTGTTCATTCCCCCTACCCCCCATCCCTCTCTTCTGTGGCTTCATGGGTCTTTCATTTCTCCTTTCAGCCATTCCCTCGGGGGGGGGGGGGGATTGTCTCCATTGAGTTTCCAAAAGTGTTCACAAATCCCCCTCATTTTGGTTTAGCACTTGTGTGAAACTCGCACACTATTATTTCTGTTTCCCTTAAAAAAAAGATCTTTTTCTTTTTACTTTGAACTTTGTGTTGTGCATATGCACTGGCATTACTATGTATTGTGTCCAATGGTTAGTGGAGGGATTTTTTAATGGCTTTGATATTATCAATGCATAACTTTAAAAATGGTTTATTTTCTCTGCTCTGTGTTATGTCGTTTTAGCTCTTTTACAAAACTTCATTTCTGAACATCATAAAATGCATAAATATCAGTATTAAGGGCTTTTGGGATAATATCAGTTTAATGTGATTTAATGGACTGCATGCACTAGCTTAAGTAGCTGCATTTGACTCTTAGTTTTCTGCCAAGGAGATATATAAGCACAATACTTCTAGCAAATGATATGACTGAAAAATAAAGCCTTGAAGTGTGAAAAATGCTGTACACAAAGCTAACATAGAAATCAGTAATGTCCCAGTTAGGAGAACATCTGGTGGAATCCCGGCTCTGATATTCATGACTCACAAGACCTAATGCTTTTCCAGTTCTCTGGACCTTTCAAGATAACTGTCAAGGTTACAGTCATTTAAATATTCAGTGTGGAGGAAGAACAGAATGTTGATTCTTCTTCAGTGATGCCAAGTCCCCCATTCCTGCAATGTGGCTCAAAATTCTGCCCCCCAGGAGCTGTCCAGTGAATCAGATACCAGGATGTTCAGCACAGCAGGGGAGTTGTCTAACAGGGAGCACAGCAAGATTAGATGTTATTTCAGCAGTAGGTAGCCTCCAAACGAGTAGCTTTGTAGCTGGGTCTGCTGCTCCAACCCTGCGGGCTTGTCATCAGGGTCCAGATCTGGCTTCTTCCTCATGACTAGGACTCAGGGATAGCTGACCTTGTGCGGGCAGGCAGGCACTACACCTCTGATTCTGGGCTTCTGCTCAGACACACTGTTGCTGTCGCTGCTCCTGGGAGCGCTCTTACTGGCTCTGGAGTAGGATGATGAGACCAGACAGGATATTTTGGCACTGCCAAACCTGCAGCCACCTGAAGCAGGGTATTTGTTGACTCCAGTTGAACATCACGGGTACTAGGACTAACACTAGGGTCCTCCTCTTCCTCCAAGGTCTTCTCCAGTTCTGGGTTGGTCATGCTAGGAAGATGGTGGGACATGATTAGATCACCCAGATTAGATGTTGCGATTTCCTTAACTGCAGTGGCATCTTTTCAAAAATACATATTAATTTTGCCAAGTAGTGACTATCTATATAGTGAAGGGGTAGGCAGCTTGTGGCCCTCTAGATGTTTTGGCCTGCAACTCTTATTAGCACTAGCAACCATAGCCAATGGTGAGGCATGATGGGAGTTGTAGGCCAAAACATATGGAGAGCCACAAATTGCCCATTCCTTATATAGCGGCTATTCAGGCATAATGACAAATTACGTGCGACATTATAAGGATACCTGCAGCAAGGCTTGGGCTCACATGCCCCATCTTCCTCCGCTCTGCCCCCCAGTCCTTCTCACATGAGAGGAGGAGATTAGGAGCTTTGGCTTCTCATTTGCAGCAAATCGTAGCATGACATTTTGTCTGAATGGATCCCAAATCAGGGTCAAAGAGTAGTTTGGGCTCCTAGTTTGATTACAAAACACAGTTTGCCATATTTGGACAACATGTCAAACTATGGAAGCTTCTAATCTCCTCATGCATGATGGAGGGAGGGATGGGAGGAGGAAGCATATGAGTCCAAGGCTCACTGTGGTTCATTGTCATAATAACAGTAAGCCGTGGTTTCTTGTTACACCTGAATGCAGTATTAGATTTATTCAAATGTGCATTTATGCCTGATGTATCTATATCTATAAGCTATATTTCATCATTATGGTAGATGACACAGTAATAATTGTAGAGATGAGGGAAGAGAATATGCGTGAGGTTGTGTAATAATTCCAAGCTCACCAGAGTTTCATACTTAATAGCCAAGGGCCATCAGTGTTTAGGTTTCCTCTGTGTTTCTGACATTGAGAAATTAAATGGATCTACAGCTAATATGGATGCATAAAGGTCAGTTTGCGTATGGATGAATAAATAATTCATGGACCCTTAAGCCCTTAATATCCTCCTGTGTTTGCCTTGAGCAAACTATAAGGACATAACGTATGAGGTAATTTTCTTACTAAATGCCAGCAACTACCATTCTGAACTACCATTCTTGTTCTTTCATTTTTTTTTTATTATACAGAAATATTAAAGAGGAAGCTTCTGCTAAAGGATATTCAAATTCCAATACTTTGCATATCTCTAAGGAACACTGTTACTACAAGAAAGCTGCTTGTGGTAGATAATTATACACTAGATTTAATGCTCATTCCAGACAGATGTGGCTTTGGGGTTCTTTCTTCAATCAGACAGAGCAGCACTTGCCACATGGTGGATGCGAGGAGTGGACCACAAGAAGGGTAGCTTCCCAACCTCTCAGCTGAAGCTATTGGAGGAGCGTAGTACTAGAAGCTAAGAGTTTGAGTAGAAGATTGGGCGTTGAAGCTATTTATGGGGCATGGAACAAGTGAAATATTACACTGAGCCCTCATAAGTCAAAACATTTCTAAAGGATTGCATTAAAAAAGAAAAATTGACTACATAACTAAATATGAACCTATTCAGGTACTGTAACACAGGTTTATTAGAAAATAACAAGATATATACCATGGGGAAAGAACTTACATTCAAGTTATTTGAGAGAAAGTAGCAGGAGCAGTTCTGGATGGTTAAAGGGCAAAGTATAGTTGGTCCCTTGGTTCCGTGACAGCAGACAGACTGTCAGTCCATGGTTCCCTTATCTGGCAAGGTACCTTGGTGGAATAGGGACTGAGACCAGAGAATCTGGTTCTCAGCACCATACTTATGGTCTGGTGGGCACACAAAATGTTTGAATAATTACAAGATAAGGAGGATATACTGCTTACATATGGTTACACTGGGATGGGGCTGAGATGTGAAATTAATTAATAGAGTTAAAGTAAAACAGTTGTACTAACACAGAAAACTAGTGCGTGACCCACAAAAGTGTAAAATTTCTATAGAGATAGGATATTTCCAGTTTCTGATTACTCCTCAAAAGCAAGGGCCATGGCAAAATGAAAGCGTGAGGGGGCATGGGTGAGGAATTCATGGCTGTCATGAAAAATCAGTGTTTGGATCTGGGTGTGCTGTATATAAAAGCAGAATCTAATTCATCTTCAGTCTGCTATTGCAAGCACAGAAGATTTGTGTAGCTTGTTGAGCTATTGTGACCCTCAGCCCACTTTGTGTTTAGCAGATAGTACAACGCTTATTTTGCATGGGGAATAAATATTCTATGCAGTATGAGATTAAACCATTTTTAAGGGATCCTAATATTAATGATGTATTCCTCACTTTCACAGACGGCCTAGGGGCATGCATGTTATTTACCTTATGTGCTTAGGTCCACAGCCTTTTAATACAGTTCATAATTCTTAACTGCAGCTCAAGAACAAAAAGAGACATAATTCGTGCACATGTCAGGTGTTCAGAAATGGTGATGGCAAACAGCACTGTATTTGTAAAATACTTCTGAGTTGTGTCTAAGCAGCTTAAAATGCAATGACAATATCTCCCAGCTAAAGATTCCAATCACCCCTTTGTGGATCTCCAGTTTGGAGGGTTTTCTAACTTGTCTTTAGAACAGATATACATAAGTTTCATCCAGGCTATATGCAGCCTTCGCTGTAAAATTCTTCCTTTTCTGCTATGTCCCTAAGTGCAACAATGATTGCACTTCAGGCATCCTTAGAAGGCTCCCTATCAAGCTGAAAGCTCATCCCAGCATGATGCTATCTGTGACTTCATGTGTCACTAGAAGTGCTCTTTGAATAGGAGATGATTGCATCTCCATATTGCGTCTTTCTCTCAACTGCCTTCGTTTCTTGAATGGAACTTGAATTATTCACTCATGCATTTATAATTTAATTTATCTCCCTCAAAATGAATTGCTGAACAGGTCTATTATGCAAAAGCTATACCAGTTTCTAAGAGGTTATATGATGTTCTTTCTTTTTTTACACATGTCCCTCCAGAAAAAAATGTCTTTTGTTTTCATTTTGACTGATATCAATTCATGAGCTACTTGTGGCATCCCTAATGGAAACTGAATTGTATTTTTAGCTTGAGAAAATTGTTACAATAATACTTCAGATACAAATTCAAGGTACTCATGCCTTTGCACCATCCCAAACATGCACAAATCTTCTGGCTGAAATTTATTTTAACCTGTAATACAATTTTCTCTCATTCTGAGCACTGACCTAGCATTTTGTACAACAGAATACTATGTTAACTGGGGTAGTAGTAATAATGGCAGTAATAATGGCAGTAGTAGTTAATATTGCCATCATATACCAGAGCCAGTGTGGCGTAGTGGCAAGAGTGTTGGACTGGGAGCTGGGAGATCCGGGTTCTAGTCCCCATTCGGCCATGGAAGCTCACTGGGTGACTTTGGGCCAGTCACACACTCTCAGCCCAACCTACCTCACAGGGTTATTGTTGTGAGGATAAAATGGAGAGGAAGAGGATTACGTATGCCTTGGGTTTCTTAAAGAGGAAAAATGGCGGGATATAAATGTAATAAATAAATAAATAATATACATGGAGCATTACAAATGATGAGAAGATAGGTCCCTATCCCAAGGGGCTAACAATCTCTAAAACAGACACAGAGACGACAAAGGAACAGCTGGATTTAGTGATGCATGAGAACATCTCTAAATCTGTTCAATGATTCTTTGGGCTGTTTTAGGCATGGTTGTTGAAACAGGAAACTGAATCAGTCAGGTGCTATTGTTTGGTTTAGCAATTGCTCCCATTGGTGAAAAATCACAATGGAAACAGAAGAAGTCACAGGCAATTCCAGCTGTTGCATTAGATCTGTCAGGAACAGTGTTGGCTGAACCCACAAATACAGGCCAATGACGGCGAGACTGTTCCTTTTATTACACGACACATACAAATTCTCACTGTGCATGTGTGAATGTTGCTATTAAGTAGAAAGCAGAAAGGGAAAATGTTAAATTTTGTGTTTATTTATTTATTATTAATGTTTTAAAAAATTATTGGCCGCCTTTCAGGGCAGAAGCCCTACCAAGGCGGCTCACAGCAATAAAATACATTAAAAATCATTGCAACGTTTTCTCCAAGACTGCCATTTTTAAATGCCGCACACATCCCTGCTCATTCTCAACCAGTGCATCACATGATGGGTTTAGGGAGAATACACACACACACCTTGTTTGCCAGATCAAAGTTTTGTTATGACGTTTTAATACTAAAGTAAAGTTTACTTTCTACAGGGCCTTTTAATGGGAAACATGTACTTGTTTGGTGCCAGCTAGTTCCTTGACGTTGGCTGGAACTGAGCAAACACTTGGCAGCTGCACATTCTCCAAACAGCGTGTTTGGTTGCTTCATGTTGATTTAACTATTGACAAGAACCTCATAAAACATTATTGAAAACGACATCAATGACAGGTTGCAAATGGGATGAAAAGATACCAAGACTTCAGCTGTGAGTTCTGGATTCTCGGGATTCTGTGCCGTCCCAAACATATAGACGTCTTCAGAATAAATGAAGATGGAGGAGCTTCCTTCCTACCAGGGCCAGCTCAAGCTATACTGTCACCCCTCAAGGTCTCCCCCATCCCCATGCTTGGAGCTCCTTTCCCCTGTGTTGCAATTGATGGAGCAAGGTGAGGGGATGGGAGGGACACAACTGTGCCCTGTTGTCCTAAGGTGCTGGGATGCGGAAGTACAGTTCTGCTCCTCTTGAGGTTTTTCCAGTGAGGCATGGATCTTCTTGAATTCTTACGCCCCAGGCAACTGCCTGTATTGCCTAATGGGCTAGCCTGCTTTCTACTGAGCTTGTACATGGAAAACCTGCCTAGCAACCAGGCCAAAGTATTTATTTCCTCTCAATGCAGAATTTCCTGGCTTTTCATTGAGACCAGTGGAGCAGTGGTTCACTAGGTCCACCTGTATTTCCAGTAGTCTCTTTTCCCAGCCTCACTCCTGGTTAAACACAAATTCCTCTGCCCTTAGCTGCTGAGGGCAGGTAGAAATATATAAACTCTGCTCAGTATAGATCTCAGGGTTGATTTAAACATAGCACATGGAAACATTTTCTGTGTAACTTGCCAGTGCAGCATTCTAGGTAGCTGGAGTCTTGTTTAAACCAGGTCACCTCATGTAGGCATGCAGTATTAGGATTGCAATGGGGTAAACTCAGCCTGTCAGTCTTGGAAAAAAGTATTTTCCTAAGAATTTGGGAAATAGCTCGGTTTATTCTGAGCCCAATCCTGAGTCAAATTGGATCCCATTTTATCCCTCAATTATGAGTATTGTGGTTGATTCTGCCCTCAGCCTCCTCAAGTCTTCAACCTCTTCCCATCTACAAACCTGCCCACCTCCCTCCAAATTGCTTCCCACCTACCCATTTATCTGGCTTGCTGCTCCAGCGGCATGGAGGAAGTCTCTCTCTCCACACTGCCATCTGTCACTAACACTGGGCAAATGATATTTCCCAGAACACCCATCTCACAGCTATAGCTAAGTTGGCAGGTTGGTGAATGGGAAAATGACAGCTATCCAGGTCTTGATCCTGGATGAGTGTGCTGACCTGGGCAGTATCACAGAGATGGTTAGATGAGACAGGGGGGAGTAAATCTCTCCCAGCTTTGCCCACCTAGGTTCTCCATGTTGCAGCAGGCAAGAACTGGGGAGCAGGGAGGCAGAATCGCAGTAGTCTACTGTGATTGTGTCCCCCTGTCCAGGTGCCCCATCCCGCAGTCTTCAGTTTGGAGCGTGTGTATCTGAAGGTGGGTGTTCAGGACAGAATAGGGATTCTGTTGATGTACCACCCACCCTGCTGCCCAACAGTCTCCCTTCCTGAGTTAGCTGGGGTGGTCTAGGGGTTAGTGCTGGAGTCTCCTTAGCTTGTTGTGCTGGACTTCAACATACATACCAAGGCCACCTTGTTGGGAGTGGCCCAGGACTTCATGTCCTCCATGGCAACTATGGGTCAGTCCCAATTATTATCTGTCCCCACTCATTTCGCAGGACACACTTTTGATCTGGTTTTCTGCGTAGGGTGGAATGATGATGATCTGGGAGTGGATAACTTTCTATGGTTCCAGTGGCATGGACAGATCATTACCTGGTGGAGTTTAGACTTGCCGGGACTCAGAGCCTCTACTAGGATGGCGGGGGGGGGCAATTAAGATGTCCCCCTCAGGAGACTGATGGATCTGGATGATTTTCTAATGGCTCTTGGGGATTTTCCTGTCACCTTGGTGGGCAAGTCTGCAGAAGCCCTAGTTGATCTCTGGAATGAAGAAATGGCCCAGGTGGTTGACCCAATTGCTCCTGAGCATCTTCTCCCATGGAGTGGAGCCAAATGAGCCCCCTGGTTTTCAAGGGAGCTGTGGGCAATGAAACGACTGAGACTTCAGCTTGAGGTAAGTTGGTGGAAAACTTGGAATGAGTCCAATTGAATACAGGTTAGAGCTCATTTCAAAGCCTGCTCCATCCAGCGAGGGCAGTGAAGAATTAGTACTTCTCCATCACTATTGCATCTGCACAGAGTCTGCACAGAGCTGTTTTGGGTGGTCAAAGGCCTATTACGATCTGGCCTGTGGGAAGAAGAGGTGGACCACTCGATAGCCTATTGTGACCAATTTGCTTGACACTGTGCAGATAAAATTGATCGTATCTGTGCCAGATTGGATGCTATAGTTGATACAGGACTGGTGGGTGTAACTTTGGCCCCTGCTTGTCCAGTTATAATGGATACTTTTCAATTTGTACAGCCCAAGGATGTGGATAGCAGGTGAGGCCTACCACTTGTGTGCTTCACCCTAGCCCTTCCTGGCTTATAGAAGTGAGGCGGGGTGGGGGGTGGGGAGACATGCTGAATGGGTAAGGTGAGCGCCTCTTTATGGCAAGTGTGATTCCATCTTGCCTAAAAGAGGTGGTGGTTAAGACCTTTGTTTGTTTGTTTTAAAAAAACAACCTTCCTGAACCCCACTGTATTGGATAATTTCTGGCCAGCCTCCAATATTCCATTCTTAGGCAAGGTTCTGGACCCGTGTGGTGGCTTCTCAGCTCCAGGGATTTCTGGATGAGATGGAATATCTAGATCCATTTCAATCTGACTTTAGGCCTGGTTTTGGAAGAGAGACTGTTTTGGTCACCTTAGTGAATGATCTACACCAGGAACTAGACAAGGGGGAGTGTGTCCCGTTAGTTCAGCTGGACCTGTTGGTGGCTTCCAGCATCATCAACCATGGTATCCGTCTGAGGTGTCTGTTTGAAATGGGACAGGGAGGCAACTTTCCTTCGTGAAAGGGCAATTTCAGAAGGTGGTGCTGGGGGATTCCTGTTTGATGCCATAGCCATTGGCCTGTGGTGTCCTTCGGTGTTCCATCTTATCCCCCATGCTATTTAACGTATACATGAAACTGCTGGGAGACATTGTCCAGGGTTTTGGGGTTCAGTGCCACCAGCATGCTGATGACACTCAACTCTATCTGTCCTTTTCATCTAAATCCAAGGAAACTGTTCCATTCTAAATCAGTGTCTGATGTTGGTAATGGACTGGATGAGGGCAAACAAATGGAAGCTTAATATAGACAAGACAGAGGTGCTCCTGGTTAGTTGAAAGGCAGATCAGGGAATAGAGACTCAGCCTGTGCTGGATGGAGTTACTCTCCCTCTGAAGACTCAGCCTCTCAGTTTGGATGTACTGCAGGACTCTGCCCTGAAGCTGGGTGCCCAGGTTTCAGCGATGACTGAGGTGCATTTGTACAGCTGAGGCTAGTGTGCCAACTGTGTCCATTCCTAGAGATGTCTGATCCAACTGGTCCAGACTTCAGCTACAGCCTGACTGTTTACTGGAGCCTATTACAGGGAACATGTGACCCCTGTATTATGACAGGTTCACTAGCTACCAGTCTGTCTCCAGACACAATTCAAAGGCTGGTTATCACCTATAAAGCCCTATATGGCTTAGGACCAGGCAGCCTGAAAGACTGCCTTCTTCTGTATGAGCCTGCCAAGGTTTTAAGGTCTTTGGGAGAGACCCTTCTTTCAGTATCACCATCTTTAGAGGCATGTTTGGTGGTGATGCAAGAGAGGGACTTCTCGGTGGCTGCTCCCAGGCTGTGGAACTCCCTGCCGAGGGAGGATAGGTTGGCTTCCTCTCTGCTGTCCTTCCATTGGCAGGAAAATACATTTTTATTCAAGCAGACCTTTGGCATGTAAGAAGATCTGTTGGTCTGGGTGCTGTTTTTATTTTGTTATTGTTATGTTTTTAAATTGTGTTTTAAATGGCTTTGTTTTTATTAATGTTTTAATGAAATTTTATTTATCTATGATTGTAAGCTGCCCTGAGTGCCATTTTCATGGTTGAAAGGCAGAGTACGAATCAAATAAATAAATAGGGTGCCAGAGAGGAAGAGAGTTTTCTCTCTTCCTCTGTTCCACTGCAGCTACTGGAATACCAAGAAAGGCTGATGAAGGGAGAAGGGAAGCAGAACAAGTTCTTCTCCGGGTCAAATTCTTATCCACTTTAGAGAAGAATTCTGAGGTCTATAGGTTGCTTACAACCTACTTTTGATTTATGCCCCCCCCCAACTGGGAACCACCAAGAACCACGAGGAACATCCACACATAATCATGGTAAGAGAAGAGGTTAATAATCCATTTGGCCCCTTTGTTCATCTTAAACACGGTGTAAAATGTGTAGCAGTTAGCAATATAAAGCATGTATCTCCTTTTCATAATATGTAGTAACACTTCAGATTAATTAATGGTTCCGTTTGCCAAATGTCATTTTCCCCCAGAGGGCTAATTGGAGTTGCATGGGTTTTGGTATTGGTATTGATTTTGGTTTTGGTATTGATCTTTTGGTTTTGGTATTGATCTTCACCTGTAGGGAGACTACTGCACTGGTTCATTGTAAACTGTTATCATCAGCTCAGCTTTCAACTTTATTTAACAGATAATGCACTTGGTAAGTGCTGAATTGCTGGTCTATACAGTATCAGGTGTGTTCTTTAAAAGGCTTGTTTCCACACGTTTAAATCCAGTCTGGTAGTCACTTTGCAAATGAAAACAATGGTTCGTTTTAAGTGGCAAATAAGCATGAATGGCATCTGGAACAGGAATGAGCAGTCTAATTAATGCTGTTCCTAATATTGTTACAAAACAGTGCTTTTGGGCTGACAGATTGAGACTAGGAAATACAGATGTAAAAAGTATACTGCATGTGCTTTTCAAAGAGCTGTGCTTGCAGCTGTGCTGTGCCATGATGGTGTATGGTCAAGATAAAGTTCTCAGTAAAGTTCTCCCCTGAGGTTGGTGAACAACTGGCATAAAGGCACAGCAGGAAGACATTCAATGGTGGCTGGGACTGAAGTCCATTTTGCGAAATCCAGAGCAGACATCTCCACCCATCTCTCACGCATTTGCGACAGGATTACTGATTATACATGGCCACAATCAGCACAGGGGTGCCTCTGTGGGGCTAATTTGACTAGTTCCTGGAAGAGGAGACAAAAGATCACCATAATTAAAAACGTCCCTTATAAAAAATCAGTTCAGAGTACTAGAGACCAACACGTGCCAGCCACAGTGTGTAAGGTACTTATACTGTGTCTCCAGATTCTGATTATTTGGGTTGGCCAAGTCTTTCTAGAATGATAACAGTAAGAGGAATGAAAAGGTCATGAAGTCCACAATGGGCTCGTTCAGATATGTGGCACCTGCCATTCGCCCACATGGCCCAAGAGGTGTAAGTCCACAATATGCTCCATGACAAGTTACCTGCGGAGTGGAAAGCTCCAGTTGACCAAAGCACAGTGGGTCAAGGCACTATTCGTAGGAAGGCAAAGTAAAAAGGTAAAACGTTACACTCACGTTTGATCTTTCAAAAAGAAGTATGAACGACCTGGTATGCAAGAATTTAAACACGTGACAGTGCTTTGATTTTCAGCATTTTACTGATTTTAACCAATAGCGGAATAAAATATAAAGGAAAAGTACGCAATGAAATGTAAGTGCAGGGCAAAATAGTGAGATACACAAAATACAAAAGCCCTAAACCGGTATTTGTCTGTTTGTAGAACCCTCCAAGCAACGTGTTTCTTACCAACTGGACCACAAAACACTTATTGATTACTATTAGTGATAACAATTGCAATGTTGCAATGTTTGATTTTGCCTATTATGTAATTAATCTGAAATGTTATTACGTTAGTATCAGTGAAATGAGTTGTTTATGATTATAATGAGGTCCTATTATAATGTTGTTGTTGTACTGCTGTTTTGTTAGCCGCTTTGGGCACTTTTTGTGGAAAAGCGGCATATAAATTAAATGATGATGAACAATAACGCATATTATTTACAGTATGTTTTCTAAGTTTTCAGAATGCTTCAGTAGTCAGTCATGTTTACAGTAATCTTGTATGGTATGCCGAAGTTATTGTCTTCATACTGTAGATATGGGGCTGAGACTGAGAGTGGCTTGCTTAACGCTACCTATGGAGTTCATGGTGTTCATGCAGTTCTAACCTAGAAATTCCTGGCATATGCTATAAACTGTTGTGCTACACGGACTCTCATTTAGTGCACACAATAATTACAGGCTGTAATGTGATGCGTATATTAGCTTGGTCACTTTCTATGGAATTCAGTTTCTTTTCATAGGAATACCACATCATAAAAGATACAAGTAAAAAAGGTTAATATAGGAATAGAAAGTAAAAATGCCATCTTCTGACTTAAACTGCAATCTTATACTCACCTCGAGTAAATCCCATTTGGGTAGATGTGCATAAGATTGCGCTGCTAGTGCTGTGCACCATAGCTGTTAAAAGGGAAATTGCTGCTGGTCTGTTTATGCAAAACTCCTCACCCCGAGTTTCCATTTAAACAGCTCTTGCACCAAATCCTGAAAGCTTGCTTTTAAACTTCGGAGAATTTCAAAAGTAATTGGCAGTTCTGTGGGAGCAGGGAGCAGCTGCTGGGAGGGAGAAATCCCTAAAAATCCCAGCATTCATGGGAAAGGTGCATGGGTGCCCTTTCTGGATTTCACAACCACACTCACCAACCAGCCATTGAATCCACACACCATTAAGTGCGTCCTCATCGCTTTATTTTCACCTGCCACTGTGAATCTTATGAAATGGCTTGCTTCTGGTAATACAGGGCATATCTGATGTTTTCTACCTTGCAAACTTTGTATGACTTCTCTTTCTAACCACACGCCCAGCACTGAGTATATTAATGCAGTTGTCATTAGGGTATACTATAATTTTATCCTGGAATGTATTTACTTTTCTTGTTTCACATCCCTCATGCATTCCTTGGGCTCTTTTGGCAGGAGTATAGATGGCTTTGAGTTGCAAAAGATGCCGTCTCATTTTCCCTTTCGATTATACCCCAGTGCCCCATCTGGATGTTCATATTCATGTTTCCATTGCAGGGTGGGGGGGACGACAATTCACCCACACAGATTTAGGAATACAACCGCACCAGATTACAGAGGTTTTAAATCTCCCATCAGTATAAAAACTGCAGATATCTGGATTATAGAAAAAAGAACTTGCCATATTCTTTTGTGGGTATATAGTTTTAACATTTGCGTATGACAGCAATATGGAAGAAGCTTCATTCTCTTGAGGGAGAGAAGAAGAGAAAGCTATGAAAGCAGCAGCAACACCCATAATTCAAAGGAAAGGGGAAATCAATATAAGGCTATATATCAGAAGAAAATTCCAGCCTATTCCACGCTGTGTTCTACTGTGCAAACAAAGCTTAATTATGTAAAGCATTTATCATGCTAATGAGCTGTTTAAAGAGTTAAATAAATAACAAGGTGTGTGTAATTAAAACACTGTTTTACATTAACTGTACTGTATTAGTCTTCAGTGACCCTAAACCATATTATATTATAGCCTGGGTGAAAGTTTACACAGCTGCAGTTTAAATGGTGAATTGGGATAACGTTGCTCAAGGTGCCCCTGGCTGGCTTTAGGCAAGCCAGTGTCTCTTAGCTTTAGCCTGGTCACCAGCCCACCCCCACCCCTCCAGCGTGGGAGAAACAATTCTGCTCTACCTAACTTGGTCATGGTCAGGATCACAGAGGCCAAATTAAGTATGTTTCTGGTACAGGAATAGAAAATACCTTTGCAGCTCAATCCTATGCAGGTTTACTTGGAAGTATCTCCTCCACCCCACTTTGCCTTCAGTGGGACATACTTGCAAGGCAGCGTGCCCTGTATCACAACCTGAGCCATGTAGTCTTCCATGGGGTCATGTTATGTTTAAAAGGCACTTCTCCATGCACCAGCCCATATGTGCGGAGCGCTGATGTGGCAGCACTGCCAGTGCCTGCGTCTCAGATCTTTCATGTGCAAACATCTGCATTCATATGGGGCAGAGCACGGGAGGTGTGCCTTTTAAACGTGGCAGCAATTCTGTAGAGCAACTACAGAGGCAAGTTCCTTTCACGCAGCAGCATCAAGTTTAAATGAGATAATGTATGCGCTAATAAATATTAAATATTGTGATTGAAAGTTTGGGGGGGGTAGGGAAGGAAGCTGGTGAAACAACAGCAGGATTTATAAGGTGCTTTTTAGAGCGTTCAAAGTGATGTACATGCACTATCTTGTTGCACTTCGTAGAACAACCATGTAAGATAGTTGAATATTATTTCTCCCATGGAGAGTTGATGCTAAGAAGGCGTATCTTGCCCAAACCCATCTAGTGGGTTCATAGAAGACATTCACACCCGATTCAATCACTCAGAATTTTAACCAGTATGCTGCACCAGCTAAGCAACTAATTAGTTTTTTCCAGTCAAAATACCAGTCCAACTTTCTTTGTTTCTAGTACACCAGTGAAAATAAGTGAAGTGGTAACAAGATGTATTTGATGCCAGCCTTTCCTTTTGCTTCTTCCATCCAAACCTGTGACAGCTGGCCACTAAGAATCCATGTGGAACTCTGCCGTCCCAAATGTCGGGTCTGCTGTCCAAAACCTAAATACGAAAATTGTTAAGGCTCAAAAAATGTTTTGGGACCAACATTTAAAGTACAAAAATATTTCAAGAGATGGTTGTCACAAAAAGAGGCCTCAAATATAATCCTTCTAATATGTGAGCCAGAAAGTTGTAGGATTTTGAATTCCCACAAATATCCACTTCAGTTCTATTCCTCACTCTTTATGGTTGTCATACACAGCCCTTTAGGTTGTAAAGGGCTTGTATTGTTTTCAGTTTCTGTACAGTGCCTAGCAATTGTAGGTGTTTAAAAATGATAAAAAATAATGCGTTTCTCCCGCTCTGCATTTTTGCTAGACGGGCTTTTTTTTCTTTGCCCATCTAGCTTGGGCTCTGAGAAGTGCGAGGGAAACATGCTGGGGAGGTTGGAGAATTCTTCATAAGCAACCCTCCCCAGTCCCCTCCCCTCCCCCAGAACTACCCCTTTCCCTCCTCTGCAAGGTCACTTTGGCGCGGTTCTCTCCATGCTGGTTGCAAGGGGGAAGGGGAGGGGAGCTCGGACTCCTGGGTCCAAGGCTGGAGTGCCGTCTCAGATCCAGGAATCTGAAAAATCCTAGGGCTCTCCAGATGCTGTCTAGGGGTCATAGGACTGCTTCCTCCAATGTGGTAAAATAAAGGCACCTCATATGTTACAGCATAGTAGTGGATATATACTATTTTTTTTGCTATATATACATTTCTTTAATGTGTGAAACAGCTCTCAGGGTGGGGATATTATTTCATCATCTTCTATGCAAGGAGTTCTCCAAATTATCCTTTGTTGCAAAAATTGGGCAATGATGGTTGGATTTTGTTGTATAGGTAGAAGGAATGACTGCAGAATTAGCAGGCCCAAAACATAACTGTTCTTTAATTCATCATACACAGAAGTGAAGAAATTAGCAGAAGCTCCACCCACTGTTGCTACTCCCAGCTCTACAGGAGCTGCCAAGGTTCAAAACAGTAACTAAGCCACAGTACCCCCAGCTAGGATACATAACAGATTTACAGCGCAATCCTATGCACGTGTACTCAGAAGTAAGTCCCATTGAGTTCAAAAAAGCCTACTCCCAGGTGAGTGGGTATAGGACAGCAGCCTTACTCTTATGTAGGATCTCATTAGTTCCTAGAAACATACACAGATTTTATTACAGAATCCTTGACTTTAGCTGCAGGAAACTTCTATAAGACTAACTTCATTAAGTGAAGCACCTACCAAAGTATGGGCATTTCATTCAGTTATGAACTGTATATGTATTTAGGTGTTTGTGTAGGTTAAGTATAACTTTTTTAATGTTTCCACAAAAAACAAACCCATTTTTTCATGTTTGCATTAATTTTTACACCTGCAGGCAAACTGCTGAATCAGAATATGTTGCAGTAATAATAGTTTATAGCTCTGAGGCAGTAACATCCCCTACAAATATATTCACGATTGCCTCATAAATCTGCTAAATTTTAGAATAGCTATTTCTATGTTTTATTTAGCAACAGCATGATTAAGGAATTTAGTCAATATTAACAAACCTTTTAAAAAATGTGCCTTGTAAAACATCATTGATTTGAAAATAGGAGCCTGAGCTCAGTTGCATTTTGAACATGGAACATCATGACTAGAATCCAAAAGGATGTGCAACAATTTCTGTGTGTCCTGGCTTTGGACTTAGGTTTCTTGAACACCAGCCTCCCATACCACATATCAATCAAACCTCTTTTGAAATTGAAGGGATTTTCAAAGGCAATGTGGGTGACCTGACATGAGAGTCTGTTGTTCAAAGAAAAAAGTCAAAACTCCCACTGACTTTGCCCAAGCCTTCAGTGGCACTGATTATGCCCAACCTAAATTAACTTCTTATAGAATTAATTAGAATGTATAATATAAACACAGTATGTGAAATACTTTGTCATTTGTATTCAGGTGGCATTGATGTTGTGTTCTCTTTTGCCTCTGTTGGAGGCAAACTGTAGCTGGATTTAGGATGGTTGGCCCCACCTCCCTGCTGACTGAGGCTTAGTCTCTAAAAGGATCCTGCACTGTTTAGCAATCTCAGGGTGCAACGATGTGGGGGTGGCTGTGGCATGCTAACGCCCTCATGGCCTGAGCTTTCAGAGTCCAAGGATGGTAATGCAACCTCCTCTGGACACAGGGAGCTGAACCCTGGGGTCTTTCTGGAGAACTGGGTCCTGAAAAGATAGAAGTCTTGTGACACCTTTCCATGTCCAAGCACTCTCCCATTAACTCTAAAGCTTCTTCCTTTGAGGACAAGGGGTTGGGATCTTCTGTGGATGAAGGGCCTGGATCCATGACATGGTGTTTCTTAGTATCTGAAGGGAAATATATTACAGAATAAATTATTCTACTTATACTTCTAGGTTGTGACAACCCCTTGTAGATCCTGCTCTTTGTTTCTGGTACGCTCCAATCATTATAATATAAGTGAATCTTTTAGGAGTGTTTTGGTAAGGAAGATGGGCATCTATTGTTCTTCTGGACTGGCCTGTCCTTTGTTGGCCTGTTTTCTTTCTTCTCTTCTGCAGTTTCACTTCTTTTGAATTCAAGCCGAATCTGTTTCTTCTCCCATCCCCTCAGGAAAAGATGGTTCCTCAGATGGTGGCAGTTGGGGGAGGCAGGGGCCACCACTAGATGCTAGATGGTGGCAGCCCACGAAGTTGTGTCTGCTTCTCCTCCCATCTCCTCAGGACAAGATGTTCCTTAGAAGCCCTTCTGGTGGCAGTTGGAGTAGGGTGGGGTCCAGTGAAAAAGTCCAGTGATTTCTTGTTGTCTCAACATCACTCCTGCAATATAAAATATGCATTTCACATATTCAAGTTGTATCATGTGTTTAGTAGTTCCCCCAGCTGGATTTTCAAATACAGCTCCCTGCCCCCTCTGGTTTGTTGTAAGACCTCTACTATGTAGGGGAGTGGAGTAACACTGTATGGAATGTGTGATTTACAAAGGACCCCAGCAGGGCTTTAGTACTGCTGTTAAACTATTTACTTCCCAGGACTGATATATTATGCCTTTGCATGGTGGTGTGGTCTCTTAGGCTGCAATCCCATGCACTCTTAACAAGGAATAAGTTCCACTGAATACAGTGGGATAGGATTTATTTCTGAGCAAAGTTTCACGGGTGAGCACTGTAAGCAATTATTGGCAGCAAACCAGTTCATGGTTCCTTGGGAGTTAAGCCCATTAACCTATGAAGGAGAACTGAATGCCAGTGCAGGGCTGGTCCAAGAAACTTTGCTACCTAAGGCAGAGCAGCAAATAGCTCCCTTCCCCATCAAAGTGCATAGTATCCAAGCCCAGCCACGTTGTTTTAGCATTTGAGGCAGATACTTCTACACGTGCCAATCCCCATGTCTGGCAGTCAAAATACAACAAAAATAAATTCACTAGCTAACCATTGGATGTCCTTTTGGAGCAATCAAGATCAACTTCCTGAGGCATTGCTAGCTCCTAAAAAGACTGGGGGCTTTCATTTTTATCTGCCGCTTGAATGGCTTAACTTAGTGAGTCTGATTATAGAGCCATCTCTAGGTGTTCAGCCTACTCACAAGAGGGCTAAACATGGGGAGGCAAGATCCCCAGTGTCCCCATCCTTGCCTCATCCATCCCCAACTTTATGGTGTTGAGGGAAAGGTCTGAAGGGGGCTTCTACTTATATTGCCTGAACATGAGTGAAAGCATCAGCATGATCAGGAGTTCTGCTTTACCAGGGTTCCCATTTTCATGGAGGCTTCTACTTGTGTTCAAGTGAATACAAGGAGAAGCCCCCTTCAGGCCCTCCCCCTCAACATGGAAAGGATGGGACTGAGGGGACAGGGATGCTGGGGGTGGGGCTTGTGCATACATTCACGTCCCCTCCCCAGTTTTAGCCCTCACTTGAGCAAGTTGAATGTCTGCATAGGGTTTCTGTGTCAGAGGCTTCGAAAGGAACATATCATCAGCTGGGGATGTATGGATTTTTAAAAATCCATTCCGTCTGTGCTTCACAGATTGCTGGGTGCCTTTCGTTCCATTGTCCATTCATTGATAGAATTGGATTTTTTCAAATTTCTTGAATTTGCGCAAATTTGCTACTCCCCCCTCCCGTATGAAAATCCTCCCCAAATGCATATTTTCATGCTTTAGCCTATGGGGGAAATATGTTCAGCCAGTGTTTTTTTTTAATTTTACATATTTTTCTACGACTAAATTTGGGTAAAATTCTGGAAAGTAAAAAAACCAGTCTGCAAGTCTGTGGAATCTGTGCAACTCAGGAAAAGCCAGTCCACTGTAGAATCCATGGGTTGGATTCATAAAAATCTGATCACATTTCATTCTGTTGTGGATTTCTCCAACATCCCTATCATCAGCTGCCTTCCAACTCCTAAGTTGTCTTTCCCATCACAGTCTCTCACTAACATAGGTTTCTGGCCACACTGCTCTGTATATAAATAGAGAGATGATAATAAAGAAAAGCACTCTAAATATGTGAAAAGTGCCTTTTCTTCAAGTAACCATGGAGGTCCAGCAATGGGGGGGGGGGGTCAAGTTACTTGTTGGGGGGAGCATTCCCCCCCCCCCAGTGCACTGTGCTACCTGCCAGTGTCCGTATGGGAAAAGTAGTGTCTTCAAAAAAGGGTAGAACCAATGGAAAAGTATCTGCCAGACAATTACGCTTGTTAAGGAAGATCAGCCTCCCACCTGCTCCTACCCCAGTTATTGCTCTACTGGGTCTGAGACCCAGGTTCGATGCAGATGGAGGAGTAGGCCTCCCCAGTTGCTTGGCTTCAGCCACTCTGAAGCTAAACTCACAGGCAGAGGCAGCTGCTGCTGGCCAAGAAGAATCCAAGAGGATCAGAGTCAGTTAGAAGCAATTGTTGCCAGTGTCTTTTCAATGCTCTTCCATAGACAATCTATCTGCCCTGGCCACTTTCTCACAGCAAAGGCTGAAAGTGAGGAGAGAGAATCAATTGCTACTTTTGTTGATGAGGTGTGAGAGCAGCCGATTCCACTTCTCAAACATGGTCTAATTAGTGATGCACTACCTGCCAAGTACAATGTCTGTTTCTAACGTTTGTTTAATTTAGTTAATTCACAGCAAAAGGGACATCACTGCCTCATGGCGGAGTTCGTTTTGTGATTTCCCCCCATTAAGTTTATGGATCTCAAGTTAGCAGGATTCTGAAAAGACAAGATTAGTTGGCAACAATGTGCTGAAGCCTATCCATGTTGATGTGGCCCCCTCCATGTGTGAGGCCCAGGGAAATTGCCCCCCAGAGCTCTCTTCCTGTTTAAAAGAGCATGGGCATAGGCTTCCCACCTGACTTACAATCCAGTGCAGTTAGGGTTCTCACTCATGTTGGGGACCCACGTGTGTGCAGCAGGCTCTTCCTTAAGGCCATCCCCAAATCTGGGGAGGGTACAGCGGGCACGGGCCCTGCTCTCTCCCTCCGGCAGTGTTAATCCCGTGAGCTAATAACACCTGAATAGGGCTAGAGTTTGTTCCTTATGGTAGTATCCAATATTAGTCCTATGTAGAGTAGACCAACTGAAATGAATGGAGTTAAGTTAGTTGTGACTTAGAGTAGACCCACATTCATTTCAGAGGGTCTACTGTACATAGGACTAACATTGGATACTGACTTTAGTCTGAACATCTCATCTTGAACACGAGGTCTCTGCTTACACTCCTGCTTCTGGGAAATATCTTACGCTGTGCTTCTGCAGGCACTACTAATGTTGTGGTAGTGCGCAAAGTAACTAGCGCAACAGGAAAAAGCAGCAATCACTAGTTATGTTGTTGGTTTACACTAGCGCAACATCAATAGCGCCACCAGTGGATACTACCCCTTGTTTCCTCACTGCTGCCTTGGATCACGACCCCTGTCTGACTTTGACTATGCTCTTGTCTCTGGCATCTCTGATCTCTGTTTGAATGCTCAGGAACTGAACCTTGTTCCAGTTTCTAATGGTGCACCTGCTTCTAGCCCTTGGATCCTGGTCTGTTTTCTCTGGAGGCCCGACATGCTGTGATACTGTCCCATTAAACCTATAAAACTAACTCAGCATTGTATCAATAGAATTTTTAACTTTTTCTTTGATATGAAACTCAAACTTTAAACTTGGTTATCTCTTCTTGGCTTTTAGGATAAAAAGTAATATTTTCCGAAGGTGAATGAAGCTGGTTCTAATCAGTATTAGCCAAGTTTCATCATGTGTACCATGCTGAGTTTATAGACAGTGAGTTGCTTTGACCTGTATGGATTCATGTATAATTAAAAGTTCTACTATCTTTTACCAGGTTGCAAATCTCCCCCTCCTCACACTTAAATCTTTCCTACTTTTGAAAATAACACAATAAGGGTGCAATCCTGTTGAGATAGATGGTCACCTCCACCTTCCTCTGAAGTCTGCCTTTCCAATGCAGGTCAGCAGAAGCACCGCGGACAGGATTCCATCTGTGCTCTGACTGCCCTGTGGTTTGCCTTAAACGCCTGATTTCGGGCATCTAAGCACAGCTTCGGGGAGGGGGTGGGAACAAGGCTGGAGACCGCATAGGAAGCTGCCTAAAACAGCTTTTTCAGTCTCCTCCCCTTTCCGCCCCCGGGAACTTCCCCTTTTCACCCTGTCCGTGTTCCGTGTTACGAGCACGGACAGGCATGGAGGGGCAGCCACCATGGTTCTCTCCACCCTGGCTATGAGGGGGATGGGGTGGGGAGCATGGTTTCCTGGCTACGAGCTCATAGCACTGTATATGAGCTCAGACCTGGGAAACTGAAAAGTCCTATCTCCCCCAGGTGCTGTCTAGGGGACATAGGATTTCTCTCTAAAGATGTTTATGACTGTTATAATCTGTGAACTTAAATTCTGACAAACATAATTCCCTCCAGAAGCTCATTTTCTTTCTCACCTGAAAGCTGGATCAGCACATGGTTGTGAATCTATTACCCCATCAATAAGCTACGTCTTCCTGTTGCATATGTGGAATGACTCCAGTCAAAGCTAGTTTTGCACACATAAGAACCAGAAGGCCTCGATAGCTGATTTGACATGATGTGTACATAGAAACTGCATATTAATTGCTTATCCTTCATCCAAAGCTTAGTTCTTGACAGTCTTTCAAGATCGGAGACATCCATGTCCATGTATCTCTGCGGAAATTATTGTGTAGAGTAGTTCTGTGCTATTATTCGGTAGTCATGATTGATATTTGTCTAGCACTTTTAGTGTGCATAGTGCTTTGTTGTCCATATCCTGTTCATCCTCTGAGACAGGTGCCCAACTTACAGATAATTTAGTTGGATAAATATGAGAAGTAATGTTCAGTGCTCCATTAATAGCCTGTTGGTATTAAACATTAAATACAAAGCTGTATCAGAAAATACAGGTTGAACTGTAAGCTAGACACAAGATGAAGCAAGCACATGAGAACTTCACGATGTGCCACTCTCTGTACAGATCTGCTCAACCCATTAATTTGGTTATTGTCTCTAAGTTTTGGGGGGGATGGGAATATTAATATGTTGTCTGTTGGGTAAAACACTCTTTAGTTTCCTGTTTGTTAACTACAAGTCCTAAACAATTCAACAAACTGACATTTTTTAAAAAAATAATTCTTATTAAAAATCATTCTTGATGCATGAGCTTAAATAACACTAACAAGTTCTACTACTAATCAGTTGCTAAAGGAATAAGTTCAATAAGCTGTGTTTGTCGCAGCTAATGAGGTCTGACTTTTGAGGAAGATTGAACTAATTGATCCAAAAATAATAGAACTGCCCCTCTGGATAGTTTTAGAAGAGGCAACAATTAATTCTTATTTAAATCATGCTTTAACATATTTTTTACTTTTCCATTTGCATAATCTCCCCCTTGCCGTAACTGGGTACTTAGTGGCATTCAGAGATTTTGAACCACCACCACCACCACCACACACACACACACACACACACACATACACACACACACCAAAAACACTCTCAAACCAGCTCAGTGAGTGCAAATCCAGACATCCAGGATACTGATACAGGTGAGTGGGAAGTAGGGGTTATATAGGCATTCCCTAACGTTTCACAGACCCAAGCCATTTAGGGTTTTAGTGTTTCAACCAGTGCCTTGATTTGTGCCTGGAAATGCCTTGAGAAATGGTGATATGTTCCCTTGGACTGGCACTAGTTGCTATTTATGAGCTCAGAAGAGGTGGTATATAAACAGTCTAACAAATATCTAGGCTGCCACCAATGAGCAGATGTGGCAGCCGCAATATTTATTCATGTAATATATTCAGCTGGTGCAGATATTTCCAAATATTCTGTAAGGGCAGCTCTGCTGTGGAGTATCATTGCCCCAGGAGTGGTATGGTATTGTTCCACTTGAACTGTGTGTGCACATGTATGCACATGCGTGTGTGCACACACACACACTGGAACCAAATGGGGTGGAGGCATACTGCTGGAGAAAAGCAGCTGCTCCAGTGGCTCAGCTGGAACCTTTCCTTGGTTCAAATCAGTCCAGGGGGCCACTCTAGATGAAAAATGGGGAATGAATCTCTGATAATAATTGGCTGAGCCAAGAAATTGTTGTACTTCCCTCTTAGTCTTGGGTCTAGGCCATTGACTAAGGGCCTCAATTTTCTCTGGCACAGGCCAAATGCAACCTTCCCCGACTACATGTCCCAGATATTGGACTTCTTTACAAGCTATCCTACAGTTTGGGGGATTGCCTGTTAGACCCGCCCGTCTTAGTGCCAACAGGACCTGGGGTAAATGGGTAAAATGCTTCTCCCAAGTTTGACTGAACACTATTATATCGTCTGTGTATACTGCGGCACAATAGCTTAAGTGTCCCAACACCTTATCCATGAGTCTCTGGAAGGTGGAGGCAGCCCCATGTAATCCAAGGAGCATGTACTTGAATTGAAATAGTCTTAGGGGAGTGGGGAAAGCAGTCTTTTCTTTGGAGGAAGGTGTCAATGGTATTTGCCAGTACCCTTTGGTAAAATCCAAGGTAGACAGAACGGCAGCCTGTCCTAATAATTCTATCAATTCTTCCACTCAAGGCATGAGGTACACATCAAATTTAGAAACAGAATTAACTTTTTGGAAATCAGTATAAAAGCAAACACTCCCATTGGGTTTGGGAACTAACACAGGTTGGCTCCGCCAAGGACTGACTGACTCTTCTATTACCCCCAGCTGGAGCATATTTTTGACCTCTTCTATCACCACTGGTTTTAGCTTTTGAGGACACAGGCGTGCGGAGACCCTCATTATAGTCTCAGGTTGTGTCTCAGTGTGATGGGACAATACCTGAGTGCGACCTGGTAATTCTGGAAAAACATCTAAAAAACCCTCTTCTAGTTGTCTTGTCTGTTCTACCTGTGGGGTCTACAAATGAGGACCTAGTGACAAAGCGGGGTTGTGGTGGGCAACCCTCGATTCGGGGCCTATCCATTCTTCAGCACATTCAGCAGTTGGCCCGTGGCATCCCCTTTCCTTCCACTCCTTCAGAAGGTTGACATGAAATATTTGAGTAGAATTCCTTTTGTCCATCAAACATATTTCATAATCTACCTGCCCAATCCGATGCACCACTTCATAAGGATCTTGCTCTCGGGCAAAGAGTTTACCACTACCTGTTGGAAAGACTAATAACCCCCTCTGCCCTGGCTTGGACTCCCGGGACTGCACTTGCAATTATAATAGTGGGCCTGCTCTTGTTGAGTTTGGTGGAGGTAGGCAGTGGCCCTCTGGGATATACCTCTAAGGTGTTGCCCCATCTCCAGAACATATTGTAGGGTAGATCTGGATCCTGGAGGGCTCGTTTCCCACCCTTCCTTCCCTAAGTCTAGGATGCCCCGTGGGTGACGCCCATACAGGAGCTCAAAAGGGGAAAATCCCATTGAGGCTTGGGGCACTTCTCAGACTACAAACATCAGGGGTCCAAGCAATAGGTGCCATTGGAATGGATAAGCAGCTACAATTTTTTTAACATCTGCTTAAGTGTTTTGTTGAGGTGCTTCACCAAGCCATTAGTCTGTGGGTGGTAAGCAGAGTTGTGGAGGGGGTTGATCTTCAGAGTCTTCCATATTTGCCTAAGCACCAGACTCATAAAGTTTCATAGAATCATAGAATAGTAGGGTTGGAACAGGCCTACAAGGCCATCGAGTCCAACCCCCTGCTCAGTGCAGGAATCCAAGTCAGTGCATCCCTGACAGATGGCTGTCCAGCCTCGTCTTGAATGCCTCCAGTGTGGGAGAGCCCACTACCTCACCTAGGTAATTGGTTCCATTGTCGTATTGCTCTTTTTTTTCCTGATGTTCAGCTGGAATCTGGCTTCCTGTAACTTGAGCCCATTATTCCGTGTCCTGCACTCTGGGATGATCAAGAAGAGATCCTGGCCTTCCTCTCTGTGACAACCTTTCAAGTACTTGAAGAGCGCTATCATATCTCCCCTCAGTCTTCTCTTCTCAAGGCTAAACATGCCCAGTTCTTTCAGTCTCTCTTCATAGGGCTTTGTTTCCAGTCCCCTGATCATCTTTGTTGCCCTCCCCTGAACCCTCTTCAGTTTGTCTGCGTCCTTCTTAAAGTGTGGTGCCCAGAACTGGACACAGTACTCCAGATGAGGCCTAACCAGTGCTGAGTAGAGGGGAACTAGTACTTCCCGGGATTTGGAAGCTATGCTTCTATTAATGCAGCCCAAAAGAGCATTGGCCTTTTTTGCAGCCACATCACATTGTTGGCTCATATTCAGCTTGTGATCGACAACAGTTCCAAGATCCTTCTCGCTTGTAGTGTTGTTGAGCCACGTATCCCCCATCTTGTAACTGTGCATTTGGTTTCTTTTTCCTAGGTGCAGAACTTGGCATTTATCCCTATTAAATGTCATTCTGTTGTTTTCTGCCCAATGCTCCAGTCTATCCAGATCACTTTGAATTTTGTTTCTGTCTTCCAAAGTATTAGCTATCCCGCCCAATTTTGTGTCATCTGCAAATTTGATCAGCATTCCCTGCACCTCCTCCTCCAAGTTATTAATAAAAATGATGAAGAGCACTGGGCCCAGGACTGAGCCCCGTGCTACCCTGCTCGTTACCTCTCCCCAGTTTGAGAAAGTCCCATTGATAAGCACTCTTTGAGTCCGATTCTGTAGCCAACTGTGGATCCACCGGATCGTTGTTTCATCTAGCCCACTTTGAGCTAGTTTGCTCATCAGGAGATCATGGGGCACTTTGTCGAAAGCTTTGCTGAAGTCAAGGTATATTATGTCTACAGCATTCCCACAGTCCACAAGGGAGGTTACTTGATCAAAACATGAGATCAGATTCGTCTGGCAGGATTTGTTCTTGACAAATCCATGTTGGCTTCGAGTAATGACTGCATTGTTTTCAAGGTATAATTTGTTTTATCATCTGCTCCAGAATTTTGTCCCTTGATCTGTTAGGACTTCCTTAGGAAAACCCACCCTTTCAAAAATTAATAATAATTCATGTGCTAGCACTCTAGCCGTGGTCAATCGCAATGGAACAGCCTCTGGGTATCTAGGGGCATAGTCAACCACAACTAAGATGTACATATGCCTTTTGGATGTTCGTTCAAGGGACCCCGCTATATCTATGCCTATCCATTCAAATGGCTTTGACATAATGGGAAGGGGAATCAAAGGTCCCGCTGGTCATCGTCCGTCCGTCCCCCCGCTTTGTGCCTTTTGGCAGTCTGGGCATGATACACAATATCTACAGATGTGTGCATATATCCCAGGCCAATAGAACCTTTGAGTTAGCGTTTCTATAGTTTTGTCAACAGCTAAATGACCAGATACTGGTATATTGTGTGACAGTCTCATTAAAGTGGGCCTTAATGGCTCGGGCATGACTGTCTTAGCTCAGGGTTGTTTTCCCCAGAAGGGAATACTCAGTATAATAAGTCACAACCGAGTTCAAAATCGGGCCCTGGACTTTTAGGAGTAGCTTCCCCTGCTGCAGGCTAAGCTTGTGCTAACGCAGATGGCAGGGTAGAATATTTTTGTTGGAGTAGGGCCAACTGGGACCTGGAAATCTGAATGTCTTCCAATGAACCTGCTCCCAACCCTTCGTCTGCCATATCAGGTTCAGGGGAAATGTGTTCCATTAATATCTGAAATTGTGGCCAATTTCTCCCAATCACCAGCCCTTAGGCTAGGCTAGGCTAGGAACAACCCCCACCCTAAGCAAGTCGGTTTGTCCATCCACCTCTGCCTTGGCCCACCTAGTAGTATAAGATTTCACATCCCCATGTATACAACGGACCATAAGGATCTCACTCAGCTGGGCAACTCTATTTGCCTTAACTAATGTTCGGCTGCAACCCATACCTAACAACCCTTCGACCGCTTTCCCACCTACCCAGGCAGGTACAATCCATGCACATTTAGGTGGGGGACTTGCCTGAGCCGCATACCAAGCATCCACGTAGGCACATTCCATGAGGGGACAGTCCTGCTTGACATGCCCCTCCTTCCCACAGGTTAAACAGACTACAGGGCGGTAGCTTGCTTCTCTTCCTTTCCTGCTGCCAGGGTGCGGTGCTAAACGAGGTGCTCCTCAACCTACGGCGGTGGGAGTTCCAGTGGCCCTGGTTGTTAGGACAGACTTCTCATTATTAGGGCGAGTTGTAGATGTCCCTCTGCCAGCACTGCTGCCCCTGGTCCTATCTAAAAATTTGGGATTGGGTCCCTTTCATTGGTATACATCACTAGCCCCAGACCAACTCTGGTTCCTGCACTCTTCTGGTTCTTCAGCTGCCACATATGTCTCCATTAGCTGAATGGCCTCTTCCAGGGTGTCTGGTTTTTGGCACCTAACCCAGTTCTTGGTGGGCATTGGCAGTATACTTATGAACTGTTCCAAAAGATCCACTTCTGCAATCTGTTCCAAGGTACGGGCTGCTGGTTTTAACCACTGAAGACCACTGGCCCTTATGTGTTGTCCCACCACTCAGGGATGTGATCCTGGACCAAAGCTGACCCCTCTCATTCATCTGTGGTAGGTTTCTTCTGTTATATTCAAGATTCCCAAGATGGCTGCTTTTACTTTTACATACTGACCTGCCTCAGTGGGTATAAGCGTATCCACTGCCGCTTGAGCAGGGCCTGTTAAACAAGGAGTCAATATTAGAGCCCAATGGGCTTCCAGCCAACCTGCAGCCACAGCGACTCTCCCAAAAGTGTTCAAAAAGGCCTCAGGGTCATCTTCTGGAGTCATCTTTGAAATACATATAGGGGCTATCCCACAACCCCTCACTTCTGTGTATAACCCAGCTGCTGCTGTCTCCGGGCATGGTGGGTTCAAGGAGCCTAAGACTTGCTGCAGTAGTGTGTTCTGGCGGAAAATAGGTGATCCACGAGGCGTGACTGTTGACGAGCTAATTGTTGTAGCAATGGTTGTTGTTCCCGCGCCTGACAGCGCTGCTGTTCTGTTAAACAGTTCATCCAAGCCTCCGGATGCTGCCCTAGAGGGGTCGGCTGGCCCCGCCCCTTGCACCCGCCCACATTCTTCACCAATGTGAGTGGGTCTGGGGGCAAGGCACCTCAAAAGCTCCTTGGTCCATTCACTCCATCAGAGACACAGCAGCTAGAAATATGCTTTAACTAAAGAAGTTTAATAAGAAAGACTCTCCTAGTTACAACACTGGTAGTTTTCAAACATAATGTAAAACAACTGGGGAATTGCTCATGCATTAGGAGAATTCTCTCCACCTTCACCTACAGCAGGGACTGACACCGGGCAGATAAATAATCCCCCCACAGTTTGTCTCTGCCAAATGCAGCGCCCACAGCCTCTGCTGTTTCATCCCAGTACCTTTCCTGGGGAAAATGCTGACCCCTCCAGTCTTGAGCGGGAAAGTCTGGTGCAGCCTTTTTGGAGCTTGCTCTTAAAGGGGCAGGAGCCTCTTGTGGCGCAGAGTGGTAGGCAGCAGTATTGCAACCGAAACTCTCCCCACGACCTGAGTTCGATCCCAGCGGATGCCGGGTCCCAGGTAGCTGGCTCAGGTCGACTCAGCCTTCCATCCTTCCGAGGTCGGTAAAATGAGGATCCAGCTTGCTGGGGGAAAGGTAGTCACGACTGGGGAAGGCAATGGCAAACCACCCCGCTACAGTCTGCCATGAAAACGCCAGCACAAGCGGCGTCCCTCTAGGGGTCAGCAGTGACTCGTTGCTTGCACAGGAGGAACCTTTCCTTTTTCCTTAAAGGGGCAATGGAGGAAGGGGGTACACCTCTTCTCTCCTCAATAGGTTAGGCAGCCCCTCAGGAGTGGAATTTGTCGTTTCCCAGGTAAAATGCTGTTCCTCGCTCCTGGCTTGCGTCTCTCTCTCTCCTCCTGCCGGGGTCTCTGTTCGTCTCCATGTCTCTTCTCCACCTCCTCCCTCTCTATCGCTTTCTCCCACTTTTTATGCAGTGTCCGCCCGCTTTACCCCCCTATCCTCTTCACCCCCTCCCTCTTTCATGTGAATCCTATCACAGTGATTAGCACAAGCCTTGTGCATGTGCCGGCTGGTGCTGCTATTCATTTGCACTGCCGCTTGCCGCTGCCCTGGCATAGCCACTCTCCTCGAGCCCAGCATTTGGAAGGGTGAGGGGCTCCCTGGCAACGCCATGATGGGTCTGCCAGATTCTGGGTAAGAGACGGCAAGCCCTGCTGATCCCTCATAGAGAGTGAAGAAGCTCTTTCTGCTACCACACAGCGAAGCCGCAAGGGGCTTCAGCCACAGCTGCCAACCTCTGGAGGGGTAGCTGCCTGTCACCAAGCCCTTCTCTAAAGGAAAGGGAGTGAGAAGAAATCCAGAGGAACCCACACAGGCAGGCACCACTTACCTACCCCTGTTGGACTCATCACAAGATCAGCAAGCCTGGCAGAATTCTCAGTGCTTGGCTTCATAGTAAGAGTTTGCGATTCCCAGGTGGGAGACAGCCTCTTTTGAATTATTAAACTCATAAACAGACCCTAATCAGGCCAGTGACAAGGGAGGGTTGTCCCCTGTGGGCTACCTTCTAGGCCTCAGGCATGCTCCAGCTAGCCTCACCTCCCTTTCTCAAACCCACATAGAGCTCATTACAGTAGTCCAATTAGCGTACTTACGATGGCAGACAAGTCATCATTATATATACATATTTTGAAATCTCTCAACAGGAAGTACTATTTATAGTGTGTATGCATGCATGTGCATTTGTGTGTATGTGCATGTAAGGAAATCTTCTGGAACCTGGAGCTTGGCCTCAGAGACTGGGCTCTCTAGTCCACCATTAGTAAAGATCAGGTTGGCAAGCATTAGGGATAGGGCCTTTTCGGTGGTTACCCCATGTCTCTGGAATGCCCTTCCAAGAAATCTCTATCAAGTTTCCTATCTTGCTGTCTTTAGACGGACTTTGGATTCTTTATTTTGGAAGGCCCTTTCTGAATTATTTTATGCTAGTTTAGTGCTTTAGTGCTTTTTATTACTGATGTGTTTTAAAGTTTAGGAACATAGGAAGCTGCCTTATATGGAGTCAGACCATTGGTGCATCTAGTCCAGACCAGTATTGCCTATATTGAATTTAGGGATGTACGAAAGTGACTTACCTTTCGCAGATTATGTTGATGGTGGGGGGGGAGGCGTTCCGTCCCTCCCCCCGGAATCCTGGCTGGGGGGGGAGGCGCTCCGTTCCTCCCCTCGGAATCCTCGAATGGCCGGCTGTGCTCCGTGGCAGCTCCGCGGAGCAGCCGGCCAGGCCCGGCCAGGCCAGAGCCGTCCGCAGCTGGATTTCTGGCCGCAGAGGGCTCTGGGTAAAAAAACAAAAAAAACAACAACCACATACGCAAATGGCGTAGCGGGCGCTATTTCTGTCCCTTTTTCATTCACCGTTTTAGCCTACGTAAATATTTACGTAGGCTAAAACAGCGAATCAAAAGGGGACGCAAATAGCGCCCGCTACGCTATTTGCATTCCCCTTGATTTTCGCCGTCATAGTCTACTTACGTAGATTCAGACGGTAAAAGTAGGAACGCAAATGGCGGCGGCCGTAGCCACCGCCATTTGCGTACGCGTTTTTTTTTTTAAACCCACCCCCAACCATGATAGGCTACGTAAAGATTTACGTAGCCTATCACGTCTTTTTTCTTTTTTTTCCACAAGCCTGGAAATGGCGGCGGCGGCAGCTGGTCGGAATACCGGCCACTGCCGCTGCCGCCAAAGCCGCCGCCGGAGCCGCCACCGCCCGGAAGATCCGCCCCAGGTAAGTCTCGTCCCGGGGGGGATCTGCAGGGGGCGGGGGGGTGGCAGGCCGTTCCGCCACAGATTTCGGGGGGCCGAATGCACTGGCATTCGGCCTCACCAAGATCCGTGGTGGAATTCTCTGACATCCCTAATACTGATTGGCAGCAGCTCTCAGACTTTCAGGCAGGAGATACTGGGGGTTGAGCCTGGAACCTTTGCATGCAAACCATGTGCTCTACCACTGACTTATGCCCCCTCTCCTGTATAATATAACAATGCAATATAACTCCCCCCATATAAACTTTGTTTATCTTGATTTTAATGTTATTTTGTAAGTCATCTTGGGAAGAAAGACTTTGTCCTTAAAGACAAGACTTAACGTAAAAATAATGTCTTGGATCCTAACTTACTGTTCCATGAATGGAACAGAGTTTACATTCACTGTATAGGACTTTCCCATGTCTCCCTGTGCCCCTGAAAATCAGTTCGTGGTAGTTGTGAGATGCTTGGGAATGCTTTGGGGGCTACAGATGGAAGGGGGAATTGACAGAAGTCCCCTCCTTACATGAATGCAGGAGCATCTTAGGGTACACACGATAGATAGATAGATAGATGATAGTTCTACTGGAAAATCTGTTCTAGTCATTATTTTTCTTTATAAACTTGTAAAACTATGATACTTCTGTCTGAAGATAGAGTTGTAAAGTTGCCAAGAGTCTTGGAATTCAGCTTGCATGTTTCCAATCACAGAAGGACTAACATTTCTTTTTCCCTTTCCTTATGTCAATCAGTCATTCGGGATAAATTTTAGAGGCATTATGCAGGAGGTACAAACACATACCCTCTTGTCTCTTAACCAAATTTAAGTGCATACCTCCCAAGAATCACTTTGAAATATTACTCTCAATTTAGCTCATTGCTGCAGGTGTCAAGCAACAAATTTCAGATCCCACTTGTGCTGACATTTGCTCTCGGGGAGAAGGAAATTAGATTTCTACTAGTCTGAAACCAGAAACAAATGTTGGAACTGAGAGCAGTTTGTCTGAGCTGCAAGTTATAAGATTAAAAAAATAATGAAGGCAATTTTAGGAGCCTTTACCTTTGTATGCAGTGATAGTGAAACAAATTTCTTCATTTTGAAACTAGTTGGTTAAGGATAAACATAATTCTGACAATAGCATTAACATTCATGGTTTTAAAAAAAACAGTTGCTGCGTATCCTATGAACAGCTTCATAGTAGGGAAAACAGAGAGTAGATTCTTGCACAATAGAGTTCATGCACAATAAGGCATGAAAATAAAATTTTAAGATGAGTCCTTTGTAATATCGGAGATTTTAGACATGACTAATATACAACCGTCACTAATAGCCTTGCAGTCAGAAAGTGCAGTGTGGCAGCCCTTGTGATCCCTGTGGCCGATTGCAAGAAAGTGATGTAGATGGAAGAAAGTGATGTGGTTGTATGGTTCTCTGTCTGTAGCCTGGTTATTGAAGATGGCTTAGGCACACAGTAGTTATTAGTCTCTGATCCTTCAATGTATCCAATCCTGGTCCACTTAAAATCTCGGCCAGAAAGCCAAAAGATTTGCAAGATTTACACAGATTATTAAGTCATGATCCTAGGTGCTTCCAAAGACTAAATATGAATATCTTGCTGAAGAAAAGCTTACATTTTTTGTATTTGTATGTCTCAATTGGATTATATCAAGATCAGAAATATGTATGCTACCCTCTATAGCAGAATAGGCAGTTTGGGGGATGAGGACGAAGGGGCATGTGTGAATTTGTGTGTATGCAAAACTAGAAGATCTTTACTACCTGCACAGGCAGCCAGGATCATTAGTAGGATATAGATTCTTTGGGAATTATTCTGCTCTCCCAAGGCTATTAGTGGCTGCTGAATACTACTCAATTCTAAAACCTCAGACTTTACAAAAGACCCATTTTAAAGATTTATTTTGTATGCATTATTATGCATACAGTCTACTGCCATTTCTTTTTGTAAAGCTCCTACACCACACTTGGGCCTGTTTATAAATTGTACCATCATCAGTCTGCACTATGCGTGGATTTAAATGCCCAGTTACCTCTTGTCCCCTCTGAAATGTGCCCTGGCAAAAAATTCAGTAAAACACTGCATAATATAAGCATTGTTTTGCTGCAGAGGTTGTAATTAGTCCCCAGCCACAAGCCGAGTGCAGTCATTTATGGAGAACATGAATAACAAATCTTTCAACAGTCTTTAACTGTCAGAAGAAGACTTGCCTGTACTTTTCGGACAAGTGTTTTATGTCTGATGCCAGACAATAAACAGAATTTGCTGGCCCTCACACCAGCAAACCAACTATAGATGCCTGCCTCCTTAGAGACTTTGCAATAAAGGAGGCTATGGCAAGTACATTTTCCGTTTCTGTCCACAGGCATTTACAGCAGAGCCCTAATTGGAACAGATACTGGTAGTCTTAAAGAAAGTATATATGAGGGATGCTGACCGTTCCGCATTTACCTTTGAACTTGCCTTATGCTTTGCCTAGCTTTTATGGATACTGTATTTGCTGCTGGCAAACAGCAATGAATAATTCCGTTAGTGTTTGAATTAGTGTTATATCTGTATTTGACATTCCATTGATACCCATGATCTGTGAGCGACCTACATCTATATCTGTATAATCTGTGTGTGTGCGTGTGTGTGTGTATGTACACGTATCTTGTATAATGGGGTGGGCAACGTGTGGTCCTCTGGATGTGTTAGACTACAACTCCCATCAGCCCTAGCCAGCATAGTCAGTGGTGAGAGATGACGGGAGTTGTAGATGAAAAACATCTGGAAGGCCACAAGTTGCTCACCCCTGTTGTATAATCTTATTGTATTCTGATTTATCTGCTCAAAGATTAGCTACAAGAAGCTTTGTCACCCCCTATGACTAAAATATATTGCCTTACTTAAGGCTGAATTCTATTAAGTAATTGGATTGAGGGCCTCTTGCCACTGGCATTAGACATCCTGCCTGGAGAGGCAATATGCTACACACACACAGAGCAATGGTAATTCTCCAACCCTGGTTCCCACAGTGTCCAGTCTGATAGGACACTACTGTCTCATGTTGTATCTATCCTGAATCTCATCTCCATCTCCATATTTAGACTGGAAATGAGGAGATTTATCTAACCATTAGAAAATAACTTTCTGGAATAGTTGTGGGAGCAAAAAATATATCTTTGTTCAAGGGCCATAGCCAGGACAGTTTAGTGTCTATGAATTGTTAGTGTCAGAACCAGCATTTTTATGTTCCAAAGCTTGTGCCTATTTATAATGAGCACCATCCTTAAATAAAAAATAAGTTCTTAAGTTAACCCTTGCCCCCTCCACACACACACACTTTAAAGAAAACCTCAAGCCCTTCACACAAACACAAACAAAGAAGCAAGACGATCAGTAGGCCCCCTTCTGCTTTGGTACTGACCCCTCTTCCTTTAACAACAGTGATGTGAAATATTTCAGTAATTGTTAGAACAGACCTAAAAGTACTTTGTTTGTTTGTTTTATGTGTTTTATGTTCTAAGGGTAGTATCCAACAGCGCTACTCCACCTCCATTGGTTTCATTGCACTCGTGGGAGTAACTACTTACGCAATGGGGATTTCATGCTTCTAAAAATAACCATGGAAATGAGCAGAAATGCTAGTTTCTGATCAGAACAGGTCAGTGGAGCTCCCTTTTGCAAATTCTGCTGACATGCCCCATTCCAGGTTTTCTGCTTGTTTGGGGTTATTTTTAGCAGCACAAAAGCCCTGCTACACAAGCAGGCACAGTAGGATGCTATCCCAATTACAGTGTTATATTTTATTTGTTTTTATTGCTAGCTGCCTTGAGCGCTATTTTAGTGGAAAGGCCTGATATAATTTTAAAGAATAAATATATAAATATTACCCTCCTATGGGAGGTGAATGGCTGAGACAGAAATCGGTTTGGCTAAAACCATCTAGTAAATCCATGGCTGATAAGAGATTTGAACCAGGACTTCACAGCTAATCCCCCAAGGATAAATAAAGCTGCAACAAATGTCTTTTAAAGCATACACAAAGAAATGAAATCTGCCCCACACATTAATTGTCTTAAAGCTAGCAAGAAAAACACAACCAAAACATGTTACCAGCTGCCATGCAGATAGGAAAAATAGCTAAAAACCCAAGTAGGAAGACCAAAAAATAAAATGAAATATTCCCTCTTCTTTTTCTTCTGAAGGTAAAAGACTCATTTCCCCAATGCTTACAAGCCCCCACCCATGGTATTATGAAAAGACCATGATACTCAGAAGACTTTATTTATTTATTTATTTATTTATTTATTGCATTTATATCCCACCTTCTTTCCTCTTGCAAGGAATCCAACTCAGCTTGCATTATCCTCCTCCTCCTCTCCATTTTATCCTCACAACAACAACCCTGTGAGGTGGGTTGGGTTGAGAGTCTGTGACTGGCCCAAAGTCACCCAGTGAGCTTCCATGCCCAAGTGGGGACTAGAACCCGGATCTCCCACTTCCCAGTTCTCTGGCCACTATACCACACTGGCTCTCCCCCCATTTATCTCCCCCTTTTAAAAGGGATCTTTCTTCACTCAAGCCATCACATAAACACAAGCCCTCCACAAACCCCAAGCCCTCCAAACATAGAAAGACATCCTCTTCCTTTTCCTAACCTACTTAGGGAGCAGTTGCTTTTTCTCTGTTTTCCAGTAGCCATCTTTGTTGAGGGAAGAAGCTCCACCTTGGAGACTTCAAAGAAGGCACTCCACAATCCTTGTACTAGATTCTAGTACTGGAGAATGCCTTGAATTCCCAAGTTTATAAATACACAACAGATTTTTTTTAATCAAAACAAGGGCAAGCTCTTTGCTTTTTCCTCAGATATTTGGGCACAGTTAAAGGGTTAAGAAAAACACAAGAACAGTGCAATGCTGTGTATGTATACTAGGAATAAATCCCATTGATTTTCAAGCCTGTTGTTGTTGTTCAGTCGTTAAGTCATGTCCGACTCTTCGTGACCCCATGGACCATAGCACGCCAGGCCTTCCTGTCCTCCGCTCTCTCCCGAAGTGTGCTCAAGATCATATTCATTGCATCGGTGATACTATCTAGCCATTTCATCCTCTGCCGTCTTTTTCTCCTTTTGCCTTCAATCTTTCCCAGCATCAGGGTCTTTTCCAGAGAGTTTTCTCTTCGCATTAGGTGGCCAAAATATTTGAGCTTTAGCTTCAGTATCTGTCCTTCCAATGAGCACTCAGGGTTGATTTCCTTTAGGATGGACTGATTTGACCTCCTTGCAGTCCAGGGCACTTGTAAGAGCCTTCTCCAGCACCACAGTTCGAAAGCATAAATTCTTCGGCGCTCAGCCTTCCCTATAGTCCAGCTCTCACAGCCATATGTTGCTACTGGGAAAACCATAGCTTTGATTATACGAATCTTTGTCAGCAAGGTGATGTCTCTGCTTCTTACTATGCTGTCTAGGTTTGCCATAGCTTTCCTCCCTACGAGCAAGCGTCTTTTAATTTCATGGCTACAGTCACCGTCTGTGGTGAACTTGGAGCCCAAGAAAATAAAAAATGTCACTGCTTCCATTTCTTCCCCTTCTATGTGCCAGGAAGTGATGGGGCCAGATGCCATGATCTGAGTTTTTTTAATGTTGAGTTCCAAACCAGCTTTTGCATTCTCCACTGTCATCCTCAACAAGAGGCTCTTTAGATCCTCTTTGCTTTCTGCCATTAGGGTGGTATCGTCTGCGTATCTGAGGTTGTTGATAATTCTCCCGGCAATCTTAATTCCGACCTGTAATTCATCCAACCCGGTGTTTCTCATGATGTACTCTGCATATAAGTTAAATAAGCAGGGCGACAATATGCAGCCTTGTCGTACTCCTTTCCCAATTTTGAACCAATCAGTTGTTCCATGTCTGGTTCTTACTGTTGCTTCTTGACCCTCTTACAGGTTTCTCAGGAGACAGGTAAGGTGGTCTGGTACTCCCATCTCTTTAAGAATTTGCCAGAGTTTGTTGTGATCCACACAATCAAAGGCTTTAGCAGACTCAATGAAGCAGAAATAGACGATTTTCTGGAATTCTCTTGCTTTCTCCATGATCCAGCGAATGTTGGCAATTTGATCTCTAGTTCCTCTGCCTCTTCGAAACCCAGCTTGTACTTCTGGTAGTTCTCAGTTCACATCCTGCTGAAGCCTAGCTTGTAGGATTTTGAGCATCACCTTGCTGGCATGTGAAATGAGCACAATTGTGCGGTAGTTTGAACATTCTTTGGCGTTGCCCTTCTTTCCTCAGCTACTTGTAAAGCCTCATCAGACAGCCACTTTGCTTTCTTGCATTTCTTTTTCTTTTGGATGGATTGAGTTGCTGCCTCCTGAACAATGTTACGGACCTCCGTCCATAGTTCCTCAGGCACTCTGTCTATCAGGTCTAATCCCTTAAATCTCTTCCTCACCTCCACTGTATATTCATAAGGGATATGATTTAGGTCATACCTGAATGGTTTAGTGGTTTTCCCTATGTTCTTCAATTTAAGCTGAAATTTTGCAAGAAGCAGCTCATGATCTGAGCCACAGTCAGCTCCAGGTCTTGTTTTTACTGACTGTATGGAGCTTCTCCATCTTTGGCTGCAAAGTACATAAACAATCTGATTTCGATATTGACCATCTGGTGATGTCCATGTGTAGAGTCGCCTCTTGTGCTGTTGGAAAAGAGTGTTTGCTATGATCAGCGTATTCTCTTGGCAAAGCCTGAGTGCAGTCCTATTCACACTTCCCTGGGAGTTTGTTCCATTGAATTCAGTGGGACTTACTTCTAAGCAGACATATATAGGATTGTTCTGAAAGGTACCATATGCCTGGGCAATGATCTGTCATAAATAGGAGGAATGCACATAAGGGGAAAAAATTAATTGCTGTATCTAGGCCATTTCTCAACAGATTTGTCTGAAATGTGGCCAGCTTACTGAACCCAACACACATGCACACGCACATACACACACACACTTCATACCAAAGTTCGTAAAGTTTTGATAAATTGTCTGGATTTCATTAACATTGGAACATTAAGGCTTTATAATGGTGGACTACTCTTTGATATATATTTATAAGCCATCTTTTAGGGCATCCCCCTCACAAGGTGGGTCACACAATAAGAGAGAGAGAGAGAGAAATACAGTTTAAAAACCAAAATCACTATTTTCTGACAGCAGCACAAGATTATTTAAAAGCAGGCCAAGTTAAAAATAAAACAGGAGCAAAACAAAAGCTGTTTGGTCTCTCCATCTTAACTATTCAGGCACACTGATGCCTGTATAATTTGAGAAGGATGCCTTTTTGAGCAAATGTGTGGAAGGTTTGGGTTTAACTCATCCATTCAGCATTCCATTTATGGGTGACTCTGAACATTGGGGTATCAGAATTAAATTTGATACACATATGTTCAGAGCACATTCTACATTTTCAGTTTATGTAATCACAAGTTGGCCCCTGCAACAAAATATTTCAGTCCCTCTGGGGTTCAAGCCATTCCATTCCCCTCCATCTTCCCGCATTTTCCTTAGCATTTGTTTCAATGTGCAACTACTACTGCATTTGTCTATGCTGTGTGGGATCAAGAAAGCAAAAAACATTTGGTTTAGATTTAAACCAAATTTGGTTTAGATTTAGATTAGATGAACTGCATCCTAGAGTAATAAAGGAACTGACAGAAGAACTCTTAGAACCACTGTATATTCTCTTTGAGAAATCATGGAGGACGGGGGAAGTGCCAGATGACTGGAGGAGGGCTAATGTTGCCCCTATCTTCAAAAAGGGTAAAAAGGAGGAACCTGGGAACTACAGACCAGTCAGTCTGACATCAATCCCTGGGAAAATTCTGGAGCAGATGATAAAGCAATCCATCTGGAAGCACCTTGAAAACAATGCCGTGATTACTCGAAGCCAACATGGATTTGTCAAAAACAATTCCTGTCAGACAAATCTGATCTCATTTTTGGATCAAGTAACCTCCCTTGTAGACCGTGGGAATGCTGTATCATCATATACCTCGACTTCAGCAAAACTTTCGACAAAGTGCCCCATGATCTCCTGATGAGCAAACTAGCTCAAAGTGGGCTAGATGAAACAATGATCCGGTGGATCCACAGTTGGCTACAGAATCGGACTCAAAGAGTGCTTATCAATGGGACCTTCTCAAACTGGGGAGAGGTAACGAGTGGGGTACCGCAGGGCTCAGTCCTGGGCCCAGTGCTCAACATTTTGATTAATGACTTGGAGGAGGAGGTGCAGGGAATGCTGATCAAATTTGCAGATGACAGAAAATTGGGCGGGATAGCTAATACTTTGGAAGACAGAAACAAAATTCAAAGTGATCTGGATAGACTGGAGCGCTGGGCAGAAAACAACAGAATGACATTTAATAGAGATAAATGCCAAGTTCTGCACCTAGGAAAAAGAAACCAAATGCACAGTTACAAGATGGGGAATACGTGGCTCAACAACACTACAAGCAAGACGGATCTTGGAACTGTTGTCGATCAGAAGCTGAATATGAGCCAACAATGTGATGTGGCTGCAAAAAAGGCCAATGCTCTTTTGGGCTGCATTAATAGAAGCATAGCTTCCAAATCCTGGGAAGTACTAGTTCCCCTCTACTCAGCACTGGTTAGGCCTCATCTGGAGTACTGTGTCCAGTTCTGGGCACCACACTTTAAGAAGGATGCAGACAAACTGGAGAGGGTTCAGAGGAGGGCAACAAAGATGATCAAGGGACTGGAAACAAAGCCCTATGAAGAGAGACTGAAAGAACTGGGCATGTTTAGCCTTGAGAAGAGAAGACTGTGGGGACATATGATAGCACTCTTCAAGTACTTGAAAGGTTGTCACAGAGAAGAAGGCTAGGATCTCTTCTTGATCATCCGAGAGTGCAGGACACGGAATAATGGGCTCAAGTTACAGGAAGCCAGATTCCGGCTGAACATCAGGAAAAACTTCCTGACTGTTAGAGCAATACGACAATGGAACCAACTACCTAGGGAGGTGGTGGGCTCTCCCACACTAGAGGCCTTCAAGACGAGGCTGGACAGCCATCTGTCAGGGATGCTCTGACTTGGATTCCTGCATTGAGCAGGGGATTGGACTCGATGTTCTTATAGGCCCCTTCCAACCCTACTATTCTGTGATTCTATTATTCTATGACTGGCAGCAAAGTCTTTCCAAGATCTCCCTGGGGATGCCAGGGGATTGAACCTGGGACTTTTTGCATGCAAAGCATGTGCTCGACAGCCCTTTCCCTTTTTCTTATGGCATGAGGATTTGTGAAGGACAATATGTGTGGCGCTGAGCCTTACAGTTTTACATTAAGTCATGGAGTGTACTCATATATTTTCTGCATAATTTTTCGCATCTCTTCAGCTTGATTATTCTTCATAACTAAAATTGATCTCCAAAGCTACTAAGAGTGTCCTCCATCTGTGATTCTCCCAGGTTTTCGGCGTTTTAAATTCAGGTTTTAATTTACAGTATATTCACTGATTGTTTTCCAGACTTAAAAATTAAGATGCTTTTAGAAAGGTTGTAACCTGAACCTTTACTTAAGTCTCCTTCATATAAATAACAAGAATTCTTTGGGCAATCGCACTGCTGGAATGGAAGTTGTTCATTGTTATCACCTGGCAGAAGTGTTTTTATGAAATAGCTGGGTGGCCTTCTGCCTTATCTCAAGCACTTTGCAATATCCTACCAGTTTTAGCACAGTGTGAATACAGTTAGGTTCTTATCAAATCTAACAGATTGATTTTGTATCACATATTCCAAGAGGCCTAAAAAATCAAAAGCATGTGGAAGTTGTTGTTTTTTAACTAGCATTAATACAACATCCATCTAATGTTATGCTCAATGTTACAAACAGCTATCTTGCCATAAAAGTAGATATGTGTGCATACTGCATTAGTTGCTTAATTTATGTCACTTAAAAACTATGTAAGACAACTAACCCTGTAAGACAACCAACATATCAGCGAGCCAGTATGGTGTAGTGGTGAGAGTGTTGGACTGGGAGCAGGGAGATCTGGGTTCTATTCCCCACTCAGCCATGGAAGCTCACTGGGAGACTTTGGGCCCATCACCAGGGCCTGCAGGACAGGCTACCACCACCCCCGGGGAAGAGCTGCTGCCGCCGCCGCCACTGCCACTACTACCACCATCAGGCCTTCCCTGTAGACTTCTGCCTGGCAGACCGCCAGTCCCTGCAGGACCAGGCCCCCAGGTACCCAGCCAGCTGTGCTGCTCCACCTGCCCCTCCCTGGAGGGGCTTCATAAGCTGGCTGGCTGAGGTGGCCTGGGAGAGCCAGGGCCTGCAGGAGAGCCTTCCACTGCCACTGGGGAAAAGGCGGGCCTGCTGCTGCCAGGCCTGCCGCCGCAACCGCCACCACCAGGCCTTCCCTTTGGACTCCGGCCTGGCATTATTTTTAAGGGGATTTTTAATTGTTTGTTTGTTTGTTTTTCTGGGGGATTTTGTTGCGTTTTTAGGGGTGGGTAGCCTGCCTGATAGGCGGGAGCGAGGGGACATGTGTCCACCTGATGGAGGCAGTGGGGGGAGTGTTGGGGGCCAGAACATACCGAGGCTGGGCAGCAGGCGCTGGCAGAGCGCTAGGGGCAGGCCATGCCAGGTAAGGGGAACGAGGGAGAGATGTGTAGTATCTGTCCCCTGCTCTGGGCCTGTCCAGAGCCAAAGGATGGCTGTGGGAGGCGTGACCCCATCTTCTGGCCTTCGTTTGCTGCTCTGCAATGCCAGGTCTGTTACCCAGAAAACCTCCCTCATCCATGACATGATTCTGGATGAGGGTGCAGACCTGGCATGTATTACGGAGACCTGGCTGGCCGAGGCTGCTGCTCCAACCCTTGCAGCCATGTGTCCAGCTGGATTTTCATATGCACAGCACCCGAGGGCTGGGGATCGGGGAGGGGGAGTGGCTGTTATCTACCGAGAGTCCTTGGTCTTCACCAGGCCCCCTCTCTGGGAGACCAAGGTTGCTGAGTGCATGTACTGGAGGTTGGGCCCGAAGGGCAGTCTGGGGATTCCGCTCGTGTACCGTCCACCCCGCTGCACGACTGACTCCCTGGCCAAGGTGCTGGAGGTGGTCTCTGATGTGCGTGTACAGTCCCCTAACTTATTGGTGTTGGGGGACTTCAACGTAGGAGTGCACGAAAGCCACTTACCTGGTCTCGCAGCTTGCTTCGCGGTGGGGGGGAGGCGCTTCGCTGCTCCCCCCGAAGTTCAGGCCGGGGGGGGAGGCTTCCCGCCTCGCCCGGCCGAAATTCAGGCTGGGGGGGAGGCTTCCTGCCTCGCCCGGCCGAAATTCAGGCCAGGGGGGAGGCTTCCCGCCTCGCCCGGCTGCGAAATAAAAAAGTTAAAAAAAAAAAAACGCCGCCGTGATAGGCTACGTTAATTGTCACGTAGCCTATCATGGGGGCGTTTTTGTTTTTTTTTACTTTTATTGGAATGGCGGCGGCGGCAGCCAGTCGAAAGACTGGCTGCCGCCCCCGCCCCTGACGAAGACCTGACGAACCGCCGCCGGGACCTGCCACCGGGAGGGACATTCGGGAAAGACAAGTCCCGTCCCAGGTGGGGTGCGGGGGGGTGCGGAGAATTTCTCCCCGAAACTACTTCGGGGGGCCGAACACGTTGGCACTCAGCCCCCCGAAGTTTCGAGGAGAAATTCTCCCCATCCCTACTTCAACGTACATTCGGAGGCCATCCTCACAGGAGCACCTCGGGACTTCATGGAGACCATGGCCTCCTGGGAGCTGCACCATATTCTAACTGGGCCCACCCATGTAGCCGGTCATGCACTAGACCTTGTGTTTGTTTCTGGAGAAGCGGGGAGTGATCTGGAAGTCGGGGTATATCCACCCCCCCCCCCTTGTCATGGTCAGATCACTATCTGGTGACGTTGGACTTCTCGGTTCCACAACCCCTCTGCAGGGGTGGAGGACCCATTAAAATGGTCCGCCCCAGGCGTCTTATGGATCTAAATGGATTCCTGAACACGCTTGGGGATTCTCTGGGGCACGCCAACAGCCACTCGGTCGAGACCCTGGTGGGTGGCTGGAATGCCGCAATCACTGGGGCATTAGATCAGGTGGCTCCGAAACGCCCTCTCCCCCTGAACAGGGCTCGGACTGCACCATGGTTCAATCCGCGGTTACGAGCTCTGAAACAGGAGGTGAGACGGCTAGAGCGCCGGTGGCGGAAGTCTCGCTCCAAAGACGATCAGACATGGGCTAGAGCTGTATCTTCAGCCTATCACGTGGCGGTGAAGGCAGCAAAAAAGGAATATTATGCTGTCTCCATCGCGTCTGCAGAGTGCTGTCCCAGGAGGCTGTTCCAAGTGGTCCAGAGCCTGGTCGGTCCTGTGGCTCCAGAACCACTGGAGCATTCTAATGCCTCCTGTGAGGCCTTGGCAAGGCACTTTGCAGATAAAATTGATCAGATTAGGTGTGTTACTCTGCACGCTGTGGATACAGTTAGTGAGAGGCGGCCTGTGGCAAACCGGTTTTGTGGGATCGGTTCCAGCTTCTTCCTCCTGATGAAGTGGACAAGGTGCTTTCATCTGTAAGGCTGACCACCTGCTTACTTGATCCTTGCCCATCGTGGCTCATTATGGGCTGCAGGGAGAGACTGGGTGAGGGGATCAGGGCGGTGGTGAACGCCTCCCTTGAGGAGGGAGTGATGCCATCAGCCCTCAAGGAGGCAGTGATAAGACTGCTCTTAAAGAAGCCCTCCTTGGATCCTCAAGTTCTGAACAACTTTCGCCCAGTCTCAAATCTGCCATTTTTGGGCAAGGTGATTGAGCGGGTGGTGGCAGTGCAGTTGAAGGCACACTTGGAAGAAACTGATTATCTAGACCCATTTCAGTCGGGCTTCAGGCTTGGGCATGGGACAGAAACGGCCTTGGTCGCCTTGGTAGATGATATGAGGAGGGCTCTGGATAGGGGTGAATGCTCCTTCCTTGTTCTCCTCGACCTCTCAGCGGCTTTTGATACCGTTTACCATGGTATCCTCCTGGACCACCTGGAGGGGTTGGGCATTGGAGACACCGTATTGCGGTGGTTCCGGTCCTTCCTCTCTGGCAGGTACCAGAGCGTAGCACTGGGAGAAGAGGTTTCGGACCCGTGGCCACTCACTTGTGGGGTGCCACAGGGTTCCATCCTCTCCCCGATGCTATTTAACATATACGTGAAGCCGCTGGGGGCTATCATCAGGAGGTTTGGGGTGCAGTGTCATCAATATGCGGATGACACGCAGCTCTACCTCTCATTCAAATCTTCACCAAGATTGGCCGTAGAATCCCTGTCCAAATGTCTGGAGATGGTGAGTGGCTGGATGGGGAGGAATAGGCTGAAGCTGAACCCTGACAAGACCGAGGTACTTCTGGTACATTATCCTCCTCCTCTCCATTTTATCCTCACAACAACAACCCTGTGAGGTAGGTTGGGCTGAGAGTCTGTGATTTTTTTATTATTATTATTTAATTTATTAATCGCCCATCTGGCTGGTCACCCAGCCACTCTGGGCGATGTACAACATACAATAAAACAATAAAATTCTACAATAAAAACATTTTCTAAAATACCCTAACCCACCCCAAATGCCTGCCTGAACAGCCACGTTTTTAATGCACGACGGAAGCTCATTAAAGAGGGGGCATGACGGAGTTCCCTAGGGAGGGAGTTCTACAGAGTGGGTGCCACTACAGAAAAGGCCCTCTCCCTCGTCCCCAACCATCTGCTCCCATCGGTAGTACATGCCCTGGTCTCTTCTCGTTTAGACTACTGTAATGCGCTCTCCATGGGGTTACCCTTGAAGACGGTTCGGAAGCTGCAGCTGGTACAGAATGCGGCGGCTCGCCTGATTAAAGGCAGCCACCGGCGAGATCACATCACTCCAGTGCTGAAGGAGCTGCACTGGTTACCAGTTGTTTTCGGGGCCAAATTCAAGGTGTTGGTTTTGACCTTTAAAACCCTATATGGTTCTGGCCCAGCCTATCACCTGACAGGCCGCTTAACAAGATCAGCCTCGGATGGAGAGCTCTCACCTGGAGATTTCAGCTGCTCCCCTCCTGCCTGGAGATTCAGGGCAAGCACCAGAGACTTTGGGCTAGGACCAGAGACCTGGCAAGCCAGAGTGCCACAAGTAGAAAATGGAGGCACTGCACGGCTCTAAGCTTGCCTGAAATTGGCATTGCTCCTGATGACTCAGGCTACATAGTAGAGCACAGGTAGGCAACTTGTGGCCCTCTGGATATTTTAGCCTACAACTACCATCATGCCTCACCATTAGCTATGCTGCTAGGGCCTATGGGAGTTGTAGGCTAAAACATTTGGAGGGCCACAAGTTGCTCACCCCGAGTAGAGGAAGGTAAAAATATCTACACAGCATCCTTCTTTTAAAAACAAGATTCTCGCTCCCATGATTATAATGGAAAGAATCTAACCTGAATTTTGAAGCCTATGCTTGTTAAAATGTCTGAGCAGGGAACTGTGGTGGGACAGAACACACATCCTCCCATGGCTTTCCAATTTCTATATCAGGGGTGGACAACTTCTGGAGGTCAGGGGGCTGCATTCCCCCCTCCCTGCTGCCACTGAAATTGCTGCCCAATTTCCCATGGTGGTGGCAAAAAAGCAGTGATGTTGCAACTTCACCACTTTTTTGCCATCACCATGGCAAATTTGGCAGAAGGACAGCAAAAAAAGGCCATGGGGTCACATGCACTCTATATCTATAATTCCCCTAGTGTTGTTTCTACTTGATTAATTCATCTCCCTGATTTCAAAATCTGCAGGTTTAAACGCAGTGTTACCACGATAAAGCTTGCAACCTTAGGACAAGGTTGTAAGCTTTACGCTGCAATTGCACAAATTTAATCCAGTTCCAAGATTTGACTGAGTTCTCTGCAGAATGGGAGATTATTTTTTACTGCAAATCTCAGTGTTGTCCCCCACCAATTTCCATGGCACTAACTTTCTTTTCACCTTTCCTGTCTTTTGACCTATACCTGAAACTAATAAACTTCTCTACTGCATCTATCACAGTACAGATTAAAGGGCACAGCAAGCTCGCACAGTCATTCCTGTCTTTGGAACCACAAATCTTCACTGTTAGGGGGTCTTCTCTTTTGACAACTCTCAAAAGGTCACACCTGCTGGAGGTCAAAACACCACTAAGGTCACCTTTGCTGAAAGATACAGCTGACAAAGTTAGGCATCTGACCAAAACAAGCATTTTTTAAAACACACACACACACACACCACACTGTTAATTTCTTCCAATACGCTCTCAGAAATACAAGGTCAGATCTTATACTAGAGCAGTTATGCATGACAGTTTTAAATGAGCAAGGCTAGCAATAAAGGAAGTTGTTATTGCTCAGTGTTATGAAAAGATATGTATGTCCAAATACAAAATCTGATGGCTAGGAACTATGTGAGAGGCACTAGAGGTTTACTTTATTATGATAACTGGTTGAACAGACAACAGTTAGAAACAAAACTTAAAAGATGAAAAAAAAACCTTTTAAAGAAGATGTCAGCGTATATGAAATGATGCATAAATCTTACCGGAACCTAGCAAAGCCCTAGTTAGTCAAAATGAGCATCAGAAGTCATCCCTTTACCAGAAAATGAACATTCAGTTTTCATACCAAAAGTAAATATGCAAATCACATGCTGTTTTAATTTATGTTTACATTTGAAATGAGTAGTGTAAAGCTACCCTGAGTGATTGTACAAATTAACATGCTTGTTGGCTATGAATGCTTAATTTGGAAAGGGATAAATGTGAAAAGAGTTGTCCTGACATTTCCTTTATCTTGAATTCATTTGAAGTTTGTTCTGTAATATGTCTTAGACACCAGGCTTGGCAGTAAATCTTTAGTGCCATCACTGAAATTGTGGGTATGTCCTTATATGTGCAAGGTTTTTCATCACTGACACCAGACTTTTTTTGTGCGTGGGAAGTTTGTCTCAGGGGAGAAAATGGAACCTTTCCATGGAAAACACGTAGTTTCAGTCACTCAAGTTCTATTAAACTCAGTGGGACTTATGTCTGAGTAGACATGCCTAGGATTGCACTATAAGCCTGGGATTGATGCTGAACCCCCGGTTTAATGAATCCATAATGCCTCAACAGAAGATTCCGCATTTTAATACATGGCTGAGACATGGCTCAGGTGGCATAGTTAGTGACCTGTAGATTAGGTGAAAGCGAAAAAGGAATTTGAGAGGTTTCCTGTTGTGGCTTGTTTTGGTTTTACTCAAGAGCAACTCTAAAATGGAAACGTGCAATGCTACAGAAACCTCATTGATCCTCTTTGGTACTGTACTCCAAATAAGCCTGCCATAAAGATAAGAATTCCATCTAGTGCGTTTGAAGCATTTCTTGCCATTTGTTTTAGAGTTCCGCCAGGGCACAGCACTGGTTCAGCTAGCTCTGCACCACTGACAGTGTTGTGCGGGTCAGGTGCCAGGATCTGTGAGTCTTGTTCCTCCTTTAAAAGGGGATTTGAATGCCAGACACGGAGAAGAGAGTGGCCCTTCAGTTCTGAAGCATGGCTTGGTATGCCTTCATGGCCTCATTTTCAGCTAAGAGCTCAACTAAGTGTGCTGCAATTTTTGTACAAAATAGCCATCCCGAAGTACTCAAAGCTTTTTGGGGGGAAAACATCTTTGTTGGCTTACTTTAGGAAAGTTCTCTTCTGATTTTTTCCCCTTAACTGCACCTGTAAGTGCATCACTCTGTTTGTCAGATGTGTGGGAGGACTACATTGAATCCTTGAAGGAAAAATTTATATTGTTATTAGATTTTTTTTTTAAAAAAAAACTTCTTATAGTTACATCAGTGTTAATTTGGATTTACTTGCCGCCCTGGGATGTATTTGTTACTGATGGTGGCGAATATAAATTAAATTAGTAATGTGCCAGGAAATATCTCAGGCAGTATTGAGTAGTACACAGGTGCAAGCCGCAGCTATCCACAAATCCCAGCAGTTCCTAACTGTCAACCAGCCACAGTGTGGAGTCCTAAAGGTGGAATGGAATTGGGCTTCAAGGACTATGCCCCGTAGGTCAACTCACCCAAGCCCAATTTCCCACACAAAATATGAATTTTCCCAGCTCACAATACTCAGTTGTATTGCAAGTTGAGCTCCCACACAAAAATGCAATGTGTTACGACAGTAATGAATGAATTTTCCGATTTTGTACCAGTGTGCTTGCCAGACATTGCAACAACAAAAAAAGCCATATTTTTTTCATATGTACCTCATGATGCTCACAATTTGGGACCCAATTATGATTTGAGCCAAGGAGAGCTTGACAGTAAGATCAAACTTCCCACTTCTCTCATTTTCTCCTCCTCTCACCTACTATTTCTCAAATGAATGATTCAACAAAAGACCAAGCACTGTCTGAATAAACAGCTTTGGACTCATAATCTAAGCAGACGTACTAGGAAATAACTCTCCACTAAAGTCAGTAGTACTTCTGAGTAAATATGTTTAGAATGTAATTATTTTTATTGTAGTTGCACTTTAAAGGATGGTTTTTTTATGGTTCCAGGGAACTCATGTATCCAATATCTGTGTGATTTTCTTAGCTGTTCAGTGAAAGGTTCTCCTTCATTAAACATAGTTTTGTACATATCTTTGCATGTATTTTTGCACAAAGAAACCAGAATGCTGCTGTATAGTGTGCTAGACTGAAAAAAAATAATTAGTGAACCCAGTCATACAAGGGATCTCTTTTTGTGCACAGCATTCAGGGTCAGACCAAAATAATGGTGATAACTTTAAACAGATTAGTAACAATCCAAGTATCTTATCCCTTTGCAGTTGACACACACAGGATCATACACAGTCGAATATAGTCACAGTGAATATAAAGTATTTCTCCCATTGAAATTATTCTTTGATTGAGTGAATAGATAAGTTTTAAAAATTAAAGAGGTAAAATGCCCTATCATATCATATTCAGGACTGTCTTGTGTGAAAAGGTCTTAGATGACTTAGTGGATAAAGTAGCAGTTACAGGAACTCTGGGAGAAAGTGACCATGTTATACTTGAGTTCTTGGTTCTAAAAGAAGCAAAAGCCGAGTATAGCCAAACGCATACCCTGGATTTTAGGAAAGCTGATTTTAATAAATTCAGAACAATGATAAGTAAGGTCTATGGCAATGAGAAAAGGAGTCCAAGATGGGTGGGAGTTTCAAAAAAGGAAATTCTCAAGGCACAATTACGAACAATTCCAACAAGAAAAAAAGGTGGAAAACAACAGAAGAAGCCAACGTGGCTTCACAAAAAGTTTAGGGATGACCTGAAAACAAAAAAGCACACATATAGGAAGTGGAAGGAAGGCCAAGCAACAAAGGAAGAGTACAGGCAGGTAGCACAGAATTGCAGGGATGGTGTCAGGAAGGCTAAAGCTGAGAACGAGCTGAGGTTAGCGAGGGATGCTAAAAACAACAAAAAGGCTTTCTTCAGCTACGTGCATAGTAAAAGACAGAGGAAAGAAATGGTGGTTCAGCTATTAAATAAGGATGGCAAAATGATAACAGATGACTAGGGATGTACGAAATTGCCCTTACCTGGCTCTGCTGGGTTCCGCTGGGGGGGGGGAGGCGCTCCATCCCTCCCCCCGGAATCCTGGCCAGCCGACTCTGCTCCGTGGGGATTTTGCGGAGCCACCAGCCGGCTCCGCCAGCAGCCGGACATCTGGCTGCTGGCTAGCAGGGACGCAAGTGGCGGCGGCCATAGCTGTCGCTGTTTGCATCCCTGTAGTCAGCCGTGATAGGCTACGTAAATCTTGACTTATAAAAAAAAACAAAAAACGCGCGTACGCAAATGGCAGCAGCTACGGCCGCCGCCATTTGCGTTCCTTATTTTGGGCCGTCTTAGTCTATGGAAATATTTACGTAGACTAAGACGGCGAAAATAAGGGGGAATGCAAATAGCATCCGCTATTTGCGTTCCCCCTTATTTTCGTCGTCTTATCTACGTAAATATTTACATAGACTAAGATGGCCCAAAATAAGGAACGCAAATGGCGGCGGCTGTAGCTGCCGCCATTTGTGTACGGGCGTTGTTGTTTTTTTAAAAAGTCAGACGTGATAGGCTACGTAAAGATTTTTTAAAAACCCTAGCCATGATAGGCTACGTAAATCTTTACGTAGCCTATCATGTCTTCTTTTTTTTTTTCAACACTGGAAATGGCGGCGGCGGCAGCCAGTTGGAAGACCAGCCGCCGCCGCCACCGTAGCCGCCGCCGTAGCCACCGCCGCCTGGAAGATCTGCCCCAGGTAAGTCTCGTCCCGGGGGGGATCCGCGGGGGGGTGGCAGGCCGTTCTGCTACGCAGTTCGGGGGGCCGAATGCACTGGCATTCGGCCTCACCGAGATCCGTGGCAGAATTCTCTGACATCCCTACAGATGACAAAGGAAAGGCAGAAGTGATCAGTTCCTGCTTCAGCTCAGTCCTCTCCCAAAAGAGGGTCTATGACGCCCCTGGCAAAGGCAAAGTACAGACTGAAGGGGCAGGATTGCAGCTTGAGATCGATAGGCATATAGTCAAGGAACACCTAATTACTTTGAATGGGTTCAGATCTCCAGGGCCAGATGAACTACACCCTAGAGTAATAAAGGAACTGGCAGAAGAACTCTCAGAACCACTGTAATCTTTGAGAAATCATGAAGGACGGGGGAAGTGCCAGATGACTGGAGGAGGGCTAATGTTGTCCCTATCTTCAAAAAGGGTAAAAAGGAGGAACCTGGGAACTACAGACCAGTCAGTCTGACATCAGTCCCTGGGAAAATTCTGGAGCACATGATAAAGCAATCCATCTGGAAGCACCTTGAAAACAATGCAGTGATTACTCGAAGCCAACATGGATTTGTCAAGAACAAGTCCTGCCAGACGAATCTGATCTCATGTTTTGATCAAGTAACCTCTCTTATGGACTGTGGGAATGCTGTGGACATAATATACCTCGACTTCAACAAAGCTTTTGACAAAGTGCCCCATGATATCCCGATGAGCAAAGTAGCTCAAAGTGGGCTAGATGAAACAACGATCCGGTGGATCCACAGTTGGCTACCGAATCAGACTCAAAGAGTGCTTATCAATGGGACCTTCTCAAACTGGGAAGAGGTAACGAGTGGGGTACCGCAGGGCTCAGTCCTGGGCCCAGTGCTCTTCAACATTTTTATTAATGACTTGGAGGAGGAGGTGCAGGGAATGCTGATCAAATTTGCAGATGACACAAAATTGGGTGGGATAGCTAATACCCTGGAAGACAGAAACAAAATTAAAATGATCTTGATAGACTGGAGTGCTGGGCAGAAAACAACAGAATGAAATTTAATAGGGATAAATGCCAAGTTCTGCACCTAGGAAAAAGAAACCAAATGCACAGTTACAAGATGGGGGTTATGGTGGGGGTAACAATGGACGTAGGCGCATGCACTGCAACAGAGAGAACAGCTCTGATAGCGCCCAATAATAGTCTTCAGACACATGTAGGAAGAAAGCCAGAATATGAAGCACATGGTCTTCGATGTCTATATACTAATGCCCAGAGTATGGGAAACAAACAGAACGAACTTCAACTCTTAATACAGGAGGGAAATTATGACTTGATAGCTATAACTGAGACTTGGTGGGATGACTCTCATGACTGGAATACAGCAACTGAAGGATATAGCTTGTTCAAAAAGAACAGAAGGAACAGAAAGGGAGGTGGGGTTGCACTGTATGTGAAAAATACATATCTGTGCACAGAAATACAGGAGGATGAGCTTGGTAGCCCCATTGAGAGCATCTGGATCAAAATAAATGGAGCCAAGAATAAAAGGAACCTGGTGGTTGGAGTCTATTACCGGCCACCCAATCAAGGAGAAGATGAGGATGAAACTTTTGAAAAGCAAATAGCCAATGTTTTAAGGAAGCATGATGTAGTAGTAATGGGGAGTTCAATTTCCCCGATATTTGTTGGGAGACAAATTCTGCAAAACATGGCCCCTCCAGGAAATTCCTGACTTGTGTGGCAGATAACTTCCTCCTACAGAAAGTAGAGGAAGGAACTAGAGGATTGGCTATCCTTGAATTGATCCTAACCAACAGAGATGACTTAGTGGATAAAGTAGCAGTTACAGGAACTCTGGGGGAAAGTGACCATGTTGCACGTGAGTTCTTGGTTCTAAGGGAAGCAAAAGCCGAGTGTAGTCAAACGTGTACCCTGGATTTTAGGAAAGCTGATTTTAATAAACTCAGAACAATGATCAGCAAGGTCCCATGGCAAGCGACACTAACGAGAAAAGGAGTCCAAGATGGGTGGTAGCTTTTAAAAAAGGAAATTCTCAAGGCACAATCACAAACAATTTCAACAAGAAGAAAAGGTGGAAGACAACAGAAGAAGCCAATGTGGCTTCACAAAAAGCTTAGGGATGACCTGAAAACAAAAAAGGACACATATAGGAAGTGGAAAGAAGGCCAAGTAACAAAGGAAGAGTACAGGCAGGTAGCACAGAATTGCAGGGATGGTGTCAGGAAGGCTACAGCTGAGAACGAGCTGAGGTTAGCAAGGGATGCTAAAAACAACAAAAAGGCTTTCTTCAGCTACGTGCATAGTAAAAGGCAGAGGAAAGAAATGGTGGTTCAGCTGTTAAATAAGGATAGCAAAACGATAACAGATGACAAAGAAAAAGGCAGAGGTGCTCAATTCCTGCTTTGGTTCAGTCTTCTCCCAAAAGAGGGTCTATGACCCCGCTGGCAAAGGCGAAGTGCAGGATGAAGGGGCAGGATTGCAGCTTGAGATCGATAGGCATATGGTCAAGGAATACCTGATTACTTTGAATGAGTTCAAATCTCCAGGGCCAGATGAACTGCATCCTAGAGTAATAAAGGAACTGGCAGAAGAACTCTCAGAACCGCTATCTATTATCTTTGAGAAATCATGGAGGACGGGGGAAGTGCCAGATGACTGAAGGAGGGCTAATGGTGTCCCTATCTTCAAAAAGGGTAAAAAGGAGGAACCTGGGAACTACAGACCAGTCAGTCTGACATCAATCCCAGGGAAAATTCTGGAGCAGATGATAAAGCAATCCATCTGGAAGCACCTTGAAAACAATGCCGTGATTACTCGAAGCCAACATGGATTTGTCAAAAACAAGTCCTGCCAGACAAATCTGATCTCATTTTTGGATCAAGTAACCTCCCTTGTAGACCGTGGGAATGCTGTAGACATCATATACCTCGACTTCAGCAAAGCTTTCGACAAAGTGCCCCATGATCTCCTGATGAGCAAACTAGCTCAAAGTGGGCTAGATGAAACAACGATCCGGTGGATCCACAGTTGGCTACAGAATCGGACTCAAAGAGTGCTTATCAATGGGACCTTCTCAAACTGGGGAGAGGTAACGAGTGGGGTACCGCAGGGCTCAGTCCTGGGCCCAGTGCTCTTCAACATTTTTATTAATGACTTGGAGGAGGAGGTGCAGGGAACGCTGATCAAATTTGCAGATGACAGAAAATTGGGTGGGATAGCTAATACTTTGGAAGACAGAAACAAAATTCAAAGTGATCTGGATAGACTGGAGCACTGGGCAGAAAACAACAGAATGACATTGAATGGGGATAAATGCCAAGTTCTGCACCTAGGAAAAAGAAATGAAATGCACAGTTACAAGATGGGGGATACGTGGCTCAATAACACTACAAGCGAGAAAGATCTTGGAATTGTTGTAGATCAGAAGCTGAATATGAGCCAACAATGTGATGTGGCTGCAAAAAATGCCAATGTTATTTTGGGCTGCATTAATAGAAGCATAGCTTCCAAATCCTGGGAAGTACTAGTTCCCCACTACTCAGCACTGGTTAGGCCTCATCTGGAGTACTGTGTCCAGTTCTGGGCACCACACTTTAAGAAGGATGCAGACAAACTGGAGAGGGTTCAGAGGAGGGCAACAAAGATGATCAGGGGACTGGAAACAAAGCCCTATGAAGAGAGACTGAAAGAACTGGGCATGTTTTGCCTTGAGAAGAGAAGACTGTGGGGAGATATGATAGCGCTCTTCAAGTACTTGAAAGGTTGTCACAGAGAGGAAGGCCAGGATCTCTTGTCGATCATCCCAGAATGCAGGACACAGAATAATGGGCTCAAGTTACAGGAAGCCAGATTCTGGCTGAACATCAGGAAAAACGTCCTGACTGTTAGAGCAATAGGACAATGGAACCAATTACCCAGGGAGGTGGTGGGCTCTCCCACACTGGAGGCATTTAAGAGGAGGCTGGACAGCCATCTGTCAGGGATGCTCTGACTTGGATTCCTGCATTGAGCAGGGGGTTGGACTCGATGTTCTTGTAGGCCCCTTCGAACCCTACTATTCTATGATTCTATGACCTCTGTCTTGACTAAGACAATGCTCACAATCCAGAGAAATGTGGGGTAGACGATACATACAGTGGGGCTCAACTAATCTCCTCCCCACCCATCTCCCAGCATTTAACAAGCCAGTTTCCACACTGGTAGTTGGCTCTTTGGAAAAAGAACTGAACTGCACCTATATATTCAGGACAATTTTCCAAGCAAGAAATGACTTTAATCAGTTGATGGTCCTAACAGAGAGAAAGGTCTAAGCTATTAAGAACTTTCCTTTAAATTCTCATCTGAACAAGCCCTGTAGCTCTGACATTGTTTGTTATCACAGTGAGCTAAATGAATACTGTACAAGAACCCTTCAGGTCTCTGCAAACACCATAATTGGTTCACTGTGCTCATTTAGTGTTTGACCTTTCAAATGCATAAGATGAGAGGTAATTTGTCCAGCACTCTGGAATGACCGTTACACTATAGCCACCGTCAAATGGCACTGTGTCTATCTTTTGGTAGTGTGGGATAGGAAGGGGAAGGGCCTGATCCAAAATGTCATCTGACCCACACACAAAATCGTCCATGTTCGTAAAACATGAAAAACATAATCTACATTCACCTACATTATTGGGAATATGAATTGGGGCTGGATCATCTCAATTAAAAAACTATTCTCCCTGATACGGGGGGGGGGGGATTGTTTTATTTTGATCTAGTAGATTTTCTGTTTTGCATTCCACATTTGGAGACTTCAAAGAAGAAACAATGTCAAATAAACACACTTCATGACAATCACTCATACATGGATTTATCCCAGTAAATTTTTTTGTTCCACAGTAGATCAGATATAATTAAAACTGTTTAATTCAGACTATTTTTTTAATAAGTAGCCCAGTTCTGTTTAGTAATGCCTCCTTTCCAAAACCATTTTGAACCCATTTAATTTCACTCTCCCTACCCCCAAAAGATGATGTGAAAAGGAAATGAGTTTGTGATGGCATGGAAAATAGCATATTGTCACCTGCTGCCACACAAATGGCTTGTTATTTGAGCCAGTCACTGTATTCCTGGAGTTTGGAGGGTTCGAGATTTTCCTTCTCTCAGACCTTTCAGCATGGCATTCTGATTAAAGTCTTTAGCAACCTAGATATCAAGGACCTGCTCCAGCCCCTTGAGTTAGGCTGCAGTCCTAAATAGACTTACTTGGGATTAAGCCCCATGGAACAGAATGGAACTTACTGTTGAGTAAACATGCACAGGATTGCATTGTTAGGGACCCTGTTACAGCTTCTTGGGTAAAGAACCATACCAGGTCTTCACAATGATGGGGTTTATAAGGTTATTAACATAACCTCATATCGTATCAGTCTCAAGAGTCCTGCCCACATCTCCTGCTTTCTTCATTTCAATGATATGGCCATGAAATTATGCATTTATTTATAACAGGAGAGCCACTGGTGCAATTCCTGTTTGGATGTTATCCTGCTGTCCAGTTTAAGCCTAACAACTGAAATGGCAAGTTATCATAAATCTCAATATGTTCCAAGGAAATTATGGGAATTCTAAGTGTTCATGGGTTAGCAGCAAATGCTGAGGTAAGACCACAGCCATTTCTTTGTAAGAGATCTGACTCTGTTTGAGATAATATGCCTAGGAGCAATCTCTTCATCAAATTAGAAACAGAAACTGGGAAACACTGTTTATGTATAACCTTTCTGCATGTTAATGAAAAATGTTTTTTTGGCTTGGGTGCTGTCAGTAAGTATTAGTATTTTTCTTGGGGGGGAAACAACTGCCTCTTTGGGATGGTATATTATAATGCATTGTTTCTGACAGCATGTGGTTTAACATGTATGGCAACAGTTATCCATGCCTTGATTACATCACGGTTAGACTATTGCAGTGCACTCTAGGTGGGGCTACCCTTTAAGGGGTCTCCAAAAGCCCCAGTTGGTACAAAAGGCAGCAGCTAGGCTGCTAACTGGTACACAGTACTGTGATCATATCACCCCAATACTAAAAGGTCTGCACTGGTTCCCAATTGTTTTCTGGGCTCAATTTAAGATGTCGGTGTTAACTTTTAGAGCTCCAAACGGCTCAAGGCCTGCCTATTTGAGGAACCACCACCTTGGTATGAATCTGCTCATTTATTAAGATCCGTGGGAGAGGCCCATTAGAGGACACCTCCCATGCTTTCAGAGGTGCGGGTCTCCACTCTCCATTCAGGAAGGGGATCAAGACCCATCTTTTAAAATCACTGTTGTGGTTTTTAATGTTGTTTTCACTGTTTTACTATGTATTTATTTGATTATGATTTTTATATTTTGAACTGTTTGTAAACTGCCTTGGCGGATCCTAGAAAGGCAGTACAGAAATACGATGAATGAATGAATGAATGAATGAATGTCCATTTTAGCACACTGAGCAGGGTCTGTACCATTTATGTGAAATACATCCATATCCTTCTTTACTCAGAACTATCCCATGGATGGCTCCAGGCTTGCGGGGGCGGGGAGTACCCACCAAAGGGCCTCCTCCTCTGTCAGTGCTGGGTGGCTGGGTCTAACCACCCCTTTAATTTTCCACAATGTCCCAGAGGGATGCTAGATCAGAAGCATTGTGGGAAAATAAAAGGGTGGTTAGAGCAAGCTGCCTGATGTGGCTTGGAGTGCTGGCCCGGGGGGGAGGGGAGAAAAAGAGGGGCCTAATGCAGGCATCATGTTTCCTTGGATAACTTGCCATTTCAGTTGTTTGAATTAAACTGGACAGCAGTATGACATCTGTAACAATATGAAAGAATTACTGGATTCAGCATGGATGGGTTGTGCTTCCTGAAAGGAACCAGGAAGTAGTTAAGAGCAACACCCACTGCTTCTGGCCTGAGGAGAGAGAAGCCACAGACTGAGAGAGCTCTGCAGAATAACCTTTGTTTACATAAAACTTAAAAGTTTGTTTAGAAAGCAGAGTCTCTGATTCTAAAAGGTGCAACCCACCAACCTTGAAACAACATCCAAATAGGAATTCCATCAGTGGTTCTGGTGTTACAAATAAATGCATAATTTCATAGACATATGACTGAAATGAAGAAAGCAGGAGTTGCAGGCTAGACGCTGAGACTGATACCATATGAGGTGATGTTACCCTTACAAACAGCATCATCATGTGGACTTGGTATGATTCTTTACTCAAGAAGCTGTAACAGGGTGCCCAATGATGCCAAGTGCTGACGCTCATCCTGAATTATTCCTCGCTTGTTTCATTAGGACTTACTTCCACATAAGGGAGCTTACAGGATTGTAGAGTGATAGAATCCAAACAAACATCAAAAATAATGCTTTTTTTATTTGATAGATTAAGAAACCGGACAATTTTCCAATAGATACTATTTTTGTATTTTAAATATATTTGATTGAAAAAGATAATGAATAACGCATAGAAATCTTACTAAACTGTCAAAAATTGGTCCAATGTTCCTTTCTGTATGATTGCCAGCTTTCACTAACAGCCTGATTTTCCGGAGGTTGGAAATAGAAAGCTCCCATGAACCACCCAGAAGAAGGTTGCGTCTAAGAAATGCGTTTCTCTTTCTGAGCTGATCCTTTAATGCTGATTTATCTAAATTAGTAGTTGTGTTATAATGGAGAGGGTCGGCTGAAGGCAGTTAATAAAGTTTGCCTTAGAAGGCAATAATACTTCACTCTGCTGCAGAAGGTGTTGTTGTTTATCCATTGCTTTTACTGATCTTATTTAGTGTGCTGTTGTTTGAGCCTGCAGGTTTTAGTGTTCCAAATCCTTGAATTATACACTCATCAAATGTGTTGAATATCATTTAAAAGTGTTAATCAGCCATTTCTGACTGTTGTCTCATTTATTTTCATCACCCTTTCCCCTATTCACCTCTACCCTCTCTCCATTTCTTCTTTACTTGCTGATCTTCAGGACAACTTAAGTGTGATTTGTACTGAGGAGGAAAATGCTTCTTTTGGTTCATTTCTTTTCAGTATCTTTTAGCAATGCTTTTACATCTACTTCTGATGTCTTTACTACAATTGTGTCTTGATGAGATGAGATTGCCCACTGCAGCCATAAAACAATAACACTGAGATAAAATTTAGCCTCTCGCTCTCATTTGATGAGCAGCCCATATTCCAGCTACATGGAAAAACAAAGTACATAAAAGACAGATTAAAAAAGCATTTTACATTCCAAAATGCTCTGGATTAAGGCAGATGGGATCTTTTAAATACATCCAACATGAATAAACTAAAGAAAAAAGTCAATCTTAAGATGTAGGTTTTCAAAAAATTATTTACAGCATGGTCTTATTTCACCACTGAACACTTTTTAGTTTATTTGAATAGAAGTGTTTCTAAGTGCTACAATTTCTTTAGCAATAAGCTTTTAGAAGAATCTGCACATGCTTAAAATGGCAATGCTTGTGAGTTATAATTAAATCTGTTGCAAGAGTTCAACATTGTCAGTAATGGTCCTGACTGTGTGATATGTAGCAGACTGGCCATTTCTGAAGGGCATGGTGCTGAGTGAAATCAATGACCAAGCACAGGTTCCAGCCACTTTACTTGTTGATGGTGGGCATCATGTGAACTTACTGGAAGGGAAATCTAAATGCCATTGTCAGAACTAAACCAAGGAATTACAGAAGTCCCAAAGATGCTTGGAAGAACAGCAAAGGGTAGAGTCAGGCTGTGGGGGGATAAAGCCAGCCAGAAGAAGGATACTAAAGGAAGAGTGAGATGACAGGAAAGGTCACGGAGAACCAGTGGTAGAGCTGGTACAGGCCTTATACCAGCCTCAGGTGCTGTCTGATGGTTCTTTCAACGTTCTAATGTGATTCCTGCAGGAAGGCACCTCTTCAAAAGGCAGACTTGCTATTAGTACAGGTTATTGGTGAGCTTCCTCCAGTGCCAGCTCTTGGATTATCAGGCCACTTGGAAAAGGCTCTCTCAGTGGAATCCCTTGACCTGGAAGGTGTGAGGCATGTGAACTGAGCACTTTGTTCCATTGCCTTTGACTTTCTTGGGTGTGAAGTGCAAAATGCAAATGCTGCTTATGTTGGGATAGAGGGCACTTTGCTTCTCTTGGGGCCCTGGAAAATGTCTGACCTTGCCATGCTTTGGAGCCAGTCCTGGCTTGTGTTCAGCTGAGTGACATTTCCCCCCTTAAGCGTGATATGGATTCATAGACAGTTTCTTCGCAGGGTGAATCTCTTTGAACACCACATACTGTTATAAGGAAAATAATATTGCCTTGTGTCATGCCTATTCATTCTCAGTTGTTGACAAAATGTTTCTTTACTAGCCAGGCAGTTTTAATTGTTAGTTAGTTGACTGTGAAATTTAAAAAATCTACTTGGTAGCTTCTACCCAATAATATGATGTATACAGCAACAACAGTGTGCATGATGAATCCTACCCTTCCCATGAAATAGCACTTTATTATTAAACAGGATGAGCATGACACATTATTCTTACATCTTGAATTTTTCTACCATTTTGCCAATGCTTCAGTTTACAAAACGCTCGTCTTTTCTTTTTGGTGAAATTCCTCATTTAGAGAGTTATCCTTTTGTTGTGAGTTAATAATAATTTAAAGTAAAAGAACAGAAATATATATTTTATTGAGCAGTGTCTATTTCTGCAATTATGTTGTCATTTTTACCTCACAGATTGGTAGTTTTTTCCCCATTACCTGTAACGTCTTGAAATATGAGAAAAAAGTGCGGGGGGGGGGGGGGGAGAGAAATGTTAAAATATTGAACTAATTAAAAAACCCTCTTCTACATATGAAGATTAATTAGTTCCTATGAACATGAGGGATGGGATCAGCAGAAGGGGCAACTCCCAGCTGATCTAAGATGATGGTCACTCCAGTGGAGGCTGGTGGCTCTGATTTCAATGGGGTGGTGAATCCATTCTGGGTTTTAGTCAGAACCAGTTAGAACTCTAAAGGAAAAAAGGAAGTATTCAAGGTGCTGAACCCTATCCCCCAAATAGGTTCAGCACCTTGGATAGCTCCATTAGAGTTCTGGCTAGTTCTAACTAAAATCTAGAATGGATTCACTACCCCACCAAAATTGGAGCCACCAGCCTCCACTGGGTCACTCACAGGGCAGCTGACTGCCAACTTACTCCCTGCCAACTGCAATGAAGCAGGGCCCAGTCCAGTTAATGTAGGAGCAGGCTGGTGATGAGGTCTGTGCTTGCCTCCTTCCTTCTTCAACCTCACTTAGAGTCAAACTGAATATGATGGTAAATGTGCCTTTGCTGTGCTGAAAATGGTAACATCTAGTTCCCCTCAACAAGATCTATTAGCGTTTACCTCATGTTGCAATCTCATAACATGTCATGCTCCCCCAGCATTGGTGGCTACTGCTGAGGTGTGGAAATGCAGAACACCATGACATGAGATCAGTTCTCCTAAATGTTAAAGCCTTTGATTGTGTGGATCACAACAAACTGTGGCAAATTCTGAAAGTGATGGGAGTACCAGACCACCTTACCTGTCTCCTGAGAAACCTGTATGAGGGTCAAGAAGCAACAGTAAGAACCAGACATGGAACAACCGATTGGTTCAAAATTGGGAAAGGAGTACGACAAGGCTGCATATTGTCACCCTGCTTATTTAACTTATATGCAGAGTACATCATGAGAAATGCCGGGTTGGATGAATCAGAGGTCGGAATTAAGATTGCTGGGAGAATTATCAACAACCTCCGATATGCAGACGATACCACCCTAATGGCAGAAAGCGAAGAGGATCTCAAGAGCCTCTTGTTGAGGGTGAAAGAGGAGAGTGCAAAAGCTGGTTTGAAACTCCACATTAAAAAAACGAAGATCATGGCATCTGGCCCCATCACTTCCTGGCATATAGAAGGGGAAGAAATGGAAGCAGTGACAGATTTTACTTTCTTGGGCTCCAAGATCACCGCAGACGGTGACTGTAGCCATGAAATTAAAAGACGCTTGCTCCTTGGGAGGAAAGCTATGGCCAACCTAGACAGCATAGTAAGAAGCAGAGACATCACCTTGCCGACAAAGGTCCGTCTAATCAAAGCTATGGTTTTCCCAGTAGTAATGTATGGCTGTGAGAGCTGGACTATAAGGAAGGCTGAGCGCCGAAGAATCGATGCTTTCGAACTGTGGTGCTGGAGAAGACTCTTACGAGTCCCCTGGACTGCAAGGAGGTCAAATCAGTCCATCCTAAAGGAAATCAACCCTGAGTGCTCATTGGAAGGACAGATCCTGAAGCTGAAGCTCCAATATTTTGGCCACCTAATGCGAAGAGAAAACTCCCTGGAAAAGACCCTGATGCTGGGAAAGACTGAAGGCAAAAGGAGAAGGGGACGGCAGAGGATGAGATGGCTAGATAGCATCACGGATGCAATGAATATGAACTTGAGCACGCTTCGGGAGAGAGCGCAGGACAGGAAGGCCTGGCGTGCTATGGTCCATGGGGTCACGAAGAGTCGGACACGACTGAACGACTGAACAACAACAACAGGGAGAGATTGGATATACATCTGCCATTTTCTGTGGAACTGCTCATTGACCATTGTATTTAATTTGGACCTCACATAGGGCAGTTGCTTTTATGCTGCCACTGCGGTGGAGGAGGGTTCCTGATCCAGGAGTGTGTGTGAATGGTGCTTTTCCCTCCTCTCTCTCCAGACTCTACCCCCCCCCCCAAGCAGCCAATATTACCTATTAATATTCTGTTACAAACACAGCGAAAATAAAATCAGCGAACCTTCACATTTGGTAGTTCAAATCCTATTTCCAAATGCACATTGGAATTGAAGCTAGAGAATGTGTAGGTTTTCAAATGCATGTGTTTCTTTCTTAGTACTTTTAATTGTAGTTTTTCAGAATGTACATCTAATTCCCCAGTAGTGACCTATTCCTCCTAGTTGCTGTGCCAGTAAATAAGTAATATATGGAGAACTGACTGTTGCAGTACTATGATGCCACAGATTAATCCCTTTGTTGTGACGTTATAATAGTATTGCAGGGGTGTTAGAGCAGAGTTCCTTGTAGATATACCAGGTGCCAGTTGGTAACAGTATTAAGTAGGAGTTCTTCCACCCACTACGCAGGAGAGCTGGGTTCAGTATACTGATTATTGCTTTGAAAGACCTGTTGTCTAAATGAGACCTGCAAGCTTTGAAAAGGGTTACCAAAAGATTCTTATAAATGCACACATAATACAATCGGAGAATTCATTTAGCTTTTTGGTAGTATCTGGATCTGGAAATAGAACCACTGTACCATATTTTTTTCCTGCCATAAACGAACATCATTTCAATGGTGCCAACCACACTTACCCCTTTTTGCATTGGCAGAAAAGCTATGTCTCCTGGCACAGGATTTAATTCCATATGAACTCAGACCATTTAACGTAGAGCTACAATTAATTACAAATGTTAGTGTAAGGTAGAGAATGACTGGAAGCTCTCAATGGAGTCATAAAGGGAAACAACAGGTATTGTGCAAGTCTTCAGAACAATTCAAGAAATGCAGCTTGAAATTACCATTCCTATACTGTGTATCCTAACCCCATCTTGGACTTCTTGGGAAAATGCGTACGATTTCTTCCTTTGGATGTTGCAGTGCGCACCAGGAAGCTAATGGTCAACTCTCTCACATATTCACTTTTCATTGCAACCTGTACAAACCTTTAGGAAGGTATGCTATGGCAAAATAAATAGCCCTGCCCACCACTCATATTAACCATAGAGCACTTCCACTATCAGACATATAGCACTGAATAAAAGGTTGGGTTATTATTTTTTTGTTGTGAGGAAACTTCTAGCTGAAATATGCATCAGAAATGGCAAATAGCATACTAGAAACCTGTTACATATGACGGGGCTGCTTTATGATTTTTATAGTAATTCCCCATGAATAGAAAACAGCCATACTTCGCATACAAATTTTTCAAGGGGCTAAGCAAATTGTCACTGATTACTGAATGAAATAAAGCTCCCATTTTGTGCATTTAGCACAGACACTTTGTCAATAAGAAATCATAGAAATTTTGTATGCAGCAGTGCTTTTGAGAATTTGACCCCCCCCCCCCATGCTAATGCTATAAATTTCCACTTGATCAACAGTGTGGTATTTTTGGGTGCTGTCTGCCTTGATAATAAATAGATGGATGGGTGGATGGATGGCATGTCAGCAACAAACAGCGGAAATGCAAATGGGATATCTGCTTTACTATCTCTCTAATAAATGTAAATCAATGCCTATTTTCTAGTGGTGTTTTTCAGCTGAGACCTGTAGTAGAAATTAGAAATGCAAGTCTTAAAAAAAAAAGTTACTGACAGCAGTCTTTAATATTCCAAATGGAGAAGGAAAACTAGGTGATCTAGAAGATGACTTTTGCAGGGCTGCTGTACCTAATATTTTAATATTTTAGAAAAATAATACTCAGTAAAATGCCGGAACATATGTTGGCTGCTTTTGGAAAGCTGATGTTTTATTACCATCTATTAAAATTAATTTTAAGCTAAACCTTTGGAGATATTTCTCTTTCCCCCTTCCTCCTCAGAAAGAAATAATTGGCATAAACCTGACATTTATATAATAGCAAGCTGAGGTTTTTTTTAAAACTGAAAGTACATTGTAGATACAATATCATCTGCTGAAGATGTCTGTCAACTACACAGAAGCTGAGAAGCTAAATTAGAGGAAGCACAATTTACACTAATTGAACAAGCACAACTTCTGCAAGATAAAATATCACTTTACCAAGCCAAATGTAATATCTCAGTGTTGCCAGCTATCATACTAACTGACACAATAGCTTTGTTTGGTTGTTAACACTAAATTATGGTTTAGAATTAGTGAATGAGCCTGGGTGAGCCTTGGGTTCATATGTTCCTCCCTCTCCTCTCCTCTCCTCTCCTCTCCTCTCCTCTCCTCTCCTTCTCTGACACAGCTGCGAAAAGGAGATAGGAAACTTTCACTTCCATTTTTAGCTAACCCCAGGTTAGCGATATGACTGCGCCTAGACAAATTGTGGTTAGGTTTAACTACGGTTTAGTGAAACAAGCCAACTTCAAACAGTGTTTCATGAAGTATATTTGTTTCAATAAATCATAGTTATGTTTAACCACAGTTAAGGAAGTAATAATGCTGAACTGACGTTAAGTACATGCCATAGTCATTCTAACACATGCTTACCGTAGTCACTTAAAATCTTGGCAAACATCAAGCCATCCTTGAGTATGCATATTTGGTTTTCATGTAAAAGATGACATTGTAGGATTTGGTGAGACTATTTTGTCACAAATATTAAGCTATATTGCAAGAATGTAAGTATTGTAGAAATACCTAATGTTCATAAGCGTGACAACAATTGAGTCCCGAGTGAACATGCAATAGATTTGCTGAAAATACAACAGTTACTGGTAAATCAGTTAGAACTTCTAGAGCATGATTCAGAGCCACAGTATTCAGGGTTATTTGCATATCTCTTTCTGAGTCAACATTAGTGTCTGTGATTTGCAAAAAAAAGAAAAGAAAAAAAGAATAATGAATAGGACCCTAGAGTTTGAAATATTCAGGGAGAATGGAGGTCAAGATGAGTGGGAGTTTCTTAAAAGCAAAATATTGAAGGCACAATTGCAAACAGTTCCAGTGAGCAAGAACCATGGGAGGTATCTAAATAAACCAGGGTGGCTGCATAAGGAGATACCTGATGAGTTCAGGTTTAAAATACACATGTGTAGGAAATGGAAAGAGAGGAAACAGCCAAGGACAAGGACAAGCAAGTACCTAAAGCCTGTAGGGATAGTGTGAAGGTAGTGAACTTAGGCTTGTGAGAGATGTTCACAATTGCATAGAAAAATGCATACATTAAGGCAAGATGCTTGCAAAATGTTATGTTAGGGGAAGTTGCATATGAAAATAAATGTGCATTTTTGTGTAATGTCTAAAAAAGTTGCAGAGTGATGCAGAAATTGGATGGAACAGACTCATGATGTGCGAACCTAACATGGACTCGATTTGTACATCCCTACAAATGTGCCCAGGGGGTGGTTTAACCATAAGGGGTTCCCAGGAGGTAGTTTATCTGGCTGATCTATCTTGAGATGAGAGTGTTTTGTAATTGGGCCATGTTTGTCAACAAAGCTCTGGATTAGCCAATTGAAAGGTATCCTTGTGGGCTGTGTGACTGCAGTGATGACTTCGTAGTCAGGTAAACATTTGTATGTATCTGGAATTCCTATGGGGGAGGACACATCTCAGTAATTACATAATACCACTTACAGTTCTCTTGTTCCTGGCAGCCTTAAATTCTTTTGCTGCTTTTCTTAAAACAAAATGGATACTTTAGCCAAGATGCCAGAGCAATGCAAACTAAAAGTATAACATTCAGTACACTTGCACAATGAACCATCATGGCTGAGCTTCTCTCAGCCCAGCTCCAGCTCCATTAAGACCAGCTCCATTAAAATCACAGATTTCTCCATTGAAGTCTATGGGCACTTCTCACTTCAGTCTCTAGAGTCATTTTAAAATAGCTCCTCAGTTCGAACCAGAATGTGAGCTATCCAAAAATGAGATGATCTTTCTATACTTTGTATACCTATGTGTCGCCGCCCTTTCTATCCACTCCATTTCATATGCCTCCTACCTGGTTGTCAGTTCATTTTCTGTCAGTCTCTCAACATTATGTGCCATCAAACCTTTATGGGACGGGGTTATTTTTTCCCCCCATAAAGATGTTTTGTGCTTCTGCAAATCTCAGGACACCGTGAGTCTGCCTGTATACCCCCTTGTGCATGGGTGTTGCAAAGCAATGCACTAGCCTTGAGTGCCATCTTTATTTCCAAGACTATCTCTGGGCCCCCATGTGGGCACCAGAGGCATTATTAGAAAATGAAAATGTTGGATGGCTGGAGCCCAGCACTTCATTAGATGGTGGGGCAGCATCTTGGGGAAAATGGCAGGGAGTAAGAGGGGTGTTTTCCTTGTCCTGTGTGTGTGTGTGTGTGTGTCTGTTGCTTTTGTGTGTCTTTGTGGTGTGCCCTAAACTGGCTTGTTTTCTTACTTTGGTATGGTGTGTGAGTTTTTTGCCTGTGTGTGTGCGTGTGCTCTGAGCATCACCAGTTGCTTTCTGTGAAATGGGTGTTTTGTTGTGCTTTGTGCTTTGACATTTGGGGCTCAGACTTCAGCTCTGCCTTGTACTCAGTTTCTTGTCCAAGTGCCATGTGTCTGAGCCACCTCATCAGTTTGCCATCTGTGAAATGGGTGTTGGACGGTGGAGCAAAAAACTGAATTTGGAAGGGTAGTTATGTGTTTTGGAGCTTCACTTCTTGGACATGTTACTTTTCTTTTAACCTCACTGATTTGCCTTTGGGAAATGAGTGTTTTGTGACTGGCCATGCCCACCCTGGCAGCCATTTTGTGAATGGGCAAACCCCCACATGGCAATTTTTTTGTGGAAGTTCCCATGGCACTCTCAAAATTCCAAATGTGCCTACCAGACCCAAAAGGGTGGGGACCGCTTACTCCAGTATGAACTAGGCCAGAGGCCCTGTTCACCCATTTCTCCCTGTCAAACAAGGAAGGAAGAATCACAGAAAACGGGGCCTCCACACACTCAGTTAACTCACACTAATTCAGTGGCAACCATAGCTGTATGTAGGAACTGTGTGTTCCAGCATTACTCATGTCATCATAGTACTATGTAAAAAGTTTTTCAGTTGGGCCAGAAATATGATGAATTGAATGACTTTGGTCTCCTCCAGCAATACATGAATTTGTAGTATCCTTGCAATATTATTTTGTTGTTGTTTATTTGGTCAGTTGCTTCCGACTCTTTGTGACTTCATGGACCAGCCCACGCCAGAGCTTCCTGTTGGCCGTCGCCACCCCCAGCTCCCCCAAGGTCGAGTCCGTCACCTCCAGAATATCATCCATCCACCTTGCCCTTGGCTGGCCCCTCTTCCTTTTGCCTTCCACTTTCCCTAGTATCAGCATCTTTTCCAGGGTATCCTGTCTTCTTATTATGTGGCCAAAGTACTTCAGTTTTGCCTTTAATATCCTTCCCTCAAGTGAGCAGTCTGGCTTTATTTCCTGGAGTATGGACTGGTTTGATCTTCTTGCAGTCCAAGGCACTCTCAGAATTTTCCTCCAGCACCACAGTTCAAATGCATCTATCTTCCTTCGCTCAGCCTTCCTTATGATCCAGCTCTTGCAGCCATAGGTTACTACGGGGAATACCATTGCTTTAACTATGCGGACCTTTGTTGTCAGTGTGATGTCTCTGCTCTTAACTATTTTATCAATAGTCCTCCCAAGAAGTAAACGTCTTCTGATATCCTGGCTGCAGTCAGCGTCTGCAGTAATCTTTGCACCTAGAAAGACAAAATCTGTCACTGCCTCCACGTTTTCTCCCTCTATTTGCCAGTTATCAATCAAGCTGGTTGCCATAATCTTGGTGTTTTTTTGAGTTGCACTATAATTCAAATATTTTGTACATTGGCATTAGAACAGCAGGGGAAGAATGAGAATGATCAGATGTTCCCTTGCATAGCACAAGGCATGTAAATGATTCTTACATCCTTCATTTTGAACGAAATACAGTGGCAGCCATCTCAGGAACTGCGATGTGATTTTTGACATTGTTGAAAATCATTCTGAGCAGCTCATTCCGTCTTTTCTGATCACAAGGCAGATTATTTCTTGTTTCGGAATGAGAAGGATTCCTAGAGATTGCTAGCTGTAACAATTAACTTCTGCGTATTGGAAATGATCTCCATAAGCCTACACTAATGTTTTAATTGGCTCTGTAAGTCTCTTAATAGCCATACATTGTTTTTAAATAGGGAGAAAGGAAATATTTATAGGAGTCCTTCTATGTGGGCTTGGATTATATCTTTATTGCTACTGCTGAGCAAGGGTGGCTGCCCTCAAAAACGTTCTTCCACAGAATAATTTATATTGAACGACAAAACGTGTGTGTGACAGTTGTGTGATTTTAATGCCTTGTATATTCTGTTCTCATAATCTTGGTACCAGACACCTTATTTTTCCCTGATTCTCCATTACCAAGGCAGGAAAATGGTAATTAATAACTTCTTATATCGGCACGTCTCCAGATGTTCTTCATCAAATGCTACATGGAGGTCTGGAGAGGCTAGCTATGAAATATACACTGGAAGGGGATGCTGGGGTGATGTTAACATAATGGAAATGTCTTGATAAACAATCTTTCCATCACTGGCAATGTAGTTTTATGCCACTTGCTGAATGACTAGACAGTTTTGCTTGGGGGACCTTATTGCCAGCCTTTTGGTTGGGCTACAGTTCCATTTCTCCCAGCCAGCATGGCCAGTGGTCATGCTGGCAGGGGGCAATGGAAGTTGCAGTCTGACACATCTGGAGGGGACCGTTGGGGAAGGCTGGATTAGAGTCATACGATACCAGAGATCATATCCATGCTGGCATGCCTTGCTGGTTGAAGGTCAAGCGAGAAAAGGGTTTTGTGGCAGTTCTTCCCTGTCTATAGCAGCCAGGACCTCACTGGGGCACAGAAAGAGTGTAATGTGTGAAAACTACAGTTAAACTGAGAACCAAGAACAAGAAGTCAGAGATCAGAGCTAAATTAAAAAGCAGAAGGTCAGGAAATGTGAGAAGGCAAAGGGCAAAAGGGAAGAGAAGAATTGTGGATGGGGCTGGGGGGAGTCCAGGGCAAGCCAAGTCAGTAAGCAGCACAGTGAAATCTAAGTGTATAGGTGTTTAATCTGTGTACAAATGAATGTATGGAAGAGAAGTCAGGATTGAGCCTGCTGGCCTTGCCCTTGACCTCCACATGTTCAAAGCCCCATCTATGTATGTACCAGATGGTGGGCTCAGAGGACCCTGTAAGTAGAAGCTGGGGTGGAGTCAGTAGGACTGATCCCAATCTTGTTGTTGTTGTTCAGTCGTTAAGTCGTGTCCGACTCCTTGTGACTCCATGGACCATAGCACGCCAGGCCTTCCTGTCCTCCGCGCTCTCCCGGAGTGTGCTCAAGTTCATATTCATTGCATCGGTGATGCTATCTAGCCATCTCATCCTCTGCCGTCCCCTTCTCCTTTTGCCTTCAATCTTTCCCAGCATCAGGGTCTTTTCCAGGGAGTTTTCTCTTCGCATTAGGTGGCCAAAATATTTGAGCTTCAGCTTCAGTATCTGTCCTTCCAATGAGCAGTCAGGGTTGATTTCCTTTAGCATTGACTGATTTGACCTCCTTGCAGTCTAGGGGACTCGTAAGAGTCTTCTCCAGCACCACAGTTCGAAAGCATCAATTCTTCGGTGCTCAGCCTTCCTTATAGTCCAGCTCTCACAGCAATACATTACTACTGGGAAAACCATAGCTTTGATAATGCGGACCTTTGTCGGCAAGGTGATGTCTCTGCTTCTTACTATGCTGTCTAGGTGTGCCATAGCTTTCCTCCCTAGGAGCAAGCGTCTTTTAATTTCATGGCTACAGTCACCGTCTGCAGTGATCTTGGAGCCCAAGAAAATAAAATCTGTCACTGCTTCCATTTCTTCCCCTTCTATATGCCAGGAAGTGATGGGGATTGGAACTGGAACTTCTTTTCCAGACTTGTGGCCACTGTTGAGTGTTCCAAATTTGTTGGCATATTGAGTGCAGCACTTTAAAAGCATCATCTTTCAGGATTTTAAATAGCTCAGCTGGAATACTGTCATCTCCACTAGCTTTGTTGTTAGGAATGCTTCCTAAGGCCCACTTGACTTCACTCTCTAGGATGTCCAGCTCAAGTTCAGTGAGCGCACTATCATGGCTATCAGGGACATTCAGATCTTTCCTGTATAGTTCTTCTGTGTATTCTTGCCACCTCTTCTGAATCTCATCTGCTTCTGTTAGGTCCCTGCCTTCTTTGTCCTTTATCATGCCCGTCTTTGCACAAAACGTTCCATTGAGATCTCCGATTTTCTTGAAGAGATCTCTAGTCTTTCCCATTCTGTTGTTTTCCTCGATTTCTTTGCATTGTTCATTTAAGAAGGCCTTCTTGTCTCTCCTTGCTATTCTCTGGAAATCTGCATTCAGTTGGATATATCTTCCCCTTTCTCCCTTGCTTTTCGCTTCCTTTCTTTCCTCAGCTACTTGTAAAGCCTCATCAGACAGCCACTTTGCTTTCTTGCATTTCTTTTTCTTTGGGATGGATTGAGTTGCTGCCTCCCGAACAATGTTACGGACCTCTGTCCATAGTTCCTCTGGCACTCTGTCTATCAGGTCTAATCCCTTAAATCTATTCCTCACCTCCACTGTATATTCATAAGGGATATGATTTAGGTCATACCTGAATGGTTTAGTGGTTTTCCCTACGTTCTTCAATTTAAGTCGAAATTTTGCAAGAAGCAGCTCATAATCTGAGCCACAGTCAGCTCCAGGTCTTGTTTTTACTGACTGACTATATAGAGCTTCTCCATCTTTGGCTGCAAAGTACATAATCAATCTGATTTCGATATTGAGCATCTGGTGATGTCCATGTGTAGAGTCGCCTCTTGTGCTGTTGGAAAAGAGTGTTTGCTATGATCAGCGTGTTCTCTTGGCAAAACTCTATTAGCCTTTGTCCTGCTTCATTTTGTACACCAAGGCCATGCTTGCCTGTTATCCTGGTTATTTCTTGACTTCCTACTTTAGCATTCCAATCCCCTATAATGAAGAGGACATCTTTTTTTGGTGTTAGTTCTAGAGGGTGTTGTAGGTCTTCATAGAACCGATCAACTTCAGCTTCTTCGGCCTCAGTGGTTGGGGCATAGACTTGAATCACTGTGATGTTGAATGGTTTGCCTTGGATTCGTAATGAGATCATTCTATTGTTTTTGAGATTGTACCCCAGTACTGCTTTTCCCTTCCCACCCTTTTGTTGACTATGAGTGCTACTCCATTTCTGCTAAGGGATTCTTGCCCACAGTAGTAGATATGATGGTCACCTGAATTAAATTCACCCATGCTTGTCCATTTTAGTTCGCTGATTCCCAAGATGTCGATGTTCAATCTTGCCATCTCATGTTTGACCACCTCCAGCTTACCTTGATTCATTGATCTTACATTCCAGGTTCCTAAACAATATTGTTCTTTACAGCATTGGACTTTCTTTTCACCACCAGACACATCCACAGCTGAGTGTCCTTTTGGCTTTGGCCCAGCCGCTTCACTCTTTCTGGCGCTACTTGGAAATACGCTCTGCTCTTCCCCAGTAGTATATTGGACACCTTCCGACCTGAGGGTCTCATCTTCCGGCGTCATATCTTTTAGCCTTGTGATACGTTCCATGGGGTTTTCTTGGCAAGAATACTGGAGTGGGTTGCCATTTCCTTCTCCAATCCCAATCTTTCCCTTTCCCTATTAGTCTGTACAAAGAGTAACCATCTGCTTAGGGCGCTGGCAGTTGGTTTCTATAGTGTGATTTGTTGGGGTTCAAGCTAGCTTGGAACTCATTCCATGTGCCATTCCTCAACTCCAGATGCTTGGGAAGGAGGCTTTAATCCTCCTACTTTGGAGAAAAAGGAAGCTTCCATTGAATTGGAACAAGGAGTGTCTACCAAAGTGCAGTGCTTAATAAGTGATGTGTTATTGTTCCCACCTTAAGGTTCCTTTCTGTTCTCCCCTCTATAATGTTTCTGTCATGTTTAATTTATTTCAAGCATCATAACAACAAGTCATAATGTAAAAAGGCCTGCTGTACATGCTCATTCCCATGAACTGATCTTGCATCCTGGGCCTTGGAAATATAAAAAGGTCCTGGAGCTATGCCTTAGGTCAGTTAGGCCCTGTTAATAACAGCAGTTGCAATGTATTGCGTACCATCTGATGATATGTTTTTCTTGGCCAGAGCATCATTCTGTCCATTATGGATCTGAGGGAATGGAGGGAACATAGATGTGCTGCATGACATACATTTCTTCCCACAATTCTGAAATCACAAGCTTGCTAGTTTTCCTGCTCCCCAGACTAGAAAATGCTGTGCCATTTCCACCTCAGCTGTAGCAGCCATGGACTCAGTCCTTCCTTAGTCATCCCAATGAGCCCATGACCCATTTGGAAAACCGTACTCATTTGCCTTTTTAAAAATCTGCAGCCCCCACTCACCTACCGACCTCCTTCAGCCTGCCATACTCATGGTGAAATCCCATGCTCCCAGTGGGAGAAATACTGAAAGTTGAAGCAGCAGGGTATGAGGCCTATATGGAATAAACTCAAGGGTGTAGTCTATTAGGAGATGTATCCTAGAAGACAAGAACCACTGAGGTAGAGAGTAAGAACAATTCTAAACAACCCCTCAGTGTGCCTTTGAATAAAATAAGTGGCAGTTTAATTTGACTTAATGGTGCATGTGGCAGTCTATCCACTAGACATAAGCATGTATATAACTTGGGAAAGATGAACAGGGTCCAGCCTTTTGTGTGTGCGTTTACCCGTTATCGCCACAAACATGCAGCTAATAGATGCTCTGATAGAAATATATTTTAAACAATGTATTTGGATGCAGGGACATTGAAACCAATGTTGCGCTATTAGAATAAACACTAATAGTGCAATCCTATGCATGTCTACTCAGAAGTAAGTCCCACTGAGTTCAATGGGCCTTACTGGAGTAAATCAGTGGGACTTACTTCTGGATAGACATACATTGGATTGTGCTGTAAATCCACCACGTTCTCTTTGGATTAGGAATGCTTCTAAAATTATTAGCACTCAATTTTAATTAGCTCTTTAGTTATTATGCAGTATGCAGACAAGACTCATACAAAGCCTAAGGAATTATTATTCCAGGCTGATGCGTCTTCCAAATTCTGTTTAATACCGTTCACTTTTTATAGCTTTTGTTCCTTTGCATTTCAGCATCAGGATCACTTGAATGAAATGTTGAACCAGTTCCATATTTTAATGGAAATTTGTAGCAATTTTGAAACTATAGTATAACAGTGATTTTTGCAAGAAGGAACTTCCTGGAGAATTGCCATGAGGCTTCAGATTACATCTGTGTTTCTGCATGTCAAAGTTTAAAATAGATATTGGGGGGGGGAGAATGAAAATATAATATGCATTATAACACAGCATTTTTAAGGAGGTACATCATAAACATGTTTTATGCCTTCTAATGTGCTTTGATTTTGATCCTAGAAAACAAATAGAGCACTATGAATCTTGAAAGCTGACACTGTGGTTTTGTTGTTGTTGTTGTTGTTGTTGTTCTTCTTCTACTACTACTACTACTACTACATTAAAAGGGGGCAATCAAAGTTACAACTTTTTACTCAGTTTTTATAACAGGATTGTTTTAATTCATAGTAAAATTGTGGGGCAATATTAGTAGGTTTAACACTGGTTCATGCAGAAGGGCAAGTTTGGGGCCTGGACTACTTTGCATGTACTCCAATAGACATCTGAGCCCCATTGACTGTACAGTAAATACCCTATTCTGGGCATGTCCCTCAAATGCACTACAGATTGTTGCGTGTAGTTCTCAAACTGGCAAAAGCCATGTCCACCTGGGGTTCTCTTGGTTGACATAATTCCTGTTTCGCATTATGCTTGAAGCAATGAAAGCCAAAGGAAAGGTACCAAAAGGTGACCATCTAGACATGGTTGTTGGAAATGTTAAAGGAGTTGCACACCATTCCTACGAAGTGATGCACCAGGGCCAGCACATAAATGCTTTGAACGGGACATACCAACAGCTACACCAGGGCAGTGAAACAGATCATGCTATTATGCTGATATAGTGAGAGCTTAAAATCCTGACATATAAGCTCAGGATCAGGATGGTAGAATCACAGAAGGGATGCTCATGGGTTACCTAATCTGACTAACACCACTAGTAGAACTCCCTAGTCCTAAACCATAGTTGACACAGGTGTAGAGTTTTCAGAAGGTGGATGCTAAATCTATAGCAAGCAACTCTTTGCTACAGACTTACAATCCAAGTTTGTTAATATAATAGCCGCATTGATTCCTGAATGTATTGCAACATATTTAATCTTTGTTGTGCTGATTAATTGATGTCATAAGGCAGGATAAAAGAGCCAAAAGTTAGCTCATTCAATCAAAAAACTTGCTTAATTGTGTAGTGTGATGCCATCGTATTCAATGGAGATTTACAATGAGGGTGTAATGATAACTTAATGGAAGTTGATGACTGATCTCCTCTGAAAAATGAGCTTGTTGTAAAACTGCCTATCAGATAGTTTCCGAGTCCTATCCTTCACAAGCCCTTATTTAACACAGCAGTATTTGCATGCATACCCTCTCTTCACATTTGCCATTTGTCACTGAGATAGCAAATTACATTCATCAAAATCCATTCATTCTCCCAGTATCGCTGAATACAGGATTATCTTGGCTGTGTCAGCTGCCCTATGACTGGTAACAGTGAAAAATGGAGGTCGACATGCAACTTCAAGAGACAGTGGGTATCAAGCTGGAAAGATTAATGGAGCTGATGTCATCATGTTTGCATGGCATAAAAATGAATTTTGGAAACTGATGGATCTCTTGGTAACAATGAATGCATTTTAAGCTACTCCCCTGCTGCCTCTTTGCTGATGAGTTTTAGTGGCCATCAAAAGAAATATACTGAGATGTTTTATTAGATACAGAAAATTTTGCTTTGGTCCCCTGGGTTGCTGAACATCCTCTAATACTGACCTAGCAGGAGCAATGCTTCAACATCTGCTGAGTGTAAGTTCTTCATTGTCTTAGCCATATTTCTGGCTATGTTGTCTCTTGCAGTATCAGCAGCAAGCAATACTAATAAACATTTCCAACTCAAAGAACGATCCCAAGGATCTTCTACCCATGTATCTTATTACTATAAATGATAACAAAGATAGGGGTGTTTTTGTGTGGGAAGGAGGTGTGGTTTAGTTATTTACTTATTCCTGCCATTGGGGGCAGGGGGAGAAGATAATTTTTAACCCAAACTTTTTTGAGTAAAGAGCACTACAGTAATATAGTTGACAGCACAAATCTTGGCAACAGCGTACTGTGTTAACTGCAGTCTATTACCAATTGCTAGCTAATTTCAGAGTACTCACAAATATGTCTGTCACAAATAACTGAAAAGTTTTGTGAAGGGCTACCCAAATGCAATGATCCAAATGCCTGTGTGTTATTAGCCTTATATTTTAAAATAACTAAAATATGGTTGATAAATACCTACCCCACAACCCTAGAGCAAGCCATATGTTGTGTGGGATGGTTTGTAAAGCCACCCCCACTGCACACCTTTGCTGGGTTCAGATGACACGACAAACTGTGCCTGCGAGGGTAATTATGGTAATGACGCAGCATGTTACCAGCATGCGTGGGATGAGAACTACGTGCATGGGGTGAGCTACAATGGCTTATTTTCCTTCCCCAATCATGTGAACCTGGCCTCTTTGACCTGGTTCACACATGACACTATGCCATTTTGTGTTGTTATTGTCGGTGCTTGCAGGGTGGCTTAGTGTGATGTCCAAACCTAGAGGGTTTTTTCTCTCATGGGTTGTTTTTTGCAAACAAGCCACCCTGAGTACCCATGGCTTGAAGTAGGGTTGTTTAGGGTGGCTTGTGCTCAGGGTGGCATGTTGTTACGTCCGAACTTAGCAGGTTGATTTTATTATGGGTTGTTGGGAATGGCTAGAGAGAATGCCTGGCAAGAGCAGCAAAAAAAACCCCTGCCTCTCTTCCTCATCCCTTCTCAGTCCCCTCTGCCTCAGGATGGATTTTTATTTTTTTTTCACAGGAACCTTGAAGAAAGGACACCGGACAGTTCCCAAATGCCTTAGAAATTTTTTAAATTTCATTTTTTCTTTTTGGTCTGATGCAAGTGCACAGGAGTGAATGTCTGCTATTAGGAAATTTACATAATTTTCCCTTCTGTGTTACTGCTCTGCCTGAAATGTGCACAATTTCCCCCTCCGTTTTACTGCTGTGCCATGACATTTGTGCAATTTCCCCCTTAGTTTTACTGCTCTGCCTTGAAATTTGCACAATTTTTCCCTCCATGCTGCTCTGCCATGACATTTGTATATGTTTAGCGATCCTGCTAGGGATTTTGTAAAATATGTTCTGTCTGCATTTCATGGATTGTCAGGTACCTTTCATTCTGTTGTCCACTCATTGGTGGAATCGGGTTTTTTTTCTAATTTTCTGAATTTGTGCACTTGCGAAAATGTGCAGATCCCCCCCCCCAAAATGTGCATCCCCCGCAAAATGCACAAATCCCTCCCAAATGTGCATTTTCATGCTTTAGCCTATGGTGGAAATGTGCATTTTTGGCCGGTGTTTTTTTTAATGTTACGTATTTTTCTATGACTAAATTTGTGTAAAATTCTGGAAAGTTTTTTAAAAAGTTGGTTCACAAGTCTGTGGAATCCATGTGACTCAGGAAAAACTGGTCCACTGTCGGATCTGCAGGACCAAAAATAAAAATAATTTTTTAAAAATTGCAGATACATTTGGGACACTCTCTGGTCCTTTCTTTAAGATTTCTATGAAAAAAAGAATTAAAAATCCATGCCAAGGCAGAAGGCCCTGAGAAGGGATAAGGGAGAATGGCAGGGATTTTCGCTGTTCTTGCAAGACAGCTTTCCAGCCAGCCGGCACTTGTGCAAGGCCCTGAAAAATTTAATTAAAAAATTGTGAATGCATTCTTGCATTCATTAGGGCGCAGAAAATTATTTTCTTCTGGTGATCTGATGCAGGAGCAGGCAGGTGTTTTGCTCAGGAAGCGCTGGATTAAACTGAGAAGGACATTGGCAAGAAGATGTTGACAAGGACCTATGGCTATAGCTCAATAGCGGACAGGTGGTCCTACGCAGTTGTGCAAAATCCTGAATTTTTTTTTTTAAATAGCAAACACGTTCCTATGTTCATAAGGGCTCAGGAAATGAAATCCCTTTGGTTATCTGATGTGGGGGTGGGAGGGAGTTTGCCTTGTGAGCTGGCAAGCCCAGCGGACCAGTTGCAGAAAGGGTGCTGATGTAGGGAATGAAGAAATGAGGATTTCTGCCACAAAGGCCGCTGGGATATGTGTTGGCAGCAACCAGGAGAACTGAGAGGGACTGAGGGAGAAACAAGCCACTGCAAGCCATTGAGCAGGTGATCGTTGGGAGTAATGGACAAGCCACCCGCCCACAGTAGCTTATCCTCACTGTGGGTTAGTGTGATGTGCAAACTCACTGAGTAGAAGGCAGCTTCCTATGTTCCTATGTATGTTCCTATGTTCCTCTTGCTAGAGGTCCTCTGGGAGTTGGTCTTAAAGCAACAGTAACATATAGCTCTATGCAACGAACAGGTTTTAGAGCTTGAGAAACACGCTTCAACTTCTATTCACATTCCAATGATACAGGTTAGGGAGAGTTATACTCATGGTGTAACGTACAAAAAGGGACTATCTGCACAGTCCTACTCGGAAGTAAGTACCCCGGGTTCAGGGGGATTTAGTTCTAAGTTACTGTGCTTATGATTGCAGCCTATGGGAATGAGATGTGCAAGCTGTTTTTGTGGCTGGAGTTTGCACATCTCACACTACCTGTCTCAGCTCCTTTTTGAACATTACACTGAGATCATGCTGAAAAAATATTTTTGGGGTAGCCCACTCTGGGAAAGTTTCTTTGGAAGGGAGGGAAACACACTTGTGCTGCTCTGTGGTCTCTGCAAACATGGAATCTGCACAGAGCAGCACTTCAGAAAACATCTAGAGCTTAGAAGAGTTTGCAGCCTCTGCCCCTGAGTGAATAAACTCTGTGCCCCTGCATGACTCAGAGGTGGGGCAAGTCTCTCCTTGGTTTGTTTTTGACCACCACCTGAACAGCACACAATACGCTACATCAGCCTTCCCCAACCTGGTGTCCTCCAGATGTTTTGCACTACAACTTCCTGAATTGGACTTCAATTCTCATCAGCCCTGGCCAGCATGACCAATGAAGTATACTGGGAGTTGTAGTCAAAAATATCCGGAGGGCACCAGGTTGGGAAAGGCTGAGCTATACCCTTTCCCAAGTTGCTTTCCCAGCAGAGAAGATGGCAACTTGTGGGGGACCCTGAGGGCTTTTCTACATGAGGCTTTTGACCCACCACTTTATGGAGGCTTCAGTTTATGGATTCTTTGTGGGATGAAGATTGGCTCCTTTCTGTGTTTTTTTTTTCTGGGGAGTTTTCTTTCTCTGCCTTTCTGTATGTTCCATTACACAACCACTAGGTGGTGCTGGGTATAGTGGAATTGCACAGATACAGCAGGGTTGCATGCTGTCATTCACAGAAATACCAAACTTTTCTTGTTAGAAAAAAGCCCTGCTGTAATAGCTGCAAAGCACGGAAGAGGCCTTGGAGGATGATGACGTTGTGTAAAACACCTGCAAACTACAGTGAGTGAGGAATCACAAGCAAACAATAAATGCCTTTTGTAGAAACAGTCTGAGATATCACCATCTGACTTCACTGAACATGATATTTCTTGGGAGGAAAACAGTAATCTGTTCTTATTATGACCTGCAACAAAATGTTCTTAGTACTTACCCCTTAACCAGACTGGTCTTCTTAAGGGTGCCAGGGATGCCCTTAGGTTACAATAATATATGAGTCTCATGCAGGCCAATGTGTTCTTCTCTCCTCTTGGTTTCCATTTTTCTTCTCCAACTGACACTCAGCTCCTGGAGGCCACTGAGCATGTTCAGTCTTAATTGGGTTGGTTTTGGGGGGGGGGCACCTTTTGTGTGTTTAAGAAGTGTTTTATACTTCTGCATATTTCGGGGTTCTCTCAAGGATGCCGTTACCTCTCTCTTGTTTTTCAGTGGGCCCCTTTTTACTCCAAACCTGTCAGCAGAAACAGGCCTGAGCAGGAGCATATGCACAGTGAATCTTGGTTTTGGTTTTGTCCCATTGAACTGTAATCCTCAAATCACTAATCAGATTCAGAAGCAGTTCAGTTCAGCAAATATGGGCGCAATCCTATGGCCGCTAGTCAGCATCTAGACGGCCATAGGATTAGTCAGTTCCCAGGAACCGACCTCGGAACCCGGTTCTTGGAGAACTGACCAGCATCCTCTCCCATGCCACCTTGTAGGCAGCGTGGATTGGCCCCATGCTTGACGCTTGGAAGAGCAGCGCAGAGCAGGGAAAATGGGGCATTCCTGGGGGCGGGGCGGGGTAGGGAGGTCGGAAGTGCTGGTACAACACTTCCTGTGTCATCTGGCCTCCCTGTGCTCTGAGGTCTAGCAATGAAAGCAGGATAGCAGGAGTACAGAGGAGATGCCCTCCTCACCAATCCTCCCGCCCTGCAGTGGATAGGCGGTCACTCCCGGGTTCAGATAGGATTGCTTTCTAAGGCATCTAATAAGACTATGGATATGGAGAACTGCATTCCAGTTACTGCTCTGGATTAACAATGGAGCACTCCTAGAACAAGTCCCTGTTTGCATAGCTCTTTCAAATATGTTGTGCAGAAAATGCTCCAAGAGAAAAGATTTCATATACGTTCCTTTGCTTTCTAACTTTGGTTTGTTTGTTTGTTATTGACCCTGCACAGTACCCAGGATGGTGTTAATCTGCTCTCAGATATTTCATTTGATCTAGATAATGGCATCCTGCCCTCAGGATTACTTATCAGCCAGTGGGAGTTGTTCTCATGATGTATCACATTTATCTTGCTTCATTTCTGAGTACCTTGCCATTCAATATCCTGTTACGGCTATAGATTGTTGAGAAGCTGAAGGACTCCATTTAGATTTTGTGGGCCTCATTAATCTTTTAGGTCATAATAAACATCAGGTGATTGTTTTTTCCCTTTTTGCCTCAACGACTTAATTATATTTCACTGCAGGCTAAAAAAACAAAACAAAACCTCCAATATACTATAATATCAGAACTTTTAAATATAGCTTTCACTGTTGTTTAAGGAGAGAATTTCTTAGTAGGGGGATACTATCATCTCACTGGCTTAAGCATTCATCATTTTACATCTCATTTTGCTTCACATAATCTTTTCTTTTCTGATTGCTGAAGTAGCATGGTCATTTATCTTCAGGTTAAATGTTTGTTTCCCCACAAATAGCTTTCTCCTATCTGGATCTACTGGGAAGGGATATCCATAAAGGTGTATCATTAGAGCAGTGCAGGCTTACAATTTCGGCGTTGCAGGCTGTTTAGCACGGAAACATCAATCTGTAGTTAGTCTGGTGTTCTCACATCAGTTTCCCTGTATCACACTTGGGGTTGTATCCAATGTTAGTCTACCTTAAATCCCATTCTTAATTTAACTTAAATCCCAGTGAGTCTACTTTAAGTTGGACTAATATTGGATACAACCCCTAGTGGGATGGCTTCACCCCTAAACTGCATTGTACCAGCAGAGCACAATCCTATACTAGGAGTAATACATTATGCTGGTGGAGCTATAGTCATGCACGTGTGTAATGTTACTGCCAGTGTAATTCTTACATTAGTGGGACAATAGTGGATGAAGTTAAGGGTGTGGTAGGAGAGATGCAGAATCCTGTCCTTACTCAGGAGTCTGTCCCACCTCTGATGCATAACGTTCTGTCTGTAAAAGAAGTGGCATCGTTGTACAGCGCACCACGAGCACGCAGGTAGGGATGTATGGGCTGTGTAACGTGTCAGCTCACAGACAGATGTGAATATTGTTTTTCATCAAGTGGAAAATATGCAAATAATTACAGAAGAGGTTTCATATCAATTTACATAATTTACCTTAGTAAGTAACATTTAGCGTTATTATCCCCCATTCCATTCCACTTTTCCTCAGCGGAACCTTGCATATTTTCCTATGAATAAATATGCGTACATTTCAGGGAAGTAAAAAAAACATCCAAAAGTCCACGGTCTCCATGTGGCCTGAGGGGTCACTCCACAATGGATTCTGCAGGTCAGATTCTTAGAAATCCAACTTCATTTTAGTCCGTCTCAAATTTCTCCAGCATCTCAACAACCAGGTTTGCTCAAAAAGGGTGATGGGGCATTTGGCAAGACCAAACATACATCAGCCATTGATAGCATGACTTACTTTGGCCTACACATGTTTGAATTTATGCAGAATAAGAAGGACATTTTAAACTAAGTATAACATTCCAATCCAGAATGCTTGGGACAAAAGAAGCTCACTGGGTTCAGTACGGTTCACTACGTGGGGTTACCCTTGAAGACGGTTCGGAAGCTGCAGCTGGTACAGAACGCGGCAGCTCACCTGATTAAAGGCAGCCGCTGGCAAGATCACATCACTCCAGTGCTGAAGGAGTTGCACTGGTTACCAGTTGTTTTCCGGGCCAAATTCAAGGTGTTGGTTTTGACCTTTAAAACCCTATATGGTTCCGGCCCAGCCTATCTTAAGGAGCGCCTCCAGCAACACCAGATAGGCCGCTTAACAAGAGCAGCCTCGGATGGCCTTCTCTCTGTCCCATCATCCAGGACAGCTAGACTGGTGGGGATGAGGGAGAGGGCCTTTTCTGTGGTGGCCCCCACTCTGTGGAACTCCCTCCCTAGGGAACTCCGCCATGCCCCCTCCTTAATGAGCTTCCGCCATGCATTAAAAATGTGGTTGTTCAGGCAGGCATTTGGGGTGGGTTAGGGTATTTTAGAAAACGTTTTTATTGTAGCATTTTATTGTTTTAAACTGTTTTATTATATGCTGTATATCGCCCAGAGTGGCTGGGTGACCAGCCAGATGGGCGATTAATAAATTTAATAATAATAATAATAATAATAATAATAGTATAGATAGAACTGAATTCACCTATGAATGTCATTATGTGATTTCTCTTCTGATGCCTCAATTATGACATATCGGTCAGGAAGAATTTCCTCCCTTGAATATTACCTTAAATATTTGCCCCACTGTAATAATAATAATAATAATAATAATAATAATAATAATGTGTAGCAATACATTCTGAATGTGTGCTTCAGTAGCATGTTTGTTTCTTAAATTTCTACTTGCTTTCCATGAAAAATGCCTAAGGGCGCAATTCTATGCATATTTAGACAGACAGAAGTCCTACAACTCCTAGCATTCCCCAACCAGCATAGACAGACTTTTGTCTGTCTAAACATGCATAGGATTGGGCCCTAAGGAAGCTAACAATAGAATGCAATCAAATGCATATAAAAAACAAACAAAACCGAATCAGTATAGCATAACATATGTTAAAGGTTGGATTAGATAACTTCTATTTATTTATTTATTTATTTATTTATTTATCGCCCATCTGGCTGGTCACCCAGCCACTCTGGGCGATGTACAATAATAGAAACAGTTTAAAACAATAAAATTCTATATTAAAAACATCATATTTCTAAAAATACCCTAACCCACCCCAAATGCCTGCCTGACCAATCACGTTTTCAATGCGTGGCGGAAGCTCATTAAAGAGGGGGCATGGCGGAGTTCCCTGGGGAGGGAGTTCCACAGAATGGGGGCCACCACAGAGAAGGCCCCCTCCCTCGTCCTCACCAGTCTAGCTAGCCTGGCTGATGGGACAGAGAGAAGGCCATCCAAGGCTGATCTTGTTAAGCGGCCTGTCTGGTGTTGCTGGAGGTGCTCCTTAAGATAGGCTGGGCCGGAACCATATAGGGTTTTAAAGGTCAAAACCATCACCTTGAATTTGGCCCGGAAAACAACTGGTAACCAGTGCAACTCCTTCAGCACTGGAGTGATGTGAACCTCTTGTAACCTCTTGCTCTCATATCAGTCTTTGATTTCTCACAGACTGCTATATGGCTAAAACTGCCACTTTAAAAGGTAACCACATGAGTACAGAATGTTATAGTTGAAGAGGCTGTAGATTCAGTCTTCGTTAATAGAGCAGCTGCTAAAGCCAGGCCCTAAATCACTCAGCTTTGGATGAAAAGATCTGAGTTAAAAGGTTCAGATCTTAGTCAATGTCAAATGTCTTTTTTTTTCATTTTCGAATCTGATGCAGGGGGAAAGTCCATTTTAATTAAATTGCTCCTTTTACAAAGTCGTGCTTTCCTGTTGTGCAGTCTACTGTCCAATAATTGACAATAATTGAGGGGTAGAGTCTCCAGTGAATAGGAAATGTTGTTGCAATGTGTCATTAAAATATTTGAAGTTTTAAGATGCTTAATAATTTAGCTTGTCACATGCTAAACTTAACAGGATGCCTAGATTTAGGAAAACATCAGAACTGACCCGGGGCCTATTAAAGGCAATTGACAGACTCCCTTTGGCATCAGTGGGCGTTGAATCAAAATGGTTGTAAATGTGATAAATATGAAGGATACAGCAAGTTTCTGGGTTTAGCAATTATTTAGTGACAAGTATAGTTACTAATAAGGTTTTTGGGGTTTTTTTAAGCTTCCATACATTATATCTGAACTCCTTTCCATATTAGGTTGTTTCAGAGGAGGAGCACATGTTCTGGAACTTGTTGGAAGTGATGTGGGATCAGGGCGTTTTCTGCCACATTACCTAGGGGAAGGGCCATGGCTCATTGGTAGCGCCCCTGTTTTGCATGCAGAAGGCCCCCATTTCAATCCCTGGAATCTTCAGGTAGGGCTGGATATATTCCTGCCTGGAGAGCCACTTCCAGTCAACAATTCCAGGCTAGGTGGACCCATAGTCTGATTCAGTATGTTCCTATGTGTAGGGACTCATTCAAATGTCTCTTACTGAGAGGAAGAAATATTCGGTAGGATTAGTGCGACTGTTGGACCGCAAATGCTGAAGGATCCTGCATTACGTTTGCTCAGTGATATTGAAAAGGAGGCACGATATGCAGTACTCAAGGACTTGCACTGGAGCAAGAGTCCTGGCCCTGTGCTGGAGAGCAGGGGCCATCATGTTTAAAGATCAATGGAAGGATTTGGGGTGGTACATTTTGGTGATGGAGAAAGTGGTGCAGCAGAACAAGGTTGGTAGACAACACATGTCAGGGCTGGGCCATAGAGAGAGTCAGGAGCAGGGAACTGGGAGTCAGGATGGAAGAGACATCAGAGCTGGAAGCTGAAGCAGGAGGCAGCAGTGGAGAAGAGGCCATGAGTTGGGACTAAAGAGCAAGACTGGGAATACAAGACATGCCAGAGCTCAGGTAGATGTTTTTGTTCAAGAGGCAAGGTTCAGCTGAACAGGAAGGCCTTTATATGTGTTCCTGCCCAGAAGGATCGAATCACCAGCCTGGGTGGACAGAGTCTGTCCAGGTCTGGAAGGTTTTTTGCCTAGAAACTACCATCTGTAGTTGAGTGATTCATCCCACCAGGCAACGGCATGGAGTTTCTGACACTTTGCCGAGAGGGTGCAGTTGTGTGTTTCACCACATGGTCAGTGGTCAGCAGTTCCTGACAGCAAGCTGGCCTGGCTGACTTGGTTTTGGTCTTTGCCCATTTTGGAAGTTTACAGAAACTCCACATTTGATATGTCCTAGTACTAACAAATGCACACCTATTCATATATATTAAACAGTGGTGGCACCACACTCCCCCTGTTTGCCTCATTATTGGGCTTGGCAAACTGAGCTATCCCTCCAACTGGGAAATAGTCTGGTTGATTTCAAGCCCGATTACAAGTCAATTCAGTTACTGTTGTAGCCACACTGACATCCTTGGGAGCGGAACAGGATCCAATCCCCTTTCCCACCCACCCATAAGCCTCTAATCCCTCCACCTCCTTCCCACCTGCTTACCTGCCTGCTGCTCAGTTGGCAGTGGTAGGAAGGAAAGAAAGATGTCAGTAACTAGGGATGTCGGAGAAATCTGCAACGGAGCCAAAAGAGTTCGGATTTTCGTGAATTTGACCTGCAGATTCCACAGTGGACTGGCTTTCCCCCTGTCGGGCAGATTCTGCAGACTTGCAGACCATTTTTCTAACATGCCTAAATTTTGCACAAATTTTGTTGTAGGAGAATATGCAAAATTTAAAAAACGGCCAAAATGCGTATTTCCCCCATAGGTAAAAGCATGAAGGTGTGCATTTGGGGGCATTTGCACAAATGGGAATTTGTGCAAATTCAGGCACAAAAGAAAATCTGATTGTGTGGATGGGAGGACAACGGAACAAAAGGCACCTGGCAATCCACAAAACACAGACAGAATTGATTTTACGCAATACGTAGATCCCTGTCAGTCACCCTGGGAAAAGTATTCTTCCCAGGGCTACTGATGCTGGGGCATTGGTTTAGTAGTGCTCCAGGCATCAGAAGGGAGGGCGAGAGTCCTCCCTCCCTTCCCACTGTTGCTGCCAGAGCAGCAACCAGCTAAATGGATGAGAGGATGAGGGTCTAGAGGCTCATGGCTTTATGAGTGGGAGGGGATCCTTTCACACCCTCCCCCCTCGTGCACTTGCCTTTCACCTGGGCCCACTTTTGGTATCTGAACCCAGCTCTGACAGTGTGGAGATATTTCAAAGCCCAGGAGAGGGTGTTCTACTGTATGCGTGGTTGGGGGCAGACCTGGTTTAACCCAAGGGCCTGGCATGGACCCATGCAGTTTGAGCCTAAGAATGCCTATGTTGTCACACCCCATCCATTGCCATTCAAATGGAAAATGTATAGATACATAACACAAAGATGTCATCAGAATGTTTGTTCTCTGGGGAAAACTGTCTCTGGAAAGAATGCCCTGACTTTCCAGAATACTTGGTCCTTCCCAGTGTGAATTAGCCCCCCTCTTTCACCACTCCTGCTAGCACTCTCTAAATCAGCCTCCCCCAACCTGGGACCCTCTAGAAGTTTTGGACTACAAGTTCCAGCATTCCTGACCATTGTCCATGCTGGCTGGAGCTGATAGGAGTTGAAGTGCAAAGCATCTGGAGGGCACCAGGTTAGGAAAAGTTGCTCTAAATCCTCCCTCCTGTTGAGAAAGAGGACGAAAATATAGATGCTTGCTAACGAAATGTAGAAAATGTGCTCCCTCACATACCCTATTTTTCCACTAATTGTCTGAAGAGGATGTCATAATTTCAGATGCTAGGCATACCAGAACACATGTTTTTTCAAGGTCATTGTGTGTATTCCAGGGAATACTGGTTTTAAAGATCTAACATAGGGATTGGTCTGTCTCAAAATATATTCATCCCACCCTGCTAAGGCAGAGTCCTGAAAACTGCCGATGCTAGGGGAGAGCTTGGTTACAAAAAAACCAGAAGAGCAGTGCTCCAATCTTAAATAGACTCCATGAATTACCACAGGCCCCAAAGAAGAGAAAGATCAATATGATCCTCAGCCTGGAGCTGTGAAGCTGCCTCGTAAGTGAAAGCTAATGCAATTGAACTTTCTTCTTCCTTTGCTGCCGTGCTCTTCACTTATGACCTCTTTCATCTGCCTATTCATAGCTGTGAAGCAAGCAAAATTTAATCAAGCCTGCAGGGTGGTGTCAGGGGGATGGGGAGGGGGAGTAGAAGACGTGATGCCGACACCAGGCTCCAAAAACAGAGCTGTCGATCAAGGATGAGTCATAATACCTTCATGGTTTTGCCCCTTTGAGCTTCTTCCTCAGATGACTGGTTTTGTTCCACTTGACTGTGGAAGAACCAGAGATGCTGGTAGGACTCTGGCTGGCTAGTTGATGAGCCTGATCAGATTAATGTCTCCATATTCTTGCTCTTCTCTCTGTAAAGAGGGGAGCATGAAATGTCTAATCAACTTGGCATTTCACAACCTCAAGAGAGGGAAGATTGGCTCCATGGAGTAAGAAGTGGATGACAAAAGCCAGTCCCAGGGGTCCTGTACAGCTATTATAAGTTAACATCCAAGTGATTCTCTCTCCACCCCCATTGACTTACAATGGAAGTGATGAAGTGAACGAGTACTTTCCACAGGCTAAATTCAACTTATTTTATCTAGGTTTCTTGGATAAAACATTCCCTGACTAGCAAGATGCTGGAATATAGTTTAATTTCAATTTACTATCTGCCAACACATGCCATTCAATCAGATAAACACAGGATCTGAGCTGTCATCACAGTGTTTTATGCATGTTTAAAAATAGGATGCTTTCTTCACACATTTTGAAGGAATTGACTCATATATAGATTATATATGCTGGGGCCACTTAAAAAGTTTTGTGGGGTTAGAAAACTCTTTAGGTTTTAGAAAGTTTCCTTCTCATTAGACTGAAGAAATGTGAAGCTGGAAAAAGCTGCCGTTGAGTCACAGAATGTGTGCATACAACATGGGCATGTCTACATAAACGCACAGTATAAAGTGTGAATGTATGTGGCCCTTCTGCATATTTGTTTTTGAAATATTGGAGCTCCACTGAATTCAGCAATACAATTCCCATTAAGGAAATAGTTCACTGCATGATGAAGACATTAACAACATGTAGAAAACGAAACATGAGTAACAGAAGAAAGCACCTAAAAGAAACGAAGTAGGGCTGTGTTTGCACAGGAGGGAGAGAGGGAAGGGAGGATAAATATGGCAGTTGCAACATCAGTATGGAGAGCAACAGCACAGAGATATGACAAGAGTAGAGGGTGAGAGCAAGTGGAGACTATGGGAGACAGGATAAGGAGCCCAGGAGATTGGGAGGAGAGGAAAGGTAGAAGAAGCTGAAGCAAAAGGGAAGGAGGAAAGAGTGAAGAGGAGAGGAGAGGAGAGGAGAGGAGAGGAGAGGAGAGGAGAGGAGAGGAGAGGAGAGGAGAGGATGGATGGAATCCTCCTTCCACCACAAATCCTACTTAGCCAGGAGAAAACAGCCTGTTTCATCCCCACATAGAGTGGAAGCCCACATAGCTTGAATCTGGTGACACACTGGTCCACTCCCAGCTCACCTCGCCCACAATCTCAGTTACCCAGAGCATGAACATTATGAGCATGGGCTCCCAGTTGGGCTCCAAACTCAGGCTCTCATTGACAGCCCTTGTACTGGATCTAAACAGTCTGGCACACACCACTGTTGCTTCCTGGCTACAGTGTAGTGGCATCATAAAAGAAAGCAGGCTTGGTAGGCATGAAGGTGGGCCAGCTTCAGCTGACAGCTGAAATGTGTGTGTGTGTAAAGGAGAGGGAGAGAGACAGTGTATGGGACTGTGTGTGTGTCCTGTCAGTGCCCCTTGTGTTGGCAGACACTGCACTGCCATTGTCATGAACATAATGCATAGACAAACCAGCTGTTGGCCAGAAAGACCACGGAGATGATGGAGGATAGTGACGTTTCATATAGTGAGTTGAACTTACCAGCAAATTTTTGACTACAGCAGCCTTCCCAAACCGGGTGCCCTCCAGATGCTTTGGACTGCAACTCCCAGCATTCCTAACCGTTAGCCATGCTAGCTGAGGCTGATTGGGGTTGAAGACCAAAACAGCTGGAGGGCACTGGGTTGGGGAAACCTGGGCCACAGGTTTCTATTCGTGATAGCTATTAACTGTATTTCTACAGTTTCTGTATTTCTAGTGCTTTCATGTTGCCAAGGATCAGAAGCTTGGTTAATAGTAGAATGATCCACAGGATGGTTAAGCAGTATGTCACCCACCCACTTCCTCTCCAGGATGTCTTAGAAGACAGCAGCTCTGAAGTGTGGCCAGTCTTCTTGAGGTGTTGAATTGCTAGTCTGCCTCACCAATGTCAGCACTTACAATGTTGCAGTGATGCAGAGTTGAATTTGAAACACTAACTATGGGGTTCTTCTTTGTAGTCTTCTTCTCCCTCTTCCTCTTCATCTTTTTGACGAATCCTTTGAATGTACTCTTTTGACACAAAATGGTTTGCCAAGAAATCTCATTACAAACTAGTAGTTGTCTACTGTCAGTGCCTTTCATGTGGCTGGCTTTTCTTCTGTATGAACTGTTTTATTTACTGTTTTTGCTGCCTGCCATCTGGCTGACATGTGCTGCTCATTTTGTTTTTGTTTAAGCATCTCTAGATTAAGGGTAGGTAGGCTTATATAAATCATGAAGGGGAAAAAGAAGCTTTTCAAAAGACTTTCAAAAATAGTAAACATTCCTGCAGAAACACTTTTTTCCCATGAAAATGGAATGGAAGTTTCCTTGCTTTAATCCATTCACTCTACTGTATACCTGGCAGATGTCTGTCTTATGACTCATCCGTGAAATGTTAGATTGTGGTAATCAGCTGGATTGAAACCTGGTCGCATTTACAACATGCTCAAAGCTGGGTTGCATAAGCAGCTGGCTGCTAACAAAGAACACAACACAAAACTAGTTTTACGAATGCAGGTCCTATGTTTATTTATCTGTTTCTTTAACGCCATCAGTGTACACAGCACTTAGAGAAACATGAGCAAAAAAATAGGTGCCTGCTTCACAGAGCTTACAGTCTATTTTCAACAGAGATGGGATCAAAAGGGAAAGGGGAGTAAATTCAGATAATAAGGGAATAATATGTGCATGTACCTAATTTTAGGAAGGGATGAGTCCAAGGGGTTGAACCAAAGAGTTCATGAAAGAGATGGGTTTTAAGGAAGGATTTAATCATCATAATCATAATTTGTACAGCACTTTCAAGTGTTCCAAGCACTGCATATGTGTTATTATTATTATTCCCCATATTGTAGATAGGGCAAGTGAAGCTGAGGGAGAGTGGCTTGCCTAAGGCCACCTAATGAATTCTGGGCAAAGATGAGATGCAAATTGGGGATATCCAGAGCTCTGTCACTTAGCCTACAACAAGCACCATCTGGGAGTTCTGAACTGGATTCACAAGTTTATCTGTCATGCCAAAGTTCATATTCCTTCCTTGACATTGTTACCCTCTGAGACTGGGCTGTAGAACCTCTTTTATCCCAAAAGCCAAATTCCATTTTGGAGAAGCATTCCAGTGGTGGGCAGGGCTGCTGGCAAAAGGGGTGGTGCCAAAACCATCAGATAGGGATGTCAAGGAAATCTGCTGCGGATTCAAATGAGGCCGGAGGAATCCGCAGCAGATCGGAACCACTTACCTCTACTCCAGGAGGACTGGAGGCGGAACAGCACTCAGCTGCTTCTTGCCAGCCAGAGCTGTTTGCCTCCTCCCTGTCCCTGCTGATTGCCATGTCTTTTTTTAAAAAAAAAGGCAATTGGGAGGATGTGCCCATAGACTTATGCGCAAATAGAGTCATGAATCTTGCATATAAGCCTATGGACGCATAGACTTCGATGCAAGATTCATGACTCTATTTGTGTGTAAGTCTATGGCACATCCTCCCGATCACCTTGTGCGTGTTTTTGTTTTTTTTAAGACATGGCAGTTGGCAGGGACAGGGAAGAGGCGAACAGCTCTGGCTGGCAGGAGGGAAGGTAAGTGGCCCCAAAGCCAGTTCCCCCTGCCCCAGAATCCGAGCGGAGCAGAACTGCTCTGGAGGATTCCGGAGGGGGGAAGGAATGGATCGCCTCCCCCCCCCATGGATTTCCCACCAGCACAGACGGTGGGGAATCCGTACATCCCTACCACCAGAATCTTTTACCTTAAAGCTCTCACTGCCAGTAACTAAGCCTCAGGAGAAGCATTTCAACCTTTTAGAATGGGGAAAAGACTGGAAAAAAACAGGGGAACCACCCAACGATCCATGGTTAGGGGAAAGGGGGCCATCTGGGGAACCCCGGAGGGCCGGATTGGGATCCCAGACCTGAGATTCTGCACCATGCTCTAAGAGATGTACGGGCATATGTTCCAGGTGGTCATTTCCAATCACACGCATAGAGTTATAAAACCACTGATAAAGAGCCCCCTAACTTCTTTTCTCTTACTGGAATGTATGGCCTTGCTTCTATGTCTGTATCCATGACAGTAGATAACATACGTGCGTGTGTGCGTGCGCTGGGGACATACACCTGTGGACTGATATATTGTGGGCATATGCAAATAACCCACCCTAAATTACAACTCAGTAAATGTTTTTTGTCTAAAGGCCAAAAAACGCCTGGCTTAGTGAAATCATTACTTCTTTTTCCTACAGATGGATCGTGTCATTCTGTGTGTATTTTTGGAGGTTGATTACAAAATTTACAAGAAGAAAATGAATGAATTCTTCCCCACAGGTATGTTGATTGATTTGTCTGTTTGAAAAAGAAATGCATTCTGCTTCAGGTATTGTCCACACACTGCTACAGAAATGTATATATGTATATTATAAATGTGTGTTATTTATCTCTTTATTATAGGACATCTGCGTAACTTTTCTTTTACAAACTCAGTGGTATACAAAACGTATAAAACTCACATGAACATCATAGAGTCAGATTAGGGTGACCTCATTTTTATGAGTATGTTAGAACAAACATTTGCGAAGAACTTTCTTTTTACATGGGTGTTCCTTTTCCCTCTTCGAAAAATGGTTACATGCAGTCACACAAATAAGACTGTACCTATTTTTATGATTGCTTATGGGAAATCATCTCCAAGAACTACAGGTGGAATCAAACAACCCTTTTTATTTTGCCAAAAGGCAGTAGTGGGCATATTTACTCCTTGCTGTGCTCCACTGCCAAGTCCAAATGTCACTTCTCCTTCCTGTTCCCTCTCCTGTGTTGGACACATGCTAGGGGAAGAAGCAGGACATTTACATAGAACAGCCTAATTGACCCTGGGAGACCCAGTTGTGTGGAGGAATAAACATCTGGCCTGCTGCATCTCTAGGTACACCTGCTGCTTTTTGGCAGTGACTTATGTGAACATTTACTAAGCTGATGGCTGACAGATGCTTGTTGCACAAGCTATTTGCATATCAATTTTGAAATACGGGTATCTCCTACAAACTTTTCCGTCTCCTTTTTAGAATCCCCCCCCCCAATCCTTTAAATCCCTCTTTGACACCATGGGTAGACTGTGGATATCAGAGGGATTACACATAATTCACCTTGAGGCTGAGAGTCAAGTGACGATCTCTTATGGTCCTCCTTTTCCCATGCATCCCCCTGCCCCCATCTCTCTCATTACATCTAGGAAAATTATGACACATAGGTTTGGAGCCCTGCTGTATTCCTCATGAAATCATAAGACTGAAACTGCAAAGAAATGAGTCACCACAAGGCAGTTCTCCTTAAACCACGTTGGAGATGTCACATTCTATTATTCATAGCAGTCTCCTCTCCCTCTCTCTATCTCTTTCTTACCATGTAATTAAATTCTTGGGTCTGTTTCTTTTCACCATGCCTCCACTGAAAAGTCATCTAGCAATTGAAATGGTGGACTAGTAGGGTGTCTATGTGTCTTCTTTTAGAGAAGACAGTCCTGTATTTGAAGAGCTGCCAGACAATCGTCCACTATTGGAAGGTGTCCTCCTTTTGAAGGGCTGGCCGGTCCACTTCCAGTTTAAAGGCAATGAACCATAAGAACTGTGGCCCATCAACACTTAGCACCTGGGCAGTAGGAATGCTGGTGAACTCCACCGCAAACTCCAATGAAGCTGGATTCCCAAGAATCCAACCTCGGGAATCCGCAGCGGACCAGCACTCCCTTACCTATCGCGCCTTTTTGACAGCCGGGGAGCTGTCCTGTGACTATGGCAGATGTGCCAGGGCTCCAGGGGAATCCATGGGGCCCTAAGCAGCCTGGATTTCCCCACGGTGGACCCCGCCCCCCAGACCGGACATCGGAGGGTTCAACCATTCCTGCTGGGCAACAGGCTAAACAGTCAGGAACACAGGTCACCTGGTCACAGTATTGCACACAATAGCGAGATATACTGTATTTCTCTTTAAATTATAATAATAATTTTAAAATTTCACCTATACTTTTAAATTAGCATATGCAAATTTTATGCAAATACATGTCCTCTATTGTCCTCTTTTTTGGTGATGAGTTTCCTCTTTTTTGGCCATTCATAAGTGGCCACCCTAGTTCCCAGCTGAGCACTGCGTGAACCAACTGGGAACACCGGCATGGCTGATGCAGGCCAAGATCCATTCTAGCCTTGGCCTTAGGTGCACATCACAGAGGCAGGGAGATGAGTGCTTCTCTCTGGAGACAGAAATTGTTAGTGTTATGTGTCTCCCATGCCATCACATATATTACAGAGGAGGAGTTGATTGAAACTGTTGCTCACAATTGCTTCACGATTCCCTCGCAATTGCTTCCAACCCACTTTCCATGTTTGGTCTGAGGGCCCACAAAAACCTGGACCTGGCCTTGAGTATGACAGAGGAGCCTTTGCCATGCTCCACCATCATGCAAAAAGGATGACGCTACCCATGCAGACCCCATAGCCTGCCCTTGACCATATGTGGTGGACTGGAGGACCTGTATATGCGGGAGCGCCTTGCAGATTTGTCCGAAGCAGCACAGCAGATTCCCTGAATCACAGCCAAGTGAGTTTGCCTATAAAGAGAGATTAAGACCTACTTTGCTGCCAGAGTACCAGAGTACATAAATGAAAATCAAACCTTTAATCCTCACATGAACTCTCAATTGCTACTTGCTGTCCCTCCAGTCACTTACTCTAACCAAAAAAAAGCTATTTTGTCACATCTCTCTTGTCGTGCTTTAGACAATTTTAACACTGCCATATGGAGGTATTGCTGTGACATCTAAAGGCACAAGCTTAACAGCATAATGGTCAGATTTGTTACCCCAAGTGTAAGCTAATCATCCCTTCCTATACACAGTGAGGGCAGTTAAAGCATAGTAGAAGGATATGTTTTCACATTCCTCTTGATCCATGTTATATATTGAATGGTGATTCTAATCTGCCTCAGTGACTGCGAGGTCAGAATGTAACTGCATTAATGATTGTGAGTTCAGAACTAATTAATTTATAATAAAAAGTATGGTCTTGTGTATAAGCCTTAAGGCTGAAGTTTCTATCACTTCAGTTAGCACAGAATTCTTCTACCACTTAATTTAGGGCTTGGTTTTATTCCCAAGTTATTAACTCATAAAAACTACTGTTCTTTTTTTAATTCACAACCACGGTTAGTAAGTACAGTAGCCACGGAAGGTGTAGAAAATAGCCAGATAGTGGAATAGTTAGCACAGATTGGAGGTGAATTGTTATCACAGATGTCCAATGAGGAAAGGAGGACAGAATAATTATTGGCAGCAAAGACAGCAAAGAGATCAACACAAATGACAACTGGAAACAGCATCTTATATTTAGCATCCTCAGTTTTGCCAGTGGGAGGTCATATTTACTTATTACATTTCTATACTGCCCATTAGCTGAAGCTGTCCGGGCAGTTCACAAAACAATACTTAAAACCACAAACTAGTATAACAGTAAAACATATTAGACAAACCTTACATTTAAAACAGAATAAAACCAAATTAAAAACCAAGATAAAAACCAGCAATTGTGTAAGTATCTAAAAACACATTAACACCAGTTTTAAAACAGAAGGAATGGGAACTTTAGGGTCCAGTGGAACGGAATGGACAAAAGTTTGACTGCAGAAGGCCAAGAAGAGAGCCTGAAGGCAAGAAGGAAATGCACCTGGTATATGCCACATGCTCAGGCAATTTGAAGATGAACCTAAGAACATGAGAAGAGCACCGCTGGATCATAACAAAGGCCTAGGTAGTCCAACATCTTGTTCCTCACACTGCCCAACCAAGTGCATATCAAAAGCCCACCAGCAGGGCATGAGTGCAATAGCACCCTCCTGCTTGTGTTACCCAGAAACTGATATTCAGAGGCATATAGCCTCTGATCCTGGAGGTTGCATATAGCCATCATGGCTAGTAGCCATTGCTAGCCTTATTCTCCAATTTGTCTACTACCCTTTTGTTTGCCCTTTCCTTTAGCCTTTCCAGCTCTACAATAACTTCACTGAGATGCAGCTATCAGAACTGTACGCAGTATTCCAAATGTGGCCTCATCAGTGATTTGTATAGAGACATTAATGATATCGGCATTTTCATTTTCTCACTGGGTCAATATTTTCATTGAGTGATCCACCATGACCCCAAGATTCCTTTCCTGGTGAGTCCTCACCAGTGAGCTTGGACCCCACCACATTAATGGGAAGTTAGGGGGAAAATTGCCCCAGTGTGCATTACTTTACACTTACTTACACTGAGCTGCATTTGCCATTTTATTTACCATTCACCCAGTTTGGAGAGATCCTTTTGGAGGTCTTCACAATCCGTTTTTGTTTTGCCACCCTGAATAATCTGTTGTCAGCATCAAACCTCACTGCTCACTGCTACCTCATTGCTTACTCCTAACTCCAAGTCATTTATGAACAAGTTAAAAAGCACCAGTACCAGTATGGATCCTTGGGGAACCCCATTTCTTATATCCCTTCATTGTAAGGACTCTCCATTTATTCCTACTCTCTGCTTCCTGTTCTTTATCTGGTTACTGATCCATAAGAAGACTTCTCCTCTTATCCCATGACTGCTAAATTTACTCCAAAGCCTTCAAAAAGTTTTTTGAAAGTCCAAGTATTCAATGTCTACATTGGCTCACCTCTGTTCACATGCTTATTAACTCTAAAATATTAGCGAGACAGGACTTACCTTCGCAGAGGCCATGTTGATTCTTCTTCAACAAGACTTGGGCTTCTGTGTGCTTGATAACTGTATCTTTAATCATGCCTTCTACCCATTAACCTGGAACAGGTGTAATCCTCCAAAGACCCCCTTTTTAAAATTGGTGTTACATTAGGTGCTCTCCAGTCCTCTGGTACAGTGGCTGAAAAAAGTTAGTATATTTGCGCAGCATTTTTATGTATTTTAATTGTATGTTAATGTATTAATGTATTTAGTGATGTGTTTTGTGAACTACTTAGTGATATTTTAAATTAAATTAATTAAATTAAAAAATAAATGGTGCTTCTCCCCCCCATCCCCACCCCCCCAAAAAAGATGGACAGAAATTAGTTTGCTTGAAAGCAAAGGGGAAGAAAGTAAGGGACAGATAAGATGGAGGAGGAGAAGGCAAAGGAGATGCTGATTCTAGTCAGAGCTTCAAGGAGCTTAGTAATCAACATGTGGCTTTTTATTCAAATGCCTAAATGGAAAATTAACATGTAAAACATGGCCTATAAATGCAGTGTAATCTGAACCAGATCTTGGGGCTGTATAAATATTTCTGATTTTTGAAGGAATTGGTAGCATGATCGCATCAGAGACGTGTCATGGTTAGAGCGCCACATATGGTGGCTATATTTCTAAATCTAGAGTAGCCTCGTTACTACAGTGTAGTATAGCATTGCGCAATATATCTCAAGAACAAGTGAAAGATGAGGCCATTGTAAGATCAGGCCATCGGCACACCTATGTACACAAATTAGCTGTGAAACAGGATCCTTCAGGGCCAGCTATTCAACTCTTTGTAGTTGGGACATATACAGGGCATATTGTTTCTCACCTCAAGCCTTTTGGCGCCTGCTCTCAAATTCTGCGTAACAAAACACCATACTCAGATCATCTGAGTACTTCTGTCCTGGACAGTGCTTTATGCTGCAGTTGTTACCATGATGAGAACATATATAGATAAATGCAGTCAGTGATAGTTGTTGAGATAGTGGCAGCAGTGTTTTCCGTGAGGGAGAAATGCAAAAAGAATGTGCAATTTCATCATTCTTGCTGTAGATTTAAAATGAAATGGGAGTCCTAGGAGTAGATACAAGTAAAAGCAATTTAGAGCTCTAGGGCGGTATCCAACAGTAGCATTCCACAAACTCAAATAGCACTAGCAGAGCTCTGCCAAATCTTCCATTTGTGCAAGCACTTGCGCACTGTGCAAGTGGAGCACCTAGCCCACTCTTGAAAGTTGTTGCATAACTTCTTATGCAAACAGAACTTTAGTTGGATTCTCCTCTTGCACATATTTGGGAACCTAGGTTCCACTAGCTCAACCACATTTGCACCAGCATAACGACACAATTGGATACTGCCCCTAGATCTTAAAAATCACAGTACTAGTTCTCAGTCATGGAACCTTGGGAAACAAGAGAGATTTTGAAAAAACTACAAGAGGAAAACATTTGTTTGTTCTAAAAAAAACATCTCAAGTCAAGCACACAAATCCATATATCAAGTTTGCCTGAAGCGCTGCTTAATCAACACACCCCAGCAGGTCCCATGTGGGCACTAAATGGGATGATCAGATTTGTATAGGAATGTAAGAAAAGCGCTGCTGGACCAGGCTAAAGGCCTACCTAGTCAAGCATCCTGTGTCCCCCAGTAGCCAGCCAGATGTATAGTATGAGTGTGGTGAATGGACGACACTTCAGCAAATGGAAGAGCTGTTCACCCAAGGCAGAAGCACAATCTTTATTATTATGATTTATTATTATATTCATTTATATCCTGCCTTTTTCCCCAGTACTGGGACTCAAGGCAGCTTTACAACATTAAAAACTTGTACAGTTAAAACACATAAATAGAAATATACAAAAGTTAAAAATATAATTAAATCATCAATAATATTAAAGTTGTATAACATATCAGAGTTTAAAACAACAACAACAATATAAACAATAGTACACACCCATCATATTCTCACAGGTCCAGTCTATCTATCCCAAAAGGCCTGACAGAACAAAAAAGTTTTTGCCTGCTTGCAGAAACATACCAAGGAGGGTGCCACTTTTGCCTCCCTGGGAAGAGAGTTCCAGAGCCTTGGGGCAGTCACCGAGAAGCCCTCTCCCGCGTTCCTACCAGGCAAGCCTGTGATGCTGGTGGGACCATGAGAAGCTCAGGGCACATGCAACCTCATAGGGGAGAATATAGTCTTTCAGATAACCTTGACCCGAGCCATATAGGGCTTTATAGATCATGACCAGCACTTTGAATTGTGTCTGGAAACGGACTGGGAGCCAGTGGAGCTGTTTTAGCAGGGAAGTTGTATGCTCCCTGTAGCCAGCCCCAGTCAACAGTCTAGCTGCAGCTCGTTGAATCAGCTGAAGTTTCCAAGCATTCTTCAGAGGCAGCCCCACATAGACCACATTTCAGTAATCCAAATGGGATGTAACTAAGACATATGTCACTATGACCAAGTCAGACATCTCAAGGAACAGGCACAGCTGGCGCACTAGCTTTAACTGTGCAAATGCACTCCTGGCCATTGCTGAAACCTGGGCATCCAGGCTCAGGGCTGAATCCAGAAGTACACTCAAGCTGCGAACTTGTGTCTTCAGCAGCAGTGTAACCCCATCCAGCACAAGCTGAATCCCTATTCCCTGATCTACCTTTTGACTGACCAGAAGCACCTCTGTCTTGTCTGGTTTAAGCTTCAATTTGTTTGCCATCATCCAGTCCATTACTGCTGACAGACACCAGTTTAGCACTGCAACAGCTTCCTTGGAATTAGATGGAAAGGAAGAGTAGAGTTGGGTGTCATCAGCATACTGGTGACACCAAACCCCCGAACTCCAGACAACCTCTCCCAATGGTTTCATGTACATGTTAAATAGCATGGGGTACAAAACAGAACTTTGAGGAACTCCACAGGCCAATCGCCAGGGAGTCGAACAGAAGCCCCCCAGCACCACCTTCTGGGTCTACCCCCCGAAGAAGGAATGGAGCCACTGTAAAACAGTGCCTCCAAGTCCCATCCCAGTGAGGCGGCCCAGAAGGATACCATGGTCAATGGTATCGAAAACAGCTAAGAGGTCCAGCAGAACCAACAGGGATACACTCCCCCTGTCTAGTTCCCAGTGTAGGTCATCCACCAAGGCATCCAAAGCTGTTTCTGTCCCATAACTGGGTCTGAAGCCAGATTGAAATGGGTCTAGATAATCTTCCTCATCCAGAAATCCCTGGAGTTGGGAGACCACCACATGCTCCAATATCTTGCCCAGGAATTGAATATTGGAGACTGGCCGATAATTATCCAATAAGATGGGGTTCAGGGAGGGCTTTTTTTCTCACCACCGCCTCCTTCAGGCAGGCTGGAACTCTGCCTTAACCACTCCACTTACCCACTCAGTCCACATCTGGCTGCTTTTATGAGCTAGGTAGGGCAAGGATCTAGAACACATGTGGTGGCTCTCACTTCTTCCAGGATCTTGTCCACATCCTCAGGCTGTACAAATTGAAAAGTACCCAATAATGCTGGACAAGCAGGGGACAAAGTTACATCCACTGGGTCTGTATCAATTATAGCATCCAAGTCCGAGCAGATCCAAGCAATTTTGTCTGCAAAGTGCTGAGCAAATTGTTCACAGCAGGCTGTCGAGAGGTTTGAATTCTTCTCTTTGGGGCTAATGTATAAAATACCCCTGACTACTCAAAACAGCTCTCCTGGACAGCTCTTTGCAGACACAATACTGGCAAAAAAATGTTTTTGTTGCTGTCCGTATTGCCACAGAGTAGGCCTTCAAATAGGCTCTAGCCCATATTCGATCGAATTCACTCTGGGTTTTCTGCCAGTGTCGCTCTAGTCATCTCACTCGTTTCATTGCTGCCAGCTCCCTAGAAAACCAGGGTGCTGTTGTGGCTCCACTTCGTGAGAGAGGATGCTCAGGAGCGATTGTGTCCACGGTCCTGGTAATTTCTCCATTCCAGAGATCAGCCAGGGCTTTGACAGAATCACCAGCCAAGGCAACAGGAAAATCCCCAGGAGCCATCAGGAAACCATTTGGATCCATCAGCCTCCTGTGGTGGACCCCTGCAGAGGTTCCGAGTGCCAGCAGCTCTAAACCCCACCAGGGAGTGATTTTGTCCATGACAACGGAACTATAGAAAGTTCCTCCACTGTCAGATCACTATCACCCCATCCAGCACAGTAAATGAGGTCCAGAGTGTGCCCAGCAGCATGGGTGGGGCCAAATACCTTTTGGGACAGATCCATGGTTGTCATGGCAGACATGAAGTCCTGAGCCGCTCCCGACAGGGCAGCCTCAGCATGGATGTTGAAATCCTCCAGCACAACAAACTGACAGGTCTCCAACACCAACCTCAAGACTACCCCGGGTAGCTCAGGAAGGGAGACTGTTGAGCAGCAGGGTGGATGGTACACCAACAGAATCCCTGTTCTGTCCTGGCCACCCACCTTCAAATACGCACACACAAACCCAGCAGGCTGTGGAATAGGGCACCTGCTCAGGGGGATCGAATCCTGATAGACTACTGCCACTCCACCTCCCCGCCCCCCAGGTCTTGCCTTCTGCTGGTTGGAGAACCCTGGAGTGCAGAGCTCAGAAAGATTCCCCCCCCCCCAACTTCAATCAACCAGGTCTCTGTAATACAGGCCAGGTTTTTGTGGTCATCCAGGATCAAGTCCTGGATAGCAGTTGTTTTACCATTCACTGACCTGGCATTCAGCAGCAGCAGTTTCAACCCAGGGGTCTGTTGCCAGGGCCATCCAGGTTATCTGAATTGGGGGACAATTTGGGGACAGTCAGCACCCTATTGTTACACACTCTGCCTTTAGAGTGTGACTGTCTCCCCCCTCCATATCTCCCTCTGCCCTGTAGAACCATAATGGCCATTTCCTGGCTCCCAACACCCCTCTTCTTTAAAAAGCACACCTCTAGTGCAGGCAGTCCTGCAGGCCACACTGAGGCAAGCAGTTCCCCTCCCTCATTTCAAGCAGAGGGACAGGCCCTCACCCTCGTGTTCCCCTGAAGTGGCTCCCCCAAAGGGGTGACCCCCTTTGGCCTTGCCCCCTTCAGAAGTGACTCCTGCTGGTGGCAGTCCCGCCCCCACCAGCACCTGGGTTTTATGCCCCAGCTCCCATAGGTGTTGCAGCTGGGAGTGGGGTGGCACTTGGCTGGCCCTGGGTCTGCAAGGAGGCAGCATAGAAGTCCCACAGGTGGAGGCTGAACTCCAGCAAGGCAGCAGCAGCAGGAGCACTGGATCTCACTTGCCTTGCAAGGCTGTAGAGCTTCCTCCCTTTGCAAGCAGTGGTGGAAAGTCAGCTTAACTGAAATAAGTTGCATTTCCCTCCTGACCTTAGGCATGGAAGCCCTCTTTAAGACAGGTATTGGTAACCGAAGAAGAGAGGAGAAAGAAAAGTGAGGTATGGCGCAGCAGAAGGATGAAATAGGACAAGTAGCATTTCATTATTCTTCCACAAGAAGCTTTTGAAAGTTACATTGAGTCTGTAGGCTTAGCCTGGGTCAGGTCTCATGATGGCAACTCCAGGCCTCAAGCAATGGTGTTATCAGAGTCTCCATGGAGTTCATGGTCTGTGCGATCTCTTTCTGCACATCTTTATTTTAAAAAACCCCAAAAACATCCCTGCAAAGAAGACAAGAACTTGAATGGACTTGAAAAAATGTATTCCTGGAGGAGGTTCCCCAACAATAAAAGTACAGCGTGCAGACATTGATAAGGGTATTTGCCTATTTGGTGATAATACTGAAAACTTGCATTCTCCCGGGTTTTGCTCCAGCAGCTTTCTCCAGCACTGCATTTACATTCTTTTTACAAAAGTCATAACAAACCTGTGGAAAAGGAACACATTTCCTGAACGATTCCATTTTGTCTTCCCTTTTTGCTGCTGTTTCTTTGCTCTTTTGTGAACAATTCTTTTTATTCAGCTTCTTCACTCTGCTTTGCATATAAAGACACTTATAATTATCCTGGGCTGTCAAGATATTCCCTATCTCCAGAAGAACCTGCAGTTTGGCACAATGGATGTGGTTGCGTGGCACTGTGTCTAAGAGCAAGGCCATTGGGCTGGCTTTCTGACACTCCGATGATATTCAGAAGGGATTCATGAATGTTACGGTGCATTGTTGAAGTATTATTTCATATTGTTCATGTTCATAAAGTAGAAAAGGGGGTTGTTCGAACAGCAATAATACTGCTGCCTTGCTTCAGTTTTTGAATTGATAGGCATGCCCCTATATCCACAGCAGTGACACAATGCTTCTTCAAAGACAGGTGAAGTTGTCAAGAAAAAGGTTTCAATAGGAAGCTTACGCTCTGAAAAAATTCCCCTTAATCACATTCAGACAAGAACAACGAGGAAAGGTATTGGTTGATGGGTCTTGAGACATAGACAGTTCTTATTTCAAACCCCATGTATTAATAAACCCGCAAAGACATTCCAGCTCTTGGCACTAGTGAAGTGATAATGAAACAAAGTTAATGTCGCACCCTTGTGCTTTACAGTAAGTGCAATACTAGATACAGGGGAAAGGTCTTATTACTTACCATGAATACAGCATATTTTTCAAGAGAAATGCAACAAGAAAAAAGGAAAGGAAATTAGCTGAATTAACTTGCTTAATTGTACACTAAATGCCTAAAACAAAGTCATTTGTGAAGTCTACACATCTACTATAGGAATAGGCTGGTTTTTACAACCCCATGGATGCATATGGTTGTTCTTAAGCACCATTATTTCATAACAGTGATGGTAGCCAGCTATATCAGTCCCTTCAATGGCTTTTCTTTTCTAAGAGCCTTTTTACATGAGGCATTTATTGTGCATTCATGATTTCTCACTCATGGTAGCTTGCAGGTGCTTTACATGACGTTGTCATCCTCCAGGGCCTCTCCCTTTGTTTGCAACCATTTTAGCAGGAGTTTTTTTTTTTCTAACAAGGAATGTCTGATATATCCATGAATGGCAGCATGAAACCCTAGTCTATTTGTATATATATCTCCTATATGTAATGGAACATATAGAAAGGCAGAGAAGGAAAACCCCTGGGGGAAAAAAAAAATGTGAGTAAAGGAGCCAACCTTAATCCCACAAAGAATCCAGAAGCCTTGGTAAAGTGGTGGGGTAAAGCCTCATGTAGAAAAAGCCCTAAAAGATGTCTGAAAGATCATGGTGATAATAGTAACAGTGATTAATGGTCACTGACAGGAAAATTTTAATACTCATTTACACATTCCTCATTGGGAGGCAGGGAAATAGGCTTTCCTGCTTCCTTAGGTTTCTGGCTTCTGTTGCATCATTATGCCTTTTGCTGCTGCTGCTTTTGCTTCCCCTCCATTGCCCGTAGAAAGGGGAAGGTGGATATATTCATACTTCTCGCCCTTCACCTCATGTACACTCCTGGTAACGGAGAGAGGTAATTTGTACTGCTCTTTAAATGTTAGGTTTTCCAGTCAGAGGGATTATTCCTTTGAGCACGTCCCCTGTCTAGATACCCATGGAAACATGAGCATTCCTTCAACTAACCATGTTCTCCAGAACTATAATCTAGAGAAGTGAGCATGGAGCCCACTCCATCACCATGTGATAAAGGCAATGAGCTAGTCCCGCCCATTCCACAGTAAAACAAAAAGTGGAACCTGTGGGTTTGTTCTTATGGGACTCCTTTCTTGGATCACAACCCGGGTTAACTAGCTTGTTGTCGGCAAACAACAAGCTTCTGTTACATATATTCCACAGGAGGAAGGGCTCTGCTTGTGGAAGGTCCCTCCATCTGATTTTGGGTGATCCCCACTTCTGCCCCACACACCACAGCTCTCCCCATTCAGCAGGGTCTTATGACTCTCGGTGTAGCATTTTCAAGGGGTTAGGGGAAGGAGGGGGGGGGAAGTCCACTGCCGTCAGTGCAGTTGATCCACCATAAATCTGGATCTGACCCCACTTTATGTATGTTTCCGTAGCTATCCAAACTTGAAAATCCCTTGGCAGAGCATTCCCATGGCTGGATTTCTGTCATCTCTTGGTCAGTAGAAAAAGTAACACTAAGCGCGAGTATCCTTTATGAAAGGGAGAATTAATCATTTCTGACTGCCTGTGACCTCCTTCATAGGGCAGTCATGATGGCTACAGGGTTCACCCCTTCCCCACAACTGTGTCCTCCCCTCCTTTTTCTTTCCACTCTCATATGTCCTTCGGTGTTACGGTGAATAAACTACCAAATAAAAATTTCCTGTTGAATGAAAGGTTTGATAGCGTATTCAGAGATCTTGTCAACCAAATGTATTACCCATTTCTGATTTACAAAAATCCCTAAGGCTAGATTCACTCAGCCCTAGAAAATGTTTCTCTCTCCCTCCCCCCGCACCCCCACCGCCAGCCCCCATCAGTCACTGACACAAAATAACTTTCTATGTAAGAGGAGAAATAGTTGCTCCTCATGGAGTCAGATTCTTGCCCTGTTCATCCATTTGTGCCAGAGCATTGAGAGGGGTCTCTGCTTACCAGGCATTATCTTGATAAATGCAAAATATTTCATTTCCAGTGAGGCATTTGCATGTGGGCTACAATTTGCTTTTGGATTTGTTAATTTGAATAAAAACTCCAATCCAGTGGCACCAAAAGAGACCAGGAAAGTGGTAGGGTAGCCATCTTTCATTCACTTCCTGGATATATTCCAGGGTTAAAGAAAAGCAGGGAAGAGAGCTGATTTTCCTCTAACTTTCCCTCAGCTGCTTCCCCCACCATAATATGGACAACAGCCTTTAGTTTTCCAGCCGTTTGCTCTCTCACCCCTCTTTCAAGGCCATTAATACTACTAATTCAGGAAGAGCAGGGAAAGGCTGCAGTTTCACCATCAGACATTTCAGTCAGCAATATGCTACAGCAGGGCTAGGCGTCCTGGCACCCATGATCACCAGTGCACCTTTGGACACCTTTCTTGGCACCTACAGAGGTCCCTTAGCCCTCCTACTTTTTATTTATTTACTTTTAAATAACACAGTTCTTACTAGCAGCTGGGATTGCTTCAAAGCTAAGTGGGGACCTCTGGCTGCTCCCACCTTCTTTTCCCATGAATGCCTCTGGGCCACACGTGGGGCTCAGAGACGTTAGTGTCAGGGTTGGATCAGAACCCAGAGAGCCCCTAAGTAGTTCTGATTCTGAGGAAGAGATAGAAACCGTGGGAGAGGAAACCTTGCGCTGTTCAGAGGAGCAGCCAGGGGGAGAGTCCCTCCCGGTACACATTCCTGAGAGTGGTAGTGACCCTGGCAGGGAGAGGGAGGTGCAACAGCAGTTTCTGGATGCTAGGCACCAGCGCAGCGTCAAGCGGGAGATGGCAGGCACGGAGAGGAGGCTTGGCACGACGGCAACAGCAGTGCCCCGGATCCCCACGGGAAAGGGGTGGACTCTCTCCTCCTAGCCCATAAGTTCAGAGGTCTCCTGCCTTCCCCTCCAAATGGAGATCAACTGATTCCTAAGGTTAGAACCCCCGAGTAGGCACCTCTCTTAAGTCTCACTCATAGGATCAAGCAATTAGCATCTGTAAGCGTCATTAGGTTGAATGGGAATAAAGCCTTGAAAAAGAGCCCTATTGTCTGTGTGTTGATTCTGGCTACCTGAGGATCTCAGAAGGCAGCAGGGGCGACCTCCCGACAGCTAGTAGGGAATGAAGATGGCAGGTGGCTGAAGGCCCCTGCTTTAATCTGCAGTGCACCCATTTTGTGGTGGTGCCCAGGACAGTTTCTCGAATTGCTCAATGTGCCCACCAGCCCCAAAAGGTTGCCTACCTCTGTGCTAGAGCAACCTTCCCTGACCTGGTTCGCTGTAGATGTGTTGGACTGCAACTCCCATCATCCCCCAGCAGCATGGTGCGGTGCTAGAGACAGTTAAGCCAGACCTCATGTGCCTGATTCTAAGTCTTACATAGTCTAAGACATTAGTCTTCAGCTGGTGGATTGATACTGCAGCTTGACCTAAGGTTGGTGGCAATTGAAGTGGTGTCACCATACAAATCTATGACAAAGAGACAGACAGACAGACAGACAGACAGACAGGCAGGCAGGCAGACAGAAGTGGGTCCCCAGATCATGTCTGGGATATAGGTAGGTCCCATGTCTGAAAAGATTGAAGACTACTTTTCTAAGGTGACTGGAATCCCTTTTGATACCATTATCATGGTATCTTACTGGAACGGCTCTGTGAGGTGGGAGCTGGGGGCACTCTGTTACAGTGGTTCCACTCCCACCTGCAGGGCTGATTCCAGAGAGTGGTATTGGGGGATTTCTGTTCTACCCCATGGCTATTAGGCTGTGGGGTGCCACAGGGTTCTAATCTATCCCCCATGCTGTTCAATATCTATATGAAGCTGTTGGGTGAGGTCATTAGGAGTTTTGGGGTGGGGTGTCACCAGTACGCTGATGATGCTCAGCTCTATTTCTCCTTGTCGTCGGAGTCAGCTGAGGCGGTGAAGGTGCTGGACCAGTGCCTGGAGTCTATAATGGACTGGATGGGGGCCAATAAACTGAAGCTAAATCCTGACAAGACAGAAGCTCTGTGGACTGGTGGTTCCTGAGTCCAGGAATTGCATAAGCGACCTGTCCTGGATGGATTTGCACTCCCCCTGAAGGAGCATGTGCGTAGCTTAGGAGTACTCCTAGATCCATTCACTGGAGCCCCAGGTGGACTCTGTGGCCCAGAGGGGCCAGTTTTGGCTGATCCGCCAGCTACAGCCTTTCCTGGACAGGGATAACCTAGCCACAGTAGTACATTTGCTGGTAACTTCCCTATTAGACTACTGCAATGCACTTTATGTGGGGCTACCCTTGAAGATGACTCAGAAGTTGCAGCTAGTGCAAAATGCAGCAGTTAGACTGTTGACCAGAACATCTCATAAAGATCATATAACACCAGTTTTAAAGGAATTGCACTGGCTTCCAATACGCTTCTGGTTGGAATTCAAGGTTCTGGTGATGATATTTAAAGCCCTAAGCAGATGTTTGAGGGAGTGCCTCCCCCTATATATGCCTGCCCAAGGACTGAGATCTGTTGGAGGGGCCCTCCTCTATGACCCGCCAGTGCAAGACATACACTATGGTGAAGTGTGGGAGAGGGCCTTCTGTGCTGTGGCACCCTGGTTGTGGAATGCCCTCCCCTTAGAGGCCCGATTGACATGTACATTGGTTTCATTTTGGTGCCAAGTTAAAACATAGCTTTTTACCAAAGCCTTTGAGGGCTAAATGCATTCCCTAAAGTTGCACACTGTTTTACCTGTTTTATTGTTTTAGATTTTTAATTGGTATTAGCTTGTTTAATGGTTTAATAAGCTTTTAGCTGTTGACTTTATTTACTGTTTTATACTGTTTAAATTGATTTTATCTGTACATTGCCCTGAGATCTTAATGATATAGGGCAGGATTCAAATGTTATTTATAAATGAATGAATGAATGAATGAATGAATGAATGAATTAATGGACATCACATGGCAAGTGATTGTGGTTTCTCAAAAATACAGGATTTAGCCTCCATATCATTGGCAATTCTGCTACCACTTGAATATTTATGGAGGAAGAAATAAAGGCAATTGTATTTTTAAAAAATTGTAGGATCTTTGAATGGAGTCTGATATTGGATCTGGATGGAGTGGAACAATTTTGCTTTAGTTTGGATGCATATCGAGTAGAAGTATCATACTGCATAAGGGTAGAGGCGATTGATCACCTCATGAGTATTCTGTGGCAAAAGGAACACTCTTAGAAAAGAGTGCCATCTCAACCATGACATATGGAAAAGGTGTTGAACTTCTCAGGAATTGACTATTAGGGTTTTCTGTTTGGAATGGCTTCAAAAGCTACAAAACAGACTTTGCATGTAATGAGACCGAAGTGTACGGATGCTGTAACTAAGCAACTGGGAAGCGTAATTGCATGGATGCTGAGGTGCCGGAGTACATTGCACACAAAGAAGCATTGCCTTTTAATATAAACTGTCACAGGGAGTTGGATTGAACTGGACCTGCATTCATATTAGAAAGGTTATGAAAGGCAGCATACTCTAAAACAGGGCAACGCAATTGTGTGGCTTTCTCCACTGTCTCTTATAGATTGGTCTGAAATATTTACCTTATGGGCAGCTAAGCATTGCCAGAAGAGGGGATGTAGATTATAAGTATTACATCATGGGCAATCATGGTCTTTGACACTCAAGGCGGATGAGGTAGCTCCTGTCTATGCCCCTGCACAAGGTATCTGAAATGTGCTTCCCCCATTCGACTGAGCCTCCCTCTTCCCCAGAATGGGCCCTATGCTGTAGCACCCGTTGCAAGGTGTTATAACTTACTGGCACGCGGTCGTATTACTGGCAGGGGTTCCATGGGGAACCTCTCTTTGGAAGGTCAGACGGGGCTAATCCATGTGCCAATTCCACTGGGTTAATAGGCTGCCAACTCCACTGTTTTACTTCTTGATCTGAGCTCCAGTGGTTTTTTGTTACAGTGTGATTGGAAGGAGTTTCAGAGCAGGTCTTTGGCAAGCCATGTGTTCATTGCCAGGCCACACCAAAGTGGAGCTGTGACCTTGGTCATCTGGCCAGCTGCTTATTGCCCATTTGACCAGACAATGGGTTGGAACCAGACTAAGTTAGTTGCAGTTTGTTCCCATTGAAATCAATGGGACTTGACTCGGAGTCGTGACTAACATTGATTGCAATGTATTCATTTAAGAATTTATACCTTGCTTTTCTTTATAAAACAAATTCAAAGCAGTTTAATAAAATATATGAAACACAATAAAAGCTGTTCAAATTATAATTAAAACAGTTCAAAATACTAAAATCAATTCCATACAGTAAAACCAAGAGCAGGATAGAGGGCTGTATCAAGCCCTGTCATTTGTTAGTGCAAATGACGTTGCACTAGTGGAAACTAGGTTCTGAACTATGCCCAAGAGGAGAATACAACCAAAGTTATGTTTGTACAACTGTGGTTGCCCAAACAGTCATGCAACCTGTTGTGCATTACGTTTGCGCAACACATTGTGCGGTGGGTTGGACATTACTCTTGTGCAACTGCTTGCACAACTAGTTGCGCAACAGTACGTTTCAGTGGAGCTCTGCTAGGGGCATTTGAGTTTGTGGAATGACACCGTTGGATACTGTCCAAAATGGTTCCTAAGTGCAGTTAACTTAGTCAGGATGCAACTGAATGTGAAAAAGTGACACATATTTATGTATCGTATGGCACATTTACATCGCATTACAATAAAAACATGCAATGAATATGAACTTGAGCACGCTCCGGGAGAGAGCACAGGACAGGAAGGCCTGGCGTGTTATGGTCCATGGGGTCACGAAGAGTCGGACACGACTGAACGACTGAACAACAACAACAATAAAAACATAGAGCATAATAAATATGAAATGTAAAATATAGACAGGAATATTACAAACGTATGTCTAGGTTACAGATATAGTTTTTTGCTTCAGTTGTCATAGCCAGGAAATCAGCAAAGTCTCCATTGTAGGCTCAGTTTTGACACTCTGTCAGTATATGTTGGATAGTTTGTTTTTCAGCCCCATAATCACAATTTGATGATGTTGTTTTGCCCCATTTATAAAGGGCATCTTCACATCTACCATGACCCGTGCAAATTTGGTTCAAAGTTGTCCATATCGCACGGGGCTGGTCAAATCAAGGTGGTTTTTCCAAGATGCAGTGACACATAAACATAACTGCTTTGGGACATTGTGATTATTCCTAACTTTAGAATCTAAAGGCTGATTCACAGTGCCTTTGGCCACATGGCTAGCTGCTGCTTGTTTTCTATCTGGCATGCCAATGGCAAAGCAATCACCGGAGCACTCTGCCACAGGCATAAACCGATTGTGGGTTTGTCCCTGTGAAACAGTGCTCAGACTACGTCTTTGCTACCAGATACACCAGAATCTTGGCTGACAAAAATAATAATAATCCGCCCATATGCAAAATAGGCACCCCAGTATTTATTTGCTCCTACCCACTATGCATGCTGCGACTGTAATGGTCAAACCTAGAGGATAACACTGTTTTTTCTCTCTGACAAAATAATGTAGATGTGGTTGATGAATAGCAATGACTCTGTCTTGTCAAGCAGAAGTAGTGAAATAAGTAGGACTTAAACGTATTGCTTGAGCCTCAGACTCTTGCCTTTATCGGATGGGTGAGGAATTCTGCAAGGGCAAATTATAATTATGGAAAACTTTGTGCCTGATGCATAAAGGATAAATATGGAGCAAGGAGGTCTCTGCTGATGATATCGCATGTAGCTTGAATCAAGTTGTAACTTACAATGTTTTCTTAGCTGGCTAATGTTGAGAAATCCCCAGTGTTTAATTAGATTTTCCCCCTGGATTTCATCTTTGGAAATGGCATGAGAGTGTTGCAGCTGGAACTTAATGATGCTGCTAGTTAAGTACGTTAGCGAAGAAACCTTTTTTAGTGGGACATTATTTTTGTCCAGTAAATAAGTTCAGCAGGACATATCAAGAGTTGAAAGTAATTCCAGGTTTCCAAGTCTCTTAAAAAGAATTGTGGGAAGGTATCAGTATTGGTCTTGGTGTCATCTCACCTTTTCTTGTATAACCTTTTGCCTCTTTGTTAATGTACTCTATCTGCCCCAGGCGACTAAGTAGAACATATTGTGGAGAATGCCACCATTTTTTCATTCTACATCTCCAAGTGTTTGCACACAAACACACTTGAGCACCAGTTTGATATATGCACGTGGAAGGAGGGGAAGTGGGATAGCAGGCTAAGGCAGGGATGAAAGAAGAGACATCTGGGAATTGATGGAATTAACTGAGCAGAAATGAGAGAACTGTGACTGAAGGAGGAGGAGAGAGATGAAAAGGAAACTGGAGAAAGACAAAACAAGTGTTGGGAAAAGTAGATGAAAGATGAGACCCAGAAGTGCAGGGGGCCGCTGCTCTTCTTCTTTAAGGGGAAATATAAAAACATGGGCACTCCCTGCTTAGTTCACAGTCTAGTGTATTTTGTTAAGTTGCTGCTGTTCAAATCATTTATTTGGTCAAGCAGATGCTGCCCTGTGAGAGGACATCTTAGGAGGGTTATTGGATGTGGTTCTTCCATAACCCTGCTGGAAGCACTAAAGCCAGCTTGGGCAGGAGATGACAAACTGACGGACTTAATGGACAATGGGGCAAGGGTGATCCCGACTGAAAGACTGAGAGTTGTGTGATTGATAATCACAGAGTGTTCATGTGAAGATCAAGCAGATGTCCAGGCAGCAGCTCTCCACGTGCCCTGTTTGACAAGCACTCACAAAGGGACTCCAGATAATGTTGACATCAAACCAGAATGGACTCAAGTGCCAGGCACATATGCTTCACAACACATTTGATCAGGGCCAGCCCTACTGTTAGCCAGTCTCTTCAGGCAGCAGATGCATGGTGGTGTGGAGGGCGCAGTGGTGGCAGCCGCCTGGCTGTTCCCCTCCCTTGGAGGACAGAGCTGTGTGTGCCAGGCAGCCTGCCCCACACCCCCGACGCGAGCCTGCTGCCTCTGGTGAGGTGGAGGATGCTGCCCCATCGCCAGCGTCCAAGTAAGAGTCGACTGCCCGTCCTGTCAGCTTCTTAGAATGAAGGATGGCGCCCTCTTGTCCTTCACCTGAGGCTGCAAAATGTCTTGGGCTGGCCCTGCATTTGATGTCTTGGAATATTTATTTATAAATTATTTATTCTATGTATCATAGAACCATAGAATACTGGGGTTGGAAGGAGCCTATAAGACCATAGAGTCCAACCCCCTGCTCAATGCAGGAATCCAAGACTCTTGGTATAGTCTTTCCAATAACAAAAACTTAAAAGAGTAATCTGGTATATCCCAATAACTGATTCAGAATATCACATAACTTGGCTTACTTCTCCCGCAACAAATTTTTACCATGGTCACAGACATGTCACCAGTAAAATGTCAGACACAGTGGCTCAATTCAGATGTTACACAAACCATGATTTGGTGTTATGTGACTGAACCCTGGGCTCATGTGCTCCCCTTTCCCCTTCCTCATGCCCTTGACTTCATCTTTCAGGGCAAATAATAATTTGCCATTAGATCTAAACTGGACTAATTAGGGTTTGCATAAACCATAACTTGCCTGCAAAGCAAACCAAAACTGGAAACCATGATCAAAGTGTGGTTTCAATTCTGGTTTTCAGGCAAATCATGGTTCATCCACACTACACTTTGACCAGTTCAGATGTAATGGCAAATTGCTCTGAACGAAGAAGTCAGTGAAGGAATCTGAGCATGTATAGAGAGATGGAAGGGGGTACACAAGCCTGAAGTTCATTCATATAACACCAAGCCATGGCTTGGTGCTATTTCTGAAACAAGCCATTCACAGCTTCCATGTATATGCTATTTTGGGAATGCCCCATGTTAATTAACGTATTAGAGATAAATACATAGGATTGCAGTCCTTAAGGTAGGATTGTAGACCTGTAATTATGCTTGTTTGGGCAATAGTAATAAGGCTGATCTAGCTACTTACCTCTTGATACTATTTATTTTAACAGATTGCGACAAAATAATAAGAATGAGCATTAAAAAAAAAGTGCAGTCTGCTGCAAAAGAAATCAATAAGTGGTATACATTGTGCCAAAGAAATGTTGCCATATTTAAGACTGATAAACATATGTAAATTGAAAACAGGATTATCACCTCTTACTGCACATAAGCACTATATAGAAACTCACATCGCTAATTAGCAGATGTATTAATACAGAAAATATGGTGTGTATGAAAGCAAAATAAATAAAAATGAGAGGAACTAAGAAAGTATTCAGAAGGCGAAAACTTTTATTTCCAGCTTAATAGGTATATGTTGATCTATATTGAGAATGCCTATTATACTGACTCTGGTAAAAGGTACCAACATTCTAGAAACGTGTCAGAAGGTATTATCATTACCTTTTTATCTGATGGGAAATATTGTCCATAAATAAGAAAAGCCTTGGTCTTTCTAAACCATGGCTGACTAGAAAGGACTTTTCAATTTGTTCACTACCTGACATTTAGCCACAGTTATTATCATCAAGCTCTTTGTAAGTTGAGGAATTTTTCTGAATATTGAGGCATTTCAGGAAGAGAACATGGAGCAGATTCATAGGAATCTGGTAAGCCGTGGTACATCTAATATATATGCTGTCCAAAACTATTTTAACCGTACGAGCCATTGCATTTGTACCAGCCAGTCGCATGCAGAGTTTTTTCAGAATGTTGACTTCCTTTCTGAGGTTTCCTTAAAAAAGGATGGAGAGGCTATGTTCCTTGAGGCTGTCCAGCTAGATGATAGTGGGAGGGTGCGGAAAAGCCATTCCAGAGAGTTATTGGAGGAGATACCAGTGCTGGCCCAAGACATTTTGCATCCTGAAGAGGAGCCCAAATGGTTGTTCCCCTCCACTAGGGCCAACAGTTTAAGACGTCTTGCTGCACCATTCAGACATGAAATGTATGTGCCATTTTTGCTGGCCAGTTTCCTCCAGAGTGTTATACTTAAGATGTAGATCTAGAGACCCAACCACCACACACTCAGTGTCAAGAAAAGAGCCCGCAGGAACAAGAAAGGGGTTTAACTGGGAATCAATTGGAATCAATGTGGAATTCCCTGCCACAAGTCTTAGGTCATCTTTCTTTTTATCTACTGTGTTCCACCAGCAACTGGATACATTTCTCTTCCAACAAGCATTTGACTGTGGTTACTTAACTTCATTGATTTAAATTCACCAACCCAGGTCTCGATATTATATTTTACACAAACAATTGACCAGATTTCTGCCTGTAGCATATATGTAAAAATAATAAATGGTTTTCCTTTAAAAGAGAATAAATACAGGAAATCTGACAACTGCAAGAAAACACTGTGAGTTTTGAATAAATGACTCAAACTATCAATACCTTCCTCTTTCAAAGTGTATATGTACAAGTTTGCATGCATTAGTGCAACACCAGGCATTGCAGATGCTTATGTCTATGCAACCCTCCTAAGAGAATCTGAGATCTACATTGTTTACTCAGAGAAGAAGCTATGTTGCTACCAAAATAGACTCCTGTGAGCCCTACATGGAAGCTAATATAGATCCTTATGAATGTAGGAGACTCTAATAAGTATAGATCTTCTCGGTGGCTGCCCCAAGGCTCTGGAACTCCCTTCCCAGGAAGGCGAGAGTGGCACCCTCCCTGATATGCTTTCATAGGCATGTAAAAACTTTTTTGTTCCAGCAGGCCTTTGGGGATAACTAGTCTGGACCTGTGAAAATATGAAGGATGGATACTATTTTTCTTGTTGTCTTTTAATGTTTTGATATTTTTACAATTTTAATATTGATGATTTAATTATATTTTTAACTTTTGTACACTTGTATTTATATTTCTATTTATAGGTTTTAATTGTACAAGTTTTAATGTTGTAAAGCCGCCTTGAGTCCCAGTATTGGGAATAAGGCGGGATATAAATAATAATAATAATAATAATAATAATAATAATAATACATCTGCCATTGTATTTTCCTGCCTAGCATTCTTTCTCCTCTTTTGTTGGCTTGAACAACGTGGAATTAAATATATATCTTAGGGTCATGTATTGTTGAATTGATTTTACTAAATCCCCATGAAGGTTGAGCAGACCCAGTACTAGCAGAATCCCGTTCTAAATTCTTGATGAAAAAATGCAACTGAAATCACTATGTTTAAAGATGCACTTATTGCTTTAACCTGCCTGCCAGATCCAAAGTTTCCAGGCCTAACATTCTAATTGCAGCAGCTGATGGCTTGAGGGCATGACTTGCTAGACGCAAAGACACATTTAATGTCATGTCTAGTTTGGCCCTCACTGATACCTGAAGCAAGGCAACACTTTACAAAAGCTCTGAAATTGCCACATACTGTGACTTGTTTGGCTTTTAACTCTGTGACTGCAATGCTGTTGAGGCAGTTGTTGTTGTTGTTGTTCAGTCGTGTCCGACTCTTCGTGACCCCAAGGACCATAGCACGCCAGGCCTTCCTGTCCTGCGCTCTCTCCCGGAGCGTGCTCAAGTCCATATTCATTGCATCAGTGATGCTACCTAGCCATCTCATCCTCTGCCGTCCCCTTCTCCTTTTGCCTTCGGTCTTTCCCAGCATCAGGGTCTTTTCCGGAGAGTTTCCTCTTTGCATTAGGTAGCCAAAATATTTGAGCTTCAGCTTCAGTATCTGTCCTTCCAATGAGCAGTCAGGGTTGATTTCCTTTAGCATTGACTGATTTGACCTCCTTGTAGTCCAGGGGACTCGTAAGAGTCTTCTCCAGCACCACAGTTCGAAAGCATCAATTCTTCGGCGCCCAGCCTTCCTTATAGTCCAGCTCTCACAGCCATACATTACTACTGGGAAAACCATAGCTTTGATTAGATGGACCTTTGTCGGCAAGGTGATGTCTCTGCTTCTTACTATGCTGTCTAGGTTTGCTATAGCTTTCCTCCCAAGGAGCAAGCGTCTTTTAATTTCATGGCTACAGTCACCGTCTGCAGTGATCTGGGAGTCCAAGAAAATAAAATCTGTCACTGCTTCCATTTCTTCCCCTTCTATATGCCAGGAAGTGATGGGGCCTGTGATTCTGTGATTAATTCTGACCTGTGATTCATCCAACCCGGCGTTTCTCGTGATGTACTCTGCATATAAGTTAAATAAGCAGGGCGACAATATGCAGCCTTGTCCTACTCCTTTCCCAATTTTTCACCAATCGGTTGTTCCATGTCTGGTTCTTACTGTTGCTTCTTGACCCTCGTACAGGTTTCTCAGGAGGCAGGTAAGGTGGTCTGGTACTCCCATCTCTTTAAGAATTTGCCAGAGTTTGTTGTGATCCACACAATCAAAGGCTTTAGCGTAATCAATGAAGCAGAAATAGACGCTTTTCTGGAATTCTCTTGCTTTCTCCATTATCCAGCGAATGTTGGCGATTTGATCTCTAGTTCCTCTGCCTCTTCGAAACCCAGCTTGTACTTCCGGTAGTTCTTGGTTCACATCCTGCTGAAGCCTAGCTTGTAGGATTTTGAGCATCACCTTGCTGGCATGTGAAATGAGCGCAATTGTACGGTAGTTTGAACACTCTTTGGCATTGCCCTTCTTTGGAATTGGAATGTAAACTGACCTTTTCCAGTCTTGTGGCCACTGTTGAGTGTTCCAAATTTGTTGGCATATTGAGTGCAGCACTTTAACAGCATCATCTTTTAGGATTTTAAATAGCACAGCTGGAATACTGTCATCTCCGCTAGCTTTGTTGTTAGTAATGCTTCCTAAGGCCCACTTGACTTCACTCTCTAGGATGTCCGGCTCAAGTTCAGTGAGCGCACTATCATGGCTATCAGGGACATTCAGATCTTTCCTGTATAGTTCTTCTGTGTATTCTTGCCACCTCTTCTTAATCTCATCTGCTTCTGTTAGGTCCCTGCCTTCTTTGTCCTTTATCATGCCCGTCTTTGCACAAAACGTTCCATTGAGATCTCCGATTTTCTTGAAGAGATCTCTAGTCTTTCCCATTCTGTTGTTTTCCTCGATTTCTTTGCATTGTTCATTTAAGAAGGCCTTCTTGTCTCTCCTTGCTATTCTCTGGAACTCTGCGTTCAGTTGGGTATATCTTCCGCTTTCTCCCTTGCTTTTCGCTTCCCTTCTTTCCTCAGCTACTTGTAAAGCTTCATCAGACAGCCACTTGGCTTTCTTGCGTTTCTTTTTCTTTGGGATGGATTTCGTTGCTGCCTCCTGAACAATGTTACGGACCTCCGTCCATAGTTCCTCAGGCACTCTGTCTATCAGGTCTAATCCCTTAAATCTCTTCCTCACCTCCACTGTATATTCATAAGGGATATGATTTAGGTCATACCTGAATGGTTTAGTGGTTTTCCCTACGTTCTTCAATTTAAGCCAAAACTTTGCAACAAGAAGCTCATGATCTGAGCCACAGTCAGCTCCACGTCTTGTTTTTACTGACTGTATAGAGCTTCTCCATCTTTGGCTGCAAAGTACATAATCAATCTGATTTCGATATTGAGCATCTGGTGATGTCCATGTGTAGAGTCGCCTCTTGTGCTGTTGGAAAAGAGTGTTTGCTATGATCAGCGTGTTCTCTTGGCAAAACTCTATTAGCCTTTGTCCTGCTTCATTTTGTACACCAAGGCCATGCTTGCCTGTTATCCCGGTGATTTCTTGACTTCCTACTTTAGCATTCCAATCCCCTAGGATGAAGAGGACATTTTTTGGTGTTAGTTCTAGAAGGGGTTGTAGGTCTTCATAGAACCGATGAACCTCACCTTCTTCAGCCTCAGTGGTTGGGGCATAGACTTGAATTATTGTGATGTTGAATGGTTTGCCTTGGATTCGTACTGAGATCATTCTGTCGTTTTTGAGATTGTACCCCAGTATTGTTTTTCCCACCCTTTTGTTGACTGTGAGTGCTACTCCATTTCTTCTAAGGGATTCTTGCCCACAGTAGTAGATATGATGGTCACCTGAATTAAATTTGCCCATGCTTGTCCATTTTAGTTTGCTGATTCCCAAGATGTCGATGTTCAATCTTGCCATCTCATGTTTGACCACCTCCAGCTTACCTTGATTCATTGACCTGACATTCCAGGTTCCTAAACAATATTGTTCTTTACAGCATCGGATTTTCTTTTCACCACCAGACACATCCACAGCTGAGTGTCCTTTCGGCTTTGGCCCAGCTGCTTCACTCTTTCTGGCGCTACTTGGAAATACCCTCTGCTCTTCCCCAGTAGTATATTGGACACCTTCCGACTTGAGGGGCTCATCTTCCAGCATCATATCTTTTAGCCTTGTGATACATTCCATGGGGTTTTCTTGGCAAGAATACTGGAGTGGGTTGCCATTTCCTTCTCCAGTGGACCACATTTTGTCAGAACTCTCTGCCATGACCTGTCCATCTTGGGTGGCCCTGCATGGCATAGCTTATGGCTTCACTGAGTTACGCAAGCCCCTTCGCCACAACAAGGCAGTGATCCATGATGGAGGATGAGGCAGTAGCTATTCACATTCCCATATCTAACAGTGCAATCCTTGAATTCATTGGGACTTGCTCCTGGGTACAGCAGGGATTAGGAACCTTTTTCCTGTTAAGGTTTGCATTATATTGTTCAGAACCTGTCAGAGTCTGTATTGCAGCAGTGGGCATGGTCAGGGCCAAAAATGGGTAGAGTCACAGATGTGACTGTTCACTACGCAGGGAGGGGAAAATCCCATTTGCATAGAGGCATTCTCCTTCCCCAACTTGCTTTATAGTTGGGGAATAGAACGGGATGGTGTAAATGCCATCAATAACACACAGGGAAGCTGCTGAGTCAGTTTTGCCTGGGGAGAGTGGGTGTAGCCTGGGGAGAGTCTGGATGTCTGGACTGAGAAACCAGAGCTCTGCATTTGGACGCTGGATGTTTCCCACCCATGGTGTATAGGATTGCAGCCTAAGTAACATATCACATAATTTTCTTTCTTACATGTATTGTTCAACTTCAAACAGAATAATTATTTTAAGATGTTACTTTCAAAGGTCTTGTGGCTCATATTCTTAACTGTGTCCCCCCCACACCCACCACTCTCAATTGTCAGGCATAGTCAGAACATGTGATGACGCTAACAGATTTCTCCAGTTTCTCAGATGATGTGATTTGCTTTTATGTGCAGGTTTCCATAGCTATATGAAAGATTCAGAAGGGATTTATCTTACTTCAGCATAGCTTTTTAAAAAATTTAGTTTTTCTTATCAAATTTTGATGTAAGAAAGAAGGAGGCTACATAGATTTGAATATATCAGTTTCAATGTGTACATATGATGTGTGTGTGTGTGAGAGAGAGAGAGAGAGAGAAAGAGAGAGAGAGAGAATAGAGGTTTCTAAGAACTATACATAAACTTCAAAAAAAGTAGACCAAATATCCAAATAAGTATCCATTTGCAGGTCACATCTATATATGACCTGTTGAAATGTTTAAAACTTTGGAAGGTCTTCAATCCATTGCATTATAGGAGGTGAACATTTATCCTTCCAATGTTGTAATGTCAGTCTTTTACTTGTCAAAAGAGCATGGAGAGTCCATTTGTCCGGACCATGTGTTAACTCCTAGGAAGCAGGTAGATATTTTTTTAAAAGCATGTACATCAGTAAATATTAAGGAGTGTTCCAATACAAAATTTATCTGTATAATAACTTTCTCCCCAAAAGGGGCAACTATCAGGCATTGCCAAAACATATGCTTAAAAGAACCATTAGCTGTATTACACCTCCAACAGCCGACTTAGACAACCCTTATTAAAGAGATGTTGTGGCATCCAATAGACATAAAACAAAAGTTTTTGCAGAATAAGACACAACCTGAGATCCATAGACATATCAGATACAGACAACAAGGCGGTGATCCACTGATTAGGCAAAATGGGACAATTCCATTCCCTATTCCATTCCTGCTTAAGACCTTGTGTATCATATTTATTTACCAATAATAAGTATTTATAGATATGGATCGTAGGTCTGTTTGCCTCATTGGCCTCAATAAGTGCTTCCAATAGCGAGGGAGACACTGAAGCTGTAAAAGCAGCAGGGCCAAACCGAGATACTAACAAACGTCTGAACTGCAGGTATTGCCAACCAGTCATACCTAACAAATCATATTTAGCCCATAAAATAGAGAACAACAAAAACACATCATCAGCACCCACTAGTAAATCCAAGATAAAAATTGCCTTATCCATCCATATCCACCGCAAAAACATTTGCTTACCAATTTTTAAATCTGGATTTTCCCATAGTGTCAATTTAGCATCGCTGGTTACTCTGGGGATTTTTACCCCCTTGCTCTTGGGTGAGAAAGGAATACATGATCCTATTCACACAGTGTTTCGGGGGGGGGGGTGGGTTAATGCAGCACTCTTTGTGTAGAAATCTGGAGTGTTGTTTCAGAGTAGGTTTACAAGATTATTTTTCAAGGGACATCCATGTCAGCAGATCCAAAGAAGAATCTAGGATCTTGTTCAATGTGTGATCCCAAGAAAAGCTGACATGGATAACTCATTCTAATATAACTTTTCCATTTTTACACACTGTCTGGATGACTTCAAAATGCTGCTGTATCAGTGCGTTACATCATCAGTGTGCCAGTCGTGACATGTATTCAGTGAGAGTTTGACCTGATCGTAAACATGATGCAGCATCCCCTTTCATTCTCTCCCACAGCCATGATCCAGCACAGGGCAAGTGTATGCTCTGCATTCCATCCTCTGTTTAGCAAGGGATGCCCTTGGCCTCTGAGCTCCAGTGAAACTTTAACAAGGCGATAACCTGCAGGCAACTAATGTGAAGCAAATGTCAGTGCATCTCTGAGAGAGCAAAGGATGGCAGCAGCCTCTTCAGGAACTGAACAATACCTTTTGAAAAGGAAGGGGACACCAGACTTGGCCAGAAGGACTCCCTCTCTCATAATACTAGAACCCAGAGTCATCTCATGAAGCTGATTGGTGAGAGATTCAGCTTTATCTGAAGGATAAAGGGAGGACTTCTTCACAAAGTGCATGGTTAAACTGTGGAATTCACTACCACAAGTCATAGTGATGGCCACCAATTTAAATGGCTTTAAATGGGGGTTAGATAAATTCATGGAGTGTAAGGAGATCAGTGGCTCCTAGTCCTGATGGCTATATGCTACCTCCAGTATCAGAAGCAGTATGCCTATGTACACCAGTTGCTGGGAAGGATGCTATTGCACTCATGTCATGTCCTGCTTGTGGTTTTCCCTTGGGCAGCTAGTTGACCACTGTGTGAACAGAATGCTGGACTAGATGGACCTTTGGTCTGATCCAGCTTCACTTTTCTTATGTTCTTACGACTCCCAAAAACGATCCCACTTTTTACCAGTGTGAACCTCCTTCCTTCTGAAGTAGTATGTGCCATATATATCAGGCAGTGCCTCTCCACATATGGTCAGCTTTGTTCTTTGTGTTAGGCCTTCCCTACTTCAAGAACCAGCCCCAATCAAAGTAACAACTGTCAGAAGCAGGGCCTTTATACAGTGGCCACTTATCAATCACCAAAGAAAGAGGAAATGCATCACCAGAAAAGAGGACACAAGTTTGCATTAAATCTGCATATGCTAATTTATACATCTAGGTGCAAATTTAGAAATAATTATTTTAATTTAAATAGAAATAGGGTTGTTGTTGTGAGGATAAAATGGAGAGGAGGTGGATAATGTAAGCCACCTTGGGTTCCTTGCAAGAGGAAAAAAGGCTGGGTATAAATGCAATAAATAAATAAATAAAATAGTGTGGAAGACTGTGACCAAGTTCCCTGTGTGCCCGCCTGTTCAGTCTGCTCTCTGGGTGTTACAGATGGGTAACTTCAGGGCTCATCTCTTCCTTTTGATGATTCTTTATTCTTTATTCTTATTATTTGTTATTTATCTTTAAACTGGACTTGGACTGGACAGCCCTTCAAATAGAAGATGCCTCCAAAGTAGAGGACTGTCCTTTGTAAAAGAGGACACATGGGCATTCTTTATATCAATGATCCTGAGGCTATGGAATGAACTTCCCTCCTTTTTGTTGGCTTTTTGAAGGGGGTGCAAAATGTACCTCTTTTCATTTGGCTAGTTCCTTTTACTGACACTGTTTGGGGGTTGTTGTTGTTAACGTGGATGTTGTTGTTTCAGATTTTGCATAATCAGTTTAATTGTTCTATTTTTGTCTTATTTATGATTTATTTTATTTGTACCCCATTTTTCTGGGCAAAAATGGCACTTGAGGCAGCTTATCGGCACTATTTAAATGGTTTAAAATACAATAAAAATAGCAATTACAAAATAAAAAACAGCACCCAACCCCAAAAACCAACTTACAGGCCAAAGGCCTTCTTGAATAAAGTGGCCTTTGCCTGCCGGCAGAAGGACAGCAGAGAAGGGAGCGAATCTAGCCTCCTGTGGGAGGGAGTTCCATACCCTGGGAACAGCCACTGCTGGTGGTCTCGAAAGGAGGGCCTTTCGAGAAGATCTTAAGAACCAGGCAGGCTTGTATGGGAGAAGGCAACAGATATATGTTGCCTGTGTGTGCGTTGTTTGTGTTTTATGTAAATGGTTTTTAAGCTTTGTATACTGTATTTTTGATGGTTTTTAATATTTGTAAACCACCCAGAGAGCTTTGGAAATGGGGCGCTATAGAAATGTTATAGATAATAAATAATTCCAGTTAGCCTGGTCCCAAGCTGTGTAGAGTTTTATACGTGGTAGCCAGCACTTTGAATTGTGTCTGGAAACAAACTTGTAGCCAGTGAAGCTGTTGTAACGAGGGAGTCGCATGCTCCCTGTTACCCCCCACCTCCCCTATCAACAGTCTGGCCACAGCATTCTGGACCAGCTGAAGTTTCTGAACTGTTCTCAAAGGCAGACTTGGCTGACTGGAAAGGGGGTTAACGAATCATTTTAAAAGATGAGTGCATGCCTTGGGGGTTCATCCCACTGACTGCTAAAGCTCCTGCAGACTGGTCAATTGTGCTGCCTTAGCTCAGGCTTCCCTGTGCTGTCCTTCCCTGGAGCATATCCAGAAGAGGCACATCACTGGATCTAGTGGGAGTTTTATATGAAAAGTTCAGTGCAAAGAACTTGCAAAAGAGTAGTGTTTCTGTGGTTAATCTCAGGGCTCCCCTTGAAAGGCTGAATTCTCCTCTGGGCCTTCCTTTTGGGCTGCCCCATTGGTTTAATTCAGTTTACTTTAGTTAAATGCCCCCTTTCCACAGAGGAGTGTGCCCAAAGCAGCTCACAATCAGCATCAACTTATCATCAAAATACAGCATCACATTTGGGGAAACAGTGATTTGTTACACAATGTAAATGTTGAAAGCCCTAAACGGCTGGGGAACGGTGTACCTGAAGGAGTACCTTGTCCCATGTGTTCCTGCGCGATTGCTAAGATCATCCTTAGAGACTCTTCTCTGGGCGCCGCTGCCCACAATGGTGTGACAGATGGCTACCAGGGAGATTCCACCTGGTGTCTTTACTGTATACATTTAGATGCTAGGTTAAAACCTTCCTCTTCCTGCAGCCATATAATCTTTACTCTGGTGATCTGATTGTTGAATTGACTGCTGGCTTTTAAATATTTTTAATATTCTACTATTTTAATATTTTTATTCTTGTATTTATTGTTTCCGTTGTTATTTTATTTTTGATTTTGATTTTTTATGATTGTAAACTGCCCCGATGGTATCTGCCAGCAGGGTGGCATATGCATTTAAGAAATGAACATATCAAACAAGTTCAAATAAGACAAAACCAACAATGCAATAAACATAGCATAGCATAAATTCCATATTACAATGAAATGATCTAGACTGAATATATGAGATATAAAAGGGGGTTGGACTCGATGGTCTTATAGACCCCTTCCAACCCCACTATTCTATGATTCTATGAAAAGCAAGATCAAAATGAACATGGGGATGGACCTAATCCTCGCTGTTAATACTGGTCTTTCTGAATTCCAAGGGTCAATGGTAGGCTGAGTTCAATACAGATCAGACATCTTGGGGTCAGAGGCCTTCTCACTGGGCTAGATGGTTCAGAGCTGGGTCCTTTGTCTCTCCTCCAAGGAAGCGTTGGGAGCGGCAAAGAGAAAATACTTGGGAGTAGCAATGATGATACATCCTCTCCACAACCTGCAGCCTCCTTGGTGTTCTGCCTGTTAGTGCTGGTCTTACTGCCTGTGCCAGCGCAGGGTACATTGCCTTGTAAGGATATGCTTATGAAATGAGCTGTATTCACGGTATGCTCATCCACCCACGCTGGTGTAGTGCTGACACACTCTTACTGCAAATAATCAGTGACTTACAGCTCCCCATTGGTTTTTGACTACTGTGTCTCAGAGACATGCTCAAAGTTTATTTTCTTGATGTGCTAAACAGTATCATGTGTTTGTAAAGCCTGCGTAGAGAAATACAGCTGCTTACACATTTACCGCTGCGCTCCTATGGTGATTTCCCTTTTGAAAATCCAGGGAAAACCTTCATCCCAGTCATGACTTCTTATGGTCATATCTTCATATACGTGTGCATAACCCAAATGTATGTGATTTATTAACTGAATGACATATTAATTGAGGTTATTAAAAAAAAGGTGCTTATGAATTGCAGTTTAAATGACTAATTGAAAAGAAAAGGGGTTAACCCTTTCCATTTCTAAACAGAATAAGACACTCGGGTTTCCTCTTCTCTCCAACCTTTGAAACTACACTAATTCCAATGAGGCTGTGCTACAAGTCCATGCAAAATTAGCCCATTAGACTGGAATGTTGAGCTCTCCATCTGTTCTCTTTCTGCTAAGACTGGGGTCGAGGCTCGCCCCAGGCACGTCATCAGTCACAGAGACATCAGGCACTCTGGGCTGGAGCTGGAGTGACCAAACACACTGCACCTGTTGGACAGAGAGACTGATATTTGTCAATGTGAACTTTGGGAGGGGGTTAAATGAGCACCTGGGCAACTGAATAAGGAAGAAAGGAGATGAACTAATCTTTGTAGCATTGCACCTCCTGGCGGTGGCACCCAGAATTGGCTTGGCAGAGCTTGAGTAGAGGACAGCTGCAGCCATCTGTCTCCCCACCCCCTCTCCAGGGCATTTGGAAGAAGAGGCAAGCGCTGAGGCACGACAGAGATAATCAGGTGGTTGACCTCTGATGAGTCTTAGGAAAATAATGCCTAGAGTTGGAGAAGCCTTCCATTTCTTCTTGATAGTACCACTGCTTGGGCTGGGATGATCCAAAACGAACAGTAAATGAAAAGTTTCCATAGTGAAGGAAATACTTTCGAAAGACATCTGGAAACACTAGTTTGGGCAATTTAAAGGAACACTTGTGCCCAAATACCTTCTTAAAATCAAACTCTTCTTCAGTCTTGTTTAATTAGATCACAAAGGATATGCAAATTCCTCCTTTCAGCAGCCCACCCAGAAATCCCTTTCATTGTTTCCTATTCTGAAGCCAGCAGAGGAATCCTGATGGCGAAATGGAGAAGCACAGGGGTTTTTTTCCAATTCCCCTCCCCCTGTAGTCCCCTATAGCCTCCCACCCATTCTGCTACAGAGGGTTGGGGGACCCTCCAGAACAGTATGGGAGGTGGAACTGGGGGCTGCAGAGGGAGGGGGAATCTATACAGATTGCCTACAAACAAATACACACATACACTTTCCACCATTGGAAGTGTTCTGTGTTGAACTCCACTTGTGCAATGTTTCCACCAGTGGAAAGGAAGCTGGATCCAACCCAATCAAAATACAATAAAGATAAATAATAGCAGTGTTTCTTTTTTCTGAGGAACACTAAAGTTCTGTAAAATATATTGGAAATGAATTCTATTTGGGGAAGTAGCCATTGGATACACCATTAATAACTGCATTGCCAAAATTAATGAGATTGTCACATGCCCTATGACACAAGAGTGTTATGCCATTCTGTCCCATTAGTGTCGAAGTTTGATCTTTTTTATGCTACCAAACAAACATTTGCATATGTGTCAAACACATCCATATATTTAATATGGAGGAGTTGTTATTTATGCTAATCTAATCTTCAAATTGAAGTGTGTCTTCTCTGTTCAGTGTTTGTAGGAAGTAGTTGGGTAATAGATATTTGAGGTTGTGACTGCAATTAGCCATTTGCTATCATTAAGTGATTTCCAGTTCATTTCATTTGTGGGTCATGACTCTAGCAGATGGAACCCTTAGTTGTAGCCCATCTTTATGAATTACTGCCATTGCATGCCTGCAGTTGGTACTCATCTTTCTCTAAAGCTCCCCCACCACCACCACACACACACCAGTTCTTCCAGAAGTACACATTTCTCTAACTTTCTGGCAAGTACCTTTCAAACTGATGAGTCCACTCTCATTCAAAGACATCTGTGATAGTCTGATGAAACTGCAGATTCTCACTTAACGCCTGAATTCAGCCTCATTTGGAGCCACTGGGAAAGTGGAAGGTGTAGTGTGTGTGTGTGTGTGTGTGTGGGGGGTGTCTTTGTTGGGTTTCTATCAGGCCTGTGAAACAGCTACAAAAGGTACCAATGAAGAAATAACAGATGACCAAATGCATGGCATGCTGAGATAAACGCACTACCTGGTTTACACTTCTCTGCCACCCAGGAAGGCACATATCTTATTACCTTTGTAAACTATGCTTATGTGAGTGAGAGTGAGGCTTTTGCCCTCTCAAATGAACAGCAGGATGTTTATGTTCCTAATATAATCTTTCGTAAGAGCAGCCATTAATGCTGGAGTCTGGTGAGTCATTAGGAATTAGTTGGAGGAAAGGAAGAATGAATGAGTCTTTGCAACATCATTCTTACATGTCAGCTTTAAAACCACAAATTATGTGTGGAAAAGCTCAGAAACATTAAGAGTGTGTGTGTGTTTTGAGACAGTATATTCTAAATTTTGAATGGGGTCTAGATCATATTGAGGTCAATGACAAAACTCCCATTGATTTAAGTGGATTAGAATTCCACCCAATAATATTTAATCCCCACCACCGCTCACTACCCCCTGTTTTTTGTCTTGTAGCAGCTGCTAGCATATTGTGACCAAATGTACTCTGAAGCAATCCTATTTCATGCAACATGTTGCTGGTCTGGCTTGAATCAAAGGGGCAGACGCAGCTGAAATGTGCTATGGACTTCAGTTTTCTGTCTGTCTGTCTGTCTGTCTGTCTGTCTATCTATCTATCTATCTATCTATCTATCTATCTATCTATCTATCTCGTTTTATGAGTCACCGTATAGCCAAAGCTCTCAGGGAGTTGTACATTATATAAGCTAAAACAATGCAACCAGTGATAAAAAGAGATAAATAACTGAACAAGCAAAAACAAAGATGATTATTTTAAAATGCAGCAGTACACATATTAAAAATAAAGCAAGCAGCAGTTTCAAAGGCCTGGGAGAATAGAAAGGTCTTTGCCTGGTGCTGAAAACAAAGTCGGCACCAGGCGGACCTCTGGGAGAGGGGCATTCCACAATTTGGGGGCCACTGAAGAAAAGGCCTGCTTATGAGTAGGCACCCACAGAATTTCAGGGCTCAGGGTGTGGCCTCAGATGACAATCTCAGGGCACAGACAGGAACATATGGGAAGGGGCGGTTCTTTAGATACCATGGCCCCAAGCCAAGAAGGGATTTGTAGGTTAGCACCAGCATCTTAAATTGGGCCTACAAACAAACTGGGAGCCAGTGAAGGTAATACAACACTGGTGTAATACAGTCATAATGCCCAGTTACAGTAGTATACTAACTGCCATATTTTGTACAAAGTGAAATTTCCAACTGTCCAAGGGATGCCCCAGATACAGTGTTTTCCAGTAATCCTATCGGGACTTTACCAGGGCATGGATCACTGAAGCCAGGCCTGGTTAGGGTCATAGCTAGCATACCAGCCAAAGCTGGTAAAAGGCGCTCCGAGCCACAAAAGATATTTGTGCATCTAGTGCCAAAGTTGGATCAACAAGCACCCCCACCCCTCGGGTATATACTTGATCCTTTCAGGGGAATCCTTTAGCCCCTCCAGAACAGGTTGAACATCGCTCAGTTGGACAGTTAAACTGCCCACCAAATAAATAAAGAAATTTAGGGCACAATTCTGGCTGGGGAATGTTGGAAGTTCTAGGGCTTTTTTCTGTCTAAACATGCATAGGATTGTACCCTTGTTTATTTAAGGGCGCAATCCTATGGCCGCTAGACAACATCTAGACAGCCATGGGATTTTTCGTTTTTCGGGAACCGTCCTTGGAGCCAGTGCTCCAAGGTCAGTTGCCCTCTCCCCTGCCACCTCACAGGTGGCGTGGTTAGTTCCTGGCTCCATGCTTGGAAAAGCAGTGTGGAGCGGAGGGAAAGGGGGCGTTCTTGGGGGCAGGAAGGGGAGGGGACAGCAGAAGTGCCGGTATGACGCTTCCTATGTGCTGTCCTGCCTCCACCCCCTGCTCCGAGCTGCCCTGCCTAGATAGCCGAAATTGGCCATCTCGCCACAAATGCAGGGCAGCCGGCGCACAGAGGAGAGGATCCCCTCCACACTCCGCCTGCCCTGCATTGGATAGTTGGTTGCCTCCGAGGTTGGAGGCAGCTGACTATCCCCATAGGATTGTGCCCTAAAGTATTTTTAGCCTGCTCCTCAGCAAAAATGGCTTCCAGAGCACCTTACATGCAATCAGTAAAACAAAACTGTCCCTGCCCTTAAGCTTACTATCTAAAAAGACACAATACATAAGGATAATGGATGGGATGGAAAGAGGAAAAAATAAGTAGTCTTTCAGCAGGACTGGTGGAATGGCCCTGTTTCCTGTTTCCCCTCTCATCTCATTTCTCCCTGACATGTATTCTGTCTAGGTATTTCATGCTGCATTGACAGAAGGGAAGATTCATGGATCTAACAAGTCTTTCCAACTGTAAATTGTGCATTAGAGCAATCTTTCAAGTTTCCGTGTGTGTGTGTGTGTGTGTGTGTGTGTGTGAAAAATATATATTTACTTACTGGGTGATTTTTTTTTTTTTAAGAAATAAACATATATGAAATAACCTTAAATTTCAAACACAAAAAGAACTGTAAATCAGAACTGGATTTCTTTCTGTGATCTGTGCTAGACAATTTTGCATTTTTGGTTGGTATGGCAGTTTTGAATGTATATTAAGAATTTAACCAGATGCTTCCAGAGGAATCAGGAAGGACATGCCAATGATCTACTGTGGATAAAAACCAAAAACATTTCCCACAGAACCACCAAATAAACGTGGCTAACCTCCTGCTGCTTTGCCGTTCCCTTCTCTCTCTTCTGGTGAAATACATTTTACATCCTTTAAATGAAAGCAGAGACCTCAGAAGAGTTTTGAGGGAGGGGTCATGGTAGTCAGGAAGCTCTGAATGTTGCCTCCATTTCATGCACATTTTTACATCTGCTTACTTTATGGGTGAATAATAAGGTGATGAGCTGGCATATAAGACAGGCTGTTGCCAAAGGGGCTTTCACCGGTTGGATGCTGCTTATTTCTTTTATAGTGTGTTTTTAATTGTGTTGGATTTTTTTTTTGTATTTATGTTTTAATTAAAGTTTTGTTTTTAATCTGTATTTCATTGTGTCAGGATTCCCTTTTGCCCCTGCTGTAAACTTCAGAACCCAAATCAAAACACAGACAAGAGTCTTCAATTCTCAGCTTTTGCTCCACTACTTCATTGGGTCATACAGATGCAAATGATCAGTGACTCACAGTCTACAAAAGAAATGCCTTCAGGGAGTTCAAAGGAAAGCTATGAAAATTGACCACCATGTGAAGAAAAGGCGGGCTACTGTCCTAACTGAAGGGGTGGGGGATCTCCCTGTCTTTCGTGAGGCCTCTAAGCACCGCTGTTCACACCAGGCCAGTCAGGCAGACCATCTAAGCTCCACCCCTGCCATCTCTCTCTCGGCTCTGTGCCTGGCGTCTAAGAATTCAGGCTCTCCCTGTTTGCTATCTCTCACGGGGGGCGGGGGGCAGGTGAAGAGAGGCCCTCTCCGTCCAGCTGGGCCTTTGAAGCCTGAGGAATCTGTGTCTCTGTCTCTGGACAAGCCTGGGAAATTTATTCCTCCACCTCCTGCAATTCCTCTTTAGAATTTGAGCCACTGAACCACTCTCTGTGCTCAGAGGCAACCCTGGCACATTGTTAACTTCCTTGTGCTCCATTTTTGGCCTAAAGGTGGGATGTTAATGAATTGCTTGGTTGGTTTATTAATATCACATTCAGTATTGTTAAAATGAGTTTATCTCAATCTTACATACACCTGATTACAAGGAAGAAATCTAAGAACTAGTAAATGATCATATACAAAATACAGAACACTTACAGAGCATCAACCAGCCTTGACTATAACAGTGGTCTTTTTTGCCCAGTCATCTCTAAGGAGGCTCAGGGCCCACGCCAGTCTGAAGGGGAACTCTAGCACCTCTGCCCCCTCCCTCTTGTGGGTCCCATGGACTCAAGAAAAAAATTCCTCCAAAGAGTCCCCTTTCCCTACTACAAATCATCAAAGAGAGGAAAGAGGGAGCCACACGCCCAGATTCTTGAGGATTAGGAGGAAAGACTTTTTGAAGAAAAGACACTGATGACCCGATGGCACAGACAACTCCAACAGCAGCTGAACCCATCTTTCTCAGGAAACATCATACTGTCATCACCCTTGTCAGATATTTCAGTGTTCCTTGGCAGGCTGGATGAATGCTGCTCCTTTTTCTTCTACCTCTGGAAAAACTGCTGTGTGAGTTTCCCATTCCCACCTTGTCATGATGCAATTTACAACCCAGTCCTAACCATAATTACTCTGAAGTAAGTTCCTATTAATTTGACTACTTTAAAATGCAGACCTAACCTGTTGAATCCAGATACCGGGGAAGGGGCAGATGATGCTATATGCTAAAATACACGAATATGCCACCCTTGATTGCTTTTGACTGGTGAGACAACCTGCGACTTCATAGGATGATTGAATGGGGTGGGGACAGACCTGACTGAAGAGTTTAAAGCTTTTCTGAGAGAGATTAAAGGCACAATCCTATGCATGTTTAGACAGAGAAAAGGCCTTCAACTCCCAGCATGCCCCAGCCAGCTGGCTGGGGCATGCTGGGAGTTGAAGGCCTTTTCTCTGTCTAAACATGCATAGGATTGCACCTTAAGAGACCCACATATGCACACTTGGTTTACAGGTCCTGTGGCCATTGAGCCAATGATCTTTGTACATTATAGGAGGTATAAGCAAACAGTAGTCCTAGTCACTGTTAAAACTAACAAATGGCTAACATTGTTTGTCTGACTGTATATTATGTTAGAGTGCATGTTTGGCAGGGATTTGTGGATACGTGGAGGATTTGATTTGATTTGTACTGTACCTTTCTAACAAGAACATGGCACTGGAGTGCTGAAGCTCATGTGGTTCTATTAGTTCAAGGTTGGCCTTTCTCTCATCCCCCCCTCTCCCCCCTGCTCTCCCCACCACCACACAAACCCCTTTGTCTTCTTTCTCTTAATCCTGACATGTCTTCTCACAGTGCGATCCTGTGCAGGTTTACTTGGAAGTTAGTCCTGACTTCCGGTTGGAACCAATGTCGCTCTGGCAGCTTCCCATGGGCTCTCCATGGGAGCTTTCTCAAACAGCTTTTTAAAAGATTGAAAAACCTTTTCATCTCCTCCCTGGAATTAAAAGGGGGGGGCAAGGCAGCTCTGGATAACATCTTGGAGAAAAGTACCCCACATGAGATGGGGGGGGGCTGGATTCCAGGATTATCTCCCTAGAGCTTTATCAACACAAAAAGCTGTTCTGAAACTCCTGTTTTATAGGAGAAAACAGGGCTGATGTGTTCCATAATAATATATGCTTTAAGAAATATCAACAACTCCTCAGGGATGATTTAAGAAATATTAACAATATTTGAGAACATCTGAGGACCTGCAAGATCTGTTTGAGAGAAACATGACTACACTGAAGAGAAGAAAGGGGCTGGCATTACCACCAACTCCCCCCCCCCCACCTGCTGTGTCAAAAGTTTTGAAAACAGAAGATATAGGGGAATTATTTACTCTGATAAAGACTTTATCTTCGCAATTTACGGAGCAAGCCAAAAGGCTGGATTTAATCCAAAATTCCATCACCACCTTGCAAGGAGCTGTGGATCTAATTAATGCGTCATGGCAAAAAATGGAGACGAAAATTAACGAGCTAGAACACCGAATGGCAGAGGAAGAAACTACGACACAAGTATGTTTTAAAAATGTCTCTGACAGAATTTCTCAATTGGAGGCCTTCACACTAACATCCAATGTACTTATTATTAGGATTAAAAATCTGTCTAATGATGTAAAATTGCCTATTTTTGTGGATAAACTTTTGCATGCCCTATCCCATCTGATTATTTACCTGATATTGAGCAGACATTTCGTGTGCCAAATGCAAAAGGGACTGACTATACGATCATAGTCCAATTTACAAAAGTCTCCACAAAGACTTATATCCTGCGTTTGGCAAGAGAGGGTGGAAGCCTTTCCTGGAAACAAGATAAAGTTATGTTATTTCCAGATTACATCAAAGAGGTGGCAAATAAAAGAAGGCAATTTATCAAAGCGAAAAATATGCCAAAGCAAATGAACTTACAATATTACTTAAAATATCCCGCTACACTTTGTAGTGTGTCTGAAGGTCAGATGAAGAAGTTTCTAAATCATGAAATGGCGGAGGCATGGCTGAATGTAAAAATGCATGAGAATTCTGTTACAACCCCATGAACTGGAATCTTTAAACAAGCTTTGTTAACTGCTTGTATTTAGTCTACATGATCCAGGCTAGGTCAGAAGATAAATTATTATACATATATTTGTTTATTCTCTTCCATCTTTCTTTATTTCTTGCTTTTCTTTATATTTTTTATTATTTTTTATTTCAGAATAGATATGGTATGCCATATTTAGGTTTATTGTTTGGGGGTAATTGTGCACATACATTTAAATGTCTAGTATAGAATATATTGCTGATTGTTGAGGGTTTATTTTGGGTTTTATTATATAACACTATATTTCTTTTGATTATTATTGTTATTGTTATTATCAATATAGGCTGCTGGGAGTGAACTGTAGACCTGTTTCTTTGATGTAGGATTGATGATGTGATGTTGAAGTGTGGGGTTGTTTATTAAACTGTAGGATTGTTAAGGTTATAGATATAGCTTTTAAAATAGAATGGCATCGGAGGCCGGGAGGTATTGGAGTTTAAACTTAATTCTTTAAAGGGGAGGGAGAGGGAGAGGAGGAGGGAGGGGGAAAGAATCTTCTTTTCTTTTTCTTTACTTCCTTTCATTCTGTCTTTTCCTTTTTTTTTTCCTTTTCTTTTTGTTATTGTGATGTCCTCATCAGAATATTGTATTTCTGGGAAATTGTAGTATTGATTAGGTTGTTGGTATTTTTGGTATTTCATTTATAAAGATAAAATAAATAAAAATATATTTAAAAAAAGGAAGTTAGTCCTACTACTTTAAGTGGGGATTTTGTTCTCATAGGATGTATTGCATTACATTCATGTAGGGGCACTATCCAACTGTGTCATTCCATTAGCTCAAATGACGTTGCACTAGCAGAAACTAGGTTCTGAACTATGCACAAGAGAAGAATCCAACTAAAGTCACGTTTGAGCAAGCACGGCTGTGCAAATGGTTGTGCATTATGGTTGTGCAGCCCATTGTGCAGCCCATTGCACATAACTCGTGTGCAACACGTTGTGCGACACATGCAACCGGTCGTGCAACTGCTTACACAACCAGTTGCGCAACCAGTTGCGCAAGCATAATCGCCAACTGCTTGTGCAATGGAAAGATTCAGCAGAGCTCCACTAGTGCTATTTGAGTTTGCAGAATGACACAGTTGGATACGCCCTAGGACTCTATCACTTTCATGGTCTGTACAGGGCTAATGGACTGTGCTGCTAAATATATCTTATATCAATATTATTAGTAGTATTATTCCAGTCCATGGTTCTTGATTATTAACTTGTCATTGCTATTGTCATTTCAGTGCTTACAAATAGGACTACGTATACTTTTGTAGCACAGTGATCACCTGGAAATCTCTTGTTGATTAAACTTTCTGTATTGCTATTACTTCGAGAGCAAACCTATGGCCGCCAGTCAGTGGCTAGACAGCCATAGGATGTGTCAGTTTCTGGGAAGCAACCTCAGAGCCAGTGCTCTGAGGTTGGTTCCTGAGAACTGACACCCCCCCCCCCGCTGCCTCGGAGGCAGCTTGGAACGGCCCCACACTCTGCACTCAGATATCGGCTGTCTAGCTGCAAATGCAGGGCGGCTGAAGCACGGAGGGGATGATCCCCTCCATGCTTCTCCTGCCCTTCATTGGATAGGCGGTCACCTCCGAGTTCGGAGGCAGCCACCTGTCCCCATAGAATTGCGCCCTTAATGACTTAAGAACTTGCCTACCATGCCTAGCATAATTTGTGCACAATTCCTATTGATTTAAAAGGGAATTTTGAGCCTGCTGAAGATTATTAGTTTCTGATTTTCAACTAGTAAAATGAATTAAGTTTTTCTTGAGTCATTAACATTATTTGGTAGAAACCAGTACAACTGGATGACAGGATGCTCTTTAGGAATCTCCATATTGGAGAGCCAGTACTCCTGCTTCTATTCTGCAACTGAGTTGCCAAACTGAGGCCACTATTCCTTGTCCATCTAATTTATTGAGGGTTTAAAAAAAAAAAATCTCTGCACGTTCAAGTGAGACTATTATGAGCTTACAATAGAATCGCATTTCTCAGTGCTTAGCAAATAATTAAAACTGCATGTTTAAAATGGATTTTAAAAGAACACGAGAATATTGTGATTTATATGTGAGGTTTTAGACACTTCTGAAATACGGCATTCAGAGTTCAACCTAAGGCCCCTCACAGCTGTGCTAATGGCACGTGGGGCAGAAATCAATCTTCATAATGCTTAAAAGTGCATCTATTCCTCTCTGAAAGCAACACAGAGGTACAGTCTAATTCTTCTTCCAATACATTGCACATACATATTTAATAAAAAATAATGCTACTTCAAAAATCCATTTTATTTATTAATTCTTTGTTCTTGCAGAGGGAGTGGAGCAAAAAGGCCAGTCTTCTTCACCCATGAAATGCAAAGCAAAGCAATCTGAGAACCCAGAGGAGGATAATGAGGGTAGGTGGGATTAAGCCTCCTTGGAGCTATTTATCAGTTTTCCATTACACAAAGATAGGTTCCCTTTAATTTTTAAATTATACCGTCTACAGTCCATTTATTTTAAAATATTCCTAGTGTCTATATTTACAATGCAATTTTGTTACATTGCCTCCCCAGGGTAGTTTGGCCCTAGGTTATGCAAGCCATGCACATTTTCTCTTATCTTTCTTCTGGGGAATTTTGGCCCTACCTTGTGTAACAGTGATGCATTTTCCGGCAGGAGAGAGATAATAATGGTTTTAATGCTCTAATGCTGTTTGGTGTTTACTGGGGTTGGAAAAAAGCAGAATGTATGGTTTTCTAAGTTGTATGGCCAGGAAAGTAATCAGTTCTACTTAACATAATTCCAAAACCAAATAATTACTTCTTGCCTTGTTGCTGTTATTAAGTCTTTAAAAAGGACTGCCATAGGCCACGTTTGCACATAACACTAAACCATGGTTTAGTAGCACTACGTGCACAAGCAGAAAGGAGCCCACACAAAGCTCACCCTCTTCTCCTCTCATAAGCCAGGAATTGTGATGCACTTCAGTTTTCCGGGCAGCACAATTCCATTTCATTTTATTTATTATATTTGTATACTGCTCCATAGCTGAAGCTCTCAGGGCAGTTCACAACACACCAGGTGTCCCATGTGGATTTATCTACAGAGCTGCCATCCACTGAGTCAAATGGGAAAGCCTGTGCTCACACTGGAGCTCCATGCATGGATCAGAGGTGGTGCAGCATAGTGGCTAAGGGCTAAACTACACGTGGTGTTCAATGCACAGCTGACCGGTGCCAGTTCGTTTGTTTTTTACCTCAGTGCAGGGCTGGCACAAGGTATTTTGCTGCCTGAAGTGAAGAACAAGATGGCGCCTCCTCCTGTTCCATGTACAGAAGCCTTTCTGTAAGACTGAACATCTTTGGCCAACACTGATGAATGGGACAGCATCCTCCACCATGCCTGGAGGCAGCAGGCCAGCTTAGGGGGCACAGGGAAGGCCACACAGTCCCCTCCTCCATCACCTTGTTATTGCCTCTCAGCATTTGCTGCCTCAGACAGCCTCCTCACTTTGCCTAATGGTAAGGCTGGCCCTGCCTCAGCGTAAGCATGCGGGGCGCTGATTGAGACCACCATGCATGGGTAGCGGACATTTAAATCTTCCCACCCGGCCACTTTCCCCAACTTAATTTGCCTCCCCCCACCTTTGTGGGGGCTAAAAGAACTAAAAAAAACACCCTCGATTTCTTTCAGTCATCAGTACTCCTACTACGAAAAGCGTTTCTTTTTTTAAGTAAAGCCAAAGGAAAAAATGGTGCTGGTGCTGCTGCCACCTGGTGGAGGTGAGAGAGCAAGTGGGGAGAGGGAGCGACCAGGTGGCAGGAAAGGAATGAACCAGCCCCCTTTTATTTCTTAAAAAAAAACACCTTTTACCGAGGCACCGGATGACCTCTGTAAAAGGGTTTTGTTTTATTTTTTAAAAGAATGAAAAAGGGACCAACCCATTTGTTCCCTTTCTGCAGACTGGTAAGAACAAGGGGAAGAGAACATGCAGCCAGGGTGGTGGTGGGGGAGAAAGTGGGGCAGCAGAGCACCCCAGATGGAGTGGGGAGGGCCCGGAGGGCATCATGTCTAGGGCCCCCTCAGTCCTGGCAATGCCACTGGTTCTGATGTAGACAGAAAGTTAGCTCCCTGCTAACCACATTTAATCAACTGGGAGGTAGCCTAAGAAAAGCATGCTATCTCCTTCCAGTCCCTTCCCAGTGCAGAGTCTCCCCGTTCCTTAATCATGGTTAAGCTGAATAACAGCAATAGCACTAACCATGTTTTAATGTTAACCAGGTTACCTTTAATCCAGGAACTAAAGCTCACTTCAAGCCACAGTTTCAGACACTAAGAAAAGTGGTTAATTGTCACCATGGTTAACTTCAGTGCTGATGCATCACAATGTATCACAGGAAGGGCGAGAGCACATACTTCTGAGGCTGGCTACCAATATGTTAACTGCAGCTAGCAGGGAGTCTTCAGTATTGCATCAACACCAACCCAGTGATTAAAAAAATCACAGAAGCTATGCATACTAAATTTCTCCCTCCTATGCCGCAATCAACAACATAGAGGGACATTTGAAAGCAATAGTTTGGCAACCCTACCATAGCCTATTCAGGAAGCACTTAAAACTTATACATGTACTTTTCTGAATGGCAGAGCCATTAATCTAAGGATAGAATTTAACCTCCAGTTAAACTCCAGCTAAAGAGAGCCTAAACTTTAAATATTACAATAGGCTGTTGCTTCTTCTACACATTTATACGATGACCTGGTTTGCATGACACGACAACCCACCGTGGATGATCACACAAGGTAGGTTGTTGTGACGTCTGAACCTGGCACGGTTTCTGCAGGGTGGCTTATTTTTCACAAACAAGCCCCCCTGAGAACCCATGGTTTGTTTTAGGGTTGTTCATACCCATGGTGGGTTGTCATGATGTACGAACCTGGCACAGCAAGTTCAGTGCAACGTAGTCTATGATTCACAGTTGTGCAGAAGAATAGCTTCATTTCTGTGTTTAAGATGTATACTTTTCTTTTTCTTGAGCTAGGAAACAATGCAGAGGTATTGAAGTACATTTTATTGTGTCTGTAATGTGAGACTCTAATATTTGACATTGGGGATGTCCATATTAAACTTTCAGCAGTCGGTATATATTTACATTTGGCAGTCTATACAATTATTCATTTGAGTTGTTGATGATGATAAGAATACTCTTCTCCCCATTACCTTGCAGAGTATGGACCAGGATTAATATAATTTTGCCATATTAATAAAATATCAAGGATTGCATCACTTGAAAAGGCTTGGGTGAAAAGTTAACATGATTGTGAATACCCCAAATCCTTGAGATGAAGAAACGTAAAAATCTAACTTAAATAACAGAGGAGACAAACTACTTACTTTAATGTTCTGTTTTAACACACAGCTTTGAAGGATTTGTGACTCTCAGCACCTCATTTCGCACATTTGGAGCAGTGTGTCTACCTGTAATGCCATTTTAGCTCTGAGGTGGTACTGTGTTTTTATGATGTTGCACAGGTGTTGTTTTTGGTACACTTTATCCAAAGCACTTACATGCTTTACTTGCAAATTTTAGGATTACACCAATCTATTGATTCAATGTATGTACAATACCTTGCTAGCATATCAAAGTACTTGACAGATAACCCAGTCATTGCGAGGAGCAAGGGCTGGCAAATAATCTTTAACATGGTCGGTCGTGGATTGACCCCTTTGCCTTTTAACTTTGCGAATTGTGCAAAATACTGTTGAGGAGCTAAGAGGTGTGCTGATAGATGACTATTCTCACTGTCCTTCACACTGACAGGGCCAGTTTTATACTTTCACACATCTTTGCTTGGAGTCTATGCAACATTAAGGCATTGTAGACTCCACAGAGCCTTGACAAGTCAACGGACAATTATTTTTTAATCATCTCTACTGTCTATATAGAGATTGTTGATCCCAGGGTTCTTTGTCCTCTGTTACAAATATCTGTGGAAAAAAAAAAGATCTCTTAGCGAGATCTGGTCTTTCATTTACTGTCATGCTTAAATTGTTGTTTAAAGCATTTAGGTATACACCAAGGGGTCACTTTATGCTTTACAGGGCCAGTCCCTGATGTAGCTATAAGATACACCCAGCCAGAAGTATGGGTTTGCCAGATACACATCTGAGAGTTTTAAAATCTTCTCCCTGTAAATACTGTAATGTGAAGCAGCCCCGAGCTTCAGTCATGAAAACGTTCCTATTTTACAAAGCATTTAAGCATTAAAAAATAATTAAGACTTCTGTTTTCGTTGACTCAAGGAGCTTGGGGCCTTTTCCAGTGACATTTAGGCAGCAGTTCTTATACCCTTTGTGTGTGTGTACCACTTGAAAAGCAGTGGTGGTCTTCAGCAGCAGCAGCAGCAGCATGAAAACTAGTACCATATTTTGAAACGTACGGGCCCTAGGCCAGTGCCTTGTTAGGCTTTTTGATAATCCAGCCCTGGTCAAAATGGCCTTGATCTCCATTGTCAGAAAAAATAAATCAAGTGCAGGGCTCAGGACAGATGTTCTCAACTGTTCCACAACCTTTCCATGGACCACTCTTCTGTTTAAGGGCAATAATCAGCAGAAAACTAGAAATCTAGTTACAGTGGGTTAGTGCTTGCAGAATGTGGTAGTATTAATGTCTTGGGGCATCTGTCATATGAAGCTCTGCTTGTGACATCATCAGTAAATAGTAGGGATAAGGAAGAATTTTGTTTAGTTTGCATTTCAATAAGAGCTTACCAAGTTTGCACTTTCCCAGTTGACATTCAAACTGGAATGCAGTTTTCCTTCGATATTCACACTTCTCAGAATTTTGAGATGCAGTTCTCTGAACAAAAAAAAACATGCAAAAGTGCATAAATTAGGGAAGATACTGTACAAAATGTGTATATTTGGGGAAAATCACACACAAATGTGTTTATTAGTAAAAGCAATGCACAAAACAGCATTATATTAAGGGAAACTATTTGCAAAAGATGTGTATCTTAGGCAAATTGGCACACAAAAATCCTATGAAAGATGCCTCTCTGGAATCAGTTTCAGAGTACCTCTGAACTGAAAAGTGTTGATTATAGCTCTGTCTGTGATATCCTCAAGACACTAATTTAATTTACCACTTTAAATCTCAGTCCCATTTATTATGTTGTAGAAAAATATACCGATGCAAAACAAGCATGCATTTGTTAAGCTCTAAAATACCTACAGTACATTCTCTTTAAAATGTTTTAAGGAGTAGAATTGGGGGTGGGGGTCTTCAGCATTCAGTCATATCATTTCTCTTCGATAAAGTGAGCTTTATCATTCTCTTGAAAAGGACAATTTAAATGAAGATAAAGTACTGCAGAAAGAGTCCTTTGGGGAGTAGTAAGCAGCAAACATGGCCATGAAACATTAACTCTTTCATGTAAACATATACTTAAAGTATACTTAAACCACACTTTCTAGTCTGGTTGAGGCCTTGTTATTGCAGCTCCATGTGCAAATGGAAGGTATGTGCCTAGTTTGTGTATGTGCATATGCGTAAAAGAGAAAAAGATAATTATTTAGCCTTCTACCCTTCTCAGATGTGTCCCCCCCACACCCATATTACCCTGGAGGGTCTCCCAACTCTCACTCTAGGAGTAGCTTTTCAGGTAGTGCAAAGCTCCCTACCTTTAGCTCCCTATCTATCTATATCTGTGTTTCAGATCCTATACGTATCTCATAGGTGGAGAACTTGTGGCCCTCCAGATGTTAGACTACAACTCCCATCATCCTTCACCATTGGCTACGCTGGCTACGGCTGATGGAAGTTGAGTCCAACGGCATGTGGAGGGCACCCATATCTAACTGGGACAGTTCTATACTATTTAACATTGACCTATTAAAGTATTTCATACTGTTTCATGAAACCATAGCCCAGAAAACACACAGCATTACAATGCAAAGCCAAAGAGGCCAGCCCCACAAACAGTAGCAAAAAATGCATCATCAGGACCAAAATGGTTACCGAAGGGCTCTCTTGCACTTTTTAATATACAGGTGTGAATCCATGCGTAGGTAAGAAACATGATTGGTCCATGCATTGTATTGTTTGTAATAAGTTAAGAAGCCCAACTTCCTGGTTTTTCTACAAATGGTTTTAATAGAGGGTTTCTTCTTCTTCTTTCCTCCTCCTCCTCTATTGGGATACAATGAGGTACAAAGTTCCAAGTCACTAAAATGACTAATGTTATGTAATGTTGTCAGAGGAGAAGTATATACGGTGACAACTCAAGGTACCTCCAGGGTATTCATCTGTCAAGGAACGTATTTCACATTTCTATCCATTAGCTGAATAACCAATAAACCCCCATGATTGTGCAGTGCAGAGAGGAAGCAAATGATAGCTCTGCTTATAAAATTTTGACACAGCCATTGCTTTAAATAGCATGGGGAGCCCTTGGCATGCCATGCTGCCAGGTTTGTTCTATTGTTGTTGTTGTTGTTTACAACAAATCTAATTTTAATCTAAACTTTTACTGACCTCTACCTCCTTTTACAGTTCCACCCGCTTGATTGCATAGGCTGTATGCAAACAACAGGCTTTTATTAATCTGTGGCACATAAAAAGAACTGTGTTCCATTTACCAGTAACACTGTGTTAATCACAAAAATAGATTCCACAACCTCAGTGTGAACAATGGTATAATCAATGCAGTAAGCAGGGATGCTGAAGATAGGCATTTAAGCATATTTCTCCCTCCCTCCCTCCCTGTTTTTAAGAGGAAATATTGCCTAGAGGCAATGAGAAAAACAAAAGCAAAAACCAGAGTTTTGTCATTCTATTCCTCTCTTCCCGATTTTGTTGTGCTGCATGCTTTTCCCCAGCTATAGTTTCTTTTATTGTTGTTGTTGTTGTTGTTGTTTGTTCCCCATTTCTAATAGTCAGATGATCATGGCACATGTTTATGCATTCCAGCTATCCTGTTCACCAGGGACTGCCAGTGTTTGCTGGTATCTGCCTCTTGTAAAATTTAAATCTTTTAGGGAGAGGTAAGAGATGCCTTTTTAACACAAGGAGTTGGATCCAGAGTACAATCCAGTGGAAGGGGAGAAGTGATTTTAGATGATTCCAACTTCCCACTCCCGCCACCAACACCATCTCCCACACTATTCTGGAGGGTCCCTTAAGCTTCTGGAGCGAATTTACAGAGGGCACAGGGGACTCCACATTTCATACAGCAGGAGTATTCTGTGAGCAGAGTTCTGCTCATCGGCCCTTACCTAGTTGTCTAGAAATTAAATCTAGGGGAGCAGATTGGCTTGAATGTAGTAGACATGTATGTAAAGGCACACACATGAGTGCAAAATGCGAGTGATCTGCTCCCTCACCCACACAGCTGCCTTGTTGGATATATTTGAGTTGCAGCTATTGGCAAGCAAGGGCTTTATGGTTAAACTCGAACCATTAGAGTGTCGAACTAGGGACCAGGGAGATCCAGGTCCAAATCGCTGCTCAGCCACTAAGCTTGCTGAGTGACCTTGCCAGTCACTTTCTCTGAGTAGAACCTGCTTGATGAGACTTCCTGGAGGAGAAGGCTATCAATGGCTACTAGTTTCAGAGGCAGTAAGTCTGTGTACATCAGTTGCTGGGGAACATGGGTGGGCACTTGTGTCCTGCTCATGGGTTTTCTGTGGGCAGCTGGTTGGCCACTGCATGAACAGAATGCTGGACCAGATGGACCCTTGGTCTGATCCAGCATAGCTCTTCTTCTGTTCTTATATTTTTACTGTCATGAGGATCGGTGGATGGGGGCACCATCTTGAGCTCTTTGGAAATGGTTTGGTATAAAAATGGATGAAGCAAAAGCAGTTACATTGTGGGCTGCCTATTTTATTAGGGTGAAACAAAACTGGAGAACATCCAAAATGAACCAGTGGAATAAAGAGACACAGTCTCGGGAATATATGATGAAAAACATATGATGATACGTTGAAAAAATATATGTGGTTTTATTCCAAGAAATGGCCCTAAACATTATGGCCCTGGATGTGGGCCTTGTCTTCAGGGGTCAGTTTTAATATATATAGAAGCCTGCAGAGATCACTGAAAAATATCATCACCAAGATGAATCCTGCGACTGACTGGATGTTGTGTGTGTTTTGCAGGGGGAGGGGAGGCCACAATTGGAAGGCGAGACTGAAAAGCCCCAGGGCATGCATGGGCAAATCACAGACAGCCCTTGAATCCCAGCCTGAGTGTCCATAGTTCATTTTGCTAAAGTACAGTTTAGGATAAATATAACTGATAATTCCCAAGCCCCATGTTTGTCAGCAGGAAGTGACACTCTGACCTGGTTTACATGCTCACCCCACCCTGCCAAGGCTGCCATGGCTTATTTACGCCATGGTGGGTTGTGGTGCTTGCGGATGCGTGCCAGGCAGCTTTGGAATATTCAAGCCATGACCGCAGCTTGTCAGGTCATATGAACCTGGCAAAGGTGGCTTGTTGACATGGTTAACAAATCTCCCACAAGGCACAATCATAAAACAGCCCACAGATACTGGGTGAATTATTACCCATGGCAACCAGCCACCCATGTGAACCAGTACACATGACACGACAAGCTGCAGTCGTGATTTAAATAATCAAAATGGCTGCACACATGCACTGCTAAGCCCCACAGGGGAATTAAGCCACGCTGGCATAGCATGACATGTGAATCGGCCCTCACTGTGTTATTTGATACTGAGAAAAGGGAGCCCTCTTCTCAGTCTTACCCTCCCCTCATTTCCCCAAGGTAATTTTGTCCCCCTTGGGGAAGGTGAAGAAGAGCAAAGAAGTGGTGCAATATTAGGCTTTTGGGATGTTCAAGTTGAACACTCAAAGACCGCTCAAGGTATGTGTGTGCGCTTGTGTGTGTGTGTGTGTGTGGGGGTATTTTGTCGCTTTTTGAGCATTCAGTTTGAACACTGCGGAGGCCAGACACTCCTTCACGTTATGAAGAAAGCATGACTTTTATCTGGAATGGCATGGCTGCAAACCACAGAATTATGGCTGCAGTCCTATGGCCACTTACGTAGGAATAAGCCTCACTTAAATTAATGGGACTTCTGAGTAGATAAGGGTAGGGTTGTACTGTATGTAGCATTATGTTTAAAAAGGGATGCATATTGGAAAGGCAGTGTCCGACACAGGTGTTCTATACACAAGTGTGCAGTGTAAACTGAGGAAATGTGTGTGGCTGATTTTTGCTTATTATATGCTATAGGTAATTCTAGTTTTAAAAAGGAATATAAAGTAGGCTTAAAATGCTCAAAGGGTAGTGTAACCAGATGAAAATGAGGTCAGGGCTCCTGCACCATTATTAGTTTCGCAGAAGAGGACATTTAAGTCGGTGTAGGTTACCATGCAAGCTACCCCTACTGAAAATCCCATTTCTACACCACCAGAGCACAGCCCTCTGGCCACTGTAGCTTAGAGCACAATCCTATGCATGTTTTGACAGATAAAATGTCCTACTACTCCCAGCAGTCTCCAGCCAGAATACTGTGAGGGCTTACTGCTGAGTAAAACATGCGCAGGATTATTTATTCTCATGGTCAAGATGCAGGGTATGGGATGGAAGAAAATAATCTTTATTATCTCGTAGTTTTATGGTCAGTATGTGAATAGCATTTATGCCACCTCCTTCCCTTGAGAACCCTGGGTTGTTCAGAGTGAGGCCCACTGATCAATGGGAATTTAATGAGGTGGCTGTTGTGCTGAGGCAAGGAGACCTCCAAAGTTGTTTTGGCTGGCCAGGCACATGGCAGGCCCAAGGTTTCCTGGATATCAGACATATAGGCATTAGGTAAGAGTCTAGTGAAAATCTGCAGCTGAAATAGAGGCTCAGCAGGTGTGTGCTCTTAGCTGGGGTTCAGAAAGTTTGTATCGATTCTGCATTGGGAATAGAACTGCCTGAGCCAGGTGTGCTTGTTTCCTAACAGTTCTTTCATAATCTGTAAATAAATAGTTTTTTACTAAGAAGAGACACCACAAGAGTCCGCCGCTTTCTCCTGGGAAGAAAGCTGACATAGGGGGACTACATGGAACTTCCCGCCCCTTGAAAAAGGGGGAACATAATAACAGGAGCCTTGTTTCCTGAGTACGGCATACACTGTCTCCCATAATACTTAGTTTAAGATGGATGAGAAGTATTGAGACAAACTGCAAGGGATTTTGTGAACTCAGGTTCAGGTTCTGAATGGCTGTTGGGCCTGTTGTTTTTTAAAAACTTTGAGAGTAAGCCTCAATGGGTCGCATTTTCCTTCTAGTTTACCCACATTACTACACAGCAGTTGCTGTATTATTATTATTATTTTAAAAAACCCAACTGGATATTGCCAGCTAATGCAAGTAGCGTCCTGACAATTGATTGCTTTGTGCTAAATTCCGCCTCTGTTTTGAAATAAATGGTTAACACATCAGGCTTGGAAAGCTGTTAGGCAAAAGACTAGAAGCTAATTCTGCTAGCCTCCTTTAAATACTCTTTCCTCTCCCACTCCGCACCCTGGCTCCCTCTCCACACCACAGGGTTATAGCCCAAGCTGTTATTAAACCTGACCTAAATAATATTTTAATTAAAGAAATTAAAATGACTGAAAGATTCTGTAATGTCAGGCCACTACCCTGATGATTCATTTTAATGCATTTGTAGCTATGCAACACAATAGTGGGATATGTGCTTGAGGACAAGGGAAAGAGGAACAGAGTGAGTTGTTTAAATTCTGGACATTTTCTGTGACTGGAATAGTCTGAGCTCCAGTGCTATTTTCTACCAGCTGTCAGTGATTAATCATAATGCATGCATTTGACGCAGAAAACATAACACAATTATGTTGTTTAAATATTCAGAATATTTCTGGAAAAGGTACTGTGTATTGTCTGAGACCAAATTATTGCCAAATGTACTCTTGGATCAGCCCAACACGACTGTGTTCCAGGATCAGTTTTGTTCTCTGAGCTGAAATATGTTGCAGCAAGCATTCGGACTAGTAACTGGTGGAAGAGCAATCGCCCACAGTGTTCTGCCACCCCCTTGCCATTTTGACACGCATTTTGCCATCTGGCTAGTGAATACCTCTGGCATCGTACTATTGTTGGAGCAGCTCTACATTGCTCTGAAAATCATAGTTGTCTTAGGGCCAGTGGTGTAGTGGTAAATTTTGAAGTGCAGGCGCTCTTGACAACAGTCCCCATAGCCGTGGCCCGAAGGACAGTCCAAAAATGCAGGCAGCTGCACGAGCCATATGTGTGTGGGTTTTTATTAGGATCGGCTGACAGTCATAGAATGCTGAGCTGGCAAAGTAGTTGTTAGCATGTAGGATTTGGGGTAGAGGGATCTGAGACTGCATTAGAAAGGGCAAGAGAGAGATACATACAACATGTTCCCAAACAGGTTAAGGCCGTTCCAGGAGTTTCTTTTGCCAGAACCCAGGAGAAATATTTTAACTCAGAGTCAACAAGGCAGTCCTAGCAGTTTTCATTTCCACCAGGAACAGGTCTTTTGTAAAGCTTAGTGGGTCTTACTTGCCAGGTCAAAACCAGGCCGCTCCAAAATACTTTGCATTACAACAGGGATAGCTCACAACAATACCGTGAGGATTGCTGCAGCTAAGCTCAGAAGGAAGCCTGAATGGGATGGCAGATGATGCCATTGTCCCTGCTAATCAGAAAGTCCCATGTGCTATATATTGCAATATATGGTTATTGGAAATGAATTGTAGGCTTGCTCCCTTGCTATAAGACTGATGATATGATATTGAAATGCAAGGTTGACTATCTATGCTGTACTGAATTGTAATATTGGCAATGTTATAGGTATAACTTTTAAGTAGAATGATATTTGAAGTATGTGTGTAATGGAGTTTAAATTTAATCCTTTTAAGTAACTTTTTATATTTTTTTCTTTTTCTTTCTTGCTTTCTTCTTCCTTTTCCTTCTTCTGTTTTTTTTTCCCCTTTTTCGTTATTGCTGTGTCCTCCTAAGAATACTGTATTGTTGGAAACTGTAGATAATGACTAGATTGTTGGTACTATTTATTTCATTTATAAAGATAAAAAAATAGAATAAAAAGTATTTAAAAAAAGAAAGTCTCATGTGCTTCGACCCTGCAAGTCCAGTCTCCACTACACCACTGCTTAAGGCCCCATAAATGCTCCTCCTCCTTTTTTCAGGCATGAGATTATTCCATGAATCAGCCTTCCCCAGCCTGATGCCCTCCAGATATGTTGGACTACAACTACTAGCATCCACCCATGCTGGCTGGGGATGCTGGGAGTTTCAACCCAACGTATCTGGAGGGAAGGAGAAGGCTGCCATGGACTGGACTATACCTATTGTAAGACAAACATCTATCCCAGTTGAATGACACATTCAGTGGTGGTTTGAGAAACCCATTAAACCCACTGGCAGTTTGCATATCTTTTGGAGAGCCAGCTGGGTATTATTAATAGGTAGTGGGTTAATTCTTATGTAGTGTAATTGCCACTTCAGTGTAGCTCCATCCCTCACCGCCTGGGTAACATTTGAACCCTGGAGATCATGGAGGATGGGCCAGCACTGTATTTACTCACAATGACTGGGTTCACACAACATGGTAACCCACACTCAGTGGTTGAGTGTGGGTTGTCATTGAACTGTGGGTTAGCATGTTGTCTGAACCCAGGACATTTGTTGCAGGGTGGCTTGTTAACTATGCTGTGCAGCTTATTTTTCTCTAACAAGCCACCTTGAAAACCCATGGTTTGTTGCTGGGCTGTTCAGGATGGTTAACAAGCCACCCTGCAGAAAATGTCCTGGGTTCACTTCAGACAACATGCTAATCCATGATTCAACAAACAACCCACGATTCAACAACCCATTCTCAGCCACTGAGTGTGGGTTAGCATGTTGTGTGAACAGTCCCTTTGACAGCCTCACCCTTTGGGAGGATGGATGACATTGGTGTTGGAGTAACTATGTCCTCAGCCCCTCCCCCCCCGATCTCCCGGTGTGTGTGTGTGTGTGTGTATATATAGATATATATAGATATAGATATATATAGAATAGCATGAGCATTGATTGTGTGGAAGCAGCACTCCAACAAAAAAAGAACTCCCCCCGCCCCCCAAACACACACGAGCCTATATAGGTTTTTTCAAAATGTATCATAAGAATCTGCACCGATTGAGGTGTTACATTGTCTTTATTTAGACTGCTTGCACCGTGGGGCATAACTTCCAACAGCCAAAACAGTAAGAAAACATCTGAGCATTTCTTAAAAGCTGTTGCAACAAAGGAAAAATTAAACACTCCGGCAGCAGGCTGCTAACATTTTTGGCTTGCCATGTTCATGATGGGATCAGAAAATGGTGTGACAATGCATTCTCTAGAGGGCTGTTGCAATGAAAGTGGAAAATGCTGAAACTCTCTCTCCTCGTATAGCTCTGAGATTACCTTCTGCTTTCTACATAATTCTTGTTTCATCCTAGTCTCCCATCTGACCTCCGTGCTTATTATTGCATCAGCTGTTTCATTTGGGGGTGGCTACTGCCGCATGCATTCAGCCTTGCCCCCTTGCATACTAAATGCCACTCCTTAAAAGTGGTGGGAAAGTATGTAGGCTTTAGCAAGTTTCTGTATTTTCTATTTTTAGAGGATAAGACCCTTGTCTTCCTTGTGAGTGAAACAGCTGTTTATTAAATACCAGGTTGTCTGCTGCTGCTTCTTTTCTTTTTAAAGCTCTAAATGTGTATGTCAACTCTTAAATTTCTTTAAAGAAACTGAGGAAAAAGAGATCAGACTTCTAATAATAATCAGTGGCCAGTTTGACAAAGGAAAACAAAGCACTCTGCCAGCAATCTGTGACTGATGTGCTTATTTCGTCTGTGCTGTGCTACTGTAACTTGCGGGCTCCTGTTTTTAAATTGTTTCTTTCTCCTCAGAACGGCAGACAGATGTTTCTGTTTGACATCGGATATACCTTGGAACCATTTACATTTGCGAGTTGAAGATGACACACAGTGTCATGCACCGCATTTGCTATCATATTTGGAAGGGATAACGGATAACTACAAATCAATTATTGTTAAACGAGAGAGAGAAGTAGATATTGTGAGGCAGTTGTCACCTAAATAAAAATTATATAATTTCTAGCTTCTGCTGTAGCTGAGAGAAGAAACAGAAGATATTGTCAAGCTGAGGCAAAGAAAAAAAAAAGATATTTTTATTACTAGTATGTCACCAGGACAGACGCCAGGCAATAAGTTTGGATTTTCCATTGCCTACCAAAGAATGAATGAAAAGAAAAAAAATAAAGCTAGGGAACAGATATGTATTCTTGCCTCTTTGCTTGAGACATGCACTATTTAAAACCTTTCCATTTGCTTTGCTTCTTATGTCAGTAGAGAGAAGTAATTAGGAAAAGGTTCTTCATCAATAAAAGATGTTCAGTGAGAAGCTGTCATTTGCAAACATTTTTTAAAAAATGTTTGTTAAGGTTTGAAAAGGGGTTTCTTTAGAGCTGTGTAATATTGCCATATAACTGTTCACTTCCCCATCTTTCTATTTTTATCTCCTTTGCCTATATTCTAACCCTTGTCTATACATTGCAAAGTAATTGCCTCTAGCCATATGCCTTTGGTATCATTTTATGACATAATACATCTGATTCCATCTCTGGTATAACTTGACGAAGTCAGATGACAGATTAATTTGCTCATTGTAAGTATTACTAGGATGGCTTTACCACCACTTCTAACGTTACTTTTTCCAGGTCACATTCTGAAACCTTTGTGGAGACAGAGTGAGAAAGTAATTCTTGTAATGTGCAAAAGGTCAGGCGTGTATCTAGCAATGCTTTGGGTGGGTTCATTGTCATTCATGCCTCTGAGACTCTGATCTGAACCTTTGAACATTACCAAGATGTACATCTGTCTCTATCTTCTGCTTACGTTGAAACCAGTCTTGTGAATGGCCATAATGCAGATTACCATGTCCTGGAAAATCTTTGAAAGGTATGCTGAATGCTGACATGGTGACAGTCTGTCGAAGTGCTCAACATGAGCATATTCACTCTCAGCTGACTGTGTGTGTACACGTGCGCACATCTGCATTGTTGGATGGGGGAGAGAATCTAAAACAATTATTGTGTCAATCAGCACTGAAATTTTCCATACACAAGTAGTTGTGGTCACTACTTCTGGCTTAGTTATTCTAATGTGACATTTACTCCCATTAACATGGCATGCTTGGAATTACCCAGAAATAGTAATTTGCTTCACATTGATACTAATGACCTGCCACATGGCCAACAGAGTGTAGATGTCATAGCATTGATTGAATAGTCTTCTAACCATTTTAAGGGTGACCCCCCTACAAAAATGCTCATCTGCTGGGAAGATCAAAACCACAGTGAATAAGCTAAAAGTGCTTCTCTGGGTGATACTAGTAAAAGAGCAGATGATGATGATGAAAGTATGTATTTAAATATGACAAAAGATCTGGCAAAAGATATTGTGTTGTGGTAGCACTAGGAACAATCTAAAATACTCCTGGGCTTAACTAGCAAACTTTCTGGAAGATGCAGAGCAAAAACATAGAGTAGTTCAGCACATAATTACAAACCACTTATTTCAGCTTATAGCTGGGGTCAAGCTCAAGCTCACTCCTGTGTCCTGTGATGTAGCAACCAGGGAGGTGAAAAATGACTAGTATCACACACATCATCACAGTCCTTGTTGGCAACTAAGATGGCACAGTTTTACTTTCAAAGGGCCACATCCAATGTCATGTAAGTGGACCTCAGCTCATGCCACAGGACTTCCTCTTCCTCTCCTCCCTCCTGCGCCCCCTCAGTCTCCTCCAGGGATATCGGCAGCTGCAAGTAGGGATGTACAAAAGTCACTTACCTTTTCGCGGATTGTGTGTGTGGGGGGGGAGGCGCTCCGTCCCTCCCTCCGGAATCCTCGACGGGGGGGGGCGATCTGGTCCTCCCCCCTAGAATCCTGCCTGGCCAGCTCTGCTCCACGGCAGCTCCGTGGAGCAGCCGGCCAGCCAGGGCCGTCTGCAGCCGGATTTCCGGCTGCGAACTGGCTGGTGCGGATGCAAATGGTGGCCGCCGTAGCAGCCGCCATTTGCGTCCAGCCAGGCAGCCGTGATAGGCTACGTAAGTCTTTATGTAGCCTATAACGGCTGGGCAAAACCAAAACCAAAAAGGGAACCGTAGTGGGCGCTATTTGCGTTTATTTATTTTTTTTGCCGTAAAAGCCTATGTAAATATTTACATAGGATAAAACGGCGGGGGGAAAAGAACGCAAATAGCACCCATTACGCTATTTGCGGTTCCCTTTTTTTCCCACTGTAATTGCCTATGTAAATATTTATGTAGGCTAGAACAGTGAAAAATAGGGAACGCAAATGGCGGCGGCCGTAGCTGCCGCCATTTGCGTACGCTGGTTTTTTTGGGGGGGGGTTAGCTGTGATAGGCTACGTAAATTCTTACATAGCCTATCATGGCTGCAAAGACGCCAATGGCGGCCGCAGCAGCCCGGCCGCGGCTGGCCAGGAGACCAGCCACTGCCGCCGCCGCCGGAACCGCCTCCGCTGCATCCGCCCCAGATAAGTGCCATCCCGGAGGATTCCACGGGGGGGCGGGAGGCCGTTCCGCCACAGATTCCGGGGGGCCGGATTCTAAAGAATCCAGCCTCACTGGAATCTGTGGCGGAATTCTCTGCCATCCGTAGCTGCAAGCAGAAGGGGAATCTATTCTCCCAGCAGTGTCCATTCTGCTGGTGGACAGACACTATTGGATACAACTGAAAATTATATGTGACTTTCACCTAAGAGGTGGAAGACTTAGACCAGTTTTCCCCTCCCTAGTGGCCTCCAGATGTTTTGGACTTTAATTCCCATCAGCCCCAGCCAACATGGCCAATGGTCTGGAATGCTGGGAGTTGTCGTCCATCTGGAGGGCACCAGGTTGGAGAAAGCTGCTTTACGTGAATGCCACTCTGTGTCCACAGAGAAGCATGGCCAATGGTGGCATTTATTCTTCCAGTGGTGGAAGATCTGGCCGTGAATCACTCTAGTGTTCCAACACCCCCAATCTCTACGGCCATAAGAAGTGTCTATATTGACATCATCCAAGTGCTGCAAAACTATGTACCACCTGATGCATGTATGTGGTTAAGGTGCAGGATTTTAATGAATAAATAGTTAAAATGCCTGAATTCAGCAGTGCTGGCATGAACCATTCTGCTATAAAGCCCTGCTGGTGGAAAATGCAATGGGACGCAATAAATATATATTGCTGGCATAGGTAATGCTCCATAGAAGCACCAAATAAACATTTATGTTCTAGTGTGGCTTTACTTTAGCTTTGTGCACATTCCCTCTGTACACATTTCCAATTATAGTGTGCTAAAGATACTGATCTTATCGAAGACTTGTGATCATCCATGTAATGTGATATATTCCTTTACAGGCTGAAAGCCCACTGAAGTACTAAGAAATTACTACAGCCATCCTTCCATTTAGGTCAGCTGAAATCAGTATGAGATGTTACAAGCCAGCTAAAGGTCCAGGGTCCCCAGCAAGGCTCCACCGAATGTGATGCGGTGACACTGATTTATACCAGTTGAGAATCTTGCCCCCAGTGCTGATCTGCGAACAGCAAAGATCATAACTGCAGGATCTGTAGTTTAGAAAGAAAAGAAAATGCTTCTACACCGGCTCCACCTGCTGGTTATTAATATGCATAGCAGGCAAGGGTCAAGAGCAAACTACTTGCTAAATAAAAATAAATCCCTTTATGAGATGCACAATATTAATTTAATAGATGTCCTTCCTTCCTCTCTTTCTCCCTCTCCCTCCCCAGTATTTTTGTCATAGTTTTCTGAAGCTTTGGGGTTTCACATGTTAAGGTATAGAAGTGGTAAAGCAACGGGGTATATAAATCGCAACGCTAAAAATGAAGCAAAGCGGGAGATACAATCATGGCAGCACAAGAGAGGGATTGATGTTGATAATTTCCAAACCGTTTGCAGGATCAGCTGATGTACATCTGGGAATGAATTTTGTTGAGTTCATTTTCCAGATAAGTTTCTAGCATTTCTCTTTAGACCTGATTCCTAGTATGTGCGGTCCGTCTGTCTATCTCTCTGATAGTTTGGCAACATTGTTTAAGCAATTCTTCTGCTGTCTTATTGGGATTGCCTTCCTAACACAGGGGTTCTGGGCTGGCAAAACAGAGGTTGCCTGTAGTGGAGGCTGGTGGCTCCTATGTGAGTGGGGCAGTGAATCCACTCTGCATTTCAGTCAGAACCAGTCGGAACTCTAAAGGAGCTATCCAAGGTGCTGAACCCTATCCCCCAAAATAGGTTCAGCACCTTGGATAGCTCATTTAGGGTTCCGACTGGTTCTGACCAAAACCCAAAGTGGATTTACCGCCTCACTGACATAGGAGCCACCAGCCTCCACTGCTTGCCTGGTTCATTCTTAATACAGTTTAGGAAGCTGCTGCCTCTCCAGATAATATCTTCCTGCTGAAGCACTGCTTTTATATCTGGGATTCAAGAAGCAGGGAAAAATGTATGTCAGTAGAAGCCAGGGATGATGATCCAGCCAGTGGAACTTTGCTATGCTGCTGCGTTTTGCTTTTCCGTCGCACACAGCCTTCATTTGTCATGCATTTTTAAGCATGCGTGGAACATTTTGGAAAGGTTCAAATGTAAGGTGAAAACCTTGACAGCTTTATCCAGGATTTCTGCATGCTGTGTAGCCCTGATTTTAATGAGTTTTTCGTGTTTCAGAAAGTAGCTATATTAAGAGACTTCCTAGAGCGATCTACTTTCTTTTTTCATTTGAGGAATCACAAAGACAGTGGCTTGGATCTAAAATAGTGTGCATTGTTTCTGCTCATGCAGGAATGTTTTTCTGTTCCCCCTTCCAGCAGCAGCCCCCTGAAGATTTGGGGAACCTCTAGAATAGCCTGGAGGGACGGGGAGGCTACAGCTGGGTGAAACTTGCAATATCCCCTAATCATGTAGTGCACTACCTTCCACTTGAACAGGGGGCAGGCTTGATCCACACCAACAGAAAGAAAACACAAATGCAAATCATCCTGTCTGTTAGAGCAGGAGTGGGAAGAAAGTAGATCTCCAGATGTTTGGGACTTCAATACCCAGCAACCCTGACATTGGCCATGCTGGAAGGGGCTTCTGGAAGTTGGAAGTCCCAAACAGCTGGAGATCGACCTCCTGCTCACCCCTGTATTAGGGAGTCTCGGGGGGGGGGGAGCACTTCTACTGCACATAAAACATTTCCTGGTTTAAGGCAATGCTGCCCAATTCTGTGAAAGCCTTCTATGAGATGGGGAAGTGAATGTACAATATTAGCTATGAATGGCTTAGATCCAGACTTAGTCATGCTTAGATTAGACCCATTGAAATTCATGGGACTGACATTGTTGTTGTTGTTGTTCAGTCGTTCAGTCGTGTCCGACTCTTCGTGACCCCATGGACCATAGCACGCCAGGCCTTCCTGTCCTGCGCTGTCTCCCGGAGCGTGCTCAAGTTCATATTCATTGCATCCGTGATGCTATCTAGCCATCTCATCCTCTGCCGTCCCCTTCTCCTTTTGCCTTCAGTCTTTCCCAGCATCAGGGTCTTTTCCAGGGAGTTTTCTCTTCGCATTAGGTGGCCAAAATATTTCAGCTTCAGCTTCATTATCTGTCCTTCCAATGAGCACTCAGGGTTGATTTCCTTTAGGATGGACTGATTTGACCTCCTTGCAGTCCAGGGCACTCGTAAGAGTCTTCTCCAGCACCACAGTTCGAAAGCATCAATTCTTCGGCGCTCAGCCTTCCTTATAGTCCAGCTCTCACAGCCATACATTACTACTGGGAAAACCATAGCTTTGATTAGACGGACCTTTGTCGGCAAGGTGATGTCTCTGCTTCTTACTATGCTGTCTAGGTTTGCCATAGCTTTCCTCCCAAGGAGCAAGCGTCTTTTAATTTCATGGCTACAGTCACCGTCTGCGGTGATCTTGGAGCCCAAGAAAGTAAAATCTGTCACTGCTTCCATTTCTTCCCCTTCTATATGCCAGGAAGTGATAGGGCCAGATGACATGATCTTAGTTTTTTTAATGTTGAGTTTCAAACCAGCTTTTGCACTCTCCTCTTTCACCCTCAACAAGAGGCTCTTGAGATCCTCTTCGCTTTCTGCCATTAGGGTGGTATCGTCTGCATATCGGAGGTTGTTGACAATTCTCCCGGCAATCTTAATTCCGACCTGTGATTCATCCAACCCGGCATTTCTCATGATGTACTCTGCATATAAGTTAAATAAGCAGGGTGACAATATGCAGCCTTGTCGTACTCCTTTCCCAATTTTGAACCAATCGGTTGTTCCATCTCTGGTTCTTACTGTTGCTTCTTGACCCTCGTACAGGTTTCTCAGGAGACGGGTAAGGTGGTCTGGTATTCCCATCACTTTCAGAATTTGCCACAGTTTGTTGTGATCCACACAATCAAAGGCTTTAGCGTAGTCAATGAAGCAGAAATAGACGTTTTTCTGGAATTCTCTTGCTTTCTCCATGATGCAGCGAATGTTGGCGATTTGATCTCTAGTTCCTCTGCCTCTTCTAAACCCAGCTTGTACTTCTGGTAGTTCTCGGTTCGCATACTGCTGAAGCCTAGCTTGTAGGATTTTGAGCATCACCTTGCTGGCATGTGAAATGAGCGCAATTGTGCGGTAGTTTGAACACTCTTTGGCGTTGCCCTTCTTTGGAATTGGAATGTAAACTGACCTTTTCCAGTCTTGTGGCCACTGTTGAGTGTTCCAGATTTGTTGGCATATTGAATGCAGCACTTGAACAGCATCATCTTTTAGGATTTTAAATAGCTCGGCTGGAATACTGTCATCTCCGCTAGCTTTGTTGTTACTAATGCTTCCTAAGGCCCACTTGACTTCACTCTCTAGGATGTCCGGCTCAAGTTCAGTGACCGCACTATCATGGCTATCAGGGACATTCAGATCTTTCCTGTATAGTTCTTCTGTGTATTCTTGCCACCTCTTCTTAATCTCATCTGCTTCTGTTAGGTCCCTGCCTTCTTTGTCCTTTATCATGCCCGTCTTTGCACAAAACGTTCCCTTGAGATCTCCAATTTTCTTGAAGAGATCTCTAGTCTTTCCCATTCTGTTGTTTTCCTCGATTTCTTTGCATTGTTCATTGAAGAAGGCCTTCTTGTCTCTCCTTGCTATTCTCTGGAACTCTGCATTCAGTTGGGTATATCTTCCCCTTTCTCCCTTGCTTTTCGCTTCCCTTCTTTCCTCAGCTACTTGTAAAGCCTCATCAGACAGCCACTTGGCTTTCTTGCATTTCTTTTTCTTTGGGACGGATTTCGTTGCTGCCTCCTGAACAATGTTACGGACCTCCATCCATAGTTCCTCAGGCACTCTGTCTATCAGGTCTAATCCCTGAAATCTATTCCTCACCTCCACTGTATATTCAGAAGGGATATGACTGAGGTCATACCTGAACGGTTTAGTGGTTTTCCCGTCGTTCTTCAATTTAAGCCGAAATTTTGCAAGAAGCAGCTCATGATCTGAGCCACAGTCAGCTCCAGGTCTTGTTTTTACTGACTGTATGGAGCTTCTCCATCTTTGGCTGCAAAGGACATAATCAATCTGATTTCGATATTGACCATCTGGTGACGTCCATGTGTAGAGTCGCCTCTTGTGCTGTTGGAAAAGAGTGTTTGCTATGATCAGCATGTTCTCTTGGCAAAACTCTATTAGCTTTTGTCCTGCTTCATTTTGTACACCAAGGCCATGCCTGCCTGTTATCCCGGTGATTTCTTGACTTCCTACTTTAGCATTCCAATCCCCTATGATGAAGAGGACATCTTTTTTTGGTGTTAGTTCTAGAAGGTGTTGTAGGTCTTCATAGAACCGATCAACCTCAGCTTCTTCGGCCTCAGTGGTTGGGGCATAGACTTGAATTACTGTGATGTTGAATGGTTTGCCTTGGATTCGTACCGAGATCATTCTATCATTTTTAAGATTGTACCCCAGTACTGCTTTTCCCACCCTTTTGTTGACTATGAGTGCTACTCCATTTCTTCTTGTTGATTTCAGTGGGACTACTCTAAGTGTGACTAAGTCTGGATCCAATCTTATGTCTGCAGTTTTTTCACTTTTGGTCAAACACTGCTTTTCTTGCTAGTTTCATTATAGGTCCTGCCATAAACCTACTATAGTGGCTGCAGTCCGTTCCCATGTTGCCTGTTTAAACTAATGAAATATATTTTTTAACTTTTTGGTTTCTGCTGTTGTTTTTTCTGGCAGGTGACAATGACACTGAAGCAAAGCGAAGTACTGATGAAATTGAGAGTCAGAGTCAAGAAGCAGGTTCGTGTTGTCCTGAGCTCTAAAGCATTCTATCACCCAGGCTTTCTCTACCTTGGTGAACAATAATCCTAGTCAATGCTATTGACTGAAAACGTTTGTACATTTTCACGGGATTAAGTCAAGGCTTGTGCAATTCTCCCATTGGAGATCAGAGCTCTATTCATTATGAATGAATGTATTCCTTCCAGCCCAGGAATGTAGTCTTTCCTGTTAGTAACTGACAGCGCCTTCACTTCTTAAGGTGGAATAGCTCCTAGAAACCCTTTAAATGGAAAATGTTTACAGCAGTATTGTATAAAGTTCACACATCAAAGGAAGAAAGGAATGTGGAGAAAATAAGCTCGAACAGATGAAGGACCTCTTCTGCCTTTAAGAAGCCTGCAGTGTGATACATTTATCATGTATAGTTAGCTTGTAAATAACTATTTTTCTGCATACTGTTTTACAAATTGGATTCCTGATGTTTCAGAAAGGGTCAGCGTACATAAATCCTACCTTGAAAATAAGGGTCCAAGCCCATAAAGGAGTGATTTGAAGAAAAAGTATTTATAAGTTCTGAATTACACTTTAAAAAGTGAACATTTCTGGGGGGAAAAATGTCATGCTGCGTTCAGAATAGGTTATTGTCCTTTTTTTGATTTTGGGGGGGTGTTCAGAGTTTTGGGGGGTGGGGGAACTTTGCGCACTGTGGCTTCAGCAAAAGCATTGATAACTAGAACCAAATCAAAGTAACCAAAATGACAAGTAAAAATGGCTATGAAACCTTTTATCCCTTAAATAAAATGGCAACTCTAATGCTGCATGCATTATATACTGGGTTATTCTTCTTGTACCTCGAATAGCATACTCTCTGTCCATCTGACCTACCTAACCAGCACTAATGGTATATTCTGTTGCTTGCACATATTTAATTCAAGCAGTGTGACCCATCTTTTAGTGAAAACTTTTTCTATCAGCTCTGAAAGCTTTTATTAATACCTGGAAGCTACAGCAGGAGAGGGCCAATCACTCAGTGCAGCAGAGCAAAGCAGCCAAGCTATCCAGCCTACATTATGGAGTCATTTTGTCTACGGCATTGTGGCTGTTTCTAAAGAGTTGAATTTATGTTACAGCAAAATCCCCTCTGTCCCTACCTCTTGTTATGGTCTGCAGGAGAAGGACTGTATATGAAATGCTATCACCATTCCGCCATAGAATTCCGCTGACTACGATTATTCAACTGTTATTCCCTACCGGTGCAATGTTCTCTTGATGCTTTTGGATTTAAGCTGGCTTTATCTGTCTTCCCGTCTTTTATCATGGTTCCTTTATGCCTACATAGCAAGCATCACACATGTGCAATCATGCAATCAATTTTCATTGGGACTGGTATCCCCCCCCCCCACTTTAAAATATGGCAAGAACCCCATTCATGTCCTGTAGGTCCAAGGTCAGTTAAAAAAAAAAAAGTTACATTTTCACAGTGCTACATATATGTGTTATTTCTACATCGGGGATTTTTTTTTTTTCTTTCAGAACGTTCCCCCATGTGATGGAATTTGAGCGTAACTAAATTCCATAAATTTTATTCCCAGGATCTATTCAATCTCAGGTCTCAACATGTGGGGTTCAGAAAAAAACTGTCCATTACACAAAACTGACAGCTAAAAAATCACATCATGTTGATTTTATGACATCAAACCTTAACACTAGAATTGAGCCTGATATGCATTGCTTTCAACATATCTCCGAGAGAAGGGCTCTGCATAACAGGGCCAGACCTTCAGTGACTGGAGTTTGGGTTATAACATATACACAAGACCTTTCTCCTTGACTGCTTTACCTCCAGCTCTTGGAATGTAGGAGGAAAGAACATAAGAAGAGCCCATCTGGATCAGACATAAGCCCTATCTAGTCCAGCATTCTGTTCCTCAGTGGTCAACCAGATGCCTCTTGGAAGCCCAAAAGTAGGAAACGAGCATAATAGCACCCTTCTGCTCTCACTTCCTAGCACCTGGCATTCAGAAGTGTATTGCTTCTGATACTGGAGACAATATGTAGCCATCGTGACTAGTAGCCATTTATTGCCTTAGCCTCCATTATAAGCTGTCCAAGTTGGAGGCCATCACTATATCTTGTGGTAGGGAATTCATATGTAGTTTTTCCCTACGAAGTGTAGCTCTAGAGACTGCAATCTAAAGCTGAAGACCAATGCGGGAAGATCTTCTGAACTCTTTGCCCTCTGGGAATTTTTCCATGAATTTTGCCCTATGAGAGAAGAGATATGGGAACATGTAAGCAGTATTCAACAGGGCATTGCGCCCCCACTGATTTTGTTGTGCCCCCATCGATGCAGTTCTGCAAGCAAGACCACTGCTTGCTCAATGGAGATTTAGCGTTTCTGAGAGCAACCGGAAACGAGCAGAAATGCTTGTTTCTGGAATGGGGCAGGTCAGCGGAGCTTGCAGAGGGGAGCTCTGTCGACTGGTCCCCATCCAGAGACAAGAGTTTCTGCTTGTTTTGGTGCTTCCTATGGGAAGCGTTAAATCTCTGTTGCACAAGCAGTGGATCCTGCTTGTGCAGTGGGGCTCGCACAGTGCAGGAGGTACTAATGCAATGGCCCCGTTGGATACTTCCCTAAATGTCAGAATGAACATGTTTCTCAATGTCAAAATGGCCATTGCCAAATGAACAACATATGCCAAACAACGTATGATGAACAAGAAGGATAATTAAAAATGCTGTGAACTACAGTGAGTAGACTCTTACTAAGAAGAGTAAAAATTCAGATAAGCAGAATAGTTGCACTCTGTGCACAACACTCATTTGCATCCACATTGGGGTTGAGGTTGTTTACAAGTTGTACTGTGGTCATTGTCCCATGGAAGAAAAGAACAAAGGCCTAAAGTGAATGACATGAATAACTTGTGTATTTGAGAGCAGGTGTGACAGTTTATGATCATTACTACATTCAAATTATAACCTAATAAGTATAATTCTTCTCTTTAAAAAACAGATGAGGCAAAACCGACAGTTACAAACAGCTCAACAGATGGAGGAGAGCCCCTGTGCAAGGAAAAAGGTACAAGATAACAAAACTGTTTTTTAAAAAAAGATTAAATCCCCAAAGGGGATTTTAGAAAGCAGTATTTTCTGTTAAGCCTAGGAAAACCTGAACTCAAGCTTTAAAGGCCAGATGTCAGATAAACACTTCTGGGATGTCTTTTAGAAAAGTCTTTTTAATGAACCACTTGGCATCCTGGCTGTGCCAGTGGGGATGAATGCCATGCATTTTCAACTACAATCATGATGGATTTCCCATTAAAAAAAGATCTTCCAGTTCATAGGTAAACTCTGGCGCAGGTATGTGTGAGAATGTTCACATGCATGAATTTTTGTCTGCCTTCGTCACTGCACGATGGAGGGCTTCACTTAGCTCGGTTGCAAGATGGCAGAAAAAGAAAAGGATCATGGAAAGCTGGACGATAAAGACATAGCTGAGAGAGGGAAAGTCATATTTATTTTGTGTAGACTGTGCTGGGCACTCTGATCATTTAGTCTGTGATTAAATATTTAAAAGTCACGGGAGGGGGGACAATTGACAGCGAGTTTAGAAAACAAAGAAAGAGAGACTAGCTAATTTAAATGTTTCCAGCTGAGTTTTATCCTGTCGCGTTGTTTGGTTTTCAGCAAGAAGCGAGACACAGAGTCATACTGTTCTTGATTCTTGCATGGTATCACACCATTAATTGCTTACACTTTCTTTTAATTCTTCTGGGTATGTCAGACACAGGTGGGGGACATGATTTTTAAAATTGTAGCTGCAGATCAGCAGATAATTCAAAGCAGAAATCCTCCTGTATATAATAAATATAGGACACGACTATAGCCTTCAAGTAAAACTAATAGAGCATTGTAGTGTGTGTGTGTGTGTGTAAGAGAGAGAGAGAGAGAGAGAGACCAATTTATTGATTTATAAGTTTTAATGTTGGTTATTGTAAGAGTTGTTCTTCTGAATGTTCTGTGGGAGGGGTGAGCTTTTGCGCTTTATTTTCTGAAATATAATTTTAAAGCATTTTTAGAATGGGTGCTTGTTGACTACCCTTCATATTAAGCTCCTGTAATCAACATCTGAACTGTTTACGAGAGTACAGTCATAAGCTCAGCTGCAGTAGTGTTCATAATTACCTCAAGTCTGACTGATTAAATTCATCTTACGAGTTTTTTCATTTTTTGGTTTTGCTTGGGTTTCTCCCTCTCCCCTTTATTTGTGGAAGTTCAGAAATTTAAACACTCCACTCAGCCCTCAACCTTCATTTGCCTTTTATCTGAGCAACCATTGAAATTGGAAAGCAAATGTGACCTTGAGGGTGACGTTTGACCTTGGATTTGGGCTTCTAATAGGCACCTTGTCTCCATTCCTCCTTGGCCATCTTCTCCGTCCAAAAAGAATAGCATTGTTTCTCTCCCTGCTCCCTCCAACGCATCCAGCTTTTATGTACAGCCTATACAACTTCATTGAAGCTGCAAAACGAATGCAACCTTGGCAGTAGTTCTCAAACTAGAGCAGGCTTTCCAGCTTGCGCAGATCCAGGGAGATGTCCCCATCACTTCTAGACCCCAGCTCCGTCAATCTAGAATGGTGGGAGCGGTGACACATGTCTTACCCACCTCAACAGCACCCATACCCATATTGGCTTCCTCTGCACTGAAGCTTCTGCTTCTTGGAATTAATGGTGTAGCGGCGGCAAAAAAGCAGCCCTATGTCCACCACCTACTGGTCACAAATAACATTTCCCTAACTATAAATGATTACAGAGGCCACTGGCTCTGGAAAATAAACCCATAACGCTTTCAGCACTATGCCCCAAAGCAACCTGTTCCAAAGAACGGCCTCCGAAGTAAAAGTCCCTAGACTCTGCAGTTCACAAGTAAGACATTCCTGTTGTTCGCTATAAGCCAAACAATCCCAAAGGGCACAGTGATACTTTTACCCCACAGAATACACACTGGTTTGAATCAGGACCAGAACAGTTGCTTCTCCTTGGCTGCCCCAGAAACAGTTGATCCCTTCTGTCAGCACAGCGTGATGAAAGTAGGGCAAAGGCAGGTTCTCTTTGAGCCTTTTATGGGACATAAGCTTGGTTCCTGTTGTAAATTTAGAATTGGCTCCTAAAAGCAGCAGCCAAGGATGCAAGTCAGAAAGGTGGACACCATCCTCACAGACGTATGTCAGTACTTCTGTACATTTCATCCATATCCCCAAACAAAATCTGTGTAGAGGAATTCTACATTGCATAGGCACTCTCCAGCCTCTAGAATCCACCACTGGCATCATCATCATCTCTTAGATTTCTTAGACACCTTTCTCAAAAAAGACTCAAGGTGTCTTTATCACACCTTTCATCAAGGAAGAGTCCACAAAAGAAGCATAGTGCGTAAGCACCCACTGATTTGTGGGTTGGTGTTTAGTAGTTCAGTATTTTCTTAGGCCTGATCTTGCTTTGCCTTAATTGTAAAACAGAATTTAAACAAGATATCTCATTTTGACAGTCAAGCTCTGCTGGAAAAGAGGGTGCGTAATGAATCCCAGTGGCTGAGACGGATGGGAGCTGCTGAATCTGCCTGGTCTTTTGTGGCTATAGAGCTGCTAAAAGGAGGCATGTACTCTCAAGTTTGCCTAGTTCTGGGAGCTTTGTATATCTTCAGTGCTGGCCACTTTATTCTTTGTTCACGGTGAGGCTCTTTAAACAAAGAGTGCTAAAGCTAAATAGAAAACAGGAATTGGGTTGATTATGTACACACATCCATAACTTTATTTTCTATAAAATAAACAGTCTCAGCTTTGCCAAAGGGCAAGAATTTGCTCAGGCCAGTACCAAGAGGATGCTTCTCAGCTGTCTCCCCTTCCCCTTGCCGCCCTCCCACAGAAGTATCTTGCAGTCTCTGCAACATTTTCCTGCGCTGGGGGACCAGCTTTCTGATTTTCTGATCCCTGGTCACTCCCTACTAATGAGATTTATCTGATCTGCCTTCTCACAGCAAGATCCAATTAGCTCTGTTAACTCTCTCTGTCAACTCAAGTCCTTCCTAAGCAGGCACACACTCAAGCCGACTCTCCAAGGCAAGCACAGACCTTATCACAGTGTCTATCCAAATCAGAGAAGAGATGCAGGCAGTGGTGCTGGTCCATTAACAGGAAAAATGAAAAGCTGTATTAGGACCAGTTAAACTGTTACAGAAGAGACAAAAACATTTAAGTTCAAATCAAGTTTTGGGGAATATCCAGTTGTGCCCCAGTGTTAGTGCTAATGATGTTGCCCTAACCAACACTTGTGCAGTGTGACTAGTGCTTGCTAGGGCAATGGGGAAAAGCAGCATGCCACTAACTGCCTTTTCTCGTTGCCCTATGAAGTGCTAGTTACAATGCTAGCATAGCATCATTATCGCTAGCACTGGGTACTACTCTTAATGATGAGTGATCATGTAATATCACATGAGGGTTTTGTATTTTCACTCTTTCCAAATCAGGAATATTATCACACAGCGGCTGGTTAAATATTCTCATTTGCATACAAAATCCATCTTTGAAACCTTAATCAGAAGCCTCTTCATTCAATCTCATAAGTAAAGTGTATATCCTGTTGGTGAATCATGAAAACCCACATTTTTCTTTTAAAAAGTAGTGGGATAGAGATTTAAATCAGCAAATTACAGAGGAGGGATGATCCTGGATATTTAATAATGTGCTGACCATATTGATTGATTTCAGTTTAAAGGAGATTTTTTTTAGAAAACAACAAGACAACCCAATATATCAGTGACATCTCACTCTGGTTTTTGTTCCGATGTCATTGATAAATGTTGGAGATGTAATTCTCTCAATGAAGACTTTGTGCATATTTGCTGGACATGTCCACATATATGATAATTTTGTATATTTTTGCTCATGGCTCTGTTGGCTGGGAATGATGAGAACTGTAGTCCAACACACCCGGGGGAAACCTTGTTGGAAAAGCCTGATCAGTATCCTTTTTCACATTTCAAATTGACACCTGAATAAGTACTGTATATTACTGATGCTTACTATTACTTAGAGCTGGTTTTGAAAGTGTGATATGAAGGAGAAAGGTTCTGTATCGCATTAGGAGTCCCCTTAGTCATCAATTCCTCTGTGCCCTGATTGAGCAGTGCTGGAGGGGAAATAGTGTCTTGTCACATTATGTAACCCTTCCACATAATGCACTAATTCTAATTCATTACAAGTTAATAAAAGTGTGATTGTACATTTGAAGGTCAACTAAATTAGATCATATGTTAATTAAACTTAAAAATAAAGTACCAATTATTATATTTCCAGGTGTTCACGGAAGCCTAGGTTCCTTTGGGAATTCTGTACAGAACATGCTTCCTGTTTTTCAGTACTGAGTTGAAGTCAAGAAGGTGTCAGTCATCTAGGAAATACGTTGCATTGAAATTACGAGTGAGAGTTATTTGTCTCAATTAGAATTTAATCTTGGCAAGCTCTTTTCGGGTATATACAGGTGTACATAGATTCTAAAAAAATTATTCGTTCAATTGTTTGTTCAACAGGAATATTGAAAAGCTTAGGAGAAATAACCTAAACTAAGTATGAAATATGCACTTACATTGAATGCGCATGTAAGTAAATAGTATTATGACAACGTGAGATTTAAAGGTAAATATTTTATACACAATGGCTAGAGGGAGTGTGTTCTGAGTCCAGATATTGACATATTTTCAAGGGACTTTGTATATGGGGTGCTCAATATTCAGAACATCTAAAAGCTGACTTTGAGCTTTAACCGGGCTTCTGATAGGAAAACATTTAAGAGGTACTTATCTAAACAAAAACAAATGAGAAAAAAAAACCCTTTCTTCATCCAAATCTTCTGTGCTCTGACCTAACCTGACAGAGCGGCTTTCTTGGTAGGGACCTACCCATACATTACAATCAACATCTGAGGCCCTCCTCTGAGTGCCTCCTTCAGAGGAGGTTTGGGAATGGCAACAAGGGAGAGAGGCTTTTCAGTGGTCTCCCCCAATTGTGGAATGCTCTCCCCATTGAGGTCCACCAGGTGCCAACATTGTCATGTTTTTGGCACCAGATTAAGACTCTGTACTTCCAAGTATTTGACAGCACATGATGGGGCTTTTTAATTTTATCACGTCCTGGTACTGTTATTGTTAATTGTCTGTAGGTGTTTCTAATTATTTTGCATTTTCGTATGTTCAACATTTTATATTATGTTTTATCATGTTGTGTTTTCAATCGCTGAAATGTAGAAGGGGATGAAATATGCCTTGAGTATATGGTAGAACATGATAGCCAATCAGAGAGGTCTACTTGCCATGGTAAAAGATACATACACCAGAGATATCTGGGGGAAAACACCATGTATAAGTATTTCTATGCCAATGCTAGAACCCCCGAGCCAAAATGGAAGAGTTGGAGTGCTTGGTTTTTAAGGGAGAACCTGGATATGGTGGAAATTACTGAAACTTGGTGGAACAGAAAGAACCAGTGGAATACAGTCATCTCTGGATATAAACTCTACAGGAAGGAACGGGAAGGGCATACTGGGGGAGGTGTTGCTCTGTATGTCAAAGAGGGCATAGTGTCGAGCAGACTAGAACACCTAAAAGGGGTACTCTCTTTCACAGAAGCATTGTGGATGACAATACCAGGCTCCAAAACTAATTTAGTGCTTGGAATGTGCTAACGTCCCCCAGACCAGAATGCTCAGGATGACCTTCAGATGGAAAACAAAATCAGGGAGACTTCCAAACAAGGAAGTTTGGGTGACATCAATTATCCCCACATTGACTGGATAAATGCATGTTCCAGTAGCAACAAAGAGGTTAAATTTATTGATGCCCTAAATGACTGTGCCCTAGAACAGTTGGTCATGGAACCAACCAGAGGAGAGGCAACCTTGGATTTAATCTTAAGTGGTATTGCCCAGGACCTAGTACAAGATGTAAATGTTGTTGAACCAGTTGGAAACAGTGACCACAGTGCTATCAGATTTTATATATATATATATATATATATATATATATATATATATGGGAAATTGCAGGAAATCCAGCACTGTCACATTTGACTTCAAAAGAGGAAACTTCTCTAAAATGAGGGAACTGGTGAAAAAGAAGTTGAAAGCGGAGTCAGGAGGGTTAAATCCCTTCAAAATGCTTGGAGGTTACTCAAAACCACTATAAGAAGCTCAGCTAAAATGTATACCACAGGTTAAGAAAGGTGGCACCAAGTCCAAGAGGTCACCAGCATGGTTAACGAGCAGTGTTAAGAGAGCTATTAGAGAAAAGAAGGCTTCCTTCAGAAAATGAAAGTCTTGCCTAGGTGAGGAAAACAAAAGGGAGCACAAGTTTGCACAAAGGCGATGCAAACAGACAATAAGAGACGCAAAAAAGCATTTTGAAGAGCATATCGCTAACAACATCAAGGCCAACAATAAATAATTCTTTAAATATATCAGAAGCAGAAAACCAGCTGGGGAGGCAGTTGTACTGTTGGATGACAATGGAGTTAAAGGAGTACTAAAGGAGGACAAGGAGATTGTGGAGAAGCTGAATGAATTATTTTCATTCATCTTCACTGCAGAAGATATAGGACAGATACCTGTACCTGGAGTGATGTTTTCAGGAAGGGAGTCTGAGGAACTGAAACAAATAGTGGTGACAAAAGATGAAGTTCTCAACCTTATTGATAAATAGAAAGTAAATAAATCACCAGACCCAGATGGTATCCATCCTAGAGTTCTCAAAGAACTCAAATATGAAATTGCTGATCTTCTAACCAAAATATGCAACATGTCCCTAAGATCAGCCTCTGTACCCTAGGACTGGCTATTATAACACCATTTTTTAAAAAGGGATCCAGGGGGGATCCCGGGAATTACACTCTGGTCAGGTTAACGTCTGTTCTGGGTAAATTGGCTGAAGGCATTATTAAGGAGAAAATTAGTAAGTTTATAGTAGTATGAGCCCTGCTACAAAAAAGTATCAACACGGCTTCTGCAAAGGTAAGTCTTGTCTCACTAACCTTTTAGAGTTCTTTGAGAGTGTCCATAGACATGTAGACAGAGGTGATCCAGTAGACATTGTTTACTTGAACTTCCAGAAGGCTTTTGACAAAGTCCCTCACCAAAGACAGCAAACTTAGCAGTCATGGAATAAGAGGAGAGGTCCTCTTATGGATCAGTAACTGGTTAAAGAAGAGGAAGCAGAGAGTAGGAATAAATGGTAAATTCTCCCAATGGAGGAATGTAAATAGTGGGGTCCCACAGGGATCTGTACTGAGACCAATGCTTTTCAACTTGTTCATAAATGATCTGGAATTAGGAGTGAACAGTGAAGTAGCCAAGTTTGCCAATGACACCAAATTATTTAGGATGGTTAAAACAAAAAGGGATTTTCTCCAAACTGGGAGAATGGGCATCTAAATGGCAAATGCGGTTCAATATAAGCAAGTCTAAAGTGATGCATGTTGGGGCAAAAAATCCCAACTTCAAGTATAACCTGATGGGATCTGAACCAGCAGTGACCAACCAAGAAAGAGATATTGGGGTTGTGGTGCACAGCTCTATGACAATGTCAACCCAGTATGCGGCCGCTGTAAAAAAGGCAATCTCCATAATTAGAAAAGGAACTGAGAATGAAACTGCCATTATCGTTTGCCCTTATACAAATCCATGGTGTGACCACACTTGGAATACTGTGTACAGTTCTGGTCACCACACCTAAAAAAAGGATACTGTACTGCTGGAAAAAGTACAAAAAAAAAGGGCAACTAAAATGATCAAGGGGCTGGAGCATCTCCCCTATGACAGAAGATTACAACAGCTGCGATTGTTTAGCCTGGAAAAAAAGGCAAGTAAGGGGAGACATGACAGATGTCAGGATTCCCTTTTTGCCCAGCTGAGAACTCCAAGAGCCAAATCAACACTCAGACCAGAGGCTGTTTCATCTATGAAAACTGGTAGTAGCCCCAGAGTCTACCAGCACCAGGGCATCTTCCCCACCCCACTGGGAAGAATGGATGTGCACAGGAAGCAGCAGATGGGATGGTGGGGGGATGTGGGGAAGGCACCCCCTGGTTGTGGAGTGGGCCCCTGCACTAGAGACCCCCAACATGCTTGGGGGGTGGCCTAGTCAGGCTTGGAAGCCAGGAAGTGGAGGAGGGGATGGGGGCGTCAGTAGGGAGCGACAGAATCTGGCAAAGTGCCCCTGCTTTCCACACCTGAAGCACTGCCGCTCTGCACGCTCTGCACGCTCTGCACACCGCTGCTCCAGTTCTTCCAGCGATAGTGTGGCTCAGGTTGCTCCTAGTTTCATCGGGGTCTCTTCCGCCCCTGCGGTAGGGCTGTGGGGGGGGGGCAGCAGCCACAGGGGAATGGGAAGAGGGAAATCCCGGCTAAGGGAGCTCTTTGTGACTTGACAGCACCCTTCCAGCCAACTGTCAATCTGGAGGCACGATTGGATGAGCTCTGCCAGCATTGGTGGACGGGGCGCTTGTGCCAGCTCATCCAAGACCTTGTCATTCAAACCGTCCAAGAATTGGGCCACCAGAGCGGCATCATTCCATTGTAAATCCTGCATCAGCAAGCGAAAAGCAGTTGCATAGCTGGAAACTGAATCCTTGCCCTGTTTGAGGCGGCGGATATCCCGAGTCGCCTTCTCCGCACGAAGGGGGTCACCAAAAAATCCCCCCATTGCAGTCATGAAGCCCTGGTAGTTCCCCAGCAGGGGGTCATTAGTGAGGAGAAGCACTGAAGCCCATTTGGCTGTCATGCCTGAAAGCAGGTTGATGATAAAGCCCACACGAACCTGATCCGTCTGGAAATCCTCTGGCCGGAGGCACATATACAGTTCCGATTGGGCACAGAAAATTTGAAACAGTCCCTTCTCATCAGCAAATTTCTCTGGCACCACCACCGGGCACTTTCGCTGGAGAGGAATTGGGGGCAGAGGGGTTGATTGGCGACTTCTAAGGCTTGTACAGCACCCGTCATTGATTGACCTGATCGCGAAGAGCCTGGTTCTCCTGCGTCAGCGTGTTCAAAGCCTGCTGCATGGCGCTGTCCCAGAGTCAGTGAAAAAGAAATGATGAGGAGAGAAGAGAAAAAGAGAAGAAGAAGAAAAAAGAGAGAATGGAGATCAAGCTGTCAGGATTCCCTTTTTGCCCAGCTGAGAACTCCAAGAGCCAAATCAGCACTCAGACCAGAGGCTGCATTTCCAAGGCTTTAATTCCATTTACCCTAATGAGGCATACAGTTGCGAATTGCTAGAGACTCACAGACTACAAAAGAAACAGCCTTCGGGGAGTTCAAAGGGAAACTACGAAAGTTGATCTCCATTTGGGAAAAAGGCGACAAGCTCTCTTAACTTAAGGGGTGGGAGGGGGAGATTTCCCCCTCTCCTGTAACACTTCTAGGCGCAGCTGTTGACGCTGACCCAATCGGGCAGAGCGCCAAAGTTCAGCCTCTGCGACTTCCCGCTTGTGCCTGCATCTGCGTCTTGTGTCTAAAAGTTCAGGTTGTTCTTCCCTCGCCTCCCCCTGTTTGCTATCACTCCCAGGGATGTGTGAAGGGGGGGCTCTCCGTGCAGCTGTGCCTCTGAAGCCTGGGAAAGTTCCTCCCGCACATGTTGCAGCTGTTCCTCAGAATCTGAGCTACTCTGACACTCTATATGCTCAGAGGCAACCCTGACAATAGAGGTCTACAAAATTATGCATGGTGTGGAGAATGTGAATAGGGAGAGTTTTTTCTCCCTCTCACATAATACTAGAACCTGAGGTCAACCTATGAAGCTTATTGGTGGGAGATTCAGGACAGATAAAAGGAAGTACTTCTTCACACACCGCATAGTTAAACTATTGAATTTACTACCACAAGATGTAGTGATGGCCACCAACTTGGATGGCTTTAAAAGGGGGTTAGAGAAATTCCTGGAGGAGAAGTCTATCCATGGCTACTAGGCTTAAGGGCTATGTGCTACCTGAGGCAGTGAGCCTATGTACACCAGTTGCTGGGGAACATAGGTGGGAGGGTGCTGTTGCACTTGTGTCCTGCTTGTGGGTTCCTGGTCAACAGCTGGTTGGCCACTGTGTGAACAGAATGCTGGACTAGATGGACCCTTGGACTGATCCACCATGGCTCTTCTTATGTTCCTATGAACCGCCCAGAGAGCTTTGGCTATTGAGTGGTATAGAAATGTAATAAATGAATGAATAAATGAAATATCCTTCAGTCAGTAACTATAGGCTGCAATCCAGAGAACCATGTCACCCACTTTTAACAGCCATATGGGCACTGGATGTATTTGTCAACCAGCAGGCTTTCATGCCTCAAGACAAACATCCTATAGGGAGTACCAAAGCTAGTTCTCTGAAATGTGGTTCTAGCCTTCTGAACCATGTCTAAAGATGCTTGCTCCTCGGAATAAGTATAATGAATTCTGGAAATGAGTTCTAGAGACTCTCATGATTTCCCGAGTGCTTTGGCTTCCAAGTACCATTGCCAAGATTGCAATGCGCAAACTGATTATGCTCAGAGTAAACCCAGCTCACAGAAACGACTACTGCACAACTACTGTGGAAGGAAGTGATTTAGGAACTAGTGCTCAAAGGGCAAATGCATCCCAAACCTTGCTGCTACAAGCAGAAGCTTTCCTTATTAAGCTAAACTTAGGTCATTACATTTCCCTTTACTGTTTGTGCAGCAAATCACAACTAGTATACCACATTCTAATTGTTTTTTTTAATATTCACAATTTTTATTTAAATTTTACATTTCCAAATATAACCAGACTCTCACATACACAATAAATACGTAAGTGACATACGCTTAAGAAAAAAACAAAGAAAAACTATAGATACATATAAAATTATTCCGGTCAAAATTATTCATAAAGACTGAGGTGACCATATGTCGGAATGTTTGTCAGGGCAAAGCTATCTTCGGTAATAGGTTCTCTCAAAAGAGGCAAGATCTGTAAGATCCTCAGCCTATTGTAAGGTTGGAGGGGGTAACTTGGGCCACATCTACATGGCACCGATTTAATTGTTTGCTTGGTAGGAGCTGCACAGTATTAGCGCTGCGAATTAAAAACTGGGACAGTAGATGGGAGGGTTAATGCTGGCTTCCCAAGCTGGGAAGAGCACAGAGCGCAGAGCTGGGGAGGAGGGTGCGCAACTAGCTTGTACGACTTGCTTGTGAGTAGACGCTCGTAACAAGCCCTGCATACACATTTCTGAGGCGGGCAGGCAAGCAGGCAGCCACTGCCTCCGGAGATTGAGCAGGAGCTGACAGCAGAGAGCGCAGAGCTGGGGAGGAGGAGAGAGTGGGTAGCACGTAGTCTATTAACTGCCCAGTCAACAGGTTCCCCTCACACACACACACACACACACACAAACACAGGCTCAGTGAAGTGCTTCTGAATACATGTTTGTGAAAATCATCCACCCTGGCACACACTCTTTCTCAACTGTGCAGCTGCTTATCCACAGGCATCCAGTGCTTCTCAGCTGTGTTCCTTTGTAACTGAACATCTCCACTCGCAAGCTCAATACTTAAAGCGGGTGAGGCAGCGATGTGGAACTGACGGCAATGAGTTACTTCCTGGCAGACATGTTTGCCCCTCTGCTCTCCCCCCACCCCAGGCTACTTTCCCTTCCACCAATCAGTGCAGCTTCCACCAGCCCACTTCTTCGTGTCTCTTCAACTGTGGCACTGAGAAGAAGGAACGGCGGGGGGGCATCACCAGCGACGCTGCGATGTCAATCCGAGGACGGGACAGACGACTCAACCACCCGCAGTGAACCCAAAGCAAGTGAAAACTTCGCAGCAAATGGACTCTGAGGAAATCCAGATTTCTCCATGAAAACCATGATTGGGCCGCGAAGCGGCGACTGCGTCATCTGTCACAAAGATCTTCCCTTTGAAGCGGCACCAGGACAAATGACTCATGTAGATGGGGCCCTGATCTTCTGCCCCCGTAGTATGAGTCTTGTAGCCACCATGAGAGCCTGGAGAGTCCCCTAATGCTGGGCAATGGATAATTTCCACACCATGGAAATATAGCTTAGTAATGCATGGACATTTTTGAATGGTAGTGAAGTATCCAAGACAAAACTGATGCACCTAATACTGTCTATCCAAAAGGGAGCCACCACTGTATATGCCTGCATCAAATGCACCAATGAAGCCTCTGCAATCCCACAGTGCTAGCATCTTTTGGAAGGTGATAGGTTTTTCTGAAACAGGCGCTGTGGCTTCCAGTAAAACCTTAAGAGCAATTTTTGCTGTATAAGGTGTACTGTCATGTCTGTGGAAATATTCAGTATCGAAGTCACAGCCAGCTTCCTTTGGCGTGGCTAGATGTGACATTCCAACTCTCTATTCCATTTCTCTCTGAATGTCTGAATGCCAGGCTTACCATATGTCAAGACCTTTCTATAATTAGCAATTGTTGGTTTGGCCACTTGCATAGAGCTAATGAATAATTCTGGGTGCTCTGAGGCACTGAGTGCCAATAGGCCATACTGGGTGAACAACATATGCTTTATTTGAAGGTGTTGCCAGGGTGCACTTTGCTGCAAGTTATATTTTCTCTTTAGGTCTGCAAATGGGAGAAATTCACAGTCCCCACCCAATAGTTGATCCAAGGCACGGATACCCCTCTTAGCCCACTGCCTCTAAAGAAAAGGGTGGCCTGCGATTTTCAGGCCAGGGTTTGGCATGCGAGAAGGGTCAGAATGCAGCTGGTGAGCATGTCATATTCTTCTTAGTGACACTGCTCCAGTATGGTAAGGGAGTAGCCCTGTACATGGTGGAGGAGTTTCCCACCAACCAAACAGAACATCTTGAACAATGTTTAGACCCTGAGGCCTTGTGGCTCCCAAACACTTTGCCCTTTATAACCCAAATTAGCCTGAGGCAAATGTAGTATGCATTAGTCTCTTAGGCAAGCAGAGAGACGGGAAGGTAAAGGACGTGCTCACTCATTCACTCAAACTGGGAAGGTCCCAGGCTGATTAGCTGGGCAGACAGTGACCTCAGACCCTGCTGTGGCCTTTCATGCACCATCTGTATGGAGATGACACACACAAATATCTGCCACTGCTGCTACTGCTCACCTGGGAAGCCTTCTGCATGTGGTTTTCATATCCCAGACTGAACAGCAGCAGCCATGGCAACTAATAGTGGAGAGGAAGGGGAGTGGCAAAAGGAGGTAAGGGAAGAGTCCTCTCCTTTCTGTACCCTGCTCTGTCCGTCTAGTTGTAGGGGCAGGCAACCTGGCGCCCTCCAGATATTTGGACTACAACATCCACCAGCCCCAGCTAGCATGGCCAGTGCTCATGGGTTATGGGAGTTGTAGTCTGGTGGGTACCAGGTTGCCTACTCCCAAGTGCAAGGTATTTCAGGCCCCTAAGTTACTATGCCCTCCACCTGCCATGCACATATATGGGGGCAGGGGAGATGCAAAGAAAGGAGACTCTTTCCATTCCTCTGTCCTGCTCCTTGAACAAGATGGAGGCAGGCAGGCAGAGGGAGAAGTCTCCCTTTTGCTCTCACCTTCCTTAACCATGAGGTTTTGTGACGTCCTGCTTGTTTCTCTCCCCCACTCCCATTAAATTGACATGGTATATTTTGTCATCTTTAGCTGCTCAGTGAAAAATGGTTGCATTCTTGGCACTCCTAGGATCCAATTTGGTTGATTCAGAACATGGTGCTAAACTAACTTTTTTCCTCTCTCACAGCAGCATTATCAACCCTGCTGGGTTTTTTATATATATATATATATTGATCAAAATCTCACTGTTGAAACAGAGCTAATTTTCTGGTCATTGCTTTAAAAATAAGGTATAATAGGCAAGATTTTTTGTGTGTCTTCCCTATTTTCCTCTGTACCAACTTTACTTGCACCCTTCCATTTGCTGGTGACTCATTCATCCTATTGTCTTTTATAAACAACCTTCATGAATGTGGTGACTTTTGCAAACCAGATGGTGAAGCTATTTAAAACTCATTCCCACAGATGATGTGTGTGTGTGTGTGTGGGGGGGGGGAATGCCATCTACTAAAAGCTAGAGTGGCTCGTGTGGCATCTGCCATTCATCCATCTCAGATGTTATGTACGTATGTATGTATGTGTTCCTTGCTTGCTTATTTCAAAGCCAATCTGTTCGGGAACCAACTATTTCATTTTAGCAGAACTGTGCCTGAGCACATATTGACATATGAGAACATAAGATATTGCAAAACTGAGTCAGTCCCTTCATGTGAATGCCTCGTCTTCTATAGCAGACTGTGATGGATTCACAAGAGAATGTTGTTTGTTGATTACCATGGGGCATTAATTATAAGTAGACGCAATCTTGACTTGCCATTGACAAGTGCTGGTTGTGTGTGGCAAAATATTATCATATGATACCTGCAACCTTTCCTTATTTGAATAAGGCAATTATAAGACCACTGTTGAAAGAAAATTCCCTTGATCCACCTGTGCTAGGAAATTATAGATCTGTTTCTAATTTACTTTTTTTTTCTGCCAAGGTGGCTAAATGGGCAACGCTTATCAGCTCCAAGCACTTTTAGATTAGGTAGGTCCATTTCAATCTGACTTCCAGCCAGCATTCAGGATGGAAACTGTGTCGGTGGCCCTGCTCGATGATGTATCCTGGGAAAAGGAGAGGGGGAGTATGACTGTTTTGATTCTCTTGGAGGTCTCAGCGGATTTTGATACCACTGAATATGGTTGCCTTCTGGACCACCTGTATAGGGTTGGAATCAGAAAAAACTGTATTTCAATGGTTCCACTCCTAGCTGGACAGTAGATGGTTCTGGGTAACCACTGCTCTTGCTCTTGGGAACTTTCCTAAGAAATTTTGCTGAATTCCATCTCATTTCCCATGTTCTTTAGCCTCTACTTGAAACCAGTGGGTGAGGTCACTCAGGGATATAGAGACTGGTCCAGATCTATTTCTCTTTTCCTTCAACACTGCTTGTGGTAGCCTCCTCTATGAATGACTGCCTGAGATCTGTAATAGACTGGATGGGGATGAAGAAATTGAAGCTAAATCCAGACGAGATGGAGATTCTGATGGTAGAAGGTGGTGTCAACCCAGATTTAGTGGATATGATTGGCCTAGGATGGGGTGACACTTCCCCTTAGGTTCACAGCTTGGGAATGCCCCTGAAGTTGGTATCTTGATGTCCGTGGGAGTCAACTGTGTCCAGGAGCACTTACTGAAGCTTTAGCTGGTATGCCAGTCAAACAACCAGGAGACAAGCAACCAGGGCTCTGTAATGCATATTCAGATAATGTCTTGACTTGAATACTGTAATATACTTTATATTGGTCTGTACTTTGGAAACATCAGCTGGTCTAGTGCATCTTTTGTCTGGTGCTAGCTGCAGATATTATATAAGCCAAGCCCATTCTCTGTGAGTTTGAATGTTTGCCAGTTTATTTCCATTCATGGTGCTGGTTTTAATATTTAAATCCCCAAATTGCCTTGGAATTGGGGGGAGGGGAGAAACACCTCTCTTTAATACAATCCCCTCCAGAAGACTTAAGACCTATCAGAGGGTCATTACTTCAAGTGCCATCACTGCATCTACTAGGAAAAGAGATTTTTCAGTAGCTCCAGAATTACTCCACAGGGAAATTCAGCAGGTCAACTCTGTTACAATCTTTAAGAGATCTGTAAATATGTTTTTATTCTAACAGGCTTTCTCAGAACTAAGATTGTTTCTTATTTCAATATGGAAAGGACTGCTGCTGTGCATTTGTATTTTCTTTTACGAATCGTTCTATGAGTTTTTAATGATCTATATGATTTTACTGTAAGCCACTCTGAGGGCCCCTGTGGCTGAAGAGTGGTCTATACATTTCAATTTAAATTAGATGAATAAACCTCCACACACACAAATGTGTCTGGGGGGAAAAACAGAACAGTTCTGAGTGATTCATTCCCACCTTCCCAGTGGTCATGTCTTCTTTATGCTTTCAAAGCAAGAATGCCTTAATTATCTTTCCCTCAACAGAATAATGCCCCTGAAAAAAAAGATTTGTTTAGTATTTGCAAGCATCACGATAATATTTATACTCTTCATTAAAAAAATATATTTAGTAGAATTGTTTTCATCTTGCAGTTTTGGAGTTTGTAGAAGATGTTTTCTGGGGAGTTTGTAGAAGAGATTTTCCTCCTCAGTTTGTAGAAGAGTTTGTAGAGGAGGTTTTCTGGGGAGTTTGTAGAGGAGGTTTTCTTTCTCTGCTCTTCAGAATGATCCAGAGAGTTCCTTTTCTATATCAAGTAGGTCATGTGACCTACTTGCAAAGGACCTCTATTTGAAAGTCTGTCAGAGGACAGTCCTCTGTTTGAAGATGTCCTCTATCTGAAGGGCTGTTCAGTCCACATCTGGTTTAAAGCTGAAGAATTTCCTGAAGGAGGGAAAACAGGGGCCTTGACGTTGCCTATCCACAGTGAGCACCTGGACAGCAGACTGAGCAGGCACCTTGGTCACCTGGTCGGTCTTCTCCACTATGGTATTGTATTTCTATTTACATTTTAGTAATCATTACTAAATTAGCATCTATACATATAAAGCAGCAAACTTTGTGCAATTCTATATCCTCTTTTGTCCTTTTTTGGTGATGCATAAGTGGCCATCCTGATGTCAATTCTGCTACCCACCACACTGTCTGACTGCTTTCACCAATGTGTGTGTATGTTGTGTGTGTATATGGTGCCTCTTTAAAAAGTCTGATTTAACAAGTTCATATAAACTTTAGATCAGATTAATGTCATCCATCATAAAGATGGATTACAATGAAATCTTGAAAGATATAAAACCATTTTGAAGTTAAAACTCAAGAATATCTCCCTAAATTCTCACAAATCGCCTTTTTATAGTACTTCATTTGGAATACATTTTTCTTAGTTTACGAGGCCCAAGTATACTGCAATCATGCATCAGCTTCTGTGTGCACCATTACCTGTAATTTTGGATGTCTGGTTGATTTCTTTCACTGCAGAAATGTTGCAGTCGTTTTTCACAGGATCTTACATAGAAATAAAATGCAGTGAATCTATTTTCTTTGTAGTGGAGTGGCCAACTTTCCCACATTTGTTAATTCCTTACTATCTAAAACATGGTGATTTTTCCATGCTGTTTACAGATGTGTGTTATACATTGGAAATAAGTAAATAAGACATTCAGGACCAGGCTGGAGTAATGAATCTAAACCCACTTAACACTCAGTCCTGCATACCTTCTTTCCTCAGGGCTTTGCTAATTTTTATGTTTGAGCATTGCTGATTTACCAAGTCTAGGATGAAAGGAAATAATAGAACTTAATAAAGCAAAAACAGACGTAAAGGTGGTGCTGGTAGCAGCTGCTTCTGTTACTGGTTTCAGTAACAAAGATAAAGTATTTTGAATGGTTATCAGCTTTCCCCTGCCACTGTAGGCTTTGTTGGACTACAACTCCCATAATCCCCAGTCAGCTGGCTCTGCTGCCTGGGTCTGATGGGACTTGTGGTCCAACACATCTGGAGGGCACCAGATTGGGGGAGGCAGTTGTATGTAATGGTTTATTATCATCCTATCTCTGAACTGTCTGGTTGAACCTTGGTGTTCATTTATATCATGAATTGCTCTCTAATGTTTTCTTATGTCAGAGTTCTCTTCCTGTTAGCCATTGTTCCATTCCATAACATTCACCAGACAGGAGAGGGTTCATCCTTATGTGTTCCGACTCCGAGCAATGGAATTCTGAAGCATGTTTAAGGAATGCAAGCACTAAAGGTGACAGAAATCTAAGGGTCCTTCCAGAAGCATCAAAGAGAGGCACCAAAAAGAAATACAGGATTCCTTGTCCTGGCTCACAGAGGATCAAATTGAGGAATGTCCCCATGCAACTTGCTTCCCTAATTAGGGAAGGAAGAAGGGAGGGTTGGTGCCATTCTCCGCCCGACACCCCCTGACTAATCCAGAGCCACACACAAAACCTGGAAATATGAGAAATATTCTTCTGTTGAGAAACGTCATGTCCACTGGCAGTTGCTCATATTCCTTATGAATATTTGCCCCATATTTTTGTAGTAGGCAGACTGTCAGCCTAGGATTGGGAAGACCCAGCTTCAAATCCCCACTCAGTCCCAAAGTTCACTGGGTGACCTTAGGATAATCACTCTCAGCCTAGCCTACCTCACAGGAGTCTTGTGAGAATAAAATTAGTGTGGGGGAAGAACAATGTATACTGCCTGGAGTTCCTTAGAAGAAAGGAGGGTTATAAATGAACAAAATAAATGACAAACCAAGGCAGAAGATATAAATATTCCACTATTTTGATGTCATCAAAAAAGGGAAACTTCACAATTTGCTTTTTTTTTTTCTTGTCTAGGTTTTGAGTAGTTAGGAATTATACATAATAGCCAGTCAAAATCAGGTTTGCTGTAACTTTGATGTAATCCTAGGAACTTAATTTTTCCTAGATGTTCATGGTCGACAAAGACATTTGTCAAGAGCCAGAATAGAGCAACATGCCACAATCACCATTTCCTTTACAAATACCTTGTATACTAAAGCTATAGATACAGTTACTGGCTGTGTTACTTTTGCAGGTTTTTTTTTTTTTGTCCTGTAGAAATGGGGCAAAAGATCTGACTTACATTTGCTATAAGAAGACCCTTTTTCTTGCTATATATTTAAGCTATCTTTTTATACATGTCATACATTTTCCATTAACTGGATTTTCATTACGAATGTGGGTTTACTAGCTTCCTTTATTTTATTCCTGTTAATCTTAAAAGTAAATCTATCCTTAGGCTTGAAGATTTGATTTAGTATTTGCATTTGAGGAGGAGAGTCTTCAGTATAGTCTTGACCTTAACGATTTTGAAAGTCAGAATCTGCATACCAATGTAATGCTTCTCTCAGCAGCTTAAATAACATTGCCTTGACTCTCTGAAGTTGCTTTCTTTCAGACATGGTGTATATGCAAAAACAAAATGGAGAATGTTCACATCTTCTAGTAGCTTAGAAATCTATATTATTTCACTAATTTATGATGATGTACAATGAAATTCCATCAGAACTGGAAGGCATCACAAAGACCTATTCTGAGTTAGGGACGGCCAGTGCACTCCACCAAGTTTAAAATTATTTCCCCACTCAAGTTTGAAAAATGAAGTGAAATAAAATGAGGAAAAGAATATAGTCATTGGGGAGAGGCTTATTACTAATAAGACTGTCAGGCTGGGGCCAAAGGAGAGTGGTAGAGCATCTGGTTTGTAGTAGAAAGCCCCAGGTTCATTCCATGCCATCTCCAACTGAAAGGATCACAGGTAGCGGGTCTGGAAAATCTTCTGCATCATACCCTGGGGAGTTGCTCCAGGCAGAACAGATTAGTGAGCTTGATGGACCAATAGTCTGACTCAGAATGAGGCAGCAAGAGATGCACATATGTCAGAGAATATCCACTAGGTTCCCATTCCATACATGCAGGCACATTCCATACATTAAGCGTGATGTGGGAGAAGGCTCTCATTTTCTCAGGTACAAAATACTGGGTTTGTGTACTGTATGATATTGTTATGTATTGTTATGTAGCGAAGAACAAAAATGAAATAAAAACATTTATATATGAATCTTAGACGCGGATATCATAGAGATATATCCTTGGCTACTGATAGAAATACTGTTTTCCTGATTCGGGATAGTCAAGTCCTGTGAAGGGCGAATTCCCACAAACCCCCTTTTGCCTTATGCACAGCTTGGCTTGGACTGTATTGGAGCATTGGCTGTCCTTATGAGAGAAACTTTGAGTTGCATGTTATGCCGCTTGTGGCTTGTTTTCACACCTTTGTACTTATCAGTACACCTTAGACCACATGACTATAAAATTTCAGTCTTTTGCCTGGTGTAGACAGCCTGAGTGGGATTTGGTCAATGATGTCCAAGAATCATAGACAGATATAAGCACTACTCAGGCATTCAAGCACACGTGATGCAAGTTGCTTGAAGAGGGAGAGTGGGACTATGCTCGCTGGCCCCACTCCCCCTGGTGCGTCCGCATCACACCTTCCCCATGTTGGGAGGGGAAAACCTCCAGTGGGAAGCCTGCTGTACTAATTGTTGTTGTTGTTTATTCGGTCAGTCGCTTCCGACTCTTCGTGACTTCATGTACCAGCCCACGCCAGAGCTTCCTGTCGGCTGTCGCCACCCCCCGCTCCCCCAAGGTCGAGTCCGTAACCTCCAGAATATCATCCATCCATCTTGCCCTTGGTCGGCCCCTCTTCCTTTTGCCTTCCACTTTCCCTAGCATCAGCATCTTCTCCAGGGTATCCTGTCTTCTCATTATGTGGCCAAAGTACTTCAGTTTTGCCTTTAATATTATTCCCTCAAGTGAGCAGTCTGGCTTTATTTCCTGGAGTATGGACTGGATTGATCTTCTTGCAGTCCAAAGCGCTCTCAGAATTTTCCTCCAGCACCACAGTTCAAAAGCATCTATTTTCCTTTGCTCAGCTTTCCTTATGGTCCAGCTCTCGCAGCCATAGGTTACTATGGGGAATACCATTGCTTTCACTATGCAGACCTTTGTTGTCAATGTGATGTCTCTGCTCTTCACTATTTATCAAGATTTGTCATTGCTCTCCTCCCAAGAAGTAAACGTCTTCTGTTTTCCTGGCTGCAGTCAGCATCTGCAGTGATCTTTGCGCCTAGAAAGACAAAGTCTGTCACTGCCTCCACGTTTTCTCCCTCGATTTGCCAGTTATCAATCAAGCTGGTTGCCATAATCTTGGTTTTTTTGAGGTTTAACTGCAACCCAGCTTTTGCACTTTCTTCTTTCACCTTCATCATGAGGTTCCTCAGCTCCTCCTCGTTTCAGCCATCAAAGTGGTACCATCGGCATATCTGAGATTGTTAATGTTTCTTCCAGCGATTTTAACTCCAGCCTTGGCTTCATCAAGCCCAGCACGTCGCATGATGTGTTCTGCATACAGGTTGAATAGGTAGGGTGAGAGTATACAACCCTGCCGTACTTCTTTCCCAATCTTAAACCACTCCGTTGTTCCGTGGTCTGTTCTTACCGTTGCTACTTGGTTGTTATACAGATTCCTCAGGAGGCAGACAAGATGACTTGGTATCCCCATACCACCAAGAACTTGCCACAATTTGTTATGATCCACACAGTCAAAGGCTTTAGAATAGTCAGTAAAACAGAAGTAGATGTTTTTCTGAAACTCCCTGGCTTTCTCCAGTATCCAGCGGATATTGGCAATTTGGTCTCTAGTTCCTCTGCCTTTTCTAAACCCAGCTTGTACATCTGGCAATTCTTGTTCCATGAATTGCTGGAGTCTACCTTGCAAGATCTTGAGCATTACCTTACTGGCATGTGAAATAAGTGCCACCGTTCGATAGTTTGAACATTCCTTGGTGCTTCCCTTTTTTGGTATGGGGATATAAGTTGATCTTTTCCAATCTGTTGGCCATTCTTGTGTTTTCCAAATTTGCTGGCATATGGCATGCATCACCTTGACAGCATCATCTTGCAAGATTTTAAACAGTTCAGCTGGGATACCATCATCTCCTGCTGCCTTGTTATTAGCAATGCTTCTTAAGGCCCATTCAACTTCACTCTTCAGGATGTCTGGCTCTAGCTCACTAACCACACCGTCAAATCTATCCCCGATACTATTATCCTTCCTATACAGATCTTCTGTATATTCTTGCCACCTTTTCTTGATCTCTTCTGCTTCTGTTAGGTCCTTGCCATCTTTGTTTTTGATCATACCCATTTTTGCCTGGAATTTACCTCCGATGTTTCTAATTTTCTGGAAGAGGTCTCTTGTCCTTCCTATTCTATTATCTTCTTCCGCTTCTGCACATTGCTTGTTTAAAAATAATTCCTGATCTCTTCTGGCTAACCTCTGGAATTTTGCATTTAATTGGGCATATCTCCCCCTATCACTGTTGCCTTTTGCTTTCCTTCTTTCTTGGGCTGCTTCCAGTGTCTCAGCAGACAGCCATCTTGCCTTCTTGATTTTCTTTTTCTTTGGGACGTTTTTTGTTGCCACCTCCTGAACAATGTTGCGAACTTCTGTCCATAGTTCTTCCGGGACCCTATCTACTAAATCTAGTCCCTTAAATCTATTCTTCACCTCCACTGCATATTCATGAGGAGTATTCGTGAGCTCATATCTAACTGATCTGTGGGTCTTCCCTATTCTCTTTAGTCTGATTCTAAATTGTGCAATAAGAAGTTCGTGATCTGAACTACAATCAGCTCCAGGTCTTGTTTTTACCAACTGCATAGATGTCCACCACCTTTGGCTACAAAGGATGTAGTCAATCTGATTTCGGTGTCGACCGTCTGGTGAAGTCCATGTATAAAGTCGTCTCTTAGGTTGTTGGAAGAGAGTGTTTGTTATGCACAGTGAGTTGTCTTGGCAAAATTCTATCAGCCTATGTCCTGCTTCATTTTGTTCTCCCAGACCATGCTTGCCTGTAATTCCAGGTGTCGTTTGACTACCCACCTTAGCATTCTAGTCTCCTGTAATGAAAATAACATCTTTGTTTGGCGTACTATCCAGTAGGTGCTGCAGATCCTCATAGAACTGATCTACTTCTGCTTCTTCAGCATCTGTGGTTGGGGCATATATTTGGATCACTGTGATGTTAAATGGCTTACCCTGAATTCGAATTGAGATCATTCTGTTATTTTTTGGATTGTATCCAAGCCTTGCTTTAGCCACTTCATTATTAATTATGAAGGCTACTCCATTTCTTCTGTGGTCCTCTTGTCCACAGTAGTAGATCTGGTGGTCATTTGATGTGAAGTGGCCCATTCCAGTCCATTTCAGTTCACTGACACCCAAAATGTCTATATTTAATCTTGACATCTCCCCAATAACCACACCCAATTTGCCCTGGCTCATAGATCTTACATTCCAGGTTCCTATGGTGTGTTGATCTTTAGAACATCGGATTCGTCGTTCACCACCAGCACCATCGGCTGCTAGCCGTCCTTTCGGCTTTGAGCTAGCTGCGTCATCACATCTGGGGCTAGTTGAACTTATCCTCTGTTCCTCCCCAGTAGCATTTTGACCATCTTCCGACCTGGGAGTCCCATCTTCCGATGGTATACCGACATATCTCTGGTTGTACCGATCCATTTAGTTTTCATGGCAAGAATACTGGGGTGGGTTGCCATTTCCTTCCCCAGGGATTGTATTTAGTCTGACCTCTCTGCCATGACCTTCCCGTCTTGGGTGTCCCTTCACGGTTTAGCTCATGACGTCATTGAGGTGCTCAAGCTCCAGCACCACGACAAGGTAACGATCTCCTTTGCTGAAGTGCTGTACTAATGCATGATTGTAATCCACCTTGAGCACCATTTTTCTTGATGGAAAGGTGGGGTACAAATAAAATAAAATGTAAAATATAAAATAAAATGGCTCCCTGCACAATTTAGAACTGTAATATCCAGGTGTTCAACCCTCATGTGTAGTTGAACATCCAAAGAGGCTTCCTGAGGTAATGAAATACAGCTAACAGTATGTAGATATAGGGAAACATAGGTTGTTGCCATATACCAGCCAGAACATTTGTTCATGGATCCCAGTATTGATGGGTCTTTCCCATCACCAGCTACCTGTTCTTTTAAAAAAACAACAACCCGGAGATGCCAGGGACAGAATCTGGGACCTTCTGCATGCAAAGCATGTGGTCTGTGACTGCGCTATGGCTCCTCCCCCAGTATGTATATTTTCAACCTGCTGTCTTGATTTCTAATCCAGACTGATGACCAGTAGTAGAAAGTCTGATGAAGGTTGTTCATTTCTGAGTGAACAGCTGTCCAGAGAGAGAGAGAGAGAGAGAGAGAGTTAGAGTTGTTGGCAATTGTTTACATACCATAGGCAAAAGACAGAATGCAAATGTGAAAGCAAAATATTATATTTGTCAATGTGAACTGAGGTTATGAACACTTTAGAATGTGAAGAAGAATTTTGCACTCTAAATAATACAATGAAATCCATAGCTGGGATCCACAGTGCTACTTTACCCGTGTCCAGTAGTGTAGTGGCAAATTCAGAAGTGCAGGGTCCCTTTGTGAAAGTCACAGCCACGGCCCCTCACAGCCATGCCCCTTCTAAGATTACACAACCTTGTAAGATACACAACCTTCAGCTGGGATCCAAAAACAGTGCAGCTGAGAGTAAGGCAATGGTATTTCAATTGAATGTCTGAGGAAAAAATGCAGGGGTGTTAAAATCTTTTTCACTCACTCACCCACTTACTCACTCAAACACAAACATTTTTCGGAATGTGATCCTCTATGGAAGCTTCCCAAGTAGCAACGGTAAGAACAGACCATGGAACAACGGACTGGTTTAAGATTGGGAAAGGAGTACGGCAGGGTTGTATACTCTCACCCTACCTATTCAACCTGTACGCAGAACACATCATGCAACGTGCTGGGTTTGATGAAGCCAAGGCTGGAGTTAAAATCGCTGGAAGAAACATTAACAATCTCAGATATGAAGATGATACCACTTTGATGGCTGAAAACGAGGAGGAGCTGAGGAACCTTATGACGAAGGTGAAAGAAGAAAGTGCAAAAGCTGGGTTGCAGTTAAACCTCAAAAAAACCAAGATTATGACAACCAGCTTGATTGATAACTGGCAAATCGAGGGAGAAAACGTGGAGGCAGTGACAGACTTTGTCTTTCTAGGCGCAAAGATCACTGCAGATGCTGACTGCAGCCAGCCCAGGAAATCAGAAGACGTTTATTTCCTGGGAGGAGAGCAATGACAAATCTTGATAAATAGTGAAGAGCAGAGACATCACACTGACAACAAAGGTCCCCATAGTTAAAGCAAAGGTATCCCCGTAGTAACCTATGGCTGCGAGAGCTGGACCATAAGGAAGTCTGAGTGAAGGAAGATAGATGCTTTTGAACTGTGGTGCTGGAGGAAAATTCTGAGAGTGCCTTGGACTGCAAGAAGATCAAACCAGTCTATACTCCAGGAAATAAAGCCAGACTGCTCACTTGAGGGAATAATATTAAAGGCAAAACTGAAGTACTTTGGCCACATAATGAGAAGACAGGACACCCTGGAGAAGATGCTGATGCTAGGGAAAGTGGAAGGCAAAAGGAAGAGGGGCCGACCAAGGGCAAGATGGATGGATGATATTCTGGAGGTGAAGGACTTGACCTTGGGGGAGGTGAGGGTGGCGACAGCCAACAGGAAGCTCTGGCGTGGGCTGGTCCATGAAGACACGAAGGGTCGGAAGCGACTGACCGAATAAACAACAAAACATGGAAGCTTCACCCTCTCACTCAGCCCTCATGGACAGATCCCTTCTCATTTAAACAGCCCCCTTGCACACTCCATTAGCGCCCCAACATTACCCATTAGCCTTTCCTAAGCTCCTTCATTATATCTCTTGCCAGCATACTAAAGGGAATCATGAAACTCATATAGCCATAATTGAAACAGTAATCCCGTAGTTTGGTCAATTTTGCATAATTTCCACTGGATGTGGGGAAGCTGGATTTCCTGTGGAAGAGTTTTGTAATGACAACATTAACTGCCTTGTTAGCAAGTTATATTCAGCTGCTCCACAGACAAAAGTTCTTTTCATAAAAGATTCTTTGGGGACAGATTTATCTGATCTTTTTGAGTTGAATCTATGATGGGCATCAGAGTTTCCATAAAATATGGCAGAGTCAGGTTATGTGTTTCATGTGATACAATACATTTCATTTCTGAACATTTGGAGCTCATGGGACTGAGACTGTTGCGTTGCATTAACCACAAAACATCAGCATTGAAGCTCATAGACAAACTTTTTAAAGCACATCCATGTGGAAACATTACATGTGGAATGTAATGTCCCATTGCCTATATGTATCTGTGAACAGAATAATAGATTTCTGTTGTGTACTATGCAGAGATAAAGCTGTATGGATTATTAATCCGCAATGCAACATTTCCACATGCATGTGCCCACATGATCCCATTAAGAGATCCAGTCATGAGCTTTGAGTATTACTTTGGAAATGGCACCTCATGAATACACAAGAAATTCAGCTTTGTCTCTTCAGGGCCACTTTCATCTGTTCTTATTTCATAGGTTCCAAAACCAACTGCTGGTATTAAAAAGAGGTGATAACTGAGCTCTGGTACTAATTTAGCCTATTTACTAGACAATGCAGCAAAAATGGATGCCGCCTGCACTCCATGTAGTTGAGAAAAAGAGACATGATGTATATTATTGGTGAATAAACAGTTTAAAGGGGTGGCAAAGTCTGTTATTCCCCTTTATGGATCACTGCCTTGTTGTGGCGAAGGGGCTTGCGTAACTCGTGAAGCCATAAGCTATGCCGTGCAGGGCCACCCAAGACGGACAGGTCATGGCAGAGAGTTCTGACAAAATGTGGTCCACTGGAGAAGGAAATGGCAACCCACTCCAGTATTCTTGCCAAGAAAACCCCATGGAACGTATCACAAGGCTAAAGCTCTGGGAGAGAGCGCAGGACAGGAAGGCCTGGCGTGCTATGGTCCATGGGCTCACGAAGAGTCGGACACGACTGAACAACAAAAAGTCTGTTATTAGGCTTTAATCCCTGCTATAAGGAATTTTAATATAGGTGACTGGAAGCTGAAGGAGTGAATGGGGTAGTGGGAAATATTTGAGGCTGTGGCTACCCCTCACTATCCTGTGAGGTCAGCTCTGCAAGAATTATCTGTAGGGGGAAGGTGACAAGGTAATTCATACAAGGAGCAGCAAGGGGTAGTGGGCGCTTCCCCCCGCCAATATTTCCCACTATCCATTCACTCCCTCAGCATTGTCACCTATATTAATATTCCATATAGGAGGGGTTAAAGCTTTGCTCTCTTACATTGTTCCCCCAAACTTGTTTTTCTTCCTGACATCACCTTATGCCCCCAGAGAAGGTCTGTACAAAACTATTTTTAAGGGAGGGAGGGCTTGCTCCTCTGCCAATAAAAGGTTTCCCCCCTCAATTTGGGATTCATTTTAGAGGCTGGCTTTGAAGGACCAGCATTACCCTCTCTTATGTGTGAGGGTCAGCCTTGGACGTCTTTGTCACAGGCAGAGCGCTGCTTCTAGCAGGGAGAGAAGGAGGTCAGAGGGAAAAGAGGCACATATGATGACAGGCGATAAGCCTCCTCCGAGCATTTCCTGCCCAATATGTGCAAAGCCCGAGGTGAGGAACTACCTCAGGTCCAGGACAGGGCTCGCTGGCGCCAAAAAATAAAAGCGCCCCTTACCTGCTCTGCAGGCATTTCTTCTCTCTTCTGAGGTGCAGCAGTGGCCCCGAAAGCCTGGCGAGGTGAAGAGCAAAAGGCAGCACTGCGCAGCACAAAGAGCAGGGCCCTCCTGGCAGGGCTGCTCAGCAGCAAGAAGGGAGGGAGGAGGGAAGAAGGGAGAGCCGGCAGCGGTGGCGCAAGTCGCCTCCTGGTCCCATCACTGAGAGGGCACTGAGCACTCAGTGGCAGGGAAGGGGAGGAGACAGCTGGAAGAGCCCAGCCCACAGCGGCAGGCTGGGAGTGGGAGGGACCTGGCTGAGACCTGGCTTTAAAAAAAGTCCCGGGTCTTCGTCCCGGTGCAACCCGCCACCACTGCACCCCTGCCTGTGTCTTGTGAGGTTTTTGAATTTTTTTCTTTGAACAGCAGATTCACATGCCTTATCAGAGACTACTTTAGAAATTCTTCACCATTTCAAAATGATGTTTGCCATGAAGCATAGCAACGGAGTCCAAAGTCTTTGTGTAAAACTAGTTGTGTGTGGGATTTTCTGATCCAGGCCCCATATGTATATCATAAAGGCATAAAGGTGATTTCCATCCAAAAAGCAGTTTATTAACACAAGGCTAAAACACAACAAAACAAAGAATAGCAGGTCATATTAAAAGTTTACATCTGTGCAGCTTACTGGCTAGCAATAGTTTTGGGATCAAGATGTAAATAAATGTATATGTTAGTTGCCATTATTGCATCCAACCTTATTCATAATATGTTTAATCTGTGAATGTTTGGGCAAGATACATAGTTTTATTGACTACGAATTCATTGTGGCTCTGATTCCTTTTTCGTTCTTTTGTCCTTCGCTGTGGCTTGTCTTGCTTGAACAGTCTGGAGTTATTTGCTCTGCAGGCACCTTTCTGCATTATACCAGCTCGCTCCTTATAGCACCTTGTTGTCTGAGTTGCTTAGATTGCCTAGATGGCTTTTCGGCTTTATCTGCCTCTATGATTTAATTCCAAAATCTTCCAGTATATTATTTTTATAGTATTAGCAGAAAGCATTTTAAATTCAAAATAAGATGAATCAAATTCATGGATTAGTTTGAGAAGCTTTAACATAGGTAATTTTTAAAAATGTACAGTTCTACTTCAAAAGTTGACTTGGTAAACTTATTGCAATTTCCATTAAAGAAGCTGTGTAGGTAATTAAATATTTGCCTTGAGGAATTATTTGCAGTTATTTAAAAACTTTCGATGCATACCTGCTTTACAGATTATTAAATTTGGATCAGATGTTAACTACCCAGGTTTTTCATATATCCCCCAAAGATAGTTTTTGGCAGGCTTAGGAAGCTGGTGCTTACATGATATTCTTTGGCCCATTGCCCACTGTTAGATAAAATTTTATAGAACACTAGTTTATGGAAGTGGCACTTCAAGGTTTAGCAGAGTTGTAGACATGTTAGTAGAGATTATTAATAAATAACCTTTCTATTAAATTTTCACTGGTAGTTGGCGCCTCACAGGTTAAAATGTGTATTAACGTAGTACAGCCTTCCTCAACCTGGTGCCCTCTAGATGTTTTGGACTTCAAGTCCCATCAGCTCCATCCAGCATGGCCAATGGTGAGGAATGATGGGAGCTGCAGTCCAAAACATCTGAAGGGTATCAGGTTGGGAAAGGCAGAGTTAGTCCATTGTTATTGATGGACATGAAGAGGCTTTAAAGCTGACTCATGCCCTGCTTGAATGTTCCTGGCCAACAGCTGGTTGGCCATGGTGTGAACAGAGTGCTGGACTAGATTGACCCTTGGTTTGACCCAGCATGGCTCTACTTATCTTCTTATTCTTCTTGACTTCGTTCCTATCATTGCTGCTTTGAAGAAATAGCATGTTTCATTACATACATTGCGTATCAGCACAGTATCAACCATGACCCTTAAATCCACCTGTTTAATAAATGATCTTCGGATAGAAATCAGAACTGCAGATTAGGGCAGAATGATAAACTTGTCACCCCAAATGGCAATTGGTTGTTTAGTTCACCCCCACCCCATATGCTTTTTTGTTGTTTATTCGGTCAGTTGCTTCCGACTCTTCGTGACTTCATGGACCAGCCCACGCCAGAGCTTCCTGTTGGCCGTCGCCACCCCCAGCTCCCCCAAGGTCGAGTCCGTCAGCTCCAGAATATCATCCATCCATCTTGCCCTTGGCCGGCCTCTCTTCCTTTTGCCTTCTACTTTCCCTAGCATCAGCATCTTCTCCAGGGTATCCTGTCTTCTCATTATGTGGCCAAAGTACTTCAGTTTTGCCTTTAAGATCATTGCCTCAAGTGAGCAGTCTGGCTTTATTTCCTGGAGTATGGACTGGTTTGATCTTCTTGCAGTCCAAGGCACTCTCAGAATTTTCCTCCAGCACCACAGTTCAAAAGCATCTATCTTCCTTCACTCAGCCTTCCTTATGGTCCAGCTCTCGCAGCCATAGGTTACTACGGGGAATACCACTGCGAGCAGAGATGGGTTAAAGAAGACGCAGACAACAAGCTTGGGTTGAAAATTGGGCCACATTTATTGAAATAGCTGCAAAGGGGTAACTAGGACGGGCATCTAACTGTGTCAGCGGCTAGGTGGCACTTCTTGGGCGAAAACATACCCAGCCTGAGGGGTGGTGGTGATCTCACCATCCCTCCGGACTGCCCCTTCTGGGGGAGGTAGACCTTCCGGTGTCACCCCTAACCCGGTGCCGCGAAACACCTGGGTGAGTGAGTAGGGTTGGTCTCCCAGGCAACCCTTATCCCCCCGCCGAGCCGCACAACCCGTTCGGGGGGCCCTCAGGTGTCACCTGTCACCATAAGGTGCCTCTGCATGCACACCATCCCTACTTTCCTGTTTTGCCCGTCCTAGCCGCCAACTGGAATGTGACCGATGATAAAGACCATATTCCCTTACAGGACACACTTGACCCGCAAAACAGTGTGACGTAGGCAAAAAAGACGCACAGTAATAGGCCAATCGAACTGTGAGCCAAAAAATTCCTACATGATTCCCAAAGGGCAACTGGTAATAAACCCACACTGCTTAGGGGAGGGTGGGAGGGAGCTGCGTTGAACCAGAGAGCGGAGTTTGAGAAGGGGGCTGAGTTTAAGGCAACTCAGCCTGCCCCTCCTTGCATGGTGGTGCCACTGGGGTGCACCAATCAAAGGCCCCTGCATCATGTCACCCCACCCGCCCGCAATGGCCCCCCCCCTTTTAGCCAGACAAGCTGGCGCCGGGTGAGGGCATTTGCGAGCGGAGATGGGTTAAAGAAGACGCAGACAACAAGCTTGGGTTGAAAATTGGGCCACATTTATTGAAATAGCTGCAAAGGGGTAACTAGGACGGGCATCTAACTGTGTCAGCGGCTAGCTGGCACTTCTTGGGCGAAAACATACCCAGCCTGAGGGGTGGCGGTGATCTCGCCATCCCTCCGGACTGCCCCTTCTGGAGGAGGTAGACCTTCCGGTGTCACCCCCAACCCGGTGCCGTGAAACACCTGGGTGAGTGAGTAGGGTTGGTCTCCCAGGCAACCCTTATCCCCCCACCGAGCCGCACAACCCGTTCGGGGGGCCCTCAGGTGTCACCTGTCACCATAAGGTGCCTCTGCATGCACACCATCCCTACTTTCCTGTTTTGCCCATCCTAGCCGCCACAGGAGTCACAAGCCTAGAGCTTGTGAAACTCCCCCCACCTGCGCAGAAGAACTTCCCGCAGGCCCCTTTGCAGATCAGACAGACATATGTTATTCACTAAATGAGACAGGCGGACACCGTCCTACCTGTAACACTCCCTCCATGTCCACAGAATTCCCTGGCAGGTGGTGCATCCATCACCTCATTCACCAGGCAATAAGCCATTTCTCTGTGCACTTTCCAACGTGCCCTGCCACTGGCAACGTCATTCCATTCCTTCCCATTGATCCATGGGAGCGGTGAGGGCTGCAATAGGCTACTTCCGGCCAGGTATGCCGGACCACCTGTATCTCAACCAAGGCCTGTTCCATCAGGTCCTCGCCTGGCTTACAGCCAAAGTCATTCCCTCCAATGTGCAGCACCTGGACCTGCGGAGGAAGACTGACAAACTTGGTGGGACAGAGTGAGGAGGGGACTCCCACCGTATGCCACGTCTATGGAGCCACTGGATCTTAATGTGACAGGGTGACAGAATCTGAATTCTGAAGAAAACATACAAGCTCTTCATGCAGCTCCAGACATCGAAACGTGCCCATGTAAGAGCACCCATACCGGCGTACAATGAGTCTGCTGGTCTAAGGAATAAGCACATTAAGGGAAACTACACAATTGCCCTTAAGTCAACAGCAAACCGTTGAAGTGATAAAAACAGAGGCCCCTCCTCAGACCCGTGGCATGCCATAAAACCCATAAGGTGCCGCCAGAGCATAATCCGTTGACTTGCGTTTGGCTGTGGGCCACTGCCGTGCCCTTGCCATGCCGATCAATTTGATCACTGAATATGTAAATGGATTACTTTGGGCCAGACCTGTACCTTGCAGCAAATCAAGGCCCTCTGGGACAAGTCAGCCTTGTGAGCCCAGACCAACCCTGCATTCCGTTAGGGCTGCTACTTGGAACAGGGAAACGTCTTATTGGAAAGCTCAAATGGAGGGCCATTACCCCCGGAGCCCGAAAGGGGTATCCGGAGAGAGAGGGTGGTTAGTTTACTAATGCAGGCAAACATCTGTGCCCAACACTATCATGCACGCCGAAACCTAAATTCTGACATGGAGTCAGTGAAACCCACCTTTGTGGGCTGGAAGGCTAAATGGCCAGCTTGCGACTTATGGTCCCAAATAGTCAGTTGTTCCTTATGGAGGCGTGAAATTGTGGCCAATGATCTATAGATAAGGGCCATGAATCCTATCGCTGAGGTTTTGCCTAATGCGCGGCAGACACACCTTGCTCTGTCGCAGGCGGCTCCTGTACGGAGAGCCATGGAATGCAGGCTGGCATGCCTGGCTTCAGTATCCCGATCTCCCATAGTACTGCAAGGATGGGATCTGGGAATGGAGCACCCACAGGGCTAAGGCCCGGAAGATGTTGACCTAATTTCATGACAAGGCATCGACAATTGGGTTTGCCTAACCCGGCACATGGTGGACCCAGAACCAGATGTTGTAATACTGACTCTGGAGCGCGAACACACTGACACATGACATGACCCTCCAATTTCGGGAGGACGGAGAATGAATAACGTGGTCATGTTGTCATAGCGAAGGGGGGGTTACTGACTTGGCTATAAGGTTATCCCTCAATGTGCTTGGTGGGGGCGGCAGCCTCCACTCTACAGGCCTTTACCCACTGCACGATTGGACCTGCCCTAAGAATCTGAAACCCCTTGGGGTAGGGGTGGAACCATGTGAGTCTGCAGTCCGGCTTTGAGGAGAGGCTCACGCTTCTGAAAGGAGGTGCCATTAAAGCCCTACTAAGTTGAAGCCATGCCTGATGTATAACTAATTGGAGCTGTGCCTAATGGACCTGAAAATTGTCCTGAGGGAGGCGAGAATAACACCTAAGGGTATTGGATTGGCTTCACCGAATGTTGCTGTGGGAGACAGGCCCTCAGCCTTTGTGAGCTAAGGGGCACCGAAGTAACAGAAAAGGGGAAGCAATACTTGCATTAGGTCAGAACAATGACCACCATCTTTGGACTCCATGTAGCACATGCCCATCAGGGACTCGTGGCTGGGATCCCAGACAAAGACAGCTGCCTCATCGAAGAGGTGTGACACACTGAGCAGAGATGATCAGGGATCTCGTGATAATTGACTGGCCCTCAGGAAAGAGAGGTTATGAATCAGGATAAACTCCCTAGAGGATTTCCTGGGCACCATTTCGAGAAGGGAGATCCCTAGAATAGCTAACGGGGTGTGGAAAAAAGAGGGGGGGCTAAAACCCTTCTGCCAGTACTGCATTGTTAACCACTCCTGAACCTGTTGAAGCCTAGCGAGGAGAAATGTTGCTTATGAGGTAGGGATGGTCTATGTTGACCTAAAGAAAAAATGCTAGGGGGCCCTAGAACCTAGCATAAACCGTGTTCCAAGTTAAGACACGTTCCCCCAGTTGGGTAGTGTCTTAAAGCCGGAGTATCAGCGCCAACCTTACTAGGCATTGGCCATCCAGAGCTTCCTACTGCCTTGGCTTTTCCAAGGGGACCCTCCCCTCCCCGAGCATTGGACAAGAGGTGCAAGAGTGCTGACTGCTACAAGGGAGCATTCACGATGAAAACTGCACGTGTCCTGGGAGCATGTGCCCACTGGGGCTTTACTCCCAGCACAGGTAGCAGTGCTGAAGCAGCGGACCCGCCATAGGCCGAGGGCCAGTGCGGGAGACCACCTGGTGAATGTGGCCACTGCCAGATCTGTTGCTGACCCCAGCTGGGAAGGAGTCAAAATTGGAGGGAAAGGTCCTGGTCAAACAGGTCCTTACGCAGAGAAGGGCAATGGCGGCCCTCCTGCGAGAGGCCTAAACAAGCCATTCGCACACCTCCTTGGGCGAAATACATTACGAGAAGGAGTAGCCCTGGTGACAATACAACTCGCCAGATTAGCGTAAGGATCTGATATGCCCTTTACATGGATGTCCAAAACGGGCGGGGGCAGGCGAGGGATCCTACTTAATCCTAGGGTTGGCGGAGAATATCTCCCCGAAACTTCGGGGGCCGAGCGCCAACGTGTTCGGCCCCCCGAACAAGTTTCGGGGAGAAATCCTCCGAACCCCCCCCCCGCACCCCGCACCCCCCCCGGGACGGGACTTACCTTCGCCGAATGTCCCTCCCGGCGGTGGGTCCGGCCGGCGGTTCGGCGGGTGTTTGAGTGGGGCGGGAGCGGCAGCCGGTCTTTCGACCGGCTGCCGCCGCCACTACAATAAAAGAAAACAAAACAAAAAACGCCCCCTGATAGGCTACGTGACGATTCACGTAGCCTATCATGGCTAGATTTGCAAAGTCAGCCGTGATAGGCGACGTCAATCGTCACGTAGCCTATCACGGGTGACTTAAAAAAAAAAAAAAAAGCGTGTACGGATAATGGCGGCCCCCATAGGGAGCCGCCATTCCCGTTCCTTATTTGGTCGCTGTAGTCTACGTAAAGATTTACGTAGACTACAGCGACTAAATAAGGAACGCGAATGGCGGCTCCCTATGGGGGCCACCATTAGCGTACGCGCTTTTTTTTTTTTTAAAGTCACCCGTGATAGGCTACGTGACGATTGACGTAGCCTATCACGGCTGACTTTGCAAATCTAGCCATGATAGGCTACGTGAATCGTCACGTAGCCTATCAGGGGGCGTTTTTTTGTTTTTTTTTTAACTTTCGCGTTCGCGGCCGGGCGAGGCGGGAAGCCTCCTCCCCGGCCTGAATTTCGGCCGGGCTGAGGCGGGAAGCCTCCCCCCCGGCCTGAATTTCGGCCGGGCCGAGGTGGGAAGCCTCCCCCCCCCAGCCTGAACTTCGCGGCGGGACCAGCGAAGCGCCTCCCCCCCACCGCGAACGTCCTTCGAGGACAGGTAAGGGACTTTCGTCCACCCCTACTTAATCCAGGAAAAAACCCTGTAAGATGATGCATTAAGCGGCTGGGGTTACTGGGGTGTGACTGACGGAGCTGCAGGCGGCCTGAGCGTCATATAGGGAGATGACATTGGGAGGGACAGCCGCCCCCAGGTAGGTAAGCTAAGGCAGCAACCCCACAGCCCTAAGGGTCACCCGTCTGAACAACTGGGGTGAGGTGCAGTCATCTCACCCATATCCAGGGCAGCCGTGTCTGGGTCCCCGGGAGCAAGGGAGGCGATACCACTTGCATTGCTCCTGATGGAGATGCCTCATGAGGGCGGACCGCCTTCAGGTGTGCTGTGTCGCCTGGGCGAAACCCCAAGGAGGAGGATGTTGCTTGTATCACTGGTGACGGAGATGCCGCAGGAAGGTGGACTGCCTACAGTGGTGGGGTGCTGCCATGGTGAACCTGCGAAGGCGAGATGGAGGCCTCAATGGCGTCCGGGTGCCCTGAACCCAGAGACGAGCTGTACCAATCGTGGGCACACTCTGATCCCCAGCTGGAAAAAACCGAGGTTGTTGCTTGTGCGCCCAGGGAAGATGAGGCAGCAGAAGGGAGGAGCTCCGCTGAAGGCGGTGAGCCTTCTGGAAGAGCCGATGAAGAGGAGGTGGATGCCTCAATAGCGTCCAAGCGATCTGAAATAAAAAGGAGCAACGAGCGTTGGGTCTGCTGTCATGTTCGCTTGTGCTGGACCACTGAGGATTTTTTGTGCCTGGCCAGGGGAGGAGGAGGGATCCCCGAGGAACGCTCAGCAGCTTCCAAACGAGAAAAAATTGATGCCAGTACCGAGTCTGCGTCCACATCAGAGTCAGAATCGGGCCTTGACAGCGGACTTTGGGGAGGGGGGGAGGGGCCCTCCCATTCCCTTTCTTACCACCCTGGCCCTTCTTAGGAGGCATGATGCAGGAGGTGAATTAAGCAAGCTATCTGTCAGGGTGGACACTGAGCCCATAGAATCCCAGAGTAGTTCTAATGCTGAGGAAGAGCCGTCGCTCCTGGGAGAGGAGCGCGCTCCTCTTTCCCAGGACCAACAGCTGATGGAGTTTCCTCCCCCCCACATTCCTAGTTTTAGTTAGCAGTCAAGGGAGTGACTGAGCACAGATAGCAGACTTAGTGAAGGCGCGCACTCAACGGCTGCGCCCCGAGGATCCAAGGGAAAAGGGGAGGGATTCTCCCTAGTCCTTATATTCAGGGGTCTGCCAGTAATTGCTTTTCAAACGGGGACCAACTGTTCAACTTAGGGCATAGGGATGCTGCTGCTCAGATCTAGTTGATACCTGTAGAGTTGTTAATTTGCAAAGGAAGAATAATTCTTTGAAAAGAATCCCTTTGTCTATGTCTCTGGACTTGGCTACTGGATTAGACTGAGAGAGCCCTCTAAGGAGCTCTTGACACCATCAAAGAGTTAATAAAGCCGCTGGGCACCCCAGACAATAGGCAGCCTCCCCACAGTCTTAAGATCTGTGGGTATGAGTTCCAGACCGAGACAGAGAGGCCTGGGGATGAAGATGGGAGCGCTGCACTACCGTTTAGATAGAAAATCAGATTTTCAAGAGGCGCAGCCAGGGGCCAGAGGTGATGGAGCTGCGTTTGAGCGTGGGCGCCCACAGCCGAGGGCACCCTGTCACGGGAGGCGCCAAACAGGCAGTCGCCACTGTTACGCAATTTTATTAATTAAATATTTAATAATCGTAATTTAATGAATTTTTATTATTATTATTATTACTATTAATATTATTATTTATTTAATTAAAGCTTTCTTTTCATACAAACATAGGAAGCTGCCTTATACTGAGTCAGACCCTGGGTCCATCTAGCACAGAATTGTTGACACTGACTGGCAGCAGCAGATCTCCAAAGTTTCAGGCAGGATTCTTTCGTAGCCCCACCTGGAGACGCTGGGGATTAAACCTGGGGCCTTCCGCATGCCAAGCATGTGCTCTACCACTGAGCCGCAGCTCTTCCTATTTTTTATTTATTTTATTATTATTTTTTATTTTATGTATTTATTTATTTATTTTGGGGGTGGGAGGGGGAGACGTCCCAAGCCTATGGGAGGTGACCAATCCGGCTGTGATATACATGCCCCGACTCGGCTCAGCAGCCAGGCGCCCCTCCAACAGGCAGGCTTGGCTGACCAGTGGGGGGGGCAGTCAGACCGTCGCTTGGAGCGCTGCCGCTGGCAAACACCGGCGCCGCGCTCACCCCCCCCCCCCGCCGACACCCCCCGCTGGGAGCAACACCTCAGGGAGGCCGGCAAGGCCGGTGGCCGGGTAGACAGGCCGGCAGGCAAGCGGGCGTGCGTGCGGGCAGGGTGAGCGAGTGGGCGGGCGGGCGAGCAGGCAGGAGAGCGAGTACACGAGGAAAGGAGCCGGCGAAGGAGGGAGGGAGGCGAACAATATCACCAAGTGAAGATTTTGGCGCGCAGAAGCACGCTGGGTCCAGGCGGCTGGAACGAGGACGAAGCTGTTCTCCAGCAGGCCAGAGTCCCTTGTCATGACCGAGGAGAAAGGAGGGGGCGGGCGCAATGCAGCCTCAAGAGCCGGGGCCCTCAGCGTGCGCGACGACACCGGTCTCCAGCAGGCCGGTGTCCTTCGTCGTTTCTGGCGGAGCTGTAGTTCTCTCTAGCTGCGTTGAGCCAGAGAGCGGAGTTTGAGAAGGGGGCTGAGTTTAAGGCAACTCAGCCTGCCCCTCCTTGCATGGTGGTGCCACTGGGGTGCACCAATCAAAGGCCCCTGCGTCATGTCACCCCACCCGCCTGCAATGCCCCCCCCCTTTTAGCCAGACAAGCTGGCGCCGGGTGAGGGCATTTGCTTTAACTATGTGGACCTTTGTTGTCACTGTGATGTCTCTGCTCGTATACCGACATATCTCTGGTTGTACTGATCCATTTAGTTTTCATAGCAAGAATACTGGGGTGGGTTGCTGTTTCCTTCCCCAGGGATCGTATTTAGTCTGATCTCTCTGCCATGACCTTCCCGTCTTGGGTGTCCCTTCACGGTTTAGCTCATGACATCATTGAGGTGCTCAAGCTCCAGCACCACGACAAGGTAACGATCTTCTTTGCTGGAGACCCCATATGCTAATAGAGAGTAAAACATACCTATCTCCTAATGTGTTGACATTCTGTGTTTCCTCAGCCTGGCTCCACACAATAGTAACTGCCACTGGCAGGAGCAGAGAAGTGCAATGTGATAACAATTCACTTTGTTACACATTGCTACACAATAACAATGTGATATCAGGATATGGATATGTTTTAGCATAGTTTATGAATGGGAAAAGGAGAGCTCAACATGAAGCTGCCTTTTTCTGTGGCAGCCCTGTGTTTATCATCATGTGTAGCTCCTCTTCCAGATAAGTATTAATGCTTGTCATCTTCAGGAATTCATTGAAGACTGTAGACGTGGGTCCCAATTCACAAATCCAAGGCACAGCAAGCAAATTGATTTCAGGTACTTGCCAAACAGATTATTGGCAATCTCTGACAGGAGCACAGGGTGGCAGAGATTCAGAGATTCAGTCCCTCTGCTTTCCCCAAAAGCTTTGTTAGAGCTGAATGCCCTGACCATCTACTAAGGGATGTGTATGTTGACTTGATCCAACAAGGACTGGTGCACACGCAGATTGAGATACTGAATTAAGAGAAGGATTGTAGTTTTATTGTTGAAGTTTGTTCAGTTACTGATTTATTTCTCTGTATCACCTAACTAACAGTCTGTCAAGATCTTTGGGGGGGTGGGGAGGGTAGGGGAGAGATGAAGAGTTCCAGTCCTTTACCCTATTCCCTACCCTCCTATCCATCACATCCATCACTGAGGTCATTGCTTCAGGCAGAGAGATGCCTCCCGGAGGAGAAGGAGAGAAAGAGAAGGAGAGAAAGAGAAGGAAAGCAGCACTACTTCTTCCTCCATGGAGACTCTGTTAGAGATGGCAGGACTACCTGGTGTTGGGCTGGAGGAGAAGTAGTGGTATAGTGAATCATCCCCAAGTGCTGTGATTGACTTTTCCCTGTACAAGTAAATTCATTCATTTATTTGGTGAAGAGTAATGGGGTGCTATCTGCATAGCCCGATTCGGAGTTCTTTTTTCTTGGTCACACTGTGGTGTGGCAGAACACTGGAAAAACAGGACAGAATGTTGCAAACTTTTTAAAATACAGACAAATGGATAGATAAATAGATTTGTATGTACATATCGATACATATATATCTCCAATGTATAATGGCTTGTCTTGAAAACGCAGAAATTGTATTAACTGTGATTTAGCATAATGTATGTACCTTTCATTTTTTTAAGTATCATTTTAAATAAATGAGCCTATCAGAGGCTCTTTGTAAAGCCTACTCAGCAGAAAATCCACAGAGAACCCACTTCAGTTGTATTTCTTTTATTTCCCTATTAGAAACCTCCCGAGATTCCAAAGCTACACAAGAGCATAATCCAGTGCCCCTTGCAGTCGGTGAACAAGATCAAGCTGATGGTATGTGTTCAATGAAAATTCTCTGTAGGATCCTAATAATTGATCAGGTGGGATCATAAGTTCTCAGTTATAAAAGTCCACTTTTTCCTCTCATGGGAAGTCAACTTTTTCCCCAGATGCCTGAGGGAACCCTTTATAAACGTCAGTGAATAGCTATTGCAACCCACTGAGTAGCATAATCTTTAATGTAAGCAAAAAATAAGCAGACCTTCTAGTTAACTTGTTATAACAATATTGATCCAAAGTCATAATCGATATATACTGAGTCTTGCAAAGATTACGGTTGTAGTTTTATTTATTATGTAAAATAACATGAGTGTCAGTCATATGTTCCTGTTTAATAGAAGGAAATATTTACTGGGGAGTTTTAGATTATTTGATAGCTGGTTGCAGCTGTGCCTCATTCATAACTCTGAATGAGCACAGAAAATCTGAACTTCACTTACACATGTTCTGGCATCTACATTTTGATGGGGGTTTGTATATGCACATCATTATCATTTTGACACAGTTTCCCAAACTTTGATATCAACAGGACTCCAAGATGATTCCACAGAGGTTGAAATGAACACTCAGACAGATTCTCAAGTCTCCTACATGGAAGCAGAAGGTACTTTGTGTATGTTATGAATGAGAGCACGAAAGAAGGAAAACACTCAAAATCATTGATCATTTATTAATAAAGGCCAGAATATAGTGTCTTTTTAGTTAATTATTTCACTGTACATTTGAGGAGCTAACATCTCTTTTTCAGCTTCTAGATCCAGAACAAGAAATACTTAATTGTGAGATCCTAGATATCTTCTTAAGTGGGAGGTTTGAAAGTAGTATTATTCCCCTTACTAAACCTGTGGGTGTTGATCCTGCTTGGTGCTGCTGAACAGTTTAGCCATATCAATTGCTATAAAGTAGGCTACTTAACTTGAAGTTAAGCAGGTGCTTAAATGTCTTCTCCTGGAATATTCCTCACCCCAAGTAAACTGTGATCTGGAAGATATTGCATGTAAATTAAATCACCTTATAGTGCAATCCCATACATGTCTACTCAGATGTACGCCTCATTGACTTTAATGGGACTTATTATAGTCTATGTTTTCCATAATGTTTCTTCCTGTTCAGAGACTTTGATAACCCAAGAAGAGACCATGAAGGAAGAGAAACCACAGGCTCCTGAAGTAGATAAAACTAATCAAGAGAGCAAAGGTGAAGAAAAAGGTAAGACAATGTATAAATTAAAATAAGATAGCAGACTTGGTACAAATGATATGTGGAGTCAGTAATCCCTTGAAAACTGGGTTGATAAACATGCCTTGTATCCCTTCATTCCTACTGTTGACTTACCTGGGGGAGTATCAAAATGCTGTAGATGTGCATTTGGCTTGGAACCATATAGTATTCCAATTAGAATAACTGGACATGCTCTAATCCCTAGCCAAGCCATTAGAGAACCAGTTATGGAGGCCCCTGTTTGATAACATTACCCTTAGGGATGAAGTATGCAGTGTCACCTACATCCAGTCCTGGGGCCTGTTTCCACAAGCAATTTACTCAGAACTGGCTGCATGTAGAGGTCATTAGGGATAAATGACATCGAGCTTATCAGGGAACAAACAGATTTCCTGAGACTGCTTGAAGTCTGATTCTTTTCCTCAAGTCGGTTTCTTCCCAGAATAGTTGCTTTGTAACCCAACCCCCACATTGACCTCAGGTATCCTAGCCTTGTCCAGGGGTGTGCCTTTCACCATGACCCCAGTCAAGGGATGTTCTTCTTCATGGTCTCTGTGCATCACACATATGGGCTCTGCGCCTGCATGGAGACTCATTCAGGAAACTTCCAAGCTGCATAGGTTTTTGGTGGGAATCCCTCCCCCACTGTCTCTGGCATATATAGCATGGGTTCCCGCCTTCCCCTCAGTTCGTTTTCGACTGCCTTAGCATTACTTCGTGGGGAACTTCTTTTGACATTCTGTCACAATGTATTTCTATCTTATCTAAACCTCATTTCTTCCTTCATCTTATTTTTTCTTCTTTATCTTCAAAACAAAAAAGACAGCAGGAGAGAGAGAGAGAGAGAGAGAGAGAGAGACGGAGATTGTTGGTGGTGTTGCGGAGCGTTGTTTGCCTCAGTGGTGACGCGTTTTTTCTTCCTCAGCCTATGGCCCCAAAGCCTCCGTTTAGATGGTGTACGGCCTGTGGCAGTAAGGTGCCCTCTTCGGACAGCCACTCCTTATGTCTTCTTTGCTTGGGGGAATCCCACAAGGTTGAAATGTGCCACCATTGCCAATCACTATCAAAACAGGCTTGCAAGAACAGGTCCGATCGACTAAAAGCGATCCTGTGGCAACAGGCCCTTCAGGCTGTCAACATGGCTAAGGCATGCCTACCCAGGGACCAGCCCTCCACGGCCCCTTCTACAAGTACACAAGCGGTCATTGCGACCCAATCTTACCCCCCGCTCACCACTGAGCCGGTGTGAGTAGACCCTCCTATTCCGGGAAGGAGCTTGGCCATTTCGGTGGCAAAAAAGCTCTCAGAATGGACAAAACACCCTAAACCGGTGATGGATGCACCGGAAAAGGAGAGGAAAAAGAAATCCTCCAAACAACAGGAAAAGGAGCAGAATCTCCCACCTCCTCCTCCTCTACCGGATTCTCCTATTCGTGTTGTGCCCACCACACACACAACTACTCTGGAACGGGCCTCTATGGTCTTGGAGGGTGAGTTGAGGGATACACCAACCCCACCACCCCGTCCAACTCAGACAGCCACAAGACGGCAATCTAGGTGTCCAACACCTTGTCATTATGACACCCAGTCACCTCGGTATCGACCCGTGCTTTCCCCTTGACAGCCTTCTTGATACTGATCTCCGGATCGATACCATTGGGATCATTGGATGGGACAATACGACTGTGCTCACTCACGTTCTCCATCCCGAGATTGGGACCATTTTTCGGCCTCGTTGTCTCCCCCCACTGACAGCATTCAGATGTGGATTGGAGACTCTGTAGGGACCACAATCTTTTCCTCTATTGCTCCCGCTACCTAGGAGCTACTTTGCCATCACATGCTCCCTTTCAGTCTGGGCAATGCTCCGGCTTTGACACCCAGGACATTTTCTGCCCTCCTCCTCTGGTACCAAGGCGCTTGATGTCATTAGCGATACACCAAACCAGTCGGGACGATCAAGCCCCGCCACCTCCTGTTCCACCTCATGCCTCCGCTGTGGTTCAACGACCTACTCAATCGCAGGAATCCGGGGAGGACCGCCAGTCCGACTCCTCCTCATATTCCTCTGTTCCTCCATCTATCTCATCACTGGACGATGTCGTCAGGACACGAGATAGAGCCTCGCCTTCCGAAGACATGGGCCACTTCTCCGAACAAGTGCTGAGAATGGCACAATTGCTGAGCATCGAGGTGCAACAACCTCCCCAACAAATTCATGATCTGGTATTCGATGCCATTGCGACGGACCTGTCCACACCGGTGGCCATCCCTTTTCTTCCAGCCCTGCTGAGTGCAGTCCAACAGACATGGAAAGCACCTTCGTCTTTGACCCCGACATCCAAATGTACAGGGTTCAAGAGACGGATGTGTCTTTCCTCTTTTCACATCCGAAACCGAACTCCATAATTGTGGAGTCTGCCCAAGGTCGCTTGCAGAAAGCACATGCCTTGCCTGTGGATAAGGAGGGTTGCAAACTTGATATCATTGCATGTCGTCTCTACTCCTCAGCAGCATTGGGGCTTAGAATTTCCAACTACCAGGCAATGATGGCCAGGTATCAGCTCTTCCTCTGGGAGAAAATGGACTCCCTCATCACATACTTCCCTGAGGATCAATGCGACTTAGCTAGAATGTGTCACGCTGAGGCATCCAAGCTCTCTCATCAACAGATCAACACTGCCCGTCATCAAGTAGACTGCAATGCTAAGAGCATGATGGAATCCGTTGCCCTAAGGCAGCATGCCTGGCTCCACTCTGCAGGCCTAACTCCTGAAGTACGCTCGCAGATAGAAAATTTACCCTTTGATGGTGAGGATTTATTCAACACCAACACGGATGACCTGATGGACTCCATGCAGAAAGCCAGAACGACTGCTTGTAAGTTGGGCATCGGTCAAGCCCAGCAACAACAGCAGCAGCATGCCCCGTACCGTCAGCATCGCTGGTACCGACACCAGACCTATCCACCTCGACAATCTGGGGACCAGATACCCAGATTCCCACAGAACCAGCACCAGCTGAGAAAAAACTACTCCTTCCCCAGGTTCCAACAAAAGGAGAAGGGTGAGGGATTCTCTAAATGTTGTCTTTGACATCAGCTCTGTTCCCCTCCATACCGACAATTACAATCCACCTTTCGGAGACCTCTTGAGCCAATATTATCCAGCATGGGCAAGAGTGACGTCGGACAACTGGGTGCTAGCTATTGTCCGTCACGGATACAGAATAGAATTCAACACACACACCTGCCTTTGGGTCCAGTCCGGGTCACTCCGCCTTCGGAGGTCCTCCACAAAGAAACTCAATCTCTCTTACAAAAGGGTGCCATTCAACGCGTTCATCCTGATGTCGGTACGGAGGGGTTCTTCTCCAGGTACTTCACGGTACCGAAATGGGACAGAGGCCTGTGGCCCATTCTCAACCTTTGCGACCTGAACAAATTTGTCACCCCCAAGAAGTTCAGGATGACAACTCTAGCCACAATTCTCCCACACCTATAGAAGGGCTCTTGGTTCGCCACAATCGATCTCGAAGACGCATACTTCCAGAAAGTTCCCCTGCTTTGCGATTGGAGCAGAACTGTTCCAGTTCAACGTCTTGCTGTTCAGCCTCTCAACAGCTCTGTGTGTATTTACCAAGTGCATGGCTGTGGTCTGCGGTTACCTCCGTCTTCAGGGAGTAGAAATCGACCCGTATCTAGATGATTGGCTACTGGTGGCCTCCTCCCGAGAAGCTCTGTTGCGCAATATCCTGATCGTCTTGGATCTTCTTTGGGCATTGGGACTACGAATCAACAAGGAGAAGTCTCACTTGACCCCCCACTTGAACAGTTCAATTTATAGGGGCCGTCCTTGATTCCAAATCGGGCCGGGCATACCTCCCGACAACTTGTGTCACAAACCTTGTCACGCAAGCCACGTTGATATTCTCTGCCCGCCATGCTAGGGCACACGACGTCCAGTGCCTCCTTGGCCATATGGCAGCCACGGTATCGGTCGTGGACTGGGCTCGGCTACAAATGAGTAGGGATGGCCGTGAATTTCTCCACGAATCTTGGGGAGGCCGAATGCCAACGCATTCGGCCCCCCGAAATTGTTGGTGAAATTCTCCGCCCCCCCCGGGATGGGACTTACCTCCCTCGAATGTCCCTCTCGGCGGCGGGTCCCGGCGGCGTTTCGGCGGCGTTTCGGCGGGGGCGGGGGCGGCGGCCGGTCTTCCGACCGGCTGCCACCACCGCCATTACAAAATAAAGTAAAAACAAAAAAAAACCCGTGATAGGCTACGTAACGTTTTACGCAGCCTATCACGGCTAGATTCCCAAAGTCAGCCATGATAGGCTACGTTAATCGTTACATAGCCTATCACGGGTGACTTTGAAAAAAAAAAAAAAGCGTATGCAAATGGCGGCGCCCATGGGCACCGCCATTTGCGTTCCTTATTTGGTCCCGGCTATTTGCGTTGCCCTTTTTTTCGCCGTAGTCTATGTAAATCTTTACGTAAATTACCGGGACCAAATAAGGAACGCAAATGGCGGCACCCATGGGCGCCGCCATTTGCATACGCGCTTTTTTTTTTTCAAAGTCACCCGTGATAGGCTACATAACGATTAACGTAGCCTATCACGGCTGACTTTGGAAATCTAGCCGTGATAGGCTGCGTAAATCATTACGTAGCCTATCACGGGTGGTGTTTTTTTTTTCCACTTGTTATTTCGCGGCCGGGGAGATGGGGCGCTTCTCCCCGGCCTGAATTTCGGCCGGGCGAGGCGGGGCGCCTCCCCCCCAGCCTTAATTTCGGCCGGGCGAGGCGGGGCGCCTCCCCCCCGGCCTGAACTTTGGGGGGAGAACCGAAGCGCCTCCCCCCCACCACGAAGCAAGCTGCGGGACCAGGTAAGTACCTTTCGTAGATCACTACAAATGAGACCACTTCAACACTGGTTCATCTGGAACTTCAACTTGACCTGCAACCCTCTCTTTGTCATACTCTCGATACCGGAGGTCGTTGCTCTCAGCCTAGACTGGTGGATGGACTCCAGGCATCTGACCCAAGGGATGCCATTCCTTCCCCCTCCTCCATCCAGGGTTCTCACCACAGATGCCTCTTTCCTAGGTTGTGGAGCGCATTGTGGCCCCCTTCAAGCACAAGGGCTCTGGTCCTCCAAGGAAACATGGTGCCATATCAATTTCTTGGAGCTCTTGGCAGTTTGGAAAGCTATTCGCGCCTTTGAACCGTGCCTCCAACATTGACACATCCAGGTCCTCACAGACAATACCACAGTTCTCTGGTACATAAACAAACAAGGCGGAACGCACTCTTCCCGCCTCCTTTCTCTCACTCTACACCTTTACAACTGGATCATCACCAAGGACATTCGCCTGACAACTCTACATATTGTAGGACAGAACAACCTGTTAGCAGACTCCCTCAGCCGCTTCCTCCAGTCCTCTCATGAATGGCAGCTGGCCAGGACAGTCCTACAGCTAATTTTCATCCAGTGGGGCTGACCACAGATCGACCTCTTCACGACTCCAGAGAATACTGTTTGTGGACAATTCTGCTCCAGGTTGGACAAGGTTCGCTAGGCGATGCCTTCTTCCTGGAATGGAAGGAGCACCTGTTCTACCTTTTCACCCCATTCCCACTCCTCACAAGGTGATCTCCAAAATCAGACAGGATGCCATGAACTGCATCCCGATTGTCCCTTGGTGGCCCAGACAACCCTGGTTCATGATGCTGTTGAACTTAGCGCACGGATGCCTCCTACCATTTGTTCCTCAGGGAACGAACAGATTTCCTGAAACTGCTTGAAGTCTGATTCTTTTCCTCAAGTCAGGTTCTTCCCAGAATAGTTGCTGTGTAACCCAACTCCTGCATTGACTTCAGGTATGCTAGCCCTGCCCAAGGGTGTGCCTTTCACCATGACCCTGGTCAAGGGCTGTTCCCTGTGTATTTCTCATCCCTGCACAAACCAATTAGTGTCTCCTCAGAAGTAACTCCCATTGTGCTGAATGAGGCTTGACCTCTGAATGCCCACATCAGTATTTACAGAGATCCCACTCAACTGAAATGGCACAGTTTAAAGCCCAATTCCCTAAGTATGGTTAAGCACAATCTCAAGGCTCTGATTCTCTGTTGTTTGCTTTACTGCCTTAGGAAGTAACTACTGGAAGCCTTCGTTATAGAGATCCTGCAGGTTAAAATGGGGGCTGGTTTCCGTCTTTGTGTTCACTGCTCTTTTTCCCACAACAAACCCATTAGTATCTCTTCAGAAGTAACTCCCATTGTGCTGAATGAAGCTCACCCTCTGAATGCCCACATCAGTTCTTACAGAGATCCTCCTTAACTGAAATGGCACAGTTTAAAACCCAATTCCCTAAGTGCAATTAAGCGCGATCTCGAGGCTCCGATTCTCCATTATTTGTTTTATTGGCTTAGGAAGTAACTAACTCACAGCTTCGTTATAGAGATCCTGTGCAGTATTGCTTTGGTTAGAAAGGGGGCTGGTTTCCCATCTCTGTGTTCTCCCCCCACTTTCCCAGCACAAGCATATGTGTGTCTACTCAGATGTAACACCCGTTGTGTTCAATGAGGCTTGGGGCTCATTGGGAGGCTTGTCTTACAAATGCACACAAGGGGAAGTAACTACTTCTCACCTTCGTTACGGAGTCGGGGGGGGGGAGCCTGTCTTACTGGTTGAGCAGCCCCTGCCACTCAGATGACATTCACTTCTCCCCACCACCACCACCACTACCACCACTGCCACTTGGAAGTAAGTTATATGAAGCCACTTAGAATGGTGTGATGTACACCCTCAAGGAGACATGCCTGGACCAAAAGTGGCTCCTACAAAAATACGGGTGAGCCACTCCTCCCTTCTCCTTCCATTGTCATGCAAACAGGGCTCTGGCATATTCCTTCATAGCTGGCTGTAGCATGGCAATAGAAAACGTTCCAGTTCTCCTAGGAAGTCATCCAGGGGTTGGGCCCAGGCCGAGTACACATTGTTATTCCTGTTCAGAGTGCATGCATGATTTGCCTAAGCCAGGCAGCTGCTGGGTTGGGAGACATGGTTTGCACGACACAACAGCCCACTGTTGTGCCGAGGCTGTTACACTGTGCCAGGTGCCCATGGGCACCATTTTTGTGTGGTGCCTGCAGGCTCCTGGCTTGCTGTGTCACGCGAACACAGATGGCAAGGGTTGTTTGAGGATTAGACTCAAATAACTCTCAAATAACCCTCAAACAAGCTATGGTTGGCTAACCCTCAAACAACCCCTGCTGCTTGGGCTTGCACAACATGACCAGCCATGGCAAGCTGGGAGCCTGTGGGAGCCGTGCAGAAATGGTGCCCGTAGGTGCCTGGCACAATGCAACAGCCCCCACAGGTTAATTGTGCCATGGTGGCTGTTGCATCACGCAAACCAGGTCACTGTGGAGAGACCCTTGCTGGGTGGCTCTCGCAAGGGGACATCTCATCCTGCCGCATTACACTGAAGTTAGTGGTGCTGTTTAAGGTAAGGATGTAAATGCAATCAGGAACCCGTGTTCGTTCTTGCGTGCATAAAAACTTGCTGAAATGATCATTTTTGCCTGAGAGCTGAATGTTTCAGCTGTGGTTCTAGGGCTGGGTTTTCACTGTAAGAAGCTCAACAGAAAATTCAATTTCCATGTTGTGCATGTGGCTATGTTGTGCTCAGCCACCCATTTGCAATAGTTGTTTGGTATCATAATAGCATTCTCTAAGTGTAAGACATATACAGGGCTAGCGACAATAAGGCCTTCCTGTGTGAGATGCAGAGATCGAATGGTTTGAAATCAGAACCTAGGCATGGTCTTTGTTGAAAATCCAGGTCAACGCGAACTGCATCTTTCTCATTATGAACTTCTTTTGTCAGCTCCACTGACACTGATTTAATTGCAAACCCATGTTTGTAATATTGACACTTCTCTGCATTGGAAGCTCAGGTTAATAGCACTTACATTCTTCATTGCTCATATCCAGCTTCACAATGTTTTCTTTAAAAAAAAAATTCATTGCAAATCCAAGTTGAGACTAATCACACCCTCTTTATTCTGCACGATAATAATGGTATCAGCATTATGTTTCATTACTGACAGTGTTAATAGAAGTGATATAATCCTTCCGCAAATCCAGGTAAATGGTGTTACTCTTCTCTGGAAATCTAGGTTAGAAAATGCAGGCTCATTCAAGTTGCAAATGCCAAAACATTATGCTAATTTCCTCTGAACAGAAAGTATTTACATTTTATTTTATGCCTCATCAGAAGCAAGTTGAACCAAATGTACTTGCATTATTTGTACCTTTCCTTCTAATACTTTACTGTCCCCTACAGCTAGTAAATTCCATTTAACTCCCAGTGGATACATTATATTTCACCATCTGTCCTACTGAAGATTCAAATATGTAGTATTAGGGAAGTTAATGTCAGAAAAGGTTTTTTCTTGGCATTTTTCCTTTCTAAAACTAAGAGACTTCTATCAAGTGGCAGACTGATCCTGTGGGTCCTCTTTACTGGCAGTAGCACAAACCCCAGTTTAGGCTGCTGCAAATAAAACAGCATCTAATCTTTGGCAAGGGTACAGAGCCTGTTATGTTAACCTCCATGAAGTAAACGTACAGCCCCTTGCACTTCATCTGGTGCTTCTGGGTCAATACGATACCACATTGGGGGGCTGTAATTTCTGACATTGGCTACTTCTACCAGTTCCTACACTGACTTTGGGACTGGCAAAGAGCTTACCAGAGTTGGAGCTTTGCACAGTGGCTTGTAACAAAGAGCTAAATCAATGTTAAATAAATGCAACTTCTACGGTCATTTGGGGGTAGTTAATGCCTTGTCAAGATTAGGCATAGTTGGTTAATGGGAAAATATACTGGATTGAGTTAGACTGAAAATGCAGTGAACTCAGAGGGGAAAGTATAACTTGGGGGCGGGGGGTTGGTTGTTATAATGAAAACCTGTTCCACACAAACCTCTGTTCTAGATCTGACCATTGGCGTAGCAATCCCTTATCCCAAGTACTAGATGCGATAAAGAAAGTGTACAGCTGTTAAAACAGTTCATTCTTGGCTTCTGACAATCAGGGACTTCAGAATACTTTGAGAAACTGGTTGTACTTATATCAATATGTAAATCTCCCTTACACTGAGTCAGGTCATTGGTCTACCCAGCACAGTGCTATCTACTCTGAGTAGGGGTGGCTCTCCAGGGTCTTAAGTAGACGTTTCAATTCTTCTGCATTTAGATCCTTTACTTGGAATTGCTGGGGATTGAACCTGGGGCCATCTAAATTTTCTCCCAAGCTATAGACCAGCAATACAGGATTGGATCCAGAAATCATCCAGAAGGACATGAGAACTGTTAGTGGACATTATTTCCTTGAAGGTGGATGTAATTGGAGTGCTGCTTGAGATTTCAACATCTGAATATATAATCCCAATTTAGACTGTACAAGTCTGAATAAAGGAACCTGTTACAGTACCCCTATAAGCCCTGATATTGTGCCTTCTGGATCCATGCTGAGGCAGGCAGGAAGAGGATTTCTGGGAAGTGGTCTGATAATTTGCCATTGAAGGAGTGAAGGAGAGAGGCTTCGTAGTTGAAACGTGCCTGGCAATTGGCAAACTACTATATTGCTTTTAAACAGACTGTTATTATCTAATGTCATATTTTAATAGTCTCATAGTATGTTTTGTATATTATTGTATATGACTGTTATTTTGAAGTGATTCTTCTCATGCTGAACGAGTTTTACATGACTGTATCCATCCTGTATCCCTTTAATTAACTCTAGGTGTAAACAGTGGAAGCTGGTGGCTCCAATTTCAGTGGGTTAGTGAATCCACTCTGGGTTTCAGTCAGAACCAGCCAGAACTCTGAAGGAGCTATCCAAGGTGCTGAACCCTAGCCCCCAAATGGATTCAGCACTTTGGATAGCTCCTTTAGAGTTCTGACTGGTTCTAACTGAAACCCAGAGAAGATCCACAGCCCCACTGACATCGAAGCCATCAGCCTCCACAGAGTATAGATTTTGCCAAGTTTTCCTGATGTCCTAGTCATTGTTCTTCCTCCCCAAGCTTCTCTTGAGGGCCAAAGAGCTCTCTGGAATGATGTGTGATGAGCACAAGGAACTGCAGCAGGATGGAAAAATTGGGAGATTTTAGTGGGGCAGCCTTGGGCAAGTGACACAAGATGTCTCTGGATCCAAGCCACTCTTTTGATTCCATACACAGTATGCAGAGCACTCAGCTAAGTTTACAGATGCTGGGAGCAACTCACAAGAACATTGCTATTGTGTGATCTCAATTCATTCAAATGTCTGTTATACGAAGGGGTCCTAGGCAAGCCACAGGGCGGTTTGAAGTACAGCAGCATTTGGTGAACTGAAGCAAAAAATATGTGTGAAATAGAAAATAAATCCCTGATTTTTAAAGCATTTGATGTGGGCCCAGGATGAAACATTAGGCTTTGTTTCATGCATCAGAGACTGTGCAACATTAAGTTTCAAAGCTGACAATATCAAACAAGATTTTAAGGGGCAAAGTTTGGTATGATTGCATATCTGAATGACCAGAGTTGCTGCAAAAGTGGCTATCTAGGAGTCTGTGATGGGCCACAGTGTATTAAGGCCAGCTGAAACAGGCAGTAAAGCAAGTTCTTTGAATCAAAGCAACGTTTCTGCAAGGAACAATTTCAAGTATTGGAGGAGGCCTGTTGCAACTGGTATTTTGTACTAGAAAGGATGATGCTGTAATGTGCCCCAGTGGTGCGTTTTTGCTGAGATTTATTGAAAGAACCAAACAAATGTCCTCTTGCAGCATAATTCTTGATGTCCAGTAGATGAATGTGGGGGGTGATCCTGTGAGCTTCTACGTGGAGAAAGCTGCAAAATGGTTATCCATGTCACTTTTCTGGAAAAAAGATCTGTCACTAGACTGTGACAAGAATCTAGACTTCTGCTCTTGAGATGGTCCCTAGACTCACTTGTTATCTGGGCAGCCCGTGTTGGTGTTGCCTTTCACATAGGCATGCTCAAAGGAGTGCTTCTGTGAATGCTTGATATTATTTTGGGGGAGACTCAGTAATGAATGCTCAAGCTTTCTTTCAGAGAATGAACAGTGAATGCAAACATTCATGCATGTGGCTTAAATGTCAAAATGTGGCTTAGAACCTAGGAATTTTGAGTTAGCTTTAATTCTGAACAGTTGTCCATATGTGTATATTTGGGAAAATTCACTCCATTAAAATGAGACTAGCAGTGCAATACTAAGTGGAGGGGTGTGTGTGTGTGTCGGGGGGGGGGTACAAAGTGGCAGATCATCCACCACGTCCAAGCCCTGCTGGCTTCTGGGACCAGGATAGGAGTGTGTGGTGGGGACTTACTTGTCCCTGTCCCACATGGTTCTCTGTTGTTTCTCCACCTCTTGTTTCGGGGGAGGGGGATTTAGTTGTACCTGCTCTAAGCTGGTGTTGAGTCTGTTTCCCACCTCCCAGCTGAGCAGAGCAGAGCAGAGCAAGCTGATCCAGGGACTACAGAAGCAAGCAAGCTCCCAGAGAGCGAGCGACCAGAGCGAGCGAACAGGGGGAGCAAACAGGAGTTGGCCAGGGGAGTTGCAGTGGTTGAAGAGACAAAGGAGACAAAGGAGACAGAGGCTAAGAGGTAAATGGGCTGCAGGAAGCCCAGGGGGCTGCCCTTTATCCTTCTGATTGGCTGTGAGCTCACCAGGTGCTTCTGAGAGCTCCAACTGAATTGGGGGTGTGTGGCCTGAGTACTCCCAGCAGCTGAGTGGATGGGAAACTTCAGTCTGTTTCCCGCCTCCCAGCTGAGCAGAGCAGAGCAAGCTGCTCCAGGGACTACAGAAGCAAGCAAGCTCCCAGAGAGCGAGCGACCAGAGCGAGCACGCAGGGGAAGCAAACAGGAGTTGGCCAGGGGAGTTCGGCAGGGGAGGTCAAGGGGGAGGCCCCTAACATTTTTTTTTTCATTTTTCATTTCATTTCATTTCATTTTATTTTTTAACTAACTTTTTTTCCATTTATTTGTATTGTAACACACACTTTCACACCAGTGGGACTCCGCTTTTAACCTCTACTGAGTAGGGGAACAGGCACAGGCTAGTCTAGAACAATCACAAAGCTAGACACAAAAAGGAAAAAGAGGCAATGGAAGGACAGGACTCTCCAGTGGTGGTGACCTGCAAGGTGTGTGCAATGTTTGTTTTCTTGCCTGAGAACAGCATGGCCTACACCTGCAACAAGTGCAAGTTGATCACACTGCTGGAAGAAAAAGTAAGTGGACTGGAGCGGCGACTGTCAACCCCCCGGAGAATAAGAGAACACGAAGAGTTCTTGGACAGAATGGGGGAACTACAGCAGCAAAGGGAAGACCGGAAGCCTGAAGAGCAACAGCAAGATGAGGCAGTGGGAAATGCTGAGGTGAAGAAAAATGGAGTAGAGGATACTCCGTGGAAAAGGGTGACAGTTAGGAGAAGAAGAACTAGACGCCACTCTGCAACAGTGGAAGCAGTGGAGCTGTGGAACCGATTCCAGGTACTTGCGGATGAGACTGGAGGACAGCCTGCAGAGGAAGAATCACAGGGGAATCTACATGAGAGTTAGCAAGAGGCTGAAGGTCAGTCAAACAGAGGCGATGAAACCCAGGCCTACAACAACAAGAAGAGAAGAGTGGTAGTAGTGGGGACTCCTTGCTGTGTGGGATCGAGACCCAGGTATGTTGTGAGGACCCATGGACTCGCCAGGTATGTTGTCTCCCGGGAGGACGAATTAGAGACATGACTGAAAGGTTGCCTGCACTCATAAAGCCCACTGACAGGTATCCCTTTCTTCTCATCCATGTGGGAACAAATGATACCGCCAAGCAGAGCTACGAAGAAATCACGTCAGACTTTGAAGCTTTGGGAAGGAAACTCAAGAACTTTGGGGCCCAGATAGTTTTCTCATCCATCCTTCCAGTAGTTAGAAGAGGGATAGAAAGGGAATGAAAAATACTCCGGGTGAATGACTGGCTACGAAGGTGGTGCTGACGAGAGAGATTTGGATTCTGGGACTACGGGCTATACTTCCTGGAAGATGGGCTGTTGGCAAGGGACGGGTTGCACCTCACAAAGGATGGGAAGAATGTGTTTGGCCACAGCATGAAGAACTTCATCAGGAGGGCTTTAAACTGAATCCTATGGGGAAGGGAGATGTAATGTTGGGGGTAACAATGGACGTAGGCTCATGCACTGCAACGGAGAGAACAGCTTTGATAGCACCCAATAATAGTCTTCAGACACATGCAGGAAGAAAGCCAGACTATGAAGCACATGGTCTTCAATGTCGATATACTAATGCCCAGAGTATGGGAAACAAACAGAACAAACTTGAACTCTTAATACAGGAGGGAAATTATGACTTGATAGGTATAACTGAGACTTGGAGGGATGACTCTCATGACTGGAATACAGCAATTGAAGGATATAACTTGTTCAAAAAGAACAGGAGGAAGAGAAAGGGAGGTGGGATTGCACTGTATGTGAAAAATACATCTCTGCACAGAAATACAGGAGGATGAGCTTGGTAGCCCCATCGAGAACATCTGGATCAAAATAAATGGAGCAAAGAATAAAAGGAACCTGGTGGTCGGAGTCTACTACCGGCCACCCAACCAAGGAGAAGACGAGGATGAAACTTTTGAAAAGCAAATAACCAATGTTTTAAGGAAGCATGATGCAGTAGTAATGGGGGACTTCAATTTCCCCGATATTTGTTGGGAGACAAATTCTGCAAAACATGGCCCCTCCAGGACATTCTTGACTTGTGTGGCGGATAACTTCCTCCTACAGAAAGCAGAGGAAGGAACTAGAAGATCGGCTATCCTTGACTTGATCCTAACCAACAGAGATGACTTAGTGGATAAAGTAGCAGTTACAGGAACTCTGGGGGAAAGTGACCATGTTGCACGTGAGTTCTTGGTTCTAAGGGAAGCAAAAGCCGAATGTAGTCAAACGCGTACCCTGGATTTTAGGAAAGCTGATTTTAATAAACTCAGAACAATGATCAGTAAGGTCCCATGGCAAGCAACGCTAACGAGAAAAGGCGTCCAACATGGGTGGGAGCTTTTAAAAAGGAAATTCTCAAGGCACAATCACAAACAATTCCAACAAGAAGAAAAGGTGGAAGACAACAGAAGAAGCCAATGTGGCTTCACAAAAAGCTTAGGGATGACCTGAAAACAAAAAAGGACACATATAGGAAGTGGAAAGAAGGCCAGGTAACAAAGGAAGAGTACAGGCAGGTAGCACAGAATTGCAGGGATAGTGTCAGGAAGGCTACAGCTGAGAACGAGCTGAAGTTAGCGAGGGATGCTAAAAACAACAAAAAGGCTTTCTTCAGCTACGTGCATAGTAAAAGGCAGAGGAAAGAAATGGTGGTTCAGCTATTAAATAAGGATGGCAAAACGATAACAGATGACAAAGAAAAGGCAGAGGTGCTCAATTCCTGCTTTGGCTCAGTCTCCTCCCAAAAGAGGGTCTATGACCCCCCTGGCAAAGGCGAAGTGCAGGCTGAAGGGGCAGGATTGCAGCTTGAGATCGAGAGGCATATGGTCAAGGAACACCTCATTACTTTGAATGAGTTCAAATCTCCAGGGCCAGATGAACTGCATCCTAGAGTAATAAAGGAACTGGCAGAAGAACTCTCAGAACCGCTGTCTATTCTCTTTGAGAAATCATGGAGGACGGGGGAAGTGCCAGATGACTGGAGGAGGGCTAATGTTGTCCCTATCTTCAAAAAGGGTAAAAAGGAGGAACTTGGGAACTCCAGACCAGTCAGTCTGACATCAATCCCTGGGAAAATTCTGGAGCAGATGATAAAGCAATCCATCTGGAAGCACCTTGAAAACAATGCCGTGATTACTCAAAGCCAACATGGATTTGTCAAAAACAAGTCCTGCCAGACAAATCTGATCTCATTTTTTGATCAAGTAACCTCCCTTGTGGACTGTGGGAATGCTGTAGACATCATCTACCTCGACTTCAGCAAAGCTTTCGACAAAGTGCCCCATGATCTCCTGATGAGCAAACTAGCTCAAAGTGGGCTAGATGAAACAACGATCCGGTGGATCCACAGTTGGCTACAGAATAGGACTCAAAGAGTGCTTATCAATGGGACCTTCTCAAACTGGGGAGAGGTAACGAGTGGGGTACTACAGAGCTCAGTCCTGGGCCCAGTGCTCTTCAACATTTTTATTAATGTCTTGGAGGAGGAGGTGCAGGGAATGCTGATCAAATTTGCAGATGACAGAAAATTGGGCGGGATAGCTAATACTTTGGAAGACAGAAACAAAATTCAAAGTGATCTGGATAGACTGGAGCACTGGGCAGAAAACAACAGAATGACATTTAATAGTGATAAATGCCAAGTTCTGCACCTAGGAAAAAGAATCCAAATGCACAGTTACAAGATGGGGGATACGTGGCTCAACAACACCACAAGCGAGAAAGATCTTGGAATTGTTGTCAATCACAAGCTGAATATGAGCCAACAATGTGATGTGGCTGCAAAGAAGGCAAATGCTATTTTGGGCTGCATTAATAGAGGCATAGCTTCCAAATCCCGGGAAGTACTAGTTCCCCTCTACTCAGCACTGGTTAAGCCTCATCTGGAGTACTGTGTCCAGTTCTGGGCACCACACTTTAAGAAGGATGCAGACAAACTGGAGAGGGTTCAGAGGAGGGCAACAAAGATGATCAGGGGAGTGGAAACAAAGCCCTATGAAGAGAAACTGAAAGAACTGGGCATGTTTCACCTTGAGAAGAGAAGAATGAGGGGAGATATGATAGCACTCTTCAAGTACTTGAAAGGTTGTCACAGAGAAGAAAGCCAGGATCTCTTCTTGATCATCCCAGAGTGCAGGACACGGAATAATGGGCTCAAGTGACAGGAAGCCAGATTCTGGCTGAACATCAGGAAAAACTTCCTGACTGTTAGAGCAATACGACAATGGAACCAATTCCCTAGGGAGGTGGTGGGCTCTCCCACACTGGAGGCGTTCAAGACGAGGCTGGACAGCCATCTGTCAGGGATGCTCTGACCTGGATTCCTGCATTGAGCAGGGGGTTAGACTTGATGGCCTTGTAGGCCCCTTCCAACCCTACTATTCTATGATTCTATGATTCTATGAACCCTCTAATTCTGGACCTCCCCAGTGAACAAAGGGGGCCTGGATCCAGTGGATCTTAGGCCGTCTCTGTCCTGTCTTGTCCCTGGAATACCCTGTTTCATTATACCCAGAGAGTGATGAAACTGTTGCTTAACATTTTAGGAGAAGGGCTGTAGCTCAGTGGCAGTGCATGTTTTGCTTGCAAATGGCCACTGGTTCAATCCCTGGTGTCTCTTGGTAGGGCTGGGAAAGACCCTGGAGAGTCAGTATCAGCCAGTGTAGATCAGGGGTGGGCAACCCACTGCCAGTGAACCATATGTGGCCCTTAGAGCAGCCTACCATGTGTGCCCCCCTCCCCTGACAATTCTGCCTCCTGCCCCAAGGCAGCATGCTGGGGAAGATGGTGCATGGGGATGACTCTCCCCACATGCCCTTTTCCCCAGCTAAGTGGCACTTTTGAAACCACACGAAACAGCTGCTTGGCAGTCCTGGGCACCCTCTTCACTAGCACGATTGACCCCGGTGCAGCTGGGATGGTTGTTTCTCCACCACCAATAGCAGTGGGGAAACAGCAATCTCAGTGGAGACAGCTGGGAGGGGAAAGTGATCCCGATACATCCGTGTGTATGTGTATAAACGTGTGTGTGTGTGTGTGTGTGTGTGAACCTGGCACTGCATGCTGCTCTCAGAGCCAAAAAAATTGCCCACCTCTGGTGTAGACCATATTGAGTTAGATGGACCAATGGAACATTAGGAAGTGCCTTATACTGGGTCAGATGATTGGTCCATCTAGGCCAGTATTGTTGACACTGACTGGCAGTAGCTCTCCAGGAGTTTTTCCAGGCTTACCTGAAGATGCTGGGGATTTAACCTAGGACCTTATGCATGCAACCATGTACTCCACCTCTGAGCTACAGCTCATCCCTGATGATGTAATCTGATCTGACTCCATTCATTCAAGGCAACTTCTTATGTTTAAAGTCCTCCATTTAGTAGCATCCTAAGAGATGGCTCCTAGATCAGATAAGCAAATACCACAAACTTCCTTTGAGTCCTCTCTGAAAGATTGGATGAGAGGATCTGCAAATCTTTTTACACCCATTAACAATCTGAAACAAGCCTGCATATTTGGCCCTTGTCCATTGTGCAGAGAAGATGGATGACAACCGAAACTTGCACAGTTTCCATTTCATCCCATCAGCACCCCGGGCCGAATACCTGACTGGAAAGTTTTGTTAATGATTTAGAAGGCGTACTTTGTTCTAATGAAGTATTTTGCTGCGAGAACCACTTGCCATGCTTGTTGACGGATGGAATAAAAAGCACCATTACTTCCAACCCAGTGATGAATAGTAGTAATGTTATATTATAGGTCCATATATTATTTTCTCCTTAATCCACACTCATAGATTGGTCTGGAGGGAATGAAAGAAAGAAAGGGTTCTACATAGTCTCTGATTAGAAAGAGCAAAATCTATCCTATTTCCTAAAAACGTGTATATTTCAGGAAATTAAGTAATGTGTCCCAATCCTTTTATTAAACAAAAGGGGGGGGGGACACAGAATAATTCTCAGTGGGGTATGGGAAGCAAAGTGGTAGATTGACCACCTCTTCTGAAGCCCAGCCTGTTCAAGAAGGCCAGAACAAGAGGTGGGGGCAGCTTTACTGGGCTTTTCAGAATCTTCTCTCTTTTTTTTAATCCCACCCATTGAAACAAATTGCCAAGGGTGGGGCGAGTGACATAAGCTGTAGACTGGCGTAGCTGAAAGGATCAGTCTGGGGACCTCTCCAGGGAATGGAGGAGCTTTGGGCCCAGCAGATCCAAACTCACCCCTGCCCTGCCCCCAGAACACTGTTGGTGATAGATCTAAACTCACAGAGTTTTCCACAGGTATACCAGAGGGTGCCAGGGAACACATGCTCCCCCCACTAGCAAAGATGCACCTCCGCCCCTAAACCCCTTGGACAGGTGTCTATTTCTTGAAACACTATAACCTTCATTACTTCAGACTTCCAATATGTCTGAGGGGTACCTAAATGGTGACAGTGTTCCTCTTTCTTAATGTCCCTATGCTTAAGATATATTGGGGTATTTTTTCTGCAAGGTGTCTGATTTGTAGCAAGACTCAGGTAGTCAGGTCTCATGATTTGACCTGAAGTTCCAGAATTTTAGCCTCCTTCTCAGGGTCTCCTGGGGAAGGAGTTAAATTACAGGATGAGGCACTAGAACGCAGAGATTCAAGCTATTTTCACAGGTTTTTCATACTCAGCTTTCTCCCTGGTGTTGGACTGGGACGACCCGGGTTCTAGTCCCATTTGGCTACGAAGCTCGCTGGGTGCCTTTGGGCCGGTCAGTGACTCTCACAGGTTTGTTGTGAGGATAAAATGGAGAGGAGGAGGATCATGTATGCTTCCTTGGGCTCCTTGGAGGAAAAGGTGGGATATTAATGTAGCAAATAAATAAACTGCTTCAGCTTTAGGGAGACAATATTTCCATGCAAGCATTTCTATGAAAACAAGCACATACACCAACTTTCTCTTAAGTTTCATATTGTACCACATTCTGTGTGGTGGTTGGAGAATTTATCTTGCTGTCATTATTATGCTGACAGCTTATTCTAAGTTAGCTTTGAAAACTTGGACATAGATAAGACTTAATGATCACTCTGACCAGCTTGGTTTATAACCTTCTGAACTCCACCCTTTGTGGAATGTCTTGTCTGTTTAGAACCATGAGAAAAAGCAAACCCAACTATTTTTGTCTTTTCTTTTTTGCAGTTTCACAGTACACGGTACTTTCTCCGTCATGAACGTAACTTTCCAAACAGAATGAACGGCATGAATGCCACTGAGATTAGTGAGGCATTGGGTTGTATCCAGAGTTAGCCCTATTTCGAGTAGGCCCATTGAAATGAACGAAACTTCAGTTAGTCATAACTAACTTAAGTCCAATTTCAGTGGGTCTACTCTAAGTAGGGCTAACATTGGATACAACCTTTTTTGTTGCTAAGGAAAAGATGGAGATGTGTGTTTAGTCTCCTATGCGCCTTCTGTGGAAGATAATCCAAATCTTTCTTTTTAAAGCTCCCAGGATTGAAAGTCTGTAATTGGATATTTTGACTGCGGGAAGAATCTATCATGTGCTTCTTAGCTTGCCTCCAATTTCAATGGTTTTGTTTCTCGCTTTTGCTTATTTTCCATTTCTCTTTTCCACCTTTTCATTATTCATTGGGCAGTTGCTCAGATTTGAGCATGGGCCGCAATAGATGCTCGAAGGGGAAGGCCTAAGAGGATAGCTGGACCCAAGTCACAGCCACATATTTCCTAAAGAGTATATATTATCCATCAACTGTACCGCCACTACAAAGTGCAGGAGGGTTGAGGGTGAGGCGTCATCTTCCATGTTTCTTCTCCCCAGATGTGACACTGTTCTCCCACTGGTGGCACCATTAGTAATAAGCAGAAGTGACAAGGGCAGGAATACTTGGCCTGCTTAACAAGATAGTGTACCATTGCTTCAATAGGACCATTTGCTTCAATAGGACAATTCACCGGATGAGGCTGATATTTACGAGATGTGTCTGTTCTGCCAATGACATTGATTTTGGTGCTGTTTTCTGGGGAGCTCAAAAAGGACAGTCATCTGCGGCCAGCTTTCCTGCTTGCAGTGCTCCTGTCATATGTTATACCCCTTGCAGAAGAAACCTTTCACTAATAGTGGTGTGTCGGGATGTAAGGAGAGACCTCTGTAGTGCCCTATCAGCAAACTTGTGGTGGTATCAATATCAGAATCAATGGCACAAACTGCTGTTTCATCACTGCAGAAGCAACTGTTTATTGTTTCTGGATAGGTAAAAGCACAGCTACTCAACAGAAGTTACCACCAACTGGATTGTACTTTAGCCAGGTGGTCTTGTTATTGCATCTGTTCTAGACATAAGTTATAAGCCTGCAGGAAATAATAATGCAATGCATCTTTTTAAAACAGAAGGGATGCAAGTTTCTGTTCATTTTTCTGTAGGCATTATGTACAGACGGGCTGGGATTACATGTAAAGAGCAGGTGGTACAGGTTCAGTTCTGAATGTTAATTGTTCTCATTTCTTTCACTGGGAGGATTTTGCCTTTTATGTGCTTTGCTAATAAGAATAGAAACAATTAAGGAACCTGATGCTTTCCCATTTTGTCACAATCATTTAAGGACATCTGCTTTGATAGCAGAAAACAAAAAGGAACACATAGAGACATTCGACATAAAAACACTTTATCAATGACAGAAGAGTAACTTCATTATATTTGACTGCTTTCTTCACAAGCAGAACAAACCACAGTCGCTATCTGTGCCATTTAATATTTACCCATACATGACTTAATGACTGAACAACAACAAAACTGAGAAATGTTTTGACAATCTGACAATCTTAAAGCAACTCAATTTTAAGTATTTGGTCCAAGATAATATTTATGTCAATTCTCAATCAGACATTTGGATTTTTTTTTTAAGTCAGCGAAAGGAAGGAGAAGCTTATAGTTGCATATAGTAATTTTAGTATTGTTCTGTGAGATCGCCTAATGTTTTGTACCTTGACAATACATTGTTTAAACAGTTCTGAGATGGTAATAACATCCTTTTGAAAATACAAAGACAGGGAAGATATTATTATTCACTTATAAAGCACATAAAAGTCTCAAAGCACTGTTGGGAGATTAAAAGATAAGGCACGATACTAAGGGAAAAGGGAGTGGGGAGGGAAGAGAAAAGCAAGCACTGGAGCAGCAGCTCATTCTTGGATAATGGATGAAATGAGTTTGGTCTCCCCCTTGCTGCAAAGTATTTCCTGGGTCTTCTGGCAAGAATGCAGAATCCATATTTTAAAATGTGAGCAATATTAGCCATCTTTGGTTTTACAACAGTGTTAGCAGAAACTCAGTAGCTCATACCACTATATCAAAATATTGCAAGTGGTGACAATGATGTAGCACTTTATTTTACTTGCTTTGCATTAGAAATGTCATTACAAGCAAAGAGATAAAGAGAGATAAATAAATATGTCCTATCACTTTCTTAATGATGATTAAGTTTTAACATTGTCTATATTATCTGTAGTATTATTAATTTTTTGGCATTGTTACCTTGCTCTTCAACTGAAAATGCCCCCAGAATGGCTTACATAAGTCCAATAACACAAGACAATCCCTGTCCACCCCACTCCCTTTTCCCTTAGTATCGTGCCTTATCTTTTAATCTCCCTACAGCGCTTTGAGACTTTTATGTGCTTTATAAGTGAATAATAATATCTTCCCTGTCTTTGTATTTTCAAAAGGATGTTATTACCATCTCAGAACTGTTTAAACAATGTATTGCCAAGGTACAAAACATTAGGTGATCTCACAGAACAATACTAAAATTACTATATGCAACTATAACATCTATGTGAAGCCGCTGGGGGCTATCATCAGGAGGTTTGGGGTGCGGTGTCATCAATATGCGGATGACATGCAGCTCTACCTCTCGTTCAAATCTTCACTAAGGTTGGCCGTAGAATCCCTGTCCAAATGTCTGGAGATGGTGAGTGGCTGGATGGGGAGGAATAAGCTGAAGCTGAACCCTGACAAGACTGAGGTACTTTTGGTGGGAGACAAGAGGACGCTGGGGGATGTCGACCTGGTGTTGAATGGGGTACAGCTACCCTTGAAAGACCAGGTCCGCAGCCTGGGGGTCATTCTGGACTCCCAGCTGTCCATGGAGGTTCAGGTGTCAGCTGTGAGCCGGACAGTGCTGTATCAACTCAGTCTGATACGGCGGCTGCGCCCCTTCCTTCCCGACCATCTGCCCCCATCGGTAGTACATGCCCTGGTCTCCTGTCGTTTAGACTACTGTAATGCGCTCTATGTGGGGTTACCCTTGAAGATGGTTCGGGAGCTGCAGCTGGTACAGAACGTGGCGGCTCGCCTGATTAAAGGCAGCCGCCGGCGAGATCACATCACTCCAGTGCTGAAGGAGTTGCACTGGTTACCAGTTGTTTTCTGGGCCAAATTCAAGGTGTTGGTTTTGACCTTTAAAACCCTATATGGTTCCGGCCCAGCCTATCTTAAGGAGCGCCTCCAGCAACACCAGACAGGCTGCCTAACAAGATCAGCCTCGGATGGCCTTCTCTCTGTCCCATCAGCCAGGACAGCTAGACTGGTGGGGACGAGGGAGAGGGCCTTTTCTGTGGTGGCCCCCACTCTGTGGAACTCCCTCCCTAGGGAACTCCGCCATGCCTCCTTTCTAATGAGCTTCCGTCATGCATTAAAAACGTGATTGTTCAGGCAGGCATTTGGGGTGGGTTAGGGTATTTTAGAAAATGTTTTTACTGTAGAATTTTATTGTTTTAAACTGTTTTATTGTACGCTGTAAATCGCCCCGAGTGGCTGGGTGACCAGCCAGATGGGTGATTAATAAATTTAATAATAAAAAATAAAATATACTCTAAAAGATGCAGCACAAAAGGAGAAAAGGATGAGAACGGAAGATGAAAACAAGCGAACTCATTCTTAATTCTTAAGGTAACACAGTAGTTCTTATAATGATCATGTAGAATGGAAACAGTTCAGGGAGAGAAAAAACCGAAGGAGCTGGTCTCTCAGTCTGTGGAGTGTCCCTGCTTCCCACCCCCTGCTGCTCGCTCGCGCTCTCTCTCTCTCTCTCTCTGTGCTGCAGCCAGATAGAATGGCTGCTGCCAGGTGACAACTGACTACAGAGACGATGACCATGTGTCCTGCTTTACAGAGGATAGTTCTCTGTTTTGAAGGCTGTCAGAGGACAGTCCTCTCTTTGATGGCATCCGCTGTTTGAAGGGCTGTCCAATCCAAGTCTAACTTAAAGAACCAGAAGAACAGGGGCCTTGAAGTTGCCCATCCACAGTTAGTACTTGGACAGCAGACTCTTCCCCATTATGGTGAGATGTATTGTATTTCTATTTAACTTACAGTAATTATTTCTAAATGTGCATCTATTCATGTAAAGTACCATATCCAGAGTTTATCCACATCTGTGTCCTCTATTTCCCCCTTTTGGGGTGATGCATTTCCTGTCTGGGGCAGGAGGCATTGTCCAGGAATAAAGCAACACTAGCTTTATAGAGACGACTGCTCTCCTGCCCACCCTATAGCACCAGTTGAAACTTCAAATGAATATAACAAGATAAACACCCAAAGCCACATGGATCCTTCATGTGACACCATTAAATAAAAGGGAAAACATTTAATAAATGTAGAGAAATACTGGGTCCAACATGTCACAACATGATAATGCCTGCAAAACTGCGTTTCCATGGTTAGCATGGTTAGGAGTTTTGTCCTCTCTTGTATGTGGCATATGTGTAAACTCCGCAATTTCCTGAAAGTGCACAATGAGGTATGAATGACCCAAGACAATCAGCAAAGTATTGCTAGCTCATGAAGAGAATTGTTGTCTTGGAATAATAGCCCTTAGGTAAAATAATCTGAATCCCTCATGGGGACGATGTATTAATAATACTTAACTTGAGTATTGCACTTTCAAGTGTTCCAAGTGTTTCACGTGCATTATTATTTGTGTATGCTTTAGAGGGGGGGATTGAGGCTGAGAGGGAGTGGCTTGCCTAAGGCCATTTAATGAGTTTATGGCAAAAGTGAGATTCGAACCAGGAACTGCCAAATTTGCTGCTCAGTCTCTTGGCCACTACTTTAACTGACTTTTTAAGCACTGAAAATATTCCTAAGCATGCTACAAAGAGTAGAAAAGATGGGTTCCTACAATAATGGCTAAAATCTAATTGACCTAACACAAAATGAAGAAGGGACAAGGAGGGAAGAAGAAAAAACAAATTCAGGTTACGTTCTCTAGAATCCTTTGAAAATGGGTGTTGGTGGGATTTTAAATTTGAAACATAGAATGCTATCCTAGATGTGCATAGTAACTTTCATTCTGATATCTCAGTCTTTAAGAGAGAGAAAGCATTGTATTGAGTTTGACGTCTTTTTTGGCTCCCTTGAAAAATCGGTGTGGGGGTTACATTCATGTAGAATGTTATCCTGAACGTGTACAGTAACTTTCATTCAAGTGCCTCAATCTACAAATGAGATACTATATTTCATTGTGTTTTACAGCTTTCCTGCCTGCCTTGAAAACAGGTGCAGGTGGTGAGCCAGGTTGATGGCCTCTTTAACATGCACAGCCACTTTCATTCTGATACCTTAATTTTTAAGGCAGATATTGCATTGCTTTCTGTTTTGCATTGTCCTACTCCCCTTGGAAGCAGGTGTGAGCATTGAGCTGGTATGTGAACAACATCGGATGATGTCCTACCACAACTTTTTCACAAAAATTCATTTCAATTTCTTGGTGTTCAACAGAGATATACCATTACAAACCAACTTACTCTTAAATAGAGTGAGAAGGATCACATGGCCGTTCAGTCCCAGCCATGCCAACAGAGAGGGCTTGATGTCTTATTTCTCCCACCAATGGCAGCCAAGTGAGAAACTGATTGGATAACAAATCTGAGTCTCCTCTGTTTCAGATGTGGAATGCAAGGTTTATATCAAGTTCTCAAACTACTATTTGTTAAGTTCCAGTATTCTTTCTGTGCAGTTAGTCAGTGTTCTGCTCTCTTCCTTCACAGCTCTGTTCATTATACTTCTTCATCTTACCTTTTCCATATGCCAGTTTCCTTCACGATCTTCTCATTTTCATCTTGTTTGCACAGTCCTTAAGATCTGTAAAGCTTGCACTGAGGTGACACGAAGCAAGAGCAACCTTACAACAGAAGATTGTTATAGGATCCAGCATCAATCAAAGAGAGGACATTTTTATATGAAAAGGAGATATGACATGAACAGTTCTGTAAGGAAATAAATCTTCCCCTTGACAGGAGGAAATCCTGCACAAGGGAGTTATTGATAATAACATGGCATAACCTCACCCTTCTCTTCAGAATATTACCCCTTTTCTTTTGTGTTTGAACCTGATGCTATTCAGACTGTCACTTGCATTCCTACAGCTCCTCCAAGGCTTTCTGTTCTTTTAACACAGTGGGCAGCTGATCAACCAATCATGCAGACTCCACCATCTGGAATAGTTTCTCTGTACTTAGCTGGCTCATAAAGTCTTCTTTTGAGCATAAAGAGAATCATGTGCCAGTCACTGGGGGCCTGGCTTGCACTCAGGGAGGGAATCCAAAATGTCTCTGTGTCTAATGTGGCCACATAGTAGCATGTGAGATGGTACATCACCATCTTCCCTACACACGTCCCCAGCAGTACCTTATGGGAGTGTTAAGACTCAGTTTCAATAGTGAATTAACAGTGGTGTTAATTCACATTCTGTGCTGGTGGCAGCTTCTCCCAAGCTAAAGATATCACAAAGCACATATACTCAGTTATGAACCTTTTATTGTGAATGGCTCTCTCTTGTAGTTGCCTCTTCCAAACATGGACTTGACAGGCGGTATTGACAGGGTAGTTGCTGTTAACAACAGCAACATGGAAAAGTTCTGTTCCAAGTACCCAGTTCCCTGGGAAAGCCTTCATGGGGAGAATGGGGCAGTCAACAAATACAAAGAAGTCCTACTTCTTCCACAACACCCTCAATGAATCAGCTGAACCTGCTGAAAATCAAGTGACATGCAAAAACATCAGAGAAAGCTTCGTTAGACCATAAAACTAGTGATTTTGGTGGGTTGCTTGTACTTCACCATTCCTACATTCAGGGTTTTTTTTACACTCTCCTTCTGTTACAGTGTTCGCCAAAATAGAGCTGCCCATCGTTGAACCTCTTTTATATCCAATACAAATGTCACATTTTACTTCCTTTGCCCTCATTAGACTTCCAGAGAACTAATCGATCCCTTTCCTTCAGTTTTCTCACATCTATTGATACAAAAAGTCATGGCATGCTGTGCAGTGTCTGATATAATTAATACCTACAGCATATGGAGTAGAGTCAGCTTATCAACTGTTCTGCCCTACATTTTTTCCTGTGCAGTCATGAATACTGTTGTGTATCTTAGAATGTGCTCTTCGTCCTGTAATACTTTAAATTCTGATTGGATCATTCTAGATAGAAAAATGCATTTATATAGTTCAGTACCTTTGACATAGGACTTTGTAAATAGCTACCAGTTTAAAGATGTGTTTGTTTTCTGTGCTTCTTCTGAAATGTTGAGCTGTGTCTTTTGCCCAATGTTTTTCTTTCTTTTATTGGTTTAAAGCAGCCTTCCCCAACCATGCTGACTAGGGATGATAGGAATTGTAGTACAACACATCTGGAGGGCACCAGTTGGGAAAGTCTGGTTTAAAACCTGCGTTGGTGCTTTCAGTCATTGCTGTTAAGTCAATGGCTTCTCTATTGTTGTTTATTTATATCCCATCTTTTTGCAAATGAAATCAATTACAATTAAAACGATAGAACAACTGAACATTAAAAAAGGAAAGCACTTAAAAACCCAAAGAAAGCAATAATAACAACAACAAGCTAGTGAGACAAAAAAAAAACTATTAAACAATAAGCATAAAAGCCAATCAGATGCCACTAAAAGCCCAAGAGAATGGGACAGACTTTGCTTGTCAGATAAATTGTAATACTGAAAGCACCAGAAGGGCATATCTGGAAGGCAATTCCACAGTTTGGACACTACTGCTGAGAAGGCCCCATCATTAGTAGTCAACCGTCCAATCTCAGAAAGTGGGGGAAGTACCTGGAGAAAGACCTCCAGTGAAGATCTTACTTGACAGGCAGTTCATGTGGGAGAAGATGGTGCTTAACATACCTGGTCACAGGCTATTTACGGCTTTAAAGGCTAAAATCAGCATGTTGAAATGAGCTGGAAACAAACTGGTAGACCCTACAGTGGCATAATATCTTCAAACTGTTCCATTCCAGTTAAGTCTGGCTGCCATATTTTGGATCAGGTGTAATGCTTCAAGGTCAGCCCGACATATAAAAATTACAGTAATGTAGCTTGGAAGTTTCTAGAGCATGGATAATTAGTCATACCATTTCTCTGTGAGAAAAGGAACAGTTGGCATACCAGCCAAAGTTGGTTGAAGCACTGATCTGAGTATTCAATAGCAAAGCTGGATGGTGTAATTCTCTACACCAGATTCTTAAGGGGAAGTGTGATCCCATCTAGAACAGCTGAATATTGCTTCCTGGATTAGTTTATCAGTCCAAGGAACTGATATCGAACTTCAATTTGTTAGGCTTTATCCAGCCTCTTATGGGTCATATGTAAAGGAGAGATAGAATTGGGAGTCATCAGCATATTGAAGGCCCCCGGGTCCAAAATGTCTTATTTCCTCTCCCAGCAGTTAGGAGTAGGTAACCTGGTGCCCTCCATATGTTTTGGACTACAACTTCCATGATCTCTGACCATTGGTCATGCTGGCTAGGACTGATGAGAGTTGCAGTCCTAAACATCTGGAGGGCACCAGGTTTCCCTCTCCTAAGAAGACTTTGCATAGCATAGGGACAATACAGAACCTTGTGGAACACTATAGCATAACTGCCTAGGCATGATAACAAATTACTGAAATAGGGTAGTACCCAGTGTTAGTCTTACGCAGACTCGATCTGTTGAAATGAATGAATCTTAAGTTAGTCACAACTAACAAGTCCCATTCATTTCAGCACGTCTACTCTACATAGGACTAACATTGGATACTACCCATAGCGTTCCTTATCCATAGCCAGAGGATGCTAGCTGGGATATAAAGTACAAATTTACCTTTATTCCATGCAGAGGAGCATTTTTGATGCCATATGTTTTACTTGTCTGCCATTAAAGGAAGGCATACTTACATGTCCAGATTTTTCTTACCTGATTAATACTTACTAGATTCGGAATGTCTGCAGTGCATTTGGTGGGGACTCAAGAGCGGGCTTTTTGTGTGTGGCTTTGCCTGGTCTCTGGAGCTCCTTTCCTAGGGAGGCCTATTTAGCCCCTACTGCAGTGGTTTTCTGGCATCACATAAAGCCTTTTTGTTTAGACAGACCTTTGGCCTCTCCAGCTAATCTGTTTTATTTGCTGCTGCTGCATTTTCTTTAATTGCATGTTGTATTGATCCGTTTTTAAAAAATCTGTTTGTTTTATGTACTGTTTATATTTTAGAGGATTGTTTTATATCATATTTTATCTTATTTGTTGGAGCCTTGGGCACCATTATGTGAAAAGGCAAGATATAAGCTTATATAATAAATAAAAATATCAATATTAGATATCATTGGGATAAGAATAATTTGATATTTTAAAAGTATGCTATATTCTTAGGAGAAATATCTGTTTTCTATTGCATCTTTAACTCACATAACAAGGAGGTAGATAGGTGTGGCTGGAACATCTGATAAGAAGATGAGTGAGAGCCAGTTAAAACCATACATGCCCTCTAAACTTTTTTTCCCCCCTCAGCACAGAATTAATCCAAGATGGAAGCTTTGGAGTATCATGAAACTATGCCTTCAGCATTCCAATATAGACTACAGCATTATAGCCCTGTTCAGACAATATATGCCTAGTGACTGGGCTTCTCCTGTTAAATTGCTGAACTAAGAAAAAAAAAATCCTTATCTTGCTAAACGTCTCTCTCATTAGCCACTTTAAAAGGCACAGCAATCCTAGGGTGACCATGTGTCCTCTTTTACAGAGGACAGTCGTCTACTTGAAGAGCTGCTAGAGGACAGTCATCTGTTCTGAAGACATCCTCTATTTGAAGGACTGTCCAAGTCCGGTTCAGAGAGAAAGAACCATCAGAAGAGAGAGTGATATTAGGGGCCTTAAAGTTGCCCATCACTGGACAGCAGACTGAGCAAGGCACACAGATCACCTGGTTATAGTCTTCCATACTATGGTGAAATGTGCTGTATTTCTACCTACATTATAATAATAATTTCTAAATGTGTACATATACATATAAATTAGCATAGGGACACATTATACAAATTGGTATCCTCTTTTGTCCTCTTTTTTGGTGATGCGTTTCTCATATTTTGGTGATTCATAAGTGGCCACCCTAGATTTCAATCAAGTCATGAGGCGGAATTTTCCCTCCAAACACTCATAAAGTTCTATCAGCTTTAAATGCTTAGAAGCAAAAAAATAATATAGCTGCTACAGGGAAAGAATAGAGTAAAAATGTGATCTGTATAAAAAATAGGATTATTGCATTTATTACCAAGGTTTAGGGAACCTCAGAACCAGCGGTCTCATTCATATAGAATAACACATAACAATGTATTCTTTCTGTAGGGTAATGCAGTTTATGATCGAGATAAAACATTGGTTCAAGTCTGATTTGTGGTATTGTGCGTTAGCAAACTTTTGCCTTCTAAAAAATCTATGCAATTTTTCTCGAGTGGATTGTATAATTGTGAAAACACTGATGCGTTTTGCGAAGCCTTCAGAGCTCACAGCACATAAGCTGTGCACCATATTGAACAAACACCTGAGGCATTCATTTAAAACCTTAATTCAGGCAGTTCACCTGTATTGCCAAATAAAACAGAAGCTTCTCTCCAGTGGTATGGTATTCATTTAAACAGAGCTCCATCTGCAAGACTTTAAAGACTGCAAATCAAGGAAAGGACAGAAGGACGAATGAAGCTTCTTCAGTGCCCTTAATGTACTGAATTATTTCAGGGCCTCCCACACACATATTACCTATGATTTCTAATTAACTAATGTTTCATGATCAACACTGACCTAAATTGCTTTCTTATGGGCTGTTTTTTTGCAATGAGCTGTTGTTGTTTTCTGAGCCTTCTAAGCTTGTTTTGCGTACTCTCTCAGACATTTCGAGCAGTAATGGCCTCATTGACCCAATAATTGAAGGATCCTTTACCTTTTCACTCTGGCTTGCAGCGCCCCCCCCCCCCCGACCCCATCCCCAGTTTTTATTCTCTCTCATTGTTCTCAAAGCAATGCCACTAAGCAGATGGTCAGAGATTTTTTTTTCATCCTTTCAAAAGGTTCATATTTTTCCCATCTCATCAAGCATGTCTCAGTTGTGTCTGGGTAATTAACTTAAGGCTTCTCAGTCCCTCCTTGCCCTCCCCCCCTCCTATGGTAGAGGTCGAAAGGCCTGAGCAATTTTAATAAAGAGCCTGAGAAGTAAGTCTTGGAAAGTTAAGCGTGTGTGTGTGTGTGTGTGTGTGTGTGTATATATATATGCAGCAGAGTTTAGTAGTAGGTGCCACTCTCTCTCCCTTCAGAATATTTATAACGCTGTCTACATATATATTTGGTAGGTTCTGATGTTTAATCAAAGACCTTTGCTTAGACTTTAGAGCACAGTTCAATCACTTAAAAGAAGAACCACAAAATGATGTCAGTACTGAAGCCTTGTTTGGTCATCCTTGAGTAAGAGAATACCACCAACACAATTAACTACTTTTTTATTTAAGAATCCATTAGGCTTATTTCCCCTCCCCCCTGGTCCCTCCTATGTCTCTTTCCCAGTATGTTTTATAAAACTAGCTTGTGAGCTTTATTTACATATCAGAGCAGCTGAGATGAAAGCTTGATTAATTAACAGGAAAAGAAATTTCATCCTGCATTGGATCTGACAGCGAACTGTTTAAAAAAAAAAAAATACACAGCCGCATAAGCAGTTTTATTCTTAATTTTTATTCATTATCTATGAATAATGAATTCATAGTGGGAGGATGGGGGCTTCTCCTTTTTTAACTCTTGCTAATAAGGCACTGCAGAAAGCAACTTCAGTGTGTGAAGCACAGATTTTATGTGGGATGTCAGCTACATTGTAGATGCCCTTGAGGACATTTTCCACATAACTGAATTATGTAGTTTTCTGTTTTCCACATACAGGCAAGTGAGAGAACCCAAGTGTCAGGTGGTATATATTAATAGAATTAAGTACCTGCTAATTTAGCCACAGTGGAGATAAATATTTGGATATCATTAAACTTATTAGATGTAAATATGTGAAGTCATCCTTTGGGTTCTGAAGAAAAACAGCCCATAAAATGCTCTGTTTAACCCTGTTCAGTAGCGGACACTACATTGGAAGCAATTATGAATATCTTATCTGAACACACAATAAACCTCGCTTGCAGGGCCAGACCACATGTGGTGGAGCTTCTACGGAAGGCAGATAGTTCCCCATTGGATCAAATGTCCAACTGCTGCTGCAATACACACATCTCCCCACTCAAGGGGTTGGATCCAGACATAGTCATACATAGAGTATATCCACTGGAATCAATGGGGCTTAAGTTAGTCATGACATTGATTTCAGTGGGTCTGCTTTTAAGTATGGCTAACTCTGGATTCAAACCATTGCCTGTTTGCAGACATTACAGAAAATGTAACAGACAAAGAAGTAAAACTTGTGCATACTTCCTGTTTCAGCACCTGTTAAAATGTCCGAAGGCCACCTTATTTTTTCCAGAAACTGGAAGTTTGTATGCCCTTGGAAGTTCAGTTATGTATATAGAGTTTTGTGTCATTTTGTTACAGGTATAATGTTACCACAACACATTTGTTCCAAAGTCAATGGAATTACTTTAGAGTCAGGTATGTATGGAAAATGTTAGAAATGTGTAATGACTTTTGAGATTGTTCATATTTTATTGGCTGTTTATAAATAGGAGATTCATTTAAATGAAAATACGCATTGCCACATTTTTGCATCATTAAGGCAAGATTATTCACATTTCTAATACTCTGAAAGTTTAAATGGAGGCACCCTCGGAATCACTGTAACCTACAGTGCAATCCTATACATGTCTGATCAGACATAAATCCCATTAAATTCAATGGGCTTACTCCCCTGCAGGCAAGTGGCAGTGGGTATAGTATTGCAGCCTTTAAGATATGATGAACCAATCTCCCTAGTACTTGACTTGTGGGTAGTCAAAGCATTATACTTAACTCTATGTATTTCCATTTTTCTTTTACACTTTTTATCTTTTCAGCACAGATGCCTGGGTTGCAAAGGATAAGAGTACGTTCTCTAGACTATATGCCATTGATACACTATGACTGCTGACACAGGGTTTCATGGTTTCCATGTGTGCGTGTGTGTGTGTGTGTGTGTGTGTGTTTAAAGGATCAGTTGTAAAGAAAGAAGGAGAGACAGAGAGGAAAACAACAACAGCCTTGACAATCCAGACACTAAACACACACACACACACACACACACTCACTCTGCTTCTGTTCACTAAATTGCTGCAAACTTGTCTACTGTATGCTAAGAATGAATATTTGACCACTTCTACGGAAAAATATCTATTAATTGTTGCTATACAAATATAAAATAACATGAATGAGCATATTTATACATATAACACATGCTGGCAGCATTGTCTGGTGCCATCGTCATCCCTCCCTTATGTGCTTTCCAGCAAGATGTCCTCTGGTGCCCCCCCCCTCTCTCTCTCTCACACACACACACACACACACACACTTCTGGGTACCCCACTCCCCAGTTTTCCTTTTACCAGGCAAGTGACACATTTTTTCTCTCTTTCTCTTTTAACTTTTAGAAGAGCCTGGGCACACTGCATGTGAAGCTGTAGTCGCACCCAGCATCTCGATGTTCCCCAAAGTGCCTCTGGGCCTACAGGGGCTGCTCAGACGCTCTCTGGAGAAATGAAGATGGTGGACACAACTGCAGCTTCCACTGCAGCACACCTGACCCCTTCTAAATGTTAAAAGACACAGAGAGAAAAGGTGTCACGTGCCTGGTAAAGGGGGGAGAGAGGAAATGGAGGGACAGCGCGCACTGGGGCAGGGGAGAAAGAGAGAAAGAGAGAGAGAGAGAGAGAGAGAGTTTGCAAGGGGGGAGAGTCTTTTCTGTGGGTTGCTTTTTAAAAAAGTCATACGTGGGGACCCTCAGCATTGTAGGCCCAAACACCTCAGCTTGGTGGCCTGGCCCTAGCAGCACCCCTGCTTGTACCAACATGTTGCCCACTGACCAGAATTGCAGCCAAACAGAAATAAAAACATAAATAAACAAACAAACACACATTTGCACACACTGCATTTTGTAGTTTTTATCCCAGGCCAAGTCAGTTTTACCCTGAGGTAGTTTCCATCTGTCTCACACAAGACAAGGAGCATAGTGCAGTTGGCCCTAATATGTTCGTGTTTGCTTCTGGTGAATTATTTCTAGTCTAGGGATGGGAGAATATGTCAATTTAGTGTCTGAGAGGTTTTTTTTTCTTCCCAGCCTTCATTTTATTCCTTCCCATTTCTGCATCATTTTGCAATTTTTTTAAAAAGTCCACGCATAAATGTACATACATTTTTGTGTATATTTCTCCCAATTTACACATTCTGTGTGCATTTTTGCCAAATATATACATTTTTTTCAAGACGTTTTCTTTTATATAATGCTGCTTTTCTGTCTTTCTTTTACTAATATACACATTTTTGTGCATACATTTCCCTAATATATCTGCTTTTTTGAGTTCTTTCTGAAGAACTGCATCACAAAACTTGGAGAAGTCGAACAGTGAAGGACAGCTGCGTTCTGGCTTGTACATTGATTTGGGAAGTGTGTATTTGATACATTTGTACCTGGCCATGAACTCAGCATGGCAACCAGGGGAAGAAAAGTAACGCATGCAAGCTGCTGAGAGTAACGTGGGGCAAAAGGCATGTACCTCAGGGAAATGCCACAAAATGTAATGAGCTCCAAACAGTGCAAACAGCAGAGATTTACAATTGAAATAACTTGGTCTACTTTTTTCTGACAAAACAACATAAATTATCTTTTATTCTGCAAAGATCAACAAAGCCAATGCCATAGGCAAAGCAAATCAGTTTAAGTGTATTTTGAGATAATTTCCCAGTATAAACTGAAATTAGCTTAACATCTCTAAAAGCATAATTTTTATTCTGGTAACTGTTACTTAACCCTGTAATGGCCTACTACTTGTTCAGTAGTTTCCTTAAGAATATTTAGTAGGAGTACTAAATCTAGAAGTTTATATGGCTAAAAAATGAAGGTCAGAAGACTTTGGTCTAAGCATGGGTAGGGTAGGAGAACCAGTGATTTTTAAGCTCACCTAAATTTTCTGAAAATCACTTCAAAGCTCATTTCAGCCTCTCCCATTTTCACTTTAGACCCTTTTTTCAGCTTGTTCAAGTGCCTATTTCTGTGCATATTTTTCAAAAGTGCACACTTTCTCCCCTTTGATTAAAGTGTGAAAATGTGTATTTTGGGGGAGATATGCATTTCAATGTGCACATTTCTTTAAAATATGAACTTTTCAGTGCAACTGCAAATTCAGGAATTGCAAACATTTTTCTCTCCAAAGTGCTCCTGCTCGCATTTGTGTTTGGGATTGTGAAGGAGCCATATCTGCATGATTTATGAACAGAAATGAAATTCTTGAAATCCCTAGGTATGGGTGAGAAGGGTTGGAGTTCTGTGCTGTTGGCAGGAAGACAAGGAAACTCTGGAGGCTGAAGGACTTTGGAATAAGGAGTTAAAGAGAAGAAAGGCCATAGAGGTAGTGGAATAGAGAAAGAGAAATAACACAGAAAGTAAATATTGACTTAACTAACCACTAAATTATTTGGCTTCAGGTTAGTAATGAACATGTAATTCATAGTTCCAGCATCATTTAAAGGACACCTGATGTGAGGTGTGGCAAGATAGAACGGTGAGAAAGGGTGAAATAATATTACCACAGTACACATAATGCTTTTTCAAGATCGTGTCGTGAAAATAATTTTTATGTGCCCATGTTAAGACTAGAAACCCAATCTTTATGCCTTGCTAAGGTGCTGTGACTCAGGCCTGCTTTGTTCTCCCTGCGTCAGTCAACCAATGTCTGGGGTGTATTTATTTATTTATTTCATTTCTATACCGCCCAGTAGCCGAAGCTCTCTGTGCGGTTCACAAAAATTAAAACCAAACAACACACAATAAAACAATTTAAAATATATAGAACATTAAAACCACAATATAACAATACAACCACAATAAAACCTAGCAGCAGTGCAAGAGTTTAAAATACAGATTTAAAACAGCAAAGATAAAAATTTAGAAAGCTAAAATGCTAAAATGCCTGGGAAAATAAAAAGGTCTTCACCTGGCGCCGAAAGGAATACAATGTAGGCGCCAGGCGAACCTCACTAGGGAGCTAATTCCAGAGCCGGGGTGCCACAGCAGAAAAAGCCCTCCTCCTAGTAGCCACCCACCTCACTTCCTTTGGCAGGGGCTCACGGAGAAGGGCCGCTGATGATGATCTTAAGGTCCGGGCAGGCACATATGGGAGGAGGCGATCCTTCAGGTAACCTGGCCCCAAGCCGTTAAGGACTTTGAATGTTAACACCAGCACTTTGAATCGGGCCCGGAAATGGACTGGCAGCCAGTGCAGCTGGAAAAGTACTGGCGTAATATGAGCTCGCAGGCCAGTCCCTGTTAACAATCTTGCTGCCCTATTTTGGACCAGCTGAAGTTTCTGGACCGTTTTCAAAGGCAGCCCCACGTATAATGCATTGCAGTAATCCAGATGAGAAGTTATCAGAGCATGGATACCTGTAGCTAGGCTATCTCTGTCCAGATAAGGGTGTAGTTGGTATACCAGCCTAAGCTGATAAAAAGTGCTCCGTGCCACTGAGTTCACCTGTGCCTCAAGTGACAGTTCTGGATCCAAGAGCACCCCCAAACTACGAACCTGATCCTTTAGGGGGAGTGCAACCCCCTCTAGAACAGGTTGAATATCACCTAGCCGGGCAGATGAACCACCCACTAACAGTACCTCCCTCTTGTCTGGATTGAGTTTCAGTTTATTAGCCCTCATCCAGTCCATTACCATGCCCAGGCACTGATTCAGAACAGTCACTGCCTCACCTGGTTTTGATGAGAAAGAGAGGTAGAGCTGGGTGTCATCTGCATATTGATGGCACCTCAGCCCACACCTCCGGATAACCACCCCCAGCGGTTTCATGTAGATGTTAAACAGCATGGGGGATAAAATAGAGCCCTGTGGAACCCCATGGCACAATTGCCATGGCACAGAGCAATAATCCCCCAGCACCACCTTCTAGAGTCAGCCATCCAAGTAGGAGCAGAACCACTGCAGGGAAGTGCCTCCAACTCCTAACCCAGACAACCTATCCAGAAGGATACCATGGTTGATGGTATCGAAAGCCGCTGAGAGGTCCAGGAGAATCAACAGGGTCGCACTCCCCCTGTCCCTCTCCCGGCAGAGGTCATCCCACAGGGCGACCAAGGCAGTTTCCATTCCAAAACCAGGCCTGAAGCCCGATTGAAATGGATCTAGATAATCCGTTTCATTCAAGAGTGCCTGGAGCTGTCCTACAACCACCCGCTCAAGCACCTTGCCCAGGAAGGGGATGTTGGCCACTTGTTAATTGTTAACATCCTCTGGGTCCAGGTTAGGCTTTTCCAGGAGTGGTCTAATTACTGCCTCTTTTAAAGCGGCAGGCAGCACTAGGGGTGCACGAAAGTCACTTACCTGGTCTCGCAGCTTGCTTCGCAGTGGGGGGGAGGTGCTTCGCTGCTCCCCCCGAAGTTCAGGCCGGGGGGGGGGAGGCTTCCCTCCTCGCCCGGCCGCGAAATAAAAAGTTAAAAAAAAACGCCCCCGTGATAGGCGACGTGACAATTAACGTAGCCTATCATGGCTAGATCTGCAAAGTCAGCCGTGATAGGCTACGTTAATCGTCACGTAGCCTATCACGGGTGAGTTTGAAAAAAAAAAAGCGCGTATGCAAATGGCGGCCCCCATAGGGAGCCGCCATTCGCGTTCCTTATTTGGTCCCTGTAGTCTACGTAAAGAATTACGTAGACTACGGCAAAAATAAGGGCAACGCCCTATGGGGGCCGCCATTAGCCGTACGCGCTTTTTTTTTTTTTTAAGTCACCCATGATAGGCTACGTGACGATTAACGTAGCCTATCACGGCTGACTTTGCAGATCTAGCCGTGATAGGCTACGTTAATCGTCACGTAGCCTATCACGGGGGCGTTGTTGGTTTTTTTTTTACTTTGCTGCCGCCCCTGACGAAGACCTGCCGAACCGCCACCGGGACCCGCCGCCGGGAGGGATATTCGTGAAAGGTAAGTCCCATCCCGGGGGCGGGGGATGGGGGGGCGGAGAAGTTCTCCCCGAGCAACTTCGGAGGACCGAATGCGTTGGCACTCAGCCCCCCGAAGTTTCGGGGAGAAATTCTCCCCCATCCCTAGGCACCACTCCCTCTCTCAAGGAGGAATTTACAACCTCCTGGACCCAGCTGGACAACCCCTCCTTGTTTGATTTAATAAGCCATGAAGGGCAAGGGTCAAGCACACAAGTGGTCAATCGGACTTGGCCAAGCACCTTGTCCGCATCCTCAGGCCTCAGTAACTGAAACTCATCCAACAAAACTGGACCAGATGGTGCTCTGAACACCTCTACCAATGGAACTGCTTTAATGGTGGTGTCCAATTCATGACGAATCTGAGCGACTTTATCCTCAAAGTGCCATGCAAACTTGTCACAGCGGCCTACCGAGGGTTCCACCGTCTCTCTCCCTGGCCCAGAATGTAACAGGCTGCGAACCACTCAGAAAAGCTCCGCTGGATGACACTGAGAGGATGCAATGCTGGTGGAAAAGAACTGTCTCTTTGCCACCCTCACCGCCACAGAGTAGGCTCGATAGTGGGCTCTTACCTGTGTTCGGTCAGACTCAGCACGAGTTTTCCTCCACCTGCGTTCTAGCCGTCTCCCCTCTTGCTTCATTGCCCTCAGCTCAGGTGTATACCAAGGAGCTGGCCGGGCTCTGATCAGAGGGAGAGGGCGCTTGGGCGCGATCGTGTCAACCGCCCGAGTCATCTCTGCATTCCACAGAGGGACCTGGGCTTCGACAGGAGCACCAGCCATACCAGCAGGAAAATCCCCCAGAGCCCTCTGGAATCCATCGGAATCCATTAATCTCCGGGGGCGGACCATTTTAATAGGTCTCCCACCCTTGCAGAGGGGAAAGGCCACCAGGAGTCTAAACCTCAGCAGGAAGTGATCTGACCATGACAAAGGGACAGATGTTAATTCCTCCACTTTCAGATCACCATCCTCCTGCCCAGTCGAGAAAACCAGATCAAGCGTGTGTCCTTTTATATGTGTTGGGCCGATGACATGTTGGGAGAGCCCCATGGTTGTCATGGCGGCCATGAAGTCCTGAGCCGCCCCGGATACAGCGGCCTCGGCATGGAAGTTGAGATCCCCCAGGACCATCATCCTGGGGGTCCTCAACACCAAGTCCGAGACCACCTCCGTCAGCTCAGGCAGGGAGTCTGATGGGCAGCGGGGTGGGCGGTACACCAACAGAATCCCTAATCTGTCCTGGGTACCCAACACAAGGTACAAACACTCAAGATCTGCACTCGAATGAGCAGGAAGCCTGGAGAGGGAGATTGAATTCCTACAGACCACGGCAACCCCCCCTCCCCGGTTGGTGCTGCACCGAGTACCCAGGAGGGCACACCTGGGAGAGAGTGACCCCTCCCAGTTCCCCCACCCAGGTCTCAGTAATACATGCCAGGTCAGCCCCCTCATCCACAATCAAATCATGGATGAGGGAGATTTTATTTTGGGCCGACCTGGCATTCAGCAGCAGCACCACCAGACCCGAAGGCAGACTGGTAAGGCTGCCAGGAACCATCAGGTTGGGGGAAGAACCAGAAGAGGGGACAGCTGTAAGGTGTCTAGCCCCTCTTCTCCTCAGCTGGCCTGTTAATCCCCCAACACCATACCTCCCCCTGCCCGTGACCACAGTTATGGTGGCACCTCCCCCACCCCGAGTTGCCCAATAGCCCTCCCAGGCACATATTAAAATGTTAGAATATAAAATGCACAACAGTTTAAAAGAATATAAAAGATAAAAGAGATAAAAGAGAACAGCAGCTAAGAAGGAGCAGATAAAGTCCACGTTTGCCCCTTTCCCCTTGTCTTTAAGCTGCTACCCTCTGCTGCTGCTATCTGCTGCTGCTATTTGCTGCTGGTACTGTGGCTGCTGGTGTCTCTGGAGAGGCAGGTGGGTGGGTCTTCAGATCCTACGCAACTCCAAGTGCGACGCTAAGTGCACACTTAGCGTTGCACTTGGCACAACGCCGAGGGGCTGCCTCTGGCAGCCCCGCCTTAAGTACCTGTGGGCACAGGCAGAAGCAGGCTCAGGATCCACCCGGTGCAGCTGCTGGCTGGTCCTCCTTCCCGAGCAGCCTCTGGCAGCCCCGCCTTAAGTACCTGTGGGCTGGGGCAGAAGCAGGCTCAGGATCCACCCGGTGCAGCTGCTGGCTGGTCCTCCTTCCCGAGCAGCCTCTGGCAGCCCCGCCTTAAGTACCTGTGGGCTGGGGCAGAAGCAGGCTCAGGATCACCCAGTGCACCTGCTGGCTGGTCCTCCTTCCCGAGCAGCCTCTGGCAGCCCCGCCTTAAGTACCTGTGGACGGGGCACCCAGTGCAGCTGCTAGCTGCTGGCTGCTGCTCCTCCTTCCCCAGGCTCCTTCCCGAGCAGCCTCTGGCAGCCCCACCTTAAGTACCTGTGGGCTGGGGCAGAAGCAGGCTCAGGATCACCCAGTGCACCTGCTGGCTGGTTCTCCTCCCCGAGCAGCCTCTGGCAGCCCCACCTTAAGTACCTGTGGGCGGGGGCAGAAGCAGGCTCAGGCTCCACCCGGTGCAGCTGCTGGCTGGTCCTCCTTCCCCAGGCTCCTTCCCCTGTATGTAGCACTTCAGATGTTAGGTTAGGCATACACATGATTTTATGTTCCTCCATGTTCCCTCTCTCTATATAAAAAACCAAAAACTTGTAAGAGAGAAGGCTAGGCTAGAACTCTTCTCCCTGACATATAGTTATCTGTTTGGAAGGGGTGTTTGTTTTTTCTCACTGCAGCCCCCACCTACAATCTGAAGTGCTAGAGCAAGACATGGGCTGACCACCCCAGTGAGGCCTAAGTTGTAGCAGCAGCAGCAGCAGCACTACTGAGCTTTGAGAAGCTCATGTGTGGACACAGTTGCCTTTTAGGGGAGATATGACAACCAGCTATCTCTAATATATTCTAGGGGTCACCAGAAGAGGCAACATGGTTCTCAAAATAAGGTGTATTTAGTGGTAAGTCTGGTGGAACTCTATGGCTCTTCCCCATGTATCTGAAACAGAATGCCACTTTAGCTGTCGCCAGGCTTACTGTCAGTATATAGAATCCTCAGGCAGCTTCTGGGGGGCCGCAGAGCCCGTCTGCTGTCCTTGGCCTCTCTTTAACCAGCACTCTGATCAGATGAGCTGGGTCGGGTCAAAGAGCCACTATTTAAATTTCACACAATGCCCCTGACGTAGCATCACTCCAAGGCATTGTGGGAAATTTAAATGGTGGCTCCATTTGAATGCTGCTGCTGCCAGGTAATTTTGTGGCATTGGTGGGAGTGAGGAGGCTGTGCTGTAAGAAGAGGCCTACCAGAGGGTGCTTTGCAAGGGCCACCTCAAACCTGGAGCCAGCCTTGGCTGTTGCCACTCAGGCCTGGGCTTAGCCTATGCACAGCAGCTAAAGTAGCAGCAACAGACTGGGTTTGGTTGCTTGAGAACAGTTACCGTTTCCCTGCTTATTTCATAAGGTGAGGTGCTGTGGACATTGCTACTCTTACAGGTGGGGACTGGAATTGCTTGCCTGTTTGTTTGTATGTAACCATCAGTGTGTATGATACTTTACAGTATAACAACAAAAAGACAGGTCCGTGCCTGAAGGAGCTTACAACTGAAAATCTAAAAGCTTATAAATAAGTTACTGTAATATGCTGGTACAGAGAGTCCAGAAGCCTCTGTGCTTGTTGCCATCCTCTAAAAGGCAGATTTGAAGGGGGAGAAATATTCCTGAGCCCTGATACGAAAATCATTTTTGCATCGTGCTCTGGAGGGATGGCCTTTGCTAGGAAACTGCATTATATCATCAGAAAACTGGTGCACATGATCAAAGCAGCAGAGCTCCAAGGATGGTGCTTTGATGATGAATGGCACAAAGTGCTCTTACATGGACTCACTCAGGGGAATGTAATTCTGTGTACAGTAGGAGATCTATATCACCTCAAGTCATTATCATTTCTTTCAGTTATCTGTAAAATTCTTTCATGTTTTGGCTGGGGAAGGAAACTCATTAGTCACAGGCAGAAAACCTAGGTTAACCAGAAGTAAAATGAACACAGCCCTTTATGTTTACATGAACAAAAGGCTCTCCCAGGGAAGGAAGCATCACCCTGCCCCCTTCAAGAATATTAGGGTGTTTTTTTTTTCATTTTGTTTTCAGTCATCTATATTTTTCATTGTCCTGTAAGTGTTGACATTACTGCCTTGAATAGATTTGTGGATGAAGAGCTGATGGAATAATCTGAGTGCTTTATTGGAAAGAGCACTGTGAAAAGTTCAGCAGTCAAATTTAATGGTTTTTCTAAGCCCTATGAGGTTTCCAGAATATGAACTTGTAGTTTGCCACCAAGTCACCATTCCATTTCCTCCCAACCTACAACCTAGCCTTGAAAATATTAATAGCAATGCTTGTTCTGAAACTACCCAAGGGGGAAATACATCCATATCTTTGTGTCTTTGGTTAGTTCAGTCTTGAAGCAGCAAGAGAAGCAGTCTCCATACCATGTCTTATTTGTTTCTGAATTCCAAATAGACAAATCCATTCTTTAGGACAGGGATGCAGAACCTTTTCCTGCTGGGGGCCAGATTGTCCCTCATCAGACCCTTCCCCCACCCATTTTAGTTTTTCTCCATGCTCAGAGAGGCATGGATTTCTGTGCCTCTCTCGGCATGGAGAAAGAGACATGCTGGAGAGGTCAAGAGCGGTTGCTCTTTCCTGCACTGGGAGGGTTCTGGGCTTTGTGTAGCACCTGGTGTCCCCATGGGGGCACGGCAAAGAGTGGCCACTCTTCTTGATGCTGGCGGAGTCCCAGACTTCGCACAGCACCCAGCAGCCCTGTGTGGGTGCCACACACAGTGGCTCGGCTGGCAGAGTCCTGGGCGTTGTGTGGCACCTGGCATTCCCATGTAGGCGCTGTGTGCCATGTGAAGCAACTCTGCAGGGAAGAGCAGCTGCTCTTTCCAGTGCCAGCAGAATTCCCCACCACCCACATCCCTTCTGCTCTCTCAGATTCCCACCAGGGGGGATTTCTCCAATGAGCCAAGCCCTGCCCCCTGGAGGAACCCCAGAGACTCCACAGGCCACTTCGGGGAATTGCGTAGGCCAGATGAAGCCCACAGGCTGGGGGTTCCTCTGCTTTAGACGGAAGTGAATGGTATCACTGGGTGCTGGTAGTGAAGGAAGGTATAGTTGCTATAGAACACATAAAGCTGCTTTATACCAGGTCAGATGTTTTAGCCATCAAGCCCAGTGCTTTCTACTACGACGGGCAGCACCTCTCTGTGGTCTCAGGCACAGGTCCTTCTCCTCAACTACTACCTGGCCCCTTGTTTAACTGGAGATGCCAGGGATTGAATTTTGGAACTTCTGCTTGCAAAGCATGTGCCCAGTTACTGAGCTATGGTCTGCCCCCCCCCCCCATTTGGTTTGTGCCAGATAAGACCAGCTTACCCAAACACAGACAATGTCGTTATGATATCAGATGTAGCTTTTTTGAGGGAGTACAACTCTCCTTTGCCAAATCACAATCATATGGTTGGATATTATGGCATTGAGATTTCACCTGAGTTCATGCCACTTGGTTAATTGGACTAAATTAGTGGAGGGAGCAATCCTATGGGGATAGGTGGCCACCTCCAAACTCCGAGGCGACCGCCTATCCAATGCAGGGCAGGAGATGTGCAGAGGGGATTGTCTCCTCCATGCTTCTCCTGCCTGCATTTGCAGCTAGACAGCTGATTACGCCTATCTAGCCACCGGAAGTCAGAACAGGGGCGGCAGGGGCCGGATGACACATAGGATGTGTCGTACTGGCATTTCTGTCCACCCCACCCCGCCCCTGGGAACGCCCCTTTTATGCCGCTCCACATTGCTCTTATGAGCACGGAGCACAGGGCCATTCTGCGCTGCCTATGAGGCAGCGCAGGAGGGGGTAGGGGTCGGTTCTCTGGGAACCGACCTATCCTATGGCCACCTACCCACTGACTAGTGGCAATAGGATTGCACCCTTAATCTTTTCATTTCATTTCACTTATTGTATACCATCCCATAGCCAAAGCTCTCTGGGTAGTTCACAACAATTGAACTTTTATATGCTTTACCAACTGCTATAATTTTTTAAAATATAATTTTATGTAATTCCCCCTAAATTCAGTGGGATCTACACTGCCTGCATCTCTGGGAAATGTGAGGGCAAGCAGAGTTGTTTGTTTGTTTGCTTTCCAACCTCCTAGACTTACACTCTCAGCTGGTCCTTGATCAATATGTTACAAAAAAACCTCACAGTAGCAATACTTTCCCACTATTCCAAATATACCTTCCTACTTTCCTTTTAGCCCTCTAGACATTTAGAGGTGGCTCAGTTTCTCATAGAAATACAAATATCTATTTACCAGAAGTGTATGAAGCAACAGGGTACAGGAATGCATAGAAAGTTTTAATGCGGAGACAGATTAGTGCAATATTTTTGTTAAAGATTATTTTAAGGAAGTCAGCCCCCATGATGAAAATGAGAGAAGAGAGAGAGAGAGAGAGAGAGAGAGCGTACAATAGGTGAGAGACAACAATTACTCAACATCCCAAATCTCCTGACTAGCACTGCATGTAGATGTTGGAAATCATGGGGGACAAACTCTGTGGCACCCCAGAGGACAACAGTCAAGGGGTTGAGTAGTTCCCCAGCACCACCTTCTGAATCTAAATCCCCCGGAACAACTGGAACCACCTCAATATGATGCTCCCAGCCCTATTCTGGTGAGGTGGTTCAGAAGAATGCCACTGTCAGTGGTGCTGAATGCCACAAAGCTGTCCGAGAAAACCAGCAGGACCAAAATAGTTTGTCTGGTTATACATATTTAAAACACACACACACACACACTTACTTAACCTTAATTAAAATATTGCAACTGACAGGACAATCCTAAATGTGTTTACTCAGAAGTAAGTTCCACTGAGTTCAGAGGGATTTACTCCCTAGTAAATTGTGTTAGGAGTGCAACTTAAAATGTGTTGTATGGAGGCAACTGAAGTGCCATTGTATACATGTCTACTCAGAGGTCAGCTCCACTGAGCTCAGTGGGACTTACTCTCATGCAAGTCTGTATAGGATTGTAGCCTAAAACATACACTGAATGTGACTCAAAAACAGTGCTTTAATTTTAGCCACTGATGCCACTCTGAATCCTTTATGGCTGAATCACTGTTAGAACACCCGCACCCCACCCCGCCCCCATTTTACTGTGACCCTGGGAAAATGCCTGCCAAGGGATTAGCCCACTTTGCATTCTTTTGCAAGGCAGTGGCAATTCCCATGAAAATAAAAGAAGTTACTGCAATTATGGAAAGCCTGTTGATAATGACAATCCTCAGCGCTGACCTTGACCATGGAAAATAATGTGGAACTGTTAAATGAACCTTGTGACGTATGCTATATTGCTCCTCAATTTAAATTTGGCTGTGGAAGGAGATAATGATTTACACTGGGTATTCTGGCTAAAAAAAGTTGTGCCTCCTGGTAACACACCAACGGTCTGAGCTTTTCTTTTCTCTTTTCCAAGCACTTGTAAGGAAATTAAAACCACAGCCATGCTGCTTGTTTGAATTATGAAAGTGGTCTATATAATGCCTTCCTTTCTCTCCAACTTTGTTTAGTTGGTGGACTTTTAATATGCCTTTAAAGTGAATTTTATGCCCATCGAATGGGATAAAGGGCTTCCATTTCTGTCAGCTACTGAACTTATTCATGTAGTTCAAATTTGGAAAGCTTGTCCCTTTGATCAGTCAGGTCAAACTCTTCTAACAACATACAGCGAAAATTGTTCCAGAAGGAATAATAGCTTTTTCGCATGTTTCCAGTAATAATCTACCCCAGGGAATGATTCCCTGTGATGCTTTTAATAGCACAGAGTAATCTGGGCAGAGATTCCAGAAGTTGCCAGTTAGTGACAGGAATCCCTAGCAGAAGGACTTATTGATGACTGACTCATCATGTTTTCCCCCTCCATGGGTTTTCAGTCCTCTGTAAACCACCCAGAGAGCTTTGGCTATGTAATAAAATAAATAAAACCCACTAGCAGAGAACCCAACCATATGTTTAGAGTACATGGCTCCCATCTGCCCCTGTTGCTCAATACCTCTTGTCTAATAGGAGCTGCCATGTTTGGTACTTTTACACGCATTTTACATGCATGTTGGCACAGAAAGCTGAGTGACAACAGCAGGGCTGGTTCAAAGCATTTTGCTGCCTTAGGCAAAGGACAAGATGGCGCCTCCTGCAGTCCACATACAGAAGCTGACTAGACTGGCCACTGAATCTTACTTTATCACTAGTGATGGGATAGTGGTCTCCGCCATACCTGAGGCAGCAAGCTAGTTCAGAGGCCCCATTTTAGTTTGTGTGGCATACACAGTTCTGTTCTCTGACAGAGGAAAACAGCCAGAGAGTTAACAGGGAACAGCATCTGCTCCCTGAGGCTGTCATCTCACTCTTTCTAATGGTAGGGCTGGCCCTGCTAACAGACAGCAGCAAGTGACAAACTGTAGCAAGACGCCCATTCCCATTGTAAACTTGGAACGAAAGTAGAAATAGTCAAACACTGCCCCATGTGCAGCCTGTCACTTCAGCGCTCCATGCTGGGTCTAATAGAATATGTTTTGCCTTCTTCCCTGAGTTTGCCATGTGGAATCCATGATTCCAGACCTAATCAGCTGCTATTATGTCTCCTTGGAGAAGCCAGTACAGATCTGATCATGAGCTCTGCCAGTCCCAGTTCTGAATCTGAGCAATGCCAGATAATAGGACTGAGGAAGCTACAGTCTGCTCCACCAAATGGAAAACTGAATTACATTACATACCTACTGGTATTGTTAAGATAAAAGTACCCTTTCTAGTTATGACGGGGTGGGCAGCAGAAGGATATTCTGTATATTTCAGGGGGACATTTGTTGGACACAGTGAATCTCTGGGACATTTATCACCCCCGCCCCTTGGTATGTACCTGTTTGCAGCTCTCCACAGAACTCATCTATTGAAGGTGTGGGATTATGCAACACAGATTTTATGCCCATCATTTGTGCATTCTATGGACAAGGAGACTCCTCAAAGCAGTCCAGGCCACAGGAGCAGACTGCAGTTTGGTCCCAATAAAATGGTCTCATTCAAGAGCAGCACTCTCCCCCATAAGAGTGAATGGCAGTCATTTATTCATTAGCCCTTAAAGGCAGGCTACAAATAATCATAAACAAACAAACAAACAAATGGAAAAGGAAAGGTATCATGAACAACATGTTTGGTTCCATTTAAACCTGCCCCCTGCATCTGGTGGAACCAGTTTAATAGGAGAGCAGGTTTTGCTCTTTCCTCAATGTTCTTACTTTATTCAGTAGAAGTTAGTGGAAACTCAGGCCTGCTCGTATCTGCATAGCAACTCCCTAGGTTCTGTTTCTAGAATGTGACAGAGTCCACAAAGCTGACAGCACCTGCAATCTGGGATTGGGGCTCAAGGCATCTGACTCCAAAGGTGTGATTTCCAAGTAGGGCTGAGGCCCAGACACTTAAAAAAGAAAAGAAATCAGCCACTGGTATTAATCAGATTGTCCACTTTAAGCGTACACAGATTCTGCATCCTTCACACTTCCGTGAATTGATCAGCTGATACACATGTGGGCACTAGGCCAGACAGACTACTTACTGAAGGTCGCCTTCCCTTTTTTTCTCTGAGCCCTATGAATTCAGAGACTATTGCCATTAATGTAATGCCATACATTAGTTATGATATTTAGTTATTACAACTAAGGATATGCCTCTTTCACTCTAAAATGAAATTCTGATTACCTGTACACGTGTAGGCAACAGGAACAGCCATTCAATGAAACAGGTAATAACAGGGATCCACAGTGCAGTACCCATGGCACCCGTGGAGGGGTCCCCAATATGGCACCCGTAGGCACTCACAAAACTCCTTAAAAAAATTTAAATGTTTAAATATACATACATGGATTTGTATATATACATAGCAAGGAATACATATGAAATGCATGCAGCCTTTTAGTGATTATACATAGGCTTCAACAAAAGTGAACCAAATATCCAGATAAGTATCCATTTGAAGGTAGCATCTATATGCCACCCATTCAAATACTGAAAGTGCTGTAAGCGCCTCAATCCATTGCATTATAGGAGGTGAGTGTTTATCCTTCCAATGTTGTAATATCAGTCTTTCAGTTGTCAAAAGGGTGCAGAGAATCCATTTACACTGACCATTTGTTAATTTTCATGAAGCGGGTAAATAATTTAAAAGAATGTGTACATCAGTGAATATTAAAGACTGTTCCAGTACAAAACTTATCTGTGTAATAACCTCCTCCCCCAAAGGAGGAACTACTGGACACTGCCAAAATGTCTGTTTAAAAGAAGCATTACCTGAATTGCATTGCCAGCAATTAGCTGAATTAGACAATCCCATATTAAAGTGATGTTGCAGTGTCCAATAGACACAAAACTAAAGGTTTTGCTGAATAAGATACAGCCTAAGATCAATAGACCTGATGTGACAGGTAGACATCAAAGCAGCGATCCACCAATTACACATGTTTTGATGGTGTCCACAGCAGTTTCTCAAATTCCCAAATTTGCCCACAGGTCCAGAAAAATTGAGGACCTATGGGTAATAAGGTTTATTCTACTGCAGAACGATCTTACTTGCCCTGTATAAGGTCAGAAACACACTTGATTAAAAAAAAGGGGGGTGGGGAGAAACCCACTTGATCAAGCACTTCAAGGACAGGTGATCCAGAATGGCTTCTGGCCAGGTTAATCTCTCTAGAGTTTGTGTCTGTGGCTTCTATGACACCTCACCCAGTCCCACCATCTAGTGTCCATGAACCTCCTTAATGTTTGCCAGGTTATGTATGCAATCAGCAATTTGAATTATACCTGAAAGTCAAGGTGTTGAGTGTCATCAGGTTTTATGCCAGGATGCTCATCTTCTCTCCTGCACCCCATAACAAATGGGCATATGGAAATTGAGTTTTCAAAGTCTGATTATTGACTATGATACTGGCCACATTTATTCATTTTTTTATTACTAACCATGGAAACTGGTAAAAACACTGCCACTTCAGTGGACCATGTGGGCTGGTTTGAATTTTATTTTTCCGGAAACCAAAGTTTTGGATTTAAAGCAAGAAAACTATGACATCAAAACAGAAGCTAACAGATGATGCTGATAATGATATAAACACACTTTTTAATACCATAACAATATTATTATTTTGGTATCACCATTACAGTCTAATATATAGGAGTAGTGATGGGTGACCCAGGTATATTTCTGGTCCATGTCACTTTCACCCGTGCTCACACATGTCAGTTCCATCCCGTTTCTGAATTAATCTTTGATTTTTAGAAATCTGTATGAAATTTTGTATTTTTTATTATTTAGTTATTATAGAATTTATAAACTGCTCCGCATTGAGAGATATCGGAGTGGTGTACAATAAATGAATACACTAAATACAAAAAGTTATAGTAAAAACAAATAAAATAGTAAAACAATATTGAAATATGCATTTTACAATTATTTGCTAAACACATTTCTAAATGTTCTTTCTCTAAAAATATCATTTTTAAAGCCAATGGATAATTAAGTTCCCATCCACACATTAGTGCGAGAAGTGAGAATCAGGTCAGTTCATGCTGGCTTTTGCAAAGACCGAATTCCTCAAGCATCCCTATTTCCTAATTCAGCTTCAAATTATTGACTCTGTTTATAAAATAAGATTTTGCAAATTGTGTGTGTGCGCGTGCGTGTGTGTGTCTGGATTACATAATTATTGTTTGTGAGCCACAAAAACCAGAGTTTATCAAGCACTCAGCGGGCTACAAGATCCACCCTGACAACGAAGACCTTGACAGGCCTGGTTAAACTAACACTTCCTTGCCTGAATGCACAGAATTGTGCCTGGGTAACGAAAACAAAGGTTGGCAAAATGCTGACAAACTGGGAGATGTAAATTACATTAGGTATTGCATAACATAGATGAGCTGCCCTGAAGCTCATGTTTGGCACAGGACAAACCATGTCAGGTGTTTAGAGCTACTCACAAACTGCGACAATTCATTTTGGGAGAGAAATTTAAATCAGTGTAGTTGGTCTAAGAGTTTAGTTTCTTTAATCATTAAGCTATGGGGCGGAGCAACAGCTGGAACCATAATATGGAGCAGCAGTCGGGTGCTCAGATAAAACGTTACATGCCTCCTAACTTCCTCAGACCAGAGCCTTGCTACGTATATACTTGCTCTATTGGGGACCGAGGAGGAAACCGGACTTCAGTCACAAGTACCTGTCAAAACAAAGTCTGATGTTGCAGAAAGCGGTAGATTTCCAGGAATAGGTGACCCCTTTCAGTATGTGCACCAGAGTTTCTCTGTGAAAGGAAGCATGGTTTCCGTTACTTATTAGTTACCAGCTTCAGATAATCTTTACAAAGTTACTTGGAGCAGAAAAAGAAAATAAAGATGCCACTTCCCATTGGGAGCTAGTGGCAAAGGAACAATATTTTGGCCCAGAAAATGCTCTCCCTCTTGCCTAAGATTACAGGCAGTTGGGATTACTTAGGGGTATGTGGCTTAAGGGTTGCAGGTTGTTATTGCCCTTTGTGAAACAACATTTAGAGATCAGTTCCTTTGATAAGTTAGGAAACTGTCAGCTACAGAGCTGCTGAAGTCCAGTAACTGAGAATGTGGGCTATGAGCAAGGAAGTCCACAGGTCACATCTCACAAACATACGTAAGTGGCATTAGGTGGGGAAGCTGCTATCTGTCAGCCTACTGCTCATGGCTGTTGTAAGGAATACTGAGAAAATGTATTTGAAACACTTTGGACACTTGAAATGATATAACGCTTAGGAGTAGCAGCAGCACATATAACAAAAAGCAAATTGGGGCGCAATCCTATCCAGATAGTCACCAGCCTCCGGACTTGGAGACTGCTGACTAGCCTATGCAGTGTGGCTGGCGCATAGAGGGGATCCTCTCCTCCATGCTCCAGCTGCCTGCATTTTGCCTAGACAGGCAATTTCACCCATTTAGGCGTGGCTTCGGGGGGGGGGGAAGGGGCCTGGAGACCTGATAGGAAGCTGCATAAAGCAGCTTCTGCAGCCTCCTCCCCTCCCTGCCCCTGGGACCACCTCTTTCTCCCCATCTCTGTGCTGTGTTTCTGAGCGTGGAGACATAGATGGAATGGAAAGAACTGTGCCACCTATGGGGGGGGGCAGAGGGGGAGCTCAGTTTCTGGGAACCTCATTCTGAGCCCTGGCTCTGACCTCGGTTCCCAGAAAGCGAACAATCCTATGGCCCTCTAGACAGTGCCGAGTAGCCATAGAAGTGCACTCTACTTATTCAACATACAGTTACCTTAGATTACTACCTATAATGGTCAGAATGTGATAGGTGGAAGAGAGTAAAGATAACTACACGTTCAAGTCATAGAGTAGTTAATATGTGCTAATATTGCAAATAGAGCTTTCCCCCACTTCTTTCAGGGTATATTTCCTATACATAATGGGAGGAGGAGTGGCTGTGGTAGCGGCAGCGGTGGCAGCAGGGAGGTCCACATGTACGCTAGAACCCCGGGAACATAGGAAGCTGCCGTTTACTGAGTCAGACCCTGGGTCCATCCAGCCCAGTATTGTCAACACCGACAGGCAGCAATGGCTCTCCAGGGTTTCGGGTAGGGTTTTTTCCTGCCCTGTTGGAAGATGCTGGGATTGAACCTGGCACCTTCTGCATCCTAAGCACATAATCTGCCACTGAGCTACAGCCCTCCTGCCCTATGGAGTTTCACTCGCAAGCCACCCTGGCAAAGGCTTTGGGCACAATCCTCCTCTTGCACCTAGGGCAGGTGTGGAGCTCCTGGAAGTGGGAACACTGCCAGGCCCCTATTGCTGATTGGCTATGTTGGTAACATCTTTTTACTCTCTGGAGGCCAGAGAATAGTGAAGGAAGGGATGGCTAGACTGATCCACACTGTCTCCATGAACCAAGACAGCCCTGCAGCTTACACCCATCGTTGAGGATTCTGTGGGCCACCCTGCCAACTGCCATTCATCCTGCTGAGCCCTCCCCATCCTCCTTTAAGTCACTGGTGTGAGATGGGGTGTGTGCCAGCACTTTCGTCCTGCACAGATGACAGCCTGTCGGTGCAGACTGCCAGGCTATGGCTGTGTAGATGGAACCCACTTTTGGAATGGAATGGGCATGATGGCCTGGCTGCTGAATCCTAAGCATGTGGATAGCCCTTGGCTTGATAAGCTCAGTACAGCAGGACGGTCTCATGTGGCAATGGTGGTATCTTGGCACTTGCCTCCGGAACTGAATCGGTGAAGCAGCCACACATGGCCCCCCAGTCTGTCTTTCTCTCCCTCCCCTTGTTGGGCACATGGAGCCTTGCACCTCCACGTGCACTCAGTTCACAGTGACAAGATATTAAGATGATCATAATAGCTGCATTGATTTAAAACATGCAGGGTTGGATACAGGATCTGCCTTCCATGGGTGGAAGGGCTCTGTTTTCAGAAGGTGCCTCGTCCCAGTTTGGGGGGCTCCCCCCACACCACAACTCACCCCATTCAGCAGTGTCTACTGACCCCCTGTGTAGCATTTTCAGGGGGCTGGAGGGGCTGCCATGGGAGGGGGGGGGAATCCACTTCAGCCATCTCAGTTGCATGCACCTAAAGCTGGATCCAACCCACTGATGTAAAATAAATTTTGTTTTCTTTGGTGGTACTGCACAAACGTGTGTGTTTCCTTTGGAGGATCAGTTAATATAAAGCAGACTTCTTCCAAAAAAAAGTTTGTTTAAAACAGAAATGAGTTCTCATATAAATAAGTGGAGACGATTTCTGTTTTAAATGGATTGTTTTAAGTAGTATAGCCAGGAAAGGAATATGAGAAATGGCCCTGCCAAGGTCTCTTTATTCAGCAATATCAATCCCTGCTTTTTTCAACATTAAAATGTTACACCCAGCAAGGACTGTGTGAATCTTGCAGAGTTAGAGGCTTAAAACAGAGTGATGATACTGTACTTGAGTAGTCATTATAGATTGAATTAGCCTTTTATAGAAATAGGCTCTCAAAACTGTCACTGATAATACAAGCTTTAAACAGGAAGGAGTTTATGTAATGGTTCCTGAGGGTTACTTGTGATTATCTGAAGGTGGTTTTTCCTCCTCCTTTTACACTGCCTCTGTCTTCCAATATTTTAACAAAATTCAGTACACCTGAAAGGTCACCTAGATATTTATAGTTTACCTTAAGCCTACCATGCTCCCTGGAAACATATTACTTCTCCTGCCTTCAGATTTACTGATTTGGGCTGCAAACCTACACCCAGCTGAATATACTCCAGAAACGACTCTATAATTTTCCTACTGCTGTCCTAAGACTGCACAACTGTAACAATGTTTGAGACCGGGATTCAGAAGAGATGTTCACTGTATGGAAACACCTTTGCCTTACAAGTAGTGACCCACAGTTTGTCCTCTGTTGTTTTCTCCCCTATGAATAGGAAGGGTTTAATTAAAGGAAGTCACCATTTGGGTATTTACTGAGAAATGAACTGAAAAGTTAAGCCCTTTGCAATAAACTTCTGAATAAGCTGCAGGTGTCCAAAATAAGCAGATCTTTCTGCCTGACTTTCATGGAGCTCCTGTGTCTTCTATGGTGTATTGCATTAATTGCAATGCCATGAGGTATGCCTAGTTATATGTTGAACAGGGACCATTAATTTCTATCTACTCCTACTCGGTTCCCTCCATTTTCTCTAGAGTATTATATTAAGGCAGATGATTAACTAAACATTGTTTAACAGGGTAGCAGTCCTAATTATTTGACCACTGGCTCCACCCAGTTCAGGGGTTTTCTGTTATCCTCTTTATAGTCTCTCAAATACTTGAATCCAGGATTTGCAATGAAATTGGCTGTAGATTCAAAATAAAATAGTTCTTCACACCAGTTGAAGCATCCTCTCAGCTAGGTACCACCTGATGGGTCCCTGGCAACAACTGGGCAAAGGCACAGCTGGCCACAGCAGCAACCTAAGCATCCAGAAACAGTGCTGGATCCAAAGCACCCCCAAGTTGTGAGCCTGATCCTTCAGAAGGGGGGCAGCCCCATCCACAACAGGCTATACTCCCAATATAGATATGCCTATTGTAATTGTGCTCCTCGTCAGTTGCCATTACAATGACATTGTTTATTGTTCTTTTATTTATCTTATTTTGTGTGACGAATTTGGTCATTACTGTTTGTTTTATTTTGTATGGCTAATTGGTTATGCCTTTGTACATTGTATATGTAAGGATGAAGGGCTGTTTAGTAATAATTTAAATAACAAATCTCGGATTGCTGACCATCGCAATCTCTGTCTTGTCTGGACAGAGTCATAGGAAGCTGATTTATACTGAGTCAGTCCTGGAGATGCTGGGAGTTGAACCTGGGGCCTTCCGCATGCAAAGCAGGTCCTCTACCACTGAGCCATGGCCCCCTCCTTAATTGTCTCCACTTTTTAGTAGAATCTCCACTTGTTAGCCAGTCCATTACTGTGTTCAGGCAATGGTTCAGGAGTTCCATGACCTTCATGGCATCAGTTGAAAAAGAGAAACAGAGAATAGTGATCAGATCCAACCCTGTAGTGATGAATTCCAGTTCCAACTCTGGAGTTGGAATAACTCTAATAATATAATTCTAGTGGATTTCCCCCCTCAAAAGTAAAATAGGTGACATGCTCAGCTATGATTCATGGAGTTCAGTGGTACCCACATTTAGCTAAGTAGCTGACTGAAGCATCTTTAGATCAGCATCTTCCAAATCTTTTGGTTACTGACCAGAAAAGTTGCTATGTTGATCAATGCAACCCATCATATTGATGAGGGCCATTGTCAGTTAGTGATAAATTGCAGTTGTGGGAAAGGAGTGAATGATAAGTTATAACCCTTTCCCTGTTCTGAAACCAAACTTTTCTATGTAGAAAAATTTCTTCATAGCCCTCGCTCTGAATAGTAGTTACCTCTGATTTTGCAAGTAAGTGAATACATTATCTCCCTCAGAGGCCCAGACTATCAGTGGAAGAACTTGCACAGATCATCACCTCTGTGCTCCCTATGATCATGATGTGTCTAATGGACCTTCCCTTCTTCAGCCCTGTGATATGATACCTAATGAGTAATAGTGGCAGGGTGTGTCCTTGAATTTAAGGAAGAGATAATGCCCATATGCAACTGTAAGCCAGAATTGCTGAGAATTTTGGTTTATTCTTCACAAGCAGTGTTCTAGTGCATTTTGCCCAGCCACTTTTACTAGCAGAAGCTAAATCTTCCCAATAGTGGAAGCTACGATCATCCTCACTGGCCCTTCTCCGTGAGCCTCTGCCAAAGGAAGTGAGGCAGGTGGCTACTAGGAGGAGGGCCTTTTCTGCTGTGGCACCCTGGCTGTGGAATGAGCTCCCTAGTGAGATTCGCCTGGCACCTACATTGTATTCCTTCCAGCGCCAAGTGAAGACCTTTTTATTTTCCCAGGCATTTTAGCTTTCTAGACTTTAAGCTTTGCTGTTTTAAATCTGAATTTTAAATCTCTGCATTGCTGCTAGGTTTTATTCTGGTTTTATTCTGGTTGTATTGTTATATTGTTATATTGTGTTTTTATATTTTATATTGTTTTACTGTGTGCTTTTTGTTTTTAATTTTTGTGAACCTCCCAGAGAGCTTCAGCTATTGGGCGGTGTAGAAATGAAATAAACAATCAAACAAACTCACCAGGAATTCTCTGGGCAGCAAAAGCTTAGCATCATATCTGAATGGGGCCTCCTGGTTTGTCGCTCTCCAACAAGCCAGAATCACAAACCAGAATTCGTGGTTTACGATTCCTAGCAAAAAAAGAACAAAATAAAGCAAAGCAAGTGGCATTATGGGTCCTTGCACCATTTAAACATGTTAGAGTTTTTAAAAAAATCTTGGGGGAAAAATCTGCTTTCATAGATTTTTACTGTTGCTGTCTCTACAAAATGGCAAATTTTTCCAAAAGAGCATTAGGGATTATAAAAACAATTAATATGTACTGTCTTGATAAGAATAAGGCAGAAGTAGAGAGGAATCCTGCTGTTGCATTCTTATACTTCAGCATGTTATGGAAAAGACCAGTAGAATTGAGTGTTATCCTTTATTGGAATAACTGTAAGCTGGGATATGGATACTACCTTTCAAGGCAGAATACTTCTAAAAGCCCAAAGAAGAATTGTATGCCATTTAAACGCTTCCTGCTCTGTTCTACCAAATACTGGCCCTACAAGCAAAATGTCCTTCCCTTGAAGACCCATCCTTGCTATAGCAGGCGACTGTCACACAGGAAGCGAGTGAGGGTTGGGTCCAAACTACCCTTGCTTGCTCCATGGCTCCCATGGGAATGATGATCACAAGAGTCCTTGCCATAGGATAGCCTTCCCCAACCTGGTGCCCCCCCCCCCCCCCCGATACATTGGGCTGCAACTCCCAGCATCCCTCAGCCAGCATGGAAGGCTGCCATAGGTGTGTCTCAGCTGGGTAAGTAAAGGGGAAGCCTCCTCCCTTGTTCATTCTGCCACAGTGTCAACATCACAAATGATAGATACCCTCCTCCATCTCATTAAAAAAAAAGACCACTCTCCATAAAATGTTGGGTTCACTCTTTAGAGAAACTATTATGGTTATGTCTCTCATTTCATTGTGTCTTGTCCCCACTTCTGAAGTCCAGGAGATTGAGAATTGTGGACAAGAGAGGGACAGTGGATTTATTTGGCATTGACTGTCATTAGTTGACTGTTTCCATATATTTTAGTGCCTGGCCCTTGCCTAAACTGTACAGTTCTTTCAGATCTGAAGCTATCCACTCAAGACTAACTTCTGCCATCCAAGAAAGTGATCAAACGAACCATCCTAACAGATATATCCAGCACTAAGAGAGTTAACATACTATTTAAATAATAAAGGACTTCTTTGAGAACGTCTCTGTTCTTGGCAAACTACACATCTGCTCCAAAAGCCAGCACTTTGCTACTCCAGAGACAGACAAGCATATTTCACAGCAAGTTCAAATTCCTTTCAAATCTGCATCCTTTTCTTTTTCATTCTGCTCTACCCAAATGTCAGGTTTTGATCAAGGTGAAATAATCCCAATTAGCATATGGAAACTTTTGTCAACTTCTGTAATGAAGCTGTGTTCAGTGAACTTGTGTAAATATATGCTCATTTTCCTCCTTAGACCTGATTTCACAGGCGACCTAACTTATGTGCAAGTGACTGCTAATAAGAAAGCATTTGGCCCTCTATTCTAAGGAAGGCAGGGAGGGAGGCAATGGATTGGCCTGAAGCTTCTGGTGCCTGTTAAAGTAAGGCTGCTAATGGCAATATAGTCATGCGGTAGGAATTAGAATTGAGGCTCTGACATCCTCATCAGGAAGGAAAGTTTCCATGGGACTCAGGCCAGCCAGTATCACTGTTGTTTCATAGAAAACCTCCGTCTCTGAGCCACCATGCACTTACAGTGCCGCTGGAAATACAGCTGCAAACAATGTACATGAAAGTTTGACATTAATATTAGCAAGCATCCACCGGTGACATGACTGAAAATATATCCTTCAATGGAAAGAGAATAGAAACTATTCTTGGCAGGAAGACAAGTCAGTGTAGCTGAGGGGTTAGGACAACTTTGTCATTTATTTCCTGTAGGTGACAAATTGGGCTTTTGATGTGAGGACTGGAGTAGAAGGCCTTTTATTTTGGTGCTCTGCCTAATTAGGAGAAGCGAATTTAAGACACAGTTTTGTCTATAATCAGAAAGGATAAAAATGGCTACCTGCAGTGCATAGAGCTTTGGACTATCAGGATGAAGAGTTAAAGACACACAGGGAAGGATCCTATATTGCCACTTCACTCCTGCTGGTTGTGTATTTTTATTGTTTGGGATACTGTTTTTAGTGTATTGTTGCTGTTTTTATTGTTCTTAATATCACACCCTTTTTATATGTTTTATTGCTATACGCCGCCTTGGGAGGGCTTTTGCCCTAAAGGAGGCCAAGAAATATTTTAAATTAAACTAAACTATGTTGCACCAGTGGGAGCCACCACTGGTGCAACACAAAGCCAGCAGATCCTTAAGCGGACTTCTGATCTGGAAACGCTTGTTTCCAGATCAGGATAGGTTAGCAGAGCTCCCTTCTGTCAGCTCCTGGGACCTGCCCCATTCTGGAAATGAGTGCTTAAAGATCCGCTAGGTTCCCATTGCACTAGCACTGACTCCAGCTAACATATGGGCAGTGTAGGAGACTGCTCAGTAATTACTGTAGCCTTCAGTACACCATGGTGGGATCTGCTTTGGATTGCTTGGACTTCCAACAGCCCAGTGCAATGAGGTTCCCCTCTGTAGCTGCATCAACTTGAAGCGAGCATTTTGTGTGAGCTGAAGGGGCTGTTGAGACTTTTGAAAACACATCTGTTGTACGGTTGGGTTATACAACTGAGTCACAAGTTCAGTGAAAACAAGGTTTATTTTTACAAGCAAAACATGTAAAAGAACTTCTGCATCACTCGTGCTTGGACCAGGACAAATCTCTTCCCCTTACTTCCTGTTTCCCATGCTGTTAGACTACATTGCCCAGAAACCAGTGCTTCAGCTCTTTTCTGTACAGATGTTATGATATATAAAAATACAAGGTGGGCCTGGGGAGAGTTTGGGAGCAGTCACTGAGTGCTCCTTACTTTGCCCCCTTCACCATGGGGAAATGTGAAGACCAAGAGAGGAAAGCCTGTGTTTATTTCAGCTATTTAAGTTTGCAGAGTCAAGAGAGACTCCACATTCAAATAAACATGGGCACTCCAACTTTAGTTGTTTACTTCTCCCTTCACTGAGAACAGGGAAGGAAACATGGACACCTGCCACCCTCTTTCTTGATACACTGCTAAGGTGAATATGGTGTCGGCAGGGGGAGGACACAAGGGGTGGTGGATTCATTCAAACAGGGCCAGTTCACCACCTTCAAGAATTTATGCAAATTCATCACCATATCTAGAACCAGCAGCAAGTGTTTCAGTAATCCTACTTTATAATCAGCAAGTAGTGTCTGTTTCCAGGGAAGGACTCTGAGAGTGCCCAATTCATCTCCACCTGCAAGATGTCATTCAAAAAACACCATGTAAATTAACTCCTCGAAGTTGTCCATGGACCACAGAATTTAGAATCAAACCATTCCCTAAGGGTGCAGTCCTGTGCATGTTTAGACAGAAAAAATCCTACATGCTGGCTGGAGAATGCTGAGAGCTGTCGGACTTTTTTCTGTAGGATTGCATGGGATTCTTTCATGCATAGGATTGCACCCTAATTATTTTAAGTAGTTAGCTATGCATCTGCTTGCAAGGTCCTCTGTAAACTCATAGCAGCCAGAACCAATAGCAATCAGAAGGGCCATGTCTCCTGAGGCCTACATCAGCCCTTTTAAAAAGTGTCCCGTTCAGATTTTCTGGTACCTACAGTGTGATCAATATCAATTTGAGAGAGTGCAGAAGAACTAGATAGTGTTTTAGTGTTGTTGTTGTTTCAAAAACATATTGATTGCTTAATGTTTAAGTACAGCATAGTTGAAGATTTTCTATGGTTAGTAGCTAGCGACAAATTTCATATATGTGTCATGCATTGTAAGTTTATTTAGCACATACATTTTTCAGTCTTGAAGGATTCACACTTATCTCTGCATCTTAAGACCATTCAGGAATTTAATGCATATAATTGTCTTTTCTTTTTTCTCTTTAACATATTGTGGCCACAGAATTAACCAACTAGGAGTCTTTGATGCCTTCTTTCAAAAATAAAAAGAGTGACAATAATCATCCAGATATTTAAAGATTATGCTGCAGGATGGTAAAAGAAAAATGTAAAAATCTGAGCTTTTTATTCAAATTTTGGTTTCTGAATGTTCATTGTACATAACATATTTCTTACGCCCCAACCTCAACCTCCCTGTTTTGTCTGGTAAAGAGATAATCTGGACATCTTGAAAACTTGCCCACATTTTTGTGCCTGACTATGGAGTTTTGAATTTTCCTATGGCTTACTTGGTTTGAAGTATATACACAATACGCTTTCCTCTGTTAGATCTAGAAACAAGACGTGCTAGTGCAGTGCTTGCAATAAAGCCAAATCATTTAATACAATTTAGAGAAGGGAGGAGGGAAATTAGAAACTTACTTAGGGACAACTGAAATGTATTCTTTGCCTCATGGGATAGAAAATCCTTACATAATCTAATGCATGTATATAAACTTTATTGTGCATTTGAGTTTTTATTTATTTGTTCGTTTGTTTGTTTATTGACTGCCTTTTTTCCTCTTTAAGGAGCCCAAGGTGGCGTCCATAATCCTCCTCTGCTCCATTTCGTCCTCACAACAACAACCCTGTGAGGTGGGTTGGGCTGAGAGTCTGCGACTGGCCCAAAGTCACCCAGTGAGCTTCCCTGGCCGAGTGCGGACTAGAACCCGGATCTCCCGGCTCCCAGTCCAGCACTCTCGCCACTACACCACGCTGGCTCTCTTTTTAAAATAGACATACAAATAATTAAGAGTTTTTAAAATCTTAATTATTTGTATGTCTATAGAATATGTTTAAATACTTGTTAAAGAAATTGTGTGTGTGTGTGTGTGTGTATACCATCTTTATATATATGTACATATACATATATGAATGTTCTCAGCAAATCTTTGCATGATTTATTTAAACATCTATCTGGAGGTAAAGTTGTGTACTTTCCTAGCCTTCTCCCTGTATTGCATATCTGGCTTTGAGTACTGATTTTCTAGAAATATCATCTACCTATGAAGTTCTATGATAATCAGGACTGTCAGTAATGCAATTGGAAATGGTAATTGAGAGTGGCATCATGCAAACTGTATTCCGGTATCTCTCATCTCCTACTGGGGAGGCCCTGAAATGTGCATCTTGTTTGTGTTCCAAGCAGTAGCAATCAAGATTGAAAGGCGGGGGGTGAGGGGAGCCTTTTGAATAAAATGCTTGTAAAGGCGCTTCGTGTTTTGATCAGATTCTGCTATTTATGTGAAATGGACTCTTTCTCTGTGGCATACAGTTTTATTGCACAGCAGGAAAGAAGTGCTTTGGGATATTACCTGTTTCACATGCATTTCATTATAATGAATGCTGTTCTTTCACTCCCAACACACACACACACAGCAAGGTAGGATGAACACAATGAAGATTTATATAAACAGAACTTTAGTGTTATGGAAAGCCTGCTGATCTAACGGTTTGAGTCTCCTTTATTTGCCACCCACAGCAGTACTACGATGCATGGTTTAGCTTTGAATTCGCTTTTAACTTCTCCCGTGTAGAATTCCCAAGTCCCAGCATTGCTTCTCATAATTATTTTCTGTCATTCACAATGTAAACATGACTGTCCTAAGTTGCATTTCTTTGTGGTACCTGTTACAAAGAACAGTGCAGGCCAATAATCGCATGGCACTTCCTTTCTGCAGCTCTTGCTCAGTCAGTTTGTACTCTTGCCATCACAGATTCTCGGAGGCTTGCCACGCCAGAGATCCGTTGCATTTGACTCTTCCGGTGTCACCTACTCTCTCTCAAAAAAAATGTCCCAGGGAAAGGAAAGTGGAAGGGGTTGCGTCCCCTCCCCCCCCCCGCCCCATTGCTGCCACCTTTACAATAGGTTTTTGGTGGTGGAGGCATGGGGCAGGGAGGATCCAATGAGCATAGTTTTCCCCAACACATCTCAGAAGTGCTTCTTTGGGCATAAGAAGGAAACAAGAAAGCATGCTAGGCAATTGTGTTGCTGAATGCCATTCTCCATTGACCTCCACCATGCTGTATCATATCGTAGTTATTCCATTAGCGGAACTCTTTGTCTCACTTACACGCAACCAGTGGGTTGCCTTGTGCCAGCTGCTAGACAGAGAGAATCTGAGGCTTCATGTACACCAGAGGTGCACAATCTTTTCAGCCCCAAGGGCCAAAATGTGTGATACTGGCTCAGTTGGGAGCCACATGTGTGTGCATGCACACACACAAACACACACACATCCCAGCAATCCTGATACAGTTTGCTCTTCCCTTGCTTGTAGCAGTGGCAGGAAGAGAGTAATCTGTATCAGGATCACTGCTGGAGGGGATGGAGCGGTGGAGGCTGGTGGCTCCAATTTCGGTGGGGCTGTGAATCCATTCTGGATTTCAGTCAGAACCAGCCAGAACTCTAAAGGAGCTCTCCAAGGTGATGAACCCTGTCTCCAAAGTAGGTTCAGCATCTTGGATAGCTCCTTTAGAGTTGTAGCTGGTTCTGACTAAAATCCAGAATGGATGCACAGCCCCACCGAAATCCGAGCTGCCAGCCTCCACTGGGTGGAGAGAAGGCTATGCTTGGGGGGGCCGCTGCAGTTTTGGGGCCTGTGCTGTAGGTTGTGCACCCCTGATGTACACAAATGGGAGCTGTAATACACCTATTCAGAGTGTCTCCTCAACTATGTATACTACCCTTCCATACTTCTGATAGCCAAGATGAAGGAGAGGAGAGGATGTTTGGAGAGATCAGTGTGAGTGTCGCTGCTCCCTCAGGAGTCCAAGTGGTGGATGTCACTGGACGAGAGATGGGAAGCACATGCCAGCTCTCCTACATGTGAAACAGTGTCATGGGTGAGCAGAGGTGTGCTTTTTGAAACCACCCCATAAGCTCCTGTTTGGAAGTAAAAGGCCTTAGGGGAGATAGGTAGCTGACAGAGTAGATGCTGGTGTCTGAATATCACATCGGGTGAATGTGACAGCCTGGTGAACTATACCAGTGATAGCTTTAACCCCTCTATATTTTATTTTATTTTATTTTTATTTATTACATTTCTATACCGTCCAATAGCTGACGCTCTCTTTCCCAGTTGTAGATTCTATGCCAGCACTAACAACAACAACAATAATCACGGTGTACAGGACCTTAGAACACTGGTTCTGCACCAGCACACTATTGTTACTTGATTCACCTATGGAAGTGGAAGAAAGTGGAAGAAAACTTTATCCGGTTTAGAGAAGCCAGTCATGGTGACTAGTTAATGGGCAATCTTGAGGCAATGCTTAAGAACGTCACATGTGCCTCTTTAATGCCTGACAATATCAGCATGCCTAGATGTCCCCGAATGTTATCAAAATTGGGGAGCGCAGCCACTATCTGTCACATCATGCCAAGTTTGTTCGGTTAACAGGCAGCTTTCAGAGAAAGCAACGACAGATCTGTGTGACATCAGCTGTCAAGCAGGGATGTGGTGTGGATATTTATCATGTATCACAAAAACACACACGTTAGATATTTGAGGGAGCCTCAGTAGCAAACATCTGAATTCTGACAGCTTCTTTTTCCTGCCACGTGATTATTTGTTTGTAAAGCACTTCTAAGCATTCCTTTTTATGGGCTTTTTAAAATGCATAAAGAATTGTAGTGCTTTCAGTTTATTTTCATGGCCAATTAATTGTTTCACAATAATCCAAATATTGCACTGGTTTTCATTTAAAAAGAAAACCAAAAAACCCCCTGAGTGGATGATTTTAAATGTGCATAGTGCCACTTGGACTTGACAGATCCTTCAGAAAATATGCAGATGATCCAACACTGGAGTGACACCGTTTTATCTGTCAAGTGTGAGCGACAGCGATGAGTAAAGTGCTTGGAAAGTTTAGGCCCACTGGTGTCTAACAAATGCCAAGGGAAAACCTTCTTTGCTCTACAGAATTCTCTGGAGAAGACTTGAAATTTTAACATGCATGCAAAGTTGTCATTTCAGGAGTTCACTGGCAAGGAAAATCTAAAAACAGAGATGTTTATATGCAATTTAGCGGCAGGGGGATGGGGGGAGACAAAAAACTCCAAGTCGGAGGAGGGAAAATTATATATAAACATGAAAGATTTCTGAAAGGTTTCTCACTGCGAGCGGAGATGGGTCAAAGAAGACTCAGACAACAAGCTTGGATTGAAAATTGGGCCACATTTATTGAAATATTTGCAAAGGGGTAACTAGGACGGGCATCTAACTGTGTCAGCGGCTAGCTGACACTTCTAGGGTGAAAACACACCCAGCCTGAGGGGTGGCGGTGATCTCGCCATCCCTCCGGACTGCCCCTTCTGGGGGAGGTAGACCTTCCGGTGTCACCCCCAACCCGGTGCCGCACAACACCTGGGTGAGTGAGTAGGGTTGGTCTCCCAGGCAACCCTTATCCCCCCGCTGAGCCACACAACCCGTTCGGGGGGCCTCAGACGTCACCTGTCACCATAAGGTGCCTCTGCGTGCACACCATCCCTACTCCCTTTCCTGTTTTGCCCGTCCTAGCCACCAAGTGGAATGTGACCGATGATATAGACTGTATTCCCTTACAAGACACACACCACCCGCTTAACAGTGTGACGTAGGCAAAAAAGGCTCACAGTCCTCGGCCAATCTGGCTGTGAACCAAAAAATTCCTACATGGCTCCCAAAGGGGCAACCGGCAAAACCCACACTGCTAAGGGGAGGGTGGGAGGGAGCTGCGTCGCGCCAAAGAGCTGAGATAGGGAGGGGGGTCGAGTTTAAGACAACTCGGCCCGCTCCTCCCTGACTGGTGGTGCGACTGGGGTGCACCAATCAGAGGCCCATACGTCTTATCACCCCACCCGGCCGCAATGGCCCCCCCTTTCAGCCAGACAAGCTGGCGCCGGGTAGGGCATTTGCGAGCAGAGATGGGTCAAAGAAGACGCAGACAACAAGCTTGGATTGAAAATTGGGCCACATTTATTGAAATATTTGCAAAGGGGTAACTAGGACGAGCATCTAACTGTGTCAGCGGCTAGCTGACACTTCTAGGGCGAAAACACACCCAGTCTGAGGGGTGGCGGTGATCTCGCCATCCCTCCGGACTGCCCCTTCTGGGGGAGGTAGACCTTCCGGTGTCACCCCCAACCCGGTGCCACACAACACCTGGGTGAGTGAGTAGGGTTGGTCTCCCAGGCAACCCTTATCCCCCCACCGAGCCGCACAACCCGTTCGGGGGGCCTCAGACGTCACCTGTCACCATAAGGTGCCTCTGCGTGCACACCATCCCTACTCCCTTTCCTGTTTTGCCCGTCCTAGCCGCCACAGGAGTCACAAGCCTATTGCTTGTGAAACTCCCCCCACCTGCGTAGAAGAACTTCCCGCAGGCCCCTTTGCAGATTGGCCAAAAATAAGTCGCTGCCTATGTCTGACAGGTGGACGCCGTCCTGCCTGTAAAGCTCCCTCCTAGTCCAATGGATTCCTTGGTGGTTGATATAACCGTCACCATGCTCTGACAACCCACGTGCCAGTTCTCTGTTCACCTTGCGCCGGGCCTGTTCCATGGCCGCATTGCTCTGCGCCCTCCACATGATTCTCGGGAGCATTGATGACCATAATATGGTCACCCCCGGCCAACGATGTCGGATCGTCCGCAGATCAGCCAATGCTTGCTCAATCAAGCCTTTTCCAGGCTTGTAGCCCAGGTCGTTCCCTCCTAGGTGCAGCACCAGGACCTGTGGAGGGAAACTGACCAAACCTCATTGAAAGAGTGTGGGAAGAAGACTGTCCCATCGCATACCCCGTCGGCTGAGCCATTGTATTGCCACCTGTTGGGGAAACTGCAGCCGGGATCCGAAGGCCGACGTAGAAACTCTGCGGGCAGCCCAAAAAACCATACTGTGCCCACAAATGAGCACCCGTACCGGCATCGGTCGAATCCCATCTAAATAAAACATTGGGGAAGGCGAAGAGAATCATCATGAAGCATCAGGCAACTTGCGAATGTAAGAGCGGAAGGCCCTGGAGCGCCATCTCCCTACCGCCTTCACTTGCTTGGAAGAAAAGCCTATGGCAGCTGCTGTAGAGGCCGCCCCAATATGGAATGAGTGAGTCCCAAAACGATAATGCCCCAGACCCAGTGTGGTCAAGGCTAACTTAGTGACTGCCCAAAACTGGAACTTTGTCAGTGGTGAACCGTCAGCGTGGCAAAATAGGGGACCCTCCTTTGCCCCGCGACGCTCAAAGAAAGCCTGCAAGGCCCTGACAGGGCATAACTCGTCAGCCTGGGCCTGGTTAAGGGTCACCAATGCTCCCTTGCCTGACTGATCAGTTTTTGAACGTCGAATATGGAGGTGAATCAGGTTAGAATGGATCAGGATATCGGAATACCTCAAGGCCCTCCCGGTGGCGTCGGATTTGGATGCCCAGACCAGTTCTGAAATCCTAAGGGCCCCCAAAAAGGCTGTTAAGGCCGCAGCGTGAAAGAGGGAGGCTTTGTATGGAGAAGAGCAAATGGAGGGCCACAATGCCCAAAGCCCTATAAGAATAACTGGCGACAAAGGATGTCTGGAGTCTGGCGGGGCGAGAGACATCCGTGCCCAGCCTTGCACAGCCTTCCTGATTCGGAAATCTGAGGTGGAGTCCTCCACCCCTCGCACTTTGGCCCAGAAGGCCAAAGAGGCGAGCTTCCCCGAAATGGTCCTAGCAGATAGTCCCTTATTATGCAGATGTACACAGAATTGTAACAAGTGGTCCACAGGTAAGGGCCACACATCCTGCAACTGCAGTCCACACCTGAAGGTGCTAAACTGCCTACCTGCTCTCTCGTAGGCAGCGCTAGTGCTGGGGGCTATAGAATTCAGGATAGCGTGTTCGACTTGAGAGCACCAATCTCCCACAGTTCGTCTGGCATGGGGTCTGGCAGCGGACGTGCCCATGGAGCCAACGCACGGAACCGGTCGATCTGGTTTCGTGACAAAGCATCGGCTACAGGGTTCCCCAGACCTGGCACGTGGCGGGCGCGGAACCATATGTTGTGGCGTAGGCATTGGAGAGTAAATGCTCTAACTAACTCCATAACCCTTTGGTTTCTGGAGGATAAAGTATTAATGACGTGCACTACCGCCAAATTGTCACACCAAAAAAGAGCGACAGCGTTGGCCATCAATTCTGCCCAAATATGTACAGCCACGTAAATGGGGAAGAATTCCAGGAAGCTGAGGTCACGACAGATACTGCCGGCAGCCCAGCTCTCTGGCCACTGGCCCCGGCACCACCGGTCTTGCCAGATTAGCCCAAAACCAAAGGTGCCAGCCGCATCCGAATGGATCTGCATGTCGGCTCCTAGAAGTAACTCACGCCTCCAAAAGGAGATGCCATTAAAGTCTCTCAAAAATTTAAGCCATACCCGCAGGTCCATGCGCATAGCGGAGGTGACTCTGGTGCGATGATGCGGTAGTCGAAGATCCCGCATTGCCCAGCTGAGCCGTTGCAGGAATGCGCGGCCAGGGGCCACTACCCTACAAGCGAAGTTCAAATGGCCAACGATCTCTTGGAGGGCTCTAAGGGAGACTTTACGAAGGTGCAAGATGGATTGGATCTTATTCCTAAGTATCAGCAATTTATCAAGAGGGAGACGAGAACACTGTGCGAGGGTATCGAGCTCGATTCCTAAGAATGTCAAAGTAACAGCGGGGCCCTCTGTCTTCTCGTGTGCCAAAGGGACACCTAAATCTGAGGACAGGGATATGAATGCCTTAATCAGGTCAGAGCATTGACTGCTGTCCCCGGGTCCAGCAAACAAGAAGTCATCCAAATAGTGAACCACATCGCCGCAGCCCGTCTTATCCCGTATGGCCCATTCCAGAAAGGTACTAAATGTTTCAAACATGGCGCAAGAAATGGAGCATCCCATAGGGAGGGTGCAGTCGATGTAAAATTTGACCTGGAAGGAAAATCCCAGCAAATCAAAATCCAGAGGATTGATAGGCAGAATGCGAAAAGCGGATTTGATATCACATTTGCCCATCAATGCCCCGCGGCCCAGGGCTCTTATCATGGCTACCGCAGTGTCGAAGGAAGTGTAACGCATGGAACATAGGGAATCTGGGATTTCATCGTTAACAGACTGACCTTTGGGGAAAGAGAGGTCATGAATTAACCTGAACTCACCAGGTGATTTCTTGGGGATAATTCCCAAAGGGGAAATCCGCAGGTTGGGTAGCGGGGGCAAGGAAAAGGGGCCAATGACCCGACCTGATTGAACTTCTTTGTTAATTTTGTCTTGCACCAAGCGCCGCATGCTAAGAACAGACCGGTGGTTACCGGTCAAATACGGCTTTCGCAGACCCATAAAGGGGATCCTGAAACCCAGTGTAAAGCCGCGTTCCAAGTAGATCGCTGCCCGACGATTTGGGTAACGCCTTAGAAGTTGAAGGAGCGGAAGAATCTTAACTGGGCTGGGGCCCTTTGTGAGGGGGAGGGTGCCCACCGCCATGTTTTCTGCCACCACGGCCATCCCTTGGGGAACCTCTCCAACCTCTGGCTCTCGGGCAGGAGGAGCAGGAGTGTTGACCGCCACAAAGAGAGCACTCGTGCCGGAAGTGGCATGGGTTTCGGGAGCAGGAACCTTTGGAGCTGAACTCTCAGCACAGCCAGCGGTGTTGAACCCCTGGACCCGCAATAGGCCTAACGGCTATTGCGGGCGACAGCTTGGCCAGGATGTGGCCACTGTCGGTCCTGTCGCCGAAGCCTGGCCTAGAAGGGGTCATGAATTGGAGCCAAAGGTCCTGGTCCTTCAGATACCAGCGCATGGAGGGATCAATGGCGGCCCTCCTACGAAAGGCTTCATCGTAGGCCAGCCATGCACTCCCTTCATATTCGGTGTAAGCCCTGTATATTATGTCAAGGTATTTGGTGAGAACCCAAGCCCTCTCAGGGAATCTCTGTTGGAGGATGCCAGCGTAAATTAAAAAACCTGGCAACCAGTTCGCCCAGGTGCGAGGCACTTTGCGGGCTTTGCTCCGCTCAGGATCTCGGTCACGGGTCCTATCTTTATCGCTGGGTTCGGGCTCACGAAAGAGCAGGGCAAAGACATCGGTAAATTCACCCCGCAGAATCTTTTCTGTGGTGGCAATGGTTAAGTGAAAACCACTAGGGGAGGAAGTAGCACCAGTGGGCATAGATCCTCTACTCAGGTTGGCGCATGGGTCAACTGAGGACAACTGTGGGGCTAGGAGAGGAGGAGATAGGGAAGCCAGGGGGTCCTGAAAAGAACAGGCGGGCCCCTGCCAAACACTGGCGGAGGCGACGTTAATTGGATGAGGCTGGAGCAGTGGCGGAGCTGACGTGGTGGCATCTCCTGCTAAGGGGAATGAAGCGCCAGGCCCCACTGAATTAGGTGGGCTAGCCACCGGAGCAGTTGAGCTGAGAGTTGAGGCCGAGGCAATGGGCTGGAGAGTACTAACTGGGGAGGATGAAGTAACTGAAGCAAGTGAGAGAGGGGGAACTGGGCCACCCTGAAGAGTAAACCACAGCAACCAACCCCATGGGGTGATTTGTCCCATGCCCGGCCATGCAAATTGAGGTGCCAAAGCAGTCTCACCTGTATCAATCGTAGGTGTGCTCTGATCCCTAGCTGGAAAAACCGACATTGCTGCTTGTGCGCCCAGTGAAGATGAGGCCACAGAAGGGAGGAGCTCCACTGAAGGCGGTGCACCTTCTGGAAGAGCCGAGGAAGAGGAGGTGGATGCCTCAATAGCGTCTAGACGAGCTGAAATAGAAAGAAGCAACGAGCGTTGTGTCTGCTGCTGCGTTCGCTTAGGTTGGACCGCTGAGGGTTTTTGGGGCCTGGCTGGGGGAGGGAGAGGTATCCCCGATGAACGCTCAGCAGCTTCCAAACGAGAAAGAATTGATGACAATACCGGGTCTGAGTCCTCATCAGACTCAGAATCAGGCCTTGGCAGCGGCCTTTTGGGGAGGGGGGAGGGGCCCTCCCCTTACCTTTCTTACCATCTTGGCCCTTCTTGGGAGGCATGATGCAAAAGGTAAGTTAAGCTTAGCTGTTATCGGAGAGTAAGCAAGTGGGCACCCCGGGCAACAGGCAGCTATCACACAATCTTCACAATCAGCGGATACGCGTTCCTGACTGAGAGATTAAAGCTTAAGAGGTGCAGCAAAGTTGGTGTTTTTTTGGGGGGGGGGGGGAGGAAACACGCTTGAGCGCGGGCACCCTCAGCTGAGGGCGCCCTAGCTCAGGAGGAGCCAGACTGGCAGCCACGGCTGCTTGATTGTTTAAGTAATTAAATTTATTTATTTATTTATTTATTTGGGTGGGGCGATGCCAACAGGAGAATAGCAAGGCACTGGGGGGGAAACACTTAGCCCCTGGCCCTGCCGCCAGACTCCCCTCCCCACCAGGCAGTCTAAGCTGTCGAGCTGGGGGGGGAGGCAGGCACGCAGCTGCCAGGACAGCCGGAGCTGACAAACGCGGGTGACGCGCTCAACGCGCGCCGTCGCCGCACCTCACCGCCACCAACGCCTCCGAGGCCCGGCGAGGTAAGCAAAAGGCCACGGAGGCCGGCGGAAGGCGAGCCCGGCAGACCAATACGTCGGCCGGCAGACAGGCCAGGAGCCGGCCAGCCAGCCGGCCAGCCGGGCAACAAAAAGGGCGGGCGGGCGGGCAGGCAGGCAGAGGAACGATGGGGCGAGCGATCGAGCGGGCAGGCAATCGAGCGGGCGAGCGGGCGGGCAGGCAGGCAAAGGAACGAGGGAGCGGGCGATCAAGCGGGCGGGCAGGCAAGGGAGGTGATTGGGGGGGTGAACAAAGGCCGAGGGGCTAGGCGGGCGGGCGCACGCCGCCCCACCCGGACCCCCAGGAAGGGGTAAGGCGCCTTACCCAGGCACGCAAACTAGGAGCTGCGGCCGGCGTTTAGACCGCGAAGAAGAGAGATCACGTGCTCGAGCGCCGCTGCTGCGCCGCCGGCCAAACTGGGGCTGCAGCGGACGCTTGAGGAAAGGAGCCGGCAGGGAGGGAGGGAAGGGGGGGTGGACACGATATCACCAGTAACGTTGGCTCTCCTGACGGCCAGCGGGCGCCGTCCCAGAGGGAGCGGCGCCGGAGCGCACGAGACCCACCGCGAGTGTTGGCAACTCGATAGCCACGCGTGAAGAGAAGCTTTGGCGCGCAGAAGCACGCTGAGTCCAGGTGGCTGGAAAGACTACGACGAAGCCGGTCTCCAGCAGGCGAGAATCCCTCGTCGAATCCAGGCGAGTCTTTAGTTCTCAATAGCTGCGTCGCGCCAAAGAGCTGAGATAGGGAGGGGGGTCGAGTTTAAAACAACTCGGCCCGCTCCTCCCTGACTGGTGGTGCGACTGGGGTGCACCAATCAGAGGCCCATACGTCTTATCACCCCACCCGCCCGCAATGCCCCCCCCCCCTTTCAGCCAGACAAGCTGGCGCCGGGTAGGGCATAAATCAGTGGAGAACTCTACTGAAGTAAACCATGTCTTCACAACCATTCCAGGCTTTTGTGGCTTTTTTGTTGTTGTCCCAATCTAGGAGGAGTACCAGTATTTAGATAGCCTTAATTCAAAGCCTTAATGCCTTGAATCTATAACCCTATTCAAGCATTCCTAATCTGGGGAGAGTAAACACAGAAGGAGGGGGAGCACACTAGCCCCCCCTTAATCACTTTCATCACCCTTTTGCTTTCATTTTCCCTCCCCCTCCTCACGTGTTCAGCCTACACGGATAAGGATCACCTGATTAGGCCTTAAGGTGTGGTGTAGTAGACAGAATGCTGAAGTAGAACTGAATAGATCCTGGTTGAAATCCCCTTTGAGCCATGAAGCACATTGGGTGACCTTGGGCCAATCACTATCTCTCAGCCTATCCTACTTCACCGGGTTGTTATGAAGGTAACTTTGGGTGGGTAGATGAGAGAACCATGTACACTACTTTGAGCTCCTTGGAGGAAGGTGTGGGATCTTCTTTATGACTGAGTTATATATCTAAGGCTAGGGGTTCTCAGTCTCACTCCTCTCTTCCTTTCTACTTGCCTTTCCAAGATTCTCCTTAGCTTGGTGCCAGGAGTTGGGTGACTTTTCAGCTCTTTTTCTGTCCCAACTGTAGGAAAGATAAATGACTTGTGTTTAATGTGTTACATTTTGAAATGTTCAATCTGTGCAGTCACTTCCCTCTCCAAATTCAGCTGATTGCTTAGCAACCAGTTGCTTGACTTCTATAGCTCAGCCACAGGGTAGGCATGGCAAGCTTGATATTTGCCACAAACTAAGCAAGTGCCTTCATGGAAGTTAGCTAACAATTGGTCTCTCAGAAATCCTAAATGATAGAAATGTGAAAGAAGAGAGCACAAAACAGAAAAGGCCCCTTTCCCCCCATGGTTGTGTGTTTTTAAGAATTGTAAAGAGTTTCAACCAGAGCTTCCCAGCATGTCTGAGGAACAAGAAATAATAAATCTGGAGTGTCTGCCATCAAGTACATTTCCCTAAATTTGTGTATGACTGCTCAGTGTGCATACTCTTGGAGAACATCCATTTGAGCTCTGCTCGCTAGAGGAAAGCTTTCAAAATGCGATTAGGTGCCCATCCCATACTGTAATTTACAAGGAGTTTCTTCAAGAATGGTCAGAGAAGGTCAGGCGGAGCAGACAAAAGTCCATCGTGTGGTGTAAGTTTTAATCATTGTACTTACAAAAAAGTACAAATCACTAATGAGTTTTGAAGTAATTCTCTTTTAAACCATGCGTCCCTCACTATCCTTTTTCATAGCAACCCTTTCCCTTTCCCTGAATGACCACCACAGCGGTAACTGTGGCATTCATAAAGCTGAGTGTGATGACAAGAAAACAATGGACACGGAGAGTCTGTGAATGGTAATTTAATCAAATACTCTGCATGTTGTTTTTTCTCTCCTTTGCCATTTGTGAAGGAGCAGAGCAAGGGAAAGGGAAGCAGACTCCAGAGCCCATGCAGCCCGAAGGTCCATGTGATACAGAAAACATTTCAAGTAGTGATGGTAAGCTTCCAAAGAACGTTTGCTATTGTGAGATAAATGGCACATTCAAAGAAGTCAAAACCACACCATAGTCCAACCACCATTCGATGCACAGGTAGAAGGTGATATTATTAATTCATTCAAAAGCAGTTTACAACAAGTCTGGATTATGCAAGAAATTGGCAGCCCTGCTAGCCACAGGGAATGCAATATTGCCATCCGTTCTGCAATTGTAATTTGGATGGGACAGATGCAGGAGCAGTCAAGCATAGGATTGGAGCAAACATGTCCATGCCAATAACTCCATCACTGTGAGAAGCTCAGCTGTAGAGAAAATACACACAAAAACACAAAAAAGCATGTTATGCTTTTGTTTTCACTTCCCTCCCCACAGTCTCCTGGTGTGCTTTTAAAATAAGTCAACCGCTACTCGGGGATAAGCATTAAAAATTAGCTCCATTCGAATTTAGAGAAGGTCATTGTTCTCTTCACTATATCTCTTTCTATTAAAAACATACACACACACACAAGATTCTGTTAGCTCATTCCAAACACCTGTGGGCTATGGTTGAGTTTGCAGGCCTATACGATGTATGTATGGATGTATGTATGTATGTATATATATATATATATATTTAAAATATGTATATACTACCCTTCATTTTCAAATCACAGGGTGGTGTACATTGTTGCATTGAAGCAACAATTAAAATGTAATACAAAGGTATAAACAGCAAAGAAAATCTAGGTATTAAAATCAGCAAATGCCTGGGTATTACAGGTGCATTTTCAACAGCCGCCTCACTGCATAGTCAAGGATGGCACCTGCCACACTGCAGGGAGGAGAGAATTCTGAAGGTGGGGTGCTACAGCAGAGAAGGCGGGGTGCTACACACAGGTACATCTCTGGTTGATGCAGGAGAAGGCACTCCCTCAAGTCGCCTAGTCCCAAATTGTTTAGGGCCTTATGTGTAAATAGCATGACCCTGCACTTGGCTTGTGATATATTGGCAGCCAGTGCAGTTCTCTGAGCAAAGGTATAACATGCTTGCAGTAGGCTGCCCCGTAACCTAACTGCCAAATTCTGCACTAGCTGCAGTTTCCAAATCCGTCTCAAGGACTGGACCAGGTTTAAACTTTCCAAGCCTATAAAAGCGATATTAGGAAAAGACTGGCCTAACAGTCTACTCTTGGCCAATGTCAGCTGAAAAATATCTCTCCGCCAGCCTCAACACACCCATTTTCTGTGATGGTGCAGAGACAAGGGTTGAGCATGCCAGCTCTGTAATGATGGTATATCGATCTTCCTTCTCATGTATTTGTTTGACTCTGTTTCTTTCAGCTTAACCATAAGCGAGACTGACTCTCAACTGGCCCCCTGGCATGCCATGTCTCCCTCTTTCCCCTCATTTCTGTCAAGCAGTGTCTGTAGGGTTTTTTTTTCACAGCCACCTTTCCTATTGATAGCCACCTTCGTGCCCAAACTTCCTGTCTCTTCCACCTGTCTTTTCCTCAGGCCTTTGTCTTCTCCACCTACCTTCCTCTGGGTTATTTTTTAGTTTGCTCTGCTCCCATGCCCCAGTCACCCTGGTTTGGATCCGGCTTCCAAGTTGAACCTATGGAATGGATACCACTGGTGAAGTGAGACTTCCACATCCTCTCCTCTGCAGCCCCCTGTGCGCCCTCAGAATTTGCTCAAGAGGGTTGGGGGACCCTCTGGAGGTGATTGAGAGGGCATATGAGGGGCTGCAAGGGGGAGGAGAGGTTGCAGAATTCCTGTTCTGCCAGCGGTATCCGTTCCACAGGTGCAGCAAGGAAGCTGGATCCAAGCTCCTGTCTTATGGGAGAGACAGAGGCTTTGCCATTGGGATTCACAATGCTTACCATCAAACAGAGTGATTGCCAGATTCCTAGTAAAGCCTCAGCTGCATGTCAGTCAGAACCCCTCTGAGATGACTTAAAGGGGTCACAAGTTCCTGGTGATTATGTGACGCACCCTGCCTTTTCAGGTTCCCCCTCCTCTTCAGCCCTCCATGTTCCTCATTGTCAGCCATGCCAGCATTGGCTACTGCCGGTCCCAGCTTCTGCTTAGGAGCTGGGCTTCAGTCTTGCCTATGACCCTGGGACTGTCCTGTAATGTTAACAGCAACCCTTCCTCAGCAACATGCCTAGGGACTTCCAGACTAGCCTAAGGTCTACCGCAGCCTTCCCCAACTTGGTGCCTTCCATATGTTTTGGGCTACAACTGCAAGCATTTCTGACCATTGGCCATGCTGGCTAGGGCTGATGGGAACTGAAGTGCCAAACATCTAGAGGTTGGGAAAGGCTGGTCTACAAAGCTAGACTTAACCGTTTCAGTGTTGACATCTATCCAAGAATAAGTCATGCCATCACTTTTAAACCCAGCCTGATAAAAACCTGGAAAACACCCAAATAGGAAGACTGTTTTTGAGGATTACCCTTCTTTTTAAAGCACCCGCTTCTGCTTTCATACGGGGACCATTTCTAAGACGCTATTCACACACTTCTAAACTGTGGCCTCCGTGGCTTATTAGTAAGAGGTAGCACTTATTTGCATTTTTAAGCATAGCAACCAGAGTGACTCTAAGCAGAACGTCAAGATATTATCCCATTATTTATTATTATAATTAGATTACAATGATAATAAACAAATATTGTACTGTGAGCCAGTAAGGGAAAGGTTCTTGTACTGACTTTAAAATACTCCAGGAAGTTTTACTGAGCTGAAGATCACCTAGGCAGAAAGGCAGAGATAAATATATGATGCCCAGAGTAACCCTCTTTGCAATGACAAACTGTTCGGAGGAGATGAGTATTTATTGCTTGACTAGGCTGCAGTTCCCAAGTATTTTAACTTATACCACTCATTTGGCTTCCTTTTTTAAATCTGTAGAACAAATGAAGCATGAACTAATATATTCAGGCCATAATTCTATGCATGTTTAGACAGATAAAACATGACTGCCTGGGGCATTCTGGAAGTTATAGCACTTTTTTCTATCTAAACATGCATATGATTGTACCCTTAATCAAAATTATGCATTTCATCAAGAGAAATTGGATAGAACATTAACATCAGGCATTAGATCATCAACAACAACAGCAACAACAACAACAACAAAAGGTTTCCTTCAAAGCACTGGTTTGTTTTAGTTATAAACTGAGGAACATTTGGTGGGAAGAACATTTGGCTTTTCTGGACACTGAGGACCAGTTTTGCCACAACTCTTACTTTTTTGCATATCTATACAGAGTGAACAAATTCTATGAAACACAAGTAAGTGGTTTAACATCACATCCAAACACAACCTGGCAAGTTGGGAAGTAGAATATAGATGAATAATTCACAAGCAATTCAACAGAATCTTTGCAGGTGTACTGATATAACAACAGTGAGTCAGAAGCAGACATGCTTCACAGCCTATAACCAGCATATTTAAAAGACTTTTGGGGGGAGGGGAGGGGTCTTCTTTTTTCCCCAAAGTTCCCATTCAGGTATGAATGTCATTCAGGCAATTTCAAAACTTTCAGTCAAGAGCTGTCCAGGGCAATGCGCAGTAACAACAATGAATGTACAAAAACAGCTTCTTCCAGAAAGTTAGTACAGTACTATTGTAGGAACAAGTTATTAAAGTTTATGAAGAGTTTATAAGGGCGTCTAAAGGGCTTCATTATATCCTACAGAAACAATTCAGAAGAAAGGCTGCAAAAGTGTACTTGGTAGTACTAATACCTCAGAGACCTCTCTTGTCCATTGTACAGCCATAGAGGAGATTCAGCCTTTGCTCTGAATTATTTTTTATTATTATTTCTAATGACAAACAGCTGCATTATATGGTAACTCAATTTTTTGCTTTTATAAAACTGCAACAATATGCACTATGATGAGGGAGAGGGAACTGAGTGATAAGGTATTCTGTGATTAAAATGAGTCTGAGCTAAATATCCCAGAAAAGTTCAGCTCAGGCTCATTGTTAATTGCATTCCCTTTCTGCCTGCTTGGCATATGAGTGGAAAATAGGCCCTTTTACAGGGTCACATGACTTAGTAAAGATTTCACCCACGATGTGTCCATCCCAGTTTCAGTTGGCATTGCTCATTGATATGGTGCATCAAAAAAGGCGAGTAATCACCTGAGTTAGCCCCATTCCCAGCATGGAGGCTGAAGCTCAGATAGGATGGATGGAAATAATGAAGGTCTTCATTTAGGAGGGCAATGCCCCCGACTGCCTTAATACCTAAGCAGGAGGGAGCTATTGATTTCCCTGGCTGGCTATGATGCCCATTTCTGCTTTCCCATTGGAAAAAGGTTATTGAGTGGATGGTCACCTCGCAGCTCCTGTATGAAATTGTAGTTCCATCCCAGTTTAGCTCCTTAACCGGGTAGGATACTGAAATGGTTATTGTGCTCATTGTCAACAGTATAGACAGTCAACACTGGCTAAACAAATTGCTGCTGTATAATCTCTCACACAGCCATGTCTTGGATATATGTGTGGAAATACTTCTGCATATATTAGCAGCCCAGAGGAAGGAACATCTTTGTATAGAGCTCTGTGGCCTGTGTGGTGGAAGGTTTACAGTGTAGTTCTGTATATGTATACTCAGAAATAAGCCACATTGATTTCACTGGGACTTACTCCCAGGCAAGAGTATATACCAGGGATGGGGAACCTCTTTCAGCCTGAGGGCTGAATTCCATTTCAGAGAAGCTCTCGGGGGCCACATTCCAGTGGTGAGCATGGCCAAAGGCAAAAGGAGACGGGGCCAAAATGCCAGCATATTTTAGCTTGACACTGTTATTGCCAGCAACTAAGCTTTGGGAGAGATGTTTTAACCTTTTAGAATGGGGAAAAACTTGTGCAAACGCTGGGAAATAATTGGCAGATAATCGGCAGTTAGGGAAAGGGGCAGGGCCAGGGGAAGGGGGTGGGGCCACCTGAGGAACCTCGGAAGGCCAGATTTGGCCTGTGGTCTCACACGCCTGGTGTATAGGATTACAGCATCAGTTGGTAGTGAGACGGAGAACGGAAGCATGCAAAATAAAGCCATTTGCAGGTGGGACGTATACTTGCTGCCTGGGCCTGCATTATACAGCATTTGACAGTAGTACTTGATAAAACTGTGTTGCCTGTCAGGTCCTGCTGTGATGAAGCTATTGGATCTTTCCAATCGCATGAGGCTGGAAAAGAAAACATTGCAGCATCTAAATATTCCTGATGTAGGACTGACACCAAAGTACCCTAGTGATTATATCAAAGGTGGTATTTCAAATCAGGGCTGAAGAGAACCGGATTCACAGCAATAATGGCAAAATCCCTATTAAAAGAAGGTAAACTGGGGTTTTGAAAGGCTGAGTTTCTCACATAGGTGTTAGCACTTCAAATGAATCTATACTAAATGTAGTCTTTTGGAAATGTACTTATGCAATGGATTGTTTAAGTTCAGTAACTGGACTGTATTCTTATTTTCAGAACAAATACTACAGTTACTGCAGAAATATAATCTTACTGCTTTGTTTTTAGTGGAAATGAATAGTCAGGTTGAAAACATAGATGAACCTACAGAATCCCAGAAAGAAAATTAATCTGTAGGTAAGTCTATTCATTTTTCTTTTCTGTTGTTCTTAAAAAAAAAGAAAGAAAAAAAGAGCTGATTCATACATAATATGTATTCAGGTTTTGTACCTATGGAAGAAAATGATGTATCCACCAAAAAAAAAAAAAAGCATGAGAGCATGAATTTCACAATTCTAGAATCGAAGAGATCAAGGATTGTCTGCAGATGAGCTTTCTCAGCGTTGGTTCATCTGAGATGTTGCATTCTCCAGACGTTCAGTCCCAGCTGTCAAGGGGCTGAATATTTGTGTGAATAAAGAACTCCACATTTGCTTAAATAACAGGGGTGAGCCAACCCGCACAAGGATACAGCCCTAACAATTCTTCTGTTTGCAAAGAATGGAAAACAAGCTTCCACGACTGCGGAAATTGCTGCCAGTTGTGTCCACGTAGTGCCCGATTCACACGTCCATTTCTCCATATGCTAGAGAAAATAATGCCTTTTGTGAATTGATCTTGGCATCACTTCACATGTGACATGCTACATTTTTATGGTTGCTGCAAATACGTTGCCTTGTGTATGTGATCCTTGTAGTACAGAGGTGGGCAACACATGGATCGTGGGCCACATGCTGGACCGTGGCTGTTCCTGTCGTGTTCCCCTGCTGTTGCCACCACTGCATTTGCTGTCACAGCAGCAGTGGCAAAAAATGCATCAATTTAGCAGGGAAACGAGTTGTGAGGGGAGCGTGAGCCCTGTTTCCATGCAGAATTGTGCTCCAGGAAGCCTTGCAGAAGTGCAATTCTGCTTGGAAACATGGTGCGTGCTCTATACAAGGTGTGAGCCTTGTTTCCCCCACTGGGTGACTTTGGGCCTGTCACAGACTCTCAGCCCAACCTACCTCACAGGGTTGTTGTTGTGAGGATAAAATGGAGGAGGATTATGTACGCTGCCTTGAGTCCCTTGGAGGAAAAAAGGCGGGATATAATGCAATAAATACATAAATAAATAAATAACCCCAAAAGTTAGGGAAGGGCTAGGGAGCATGTGGCCCTCCAGCTGTTGGTGGACTACAACTTCCATCATCCCTCACCATTGGTTATGCTGGCTGGGGCTGATGGGAGTTGCAGTCCAACAACGTGGAGGGCTGCATGTTCTCCATCCCTTTTATAAGAGATAAGGGATCATATAGGTGGAAAATGAGCGTTCATCACTGAGTTTATAATGTGCAGAATTATAAATGGGAAAAAGAAGGGGGCAAAAGAGGGCTATGATTAAAGGTATTTATTTCTATCAAACCATGTGACTGATATAATGTAAAATAAAATATAAAGCTGTTGGACAGGAATCGCCAAATAAATCTGGTGTGTGTGTGTGTGTGTTAGATCAACAAAATCCCAGCTGAGTCAATGTGAGCAATTTAGGAGTAGCTGAATGAGCATGTTGCATCACACTACATCTTAGGGAAATGATACGCAATTTATACTGGCTTAAATTAAGTTTGGCTGTCTGAAATCTGTATTCGAGGAACAATACGTGTGAGTCATGAGCGTGTTATGCCCTTGGCTCTGCATTGCTGAATGCCTCTTCTGACTAGACTGCCTTTTGAACTGCCCTGCTTTATGAAAAAGCAGTGATGTGCCACTGCGGAGCTTGATTACAGGAGAAAGCAAAGAGAGCACACCTGTATGGGCACAGACATAAGCAGCTTGATTCCTAGATAGAAAGGAAGACATGCCTGGATGAAAGAAGACAAATCCCTGCCATGCCCTAATTATAAAAATCGATTCAGAGATCCCTGCCAGGTATTGCAGAGACACAAACATGTCCCTCCTCTTCTTTTGCAATACGTATTACAAGATATCAATATCATATACTAGCAAGATGTGTTATTTATACCCGTAATGGGATTTCAGGTACCTAAGACCAAATATAGAAGCTTGATAACAGTAGCAGCTCAGGGAGATTTTAAAGAGTTTTATTACTGTGTGTGCCTTTTTGTCCTTGTTGGTATATTGGCAATATGCTGCAATGCTGTGGGTGGGCAAGAGAAATACAGTCTGTTATGGTCTCCATTTTAAAGGCTGTCAAGCAAAAAGAAGGGGGGAAAGCACACACAACGACTTGGTTCATACATCACGGCAGCCCATGGTTTAAACAACCCATGGGTTGTTGTGGACGAGTGGGAGAGAGCAGTTGTGCTTCCTCCTGCTTGCCCACCACTTCGACTTTTATTCAACAACCTACGATCGGCTGGCCAGGTCGTAGGTTGTTGAGCGTGATGTGTGGACCTGAAGCGTGGGTTGTTTACGGGCTAAATAACCTAGTGGTTAACCCCTAAACAACCTAGTGCTCCAGGCTCACACATCACGCTCAACAACCTATGACCCAGCCGATTGTAGGTTGTTGATTAAAAGTGGAAGTGGCTGGCGTGCTGCAGGCATCACACCCAATCTCTTCTGCTCATCCCTGACAGCTCATGGGTTGTTTAATCCATGGGCTGTCATTATGTGTGAACTTGCCCAATATAACAATTAAAATGCTACAATTGAAATTCTTCTACTCTGTTTTACCACTAATTCATATTCTCTCTTACTCTCTCTGCGTTTATATACTAAAAATAAAGCTGTCACATGCTTGCCATTTTAGAAATGGTTTCAAAGGTTATGACCCTCCACTGAGTAGAAAAATATAGCTAGTTTCTATTAATTGTTTTTATCTAAATGGAAACACTCTCTTTCTCACACAGTGCTGAACTGAATTATTTATTCTGTTCCAGAAATACAAGAGTCAGATGAAATTAGCAAGTGGCTGGTATAAAAACCAAAAGAGGAAGTCTCTCATTATTAGACAATGTGGTTGAGGCTTTGCAAAATTTATTCCCAAGGAAAGAGTAAATATTTCACCTGCCATAAGATGGGAGCAATTATTCAAAACCTGCCCTACTCCTGTCCCGCAATACCTCAGCTATTAGGCGTGGTTAGATTTGGGGCTATTCTGGGCTAGATTATTATTGGACTTGATCCAAGTCGGCACCAAATTTAACTATAATTGATTCCCCATTGCTACGTTGGGACTCAACAGTGGCTTGCAGCGCAATCCTATACATATCTACCCAGAAGTCAGTCTCATTGAATTCAATGAGATTTACTTCCAGGTATGTTTGTATCCCCTTCATGGATCACTGCCTTGCTGTGGCGAAGGGGCTTGCGTAACTCAGTGAAGCCATAAGCTATGCCGTGCAGGGCCACCCAAGACGGACAGGTCATGGCAGAGAGTTCTGACAAAATGTGGTCCACTGGAGAAGGAAATGGCAACCCACTCCAGTATTCTTACCAAGAAAACCCCATGGAACGTATCACAAGGCTAAAAGAGATGACGCCGGAAGATGAGCCCCTCAGGTCGGAAGGTGTCCAATATGCTACTGGGGAAGAGCAGAGGGTATTTCCAAGTAGCGCCAGAAAGAGTGAAGCGGCTGGGCCAAAGCCGAAAGGACACTCAGCTGTGGATGTGTCTGGTGGTGAAAAGAAAATCCGATGCTGTAAAGAACAATATTGTTTAGGAACCTGGAATGTCAGATCAATGAATCAAGGTAAGCTGGAGGTGGTCAAACATGAGATGGCAAGATTGAACATCGACATCTTGGGAATCAGCGAACTAAAATGGACAGGCATGGGCGAATTTAATTCAGGTGACCATCATATCTACTATTGTGGGCAAGAATCCCTTAGAAGAAATGGAGTAGCACTCATAGTCAACAAAAGGGTGGGAAAAGCAGTACTGGGGTACAATCTTAAAAATGATAGAATGATCTCAGTACGAATCCAAGGCAAACCATTCAACATCACAGTAATTCAAGTCTATGCCCCAACCACTGAGGCCGAAGAAGCTGAGGTTGATCGGTTCTATGAAGACCTACAACACCTTCTAGAACTCACACCAAAAAAAGATGTCCTCTTAATCATAGGGGATTGGAATGCTAAAGTAGGAAGTCAAGAAATCACCGGGATAACAGGCAGGCATGGCCTTGGTGTACAAAATGAAGCAGGACAAAAGCTAATAGAGTTTTGCCAAGAGAACATGCTGATCATAGCAAACACTCTTTTCCAACAGCACAAGAGGCGACTCTACACATGGACGTCACCAGATGGTCAATATCGAAATCAGATTGATTATGTCCTTTGCAGTCAAAGATGGAGAAGCTCTATACAGTCAGTAAAAACAAGACCTGGAGCTGACTGTGGCTCAGATCATGAGCTGCTTCTTGCAAAATTTCGACTTAAATTGAAGAACGTCGGGAAAACCACTAAACCGTTCAGGTATGACCTAAATCATATCCCTGATGAATATACAGTGGAGGTGAGGAATAGATTTCAGGGATTAGACCTGATAGACAGAGTGCCTGAGGAACTATGGACGGAGGTCCGTAACATTGTTCAGGAGGCAGCAACGAAATCCATCCCAAAGAAAAAGAAATGCAAGAAAGCAAAGTGGCTGTCTGATGAGGCTTTACAAGTAGCTGAGGAAAGAAGGGAAGTGAAAAGCAAGGGAGAAAGGGGAAGATATACCCAACTGAATGCAGAGTTCCAGAGAATAGCAAGGAGAGACAAGAAGGCCTTCTTAAATGAACAATGCAAAGAAATCGAGGAAAACAACAGAATGGGAAAGACTAGAGATCTCTTCAAGAAAATTGGAGATCTCAAGGGAATGTTTTGTGCAAAGACGGGCATGATAAAGGACAAAGAAGGCAGGGACCTAACAGAAGCAGATGAGATTAAGAAGAGGTGGCAAGAATACACAGAAGAACTATACAGGAAAGATCTGAATGTCCCTGATAGCCATGATAGTGCGGTCACTGAACTTGAGCCGGACATCCTAGAGAGTGAAGTCAAGTGGGCCTTAGGAAGCATTAGTAACAACAAAGCTAGCGGAGATGACAGTATTCCAGCCGAGCTATTTAAAATCCTAAAAGATGATGCTGTTAAAGTGCTGCATTCAATATGCCAACAAATCTGGAACACTCAACAGTGGCCACAAGACTGGAAAAGGTCAGTTTACATTCCAATTCCAAAGAAGGGCAACGCCAAAGAGTGTTCAAACTACCGCACAATTGCGCTCATTTCACATGCCAGCAAGGTGATGCTCAAAATCCTACAAGCTAGGCTTCAGCAGTATGCGAACCGAGAACTACCGGAAGTACAAGCTGGGTTTCGAAGAGGCAGAGGAACTAGAGATCAAATCGCCAACATTCGCTGCATCATGGAGAAAGCAAGAGAATTCCAGAAAAACGTCTATTTCTGCTTCATTGACTACGCTAAAGCCTTTGATTGTGTGGATCACAACAAACTGTGGCAAATTCTTAAAGTGATGGGAGTACCAGACCACCTTACCTGTCTCCTGAGAAACCTGTACGAGGGTCAAGAAGCAACAGTCAGAACCAGACATGGAACAACCGATTGGTTCAAAATTGGGAAAGGAGTACGACAAGGCTGCATATTGTCGCCCTGCTTATTTAACTTATATGCAGAGTACATCATGAGAAATGCTGGGTTGGATGAATCAGAGGTCGGAATTAAGATTGCTGGGAGAATTATCAACAACCTCCGATATGCAGACGATACCACCCTAATGGCAGAAAACGAAGAGGATCTAAAGAGCCTCTTGTTGAGGGTGAAAGAGGAGAGTGCTAAAGCTGGTTTGAAACTCAACATTAAAAAAACGAAGATCATGGCATCTGGCCCCATCACTTCCTGGCATACAGAAGGGGAAGAAATGGAAGCAGTGACAGATGTTACTTTCTTGGGCTCCAAGATCACCGCAGACGGTGACTGTAGCCATGAAATTAAAAGACGCTTGCTCCTTGGGAGGAAAGCTATGGCCAACCTAGACAGCATAGTAAGAAGCAGAGACATCACCTGATTAGACGGACAAAGGTCCGTCTAATCAAAGCTATGGTTTTCCCAGTAGTAATGTATGGCTGTGAGAGCTGGACTATAAGGAAGGCTGAGCGCCGAAGAATTGATGCTTTCGAACTGTGGTGCTGGAGAAGACTCTTACGAGTCCCCTGGACTGCAAGGCGGTCAAATCAGTCCATCCTAAAGGAAATCAACCCTGAGTGCTCATTGGAAGGACAGATAATGAAGCTGAAGCTCCAATATTTTGGCCACCTAATGCGAAGAGAAAACTCCCTGGAAAAGACCCTGATGCTGGGAAAGACTGAAGGCCAAAGGAGAAGGGGACGGCAGAGGATGAGATGGCTAGATAGCATCACAGATGCAATGAATATGAACTTGAGCACGCTCCGGGAGAGAGCGCAGGACAGGAAGGCCTGGCGTGCTATGGTCCATGGGGTCACGAAGAGTCGGACACGACTGAACGACTGAACAACAACAACAATGTTTGTATAGAATTGTAGCCTTAAAGTCTAAAAGAATGTCTGCTGATGGTGGTATAGGTACTTCATGCAGGTTCCATTTCTCTGTGGCGAAGGATAATTGTATAAAATTACCTCCCTCCCCATTCCACTGGTGGATGTCTTCTGCCAGATGTTTGACCTCAACTGGGTACAAACCCTATTCATTAGTTGAGGGCCCTTTTGGAGCAGATGGGGGGGCTGCAGAGGGGAGGGAGTGTTGCAAAAAATCGCCTTCCTCCCTCTTCCTTTGGTGGATGCTTTCCATCAGTTGAGCGACAACTGGATAAACCTAACAAGAAAATGGGGCAAATAAAGAAGTAACAGGGATAAAATATATGAGAAACTCAGCCAGTATGGTGAGTGAAGAGATGAAGATAGTAGGATAAAAGTATACTTAACCAAACATGAAGCAGTATAATTACTTACTTATAATAAGAAGATAACATAATGGTGAAGAAGCCTGAAACCTGGAGAAAGGGAGGGAGAGAAAGAGACATGAAAGACTTCTCTCACCCCGCCAGGTATGTCTGCATATCTGATTGGCATGCAAAGAAGACCTCAACTAGATGGGAAAGTGTCAGAACGAAGAATCCCTTTCATTCTAGACCTTTTACAAAGTTTGATGTTATCACCTTGTCTGATCAAAAAGCTTTTATCTGGACTAAAGAAAATTTAAGCTACCACTAATTAGATCAACCATTTAAAAACCCTCCTCTAATTAATATTTATATATCATTAGGTGATGTTTAGCAGAGTCCTCCCATTTCATTCCACAGAAACCTTTAAAAATAGTATGTACTAGAAAGATTAATACTTTGACAGCTAGAAACTCTCTTTCTCTTTCTGGGCAGAGTATTCCAAGTATGTATGATAAAATTCTTCCTTTCAGTTCCTGCAAAGGTTATTCAGGTTTATGATACACTACACAGGTTTATGATACACTACATAGAAAATTCTAGGCAATTCAAGAGTAATAACTGATGCTAAACAATACTTTGGATACAGGGCTTACCTTTTAATTACTTGGTGATGATGATGTGCAGAGATAATTGTGGTTTCTCTCTAACCTCCTCATAATTAAGTGCAATCATTCATGGTTAAAACTATGGATGTCAAAAGGGATAGGAAATATAACATTCAGAACATGTGTTTTACCAATTCTTCATGCTTGTTTTATTGTGAGATGAGTACTTACACCCATAAATATCCGCAACCTGATTGCAATTAATTACTCAGTGTTTCAAGTCGATGACCCATCGTTACATCTGCGTGGCCAGCATTCATCAGACAAAATCAGCTGTTGCGTATGCTCAGGTCTCACAGAAATGAACATTCCTTCCTTGGATTTTTTGAAATGGTCCACCTATTTTGATACGTACTACATAATTTACAGAAGAATGACCTGGCTCCTTCCCTTTACATGAAAGCCCAGGAAAGTTGCATACACCCCAAGGATAGGGCACGCATTTCTGCCATGTATATTCCGTGATCTTTACAAAAGCCAATGCAGATGGTTGGAAAATGAATTAGGGGTTTGTGTGAGTTCAAAACCATTTGGAAATAACAACAAAAATTAACTCCTGAACCATAAGCCCAACCAATTTAAAGTGTTGCCGTAAATCACTGATCATGTGATTGATTTTTTTTTTATCCTTAACAAAGCACCAACCAATTTTGTCTTTAAAGAATACAAGCGTTTATAAATGAAGCGCCCTAGCTGTTTTAAAAATGCCACACTTTGCGAACCTTTCTCACCTGTTATTTGACATGCATTTCATCTGTATCACAAGTGAGGTCAAGGGTAGGGAGGAAGTGTTTAGCTGGCTGGTGGCACATATGTAAAGCCATGGGGAAGCCGAGAGTTACTAGGGTGGATGGGAAGTGGTGGTGAAAATTCACAAGTGCGAAATAATATTGATCAGATTAGAACTAGGGATGTACGAAACTCACCGTTTCGCGGAATCTTTCGCGGTGGGGGGGGAGGCGCTCCATCCCTCCCCCCGGAATATCGACGGGGGGGAGGCAATCCGGTCTTCCCCCCCAGAATCCTCGACAGCTGGCTCCGGGCCGTCCGCAGCCGGATTTCCGTAAGATAATATTTCCGTAAGATAAATCAGCGAAAAATAGGGAACGCAAATGGCGGCCGCTATAGCCGCTGCCATTTGCATACGCTGGGTTTTTTTGGGGGGGGTTAGCCGTGATAGGCTACATAAATTCTTACGTAGCCTATCACAGCTGCAAGGATGGCAATGGCGGCGGCAGCAGCCTAGCCGCGGCTGGCCAGGATACCAGCCGCCGCTGCTGCCGCCGCCAGAACCACCACCACTGGAATTGCTGCTGCCACCGAATCCGCCGCATCCACCCCAGGTCAGTGCCGTCCCGGGGGGGATTCCATGGGGGGGCAGGAGGCTGTTCCGCCACGGATTTCGGGGGGCTGAATGCACTGGCATTCGGCCTCACTGAAATCCGTGGCGGAATTCTCCACCATCCCTAATTAGAACCTCAGAGAAAAAAGGAGATAATATTTTTGAGTGGTTGCAAGTTTTCTCACAGCTTGCAATCAGATTATTAGATAAGCAGTGATAGACACATGCATAGTTTGTTGTAGTTTTCCATTTGCTTCCTCCGCTTATAGATTGCCAATGTGTCCAAGAGCATACATTCATTGATTAAAACATTTGTAAAAAGGAAATTTGAAGCAACCACAGAGTTGCAGCACAATCCTGTTTTCATAGCTGTTTTAAGTGCATATATGCCCACAAGATGTGTACTGGGAACTTGTAGGATAAAAAGATTCAAACTGAGAAGTGTGGCAAAAAATGCTCCTGTCCCAATTCCTAAATTATTGTTAGAAGTTCTACAAGTTGAACCAGAAGGTAGGTGGAGCAGAATGCAGCCAGAGCAAAACCACAGAAAAATAAGGCATAAGGAAACCTGCTCTTCCCTTTTCCTTGCACATGTTTATAAAAACAGGAGTTGTAAAATGTAATGTCAGAAGCAGCCCTCAGAAAGTATATGTCAAATACAACTTAGTTGCCTTAGTACAGAGGTGGGCAGAAAGTAGAATTCCAGATGTTTGGGACCTCAACTCCCAGCATTCCTGACCACTGGCCATGCTGGCAGGAGTTTCTGGAGGTTGAAGTCAAAAACATCTGGAGATCTTTCTTCTGCCTCCCCCTGCTCTAGTAGACCTCTGTGCAATGTATACTTTCAGTTGTTTACTCCATGAACTACTTTTTTCCCCTGTCTCCACAGAAGAACATGATGAGAGAAGAGAACAGGATGTGGGACAAGAACTGCAGTCATTGGTGCATTGTATGACAACATTCTTGACTAGCAGGAACAGCACGCCATGGAGTGCAAAATGGGATGTGGGAGGGGAGGGTGACTAAGGGACAATGATTCTTTACATTGATTTCTCTTCTGTGTTCCATTTTGTTCAGTAAAACAACATGAAGCTTCTCTACTTTGGTTGTGGTGTCTTGGTTTAGTTTTCTTTGTTTCATCCCTGTATTTTCTGCATCTTTTTTTGAAAACCTAAGCCCCCTGTACTTCTGCAAAAGATATATATTATTCGCTTCTAAATATTGTTTCTCAGTTATGATTTCTCTCCAAGGCGACATGTGCAAGGACATTTTAAACATAACCCCTCAAAAGTCTAAGGGTTTGTTCTGAGTGATCACAAAGCACTTAGGTCTGCAGCTACACACAGTGAGCAATGATGGTAGCAATATCAGTCCCTTTTGTCCCACTGGTACTGTCAGCCTGCCAATGCCACTGCATAATAATTTCATCTTGTTAGAAGCTTATTAGAACAGCTTAAGAAAGGTATTCATAGAGATTTTAATGTGAATAAAGACTTCGGGTCACTTGCCCCCATATGGAACCTGCCAAAAAAACACTTCCTTGGGGCTGAGATCCCATGCAGGGACTCTTAACACAAGCCAGAGGCTGGAAAATATTTCCATGTGAAGATCTGCCATATGATTGGGCTAATCCATCTGGTAAGAGGCTGGCAAGCATTACAACCCCTGCACAGAACTGACACCATGCAAAAGTGTTTGTCAGTGGCCTCTACATAGGAGCTAATGACATTTGAATTGGCCCTCAGACTTATGTTTTAGCTAGGCTAATAACAGAATGAATACATGGAGATTACCTCTATCAGTGGGTATGAGTCATGATACCTAAGAATGGACCATCCATGCTCAGAAGGACTTTACCTTTCATTGCCAAGCAACAGAGGTTGGTTTCTTTTTCACATCCTGCTTGTAAGCATTCTAAGAGCTGGTATTTCTCTTTGACTAACTAGACTTTTCATATGACAATCAATCTCCACGATTTGCCAATTCTTTGCTAATCTACCCATGGCATGAAACATTTAATCTGCCTTAATGGTGTTGCTGCACAGCTCAATATTGTATTGTTTACTAATAGGTCAGCACCCCTGTTGGCTTTGGAACATGACTAAATCACCTCTTGTTTTCAGTGCCCCCTGAGTAAGAGGGATTGCAGATATTCTGCATCTAACACATTATAAAATATGGCTTGTGGCTTTAACACTTTCCTGTCAACTCTTGTTATATCTTCAACTGAATATGCACACTTTGCAATACATAAAAATGCAATTAACAGTTATCAGGTGACAAATGTTGTACCATATGTCATCTGTTCTGCTAGCAAATGCTGTGCTCAACTTTTAAAAAAGAAAGAAATTTACATTCATTTTTCATCTACACTGTAAATTAAACTGATACCCTACTTGCAAGATTGAAAGAACACACAGCATGGCTCCAGGGTTTGATATTCTGTAAACTACTTTCCAACTGCTGTTAAAAAAAATTAGAGGAATGTTTTTATATTAGGAAATTCTGATTTTTACTTAATTATGCATACACGCCATCCTCCAAAGTCCTAAAATAAGAATTTTCTGGCTTTCAAAAAACTGAACAAAGGGGGGTGTGCATGAAAGGAAGCTGAAATTGACTGCCCCCACTCATTCTGTAAGTTTCCTCAACATGAGTCTGGCATAAGGTAGCAAATATTGTTTAAGCTTCCACAGCTGTATAAGAAAATACAAATTAGTTCGCAACATGCCATTTGTGGGCAGATAAAAAAAGCAAAGATTGGTTTTAAATTTGATCTATAGCTGTGTTGCCTAAAGAGCAATATCTGTGTATGAAAAAAAAACCCACTGTGCTATGGAAGGGTGACATTTTACACTTCTATTTTTTCTGTCCTTTTGAACTATCCGTTGCTGTGGTGTCTGGAACTTTATTTATGGAATCACATAGATGTTAATATCATCAGCATTAATATGAACCTCAGTTCAATATATAATAAATTATCAGAGTTACATTTAGATCCACGTCATCTGATACTTTGCTACTCTTAGGAAGAATGTATTTTAGTCTCCCATTTACCCATGGAGCTCCTGTGCCTCTTTTCCATTCCTGCTTAGTGGAATAGGAGATCTCTCTTCCTGCTATTATATCCCCCCTCACCCCAGTTCTCTTTGTACTAATTTGTCATTTCTGGTAGATTCTACTTACAGTGATCAAAGGACTAGCTAGCTGGGCATCACAAATTATCCCAATTTAGCAAAAGCAGTCTGCATGTGCAAGCAACCTTCAGCGCATGGAACACCTTGCCTGATTTGATCCATGCGTGAAAAGGGTAACTTGTGGGGTTAAACCCCCAACATACACATGCAGTATAAATGGGGCTGCCCAAATGGCAGTCTTTACTAGTTTGCATTTGTGTACATGCTGCTCTTGTGGGGGTTCTTTCTGGTTCTGTAATCTTTGCATCAGGCTACTGTAGCAAAGTGTGAAGCAAAGATGGAGAGCTCAAAACAGGAAGGTGGAAAAGATAGATGAGCATTGCACTCCTATGCGTATTTACTCAGAAGTAAGTCCCACGGTGTTCAGTGGGGCTTACTTGCAGTAAAGTGTGCATACGATTGGAGCTTAAATATCAACCATCTGGTTTCAGATTTGGTTTATGATTGTCTCATAAAGGCCCATAGAGTTGTATGTGTTTAGAGGGCTGCTTTTAAGACAATGATGTAGGCATTAATACAGTTCCTATTTTCCTTTGGCTAGTCCTATATGGGCACATGCCAATGTAGCCTGAGTAGATTTTGTTAGACTCTATAGTAGAAGATATTTTTAAAAAGCAGGGTTGGAGATGTATGAGATCCTTCTCCTCTCTTCACCATCTCTCCGATGACTGGTGCTGTTTGGCAATCTGCACGTGTAGCCCAGGGTCATACAAGAGGATCCGTTGATTGCAGACAATGTATGTCAGCATCAAATGGTTCCTCTAAATAGCCTGAATTAATCAAGAAACTAACATAGAAAGTTGTCTTAAACTGAGTCAAACAACTGGTCTATCTACTTCAGTATTGTCTACTCCAGGGGTAAGCAATGCACACCCAGGCACCTTTGTTAGCATCCAACAAGGTTTTCTCCCTCCCACTTTTTTTTTCCTTTTTAAAAAATTAACACGTTTTCTTACCAGCAGTTGAGATTGCTGTGAAATAGGTTTCTATTGGTGCTGAAAACTGAGTTCAAAGGAGTTCAGTTTGTTGTGGCTCAACACCCCCAGCATTGTGCATCAGCCTTTTTGGGTATCTTGCTTGTCCTTTGCCATGTCTCCTACAGCAGCCATTCTGTGATGGTGCCCAGGACAGTTTTTCCCATTGCCAAATGTGCTCATGGCCCCCAAAGCCCGGGTCTATGCTGACTGGCAATGGCAAGGTTTCAGGCAGGAGTCTTTTCTAACTGGAGACTGAACCAGAGACTTTCTGCATGCGAAGCATGTGCTCTGACACTAAGCAAGCCTTCCCCAACCTGGCACCCTCCAGATGTTTTGGATTACAACTCCCAGGATCCCCACCATTAACTAAGCTGGCTAGGGTGGGTGGAGTTGATGTCCAAAAATCTGGAGGGCACCAGGTTGGGGAAGGTTGCACTAGGGATGTTGGAGAAATTCTCAATTGAATCAAATGAGTTTGGATTTCTATGAATCTGACCTGCAAATTCCATAGCAGATTGGCTTTCCCGGTATTGTACGGATTCTGTGGACTTGCAGTCCAGTTTTTTTTACTTTCTGGAATTTTATGCAAATTTAGTCATAGAAAAATACGTAAAAAAAGAAAAAGAAAAACACACCAGATGAAATTGCACATTTCCCCCAAAGGCTAAAGCATTTTGGGAGCATTTTCACATTTTGGAAGGGATTTGCGCGTTTTCACAAATGCAAATTTGGGAAATTGGAAAAAATCCAATTCTGCCAATGAATGGATGACAGAACAAAAGACATCTCACAATCTGAGAGACACCGATGGAACCAATTTTACATCCTTAGCTATGGCCCTTCGCAAATAAAATCCCACAAGAGATTGGGGGCAGGGGCAGTATGAAATATTTCTGAAATATTCCTTCATGCATTTTGCTTAAAATAACACAGACTGAAGAATTCCATTTCTGTAGGAAGGTTGGAGTAATGCCTATATGAAGCAGGTTTTAAAAGAATCAATTGCTTTCCCATTTTGTTGTTACAGTGATGTCAAAGTTATATAGATCTAATTCATGTTTTGTTCTCTGATCTATGTACTGCAGTAGAGAGTGATGGCTGCCTTTTGGCATCCAAATACCCCCAAACATCATTGGGATTAAGTTTGAGAAAGGAACAGACAAGGAGAAAAAGGAGAACCAGCTATGCACGGGAGGAGTGTAGAAAAAACATACAGAAGCACAAAAAGTTGTTCAAATTTCTGCTGAAGACTGAGATGTTCAAAGTAATTAACTACTGCAATAGTCTCATTAGAGCCTTTCCCCCATAGTACATGATAGTCATTTCACTGCGTTCTCAGTTTAACCTTGGTCCTCCTGAAAAGTGGTACTTTCTCCGGCTTCTGTAAGTTTTGCTTCAGGATGCTATATAGAAAAGTGTGAAGCAAAGATAGGAATCTGAGAAGATGAAGATGGAAAATGTTGATGAGATCTCCACAGTCTGGTTTCAGACTTGACTGGATGGCTTACGATTCTCTCAGTCAGGACTGTGGAGCTGTATGCGTTTTGACTGTGTGTATGTGTGTTTTTTATTAAAAGTAAAATAATGTAGGCAATAATACAATCCCCATTTTTGTTTTGGCCAGTGCTGTGCAGGCAGTCTAATGCAGCCTGAGTAGATGTTAGAGCTTAGAGAAGCACACACATACAGTAGGTTCTAGAGAAGCTTTTAAAACATTAACACCAGGGTTTACTGACATCAAAAAGATATATTCCCGCTCCCCCAGCCTCCATCACAATGCGTTGCACATGGAGAACAGAGGCCCCATATTTGCATACAAAGCTCTTAATCCAATTGTTTCAAGGCGTCTTTTGAACACCCTCATTCTACACTGAGAGACAACATTATATTCTAGCAATTGTTCTGATGATGGACAGGTTTCTTTTTCATCAAAGTATCCTGGGGACATGTCTGAGACATTATTTTCAGTTAATATTGGACTATATATATTATTCACTGCAGCTAATTGTAAATCTCTCCCTGAAGCACTGAAAAGCCTCTTTTGTGAATTAACACTGTTCTGCTTATGCACTTGATTTGAAAAAGACATTTCTCTATATGCAGTGTATGTCTGCTTTGCTTTTAAAATGACAAAGGTAGCGAAAATATGTTTGATATATTTTCTTGGGAAATAGGATTTTTATCATACTTTTCATCAAGGATTTGCCTTACCCTAACATTTGTGATATAAAGAAAGTCAGAAAAAAATGTAATTTTCTTGATCAAAAATATGTTTTTACTTCAATGCAAATAAATGTAGTCTCTTGCTTGCAAAATATCTTCTAACATATAATATCGACTGCTAAGTAGGGTTAACACAAGCCTCTTTTGTTAATCTGACATTTAGATGCTGGACTTGCTGAAGAATCTGTTCTTTTCCTTTTGTCTGTGCCATACATAACTGAAAACTCTAACAAATGATGCCTTCATACTACAATGTTTGTTAAAAGCAAAATCAGAATAAAACTTGTTCTGAGGCTGAAGCTGAATTGCTTGTGTTCCTCCAGATTTGCAAAACGTGTGCTGCATGGGATGTGTGCTATTATTCAGCACTGAACCTAGTGCTATTCAACTTTGACATTTCTGTTTTCTGGGAAGAAATGGAAGGTCATCCTTGTCATGTCTGGAGATGAGGCAAGCCAAGAAGGCACTGCAACAACTATAGAGGAAATTATTCAAATGTAGGCACTGTTGGACAAAATACTCACCACTGTTGACAGTTCTGGCTTTGCCAGGACTCCCTTGGCCAGCATTAAGCTCTTGATTAATTCCAAAGAATCACTGCCCAAATACCCCAATATTAACCCATAGAGTCAGTGCTGGCTCCTGGTTTTTGAGGGCCCTTGGCAAGACATCCTCTCTCATTAAGTCTACCTTCTCAACAACACCATTGTCACCTGCAGCTTTTGCTCCTATCTTTTTTCTCATCCTTTTTCTCATCACTTGCTTGCTTGACAGGCAGAGAGCCAAGGAGCAAGTAGGCAGTGGCAATTACTGCTCCCCTTCTCTCCACCACTGTTGTCTGGACCAGAGTGAGAGGCAGGTGAGCAAGCAGGTTGCAACCATGAAGTGGATCTCTTGTCAGTGGGCCCCTTCTGGGGTCTGAGCCCTCAGCTTGTGCCCATCTATGCCTACCTTTGATGCTGGCCCTACACAGAGTGCTGTCATCCCTGCTTCTGCTACTATCACCATCACTGCAGGGCACCTACTCAAGAGCCAGTAAGAGAGGCAGTAACCCTTTGCCCTATACACAGCTTCAAATATATACTTTGGGTGTTACTATAGCTCTGCGCTGAAGCATCTTCCTCCTGAAATCTATTCCTCAGGTAACATTTATTTGACGTTCTCTCAAGGGTTATATAATCCCTTGACCTAATTTGCTGTCCAGTTTATTGTGCTGGCATGCATTATATCATTGATGTGGGAGGCCATAACCTTGAAAATTAGGCACATTTTTCTGGAAACAAATAAAACCCACAAGATAAATATAATGTACTGCACATTTGGGAGGAACAGCTAGATAAAGGGAGAGGGGGAGGGAGCGTAGCTCAGTAGGTAGAGCACATGCTTGGCATGCAGAAGGTCCCAGGTTCAATCTCCAGCATTTCCAGGCAGGGCTAGGAAAGAAAGCCTGCCTGAAACTCTGGAGAGCAGCTGCCAGCCAGTATTGACAGTACTGGGCTGGACTGACTCAGTATAAGGCAGCTATCTGTGTTCATTTTTCTATCAAATGGGGAGAATGGGCCACCTTCTTATACAATCACGAAAGGTTAGCGAACCACAGCCTTCCAAATAAGAGTTAGCAGTGCAACAACTATAGAGCAAAGGTGTCTTTAAAGAGTTATCAACTGATTATTTTATATGATTCTGAAACTATTTTGTCATTCTGCTCACACCCATGGTTATTAGTTATTTCAAGCATCTTTACCTTGTTCTTCAGTCGAAGAGGTTCCAGAGTGGCTTCCAGAGCAATTAAAAGAAGACGACGGAACCCACCCTTGGCTGTACGTGAAAGACATGACACACAAGGAAAGGAGATGGGGAGGGAGGAGGAAAAAGCAAACTCAGGCTTACAGTGACCATTCTTGTAACGGTGAGCTAAGATGGAAACCAGATGGAATGGCTACTGCTAGGTGACAGATGAGGGAGAAGAGTAGCCAAAGGCATGTGGTTTCTCTGCACAGCCCTGCTTCCCTTGTCTGCCTCTTCTGCAGCTTGAAAGAATGGCTGCTGCTGGGGGTTAGGCTCCCACTGTGATTGTGGCTATCCCATTTGAAGGACAAATGGGGAAAGGTTCAGAAGGGTATGTGACATTCAACAAAAGGCAGAAGGAACTTGACAACATGCTAGCTGGGTATGATGGGAGTGGCAGTCCAACACACAGGGAGGGCACCAGATTGGTGAGGGCAATGGGCTGGATTCAGACTTGGCCCTACTTAGAGTAGACCCATTAAAAGAAATGGGGCTTAAATTAATCACGACTAACTTAAGTCCCCTTGATTTAAACTGCCTTTTCCAACACTTTGTTGGCTGGCAGGGTAGACAGTCAGGTGTCTTCTTTCGTTTCTTTACTTTTCTTTCCCATTGATCCCAATGGGAAGGACAGAAACTATGCCAGCTCCTGGGCTGATGTCATTCTGCCCCCACTCAAAGGGTGTGCGAGGGGCATGGGAGAGCTCCAGCCCCAGCAGATCCCAGCACCTCCCAGTGCGCCCCTGGAACGCCTCCTATTTGTGCTGTCCAGTGTCGGAGTTCTGACATGGAAAAAGCATCAGCTCGGGATCTTTCCACAGCCTCACGGAGGAGGCCTGCAGGGTTGGATCTTCCTCTCTTTTTAAGGACCAACCTCTGCCTCTGCCCTCCAAGAGGAAAATGCCCTCCCAGGGACCACGGGACTGCAGCCTTAGGTACCCTAATTATTCTGTCCAAAAGGAGTGGGAAATCACTTTTTAATTCTCCCAAGAAAAGCTTTTTTCATAGGGATAGTAATTACTTCTGGCAGCTATTACAGAGTACCTGTAATGATCACCCAAAGGTAGATCAGGGGAAGTAGCCATTCCTGTATTTTACTGGCCTGGCTCCTGTGCCTTTAGCAGCAACCTGATAAGGTAGAAATTAAGCAAGTAAAATGTTCCTGTCACCTTATCTTCTTGCCATGAAATGCTTAATCTTCTATTAGAGAGGCCATAGCTCAGTGACAGAGCACTTGCTTTGCATCTAGAAGATCCCAGGTTCAATCCCCGGCATCTCCAGGTAGGGCTGGAAAAACTGCCCCAAAGCCTAGTGAGTTGCTGCTGCCAGTCAGTGTCGACAACACTGGGCTAGATGGCCCAAGGGTCCGACCCAGAATATGACAGTTTCCTATGTTCCTAGGTTCTAAGTGTTTACTAATAATGACACAGGACTAGGGGCAGTTTATAAGGTGGGCATCTCTAACCTGGAGAAGCTAATGGATTTTCCCATCAGATGTAATCTGCCAGTACCTTAAAGCAGGGGTGGCCCACATGCTGCCCCCCAAGTCCTTAATTGTGTTGTGGGTGTCCTAGCTCCCCTGCCACAGTTGCATTCCCCCTCCTGATCACATAGATAGCTTTTTCCTGCTGCTGTGCCAGGATTGCTGGGAAAGGTCCATCATCTGTGTGATGGAGGAAACGGGCCAGGCTCTTCCTCCACTGCTCAGATCATGCTCCCGTATCTAAGCAGGGAGAAACAGGCAGGCCCTCTTCTCCATGCACAGAAAGGCAATCTGGGAAATGGAAGAAGAGAGTGGGTCTCTTTCTTCACTGACCAGATATCACTGTCTTGGTGGGTTAGTTGTATGTATGTGTCGGGGGGATTTGTATGTGAATGTACATGTATGTATATGTGAGTGTGTAGGGGTGCATGTGTGTATATATATGACGGTGTGCATATTGTTTGTGTGCATGTGCATGTGAACCCTGGCCCCCAAGGCCACATCAGAGGTGGGCCTCAAGGCCAAAAAGGCTGTGCACTCCTGCCATAAAGTCAACACGCTATATATGAAAATAAAAATATTCTCACCAAAATTTAAATGGGGGATTAAAAAAGAAAGAAATTAAGCCTGTTTAAATTGACCTGGAATTACACACTGCTGCTATAGTCCATTTTATAGTGTATGAATAATTCAAAGCTAATCATTACATTATATGGGTGGGAGGAGTGATGCAGCTGATGTTTGGAAATAATAGGCTTGGAACATACGTTTTCCTGCTCAAAAATGCCCAAAGTGTATTCCAAGAAGACTTCCCTTGCCCTGGAATTCCTCCCGTGCTCTCGACAATTACAAGCGGATGTGCCAATTTCTCATCTATGTGGCCGGCATTCATCATACTAGGTACTTGAAGTCAGTGTCAATGTTTGGCACATGCGCCGAATTTGATAACATTAACCCAGTTTTTGCCAACATGTTGCCCTCTGGATACTCGCATCACCCCCAGCCAGCATGGTCATTAGCTAACTGGGGAAGTTGGGAGTTGTAGTGAAACACATCCAGTGGGTGCTGGGTTGGGGAAGGCTGCTTTAATCCCCTTATGTTCAATGAAACTGGAGATGTAATTTACAGAACAATCTCCTGGCTTCTGTTCTGAGCAATCCTGGGAATGTTTAACTTTAATAAAGGCATATATTCTCCAAGGGCACAGGCATCACCCATAGGCAGCCTGATCCTGGCGGGAAGTGGTCAGTTGGGTTGGGTGGCTGATCAAATCCAGCAAGAGCTCCACAACCAAGGGGGATGGGGCCAAAGCCCCCAGTGGGCGGAGGGGAGAGGAGTTCAAAGGCCCTCTCATTCTGCTGGTGGAAAGAGGCTCACACACTTGTATTATGGTTTATTTGCTTGCTTGCTTTGCTTGTATGAAGGATGGGTGGGAGACATGTATCCGGGGAAAGAACACATGCCAAAGAATTGCGATCAACCCAAGAACGAACACACACACAGTGAACCCAAGAATGAATGCACAAATACAGACACCATGGGGGAAGCAAAACTGTTATAAGAACTAGCAATGGGCAAACATACTGCAAGTGAATTCATTATTTATTCAGACAGTAGCAAATTTCTCCATGTGAGCTCAGATGGGAGTTCACCTTTAATATGAACCCCCATTCTGTGTATATGAGTTTTTGCACATGGGTAATAGCGATGTGCACCTTGGGAGCTCTAGTTTGGAATTACATATTATGACATGACATCATGCAACACCATGTTATGTGCCCCTTTTCTGATTGGTTGTTTTCACACGGCCTGCCTGTGTGATGACATCACATGATGTTTACTCACCCTTGCCAATCACCAGTTTGAAGATGGATCTACAGTGTCCTCCTCCTCTGAGCCAGCGCTGTGGTGGTGGTGGCAACGATGAGGGAAGCAGCTACGCAGACTGCTTCAAGTAAGTGTGTGTGTGTGGGGGGGGTCTAGGTGATAGGAGCGGGATCTGTGTACTACCTCACTGTGCATGCTTCAAAGCTCATAATCAGTTCCAAACGTAATAGTGAATTCGTAATACATCAATCCAGGCTCGCTACAAAGGTGAGCATTACAAACGGACAAGTTTCAGCCGACAAACTGACTAATTATGAAATTCAGTGGCATCACTAACAAGGACCCTGACTATAGCCATTCTTCTGCTTTTACCACATGCAGCACATTACATCATGGTATGTTACAAGCAAGTAGCTTCTACAAAAGCCCAATGGGCTGTACAGAAAACTAAGTATTTGCATAAGTAAAGTCATTCAGTGAAATATAATCCTGAATTAAAGGTTCACGTAATGTAGGTATCTTGCTGTGATGGAAGTAACGTAGTGCTGCTGATACGGATGCTTCTGTGGCCCACATTATACCTCAAGTATCCAAGGTGTATTTTAATCGCAGTTAATTGCTGTGGTGATGTTTTGATTTGATGGACCCGTCAGTACATTTGGCTATTATGCCATTTATTGTTTCTAGGTTTCAACATCTAGGCTTTTAAAAAAACAAACCATGAACATGGAGTTGTAACGTGCTCTGCTCCTTGGAATGTTGCAATGGCCATTGGCCAAAAGCAGTAAAAACGTTCTGTACTGCAGCACAAACACCGATAATGGTACATCTCCATCCCTGACTGGAGTTCTGGTAAGTAGTTTTTGTTTCCCCTTTGTAAATGCCCTCCTACTTGCCTGCTTTTCCAAGGCGCACTTGTTCCACAAGTAAAAGTGCAAAGGCAATGGAAAAGCAAAGGCTCAAATTTGCTGAAATCAAAATGCTGCACTGATTGCCCAATGCCACAGCCACTCCAGGATCGGGAAGACATTTGTTTTGCAACTGAAGTGCTCTATAGCCATCTTTCCTGCATAGTTAGCACACAGCAGCTGCATCTGACTCACCCCCAAGATGGAATAAATGGTGCAGTCAATGAGTCTTTTCCCTTTGTTTTATCTGGAGGGATGTTGCATAGCCAGTCAATACAATCAGAATTTCTTTGTTTGATTTGTGTGTGCTATCTGATGCTTCTGGTGCAGAAATAGAAGTGACGGTAGTTCTAATTTAGGTGCGTAAGATCACTGGTAAAGCAGACCATGCCTCTTCCATCCTTGTTGAGAGATCTTCCTTTGCGGCATTGCGCCTCTCTTTCAAAGCCCAGAGTAAGATCAGAAATACCTCAGTTCCTCCTGTGTGGTATGAGCAACAACACAGTTCTGCCCCATTCTTTCCTGTATCAATACCTCGCTGCCTTACTAGTCCTCATCATTCCATATGGCCCATGTATTATTAACATGCACAACCCAATTCACAAGCAGAAATATCGCCAAGGCAGGAAACATTCATGTCAACTCCAGTCAACCTATTTGCCTGAATATTGCACACCAAGGGCTATCAGAATATATGTGCTTTATCCTGCATGATGCCTTGACTCACTTGTTCCTCAGTGACCTTTCTGAGGTGCTTCTGTTCACTCACTGTGGCACACTGGTCCAGGGCGGGTCTATCACTGGCTCCCTGCAAGCTGTAGTTTGCGAATCAGAGTTTGGCATCAGGAAAATGTGCTCTCTTCCTGAACCCCATCCGCTATCTATAGTGCACACACACACACACACACACACACACACCTCTTCCTTCCCTTGTCAGTTTGGTTTATTATTACATCTGCACCAACAATAACCCAGATTACCATCTTAATTGGTTTCAAGCTCTCTGGTTTGAATTAAAGCTGCATCAAATGGTCTCAAATACATATTGTGGCATGAAAAGGCTTTTGGGAGTGGTGGTGAAAGGTTCCATAAAAGGTCTCCCTTTTGCTCAAATTACTTGCCCCTTCTTCACTGCCATTTTGTGCCCCTAATCTTTTCCCCATCACCATTTCCCCCCTTTGACTACACACTGCATGGCATGGTGCTAGAGTAAGAGAAGGAAGCATTGCCCTCACTCCAATTTGACTTTGATTCGCTTGGTGATATCATCATGAAGCTAAATCATAGTAAGGGCTATGGGTTGGATCTAGACTTAGCCATACTTAAGGTAGACCCATTGAACTAAATGGTACTTACATTAATCATGACTAACTTAAGCTCCATTGATTTCAATGGATCTTTCCAACCAGTTTAAGAGGAAGTGCAGCAGTACAGATAGTTTGCAGATTGGCCATGAAATGCTCCAACACACAAGCTAGTTGGCATCCAATATTTGTGTGATGCTCTTTCGGAGAAAACAGCTCAGTTGCACAAAGGTGCAAATAGCGACATTTGTTAAGTATCCTTTTAAATAAATCAGCTCTAGTCAGAATTTTATATTAAGGTTCCAGTCTTGCTGGTGCTCTCACTCAGCCTAGGGATGGACAGACTCACTGCTGTCTAGTTTCGCCAGGCACTTGCCAAGCTCCCGCTGCCGCTCACTCCACCCAGACCCACTCGCCAAGCCTCCGCACTCACCTGGACCCACCCGCCAAGCAGCAACATGCCTGGCGAGCAGGTCCAGCAGCTGCCCGTCCTCTTAGCAGAGATTTCCGGGAATCTAATGTTGTGTAAATGGTGACCATACAGGGGCCATTTGCGCAACATTACAGGTGCAAACGCACCATTTATGCTTGTAATGTTGCGTAAATGGTCCCTTTATGGCTGCCATTTATGTAACACTAGAATTATGTAAATCCCTGAGCTTGCTAAGAGGACGGGCGGCTGCTGGACCTGCTCGCTGGGCACACAGGTGCTCAGTGTGCAGGCCCAGATGAGTGTGGGGGCCTGGTGAGCCGGTCTGGGGAGAGCGGGGGGGGGGGGGTCCACCAGGCTCCACCCCCTTCCCAGACTCTCACGCAATCCCTAGCTCAGCCTTCCCTGATCTGTTGCCCTGCAGATGTGTTTGGAAGCTCAGGTTTCATTACTGCTTGAGCAGAAGCAGGGTGAGGGGGAGAGAGAGAGACTAAGTAAAACTTGAGCTGGAACTATTCTAGATTCTCATATGTTAGAACTACTGGGAAAAAACCATGGAGTAGAATTCTAAACTCTGTGTGTTTGTGTGTGTGTGTGCGTGCGTGCGTGTGCATGCATGTCCTGTATGAATTACAATGAGGGAGCGACCTGGAGAGGGTTTGTGAACACAGCTGCCTGCATTTCCGGACTCTCCTTGGAGCATGGCTATGGGGACTATCAAAACTTACCACTACACCACCGATGAGAAGCATGTCACTATTTTCTGTTGTGTAATGTTGGAAGCTGTCAAAGAAAGGAGCCCATGCTTAAAGTTTGGGTCCTCAGGCTGCCTAATCTACTGTCACAGAAGGAGGTGCAGATAGGCAAAGCCCTCGGTGATCTAGATAAAACTCAGTCTGCTTTTTTCAAAGTGTTTTCATTGCTGAGGAAGATGATTTAAATGTTTTCCATGTTTCCACCACCACCAGCTTACATATCCTGGTTTAGATCGTATGACTTTCAGGTTTCCCTCACTAGACCACAGGGAACAAATCATTGCCTCCGAGAACAGTAAGTCTCAAATAACCAACAAAAAAACACAGGTTCTTGAGAAAGAAGGTCAAGCGTTGCTTTCTGCTGATCAGCATCTTTTATTTTCACTCGAGGATGTAGTGCCAAAATTCTCAACCCTTTAACAAGTGAAAAGAATAGCTCGATGGAAATCACTCAGTTTCTCCTCCAGTGTACATTTGATCAGTGCATGACCTGAAGAAAGATTTTGGGTTTCTTCACAACACTTGCTTCTGCAAAGACAGCAAACAGCATCCTCCACTAAAGTAAACTTTGATTATACAATAGGAACGCTGGTGCATCTCTAGTTTCAGCATCCACACGTCTGATAGGCTTGTGCTAATGTTTGGTTCACACTGTGAGGCCATCCATGTTGGGAGGTCACACAGGCATTTCATATGAAATATAAATATGTGGTCAAGCAAGTGTAGGGATGGGGGAGAAATTAGTTTGGTTCACATTTTCACATTTTAATGCAAACTGTCCTAATTTTACACTTTTGAACCAATACAGGAAATGAAACTCAGTTATCCTTAGAAATTCGCACTTCTCCAAATTTCGCAGTGGAATTCTCCAATCCAAATATGCATACCAAAGTGTGTATATTAGGGAAATGTGCACACAAAAATGACACAAAAATGCATTATATTAGGAAAATTACTTGTACAAAAGGTTATATTTAGCCAAAATGTGTTTTTTTAAAAAAAAGGAGAAAAATTTGAACAAAATTTTCATGCAAACTTTTAAAAAAAAAATTCAAAGTTTGGGACAGACCAAACCTAAGACTGGAAAAATTGGAAAACTGAGAAAACCAAACAGACAGATTTGTCCATTCCTAGCCAAGTATTATAAATCTAGATCTTCAGTTTGGTCTGAATTTTGCAGGCGAATCCTGGCTCCCTCTGGCAAGGGTTTATCTGAACAAAACCAGCCAGGTTAAAGACATCCTATCCCACCTCCTTCTGCAGTACTATGAATACATGTGGAGCTCATGCATTCAACAAGGATCTATGAGATCACAAACATGCAATTCAGTGGCGACTGGAAACACTGTCAAAAGGAAGCATGCCAAAGTGGCTCATTCAGAATCCTCTCCATTGATCAAAGAGTGAACTTTTTAAACAATGCCCATTCACATGAAAAGTTCTTCCACCCACTTCCTAGCATTTCCAACCAGCAAATCTTAACAGCATTGGGTTTTCTCTGTGGAAAACGTGCACTAGGAACATCGCAACTGCAAAATGGGTTTACTTGCAAAATAGGTTGCTTGCTTGCATGGGTAGCTGATTCCTAGAACAGCTCCAGTGTATAATGCAACACTCATCTATATCCACAAGAGCTGAAAATCTCAGATACTGTCATATGATTGAATGTCATCAGAAACAGCAGTAGCAAGTTGATTAACAGAAACAGCAGTAGCAAGTTGATTAAACCTATGTGAATGCCCAAAGACACTAACTGCTGCACTAGTCTATTACATGTTCTCTACAGGACTGTCCCAAGGGCTACCATTAATTTTAGATAGCCAAGAGGAGGAGGGGGAGATAGGAGGAGCAGTCAGGGACTGTTATTGATTATTGATGTGCCAGCAAAGTTCACCCAAGCCAGGCTCAGAAACTACCTTCAGGGCAGTGGAGGCTGGTGGCTCTGATTTCGGTGGGGCTGTAAATCCATTCTGGTTTTTAGTCAGAACCAGTCAGACCTCTAAAGGAGCTATCCAAGGTGCTGAACCTGTTTGGGGGATAGGGTTCACTGCTTCAAGGGTTCAAGACCAAGATGAGCCCTTTGGAGAACTACATCTTCTAAAGCCTGCTGTGCTCTGTCACACACTTAGCAAGCGCAATGGGGGGGTGACCTCCCTCCACTCCCCTCTTGGTGCACCTTCACCACTCTTCTTGCTGCTGAGTTAAGGGAAGGGAGGAGGAGGGAGTGTGTTTGAGAGGGGGGGCAGAGATGGATAGACATCCTTTTAGGTCCTCATTTGGCTGAGGGGAATTTTCTAGTTTTTAAAAAAAAAAAAAAAAACATCTGGGAAATTCAGAAAAATCCCAAGTGACACCAAGGAGAGGCTCAAGGGACTCACCCATCTTTAGTGATGATTTGGGGTGTGGGGTGGGGAGATCAAGCAGAAGAAGTCGAGGCTGGCATACGTTGTTAAACATTTGATTTGAGGAGGGTCTAAAAAGGTGAGGGAAGCTGTATGATGAACAGCGCAGGGACTGAGATTATGAGGAAAAGACAAAAGGGAGTTCAGCCAAAGTGAGTTTGCACCGAGCAGGGGGAGCAAGAAGAGGAGATGCAGGCAAAGCTCTGGTGAAAAAGCAAGAGGTTGAGAACTTTTAAACCAAGGACTAGATGCAAGCCACTAGTCCTTTATGGCCCTCTCGGTAAACAAACTAAGGTTTCTGTTGCGCTGAATGTAACACTGCTTTATGAGGTTCAGGGTGCAATCCTATACATGTTTAGGCAGAAGAAAGTCCTCCTACTCCCAGCATGCCCCAGCCAGCTCAACGTTTGGTCTGGTATTTCTTAAAAATCAAAAACAACAATAATCAACAATTAAGGCTGAATATCTATTAGTATGCTTAACCTCTGAAATTGTCTGCTGAACAAGTCTGGATGGCGAGATTTTGCTGTTGTTGTCTAATCCCATAAACCCCTTTTATTATTTTAACAGATGTTTGGTTTCTCGACACATCACATCATGCACACGTAAAATATATAGAACCATTTCTGTATGCATGTACGTAAGTATCCAGACAGATCAGGTAGGATACATGGTTCTTCCCCTACCATAATCAACTTTGATGACGATAAACATCTGTATAGCACATTGAAGTGTTCAAAGTACTTTACATTCATTATCTAGTTGTAATCCTTACAGCAACCCTGTAAAGAAAGTCAATATTATTATCCCCATATTACAGATGGGAGGACTGAGGCTTAGAGAGAGTGGCTTACCTAAGGCTATCGACTGAGTTCATGGCAGAGGTGACATTTGAACTGGGCACTCCCTGATTCATAGCCCAAGTCTCTTTAGTCACTACACCACTTCATCCTCCCAACAACCCTATGTGCGTATGGGTCCAGGCTGGAGGGCAAGTACACGTGTCTACATTGTAGAAGATCAATGTAGTATTGCCAGAAAAGAAGACAGAAATTACACTAAAAGGCAAGTTTTCAATTTTGAGAGAAATGACCAGCAGAGTTCTCACATTCACTCTACAGGGATTGTTTTATACAGCTGTGACCTTGGGGACGGAAGTAAGGAGTGCTGAAGAAATTTGTGGCTGACGCAAAGTTAGGAGCCATTGTAAATGGAAGGCAAAATCATGCCGTTATGCAGGATAAATTGGATGACCTTATACAATGGAGTGATATAGATGTAATGAAATTCAATAGTACGTAGTTTAAGGTCATGCACAAGGGGACAAATAAGAAATATTTTGGTTAGCACCTAGGGAGGCATCAGTCAGAAACTGAAGAATTCCAAGTGCCATTTATTCGCAGGGGAGGCATATCTGTAGCCCTTTCAAACAAGCCATGCAGAACCCACACTGCCGGGTTCGCTCGTCACAACAAGCCACCCTGAAAACAAGTCATCCTGAACAACCCAACAATAAGTCATGGGTTCTCTGAGTGGCTTGTGAGTGGTTAACAACCCACACTTCCGCCATTGTGCCGAGTTTGGACAACACAACAAGCCACTCTGAAACCAACAAGGGTGACAACCCACGGCTGGTTACCGTGTCGTGCAAACCAGTTAAATACAGTGTTTGAAGCTTTCAGCTATTTAGCAGTATGGTCCAAACTTTTAGAGAAAAGGAAGAGAGTGAGGGATGGGGGAGTGGGGATGAAAAGGAATGTTTAATCTACCTCTGCAGTTCCCAAGGTCATCTGAAGACCAGGCTTTCGTGTACCCAGAGGAAGGTTGAAAGAGACCTCTTCTAGAAGCCAGAGTGTAGAACTCAGCAAAGTCCAGGTAGGGAAAATTAATCCAGGTAGTGAAGACAATATTTTAAATTGAAAAGTGTTGTGAAAAGTGTTGTGAAGCCCATGCTTCACCAGTGAGCGAAATAAAATATCAGGCAAAAATTACACCAAGCTGCTCAGGCGCCAGGTGCCTGGTTCAGAGAAACTGGCTTGAGGAAAGAGAGCCTCAGAGAGTCTCAAAGCCAAGAGAAGACATGTTGAAAAAGAGAAAAGGGGACTCTTCTTCTCCCAAAAGGGAGGCAAGAACCAAAAAAGCTGTCAAAACAAATCCAAATCTGCTAATAATGTTCAGAGTTAAGCAAAAGGTAAAGATCAAGCAAGCCAGGTTGGAACAAACATGGTTCTTGTCTTTTTCACAGGGTGCTGTTGCTTTCTTTAATCCCCTGACAGCCCTCAATTTTTTGCTTTTTGATTGGCTCTTTTCTGTAGTTGCTAACTGGAAAATTTGTTTCTGAATGACATATGTGTGGGCGGGGTAGAAACCTGCAGGGATAGTTTCTCATTGTTTTAAGCAGCTGGTGTTACTCTAGGCCTTATCAGGATACGTGGCAAGACTTGGACTCATGGAGCTGCTAGCTGCAGAGAGTAACAAACGTAGCCTTTTCTCATACTGCTCCACTGTTCCATGGCTTGACCACAGATTTGTCAGCATGATTGCCTGCTTCTCAAACTCCAGGCAGCAAAACTTTTTGCCTTCAAGGGAAGAGAGGCGTGCTTATGAAGCAAAGTTTCACCCCCATTCCATGCCATACCTTCCTTCTCAGGCCTCTCTTCCCAGCCCTCGAATCCAGAAAGGAACCTTAGTAATGCAAACAATTAAGTGGAAAGGGGGGGAGCAGAGGAAGAAGGGGAACAGCTGGGAGTACAGACCAGTAAACAGAAGCAGTGGGGTCTGGTCACACTGAGGGGATTGCTTGTCTGCGTACACACACACACAGAGGACCCAGAAACTCAGCTGCTGCCGCTTTTTCTCTACATGGCAGTTATCCCCCCTGTCCCCCGCTCAACATTCCGAGTGCCGGCTTATGAAATCTCATAGGGATTCATTATACCAATAAAAATTATTTAAAAAATAAGTAAATTGAATTTAAAAAAAGAAATTCCATGCCACCAACTACAATAGAAAGGAAATAGGAAAACATATATGGTTTTCATAGTTTCCAGCTTTTTGGCAAATGATGGACACAAATGGTTGCCAACACATGTTTTCAGTGCCAAAACTGTGTGACCAAGTATTTATTTTATTTTTTGTTAACTTCCCTTTTGCCCTCAATCTTTAACCAATCTTCCTGAAATTGTCAGGTTATGTAAAATAGACATTTCTGTCTGGCACATGCAATTTTCAGGAAGATTGGTGAAGCCCTTTCAATTTTATTAAGGTTAGAATAACCACCCCCTGATTTTCATTTAACATGGTGGAATCCTTTTTTGACTGATTGCCGTATCTATTGGAGGCACAACTGTGCTTCCAACAATCTTGGGGAAATGGCATTTGATTCCTAATACATCTGAACATTATACTTGGGGAAATTAATATGTTGATGCAGCTAGTTATGAATTTTGGCAACATCACTATGTGGAATGATACCAGCTTATAGATGCTGTTGCTGTCCCCCTCGTCAGTCTTTTCTGTGTGCTCCAGCAGGCTCTACCAGTTCAATCTGTTGTCTGAAGCACCTTCAGTTTCGAGGGCAGCTCTGATTAATCAGTCAGGGTTTATTGGCTGTGATAAGCAGCTCAATGGGAAGGTCAAACTCAGAAGGCAGTCCTTGTGAAATATTTCTTGAAATGGCAACCACCTACTAATTCCTGGCCCGCACCTGCCGTTCCCTAATAGAAATGCTTCAGGCTCTCATCAAGAATGCTTGGTAGTTTGGGTGAGCGAATGTAATTTAGCTTATCTCATGCAGGGCAATAAAACATTTTGGTAGTACTGGCATGTGCATTTTATCATGGTCAATAAAGCTGGAGGTCACACCACTAAAAAAAACCTGGGACTTCTCCCTTCAGAAAATGGCAGTAAATATTTGGCAGCTGCTTTTTATGAGTAATGTACTAAACAAAGAGTTCAATATGGGGAATGGGGCCCTGCTTAACATTGTCTCAGGTGCAGAAGGTTTACCAAGTATAGATATGAGTGGTTCTTGGCTTTTGGAACTGGATTTTGAGCCACGCTGCACCAGCCTATGCAGGTCTACTCAAAAGTAGGTCCTACTGAATTCAGTGGTGTTTACTCCAAGGTAAGTGTGCATAGGATTGCAGCCTCAGTGTTCTAGTTTGTTGATCCCAGATATGTGGGGTGTGTTGTGGTCTCTTTGTGGGAATAGCATCCCAGAGAGTTTTGTTCTCAGCCAGACTGAGTAATTATTATTCTCTGACAACATTCTCCAGTACCCATGACACGGTGTCTGCTTGCTCTTCAGGTATTCCACATCATGACCATGATGTGGAAGGCTTCCTACTTTTATTTATTATTTATTGCATTTCTATATTGCCCATTAGCCAACAGCTCCCTGGAGCTGTTCACAAAGTAAAACTTAAAACCACAAAATATAATAACATAGTAAAACATAATATAAAAACCCTAAGTTTCAAGCAGAAAAAGCCAAACTAAAAAAAAAAGCAAGATACAAGTCAGCAGCAGTGGAAAGATCTAAAAATGCATTAACACAATTTTTAAAACTGAAGGACTAAAAAGCCTGGGAAAATAAAAAGGTGTTCACCTGGCACCCCAAAGACCATGATAACGTAGGTGCCAGGTGAGCCTCTCTGGGAAGCTCATTCCACAACCGGGATGCCACAGCAGAAAAGGCCGTCTCCTTAGTAAACCACCTTGTTAATGACTTATCCTAAAAGGTGGGGATATGAATAAACAAACAATCAAGTAACAGGACACAGTGGTAGGTTCAGATGGGAATAGGAGCATACAGTTTCACTGAGGATGTGGGAGAATAAATGATCCAGGCTCTAAGAAGAAGAGCAAGAAGACAAGAGTCAAAGCTAAAAAGGCAGATCTGTTATGGTGCTAAGGAAATAACAGTAAAAACAGTAATCTGTTGCAAAGAAACCATTGTGTTTGTGGCCTAAAATGTAAATAACTGCCCCTGGCCAACTACAGCTTCTTGGCCAAGCCACACCCTGATGGGTATCCCCCTCCTGCACTGCATTCATTCATGTCCCACCATTTTGATAGGCCAGGGGACTTGTGGGAGCCATGTAATATGTCTGCACAGTACCCAATTTGCAGGGCAAGAGGTCACTGGGCTATCCATCTTCCAAAACCCAGCCAGATTTTGCAAAGGTATGGACAAGGTTGCTATGGTGGGGAAATCTCTTAATCACAAATTCAGTAACGCCAAACTTTTGCTTCTAGTGGAAACACAATGCCCAGCACTACCAGCAGCTTTAATGTTTTCAGCCAATCACCCATACCACTTTACTTTTGTCTGAGGTACGTATTATGAAACAATACATCTCAACCGATTAGCATAATGTCTGTTAACCTTGTGAAGGGGGGCAGGAACCCAGTTGACCGTTTCTAGATAGAATTATGCTATTTAATTTCCCCCCCCCCCATTCCTTTCTGTGGGCTGCCCATAGGGCAACATAAAGATGGCATAATGGATACTTGCAAAATATTGCAACTGTTTAGTGTTTAGCATGAAAAAAATGTTGTTTTTTACCTGAGCTCTATACACTGACTGTGTGTGTGTGTGTGTGTGTGTGTGTGTGTGCTGTTGTATTGCAGGGCTCAGCAAAATCCCATGCCTGTTCCTATAATCACCAGAGCTCCCCATCCCCTGTACAGGGGTGCATTATCTTTCCCCCCCTCCCAAATGCGCATTCACTAGTAGATAATGTGTTAGGTGGCATGTGCCACGCAATTGAGGATGCCGAAACCAGTGGTGGGTGCAGCCAGAGCCAAAGAGGGCAGGGCCATTCCTTTTCTCCCTCTCCCTCCCTCCCTGCCACCACCTTTTCTCTCTCTTTTCCGACAGCCCCTTCTCTCTCGCTCCCTCTGTTTTCCTCCCTGCCCCAGTCCCTTCTCTCAGTGGTAAAGCACCTTAGATAGTTCCTTTAGAGTTCTGACTGGTTCTGACTGAAACTCAGAGCAGATTTACCAGCTCACTGACATTAGTACCACCAGCCTCCACTGCTCATGGGGTGAGGGAAGGGACAGATCACCCTTGCCAGAGGCTTGAACTTATTATTTGCAGAGGGTTTTTGAAATTAGGCCAAGAGTCACATGTGGCTGCCCACCCCTGCACTAATAGTTCATTGTTTACACACACACACACACACACACACACACACTTGCAGTCTTTCCTGCTTGCTCAGTTTTGCCAGCCAAACACCCTCTGTCTACCAGCCCAGATATCTTTCCTCTAAGTTTTGGAAAATTTCGGTAGGCACAGCATCTGTACAGTCGTTCAGTAAAAGAACAACTTCCATTAAAAGTTCCCACAAAGCATTGTTGAACAGCAGACAGCAGCTGAACAGAGTGCAGGCAAGGGAGCACAATAGATACATCTAAAGTGGCAGATGGAATCTAACCCACAGTTGGAGCTGAGAGGATTTTTTAACAGGGGCATACGTACTTTTTTTTTAAAGGACAGAACTATGCCCTTGAGAAGACCATATCAAGCAAAGCTGCAATTATTTTAATCTACACACTCGCGCGCGCGCACACACCCTGAAATTACACTTGAGTTTGCAGCTCCTCAGCAGCAAATCCAGGAATTATTTGCCGGATTCTCTTTTGCCAGCAAATTGGCAACTTTAGGGACAACAGCTTTGGGGGCTTTTTTCCTACCTCATGCTGACATCTCGTGATCCGGGAGTGGGAGGCTTTGCATTGCAGAGGTCTCGTTCCTACTTGGATGGTCGGCTCCAGAAGGTGGGGCTTGGGGAATATTGCTCAGTCCCATGGATTCTCCAGTATGGGGTTCCACAGGGGTCAGTTTTGTCCCCATGCTGTTCAGCATCTACATGAAACTGTTGAGTGCGGGCATCCGGAATGGGCTGTCATCAGTATGCTGATGACATGCAGCTCTATTTCTCCTTTTCATCTTCTTCAGGTGAGGCCATGGATGTGCTAAATCGGTGTCTGGCTGCGACAATGGACTGGATGAAGGCTAATGAACTGAAACTCAATCCAGACAAGACCAAGTGGGTGGTTCTGCTGACTGGATGGAGGGTGCTCAACCTGTTCTGGATGGGGTTGCACTCCCCTTGAAGGAGCAGGTTCGTAGCTTGGGGTCCTCTTTGAGCCATCTTTGTCACTTGAGGCTCAGGTGGCCTCAGTGGCACAGAGTGCCTTTTACCAACTTTGGTTGGTGGCCCAGCTACGCCCCTATCTGGACAGGGATAATCTGGCTTCAGTTGTCTATGCTCTGGTAATCTCCAAATTAGATTACTGCAATGCATTCTGTGTGGGGCTGCCTTTGAAGACAGTTCAGAAACTGCAGCTTTTGCAAAATGCGGCGGCCAGATTGCTAACAGGGACCAGAAGGTCGGAACATATAAGACCGACTTTGGCCTGCTTGCACTGGCTGCCTGTATGTTTCTGAGTCCGATTCAAGGTGCTGGTTTTAACCTATAAAGCCTTACACAGCTTGGGACCACAGTACCTGGTGGAGTGCCTCTCCCAACACAAACCTACCTGTACACTACGCTCAACATCTAGAGTCCTCCTCCAGCTGTCTACTCTGAGGGAAGCTCGGAAGATGGCAACAAGGGAGAGGGCCTTCTTTGTGGTGGCCCCCCAATTTTGGAATGATCTCCCTAATAAGGCCACCTGGCGCCAGCATTGCTATCTTTTCGCACCAGGTTAAGACCTTTCTCTATTCCCAGGCATTTGACAGCATATGATAAAGTTAATCAGTCCTGGATTGTCTTATGGTTATGGTTGTTTGCTTGAGATTGCTTGTTTGAAGCCATTTTAGATATATGTTCCCTTGTGTATATTGTCTGTTCATGTGTTTTTAATGTAAATGGCTTTTAATCTTTGTATACTGTATTTTAATGTTTTTAATCTTTGTAAACTGCACAGAGAGCTTTGGCTATTGGGCAGTATAGAAATGTTAATAACAACAACAACAACAACAACAATATATCTCATCAGTCAAGGTTGAACATGGCACATGGAGAAGTGGCCAAGTGCCAGAGGCAGCTTGGGAAGGTGGAGGCTTGCAAGCATCCACAATCCATGGCTGCTTTGACAGCTTTACATAGCCCAGATAAGGCCTGATGGGACTTGTCCTGACCACGTGGAGCTGGGATTTTTTTTGCAACTGAGGATTGTGGGAGTTTGGAAGACCCCAGGATCCCTGGATGCAAATGTTTCCTGCTGCCAAGACAGCTCCCTACTGGATCTCTCCTGGCTATGCGAAGTTGTCATTTTGTAGTTTGGGTAGGGAGGAGGGGGTTAAATTGGGAATTCTTCTCCAGCTTATATTGCCGTCTGAGCCAGAGAAGAGTTTAGGGGCCTTGTAATGCTTGCCTCTTGTGTGCAGGGCTACAAGTGGTGTAGCTTTCTCCACTGTAGCAATAACCCCATTTTGAGCTGGAAATAGGCAGAGGCTGAACCAGCTGGTTAACCCTTCTATGGAAACTACCACTTGGGTTTCATGACCAAATGCTTCAGTGAGGCACTCTTGCATCCACAGCAGGGCTGGCCCTCCCGTGAGGCAGGGTGAATTTCCCACCTAAGGCGGTGGAGTGGGAGCAGCAGCAAATTGCGTGCCAGGAAGGCTCCCCTCCACTGCTGCTCTCCTGCTGCGGCATTCACCACAGTGGGGACAGCAGGGTTCTCTGGAGCGGCTGACACCTGGCAGCACTACAGTAGATGCCCCAGAGAGCGCTGCCAGCCCCACTCTTCCCCTGTGGTAAATGCCACAGTGGGAGAACAGCCGGCAGGGCTCTCCAAGTGAACCAGAGGGCAGACGGACTCTTTGAAGAGCCAAGTTTGGAGAAAGTAGCTGGCATGATTCTTCAGAGTCTAGGCCAGGCACAAATACCTGTCTCTGAGGAGGCCCTTCCTCAGAGCCTGGCATTGTGGGAGAGGGGTTCCAGGAGACCACCTGTATCGTGAAGGATCTCCTGGGACACCCCTTCCACAATGCCTGGCTCAGATCCTGGGCCTGGCTGTGGCTGGTTCTCTGAAGCCCTTTGCTGGCCATTTTCTCTGACCGACGCACCTCTTCAGAGAGTCCGTCTGCCCTCTGGCTCACTTGAAGAGCCCTGCTGGCTGTTCTTCTGCTGCAGCATTTGCCACACCGGGGAGTGGGGCCGGCATGGCTCTCCAGAGCATCTGCTGTAGCGCTGCCAGGCATCAGCTTGCCTTGAGAGGATCCTCAGAGCAAGTCAGAGGGCAGCATCGATGAGGTGGGGTTGATGTGGCAGAAAGGGGATGGGTGGGGATGATGAGGTGTGTGTGCATGTGTGCTCACCCACTTCAGGTAGCGGGAGAGCTTGCCCTGGCACAGATCCAGAGCCTTTTGTATGTATTGGCCTTCAGGCACTGTAGAGTCTTATCTTATGGTCTGCCTGGGTGGAAATCATATTGGAACAAGTGCTGCTTACTTGAAATGTGTTCACAAGACCTGCATTTTTTATTTTTTTATTTTTTGTAGTTCAGTACACTTAACAGATGGAAGCTTCCTGGATCCCATAACTTGATGATGAACACTACCCAGAACAATTAATTTCTTTCCACATTAAGTTTGAGGCAGATAAAGAAGGGCTTGGGGGTTAATAAGCGGATGTATTCATAACCTACAAAACCCTCACATCTGTAAAAGCGTGCTGGGAAGTTGTATTAGCATCACATTACAGTGGAGAAGCCATAAAGGAGTTGGGACTGCCCTTCCACTTGGTGTGGCATTCTGTCTGAATTATAATGGAATTATATTTTCCAAGAAGAAAGAAAGGGGACTTTTTTTTTTTTACTACTCCAAAGCTACAAACTCTTAAGTTAGGACTGAGGTGATGATAAGAAGAAGAGCACTGATATGTGGGGAAAAATGGGCGATGAAGGCTTTAATGTCGATAGGTGTTTGGAAAAGCATTGAGGGACATTCATGGGTGGGGGGGGGAATAGTGGAACATTACGGATGATGAAATAATGAGACTTAGACAAGTGTAGGCCTTGTCTTCCTATTGACTATAACCTTTAATTCTGCAGATGATGAGGAGATGGAGTGCTCTTGTAAATGTCACCTACACATGTTTTTACTGAAAACTTGCACTGTACTGAAAGCTCAAATATTACCATTTGTTGACGTTTGAAGACATTCTGAATAATAATTTTTCCATGGATGTATTGGCTATGGTCATTTTAACTGAAACTGAAAGGAAGTAACAAGGTATACTATATTATTGTCATTTGACTTGGGAAATAATACTCTGATGTTGCGATGAATGAGTGTCTTGCTAAGGAGCCAATTCAAATTTATATCTTCACCCACAGTTACTACAAAGACAGTTTTGTAGCCTAACCTACCTCACAGGGCTGCTGTTCCTCAATGGGGGCATATGCAGATGTCCTGTTGCCTCAGGTCAGATTATCCCCTGATGCCCATTGTATGTTTATTGAGTAGTATTCATTTTTATCGCCAACATTCGCTGGATCATAGAGAAAGTAAGAGAATTCCAGAAAAACATCTATTTCTGCTTCATTGACTATGCTAAAGCCTTTGATTGTGTGGATCACAACAAACTCTGGCAAATTCTTAAAGAGATGGGAGTACCAGACCACCTTACCCATTTCCTGAGAAACCTGTACGAGGGTCAAGAAGCAACAGTAAGAACCGGACATGGAACAACCAATTGGTTCAAATTGGGAAAGGAGTATGACAAGGCTGCATATTGTCACCCTGCTTATTTAACTTAGATGCAGAGTACATCATGAGAAACGCTGGGTTGGATGAATCACAGGTTGGAATTAAGATTGCCGGGAGAATTATCAACAACCTCAGATACGCAGACGATACCACCCTAATGGCAGAAAGCGAAGAGGATCTAAAGAGCCTCTTGTTGAGGGTGAAGAGGAGAGTGCAAAAGCTGGTCTGAAACTCAACATTAAAAAAACGAAGATCATGGCATCTGGCCCCATCACTTCCTGGCATATAGAAGGGGAAGAAATGGAAGCAGTGACAGAGTTTATTTTCTTGGGCTCCAAGATCACCGCAGATGTAGGGTTGGCGGAGAATTTCTCCCCGAAACTTCGGGGGGCCGAGCACCAACATGTTCGGCCCCCCGAACAAGTTTCGGGGAGAAATCCTCCGAACCCCCCCACCCCCCGCACCCCCCCCCCGGGACGGGACTTACCTTCGCCGAATGTCCCTCCCGGCGGCGGGTCCGGCCGGTGGTTCGGCGGGTGTTCGAGCAGGGCGGGAGCGGCAGCCGGTCTTTTGACCGGCTGCTGCCGCCGCCATTGCAATAAAAGAAAAAAAAAACGCCCCATGATAGGCTACGTAATGATTAACGTAGCCTATCACGGCTAGATTTGCAAAGTCAGCCGTGATAGGCTACGTCAATCGTCACATAGCCTATCACGGGTGACTTTAAAAAAAAAAAAGTGTGTACGGATAATGGCGGCCCCCATAGGGAGCCGCCATTCCCCTTCCTTATTTGGTCGCTGTAGTCTACGTAAAGATTTACGTAGACTACGGTGAAAATAAGGGCAACGCTATTTGCGTTGCCCTTATTTTCGCTGTAGTCTACGTAAACATTTATGTAGACTACAGCGACTAAATAAGGAACGCGAATGGCGGCTCCCTATGGGGGCCGCCATTATCCGTACACACTTTTTTTTTTTTAAAGTCACCCGTGATAGGCTACATGATGATTGACGTAGCCTATCACGGCTCACTTTGCAGATCTAGCCGTTATAGGCTACGTTAATCGTCACGTAGCCTATCAGGGGGCTTTTTTTTTTTTAAACTTTCGTGTTCGCGGCCGGGCGAGGCGGGAAGCCTCCTCCCCGGCCTGAATTTCGGCCGGGCAAGGCGGAAAGCCTCCCCCCCGGCCTGAATTTCGGCCGGGGCGAGGCGGGAAGCCTCCCCTCCGGCCTGAACTTCGCAGGGGGAGCAGAGAAGCGCCTCCCCCCCACTGCGAACGTCCTTCGAGGACAGGTAAGGGACTTTCGTCCACCCCTACGCAGATGGTGACTGTAGCCATGAAATTAAAAGACGCTTGTTCCTTGGGAGGAAAGCTATGGCAACCCTAGACAACACAGTAAGAAGCAGAGACATCACCTTGCCGACAAAGGTCTGTCTAATCAAAGCTATGGTTTTCCCAGTAGTAATGTATGGCTGTGAGAGCTGGACTATAAGGAAGGCTGAGCACCGAAGAACTGATGCTTTCGAACTGTGGTGCTGGAGAAGACTCTTACGAGTCCCTTGGACTGCAAGGAGGTCAAATCAGTCAATCCTAAAGGAAATCAACCCTGAGTGCTCATTGGAAGGACAGATCCTGAAGCTGAAGCTCAAATATTTTGGCCACCTAATGCAAAGAGAAAACTCACTGGAAAAGACCCTGATGCTGGAAAAGACTGAAGGCAAAAGGAGAAGGGGATGGCAGAGGATGAGATGGCTAGATAGCATCACCGATGCAATGAATATGAACTTGAGCACGCTCCGGGAGAGAGCGGAGGACAGGAAGGCCTGGCGTGCTATGGTCCATGGGGTCATGAAGAGTTGGACACGACTTAATGACTGAACAACAGCAACAATCCTGTCATTCCTCAGAGAAGCTTAAGATTGTGTACTTAGGGGCTATCTTGTTTTATCCTCACAAAAGTCCTGCGTGGTAGGTTAGGCTGAGAGAGAGTGACAGAACCATGATCACTTAGTGAGCTTCATGTCTGAGCAGGGATTCATCCCCATGTCTTCTCAATCCTAGATTCAATACACTATTCTACACTGGCTGTCTTTTATGTTCTTTTCCTGCTAAGTTGAGGATGCCAGCTCAAAATATACACAGACTTAACAGGGCTTCCATGTTGGGACCAGCAGCAAGAAACGCAAGGGGCAAAGTTATTTTACTTCCCTTCAGTCTTCCCCAACCTAGTGTCTTCCCAATGTTTTGGGCTTCAGTTCCCATCAGCCCCAGCCAGCATGGCCAATGGTCAGGATCTTGGGAGTTATAGTCCAAAACAATAGGGAGGTAACCAGGTTGAGGAAGGCTGATCTATATGTTGGAGTAGGGATAGGACAACCTGTCAAGGCTTGTTCCATCTCCATTTCACATTGGGTTTTATTTTTCCTTGCACAGAAATGTTCACAGTTTTCAAAATGTGTGCAGTTTTGTACACATATCAATTGATTAAAGCATGCATGTACACATTTTTGAAAGGTACACGTTTTCCTGTACACATTTTTTCAAACATTTTTTGTGTAATGCATTGCAAACTCAGAAATGTATAGATTTCTGACTGCATCCAGTATTCAGGTCCCCAATCAGTTCTGAGAGGTGTGAACTGGGTAATCATATATTAAAATGTGAACCCAACAAATTTGTCACCCAGCCCTATACCATACCATCTGTGCAGGCCCCAACTCCTAACTTGGAGTGTAGACAAATTTGGAAAGTGAAGTAGGAGGGGCACAGATGGTATGACTGAATGCTCATTTCCCCTCAGAATGTAGTATCTGTCAATGTTAATATGTGAGGCCCAGACATCTGTGAGGCCTAGGGGGGCTACTTATGCATTGCCAAAGAAGAAGACAAAAGCTGACAGAAATGTGCACAGAATTTGCATATGCCAATTTATATGTATAGGTCCAAATTTAGAAATAACAACTATAATTTAAATATGTTGTACAGATATAATTTGAACAGAAATATAAGACATCTCACCATAGTGGGGAAGACTGTGACCGGGTGATCTGTGGGTTTGCTGAGTCTGCTGTCCAACTGCTGTTACTAGGCAACTGTTACTGGGCAACTTCAAGGCTCTGACTTTTTATGATCCTGTATCTTTGAACTGGACTCGGATGGGACAGCCCTTAAAACTGAGGACTGTCCTCTGTAAAGTTGGACATGTGGCCATCCTAGCTGAGGGCTAGGGCAATTGCCCCAACTGCCTTCCTTAAAGAGGGCTGCTCAGAACTCTTCCTGCTTTTTATTATGGGATCTTAAAGTGTTTTAACCTGGGGTATGACGTACATTTCCTCCTTTTCATACAGACTAGGAGGCCCTTTATTGTTTAGGAGCGTTGCAGGGCATGTCTTTCTATGAGAACAGCTGTGGAGACACTTTTGGATTGCGGGAAGAGAAGTAGGTATTTACACTTTTGTGTTTAATACAGAAAACATTCTTCAATAGGCACTGCTATATCTTTTTCCTATGAAAATAATGAGATAAACATTAGTTTGTAAGTCAAGCAACAGTCACAACCTGGCACTATTTGTCATTAAAGCTGAAAATACTTACCTCTGACCAGCTATCTGCCTTGCAAACCTCTGGGAAATTGCCAAGTTGCCTTTAATTAAGTGCACAAAGCCTATATTGGTTCCAAGGTGCCGTATCGATTGGAGCCAACATTTGTATCAATCAATCATTGCAATTTAAACCTCCTGACTTTTCATTTAATCAATGAAGATACAAATCAAACTATTTTGAAATCTAGATGAATTAATTCTTACAGGGGGAAAATGCCAATATGAGAACGAGGCAGATCTCACTTAGGAGATTCACAGCCTATTTAAAATCCCCCTGAAGTCAGTGAAACAGCTGGGTTATAATTGGTTGTTTGAATCGCTCTCAAGTGTGTTCACTACCTTTCCACTCCATAGCCTGAACCACAATTGAGTTAAGAATTTACACCAGTTTTGTTCCAGTGACTTCAGCAGAACTTGGCCTCTAGTCAAGAGGCTATTGTAGGTGCCAGGACCAATTCTGCATTTTACCTCTAATGGCAGATATGTAGAAGCTGGCTCCTTGGTGACATGTAAAATGTTCTAAACATGCACAGAGTTACTGTTTACTTTGTTCTCACTTCACATGTTCCAAGGGCTGCACTCAAAAACAGACTTGGGATAGAGCTCTGTTGAGCATTAGCTCTGTCCATGATCTTAAAACACATAAGAACACATTTCATTCACTTCAGTGCAGTGGTGTAGTGGAGGCAGGGCTCATGGGCCAACGCCTGAGGAGATCTTTATTAGTAGGCATAATGATGTCATCTGCCCCCCAGTGAAGGCTGGTGGCTCTGATTTCAGTGGGGTTGTAAATCCATTCTGGGTTTCAGTCAGAATCAGTCAGACCTCTAAAGGAGCTACCCAAGCTGCTGAACCCTATCCCCAAAATAGGTTCAGCACCTTGGATAGTTCCTTTAGAGTTCTGAAACCCATAATGGGTTCACAGCCCCACTGAAATCAAAGCCACCAGCCTCCACTGGTGCCACCCTCCTCGGGCTTCCCTGTTCCCTCTGAGCTTAGTTGCAATCCTCACAGTAGCTGGGGTGGGGTGGGGTGTGGATTTTCCCAGCAACAAAAAATTGTTGTGAGCTATTCCTGTTCTAATGCAAATAATGTTGGGCTGGCTTGGTCCTGAATGGATAATTAAGGCCCATTAGCTTGACAAAAGACCTACTAAAAGACGTATATAATACACACAGAGAGATGGGTCAACACAGCTGCCTGCATTTTTGGATTTGCCTTGGAGGTATGGCTATAGGGTCTGCTGGTGTGCTGCCCACATGGGCCCCAGAAGCATTCTCATAAAATAAAAAATGGTGTGTAGCCACAGCCCACTATCTCATTTTGAAGTGCAGTGCACCCAGCTGCCCAGAAAAAAAAGGGGCGGTGATGGGGGTTTCCTGTGGGGGGTGTGTGGAGAAGGTCATGGAAAACATCCTGAGGAGCAAGAGGGATAGTGGAGAGTAAGGGTGTGTGTTTTGCCTGTGCCATGTGGCTATGCATGTGTGCATTTAGCCTGGTGTTGTGAGTTTTTGGGGTGGTGATGTGTATTTTATTATTACATTTATATCCCAACTTTTTTTCCTTTTGCAAGGAACCCAAGGCAACTTATATGGTCCTTCTCCTCTTCATTTTATACTCACAACAACCCTGTGAGGTAGGTTAGGCTGCAATGTTCAAGCTCACTGAGGTTCTCTGAATTCTTCCTCAAAGCTCATTTTGGCTTGTTTGTGTCCCTGAATGCAAGCATCTTTTTTTTTTCTTCTATCAGAAAAAATACACATTTTTTAAAATGCACATTTTCCCCAAATGAAAATACGCATTTCTACCTGTAACCTAAAGCATGAAAATGCCGATTTGGGGGTGGATCTGCAGAAGTGCACCCTTGCACAGGTGTGTATATGCATAAATGCACATTTTCAGACATGCACACTTTCAGACATAAACAGAAGTTCAGGAAATCGTGAAAAAAAATCCTGAGAATTGCATTCTTCCTTGTGTTCGCAGTTGCAAACTGGACATTTTTGGATGGTTTGTGAACAGTGATGAAATTCTCATACATTCCTAGCAAGAGAGTGACTGGACCAAAGTCACCCAGTGAGCTTTATGGCCGAGTGAGGACTAGAACTCCCAGTCCAACGCTCTAACCAGTATGCGATTTGGCACTTGAAGGTCAGGTACTTTTATCTAGTACTTAGATTCTTGGGTAAGTTGCTTTTCTTTCCGCCTCACCAGTTTGCCTTCTGGGAAATAGATGTTTTGTGAATAGCCAGACCCACAGCCATTTTGAGAATGGGCAAGCCCCCATAACAGCCATTTTGAGAGTGCCCACAATGCTTTCTCAAAATTCCATCTTGCGTTCAGTCTGTATATCTGTGTAAATGAACCTTGCATCACAAAAACAGCACAAATATTCAGTGACCTAACTCTAAGGAAACTGACTCATGGGTAAGCACTGAAATGCCTGTATCAAGGTTCCCTTCATGGTCTGGCCCCCCTGAGCAACCCCTTAAGGATCTCTTGCCTTCTTAAGAGTCCCACCTTTCCTCTTTTGCCTTCGCCTTTCCAGTAATGTGGGGTTTAGGCTGTAGATGTGGGGTGATTGACACACCAGACAGAGGATTTAACCACAGTCATTTACCAGTAAATTTAAAGCTAGCAAATCAGAAATAAAGGTATTTACACAACAGAGCTGAATGATACAAAAGGCACTAAAAGAAAATAAACACTGCCAAATGCAAGTTCCTTTACCTACCTGTCCTTAGTAGGGATGGCATGGGCATCCAATTCCATCTGGGAATCTGGCGGACCCCTCCCTGCTTTAACCCCAAGCCCTGCTCGCCAAGCCCCTGCCCCCGCTTGCCCCCTGCCTGCACTTGGTGAACAGCCCGCTCTCAGTCCCACAGCCTTGTCAAGCTCTGTGGTCATCACGTTTGGAAAAATCAAATGGCCATCATTAAACGCACATATTTGCGTGTGCGCAAAAATGTGCATTTTTTGAATGCACATATTTGCCTGTGTGCAAAATGCACATTTTTGTGAAAATGTTCATTTTTGTGCATATGCAAATATGCGCATTCACAAAATGTGCATTTTCGTACAAAGGCAAATACGCTCATTTTTGTAATCACCATTTTATTTTTCAAAAAATGGTGACCACGGGGCTTGATGAGACCGCCAGGGTGAGTGTGGGCTGCTAGCTGACCACAGGAGGGGCTCGAGCATGCTCTGGAGACTGGTGAGTGAGGGCAGGGGCTAAGCAGGTGCCCGGAGAACCCGGATGGGGGTGGGTTTGCACATCCCTAGTCCTTTGACTCCTCTAGGCTGCTTCTTCCCACTCACTCTTCAGACTGTTTTCTAACTTCAGGCTCTGTCTGTCTCTGCTCTTAATGGCTCTCTCACTCTCACTCCCTCAGAACTGAAAGAACTGCTTCAAACCTGAAGAAATGAAACTTAAGTGGAGAAATGAAACTGACACTTAACTGGAGAAATGAAACTACTCCTCTCAGGGTTACCCCCTCCCAACAGAAAACTCCAGGCCTCCAAGCCTCATCTTTTTTCTCTTTGCCTCTGTAGGCCTCAAACTTTCGCACCCCAAAACTTCACCATTCACAAATGGGACACATGTGTCACAATCTATTCTTCTTTATTGTGTGACGGTAGAGCTGCCACCTCCTTAGAGATGGAACTTGCCGTCTGTTGGAATGCGATCCCTGATGAGCTTTGCCTGTCCTTTTCTTTGGATTCCTTATGGAAGCAGGTAGAGGGATTTTTACTCCATCATTTTAAGATGTTATGATTGATTTTAATTCATTTAACCCATCTTGGGAACTTTTTGTTGAAAGGGGTTAAAGTATTGTTAATCTGGAATGATCCCCTGATCCAAAAGTAACTCATTAGACGAGTCTACTAATGACTGAACTAACTAAACCGTAAATTATTTGTTGGTTAAAAATCTGGCAGATGCCATTCCTCCCCAGTGGTTTATTATTTTTCAGAGATTCAATTACATCAATTGTTTGCGCTTTTTTTTTTTTTTTTGGTAAAACAAGTTTTGATAAATAAATAAATAAATAGATAGATAGATAGATAGATAGATAGTGTTGGGGGAAATTATTGTTCTTCTTCATCACCACAGTCTTCACCATCATCGTCCCAGTTGGATGGAACTATTAATACAAGAGCAGGAAGAAGTCCACTATAGGGTCTATGCTGTTGGCTTGTCGCATCATCTTGGTTATTACTGTTGCAGAAGAGCGGTGAAGAAACATGGAAGAATCACTGGGAGGCTGCACAAGAGGGAACATGGATGAATCAGAGCAGTGGAAACGTTAGTAAAAGTTACCTGCTGGGCCAAATGAAAGTTCCCAGTCATCGTACTCTAACAATAAGCTTAAAACTTCTCAAATAACACTTTTTAGGGGTTTGCCCTCTAATAAGGGGCAGGTCATACTGATTTCAGCATGTGAGGAAAGTTTTCTGTTACAAACTCTGATGTGCTGTGACAAATTGCTGAAAGGATGAGTATGCTTGTAACAACAATGAACACAGCAGGCAAGGAGATCCTACACCAATTCCAAAAGCTATTACATATCCGTGTATTGAAAGACACTTTCCCCCCCTTATTTTCTTCTTCTTTTTAAATCTTTCACCCGGTCTGACAATAATCGAATTCCCTAGCTGGGACGAGCTCTCCGGGTGGCAGATTGGCAACTAATTGACAAGCTTCAAATGCTAAAGAGCCTTATGAAAGCGAAAAATTGAAATGGGGCAGCACAGGCCAGCATCTGCGTATCCTCCCTTCACGTCTAATCTAGTCTCCTGTTAATACAGGTGATGCTCCCAAGCCCAGCTCTAGCTTGTGTTTGATGCAGGTTAAAGTAGTTGCTAAAGGCAAGGTGGGGGTGGACAAAACTCATGGTTTATAGAACTCATTTATCTTTATGGGCTGTCAGGGGTCCATTTGTCATTGGCAATATTGCAGCTGGTGTCCCTCTGAACCTGACCAAGCCTGGTAATATTGTACTGACAGCTTAGGGAGCACAATCTCCAGTTCCTTCCTTGACTCCCTATCTAATGTACTCATGGGAGGTTGCTTGTCTGGGATGTGTATATGTTTGGATGAATGTGAAGCTTACAGTCAAAGGGCCCATTCAGTCATGCGGGTTCTGATTTTCTCCACAAGACAAATTGCTGAACAGTGCAGAAATCCACATTTAATGAGCGCACATCCCAAAATCTAGAGGCTTAGGCTTGGATCCAGACTTACTCATACTCAGAGTAGACCCGCTGACATCAATGGGATTTAAGTTTTAAGTCATGACTAGGTTAAGTCCCATTGATTTCAATGGATATAGTCTAAGCATGACTAAGTCTGGATCCAGCCCACTGACTTATGTATGCAAAATGATGATTCACTCTAACATTTTCAGATATTTTAGAGTTGGGAGGTGGTGGCTGTGTTTGTCCTTGGAGATTTTGGCAGAATATAGCAGAGTTGGCACTTCCTCAGAAATGTGCGGCTTAAGCTCTTGAAGACCTTAGGGTAAAAAAACACACCAGTAGCTTGATTTGTTCAAATAAAGTTATAGAAAGGCGGTACAGATGCTGGAACACTAGCAAAAGCTGAGGCTGCCCCATAGAACCTCCCAGTTGAAAATGCAATCCAATGTAACGCATATTCTGCCGGATCTGAATGGCTGACTTGCGTGAACTGTAAAAACCTTGGTTAAAAATTGACATCATCACCATTCAAATATTTTACAAAAGCCTACTCAATTCAGGGATACCCTAGCCCCCTTTTTGATACACTATTAGGATAGGAGTTTTTGTTTTCATCTGTTAGATCTCCATTGATTCCATGTTGTCAGCCAAGCTTGAGTTTAATCAGTTTTAGGGCTGATGCCAAAATTTATTAATAAATTGAACTTGGGTCTACTTGTGTATTTCTGTCAAAGTAGAACACTGTTCTAAAATTTCAGGCTAACTTACAGTACTGTCCTATACTTGTCTACTCAGAAGTAAGTCTCATTGATCAGGTCTGGATGACACGCTGCAGCTCATTGTGGATTATTTAACCCACAACGAGCCACAGTGCCTGTGAGAGGAAGATTGCATAGGCAACCCCCGGCTCGGTGGTTGTTGTGTTGTGTGAACATGGCGAGCGTGAGTTATGTGAGGGTTAAGGAACCCTCACATGACCCTACAACAGACCACGGTTATACGAGAGTTGTTTAACCCTTGCATAACCCACTTTCGCTGGGTTCGCATAACACAACCCATGAGCGAGGGTTGCATTCTTGAAAAGGGTGGCCACCCATGCCCTGTATGCACCACAACCTTACCATGGATTAAATAACCCATGACGGGCTGTTGTATTGTGTGTACAGCCCCACTGAGTTCAATGGAGCTTACTCCTAGGTAAGTCTGTATAAGATCACAGCCTGAAATGGATGTGGCTGTTATTAAATACATTTCACATTCATCCAGAAAATACTCTAGTGTTTTCAGCACTACATCAAGAAGAATTCTGTATATTCTCGTGATATATTTGTTATTGCAGTATTTGACCCTTTCATACCAAACCATCACATTTCACTCTCGTTCAATTGGACATGGCAAGTAGAAACACACATGGGCAAGTGTAACTGTTTATGGAGATTTATGAATAAAGAACTCATGATGCAAAATTTAATAGCTGTAAACACAGCGGTAAGACTACAAAACCCATGATGTATTGTGCAACTAGATCCAGCACCTGGATTGAATAGAATGGTTAAGAAGGCAGGAAAAGATGGGAGCCTGTAGGCTAAAGCAGGCAGTTTCCAACAGGGTGATAGATTTTCCAGGGTCACTCATTGCTACAGCCCAGGAAAATGGAATTGCTAATGGAATTCTTCCAGCAGGTTCTGCACAGTTCTGTTTAACAGATTTTATAAGACAATGTTCTGTAGTACGTGTTTTAATTTGTTACCACGTGAATAAGATTTTGATTAGCTCATAAACTCTGGCAATGAGTTTAGTGCTAGAATCTTACAAAGAGGTTTTGAAGTCTTATAGCAAGGGTGGGAAACTTCTTTCAGCCCGAGGGCCAAATTCAGTTTTACAGAAGCTCTCAGTGGCTGCATTCTCATGGTGGGTAGAGCCCAAGACAAAATGGTGTAAGGCCATGGTCAAAGGGGTTAAGGCCCAAATACAAAAAATACCAGCTTAAAACTCTTACTTCCAGGAAACCAGCAAATGATTGGTGGATGGGGGAAAGGAGACAGGGCCAAGGGAAGGGGTGTGGTCATCTGGGGAATCCTGGGGGGCTGGATTGGGACCCCAGGTCTGAGGTTCCCCACCCATGCATTATAGCCTGCAAATATACAGCACAGTTACCACATACAAACCCCACTGCAATGAACAAAAGCATCACTGTTCTCTCTCTTGCTCAGCTTCCATTCATTTTAATGGTGCATACAAAGAAAAACATTGGTGGATTGTGCCCTGAATTTAATGCCTAATTAGAGTTGCCATGTATATTATTAAGCTGCACTTTAACTCCAGCACAGAGAAAATACGCCTTGCTCACCAGTCTCTTTCTTTGGAACTTTCCCTGAAGGACAAATCCTTCCTAGTTTGAAAATGCACATTACATTGGTGCTCTTCATAAAACCACAACACGGTGTTGCATCCGGGCAAAATGAACAAAAGCTTCCAAATGAGGCAGTATATCCATTGTTAGCAAATTACACAGCTGATCTCAGCCATTTTACTGCCTTGAAATGCTAAATAACCAAGTCACCCTTAATGAACTGTAAAGCCATGATATTCATTCAAATGTGCCATATTGATTGCAGCGTGCTCTGCAACCAATCCATCATGCCAATTTAAAGTTCCTGACTGCTACGGAAGCAATAAATGTACTCAATGCTTCATGAGAACTATTGATAATCTTGCAACATGCTTCTAAGAAACTTGCAAGTAATCCAGTATTTGAAGGGCTGTCGATATCCCTACTCCTGCCTTCAATCACGAGATGTTCTCAGCAGAGTTTACAAATAGCTAGTTTTGAGTTGCCTCAGAGGTCTGCTTTTTATCCAATACCACAAAGAAACAATCACTGAGAAAACCTGGTTGTTTTATATTTGTTTATGGTCAGATCATATTCCTGTATTTATGCCATTCATATTGCCATACTGTTAAGGTGAAGGTAAATGTAAGTCCACCAGTTCTCATCTTGGCATATCCTGCTTAAAGCTGATTTGAGCGACTGCAGGCCTAGCATGGCGGCCAGTGCTCACACTGACTTCTAACAAGCATGTTGAATAGGAGCAGCAGCCTACTAAAAGTCAATGCATGCAGAGGTCTGTCACGCTATTAGCATACACACAACTGCCTCTGCCCACAGTGCCAGGGACTAGAGACTGATGTGTGCAGCAGTCAGGAGAGCTGGTTCCCAGTTTGCTGACAAAATGAGTCTTCGTTTGTGTGTAAAGGAGCAAAAATTGAGACATCCTGCAAATGGCTGAACAAATGGCCATTCCATGTAGAGCAAGACCGCAAGTTACAGGATGCAACCCAAACTGTTCCTTGAAGCCTAGGCTGATTGCTATATGTGCAGTGCATATGCAGTCTCTTGGGGTTGTATCCAACGGTGTCATTCTGCTAGCGCAATTCTTCTACCATTTGCAGAAACCCTGTTTTTGTCCTTGCACAAGTGTCAAATCCTATTCTGTTTACACAAGCTGTTCTTCTGCATTATATCCAGCATTATGCTAATAGAAACATTACAAGATTCAGCGTTGTTCTGCTAATGGTTGCACAAGCACTATTAGAATTAGCATGAGCAACATCTTGCCTAATGAAGTCGTAAAGGGTTGTCCAACACCTTGTGAAACAATTTGCAGAACAGCTTGCACAATGGATTGTGCAATATCTTTGTGGACTGTGTTGTACAGCAGCTTGCGCAAGCAGAATGAAAGTACTGGATTTGACACTTGGGCAAGTCTAAAAAGAGGGTTTCTGCAAATGGTAGCAGCATTGTGCTAGCAGAATGACACCACTGGATGCAACCCTTGGCCCTTTTGAGGTTAACTTTAGTGGCACTGGAGCTGCTGTGGCCTGGTGTGCTGCCTCAATGCTCACTAGTGTCAGAAGCCCAAAGCTACATGGGAAGCCCAGAGCCACAGAGTAGGGATAATAAGCAGTGTATGCATGTTCCTATGTGAAAACACAGCACGGTGTTGCTGTAACTAGTTCTGTGCCGAAAATTTCTTTCAGTGTTTTTTTACAGTTCTCATTCAATTTGATAGAAAAGAAATTGCTGTTGAAAAGAAATTCAGAGGAGAAGACAATTCTTCATGGGTTGGGTTTAGTGTTCTTGTACTTACTTACCTTGCTTATGAGATGTCAGAGGAGTGTGTCCTGTCTTTTGTCAGCTCTTTGGCATCCTGTAGCCTCCTCAGCTTCCTGCACTTCAATTTAAGTCCAGGGGAAGAAATCATGAGGTAATTCCTCCCACAGGGCTTTTTCAGATCAGGAAGTACAGGCAGCCAGAGAGGAGACAAAGCAATAGAAAAACACACACACTACACTCTTGGCCACCACCAAATTTTCTCCACCATTTTTGTAGAGGCCCCTTTCTCTCTCCCCCCGCCCCGTGTCCTGGAATGTCACTAGGTGTGGGGCATGGTGAAGGATGCAAAATGGTGACCAGGCTGGCAACATGTTTGCTGCTGTTGCCACTTGCGGTGGCAGCACAAAGAACAAAAACTCTCAGGAAAAAAGAGAGAAGCTGTCCTACAACCGCTGCTGATGGTGAGCTCCATCTCTGAGAATATGTGGGAGAATTCTTCCTTCTCTGGGAGAAATTCAATGGAATTATCCCCCCAGTTTCTCTGCCCACAAATACGGTGGAGATATTTCAAGAAGCCATTTGCTCATAGCTCCAGATGTTTTAGACTACAAATCCTAGCATTCCTGAGTATTGTCCATGCCAACTGGGGCTCATGGAAGTCCAAAACATCTGCAGGGCACCAGGTTGGGGAAGGATGCTTTACACAGCAGCTCAGCATTACGCATAGGCGGAAGCCTTAGAAATGTTAATATGCAATCAGTTGACATGGTACATATAATTTGGATGCGCTATTATAATTATTTATTATCATTCCGTAATAGAAATTGCTGACAAACATCAAGCAATTTGTTCAGTGGCACAAGTGGAAAAACTGTGATAACCAATAATTAACTCGGCCGAAGAGCAGCAAATGTTTTTACTTTAAGTAAGGAACACCCCCACAAACACCACCACCACCACCACAGCACCCAAATAAAGAAAAGGGAAGGACACGGATTATTTTTGCCTGTCCAGCTGCAGTTAGTTGATACATGCAAAAATCAGTATTAATGAGAAGCAGATAGTGTCAGTGCCATAAATCTGGTCCTGCTGCCTATGCTGGCTTGCCGAAGCACTGTAACATATATATTGCACAAAGTAAAAAAGCTGGCCAAGGACTTAGTTCACAGATGGACTGTTCTGTTTGCTGCAAACTTGGATGGGAGCAAAGTGGCCCTGTTTGCCAGGCTATGAACTTTTCAAACACTTGCACCATATGTGTACGGGTGATTGGATGCTGTTTTTCTAACAAAATGAATTACAGATGCTCCCTCTGGTCGAAATGGGCACATTTTCAATTTTCTTTAACTTTCAAGCTTCCACAGTTTGCTTGTTTTGTGCCCCCCCCCCCCAAGCCAGGATTGTGCTGTTAATGTATGGGCTTGGTGAAGGAGGAACAAGGACAAATGGTGAAATGGCATGTCCCTATGGAGAGCTCTGTCTTTAATGAACCCTTCTGCTTGAATTAGTGAGCGCCTTGAGGGACCAAACATGGAGGGGTGGAGAAATGAGGGGCGGGGAGGCTAGCAGCTCTCAAAATTAAATGAGCACAGGGTATAAATGACATGAATTACTAGTCCTGTAGGAAATGAAATGGAAAAGTGCCCAGGCGTACTCTGCTCAGGGAAGACTCTCAAAAGCATTTACTGCAATGGACTTTTTTTTTTTAAATAAACCTACAGAACTGAAATTATCCTTCAGCTTGCCATTCTTTTAAAGGGGCGGGGTGGGGGGGGGAGAGAACTGAAGCTATTTTAAAAGGCTTAAGGGGCCTGATCAGCAACCCACAGGTAACAATCCCATTTATTTATTTTATGGAACAGCACTTTGAAAACTTCCACTTGCTTAAGATAATTTAAAGTAGAAAGGGGAAGATGGCAGCCTAACTTCTGGAAACATGGCAAGTTTCTCCTGCGGCAAGGCTGTGAGGTGTGTTTCCATAAAATTGTTTCGGCTTATGGTGAAAAGAGAAGGAAGGAAGGAAGGTCACTGAGGTGTAGGTGCTAGGGCAGCCATGGGTCCTCTTTTACAGAGGACTGTCCTCTATTTTCAAGATTTCCATTTGAAGAGCTGTCCAGTCCAAGACTGGTTTAAAGATAAAGCACCATCTAAGGGAGAGCTGGGCCTTGAAGTTGCCCATCAACAGCACCCGGACAGCAGACTGAGCAAGGCACACAGGTCACCTGGTCACAGTCTTGCATGCTATAGTAAGATATATTCTATTTTTATTTAAATTAGAATACTTATTTCTAAATTTGCATCTATACAATAAATTAGCAAATGCAAATTGGCATCCTCTTTTTTTGCAATGCATGTCCTCTTTTTTGGTGATTCACAAGTGGCCACCCTACTTGGGCTGTCTTGCTCTCACTGATGTCCCATTACATTCTGATAACACTATGGGCATAAGCACAGTGGATATGCATTTTGTCACCTCAAGGCCCTTCATTATTTGAAGGATATTTGAGAGAGCGCCTTTCCCTTACCAACCTGGCCAGTCACTGAAGTCATCAAATGCATCATTCCTGGTGATTCTGTGTGGACCTGCATTTGGAGTAGATTCTTCCATGTACTGGCTTATGGAACTCCCTGCCTGTTGATGTCAGGAAGGCACCGATCCTGTTTTGTTTTCAGCTCCTGCTGAAGTCATTTTTATTTAAACAAGCCTCCCATGATTGACCAGACAGTTTTATTAGCATAATTTGGTTTTAAGTATTTTGATTCTGTATTTTGATATTTCTTTCCTTCTCTGGTTCACTACTCAAAAATCTTGTTAGATATAGAGCAGTATATAAATTCTGTAAAATAAATAAATAAAATAATGGCGTCCCCATTACGGCTTGCCTTTCATTATGGCTTCCCCATTTCTGAGGCACTCTGTATTATGGTGATCATTCCATGACCGCTTTATTTTTTTAAAAGCAATTCCATACATCTGCTACTGCAACCAACTGCACTTGATTAGGAACAGGAAACATGCCTCTCTTCACGAGTTATTTGGGACATGGAAAAAAATCTCCTTCCTAATAGGTAATCTCATATTAGGGTTGCATATATACACCAAACACCTGTATTTGGATGTTTTAATTTATGTTGTTGATGTTTTTGGCCTGCCTATGTCTGGCTTCCATTATTATTTGCTAGTAATCTGTAGTGCATTGTATGCTGGTGTTCTCCCCCATGATGCCTTGCAAATGCTGTTCCTGCCAAATCAGAAGATGTGGAAAGATCATGGGAAGACAGACCTTCATGCATGTCTGTCTGGTTGCTAGGAGACAGATTTTTTTTCTTTCAGAGAACTGATCCCTCTGAAGCAGCCAAATGTACACAGTCAATTGTACTGATGAAGCATTGGTGGGGAACACCGGTAATATCCTCTCAGCTGAATATTGTCATTTTTTCTACCTGAGGGGCTGGGAAATAATGGTGGCATAATGTCTCAAAGAGCAAAAAGAAATAAACAATATATATAGTTTAGAACAGCCTTCCCCAATAGGGTGCCCTCTAGATGAATTGGACTACTATTCCCACCATCCCCAGCCACAACAGCTGGGGGTGATGGAGTCTGCAGTCCTTACCTATCTGGAGGGAAGGTTGGCCTAGAACCACTGCACCACTGTAAAAATGGTGCTTAGAATATTATTTTCTTGAGTTCACAACAGTATAATGATGGGGGGTTCACCCAAGACCCCTTCATATATTATATTTATGTGTGGAGGGAGCCATGGAATGGTGATGCCTGGTCCCACCCCCAGCTCTGCACTTCGACACAGATGTGTGTGCTGCCCATTACACCCATGCATTCAGTGCCAGTATGTGTCAGTCCTTGCTGGCTGACCGCAGTTGGTATGTAACGACTGCAATAAATCACTTGCTGATAAGCTGGGTCATAAACCTGCCCAAGGCCAGGGAAGGAGGGAGGATGCCCAGGGCCGGGAAGTTTACCAATTCCACAGAGATGAGTCGGTGAGGCAGACAGAAGTCCTTTTAGCAGGCCAGAGTCAAACACCAGGGATTCAAGGGTACAGGGTGAGGTCCAGGCCCAGGGTCTAAGGCAAGGCTGATGAGATCCGATGTGTTGATACAACACTGTTCTCCAGCAGCTTTGCCCCTGCCTGCTTCCTGCTTTTAACCAAAACGTCATGGAGCAGCTGCTGGCAATCCGTCCTCTGGCTTCTGGGAGCCTCTCTGTCTCAAATGGAAAAAGGCTCACCTCCACTATTCTTTCACATGAAGCCGCCTTCCCTCTGCTGGGGTCAGTGGAACTTTGCCCTCTGAAGCCAATGGAGGGGCTGCAGCAGGGCATTGCTCATTGACCAGTGGTGAGGAGGCTTGAGCTGCTTCTGTGCTAGTCCCTTCTCCTGGGTCTGGAGCCTGCCATCCCCCTTTGTCCTCAGAGGAGTCTGAGGGAGGCATGACAGTATGAAAGGTTCCTGTGCATGAGCAAAGGCCCTGCACACAAGATATCCTGCTATGGCCAAATCAGGCTCAGGTTAAACTAAGAGGCAACCCAAAAGCAAGTCAGTCAGCAGGCAATGGTCAAAAGCCGTTTCATCTGGCAAGAGGGAGCAATCTAAAAGAGAGGTCTGAAGAGCAGCCAAGGTCCAAACACAGATAAACACTCAGATGCAGTACCCAGGCCAAGAAGCAGAGTCAAGCCGGAGTCCAAGGTCAGTAGCACAGAGGTTCACTCACAAGCAGGGATGGATGGACTAACTTCTGTCTGGTCCCTTCGGGCGATCACCGAGCCGCTGTTGCTGTCTGCCCACGCAGCAGGAGCTAAAGGTAGGGATGGCGGAGAATTTCTCCCCGAAACTTCGGGGGGCCGAGCACCAACATGTTCGGCCCCCCAAACAAGTTTCGGGGAGAAATTCTCCGCACCCCCCCGCACCCCGCACCCCCCCCCCGGGACGGGACTTACCTTTGCCGAATGTCCCTCCCGGCGGCGGGTCCGGCCGGCGGTTCGGCGGGTGTTCGTCCGGGGCGGGAGCGGCAGCCGTTCTTTCGACCGGCTGCCGCCCCCGCCATTCCAATAAAAGAAGAAAAAAAAACGCCCCCGTGATACGCCATGTGACGATTAACGTAGCCTATCACGGCTAGATCTGCAAAGTCAGCCGTGATAGGCTACGTAAATCGTCACGTAGCCTATCATGGGTGACTTAAAAAAAAAAAAGTGCGTACGCAAATGGCGGCCCCCATAGGGAGCCACCATTCCTGTTCCTTATTTGGTCGCTGTAGTCTACGTAAAGATTTACGTAGACTACAGCGACCAAATAAGGAACGCAAATGGCGGCTCCCTATGGGGGCCGCCATTTGCGTACGTGCTTTTTTTTTTTTTTAAGTCACCCGTGATAGGCTACGTGACAATTAACGTAGCCTATCACGGCTGACTTTGCAGATCTAGCCGTGATAGGCTACGTTAATCGTCACGTAGCCTATCACGGGGGCGTTTTTTTTTAAAAAAAGAAACTTTGGTGTTCGCGGCCGGGCGAGGCGAGGCGCCTCCTCCCCAGCCTGAATTTCGGCCGGGCGAGGCGGGAAGCCTCCCCCCGGCCTGAACTTCGCGGGGGGAGCAGCGAAGCGCCTCCCCCCCACCACGAACAAGCTTCAAGGACAGGTAAGTGACTTTCGTCCACCCCTAGCTAAAGGATGGCTTGGCGACCACCGGAGAAGTACTGCGAAGCCATCTATCCCCTTACCAAGCTGCAATTGTGTGCACAACTGCAGCTCTCAGTTACTTCAGCATAACTAAAATTGCACCTATGGCTGCCTTAAAGGGGCAATGACTCAACATTAGAGGCGTAAAGGGCCCTTTACCCCTGTAATGTTGAGTCATTGCCCCTTTGAGGCAGCCATAGACACCACATTAGATTTGTGAAAGTAACCGAGCCACGGTTTCTGTGCACAATGATGACTCCGTAAGGCAATGGATGGCTTTCCAGCACTTCCTGCCAGTTGCTGAGCAGGCAAGAAAGCTCCATGCAGCCTGGGGAGCAGGGTCCAGGTGGTCAGGTGGGGGAGAGTCCAGTGGGCTCCACCCCCTGCTCAGACTCCCATACCATCCCTACTCACAAGGCAAGTTCAGGAAAACAGGATACAATGCAGTAGGAGCTGGGTAAGGCATTGTTCCCAGCACTGGCGAGACAGACCCTGAAGGCTTTTAGTGCTAAAGCCTGCTGAGCCCCACCCAGGACTCAGCTGCAGTACACTAGAGTCCTCTGCTCAGAGCCCTACTCATGAGGAGTCACTTTCTCCCAAGGAGTCACTTTCTCCCAATGAGTTCTTCTTTGCAAGCAAGCACTCCTTCTCACAGGAGCCCTGCTGGCCTGTTGGTTGAGGCAACGGTGCTCCTGGGGGCCAGGGGGTTCCATAGCCTCTGCCCTGTAGGCAGAGTCCCCTCCCCGCTGACAGGGATGGGCCTGCAGCCATCTCTCCTGAGGGATGAGGCTCCTCCTGGTCTGGTGATAGTGACTGATCTGGGGAGCCTTCAGTTTCTGGGAGCTCTAGCTCTTCCCAGGAGGAGGATTCCTCCAGTGGGGGCATGACATTAGCCAGGGTCCCTGCATGTGAGGAAGGGCCCAACACATGTGTATCTGTATGCATTTAGGGGCCCTTCACACTGATGCTGAATGCCCAACCACTGGGGTCTGGCTGACATGCATGTTAATGTGCAAGAGGCCATCCCACTGAAAGGTGGATATCAATCTAAATACATAATGGTAATAGACTGATCAGTGTATGCATGGGGTGTAGGGGTGTATGGATTACTCACCCCATTCCGGGTGGGGCCATCCACTGGCGGGGGAGGCAATCCCTCCCTCCCCCCCAGAATCGTTCCCAGCCAGCTCCGCTCCTCAGCAAGCCCACGGAGCCACTGGCTGGGCCCGCCTGCAGCTGGACTTCCATCCACTGCTGGGCTGCAGCCGCCATAGCGGCTGCCATTTGCATCCCTGCGTTAGCCATGATAGGCTATGTATATATTTACATAGCCTATCACGGCAAAAGGCAGGGATGCAAATGGCATAGCGGACGCTATTTGCACCCCTGCTCTTTGCCATGATAGGCTACATAAATACTTATGTAGCCTATCATGGCTAAAGTAGGGAGGCAAATGGCAGCCGCAGACCGGGGCAGCCATTCGCGGCCACAGACCAGGGCAGCGGACAGACCGGACGGCCGACAACAGGTAGGGTCCGTCCCAGGGGGATTTTGGGGGGGTGGTAGTCCATTCCTCCATGGACTCTGGGGGGGGGCGGATTCTGGAATTCTCTAACATCCCTAATGGGGTGGGAGTTGTAGGAACACCTCTGCTAGGAATGCTGAATCAAAACTAAGTCCTACCGAGTTCTTTGTGGCTTACTACTTCTGCTGACCTGCACCGTTCCACAAATGAGCATTTCTGCTAGTTTCCAGTTGCTTCAAGAACCGCTGGCTCCCTGTTGTGCTAGCGGTGAGTCCTGCTGGTGTGCAGGCAACATAGGATACTGCCCAGTAAAAATGAAACTGTAAAAACCATTCCAAAAGCATAATTGAAGAACAAGCAGCAGATAAAAATAATTAAGAAAAGACAGGCTTCAGGGAAGGCCAAAAGCCTTGCTAAAAGCTAAGGAAGGTCTTCCTGCTGTTTTGGAAAGCCAACAGTTCAGGGGTGAGGCATGCCTCCCTAGGTGGGGAAGCCTGGGAAAGGAAACAGGGTGGGGAGAGAGTTCACACACCCCTTACCTTTGTCCTCATTTTAGCATAAAAAACAGAGCTTGCCCTTTACTTTGTGAATGGGGAAGACATGTGAATGGCCAGACATGACTGGCCATTCCAGTCATATTTATTCCAGCCCTTAAAATCTAACTGCGGCTGGCTTGGATTGTATCCCATCTCATCCATCATGCCAGGCTCTTTTTTCTCCCCTACTTGTGCTGGTATCCGAGCCAGGCTGGGAGTAAGAGCATTTGGAGTGAATGAGTGTGGGGGAGGGTTTGGCGCCCCTCAGCCACTTTTGGTGTAAAAAGGAGGACCGTCCCCCTTTGCCCCTTGCTCTGCATGTGGTTAAAAAAACGTGACTGCCACCATCACTTCTAGTTTGGCCCTAAGTCTCCATGAAATGTAAGGGACCTAAACCTGTAGAATCGTGGGCTCGATGGAGTCTTTATGATGACATGTTTTCCCTCTTGTCCTCATTCCCAAACCTGGTAGAACTTAAAACAGATCGCAGCATCTTTTTTGGAATGATGTCCTCAGAAGAGGCTTGCCAAGCGTTGACTCTGATTTGGTGCCAGATGAAGACCTTTTTATTTCCCCAGCCTTTTAATTTAAATGTATTTTTAATCAGTGTTTGAACTTCTGTTTTTATTCTGCTGTTTATTCAGCATTGTGTTTGTTTATTTATTTTTAAACTGTGGATTTTACTGTTGTTTTTAGAGGGGGGTTTGTAAGTCATCCTAGAAATGTTTTTACCTGCAAGTGTAGGGCATAAATCAATAAAATCAATAACAAACGCACATTTTGCATTCAAGACAACATGAAGTCAGGCCTCTGTTCAGGCTGATGGCTTAGGTTTCAGATTCCACCATCCCTCATATTTCTATACAACAGCCTTCCCCAACTGGGCGGCTGCCACTGCCAGATGTTTTGGACTTCAACTCCCATCAGCCCCCCTAGCATGTCTAATGGTCAGGGATGTTGGGAGTTATAGTCCCAAACATCTGGATGAGACTATAGAATATCACAAAGCTTCCATTCCCTGTCTTGCTTTCTCTGTATGCATACGTATAATGGTTATACTCCTTTTGAGCTGTGAAGGGGAAAAAACAGAATTAACTGCAGTTGTTTAATGCACCCTCATCTTCACTTATCATCATTGCCAAATTCCTTTTCCTATCTTGCAATAGTCCCATCCTCTGCCTTCTTTTCCTTCCTGATATACTTTAAGAGCCTCTGATCGTCTTTCACTATCTTTGCTCCATCTCTGACTTCAAGTAATGTTTGTTAAATATTTATACTTCTTAGTGGCGGCCTGTTTAATCACTACTGCTCCTTTTATGATGTTTTCTATTTTCATTGGTTTCTTTTTTCCCCCTGTTTCTTTTTCCCCCCATCATCAAACCATCATTTAAAAAAAAAAAAAACACCTCGCATAGCTCCATCATTTTTAAGGGGAAAAAGTCCTATTGTGCTGCTTAGTGACCTCCGCAATCTACCTACAGAGAAACACTTTGGGGAAATCATAATTTTTAAAACAACCTCCATTTCCTCTTTCTTCTCCTTTGGATTTGGATCCATCCAGGCTCCTGGTTGCGTTTGTACAGGCTGAGACACATTCTTCTTCCTTCCTATCTCTCTGCTATCTATGGATCTAAGGATTTTTTTTTTGACATTGTTAGGAATAATTAGAAAAGGCCCGGTAAGAGGCTGTCCTGTCAGAGATCCAAAGCCTTTGGAAATCGTGTTAATAGGGCATTATTTAGCACTGGCAAGCAAGGCTGAAAGACTGAAGGCTTTTTAAAAGAGTGCATGTTAATGTTTCTGCCATGATTAATTACATATGTTTGGGCACAATCCTAAAAAATGTAAATTGCAGAAATCCAACTTGAACCTAGCTACATTTACACTGAAATAGTAAGCCTTAGTGCTCTGTGACTGTTTTTCTTAAATGAGTATGGTTAAGATTGCAGCTTTAATTGGTTCGTTCTGCTCTCAGGTGCCATTTGATTTCATTGGGACTTAAGTGTACTTGCGTTTGACTGGACTGTTTGTTCTCTGTACATGTTTCTCTCTGGTAAAATTGTTAGGTGATCTCATTTCTTCTGTGCTGTGTCTCAGGTTTGTATTGTGGTCATCCATTCCTTTGCAACGGGGGAAGTAGGAGAACAGAAAATGGAAATACATATTTTTTTCCATCTTGAAATCTGGCTGACATTTTGCAATCAAATTTCATTTTTCATAGACATTTTCCCTATTAATGGAAGACTCTGATATTTAAAAATGCAATTAGGAACAGTGATCAAGTGCGTATCCATTCTCCCTTCCCTCCACAGGGCACTGACTGGCTTCATGTTGTGCTTGAACCAGACTTGCAAGCAGCTGCCCTGCAGAGTGGGAGAACAAGATGGCTATGTGTCCTGCACAGAAGAAGGTCTTCTGTTTGAAGGGTGGTCAGAGGAGATCCCTTGAAGGCATCCTCTATTTGATAGGCTATCCAGTCCAAGTCCAATGTAAAGATAAAGAACCAGGAGTAGCCAGGAGAGCAGCAGAAGCCTTGAAGTTGCCCATCCATATTTAGCACCTGGACAGCAGACTGTGCAAGACACACAAGTTGCCTGGTCAAGTCTTCTCCACTGTGGTGAGATGTATTTTATTTCTATTTAAATTATTGTAATTCTTTTTAAAATTTCCATATCTACATGGGGATTAGCATATGCAACTTTTATGCAAATCTGTGTCCTCTCCTGTCCTCGTCTTTGGTGGTGTCTCAGTGGCTGCCCTAACTAGACTGCAGCCTGAAGGCCAAATTCAGTGTTAGAAAAGTTCTTGGAGGCCACTTTCCAGTGGTGGGCAGGACCAAAGGCAACAGCAGTCCAGCCAAAACACTAAAAATGCCAGCATGCTTTCACTTACTTCTAGTAACTAAGCCTTAGGAGAGGCATTTCAACCTTTTAGAATGTGTGTGTGAGCGTGGGGGTCCGTTGGGGGGATGTGCAAAAGCTGAAAACTCACCTGTAACCCATGCCTCAGTCGTTGCTCCCAGCATTATTAAAAGAATGGTAAATGTAGCTTGCCTGTGTTTGTTGGCACTGGGTGGGGTTATTACCCTCCCCCCATCTCTTTCTGATTTAGAATCAGACTAAAGAGAATAGGGAAGACCCACAGATCAGTTAGATATGAGCTCACGAATATTTCTCATGAATATGCAGTGGAGGTGAAGAATAGATTTAAGGGACTAGATTTAGTAGATAGGGTCCCAGAAGAACTACGGACAGAAGTTCGCAACATTGTTCAGGAGGCGGCAACAAAAAACGTCCCAAAGAAAAAGAAAACCAAGAAGGCAAGATGGCTGTCTGCTGAGACACTGGAAGCAGCCCAAGAAAGAAGGAAAGCAAAAGGCAACAGTGATAGGGGGAGATATGCCCAATTAAATGCAAAATTCCAGAGGTTAGCCAGAAGAGATAAGGAATTATTTTTAAACAAGCAATGTGCGGAAGCAGAAGAAGATAATAGAATAGGAAGCACAAGAGACCTCTTCCAGAAAATTAGAAACATCGGAGGTAAATTCCAGGCAAAAATGGGTATGATCAGAAACAAAGATGGCAAGGACCTAACAGAAGCAGAAGAGATCAAGAAAAGGTGGCAAGAATAAACGGAAGATCTGTATAGGAAGGATAATAGTATCGGGGATAGATTTGATGGTGTGGTCAGTGAGCTAGAGCCAGACATCCTGAAGAGTGAGGTTGAATGGGCCTTAAGAAGCATTGCTAAGAACAAGGCAGCAGGAGATGACGGTATCCCAGCTGAACTGTTTAAAATCTTGCAAGATGATGCTGTCAAGGTGATGCATGCCATATGCCAGCAAATTTGGAAAACACAAGAATGGCCAACAGATTGGAAAACATCAACTTATATCCCCATACCAAAAAAGGGAAGCACCAAAGAATGTTCAAACTATCGAACAGTGGCACTTATTTCACATGCCAGTAAGGTAATGCTCAAGATCTTGCAAGGTAGACTCCAGCAATTCATGGAACAAGAACTGCCAGATGTACAAGCTGGGTTTTGAAAAGGCAGAGGATCTGGAGACCAAATAGATAGGGTTGGCGGAGAATTTCTCCCCGAAACTTCGGGGGGCCGAGCGCCAACGTGTTCGGCCCCCCGAAAAAGTTTCGGGGAGAAATTCTCCGCACCCCCCGCACCCCCCCCCCCCGGGACAGGACTTACCTTTCCCGAATGTCCCTCCTGGCGGCGGGTCCCGGCGGCGGTTCGTCGGGTCTTCGTCAGGGGCAGGGGCGGCAGCCGATCTTTCGACGGGCTGCCACCGCCGCCATTCCAATAAAAGTAAATTAAAAAAAACACCCCCGTGATAGGCTACGTGACGATTAACGTAGCCTATCACGGCTAGATTTGCAAAGTCAGCCGTGATAGGCTACGTAAATCGTCACGTAGCCTATCACGGGTGACTTTAAAAAAAAAAGCGAGTACGGATAATGGCGGCCCCCATAGGGAGCCGCCATTCACGTTCCTTATTTGGTCGCTGTAGTCTACGTAAAGATTACATAGACTATGGCGACCAAATAAGGAACGCGAATGGCGGCTCCGTATGGGGGCCGCCATTTGCGTACGCGCTTTTTTTTTTTAAGTCACCCGTGATAGGCTACGTGACGTTTTATGTAGCCTATCATGGCTGACTTTGCAGATCTAGCCGTGATAGGCTACGTTAATCGTCACGTAGCCTATCACGGGGGCGTTTTTTGTTTTTTGTTTACTTTTAATTTCGTGGCCGGGGGAGGCGAGGCGCCTCCTCCCCGGCCTGAATTTCGGCCGGGCGAGGCGGGAAGCCTCCCCCCCGGCCTGAATTTCGGCCGGGCGAGGCAGGAAGCCTCCCCCCCCGGCCTGAACATCGGGGGGAGAGCAGCGAAGCGCTTCCCCCCCACCGCGAAAAGCTGCGAGACCAGGTAAGTGACTTTCGTGCACCCCTACAAATAGATTGCCAATATCTGCTGGATAATGGAGAAAGCCAGGGAGTTTCAGAAAAACATCTATTTCTGTTTTATTGACTATTCTAAAGCCTTTGACTGTGTGGCTCATAACAAATTGTGGCAAGATTTTGGTGGTATGTATGGGGATACCAAATCATCTTGTCTGCCTCCTGAGGAATCTGTATAACGACCAAGTAGCAACAGTAAGAACAGACCACGGAACAATGGACTGGTTTAAGATTGGAAAAGGAGTACGGCAGGGTTGTATACTCTCACCCTAGCTATTCAACCTGTACACAGAATACATCATGCGACGTGCTGGCTTGATGAAGCCAAGGCTGGAGTTAAAATCGCTGGAAGAAACATTAACAATCTCAGATATGCAGATGATACCACTTTGATGGCTGAAAGCGAGGAGGAGCTGAGGAACCTTCTGACGATGGTGAAAGAAGAAAGTACAAAAGCTGGGTTGCAGTTAAACCTCAAAAAAAAATGAAGATTATGGCAACCAGCTTGATTGATAACTGGCAAATAGAGGGAGAAAACGTGGAGGCAGTGACAGACTTTGTCTTTCTAGGCGCAAAGATTACTGCAGACGCTGACTGCAGCCAAGAAATCAGAAGACGTTTACTTCTTAGGAGGAAAGCAATGACAAATCTTGATAAAATACTTAAGAGCAGAGACATCACACTGACAACAAAGGTCCACATAGTTAAAGCAATGGTATTCCCCATAGTAACCTATTGCTGCAAGAGCTGGACTGTAAGGAAGGCTGAGCGAAGGAAGATAGATGCTTTTGAACTGTGGTGCTTGAGGAAAATTCTGAGTGCCTTGGACTGCAAGAAGATCAAACCAGTCCATACTCCAGGAAATAAAGCCTGACTGCTCACTTGAGGGGATGATATTAAAGGCAAAACTGAAGTACTTTGGCCACATAATGAGAAGACAGGCTACCCTGGAGAAGATGCTGATGCTGGGAAAGTGGAAGGCAAAAGGAAGAGGGGCGGACCAAGGGCAAGATGGATGGATGATATTCTGGAGGTGACGGACTTGACCTTGGGGGAGCTGGGGGTGGCGACGGCCAACGGGAAGCTCTGGCATGGGCTGGTCCATGAAGTCACGAAGAGTCGGAAGCGACTGACTGAATAAACAACAACATCTCTTTCTACAACCAGCTATTAAGAGCATGCTTAGTAAGTGCTCTTCTGGGTGGGCTGGCTTCTTTTAGAAGATTCCAGCTGTCCAGCCTTCCTCAAGAAAAGAACGCTGCTCCAGAGGGAAGGCCCGGCTTCAGACTCTGTTATGCACAGGCCTGCTTTACTTGTTTTTAGGATACAAGCAACTAAGAATGAAGATTTAGATTCCTGCACAAGAAAACTGCAACTATTATAAATGGACTGTGAGCTATTTTTTTTTCTTCCTTTCTGTACCCTCTTAATAGCTGAAGGGAACTATGACTTCATTGCTGCTATGAAGCAATAGCAACCAGACTGTCAATAATATCAAGAGTATTGCTATCACTTACCTGTTCTGTGTATCAAATGAGAATTATTTTTTTTTATTTCAATATATGTATAAGTTTGATCTCTGTTGTTTCTTTTCATTGTTATTGCAAATATGGATGGGAATCACATGGGCAGAAAAGACTGAACCCACCCACTTCTCCTATCTAATGCAGAGACATTGTGGTTATACACCTAATGATTGGCAGTCAGGGTGTGGCCAGAGAAAGGGCCTGGAGAACCCCAGATCTGGCCCACGGGCCTGAGGTTTCCCACCTCTGGTGTAATGTATGTGTATCTGTGTAAATGTAACTGGTGTGCATATCAAGGGTCGACTCAGGATGGGGAAAGAAGAGAAGAGGCTCTATTGACCATATGCCAATGGATGAATCCAAACGGGAGGAAAATGCTCATGGTTTATATAAAGAGCAAAACAATTTACTGCTTTTAAAAAAAATGAATGTGAATGTAATTTTTTTTTCCAGCTTCTGAAAGACCTACAATTTTCAAAGTGCTGCACAGAGATTAAAGAACAAGGCCATCCCTGCCCGTAGCCTCAAAATCTAAAAGACAGGCTACGAAAGGAAAAAGGACCGGTGAGGGGGTTGGAAAGTCTGGGGTGACTTACAGCAGAGTTGCCTTACATCGAGAAAGTGTGGCAACACAGCATTTAATACTGAAGGCAATAAACGCAGGCTAGAGCTTGTTTAAAAGAAGTTCAAATCAACTTACTTTTTTAGTGCTTTTATACACACCGTCAGAGAAGGCCGTCTAACACTGTGTGCATGGATGTAAATGAGCAAAGGCGTGCAATGCGGTGACTTGCTTCCTTCAGAGAGAGAGACACACAGTGCTTGTGGCAGAGGCAGAGGAAGAAGGAGGAAGCCGAAGGGGAGGGACCTGATCAAGCTAGAGGGCATTATCTATCGCCCCCTAGTTCTGGCAGCATGTGGAGTTGTTTCTATTAGGCAACAGAGGGAAAAGGAAAGCAAGCAAATTTAGGCAGTACTTCTTGAAGCTGGGTAAGTATCAACTGATATGCACAAGTGGGTCTCCCTGCCTTTAAGTACACATACCCAGAAAACCCAGCAGCCCATAGTTGTCTGGCTGATGGGTGGGCTGGAGCATCCTCTGCAGTCTCAGGGCAACAGGCAGTTGGAGCTAGGGGTGCACGAAAGTCACTTACCTGGTCTCGCAGCTTTTCGCGGTGGGGGGGAGGCGCTTCGCTGCTCTCCCCGCGAAGTTCAGGCCGGGGGGGGGAGGCTTCCCGCCTCGCCCGGCCGAAATTCAGGCCAGGGAGGAGGCGCCTCGCCTCGCCCGGCTGCGAAATTAAAAGTTGTTTTTTTTTTTTAAATGCCCCCGTGATAGGCTACGTGACGATTAACGTAGCCTACCACGGCTAGATCTGCAAAGTCAGCCGTGATAGGCTACGTAAATCGTCACGTAGCCTATCACGGGTGACTTTAAAAAAAAAAGCGAGTACGGATAATGGCGGCCCCCATAGGGAGCCGCCATTCACGTTCCTTATTTGGTCGCTGTAGTCTACGTAAATCTTTATGTAGACTACGGCGAAAATAAGGGCAACGCAAATAGCGTTGCCCTTATTTTCACCGTAGTCTACGTAAATCTTTACGTAGACTACAGTGACCAAATAAGGAACGGGAATGGCAGCTCCCTATGGGGGCCGCCATTATCCATACGCGCTTTTTTTTTTTTTTAAGTCACCTGTGATAGGCTACGTGACGATTTACGTAGCCTATCACGGCTGACTTTGCAAATCTAGCCGTGATAGGGTACGTTAATCGTCACGTAGCCTATCACGGGGCTGTTTTTTTTCTTTTCTTCTTTTATTGGAATGGCGGCGGCGGCAGCCGGTCGAAAGACCAGCTGCCGCTCCCGCCCCAGACGAAGACCCGACGAACCGCCGGCCGGACCCGCCGCCGGGAGGGACATTCGCCAAAGGTAAGTCCCGTCCCGGGGGGGGGGGTGCGGGGTGCGGGGGGGGGGGGTTCAGAGAATTTCTCCCCGAAACTTGTTCAGGGGGCCGAACACGTTGGCGCTCAGCCCCCCGAGTTTCGGGGAGAAATTCTCCGCCATCCCTAAGATTCGTCACGTAGCCTATCACGGGGGCGTTTTTTTTTTCTTTTATTGGAATGGCAGCGGCGGCAGCCAGTCAAAAGATCGGCTGCCGCCCCTGCCCCTGACGAAGACCCGACAAACCGCCAGCCAGACCCGCCGCCGGGAGGGACATTCGGGAAAGGTAAGTCCCGTCCCGGGGGGGGTGCAGGGGGTGGGGGGGCGGAGAATTTCTCCCTGAAACTTCTTCGGGGGGCCGAACACGTTGGCGCTCGGCCCCCTGAAGTTTCGGGGAGAAATTCTCCGCCAGCCCTAGGAGCAGAATGTTCTTTCTGGTAGGGAGAAAGGAACCAACCTCCCTTCCTTGTAGGTGGCCAGTGGATGGGGAAAAATCTGGTCTTCCCCTTGCCATGATGTTCTTGCTGGGATACAGGTAGGTGCAGCCTCCTAGTGGTCCTTGGTCCCCTGGATGGAGGTAAAAGCCAGAGTATGCTTCCCTTCAGGTCTGCAGTCTGGCAGTGTGCTTTCACAACCGGACATGGGCAAACATCCTGATACTTCCATCTAGATACGTCTAGAAATGCCCTCACCCCGGCGCCAGCTTGTCTGGCTAAAGGGGGGGGGCACTGCAGGCGGGTGGGATGACAAGACATAGGGGCCTCTGATTGGTGCATCCCAATGGCACCACCATGCAGGGAGGGGCAGGCTGAGCTGCCTTAAACTCAGCTCCCCCTCCCAATCTCAGCTCTCTGGCTCTACGCAGCTAGAGAGAGTTACAGCTCCGCCTGAAAACAAATGAAGGACACCTGCCTGCTGGAGATTGGCTTCGGTGTCGTTCCAGCCTCCCGGACTCCGCATGCAATCAGCGCACCTAAACCGCTCCACATCGACGCTTGCCTCGACTCCAGCATTGCCTTTGCTCGCGGCGGGGCGCTCGCGCTCCGGTGTGGCTGCCTCAGGCCCGGCGCCTACCCTGTTGGCGGGAAGTGCTGGCGTTGTGGCGGTAAGCGCTGGGGCGCAGCGCCTGTCACCGCGGGCGGTTGCAGGCGGCGGTGGCCCACCCGCCCGCCCCCCTTCCTTCTTCCTGCCTTTGGCTCGGCGCGCCTTCCCGGCCCCGGGCTTGCTGGCGCGCGCAGCTGGGGCACTAGGGCCTGGGCGCCGCCCCCTCCTCGGCCTGCTCTTGTGGGGTCAGAGGGTGGCTGGCGGCGTGCGCCTTCCACCCCCCCCTCCATTGCACCTCCTTCCTCCGGCGGTCGCAGCGTGCCTGGGCTGCCGCGGGCCCCAGGATTGCCTCGCTCAGGGTGCGCGTGCTTCTGCGCTGCCCTTCCGGGCCGCGGATTGCTGCGCCAGCGGGAGCGCTGGCCTTTCTAGCGGCGGTGTGTGTTCAGGTGCGGCGCTGGTTGCTGCCGGTGTTTGCCTGCATGCGAGACCGCCAGCACTTGCGTCTGCAGCGCGCCCGCCCCCCCGATTCGCCGGCTCTCGGTGCCACCCAGGGAGCGCAAAGCGCTCGCGGCGGCGGTGTGTGCACCCCCCCCAAGACGAAGCAAACACACACACACACCAAACAAAACAAAACCAAATAATAATAATAACAGTAATAATAATAATAATAAATTAAAAAACAATGGGGGGAAGAAGAGGGAAAAGAAAAAAAGGGGGGGCAAGGCAGTGCCCGCGTTCAGGCCCGGCTCCCGTGGCCATGGGCCCTTCCTGCGCCTTTTGGGCACCAGTTTTTGCAACGGGCGACAGTCACCCCCTCCCTCCATGCCACTCACATCTTTAGTCGTTATCGGCCGTGGAGTTTGGCCCCCCCTATCTAGAGGCGCTCCCCACTTCCATCCCAGGACTCTCTGCCTTAGCTTGATCTCGGGTCTGCAGATCTCGAGGCCTGGGAGGTGTTGTCTGTTGCCCTCGAAGCCCAGTGTGTAGCCTCCTGCTGCATTTACTTCTAGGGGTGCTGGATGGAGTGTTGGACTGGGTCTGGCACCCGGGCTATGGCTTCTTTCCCGCCAACATCGTGCCAAGCTTAACCCACCTTATACATCTTGCCCCCCAAGAAAGGCCAAGGTAGAAAGAAAGAGAAGGGTAGGGCCCCGCCTCCCTTCCCCAAGAGACTGCTGCCAAGGCCCGATTCTGAGTCTGATGAGGAGGCAGACCCGGTACTGGCATCAACTCTTGCTCATTTGGAAGCTGATGAGTGTTCCTCGGGGATCTCTCCCCCTCCCCTGGTCAGGCCTTAGAAGCCCTCAGCTGTCCAGCCCAAGCAAACACGACAGCAGACCCAACGCTTGCTACTACTTTTTCTTTCAGCTCGTCTGGGCGCTCTTGAAGCCTCCACTTCTTCTTCGTTAGCTCTTCTGGATGGCTCACCGCCCACAGTTGAGCTCCTCCCTTCTGCAACCTCCTCTTCCCCGAGTGCCCAAGCATCAACATCTAAGCTTCCAGTCAAGGATCAGAGCACGGCCACAATGGGTGCAGCTCATCTGGATGCTGTTGAAGCCTCCATCTCCTTCCTTGTGGTTTCACCCAGGCGACACACCACAGCTGGGGCGGTCCGCCCTCCTGGGGCATCTCCGTCATGAGTGCTCCAAAGTAGCAGTCAGTACTCGTCCTCTGTCCATTGCTTGGGGATGGTAGGGTCCCCCCCCTTGGAAAGGCCGAGGCAGTAGGAAGCTCTCATGGGCCTATGCCCGGTTAGGTTGGTGCCGCTACTCCAACTTTAAGACGCTACTCCAACAGGGGGAACACGTTTTAACTTGGAACACGGTTTTATGCTAGGTTCTGGCACCTCGCCCCCTTTTCTAGGTCAACACACGCCATCCTTACCTCATGAGCAACATTGCTCCTCGCCAGGCGTCGACAGGTTCCTGACAGATTAACAAGGCAGTACTGGCAGAAGGATTTTAGCCCCCCCTTTTTTCTACACCCCTTTATCTACTCTAGGGATCTCCCTTCTGGAAATGGTGCCCAAGAAATCATCTAGGGAGTTTATCCTGATTCATAACCTCTCTTCCCTGAGGGCCAGCCTGTTAATCACGAGATTCCTGATCATCTGTGTTCAGTGCGACACACCTAGTCGACGTGGCAGTTGTCTTGGTTCAGGATCCCGTCCACAGGTCCTGGTGGGCATATGCTACATGGAGTCCAAAGACGGTGGTCAATGTTCTGACCTAACGCGAGTATTGCTTCCCTTTCCTGTTACCTTGGCGTCCCTTAACTCACAAAGGCTCAAGGCCTGTTGCCCACATCAACATTCGGTAAAGCCAATTTGATACCCTTAGGCGTTATTCTAGCCTCCCTCAGGACAACTTTCAGGTCCTTTGAGCACAGCTTCAAGCACTTATACATCTTCCTAGGGTTTTCCTTTGGGGGGGCCATACGAGATATTGTAGGGCATCTTCTTTTCACAGTTAGGGTAGCGGCCCCTGACTGTGCCTTCTTGCGCCGGCCCAGTTTGGGCAATGTAGGGTCTGCGGCTTCCGCACCATCGAACCAGGGTCACTTCTGTTGTGCGCAAGTATCCATAGGCATGGCTTCAACTTGTTAGGGCTTTAATGGCACCTCCTTGCGGAGGCGTGAACCGCTCCTCAAAGCCGGAATGCGGATTCACTTGGTTCCGCCGCCACCCAAGGTGGTTTCGGGCTCTTAGGGCAGGTCCAATCGTGCTGTGGGTAGTGGCCTGTAGAGTGGTGGCCACAGCCTCCGAGCACATTTTCAATGACCTTATCGACAAGTCAGTAACCCCCCCCTTCGGTATGACAATGTGACCACGTGATTCATTCTCCGTCCTCCTGAAATCGGAGGGTCATGTCAGGTGTCAGTATGCCCGCACTCCAGTGTCAGTGTTACAACATCTGGTTCTGGGTCTACCATGTGCCGGGTTAGACAAACCCAATGGTCGACACTTTGTCATGAAATTAGGTCAATGACTTCCGGGCTTTAGCCCCGCAGGTGCGCCATTCCCAGATCCCATCCTTGCAGAGACTGGGAGACTGAAGCCAGGCATGCCATCCTGCATTCCAGGGCTCTCCGTACAGCAGCCACCTGCGACAGAGCAGGTAAGGTGTGCCGCGCATTAGGCAAAGCTTCAGTGTTAGGATTCATGACCTTTCCTACAGATCATCGGCTGCAATTTTGCGCCTCCTTAGGAACAACAGACTATATGGGACTATAAGTCGCAAGCTGGCCACTTAGCCTTCTGGCCCACAATGGTGGGATTCTCTGACTTCAGGTCAGATTTTGAATTCGGTGGGCACTATAGGACTGGGCATAGATGTTGTCTGCTTTTAGTAAATTTAGCCACCCTCTCTCCCCAGATACCCCTTTTGGGTTCCAGGGGTAATGGCACTCCATTTGCGCTTTCCAGAAAGACATTTCCCTGTTCCACGCAGCAGCCTTAATGGCCTTCATCAAACCCGCCCCCTTAGGAATTCAGGGTTGGTCTGGGCTCCCAAGTACGACTTGTCCCGGAGGGCCTTGATACAGTTCAAGGTGCATGTCTGGCCCAATGTAACCCACTTATGCATTTGGTGATCAAATTGATCGGTATGGCAAGGGCATGGCAGAGGCCCATGGCCAAACGGAAGTCAATGGGTAGCGCCCCGTCGGGACCTTAGGGTTCTATGGAATGCCGTGGGTCTGAGGAAGGGCCTCCATTGTATCAATTCAACAGCTTACTGTTGACATAAGGGCAATTTGGGCAGTGTCTACATTAGCTCTACCCTGCTAGGCCTAGGTAATTTTGCAGTTTAGAACCCACGGTCATTACACTGAAGCAGTCTCCATGATAGCCGCTGGAGGTTTCTCTCTCAGGCACGTTATGGCAGATTAAAAGGGGGCTTCACAGCGCTCCGGTTTGCGTTCGCGAGTCGTCTGCTTCTTCCTGACACAACTCTCGCTTTGCTTGCCCTAATGTGTTTATTCCCTAGACCAGCAGACTTGTCGTACGCCGGAACGGGAGCCCTTACATGGGCATGTTATGACGTCTGGAGCTGCACGAAGGGCTTGTACATTGATTTCAGACTTCAGCTTCTGTCACACCATCACATTAAGATCCAGTGGCTTCCCAGACGAGGCATGCAGTGGGAGTCCCCTCCTCACTCTGTTCCACCAAAGTTCGTCAGTCTTCCTCCGCAGGTCCAGGTGCTGCACATTGACAGGAAGGACTTCGGCTGTAAGCCAGGTGAGGACCTGATCGAACAGGCCTTGGTTGAGATGCAGGTGGTCCGGCATACCTGGCCGGAAGTAGCCTATTGCAGCCCTCACCGCTCCCATGGATCAATGGGAAGGAATGGAATGACATTGCCAGTGGCAGGGCACGTCCGAAAGTGCACAGAGAAATAGATTATGGCCTATGCGAATGAGGTGATGGATGCACCACCCGCCAGGGAATTCTGTGGACATGGAGGGAGCGTTACAGGACGGACGGTGTCCGCCTGTCTCATGTAGTGTATAACATATTTCTGTCTGATCTGCAAAGGGGCCTGCGGGAAGTTCTGCGCAGGTGGGGGGAGTTTCACAAGCTCTAGGCTTGTGACTCCTGTGGCGGCTAGGATGGGCAAAAACAGGAAAGTAGGGATGGTGTGCATACAGAGGCACCTTATGGTGACAGGTGACGCCTGAGGCCCCCCGAATGGGTTGTGCGGCTCGGCGGGGGGATAAGGGTTGCCTGGGAGACCATCCCTACTCACTCACCCAGGTGTTGTGTGGCACCGGGTTGGGGGTGACACTGGAAGGTCTACCTCCCCCAGAAAGGGCAGTCCAGAGGGATGGCGAGATCACCGCCACCCCTCAGGCTGGGTGTGTTTTTGCACAAGAAGTGCCAGCTAGCCGCTGACACAGTTAGATGCCCGTCCTAGTTACCCCTTTGCAGCTATTTCAATAAATGTGGCCCAGTTTTCAACCCAAGCTTGTTGTCTGCATCTTCTTTGACCCATCTCCGCTCGCAATAGCATTTCACTGGAACAAATCTTAACCGAGGAGATTCTTAGCAGTGAGACATGGATAATGTTGACGCAGTGCATTTTTAAAAGGCATTTTCTTAAAAGGACACAAATGAAGCCTATTCCAATTAATGCAAGCAGCAGCCACAGAAAGTGAGAGTGTTATAAGTGAAGAGTACAAATCAAAGAGAAACAATATTTTTATTGTGAATGACGCTAGTTAGAGGGCCTCAAGTGTGCCATACATGAGAGCAGTCACTATCAGCAAGGAGTACCTTTTGAATCTCATAATGGTGATGAAAAACAATGGAGACAGTAAAGTACCACACGGAGCTCAAGAAATATGCTCAGGGCATCTGGTGAATAGAAACTGGTTTTGCACATGCACTCCCCTGCTGGAATTTTTTTTTAGATTAAAAACAACAACAACACCCAGATAATACTCATGCAGTATGAACAATAAAATATTGCAAAACACAATAGAAGCTATTTGGACAATCATCTTGAAGAGGAGCGCACAGGGGGGGAAAACAGCTTTGCCAATACAATGAAAATTAGGAGACTATTAGAATAAAAGATTAAGACGTGCTTAGTCCATGAAAGCTGAATCAAAAAGTTATGCAGAAAATTGGAAGATTGCTTGTGTTATAAAGAAATACTATATAGATATTCAGAATATTTATTTATCTTTTCTTGGGGAAGAGAAATGGGATATAGAATGCATGGTTATGTTAGAGGGTTTACAGCACAGTAGTTCAGGGGGGTGGAAGCAAAATTGACGATGCCCAGGAGAAAAGCAAATGAGTTTCAAAGAGGAAAATGTAGAGTGTTAAATCAGTGCAAACAGAACAAAACAGTAAGATACAGGGAGTGGGGGGAATTTCCATATTTAGACTAACAGCATTGTTATCTTTCTTGTAAAAAGTTTTATCCACCAAGGAGGAGACGGCCCAGGCAATCAAGGGCTAAAGCAGGTGAGAGATAGCAGGTTCATGATCAAATCTTCCCATTGCTTTTCCAGCAGAAAAAAAGAATCTATGTGCCCTCCCTCACTTGTTTTTATTTATTTATTTACAATATTTGTATACTGCTCCATATCCAAAACATATTTCAGAGTGGTGAACACAAAAGATAAAATAGTAAAAGAATTTTTTAAAAAACCCACTATTAAAATCATGCTTTTTACAAAACAGAATGCCAATAGAAACTGTGACTGGTCAACTAAGAAATGCCTCCTGGAACAGTGCTGTTTTCAAGAGGTGCTGGAAACAACACAGTGTTGGTACCTGCCTGAGCTCCAGGGGCAAGGAGTTCCAAAGAAAGGGGGCCACCACAATGAAGGCTTTTCTCCTGGTAGACCCCAATCAGGCCATAGGTCCATGTGGAACCACCAGGAGCAAGCCCTCTGATGACCTCAGTGACCAGGCAGGTTGTAAGGGAGAAAGCACTCTCTTGGGTATCCTTGTCCCAAGTTGTTTAGGGCTTTGTACATGAGTATTAAAACCTTAAACCTGGCCCAGTAGATAGGCAGCCAGAACAGTTTCCTCAGCAAAGGAGTTAGATGCTGAAAAGGGGCAACTCCTGACTGTGTTCTGCACTAGCTGCGGCTTCTGAAGCAGCCTTAAGGGCAGCCCCACATAGAGTGCATTGCAGTAATCCAGTCTTGAGGTTATTAGTGCCTGTACCACTGTGGCCAAGCTATCCCTGTCCAGGAGAGGCCATAGTTTGTGAACCGTAAAAGGTGCTCTGAGCTGCCATGGCTACTTGGGTCTCCAGTGACAGCAATGGATCTAGGAGTACCCCCAAACTATGGATCTGATCTTTCAGAGGGAGCGCAACCTCATCCAGAACAGGCAATGAGCCTATCTCCCGGATTTGGGAACCACTCACCCACAGGGCTTCCATCTTGCCAGGATTCAGCTTCAGTTTATTGGCCCTCATCCAGCCCATTACTGAGCTCAGCCACTGGTCCAGGACTTGCATAGCCTCTCCTGATTCAGATGTCACAGGGAGACAGAGCTGTGTGTCATCAGCATACTGATGGCACATCTCCAAATCTCCTAATGACCACTTCCAGTGGCTTTATATATATGTTAAATAATATTGGGGACAGGATGTTACCCTGCGGAACCCTGTAGCTCAATTGCCAAGGGGCCGAGGAATTGTCACCCAATTTTACTGTCTGGAATTGGCCCTGCAGGTAGGACTGGAACCACAGTGCCTCTGATACCCATCCCACAGAGTCGATCCAGGAGGATACCTGGGTCAATGGTATCAAAAGCCAATGAGGGATCGAGCAGAATTAATATAGTTGCACTCCCCCTGTCCCACTCGCGATAAAGTTAATCCATCAGGGTGACAAAGGCTGATTCAGTCCCGTAACCAGGACAAAACCCAGATTGAAATGGGTCTAGATAATCAGTATCCTCCAAGAGTGCCTGCAGTTGTTCCTCCACTACCCTTTCCAGAACCTTCCCTAAGGGGTATTTGCACCTGGGCTGTAGTTGTCTAATACCATTGGGTCCAGAATGGGCTTCTTCAGGAGTGGTTGCACTACTGCCTCCTCAAGGACAGCAGGGACCACCCCTTCCCAAAGGGAAGCATTCATCATACCCTGGACCCACCCAGTCATATTCCCTCGGCTAGCTTTTATTAGCCAGGATGGGCAACGATTGAGAAGGCACATGGTCGGTCGCATTGCTGCAAGTACCTTGTCCACATCATCAGGCTGTAACAACTGAAATTGATCCCACAAAATCAATTGGCAGATGGTGGCGTCAGACACCTTGACTGGAAATGCTCTAACAACGGCATCAAGTTTGCTGCGGAGACAAGCGATCTTGTCCTCAAAGTGCGATGCAAAAAGCTCACAGCAGGTCCTTGAGGGGACCAGGGCCCCATTCACTGGGGAGAGTGTTAACAGCCCCCAGACCACTCGAAAGAGCTCCACTGGACAGCTACTTGAGGAAGCAATGAGGCAGCAAAGCAAGTCTTCTTTGTGGCCCACACCGCCACACAATAGGCACGATTATGTGGTCTAGAGCATGTTCAGTCATCTTCACTTTGAGACTTGCGCCATTTGCGCTCTAGCTAAGGGGTCCCCAACCCCTAAGTTGCGGACCGGTACCAGGCCGTGGCATGTTAGGGAGCAGGCTGCAGCAGGAGTGTGGGAATCCCCCTTACCTTGGGTCCACGGGGCGGGAGGCGATCCCCCCCCCGGAATCCTCGCTGGCCCTGGACGGCTCTGCTCTGAGTCCGTGGAGCTGCTGGCCGCTGGCGAACTTCTGGCCGCTTGGACAGTAATGGCAGATGCCATTTCCGTCCCAGCAGTTGGAAGTCCACGAGTGGCCAGAGCCAGCCGGCAGCTCCGCAGACTCAGAGCAGAGCCAGCCAGGGTTCCGGGGAGGCGGGTGGATCGCGGACCCAAGGTAAGGGGGGTTCCCACACCCCTGCTGCAGCCTGGTCTGTGGAAAAATTGTTTTCCATGGGACCGGTCCCTGGGCCCAAAAAGGTTGGGGATCGCTGCTCCAGCTGATGTCCAGCCTGTTTCATTGCCAGTAGCTCTCCAGTATACCAAGGAGCAGAAAGAGCTCCACAGCACTGGAGAGGGCAATCTGGTGCAATTGAGTCAATGGCCCTCCACATCTCACTGATCCACAGTGAGGCTAGGGGTTCAGCGAGATCACCAGCTTTCTCCCCTGGGAAATCCTCAAGAGCATTCAGAAATCCATCGGATTCCATCAGTCTCCTGGGGTGGACCATCCACAATGGGCCCCCCACCCCTGCAGGAGGGAAATAACGCCATGAGTTCAAATCTCAGCAGAAATGATCTGACCATGACAATAGGGTTACTTGGACCCGACCCCCCCGCCCCATTTTCAGATTATTCATCTCACACCTTGGAGCAAAAACCAAATCAAGGGTATGCTGTGCTTCTTGTGCTGGGCCAATGACAAACTGAGAAGGCCTCATGGTTGTCAGGGAGAGCATGAAGTCCCAAGGTGGAGCTCCACAGACAGCCTCGGCATGGAAGCTGAAGTCACCCAGTACTACTGTCCTGTGTTCCTCCAACACCGCATTTGAGACCACCTCCGCCAGGTCGGTCAGGGAGGCTGCTGGGCAGCAGGGTGGGCTGTATCCCCAATTTGTCTCTATGGCCAAACATCGGGTACAACCCCTCAAGGCCCACTCCAAGGTGGAGTGGCTTCCTGGAGACAGAGATGGAGGTTCTATGAACCATGCCGACTCCCCCTCCCCACCAGTCTTCCAACCTCTGTTGGTGCTGCACCAAGTACAGGTGGGCAGAGCTGAGTTGGGTCAACCCCAGCCAGCTCACCACCCAGGTTTCAGTAATACACACCAGATTAGGTTGTGGATGAGTGCGGTCATATTGCAGACCAACCTGGCATTAAATAGCGGCACAACAAGACAGGCAGGTGCAGTGGATGAGCTACCAGGTATGTGAGAACTAGAGGAGCGGGGGTAGAAGGGGAACAGTGTATAAATATCTGTGATCCATTCTACTGTGATGTCCCAACCCCCTCCTCCTCCCATATCACCTTCTGCCCCAAGTTGCTGGGATAGAGGCACCATCCCCATGGATCCCTGTATTTTCTAAGCACATCCTTGTCACAATAGAGCTTCCCACACACTCTTAAGACACCACTGACAACTCAGATATAGCCACAACCATTCAAAACTCACATACTCCATTCCTCCACTCAGTCACTCACAGCCAACCTAGCACAGTCACAAATAATAGTTAGTGGAAGTAACCAGCCACTGGTCACATAAAAGACACCAGGCTGGCTTGCCAACCCACCAGCAGGCTCATGCGCGCTCCATCTCTCACCTGGAGCGTTACAGTCACTTCTTCCCCCTGCCCCCTGTCTCCCACCCAGAGGGAGACCAACTAGCCACCACAGGCTCTCAACCTGAGCAGAGGAAGCACTTCTGAGGCCCAAACTCCCTAACTCCTGTCTCTCACCCAGGGTGAGCAACTGCAGGAAGTAGCTACTATTATAGGAGACCCTTGCTCTCACCCAGGGAACCTCCCCCCATGCATAACAGATATTAAACTGCACAAGCAGACGGAGAGGCAACATGCAACCAGAAAAGAAGGTGGGGGCACCCCTGCCCTCATGGCATCCCAAAGGGGCAGGCCAAAGGGGCGCACCCCCGTTGGTGTCACCCCCTTTGGGGGTGCCCTTGCCGGGGCAGCCCACCACCCCACACCAGGGCTGTCTTTATCTCTCTAACAGGCCTGGGGATGTCCTATGGCTGAGAGAGAGCGTCCTGCCTCGGTGAGAAGGCTTCACACGCAGTACCAGCAAAGAGTACCAGAGGAGCAGGTGGGCAGTTCAGTCGCAGAGCATGTCGTTAAGGCAGCCGAGTTCTTAAGAGCAGCAGAAGAGAGTCCTCTCTCCACAGTTCCCTCCAGTTCTCCTTACCACTCACAAGCAGAGTGGCCAGTCCAGTGTCAGTACTGAGGCACTGAGGAAGGGTGTTATCCATTCCCCTCACTTCTTTCTCTAACGGAAGTGGTGCACGCACACCCTAAACCTGCTAACCTCTAATGGGGGCAGGGAGGCGGGGAGAGGCAGATACTCTGTGTTGCATCTGTTTGGTTTTTTTTTTAATCTAGTGAGACTATTAGCAGTTTCAGGGGGCAAGATTATAGTTGGGGGGCAGGGTGCAATAAAGGAAAGGTTAAGCTCTTTCTATCCTAGCCCTGCATCCCTGATCCCACTCATCTGCTTTTAAGATTGGGAAGAAAAATATCTACAGATCTGGAGCATTTCTACATAAGGCTAAAACACCACACCCTTTCCAGGGCTTCTGCTTCTGGATTCCTTGCAGGATTGAGCTCAGCTCACTTTCACATGGTTTCATCTGGGAGTTTTCTTTCTGGGCAAATGTGGTATGTTTCATTATACAGCCACTAGATGGTGCTACGATATAGCAGGATACTGGAAATTCACCAGAACCTATTTGGGGGACAGGGTTCAGCACCTTGGATAGCTTCTTTAGAGTTTTGGCTGGTTCTGACTGAAGCCCAGAATGGATTCACAGCCTCACCCAAATCAGAGCCTCCACTGGTTCCCTGGTTTCAGATGCACAAAAAGATGTTTCACATATTTAGGCTGCACTCCTATACCCCTTCCTTGGGAGTAAGCTCCACTGAATTCAACAGAACTTACTTCTGAGTGGACATGGATAGGATTGCAGTTGGTTGATAAAGACAATTTGCAATACTTGCCTCTGTCTTCAGAAAGCTGTCATCAGTTGTGAATTTTTTTAAAGTAGAATTTTTTTAAAAAATAAGTAGATTTTTAAGGATTTTAAAGTAGAAAAACACACAGATACACCCCCAAAATAACCTAGGGTTTCAGCAGAACACAAACGTCATTCAAAAATAATATTGCAGTTTTCATGTCACAAAAGTATTTGCAGTTTTGCCGAAAGGGCAAATGCATATATTACACAGACTGAAGAAAAGAACCATCACTTGTTTATTTTTTTCCTCCGTGTCTGCTGTAACAGAGGAAATGTATTCCAGAACCGCCATTTGTAACAGTGAGAAAATCAGAATGGCCAATGTTTGGAAGAAGGATTGTGTGTTGCCAGGAGAGGTGAATAATTTACTGTTCCATCTGCTACAGCAAACACTACATTCAAAAGTTATTTACTACCTCAGTGTGTTGGTATTATGGCTTAGGGGCATTGTATATTTTTTCTCAAAATGAAAGAAAGAAAACAAAGAGAATGGAAAGGGTAGCGGCTGAGTACTTGAACAAATGGCTGAATGTATTTGTAAGTGGGACTTATGAAATAGGCCAGAAGCTTGAAATAGTGTGCCGTAGTTGATAGGGTGTTGGTCTTGGCATTTTTTTCTGCCTGAGAAGGCTTCCAGTAAGTTTTGTTTGATGCAACCTTAGTTGCTCACTCCTATTCAAAGATACAGCCCCACTCAAGACGTGTTAAAATCTCCGTCTTATGATGCTGTGCATGGTTAACCTAGTGATATGGTTGGCTACCTCACAAGATGGTCTCTAGTTGGCTTTCCTCCATCATCAACAATTGATCGACTAAGTTTCTTATTTCAAGGCAAATGTTATAAAACTGGCGTGGGCAACATCTACTTTGACCTACAACTTCCGTGATCCCTCACCATTAGCTATGCTGGCTAGGGCTGATGGGATCAGTAGGCCAAAACATCTGGAGGGCCACAAATTGTCCACCCCTGCTATCAAAGGTTCAGAAATGGTGCTCAATACCATCTTTAGCTATAAAATGTTCAGCAAGACACTTGTACTGACATGTTTACTTTACCAGTCTTTAAAAATATATTGCTGGAAGTTTGGGGTCTACAGGGTGATTGGCTACCCTAGAAATCATTTTAGCAGACCCACAGCAGGAATGACTGTGTAAAGCCTATCCTGTCCCCTAGCAATCTCTATTGAGATTACTGTTTTTCTACTAGCAGCAAGAAAAAAGCAACCTTGGAAGTGGGATCTCTGGGGGTTGGGAAAGGCTTTAATCTCTCCCATCCCCCTGTGATCTCCACCATGATCACTGCCCTGGTGCTGCTAATAAGAGTGCCAGAAAATCAATCCTCCCCTGCAGTCCAGTTCATCAGGGAGAAAGTGGGAGAGGTCCAACTGGATTTACAGCAGACCACAGGTTGTGTACTCCTGGATTAAAGGGAAGAGAAATCCAAAGAATTATCATAGGAAACATCCCTCCCTTGCTTACTTCCTTCGAACAATCCCGCCCCTGAGCAATCTTGCAAGGTAGCATGCACTGAGACACCAAGGTTACTCCCTAAACAGCTTCCCTATCACATATAAGATAAGGCAGTTCCCTTCTGGGACTGTTTAGATTCTAGACTAAACCCCAATACCAATGGAGGCTGGTGGCTCCGATGTCAGTGGGGTGGTGAATCCACTCCGGGTTTTAGTCAGAACTCTAAAGGAGTCATCCAAAGTCCTTCACACTTTGGATGGCTCCTTTAGAGTTCTGACTGAAACCTGGAGCGGAGTCACTGCCCCATTGACATTGGAGCCACCAGCCTCCACTGCCCAGTACTCAATAGGATTTGAGGTTCTCCCCATTTTACTTCCCAAATTCCTGATTTGTGGAACAGCTAGCAATGAGAGCAAACATTCAGTGGTTTAAAAGAAAACTTTATCCATTTTTGAGAGATGTTGCATGAGTCCTTAGAACAAGGAATCTCAATGGCAGTCGATTGAATCAGGAATGATTGTTGACCTCATAAGAGTTTGCTGCTCTTGCCCTTCTCCACTAAGCCACTGGAGATTAGATATGAAACAATGAACTAGGCTGGCTTGATTCTGAAGTGCTAAAAAAGCCTTCAGGATTAGAGATTTGATGGATCCTCTGGATGGTTCAGACTATTTTCAGTCGGTGTCAGTTTCTCATGTGTTCATTCATATATGTCTGTTCCATTCCTACATTAACCAGTGTTTTACTAAAATACCTGTATGAAAATAATTGTACAAATGTTTGGATACAAACTGCATCACAAAGTTTGGAGAAGTATAGAATCGGAAAAAATATCTGTGCAGGTGCTCTTTTATTATATTATATTAAGTGGAATAATAATAATAATAATACCATTGAATTACTGTGGCCCTTCCTATTATTTATTTCTAAAATTTATGAGCTACTGTTCCTCCACAAGGCACCCAGGGTGATGTACACAAACAAACAAACAAACAAATCCAATATAAAAACCATACCATCACACATTAAAAAACCAAAACCAAAGCATCAAGGCAAACAAAAAACACAACTATCAATTCAGTTTAAAAATAAATTTAAAAAATCTAAAACGTTAAAATTCTTGAACAAAGAGAACGCCTTGATTTAACACCAGATGGGTGCAATTCTATGCATGTTTAGACAGAAAAAGCCCTACAGTTCCCAGCAATGCCGGGAGTTGTAGGATTCTTTTCTGTCTAAACATGCATAGGATTGCACCCTAACGGAAAAGAAAACAAAGTCAGCACCCATTATATCTCCTTTGGGAGGGCAATCCAAAGTCAGGGTGCTACCACAGAAAAGGCCCTCTCCTTTGTAAATGCATATGAGTGTATTTCTCCCACTGATGGTACTTGGAGAAGGGCCTCCCATGAAAATCTTAATGCACAGGTAGGATAGTATGGGAAAAGAGGTGGAACTTCAGGTATTTGGGCCCCAAGCCGTTTAAGGCTTTCAAATGTGATAACCAGCATCTTAAACTGGACTCAGTAGCAAATAGGGAGCCAAGGTAATTCCTTAAGAATTGGTGTAATATAGCTCCATCGAGATGAACCAGTCAATGTTCTACTAGAGGCCTTCAGACTACTTTAGACCAAACCTGGTTTAATCATGAGTCACTGCCTTTGTCAGTGTAGTTTGAAGCGTGCAATGAGAAGGTGCAGCACATAAACAAGTAAACAAAGAATGTGGCATTCCAACAACTCAGAAGACAAATCTTTCTGCATGATCATGTGGATCAAGTGGAGAAGACAGAGTGAAAAATGAAAACTGTCTAGGAGATAATGAAGCATAAATAGCTGTCAGAGATAGAGGAGCCATTTGTGGGTGAACCTTCACTTGTCATAATAAGTGATGGAGTGCAAGCTGGATCGTCAAGTTGGAGATGGGACATCTAGGACAGCATTGGATGGGCTTCAGATCAGAGGAGAACATCAAGAAGACAATTTCTCAACAGCAGCAAAAGTTTTGCAGGAAGGTAAAAAGAAAAGACAGAAGGAATATCGTAAATGGGGAATAAATTAGAATTACAGTGGGATATAGGAACAAAACTATATTATTTTATAAATGCCCCCTTCTCTCTCCTTATGCACGCACATGTGCACACACATGGGAAAAACACATGAATAAAAGGATCCAGTGTTCCTGTAGATCCTCCAAATTTCTCCTCTTTGCCTTTGCCTTTGAAAGTAGATCTGGCAGATATGCCAGCCGTAATTAAAGGTTTTATAGCTGACGTTAAAAAAAACAACCCCTACTGGATTTTTCAGGGACATAATCCACTATAATTTTGTAATGAGATTCTCTCTTTACAAGTGTTGGTTTTCTGCTTGCTAATTTCATCCAAGTTCAATTTAAAACTGCTTGAGATGGGAGGAGAAAGTGATGATTCTTGAGTAGAACTCAAATCATCAGGGCATCAAATGGCAGGACTCTGATGGCCTCCCCCTCCTGCCAGTCATGTAGGTTTAATCCCAGTTTTCTATTTTGTGAATCTGCTGTTCCTTTGCATTGTCCATCACAGTTGGCCTCATTAGGATTCTTGCAGCACATGGCTGTTAATACTAATTCCATAATGACAGTGGAACAGTGAAGTAAAATTTAACAGTTCCACAGTTAATCATTAAAATTAGCCTATCTCAGTGGACAGTGGATCATCTAATGTTTCAGGGCAATGTAATTTCAGATAATAAATGAGATTATGAAAGAGGGGTTTTAATATAGGACCACGCCACAGAGGATAGTAATAGCTGTTTTCCTCCAGCACCTGAGGGTTGTACCAATCAGCTCCTTTGTTTATTTGGTTTCTAAGTGGGAGGCTGTTTGGGCAAATCAAGTATAGATCAAAGGGTCAAAAATGCTTAAGCAAATCAACGAATGACAGCTAAATGCGCAGCTAAGGAAAGGAGTGCATTGTCTTTTCGGGTGCACTTTCAGAAATGTTACTTATGAAGTGAGAAAGTCCACGTTATGGCTCAAATTGATATGCAGCATGATTAACCCCAGAAGGCAGAAAAGTTCCAACCCTTTCTCTGTTCTGCTTGGATTTTATTGGGTTTGTTGTAGGTTTTTTATTCTCTTTCCCTTCTGGCCTGGCCTGGCCCGCAGATTAAAACGACAGTTCTCAGAACCCGGAGGGACATTTTTAAATGGTTCAGCAAAGGGATGGCTTTATTATGAGGTTAATGAGGAAATCCTGCTGATGGGAGCTTTTCAGTTGGAAGGAGATGGTAGGAAAATAAGCATTTTGTCATTTAAAAGACAAGTCTGACAACAGCAGAGCAGACACAAAAAGCCCCCCCCCCCCTGCAATTCTTATGAGCCCACAACTGGTAGGAAATCATTACTGCAAATACTTCAAAAATAATCACCATCTTCTTTTCTTTTTTCATTTTCAAAGACAGCCTTTTAAAAGGGAGAGCTGAGTTCCTTCAGTAATTGATCCTGAATGTCAAGTCCTTTCCTAGAAACAGCCACTGATCCAATTAGCAGTATAACTTTTGGCCTTTCTGACATGTTTCTGCTCCTTTTCATGAGCTATTGATGTATTTTGGTTGAATAATAATAATAATCATACTTTGCATTTACAGTTCAGACCACTTAAACAGCAATCATTCCACAGAGGAAGGCTTTGCATTTTCCAACACTAAAAAAGTCATTCCACATTTATGTCTGTAACCAGGAACTTACTCTGTAGGCTATCAGTGAATACCAACCTGGATTGCAGTGCCTTCACAGCGTGCTGATAATAAGAATGGATGTGAAAACTGGTGGATGACATAACTGAGGTATCCATGAGATGAGAGAGGAATGAGTTCTCTCAACTTTATCCGTTGCCTCTGGGGATATTGTCTGGGAGATGTGGAGTTGGATGAGGTGCATAGCATTGGCTCTGTTGTTACGCGGCTCAGACACTGACCCCCCCTTTACTTTCCTAAATTATGTGCCCCTTTGGAAAGAGCAGGAGAAGAGGGTGAAAGGGTCAGTATGCATGTGTGCAGTTTAGGGAGGATGGTCCATCTATTTCTGAGCACCTTCCTCAGGATTACCTATATTTGTTGGGCAGGATCTAGCATCTTCATTCCACTAGTGGAAGGATCTCTCTGGTGGAATGGGGCTTCCAAAAACTCTCCTCCCCCCTCTAGCCCTCCCTCCAAATCTGCTCTGGAGAGTTGGGGTACCCTCCAGAGCAGATTTAGAGGGTGCACGTGGGGAGGGTGCTACAGGGGGGAGAAGAGGACCTGGAAGTCCTTTTCTGCCAATAGCATCCTTCCATTGGTGGGACAAAGATGTTGGATTCATGCCTTGGTTATTATGAGATATAAAAAAGTATCCCCAATACAGAGTCATACAATACACTGGGCAGGATCCAACATGGCCACTCTACCCCTGCTGGTTCCATTTTGCTCATGGGACCCACCGCTTGTGCAACAGGCCTTTGGCGTATCTAAAAATAACCCCAGAAATCAGTGGAAATGCTCATTTCCAGGTTGGGACAGGTCAACAAAGCTCCCTCCCTTGAGCTCCACTGACCTACCCCGTTCTGGTAGCAAGTGTTTCCACTCACTTCAAGTTATTTTTAGAAGCACCTGTTGCATGAATGGTGGGTCCCGTGAGTGCATGGGCACAATAGAAAACTACCCACTGCTTGGGATGTATGGATTTTGTTAAATCCATTCTGTCTGTGTTTCATGGATTGTCTGGCATCTTTCATTCCATTAGCTGCTCATTGAGAGAACCATTTTTTAAAAAGGATGTATGAGAATTTTGTGCCACTTGTGTAAGTGTGCATTAGTGCTAACGTGCATTAGTGCAAGTGCACATTAGCATTAATGTGCTGTAGCACAAGTGCAGATTAACATTAATGCACATTCATGCAAGTGCACACTTGCACTAATGCACATTTGCGCAAGTGCACACTTGCACTAATGCACATTTGCACAAGTGTACACTTGCACTAATGCACGTTTGTGCAAGTGCACACTTGCACTAATGTGCATTAGCACAAGTGCAGATTTGTTCAAATCTTTCCAAAAGTGAAAAACTGGCCCACTAGTCTGCGGAATCTGCACGAGTCAGGAAAAGCTGGTCTGCTGCAGCATCTGCAGGTCAGATTCACAGAAATTCCATCTCATCTGAATCTGTTGCAGATTTCTCCAACATCCCTACCCATTGCTTTCTTTCCGCATGATCTTGAGTATACTGCAGAGCAGACCTCTGTATTTTGTTGTGATATCTCCCCCTTCCCCCAGAAGAAATCTCTTCTTCCCCTCCCTGAGACTTGAAATGGCTCTCCAGTCATTGCAGTTGGCTCCTAATTCTACTAGCACTGCTTGACTTCCTTCTTGTGAAAGTTGATTGAACACAGCCATATTATTACGGTGAAATAGGGGTTGACAGGGGAAGCTGGCAAGTAGATCTGTAGCAAAATGGCCAACCGATTTCTTCACCATGCAACATCCACTGCAAATGTTTCAAATAATTCCTCCTTGGATTCAAATTTCAAATAGGGACCAAAGAGTAGCAAATTGTGTTAGAATTTTCACACAGGGAGTGGAATTTGGAGGACTGGTTTAGTATGAGTTCACCACTTCCCATTTGACCAGTAACACACATTTTGCTGACCTAATATAAAGGTTAATGAGATCTAGGCCTTTTTCGCAATACGACCCATCTATACTACTCAGCCCCCTTTGAGGGTGACACATTTGTATCCACCCTTGCAGCAGAAGTGATCTAGGGTCACACAGAACATTTGTAAGAATTGGTTTTGAACCATTTAATGTTAGGTTGAGTATATCCTTACGCTAGTCTTCCCCAACTTGGTGCCCTCCAGATGTTCTGGGCTACAACTCCCAGCATCCGCCCTGACCATCAGCTATGCTGGCTGGGACTGAAGGAATTTGAAGTCGAAAACATCTGGGGTTGGATTCAGATCTTTTGTTCCACCAGCAGGAGGACATCACTTGCAGAATGGGACTTGCATGTCCTCTCCTCCGCTCTGCAGCTCCCTGCATCCTTGGGAAAACCTCTGGAGCACATAGGGACTGTGAGCAGGGGTTGTCAGGGAAGAGAGAGGAGGCGGAAGTCCCATTCTGCAAGTGATGTCCTTCTGCTGGTGGAACAAAGGATCTGGATCCACCTCCTAGGGGGCACCAGGTTGGGGAAAAGCTGTTTTACTCTGTTGGTGGATCGTCACACTGCCGCACCACAGCACGTATAATGTCTACTGGAATACGCTACCTCAGGCTGCTGCTTACACACTTTGGATGAAGACAACTGGGGAGACTTTTGACATCACAAAATGATGGACTGATTTGAAGTCAAGTCCTATGAAATAAAAGTATTTATCCAGATTTCTAATTGTACCCCATGTCTTAGCAACAGCAGGCACGGCTCCCTTGAGAAAATAAGCCACTAGAAACAGAGATAAAAGGGAAAATAAACAACGCATGGAAAAAAAGGCAGCCACCAGCTCCACCTTTGCTGTGTATGTGTTTCTATCTCTTCGAGATTCTCTGCCTGTTGGTGAGGGAAGGGACCCTTCCTGTGTGGAGCGTGTAATGTGTAGCCAGGCTCTTAAACTGAAATACTGATACATGTATTTAGCCTTGTGGCACCGGATGGATCTCACAGAATTCTGTAATGGGACTTTATTCAATGCTTCCAAAATGCAAATCACTTAATTATCACACCATTATCTTTTAAAGGTGTAAAATAATGCTAGAAGATGTGAAAGACCGATGAGTTCTATTTTTATCTCTCGCCAATATGGTCACCAGTGATTATATAGTCAGCATAATTTGCCTTTCATCTGTTCCATGTCTATTCATCTTTTGTCACATAAGATTTTTTTGTCATCATACATTTTTATCAGCAACAATACCTACTGCAACATGTGCAATATTCATACCAACACTTCATCTACAATTCATTTACAAAGTTATACAAATACATCAATATAATTAACCTGTTGGATATGAAATAGTAAGACATAAATACATATCAATTTCCACACCATAGTAGTTCAAACTATACAATATTAATACCAACAGTGTATATGAATAATTTTAAAATTATGCAAAAATGTCACGAAATGTCATTAAGCTGTTAATTGTAAAACATGAGTGTGTATTGATTTCCATGCCATAATCTATCCTCCAATATCCCTATTTTACAAATTTGGGATACTACTGGCTACCATCCCTTAATCTGACTGTCTCACAAATTTTTAATAATTGCTCTAATTTCCAAAGTTTATATATCCATTCTTTACATGCAATGATTAACTCCTGTTGTTAGCATATTAGAAATCATGATGATATATTATTTTTGCTACACATGAATAAAATGTTCCAACAACATTGTTCTAGGGTTAAAGGTTAAACCATATCCAGTTATTCTCTTAGTCCCAGGGGCCATATTATCATTCAGATCTCACCCTCTGAGGGCGGGGCAGGGGGCGGAGCTTGGATGCTCCCTCCCAGCCTACATGGAACCTTCTGAGCCCCTTACGTCTCAAAATGTGTAAGAGGATCTGGAGCAAAAAGTGGGTGGTTTGGGGGCAGATTGGAGGAGGTTTTGGGTCTGCAGGGGACCCATGGACACAAGAGGAAATGTACACCAGCCCTGCAGCTGGTATATACAGTTTCCTTCCCATTGATAGAAGGGAAATGGTTTTAAAACAAGAACACAAGAGTGCAGAAAGGAAAACCCTGTTTCTTGCTCCCTTCCTCCCTGCTGGCATAAGCCTGGCAGGGATTTGAATACAGCGATTCGTCTGCCTTTGGCAGTGGTGTAGTGGAGGCAGAGCTTGCAGGGATGCAGCCCCAGCACTTTTTCATTAGCAGGGACTCTGATGTCATCTGCCACCCCCCTCAGAATTCCCTGTTCCCTTTGAGCTTAGCTGCGATCCTCACTGTAGCTGTGGGGGTGGAATGAGTTTTCCAAGCAACAATATATTGTTCAATATATATGCAAAGTATTTGGGATGACTTCATCTGGAATGGGTAATTAAGACCCATTCGCTTTACCAAAGATGTGCTCCCAGTGGAGATGAAAACTCCTAGAACTGATTTGTTGGTATGGATCAACACAGCTGCCTGAAATTTTTGGACTGCCCTTGGAGACTGTCACAATGAGCTCCTGCATTTCCAGATTTACCACTACACCACTCGGGGTGTGTGTGTGTGTGTGTGTGTGCATGTGTGTCTGTAGTTCAGTCCAGCTGGGTGTGTGGACGTTTCTGTTGGAGTGGGAGATATAATGAAGGAGCTTAGGGAAGGCTAGTGGGTAATGTTGGAGTGCTAAGGGAGTGTGGAAGGGGGCTGTTTAAATGAGAAGGGATCTGTCCATGAGGGCTGAGTTGAGAGCTTGAAGCTTCCATGGACTATCATATTCTGAAAACCTAAGATGTTTGTGTTTGAGCGAGCAAGCAAGTGAGTGAGTGAGTGGAAAAGATTTTAACACCCCTGCATTTTTTCTCAGACGTCCAGTTGAAATACCCCTGCCATACTCTAGGCTGCACTGTTTTTGGATCCCAGCTGAAGGCTGTATATCTTACAAGGTTGTACAATCTTAAATGGGGGTGTGGCTGTGAGGGGGCGTGGCTGTGACTGTCACAAAGGGACCCTGCACTTCTGAATTTTCCATGACACTACTGGCCTTCGGACTGTCCCGACACAGCAGGTAGGATTGCTCTGCTCATCTCTCTTTTATCTTGAATACTTGGACATGGCCACAACATATGCATAACATCTGCTAATAGCCCACACTTCCGATATACACAATTATCCTTGTTATGAATGTTATTTAATTTTAAAGGTGTCAGATGCAGTAAACCAATTTGTAGTAATTCTCTTTTACACAGATTGAATTTGCCATCCTGTAAATATCTATTTCCATTCTGCTTCATTGATTTCTGACCCTATCATCATCTCTCAAGAAGTTTTAAAATATTCTCCTTTTGATCTATCTCTTTCTAGCAACATGTAATATGATCTTGAGCCAGTCTGGTGTAGTGGCTAGAGTGTTGGACTAGGAGTTGGGAGATCCGGCTTCTAGTCCCCACTCAGCCTTGGAAGCTCACTGGGTGACTTTGGGTCAGCCACAGACTCTCAGCCCAACCTTCCTCACAGGGCTGTTGTTGTGAAGATAAAACGGAGAGGAGAAGGATTATGCACACCACCAGGTTCCTTAAGGAGGAAAAAAGGGGGGATAAAAATGTAATAAATAAATACACATGTACGATTATTTTGATAATATCACAATACCTGTTTTTTGGATAATCTTCTTTGGTTGGTCTCTCTCTTTCTCATTCCAAGCTGATACATAATGAACATTTGTTTATTGTTGTAAATATATTTTCTCCAAATAAAGAAATAAATGAGTGATGGTGCTTTGGAGGGGGAAGGAAGGAGGCTGGCAGAGGCTCCAGATAACTCGTATCCTGGCCTCTCTGGGCTCCTCCCCTCCACACCCACTGGAACGCCCCATTTTCCCCCTCTCTGAAGTCGCTTTTCTGACCTCAGAGGCCAGCCAGTGCAGTTCTTGCTGCACCGGCTGTGAGGGGGCAAGGGAGCGGGGTTGGACCTCCAACTCTGCTTTCTGAAGTCAGAGCACTGTCAGAATTCCCACTATCCTGTGGCCTCTCAGACAATGTCTAAGGGGCCATAGGATTGCTCCCTAAATAAATAAATCTAGAAGGCACCATCACATTGAACGTAGCCCTGTGTAAGTTAGGCTTTAAGGCCTGGGGAAACATGCAGCAGAATGAGGTGGCAAAGTCCTGAGGAAATAGAATGGACTGTGCCACTTAAGGGGATTTTGAAGGTTCCCCGTGTTCTTTTCTTTTTTTAAAAAAGAAGAAAACTACCTAAAAGACAACTAGTATAGCTAACACTGAATTGAAGTATGCCCTCTAGTTTCATAGGGGGGTGAATTTTGATGGATGAAGTGGGGCAAAATGGGGGAGGGGCTTATTCCTCACACACCCCAGGACATCCTGTGAATGGCACATCATCACATCACATCCTTCTCAGGGTCCATGCAGCAGGGGGGTGGGGGTGGGGGGGAATGGTAGGCACTAGCTGGCAACCCCTGGAAGCATCAGTGCTGTGGAAAAACTCATGGCAGCGATGAAAAGGGGAAGCCAGATGGCAAAAAGGCAAACTAGTTTCAGCCCTCATTTCACCCCCCAAACCTCTCAAATTTGCATGTACCTGCTCGGACCCTTAGGTCATCTTCAGGGGCCCTCCTCTGGGTATCCCCATCAAAGGAAGCTAGGTGGGTGACTACAAGAGAGAGGGCCTTCTCAGTGGCAGCACTACAGATGGCATAGAATTCCTCCATGGACCCCAATGAGGCTGGATTCCAAGAATCCGGCCCCTTTGGGGCCTGTGGCGGAACGGAGCACTCATTCCACCTGCCCCGGAATCTGTCCGGGCTGGTTCCGCTCTGTGCATCGATCCTGCGGAGCCGGCCACCGGGTCCGCATCGCTGGCAATACGGCCGGCCACCATTGCCGTGCTGTATCCCTTCACTGGGCTAACTAACTCTGGACGCAAATGGCATCCACTATGCCATTTGCGGCCGTAAGGCTGGTAGATTTACCTAAATGCAGACATTTACGGCTGCATTAGGCTAATCTACCAGCTTTATGGCCACAAATAGCGTAGTGGACGTCATTTGCGCCCAGAGTTAGCCCAGTGAAGCGATACGGCACGGCAATGGCGGCCGGCCGTATCGCCAGCGATGAGGAACCGGCGGCAGGCTCCACAGGATCCCTGCGGAGCGGAGCCGGCCCAGACAGATTCCAGGGGGGAGGGATGGATCACCTCCCCCCCGCCGCGGACCCCCCCCCAGACCAGAAAGGTAGGGGATCCGTAGACCCCTAGGCAGCATCCCACTTATGGAATAAATTCCCCAAAGAAGTTCCCCTGGCACCTATGTTATATTTTCAGCGCCAGGCGAAGACCTTTCTTTTCTCCCAGGCATTTTAGAGACCTAGTTCTAGGTTATTATGGCTGTTTTATCAGTTCCTGTGTTGTGTATTGTTTTGCATTATATTGTATTTTATTCCTTTAAATATTTGTATTGTACTTCATATTTTTAACTGAGTTTTAAAATGGCATTTTAGTTTTTTAACTGGCTGTAATCCACCCAGAGAACATTAATTATTGAGCAGATTAAAAATGTACTACATAAAGAATTAATTCAGGTTGAAAATTATCCCTTAAGGTGTTTTGGCACAGCACAGCAGGGAAAGGGCTGGGCTACTATCTCTTCCCCATGGTGTCCTAGTTTTTTGAGGCAGAGAAAACGTTATGCAGGGCAGCAGCATAATCCCCCCCACCCCCAGACTGGCAGTTTGTAGTGGTAAAGTTCACTCTATCATCTCATTCCACCAAATGTGTAAATCAGGCCTGGCTGCTGATAATCTTGGTTCCCATTCCTCCATCCCTGGCTTTTCTCTGCCTATTGGCCCCTTCTAGTAGCTAACATTCTCCATTCCTGCCCTTCTCAATTCCTATGGACAACTAGCATCTAAGGGAGAGAGAAAAGGTATCCCCGCTTCCATGTGTGTTTGTCTACAATCCCCCTCAGCCTGCTCCTGAGGAGATTTGGAATCCTCAACACTCAGGGCCAAAGTTTACATGACGTTATTCATGTGGTTTTCCCTTGGGTGCAAAATCATTCATAAATAGCCAATGCATGTATAGGGCGAGGGCGGGGAGGCTAAATCAGGATCATGGCCTGGGGGAGGGGTCTTCAACCCTCTACTGCATGCCTGCTATTTGCAAGGGGAAAACCCTCCCATTGGGACGAATGAGAGCTTTCCCTCCGTGCAAATAGCAGACGTGGGGGGTCCCAATCAAGACTGGGAGTGCAGTAGAGAGTAGAGAATCGGGGCTTCTCTGCTATGTTTCTTTTTCTAATTCAGGCATGAACTTTGAAGATTCGAAGTTGTGAAGATCATGCCTGAATTAGAAAAAAAAAAATCACGGAGAAGCCCCAATTCTGTGAGGGTAATGCCTTAATTTAAAAAAACACACATCCAGAGCGGGGGATAGGAGGGGGTAAAACTTAGTCTCATTTGAAGGGATAGAACAACCCCCTGCTCAGTGCAGGAAGCCTGATTCCTAGGTGGTCACCCATCCAAGCACTGACCAGGACTGACCCCACTTAGCTTCTGAGATCAGACAAGCGTGCGCACATCCAGCCCTTTGCTTGTTGTTGAGGAAATGGGGGCTGCTGAGGAAGCTATGCGATCCGTAGCCGGAAGAAGACATGGGGCTGTCAAGAGCTGTGATTGGACAGGAGGGAAATACAAACACCGCCGTATATGGACAGGCAGGGGAGGGGACTATGACTGGATACGGTAGCGAAGGCGGAAAATCAGAGCACATTAAGGGGAAATACCGGGATATTAGGGTATTGAAAGCGGGAGCACGAAAGTGGGAAATTCTGGTTCCAATTCGAGGCGGCTACTGCGTAGAGTGAAAGGCGGGCGGTGAAACCTCATTGGAAGCGAAAAAAGGCAGTAAGTGTAGATCCAGCCTCAGTAAGAGTACTATGGCGTTCAAGTCCACACTCGCCTGGTGATCCTTCTTATTGCATCTCTTATTTTTCTCCAGTACTGCTTAGCAAACTTACAGATCCACTACATCAGCCTTCCCCAACCAACTGCCCTCCAGATGAGTTGGACTACAGCTCCCACCATCCCCATGTCCTCCGGATGTGTCCTCCAGTTGAGGAAGGTTGCAGGACATTCTTTTTTCACTCAAAAGCAGCCGCAGAGAGCTGCAAATTAGATCAGAGTAGCAGTGCTGGAGAAGGCGGGTTAACCCTTTGCCCTGCACTGTGTTCCCAATCTAAACACTCTTGCAAAGCTGTTTTGCCCTCTGAGGAAAGCGTGTCAGTACCTCAGCTATGTAATCCACCACAAATCCGGCACCCTACTGCTGTCCTCTCAGACAAAACAACCAACCCAGATATCTGGATGTTCAATCGTGATTTCATTGTGTCTTCCTTACTAGCCATAGTGACAAGTGCAGAAGCACAGCTAAGCAGTGGCTGCCTGCAAACTTTGGGGACCTTGCACACTAGTCTTGCTTAGTCACTGAACCTGTATTCATGTTGGATAATCCACTTCCAAATGTCTGAAACATATTGTATCAAGAAGGCTTGAGAGCTTTGTATTCCAAATAAGCTACACATCAGTGAATACAGTAAGTATGAAAACAAGAGTTTAAAAGCATTTATAGGGACGCTAAGGGGAATTCTGTTCTTCGGTTATATATGTCAAACACTGATGTATCTGAAGACTGAAAAGGTTGTTTACTAATGATGGCCTGTAGAGATCTACTGTAGTGAATAGGACTAGGAAGTTCCTGATTCAAATCTTGCCTCTGCCATGAATTGAGTTATTGGCCTTTGGCAAGTTGTTCTCTTTCAACCTCGGCCCCCACACCCGCAATACCAGGGTAATAATACTGACCTGTCTTACAGGGCTGTTGTAAAGATTACTGACATAATGCGTGTCTTATAACATTTTTAATATTGAGGTCCCTAGCATGAAGGAGCCAAAGAAGACTAAGTGCCAGCTAGAACAGTTATGGCAGCTGTGTACAAATGTATGTGATTTCTTGAGTATATATTGTATAGCTGCCTGATTGTAAACACAAACACACTTGTTGGTATGTCTAATTCTGCAGTTAATGTATTTATTTAACTTATTTATTGGGAGATTTATATCCTGCCTTTCCAAATATACAAATAATACCATTTAACAATAAAGTAAAAGTTGTCCTGCTTACACAAATAGTACCGGGTAACAAGCAAATATAACCTCAATTTTTTTATTCCATTCCACTGTTTTTAAGGCCTGTTTTCCACATGTTGTTCATGCTTCCGAACTAACACACATTTTCTGAATGATCTATTTTTGGAGGCAGGTCTCATCGCTGGCTTTTAGCTTGCCCCCTTACAAAGCGTTCTTAAATGCATGCTCCTTTTTCCTGTGGAATTACCACCCTGTAACACAATACCTCTGGCTAGTATTGATCTATTCATGGAGGATTATGCACAGCTGTTGACAGATAAGATTTAAAAAAATGAAACAGGCAGCTCTTAAGTGCTCTAAGTACCATACAAAGCAGTTATCAAATAGCAGTCTAAACATTTAGGCTGCTCCACTCAATACCCGCATATTTTCCTGTGTTAGCACCTTACCATAGGATAAAAATAATTATGCCCATATAGACTGAGCACTACCTTTTTTGAATTCTTATTCTTGTTTCTTTACATCCCCTGCTTATAGCAGAAGAGAAGTTCAGCCTAAGAGCTTGACTTTTCAGCTGAGAGCAACTCCTGTATTTTTACCATTAGCATGCTTTAGTATTCCTTATCTCAGTTTTCAATTAGGGGACCTTTTTATAACTGGAAAACATTCCTGAAATTTATCTAGAACTCATTTTTCTAATCTGGGCGTTTGGCTGCCATCTTTAAAAATAGAGGCCATAACTGATGAGATGAATGAATGTAGCAGTTTTGGTTTTCTGAGCAGACTCCAGATGGGTACCCTAAAACCTGTTTACCTGGCTGGGTGTTTGGCAGACAACCTGGTGCTGCCATCTTATCTAAAGCCCTCTATGAGGCCACCCCCGGGTGAGAGTTGATGCTGTCCTGGCCCAGTTAAATGCTGTCAGGCTTTTGACACAGAAGACCAGTCAATTTTTCTTGCTAAATGTCTTGTAACACATTAGTAAACAACATACCGGGACTCACACTTTCTCACACACATGGATTCCCAAATATAGAAATCTAGGCCCACTATTGAGTATATTCATCTGCATAGTGACTACAGCTGCAATCCTATACACAGTTACATTGAAGTAAGTCACATTTAACACAGTGGGACTTTATTCTGAGTAGACATGGATTGCTCTGAACTTTAAATGCATCTACCACAGAGATCCTGGGAACCAATCAGGAATTGGACTGGAATTTCAGTACAGAACAATTTTTAATCCTTTCTTCACACTCAAAACTTGTTCATCTTATCCAGCTGCTAATAATTTTGAAACTGACCACATAAAACTGACTGTAGCTTAGTGGTACAGCACCTGCTTTGCGCGCAGAAAGTCCCAGGTTTAATCTCTGGCATCTCCAGGCAGGACTGGGAAAAACCGCAGCCTGAGACCCTAGAGAGCTGCTGCGAATCAATGTCGACGATAGTGACTCTTATAAGGCAATTTCCTACGTTACTGTGTTCAAAATTAAATTCAAGATGGTAAATAAATTCTAGTAGTCACAAGGCAGTAGCCTGACAGTTAATATCATCCAAAGAATATTGATTGGTGTCAAAATGTATGACAGATCAAGCAGAAAATATTCACTTTAACTTACAGGCTTTTAATTATTTCCCTTCCCGCCCAGTGTTTTCCATTTTCTTTCTTTTTCTTCTTATTAGTGTTCTGGGAATTCTGGAAAATCAAAATGTAGTCCCTGCAGCTAGAGCACAGAAAACATTAAAACATGTAGAAATAAACAAACAGACCTCCAGTGGGGAATGTTATTACATAGTAATAAAATGGTGTTTCAGAAGTTCTGAATGTGTAGTTCCCAATGGAATGTTTATTTATTAGTGATCCCTTTAAATATAGTCAGTTGATTGATCTTTCTTATTGTTGTGGATACATTTAAAGTTTTGTTGTTTATTTGGTCAGTCGCTTCCGACTCTTCGTGAATTCATGGACCAGCCCACACCAGAGCTTCCTGTCAGCCGTCGCCACCCCCAGCTCCCCCAAGGTCGAGTCCGTCACCTCCAGAATATCATCCATCCATCTTGCCCTTGGTCCGCCCCTCTTCCTTTTGCCTTCCACTTTCCCTAGCATCAGCATCTTCTCCAGGGTATCCTGTCTTCTCATGATGTGGCCAAACTTCAGTTTTGCCTTTAATATCATTCCCTCAAGTGAGCAGTCTGGCTTTATTTCCTGGAGTATGGACTGGTTTGATCTTCTTGCAGTCCAAGGCACTCTCAGAATTTTCCTCCAGCACCACAGTTCAAAAGCATCTATCTTCCTTCGCTCAGCCTTCCTTATGGTCCAGCTCTCACAGCCATAGGTTGCTACGGGGAATACCATTGCTTTAACTATGCGGACCTTTGTTGTCAGTGTGATGTCTCTGCTCTTCACTATTTTATCAAGATTTGTCATTGCTCTCCTCCCAAGAAGTAAACGTCTTCTGATTTCCTGGCTGCAGTCAGCGTCTGCAGTAATCTTTGCGCCTAGAAAGACAAAGTCTGTCACTGCCTCCACGTTTTCTCCCTCGATTTGCCAGTTATCAATCAAGCTGGTTGCCATAATCTTGGTTTTTTTAAGGTTTAACTGCAACCCATCTTTTGCACTTTCTTCTTTCACCTTCGTCATAAGGTTCCTCCGCTCCTCCTCGCTTTCAGCCATCCAAGTGGTATCATCTGCATATCGGAGATTGTTAATGTTTCTTCCAGTGATTTTAACTCCAGCCTTGGCTTCATCAAGCCTAGCATGTCGCATGATGTGTTCTGCGTACAGGTTGAATGGGTAGGGTGAGAGTATACAACCCTGCCGTACTCCTTTCCCAATCTTAAACCAGTCCGTTGTTCCGTGGTCTGTTCTTACCGTTGCTACTTGGTCATTATACAGATTCCTCAGGAGGCCGACAAGATGACTTGGTATCCCTATACCACCAAGAACTTGCCACAATTTGTGATGATCCACACAGTCAAAGGCTTTAGAATAGTCAATAAAACAGAAATAGATGTCTTTCTGAAACTCCCTGGCTTTCTCCATTATCCAGCAGATATTGGCAATTTGGTCTCTAGATTAGGGGTGCATGAAAGTCACTTACCTGGTCTCGCAGCTTTTTGCGGTGGGGGGGAGGCGCTTCGCTGCTCTCCCCGCTAAGTTCAGGCCGGGGGGGGGAGGCTTCCCACCTCGCCCGGCCGAAATTCAGGCCGGGGGGGAGGCTTCCCGCCTCGCCCGGCCGAAATTCAGGCCGGGGAGGAGGCGCCTCGCCTCGCCCGGCCGCGAAATAAAAAGTAAAATAAGATCTGCAAAGTCAGCCATGATAGGCTACGTAAATCGTCACGTAGCCTATCACGGGTGACTTAAAAAAAAAAACGCGTACACAAATGGCGGCCCCCATAGGGAGCCGCCATTCACGTTCCTTATTTGGTCGCTGTAGTCTACGTAAATCTTTACATAGACTACGGCGAAAATAAGGGCAACGCAAATAGCATTGCCCTTATTTTCACAGTAGTCTACGTAATCTTTACGTAGACTACAGCGACCAAATAAGGAATGTGAATGGCGGCTCCCTGTGGGGGCCGCCATTAGCCGTACGCGCTTTTTTTTTTTTAAAGTCACCCGTGATAGGCTACGTGACGATTTACGTAGCCTATCACGGCTGACTTTGCAAATCTAGCCGTGATAGGCTACGTTAATCGTCACGTAGCCTATCACGGGGACGTTTTTTTTTTTTCTTTTATTGGAATGGCGGCGGCGGCAGCCGGTCAAAAGACTGGCTGCTGCTCCTGCCCCTGACGAAGACCCGACGAACCACCGGCTGGACCCGCCGCCGGGAGGGACATTCGGGAAAGGTAAGTCCCGTCCCGGGGGCGGTGGGGGGGCGGTGGGGGGGCGGTGGGGTGCGGAGAATTTCTCCCCGAAACTTCTTCGGGGGGCCGAACACGTTGGCACTCGGCCCCCCAAAGTTTCGGGGAGAAATTCTCCGCCATCCCTAGATCCTCTGCCTTTTCGAAACCCAGCTTGTACATCTGGCAGTTCTCGTTCCATGAATTGCTGGAGTCTACCTTGCAAGATCTTGCATTACCTGACTGGCATGTGAAATAAGTGCCAGTGTTCGATAGTTTGAACATTCTTTGGTGATTCCCTTTTTTTGGTATGGGGATATAAGTTGATTTTTTCCAGTCTGTTGGCCATTCTTATGTTTTCCAAATTTGCTGGCATATGGCATGCATCACCTTGACAGCATCATCTTGCAAGATTTTAAACAGTTCAGCTGGGATACCGTCATCTCCTGCTGCCTTGTTCTTAGCAATGCTTCTTAAGGCCCATTCAACCTCACTCTTCAGGATGTCTGGCTCTAGCTCACTGACCACACCGTCAAATCTATCCCCGATATTATTATCCTTCCTATACAGACCTTCTGTATATTCTTGCCACCTTTTCTTGATCTCTTCTGCTTCTGTTAGGTCCTTGCCATCTTTGTTTTTGATCATACCCATTTTTGCCTGGAATTTACCTCTGATGTTTCTAATTTTCTGGAAGAGGTCTCTTGTCCTTCCTGTTCTATTATCTTCTTCTGCTTTTAGATGGGTTTATCTCTTTTATGGGCATACAAGTTAGAAGTGGTAACTGACTAAAATTAGGTAAAAATTGAGGACAACGGAAAAGTAGAAAATTGGAGCTGAGTGTAAGGTATCAGAGCACAATTCTTGTTTTCTATTTGGTGTTGTTGATATTGCGCAATTTCGGTATGAATGGGAAAGATGTCCTGGAGTCTGTATTTCATTAGCTCATCAGCCAATGAACTGAGGTGAAATTGCCAACTTTTACTGTCCAGAATTGAGTACTGTCCATGCATTCTCCTTTTTCAGCACTATTCTGTCTGGAGTGAGCATGGGGAACAGATGCAGATTCTGGGAAAATTTCCAGGCGGGTTTCCACATGTGTGAGATGCTTTCAGCATTGGCAGTCAGCATTCCAGTGTCCATAACAAGGCTGTCAGGAGCATCCACGATACGCTTTGGACATGTCTGGTGTGGGGCCAAGTAGATTCGGTTTTAAGTGGAAAATAATATCTGCTTTCATCAATCACAACAGAGCTGGACTTTCTTCTCAAGCTTTTGTGACTTGCCATTGCCTTGGGGCAATAAGCATTCTGGAAAAGATCATTGCTGAGAAATGGTGACAATTTCAATGTGAGGTTAAGTAATCCCCCCCTCCACCCCCGGTGTTGGAGAGAATACTCTGAAAATGTGTGTGCTCTGAACTTGAGATGCCGTCTCCACCCAAAAGCTCATGGGGTGGTTTCAGAGCTGTTTAAGTGGTAAACTGAACATACAAAAAACGTGTACCAGATAGGAAGAATCCCAGCCAGCCCGGCCTATTCAGGGCTTCTCTACACCAGCCTAAAATCCTGCATTTAAAACAGGGCTTTCTGCTCCCATTTTAAATGCAGGATCACAAAGACTCCTCTTTTCATGTGCTTCCTTTACCCTCACCCCTTCTCCCCCCTTCTCCCCGTATCTGAGTCTTCCATTATCTTTCATTCATCTCACTCCTCTTCTTGCCGCTTTTAATCTTTTCACAGAGGAAACTGAAGTGAAACACAATGGCGTAATTTGATAGCTCATTATCTGTTATCTATTTAAAAATGGAACAAAGGGTAGGGGTGTAAGAAACCCCACTTACCTGGCTCCGCTGGGTTCCACGGGGGGGGAGGCTATCCGGTCCTCCCCCCCGGAATCCTGCCCTGCCGGCTCCGCTCCGCAGCCAGTCCATGGAGCCGCCAGCAGGCCGATCTGCAGTAGGGGCCCCATCTGCTGCCGGGCTGTTGCGGACGCATATGGCATCGTGCATAGGGGACGCCATTTGCATCCCTATGCTAGGCCATGATAGGCTACGTATATATTTACGTAGCCTATCACAGCTACAGCAGGGACGCAAATGGCAGCCGCCACGACACCCGCCATTTGCGGCCGCAGCAGCCCAGAAGACAACCTGGAGCCGCCGCTGCCACATCCACCGCCACTGCATCCGCTGCTGCATCCACCATGTTCCGGGGGGGGGGATGGTGGGGGGGGCGGGGGGGATGGGGGGCGGGGGGGCGAGGCCATTCTGCCACAGATTTCGAGGGGCCAGATTCTTTAGAATCCGGCCTCACTGGAGTCCGTGGCAGAATTCTCCAACATCCCTAACAAAGGGCATTTAGTGATGGAGATGCCTTGAATGATCACGGCGTCATGTAAAGAGCCTGCAAACTTCTGTGAAGGAGCAATCTCAATCACAGGATAAAAGCTCCGTGTGAAGGAGCCTTCGGATTCTCCTTAATTCACAATAACTTCCTGGAGGGTCACATGTTCTACTGGGATGATGGAACACAGAATGACGATCTCTTGTCCTCTGGCCATTGCGACGCTTCTCTTTTTTATCCTTTCACCTTCACTTTCTAAAAACTAAGATGATTTTGAACAAATATCCCATTGGTGTATATTCCACTAATTTCTTCTGCTGATCTCTGCTGCTGGTAACTGTTTTTAGAGATGCAACAGAGGATGGTGTGCTGAGGACTGACAGAAGGGGTAAGATGACCCAGAGAGACAGAAAGAGAGAGAACAGCATTGATGTCAATCAGGCTGCAGTATGGATACATCTCTTGCGAGATTTTTGGCTGAATGATGACTTGTGACCAGAGAAACACATCAGAGGGCTCTAAACAAACCAAAACAACCATCTATTCATGTCTTCATTCCTAACAGTTCTATAGCTTCTCTGGTCAACAGGCACCAAGCCAACTGGGGCCAGAATGACTGTGAGGGAGAGAGCAGCGGGGGGGGGGGTGCTTGCAGAGGGGGAGGTGAGGTGAAGGGTCACTCTTTTTAGCTCAGTTTGTGATGCTGTCAGTGGGTTTGATCTGCATTAAACCTCCCACCTGGAGGAAGGAGCCCACCTTCAATTCCCCCCCCCCCAGTCAAGCTAGGCTCTTGATGGAGGCAGCTCGGGGCCTGTGTGTGTGTGTGTGCAAAGGGCCTCTTGCAATCACCGACCATGACACTTCCATCTCCAGTAGAGCATGCAGGGCCCACTGAGCTATGCCACACCAAAGCCCCAGAGGGAGAGACCGAGGGAGACAAAATGCTGTGCCATAGTTCTTCCTTTCTGAGCTGATGGTAGCCATTGGTTGGCCCGATGGCAGTCAGTCGGAGAGCCCCAATAAACTCTCACCACCAATCAATCACAAACCAACAAACACCCAGGAGGAGCAGATGGTCATGGACATTGCTACTGAACAATTCCAAGATCCCACCACCTCTTTTTAAAAGGAGATGGGACCCTTTTATTTGGTAGTTGCCAAACATATGTCACAGTAATTGGTGCAGAGGTTGGGTAGATAAGGACATGAGGGTAATTTTGCAAATTCAGCATGATTAGGAAAACTGTATTTTTTTAAAATGAAAGGAATAATCCTAAACCTAATCCATGCCCTTGTAAATTCTCATCTGGACTATTGCAACAAACTCTGCAAAAAGTGTTCAGAGATGGCAGCTAGTCCAAAAATGCTGTGGCCAGGGTGCTGACTGGAGTATGTTACATAGAGCAAGCGACGCTCTTGTTACAACCATTGCATTGGCTGCCAGTTTGTTTTCAAGCTAATTCAAAGTGCAGGTTTTGACCTTTAATAAAGTCCTGAAAGTGGCTCACAACCGGGGTACCGGAAGGACCACATTCTCCAATATGAAGTCGATCACACCTTCAGCTGTGCAGGTGAGCCTCTCTCCTCTGCAAGCCTCTGATGTCAGAATTGCATTTGGCAGGAACATGACAGAGGGCAAATCGGTAAAAAATGCCCCCTTCCATCAGAGGGATCCCTCTGGTGGATCAAAAGCCTTCCATGGACAAAAGGAGCCCTTCCATCTGGGGAATAAGTTTAATCCAACCCGACATGTTTCAATGCATTTCTTATTCGTAGCTGCCTTGAGCAATTTTGTTGGAAAGATGGGATTATACATGCTCCTACTAAATAAAGGAAGGGGCAACAGTTTTAAAATGAAATTAAATAAAAGCATGAAGGAGGCTGGGGTGCAGTTATGAGAAACATTGATCTTTGAATAAAGTCTGGGTCAAATGGCTTTAAAAGGGAATTAGACAAATTCATGTAGCAGACGTCTTACTGGCACCTATTGACCATGATGACAAAGTGAAGGGGTGACATACCTCTGGATATCAAGTGCTGGGCAGATGATAAGGGAGAGATGTTGCCTTGGGCTCTGTTCATGAGGTTCCTGGAAGCATCTGGTTGGAAGCAAGGACGTGGACTAGGCAGACCATTGACAGGATCTGGCGGGGCTGTCCTTATATTATAAGTGACTCACCTGGGGTTAGTCTTATTTTTTGTCCTCCTGCTCTCCAGCTGCTTTCTGACTATATTACATGAGTTTACAAGCATCAGTTCATCTATCTGTCGGTAGCTATAACAGTTTTTACAGCATTTCAGTGGCTCAGTAAGTGGTGTTCTTATGGATTTTAATGATATCAGGATGAACTTGTGAAAGAGAAAAGAGCAAACCAAATCATTTTAGAAATCAGCAAGTTGAAAATTCAGCCTTCCCCTAATGCCTTTGGCAACTTGGTGGCTGGAAATGAGCTACTAAATCAAATACATCATAAACGAATTAGCAAAATGCATTACAAGAAAAGTGACAGCTAATGACTTGCAGTAAATTGCTGAGGACTTTTAAATCAATTCTTCTCAATCAATGTCTTGATATGATTAAAACTGGAAAAGCACCAGAAAAAGACAGGCTTAAAGCCGAAAAGGAAAGTCCCCAGTAAAGCTGGCAACAGAGAACCCTTAGCCCTGTCACTGTTGTTGACATTTCACAAATTAAACTTGATTTGAGGTTGCAATATCATTTAAAATAAAAACTTCAGGGAAGAATAATGGAAGCAAAACAACACTTCGCCTTCGCCTTGCTGCTGTGAACTAAAACCTAGCAAAGGGGGAAATCCTTAGCAGCCCCTTTCAGGAATGTCCAACCTTAATATATCCAATGAATGACTTTCAGAAGGGAGAGGGAGGAAGATCAAAAACAAGAAGACATAAGCTAGCCTACTGTTTCTATGTCTGTATTTCTTAATTCTTACAAAACCTCTGAAAGTGTCAAGCCAAGAATAAAATTAGTTTTTAAACTTTGCTTTGTTGTTGTTCCAGGAGATGCTAAATGTCAGAGAGATAATGAATGAATGGTACAGGAGTGTGGAATGACCTTGAAGAATTGTGTCTCGTTTGATGGATGGTCCAGTGGGAAAATGGATGGGTGTAGGAAGTTGCACACAAGATGTCAGCATGGCTCTTATGCAGCTGCATTACAGGGGAAAGTATTTTTGTCCCTGGCTACTGGTGTCTTTGGGACACAAACGGGGCCTAATGCAGTGCAACCTCCATCCCTTCCAAGCCCAGATTTAACATATCCGCCTTTCATATCTGTGGCCACAGTTGCTGCAAGAGTCTATCTCAATTGCTGGCTCAAGAGGCTTGGATCCAGAATCTTCCTTCTGTGGCTGGAACAGTTTTATATTCTCTTCTAAGTATGGAGGACCCAGATACACAGGTTGGATGAAAACTAGGCTGACCATATTTCCTTGAGACAAAAACGGGATATTGGGATGACAAAAACGGGATGGGGTTATGTAATATTGCATATTCATGAAAAAGTAAGGAGATAACACAAGTTTTATTACATGAACATACTGAGCTAACCATTATTCTTCAGTGACAGAACTCATACAAAAATTTAGGTAGACGTACAGGGGGACTGTATTTCACCACAATCGTACCACGAATATTTCTCCAATGAAGTAATGTTATGCAGCAAATTTCGGTCTTTCGACACCTTATCATAAAACTTCTCACACTCCATGACACAATTTTATTTTACAACTAACATAGCCCTCATTGCCTCAATACTTAATCTAGATTTCTCCTTTCATCACATACCATTCTTAACAGAAAATATTCTCTCGACAGGTGCTGAACTTCCTATTGTGTACTACACAATATAACAAAACAACTGCAGCTCCCTTTGTGGTCACTCAGGCTATAAGAGACCTAAAAAACAACCTAAACTCACTGCAAAAGAACATGGAAAGGGGCGCAAATGAATACCATTAATTTATTGCATACACACACACAAAACCAATCATAAATATACATATATAAAATACTTATAAAATATCACATGAGCAGTAAACAAATCTGTATGGCATACCACACTGAACACTCTAGCGCAGGACTGCAGTGGTCAGACTGCAAAAAAATCATAAACATACACCAAAAAGAAAAGAAAAAGGAATGAACACCCCGACTGCTATCACAAGCCGGTATATGCTAATGTCCCACCAGAGAGTTCAGCTGTAATAAAAAAAATAGCTAACAGCCTGTTGAACCGAAATATGAGTCTGAAAAGTCTGAATCAAACTGAATGTAGGGCAGAAAGAATCTCTATGGGCGGAATGATGGTAGAAATAACAGTAAGACTCACCCTCCTGGCTCCCACACGCTGAACAGAGCTTAGTGACTGCCTCTTGAATTCCCTGCCACTGCCAGGGGGCGGTGTCTGATTGTCGCTAGCTCAAGAAGCCTGGCCCTGGCTGGATAAAGTAAATGGAACTTCTTTCGTCACACTAGTAGTTTTACTGCATGCATTGATTGGGAGCTAGATCTAATCCAGTGTCTGTTGGGGAGCTCTCATAGCATCGTGGAATAGGTGTAATAAGTGGCCCACTCCTGATATGGCCCTTGCAGCCACACAGATGAAGGGCAGAGGCTATTTCCCAGGGCTAGACCCTCTGACTCAATGACCAGGTTCGCACAATCACCACAGCCCATCATGGCTTATTTAAGCCACAGTGGGTTGTGGAGCATGCCAGCTGCCCATTTGAATATTCAAGTGGCAGCAGGCAGTGTGCTGTGGCTTATTGTGTCATGCGAACCCCGCGAGGGTGGCTTATGTGAGAGTTAAACAATCCCTGCATAACCCTGAAACAGCTCACAAATTATACAAGGGTTGTTTAACCCTCACATAAGCCATGTTTGTCAGGTTCACATGACACAGTAAGCCATGGTGACTGCCCGCTGCAGCTTAAATATTCAAAATGGCAGCCAGCATGCACAACTGTGGTGATCATGCGAACTGGCCCAATGCCACAGTGTAAACTGCTTGGGGCCATCTGCACAACGTGTGCAAGGCCAACTCACACACTCTCTGAGGGAAAAAAAGCCACCAGCCCAGCCTGAATATGCATTCTTGTTAGCTAATGTCCTCTAGTTCAAAGAAAAAGGATGGATTTTTGTAGATGTCAGATGGGATAAGGAAGCCTACTTTAAAGCCTTGTTTTGGTGCATGATCAAATTCCTGGTGTCACTTTAAACAGCAGCTGAGCATATTTATGAGGGGCAATTCGAAAAACAGGAACATACTAACTGTCATGAATGCAAAATTAGTGCAAAGGAAAGCTGTAACCACAGAGGGATGCAGGCTGGAGGTGTTTATCACTGTAGCCCTTGTTTTGGCAGTTAATTAATAATGACTTGGAATCTTTCACTGGCTCTTATCCAGCACTATATGCAGAGAAAGCCTATTACGTGCCTTTAATATGATGAGAGCTTTGTTTTGCAATTTTAAGACTGTTTCCTAAGCCTACAGTTAGAGCCTCCATAAAATAATATTTTAACTTTGCAAAACTTGGCATCCTCTTATGGTTAGTGTGTGTATATGTTTGAAAGAGAGAGAGAGAGGCAGGGGGTTTCACAAGATTCATTTAATCACTGTTTAAACTATTTAAAGACAATCTCATTAAATTAATACATGCAGCATACGTGCCCCCCCCCCCACACACAGTCCATCATCACAATGACACTGTGAGTAGCTTAGGCTGAGGTACAGTGAATGACCCAAGCACACCCAATGAGCTTCATGACTGTGTGGGGAGGTGAACCTGGGTTTCCTCAGTCCTAGTCCAACACTCCCTTCACAATGAAGGATCTACCATGAAACTACAGCATCTCTGACAGATGGCTGTCTGGCCTCTGCTTAAATACCTCCAGTGAAGGAGAGCCCACCCCCTGAGGCAACTGTCAAACAGCCTGTATGATTAGGAAGTGTCTCCTAATGTTGAGCCAAAACCTGCCTCCCTGCAATTTCCACCCCATGGTTCAAGTTCTGCCATGTCAAAGTAACACAGAGCACATTTTCTCTATCCTCTGCATGACAGGCCTTCAGATCTTTGAAGACAGCTATCATGTTTCCTGTTAATCTTCTGTTCTCCAGGCCAAACATATCCAGCTCTTTCAACCATTCCTCATAGGACTTGGTTTTCAGATTCCTCACCATCCTGCTCGCTCTCCTCTGAACATGCTCCAATTTGTCTTCATCCTTCTTAAAATACGGTACCTTCTTAAAATACACAGTACTCCAGCTGTAGCGTGACCAGCACATAATAGTGACCTATGCAAGATCAGTGGAGATTTGAACCAGGGTTTGAACCAGTGGATATTTGAACCACTTCTAAACCCAATGTACTAGCCACAGCATCACACTGGCTCTCATTGTGCAATATCTTCTGTGGAACAATTCCAGACAAGTTGGTTCAAGGAACCAACCCCCTGCTCACTGATATGGCAATACATTCACATAAACACTTGCCCTGATTTAACAAGCAGCATCTTGAATTGATGCTTTCGAACTGTGGTGCTGGAGAAGACTCTTACGAGTCCCCTGGACTGCAAGGAGGTCAAATCAGTCCATCCTAAAGGAAATCAACCCTGAGTGCTCATTGGAAGGACAGATACTGAAGCTGAAGCTCCAATATTTTGGCCACCTAATGCGAAGAGAAAACTCCCTGGAAAAGACCCTGATGCTGGGAAAGACTGAAGGCCAAAGGAGAAGGGGACGGCAGAGGATGAGATGGCTAGATAGCATCACGGATGCAATGAATATGAACTTGAGCACGCTCCGGGAGAGAGCGCAGGACAGGAAGGCCTGGTGTGCTATGGTCCATGGGGTCACGAAGAGTCGGACACGACTGAACGACTGAACAACAACAACAACAACAATCTTGAATGCAGCTTGTTCTGCTCCCACTTGGGTCAAGAAAGGAGAGCTCCTGAGTTCTGCATTGGGGGCCACAATTGCTCCCCGCATGAAAAGAGTACCTTCTGCTGACTGAGTCAGCCTGGCAGAAAGGTCCCATCATCATATCTGCCATTAGAGGATGGTTTAAACCAGAAGAAAATGGCAGCAGTTCAAAATGAAGTGTGGAGAGATGACAGGACTCTGCATGGCTCTCTTCAATAAGATATTATTCTATAAATTCACAGAGTGAAGAAAGCTGAAGAGGACCAGTTCAGATGACACAACAACCCATGGTTTAAACAAACCATGGGTTGTTATGAACAAGTAGGACAAAGCAAGCAGGCTGGCTCCTGACCACTTGCCCACGCCCACTGTGATAAACAACCCAAGGATGCTCCGTTTAGGGTGATGTACAAACCCAGAATTGTGGGTTGTTATGGGGAGGAACAACCCCGACTTGGAGCCCATATGGTGCTTGAGAAAGAGAGGAGAGCATGCAATGAGGTGCAGAAAGTAGTTAAGAGAGACTGGGATGAAAAGAAAACAGCGTTTAAAATGAAACACAAATGCCTTTGTGTAGCTAACATAGTGAGGCAGCCCTCTTGAGTTAATAAAAATGTAAACGGCCTTAAAGAGAGTTGTTGTGCACCCCACTCCCAAATCTGTTGGATTAAATTGGAAGTCCCCCTTTGCCTGTGAAATCTGAGAGTTGATACAGCTCATGACGAAAGAGCTGGAAACCCCTGCTTATAAAACTGAACTATGTGCATAGTTTGGATATCCTTCTGCATGCTGCATGCATCTCTTCCCATCGCTGCCTTATGATCCATGTTTGTGGAGTTCTCTGTGGAAGGGTCACAGCTGGTCCCTAAGCTCAGATGAAAATTGAAACCTCTATTTTCCTGGCCCTATTTCTGTGTTTATGTCACAACAATGCTGGACTGTGCCTGTAAAATGATGGCCGCGTCAAAAATTCTATTATAAACCTTTATTGTTAGAGGTTTATATCTTGGCAGTAGAAACTACCTGAGTTCTCACACAGTAAATTTTACTTGTGAGCTTAAGAAATGCTATGCTCCTAAGGCTGAAGAGTTGACATCTTGGTTGCTTAATTTAATGCCAGAGGGACAGAGCAATAGCTACTTAGGAATTTTTTCGGGTTGCGAGAGAGAGAAGGTATGAACATACACAGCTTACAAGAGAATACTACTAAGCACCTGAAATCAAAATATTACATCTTCATTCAAAAATGATTGTCTTTTTGAAAAATGTAGCCCAAAAGTCAGGTTACATTAGCATGTGTGTGACCATTGTGCCGCTTTACCCCAGTCCCCCCCCCCATATATTGCTATAGAACTATCAGTAATATTCCAAAATTGCTGTTTTAAAAGATGCCAGAGCGGATAGCGCCACTTTTCAGTTCAATGGTCTGTGTGCTGTGCCTGAACATTGTTTTTGCTTTCCTCAATGTAGTGTCCCAGCTTCCCAACCCATAGCAGCCATTGGCATGTATGGATAGAGAAGCAGGTGAGAGAGAACATAAGGCCAAGAGCCCTGCCAAATTAGATCAAATGTCCATCTACTCCAGCATATTATATTCAGCTCTGTGGCCAGCTAGATGGAGCTATGGGTTACAACTAGGAATGGTGGATAAATTAGTTCAGTTCACATTTTAATATGAACTTACATAATTTCACACTCTTGAACCACTATGTGAACCAAAACTCAGCTACACTCTGAAATTTCACACTTTTCCAAATTTTGCAATGAAGTTCTCCAGTCACAAAAGGCATACTGAAATGTGTATATTAGCGAAAAATAAAGTTCAAATATGCATTAAATTAGGAAACCTGCTTGCAAAAAAGTTTATATTAGGCAAAAATGCATACAAAAGTATCTATATTAGGAGGAAAGTGCACAAAAATGCTCATGAATTTTCAAGCAAACTTTTAAAAAAATTCTCGACATTTGGGATGAGTCGAACTTAAGACTGGAGAAACTCTCAATGTTCAAGATGAACTGAATTTGACACTGGAAAAATGAGAAACTAAGAGGAACTGAAATGGACAGATTCACCCATCCCTTGTTACAGCACTCTCCAATTGCTTGTCGTCTCATAAACTGTTAATCAGAGGGAAACTGCCTCTAAACATAGAGGTTCTCTTTACCTATCATGAGCAGATTAATAGCTGTTGATGGACCTGTCCTCCTTGACTCTGTCTAATCTTCCTTTATAACCATCTAATTCACTGTCTGCACTGCTGTTTTTGGAAATCTGTTTCTATTCATGGATCACCTTTGGTGGGTCATGTTAAATATATGGAGGATTCCCATGTGGCTGGTTGTTTTTTCTTTTTTTCTTTCTGAATCGTCTATTTTTAGGTTTATTTATTGTCTAAGTTAGTAGATGTAAAAGTACAAGTTGAAAGAAGTTCACCTATATTATTTCAGTGGTCTGTACAATGACCCTCCCCTTCATGGATCACTGCCTTGTTGTGGCGAAGGGGCTTGCGTAACTCAGTGAAGCCATAAGCTATGCCGTGCAGGGCCACCCAAGACGGACAGGTCATGGCGGAGAGTTCTGACAAAATGTGGTCCACTGGAGAAGGAAATGGCAACCCACTCCAGTATTCTTGCCAAGAAAACCCCATGGAACGTATCACAAGGCTAAAAGATATGACGCCGGAAGATGAGCCCCTCAGGTCGGAAGGTGTCCAATATGCTACTGGGGAAGAGCAGAGGGTATTTCCAAGTAGCGCCAGAAAGAGTGAAGTGGCTGGGCCAAACCCGAAAGGACACTCAGCTGTGGATGTGTCTGGTGGTGAAAAGAAAATCCGATGCTGTAAAGAACAATATTGTTTAGGAACCTGGAATGTCAGATCAATGAATCAAGGTAAGCTGGAGGTGGTCAAACATGAGATGGCAAGATTGAACATCGACATCTTGGGAATCAGCGAACTAAAATGGACAGGCATGGGCGAATTTAATTCAGGTGACCATCATATCTACTATTGTGGGCAAGAATCCCTTAGAAGAAATGGAGTAGCACTCATAGTCAACAAAAGGGTGGGAAAAGCAGTACTGGGGTACAATCTCAAAAATGACAGAATGATCTCAGTACGAATCCAAGGCAAACCATTCAACATCACAGTAATTCAAGTCTATGCCCCAACCACTGAGGCCGAAGAAGCTGAGGTTGATCGGTTCTATGAAGACCCACAACACCTTCTAGAACTAACACCAAAAAAAGATGTCCTCTTCATCATTGGGGATTGGAATGCTAAAGTAGGAAGTCAAGAAATCACCAGGATAACAGGCAGGCATGGCCTTGGTGTACAAAATGAAGCAGGACAAAAGCTAATAGAGTTTTGCCAAGAGAACATGCTGATAATAGCAAACACTCTTTTCCAACAGCACAAGAGGCGACTCTACACATGGACGTCACCAGATGGTCAATATCGAAATCAGATTGATTATGTCCTTTGCAGCCAAAGATGGAGAAGCTCCATACAGTCAGTAAAAACAAGACCTGGAGCTGACTGTGGCTCAGATCATGAGCTGCTTCTTGCAAAATTTCGGCTTAAATTGAAGAACGACAGGAAAACCACTAAACCGTTCAGGTATGACCTAAATCATATCCCTTATGAATATACAGTGGAGGTGAGGAATAGATTTCAGGGATTAGACCTGATAGTCAGAGTGCCTGAGGAACTATGGACGGAGGTCCGTAACATTGTTCAAGAGGCAGCAACTCAATCCATCCCAAAGAAAAAGAAATGCAAGAAAGCCATGTGGCTGTCTGATGAGGCTTTACAAGTAGCTGAGGAAAGAAGGGAAGCGAAAAGCAAGGGAGAAAGGGGAAGATATACCCAACTGAATGCAGAGTTCCAGAGAATAGCAAGGAGAGACAAGAAGGCCTTCTTAAATGAACAATGCAAAGAAATCGAGGAAAACAACAGAATGGGAAAGACTAGAGATCTCTTCAAGAAAATTGGAGATCTCAAGGGAACGTTTTGTGCAAAGACGGGCATGATCAAGGACAAAGAAGGCAGGGACCTAACAGAAGCAGATGAGATTAAGAAGAGGTGGCAAGAATACACAGAAGAACTATACAGGAAAGATCTTAATGTCCCTGATAGCCATGATAGTGCGGTCACTGAACTTGAGCCGGACATCCTCGAGAGTGAAGTCAAGTGGGCCTTAGGAAGCATTAGTAACAACAAAGCTAGCGGAGATGACAGTATTCCAGCCGAGCTATTTAAAATCCTAAAAGATGATGCTGTTAAAGTGCTGCATTCAATATGCCAACAAATCTGGAACACTCAACAGTGGCCACAAGACTGGAAAAGGTCAGTTTACATTCCAATTCCAAAGAAGGGCAACGCCAAAGAGTGTTCAAACTACCACACAATTGCGCTCATTTCACATGCCAGCAAGGTGATGCTCGAAATCCTACAAGCTAGGCTTCAGCAGTATGCGAACCGAGAACTACCGGAAGTACAAGCGGGGTTTAGAAGAGGCAGAGGAACTAGAGATCAAATCGCCAACATTCGCTGCATCATGGAGAAAGCAAGAGAATTCCAGAAAAACGTCTATTTCTGCTTCATTGATTACGCTAAAGCCTTTGATTGTGTGGATCACAACAAACTGTGGCAAATTCTTAAAGTGATGGGAGTACCAGACCACCTTACCTGTCTCCTGAGAAACCTGTACAAGGGTCAAGAAGCAACAGTAAGAACCAGACATGGAACAACCGATTGGTTCAAAATTGGGAAAGGAGTACGACAAGGCTGCATATTGTCACCCTGCTTATTTAACTTATATGCAGAGTACATCATGAGAAATGCCGGGTTGGATGAATCAGAGGTCGGAATTAAGATTGCTGGGAGAATTATCAATAACCTCCGATATGCAGACGATACCACCCTAATGGCAGAAAGCGAAGAGGATCTCAAGAGCCTCTTGTTGAGGGTGAAACAGGAGAGTTTAAAAGCTGGTTTGAAACTCAACATTAAAAAAACTAAGATCATGGCATCTGGCCCCATCACTTCCTGGCATATAGAAGGGGAAGAAATGGAAGCAGTGACAGATTTTACTTTCTTGGGCTCCAAGATCACCGCAGACGGTGACTGTAGCCCTGAAATTAAAAGACGCTTGCTCCTTGGGAGGAAAGCTATGGCCAACCTAGACAGCATAGTAAGAAGCAGAGACATCACCTTGCCGACAAAGGTCCGTCTAATCAAAGCTATGGTTTTCCCAGTAGTAATGTATGGCTGTGAGAGCTGGACTATAAGGAAGGCTGAGCGCCGAAGAATTGATGCTTTCGAACTGTGGTGCTGGAGAAGACTCTTATGAGTCCCCTGGACTGCAAGGAGGTCAAATCAGTCCATCCTAAAGGAAATCAACCCTGAGTGCTCATTGGAAGGACAGATCCTGAAGCTGAAGCTCCAATATTTTGGCCACCTAATGCGAAGAGAAAACTCCCTGGAAAAGACCCTGATGCTGGGAAAGACTGAAGGCAAAAGGAGAAGGGGACGGCAGAGGATGAGATGGCTAGATAGCATCACGGATGCAATGAATATGAACTTGAGCACGCTCCAGGAGAGAGCGCAGGACAGGAAGGCCTGGCGTGCTATGGTCCATGGGGTCACGAAGAGTCGGACACGACTGAACGACTGAACAACAACAACAACAACAATGACCCTTCCCACATGCCATTGTCCCCATATAAACTGGTTCCCCACCTCCCAGCTCACTATTCAGCTGTTTGGCATGTTGGGGGAAGCACCACTGTGTTGGGGAGGATGGCCCATGGGCAGAGTCATCCCCATGCACCACTCGGGATGTGTGAACCAGCAAAACTTGAGCTCACCAAAGTTCTCTGAATTCCATCTCAAAGTTTATTCCAACTCAAGTCTGTATCAGATTGTGACCTCTGTTTTTTTTCTTTTTGATGGAACTCTGTGCACATTTTCCCAAATGCTCTGGCATGGGCTGGTCCATGAAGTCAAAAAGAGTTGGAAGTGACTGAATGAATAAACAACAAATGCATCAGCTGTGTGCATATTTGAAATGTACTCATTCTTCTCCCATTGATTAAAATGTATTTGTGCGCATTTTTCAAAAGTGTGCATATTTCCATGTGCATTTTTCAAATGTACGTGTGTTGTTGAATGAATTTTGGGGGGTCCACAAATCACATCGCAAGCTCGGAAACCAGAAGATGCAAACTGGGTAAATTCCTGATCAAAAATGAACTGAAACAAATTTCTCCTCCATCCCTATGCACCATCTTCTCCAGAAAAAACACGCTCACAACCCAGTATGCAAAAGAATTTGACACAGGCAAAATTTCTTCAATGTTTATTTATTTAAAATATTTCTAGGCTGCCTTTCTGAGCAAAAACCCTTCCAAGGGGGCTTACAACACCACAATTCATATAACTTTAAGAAATAATACAAAAATATGGTAGAACAACATTTATCAAATAACAGACATCAGCAATAAAATGTGACTAAAAACCTAGAGTATAATTGCAGCTACACAGTAAAACAATCTAGTAAAACATAATCAAGAGAAGGCCAGAGTAAGCAAGTAGGTCTTCAAGACCTTCTTCCAATGAAGGGGCTTGGCAGACCCCCAATGCTAACCACTCCAGAGGTGTGGGGCCACTTGGTTGGGCACCTGCATGGGCAAAACGTTGCATTAAAAACGCTGTTATTCAGGCAGGCATTTGGGGTGGGTTAGGGTATTTTAGAAAATGTTTTTATTGTAGAATTTTATTGTTTTAAACTGTTTTTATTGTATGTTGTACATCGCCCAGAGTGGCTGGGTGACCAGCCAGATGGGCGATTAATAAATTTAATAATAAATAAATAAAATAAAATAAAACAGATGGCCATTGAGGCACACAGGCACTCCATGGGCTGTGGGGCGCCCGCATGTGCTTTACAATACGCCTGCAAAGTAGGCCATTTGATTTCATCCCATAGGGAGTAAAGCTTTGACAAAGTGGCTTATAACAATCCTGGAATGCAACCTACTAGAAGGCAATCTACAAAGGGAACAATCCTATGGGGATAGGCGGCCGCCTCCAAACTCAGAGGCGACTGCCTATCTAATGCACAGAGGAAGGAGCATGGAGGGATTGTCTCCTCCACACTCCAGCCGCCCTATTTGCGGCTAGACAGCCGATTTCAGCTGTCTAGCTGAAGGACATTGGAGCGCGGGGTGGGGAGGCTGGACAACACACAGGAAGTGTTGTACTGGCACTTCCACACTCCCTGCCCCCAGGAACACCCCCTTTTGCCCTGCTCCATGCTGCTGTTACAAGTGCAGGGAGGAGGTGGCAGGGGGAGGAGGCGGATCTCTGGGAACTGGCTAATCCTATGCCTGTCTCGCCACTGTCTAGCGGCCATAGGATTGCACCCTTAGGATGGCAGAAAGCTCAAAACACATGCAGAGAAGATCATGGGAAGCAAAAGAAACCACATAGTACAGCTGAAGTCACAATATAGTCAAAGAAACAAACAGAAAGAAAACATGTATTATTATACCTTTTATCCATTTTCCAGCAGATTTTGCAGAAATTTGGCTATGTTATATTCCTCAGAATAGAAACGAGCTCTCAGCTTCCTATAATAAAATTATGTTTGCATCCTGAGAACTTGTTTCTCGTCTTTGTGATCTTCTTTGGATGCTCATCTCCTTCTGTTTCCCCATGTTATATTCCTAGGTAAGTGGATTCTCTGTGACAAGTTGCATATTGATGGGTCAAATCGTTTTCATTTGATAATGAATTGAATTTTCAGTCTAGTTATAGAACTTTGGAAACAGCTCTCACCTTAACTATAGAGCCCTTTGTGCAGTTTTATAATCCCAGATTAGTAATTTAGGGTTATTAGTAATTTTCAAATTTGCTGCCATGCTATGATTTTACTAGAGCTTTGCTGCTGGGATATACTCCTGCATTTCTAACTTAAACACATTGGCCTGATTCAGTACATTACTCTCATGCAGGGGTAGGCAGCCTGTGGTCTTTTAGATGTTCTTGGACTGCAACTCTCACCATACCATTGGTAATGCTGGCTGGGGCTGATGGAAGTTGGAGTCCAGCAACATCTGGAGGGCCACAAGTTGCTCTAATGAGTATGACTGTGCTACCCACAACTGCATGTTAAAGCATCACCACTTATGTGAGTTATAAGAATGATAAAAAATGAAGTGATTTCACACAGCAATACACCCATGAAGTGCACAAATGCAAAATATGCATAGGAATTTTTCAGTTAGACTCACAAAATAGCATCATACCAGAATGTGAATATAAGGTCTGATATTGATATGATCCACTTCTATAGGGACAAATGAATGTATTCACATTACCTGTAGTGACAAAGGTTTCCCCGAATGACTGCAGAACATTCCAACATTTGAGCATCCATGAAGCCCTCAAAATTTCTAACTCTGCTTTAGGAACAAGCATGGCCTGGTGGAAAGATTGCTATGACCAGGGATGTCGTTATAAGTAGCCTATGGGGGCATCAGCCCAAGATCTTTTGAGCTGTCCTAATTGCCATTTTTTTTACATTTTCCCACTGACTTGCATTGGAAAACAGAAAAGGCCATAACTTTTTTTTAGTTTGTATGATAAATACATGAAACTTGGAGACCTGGTAGCCCCCATGGATCTGATTGAACCTGCCCAATTTCAGGCAGTTGGGTCCAGTGGCTTTTGTGCTAGTCACAGGTAAAATTTGCTGTTTTCAACGAAATCTGTCAAAGCAAAGAGCTATTTTTTATTTTTTTATTTTTTGTATTTCCACATATGTGCATGGAATTTGGGGACCTGGCAGCCCCTATGGAGCTGACTGAACCTACCAAATTTCAGACAGTTAGGTCCAGTGGCTTTTGTGCTAGCCATGCATAAATTTTCCTTTTCTCAAAGACTAAAATAAAAAGTAAAAACTGTCAAGTCACACAGGGGATTAGAGATCCTAATCAGAAGGTGGTTAAGTGACCATTAGGAAGTCACTACCCCAATCTCTGGTGTAGGTTTTTCTGAGGTGCAAAAAACCTCTCTCCCCCTACTTTTCTTCTCTTACATGCCCACTGTTGGGAGCTTGCTTGCAAAGAAATGTTGAAGAGGGAGAAGGAAGGGAAGAAAGAGCTCCATGTGAAACACTGGTATTTCACACAGCATCTGATTTTACTACCCCAAATTGGAAATTTTGGCTTCTGCAGAAGTTTAGTAGCTTCAGTACAGCAAAGGATCCAATCAGCCTCTACAAACTTCTTTCTCCCCCTCCACTTTAATTTCTCCTAAATAGCTGTAGGACTCAAATTATTCCAAAAGGAGGGTTAGGACTATGTGGCATCATGATCGAGGAACTGCTGAGGCGTTTAAATAGGTTCTTGTTGTTTATTCGGTCAGTCACTTCCGACTCTTCGTGACTTCATGGACCAGCCCACGCCAGAGCTTCCTGTCAGCCGTCACCACCCCCAGCTCCCCCAAGGTCAAGTCTGTCACCTCCAGAATATCATCCATCCACCTTGCCCTTGGTCAGACCCTCTTCCTTTCGCCTTCCACTTTCCATAGCATCAGCATCTTCTCCAGGGTATCCTGTCTTCTCATTATGTGGCCAAAGTACTTCAGTTTTGCCTTTAATTTCATCCCCTCAAGTGAGCAGTTTGGCTTTATTTCCTGGAGTATGGACTGGTTTGATCTTCTTGCAGTCCAAGGCAATTTCGGAATTTTCCTCCAGCACCACAGTTCAAAAGCATCTATCTTCCTTCGCTCAGTCTTCCTTATGGTCCAGCTCTCGCAGCCATAGGTTACTACGGGGAATACCATTGCTTTAACTATGCGGACCTTTGTTGTCAGTGTGATGTCTCTGCTCTTCACTATTTTATCAAGATTTGTCATTGCTCTCCTCCCAAGAAGTAAACGTCTTCTGATTTCCTGGCTGCAGTCAGCGTCTGCAGTAATCTTTGCGCCTAGAAAGACAAAGTCTGTCACTGCCTTCGTCATAAGGTTCTTCCGCTCCTCCTCGCTTTCAGCCATCCAAGTGGTATCATCTGCATATCGGAGATTGTTAATGTTTCTTCCAGCAATTTTAACTCCAGCCTTGGCTTCATCAAGCCCAGCATGTCTCATGATGTGTTCTACATACAAGTTGAATAGGTAGGGTGAGAGTATACAACCCTGCCGTACTCCTTTCCCAATCTTAAACCAGTCCGTTGTTCCGTGGTCTGTTCTTACCGTTGCTACTTGGTTGTTATACAGATTCCTCAGGAGGGAGACAAGATGACTTGGTATCCCTATACCACCAAGAACTTGCCACAATTTGTGATGATCCACACAGTCAAAGGCTTTAGAATAGTCAATAAAATAGAAATAGATGTTTTTCTGAAACTCCTTGGTTTTCTCCATTATCCAGCGGATATTGGCAATTTGGTCTCTAGTTCCTCTGCCTTTTCGAAACCCAGCTGGTACATCTGGCAATTCTCGTTCCATAAATTGCTAGAGTCTACCTTGCAAGATCTTGAGCATTACCTGACTGGCATGTGAAATAAGTGCCATTGTTCGATAGTTTGAACATTCTTTGGTGCTTCCCTTTTTTGGTATGGGGATATAAGTTCATTTTTTCCAATCTGTTGGCCATTCTTGTGTTTTCCAAATTTGCTGACATAAGGCATGCATCACCTTGACAGCATCATCTTGCAAGATTTTAAACAGTTCAGCTGGGATACCATCATCTCCTGCTGCCTTGTTCTTAGCAATGCTTCTTAAGGCCCATTCAACCTCACTCTTCAGGATGTCTGGCTCTAGCTCACTGACCACACCATCAAATCTATCCCCGATATTATTATCCTTCCTATACAGATCTTCCGTATATTCTTGCCACCTTTTCTTGATCTCTTCTGCTTCTGTTAGGTCCTTGCCATCTTTGTTTTTGATCATACCCATTTTTGCCTGGAATTTACCTCCGATGTTTCTAATTTTCTGGAAGAGGTCTCTTGTCCTTCCTATTCTATTATCTTCTTCCACTTCCGTGCATTGCTTGTTTAAAAATAATTCCTGATCTTTTCTGGCTAACCTCTGGAATTTTGCATTTAATTAGGCATATCTCGCCCTATCACTGTTGCCTTTTGCTTTCCTTCTTTCTTGGGCTGCTTCCAGTGTCTCAGCAGACAGCCACCTTGCCTTCTTGGTTTTCTTTTTCTTTGGGACGTTTTTTGTTGCCGCCTCCTGAACAATGTTGCAAACTTCTGTCCGTAGTTCTTCCGGGACCCTATCTACTAAATCTAGTCCCTTTAATCTATTTTTCACCTCCACTGCATATTCATGAGGAATATTCGTGAGTTCATATCTAACTGATCTGTGGGTCTTCCCTATTCTCTTTAGTCTGATTCTAAATTGTGCAATAAGAAGTTCGTGATCTGAACTACAATCAGCTCCAGGTCTTGTTTTTACCAACTGCATAGATGTCCGCCACCTTTGGCTACAAAGGATGTAGACAATCTGATTTCGGTGTCGACCGTCTGGTGAAGTCCATGTATAAAGTCATCTCTTAGGTTGTTGGAAGAGAGTGTTTGTTATGCACAGTGAGTTGTCTTGGCAAAATTCTATCAGCCTATGTCCTGCTTCATTTTGTTCTCCCAGACCATGCTTGCCTGTAATTCCAGGTGTTATTTGACTACCCACCTTAGCATTCCAGTCTCCTGTAATGAAAATAACATCTTTGTTTGGCATACTATCCAGAAGGTGCTGCAGATCCTCATAGAACTGATCTACTTCTGCTTCTTCAGCATCTGTGTTTGGGGCGTATATTTGGATCACTGTGATGTTAAATGGCGTACCCTGAATTCGAATTGAGATCATTCTGTCATTTTTTGGATTGTATCCAAGCACTGCTTTAGCCACTTTATTGTTAATTATGAAGGCTACTCCATTTCTTCTGTGGTCCTCTTGTCCACAGTAGTAGATCTGGTGGTCATTTGATGTGAAGTGGCCCATTCCAGTCCATTTCAGTTCACTGACACCCAAAATGTCTATATTTAATCTTGACATCTCCCCAATAACCACATCCAATTTGCCCTGGCACATAGATCTTACATTCCAAGTTCCTATGGTGTGTTGATCTTTAGAACATCGGATTCGTCGTTCACCACCAGCACCATCGGCTGCTAGCCGTCCTTTCGGCTTTGAGCTAGCTGCGTCATCACATCTGAGGCTAGTTGAACTTATCCTCTGTTCCTCCCCAGTAGCATTTTGAGCATCTTCCAACCTGGGAGTCCCATCTTCTGATGGTATACCGACATATCTCTGGTTGTACTGATCCATTTAGTTTTCATGGCAAGAATACTGGGGTGGGTTGCCGTTCCCTTCCCCAGGGATCATATTTAGTCTGACCTCTCTGCCATGACCTTCCCGTCTTGGGTGTCCCTTCATGGTTTAGCTCATGACGTCATTGAGGTGCTCAAGCTCCAGCACCACGACAAGGTAACAATCTCCTTTGCTGTAGAAATAGGTTCTACAGTTTTAAAAAAGCTAGAAGAAGCCCTCAGCCACCTCACCTCATAAGGTTAATTTAAGTACGTGCAGTCCTTACAAACCCTCCACAGCCTCCTAAATTCCTCTGAAGTACTACCTCTCTGAAAGGAACCACTTGGCTTAGGGAATTCTCTCTACTTCACCCCCACCCCCTGCATTTCCAAATTACCTTTCTTCTTTTCTTCTTCCCTCCCCTATTCTGTTCTTTCTTTCTCTTCTTTATTCCACCCAGACCATATCTTGGGGAATTCTTAAAGAGAATTCTCTTCAGTGGGCAAGAGAAGCTCTGAACTCTACTTAACTTTATACAAACAGATCAAAGGGTTAGTTTTTCTCCTTCTCACTCAAGTCTTTGAGAAAAGTGGGTTCACCTGGTTGCAGAAAAACAAATCTGGGGCTGTTTTGTTTGTTAGTTACCATTATCCAGCAATAGGAAGGGCTGTAGCTCAGTGGTAGAACACATGCTTCATATGCAGAAGGTCTCGGGTTCAATCCTCAGCATCTCCAGGTAGGGCTAGGAAATAATCCGGCCTGAAACCCTGGAAAGCTGCTGCTGCCAGTCAGTGCCAACAATACTGGGCTAGATGGACCCAGGGTCTGACTCAGTATAAGGCAGCTTCCTATGTTCCTATGAACAGAAAGCTTTAATAAAAATAGGAGTTTGGGGTTTGTTTTTAAGTGGAGGGGAGAGAAATACTGCTCATTTATACAAAAGCTTATGTATGCCTACTCAGAAGCCCCATTATGTTTAATGAGGCTTACCCTCAGGAAAGTGTGCATAGGATTCCAGCACAAGTTACTTTTCCAGGAAGGTTTGCACCTTGATGGTCTGCATGTTTACTCAGAAATAAATCCTGAGTTGTGAACATGGTACTGCTGGCCTAATAGAATGCCTACACAATTCTGTCTAATGAATTGACTACCTTTCAGCACAATCCTATGCATGATTTGTCGTGTGTGTGCACGTGCTCATGAACTCGAGCTTCAGTGGTAAGAGAAAGGCACTTAGTACATGCTCAGAGTTTCTCCATAACTTAGCCCTAGTTTTGAAAACAGACTCATTGGCTGAATCCTGGTGAAGTCTTGGCACAAATGAAATTATGGGGAGGAAGATACAATGAGAGCTTGTGCATAGCAAGGAGGAGGTAGAGAGGAGTGGCACAAAACAAGACATCTGTTTTTATGAAGAGTTGCTGAAGGATGGTAGGATGAGAAAGGCTGGTAGGATGAGGAGGGATGGTTGCATGGAGGGGAATAGAATTGTTAGGGGGAGAATGTAAGCGCTCAGTGGTGAAAGAAAAGCATTCTGCATATGCTCAGAGGCACTCTCTATTTAAGAACATAAGAAGAGCCATGCTGCATCAGACCAAGGTCCATCTAGTCCAGCATTCTGTTCACACAGTGGCCAACCAGATGCTCAAAGGAAACCCACAAGCAGGACATGAGTGCAATAGCACCTTCCCAACCATGTTTCCCTGCTGCTAACATTGGTGAAATGTAAATAAATTCTAGTATTTCTAAATTTGCATGCATGTATATCCTTCATGCAGGTTTCCTGCCTGGGGGACACCTCTAATGACCTGTGCATTTACATACAAATTTACCCAAAAACTATTGGGGAAGGGGGGAAGGCAAGGGAAAGCAAATCCCTCCCTCCCCCAAATTGGAGAACTCCCCTTCCACATGAACTGCTGCACCTATCCTTCTGAAACTTTGCTGGTTTCTTACTTAGGGACAACTCTACGCTGTCTGTAATTTTCAGAACAATGGTCCACAAGAAAAATAGGGAGATAAGTAGGTCTCTTTTGGAGACCTCAAAATGTCAAGGCCACCCGTGTACAAAAATCCCTGTGGCTATCATTCTGAAATTTGGCAGGCATGATCTCCTCTGATGGGGCAATGAATCCTGAAAATTGTATCCAGTTCTTCTTCCAAGTAATAAAAATATTATTGGCAGTTTCCTTTAAAAGGAAATCAAAATATAAACCCTGCACCTATTTTTCTGACATTGGGCAGGTATAATCCCCTTCTAGGGGGCTACTATGCCTGAAATTATCATCCAGTTCTGACCAAGAGAAAAAGGTTACAGTTTTTATCTAATTTCCCGTGGTAGTCAACAGGAAGCAGAAAGACTCATTTTTCCAAACCTTGACTCAGTCAGGTTTGGTGCTGAGCTGAACTGGTCCAACTATAAATTCGCCACAGCCGAAGCGGGATGTTTTCCAAAATGCTGAATCGGGGTCTGAATTGAAGTGTGTGTGTGTGGGGGGGGTGTCAGTGCACACTTCTTATGTATGCATGTACCTAATCTATACACACACAAACACACCACATCTGTGCGCACACACATATATATGCATTAGAGGTACACTTTGACTTGGATATATATTACATATATCTATATATGCAAATTTGTGTTATGGGCCTGTGCCCTGGATCTTTTAAGAACCTAGCAATGCCCCTGGCTGTGACACCAGTGGGTGTTGTAGAAGGTGCCTGATTACAGAGGAAAAAAAATGACTTGCAGAATATTCAGGCTGCCTATCTATTCTAAACCAATTTGGGGCTGGCATTTATGCCCCTAATTAAACTGGCAAACTACTCTTTCTACTGGCCTCATGCCACCCTAGCAGATGGCTAGGTTGAGAGCTAGCCCAGGATCATGCTTTGGTTGAGTAAGGAATTTCTAACTTCGACAGCTGGAATTTAGCAAGGCAAAGACTTAAGAAAATGTTGTACTCTGCTCCAGTCTTGATTAATATGGAATGTGCAAAGCATAGAAATGTGGATGGATATTTGCCCTCTGATGAGCATGGCACAAGTCTATTCTGTCCAACTGTTTTAGATTTCTGCAAAGTACTCATACTTAATGATAGACTATACACACACACACACACATACACACAGAGAGAGAGAATGAGAGAGAGAGAGGGAGAGAGGGAGGGAGAGAGGGAGGGAGAGAGAGAGTATTCTAACTATGCCATATGGTCACTGGGAAAAAATGCATTTTCCCCCAGCAGTCATGTCACAGGCACCTATTAGGGAGTAGTTGTGACCTCACAAGGGACAAGCGCCACCACTTCCTCTCCCCCATGATGGTGCCATGTTGAGATCTTTTAATTTGTCTCCTAATTTCTGTAATTCACCTAAGTGGCTGCTTCCTCCCAGCCCCAAGTGTTGGGACACTACCCCAGGAGCCTGCACCAAATTATAAAAACTGCCTCAGTCAGACATCTTCATGGACAGCATATCATTTAGGGCGGGGAGGGTGATGACTTCCTGCCTGTCTCTTGCCTGCCACAGAGACCCCAGCCAGAGCCTTTTCTTGATCCAAAGCCCCGGACTGCCCCGACCCAAAACAACTCATGTGTCTGCAGCCAGCCTCAGGTCTTTGCAAGGTGCACATGCCCCCCCCCCCACTCCACTCCTTCTACTTGCCTCCATCCTCATTGTTTCCCTGTTCCTCAGGCTGGAGAAATAAAAGAAACCTATTATAAGGCACAGGCAGGGTGTCCAGTGGACTGCTCTGCCTGATTCCCTGTTTTGCTGTGATTGGCTGGAGGGGGACACTCATGATGCTGATTTTTGTCATCTGTTCAGATGGCTGTGAAGGACACCCCCAGACAAGTGCTTGCTTTATTTTTAAAAAATCCCTCAGTACTTGCACAATTTATTTATTTTTATTTATTGCATTTCTACCCCGCCTTTTTTCCTCTTGCAAGGAACCCAAGGCGGCTTACATTATCCTCCTCCTCTCCGTTTTATCCTCACAACAACAACCCTGTGAGGTAGGTTGGGCTGGGAGTGTGTGACTGGCCCAAAGTCACCCAGTGAACTTCCATGGCTGAGTGGGGACTAGAACCCGGATCTCCCAGCTCCTAGTCCAGCACTCTTGCCACTACACCACACTGGCTCTCAATGCAGCCAGGCAGGAGGATTGGAGGGAAGCGAGAGCCAGCAGAGCAGGTAAGTTCCTTTGGGAATTAGGGCACAACCCTATGCATGTTTAGACAGAAAAAAGTCCCACAACTCCCAGTACTTCCCTGCCAGTTGTGCTGGATGGGGAATATTGGGAACTGTAGGAGTTTTTTTCTGTCTAAACACGCATAGGATTGTGCCTTTAATCAGGGCTGGCCTTAGGGGTGGGTGAGCTGGGCACCAAGCTCAGCTGAGTGGCTGTGTTTCTTTTAATGTACTGTCTGCAGTGAGCTACAGCGGCTGTAAACTTTCTTTTAAGGTTCTACAGGTTCTTTGGGTACTAACTACAAAAATTACTTCTTCAGTTAGCTTTAAAGTATTTTTTTTCCAATTTCCACTTTGATATCATTTGATATCGTTTCCACTTTGATATCATTTACACTCGGTAAAAATCAGTGGAACACAGCCTTGTTTTGAGGTAACGCTATGGAGCACTTAGCACTTCAAATCCTGTAAACACTATAAGCACTATATAAATAATAATAAAATAAAGCCGTAATCTGTGAGAGGCGAGCTGGATACCTTTTTTATTTTATAACCTTTATTTATTATTTTTAAAGATACAAATAATGGACATTCTAAAATAAAGAATGCTTACCAAAAGTTAGGAACTGATAGAAAACAAAACAAAACATTATAAGTAAAAACCTCTGATAGTCCTGCTGTGTTGCATAGTGCACTGCCACTGTTCAGAATGTGGCTTTTTGAACTTTGGCCTGTGCAAACTGAAGCACAGTGGCTGAGAGATCAAGGTTCTGAACAGTGTCATTCTCAATGGACATCACTCCTGCACCAGGCCCCATGAATCCTTCTGGTGGCCCTGCAGAACTGACTATGGGGGTGGGGGCAGGGAACCAACCGCTCACTAATTTTTAAATTTACATGAAATTTTTTTAAAAAATGTTAACCTTTTATAATTCAGTGGATTGCTGCTGGATCAGAAAAATGTGGGTTCAAAATAGGTTCCCCCCTTATATTGTGTGCATCAGACCCCCCCCCCACTTTGCATTCATGATCTACTCCTACCTCTACCTACTGTAACCCTGGCTCTGCCTAACCCTGCCTCTGCCTACCAGTACTTGCCATGTGTTCTGCTGCAGCATCTCCAAAAAGCACCAGCTGCCACTGCTCATTTTCTTTCTGCCACTCACATCTCTGCATTAGGAACTGTGTCTTCCAGAGATGGGGTGGGGGAGTTTCTGTGTCTCCCAGGACTTCTACAGAATGGCCCTGATCCAGCTGTATTTGTACATAGCAGTCCTGTTCAGATCACAAGATGTCTCATCCTATGGGCCTTTACCGAATTTTCCTGCCACTTTCACTAAGGGCAATTTAGCAAGGTAGCAAAACGATAGGATGCTCTTTTTTAAAAAATCAGTGCTTGCAAACAGCAAACACCTCTAGCTAGGGATGTATGAAATGCACTTACCGTTCCGATCCGGGGCGTACGCTGTGGGGGGGAGGCGCTCCGTCCCTCCCTCCGGAATCCTCCCCGGCCTGCTCCGCTCCGCGGTGACTCCGCAGAACTGCCGGCCGCGGCTGCCCGCAGCTGGATTCCAGCTGCTGCCAGGCTGCTGCGGCTGCAAATGGCGACCACTACGCTGGCCGCCATTTGCGTCCCTGCCAAGCCGTGATAGGCTACGTAAGTATTTACGTAGCCTATCACAGCAAAAGGCAGCCATGCAAATGGTGGCTGCAGCAGCCCGGCAGTGGCCAGAAGACAAGCCAGAGCCGCCGCCGCAGCATTCACCACCGCATCCGCCGCTGCATCCGCCACCAGGTGGGTCCGTCCAGGGGGGGGATTTTGCGGGGGGGAGGCCGTTCCGCCACAGACTCTGGGGGGCCGGATTCCAAAGAATCTGGCCTCACTGGAGTCTGTGGCGGATTTCTCCAACATCCCTCCCTCTAGCTGAGATGCTGTTTGAGGAGTTCCCTCTTCAAACTGCTAAACCTAATGCAGGTTCAGTTGAGGAAGATGATGGCTAATCACATGCCAATGCTAGTCTTCACACATCATAAACTATTTTAAAAAATATGAACTAGAACAATGGCTGACCCATCATTTCCCTGTTGCTTCTTATCCCACCATTAGATTTATTGCTGTAACGTGTTGTAATGTGGTATAAAGAAGATGATAACATTTAAACCCCATTTCATTTATATTATGAAACCTAAGTATCTTTCTTACTCTTGCGTTCAAAATCAATGAACCTTTAATCATTGTTGTTTTTAATTATTCAAATTAGAATTCATGACTGCCTCTATCAAAATTAAGTTTATTTACAGCGCAAACCTATGCGTGTCTACTGAAAGGTACATCCCATTGTATTCAACAGGACTTACTCCCGCGTAAGTGTATACAGAATAGCTTTAATGGCTGCTTCATTGCTGAACTAGTTCAGACATTTGGGCAAGCTATTTTGATAAGGCAGTCTTTTCTCCTTAAGGTAGGTGGTTTTTTATTCTTTTCTGAGTGAGCCAATGGATATGTGTAACATACCAATGACTAACCATTCTGGTGAGAGCTAAATGAAATTGCTAGTTTGAGGCACACAGATCAGATTGCACAAATTGCCTTAGGTCTGGTGAATCTTAAGCAGATGGGCAGCTGTGCATTATCCTTTGCCTACACTTAGCCTTTAGAGAAAATCCTTGGGGTAGAAACTGAACAGACGGCAAAGAGTGACATTTTCGTGTCAAGAAGAACACCCTCTTTGGTGACAAACATTGGCAAATATTAAAGAGACATTGTTGGATTCCAAATGGAATTCATTAACAACCATGTGCTCAAAACAGTTAATTGGCAGGTGAAGAGGATGACTATAAATGGAAGGCATGATAAAATACCGGCAGGTATGATCAGCCCTTGATTACAACAGTAACTCTAGAAGTAAAGGAACTGCAACATGTATATGAAGGTAGTACACAAAGGGATGATTGCACGAGAAGAAATTATCCTGCATGAGAAATAAATATAGCACATGATGATTAATATTTCATATTTATACTCTGCTTTTCTTTTCCATTGAAAACCCAGTATAAGGATTCACCATGACTAGGGATACCAGCAAAATCCACAGTGGAACCAAATGAGTTTGGATTTTTAAGAATCTGACCTGCAGATTCCACAGCGGACCAGCTTTTCCCCCGTCAGGTGGATGCTTGCAGACTTGCGGGCCATTTTTCTAACCTTTGAGAATTTTGGGCAAATTTCATCATAGAAAAATACTCCAAATCTTTAAAAAAACAGCAAAAAATGTGTATTTCCACCATCGGCTAAAACATGAAAGTGCACATCGGGGGGGGGGGGATTTGTGCACTTCTGCATGTGCAAATTTGCACCAATGCGAATTGGCACAAATCTGGAAGCTAAATGAAAAGCCAATTCTGTTGATGGGAAGATGATGGAACAAAAGGCGCCTGACAACCTGTGAAACATAGACGGAATGGATTTTACATAGCCGTACATCCCATGACTGATTTTATGTCAGCAACATGCTTCTTCTGCTCTGACCATATCTTTTCAGTGGCCACAACAACATTAGTGGTCTCTTCCAACAAGTTTGAGGTCTCTTTTTTGGCACCCCCCCCCCATGTTCTTTTGTAAAAACAGGAGCCTCAGAAGCCCTGTCCCTATCTCCATTCTAATCCAGATAGTCCGAAAACCTGACTTTGATCAGGAAGCACTAAAAAATAGCAGTAACCTAAGTCTATGTTAAATTTTATTTGGCAATAAGGAACTGATTTTTACAGTCCCTATCAAGATAATATGGTTTCATGTCTACCTGCTAGAAATCTATGTATTGTGTGCCCATTTCAACTGAAATCAGGAGATAGGGGATAGCAGGTATTTCTACTCTGGAAGAGTAGACAGCGGAACCAGACAACTGTGCCAACTACTGTCCAGTCGCCAATATATCCTTGTTGGACAAGGTGCTCAAGCAAATGGTGGCCAGGCAACTGCAGATATGGATGTTATTTTATTAAATTTATATTTAATAGCACTTTTATCTACTGGTTGTTTTGAGTATATTTACTGTTGTTTTAGGGCCCAATCCTATGCATGTTTAGACAGAAGAAAGTCCTACAACTCCCAGCATCCCCCAGCATAAGAACATAAGAAGAACCATGCTGGATCAGACCAAGGGTCCATCTAGTCCAGCATTCTCTTCACACAGTGGCCAACCAGCTGTAGACCAGGGACCCACAAGCAGGGCAGGAGCACAACAGCACCCTCCCCCCCGTGTTCCCCAGCAACTGGTGTACACAGGCATACCTCCTCAGGTACTTGAGGTAGCACATAGACAAATTCCTGGAGGAGAAGGCTAACCACCTTTAAAAGCCATCGGAATCGGTGCTCATCACTACATCTTGTGGAAGTGAGTTCCATAGTTTAAGTATGCACTGTGTGAAGAAGTCCTTCCTTTTATCTGTCCTGAATCACCACCAATCAGCTTCATGGGGTGACCACAGGTTCCAGTATTATGAGAGAGCATGCTGGGAGTTGTAGGACCTAAACATGCATAGGATTGCAACCTTGGTTGTTGTTTTAATTTTTGTAAACTACCTTGAAATCTCTGATAAAAGATGGTATATAAATGGTTTAAATATTTATTTATTTCAAGGACAATCTAAAAATGCATCTTTTCTCTCTTTCTTGTCTTTGCCTCCTTAACTGTGAGAAGGGTATTTTTCTTTTCTAAAGAAGGGAAAGCAAAAGATGGGCATAGGGACTTATATTTTAAAGAATGCTGAAAAGAAGCAGTGAAGAATCGTGGTTGATATTGGAAGAGCATATGGAGAAGCTACCCAAAAAAGAGAGTGGGGGGGAGGAGAGATAGGGAGATGAGAGACAGAGCAAGAAAACTGAGGTCTAACACGATGACAAAAGTGGGAAGAGTGAAGAGCACAAGATGGAATGTAACAAGAGATCAAAGATGACAAGTACAGAGGGGCCAAGACACTCAAGGGTTTAAAAGCAAGACGCAACAGTACGAATTGGGTATGAAAGATAATATGGAGCCAGCAGAGTGGACTATAAAGAGGCAAGATATGATCAAAGTGCTATGCTAGATGGATAATGTGGGCAGCTGAATTCTGAACAGTAACAAAAGGTTTAGTGTGGGAGAGAGGAAGACCAGAAAACACAACATTACAATAATTCAGAAGTGAAAACAATTACATTCTAGACGAGTGTCTTAGCAGTACAAACAGGAAGAAAGTGATGGATTTCTGCAATGTTTTTTGTTTTTTTTTAAAGGCAGGAACAGATTAAATTTGATAAGAAAGAGAAAAATTACACAGAGGCAATGACCCTGGCCAGAGGATCTGAGAATTAAACTATCAATATCAGGAGAAAGATAAATACAAAGAGACAGAATTTGGGTTTGTCTGTCTTCAGCTTAAGAAGTGGCTGGACCATGCAAGCAGAAATGGCCAAGTCACAAATTGGCAGTATCAAGGGTAGAGGGCGCAGAAAGGGGGCTCAGTATTGTCAGCATAAAAATAATAGTACAGACTAGAAGAGCAGGGTTTGCCAGGAAATAAACAATAAAGAGGTGACCAGAAATAGAATCTGGAGGAATGCTCGCTTCTACTCAAAGTAATAGGTGAGAGAAAACACAAGTATTTATATTCCAGGAAAGATAGATGGATGTACAGTGCTAAACACTGGAAATAGGATGAGAACATACTACTTTCATAGAACTAAATATTTATCTATTGTTATTGCTGTTAAACACTCAAGGTGACTTACAGCAACAAGATTAAGGGAGCAATCCTATCCAGATAGGTAACCGCCTCCAAACTCGGCGGCGACCGCCTATCCAAGGCAGGGCAGGAGAAGCATGGAGGGGATTGTTCCCTCCGCGCTTCTCCTGCCCTGCTTTTTCAGCTAGACAGCCGATTGTCATATGGGCATTTCCACCCTCCCTGCCCAGAACACCCCCAGCCAAGCCTCTTTTCAACTGCTCCACGCTCCGCCTGCAGGCGCAGAGGAAGTGGGGAGAGGTCAGTTCTCTGGGAACTGACTTCAGAGCACAGGCTCTGAAGTCGGTTCCTGGAAAACAACATATCCTATTGCTGCCTAGCCGCTGTCTAGCGGCCATAGGATTGCTCCCTAAAATATACAAAATTTAAAACAGCTAAATTATTTCCACTAAAATACCACAACCCCATAAACATCTAAACCATCCGTGACAACCAAACAATTCAATTGATGCTTTAAAAACTCCATCATATACCATCAAATACCTGGGAAAACAGGAAAGTCTTAATCTGACACTGAAAAGATGAAAACATTGGTGTCAGGTGGGCCTTGCTGGAAAGAACATTCCACAATAGGGGTGGAAGGGGGGGACGCCACCAAAAAGGCCCTCTCCTTTGTTGCCATCCTTCAAACTTCCCTCCATCTGTTCCTATATTATATTTGCACATTTCAAGACCCTGGTAAAGAAATTAGGTATATAGAGGTCTACTCTGAGAAAGTGATGGAGGAAGACAGAGCCCCCCCACACACTGTGTATTTGACATAGCTGCTCCTTCTATTCCTTTCTTTGCATCTGTGTTAGATGGCAGGGCAGAAAAGGGGGAGGCAATGCAGCAGCCCTCAGGGGCCAGATTTGTCTACACACTGACCTCTGTGTAAGTTGGCATATTTACATCTTCAGAAAATAAGATCTGAATCAACCTAATGTTACAGTTAGGAAATCCATCTTATTTCTTAAAGGATATGGGGAAACAGCAATGTTAAAAAGAAAGCCATGCAAAATCTTTGGAAAAGGGTGAAAATGGATAATTTCTCCTATAGTCCTTACTGAAGTGTGGACTCATTTAAAGTGTGCTGGGAATTAATTTCTCTTGTTATGAAAATTAAAAGTCAGGTTCTTACCAGAATGTTTTGCGGGGTGAAAAGGAAGCAAAACCAGCCTCCGGGGCTCTTTTTTGTTGTCTCTTGCTGTGGGTTTCTTGACCCTAGCAACAGCAGCAGCCGTGTTCTTCACAGTCTCAAGAGCTAGTAGCTACACACACCCCCTCTACTATGAAGGCAGGAATATCACCCTCACTTTGATTGGCTTCCTAATGATGCTGCATGATTGTCAGGAAGCCAATCAGCATAAGGGCTATTTATTTATTTATTTATTTATTTATTTAACCGCCCATCTGGCTGGTCACCCAGCCACTCTGGGCGATGTACAACAACAAAACAGTTAAAACAATAAAATTCTACAATAAAAACATCATAAAAATATCCTAACCTACCCCAAATGCCTGCCTGAACAACCATGTTTTTAATGCATGGCGGAAGCTCATTAAAGAGGGGGCATGGGGGAGTTCCCTAGGAAGGGAGTTCCACAGAGTGGGGGCCACCACAGAGAAGGCCCTCTCCCTCATCCTCACCAGCCTAGCTGTCCTGGCTGATAGGACAGAGAGAAGGCCATCTAGGGCTGATCTTGTTAAGTGGCCTGTCTGGTGTTGCTGGAGGCACTCCTTAAGATACGCTGGGCCAGAACCATATAGGGTTTTAAAGGTCAAAACCAACACCTTGAATTTGGCCCAGAAAACAACTGGTAACCAGTGCAACTCCTTCAGCACTGGAGTGATGTGATCTCGCCGGCAGCTGCCTGTAATCAGGCGAGCCACCGCGTTCTGTACCAGCTGCAGGTTCCGAACTGTCTTCAAGGGTAACCCCATGTAGACCGCATTACAGTAGTCTAAACGAGAGGAGACCAGGGCATGTACTACCAATGGGAGCAGATGGTCGGGAAGGTAGGGGCTCAGCCGCCATATCAGATGGAGTTGGTACAGCACTGTCCGGCTCACAGCTGACACCTGAGCCTCCATGGACAGCTGGGAGTCTAAAATGACCCCCAGGCTGCGGACCTGGTCTTTCAAGGGTAGCCGTACCCCATTCAACACCAGGTCAACATCCCTCAACCTCCTCTTGTCTCCCACCAAAAGTATCTCGGTCTTGTCAGGGTTGAGCTTCAGCTTATTCCTCCCCATCCAGCCACTCACCGTCTCCAGACATTTGGACAGGGATTCTACGGCCAACCTTGGTGAAGATTTGAACGAGAAGTAGAGCTGCATGTCATCCGCATATTGATGACACCGCACCCCAAACCTCCTGATGATAGCCCCCAGTGGCTTCACATAGATGTTAAATAGCATCGGGGAGAGGATGGAACCCTGTGGCACCCCACAAGTGAGTGGCCACGGGTCCGAAACCTCCTCTCCCAGTGCTACCCTCAGGTACCTGCCAGAGAGGAAGGACCGGAACCACCGCAATACGGTGTCTCCAATGCCCAACCCCTCCAGGCGGTCCAGGAGGATACCATGGTCAATGGTATCAAAAGCTGCTGAGAGGTCGAGGAGAACAAGGAATGAGCATTCGCTCCTATCCACAGCAATGCTTTACGTCCTCACTCTCAACCTTCTAGGGCAGGGAAAATGGCAGCCACTGAGACCTTGTGGATCACCATCACCAGTGGTGTTAAGTTCACCATAGCTGCAACCTCTTTTGCCAAAATGGTTCTCCAGCCTCTCAGGTGGTGGTGGGCAAAATTGAGAGCACAGTTTTGGCTTAGTTCTAAACATGCCTCTACACTCACTTGTTGAACAGATGTTGTCATTTAGTTTTTGGCGGACTTGGGAGGAAGAAAGCAGCAGTGGCAAATTACAATGAGGGATCCATGGCAATGGCAAAGTAATAAAGAGATTGACAAAGCAATAAATATTCCATTATCTGGTTTAGCATAAGGGTGATCTTATTCACATGAAGAAGGGGAGATTGATTTGCCACCTGCCAGTATATATGTAGGACTGGGATAAAGTAATCAAGAGAAATTTTGGCTGGCTGGGGAATGCCGGGAGTTGTAGGATTTTTTTTTCTATCTAAATATACATAGGATTGCATCCTTAGTCTCTTATATAAGCCAACCCTATACAAAATTGGAACCCTAGCCCTGTATCAGAATGGACTAAAAATAGGGCAAAATCCTTCATAAGGTATTCATTTATCCTCCATCAGCAACACTGAAAAACATCTCTCAACAAATTACCTGTGTGCAGATGCTTAATTCGGACAACCATTGCTTCCGTAATCCTCTAGACAAATCTAGTTAACTACAACACTGAAGACACAAAGCCAACACCTGAGCCTGTTCTTGATTCTGATTTACTGCCAGGAACAGAGGTGTCAGCTGTTTGCAAAGTTTTCCATCTGCTGCCTTTGATCCAAGCAAGATGTCTGGAAGGGAAATCCACACTGTGTGAAGATGCTGTGTAGCTAAAGACTTATCTCTTGTTAAAAAAAGAAAAGAAAAACACCTTGGTGGAAAAAGAGAACACCTTAATTAGTACAGTTGTCACCTGATTTTCTGGCAGGTCTGTCTCTTTCATAGAAGCATGACCGGCAGAAATTCAGACAGATGGCATTCCACCCTTCATGGCACATTCTGCAAGGAGAAGCTGCGTCTGATTAATTCTTCTGTTGTACAGAAAGATCATCTTCTCCCATATGAATCTGCCCCATTGTTAAGAACTGCTTCCTCTGAGTGCTGCTGCCATCAGACACTAAGCGCATGGTAACTGGGAAGATGGTCTTTTCAGTAGTGGCACCCTGTTTGTAGAGCCCCCTCCCCAAACAGATGTGTGAGGACACTGACATTGGTGTCCTTCAGGAGACAGGTTAAGACTTTTTAAAAAATCTCCAAGGCTTTTCATTGAGTGATCTGTATCCCTGCTGCTTTAAACATAGATAACACAGGAAGCTGCCTTAGACTAAGTCAGACCATAGATCCATCCAGGTCAGTATTTTCTACACTGACTGGCAGCAGCTCTCTAGACTTCAGCAGAGGTCTTACCCAGCCCTACCTGGAGATGCCGGAGATTGAACCCGAGACCTTCTGCATCCAAACCATGTTCTCTACCACTAAGCTACTGCCCTTTCCCCATCCGCTTTTATTTTGTATTGGAATGTTTGTTTTAAAAACAAAAAGAAGGAAAGTAGGTATAGGACCCGTGTGAGAAAAAGTACAGCAACCTTCTGTCGAAGTCCCAGCATAAATTTTAAACAGGACCAGCTCCAGAGCAGAGTGGGCCCGTGGCAAAATGTCATCCCATCAGCCCCTCTTGTGATAGTTGCCCCCTTCGGTTTGTGGGAAACCTGATTGGGGCTACCTTGGTGGCAGGTAGCTGGCATCTCTGCTTCTGATGATGGCCCAGAAGTTGGATCATTCTGAGGCACTGGAGGGGGAAATGGCTGCGGCCATTGCAAAATGGAGGCCACCAGTGGGGCTCATCATGTTTTTGCAGTGTTTTTGTTCAGTCGTTAAGTTGTGTCTGACTGTTCGTGACCCCATGGACCATAGCACGCCAGGCCTTCCTGTCCTCCGCTCTCTCCCGGAGTGTGCTCAAGTTCATATTCACTGCATCGGTGATGCTATCTAGCCATCTCACCCTCTGCTGTCCCCTTCTCCTTTTGCCTTCAATCTTTCCCAGCATCAGTGACTTTTCCAGTGACTTTTCTCTTCGCATTTGGTGGCCAAAATATTTGAGCTTCAGCTTCAATATCTGTCCTTCCAATGAGCAGTCAGGGTTGATTTCCTTTAGGATTGACTGATTTGACCTCCTTGCAGTCCAGGGGACTCGTAAGAGTCTTCTCCAGCACCACAGTTTGAACGCATCAATTTTTCGGCGCTCAGCCTTCCTTATAGTCCAGCTCTCACAGCCATATGTTACTACTGGGAAAACCATAGCTTTGATTATATGAACCTTTGTCAGAAAGGTGATGTCTCTGCTTCTTACTATGCTGTCTAGGTGTGCCATAGCTTTCCTCCCAAGGAGTAAGCATCTTTTAATTTCATGGCTACAGTCACCGCCTGCAGTGATCTTGGAGGCCAAGAAAATAAAATCTGTCACTGCTTCCATTTCTTCCCCTTCTATAGGCCAGGAAGTGATGGGGATCTTAGTTTTTTTAATGTTGAGTTTCAAACCAGCTTTTGCATGCTCCACTTTCACCCTCAACAAGAGGCTCTTTAGATCCTCTTCGCTTTCTGCCATTAGGCTGGTATCGTCTGCGTATCTGAGGTTGATGATAATTCTCCTGGCAATCTTAATTCCGACCTGTGATTCATCCAACCCGGTGTTTCTCATGATGTACTCTGCATATAAGTTAAATAAGCAGGGCGACAATATGCAGCCTTGTCACAATTTTCCCAGTTTTGAACTAATCGGTTGTTCCATGTCTGGTTTTTACTGTTGCTTCTTGACCCTCGTACAGGTTTCTCAGGAGACAGGTAAGGTGGTCTGGTATGCCCATCCCTTTAAGAATGTGCCAGAGTTTGTTGTGATCCACACAATCAAAGGCTTTAGCATAGTCAATTAAGCAGAAATAGACGTTTTTCTGGAATTCTCTTGTTTTCTGCATGATCCAGTGAATGTTGGCGATTTGATCTCTAGTTCCTCTGCCTCTTCGAAACCCAGCTTGTACTTCCAGTAGTTCTCGGTTCACATACTGCTGAAGCCTAGCTTGTTGGATTTTGAGTATAACCTTGCTGGCATGTGAAATGAGCGCAACTGTACGGTAGTAATTGCACACTCTTTGGCATTGCCCTTCTTTGGAATTGGAATGTAAACTGACGTTTTCCAGTCTTGTGGCCACTGTTGAGTGTTCCAAATTTGTTGGCATATTGAGTGCAGCACTTCAACAGCATCATCTTTTAGGATTTTAAATAGCTCAGCTGGAATACTGTTATCTCCACTAGCTTTGTTGTTAGTAATGCTTCCTAAGGCCCACTTGACTTCACTCTCTAGGATGTCCGGCTCAAGTTCAGTGACCACACTATCATGGCTATCAGGGACATTAAGATCTTTCCTGTATAGTTCTTCTGTGTATTCTTGCCACCTCTTCTTAATCTCATCTGCTTCTGTTAGGTCCCTGCCTTCTTTGTCCTTTATCATGCCCATCTTTGCACAAAACGTTCCCTTGAGATCTCTGATTTTCTTGAAGAGATCTCTAGTCTTTCCCATTCTATTGTTTTCCTCAATTTCTTTGCATTGTTCATTTAAGAAGGCCTTCTTGTTTCTCCTTGCTATTCTTTGGAACTCTGCATTCAGTTGGATATATCTTCCCCTTTCTCCCTTGCTTTTCGCTTCCCTTCTTTCCTCAGCTACTTGTAAAGCCTCATCAGACAGCCACTTGGCTTTCTTGCATTTCTTTTTCTTTGGGATGGATTTCGTTGCTGCCTCCTGAACAATGTTACGGACCTCCATCCATAGTTCCCCAGGCACTCTATCAGGTCTAATCCCTTAAATCTATTCCTCACCTCCACTGTATATTCATAAGGGATATGATTTAGGTCATACCTGAATGGTTTAATGGTTTTCCCTACGTTCTTCAATTTAAGCCGAAATTTTGCGATAAGAAGCTCGTGATCTGAGCCACAGTCAGCTCCAGGTCTTGTTTTTACTGACTGTATAGAGCTTCTCCATCTTTCGCTGCAAAGTACATAATCAATCTGATTTCGATATTGACTATGTGGTGATGTCCATGTGTAGAGTCGCCTCTTGTGCTGTTGGAAAAGAGTGTTTGCTACGATCAGCGTGTTCTCTTGACAGAACTCTATTAGCCTTTGTCCTGCTTCATTTTGTACACCAAGGCCATGCTTGCCTGTTATCCCAGTGATTTCTTGACTTCCTACTTTAGCATTCCAATCCCCTATGATGAAGAGGACATCTTTTTTTGGTGTTAGTTCTAGAAGGTGTTGTAGGTCTTCATAGAACCAATCAACCTCAGCTTCTTCGGCCTCAGTGGTTGGGGCATAGACTTGAATTACTGTGATGTTGAATGGTTTGCCTTGGATTCATAATGAGATCATTCTGTCATTTTTGAGATTGTACCCCAGTACTGCTTTTCCCACCCTTTTATTGACTATGAGTGCTACTCCATTTCTTCTAAGGGATTCTTGCCCACAGTAGTAGATATAATGGTCACCTGAATTAAATTCGTCCATGTTTGTCCATTTTAGTTTGCTGATTCCCAAGATGTCGATGTTCAATCTTGCCATCTCATGTTTGACCGCCTCCAGCTTACCTTGGTTCATTGATCTGACATTCCAGGTTCCTAAACAATATTGTTCTTTACAGCATCGGACTTTCTTTTCACCACCAGACACATCCATAGTTGTGTGTCCTTTCGGCTTTGGCCCAGCCGCTTCACTCTTTCTGGCACTTCTTGGAAATTCCCTCTATTCTTCTCCAATAGTATATTGGACACCTTCCGACCTGAGGGTCTCATCTTCCGGCGTCATCTCTTTTAGCCTTGTGATACGTTCCATGGGGTTTTCTCGGCAAGAATACTGGAGTGGGTTGCCATTTCCTTCTCCAGTGGACCACATTTTGTCAGAACTCTCTGCCATGACCTGTCCGTCTTGGGTGGCCCTGCATGGCATAGCTTATGGCGTCACTGAGTTATGCAAGCCCCTTCACCACAACAAGGCAGTGATCCATGAAGGGGTTTTTTGCAGTGACCCTGGCACTAATTCCCCACCAAACCCGCTGGACCACTGTTGGAAACACAGATGGTGGCTGTGAGCTGCCTGCTGCTAGTAGGAATGGAGTGTGTGTGTGTGTGTGTGTGTGTGTGTTTTAAAAAGGGCCTGGGGCAGGAATTTGTGGTGAGACCTGCTAGGCCACTGGGGCACTGGCAGCTGCCTGGGGATACTGTCCACTGACATTTGGCCTGATTTAAAAACCTCCCCAAATTCAAAGTTGCTAGAGGCCTGCAGTCAAAGCTGTGGTATCTATAATTCACCATAATTAAAAGGGCACAGGAGGAATGCCCCTTTAGTGACAGTGAGTCACAAAAAAATGGTTCTGCTATTATAAGCCTCAAAATTCCACTGCTTTGTCAGGGCCTTGCAGGTTATAGCCAGGATTTGATTAGAAGTAGCCTGGAAGGGCCTGGGCCTATTCAGCCTCTGGTGGAAAGTCAGAATCTGTGCAAGCTTATCTCTGTCAGTGTTCTCAAAGCAGAGCCAGGGGGAGTCACCCAGCTCCCTGTCCACCTGCCAGCCTGGCCTTGGCAGGCAGGGAGGCTGGAAGCTGTTCGTGAGAACCTGACAGAGGAGGGGCGGGGTTTGCAGAAGGGTCGCCCAGGTTGAAGCATCACTGCTGGAGGGCTGGGCATTGATGCCCTGTTTAGACAGGGGCCTTGCTGAAAGGCTAAAGGCCCGTGTCTGTCTGGAGGGGGTGTCTTATAGTCACACCTCCCCTTTTAAGCTGATGCAAAGGTGAAGAGCCTTTGCTAGGAACATCTCTCCTTCATTGCCTGAAGCCTTCTTTCTTTGGATCCATTATTGTCTGGGCTTTTGGAGGCACTCTGCACATGGACTGGAACTTTGGATTATTAAGGACTTGCCATGAAAAGTACTGTGAGGCTTTTCATAGACTTGAACTCTCGTTGCTGATTGGGTGTGTCTGTTTGCTCAGCGTACTGGCAGGCTGGGTTTGATCTATGACTTTTGGACTTTCCTCTGCCTGGACTCATGCAGCATGGAGTTATGAATGTGAAAGCGGTGGCATGGAACTCCCTGTGTGTCTGGGTTTACCCTTCCTTTGATCTTGATAGGCCTTGACCATGTAGCCTGGAGTTATCAACAAAAGATTCAAAGTTGGACTCCCTACGGGTGCGGGAGCTCATCAAGAAGTTATCCCTTGATTGCCTGATGGGTTCATTCCAGGAATCATTTCCTTTCCATGTCTGGGGTTGGAACCCTGTGAAAGGATTACCTGGGTTAGGTTCCCAGGAATCCAGAGGCCCTTCCCTTGTGTTCAGAACCATGGAGATGGCAATGGGGAAACCACGTTGATGAGGATCTCAGTCATGGTAGCTTTGGACTGTTCTGGAATTACATAGAGCCTATAGATACTCACCATCAGCTATATGATTTCTGAAGAGTGTAAGCATTATGTTTTTGCCACGGGATTTCCTGCAATAAAGAAATCTCACTGATTCGGGTGGCCAGTGTCAGATTGCCTGAGCGTGTGCGGAGGGAGGATCAGGAAACCTGTCATGCTTATAGGAATGAGGCTTGGCACCCATGATCTACCTGATGGGGTCTACAGTTGTGCAAAATCTGGGAAAAATTGCCACAGGTACTGAAAGTAAAAGAGAGCTGAAAATTGACATATTTGTACTCTTTATTCTAAGCTTTTTTTAACTTGGCATGTCAGATATTTCTTTCACATTTTTTTTTTGGTGAAAACTGATGTACTTTATTCAGTTTTGTTGAGGTGATCTGCCTTTCATTGGTTTGATGACTTTCTGAGCTCTGGTTCAAAAGTTATTATGGTTTTTCTGCATGATGAGAGCCTATGGCAGCAATTGCTAGCAAAGTTATGTCAGGCATACTCAGTTTCACTCTGAAGCTAGTATACTGCCACTACTCCAGTGTTTTCAGAGGAATTCCAGTGTTCCTGCCAGTATTCTGCCAGTGGGGGAGGGGTAGCAGGAAACTGTCATCTGAAATAAGAATGAAGTAATTTTGAAGGCTGAGGGGGTCGCTCTCTGTGATAATAAACAGCTTTAGACTCTCCTTTTTATTATTATACTTCAGCAAAAAAAAAAAAGCCTTCTGGATATCTCAAAAGCTGGCTCCCTGGATTGTAACTGTTGGTTATTCCTAATGAAAGTATTGCCCTACTATTATGCTTTTGATGTGTTCTAATCAGCAAATCCCCTTCATGGATCACTGCCTTGTTGTGGCGAAGGGGCTTGCGTAACTCAGTGAAGCCATAAGCTGTGCCGTGCAGGGCCACCCAAGACGGACAGGTCATGGCAGAGTGTTCTGACAAAATGTGGTCCACTGGAGAAGGAAATGGCAACCCACTCCAGTATTCTTGCCAAGAAGAGGTGGAAAGAATACACAGAAGAACTATACAGGAAAGATCTGAATGTCCCTGATAGCCATGATAATGCGGTCACTGAACTTGAGCCGGACATCCTAGAGAGTGAAGTCAAGTGGGCCTTAGGAAGCATTAGTAACAACAAAGCTAGTGGAGATGACAGTATTCCAGCTGAGCTATTTAAAATCCTAAAAGATGATGCTGTTAAAGTGCTGCATTCAATATGCCAACAAATCTGGAACACTCAACAGTGGCCACAAGACTGGAAAAGGTCAGTTTACATTCCAATTCCGAAGAAGGGCAACGCCAAAGAGTGTTCAAACTACCGCACAATTGCGCTCATTTCACATGCCAGCAAGGTGATGCTCAAAATCCTACAAGCTAGGCTTCAGCAGTATGCGAACCGAGAACTACCGGAAGTACAAGCTGGGTTTAGAAGAGGCAGAGGAACTAGACATCAAATCGCCAACATTCGCTGCATCATGGAGAAAGCAAGAGAATTCCAGAAAAACGTCTATTTCTGCTTCATTGACTACGCTAAAGCCTTTGATTGTGTGGATCACAACAAACTCTGGCAAATTCTTAAAGTGATGGGAGTACCAGACCACCTTACCTGTCTCCTGAGAAACCTGTACGCGGGTAAAGAAGCAACAGTAAGAACCAGAGATGGAACAACCGATTGGTTCAAAATTGGGAAAGGAGTACAACAAGGCTGCATATTGTCACCCTGCTTATTTAACTTATATGCAGAGTACATCATGAGAAATGCCGGGTTGGATGAATCAGAGGTCGGAATTAAGATTGCTGGGAGAATTATCAACAACCTCCGATATGCAGATGATACCACCCTAATGGCAGAAAGTGGAGAGGATCTCAAGAGCCTGTTGTTGAGGGTGAAAGAGGAGAGTGCAAAAGCTGGTTTGAAACTCAACATTAAAAAAACGAAGATCATGGCATCTGGCCCTATCACTTCCTGGCATATAGAAGGGGAAGAAATGGAAGCAGTGACAGATGTTACTTTCTTGGGCTCCAAGATCACCGCAGACGGTGACTGTAGCCATGAAATTAAAAGACGCTTGCTCCTTGGGAGGAAAGCTATGGCACACCTAGACAGCATAGTAAGAAACAGAGACATCACCTTGCCGACAAAGGTCCGTCTAATCAAAGCTATGGTTTTCCCAGTAGTAATGTATGGCTGTGAGAGCTGGACTATAAGGAAGGCTGAGCGCCGAAGAATTGATGCTTTCGAACTGTGGTGCTGGAGAAGACTCTTATGAGTCCCCTGGACTGCAAGGAGGTCAAATCACTCCATCCTAAAGGAAATCAACCCTGACTTCTCATAGGAAGGACAGATACTGAAGCTGAAGCTCCAATATTTTGGCCACCTAATGTGAAGAGAAAACTCCCTGGAAAAGACCCTGATGCTGGGAAAGACTGAAGGCAAAAGGAGAAGGGGACGGCAGAGGATGAGATGGCTAGATAGCATCACGGATGCAATGAATATGAACTTGAGCACACTCCGGGAGAGAGCGCAGGACAGGAAGGCCTGGCGTGCTATGGTCCATGGGGTCACAAAGAGTGGGACACGACTGAACGACTGAACAACAACAACAATCAGCAAATACGGTTCCCTATATTTATTGTTTGTTTGAAGTATACACCTAAAAAGAGTGTGCACCATGAAATGAAATCATGATTACCATTACTTATAATCCCATGTATTATATATGGGTTGCATGATTCAAATACCTTGAGGAGAAATTTCCTTTTCAAAAATCAAGGAAATTAAATTATTAAAAAAAAACAAACCCTGCTGGTTTAAGACCAGAGTTAAGGCTCATGTTGGCTCAAGTGATCACAGTGTCCATTAGTCAAGTGAGAAAACTAAATCCATTTTCTTTGATATGACCCAGGTTACAAAAGAGTGGTTCATGTCCTGTCCTCAGGGCTCAGTTAAGGGGGTGAGCTAGGGATGCCAGAGAAATCCGCAACAGACTCAAATGAGTCCAGATTTCTTGCAATCCAGTCCGCAAATTGCACGCTGGACTGGCATTGACAGATCAAGTGGGTTCCATAGACATGCAACTCCCCCCCCGACCCCATTTCCGAAATTTAATTGGGGAGGGGTCAGTATTGTACTTACCAATAGTGAATGGGGGGTGTGTGTGTGTGTGTGTGTGTTCGTTTGTAGAATGAAGTCTCCTGTGTTGGTGCATTTCCTATATCCATGAAAGGGCTTGGAGCCCTTTCACGGGCATTCTCTTGAGTTTGCTGACTTGGAAACTGCCTGTGTCTTTCAAAGGAAGAGCCCTTTCCCTCTGTCTTTGAAAGATGCTCAGGCAATCTCCCAGCCAGCAAGCTAATGGGAATGCCCATGAAAGGACCTGGAATATCTTTATGGATATTCCAGGAAGAGCACCAATATGGGAGACTTCGTTCTAACCCCCCCCACACACACACACATGGCTCACTATGTTATCAGTAAGCACAAAAAATCAGTAAGCACAAAATTTAAAATAAATTTATTTAAAAAACCACTTCTTCCAGTTGGAACCGATGTCGCTCTGGCAGCTTCCCACAGGTTCTCCCGTGGGAGCTTTCTCAAACAGCTTTTTAAAAGGTTGAGAAACCTTTTCATCTCCCCCCTGGAATTAAAGGGGGGGCAAGGCAGCATATGGACAACATCTTGGAGAAAAATACTTTCCTCGAGATAGTGGGGGGGGGGGGCTGGATTCCAGGATTATCTCCCCAGAACTTTACCAACACAAAAAGCTGTGATGAGATTCCTGTTTCATAGGAGAAAACAGGGCTGACGTGTTCCATAAAAATATATGCTTCAAGAAATATCAACAACTCCTGTGGGATGATTTAAGAAATATTAACAACTTCTGAGAACATCTGAGGACCTGTAAGATCTGTTTGAGAGAAACATGAATGCACCGAGGAGAAGAAAGGGGATGGCTTCACCGCAAACTCCCCCCGTACCTCCTGTGTCAAAATTTTTGAAAACAGAAGATATAGGGGAATTAGCTACTCTGATAAAGACTTTATCTTCGCAATTTACGGAGCAAACCAGAAGGTTGGATTTAATCCAAAATTCCATCACCGCCTTGCAAGGAGCCATCGTTTTAATTAATGCGTCATGGCAAAAAATGGAGACGAGAATTAACGAGCTAGAAGACTGAATAGCAGGGAATGAAGCTTCGACACAAATTTGTTTTAAAAATATCTCTGACAGAATTTCTCAACTGGAGGCCTTCACGAGAAGATCCAATGTACATATTATGTACATATTATTAAAAATCTGTCTAACGATGTAAAATTGCCTATTTTTGTGGATAAACTTTTGCATGAGATACTCCCTATCCCATCTGATTATTTACTTGATATTGAGCAGGCATTTCGTGTGCCAAATGCGAAAGGGACTGACTATATCATCATAGTCCAATTTGCAAAAGTCTCCACAAAGAATAAAACCTGCGTTTGGCAAGAGAGGGGGGAAGTCTTTCCTGGAAACAAGATAAAGTTATGTTATTTCCAGATTACATCAAAGAGGTGGCAAATAAAAGAAGGCAATTTATCAAAGCAAAAAATATGGCAAAACAAATGAACTTACAATATTACTTAAAATATCCTGCTACACCTTGTATCGTGTCTGAAGGTCAGATGAAGAAGTTTCTAAATCATGAAATGGCAGAGGCATGACTGAACGTAAAAATGAGTGAGATTCCTGTTACAACCCCATGAACTGGAATCTTTAAACAAGCTTTGTTAACTGTTTCTGTTTAGTCTACATGATCCAAGCTAGGTCAGAAGATAAATGATTATATATATATATTCATTTATTCTCTTTCACATTTTGTTTTTTCTTGCTTTTCTTTATATTTTTTTATTTCAAAATAGATATGCTGTATTTAAATTAACTGTTTGGGGGTACAATGTGTACTTATATATCTAGCATAAAATATAAAATATATTACTGACTGTTGAAGGTTTACTTTAAGTTTTATTATTATATAACATTATATTCCTTTCTTTTTAAATTATTATTAGTAGTAATAATGTAGGCTACTGGGAATGAACTGTAGACCTGTTTCTTGGATAGAAGACTGATGATATGATATTGAAATGTAAGGTTGTTTATTAAACTGTAAGATTGTTAAGGTTATATGGTTTGTAAAATAGAATGGCATCGGAGGCTGGGGGGTACTGGAGTTTAAATTTAATTCTTTAAGGGGGAGGGAGGGGGGAAGGGGGAAGGGGAAAGAATCTTCTTCCTTTTTCTTCACCTCTTTTCCTCCTCCCTTTGCCTTTTTCCCCCTTTTTTTCTTTCTTTTTCCTTCTCTTTTTGTTATTATGGTGTCCTCATCATAATATTGTATTGCTGGGAAATTCTAGTATTGATCAGGTTGTTGGTATGTTTGGTATTCTATATTTCATTTATAAAGATAAAATAAATAAAAATATATTCCAAAACAACAACAACAACCCACTTCTAATTTTACTTGCTCATTTTTTTGGGTGGGAAAAAAACAATCTGAGTCCATGGATTTGTGACCGATGGACCAGAGAATTTAATTCCATCTGCAGACCCCATGCGAACCAGATTAAATACAATCCTAACATCCCTAGGGGTGACTACCAGCAAAAGTCTGCTTGGGGGCATTTAAGTTGTGAAGCCATCAGACAAGGCCCAATCCAAGACATTTTGCTGTCCAAGGTGAATGACAAGATGGTGTGTCTCCTGTTCCATGTACAGAAGCCAACTGGGCTGGTGGCTGAATCTTACATCAATACTGGTAAGGGGACAGTGGCCTCCCGAGGGCAAGAGGCTAGTTTACGGGGTACAGAACAGGCCATGTGGCACACACAGCTCTGTCTTTCAGCAGAACAGAACAGTGGTGGGATGTGTGGGTGTGGAATGGGACTCAGGAGAAATGGCTGATGCTGCCCTGCCACATTCCCAAGCATCTGCTGCCTGAGGCATTTGCCTCACTCTGCCTAACAGTAGGGCTGGCCCTGCCATCCAAAGCCTGTCTATTGATCCTTAGAGAGAAGTGCAGGACTGGTAACATTACATTATGCACTAGGTCATCAAAATGTATGTGCCATACCTAGTTAGTAGAAGGAGTAGCTTGAAAGAGAGGGACTGAAGGAATATGGCCTGTTTGATTACAAAATTCCAACAATAAGAAAAAGATATTGGTGGTGATAGAAGAAAAAATATTGGAAGGGGGCACAGAAGGGGCATAGTAAATTGGGGAGGGGGGCAGCTTTGTCCCACATGCTAGATTTCTGAAAGAGATATTATGATATTTAATAACATTCCAATCCTAAACATATGGGGTGGGGTGCATACTTCTACCCCACATTGGGTCACCTGTGAGATATTGTGCCAGTTTGGATGTGATACTAAGCAATAGTTTAGTGTTATGAGAATGGTCCAGTGCAAGCCTCAGGCTTGTGCATTCCCCTCTCCCCTCCAGCGTGGCTGGCTGCAAAGACTTCAGAAGCTGTCACTTCCATTTTTTTATTAACTGCAGTTTGTTGTGTTGTCCAAACCTGACAGGCTGTGGTTAATCTTAACTATGGTTTGTTTGAAAAAAGCCAACTTCAAAATATGGGTTATGAAACTGGCTTGTTTCAACAAACTGTATTTAAAATTAACCACAGTTTAGGGTTTGGACAACATGATAAACTGCAGTTAATCTAAAACAGATGTTTCTGATCTGCTCATGGCTGCACTGGAGGAAGAGAGGGGGGCATGCAAGCCCAAGCCTTGTTCTCATACCACCAAACCATGGTTTAGCATTGCATTCAAATGCAGCCATCATTGTCGCTGGCCACACCCAGAGCTGTGCCATTGCAAAATATCATTTATGCCATTCCTGATGAGTCTCTACTGATCAGGAAAGGCTCTTGATATTCATCATTGCTGCTGCCTATAACTTTAAGGTTACCATCACTTCCATGGTTGGCCTTCCAGGGAATTATCTGGGCTCCTTGCTTTCATTTATCTGGAGCTCATTCCTCTGAAATGTCTTCAGGTTAGCTCGCCATTTGGCTGTCAGCACTGGTTTCAGAGCCCGATCAATTAACAACAGTTCCTAGCCAGCAACACTTTCCCAATCTCACGGATCTGTGATGTGAAAGTGTAAGGTTGTCAATCAATGAAAAGTGCCATACAATGAATGGCTTTGTTTTTAAACTGCAAACCAACCAATGGTAACCAGCATTTTTCTGCATGTAACCAGTTTACAGTGTGTTTAGTGACGATGGCACCTGCTGGTTGCTGAAAATGAGAAGTGAGTGTGTGGGCAAGATCAAAATCAGTGGGACAGCTGCCAGCTTCAGGGCTGCACAGATGCTGCATATAAGAGTCAAAGCCACAGGATTTGTACCATGGATATTCCAAGGTATGTGGAAAAATGGGAAATGAAGGCAAAAAGGGTGGGTGAGTAGCACAGCCAGGCTTCAGAAAAGCCCACCAGGAACAGATAAATATGCTGAAATTATCCAGGGCCCCATCTACACCAGACTTTTACTCCAGGGTGGGTGCGAGTTGAGGTCCCTCATGATAGATAACATAGTTGCAACTTCGCAGCCATCTGTGGTTTTCCCTCAGAAAAAGCAGAGTTCGAAGGAGTCGTTTTACTGCGATTTAGGGGGTTTGCTGTGGGTTCCCCCATGGTTGCAGGACATCTGTTCCTTCCCCAAACTGAGTTTGCATCTTACAGTGGGCGTGTTGTAGGCGTGTGTAGTGCCTGCGTCACTCTGTAACACCCCTTTGCTTCCCCATCCCTTCACAGCTGCACAGTTACAGAGGCACAGAGGGGTGTTTTCCTTTATTTAATCACACTTTTGCACATTCTTGCAGCTTCGTATCTTCGCAACAGTTGCTTTTGGACTCAGTATCCAAGGGCTGGGGAGGGTCTTGGGGGAGGAACAACATCGCTCCGGGCACCGTTTCGGAGTGATGGCTAGGCACGTAGCACTCACAGTTGTGAGTGCGAACCATCACAAGAGTCTCAGGCTGGGGAACTGACAAACTGATGGTGCAGAAATGAAGGAGCACAAAACACCCAATTTTTACCTCAAACAGGGTCAGAAAGACACAGCAGAGCACCTCAAATATAAAACAGCCACTGAAGTGTCTCAGCCCCACATTCATGGGACTGCACAGCTGCGCATTTCAGTATAATGGTAAAAAAAGGGCACGGCAAGTCTCTTATGGAAGTGCGCAGTACCTCACGAGTGTATTGCGGGACATGCCGACCCGAAGCTGCATTGCTGCGCAGTTGCGACAGGGTGGGGGGTCAAAGTGGTGCCATATAGGTGGGGCCCAAGTTTCCCACAAATTTTTTTTTTTTAAGATCACTTCCCAAGATGCTCATTCAGACCACTCCTCACTCTCTTATCCATAAAATGGCTCATTCTGTAATTGTTCCTTCCTTCTATGCTGTAACACAGCAACCATCTCCTCCAAGCTGTAAAGTAACAGAACTCCTTGACTTTCTTGAGTTATTTCAAGCATTCGTTCCCAAATTTATCTACCTGAACATGTTGCATGAGGTAAACAATTCCTTAAATGCTCTTGATAGCATGCAGGGGTGTCATTATACTAGGGCCTACCTGGGCACGGGCCCTGGATCTTTTTTTGAGCGGTGCCCTGGATCTTTTGAGCTGTCTTAATTGCCATTTTTTAACATTTTCCCATTGACTTGCATTGGAAAACCGAAATGGCCATAACTTTTTTGGTTTGTATGATAAATACATGAAATTTGGAGAACTGGTAGCCCCCAAGAAGGGCAGCTAGATCCAGTGGCTTTTGTGCTACTCACAGGTAAAATTTGCTATTTTCAAGAAAATCTGTCAAAGCAAAGAGCTATAATTTTTTCGTTCTTCCACAGAGGTTCATGGAATTTGGACACCTAACAGCCCCCATGGAGCTTATTGAACCTGCCCAATTTCAGGCAGTTTGGCCCAGTGGCTTTTGTGCTAGTCACAGGTAAAATGTGCTGTCTTCAAGACAAGCTGTCAAAGCAAAGAGCTATATTTTTATGCTTCCACATACGTGCATGGAATTGGGGGACCTGGCAGCCCCTATTGAGGTGACTGAGCCTGACAAAGTTCAAACAGTTAGGTTCAGTGGCTTTTGTGCTAGCCATGCGTAAAGTTTCCTTTTCTCAAAGATTAAAATAAAAAGTAAAAAAACTGTCAAGGCATACAGGGGATTAGAGATCCTAATCAGAAGGTGTTTAAGGTGACTGTTAGGAGGTCACTATCCCTAATCTCTGGTGTAGGGTGGTTTGTTTGTTTTTTGAGGTGCAAAAAACCTCTCTCCCCCTACTTTTCTGCTCTTCCATGCCCACTGTTGGGAGCTTGCTTGCAATGAAATTTTGAAGAGGGAGAAGGAAGGGAAGAAAGAGCTTCATGTGAAATACTGGTATTTCACACAGCACCTGATTTTACTACCCCAAAGTGGAACTTTTGGCTTCTACAGAAGTTTAGTAGCTTCAGAACAGCAAAGGATCCAATCAGCCTCCACAAACTTCTTTCTCCCCCTCCACTTTAATTCTCCTAAATAGCTGTAGGGCTCAAATTATTCCAAAAGGAGGGTTAGGCCTATGTGGCATCATGATCAAGGAACTGCTGAGGATTTTAAATGGTTCTACAGTTTTAAAAAGGCTAGAAAAAACCCTCAGCCACCTCACCTCATAAAGCTAATTTCAGTATGTGCAGTCCTTACAAACCCTCCACAGCCGCCCAAATTCTTCTGAAGTACTACCTCTCTGAAAGGAGCCACTTGGCTCTTTTTTCTCTACCCCCCCCCCAACGAATTTCCAATCACTATTCTTCTTTTCTTCTTCCTTCCCCTATCCTGTTCTTTCTTTCTCTTCTTTATTCCACCCAGACCATATCTTGGGGAATTCTTAAAGAGAATTCTCTTCGGTGGGCAAGAGAAGCTCTGAACTCTATTTGACTTTATACAAACAGACAAGAGGGTTAGTTTTTCTCCTTCTCACTCAAGTCTTTGAGAAAAGTGGGTTCACCTGGTTGCAGAAAAACAAATCTGGGGCTGTTTTGTTTGTCAGTTGCCATTATCCAGCAATAGGAAGGGCTGTAGCTCAGTGGTATAGCACATGCTTGGTATTCAGAAGTCCCAGGTTCAATCCCCAGCATCTCCAGGTAGGGCTATAAAAGCATCTGGCCTGGAATCCTGGAGAGCCACTGCTGCCAGTCAGTGTTGACAATACTGGGCTAGATGGACCCAGGGTCTGACTCAGTATAAGGCAGCTTCCTATGTTGCTGTAACAGAAAGCTTTAATAAAAATAGGAGTTTGGGCTTTGTTTTTTAAGTGGAGGGGAGAGAAATACTGCTCATTTATATAATCCTATGTATGCCTACTCAGAAGCCCCATTATATTTAATGAGGCTTTGCCTCAAGAGACGTGTGCACAGGATTCCAGCACAAGTTATTTTGTAGTGAGATTTCATCCTTGATGTTCTGCATGTTTACTTAGTCCTGAGTTGTGAACATGGTACTGCAGGCTTAATACGGTGCCTACCCAATTCCGTCTAATGAACTGACTATCCTTTCAGCTCAGCACTATGCATGTTTTGTCCGGGGGTGGGGTGCATGAACTCGAGCTTCAGTAGTAAGAGAAAGGCACTTAGTACATGCTCAGAGTTTCTCCATAACTTAACCCTAGTTTTGAAAACAGACTCACTGGCTGAATCCTGGTGAAGTATTGGCACAAATGAAGTCATGGGGAGGAAGATACAATGAGAGTTTGTGAATAACAAGGAGGAGGTAGAGGAGAGTTGCACAAAACAAGACATCTGTTTTTATGAAGAGATGCTGAAGGATGGTAGCATGAGGAGGGATGGTTGCATAGAGGGGAATAGAATTGGTAGGGGGAGAATGTAAGTGCTCAGCCGTGAAAGAAAAACATTCTGCATAAGCTCAGAGGCACTCTCTATTTAAGAACATAAGAAGAGCCATGCTGCATCAGACCAAGGTCCATCTAGTCCAGCATTCTGTTCACACAGTGGCCAACCAGATGCCCACAGGAAACCCACAAGCAGGACATGAGTGCAATAGCACCTTCCCAACCATGTTCCCTGCTAACATTGGTGAACTGTAAATAAATTCTAGTATTTCTAAATTTGCATGCATGTATATCCTTCAGAAACTTTGCAGGTTTCCTGCCTGGGGGACACCTCTAATGACCTGCATTGAGCAGGGGGTTGGACTCGATGGCCTTGTAGGCCCCTTCCAACCCTACTATTCTATGATTCTATGACCTGTGCATTTACATACAAACTTACCCAAAAACTATTGGGGAAGGGGGGAAGGCAAGGGAAAGCAAATCACTCCCTCCCCCAAATTGGAGAACTCCCCTTCCATATGAACTGCTGCACCTATCCTTCTGAACCTTTGCTGGTTTCTTACTTAGGGACAACTCTAGGCTGTCTGTAATTTTCAGAACAATGGTCCACAAGAAAAATAGGGAAATGAGTATGTCTTCTTTTGGAGACCTCAAAATGTCAAGGCCACCCTTGCACAAAAATCCCTGTGGCTATCATTCTGAAACTTGGCAGACATGATCTCCTCTGATGGAGCAATGAATCCAGAAATTTTTATCCAATTCTTCCAAGTAATAAAGATGTTATTGGCAGTTCCCTTTAAAAGAAAATCAAAATATAAACCCTGCACCTATTTTTCTGACATTGGGCAGGTATAATCCCCTTCTAGGGGGCTACTATGCCTGAAATTATCATCCAGTTCTGACCAAGAGAAAAAAGTTACAGTTTTTCTCTAATTTCCCGTGGTAGTTAGCAGAAAATATAAAGACTCATTTTTCCAAACCTTGACTCAGGTTTGGTGCTGAGCTGAAATGGTCTGACTACAAATTGGCCAGTGCAGAAGCGGGATGTTTTCCAAAATGCTGAATCAGGGTGTGAGGTGAGGGGTCAGTGCACACTTCTTATGTATGTATGTATGTATGTAATCTATAGGAAATTAGTGAACAAACACACAACTGTGAGTCAGGTTATACTAATATGATATTGTAACAATATGGAAACACACACAATAATGTAGTGAGTGTTGGTAATCTATTTAGAATAGGGTTGTGAGAACATTATAATTATATATATGAATACAATTGTACCTATACTGGTAGATAACAGAAGCATCTCTATCACAGGTATATACAAATTATTATTATTATACAAAAGTATAATTACCACAGTTTCTACAACTGTGGCCCTTTTTTGTACGTGTATGTAATCTATACACACACACAAGCACACCATACACACACACACACACATACATACATAGATACATATATATGAGAGGTACACTTAGACTCGTATATATTATATATCTATATATCTATATCTATATATACTGATATGTGTGTGTGTGTATGTGCGTAAATTTGTGTTATGGGACTATTCCTCAGATCTTTTAAGAACCTAGCAACACCCCTGATAGCATGAGTGATGGTGAAAGCTATGTTTCATTGTTAAATATGTGCTGTGTAAATATTGTGTTGCTGGTTAGTTGGTATGTTTGTCTGATGGCTTTAGAGAGCAATCCTATGGCCACTAGCACTGTCTGGAGGGCCATAGGATTTTTCCGTTTCCTGTCTCCGAACTCAGAGACAGCGCTCCGAGCTCAGTGCTCCCCTCCCGCTCCCCTTCATGGCCTGCAGGGAGAGAACTGCAGTGGCTGCCTCTCCAGGCTTGTAAAACAGAGTGTGGCGCAGGCGAAAAGAGGGTGTTCCCAGGGGCGGGGAGGGGAGGAGCCTGTGGAAGCCCCTTTCACTGCTTCCTATGGGCTCTCCAGGCCCATTCCCACCCTCTCTCCGAAGCCCTGGATAAACACGCAAAATCGCACATCTAGCCAAGAATGCAGGGCGGGTGGAGTGTGGAGGAGAGGATCCCCTCTGTACTCCAGCCACCCTGCATAGGATAGTCGCCAGCCAATGACTTTGGAGGCTGGCGACTATCTCGATATGCATACCAAGAAATGCACTTGGTGTAGTGCATTTCTACACCAAGCAACATATCATGAGAGGGCAGGATACAGAGAGCACTGGACCTGATTAAAGATACATATTGGCACCACTGTCACAGGACCTGGTAATGCCATCCACTCTCATGGTCCCAGGTGTCATGCCTCCACTGGAGTCATCTTCAGAGGATGAGCCACAACCTTCAGAGCCAGTTGCCCCCTCAGACCTTGGCACTACTCAGGATGGTCCGGGACCCTTAAGGGTGATGCCTTTGGCTATGCCTCCTGCAAAGGCAGAAAGCTCTGCTTCTGAGGCAGAGGGGTATGCTAGGCCACTACCTAGCACCCGAGAATGCTGGCGCTTTAAGATCTATGATAGGATGGTGGCCAGGCGAAGGAATGCTTGCTTACTGAAGAGGACTACTCATGAGTTGGGCTCTCCTCATGCGGAGGGCATCTGACAAGCCTCTGACATGGTACAGCTGAGAGCTTGTAACTTGAGAGCTGCTGCAAGTAAAGGCTGGACTTCAGCTTTAGTCTCTGTATCCTGTTTTTCCACTGACCTTGCTGTGTATTTGGATCTCTGTGCTACTGACCTCTGGACTTCTACCTTACTCTGCTTTTGGACTGCATTTTTACTTGATTGATCTCCTGGTTTTTTACCTTGGCTACACCTTAGACCTCGCTCTGGAAAAAAAAAAAACCCTCTGTGTCTGGTAAAACTGTGCTTGACCCATTGCCTACTAATTGACTGCTCTGTTGTATACATCCCTGTATTTCCTTAGCAAAGAGCCAGGACTCAGTTTAGAGCAGAACATCCATAATATCAAGGGTTCACATACCTGCTCATCCTCCAGTGTGAGATATGCCCCTTTTCAGCATACAAATCCTTTGCTGAGGGAACTGCACCTGCTGCCTATTTGCTACTGGGCCAGGTCTAAGGTTTGTGTTCTAGTGTATAAAGCCCTAAACTACTTGAGACCAGGATACCTGCGAGAGTGCCTTCTCCCCTGTCAACCTGGCTGGTCACTGAGATCATCAGAAGGCATGCTCCTGGACCTATTCCGCGTGGACCTATGGCCTGATTGGAGCCCCATCCAGAGAAGAGCCTTCAGTGTGGTGGCCCCATTTCTATGGAACTTCCTGCCTCTGGGGGCCAGTCAGGCACCAACACTGTGTTCTTTCAGGTGCCTCTTGAAAACAGCTTTACCCCAGGAAGCATTCCTTAACTGACCTGCCATGGTTTTTATTGGCACTCTGTTTTAAAATAAGACTTTTTCATATGGTGTTTTATTTATCTTTTTATCATTTTATGTTTTATTGTTCACTGCTTTGAAATCTATTGAAATGTGGAGCAGCATATAAATGTTGTAAATCAATAAATGAATAACATTAGATTTAGCCTAGTGTGCACAAAGAAAATAGATATTTTGTGTAGTAGGTTGTTGATAGGTATGTCCGTTGTTGGAAAATCTGTTCTTTTTTGGCTCGATGGAACATGTATAGCTCACTTTGTATCTGCGAGCCAAGCTGTGGGCACTTCCCTGAACTCTGGGAACTGTTTTATGCATTTGGGGTGGGGGGAAGGCTCTGCAATTCATGCAAATTTCTGATCACTTTGCAGAAATTACAGAAATTCAGCTGTGATTTGCACAATTTGCACAAATTTGACCATAATTTGGGTAAATTGCAGAATCTCTCCCCCCCATGCACAAAATTCCTGGGAAATCCACAAACTGACCCAACTCGCTGCCTATTGAGTTGGTCACTGTAGCAGGAACCGAAATGAAGACCAGGGGGCCAAGCCTAGGAAAACTCATCAAACACTTAGGAACATAAGAAGAACCCTGCTGGATCAGACCAAGGGCCCATCTAGTCCAGCATTCTTTTCACACAGTGGCCAACCAGTTGTCGACCAGGGACCCACAAGCAGGGCATGTTCCATAGCAACTGGTGTACCAGTCACTGCCTCTGGTACTGGAGGTAGCACATAGCCAGTGTGGTGCAGTGGCTAGAGTGTTGGACTGGGAGCCAGGAGATCTGGGTTCTAGTCCCCACTCAGCCATGGAAGCTCACTGGGTGACTTTGGGCCAGTCACAAACTCTCAACCCAACCCACCTCACAGGGTTGTTGTGAGGATAAAATGGAGGAGGAGGAGGAGGAGGAAGGAAAAAAGGCGGGATATAAATGAAATAAATAAATAGCCATCAAGACTAGTAGCCATTGATAGCCTTTTCCTCCAGGAATTTGTCTAACCCCCTTTTAAAACCATCCAAACTGGTGGCCGTTGCTACTTCCTGTGGTAGCAATTTCCATAGTTTAACTATGCGCTATGTGAAGAAGTACTTCTTCTTATCTGTCTTGAATCTCCCACCCATCAGCTTCATAGGATGACCCTGGGTTCTAGTATTTTGAGGGAGAAAAAAAAATCCACACTCTCTACAACATGCACAGTTTTGTATACCTCTATCATGTCTCCCCTTACCCTCCTTTTTTCCAAGCTAAACATTCCCAGCTGTTGTAACTTTCCCTCATAGGGGAGATGCTCCAGCTCCTTGATCATTGTAGTTGCCTTTTTTTGCACCTTTTCCAGATCTACAATATCTTTTTTTAAGTGTGGTGACCAGAACTGGGCACAGTATTCCAAGTGTGGTTGCACTATAGATTTGTATAGGGGCACTTTGATGTTGGCAGCTTTATTCTCAATCCCTTTTCTAATTATGCCTAACATCCCCCCTAAATGGATTTCTCTAACATCCCTAGTTGTGGATCAGAGCACCTACTGATTCTACTGATAGATATTGCACTGAATAGCATTGTTCCCCTTTCCAATGTGAGTATATACAAAGGCCACGTTCCCACCATCACTGTTTCAATGAGTATTGCTCACAGGCTATCGTTAATGGGAAACTGGTTACACAACTGCTAAGAGAATCAAGCTGCTTCATGATTATATAAACCAAGTTTGCCATTTCTGAGGTGAGGCATGAAGCGAGGTAAAAGAGCAGCTTCTCCTTCTGTTGAGTTCAGTGGGGACTTGTCTGCCTTTCCGGCTGGAATCTGCCCCCTGACCTGCCTTATGAAGTCAGGGTGAAGTGACTATCAGTTGCTTTCTAACAGAACATTAAATTCAGAGTGGTATAAAACCCCACTCCCTGCATTAACTGTATTGGACATGCATGTTTCTAATAAAGCTCCGAGCACAGCAATAGATTAGATCAATAGATTAGATCAAGGAAAGCACAGTACTGAACTTATTCGCAGAGAGATATCTGAGGAAATCCTTTCTTAACAAAGCTAGGAAAGTTCCTTCCCATCAGTATTCAATAAATAAGTGCTTTTGCATCCATGCTACTTTTTAAATTTAGTTTTCCTCCTTGCATATTAACTAGAGTTCAGTCATTTGCACCTGAAAGACTGTCATGTGGTCTAAAAGGGGGAGGAAATAGTCATAGTGAAATCCTAGCCTGCATGGGTACTTAGAACTTAGAAGTAAGTCCTATGGAACTCAATGGGTCTTACTTCCTAGTAAGTTTTGTCTTTTTGAAGTTTTGTCTTCAAAGTCTGTTTTGAAGCCTGTTGATTATGCTTTCTGTTTTATTATGCTTCTCATATTAATGTATTGGATGCATTTAATTGTATTTTGTTTTACTGTGAGCTGCTTTGAGGTTCTTGTTTAGAACCAAAAAGCAGCCATATAAATGTGTTTATAAATAATATACAAGTGTGGTTTGCCTAAGGCTCCAATCCTATGCACACTTACCTGACAGTAAGTCCCACTGAACACTGATGGGCTTACTTTAAGTAGACATGAACCTCACTGCACTGTGAACCTGCAATAAAGTTGTAGGAAATGAGAAGCTCCTTAATAGTTTTGCAATGATTACAGTAAGCAATTGCCAGTGCTATCATTTCCACATACAATAGCTGTAGGTAACTAGATGAAGGTACTAAAGTAGGGAAAGTCAATGTCAAAACATTTTGATAATTAATTCAAATGTAAGCAAGCAACAAAATAATGCCTTTTCTATTTCCCTTCAGTCAACAGCCAGGCTCATGGCAATAAATAAATAAGCACATGCATGCACGCGCGTGCGCGCTCCCGCATGCGCGTACGCACACACACACACATGCATGATGTTTTAAGGCATGGGGGAGGGGGCTGGTGGACAGGAAGAAACATAATATTCAGGCTGGTCATCAGAAACTAGCAAAGGGAAGTAATTTTTTCATTGACCCACAATCAGTCACCTAGCACAATGGCAAACAGCCAATGATTGGCTATAAATGTATTGTACGTGAGTGTAAGTAACATAGCAACTGACAGCTTGCAAAGATTTATACTCTGCTAATGTTCTTTAAGCACTTTTGAATAGTTATAGACAGAAGGCAAAACAATGGCTGTCTCTTAAAAAAAAATAGCAAGAAAATATTGTGAGACAAATTGCCTTCCATGAGCACCGTCGTGTCTCCTGTCTAGAAGATGCAAAGCACAATTGGCACTTCCTTTGTGTTATTTATTCTTAACTCTTCCCCCACCCCCAGCATGGTATAATTTCAGAATACTGCCATTCTATGGATGGAAATACAGAGAAGACCACCTTTAGCAAGATTTTGCCACTTTCACAGTGGATCTACATGCATCTACAAGACAAAAGAAATCCTGTTGGTTTAAATGGGAATTAATGTTTAGCAGTGGAGGCTGGTGGCTCTGATGTCAGTGGGGTGGTGAACCCGCTCCGGATTTCAGTCAGAACCTTGGATAGCTCCTTTAGAGTTCTGACGGAAACCCAGACAGGATGCACTGCGCCACTGGCATCGGAGCCACCAGCCTCTACTGATGTTTAGGATCAGGAGGACTAATGCATTACTAACAAGCTGCTGCGCTACTAAGTGTTTGATTTGGGATGGGGCAAATGTGACCGCATGGCCATTGTGCAGGTGCAGTGAGCCAATCCAGGCATAATCAGGGTCGATCAGTGTGTGGCTATGCCGCGACTGCCACCATTGTCGAGTGTGGCACAGGAGCATCGTCTAAAATCCCTCCAGGAGGCAAAATGGATTCCAAAGGGATATGGACTAGAGAGAAACAATGCATCTCTACAAGCTCCTACCTCTCAGATGCCTTGACCACCCCAGCCTCAAGTAGAGTGGCCAGGTGTCCTACTTTACAGAGGACAGTCCTCTGTTTTGGAGAGCTGGCAGGGGGTAGTCCTCTGTTTGAAGAGGTGTCCAATACAGGTCTGGTTTAAAGTGAAAGGACCCCGTGGAGGGAGAGCAGCAACCTTGAAGTTGCCTGTCCACAGTTAGCACCTGGACAGCAGACTCAGCAGGCACACAGGAAGTTAACTGGTCACAGTGTTCCCCACAATTGTATTCTGTTTCTATTTAAGCTATAGTCATACTTTCTAAATTTGAATCTATGCATATCAATTAGCACATGCAAATGGTATGGAAACCGGCATCAGTGATGCATCTCCTCTTTTTTGGCCATGCATAAGTGGCCACCCTAATGTTGAGTAGCAGCCAAGCCTCAGAGGGGAGAAGCCAGCCATGTCAGGATGGCCGGCGGCACAAACTGCAGACGTGTTGAGACCTAGGACCTGACAATGGGGCTGAGCCTGGCAACCTGGAGCCACCTGGAGCCAGCAGAGACCCCTGAGTCAGAGAGCCCTGGGGACAGCCCTCCTGAGCCAGATTCCTATAAGGAACTGACCCCTGCTCATTTGTACTCCTCACTGCCTGTTTGTCAGCGCAGGTCAACCACCCGGTTAGAAGACAGAGAGGATTGCCCCTTTAAGAATCTCCACAGCTTGGGAAAGGGCTGGGGTTGAGAGTGGAGTAGAGGAGCAGATAGGCCTAGGAAGGACAGAGGGCTTCAGTTGGGCTCCAAAACGGGTTGGAGAAAGCTGGCCCTGTCCAAGGGCCGGCAAATGCAGCCTGACTCTACCTGGCTGAGGACAGCTGTCCTTTGGATCAGCCTTTCCTCAACCTGGTGCTCTCCAGATAGCTTGGACTCCAGTTCCCATCATCCCCAGAAAGCAAGCCCCATGCTGACTGGAATGATGGAAGTTGTGATCCAACACATCTGGAGGCAGCATGTTAGGGAAGGCTGCTTGTCTGCCCGCCCCCTGCCCCTGATCCTTCTGTTGCCCATGGTCTCCTGCCTACGTGCTGTGATGTCACTTGCAGAGTCTTTACAATGACAAGAGTTACATGATAAATATACTAGTACACTGATGCTTATATGCTTTGATTCAGAACACCATCTATACATTGGAACTTTCCGCTTTCCCTCCATGCAATGGATCCCTGGACTGAGGGCACTACTGATCAGTGTGCAAAAACATCTAGCATGAAGGACTTAACACAAATCTAGCAAAACGGTCCCTGTATATTGCCTTTTCGCATTCCTTCCTTCTCTGGGGAAATGGGTTTTAGGCACTGTATAACTGATAAGACAACCATTGTGGAAGAAATTTTTAAAAGAAATATAAAGAGAGCTATTAATAGATCGTTTTGTTCACAACAAATCAGTCTCAGCAAACTTTTTAAATGGATTAGGTGGCACATTTTAGGGATGGGAAAGGGAGGAAATAGGCTCATTGTCCCAAGGCTAAAATAAGCAACTTTGAGGCACAGGCCATGACTGTGTTTCTCTGTTTAAAATGAACTATTCACCATAGTGAACATTTAAAAAATACATGTTTATCTGTGCTGTTCCTGGCTTGTGGTCAATCTTTTTTTTTCCTTGACGATTTAATGCATTTCTCAAGAAACACATAGGCAAGAACTCTGTAGCATAATGACAAAGAGGATGAACTCTGAACCAGGCTGTTCCACTGGTTCAAATCTCCTGTCATCCACAAATTCACTAGGACTTGGGGCACAATCCTATGCATGTTTAGACAGAAAAAAGTCCTACATCTCCCAGCATTCCTCAGCCAGGGGAATACCCAACCCAGTTTTCCTCAGCAAGGGGAATACCCTACCCAGCATTCCCGAGGTGGCTGGGGAATGATAGGAGTTGTAGGGCATTTTTTTCTGTCTAAACATGTTTAGGATTGCACAGTTAAGGAACCAACTGTTCTCTTAATCTGGATCGGGGGAGGGGGGCTTATTGTAGATAAAGTGATGACGTGGTGTGGGTGCATGAGGAACATACACCAGAGTGTTAAATCTCAAAGTGTTTTGCCAAGCTAGAGTAGCTACTGTAAGAAAAGGATGCAGATCTGGTATTCAGTGTGATAGCTGGATTTTTTACTTGAAGGAGCAAAAGGGAAACAGAGAGACTGGAACATAGCTGTTCTTTTATCTTCTCTCCTTGTTTATCTTCTCCCTCAGAAACGTCACAATATGTCAGAACTTGGATCCTATCTTCTTAGTTTCCTTTTCTTCTCCTGGCCACAAACAAACTGCATGTTGATGTTAACTTCCCAACTGTTAGGCAGAGAGCTGTAGTTTGATGGCCAAATCATTGTGGAGGAAGAAAATCCACCCCAATCTGCTAAGTGGTCATTGATGCCTGTGGGGATGAACAAAAATGTTTACCCACTTAATAAATCTTTCCATAAACTGGGACATCCCCAGAGCACAGCAACCGAGTGATGGCAATTTGACCTGCTGAGAAGCTCACAGCAGCAACAGGCTGTAAAGTATGAGGTGCTAGTTTGCTCCTGACCTCCTTGCCTCTCCTGCCCATAAGAAGAAAAGCAGGGGCTCCTTGATCTCATCAGGTGATTATCCCAGGAGGCTGTCAGCTTGGATGAATAATGGATGGCAAAACTTCAGTCTAACCCCACCACAACTCTTTATGTTGTTGTTGTGAAGCGCTTGAATTGTGTACTACTAATCATTTAGACAGCTCTGCTGTGATCACATTCTGCTGCCTGTTTAATATTTACGCCTGAGATTCTGGTCCCTGAACGTTTTAGAAGTGTAGCATGGTCCCAACAAAATTTCTTGTCTTCTGCAAAAACTCATATAAAGGAGATTACAGACAATCTGCAACAGTCAGTTTGAAGAAAGGAGAAGTATGGGGGGGGGGGGGATAAGAACCAAGGTTCCAGATATGGAACAGCAATTTTTACAGGGACTGAATCCACTAATAAATAGTGTGCAACTAAAGCTCTGGGAAGCTGAATGCTGTTTCCACGTGGAGGACAAAGTCAAGTTCTTGCAAATTAGAGCTATCACATGCTCCCCCCTTCCCTCATCCCTCCAAAGGTTAAGGGGAAACTGGAAAAATGTGAACCAAGTTTTCAATAACATCCGTATTTGCAATATAATGCAACAAAGCCAATTCTTAGTGGAAGGAAACATAGCAGAAGACATACAAAAGCAAGATCTGCTCCAAGGATCCTTACTTTACAGTACCAGAGAATATCATATTAATCCCAGCCCGGAATTAGATTGATTAAGTTATTATGGAAGTCTGTCTTCACCTTCTAGTTTATGTCCTTGACTCAATTTCAAAGTATCTGTTATGGTTGTACAATACAGTTACAAATTCATTTTTTGTAATTTTGACCTTTAAAACTTAGCAGTACAACAAATTGCATAGCAAAGGTGTTATTAACATTCCAAAAAAATCTGTTAACTTTCTTAACCCAAATTCTGTTTTATTATGTAAGAAGTAATACAGCTGCATGCAACTAAAAATAATCAAATGGAATCCAGATGCAATCAAAATGATACAATTTTACATGTAAAACAGATCCCCACCCCCCCACCCCCGTTGGGCAGTGAGATTTCTGTGAAAGGGGAGAAAAACTTTTTTCAGGTAAACATTTCCCACCTTTCATTCTCATGAACTACCCCATCAAGTGAAAACAGAAATGAAAATCCTGTGGTGGAATAACTATCTACACCAGGTAATATCTAGGTGAAGGGGCACTCTGTGTTCTCCCCAAACTATTCTAGGTGCCAGAAATATCATAGAATCCTAGAATCATAGAATAGTAGGGTTGGAAGGGGCCTACAAGGCCATCGAGTCCAACCCCCTGCTCAATGCAGGAATCCAAGTCACAGCATTCCTGACAGATGGCTGTCCAGCCTTGTCTTGAATGCCTCCAGTGTGGGAGAGCCCACCACCTCCCCAGGTAATTGGTTCCATTGTCGTATTGCTCTTACAGTCAGGAAGTTTTTCCTGATGTTCAGCCGGAATCTGGCATCCTGTAACTTGAGCCCATTATTCCATGTCCTGCACTCTGGGATGATCAAGAAGAGATCCTGGCCTTCTTCTCTGTGACAACCTTTCAAGTACTTGACGAGTGCTATCATATCTCCCCTCAGTCTTCTCTTCTCAAGGCTAAACATGCCCAGTTCTTTCAGTCTCTCTTCATAGGGCTTTGTTTCCAGTCCCCTGATCATCTTCGCTGCCCTCCTCTGAACCCTCTCCAGTTTGTCTGCATCCTTCTTAAAGTGTGGTGCCCAGAACTGGACACAGTACTCCAGATGAGGCCTAATCAGGGCTGAGTAGAGGGGAACTAGTACTTCCGGGGATTTGAATTCGGCCCTTGAGATGAAAGCAGTTCCCCACCCCAGGATTAAAAGGCAGAATATCTGTGTTTCTTACACTGAGAAAACCACCAACCTTTCCTTCGAAGTGAAAGTGAGGCCACATTCTTTCAAGACCTTTTTGAAGGTTTAATAAACCCAACCAGAACCCAGTATGAGTGGAAAGTACCATCATGCATGCAAAGGCAGCCAGGCAGGGCACCATTTCATTCCACCAGCAGCCCCTCACATCTCATGGAGTACTGATCTGGAAGGCTCCTTGGCTGGGGGGGGGGGGCATGGTGAGCTGAAAAGCCTCCATGTGTGAGTGGAACACTACACACAGAATTGTAGGTCTTACCCAGTAAATAAATATAGAAAAACTCTTCCCACACAATATTCAGATTTCCTGCAAAAGGATTATATAACCAAGTAAGAAAAATAGCCAATTCTATTAAATTACTTTAAATTCATTATAGACAATAAATAGCACGCTAACCAGGAAGAGTTCACAGACTCATATGGTTAACCAAAATGTGTTCAGCATGTTTATTTATTTTTATTGCATTTATACCCCGCCTTTTTTCCTCTTGCAAGGAACCCAAGGCGGCTTACATTATCCTCCTCCTCTCCATTTTATCCTCACAACAACAACCCTGTGAGGTGGGTTGGGCTGAGAGTGTGTGACTGGCCCAAAGTCACCCAGTGAGCTTCCATGGCTGAGTGGGGACTAGAACCTGGATCTCCCAGCTCCTAGTCCAACACACTTGCCACTACACCACACTGTTCCACAAAATGGAATGCTCCCAGTCTGATAGAATTTTAACTAATTATGACAGTAGAGCATTCCAATACAGAAAGTTGTAGCCAAATTACAGCCATTGCTTAAATTAACTCTTACATTGAATTTAACTCTGAATATTATTGCGAATCAACAAGAATGACAATAGCCCAGTGATTGTTTGAGGGAACTTTTATTGCCAACCTAAATATTTGCCAATGTCTCCTGATAGCTGCACTTAGATACCGTGACCGCATCTGAATATTGAGCTGTGTCACCTCAGAAATTTCCCAGTGGTAATTACCACTGCAACCAAACATTTCCAGTGAGTACTCAGAGGAAGCTCTGCCAAACCAAAGATACCTTGGCATCTCTTTGTGGAAACCATCATTTTGCTACATCTGCATCCTGTTTATTGTAGGACTTCGAGGCTTGGAGAAGAAAGAGGAAATTCCATGCATGCTTTCATGCTACAAGAACATCTGCTCATTTACTTATGATATACAAAACTATTTCAAGTATACAGTGATTGCGTTTATACAAGCAAAGAGAATTCTACTATAAACTATTAACTTGTATACTCAGGTGTGACAGATGTAATCACCACATCAGAAATGTCCCTTGCACTCCCCCCCCTTTTTTTTTTTTTTTTGCAGAGCCTTTTGTTTAGAGGTTCCAGTTTCTTCTACCTCTGCTTGGGGTCAAAATTCATTACTCACTGTAAGGATTCTTTCTTTGCCTAATCAAAACCTCCTCAGATCTCCTCATCTTCTCCATTGTCTGAATTTGCTGCGACCCCTCAGTGCTTTGCAGATGTATGTCCCTACCTTCTGATTTGAACTGTCAGGGGTTAGCTTCAGCATTGCAGTAGGCTTTGTAGTTCATAGCTAAGATTTGATTAGAAGTAGCCTGGAAGGGCCTGGACCTATTCAGCCTCTGGAATGTCAGAGCCTGTGCGAGCTTATCTCTGTCAGGGTTCTCAGCGCAGAGCCAGGGGGAGTCACCCAGCTCCCTGTCCACCTGCTGGTCTGGCCTTGGCAGGCAGGGAGGCTGGAAGCTGTCTGTGAGAACCTTACAGAGGTGGGGTGGGGTTTGCAGAAGGGTCAGCCAGGTTGAAGCACCAATGCTGGAGGGCTGAGCAGTGATGCCCTTTTCAGACAGGGGCCTTGCCTGGGTTGGATACTCCAGGAATCCAGGGTCCCTTCCCTTGTGTTCAGAGCCATGGAGATGGCAATGGGGAAACCATGTTGATGAGGATCTCAGTCACAGTGGTAGTGTTTAACTTTTGACTGTTCTGGAATTACTTACAGCCTATAGCTACTGGCCATCAGCTATATGATTTCAAAAGAGTGTAACCATTAAGCTATAGCTGTGGGATTTCCTACAATAAAAAAGCCTCACTGATTTGGGTGTCCAGTGTCAGATTGCCTGGGGGTGTGTGCTTGAGGGATCGGGAATCCTGACATGAACATTATTGCAAAATGCAGTAGCTAGGCTGCTAACTGTTGCATGGCCACATCATCCTAATACTGAAAGATCTGCACTAGTACCAATTGCTTTCCAGGCTCAATTCAAGGTTTTGGTTTTAACCTTTAAAGCTCTAGATCAGCGGTCCCTGACCTTTTTGGGACCAGGGACCGGTCCGTCGAAGACAATTTTTCCACGGACTGGAGGGGGGGATGGGACCGGGATGCAGTAGGGGTGTGGGAACCCCCCTTACCTTGGGTCCACGGGGGGAGCAAACTGTCCCTCCCCCCCCCAGAATCCTCGCTGGCCCTGGACTCGCTGCAGATACCCTGGACTCACTGGATCACCTCCCCCCCCCCAGACCCAAGGTAAGAGGGGGCTCCCACACCCCTACTGCGGCCCAGTCCCTAACAGGCCACGGACCGGTGCTGGTCCACAGACCGGGGGTTGGGGACCCCTGCTCTAGATGGCTCAGAGCTTGGCTATCTGAGGGACAACCTATCTTGGTCTGAACCTGCTTGGTTATTGAGATCAGCAGGAGAGGCCCTTTTGAAGACATCCCTGCTTGCAGATGCCTCCTTGTTGGACACACGGGAAAGGGTTTTCTCCTGTGTTGCTCCCAAACTCTGGAATGAACCCCCTTTGGAGCTCTGACTGGTTGCCATGCTCTCTGCATTGAGGAAGGGGAGCAAGACATATCAATCTTGTTCGCATGACACCACAACTCACCATGGTGGATTGTCATGACATCTGAACCTGACGTGGTTTTCACAGGGTAGTTAATTTTTCACAAACATATTTACTGATTCCACTCACCGCTCTGCCTTGAAATGTGCATGTATTTACTGATCCCCCTCACTTGTCTGCGCTGAAATGTGGGTATCTTTACTGATTCCCCTCACTCTCTGCTCTGTCTTGAAATCCGCATATCTTTACCTGGAAAATGTGCGTATCTTTGCTGATACAGATCCCTTTCACTGCTCTGTAACCATATATATTTACACACACACACACACACACACACACACACACACGTATATATCTGACAGCTAACAACAGAGACCAGTAGAGGGAAGCAACAAGTACAAAGGTAGGGGAGGGGAGGGGGAAAGCAGCTGGTGGCTGCAGGAGAGAGAGCTTTTTAGGAGGGTGTAATTGGTAGTAACTGAAGCAGGCTTGCTTTTTTAAAAAGGTGTTTGCTAGCAAGGCAAGCAGGGAAGCTGAGGATGAAATTGACAAGGACATTGACAAGAGGGGGAGATTGGTATGCTGAGCTAAATAGTGGACAGTCCATCTTGTGCTCTTGAGCAAGACCTTGCAGCGGAAAGGGGGTTGCAAATGTGTTACCACGTTCATAAGGACTCAGAAACTTAATTCCATTTGTCTTATCTGATGTGTGGGGGAGTTTCCCTCGGTAGCTGGCAACCCCAGCAGACCAGTTGCAGGAAGGGTGCTGACTAACTTTGGGACAGAAGAAACATGGATTTCTGCTGCAAAGGCGCCTGGGACACCTACTGGGATCCAACAGGAGGACTGAGGGGGACTGAGGATGGAAAGCCATGGGAAGCAGCAGAGCATCTGATCATCTGACAGATTAGCGAGCAAACCATGGTGGCTTATTTTCAGGGTGGCTTAGCGTGGCATGATAACTTGTCCACCATGCTAATTGTTGTTGTTCAGTCGTTCAGTCGTGTCCGACTCTTCGTGACCCCATGGACCATAGCACGCCAGGCCTTCCTGTCCTCCGCTCTCTCCCGGAGTGTGCTCAAGTTCATATTCATTGCATCCGTGATGCTATCTAGCCATCTCATCCTCTGCCGTCCCCTTCTCCTTTTGCCTTCAGTCTTTCCCAGCATCAGGGTCTTTTCCAGGGAGTTTTCTCTTCGCATTAGGTGGCCAAAATATTGGAGCTTCAGCTTCATTATCTGTCCTTCCAATGAGCGGTCAGGGTTGATTTCCTTTAGGATGGACTGATTTGACCTCCTTGCAGTCCAGGGGACTCGTAAGAGTCTTCTCCAGCACCACAGTTCGAAAGCATCAATTCTTCGGCGCTCAGCCTTCCTTATAGTCCAGCTCTCATAGCCATACATTACTACTGGGAAAACCATAGCTTTGATTAGACGGACCTTTGTCGGCAAGGTGATGTCTCTGCTTCTTACTATGCTGTCTAGGTTTGCCATAGCTTTCCTCCCAAGGAGCAAGCGTCTTTTAATTTCATGGCTACAGTCACCATCTGCGGTGATCTTGGAGCCCAAGAAAGTAAAATCTGTCACTGCTTCCATTTCTTCCCCTTCTATATGCCAGGAAGTGATGGGGCCAGATGCCATGATCTTAGTTTTTTTAATGTTGAGTTTCAAACCAGCTTTTGCACTCTCCTCTTTCACCCTCAACAAGAGGCTCTTTAGATCCTCTTCGCTTTCTGCCATTAGGGTGGTATCGTCTGCATATCGGAGGTTGTTGATAATTCTCCCAGCAATCTTAATTCCAACCTCTGATTCATCCAACCCGGCATTTCTCATGATGTACTCTGCATATAAGTTAAATAAGCAGGGCGACAATATGCAGCCTTGTCACAATTTTCCCAGTTTTGAACCAATCGGTTGTTCCATGTCTGGTTCTGACTGTTGCTTCTTGACCCTCGTACAGGTTTCTCAGGAGACAGGTAAGGTGGTCTGGTACTCCCATCACTTTCAGAATTTGCCACAGTTTGTTGTGATCCACACAATCAAAGGCTTTAGCGTAGTCAATGAAGCAGAAATAGACGTTTTTCTGGAATTCTCTTGCTTTCTCCATGATGCAGCGAATGTTGGCGATTTGATCTCTAGTTTCTCTGCCTCTTCTAAACCCAGCTTGCACTTCCGGTAGTTCTCGGTTCACATACTGCTGAAGCCTAGCTTGTAGGATTTTCAGCATCACCTTGCTGGCATGTGAAATGAGCACAATTGTGCAGTAGTTTGAACACTCTTTGGCGTTGTCCTTCTTTGGAATTGGAATGTAAACTGACCTTTTCCAGTCTTGTGGCCACTGTTGAGTGTTCCAGATTTGTTGGCATATTGAATGCAGCACTTTAACAGCATCATCTTTTAGGATTTTAAATAGCTCGGCTGGAATACTGTCATCTCCGCTAGCTTTGTTGTTACTAATGCTTCCTAAGGCCCACTTGACTTCACTCTCGAGGATGTCCAGCTCAAGTTCAGTGACCGCACTATCATGGCTATCAGGGACATTCAGATCTTTCCTGTATAGTTCTTCTGTGTATTCTTGCCACCTCTTCTTAATCTCATCTGCTTCTGTTAGGTCCCTGCCTTCTTTGTCCTTGATCATGCCCGTCTTTGCACAAAACGTTCCCTTGAGATCTCCAATTTTCTTGAAGAGATCTCTAGTCTTTCCCATTCTGTTGTTTTCCTCGATTTCTTTGCATTGTTCATTTAAGAAGGCCTTCTTGTCTCTCCTTGCTATTCTCTGGAACTCTGCATTCAGTTGGGTATATCTTCCCCTTTCTCCCTTGCTTTTCGCTTCCCTTCTTTCGTGAGCTACTTGTAAAGCCTCATCAGACAGCCACTTGGCTTTCTTGCATTTCTTTTTCTTTGGGATGGATTTCGTTGCTGCCTCCTGAACAATGTTACGGACCTCCGTCCATAGTTCCTCAGGCACTCTGTCTATCAGGTCTAATCCCTGAAATCTATTCCTCACCTCCACTGTATATTCATCAGGGATATGATTTAGGTCATACCTGAACGGTTTAGTGGTTTTCCCGACGTTCTTCAATTTAAGCCGAAATTTTGCAAGAAGCAGCTCATGATCTGAGCCACAGTCAGCTCCAGGTCTTGTTTTGACTGACTGTATGGAGCTTCTCCATCTTTGGCTGCAAAGGACATAATCAATCTGATTTCGATATTGACCATCTGGTGACGTCCATGTGTAGAGTCGCCTCTTGTGCTGTTGGAAAAGAGTGTTTGCTATGATCAGCATGTTCTCTTGGCAAAACTCTATTAGCTTTTGTCCTGCTTCATTTTGTACACCAAGGCCATGCCTGCCTGTTATCCCGGTGATTTCTTGACTTCCTACTTTAGCATTCCAATCCCCTATGATGAAGAGGACATCTTTTTTTGGTGTTAGTTCTAGAAGGTGTTGTAGGTCTTCATAGAACCGATCAACCTCAGCTTCTTCGGCCTCAGTGGTTGGGGCATAGACTTGAATTACTGTGATGTTGAATGGTTTGCCTTGGATTCGTACTGAGATCATTCTATCATTTTTAAGGTTGTACCCCAATACTGCTTTCCCCACCCTTTTGTTGACTATGAGTGCTACTCCATTTCTTCTAAGGGATTCTTGCCCACAATAGTAGATATGATGGTCACCTGAATTAAATTCGCCCATGCCTGTCCATTTTAGTTCGCTGATTCCCAAGATGTCGATGTTCAATCTTGCCATCTCATGTTTGACCACCTCCAGCTTACCTTGATTCATTGATCTGACATTCCAGGTTCCTAAACAATATTGTTCTTTACAGCATCGGATTTTCTTTTCACCACCAGACACATCCACAGCTGAGTGTCCTTTCGGCTTTGGCCCAGCCGCTTCACTCTTTCTGGCGCTACTTGGAGATACCCTCTGCTCTTCCCCAGTAGCATATTGGACACCTTCCGACCTGAGGGGCTCATCTTCCAGCGTCATCTCTTTTAGCCTTGTGATACTTTCCATGGGGTTTTCTTGGCAAGAATACTGGAGTGGGTTGCCATTTCCTTCTCCAGTGGACCACATTTTGTCAGAACTCTCTGCCATGACCTGTCCGTCTTGGGTGGCCCTGCACGGCATAGCTTATGGCTTCACTGAGTTACGCAAGCCCCTTCGCCACAACAAGGCAGTGATCCATGAAGGGGCACCATGCTAATATGACTTCTTAAATTATTGTTAGGGTTTTAAAGGTTTTTAAAATTATTATTTAACTATGTTTTTTATTTTCTAAATGTTTTGTAAACCACTTCATTTGTCTTCAGAAAAGTGGTATAGCTATACAATCAATATACAAATAAACATGCACTCCATCTTCTGAGAAAGTCCAAGCTGACTCCCACAAAACCTGTGGGTTGGATTCATGTCCAGCCTGCAGAGGAAAAGGATTGGGGCTGAAAGATGAGGAGAAAAGTGAACGCAACATGTGAGCCTGTGTGATGGGTTTACTGTTCGCACCTTGCAAACAAACCACAGTTAACAAACTACGGGTAGCCAGAAATACACTGGGAGCAAATGTGTGTGCTGGTTCCCCCATGCTTGCCCACTTCCATTACAATAACAGGGATGCCCTGAACCTGAAATTCTGGGTTGTTGGGAACAAACAACTCAGACTTTGAATCCATGGTTGAACCATGGCTTCCAAGTATGGGTTGTTTGTCCCCCAATAACTAAGAGTTCCATGTTTGGATGTCACATAAACAACCCAGGGATGGGTCTTTGGATCGTTTATCACAGTGGAAGTGAGCGGGCAGGGACACGGGAACCAGCACACATGCTGCCTCCTGCTGCGTTGCCAACTTCATTTGAGACATGCGATTTTTCAGTATTTAGCTATTCTGCACCTTTGAGAAAGGAGGAGATTTTAAAAAATTAATGTTATTACGTGTACCATGATGGTTGGACATAACCAGCTCACCATGAGCAGGGTCCACTGTTCACCCAGATGGTTATGCAAATTGGCTCAGATCCAGTTCCCTGATTCATCCCAAAGGGGCATACAAAATATTTGAAACCAAAGGAGGCACGTTTTACCACTGCTGCTGTAATGAAACTGCTGCTGCTTTCTTGCCACTTTGTGTCATGCTTCCTGAGAAATGAAAATTAAAACAAATCAGAAATCTAAGGAAGCCTAATCTTAAGCAGGTTCATTCAGTTTTCTGCTTAAGCTCACTGATGCATGCAGGTACATTATTCAAGCCAATCTGAAACTAATAAGGACTTTTAAAGCATTGCTGCACCCAAATCCTTGCATGAAACCTGGGAAAGGAAACCAAGCTTTCTTTAAAAAGGACATTTTATATATAATTTCGATTTCTTTTCTGTATCTAAGTATCCATTTGAAGGTATGCTATCCGTTCAGATATTGAAAGCATTGTCCTCAATCCATTGCATTATAGGAAGTGAGTGTTTATCCTTCCAAAGTCGTAATATCACTCTTTTAGCTGTCAAAATAATCCATTTACACTGACCATTTGTTAATTTCCATGAAGCAGGCAAATAATTGAAAAGAGCATGTGCATCAGTGAATATTAAAGACTGTTCCAGTACAAAATTTATCTGTGTAATAACCTCCTCTCCAAAAGAAGCATCCAGTGAACATTGCCAAAACATGTTTAAAAGAAGCATTAGCTGTATTGCACTGCCAGCATTAGCTGAATTAGGCAATCACTTATTAAAGAGACATTGCGGTGTCCAATAAACACAAAACAAACGTTTTTGCTGAATAAGATGCAGCCTAAAATCTATAGACATGACAGGTAGATGCTGCAATCCACTGATTAGGCATTTTGTGGTGGTGCCCACAGCAGTTTCTCAAATTCCCAAATGTGCCCACGGGACCAAAAAGGCTGGGGACCCCTGATGTAAAGGGCCTGGAGGACTCAAGACTATATTTCAGCACTCATGCTGTGAAATGGGCCTTCACTGCCCCTCTACTTTCCTTCTACCTCCAGGAAGTGAAGAAGCTGTTAGAAGTATCTAGTTCATTGTGTGAATGCTTCAAGCTTCACTGAGCCCTTAGATCGGCTTTCCCAAAGCTAGTACCTCCAGATTTGTTGGACTACAATTCCCACCATCTCCAGTTATCATGGCCAACAGGAAGGCTGCCTTACAAGCTCCCATGTATGCACACTGCATCCAGATTACTTTTTCCAATGTAAGTTTTCTTTTGTAGGGTTATTCCTGAATTTTCCATTTCTTCTGGACATGATAGATGGCCTGAAAGTGGCTTCCCCCATAAGAACAGAGATTTATTGATGAGCTATAACAGCTCTCACCTACACTCTAATTGTGTTAACTCTCTGTCAGCAAGACTTACACATACAACCTTCCAGGAGGTGAGGTGTGTGTGTGTGTGTGTGTGTGTGTGTGTGTGTGTTGGGGGGGAGGGTGGGTGCTAACCATAAACCTACTACTTCTGCCTGGAGGAGAGTTTCCATAACACCTTTGAATTTTGCTAATGGAAAGGTAAGATACAAATGTTATGAATAAATAAAAGGTATCAGAAGTTACAAAGGAAAATTGGCAGTAAGAATGTGCACAATCCGCAGGGCTTAAAAACAGCGTTATTAACTTTTGTTAAATCCAGAAAAAAAGGAAAGCAATTATTCTTGCTACATGACAAACAGCAAAATAATTCTCCCTCCCACTGGGAAGATGTCTGGCCCTGTTTTTAGGCCCACCTACTCAAGTACCAATACAATTAGCTTGAGGTATATTACCTCTCACTTACACCAGCTACCGGATATATAGTATGGAGGTGGGGGATTAAGGGCAGCCCTCTCTGTTGTCAGGGAAACAATCCACTGTTAAATTTTTAATTCTTTAATTTAAAGTGTTGTATTCTGAGCAAGCAAATTCATTAAAATTGTATGAGGAGAAAAAATCTCCAACAAAGTGGTGCCTCTACTTATGGTAAAATTGATGGACTTTGTAATTACTCCAGGTTACAAAGGGGAAAAATGTATCTTTTATGTTAGACTGTTGTTATTAATGTTCTACACATACATTACGATTGGAATTGCATAAGCCATTTATTCTTCCCATGTGTATCTGTGGTAAAAAGTGCTAGTTTGAATAATAATTTACCTTGGGTATTGCAATTTTTATGTAAAAGACTAGCATTATCACCAGGAAAATTGGTGCCTCAAGAAAGCAAATTCACAGGTATATAAATGGTAATTTGTGTCATATAGTTTAGTAAATTGAACCCTAATTTAGTACATTCAAACTGATGCAGAGGTTGAAGTGAGAGGTGGCAAATGGTTTTTGTAGAGTAACTTTCTTTGAAAACCTGAAGGAAAAGGAAAAGCCTTACGGCAGCTTCATAGATATTTGCTATGATGCTTTCTATGGATAGTGTAGCAAAAATGAAATCTGGACAGTTATTTTGTTTAAAGATATTTTTTGATTTAAAAAATAACACAGGCCCACGATAAAATAGAGCAGTCACTTATATAGTAGTAGTTTATTATTTGCGGTCTACTGACCACAGACATAAAGAGTAAAAATATAAAATACCTATTGGAAAATAAAGTACATAGAAATGTAAGAGCGTAGTCATGAAACAATCATAGAGGGTCTAATTTGGATAGCTTTGTAATTGAGATGTTTGAACCCTCAAGTAAAATAATCAAAATGAACTCTAAGGATCATCCAGGAATGGATTCTATAACAGGGTAAATCAAAGGCTCCCTAGCCGCTTGGTAAAAACTGCCATTAAAGAAGATGTGCAGAACAGACTGTACCTCTCCACTGTTGCAAGAGCAATGTCTGTAGTTGGCTGGAATTTTATTATATCTACCACCTAGAAGTTTAGAGGTTCTTATATAGAAATGACACTAAGGGACTACTGAGGTCCCTGGGAGGGGATCCCAGGGGCCAGAGGATAGTGCGAATTTCCTTCTCCAAAGTCAGATAAGAAGGCCCGCCCTCAGAGAAAGAGACCTCCCCTCCAAGGCTAGCCAAAGACATTTTGCTTCCTGAACCAAAGGGCAAGATGGCGCCTCCTCCCCATTCCATGTACAGAAACCATATGGACTGGCAGGTGACCCTTACTGCAATTCTGGTGATGGAATAGTGCCCTCCACCAACCCCGAAGCAATAGGCTAGATTAGTGGGTTTAGGACAGGTTGTAAAGGGCACCTACTTCTGTCCTCCAACAAAAGGGGACAGTCGGGGAGACCAGGAGGAACGCCGCGCCTCACAGCATCTGCTGCCTGAGGCAATCGCCTCACTCTACTTACTAATAGGGCCTGCTGTCCTCGCAGGCCTCCTCCATTATGAGCACAGTCACCTCAGCAGCCCTTGCCTCTTTCATGGTGGTGCTCCAACCTCAGAGAAAGCAAAAAGGGTGTGTGCCAGGGGCAGATTGGGGGAAGGCATGGGTTGGCGGGATCCACAGTAATCTCATTCCCTTGCCCACCCCCTGCCCCAAACCAGCGGCAAAACTATGCCAGCCCTGGTGCTGATATGCTTAATATCTTCCCCATTGGAACCAATTTAGGGGGAGGAGGGAAGGAAGCCTGATGAGACACTGGAAGTGTGTGTGTGTGTAATACAAAGCTGCTGTCCTCCCCACTTTTGCCTTGCTGGTACAAGCCTGACAAGGCATAGGAAAAGGCTATTTGTCTGCCTTGAGTTCTCCCTCCCTCACTCCATAGGCCTACTCTGTCAGGCTATGATTCTATACACTCTTACCAGGCAGTAAGTCCAGCTGAACTCAATAGGGCTTAATTCCGAGCAGACATGCCTAGGATTACTTAATTGGGAATGTTTATATTGATTTTCTAAATGCCCCATTCAGTCTCTGATTTAGTGACAGGCTAAAGCAGGGGTGGGGAACAGGTGGCCCTCCAGAAGCTGTTGGTCTGCAACTCCCATCCAGCCTAGCCACCATAGCCAATGATACGAGGGATGATAGAGTTGCACTCCAACAACACCTGGAGGGCCACATGTTCCCTGTCCCTGGACTTAGGGTTGGATCGGATCAAAAGCCAGGATATGTTGAAAGCTAAGAAAAGAGCCCTGGGGATTCATAGCGTGTGAATCCTATGTCCCAGCTGTCAACACCTGGCTTCTTTGGAATCACCTTGCCCTGAGAAGACAGAACAACACGTACAGAACAAACTGAACACAATGTTAATCATGTGGGTGACCCTCGCATGTTGAATGTGTGTGTGTGTGTGGGGGGGGCAGATTGGGACCATGGTGTGGGTGCAGGGGCTTCAACCCTTTGCTGCTTCTGTTCTGATGCCAGACTGCCAGCTATTTCTTAACCTTGTCATTTAAAAGGCTGGCTCAGCCAAGTGCTAGTCAAAGCCACTGACACCAGTCCGTGGCTAGATCTACACTACTGCATTATAGCAGTATTGAGATGCACTAATAACTGTTGGGGCACATTACACATTTGACACACCGCTATTGCAGTGTTATTTCCTGCTTTTTATTCCTCTCTATCCAAACTACCACCACAGATGTCATTGTGTGTCCTGCAAGGTGTAAATGCGCAAGAGGGATATAGTGTCACCATGATGGGGTCATAATGACATGACACAGGGTGTAGATCTGGCCCTGGTCTGTCATCAAAAGTAGGGGGCTTTTTAAAATGAGAAACGAACACGCTCCAAGTGCCTTTATTCAAACTTAAAGAGAATAATAAATAAATAAAAGAATCCCGAAGAGGTATTAAAAGGGTCTTAGATGATCCATGGACATACTAACTCATCAAAGTACATAAAGAGAGCTTCGGCTATTGGGCGGTATAGAAATTAAATAAATAAATAAATAAATAAATAAATAAGTACCTAACACTGACTGTACCGGGGAATGCTTAGAGAATTAAAGAATGGTTAATAGGGCTAACCCCTGGGCATCAATTGGTTAGGTGCTCCAGCAACATTAATTTGATAGAGGTAGGAAATCCTTGACATTTTGCTCCAAGGGTTAATTTGAAATGCTCCAAGAAGCATACACATGTTTTTAATGGCAAAGGAATGAAGAATCTAGGTCATCCAGAAACTGGCTAGAGAATATATTTATTCCACTATTCCAAAGTGAAAATGTTATTATGATACAAAAACAATTGCTGGGACCAGGAAATACCAAATATGTATATTAGTAAACCACTTTCATGTTACTTTTCATAAATCCAAGCCATCAACAAGAGGTTTTAGAGGGCTAGGAATAAAAGCATGATAATGGGCAGTGATTCCGGGCATCACGCTTATGGAGTAACATCAGTTGCTGCAGTCTTGAAGGGAGTTTCCTAGCCTTCAAAATCATAGAAGCGGCTACAAGTTACATCCAATAACCATGCATGTCAATCTCATACATTACTTTGAAGTATGTGAGCATATATTTGTGGATGACAGAGACAACATGCCTGAGACATCATGACCAACATGATGGTCAACCTTGGTGCAATTGTTTGCAAGCCATGGTTACCTTCACTTGTCTATAGCAGAGGTGGGTAACCTCTTTCTATCAAAGGGCCGAATTTAATTTTGGAAAAGCTCTCAGAGGCCACATTCCAGTAGTGGGCAGGGCCAAAGGTAAGGGGATGGATCCAAAGGCAAAAAAGGCACGGCCAAAATACCAAAAAATGCCAGCATATTTTAGCTTGAAGCTCTTACTGCCGTTGACTACGCATTACTGTGCAAAAACCAGGAAACCACCAAACCATCAGGGGTTTGGGAAATAGAGACATGGCCACCTGAGGAATCCTAGAGGGCCAGATTGGGACCCCAGGAAGGCCAGATTTTGCCCCCAGGCCTGAGGTTCCCCACCCTTGGTATGTAGAGTTATACTTGGAAAACTGTTGGACCTTGGTGGAAGTGGAGATATGTGTACATAGTACTCTTTTTAAAAGAGCAAGGTATGTGTGTGTATGTGTGTATGTTATATATATATATATATATATATATATATATATATATATATATATATATAAAGATTATGTAGACAGGAAAAGAAATTTTATTTTTAACTGATTTTGCAAGGTTAAATGAAACCATGCATGACTTAGACATAATCCTTTACAAATACTTAAAGCCATGTTAATCTCCTTCCAAGTAGTTGCTGATCTGCTTTTCCAAACTGAGACTTTCAGTAGGTCATGTTTAAAATCAAACATGTATTTCCTTCACTATGCCCAAACCAATTAAGTTATCAATCATGTAATACATAAAATTACATATATCTTGTCCTCTGTCCAATAATCCCCAATTATTTCAGATCTAGCTTCCTCCTCAAATCCTTCACTGTATATTTCACTAGCAAGTTCATCCCTCACAATCTGATTTAGGCTTTATGCCATCTTTGCATTTTCCCCGAACTTCAACTTTCTAGCCTTAAATCGTAATTACTAATTGCATTCCAAGATAAACATTACATTGATTCCAGTTGATGGCCAGACTAGACATGGAATTATTTATGATTGTTTTTTCTTTACTAAATAATAACTGCAAAGAGGGAAGCATCTGGATCAGGACTGTGGTTTGAGGGGAAGTGAGGCTCTAACCCCAACCCCTGCTGCAACCCTGATCCAGCTGCCCACACCCTTGCAGTGGCTACTTGCCTTGTGAAGAAAGCTGCCATTGGTATCAGTGGCAGCTTCCTTCTGAGGGAAAATAGCAGCTGCTGTAGGCTTTATTTATTTCTGAAGTCAAACACAGTTTTAGAGCACATACTATAGCCATACAGAGAAAAAGGAAGGATCAAAGCACAGAACACATCCTGTTTTGAAGCTAGGCCCTTACCTAATTGGCTACGTGAATCCAGAAGGGGAGTGTGTTGAGCAAATGTTTACTTGGTGTGAAAGTTGCAAACATCATGGACTGATAGCATAGGGGTGATTTATTGGTTGGGGACACATTGGCAGTAGTCACAAATGAACACTATTGTTAGGGCGATCCTGGATTTAGATTGCTAGGTAAGGGGTTGAAGTCCAGGACCTCCAAGGTAGCATTTTTAGAAAGGCTACTTGTTCTATGTGAAGGGCTAGGTGGGCAGGCAGAGCTGCAAGGTTTCAATGCATGGATGATCTGGTGGTACTGGGAGGGTTGTTAGGCTTTGGAGAATGTTTTGGGATAATCCAAGCCAGTACAAGAGAGATGGGCTCACATTAAACTGCAATAGAACCAAATTGCTTAACATCAAAAGTTAAACTGACTATTGTGGGGAAGCTGATAGGAGGTGGGAATCCTCTGGGTTGGGGTGACTCACTCCTTATGGGTGATGTTGAAAAAGGGTTAGGAGGACCAGTCTACCTGAAGGAGGGCCTTCTCCCAGATCTCCCTCCCTGATTGCTAAGATCATCTTCAGATGTTCTTCTGGATGCCACCACCCACAATGGTGTGACGGATGGCTACCAAGGAAAGAGCCTTTTCTGTAGTGCTCCCCCCACCCCATCTCTGTTGAATGCTCTTCCCAGGGAGATCTATTGGGCATCTTCACTGTATAGACACCAGGTTAAGACCTTTATGATATGCCTAATTAAGCAGATCTTTATAAGTAACTACTGATAACTCCTAAACATTGAAGGTTTAAAACCTACCAGAATTTAGGGTTGAAAAGTTTCTTGCTAACAGTCAAGCTGGCCAACAAAAAGGGAAAGAAAGCAGCTTTATTTTTCTTTTGTTAGTCTTTATTATCTATATCTATATCTATCTTATTAAAAAGAGTAATTAGAATAACAAAAGAATAATTAAAAATGATAATCATGGATCATAAAATGAAAACCTCGTTTGTCCAACACACAGTTGTGGCTTCACAAACAAGCATGTTTTGAGGGGGGAAAAACCAGGAGAGGTGACAAATGATTAAATTCATGATTAATAACATAAGAACATAAGAAGAGCCCTGCTGGATCAGACCAAGGATCCATCTAGTCCACTATTCTGTTCACACAGTGGCCAAACAGCTGCCCACAGGGAGCCACGAGCAGGACATGAGTGCAACAGCACCCTCCCGTCCATGTTTCCCAGCAACTGGTGTACACATGCATACCGTAGCACATAGCCATCAAGACTAGTAGCCACTGATAGCTTTCTCCTCCAGGAATGTGTCTAACCCACTTTTAAAGCCATCCAAGTTGGCGGCCATCACTACATCTTGTGGTAGCAAAATCCATAGTTTAACTATGTGCTGTGTGAAGAAATACTTCCTCTTATCTGTCCTGAATCTCCCACCAATCAGCTTCATGGGATGACTTCAGGTTCTAGTATTATGAGGGAGAGAAAAAATCCACATTCTCCACACCATGCGTAATTTTGTACACCTCTATCATGTTTCCCCTTACTCTCCTTTTTTCCAAGCTAAACAATCCCTGAGAGAAGGTTACAGCTGTTGGAACCTTCTCTCATAGGGGAGATGCTCCAGCCCCTTGATCATTGTAGTTGCCTTTTTCTGCACTTCTTCCAGCTCTACGATATCTTTTTTTAGGTGTGGTGACCAGAACTGGACACAGTATTCCAAGTGTGGTTACACCATAGATTTGTATACAGACAGCATGATATTGGCAGCTTTATTCTCAGTTCCTTTTCTAATTATGCCTAACATGGAGTTTGCCTTTTTTACAGTGGCTGCACACTGGGTTGACATCTTCATTGAACTGCCCACCACAACCTCAAGATCTCTTTCTTGGTCGGTCACCACTAGCTCAGATCCCCTCAGGTTATACTTGAAGTTGGTTCATCATAGCATCCATTTTGTTTCCACCTAAGCCATCTCCCACTGGGCCATATAAATTAGAAGGGCATGATTACCAATTATATTAATCAATCAATGTGAGATGGAACACCTTCTTCACCCAGCAGGCATTCAATCTTTAATCTGTTGCTTTGATTATTAACTTTGCTGCTGGCTACTTAGTATTCTTTGAAAGCAATCCTGTGGCCCCTAGACAGAGTCTGTGGATGGCATAGGATAGTTCGGATTCCTGGATCTAAGGTAGGAAACAGCACTCCAGCCTTGGACACAGGAGGCTGACCTCCCCGCTCCTTCCCACTTACAGCTGGCATGGAGATAAGGGCACTGGATGCCTCTCCAAGGCTACAAGGCGACCTTGGAGGGATGGGAATGGGTGTGTGTTGAAGGGTGGGGAGGGAATGGCTTATGCCGTATCTTCAGGCCTCCTTCCCCTCCCCCTCACTGTTGCCTGAGCTAGATGGGCGAAAACGCCTGTCTAGCTAAAATGCAGAATGGGAGGGTGAGGCAGAGGCAAAGATCATCTCCACTGCGCCTCCCACTCTGCGCTGGATACTCATAAGCCTCCAAGTTCAGAGGCTTACAAGTATCAAGGATAGATCCGATAGGATTACACCCTTAATGTCTTTAATGTTTTATGATGTTATTTTAATTGTTGTATTTGTTGTTTTGGGGCGGGGGGGGGGCTTTTATGTTTGTAAACTGCCCCCAGCGCATTTGCCAGCTGTATAGCATATAAAATAAATATGTTTCACATCTTCAAAGTGGGAGGTAGGGCAGAATTTGGCAATAAGCATATAGAAACTAACGTTACGTATCTAAAGGGATCAAAATGTTATATGAAAAAAAAATGTACACGAAAAGGACAGTTGGAGAGGGGCACAATGTATAGGTGTTTGTAAGTGAATGCCAGAAGCTTCAAGTGTTTGATAATAAGAACAAAAATAGTATATTTTTCTCTCTAGGCTTCCTGTCCATTTGAGTGCCAGTCGAGTGTTTGGTGCTGGGCTCTTGGGGCAGATTAGGGTGTGCTAGTATGTCATCCATCTTGCTGCCCATCAGTCTCCCTACCTGAACCTGAGCTGATTGAGGTGGTCTTGGATTTGGTGTTGAGGACCCCAAGAATAGTGCCTCTGGGGGAATTGAACATCCATTCCATGGCTACCTTGTTTGGAAGGGCTTTCATGGCCATGATGACAACGATAGGGCTGTCCCAACATGTCATCTGCCTGACACATGTAGCAGGTCATGCTCTAGATTTGCTTTTCTCTACAGGACAGGACAGGACAGTGGTCTAAATGTGGGTGATTTTGCATCTACTCCATTGTCATTGTCAGACCATCTCCTTGCAGTGACTATTCCCCTCTGTAGGCATGGGGGACCTATTAGGACAGTCTGCCCTCAGAGGCTAATGGACTCTGAATTTTCCAAATTCTGGGGCTGTGGGTGGATTTTCCAGCACCATGGTGGGTGCTCCTGTCGAAGCCCTAGTCAGTCCGTGAAATCTAGAGATGGCCTGGGTGGGGCAAACAATCGCTCCTAAGCATCCTTGTTACAAGATGGGGAGGGGAGGGTGACTTTTCCCTCTGGTAGACCCCTCCTTTACGAGGGTTTCCCAAGAAAAAGACTTCCTAATAGGCTGCCACCAGTCAGGATGAATCTCCTGCCACTCCCTAGTCTGCCCAGCTGCTTGGGGTGTTTCTGAGACCCATTGCCAGGGAGCCTTCCCTTCAGCCCAGCCCAAGGGAAAAAAATTAAAAGGGAGGTGTGTGTTTAAATTTTCTTTCCCAGGAACACAGAGGTTAATAAACCCCTTTTAAGAATCTCAGAAGCACAAGTGGAAGCTTTGTAACCATGCAGTCTTTCATGTGGGGAAGAGTTTAATGAGAAATCCCTTTTAAAACAATGCAGCCAAATGTCTAAATATAAAGAAAGCTTAGCCTCAAGCATATAGCCTTAATAGATGGCAGAAAGCCAGAAACCTTCTGGCAGTGCATAATACTAATTTGAAGCTTAATTCGCTTGTTTTTCTTCAAATATGTTTCTATGCCCCCCCCCCACACACAAAATTTATGCTTTAAAAAATAAGCCATTAAAAAAGGGGAGCGGTTGTGAAGAAGCCAAAACTACATTAAATAGGAAGATGCCTGTAAAATATCCATTGTTCCGGTTTAAAGTCCAGACATAAAGATACGGCAGGATTCCAGGGGCTTATTGCTACGTGCAGCATGCTTGTGTACACTGTCTGATCAAGCCTAGTGCAAGCGGGACTGGCTTAACAAACTATGGACCTTCTGTCCAGGGTTTGTTATTACATGTCAGCCAGGAACTCTGGCTCTTCTCTCCCATGAGAGACAAAGCTATGGTTTGTTGTTGGTTTATGACTCTGGCTTGCCAGGAGACAAGCCAGCTTCCAGTTCACACATAACGATAAACTACAGCCAAAGGGTCTGTAGTTTGTTTAGCTGCTCCCATTTGCAGTGGGAGTGACCAGGTAGAGTGCATGGGCACGCTACTAGTAAATAACATGGGTGGATTAATCACTGAGTTGTAGGCCGCATTACACCATCTCAGGGGTAGGGGTGAGGTGGCACTAGCTAGTTCAGTTTCCCAGCTTTTGAATTAATTTTAAAAAGAGAGCAAGTCTCTAGCCCTTATAGAACCTGAGATATGAGTCAAAATGTTGAGGCACACTTCTGTACAACCATTTTGTGAGAAATGAGCCTGCTAACACCTTTCAGTGTGTTTTTACCAATGAGTGAAATCACAGCTGTGACTGATATTTGGCTAGCCCATATAAGTGTAGAGTGACCACTTATCTGCAGAGGGGACTTCCTGGCTCATTTTGAATAGTGTTGTGTTAAAAATTTCAATTCTTCCATTGTTGGCAGTTCGGGGGTGGGGTGGTGGGGATGAAAACTCTGGTGAAAAAGGCTCGGAGAGGTGAGAATTTTGGAGAGGGAGACAGGGTTTCCACATACCTTTTTAAGTGTGGGCAATTTTGGGGGGGGGGTCTTCTTTCCGTTTTTATTTTTTGAAATAAACACCCCCTCCACTTGCAGGAGCCCAGGACTCTTCTCCAGCCCAGCAGTTATTTCTGAACACCCAGGAGACCACGTGTCCTCTCCCTCTCCAATAGGCATTCAGGCACTCATTCACCCTTTGAGCCTGCTCGTGACCTGAGATCTTCAGGGGAGGCCCTTGTCATGGTCCCGCCACCATCACAGGCTTGCCTGGTGGGAACGTGGGAGAGGGCCTTCTCAGTGGCTGCCCCAAGACTCGCACTCCCTTCCCAGGGAGGCAAGAGTGGCACCCTCCTTGGTATGTTTTTGCAGGTGGGCAAAAACTTTTTTGTTCCAGCAGGCCTTTGGGGATAGTCAGGCCTGTGAGAATATGATGGATTGGTATTACTGTTTATATTGTTGTCTGTTTACATTGTGATATTTTATACAATTTTAATACTGATGATTTAATTATATTTTAACTATTGTATATTTCTATTTATATGTTTTAACTGTACAAGTCTTTAATGTTGTAAAGCCGCCTTGAGTGCCAGTACTGGGGAAAAAGCAGGAAGAAATAATAACAACAACAACAACAACAACAACAATAATAAACTTTTTAAAAAAGGTATGCAGAAACCCTGTCTCCCTCCCCAAGGAGAAAATTCTCTGAAATGCTCCCCTTCCCTGCAAAAGAGGCAGAAAAAACAATGCCTCTTTCACAGGGAGAGAAAAAGTTCCTAAAAATAGAGGGTAAGATTCAGCACAGCACTAATTTTGAACCTGTTGGGGGGGGGGGTGTCTATCCTTGTGGAATAGTGATTACTGCCCATAGACAACAATGGAGAAATCCAGAATTTTAGTGTAGCTGTAGCAGATCCAGCCCCAAACAATAGTTAGTAGGAACAACAAGAATTCATGCTCTTTATAGCTCAGGTCTTATTTCATACTTTTTTTTTTTCTGCATTGGTAGACATTTTAAAAAATCCTCCTGCCAATGCAAATAATCTCAGCCACAACATACTCATATTGTGTGTGTGTGATGGCACTGTGGCTGCGTATGGGTTACTTCAGTCCTGCAAGATAGGTAGCCCATTGTTGTTATGCCCACATTGCTGGGGGAGAGAGACATGTGTGACACCACTGCAGTATCCTTCAGTTGTTATCTGGTCTGCTGCTTAGGGAAATGCAGGTGTGTGTGTGTGTGTGTGTGTGTGTGTGAAGTTAAGGAGTAGGAGAATGTTTGCATACAGTTTAGTAACAGTGTGATCCTTTATATATCTACTCAGAGAAGTAAGTCCCATTCAGCTAAATGGGCCTTAGCCCCAGATAAGAGGGTACAGGATATACCCTTTTACCTGGACAGGGTAGTAATGTAGAGTAGTAATGTAGAGATTGGACTCTTTTTATGGCCTTGTTCCATCTGAGCTCAGCTCAGCTCCCAGCCTGAGGGGTGAATTCCATTTTGGAACTCTTGGGGATTGCATTCCAGTGGTGGGTGGGGCTGAAAGTAAAAGAGAAAGGCAGAAATACCAGCATATGTTAGCCTAAAACTATAAACTAAGCCTTAGGAGAGGCATTTCAGCCTTTTAGAATGGGAAAAAAAACTCCACAAAAGCTGGGAAGCCACCAAATAGTTGTCGGGAGGCCTGATTTGAGACCCCAGGACCACTGCATTTGGCACTTGGGTTCTGTACCACTGTTAACTGATCCAACTTAAGACTATTCTCTGTCTAGTCCACTGCCTCCTCCCTTAACTGACAACCAGTCAGGGACTCTCATTGGCCATTCAACATTGCCATCCCTTCCCAGGAATCCTAGAATCCTAGAATAGTAGGGTTGGAGGGGGCCTACAAGGCCATCGAGTCCAACCCCCTGCTCAGTGCAGGAATCCAAGTCAGAGCATCCCTGACAGATGGCTGTCCAGCCTCATTTTGAACGCCTCCAGTGTGGGAGAGCCCACCACCTCCCTAGGTCATTGGTTCCATTGCCGTATTGCTCTAACAGTCAGGAAGTTTTTCCTGATGTTCAGCCGGAATCTGTCTTCCTGTAACTTGAGCCCATTATTCCGTGTCCTGCATTCTGGGAGGAAGCTGTGTGTAAGCACACATGGGGAATTCGAAATGGTGGCCTTTGTGCGATTTTTGCTGGCTCAGCTATTGGTGATGCCAGAAGTGTTTCCCTGCCCAGTCAACTACCCCCTGCATGGACACCCTCCTAGTTGAACTTATTGCAGCAGAACAGCAACACACCAGCTCTCCAGTAAGTAAGAGCTTTACTACACAAGGCTGTTCATCTGCTGAATCTACTTTCGGTTTCATTGCAGGATTGAGATCCCAGCTCTACACAAAGAGCTTTTCTTTTCCTGTTTTTCTTCTACATAACCTCTAGGTGGCACTGTGCTATAGTGAATAATGAAACTACACAAGTAGGAAAATATGCTTTCTTTCACTTTCAGAAATAATACTCCATTTTCCCTGCTCTAAGATAACCCCAGAGTGCTCTTAAAAAACAAAAGTGAAACTGGAGGGTCACATCATCATCTAAAGAATCTGTAAACAACTGTAAGGAATTATGAGTGTGCAATAAATTCCTCATGTTGAAAAAGCTTTAAGTGTATTTAGCATTTCAGCCCAAGTTTCTTTATCCATTGAGTTCTTTCTATGCCTTAACAGTAACATGAAAGGGGGAGGGAGAAAAGAGATTTAGGGTGCAATCCTATGCATGTTTAGACAGAAACAAGCCTAGAACTCCCAGCATGCCTCAGCCTTGGACAAGTAGGGCTTGTCTAAACATGCATAAGATTGCACCCTTAGGCTGCAACTCTATACACATTTGCCTGAGAGGAAACCTTATTGAACACAATGGGACTCCTCCCACCCTCCAAAGTAGATATGTATGGGATTGTGCTGTAAGGCTGCAATCCTATACACTTACCTGGGAGTAAATTCAACTGAACACAGTGGTACTTACTTCTGAGTAGAAATATATAGTGTTGTGCTGTTAATAACATTTGAGTTGATGATCATGTAGAAGATGAAGATGTATGGATGGGGCATATGAAAAAGAGGAAGTTTTTCAAATTTTGAATTTTTAGTACAAGTTATATGACTTGGTGTCAATCTTCAAGCTCCCTCCCTAGGGTTTCTATAAGATAAATTCCCAAGAGGATTACAGGGTGCATCTTTTCTGTACTGCACATGAATGTAAATTGTGTACATAGAGTAAGGAAGCATACAGTGCACGGTTGGCCATCTTACATGCTAGGAAGGCATATTTTGAATAGCTAGTAGTATAATGAAAGACAATCATGCTTTCTAGTATATTATTTTAAAATTTATTTTATTATATTTATGTTCTGCCTTTCCACCAGGAGCTAAAGATCTCCCCATTTTTATCCTCACAACAGTTCTATGACATAGGTTAGGCCAGCCTTCTATAACCTGGTGCCCTTCAGATGTTTTGGACTTCAACTCTGATCAACCCCAGCCAGCATGGCCAAATGGTTAGGAATGCTGGGAGTTGTAGTCCAAAACATCCAGGCTGGGGAAGACTGGGAGACAGTGATGGGCCCAAGGTTATCATGTGAGTGTGGTGGCATTTTTGGTCCCTCTCAGGCACCAAAATGTCCTGGACCAGCCCTGGCTTTGTGTCTGCTGCTGTCCTGTCTGAAAGAGGCAGTGAGATATTTTGTATCGCTTGAACGTGCACTTGTGAGAGAGTATCTGTGTGTTTATCTTCCCTGAATCTGTATGCTATATGCTGTAAAAGGGAAGCTTTGCATTTGAGGTCTCTACCATGGATGAGGTATTAGTCTTTTGCTTCCAGGAAAGTATAGAACATGATTTCCACTAAAATATGAAGTAAAAACGTTATTTCATTGTTGTACATAAAATAACTTTGACACCCTCTCTGTGAATGTACATGTCGTGTATAGTTTCAGTATTGGGGGCAGAGTAGGGAGCCCATGACAAATTGCTAGCCCCCGGGCCCATCATGGCCTTGATCCAGTCCTGGAAAACAAGAAGCCAGGGTTCCCCCGGATCTGATTTGAGCCCACAATCTGAAGCCCACAAATGCATTTAGATCAGTGGCAGGGAAGGTGTGGCTCTCCAATTGTTGGACAGCAACTCCCATTGCCCTTGACAGCATAGTCACTGGTGAAGTATGATGGAAGTTGCAGTCCAACATCTGGCGAGCCACGTTCCCCATCCCTGATTTAGAGTATTTGTTTACTTTTATCTTTTTTGTGTGTGGCTCCATCCTAAGAGAAGATGCCCTGGAAACTGGCCTAGATACCCCATTTTCAAAGAGTAGGTTTGCCTCAAACCTCTCTGAACAGAACTCCTATTATTAGCATTAATATAAGTATAGAATAAAGTCTATGAAGATCCTACATGAAGAACAGAATTCCCCCCACCCCCTCTGCAACAATAAAATCAAGATTAACTTCTCCTGAAATATGAAATCCAATAGACTTGTTGGCTAATACCAAAAAATCTTTAAGGCTCCATTCTGATGGACAGGAAAATCCTTTTTGTACTCTATGAAAGAGAGTTCACAAATGACTTTAACAGTTCCTTGAAGTTAGTTACAATGAGTGGGTTTTGGTTTTTTAAATCTTTATTATGTACAGAATATGTATATGCCTCCATTGTAGGTCACAATATTTTTTCCATTTGTATTTCTACAAAATATATACTGCTGCCTCTATACATGTGCAATTCTAAATAAGCCCTGAGTAAATTTTAAAGCACAATAAAATAACTTTAATTCTTATTTTTGCAGCTAAGGCTCAGTTAATGAGATAGTGTTACACCTTTCTGGAAAAAAGTTAAAAAATAAGATTCCATGCTGAATGTCTTTTATGCATAGCCATGAGCACTGTATGATGCATAATATACACTTACAATCCATGTAATTAGAAAATGTGAAAAAACCCGATCTCACATTTTTCAATAGTTGTTGCTTACTTTTCCTTTAAATTAATGGAAAAAAGTCTTTACATCAGGGTAATCAGGTATGGAAGACCTACAGGATTTTAAGTAATCCACAGTATATATTTTGTAAACATTCAAATTTAAGGTGATATGCAGAATATGAAAATGACATGATCAAATCGATGAAGTGCAGTTCTTAGGATGCACATAGAACAACAGTGCATAAATTCAGTTTTAAAAATTGGAGCAGAACAAAAACAGGAAACCTACTTGGGAATAAGCTTGTCTGGCTGTTTAGAGCATAATCAAAGTCCTTGGAAGTGGTAATGGGAGGCTGTAACAAATTGCCAGAAAACGTGTGCAAGAAAGAACTTCAGCTGTTGGGTGGATCCAAACAGCATGAGAAATTTGTATCATCTCAAACCAACATGCAGTAGCAAACTGTTTCCATATTCTATGCCAGAAAATGAACCAGGTCTAGGCAGAACTGTTAAAAGGCTGCTTTTTAACAGCCAGTATTTCTGGTGGAAATTTTCCAGGGATGCAAAACAATCTGTTGTATATTATTTTTACTAAGCGTGTAAAGCAGAAAGGAAGACAAGGCTATGAGTTTATTCTTCAAATAAGTAGTGAGGTCTCCAATGGTTAACCAGTGCCATGGCTGCTGTAGTCAAATACACCTTTCTTGAAGAATGATGAAAATTCACAAATATCATGTTTTGACAGGGTCAGGTCCTCTTTATTTACATGCAGTGGGGATGCTGGAGTGTTGAGCATTGTGCCAAAGAAGTTTCTGAGGTATTTCTGAGAAGGAAAAGGAAGCCAGGATCACAACAGTGACATGGAGAATAGATTACTTTGGTTACAGAAGTATTTAAAGAAAGAGAAAAACACTAGAAAATTAGGAAACACACCGGAAATATAAATACTTTTAACATGTGAAATGGATGCAAACGCTAAAGAAGCCAGGACCCAAAGAACTGTAAAACTAGTTCCATAAGGCTAATGATTTCTGAAAATGAGAGACATTTGAAATGCTGTTTGTGACATGAGATGAGGGTAAGCAGTACAAAGAAAACAAGTCATACATTCTACTAGGCTAGCACAAACACCTTGTGTGAGCCTACAATGCTCTTTGGATATTGTTATTAGCAAGCATCTTCGTTTGATGAATAAAGGCCAAACTACATATGACACGGAAGACCTATGATTAGGATCTCCCACATTTGGAGGGAGTACCAGAGGCAGTGAGCCTATGTACACCAGTTGCTGGTGGACATGGGTGGAAGGGTGCTGTTGCACTCATGCCCCGCTTGTGGGTTCCTGGTCGACAGCTGGTTGCCACTGTACTGGACTAGATGGACCCATAGTCTGATCCAGCATGGCTCTTCTTATGTTCTTATGAGGGGGAGGGAATAGCTGTGAGGAGGCACACATCATGATGGGACCCCAATGATAGCATGTTTCCCATGTTCTGGAAAACATGCCACCGGAAGACCATTTTATAAAAAAAATCTCCTTTGTAATGATGAAGATATTGAGAAATGCATTCCTTTTGAAATAGAAAAGACTTTACATCTTCTGGTATCTGACTTTTCATATCCTGATTTCATTTCAATATGTACAATTTCTGAGTGTCTATATTCATAGGAATCCAATACATCACAGGGATCAACTTTTCTTGATTGAAAATGCAATTTTCTCAGAATTAGTTATGTCCTGAATGTGATGCAGTTTCAGCTATTAATATTGATAAACAGTTGGCTACTTACCCATGGTCATTTATTCTAAAGATAATGTATTATCTATGCATAATGATTTGTACCAATCTAACCTATATTTTTAACAGTTTTTCAAGTATCCATCTAGTCTAAAAGCATTGCTTAAAAGCATAAAAGCTTCAACAATGAATACAATAGCTATCTTCTCCTGAAACTTATTCCACATTTCTAGTAATGTATTGATGATATAACAGTATACAAATACGCTGCTTGATAAAACCACATAAATCCATCAACAGAATTGAAGGAAATACTTTTCTTCTTTAGAAAACCACTGTAGTAACAAATTAAGGGCAGTATCCAATAGTACCGCTCAGCCTCCACCATTTCTGTTGCATTCACTGCTTGTGAAATGGGGAATTTGCAGTTCTAAAAGTAACTCTGGAAACAGAAATGCTTGTTTCTGGAATGGGAGTGGCCAGCAGAGCTCTGTTTTGCAAGCTCTGCTAACCTGTGCTCTTCCAGAAATGAGTGTTTCTGCTTATTTCAGATTGCTTCTGGATCTGCTAGGTTCCCATTTAACTAGCAGCAGGCCCTGCTACCATGCAGGCAGTATTGGATACTGGCTTAAATATACTAGCATAATAATATAGTTTAATAATTGGAATGCCCAACCACCGTTTTTCTTATATTTACAAGCAAATCTTTGATTTGACTCTCACTTCTTTTCTTTCCCAGAATAAAACTGGAAACAATAATATAACGGGAGACAGCTTTGCCTAGTACTTCTAGAAATAGTAACCTTTTCAGAAAATGCACTGTCGATGCTCAAAGAGGCACTTGGGCATGAGTTTATTCACTTCTGCATAATTAGGACCAAACCGAAATGCCTGTATTATGTATGTTTTAAGACCATTCCAATCTGTCAGATACCTTTTTGGCACAAGAAAATGATGGTGTCTTAACTTCCTTAATATACTTGATGGAAGGAGCAATTCTGTGTCCCCTAGACAGTGTCTGGGGACATAGGATTTTTCATATTCCTGGCTCTGCACTCGAGGACAGGGCTGCAAGCCAGAAAACTGTGCTCCCTTCCCCCTTGTAGCGGGTGTGGAGAGAACTGTGCTGGCTGCCTTTCCACTCTCGGTAAGCAGAGTGCAGAGGCGAGGGGGAAAGGAGGCGTTCCTGGGGTTGGGGAAGAGGTTGGGACAGCTGGCTTATGCCTTTTCCTATCACCACCCAGCCTCCTTCTCTCCTCCTCCCTGAAACTTCTGCTAGACAGGCAAAATCGCCCATCTAGCTAAAATGCAGCACAGGGGGCGCAAGGCTGGGGGCTTAAAAGTAGCCAGGACACATACCATAGGACTGCACCCTAAGACCTACATGTACTAGAAGTTAAAGGAATGACTGGGTGTGAAACGTGATTGATCTAGATGTATGGCTACTCAGTAACCTTACACAATTTTGCGGTGAAGAAGGGAGTTAAGGAGGGATATAGATTTATAGGACTATACACTAGTTTTGCTATTAATATAATACTCCATTACATTATTGGGAAATTTTCCCAGTCAAATGTATTTTGTTTCTTGCATTTGATAGGTTTCAGCAAGCAAATTTGCAAACTTCTTAGAGCATTCAAAAATAAATCTATTTATGCCTTCCTGTCTTATTCTTTAGCTTTTTATTTAGTTCTGTAACCTAATCTATATTAATCTTACTATACATTTCCTTTCATCTTAGCAAGCATGATTGGTTTTAAAGACTGAAGAAAAAACCGAATAGCTACTTTGTCTGGATTTTGAATATAAAGACTTGTATTCAACAATTTAATGTATACAAAGATTTGTATTATTTCTTTAGTAGAGTTAATATCCTATCTGATTTCTTTATTAGTGGAATACAATTTTTTCTTGTCCTGATTCCATCAGTTATTTTCCAACATTATCACCATATCCATATGACCATAAATATTTTTGTTTGGTGAATAACATACTTCTGTGGATTTTAGTTATTTCTAAAACTGTTAGTTTCTTTGTGTCAAACCCACAACTGCTAATCTTTTTTTAAGACCATCTAGTCCGGCCCTAAGACAATGTCCTATGTTACTCTTTAGGTGTTTCAATACTGCTTCGTTTACCAGCACTTTGGAAACTTCAGTGAGATGATCAGAGATTCTGGACTGCATTAGGTACAATATTCAGATTTATTCTACCTGAATTCCACTAACTATATTTATAAGAACGTAAGAAATCTCTTCCTCTCTGATGATAAAAGCTTTGTATTATATAAGAAAAGGTAAAGGTGTCCCCAACCAGTTGTATCCGACTCTAGGGTGCGGTGCTCATCCCCGTTTCTAAGCCGAAGAGCCAGCGCTGTCCAAAGACGCTTCCGTGGTCATGTGGCCGGCATGACTGAACACCGTTGCACAGAACGCTGTTACCTTTCCCGCTGAGGCGGTACCTATTTATCTACTTGCAATTTCTTGCTTTCTAACTGCTAGGTTGGCAGAAGCTGGGACTGAAGACGGGAGCTCACTCCGTCACGCAGCACTCGGGTCTCAAACTGCTGTCCTGCCGACCTTCCAGTCTGCAGTTCAGCGTCTTAGCCACTAAGCCACCATGGCCTTTTGTATTATATACCTTCCTTTTTATCACCACCATGCTACAGGTGAAGAGTAATTAAATGCAAAGAAATTCTCAGTTCTAAACAGGTAACAATCAACATATTTTCTGGGAAAATATATTCCTTTAGAAAAGTCAATGGCATAAAAAATTGTAAGTGACAAATTATTATGTCATGAAGAAAATTTATGCAAAACATATCAAACACTTGGTGAAAACATTATGATATCTCAGGGGGATTATTAAAAGCACATGAAGTGTCCAAATGCATTGTGGCAATGAAATGTATGTAGGAAATGACATCTGATGGCGACTAATTCAAAAACTAAGATTTAATGTAAGCAGCTGTAAGGAAAAACTTATACATAGTAAAAGGATCAAAGCTTGCTTCGTTACAAACTGGATAATGATAACAGCCTTGCTGTATCCCCATGACATTGCACACTAATCATGGACTCAGGGGGGAGATAATCTATTTAGTACAATATCCTTTGAAAAGTGTACAGTTCAGAGAGCTACATGGAGCATCTAATTTATTTTGAGAAGTATCTCCCCAATAAAATACAGCCTCCATTTTTAGTAGTGGTTTCTCTATATAAACTTAACTAGCTTCTCTAGTTACTGCTAATGTTCTCAGAAATGAATTATGCTAATACTGCACATTGCACAGATAACCAAAAAAGTTGGCATGTAAGCTTGGGGGGGGGGGTGGATTTTGTATTCAAGTCTCCCCACATGTTACATTAACATTCATACGAACACTTTAAAAAGATGCATGAAGAAGTTCCTTTAAAAAGAATGCCAATAGACAAGGAGTAATTTAAAGCAGGGAACAGATGTTGTGCCAGCATTAGTCATAATTAGTTCACAAGGCAAGGTCTCTCTCTCTCTCTCATACACACACACACACACACACACACACACACCGCTCTCTCAATGAGGGGACGAAATTAAATTTTGGATGCAGCAGACAAGTTGTGGGGATAGCAACTATTGGTGCCCCTATAAAAGGCACTGAAGCTCCTGCTGGTTTTGAAGTTCAGAACCCCTGTGGACTATCACAGAGGATGAAAAGAGCTCTTCACTACAGACTATGTACACAATATATTAAAAGCCATTTTGGAGAGGACAACACTTGCACCAACCCTATGCTTACACTTCTTTCTTTAAAAAGTTAAGTAATTCTATTAAGACCTAGCTTGTCCTCATATTAAAATCTGGGGCACAAACTATTCAGCTTTACATCCAAATCCATACTTCTGGCTTGTCTCTCCCACCGACAAGCCAGAAAAAGAATGCATGATTTGATTCTAGGATTATTTCTTTGGCTTGTCATAGAAGAGACAGGCCAGAAGTGCGGGTTCAGACATAACGCTAATCAACCTGGGGACAGAGTGTTCAGGACTTGATTAGCTGCTCCCATTGCAAGCATAGTATACAAATTCTTATAAATAATAAATGACACCAAAAGTGCAATCATATTTATCCCGACTCAAAAATAAGCCTGAATGAGTGCGTTTATAGGACTGCAGCCTAACTAGCAGGTTGCTATGCTTTGCATTATGTTGGTTTATAAAACACTATTTTCTAGCTTCCTCAACCTGCAATAATATATTTTAAGCATATATATTCATTCTTATTCTGAGAGCTAGGGTGACCAGATAAAAAGGAGGAGACAAATCCTGCACTTTAATGGTTATACAAATATCAAAAGTAAAGGAACTCTTCTTCCTTTGAATCTGGTCATTATCTCTCCATTTCCTCAATGTGTCCACCTGCTCTCCCTAATCCTTTCCCTCATATTACAATAAACCAAAAAACTAAAATACAGTGATGCCAATGATATGCCTCACCTATGGTCAGGGAACAACCTATTTGTGAGTCTTGGCCCACCACCTGAAGGCCAATGTCTTAGAAAATATGCACCAACATTTTAAATGATTATATCTTGACTTACAAGATTACTCTTTATTATCTTTACACATACACTACTTTAAAAACAAAACAAAAAACTGTTGATGAAAAGACATCACTTTGGAATGTACACAGATGATCAGGTTTATGAGTAAGTAATTTAATTAGATGTCTATAATTGGATTTTCTTCAATACACTGGACATGTACCTTCAAGCTTTACTGGTGTGGTGTTGCCCTTTTGTTTGGCTTCAACTCCTTTTTAAGCATCTTGCTGGCACACAGTTATGAAGACTGTTGACAGTTTTGCAAAGAGGTTTTTCTTACTGAATGTGTAAGGAAATGTTTTAAGGGAGCGCTCACTTCAAACTTCATTCGAGGCTCAACGCATGTTGCTACAGCACAGAGCTCTGACCCAAGATTTGAAAAGGTGATGGTACTGCCTTTTTGGTTTGTCCTACATTGTTATGCCCTTTAGACAGGCTAAATTGATCTATATTGTGTAAGCTATGCTTAGTTCACCTTCAAATCGTCAACCTTCCCATTCAAACACCCCTGAGAGGAAGAAGAAAAGTGTGAGAAAGCCTGCTAAAATTTAGATCTACTTCTTTATTGACTGAGCTGAGCAACTTTGCTCAAGCTTTAATTAGGGCAGGTGTGAAACTGTAGCCATTTAAAACCATATTAGAAATAATTTTAATAGGGAAGTTTTCTATAACTGGCCTCGAGTTCATGTGATATGCAATACATTAGCACCGAGATGACATTCTAACATTTTCTGCACCATCTCACAATGTGAGGTTTCAGGTTTTTATGCTATGCAACATAAATCTTAAGTTTAATTTAAAGTTATTAAAATTATTAAAAATTTAATAGCTTTTGGCAAATCAAGAAGAGCCATTATTGCTCTTTTGATTGTGACATATTAACAAGGAATGCAGTTCACTTACACTGTTCTCATAATCTATTGCAAGTGGTGACAATCTGTGAAGCAAACAGCAGAGCTTAACTGAAAAGTTTTCTTTTTTATCATTACTATTATATATACATACAGTGTTTTACATCTTGTGCACTGCAAACTACTATGAAGAAAAGGTTTGTGTTTGCAGCACTTGTAGCTTACAAAAGCAAGCAACTCTTTGAGGTTCTATTAATTTTCCCCCTACAGTTTACAGAAAGTTGTGTAATAAAACTAAACAATGCTTTGCTTCGACCCATCCCCTCCTTGCTTCAGTAATGTAAGCCACACTGAAATCTGAATTTCAAAAGAATATCAAAGGGCCTCATAAAATCATTTCTCCAATATAGTGGGAAGGCGGCTAGGCTACCTTCGTCTTTCTTCCCAGAGTGCCTCTGGGAAGTAAGATGGCAGTGGCCAGAACTCTGCTGCTGCAAAACCAGCACCTTTTGCAAATGAAAATAATGCACTCTTCTCTCCCAAAATGACAGGAAACAATTTGTATCACCCCTCTTCTTCCCATTTTGGGATTTGCTGAAATGAAATGAATTTGCTGAAATGCCAGCCCTACCTGTAGCTCTGCCTTCCCCAACTTGGTGCCCTCCATGTTTTGGACTACAACTTTCAGGATTCCTGACCACTGGCCATGCTTGCTGTGGCTGATGGGAGTTGAAGTCCAAAACATGCTATTGCACCCAGTTTGGGGGAAGGCTGCTGTAGCTGGTTATGACCTAGTGTTGATAACATGAGCTATATGTTGGAAAGACTTTGATTTAAATTTAAACTCCACCATAGTCTCTTTAAATCTTTTCCTGGTATGCGAGTATTGCAATAAGACTGTGGATCAGAATGGTTTCCACAGTCCTTTGAAGTTTGTATTTTCAGCAAGTTTTATGTAAGGGTGGGCAGACTTCCGGCTTGTTGGATCTACTTTGTATTTTATTAAAACACCAAGAACCACCAACCAGAGCCATTTGCAAAAGGCATGCATTTAAAATTAAAGAACGGGGTTCCTCTGAACATGTTCTGAGCCTAGGAAGTTGTTTGCAATACCGGAACTGAACTGGGCTCACAGTCCTTTCACACAAAAGTCAATTTCTGGTTACTCTAAATGTTCTTCTTTTCAGCAACTAATTCAGCTGAGGAAACTCATTTTGTTGTTATTGTTCAAAAGTTGGGAGCCTGAAACCCCCTGCTGCTTTATTGCAAATTACCCAGAGATCTACCAGTAGATCCTGTTCTACCTTCTGCCCTCCCCTGATGTAAGGAAATTGCTTCGAACCAGGGTGAAGCCATTACCTGTAGTTGCATAGGTAAGAGTTGCTGTTCTCACACTATGACAATCAAAACATAACATTACCTGCAGTGTCTACTGCAGTGGTCTCCATTTATTAGAGAATTTTCCAGTGCACCTCTGCTGGCATGAACACATAGTATTGAATTACACTGAGCCTCATCAATCAAATTAACTGTCCTAGCTGGTCAAGTTCAACCTGCCATAATTATCTGCAGTAATGCATCCAACTGCACTTTAATAAATGAAATTCATTTAGAATCCATAGGACTTAATATTCCTTATGTCTACACATTAAAGCTTATGTTCTTTGCTGCCAATGGTGGAAAACACTGTTTAGACTGTCAGAGGCAAGAAAACCTGTGATTTATAGTTTCTGTAGCTCTGTGAATCTGCTTTTTGGATGTATAAGACCATATTTAAAAAGATCAAAATAGGCCTAGCTACTGAAGGAAATCAATCTTTTCTCCTGAGCACTAGTTAAAACGTGTCCTGTCAAAATCTGATCACAGAAAACAACAAAGGAATTGAATTTACTACGCATCTTTGGGTCAGCAGTGACAGGATGTCATTTGCTGGAGTGGCCCTGGCAAACAGCTAGCCCAAGCGCTTGACATGCATCACCCTCATTTTCCTTTGGTGAAATCAAAAACTGAGGGATGATTGATAAGGTTGCTCTGAAACGGGACAAGACTGAAGTGTATCTTGCATCCTTGCTGGAGTGTTCCCTTTATTGATACACTTGCGCTCCGAACACTGCTGAGAACCGCTGTTTGAGAGCTATACAGGTACTGTATAGCCAACCACTGAGCAGGCAGGCAGAATTGAAGAATTTGTCCTGATCTGACAGCAAAGGAGATTGTATTAGGTTAAATAGGAAAACATTTTTTTAAAGACACCAACATTAGTTATGTCTTCGTTCTTTCCCACTAAGATGAAAACCGTCTTTGGCCACATGGAGATTGCTGGTATATAAATTATACTGTGGCACTTTTTAAAAGGTTAAAAATATATGATTGAGATGCAACATAAATTATAGCAATTTAGCAACCTTCTAAAAATTAAACTGGAAGAGCAAAAAAGGGGGGAGAGAGAGAGAGAGATGCCAACACAGGCCTACACTCAAACTGAAAATAATAAGCTGCCTTAAAGCAATGCTTGCAAAGCTGCAGCACCGGAATACCAAACAATTTTCTTAATAATTCTTTTTGAGCTGACATAGAACTAGTAGCTTTGACAGCTCTTCCTAACTGAGCACAGTTGCATAAAATTCTACCAGAGAAATAGTAACGTTTCACTTGCTATTATTTTTAGCAGCATTCATCCTTCCCTATTTAAATAGACAGAAGGGCAAACTCCACAGAATTCAAATACCTATGGGAAATATTCAGTGCTGGCCGTCTGTGTGCAGGCCCCACTGTTGCTTTTGTTCTGTGCCAGCCCCGCTGACTCCACTGCACAAGCAGCGTGCATCACTTGTGCAACGGAGATTTAGAGCTTCTCGGGGCAAGCCCCCAAATGACCAGAAATGCTTGTTTCTAAAACAGGGCAAAAGTCTGCTGGCTTGGCCTGTTCCAGAAATGAGCATTTTTTCTTGTTTCAGGTTGCCCACAGAAACACTACATCATGCAAGTGGTGGGCACTGCTTTCCGAACAGAACTGGCAGGACTGGCTGCATGTGAGCAGTTACCATTGGATTCTGCCCAATGGTTCGGTATGTGGATATTGATTATAATTTCTTTGAGATACTGAAGTAGACTTAATCCAAAGGGGATGAAGGAAACCGGACAAAAAAGGATATTACCTTGCTTGTCCCCCCGCCACACACACACCTGTGTTTATTCTGATGGCATGTCAGAGGACTGGATTCTGACAGTATAAATTTCACTCACTTGTGCAGCCAAACTACATAATTCCATCTTCTTTTAACACTATCTAGCATTAGATATCAATGTTTCCATTTACAATAACTTCAGTCTGATAAATCTACCAGCATATGTCCCCTCAGATTCTTAATAAACCGTACTGTACAGTAACATTTATGGCATCAGTGTGTAGGTAGCAAATGAAAGCCAGTAATTCCAATGTTTCACTGATCAAGATTTTTGCTAGCTTTGGATGGAATCTGATGGTGTCTGTCTGCCAATGGAATGGACACCACTGGCAAAATAAATTCCCCTCCCCCTGCAGCCCTCAAATCTGCTCCAGAGAGTTGGGGGACCCTCCTGAGTGGGGGCAGGGGGAGACAGGGAAGTCCTAGTTTTGTATCTTTTGCATCAATGCATCTTGAGTTTTTCAGGCAAGTGGCGGAAGAGCACATGACCATATGCTGAATCCATTTTGCAGGAACTAGTTCCACAAGGATCTCTACAATCGGAAAATTGATTAAAAAATACTTTATGAGAAAAAAATTAATTGTGTTAATTAACCCTAAATATAACAGGGCAAAGGGAGTTAGGAAAGGGGAAGTCAGTAAGACAAAATGTATTGGCCAGTATCCAAATCAAGAAAAGCACTAACATAAATTACATTGCGTTAGTGTAAGGAACCTCTAGTGCAATGCCAATAGCATTAGCTGCTGTGACAGTATTCCCCAGAAAGCACGTTGTGCCAGCTAACACTATTGGCATTGCACCAGAGAGGTCCCTTATGCTAGCACAACGTAATTTACGTCAGCACTTGTCTTGACTTGGATACTGTCCAATGTAAGACATATTTTCACACAACTTTTGCTAGTGAACCACCTAATATGAATGGAATGAAAATAACTTTCAAAACCTCTTTCTACATCCCTTGCAAAAATACAATATTGCAGTGCACTGCTGCATTGAAAAATAATATATGCCAATAAAACCCATGAGCTTGAAAATCAACTAAAAAGCCCTTATCCAGAGAATATTAGGTGTGTTTAATTCCCACTGAAATCAATTGGATACAGTTGTCACAACTAATTTAAGTCCCATTGATTTCTCTGGGACTTAACACGTGAATAATTTTCTTTGGACTAGGACCCAAATCTCTAACATTTCTGCATATATAGAACATCTGGGATAGATGAGAAGGAATTTAAAACTTCTGTATTTTAATTTAGTGCAACTAAACAGAAGTCATCTATGTAAAGTCATCTATGTATTAATTTGGACACTGATACAAAACACTTTCTATATTGATGATTTTTTCTGTAAAGGTGGCATGAGTAGTACAGAAGAGTTTCGTATTAAGAGCCACAATTCAAACAAATTATTTCTGGTTCTTCTGTAATGAGAAATCAGTATTAGGAGGAAATGAAACTAAACACTATTGCAGTCCTTCTCCTCGCTGTATGAGTGTGTAAAAGGTTTAGTGTTACATGAGAACTGGGCCTTTAAGTACCATCTTAAGACGTTTCTTATTTTTCCAAATCTTCTCTAGTTTGCTGAGATGTGTCTCTTTTCCTCAACTGTCTTTCTTTACCTCCTTTTTCTCATGTCTGTCTCGATTTTAAGCCTCCAGACAGGGTTTTGGATATTGTAAATCCTAATTTATATACCATGCAGAACTTCGGGCAGTATCCAATACTGCTGCTGCTCTCCTGCTGTTTCTGTTGCGCCAGCGGGACAGAGACCCACCATGAGCAAAACAGGAGGGGAGTGCTTCCTAAAGCAAACATGGAAAGGAGTGGAGATGCTTATTTCCAGAATGGGACCGGTCAGCAGAGCTCCATTCTACAAGTTCTGCTGACCTGCCCTGTTCTAGAATCAAGCATTTTGGCTTGGTTCCATTTACTTCAGGATACTCTAGCTTCCCAATGCATGCTAGCGGATGGGGGGGGCAGTGTTGAATATGCTCTTGAGAAATAAATATGCCCACCCTCAGCATCTGTGAAAGAATGGAAAAAAGTAAGCAGGATAATGGTAACACTGAGTAGGGGCAACAGCAGTATTGGCTCCAGGATTTTGGGGGCTCCCATACAAGACACACACAATTGCCCCCAGCAGTGCAGCATCACACCTTCTGGCATTATGCTGGCAATACAATGAGGAGCAATGGGTATCAGCAGCACAGGCAAATGTTATTACTGCCATATCTGACAATGAAGCAATAAGCTACCACTACATTGCTCAAAAAATGTTGAAGCGGCATTATAGCATGGACATGGAGAAGACTCAACTATATACTATACCAAGACATGCTGATTAATAAGTTGCACAGTACGTTGGCAAAACTCTGCACATCCGATAAGGCATCAAATGTAATACGTTGCTTTAATAGCAGCGTATGTAGATAGACATACTCCACTTGTCTCATAAAGTACGCTGCAGCCTGTGTGCAACCTGGGTAAACAAGTAGCAGCCCCACCTTTATATATAGCCATGGATGATTTTTTTTAAAAGATTGCTTTTCATAAAAGGTTTGGGGTGACTGCCGAAACTGCTGATTTGTTAAAGGAAAGTGCATTCCGATGTTACACAATTCCACATAAATGAATTAAATAAAATATCTCCATATTTAGCAAGTAATTTTTTACTTTGCAAGAGGAGTAATTTTAATATTAACTGTTGGCATCCTTTGCTTTCCCTCACTTTAAATGCACATGCTCTGCCAGGGTTTAAAAAACGTACAAATAATGACAGCATTTCCCTATTTATAGTTATCAAATGGCATGAATGGATAAACAACATTAACTTCTATTCATTAACTTTAATCAACAAAATTCTTGGCTGTGTCAGTCAAGGCAGATTTAATCAAGCAAGGCTGGCTCTAAAGTTAACACTGCAGTACTTAAACTGCAGAACAATTAATTTAGAGTTTACTTTGCAACAGTAGACCAGTAAATTGACAAAATAAGCCAGACAGTTAGGGTTAGTTCTCATTGAGCTGGTAAACCTATGTCTGGATGCGGTCACTTCAGACTGCAGGTTGGGGCTTCATATCCCAGACACTGATTTACCACCTCAGTGGTAAGACTAAAAGCCATGGGTTTTTAAGCCTCCTGCTTCATGGTCGTGTCAAACTATTGTGAAGAGTAGCAGCAAGGGAACCTGCATCACCTTGTGACTGTTTTCTGCCAGGAAACATCTTAGTCATTCGGCAATCTTACTGTTTTTATTCAAGTTTCTAATTGGAAATCTTTGGCCCACATGCTTATGGCTCAGAAGGTAATTTCTGAAGGATGGATTGAGTGTGATGGAAACGTTCATTCCATAGTATGGAACTAGGAAGAGATGGTGCTCTCTTTCCCTTTAGCATATGCGCTCTAAGCAAATTATGACAAGTCCCACAATGGGGAAGGTGGGACAGTGCTTCCTGTTCATGTTTAGAGCTCTACAAGGTTCCAAGCTGGGGATGGTGCATGGCATATCTGATGGAAGAGACTTCACAGAATGCAAAAAATGAAAGAACTGTTAGAGGTAAGAAACTTTGTTCTGTGTTTCATTTCTGAATAAGCATCTCCTCCTCCAACAACAAACCCACAAATTGGACAGGTTCACACTTATCCCATGGAAGATCCTCTCCGGGTGGTGGTTGAGGAAAGTGCACAGGTTTCTGCAAAGAAACTGCCATAAGAAAATGCATATAGTTAGACATGCATTCCGTGACTGGAAGCAGTTTGCTGTTCCCAATACAGCAGCAGACAGCGTTATCGGTATGGTAGCCCCCAAAACTGGTTTCTACACAGGAATTACATATGCTAGACTCACGTGCTTGCTTGTAAATTACCAGATGAATTTGAACGATACTCCTATGCAGCACTGATGTCAGTGACTATGTGAGAAGTTGCTTAATCAAAAAATAAACATTTAATGACCGATGTCATTTTCTTGCTTCCCAATTGAATGTGGATATCTAATCCATGTTAAAGCTGAACAGTAGATGATTTTCATGCCTCGGGAAGCCCTGGTGCTCGACCACAGAGCAGTGATCAAATTTTACAGCCAGCCACCTGGTGCTAGTGGCCTTCTGCACTGTCCCTCTAGGTGACAAGTAGAGACAGTATCTCAGCTGCTGCCTGCTGATTCAACAAAGAAGTCTTGTATTGGCCTAGTGACCTCAGACTGATGTGATAGTCTGGGTATGGAATGAAATGACTTTATACATGAAATGAAGATACTGACTGAAGTTCTAGATATAAACTCAATTCATGTGGTTGACTTCAGGATGTACTGTGGGGAAGGCTACTTGGACCCTAGCTAAACGTTTGGCCTAAATTCTCCTTTGCCAAAAAGTGCTGAGTATCTTGCTCAGAAACAAGGTCTTAATAAAATAAAAATGGGCAATACATATCAGTACCAAGGACACAACAATTACTTCATAAGCTTATCTGGATTTTTAAAAGCAACAATAGATCTAGTATTAATCAATAGCTAATTAAACATTTCTCTCCCTGACACACAATGTTGATAAGCATGTTAACATTAAATTATCCACATGGAGGAAGCAATCCTATGGCCGCTAGACAGTGGCTACACAGCCATAGGATATGCTGTTTTCCGGGAACCGACCTCCCTCCACTTCCGTGCTGTCTTGGAGGCAGTGTGGAACAGCTCCATCCACCACACTTGCAAGAGGAGAGTGGAGCGGCCGGAAAGGGGTGTGGCTGGGGGAGTTCTGGGGCAGGAAGATCGTAATTGCCTGTATGTGTTGTACAGCAGCCTCCTTCCCTGCTCCATCCTCCCGCAGCTAGACATCTGCAATCGGCTGTCTAGCCAAAAAAGCAGGGCAGGAGAAGCGCGGAGGGAACGATCCCCTCCGTGCTTCTCCTGCCCTGCTTTGGATAGGCGGTCACCTCCGAGTTCGGAGGCGGCCACCTATCTGGATAGGATTGCTCCCTTAGTTGCTCACTCATAATATAATCTTGCAAATATAGTGTCTCCACAGTCTAAACAATGAAGGATAAAGAGACAGAACATTCACATTGCTCCCATAGTGGGCTGCTCTCCTCACTAAGGAAGCATGCCAGTGTTTCCTCTCCAATCTCAAGAAGAGAGAGAGAAGTAAGAGGTTCACCTGTCCCTCCCCTGCCTCAACAAAATGAAGACACACACAAATTCCCTGAATACATACACATGATCCAATGCCATTGGGAAGCTTGTATATATATCACAATCACATGGATCTTTCCTACCACTTGGTACTCTTCCTCTCATCAGGGAGCCAATCAGGTGGGTAAGACCCACATGATCGGTCCTGCCCAATTCCCCAATGGCACGAGATCAGACCACAGGGGAGCAGTCTCTATGTCACTGGATGTATGAGGAAACTACTGTGTGCTCAGTTTGGGAGCAGACAGAGCAGGCTATTGTGTTTCCTCACATGCTCTCTCTTTCTATAATGAAACATTACAGGTGACCTAAGGTGACCTGCAAAGTAGGAGTTGGGGGCACTGTGCTACAGGGGTTCCACTCCTACCTGCAGGGCCAATTCCAGAGAGTGGTATTGGGGTATTCCTGTTCTACCCCATGGCTATTAAGCTGTGGGGTGCCACAGGGTTCTATTCTATCCCCCATGCTGTTCAACATCTATATGAAGCCGTTGGGTGAGGTCATTAGAAGTTTTGGGGTGGGGTGTCACCAGTACCCTGATGATGCTCACCTCTATTTCTCCTTGTTGTCGGAGTCAGCTGAGGCGGTGAAGGTGCTGGACCAGTGCCTGGAGCCTATAATGGGCTGGATGAGGGCCAATAAACTGAAGCTAAATCCTGACAAGATGTAAGCTCTGTGGATTGGTGGTTCCTGAGTCTGGGAATCGAGTAAGCGGCCTGTCCTGGATGAGGTTGCGGTCCCCCTGAAGGAGCAGGTGCGTAGCTTGGGAGTACTCTTAGATCCATTCCTGTCACTGGAGCCCCAGGTGGACTCTGTGGCCCAGAGTACTTGGGGCCAGCTTCGACTGATCTGCCAGCTATGGCCTTTCCCAGACAGAGATAACCTAGCCACAGTAGTACATGCGCTGGTAACTTCCCGATTAGACTACTGTAATGCACTTTACGTGGGCCTGCCCTTGAAGACGACTCCAAAGTTGTAGCTAGTGCAAAATGCAGCACCTAGACTGTTGACCAGAATATCTGGTAAAGATCATTAGGTGTGGACGAAAGTCACTTACCTGTCATCGAAGCTTGTTCGCGGTGGGGGGGGAGGCGCTTCGCTGCTCCCCCCGCGAAGTTCAGGCCGGGGGGGGGAGGCTTCCCGCCTCGCCCAGCCGAAATTCAGGCCGGGGGGGGAGGCTTCCCGCCTCGCCCGGCCGAAATTCAGGCCGGGGGGGAGGCTTCCCGCCTCGCCCGGCCGCGAACTCCAAAGTTAAAAAACAAAAACAAAACGCCCCCGTGATAGGCTACGTGACGATTAACGTAGCCTATCATGGCTAGATCTGCAAAGTCAGCCGTGATAGGCTATGTTAATCGTCACGTAGCCTATCACAGGTGACTTTAAAAAAAAAAAAAAGCACGTACGCTAATGGTGGCCCCCATAGGGAGCCGCCATTCGCGTTCCTTATTTGGTCGCTGTAGTCTACGTAAATCTTTACGTAGACTACGGCGACCAAATAAGGAACGGGAATGGCGGCTCCCTATGGGGGCCGCCATTATCCATACGCGCTTTTTTTTTAAAGTCACCCGTGATAGGCTACGTGACGATTTACGTAGCCTATCACGGCTGACTTTGCAAATCTAGCCGTGATAGGCTACGTTAATCGTCACGTAGCCTATCACGGGGGCGTTTTTTTTTTCTTTGATTGCAATGGCGGCGGCGGCAGCCGGTCCAAAGACCGGCTGCCGCTCCCGCCCCGCACGAACACCCGCCGAACCGCTGGCCGGACCCGCCGCCGGGACATTCGGCAAAGGTAAGTCCCGTCCCGGGGGGGGGGGTGCGGGGGGCGGGGGGGTGCGGAGAATTTCTCCCCGAAACTTGTTCGGGGGGCCAAACACGTTGGCGCTCAGCCCCCCGAAGTTTCGGGGAGAAATTCTCCGCCATCCCTAAAGATCATATAACACCACTTTTAAAGGAATTGCACTGGCTGCCAGTATGCTTCTGGTCAGAATTCAAGGTTCTGGTGCTCACATTTAAAGCCCCAAGTGGTTTGGGACCTCGATTTTTGAGGGAGTGCCTCTCCCTAGATATGCCTACCCGAGGACAGAGATCTGTTGGAGGGGCCCTCCTCTGCGACCCACCAGTGCGAAACATACATCATGGTGGGACATGGGAGAAGTCCTTCTATGCTATGGCACCCCAGTTGTGGAATGCCCTCCCCTTGGAGGCTTGATTGGCATGTACGTTGGTTTCATTTTAGTGCCAAGTTAAAACTTGGCTTTTTACCAAAGCCTTTGAGGGCTTAATGCATTCTCTAAAGTTGCACACTCTTTTAACTGTTTTATTGTTTTAGATTTTAATTGGTATTAAAACATTGTTTAATATGTTTTAGCTGTTTAAATTACTGATTGTTTTATACTGTTTATGTTGATTTTATTTGCACACCGCCCTGAGATCTTAATGATATAAAGCAGGATACAAATGTTTTAAAATCGACGGACGGATGGATGGACAGAGTACAGATACAGTAGTTTCAGCATTCTGCTGTGAGATTGTCATATTGCCCAAAGACATTTTTTTGTTGCTCACCAGAGTAACCAAGGAACCAGAGAAATGGCTAATTTCAAGGCTGACAGAACATACTGGTGGAAATTTGTTATGCTTCTGATTTGCCATTCTTCTACCATTTTCTATCCAAAATGTCCAAAAGTATTTCTATAGACCTTATTAGTATAAATAAATCTATTATCCCACATGGGATGGAGTTCCTTTTATTAGCTCTGTCAATCATTTTCAGTCTTCCAAGAATATCTGTTAAGATTGCGACATATACAAGTTTGTGTGACTTCCTTATAGTTGTCTTTATTAAACTGAAGTCTGTGGTTCACCTTTTTGGCATGGAACTACAGAAATGCAAGTAAAACTATAAACCACCCAAAACCACATACCATGCCAGAGAGCACACATTTATTTTTATATATAGTTCTTTGGAACAGTTGATTTTTCACTGAAATGTTCAGTTTCTGATGCTGCCCGGTCCCTCTCAAGAAACACAAGGCCCAGAGTGGAATAATATAGCTTATAGGTTTTACAGCACTGGTTTATGAATTCAGGTCAACACTATAATGCAAGAAGTTAACATCAGTTGATGCAGTCATGATAGTATGTTCTCCCAGCAGCAAAATTACAAGAATACTATTTGTGACAAAAGCTAACTAACGGCCTCTCCCACAGCATACCTGGCAACTCGACTGTCACATTAACACTTGCAGACAATGCCCACAAAGTACCCATGCATCAAAGACAGTGGCAGTAACTAGGGCAGAAGAACACTGAACTACTGAGATATTTCCCTGCCCCCAACCTGGTTGGGACAAGATATAGACCCTCAGCTCTGATATAACTGCCACCAGAAAGGGCATCTGAGGGCATCAGACACAATTTGATGAGCTGTCACCGTCTAGTGGTAGTCCCTCCCTCTCCCAAATGCCACCATGAGAAAGATTGCTGAGGAAACATCTTGCACTGAGGGAACAGGAGAAGAAGCACATTAAGTTTGAACTCAAAAGGAGAAGAGAAACTGCAGAAGAGAAGAAAGAAAAGAGGAACATGCCAGCAAAGAACAGGTTGGTCCAGAAAGATAATAGATGTGATGCAAACCTGAGTACAACTGGTTCCAGAATATATATATTCCTATCCATCTGGGCAACTGAAGCAATGATCATCATCACGCTTCTTCCATTCCCTTTCCTTGCATCTTGTGTCTTTTTAGATTGTAAGCCTGAGGGCAGGGACTGTCCAATTATTGATTTTTGTAAGCCTCTCTGGGAGCCTTTTAACTGAAGAGAGGGGTAAGAACGCTTTGAATAAACATATAAAAGGATACTGTGCTAGAGAATCCACTGTCATAGGTAATACAAGGTATGTGTACATGTCCACAAGCACTCATGCCCCCCCACCATGCCTTCAGCCATATGAGGCTGCCCAGTTTTTAAGATCTTTGGGTGAGGCCCTTCTTTCGATACCGCTACCTTCAGAGGCACGCTGGGTGGTGATGTGAGAGACGGCCTTCTTGGTGGCTGCTCCCAGGCTATGGAACTCCCTCCCAAGGGATGCTAGGTTGGCTCCCTCTCTGCTGTCCTTCCGCCAGCAGGCAAAGATGTAAATGGATCTGTTGGGATGGATGCTGTTTTTATTATGTTATTGCTGTGTTTTTATTGTGTTTTAATGTGTTGTTTTATGGTTGTTTTAATCAAGTTTTATTTATGATGGTAAGCTGCCTTGAGTGCTATTTTTCTTGGTAGAAAGGCAGGGTACAAATCAAATAAACATTAGGGATAACTGCTTCGAAAGGGTTCATCTAATTAGGAACTATTGACCTTACTCGCCCTCAGTAGCATTGTCGTATTAGCCCTCCTCTCTTGTTTGGATCCACACACAGAACATGGAAAGGGAGTGGGAACACACCAGCTTGCTCTGTCCTCTCACTTCTGTGCATTAGCTAGACCCACCCCAATCTCAGCATAATGGGCCAAAGCTGAGAATGGGGGTTCCTGATTATATTCAAAGCTCTCTACATATGCTCTGTTATGGTTGTAAAAACTCAACTCTCACCTCTGGCCCCCAAGAGTGGATATCAGGGGCAGAGCCAGCTGGCACAGTGCCATTCATTCTATATGTGGAGCCAAATATGAGAAGCTAACTATAGCCAAAACATATTTGGCTACATAGTGTCATGATGGCATCTAGTTCAATCCCCAATCAGGTTAGATTATCCATGTGACTCATCCAGGTACCAGAATGTTGTAGAAGAAGAAGCGGATAGGAAAAACAATGGCAGAAAACAGGTTTAAAAAGGTGAGCATCACAACAATTAAGGCTTTATTTATCTAGAGATATTTCTGCAGCTTCCCAAAAGTGCTACTTTTAACCCAATAACTGAAATATTAAAACATCTGGTGCAGCCTTGACTACTATGAATCTGACAGTCTCATCCTTTTTAGCTTCTTATATTCACTTATGAATGTGTGATCAAATCAAAGAGTTCCTCTCAAGGTCAAAATAAGTGACTTTCTTTGCTATATGGAACACAAGAAAAAAAATATCCTTTTTTGTGAAGATGACTTCTCTCGCTTCTTTGCCACATTAACCAGATGGCACTGAAACCAGCTCACTGAAAAAGAAGGTGCACCAATATATGGCACAAAGAAAGCCCAGTGAAATGTAGCTACTTGGTAGCTGACTGGAGAAAAATATGGCAATGGGATAGATAGTTCAAGTCCCACCAGGAGAGATGTTGACAAGACCTTCACAAGGCAAAGCTTATTTCACTGGAAGGGTACATGTTATGAAGGCAGAAGGTTGTAAATTAAATCCCTGGCATCTCCAGCTAGAAGAATTTCAGAAATCAGAGCACCCAGCTGAGATCTTGGAAATCCACTGCCAGTCAGAGTACACAATACTAGGTTAGATGGACCAGTAGTCTGTCTTTATAAGGCAGCTTCATATGTTTACATAAAACCAAATGACATGTGAAAATTGCTGGCCTCTTCATACATACACTGCACCAATAAAACACCCCAAATAAAGGAAGTTAACCAACGAGAACTGCAATAAAATGTTGCAGTGTGGGGTGCTCCTTGTTAGGATACTCCATTCCATTCCTCTTCCCTCCTGGTTTTTCATTCCCTACTCCCAGTCAGCTGGCCACTGAATATGCTCATATCTCTGTTCTAAATGCTCATCTCACATCTAACCTTTTAGCCCTGTAATGAACATACTTCCTATGAACTCCAAACATGCTGCCTCACAAGACCAGAATAATATTATGTATATGCCTCATTACTTTATGATCTACTGCTGCCATCTCCTGTGTTAAATGAAGCAGCAGCGTTTACCAATAGGTTATTTAATTTCTATCACGTGGAAATAATTCCTATTGGTCAAGCAGACAGAACTGTGTAAAAATATCTGCGTAAAGCTGTTGTAAAAAATTCTATTACCTCTAAGTGATTCCGCCGCTCTGCAATGACTCGTTCATCCTTGTTTCCAAAGAGCTTCTTGGGAGGAAATTCTAACATAGCCAGCTGCAAGAGACACCAGAAAATGAATTAGTTGACAACTGTTTCTTAAAAGCTATGAAACAGATACAGAGAGAAATTAATATTTATTTATTATTGTTTATTTGAAGGATTTCCACCCCACTCTTCAGCTCAAAAAGGCTCCCAAAGCAGTTTACAAAGATCAAAAATAAGACAGTCCTGCTTTCATACTTACAATCTAAAAGTCATGATACAAACAGAAAGGGATGGGAAGGGAGATGGTGGGTGTGTGAAGAGAAATCTTCACATGCATGGGAGAAATCTCAAGCATTCGTTCTTAGCTACAATGTTCTTATAATGACCAGCTGGAGTACATACATTTCAAAGACAGAAGTCAAAAGTTACTATTTTCTCAGCAGAACACGCATAAACTACTCTTACACCATTAGCATGCAATCCTATCCATGTTCAGACAGAGAAAAGTCCTACAACTCCCAATATCCCTCCAGTCAGCCATGCTGGCTGGGGCATGCTGGGAATTGTAGGACTTTTTTTCTTCTAAATGTGCACAGGATTGCGCCCTTAATGACAACTGCATTAAGTCTCTTCCGTTCATATTAATATAACCTTGGTGGGTAGGATACTAAGCCTATGTTAGCCATAGTATCACAGAATCTTGTAAAGAAGATATACCAACTAACAGCAAAGAAGTAATCACAATCTGCTTATTCCATCATTTCTGAGGCCTGACCTGACCCTTTGTAAAATCTCTAGTGCAATTCTATGCATTTGTACTCAGAAATCAATGGAGCTCTGTCCCATGGAGCTTATTCCCAAGTCAATGAGTATACTAGCACATTCTTAAAATGTTACTGCTGTAATGTGCTTAAGCTCTAATCTTTCTTCTCTTCTTGGAAATGATTTTTTAAATTAATTTATATAAAAGATTTATACACCACCTCTCCATAGATCCAGAGCAGATTCCAAGCAAACAAAACAATATTTACGTCTTACATTTTAAGCCAACAGAAAAAAATACTACCAAAACCAAAAAGCATTTTTTCTTAACTTCAACTTTGCTCAACAAAACTTATAAAACCTAGCCAACCACAACTGAAATGGGTGTACTTTCTAGCCTTTTCTGAAGACAGCTATACAATTATTTACACCAAGCTCTGCTTCTAGCAAATGACATCTCCTGAACTGATGGAAGATGAAGCAAGGTATGATTTGAGAAATGTAATTATCGTGGGAGCTAATATAGTAACAGGCAGTTCCTAGGATGTATGGATTTCAGGCTATAAAGGGCTTTAAAGGTTAAAGCCAACACCTTGAACTGGATATGGGAGAACACTGGCAGCCAGTGCAGGTGATGCAATATAGGCTCAATATGTTCATGATTTCCAGTATTCATAGAGGTAGGTAGGCAGGCAGATTTTGGACTAGCTGGAAGTTCCAGGTCATCTTGATGAGAAACCTACATAAAGTACATTGTATGGATCAGTATAGCAAGATCTTCTCTGTCTAAGGAGCAGAGCCTACACAGTTGGTAAAAAGCACCCAGGCAACCAGCACCAGCTGATTATCACAAAAGGAGAGCAGGATTCTTCATTTTCAATTTAGGGCAAAGCCTATGTTTTAGTGCCCACAATACAGTTTTGAAAAACTTTAAGAGAAGCAGATCATGAGCAATTTTTAATCTTTCATCATTGGATATTTGTGCATTATTTTCCATAGAGAAAAATATTAAAATAATGTCATGTTAAATGTAATTTAAGTCTCTTTAAATTCACAGGCTGAGATTGCTTCAATTTTTCAAGGAGTGTACCAGACTTTTGATCCTTTGTCCTAGTTCTCTATGCCTGATATGAGAAAAACCAGAAGTGGTCTCATTTTGTAGACTGTTTCACTTACTTTTCAGCTAATAATGAAAGAAAAAAAAATACGCCCTAGTTTTATGTTTTTGAAACTTAAACAATGTAACTCAAGCCTCATCTTCAGATCTTTTACAGAAGTCCTGAAACTCCTAGAGTAAAAAAAGTGGACAAAAAAGCTGTTAAGTTGGCAGTAGCACTATATATTTGGAACTCTGACAACTTTCTCATCTTCCTTGCCTTGGGAAATTTCTCCAGTAACTTATTTGAGGATAAAATAGCCTTTGCCTATGTTTCTATAGAGCTATCAAGAGGCACGATAAGAAAAGCAAAACTTGGTGAATGGTAGAAATGCTAGTTTTGCAACAAGTGGCTCTAAAACAGGTCAAATAATAATAATAATAATATAAATAATGCGGGTTGCTTACTTGTAACTGTAGTTCTTCAAGTGGTCATCTGTGCATTCACACACATGGGCTCTGCGCCTGCGCAGAGCCTCATTTGGGAACATTCTCTAGCTGAGGAAAACATTTTTGGTGGGAACCCTCCCACAACATCCACTGTGCATAACCCAGCAAGTTCCCGCCCGTTCCCTCAGCTCCTTGAGACTAATAGCCTTACCGGAGGAACTATCTCACTCTGACATCAACCAAAATAGTGACATCGACACCAACGCAGGGATGGTGGGTGGGTTGTGTGAATGCACAGATGACCACTCGAAGAACTGCAGTTGCAGGTAAGCAACCTGCATTTGGGGTGGGTTAGGGTAATTTTAGAAATGTGATGTTTTTAATGTTGAATTTTATTGTTTTGAACTGTTTTTATTGTTGTACATCGCTCGGAGTGGCTGGGTGACCAACCAGATGGGCGATTAATAAATTTAATATAAATAAATAAATTTCTTCTTTGTTGTCTCTGCGCATCACACACATGGGCGATTAACAAGCTGACTTACTGAAGCTGGGCAGGAATGTTGTCATGTGCTATTGGAGGATTGATGACAGGACTGCACGGCCAAACTGCAATCCTCCCTCACCCGAGCATCCAGCCTATAGTATGAGATGAAAGTTGGTGGCTTCAGCCATGTCACAGCTCTACACAAGTCTAGTATTGACACTCCCCTACTGAACTTGGTGGAGGTGGACACGCTTCTAGTGGAAAGAGCCTTTCTGGGACTGCCGAGCCCCAATCCCGCACGTTCATAGGCTACCTTTATAGTATGCATGATTCAAGAAGCAAATCTCTGAAAGGAAACCTGCAATCCCCTCTTAGTTCCTCCATAACAGACAAATAGTCTTTTGAGATTTACGAAAAGGTTCTGTCCTAGGCTTGTAGAAGACCAGTGCTTGACGTACATCTAAAGTATGGAGTGTTGTTTCACTCCATACTTTAGGAGTCCAACTGAGAGGGCGGTACTGGGAAAACACGTGGGAGGGACAATATCCTGATTCACATGAAAATCAGACAACCTCAGGTAAGAAGGATGGGTCGGTTCTTAACACCACTTTGTCTTTTTGGAAAATGAGGTATGGCTTGTCTATCCAAAGGCCACATAGCTCACTTGCCCTTCATGCAGTAGTTGTGGCTATTAGGAACGCCACCTTCCAAGACAGAAGCTGAAGATTGACCTTAGCCAATGGTTCAAACAGTTTCAAAGACAGGATCTTCAAAACAATGGATAAACTCCATTCCGGAATGAAAACCCAAGTTGGAGGAGCTAAATTTTTCAGACCTTGCAGAAACTGCCGTGTTGTTGGATATGTAAATATTATAAACCCATCAGTCGGAGTATGGAATGTTGAAATAGCAGCTCAGTAGACTCTAACTGAAGCGAGTTTAAGTCCTCTTCAGAAGAGAGTGTGGAGAAAGGTAAGTACAGCCGGTAGTGACACCGAGTAGGGAAAGCCTCGAGAAGATGCAAAGGCAGAGAAACTGTTCCACTTACTATTATATGCCTGTCATATAGACAGTTTGAGGGCCGCGTCCAACACCATTTCAACCTCCACAGGCAGGCAGGCTAACTTTACCGAAGTCTCCATGCTGTGAGACGTAGGGTATCGAGATCTGGATGACAAATGCGACCTTGATGCTTGGTCAGCAGTGTCGGTATTGATGGCAGCTGTAAATATTCCATGTTCATCAGATTGAGCATAGGAGCAAACCATGGTTGCCTTGGCCACCACAGCGTTATTAGGATACAGTCTGTGTTGTCCTTCCGAATCATTTGCAGCACCTTGGAAATTAGAGGAAATGGGGGGGGGGATGTAGAAGAGGCCTTCTGACAAAAGAACCTGAAGGGCATCCCCTAATGACTCCTTGCCCAGACCTCCTCTGGAGCAAAAATGGTTGCAAACTGTGTTCTGACTGGTAGCGAAGAGATCTGTCTGTGGCTTCCCTCATTTTTTGAAGAGAGAGCTGAGGATGGGACAAGACAGCTGCCACTCATGAGACATCTGACAGGTCCTGCTTAGCGAGTCTGCCAGGTTGTTGTCCTTCCTTGGTATGTGAAGGGCTGTGAGTGTAATTCCCCTTTCGATTGCCCAATTGAGAAGTTCGACAGTCATGTCCACTAGCGTTGGGGAATGAGTTGCTTGTTCAGATACCACAGCACCATGGTATTGTCTGTTAGTACCTGGGCATGCCCCTTCATGGATCACTGCCCCCTTCATGGATCACTGCCTTGTTGTGGGAAAGGGGCTTGTGTAACTCAGTGAAGCCATAAGCTATGCCGTGCAGGGCCACCCAAGACGGATAGGTCATGGTGGAGAGTTCTGACAAAATGTGGTCCACTGGAGAAGGAAATGGCAACCCACTCCAGTATTCTTGCCAAGAAAACCCCATGGAACGTATCACAAGGCTAAAAGAGATGAGGGAAAACACCCTCTCTGGAAAAGACCCTGATGCTGGGAAAGATTGAAGGCAAAAGGAGAAGGGGACGGCAGAGGATGAGATGGCTAGATAGCATCACCGATGCGATGAATATGAACTTGAGCACACTCCGGGAGAGAGTGGAGGACAGGAAAGCCTGGCGTGCTATGGTCCATGTGGTCATGAAGAGTCGGATATGACTTAACGGCTGAACAACAAGAACATGGGCATGGCTGTGAGAAAGGTGAGTTTCGAAAGCTTGGAGTGCTTTTCGCACTGCCAAGAGTTCTAGTGTGTAGATATGCAGTGCCCTGTTGTGCCTCTGCCAAAGACCTTGAATCTGAAGAGGCCTGTAATGGGCTCCCCATCCTAGCCGAGATGTATCAGTCACCAAGATTCGAGATGGTGGCATTGATGTGAATGGCATACCCACTGTAAGATTGCTTGGTTGCGTCCACCAAATCAAACTGCTCACTACATCGTCTGGTCCTACTAGCTACACTCTCTGGGCATTGTCCTTGGGATAGAAAGATTTCAGAAACCAGTTTTGCAGGCACTGCATGGGGAGTCTCACCCAAGCTACGACATAAACCGTATATGCCATCAGACCCAGAAGTCTCTGGATTTGGAAAGCTGTTGTCCTGTGGCAACGAGAGATCTTGTGAGCAAACGTCCAGCATCTGTCCTTAGGTAAGTAAGCCCTCACAGTCATTGCATTTAGTACTGCACCGATGAAGGGGATCACCTGAGTGGGTTCCAATCTGGATTTTTCTTCATTTATTATTAGTCCCAATGAATTCAATAGGTTCATGATGAGTAGAACTGCTTGAGTAAGAAGATGTTTGGACAGCGCCACTACTAACCAGTCGTCTAAGTGCGGGAAGATCTCGATGCCTCGAGTTCGAATGTATGCACACACCACTGCCATGCATTTGGTGAAGACACGTAGTGCAGTTTCCAAACTGAAAGGGAGAATTGTGAACTGGAACATTTGATCTCCCATCACAAAGCGAGGGTACCTCTGATAATATTCCCTGATGGCAACGTGGAAATAGGCATCTTTGAGGTCCACCAAGGCAAACCGTATACTGTGAGGAAGAAGAGGGATAACAGTCGCTAAAGTAGTCATTCAATATTTTCTTGTCCTGATGAAGACATCGAGGCCCCTGAGATCCAGAACAGGACAAAGTCCTCCATCTCTTGATTGCTTCCTTCGCTAAAAGCGTAGTTGTCTCCAATGTAAGAACGTCCAAAAGTGGTGTAATGTGGATGGTAATGAGCGGACGGAGGATTTCGAACTCCAAGCGCTATCCCAATTGAATGATGTCAAGGACCCATTGATCTGATGTTATGGCCATCCAATTTGGTAGAAAACGGCATAGGAGGGAACCGAAAATGGGAAGTGTAGCATCAACGTGAATCTGACACCGGGCTAAGTCAAAGGTGTCATTTAGAGGAATCATCCCCCTTGGAGCAAGATTGATGGAAATGATTGGCAGGATGTTGTTTCCTCCGAGGCTGCTGTTGATAGAATTTGATGGTCATTATCCTGGTATTGGCGCGGTTGCTGGAACTGTTGTTGTCTAAACCATCTCCTCTGTCTGTATGATTGTTGGTGGTACTGCTGCGAAATTCCCATTTTCTTAGTGGTATTCTTCGCTTTCTGAATGGCATCCATCACCTCATCAGTTTTGGAATTAAAGAGGCCTTCTCCATCAAATGGGAGATCCTCTATACATGACTGAGCCTCTGGTGTCAAGTCGGCAGACCTGAGCCAGGCGTGTCTGCATAGGGCTACCACTCCCACCATCACCTCTGGTTCACAGTCAGCCTGGTGTAGGGCTACCACTCCCACCATCACCTTTGGTTCACAGTCAGCCTGGTGTAGGGATGTCAGAGAATTCCGCCACAGATCTCGGTGAGGCCGAATGCCAGTGCATTCGGCCCCCCGAACGCCGTGGCGGAACGGCCTGCCAACCCCCCCCGCGGATCCCCCCCAGGACGAGACTTACCTGGGGTGGATCTTCCGGGCGGCGGCGGCTGTGGCGGCTGCAGCGGCTGGTCTTCCGACCGGCTGCCGCTGCCGCCATTTCCAGTCTTGTTTAAAAAAAAAAAAAAAGACGTGATAGGCTACGTAAAGATTTACATAGTAAATCTTAATAAAGATTTAAGTAATAAAGATTTACGTAGCCTATCATGGCTGGGTTTAAAAAAAAAAACATGATGTGATAGGCTACGTAAATCTTTACGTAGCCTATCATGGCTGGGTGGGTTAAAAAAAAAACAACCCCGCGTACGCAAATGGTGGCGGCTACGGCCGCCGCCATTTGCGTTCCTTATTTTTGGCCGTCTTAGTCTACGTAAATATTTACGTAGACTATGACAGTGAAAATAAAGGGGAACGCAAATAGCGTAGCGGGCGCTATTTGCGTCCCTTTTTGAGTCACCGTTTTAGCCTACGTAAAGATTTACGTAGGCTAAAACAGTGAATCAAAAAGGGACGCAAATAGCGCCCGCTACGCTATTTGCGTTCCCCTTTATTTTCGCTGTCATAGTCTACGTAAATATTTACGTAGATTCAGATGGCCAAAAATAAAGAGCGCAAATGGCGGCGGCCGTAGCCGCCACCATTTGCGTACGCGGTTGTTGTTGTTTCCCCAGAGCCCTCTGCGGCCGGAAATCCGGCTGCGGACGACTCTGGGCGGGGCGGGGCCTGGCCAGCTGCTCTGCGGAGCTGCCGCGGAGCACAGCCGGCCATCGAGGATTCCGGGGGGGAGGAATGGATCGCCTCCCCCCCCGTCCAGGATTCCGGGGGGAGGGACGGAACACCTCCCCCCCCCCATCAACATAATCCGCGAAAGGTAAGTCACTTTCGTACATCCCTAGCCTGGTGATGATTACCATTAATCTGTCGCCGAGATAACTTTACCGCTTCAGTTTGGAAAAGATGGGCAAGTTCTCTCTGGTCCTCTGGGAGATAATCACACAAAGATCCAATCTTTTCCCACAAGAAAAGTTGGTATCTTGACATCATGGCCTAGTAGTTAGCCACGTGGAGGCCAAGTACACACAAGGAATAAATTCTCCTGCCCAGTAAATCCAAACTGCGACCCTCCTTATCAGCTGGTGAGGTGTGTATCTTCTGGGATTTGACTTGTGATGATTCTACTATAACAGAATTTGGGTGCAGATGTGTGAACAAAAACTCTGCACCCTTCTCTCCCACCTTGCAGAGAGATTCTAAACGTTTTGACATGGGAGCCATTGAAGATGGGGCCTTCCAGGATTCCTTAATGGTATGAAGCAGCGTAAGAAGAAAAGGAATGGAAACTGGAGCCGAAGCTTCCACGTACACTAGATCAAAACCCGGGTCTTGTAACTTCTCAGCCAGTTGTTGGGTCTCAATTCCTAACGACTGTGCCATCCTTAGTATTTGTTCGGTGAAATGGTAAAGATCTTTGGAAGGCACGGCTTCTTCATGTACCCGTACCGCACTGTATGGGGAAGAGACTGAGGGCAGTACTGAGGATACAGACGTTGAGTCTGAAAGATAGTCCTCAATGGACTGCGGGGACGAAGCTGCCCCTTGATCATTATTTTTCTCCTACTCCTCAGGTGTTGGGCCACATGGAGGTGGGAGAGGATGCAGCAGAACCGATCCCAAGGTTTCAGAAACTAGTGATCCGACGGTCTTATTGCAGGCTGTGTGTGTTCCCTCAAGGAGGTTGAGCGCACTGGGACTGGTGGAGGAGGCAAAAAGGGATCCGTTCAAGGTGGCCTTGAAACCGTTGCTGAAGGTGCCAGACAGTACCGAGCAGATGTTGCTTCTAAATACCTTGTCTAGTCATGGAAAACATCACGGTGATAATGCCAATCATTGTACTGATAGTGCATCTTGGGCAGAAATGACCATTCACCATATCTGTCCTAATCGCATATTGGTGAACGGGATCTGTAGCCAACATTCCTCTCATAGCGGTCACAGTAGGGTATGCCTGATCTTTCAGAATGAAAGGAATCTGGTGAGGTATCCTATACAAGCACCCCCTCAGTACCGGAGGAGACAGGTGTATTTGAGGCAGTGAACCGTGAGGAGCTATCGGTGGCAACGCTTCTCTGATTTCGCCTTCTGATGTTGATGCGGTGTGTAGCAACTCAGGCAATGATACCGAAGGTACTCTCAGTACCAACAGCGAAATCAATGGAGCTCTCTGTATTGGACAGTCCAAAAGTGGCGGAGGCAGAGGGATCAAAGTGTGACGCTGAACAGCAGACTGAGAAGGAGACGCGCGTTGTGGTCTTTGTTTTTCTTCTTCTTAGGGGTCTCAGACACTGATTTAGATGCCCTTGGTGTCTTAGCCTTCTTAGACAGCTTTTTTTGCTGTAGACATTGTCAAAGACCTGCCTGGGGTGGGTGGATCAGTTTGACCTGTGGTTACAGTTGTAGACTTGGCCCGCTCCACAGCCAGGGATTGAACTTTCTCTGCCATTGCCTGGGGCTGAGAGGCAGAAGGCTTTGAGTGCACTGAATCAACAGCCTCCAAGGCTTTCTTTGACAAAATCGCTTTTAAGCGGTCTGATCAATGACACTTAGTTTGTTTAGTAAGATTCATACAGTGTTGGCAGGTCTCCACCACATGAGATTCCCCCAGGCAAAACAAACAAAGAGAATGCCCGTCAGTGGGGGGCAGTTTACTGCCACACTGGATGCACTTACGAAAAGGGCCCTTAACGGCCATGCATCCCCAAGCAGCGATCAAAGATCGTGAAAAATACAACACTAACTCTAATCTACTTTTGTTGTTGTTAACAGAAAGAAGCCAAACATGAAAGAAGGGAGAGAGAAAAAAGCTCCTAATGACCTTAGCGAAAAGCCGAAAAAAGAAAAGTGCTAATGAGACATCCTTACAGTAAGGCGGTTGAAAGAGAACTGAGGAAACGGGCGAGAACCTGCGGGGATATGTGCAATTGATGGTGGGGGAGGGTTCCAGCCAAAAATGTTTTCCTCAGATAGAGAATGTTCCCGAACGAGGCTCCACGCAGGCACAGAGCCCATATGTGTGATGCACAGAGAGAAGGAGTAGTAGTAGTAGTAGTAATATAAACAAGCATTTAATTTAAAATGCCAATTAAGGCAAAGACCTCTTTCAAACTTTATATAGGGGAAACAAAATACACATTGTCCTGTAGGCCGATTCGTATTTCTGAAACATGAAATTAAATCAAACAAGTGATTCCTCCCTCCCCTCAAATAAATTATGCTGTCCTTGGCTCTGTTTGATGAACAAAGGTGGTTATGGTCACAGTGCTTTTCAGTGATGCATCTAGAGGTTATGACAATGTGCTCAAGACTGGGCATGTCTCCATAATAGACACAGATGTGGTAGACTAAGTTCAAGGATGGTCAGTGCGTACCTCCACATGGTCATTCTTATAGTAAGTGTTCAGGGTTTAGGGTGGTGCTTGGGGACAGAGATGGTTTGCTCTGTTTTGATCAAGCATAGGATGGTCCTTTTGCATTGAAACCATCTTACATTTATGAACCATTCCATTATGTTAAAGCTACATCTATTTTTCTCTAAATCAATCACTAACTTGCACACCTAGTTTTCAAGTAGGGTAACTATTAACATGCAAAATAACAAAGTCCTCTAGATCAGCCTTCCCCAAGCTGATGCCTTCCAGATGTTTTGGACTACAACACCTATCATCCCTGACAACTGGCATTGCTGATTAGGGGCTGATAGTTGTTGTCCAAAACATCAGGAGGGCACCAGCTTGGGGAACACTGCTCTAGATTATGGCCTATATCTCACCGAGGTGGGCAGGCTGTGCCTGGGCTCTACCTCTTCAGACTACAGGTGGGTGCTCAGATGATTGTATTTTCTTCCGTATAATAAAAAATCCTGCACATATAAAACTAGAGGTCAGGGAAAAGAGTCCTAGCTTAACTTTCTCCTTGATATCTTACTTCTGTATGTGCATGGGGTTGCTGTTTTTGTAACAAAGAAGCATTCAATCAAGTGAGTTCTTACCTGCAGCTGAAGTGATACTAAGGTTGCCAATCTCAGTCAGAAGTAGCCTGCGTTGTCTTGGCTGTTTTTCCCCTAATTATTTCCTAACTTCCTTCTGAGCTCTATGCAGAATGATTTGTTCAACATGTAATATTCTAAAAACAGGGAGTGGGCAGAAGCACGAATAAATGGACACCAGCATTATTAAAATGATGTTATTTATAATCCTCTTCAACTTCCATTAATGTGTGGCAGTCCTGACCTCAACGCTACTAGGGCATCTCACTGTTTCTTCATTCTCAGTCCAGTCGATTTTCTCATGTCAAAGAGGGTGAAGTGCGCTTTTAGTTGCCTAAAAGGCTACAATTGCCTAGCAACTACAACATTCATATTACTCCCTTTTCATTGACCTGAGAGAATAGTTAGACTGAAAATAAGGCAGCTGTGCACCCAGAAAAAGAAGCAAAACCATCGTGCCTGCAGGTGGCTTCTCAAGGCCTGTCTCTGAAAAGGGCTCTCTGTCTCTTAATAATGTGCAATATTTGCCTCACAGACTATGTAGACTATGTATTAGCATGGCTAGCTTCTGCAGCAAAAATTGACTGGAATCCTTCTCACTTTCGTATAGGCATTTGTGTGTGTGTGTGTGTGTGTGTGTGTGTGTGTTCATGCATCAGAGTTTATTACATTATTTTAACATCAGTCTGTCCAATGCTAATAAAGAAACAAATTAAATTCAGCAGAAAACATTTATCTGGGTTAGGGGGCATATTTCATTTCCAAAAGCAATTTTGGACCTAGCTGGATATAGCAGTAAACACTGGTAGTACAGGTATGATAGGTAACATAATATGATAAATTACCACTGGATTCATTATAAGTAGTGTGGCAGCATTCATATGCAGAATGCTAATAAAGAGTGCATTGCAATTTAGAAGTTCATGCAAACCATTTATAGTGCTATAAACAATATGTAGTCTTAACTAGATTTTAGGCTGCTTACACACACAAAAAGGACTACTAAACCGTCTGTGTGTGTGTGTGTACACACACCAAAGAACTCCCATAGGTCATACAAGGTCTATCCAGATGTCAACTAAGGAAAAGTGAAGCTACTGTACAAACCATACCCCTAGCAAATGTGCTCATTGCTCCTGTCCTACTTACTTTAATTCAACATATGCTTATATGTTGAATTGGGTTGTGAGGTGTCCCATGACCCACCCTCTATTGCACATTAGCTGCGTTCAAGTTTCTGCAAGAGCCAAAAATGGGTAAGGAATGGCCTAGAGCCAGGGTAGGCAACCTGGCACCCTCCAGATGTTTTGGACTCCAACTTCCATAATCTCTGACAATTGGCCATGCTGGCTTGGGCTGATGGGAACTGTAGCCCAAAACATCTGGAGGGAACCAGGTTGCCTACTGCTGTCCTAGAGCCTATAGTTCCCAGCATAAGCCAAGGTCCCCATGTTTGGTTCCACTGCTCTCCAAAACTAAATATAGTTTTTCCATGTATGACTAATTTTTCTTCTGATAATGACAGAAACAGACATGTACGTAATATAGGATGTTAACTTGTGAACTGATCCCCTTGAATGTTACTGTACTTCCGATGCTTTGATATGTAAAAGTATTTTTAAAACTTTCCTGGCTGTACAATGGGCCAAACTACAAAGTACATTAAACACACACTTTTATGTAGCATGCTTACAGCTGGCCCTCTGGTGTAGATTGGGACACCAGCAGCAAATAGCTCCTCTGGGGGGAAGAGCAGCTTGGGAGTTAAACTGCCCTTCTGTCATGCCGCAATCTGGATCCCCCCGCTTTCCACCCATAGCAAGCTAAATTTAGCCATTGTGGTGGTCTGCAGTGCTATGGAGTGGTTTGCTGCCGAATTTCAATAGTGAATGGGTGATTTGGCTTTTATTTTTTAGGCGCCCCACAGACTGTGGCCCATGCTGGGGATCCAGAAAATGACCTTGAAGGAACATTAATTTATTTTTTATGTATTACGTTTTTATACTGCCCAATAGTTGAGGCTCTCTGGGCAGTTCACAATTAAAACCATAAAATACGACATGACAAGACACCATATAAAACTTTTAAAAGTTTAAAATTACTACACATAACCAAAATAAAACCCAGCAGCAGTTACAGCCCAGGGAAAGCCTGTGTGAAAAGGTGTGTTTTCAGGAGGTGCTTAAAAGATGTTATATTTTCTACCTCCTGAACTGCACAAGGGAGGGTTTTCCAGAGGGTGGGTGCCACTACTGAGAAGGCTGCGTCGAGGTTTGTCATGGTGACATTCTGTTCGCTTTGGAATGACTAGCAAGGCCTCTTCTGAAGATCTTAAATGTCATCTGGGGGTATATAAGGGAAGGTATCCTGGTCCCAAGTTGCTTAGGGCTTTATATGATAATAACATTCTGGAAGATACTGTAAGGCTAAGCTCACAGAATGTTCCTTTAAGGCCATTTTCCCTTGCTTTTTATCTGGCTTTTCCCCTAGATTAATAACAAGAACAACAGCAATTCCACATACAGCATCACTAAGTTCTAATTAGTACAGTAATTTTGCATTCCATTAGCAACCTTGAAATTGATAGGGTATCTTACTCTGTGTTCTGAGACAAAAATCTCCATAAAAGCATTGTCCACACCAAAGATGATTTTCCAGCTGTACAGAAGCTCAGCTGAGTAACATCTGGCAGCATTTATGAAACATTCTCATCTTGTGAGACCAAACACCGCTGTAAATTTCAGCCACCCTTGCCTCTGAGAAATGCTAATAATGAAAACTCAAAGGATAGCAATAATTCTTGGTGTTGATGAGGTGGATGTGTTTCTGACTACCCAGAATTAATAGCAGGTCCCAAGTCCTAAAATAACAGCCATCACATAGAAATATACCTGCAAACAAATAAGCATCCCTCCTTTAGGTTTAATTTGTTGTGAGACAACAGTAGTAGCTCTTCAGGACAAGCTAGACAGAAAAGTAATTTTGAATTATTCCAGGTATTTTAAAATGTTATTCATGTTTAGTATATCTAGACCATTTAAATGTTATCTTTGTACAGATCAGCTGATTAACCAAAAATTTAATAAGCAAAAAGATCTCAAAGAGATCTTTTCCTGCATTGAGGTTGGGGTTTTTTGTTTTGGCTTTCTCTTCTTTAGAGCTCCTATACACTGGAAAAAACCCTAGGAAATCTGATTGAAGGCAAAAGGAGAAGGGGGCGGCAGAGGATAAGATGGCTAGATAGCATCACTGATGCAATGAATATGGACTTGAGCACACTCCAGGAGAGAGCGGACGACAGGAAGGCCTGGCGTGCTATGGTCCATGGGGTCACGAAGAGTCGGACACGACTTAACGACTGAACAACAATAACAAGAACTCCACCATCAGAAATTAGGAACAGTCACACAGGAGGAAAGGCAAGAAAGAAAACTGTTTGAACTGGAATTTTTACAAAACTCGCTTGATTAAAAAAGCAAGTGCCAGGATAGTACAATAGCATTTTTCTGGCTCAACATTTATTACACAGTACCTTCCCATAAAAGTGAAAGAGAACAATTTCCATTTCTCCACACAGGAAAGTGGAAACTCATTATTTCTTATACTTCCACCCTGAATTCTTCACCCAATGGGGCTCGTGGAACAGCTTTTAGAACATCCTGTTTTAACCCAGTACTTGTTAAACTTTTAGAGCTCCAGTCCCTGACTAAACTTACTCTGAGTATTTGAGTTGTCTAACTCAGCACCAACCATCTATTGGTGAGTGTACAGAGTCTTTCATGCACTTGTGTGCATGCTGTTTGCTGTTCAGTATAAGGATCTTTGGATTGAAGAATTAATCCAACAATGGCATTAGAAGAGGAATGGAAACGGTTGTCTCTGACTCCTCCGAAAACCACACAGGAGAATATCATTCGAACAAAGCAGCAAGCAATTCTTTGGAAACAGAATTGGGATGATGGTATAGAAGCAGTTGTCATCCCTACAAATCTAACATAGATCGGTGAGGAACTGGGACGAAGGCTCCATTTGCCTCAGGATCCCATCCTTTCCCTACAACTTTGCAACCCCCCAGCCCCACCACTACAGGAGCGCTGTGCTCCCAAAGAGGGGCACCTCAAAGTTGGAGAACCATTCAGGTAGCCCACAGTTAAGGTTCGGATCAAATATTAGCACATCGGGACTCCCCTTTTATATATGTGAACAGATTTGCCCAATTTGTTTACACAAGCTCTTTCTTCACAAGTGTCATTGCTTGCAATATCAAGGGGACATGTGTTATCTTTTTATTCATGGTTGTAAATTTTAATTCATGAAATTGAAGCAACCAATCAACTACGGCTTTAATCTCACACTTAACGAAGCTGCTTAAATCCTATTGAAGTCAACTGGATTTACATGCCATACGACTATGATTAAAATTGGGTTATATTCATGATGTAAATGCTTACAAAGATGTATTTTTAAAAGGTGCTTTCTAGATGGACGGAAGCCATCTGACCCAGAGAAACTGAGGGAAAACCAATGGTCACATGTGCATATTGTGTGGTTAATAATAGAATAATAGTTCACAACTGATCAATTAAAAATCACACCATGGCCTGGCAGCAATAAACTTGGTAAGTTAAACCAGCTTTTAGAGACCAGGATCTCATGCTCCCTCCCCTGCTCTTCTCACCCTTGCCTCAGATTCAGCATGGTGACTGTTGCCAGCTCACATTAAAATGAAACCAATTATGTCGGTAAAATTGATCGTGCCTGATTTTAAGCAGTGCCTGCAGTTCTGTAGCCTGCTCTTTAAGCCATGATTAATTTCCCCCTGTACCAGGCCCAACCTCCTGGAGCAGATTTGGAAGGCGTACGAGAGGAGGGGGCTGCAGGGGGCTGAGCACAGGGAAGCCCTGTTCCGCTGGTGGAATGACAACACTGGATCCAACCCTCTAGTTCTTCTTTTTAGCAGATATTCCAACTTTGAGTATTAGTAGAGAGTATTCCAGGTACAGCCCTACTGATACTTTATAAACAGGTGCTAATATTTGCTATTCTGACTAGATTCCAAATACAGCTAAGAAATGAATTTGCTGTGTGTGCATTGGTGTCACAGCAGAAAATAATTGCCAAAAGGATCAATAGAACTAAAAAGGTGCCCATAACTGAAAATTTCCCTTAGGGTTCTTCCTATTCATCCAAAGTTCTTTAGATGGATCCTTTTGTCTATCTCCACAGGTTACTACAGAAGTCACATGCTGTAACTTCCGTTTCTACCTGCTGTTTTGACTTTCTCTGTGCACCTTAATAGTTAAAGTGCTTTAAGTATCAATCTCCACTATTCCGTTCTATTCTAACTCCTCATCTTATCCAAACACACATTTCTACTTCATGGGTGCCTTGCCCTGATTTCTGAAAGCAGAGTGTGGAAAGTGTCAAGGCCAGGAGATATTCTTGTAAACTAACCGCAGGCACATTAAAAGAGGAATATTTCATTATTAACAATTAAAATTTTAGTTCCCATCAATGTGTGCTATATAGCACCTGTAATATCCACCATCAGAAAGAGTCTTTGTCCGTGGATGAACCCCAAGATACAGACGCCTCAATAAATACCAAGTTGCACAACATACTTGTCATACTTCCTTCAGCTAGAAGAGTTACAATTTGGTTTACTGAAGATTACCTACCATACAGCAGCAAATATTCTGCCTTGTCCTGTGTATAAGTTGTACATTAATGGATACCACCTCTGCTTGATAATGTTCAGAACTGACAATGTTAAGTTTGTGGGTATTTATTGAATCAAGCATTGAGAGAATACTAGTACATCTACAGGAAGAAAGGTTTTTCTTTATACTTTTAAAAAGTTGGAAGGTGCAACCTGAGCATAGAGGTGGAACAACTGGAGCACACTACATCAGTTACATTATTATGTTGCAGATGTGATGAAAGTTCCTTAATTATCATCCAGTGATGAAACTCATAGCAGCGTAGGCCTAACATACCAAAGGGAATAACATATCTCTTACCATGATTTCCAAGCTTGACCAACAGCAATCTCTTGCAATGTCATGACATCACTTTTGGTGGCTGCATAGTTCTATCCATAGGAGGTAGAGAGGTGTTATATTTACCTGTTTCATTCATTTAAATTTGCTACTTATATATGCCTAACAGCTTAGAAATTTAAATGCTTAAATTTGCTCACCACAGTTGCAGATGAGAACCTACTCATAATCTAAAAAAAGTATTAATTTTTTTTTAAGAATGTTCGTATTTGATTTGCTATCTTTATGCAAATGAATACATTGCTAAAGGGTGTTTTTTATAAACATATTCTGCACTTTACTATCTGCAAACACTATACTTAATGCTACAAACATCTATGATCTAAATCCTGTGTCTGTATACTTAGAAATTTCTGAAAATGTTTACCTTTGGACTGTGTGATTTTCTATGCTCAATTTCTGCCCTTAGGTGAATGAATTTATACTTGTTCCTTTGGAAATTGGAGCAGAAAGGTCTTCCACACAGTTACAGGGCAATGAAATAAAAACACAGCTCCATCATACTTAAATATGCTTGACAGACTGATTTTTAAACTATTAACTCAAAAGCATCTGAACCTTCAAAGGCTACTTAGAGTTATTCTTCATTGAGAACTAAAACAATTGGGTTTTCATAAAGTACTGATTTCTAATACTATGCTGTCTCAAATTTACTCTTTGTTTAGAGAAGAAAGTAATCTGGATGAATTACCTAGGATTTATTTTAAAATGCATGCATCCTGACTGTCTAGAGACCCATGACAGAGTGCTAGTGCAGACATAATACTAGCAGCTGCAAAAGCTGGGTTCATTCAGAGTGCCATAGGGTTTGTATTAACAATGGTATAATATCTGCAATGACCCTAATGTGTGTGCAGATTTCCTACATCCTTTGACTCTCATGTGTTTTATTCAATCTCACCGTAAAGTTGGTGAAGAAAATAACACACATTCTGAACAAAGAGGATTCACTGATCCACTGAATTCTACCAAACAATTACCCCTCTTATATTCTTAAGTCTATCCTGGTGTGTGGAAGTCTCTGCACGTTTAGCATATTTTCTCCTGGTTTCCAAGTGCTGAGGAAAATATGAACATTGGAAGTTCATTATTACAAACATGAATGAAAACAAGTGTGGGGTTCCTTTCCACTTAAAGATATGCCCAGCTTCACTGCAGATCTCCCCTGACCTCTCCCCTATAGTATAATGATGGGATGAGCTACCCCACCTATTTCACACCAAAACCTGCTGCCGATGGGGGAACACACATGGTAATGATTTCAGGACATAAGGCAAATACTATTATGTTATGGGAGTGGGAGAGAACTTGACACATTTTTGGCAGTAGCTACATGTTAAGTGTGAGTTTTTGCCTTTAATCTGCTAAATTTTATCTATTGGCATATCATTTGTAGATCTTAACACCATCGTCTCTAGGCTGTCACTTGAAGACATATGAAGTTGTATATCAGCAGTAGGATAAAAACACTTCACTGTGTTTGCAGAGTAGTTCTACATTAATTAGATGTGTACAAAAAGGCCTCATAAAAATATGGAGTTCTCCGATTCACTCAAATGCCAAATGTTTATCATTGATCTTAACCAACAGAGATGACTTAGTGGATAAAGTAGCAGTTACAGGAACTCTGGGGGAAGGCGACCATGTTATACTTGAGTTCTTGGTTCTAAGGAAAGCAAAAGCCGAGTGTAGTCAAATGCATACCATGGATTTTAGGAAAGCTGATTTTAATAAACGCAGAACAATGATAAGTAAGGTCCCATGGCAAGCAACTCTAACGAGAAAAGGAGTCCAAGATGGGTGGGAGCTTTTAAAAAAGGAAATTCTCAAGGCACAATTACAAACAATTCCAACAAGAAGAAAAGGTGGAAGACAACAGAAGAAGCCAATGTGGCTTCATAAGAAGCTTAGAGATGACCTGAAAACAAAAAAGGACACATATAGGAAGTGGAAAGAAGGCCAAGCAACAAAGGAAGAGCACAGGCAAATATAGGGGTGGGTGGATCACTTACTTGGCTCTGTTCTGGGGATCCGCGGTGGGGGGAGGCGATCCGTCCCACCCCTGGAATCCTCCCTGGACAGCTCCGCTGCGAATCCACTGCTGGGCCACAGCCACCATTTCTGTCCCTGCGTTGCCGTGATAGGTTACGTATATATTTATGTAGCCTATCATGGCAAACAGCAGGGACGCAAATGGCAGCTGCTACGCCATTTGCGTCCCTGCTCTTTGCCATGATAGGTTATGTATATATTTACGTAGCCTATTATGGCAACACAGGGGCGCAAATGGCATAGCGCCCGCCATTTGCGTCCCTGCTCTTTGCCGTGATAGGCTACGTAAATACTTACGTAGCTTATCACGGCTAACGGAGTGAGGGAAATGGTGGCCACAGACTGGGGCCGCCATTCACATCTGCGGAAGGCCAACAAAAGGTAGGTTCCGTCCTGGGGAGGTTTCGCGGGGTGGTGGTGGGGAATGTTCCGTTTCGCCATGGACTCCGGGGGTCTGGATTCCGAAGAATCCGGCCTCACTGGAGTCCGTGGCAGAACTCTCCGCCATCCCTAGGCAGGTAGCACAGAATTGCAGGGATGGCGTTAAAGCTGAGAACGCGCTGAGGTTAGCGAGGGATGCTAAAAGCAACAAAAAGGCTTTCTTCAGATACGTGCATAGTAAAAGACAGAGGAAAAAAATGGTGGTTCAGCTATTAAATAAGGATGGCAAAATGATAACAGATGACAAGGAAAAGGCAGAGGTGCTCAGTTCCTACTTTGGCTCAGTCTACTCCCAAAAGAGGGTCTATGACCCCCCTGGCAAAGGTGCAGTTCAGGCTGAAGGGGCAGGATTGCAGTTTGAGATCGATAGGCATATGGTCAAGGAACACCTAATTACTTTGAATGAGTTCAAATCTCCAGGGCCAGATGAACTGCATCCTAGGGTAATAAAGGAACTGGCAGAAGATCTCTCAGAACTGCTGTCTATTCTCTTTGAGAAATCATGGAGGACAGGGGAAGTGCCAGATGACTGGAGGAGGGCTAATGTTGTCCCTATCTTCAAAAAGGGTAAAAAGGAGGAACCTGGGAACTACAGACCAGTTAGTCTGACATCAATCCCTGGGAAAATTCTGGAGCAGATGATAAAGCAATCCATCTGGAAGCACCTTGAAAACAATGCCGTGATTACTCAAAGCCAACATGGATTTGTCAAGAACAAATCCTGCCAGACGAATGTGGTATCATGTTTTGATCAAATCACCTCCCTTATGAACTGTGGGAATGCTGTAGACATAATATACCTTGACTTCAGCAAAGCTTTCGACAAAGTGCACCATGATATCCTGATGAGCAAACTAGCTAAAAGTGGGCTAGATGAAACAACGATCCGGTGGATCCACAGTTGGCTACAGAATCGGACTCAAAGAGTGCTTGGGATCTTCTCAAACTGGGGAGAGTTAACGAGCAGGGTACTGCAGGGCTCAGTCCTGGGCCCAGTGCTCTTCAACATCTTTATTAATGACTTGGACGAATGGAGGTGCAGGGAATGCTGATCAAATTTGCAGATGACATAAAATTGGGCAGGATAGCTAATACTTTGGAAGACAGAAACAAAATTCAAAGTGATCTGGATAGACTGGAGCGCTGGGCAGAAAACAACAGAATGACATTTAATAGGGACAAATGCCAAGTTCTGCACCTAGGAAAAAGAAACCAAATGCACAGTTACAAGATGGGGGATACGTGGCTCAACCACACTACAAGTGAGAAGGATCTTGGAATTGTTGTCGATCACAAGCTGAATATGAGCCAACAATGTGATGAGGCTGCAAAAAAGGCAAATGCTCTTTTGGGCTGTGTTAATAGAAGCACAGCTTCCAAATCCCGGGAAGTACTAGCCCCTCTACTCAGCACTGGTTAGGCCTCATCTGGAATACTGTGTCCAGTTCTGGGCACCACATTTTAAGAAAGATGCAGACAAACTGGAGAGGGTTCAGAGGAGGGCAACAAAGATGATCAGGGGACTGGAAACAAAGCCCTATGAAGAGAAATAACTGGGCATGTTTAGCCTTGAGAAGAGAAGACTGAGGGGAGATATGATAGCACTCTTCAAGTCCTTGAAAGGTTGTCACAGATAGGAAGGCCAGCGTCTCTTCTCCGTTGTCCCAGAGTGCAAGACATGGAATAATGGGCTCAAGTTACAGGAAGCCAGATTCCAGCTGAACATCAGGAAAAACTTCCTGACTGTTAGAGCAATACGACAATGGAACCAATTACCCAGGGAGGTAGTGGGCTCTCCCACACTGGAGGCATTCAAGACGAGGCTGGACAGCCATCTATCAGGGATGCTCTGACTTGGATTCCTGCATTGAGCAGGGGGTTGGATGCGATGGCCTTGTAGGCCCCTTCCAACCCTACTATTCTATGATTCTGTGATCATGAATAAAATATCTGACTGCTTAGATACAGAAGAAAAAAAAATCTATCTCAACACATCTGGAAGATAGCTATGAAGTTACTTTGAAGTATTTGGGGTAAAAATCCATTGGAATATAATAATTCTTGTAACATTCAAAGCAAATTATATGCGCGTGTGCATGCGCACACACACGCACACACACACTGACACACACACACGGCTACTGCCGGTACTGACTATTTCCATCAGTTCACAGATAGGAAGACTTTTCTCATACACAGTGTTCTGAGAAACAGAGGTTGTTAACTTGAGGAATAAAAACATGAGAGTCTGTGAAAATAGGACCATTATTTAACATGATGTTTTTACTCTGAAAGAAGCTAATTTTAAAATAATTGACAATGCAAGAAGTGCAAGTATATTTTCATAGGGGTTATACAATATAGCCTCGGTTGCTGGATAGATAATATACTTTCCAGCAACCATGGATTGATGTTGCAGCAGAAGTATGACGGCTCAATTGCTCAGGCCTGAATAGGGATTTTCCATGATTACAGAGTAATATACCTCAAATTTGGCTGAACTGAAGTGGGGGCACATGAAAGTAACACTCTCTATATACATTTTTGCTTCACGGTTGCTGGTTACATATTCAGCTTAATCAGACATTTTAGAACCTGTGAGATGTAGCAAGAGAGCTTGATTTGGTTATGGGATACTCAGGTTCAAATCTATACTCAGTTATGAAGCTCACTGCCTTACAGGGTTGCTGTGAAGTTATTACTTCCTGGGTCCATGGAGACCCACGACATTAACTAGACATTAATTAGTAATACATACAACAAATACTTCCAGTGTTTGCGATTCTTTGTAGTTTGTATAAAAGCGGTATAGAGAACGTAAGGGGCATAAAGGCTATAACTAAAGTCACTGTGGTATAGTGGATGGAGAGTGGAACTTGGATCAGCAAGACATTTAGGTAATGAAGTTCACTGGAAAACCCTGGACTAAACACCCAGCCTAATCTATCCCACAGGATTATTGGGAGGATAAAATGGGAGAAACCATGTTCAATGCCCTGAGATCCTTGAAGGAAGGGCAGGCTAAAATAAAATTTACCTGGAAGAATCTCGCCTACTCCCTCCACCCATAAAAATACCAGTCTGCAGGTGAGCTGTAGTGGCTGAAAAAAGCCTTGGCAGACTGGATGCCATCGAAGATGCTTACACTGAATAGCCCTAAATCAAGAAATGCATCTGCAATAAAATTATGTTTTGACGCCATAAACGATGTAAGTAAACACAGCTACATGAATAAATATCTAAGTCTCATGTTACATCTATCAATCATTTACCACAGATAGTTTCTGTTAACAGGCAGTAAAAATAAGTGGGAATATGCTAAGTACATCGCCTATTTCCAGTATTCTACTGCATATGCTACATCCTTTTGTCTCCAGTACTATGATGTTTTTTTCATAAGCAAACGACAAGCCTTGCTTCAGGTTCCCTGCATGTTGCAAATGATGTATATGGGTGGAAGAAAAGCCTTCTGTTATTGCTCCCAGTTTGTGCAATGCTCTTCTGAAAGAGTTGCACACATCCCTCCCTCTCTGTTTTCCTTCAGGAAGGTGGTGAAAACACTCATTTTACTAAGCATTGGGTGGCTGACTGCTAAGATGCTGACTGTTGCCTTGATTTTTAGAATGAATGCTTAAGAGGGATTTGTGTTATGATTCGCAAGTTGTATTATCTCTTCTGATTTTTACAGAATCATGATTTTTTTTATCATGTTATTTTATGTACTATACTTGATTATGTTACTTTTGAAGTGTTTTATGATTTTGTAGGCTTTTAGGTTGCAGGTGGAAAGGCAAAATAAAAAAAACACAAAGATTTAGGCTGGGATCTAAAAAGCTCATGTAAAGCAGAAATTACTTCTGCGCGCACATGGCGGGTGTGCTGCCAATCCCTTTGGTTGTGTGCTCTTTAACCATCACATAAGGCTCTGGGAGTTCCCCTAATCCTCAGGAGCAGCCTGGGTGGAAGAGGGAGGTAAGAAGCTGCAATTGGAAGGGGGATCAGAAAGGCCTGGTCTGGGCACAGAATACTATGTGCAGCCCCCCTTTAAATCCCAGCCAAATAAAATAAACGCATGTAATTATTGAACTACAAATGACTGAATTCATTAATTCTATTGCATTTATCCATTTTTACAGTTTTTGTAACAAAATACAAAAATGAAGAACTGTGAGAAGATGACGACAGTCTATGTCCTTAGACAACAAAACATTTCATTCCCCCACTATTTTATTCATTTCTGTTTGTAGCTCACCTTAGTTCAAGTGCTGATTTTATACAGTGTTTATTATGCCCATTGCTGAGTTAGCATTGGGACTGTGAAGCAGCATTTTTATCCAACATGCTACAAGGTCAGGAAATAATGAGTCTCTAAAGGGCCCGGTAAACATCTAGACATGATTTAAAACCAGATGTATAATTAATATGGTTTAGTGCCTATACCTACAATATTACAACTGGAGTCATATTGGTTCTGAAATGTCCTGTCTCACAGTTTGATTAGATGCATTCATTTGGTTATCAGTATCACCTTACTTAACTGATTTATATGCATGACTCATCAAAATTACATACTGCAAATTTTAAAATTGTAAGATAGCAGCAGTATTTTTAAAGGGTTAGGATTTTACCTCCTCAATAAATCAGTATACTTGTTTTGGGGATGTAGTGGCACAAACATGAAATGCGGCCTCAAATTAAAAATACTGAAACGGTAGTCCAGAACTGAACAACTAATGAGCTAGAAAGCTCACCTCTACAGGACACAGCATATATTAAGCAAGCATTCATGTTTGTGTTTATAATAAAACAGGACTGAAGTCAAAAGATTAACTATGAAAAATAGTCCTACTAAAATAATATTATGAGTATTTGGAATGTTTTCCCTAAGATGTCATTAGAACAACCAGCAATCCAACATCTTCAAGTGGAAGCATAAGCTAATAGTGTAACTGTTTAATTACAAATGTCATCAACAATGGATTTTTAGTGCATTTATCATCATGGATCAGAATGCATTTTGTCCTAAACAGGTCTTCATGCTGTAGAGTGAACACAACTATGTATTTATTTATTTATGGCATTTATATACCGCTGAGTATAATAAAATCTCTCAGCAGTTCACAATATTAACTACCCAGAATTTTGAGGATACTTTGAAATATTTGAGTTTATGGAACATGAATCATTCTTCTATTTAAATAGCATTAGTTATTTCAGAACCCACAAAATACCCACGTTTATTATGTTTGCCTTATATCAATGATTTATTTTTCATCTCAGAATATTTTTCTGCTGATTTGCTTCTCTTGTTGACATACTTCTTGAAATATCTCAAAAGGGACCTGGTTCACATGTTACACTAAACCAGAATTTACTGCTGTGTGGATGAGCCTCTACAAGCCAGGGTGAAACCTCGCACTCATATGCTTGCCCTCTCCTATATGTCATAACCAGCACTCTGAACTGTGCCTGGAAACAGACTAGTAGCCAGTGAAGATGTTGTAGCAAGGGAGTCACACGCTCCCTGTAACTGGCTCCAGACAAAGAGTCTGGCGACAGCATTTTGGACTACATGACTTTTCCAAACGCTTCACAAAGGCAGTCCCAAGTACAGCCCATTACAGTACTTCAAACGGGATGGATGTGTCAGCATGGCCAGATCTGACATCTCCAAGAATGGGCAATTAGTTTTCTCTCAACAGCAGCAACTCTTTGTGAAAGGGTATTTGTATCCCACTGGAATATCTGAGAAACTACTATGCATTTAGTGCTCAAAAAATAAAACATCTTATAGTTACTCTTCATTGGCATAATCTGGTGCTGATTATGAATGCTCTTTTGGTGAACTTAAACAGCAAATATAGGTTTAGATGCCTACAGTTTAGCTCCACTGAGGTTAAGGGGACTAAAGCGTCCTTAACTGTGTGTGCAAGACTGCAGCCTTAGATGATCAGAAACACTTCTCTCTCCCACCCCAGTTTTATACATATTTCTACTGAATAATCATTCACAATATTATTCCAGTCAATTAATAATTGCTTATATTGCCTTATAACTTGACACAGCTTTTCCTCTTTACAATGTTCCTAACAATTCATAGGATTGCACCATGTCCTGTACTGTATTATCCTAAAACATAAGCAAAATAGATCACCTTTCAATAAAGCCTTTGTTTCCCTGTCTAACCTCTCTAAATCTAATAATATTCATGACTTTAAGCATAAACAGTAGCTCCCAGACCCTCATCATCCATTCTCTTATTGAAAGGATATTGTTTTGCTTCCATTTTGCTTCCATTTATAACTGATTGTAATTCTAGCAGCTGTTAGTAAATTAATGAACATTTCCCAGTCTTCTTGAGGCATTTCATTCTTAGTTGGGCACTGCAATGGTTATCTGGAAGTATGGATGTAGCCCAGGGAAAGAAAGCCATATTTTCCTCCTTGAGACTCCCACACTGACAGTTGAAAACCTACTATCAGAGGACACAGCCTGCACTGATTCTCTGCAGTTGCCCCTCTCAGCCACATGGACTAGCAGGGAACCAACTGAAGCTGTTGACTACAAATCACAGACGTTGAATGAACAACTGTGTTTTTATGCCTACACTTCAAAGCAAATACGCAGAGGTTGTTTCCAAACCCTCATTTTATTTTATGACAAGGTGCTGTAGTAGTGGGTAGACTGGGGAGACGCAGCTTAAAACCCCCAGTCTACCATAAAGCTCCCTGGATGACCTTGTGCTGGACTATCTCTCAGCCTAACCTTCCTCACAGGGCTGTTGTGAAGATAAAATGGGAGAGAATAATGTACAAAGCAAGGTCTCTCTCTCTCTCTCTCTCTCTCTCTCTCACACACACACACACACACACACACTCCCTCCCTCCCTCCCTCCCTCCCTCCCATAAAAGTATTTATGGAGATTTTTTATGATAAAGGGTACTGAAAATGCAATAAAAATACAGTAAAGAGGTACCATCTTCTCTGGGCCCCAGAAAATCTTCTCTAAAGAGTTTTAAAGTCCTCCAGAATAGTGTGGGAGGTGGTGCTGGGGGTTGAAGGAGCAAGGGGAAAGCGAAAATTGCTTTCCACTTTTCTGCCTGTGGGAGTGTTCTGCTAGTAGAGCAGAAGCCTCTGCTGGATCAGAGTCACTTCTGTGAATGGAAGGAGGCCTTCCACTTGTGGAACAGCAGCTCTGGACCCAACTCATTATGTTCAAATCCACTCGAAAAATCTCTGCAGGAATTCCCCCCGAAGAATCCATTTTAAACTTCTGCAGTTCCAAAGACATTATAAAGAAAAAAATCCTTCTATAACTGTTAATAATGAGCCAGGCATACTCTCTCTTGCGAAAGAAAGCGAAACAACCTCTTTAAAGCTTTCTCTCAGGTAAAGCACCAACAATAACTTCCTGAGAAGCAGATGGACAAGCTCATCAGTTTATGCTATCATCATAGGCCCAAAAGCAAATTACAAATTCAAATAATACATATTGGTATTATCAATACAAATACAGGTAAAAATAATAATTAGCAATCTTACCTCTGGGTATTTTAATTTTAATGTTTGATGCATTTCCCTAAAGCGACTGTACCGCCTGAATACTGTCCATGTCTCATCTAGGACTGAAATCTGTTACGTAAGGGTAAAAAATCCAGCATCATTAAGAATGGAACATATAGATTTCAGATAAACACATTTATAAGGTTCCCTACAATTGATAATTTTCTCCTATTAAACCATTACTGACAGGTTTAACTGAAAGAAAGCATGACGGATCCTGAACTGCAAATTAGACTTGGAAATAAAATGAGCTTGCATTCTCAGCACAGTGGGAAAGTGTGGATTTGGGCTCCCATTCACATACAGCTACAGTGGCATTGAAGCTGTTTCCCCATGGTGTAATCCCATGTGGCCATGGCCTGCCTGTGAATGACCCAAACTTGTGAATAGGGCTGACTGCATTGGGCGGGGGGGGGACACCAACCACGAGGAAGGGTGCCAAGTGTGTAAGAGGCTCTTACTTCAAGCCATGCAACTGGCTCCATCCACATGGCTGAGACGTTCACATGCAGCTGTATTGGATCATACTATGGGGAAATGGCTCCCATACTGCTCCAGCTACACTGAAGGAAGCCAAACCCAGGTTACTCAATGAAAGTCATAGATGTGTTTTGCCATGAACTGCGTTGTGAATTTAACTTCACCTTTTATTTCTTCCTTTGTAGTGGATCATTTCTAGTCCCATAATTTTGGAATTGATCATGCATACTGGTATCGGCCAGTGTAGTGCATGGGAAGTAAATTTACTCACTGATACAGGATTTGCAAAAGAACTAGACTCGCACAACAGGCTCAGTAACATCCAATGATAAAACCCTTGACTCTAAGACTACATTTCTCAAGCTTCCTGAGATCATAACCTCCTTCTATAGTTACTAGATCTTATGCCTCCTACTCCCTACCTAAAGGCTTCTCTGGATAAACTCATTCAACTCCTAGACTCCTTGTATATCCATGCAGTTCTCTCCCCTCACCGTGCCATATCCTTTTCTGTTCTGTGGGGTGGGGTCCCCAGTCATGAGGAGCAGTTTTAGGGGAGAACAGGAAGCTTAAGTGTGTAGCGAAGACTGGTGAAAATTGGGTGCCCTGTGGAAGTTTCCACTAAGGCAAAGCCATCACTGGATACAATCCAAAGTCATTTGTGCTCCCCACTACTGGCAGTCCACACCCCCAATAAAAAGCCTGACCCACAGCCTGAGTGCACAGGTTCAAGGAATGTTTACATGCAACAGAGAAAGGAAGCTACAACTATTTATAACAGAAAAGTCCACTCTCCCATTTTCAAGACAGGCCTTTAGAAGACACGTAAGAAGTTAGCACATGGGAACAAATCATGCAAATGGAAATGGAACAGTAGCTTTCATTGTGAAAAAAGCTCAAACACCTTACCTTTACTTCATATTCATAGTGCTCATCCTTTCCCTGTCCACAAATGACATAGCGTGGAATACTTATTTTAACTGGATTCTTTAGGTCATCTGGGTTTGTTTTAACAGAGCGGCAGATCATTCGCTATCAAACGAATATCAAAGAGGAAAAACAAATTAAAACCCGCATCACTCCAGGAGCAATACCCTATGAGGTCAAAAGATTTTATCTGACAGAAAAGTAAAATAAAACAAGATTAGATAGAAAGTGAAGGATTTATGGAAGGATTTATTGTGAAAGCAAGCAGTATTCCCCTTACGAATGGTCAAGCATTTATTTCAGGTACACAGGGGAAAATGGAAAACACCACTGAAAAGTATTGCTTACTCTTCTGGCAGCTTTATGCAGAATGGAAAAGATATAATAAAAACTATAGTTTCAGTTAAAGTCAGGTAACAAACACATAGGCTCAGATACAAAATTTGCGTGGGCAAAACTATCCTATGAATGCTCCCACTGGCAGAAGGGGAGCTCTAATTTTGCTAATTCCTCCTACAAATCCCCCAAAAATCTGCTCTGGAGGGTTCTGGGACCCTCCAGAACAGCATGGGAGGTGACATGGGAGAAGGAAGAATCAGAGGAAGTACCCCCACACACACCATGGGGACCTCTGATGGATTGCAGTTCCTTGCACAAATGAAAGGAGACCTTCCATTCATGGGAGTCAACTCATAACAAACCTTTATGATCAGAAATAAAATAATCTTTACTGTAACAGACACCAGGCAAACTTGAAAGAACCTGGCAATTGTGTAAAGCGTTGCTTCTTTTAAAAAGGGCAGTTTGTTATTTTGTAATCTCATTAGGAAATTGATAGTACTTCAACATATGGTACCAACATCTACTGGATATAATAAAGTTTGTTTGGTAAATTTCCCTAAAAGTCACATTGGAGAGACTGTTGAGGTTTTGCCTATCTTTGTAGTGTGACACTGAAGATAAAATTGTGTAGGTTGTTCTATACACTTATTTATTTAAACCATGTAAGCACCTTCAGAATGGGACTTGATTTTGTTCTCTGCTTCTCAAGACCAGGATGAAATTAATTTCTGGGGGTTGGGGGAGAGGAGTTCAGCATCACACCATGGGGATTCCATGCTTATATTCCATCTTAGGATATAAAGTTCCTTTCCAGCCCAAGAATCCCAGAAGTCTACCCTTAGCAAAAATATTGTCCTGGCTGAGCCTACGTGCTGCAACTAAGAGTTCCTTCCTATCACTTTCATATCATATCACTTTCCTCTGTTCTCTTGTGCATCTTAACAGCATACACACAATCTAATCTGAGCAATATAACTTAAGAGGAACCCACAGACTCTGCAGATCAGGCTCCATGTATTCCTAGTTTTGGAGATAAACATCTGTGTGAAAGATGATCTCTGGAGTGAAATCTAAGTTACTCGTGTAAGGGAAAGTATGTAGGGGACCAGCTTCAAGTTAGCATTTACATCAAAAGCTTGTGCTTGAAATTCAGATATTTCCAAATCCAGCAAAAATATGCTGGCAATCCTCTAGCTCTAAACACTTTGTACCAGTGGAGATGACTGCTGGTGCAACAGGAAAGTAGCACTTGGTAGCACAAACCAAGAAACTATTGCTTCCGGAATGGGACAGGTCAGCTGGGCGACCTTCTCTGACTTGTCCCATTCCAGAAGTGGTAGTTTCAGGTAGTTTCTGGTTGTGCTACTTTCCCGTTGTGCTAGTGGATGTTCCTGCTAGCACAGCAGCAGTATTGGATACTGTCCACAACGTTCTATATTCATTGTTGCCCTCAAACTATGAAATGCGCTCCTTCAAGAACTACGATTGGCTCCCACTCTCTTGGCCTTTAGAAAGGGTGAAGACACATTTTTTCAATTTAGCCATTTAAAATGTATAGTTTTAACATTTTATTCTTTTTAATTGTGCTTTTATTGTTGCAAATTTTGTTTTAAATTGTTGTACACTCCTTTGATGGCTTTTTAGCAGATAAGGTGGTATATAAATATTATCAATCAATCAATCAATGTTGTCTAGACTAGCATCCATCACTAACAGCTTGCCAACATTAGAGGTCATTGACATATTTACAGCTCTCTAGAACAGGTCTGCCAGCTGTGTAACATAAAGTAGTACAAGGGTATAATTTATTGTCATCATATAAAAGCAATCTTGAAACTGAGTCATCAGGGGCAGTATGATATTCCACTGTTACATTAGTTGCGACATCAACAACAGCTCCAGCAACTGTTTTAGTATTCAAAAAGTCATGCCTGTTGTAGTTTAATAAGCACTTTAGTAATACAGCTTTATCAAGTGACGTAATGTAAGCTATGAAGTCAATGGTGTTTCTCCTAAGTGCTTATCATCATAAACATGGGAGTTATGAAAGTTCTTGATATTCATGGATTAGCAGCTTCCCTAGAAAGATATGGAATGAATAACTTATGCATCAAGTAAATATTGATCAGCAAGAGATTGATGATGGGAGTAATTATATGCATAATAATTTCAGACATTGTGATTTTATATTACACTAGCTGTACCACATGTTGTACAGAACAGATCTCATTCCTGATGAGGACTTAACATCTAACAAATATAGACTGGTTAAAGATTGACAAATGAGTAACACGTATGTAGGCAAGGAAATGTTAACATAGCAAACAGAAAAACAATGTAAGAAAATGCTCTGCAGAAGTAGCGTGTTTGGGGAATGGATATGCTAAAAATAAATTAAAAACCTCATGGGTTCAAAGATATACCATCCATACAAGACTGTATTAAGGCCTATGCAGTGAGCGGGGCAGCAAGACAGTGCAGTCTCTGAAGGGCCTTGTAGATGCAGAACTGTACCAGGGAAGGCTAGAACTATCATCCAACCAGCCTTTGAGGTAGAGGGAGAATAGAACATGGATTTACCACTGGTTCAGGAAACCTTTCTATTTTCCCTCCCTGCTGAATCAAGTACACTGAACTGACAAAACAACTTTGAGGTTGCACCCAATGGGAGGTGGGAATGCATGGTCGGGTGAGCTTATTCATGTATTCTTTCTGGGTTTGAGATTGTTTGCTAGTAGCTCTCCCAATTTAAAATACTGCAGCCTTTGCTAAAACCAAAGAAATGTGCTTAAGTACTAAATGTAAAATTTCTGAAAATTATGAAGCCATGGGGGGAAAATCTCAAGAGCTGAAATTTTTGAGAAACTGACATATATGCAATATTTTCTTATCAAATCTAAATTTACTTGAACATTTTAAGGAAATATGTTTGATGCATGATATGTAGCATAAGCCTATGCATGCTTACTGAGAAGTAAATCAGTTTAATGGAATGTACTCTCCAGTAAGTATGTCTAAGAATACAGCTCTTAGTAGATAAAACTGTATATATGCCTTAATTTTATTCAAATAACTGCAAACATACTCAGTGTTAGAGTTCACAACGCAACAACAAACCAGAGGTTCTCTTTCTGGGTTGTTCATGGTCAGCAAACAATGGATTGTTACCAGGGCTGGGGTTCGACATCACAGAAGTCCAGAATTCAACAACCCAGGGGGCTTAAATAAACCACAGTAGCATTATGTGAGAACCTAGTAACTTTTTCCTAATCCTCATCTCCTATAACACAATGGATTGAGGACTTAATAACACTTCCAACGTTTGAACGGGTGGTACACAGGCGCCACTCATGAATGGATACATATATGCATATTTCGTTTGCCTTTGTTGACGTTTATGTATAATCTCTTTTATTTTTTAGAAAGCTGTATTTTCATACACACACACACACATCACATGTATTAACTGAAATTGATACATTCAATCATGTCAACATTTTTTAAAAAAATCTTTTCTTTTATGATTTTGTTTTGCTTTGTTCTGTTGAAATGTATAACACAAAATTAATTAAATTTTTAAATTCAGACTGGAGGTATGGAGTGTGGGTTTGTGACCAAGAGCCAGGAGAGAGGTTCTCTCTCCTCACATGGTTTAACTATTCAGTAACTTTACCTAGGTATTTGAACCTGGACCTTGGGGAGGGAGGGAGTAGGCTGTTGGCACAAACAAGTGAGTGCAGCCGGGCGCTACTTCAAGCCTCAGGCAAGTAACTAGCTTGTACCTCTGGGATCCTCCTGGCTCAAAGCTACAGAAAAACAGGAGTAGTGGCAGTTAGTATCACTCAGTTTCAACTGTAAGCAACTGGCCCAGGGAGGGGAATTGCTGCACAGGGGCCAGGTGTGGGGGGCAGAAACACATGTGCGCACCATTAAAACAAGTGTTATCAGTGTTATAACGCATGTTTGTTTTCTATCAAAAATCAGATGGTTAAAAGATCTACAGTGTACAACTCTGAATTGTCGCTGTGAGCTTTATAGACTTCAGAAAATAGAAAATATGAATCAAGCTTCTTAAATCTTCCATGTGTTAGTTTGTTCCTTGAGAGTGAGGCGGGGTGGGGGTGGGGGGAAGAGAGAAAGCACATATGGTTTCTTTCACTTGATGGAGAAGACAGAAGAATATGAGGCAAATGAGAAGAGAACACAAAGGCTGTGTTGTAAAAAGACCTTTCCACTATGTTGCAGGAGTAAAATGCTTGGCAGACTCTCAAACTGCTCTCTTGGACCAAATATTTAAAAAATGTGGAAACATTTGAAAGTCTTAAGTGAGTTACTTCCTCAGGGAGAAAAACACAGAACCCATCCCCTGCAATTTCTCTATCTCCACTTGCTATCCCTTCATATGCCTAGTCCAAATTCTCCCCTGTTACTTGGAAGTTATTACCAACAACATTTTGTGAAGTAATATGTTAACTGGATGGAGGAAGTGTTTGAGGAGGAAATAAATGACTGTGAATAACCAGCAAGACAATGAGCAGCCTTTCATTTGCGTTTTCAGTTGATGCGATTTTTACAGAAACAAATTAAAGAGATATATCGATATCTACATTTGCAATATGAGTTTTAATTGTATTTAAGCAAAGAAAAAGTTACAAAATGAGGATTTCACCCAAGAATTTTGTGCTACCATTCCCAATAAAACTGAATGCCTTCTTTCCTTAAAGCCATTATTATGACTTCAATTTATTAAATTATTGTTTAATGACAGATGTAATAGTATGAACATAGGGGTGTTTTTTGAGAACACAGTATGGAGATTAATTTCATATCACATTTTTCTCTCTAGCGTGTGTGTGTGTGCGTGTGTGTGCGCGAGAGAGAGAGAGAGAGAGTGTGTGTGTGTGTGTGTGTGTGTGAGAGAGAGAGAGAGAGAATATGTGTTGATTTCAGAACAGATAATTGTGCTAAGAACTATCTCTTTCATGGCAGTTTCATTCTCAAGGTGACTTACAAGCAACAGGTTGTAGTACAAATATACATAATAATTGAACAGTGGATCAAATGATTTGTTTCCTTTTTGGTCCCAGAATACACTTCAGGATTCACTATTCACACACTGAAGAACTGAACTAGGTATTGACAGTTTCAAATAACTTGCAAAACAGCCACATAACATGGAAGAAAAGAATCTTAGCAATTAGAATTCATGTACCAGCGAAGGGGAATGGAGCAAGTTTTTTTTATTCAAGAAGTAATAAAGGAGTGAAAAGAGGAAACCACTGCATTATAATTATACCTGCAGACACGCTGCTGTTTTTAAATTAAGTCTTTCCTGGATAAGGGCAGAAAGATAAATATTCATCTAGGTCTATGATTGACCCATTTGTTTTCGATCCTATTGCAAGATAAGTATTTATCTCTCAAGCCCACACATGCATACACACAGATTAATCCTTACATCTACACTGATAGTTGTAGCCCTGATCAAAGGCCACGCCGTCCCAAACATGAAAGTGTTCTGAATTCAAACTGCCAAATGTACACGTACACGCAGTTCATGTGCTTTTTTGCTCTGAAGTAGTTGCAACTTTGAGAAGACTAGGAAACATTTTAACAGGCTTGTAGCAGAAGGCTTGAGAAGAGGGGTCTGTCTCTCTCCCAGCCCTAAAGAACAAATATTTAAAACTGATGCTTGACACCAACACTCGGGAATAAGTCTCAGATATATCCTGGATACAGTAAAGCAACTATGAGTTGGAAATTCTGGCATGACAATTTCCCTCTGAATGCAACCCTGTATGTGTCTCATCCAAGATACATTTAGAGAAGTGAACACACACACAGTTATTTGCATAATATTTTTCTGGACACTAGATTTTAAGACTATTTGACTTGAACTTAAAAGTCTAAGGAGCACTCAGATTTACTGTCCTTTCAAATGCAACATTAGCCTAATGGCATCTTCATTTGAACTGAAAGTCAATTTCCAGGTATATGATGGGCTGCTAGAGTAAACACAACAAAAGGATGAAACAGATCTCAGTTGGGTATTTTTCTCTCTTTGAGCAGTGTAAGACAAACTAATTGCATCACAGTCAACCTTACTTGACCTAGAAAATACAAGTTCAATTTTGAATAGATTCTCTTTTTCTGGGACAACCACACACTTGAGTTCGCTTAAACAATGCAGCTGAATTCTGCCAAACTGCGACTGGTCAACTAAAGAATGCAAATTTCTAGGAATTTGGCAGAAGGCACTATCTTCCTGTACAAGACCTATATGAGTATTAGTGAGAACTAGTGATCTGATTTCACCCTCTAGTTTTACTGTTGTATACAGTAATAACCGAATTTCTCCTAACGGGGGTTTGTTGATTTCCATGTTTTCATGGAGCAAGTAAACCAGATCAGCTAAATTTCCCTCAAAATTGCATGACAGGTACACACCACTTTTAAAAACTAAGTCAGTGACTGCTGAAGTCCAATCAAGTGAAAGTGCTAACAGATCTCCTTGTAAGAGTGGGTGATTTAAGCAAGCATACTCAGATGACGAGATCACAGTGCTAAGTATGTCATGGCATATTCTTTGTGTGAAGTATTTGTTAAAGGTAAATAATTTCAGTACATTTTCTTCATTGGAACACAAAAGTCTAATGCTCTGTCCAGCATAACCAACTTGGATTTCTCTTAATGTAGAGACTGGAAGAACATGAAAAATTTCCAGAGAGTCCCGAATGCTCTCTCGTTGATTGGCTGATGGAATAAGAGCATATAAGACAGAACTGAGTAAAAGCAAGCATGCAGGCTCTGGTCCAGGTTTTTTATAGTTTCCCACAGCAATCCAGTATATTCCTTTCAGTTCATCAGGTTTGGCACAAATTTCTGGCAAAACAGAGGTCACATATTGCAACAGTTCATCCCAAGGATGTAGCTGCAATTGCAGAAGCCCATCTGAGAAATACACAAAATTTTGCCTAAGTACAAGGCTAGTTTTCAGTGTTTCATTTCTGTAACAGTTACTAGATTCCTCAGCGCAATCCACTGTACACATATCAACTGAGATTTTTGAGGGGAAGAAGTTCATGGTGTCTTCTTTTTGCAAAGGGCTTCCTGAGCTGATGTTAGCATCGTGAGAGTTATTCACCTTCATACCTAAAAACAGATTTAACTGCATTTTTTTAATAAATGGAAAACTTTTAATAAATGATACCGCTTGTGAATACTTCTCATTTTTGTCACAGAGACTGACTAGATGTTTGATCTGTTTAGAATACCAGCTACTCTTAAATACTTGCTGACTGGTATCACTGTAGATACTGGAGAATTTGCTGAATAGATATCCCAGGCCATAACTATATTTTGTTCCCACATGTGACTGTGGGAAATATCTTTGGCTGGCATTTGTAGCACTTTCATCCAACTGCTGGTTTGGAATCTGCTCATAAACATGGGGAATGTTGTTATAATAGTCTCTGAGAGAGAGAAAAGTGCAAGTACCAGAATGATGTTTAGTAGAGGCTACAAGTTTTGAGGCAGGCATATGGTGGGTATGGAAAGAACCAGATTCTGTATCCGAGCTACTGTCTTCCCAAGAAGCAGCAGGTAGGCTTGTATCTCCAGAATGTTGAAGCACTGCTTTTTTATCTGACAAATTAATCATTCCACGTCCATCATGAGTTTGAGGAAGAGGATCTGTAGAATATTTAGAGCAAGTTTGCTTGCTCTTAATGACTTTGGACTGATTAGAGTCGCATTCATTACTGCACAGCCAGTTGATGGATTCCTGTTCTAACTGTCTCCTTTTATTTGTAGCTCCTTGAGACATGGAGAACTGCAGAATTCTCCTCCAATCAGGATTAAGTGTGGCTATGCTTTTGTCCTGCTTATTGATGACCTCTATTCTTGCATCTTCACCAATCAGGTTATAACATTGGCTGTCATCACCAGATAGAGCGAGAAACCCATAAAGGGGGAACCCAGGCTGTCTTTTCTGTTTAAAATGTCAAAACACACACACAAAAAACACAAACAAGAGGTGCCTTTTTGTGCATAACAGGAAAACTGTTCTGATTTAATTTTTTAGGTAAGGGTTTAGTTGTGCTGTGCAACTCTGAATTAAATAGCATCAAAACCAAATTATAAAATGAGATCAGTTCTGATTCAGAAAGAAAAGCCATAATTTTCCTTTGCCATCTTGCATTTAGAACAGTATCCATTTCACTTCAGTTATGAGCAGTCCACATCTCTGTCAATGGCAGAAGTCCTATTCATTTTATGAATCAAGACTGAATCCTATATCCCTAATTCCCCCGAAAAGAAGCATCTCTAAAATAATAATTGGAATTCACTGAAAAGTTCCTATTTAAACAGTCATTTTCATTTGGAATAGAGCAGTTAAAGTGTATTGGCAACCCCCACCCCCTGTATTACGACAATTAAAGACCTGGATGCCTGCAACACTTTGCATGCACTATTTCCGCACTGTGCTCTGAATATTTGGAAAGTTGAACCTTAATTTATCCAGATTGTCAGGTAATACACTGACTAGAAAAGTGTGCCCTTTCATACCTCTAACGAAAGCTGGAAAGGAATTTCAGTGTAGCTGGATTGTAACCAATTGTTTATAATAAATTGTGTCTCTATCTTGTAGACCTTTGAAAGGGATACTGTTGCAGCATCAAAATATTAATAAAACATTACCACTATCACATCCACCCAAATCTTTACCACAGTAGATTTAATTCTGTCTTTTCCCATTGGCCATTAATCTTGCTCAAATACAGAACTATAATTATGCTGTGAAATGTTAAGAAATTTAATTACAGAGCATGCCATAATTTAAGTTCAGCACTTCTTCAAGCTGACAAGCTATAACTTACCTCATACTTCAACTTACGCTGACCAGTACTATTATGAAATTTCTCGTTATCCTGGAAAGCAAAGAAAAAGATATAGTTCAAAATGTTTGGTTCTTTAAAAAGGGGAACAAAACTTTATACCAACAAATGACCTAATTCAATAAATGGGTTTAAACTTAAACAGAATTGGCAAATAGAAAATTTACACCAGTGGTTCCTTCTAATAACTAATAAAAGGACATCAAGATAGTTTTTATTTTTATTATTTCTATGCTGCCTTTCTGCACAAATGACCAGCCTTGGTGGTGTACAGCAAGTGTGATTTGTAACATATTCACTTTTAAAATGCCAACAGCTGTTCATACAAAATTGCAAATTAGATATTTTGATGCCACTAAAGGAAACGCCTTCATTGTCTGAACAGGAAGGTAAGATTTTTTTTAAACAACAACAACAACCCTGCAGTACTTCTCTTACAATCACAAGGAAATCATGAAGTTAACTTTACCAGCCCTGACCTTCAGCATGTGAATGGCAGAATATGGAGGCTCCATGCACCAAAATGACTGCCAGCACCTATATACAGCCCACGGAGCCAGTGCATAGGTGAAGATTTGCCTGCAGCACCACAACCATGCCAGGAGACAACCACTGCTGAAATGGCAGCCACCTTTCCCCCAGATCCTGGCATTCAGTCGATGGGGGTGAAGCTGACAGGGCATGCTCAGCAAAGCTATTGCTGGGAGTGGGCATGTTGCTAGGAGGTTGCTGCCTTATGCTGCGACATTCTATGGGTCCAGAAGCAGCTTGAAAAACTGAAGCAGAATAGCTAAACAGAGCACATCTGGCTAAACAGTGACTTTCTGAATCATGGAACAGCATGCTGGTTACTGCATTCAGGTGGACACAAGGTGTTTAATCTGTTGCTAAAAGCAACAAAAAGGCTTTCTTCAGATACGTGCATAATAAAAGACAGAGGAAAGAAATGGTGGTTCAGCTATTAAATAAGGATGGCAAAATGATAACAGATGACAAAGAAAAGGCAGAGGTGCTCAATTCCTACTTTGGCTCAGTCTTCTCCCAAAAGAGGGTCTATGACCCCCCTGGCAAAGGCAAGGTACAGGCTGAAGGGGCAGGATTGCAGTTTGAGATCGATAGGTATATGGGCAAGGAACACCTAATTACTTTGAATGAGTTCAAATATCCAGGGCCAGATGAACTGCATCATAGAGTAATAAAGGAACTGGCAGAAGAACTCTCAGAACCACTGTCTATTCTCTTTGAGAAATCATGGAGGATGGGGGAAGTGCCAGATGACTGGAGGAGGGCTAATGTTGTCCCTATCTTCAAAAACGGTAAAAAGGAGGAACCTGGGAACTACAGACCAGTCAGTCTGACATCAGTCCCTGGGAAAATTCTGGAGCAGATTATAAAGCAAGCCATCTGTAAGCACCTTGAAAACAATGCAGCGATTACTTGAAGCCAACATGGATTTGTCGAGAACAAATCCTGCCAGACGAATCTGATCTAATTTTTTGATCAAGTAACCTCCCTTGTAGACTGTGGAAATGCTGTAGACATCATATACCTCGACTTCAGCAAAGCTTTCGACAAAGTGCCCCATTATATCCTGATGAGCATACTAGCTCAAAGTGGGCTAGATGAAACAACGATCCGGTGGATCCACAGTTGGCTACAGAATAGGACTCAAAGAGTGCTTATCAATGGGACCTTCTCAAACTGGGGAGAGGTAACGAGTGGGGTACCGCAGAGCTCAGTCCTGGGCCCAGTGCTCTTCAACATCTTTATTAATGACTTGGAGGAAGAGGTGCAGGGAATGCTGATCAAATTTGCAGATTACACAAAATTGGGCGGGATAGCTAATACTTTGGAAGACAGAAACAAAAGTCCAACTGATCTGGATAGACTGGAGCGCTGGGCAGAAAACAGAATGACATTTAATAGGGATAAATGCCAAGTTCTGCACCTAGGAAAAAGAATCCAAATGCACAGTTACAAGATGGGGGATACGTGGCTCAACAACACTACAAGCAAGAAGCATCTTGGAATTGTTGTCAATCACAAACCGAATATGAGCCAACAATGTGATGTGGCTGCAAAAAAGGCAAATGCTATTTTGGGCTGCATTAAGAGAAACATAGCTTCCAAATCCTGGGAAGTACTAGTTCCCCTCTACTCAGCACTGGTTAGGCCTCATCTGGAGTACTGTGTCCAGTTCTGGGCGCCACATTTTAAGAAAGATGCAGACAAACTGGAGAGGGTTCAGAGGAGGGCAACAAAGATGATCAGGGGACTAGAAACAAAGCCCCATGAAGAGAGACTGAAGGAACTGGGCATGTTTAGCCTTGAGAAGAGAAGACCGAGGGGAGATACGATAGCGCTCTTCAAGTACTTGAAAGGTTGTCACAGAGAGGAAGACCGGGATCTCTTCTCAATCATCCCAGGGTGCAGGACACGGAATAATGGGCTCAAGTTACAGGAAGCCAGATTCTAGCTGAACATCAGGAAAAACGTCCTGTTAGAGCAATATGACAATGGAACCAATTACCTAGGGAGGTGGTGGGCTCTCCCACACTAGAGGCATTCAAGACGAGGCTGGACAGCCATCTGTCAGGATTGCCCTGACTTGGATTCCTGCATTGAGCAGGGGGTTGGACTCGATGGCCTCGTAGGCCCCTTTGAACCCTATTATTCTATGAATCCATCTTGATCAGCCTCCCCCATCCCTGTCCCCCACCAGTCTGTGACCGTGATGCATCACTACTGGCATCAACACCCCCAAAATAGTATATTTTGATAGCTGATCATAGCTGATCACCTGATCAGCTGTCGCAGGAAAGGTTAGCTGAGAGATAAGGCAATGAAAGCAGAGGGATAAAGAGGAGAGGGTAAGGTGGGAAATTATATCTCTAAATCTCTTCCTCATTGTCCTTTGCTCCATTTCTATCCTTCCCTTTCCTCCTCCAAGAGAAATAAGCAAAAGGGGATGGGGGAAGAGACACAGATATAAAAAGGGCAAATGTCATTTTCTGGATAGTTTCTTCCCTTGTTCAGACTGAGAAGCTATATTTAAATCTTCCCAGGAATGAAAGCAAGAACTGCCCATAGAAATAAAGGGAGAAATCCAAGGGGTTTATATATCTGGGATTCACCACCAGTATGTCCAACCCCCATACCCCAAATTAGCAAAGAGAGGAGTTTCTGCTCTAATTCAGCTCATATTTAGTGTGAAGTATTAAAAAATACCCTGCTAGAGCAAATTTCAAAGGAAATGCAGCTCATTGTACTACTTCATATTGCAGATTAGAAGGGATTGTGGCTGGGAGATAATGGCTTGTGACAGCCCTGCTGTGTAGTTCACACTGAATACTGCAGGTCAGGCTCTGGGTGGTTTACAACAACCCTTCATTGTTCTCCAGAGGTATTAGACACATATTGCAGGGTGAACAAAAGCTGAGAGAATAGTTTATGACAACCCTAAAGTGTTATCCCACATTGCAGGTTGGGCTGGTATAAAACAACCCTGCACTATTGTTCACTATTATACCCCTACTGCAGGTTGGTAGTGTGTGTGTGTGTGTATGTGCGCGCGCTGAGACAGAGTAGCATATGGCAGCCCCGCAATGCAGTCTACTGTTAATATCAGAGGTAGGGCTGACGCTGATCTGGATTCCCAGTCGACCCTGCCCATCCCCACCCCCCACCTCTCAGGTTGCAGCAAAGGTTGATCTACGGATATAGCCCTCTGAAACCTCCTCCTAGGCTAAATCTAGGACTCCATTGCATGCATAAGCATCACTCTCCCTTGAGTTCATGCAGACTGGTTACATTTTTAGAATAGGTAGGTAGGTAGGTAGGTGCGTGTACACACACACACACACACACACACACCCAGAATTCTGCATGTGAAAGAAGACCCAAGTTAGAGCAGGGATGTCTGTGAGGCTACCTTTTATTTTTTCAGTTCCTTCTGCCACAGGGTCAGGTAACACACGCGCACCAGGGACAAACTGCAACATTTTGTTGTGGGGCCCCACTTGTTATTTACTGTTTTATACATTAACATGCACAAGCGGCATGAAGCACATTTTTAGGGGTTAACTGAAGGGAATAAGCTAGCCTGGTCACATTAAAAAAACAAGTGTTTTTCTGAATGTACAAAGCGAGGAACTGGGACCTATCATACCTGTTCTTTGTAAAGCGCCATGTACTTAGATGGTGCTGTATTAACAACAACAAGAAGTAGTAATAGTAGTAGTATTGGCTGGAACTCCTTTTAGAAAAGAGGAATAGCTCAAACTCTTGCCCAGTTTACCACTGCTTCCTGCTTGAAGAATTGTGGGAGAAAAGTAAAGGCTAAAAGTGCATTGAGCAGTCTTTCTTTCTTTCTTTGAGTTGACAGCCACCAACTTTCAGAAGAATATGAGGGAAATATCACTTCATGGAGACATTTCCCCATCAGAAGTGGTCATAAATGCAGGCTTAGGGGTAGGCAATTCTATTTTCTCACCTTTGTAAGTTCAGTAGAATGTAACAGGCTATTATCGTTCTCTCCAGAACTATAGTGAATATTTTGGAGGCGTCTTTGAACTTCTTCTTCAATAAAGGCATTTATTCTAGAAATGTTGAACATAGCACATAAGAAGATAAAATAATTATTCAGTTATGAAAGGGACTATCAAGGCACTGACCCTTGGGTAATCTTGAACACAGGTATTAAGAATAACTACAACATTTCCGCGCAGAAACCAGATATTTATTTCAATGGCTTTTGGTGGTTAGAGATAGGAAAGGATGACTGCAGTGTTAATAAATAACAGATTTATAGCTTTAATATATTGTTACCTGTCATGAGCCTTGGCCAGGCTAAAAAAAGAAGAAGAAAGAACAGTTTTGCTTAAACTACAGCAGAAATTGCTTGCCTTGCTCTCATGTTTCCTATTGTTACAAACTGCAATAAACAGAAGAACTGGTGACAGTCAATTCCCCCATTAAGTTAAACATATGGCGGCAGCCCATTAGCTGCAATCATCCATTAAGAATTAATGGATGTTTTGCTTATGCCTTCAAAAGCAACAGGAGTGCTACCATAGCTTGCAGCATGTAACTTTAGTTCCCACTGTGAAATTTCCTTATTAATAATAAGAGGCAGTATTATCTTATAGCTGCTAGAGAGCAGGATTTGAGTTAAAAGCAACAGAAGGAAGAGAGAAATTGTGTGTGTGTGTATGTTGATAATGTTTAAAAAACAACCCCAAGGGTGTTGGGATGGGGTCAGAGATTTAGCTCGGTGTACGCGATTAGGTATTATTTCATATTCCCTTGATTACATGGTATTAAACATATTTCCCACACATTGTGGAAGTATGATCATAAAATGCTATAAAACCCTGGGCCCTGATTTTAAGAGCTCAAAGCCATAAGCTGCACCAAGTAAATGAAAACAAGGTACAAATTCTTATTTGGGAAACATTTCAAATGCTTCAAAGCAAAGGAACTGTGCCATTCGACTCCTGTTGCAATGAAAGCATTATTTTAGCCATTTTATTAAAGGCATCCATCTAAAAATACTTCAGTAGAAAACTGGGTTACAGAATTTTTTGAAAGGTTTATAATTTGGTAAAATAGGAATACATACCTGTCATCAACCAATGGAATAAAATGAGATGGAGATTTTGGAATGCTAGAAGGGGAACTGCTATGAGACAGTCTCTCTTCTACGGCTCCAAGGTAGCCTTTTTCAACTCCATCACCTTCATATATCTTCTGCTTTAACTGCTGTATTTGCAAGTCCAAACTGTCAGCAAATTTCAACACATATTATTTAAGATGCATCGACACAGTAGGGTTTCAAAAGCTCTGCTGTATTAAGCTTCCCTAAGATAAGCCCCCTAAGTTTGAGCCTATCTATAAAAAGGAGACAAAACAAATTTAGGGAGGTTTCTGCTAACAAGGTATTTTGATCTTGAGGGTATGAATATCAGTGCTGCAAAGTTCTTTAAGGAAGGACTCTAAGGGCGCAATCTTATGCATGTTTAGGATGCTGGGAGTTGTAGGACGTATTTATATCTAAACATGCATAGAACAGCACCCTAAAGAAACTAAAAACCTGAAAAGTAGAGTTTCAACATGTGTTGGGGGCGGCAGGAGGCACAACCACTCATGTTAACTTGGATTGTAGGAGGGCCTCCCCAAGTAAATGTCCATACTTCCTTATGTAGACCTACTTACTACAGTACTTTAAATTAACAGCCTCAGAGCATACTTATATCCAATTGTATTTTGGTAGGCACAAGACTACAGCCAATATGGTTTGAGAAGAAATTAAATCAGGATATTATCCCACAAGGGCCACTTCCTTAGATACACACAAACATTAACACAAATAATGTTACAACTGTTTAAATAGCAAAGTACTCATTTGTCAACAAGGAACTACATTAGGATGTAAATATATTGGTTAAACAAATGAACACTAGTAATTTTCAGAGCAAATATCTTAGTCAGCTCATTAAAGTTAGATTGATTCATGAGCCTTAGACCATTAACAGCACTTGAGTATCCTTGCCTCATTTTAGAGCTTCAACAATGATTTCAACTATTTAGCCTCTAGAGGAACTGGCACAAGTCAAAAGGGGCTATTAGATTCAAACGGATGAAGACAAACATTTTTTTAAAACATTCCGAGCATTTTTGGATGAATAGAGACTTTCAAATAGACCTGAAAGTCCATTATTGGTCCGTGCCTCATACTAGAAAACTTAGTATGGGTTTGTTTTGGGTTAATGTTGTATTATTTTACTGTGTTCTGTTTGCACCCCACTTTGGGATGATTTTATAAGGAAACGTGGGTACAAAAGCTCTGTAATACATAACTAGCATGTTAAAATAAAAACCAAGGGAGACAATTTGTTTTGGAAGATTCAGCTTTCATTGCATTCAAATGCAAACACCCTCATATTTCCCAACAGTCTGAAACAAAATAATGTATACACATCAAAGCAGATGGTGTGCACATATTAAGGATCATCTAATATTTGCACTGGGAAAGTATTAAAACATTTTAATAATAAAATCTAAAGTTAGCTTTTTCAGTTCCACCCAGCTCCCATATGATCATCGCAAGAGTTTGCTTACTACAGGAGTAACTACACTACTGCTTCAAATATGAATTTTCAAGCCTAGGTATAAAGAGACAATGCTGCTTATTCTTTTCTGTAGAACCACTGCAGGGTCATACGAACAGATTATTTATATAAGCCTGATCCACTCCTAAGCAAGTCCAAACAAACCAACAAAGGTTATCTCCCCAACACACAACAATTCACACAATGATAGGGTTCCAGCTTCTTCCTTCTGATGAAGTAGACAAGGTGCTTTCATCTGTAAAGCCGACCACCTGCTTCCTTGATCCTTGCCCATCTGGCCTCATTATGAACTGCAGAGAGAGGCTGGGTGAGGGGATCAGGGTGGTGGTGAATACCTCCCTTGAGGAGGGAGTCATGCCATCAGCTCTCAAGGAGGCAGTGATAAGACTGCTCTTAAAAAAGCCCTCCTTGGATCCCCAAGTCCTGAACAACTTTCGCCCAGTTTAGAATCTGCCATTTTTGGGCAAGGTGATTGAGCAGGTGGTGGCGATGCAGTTGAAGGCACACTTGGAAGAAGCCGATTATCTAGATCCATTTTGATTGGGCTTCAGGCCTGGGCATGGGACAGAAATGGCCTTGGTCGCCTTGGTGGATGATATGAGGAGGGCTTTGGATAGGGGTGAATGCTCCTTCCTTGTTCTCCTCGACCTCTCAGTGGCTTTTGATACTGTTGACCACGGTATCCTCCTGGACCACCTGGAGGGGTTGGGCATGGAAGACACCGTATTGTGGTGGTTCCGGTCCTTCCTCTCTGGCAGGTACCAGAGGATAGCACTGGGAGACGAGGTGTCAGACCTGTGGCCGCTCACTTGTGGGGTGCCACAGGGTTCCATCCTCTCCCTGATGCTATTTAACATCTATGTGAAGCCGCTGTGGGCTATCATCAGGAGGCTTGGGTTATGGTGTCATCAATATGCAGATGATACGCAGCTCTACCTCTCGTTCAAATCTTCACCAAGGGTGGCCGTAGAATACCTGTCTGGAGAATAAGCTGAGGGTGAACCCTGACAAGACCGAGGTACTTTTGGTGGGAGACAAGAGGAGGTTGAGGGATGCTGACCTGGTGTTGAATGGGGTATGGCTACCCTTGAAAGACCAGGTCCACAGCCTGGGGGTCATTTTAGACTCCCAGCTGTCCATGGAGGCTCAGGTGTCAGCTGTGAGCCGGACAGCGCTGTACCAACTCCATCTGATATGGCAGCTGCGCCCCTACCTTCCCAACCATCTGCTCCCATCGGTAGTACATGCCTTGGTCTCCTCTTGTCTAGACTACTGTAATGTGCTCTACATGGAGTTACCTTTGAAGACAGTTTGGAAGCTGTAGCTGGTGCAGAACATGGCGGCTTACCTGATTAAAGGCAGCCGCCAGCAAGATCACATCACTCCAGTGCTGAAGGAGTTGCACTGGTTACCAGTTGTTTTCCAGGCCAAATTCAAGGTGTGGTTTTGACCTTTAAAACCCTATATGGTTCCAGCCCAACCTATCCCAAGGAGCGCCTCCAGCAACACCAGAATGGCCGCTTAACAAGATCAGCCTCGGATGGCCTTCTCTCTGTCCCATCAGCCAGGACAGCTAGGCTGGTGAGGACGAGGGAGACGGCCTTCTCTGTGGTGGCCCCCACTTTGTGGAGATCCCTCCCTAGGAACTCCGCCATGCCTTCTTTAATGAGCTTCCGCGATGCATTAAAAACGTGGTTGTTCAGGCAGGCATTTGGAGTAGGTTAGGGTATTTTTAGAAATACAATGTTTTAATGTGGAATTTTATTGTTTTAAACTGTTGTATTATTGTACATTGCCCAGAGTGGCTGGGTGACCAGCCAGATGGGCGAATAAGAAATTTAATTAATAATTAATTAATAATAAATCAACATTTCCCTGCAACTAAACCCCTGTTCAGAATGAGACGCACTCTCCAGCTGTCATTTGTTAGGTGGCTACCTCTTCCTGCTGCAGTGAAACTAGGTTAGACCACAGGTTCATTATTTTTCTGAGATTTCTGTAATGGCTAAAATAATAAATACGAAACTCAAACCATACAGAAAATTCTGGGCGACAGAATATTGGCACATTACAAAGATTTCTCCATCCCTCCTCTCATTTTATAATTAATGAACTATTCATAGAGAAAAGCATGTTATGATGCTCCAGTGGCCATTTAAATAGTTTGGAAGGGCAATCCTAACCTTTACTTCTATCAAGTAAAATCATACAATGGCCCCCTTTTGGGTGAAACAGTTCCTGAGCTTTGAATGGAGGAAAGTTACCAGGAGAAACATGCAAAGTTACCAGAAGGAAAAGGCTGCAGAATTGGAAAAACAGGGGTGTGGGTTTTTTTCCTGTTTTTTTTTTCTCTGAGGACTGTTTTTGCTTTTTTCCAAAAACTTGGAAAAATTGAACAGCTTTGGATTATGAAATATTTTCTTTTAGAATTTAAAATGAAGTATTTATATATTGTTACCCAGCCTTTAGGACAGGAAGGCCTGGTGTGCGGGGTCACGAAGAGTTGGACACGACTTAACGACTGGATAACAACAGCAACAACAACCAGCCTTTACTCCCCTCCCCCACAAAGATGACTTCTAAAAACTATGTAATAAGAACTTTTTTATAGAAAGACTAGAGATGTAAAATGTCTGCAAATAATGAAGCCATGGGGAATTTTTTTTAATCCTCTCTGTAAGATTTCCAGCATAGTTATTTCTTTCATTCCTCATCAAAATATTGATCTAATGTATATCTTACTGATAGACATTTATGTTCAGTTTCCCAACATGTGAATAGAGTCACCACTGTGCATTCTTGACAGCTTGGGTTTTGTTCTATAGAGTCCTGTGTTTCTGATGCTATAGCAGTCATCTAATGTAGTTCTACTCTATTCAGACAATAATTACAAATTCATTAACTGAGTTTACTTTTAAAAGTTTTAAAATATAATGATAATTTTATGAGCAAACTAAGTTATATATAAAATAATTTTAGGAACAGAAAGGCTGCTTCATCTTCCAAAGCAGCCCTCCCCAACCTGGTGCCCTCCAGATGTTTTAGACTACAGTGCCCAGCATTCCTGACCACTGGCCATGCTGCCTGAGGCTGATGGGAGCTAAAGTCCAAAATATCTGGAGATCACAAGGTTGGGGACGGCTGTCTTAAAGCAACAAAGTGTCTTAAGATCTGTAAAGCACACTGAAAAAATAGTTTTGCTTATTTTTCAATTTCCCCCAAGATTTAGTTTTTTTCTGACACCCCACACATCTCTAGGGTGTGTGTGTGTGTGTGTGTGTGTAAAGCTGACCGTGGAATGTGAACAAGAAAATGAGCCTGGGGAAAAACACTGGACAAAGAGACTTCCAAGATAAGCCCAAAACCTGAAGCATGGGTCACATAATTCAGGGATGTTGCCAGCAGGTGAAGTGGAGGTCCAGGTTTCTGAGGGAAAGGTGATGTCCTTTAACATTGGAAAGAGGGATTTCCAAATGAGATAGGACATGTAGTCAAAAGATGTGTTTTTACACATCATGCAAGGACTTGGGAATAAAGACTATTTAAGATACACCAAAATCAGCAGAACTCTTGAGAACACTGGAAAAGCAGCTAGCACACCACCTGCTTCTCAGTATACAATTTGAGTTGGCCATCAGGTTCTGCTGCTCCAACATTGGTAACTGTATGAATGTAGAAACTGTGAATGAATTGAATTTAACTGCATTTTACCTAAATAAAGGTATTCTAGAAATTGTATTTCGGTTTTGAGTCTTAGTCTGTATCTCACCTCGTAATCCCAGCAATTTATAACACCTCTGTCTCTCTGCCCTCAGAGTGGGGAGGTCCAATATATCCTGTGGCTCCTGGGACACCATCCCAGGGGCCATACAATTGTACCCTTAGAGAACTTCTCAACTCGTCTTCTCAGAAACAGCACACTGATCAGTCCGAAAGGAGGGAAACTTCTGATGCAGTTTAAGGGCCAAACCAGACATGACATTAAAATGACTTTGTATTTAACACACATGTTTTGTTTTTTTAATGTAAGGGATACAACTGATAATTATCAGGACTGCAGCAGGTGGGAAGAGGGAGTTTAATGCTTTCCTCCACGGCTGCAGGCTTGACAAAACTGCTCCTACGAAAACCACTATTTACACAAGAAGGAAAGCTCCCATCTGCTCAATATCCTCCCCACAAGAAAGAACATCTTGACCCTGAGAAGGGTTCATCAAGTTAGGTGACTACGTCTTTCTACTGCAGCACTGAAACTGGGTATTTTCTATGAAACGGCATTGAAAGTGCGCGCGCGAATTAATGACAAAATTAATTCTTCTTACTGTTCTCGGTCTTGTTCCAAGGCCTTTTGTTCTGCTTCTAGAGTAGCCTGTAGGTCTGCCTGTTCACTGTAGCTGCTGTTCAAAGTTGCAAGTTTCTGCTTTTGTTCCTCAATTTCTATGGTAGAAAGACGCTGCAAGGCAGAGTGTCGCCTTTCCAGCTTAGCCACTGCTTGCTCCAGTGCCTCTCGTTGCTGTTTTTGCCTTGATTCAAGAATTTCTTTTTCCTTTTTCCGAACTTTTTCTTCTTGGCGGGCTATGTTGGTAGTGAATTCAAACGTTTCTTGAAGCTGCTGTAGCTGGCTGGCACTGGCCTTATACTGTGCAAGCTGTTCTTCTTTTTCTTCCATTTCTTTCTCAACTTCATAAAGAGTATTGTCCAAGCTTTGCAGGCCTCGATCAAGTACTTCAGAGGCTCGTTGCTTTTCTTCCAACAAAGCTGGTAAATGATTATTAATCAGATACAGGAGCTGCCTCTCCTTATGTTGCAGTCTATATTCACCCAATTTTATTTTATTACATTCTTCAACAGCCAGTGCAACATCCAGCATGTTTTCATCATTTCTCTCAAGATTTAAGTGCTGTGTACGTGCATGTTTTAAACGGGCCAGATTGTCGTGTTCATCAGTTATCTCTTTTTCTAGATGATCTCTTTGTTGAACCAAGTCTCTCTCTAAACTAGTTAGCTGTTCTAGCTGTTTCTGCTTAAAATCTATGAAGTTGTGCTGTACCTTTTCTAATTCTTCACAGTCTTCATCACCTTCAGATCTGGCTTCTTTGACTCGTAAGAGAGACTCCCTGATGTCTTCAAGGCCTTTCTTCTCTTCTTCAAGCCTTTGCACATCTCCTCTTCTGAGCAGCTGTATCACGACTTGTTTGTCTCTAAGCTGCTCTTCTAAGTTTGCTACCAGCAGTAACTGATCTCTTTCCTGTTCCTCCAGCCTCTTTTTTTCCAGTTCTAACTTGATATATTGTTCTTCTTTTTCCTTTTCAAGCTTTTCCAGTTCTCGGAAAATCTGCATTTTCTCTGCTTTTTCATTCTGATTGAGCTCTTGTAATCGCTGAAGTTCTTCTTTAACTCTAGCAAAAATTTCTTCTTCTTGTTTCTTTTTTTGAAGTTCTATTTCTTGCTGCTCACGTAATCTCTCTTCTTCAAATTTTTCCTTTTCTGCCAGCAAGTCTTTCATCCTGCTTTCTATATGAACACTTCTCCTTTTAAGGTTCTCCTCTTGCTTTCGGATTTGCAGCTGAACTATTTCCGTTTCCTTACGTTGTGACTCCACTTCTTGCTGCATTCTTTCTAGTTCAGCTTTGTTAGATTTTTGTTTTTCCTCCATTTCTTCTATCAGCTTTCTAAGTTATTTTTTAAAAAGAGAGGTTTTATTTTTCCAAAGATGTTGCACCTAAGAGATAGTAGACTTTATAGAAAAGCTATCTGTGCCTTGTTTCTATTTTCCTACAAATGAAGAGCTGTTCTGTAACTATTGAGAGAAACAGCCCTTGAACAAGATCAATATAAATGTGTATTAAGAACACTTTTTAACGTGGTTAAAAAAACACATTATATTATTGGTGTTATACTTTACTAAGGGCGCAATCCTGTCTAGATAGGCGGCTGCCTCCAAACTCGGAGGCGACCACCTATCCACATAGGATGTGTCGTCCACGCAGTTCTGCTCTCCCCACCCCGGAACGCCCCCAACCACACCCCTTTTCAGCCGCTCTGTGCTCCTCTTCTGAGTGTGGAGGACAGGGCTCCTCTGTGCTGCCTCCAAGGCAGCGCAGAAGTCGGGGGAGGTCAATTCCCGGAAAACCAGATATCCTATGGCTGTCTAGCCACGGCCTAGCGGCCATAGGATTGCTCCCTCCATGATTTTAAATTACTTTTTAATCATATATATGGCAGTGCACATGTGTCACTATTTAGCCCAGGCCCTCTGTTTTGGTTTCAGACTCTGATTCAGATTCAGAGATGGAGTTAAAAGAAGTCCAACAGAGATAGGGTGTGGGGGGGAAAAATTCCCCAAGATTCCCCAGGAGCCAGCAAAGAACCTTCCCAGGGGCTTATCGAGGAGGAGGGCCAGCCTCAGAGACCATCTCCCCACATCCGTGGGAACCCAGGTTCTGTTGGAGGGGGAGAGAGCGTCAGTATAGACAGATGTCAGAACTCGCCAAAGTTAAGCGGGCGGAACTGAGAGGAGGAGGAGGAGGGAGGCGTCACACCAGATTGGCTGTCCATCAGAAGTTGGGGCGGGAGGATCCTCCCTGAAGGCAGGAGCTCAGAAAAAGCCAGCCAAGCATGGTGGAAAACCTGTTTGGAGATGAAATGCAACTGACTTGCTTTCAGTAGCTCTCTTACCAAAAGATTTACTTTGCAAATTAGGCTTAGAGGACAGCTCTAAGCATTTGTAGTCACTTCAGAGGTGAAGAGGGGCTATTAGCTGAATAAAGAGTTTGTGGATTGCACAGCAAGTCTCTGCTGCCTCGTTACTCAGTGGGAAGGCTTAGCATCTGTGACAACATGGAACATCAGTAAATACAATGGGTTGGATCCAGAGTTTTTATTCCACTGGCAGGAAAGTCCATGAATGGAATTCTGTTCAGAACAATCCCACTGGAGAAAAGGGAGGCAATTTTCACAGATTCTCCCTTCCTCTGCAGACCCATGCCACCTCTCCTACTGTTCCAGAGTATCGCCAAACCCTCTGGAGCAAGCAAATTTTGGGGGACACAGGGGACTTCAGGGAGAGGAAAAGATCACCTCTGCCCCCACTCAACCAGCAGAAGATCTGCGCTGGATCAAATGCCTCCTGCTGACAGAGGAGGCCTTCTGTCCTTGGGAGGCTTTTGCTGGATCCAACATAAGCTGATGCTTTTAAAATACATAAAATAAATATTAAAATAATATGTATGATGCACAAAACTAGGGAAGTGATATGCATCTTCCTTTTGTTCTTACAGGGTATGTTTCCACAGTTTTAGTTTCTACCTTATAGTTGATTTCTGTGGTGAAAGTTTACAAGTAATGCTGTGCCACGGAGTCATGTTATCTTCTGTCCTTGAGGAGAGACAGAAACCTTTTCTTATGATTTATTGTAGGGCCTAATTCCAGTCAAATGGAGTTGGAACATAAATACAGCCCAATGTTAGATTTGTATAAAGGAAAGCTCTGTAAAGCTTAAAAGCTAATATTAATACAACAAAATATGTTGCTCAAATAGAACCTCTTTTGTTTTGTCTGTTTTATTTGTCAATGAAAGATTCCAAAGGAAATAATATAATTATTTGTGTCTACCACTTACTCAACCACTTATCAGCATATGTCTTTACAGTCAGACATCCAACAGTTACCTTTTACTTTCTAATTTTTCTAGTTCTTCTCGTTGCTGTCTCTCAAATTCTAATCTGTTTCATTAAAAAATGAAAAGCAAAATTAAAAAGGAATTCTGATGAATTATTATACACTTTATAATTTAATATACTCAACTTAACAAAATGAGTTTTATATTCAATATAATTTATGGTCACACTATAGCAACATTAATCAAGACAGATAAATGATTAGCACAGCTAATCGCAACTTAGGTACATGCAGGTATAGCAATCAATATAAAGAAATTTAGTTTCTCTACCTTAGACAGATTGGTCCTTTTACAGGGAAAAGACTGCCAGAGGAGGTAGAGAGAAATAAAGTCATCAGTTAAGCAAAGAGTTTATAGAAATAAGATTAAAAAGAAAAGCAGCAACAGCCTAACCACAGAATATAAGCATATATGAACACATACATATATACGATTGAAGAAATAGGAACCCTAGTTTGAGTGGAAAGCACTTCTCCTAAAACAAATATTTCTACTGACTACTCCTTCCAGCTACAGTGCCTCACATTATATCCCATGCTGTTCAGAGGTCCCTCAACCTTTGGGAACACCTTTTCATGAGGGTGTAGAGGGAAGAAACTCTGCTTGCAACTGTTAGGATGCAATCTATATTTTACAAGACATTTAGGGCTCAATCTTATCAGGATAGTCTGCCACCTCCAAACTCGGAGGCAGCCAGCTATGGAGGGGATCCTCTCCTCTGTGCTCTGGCCGCCCTGCATTGGTGGCTAGACAGCCGATGCTGGCTGTCTAGCTGGGGACTTTGGAGCAAGGACGGGGGAGAGGCTGCACGGCGCATAGGGAATGTCAGAACGCTCCTGTGGTCTCCTGCTCTTCCTCAGGAATGCCCCCTTTCTGCCCACTCCACACTGCGTTTACGAGTGTGGAAGCAGGGAAGAACTGTGCCACCTATGAGGCAGCAGGGGAGGGGGCGGGGAGTGCAGTTTCTGGGAACCGAGCTCAGACCCCTGACTCCAAGCTCATTTCCCAGAAACCGAAAAATCCTCTGGCCATGTAGACACTGTCTAATGGCCACAGAATTGCTCTCCCTGTATATCTAGGATGGACTTCGACTTTAAAAAGAATCCACAACAGGATATGTCCAGGTGACCAAACATTCTTACATGTTCACTGTATTAGGTTTGCATGTCTTCCCTTGGTGAGATATTCCTTCATCTAGAGTTTGTGCAGCTTAGGCAGAGGAGGACTCCTCCTTATGCAAATTGTACTGCAAGTGTGATGACAGGATGCACACTGTTCAGTCCAGTATGGGAAGTCACTCATACTTTAACTGTTACAGCATAACTCTAAGATACTTAGGGCCAGTTCAGACTTTTAAAAAAATAACTATTCAGCATTCCACCTGCCCATGGAACCACAACTGCATGGAGGAAGTATCTTCTGACTCCACAACACTATGGAAATTGCTGCTTTTAAATACAAAAGGCAAGCATAGAGTGGCTGAAACCAGCCATCAGTAATTTAAAAGGGAAAATGCCCTCTCATCTCAATTATGGCTATTCATAGTTTTGAGATATTTTAAGACTTCTGCAGGATTAACAGGAAGAAGATATAGTCTACAGTTAATTTCTGTTGATTTTGCCCTAAACACTAAAAGACTTGCTTGCACTGGGATTTTACTTCAGGTTTGTGGCCCTCTGAAGTGCAATGCACTTCAGAAACTGTGCTGGATACAGATTCATAGCCACTGTAGCAGAAGAATAGAATGACTACAGTGAAAACTGGAAACGCATGTTCGAAGGCTTCAAAGATGTGCATGGATTGTTTCTGTTTATAAGGAGGTTAGACAAATCTGTGGAGAGTGCTATTAGCAATGACAGCCAAACGGAACTGCCATGATCAGAGACAGTATGGTTCTGATGACCATCAGCTGCTGGGCACAAACCAATGTGGGAGGCCTATTGCTTGTACAACCTGTTTGTGGGCCTCCCAGAACCATCTGCTGGCCACTGATGGAAATAGGATGCTAGACTAGATAGACCTTTGGCCTGACCCAGCAGGACAACTCTTCTGGGTAGCAAATTACACACAGAGTGTCTGTTGGTGTTTTTTAAAATTAAATAGCAGTTTCCCACCCCTGCAAACTGTAAAACTGTTGAGTGAACTTCAACAGTTTCCACTATAAAAGAACACATCTTTAAAAGTCTCAAAGATGGCAAGAATATAATGAGTTAGTGCAGAGATGTTTTTGAAGGCAAGAAATAAGACTTCAGGGAGAGGACAGAGACCAAATGTGGACACATTTTACAGAGACCAAATGTGGACTTATTACCGCCACCAAACCCCCAGAGTGATTCATCATGAGGATATCAGAGCACTCGAATGGGCAGATACTCTACACTAGCCTTCCACAATCTAGTGTCCTCCAGATGTTTTGGACTACAACTCCCAGCATTCCTGACCATTGGCTTCCTGGGGCTGATGGGAGGGGATGTAGCTCAGGGGAGAGGCAATAACTCAGTGGCAGAGCACCTGCTTTACACGCAGAAGGTCCCAGGTTTGATCCCCAGCATCTCCAGGTAGGGCTGGAAAAAATCCTGCCTGAAGCCCTGGAGAGGCGCTGCCAGTCAGTGTCAACAATGCTGGGCCCAATGGTCTGACTCAGTATAAAGCAGTTTCCGATGTACAGCTGGAGGGCACCACACTGGGGAAGCTGCTGTACACAATGGAGACCGAAACACACACTAAACAGAGGCAAATTACAGATATAGCTGTGTTAGTCCACAGTAGAGGTAATAAAAAGTAATCCTTATAAACTAAATACTTTATTATGGCACAAGCTTCTCTAAGCAGCAGTTTGTTCTGGGCTGCACTCTGTTGCTGCATGTAAGCATCTCCATCAATGAACAGACACTAGAGCTGCCAGCATTGACAGTGCTAATCACCCATTAGGAAGCAGAGGGAAGGTATGTTTGGGATTAATTGCTACTCTGCAGGTACACTACATCCAGGACCTCAACTAAGAAATACAATAAAAGTTACAAAGCTTTCTGCTTTAGCACAAGTTAAATATTTGACCTAGTGCACTCAAGTAATATAAAAATATTCTCCTTCTAAACAAATTCCATTTCTTATATTTATTTGTGCATTTCTCCATAATAACCTTCTAAAATATTCCCGTTTCACTTGCCTTTCTTTTTTGTTTTGTTTTGTCTTAATACTTGGGACCATTTCTTAGCACAAAGCTAAAGTGTTAATCAAAAACATCACTGGTGGGAGAACTACATTTATACTTCCTCAAAACTCTTGAAAATAAAGGGTACATGTGTTTACATATTGGGTCCAATCTATACACTGCTAACACCTGTAGTAGTGAAACTAACTCTAGATGGTTGCAATCCCTCTCGGCTGAACAGAGCACTTCAACCTGGTATTCTCATTTCTCCAAACTTCACTTACCGCCTAACATAAGTTAACATGTATTGTTTCCTTATTGTAAGCATATATCATATACTTGCAGCAGGCTAGGAAAACTGCTTTTTTCAAACACTGACATTCACACACACATACCGTTGCTGATATCAGTAAGAATAACAGTATTTGGCATGTACTCACCCTGGATTATATAGCATCACTGCTGAGAGGTTTTCACAAGATTTTGAAAGATCTGACATGGACAAACTGAAGGTAGAAAGGAGTCCGCTCTAACAAGACAGCAAAAGATTCAACAATTACTTAACCAATAACATTAAATATGTTTTGAAGAAGCTATCCAAACTTTTCCTGCCCAAAATATAATTTCAACTCATAATGGAACTTATTTTTCTATGGAACTCCCTGCCATCAGGCACAAACATTATTTTGTTTTTGGTGCCTGCTGAAGACATTTTTATTTAAACAAGCCTTCCCTGACTAACCAGCCATGGTTTTATTGGTACCATTTGATTTTAAAGGTTTTAATTCTGTATTTCAATTATAATGATGATGATGATTTTCTCCTCCTCTTTTTATTGTACACTGCTTGGATATTTTATTGGATGTAGAGTAATATATAAATCTTAAGAACTTAAGAAGAGCCATGCTGGATCAGACCAAGGGTCCATCTAGTCCAGCATTCTGTTCACACAGTGTCAACCAGCTGACCACGACAAACCCACAACCAGGACATGAGTGCAAAAGCACGCCGCCCTCCTGCCCATGCTCCCCAGCAACTGGTGTATATAGGCTCACTGCCTCTGATACTGGAGGTAGCATATAGCCATCAGGATAAGTACCCATTAATATTCTTATACTCCAGGAATTTCTCCAATCCCCTTTTAAGGCCATCCAAATTTGTGGCCATCACTACATCCTGTGGTAGCGAATTCCATAGCTTAACTATGTGCTGTGTGAAGAAGTCCTTCCTTGTATCTGTCCTGAATCTCCCACCAATCAGCTTCATGGGATGACCCCGGGTTCTAGTATTATGAGAGAGGGAGAAAAACATCTCCCTCTATCCACTTTCTCTATGCCATGCATAATTTTGTGCACTTCTATGTTTCCCCTTATTCGCCTTTTTTCTAAGCTAAATAATTCCAGCTGTTGTAACCTTTCCTCATAGGGGAGTGGCTCTAGCCCCTTGATCATTTTAGTTGCTCTTTTCTGCCCTTTTTCCAATTCTACAATATCCCTTTTTAGTTGCGGTGACCAGAATGGTACACAGTAGTCTAAGTGTGGTTCCACCACAAATTTGTATGAGAGTAGTATGATCCTGGCAGTTTTATTTTCAATTCCTTTTAGAATTATGTCTAACATGGAATTTGCCTTTTTCACATTTCACATTTTCATTGAGCTGTCCACCACAACCCCAAAATCTCTTTCTTGGTTTGTCACTGCTAGCTTATATTCCATCAGCTTATTCTTGGAAGTTGGGATGTTTTGCCCCAATGTGTATCAGTTTACACTTGCTTACATTGAACTGCATTTGCCATTTGGATGCCCTTTCTCCCAGTTTGGAGAGATCCTTTTGGAGCTCCTCGCAATCCCTTTTTGTTTTAACCACCCTAACTAATTTGGTGTCATCAGAAAACTTGGCCACTGCTCACTCTTAATTCCAGATCATCTATGAATAAGTTGAAAAGCATTGTCCCCAATACAGATCCCTGCGGGACCCCCCTATTTACATCCCTCCATTGGGATAATGTATCATTTGCTCCTACTCTCTGTTCTTTAATTAGTTACTGATCCATAAGAGAACTTCTCTTATTCCATGACTGCTATGTTTACTCAGGAGTCTTTGGTGAGGGATTCTGTCCAAAGCGTTTTGGAAGTCTGAGTAAACTATGTCCACCGGATCAACCTACCAGATCAACATATCCACATGTTTATTGACACTCTCAAAGATCTCTAAAAAGTTAGTGAGACAGGACTTATCTCTGTGGAATCCATGCTGATTCTTTTTCAGCAGGGCTTGTCCTTCTGTATGATTAATAATTTATCTTTAATAATGCTTTCAAATGATTTACCCAGAACAGACATTCAGCTAACTGACTTGTAATTTTGCAGATCCCCCTGGATCCCTTTTTAAAAATTGGTGTTACATGGGACATTTTCCAGTCCTCTGGTACAGAGGCTGATCTAAGGGACATGTTACATATTTTTGTTAGAGGATCAGCAGTTCCACATTTGAGTTCTTTAAGAACTCTAGGATGGATACCATCCAGGCCCAGTGATTTAACTTTCAATTTGTCAATACAATTATTTTATTTATTTTTATTTATCTCCCAAAATGAACCTACCCATACACTATGTTCAGCATCTAAGGTCCTCCTCCGAATGCCTCCTTCAAGAGAAGCTCGGAAGGCAGCAACGAGGGAGGGGCCTTCTCAGTGGTGCTCCCCCCCCTGCCAATCTGTGGAACAAGCTCCCTGATGAGGTCTGCCTGGCACCAACATTATTATCTTTTTGGTGCCAGGTTAAGACCTCTCTTTTCCCAGGCATTTGGCATCACATGATGAGTTTTAATCAGTCCTGGATGTGTCTTTAGTTATGACTGATAGTTCAATGTTGTTTTTAGTTATATGTTGCTTGTGCATATTGTCTGTGTGCTTTTATGTACATTTTTGTAAATGGCTTTTAAACTTTTTATATTGTATTTAATGTTTTAACTTCTGTAAACCGCCCAGACAGCTTCAGCTATGGGGCGGTTTAGAAATGAAATAAATAAATATAAAGTTGAGAACTTCATCTTTTGTCATCTTTATTTGCCTCAGCTCCTTCCTGAAAACAATGGTTCAGGCAGAGGTATCAGTCCTATATCTTCTGCAGTGAAGACAGATGAAAATAATTTGTTCAGCATCTCTTTGTTGTTGTTGTTTATTCGGTCAGTCACTTCCGACTCTTTGTGACTTCATGGACCAGCCCAAGCCAGAGCTTCCTGTCGGCCGTCGACACCCCCAGCTCCCCCAAGGTCAAGTCTGTCACCTCCAGAATATCATCCATCCACCTTGCCCTTGGTCGGACCCTCTTCCTGTTGCCTTCCACTTTCCCTAGCATCAGCAACTTCTCCAGGGTATCCTGTCTTCTCATTATGTGGCCAAAGTACTTCAGTTTTGCCTTGAATATCATTCCCTCAAGTGAGCAGTCTGCCTTTATTTCCTGGAGTATTGACTGGTTTGATCTTCTTGCAGTCCAAGGCAATCTCAGAATTTTCCTCCAGCACCACAGTTCAAAAGCGTCTATCTTCCTTCGCTCAGACTTCCTTATGGTCCAGCTCTCGCAGCCATAGGTTACTACGGGGAATACCATTGCTTTAACTATGCGGACCTTTGTTGTCAGTGTGAGGTCTCTGCTCTTAACTATTTTATCAAGATTTGTCATTGCTGTCCTCCCAAGAAGTAAACATCTTCTGATTTCCTGGCTGCAGTCAGTGTCTGCAGTAATCTTTGCGCCTAGAAAGTAGGGATGGATAAAAGTCCCTTACCTGATCCCGCAGCTTGCTTCGCGGTGGGGGGGAGGCGCTCCATCCCTCCCCCTGAAATTCTGGGCGGGGTGGGAGGCGCCCCATCCCTCCCTGCTAAAATTCTGGCCGGGGGGGAGGCGCCCCGTCCCTCCAGCCGAAATTCTGGCCAGGGGGGAGGCACCCCATCCCTCCGGCCGTGAATCTCGTCTCCTGCCGGGATGCAAATGGCAGCGGCCATAGCCGCCGCCGTTTGCGTCCCTGCAGTCAGCTGTGATGGGCTACGTAAATCCTTACATAGCCTATCACGGCTGACTTTGGGGGGGGGGGAAGCGCGTATGCAAATGGCGGTGCCCATGGGCGCTGCCATTTGCATTCCTTATTTGGACACGTGTAGTCTACGTAAACATTTACGTAGACTACGGCGAAAATAAGGGCAACGCATGTGAAATAAGTGCCACTGTTCAATAGTTTGAACATTCTTTGGTGCTTCCCTTTTTAGGTATGGGGATATAGGTTGATTTTTTCCAATCTGTTGGCCATTCTTGTGTTTTCCAAATTTGCTGACATATGGCATGCATCACCTTGACAGCATCATCTTGCAAGATTTTAAACAGTTCAGCTGGGATACCGTCATCTCCTGCTGCCTTGTTCTTAGCAATGCTTCTTAAGGCCCATTCAACCTCACTCTTCAGGATGTCTGGCTCTAGCTCACTGACCACACCGTCAAATCTATCCCCGATATTATTATCCTCCCTATACAGATCTTCCATATATTCCTGCCACCTTTTCTTGATCTCTTCTGCTTCTGTTAGGTCCTTGCCATCTTTGTTTTTGATCATACCCATTTTTGCCTGGCATTTACCTCCGATGTTTCTAATTTTCTGGAAGAGGTCTCTTGTCCTTCCTGTTCTATTATCTTCTTCCACTTCCGTGCATTGCTTGTTTAAAAATAATTCCTTATCTCTTCTGGCTAACCTCTGGAATTTTGCATTTAATAGGGCATATCTCCCCCTATCACTGTTGCTTTTTGCTTTCCTTCTTTCTTGGGCTGCTTCCAGTGTCTCAGCAGACAGCCATCTTGCCTTCTTGGTTTTCTTTTTCTTTGGGACTTTTTTGTTGCCGCCTCCTGAACAATGTTGCGAACTTCTGTCCATAGTTCTTCCGGGACCCTATCTACTAAATCTAGTCCCTTAAATCTATTCTTCACCTCCACTGCATATTCGTGAGGAATATTCGTGAGCTCATATCTAACTGATCTGTGGGTCTTCCCTATTCTCTTTGGTCTGATTCTAAATTGTGCAATAAAAAGTTCGTGATATGAACTACCATCAGCTCCAGGTCTTGTTTTTACCAACTGCATAGATGTCTGCCACCTTTGGCTACAAAGGATGTAGTCAATCTGATTTCGGTGTTGACCGTCTGGTGAAATCCATGTATAAAGTCATCTCTTAGGTTGTTAGAAGAGAGTGTTTGTTATGCACAGTGAGTTGTCTTGGCAAAATTCTATCAGCCTATGTCCTACTTCATTTTGTTCTCCCAGACCATGTTTGCCTGTAATTCCAGGTGTCATTTGACTACCCACCTTAGCATTCCAGTCTCCTGTAATGAAAATAACATCTTTGTTTGGCGTACTATCCAGAAGGTGCTGCAGATCCTCATAGAACTGATCTACTTCTGCTTCTTCAGCATCTGTGTTTGGGGCGTATATTTGGATCACTGTGATGTTAAATGGCTTACCCTGAATTCGAATTGAGATCATTCTGTCATTTTTTGTATTATATCCAAGCACTGCTTTAGCCACTTTATTACTAATTATGAAGGCTACTCCATTTCTTCTGTGGTCCTCTTGTCCACAGTCGTAGATCTGCTGGTCATTTGATGTGAAGTGGCCCATTCCAATCCATTTCAGTTCACTGACACCCAAAATGTTTATATTTAACCTTGACATCTCCCCAATAACCACATCCAATTTGCCCTGGCTCATAGATCTTACATTCCAGGTTCCTATGGTGTGTTGATCTTTAGAACATCAGATTTGTTGTTCACCGCCAGCACATCTGGGGCTAGTTGAACTTATCCTCTGTTCCTCCCCAGTAGCATTTTGACCATCTTCCGACCTGGGAGTCCCATCTTCCGATGGTATACTGACATATCTCTGGTTGTACTGATCCATTTAGTTTTCATGGCAAGAATACTGGGGTGGGTTGCCGTTTCGTTCCCCAGGGATCGTATTTAGTCTGACCTCTCTGCCATGACCTTCCCGTCTTGGGTGTCCCTTCACGGTTTAGCTCATGACGTCATTGAGGTGCTCAAGCTCTAGCACCACGACAAGATAACAATCTCCTTATCCCCCTTAAGTTAAACTCCTTTAACTTAAGTACTCCTCCAACAGTGCAACTGCCTCCCAAGCTGCTTTCCTGTTTATATCAGAAGCAGGAAACTTAAAAGAATTATTTATTGTTGACCTTGATGTTGTTAGTGTTATGCTCTTCAAAATGCTTTTTTGCATCTCTTATTGTCTTCTTGTATCTCCTTTGTACAAGCTTGTGCTCCCTTTTGTTCTCATTTGGGCACTGAGAAATTCAACCTCTTTGTTGTGACAGGAACATGTATTTATCCAGTCAATGTGGGGGTAACTGAAGCCACCCATTATTACAATACTTCCTTGTTTGGAGGCTTGATTTTGTTTTCCACCTCAACATCATCCTGAGCATCCTGGTCTGTGAGACGACAGCATGTTCCAAGTACTAAATTTGTTTTGGAACCCGGTATTGTCACCCACAGCACTTCTATGGAGGAGTCTGCCCTTTTTAGATTTTCCAGTCTGCTTGACACTATGCCCTCTTTGACTTACAGAGCAACACCTCCTTCAGTACAGCCTTCCCTGTCCTTCTTATGGAGTTTATATTCAGAGATGACTGTATCCCACTGGTTCTCTCCCTTCCACCAGGCCCACTATATCTAGCTTTTCCTTTAAAACCAGGCACTCCAACTCTCCCATTTTGGCTCAGAGGCTTCAAGCATTAGCACAGAAACACCTATACATGGTGTCTCTCCCCAAAAGTCTCTGGTGTGTGCATCTTCTGCTATGGCACTTAGGCCTCTTTGACTGGCTATCATGTTTCACCATATCCTCATAGCCTATTTCCTCCCCATCTCCATTTGGGCAATTGGAAACATTTTCATCTTCATCCCCTAGGGGTGATTTAACCTGAACTGGATGCTTCCCAGCTCATCAATTTTCCCCCACGATTCAATTTAAAAACTGATCTGCCACCCTTTTTCTGTTTCGCGCAGCAGCCTGATTCCATTTTGGTTTAAGTGGAGCTGACTCCTCCTGTGCAGGCCTGGCTTGTCCCAAAATGTTCCCCAATGCCTAACAAATCTGAATCTTGTAAATAAATAAATAATTCAAATTAGGGCAAAAGTTTCACTCACCCAGATACATTAATTACGTTGTGCTCCTTCCGGCACCAGGTGAAGACCTTATTTTCCCAGGCATTTTACTCTTTCACTTTCTGTTGTTTTAAATCTCTTAGGGCACAATCCTATCAAGATAGGCAGCTGCCTTCAAACTTGCCTATCAAAAGCAAGGCTGGAGAGGCACGGGGGGGATCGTTCCCTCTGTGCCTCTCCTGCCCTGCTATTTTCTAATAGACAGCCGTTTTCAGCTGTCTAGCCGTGGGGTGGGGGAGCGGCCAGGAGAGGAGGCTGCTGTACAACACATTGGATGTATCGTACACGCAGCTCCACTCTCCTCGCCCTGGAACACCCCCCATCCCAACCCCTGCTCAGTTGCTCTGCACTCCTCTTCTGAGCGCAGAGGACGGGGCTTCTCTGCGCTGCCTTGGAGGCGGTGTGGACTTGAAGGGAGGTCAGTTTTCCTGGGACCGACCTCGGAGTGCAGGCTCCAAGGTCTGTTCCTGGAAAAGAGCATATCCTATGGCCCTCTAGACAGTGTCTAGTGGGCCACAGGATTGCTCCCTTACTGTATTTTAAATCTTTGCACTGCTGCTAGGTTTTGTTTGGTTATACTGTAGTTTTAAACTTTTAAATGTTTATATTGTATTTTATCATATTGTATTTTATGGTTTTAATTGTTGTGAAATGCCCAGAGAGTTCAGCTGTTGGGTGGTACAGAAATGTAATAAACAAACAAACAAATAATGTAGACTTCCCAAGTATTTAGCTAATCTCACCTTTCTTTTTTCCCTCAGTTTAGCTGCTTCCTTCGGATGATTGAAACGAAACATATTTGTTCTCCCAAGTAATATAACAGCACCTGGCAAGAAAAATGCATAGTATCATTCTCTCATTTCTCCAGACTCCACTTACCAACTTATATTAGTTAACATAACCACACCGAAAGTGCTCATTATTTGTCACTTCTGAGCAAAACACCATTAGTTGCTTCAAGGAAAAACAAACACGGTGTTTAAAAAATAATAATTTAAGTGCAGATCTGCCACTTTTAAATATACTACATTTTAGATTCTCCTTCACTGCTATATAATAAAAATGGATAAAACATCTTGCCTAGATGTTTAAGAGCAAGTGAAAGCAACTTATTGGCATTACAAATTCTTTCATAATATTTTTCTTACATACATCCTCAAGGCCTTTTGAAGTGATCCAAGTGGTATACAGTGTATTTCAGTCAGTACATTTTTATCTTTTCGGAAAGCTGGTCATTATTTCTAACAAACTGAAATGCACACACACATTTTGAGAGGAAAATGAATGACATCTGTGCATTTCAGTTTGTTTTTCAATGTTTTGTATTTGCTTCTGTTAGCATTATCTTTTGATACATTTGTTAATGTATATTTCTTCAGAAATATAAGAGATTTGGGGAATTACTGTCTTTATGCTGAAGCCTTTTTAAGGCTGCAATTCTATGCACACTTACCTAGGAGGAAGTTCCACCGAACTCAATGGACCTTACTTCTGAGTAAACATGCACAAGATTGTACTGTAAAAGTAATATATAATCTACCAGATCACTATGTACTACATGTTAAATTACCCTAAGAGAATCCTAAAAGGTTGATAAAGCAAGACTTTTCCCAGAATAAGCCATGCTGATTTTTCCTCAGAAAGAATGCTTGTTCTGTATGTTTTAATAATTCTGGTCTTAATAGTTCTTTCTACCAATCTACCTGAGACAGAAGGTAGGCTAAGTCTAATTTATTGGAACCCTATGAAAGTTGGTACTGGCTACATTTCATTCCTTTGGTAATGAGGGTGATTTTACTAATGTTATATATTTTGGGCAGCATCCAATGGTGTCACTGAGCAAACTTTGCTAGCCTAGCTCCGCAGAATCTTTCCACTGTGGAAGTATAATGCACAACTGGCTGTTCAAGGTTAATGTGGAATGACACAGTTGGATACCACTCTTTACTTTAAAAATAAACTATTTCACAAATGTGAGTTTAAGTTTTGTGTGAATTGCATATGTCCATGTTGACATGTTACTTTTGATTTGTCAAATAATTTTTAGATTTCATCCTCTGTCACCTCTATTTGACAGAGTTTCTCAGATGCATTCTTCATAGCAGTTTCAAGGGTGGATCTCTGTCAAAGAACATCAATAGTGAATTCAAATAATTACTTTAGCTTCTCTATCATTTCTCTATCAGCAGTATTCCTTCTTCATCCAATGGTCCTAACTCCTCCTCTCTCTGGTTTAAAAGAATGCAAGGACTTGCCTTATGCAGATCATAAGACCATCTACTTAAATGGGGCTATTGCAGAAAAGGCCCTGTTCCTTCCTACCACCCACCTAAGGACAGTATTCAAGCAGGGCCCTATAATCTTAACTGACAAGACGTTATACAAGAAGCACCCATCCAATCTAGCATTTGTCTGTTCTTACAGATACCACAAAGATCTCAGGCAGGGATGCCCATTAGCCCTGCTATTCAAGATCCCTTTAAATGGCGATACCAGGAATTAAATATGGGCCCTGATAACACATAAAGCATATGAGGAGTTTGTAAATTCCTCCTTCAGAGAGGGGATGATACCTGCCTCTTTAAAGGAAGTGATAATTAGGTCACTCCTGAAGAAACATATCATGGAACTGGAAGATATGAGCAGCTATAGGCTGATTGCCAACATCCCCATCCTGGGCAAGGTTCTCAAGTTGCCAGCCAAGCCCAGGCACTCTTGGATGAAACTAATTTGCTAGATCCATTTCAACTGGGCCTCAGTCCTAGCTTTGGACAGAAAGTATCTAGGTTGTTCTGTGGAATCACCTTTGCCAAGAGAAGGACAGGAGAAGGAGACTCTCTTGATTTTGACATTGTCAGAAGATTTTGATACCATCAATCATGGTATCTTTCTGGAGAGGCTATCTGGGTTGGGTGTTGGAGGTATTGTGCTGCTGTGGACTCAGGTGTCACCAATATGTGGATGACACCCAGTTCTCTCTCTCCTTTTCATCAAATTCAGGTGAGGGAGTGAGTATTCAGAGGGCCAATAAACTCAATCCAGATAAGGTGAAAGTTCTGTTAGTGGGTGGTTTGTCTGTCCATTTGAGTGGTGTGCAACCTATTTTGGAGGAGGCTGCATTTCAATTATGGAATGCCTTTCCCATAGAGATTTGTATAGCACCTATGTTAGGATCTTTTTGAAGATCCTTTTAATTTTCCCAAGCTCTCTGAATTATGTTTCAGTGTATTTTAGATCTTTGGGCTAATTGTTCCTTCTCCTACATGATTATAGCACTGTTTTTACATTGAATTTATCCTGCGCTGCATGTTTAAGATACAACTTGGACTATTTTTGGTTTGACTGTTGGGTTTTTTGTTGATTTTAAAGCTTTCTGAACTGCCTTGGGGACTTGGTTAATTGAATGGTATGGAAATGCCATAATAAATAAATAAATAAATAAATAAATAATGTAGCGCTGAACTATAACCACTCTCAACCACCAAGCACAGATGTTCTAAGAGACTAGGCAAGTTTCATGGGGAAAATACTCTACTCTAATTACCGAGTAATCTATATATCTGGAGTTAGCAACATCTGCAATTACCAATTAGACGAGCATGTAACTAATTTCTGAGCAGCCATTGTCAGGGAAGGATGGTTTGACAGACATTCTTTTGATAACTATACACTTACCTTGCCTTAAAATTCCAAAGATATAGTGCCATAGCCATCCACTTGGAAAGCAGCACATTATTTCAACTGACTAGAATACTGACACGAAATATTTCTCTCATACCCCCTCAACTGCATTAAATTAGGAACATATTTTAAAAGGCCAATTTCTAGAGTACTTTCATAATTAAAATGCAGTGTGAACCCATATTCCATCATTGGCAGACTCATATTTATTTCAAAGCAGCTGTTAGGACAGAAAACCTTGCCACTCCTCCATCCACAAAATGACATAAGAAACTCATGTGATGGAGGAAGAGGAAGAAAAGCATCAGGGCAACAGGACAGGCTTGCCCCAGTTCAGCCCTTCCATTAGGTTTAGGTAGGTTTAGGGAGATCCTATGTGCAGATATACATAGTACTTAGCTAGGTCAGAATAGTGGGAGGAGTGTGGTGGAGGCATATGTGAGCCTAAGACTCAGTCTCTCACACACAAGGTTCAGAAAGCCATATCTAAAGAGCCACTTACACACATCGCAGATAGCTCTGCACTGCTCTTTGTACCTAGGAAAACAAGCAGCACGGAACTCTAACTGCAAAACGCAGCATGTGGGTATTTGGCCATCCTTTGAGATTTATTTTAAAAGGCTTACAGAAACGCAAGAGTTATTCAAGGGTTCTTTGTTTTTCATAATGGAGACTTGTTTTTTCAGCCCCAATACCAGTATTATTATTACTGTTTTAATCACTGTATTTAAATCTGAGCCTGATCTATTAATCTTTATAACCACCCTATGAAGTAGGTCATTCCAAGTTTACAAACAAGGGAACTCTCTGATGAAGCCAGGATTAGAACACAGGTCTCCTGGTTGCTGAGTAGATAGGCAGTGGTCATAGTAGTATACATTCTGAATTTATCCAAAACACATGTGCAAAATGAATATCCTAGGTGCAAAAGGTTCCAATACAAGCTGTGTGGTCTGGCACTATCTGTCCATTCAGTTCTGAGATTTTTCTTTCACACACAAAATGTGGCTAGTTGTTCCTGAACAAACCACTTCCAGTGTGATGGCCCACAGGCAATCAAGTAACCACTGTGTGTTTTATCAAGGACCAATGTTTCTGGATTTAGAAATATGTAGGGAGAGACACTCCAGAAATGGAGACAGGAATTAAGACAATTCTGGGGATCATAGGGCAATTTAGGCATGAGAGTTTAAGTTCTTTCATTTCACTCTCTCTGATGTCAAAGAGTAGCCCATTCCAGACCTTGAACATGATCTGTCTGCTCCAAACAAAAGCAGATGCTTCCAAGTGAGTCAACTTTCTATGTTCTGCCTTAATTACTCTTGGAAAGGCTCAAACAGTTTTCTTGACTTGGCAAGATACAACAGTGCTCTGGAGGTTCCAGTTACCAACAAGTTCCCCTTCTGTAAATATCATGAAATGTCATATGCACTGGAAAGACTGAAATCTAAATAATTCATTAGGGCAAGAGTGGCTGATAAAAGGAGGCATTCTTCATCTTTTTTAAGATGAAGGGTAGAATACCCTTTGCAAGTGGGCTGGAAGAAGACTTCCTCCATGATGTCAACTGAAGTCAATCTTGAATCCTCACAGCCAGTTAAGTATTTTCAGTACAGAATATTTTGTTAATTCTCTCAATCCACTTGTATTTCCAGGAATTCCAACATTACCAGCAATTTTTGACACTTTATGCATAACGGTTTATGGATGAATGCTAAGCAACAACCACGATTTCAGTGCAACATAGCTTAGAACATTTTTCTTAAAATATTTCTATCTCAGGGACCTTTTTTTATAGTTTGCCCAATTTGCTATGGAAATTAAAATGTCATAAAGGTTGTAAGATGAATATACTTTGCAGACTGTGCCAAATCACCCCCATGGAAAGGCAGAATCCAGTGTTTTCTTTCAATTCAAAATTATGCTAACATTGCCTATTGCACTTTATCGCAGTCTAATCTTAAAGAAGATTTACTGTTCATAAAATTTTATGCTGCAAAGCTATTTCAATACTATCACTGTAATTTATGTGATGCACCAGGTTGGCCTACCTTTCAACTGGTATACTTTTTATGAAATTGCAGTGAAGGGGTCCCAGCTGGTTAGAATTCTGCCAGCTAACAGTGTACATTTCCTTTTTAACTCTTTCATATGCTCCATTCTTTCCAAAAGATTTCTCTCCATTTCATCCTTTGTGCCACCCTGAATGTTAAATTTACTATTTTCTTTTTAAAAGCTCAGACACTGATTTAAATACACTCACTCATCTGTTTGGAAACAATGCCAAAAGCCTTTCTAAATGGCATTTATACTGCAGCTCTATCTACAAAAATATACACACACACATGCTTCCCCAAGTATACAGGGAGTCTCAGACTTCTCTTACTTTGTCTTTACAAGAATAAGATTTGGCTGTAGTATTCACTTATACAAACAAGGACATTCTGGAGAGACAAAACAGCTTGAGAGAAAGGGTGGTACCAATGTAGATGTTAACTGAGTGAATGGAATTAACCTACACTTAAAAAAAAATGTCAACAGCAGCCAAGGGAAAGACTGAGCAGCCTTGCAACTGGGGTGGGGACAAAAATAACCTCTCTAAAGATGCTACTTGTATCAGGAGGGAAGGCCCCACTGGTTCCAATGGAGGGTTCCCTTGAAATGCAAATAGCTTCAGTGAGGGGATTTTTTGTAGGATTTTCCCCCATCTGCTGTTTACATAGAAAAAAAATTGCAGATTAATTGTATTTACACAAGTAACATCGTTTCTAGTTTGGCCATGAGGAAAAAAAGAAAAATGTAAGAATTGCTAATTTAAGGCTTATGCAGCAAACACAGCAGCCTGTTGCAGAAATAAGGGTGAGTTCAGATGCAATGATTTGGTGCTGTATGAAGAAGCTGTATGCTCATGCACTCCCCCTCCCCTTGCATGCTCTTATTTACTCTCATTTCCAATTTAGCAGCAAACCACAGTTTGGTAATATATCTGAACTGCCATAGTTTGCCTCCTAACCAGGATCACGAGACGAGTTTGTAATCCATCTTTGTGGGCAAATTCTGCTGTGCTCAGTTCATATGTAATGACAAATGATGGACTGCTACCAAATCAGAAGCAAGAAACACAATCCGACCATTCAAAGGGAGGGGGATGAGGGCACTTGGGCTTCTTCATACAGTACCAAACCATAGTTTGGTCTTACATAAGAACCAGCAACTGTTTTCTGATCTCCTAACAATGATTTCTGAACCTGCTTATTTCTGAGTAGTCATGCCAAGGCTTGCCCTGCTTACTTGTGTGTATACATGATATTCATACTTACTTCTGAGTAGACATGCTTCCTACTATAAACTGGTAACAACTGGGGAGTCGGATTTTTAAACTTGCCCACTTTTTCCTGTGGTCCCACTCACCATTGGAATGCAGCCCCTGATAGCTTCTCCAAAATCAAATCTGGCTCTTGGGCTGAAAAAGGTTCCCCACCACTGCGTTGTATAGCTTCTCATGTCTCACTTCTTAATTATCTTTGTACACAACGCTAAATGGGTAAATCAGGTAAGAATTCCCTTTCTAATAATATCATATCAAAATCCACAACCTATTTATAAAACGAGCTTAGAAACTAAGAACTCTACAGCCATGGCTCTCTTCTATTCTCTGTTCTCTGCTTGTTGCAGCCTCTGCAGAAGGGAGAACTGTGTGTTGCCTGAGAAATTTAGTGTGAAAATGTACCTGAAAGATGGTGAGGAGCAGAGGCTTGTCCTGCTTACTTGTGAGTAGACTTGATGCTCATGCTGACTTCTGAGTAGCCATACTTCCTACCATAAATTGGTAACAATGGCATGGATGTGCAGGTGGATTTTCAGCTCCACCTACTTTTGCCTGTGGCTCTTTCCAGTACTGGAAAGCAGTCCCCAAGATCTTCTCTGAAAAGGAATTCGGCCCTTGGGCTAAAAAAGGCTCATCACCCATCAGTTAGTGCAATGTGAATGAGCAAGAATAAGCCACAACAAGCCTCAGGCTTGCGTACTCACCACTTCCGTCTCCTCCTCCTGCATGGCTGGGTAAAGGAATTTGGAAGCTTTTACTTCCTTTTTGCTTAACTGCAGTTTGTTGTTTTATCTGAACGAATAAACTGTGCTTAATGTTAACTATGACTCCTCTGAAAACAAGCCAACTTGAAACCATGGGGAGGATGCCAGATACGTAACAGAACAAAAACTAAACACTGTTGGCTTCTCTAATAGTTTGTCCACTGAACAGCATATGGCTTTATCATCATGGAAAGATAATTAAAAATAAAGATATGACAAAGTGTTACATAATGTTGGAAAGTGCAAAATGAAATAATGTGGACTTTTGGTGGGGTTGTTGATTAATAATCATGCCTTATATGTAACATTATGCAAAGATCTTTGCATGTTGTATTGTATGAGGCTCTGGTTTCTAATAATAGCTTAACCAGCAGTCACATTCCCCATCATCACCTTTGTCCACTTTCTTTGGAAGTATCAGCCTTTGAGAGGGTGGTGGAATATTGTAGTCCTCAGCCCCATCCGGACCAAAGCCAAAACTCATGTCCCAAGCCTGATCAACACCAGGGTAGCCTGCACCCGCTATGAGTTTTCAAAAAAACATTACCAAGCAGGAAGCAAAGTCCTTTGTGCTCCTTTTCCTCTGAAATAAGGAAAATATACTTACTCTGACTTTATTTCTCTTTCGTGCCAATCTTGCTCTAAATTTATCCACTCTGTTCCTTTCATGGCCCACCTTATGCCATTGAAACTCACGGTCTTCCCGCTACCTGTAGGCCTCCCAAGGCCTGCCTAGCCATTTCCCTAGCATCCTCTTTACTCCCTATTTGGCAAACGATAACACCCCACCTCTATCGCTGCTACTCAGGAATTGTCTGCTGGTCCAGTGCTGGGTGGTGATCTATTAATCAATATTTTTCTTTCTGTAATTATATATGGTAAAATAAAACGTCTATGCTTCAATTGCCAACATTTTGAGTTAACTTCCCCACTTCTGTCAAAGTTCAGTGTACAATTTGCTGTGTGTGCAGCAAAAGATCCCAACATTTCCAGGTTTGTTGGGTGCCTGGGTACATACGTGAGTTCATGTGCACATGTGAAAAGGACATTCAGCAACAGTTAATAAAGCTAAAAAAACAGTAAGGTGGAAATCTTGCATTCAGTTATGCTGAATTAAAAGACACATTAATGCCAACTCATAAATATGGGCAGCGAGTTTGAACAAACAAATTGTATTTAATTAGAAGGTGAACACCCCACAACTCTCCGGTAGAGTCTTAAACTATTAACGCATCCAAATGAATGGTAATTTTAAAATGAAAGGAAATAGTTAACACAAAATAACCTAATCAGAAATACCTGAAGCAGGTATTTAAAGGTCCTGTTATTGTATATCGCAAAAATAAGCACTGTTTCACAAACAGTGCTAAAACATGCATATTAAAAGCTAGCATTAAGACATTTCAGTTTGCAAACTGTGATTTGGTGCACATATAATTGCCATCTGTCTACATTTATATTGATGGCCTAGGTTAACCCCAACTCTCTTTTCCTCTAAAACACAGGATCTCAAAGTTGAGCTCATTAAGTCATGGTGAAAAACCATTTTTTAAGACTTCCTTACTTAATATATACAAAATAAAATCTAGTTGATTGGTTAGCAGAATACACTCTTATCTCAGGCCTGCAGATAGTTGGCCTTAAAAGAAAAGAAAAATAGAACAGGATAATAAGGGCCTACAGTGTGCTTTTAAAACCCTGAGAAACACAAAGGAGACACATTAAAAACAGACTGGTGTCCTCTTAGGTGTCAGCACCCACCTGGACTCTTAAAAACTGGGTTGGTGGGGAATTTCATGAAAGATCTTGCATTTCCCAGAGAAACTGCCTGTGCATACTTCATAAAACCCAGAAAAACAATATCTAGCAAGCTTCCATCTTGTCCCCTCATCTTCACGCTCAAACATTACAGGTCAGGCTTTGTACTGAAAAGAGGATGGCAGAGGAAAAGTGAAATGTAATTCCTTCTCCTTTAATAGAATAGTGAAACTGCAATTTAACGGCTGAGCACCATCATAGGGACAGCTCTAGTACAAATACTCAGTCCAATTAAATGGCCCTGCCCAGACTCAGCCCAGGCCACCAGCCATTTTTCCCTCCTACTGTTTGGCCCCACTTCTTTAGGACATGCAGGCTACACTGCTAGCCACTCATCAAGTGGCCTTGATCCAAAACTGTGTGGATGGGATAAGTTTTTAAACCAAAGATCTATTTACATTTTGGAATGGCCCACTGGCCACACCTGAACTGCATGGAGATTACAAGCCAGTTTGGCCACCTCTGATATAACCACACACACACACACACACACACACACACACACACTAATTACAAGACATCCTTCTCATTAATGCATTATCTGTGTAGCTGAACTAAAAGAAAATATTTAACAGACGTTTGATGACTATTACATAGAGAAGAGGTAGAACCGAAGGAGGAAATTATGTCTCTTGATAAAACGTTTTTTGTCAGTATAGTTGTAAAGGGGTGGGGGAAGAGAGAAATACATAATTCTAGTCAAATACCTTGGTTGAGTTGTGTGGCCTCTGTGATCAGAATTCCATTTACAGAGCACTGTGCTCCATTGAGTGGTATTAAATTAACTGTTCCATTGAAATGTTCAAAGATGCAATGCTCACTTTCCAAATCAAGGCCACGAAGGACTACAACAGACAAATAGATTTTTTTTTCTTTTTAGTAACCAATAAGACTAGCACTTGTATGTATCATATGGCTCTAATCCTAATATTTAAATCTACTGACTCTCATTTCAATCACTGCAAAAAGGACTCCTAGATTTCATAACAACTTGCACTGCCCATCCCTTAATCATCATTAAGGGATTGGAAGTGGCCACAGGTAGCTTAAACCCTGGTTTTGAATTCTAGTAGGGAACAAGCCCTGGTTAGCATTAATCATAGTTAACGTAAGTGTAGACATGATGATGAAGCATGGTTAAGGGAAGCAGGGGAAACCTCAAAACCGAGGAGAAGGGCTGCAGAAGAAGGAATATGCATTGCCATGGCCTTCTCCTAGTATCTTAACCGTTGTTAAAAGAATTGCAAGTTACATCTGCACCAACGATGTTAAAACGTACAGGTTACTTAAGACAAGTGGAGCTATTTGATCTGCGAGCATTCTGCAGCGGGCCATCATAACGCTTGAGGCACACTGTACTTTGCAGTACAACCCTGTTTCACAGGAGGAGCATCAGGCTAGAAATTCTAAGGTCCCCTTCAAGCTTATAAACCTCAGATTAACAAGAGCATGCAACAGAAGCATCATGAGTAATATCCCTCCGTCTTTGGAAGAGCTCCCGGTCAGGTTCTTAAAGAGACTCAATTGCTCCCCCCCACCCCTTTTCTTACCAATATCCTGCTCCGTTGCAGCATCTTCTCTGCCCACATGAGTTTGGCCCTCCTACAGAGGAAAAGTGAAAGATTTATTTGTGTACAAAATCCTACATCTGTAATATTTGTTGCCATAAGACAATAGCTAAATGAAATGGGTTTTAAAATAGCTTGTTATTTAAACATTTTATCAAGGATTATTTTAAGTTATTATTGTTACTTACAATAATATTATTGTATTATTCAATATTATTCATATATAGTTCAATATTATTATTGTCACTTACAATAATAATACTGAACTAAAACGGAGTCCTTTTAATTCTATGCTTACCAGGCAAAAGTTTCCAAGCAACACCCATTCATGGTTACAGCAAAATGAATGAAAAACCAATACACTCGACAAGAATGCCACTCATTTATCATTGACCTCCAGGACAGATATAGGCAGTAGCTGACTGATACTCTAATTTGTTAAATATAGAAGTATCTAACAGCTGATGTTACATTATTGCAGAGACGTAATGAATGCTTAGCGTAATTAGACAGCAGATTAACACTACAATTAAAATTGTCCATTTAGGAACTGGAAGGCAGATAAATATTGAATTACCTTCAAGTGATACAAGATGATACCTGTACTCAGAAGATCATCATCAATGCCTATTAGGTGAGGCAGTTCAGAATCTAAGACAACACCAATTCCTTCTTTCCTGAGTGCTAAAGTTTGCTCCTGTAAAAACAAACAGGACAAAACTCGCTTGCAGGATTTATTTCTGTGAGTGAATGTAATAATTACTTTTTCAAATGACTCATTTGTTCATAATGGAAAAAGGAAGGGGAGAAGTTTCTAATTCTGATCAACAGAAAATGAGAACTACTGTAACAGAATAGTCCATCCAATACAAAATGTTACTACTGATTGCAACCATACCTTTATTCAAAAAGAAACAGGAAAGCTATTTCTAATCAAACAAATTAAAAATAAACATATGATGGCTTTTGACATTTAGGAGCAAGGAGAATTATCTATCCTACCACCTTGGTGGATAGTAACTGATGCACTCATCTTCTTCTAATAATTGTTTAACTCATAACGTCTGACCAATGGCAATGAATTGCATCAATTAGGTATCACATAAAATGGGGAGTATTGTGTTCTGGTTGTTTATACCTGCTGCCTGTACATTTCTATGACAAAAGACAAATAATACAACTACAGTCTCAAGAGCTGCAACAACAACAACTTTTCTTACAGAAAACTCCAGTTCTTGACCAATGCAGATGTGCATTATTTGTCCTTGGGAATATCCCCTCCCATCCAGTTGGGAGGCAGGGCTCACCGATGACCAATCCCCCGCTCCGACAGCTACCCAATCTCCCAACCTTGACTAGAAAAAGAAGGAGCCCTGACCTCCAAAATGTAAACAAGAATGGACATTCCAAGAATGCCAACAACAGTTAAAATGGTAACATAACAAGAATAAGAACTACTGTTGGAATAATTCTCCTTCTCACCTGCTTGGCCAGGGAAGAAAGCACAAGTGAGAGAAGACAGAAGCTGCTGTATTCGCTACTAGCTAAGCCTGGCCTGGAAGAAACTTTGCAGGAAGGAGGAAATACACATCCATGTAGCTTCTGTTTCCAGCACCCACTTGGCTCTGTGCTACACTTTTCTTGCCTGCTTAGCCCTAACTAGGGAAGGCATAACTGGGGAGACGCAGGAGATGATGTTGTTGGCAGCAGCCAGGATACTACTTGGGCTGTTCCTCCTATTCCCAACTAACTGAGCCTGGAAGAAAAAGTACGGGATAGGATGGGCGGGGAGGCCCACAAAGTAAACATTCCATCTCTAATGTTCTTGGCCTAGGATATGTCAGGAAGGGAATAAACCAAAAAAGAAAAAGACATGGAAAAACCAGACATAGACTTCATAGTGAGTTCACATGGAGGTAATGCATTTGTTTTATTATTGTTTTAATCGAGTTTTATTTATGATTATAAGCCACCTTGAGTGCCATTTTTCTTGGTAGAAAGGCAGGGTACAAATCAAATAAATAATGTCACATAGCTGAATTACTAGGTATGCTTCCTGACCACTGAGAGACTGACAGCAAGATATCCACAGCTTCTTCATGCTTGTCAACATGTTTGCGTAGAAGGAAATTAAGAAAGATTCCTAAAAGGCACAGTAAAATAATTACTTTTGATGAAAGGGGTGTTCTTTATTGTTCATTTTTGTCTGTTGACTGTTGTAGTTATGTTAAGAGTTTTTAACCACAACTGTGAGGACAAGGTAATGGAGGTAAAACTCTTAATGGAGGCACAGATCTTGAACACAAAGCATGGAACAAATATTTCTCATGGGCTATGTGCACTACTCATTTAATAGAGGTCTTAATTTTTTTAAAAAAATAACATATCCATTCAACAACGCTCACATAAGATTTACAAATAGGCAAGACTAACACTCAAAATCACGCTGCGCATTTTGACACACTTAGAAACCAAAGGGCGGTTAATATATCCAGTGACTTCCAATCACATCTGGGAGAAGAGAAGTTGCCACTGGGCTTGTGGCCAGGAGGTGCTTATGCAGAATCCTGGATCATACCACAACTTCCACACTTATTTCATTTTAATCTGCCTTTCAATCCAAAGACATTCAAACCACCTCACAACAAAAATTTAAAAAATCTAGAATACACATTCCTGTAAAATCAAATGAGAACATAACCAAATTTCACACAATAGAGCAGAAGCATAAAACGTGTGTGTGTGTGTGTGTGTGTGTGTGTGTGTGTGTAGACTAAACGAAGAGGCAATGCAACAAAAAGGTCTTAGCCGCATGTGTGATCATCAATAATGAGGTAGGCCAAATGGGCCTTTCAGAGAGAGAATTCAACAAACTGGGCACAACTACAGTGCTGTCCCACATCCAAGTCCCACATCCAAGCTGACTAGACCTCTGATGGCAACAGGATGAACAACCATCACAGATGGCAACCACATGAGTGAGCTGGTTTGTGTGGAAGAAGGCAGTCCTTCAAATATCCTGGTTTCAAACAGTTTAGGACTGGGGTAGGCAACCTTTCTAGACCTGTGGGCACATCTGACTATTTGAGAAACTGTTGTGGGAACTACCATAAAATGGCTGCCATGGGAGGCGTGACTTGTTGCAAAGGACAAGTAACCTTCCCAAACGTCTGCATACAAAGCAAAGGTGGGGGCTGAGCCACAGCACACTAAACAACTCCTTTATACCTACAGTGTTTAGTGCCTTTTTCTCCTCCCCACTCTTTTTCTTGGTGGCTGGTTGCACTGCAGAGGAAAGCATCAGTCTGGATGCAACTGCCTGCCATCTTTATTTCCTAAGAATGTCTTTGAGCCCCTTCATGTAGCGCAGAGGCATTCATGGGAAATGAAAATGGCAGAAGCTGGAGGCCCTCACTTTGCTTAAAAGTGAACCTAGTTAGAAAATGTTTCATTTTTTTATTTCTATTTTTACAGTGGGAAGGGTAGGGAACCTTGGCAGGCATCAATAATGGTGTTTGGGGGTGCTTTGCTGCCTTGAACACCATACTGCCTACCCCTTGATTAGTGCCTTATATGTAGTAACCAGCACCTTAAATTGAACCCCAAAATGTACTAGTAACCAGTGCACATGGAACAAAGTCAGAGTTATAGGCTCTGTAAAATGGGCCTCAGAAACAACTATGGCAGCCACGTTCTGTTCCAGCTGAAACTTCTAAACACTCTTCAAGGGTAAGCCCACATAGACACATAGGATGGAGTACTGCAGTATGGTCTAAGACATCAGCCAAGACATGGTGCATACATACAATTGCAGCAATTTGCATGATTGTGGAAGCTCACAGAAGGTCACTAAAATTGCACAAAACCCATGACGACACAGTGATTTGCTCAATCAACCACTTTCAAATGCACTTCTCCGGTTTGACATTATAGAAAGGATCCCTGAAAATATAGACACAGTGCAAGCTAGGGAGAACTAGTCATGCAAAAGATTAGATCTTTTTGCAATTTTAAAACTCAAAGTCTTGTGCAATATTATGCTGATGAGCAAAGACTCCTTTGACAGAACACCCAAGGCCTTTAACTGAAAAAAGTAACTGGAAACGCTTAAGGAATGTCAAAAACAGAACAACCAGCCAAAATTCAAATCGGCAAACAGATTTTTAATGGTCATTTGTTTGGGCCTGGAGAAATGGAACTGGAAATAAGTGTGTCCGGCAGGTTTTATACATAATAAGTTTAGATGTAAGAAGTTAAACCAGGTTAGAGGGTTGTGCTAATTTGAATGATTTAGGTGAAAGCAAGTGTAAGCCACACCACAAAGCAGTTTCTTTTCTGCTATAAAATATTACGTGACCTATAAATTTAGCTTGTTTGGCTTTATGGCTACTGGTAATTTGCAGCTAATAGGAACTGATTTAGAAGCAACTGAGTTAGAGAGAGAAATTAGCTAAGCACATATGCATGCTCTTAGCAGGGCACTTAAGTATGGTTACTGTTATAGCCATAATTATTTTGTTTTTTGATAATTTAAGAGAATTCTACAGGTTTCAAGTGACAAGAAGTAGATACAAATATGGAAAATAAAAATGTTAGAAGTATAACTGAACATAGTGAGACTGAATTAGGCTTATGCCACACACATACAGAAAAACCAACAGGCAGATGTTTTGACATATTGCAAGGTATTGATATATTCGTTGTGATAGATGTTAATCAGTTGTGGAATATAATCATCAGGGAGCACACAGTTAAATTCGACTGATTTCAAGAGGGCTTGATAGCACAATCCTATATATATTTACTCAGAAATATGAGTTACTGAGTTCAGCGGGACTTACTCTCAAGTAAGGGAACACAGGACTGCAGCCTAAGTATACTAAATGTAGGATATACTGAAACCCAAGGAAATAGTGGCTACAAGTTCTATTTTATTGGAGGAAGGAGGGAGAGGAGAGGACAGCCTTCTATATAAGCCTTTATCTGCACTGACTCTGATGGAGATACTATTCGGGGGCTGGGAAGGGGGTAGAGAAGAGACTGACCAGCCAGACTTTAAAACAGATGTGGGGAATCTGTGGCCCTCTTGATGTTGCTGGATTCTAACTCCCATTAGCCCCAGCTAGCACAGCCAATGGTCAGGGCTGATGGAAGTTGTAGTTCAGCAACATCTGTTGGACCGCAGGTTCCCCACCCCTGCTTAAAACAAAGTTAGTTCTCTGAATTGTCTTCACAATAACCTTCAGGAGAAAACTAACCCATAATTCCTGAAAGTCTCCTGTCTTCTGTTCTCATATGTATAGGACATCTATTTTTCAGTTCAATGAAAGGAGGTGGGAAGAGTAACACCCCCCAATCCATCCTTCCTGAATAGTGTTGAGACAAATTGTTAACACATTTTATTGGGTTGTACCCTATGGTGGTTTTGTGCTTGCAGAAAGCACTTCCATTTGTGCAAGGTGGGGCACCGGATTTCATCAATCCATCACACCCAGCTCCCTGTGGCCCCCTGCTGTTCCAGAGACTTGGGAAACAAAGCCTCTGGAACAGTATGAAATATGGCAAGAAGGGCTACCGTGTGTATGTTGAGGGGGAGGGGGAGGCAGCAAAATCAGGTGCCTTGCCTGAGCAGAAGAACTTACTAGCACAAAGCCATCACTGGATACAGCACTTTGTGTGAGGATCAGAACTTATAGCACATTTACTGGTGGTTGATGAAGCCATTATCACCTAACATTTTCTCCTAGAAATAAATTCGTTCATTTTCATCAGATCATATTTCAGTGACATTATGTTTAAATTGTGAGTTATTGGAAACTTAATATAAAAATTAGAATGACCATGAAAAGGTCAAACCACAGCAAAAAGGGAAGGAAAGGCACTGTACTCAAAGAAAAAGATCAAGTGTTTTCACAAAGACAGATGAAATGGCCTTTAAAAACCTATCAGTTTGATTTTGTGTATCCATACAATAAAATAATTGGTGTTCTTGCTCTCGCAAATGTCATAGGTAATTGGCTGTGGTCAGATAGCTGTGGATTTTGCAGCTGTTTTATGTACTTCTACAAGTATGCAAATTCTGTTTTGCATTTCAAAAAAGTTGTCTTAATAGGCAATCACCTTCTCCAAACTTAATGTGCTCTATTATTGATGCAATATAAATAAGTTGCAAAATAACCTCTTGACTCAACATTATGGTTTTATTGTATTCACAGTGAGAATATGTACATAATATAGAACATGAAGCAAAAAAAAAGATGTCTCATGTATAAAGCCATATTCCTGTGCTCTGGAAGGGTATACGTTCACCAAATAGTCTCACTCTTATGATCAAAGCATTTGCACCATCAGGAGCAAATTAGCAAGTACCCATGAAAGCAACTGAAAACCAGTTAGCACCCCTAAAAACAGAAAAAAATAGTACCCAGGAAAACCCCTAAAAACAGAATCCATGGAAAGTTCAAAAACATTCTGAAAGATAACTAAAATTCGAGTCTGAAAACAGGTGTGTGTGTGTGTTATGTTATGTTCTTGACTGCACTCCAAGATCCACCAAGCTTTGCTCTGGATCCATCTCCTGCCCCACCCAGAGGACTTACTTTTTAAAAGCTGGAAACTCTGAATCTCAGGGGACACTGAAATCAGTAAGAGTTTGCATCATGGAAAATGGTGTACTGTAGCTCCTTGAAGCTGCCATTTTAAACACACACACCTATGTGACCAGAATTTAGGGTTGTTTCACACATTACATACTAGCACTATACATTCAACAGGGAGGTGAAGCTGACCATGGCTTCCTAATATGTGTATTATAAAAGTACTCTCCCTTGCAAGCATGTATTTGTTACACCCACACTTTTGTATTTAAAACATCTTAGGTGCACACCTGAAAAATGTAATGTCCACAGTATCCCTTACTTTCATACCATAAGTTTGTCGCCAAAATGACATCAGCTCAGCATTTAGCTATTGTTTGAGTTAAAGGCTAGACTTATAATGATGTCCTACATCAGTTAAGAAATGAGAACAGCCAAAAGAAGTTCTCTGCCTGGCAAGAAATTATCAAACACACAAAGAGGCTTCATGAAATCTAAACAAAGTCTGGTAAAAAAAATAGTGAATGGTGGCTGCTTAGTTAAGACCAAGCAGATATATTCATATGTTCAATGGGTTCATCAGAAGCTGAAAGAAAGAAAGAAAGAAAGAAAGAAAGAAAGAAAGAAAGAAAGAAAGAATCCTTGCTTCCATTTCATCTTGAATCACACCAGTTGCCAATAATATGGTCACTATGGATATGCAGGGCTTAGCAACATTCAACATTCATTACAATCAAACAAGGATTCCAACCCCAACAATTGGAAAGATGCTCAAGCATCAGACTGTAGTTTCAGAACATTAAATTAATAGTTTCCAGAACTACCACTGTTACCAAGAGGCCTTGGGAACCATTTTTGGTGGAAAGGAAGGATATCAATTTAACGAATGAACAAGTGTATTTATTTATTTGATTTGAACCCCACCTTTCTACCAAGAAAATGGCAGTCAAGGTGGCTCAATAGTAAATGTTTTACTATCTCCTAGCACCTTGGCTCCAAGAATTTCCATTTTGACTGGGAAAGGTATGCAAAGCAAAAAGCTTAGGCAAACAAAGGGCAACGAACTAGGTGTACATCGGCTGTCCTCCTGTGGCACATACAACAGGAAGAGTTCCCGTCTTGTGAGAAATAGGTGTGGGACCTCTGGAAATACACAAATGCCTTACTTTCTGGTTTAGGCTAAAGACCCACACATGGGTCAGGGGTACAAGTGTACACAAAGATACATGGTAACAATCATCAAGTATTTCTAACTGAGTTCTAGAAAAAATGACTGGAAAGGGTTTTTTTGCTCTTTACTTACAGATGTTAGGGAATGAGCACTATACATATGAACACTAGAATGCAATGTATTATAGTCTGGTGTATATATAATACAGTGTATATATAATACAGACTATGTATTATAGTCACAAAAAGAGAATGAAAATGTAAGAGAAGAGCAACAAGCATGGTAACAGTTTCAATCCTGGTGGAATAGTATAGAAGAATTAAGGATCAACATTTAAATGTTAAGGGCCTTGGACTTCACTGAGTACTTACTGGGTTCAACTTTTCATATATAAAATAGCAATAGTAATGATTTACCGCATAAAAATTGCAATGTTGATTGAGCTGTGGAATGTAAGGCATGTTGTATAGTAAACGTACTATGGGGTGGATCCAGAGTTGACTTTCCAGCTGGAAGAAGGAGGGATTCTACCTTCCTCTGCAGCTCCCAATGCCATCCCCATACTGCTCTGGAAGATCCCCTCCTGAGCAGAGGAATAAAAAAAAAATGCCTACCTCCCTTCCTCCCTCAGAAGTATCCCGTGGTCCAAATTCTATTCACAGGAACTCTGGATCTTATTATTACTGAAAGCTTGCCTAATAAGTGAGAATTGACGTGGTTCTCGATGTCTTCAATCAGGCTATTTAAGACAAAATATTGAAAACCGAAGAAAAATTCAATAGCATCTGGGTATGATTGACAAGTTAATTAATGCCAAAACCTGTTGTGAGAAAGTTATTTTGACATTTTTCAAATTCTTGTTGAAGTTATGAGACACTGATTAATTAGGGAAAAAACTTATTCAGTGGGCCTTGTCAACACAATGCCAGTATCTTTTTACATAGTTTTGTTAAGTTATCTGAGTTGCACTGTTAATACAGAGTCAGTGTGGTGCAACAGTAAAAGCGCTGGACTGGGATTAGGGAGACCTGGGTTCTATTCTCCACTCGGCCGTGAAGTTTACTGGGTGACTTTCAGTCAGTCAGTCACTGACTCTCGGCCTAAGCCACCTCACAGGGCTGTTGTGAGGAAAAAATGGAGAGGAGGATCATGTACGCTGCCTTGGGTTCCCTGTGAGAGCAAAAAAGGTGGGATATAAATGTTATAATAAAAACTCTCAGTGCAGGACATAAGTTATGTTGCAGTCAAGGGGATGGATCTAGATTTAGGCATATGCAAGAGGACTCATGGTAGCAGATTTCCCCACCCTCTCACCCCCGCAGCAGCCCTTCCAGCCCCTGAAAATGCTAGACAGAGGATCAGGGAACCCTGTTGAATGAGGGTTGAATGAGAGGCATCTCTGCCCAGTTTGGGGGGATCTCCCCTTTCTTCTGTACTAAGTCTATCCCATTCATCAGGGTCCTCTGTCCCTCTGTCCAGCATTTTCAAAGGGCTGGAGGGGCTGCTGTGGGGAAGAGGGAGTGGGGAAGTCTGCTACCACCAGCCCTGTAGCACACACCTAAATTTGCATCCAACCTGATATCCAGAAACTCGCTAGAAACAGACCTGAGGTGTAGCTCTGTTTTGACATTTATTCTCTACCCAAATAGTGATGAAGAGAAAATAAATGTTATATATAATGTTTTAATAATCTTCTATCCTGCTTAATAAACTATGTGCAAAGATACACAAAACCGGCACAACTCACACAAACTGTTATGAGATTTCCTACTTAGATTTGTTTTTCCCTCTCAGTACTTTAGGTCATGCTATCTTCATCAATCAAGAAAATCCATTGAAGACTGTGCAGCAAACTAAATAAAGGAGGGGTGAGCGCACTACATTAAGCATACATAGCACTGTTGTGAACAGCTTACTGAGAAAATACAGGTAGTGCCAAAGCAGACCAGACATCAATAGACCTCCAAAATGAATGTCAATTAAAAAAGGCAGATGTAGGATGCAGCTCTGTCCAAATGAGCAACTACTGGCATAGTGAAGTTGAAATGATGTGCAATTAATGATGCCATTCTTTTCAGGGTGGTGAGGGGAAGGGAATTACAGACCCATTATAGATCTTATAAAGTCAGTGTGCTCTTTCCATCCATTCACTCTTTCCATTATTTATTACTTTTTTCTCCCATGAATTGTTTGATAACTTGGCCATACAAATATTGATGCTTGTTAACACATAGAAGAAATTATTACTGCCACACTGATGAACACTAGCATAATTAATGTTCCACTAGTATTTTTCATTATAAAACCTTTAACAGATACAAATGATATTGCAGAAAACATGGCCTTAATTTTTAGTGATGTGTACTAAATAAACAAATGGCTTTAAAAAATATTATCTGTATTTGCACAAAGCTCTGATTAATTTCAGTAACAATTTCCCCCCTGCATAAGTGCAACATGCTATCCACAAACAGAAACCTCCAATAGTCAAAGCAAGGAATTTTATGGACAGCAGCTGAGCTGGAACGCATCCAGTATTCCTCAGGCATACGATTCCAGGGTGTGTGTGTTTTAATACTTTGCCAAAGTGTAGCCACCTGCACCCCTAATATATTGTAAAATAGAATAACCTACAATCTAAGAAATCAGAACAGCAGCAAGGGATGAAGAAAAATATGAACCTTTAATTTGTTTTAATGGCGGAAAAGAGAGTGAAGGCAAATTAAATCTAATTTGCTCTGCCTGTGAAAATGAGACCTGGAAACATTAAATCTTTAAGTAAGATTTAAAAAGTCAGACTGGAAGCTTTGAGGGTGGCGAACTGCAACTGATGGGGGTGTGCATTAAGGGCATACTTGTTTATTTTGTTTCCGATATTTTAATTTGACTGGGGAAAACATTAACGATGTCTTTCCATAAGTAAATACAACCTTCTGTTTATAAAATTGTAAGTTATCTTACAGTTTCTTCAGTACCAGCAATACCTATATTATGGCTTTGGTGATAATTAAATTTAAATTTGCATAATCAATGCATTGGTTAAAAGGAAGATAATTAAATTATTTGACAGACATACAAAATAGGTTTGATTCTCAGGGTTATAAGCACATAAATTTGATAAAAAGGAAACTTTCATCTCAATTACAGAAGTGGTTTTTCACATTTCCCATAAAGGTTAGAAGGGGCAGAGGTGGGAAGACTAAAAAATTGAACATTTGAAAGGGGGGAAAACCTGCTCAAAAACCTACTAGGACTTTTGTTAAATGCTAATCTGAATGGCCACTTGATTACCTATGGCAGGGCTGTTTAGACATCAACTACGAACAGTGTCTGAGCAAACTTCAGCTGCTGCCACAGATTCCTATATACCAAAAAATCTTGATTCCAGGGCCCAGCGTCCAATCTGTGATGACTGCACAACATAGACAACTGTGTGGGAATGCCTATGGTGTCAATGCAGAGGACCCAAGGCACAGCACACTTCTCACCACTATCTTGCAGAAGCTGTAAGCTGTGAACACTTTCAAGCTGAGGGTCAAACTACAAGTGACCTGGGAAAGCCATGATAGGATCCCCCAATGCCTTTTTCTTTCCCTAAAAATAGCCAACATACCCTCAAGTTAGATTGAGGCTATGGCATGGGGCATGGGGTGGGGGTCATCCTTTTTCCCTGCACCCTTTTCCTATAGAAATCCCACCCACCAAGATACCAGTACCTGTACTGTTACCTGTCTTCCACTGACATCCCCAGCAGCTAACAACAGCTTGGGGGAGGGAATTTTCATTGGGGAAATGGCATAAGGGGAAGGATTTAAAAAATGCTCTCCCACTACCATGGTCCCAACCAAATTCTTCCCACCCCACCCCCACTGGCTGCTTTCAACCAAAGAAAAAGGTGTCTGGAGAAGCAATCACAGACCTTCTGAGTCAGGTCTAGCCTGGCTCTAGCATACTTGCTTGCAATGTCATCCACAATATGAGACACAACACCACAAATACAAACCTTGTACTTGGAAAACATTGCTTTTCCCTATGCTTCAATAATAAATTGTGAGATAACCTCAAGTTGAAAGATACATGCCTTCTTGTTTCATTTGTCAAAGGTTGTTCATAAACAAAAAATACCTGTGACAGCAAAGCAGCAGATGATGCAATTGCTCCTATAGCCATGGTCAATCTTCTGTTCCACACAGTTAAGAAGGCCATAAATAGCATAACTGTCATTCAGTGGGAATATCCCCAAGATAATTCTGAAATCTAGATGGATCCACACATTTCTGGGGTCAAGTCAATCTAACAGTTCCATCACACTGACACACGTTTTAAAGTAGGGGTAAGCAACATGGTGCTCTCTAGATGTTTCGGACTACAAGTCCCATAATTCCCAACCATTGGCCATGCTGACTGGGGCTTATACAAATTGTATTCCAAAACATCTGGAGGGCACCAGGTTGCCTACCCCTGTGTTAAAGGATAGGAATTACCGCATTCAAATGTAATGATACAGCCACAACAATAGCCTTATTTCCAGACTCCAAATAACTGGATCTAGGCCAGACCTGGGCTAACACCTAGATCTAATCATGGTCATATCCTCTGTGCATGTAAGGCAAGAACTACATGCTTTCTTTCTTGTTTCTGAAATCAGTTCCTCCTTTTCACCAAACAGGTGGAAAGGTTCTCTTTCTGTGTGTGCTGCTGCTGTGCTAACATAGGGAAGCAGGCAGTGGTTCTTCTTCCGCTTCCCATTTTGGTGGAAATTGCGCCCCCTGCCCGATGTCAACAGGAGTATCATATGACAAGAGTTCTGCTCACAGGAGCTTCAAATCCAAGCCATAGTACCTTTTTCCTCCAAAGGAGGATTATGTTATGGCCAGTGGGAGCAGCCACCATTCTGAAAAACAACAGGCAGTACCCAACAGTGGCATCCCACAAACTCAAATAGCGCTAGTGGAGCTCCGCCAAAGCTTTCCACTGCGCAAGTGGTTGTGCATGATGTTTGCCCAAGCATGATGTGCAACTGGTTGTGCAAGTGTAATGCGCAGCTGCACTTGCGCAAACTTAATGCAAAATTCGTTGCTCAACCGTAACATGCAAATGCAACTTTAATTGTATTTTCCTCTTCAACATAGTTCAGAACCTGGTTTACACTAATGCAATGTTATTTGCACCAGTGGAATGATGCCGTTGGATACTGCCCCAAAAGAAAAGAATGTCCCGCATGTGGCCATTCTACACAAGCAGCACCACTGGGCTGCTGTTTACTTGAAGTGGTGGCAAATGACAATTTTCTTTTTACTAGATTAAAGAAAGACTGTCTGAGCCCTTGGCAGCCTCCTCCCTGCACACCCACCCCGCCAATGTATGAAATTTCTCACAGCTCCTAAAGATCAGAAAAATCTTCAAGGACCATTCCTCCCATTCAAACAAATGCCAGAAGTAAAGTCTGGACTGAATACTTGCATTTTACATTTAACATGCATTTTTTAAAAATGCACTTAGCGTGAGAGAGAGAGAGAGAGAGAGGGAGAGAGGGAGGGAGGGAGGGAGAATTATAGGAATCACAGCAGCCAGATAGCAGGAGTTTAACCCTTTCCTCCCCTGTTGTGGTCCTGATGAAAATCACTCCTTAGAACCTGCTATCTGCATTGGGAGGAAATCTCCCATTGGCAGCGCAGGGCTTCCTTCCTATGAATACAGCAGCTTCAGAAAGGAGAAATGGGACTCCTATTATTAAGACTTTTGCTACTGCAAAATCTACCAATAGAATTTGAAATGAGTCACAATGAAAGTGAACAGATATTTTATCCGTTTGTTCAAGCACATGCGCATTGCAACAAAGAACAACAGTAGTCTGCATGTTCTTCAGCCAGAATTACATTATCTTGTTATAATCTGCACCCATAGCAATGTTTCGCAGTTCTTCAAACTGCTATCTCGATAGAACATGAAGCCAGATTATTCCAATCCATTTCCCCTTTGATATAGCCAGAGTCCTGCATACAGTACAGAAAAGCAAATATCTGTATCTGCAGTGACACCTAGAGCTGAGAAAAACAAAGTGCAGACAAGTTTTGGGAAGTTGGAAGCTATATTTCCCTCAAAGCCCAATGATGCAATAAAAACACACATAAACACACAACCTTAGAAGTTATGTGCTCTCCTACAGAATGTCTAAGCACTGAAAATAAGGTACAAAGAGAAAATAGAGAATATAATAAAATAATCATATGCAACAAGAAATGTTCTATATCTATGGAGGTTGTGCCCCGATATGCATGTAAGGGCTAAATAGCCAGAACTTGAAAGGGTGCAGGGAGAGTAAGCTAGGAGATATAAACAAAGCCTTCTATACCCCAGCAAGGTGCATGGTGTAGAAGACAGAGCCATATTACAAGTTCTGTAACCAGGAGATAGTTCAGTGAATCTGCATTCCCTTAGCAGAGATATAGGAACCTAAGGCTAAGTTAGTAGCTGCCTTTTTCTGCATCTTTTCCAGCTCTACAACATCCAATTAGAGGTGCAGTGACCAGACTTGTATACAGTATTCCAAGTGTGTGGTCACACCATAGATTTGTATAGAGGCGTTAAGATATTGGCAGTTTTATTTTCAATTCCTTTCTTAATGACCTCTAACATGGGATGTGCCTTTTTCACACTGCTGCACAATGAGTTGACATTTTCACTGAACTATCCACCATGACAGAGTATATATGTAAAGTTAGGGTTTTTTGTCCTGATGTGCATCACTTATATTAAACCACGTTTGCCATTTTGTTGCCCTTTCACCCAGTTTGGAGAGATCCTTTTGGACCTATTCACAATCCCTTTTTGATTTTATCAAACAGAATAATTTGGTGTCATCTGCAAATCTGAAGTCAATCTAAATTGGTAATTCACCTTATCTACTTCACACTTAAGAAACAGTGCGTATTGGATTGGATGCAAAGATTCCCTTCCTACAATGGGAGGAGCTTGCTCTGACTGAAGGCCTCCTGGAAGACTCTCTCCATCAGAAGAGGAGGAATTCTGATGGAGAGGAATTCTTAAGAATAAGAGCAATTCTTATCGAGGAGGCTTATGGGCCAAGATAATTTAGTAGATCATAAAGAGGAGATCATAAACTGCTGAGATGCAAAAATGTTCATATTTAAGAATGCATGGATTAATGCGAACAGGAAGAAGTTTTTAGTACAAAAGCAATATATATATTTGCATGTGTGTGCACACATATAGGTATGTGCCCTTCTGCATCTCTGTATCTTTTTAGTGATCCTGCTCCTGGATTAAGAACTTATGAATAGATTCAATTATGTTAAATATTGAACACATATGTAAGATTGGTCTTAACATAGATGCATGTCCAGTTCACACAGTCATGGAGGGGAAATAAGCCACCATGGCTTAATTCAACCCCTACATGTGCCAGTTGTGCCGGGGGGGATTTGCATAATTACCCTCGACAATGCAGCTTGTCATATCATGTGAACCTGGCCAAGATGGCTTGTTGCCATGGCTAACGAGCCATCAAGAACCCTACAACAGCCCATGGGTTCTGCGAATTCAGCCACAGAGAAGGAGGCACAGAAATTATAGAAATTGAAAGTGAAATGCTGTGCTTCAATGGACTATCAATGGCTAAGCTCAGCATCAGTATGCAAATAGGAGTGGACTTGCAATTTGGTTGTTGCCAGTAACCTGGCTGCCTCAAATCATTTATTATCTTTTTGAAGAAAAGTCTTCAATACTGTCAGATCACTGAGATGTGATCTGCAATTACAAGCTAGATACAGGGCTAGGTTTTGACTGACTTTCAAACACACTGGGATCCATTTACAGAGCAATTCTGCTAGTATATAATAAGGGCTGCTGTGTACTGAACAGGTCCTGATGCAGGTATCCATTAGCTTAGTCAGAAGCATGAAGCATGGGTCACCACTTCCTTTCCCAATTCATTTTTGCAAAGGTTGAGAGGACATGGCGACCTGCATTTTGTGCTTGTGGTGAAGCAAGCAAATAACTGGCAAATTTAGCCAGTTCCATGGGTACAGTAACCAATTTTCAACATGCAAGAATTGTTGCTTGTTTTGCCTTCAGTTTTAGCAGAAAGAGACATTTGTGCTTATTCATCTTGAGAGGCAGCCACCCTTTCAGAAATCTGACTGTCTGGCAAAGAACAAAGCTAAAAGACTCTGCTTGGCATTAAACAGTTGACCTAATGACAATAAAGCCCTATGTAAGCACAAAACATATTTGTGGAAAGGGCATGTTTTGATTGGGGAGCATCTAGACAAAAGTTTGGAGAAGACAAGGAGGAAGGCTTTAAAGCTTTAAATCCCAGTTTTATATTACATCTTGTTGGCATTGTCATCAGTTATTGCTACTATTGTTGAGCAACAAAGGGAGGTAGCATGCTGGTGGGAGGACAAGCAAGCATGCAGAACTTCCTAAGGTGAAGGCGGGAGGGTAGGGAGCCATGACACGGATGACTAGGCATACTAAATCAGCAGAAGAAAAGAGTGAGGATAAGAAGAGGAAATTAGATAAACTGGGGAGGAGGGAGGAGAATTGGAGAAGGTAACCAACAGAGTGAGAAAAGAGATTATGTGTGGGTGCGGCAAGGAGAAACTGAATATTGAAACAACTATGATCAAATTTAAAAGTTCAGCATAATAGACAGTCAGGCCTGCTGTTTAAGTAGAACTGTAATATGACAACACAATTAAAATTTGGAAGAAAAAAAATACACTAACATAAAAAAGCGTAAAGTACACAAGAACAGGTAAAGCAAGAAACATTAACACTGATTCACAAGGAATTAAACAGAAGTGAAGAGAAAAAAGTGCTCCTTTTAACAGAAAATCATTCTTTGCACTGACACATCTGGATCTCTCCTAAACGATTCTATACATCTTTTGGTTTCTTGCTATTGTTTTGCTCATAATTTGCAAAATAAAAATCTTTTAAGAAGTAGACCTGTGAAAAGAGAATTCGCTGGAATTTAAAAATTTAGTTGAATACCTATTTCTGTTGCCTAAAATCTCATTGGGCACCACTTAAATTCCTCCCCACCCATTCCTGTTAGTCAAGCAATGCTAATTCAGTTTGGAGTGCTTGAGGTAAACATCTTCCTTCCTGTGAGATCAGGTGTGAAATATGCATAATGTTCAATTGTTTCCTGCAAAGCAGAGCATAGAATACTGATCTCTGATTGGCTGATTCTGCCAATTTATGGCAAAAGCCTAGATATCAAAAACACCCGTATCAGCCTCAACACTAAGAGAATGCCTGAAAGATTCTGCAGTACTAGTGAGGCCTCTGAGATGTTCAGTCATTTAAGCACTGGGAGAATTCTTCATTATTGGGAGGCTGAACTATCTATCTAATATGTCTCTGTGTTTGTGTGTGGCAGGGGGGATGAGTGGGGACATCATGGCAGAATCATGGCCATGTTGAAGAATTTGGCCATCCCTGATTCAACCTATCAAGATGCATAAGAGGGGAAAACACATATTTGAATGGTCTAGGAACATAAAAATAGCACACAGGTTGTTTGGGACAGTTGAGAATATCCACTGCAAATGCTTAGTTCAGTGGTCCCGAACATTCAGACTGGTGGCCCAATAAAGTGTTTTATTTCTCAGATATCTTGAGCAATTTGAACCAGAAGCAGAGTTGAGCAATTTGAACCAGAAAATTTACACCCCAAATAACCAACTTTCATTGGAACCAAAGCATTATAACATTGACTGAGCAATTAAATCAGTGATAATAAACATAAAATGTTAGCTTTTCTTTGTCTTGGGGACCATTACAAAGCAGTTAATGTTCTAAGAGCTGGGAAACTATAACTTAAAACATCCTTTGTAAAGAGGAAGCCAAGGGAGCATTCTGTACAACTCAACACTCAGACCAACTTAAAAGCAGTCTTACTTGTCGAAGTAAGTTTCATACAGACTTTACACAGTACATCCACATGATAAATAAATTTATGAAAGGGAAGCTACCCTCCACTCTTAACAGGCAATGCTTCTTGTAGCAGATAGTCTAATTATTTGATACTTCTATATTTTCTGACATGATAAAATATATCATGGGACATATTTGGCCTGGTAAATACACTCAGAGCAAGACTTAAAACAGTTTAACGCAAAGTTTTAGATCCAGTTACCCAAATCTCAGAACATGAAAAACAAAAAACTACTCTCTTTGCTCCCCAACAGGCAATCTCTTTGCAGTAAGAGAGGTGAGAGGAGTAGTTTTAATAAGACACCTGCAAACACAAGATAATTTTTTCCAGATGAACAGTTTATGGTGTGTAGATTTTGTATTGACAAAGCTGGTGACATTTGGGAAGCCAGTACACAGCAGATGGGGTCAAAGCAGTCAACATCTAACTTGGATTTCAAAGCCAAGCAGTTTTTCACACAATCCTAAATAAACAAATGCACAAATTAGGACAAGAAAATATATATCTCCAAGTAGGTAGATAAACACACAAAGGCAGCCCTAATACTAAACCATCATGATCAGCTGTAATAATAAAGGCTCTGCAAAATAAAAAAGATTGCAAAAAAAAGGAAGAAGCTCTTTCTAGTTAGAAACCTGGAAGATGATTATGTCTTTTGAAGTTAACCAACAGCCCAAATCATACATGAACCCAGACATCCTATTCCGATACACATAAAACAGAAAATGAATACACGAGAGAACACTCTGGCTCCAAAATATAAATTAAGCTTCTTGCCAAAATGCATAAATACTAAACCTGGCTATGTCTGTGTTTCTCTCTGCACAGTTTTAAAAAATCTTATGAGCCTTTTGTGTACAAAGCAGTAAGTTTATCAAAAGATGCATTACTTAAAGCCTATGTAGCTTCTTAATCTCAGCAAATGCTGTTATTACACTGAAAGAGCAACTTTAACAGTGTTTTCACAGGTCTTGCTGCTGCAATGCACTTACACAGGGAGTAGGTAATTGCTCTAAAATTGGAGTCCAGTTACCCCAAAATGCTCACTAGGGTCAACTGGAAGCAACACCTTGCAACTAACAGAAAACATGGGTCCCTGAAATAGCATCATGTATCATAGTCTCACACTGCAGTTATTTCAAAAAGTTGAAAATTGTTGCGTTGCAGATCAGAAAAAAAAGCTAAACTTTGAGCTGCTTCACGTGTCATGATAAACTATGGTTTATTGTGACGGGAACAGCCTTAGCGAGCTCCAGACTTCTGCATTCCCCGCTCCCCTGTTTTGCTTGATCACAAGGAGATCAGAAGCTTTTGCTTTCATTTTTGATGAACTGCAGCTTGTCATTTCATCTGAACCTGACAAACTGTGGCTAATCTTAACAACAGTTTGTTAAAACAAGCCATCTTCATAACCCATGCTCAGACTTTTCCCATTTTATGTCAGCTTAGGGGGTGGGGGTCACTTTAGAAATAAACAGGTAAAGGATGTACACTGTCATGTCAGAAGCAGATAGATGTGTACATTTCACTCAGTTACCCATTTCAAGATACGTAGATATGCAATGGAAAGCAAATGGATAACAAGGGAAAGCCAAGTTGTATCTTCAAGTATATGGGGAGCCAATGAACTTCTGGAAGGCCAGCATTTCCAGCTGTTTTATGTTCCAGCTGTTGCAGGAGTAGTGTATTTTATAGCATATACTTAAAGTTTGCTTCTCCCAAAGACAGAGTTTAAGCATGCAGCAGTAAAGTAGAACAGATAAATTAGCTGTAGTTTCCATTTCCCCTGAAGCAAGCATGTTGTGCAGATGCAAGTTAAAATGGGAAACATAAGCTATTTCCATATGATTGGCACATCAAGAGGGGGCGAGACACACAAGACCAAACAAAACAAGCAGATAAAAAAAGAGACTATACCACTATTGTGGTATATACTGCACAATTTGAAGTAGATGAATATTTTAATTCCCAATTCAATTTCTAGGCAGAAATTAAACAAATCAGTTCATTCTGTCATGCCATCTGCCAGGTAGTTTTCAGTTCAGAACTGCATTCCGGACTATGTATTTTGAAGTATGAAGTCATTATGTTATTGACAAGTTGGGTAACACCACACATACTAACACTTAACTGCTTACCTTTTCTTAAATGCCACTATGGCAGAGTTGGGAATGGAGGCAGGGAGGTGGTGGGAAGAATGAAGCAGCACTATCAGTATGTCCCAGATATGAACAGGGAAAACAATTGAGTGAGCCACTTTATTGTTGTAATACCACAAAAACCCAGCAGCTACTGCAGCCAACACTCCCTGATGCAGGGTAGGCTTGCCATTTGTGGAGAAGGGGAGAGGTAAATGTCTTCTGAGCAGTGTAATTTCCCAGCATGATTTTCTGTGCTGCAATTAGGGTGGGAGGGTGCAAAGAGAGAGTGCTACATCTCTGCAATCATGCTGTTATTTGCTTTGTTTTACTTATTGAGGATATAGCATAGACAACAAGTTATTAATGCTGTGCATGACAGTTTTTGTATGGGAATTCACTGGGACTCTGCTAATTTGACACATTTATAGAAAAATGCAATCCCTCCTGTCAGCATAATTGCCAAGACTGATATAAAAAGAACCAAAAACAACAAAAGCATATGCCATTAATAATAATAAAAATAAAAATAAAAATAATAATGATGATGATGACGACGACGATGTATTTTGCCACTATAATACAACATATATGTTTGGCTTCATGTTTTTCTTTACTTCTGCTCTTTGCCTTACAAGAGACTTGATCACTCTGATCATCACTAGAAGCAGATCTAAATACTGCTGGCTTTTATATTTTCTAAGAGACAGGAGCTAAGCTTCTCTGTAGCCTTCTGGTACTACCAGAGATCTTTCAGTATCAAGTGTGGCCTACCTTACTTAATTCTGCTTATCACCTCCTTCATTCCATCTTAAATTATTACAGATTGCAGGACTGGGCTCTTATCAAGCCCAGCAATATCTGTGTCTCTCCCTTGCCCTTAAAAAAAAGTTTTGCACTTAACAGCCAGCCTGATGAAGAATGTTGATGAACTCAAAAGCTTGATCATTTTTTGGTAACTTTTAAGTTGGTCATAAGAAAAGTTCTTCCTCATACTGAAGAAGATATTACTCAAGCTCTCTATTAAACCTTTATCTTCAGCTCTCTAACTAAGGAGAATTTAAATTATATTTAACAACAGACGTTAAATATAACATAAGAAAAGTCTATAAACACAAACTCAGGAGCCCACTCCTTATACATCTGAATGTTCTGACAATGAAGCATTTAACTCTTACTTTTAGAATATTTTGGGTTTCGTTCCACTTGTTAGTCCACTCTTTGGTCAGCTCTTGCACCTACCAAATAAAACAGAGTATTATTCACAAATAAAATTCCATGTTTAAAATTATCAGTTATTATTATTATTATTTTAATTTCTATACCACCCAATAGCTGAAGCTCTCTGGGCAGTTCACAACAATTCAAAAATTAATAAAATACAGCATACAAAGTATACAAAATTTAAAACAATTTAAACAGCTAAAAACAATTTCAATAAGATACTAGAGCTGTTAAGACAGCTGACATAAATGCCCCATCATATGCCCTTAAATACCTGGGAGTAGAGGGCAGTCTTACTCTGGTGCCAAAAAGAAGATAGTGTTGGTGTCAGGCAGGCCTCAGTGGGGAAATCATTCCATAGGTGGGGGGCCACCACCGAAAAGGCCCTCTCCCTTGTTGCTACCATCCAAGCCTCCCTTGGAAGTGGCACTCAGATGAAGGCCTCAGATACTGTTTGTAGTGTCTAGGTAGGTTCAGGCTGGGAGAGGCACTCCATCAGGTATTGCGATCCCAAGCCATGTAAGGCTTTATAAGTTAAAACTAGCACCTTGAATTGGACTCGGAAACATACAGACAGCCAACATAAGCATGCCAGAATTGGTGTTATATGTGCAGACCTTCTGATCTCAGTTATTTATCTGGCTGCCGCATTTTGCATGAGCTGAAGCTTCTGAACAGTCTTCAAAGGCAGCCCCACATAGAGTGCACTGCAGTACTCTAACCTGGAGGTTACCAGAACATAGATTACTGAAACCAGGTTATCCCTGCCCAGATAGGGGCATAGCTGGGCTGCCAGCTGAAGCTCATAGAAGGCACTCCATGCCAGAGGCCACCTCAGCCTCAAGTGACAGAGATGGCTCCAGGAGAACTCCCAAGCTACACCCCTGTTCCTTCAGGGGGAGTGCAACCCCATCTGGAGCAGGATGAGTACCCTCCAAGAACCACCCATTAACAGCATCTCAGTCTTGTCTGGTTTGAACTTCAGTTTATTATTTCTCACCCAGGCCTTTGTAGCAGCCTGGCACTGATTTAGCACATCCATAGCCTCAACTTATGAAGATGAATGGAGAAATAGAGCTGCATGTCATCAGCATACGGATGGCAATGCACTCCAAAACTCTGGATGATGCCACTAGTTGTTTCATGTAAATGTTGAACAGCATGGGGGACAAAACCAACCTGAGGAACCCCATACTGGAAAATCCATGGGGCTGAGCAATGTTCCCCAAGTACCACTTTCTGGAGCCCTCCATCCAAGTAGGACCAGAACCACTACAATGCAGTATGCCCCATTCCCAGCTCAGAGAGTCACCCCAGAAGGATACCATGGTCAAAAGTATCGAAAGCTTCCAAGGGATCCAAGAGTATCAACAGGATCACATTCCCTCGGTTTCTCTCCCAATATAGGTCATACAGGGCAACCAAGGCTGTTTCTATGCCAAAACCCAGCCTGAACACCGACTAAAATGGATCCAGATAATCAGTCCCACCCAGGAGTACCTGGAGCTGGTTGGCTACTGCTCTACTCAAGGACCTTGTCCAGGAAAGGAACATTTACCACCGACCTAAAGTTAAGATCTTCCAGGTCCAGAGAGGATTTCTTCAGGAATGGTCTAACTGCTGCCTTTTTCTGGCTGCACAGGACTACTCTCTCTTGCAAGGAGGCATTAATCACTTCCCTGGCCCAGATGGCTGTTCCCTCCCTGCTGGTTTTTATAAGCCAAGAGGGGCAAGGATCCTGTATGGAAGAGGTTGCAGGTAATGTAGTGTCCAAGCACCTTGTCAATGTGCTTGAGCTGAACCAACCGAAACTCATCCAAGAAAAAACATGACTGTGTTGTTCACTGCTCCGAAATCTTCTGATATGGAGTGGTAAATAAATATTGTAAATAAATAAGAAATAAATAATAAAACTGGACCAGGCTGTGCTCACCTGTTTCACCTGCTGTATCACTGGAGTCAGAGTCCCAGTAGATGCAAGAGATTTTATCCTGGAAGTGCCTAGCAAATGTGTTACAGCGGGCCTCAGATGGATCTACAGTGTCCTTAAGGGCAGCATGTAATAGGGCCTGGGTGACCCTAAAAAGCTCCGCTGAGCAGCAGATAGAGGACTCAATAGAGGCAGTGAGATGTTGTTTCTTTGCCACCCACATTGCCCTTCATATTCCTTACCACAGGCATACACCAGAGTTTGATTGCATCCACTACGAGTTTTTTTCCATCTGCATTCAAGCCGTCTCATTTTGGATACCACGGAGCTGTATGAGCTCTACTAGAGAGAGGGCACTCAGGAGCAACTGTGTAGCCACCCAGGTCATTTCTGCATTCCACAGATCAACCAGGGTTTCGGCAGGAGCACCAGCTATATTAGCCGGAAAAACCCCTAGAGCCCTCTGGATCCATTAGCCTCTAGGGGCGGACAATCTTAATAGGTCCCCCACCTTTGTAGAGGGGAAAAGCTGCTGTCAGTCTAAACCTCAACAGGTGATCTGACCATGACAAAGGGACTGATTCAAAGTCCCTCACTTTCAGATCACTATCCCCATGACTGGCTGAAAAAACCAAGTCTAGAGTGTGCCCTGCTACATGTGTTGGGCCAATGACACGTTAGGACAGTCCCATGGTTATCATGGAGGCCCTCAGCATGAATGTTGATGTCACCCCCAAACCAGCAGCCTGGGGGACCTCAGCATCACATCTAAGATGACCTCTGCCACCTGAGTGTATTGGCCCCAGGAGTGTAACCAAGTCACCTGTAGTGTTAGAGGGGCCTAGAGATCCATAATGCCTTGTTTAAGTTCATTATTGGTGCAATTCCCTTGCTAGTAGGCCTCTGAGCATGTTGAGATGAATCAAAGGCTGATATCAAGATGTGCCTAGGAAGGAAAGTTTGTCTGTCTTAAAGCTGCAAGTAGCTGTTGCTGAGAACCAAACATTTCTAGTCTACGCTGGGAATAAACGCTAGGTGGTGATTGTTGCTGTTATGCGGCCTCATTGCTAACATGTATGGTATAAAACCCATTGTACCCCATGGCTCTGGGTTCAGAGAAGCTGTCTGATCCAACCACTGGGTACGCCTGTGTGCTGTAAGTTACTCAATAAAGTACTCCTTGTAAGTAAACCTGGATCTATCACTATCTTGGCACCTCTAAATTAAGAGGTCGAAGCCTACGGCTGGGGCAATACACTGAGGTAGGAAGACTGCTGGGTAGCAGGTGGGTGGTCCACCAGCAGAATCCCCAATCTGTCCCGCTGGCAAAACACAAGATGCAAACATTCCAGACAAGTAGTCAGATGGACAGGGAGCCTGGCGAAAGAGATAGAATTCTTATAGACCATGGCAACCCCATGTCCCTGGCCCTCAAATCTATCCTGATGCTGAACCAAGTACTCCAGTGGGCACAACTGGGAGAGACTAACTCCTCCCTGTTCATCCACCCAGGTCTCGGTTATGCACGCCAGTTGTTTCATGCCTATTCTCCAAGGAATTCAGGGTAGCCTACTAGTGGTTCACTCCTGTATCCCGGTTCTCCCACATTAATAATCCTGTGGTTATGATTCTGTACTAATTGTTTTTAGAGAACAGCATTAAAGAAAAAATGTATTCAATTAAAACAAAGCTCTCCTTTTCAGTTAAACATGGGGAGTAAAGGGTTTAGTCTGCAAAACCAATTAATTACTGCATTAACCTGAAGCCTATCATAAATTACAGATAGAATTTCCAGTAATTATGCTTGTTGTAATTAGCATGAATCTATCATGCAACATACTAATGAAAGGTTAACAAAAGATAATAAAAATAATACTCGATATATTTCTTGCAGAGAAGTACATTTCTGCACAGGGGCAAGGAATGATTACTGCCAGATTATGAATAATATATTCCAATTAACACCTTTTTTGAAGTGTTTTTATTGAACAGTGTTCATACCAGTTATTAGCCAATATAATCTTATCTTACCTAGGAAGAAATGCAAACTACATTTGAGGTGTTATTTAAAAAAGACAAGTTAATAAACTTGCATTCTTTGAGATGATACTCATTCACTGCTCTACCTTTTGATGTCTGCCAACGCTGCATGTCTGAGTTTGGGTGCAAACATATACAATTTTGGAAGAGTTGAAGGCTTGAGTAAAAGATGGTAGATATGAGAAGCTGAACCAAATATACTGACCAAATAATTGATGTAAGTTTTTTTCCTTATGAGTTCTCTTGGCTCTGTGTATGCCGTTTCACACATTATGCAGAGGTAAACCTGTGTTTGTTACTGAATGTTCCTTCAGTAGAGTACTGTGGCCAACCACAGCTTTGTGACAAGTTTCTGTGTAGACGACCTATGTTTGCAAACATATTTGTCACACTCAACAATTTATTTTATGCCTAGCACATAATAAAGTGACCTATAACCTTGAGGTTAAGAGTGCTGGAAACAGGCCAAGAACTTTATTTGTTGGTTTAAACGCACAGCAGCTGGAATCAAGAGATATGGATCATCCAGGAGCTCACATACTAAGGGCGCAATCCTATGGGAATAGGTGGCCGCCTCCGAACTCAGAGGCAACCGCCTATCCTATGCAAGGCAGGAGAAGCACAGACGGGATTGTTCCTGCCGCACTTCTCCTGCCCTGCATTGGTGGCTAGACAGCTGATGTCAGCTGTCTAGCTGCTGGAAGGTGGAGCGGGGGAGGAGGCTGCTGGATGACATATAGGACTTGATTTTAGCCAAAAGGCCAAAAAATGATATATCCTTTCGCTGGATGCAAATACTATGCTCTGTTATTTTTATTCTATTTTTTAAAAAATATTTTAAATATTGTTGTAAGCTACCCTAATCATTTTTACTGAAGGGCAGCATATCAAATGTATTAAAAACAACAAAATATAATTTAAAATCAAAAACGTTTAACAATGGTTCCTAAAAATGAGTTAAATATATAACAAAGACTGCAAACCCATGCACCCTTACCAGGGAGTAAGATCCATTGAATTCAGTGGGATTTACTCCTAGGTATACTTGCATAAGATTGTGCTGAAAGCATTGGGGATTTTTAAGTCACTTGTCAAACTAAAACTTACTCTTGCTTCATTCTGCTGAAGTTTTTCTTCCATACTTAATGCTGTTGGAGAATCCAGAAGTGCAATCTAGATAAAAGAAACACTATTATACAGCAAGATATATGTTATCTTATACCACATTTTGTATCACTGTCCTGAAACTGGCCCCATATCAATATGTTCGACTGGCTTAGCAGAAGTTACTAACTTAAAATTAACCAGCAGTGCTGAATCTGAGAGAGAGAGAGACAGAGAGAGAGAGACAGAGAGAGATCCCAGTGGAGTCTTTAAAAGATGGAGAACAGTTTTTATGTGCAAAACAGGGTCATTGGCTGCAATTTGTTACATAACTCTTAGATTGCATCTCACAGAACACAAGTGCTTCTACTCAAATGCAAAGATTGTCAGCTCTGCCTTTCCTTTAGGAAATGGACATACATGTAAGGAAGCTTTTTTTTTAACGCACATAATGTACTACCTCTTAAGTACAAATTCTGTAGCATTTTCCTATGCATTTCCTAGTTCCAGTCAAAGTACAGAGCAGGTGCTGCAGACCTGTTGGGTATCCATTTCCTCTTTGCCATTTTTCCCACACTACCCAGTCCCTCACTTCGTTTCTTGCTCCCCAATATCACTTCATCCAATTTTCTTCTCTCCAACCCAGCTACCCACCTTCTTTTTCTACTACCCAATTTTCTTGTTCTTTTCTGCCAACCCACAATCCCCATGGTATTTAAATGCTTTGACCTCTGCATGTCACTAACCCATCTTGATCTCTGCCTCCTCCTTTGAACTCCCTTGGTTGCCACTCACATCCTATTCCTCATTTATCTTGCTCTCTCCCCTGTAAAGTGGCCATGTATCCTCCTCCACAGTCCTCTATTGGAAGGAATAACAGCAGACACCTTGAAGTTGCCCATCAGTAGTTAGAATCATGGCAGGAGACTGCGCAGGCATACAGGTCACCTGGCTGCATTTCCCAATGTACTGTATCCCTATTTGAGTAATAATGTCTATGTTTGCATCTATTCATATAAATTAGCATATGCAAATTATATGCAAATATGTCCTCCTTGGCAATTGTAAGTGGCTGCCCTAGTCTCCTCCCCATCTATAAATATGAAGGAACGCATGGGTCAAAGTAGGTTTTATTATTTTGTGATGAAGGAAGGCTGTCCTGTACATGCTCAAAAGCCTTCCTCTCATCTGCGTCACTTCATGTGTTCCAGGGCTGAGCCGCTCAACTGAGGAAGGCAATCAAGACTCATTCTATGCCCCATTGTCAAAAGAGGCCTGGCTGATGGTAATGCAGGACAGAGCCTTTGGCAGCACCCTAGCTTTAGAATTTCTTCCCAAGGGAAGCCAGACTAGCCCCTTCCCCGATTACTTTTAGGCAGGCAGCAAACACATGTTTATTTTGCCTGCCTTTTAACGGTTTTTCATGTGTTTTAATTGTGCTATTGTTTGTTTTTATGGTATTTTATTTGTAAGCTGCCCTGGGGGTCCTTTTTAGAACTGAAAGGTGGTATAGAAATGTCTATATAAATAAATAAAATAGCAGGTCGAGATTCCTCCCCAGAATGAAACAAGTGTCACGACAGAACGAGCAAGATATTCTGTTCTCCCACATATATAAAGGTGACATTTACTACAGTACTTTAGATCTTGGAGCTTCATAAGCATTTTCAGATTAAATATTGTATTTTCAAATACTGTTAGATCATGCTTTAGAAAATCAAAATGTTCTGTTTCTATTCTGAATTAGAAAGCATACTGCAAAGTTACTGGGATTCACTCCAGGGCAAATTTACATGTGTGCTAGTCCGCATTATACTACTATTACTACCAACTGAGTGTGTTCAGAAACACCAAAATACACCAAAATAAAGCTTAATTCTACTAGTTTCGCTACCAGTAGCACTCCTTATGACCTTGCAAGCAAATGCAGGACATAGTTCTAACCTAGGACCATTGGTCTACACTGCCATTTGAGGCATCAGATGTGGCATAGTGGATGCAGACAAAAGAACTGCACAGCAAAGAATGGAGAGTGATGGCTCAAAACAGGTGCAATAAGAATAGAGCTGGGGACAACCTACTAAAGCACCACCTTTTAGCCTCACAGAGTTCTCTACTTTGAACTGAAGAAACGTTTCGTAATGGTTCTGCAACGTGCAAAGGCTTCTACTTGCAATGAGGTAGCAGGTCCGATGCCTGCAAATTGCTTAAGTGCAAAGAAGTAACACTGGAATGCCTAAGCCCAATCCTTTTCTCTGGCCAGAAATGAATGGGTGCATATGTCCTTGCCACTTCCCTTCTGCAAGTGGTGGGTTCTGCTGATTCCGTTGTGCGAGCAGGACCCACTGCTTATGCAAGGGAGATTTAGCACTTCCCACAGGAAGCCCCCAAACAAGCAGAAACACTTGTTTTTAGAAGGAGGAAGGTCAGTAGAGCTCCTTTTTGTGAGCTCCACCAACCTACCTCCTTCCCGAAATGAGTGTTTCTGCTCATTTCGAGTTGCCCCTGGAAACGCTACATCTCCCTTGCATAAGCACTAGATGCTGCTTGCAGAAGGGAATCTGCCAGGCGCAGGGGAGTCAGCAGGGGCATAATCACCCTGTCGGATACTGCCCTCTGTACTACAGCATATACACTATACTATAGAGTCTATGGGACATACGCAGCAGAGCAGAGAACGAGACTCTTTAGTAAGCTAAATTACAAAATGTTTACTTTTAATGTGTTTGTGTCAGTTAATTCTCAACACTTCACAATAAAAGAAGCAATAAAATGAAGATTTAACAAACATGAGACATTGCCATAGGTTATCCGCTAACCAAAGGCAAATGGTGCTAGGAAAATATCTGACCTAGACTGATTTATACACACCAGTGTAATTTTTAAAAAGTATCTTCCTTACATTATAGAAACAGATGGTATTATGCAAAGAAACTACTCATGTCTCAAGTGCAAGCTAACCTGATTCCCCTGAGCAAGAAGAGTTTTTAGTCGGGCTATTTCAGCTCGAAGCTCACGAATGAGCTTGACGTTCGGATCCTCATTAATAGTAGGCTTGTTGATTATGTTTTTAGCTCGGTTTGCATAGCGAAGGGTGCTTAAGGTTTCTCCATAATTGACATCAGCAGGTGAAATAGCTGAGGAGAATGAATTGAAAATTACGTTATATGAACACCAGATTTTATTTAGAAGTCCCAGAAGCCCCTTGAGAGTGGCGAAAAAGCAAACGGTACATTTTACTATGATTAGGATGACATTTCAGAAAATTTGTATTAATCTGCTTGCTATTTGTATACAAGTCTTTAATGGCAAGCATAATATACTTCACCATGAACCATTTCAAATTTCTATGAGAAGAGACAAAAGGTGCAGTATCCTTTTAAATATATAATGCCCTGATTTGGACTTATCTAGATCAAGGAGTTTTGTGGCACCTTAAAGACTAATAAATTTATTATGACATAGATTTGAGGAGTCCTAATATCGACACAAATATTTTGTTTTCTGTTTTGCTTCCGCAGGGAAACAGGTTCACTTTCTAGTATCTTGTATAATGCTGCCTAGATCAGGCAAGAGGCAGGCTACAAGGCATGCTTGCACAGCTCTCAGTGAAGAGTGTTACTCATGAAAAAGGGACATCTTGTGCTCTCAGTGGGGTGCTGCTTTGTGCTGCAGCAGGGGGTGGGGGGAAGCATAGCTTATGTAAGGGCTGTCGTTCAATAGGAGAGCATACATTTTGCATGCAGAAGGTCCCCAATTCACTCTCTAGCGTCTACAGGTAGGGCAGGTAAAACCCATGCCTGAAACTCTGCGGAGCCATTGCCAGTCAGTATCAACAATACTGGCCCAGATGGACCAATGATCTGACTCAGTATAAGGAGCTTCCTATGTTCCTATGAGCAGTGCAGTAGGTTATGTACTGCAGCAAGAGCAGGACCAGGCCAGCCCCTTCACTCACTTGACTTGTCCCTTCCGTAGACAGACATTACAATGAGTTGTAGCCTAGACCTGCCTCTCTGCCCCTTGCCTATTAATTCAAGGCAAGGCCTCATGGCCAGCAAAAGCTCATGCGCTCCTCTTCCTCCGGTGGCACTTTTGCAAAGACAGGGACCCTGGCTTGGAGTCTGACTGTAAGGAAATCACAATAACCATTTTGCGGAGCCTTCTTGAAGTTTTAAAAGGGGAGTGGGGGACACTTCGGAAACCCAAAGTAGTGCAGCAACTGGGACAGGTACCAATTGCATCCCCAGTGGGATGCCTAAGTGTAGCAGAATCTCCCTGTTTCAGCTTCTGCCTTGCACCATTCATCATCCCAAGATCTACATATCAGATGGGGCTGGGTGTTACAGTGCTTCAGTCCACATCTTCAGATGCCTAACTCTTGGAATTGTTTAAAGATGCACTGTAAAATCCTTTCCCATATTATAGCTGCTTTGATATTTACCTCTTTTTAAAGCTATTTTAAATTATTGTTGGGGCTTTTAAATTCATTTAATGTGTTTATCATTGGTTTTATTGTGTTTGTTTTATTATGTATGTTGCCCTGAGAACACTGGCTATAGGGCAACTCATAAACTGAATTGAATTAATAAGAGCAAATTGTGTATTCAATAAAAGTCACCTCTCTACTCCTCTACAGGATGGTATTATGAAAGCTTTCCTGTAAAGACAGCGCTAATAAAATAGTAAATAGCACCACTACTTAATGCAGGAGTCCCCAACCTTTTTGGACCTGTGGGCACATTTGGGAATTTGAGAAACTTCTGTGGGCACAACCACAAAATAGCTCCCATTGAGGATGTGGCTAGTCACATAAAAGCTGCCTTAGGGGCCTGGCTAGTCAAAAGAGGTGTGGGCGTGAGGAGAAATAGCAAGGCTAGAGGCTGAGAGGGAAGGGGAAATAGCAAAGCAAAGGAGGGGAGAGAAACAGCGAGATAAGGGGGGATAAATAGCTACAGTAGTGGCTGTGAGCAGAGGGGAACAGCAAGATAAAGGAGTGAGTCGGAGAGAAAGAGCCAGGCTAGGGGCTGGGAAGAGAAAGAACAAGGCTAGGGATGGGGAAGGGAGAGAAATTGCAAGGAAAGGTTGGGTGGAGAGAAATAGCAAGGCTAGAGGCTGGGAGAGAGAGGGGGAGAGAGAGAGAGAGAGAGAGAGAGCGAGCGAGCGCGATATGTGGAATGTGGAATATGTGGATGGAAGAAGACTGGATAGAGCCAGGAAGCAACCCTTTCCTTCTCTTCCTGCCTGCTGAGCAGCTGATCAGCAGCAGATTCAGGAACAGGAAGGAGTACCTTAGACCCTAACATCTTTCAAGTTTTTTTTAATTAAAAATAAATTTGTGAAAGGGGGCAGGGAGTAGAGAACTTCACAGGTGCCACTGGAGGTCCCCACGGGTGCTGCGTTAGGGACCCCTGGCTTAATGAATAATTTGTAATGCCAATCAGTTGGATTTGTAGAAAGCCTCTTGTAAAAGCTAAAGCACTGAGAATTCACATAATTCACTCACTTGCAATCATGATTGTTTTAGAGTTTCCTCCTAGGCTATCTTTCAAAAGCCACGTCAAAACAGAATCCCTGTAAGGCACAAATACTTGCTTCTTCTTTGTAAGAGGGTTTGAGGCATCCTGAGATAGATCAGCTGTGAAGGAGGAAAACAGCGAGGCAACATTTACGTTGGAGATGGCCAGATAACAATCTCGGTCCCGATTTTAGCATGCAACAAATTAAAACAAAAACAGAGAGACATACCTAAGGCAGAAATTACATTTCCCAGAGTAACTAGGGATTTATTAATATTTCCTCCTTCTTTTAATCTAACACCTGTAGCACCAGTGGTATCTGCTCTCTCACTTCCAGCAAGGTCTACCAGATGTATTTTGCTTACAGTCTCGCATGGCATTTCAGCATCAAACTTAGCCTACAGAAAAACAACAAGAACATGTTGCCTTACAAAGCTCTGAAGTGTTAAAAAAAGGGGTGAGGTGGGCAAAACTTTTTATTTGTAAGAAAGACAGGTATACGAGGAATATCACCTCTTTTAAATAGTACTTCTATTCCAAACAGTCAAGTAATTTACACACTAGATCAAATGAAAGTGTCTTCCTTTTCCAAAACACACACATGCCTGCAAAACAGAAATACCTTGAAATCCAATAAATCCACACATTCAACATATTTCATTATTTCCATTTGCAGCCCTTTTGGGGGGAAAGCATTTTAGTTTGCATTTAGAAAACCCATGTACAAAGCTGCATTCCAGTTCCGCCAAGATAAGAAAGTGCCCCACGCTTGCGTTCTACTTATATTTTCAAATGGCAATATTAAAATGCAGAGTTTGTTTTTCTAACAGCTGATGATTGTGGCTGATCAAGTTCTTTAGCCATAGCTCCTCCACTCTTGCCTAGATGAATGCAATCCACACATTAATTTCAATGACGCTCACAAGCACAAGATAGTAACTTAATATTGTGGCTTATACCACAGCTCTTAATAGAAGTGGGTCATAACAGTGTTAAATTATTCTCTCTACTGTAGTTAGAGATTAATCCTTCATTAATGAAAAGGGGAATAGTGAACATTTAGTAAATAATATTGCAGGGAAATAGGAGATGAAAGAGTAGAAATACAACTATCTTTCCCTTTGCGCTCTAAATCCACCTCACTTGCCTTCGCCAAAGTTTTTTTTTCTGGAAATTCGATAAGAGTCCACATACCCATCTGCTTTTAGAAGAACATAAGGACTGGAGAAAGGCTATCAACCAGGGTAATACTACCAAACAATTCAAGACATTTCATAGTTCACTAATAATTATTTTTTGCTGGAGTCGAGTTGAGCAACGCTCTGCTCTCTGTTCAGTATGTTAACAAAGGGTTAGGTTTCATTTCTGTTTTTTCGTTTCCTATTACCTATTAACAAAGTTAGAGCCCTGCCCTCTATCAACTTAATTCTCAATCTCTGTTCCTAGTCCTTAATCTCAGTAGGGATGTACGAAAGTGACTTACCTGTTCGCGGATTATGTTTATGGTGGGGGGGAGGCATTCCGTCCCTCCCCCCGGAATCCTCGACGGAGGGGGAGGCGCTCCGTTCCTCCCCCCGGAATCCTCCAACAGCCGGCTGTGCTCCGCGGCAGCTCCACGGAGCAGCCGGCTAGGCCCAGCCAGGCCAGAGCCGTCCGCAGCCGGATTTCCGGCTGCAGAGGGCTCTGGGTAAAAAAGAAGGAACGCAAATGGCGGCGGCCGTAGCCGCCACCATTTGCCTACGCGGGTTTGTTTTTTTAAACCCACCCAGCCATGATAAACTACGTAAAGATTTACGTAGCCTATCACGTCTTTTTTTTTTTTTTTTTTTTACCACGACTGGAAATGGCGGCGGTGGCGACAGCCAGTCAGAAGACCAGCCGCCGCCGCCGCCGCCACCCGGAAGATCTGCCCCGGGTAAGTCTCGTCCTGGGGGGATCCGTAGGGGGGTGGCAGGCCGTTCCGCCACAGATTTTGGGGGGCCGAATGCACTGGCATTCGGCCTCACCGAGATCCGTGGCGGAATTCTCTGCCATCCCTAAATCTCAGGGCCAAAGTAAATGTGAGACTGTGATCAGATCTCCCAACAATTTTCACTTTAAAGGACGCGCTTGGGGCTTCAAATGTGATCAGGCTACCAACAATGGAAGAGGGATATAAATGCTACTCCTATGTTGTTTTCCCAATTTAAATGTGTTCCCCCACTACTAGCCCCACAACTAGAAAAATTAGCCACAGGGCTTGAAGTAGCTGTGCAGGGGGTGATTAGACTGAGGAAAAGGCATGGGGAGAAGTGTTAAATTCCGCTCCCCCAGTGCCACTCTCCAATGAAGCATGGCACCCCCTGAGCCTAATTTAAAAGAAGATTAAAAAAAAAAAAACCTTCCATCACAGCTGAGCACCAAAACTCATTGTCATGTCAGAGTTTCATGCTTGAAGAGGTAAAGAAGAGAGTGCCTCCTCCCCAGGGCAGAGGGACCACAACCAGAACACTCGTACCTTGGATTAGAAGATGGCTGGTTGGGGAATGCTGGGAGTTGTAGGACCTTTTTTCTGTCTAAACATGCATAGGTTAGCGCCTTAAGGGGTTTACATCCCAAAAGGCTTCAGCCAAAGCACCCCTCATTTCTGAAACACTGCATTAAGTACAGATATGTTCTTCCGAAACTGGGGAAAATGTGCTGTCATTTAATCCATTAGGCAGGTGAAAGCCATTTTTCAAGTCCCTTCTCTAACTCAGTGGGAGCTGAATTTGAGTTGCAACTTGATAACAGAATTCAAGGAATTTCACAGTCCACTAATAATTACTTATTTTACCTGAGTAAAGTTGACTGTGAAAATGGCATGGGATCTGCTGCTAACATCATTCATTCCAGTTGCAGCAGTGGTCCGATTTATGTTTCCTGCTTCCATAAGCTCTTCTACATCGCTATAATTTTGAACTAAGTGTTTAGACAAGTCTAATAAAAACAGAAGCAAAGATGAGCACTACGGCTGCAACCTTTAACCGATTAAATATGTTACACATATGTTATATCTGCGTGTGTGCTATAAATAGATGTTATATCTGAACATCGCTTAGAAATGTCTTTTATATAAGCAATTCTTAAATACTGTAAAATAAATAAATAATAGACCCCAAGGGTAGCTGCAATTAATCAAGCAACAGATTTTTTAAGATCTTCAGATTTTAATAAGTTCTTAAAATACTGCAGATAGCAGACATAATCTTAGAAAAAACAGTCTCGCACAGAAGGCAATGCCTCTTCTAAGATAGCACCTGCTGCAACATATAGATGCACGGTCTAAAAACAAGGTATATTTATTCTTCAAAATTATGGGTTATTCATATTGACTAAAACTGATTTGATTAATTACGATTACTTGAAGTAGCAGGTTGCCGTAATGACTACCAAGTTAAATAAAACTTAAGAATGTACTTGAAAAAAAAATCAGGATCATTTTTACTACTGCACAACAGAGCAGAAGCTAGATAGCAAGCGTAAAATGACCATCATTGTTTTAGCAGTAGAAAGACTGCTAGGCATGTTAAATGTACAGAATGGCAACCTGAAGAGAAATCTGCAGTCTTCCTAAACATTTTGTACTCTCAAGACACTATGGCATAAATTGGAAGGGGATGGATTAAGCCAATTAATTTCTAATAAGTGCTCTTCCATCACAAGTGCCTTTGATTTATAAGTCAGACCCATCATTAATCCCAAATCAATTAGCAGGACATCACACACCAGAAGAAATCTTTAAAATTTACATAGTGACTGGAGACAAACTACACACAAATTAGCAGACCCAAATCAGGATCATAGAGTTTTATAACTTCATTTACATTGGCCCTTAGTTTATAACCAATACAAATTTATTCACTTAAACATATGACTAGATATCGAAGCATATTAGGCTTTTTAAATCCCACCTTCAACATAAGGGCCTTCTTTTGGATGCTCACGAATTCTTAAGTTATTTGTTTTTGAAGATTTGCGCCTCAATAAATCTCTGACACGTTCGTTGTAAATTTCCAGGTAACTGAAAAATGAATAATTGTACTTTAAATCAGAAGATGATCATCTAAATGCCAACCCTACAACTGAATCTTATCCAAGCACAAACTTCATACAGATGTATACGGACTTCAGTCAAACATCTAAATGAGTCACAATAAACTTTCAGTTGAACAGGTGGTTTTAAAGACTTCACAGTTAAGTATTTGAGAGCCAGGGTGGCCTAACGGATGGAAATTTGAACTTAACTCTGAATTCAAGTCCCATATGTCATCAGGTGACCTGTCCAATTCACTAACTTTCAGCAATCCCAGCATCACCTCTCATGTAGTTCTGGAGGATCCTAACCACCTGCAGCAGCTTTTCAGAAGGCTGCAGGGAGAGGGGGGAATCAGCAAAATCTGCCTCCCTACCTTCATCTAGCAGGGGAATCCTGTGGGAGGTGTGGGTCATTTTGACCCAATCCTATGACACATTTTATAAAAGGCAACTTGTGGTCCTCCAAATGTTTTAGCCTTTAACTGCTGATGCTATGAAAAAAATACTACAATTTCATCTCTCCTTCAGAATGTATTCCTCTAAATAAAATATTTTCTGCCAACTGCATAATGCATAGTGATGTGGATTTTCTGGAAAAGTTTGAACTGGAAAATTTTCATATGCAAATTAAGGTAAGTTGCATCAGAAAATTTTCTGATGCCCTGGACAGCGATCGAATTTAGCATGTTTATTTTACTTGTATTTAGTAAACAACCCCCCCCCCAATTACCCAAGTTAATTTTTTGTCCCAATACACAAGCATAGACTTGAATTTGGGGGGTGGGGGTAGAATTAGAGCACATGTAATGAGATTGAAATGGTAAATCATGTAGAGATATTTACTGAAATACTTTTAAAAAAGTAAAGACAACAGCATGTACTTCCTTTACATTATTTACATTTAAGGAAAAAAACACACATGTACTGAGGACAGTTGATACACTAATGGTGAAATCCTATGCATGCTTAGACAGAGAAAAGTGCTACAAGTCCCAACATTCCCCAGTCAACATGATCAGCTGGGGAAAGCTGGGAGTTGTAGGATTTTTTTCTGCCTAACATGCATAAATTTTTAGCAACCCAAAAGCACTGTGGATAACATGGTGAGAGCCACTCATCTATTTCAAGAGTTTAACTCTCTTCCACTGAGGTTGTTGGGGAACCTTCAGTTTTGCTGACACTATTTATTAGTTCTATTTCACGCTGTTTACTTATTAGTTCTATTTCACGCTAAAATATATATGTATATCAGTGACATATATGTATTCCCCGACATACATTAATTACAACTTTTAAACTAACAAGCTTTCCTAATTGTTTGGCATCCATTCATTATCACTAATGAACTAATGAAATGAAAACACGTCCACGGAAAAATAAAGCACTGGGAAAAAAATCCATTTTGGAAAAGATTTCACCCCATATCACTAATAATGTGAGGGATAAGGGATAGAAAGAACATCTGCTCCTGCTTGAACCTACCAGCATGCTCCAGTCATCAGGAGAGGCCCTGCTATGCTTCCTGCTGCTCTGTGAGGTGCAGATGACAGGCACATGAAATCTGGCCTTCTTGGTAGCAATTATAGAACTGCTACCATTGCTACCAAATTCACTGCCCTGGAGTAAATCCATTTCACTTTGTACATTCAGGTGACAAGCCAAAAAGCTTTGTTCGAGCATGCTTTTTTGTAGCATTGTCTGATTTTTTTTCTAACATTTTGCTGTTGTTTGGGGTTATTTCCTTTGTACTGGGGCTACTAGATTGTTCCAACTATCTTAATATAGTTTTTAAGGCGTTTGATTATAAGCAACTTAAGGGGCCTATTTAGGACAGAAGATGCCAGATAGAAATAATTTTATAAGTAAGTTTTATCTTTCCAATGCATCCCATTTTACTTTACTCATAACTGGTACTAGAATTCTGCTTTTGTGAACTAAAATTATCATTCAGAGATTTGGTCCTGTTCAATTACAAGTATCTGGAACTAGCTAAATGGATATCATCCACATGCACCCAAATATATTACAAGAACAAAAAATTTGCTCTTTAACTGAACAGCTCATTTGACCAGTTAGACTCAAATCTATACACAGTTAAAATAAATAGCACCAAATTAAAACCTGCAAGCCATTATTCACCCACTACTACTTTTGTGGAAAAGTAAGCACTTACAAATATCCCCAGACTTATCATTAGAATTGCCGCAGGTTATAGCATGTATTTTAAAAGCATAAATTTATTTACTTCTGATATACATTTGGAAATTCTGTTTATGTAGCGTTATATACATACAACGTGGTCAGCTATGCTTGCCCCAAGAAGGCATGCAAGATTTCCTGGCAGACTTGAATGAGTAACTGCACCTTTAAAGACTATGGGAAATTTGCAAAGATCTTATGTAGATTGAGTGGAACAATTCTTATGGGTAGTACCTAATAGGATTGAACTTGGTGGACCTTTTTAGGGGACTGGAAGAGAGGACAATTTAAAAAAATCACTTTTAGATTCTAAGTGGAATAGAGAAAACAAATAGTTCTATATAATGGTCATATGGTGAAAGGTAATGAAGTTCAGATTGAACTCCTCTATTTAATCTCTGTTCTGGTACAGCTTCATAACTCACTTGTTCTTTCACCTGCCTGAATAAATGCGCCCCATGAACATCTAGACTGATCTAACATTCTAATGAGCTGAGGCAAGATTAGCAAAAATAGGAAGGCAACTGCAGACAGACAACTTTGGCTGTATATAGCCTTGCAGTTGCTACGCTAACATACCTGACCTCTGTTCGAAAAGAGGCTTCATTCCATCTTGTTTTTTCATTTATTCGGTTGAATAATCCTTCACAAATCCGCGGTATTAAACCAGCATCCCCCTACAACAATAAGAGCCATTGTTATACTGCAACATGGTTAATGCAGCAACCACAACCTGAGAAATCACTGTCAGAGATAATATTCAAAGTCATGGAGTTCCACTCATGAAATGGGGTATTCTCTGGTCTCAGCTCCCCTCACACCCTGCAGTCACTTGCATTCTCCTAAAACCTGTTCTGGAAGGTTGGGGGACGTTCTGGAACAGTATGGGAGGCAGAGTAGAAGGAATCTGCAAAAATCACCTTCCTCTTTGCTGTTTACAGACGAGTACATTCAGTTCCAACCCATAGAGTTTGGGGATGGAATCTCAGGCAGAAATAACTTTAAAAATTAATTCACCAAATATGAATTCCATTAGTCTTTTAGGGATGTCTCATATGTTACTGTTTCCAACTCTGAGATTAAACTTTATGCCAGAGTGTGGTGAAGCTTTTGTTCCCCAGGTACATAATTCAGGGAAGCCACCTCGTTCACATATGCATTAGGCATATCCAGTTACAACCCAAGAAATAAATAGTAAATAGGCCAACCAAATCAATTTTGTAAATTCTTGCCTTCATCTGGGCTAAATCAAAATCAGAACTTGCTAAAAGCCCCTTAAACTTATTCTGTTCATTATAAATTTTATAGAAAATCAGGAGATTCCTTGTGACAATTTAGAATGTATGTTGGTTGTCTTGTATACATTGCAGAAAAACAGCACACTTGACATTGGCAAGTAAGTAATCTTCTGAAAAGTATGACATACGGTATTTCCCATCATTGTGTAAGACTTTCCAGATCCAGTCTGTCCATATGCAAAAATGCAAGCATTATAACCTTCAAAAGCTGATTTCAGGACATCAGTGCCAAGGTTCTTAAAGACCTGGAGAAACAAGTTCAAGATCATCATCATCATCATCAACAACAACAACAGATTTTGGCAATGTTTCATAATATAATTTTATTTGCTCTCAGTAAAGTATCACAACTGCTAAAGTATAACATACTACAGGAATTGCTATCTTACAGAAGTGTTTACTAAGTATAATCAGCTCAAGTGTTTATAAAAAATAACAATTCTGCAGTTCCTCAAAACTGCCCACACAAGTGCACACTAAGCTGTCTATGATACTGCACAACACCTGCTTAGAAGTTCTTCCTAGTTGTCAAGTTTAGTTATTACTTTTTCATTTTACTGGAAAGCCTGCTTGTGTTACAGAGAAAAACCAGCATAAAAACATGAAAGTATTGTGAAGGAGCTATGCTTAAACCCAGCTTCAACAACTTATCACCCAAAAAACTGAATAGAGCATACCAACCATGTATGATGCCTTACCAGTTACTCAATTAACCTCTTTCCTGGGATCCAAATTTGGCATATTTAGGCATGCCCCATGGAATATTTCATTTCCTCCCTTTAAACAGTAAATCCCGTTCCATAGCATAAACTGCTTTTGAACCCATCCCTCACCTCGTTTCAAGAGTCATCTGTGGTCTAGAACAGCTACTGTTTAAGGCAAGGATAGGGAAAGTGCAACCCTCCAGATGTTGCTGGACTGCAGCTCCCCCGCATTGCTGGTTAGGGCGGATGGGAGTTACAGTTCAACAACATCTGGAGGGCCACAGGGTGGTGGGCTAGTTTTGGTTAGGTAGGTCACAATTCATGCTGGTCTGGCCTAAACCACTGTGTTCCAAACGGTACAATTATAAATAAGAAACAAGAAAAATATTCAATTATTTTTAATACTGAATATTTTAAATATTCAATTAGATGAAACCTAACCTGCATCTCCCCTTCATGGATCACTGCCTTGTTGTGGCGAAGGGGCTTGCATAACTCAGTGAAGCCATAAGCTATGCCATGCAGGGCCACCCAAGACGGACAAGTCACGGTGGAGAGTTCTGACAAAATGTGGTCCACTGGAGAAGGAAATGGCAACCCACTCCAGTATTCTTGCCAAGAAAACCCCATGGAATGTATCACAAGGCTAAAAGAGATGACACCGGAAGATGAGCCCCTCAGGTCGGAAGGTATCCAATATACTACTGGGGAAGAGCAGAGGGAATTTCCAAGTAGCGCCAGAAAGAGTGAAAGCTGGGCCAAAGCCGAAAGGACACTCAGCTGTGGATGTGTCTGATGGTGAAAAGAAAGTTCGATGCTGTAAAGAACAATATTGTTTAGGAACCTGGAATGTCAGATCAGTGAATCAAGGTAAGCTGGAGGTGGTCAAACATGAGATGGCAAGACTGAACATTGACATCTTGGGAATCAGCGAACTAAAATGGACAAGCATGGGCGAATTTAATTCAGGTGACCATTATATCTACTACTGTGGGCAAGAATCCCTTAGAAGAAATGGAGGAGCACTCATAGTCAACAAAAGGGTGGGAAAAGCAGTACTGGAGTACGATCTCAAAAACGATAGAATGATCTCTGTACGAATCCAAGGCAAACCATTCAACATCACAGTAATTCAAGTCTATGCCCCAACCACTGAGGCCGAAGAAGCTGAGGTTGATCGGTTCTATGAAGACCTACAACACCTTCTAGAACTAACACCAAAAAAAGATGTCCTCTTCATCCTAGGGGATTGGAATGCTAAAGTAGGAAGTCAAGAAATCACCGGGATAACAGGCAAGCATGGCCTTGGTGTACAAAATGAAGCAGGACAAAGGCTAATAGAGTTTTGCCAAGAGAACACGCTGATCATAGCAAACACTCTTTCAAGGGAATGTTATGTGCAAAGACGGGCATGATAAAGGACAAAGAAGGCAGGGACCTAACAGAAGCAGATGAGATTAAGAAGAGGTGGCAAGAATACACAGAAGAACTATACAGGAAAGATCTGAATGTCCCTGATAGCCATGACAGTGCGGTCACTGAACTTGAGCCGGGCATCCGCGAGAGTGAAGTCAAGCGGGCCTTAGGAAGCGTTACTAACAACAAAGCTAGCAGAGATGACAGTCTTCCAGCAGAGCTATTTAAGATCCTAAAAGATGATGCTGTTGAAGTGCTGCACTCAATATGCCAACAAATTTGGAACACTCAACAGTGGCCACAAGACTGGAAAAGGTCAGTTTACATTCCAATTCCCAAGGAGGGCAATGCCAAAGAGTGTTCGAACTACCGTACAATTGCGCTCGTTTCACATGCCAGCAAGGTGATGCTCAAAATCCTACAAGCTAGGCTTCAGCAGGATGTGAACCTAGAACTACCGGAAGTACAAGCTGGGTTTCGAAGAGGCAGAGGAACTAGAGATCAAATCGCCAACGTTCGCTGCATCATGGAGAAAGCAAGAGAATTCCAGAAAAACATCTATTTCTGCTTCATTGACTACGCTAAAGCCTTTGATTGTGTGGATCACAACAAACTCTGGCAAATTCTTCAAGAGATGGGAGTACCAGACCACCTTACCTGTCTCCTGAGAAACCTGTACAAGGGTCAAGAAGCAACAGTAAGAACCAGACATGGAACAACCGATTGGTTCAAAACTGGGAAAGGACTACGACAAGGCTGTATATTGTCGCCCTGCTTATTTAACTTATATGCAGAGTACATCATGAGAAATGCCGGGTTGGATGAATCACAGGTCGGAATTAAGATTGCCGGGAGAATTATCAACAACCTCAGATATGCAGACAATACCACCCTAATGGCAGAAAGCGAAGAGGATCTAAAGAGCCTCTTGTTGAGGGTGAAAGTGGAGAGTGCAAAAGCTGGTTTGAAACTCAACATTAAAAAAACTAAGATCATGGCATCTGGCCCCATCACTTCCTGGCATATAGAAGGGGAAGAAATGGCAGCAGTGACAGATTTTATTTTCTTGGGCTCCAAGATCACCACAGACAGTGACTGTAGCCATGAAATTAAAAGACGCTTGCTCCTTGGGAAGAAAGCTATGGCAAACCTAGACAGCGTAGTAAGAAGCAGAGACATCACCTTGCCAACAAAGATTCGTATAATCAAAGCTATGGTTTTCCCAGTAGTAATGTATGGCTGTGAGAGCTGGACTATAAGGAAGGCTGAGCGCCAAAGAATTGATGCTTTCCAACTGTGGTGCTGGAGAAGACTCTTACGAGTCCCCTGGACTGCAAGGAGGTCAAATCAGTCCATCCTAAAGGAAATGAACCCTGAGTGCTCATTGGAAGGACAGATACTGAAGCTGAAGCTCAACTATTTTGACCCTGATAAAGGGTAAAGACCCTGATGCTGGGAAAGATTGAAGGCAAAAGGAGAAGGGGACAGCAGAGGATGAGATGGCTAGATAGCATCACCGATGCAATGAATATGAACTTGAGCACACTCCGGGAGAGAGCGGAGGACAGGAAGGCCTGGCGTGCTATGGTCCATGGGGTCACGAAGAGTCGGACACGACTTAACGACTGAACAATAACAACAACATGCATCTATCCTGCTTAGATGAATAAGCAACAGGTGAGAACAACTCTCTTAAGAACAAAAAGCAAGGGCACCTGCAAAAGAGAGGAAACAATTCTAACTACCTAATTAATAATGTGATAAAAATAAACATTTCCTGATTAGCCTAAGACTCCAAGTATAGAAGAAAATATTCCTGTGTCTGGCCATGAATGGCTCCCCACTTTTCCCCCTCTAAGTTCAACACATGAGCACTTCTCTATTCTGCTAAAGCGTCACTAATGTCAATGTCATCCTATATTATCCAGTGTAAGGTTTGTCACAATGATTGCTTTATTACCTTAGAAATCACCTGCATTTTAGCATGCCAGAAAAAGGATGCGTTTTGTTTTACAGATACAAATGATAAAGTATGGGCAATGCATAAACATGGTTAAGAATGTGTGTGCATGTGTGCGTGCATGTGCGGGGGAGACATTAGCGATACTATTTACTCGCTTTCTTTATCTGTGACATGATACACCTTGATTCCTTCTATTTTCTGCTTATGAATTACTATATGCTGTATCATTGATTAGGGTATAGAGGATCCTGTTTCTCTGCACTGGACTAGATGTCCTTTGAAGGGAAAAGTATGACCCATTTATAGTTCAGCCACTGAAGCCCTGCGAGTATCAAAGTAAGTTCTGATTTCTGAAACATCTGTTCTGTGTTCATATAGTTCAATCATTATAGTAAGGGGTGCACACTTAGTTGTAGCAAACCAGCCATTTGTATCTCCTACTGTGCAGAAGAATACATGCCTAGTGACTACACACTCCTATCTTCAGAAGACTTTTTTTTGTTTACAAGTACACTCTCAGCAAAACATGAAGAATTCTGAAGGCCGCTGGGTAGCGAGAAGGAGAAAACAGTGGCTTAACAGAAAATAGTGAGGATTAACTGAAAATAGAGGAAGAAATTAAAATATTACAAGAATCTAGGTTTAGGTAAAATTTCCAAATCAAGCGATATTTGTGCTCAGGTGTACAAAGAAAGATATGTTGCATACCTTCTTTTGTATCCCTGATTACTAATATTTAGTGTGTAATTATTAATTAAACATGCGTATAAGGTCTATGCATAGCCTAAACCTGTGCATGTTTCTGTGGAAGTAAGCATTTATGGACTTCACTCACAAGTTATCTGCGGATAGGATTGAAAAATCAGATCCAAACAACATAAATATGGTTCATACTCATCAGACAGACCAAGGAGAAGAGACTCTAACTTAGAAATGGAAGAAACATTACATTGTTTCTAATTAGATTCCCAAGTGCTCTAGAGACGTTTTGTTAAAGACTGAGAAGTTTAAATATGATGTTCAGGTTTATATGAATTACTTGATATCACTGGCTACCCAACGGATCAGAAGATAATGGAGCAATCTAGATATAGCTAGCTGCCATGATATGTGCATGTGTGTGTATACACAGAGAGTGAGAGAGAGAGAACCCACCACCTGTTGATCTAGTGGTTTTGATTAAACACATGTTACCTGAATTTTTTTTTTCAATCCTAAAGGAAATCAACCCTGAGTGCTCATTGGAAGGACGGATACTGAAGCTGAAGCTCAAATATTTTGGCCACCTAATGCGAAGAGAAAACTCTCTGGAAAAGACCCTGATGCTGGGAAAGACTGAAGGCAAAAGGAGAAGGGGACGGCAGAGGATGAGATGGATAGATAGCATCACCGATGCAATGAATATGAACTTGAGCACGCTCCGGGAGAGAGCACAGGACAGGAAGGCCTGGCGTGCTATGGTCCATGGGGTCACGAAGAGTCGGACACGACTGAATGACTGAACAACAACAACCTGAATTTTGTCCTCTGAACTTGCATGATCAACATGCACTACATACAGCTAATTTATAACAAAGCTCTCATAACAAATTATTTTTATAGCAGTTGAAGCATTTAAAATCCTCTCTCAATCATCTATGGCACTCCCAGTGTGAAGTCAGATTAGTAATGAAGCACAAACTGTGGCATTATATTTTCATTCTGAAAGAGAAGCACAGGCATCTAGCTGCCTACCATTTCCTGAGATGCATAGTTTGGACTTTTAGTATCAGCTGAAAAGTAAGAGAAATCATATGTAAACATTTTTGTCCGTTCTCTTCCGATGTCTCCACTTCCTCCCTCTGGAATCTAAAGAAGAACAAGCAAATTATTACTGTATTCCATGCTGAGATAATAACTGCGTGTATTTCCAGCACCTTCTCTGGAGAACACAAGATACTGACAATAACTTAAACTTACCTATTTCCTTTATTATACAGCAAAACTGATATTTAAAAAAAAAAAATGAAGGCTGCTTGAGTATGTAATACTCAGGAACAGAGTTAGGAATTCAAGATCTCTATGCCACAGTTTACGTTTTATCCTAGTAGGGCTTACACTACTTTGATGGGACAGTGTTTTCAAGGATTCCAAAATAACTTGAATGCTTAGTTTGCCTTATCATACATATAGTCATATGCATCATCTGTTTAAGGCCAAAAATGCAAGGTACAAAGATAGCAATTGCTTCATGAAATTAATTAGTATCATAATGAACTACCAATCACTATAATAAAGCTACCAGTCAAGTTTGGTAGCTTTAACATTATATTTAACTTTGTTTTCAGCTGCCTATCCCTAAGAAGCATGTATGATTCAGTGTCTTTCTCTTCTTAAAATGTAAGGATTATATGGTAATAAGTTGCCATATCTTATTACCATAAAATATGTACAAGTATTCCAATAAAAATAATTTTCAAATAAAGCTTCAAATTTGTCTGAATATAATATTTGAATTATATTATGTACATGTTATTGAATGTTCTTCTTAGTCAGATATTCCAGTTAAAATGCCTTTTGACTACTGGGAAAAATTGTGAAATATTTATACAGCACATAAATTAACATGGCATACCTTTTTAGTTCTTTACAAGTCAAAGATGCTAAATCAGATCCCAACTGATTTGGGGCCTCATTCAGAACTTCTGAACATTTTCTAATTGAATATTTTCCAGAAAAACCATATCGCTGCTCTATGGTAAGGAGGCTTATCCATCTTGACCCACTAGTCTTAAATTCTGGCACTATCCTGTCCTAACAATTTGTCAGGAAGTGAATGAAAGAGACAAGATCAAGCAAGTAAAATATTTCCATAGTGGCTTGAACACACTCACCTTCATATTTGTAATTGTTGTTATATTTTTCTCCATTGATATAATGAACTTGGCATCCAGATCCTTCTCCCTGTAAAATTAACATATTATAGTAGGTTAAAAATACTACATAAAATATAATTGTAGGCAGCAAGATGCATTTTTATTAATATATATATTATCATAAATAGTAGTTTCATTTTTCATTGTGGCCCTCTGTAAAGTCCCTGGGACCTTTCCCAATGTGGTGACCTCCAGATGTTTTGGGCTACAACTCTCATCAGTTCCAGCCAGCATAGCCATTGATCAGGGATCATGGGAGTTGTAGTCTAAAACATTTGGAGGGCGCCACATTGTGGAAGACTGGTTTAGAGCAGGGGTGGGCAGAAAGTAGATCTCCAAAAACCACAAAACCCAGCATTCCTGACCACTGGCCATGCTGGCAGGCATTGATGGGAGTTGAAGTTGAAAACATCTAAAAATCTACCATTTGCCCACATCTGTTTTAGAGAGTCCTCAATCCACTATTTGTCCTGGCACCTAAGAAGGTCATTAGGTAATCCAAATGAGATGGGTAAATACTGGCTCCCATTTTAGCACTGGAATGAGAGCCACCCTAAAAAGTTACCTAACTAGGGTACTGAAGTGAATTACCACTTAGTCAGCTTCCAATCTCTGCCCACCCCAACTGCCCAAGCAGACCAAGAGGCCAGATAAAGTTATTTAGAACCCCCAGCTCCAGATCAGAACACAACTGTTTAATTAACAATATTAACACACACACACAGAACACAAAGAACTGCAGTCAAAGAAGTCAAGAAAATGTTGGTTCTAACTTCTAATGTTTGTTCCAGTTGTTAAACAAGGCTGGTAGGTCATATCTTACATTGTACCAAAAGCTCTATGCAGCAGGTAGGTTTGGATTAGAAACCAACAATTCCCCTCCTTGCCCTCCTGGTAGAAAAGCTGAGGAGCATAGCTTCTGATAATACTATCTGAAAATGCTTAACACAAGACTAGGCTGAATATCAATAGGAAGGTTTGAATCAATAGGAAGGTTCCCAGTGAAAATGCTACACAGAACTCACTTTGGGATATATAGGGCAGGGTGGAACAAAGGTAAACCGATGGCTGCAACATACATTTTCTCTCCTTAGAAATGAAGGCAGGTGGGGGCCTGGGCAAAACAAAGCTCAGATACAAATATAGGCTTGGATCCTAAGATCCCCTTCCCCTCCCCAAAGTTTCTCATTCTTCCCTCCCCATTCAGTCACCTGTGAGTCCAGAAAGCTTCTTTGGAGAACCCTGTTGTACAATGCGGGATGGGGTATGGTGAACTGCTGGGGAGAAGGGAACCAACCAACCAAAAATCAGATGGAGGTATCACTCATAGGATGTGCCTCTGCCCAATGTGGGGTGATTCCCCCTCCCCCCACCCAAGCCCCCCCATCCCCATATTATTCAGAAGGGGGCCCTGACCAGGAAAGATTTTTGGGGATTGCAGGCACCTACATGGGGAAGGAAGGGACAGAAATTATTTCTTTTGTGAAATGTTGTTTCATCACTAACTCGCCATGACACCCTTCGTTATTTTCAGTAAAACATATTATGGCCAATTTCCATGTGTGTCACAGTTGAACTTTCCACTGCCTTATTTTATAGCATATATGAAGTCTTTCATTAATAATGAGGTAAGTTTTCTAGGTAACTTCTAGGTAATCCTTAGTATTCCTTCCCTTCCTTGAGTGAAGGGAGCCGAAGAATAAGTAACAAGTTAACTTAGGGCGCAATCCTATCCAGATAGGTGGCCGCCTCCAAACTTGGAGGCGACCGCCTTTCCAATGCAGAGCAGGAGAAGCACGGAGGGGATTGTTCCCTCCGCGGTTCTCCTGCCCTGCACTTTCGGCTAGATAGCTGGTTGTGGCTGTCTAGCCGCGGTAGGGCAAAGCGGGAGAGGAGGCTGCTGTACGACACATTGGATGTGTCATACAGGCATTTATGCCCTCCCCGCCCTGGAACGCCCCCAGACACACCCCTTTTTGGCTGCTCCACACTCCTTTTGTGAGCGCAAGGATGGACTTTTTCTGCGCTGCCTCAGAGGCAGCACGGAAGTGCGGGGAGGTCGGTTCCCAGAAAACAAGATATCCTATGGCCGTCTAGCCACTGTCTAGCGGCCATAGGATTGCTCCCTCCATACTTGGTTTGCTCCCAGATCTAGCCATAAGCTACTTTCCACTGCAATTTCACATGCTGTACTGAGCTCCATACCCTCAGGAAAACAACTTCCTGGCTTATAACCAACATTAATAATAAACATGCAAATTCCTCAGGGATTCTTCCTAACAGCTCATCTAGATATTAAGATAAAGAAATTTCTTAGAATAAAAGTGATCAAAAGCAACTAAGCTAAAGTAAAATAATTCTGGCTACTCTTTTTTTTTTTTTTAAGGAAAATAACTTCTACTGCTTCCACTATTAGCACTACGTTACTAACTAGGCCATGAAGGTTAACTTTGACCTTGTTATAATTGGTCACGAATGGATAGACAGAAGCAGGTTGCTTCTGTAAGGGCGTAATCCTATGCATGTTGAGAGAAAAAAAAGTCCTAAAACTCCTACATGCTGGCTGGGGAATGCTGGGAATTGTAAGACCTTTTTTTCTTGTCTAAACATGCATAGGATTGCACTCTAAGTTCTGTAACTGAAAAACCAAAGGGGGGGGGGAGGTCGACAGCCCACTGACTAATAAGCAAGAGTCTATCCCACAATATATTAAACATACACCAGCGAAACACAGTAAGATATAATTAAAATAATTCAGAATGCACCAAAAATGCATATATCAAACATGTGTCATTTACTTATTTGACATTTTGCAGAAAGGAAAAGCTACGGAGGAGTGTGAGCAAGTAATTCCACTGGTGCATGAAGCTATTCCAGCTCAAGACCCGCCGAGAGACTGAAGGGAAGGACTCCAGAAAGTCCACTGGTGCTTGAGAGAATTAGGGAGCGATCTTATGGCTACTAGACACTGTCTAGGGGGCTACAGGACTGTTTGGTTTCTGGGAAGAGAGATTGGAGCAGGGCTCCGACTTCAGTTCCCAGAAACCACACTCCCCACCCCCTTGTAGCCGGCGTGGTTCTCTTTGTGCCAGCTATGTCTCTGCACTCAGGAACAGAGCACAGGAACAGGGGAAAAGGAGTGGTCCCAAGGGTGGGGAGGGGAAGAGATCACGAAAGCTGCTTATCACAGCTTCGTATCAGGTCTTTAGACCCCTTCCCCCCACCCCTCTGAAGCCGCACCTAGATGGGCAAAATTACCGGTCTAGGCAAAAATGCAGGGCAGCCAGAGAAAGGAGGAGAGGATCCTCTCCATGCTCCAGCAGCTCTGCATAGGATAGTTGGCAGCCTCCGAAACGAAGGGGTTATGCCCCCATACAGCCCATATGACCAAGCTTAAGAATGTTCACAAGAAGTCTACAGACTCCCCAACAATGGGTAAGTATAATAAAGCCAGCGACAGCACTCTCAACTTGGAACAAAATTTTTATCTCTTGCATACAAAAAAAACAGACTGCCTATTTAGTAGTTACACTTATGAAACTTCAGCTTTGAATATGCAGCTTAGCCTGGCAACTCTTTGTAAATTTGTTCCGTATTCTTTGAGAAAGGGAGGAACAGCAGAAACAGAGCCTGAAATGGTACCTGTCTAGCCACTTTAGCCAGTTGCTCTTATTTCCATTTCTTGATGTGGTAAGATACTTTACCATGGTTCATTAAATTACTGACGCTGCTTTATATCCATCTCTTTAGGATTATCTTTTCTTGAAGAAGTAAGATGAACCTATGGGTTCAATAGACCTGTCACAGTGACTCAAGCCAGAATGTTTCTTAGGGACAGCACCACAGAATATGGTGGCCCTTGGACATTACTTAAATTAATAAATAAAGACCACTGCAGAAGAGCAAAAATTTAATCCTACTAGCAGTGACGTGGGTTTTCTGGAAAATTTTGAATGTGGATAATTTGAAATAGGTTAAGTTGCACAGGGTCATTTGCACAGGAAATTTTTCAGTTTGCATTGGGAAATTTTCCAATTCAAATTAGGTTAATTTGCATAGGATTGTTTGCATAGGAAAATTTTCAGTTTGCATCAGAAAATATTCTTATACCCTAGAGCAGTGATGGCCAACTTGTGGCCCTTCCAATGGCCCTTCCTACAACTCCCATCATCCCCCACCACTGGCTTGCTGGCTAGAGGTAATAGGATCCATAGGTCAAAATATCTGGAGGGCCACAAGTTGCCCACCCGTGCCTTAGAGAGATCTAGTTTGTCATGTTTATTTTACTTGTATTTAGTAAACAGTAAAGCTAAAAAAAGTATCCCATGTTAATTTTTTGTCCTAATGCACCTCCAATATTTGACCTGAAATATTTGAGGGAAAATATGAAAGCATACTTAAATGTGATTTAAACGTTATATTATGTAAATTTTTATTGGAATACTTGTACAAATTTAAGACAAGAGCATGTACTTCCCTTACATTGTTTAAATATAAGAAAAAATGAAGGTGCTGAGAACTGTTTGCACACTAATTCACTTTAGTAACCCAAAGAACTGTGCATGATATGCCGACAACTACTCATCTATTTCAATGGCATTCAACCCTCTTCCACTAAGGTTGTTGGGGCACCTTGTTTCACTGTCATGATTTATTAGTTCCCATTCACCCTGAGACATATATGTACAGTCAGGGCCAGAAATATTGGAACAAGGATAACAGTTTGGGCAGTTGGCCTCTGTACACCACCACATTGAAGCTGAAAGGAAACACACACAGATGGGAGCAAAGTCAGGACTTTCAGCTGTAATTCAAGGGGTTTGACAAAAGTGGGGCACTAACCATTCAGAAAGGACAGCCAGTGGCATACACACACACACACCCATCGGTGGTGGCTCATAAGTAATGGAACAAATGAACATCATTTCAAACTTAAGGATCGCCTTTAATACCTGCATGAAAATCCTTTGCAGTCAATGACTGCCTGAAGTCTGGAACCCATGGACATGACCAAATGCTGAGTTTCCTCCCTCGAGATGCTTTGCCAGACCTTTACCACAGCTGCCTTCAGCTGCTGCTTGTTTGTGGGTCTTTCTGCCTTCAGTCTTGTCTTCAGTAAGTGAGAAGCATCCTCTATTGGATCGAGACTGACTTGGCCAATGAAGAACATCCCACTTCTTTGCCTGGAGAAACTCTTGGGTAGCTTTTGCTGTATGTTTTGGGTCATTATCCATCTGCAATATGAAGTGGCGTCCTATCAGTTTGGCAGCATTCGGCTGAATCTGAGCAGAAAGTATAGTCCTATACACCTCAGAATTCATCCTGCTGTTTTATCAGCAGTCAGGTCATCAATGAACACCAGTGACCTGGTTCCATTGTGAGCCATACATGCCCATGCCATAACACTGCCTCCACCATGTTTGACAGATGATGTGGTATGCTTTGGATCATAAGCTCTTCCTTTCCTTTTCCATACTTTTCTCATCATTCTGGTATAAGTTAATCTTGGTTTCATCAGTCCAAAGAATCTTATTCCAGAAGTGGGCAGGCTTTTTAGGTGTTTGCTGGCAAACGCTAATCTGGCCTTTTGGTTCTTGAGCGTTACCAGTGGTTTGCACCTTGTTGTAAAGCCTCTGTATTTATCTTCATAAAGCCGTCTCTTGACTGTAGATGTTGACAATGACATGCCTACCTCCTCGAGTGCGTTCTTGACCTGGCTAGATGTTGTGAAAGGGTTCCTTTTCACCATGAGCAGCATTCTGTGGTCATCCACTTTAGTTGTCCTCTGTGGTCTGCCAGGCCTTTTGCTGTTGCTGAGCTTGCCAGTTCATTCCTTCTTTTTCAGGATGTTCCAAACTGTTGTGTTGGCCACTCCCACTGTTTTTGCTATCTCTCTGATGGGTTTATGTTGTTTCCTCAGCCTAATGATGGCCTCCTTCACTCGCATGGACACCTCTTTGGACATCATGTTGGGATTTCCAGTGAACAGCTACCAAATGCAAATGTAACACTCAGAACCACCTCCAAGCCTTCAATCTGCTTGATTGGTCATGGGGTGCCCAGGAAACAGGCCACACCTGGCCATGCAGCTGCTTGTCAGCCATTCGTTCCATTACTTATGAGCCACCAACGAAGGGGTGTGTGTGTATGCCACTGGTGGTACTTCCTGAATGGTTAGTGCCCCACTTTTGTCAAACCCCTTGAATTACAGCTGAAAGTCCTGACTTCGCTTCCATCTGGGTGTGTTTCCTTTCAACTTCAGTGTGGTGGTGTACAGAGGCGAACTGCCAAATCAGTTATCCTTGTTCCAATATTTCTGGCCCTGACTGTATTTCAATGACATATATGTATTCTCTCACCTACTTGGTAGAGATAATCACCTGAAAAACAATAATTACAATTTTGAAAAGGCCAAGCTTGCTTAATATTGTATCTGCAATTGGCATACATTGATTTTTACAATGAACTTATTTAACTGAAATTTTCCACAGAAAAATAAAGCACTGGAAAAAATTTCCACCCCATATCACTATCTACCATCCTTGGAGAATTTAAAGGTGTAAATGTATGGGGGTCAGTTGCAGGGTATAATCTCAGCATTACTATAGAAATACACTGTAAGTGAAGTGACTTTTCAAACCCTCAGGACAAGTAGAAAACCCAACGCAGCACTCCCCATCCCTTTTCCTTTTCAGTCATGTCTTTTCGATTGTAAGCCTGCAGGCACAGAGTGGACTGTCTTGTATTATTAATTGTATGTAAGCCATACTGGAACATGTTTTGGCTGAAGCACAAAGTAAAAAATACTTCAAATAAATAAACAAACAAACAGTTTATGCAGAGATACTACAATCAAAGCTTGCTGCAGCCTCCCTTACTTCTCCATAAATGTCATCATACTTATTAAGGACATTAGCCAAGATGAAAGAAAGGCTTCAGTATCCCCCAATCTAGCACTCAGAGAACAGGTAATATGAAATCTTGAGTGTGGTAACTCTGCTAATTTCAGAAAAGGATTACCAAAATTAGAACTCCACTCCAAATCAGAAATACCTCTCCTCGACACAGTTGCTCCAATGAACAATTGTTTTTAAGTGCAGAACTGATACGTGTTGTGCAAATGTTATATAATTTTTCATCAATGTATCTCCACATCTTTGGCAGATATTTAAGAACTCTTTCTGCTGGCAGTATGCTATAAAAGAGAAGTCAAATTAAGTCCAAATGAAGGTCCAATGGACCATGCCTGGTTTTGTAAACTGCATGCAATGGAGTCCTTTACAGAAAAATAAAGAATGCAAGGAGACTTACAGTGCATGCCGATACATGTCTACTCAGAAGAAAGCCCCAATGAGGTAGGAGTCCAAAGGACTGTGGCCTCAAGGTACTATTGCCTCTACTAGGATACAAATGCGAATTTTTTTTTATCAAGTATATATACTTGATAAAAAAATGCTATTTTGCCAGTTCAAAAAGTATATTCACTTAGCCTTGAAACCTAATGTTGAAGTCAAATTTAAACAGATCCTAAGGTCAAATTCTCCACCCAGCAGGTGCTGGAGGACCACACCACATTTTTTTTCACCAAAAAGGTATCAAATCCACCTGAATTAATCACCATCAGCATTCTGCTAAAATGCTCTTGTATACTCAACACTCTCGATGACAGCCCGCTTCTAATTTAGAGGGGTGAGGTGGTGGGAGAGAAGAGGGTAGTGCTATAATATGCAGTAACACCCACTGGTAAAGTCACTCACTGTACAGAATGGACTGCTTTTCTCTCCACTTAAAATGCTAATGTTTTATGCTTACACAAAGCACCAATTTCATGAAAAAATAAAATAAAAAGATACTTGTGGGCACAGTTCAATTGCATTTATTAATAAAACAAAACCAGGTACTCAACTCAACCTGGGTCCATTAATAAAAGCAAAATTTGAACATTCAGTATTTTGTAGACACAAAAAACTTTCGGTAAGACTTCTGTTCAAATTAACTACAGAATCTGGCAATATAATAAAGTAATTAAAAATAAATGGAATATAAGCAAATATTAGAATTCTTAACAGCAACAACAGAGAAAGTACTAATAATTTGCACTTATACACAGTTTATTTACTTCTTTAACAACATTTGTATACCACTCTCCATCTAAACAGATTATCATCAGAGACTCTATATGTTTATAAGCTTTGGTGAGCTGGCACCAAACATTTGCAGGGAGTGAACTAATGCCATGTCAACAATGATATAAAAAAACTTATGTTAACACACACTTTCCCATTTCAAACATAACAGGAAGCTAACCAGGATAGGCATGCCAAGGAGGAAGGAGGCAAGACTGCATGGTCCTGACACTCGTTCCTGGCTGCTAACAATGATTTGGCAAGCTGGGAAATGTACATCCAAAATGAACTAATGTGAAGTAATTTAAACACTCTAAAGCGTTATATTATGCTATATAAAAGTATTACTACTTCTACTACTACTATGAAGAACTACATTATCCAAAAGGATGCATTGCATAACAAATGTCATCTTGGTTTTGACAAGATATCTGTAGTTTGCTGAAAGCATGACAGCACCCTACTGTATGCATCCTGCACATACAGTCAGGGCCAGAAATATCGGAACAAGGATAACTGTTTTGGTAGTTGGCCTCTGTACACCACCACATTGAAGCTGAAAGGAAACACACACAGATGGGAGCAAAGTCAGGACTTTCAGCTGTAATTCAAGGGGTTTGACAAAAGTGGGGCACTAACCATTCAGAAAGGACAGCCAGTGGCATACACATACACCCATCGTTGGTGGCTCCTAAGTAATGGAACAAACGAACATCATTTCAAACTTAAGCGTCGCCTTTAATACCTGCATGAAAATCCTTTGCAGTCAGTGACTGCCTGAAGTCTGGAACCCATGGACATGACCAAATGCTGAGTTTCCTCCCTCGAGATGCTTTGCCAGGCCTTGACTGCAGTTGCCTTCAGCTGCTGCTTGTTTGTGGGTCTTTCTGCCTTCAGTCTTGTCTTCAGTAAGTGAAAAGCATGCTCTATTGGGTTGCGATCAGGTGACTGACTTGGCCATTGAAGAACATCCCATTTCTTTGCCTGGAGAAACTCTTGGGTAGCTTTTGCTGTATGTTTTGGGTCATTATCCATCTGCAATATGAAGCGGCGTCCTATCAGTTTGGCAGCATTCGGCAGAATCTGAGCAGAAAGTATAGTCCTATACACCTCAGAATTCATCCTGCTGCTTTTACCAGCAGTCAGGTCATCAATAAACACCAGTGACCCAGTTCCATTGGCAGCCATACATGCCCATGCCATAACACTGCCTCCACCATGTTTGACAGATGATGTGGTATGCTTTGGATCATGAGCTGTTCCTTTCCTTCTCCACACTTTTCTCTTCCCATCATTCTGGTACAAGTTAATCTTGGTTTCATCAGTCCAAAGAATCTTATTCTAGAAGTGGGCAGGCTTTTTTAGGTGTTTGCTGGCAAACGCTAATCTGGCCTTTCTGTTCTTGAGCGTTACCAGTGGTTTGCACCTTGATATGAAGCCTATGTATTTACCTTCATAAAGCTGTCTCTTGACTGTAGATGTTGACAATGACAAGCCTACCACCACAAGAGCGTTCTTGACCTGGCTATATGTTGTGAAAGGGTTCCTCTTCACCATGAGCAGCATTCTGTGGTCATCCACTTTAGTTGTCTTCCGTGGTCTGCCAGGCCTTTTGCTGTTGCTGAGCTTGCCAGTTCATTCCTTCTTTTTCAGGATGTTCCAAACTGTTGTGTTGGCCATTCCCACGGTTTTTGCTATCTCTCTGATGGGTTTATGTTGTTTCCTCAGCCTAATGATGGCCTCCTTCACTCGCATGGACACCTCTTTGGGCTTCATGTTGGGATTTCCAGTGAACAGCTACCAAATGCAAATGTAACACTCAGAACCACCTCCAGGCCTTCAATCTGCTTGACTGGTCATGGGGTGCCCAGGAAACAGGCCATACCTGGCCATGCAGCTGCTTGTCAGCCATTCGTTCCATTACTTATGAGCCACCAATGAAGGGGTGTGTGTGTATGCCACTGGCTGTACTTCCTGAATGGTTAATGCCCCACTTTTGTCAAACCCCTTGAATTATAGCTGAAAGTCCTGACTTCGCTCCCATCTGGGTTTGTTTCCTTTCAACTTCGATGTGGTGGTGTACGGAGGCCAACTGCCAAAACAGTTATCCTTGTTCCGATATTTCTGGCCCTGACTGTAATTTCATTGCTTCGGGTAACCTCAGCTTCAGGTGGATTCCACTGACTGCTTTTCCTCCCATGTTTTTTTTTTTTGCAAAAGGGGGGATGTATGTAGAATAAAAAATGAATTGCAGAACTGACAGTTCCATGCTTCTGCCAAACTAGATTTATGCATGTACCTCACCTATATCCTGCTGTTCCTCCAAGAGTCTCCCCTGGGTTCCCAGAATTCTCTTATTCAAAAGCTAGAACTTACAGAATCAAACCTGCTTACTTCCAGTAACAGAACTGCATCCTGTGCCTTCCATTTGTAGAAAGTTTGGCAATATAGAATTAGTCATGCTTCCTTCCAAAGGAAGACAGAGGTCTGTGAGCTTTCAGAATGGAGGGAGGACTGATTTAAATCAGTACGGAAAGTGTTGATTTAAATCAAGTTTCCCACTGAAACGTTTCCATATATCTCCTGAATAATGGTGCAAATCCAATCACTAAACCATATTAATTCACAGTTAAACAGAGTAGTATTTATACTGTTTCATTCTTACAAGCAGGCTTTGCATCTCACTATCTATTGTGCATACTTTACTTTTTATGTATAGAGGGAATGTATTTAAGACATTCCTTTCTTTCTTATGAGCAACACCCATGACTGTTTGAGGTTAAGTATGGAAATATAGGGCAGTATCCAACTAAAATCCTTAGATTAGACCCACTGAAATGAATGGTATTTAAGTTAGTCATAACTAACAAGTCCCATTCATTTCAAAGGGTCTATTCTAAATAGGACTTTACCTGGATTCTACCCATAGCAGCAACAGTAGTAGTAGCTGTAGTAACAGTTTTATTGTTTAGCTACAACCCATAACTTGAGCACACTCCGGGAGAGAGTGGAGGACAGGAAGGCCTGGCGTGCTATGGCCCATGGGGTCATGAAGAGTCGGACACAACTTAACGACTGAACAACAACACAACCCATAACAAATACAGAAGGAACATTCAGAGGTGAGCAACAAATTCAGATCTCAATTTCCAGGCTGCCAGTGCAAATACTTCAAGGACCATCTCTCCCAATATGAACGTATCCAGTTCCTGAAGTCAGCTTAGGGCGCAATCCTATCCAGATAGGCGACCGCCTCCGAACTTGGAGGCGACCGCCTATCCAAAGCAGGGCAGGAGGAGCACAGAGGGGATTGTTCCCTCCGCACTTCTCCTGCCCTGCATTTCTGGCTAGAGCTGCAGGAGGACGGAGCGGGGGAGGAGGCTGCTGTACAACACATAGGATGTGTCATACAGGCATTCCCGCCCTCCCCGCCCTGGGAACGCCCCCAGCCATGCCCCTTTTCGGCTGCTCCACGCTCCTCTTGCGAGTGTGGAGGACGGAGCTGTTCCACGCTACCTCCGAGGCAGCACCCGCCTTTCCCTTCCTTCCGATGTCGCTTTTGTGACCTTGGAGTGGCCGCCAACACAGTTCTCTCTGCATGAGCGGGGGGGGGGGGGGAATGGAGCTCAGATTCCTAGGTCCGAGGTCAGAGTACTGTCACCGATCTCAGATCCAAGAATTTGAAATATCCTATGGACCCTACAGACTCTGTCCAGGGGCCATAGGATTGCTCCCTAATTCCTTTTTATGAGACTGCACGTGTAGGTTTAGCATGTTTATGCAAGATTTAATTGAAGCTATGCTATTGTTTTAAATGAGAGATACATTTAGTATTTTATTTATAATTTTTAAATTAAAATTTAAAAATCTGATTTAAATTTTAAAATCTTAGTGTTTTTTTAATAAAACAACAACACTGATTTGCTCAGAACCCTGGTTCTGGATGGAGCATGCCTGCCTTTTCTCTCAGCATGCAGGAAGGAAGTCCCACCCATTACCTTCAGAGCTGAGCTTCTGTCTTAAACAGGACTCTGTGCCCTGGTTCACATGTCATGGCAGCAACCCATAAACAACCCTGAGTTTCCAGGTTTGCACCTCACAAAACAAGCAAAAAAGGTTCACAGGCTTTGCTCATCCCCACAATTCCTGGGTTAAACAGTGATACGCAAACTGCGCCATGAGTTGTGTCCAATGTTAGCCCTACTTACAAGTAGACCCACTGTAATGAATGAGACTTAAGTTAGACTAACCTTGGATATACAACCCAGTTAGGGAGAATGCCAGCCAGGCTATTTGTTTCCCCCATTTCTGCAAAGGGAAGAGTGAAGGCCTTCAACAAGAGACTGCAGGAACAGCAGTCTTTGGTTGCCTAGATGCAATTTTTGCTCACCACAAAAACTAGCAAAATGAGGCAAGCGGCTACATGCAAGCCTGGAATAACTTCAAATTCTCTAACAAGTACACATTAACAACAGATAGATTTTAGGGCTGGTTACACATCTCCCATTTGCCCAGTGGAGGTCACTTGTAAATTCACCAATTATGTGGGGAGACGCTCACCTGTAGCATCTGCCCACACTGCGAGGTGAATTTTATGACACTTCTGGAACCCACTGACAATATCTTGTTATTAAAACTCACCTCCCTATGTGTCTAAATCCTGCTGACAACTGGTTCTCCACAATGTTGACATCAGATTTTAATGATATAACCAGCCACCAGGGAGCAAACGCTCAGTCACTGGTATCCAGCTTATATGATAGTACAAGCCAAGGAAAAACTAAAAAGTCATAAAACTACTTTTGGGTGTTATTTTACAGGTGGCATACTCTACTCAAGTTTTTCTTAAAAAAAAAACTACACGTGTGTATGTGTTTAACAGTAGTTTCCTTTAGAAGAGAAAACGTACATGTTTACATTTGAATACCAGAGATATGTTTGTCAGTGTCTTGTACACATAGAACTCTCAAACATTATAGTTTTCCAGATTTAGTAGGTTAAAAAACAGGGCAAAGCCTCCTGTGCCTTTATTACTTAGTTCTATGGAACATGGGGAGTTTTGGCAGGTGCACCTTTTAAAAACGACACCTGATTAAACGCCCTTTCCCACCCAACTCTGCCCAAGAGCCTCCTTTGCACCTGCTCACTGGCAGGCTCGGCAGAAGCTGTAGTTGTTCGGCCCGCCGGGACTCTGCCAGTCGAAGCGGCGAAGTTGATCCGGGCGCTCCAAGAAGCAGGCACGGCCCCGTGTTGTATCGCGCGTCAGCCTTCCCCAACCTGGTCCCCTCCAGACGTTTTGGGCTTCCAGCTCCGAGCATTGCTGACCATAGGCCATGCTGGCTGGGGCTGATGGGAGGTGAAGTCCAAAACATCCGGGAAGGGCCGGGTTGGCGAAGGCTGATGCACGCCACGAGAAAACAGGTTCCGCAGCTGTGGGTGGGTGGCGGGGCAAGCGGCTGGAGGGCGAGTGCGCCCGGGGCAGGGCGGCCACCCCAGAGCTCCCGTCGGGGAGGGGAGGGGGCACAAGCGTCCCTCCCTCCCTCCCTCCCTCCCTCCCTCCCTCCGGGGCGCTCGCTCACCTGCGGTTGATGGGCCTGACTCTGACAGCCACCTTCACCGAGGCCATGGCGCATGCCGTCCGCGAACGAGGAGCCCCCCTCGCCTGCCCCTCGGGGGCACCCAGTGTCTCCCGGCGGCAGACGCTTCCTCTCGGCTGCGCGGCTCACAGCACCAGGCGCCGGCCAGCTCCCCCTCCCGCCGGCTCCGCCTCCGCCTCCGCCTGCTAGGCGCTACTCCACGCGCTGCGGCCGCGCCAGGACCGTCCTCCTGGAGCCGGCAGCAGCAGCGCCGCCGACGCCGCCCCTCCCCTCGGGCCTCGGCTCCACAACACTGCCGCTACCACTCGCAGGGCTCTCGTAAGGGTGCTGCCGAGGGACAAACGGCCGCCGAACGCGTTGCCCGCCCTGTGCCCCGCGGGAACTTCCCTCTCTAGGTTGGATTCTGATGACGCAGCGCCCCCACCCCCCTTTTTTTTAACCGCCCAGGGTGTGCGACCGTAAAGCTCCATCCGTCAGAGGCGCCAGGCCACGACGTCGGGAGCCAGTAGCCTGCAGCCATGCAAATGAGGCGCTCTTTTTAGAACGCCTCCACGTCATCCATCATAGGGAGCCAGCGTGGTGCAGTGGCGAGAGTGCTGGACTGGGAGCCGGGAGATCCGGGTTCTCGTCCGCACTCGGCCAGGGAACCGCACTGGGTGCCTTTGGGCCAGTCGCAGGCTCTCAGCCCAACCCACCTCACAGGGTTGTTGTTGTGAGGACAAAATGGAGCGGAGGAGGATTATGGACGCCGCCTTGGGCTCCTTAAAGAGGAAAAAAGGCAGGCTATAAATAAATACATATTCTAGGGCGTGGGGGGGGGGGAGCAGCAGCAGCAGCCTCAGATTTTCTGGCCATGGCCTTGCAAACTCTTCAGCGGAGAGGGAGGCAAAGCGCGCTTGTCCCTAAAGGCCACTGCTGTTGCTGCTAGAAATAGAAGTCAGCAAGGCGGAGTTCAGCCACAGGAGAAAAAGGCGCTGTTATTATTGCCCTAGGGAATTGCCTTGTACCAGCATTGGCCCATCTACCCACTGTTGCCTAACCCGCAGTGGCTCTCCCGCATTTCGGATAAAAGGTTTTCCTGACCAGCCCTGGATTGAACCTGGGCACTTTAATTAATTTATTTTTATTTAATGTATATACCACGGAACATATCTAAAAAGATCTCTAAGCGGTTCTCAAAATACATTATAATATACGTTAAAGTTTATAAAAATTGCCAAAACTTTTATATAAACTAAAATCAAATTAAAACAACATCGTAAGTACAAACTAATGGGCTAGGTGGCACATTCACTCAGGTAAGGCCTGGGTCAAGAAATAGGCCTTTAATTGACGCCTGAAGCATGATACAGTTGGCGCCTCCCGCATACCAGGGGGGAGAGCGTTCCATAAATTGAGTACCACCACAGAGAAGGTCCAGCTGCCTTCCTGGTTGCTGTGAGATGGCAGTCTGCAGATCATGGTACAACCAGCAAGACCTCCAATGATCTTAATGCTCGCACAGGTCCATATTGGGGAAGGTGATCTGCCAGGTAACCTGGTCCCAAGTGTTCAGGGCTTTATATGCTAACAGCAAGACATTCTCAGTAGCTAATAGGTAGCCCATGCAGTTGCTTCAGCACCAGTGTAATATGTACACAGCCAGGTACTCCAGTCGGCATCCTGGCTGCTGCATTCTGCACTAGCTGCAGCTTCCAGACCACGAGGGCAGCCCCACGTAAAGCACATTACAGTAATCTAAACGTGAGGTTACCAATGCAGGGACTACAGCGGCCAGCCTATCCCTGTCCAGGAAAGGGTGTAGCTGACATACCAACCTGAGGCACTTCTCACCACAGAAACCACTTGGGCCTTTAATGACAATGATGAATCCAGGAGCACCCCCAAACTACAGAGCAACCCTGTAGTTTCTAAGTGCAACCCTGCAAACTCCCCAATCCACATACCTGGGATGTTGCATGCAACACATGAGTTCTACCACTGAGCTGCAGCCCTTCCCTGAAGCCCCCTGAAGATGCCCACAGCCCTTAAAACCAAACCCCTCCAGATTTAATTCCAGATTTCATCCTGGGGTATAGGCCCTCCAGATGTTGGCCTGCAACTCCCAGCAGCCCTAGCCAGCCTAGGCAATGGTGAGGGATGGTGTGAGTTGCAGCCCAACAACATCTGGAGAACCACAAGTTGCCAGCCCCTGGTTTAAACATTCTGTAGTAAAAAATGAGCATGTACAAATGTGAATCAGGCAGCCCTCTGAAAAGGAACAGGCCTTTGCATGGTTACTCGGAGGCCCCACAGAATTCAATGGGGCTTACTCCCCAGTAGGTTGTATGGGACTGTGCCACCTTGAGAATAAAGGGTGCTGCTTTTATGCATGTGTAGAGTCTCCAACAAATCACCATTATGGCCCCAAACCTCAATTATAAACTCAAGGAAGAGATCTGTCTTTTTGCTGTTATTCTGTGAAGCACCATGCACACTGACAGTGTTATATGATCAAGGACAAAGAAGGCAGGGACCTAACAGAAGCAGATGAGATTAAGAAGAGGTGGCAAGAATACACAGAAGAACTATACAGGAAAGATCTGAATGTCCCTGATAGCCATGATAGTGCGGTCACTGAACTTGAGCCGGACATCCTCGAGAGTGAAGTCAAGTGGGCCTTAGGAAGCATTAGTAACAACAAAGCTAGCGGAGATGACAGTATTCCAGCTGAGCTATTTAAAATCCTAAAAGATGATGCTGTTAAAGTGCTGCATTCAATATGCCAACAAATCTGGAACACTCAACAGTGGCCACAAGACTGGAAAAGGTCAGTTTACATTCCAATTCCAAAGAAGGGCAACGCCAAAGAGTGTTCAAACTACCGCACAATTGCGCTCATTTCACATGCCAGCAAGGTGATGCTCAAAATCCTACAAGCTAGGCTTCAGCAGTATGCGAACCGAGAACTACCGGAAGTACAAGCTGGGTTTCGAAGAGGCAGAGGAACTAGAGATCAAATCGCCAACATTCGCTGCATCATGGCGAAAGCAAGAGAATTCCAGAAAAATGTCTATTTCTGCTTCATTGACTACGCTAAAGCCTTTGATTGTGTGGATCACAACAAACTGTGGCAAATTCTTAAAGTGATGGGAGTACCAGACCACCTTACCTGTCTGCTGAGAAACCTGTACGAGGGTCAAGAAGCAACAGTCAGAACCAGACATGGAACAACCGATTGGTTCAAAATTGGGAAAGGAGTACGACAAGGCTGCATATTGTCACCCTGCTTATTTAACTTATATGCAGAGTACATCATGAGAAATGCCGGGTTGGATGAATCAGAGGTCGGAATTAAGATTGCGGGGAGAATTATCAACAACCTCCGATATGCAGACGATACCACCCTAATGGCAGAAAGCGAAGAGGATCTCAAGAGCCTCTTGTTGAGGGTGAAAGAGGAGAGTGCAAAAGCTGGTTTGAAACTCAACATTAAAAAAACTAAGATCATGGCATCTGGCCCTATCACTTCCTGGCATATAGAAGGGGAAGAAATGGAAGCAGTGACAGATTTTACTTTCTTGGGCTCCAAGATCACCGCAGATGGTGACTGTAGCCATGAAATTAAAAGACGCTTGCTCCTTGGGAGGAAAGCTATGGCAAACCTAGACAGCATAGTAAGAAGCAGAGACATCACCTTGCCGACAAAGGTCCGTCTAATCAAAGCTATGGTTTTCCCAGTAGTAATGTATGGCTGTGAGAGCTGGACTATAAGGAAGGCTGAGCGCCGAAGAATTGATGCTTTCGAACTGTGGTGCTGGAGAAGACTCTTACGAGTGCCCTGGACTGCAAGGAGGTCAAATCAGTCCATCCTAAAGGAAATCAACCCTGAGTGCTCCTTGGAAGGACAGATACTGAAGCTGAAGCTCCAATATTTTGGCCACCTAATGCGAAGAGAAAACTCCCTGGAAAAGACCCTGATGCTGGGAAAGACTGAAGGCAAAAGGAGAAGGGGACGGCAGAGGATGAGATGGCTAGATAGCATCACGGATGCAATGAATATGAACTTGAGCACGCTCCGGGAGAGAGCGCAGGACAGGAAGGCCTGGCGTGCTATGGTCCATGGGGTCACGAAGAGTCGGACACGACTGAACGACTGAACAACAACAACAACAAAGATATAAATGAAATTTATATGTACAAATGTTATATAAATGTAATTATATAAATGTAACTAGGGTTAAAGAGTAGAGCTTTCAGATTTGCTATATCAGAGTAGATTCCCGCACACTGGTGCCCATTCCAAAAACACTCTTATGTATAGGAGAATTATGCCTTCAGTTGACACATTCACATCAGAGTGTAGGGGTGCGTATGGTATATGGAGTGAAGGATGGCTGCTTTAATTTGCATATATCCCCATAAGGCTCTGGCAAGCAAGAATGACAACCCCAGGGATTAACTTCGGTGGAGCACTTTATAGTGCTCTGTGCCTCAACAATTCCAGAGATTCTGCTATACAGCAAATCCATGATGGTTGTAATATGAACTAAGCAACCGAGAATGAAATGCACAAAGCAGTTAAGTCATTTGCACTTGGATTATAGGTGGGTCTTGCTCAGTAGAATGGTCTAGTATGACATACAAAGACTGTTAGCGCACGTTTCTGTATGGAAGCGATGCTGACTTGGTCAGAATATGTCCCAATCGCATTTTAGCTTGAGCGGAATACACCCACCAGAGCTGTTAATGGATTAAAAATATTTTACTTGATCACCACTCATGTAATTGATAATTATATTTAAATACATTTGCATATTACCAAAACCTCAGTTTAGGCATTAAGGAAATATTAGATGGTTTTATATGGTTTTGCATGAAAATATGAAAGACATTCATAATTCATTAAAAGCTGTAATTCCTCAGCTGGTAAGGGATATTAGAAGGAACCAACAGGTGGCATATTTGCTACAAGATGGCACATGCATAGGAACTAGGGATGTACGAAAATCACTTACCTTTCGGGGATTATGCTGATGGTGCGGGGGGAGGCGTTCCGTCCCTCCCCCCGGAATCCTCACCAGGGGGGGAGGTGCTCTGTTCCTCCCCCCCCCGGAATCCTGGCCGGCCGGCTGTGCTCCACAGCGATTCTGCTGAGCCGCTGGCCGGCTCCGCCAGCAGCCAGACATCCAGCCGCTGGCTAGCAGGGATGCAAATAGCAGCAGCTGTAGCCACCGCCGTTTGCGTCCCTGCAGTCAGCCGTGATAGGCTACGTAAATGTTTATGTAGCCTATCACAGCTGACTTAAAAACAAAAACGCGCGTACGCAAATGGCGGCGCCCATGGGCACCGCCATTTGCGTTCCTTATTTTGGCATGTCTTAGTCGACGTAAACATTTACGTCGACTAAGACGGAGAAAATAAGAGGAACGCAAATAGCGTAGACGCTACGCTATTTGCGTTCCCCTTATTTTCGCCGTCTTAGTCTACGTAAATGTTTACGTAGACTAAGACGTGCCAAAATAAGGAACGCAAATGGCGGCGCCCATGGGCGCCGCCATTTGCGTACACGCGGGTTTGATTTTTTTTTTTAATCAGCCGTGATAGGCTACGTAAACATTTACGTAGCCTATCACGGTGTTTTTTTAAAATCTTTACGTAGCCTATCACGTTGTTTTGTTTTGTTTTTTACCTGGAAATGGTGGCAGCCGGTCGGAAGACCAGCCGCCGCCGAACCACCACCGCCACTGCCAGGAAAATCCGCCTAAGGTAAGTCCTGTCCCATGGGGGGCCGTTCCGCCACCGATTTCGGGGGGCCGAATGTGCTGGCATTCGGCCTCCCCGAGATCCATGGCGGAACTTTCGTACATCCCTAATAGGAACCCCATACTCATGAGTCTGGAGCTACCTCCAGACAGGTATAGGAATATGGAGAGTTTTGATTGTTACCAAGGCTATGCCCCCTGGCCCTCCTCTTGCCATCACATCCCTGCCAGCTTTGCCCCCCACAGACCACATGTTGGAGGAAAACATCTGTAGATGGGATCTCACATTACAGCAGGAGCCTACAGACGTCCACCAAGGTCCCTTCTACAGGTGTTTTCCCCAAATGTTGGGGGCAGCAGGTGGGCCCTGCTCTCTCCCTTCACATGATTCTTAATCACATGGAGTGAGTGCTGAAATGGGGCTCTTGTGTATAATAGATGGAGGAGGAATAAGGGAGAAGAGTTTTTGCAATTTATTTTCAAAGAATTCCATACAGAAAAATGAAAGAATGGCAGGCAAGTGGTATGGGTGTTCTCATTATACACTGGGAAGAGAGAGGAAAGAGGACGTTAGGTCCCTGATCTCACTGGGTCAGGAGTGGGCAACTTGTGGCGTTCCAGATGTTGTGGGACTGCAAGTCTCATCTGCCCTAGCCAGTATAGCCAATGGTGAGGGATCATGGGATCTGCAGTCCAACAACATCTGGAGGGCCACAAGTTTCCCATTCTTGCAATAGGTGGAGAGGAAAGGTCTCATCCAAATACTAAGGTGTAGGGGAGAGAGGTTGTGAAAAGTCTGGTTTTATCCTTGGTGTCTAAAGGTCTAGAAAAGCCCTGAAAAGGCAATAGATAAGTGCTGGGAGGCTATCCTTTTCTTAGATTAATGGTTTGCTCATGGTTCAGGAAGATCAGTTAATGTTTCATCCATGGGAGCTAATGACAGAAGCTCTCTGTATACCTGGGAATCTATCTCCAGCTTCTGGAATGTAATGCCTGTTAGAGTTCTGGAAGTTGACACCCTCCAGCTAATGGCAAGGGGCAGAGAAACAATTTGGAGCAAGTTTGGAGTTAAGATTTGGGGAGAAACAGAGCTATGAGTTGGGTGAAGGTGAAACACCTTATCAGTGCCATTTGAAAGAAAGAAATAACAATAATATAGTTTCTCTACTTAGTCATTGAAACTTGGAATTTCTGTGTTCGGTTGATTCAGATACCTTTTCCCCTCCTACCCTGTTTTGACATTTACTTCTGAGGTAAAGGACCTAATGGGAATGAACATGAGGAACAGCCTGTGTTTACACTTGATGAATAAAGCCATGTCAAAATCAATTCTCCAGACTGTCTAGCTGCCATCATCCAGGCCTTCCTACAGTTGTCATAGATCACAGAAAGCACCATTCTGAGCAAGGGGATTGAGGACGTACTTCCTAATTTGCTCCAAACAGCTTAACTGCCATCTTTCTAAAAAGAAAGAAAGAAAAGATTGATCTCTGGTTCATGAGAAATCAGCAAGACATTCTTATTCAACAGAAGCTTTGAAGACAATGTCATCTCATCACAGTTGGAGATCAGTTCGTCTGCAAGGCTATCCTTTCCTTTCATCCCCCTCAACTCTTTGGGGGAAGGAAACTGCAAATCAGCTCGTCAGCTGATCTATTCTGTCTCTCAGCATCTGCATTACTACTCTGAGAGCTGTATGTGACTGTTTTAACCTCCTTTGATGCATAGCACCAGCATGTAGGTATCCTTCATTTCCTACTGAGGTTCATGCTGCTATTGTATCCTACCGATAGGTCTTAACAAAAACATTGTTATTATTATTCACTCGGGATATATTTTGCTCCATGTTTACATTTTGGTTTTATTCCTTATGCTTCATAGTCAAGGGGGGTGGTGTAGCTAAGGGGTAGATCACCTGCTTTGCATTTTTTAAATCAATTTTTTATTGTGAGTTTCAACAACAACAAAAACCAAAAACATAACCCCAAAATTGAAAATGTAGCAACATACTCAAAAGTCTTCAGTTTCAAATAATGCAACATTCGAAGGAGAAAAAAAGGAAAAAAAGAATATAATAGATTACACATAAACTGCAGTAAAAGCAGAGGAGATATCCAAATATAAGTCCATTCATCAGTTCCAGCGTTGATGAAATTGATTAATACTCTTGGTGATTTGTCTGGTTATTCGATTAATTGATTAGATTTGGAAATAATGCTGACTGGAGATAGGATTTACTCCAATGTATTAGCCAATTCGCAATTTCGGCGGTCCCCAGCGTTTATTATTTATTTGGGAATAATGATCCCTAGAGACATATCTCAAATGATTAAGTTAAATTTAAATAAGTTGTTAACAATATTTAATGAGATATAGATAGATGGGCATCTTTAAAGTTGAATTTATGGGGGAAGGTTAACACACTTAAGATGAATACTATACCTTGAACTGTTTACATTATACATGGGATCCCCTTAATTATACCTGGCAAATATTTCCAAAAATGTAATGCTTTATTTCATAAATTCTTCTGAAGTTCCTTTCCATCAAGAATATCTTTGAAAAGGATGCAACTTCCAGTTAAAGAAGGTGGGTTCGGTTTTCTGGATCTTGCTATATATCATCAGGCTTATTTGCTGACCGGTACTAATTTTTGGTCGTTTCCACTCAGATTTGATTTTCCGTCTAGGTCAGTTTTGGAATCTTCCTGTCTGGAGCCTCTTGTCAGGAATGAATCTGAGTGTGTGGAGATGTCTAGCAGCTCAGATTCAGAATGGGAACAGTCAGAACAGGGAGAGGCACCCTCCCTAGTGAGCTCAGATACGGCAAGCCTTTCTTCCTAAGACCTTGACACATAGATGACTCATCCTGAACGCCTCCCCCCTTTATTCCTCCATGAGAACCCAAGTTTCGTGGGAGGAGGAGAGCGAGGGGCATGACTTGAGGAATGCTAGGGTCTGTCGCAGAGCGAAGCAGGAAAAGTTAGAGGTGGCACTCAGACACTCCACCAGGTTGGCCACGCATGAAAGCCTATGTAGGAGGGAGCCACCCTAAGGGAGGGGCATCCCTGCAAAGCTAGTCTGCCCAAGAAGTCCTTGCCCAGACTGCTGGCAACTTCTCTAACTTCCACTTCAGCTCCTATATTGATACTCCTAGATGTGTGGATTAGCTCTTCCATCGCAGTTTGAGAGTTTCCTAGCATCTGCATTTGTAATGAAACTAGTCGTTAGCTAATAAAGTAGTGAGCCTGTAGCCTTGTTTCCTGGAGTCTGTTGATTGTGAAGGGGGAGGACGAAGGAACGTGACACCTCATTGGGAGTGGCTTCACCCTGCAGAACTGGCTTCCCTGCCTTCACCTTGGATGGCTGGTGGGAGCACTGTGGCACAGTGGGGAGGAAACAGGAATCTGTCCTCCACTTGCTCCCCATCATTGACCAGGCTGGGTGGTCAGCCATTGAACTTCTTTTTTTTAATAGTGCTTTTCAGTGTGCACCTTCACAGCTCCACAGCTGCAAGTATCTGCACATTTTTCTATTATGTTACTTGCAAAAGTGATCCTGCACAGGTGTGCTCAATGGAATATATTTGTGGTCCCACAAGCAGGAGAAAAGATAGCACTTTGTAGAGGAGAAGGAGAGTCATCATCAGCACGTCCTTTCAGGAAGCCTCTGACACATGGCTGAAGGCTTGATCAGTCTTCCTCATCAGCCTCTCCCCTTCTCCTTCTGTCTCTACTTCTGTCTTGCTCAATCAAACGGAGAGTGAAACTGGTGTTTCTTCCCCCACACACCCATTTCTCCTTTGAAGGAAATAAATGCTGGAATGTCTTTACAAGCCTACCCCATTACCCATTTCTCTCCTTCATTTCTCCCCTCTACTAGGAAGCTGACAATGCATTTCTATACAAGTCTACTCAGAGGTAAGCCACATTGATCTCAATGGTACATACTCCCAGGTAAGTGGGTATGGAGGGCATTGAGCAAGGGAAGAGGAAAGAAGTGTATCATTGAGACATGACAATGGGAGCATGGGAGAGGAGGAAGCATGGAACAGGAGGTCACTGGCTTTCATGTTGGTTTGAAGAGGGGCTTGGGGAGTGCTTTTTCAGGGAGGGGGAAAGGGGAGCATAAGACAGAGTTTAGGGGCAGGGGGGCAGGGGATAAAAACCTCTCAACATGCATAGCTCCTGCTGTTCCCAAGCTGCAGCAACTAGGAACCTGGAAAGGCAAAATCACTCTGAAACCCCCAGAGAAGGGCTCCTGCTTGCATTCACGTTCAGGATTGCAAACAGGACATGTTTGTATGACTTGTGAACAGAGGCAAAATTCTAGTACCTCCCTATGAGTATATATTTCAAAATAAAAGAAGCGACTTTTTCCTCTAGCGGCCTATTTGGTGTACACACTGCTCCAAGAATATGATTGCACTGGCAAATCTAAAGAAGACTTCTAGCAACATCAATGAAATTAAACAGCATAGTAATAGAGTATTCTTTTGCAATCAACATAAATACATAAAATACACAACATGGGTCGGTAAAACTGCACTGCAATTTTTAATATCTGCACAGCAAAGAAGATGTGTGAGTGCATGGGAGCTGATAGAGAAATATTTGAAGATAATGAAAATCCTCAGTCAAAATATCATCGAAGACAGTGGGGGGTTTTCCCTACCATCTTCTGGGCATTTAGTTCTAGGCAAGAATTATTTCAGAGTAGATGATGACTGTAGTTAGACGAAATCCCAATTTTACTTAAATTCCATAACAGAAGCCTGGGGCTTTTCACATATAAGCACAGGCTGTGGCTATAATTCTGAATCTGTTAATGACTCCTTTTCTGCCATTTTTTTTTAAAGCAGACCCATCCGTGAAGCTTTCCATTCTTAATGTGCCACTAAAGCTTAGAAAGTGTGCAAATTTTTGCACCTTAGGCAGCTCTTTAGAAATGAGCATATTATTCTGATTTAATTATCAGAGTGACTCTGAGTGAATTAACTGGATGAATTAATTGTGTAGACTAGAGTGGAAGACTGAAGACATCTAATTCACCTAATTTTAAAATAAGGGCAACAGTAGAATCGTTACTATTTCTCCCTTATTGGTTTTACCATGCACAACTACAGCACCCCATAAATGTGTAGAATCAAGCACCCCAAATCAGAGCCTTCCATTGCTTTCCAAAGGGAGGAAGGAGATCCTTGTACCTGTATCGTATTGATGGAATACACACATAGATCGCAGCATCCTTCATTGGGAAGAACAAGGCAAGCCACCAGTGACTGGGGGTGCTTCCAGATGAGCCATTTATTGTGCAATTGCACTGCCTCATTCACAGAATTTTATGGGGGTTCCAGTCATTGCTGCCTCTAATTTGTACACCCCCTGTGTTTTCCCACTGTTTCTTTCATCTGTGTGTGTGTTTTGTGTTTTGTTTTACAAAAAAGACCCATTAAGGAAGAAAACATGGAATAGTTGCACAATGCCTTTTAATGGTTAGTGCTAGGACTCCTCTGTCGGGAAGCACTGTGGGAGAGTTCTGTGTTCTCCTATACTTGGAACTAGTCACTGGACAGGGTTGTGTATGATTTGTAAAAAAAAGAACAAGAAAAAAAAATCCCTGAACCACCAATTAACCATGCAAAAGTCAAATGACTTTTATATTTTTCTTTATTATTTGCAAGGGACCAATAATACTTAACATTTCTGTAGTACCTTCAAGTGTTCACAGTGCTTCCCAAGTATTCTTTAGCTGTAATCTTTACAACAACCTTTGATGAATCTTCACATTGTTTCAGCCTGTTTTGAAGAATATTTTATATTCTGGGGTGGGGAGGGGCACCCCCGTTCCTGGGGCAGGGATGGCGGAAATGTCGGTATGACGCTTTCTATGCGCCATCTGGCCTCCCTCCCTGCTCTGACCTGGTCCAGCTAGACAGCAAATGCAGGGTGGCTGGATCACGGAGGAGAAGATCCCCTCTGCACTTCGCCCGCCCTGCACTGGATAGTTGGTCACTTCCGAGTTTGCCATTAAGCCTTGTTTTGTATTGTTATGGAAGGTTTGTAAGCTGCTTTGGGGAATCATCTAGCTGAATAATGGGATAAAAGCAAGGAACGAACAAAGAAATAAATACAATTTTTTTACATCAAAATTGGAAGCTTGAGAAAAGTTTCAGAGTTCAGATTTTGATGAGGATATATTTTGACAGTAATTATTCTGCATATTTTAGATGCGGTCTAAATTGACAACAGTAGATCAGTTAGTGATTGGATATAAAAGAATTATAAGAATTATTGGTAGCTAACGTAGGTTTGTTTGTAAGAAATGACTTGCTGGATCAGACCAAACTACGTCTAGTAGAGGAGTCTGTCCTAACAATGGCTGGTCAGATCCTGCTAACATGGACACCAAGCCATGAGGGACACCACATCTTCTCCTCTTCGCTCCACCATGCAAATGTCAAAGACACGGCCCTGCAGGAGCAACCGGTTGGCAACTCCAAATACCTGTCTTTGCCTTTCAGGGTCCACCCCACCCCAGATGCTGTACAATTAATACCACCATGTCACAGATACTGTTCCTATGTTTGTGAGGGGTCAAGTAAACAGATAGGGAATCCTTTCACACACCGATGGGCAAGCAAGCAAGCTCTAGGCAGGCAGTGGGGCAACAGCAAAGAAGGAAGAAACAGGTCCCAGATGGCCCCTGGCCCCTTGGATACCTGGGCTTGGTCATGGCTCCTCAGAACACCCTGGAGGCATGTGCTGGCTCTTGCTGTCTTGGGAACATATTGGAGATTTGCTTACGGTGCTCCAGGCACCGCTGAACAGCAGGGTTCACTGGGCAATGTCATAGGCACATCCTCCAGGGTGGCCCCTATCCTGAATAGTCCTGGTTTGCCTGGCACCTGTGTGGCTGGAATCCCATCCCCCTGCTGCCAATGCCACAGCCACAATACCTTGTTGGCATGCCATGGGCTCCACAATCTAGCTGCTCACCTTGACCTGATGCCCATGGCTTCTCTCTCTGCTCCCCTTTGGCTGCTGCATCCTTACCCTCAACTCCAGAAGTCCCAGGAGTTGATCCTAGACCATGATGCCACACAGATCCCGGCCATGGTGGAGTCCTGGCTCCTCCTCACTGACCAGTGGGATCTTGGGAGCATCCTGTTCTGGCCCTGCAGGCACAACGGGCAGCCTCTCCCTCTGGGCCACATTGTGCAGTCACAACCTTAGCTAACTTCTCAGGTGCCCTTGAAACACACCTTCAGCATTCCAAATACACACTCCACAACCATGCATGGCACCCAGTGTGCTTGGTTGCGGCAGCTTGGATTTCAGCACCTGCCCTTCAACGGAGACACCTCAGATGAGAGGATTTTCAAATTGGATGCAGGACAAAAATCACAACATGCTTCCGAAAAAGAAACCATCAAGAAAATCTATTCGTCCATATAGAGAATATACTTAACAAACAATAGCCTGCTGGATTGGGTGGTCTGGCCACTTAGCTGACAGCCATCAACAAGAGCTTGATTCAGAAAAGGTGTTAGCATTAAAGAACTTTGGCAGCTGTTCCTACAAGGCTTTGTTGTTCACTGTATAATTTCACAGAATGTAAAAGGACTTTGCACGTGGACTTACGAAGCAGCCTGAACGCTGACTACATGGGTGCTGAATCTTGTTTTACATTCAGCAGTGGAGAAGAGCTTATGGTGGTGATGGGAAAATGACACTCAGTCTGAAATATATCCGAGCATTAACACCTCATTAAATTTGTAATTCAAATCAGATAATTGCAATCCCCAGTGACTTCTCTAGCAATAATTTTCCACGAAAATGTGAGTTCTGATTTTAATATTCAATGATTTAAAAAAAACCTGCCGGTTTAAGACCAGAGTTAAGGTTATCTCATGTTGGCTCAAGTTCCACAAAGCCAGGAAACTGGAAGCTAAGGCTGATGCCTTAACAGATGTGCCCCATGATCAGTGATGATGCTGTGCAATGCCACAAATTGTGCTTGTTTACAACTTACCCTCCATGCACCCACACTTTTCCTGATTTTTTCAGGCCCAAATCGAGATGGGGAGGATGGAGCGCTGGGACCAGCAAGAATTACCCCACATTATCCTGGAGTAATTGTATCACTTTATGAAGCAGATGAACCTTACTGAATTGCTGGAGGAATCCTCCTGTGAGTTGACCCATGCTTGTTTCTTGCTTGTAACCTGGGGTCTACTTGGAGGATGAGCAGGGGGAGCAGCAACTCCCAGCAGGCTTCTGAACCCCCAGAAACTCTGAGGAGCTGAGATGGCTCTTGGACCACCACCACCTGTCACCTCCAGGGCGGCAGGAGCAGAGGAGGTGGTGTGCCAGGCAGGAACATCATGGCTGCTGGTGAGGTGCCTAGCTAGCTGCACATCAGTCAAGAGGAGGGGGTGCATGCAAGCACTTGCTTGGATCAGGGCCTGGTTGAGAACCAGGAAGGGGATGAGCCTATATAAGCCCTCAGTCTGAACTGCACTGTTGATGAAGCAACAGCTTCCTTAGAGCTCCGAGACAAAATGCCAAACCTTTCTGGACTGAAGAACTATTCAAGTTGGGAGGAGCAAAGATACACCACCACTACTTTGCTGTAACAGCCACCACATCCAAAGCATGCTCACACCCCAGGGGTGGAGGGGAAAAACACAAAGCTCCAAGCTCCAGCACAAAACCTTTCTGAACTGGGGTAGTATTCACTGTCGATTATATTTCCTCAGATTTTAACTTGGACTATCACCTGGTTGGTGTGTATTGCTTTGTCATGCCAAAGAGCATATCTTGATACATAAGGGCTAACTGCCATTAGAGCAGGAGCAACAAATGGGGCTCTCCTAAGGTAAGCGAGAGAACCATCTCCATGGAAGAGTGCAACACCAGAGTTCAATGTCTCACAGGAAGATGCCTTATACCAGAATAGACTATTTGTGCATCTGGCCCAGGTTGTGAGTCCAACTGGCAACAAGTCTCCTGCTGAGGTCTTTCCCAGCCCTGCTACCCCTGAACCTTTTAATTGAGATCCCAGAGACTGAAACTGGGACCATCTGCATGGAAAACAGATGCTATTCTACTGAGCTCTGGACCACTCCACCATAAACTATGGCATAGGACCATTATTAGAATACCTCCCTCTCTCCTCTGTCCCTCTCCCTCTCTCTCAAACATTACATTGAATGCTGGGGATTACCATGAAATTGTTAGTCAGCACTGATCTCCAGTAAATGTTCTGTTATTAAGCAGGGTGGGGATTTACACATCGCCAAAAAGGTGGCCGCAGATTTGCATACAACTTTGCATGTGCTGATGAATATGTATGTATGGAAATTTTAAAAGAATACCTGTAATTTTTAATAAAAATACAGTACATTTTTCCATAGTAGGGAAGACTGTGGCCAGATGACTCATGTGCCGGCCCCAGCACCTAAGTGTTGATGGGCAACTTCAAGGCCCTGGCTCTCCCCTTGTATGGTTCTTTATCTTTAAACTGGATTTGAACCGAACAGCATTTCAAACAGAGAACCATCCTTTAATAGCCCTTCAAATAAAGGAATGTCCTTTGTAAAGTAGGACACACGGCAACAGCACACACTAAGAGAAAAATTAAGATATAAACATTACTACTAGATCCAGTGGAAATACTTATATCAAGGGAATAAGCAAGGACGAACATTATTTTGATACATTTATTTTTTTAAAAGAAACCCCGATGTAAGTGACTTCACTGCATTGGACAATCAAAATATTTCCTAGCCATGCTGTCTCTTACAAAATGCTGTGGTACTCTGTCATGGTGCTGTTCATTCATAAGGAGAAATCAAAGAGATAACAACAAAGCTGTAGAAGATCAATGAGCACGAGACTAGATATATTCAAGAAAAGTAGTGTTTTGCTCATCTTTTCAACAAAAAGTGATAATGGGGCCAGATGGCACAGCGCCTAATCAATAAAGACCCTCTAGGGAAACTCAAACATCTAAAACTAATTTTTATCATTTGAATAACATTAAATTCATCCACCAGTTTCATCTTCAATGTGTTAGCATGTGGAAATGATAATATAAGCAAACATGCAAAATGCAGACATTCATCACTTTTGTGAAAGCCATAGGTCACACATGATTGGAATTAGATCAAAACATTTATGCTTTAGATGGGGGGGGGGGAATGTTATAAGGAAAACACATATGTGCCTACACAGACCTTAAGATTATCCTCAGCAGTCTTTCTCCGTGAGCCCCTGCCAAAGGAAGTGAGGTGGGTGGCTACTAGGAAGAGGGCCTTTTCTACTGTGGCACCCCAGCTGTAGAATGAGCTTCCTAGAGAGGTTCTCCTGGCATCTACGTTGTTCTCCTTCCGGCGCCAGGTGAAGACCCTTCTATTCTCCCAGGCATTTTAGCATTTTAGTTTTCTAGTCTTTTAGTTCGGGTGTTTTAAATCTGTATTTTAAATCTCTGCATTGTTGCTAGGTTTTCTTCTGGTTGTATTGTTATATTGTGGTTTTAATGCTTTTATATTTTATATTGTTTTACCCTGCACTTTTTGGATTTAATTTTTGTGAACCGCCCAGAGAGCTTCGGCTATTGGGCAGTATAGAAAATAAATAAATAAATAAATAAATAAAATAACCTATAGATCTTCCATCCATGGTTTGGTTAGCCTTATGTGTGTGAGCCAAGGACTCTAGCTTGTCTCTCGTCTGACAAGCCAGAGGAACAACCCAACATGGAACACTAACGAAACCATCCGTGGGTTGTTTAGCCAACCCTGCTTGCAACCAGAGTGATTAGGCTTATTCACATATTGTCATGATGTGCAAACTGGGCCTTTGTGAACTCAGTAACCAAATGTAGATAGGTCTATATAATATTTTGCACCCATCCATGAACTAATGAGAGATTTCTGTAAAATGCTTATACTGTAAACAGCCAATAGTAGTGTGATGGTGATCTGCAATCAATCCCTGGCAAGTGTTAAGATACGCAGAATGCTGATTATCAGGGATGGTTGTTAGCTCGATCAGATCCTTAGGGGACAGGGCTGTGTCCTGAGAGACATAATGCGACAACCTTGCTGAAGCTAAGCAGGTCTGGATGCCTGGATGGAGGACCTCTGAAGAACCCCATATATGATGCCCTAAGCTCCTCAGAAGACAGGCTGGACATATATATAACAAAAATACATGGGTAAGGGCGCAATCCTATGGGTTGTACCCTGGGTACACATAAACCTTTGAACTTGGAGGCTTACGTGTATCCAATGCAGAGCTGGAGGCACCCTGCACCTCCCATGCTGCCTTGTAACTAGGTGGGCAATTTCACCTGTCTAGTGGAGGCTTCGGGGAGGGAAGGAGGTTGGGGTGGCAATAAGAAAAGGCGTAAGCCAGCTGCCCTGGTCTCCTCCCCTTCCTGCCCCCAGGAACACCCTCTTTCCCCCATCTCCGTGCTGCGTTTACCAAGCGTGGAGAAGTAGCCTGCACGGTTCTCTCCGTAATGGGTATGAGGGCGGAGGGGAGGGGCATGCGGTTTCCTGGCTCTGAGTTCAGAGCCCTGTCTTCGAGCTCAGATCCAGGAAACCAAACAATCCTTTGTCTTCCAGGGGACATAGGATTGCTCCCTCCATTTCATTTTTTAAGAGAAATGAATGTAGGTTTTTATTATAACAATAGAAAAAGTACACAATTATAAGTATAATACAAATTTCTGGGGACACAGAATCCTCCTCTCCCATATCCATGTCAAAGTAGCCAATCAGGACAATTAAGAGATCAGATAAGTGGATCCCCGAATTTTCTGGTGGATATAACCACTGCTTTTGCAGTTTTTCAGTTAATGTAGCCAAGCCATGGGCTCTCAAATTTTGTCTTGAGGCTACTTCTTCAGAACAGGCCACCCTTTGCTATGAGGAATTTGAGAGATAAAACGTGAACCCAGATGAACTGAGCCTTGGTTGGCTCTGAGGCTGAAATTGCTTGCAGCATAAAGACCTTCTCTCCTGAAAGACTGTGTCATGGTTGCGGCAATTATGGCGCCATCCTCTTCCAGAACCACAATGCTTCAAACCACAATCCATAGCCTCTGATACATGATAGCTATATATTACCTCCTTTAGCGGAAGCAGCATACCTCTGAGTAATAGTTGCTGGGGAACACAAGTGGGATGGTGGTGTTGCACTCTTGTCTTTCTTGAGGGCTTCCCACTGGGGCATCTGGTTGGCCACTGTGGGCATAGAATGCTGGACTAGATAGGCCTTTGGTCTGATCCAGAGGGGCTCTTCTTGTGTTCTTACATTCTTAACTGTTCCAGATGATGAGTGATCTAGTGAATCTGCATTTGGAGGCTGTCACTTCCTGGCTTCCTGAGAAGTGTCTCATTTGCTCTGCAGACAAGTCACTTTTACTTAGGTCCACTTGTATTCTGCCGGTTTGCATGCAAAGTTAAAATTCAGGGTACTGGAGGCTAAGCAGGATCTCTTCCCTTCCCACCCCCCAAATCTGGATCGATTTAAATCACTCTCACTCACTAATGAGGAAAGAATGTCAGAGTGTCTCAGAGAGGCTCCACTGTCTTCTAAGAACCTTGATTACAATCAGGTTGACTGCCCGTGACTGTCTGCAAATGCATTTGTGCCATTTGATGTGTTTTTGAAATTCTACATCTGATCTCCTTTTATCAAGCGCACACATGCATGTTTCCTCAAACATGCAGGCTTCCTCAAGATGGCACCTATGGAAGCTGACAGGACGGGCAGTCGGCGCTTACTTGGACGCTGGCGATGGGGCAGCATCCTCCACCTCACCACAGGCAGCAGGCTCGCGTCGGGGGTGTGGGGCAGGCTGCCTGGCACGCACAGCTCTGTCCTCCAAGGGAGGGGAACAGCCAGGCGGCTGCCACCACTGCGCCCTCCACACCACCATGCATCTGCTGCCTGAGGGGATTGCTGCACTCCACCTAATGGTAGGGCCAGCCCTGTTTGTTCAAAACTCCTGGTATTTCTCACCTTTGATGCCCACTTTGGTCAGGATCAGAATGCTACAAGCTATTGGGTTCACGTTGCCAACAAAGGATGGAATGGAAAGCTCTTGAGGGCGCAGGGGGATGACACACACGGGCAACTGCAATATTACATGGCTGATCATCAAAAAGCCCTAGTTCAGGCTTCCCCAACCTGGTGCCCTTCTGCTCTTTTAGACTTCAGCTCCCATTAGCCCCAGGCAGCATGGCCAATGGTGAAGAATGCTGGGAGTTGTCGTCCCAGACCTCTAGAAGAGGGCTCCAGGTTGGGGAAGGCTGCCCTAGATGTTCTGGGGCTATGCTTAGCGAGTAACACTCATTGCTTGCATCTTTCCATTCCTCCTCCTAAGTGATACTTCATTTCTGCATGGTTGATAAATTACAAAGATTGGGGGGCAGGGAGACATGATTTAATGGTTTTGCACAAGATTGAATTAACTGCAAACATCAAGAAGACACAACTTCATTCATCCCTGGTTCATTTCAGGAATGTAATTAGACGTTTTTAAGCACCGCAAGTGTCTGTGTCAAAAACGGCACGAGAGGCCATCATACAAGTGAAGAGACGGAAATGTGATGCGGCAGTGAAATGAATCTAGCCATCTGGAGGGAATGATTCAGTTCTGTAATAAATGGAATCACACACATCCATCCTGTGTCCCGCGGCACTAGTCAGATGCAACACATGACAATCAACAATCTCTGGATCAGGACCTATGTATTTTTTTCTGGTTATTTATAAGCAGCAGTTGGAAAGACAAGATAAAATCTATGAATAAAGAAGTACTTTCTCAGACCCTTATATGAATCACTTCCTGGCTTTATAAGATGGAGCTGAAAATACCCATACTTTTAGAAATGATTTATTTATGTAATTCAGCTATTTCCATTCTGTTAAGGACAATATAGAAAATACGAATCACTGCGGGCTTTTCTACACGAGGCATTTATCATGCGCTCATCATTCCCTACTCATGGTTGTTTACAGGTTCTTTAGACGATGTCGTGACCCTCCAGTTTCACTTCTGTGTCTAAGCAGCACTTGCAGCAGCAAAAGTTTTTAGAGTAGGGAAAATGTGGCATTTAGTTGTGAAAGTGAAAGAAAGCGCCATTTTCTCTTGTGTATTTGTGCTATTCTGCTATATCACAGTGCCACCTAGAGGTTATGTGGCAGAAAAGCAGGAAAGGAAACGCTTATCCTGTGGTGCTCGGATCTCAGTTCTGTGATGAAAACAATGGTAGATACAGCAGATTAACAGCCTTGTATAGAAAACCTCAGGATGTCTTCTTTCAGCGTATGAAAGAATCACACTACAAGTGGGGTCCTGCAACAAATGTTGCAGTGTGTCCTTGGCATGCATGTGTTCCCCAAGCCTGGGGGTGGGGGTAGCATCAAAGACAGGACTCGGGTCTTGCTTCATGTGCAAAATTGAAAGGATTTTCAAATAAAGTTCTTGAACATTTAAAAGTGTTACCAGTCTGCATGCAACACAGTGGAGCACAAGGCTTCTGCATGCAGCTGAGTGCTGGATTTGGCCTGGGAGAACATCATCTGAGGGAGCAATGTAAGTAGATTAACCTTTGTTGTACCCTGAGAAGTACGGGGTGGGGAGTGTAACTGGAAGTCCAAACCAGCCTCAGCCCCACTGCTGACCTGCAATATTAACAGTGGACTACATTGCAGGACTGCTGTATGCTACTCTGCCTCAGCACAGCCCCCCAACATGTCGTGGTGTAGAACAGCAAACTACACTGCAGGGTTGTTGTATACCAGAGCTGGGAAGACTCCAGGCTTCCGGGATCTGCTTTGTGTTTTTTACTACAGTCTCAAGATCTACCAACTGGACCCTGGTGCAAAAGACAAACACTTAAAAAGGAATTCTTAGCCCTGGCATTTATTTTGAATACAGAACTGAATGGCACACACAGTCCTTCCAGCCAAAAGACCATGTCCGGTTACCCTGAGCTTTCTTCAGTTCAGCAGTATAATTTGGGGCAGGTGAGTCATTTTGTTCCTGCTGTTTGTTAAACAACTGGAAGTCGGAAATCCTTGCTGATCTACTGCAAATCATCCAGAGATCTACCATTAGATCTAGCTCAACCTTCTGACCACCCCCACTGTATACGGTCACCTCAGCCCAACCTGCAATGTGGGGATAAAAGGAATGGCTAACACTTCAGGATTGTTATAAGCTACTCTCTCAGCTACAGCTCAACCTGCAACACATGCCTAATACCTCTGGACAACACTGCAAGGTTGTTGTGAATCAGCCATGGCTTGACCTGCAGTATTCACTGCGAACTACGCTGCAAGTCTGTCACAAGCCGTTCTCTCCCAGCCACAGCCTCTTCCAACCTGCAGTACAGGACAATGAACTGCATTTGCTTTGAAATTTGCGTAAGCAGGGCTTTAAAAAAAAAAATCCTTCACATTAGATTAGAACTGAATTAGATAGAGCAGGAACTCTTTTCCTTGCTACTACCTTTTGGGTTCTGTGGTGGTGGTGGTGGTGGTCGCACTGGTGCCCAATCCCAGCTACCTTAAAATATTTATTTATTAAATTTATTAATCGCCCATCTGACTGGTCACCCAGCCACTCTGGGCGATGTACAACCCACCATAAAACAATTTAAAACAATAAAATTTTACCATAATTTTTTTTTAAAAAAAATACCCTAACCCACCCCAAATGCCTGCCTGAACAACCACGTTTTTAATGCACGACGGAAGCTCATTAAAGAGGGGGCATGACGGAGTTCCCTAGGGAGGGAGTTCCACAGAGTGGGGGCCACCACAGAGAAGGCCCTGTTAAAATATTACATTAAAATATTCGATGTCTCCCTTGATTTCTATGAGCAACTCTTGCTTTCTTTCCTGGAGACATTTAAAAGTAGCTTCTCAGTGTGAACCAGAGAAGGGCATATCTAGAAAATAAGATGCCTCTCTGAGCCCTGTTTATACCTACATATCTCTTCCTCCATCCTCTTTTGCTTGTTTCTCTTTTTCTCTTGGCAAAGGACAATGGAGGAAGAGATACAGAGATATAATGGCCCATCTTCCACTCTCCTGCTTCGCTTCTCTGCAAGCCTTTTCTCTGCTATCCTCTCCTTCCTGGCAGCTGATCGTGGGTATGTTCAGTCCTCATTGGATGGTTCCTCCCCCTTTAAGGTTCTCCCCCCCCCCCAATATTTTTTGTACTACTATAAACCCTGGGGTTTACTATAAACCCTGCTGGTTTTGCACGTGGAAGATGCCATTTAGGCTATATAAAGATCAGCACTCACTCCTCAACTTCATAAATAGAGGGAATAATTGACATAACGCTCTGCAGAAAAATGTGTCAGTGTGCATGAAACACAATCAGCAATCTAAGCACCAGATGCTCTACAATTTTGATTTTAATATATATTCGCATCAGTACACTACTAGGTTAAGCCTTTCTCTCACAAAGCAAACTCTCCTTGAAAAATACTTCGTGATTGCTCATTCACACAAATCAAGGCATTTTGCCAGCAAACTGATTCCAAGCATTCATCATCTGTACTTTTAGGAATGTTTATTCCTGTAGGCAACTCAGGGGAATTGAAGTATATCTTTTGGTCATCTTTATTTTTCAATAATTCTAAACAGCTTTTATTGAACATTCTTTGCCCATATAGGCATTTCTAAGCCACTGCCTTCACTGGTTAGTCAAAAGTTGATGAGTCAGATATTAATCCTGTAGGGAAAAACAATAATAAAAAAACTTCTTATTGCACACTCAGCTGCAAATGTTTTCTTGCATAACAAAGCTCCCATTCTTCATCTTTCAAAGGCTGTAAACATAAACACACTTTCTAGGGAGTAAACCCCATTAAACACAGTAGGACCATTGGGTAAACATCTGTAGGATTCCATTGCACAATAGCTTCTGAAATGTCACATCTAATTAATATATACTTTTCTCTCTTTACCAGTGTTTCTATGGAGAATAACTATGTTGGTTTGTGTGTTCTCTGCCGCCACATTTCCTTATCTTAGCTATCATGCAGAGGGATGCTTGAAAGGCCCAAATTAACATTCAGATGCTTGATTTGTACTTTGTGGGCGTGAATGAGAGAAACTGTAGAGTTCACAGGCCTAATACAGCCTGCAAAAGTTTCACCATTCAGCCCATGGGGGCTAGGGCTGTAGCCCCTCCCCCAGAGGCTACTGGGGGTGTGGGCGGAGGTGGGGGAAGGAATCTCTTTGTTAGATGACAGATTAGAGATACCAAGGGGACTCCCCTGTGTGCCACTCCCCCTCCCAGTGGGAGGGCCAGCTGCACAAAAGTGAATCCCCTTATGTCTCTGCACAGATTGGAAATAGCAAGGGGATTCCAATGGGGAGAGAGAGCTGCACACTCAACCAGTGCTTGCATGAGGTCCTGCATATGCTGGCCACGTGCCTCCTTTGCCTACTGCCGTCCCGAAGCATTAACATCTCAGTTTGCACACTGGATGCCCCAGCAAGGATGCAACACGCTTTCCTGAATTCATGACATTGAGATAGCAGGATGATTCAATTATAATCAAATGAATGAGTTAAAATGTTCTTGGGCCACCAATAAAATGGATACCCTGTTTGGGAAGGTCTAACACATTTTCCTACCTACTGATCTGTTAACCAGGTTAAACTTGCTTCTGTTCTTCTTGCACTGGTAACCTCCCATTTGGATTATTGTCCACAATGGGCTGCCCATGGAAAACTGTGTGGAAGTTTCAGCTGGTGCAGAATGCCATAGCTCATTTGGTGACAACAGGGTTTTTTTAATTAAAAAGCCATTAGCACAGCTGCACTGGTTACTTGTTAGTGCCCAGGGCCTATTCTAAGTGGTGATTCTCACCTTTAAAGCTTATAATGATTAAGGGTGCAATCCTACGCAAGTTTAGTCCAAAAAAAAAATCCTATAACTCCCAGCATGTCCCAGCCAGCCATACTGGCTGGGACATGCTGGAAGTTGTAGGACTTTTCTTTGTCTAAACATGCATAGGATTGCACTCTTTTTTTTTTTTAACTGCCTTTTAATTTAAAATCTCCAAGCCTGCTGCCTTTTCCTCATGTATACCTCTTCACTAACTGAGGTCATCTGGAGCTGTCTTGCTTTGTATCACTCCTGTTACATTAGATAGAAATGAAAGAGTAGAATAGAGCATGGGTGAGGAGACCTCTTTCATCAAAGGACTGAATTCTGTTTCAGAAAAGCTCTTGGAGACTGGGAGCATCTCTACACCAGCCTAATATCCCGCATTTAAAACAGGGCTTTCTGGTTCCATTTTAAATGCAGGATCATGACTGAGTCCCTTTACACGCACTTTCTTTTCCCCTCCTTCTTATCTGCGTCTTCCATATGTTTCATTATACAGCAGCTAGATGGTGCAGTGATCTAGCTCCTCTTTTTGTGCGTTTTCCTCTTTTCACAAGGGAACTCAAGCACTGTAATTTGATAACTCATTATCTCCAACCTTTTAAAAAATGGAATGAAGGTCATTTAGTGCAGGAGACACCCTGGAAGTAACGACGTCATCTAAAGGGCCCGCAAACTTCTGTGAGTGAGCAATCTCAATAGCAGGATAAAAGCTCCATGTGAAGGCTGCCTTTACATTAAAGAAAAAATCCATAGTCCTACTGTTGTGGAGCCTTTCTGTGTTTACAGCAGGCTCCCAGATGGCAACCACGTGATTGCTGAGAAGGGAAGTTTTTAATTTTCAAGGTTCTGTAGAACTCAATGAAACAACGCCATCTAGTGGCTGTTTTAATAACGCAACAATCCAATATATTTTGATACCTTGTTTTCCCAGGATCTTTTTAACATGGAATAACCGGGAAATACCTCCAGATGTGCCCTGGAGGCTGACAACGTCATGAAAAGGGCCCACAAACTTCCGTGAGTGAACAGTCTCAATAGCAGGATAAAAGCTCCGTGTGAAGGAGCCCCGGATTCCAGGGCTGGGTGCAGTCAAAGGCAAAGGGGCAGGGCAAAAGGGGTGGGGCCCAAAAATACCAGAAAAATCTCTAAAGCCTCGATGATGCCCTGTCTATGGAACTCGCTCTCAAGAGATTAGCTCTGCTCCCTCCATGTGTTGTTTCTGTGATCAGGGAAACTCTTTTTTGCAGAGTTGATTGCTGGGATTTGCTGGTTTTCTGCTGATGTTTATTCTATGTTTAGTATAATTTCACTCTAGTGGCTTTTAGATTTTACTGTATGTTGTCAACAGGGCTTTGTTGGAGTGAAGTGCTTTGAAATTAGAAGGGCAGCCCGGTCCTTTGCACGTTTACTCGAAGTAAGTCCAACTTTGTTCCAAGGATACTTTGGGATACCAGCATTCAAAAGTGTTGGGGAACTGATTCTTTGTGCCCGTGTTAAGGCTGTGGCAGCGAAAACAGTGAAAAGCCTTCAGGGGCCTTAAAGGCTAACAAAATTACGGCACAAGCCACATATTGCATATTAGTCCAGGAAAACGTATGGCATTGGCCACCACACTCGCTATCTGAAAGGAAGTGCTTGCCGCTGAAACTCACACCGCAAGTAGGATAATGGTTTGCGGCAGTCCAAAGGCGCACTCTGTATATACTCAGAGGCATCTTTCTTACAGAATTCATGCCCTGGAGCCGCGTCCCAGAATTGAACAATAATCACTTCCTGGGTAAACCTCCCTTAGACCAGGGACGCCCGTGTCTTTTCAGGCCCCGCGGGCAACAAAGGGGGCTCCGAAGGCGAGGAGGGGCAATTAATTCATCGATGGCTGCGAGCTCGCCCATCGACCGTTATGGGGTCGATTCCGCTGCCTTGTCGCGCGGGGGAAACGCGGTAACAGAGGAAAAGGGAAGAGCGTCGCTCCGTCCCGCTTCATCTCTAACACTTCCGGCTTAAGTCCGAACCGGTGTCCCGCTCTAGCTTCCAAAGCAAAGGATAGAGGGGCTTCACCATGGAGACGATGAGCCCTAGAGCGCACCATAGAAAATGATGGCCAATGTCCGCTTTCCGCTTTCACCGGAAATCAAGCTCAGGCTGCATAATATGTAGCGTATATCTGATACACACCGACCTTCTTTTCCCCGCTTCCTGTCTCTATGGAAGATCCCCTCGGCCGCACAGATTGGCCACAATGCGATTTCTATGGTTGCGTCGCTCTATCCCTGGCGTCTCTGTGGTGAAAGCCCGACGGATCTCGCTTGAACCTACTGAAATCGACGGAATGCCGGAAGTGGCGTTGGGCTCCTTAGTTGGTCTCATTGCAAGGCAGGGAGGAGGGGGAGGATTTGAGGCTTCTCCGTGTTGGAGAAATACGGTGCAGGGTTCGCGCTACACCCACCTTCCCCAACCGGGTGTCTTCCAGATTTTTGGACTTCGCCTCCCATCAGCGCCTGCCAACACGGCCAATGGTCAGGAATGCTGGGAGTTGAAGTCCAGAACTTCTGGCGTTCTGCTCTCGCCCCGCCCCTGCCCTTCAGTTCTCTGTTAGCTGCATAAATTTTTCCTTTCCGGGATGGGGGGCGGGCGGGCGAGCCAAGAGCTGCTGTTCCCGCCGCCGAGTTCTTTGAAGGCGCAATCCTGTGCATGTTGAGTTAGGGAAAGAGTCCTACAACTCCCAGCATCCCTCTGGCCAGCCATGCCGGGAACTGTAGGGCTTTATTTTCCAGCTCAAAAGCGTGCGAAACGCGCGCAGAGGCGGGAAGAGAACGTTAGCCGTCGGCTTGCACGCCTGAGCGCAGTGCTTGAATCGTGTGGGGGGGAATGGGACGAGAGACCCAGAGGGTGCAATCCTATGCAAGTGTAGCCAGAAAAAAAGCTCTACAACTTCCAGCATTCCCCAGCCAGCGTGGGGAATGCCCAGCCAGCATGGAAGTTGTAGGGCTTTTTTTTTTTTTTGGCTAAACATGCATAGTATCGCACCCTAAGTGAAATCCACAGGCCCTGCTCCAATCAGCTCTGTAGCCACCCCCACCCCCTGGAGCCTTCTAAATAGGCCCTCAGGGGGGCATTATTTAAGTTAAGAGGAGCATACACCCTCTGGCCCTCCAGTAATTCTGAATGCAGAAGGGGTTTGGTCATGAGGGAGTTGGCACCTATACTAAAAACATTCCACATAACAGCAAAACAAGAACAGTCAGCACCCTCCCCTCCACCTGAAACAGTTACTCACCAGCAACAACAGGCCACATAACAAGATACAAACTCAAGGACCAAATCCTGCCACAAACCCAGATGCCAACTTTGTTTCCATATCTACTCAGGCAATACTATTACTTGACCCAGTAATGTCACCCACAACATTAGGAGCTCATTCACTTCCTCATCTCCCAGTGTGATACATGCCATCGTCTGTCAGCAATGCCCTTCTGCATTCTACACAGGTCAAACAGGTCTCTATGGAAGAGAATAAATGGACACAAATCTGACATCAGAAATGGCAATATTCAAAAAGTAGTGGGAGAACCCTTCAACTTCCAAGCCTCTTGAAATGGCCATTGTGGAGCAAAGAAACTTAAAAGAGTGGTTAGAGTGAGAGTACTGACTTCGAATTCAGAAGGAGGTTCAGTTTTTTTCCCTAGAGGCTTGATTCTGGATAAAGGATTGTTATCCTACTATGTGGTAACTGACTTACCTAATGCCAGGATTTGTATTATCTGCAGCAACTGTTTTGTGAATGGCTACTGTTAGTAATGTGTTTGTCACTGTCTGTACTTTTTGCATTTAATTTCCTTCTGACCTAACCGTTGGAAGGATCTTGCTGTCACTCCTCCCCGCCCCCCGCCCCCATATGTACGGTATAAAAATCTGAAACTCTTGTTAATAATTTATGCATCTGATGAATTGGACTATACTCCACAAAAGCTTATGCCAGAATAAATTTCTGTCTTTAAGTTGCCACAAGAATCTTTGTTTTCTTTGTTCGTTAGTTCTTACAACAACCCTGTACGGTTGGCCAGTATTAGTGATTTTTAATTTAAAATACATTATGCTTTGTTGTAAAGAGCTGTTGTGATTAAGTGGATAGAGAGTTGGGACTTGGAAGGCTTGCGTTCAAGTCTCTGCTCAGCCACAAAGCTGAATGGATGGGTGTGGGCCAGTCACTATCTCTTAGCCTGGGGTCCCCAATGTGGCACCTGCGGGCACCCAAATTTTTTTTTAAATTTTTTTACACGTGTCCTCTTTCATTATTGTAGATGAAATAACTGTGAAATGATCGTACTAATAATTTTAATAATGACAGTGAGCACAATCAAGCCTAAATTAAGCACTTCTATGTCCCACTGATTTTAACAGGAAAGAGCTCATACTAAGGAGACTTTAAAATGTTTAACTTTCAGTCATGGCCATATTGTTCAGGTGAACAACTATGACTAAATATAAAGATGCACATATACTGCACTTTTGCTACGGAAATATCAACTCAACCCAATTTGCTGAAAGACCTGATCTGATTTTTTTTTATTTTTTCCCCATTTTTAAAATATACATAAATGGATTTGCATGAAATGCATACAGCTTGCCAGCAATTATACATGGGCTTCAACAAAAGTGGACCAAATATCCAAAAAAGTATCCAGTTGAAGGTGGTGTCTATATACCACCCATTTAAATATCAAAAGCGTTGTAAGGTACTTCATCCATTGCATTATAGGAGCTGAGTGTTTATCCCTGCAGTGTTGTAACATCTGTCTTTTAGCTGTCAAAAGGGTGCAGAGAATCCGTTTACACTGACAGGGGAACAGGCGGTGACAGCTGAGAGGAGCAACAGCAGCCCTGATTTGATTTTTTAAAACTTTTATTAGGAATCCAGGTGCCCGGAGACACTGCAGAGCTACAGAAGGGCTGTTTCTGTGGTCTGGCATCTTCACCAGCACACAGCACCATGACCAGCAGTCCATCTGTAGACAGCTCCATCCCTCTGGAAGGAAGAACTTAGAACTTGCCTATGAGTTCACCAACTGTCATGGCCCAGGAGAGACTGCCAGACACATAGCCACATCTCTTTAAGATACTGTCCCTTTGTATTCAGTTTTAATTGTAACCCAATTTTCAATCCTCTGAAAAGCAGGGTAAAAATATAAATCAAAGAAATAAGTAAAAGAAATACATTTTAATCCTGAAGCTCCAAAAAGTAGATGGAAGTTGGCAGCCCAGGTGGTCACCCATCCAAGCGCCACCAGGCTCAAACCTGCTTAGCCCCAGCAGGCGGCCAGCATCATGCGCCCTCGGGTATATGTTGAGGTGCAGCTCACTGCTGTTGTTTTGCTTAGATGAAGCAAAGAAAACAAAGTGCACCATGTTAATTTGACATGCTGCATAGAAGAATATCACAGAAATATTTTCCAGTAACCAAAACTAGTTGAATTGAAATATTTGATGTGTGTGTGGTGGGGGAAGGGGGATTCAATAAAGTGCATTAATGCTGCAATCCTATACAGACTTCCCTGGAAGTAAGCCCCATTGAATTCAATGGGAGTGGTTTCTGAGGAGGCATGCATAGGATTGCACTGTTAATGTGGTTTAAATGTTATATTCAAACAACTGCAAAACTCTACATGAAAATTATTTTTATTGGAATACTTGTGAATATTTTAAGATCTGACAACTCAATAGCATCATCTCCTTAATGTCATTTAAATCTGAAGAAAAGTGTCCACGCACTACTTGTAATGTGCCTGAAAAGCTGTGAGAATCAATATATGTGCTTCCTACAGATAGTCACCTGAATTTTAACTTTGATTGTAGATTTGACTCATATTGTTTTACAGTTACCCAATGTGACCTGTATTGTCTTTGTTCATTATGTTACTGAGGACAGTTCCCTCAGTCCTAGTCTGAGCTATAACGACTTGGGTCAAGAAATGGGAATTCTGTGTGGATGTGTTCCATCCCTCTTACCCTCCTTCGTCTGCCATGAGAGAGGATTGGCCTTTAGCACATACTGTATTTGGCTTTTTCTAGAGGCAACGTATAATAGGAATATCAGCTGGTGTCCTTTGGGTTGCAATCCTATACATGCTTACTTGGGAATACATCCCATTGAACTCAGTAGGATTGCACTGCTGGTTGCCTGCAGCCAGTTACTTCTCAGCTGAGCTTTAAAATGGCCTCTCTCTATGAGAATGGAGAGCCGTCCAGGTGAACATAAGAGCCCTACTGGATCTGACCAAAGGCCTATCTAGTCCAGCATTCTGTGCCCACAGTGTCCAACCAGATGCCCCAATGGGAAGCCCACAAGCAGGACATGAGTACAATAGCACCTTCCTGCTCAGGTTCCCCAGTAACTGGTATTCAGAGGCATATTGCTGGAGGCAATATATATCCATCATGGACTGATGACTTGTAGCCATGTTACAGGCATTTATGCTCCCTTGTAGGAATCAGTTGTGGGTTTTTCTGGTTTTTGAGTAGGTGGCAGTTATGGGGCCTTTTTGACCTTGATCCACCATTAAATCCCAATGAAGGAGAAGAAAACATGTAGCTGCCGATAGCCTTATGCTGCATGAATTAACACTAGCAAGGTTGGTGATGAGATCATCTGGTCCCTATCTTAAGCTGCTGCAGCAGTTTTCATCTACAGCTTTCTAGGGAAATGTATAATAGCAATATCCTAACAAGCAGATACTATTTTAAATGTTGCTAGCAAGCCTGTCATGACAACATTTGTTCTAATGTGGTAAATAACTGTTTTCTCTTTAAATACTGTAATAATGCTGTGAATATAATGGGGGTAGTGAAGCATAAAGTAGCCAATGAGGGGAACTGTAAAGTAACTGAGGGCGTAGCCCTATCTGGATAGTTGCCAGCATCTGAAATCAGGCAATAGACTATCCTATTCAGGGCAGCTGGAACACGGAGGGGATCCTCTCTTCTGTGCTCTGGCCATCCTGCATTTTTGCCTAGATGGGCGATTTCTAGGGGTGGCTTTGGGGAGGGGGAAGGAAGGAGCCTGGAGACACAATAGGAAGCTGTGTAAAGCAGCTTCCGTGGTCTCCTCCTCTCCCCGCTGCTGGGATTGCCCCTTTTCCCTCTCTCTGCACTCCATTTTTGAGAGATGTAGCCAGCACGGAGAGAACCATGATGGCTACGAGGGAGCAGGGGGCGGGGAACATGCTTTCTGGGCTCCGAGGTCAGAGCCCTGGTTCTGAGGTCAGATCCCAGAAACCGAACAATCCTATATCCCCCCAGATGCTGTCTAGGGGACATAGGATTGCTCTCTCCTATAATAAAATGAATTGTGTCTAAACAGTTACCATTTCAAAGAACTCAGGGTAAGAACTAAAACTAGTGGTAAAATGAAAGTATTTTGTAGCCGCTCTTCCCTGTCCTGGCTATTACACTCTTTTTGGCTTGGGGATGCACCTTGTTGCTGGCTAGGGTATGCCAGTATTGATGGGAAGATTGTGTTGGAGTCCCTGCTACTGTAAGGATGGTGTTGCCATCTCTGGCGGTACGTTTTCCATCACTATTCTGCCCAACAGGCTTACAACAGTGCACTCATCCCAGATCCAAGGAAGCCCGTTAGACCCTATGTGTCAATATACAACATAGCTTTAACTTAACAACAGTTTGTAAACTGGATATATTGTGACCTCAGATCTATTTTCAGTTTGTTCCTGAGCATCTGGCTGAAGCACCTAGCTGTGATTAACCTTAATGCAATCTTTCTAATTTAAACAGTGCATTCAGTATGCAAAAACAGACTCCGATATCATTTCTAAAATGATTTGCTGATAAAGAGAAGAGAAAGGAGAAAAAAGAAAAAGAAGACCAAGTCCTTGGAACAGGTTGCTAATACTGCAAACAGAAAGCCAAATCAGGTAAGGCATGTTTGTAATGTGTTTTTCTCTCCTGATCTAGCTGTAAGTGTCATTGGCCTATGACCTTAATTAACAGTAGGATAATTAAATTGGGATGCATATAGAAAAAAATAATGCTTTCATTAAGATGTGTTAAGCCTTTTCAGTTTCAAAAATAAAATAGATAAATGGAACTACTAACAGAATGGTTTTTAGGGAAATTTCATTTGAAAAGCACTTACATGAAATTTGGATATTACAAGTAACTTGTGAAATTAAGACTAGCAATTACAGTATTCCATACTTTTTACCAGCTTGCAGTTCAGAGTTAACAAAAGAGAAGGCTTTTCTTGGTCAAAATTTGGATCCCTTTGAACTGAGGACATGCTACCTGCTGCCACAGGTAAGAGGAAAGGAATCGGTAGATCTGGCCTGTTTGGGTATCATGGGACACTGTTGCTATTGCCAAAAGAAAAATATTTAAGGAATTCAAGCCTTAAATTTACTTTTCAGAGCTCTAGGAAATTGTTTTTCTCAAAGCATTCTCAAAGCCCCTCTAATAATATTCTGTCTTCTTCTTTACTGAAGACAAGAGAGTGGAGATGTTGGAAGGGGGTAGTGGGACAAAGTCCCTCATACGTGCTGGTGATTAAGGAGCTGGCTGTTTGTGGCAATTGATTCACCCCTGTTTTCTACCAGCTACTGTTCCAAAAACTACAAGTGGTTTGTAACTTATGAAGAACTCAAATGATTAAGAATGAATGACTGGCAACTATTTAAAATTCATGTAAGTGATCTTGTTCTTTAAATCTGAGTGTGTTACAACACAATTTCTAAACTAAATACAAGCCCTTTTAATACTGGCTGGAAGTATGACGGCGATAAATTTCTATTTTTATTTCTTAATAGGAAGCAAACCAGAATCCAGGAAATACCCAAGCAAAGTCATCTCAAAATCAACAGGTAATTCTTACCTTAATTCTCAAGTTGCAAGTAAACAGGTTTTAGATCCATGCATTTGGCTTTTTAGCACAGCATATTTGCTTCAGAAACAATATGGCTCCTTCCTGTGTGACCGCATTTACTTCTGTAAATCAGAAACAATTGATCAGTTTTATCTGTTAGCATTTGGTTAGAGCAGGGGCAGGCAACTGGTGACTTCCAGATATGTCTGACTATGGGCAGAATCCAACGAGGCGCTTACGCCTCCACCATTTCTTTATGCCCCACCAATTCCCATCCACAAGTGATACCCACCGCTTGCAGAAATAAGATTTAGTGCTTTCGGGGCAACCAGAAATGAGTGTAAATGCTCATTTATGGAAAGGGGCAGGCTGGCGGAGCTCACATAAGGGAGCTCCACTGACCTGTCCCAATCAAGAAATGAGCATTTCTGCTCATTTCAGGGCTTCCTCTGGGAAGTGCTACATCTGCGTGGCACAAACGGTGGGTCCTGCTTGTACAATGGAACTGGTGGGACCGAATGCTTGTACAACAGAATCAGTGAGGCGCAAGAAAATCGGTGGGGGCAAAGCACCCCATTGGATTCTGTCCTATAACTCTCATCAGCCCCAGCCAGCATGGCCAATGGTCAGGTTTATAGTCCAAAAATATTTGGAAGGCACAGGGGTTGCATACGCCCTGGCTTAGAGTGCGTATTACTGCATAACCATCCCCCTATTTATTATTGTATATAAAACAAAATGTGCAAAAATAATCATTTGAATTGTGCTTTGATCTTTATTGTTCTGATAACATGAAGATGTTGTTTTGTGAGGTTGTTTTGATAGCTTGAAGTGTGGTTCCTTAAGTTTAAGGAAAATTTATTTATTTATTTATTTATTTATTGCATTTATACCCCGCCTTTTTTCCTCTTGCAAGGAACCCAAGGCGGCTTACATTATCCTCCTCCTCTCCATTTTATCCTCACAACAACAACCCTGTGAGGTGGGTTGGGCTGAGAGTCTGTGACTGGCCCACAGGACAAAATGTCTTGTAAGAAATCTTTGGGGGTCATTCAGTAGATAGACACCTGTAAGAATTCTAAATACATTCAAAGAATGCTAACTCCTTGTGCTGAACATTGTTAAATGTTGTTGATGCACATGGTTCAATTTTTTATACTGTGACCATAGGTGCTCCACAGTGAAGTTCTCTTTAAGAACTGTTGCCTATTTAGGAATAAAGCTAATTTGTATTTCTTAAAACGGGAATATAAGGTGCAGCCTTATTTTCTCAAAATTGTTCATTTTTGCTAATTAGTTTACTGGGAATTGGGTGGACTTGGAAGTCCTAATAATTTGAAATACATACTCGCCCCACGCAAAACTTCTTTTCAGATGGATATCAGTGATGATTGATACTTCCATATCCAAGCTCTAGAGCAGGGGTGGGCAACTTTTAGTCCTCCAGATGTTTTGGCCTATAATAACTTTCATCAGCCGTTGCCAGCATAGCCAATAGTAAGGAGTCATGGGAGCTGTAGGCCAAATAATCTGGAGGGATACAAGTTGCCCACCCCTGCTCTAGAAGGGGCAGAAAGTAGATCTCCAGAAGCTTTAACTCCCAGAAGCTCCTGCCAATGTGTCTAATGGTCAGGAATGCTGGGAGTTGAAGTCCAAAACAGCTGGAGATCTACCTTCTACCCACCCCTGCTCTAGACAATGCAGAAAAGATATATTTCATAAATATTCCAGATTGAGTATTTTACTATAAAGATTCAGTTATGCAAACATATTCATGAATAGTCACTTTTCTTTCTGGGATGTCAGAGCCACCTTGGGTACTATTTTTAGTGAAAAGTGGGATATAAATAAATAAATAAATCTGAGTATCTCACAGTGATGTGCAAACTTCCATATACATACAACTTCCACCTGAAATATGCAGCTGGTAGCCAGAAGAGCCCTATTTTTGCACTAAGCTGCTGCTTTGCTGAGATTTCCAGAATCATTTAAAATGATCCCTTCATATCTGCAAAATGTAACAAAAGACGACTGTAGAGCAGGGGTGTCAAACTCAAAATGGGTTAGAGTGCGAACTTCCCTACTCGGTGACTAATTTTTTTCACTGAGATGTCTATCTGAATTCAGCACCATTAATGCTCTGATGCATTTTGTTTGTGCTCATCTCTTGTGTACTTCATAATGTGTCCCTTGAAACCCAGTTTCTAATTTAGAGGGAGTATTGGGGCAGAGCTGGGGACAAGGGCATCCGATTCTTAGCCCTGAAGATGGTTCAATAAAATGCAAGATACAATTAAGACTTAAGACTAAAACAGGCAATAACAAAATTAAACATTAAAAGCTTGCTGTTGTTGTTTTCAGATTCTGTTGGAAGGAACTCTGAGAGGAGGCCAGGTGTAACTCAGTTGGATGTTTCAGAGCCCTTCAGTATATTATATATTACCTCCTGCTTCGTCAGTATAAAGACTAATTTCTCTCTGATCCGCTGGCAAAAGGAGCCCATGTGCTTCAACCAGGATGGAAAACACTCCTGAGAATAGCTGGACTTCATATTTCCCCAAATGGAGGATGCAACATCCCTCCACCCCTGTTCTTCCCAGCATAACCCGGGGCACCAGTCCTCCTGTAACAATCACATGACATACTGACTTGCAGACTGTTCCCACACTACACCTGGGACTAACTAGTCTGGATTTGCAGATAATGTGACTTCAGCATCCAATCACCCCTTTCCCCTCACAATTTCCCCCCCCCCCGCCGCCTCCTTTTTAACATCTTGCCCAAAGAAGAGATCTGTTTTTGTGATCTTTTGGCTGGCCTAATAAAAGTATTACATAAGCACGGACTTTGGAATTTCTCTAAGATGACACAGCTTCCTTTGCTTTTTGGGGTATCTCTTTGACGATTCATTGTAAACTGCTTTGAGAGCCAATCTTAGCTGAAAAGCAGAGTATAAATATAATTTATAAATTCAATCTAGAGTTGCCCTTCCTCAAACATCACGGCTCCCACCATTCACATAAGCACTTTGTTCCAGTATCCACTAATCTTTATACTAGGTTTTATGGGGGTGGAAGGAGGAATCAGCGGAAATGGACTCCTCCCTTCTGTCAATAGGATCATTTATTTTATTTATTTACAATATTTGTATACTGCTCCACATCCAAAGATCTTGGAGTGTGAACAGCAGACGGGATAAAAGAATAAAAACACCATGTTAAAATAATTAATATTTCTAAAAAGAAGCAGAGTTCTGACAAACCGAGTTTTGATAAACCAAGGCTGGTCAATCAAGGAAGGCCTCCCAAAATAACAATGTCTTCAAGATGTGCCGGAAGCAATGCAACATTGGCACTTGCCTGACGTCCAAAGGCAGGGAGTTCCACAGGAAGGGGGCCACCGCACTGATGGCTTTTTTCCTGAAAGACTCCAGTTGGGCCATGGGTCCATGTGGAACCACCAGGAACATCTCACGCCACTGGTGGGACCTCTGGGTTCAACCCAATTGATAAAAGGGCCTGTTGGTGCCCGGGTCTTATGTTTGACACTTGTACTGTATAACAGCTCAATCAGTATTCTTAGAGCCCTCAGTAAGACCTGCCAGCTCTGCATGCTTCTGATGTCAACTTTTTGAGATAACAGTTGGGAGATCAGAGGGAGATCAAAAGCAACGGCTGTTTGGAGAAGCCCAGAATTTGAGGACTGAAATGGATTCCTTTGCATCCCAGTCCTATGAGCTGCAGTACCGAGGCAGGGACTCAGAGGTTCCTGTATGGCTGTGGAAAGACAACTTGTCCCTTTGCACTGGGGGCAGTCCCTAGGCCCAGGTTTCTTTGGTGATGCTGCTCTGCCACTTCCTCCCTCTCTCCCCTGTCCATGACCAACATAGGAATTGCTTGTGTTGCTGCAGTTTAAACAAACCCAGAGGGTTGTGTGACTTGCTAGATAATTTTATCCTTGTGCAAAGCCTGTTTGATGTAATGCAACCTTCCCCAACCAGGGGCGGCTCTCCAGAAGCGTTGGACTACAACTCCCAGCATCCCTCAGCAGGCCATACTGGCTGGGGATGCTGGGAATTGTAGCCCAACACATCTGGAGGGCCCCTGGTTGGGGAAGGCTGATGTAATGATAAGAACATCACTTTCATTTGTCTGTGTAGTAGAGAAAGGCATTTTAGATTGACTGGAGAGGGCCCCTCTGAGACTTGCAGCTCTTTAAAAGTGATGGAATGTTAAGCCCTCATAACTTCCCATTGGTCAGAGAGGTTGTCATTCTCTCTCTCTCCCAGAGGTGTATTAGTGTTCCTATAAAGGAGAAACATTTATGCGAGGGAGAAGCAAGGTGCTTGCAAGAGAGGGAGCAGAAAGGCAAAAGAAAATGTCCCAGGCGGTTTGTTTGCTTATATTTCTGCTGTCTTGGATTTACTTTCCGGACTACAAAGGGCATTTTTATGGACAAACTTGCCAGCAAGAAGCTGTGTGCTGATGAGGAGTGTTTTGTAAGTCTCTCATCAATCTGTTCGTTAACCTGTGTGCTCTTAATGTGCACTCTTGTTTACAGTGTGTCTGTGGTGGCCACATCCCGGAGTTAATCCTTATATAGCAATAAATCTATACAAATCTCTTCCTAAAATGCTGCCTACAGACATTCTGTGCTTTAGAGGGAGGAGAACTGTGGCTGTGCTGAAAATGGTCAGTCTGCTTCTTGATTACATGAAGCAAGGCTGCATTTACAAATTTACAAAGACAGCCTCTCCCTCAACCCCACTTTCATCCATTATAAAGTCAGTCTGCCTTATCCTTGCTTTTTTTCCCCCCAGATACCATTTCCTTGGCAAGAGCAGAAGACGACTACAGTGCTCCAGACTGCAGATTCATTAATATTAAAAAGGGGCAATTGATCTACATTTACTCAAAGCTAGTGAAAGAAAGAGGAGCTGGAGAATTCTGGGCTGGAAGTGTAAGAATCTGTGATATATAAACAGTATCTCAGTACCTGGAATTTAAAGAGATGGGGCTGACCAGAGTCCTCAAAAGGCCAGGAGTCATTTGCAGTATTTCTGGGTCCTACTGCTCAGGGAGGTCCCAGCCGTAAGTCTGTACGCACCCCTTTCCTTCTCTTACTGAGCAGTTCATGGGGAAAGCAGTGGGGACGGGCAGGCAAAAGGAGCTTCTACCTTTACAAAAAGCCCTGGAAAGCTGTAGTTCGGTAGGGAAAATGGCTGCAGGTTTTTACTCCTCTGGGCTGATGGGAGTGTGTGTCAGTTTTGACTAGAGTGCTGCATTTGAGGTCGGTTGTCAAAAGCCAGGGTAAAAGTAAAGGGCGGGGGGAGGCCTCTAAAGTGGATTGGGGTTAAGTATTAAAGAAAGTACTGTAAAAAAAAATAACACACACACAGCAGTCCTTTACTTTAAAAAATTGTTGCATGTATATCTCCCTTTTCTTCCATTTTTACATTCAAAGTAAATGGGGATTGGATCCAGAGTTGCCTTGCTTGAGAGGAAAGATAGTCCACTCGCACAAGGTCGAACTCCCAATGCCTACCCATTTCCCCTTGCTTGCACCACATCTTGCATCTTCTTTCTGGTCTCCCGACCTTCAGGAGTTGGGGTCAGGAGGCTGCAGTGAGGAGGAGGAGGATGGAGTGGGACAGCTGTGTTGGGTGAACGGCGTCTGCTTAGGATCCAAGTTGGGCTTCTTAGGCAGGCTCCCACCAACTACTGGGTCTGTACTATGCAAGACTAGTAAGGATGTTAGGTTGTAGTGAAACACTGAAATACTTCATACTGTATGTTGAGTGTATGAACACATTTATTCTCTCCCCACTGCTGCTGCCAGGACAGAACTAATTACTGATGAGAAACAGTTCTGTTTTGCTTAATTCTTAACATTTATTGCAATGTCCAGGGCATATCCAGGGTCAGCACCTGGTAAACTTGGGCAGCTACCAGCGCACACCTGCGGTGAGCCTCCCCTTCAAAAAACAAAATCCGGCCTGGCACTCTGAGCCAGTGCTGACTCCTGGTTTTGAGGGCCTCCCCCAGTGAGTGGCCTATGGCCTTCTCAGTGCCTCAGCGAGTGGCCTTCTCAAGTCCATTGCCACCAGCTGCTACTCCTCCTCCTCCTCCTCTTCATCATTGCTACCACTTGCCCGCTTGACAGGCAGAGAGCCAGTGGGGAAGCAGGCAGAGGTATCTACTGCTCCTCCTCCTCCTCCCCACCACCACCACTACCACCACCAGCATGGTCTGGGCCAGAGTGAGAGGCAGGTGAACAAACAGGGTGCAGTGGGGAAGGGAAGGAGCAACTCCAGGGGACTCTTGTCCATGGAGCCTTCCAGGGTGTGGGCCCTCAGCAGGTGACTGACCATGCCTACCCTTGACACAGGCCCAGCTTTGAGCAACGCCAGGTGGCTGAGTTTTCCACTGTGCCCCCCAGGGTAGCGTCATTCTGGGGTATTGTGGGAAATTTAAATGGCAACACCCAGGTGCTGCTCAGAGTGCTGCTGCTGCCCACCCTACCCTCCATGCCAGGTAGGCCACCAGGACCCCCGGCAAAGGGAGCCCAGGGATTCCTCAAACTAGAGTCCGCCCTGATTTAATATTTTCCAGCAATATTATTTTCAGAATAACATTATTAGAGGCTATGGATGAACAAGTAGAATCTGTTTGTGTCACCTTTTCTTGGAAATGACATTTGTTTAATTGTAACTTTTAAAAACACACACCCAACCCTGTTCAAAAGACAGATCTATCAAGATAATTATTTATGATCTATTTTGCTAGCACCTCACTGCGGCCAAAATAATCTCCAATGATATAAAAAGACAGTGGTAGCCCTTGGTTCAACAAATAAGCAAGCTAGTTTACTCTTGATAAATGGCTCTGCTTAATTCTGGGTTTGTTTGATGTAACCTGTCAGGTTTATGGCGAACACTACGAGGACCAGATGGGCACTGTTGGTTATTTCCCCAGGAGTTTAGTCACAGAACAGCACGTCTATCAGGAAGCAAACGAGACACTTTCCACAAAGGTACAGAATGAACGAGCTAGGCGCATGTTTTGAACTGGTCAGTGTGGGTTTATGATCAAAACCTCATGGTTTGTAACTATAGCAATGACCTCTCATGTTTGGAGGAATATTTCTACTAAGACAGCTGAGTGACAATCTAGCTTCATTGAAATTATTGAATAAGCCTCTGCAGAACGTTCCTTATTGACTTGGCTCTGGCCCTGCATACGCTGAGAGGTGCACTCCTCTGGAAACAAGGTAAGCCCTGCGCTTATTGGCGGGACTGCTTCCTGTTGCTAGAAGCAGCCTTTTTCCTGACTGGGCTGCATGCCACATTCTCTGTTTCTGGGAACCTGAGGAATATCTAGATTATGCCTCCACCCACCCCGCCTTCCTGCCTTCCTTATTTGAGTTCTGAGAACATGATGGCTTCCTCAACATAACCCAGGTCTAGTTCTTCCTGAGGTGGCAAACCTGCAGCTTGGCAGTACACAGGTGTCAACAGTTTTACATGCCTGCTCGCTGGGGGCAAGTGCCTCTTACTCTCTGGCAAGTCAGACCCCCAGCAACTTCGGACAGGTTCCCACCTGTGCAGCAGTTTGGAGGAAAAGAAATAGCAGGCATTTCTGTGGCTCTCTCTGTCCTTATGCAGGGCTTCACAGAAGTGAAACAAGACCTTGTCTCTCCCTGAAGCCCCCTGTTTTTTCTAGGGGGAGAGGTGGAGTTATGCCTGACTTGCAGGAAGCTTTGGAGAAGATCAGAAACAGTAGGAGGAAATATCTGCTGTGTCTTTGCATTGCCAATGCTTCCTCCAAGCGAGGCACATTCCTTTTCCCTTCACCAGCCCTCTAGCAAGCACAGAGGGCCTAGAAGAGACGTGGGGGGTTTCTCATTTGAACTGAGATCTGAATAAGAAAAGAAACAGCAGGCATTTTCCCCAGTGTTTGTAATCCTTTTCCACACCTCTGTACAAGTCAGACCAGACCCCACGTCTCTCCCAAGCCCTCTCTGCTTATGGAAGGTCATGGAAAAGAGGTGGGGTCTTATCACATGTGCCGCAGTTTGGGGGGGGGGGAGGTAAAAAAGGGCAGAAGGAGATTTTTTGCTTCTTCTTACCTTATTCATACTACAGCACAAATGACAGAACCCTCGGCCTCTTCCAGAAGCTCTCTGCTGATACCAGTAGCATAAGGCATGTGTGTGTGCAAAATTGGTAGCAAGGATGGATAGAGGCTTGGCTAGTAAGCCAATCTGATATTTGTAGTCTCTGGCTATGCCACTTCAGATTGCAGGCAGAGACTCTGGGCCAAAGTATATGTTGGTGCTCCATGATCATATCTCCTGGCATTTTAATTTTACCTTAAAAGCAGCCACACTGGATTGGGGCAATAGCTGGAGGAGGCAGCTTTGCTCTGCACACTGTTTTTTCTATTGACCCCACCCCCCACCCCACTCTATGAGCTGCTACTACAAATACAGACAGCATACTGGTATCTGCTATTCTCCTTGGCATCTAGGTTTTTTCCTGTATGGAGGGAATCTTTTTAAATGGCAGAGCATCCAATCATGTGAGTCTCTGCAGGGGTGGGCAACTTGTGACCCTCTAGATGTTGTTGGACTGCAACTTGTGCATTGGCTGTGCTGGCTAGGGCTGATGGGAGTTGCAGTCCAATTACATCTGGAGAGCCACAAGTTGCCCACCGCTGCTGTAGTGGTGCAGTCTAAACACAGATTTACTACCTCAGCTGAGGAGGGTAGGTCTCATTTGAGACTGTGGCTGGGTTCACACATAACACTAAGCCATGGTATGGGTTGTTGATTTCTGGCTTGTCATGTTGTGCAAACCCAGCTGTGCTAACAAATCATGTTTTGTTAACCACAAACAACTCAAAAAGAGAACTGATTGTTCGCTGTTGGGTTGTGAACTCTTAGTTGTTTAAACGATGGGTTGTCATTACATGTGAACCCAGAACAGTGGGTTGTTCCTGGGTTATTTTGCCTGGCTATAGAGGCAGCAGGCAAGTGTGGTTAAAAAACACACCAGCTGCTCTACATGCCAGCACTACAGTGCCACAAAGGCATTTGGGATACAGGGAGGGAGCAGGCAAAGGAGGAAGAAAATAAACAGCCCAGAGATTGAGAAAACCAACCACGGTTTATTTGAACATCTGCCAGACAAACCCTGGGAGGGCAACTAACCATGGGCTAACTATGGGTTAAAGAAACTGTGGTTTAGCGTTATGTTTGAACTAAGTCTGTAAGTCCTTTCAGTTTTGGAAACTATGCGTTTAGATCTTCTTTCACCTGTAGCACTTTCATTACTGGCTTCCTCTGTCTTGTATCTTTAAATTATGCAAAAATGCTGGGTTGTTGTTGTTGTTTTTAAAAAAAGTAGGGAAGGAATTGCTATCAAGCCAAAAGGACAGCTACCTCCATTCCACTTTTTGGGATTTGTGCATCAGCATACCTTTTCCAAGGGGGGTGGGGGAAATCTCTCATTGTGTATTCCTATACATGTCAACTCAAAAGTAAGCTCCATTGAGTTCAATGGGGATTACTCTCAGGTAATTGGATATAGGCTTGCAGCCTCAGTCTCCTCAAATTCATCTCTTATCTACCTTTTCCTTCAGGCTTAAAGCCTTCAGGGAATACAGCTATCAGTGCTCCAGGAAAAGCAACAGAGGAGGCTTGGGGGTGGGGGGAGGCGAGGTGAGGCATGAAACATGTCCTAAAAGCGATCAAACCAGCCCCATTGTAGCAGTGCAGCTGTGCTAACCAAATACAGCAACAAGGTTGGCCCTTAGCATTTCTTGACATGTTAGTACTCTTGTACATTATCTACACTACGTGACAGTCTTTTTCAAAAAGTCAGAGATGGCCCTAAAAGGCAATGGTTGTGTTCAGTCACAATGCTAAATTATGGTTCAGCATGACAAGAATGAGCCTAGCCTCCCCTCAGTTTCACGTGCTCCCTCTCCTCCGCTGGCATGTCTGTTGGGAGGAGATCAGAAGCTCCCACTTTAGATTAACCACTGTTTAACATGTTGCCTGAACCATAAACTAAGGTCAGTTAGTGAAAACAGGCCAGCTTCATAAAGTGTGTCTTGAAGTTAGCTTGTTTCCACTATAACCAGGTTGAGATGTCATGACAAGCTGCAATTAAACTAAAATGGATGGAAAAGCTTCCAAAGTCATTCTTGTGGCCGTGCTGAAAGACGAGAGAGGAGAGTGCACAAGCTTGTGGGAAGGCTAGACTTGTAATGCTAAACTGCTTTAGTGTTGCATTGTAGCCAGCCCATTATGTTATCAAAGCAGCAACAACAACATGTTTTAATGTTTTTCAGGCCATTGATTTCTTCTGTGAATAGAAGCATGAAGCAGCCCTGAGCAAAAGACAGGCATCTTCCTCCATTTCTATTGTAGATTCTTGGGAAATATAGAAAACTTGTCTTTCCTTAAAAAAACAAAAAACATTTAGCAAAAGAGAAGAAAAATATTTTAAAAGGAATAGCCATATGTAATTTTTATTTACTTTGCTGTATTGCATTGCCCCAAATGCTGTTGTCTTTTAAACTACTGTATTATCTTTGTTTCATAGTAATAAATGTTCATTATTTTAGGTAGGATCCTAAATGCTTTGTGTTAACCTTTACTTTCACCTCCTCTCTGAGCATTTTGTCTCCCCTGATATGATCTGTGTTGCTAAATAAGAACAGAAAGGGAAGCATTTTATTCTGATACATTTGTCAGCAGCCTGTATCAGGGGTTGGCAACATGTGGTTCATGGGCTGCATGTGGTCCATGACGCGTTGCCAAATTTGGTGGCAGTGTTTTTTTTTTCTTGTGAAAAAATGGGTGCTTTTAGCACTACAGAGTGCTAAAAGAGTAAATTTTCACTTGTTGAAAAGTGAAAATCAACCGTTTTAGTACTTCGGAGTTGCTACAGAGCGCTCAAAGGGTCAAATCTAGCTGGCGAACAAGCTAAATATAACTCCTTTAGCACTGTAGAGCAGTTTGCCACTGCATATTGGTGCCAAACTGCATTTTCTTTTCTTTTTTTAAAAAAATTCAGGGCGCCCTACAGAGCACACAGGGCCCTGTGGCCCAAGTGTATGTGCTGGGGGGTGGGGGGGATGCCCCAGACCTCCTGCAGTTGACCATTCTGTTCATAGATTTAGCACTGGGGTCTCAGCATTCTCTCTACTACTGATAAAAATGCAGACACTGGCACCATCTCCGTGTAGTACTAGTTTAGATAGTCTGGGGCACTTGTGCAACAGACCCACGCAGAAGTCCTAGTGTGGACCAAGTCATAAAGAGCCTCATTGCGACAAAACTGCTTAAATGAGAGGTTCTCTAACACTCGGATACTGTGTTGTCATGTCACAGTTCCTCTCCTCCTCTAGCTTCTGCAGCAACCTCTGATTCCCTTAGGGCACAATCTTATGCATGTCTAGACAGAAAAATGGCTGGCTGGGGGTAGGCTGGGAGTTGTAAGACTTTTCTTCTGTCTAAACATGCGAAGGATTGTGCCCTCATATAGCAAAATACACTTCTCCCTTTTGTAATGTGCGGTTGCACATGACTTTACTTTCTGCATTTTTTTTTCTTTTTTATCCACCTTCACATCACATGAACAGTCTTTGACGGACAGGTTAGGAGTTTATTATATTATGATATTATTATGCACAAGTGTTCAGTAAGTTTGTGCTGACCTCCAGTGGCTGCATTGTGATTTAGGTTTTACACTAAAGTGACTATTTTACTCAACGGCAGTATTCTCAACTGAATACTATCTTCTGTCCTGTGTTCTGAAGATATGGGCTTTGCAAACCAATGAGCTACCATTTTAGGTACAACAGGAGGCATTACAAGGGGAAAACATGAGTCAATTTGTATTTCAGTTCCAAAGGCAGCTTTTGCTATAGCTCTCTATGGGTCACTCTCAAGAGGGCATTACTCTCCTAGCTGAGGGCATGGCAAACTGATTTAGTAAAAACCAGGGGACTGGTGGATTGTGTTTCTAATGCTCTTTCTCTGCCAGAAGAATGGAAACAGATTTCCCCTTCTCCCTGGAGCCCCCCAAGTGCCCCTCAAATTTTCTCTGAAGGTTGGGGACTCTCCAGACCAGATTTGGGGGAGCACAGGGGGGAGGTGAGCAAGGGGGCCTGTTGTGCAAGCAGGTGTTTGCTTGTGTAACGTTGGATTCAACCCTATGTTATACAAAAAAGATTCATTTCCATACTGCCCAATAGCCGAAGCTCTTGGGCAGTTCACAGAAAATGCCCATCACTATACAAGATAATAAAAACATATAATTCTCTAACATACAAAATTTAAAACAATTTGAACAGTGAAAACACTCACAATAAGATACTGGACCTGATAGAAACAATTGGCATAAATGCCCTATCATATGCCATCAAATGCCTGGGAGGAGAGGACAGTCTTAACCTGGCCCCAAAAAGTTTACAGTGTTGGCGCCAGGCAGGCTTCAGTGGGGAGATCATTCCATAATTGGGGGGCCACCACTGAGAAGGCCCTCTCCCTTGTTGCCATCTTCTGAGCCTCCCTCAGAGGAGGTACTTTGAGGAAGGCCTCTGGTGTTCATTGTAGTATCTGGGTAGGTTCGGATCCGGAGAAGTGCTCCATCAGGTATTGCAGTCCCAAGCCATGTAAGGCTTTATAGGTTAGAACCAGCACCTTGAATCAGACTCAGAAACATACAGGCAGCCAATGCAAGTCAACCAGAATTGGTGTTAGATGCTCAGACCTTCTGGTCACTGTTATTAATCTGATGATAAACTAAGAGCAATCCTATGGATGTTTTCTGCTCAGTGGTGCCTATCCCCAAATATGCATGTATTCAGTTGTAACCTTAGTCTTGCTAGACTTTTGATAGTGAATAATTCTTCCATGCTGTCTGCTACATGTCCTAGCAAACAATGTCCAAATTTCCTCTACCACCTTGGTAAAATGTCTTTTGGATGTTAAGAATAGGACTATAAAGGTGAGAGTAAATTTTCTAAACTTATAAAGTTATACATGGTGTGGAGAAAAGCGGATAGAAGGAAGTTTTTCTCCCTCTTTCATAATACCAAGACTTGGGGACATCCAATGAAGCTGATAGGCCAGAGATTCAGGACAGACAAAAAGACATAGCTGTTCACACTGTGTGTAATTAATTTAACGGAATTCACTGTAATGTGGTGATGGCCACCAGCTAAGATGGCTTTAAACGGGAATCAGGCAAGTTCACGAACTTATGGCTATCAACAGCTACTAGTCATGATGGCTATATACTACCTCAAAGATATCTGAACGCCACTTGCTGAACAACAGCAGGAGAAGGCTGTTGCCATGTCCTGCTTGTGGACTTCCCAGAGGCATCTGGTTGGTCACAGGGGGAGACAGGATGCAGGACTGGATAGATGTTCAGTTTGATCCAGCAGGGCTCTTATTATGTTCTGTATATGCCCATTTTTAATTTGTTAAGCACTTTCCATATATGGAGATGGTTAGGATTTCTGAATTAAGTACAGCAGGGACATCAATCTGGCATGGTCTCCTCTTTGTTTTTTACATGGTTAGAACCCACCAGGTCTGTATTTTAAAAAAGCAAGGGTGCATACTCATGACCTTACAGCAGGGCTAGGTAACCTGGTGCGCTCCAAATGTTTCAGATTACAATACTCATCAGCCCCAGCCAGCATGGCTAATGGTCAAGGATTATGGGAATTGTCATCCAAAACATCTGGAGGGCACCAGGTTGCCTGCCCCCAAGTAACAGCATAGCTAAGAATGTTGTAGGTGCCTTGCTGGATCAAGCCAATGCTTCATCTAATCCAGCATTCTTTGCAAGGATCCCAGCAACCAACAGAGGCTAGGTAATCCACTTGAAATTGGCCAGTGGGCTGTTGGTGGATGGCAAACTACCACTGTCCACCACTGCAGTACTACTCGGCTTGCACAAATCAATAACCTAGAATGAAAAATGTCTCCCTATCCACATTCTCCACACTATGCATAATTTTGTAGACCTCTATCATGTCTCCTCTTACCCTTCTTTTTTCCAAGCTAAACAGTCCCAGCTGTTGTAGCTTTCCCTCACAGGGGAGATGCTCCAGCCCCCTGATCATTTTAGTTGCCCTTTTCTGCACTTTTTCTAGCTCTACAATATCTTTTTTTTAGGTGTGGTGACACAGTATTCCAAGTGTGGCTGCACCATAGATTTGTATAAGGGCAGTATGATATTGGCAGTTTTATTCTCAATTCCATTTCTAATTATGCCTAACATGGAATTTGCGTTTTTTACAGCGGCTGCACACTGGGTTGACATTTTCATGGAGCTGTCCACCAAAACCTCAAGATCTCTTTCTTGGTCAGTCACTGCTAGCTCAGATCCCTTCAGGTTATACTTAAAGTGGGAATTTTCCCCCAACATGCATCACTTTACACTTCCCTTTTAGTTTTAACCAGCCTACATAATTTGTTGTCATTGGCAAACTTGGCCACTTCACTGCTTACTCCTAATTCCAGATCATTTATGAACAAGTTAAAAAGCATTGGTCCCAATACAGATCCCTGTGGGAACCCACTATTTACTTTCCTCCATTGGGAGGATTTACAATTTATACCTACCCTCTGCTTTCTGTTCTTTACAGCTTCAGGGTGAAGCTGTAATTTACTAGTCTGTGTGAGAGGCCCACTCTATTAACTATAAAGCTGCTGGCTAGGCCAAACTACACAAGCCTCTAGGTGGCTACCAACAGCAGATAGGAACACTGTGAAGTCCACCTTATTGCTCACCAACAAACTCACTACACTCCCCTTTCTCTGGCTTGTCAGGGCAGAGTTCCCGGTTCACACATAACTCTAACCAAGCCACAAACAGAACATCCACTGTTTGTTTAGCTGCTCCCACTTGCAGTAGGAGTGATCAGAAAGCATGCGCCAACAGGGTGCCTTGTTCCCAGTAACCCATCATTTTAAATTCTGGGTTATTATTGCATGGAACTTGGCCGATAGCAAGGTTGTGAGATCTGGTAAGGTAGAGATTATTGTGGCAGTCCAAACTGGTGGAGTTGCCGATAAGCAGCCATATTTGATACATACTTGGTTAACAACCACAATTTCAGTTGGCAGATGTAATAATTTTGGAAAACAAAAACTATCTTAGGTTTAGATTGACTTACTGCATCCTTTCACCTCTAGATGTCCTCCTAGTTTCATTCAAAAAGTTACACAACAACTGCAACTCAACTGACAACTCAGCTGAACATCAGAGATGTATGAGAACTTTGTATTCACACATGTGAACGTGCCCCATTTGCAGAACATGGGAAGAGAGCTTGTCCTCTGAAAATGTTCACAAATTCCCAAACGTGTGTTTGAAAAAAGCACATTTTTAAAACTGAGTACTTTAAATTAGCATTTTCATGCTTTTCTGTATGGGGGAAAAGTACGCATTTGGGGTACTTTTTTAAAAATCTGCATTTTCCCCTTTTGAAGTACACACTTTCCCAGTTCTAATGAAACTATAAAAGAACTCAATCAAACATTGGAAACAAGGTGAGCTGAGTGTCAAGGTGGTTTTTGGAGTATCTCAGCGATCACGAAAATCGATTGTTTGCCCATCCCTACTGCAGGTCAATGTTTCTGAGATGTAGTGAGGGTTTCTGGGCATCTTGTTACTGTGCTATCCATCCTGCCAACATTGGGCCCTCTCCTCAGCAATTCTGCCTCACACCCAACCAGTGGAGGCTGGTGGGTCCAATTTCGGTGGGTCTGTGAATCCATTCTGGGTTTCAGTCAGAACCAGCCAGAATTCTAAGGGAGCTTGGGAATGGGGATTCAGCACCTTGGATAGCTCCTTTAGAGTTCTAGTTCATTCTGACTGAAACCCAGAATGCATTCACAGCCCCAATGAAATTGGAGCCACCAGCCTCCACTGCACCCCACTCTGCCATGGTGCCTACATGCCCTCTGTGCCACCTGCCCTGTTGCTGCTGCTGCCAACTCTGTAGCCCCAGTTCACCTATTTTCCCAGGTCTGGAAGAGAATCTGGACAACCATCTTGTAGCTGCTAGGCAGGATGCTGTGTCTCATCATCTTATCCCAAGATATTTTAATCTAAACCCAGCCTAACTGAGGAGCAGCTTTAAAGGACAGAAGAACATAGTCTCTTGCAGCAGGGTGCCTGCCTTCAGAGGCTTGGCATTTGGCTGTCTCGTCTATGGACAAGGTAGCTGCTACGTGGATAAAAACACAAATAAGCATCGAGACCAGCTTTCCCCAACCTGGCACCCTCCAGGTCTTTCGGACTTCAACTCCTGTCATTCCCAGCCAGCACAGGCAATGGTCAGGAGTGCTGGGAGCTGTCGTCCAAAACCTCTGGAGAACACCAGGTTGGGGAAAGCTGGGTTAGCAAGTCTTCTTGATTAGATAGAAATTTTAAGGACATTGCTATGGTGATGCTGTGTTTCAAGCAACAGAGACCATTTTAAATAACGAAATCCAGCAGTTTAAAACTGCATGATCGGCAGTCCGCAGAAGCGAAACAAGTACCTGGAACAAATAAAGTAAAGTGCATGACTTGTCACTTGTCTAGCTTGGTATCTTATTAAAGATTGCTTGAGACTGTAAGGAAGGGATGGAGAACTCTAGATCTCATTGAACTACAGCCCCCAGCATCCCTGACTATTGGCGATGCAGCCTAGGGCTTATATCTGACATTGGCTTTTTCTTGTGTGTGGAATGTTCCAAGTCTAAGGACACATGGGAGAAGCCTTCACCCTGACTCATCCTTGCTCCAGTAGTTTTCTGGCAGGCCAACTATGGCATGAGAAGGAGCCACAGCCTGGCTCCCCACCCAGCCCTTGCTCCGCCCATTTCCTTTAGGTTTTGTTGCCATGCTAAGTAATGGGCTCTCCCCGACCCCCATATGAATGAAATATATTCAAATGAAAAACAGTCATTTTCTCTCTCCTGGAAGAGGTGGCAACTTCCTTATGTAGCGATCTACAAATGGTTCAGACTGTCATCTCTGATCTGTGATCCATGCATCATATCAAAGCCAGTGTGGTGTAGTGGCTAGAGTGTTGGACTGGGACTCGGGAGATCTGGGTCCTAGTCCCTGCTCAGCCATGAAGCTCACTGGGTGACTACACCAGTCACTGATCCTCTGCCTAACCTACCTGACAGGGTTTTTGTGAGGATAAAATGGACAGGAGGAGGACTATGTAAGCTGCCATGGTTCCCTTGGAGGAATAAAAGTGGGATATAAATGTAATAATAAATAAAATAAATTTTAAAATATCTGTCTCTTGAGAAGATAACCCTAGGACAGCTTTCCCAAATCTGTTGCCCTCCAGATGTTTTAGACTACAACTCCCAGCATTGATTTCCATTGGCCATGCTGGCTTCGGTTGATGGGAGTTGCAGTCCAAAACCCCTGTAGGGCACCAGGTTGGTTAAGGATGCTTCTGAAGATCCTACTATTTTGTCTGCATTTTCTGTCATATATCAGTTTCATTCCATGATGATATATATTCAATATTATTGAAAAGGGACAGCCATCCAAAAAAGAAAAGAAAAGTGTTCAGCATTGGTGAGAGGTGGGCTTGCAAACTTTTCAACTACAAACCAAGACTTGGATGTTGGAATTGGGTGGAAATGGAAACAGTTTCCTGTATTCAACGCCTTGGTCAGCACTTTTTTCAGCATTCTGCTGAAATCTTGCCTGCCAGAATCCTTCACTGCTTCCCTTTGCAAGCCTGAGTGTTTTCCCTTCAGGAAATGCCCCTTGCTGTTTAGTTCTCACTTGCCACGTGTTCACTATCATCTTGTTAAGGCTAACCTATAATCTTTGGCTGCCCTTGAGAGATTAATTAGAAGTAATTCGGAGGAGCCGTTAAAGAGATTATTTCATCTGGCCTGGACTGTTCAAAACAACTTGTACTTCCGCAAAGCCCTATCACATCTGATTATTCACAAAGCAAAGAACGGTTACAGGGCACTGTACAATATGATCACATGAATAAACTCAGTGAAAGCATCTTCATATATGGAATGCTTTCCGTTTGAGGATAAGTCTGGCTCTCTCCATATTCATTTTGGTACCAGGTAATATTGGGAGCTCAGATTCTCAGGCTTTCACAGTAACAGATGCTGAGAGATTTTCAGAATGATAGACATCTTCCCTCTGTGCGAGTGAAGACAGGAATGGGCTCATAAGAGCAGCCCTGGCAAATCAGGCAAAGGGCCTGTAGGAACCTGTTTCCCATAGTGACCAGCCAGGTTTTCTGGAAGAGCCACCCATAGGATCTGAGGGCAATAGCTTTCTCCCTCAGCAACTTGTATTTTTCAGAGGCCTACTACTGATCATGGAGGTAGCATACAGCCACCATGACAAGTGGCCATTGATAGCCATTTATTTATTTACTTACTTACTTACTGACAACATTTGTATACTGCTCCACATCTAAAACAGATTCCAGAGCGGTGAACATAATGGGTAAAATAGTAAAAATATAAAAAGAATTAAAACACCATATTAACATTTTTTTTAAAGAGAATACCAATAAAACTGTGGCTGGCCAGTTAAGGAATGCTTCCTGGAAAAGAGCTGTTTTCAGGAGGTGCTGGAAGCACCAGTGTTGGCAGCTTCCTGACCTCCAAGGGCAGGGAGTTCCAAAGAAAGGGGGCTGCCACATTGAAGGCTCTTCTCCTGGTGGACTCCAATCAGGCCTTAGGTCCATGTGGAACCACTAGGAACGTGCACTCTGATGACCTCAGTGACCGGGCAGGTTGGTAAGGGAGAAGGTGCTCTCTCAGGTATCCTGGTCTCAAGTTCTTTAGGGCTTTAAACTCTAGTACCAAAATCTTAAACCCGGCCTGGTAGTGAATGGGCATCCAGTCAGTGCAATTCCCTCAGCAGAGGAGTTCCACGCTGAAAAGGGGCAGCTCCCGACAACAGCTGAGCTGCTGCATTCTGCACTAGCTCCAGCTTCCAGACCAGCCTCAAGGACAGTCCCACATAGAGGGCATTGCAGTAATCCAGTCTTGAGGTTACTAGTGCCTGCACCACTGTGGCCAAACTGTCCCTGTCCAGGAGAGGCCAAAGCTGGTAAAAGGCACTCCGAGCCACCATGGCCACTTGGGGCTCCAGTGACAATGATGGATCTAGGAGTACCCGAGACTACAAGCCTGATCTTTCAGAGGGAGTTCAGCCCCACCCAGAACAGGCAATGAGCCTATCTCCTGGCCTTGGGAACCACTCACCCACAGGGCTTCCATCTTATCCTCCATGGATTTGTCTAATCCCCTTTTAAAGCCACCTAAATCCATGGCTGTCAACACAGTGTGTAGCAGAAAATGCCACAGTTCAACTATGTGCTCTCTAAAGAAAAGGGACAGTCTTGATTATTGTCTGCAGCAGTCTGTTGTGATAGGGGTACCTGACTGCGAGAGTCTGACTAGAAAGGGCTGCCCTGAATTTGGCTTTCAATACAAATTGAAATACAGCGCACAATACAAGGCGTTTCTGATCTATAAAGCTCTATGAGGGCCTTGACTATAGAAATGGCCGCTAGGGTATTCTCAGTCACCTCTTCCAACACCACATGATTATTCAAGGTCCATGAAAATTAAGAACACAGAATGAGGACTGGCATAACACACAATTTTGCTTTGCAACACCAGTCAACCAATTTTCAAAAACAACGAAGTGGCACCTTAAAGACGAACCATTTTTTCCAGAGGTTTCAGGCCGTTCTCGGAGGGCATGTACGCAAATAGTCAGTTTTAGCAGGGGGAGGAGCAGAAGGAATCAGAAGCAAATCTGATTGCTGCAGATCTGTAGGAAGGCAAAGCCCCTGAAGAAGGGATTATATTTTTGAAATGTGTTGGGCGAAATAGATGTTTCCTCTCTTGGTTTTGTGGCTTTCCCTTTTGTTGGTTTTATGACCACAAATTGCTAACTTCTGAGAAAATGGAACAACATAGGAAGCTGCCTTATACTGAGTCAGACCCTGGGTCCATCTAGCCCAGTATTGTCAATTCTCACTGGCAGCAAAGGCTCTCCAGGGTTTCAGGCAGGCATTTTTCCAGCCCTACCCGGAGATGCTGGGGATCGAACCTGGGACCTTCTGCATGCCAAGCAGGGGCTCCAAGACTGACCTGTGGCCCCTCCCACAAATGTAGGTGATCCTACATACTATCACTGCAAGCCCCATCACACCTGAAACACTTTCTCCCTCGCACCTGTTGCAGCTTTTAGTGTTACCAGAATCATCTTGCTGACTGTTTTATTCTTTTGTAAACCAGGTCTATAAGAAGAGAGCAGGCAGAGAAACTTTATTTATTTATTTATTTATTTATTTATTATTTTTCATTAAACATTTTAAACCAACCTTCATCCTTGCAGTTACCAGTGGTGTACAAATATAAATTAATACATAATACAATAAAACACTAAAAACCACCACATCGTGATTAAGACAGTAAATACAATCGAATGGAGAGAATTAGTTATAGACCTCTCTCCCAAAGTTTTTCCTATGCTTTCAAAATTTAAGTTCTCTGATGCGCTGACATATTACATCAACATCTAATGGCAGTTTTAGGAGACTTTGTATGCCCCCTGATTTGAATCTCTTCCAGCTGAAGTTCACTAAAGTTTCTTATTTAGCTTCCTTGACCAGCAGTAAAAGCAGGATATGCCTCGCAGGAGAATTTAGAAACGACACTGCAAAACAATGTTATTTAATAATATTTAATATTTAATAAAGTTAATAATTTAAAATCTTATGAACACATCAATGAATACACACGCATGCATACACAGTAAGATATATACTAAGTGCTTGCTCAAACAACAAACTCCTAAGATATTCACAGCTGAGGCTTTGGTGTAGGGTGGCCCACATGTCCTCCTACCTTACAGAGGACAGTCCTGTATTTGAAGGGCTTTCAGAAAATAGTCCTCTGTTTGAAGTCATCCTCTAATTGAAAAGCTGTCTATTCCAAGTCTGGTTTAAAGATAAATATAAGGGAAAAGAGCAGATGCCTTGAATTTGCCCACTGGTAGTTACCACCTGGGCAGCAGACTGAGCAGGCACACAGATGTTCTCCATTATGGTGGAATGTACTGTATTTCTAATTAACTTACAGTAATAATTTTTGCATTTGCATCAATGCATATAAATGAGCAAATGTAAATTTTATACAAATCTGTACTCTGCTGTGTTCTCTTTGGTGATGTATTAATTGGCCACCCTATCTGGAAGAAAGGCAGGATAAAAATGTAACATACAAACAAACAAACAAATCCTATGCACACTGTTTGGGTGGGCAAGCCCTACCATTAGGCAGAGTGAGGTGACTGCTCCAGGTGGTGGATGCTGGATGGTGGGGAGCAACAGTGAGGTGCTGGAGAACATGTACCAGGCGGCCTGCCCTGCACCCCTTACGTTAGACTGCTGTCCTCGGGGCGCAGTGTAGGATGCCTTCCCATATTTCTAGCATTGAACTAAGATTCAACTGCCAATCCAGTTAGCTTCTGTACATGGCATGCAGGGGTGGGCTTGTCCTTTACCTTGGGCAGCAAAATGTCTAGGGACCATGTATTCACAGTTAGACTTGCTCCTGAGTTCAAGCTGTAAATTTACCTCTTTTAGGACCAAAACAGACATTACTTTAAATGTGTCCAGCAGCTTTGTCTTATTTTTCTTTTCAGTTTTACTCTAGAGGAGGCACAGGGGGCTGATCCAAACGTAAAAGCCCCCCACTCCCCATGTTTGGGTTCCTGTCCACATTGGGCATGGGCAATCCCTACTCTAGAGTAAAATTAAGACAAAAAAAGAAGTTGCCGCTAGACACTCATTTAATGTAATGTCTGTTTTGGCCCTGAGAATGCCAGTGTGACAAATTTGCACCAGGGTGTCTTGCCCGTTCTCCTGCTATAGCATCACATGACGTAGGACAGGTGGTTGTGGGATGCTCGGTATGTAGAAAAGCGGAGCTGGTTTGGAGCAAGATGGCCCAGCAGTAATACAGGAGTAATAATACCCCTGGAGTGCAGAATCCAGGAGTACAACTCAGAGGTTGATGAGCAATGGTTGGCTGAGGTCCAACTTAGAGCTGCGTGATCATAGCATGGTCTTGTAGATCTGAAAAGGCAGTTGTACTTTGGTGTGAAACCAACAGGCTCCTGCTCCCCTGGGGAAAAAAGAAGCTGGGTTAGATATATCCCTAAATTGAGCTTTGCTTTCAGGAATGGGATTCCTGATGCCTAGTCAGTGTTAGGGGTGTACGAAACCCCACTTACCTGGCTCCACTGGGTTCCACGGGGGGGGGAGGCAATCCAGTCCTCCCCCCGGAATCCTCGATGGGGGTGGGGAGGCGATCCAGTCCTCCCCCCCGGAATCCTGCCTGGCCGGCTCTGCTCTGCAGCCAGTCTGCAGAGCCGCCAGCCAGGCTGATCTGCAGCGGGGCCTCCATCCACTGCCGGGCTGCTGCGGACGCAAATGGCGTCCTGTGTAGGGGAAACCATTTGCGTCCCTGCGCTAGACCGTGATAGGCTACGTATATATTTACATAGCCTATCATGGCTTAGCATAGGGACGCAAATGGTGTCCCCTACGCAGGATGCCATTTGTGGCTGCAGCAGCCCGGAAGACGACCAGGAGCCACCGCCGCCGCCAGGTAGGCTCCGTCACGGGGGGATTCTGCGGGGTGCGGGGGGGATTGCCCTATTCCGCCACAGACTCCGGGGGACTCACTGGAGTCCGTGGCGGAATTCTCCAACATCCCTAGTCAGTGTTGTCTACATCTTGCCTCTAAGGAGGAAAAAAAAGGAAAGGGCTTCAGCCTCCAGTGCTGTCAAGATCCATTAACTAAGATTCAGGACTGATGGAGCTGACTCCTAAATGCGAGTGGGCGGACGGATGCTTTCCATCGAGTATTGATATGTGCTGACAGACTGTGCGCTGTTGCACAAACAGGCTTGACAGTTAAAATGTGCTTACTGGATATGGTTGTGGGGGTGAGGGAGAAGAGGGAGGCTGCCCTGCACCACCTTCTTCCAGCCTTGGGGCCAAGGCATACACAGTACAAACTGCTGCATTTCTGTCCCTGAATGGTTTGAGGTTTTTAAAATGAAAAGCAGCCTCAGATGCTGCAGCTCAGGGCAGAAGAGAAACAGGGGCGGCTGCGGCAGCAGAAGTGGTAGATGTTTAACTCTTTCCTTGCCAGCCATGTCTCTGCTCAAATCCCCCCCACCTCGCCCCCACTCTTTCAAGCTGCTTCCCTATCCAAGGGGTTTTTCTGGGGTGCGTGGGAGATACCAGCATGGTGTGAGAGCCAATGTGGTGTAGTGGTGGGAGTGTTGGACTGGGAGTCAGGAGATCCGGGTTCTAGTCCCCACTCGGCCATGGGAGCTCACTGGGTGACTTTGGGCCGGTCACAGACTCTCAGCCCAACCTACCTCACAGGGTTGTTGTTGTGAGGATAAAATGGAGAGGTGGGTAATCTAAGTTGCCTTGGGTTCCTTGCAAGAGGAAAAAGGCAGGATATAAATGAAATAAATAAATACATACAAGATTTCCATATTTTGTTGCATTCCCAGGGAGAAAAGCCGTTTGGAGAAGGCAACACTGAGGGGACCAATGGCAGGGAGGGAAAGGGCTAAGGAACCTCCCTGCCCACCATTGCAGCCCCCAAGGCTATTTTTCAAATGGCAACAAACAAATATAGGAAACAAGCAAGCAGCTGCTTGCCATGCAAAGTCTGATTCCAAGGCAGCATTTTCTTAAAGCAATTCGTCCCTCTCCTGCCCCATGGTGGCCACTTATGAATTGCCAAGAAGAGGAAACACATCACCAAAAAAGAGGATAAAAGAGGACACAGATTTGCACAAAATGTGCAAATGCCAATTTAATGTATTTGTATATAGATGCAAATTTAGAAATAATGATGATAATTTAAAGAGAAATACAGTATATCTCACCATAGTGTGGAAGCCTGTCATACTGTAGAAGCCTGTGACCAGATGACTGGTGTGCCTGTCTGTTCAGCCTGCTGGCTAAGTGTTGATGGAAAGCAGTTTTTAATGGTTCACTATCTTCCAACCAGACTTGGACCAGCAGCCCTTCAAACAGTGGAGTGTCCTCTGTAAAAGAAGACACATAGCCACCTTATCCTCCCACGCCCCCCCCCCCACTATTCTAAAGGGGAGTTCTATTTTTCTTTTTCTTTGTTGAAGCTCTGGTATATTTTGTGCAGACTTTGACAGCTACTCTTGCCTACCTGACTCACCTTTGTTTTGTCTGATTCAAGAGACCAGCAGCCTACCATTATCCAGAGAAGATCAATCAAGTCTCAGGCTGGAAGAACTTCTGGGTGAGTTCACATAGGCGGTTTCCCCTAAATACAATCATGATCCCTCTTCAACCAGTGAAATCATGTGGGAGAAGATTAGTGGGAATAGAGCAGTATATAGCTATACCTGCATCTCAGGCATGGCCATATGGAAGACCAGGTATGGAGTTTCTCTCAGACATGGTGGTGTCTCTGCTGGTGTGATGGCCAGATCACCTCCACTCTACTTTCTTCCCCATTTTAATCCTGGTGGTTGTTGTTTTTGGCATATCCTGTGCTCCTCTGCCCAGTGTCAACACACTTGCATAATTTCCTAACACACTCTGGGGGGAAGTGCAGTGGAAGTGGTTTGAACATACACAGTGGTCAATTTGGAAGTGCAGGCACTCATCATGAGAGTCCCCATAGCCACGGCACTAAGGAGAAGCCAACATTACAGGCAGCTGTGTTGATCTGTGTCAACAAAGCAGTTCTAGGAGTTTTCATCTGCTAGGAGCAGGTTATAGGAAAGCTAATGGGTTGTAATGGCCAATTCAAGACCAAGTCACTCCAAAATGCCATACATTACCACAAGGAACAATATATTGTTGCTGGGAAAATTCATCTCCCCCCCTGCCCCCCAGCAACTTGGAAGATTGCAGCTAAGCTCAGAGAGAACAGAGAAGTCTGAGGGCGCTGGCAGATCATGTCAGCATCCCTGCTAATCAAAGTGTGCCATCCTTGATTCTCTGCCTGGAAAATAAGTACTTTGGAATGCAGCAAATCAGTGTTCAAATGATTTCCAGCATACCACGAGGGGGGGGGGGTTAAGACAATCAACCTTGCACACTCACCCTATGCTGTCAAACACCAGCACACCTCTGGCCATGCCCATGGTGGTCCCATGTTCAATGGTAGTATGAGGGGGCGCTATCTGCGTACAGATGTATGCAAGTGCAGACTCCATGAAGTGAGAATCCTGGGCAATCAGGATTCCTGCTTGCATAGGGGAGCCCATACACACACACATCTGTATGGGTATAGTGCCCCTTCACTCCAGTGCTGAATGCACAGCAGCCAGGTATGTGAGGCTAGGCACATGAATGGTGTAGCTAGTAGACATGAACCCACTCCTCCTGCCCTGTTCACTGAACACACTGTTGTGACGGTGAACAATGTTTAGTGAACACCCCTTTTAGAATGTTTTGCCTGTCTCCCTTCACCCGTTGTTTACTTCTGGAGCTGCAGAGATGCCAGCTGAAGCTGAGCATGGCAATGCCTCACAAAGGAATAGTCATTGGTGGCTCCCACCACTCTGAATGCTCTGAAGAGCACTCTGTTCTTTATGGAAATTTTGACATTATTTATTACTCATTTTGGACCATAAACTTGCTACTTCTTTGGTTAAATAAATATCTGTGGGTATGTTAGAATGCTCCCATTTGTCATTGTGGCATTTAGGAAACCACTGTCAGAGCAAACATCTCTGCTTAAAAAAATAAATTTAAAAAATCTAATGATTTTGGCTTTGCTTGCCAAGCTGAAAATTACGAGGCCCCTGAGTTTGCTTATATAACAGAACACTTTTAAATTACAACACTTCCAGCCACATCATTGAGATGATCATAGTTTTTGGAGCATTGATGGTGTTTCCTGCTTTCCAGCAGCTACTGTTATGCTAGATTAGCACGCAATCCAATGCATGTTTAGACAGAAAAAAGTCCTTCCCAGCATGCCCAAGACAGCATGGCTGGCTGAGGCATGCTGGGAGTTGTAGGAGTTTTTCTGTCTAAACATGCATAGGTTAGCATTCTTAGTGACTTACCTGTCTGAAGATCCAGTCTTATACCCACTTGGTTCCCCAGGAGTAAGCCCCATTGAACTAAATGAGGCTTATTTCTGAGTAGACATACATGGGATTGTCCTGTAAGGGTGTAAGCATATAAACTTGTAGCGTCAAGGTAGAAAGATACATTGCACTTCTTGGGAATAGTTCTAATTGTGGAGAAATGATGGAAGAAGTTGTAATCCCTTCTTAAGGAAGATGTTCTGCAAATATGGCACTAAGACATAGACTAAATTGGAGGTGCTAGGATTTGTTGGGTTCTCTATTAAGCACGTTGGAAACACAGCATCTAGAGTAGATGCTTTTTAGTAAACTTCCACCTCTGATTTATCCAGGGCTGTTCCAATGTGGACAAAGTGAAGTGAAGATTTCATTGTCATTGAAGCAGGTAATGTTGGTCAAAAGCAGAGCTATATGTTAAAAACAAAACAAGACACCAGACATCGTAAGAGTTATTTGCTCTGTCTGTACTTTTTTGTGCTGTTGCTGCTTTCTGCTTGATGCACACTGTACTCTGGACTGGAGTCTCTGTCAGAGAATGGAGGTAACCCTACTGGTCTTAAATACATTTTATTTATTTAGGGCGCAATCCTATTCAGATAGGTGGCAGTCTCCGAACTCGGAGTTGGAGGTGACTGCCTATCCAATGCAGGGCAGGAGAAGCACGGAGGGGATCGTTTCCTCCATGCTTCTCCCACCCTGCATTTTCGGCTAGACAGCCAATTGCGGCTATCTAGCCACAGGAGGACAGAGCAGGGGAGGAGGCTGCTGTATGACACATTAGATGTGTCATACCAGCATTTCCGCCCTCCCCGCCCCGGAATGCCCTCCAGGAACGCCCCTTCTCAGCTGCTCCACACTCCTCTTGCGAATGTGGAGCACAGGGCTGTTCCGCGCTGCCTCTGACACAGCACAGAAGTGGGGGGAGGTTGATCCTCTGGGAATCGACCTTGGACCGTGGGTTCCAAGGTTAGTTCCTGGAAAACCAGATTTCCTATGGCCGTCTAGCCGCTGTCTAGCGGCCATAGGATTGCTCCCTCCATGTACTTATTAACTATACTTAGAGGGTTGCCCTGTTAACACAAGTTACTAGTGCAGCTCTCAAAATACATAAACATTAACACGTAATATAAGAACTATTAAACCTAAAACACAATTTAAACACAGGTTTTAGGCTGAGAGGCCCAGACGATAAGACATACGTCATTTAAAAGGCCTGGGTCAATAAAGAAGTATTCACCTGGTGCAGAAAAGACCATGAAGATGATGCCAGGCAAACCTCTCTAGGAAGGCTGTTCCAGGATGTGACTACTGAAAAGGCTCTCTCCCTCATTCCTACCTGCTTCACTGAATTTGGTGGTAGCACTCAGAGAAGACAGACAAAAGACAATCTTAAGGTTTGGCTAAATATGGAAGAAGATGGTATTTCAGGTAACCTGGTCCCAAGCCATTTTGGGCTTTACAGGTTAAAACCAGCACTTTAAATTGGGCATGGAAATAGACTGATTGTGTGTGTGTGTGTAGCAGTAGGGGAAGAACATATGATTTTTGAGCAGAGGATGGAACTAGATGCTTTTTTAGTCTCTTGCAGTTCTAAGAAATAATGGTCCCTGGTGCTGACTGTTTCCATTCTAAATACGAACAAACAAGCTTATAGCATAGCATTAAGTGGAAGCAGGATGTGGCATCTCATGAGGTTCATCATTCATCATACATTACACCTGCACTTCCAAGGAAAACAACATTAGCTGAGTAATTCGAGTCTCCCCAAAGGTACTTCCCATGTTGTTTGTCAGGAACAGGCAGCAGAGTTTTTTGTTTCTCATGTCCATTGTGTTGTAAAGATCTTTAATCTTGGTACAAAAATATAAAACAGGTGTTTAGCTGCCTAAATAATCCAGGCTCCCTGCAGCCCTGTTGCTGGGCCACAGTGTGGCAGCTAGCACCGTATCGTTCTGTTCTTCCTCCCTCCCTCCCAACAAGTCAAAGTAATATCCACAAAGTGCTGGAGCCTGAGGTGGTTCCTTATTCCACAACATTGCAGGGGTCATATAACACAATATCTCTGTAAACCAGCATTTGCCTCTGTCGTTGCTGAACTGCATTTACTGGCTGCTAGTTTTGTTCCTTTGTGGTTTTGTCTTTGCTGCTGCTTGTAGCTTGCTTGAAATGTGTTTTAATGATTATTGGTTTTGATGCATTTTATATATTTTGCAAGCTGCTCTGAGCGACTCCTTTTCTGGAAGGGAAAAATGCAGTGTGAATGTTTTAAATATAGATCTATGCAATAAATAAGTATTCATATTTCTTAAATAGAATACCTTAATTAATAATTGGCCCCCTTATTTCTGAAACCACAGCTCCAAAATGTCTTATTTTTGAAATTCTGCTGTAGATTCTCTAGGTAAAACAGAACAATGAAAGCTGCTGAGTTTCACTTGAAACTACAGGACTCTGTCATAAAACACCCCTTGATTCAATCTGCTCCAGGAGAGACTGAAACTGGATCTGGAAAAGAAATGTTAGGAAAGAACCAGCCCTCTGTCATGATGTATTCATGAGAATATTTTCTATCTGTTAATTCTTTAAAACAAATCTTCAGTGTTCATTATTCCCAAGATAGCTAAATAATGTACTCCAGCCTTCCCCAGCCTGGTGTCCTCCAGGTATTTCAGACTACGGTTCCCAGCATTCCTCACCATTGAGCATGCTGGCTGGGGCTGATGGAAGTGGAAGTCCACAACATCTGGGGGGCACCAGGTTGGGGAAGGCTAATATACTCTACCAGGACCAATTTCAAGCACCTAGAATTCTTGGACAGGTGCCAGTGCCTTGGTGGGCCACCACTAATGCCTCCTCTCCTGCTCTCCCCCTCTTTACTTTTTCCTGGCTTGGCAGTCAGAGCCAGGTGGCTGTATTTAGCCACTCTTTTGATTTCCCACAATGCCCCTGGCCTAGCACAATTCTAGGAGCATTGTGGGAAATTAAAAGGGTGACTAGGCCAATCCGGCCAATGTTGTGTATGTTCCATATCATGGCTCTAGGGGGCGTTTGGCATTGCTTGGAGTGCTGCCAAAGAAGCCTGCCAGGGCCCACTGACAGGGGAGGAGGTCCACACTTTGCCCAGGGTCCCCTCAGAACTTTCAACGGTTTTATTTAAAAGTGAAATACCTGCATTTAAAGCTTCCTTTACTGTGGTGATTCTGAACATAAGATAAGATACCTGAGTGCTAACTGTTGGTGAGTGTGGTGTTAGCAAAAGTCATTATGGGTTCAAGGGCTTACACTAATCATCCCCCCCACCTGCCTCTGCTCTTGTGGGTTCCATTCATTCTTCAGTTTAAAAACTGTGCTTCTTTGCTTCTTTGCTTCCTGTTCTTTAGTTCAATATTGCATGCATTCAATCCTCATGAGTTAAATGGCCAGAATGATGAGGCTTTCAATAAAAACCGGAATAAGAAACACTGAGAGTAGCAAGGCTTTCCTGTGTGTTATGATGATTATAATTTCAAAGCCCTCGAAACATAAAAAGGGCTTTGAAATGGTAATATATTCAACCATCTCACACAATTCGCCCCCCCTTCTCTTTCTTTTCAGAGATTTGAAAATCTGACTGTTTTATCTTAATTCAAAGAAGGGTTATGGGAACCCAAATACTTGCTTTCTGAATTTTTAACAATGAGAACTGAGATGCTGAATGCAATTCAGAAAAATGTACACATTGTTCAGTCTCTCACTTCACCAGCAACAGCCTTCCTGGTGAGAAGTGGCATAACAGCACCATAACTATGTGGCAGGATGTGACCAGGTCAGGGGATGCTTCAGGCCCAATTGAAACCTAATGCCCAGGGGAGTGGGAGAGAAGAACTCAGCCATGTGAAGGTAAGACATAAGAATAAAAGAGCCTTGCTGGATCAGACGAAGGGTCCATCTAGTCCAGCATTCTATTCACACAGTGGCCAACTAGCTCCCCATGGGAAACCCACAAGCAGGACGTGAGGGCAACAGCACCCTCCCACCCATGTTTCCCCAGCAACTGGGGAACAAGTAGCCATAGATAGACTTATCCTCCCAGAATTTGTCCGATCCCCCTTTAAAGTCATCCAAACTGATGCCAATCACTACATCTTGTGGTAAACTGTAGCATGGCATGTTAGCAGAGAAGCTCAGCAGCTGCCCGCACACTACAGCAGGGGTGGGCAGTAGGTATAGAATCATAGAATCATAGAATAGTAGGGTTGGAAGGGGCCTACAAGGCCATCGAGTCCAACCCCCTGCTCAATGCAGGAATCCAAGTCAGAGCATCCCTGACAAATGGCTGTCCAGCCTCGTCTTGAAGGCCTCCAGTGTGGGAGAGCCCACCACCTCCCCAGGTAATTGGTTCCATTGTCGTATTGCTCTTACAGTCAGGAAGTTTTTCCTGATGTTCAGCCGGAATCTGGCTTCCTGTAACTTGAGCCCATTATTCCATGTCCTGCACTCTGGGATGATCAAGAAGAGATCCTGGCCTTCTTCTCTGTGACAACCTTTCAAGTACTTGAAGAGCGCTATCATATCTCCCCTCAGTCTTCTCTTCTCAAGGCTAAACATGCCCAGTTCTTTCAGTCTCTCTTCATAGGGCTTTGTTTCCAGTCCCCTGATCATCTTCGTTCCCTCCTCTGAACCGTCTCCTGTTTGTCTGCATCCTTCTTAAAGTGTGGTGCCCAGAACAGAAGTGTGGACACAGTACTCCAGATGAGGCCTAACCAGTGCTGAGTAGAGGCGAACTAGTACTTCCCAGGATTTGGAAGCTATGCTTCTATTAATGCAGCCCAAAATAGCATTTGCCTTTTTTGCAGCCACATCACATTGTTGACTCCTATTCAGCTTGTGATCGACAACAATTCCAAGATCCTTCTCGCTTGTAGTGTGGTTGAGCCATGTATCCCCCATCTTGTAACTGTGCATTTGGTGTCTTTTTTCTAGGTGCAGAACTTGGCATTTATCCCTATTAAATGTCATTCTGTTGTTTTCTGCCCAGCGCTCCAGTCTATCCAGATCACTTTGAATTTTGTTTCTGTCTTCCAAAGTATTAGCTATCCCGCTCAATTTTGTATCATCTGCAAATTTGATCAGCATTCCCTGCACCTCCTCCTCCAAGTCATTAAGAAAAATGTTGAAGAGCACTGGGCCCAGGACTGAGCCCTGCGGTACCCCGCTCGTTACCTCTCCCCAGTTTGAGAAGGTCCCATTGATAAGCAGTCTTTGAGTCCGATTCTGTAGCCAACTGTGGATCCACCGGATCGTTGTTTCATCTAGCCCACTTTGAGCGAGTTTGCTCATCAGGATATCATGGGGCACTTTGTCGAAAGCTTTGCTGAAGTCGAGGTATATGATGTCTACAGCATTCCCACGGTCTACAAGGGAGGTTACTTGATCAAAAAATGAGATCAGATTCGTCTGGCAGGACTTGTTTTTGACAAATCCATGTTGGCTTCAAGTAATCACGGCATTGTTGTCAAGATGCTTCCAGATGGATTCCTTTATCATCTGCTCCAGAATTTCCCCAGGGATTGATGTCAGACTGACTGGTCTGTAGTTCCCAGGTTCCTCCTTTTTACCCTTTTTGAAGACAGGGACAACATTAGCCCTCCTCCAGTCATCTGGCACTTCCCCCGTCCTCCATGATTTCTGAAAGAGAATAGACAGCGGATCTGAGAGTTCTTCTGCCAGTTCCTTTATTACTCCGGGATGCAGTTCATCTGGGCCTGGAGATTTGAACTCATTCAAAGTAATTAGGTGTTCCTTGACCATATGCCTATTGATCTCAAGCTGCAATCCTGCCCTTTCCGCCTGTACTTCGCCTTTGCCAGCGGGGTCATAGATGCTCTTTTGGGAGAAGACTGAGCCAAAGTAGGAATTGAGCACCTCTGCCTTTTCTTTGTCATCTGTTATCGTTTTGCCATCCTTATTTAATAGCTGAACCACCATTTCTTTCCTCTGCCTTTTACTATGCACGTAGCTGAAGAAAGCCTTTTTGTTGTTTTTAGCATCCCTTGCTAACCTCAGCTCATTCTCAGCTTTAGCCTTCCTGACGCCATCCCTGCAATTCTGTGCTATCTGCCTGTACTCTTCCTTTGTTACTTGGCCTTCTTTCCACTTCCTATATGTGTCCTTTTTTGTTTTCAGGTCATCCCTAAGCTTTTTGTGAAGCCACATTGGCTTCTTCTGTTGTCTTCCACCTTTTCTTCTTGTTGGAATTGTTTGTGATTGTGCCTTGAGAATTTCCTTTTTTAAAAGCTCCCACCCATCTTGGACTCCTTTTCTCGTTAGCGTTGCTTGCCATGGGACCTTACTGATCATTGTTCTGGGTTTATTAAAATCAGCTTTCCTAAAATCCAGGGTACGCATTTGACTACACTCAGCTTTTGCTTCCCTTAGAACCAAGAACTCAAGTACAACATGGTCGCTTTCCCCCAGAGTTCCTGTAACTGCTACTTTATCCACTAAGTCATCTCTGTGTTGGTTAGGATCAAGTCAAGGATAGCTGATCCTCTAGTTCCTTCCTCTACTTTCTGTAGGAGGAAGTTATCCGCCACACAAGTCAGGAATTTCCTGGAGGGGCCATGTTTTTCAGAATTTGTCTCCCAACAAATATCAGGGAAATTGAAGTCCCCCATTACTACTACATCATGCTTCCTTAAAACATTGGCTATTTGCTTTTCAAAAGTTTCATCCTTGTCTTCTCCTTGATTGGGTGGCCGGTAGTAGACTCCAACCACCAGGTTCCTTTTATTCTTTGCTCCAACCCAGATGCTCTTGATGGGGCTACCAAGCTCCTCCTCCTGTATTTCTGTGCAGAGATATGTATTTTTCACATACAGTGCAACCCCACCTCCCTTTCTGTTCCTCCTGTTCTTTTTGAACAAGTTATATCCTTCAATTGCTGTATTCCAGTCATGAGAGTCATCCCACCAAGTCTCAGTTATACCTATCAGGTCATAATTTCCCTCTTGTATTAAGAGTTCAAGTTTGTTCTGTTTGTTTCCCATACTCTGGGCATTAGTATATAGACATTGAAGACCATGTGCTTCATAGTCTGGCTTTCTTCCTACATGTGTCTGAAGACTATTATTGGGCGCTATCAGAGCTGTTCTCTCCGTTGCAGTGCATGCGCCTACGTCCATTGTTACCCCCAACATTACATCTCCCTTCCCCATAGGATTCAGTTTAAAGCCCTCCTGATGAAGTTCTTCATGCTGTGGCCAAACACATTCTTCCCATCCTTTGTGAGGTGCAACCCGTCCCTAGCCAACAGCCCATCTTCCAGGAAGTATAGCCCGTGGTCCCAGAATCCAAATCTCTCTCATCGGCACCACCTTCGTAGCCAGTCATTCACCCGGACTATTTTTCGTTCCCTTTCTATCCCTCTTCTAACTACTGGAAGGATGGATGAGAAAACTATCTGGGCTTGGAAGTTCTTGAGTTTCCTTCCCAAAGCTTCAAAGTCTGACTTGATCTTTTTGTACCTCCGCTTGGCGGTATCATTTGTTCCCACATGGATGAGAAGAAAGGGATACCTGTCAGTGGGCTTTAGTGCAGGCAACCTTTCAGTCACGTCTCTAATCTGTCCTCCTGGGAGACAACATACCTGGCGAGTCCACAGGTCTTTGCGACATACTTGGGTCTCGATCCCATGCAGCAAGGAGTCTCCCACTACTACCACTCTTCTCTTCTTGTTGTTGTAGGCCTGGGTTTCATCGCCTCTGTTTGACTGACCTTCAGCCTCTTGCTCACTCTCATGCAGGTTCCCCTGTGATTCTTCCTCTGCAGGCTGTCCTCCAGTCCCATCCTCAAGTACCTGGAATCGGTTCCACAGCTCCACTGCTTCCACTGGTGCAGAGTGGCGTCTAGTTCTTCTCCTAACTGTCACCCTTTTCCAAGGAGTATCCTCTACTCCATTTTTCTTCACCTCAGCATTTCCCACTGCCTCATCTTGCTGTTGCTCTTCAAGCTTCTGGTCTTCCCTTTGCTGCTGTAGTTCCCCCATTCTGTCCAAGAACTCTTCGTGTTCTCTTATTCCCCGGAGGGTCGACAGTCGCCGCTCCAGTCCATTTACTTTTTCTTCCAGCAGCATGATCAGCTTGCACTTGTTGCAGGTGTAGGCCATGTTGTTCTCAGGCAAGAAAACAAACATTGCACACACCTTGCAGGGTCACCACCACTGGAGAGTCTTGTCCTTCCATTGCCTCTTTTCCCTTTTTGTGTCTAGCTTTGTGATTGTTCTAGACTAGCCTGTGCCTGCTCCTCTACTCAGTAGAGGTTAAAAGCAGAGTCCCACTGGTGTGAAAGTGTGTGTTACAAGACAAATAAATGGAAAGAAGTTACTTAAAAAAATAAAAAATAAAAATAAAAAAAAACGTTAGGGGCCTCCCCCTTGACCTCCCCTGCCAAACTTCCCTGGCCAACTCCTGTTTGCTCCCCCTGTTTGCTCACTCTGGTCGCTCGCTCTCTGGGAGCTTGCTTGCTTCTGTAGTCCCTGGAGCAGCTTGCTCTGCTCTGCTCTGCTCTGCTCAGTCAGCTGGGAGGCGGGAAACAGACTGAAGCTTCCCGTCCACTCAGCTGCTGGGAGTACTCAGGCCACACACCCCCAATTCAGTTGGAGCTCTCAGAAGCACCTGGTGAGCTCACAGCCAATCAGAAGGATAAAGGGTAGCCCCCTGGGCTTCCTGCAGCCCACTTACCTTTTAGCCTCTGTCTCCTTTGTCTCCTTTGTCTCTTCAACCACTGCAACTCCCCTGGCCAACTCCTGTTTGCTCCCCCTGGTCGCTCGCTCTGGTCGCTCACTCTCTGGGAGCTTGCCTGCTTCTGTAGTCCCTGGACCAGCTGGAGCAGCTTGCTCTGCTCTGCTCTGCTCAGCTGGGAGGTGGGAAACAGCAGGTACATCGGAATCAGGGCCAGCCCAAGATATTTTGCTGCCTAAGGTGAAGGACAAGATGGTGACCCCTCCCCATTCCATGTACAGAAGCCAACCAGACTGGCAGTTGAATCTTACTTCAAGCTGGTGATGGGATAGTATTTAGGGGTGGACGAAAGTCCCTTACCTGTCGTCGAAGGACGTTCGCGGTGGGGGGGAGGCGCTTCGCTGCTCCCCCCGCGAAGTTCAGGCCGGGGGGGGGAGGCTTCCCGCCTCGCCCGGCCGCAAACGTGAAAGTTTTTTGTTTTTTTTTAAACGCCCCCTGATAGGCTACGTGACGATTCACGTAGCCTATCACGGCTAGATCTGCAAAGTCAGCCGTGATAGGCTACGTCAATCGTCACGTAGCCTATCACGGGTGACTTTAAAAAAAAAAAAAAGTGCATACGCTAATGGTGGCCCCCATAGGGAGCCGCCATTCGCGTTTCTTATTTAGTCGCTGTAGTCTACGTAAATGTTTACGTAGACTACGGCGAAAATAAGGGCAACGCAAATAGCCGAACCTGCCGAACCGCCGGCCGGACCCGCCACCGGGAGGGACATTCAGTGAAGGTAAGTCCCGTCCCGGGGGTGGTGCGGGGGGTGGGGTGGGTTCGGAGGATTTCTCCCCGAAACTTGTTCGGGGGGCCGAACACGTTGGCGCTCGGCCCCCTGAAGTTTCAGGGAGAAATTCTCCGCCATCCCTAATAGTATTCTCCACCATACCTGAAGGCTGTAGGCCCATGTAGGGACCCCAGGACAGGTTGTGTGATATATGCACCCCTGTCCTTCAAGAGAGGGGCTCAGCCAAGGGCTCATCCAAGGGGGCTGCTGTCTCCCCCTGAATCTGCTGCCTGAGGCAGTCGCCTCACTCTGTCTAATGGTAGGGCCAGCCCGAATTGGAATTTACTGGTAGATCTTTGGGCGATTTGTGCTATATCAGCAAGGGTTTCTGGTTCCCAGCAGTTTATCAACAGCAACAACTCTAAGGCTCCCCTCCCACCTTAAACAAGCCTGTTAAAATGAAGAAAACCAGGAAGGGATTTTTGTCTGAAAGAACTGTGAACTCAGTTCTGGTACTAGGTTGGCCACTTATGCATCATCAAACAAAAAAGAAAGAAAGGAGAGGAAATACATCACCCAAACAGAGGACAAAAGATGGCATGGATTTGTATAAAATTTGCATATACTCATTTATATATACAGATGCAAATCTGGAAATGATGACTATAATTTAAATAGAAATACAACACACCTCAGCACAATGGGGTGGACCTGACCAGGCAATATGTGTACCTGCTCAGTCTGCTGTCCAGAAGCTAACTGTTGATGGATAATTTCAAGGCCTTTACTCCACTTTCTTAGGGTTCTATATCTTAAAGCTAGACGTGGGCTGGATGGCCCTTCAAATAGGAGATGGTAATCTGTAAAGATGGACACATGGCCATCCTATCTGGTACTGAAGACAAAAAAGACGCCCTGTTTCTTAATTCTAAGTGTATGATCTCCTCCCCGTCCCCACAACTTTGCACTGCACTCCGGTTGGTAGATCTTGGGACTTCAGTAAAAACCAGTATGTGTCCCCAATGGAAGCTAATGGTTGGGAGATATCTGAATCTCTTTCTTGAGTGTTAGCCATCAGAACTTGAGAAGGTGACCTCCCGCAGCCCAAGAAGAAGGTTTGATGTAAGGCAATCTTTCCTAACCTGGTGTCCTCCAGATGTTTGGACTATTATTCCTCACCATTGACTGTGCTGGCTGGAGCTGATGGAAACTGAAGTCCAAAGAATCTGGAGGAACCAGGTTGGGGAAGGCTGATGTAAGGTATGTGTGTAAAGCAACCAAAGATGCTTTAGAGCAGATAGGGTGAGATGGAAGCAGAAGGAGAGCAGAGAGAGAGTTGATGGCTGGGAGCATGTTGGGGTGGAGGATACCTTTCTCTGTGGACTTGATATGGGGTAGTGGATCTCCTGCCAGGCAAGAGTGCACATTTTGCTTGCCATCACATACACCACCCATATATTTCAAAATAAACCCAATATTACACAAATGTCATTAGTCTCCAGGAATCTGTTCTCCAAAAGAAGCCAAACCCAGGTAGGATTGCCCTTGGAATCTCTTACCACTGGAGGAAGTGTGGAGGGTATCACAAATATCATTGTACTCATAAGCCAGTCTAACTCATATATTACTGTCCCTCCATACTCTTGGAACTACAGATGCAACCATATGCACTCTTGCCTGGGAGTAAGCTTACTCCAGTGGAGGGAACAGGAATCTCAGCTGCAGAGCCGTTCTGTGAACAGATGGACCTTACCCATAGAACTCAATTGGACGGTTGAGTAGCAAGGCAAAATAGTAAATATATATTATGTCTCTCTCTCTGTCTCTCTGTCTCTCTGTCTCTCTCTATATATATATATCTGCCAGAAAACAAAACCCAACTGTCAATGGTGATTAACATTTTTGACGGTGGTGATAATCATTCCTTTCACTGGGATACTGGAGAATCTGTCGTCCCGCATCCCTCTTACCAAGGGTTTCTCCACTTCTGTTAGGAGTGGCAATGTTCAAACAAGGTTAATATCTATGAAACATCTATTTAGATTTTAGTGCAGGGTTGGGCTGGGCTGGGCAACTTGTGGCTCCCCAGATGTTTTGGCCTACAACTGCCATCAGCCCTAGAATAGAATCATAGAATAGTAGTAGGGTTGGAAGCGGCCTACAAGGCCATTGAGTCCAACCCCCTGCTCAATGCAGGAATCCAAGTCACAGCATCCCTGACAGATGGCTGTCCAGCCTCGTCTTGAACGCCTCCAGTGTGGGAGAGCCCACTACCTCCCTAGGTAATTGGTTCCATTGTCGTATTGTTCTAACAGTCAGGAAGTTTTCTCCTGATGTTCAGCTGGAATCTGGCTTCCTGTAACTTGAGCCCATTATTCCATGTCCTGCACTCTGGGATGATTGAGAAGAGATCCTGGCCTTCCTCTCTGTGACAACCTTTCAAGTACTTGAAGAGCACTATCATATCTCCCCTCAGTTTTCTCTTCTCAAGGCTAAACATGCCCAGTTCTTTCAGTCTCTCTTCATAGGGCTTTGTTTCCAGTCCCCTGATCATCTTCGTTGCCCTCCTCTGAACCGTCTCCTGTTTGTCTGCATCCTTCTTAAAGTGTGGTGCCCAGAACAGAAGTGTGGACACAGTACTCCAGATGAGGCCTAACCAGTGCTGAGTAGAGGCGAACTAGTACTTCCCTGGATTTGGAAGCTATGCTTCTATTAATGCAGCCCAAAATAGCATTTGCCTTTTTTGCAGCCACATCACATTGTTGACTCATATTCGGCTTGTGATTGACAACAATTCCAAGTTCCTTCTCGCTTGTAGTATTGCTGAGCCACATATCCCCCATCTTGTAACTGTGCATTTGGTTTCTTTTTCCTAAGAGCAGAACTTGGCATTTATCCCCTATTAAATGTCATTCTGTTGTTTTCTGCCCAGCGCTCCAGTCTATCCAGATCAGTTGGACTTTTGTTTCTGTCTTCCAAAGTATTAGCTATCCCGCCCAAGTTTGTGTCATCTGCAAATCTGATCAGCATTCCCTGCACCTCCTCCTCCAAGTCATTAAGAAAAATGTTGAAGAGCACTGGGCCCAGGACTGAGCCCTGCGGTACCCCGCTCGTTACCTCTCCCCAGTTTGAGAAGATCCCAAGCACTCTTTGAGTCCGATTCTGTAGCCAACTGTGGATCCACCGGATCATTGTTTCATCTAGCCCACTTTGAGCGAGTTTGCTCATCAGGATACCATGGTGCACTTTGTCGAAAGCTTTGCTGAAGTCGAAGTATATTATGTCTACTGCATTCCCACGGTCCACAAGGGAGGTTACTTGATCAAAAAATGAGATCAGATTCGTCTGGCAGGACTTGTTCTTGACAAATCCATGTTGGCTTCGAGTAATCACAGCATTGTTTTCAAGGTGCTTACAGATGGCTTGCTTTATAATCTGCTCCAGAATTTTATGGTGTAGTCAGTATAGCCAATGATGAGGGTTGATGGGAGTTATAAGCCAAAACACCTGGAGGCCCATAGATTCCTACCTCTATCTTAGTGGAACAACAGGAAGACCTTGACAGAAGGCTATTTCCATTTCATTTAAATACAAAATGTTTCCCTGCTGCATTTTATTCTCAGAGCTGATCAGGGCTTCATAGTATCTAAACTGGCTTTTCCTTGTGTGTTGTACTTTATGGACATGTTCTTGCTAACCCATAATTTATGGAGGGGCTATTCTCCATTTCACAAAGCATATGGACAGAGGCTATTCATTCAAGGCTTGAACACCCTGCCATGTGATTCCTTTCATGCCTAGAGGAGAGCTTATCAGCAATTTGCTAACTCTTCTTGCAATGCAACAAATTAAATAATTAGCACACAAAAGACTGGAGACTTTCTCCAGAAGCTACTGAAGTATACACAGAAAGGGGCAAAGGCTAGGGTGTTTTTCTCTTACAAAAAGCATTTATCATGCCACAGAACAAAACTCAGAAGGCAAAAAGAGGGATCTAATAACAGCTCACTTGCTAGGCTACACATGAAAAGCCATTAAGGAGAAGGTTAGCCCCTCTTTGCTATCAGAGCTCAAAGAAGCAAATGTTGATTTACCCAATAAATGAAGAATATTTGTCTAGCGGAGAGAAATGAACTGCGCACAGGATGGCAAACAGACTGAAAAGGCCATAATTCACACTCATGGTCAAATTACCTGGGGTATTTTACTTTGAGATTAGAGCCCACAGGGAATTAATTGCAGAACTTGCACATGTCTCCACAAAGTCCGGAGGAGGCTGTAGTTTAAAGAAATCTCTGGGGGCTCAGTGCCGCAATTCCACAGTCAGATTACAGCTGGGATATCTTCTCCGTCTGAAGTGCTTGCATTGCAAGAAGCATGGACACCCGTACAGGAAACCCAGCGTGTGTGAAGTGGTCCTGAGTCTACCAGTTGGACCAAGTTTTATAATTTGCCAGTATATAAATGATATACCATTTGGGCAGATATTCTCTTGTACTGGTTCGCAAAGGTTTGATTAAAGCAATATCAGAAGCAGCATGTGTAGCCCTTGGGATCCTCATAGATACTGGAAAAGCCAACCCTTCCATGAAATGAAACTGTAACACCCTTCATAAGAAGTTGCCTTATATTAAAACAGTCAATCTGTTTTATATTATAATTTTATATTAAAATTAGTCAATCTAACTCCCCCATCTGGACTGTGGGTTAATCCCTGGAAGACAGGGGGAGCGGACACGGGTCCTGCACCTTTGTGTAGTTGTGTAGAAAAGGGAATTTCAGCCCTCCCTGTCCTCTTTTGCATCTGGTCACTCTATGCACCAGGTCAAGAAAGTAGCCTCTGGCAAATAAAGTTTTCCCATGTCAGTAGCTCCTGGGAAAACTACATTTCCCAAGGGCTACTTGGAGTTTGGCTTGGTATGTTGTCCAGTGGAAGATAGGGGATAGGGTAAAGGGTAAGAAACTTCCTTCCATTCCATTTCCCTGCCAGTGGAGTACCAGTCTGGGGATGGAGTTGGGGGGATTGCTGGTTGAAGAGATGAAGGGGAACTTTGATTTGGCTCAGTTGAAAATCAGACTGGAGAAGGAATGGGGGGGGGGGTTCATAATGCTTGCCTCATATTTGAGGAAGTAGAAACCTCAGAGCCTTGTCGTTTCAAGCCCAGAAATCCAAATTTTGGTGGTATCAAAATTCAGCAACAAGGGCTTGATAAGGTTTTATGAAAGCTGCAATCCTAAGTATACATAATTGGGAGCAAGTCCTATTGAATTCTGTGGGACTTGTTTCTAAGTAAGCCCGGATAGGGTCAGGCTCTACATGTTGTGTGCGAACATATCTTCAAAGCGGCACGGAGTGTAACGCTTATCATAACTGTGTAGCTTTACTCTGTTATTCTGTAGCTGAAGATAAGACTGCCTAGGGTGCTGCCTAGACACATGAGATGCTATTTCTTGTTACATCTTAGATTTCTCTGAAATCACATTGCCCACTTACACCACTTAAATGAGGCCATTTACCATATCTCTTCAACCTTCTACCTCCACTTCTGTTATCTAGCTCTAGGCTGAAGATAAGAGCAGCAATTTGGGGGCTTTTAGAATCACAGGACATTCCCAAGTCCTTCTAAATAATAATCATTTTCCCAATAGTGCACTGTGTGGGGAAGGTGAAAACTGCTCTGCGGATATATTTAGAAATGCCAAAGCAACTTCAAATAATAGCTAAATTAAGGGTTATATTTATCATAGAACCTGCAAGGGCTAGAAGCGATACATAGCAATTTTCCATCAGAATCTTTGCCTAGAGCTACTCTTTTAGGTAACGTTGCTGTTGACAAAAAAGGTCTTGGATCAAAAACTTCCTGACTGTTAGAGCAATATTACAATGGAACCAATTACCTAGGGAGGTGGTGGGCTCTCCCACACTGGAGGCCTTCAAGATGAAGCTGGACAGCCTTCTGTCAGGGATGCTTAGTTTCCTGCATTGAGCAGGGGGTTGGACTCGATGGTCTTATAGGCCCCTTCCAACCCTACTATTCTATGATTGCTGGGATATAAGTGAGGGCCTATCTATGGAACGTTGACCATCCACTTGCACAAGCCCTCTTCCACTAGTGGAAAGCACTTTTCATCCTCACACAAGGGAGTTGTGAGGGAAAAGCATATTCTAATCCGAAGTGGAATTTCCATTCCATAATACAGTGTTCTGCAAATCCTCCTCCAGTCTAATTGTACCACAGCTCCCTGGTTCCCTCTGGCACCGTTGAAAACCAAGAGCTTTTGTACACAAGGCATTGATTGTGTGCTTGTCATTCCCTACTTGCAGTTGTTTATGGGTTCTTTGGATGATGTTGTGGCCCTCCAGTTTTGCTTCTGTTTTTAAAGAGCACTTTCTGTTAGTGTTTTTAGAGCACAGAAATGTGGTATTCTTTCTGAAAACACGATGCTTTTTCCCACCTGTGTATTTGCGCCATTCCGCTATACCACCATGCCACCTAGAAGTTATGTAGCAGAAAAGCAGGAAAGGAAACACTCTTTGTGTAGTGCTTGTATCTCAATCCTGCAATGAAACCAAGAGTAGATACAGCGGATTAACAGCCTTGTGTAGAAAAGCCCCAAGTGCTTTTTTGTGCTTTTCTACAAAAGGCTGTTTTTCTTCAACCCAGGTGCATGAAGTTGGCAGTAGCCTGGATACTGGGCCGTAGCTGGTCGGTCATCTTTTCTGTCACTGGCCGTTGGTGGGCTTGTCTGTGGCAGTGGTGGCAGCAGCAGCAGCAGTGCTCTGTGACGCACTGGGCAGCCGGGTCTAGACACCAAATTTCCCACATCCCCTTGGAGTGATGCTGTGTCATCAGGGGATTGCAGGAAAGCTTAAATGGCAGCTAGAGCCCATTGCCTGGTGCTGTTTGGAGTGCCAGGCCAGCAATTCTTTTAGAAGGGGAGCCCAGGGCAGGTGTTAGCAGGAGTTCCTGCCAGGGTGCTGGAGCCTGGGGATGATGCTGAGGGTTGACACACCTTTGACTGGAGCTCACAGTTTACTTTGAAGAAGTTGTGTACTTCAAGCTGAACATACTAGCTCACCAGTCACATATTGTGCTCTACCATGCGGTTGACATACATATTGGCCGCCTCTCTCTTTCTGCAAGCCAGGCAGGGGGCAAAACCAGGAGTTTTACTTGAGCTCCTGGTATGCCACAATACATGGAATATAGGAGTCTGTCGTATACAAGTCAGACCAATGGTCCATCTAGCCCCGTATTGTCAACCCTGACTGATAGCAGCTCTCCAGGGTTTCAGGCACGGGTTTCTCCAGCCCTACCTGGAGATGCCAGGGATCAAACCTGAGACCTCTTGCCTGCAAAGCATGTGCTCTACCACTGAGCTACGGCCCCTCCCTCATGTGGCTGGTTTGCTGTGGTGGATTACAAGTTGTGTAGGCCTAGCCCAGCTCTGATGTAGCAAAGACACCTGCTCGCAAATTCAGGCTCAAAGTCATGAAATCATGTGACCTTGTTACCTAACAACATAAATTCGGCAACTGTTTTATGCCATCGTTGGTTTTTGAACACACCATTCCTTGCTGTGGTGTCAATCTTTTCTCTGAAGAAACGAAATCTAAAGATTTATTCTAAAAAATGTTTTAACAAGGAACAGTTGACAGAATTGCTTTGTTACCTTGCAGCTTGTGTACCTCTTAGGAGCAGAGCAGTATTGTAGCGATTTACCACAATGTTCAGAGATAATTTAAACTATTTTAGATTGACAACCCTTAAAGGTGTAGCTCTGGCAAGCCTGTCTAAACAAAGACATTGCAACCCCAAAACTTGATTTACTGTGTCAATTCAGATAGTTTACTATATAAATAATTCAGTAGGCCAAGTTCTTGCATATGTTGAGATGTAGTTCAGGGGGATGTGACTGGAGTCCTAATAACCACGTTTAAATATTAAAGCCTTTTGTATGAACCCATTCTTTGAATTCGTTTTGTGATGGATTATCAGTATGCATGTGTGCTATGCAGATCTCATTTGTGCTATGAAATGAAACCCACACACACACTGCTGTCAACAATAGTTACTACTGAACTGAATAGACATTTGCATTTGTTCTTTATAATGAAGGAGTCCTAATCTCCGCTATCTGTTATGCTCAGTGCAATCATATCTGGGCGCTTGATGCCTTTCTAATGTGCTTGGTGTAATCCTACCTTTATTTTCCTCACAGACATCCCCATTACCTCTGAAGCTTCTACAATATTCTGTGGGGTGCTTCCAGATGAGGCTTTTATTGCACAGTTGCCCTGCCTACGGAATTTTTGCAGTGGGTCCAAATGATGTCGTCTTCCATGTCTAACCCTCCCATGTTTTCCCAGCACAACTTCCATCTTCCTTTCTTTCCACAGAATATTCATCATGGAGGAAAAGGCAGAATAGCTGCACAATGTCTTTGGTCTGGTATCACTAGGAGCCATCCATCTGGAACCACCCTTGCCTGCCTCCAGAAAGCACACTGTCAACTCTTTTCCATCTATCCTATATACTAATAGCAAACTCATTACCTGAGTGTGGATCCTTATGTAGTCAAAATGGCCACACTGGGGCGGGGGTGTGGGGTGCAAGCAGGCTTGGGGAAACCTCGAAGTTTGCAGAAGTACAACAACATTTTTAGGAAAAATATGCTAAGGGGAGACCTCAGTGAGGACGGAACATGCTCAGTGGGCATGGAATAGGAACATGCCTTATACTGAGTCAGACCCTGAGTCCATCAAGCCCAGTATTGTTGACACTGACTGGCAGCAGTGGCTCTCTGGGGTTTCAGGCAGGATTTTTTTCCAGACCTAACTGGAGATGCTGGGGATCAAACCTGGGACCTTCTCCATGCAAAGCAGGAGCTCTACCACCAAGCCACAGCCCTTCCATGCTGATTAGTGTATGTGTATGTGTGTGTGTTCCGTTCCGTTCCATGGGGTTTTCTTGGCAAGAATACTGGAGTGGGCTGCCATTTCCTTCTCCAGTGGACCACATTTTGTCAGAACTCTCTGCCATGACCTGTCCATCTTGGGTGGCCCTGCATGAGAGTGCAGGACAGGAAGGCCTGGCGTGCTATGGTCCATGGGGTCACAAAGAGTCGGACACGACTGAACGACTGAACAACAACAATGTGTGTGTGTGTGTGTGTGTAAGTAAAAAACTGTGGTTGAGGAAGGCAGGGTGGAATAGAGTATTCTGGAAAAGGGCATGTCTGACATCCTGAACAGGAGCATTCCATGCTGCAACATTTTGTAGCAGGTCTCACATGCAATCATTGTTTTAAAAATAAGGAAGAACACACCTTTCTCGTGTTGAAACCTTGTGGGTTATGTAAAATGAAGTGCCATCCATGCCTAATAAAATAGGGAGTGTACGTGCACTGAAGGATAAAGCTAAGGGGATCTCCCCCCGGGAGTGAAAATGTTTAATTATTGGGTGAGAATTCAAACGATAAATGCCAATATTATGCATGAAGGTTTGTGCCATTCTTTTCACAATGGGGGGAGGTGGGAGAACCTTGAACAATGAGGGGGAACTGGCTTGAGTTTGTGAGCAAATGTCTGGAGGAGCTTCTGTGAATTTCTGTCACCACGTTAATAATTTGTAGGAGAGCAACGACTTTGTGAATGAGTCACTGACTTTTCCTCACAATGCTTAATTATTTAATAAGCCTATATATGCTCTCCAAGGCTAATAGAGACAATTCGTGACTACAGATTTCTTCCTGCCAAGAGAAATTGAACATGAAGAAATGAGATCGGAGGCACGTGACCAATGTTAATCTGTCTTGGCCCCACCAACACTATGCCACAGTTAAAGGGATCAGCATCGGGCACTGAGGCTGACTCATTTTGGTGCTTCCATAATTCTCCAGAGCTCCTATAATGAGTTCCTTCTGGAAATGTGGTGAGATCTTTCTGGGCAAGTATTTAATAGCCAAGCAAGAGATAGGGTTTCTAATACTGGCAGGTTGATCTTTAGCATAATGACATGGAACTTTATAATGGGAACATTGTGGAGAAACACTGCAGGTATGGAGATCAAACTTCCACATAGATTCCTTTGCTTAGTGTGCTATAGGGCTTAGTCCAGGCTTCCCTAACCTGCTGGCTGGGGGATGCTGGGAGTTGTAGTCCAACGCATCTGGAGGGCACCAGGTTGGGGAAAGCTGCTATAGGCCTATAAATCAAATCTTTCAAGAAATGATGTGTTCTTATCTTAGGCCCAGATCTGGAGCTGTATTAGGGAGGTTGAAGTGGTCTACCCCAGACAGCAGATGTTGGAGTGTCAGTTCTTTAGTTTATTATGGGTTTGTTTGTTTGTTTGTTTGTATCACAACAGAGAGTGCCATTTGCATTTTTTAAATTCAGGCAGTAAGGTTTTTTGGGCCATTTGGTTGTAGGGTATATCACTGGATATTATTTATACAATAAAATGTACAAACTAATAGATTTTCTGTAATCGTTGTTCTGGAAAATAAAAACAGGGAAGTCAGGCACACATGACAATCACCATTAACTCCTTCCCCTGCCCCTGCAGACACCAAGCAGTATTGATTTCCAGGTATAATTCCTTAATGTAGGGGTCCCCAACGTTTTGGACCTGTGGGCACATTTGGGAATATGAGAAACTGCTGTGGGCACCACCACAAAATGGCTGCCACAGAGGATGAGGCTAGTCACGTAATGGCTGCCGTGGGGGTGTGGTTAGTCAAAAGTGAGCTAAAGAGGGGCGGGAGGAGAGAAATAGTGAGGCTAGAGGTTGGGAGGGAAGGGAGGGAAGAGCAAGAGCAAGGCTAGAAGCTAGAAAGGGAGAAAAACACATTTAATTTAAACTTTTTTTTGAAGGGGGCAGGGAGTGGAGAACTTTGTGGGTGATGTTAAAGGTTCCTGTGGCACCTGTGGGCACTGTGCTGAGGGACCCTGTCTTAATGTGCAGTAACGGTGTGCTCCCAAGAACTTTGGAGGGAGATAAAACATCACATTCTCCATGCTAAAGTTGGAGGGATTCATTCCCCTTATTGATCCCTACATCCATGCCTTTGGCTTACTGATCCCGAGGCCTCCAAAGGCCCTGTGGGTAACAGAATGGAGGCATATCATTCAGTGGTGGTGGTAATGTTGGGATGCCTTGATGGGTGAAATGGACTCTGTTGGTAATAAAAAAATAACCTGGTGCCCTCCAGATGTTTTGGACTACAACTCCCATAACTGACTGCTCACTTCCGGTGTGCCCTGGGATTTTCTGATCTTGCCCTAATGTTCTTCTAAGAGCTCTTATCCAACTGTGCTGATTACATCTCCGTGAGCTCTTTTCAGGCTGCTGTTCAGGGAAGGTGTCCTTCTTCCACACTTCCATGACAAATTGCCACAGTGCAACATACCTTTGGCCATCTAATTAATTTACCGTGTAGGCAGTCTGGATAAGTGTCATAAATTTCCCAATGTGCAGTTTACAACAGGTGTATCCTGATAGGCATATCAGAGTTCCCAGACACGTTAAAATTCAAAGGCTTACTGAGAGCACTTTTGATCTGGCTCTTCCTTATTAAATCTCCTAGCAGTGCGCAATACTTTAATGGAACCAAGCGGTCAGGCTGAACTTCTTCAAGACAGAGATGTCACATTAGTCAAAATGAGCAATCTGCCTTCCAGGTGCATTTCACACATTTATTGGGTAAAATAATTCTCCAAAGGCCTTATCAGTCTTTCAAAAGGGCAGTGGGTACACCACTTTATCGATTTACAAAAGCACAATTGCTTCATTGTTTAGGGATCTTTTTATTATTATTTAAAATGGCTATGATGACACTGAATCTTCTGAATACTGAACAGTAGACGCAGTCTATGCAATTTGCAGTTGACATTCGAAGAGCCCAAAGATGCTACTTACGAGTGCACATGAATTAAGGTTTTCAAAGGCTTTTTGAAAACAATAAAAAACATTACAGTAGATCCCTGTAAACTTCTCCCATGCTAGGCCTGGAAAAGAACTTTAGGGGTTCTTCATTCCTGTCTCAAATGCGAGGCGAGCTTTGCAAGCCTTTCATTTCTTCTCTGGCTTGGATTAAAATTGCAATTCCCAGATTCCCTGCCCTCTCCTTACCAGCCCACCCTGCAGCTTATTTCCCCAGCTGTGATTGTGTGAATTGGGCCATTGTCTCCATCTCTGTTCTTAAACCATGATTCTTGCCCAGTTATGTGCATTTTTGTCAACAGGTGCCACCCACTTCCAGAGTTGCAACTCAAGTTGGAATAGGATGGATGGGAATTGGCCTGCTGAAACAGGGCAGAATTAAAGTGATATCAATCGTCTACCTTCTACAAGCTGGATTTTATATATGGCTAAGCCTGGGTTGTTTGCTTTATCCGGATATGGTTATTGCTATGCATACTTCCCCCCACTCCCTGATCCATCTCCCACATGCCCAATACCTTTATTAGGACAGCCAAAAGATCACAAAAATGTATAAGCTTTTTATAACATCTTGCCTGATGAAGAGATCTGGATGTCTCAAAAGTGTGCCCATTTTTTGGTGATCTTTAGGTTGGCCTAATAAAGGTATTACATGAATGTGGGTTTTGGAATATTACTTATGGTCAGCATGGTAGTCCTTTGCTTTTTGTGAGATGTGGAAGATCTCCCACATGGTTTCTTTCCCCCTTAGCACAGGAAAGTGCCCTTCTGTCCAGCAACACCCCCCAAATTCATCCCTACCCTTAAAAACTCCCATCCCTTTCTCATATGCAGTACTGTATTGTTTCATCCAAAAAGGTAAACTTGGCAGATAAAATTGCAGTGCTGGGTAAACCAATATACACCAAACAACCTATACATATAATTACCACTGAAAGCTGGGATTTTATTCTCTGAGGGTTCATCCCCTTCAACTACTAGGTAAAGCTACACAATTTGGCTTCAACTGACTTTGTAAAGAAACCTAGTACAGCACCTACAATTATCTCCAGCTTAGTTAATCTAAAGGCAGCCTAGTTTCTCTCTGTGATCCACTGGTAAAAGGGATCTGTGTGCTTCACCCAGGGTGGAAACACATCTGAGTAACAGCTGGAATTTATATTTCCAAAATGGGGAATCAACATTTCCCCCTTTCTCTTTCCCAGCACCGTTTAACCATCACATGATTGGCGGAGCATAATTTAAATGTTTGTAGACCCCTCCTCTCCCACTTCCAACTTAGAACTCTGAACATGCAAGCACTGTGACTTCACCATCAAGTCAGGTTCCCCCCGCCCCGCTTTTTGTAACATCTCACCTGCTGAAGAGTTCTGGAGACCTTGAAAGCTTGCACATATTTGTGATCTTTTGGTTGGCCTAATAAAGGTATTACACAAATATGGAAAATGTTAATTGAGAATCTGGTTCTCAGTTCCAGTTGTTCTGAGCATAAAGACTGGAATAAATGGCCTGATATTTAGAATAGTCCCATCTGGTCTGTAACCAAGTGGAGATCGTGCAGGTGGTGTTTTCCCATTCATTAAGACTAAAAAGCATTCTTCAGTCCTTGAATCTGGCCATTTTTTAAAATGCATTTTTCTCATTCAGCTGAATATCTCATTGAAATAATGATGTCATGAGCCTTGTCATGGCGGTGATTTTTCCATGACAACCCATTATGCTGCATAGCACTTTGCAGTTCACATAGCCAAACCAAGTTCAGATGAATATAGAACTGTCCCTATGCATACCAAGTTTTCATTTACATTGGCATTCAGTACTTCCTATTGACACAGTACAGTCCTATGTCACCCCTGATGGCAGATATGCCTTGTATCGTTGACAGCTGTTGCATAGAACCGTTGCCTCATGTCAAAACAGCATGAAATATCTTTGTTCTAATATTAAGGAATTACAAATATATGCTTAAATTATGGGTGAAATATAAGACATATATGCTGTAGTAGCCACAGTGTTTTATTACCAACACTGGTGCAGCTAGGCAATTTTAGACCTTAAACTGAGTGGTCTTATGAGGAGGGGGGGGGGGGGTTTGAGGGGGTCATGTTGTATTACTTCAGTTGTAAAGCACACAACTAACTTTTCTCTTCTCCCCTCTTTCTAATGCCATTTCATGCTTTACAACTGCTTCTACATTCCTGATATGTTAGTGAAAAGCAAACAAATGAACAAAAAATCTTTGCCAACCCTGGTAAAAGAAAAAATACTCTGAGCATGTGCAATTTTGCATTTTAAACTCACGTCAATCATAGCACCATCATGACTACAGGAATAAAATGGAGCTTGCTTCTGCTGCCCTGATGCTAAAGACATTGACTTTGGCAGAACCACCATTATGTTGTAGAAAAAGGTAGTATTTTTAAAGTAAAAATAATAAAATGAACTTCTGCAACCATGTACAGTCCTAGCCAGCTACCCATGACGAAAACGTGAGGGTGAACAAATTGAAGCCTAAAGGACAGAGATGCTCTTTGTCAGTTGAAAGACATATCAGGGAGGGAATAGGGATTCAACCTATATTTTTGGGTGGGGTTAAACTCCCCCAAGGACTAAGGTTTACAGCTTTGGAATTTAAATCCTGTTTGGACTACTGTAACTTGCTCTACACAGGGCTGCCTTTGAAAAAGTGTTCAAAAACTGCAGCCAGACTATTGACTGGAGTTGGTTATAGGAAGCATGTGACTCCCTTGTTGCAACAGCTTCATTGGCTACCATTCCATTTCCAGGCACAATTACTAGAGCTGGTGACGACCTATAAAACCTTGGGATCAAGCTGTTTGAAAGATTGTTTTCTCCCGTATATGCCTGCCTGAGTTTTAAGAACCTTGGGAGAGGCCATTCTCTCTGTTCTACCTCTTTCAGAGCACAGTTGGTGGAACTCCCTGAAAAGGAGGCCAGGCTAGTTCCCTGGTCAGGGAGTTTTAGAGCTTGGGAGCCAGGCTAGTTCCTGGAATGTTTAAAATTCAGACAGGCTTTTGGCATCTAAGCTGCTGGCTGCCGAAGTCTGTGTCATGTTCTCCAGCCTCAGTCCCCCCTCTGGCTCAAAGAAGGACTCAGACAGAGAGGAGGCTTCATCCAGTAACCCACCTTCTGCTACTCCCAGACCATCCAGGCCATAGGACATGGTTTTACCAGACTCCTCTGACTCAGGGGGCACCCCTCCCAAGCAGTCCTCACCCCCTCCACTCTAGACAATGGCCCTTTAAGAAGACAGCTCCTCAGAGGGGGCAGAGTTAACAGCAGGTTGAGGCCTGCCAGCCTTTATAATGCTTCAGAAGGCCTCTGCATGTTTTTGAGAAAACAGCACTCCCTGAGTTAGTCCTGGTCCATATCTGCCACAGTGATCTGTCCAAAGTCTTGCCTGTCCTGCCCATCTTGTTTAGCTGGACTTGGCTTTGCTTCGTTGATCTTCACTCTTCCAGGCCCTTCCAGTAAGTGTAACTGCTTCAGACTGGCTCTCCTGGGAACCTTGAGCAGAGCTGGGCAGAACAGTAGGTTTTAATCTGGTGGGTGCTGTTATTGCATTTGTTACTGATGCTAGTATTTGTGTTTTTATTGGATGAGTTTTAATTATGCATTTCTTATCTATATTTTAATGTTAGTTATCTTGAGCCTTATTTTTAGTGGCAAGGCAGGGTATGAAATAAATAATTAATAAATATGTAAACAAATACATACCACAGTAAATCAGCATTGTCATAGCAATACTACTGTTATGTCTAGGCTTGCAAAAGTTATATATTCTACACCAGGTGACATAGTAGCATATGATTAGTTCAGTGTCTCTCAAACTTTGATGCCTGGGATGCAGAGAATACCTGGGCATTTACTTTATTTGAACAATGGACAAGCACCATCCTTGCAGCTGCAGTGTCACCCAGTTTACCATTACCTCTCAGCATCCACCCTCTCTTTTGCCCAGGCAGTCATATATGGGACTATGCGATAACATGAATTGTATTTGGGAATTCTGTTACCTCAATATTCCCCCTCTCTCAGCAGGATCATGTCTCTGTCTGCATACAGGGACTTTGCACTCTAACAGGCCTAGTGTGGTGATGGCTTAATCTTCTCACAGCATACAGTTTGGGAATCATTGGATTAAAGAGTAGTAGCCTGCTGTGCTTAGATAAATTACAGTATAGGTGTAAAAAGTGGCCAGTGGTACCTCCCCCTACTCATGGTTGTCTGCAGGATCTTTAGATGATGCTGTGATCCCCCAGTTTTCCTTCTGTTTTTAAAGAGCACTTTGTGCAAGTTTTTTTAGAGCTGGGAAAATTTAGTATTGTTTCTGAAACTGAAAGAAAACATTTTTGCAGTTTGTAATTGCACTGTTCTGCTACATCACAGTGCCACCTAGGGGTTATGTAGTGGAAAAGGAGAAAAGCACACTCTCTTTGTGTAGTGCTTGGATCTCAATTCTGCGACAAAATCGATACAGTGGATTAACAGTTTTGTGTAGAAAGGCTCTGTGTCAGTTTTTTTCATGTGCTCATTCATAAATCTGTTGAATCCCATTTCTGCATTTATCTGTGACTGATTTTTAGAAGCATGAATTTTGTATTTATATATGTTTCAAAATACATATTTTTGCATGTATTTTCTCAAAACATGCATATTTCCACAGATTCTAAACATTTTTATCCTAAACTAGGCATTTTATCCTAAACTGAGCCAAAAGCTGTTTCGCCAAATTCAGGAAAGCACAAAATCTGAAGTTTAGTGGATTCAGATCTGTACATTAATCAGGGAGGTGAAGGTCGCTTTGCTTCGTAATGCAGACTGAAGGAAATCCTTGAGCACTATGTGCAAGAAGTTTCAATAGTAAGAAGCATGTGTCATTCTGAATAACCTTTGAAAAGGTCACTCCTGTTTTCAAAGGACATCAGTTGCCAGCTCTTGTATTATGTTGCTTCAGTAAGAGATGGAGGCCCGCTGGAGTAAATTTACAAAGCATGGGTTTTCTGGGAAAAGAGCCTCACTTGCCCTTCTTATACAGTTGCAGCTTGACTATAGTGCAGCCTTCCCCAATCTGGTGCCCTCCAGATATTTTGGAGTTAAACTCCCATCAGCCCCAGCCAGCATGCACAAAGGCTGGGAATTCTGGGGGGTGTAGTCCAAACCATCTGAATAGCACCATGTTAGGGAAGGCTGATATAGTCTAAATTCCACTTTGTCTTTTGAAAATTTGTTTGCATTCCATTAGTAATGTGAGAGGATTTTTGTTCTTTTTCTTGTGTCACACTGTATCTGAAGATTCAGTAGATCATCTTTTCCCCCCCATTCCTTCCAATCATTAGGAGTTTAATCCCAGAGCTTCCTTGGCATAACAAATATGTACGCACATTTTCTCCACCCCTTCTTCTCACCATTGTTACATGGGGTGAGAGACCTGTATAACATCTTGCAAAAATTATGTGTTTGGCATTTCCCAGCATCCACTTTGCAGTTCACGTGCTTCAAGAACTGGTTGTCTGTTGGGGCCATCCCTGCATAGGTAATCACACTCTGACATGATCATACCTTTTAATGGAGTCCTTGGAACAACTGAGAACCTCAGAGGAAGAAACCAAGCAGACCATGTCTCAATGTGTCTGTGCAGCATTAAGGTGTGGATGGGTCTTGTGAGTTCTTTAACACCACCAAGTAAATATAGTGCTACCACAGAGCTGCTTGTCTTATATAGATATAAGAGGATGCCTAGTAGCTGTGGCACAAGCCACACTCAGAGTTGTTATTGTGTTTAAAAACATGGCAGATTCCCCACCACCCCAACTGGGGACAAAAGTGGAGTACTAAATGTTGGGTCTGGTTGTAAGAAAGTTAGTTCAAGCCTGTACATAGGACCAAACTAGACGTGGTGTTAAATGTGTGATCCCGATTACAGGATTATTAAAGTGGCAACATGCAAGGGCTATATCTAAACTAGTGCTTTTTATCTGTATTGAAGTACACTGATAACTGTTGGGGCACACATCACACATTCCGTATACCACTTTTCTGGCATTATTTCCTGCTTTTTGTTCCATATTATCCAAAATACTGCAACAGATGTCATTGTGTGTACTACAAGGTATAAATGTGCAAGGGGAATATAGTGTCACCATGATGGGATTGTATCAATATGACACAACACGTAGATCTGGCCTTAGTGTTCAATCTTCCGAAATACAGGCATACTTTAACATTAGCTAAGTTCTGTACTGCTACAATGAATATTTCAGGGTATTCCTTTTGCTGCGTCTTTGTTTATTTTATTTATTACATGTTATATATTACTACCCAATAATCAAAGCTCTCATTATGTTTATGTGGAATTACAGACATTGAGTCTGTTACACATGTCTTACTGTATTGTCCATTTTATGCAGGCAACAGACTGAAATTATGGTTAGATTTAAGAAAATCTTTGAATGAGTTAGTTAGATGTTTTATTTCTACAAATAATGCTGTCAAATAGAGGTGTTTTTTCCCCCCAAATTTTGTGGGGAATACAACGAGAATAAGATTGGAGAAATGCTGATTAATGTGTCAAATTTTGGTTTTATTTATTTTTATGCTGGACTATGACTGTAATACATCTTTGACTGATTTTTTGGTAATAAATCTTTGACTGATTTTTTAGTTAAGTGTGTGAATGTATTCCCTCCCCCACAACAGTTGTTTGTGTGGGAGCCGGGGGGGGGAAGGGGAGGGGGTAACAGAATCAGGACTGTGGCATGGAGGGGGTTTAACCTTCTTCCTGTTGCTATTGCCCTAGGAGGAAAGCTTCCAGTGGGGCTAATAGTAGCTTCCTGGGGGAGGGGGATTTTCATTGAGTCTGCAGTATGAGGGAAATATTAAACACCTCCCCCTGTGCTGTGGTCCCAATCCTACTTGTTGCCTAAACACATTAAAGGCACAATCCTATGGGGATAGGCGGCCGCCTATCCAGTGCAGGGCAGGAGAAGCACGAAGGGGATAATTCTCTCTACGCTTCTCCTGCCCTGCATTTTCGGCTAGACAGTCGATTGCGGCTGTCTAGCTGCGGGAGGGCTGAGCCGGGGAGGAAGCTGCTGTACAACACATTGGATGTGTTGTACAGGCATTTCCACCCTCCCTGCCCTGGAGTGCCTCCAGCCACGTCCCTTTTTGGCTGCTCCACGCTCCTCTTGTGAGCGTGGGGCTGTTCTGCACTGCCTGCGAGGCAGCTCAGAGGCGGGGGGAGGTCGGTTCTCCAGGAACTGACCTCGGAGCATGGGCTCTGAGATCAGTTTCCAGAAAACCACATATCCTGTGGCTGTCTAGCTGCTGACTAGTAGCCATAGGATTGCTCCCTAAAATACATTAAACATTAAATACATTAAACCAAACACATTAAATACATTCACATGTTCATAGTGCAATCCTATTCATGTCTACTCAGAAGTAAGTCTCATTGATTTCAGTGGGGCTTACTCCCAGGTAAGTGGGTATAGGATTGCAGCCTTAATACTGCATCTGTTGGCCTCATATACAGTAACGGAAAAGATCATATGTCTCTGAAAATATCTGAAATGTTGACCCAAAATATAGTTTTATATTTAGCTGCTGTAAAATTGTTACCAAAAAGGGGACCTGGGGGCTTGGATGTGGTATCACATAAAACCTACAAAAGCAAATCCAGTGTCTTCAAGGGCTTGTTGTTGTTTATTCGATCAGTCACTTCCGACTCTTCATGACATGGACCCCCCACACCAGAGCTTCCTGTCGGCCGTCGCCACCCCCAGCTCCCCCAAGGTCGAGTCAATCACCTCCAGAATATCATCCATCCACCTTGCCCTTGGTCGGCCCCTCTTCCTTTTGCCTTCCACTTTCCCTAGCATCAGCATCTTCTCCAGGGTGTCCTGTCTTCTCATTATGTGGCCAAAGTACTTCAGTTTTGCCTTTAATCTCATTCCCTCAAGTGAGCAGTCTGGCTTTATTTCCTGGAGTATGGACTGGTTTGATCTTGCAGTCCAAGGCACTCTCAGAATTTTCCTCCAGCACCACAGTTCAAAAGCATCTATCTTCCTTCGCTTAGCCTTCCTTATGGTCCAGCTCTCGCAGCCATAGGTTACTACGGGGAATACCATTGCTTGAACTATGCGGACCTTTGTTGTCAGTGTGATGTCTCTGCTCTTAACTATTTTATCAAGATTTGTCGTTGCTGTCCTCCCAAGAAGTAAACGTCTTCTGATTTCCTGGCTGCAGTCAGCGTCTGCAGTAATCTTTGCACCTAGAAAGACAAAGTCTGTCACTGCCTCCACGTTTTCTCCCTCTCTTTGCCAGTTCTCAATCAAGCTGGTTGCCATAATCTTGGTTTTTTTGAGGTTTAACTGCAACCCAGTTTTTGCACTTTCTTCTTTCACCTTCGTCATGAGGTTCCTCCTCGCTTTCACCCATCAAAGTGGTATCATCTGCATATCTGAGATTGTTAACGTTTCTTCCAGCGATTTTAACTCCAGCCTTGGCTTCATCAAGCCCAGCACGTTGCATGATGTGTTCTGCGTACAGGTTGAATAGGTAGGGTGAGAGTATACAACCCTGCCGTACTCCTTTCCCAATGTTAAACCAGTCCGTTGATCCGTGGTCTGTTCTTCCCATTGCTACTTGGTCGTTACACAGATTCCTCAGGAGGCAGACGAGATGACTTGGTATGCCCATACCACCAAGAACTTGCCACAATTTGTTATGAGCCGCACAGTCAAAGGCTTTAGAATAGTCAATAAAACAGAAATAGATGTTTTTCTGAAATCCCTGGCTTTCTCCATTATCCAGCGGATATTGGCAATTTGGTCTCTAGTTCCTCTGCCTTTTCTAAACCCAGCTTGTACATCTGGCAATTCTCGTTCCATGAATTGCTGGAGTCTACCTTGCAAGATCTTGAGCATTACCTTACTGGCATGTGAAATAAGTGCCACCGTTCGATAGTTGGAACATTCTTTGGTGCTTCCCTTTTTTGGTATGGGGATATAAGTGGATTTTTTCCAATCTGTTGGCCATTCTTGTGTTTTCCAAATTTGCTGGCATATGGCATGCATCACCCTGACAGCATCATCTTGCAAGATTTTAAACAGTTCAGCTGGGATACCGTCATCTCCTGCTGCCTTGTTATTAGCAATGCTTCTTAAGGCCCATTCAACCTCACTCTTCAGGATGTCTGGCTCTAGCTCACTGACCACACCGTCAAATCTATCCCTGATATTATTATCCTTCCTATACAGATCTTCCATATATTCCTGCCACCTTTTCTTGATCTCTTCTGCTTCTGTTAGGTCCTTGCCATCTTTGTTTTTGATCATACCCATTTTTGCCTGGCATTTACCTCTGATGTTTCTAATTTTCTGGAAGAGGTCTCTTGTCCTTCCTATTCTGTTATCTTCTTCCATTTCCGTGCATTGCTTGTTTAAAAATAATTCCTTATCTCTTCTGGCTAACCTCTGGAATTTTGCATTTAATTGGGCATATCTCCCCCTATCACTGTTGCCTTTTGGTTTCCTTCTTTCTTGGGCTGCTTCCAGTGTCTCAGCAGACAGCCATCTTGCCTTCTTGGTTTTCTTTTTCTTTGGGACATTTTTTGTTGCCGCCTCCTGAACAATGTTGCGAACTTCTGTCCATAGTTCTTCCGGGACCCTATCTACTAAATCTAGTCCCTTAAATCTATTCTTCACCTCCACTGCATATTCATGAGGAATATTCGTGAGCTCATATCTAACTGATCTGTGGGTCTTCCCTATTCTCTTTGGTCTGATTCTAAATTATGCAATAAGAAGTTCGTGATCTGAACTACAATCAGCTCCAGGTCTTGTTTTTACTGACTGCATAGATGTCTGCCACCTTTGGCTACAAAGGATGTAGTCAATCTGATTTTGGTGTCGACCGTCTGGTGAAGTCCATGTGTAAAATCGTCTCTTAGGGCACAGTTGTTTGTAACAAAGAGGTGCATTTTAGAATTGTTGGAGGGGTTGATATTATACGTCAAAAAAGAATGGAAAAACTAACAGTGGCTGCTATTTGGTTTGTTATCTAAGCACTTCATATACAACTCAGCTGGCTCGTTGCAGAATGCAACACTTTTCAAGACTTTCATGATGATTTCTGAAGGTCGACCACACAGAACGAAGATTAATTGATTCCAATAAGCTTGGTGCTTTCTTAAAAGTCTAAAGAAAGGGTAGGTGCTGATAGCATTTCAGAGACAAGACAAGAGTTGTCAGCTAATGACCAGCTTGAGACTTCCTTTCCTGATAGGTATTGCCATGTCCTTACAGCAAAGGGACTTAGAACCTTTTGACACAATCAGTCAAACCATGCTCCAGTTTTGTTTTAGCCTTTTGTGAAGGACTTTTGCAAGTCCTTTTTCTGCAATAGCCCAATGTCCCAGCTGCACATAATAGATAAGAGGGACTGGAATTGCCTTGGCATGGAGGCAACAGTCTTGGGCAGTAGCATAGATGAGCTCCCATTCATTCCTTCTTCCTTTTAAAGAATCTAAACTTTTGTTTGCCCTAAGACAGTGTGGTGTAGTGGCTAACATGTTGGACTAGGACCGGGGAGAACTGGATTAAAATTCCCACACAGCCATGAAGCCGAGGGGCTGAGTTGTATTTCAGCCTAACCTATATCACAGAGTTGTTGTGAAGATAAAATGCTGGAGCAGAGGACACCTTGCATGTTGCCCTGGGCTTCTAAACCAGGGGTGGGTAAACTGTGGTCCCCTAGAAACTGTTGAACTCCAGTTCCCATCAGCCACAGCCAGAGTGGCTAATTGTCAGGAGTCCTGGGAGTTGTAGTTCAGCAATATCTGGTGAGCGATCCCTGGCCTAGATGAATCACTCCTAGAAGGACCACCATAACAGATTTGGCAATATAAATTGCAGGCATGGGCCCCCAATCCAGATTGGGATTGCAGGGGGGAGGGGTGAAAGCTCCCTTCTACCCCCCATGCTATGGTCCTGGTCCAGGTTTGGATCCCTGCATTTTACTCTATAGTAAAAAGGAGGGAATAATTTGGTTTAAGGCAAGAGAGGAACTGCAAGCCATGAGGTACTGATAGAACAAAGTGTTAGCCTTCTAAGAAGAAAGATGAACAGAGAGAAGGAACGTTAAAGAGCCTGTATTGTAAAATATCCATAATACAGTGGGATAAAAGCTGAAAAAGCTGTCTATAGGTGTATGATACTGAGGCATATACAGGATGTGTACTGAGCAAGCTAACCAGTGTACCAAGCAGTGGTTGTGCAACCAAATTAAGGGTGCAATCCTATGCATGTTTAGATGGAAAAAAGCCCTACACCTCCCAGCATTCCTCATCCAGCATGGCTGGCAGGGGAGTACTGGGAGTTGTAGGACTTTTTTCCATCTAAACATGCATAGGATTGTGCCCTAAGTTTCTTTCCATTCCACATCTTGAAAAAGCATAATAAATCATCATAAATATGTATATATATTTTTATTTGTCATTGCTTTAATTAGAGTGTGACTCCCAGGCCATGTGTTGAAGTCCAGTGCAGCCATGCCACATCCCATTCTCCATTCTATTCCCCACATCCCTATAGTTTTCTGTCACCCCTGCCAAGCAGTCAGTCTCCTTTCCTTCCCCACTTGGCATAGTCCGTCCTCAGTGGGCTGTGTTTTGGGGCGGCGTGGACGTTCCGCTGTTTCTTCCTCCTAATTTTTTTTTTGTACTTCTGAAAAACTTGGGTTTTACCCCGAGCTTGTACAGACCTCCCTTTTGTGTGTGGATGGTACCTTTTGGACTATGTAAGGACCAGTACCTGGAAAACTGAGATTGCTATTAGTATTAATAAGAGAGAGATATTCTTCTGTTGATCAAGGCAAGTCCTTATTGGTAAGGGCACCAACACCGTGGAATTCTATCTATAGAAAACACCACCAGTGCTTGTCTCTTTTCCTTTTGGAATTGGCAAAGACCTTCCCCAACAAGTTGCTTGGTGCTTGTGTATAGATTAGCTTTTGTTGGTCACTGGCTACAGATTTTCTTATTGAGCTGTTAAAGGTTATTGTATAATTGGTGTAATAGATTTATCTTAATTATTATTTTAGTTGGCTTTACGCCATCTTGGTGTTCTTTGGTTAAAAAGTGGCGTCCTACATTTTTAAGAGGGAGGAAAAACAATATCTATAGAAGTCTTCCCCAACCCGGCGCCCTCCAGATGTTTTTGACTATAGCTCCCATCACCCCCAGCCAGCATGGCCAATAGCTGGGTATGATGGGAGTTGTAGTCCAAAAATCTGGCTGGCACCACGTTGGGGAAGGGTAGGCTATAGGATGCATGTAAAGTTTTAAAATCTCAGGAATAAAGGTTGTTTGGAACATAGGATTGCGGGTAAATCCAAGTTTTCCTAGTCTCTCCCCATCTCCCTCACCCTTTGTTCTCCTGCCCAAACATTTAAGCTGATTGCTAATAGGAGGTGTCTTTTTACATTCTTACTTGCATCATTTGCGACATTTACATTCCAAAGAAGAAAAGCTGTAATTTGATTGTTGTGCATGTAGATTTTTGATCAGATTAAATGTTAGCATGGTAGGGAGGAAAAAAGGATTTTGGTTAACAATGCGTTAATACACCAAGAGTTTACTTCTGTATTTTAAACTTAACATACATTATCTTGATAAAACAAACAGGTGTGGAAATGGGTTTAATTTGGTAATTGATCATTTTGGGCTGCTAGGCAATGGATCTCATGGCTTCCGTCAGCAATTTTTAAAAGACGTCTGTTTGCTTTCATGATGGAAAAAGTGTCAGGTGTAGATAGCTGGGTGCTGCATTCTGTATTTTCCAAACCTAGTCAAAAAGGCTTTTAAGGAAAATGCTGATATGTGTTTAACTATAATTACTGACTGTGGCAGCAAGTGGAACATAAAAACAGCCATACATACTTGATAGAGTTAAATTGGTTTCTTATGTGTGTTGTCTTCTGTTGTTTACAGGGAACAAAAGCCATCACAGAAATGTAGTATAAAAATGTCATGCAACAGGTACTTACTTCAGCATTCAAAATAAAACTGTGTAGGCACTCAGTTTCTCCACAATGGTTGCAAGTGAAATGTACAAGTTCTTACCTGTGTTAAGTCTGCTTGTTTCCACTATGTGAGCATCTGGGCCCCACTGAGAACAGTAACTGTGCTTTTAAGGATTTTGTGGAATGAACTAGTTCTTAGCCAGCGGGCATTTTGTAGCAAGGTGTTATAGTAATCGGTCACGGCCCCAATGTCTAGCAATGATCTGGACATGGATGCAGTGGCTGAAGAATCAGTGGTGCCAACAGAGGAGTCTCTGGGCCCAAGCATCACTGTGGAACCAGAGACCCCTGAGCCCAAGATGCTGGAGACCCCACACATGAGACCCCTGAACCTGGGCCAACATCTGTGGACCCGGAGTCTAGCTCCAGCATTGGGCCAGCACTCTCTTCTCCAGGAGCTCCACATTCCATGGAGCTGATGTTCTAATGCTGGCACTGCACCTGGCATGAGCTCTTGTAGAGTCGGAAGAGCGCTAGGCTCCAGGCCAGAGGCCTGTCTCTTTAAGGCTTCCATTTTGTGGGAAGGAATGGAGTCTGGGAGGGTGCCCCAGACTGAAGTATAAAAGGCTCAGCCCTTGTTGGAGCAAGTAGCTCCCTAGGAACTCTCCTGGGTGCTGCCTTGTACTGAGCCCCCTGGGCTCCTGCTCAGACCAGAACACAACATAACCATCACGGTTAGGGATGGTGCTGAAGCCCCATTCCATCCGGGGATCCAGCGGAACACCCCCTGCCCACACCTCCGAGCCCTGCTTGCCAAGCCCCTGCCTGGGCTTGGCAAGCATCCTGCACTCACCCCAGCAGCCTCGGCGAGCTCTGTGATCCCCATTTTATTTTTTAAAAAATGGCAGCCACGGAGCTTGACAAGGCCACCGGGGTGAGTGTGGGCTGCTTGCCAAGCGCAGGAGGGGCTCAAGTGCCATCTAGGGATCAGCAAGCAGGGGCTGGGTGGGTGGGTGCCCGGAGAACGTGGACAGGGGTGGGTTCCCACATCCCTAATCACAGTTCTGTTTTGTCCTTTGGATATACGTAGATGGATTTCACTTTAACACAAGAAGGGCAATTGACGCATATTGTCATCCTGATCAATAACCCGGTTAAGTTAAAGTACTTTGATATAATATGGGATGTAATAATGTTACATCAAAGTACTTTGGCCCACGTTCCTAGCTTTCCACATTCAATGCACCACAAATGCATGGCAATGTACCATGTCATCAAACGCTGCTGGCCACCTTTATGTCACTAATAGAACCTTCCTGTCTGTCCCAGAAAAGAAAGGGGGAAGCTGGGAGAAGCCCATTCTTGCCACAGGAGGTATCTGGGCTCTGGTGCACAGTGATGGTGTTGCCTTGCACCAGGGCTGGCCCCAGACTTTTTCCTGCCTAAGGAAGAACAGCAAATATTACCCCTTCCCCCCCAAGTCAAGGTGCATAGTTCCTCAAACCATCCCAGTTGTTTTGACACATGAAGCAGAAAATTCCACAAGTGCCTCTCCTCACATCTGGTAGTAAAACTACAATAATAATCAAATAACTAACAGTTTGCTGCTCTTTCATACTTCAGCCCCATTTTCTGGTGCTATGATAATACAAAACAACCTTTCCCCAACCTGGTGCCCTCCAGATGTGTTGGACTGCAATAAACAATGTCACATATAGGGAACTTCACTGCACTTTTCGGGGTTGTGTGTATGTACCTTAAAGTATATTGTTATGACAGCCCTTTCTTTCTTTCTTTCTTTCTTTCTCTCTCTCTCTCTCTCTCTCTCTCTCTCTCTCTCTCTCTTTAAAACATATGTTTTATTAATTTTACTACCCATTTTTCAGCCAATACAATTTGTTTAAGCAAGTTATATGTATCTTTTTTTCATTGCCATTTAATCTTCAGCCCTCTTCCTTCCCTTTCTGGCACGACATTTCAAAAGGCTCACAGTTCATACAACCTTTTTTTCTTTTTTTTCCCTAAGCAACCCCCATATTAAGAAAGTAGGCAGTTGCTCCTCTTTTTGTTTGTTCATTTGTTTCAAAGGGCCTTCTTAAGGCCTTCTGTTCTTATTTGGCTTATCAACAAGTTATTGTGACATGGGCACATAATGCCTCCTCTTTTTCTGACTGACCGCTAGGATAAATTAAACCCTCTCTTGCAGATCTTTTAATTTCCCCCCCTCTTAACTTTAACTGAAGGAACAAGCCTGCCTGCCTGCCTGCCTGCCTGCCTGCCTGCCTGCCTGCCTTCCTTCCTTCCTTCCTTCCTTCCACTGAGCTGTGTTGACACAAGGTAATAGCAGGGATTTTGACTGAACTGTAGTCTTGCATCCCAATTTTTGTGTTTGTGCCTGAAATCATTAAAACTTCATGATTAAGTGGCATGTGAGTTTTGGACCCAACCCCTGGAGGACCAGACTGCAAGGTGCTATTTCCAACTCAGGCTACCTCCTCCCTCCATTGCGGCTGTTAGGAAATTAACTGCTCTATGAGGATAAATGAGCGGATGACATCTGTTTAATGTTAATAGTGTACTACTGGTGTGCTCCATACCGATGAGCCAAAGTCCTGCTTAGCTCAAGGGCAGTGCTTTGCATGCAAAAGTTTCCACTTCAGGTGAAGTGAGTCTCAAGTAGCAGAGCTTTGAGAAACTGCTGACGGTACAAGGGACAGTATCGGGCTTGAGTGTCCCATTCAGAGGTTACTTGTAGCTCTCAGGGGAAGCTGGTAGCACAGATCAAGCAGGTAAAGCCACTCCCAGTAATTAGAATTAGGTCAAAGTAGATAGGTCAAGGCACAACAGGCAACATCAGGACAAAGGAAAATAGGATCTTGGATTGCTCCAAGGGTGCCCTGCTAGCAGGAACACTTCTCTAGTAGGATAAAAGATGTTGTATCAGCAAAGAGCTAGAACTGACTGAATCCTTATGTAGGCTGACAAGACGTGTCACCTGGTCAGCTCTGCCCTTGCTGGAGTAGGTGACTGGACTATTAAAGGGCCCCCACCTGATTTTGTAGCCTGAGACTTCTGTGAAGCCTGGGGAGGGGGGGATGGAGGTTCTGCCAGAGACTCTTCCTCTGAGCCAGGGTGTGTGTGTGTGTGTGTGTGTGTATGTGTATGTGAACGAGATGATTCGGGGCACAATGCAAAAGTCCCAAACAAAAGAGAGGTAGGGCTTTTGCATCATACCCCAATAAATCTTTCTTTCTTTCTTTCTTTCTTTCTTACCAAACATCCTGCCTGGAGGTCTTCAAACCTCATCCACTGGAGATCTTCAAACCTTTACCAAACATCCTAACAAAAGGCATTTTGTTAATATCTAATGATTTTATTATTTATTTAGTTATTATTACATTTATATCCCACTTTTTCTCCCTCTTTCCAGGAAACTAAGTCAGCTTACACAGTCCTCCAATGCTCCATGTTATCATCATGAGAGCCCTGTCAGGTAGGTTAGGCTGAGAGACTGTGACTGGTCCAAAGTCATCCAGTGAGGTTCATGCCTGAGTGGGGACTAGAACCTGGATCTGCCGAGTCCCAGTCCAACACTCTAACTACTACACCACACTGTCTCAATGATAGCACTTAATACAGGGCATTCCAACTGTTCAAAAGAGCTTCATATGTGAGCATGCATTATCTCAGCAATCCTTAGGGAAAAACTACACATTACAACAGAGATGTGTGAATGCATCTGACTGTTATGCCTTAACATATACCAACTCCCCTCACCCCCTGCCAGTCCAGACTGGCATAGGTGAAGGGGGTTAACCCTTTAGCATGTCTATCTATATCTAACTATCTGAACGTGCATGCACACACACACACACACACACACACACACACAAATGGGGCAAATAGCAATTCTGGGAGTGGGCATTTTTCATTGGGAAAACAGTGTGAAAGTAAGGACATTCCCCCCCCCCCACACACACACATAGATGTACCATGGCCCCAGTCTGATCAGTGCCCCCTTTGGATGCTTAAATTTTAAGACCTCAAACATATAGGGCAGTATCCAGTGCTGCTCACATACTAGTGGGATCCACCACAAGCACAACAGGAAGTTAGTGCTTTGTAAGGCAAACATAAAGAGCAGAAGCACTGGTTTCTGGAATGGGGTAGATCAGTGGAGCTTGCAGTAGGGATCTCTGCTGACCTGTCCAATTCTTGAAGCAAGCATTTCTGCTAGTTTCTGGGGTTGCTTTTGGAAGCACCAGTTCCTGTTGCACTAGTAGTAACTAGTAAGTCCCATAGGCACAGTGGGGGTTAGACAAATTCCTGGAGGAAAAGGCTGTCTGGCTGCTAGGCATGAGGGCTAAGTGTGACTTCCAATTTCAGAGGCAGTATGCCTATGTACACCAGTTGCTGGGGAACATGGGAGGGAGGGTGCTGTTGCACTTGTGTCCTGCTTGTGAGTTTCCCGTGGGCAGCCGGTTGGGCACTGTATGAACAGAATGGTGGATGAGATGGACCCTTGGTCTGATCCAGCGTGGATCTTCTTATGTTCTTATGTAAGGCCCATGTACCTTTAGCAGTTGTGTATATAGGAGGAGATTCCAGGAAGTGCATCGTTTCTTACCGCAGCACAAAAAGCTGCTTTTGCCAAGTATCCCTCTTCTATGCAACCATTAAAAGTACAAGAACACTCTCCTCTTTTTCATTTGCACACACATAATGGGGAAACTCTCTCTCTCTCTCTCTCTCTCTCTATATATATATATATATATATATATGATAGTTCCACATATAATTTGAGAGCCATCTTCAGAAAGATTGTTGTCATGGTAACCACCTCTTTTCCATGTGAAAGCAGAATGTTAGACTACTCTTATAGTGTAGGTCTTCCCAGAAATTTGTGTGCAGGGTAGAAAGTATCACCTTGAAGATTTAGGAAGTTGATCTATATGAATGTTAATGGAGGATATTTTATAGCATTTTCTTGAATACACTTTGCAGATTATGCCCCTCAGTTTTCCCTTTTGTATTTTCCTGTTGCTGTCATGGATACCAATAGTTAGAAAGTATCTGAGGCGTCTGAGGCAGCATAAGATATGTCTTTAATTGATTTGCCATACGTATTTTTCCTTTCAAATGCTGATGTTCTAGCACTTCTCATTGTTAGCTGTTTGTTTCTATACTGCTGAACCTGCTTAATTAATCTGTATAGAGACAAGGGCCAAACCTAATGATTAGAATGTTTTGACTCAAAGATCCGGTTTGCATGATCACTGCAGCCTACCAGGCTACAGTGCATGCTGACGCATGCTGGGCTTTTTTTGAATATACAAGTTGTGACTGTGGCTTGTCATGTTGTCTGAACCCAGGCAGTGGGGGGCTGTGCAAGCATTGTGCATAACCCTAGAACAGTCCATGGATTATATGAGGATTGTTTCACCCTCACATGACCCGCACCACCCAGGTTTGGACAACACAGCAAGCTGCAGCTTGAGTATTCAAAATGGCTGCCCGTATGTGCTGGCACACACCACAGCCCATTGTGGCTTATATAAGCCACAGTGGTATATTTGGTCATGTGAACTGGCCCAGTGAATATCCCAGTAGCATGGGGAATGAAGGATAACAGTTCTTGCAAATCAGTTCTGTATCTGACATGTGTTACAAATGAACTAAGGGCATATCATGTTTGACAGGCAGGAGATGAGGGGCAGGGATTGGGAGGGCAAGTCTGTTCTCTAAACCCACTGCTCTACCTCTCCTCATTCATAGGAATCTGCCTTATACAGATGCAGACCTTTGATCCACCTAGCTCAGTATTCTGTATACCAGCCTTTCCCACCCTCGTGTCACCAGATATCTTGGACCACAACTCCCCGGATTCCTGACCACTGGCCATGCTAGCTGGGGCTAATGGGAGTTGAAGTGATATGAGATTCATTGTTGAGATCAAAATTCATTTGTTTTACTCTTTTTTTGCTATGTAGATTATTTATGGAAAAGCTGTATAAAATATCAGTGGGATTTAAGCAGTCTAGTTGTGCGTGGGATTGAAGCCCATGAAATTAATTTTCCTATGGGTAGGTCCTAAATTTGAAAGCTTGATATATTAGTCATATGCAAATATTATTTTTGATAACGTCAGCTATAGTTATGAATTCCATGAAGTGCATTGTTGTCTCTTTTAAGAAGCATAGATGGAATGGATGATACACATACACCCCGAGCCCATTCTGCACTTTGTTTTTCCTTTGGTGAAGAGTCTAATTTAGATAGCTAAATAAACCTTTAAAAATTTCACATCCAGTAAAACTTAGTAAGTCAACATATCCTACAGCCCCACAGAAACCTTATCGCGGCATGATTAATCATTCATTTGATCACAGATACTCAAGTGATAGTGGTTTTTGTTTGAAAGCTACCATTATTTCAAGTCTGGCCCAGAATTTGGCAAAGTGGTATTGGACTTGAACACAATTTATCGAATGTAAATTGTGCCCCTTTGTAGCTGTTATTCTAGTAGAAGAGTTTAGCTAACTTTAAGAGAACAAATAAAAACATAATGTTACTAATAATGTAGTTTTATTAGTGGGACTCTGCATTTCAAGCATGATACCTGAAAACAGTTAGTAATAAATGCTATCTCTGTTAATTCAGTAAATTCCCAGCACAAACGTTTGTGTGAGTGTGAAAGATTAGCTTCTAATGTTCTGTAAAGTGTCCAGTTAAAGGCAAATTATTCTTGGTAATCATTTGTTATGGAAGGATGGCAGATAAACTATTAAATAAGTTTTAAAGGAACATTTTTAATTAAGATGCAAAACGAAAAAATAAATGAATCAATAGTAGCTGTTCTAAGCCAAGCTAGTATGCAAAATAAAACACTCCAATCTTGCAGTCAACCTTGAGAGGCAGGAGGGGCTGAAGTCAGTGCCAGCCTGCAATTTCATGAGGTTTGATTCTCCCCCACCCCTGGTGAAAGGTTGCTATTTCAGGGGCAGGAATGGGTGAAGATAGTTGCATAAAAAACTATTTTCCAATACATTTTTTGCATCTATTCACAACCATTTTTACCCCATCTATTGCTGCTTCAGCACTTTAAAAAATTAAGTGAAAAGGCTTAAGTAAAGTGCTATATGTATTGAACATGATGACAACATAGTACCACATAGCCAATCAGATGTGGCTGTGTTATGTTGTCTAAGGGTGAAGTGAGTTTTTCCATTGCCCGTACTATGAATGGGGGGGAAAGAGAATACATCTCGGTTGCCTAGGCAACTGGGCTAATGGTCTCCATCCTGCTGTGCTTTGTAGTTTCATTGCCCACCAGCACTACACAGCAAGGCTTTCATCCTGATTCAGCTGTAGTTGTATGTAGCTAGGCATGTTCAGGACTTACAAGAAGGGGAAAGGTTTCAGGAGGGAAGGAAAGAAAAGGCTATGTCTTTCCCACCCTCCTGAAACATTCTCCTAAATATACCGCTACACATACAACAGATTGAGGACTGTTGTAAGCCCTGAACCTGAGTACTTCATTGCAATGTAATGGAAGTGGGAAGGTGAGGTTTTATGAGGGGTGTGTGTGTGGGCTGTGGGCATGTCACTTCTCCTTTCTCCCCTTCCTGAAGCCTCCTTGGGTTTTTAATCTCCTGGCATGTATCCCCCTGACTCTAATCCTCCTCTAGAATACCATCAGCCAAGGGTTTGGGACCAGACATTGGTGGACTCCATTAGCCCCAGACAGCATAGGCAGTGGTGAGGCATGGTGGGAGTGTCAGTCCAACATCACCTGGAAAGCCATATGTTCTCCATCCCTGCCATAGGCTGTTAGGCCAGTTCCTTCTCTATCTACCCCCCCCCCCGCCTTTCCCTTTTTTCCACAGCTGACACCCTCAATGTTATCTGGCTTAAGTGTTCTCAGTATTTTGTATGTTTTGGAAGTCACTGAGCATAGGTCCTTGATGGAGTTTTAAAATTTCTCATTTTCTTTTAATTTACAACTGAAATGTGCATTTGCATACAAATGAATATACATCTGCATTTACAAACAAATGTATTTCTGAGCCCCCCAAATATGAAGAAACAATCCTATTTTGGGGTGGCCCAATTTTGCTTCCAAACTGATAGACATGGGGGCATCCACGTTCAGTACTAGAGATGATGATAATGATTAAAATTTAGCAAGACGTTGCTATTAAAAAACACAAGTGGTTGTACAATAAAAACAGTTGCAAAAATTATGAGAATGGTATTCAAGAGACTGAACAGTTCATGCTTGTTGTCCTTGGAGCCCACTACTAGCCTAAACAAAACAACTATACATTTGCTTAAAATGAAATCAAGCAAATAAAGTACACATAGGAACTGCAAATAATTCATCTATTTCAAAATGTGGTTATTGTTTATAGGGCAGGGCAGGAAGGGCCTGCTCCTAAAAGAGGTAGGTAGGGGTGCGTGCGTATGTGTGTGTATGTGTATCCAGACTCATAGAGCAAGCAAGGAGTCTTTCACTTTTGCATTTTCTATCTAATGCAATAAAAAAGTTAACCCATTAGCTACACAAACACATAGGGCCTTTTTAATTTCACAGAAAGTATGTCAGGTTGCAACATTTACTTTTCAGCACATGCCTATACATTTCTGTTCAGAGGTAAGCCCCATTGAGTTCAGTGGGGTGTACTCCCAGGTAAGTGGATATAGGATTGCAGCCTTAATTGATTAATCAGTTAGGTTAATAAGTTAGCTTTTAATCAACTGAAAAGATGCCCATGATTAATCGGGTAATAGTTTTAAGAAAAATATATAATTTTAATATAAGTGCTTATCAAAATTGCAGATAGTAAGCACCATCTTAAAAGAGGCATTCTCTGATGCAAAGATGTTATACCTCTTCTAAGATGATGGCTACTTAGTCAGATGTGTCCGTCACACAAAAACAAAAGCAATCTGATTTTTTCTTCAGATATATTTATTTTATTATTGCATTTACCCATACGGAAATGTGTAACAGATCAATAAATTACTTGACTGTGCAATCCTATACACATCTACTCAGAAGTAAGCTGCATTGCGTTCAGTGGGGCTTACTCCCAGAGTCCCAACCAGGTAAGCTCCAGCTCTGGGGAATTCCCTTCCTTTTTTTCTTTTAGACAGGTGCCAACAATTTTACGTTTTAGGCACTTACTCAGCTTTTCCCTAAAGTGTGACCCACCTATATATAGTGGTTTTATTGATCATGTGCTTTTAAATTTTATTCTGTATTTTTATTGTTATATGTATATCACTATGATTATTTAAAATGTTTAACAGTATATACATTTCTACAAAAAATTAAAATAAATAGGTGTGTATAGGAATGCAACCTAAAACTCATCTGACTGTCATTATAATTCCTCTAATCAGGGTGCAGCTCTTGATATTTGCATAGTCAGATACTGTCAAATAATAAATGACTTGACTAATCTCTGTGTAAGGAAAATTCCAAAAAGTAAAGAACTTTATCATGACACCAAAGCAGGTGTAAAAAGGGTGGGAGAAATGCTGTTGCTTTCCCTTTTGAATTATTGGCAAATGGAAAAGTCTACCTGATCAGTAAGATTTATGTGGCTTCATAAATATTGTTCAGCCAAGACCTTTACTCAAGTTCAGGTCTTGTTTAGAGGATGGCTGCTTATATTTCGCCAAAAAAGAGGGAGGAAGAGCACACAGATTTTCGTGTGCTAATTTATATGTATAGGCACAAATTTAAAAATAATCGCTATAATTTAAATAGAAATACAGTGAATCTCTCTATAGAGGAGAAGACTGTGGGCAGGTGACTTAAGAACATAAGAAGAGCCCTGCTGGATCAGACCAAGGGTCCATCTAGTGTAGCATTTTGTTCACACAGTGGCCAACCAGCTGTCGACCGGGAACCCACAAGCAGAACATGAGAGCACAACAGCACCCTCCCACCCATGTTCCTCAGCAACTGGTGTACATAGACTCATTTCCTCTGGTACTGGAGGTAGCACATAGACTAGTAGCCATTGATAGCCTTCTCCTCCAGGAATTTGGCCAACCCCCCTTTAAAGCCATCCAAATTGGTGGCCATCACTACATCCTGTGGTAGCAAATTCCATAGTTTAACTGTGCTGTGTGAAGAAGTACTTCCTTTTATGTATCCTGAATCTCCCACCAATCAGCTTCATAGGATGACCCTGCATTCTAGTATTTTGAGAGAGGGAGAAAAATGTCTCCCTATCCACATTCTCCACACGATGAATAATTTTGTGCACCTCTATCATGTCTGCCCTTACTCTCCTTTTTTCCAAGCTAAACAATCCTGGCTGTTGTGATCTTCTCTCATTGGGGAGATGCTCCAGGCCCTTGATCATTTTAGTTGCCCTTTTATGCACTTTTTCCAGCTCTACAATATCTTTTTTTTAGGTGTCGTGACCAGAACTGCACACAGCAGTCAGTCTTATTTGTCCGACTGCTATTCAGGTAACAGAGCTAATCCATTATGTTTTGCTGCTTCAGATGGACAAGATGATATCCCCCCACCCACCCTCATTCCATGAACAGAAGCCAACTGAATCTTACTTCAATGCTGGCTGCCTCTACTGCACAGAGTAGGCTGTGTAGTACACATATAGCTCTGATCTTGTCATCCCTCCCATCCAGACACTACTGCCTGAGGCAGCTGCTTTGTTTTGCCTAATGGTAGGGCTGGCCCCGTCAGGTGCTAACTGCTGATAGGCAACTTCAAGGCCTCTGCTCTCCATTCTTATGGTTCCTTATTTTTAAACCGGTTTTGGACTGGGCAGCTCTTAAAATGGAAGATGCCTTCAAATGGAGGACTGCCCTCTCTAAAGTAGGACACATGGCCACCCTGGTCTCAAAGTATCCCAGAACATATCCCTGAATTTTTTTCTTGATTGCCTTAAATAGTCTTTAGTGCTGTGATTGGACCAAAAGATACCTGCTTTGAGATCCTTGCTTGAGATCAGGGGCTTGCTCTTTAATTCAGTTTAGTTTTGGTGAGAAAATGGCACTAACTTGTATCATTTGCTAACATCTGCATTCCCTTTTTCTGCTCGTTATGTAAGATGAGTTATTTTTATCAAACGTGTTCTGAGCTACATGGGCCTAGGTGGTTTGTTGTAATTATCTTTTCACTACAATGAGACACTTTGATGTGTTTAATATGCTTATCACTAACTTAAGTGTAGAAAATTCAAAAATTAAACTCTGTTCATGGTTTGATAGAGAAGTACAATGCAATTGATAACTTTTGAATTTTTTTTTAGGTTTTTGGGTTGGCTGATCAAAGATCTGCCAAAATATAAGAGTTTATTCTTGTTGCCCCACTCTCCCTGGAATAGTGGTGGACTCTCACCCAAGCTCTGCTCTTTTCTCAAAATATGACAGATTTTGAAAGGTCTTAATTGTTTAGAAGGGTGGGTGTATTGTAGGACAGCTTGTTGCCACAGAGGTAGAAATCAAGGAATATCATGGCTGTAGGGAAGCTGGTGTTTGGGATGGTAGATGGGAAGTACTTGGCATGTCTGGATTAGTGATGGGTGAACTTACGCCGTGAATTCGTTATTGACTCGGAAAGTAATAACTTGGCCCATGTGAGCTCGGACAACAGTTCTCCTTTAATACAAAATCTCGTTCCATGTATACAAGTGTTTGCACACTCGCAATATCAAGGTGCATCTTAGGAGCTGTAGTTTGGAATTATGTGGTGCAGCATGACATCATGCATCATCACAGTATGTGGTCCCTTCCTAATTGGTTGTTCTCATGTGGCCCTCTTTTAGATGCACATCACTCTGTAGAAGCCCAAGTCATTTCTACGCAGCACAGCCCTATGCATGTTTACTTAGAAGTAAGTCCTATCTTGTGTCTTGCTTCATAATAGCAGAGCATCCTACCAGTGGGTGGTGGTGTGATATCCACAGAGGAGCTATTGCCATTTCCAAAGCCCTGCCAGCTCGTGTTGGCCAGGACCAGAGGAGGGGGCAGTCGGTTTTCATCTTCCCATCTCTCTAGCTGGCATAGTTTACTGCTCTGTTTTTGGGGTGTTTGGGGGTAATGAGAGAGGAGCCAGTGGATACTCAGACACCCCAACACCCCCCAAATTATCCTATTTTCAGCCCCAGGCACTGACCAGGCCCAGACCTGCTTAGCTTCAGCAAGGAGGTGGCTCAGAACAAACCCTGGGATTGCAGATCCTACTTTTGTAACTGAACATGTAAGAGCTTTTCCACATGAGGCTGTTAATCTCTGTATCTACTTCCAGTCATTGCAAAATTGAGATCTGAGATCTATACAAAGAGCTTTTCCTTTCCTGCTTTTCCACTACATAACCTGTAGGTGGTGCTGTGCTATAATGGAATAGCACAAATAAACAAGTAGGAAAATACCTTTTCTTTCACCATCAGAAATAATACCCATTTTCCCTGCTCTTAAAAAAACCCCAAAAACCTGGGAAAGTGCTCTTAAAAAATAGAAATAAAACTTAAGGATCACAGCATTGTCTAAAGGACTCATAAACAACCGTGAGTAAGGAATTCTGAATGCACAATAAATGCCTCATGTAGAAAAGCTCTAAATGAGAAAAATATGATGCTTATTCAGACAAGAAACACTATTTTAAAAGATTACATTTCTCTGATAGAATGCACTACAACATTTTTTAAGGATAGTAACTGTGTGTGTGTGTGTGTGTGTGTGTGTTTGATCATGTGAAGGTGGGTGATATCCAGGGCCTCCTGCTAAGATGTTGTGCAATTTGCCTTTTAGAATTTTATTAACATTTGTTGTTGTTGCTAGCTGGGCATTTTGACACTGTTCAGTCTACTGCTGCTTTAAACTCTTAGGACAAGATCCATCCAAAATCAAGCAGTTTTAATCCTGTTGATTTCAGTGGGAAAATTAAGCGCATGCTTTATTTATTTCCCACTGAAATCAGTGGCATTTACATATGCTTCAGTTTGACTAGATTTTGCCCATAAGGTTTTACATTAATGGGACAAAACAAACACCATTATGTTTTTTCTTAATATGCTTCCACTCATCCAGAAAGCCTTGCTTAATAGAACCACTATTCTTCTTGCCTGTCCTGTTTGGTGCCAGACACTCTGAACCTTTTTTGTTTGCAAAGATTATTCTACTTGTGCTGCTTTTGTGGTTTCATTCCCCTGCCCCCGTTTGTTACAGGATACAAAGCATTTGGAGGCACCCCCGTTCCTTAATACAATTTAATCTGGATTACCTGGCCACTTGCTGCAGTGGAAGGGAGATGAGGCAAACCATGGTCCGGGTTGCTCTCGACAAGTTCCCTCTGTGATATGGTTATGTAAAACTTCCCCTCCAAATTTATTACTCCATCAGTTTTCATGAATACCATCTTCATTCATTTGTTCATTTATGGTGCGATCCTATGGTCCCTGGGGAAGCATCTCCGGAGCCACAGGAAAGATTGGATCTGCTTCTCCAACAGTTCTGGCTTCAGGTTTTGGAGGGCCCTTGGGCAACACACCATCATTGGGCCCCCTTTCCTCAATGAGTGCACCTTCTTACCAGCATTGTCGCCAGCTCCTCCTGCAAATAGCCAGTGGCATCTACTGCCCCTCCCTCCCTTCAGATATCCACTGTTGTCTGAGCTAGAGCAAGAGAAGGGTGAACAAGCAGGTTGTAATGGTGAAGAGGAGCAAGTCCAGGGGGCTCTGGTCAGTAGGTTAGGGTTAGGGGATTAGGGCCCTTGGCAGGTACCTGGCCATATTGACGCTTCATGCTGGCCTTGCCCTCCAAGGTCAGAGACAGAGGGAGAGAGTGCTCTGACCTTGGAGGGGAATCCAACTCTGATCCCTGCTGCCCCCACAGAAAGATCATCCTTTTGACACTGAAGTTCCAACGGTGGAGAAGGAGGGAAGGGGGAGGATCGAGGTGTGCCATGGGTGGAGCAGGGAAACCCCAAACCATACCCCCAACCCAGGGGAAACTTTACACCAGCCCTAGAGCTGGTGTAAAGAATAGGGTTTTTAAAAAATCCACCAGGATTTATATACCTCTGAATATAATACAATCTATCAGCGGTTCCCTCAGTGATTATATAAAACTTACCCTCCAATTCATTATTCCAGCAGGATGTCAGCCACTATAATCTTGGAGTTCCCCAACTATAGGATTGCCCTGCCCAATTATATTAGTTTGGATATTCATTTACGTAAAGTACATTAGTTTTCAATACATTTGTTTCCATTGGCTTTCTTTCTTTCACCTTTTTGTGTGCTACTGTTTGTGGTAGCAGTGGGGAGGATTTCACCAGATGGCATGTTCCAGAGTATTCTGAGGGGGGGGGGGAGGCAGCTCCCATTAAAAAAAAAAGAAGGCTACCCCCATTGGTGACTGCATTTTTTTCTCCTTGACTATCCCAGAACTGCAGCATTCTGGGAAAATAAAATGGTGGCTGCCAGGAGGTGGCTGCTGAAATCAGCTGCTGCCGCTGGAGAAAAGTACCCCCACCCACCCTGAATGAGTGCATGGATACAAATGAGATAACAAAAATGAACCCATTCTGTTCAGTTTCCAATTTACTATTGTCATGCGCTACCTGGAGGAGGATTTATCTGAGGAAGAAGAGGAGTGGGAGAGCCAGCACAAGGGGCCCCAGCTGGAGCTCAGTGAGGAATTGGAGGCCTTGGCTGACAGTCCTCCTCTGTAAACATTGCAGGAGCAGCCAGGCCCCCCTCGAGCAGTTCCTGAATAGGGATGTACGAAAGTCACTTACCTTTCTGCGGATTATGTTCATGGTGGGGGGGAGGCGTTCCGTCCCTCCTCCCGGAATCCTTGACGGAGGGGGGGAGGCAATCCGTTCCTCCCCCCCCCCGGAATCCTTGACGGCTGGCTGTGCTCTGCGGCGGCTCTGCGGAGCAGCCAGCCAGGCCCAGGCCAGAGCCGTCCACAGCCGGATTTCCGGCCACAGAGGGCTCTGGGTAAAACAAAACAAAACAAAACACCGCGTACGCAAATGGCGGCAGCTATGGCCGCCGCCATTTGCGTTCCTTATTTTTCGCCGTCTTAGTCTACGTAAATATTTACGTAGACTATTACGGTGAAAATAAAGGGGAATTCAAATAGCGTAGTGGGTGCTATTTGCGCCCCTTTTTGATTCGCTGTTTTAGACTATGTAAATATTTACGTAGCCGCCGCCATTTGCGTATGCGTGTTTTTTTTTTTTAAGCCAGCTGTGATAGGCTACATAAATCTTTATGTAGCCTATCACGTCTCTGTAAAAAAAAAAACAACCCTCCAGACTACAAATGGCGGCGGTGGCAGCTGGTCGGAAGACCAGCCGCCGCTGCAGCTGCTGCCGCCCAGAACATCCGCCCCAGGTAAGTCTCATCCCGGGTGGGATCCGCGGGGGGGCAGGCCATTCCGCCACAGATTTCGGGGGGCTGAATGCACTGGCATTCGGCCTCACCAAGATCCGTGGTGGAATTCTCTGACATCCCTATTCCTGAACTTCTCCAGGTGCTGGAGGCAGACTCTGAGGGGATCCATCCCTCTGAACGGCATAGAATCAGACGCATACAGGACAAATGGAAGTCACAGCATGGGGGCCTCCCTTAAAAGCAACTTCCATTTGTCCTGTATGCATCTCATTCTACGCCGTTCACAGGGATGGATCCCTTCAGAGTCTGCCTCCAACACCTGGAGAAGTTCAGGAATAGGGATGTCAGAGAATTCCGCCACGGATCTTGCTGACCTAATTCTCCAGCTGTGCTGACTAATGACCAGCTATAAATTCAGCCTCACCGATGCCAGCTTTTTGCAGAAGACGACAGCACCTTAACCTTGGCTTTGCTTTCAAGATACCGGACTGGATAAGCTCCTAGACCTTGGCTATGTCTCTGGATAACATTTTTGGACACTCCCCTGACTGGCCTGGACACTTGCTAAAACAGATGCTGGTGAACTGAGCCCTGGACTGCCTTGACCTCGCCTGTGCCTGCAAACCCTCCTCAGAAGTTCTGTGTATGACTTCGGACTGGACAGGTTGCACTCTCACTGCTGCTCCTAGTCCTAGGACTATCTTTGCCTTGCCCAAGGCCTTTGCCTGCATGGACAACTATGAAACCAATGTACACCCCTCCTGGGTTGGGTGTAAGAGACCAGCATGGACTGGGGATGGTATCAGGCTTGCTTTTCCTTGCCTACTTCCCTCTGTAACCTTTGAAGAGTCACAGATGCCCCTGCTTAGGTCAAAGAGGCATAGTTTGGCCCAGGCCTCATGTCCCTGAGGGGTATAGCCCATGGTAGGATCAGAATTAGGGATCAGAGGCCTTCAGAGCACAGTGAGTATTATAGTATAGGAGTCAGTTGGCAGATGCAGATGAATCCATATAGTTGAATACTTAGGAGGTCTGGAAGTACCTCACTGAAGTGTCTACGTTAAATAAAAGAAGCAGCAAGCAAAATGACTCCATGAGCAAGGGAGAAGTGGTTTTCAGAATCCCAATGACTGCTAATAAAGAATGTTTTGGCTCCTATTATTTGGTCATAATATTCATAACAAAACCTACTGAGTATTTTTTTCCAAGAATTGCTTAAATATAGCTGTTACCACATGGGCATTTTTTGTTTTAATAGCATCTAATGAGAACTACTTGAAAGTGCTCTTTGTTTACAGCTCTCTTGTCTGCTTATCGGAGATTTTAGCTTTCCACTTCATCTCTCCTCTGTCACCATGTAAATCTAACAGTTCTAATCATACTTTTTACAACATTTGGTTCTATCAGGGAATTGCACAATAGTGAGAGAAATATCTCTCCTTGCATGTCTGAAACTCTTTGGAATTACTCCTGACAACAATCACTTAGTTGTTGTGTGAATCCCTGCGCGTAAATGTGACATCCGCAACAGTCTTTTGTCTTTCCACTTTGAAATGGCTCCATGTAACACTAGCGTACAGGGCAATGCATCTACCTTTCAGTGCAAATGAGACCACTATGACACTCCCCCCTCCCCCCTGTTTGGCATTAATAACTTTCACACATTCTAGGTAGTTATTTCAGTTTCCCAAATGAATCATCATTAACTGAAGAGAAGTAGAGATGCACAAATACCTTCAAATAGTCATTATTTGTGTCAAAGAGTGAACTCTTGCAAAGAGTGAACCCCACAAGAACCTCTAGCTGTGATTCTAAGAACACTTACTTGGAAGTAACTTACGCTGAAATGAATAAGGCTTACTAAGGGAGCAATCTTATGGCCCCTAGACAGAGTCGGGGGGGGGGGTCATAGGATAATTAGGATTCCTGGATCCATGGTTGGAGACGGTGCTCCAATCATGGATCCAGGAATCTGCGCTTCCCTCCCCCTCACCTCCCACTCCTCCCACAGCCAGTGTGGAGAGAACTGTGCCAGGCCAGCTGCCTCTCCAAGGTTGCAAAGGCAACCTTGGAGAGGGGGTAAAGGGGATGTGCAGGTGGGCAGGTAGGGGACTGGGGAAGCTGGGATACGATGTATCCTGAGGCCTCCCCAGCCTCCTTCCTTCCTGCTCCTATGCGACCCAGCTAGATGGGCAGAAAAGCCTGTCTACCCAAAATGCAGAGCGGGAGGAGCATGGAGGCAAAGATCACCTGCTCTGTATAGGATGCCTGTAAGCGTCCAATTTTGGAGGCTTATGGGCATTGCCATAGGATTGTGCCCTAGATGTATTTTGCATGGTGACATTTAGAAGATGATAAAACATAAGATTCCTGCTGAATCAGACCAAAGCCTGATTCAACATGGACTATCTGGTCCAGCATGCTGTTCCCCGCAGTGGCTAACCAGATGCATCTGGAAAGCTTGCAAGCAGGACATGAAGGCAATAGCCCTTTCCTGCTACCTCTGATCCTGGAAGCAGTACATAGCCATCATGACTATTATTATTATTTATTTATATCCCACCGTTTTCTGAATACTGGGAAAAGATCTGGCTTTAGATGGAATTGCATCATAAAGTGTCTACATGTAGATGGGGCCCACACGACTAAGGCACAGACATTGGCCCAGATGAGCTCCTTTGTCCATTGTACACATAATTAAAATGTTGCTATCTGACTGTATTCAGCCTACGGCTAAACCTGGGCCTCAACAGACACATAGCTCTAGGGTCCAATTTGTGTAGTAGTAGCAGCAGCAGCAGAGCAGCAGGAGAAGGAGAAGAAATAAAATTTCTCTTTCTCATGTTTAGCTTGAGCCCCACAAGTTGTTTTGCAGATCCCCCTGCCCCAGGAGAGCATGTGTGACTTGACACTTTTATGTAAACAGAATGCAGGTAGATGCCAAAAGAAGAGCATTCTGTTGACAGGCACAGATGTGCAGGGAAGATGTTTTGGAAGTTGGAGCTATTTTGCAGCTGTCTGGTAAATTCTACAGCAGCCAGAAATGCTTTAAGCAACCATTTTTATTCTATGGATCATCCAAGGAGTTTCCTCAAAGAAGTGAAAGCAAAGGGTGCTTTTTTCACATAGGGTCCATTCAAAACATGAACAGGCGGAGTTTTGAAAATGGCATTTATTAGGATCTGGCAGATAAGGCTTTGCCTCACCATACAAATCTCAAGGAGCAGAGCACCTAGCAACCGGCTTGCAGGTTATTTTTGGCATGTACATAGGATTTTCTCAAATGTTTCCTTCATTTGGGGCTTGGAGACAGAGAGGTGCTGCCTCTAACCTTTGCATAATTGGCACATTAAGAATGTATTGTATTTGTGAAATGTGGAGCAGCACACTAATGGTTAGAATCTACCTATCATTAATCTGCCTGGTTAGCTCATGCCCTCTCAACATACCGTTTTTAAGACTGGGAGCTCCATCCCCACATCTTAATAAGTAGATGCACATTAGATCTTCCTACACTTTGCATACTATGTTTTCCCCAAAGCAGGTCTGTTTGGCAAAGCTGATTGACTGAAAACATAACAGTCAACTCTATATGATGCCAAGTAGGCACACCCTTCCAATTAAAATAGCATTTATTCCAACTTTTGTTAATGTTCAAGCAAAATCTGAATGTATCGCTTATATCAGCCTTCTCCAACCTGGTGCCCTCCGGATGTGTTGGACTGCAAATTCCATCATTCCCAGCTAGCATGGCCATTGATGGGAGTTGCAGTTCAACACAACTGGAGGGAACCAGGTTGGGGAAGGCTGACTTACATCTTACTACTTTACTTGCTGTAACATATGCTTGTTATATTAATGTATATGCTTGCATTGTTAAGTGTAACCTGGGTAAGTTAGGGTTAAAAGAATGTTTGGGAGTGAGTGAAAGGTGGGAGGGGCTTGTGTGTGTGTGTGTGTGTGTGTGAGAGAGAGAGAGAGAGAGAGAGAGAGAGAGAGAGAGGTGGGGGCGGATTCTGAGGTTATAAAAGGAGAGAGCAGGAGAGTTAGTTAGTCAGATAGGGCCTTAGGGATTGAAGAAGCTACATCTAGTGAGTGGGGGTATGGAATAGTGCACTGCTTCGGCCCCAGGCCCGAACCCTGAAGCGGGCTGCTTTGGGCCATTTCAGGCCCCTTCCGAGGTGAAGCAGAGGGGGCACAAAGCAACCCAGAGCGGGTCAGGGGGTGGCGGTGGCGGTGGCGGTGGCAGAGTGGGAGGAGGCAGCTGCCCAGGTAAGGAGCCAGGGAGGTTGTTTGGGGGCATCGCGGGGGGAGTGGGATTCGGATGGCTGAATCCCGCTTCAGGTTCGGGGTTGAGTTGGATCTGCCCCACCCCCGAATCAGCCCGAGCCAAATTGGGCCCACCTCCGAAGCTATGAAGCAGCTTCCAAGTTGAATCGGGGGGGGGGGGTCATTGCACAGCTCAGGTTTGGAACCAGGATTTAGAAGGGGAAGAGTAGGTAGGTTAGGACCAAGTATAGATTTATTAATAATAGTATATATAACTCCTTTTGTGTTTACTAAATTGTATCTGTCTGGCTTATTACACAAACATTAGAAAATGTATTTCCTTCTTACTTCTCCTGTATGGGTGGAAGGAATCAATTTGGCATATTGGGTGTCTCTTTAACCCAGAGAGTAAAAGGAGTGGAAGCTGTGTGTGAGTGAGGACAACTAACTAAATAAAGGCAGACGTCCTGTCCTGAGGGGGTTTTCAGTTTCAAAAGGTAGAAGCTGAAGAAGGTACAACAGAGGGCAAGAGCGTCACACTTGCTAACTAAAAAAGAATGTTCAAAATGAAAGTATTTTTTTCTGCTGCAAAGTATTCAAATTAAAGATTGTAGAACTGTGAGATAGGCTTTCAATAGCAATTGATACATTTTGTACTTCTAATATTATCTTGACTATCTTTCATTATTGCAGCTGAAGTTCACCTAAGAGTTAGATTATGTAGATTAGTCCATAACTGGATTAATTATGATACTAAATATGCTACAGAGTAGACTGTATCTACTCTGAATCAGGGATCATTGGTGTAACAAATATTTGGATACTGTGTCATTGTCTGCAGAAAGGGGTGCTCCACGTGTACAGCTGTGCGTTGAGAGTCCCCCTCTCCAGAATTCTGTGCTGAATGCATACACATTAAGGGGAGGGGCTATGTGACATGTGCAACGTCAGGGGTAGAGCTATGCATTTGCTGCGTGACCCTCCTCCTAGCTCACATGTTCGCTTAAGCCTGGGGTTTCCAACATGGTGCCTGTGGGCACTAGTGTACCTGTGGACACCTCTCTTGGTGTCCACCAGGCTCCCTGCCCCACCTGGTTTTTATTCATCATATTTACATCATCATGTTTCCAACAGAGGTCAATGAAATATTTCCTGAAAGCCGACAAAGAGGGCATGAAGGCAACAGCCCTCCCTGATTGTTTGCACCCCAACAACTGATATTCAGATGTGTGTAGTACCTCCGAGCCTGAAGGTTCCATTTCACTATGACACCTTGTAACTAATAGCATTTGGTAGACATCTTCTCCGTTAATGTGTCTGTTCCCCTTTTAGAGCTGTTTGAGCTGGTGACCATCACCATACCCTGTGGCTGCAAATTCCATAAGTTAATTAACTATGCATTGTGTAAAAAAAAATGTTCCTTCATCCTGAATTTACTGCGAATACGTTGCATTAGGTGACCCCAAAGTCTCTGGGGCAGATGTCCAGGGCTCCACTTAGTAGAATGAGCCTGAGGGCCCCCAGCAGAGCTGACTTGGCAAATTTTAAAGTCAATAAATAAGATAATAAAATCCAGAGGCTAAAATGACCTAACTACGTCATTGTTGTGAGGGCGGGAGAAAAAATGTATTTCATTCTATCCACATTCTCCATCTTCAAGCATACCCTCTGCCCTTTGTTGTTGTCCTCCCCTTCCTCCTCCCCCTCCTCCCCAAATGCTTTAGCTTTTCCTCATTTGCAGGACATAACCTTGACAAAGATCTTGAGCTGAAGATCAGCTTCTCTCTCCTCCCTCCAAAACACACTTCATATTAGCCAAGCAGAGTGGAAACATCTTCAATTTCCTGTCTACATCAAGCTGCTGGGGACAAGCAATGAGCAATTTCCTCCAACATAATACTAGTAGGAGATACAGCTTGTTCTAAGTGAAATACATCATGGAGGCAGATGGCAATTTCATTCCTGGCTTTGTTACTCTCACAAATAAGTCTTAAGTATGAAATAAACTGCTAGTAGTTACCTCTTCCTACCTAATATATAGAAATCCTTCTGGCATTTTAAGAATGCCTGTTACATTTTTTTATTTAACTGTTGTTTTATGCTGTTTAAAGAAATGTAAGTACTACCTATTTTTGCCCTCTAGTTTAAGTGCTGCAATACTATTTAATAATGGATTGGATCCAGAGTTTTCCCTTTCTGAATGGAAGTCTCCCTGTTAGAGGAAGGGCACGGGACAGTGATATTCACCAATTCTTTTTTCCCACTTCAGCCCACAGCCTCAGTTCACACACTGTTCTAGAGGGTCCCCCAACCCTTCAGAGCAAATATTTGGGGGCATAGGGGGCTGCAGGGGGAGGGAATGAGCAAAATCACCTCCCCTTCTTTTACCCATGGAATCATTGGGTTGTATCCAATGTTAGTCTATATTTAGTCCCATTCATTTTAATGGGTCTATCTACAGAATGTAGGACTAACATTGGATACAACTCATCAATTTATGGAGTTCATTTTCATGCAACACTGGATCCAACCCAATATTATTACTATTTAATACTAAAGCAAACTTTAGTTTGCTTTGTAGGCTTTGCCCTCACAACAGCCTTGTGAGATAGATAATCACAGTTGCCCTTTGACAGATGGGGAACTGAGGTTTAATGGCTTGCCCCAGGCTGTACCAAACACTTATGTCTGAAATGGGGCTTGAACCAATGTCTGGGACTTACTCCCAAGGAAGAGTGAATAGAGTTAGAGCAACTTTGAAGAACATTACACATTCATTCATTCATTCATTTATTTAATTTCTATACCACCCAATAGCTGAAGCTCTCTGGGCGGGTCACAAAAATTAAAAATAAATGTTCTTTATAACTTTAACACAAGTTAAAATTCTCAGACAAATGAGAGCAATGGTCTATTTTGATTTCCATACATACAAATACGAGTTATTCTGAAGATTTATGAAACTGTTAAAAAATACAGTGACTATAAAAGATCCTTCTTTGCTGCAATTAGTATAAATATGCTCTAGTTAAAATTTACAGAAATGTTTTAATGCATAATAAAGTATGGAACTGAAAACTAAATCGGAGGAAATGCTACATATGGTGTTAATGATGCATTTTACTCTGTGTTTGCTGTAGAGCAGCATTTGCTGTGAATAGTAATGCTCTGTTAGTATATTAAATGACATTTTACACTGAGATTCTTGCAATTTTGGGTGTGTGTGTGTGTGTGTGTGTGTTTTCTAGTTCATAATACAAATACATTATTCTTTTGTGCGTGTATAAACAAGAAAGAAAGAGCAGGAAAGAGTGAAGCCACGTATTTTACAAAATAATGAGGGTTATGCAAGTCAGTGCCTCTAAATTTGATGTAATTGTCTTTTGCAGAGGAAAGAGCATATGAGAATTTACTGTGTTTTATGGCTGGATGAAAGATTCTCCTCCTCCACTTGTTTGACTTAATGTGCCTTTGGACATCTTTTCAGACTGACACATTTTAGGAGTGAGCACCTGTGTCAGAAACTGTTTGCCACACTGGTGGCATCCTGATTAGATGTTACTAATGTGTTCTGATTCATGACAGAAAACAGCAGCTTGCCAGTGACAGCAGCTTGAACTCATCTTATTTCTCACCTTGGTTGGATAAGAAAAGGCTTGAATTAGTTTGTGGTCTCCCTTTCCTTTTGTCACTTCTCCTTTGAACAATCTGATCATGTTTACTCTGGTGGCCTGTGCTCAACCCACAGAGAGTTTTCTTTAATTTTCAAGTATGGTATTTCTTCCATCACTTTCTCCAAGAAATATAGCTGTTTTGTCTCCTCACAGCAGAGGAATCTCTTCTTAGCTGTATGTGGTGTCCAGTATTTAAAGAAAGATGCTAAGAGTTCTCAAACTGTAGTGCACTCCCTTTAGGGCACCAAACACCAGCAGAGGCCTTCATGGGTTGAATGCCACTTGGCAGAGGACTCCTTTTGATCCAAGCAATGTGAGTCTGATTACATCATTACTGCCAAAATACCCAGACATGGTTTGAAAAGTGGAGAGCTTGGGAAGAGCTACTGATCTGTTATAACAATAGTTCTCTGTATGTGGTTTTAAGATGGTGGCATTCTATTCCTAACCATGCAAGCATTGGTTTAGTACCCCAGTCTACAGATCCTCACATGTACTATACATGAGAATTTCCACATGTTGACCCATGGAATTGGTGTGTTTCTGGCAGCACACCCCTGCTGAAGAAAGAGTCTAGCCTGGTTGCAGCTCCAGCTCCACTAGGCAGAAGGGAAGTTCCTAAAGTGTGGTCAGACAGGACTGAAATCAGGTCTAGGATAAACAGAACAAAGACATACATAGCACCGTGGAGAGCTCCAAGTGGGGCTGGAAGCCAGGCAAGCTTAACTGGTGTGTTGCTCCAACAATTGGCAGACTCTGAATGAGCCTTAAGTAGAGCTTTGGCTTCCTTTAGCTTGATAGCTGTGCCTCCAAACCAAATGATCCCTTCCCCCTTAAAGGGACCTTGCTTGCTTTAGAAACCTATTACTATGATGACACTGCAGTGCAGTGGCGGCTTTGGCACTGGAGTCATTGGAGTCCTCTGATGCAACTTACTGCAGATGCCAGGGGGCTGGCCCCTGAACTTTTCTGGGGAAAGTCAGGTCTGGGGATGTAGGTACCTCAAGCTGTGCTTCTAGAGTCCAATCCTCATGCTTGTCTGAGATATTGTCTATATCAATGGCCTCTTCCCATGAGGAGGGGAAACTAGAGGTCTGGATCCTGACAGGAACAGATTATTGGTGGTATGGGGTAAGGTGAGGCCACAAGGTAGAATAAGTTCAGAAAGTTTAAGAAGTGCAGTGCCAATGTAAACATAGCAGGCAAAAGGATACAGAAACAGAGGGTATTGTATCAGATGTCCTCTGACAAATTTCCTCACCTTCTCCCATTTTTCAGTAGATATGTAAATGTCAGTAGTCATCTTCCTGCAGAGATAAAAAAAATCTTGGAGGTGAAGGAGTTCCATGATATCCCTTGATATTGTGTTAGTTTTCTGTAGAAATGCACTAAAATGCAATTTGAGGTTAACATTTAGGAAGAAAAAACACTGACATTTCAATCTAGGGAGATTTTGAAAGGTTAAATGCAGTTTTGTTTTCTGTATTTGGATGGAGCATGGTGTGTCTGTATTTAAATTTCAGTGACTAAGTTTAGTGAAACCTTTGACACCCGAATTTTCATTGCAGTTGGGAAATGTTCCTGAAACTTGAATTTCAAGTTAACCACACATTAGGAGAATGTGCTATTTTGAATGTGTAGGAAGTGTTATTCTCAACTTTACCGATAGTAGTTATAATTGCCACATAAGACTTAGAGAACTAGTCATTACAGATCAGCCTTCCCCAACCTGGTGCCCTCCCTGATGTGTTGGACTACAACTCCCATAATCCCCAGCCAGCAGTCCAACACATTGGTAGGGCACTAGGTTGGGGAAGGCTGTTATAAATTCTCTGTCAGGGCTGCAGAGGGTCTTGGTTCAGCAGAGGGTTGTTCTCACAGCCAGCTCCCCTGAGCCAGAGAACCTGATTCAAGTAAGGAGATCTAATTTTTCACTTGCAACTCCATCAGGAACAGGGTGCAAATTGGATGTGCCAACAGATGTACATCTACTGTAGAGTGGCCATGTGTTCTACTTTACAGAGCACAGTCCTCTATTTGAAGCCATCCTCTATGAAGGCATCCACTATTTGAAGAGCTGCCCAGTTCTAGTCCACTTAAAAGAGAAAGGACCATGAGAAGGGAGAGCAACAGGTGCCTTGAAGTTGCCTATCAACAGTGAGGCCCCTGGGCAGCAGACTGGAGAGACACAGGTCACCCCACTGTGGTGAGATGTATTCTGTTCCCATGTAAATGATAGTAGTTATTTCTAAATGTACATAAACCTCTGCCTCTGTTTTGTCTTCCTCGTTGGTAATATGTTTCCCATTTTTAGGGTGATGAGTTAAGTGGCCACCCTATGCATATCTGAGAGCAGATATAGTCTTCCTGCAATGCAATGCTTGCAGTGAAACACACATTCAGGTTTGCATCGACTGAAAGCCATGGAGTGTGGAGAGACAGCACCTGGATGAGTTTTTGAATTTACCTCTAATTTAGGTCCAGGCATTCTGATCCAGCACGTGATTCGCATATGGAAGCCTGATTCTCTCTGTGGATATCCTCAGTTGGAAAGGGATAAAGAAGTGTGGTGAGGGTGGAACTGGGGGAGTGGAACAGGATTCGGTGCAGAAGCTCTGATGCCTATTCCATAAGCAGCTTTAATTCCATATTTTTAAATATGGCCCACTACCTTAATATTGATACACCTCATTATTTTCTTTCTTGGCTTTTCAGTGCACATATAGAGTTTTTGCCTTAGACACCCTGGAGTGCCACACCGAACATTTCCAGACTTTTGGCTACTGGGGGAGAATTTCCCGTTTTCAAGGCAGTAGTCATGCACGTTTCTTAATATTTAGATAATTCTTTCTGTATAGAAGCCTAGACAAATATTTGCCTCCTATGTCATTACAACTGCTATTTGCCTTTTTTTTTTTTGTTCTTAGCATTTCTTGCTCTCTGTTTTAGTTTTCACAAGCCAAGCCTTCTCTTTTTGTTTGATGTATTTTAACTGTGGCTTTGGCACCTGATGGCATGCTTTTCTATGTTTGAGATATGAAAGGGGACATAGTATCGCAGTTTCAGCATCAAAGAACTTTCAAAATTTCTTCTATGTGCATATTTTCAGTTTACTCCAGATAACATTTATCCTAAAATCCTTGTTTTTCTAGTGCTATATTGCTTTAATAATATGATGCTAGGTGTACCTCTGTAGCAGTTCTGTTTGGAGGGTTAGAACCATAGGGTTGTATCCAATGGTGTCATTCCACTAGTGCAAAATTTCTACCACTTGTGGAAACCCTGTTTATTTCCTTGTGCAAGTATCAAATCCAATACTTGGATTCTGCTTGTTCAAGCTGTTGTGCAAGCCAGTGTACAAGCTGTCCTGCAAATAATTGTACAAGGCATTGTGCAACTCATTACGACTTCATTAGATTAGGTGCTGCTTGCACTAGTTGTGCTAATTCTATTAGTGGTTGTGCAACCACTAGCAGAACAAAGCCAACTCGTCATTCTTCGGCTAGCATCACATTGGCTATAACCCGTAGATTTGGTTGGTATTTGGAGGTACAGGCAGGGCTAGGATTGCGAATAACAGACAACCCTTTAGGAGATGGCATATTTCTGTGTAGTAAGCATCTACACTACCTTTGGTGTTTGGATCATCTATTTGCCAACCCCTGAGTCCCCATGTGAATGTGAAAAATTGGGAAGATGGAGACCCTTATCTTTGCTAAAAATTTGGTGGGGGATTTAACTGACTCCTCACCTCCTCCAACCTTTTCCCCAACAACTCTTAGATGAAGCCTGTTTAGGCAGGCATCATTTGTGCTACTGGGGGAAATCCCACAAGAAGAATGGTGGGGCTATTATGGGGAGGCTGTTGCTACATCCCAATAGCTCTCAGGGCAAGATGGCAGCCTCTGTGTAGTACTCATATGCATTGGGTTCCCTGGAGTCTGCCAAAAGAGGAATTTACAATGGGGAGGAGAGCACAAAACAAGAACAAAAATACATTCTCCTTCATCTCTCTGCCCTACTTCTCCACGCTTAAATTCTTCACAGGCATCTGCTCATTATCAAATAATTATCAGGTAGAAACTACTGTGCAAAGGTTATAGTAATGTCATACTTTCTAGCCATTGTGTGATAAATGTCCTGTATGTAAAGGAACCTCTAAGCATGTTGGCTTTTAAAATTGAAAATGATCTATCTTTATTCTATCTCTTGGGGATTTATTGTAAGATATATTCATCACATAGAAATTTAGCTTTCCAATAACCATAAAGTGGTTAAATAGAATACCCACATGTGTGATAAGGGCTTTTAATTCCTCTAATGTGTCATCTGTTCTGTGGATTTTGAGTATATACCTCAAAATCCATGTCAGTTATTTGAATGGATACCACAGCTATAGCATTTCTCCCATATATGAAATCTTGATAAGGCAAAACAATATGGTCTCTTAATGCCAGCAAAGGAACTATAAAGTAAGTTATACAACTTAGTGCAATATAGTCCATCCTAAAAGTTGGCATTTTTTTTACATAGGCTGCAATCCTATACCAATTTACCTGGGAATAAACCCCTGAACTCAGTGGGACTTACTCAGTGGGGCACACAGTGAGTGGACATGTATAGGATTGTGCTGTGAGAGATGCTATTGTTTTTTTCAGGTAGTTTGCTTATATACCATTGTGTAGACCCTTATTGATTTCTTAGGGGTATCTCATGATGTTTTCAGTTTGCTTATATACCTTTGCGTAGACCCTTATTGATTTCTTAGGGGGTATCTCATGATGTTTTCAGCTTTCTCTCTTGAGCACAGCCTATGGAGACATTCCCCTCCCAAATAAATGGAAACTAAATAACTGTATAAATTCAGTTTTTAAGAACAGGGGAAATAATCAAATTTCACAAACATCTTTTGCATGCAAAATGTGCATGGGATTATGAGAGCAGCAGAGACTCATTGTTGTTAGCTTGGTATAGTGATTGCTTATTATCTGGCTCATTTGAGGATGCTACTTGAACTCCACCACCAAGCACTGGAGATCAAGTTCTACTTTTCTTGTGCTACTAGGCAACTTCCAAAAATGGGGTTGAGCAGTGGTCCAATAAATGTGGGTTTTGTGTTGCAAGATGGGCGTAGGATGAAACAATAAATTCTACTTCTCTATGCATTTTGCCCTCATTAATCAACATGCCCACAGAAAGCTCTTGGCTGGAGAGTGATAAAAAAACATTTCAGGCTTTCAGCACAGTGACATAATGGGGAATGTTTACTTAATGATACTTGGAAGGTAGCGGTGTACACTTTTGGTTCTGGGCAGCAGTTGATGTGTGGATGCCCCTCTTAGTGGAGCGTCCTCCAGTCCCTATGATAGCATGGTTTCTGTGCATTGATAGAAGAGACATTTGGGGAGAACAGCTTCTCTCTTCCTTCGGGAGGCATGGCTTCTTCAGAGAGCTTCTCCTTAGCCCTGGCGGCCACAATTTCCTGGATGATATCCTCTATTTCATTAGATGTTAAGATCTCTTTCTCTGCCCTTAGATATGAGGTCCCTGGAGATGGTAATTGCTCTAACAAAGGTTGCAGATCCCGTATAGTAGCTGGTCGTGCACCCTCTGGATCACACAATTCAGACAACTGTTCCTCTTTAATTTCTACTTTCCCCACCCCAATATTCTCATCTGCATGTGTTCCCTCTCCTTCCCTTTTATTCTCCTTCTGCTCCTTTTTCATTCTGTCTTCCTCGTCCAAGATATTTTGAGCCACGTCCAACATACTAACCCACTGAGGAGAGTAAGGAAGCTTTCTCCATTTTTTTGAGGGCTCCTAAAAATCAAACACACTTTCACATACAGGGTTGACTGGAAACATTTATAAGTTTCTTATATGCATTCATAATAATTTCAGGCAGAGAATATGGATGTACAATGTTACCATAATAAATTTTGATCTGCTAAAGTGATGTGCATGTGTGTGTGTGTGTGTGTGTGTGTGCATGTGGGCATGGGGTGGTTGGGGGTGGCTCTATTATATTTTGCTTGTGAGCCTTCCGGGGCCACTGGTTATTGTGGGTGACCAAGTACTGGATGACAAAGATATTAGTACTAATCCAGCAAGATTATTCTTATGTTCTTATGTTGATCAATGCTAGAAAGATCAGAAACAAGAGAGATATTTCTACACTCATAAGGAGCTTCCTTCAGCACCTTCACAGTGTTTCTGACCTCTTCCATGGCTTCTCTTTTCTGCCTACTGTTCACCAGCCCTGTCTCTGTTGCTAGCTTCTTTCATTCTCTGTTGTTTCCTCAGGACAGAGGTAGACAATATGGACGTTGTGTGGTGGCAGCTGAAAGCAAATGCCCTCCTCCCCTCCTGATAACACCTAACAGAATAACACACATTACATGATGTTCTTCATGTTAAGTTTACCTGCTCCTGCTCACTTTCACTGGCTGCCGCTTGCAGGGCCTGGAAAACTCAATGCAATCAGTGAATACAGCTTATGAAATTGACACATGGTAAAGTTTTCTGCCATGTGGTCAGTTGGTGCTTGTGAGTCTTGTATCGATTGAGGTAATTCTCTGCTGCCTGATGTTTTTGTGCTGCTTTTATATTTGTATGGTTTGGGATCGGTTGTGAGGCAGCATATAATGCCATTAATAAACAAACAGATTATCTATATTAATGGAAATGGGGTGTGATTCACCCCTCCCCACTCAAAGCAGATTTCTGTGTGGTAAGGTTATCAAGTGGTAAGGCTTCTTCATATTTCCCATGTGACTGGATTGCTGTCTGTATTAGTGATCTGTGGTTGATGAGGTTGAATGGGGAAGGTGTTACCCTGAGCTATGGAGTTTCATGGCCTGAGTCATTTTTCAAGGAATGGCTTATCTCTCCTGATTTTACTCCATGGATTTCAGATTTCACAATCCCAAGTGTTGTTTAACATTGAAAGACTTATGCTGCGATCCTATACTCACTTACCTAGGAGTAAGCCCCATTGAACTACTTCTGAGTAGACATGAATAGGATTGCTTGGTTAAAAAGGTTTTCTGAGAGATTTTTGTCCATTCATTTTCATTTTATAGTGGGTGTGTTTGAGCCTTTTCCTTTTGCCATGAAACTCTACTGTGTTGTCTCAGACATCATGTTAGTTTGTATGTTTCCATGTTAGCTTGAGTGGTTCTAGCATGGGGGGGGGGTGCAGCTTGTCAGGGTGCTGCTAGCCTGGTTGTAGGGTTCAAATCATTCCTTTCTGTCTGATGCTGGGTGTAGAGTAGGTCACTTTGGCTGCTTTGGGTGCTTTTTTTTGTTTTTGTTTTTAACAAAAACTGGGATATTCCACCACCACAACTACCACTAGGAAGTCAGGCAAGCCATCATGCAGAAAGAGTGATGCAGTGATGCAATCTGGCCTTATTCTTAGAGCAGCCTAAATGAATGTTTCTGATGCTTCTGTTAACCTCACCATTATAGGAATTATAACTCTTGGTGCTAGCTTTCCAAGGTTGGCGTTCTTGAACTCCACAGATGACTGGGATGCTTGGAACAGACCTGTGAAAAGATGAATGAACATTGTGGAGGATTAGGAAATGGTCACATGCTTATTTAGAGGAATGTTTGCAGATGCTTTTGGAATGAGGCTACAGCAAAGCTGCATGTATGTGTATCACACGAAAGAGTGCACTTGTCACTGGGGATCAGTGAACCCAATGAGATGCCTTTTGGTTTGGCTTGGGTTTTTTCCAAGCCTCTTGTTCCCCAAATTGGAGGAAAACCAGAGAAGTTCTCTGAGCCAGACTAGAGCTTTCAGGTCACTCCACCCATGGCTGTTTGCTGCCACTCAGGCCAATGCCATCATCGCCCATTGCCAACATGGAGTTCCCCCCTTCCCTGTCTCTTCGGAGTAGGAGCAGCAGCAGTGATGAAGGACAAATGTAAGTCTTCCCCCTCCCCTATTGCCTGCCATCAGAAGTGCTGAGTGTGATGGATTCTGGGAGGGTAGTTGGTTTAAGGCAGGGGTAAGCAACCTGGTGCCCTCCAGATGTTTTGGACTAAAATTCCCATAATCCTAAACTATCTGGGGCTTATGGAAGTTGTAGTCCAAAATATCTGGAGGGATACACCCTAATCCTATAGTCCTACCCAGCTGTAATTATGCATAAAGAGTCCATAAGTGTATTCTTTTACCTACCAAAGATGGAAGGAACGGGTTCCAAGAGAGCTGACTTCTGCTCCTCTTTCTCCTTCTCTTCTTTGCTCATATTCGAAATGATCTTCTGCTTCCCTGTATGTGCAGGGGAGAGACATAGGCAAAGCTGAGTGGTGAATGTGGAAATGCAGCTTTCTCTTTGCAAATAGGTTGACTGAGGAAAAATGCTCACGAGAAACAACAGAGTATTGTGTGCAAGTACATGAGACAGGATATACATTGACCAACCCAGCAGAGGGCGTGTTACACCTCTGAGAAATGGATTCTGCCTTGGCACTGGAATTTGTGTGTGTGTGAGAAGACTGACTTCATGCATTGGCTCCAGGCTCCTTCTGTGGACAGGAGGACTTTCCCCAACTTAGCACAAGTTTTGTGCATAAAAAGAGGGAACTGAAATCCAACAGTATGCTTCTGTTAGCATAAGGTACGGTGCGATTTCTTACACAGTGTCTTAACATGCATACTAGCACATGGCCTTGAGCAACCTCTTGCACAAAGTGTTGTGCAACTGCAACAGCTCAAGATACATGCACAATCTCTTCAACAAAATCCTGCACTGTGTCTCAAGATGCATGCTTCTGCTGAATCTGTGCTGTGCAAAGTCGTCTTCCAATAGCTTTCCCGGAACAGTTTTCAGAACAGCTGTGCCACCAGAATTTCCTCCACTAGTGTACCTCTGGATGTTAAAGGTCTAATTAAATTATTTTTGAAGCCAGTTGTTAAGAGGGAAGGGTAACCTGGAGAAATGAATGTGTATATACAATTGTCTTTTTTAAAACATTGGTACCTACCTACCACTAGCAGCAAGGGCTGTCTCTGAGTCCAAGGAATTTGCTTGTGATCGTTCTTTCTTCTCTTCCTCATCATCTTGTAGATCCAGTTGAGCATTTATCTACTCCTCTGACAGTGCGAGAAGGGAGTTTTAGTCTCCTTCAATGTTCATCAACAGATGCATATATATATATATATATATATATATATACACACACACACACACACACACACTATATATATATTTATATACATAAATTTATTTATGTATTTATTATAATATTTCCATTAATATTTATAAAATAAAAATGCAGGATGGGCTACAAGAGCATCATTCCACTTCTGATTCTCAACGAACAGAAAGTGTGGCCATGGTACTTCAAATTCCTTTCTGTGACTGAGTCTTTCTTTCCAATGAATTCCTCTCAGTTTTTCCATGAAACCAACAGTGATTTTACAATTTTTATAGCCTTTCAGAATCACTCAGTATTAGGAATGTCAGAGAATTCCGCCATGGATCTCGGTGAGGCCGAATGCCAGTGCATTCCACGCCCCGAAATCCGTGGCGGAACGAAGCCCCCTCGCCCCGCGAAATGGGCCCAGGATGGAGCACGTACCTGCTGCCGTCCGCGCTGCATTGCGAATGGTGGCCGCGGCTGCCATTTGCTTCTTCCATATAGCTGTGATAGGCTACGTAAATACTTACGTAGCCTATCACGGCTAATGCAGGGATACCATTTGCGTCCCTGCAGAAGCCGTGATAGGCTATGTAAGTATTTACATAGCCTATCATAGCAAAACTAGGGGTGGACAAAAGTCCCTTACCTGTCATCGAAGGACGTTCGCGGTGGGGGGGAGGCGCTTCGCTGCTCCCCCCGCGAAGTTCAGGCCGGGAAGGGGAGGCTTCCCGCCTCGCCCCGGCCGAAATTCAGGCCGGGGGGGAGGCTTCCCGCCTCGCCCCAGCCGAAATTCAGGCCGGGGAGGAGGCTTCCCGCCTCGCCCGGCCGCGAACGCGAAAGTTTGAAAAAAAAACAAAAACGCCCCCTGATAGGCTACGTGACGATTAACGTAGCCTATCACGGCTAGATTTGCAAAGTCAGCCGTGATAGGCTACATCAATCGTCACGTAGCCTATCACGGATGACTTTAAAAAAAAAAAAAGCGCGTATGCTAATGGCGGCCCCCATAGGGAGCCGCCATTCGCGTTCCTTATTTAGTCGCTGTAGTCTACGTAAACGTTTACGTAGACTACGGCGAAAATAAGGGCAACGCAAATAGCGTTGCCCTTATTTTCGCCGTAGTCTACGTAAATCTTTACGTAGACTACAGCGACCAAATAAGGAACGGGAATGGCGGCTCCCTATGGGGGCAGCCATTATCCGTACGCGCTTTTTTTTTTAAAAGTCACCCATGATAGGCTACGTGACGATTGACGTAGCCTATCGCGGCTGACTTTGCAAATCTAGCCGTGATAGGCTACGTTAATCGTCACGTAGCCTATCAGGGGGCGTTTTTTTTTCTTTTCTTTTATTGCAATGGCGGCGGCGGCAGCTCCTGCCCCGCTCGAACACCCGCCGAACCGCCGGCCGGACCCGCCGCCGGGAGGGACATTCGGCGAAGGTAAGTCCCGTCCCGGGGGGGTGCGGGGGGCGGGGGGGTTCGGAGGATTTCTCCCCGAAACTTGTTCAGGGGGGCGAAAACGTTGGCACTCGGCCCCCCGAAGTTTTGGGGATAAATTCTCCGCCATCCCTAAGCAAAACTAAGGGAACGCAAATGGCGGCAGCTACGGTGGCCGCCATCTGCATTCCCTTTTTTTCCGCCGTGATAGGCTACGTAAATATTTACGTAGTCTATCACGGCAAAACAGACAGGCGCAAATGGTGTAGTGGCTGCCATTTGCGCCCCTCTGTTTTGCCGTAATACGCTACGTAAATATTTACGTAGCCTATCATGGCAGAAAAAAAAGGGAACGCAAATGGCGGCCGCTGTAGCCACCACCATTTGTGTTCGCTGTTTTGTTTTATTTTGTTTTTTTGCCGTGATAGGCTACATAAATATTTACGTAGCCTATCACGGCAAAATACAGGGACGCAAATGGCGGCGGCTACGGCGGCTGCCATTTGCGTCCCTGTGCAGGCTGCCCAGCGGCCGGATGTCCGGCTGTGGGTGGCCCCGGCCAGCGGCTCCGCGGAGTCGCCACGGAGCGGAGCCGGCCGGGTTAGGATTTCGGGGGGAGGCGCGGAGCTCCTCCCCCCCACTGCGAATCACCCCATCGAAAAGGTAAGTGACTTTCTTACACCCCTACTCAGTATCTATGGTGATTTCCAGAATTTTGCATTAAAAATTTTAGCGGAAGCAAAAAAGTCCACGCAAAAAGAATACACTAAGGAGTGAATAACTGGGATAGCAAAACCAGTAATTGTTATGTTAACACAGTATAAGTGGTGGTGGTGGTGGTGGTAGTGGGAAATTCTACAAAATGACCAGCTAGAGTCTCAGGAGAATTTATAAGGTATTTTTGGGATATATGAAGAACAGGGAGTATGGTACAGACTGCGCATGGGCAGTCCACTATTTCTAGGCTGTTCCAGAGGATCCCCTGCGTAGGGATGCTGGAGTAATCTGCTGTAGACCCAAATGAGTCTGAATTCCCAAGAATTTGACCTCCAGAGTCCTCAACAGACTGCCCCCCCTTACCTGCACATCCTCAGATTTCATGCGTGGCGGATCTCTGTCTTTCTAAATGGTGCGATAGGCTAATGGTTGCTGCCATTAGCCTATCGTGGAAAAATTACACTCATAATTGGCCTGTTTTACACCATTTGCAGTTAATAAAGCACTTACTTCTACCTAAATTGCATTGTAAATAGCCACAATTTGGGTAGAGGTAAGTGCTTTACAGCCACAAATGGTGTAAAATATGCCAATTATGGCTGTAATTTTTCCAAGATAGGCTAATGGCAGCTGCCATTAGCTTGTCTCGCCTTTTAAAAAGATGGAAAGCTGCCATGCAAAATCTGGAGGATGCACTATGGCTCCAGGGAAATCTGCGGGCCCCCAAGTGGCCCAGATTTTCCTGTGGTGCACCCCCCCCGGACTGGACATCAGGGGGTTCAGCCATCCCTATCCCTGACCCTCAGGAACAGCTTTTCAGAGAGCATAGGGGGCTGGAGGTGGGGTTGTATGAACTTTGTTAAATCTGTTCTGTCTGTGTTTTGTGGATTGTCAGGCATCTTTCACTCCATCCTCTGCTCATTGAAGAAATCTGATTTTTTTTTTAGGGTTGTACAAAGATTTTGTTCGTGTTTGCAAATGTGCATTTGCGCTAATGTACATTTGTGCAAGTGTGCACTTGTGCTAATGCAAATTTGTGCAAATTCCCCTGAAAGTAAAAGCTGGTCCGCAAATCCTCGGAATCTACCCTGCTCAGAAAAAGCCATTCTGCTGTGAAAATCTGCAGGTTGGATTCATAGAAACTTGAACTCATTTGAATCTATTGCAGATTTCTCTGACATTCCTAGCTGCAGGGGGAATCAAGAAAAATTGCCCCCTTCTTCCAGTGGGAGAGTCCACTGGATCAGATCCCTTCTGCAAATAGAAGGAGCCCTTCCATTTGCAGAAGGGCATGTCTGGATCCAAACCATCGTTATCTCCAAAATACATGTAGTACACAGCTAACTGTAAGAAGCTCTACAAACCACATAGGTGTAAATTTGCTCCAATGTCTGTCAGTGGAGCTCTGATATTTCTTAATGTTCTGAATAAATACCTTCTAAGCAATTCTAAGAAGAAACTTGATATATCTAGTTATATGTAACAAGAATTTTTAGGTATTTAAATTTTCATTGTATATTTTGTACTCATTTATTGTATGTTATTACTATTTTAGTTTGTTTTTCCAGTTATGCTATGCCCCTCTTCATACGTTATACATGTGAAGGTGCCCTCATGCAATTACTTGGGAGCAGGATCATACATAGGCTTCCCTGGGATTTGGAACATATCCAAATAGTTAGCTGGTATGATTATATGCATGATCTGTAGGCTTCCCCAAGAGCTGGAACTCTGTGCGGTCAGGGTTTGAGCTCCCAAGGAAGTTTATGCACTTAGGTTTCCTAGGTGTGTAGGCTGCTGATGTCCATGTCTAACTCATGAATGTCTAGGCCCGGGCCAGGAGATGCCATACAGCCCCATGCCCTGGTAATTCTTTGAGGAGGTCCCCTTCATGCATGTGAAGGGTGCTTCTGACAATACAACATTATCATTACCAATGCAAAGTTGCCAGTCTCCAAAAACGACAGGAAAAGCTAAAGGGGATAGGGTCCCGAATACTAGAGATACTGAAAATAGCAGCATATTTTAGTTGAAAGCTCTTACTGCCTGTAAATAAGCCTCAGGAGAGGCCTATTTCAACCTTTTAGAATGGGGGAAAAATGTGTGAAGGCCACGACACCACCAAACAATTGTCATGGCCATCTGGGAAATTCCAGGTGGGCTGGATTTGCACTTGCACCTTGGGCCTGCGTTCTTCGCCCTGATGTAGTGGATTGCTTGCACTGTTAATCTTGCAGATGCTTTGTTGTGGCATGAAGGTTGGAGACCTTCTCCAGGCTAGGGAGGCTATGCCTCATTCAGCAGGAAATGACTGATTGTGTGGCAGCTTGAATGGCTGATGTTGCATGAGGTTAAATAGATTCAGCTTACTACTGAATTAAGCGAAAAACAAAGAGGAAAGGATGTGTGTACATTAAAGGGCTGGAGATACTAACTCATCTCGGTTTCACTACTGCACTCTGTTGCAGAGGAAAAAATGTAAGCATCACTCAGGAATATGCCTTATACCAGCTTTCCCCAAGCTGGGGCCCTCCAGATGTTTTAGACTACAACTCCCATCAGCCCCAGCAAGTATGGCCCATGGGAAAGGATGTTGGGAGTTGTAATCCAGAGCATCTGGAGGGCATCAGTTTAGGGAAGGCTGCCTTATATTGAGTCAGGCCATTGGTCCATCTAGCTTGGTACTACTAATGAGCAGTGGCTCTCCAGGGTTTCAGACCTGGAAATGGCAGGGATTGGACCTGGGATCTCTTGCATGCAAAGCATGTGCTCCACCACTGAACCTTCCCTTCCTACATGCAGTCTTTTCCCCAGAGATTCATAAGTACCAGAGAAATGCTGTATGTAAGGAACCGAAGGGCCCGTTCTCATATTGTCTCCGTGACAAGGGAGCTGCTTCTCATGCCATTGCAGGAAGCTTCTGTATTCTGGCCATGAGATCTTTCCCAACCAATTGTTGTCAATCTGGGAAGGAGGGTGATGATCAGAAGGGAAAGGCCCATAGCACTGGCTGGTGCCTTTCCATCTGGTTCCAGAATACAGAGGGGCATAGATGTCTCGCAATGGGGAAGCAGCTCCCACACTGCTACAGTAATACAAGCTCTGGGTCTTCCTAAGATTCAGGAAGCGAAAAGAAGAAATGGCTCTTTTCCAACAAGGAGTTACATTTCAAAGCATTATCATTAAAATAAAAGATCTTGACTGCACTGCAGATCAAACTGAAGAGCTCTCTTAAATTTACTTTATTATATTTATTATTTTGTTTATCTATCTATCTATCTATCTATCTATCTATTTTTAGCTGAAGTTGATTTGGTGAACGCAACTGAGTGGGGTAGCAGTGAGAGTAACCACAGGGGTTTTGAAAGGAAGAGAGGGAATGATGCGTGGTTGGGTGCGGGGGAGGAGATGCAGCCTTCCCCAGGAGTAAGGGGTCTTTGAAGAAGGAATTGTGACAGTTCATTTCTAGATTTTTGTACATCAACAGTACAGCTGAGGAAAAGCAATGAGTAAAGGAGAAGTCACCGGAAAAGGCTTAGCAGCAAGGAGAAGGATAGGATGCAGCAAAAGAAGAGAGAGAGGGAAAAGAACACGTGTCATAGACTAGAAAAAAGCTGCTCAGTTGTCCTTGATGGTTTCTAGAAGGAATTGGGCCCTTTTACATAGTCATGAAGGTAAACTGGTGACTAGGAAAATAGTTAAAGTATCCCCCTTGTTTCAATTTATAACTCAAATGTTGAGCCTTTGATCATGCAGCAACACTTGCTTCTTTCTTTCATAGTTACTCATATGCTTCTATTGCAAAACAAACGAACAGATAATAAATTGTTCAAGGTCATTCAGAAAGGGCCTAGCTCAAATGGGAGTTGAGCCTAGATTATTGAGGCTTGAATCCCATATTGTCTATTCATCAGCCCTCAAAATTACCATACCTCTGCACCATGGGCAGAACTAACCTTAGTTGCAATGAATTCCAGGAATGTGAAAGGATCTTTACTTGTGCATCAGTTCTCAGGCAAGAACCAGCCAGGCTTCTCTGACAATGGAGAAGCTCTGTGATGTCACAGGGGGAGGCTAGTGAGCTCCATGGTTGCAGAGAGGTGTTTCTTGTCGACCCATGTGCAGACTGCCTATTTATTTAATTTATTTATAGTCCATTTTTCAGGGTAAACCTTAGGGAAGGTCATTGAAAAAGGAAGTCAAGAAGCAGAACAGTAGCTGGTATTCAAGGAGCAGCAGTAGTAACAACAGGCCCCGATAACCTTTGCTGTTTTCTATACATTTATGAGTTGTTAGGGATGGACAAAATATCATGCAGATAAAGATGATGCTGTTCAAAACAAAAAAAGGACAACATGGGTCCCCCTCCCATTCCATGGAACAAAAGCCATGTTTCTTTAACATAGGCAATAGGACACCATTGTCTACTTTACCTGAAGGAAGCAGGCTAGCTTAGAGGGTGCAGGGCACGCCATGTGGCCCACAGCTCTCTCCTCCGATATCTTGCTGCTGCCTCCCAGAATATGCTGCCTGAGGCAACTACCTCACTCTGCCTAGTGCTAGGGCTGGCCCTGCCATTGCGATTCGATGGCACTACGTTGGCTTTGAAAAAGGTGTTCTTGACTTTGTGGAATATTTGACTTGTCAGTTGGCTGGTGTCCCACGTGCAATGTGGACTGAGCCCTCCCCACTGTCCCTGCTACACAAGAGGTGTAATCTGTAGGGTTGGCTATAGAGGTTATCACACATATTTCACTGGGGGGAGGGGGATTCATACAAATTCTCTCATGCATTGAGGGGATTGTGAGGTTGCTCCAGTTAGTCCCACCCCTCAGTGTTGGCCAGTGCCCTGGCATGTGCATGTTTGACATACATATGAAAGCCTCTGACACAGAATGGGGATTCGTGATTGGCCCCACATTCCCCCTTGCATGGAGGAGCCCAACATGCTTCCAGTGGTATACTGTGTGTGTACAGTGGTATGTAGGGAGCCTTCGCATGGCCACTGAACTCACAGCTACTGGGAGGGCCTTGTTGGCTCACATATCGGCAGAGGATGGGGCAAGCTGGTGTGACCCCAAACCTCAGCCTTCCCCAACTTGTTGCCCTCCAGATGTTTTGGACTTCAACTCCTATCAGCCCCAGCCACCATGGCCAATGGTCAGCAGTGCTGGGATCTGTTGTCCAAAATATCTGGAGAGCACCAGGTTGGGGAAAGCAGGTTAGCCAATCTTCTTGATTAGACAGAGATTTTAAGGACATTGCTATAGTGATGCTGTGGTTCAAGCATCATGGACCATTTTAAATAACAACACCAGGTTGGGAAAAGTTGCCATACCCCCTCACACATGTTTACAACATGTGAGGGGGGCGGGTTGTATGACCTCCTCCATGGTGAGTACAAATAGTCTAGAAAAATTACTTGCTTTTCAACATAGAAGTGATCCAACCACAGAAATTGAGAGGGCAGAAAGTTGAAGACAAAAGGACATTCTGCTTCATTATGGCTCAAGATTAATAGATGGATTTGGCATTCATGATTTGGCATTCATGGCCATAGGAGCTTGCGGTGGCCACTAACTGAGGACTAATTCAAACTTTTATTTTTGAGGGGGGAAAGGCCAGCTGCAGGTGACTTTAACACTTAATTTTCACATGGCACACCATTTATGTGAAACAGCGTACACATGAGAAATGTGACCATGCCACAGAGAACATTTTAAATCTCGCCTTGTCTCTGACTTGGTAAATTTTCCATCTTTCACATCAGGGCTATTTCACGCAAACTGCTCCTCACATGAAAATGAAGTGCTAAAGTAGCTTCCCTTTTTGGAGACAATGTAGCTGCCATTTCATAATTGAAATTGGTGGCACTGATAGGTAACATTGCAACTTTGCAATGTTACATATCAACATTGCAATTATGACCTGCTTCTGGATGGTCACTGTCGGAAAACATCATGACGAGCTAATTGGTCGTTGGTCAGACTTGGCATACAGCATTTCTTACATCAGGGGTGTCGAACCTCCTTCAGCCTGAGGGCCAACTGCAATATCAGTGCAGCTCCGGGTGGGGGACACATTCTAGGAGCAGGCAAGGCCAAAAAGCAAAAGTGATCAGGCCAAAAATATCAAAAATACCAGCATATTTTAGCTTAAAGTTCTTGCCGCCTGTAACTATGACTTAGGAGAGGCACTTCAACCCTTTAGAATGGGGGAAAATGCACAAAAGCCAGGAATTCACAAATGACTGGCCACTGGGGAAAAGGGGGTGCAGCCAGGGGAAGGGGTGTGTGGCCATGTGAGGAACTCCAGAGGCCGGATTTAGCTCTCAGGTCTGAGGCTCAAGAGGATATTGACATTGCATCATACTTATACTACAAACCTATATTGGGCTCATACCAGATAAATGGTCATTGTCCCCCCACCTCCAAATCCTGGGAATTTTAGTTTGGGTGGGGTACTGAGAATTCTTGGTTAGACATCCCTAGCTCTCTTCACTGCACTACAGTTCCTGGGGCTTCCTGGGAGAGGTGATAATTGTTGAGTCACTTTGAGCAGTTTAACAAGTGCTGCTTCTGAGGTACTTTCATAGTGTGCTTTAAAAGCAGATACAGAGAATAGCTAAAAATGGCTGAAAAATACATATAAATTACTCAATACTCATATTACTCCAGGGGCATGGGAGCTACACCCTTGTCACTACTTCCCACATCACTGAGTAATGGGAGAAGCCCAGGACTATGCAAAAGTAGGCCAGACTCCCCATAAGAGCGTTAACCCAATTTCCCAAGGGCTGATGGAGCCACAGCATGGCCGTGTTTGACGTGATCTAGTGCTGCCATGGCCCCAATATGTGCAGTTAACCCAACATACTTCAGTAAAATGACTGCTGGGCCTTTGACAGCTGAAGACAGGCCCGGCTCCAGATTTTGGGTGGCCCTGGGCAGACTGCCATTGGTGGTTCCCAAAAGTAACTGCCCACCCCCGGCAGTGGTGCTGCAAGTGGCAGTCTAGTCCTCATGTGGGAGTGGGTGATCTTACCTGGTAGTGGAGCTGTAATGGGCTGAGAACTGAGTGACTGCTTGGCTCTGCTTGGTTCCTGCTGGCGGCCATATTTTATCTCCCACAGTGCTGTGGGAAATAAAAAACGGCGCTGAGTGGAGTTGAGTGGTTGCTCAAGTGCTGGTACTGGGCAAGCCCACCCAGGATGCGTGTGTCTGACTGGTAGCTGTAGTGCTCCCGGGGCCAGCAGTACCAGCTCCCATGCTCATGTGGCAGCTGGAGGTGGCAGCGGGGGTCCAGGCAAAGTGCCAGTTTCCCCAAATGCCCCAGTATGCTGGGTGCTGTTACCGGGTCAGGCTGAAGACCTGAACTTTTTAATTGGGCTGTTAGCTATGGGGAAGGGCCGTAGCTCAGCGGCTGAGTGGCCGCTTTTCATGCAGAAGGTCCCAGTTTTGATCCCTGGCATCTCCAGGTAGGCTGGAAAAACTCTTGCCTGAAACCCTGGAGAGCCACTGCTGCCAGTCAGTGTCAGCAGCACTGAGGTACATGAACCAGTGGTCTGATTCAGGATAAGGCAGCTCCCTTTGATCCCACCTTCCTACCACTTCAAACAAGGATTGTGTACAGGGAGCAAGAACTAATATACAGTGTCCACTGTCTTCCATGAGAAAATGGATGCAGAAAGGCATTGCCATCCATACTTAACATCTGTTCGAACTGCGCTTCCATTTGGAGAGCCATTGCACTTTGCATTTCCTGGAACTTAAGCCAGCAATAATGCAATCCTTTGGGGAATGTCCTTGCTGCAGGCAGGCAGGCAGGCAGTACAGTGCCTGACCTTCCAGGACTGATGATTGAACAAATGCGCTTTATACGGCTGCCGGCAGATGGAAACAAAATTACAAACATACCCATTGCTCCAAAAGAACATTGACCTTTGATAACCATCCCTTGGCACAATCCATTTTAGAAAGCCAGGAACATCTGAGGGAATGGAGTGCTTTTGGCTTCTTGATTCATATTTTGAAGGCTATATTAGATCAAGGCTGTGGTTTTAATGAAAGGCAAGGCACTCAACATGATCTCAAACTTAAGCCATTGTCTATCAAGCATTGTCTATCATTGTCTGTCATTACCCATGTAGATAAGGGATATTGCCCCAGACACAAGTCAGGCCCTGCCATGCAGCAGGGTGAAGAGGCCTGCCTCAGGCAGCACTGTGGTGGTGGTGGTAGAGGCGGAGGGATAGATAAAGGCGTGAATTGGCTCTGAATGGTGCAACAAGACTTTTTAAAGTGTTGGCCTTAGAGAGGTGGTTTTGGGATTTTGCTTCAGGCAGCAAAATGTCTTGGGCCACACTGGCCAGCCAGAAGGATCTGTGCTTGTTTCCACTTCTCCCTTTTGCTAAAATTTCCCTTTGCAATTTTGCAGCTATCAGTGTTTATTTCTCTTTTTTTGGTTGATATTTCTTATACAGTAATAATAAAAAAAAGTTACAATATTTAGGTGAAAATGCCTTGAAATGTATACTGGATTAAAATACAATGTCAAAAGATGCTTCCAGATGGAGGGCTCCAAGCATTACCATTCAAAAGGCATCATGCAGCTAATCCATCTTTCCCTCCTTAAGAGATTTTTTGCTAAGAAAAGGGGTGGAAAAAGTGGTAGGAAAACAGGAGAGGATTACAAATGGAAGACAAGGTCATCCGGACTCCCTCCCCCCACATCAAGTTCCATGAATGAGGCAGGGCAATTGCACAATAAATGTCTTGTTTGGAAGCACACAAAATCTCTCCCCCCACAAGCCTGCTCTAGTTGACCAGTGTATATTTTGCTCATGTGAACACTTAGATTATTAAACTATATTGTTAGATTACTTGTGGGTTGATGAGAAGATACTGAGGAATATATCGGGGTGTTCAGTTCATCTCAAAACATTTGAGTTCTCTCTGACTACTGAGGAAAAGTAGGTGATGACTGGGCAGTATTCTGTTCTATGTAGCGTCACTCATAACACACATGAATTTCAGCTGGGACATAGTAAATAAAACAGATGGATACACTCTCAAATTAGAATCCCCTTATTTTAAAGGGGTGAGCTTGAAGAATAAGCTTACTGTGAATTATATATGACAGTCCTTCTATGTCACAGGGGTAAGCAAATTGTGGCCTTCCAGACATTTTGGCTTACAACTCCTATCAGCCCTAGCCAGCATAATCAATGGTGGGGGATTATAGGAGTTGTGGTTCTCCAGATGTTTTGGCCTTCAAGTTGTCCACCCCTGCTCTATGTCTGTGAGTGGGAAGCGACCACTGCCCCTACTGTTCCTGCTGACACTATTAAGCACAAAGTCCAGAGACAGGGAATTCTGGGGTGCGGATGACCTGGTTTGGGGTCTCCTGGATCCAAAGGTGCTGTGTTCCACTGAGAAGGACCCAGCCCAGAGCCATCAGCTGCAGTAGCCTGGAGCTGGCATAGGAATTGAAAAAGGAGGATTTAATTTAATTTAAAAGGGGAATTGAAAAGGAAAAGACACATTGAAAAGCAAGACATAGATATGGAGTAATTTCTCCACCTTATCTATGCATGTGTTTTTATATTATAGCGCCCTTAGCAGTTAGCACGCAACATGTTGGATATGCTGTTAGAGCTGGTCGCTACAGCGTCTATAAGAGCTGAAGTATCTTTTTGTTGAATGCTTGAAACAAAGATTTGCTACATTTTGCTGTAGTTCTCCTATAGTTCCTATTGGCTAAACTCACAAATAGTGAGTTCATCCTTCCTGGCTGAAATAACTTCTAGGATGGTAGGTCTTGAGCTACGCTAGCAACTTGGATCTAGCTTTGCATTTCCTGTTGGCAGCGTGCAGCAACCAAAAAAAGCTCTTTGCTCCCACCTGCTGACTGGAGTCTATATTGCAACACATCCAATTTGCTGCTGCTCCCTGCTGGAACAGAATATATTGCAGTACTTTCAAATTTTGCAACTTAGTGGACCACACAAGGGACCTTTGCTTGTTGACGGCATCCTTGAATTAACTGTGAGTAAGGCCAAAGGGCATACTTTCACTCTCACATTTAAACCTTGGGAGGAGGTGGGAAGTTTTGGATTTAGGCGTATCTTTGTGGTTTTGTCTATGTACACTGTTGTTGCTGATGCACTGGTGTTTGTTAATCTGAATAAATGCTCTCTCTGTCTCTCTGTGCGTGCGTGCATGCATGTGTGTAGTGTAGACTGCTATCTAGACTTCCAGATTGTGGCCCTAGGTTGGTGGGGGTTTGAGCAAGAAATTAATATAAAACAAGAATAACTTCTAGGTGCAGAACCCATGTGCTGAACCAAGGGTTATAGACATGCAACAACATAGAAAGTATCTTCACAATCACATATTCCATGACCTGTTGTGGCAACATGAAACAGAAGTAGTTAAACCTAGTTGGGTGGTTTGCTGCATCAACATATATTGTTTAAAAATGAATTTTCACAGCATGATTCATTTGATAAACTCTTGGACATAAAGGCCCGCATTTCCGTATAGTGTTTGCTTTCATTTTCATTTCATAAATACTTTAAAAGCTGAATGAGCTTAATTTCTAGCAAAGTGCAATTAGCATATCTTTTTCCAGGGCAGTTCAGCATCTGCCTACATTGTTCCTAAGATGAAGAGGAGGAAAAATGCAACCCATTTCTTTAGGGCAGGCATAGCTGGAAAATGGATCCACGCCATAACTCTTGCTATAGTTTTGCGCTACATCAGTACCAATCTAACCAAATTGCTGAGTTAAAAGTATCTGGCCAGGGAAGGATGGGCTTCTTATACAGCCAAGCAAAGGGAAAAGACATACTTAATGGAAGCAGTTAGCAGGTTTTGATCCCAGTTATTAAAACATTAAAATGGATCTAATTTAGGGATGGGTGAGAATTTTGTTTGATTCGTTTTTTCCAATAGGACCTTACCAAAATTCACAGTTTCATAAACAAGATGAGAAGAACTTGAGATTTTTTTTAAAAAAAATGTATGTGAGAGAAAGCAAAACTGACAGATATGTCCATCCCTACTCTAATTCTGCAGAGTATGTGTGTGTGCGTGTGTGTGTGCGCGCGCGCGTGTATTTGTTTTTAGTGAGAGTATTGTACAAATGTTCATTAAGGTACAAATGAATGCATAGAGTGGGGAGCTGGGTTGTACGTGGGGATGTTGGAGAAATCCGTGATGGAACCAAATGAGTTCGGATTTTCATGGATCCTCCCTGTGGATTCTGCAGCAGACCGACTTTTCCCCCGTCGAGCAGATTCCGTGGACTTGCGGACCAGTTTTCCAACTTCCCCAAATTTTGCACAAATTTTGTCATAGAAAAATATGCAAAATTTTAAAAAAACAGCCAAAATGCCCCATAAGCTAAAGCGTGAAAATGTGCATTTTGCGGGAATTTGCACAAATTCGCATTTGAACAAATGTGAATTTGCACAAATTTGGAAACAAAAAGATTTGATTCCATCAGTGGGTGGACAATGGAATGAAAGGTGCCTGACAATCCATGAAACACAGATGGAATGGATTTTACACAGTCCATACATCCCTAGTTGTACCCACTGGCCCTCCTTCCAACTTGCATATGTTCAAAGTCCTGTTTGCATAGGAGCCTATGTGCATTCACTTGAATCTACACAAGTTCCCTGTATCTGATCTGTACCCTTCAAACACTGAAGATATGGACTGCATATCCCTGTGTACATTCCAGTGCATGGATGTAGTCTCCTGTCCAGATAGGACTTTGAATGCGTGGATGCTGGAGGCGGAAGATGTTCAGGCTCCTTGGCACATTCATTTCTACACATCATGTACACCTGTACAGGGTTCTTGAGTCCTGATAATTTAACTGTAACATTGCTAAGATATTTACCCTTCTACCATTAGCACCTGCCCTACTATTTCTGATGAGATTATTAAATGTTTGTGTCATCTGAAAATGCTCACTTTGAGGAGTGTAGAACTCCTCACATATTGTGTCATTGACCTCTGGCCTGGTAATTTATCCACAGTAACCTTTAATAAATCCACTTGAGCAATTCAGTTTAAGACAATGCAATAATGTGACTGGTGTGTGTGAACAGAAATACTGGTTTCTAGGGTGGCTACAAGTGAATGACCAAAAAAGAGGACATCCATCACCAAAGAAGAGGACAAAAGAAGATGCCTATTTACAGAAAAACTGCACATGCTAATCTATATGTATAGATGCAAATTTAGAAAGAATTATTATAATTTCAGTAGGAAAGCAGTACATCCCACCATAATGTAGAAGACTGTGACTTGGTGACCTGTTTGCCTACTCAGTCTGCTGATCACATGCTAACTGTTGAAAGGCAACTTTAAGGCCCAGCTGTTCTTACTGGTGGTTCTTTATCTTTAAACCAGACTTGGGCTAGACAGCCCTTCAAATAGCAGACACCTTCAAAATAGAGGACTTTCCTCTGGCAGTCCTTCAAATAGAGAACTGTCCTCTGTAAAGAGGACACATGCCCACCCTAGTGGTTTCTAGCTCTAGTATTCTGGATTTCACAGCCAAGTCTCCTAGTATAGTCCTGACAAACACCCTCAGTCCCAATCCACTTTGAGTGGTGATGTGGAACTTCTGTTGCAGATGTGTTGAGGATTAATGGAAACAGGAAGTGTGTGGTGTTTTGGGGATGATCTAAACATTCCAGCCTTCTACATGCATTCACTGAAGAAGGGTTAACTGAGGGAGCTGGACACATGCTCTGGTCCCATCCACTCCACTCCTGAGCTCCCCATGTTGACAGCGAAGGACTGCAAGGACAGAGTAAGTTCGTTTGGCTGAACACACGAACACTGCTCCATGCAGCCAGGAACCCTTGGCTTGGCAGGGTTCCCAATTGCTTAGGGCTTTGTAATTGCATTTCAGTCAGATGCAGTTACAGCACCCTTTGCAGTCATTCGCTGTCAACACAGGGAAGTCAGAAGTGGAGGGGGTGGGGTAGAGTTCCCTACGGAGTTACAATTAACCTCTCTTCAGTGAGCATCTGAACAGGGTTGACATCACTGGGGGAAGTAAAACATCTGTACTCTGACCTAGGCAAATGGCATATAGTCCCCCCTGTGGACAAATATGGGGCAAAAGGAAGTGAGCATACCAGCTATATGGACATATGTTTGGATGCTTTGAGTTGGTGTGTGGGGCAGATACATTTAGATGATTTCTCTGTAAACCTTCCCTGAAAGAATTATCATTACTAACCATTATGGCATTATTGTGGTGTACCTGGAGTTTATAAAGGCTTTTCAGCTACATAGCACTTTGGAATGTTGCCTTGGTTATGGGACCCAAAAACATCAACTTAATTGCAGGGGGCAGAAGAAGATCATGGACCAAAGGAACAGAATGTCACCTTAGGTACAAACATAGAAGAAACATAAATGTGTAATGGTTGGTAAAGAAACATTGACCTGTAAAATGAGTGTTGGAAATACCCTGTGAGCAGTAAATTGCCATATATGTCTGTAGTAAAATCAGCAGTGACAGCAAAGGGGTGGACAACTGGTGGGGCACAGTCTTTGTCCACCCCCTCCTTTTGTGTATCCCTACTGCCACCAAATCGCTGCTGTCACCATGCCAAATTGCTGCCGAATTTGGCATGGCGGCAGCATGAAAGAAAGGCACATTTTCCCTTTAAAACCAGGCATACATTTCCTGCAAGCTTTGTGTTAAAGGGGAAATGTGGCTTTTCTCTCAGTGCCACAATTCAGCTGCAGTGTGGCAGTGATTCTGGTGGTGTGTGTGTGTGTCTGTGTGGCCCTTGGTGGGCTCCAGGGGGCAGCGATTGGCCCCTGGACCTTCCAAAGTTGCTCACCCCTGGTTGAAATTGTCAAAGGATTAAAGCCAAGCATATGTGGAACTCATGTTGGCTAAAAGTGGGGATATGATCCATGGGCACACATACTAGCCCCACTCACAACTTCCCCATTTGCCCCATCTCAACCTTCACATTGAGCACAAAGGTCTGAAATGGGCATCTATGAAGGTTTCCATATTCACCTGGCCCCCTTCAGACCTTTGTGCTAAAAGTGTAAAGGTCAAGGATAGACCAAGAAGAGGTCTTATTTTCAGCACGATTGACCGATTTTGTATTACTGCTGCACATGGTTTTTGACTTCATGCCCCTCCCGGATGGGTTTTTATTCTTACTTGTTTCTTAGATTTGAAGTCTGCAATCCTATGCACGCTTATGCAGGAGTAAGTCCCATTTAACTAAGTGGAACTTAGTTCTGAGTAGACATGCATAGGATTGCACTGTAAAAGAGATTTTGCTGTTTAGTATTGCTTTTTTGTATTTTCTAAGCTGCACTGATATGGGGGGTGGGAGTGGAAAGCAAGGTATAAATTATTTAAATACATAAAGATGCGCCAGAAACGAGGCATGGTATACTGCATGGGTTTGCTCAGAAAGCCCGTTGAGTTCAGTGCGATTTATTCTGTAATAAGACCTGAAGCTTTAAGCTACAACCATAATTGATTTGCTTATATGTTTTGATTATAATTTTGTATTTAATCTCGTATTTTGTTAGCCGCCTTGAACACCATTTGTAGTAGAAAGGCGGGATATAAATTTGATACATAAATAAATAAACCAGACAGGAGCAGCACATGTCATGCAGAAATGTTGTGGGCAGGCCTAATGTGTGTGCCCAGTCCCCAATTTTAGACCTGGACAATAAGGTTTCAGTGTGTAGTGCTTCTGTTCAGGGTTATAGTCACTCCATTCCATTCTTCCACCCCCAACAGTCAGCTGGTATTTATTCCGTGCCCACTGAGCATGCTCAGTCCTCATTGAGAAGCTTTGGGGTTTACTCCTTTCTTAGGTTTTGTACTTCTGCAAACCTTGGGGTTCCCCTGAGTCTGCAGAAACCTCCCTCTTGTAATTAGTGATGCTGTTTTGAGTACATAAGGATTGGAATTGGGATCACTGTTAGTATATCTCAGCCTTCCTCAACCTGGTGTCCTCCAGATGTGTTGGACTACCTCCCATCAGCCTGTGGTTTGTCTGGGAATGATGGGAGTTGTAGTCCAACACATCAGGAGGACACCAGGTTGTGGAAGGCTGATATATAGGTAATAATACAGTGCTGTAGAATCCTTTGTCTACTGTCAGCTCATCCACAGTTGAGCATAAGTATAAAACTACCCACTGAGAACAATGGGACTTAACTCTGAGTAACTATGTACAAGGTTGTATTGTAAGGCTGCAGTCCTGTGCAGACTTATTTGGGAATAAGTCCCACGATCCCAACGGAGCTTACTCCTGAGTAAGTCTTTCGGCTTTCCTAAAAACCAGTAGAGGTGACCATACTTATCCCCCTGAGATGAGAGTTCCAAAGTGGCCCCATAGGCACCCTAAAGCAGGGGTTTTCGACATCATTCAGCCCAAATGCCAAATTCCATTTCAGAGAAGCTCTCCGGGGACTCATTCCAGTGGTGGCAGGGCCAAAACACCAAAAACACAAGCATATTTTAGCCTAGTAAGCCTAGTGCCAGTAAGGCTTAGGAGAGGTATTTCAACCTTTCACAGTGGGAAAAAACCTGCACAAAAGCTGGAAAACCACTGAACTATCATGGTCAGAGAAAAGCATGACTAAAAAAAAATTTAAAATGTGTGGCCAGTGGAAGGATAGGTGGCCATCTGGGGAACCCTGGAGTGATGGATTGGGACCCCAGGTGGGTCCCTCAAATAATAAACAAATAAAATAAGCATGCATAGGATTGCAGTGTAAAAGGTTATAACTGATTCATCAAGTGGATTAATTCATTACACATTGCAGTCCTATTTCTTATATTTGCCACCTGTATCCAAAAAGGGCACCACCATTTTGCATTGCCACAGCATGTTGCTTACCTACTGTTCTTTAAAAGTTCCACTCTAGTCTAACACAGCCTGGGAGTGCGAGTGCATTTACAGTAACAAATTGCCATAGGAGCATTGTAGGGACATAATTCCAGCCAAATTGTGGTACACTGGATAGAGCTTGGCCATGGGAGACTTGAGGATATATTCTGGTTCTTCCATGGGCTCTTGGCTGGTCTCTCAAAAGGTGATTTGGCTTAGAATAAATAGTATCTGGGAAATGCCACCATGTATTTTTTCCCTCTGCTGTACTGTGGGAGGAATGTCACGCCTGAAAGCATTGTGATATCTACTGGAATAAACTAAAAAGCCATTTTTGCCTTTGATATTTGACTCCCTGTATGGTGGGATGAGAGCTGTCTTTCTCCTTTTATTAACTGTCAGGCTCTGGAGTGCACCTGGCAGGATCCATTCCTCTGCAGGTAACAGCACATTTGTTCTGCTTAAAGCAGCTCTCGGTGCTTTAGGGCAATAGCATTGGAAAGAGAATACCAGAAATTGGCTGTGAGTAAAGTTTGCAGAAGGAAGTGGCGTTACAGTCAAAGTACGTATTGAGCAATACAAAGCAAGTGGGATAAGACAAGGTGTGTTGTAGGGAAATAACAGTGCATGATGTTTTTGTCCTTCTTGGCGTTAAAAGAAACAACATACGAAGAGCATCACAGGCCTACATAGTCCAGCATTCTGTTCACACAGTGGCCCACCAGATGCCCACAAGCAGGACATATGTGCCATATTAGCACCCTCCTGCTCATGTTCCCCAGCAGCTGGTATACAGAGGCATACTACCTCCGATGCTGGAGCTGGCATATAGTCATCAGGACTGAGGCACAGATGTGAAGCAGTGGAGTCTGGTGGCTCTGATGTCAGTGGGGCAGTGAACTCACGCCAGTATTCAGTCAGAACCAGCCAGAACTCTAAAGGAGCTATCCAGTGTGCTGGTGTCTAGCCTTCACTGATATAAAGGCTAGACATTGGCCCAATTGGGCTTCCAGTAGCCACTGATAGCCCTATCCTTCATGAATGTGTCTCATCCCCTTTTAAAGCCGTCCAAGTTGGTGGCCACCACTACATCCTGAGGTAGCGAATTCCATAGCTTAACTTTGCGCTGAGTGAAGAAGTCCTTCCTTTTATTTGTCTTGAATCTTCCAGCACTCCACGTCATAGGATGAATCTGGGTTCTAGTATTTCGAGAGAGGGAGAACGTCTCCCCTTGCACTTTCTCCACACTGTGCGTGACTTTATGCAGCTCTTGTGTTCTTTACACCTGGACAATGCCAGCAGCATCAACAAGAGCACATAGGATCCATACGTCATCCTGACCTTGGAAAGTCTGCATATGCTTACCAATGGGATTTAGGAACTGTAGCAGAGGTTCTTAAAGTCTGCTGTATCAGCTAACATAGATAATCAGGTGGCTATATGACTTCTGGGTACCATATACTACTGATTATAAGAGTCCTGTGCAGACATTTGAAGCATGTAGTGATGTAGCCTCGTCATCAGCTCCAGCCAATATGACCAATGGTCAGGAATGCTGGGAGTTGTAATCCAAAAGATCTGGAGGGCACCAGGTTGGGGAAGGCAGATGTAGATGGAGTCTGTGAACATCAGTCCCTGTGCAGATGGATGTCAGGAGATTGGGAGTTGGGCCAATAGGCATGATCCCAAGGATTCTCCACACACTTCTTTCTGTACTCACACATCTTACGGGCTAAGGGTTATGTTGATCAGCTTGGGGACCGTGGAGAAAAAAGGACAGCAAAAGTAGCCTTGGAACCATGCAACTATTTGTGGGCTTTCAGGATATATCGTCCCAGTAAATATGATGAAGAGCTGTCATTTAGGAAATAGGAACCAAAGATAGGAACCAGTCTATTTGGTGTATTTGGGGTATTCCTAGGAGATGATGGTTGCATGGCTTAAACAGCTGATTATTTCATGCACTTTTCCTTCCGGCTAAAATAATGACTTCAGATTATCTTCTTTTAAAAATTGGGCTGGAATAATAGCCTTCCTGGAGCTCGTGAGGCAGGCAGAGATGAATCTATTTTACTTGAACTGTGGTAGTTTTTCTTCTTAATGAAGAAGAAAAAGCACTAATTGGCAAGCAGTTCAATTCATCCTGATTGGTGAATCTCAGAAACCCTATATGCTGATAGGCATACACAAAACTAGAAGCAAGGATCATCCAATTGCATTGAAATTAGGCCAAGGCCTGCATGTGGCTCATGGGCTGTGGGTTTCCTACCCCTCTGTACAGTGATGACTTGGCTAGACCTAGAATACCATTTTGGAGGGAATGCATGGTAGCAGAACAGTGCTAGATGGCTTGGTGAAATGTAGGGAGAGTGCTCACTTCTTCCATAGTTTCATCAAACATAAGCTTTAAGCGAGGGCATAAGGGGTTTTGCTAAATTCTTTGTACCAGAAAGAATTCTGGAAGTTTGCCTTCCTGCATATTTTTAATCGCCGGTCCAAACTCTGCTTTTTTGCACGGAGGTGATGCAGAAGTTGGCTTACACCTCTAAAAGCTCTGACAGCTGTAATTGGCTAATCATTTCTTCATCAGGAACTACTTCATTATGTATCACTGAGCATATTCTATATATGCAAGGTGCATTGCGAACTATATCTCACTCAACTTCACAACAGCCATTGCCATAGGTCCTTAATGTTGTCATTTTACAGACAGGCCACTGACGGACTTGGTATTTGAACCTAAGGCACTCAGGTCCCTAACTAATCCTGTATCCACTGGCCTGCAAAAATTATTTTGATGTGAACATCAGTGGCAAAAACATATTCATGCTGCTATTAATATTATTTTCTCTCTCTTTTTTAGCTATAGCAAATCCTAAAGCTATTGAGTTGTTTCAGTCAAGGAATAAGTTGTCAGCTTCATTGGCCAAGCAATCTGTTTCTTCCCTTGGTCATGCTTAATGTACTGTTTCCTGGGCAGATAATGGGCCATTAAGTCCAATCAAACACCTGTGTAATTAATAGTTCCTTGAATTTCTCCAGCAGGAAGAACATAAACATTTTGCATGGTGCCAGTGTGGTCTCCATGGGAAATATGCTGTGATTGGCTTTAAATCATAAGGGAGTTGATTTTTGCAGTCATCCCACTTTGCCAAGCAGCATTTTATTTTAAAGTTGGGTCCCATCTACTTGGGTATCTTCAGTTTGGTTGTTGGAGAATGGCAAACCAGGTTTATCAATTCCATGCTTGCATTCTTGACTGCTGGGATGGGGCCAAGATGAGGCTTTGCTTTCCACCCCGGTCTAAAGAAGACTGAAAATGGATCTCTGACTCTTCTGTAACAGCTAGAAAAAGACTAATATCCGGTCTCTCAAGTTTTTACTATAGCTGTGCTGATTTTTCCCAAGCTTCAATTTTTGCTGCGAGCAAGAAATGTTCACCAAAACAAAGCATTCATTTTTCATACCTGTTTATAGTCATTGGTCTCCTGATATCCTCCAGTATTGGGGTGTGTGTGTGTGTGTGTGAGAGAGAGAGAGTGTGAAACTTCAAAGGGCTATTTCATTGAACAATTCCTACCAGTCAGGCATCCCATAGTAAACATGAATCCGTCACCGCACCATGAATATGTCACCGCACCATGAATACGTCACCGCACCATGCTTCAATCAGATTTGGCTTCATAATGACATCATGTATCAAATGAGGACAAATGAAGCCCTCAGTCTAAATGGGAAAGGAAGAGGGAGGGAACACAAGTCCATTGCCCAGGCAAATGAGTTGATTGTTCTTACCATGACCAGATTCATTGTCCAGTATGTATGTAGCAAGACTTTTGCCCCAATCTAGTTGCACATATTTTAGCATGACTAGAGGGGGCAGAATGTGGATGAGGATGCACACTTGGAGATTCAATATCCACATTCTGTCCCACCTAGTCAACTGAGACTGGATGGCATTTCAGCCCAGCTGCCTCAGCAATGGGGACATGTTCCTTCTTTCCCCTAACATCCCGCCCTGATAAACAGTTTTCTTCCCTTTTGCAAAAGGGTGTAAACATCTCTGAGGGGAGCTCTTACAGTGGGCAAAAATGTTCATGATATGCATCCCTAATTTTAACTCAGCTAGTTTTAACTAAGACAGTTTGTTTGTTTGTTTGTTTATTTAATGTCTATACTGCCTGATAGCCTAAGCTCTCTGGGCAGTTCACAAAAATTAAAATACAAAGTGCAGCACAAAACAATATAAAATATGAAAGCTTAAAACTACAATATAAAAGTACAACCAGAATAAAACCTAGCAGAAATGCAGAGATTTAAAATATAGATTTAAAACAGCAGAGCTAAAAGACTAGTGTGCTAAAATGCTGGGGGGGGGGGAGGTCTTAAACCTGGTGCCCAAATCTGGTGCCAATGTAGGTGCCAGGTGAACCTCTGTAGGGACCTCATTCCACAGCCAGGGTGCCACAGCAAAAAAGACCCTCTTCCTGGTAGCTACCCGCCTCATTTTCTTTGTCAGGGGCTCCCACAGAAGGACCCCTGAAAAGGATCTTGTGGTCCAGGCAGGCACATATGGGAGGAGGCGATCCTTCAGGTAACCTGGCCCCAAGCTGTTTCAGGCTTTGAATGTTAATACCAGCACTTCAAATTGGGCCCAGAAATGGACTGGCAGCCAGTGCAGCTGGAAAAGTACTGGTGTAATGTGATTTCATTGGCCAGTCCCCGTTAACAATTGCACTGCCCTGTTTTGGACCAGGTGAAGTTTCTGGACCATTTTCATAGGCAGCCCCACATATAGCACATTGCAGTAATCCAAATGATAGGTTATCAGAGCATGGATAACTGTAGCTAGACCATCTCTGCCCAGATAAGGGTGTAATTGTTTAGATCTCATATTCCATAAATGTACCAAAAAAAGGAAATAAAAAGAATTACCTTGATAAAACCAGTTAAGATTTGAGGAACGGGAAATGACCTGTAGAAGAACAGCAGAGAACTTTGATGTTTTGAAGGCAACGTATGGGAACAAACACTTAAGAAACAAGCCATGTGTAATAGAGATTAAAGAAGATTCAGGAAGGGATGTAACAGCAATGTTCAGGTATTTTGAAGGACAAGCAAAAAGGAGATAGGAAACTGCTGTTTACCAAGGCCATTGTGGTAATGACCAGACGTAATGGATACATAATGCAACCAAGTTCATTACACAAATCATTGGATCATGGAAAAAGTTGCATAGGAACAGGAAGTGACGGACTGTCCTGTGCTAAATGTTCTTAGAACCTACTGCATATCTATCAGCAGCGGAGGCTGGTGGCTCTGATGTTAGTGGGGTGGTGAATCCACCAGTCAGAACTCTAAAGGAGCTATCCAAAGTGCTTTGCTTTTGCACCTTGGATGGCTCCTCTAGGGGTCTGACTAGTTCTGACTGAAACCCAGAGCAGATTCACTGCCCCACTGACATCGGAGCCCCCAGCCTCCACTGTCTATCAGAGGTTAACACTGTTCTCAAGGTCTTGTGTTAGATTATCTTTCTACTCTACATTTCTGTAGTACAGCATGATGGTACGAATGCTTCAGTGAATTTGTCTGGTGTAAACATGTATCCTTTTTTCTTCAAAGGACCCAGACCCTGAGACAGTCTCGGTGGGCAACTTGTGGCCCTACATATGTTTTGGCCTACAACTTCCATCAGCAGAGCCAGTGGAGAGGGATCATGGAAGGTGTAGCCCAAAATATCTGGAGGGCCACAAGGTGCCCACTCCTGCCTAAGAGTGTAGAGTGAATTAACTGAGCCATTGAATTAATATGCAGGTCTGTTTCCAGCCTTAAGAAACAAATGCTGTGTTGGAGCAGTCCAACAGCTATGGCAAAAGCTTTTATAGCAAAGTATGATTAAAGAGTTATTAAATCCAAACTTTTCAGCAACTGCTTCTCTTAAGTACACAAGGGAAAATCCGAACAAGTGCACAGCACATAGGAAATAAATCATGGAAAAATCACACAAGTTATCTGACAAATGAGCTAATAGTGATGGAAGAGATGGGTGCAATATTATGAGGACAGGAGTGTAAGTCTCAGTGAAGAAACAGAAAATCTTTCTCTGTATCTCCATATGTGCATATAAGCATTTTGTAGAAGGTGTAAACATTAATTGAAGTGTAGTGAAGTATGTTTAGAAATAGTACAAAACATTATTCCAAGTGAAAGGGAATGGGTATTCATTTTTCTGTCTTAAGGACTGCCCTGACATTTAATCTTGTTTAAACGAGCTGTTGTCTATGTTTCTAGATTTTAAAAAATGCTTTTGGTCATGCTGGGTGCATTTTCATTCTTCTGCCCAGAAGGACCTCATATTGTCTATGCGCATTAAGTAAGAAACATATTGGAAATCTTTGTTAGCATAAGCCTGAAGGTTCTTTGCCATAATTGTGGGGATGTACAAAGCACTTGCCTTGCTCCATTCCGGGGCATCCGCGGTAGGGGGGGAGGTGCGCCGTTCCTCCCCCCGGAATCCTCCCCGGCCGGCTCCGCTCTGCTGCAACTCCGTGGAGCTGCCAGCCGGGGTCGGCTGCAGCTGGAATTCTGGCCGCTGCCAGGCTGCTGCGGCCGCAAATGGCCACTACGCCAGCTGCCATTTGCGTGGCTGCCAAGCCGTGATAGGCTACATAAATACTTACGTAGCCTATTACGGCAAAGAGCAGGGGTGCAAATGGCGGCTGCTATGCCAGTTGCGCCCCTGCTTTTTGCCGTGATAGGCTACGTAAGTATTTACATAACCTATCACGGCTTGGCAGCCACACAAATAGCAGCCACGCAAATGGCTGCCATTTGTAGTTGCAGCAGCCCGGCAGTGGCCGGGAGACCAGCCGGAGCCGCCGCTGCATTCGCTTGCCAGGTACGCTCTGTCCTGGGGGGATTCCGCGGGGTGGCGGGGGGGGAGGCCATTCCGCCACGGATTCCAGGGGGCCAGATTCTAAAGAATCCGGCCTCACTGGAGTCCGTGGCAGAATTCTCTGACCTCCCTACATAATTGGAGATAATATTAATGGAGAGATTGTCTCCCCCACCTCCTCCATTAAGTGTACAAAGTAATGTTACTTTGAAGATCCATCAGCCAGGGATTCATTTCTAGTGATTGATTGATTGATTGATTGTATTTTTAGCCTGCTCTTTTTGTAAGCTGCTCCCAGAGCAGCTTACAAAAGGCTCTTTGTTGCTTAAAACAAGACACCCCCTGCCCACAGGCTTACAATCTAAAAAGACATGAGACACAAAGAAAAAGGGATGGGAAGGGAAGAGGAAAAAAATTACTCTTTCTGCAGAGCTGGTGGAATGGCCCTGTGTTCCCTTTTATTAATAGCAATGGAAGGGATTATAGTTCATAACATGTTTGGCTGGTAGATCAGTGTGCATCTCCTTTTCTAAACACTGATCTGTTGATATAGCTAATCCTGGTACAGTTAGTATTGGTCTCAAGCCTATAGAGATCTGTGTGCATGCATGTGTGTGTGAAATATGCTTTGTGGTAATCAGAAGCATCTTGGGAATCTGAGATTGTATATGGTATTCCTTTAAGACTGTATGTTGTATTCCTCTGTGTGGACCTCCCTCCTTCTTCTCATGAATTAATTGCCACCCATCATATTGTGATGTGTGTACACCCCACTTCTGAGCAGTGAGAAGTTTCAAGGGCTCCAGCACTCACTCAGCATTCAATTTCCATTGAAGGAGTTCACAGAGGTTTATAGCATTTCTGTGATATAAGGCTAGTTCACACATATACAGTTTCCAGAGGGGTACTGCTAGTCTGCTGCAGCAAAAACAATGAAGAGTCTTGTGGCATCTTAAAGACTAACAAACTTATTTATTTTGGCACAAGCTTTTGTGGACACTGTCCACTTCATCAGATGCATAAGAACGTAAGAGGAGCCCTGCTAGATCAGACCAAAGGTCCATCTAGTTCAACCAGCTGCCCTGGGAAACCCACAAGCAGGACATGAGTGTAACAGCACCCTCCCTCTCATGTTTCCCAGCAAGTGGTGGACATGGGCATACTGCCTCTGATACTGGAGGTAATATCTAGCCGTCAGGACTAGTAGCCATTGATAGCCTTCTCCTCCATGAATTTGTCTAACCCTGTTTTAAAGCCTTCGAAATTGGAGGCCATAACTACACCTTGTGGTAGTGAATTCCATAGTTTAATTATGCTCTGCATGGAGTGTCAACCTCAAATTGGACGATCTGTATACACACACTCACAAACACACACACTCACACACACACACACGTATACAGATCAGCCAGTTTGAGGTTGACGTGCCATATGTCTGATGAAATGGATAGTATCCATGAAATTTATTTACTTGTCCCAGAGTAAATAAATGTGTAAGTCTTTAAGGTGCCTCAAGACTCTTCACATATGCACAGGGTGATCATAAGATGTGGGGGTCCACACACTCCAACCAATTTCTGTTCCCCATCAGATTTCTAGTGAAAACCATAGTGAGCAGTCTGCTCTCTGCCTTCTCCATATATGACATATGGAACTGTATGGGGACTCGGCTCTGAGAGCACACTGGATTACAAGAAAACCTTTAAAAATATCCTCCACACCCATTGAACTAGGCTGGCTCTTCTCGTTGGTTTTTTCGAGTCTTTAGGCGTTAATAATAACACAAACAAATAATCAGATTTGGTATGATTTATCAACCACTCATGCAACGGTTCCTTTTCTAGCACAGGGATGTGTGTAAGATAAGCCTGGCCTAGCATTCACCCCAAATGGCTTAGGCCCAGCAACACGTGCTTCCGTCCATTGGGAGTTTTCTCCCTGCTACGATTCTAATTTATTAATATATAGATTTAAGCCTATCATTTGTCAGTGGCAGCTACTTTGAAAATTATACTGCACTGAGCAGCATCTCTATTCCTAAGGAGAGGAAAACAAAATGTCTCTTTCCGTTGCCAAGGCCAGTTTAATTTTGCACTAGCTACTTCAGCACCCAGGACTTTCTGTGCTGGAGTAATTGGATTTCTGAACTGTGTTACTTCCAGGGATATTGATACTAGGAAGAATGTCACTGACTCAAAACACATTCTTCTGGAACGCTTGGTTTCTGCGTGGACTTGGTGAGCAATGTGCATATCAGACGAGTGCTTTTGTGGTCACTGAAGTATTATCAGCTGGAATACATATTACACATTCTCACTACCAGAATGCTATGGACATATTAAACCTGGTGTCCTTGCATTCTGTGGAACGGAAACACCGCTTGTCAAGGAATCTAGTATTCCCTGAGGGAGAAGGTAACTTTCTCCCTGCTACCCACAACATTGGGTTGGTTCCAGAGTTCCCACGAGCAGAGCTCTGCTCATGAGACACTCCTGCAGGAGAAAGGGATGCATATTTATGCCCTGCAGTGGTAAAGCATCTCCTGAAGGTTGGGGAACCCTCTAGAATAGGGGTGTTGACCCCTTTTCAGCCTGAGAGCTGGATTCCTTTTCAGAGAAGTTCCTGGGGGCTGCATTCCAGATGTGGGCCGGGCCAAAGGCAAAAATGATGGGGCACAAAACACAAAAGATACCAGCACAGTTTAGCTTAAACCTCTTACTGCCAGTAACGCAGCCTTAGGAGAGGCCTTTCACCCCTTTAGAATTGCGAGGTGGGGGAGAGAAACTGCACCAAACCTGGGAAACCACCAAACCACTGGTGGTTGGGGGAAAGTGGGTGGGGCCAGGAAAAGAGCACATGACCATTTGGCAAACACCAGAGGGGCGGATTTGGCTCCCCGGGTGGGCTGGATTTGGCTCCCAGCCCTCAGTTCTGCAGCTGTGCTCTAGAACGTTGTGAGGCCACAGGGGAAATTGGTGAAAATGGGTAACTATATTCGAGGTGCTAATGGATCCTTGCTGAGATCCCCTGGAGAAATATTGGTCGGTGCTCTTTTATGCTTTCCATTTGCTAGCGCCAAACTGAATAGCTGGTGTCTCACTGAGAATCTGAGATACTAAATATTTTTGATGTGTCTGAAAGCAAACCAGATTGGCCATTACTTTCAACAGCAACCAAAAACACACTGGTTTTGGTGTGTTCCAGGTGACCTTTTGAGATTCACCTAGGTAGGACCTGTAGTTCAGGCAGCAAAGCAAATTAATATTTCATGTATAGCTTTCCTGTCATGGTGGTGTATTGACTAAAAGCTTTGGAGTGCCTGAAGGGGAACAGCTATGTTTTCGCTGAATGGATGAGAGCTGACAAGACATTTCTGTCTCTCCCGGAACAAGCAACGTGAGGACTGGGTGATGTTTATTCCATATCTGAGAAATCAATGTGCATGGAAAAAAAGGACTAAAATATTTTGGTAAGCTCATAGCCTTGGAAAGGGAAATCAGGAGAACTCCACACGGCAGTGTTGTGTTGTAAGCCCCACTTGTCAAAAGACTGTTGATGGACGGTTCTTGACAATTGTTCTGGACAATTGTTCTGGACAATTTTCCATATTTTTAGTACAAAACCCCAGCATGATGTCTGCATTCATTTTCAAGGAAGCCAGGAAAGTTGTAAAATGTGATTATCTCCACTGAACATTAAGGCAACCCAATGGAAACCTATGTACATTTTCAGGACAACATGCTGCCAGGGCCAGCCCTAATATTAGGCAAAGTAGTGGTGAATGCTGTGCAGCTGGGGCCGGGGGACAGCAGTGGCAGTAGCTCAACCAATCATTCCTCCTTGAGCCCCTCAGCCTTTCACCTCTGTTGGAGGACAGAGCTGTGATTGCCATGCATCCTACCAGCCTGTTACCTTCCAGTTCAGTGGAGGATGCTGTTCCATCACCAATGTTGAAATAAGATTCAACTGCCGGTCCAAACAGCTTCCACCCATGGAATGGGTGGGATCTTGTCCTTCACTTCAGGCAGCAAAATGTCTTGGGCCGGCCCTTCATGTTGCATTTCTAGCATGAAACCAGCTTAACTACCACACCTCTTTTCAAGGAGACAAGACAGATGGAAAACCCAATACAGTGCCAATATCGCTCTTGATAATTCAGATATTACCATGAAAGCTGGTGTTCACATTCAGGGCAACGTGCTGCATGTCGAGTATAAATCCCAGCTTGACCCCTAGACCCATTTTCAAGCTATACAAATGCACATGCACACCCCAATGTGATATCAGCCTAAAACACTGAGATATCAGAATAAGAGTTGGTGTACTCATTCAGGATACACTCCTATATTTGAATTTCAATAACCTCAGCTCAACGCCTGTGCCCATTTTAATGGGGATGCATAATAAATTATAATACAACCTCTGAAGCAACAGGTTTCAAGTGCAGTGCTTTACTGATTTCTCTCTCTGTCTCTGTCTCTCTCAATATTAAGGGCACAATCCTATGCATCTCTAGACAGAAAAAAAGTCCTACAACTCCCCGCATTTCCCAGCCAGCATGTTTTTCTGTCTAAACGTGCATAGGAGTGCCCCTAAATGAGTTTTCTGCTATGCAATAGAATTTTAGAAATGTTTTAAACAGACAGTCGAAAGTTGTGCACATTTGCACATTACAGTAAGCCACATATTCCTTTCACATCTGTTAATTGCACATTGAAAATCCATATTCTTATAGAATTGTCTTCCTGAAATAAAAGAAAGCCGTGTCACTTTACTCAAAAAGTATTTATTTAGGGCACAATCTTATGGTTGCTAGACGGCCATAGGATTGGTTGGTTTCTGGGAACTGACCTCGGAGCCCACACTCCGAGGTCAGTTCCTGGAGAATCGCCTCCCTGCCCCTTCCCCCACCTCCTCGTAGGCAGCACGGAACATCCCCGGGCTTCGGGGTCACAAGAGCAGTGCAGAGTGGAGCAAAAGTGGGTGTTCCCGGGGGTGGGGAGTGTGGAAATGCCGGTACGACACTTCCTATGCATCATCTGGCCTACCCCCCCTCCTGCTCCGAGGTCCTGCAGCTAGACAGCTGAAATCGGCTGTCCAGCTGCGATTGCAGGGTGGCTGGAGTGCAAAGGAGAAGATCCCCTCCATGTGCCGCCTGCCCCGCATCGGATAGGCAGTCATCTCCGAGTTCGGAGGCGGCTGCCTATCCCAATTGGATTGCTTCCTTAATGTAATTTAAATGTTCTATGATTTTTTTTAAAATCTCCTTCTGACTACCCTTGCAAGCACGTGTCGTGGTAAGTGGAAGTATACAATCACAACTGTGTTTCATGGCAGTGATTTTGACCAAGTGCCATAAATCAGAAAGAATGGGTTGGATCCAGACTTAGTCATGCTTAGGGTACAGCCATTTAAATCAGTGAGACTCAATTTAATCATGGCTAACATAAGTCTCATTGATTTCAATGGCTCGGCTCTAAGCACGATGAACTCTGGATCCAGCCCATAATGTTTTTCATAATTTCTGCAAACAATTCAGAAGGTGTCAAGATTTCTAATCCCTTCTGAGAGATACTGCACTGTGTTCTATTTAAGTGCTTCCATATGACAAATTGGAAAACAAACCGTATTATGAGATAATGTTCTCTGGAAAAAGACGAACAGCAACTGTATCGCTTCTAGTTAACCTGCATTGAGAAAGGGCAGCCTTCTTAAGATGAACATAATTCCTACTAATTCTGATCAATTTCAGACAGATACATGGACCTTTGACCCTTTAAATTGGATAAGTGCATGCTCCAGCAGGAAGTCAATGTACATGGGCTTTGGAACTATTGTATTTGCTTAGAAGGTGAGTGGGCATAACATGGGAAAATATTGTTTGGAGGGATTTTTTCTTTCATTACTATGGTTCATATAGCTAACTTCCAATATTAGTAAACAAGAACATGTCATTTATTTATTTATTTATTTATTGAATCAATCAATCAATCAATTTATTTCTTTAGAAAAAGTTCCCAGAAAATTTTGCAATTCAAGATTTTCTGGAAAACCTATATTACTAAAGGCAATATCCATGGAGTTCCTAGGTGGTCACCCATGCTGGCACAGACCAGACTGAGATTTGGTTACCTTCAGCAAGGCACTACATCCTGTGCCCTCTGATCATGCGCTTGGAACCTTTAACTTGAAATTAAAGGATAGGTGATCACGGTGGTGTAATATGTGTACTAAGAAAGCAACTTCTTGAAAGAAGGAAAAGGAAGAAAGAACAGTCCTGCATTCTTGTTCAAAGAAGAACGTTAGTAATACAGACTTCAAAATGTACATTTCTCCACTGCCTGGAACAGGAGTGGGAATGTGTGGCCCTCCAGATACTGTTGGACTGCAACTCCCATTATCCCTTGGCATTGGCCATGCTGACTAGGGCTGATTGGAGTTATAGTTCAACAACATCGGGGGGCCACAAGCTGCCCATGTCATGCCCCTACTGGAATCTTCCTCCTTCTGCTCCCTGAAGGAGTTAGAGGATGCAACAGGGGATGATGCCAGATTCCTGCCAGGGCCTGCACCACAACAGGGGCCTGAATCCACAGAGGAGCCTGTTGAGATTCCAGCTGCTCAGGAAGAGGGGAAAACTGCCTCAGAGGAGAAGGCTGAGCACCCCTCAAGTCCCAGGGAACGATGGCACCAGACGAGGCAGGCCCAACTCAGGGAACTTCGGCAAAGTGCTTGGCTGCAGCAGAAGTCTACTTGGGAGGAAATGGACTCCTCATGAGTAGGGCTCTGACCAGTGAGCTCTAATGTACTGCAGCTGAGCCCGGGGTGGGGCAAGAGACTGCTGCTAAAAGCCTTCAGGGTCTGCATAGCCAGTGTTGGAAACAACACTGTTCCAGCAGCTGCTCCAGTGCTTTGCCCCCTAGACTTTGCCCTGTGATTGATGCTCTGTGATAATGAACCTTGGGTGCCTTCTTGACTCTGCTTCTGGGCTGTGTAATGTGTCTGACTGCCTTACTGTATTCTGACCACTGCCTGCTCTTTTGGCCACTGCCACCCTACTCTGACCCCACATATCTGACTGCTTGCCTGTGTTTGACAATTTGCTTGCTCAATTGACCTTCCTATTGTTTACATCCCTGTAGGGATGTACGAAAGGGACTTACCTGGTCCCGCAGCTTGCTTCGCGGTGGGGGGAGGCGCTTCGGTTCTCCCTCCGAAATTCAGGCCGGGGGGGAGGCGCCCTGCCTCGCCTGGCCGAAGTTCAGGCCGGGGAGAAGCGCCCCGTCTCCTCGGCTGCGAAATAGTAAAGTAAAAAACAAACAAACACCCGTGATAGGCTACGTAATGATTAACGTAGCCTGTCACAGCTAGATTTCCAAAGTCAGCTGTGATAGGCTACGTTAATTGTTACGTAGCCTATCACGGGTGTCTTTGGAAAAAAAAAACGCAAAAAAAGTTATTTGCGTCGCCCTTATTTGCTATTTGCATTGCCCTTATTTAAGCCGTAGTCTACGTAAATCTTTACGTAAACTACCGGGACCAAATAAGGAACGCAAATGGCGGCGCCCATGGGCGCTGCCATTTGCATATGCGCTTTTTTTTTTTTCAAAGTCACCCATGATAGGCTACGTAACGATTTACGTAGCCTATCACGGCTGACTTTGGAAATCTAGCCGTGATAGGCTATGTTAATCGTTACGTAGCCTATCACGGGTGTTTGTTTTTTTTTTACTTTATTTTGTAATGGCGGCGGCAGCAGCTGGTCGAAAGACCGGCCGCCGCCCCTGCCGAAACGCTGCCGAACTCCCGCTGGGACCTGCCGCCGAGAGGGATATTCGAGGGAGGTAAGTCCCATCCCGGGGCGGGGGGGGGGGCGGAGAATTTCACCAACAATTTCAGGGGGCTGAATGCGTTGGCATTCGGCCTCCCCGAGATTCGTGGAGAAATTCTCCGCCATCCCTACATCCCTGTATTGACTAGCAAAGAGCCAGGACTCAGGGCTTCTTCACTCGGAGCTTTTATCCTGCAATTGAGATTGGTTACTCGTGGAAGTTTGTGGGTCCTTTAGATGTTGTGGTTAACTTCCAGGGTGTCTCCCACACTAAGTAACCCTTATTCCATTTTTTAAAAGATCAGAGATAATGAGCTATCAAATTACAGCATTTTGAGTTCTGCTTGCGTTCCCTCCTGTAAAGGGAAAAGTCACAATAAGAGCAGTTGGACCACAGCGCCATCTAGCGGCTGTGTAATGAAACATATGGAAGACTCAGATAAAGGGGAAAAGTGGGTGGGGAAGGAAGCACTTGTAAAGGGAGTCCATAGTGATCCTGCATTTAAAACAGAAGCAGAAAGCCCTGCTTTAAATGTGGGATTTTAGGCTGGTGTAGAGATGCTCTCAGTTTAGAGCAGGACAGCTCACCTTTAGCTGTCCTGCTCTAGAAAGTACATTTATTTTTACGTTTAAATACTATTGGCATGAATCGGCCAATGTTAGACACTTTTACATCTCAGTGACTTCAACAGAAAAGTTAAACGCTTTGTTGTTGTTGTTCAGTCGTTCAGTCGTGTCCGACTCTTCGTGACCCCATGGACCATAGCACGCCAGGCCTTCCTGTCCTGCGTTCTCTCCCGGAGCGTGCTCAAGTTCATATTCATTGCATCCGTGATGCTATCTAGCCATCTCATCCTCTGCCGTCCCCTTCTCCTTTTGCCTTCAGTCTTTCCCAGCATCAGGGTCTTTTCCAGGGAGTTTTCTCTTCGCATTAGGTGGCCAAAATATTGGAGCTTCAGCTTCATTATCTGTCCTTCCAATGAGCACTCAGGGCTGATTTCCTTTAGGATGGACTGATTTGACCTCCTTGCAGTCCAGGGGACTCATAAGAGTCTTCTCCAGCACCACAGTTCGAAAGCATCAATTCTTCGGCGCTCAGCCTTCCTTATAGTCCAGCTCTCACAGCCATACATTACTACTGGGAAAACCATAGCTTTGATTAGACGGACCTTTGTCGGCAAGGTGATGTCTCTGCTTCTTACTATGCTGTCTAGGTTTGCCATAGCTTTCCTCCCAAGGAGCAAGCGTCTTTTAATTTCATGGCTACAGTCACCGTCTGCGGTGATCTTGGAGCCCAAGAAAGTAAAATCTGTCACTGCTTCCATTTCTTCCCCTTATATATGCCAGGAAGTGATGGGGCCAGATGCCATGATCTTAGTTTTTTTAATGTTGAGTTTCAAACCAGCTTTTGCACTCTCCTCTTTCACCCTCAACAAGAGGCTCTTGAGATCCTCTTCGCTTTCTGCCATTAGGGTGGTATCGTCTGCATATCGGAGGTTGTTGATAATTCTCCCGGCAATCTTAATTCCGACCTCTGATTCATCCAACCCGACATTTCTCATGATGTACTCTGCATATAAGTTAAATAAGCAGGGTGACAGTATGCAGCCTTGTCGTACTCCTTTCCCAATTTTGAACCAATCGGTTGTTCCATGTCTGGTTCTTACTGTTGCTTCTTGACCCTCGTACAGGTTTCTCAGGAGACAGGTAAGGTGGTCTGGTACTCCCATCACTTTAAGAATTTGCCACAGTTTGTTGTGATCCACACAATCAAAGGCTTTCGCGTAGTCAATGAAGCAGAAATAGACGTTTTTCTGGAATTCTCTTGCTTTCTCCATGATGCAGCGAATGTTGGCGATTTGATCTCTAGTTCCTCTGCCTCTTCGAAACCCAGCTTGTACTTCCGGTAGTTCTCGGTTCGCATACTGCTGAAGCCTAGCTTGTAGGATTTTGAGCATCACCTTGCTGGCATGTGAAATGAGCGCAATTGTGCGGTAGTTTGAACACTCTTTGGCGTTGCCCTTCTTTGGAATTGGAATGTAAACTGACCTTTTCCAGTCTTGTGGCCACTGTTGAGTGTTCCAGATTCCCACCCCCTAAATTAATGGGAAATAAAAATGCATAACTTGGCTGGATTGTACCTTATACCTTTTAAGCTCATTACAGAAGCCTGATTACTGCAGTTTTCAGAAGTGATCTTTTCAGAAGTGATCAATTTCAGAAGTGATCAATCTGTTCTGGCCACAAAAGAAGCAAAATTCCCTTCTCAGAAGAGTTTCCCCATCAAATTCAACAGACAGAGCAGATCGGGGTGCCCATCCTTCTCCACATGGAAATCAACTCCTTCTGTTATAATGAATGGGACTCAGGACATCAGTGCATACCAAGATCTCTGAACTGAGGAGACCACATACGTTGTTCCCCTTGCTGATTTTGCCATCTAAATTGGATGGCATACTATAGAATTTAGTTACAAAGTTTGTCATACACCTTTTTCATATTGTTCTTGCATATGAAATGTGCATTTCACTTAACTGGCAGGAACAAAGCATTACCTTCAGGAACACAACAGATTCTGAGAATATCTAGGCTAAAAAAAGACCAAAAATACTAGTTTCAGATGAGATCAAGAAATGCTAAACAGTTGAATTCTAAAAGATTCCAGGTATTAAAGTCCACAGTGGTCTTTAATGAATCAGATGCTGAAGAGAGGCTTAGAAGTAGAACATCTATGGCTCAATGTAGAAGGGAAAAAAACCCAGAAGTTAGGCTTTGAGAGAGCATCAAAGAATCCAGGGGATTGCTATATATTGTTGATGTTATTTTTGGCTGGAACAATCAAAGAAGACTACACTGATAGCTGGAAACATGTTGGACACAGATTCAGAGCCAGCACGCCTACTGTTGAAAAGTTGTCAACAAGAGATCTACAAAGACATGTAGAACAGAAGATTCTTTCCATCATACAATAATCAAAGAAATGAAACTAATGGCAATCATAGAGCAGCTTCAGATATGCAGGGTGTGTGTATGTATATGTCAGGAAGTACTAACTCCTTACACTTTTGTTTCCTGTGCTTGTCCCAGTTGTCTGAAATAGAACTCCTGCCCTTTCCATTTTGCCCCTGGTTCCAGACATAGTCTATGAGAAGGAAGAATGTCATAACTTGTTTGATTTTGGTCATGAAGTCTGTGACAGATCAGGAAATAGATAGGTGCTTCCTATATTGACAAGTAAAACTAATTTTGAATAAACCATCTTCATTCAAAGTGAATTCTGCTTTTCAAAATATAAAGTATACTTTTTATTTTCATATGTGTATCTCCCTAGATTAGTCGATGTGTTTTCTTGTATTAGCTCAAAGATTCATATTTTTGACATCTTGAAAGAAAATCAAGCCAGTATGTCCCAGGTAAGAACAGATAAGAATTGATTTTCTCCTCTCAACTTTAAAATTATTTTTGCAGGTTTTGCTTCTGCTCCATTGATTCAAAATGTATGCATCAGATGTGTAAGTGCTCACATCCATGTTTGGAATCAGTAATGGCAAATTTTATGAATACGTGGTGACAATATTTTCCCTTTTTCAGAGGATATAGCCATTTTAGTCTATTGAAGCAAAAACAACAGACTAACAGCAGACTAACAACAGCCATTAAGTTGCTTGTGGCATCTTAAAGACTGACGCATTTATTCTGGCTTGAGTTTTCGTGGACTGTAGACCACCTCATCAGATCTTCCCTGAGGATCTGTCTCCTTCTGGTTTCAATATTGTCAAATTAAATGTTATATTGATTCAAATAGAAGACAGGCAGCATAAAATAGATGAAACCTTTAACTCCTTTGGAATGTTTTGGTGCCTAAGACAGTGTCACTAGCAGGGCAATCCTATTGCTAAGTCAGAGCACTCTGAGGTTGGAGTGTTCCAGCATTTCCAAAGCCTTGCTGGGCTCCTGCTGGCAGAGCAGAAGGGATGGTGGAGCAGCGTTTGGTAGTCTTCCCCGCACCCCCACCATTAACTTAAATTAAATAACTTTCCCTCCCATCATGAGCAAAGGGAGGGAAACATTTAGTCCAGCTCTGCGGCTGGGCTAAATGTTTCTCCAACTTGGTGGCATGGTGGAAGGCCCACGCCAGGCCCCCAATCTGCCCAGTTTTTGCCTCTCCTGACCCTGCGGTGCCAGAATCCAGGAGGTAAGAGCTGCAGAGTTTTCTGCAGGGGTAGGGATGGGGTGGGTTTCCAAGATCATATTTCTCCCTCCATGATTGGAACTCTGTCACTGACCTCAGAGGAGGAGATCTAATCTGTCCTATCTTCCTGGGCTGCTGTTGCAAGGACCATAGGATTTCACTCTAAAAGGGTTGTTATCTAAATTATATTTATAATCATCATTGTCATCGTCTCTAGATAAACAAGAGGTAATGGTTTTAAATATAAGTAGGAGATGTTAGGTTGTCAGATTTTGGATCAGATGTGTTAAAATACAATTCATACAGTGTTCTGCTTAGTTTCCCTGTACTAACATAAGAGAAATTCACTACAAACAGCAGCAGTATTAATGGTATATGACTCCCTATAGACTGAATAAAATTTATGTTGAGAGTGATGATGTATGTTGGGAGATGAAGATCTCAGAGAGCTGATTTTGAGCATATTTGTTGTTGCTGACCACTGACTAAATTCTTTTTGGAGGAATGTAAGTAATATGGTACCTTTGAAAACACATTTGACTATACCGTTAGGTCCCCTAATAATTTTGTTAGGATATTTTGAGCAATTTGCTTCAGATAAAAGAAAGCTTATTTGGAATTTATTAACTGCTGCAAAAATTTTGGTAGCTCAGAAATGAAGAAATGCCAATGCCTCACTTACAGAATGGTCAGTGAAAGTTTGGAAAATTGCAGAGATGACAAAACTCTCAGAGTATACAGGATATGACTGATAGGAAACCAAAGATAGGAAATGTTAACATGAGTTGGTCTCCTCTTATCCCTTTTATGAAATCAAAGTATAATTTTGATATTGATAAATATAATAGTTTTTTCTTTGTTGTAAGCATTAATGTTTATGTATTCTAGTATTTTAGCCTTGTGATACGTTCCATGGGGTTTTGTTCAAACTACTGTGCAATTGTGCTCATTTCACATGCCAGAAGGTTATGCTCAAAATCCTACAAGCTAGGCTTCAGCAGCATGTGAACCAAGAACTACCGGAAGTACAAGCTGGGTTTCGAAGAGGCAGAGAAACTAGAGATCAAATCAGCATTCGCTGGATCATGGAGAAAGCAAGAGAATTCCAGAAAAATGTCTATTTCTGCTTCATTGAGTACGCTAAAGCCTTTGATTGTGTGGATCACAACAAACTGTGGCAAATTCTCAAAGAGATGGGAGTACCAGACCACCTTACCTGTCTCCTGAGAAACCTGTACAAGGGTCAAGAAGCAACAGTAAGAACCGGACATGGAACAACCGATTGGTTCCAAATTGGGAAAGGAGTACGACAAGGCTGTATATTGTTGCCCTGCTTATTGAACTTATATACAGAGTACATCATGAGAAACGGCGGGTTGGATGAATCACAGGTCAGAATTAAGAATTCCGGGAGAATTATCAACAACCTCAGACCACCCTAATGGCAGAAAGCGAAGAGGATCTAAAGAGCTTCTTGTTGAGGGTGAAAGAGGTGAGTGCAAAAGCTGGTTTGAAACTCAACATTAAAAAAACTAAGATCATGGCATCTGGCCCTGTCACTTCCTGGCATATATAAGGGGAAGAAATGGAAGCAGTGACAGATCTTATTTTCTTGGGCTCGAAGATCACCGCAGATGGTGACTGTAGCCATGAAATCAAAAGACACTTGCTCCTTGGGAGGAAAGCTATGGCAAACCTAGACAGCATAGTAAGAAGCAGAGACATCACCTTGCCGACAAAGGTTCGTAGGTTTTCCCAGTAGTAACGTATGGCTGTGAGAGCTGGACTATAAGGAAGGCTGAGCGCCGAAGAATTGATGCTTTCGAACTGTGGTGCTGGAGAAGACTCTTACGAGTCCCCTGGACTGCAAGGAGGTAAAATCAGTAAATCCTAAAGGAAATCAGCCCTGACTGCTCATTGGAAGGACAGATACTGAAGCTGAAGCTCAAATATTTTGGCCACCTAATGCAAAGAGAAAACTCCCTGGAAAAGACCCTGATGCTGGGCAAGACTGAAGGCAAAAGGAGAAGGGGATGGCAGAGGATGAGATGGCTAGATAGCATCACCGATGCAATGAATATGAACTTGAGCACACTCCAGGAGAGAGAGGAGGACAGGAAGGCCTGGCGTGCTATGGTCCATGGGGTCACGAAGAGTTGGACACGACTTAACAACTGAACAACATTCTAGTATTTATATTTTGCTATTCACATCAGTGCATATTGTTTATTTAATCAATTATTGCATGTTTTTATTGACAGTTGTATATAACTCAGTTTATTATGTGTAATTTGTTACTTATATATATTTAAATAAAATATTATATAACATATTGTTTTAATCTGAATTTAAACAATGCATTTTCAGTGTCAAATTGTAACATGCCCTTAGTCCTGGGGGTGGGCCTGCTTGACATTTAAATAAAATTAAATATGAATGAAGGCAATAGATCCTTAGGGATTCACCATGCACAACAACAATCATTTTTGTTAGCAATAAACTTTCACAGACAATTTGTTGCACCTTGGGCAGTAACCAACTATGTCATTTCATTAGCACAAATGATATTGTGCTAGTGGAAACTAAGCCCTGACTATGCACAACAGAAGAATCCAACTAAAGTTATGTTTGTGCAAGCTTGGTTGTGCAAGTGTTTGTGCAACCGGTTGTGCAACCTGTTGCACATTCTGCTTGTGCAACTGGTTGTGCAACTGCTTGTACAACCTGTTGCGCAAGTGTAGTGGGCAACCACTTGCACAATTGAAAGATTCAGTGGAGCGCCGCTAGTGCTATTTGAGTTTGTGGAATGACAGTGTTGGATACCGCCCCATTCTTGAAATGCAGCTCCCAGAGCTTGAAACCCTATAGAAATTCTGCCAAATGGCCATCTTTGCTTTGGACACTCCTACTAAAAAACTAACCATAGCCAATTGTATATGACACTGGGTAGCATTAGGAAAGGGCTAACCCCCTGAAGTCCAGTTGGGGGGGGGGTCTGCTGCAGGGAAATCTGGGCTACTTGGGCTCATCAGTTTTCCCCAGAGCCCTGCACGCACCCACCAGTTTTCGTGGGGCGCCTTTCCAGTTTTAAATAGTCAAGAACCATGAATGGTGGCTGCCATTCTCAGATCTTGAGAAAATCACGTAAGAGCACTCTTACAGCTGCAATTTATGTAAATGTAGGTGCTTTATGGCCTCCAGTGTCATAAACTATACAGTTTACAGCCATGATTTCCCCAAGGTCTGTGAATGGCAGCTGCCATACATGGACCTTGCCTTTTAAATCCTGGAAGCCATCCTGCATGGAGTCTGGTGGGTGTAGACATGAGGGGAGCCTGTCTGCTCTGGATTCCACAGGTCAGATTCTGGGGAACCTGGCCTTATTAGTCCAGTATCCCTAGTTGGCATGTCCTTTTGTTGGTGGACCACTTGGAGTAGCCGAGGGCAGCCTTCCCCAACCTGGCATTCTGCAGATGTATTGAGACTGCAACTCCCATAATTCCAATGCTGGCCTAAGAATCATGGGAGTTGTCATCCCAACATATCTGGAGGGCTCCAGGTTGGGGGCCTAGTGTGTGGGCCAAGCCAACCTCCTTGAACTGGTCTGCTAGGAAGTCCTTGTTACCCCTCTCCACTGATTAGCACAGATGCAATGTCCTCTCTTTCATCTGCTCCTACCAAATCTGAAGTGCCTCTTCCTCTTCCTGTTTTCAGCAAGTGGAGGTGGGGATTGCAGACAGATGAAGCCATTACCTTGCAGCAACCCACCATAATTTCTTATTGTTTTCAGATACAATAAAAAGGGCACCTATAGCCTCCTCTTTGTTTTCTATTCCTCTGCTACGTGCCAGGAATAGATGTGCGAGTAGGGTGGCCATGAGTTCTAGTTTACAGAGGACAGCTCTGTATGTCCCAGTCCACCACCTAAGGTCCTCTGAGGGCTATCTGCTGTGGCTGCCTAATCTGAGATTAGGGGCCACACGCAAGAGGACCTTTTCCTTTGCTGCCCCTCAGTTGTGGAATGACCTGTTGGTTGAAATTCGCCTGCTTACTTCTTCGAAAGTCTTTAAGCAGGCATTAAAGACTCTATTATTCCAGCAGGCCTTTCCTTTTTAGAACTCTCATTCCTTCTTTGTTGATTGTTATATTATGTTTTTATGCTGTATTGTTTTTATTGTTGGGTTTTTTGTTAAATTGTTTTTAACGTTGTATGCCACCGAGAGTGTTTTGTATATAGGCGGGTTATAAATTGAACAAATAAATGAATAAAAAATATTTGAAGGGCTGTCAGTGGTCACTTCTCTATTTCATTCATTCATTTTGTTCATTTATTCCATTTCTATACTACCCAACAGCCAAAGCTCTCTTGGCGGTTTGCAAAGCTGTTTGAAGGCATGCTCTGTTTGAAGGGTTGTCTGGTCCAAGTCTGTTTTAAAATGAAAGAACCGTGAGAAGGGCAAGCAGGGGCTTTGTTGAAGTTGCCCATCAACAGCACCTGCTTAGCAGACTGAGCAGGTACACAGACTACCTGGTCACGGTCTTCCCTATTTTTTATTTCTGTTTGAATTATAGTGTGTGTGTGTGTGTGTGTGTGCACGCGTGTATCTCAGCAAATACAAAGGGGTTGTTTTTTAAAAAATCTGTGTCCTCTTTTGTCTTCTTTTATGGCAATGTAATAGATAACATGACTGCATGGACCAATTATCTGTCTCAATATAAGGCATTTTCCTGTATACCAGGTGGCCCAAAAGTAGGTATGATGTTGATGGATTTATGGACATTGATGCGGACCGGAATTTGTGTTGTACTGTGTGTCACAGTGTTCTGGATAGGTTCGAGGAATGTTGCAACGTTGATGGAATACATTTTGAGCACTTATGAGATTAAACAATGTTAAACAAATGTAAATGTAATAAACAATAATAAACAATAAATGTAATAAAATGGAAATAAACTATACTGTATACCTACTTTTGGGTCACTCTGTATATCTATATCAGATCAGCGGTGTTGTTCCTGTAGGACGCATCCAAGTTTCAGAGCAAAATGTCCAGGAAAACATTACATTCAGCCTATTCTGTGTTTTGAAATAGCCACTATATATTTTAAAAAAAGCTTTTCCATGTGTCCTTTCTACGGTAATCCTTGAAAAGCTCAGTTCCTGTCACTTGACTGTGGTGTGCTTTCAATAATGTCTGATGCCAAGGCTTCAGATTCAAAATGAAGGCAGATTGCCATTGATTAGATATGGGGTGCTAATCTCTTCTACTGTGTTTTTCATAAAAAGTGTCAGCCATGGTCTAAGTCCAAGTTTAAAATCAATGCTCATATGTGCTAATCCCTGGAAATGAAAATGTCAAAGAGCTCCTGCCATGTGCTGTCAGCACAAACAGGAGCTCTATTGAATGCTTTGTCGGCTTCCTTCATTTTAATACTAGTCTCCTGGACTTGGAGCTTGGAAGGCTGGGTTTAATTACCAGGAATTCATTACTATGGACCACTCTTCTGGCCTTGAAGCAAGTCATTGCACTTTTGCATCAGCTCCCCAGCTATAAAATGAAAAATACAATTTATCTTGGCTCAGGGCTGGCCCTACCATTTGGCAGAGGGAGGCAGCTGATTTTAGATGTCATGCAAGGGCAGCAAATCATTTAATTTCTGTGAACTACCCAGAGAGCTTGGGCTATGGGGCAGTATAGAAATTTAATACATGAATTAAAAATATTGTTTAAATATTTATTTAATTCATTGTATTATTAGCAGGAGGAAGAGGAGAAGGAGGAGGAAGAGGAGGGATGGATGAATCTGTCAGTTTTTGTTGCCCTCAGTTTCTCATTTTTCCAGTCTCAAGTTCAGTTAATCTCGAACTTTGAGAATTCTCTGGTCTTAAATTCTATTTGTACTGAGCTTTGAGAATTCTTTTTTTTTTTCCCCTAAGTTCACACAAAACTTCATAAGCATTTTTGTACACATTTCTCCTAATATGTGCATTTTTATCTAATCTACACATTTTTTGCAAACAGTTTTCCTAATATAATACATTTTGGAATGTTATTTTCCCTAATGTATATATTTTGGACACATTTTTTAACTGGAGAAGTCCGCTGCAAAATTCAGAGAAGTGTGAATTTTGAAGGCTGTGTTTCAGTTCGCATAGTGGTTTGAAAGTGCAAAAGTAGGTAAGTTTGCATTAAAATGTGAACTGAACACATTTCTCCCCCATCCCGAATTATTATTGCCAGGGAGAGGGAAAGGTGCTCGTGCAATGTTATGCCCTAGATGCCTAAATAACTTGTGCAACCTTGGGTACTATACACATTGACTGGGGTAGAGATGGCACAGTTTGCTCCTTTGACTAAGGCAGCAAAATGTCTTGGCCCAGCCCTGACTTGATTCACTTGTAACAGCCCATGATGGGTTGTTCTTGTTCCCCTCTGTGTTACACCCGAGTATTTATCCCTATGCTGTACAAGGGATGTTGCAAAATCTCTCATGTTTTGAGGAGAGTTCAGCAGTCTAATGTAATTCAGCTCACATTAAGATGTAAAATCAGGTTTGTGTTGGAGACTCACATTTCAGGGTTGCTCAAATGTGAAAGGAAATAGAAATAATCCTAAAATTGTTCCTCAGGCCATATGCTTCACTCTCAAATGTTTCAGCAGGGAACATTCTGGAATCCACTGTCTTTTGGCTGCAAGCGGAAAGAAGGGCACCCTGCTTTACCCCATCTCCTTCTTCTAAGATTAGACTCAAGGGTTTGGGGTGGGGGAATGTATGTGTGCTGTAAGCAGGCTGATAATTTCTATGATGGACGTAGGGCAGCTGTCCAATCCAGTAACATGACCTCCTCCAACCTGGCACCCTCCAGTTGTTTGAGATTACAACTCACATCAACCCCAGTCAGCATGGACAACGCTGGGATGATCAGAGTTGTAGTCCAAAAGACCTGGAGAGCAACAGATTGGGAAAGGCTACAGTAATAGATTTCTTGATGATAAAAATGAACAGACCACCAGAAGAATGTATACATAGTAAAGGGCTCATGTTAACAACGCTTCATTATTATGCATTTTAGCATGGTCAGAAGTAAAGAGACTTATGTCAGTGAAGAGCTCCTCTTTGGACCCCTGATGAGACGAGTGTGTTTGGCCATCTAGCTGAGGCGTCGGGGAGTGGGAGGGAAGGAGGCTGGGGCAGCCTCTGGATATGGCATAAAGTGGCCTCCCTACTCCTCCCCTCCAGACCCACCAACACGCCCCCTTTTCCTTCCCTCTGAAGTCACGTTTGCAACCTCAGAGAGGCAGCAGGCGCGGTTTTCTCTATGCTGGCTGTGAAGGAAGGGGGTAGAGAGCATGGACACCTGTGTCTGAGCTCGGAATACTGAGTCCGACCTCGGATCCAGGAATCCAAACTATCCTACAGCCCCACAGACTCTGTCTAGGGGCCATAGGATTGCTCTCCCCACTATATATATAATAATTGCTAAAATATTAACATGAAACATTGATAAAAGCATTAAACCAATACAATTACCATGTACAATACCCCCCCTGCCCCCCGGACACGTTAACTGCATTCATGCAAATAACATCATGCTGAGATTGGACTTCACATTCAGTTATAAAGATCCTGCTACATTAGATCCTAGTACAAGTCTGCTCTCTAAATAAATGCTATTAAATTGGCATCCTATGCATACTTGCTGGAAGTAGGCTCCCTTGAACAAAGCGGCCCTTAATTCAGAGTAAAACAGCATAGGATTGTGCTGATAGTGTCTGCTTCATAGATGATCTTGGGTCCAGATTTATTCATACTTAGAGTAGACTGACAGGGAACAATGGGATTTAAGTTAGTCATGATTAACTCAAGCCCCATTGATCTCAGTGGGTCTAATCTAAGTATGGCTAAAGCTGGATTCAACCAATAGGTTTGTCTCACTATAATAACAATGAATTAGGAAGCCTGTTTCATGGGCCTGAAAATAATTTCTATTTAAAAACAAAAGACCTCCACCAAGACTATATTCTTCTGTCCACTTCACCTTACTTTTTCATGTAAATCATCTGGCAAACACAGCTGGTGATTTGCTAGACAGCTGCATGCCATCAAAAAGCTAGCAGTATAAGGAAGGGATAATAGATGAGATCTCTGTAGAAGCCCTTCCATTTTGAAGGATTGTGTCATTTAAAATATCAGCTGCCAAGTCTGGGATTTACTCAGCCTACAGAACTTACTTATTGCCTAGGAGAAGCCGGACCTCTGCAATTTACACCCTTGCTGCCATGTCCTTTCTCTTATGAAAAGCCATACTGTTATCCACTACTTAGCTGCAACAAAATATTTTAACAGCAATGAGACAGCAACAAAAATGTTGTTAAACAAACTTGAAAGATTTATGAGGGAGAGCTATGCAGAATGTCCATATTTAGTGAGAAATTATTATGCATAGATCACAGCTGATGTATTGCTTTGGGCATAATTATTCAAGGGGAAAGCTATATCGTTTGTATGCCAAAAGAAGCTCGTAAGAAAGTGATTGTTGTCCTGGAACCCACGTTTCCAAACGGGCTGGAGGGAGAGCATTCCATTGAACTGGCACATTTGCAGCCATAAACAGCCGGCAAGGCAGCCACCATGAAACCTAATATTACAAAGGAACCACGAGGTTGCTCTGTGTCTTCAATAGTTGATGGCAGGAAGTTAGGCAAATGCAACTTCTCCTATCATAGTAACTAGGTGACCACTTACAAATTGCCCCCAAAGAGGAAATGGATAACCAACCAAAAAGAGAGGACAGTGGTTTGCATAATTTGCATATGCTAATATGTGTGTATATATATTTACTACACCATTTGCGCCGCTGCTCTTTCCATGATAGGCTACGTAAGTATTTTCATAGCCTATCACAGTAAAGGCAGCCACGCAAATGGCAAACAGTGGCCGCAGCAGCTGGCCGAAAGACCAGCCGCCACCACCGGAGCTGCTGCTGCCGCCGGAGCCCCAGGTAAGTTTCGTTCTGGGGGGATTCCGCGGGGTGGCAGGGGGTGGGAGGCTGTTCCACCACGGGTTTCGGGGGGCCGAATGCCAATTCATTCGGCCTCCCTGAAATCCTTGGTGGAATTCTCCGCCATCCCTACATCTTGAACTCTTTTGGGGAGACTGTCCTGTCCTGAAGTTTTCTGAAGTAATCTTCTGGTATATTATACCTGGCTTCTTTCAGCACTTCCCAGAATTCTTCTTTAGATGTAGGTTGTCTTTTATTTATTTCTCTGTCCAGGTAATCCCATACTGCCTCTATAATATTCAGGTACAGGCAAAAGTCAGTATTTAGTATGACCTCCCTAAGCACATCTTGATAGGGATATATGAAAGTCACTTACCTTTTCGCAGGTGTGATTCACGGTGGGGGGGGAGGTGCTCCGTCCCTCCCCCCGGAATCCTCCCTGGCTGGCTCTGCTCCGTGGAGGAGCAGAGTCATGGACTGGCCTCTGTGGAGGCCAGTCCATGACTGTCAGTCTTTTATCAGCTGTTTTCCTCGCTAAATATGACTTCACTGCATTAGCAGTGTGCTTGGGATCGTTATCATGCTGAAAAATGAAACCATTCCCAATCAGGTGCTTTCCAGAAGGAATGGCATGATGAATTAAAACCTGTCTGTACTTTTCAGCATTCATGATCCCATTAATATGGACAAGATCGCCAATACTACTGGCAGAAATGCAGCCCCAAACCAGGACAGACCCTCCACCATGTTTCACTGAAGGCCGCAAGGTGCAAGCACTCATTCGTCCATCTCTCTCCAATTCTTCTTCTCACATATTGTCGATGATCGGACCCCAAAATTTCAAACTTGGATTCATCACTCCATAATACTCTTTTCCACTGATCCTCATTCCAATCTTTGTGAGCTTTAGCGTATCTTAGCCTTTTCACCCTGTTCCCCTTCCACAAAAGTGGTTTCTTGGCTGCTACCTTTCCACGAAGACCATTCCTAGCCAGGCGCCTGCTGTTACTCTAGTGTAAGGGGAGGTCACACTAAATACTTGCCACTTTAGCCTATGGAAGCTGTTTTTTCTGATTTTTTTTCTATTGTTGAATACTGCATACAAATTCCCTGTATTTTCTGGTTGTATTCTAATGAGGAGACTGAGAAATAATTATATATGGTCATTATACCATTGCTAAAACAACAAATCTAATGGTGGCCCAAGACTTTTGCACTGTACTGTGTGTGTGTGTGTGTGTGTGTGTGTGTGTGTATATATATATATAGAGAGAGAGAGAGATGCAAATTTAGAAATAATTATTATAATCTAAAGTGAAGTCTGTGACTGCGTGTCCTGTGTGCCCGCTTGATCAGTGTGCTGTTCAGGTGCTGTTGATGGGCAACCGTTCTTATGGTTCAATAGCTTTAAAGTAGAATTAGACAGGGAAGCACTTCAGATAGAAGATGGTCCTCCAGCTGCCCTTCAAATAGAGGCCTGTCCTCTGTAAAAGATAAATAATAACCCTGGCAGCAAAAGCAAAATATCTTGCACTTCTTCTACCTGACACATGTTACTACAGACGTGGACTCTTTTCTTCTGGAGGCACATGAAGCAGAAGCTGGGCAGCCATCTGTCAGGGATGCTGCAGCTGCCTCCTGCATTGCCATTCCTGCTCCGTGGTGTCAGGGATTGGACTAGGTGACCTCCAAGTTATAAACCAAGGTCTGTGGTTCTCTGAAACTGGGGCACCGAAGGAGTGTGCAGGACAGCACACTTCCTTTCATGCTCTCTTATGGCAGCTTAGCCTGAACTGGAGGGCTGGCAGCACCCAGGGCTAGCATCATTGGCCACCTGCCAAGGCCCACATCCCTGCAGGGGTCAGCCACTGCTGACCGGCACAGCCTCGTGGCCCTGCTCTTCCTCCTTGCCGCTGCTTCCTGATGACCTGCCTTCTCTGAGCATGAAAGCAGTGATGGCAGCATAGGAATGGAACAGCACCATCTACTTGGCTTGTGCTTTCACTCTGGGCAGTTGTGCAGGTTGGACCCAAAGGGAGGGGGCAGTAGTGACAGTGGTGAAGAGGCCAAATTTCCCCAGGCATCTCCCAAAACCTTGAACCGGCACTGGTCAGGAGGCTGGCAGAATCCTGCATAGCACAGAGACCAAGAGTAAGGTCCACTCACATGTGTATAAGGATCTGGCCTCTGTCTGTGTTGACCATCACATATTTGCCCATGTGGGCATCACGTCTCAGCCAGACTACTGCAATGCTTTGTATGCAGGCTTCCCTTGAGATAAGTGCAAGGCCCAATGGTGGTGTCAAGAGCACCCTGCCTCTTGCAGTCCCCTCCAATAGCCAACTCAGGACACAGATGATGAGGATCCTTTCCAAGACTTTATTCCTTTATGACTCTTACAGATACTAATCACTAGTGACTAAGCAAGCAACTGCACTGGGGATAGATAGCAGAGTAGCCTAAGCTCCAGGTAAGGCAGTTGGTCCCCGTTTGAAGGAGAACCAAGGGAAGACTCTGAACTTATGGGCTATGGAGAGATCCTCCCTCTTTCCCCTGGGTCCTCAGGACGCGACCGTTGTTTGAGTGCCAGACGAGCGGAGCGCCTCCTTTTGGCGCCCTCCATCTGTCGCCACTCCCTGCGTCTGCGTCGAGCGTCCAGCAAGCCCCCCTCCAGCGCTCTCTCACTGCCAGGGTCACTATCTCTCCCAGGAATGCTGGCAGGAGGAATCTCTGCCAGCTGCTGTGCTTGTGATTGATGAGCGAGCTTCTCTCCCACGGATTGCTGTTCCTCCTCAGAATCAGAACTGCTCTGGGGCTCTGTGGGCTCAGTTTCCACCCTGACAGGTGGTACAAAGCCCATTTACTGTGCAATCCAGTGCCTGAACCTGCCAGTGGCTCACAAAATGGGGTAGCTGCCCACAGATCCAGCAGCTCCTGACATTGTTAAACAGCATTATTGATCATGGAGATGCAACTCACATTAGCAATGGACCTCAGCCAGGGTCAGGCTGCACTGAGCTCCATTCCACTTTCCAACCACTGGATCCAGAGTTTGGCCTGAAAGCAACAGTAACATGTACTGCAGCAATGTTGCCATGAAATGAGTTTTGCATCCTTTTTTAGTTGGGTAATGTCTCATGTTGGATATATATCCCATTGCCACATCCAGGAGCAGTTCAGGATAAGTAAATCAAATGGTGTCTTCAAACAGCTTTGGCTCAATGCAGATCATACAGGGCCAGGGGCAGAATCACAGCCTGTTGCATGTACTGGGCATCTCTGTGTGTGATTTCGACTGTGCTGAAAAGGGATCTGACAGTTGCACAGATTGCTGCTGGTGGTGTCCATCTTCCCACACGGAGGCACTGTTTGATAAAATGGGTGTGAGCTTGTGATCCCAGCCAAGTTGCAAGGTCAGAGACTACTGTAACCATGTGCCCTACTATTCAGTCCTCTCCTTAATGGGCTACCAGAGGACAGTCCTCTGTTTCAGAGCATCCTCTGTTTGAAGGGTTCTCCAGTCCAAGTCTGGTTTAATGAGAAAGGACCAAAAGAAGGGACAGCAAGAGGGGCCATGGAGTTACCCATTAATAGTTAGCAGCTGGTCAGCAGACTGACAGCCACACAGGGCTTCCTCGCTAAGGTGAGATGTACTGTATTTTTTAATTAAAATTAGTAATTATTTCTAGATATGCATCTATATATATAAATCAGCATATGCACATTGGTGTCCTCTTTTGTCCACTTTTTTTGGTGATGCATTTCCTCTCTTTTGGCGATGGATAAGTGGCCACCCTAGTGACTATTGGATGGGGCCCCTCAAGCAACAGCACCCGGCCATGTATATCGCCGTCTCCTGCTGATAAGTATTGTATCTTAGAGTGCAGGAAAAAAGAAGAAAAAACTGGCATGAGAAAAACAAACACACAAAGAATAAGACGCTGTTTGCACAATGCAAATACGATACACCTTTCTGCCCTAATGTGTAAGACTTGAATATGTGTAGTAAGATAGGAAGCCATCGGGGCAGGGAGAGGCTATGGGAAGAAGAGGCAACCTTTTATAATATTTGTTGCTGTGAAGATAATCTGCCTTGTTATTTCCAGAATCCCTCTTGTATATCGGAAACTAAATGTCAAGCCTCAGACAATAGAGAAGTGCTCTCTTTTGTGGTTATTGGACAGAACACTGATGAAGGAAAATAAATATAGCACTGTCACAGTTACATTACTGAGGCTTCAGTTTTGTTTGACGTTACCGTGTCAATCCCCCACAGATGGGACGGTTATTGCCAGAACTGTGAAACATGATGTGTCTGGCGGTTATTGTCAATCTGTTTAAAACAGCATCACAAGTTTTAAACAATGCTCCATAGCTTGCAAAGGTTCTGCTTGAAATCCCTTTTAAGGAGCCCATTTGCAAACAGAGGGGAAAAAGTGAGGAAGAAAGAGAGGAAGAAAGAAAGAAAGAAAGAAAGAAAGAAAGAAAAAGAAAGGAACGAGAAAGAAAAAGAAGAAAGGAAAGGAAAGGAAGGGTTGTGGTGATGTGGAGAAAAAGACCTAACTTACTGTGTGGGTATACAGCAAGGGTGCAGAAACTCCAGGCCATGGGCCTAATTTTGCCTGCAGGGCACCGCAGTCTGGAGGCTGGAGGTAGCAGTGGGGATGCTGGGGCATCCTGGGACTGACTTGCCCAAGCCAAGGAGAGCAGGCTACTCTTTCTTGCTTGGGGGAGTCCCAACGTCCTTCATCCCCACTGCCATTACTGATCTAAGATTGGAGTTGTCAGTGGGGAGCCTGGGGAACAGCCTGGGGAGCAGGACTTCTCATGTAGGTGTGGGCGTATGGGGGCGGGGAGGGAGAGGCATGCATGAGTCTCAACCTCCGCTGGGGGAGGGGTGACGTGGTGGGAGTATGCATGAGGGGTGATTGTTATTAAGACCGCAGTACATGGAGAGTGGAGATTTTACCTTTCCCCTCCCAGCCACAGCCCCTTATGAAAATCATCTCTCCCCCCCCCCCCCCCGTCCCCACACTACTATTAGCTTTAGGGGAAAAGTTCCTATCGGCACTAGTGGGAGATGTTTTTTTCTCAACCTAATAGCAGCTGTGTGGATGGTGATGGTCACACAATACTATGGTGAGATGTACTGTACTGCTATTTAAATTATAATTAAAACATCTAAATTTGCATTGTGCGTATAAATTAGCGTGTGCACGTTTTATGCAGATTGGTGCCCTCTCTTGTCCTCTTTTATGGTGATTCACAAGTGGCCGCCCTAGGCGTACAGTAGTGGGCAGGATTGCTCATCTTGCGATGGGCTCTCAGGAAGGTTGGACGAGTATGATGAGCACGTGCTTTACCTTCGGGCCCCTTGGGCATGCTGCGCGAAGTGAAAGCAGCTGTGCAGTTGGCTCGCTGGGCCCCTAGAGGCTTGCCTTGCCCCCCAAGTGCTCCAGGATGCCCCTTGATCATCTGAGCCCAGGCCTTTGGTGGCTAGTGAGGATGAACTGGACTGGTGACCTGGTGGAGGCCACAGTGTTCCGGTGCTGCGATCAGAGATGGGGAGCTTCTTTCAGTCTGAAATGGAAGGAAATGTGCAAAGTGGGGAAACTGCCCAAAGACTGGCAGCCAGGGAAAACAGGGGCTGCCCAGGAAAAGGGGGCATGGCCCTCTGGGGAACCCCAGGGGGCCAGATCCAGATCCCAGGAGGGCCTGCAGGCCTAAGGTTTCCTACCAGCCCCACCCAAAGGGTTCCCGTTGCCTGAGGTGAGAACATGCCCCTCTGCCACCGCCTCCACCTTGTGCTCCTTCCCAGCGGCAGGGCACTTGTTAGAGCTTGGCTGGGTCTCGCAATAACTCACTGCCCAGGTCTTGCAAGGGCTCAGCAGAGTCTGTTGAGAGCTATGCCAGGGCTCACGAGAATTCTGCCAACCAGGCCTTGCGACACAGCTGCAAAGGTAAGGGGAAGGAGGGGTATGCGACACAAGGGAAACAGGGTGGGCAGCTGCTCCAGAGAGCTCCGCCAGCCACTTTCTCACTGCAGCAAATGTCATGGTGGGAAAGCGGCTGGCAGGGCCCTCCGGAGCACCCACTGGAGGCAGCAGGAGCCCTTCTGGCAAGGGGAGTGGAACAATTTGCCGCTCCTCCCATTCTGCCACTTGATGCAGGCATCTTAGTTGGCCTCATGATAGGGCCAAACCTGTTCCCCATCCCTGGCTTAGATTCAGTGCAAATGACAGGAATTGCCAATTGGATCCAGGATTGTAATGATCTGGTGGCCCTCCAGAAGTTGTGGACTACAACTCCAAATCAACCCTCACCATTGGCTATGTTGGCTAAGGCTGATGGCAGTTGTAGGCCAAAACATCTGAAGGGCCATAAGTTGCTCACCCCTGCACGGGGTGAAATCCAAAATGTTGTTGTCTGCAAAAGTGCTTTTAAGATAACTTTGTTTGTATATCCTTCCTAATCTACATGTATGTTGAGTGTGTGTGTATGATCATTTAATATCTAGCAAAACCAAGATTTCAAATCTCTCGTGCCTTTGGTTCATGCCTACATCCCACTTTCTTCCTTGTGGAAACCTTAGCTGCACCCTAGTGACTAACTGTAGGCAACAGTGACAGGTAAAAATCTGTTCACAGCCCAATTATAGCAGTGGGTAGACTGCAGACTCAAAAATAGAAAAGGCAATGCTATCAGGGAAAACACGGTTCTCCTTGCTTGATAACAGAGTGAAATTTATATCCGAATTACTGCTTTAGAATCCCTCAAGATGGATGGCACAGTTACGCAAAGATGACAGAAGCCTTTCCCTTATTTCAAGATGTCTTCTGTTTGATTCGTAGTGTTCTGGAGCCCACTAAAATCAGCAGGCAAGCACTTCTTGCCACACTTTAGCGAGAATTATGCAAACAGCCTTAACCCCATGAAATGAAAGTTTACTTTTTTAAATGCTAGGGTTGGATCTAGATTTAGGCATGTACAACTGGGCTGGTGGGTGCACACTTCCCTGCCCCCTCCTCCCCTAAGCACCCCTCCAGCCCTCAGAAAATGCTGCACAGGGGTTGGGGGGGCGCTGCTGAAAGGGTTGAGCTGGGGTGCAGGGGGAAGAGGGGATTAGGGTGGCGAGGAGTTCTCTTTTACAAAGGATAATCTTCTGTCAGTGGACAGTCCTCTGTCTAAAGGTGTCCTCTGTTTGAAGGGCTGTCCAGTCCATGTCAAGAATAAAGATAAAGAACCACCAAAAGGAAGAGCAAGCAGGAGCCTTCAAGCTGCCCATCAACATCTAGCCCCTGAACAGCAGACGGACCAAGGCACACAGGTCACATAATCTTCCACACTATGGAGAGATGTACTGCATTTCTATTCCACTTATACAATTATTCCTATATTTGCATCTATACATATAAATGAGCCCATACATACATTATGCAAAGAGGCGTCCTCTTTTTTTGGTGACACATTTCCTCTTTTTTGGTGATTCATACGTGGCCACCCTAGAGGGTCCTGTCAAGGGCTCCTTGGAAGGCTCTCTCAGTCTAATCCAGTAGCCAAGCCCAGACACAGACAAAGGGATTCTTTTCAAAGCTTTATTCTTCTTTTACAACTTAATAACTGTACAGGTAGCAACTAGATCTGAGCAGCAGCATCCCTATGCCCTAAGTTGGAACAGTTGGTCCCCGTTTGAAAGGCAATTACTGGCAGACCCCTGAATATAAGGACTAGGGAGAATCCCTCCCCTTTTCCCTTGGATCCTCTGGGCGCAACCGTTCTTTGAGCGCGAACCATTTGGCGCCGCTCTCTGCGTCTGCGCCGCGCATCCCCCCCAGTCTGCTATCTGTGCTGAGTCACTCCCTGGACTGCTTTCTAAACTAGGAATGTGGGTGGGAGGAATCTCCGTCAGCTGTTGGTCCTGGGAAAAAAGGAGCGCGCTCCTCTCCCGAAGGAGCGACTGCTCTTCTTCAGCATCAGAACTACTCTGGGATTCTATGGGCTCAGTGTCCACCCTGACATCATCCCCACTCCCATGAGGCCCTCCCTCCTGCTCCTCCCCTGGGACCCCAGGTTTGTAGGGGTACAGCTGGTGGAAGCGCCTCAGGAGCAACGGAGCATGCACATTTTTCACGGGATCCCAGGATTGCTCATCAGGCCTGTCCCAAGAATGAGGCACTGCAGCTGCCGCCAGGCCTTGAGGGGGAAGAATCAGAGAGGGGGGGGAAGTCTCCTCACTCCCTGGCTGGAGTTCAGGCTTACGAGAAAGAGCATCCGCTTGTAGGTTGTCTGAGGCCTTCACATGGCAAATCTTAAGGTGGAACCGAGAAAAAAAAGCAACCACCTAATCTGCCGCTGGTTTAAGGCACGGGCTGTCTGAAGATGTTCGAGGTTGCGATGGTCGGTTCTAACTTCGACTGGGTGTTGTGCCCCCTCCAGGAGATGATGCCAGGTCTCCAAAGCAGACTTGATGGCCAACAGTTCCTTCTCCCAGATGGTATAATTCCTCTCAGACATGGTCAGTTTCTGGGAGTGGTAGGCGCAGGGTTGCAGCCCGCCGCCCTCCCGATGAGGCTGAAAGAGCACCGCCCCCACCGCGAAGTCAGAGGCATCAGTTTGCAATACAAAAGGCTTCCTCGGGTCGGGATGTAACAGGATCGGCTCAGAACTGAAAAGCCTCTTAAGTTCATCGAAAGCCTGTTGGGCTGATGTTGTCCAATGAAAAGGAGATTTCTTGCCCTTAAGGAGGTCCGTGAGAGGAGAAGTGAGCCGAGCAAAACTGGGCAGTAACTTTCTGTAAAAATTAGCAAACCCCAGAAAACGTTGCAAGTCCTTCTTCGTGGACGGAGCCTGCCAGGAGAGGACAGCCTGGACCTTTGCAGGATCCATCCTGATACCGTCAGGCGAAATAACGTAGCCAAGAAAGTCCAAAGAGGTTAGGTCAAACTAGGGATGGGGGAGAATTTCTCCCTGAAACTTCGGGGGGCCCAGTGCCAACGTATTCGGCCCCCCGAAGTAGTTTCGGGGAGAAATTCTCCCCGCCCCCCCCCCCCGGGATGGGACTTACCTTTCCCGAATGTCCCTCCCGGTGGCGGGTCCCGGCGGCGGTTCGGCAGGTCTTCGTCAGGGCCAGGGGTGGCAGCTGGTCTTTCGACCGGCTGCCGCCACTGCCATTCCAAGAAAAGTAAAAAAAAAAACAACGCCCCCGTGATAGGCTACGTGACGATTAACGTAGCCTATCACGGCTAGATTTGCAAAGTCAGCCGTGATAGGCTACATAAATCATCGCGTAGCCTATCACGGGTGACTTTAAAAAAAAAAAAGCTTGTATGGCTAATGGTGGCCCCCATAGGGAGCCGCCATTCACGTTCCTTATTTGGTCGCTGTAGTCTATGTAAAGATTACGTAGACTATGGCGAAAATAAGGGCAATGCTATTTGCGTTGCCCTTATTTTCACCGTAGTCTACGTAAAGATTTACGTAGACTACAGCGACCAAATAAGGAACGCGAATGGCGGCTCCCTATGGAGGCCGCCATTTGCGTACGCGCTTTTTTTTTTTTTAAAGTCACCCGTGATAGGCTACATGACGATTAACATAGCCTATCACGGCTGACTTTGCAAATCTAGCCGTGATAGGCTACGTAAATCGTCACGTAGCCTATCACGGGGGCGTTTTTTTTTTTTTTTAACTTTTTATTTCGCGGCCAGGCGAGGTGAGGCGCCTCCTCCCCGGCCTGAATTTCGGCCAGGCGAGGCGGGAAGCCTCCCCCCCCCGCCTGAACTTCGGGGGGAGCAGCGAAGCGCCTCCCCCCCACCGTGAAGCAAGCTGCGAGACCAGGTAAGTGGCTTTCGTGCACCCCTAGGTCAAACGCACATTTCTCCAGCTTGGCATAAAGATGGTTCTCGCGGAGGCGCTGGAGTATGGCAGAGACATGGCGTTGATGGGCCTCGGAGTCCTCAGAAAATATAAGTAAATCATCAAGATACACAATGAGGAAAGTGTCCAAATAGTCCCTGAAGATGGCATTCATAAAACGTGAAAAAGTGGGAGGAGCGCAGGCTAACCCAAAAGGCATTACTAGGTATTCATACGCTCTGTACCGGGTCCCGAAACAGGTCTTCCACTCATCCCCCTCCCGGATGCGAATGAGATTATATGCGTTACGCAGGTCCAACTTTGTGAAAATCTTGGCTCACCCCAGGCGCTCCAGCATCTCTGGTATGAGGGGGAGGGGGTACTTGTCAGGGATGGAGACGGAATTTAGGTTTCGGAAATCGTGCACCGGCCTGAGTTCTCCAGACCTCTTGGCCACAAAGAAGGTAGGGGCACAGGCGGGGGAGGAGGAGGGGCGAATGAAACCGCGTTTGAGATTTGTGTCCAAAAACTCCCGCAGAGCTCGAAGTTCCAGCTCCGACATCGGATACAGCCAGCCAGCGGGGATGGTCGCCCCCGGAATGAGGTTAATGGCACAGTCAAAAGGGCAGTGGGGGGGAAGCCGGTCAGCCTCTTTCTTGTCAAACACATCCTGAAAAGCTGCATACTTCTCTGGGAGGATGACTGTCACTGAAGGACTGCCAGAAACCGACGAGGAGGGAGAGGAAAGGGTTAAGGCCTGGGCTGGGACTGGCGCCTCCTCCAGGAGGCAATGCTGCCGGCAGTAGGGAGACGCAAACCACTTGCTGAAGTCCCCAAGAAATCTGAGGGTTGTGCTTAGAGAGCCAGGAAATACCCAGCACGATTGGGCATAAGGGAACCTTGGCTAAGTGAAACTGAATCTGCTCAACATGGGACTGGGTGCGCATAGCGAGCGGAACTGTAATCTGGGTCACCGTGCCTGAAGAGAGAGGATGCCCATCAATGGTCTCCACTGCCAAGGTGGCAGGAAGGGGCAGGGTAGGAATCTTGTGGAAAAGGGTGAAGGACTCATCCATGAAACTGGTTGTCGCCCCCGAGTCCACTAAAGCCAGGGCCTCCACACACACCCCCCGAGAGGAGTGGAGGTGAACATGCAACAGCAGATGGGAGGGTGGGTGGGGGTTGGGGAAAGCATCCACCCGGTGGGGAACTGACCCCCACAACTGAGGCCCCCAACAGGCTTGGGGGGCAGCCTAATCAGTCCTGGGGACGAGGAGGAGGGGGAAGGAGAGGAAGAGGGGGAGGCAGTGGAGCCGTGGATGTCACTCGGCAGGTCTTGGCGAAATGCCCCAGTTTTCCACATCGAAAACATCGGCGCTCAGCATTAAACTCCTCTGGCGGCAGCGAGGCTCGAGTAGCTCCCAGCTGTATCGGGGTCTGCTCTGCCCCCAGCGTCGGAGCGGGGGGTGGGGGAGGAGGCAGGAAACGTGGGGGAATGGTAGGAGGGAAATACCGGCCCCTGGCTCCCCACCGGGACTGCCGGCGCCCCTCCAGTCGACTATCTATCTGAAGGCAGGTGTGGATGAGCTCCTCCAAAGTAGGCGGGCTGGGCACGCGTGCCAACTCATCCAAAATCTCGTCGTTCAAACCATCCAAAAACTGAGCCAGTAGCGCGGCATCATTCCACTGTAAATCCTGCATCAGCAAGCAAAAGGAAGTCGCGTAGCTAGAAACTGAGTCCTTACCCTGCCGGAGGCGGCGAATCTCCCGAGAAGCCGTCTGCGTGCGCAGGGGGTCACCGAAAAAACGGGCCATGGCTGTCATGAAACCTTGATAGTCCCTGAGCAGGGGGTCATTAGCGAGAAGAAGTCCTGAAGCCCATTTAGCTGCCATGCCCGACAGCAGGTTAATGACAAAACCCACACGAACCTGTTCCGTTTGGAAATCCTCAGGTCGAAGGAGCATGTACAGCTCTGAGTGGGCCCTGAAAATCTGAAAAAGTTCTTTCTCACCAGAAAACTTCTCTGGCAACGCCACCGGGCATTTACGGCGTGGGGGAAGCGGAGGTGGGGGGGTGTTGAAACCTAGCCTGTAGATCTTGCACGGCCGCCGACAGTTGAGCCATCTGATCACGGAGCAACTGGTTCTCTTGCAGCAGAGCTTGCAGCGCTGGGTCCCCAGCACCCTCCATAAGGCAATCGGAGAGAGAGAGAGAGAGAGGAGAGGAAAAAAAAGAACGGGGACCAAGCTGTCAAGGGCTCCTTGGAGGGCTCTCTCAGTCTAATCCAGTAGCCAAGCCCAGACACAGACAAAGGGATTCTTTTCAAAGCTTTATTCTTCTTTTACAACTTAATAACTGTACAGGTAGCAACTAGATCTGAGCAGCAGCATCCCTATGCCCTAAGTTGGAACAGTTGGTCCCCGTTTGAAAGGCAATTACTGGCAGACCCCTGAATATAAGGACTAGGGAGAATCCCTCCCCTTTTCCCTTGGATCCTCTGGGCGCAACCGTTCTTTGAGCGCCAACCGGGCGCTACGCCTCCTTTCCGTGCTCTCCATTTGGCGCCGCTTTCTGTGTCTGCGCCGTGCATCCCCCCCAGTCTGCTATCTGTGCTGAGTCACTCCCTGGACTGCTTTCTAAACTAGGAATGTGGGTGGGAGGAATCTCTGTCAGCTGTTGGTCCTGGGAAAAAAGGAGCATGCTCCTCTCCCAAAGGAGCGAATGCTCTTCCTCAGCATCAGAACTACTCTGGGATTCTATGGGCTCAGTGTCCACCCTGACAGGTCCCTTCCCAAATTGGGCAGAGGAACCTTCTGTGAGTGGAGCCCCTCTTCTGTCCACAGAAGGCAGATCCTACATCCAACCCATACGCAATATTCCTGCAGGGGGAGTAGGAAGATAGCGTTACCCTGTGTCCATTGGCAAAACTGCGCTCAAGGTCTAAGGCCTAATGACTGCTATGAGGCCAGTTCCTTCATGCCTGTTGATTTGAGTTCTATGTGTGTTGGACTGTGTTTGGCCCACATCATACTGCATGAACCTAAAGAATCTAGTCACTGTTGAAGAAGTGGGACATTTAGTTAGAAGGATGCTTAGAGTTTCCATCCTGTTTCCTTTCAGGAGCAGTGCATCTGAGGGAATTGTGTCATTCACTTGAGGTATCCTTGAGTTGGGGAGTGAAGGAGCAGGGTGTCGCTCAAAAGCACGCATACTTCCTGGCCTTCAACACGCTTCATGCATTCTGTCACTCAGGCCTAGCTCTCACTGAGGTAATAAACCTGCTGTGTCCATGGCATACCACTTCGGAATGTGGGTGGGGGCTCATTTGGTGAATATTTATCTACAAAAAAGATTCCATCTGCATAGAAAACTAGCATGCCAAGGAGAAGGGTTTGAGCCTAGCACCTTCTTCCTGACCTACACGTTTTCTGTGTGCAGCTTTTTGGGGGAGGGAAAATGTCAATATGGGTGAGCATTCAATCATACAAACCCTGGCTTGCAGTCTGTAGTGGTACTGCCCCAGACACAGGGTTGTTATTTCAGTCAGAACTCAGCCTACTGGGGATCTTGAATGGAGCAGTGGCAGAAAGCTGTGGAGGCTGGTGGCTCCGATGGGGCTTTGAATCCACTCCGGGTTTCAGTCGGAACCAGCCAGAACTCCAGAGGAGCTGTCCAAAATGCTGAACCCTAGCCCTAAATGGGTTCAGCCCCTTGGATAGCTCTGTTAGTGCTCTGACTGATTCTGACTGGAACCCAGAATGGATCCCCACCGAAATTGGAGCCACCAACCTCCAATGACAGAAAGTTACGCCTAATCTCGAGGTAAGACTGCAAACTCTCAATTTCAGTTTCTCTCAGTTTTCTCATTTTTCCAATTGTTCAGTTTGAATTTTGTGATACTTAAAAAAAAAACAAAGCAAAAAACCTTGATATGAAAATTGGTATGCATTTGTGTTGCATTTTGCCAAATGCATCCAATTGCCCCTAATATACACTTTGTTTTTGCAAGCAACTCTAATATAGTGCATTTTTATCATTATTTTCACTCATATATGCATTTTGCTTGCTCTTTCCCCTAGGATACACATTATTGTGTTCATTTTTGATGGGAGACCTCTACTGCAATCTTCGGAGAAGTATGGATTTTGAAGGATAATGGAGTTTTGATTCAAATGTGAACAGAATGAATTTCTCCCCCATCCCTAGCAAGGAGGCATCCAGCTCACTGGACAACCTTGAGCCAGTCACACACTCTCCACCTATCCAAGGTTTGCAGGGATTTTGTGAGAGTAAAAAGGAAGAACTCTAAGTACATCACCCTGAGCTCTATGGGAGAAAGGATGGGATAAATATGTAATTATAAATAAATACATACATACGTACATGCATACTTACATACCAAGTCATAAGAACATAAGTAAAAGGGAAATAACAGGTGGCTTTTAGGAGAAGAGAGAAAAGGAGAAGAAGGAGAAGGGAAAGCGAAAGTGAAAGGCAAAAAACAAAGAGAAAGAAAGAAAAAGAAAGAAAGAAAGACAATAAAGGAATGAAACAGGATGAATTAATATATTACCCTGGAATAGAAACAAAATAAAGGAGGGGAGAAGAAGAATCCTGAAACTGTTTGAGTTGGGGAGGGATTTTGAATTAATATTAATGTGTTTTTTGTAATCTCTTTTGTGGGAAACATATACACACACACACACACACACACACACAGAAGAAGTGCCATGCTGGATCAAACCAATGGCCTATCTAGTCCAGCATTCTGTTTCCACAGTGGCCAAACCCACATGTAGGAACCACCACAAGCAAGAAACCTCCTGCTCTTGTTCCCTAGCAACTGATGTACATAAGCATACTGCCTCTGACACTGGAGGAAGCATATAGCCTTCATGACTAGTAGCCACTAATAGTTCCATCCTCCATGAATTTGTCTAATCCCCTTCTAAAGCCATCCAAGTTGCTGGCCATCACTACATCTTGCGGCAGTGAATTCCATAGTTTAACTTCTCTTACATTGTGGTCTGTAACACTTGGTAGGCCCCTAACTGTTTTGCTTTATATAGTTTCCCATATATATAATACAATATATGAACAAATCCCAAGATGCCATTCTTTACTTCCCTTTCACAGTTCAGTGCCCTTCTAATCTCAGAAAATGTGCTGCTGTTTTTTTTTCTTTTTCTTTTTTTACTGCCCCTGTGAAAATCCAATTGCTACTATCGTGCTTAACATTAAAGGCAATACACTCAATTATGACTAATGACCCTTGTACAATGACATAGCTCTGACAATTCTTTCCAGTGTCATGTGGAGATTTGACCAGGAAGGTGGCATCTATTCTTTGAAGGTGCGAGGTTGCTAGTTTCTGGTAACCCTAATGATGTAGCTTGCTACAAAGGTCATGGTTTTGCTCATTGTGCGAGGTTGTTATTCTTTTTACAGGCTCCCATGGTTTCATTACATGCTCACACCAATTAATCTGAAATAGGATTAGGCTGCTGAATATAGAATAGACTTTGTGCTATTGAAAATCCACCTCTCATTTTCCTGGACTTGGAGGATTGAATATTAACGTAGTTATTAATATTGATTGCTTAATTGCAGTACTTCCTAAAGGGGTTGCATAGTAACTGGGGAATTAGTTGCTGTGCAAATAAAAAGCCCCTGACTCCACAAACAGACAACAAATTGCTTAAATGGTATGTGAACACTGAAGGCAGATGCTTTGCCATAGATGGAAATGATGGATATGACATAATGCGAGTTTGTGAACCTGTATGGTAGAGCTTTCCACCACTGATGTTAGAGGAACAGCAGTTCCCTAGCTTGTGGAGAAATGCAGAGTAGAAGGCCTTGGACTTTGGAATTCTTATTATTTATATGCAGTGCAACGCATACAAAAAGATAAGTTTCTGCCTAGCAGGTATTTGCCGATGGGCAACTGAGGCAGGGCTGGCCAACTGTTAGGCAGAGTGAAGCCTCAGGCAGCACATGCTGGGAGGCGGCAGCAAGGTGTTGGAGGAGAGGCCTGAGTCCCACATAGCCCACTCTGCACCCCCTAAGTTAGCTTGCTGTCTTCAGGTGAAGTGGAGCAGGGGTAGGCAGAAGGTAAATCTCCAGATGTTTTCAGGCCTGAGGTTGGACACCCCTGGTTTAAAGTGATGGGCAGCAGCTCTCCAACCTTTCAGGCAGGAATCTGTTCCAACTCTTTCTAGAAATGCTGTGGATTGAATTGGGATCTTCTGCCTGTGCCCCACCACAGAGCCACAGAATCTTCTCTATAGGATACCAGTGAGAGGGGGGAAAATACAGATAGTCATTCTCATCTGAAAACATTGTTGGATCCATTTTTCATAAACACAAAATTGGTTTATTTCAGTGTTCCGGTTTCCAGCTTTTCAGAAAGCACCTTCTCACATGCTTAACAGTGCTATTAAGTGCTTAAGCAATTTTAGTCTCTTCCTCAGAGAGCTCTGAAAACACACACACACACACACACACACACACGCATGAGAGCCTCTTGATGACAGTTTGGGCTTTCCTTGGATTAGTGCCCATCCAGTTTTACTCTTATGTGAGTCATGCAAAACTGATTTAAATTTCAGCCTTGGCTTTAATAATGCCATGTTAAGTGCTGTTCAGAAACAAAGCTGCACAAATTCAGCCTTTTGAAAAAGAAAATGGATTGACAAACCAGAAAAATGAGGGTTTGCCTTATCCACAAAGCTGGGATATTTGATTTTCCCCATGATTTTGAAATTATTTCAGAGCCAGACCAAGACAATTTGTCTGCCTGAAGGGGAATGGTAAATGGCCCTCCCCCGCAAGTCAAGGTGCAGAGTAACCAAGGTCAGCCAAGTTATTTTGGCATCTGAGCCAGAAAATCCCACAAGTGCCTCTCCCTGGGAATAAAACAAAAACAACCATACAATTTACTGTCTTTTTATGACAGTCAAAATCAGCTGCCTAATGGGAGGGCAAAGGGACGGGTGTGAAATTCACTCCATCAAATTTTTTTTAAAATGCATCTACTCAATTGGACCTCCTGACCTCACAGCAAGATGAGACATAGTTGCATTCTGAGATCCACTTTTTTGGCAAGCTTTCTAATGCAGCATGTCTCTGGAAACATGTGCACAAAAATGCACATCAGGGGAAACTGCACAAAATGCACATATTTGAGAAAAGTGCACACAAAACCACATTTCAGCAATGTAAAGGTACTGTGAAAAATGGGCACATTTAAAAATGCACAAAACAGCATATATTTGGGGGAAATACAGACAAAAAGGTACAAATGTCTAAAGAGATTTTTAAAAATCACACATTTGTGTGCAAATGGGACAGAATGAGCTTGACTTAAAAGAACTGACAATCCCGGTAAGACTGAAACTGACAGAACTATCCATCTATAGTAAGGCTGGCCCTCCTTCACCAAATAGTGAGATCTGGTGAAGGAGGGATAATGAGCACAGTGTGATTGCACAAATTTATCAAACATTTATTATGACATAAGCTTTTATGGTCTAGAAACATGAAATATTATTCCCAGTTGGCAGATCTATCTATCATCTATCAGGAATAACATCAGTTCAACAGCTAATGTGCACAACTGGCCACTGTGCACATTTACCATGAGTTATGGAGAATGCACATGTATGATTAAGGACTTGTGCAGATTTCCAGGTCAATATATATACTCTCCAGGCCCTGGGGAACATGCTTATCTCAGCTGCATTTTGTACATTCTCCAGGCATTATGCATAATCCCCAAAAGCCACTGGGGAAAGTGCATATCAGGCTTTGTACATCCACCAGGTAATATGCATTATCTCCAAAACACAGTGGAGAATATGTTGGCAGACATGGTGCACAAGCAGATCCTATGGAACCTTTGCCATAGGATCTTTCCTAGGTTTAAAATCCTGTCTGATGAAAAATGTATGTATTTATCTAGATGGGTAGATTTATTTGAAAGGTTATTTTCCTATTGTCTCAGCCTAGACTTTGGTGACTTTTCAAGGTGACTTTGGAGAGTTGGAAAATTTTGCAAAGAATGAGAAGCAGGTGATTATTTTTTATGAAACAATTGCTCTTTGCATCAGTACCCAAAAGCATGAGAATGAAATAATTGAGCATGGCATGTTCCATTGACATAATTTCATAAATAAACTACAGCTTGGCTTCCCGTTGTCACTTGCAATGCATCCACCTTTTACCATCAGTTTTCAATTGATTTCAGTTGCTGGGATTTTGTAGAATTTGCTTTTACTGTATTTTTTCAATTCTGTCCTGCTTTGGGGCTGAATTCTCCTAAATGTCTCAGCACACAAATCAAATACAAATTCCATTCCAAAGCCTTACAATGCATTTTATAATTTAAAAGTATAACATAAAACAAATGAGCAGATGACAAGAGCTGTGGGGAGTGGAGAAGCGGGAAATTAGGCTGAAAAACAGGTTTAAAATACTGAGCTCAGCAAAAATGGGGAAACAACAAGGACAACATGGTTGATATATTGTAGGCAAAATCAGTCCAGCTGATACATGTTCAGGATGTTTTTTCAAAAATATCTGTATAGGAATCCATATGTTTTTGTGTGCATTTTCTCTGATATACACATTTTTGTGTGCATTTTAAATGTATGGTTTCCCCCAAGTACTTTACCTTGCTGAAATGCAGTGTTTTGTACACTTTTTTCAATACATGCATTTTGTGCAAAACTTCCCTTAAGATGCACATTTTCTGTGAACATTTTTCCTGAGATGACCTGCATGTGACAGTGTCTTTGGCTGGCTCCCTTTCTCATGTTCTTTCAGACAGGACATCTGATAGTCATGCACCCTTTGATTCAGGAGAAGGCATATGACGTATAAGAAATAATAATAATCTTGAATTATTAGAGCAACCTAGGCCTCCACTTCGTTTCATTCTACAGCTTTTGTGTTCTCTGTATTGTTTATTTTTTGTTTCCATAATGATCATTTTAAGGGAAATTAAGTAGCTCTCTACCTTTAATCCACATGGCTTTCTGCAGAGTGGATTAAAGTCTGTACTCCATTTTAAAAATGGATTATGGAAAACCTGCCAGGTTGCTTTTGGTTTTGTATTTAGCAGCTGGGTTTGTTTGTTTGAAACATCATTAGGTTTTCTGGGAGTACATTTTGTCCTGTTTCCCAAATATCTCAATTTCCATCTAAAGGTAAGCAGAAATCTCAAGAAAGCCTGTCCTGTCATAGTAGACACTGTTCTTTACAGAGGAAGATAGGGACTGCCTGGATTTGTCTGTGTACCTTATTCTATAATTGTGCTTTGAGAGAGTTTGGGTGTTTTCCTGAAAAGAAAAAGTATGGTGCACATGACCCCTTTCGAGGCCAGTTTGCATGAACACTGAGTGCATAGCTGGCTGTTGTTTTTCTGTCTTGGACTGACGTTTGCTCATAGCAATATTCTTACTAATTCCTCTTGAATGTACAGTCCAGGGTTGTTTTTTTAATTCTATGAAGTAGTGGAGAAATCCCGACCCCCACCCCCAGCCCACCAATGAACTCAAAGTTCCCCACCAGTAAAGTGCCTGTTCAATTCACTCTGCCTCTTTCTTCAAGGTGAGGACATGGGGGTCTCTTTGCTCTTCCTGCTACCTTGCCCCTCCTCTAAACTGCACAAACACTCCATCCTCATTGCCATTTTCACTCTGTTCCCTCCGAAATGTATTGTTCATAGCGCTAGACAATCAGTATTGCAATGACAAGGAAGCAGGTTAGACATAACGCTGCTATTCCTGTCTCCCAGCTCTGAGCAGGGTCCCTTGGCTCCTCTGCCCATCTTGGTTCTTGAACCAGACCCTGTGCTAACTCTATCCCCATGTCTACTCTGGCAATGCTATTACAGGATCCAGTAACGCCACCCACAATGTCAGGGGTTCATACACCTGCTGATCTTCCAATGTGATATATGCCATCATTTGCCAGCAATGCCCTACTGCATTCTACATAGGACAAACAGGCTAATCTCTACACGAAATATAAGTGGACAGAACTCTGACATCAGAGAAATGGCAATATTCAAAAACCAATGGGGAACCACTTCAACCTCCAAGGACACTCTGGGCCAGTTTGCACAATTTCTATACTACACAATATAGTGGCTTATTTAAGCTATGGTGGGCTGTGATACGTATGTGTGGCCATTCTGAATATTCACGCTGTGACTGCGGCTTGCCATGTTGTCTGAACCTAGCAAGAGGGGGTTGTTAGCATGGTTAGCAAACCACCCACAACCCTAAAACACCCTGTGGGTTCTCAGTGTTTTATAAACCACACCAACAACCCACACTTGCTGGGTTCAGATGTTACAACAAGCTGCAGTTGTGGCTTGAATATTCAAAAGCTACCTGACACACACCAGCAGGTGCCACAACCCACCATGGCTTAAATAAGCCATGGTGGGCTTTGGTAATCATGCGAACCTGGTCTCTGTCAATAGGGTGGCCATTATTGAACAAAGGAACATCAAAGACTAATTGCAATGCAAAATTGCTGAACAATTCATCAAGAGATTCAACTCTATTTCCTGTGGCTTAAATAAGGGCAAAGGTGGGGGGAGGGGTTGTTGTTGTTGTTTAAATCACACTCTATGTGATAATCAGTTCACTAATGCAATAATGTCTGTATTATCATCCCACTATTAAGATAATTATCACTGTCTGGACTGTGTGCATTTCAGAAAGAGCTTTGGCTATTGGGTAGTATAGAAATGTAATTAATTAATTACTTAATTCTGTTTACAATTCCCACCCGACCCCAAACATGTGTATATAAATGAGGTTCATCCTTGAGGTTAATACTTCATGCATCTGACCAAGTGGACAGATCCACAAAAGCTTATGCCATAATAAATTTGTTAGTCTTTAAGGTGCTGCAACATTATTTCTTGTTTTTGATTCTCAGAAGTTAAATATGATGAAAACATGATGAGGTATTCAATGCCCACTTAAATGACTTTCTATCTAAGAACAAGAAGTGGACAGAAAAGAGCCCCGCAACAGTCCCGCAGTGCCTCCATGAACCCTGGCTTTTGAATTGTTCCACCTGCTAGTGCTATAGGAATGGGGGAGAAGGAGGACAGGGAAGGGTGTAGCTCTCAATAAGAGGCTTAGATGAGTTGTGTGGACAATGACAAATGCTAAAGGAATGGCGAAAAGGGACCATAAAGACATGCAACACACTGTTGCAAAATGTCTTAAATTAGCAAGTCTTTGTTTTGCCAAGCACTGCTGTTGCTGCAGCCATTGTTTTATAGAAAGACATTCTGGAATTAAAACAGAGGGGCGATACAGCTCACACAAAGTGGAGAATACCTGATCAAAATGAGGCAAACCACTCCCTCTTCAACAAAAATTAGAATCATAGCATGAGAAGAAAGATAAACCAAAACCTGACCAGCTGTACTGAAATAAAGGGGAAACCAATGAAAAGTGAGTCAGTTATTTTACTTATTATCAAGGCTTATGGCATTATGTGAGCTTAAAAAAGAAATTAAAAAAATCCAGAAATAGAATTATTTGAGGCTGTAAAGAATGGGGAAAAGACAAAATAATTTTGATAAATGATTTTTTTCCAATGGTGCTTCACACATCTCTGTTCAGCTTGCAATGGTCCCTGTCTGCTCTTATGTCCTTTATTTATTACAAAGCCCAGTTGCAATTCAAATTTATTTCACAAATCCCAGTGCAGCCCTGATTGGGCCTGGCATCTAAGAGATTCATGATATTTTGATGTGCTGTGCAAGGACAGAATAGTAGCTTCCTCCTTATAGGTAGTGTCTTCTCATCCCAATATCATGCCAAGCAAGCTTTTCATTCTAGGCATATTGAACAAAAACCTTTTTTGAAGTAACCTGTATGTTTGGGAACAATAATTTCCTAGTTAATCAACTGCAGATTAAATAACTCATTCACAATAGTTAATGCCCTCAAGAGACCACAGAATTAGAATATCTTTCTCAATTCCCCTTGGGTGTTACATTTTCATTAAAAAGCCAATAAATGTTTTCGCTTCAAATAATTATTTCCTATTATCCAATTTCTACACATATCTGGTATAAATAATTGACAGATTTGAGCTATTTTCTTTAAGAAATCCTCCCCCCACCCTGGACTGGATTTGGATGCACTCCAGCAAATGTTATTCATGACTAATACCCATTGAAATCAATGGGAATTAAGCATATAACTGGGAACTAGTCATTACTAACTTCCCTGGATTGCCTCCTTTGTCCATAAAAGGTTATCTTGATGAGCTTGTTTTTGGCTTCAGTATGGTCAATAGATCTATAATAACCCCACCCATCCCGCCCCAAGGAGTTGAACGTGGTTCTGAAGTGCTGCTGGATGTGAGTTTCCCACCTACAACTTCTTAAAGTTGACATTATTAAAATAACAGTAAAAACTCCATATTTTGCCATTTTAATTTAGGACCAGTACCTCAGAGAATTTGTCAGTAAAAGAAGCAAGAAATACCTGGCCTTGCTTTTTATTTGGATTGCTTGCTCACTTATGCTGATCATAACCACTCTTTGCAAATACACATGTTCAGGATTTTAAACCTTTTTAGGTTGGGTATTTTCTGACAATCACCTGCTTACATGCATGAGCTTAAGTCTGCTTTTTGTACTACTGAAAGTTGTAACTTGTTTTCTGGATGGGAGACTTAAGGTGGAAGTAAGGGGGGTACACTTGAAGTAAACTTGTCCCTACACTGGAAATTGGTTCTGTGTTCAGTTGTACGCTTGACTGAAACATTACAATAATTAAGTGGATGGGGCAGCGATCTACTGAATAGTCTTCTCTGTGGTAAGACAAGATGGGTTTGGTTTTTTCCCCTGAAGTCCTGTTTCTTTTCCTCCTGTCAGGGTCCATGCTGAGCTGATAGAACTGTAAATGGTACTCCATCCTCCAGGCCAGCCTTATACATTTCTCTGCCCAAGGTGGAGGATATTCCATATACAAAAGCCTACCAGAGTCTGGTGGTTGAATCCAGTGGAAGCCGGTGACTGATTTCGGTGGGGCTGTGAATCCATTCTGGGCTTTCGTCAGAGCCAGCCAGAATCTAACGGAGCTGTCCAAGGTGCTGAATCCTACAGGTTCAGTATCTTGGACAGCTCCTTTAGAGTTCTGGCTGGTTCTGACCAAAATCCAGAATGGATACACAGCCCCACCGAGATCAGAGTCACCAGCCTCCACTGGAGATCTCCTCCCCTTGCAAGTTCAGAAGCCTCTCTTGACACGTTCTCTGGAAATGGTCCCATTTCTCCACATTAAAAATTTAGCGGATGTGCATTAGAAAACGGGAGAGAAAGGCGATCCGCAGCGGGCCCTTCCCAACCGAAGGGAGCAAAGAGCGAGCGGAGCGCGTGCTTGAAATGGGAGAGGAGGAGTCCCGCGCCCTTGCAGGAATGCAGTCTCGACCGGGGGCCGGCCGACAGGGCTCCGGCCGATGTCGGCGGAACGAGGCTCGCGTTTCAGTGCCGCCTCGAGTTACACGAAACAGCGACAACACCGCTGCTGATTGGGGCGCCGCTCCCGCTCTCGCCCTCTTCCTCCCCTCGGGCTTTCCTTCCCCTCGCTCTGGGCTTGAGAAATGGAGGAACTCTCCAGGGTGCTGAATCAGTAAGCGGCGGCGGCAAGCAAGGCTCGCCTCGGCTCAGCGCAAGCCCCCCCCGCCAGCCGGAGCGCGCCCAACTCGAAGGCAGAGGGAGGATCGCACACCCTCTTGCTTCTCAGCGATTGGCAGTCCCGCCGTCTCGCCTCGCCCGGGTTGGTGCTTTCTTTTAGCCGCCGCGCTGTATTATAGATGAGGAGGAGCTGAAAAATGCAGATCTGGCATCACACACGCACACACACACGCTCACGCACACATCAGAATAATTTCACGAGCTGCCAGCCCATCGGATTCCCCTCTTCTCAAAGCAGATAGATGCTAAACCAGAGCGCTGGCTGATTTGCTGCCTTTGCAGCTCGCACGCCGATCTGCCCCCCCCCCCCATGCCAATCTATATTATTAATACTCTCCTTTGCTTATCTTTATTTCTGAGATCACAGCCACCACCATTCCCTCGCACTCCCTGTCCGAAAGAGCCATGAAGGCAGACCCTGTTCCACATTGGAAGACAGCTGGCCTCTTTTTCGTGGGGCTCCTTGGTTTTGCCTCTGCAACCGAAAGAGCGGTCTACACAAATCATTTTTTGGTTGAGTTTCACAAAGGGGGAGAAGCAGAAGCCAAGCAACTTGCTGCAGAATATGGCTTTAATGGGGTCAGGAAGGTAAGGTCCACTCTCTTTTTAAAAACCACTCACCCACCCAGATGATTTATTTGTGCTGGTGCATGATGTTTATACATTTGCCTTGCAAAGTTGGAGAGATCTGTGCATGCACCATTTTACAGCAGAGGAGGGATTTTAGAAAAGAGTTCTTTGAAACTCTGATCAGTGGATGAATGCCCCACCTAGGTTTTTTTTTGTTTTTGTTTTTTTAGCACAGTCTTTTGGATGAGGGTTGGATGTGCATGTGTATGCTTGTAGCCACTAAAATGAGCATGATCCAGCCAAGTCATTCCTTGAAGTGCACACTTCTGTGATACCCACCAAGTTGGGAGAAATAAGGTGATTCTCATGGATGCTTCCTTCGCTTTAGTTTCTAAGATGTGGCCAGTCAAATGTGCAAAGACCTCACCAGGAGCAGAGCGTGCTGCTAGATAGGGTTTAGATCAGTTCTGGTGGGATCTAAAACAAGAATGGTTTTTCCACCTGGTCAGGCTGGTACCTATTAATTGCTGGTAAAATACAACCATCATCTAGTTGTAGTTTCATTTCTCTTGCTGAAACAATCACAGGAGGCAGATCTTTGGGTTAGTGACCAGAATAGTATCTCCTCCCAGGAACCTCCTCAAGATTGCACATGGGAATCAGGAAATGAACCTCCCTTTAGCCATCAGTATGGCTTTAATAGATTTATATAACATAGAGCTGGAGACAAGGAGTTTGCACCTGGGATTAAAATGTAAATGTAATGTAATTAAATGTAAATCTAGTAAAATGTAATGTTTATGTTAACATCAAGTACTAAGCTGATAGTTACAGTTAGAGCTGTGATGTCTAAGAGCAGCAGGGGATCGTAAGACAGATGCATTAACTGGAGGTAGTTAATGACACCAAAGAGCTTTCTGTTTTCTGAAGTTGAAACCAAACTAGCGCTCTTCATATTAATCAAGAGATACTGTCTGTTTGATTAATTGAGAGTAACTGCTCAAAGATGAGTGTTTGCTCTTATGAAATGCTTCTGCTTAGTACAGCTCCTGCAAAGTCCTTAGAAAAATAGAGGAAGCTCCCCTCCGAGGAGTACATGGAATGAGACAGTCTCATCATCACTGCTCTTTCCTTTCTTTCCCCAGCAGTTATGCAAGAAAGACCTGATCTAACTTCCACTGGCTATTAACTTCAGTGCGTACTAGCTCCAGAAAGTGTCTGCACTGAACAGGGGAGATTGTTAAAAGAAAATCACCCTGTAGTCACCTAATAGGTCTGTCTAACTTGATGGAGAAGTCATTAGAAAAATGAAGGCAAAACAAATGACCATTCTGGCTTAATCACATGGCTGTCTCATAGATTCTGTGCCACCTGGCATTGCTGAAATGAAACCCCTCTATTTATGAGTGATTGCATTGCTAGGGATTTGGGGGAAGGACTCCTAAAGGTAAATCTGCAAAAAGCTATGCTTCTTTGCATAAAATTCCTTGCATGTGGTCTGTCCACAACAAATCTTGCCATTTCTTCCTTCCCCTTTTCCTTCCTGTCCTGATTCAGGGAAGTAGCTTCTTGTACAGCCTACCGGCAGGTCCCTTTTCTTCACTGCTGCTATAGACACTATAATATAGACACCAAAATAAGGAGATTTGCAAAATGCCAAGCAAAAGAAGTAAGGACAAGGTCAAAGTATTCATGTTCATAAAACTATGGGATGGACTATCCATGAGGTTATGCCTGTACAAGGGTGTAACCTGAACAGAATGCTAATCTATTTCCATGTGCCTTGCCACAAGGAGATGGAAGTGGGAAATAATTTCCTTCTATTGTGAGTAGCAATAACTTATCTGAACATCATTTCCTCTTGGCAGAGGGAACTGCAGTTACAAGAAATATTAGTTCGTTTCTGTTTAAGACTCAGGCTGCAATCCTACACCCACTTACCTGGAAGTAAGACCCACTGAAGTCTATGGAACTTACTTCTGAGAAGAAATGTTTAAGATTGTGCTGTTAACACTTTTAGGTTAAAAAAATCTCAACCATCAGAGAAGTCAGTGGCGCTTGCTCTCCAGTCAGCTTGCTCTCCAGCACAGAATTGCAGGATTACATGAGGCCCAAGGGATTTCAGGCAACCCCTATACTTGCATTTCTTCCCCTCCTTCCTTCCATCCCTCCTACACCCTATTTAAGGGGAAGAAGAAAACACACACCACAGGCATTAGATGTGCATTTGTTTTCTACTGTCTCTGGCTCTGCATGAGACTAAATTCAGCAGTAAATCCTTGGTTTCTCCTTTCCACGAGGAGTAGCTTAGATGCTTTTGTAGAGTGGCTTGATTCGCAATGAATATTTATTTATTCATTTCTATACCGCCCAATAGCCGAAGCTCTCTGGGCAGTTCACAAAAATTAAAACCAACAAGCACACAGTAAAACAATATAAAATATAAGAACATTAAAACCACAATATATCAATGCATTATACGTGGGGCTGCCTTTGAAAACAGTCCGGAAACTTCAGCTGGTCCAAAATAGGGCAGCAAGATTGTTAAAAGGGACTGGCCTGCGAGCTCATATTACGCCAATACTTTTCCAGCTGCACTGGCTGCCGGTCCATTTCCGGGCCCGATTCAAAGTGCTGGTGTTAACATTCAAAGCCCTTAACGGCTTGGGGCCAGGTTACCTGAAGGATCGCCTCCTCCCATATGTGCCTGCCCGGACCTTAAGATCATCATCAGCGGCCCTTCTCCATGAGCCCCTGCCAAAGGAAGTGAGGCGGGTGGCTACTAGGAGGAGGGCTTTTTCTGTTGTGGCACCCCGGCTCTGGAATGAGCTCCCTAGTGAGGTTCGCCTGGCGCCTACATTGTACTCCTTTCGGCGCCAGGTGAAGACCTTTTTATTTTCCCAGGCATTTTAGCTTTCTAAATTTTTATCTTTGCTGTTTTAAATCTGTATTTTAAACTCCTGTACTGCTGCTAGGTTTTATTGTGGTTGTATTGTTATATTGTGGTTTTAATGTTCTATATATTTTAAATTGTTTTATTGTGTGTTGTTTGGTTTTAATTTTTGTGAACCGCCCAGAAAGCTTCGGCTATTGGGCAGTATAGAAATTAATTAAATAAATAAATAAATAAATAAATAAAATACAACAAGAATAAAAGCAGCATTTTATTCTGGAATATCCCTGCTTCCTTGCCTTTACCAGTTTGCATAGTTCTTACAGAGAGGTATGATTCTGCAAGGATCTCCAGTGATCAACTTTAAGAGGAGGGCTGTTAGGGAAAAATTCCAGGCATAGTGGTTTCCCCAACAAGTATGGCCTTATGTGGCTAATTGCCTTTACTTTCTCAGAACTGGCTTGTTGTGGGGAGCATTCCAGGGCAGAAACAGACCATTAAAAGACAATTATCCTGCCATTTATCAGTGCTGTTTCTCATTGTTCATTGTATTGATTGTAATGGAAATTAGTCAAGAACAGGTATGTGAGAGATGCTTTCATCAATCAGGAATAAATTCCCTTGGAAAAGGAAATAATGTTTGTCTATAGTTCAGTTAATATTTAACTTCAAGAAAAGTAGGGCTAGCTTGATCATTTGCCCACCATATGTACTGTATAAAAACCCCTGAACCTCTTGGTAATACTTCATGCATGGACTACAAAAGCTCAGTCCAGAATAAATGTATTAGTTCAAGGTGCCACAAGACTTCATGTTGAGGTTTGATGCAATAGACTAACATGACTATGTAGTCTTCTGGAAATGGTCACTCATGTTTGTTTGGAATTTTTTTTAAAAGGTGTGTGAGCCTATATTATATTATATTATATTATATTATATTATATTATATTATATTATATTGCTTCTGGCACGGTTTCATGGGGGAGGCATCTGTCTGAAATAGCACCCCACCGGAATGTTTCCAGAGTTAAGAGGTGAGGGAAACACTTTTGCTAGCATTTTCTCCAAGATGGTAATTTTGGAGCGTTTCTCGTGGGGTTTGTTTCAGACAAATTCTTCCCTAAGTGAAAATCATGTGCCACTGTATGCAGCCTTTCTCCCCTCATAATAAATAGGCCCACAGTAGAATACTTAAGTAATTCATGGTGTGTTTGTGTCATGTGTGACCTACCTGTCTGGATTTTAGACCAGCTCATTTGTAAACAAGATTTAAAACACACACACAACGATCTCATAATCTGAGTAAAGAGGTATGAAGTATAGGGGGGGGACGGGACAAAGAAGCCAGGATTAAAAACCTATGGGCTGGATACAGACTTATTCATGCTTAGAGTAGACCCATTGAAATCAATGGGACTTAAGTTACTTGTGAGCAACCTCACCCATCGATTTCAATGAGTATACCCTAAGCATGAATATGTCTGGATCCAACACAATAGCCAGAACTGTTATAAATTCTGAAGTAGTTGTAAAATTCCAGCTGCCATGCTTTCTACCTGAATTCCTTATTCCATAACCAAGCCAACATCCCTGTCCTTTTCCAAGAAGCTATGTAGCTTTCTCATAGTGTGTGCTGATAATATGAAAGAGGTGTTTGTGTACCTGCCTGCCTGTGTAGCCATCTGGTACATAAATAACTTTTTATACACATAAACACTATAGATGGGGAAGGAAAATAGCTCAGTGCGATAGAGCCCCTGCGTTGTATGCAAAAGTTCCAGGTTTAGTCCCCAGTGGGAAAGACTCGTGCCTGAAACCCCGGAGAGCCGCTGCTGCCAGTCAGTGTCAACAGTACTGGGCTAGATGGACCCAGGGTCTGACTCAGTATACAGCAGTTTCCTATATTCTTGTCTTTGCATACAAATGAAATACATACCATGTGCAGCACACAACCTCATTTGATCAGAAAGCAATAATTTTAAAAGACTTATTTCTTACATTAACAAGCCCTTTCAGGGAAGGGCTTTAGGTGGTCATTATCATTCACGTAACACAGATGGTTGGTGTAGAACAGCAGATTTCAAGCAAGATAGGAATGACAATGTTGTCCCTGTCCTTTGTTTCTTACTGACACACTCAACCTTTCATTAAGCTAATGTTGATTACAAAATGGACCTTTTCTTTTCTGCAACAGAGAAAAAGGTAAACAGCAGGTGGCCAAAGGAGCTGTACTGGGAACAGATCTGCAAAAGGGAGTGAAAACAGAAATTTGCAGATGGCCTGAAATAAATGTAGAGAACAATCCTAAAAACAAAACAAGAGCCCTGCCACATCAGACCAAAGGGTCATCTAGTCCATCCTCCTCCTTCCCAAAGTGACCAGCCAGATACCCTGGGAAAGCCTACAAGCAAGGCATGAAGGAAACAGCCTTTCTGTACTGTATGTGCTCAGCTCCTAGTTTTCAGAGACATACTGCCTCTACTATGGCTAATAGATGTTACAGTACAATCCTATGCACATCTATTTGCAAGTAAGGAAGGAAGAGTCAATGGGTTCAGTAGGACTTATTCCCACATATATGTATATAGGATTGAAGCCTTAGGCTCTAACCCCATAGCCACCTAGACTTCTTGAACCCAATGGGGAATAAGATTTGTTGAACCCAATGGGGCTTACTCCTGAGTGGACATGTATAGAATTGCTCTGTTAGTATTAAGAGGACCACCTTCCATGAGTTTGTCTAACTCCTCAACAATGCAATCCTACACATGTCTACACAGAAATAAGCCCTATTGTGCTCAGCGGGACTCACCCCCAGGTGAGCCATCCAGGGTAGAGGATGCTTAAGTTGTGATGATGATTTGTATCCTGCCTTTCCACCAAAATGGTGTTCAGGGTGACTAACAATAATAAGACCAAGATTAAAACAAAACTTAATTAAACCATCATCAAAACTAATAAATGTAAAGCATGATTAAAACACAGCAATTCTCATTACCAGTTCCAAGTTCCTTATCTATACAAAAGCTCAGAAGAGAGCTCAATCAGTAAATTTAAATTTGATATGCCACTGCACCTGGAAATAAGTTTTTAGCTTACCCTATGTCATGTATCTCCATGAATGGGTGACTGTCCCCTTCAGGATCCACCATCATTCTTTCCAGTCAAATCTGTTATTTTTTGCTCAGTGCTTTTTAATGTGTGATGACTTCAGATGACATTTACAAGTAAGGAACTGGAGATGTGCACTAGGTTTTTGGCAACCCCAAAACATACACCCACACCTCTATGAGATGACATACAATTGCATCCAGCCATGTGCAAAGTCAAGAAGTGTGTGTGTGTGTGTGTGTGTTTGTATGTCTATACTGCCCTTTTATACTTCCTTTGAATCTCATTTCCTTTTTTTTTTAATTCATCCAGTTTGGAGAGATCTTTCCTGAGTTTCTCAGATTTGACTTTGGATATCACTATTCGGGGGGGGGGGGATGGTGTCCTCTGTAGATTTAGCTACCTCTGTGCTCATGATTTATGAATAAGGTTGCAAATCTAAACATACTCGCCGAACGCTGTGATACTTACTTCTGAGTAATCATGCATAGGATTGCACTGTAAGTTAAATAACACTGGGACAATTAAGCAGCTTCCCACTGCTTAATTCCCTCCATGGTGAAATCTGCTCTTTTACACCATCCAAGTTAGATTACGATAAACTACAGAAGGGCTTGTAGAAGAAGTAATCTGGCCCATTTTTTAAAACCTTCAATTATACCTTTACAAGCTGTTGCTTCTCAACTAGAAAACAGAGCTACCATCTAAAGAAGATCTCTAAGACAGACTTAACAATGCCTATAACCAAATTCTAAGGACAAAAAAAAAGTGCTCTCTGTGTCTGCTACTCCCTCCCTTTGGAAACATAAAAATTGAGCCTATGGGAAGTATTAAGCCTTTTTGAGACCATCCTTCAGTTTGGCAAGGCTATTGATGGGCTGGTCTTAAGCAGACAGCATTAGAACATTGATTTTTTTTGTTGCAAGTTGGACTCTGAAAAGGTGGTAAATGGGGTAACTTAAAAAATATTGGCACAGCTCCATTATCTAGAGCAAGGATGGCCCTCCAGATGTTGTTTGAGTACAACTCCATTAATCCTTTACCGTGCTGGCTGAGGCTGATGGAAATTGCAGTCCATAGTCTGGAGGGCCATCAGTTCCCTGCCCCTGCTCTAGAGAGAAGTGTCCTTTAAAAAAAGAAAAAAAGAAAGGAAGGTGTTTCTTGTCAGCAGCTGATACTTGATGGCTGGGGGATCACATCTCAAGGTCATTTAAGGCAGTTGCCCCTTAACACCCTTTAAACCTACATTGGACTCAGGAGGGGTAAAAGCTCAGGTTATATCCAACCTTTCAATGCATGCTGATGAGTGAAGTGGGATTTGTTTTCCTAATCAATGTTAGTGGTACAAGTACAAAACTAAAAGGTGGAGCACAGTTACTCCAGGTTTAATGAATGCAAACCTCACGGGTGCAATTTTGTGCATGTGACCTTAGACATGAATCATGCCAAAGTAGTCCAATGGTTAGGGTGGACCTAAATCAACAGCCTTCAGTTGAATATCTATTTTCTGGAGGGGAGGGGGTCTTGTCAAGTTACCCAACTCAGCATCTGTTCTTACCTGAAAATCCATCTTGTGGCAAGTCCTTCAGTTTTGCCAGCCAAGGCTGCCGTGTGACTATCACCAAAGGTAGCTTAGGAAAAGAATAGCTGGTTGCCGATCATCTTCCACTGCTTTAAACTGTTTGTATCTATGATGACTATTATTTGCATTTTATTGTTTTTAATCTGGCAAGCTGCTTTGTGAGTCCACAGATGGAAAAGCAGGGTCAAAATAAAAAATCAAATCTAATCAAAATATATCTTAGAGTGCATTAATTTTGTTCTGCTTTAATGGGCTATTACATGCCCTCTTAAAATGGTTACCTACCCAGGGCCTTTGGGAATTGCTGGGCTGTATATATTTGAATACATTTAAATAAATGAATTTATTACCATGAATAGTGTATTTGTAGGCATCATCCCAAAGTCTTGCATGTCCTTCCCCAACCGCAGTTTCAGTTGTAAGTGCAGAAGTGAAGCCCTTCCTGATTCTGCCCAAGCCCCTTCCAGTCAAAGAAGGCTTTTTCTACAGTACTTCAGGTGAAATTCATGTTTCATCTATGCAGCCTCCCACTTGGGTAGTTGCTTCCAACAAAACCATGTGGGTGGCGCTCAAATGGTCAGTTTAAGTGGCTCTTCAGGCAATTTGGATGGACAAGTGGGACCTGCAACAAAATGTTGCAGTGCTCCTGTTCAGCGTTCCAGCTGAACAGCCATGACATTTTCCAGGATACTCCATTGCATTCCCTCTCCTACCCAGTTTTCCATCCCCCCACTCAATAGTCAACATTTTGTGGCACCTGAGTATGCTCAGTTCTCGTCAGACTGTTTTTGGAGGGTGTGTGTATGTGTGTGCTTTAGCCTTCTTAGTTTATTTCATTTCTATATCGCCTAGAGAACTTCAGCTGTTGGGCAGTATAGAAATGAAATGAATGAATGAATGAATGAATGAATAAATAAATAAATAAATAAAGTTTCCCTAAAGATTTTTTCTACTTCTGCAAACCTTAGGTTCTCCTGAGCATGCTGATACTGTTCTCTTGTCTCTCAAAAGCCCCATTTTGGCAACACAGCTGCCATAACATAGCTGGCTGACTTTGCTGTGTGTGTGCGTGTGTGCGTATATGCCGATTTCCTACTTCTATCTAAACCTTCTGTAGATCTTCCTGATGTAGCCTGGACTGATTTTAACCATGTCAATGTGAATCCCAATTTTGGAGGGCTGATTGGCTTGGTTAAATCTGGCTGAACCACATACGAACATAAGAGCCATGCTGAATTACACCAAGGGTCCATCTGGTTGGTCCCTCATTCTGGTCACACAGTGGCCAACCAGCTCCCTGTGAGAATTCATAGAGGAGGAGGCTATCAATGGCTACTAGTCCTGATGGCTCTGTGCTACTTCCAATATCAGAGGCACTATACCTGGGCAGGAAGGTGCTATTGCACTCATGTCCTACTTGTGGGTTTCCTGTGGAGAGCTAGTTGGCCACTGTGAGCAGAATGCTGGACTAGATGGACCCTTAGTCTGATCCAGTGTGGCTCTTCTTATGTTCTTATATTCTTCATCCCACAAGCAGGACATGAGTGTAATGGCACCCTCCCACCCATGTTCCCCAGAAACTGGTGAACATAGGCATACTGCCTCTGATACTAGAGATAGCACACAGCCATCAGGACTAGTAGCTGTTGCTAGCCTTATCTTCCATAAATTTGTCTAGTCTTCTTTTAAAACCATGGGGAGAGACAAGGAAGGGGTGGCCCTCCAGATGTTTTTGGACTGCAACTCCCATCATTTCTCACCATTGGTTATTCTGGCTAGGGCCGATGGAACTGGAGTCCACCAAAATCTGGTGGCCAGCCATATGTCCTCCGCCCATGCTGTACAAAATACTTGAACACCATATACATTATCATTGCTTACAAAATGCATTGTACCCATGTGCTTTAAGATACCAGATCACTTCAAGGCATGTTGAGGCATCTTCTGTTTTGACCTCCCAAGTTGGCCTGTGCCTGGCTGGCAAAGGCAAAGATGACTCTCGCCTTTTAAAGGGCCTGTCCACTCTGTAAAGCACTCCATCGCATTAGGGGAAATTGTCTAAAAGAGCTATACTGTGCAATCTCTGTTACTTAAAATTAGCAAACAGCTTCCAGAATCAGCTTCAGGGGAAGGCACTGTTCCATTGGGAGTGAGCTGCTTCACCTGCTCCCCACCCCCCACCTCGAGACTTTAAAAGCAAGGCTGGAGCTGCAGCTTGGGAGACTGCTTTGGGGAGGAGGTGCTGTTCCAACCAAGGCATTTTTTTCCTCATCTGCTCTGCCCATCCCCCTGCCTGGGAAACCTTATAAGGAGCCCTGGATTATTCCAGCTCTACTCTGGCATTTTTGCTGATGGGTTTTTGCTTTTGGATATGTAGGAGGTGTGTTCAGGCTGCAGAGTTTTTGCTTGTTTTAGTTTTAAACAGCTGTTGTGATATTTCTGCTTTGAACTTGTATTTAGTGTATTCTTTGAATATTGTATTTGTATATTTTTGTGAGCCGCTTTGGGGGCCTTTTGGCCGAAAGGTGGCATAGAAATAAAGTATAACATACCATAACATAAAACAGGATAGGAGTTCAGTGTTTGCTGGCATATTTGGAGAAGCCGTGCCAAGTCCAAAGAAAATAAGCAGGTGGTTTTCTGTTCTTAGGTATATTTTTATTGCTTCTATTTCAGGCCTTTTTCTCTCACATGTAGGCCCCACTTCAAACCTTTCATGCATAGAGAGCTGGTCTGGGAAATTAGTACTGAAGCAGTGGTGTAGTGGTGAGTTTGGAAGTGCGGGCGGTCATCGTGACAGTACCCAGAGCCACGCCCCCAAGGAGGATCCCAAAATGCAGCCATCTGTATGGACCCATAGCAACAAGCCAATTCGATCAAGTTTCATCTCCACCAAGTGTTGTAAACCTAATGGGTCTTAATTGCCCGTTCACATCTGAGCCACCCCCAAAACTTGCACTCTAACAGGAAAAACTCACAATATATGGTTGCTGGGAAAATCCACTCCCACTCCCTTGCTACTGTGAGGCTTGCAGCTCAGCTCTAAGGGAACAGAGGAGCCTGAGAGGGGTAGCAGATGATATCATCGTCCCTGCTAATAAAAAAGGTCCAACACTTCGACCCTGTAAACCCATGCCTACTGAAACACTGTACTGGAGCCAGTGTGAGATCTGTAGGCAGCTTGCAAGGACCAGAACATCTTCTAACCTACCAAGTCTGAGAAAGTAGATGCATTTCTAAAGCCCACTCTTTGCACCTTTATCAGCTGGGGGAACAAAACAAAATATTTATTTCTCATGAGATGCCTTTTGCTGGGGGATTTAAAGGCTGTGATCCAAACCATCATGATTTAGAAACGTGCCTTATACTAAGTGAGACCATTGGTCCATCTAGGCCAGTATTGTTGACACTGACTGGCAGCGGCTGTCCAGCAGTTTTTCCGGCCTTACCTGGAAATGCTGGGGATTTAACCTAGGATCTTTTTGCATGCAGAGCATGTGGCCCTGTGTTCCAGCTGAGTATATTTAGATTTGCCTGGCTGGAACTTCCACTGACCATCAGAGCATGCATGATATTCACAGGGCACTAGGGTCTGTGTTTTTATGCCCCCACTCCACTTATCAGTAAACATTACCTGGCACTTCCATCATTCTACTCTTTCCAGGAGAATGGTCACCACTCCTTCTATTTCTGATGTTCAGACTGTGAGTGCCGTTGCCTAGGTAGCCAAAACGACACCACCCACATACAAGAGGGAAATATCGGCAGGCTCCGGGGAACCCTGAGGTTTGCAGAAGTACCAACAAGTCTTGAATATGGAAAAGTGGGTGGGAGAAGGAATAGAATGGAGCATCCTGCAGTAGGGCATGGCTGGCTGGCTGGCTGGCTGCAACAGTGAACAGAAGCACTGCAAACTGGGACTTTTTGATGGAGGTCCTACTTAGGAACATAGGAGCCACCTTATACAGAGTCAGACCATTGGCCCATCTAGCCCAGCGTTGCCAATACTGACAGGCAGTGGCTCTCCACAGTTTCCAGCAAGAGGTTTTACAGCCATACCTGGAGATGCCAGCGATTGAACCTGGGATGCGCTGCATGCAGACCATGAGGGGTCTGCAAGTCATGCTAAGTACTACTTCTGTGAAGCTGCCATTAATTGTAATAGGGTTTGTGCAGGAGACTTTCCCAAGGGATTGATATGCTGAATCCTTGCTGCTTAGCCAATTAATCTGGAAACAGCGTATCAATGTAGCCTATTTTATTCCATCCACCACTAGCAGTTAATCCAAGTTTTATTTTCTTCACCTGAGAAATGATGTCCTTTACAGCCACCAGTGGAAGAGATGCATTTTCACACTGGTACCAGCGTGATACAGCTTATTTAGTGGTGGTGGTGATGATGGTGGTGGGAGTTTTGGCTTCTTAATGTCAAAAAGAAGAAAGATAAGGGTGAAATCCAATGCAGTTTTTTTTTTTCTGCTAATGGAGCTGCTTCCATCAGTAGCACCAGGAGAGGGCAATTCCTTCTCACCCCTGGGGATCCTACTCCAGAGGGTTAGAGGACCAACCGGAACAGATGTTCTGGGGGGGGGGATGCAGGGTGGAGGAGAGGAGGGGAAGTCCCATGTCCCAAGCCGACTTCCCCTCACACAATATTGGCTTCTAACCTAACAAGTTTAAGAAAATTGGATCTTACTCACAACCCCGCCCCCAACCAATAATATAAGAAACACATGATTTCACATGATTCACTTCACTCTAATTTAAAAAAAATCACCCAGAATGAGAAAAACCCCCACACACATTTGTATACATCCTAACTGCAAAATAATGCTTTGCTAATTGCTAGAAGAATCTCAGTTGTTAAAACAGATTGCAATGTGTTAATATGCATACGCTTTCCTTTGACCAGCTTATAGCTGCCAATAAGTTGCAGTTCTTTGGATGTATCTTTAGCTGTGTCAAATCATACAAAAGGCTTTTTGATGTCAGTGGCGCCTTCAGGGTAGGCCTTTTGGGAAGATGTCCAGAGCCCCACTCAGCAGAATGAGCAGGAGGGATGGCTTAGCACATCTTAAAGTAAGTGAAATAATCACAATCTAAGAGGGGACCACTGAGTCCAGAGCCTAAAATTACCTAACTGTGCCACTGTTTTGTGTGGTGCTTTTTGAACACCAGTCAAGCATCTTTGGGGATGGGTGGTGACACAGCCTGCTGCTATTTTGGCATCAAGCTTTCAGGGTGCATTCACAGGAATAAACATTTATTTATTTGTTACATTTATATGCTGCCTTTTTCTCCAAGGACCCCAAGGCAGCATCTATGATCCTCCTCCTCTCCATTTTATCCTCACAACAACCCTGTGAGGTAAGTTTGGCTGAGAGTCAGTGACCAGCCCAAAGTCCCCCGGTGAGCTTCGTGGGTGAGTGGGATTTGCCCTGGGAAGCCCCCTCACAGTGTCAGTGGAGGGTTCTGCTGCCACTGCTCCTCCAAGCCCAGTGCTCCAATGGCGGGGAGGGCAGGAGGGGGTGTTCTCGGCCTGTATTGGCGGATGCTTTGGAACCATCGGCTCCCATTTCTCAAGCACAGCCCTGGAATGGGGGTAGGGGGGATCACGCCAGTCCTGGGGCTGGCATGGTTACTTTCCCTCTGCGAAAATCGAGCCCCCCGAACACACACACACACAAACACACACACCAGTGAAAGGGGGGAAAGGGAGGGGGTAACACCACCCCTTCTTTCTGCTGGGCTGGCCTGAGCGCAGCCGGGCTTTGGAGTCAGTGGCTCATCCACTGTGGCTTCATGCTGTCTTGCTCCCATAGGATTGCTCTCCCCTGGATTAATAGTAGCCATGCATGCCCTCAGTTTGGGGGAGTTTCCAGCTATTTGCTGCTCCCACAAATCCCTCAGACTGCCTATTAAGCTAAGTTTAGAAAATGGGCTGGGTGTTTAAATTTGCATGTGTTCCAGAATTAAGCCAGGCCCAAATTCCCCAAATTAGTCATATCTAGTATCAAACAGTTTTTAGTAGCTAAGCCAGGGGTGATGTGCCGTCCACGCAATGCCTTTCATTTGTGTCTGCCTATTGTGGGCCAAAATGAGTCTGCAGACGGTTCCTCTGCTTCCTCGTAGAAGAGAAGACACTTAGATCGATATATTTCTCATGCAAAGGCTTTTATTTATTGGTTACATTGATACCTTGCTTTTTCCTCCAAGGAGCCCAAGGCAGTGTCCGTGATCCCCCTCCTCTCCATTTCATCCTTTGCCTTAAGTTCAGCTGTGAGTCAGTGACCAGCCCAAAGTCACCCAGTGAGCTTCATGGATAAGTGGGGGCTTGAACCTGTGTCTCCCCAGTCCTAGTCCAACTGTCTAACTACCGCACCACATTGGCACACCTAATCATGAAACCGCTGGATCCAAAGGTGCTTTATTCCCTGTACTTTTTAAAATGCTCATCAATAGGTTAATCCAAAAATCCTTATAACTTAGGGATGTCAGTGAATTCTGCCACGGATCTTGGTGAGGCCGAATGCCAGTGCATTCAGCCCCCCGAAATCTGTGGCGGAACGGCCTGCCACCCCCCACCCCCCTGCAGATCCCCCCCGGGATGAGACTTACCTGGGGCAGATCTTCTGGGTGGCGGTGGCTCCGGTGAAGGCGGCGGCGGCGGCCGGTCTTCCGACCGGCTGCTACCCCCGGCATTTCCAGGCTTGTGAGAAAAAAAAAAGACGTGATAGGCTACGTAAAGATTTACGTAGCCTATCACGGCTAGGTTTAAAAAAGAAGGGAAAAAAAAGATGTGATAGGCTACGTAAATCTTTACATAGCCTATCATGGTTGGGGGTGGGTTTAAAAAAAAAAACGCATATGCAAATGGCGGCAGCTACGGCCGCCACCATTTGCATTCCTTCTTTTTGACCGTCTTAATCTACGTAAATATTTACGTAGACTATGACAGCGAAAATCAAGGAGAATGTAAATAGCATAGCAGGCGCTATTTGCGTCCCTTTTTCATTCACCGTTTTAGCCTACGTAAATCTTTACCTCGGCGAAAATGGGGAATCAAAAGGGGATGCAAATGGCACCCGCTACGCTATTTGCGTTCCCCTTGATTTTCGCTGTCATTGTCTATGTAAATATTTACGTAGATTAAGACGGTAAAAAAAAGGAATGCAAATGGCGGCAGCCATAGCCACCGCCATTTGTATATGTGTTGTTGTTGTTGTTTTACCCAGAGCCCTCCACGGCCAGAAATCCAGCTGCAGACGGCTCTGGCCTGGCCGGGCCTGGCTGGCTGCTCCGCAGAGCTGCCGCGGAGCACAGCCGGCCATTCGAGGGCTCCGGGTGGAGGAACGGAGCGCCTCCCCCCCCAGCCAGGATTCTGGGGGGAGGGATGGAATGCCTCCCTCCCCACCATCAACATAATCCGCGAAAGGTAAGTCACTTTCGTACATCCCTACTGTGGTTAACCTTAACAATGGTTTACTGAAATAAGCCAGTTTGCTAAGCCAAGGTTTGAATTTGGCTAGTTTCAGTAAAGCAGAGTTAAGGCTAACCACAGTTTCTCTGGATTTGGACATAATGCTCAACTGTGGTTAGGTGAATGCTGAAGGAGAGGAGAGGGGTGGAGCCCAGGGCTCACCTAAGCTCACTCCTGTAATGATAAACCATAGGGATGGGCATGCGCGCCCCCATCTGGGTTCTCCAGGCACCTGCCCAGCCTCTGCCCCCCCCTCACTCGCACCTGGACCCACGTTCGAGCTCCCTGACGCTTGCTGAACTGCCCACACTCACCTGGGTAGCCTCGTCAAGCTCCTTGATCGCCATTGGGGGGGGGGGGGGAGATGATTGTGAAAATGCTCATATTTGCATATATGCAAAATGGGGCTGCGAATCACCCATATATGCAAGATTATAGGTGTTTGTTTGCTGTGGGCAGGGGGCAAGCAGGGGCAGGGGCTTGGTGAGTGTGGCTCGGGGGCATGTGGGGGGGCGTCCGCCAGATTCCCAGATGGAATCAGGCACTCATGCCATCCTTAAACCGTAGTTTAATGTTATGTCAGAATGCAACCCATGAGTTGGTCTTCTATTCTGCCTGCACATGCTTATGTCCACATAATATACAATGTTGGGAACTTTAACTTTCAGAAAGTATAATCTCACTTGATGGAATCAGGGTTGGAATTAGGGCAGGCAGAGATAGAAAGGGGAGGAATCTGCAAGTAAGGAGAGGAGCCAGGGAGATTCTGGAAGGTCATATGTATATAGAACTTGAAAATATCGGAGCCTGGAGAAGTACAACCAAAGTGAGATCCAAGAGGGCTGTGCTGGATGTGTGTTTTCTGGCTGCCTCTGTGCAGATCCTGCAGGTCAATTGACGTATTGGTGGCTTTTGGGGAGAATTATGTTAGACCTCTGTGATGCAAACACACTTGGAATACTGTGCACACTTCTGGTCACCTCACATCAAAAAGGAGACTGTAGAGCAAGAGAAGATGCAACCAAAATGATCAAGGGGCTTGAGCAACTCCCCTGTGAGGAAAAGAGCTAACATTTGGGACTCTTCAGCTTGCAAAGAAAAGGTGAATGAGGGAGGACATGAGAGAGGTGTAGAAAGTTATGCATGGGTAATTATGCATGGTGTGGAGAATGTGGATAGGGAGACATTTTTCCCCCTGTCTCATGGTACTATCTCCAACGAAGCCGATTAGTGGAAGATTCCAGACAGATAAAAGGAAGGACTTCTTCACACCATCACATAGTTAAACTCTGGAATTCATTACCACAAGATGTAGTGATGGCCACTAATGTGGATGGATTTAAAAGGGGATCCATGGAGGATAAGACTATCAGTGGCTAGGAGTCATGATAGCTATCTAGGGCCTCCAGTACTGGAGGTAATAAGCCCCTTTATAGGAGTTGCTTGGAACATGAGTGGGACAGGGCAATTGCACTCATGTCCTGTTTGTGGGCATGGGCATGGGGTTGTCCAGTGTGGGAAGCAGAACAGAATGCTGGACCAACTTTAGAACCTTGGTCTGATGCAGCATGGCTCTTCTTACGTTCTTATGGGAGCCACATGTTGGTTATAGGATTATAGGCTTGGTGGCACTCCTAGCCATTTGGACACTTTTATCCATTTGGCCATGTCTTTACAAAATAGCAATGCAGAGGGACCTGCAGAGAGACAGTGCTGTTTACAACAGCCCATTTTTATGGATTACCTATTGGACACAGATTAATGTAGCTGAAATACTGGTACTGTGCAGATGAAATAATGGGTGTTTTGCTTTCTCTCCCTTAAGAAATGAATGAAGAATCTTTATATTTCCTGTCACTTCCTTCTTACCATCCCACTTTAACTCTGTCACTCCTTTAAGAAGAATATTCCAAATTTAGATGCATTAACACACCCAAATATATAGGAACTCAGGAGACAAAGTGCTATTCAAAAGCTAATGGCTGGGAACTTGCTGGGAAACTAATTAAATGGATGTGTTTATTTTACTTGATTGATGTAATAAAAGAACAATAGCTTATCAGCACACAGAAGATTAACCCCAATTTATATGGGCAATAAACAGCTGCCGTTTATTAATTGGCATTAACAACCAATAAGTACCTTTATTTAGCAAGGGCACACATGGTCAAATGCGAGCACAGGTTCCATAACTGACCTACGGACTCTCCCCCAGAAAGGGAGGATCTAAGGAAGCTTTTCAATATATCTCCAACAATATTTTTTGTAGGAGGTGGGAGCTCTAGATCATTGTTCTGTTCGCCCATGCTGCACTACTGGTCTTCTGCCATGAATTAGGGACAAACTTCAAGCTGAAAATGCCTCCTCAGTTTTGTATCCCTATTCCCACGGTGCAAAAGGGGGGTGGGTGCGCATTTCAGAGATTTTCTCAGGGTGTGTGTATTTGGAGAAATTATCAGAATTTTCCAGTTTGTTTGTTTTAACAAGGAAATCAGGTGGCACACTGCATTTCCTCACTCAACAAAAATCTTTATTCTGAAACTCAGTTGTGCCTTTGCTGCAAGTTGGGCTGGCCAGTGGGGACTGCCATCTCTCTCCCCGCCTCTCCACAGGCCTCTGAAATGCTGCTATGCTCTGACCGCACCCCTGGTGGCGCCACTGAACTCCAGACCAAATACTTCCACTAATACAGCTGTAGCAGCATCGCTCTCCCCAATATGCCAGGAGTCACTCCTTTCCAGCGCCAAAGAGAATGTGACAAAGGCAGTGTTGGCAGAACAGCGAGAACCTGACTAGGGCTGAGCTGTGGGGGCTCCTAGCTGGAGAAGCACGCTTTACCCTGGATAAATCACACTGGAGACTCTGGGTCAAAGAAGTAAGAAAACTTCCATTTATTGCAGGAAATACATGTTGTATAGGAAAATCCCCAACTCAAGACAGAGGAAGACCCAAAGAGATGTTCCCTCTCTGAGAGGCAAGAGCATGAAAAAGAAGGAAGTAGGAAGTGAGATCAGCAACCCTGAGAGTATCAGTCTAGCATAGGGATGTGTGAACCCACCCCTGTCCGGGTTCTCCAGCGCCCACCCAGTCCCTGCCCCCGCTTGCTGGTCCCCAGACTGCACTCAAGCCCCTCCCACGCTCAATGAGCAGCCTGCACTCACTCCGGCAGCCTCGCTGAGTGCCACAGTCGCCATTTTTTGAAAAATAAAATGGCAATTGCAAAAGTGCACATCTTTGCGTATGCATGAAAATGCACATTTTTGTGAATGTGAATATTTACATATGCACGGAATGCACATTTTTTTAAAAATGCACATACTTGTGCATTTGCAAAGATGTGCATTTTTGCTATCGCCATTTTATTTTTCAAAAAAATGGTGACTGCGGAGCTTGATGAGGCTGTCAGGGTGAGTGTGGGCCACTCGCCGAGTGCGGGCAGGGGGCGAGCAGGGGCAGGGGCTCGGTGAGTGGGGCTCAGCAGGCAGTGGGGGGTTCCCGCCAGATTCCCAGATGGAATCAAGTGCCTGTGCCATCCCTAGTCTAGCATCAGGAGGAAGGTCAGCATAGATCAGAGGACAGACTAGGAAGCTTGGCGTTCCTCTCTCTCTCTCTCTCTCTCTCTCTCTCTGTTCAGCCATTTTCTTTTCTTTTCTTTTCTTTTCTTTTCTTTTCTTTTGGAGCTAGCTGAGCTGCACCCACAGATCCAACAGGCAGGACATGTGTGGAATCAATAAATTGCCACCAATATTCCTTTTAAATATTGCATTGTCAGTCCTAGAATGGAACAGCAGTGCAAATATCATTGTAGTTAGTATTTTCATAAAGCAAGTGGTGCACAGGAGGATATCTCTGGGTGACTTACTTGCCAAGCATCATGGAAGATGAGGAGAGCACACCAGTCCCAAAGCTAGACAAGAACTTCACTGTGTCTTCCCAAGAGAAACAGAACAGTTACAGTAAAGGCCTGCTCCATACAGATGCAGCTATGTCCAGTGCTACCTGGTGGCTAAATCATATCATTATACTATCCACATTCTAATAAAATGTTGTTTTAGCTCAGGGTTGGGGAATGCGGTCCTTCAGATATTGTTGGACCACAACTCCCATCAGCTCTAGTCAGCAAAGCCAATGGTGAGCAGTGATTGGCATTGCAGTGTAACAACACAGCTTTCTAAGTAAATATCACACACATCTGCTTGAACGAGTCCCTCTAGCAGCACGACTTTAACAGCATTCTAACCTGCAAGGCATCGACGACTGGTTGGGTTTCTTTCTGTGCTGTGGAAACCATCACACACTGACTTCTGCAAATCAAGCTGCTGAGCAAAGACGCAACAGCGGACCAGATTGTTTTTGTTTTTGTTATCCTCTCTTTTTTCTTTATTCTGGAGACTCGGCAGGGGCGTTGCTGGGTTCTTAAAAGATCCGGGGCCGGGGCACAGGCCCATAACACAAATTTGCATCTATCTATCTATCTATCTATCTATCTATCTATCTATCTATTATCTATCTATCTATCTATCTATCTATCTATCTATCTAATATATCTAAGTCTAAGGGCACCTCATATATATGTGTGTGTGTGCGTGTATGTATGTGTGTGCGTGCGCACGTGCGCGCACACACATGTGGTGTGTTTGTGTGTTTATAGATTACATACATACATACATAAGAAGTGTGCACTGACCCCCCACCCCACTTCAACTCAGACCCCGATTCAGCATTTTGGAAAACTTGCTTTCCCTTCACCCCTTCCCCAATAGTTTTTTGGGTAAATTTGTATGAAAATGCACAGGTCATTAGAGATGTCCCCCAGGCAAGAAACCTGCAAAGTTTCTGAAGGATATACATACATGCAAATTTAAAATGACTAGAATTTATTTACATTTCACCAATATTAGCAGCAGGGGAACATGGGTGGGAAGGTGCTATTGCACTCATGTTCTACTCGTGGGTTTCCCATGAGCATCTGATTGGCCACTGTGTCAACAGAATGCTGGACTAGATGGACTTTGGTCTGATGCAGCATGGCTCGTCTTATGTTCTTAAATAGAGAGTGCCTCTGAGCATATGCAGAATGCTTTTCTTTCACCAGTAAGCACTTACATTCTCCCCCTACCAATTCTGTTCCCCTCCATGAAACCATCCCTCCTCATCCTATCATCCTCCAGCAACTCTTCATAAAAACAGACGTCTTGTTTTGTGCCACTCCTCTCTGCCTCCTCCTTGCTATGCACAAGCTCTCATTGTATCTTCCTCCCCATAACTTCATTTGTGCCAAAACTTCACCAGGATTCAGCCAATGAGCCTGTTTTCAAAACCAGGGCTAAGTTATGGAGAAACTCTGAGCATGTACTAAGTCCCTTTCCCTCACCACTGAAGCTATAGTTCATGCAAAAACAACACCACCACCAAACCCACACATGACAAAACATGAATAGGACTGAGCTGAAAGGGTAGTCAATTCATTAGGTGGAATTGGGTAGGCACTGTATTAAGCCTGCAGTACCATGCTCACAACTCAGGACTTATTTCTGAGTAAACATCCAGAATATCAAAATGCAAACGTCCCTGCAAAAGTAAGTCGTGCTGGAATCCAATGCACACTTTCCTGAAGGTGAGCCTCATTAAACATAATGGGGCTTCTGAGTAGGCATGCATAGGATTGTATAAATGAGCAGTATTTATCTCCCCACCACTTAAAAAACAAACCCCAAACTCCTATTTTTATTAAAGCTTTCTGTTCATAGGAACATAGGAAGCTGCCTTATACTGAGTCAGACCCTGGGTCCATCTAGCCCAGTATTGTTGGCACTGACTGGCAGCAGCAGCTTTCCAGGGTTTCAGGCCAGATTATTTCCTAGCCCTACCTGGAGATGCTGGGGATTGAACCCGGGACATTCTGCATATGAAGCATGTGTTCTATCACTGAGCTACAGCCCTTCCTATTGCTGGATAATGGCAACCAACAAACAAAACAGCCCCAGATTTGTTTCTCTGCAACCAGGTGAACCCATTCTTCTCAAAGACTTGAGTGAGAAGGAGAAAACCCAAACCTCTTGTCCGTTTGTATAAAGTCAAATACAGTTCAGAGAACCTATCTTTCCCACCAGAGAGAATTCTCTTTAAGAATTCCTCAAGATATGGTCTGGGTGGAATAAAGAAGAGAAAGAAAGAACAGGATAGGGGAGGGAAGAAGAAAAGAAGAATGGTGACTGGAAATGTGGGGCAGGGTGTGTGTAGAGAGAATTCCCTAAGCCAAGTGGCTCCTTTCAGAGGTAGTACTTCAGAGGAATTTGTGGAGGGTTTGTAAGGATTGCATGTACTTAAATGAACTTTATAAGGTAAGGTGGTTGAGGGCTTTTTCTAGCTTTTTTTAAACTGTAGAACCTGTTTACAAGCCTTAGCAGTTCCTCTATCATGATGCCACATAGGCCTAACCCTCCTTTTGGAATAATTTGAGTCCTACAGCTATTTAGGAGAAATTATAGTGGAGGGGGAGAAAGAAGTTTGTGGAGGCTGATTGGATCCTTTGCTGTACTGAAGCTACTAAACTTCTGCAGAAGCCAAAAGTTCCACTTTGGGGCAGTAAAATCAGGTGCTGTGTGAAATACCAGTATTTCACATGAAGCTCTTTCTTCCCTTCCTTCTCCCTCTTCAAAATTTCATTGCAAGCAAGCTCCCAACAGTGGGCATGTAAGAACAGAAAAGTAGGGGGAGAGAGGTTTTTTGCACCTCAAAAAAACCTGCACCAGAGATTAGGCATAGTGATCTCCTAATAGTCACCTTAAACACCTTCTGATTAGGATTTCTAATCCCCTGTGTACCTTGGCAGTTTTCACTTTTTCTTTTAGTCGTTGAGAAAAGGAAACGTTATGCATGGCTAGCACAAAAGCCACTGGACCTAACTGTCTGAAATTTGGCAGATTCAGTCATCTATATAGGCACTGCCAGGTCCCCAAACTCTATGCACTTATGTGGAAGCACACAACAAATATAACTCTTTGCTTTGACAGATTTTCCTTGCAAATAGCAAATTCTACCTGTGACTAGCACAAAAGCCACTGGACCTAACTGCCTGAAAATGGGCAGATTCAATCAGCTCCATGGGGACTACCAGCTTGCCAAATGTCATGAATGTATCTTATAAAATAAAAAAGTTATAGGCGTTTCTGTTTTCCAATGCAAGTCAATGGGAAAATGTAAAAAAAAAAAAAAAAGGCAATTAGGACAGCTCAAAAGATCTGGGGCCCGTGCCCAGGTGAGCCGTCTTCAATGATGCCCCTGAGACTCGGTAAACCTATTGATGGAGTCATTCTCTGTATTACTGCAATAAATACATGAATGAGTAGAATAGTTCTCTGTGCTCCTGTTGTCAGATACACTAATCACAGCATGCAAAAGGCCTAATGCCTCAGATCGCCTAAAGTACAGGAAAGATTTTACTTAAAAACAAAACCACAAGATAGTAAGATAGGAAGCTGCCTTATACAGGAAGCTGGTCCATCTAGCTCAATAGTGCCAACACTGACTGGCAGCACCTCTCCAGGGTTTCAAGGAAGATTCTTTTCCTTGCCTGACCTGAAGATGCTGGGGGCTGAACTTGGAACCTTTTGCAGGCAAAGCAGGTGCTCAACCACTGAGCTAGGCCCCCACTTTAAAAATTACAGCAGAGCAGTGCCATGAAACTTTAAGAAATTGTCCCACCAGGTATTCTTATAGATTTCATGGGGAAGCATGGCAAAGCAGTTCCCCTCTGCCCTTAGAGTTTCTGTAATGTTTAAAGGGCAACTGGGAACTGCTGCTGTACCAAGATCCAGCTGCAGCCAAGCTCTTGAATGAGATCCCAAGATGTTGACACTAAACACAAAGGGACATAAGCCAAGGAAGACATGTTGAAAATGGATTGCTCAAATGTGCATGTGTCCTGCCCATCCTTAAAAAAAAAAAAAAAGTATGATCAAGAAACACTAGGCAATGCAGTCGCTATCAGAGGTTAAGGCTGCAATTCTATACACACGTGCCTGGGAGTAAGCCCGACTGAACTTCCGATGTGCATAGAATTTTATGTCTGAGTAGACTGTGGGCAGGACACTAGATTTAAATTTCCTTTCTAAACAAATAGTTAAGGTGCTTACTTGTAACTGCGAAAAACAGGAAAGAAACATTGAAATGTAACACCTGGCCATTTTCGATGAGCGCACGGTTCTTTAGTTAGGGATACTCATTGTCTGCATTACATACAATCCAACTTTCTGGGGCAGTTTCTTAGCATTTCCCTTGAGACTGCTATCTAGAAGGGTACCCACCTTGGTCTGCTCGACAGTGAAAGGAACCAAAGGCCTTGTGGCACATTAAAGACTAACACATTGATGATGGCATAAGCTTTCATGGGCTGCAGTAGATTCTAGTCCACAAAAGCTTATGCTATCATAACTTTTTCTTAGTCTTGAAGGTGCCACAAGACTTTGTTGTTGTCATTGAGACTGGTGTGGTAGAAACAAAGAGGCAGGGGAGCCTGCTATGTATTATTCAATGCTGTTTAAATTATTTATTGAGTGCTTACTGGCAGGAAAGTGACCTGGGTAATGTACATTTAATAGAGATTCATTCCTAGCATTTTGCCATAATTCCAAGTATATGCTTCAGTGAAAAACACCTATTAATGGGTACACACACACACACACACACAGCAATAGTTACATTTTTGCAAATAGCAACATTTGCAAAAATTAAAAAAAATGCAATTTGCCAATTTCCTTCATGCCTTCCCAGATTTGGGGATTCCATGTTGCTGATCTTGACTATGATCTGATGGTGAGTAACCTTTATGGCTAGTTTTCAGGTACAGATTGAGCAAAAAGGAATCTTGATGCAATTGCACAAACACATCAAGATTTGTTTTGCATTGCAGTTGACTCAGTGCAAAGGCATGTGTGATTGTGTGCATTAAGTACATAAGAACAAAAGAAGAGAACCATGCAGGATCTGACCAAGGGTCTATCTAGTCCAGCATACTGTTCACACAGCAGTATGATAGTCCAGAAGTACTGTTCACACCGCCATTTGCTTCACCATTTTAGCCGTGATAGCCTTTTGCATCCCTGCGGAGGCAGTGATAGGCTACGTAAATATTTACGTAGCCTATCATGGCAAAAAGAAAAGGGAACGCAAATGGTGGCTGCCATAGCCACCGCCATTTGCGTTCCCCCTTTTTCCCCCCATGATAGGCTACATAAATATTTACATAGCCTATCACAGCAAAAAAAAGGGATGCAAATGGCGGCAGCTATGGCAGCTGCCATTTGTGTCCCTGTGCAGCCCAGCAGTGGCCGGATGTCGCTGCGGGCTGCCCTGGCCAACGGCTCCGCGGAGTGGCCGTGGAGCAGAGCTGGCCATCGAGGATTTCAGGGGGAGGGACAGAGCGCCTCCCCCCCCACCGCGCATGATGTATGAAACAAAACAGGTAAGTCGTTTCATACATCCCTAATTACTACTACATCTTGTGGTAGCGAATTCCATAGTTTAACTCTGCGCTGTGTGAAGAAGTCCTTCCTTTTTATCTGTCCTGAATCTCCCACCAGTCAGCTTCATGGGGTGACCCTGGGTTCTCGTATTATGAGAGGGGGAAAAAATGTCTCCCTATCCACTTTCTCCACACCATGTAGAATCTTGTACACCTCTATCATGTCTCCCTTTACCTTTTTCTAAGCTAATCAATCCTAGCTGTTGTAACCTTTCCTCATAGGGGAGTTGCTCCAGCCCTTTGATCATTTTAGTTGCCCCTTTCTGCACTTTTTCCAACTCTACAATATCCTTTTTTAGGTGCGGTGAACAGAACTGTACACAGTACACCAAGTGTGGTCACACCGCAGATTTGTATAAGGGGAGAATGATAGTGGCAGCTTTATTTTCAATTCCTATCCTAATTGTGCCTAACATGGAATTTGGTTTTTTTGCAGCAGCTGCACACTGGGTCAACATTTTCATCGAGCTGTCCACTACAACCCCAAGATCTCTTTCTTGGTCAATCACTGCCAGCTTAGATCCCATCAGGTTATACTTGAACTTGGGATTTTTTTTGTTCCAATGTGCATCACTTTACACTTGTTTATATTCAACCACATTTGCTATTTAGATGCCCATTCTCCCAGTTTGGAGAGATCCTTTTGGAGCTCTTAACAATCCCTTTTTGTTTTAATCACCCTAAATGATTTGGTGTCATCAGCAAACTTGGCCACTTCACTGCTCACTCCTAATTCCAGATCATTTATGAATAAGTTTATGAAACTGCACTGGACTGCATCACAGTACAGATAAGTACCCTGATGCAAGATGCATATGTACTCATGCTCATCTGTCTGTAAGGGGGGGGGCGGGCAGGGAAGATGCAAAGATAATTCTCCAGGTTAAACAGAAAGGCAGGCAGAGTGGATTATGGGGCAGAATCAACTCATAAAACAATAACAAAATGGGGTGTGATGTGATGAGGACATCCACTTGTCTCTAAGGGCCAATCTACATTGCGTCCACCATCGCAATGAATTCGGTGTCCCATCGGGTTAAACACGCTTGCTTTAAAACGTGATTATCCATACTCAGCCATTATCCCTGTTACGGTGCTTCATCGAATGCGTGAGCTTGGTTCACACTCGAGCACTATGCTGTTTTCCTGCTCTTAAAGATGGCGACTCTCGTTGGAGGATCAGAAACTCTTCCTGTTTCTGCTGATTCCACGCCCACTGCACGGCAGTGGCGTGGGAGAGGCTTGTCATTTTCCGCATGTTTTCCTGGCCTTGGGGAAAATGACCAGCTTGTCCCTTGCTGCTGCCATTGTAGCAGGTGGGGGTGGAGGGAAGAACAAGGCACCTATCCTCTTCTCCACCCCCACCTGCTGGAGGCCAGGGGGAGTGGCTGGGGGGTGTCTGCCAATGCTCTTTTCGCCACGCCATCCCTTGACAGCTGGCACAAGGAAGAGGGGCAGTGGCGGTGGCATCCAGCGCTTGTGTTTGGGGGGGCGGCTGCTGGCACCTTTGAAGATTCAAAGCTTCACGTCAGCCTGGTCAGTATTTGGATGGGTGACTGCCTGGGAATCAGGCATTGAGCAGGGGGTTGTTCTATCCCTTCAAATGAGACTACGTTTTACCCACATCTATCCCCCGCTTCGGCTTTAAAAAAAAATAATTAGGCGTTATCTTCGAAGAATCGTGGCTTCTCAGTGGTGTTTTTTTTTTCCTTCCCCTAATTCAGGCATGATCTTTGAAGATTTGAAGATTTGAAGATGTGAAGCTTTGAATCTTCAAATCTTCAAAGATCATGCCTGAGTTAGAAAAAAAAATATCGTGGAGAAGCCATGATTCTTCGAAGATAATGCCTTAATTTTTTTTTAAAAAAGCTGAAGCGGGGGATAGAAGGGGGTAAAACTTAGTTTCATTTGAAGGGATAGAACAACCCCCTGCTCAATGCAGGAAGCCTGATTCCCAGGCAGTTGCCCATCCAACTACTGACCAAGGCCGACCCTGCTTAGCTTCTGAGATCAGACAAGCGCGCGCACATCCAGCCCTTTGCTTGTTGCTGAGGAAACATTGAGTGCTGAGGAAGCTATGCAATCAGTAGCTGGAAGATGACATGGGGCCATTGAGAGCTGTGATTGGACAGGAGGGAAATACAAACACCACCACATATGGCCAGGCAGGGGAGGGGACTATGACCAGATACTGTAGTGAAGGCAGAAAATTAGAGCACATTAAGGGGAAATACTGGGATATCAGGGTATTGAAAGTGGTAGCATGGAAGTGGGAAATTCCAGTTCCAGTTCAAGGCGGGTACTGTGTAGTGTGAAAGACAGGCTGTGAAACCTCATTGGAAGTGAAAAAACCCGTACGTGTAGATCGGCCCTTACAATAACCTTCTGTGTTGCATTTGGGACAGAGGCTGGAGCTCTTGGCTGAATGCTGGAGAATCTCTGATACCAGAACAATTGTGTGATCATCAAAAGAGGCTGGAACACTTCTTTGTTTAATGTAACCTGTAGGAAATAGTGTGCCTTAGCCCTGCTCATATACAACTTTGTGGATGGATTTTGATAATGATTTATTTATTGCATTTATACCCCGCCTTTTTTCCTCTTGCAAGGAACCCAAGGCGGCTTACATTATCCTCCTCTCCATTTTATCCTCACAACTACAACCCTGTGAGGTAGGTTGGACTGAGAGTCTGTGTCTGGTCCAAAGTCACCCAGTGAGCTTCCATGGCCGAGTGGGGACTAGAACCCGGATCTCCCGGCTCCCAGTCCATCACTCTCACCACTACACTACACTGGCTCTCATAATGATGGGTCAGTTTTGGTTTCTCCTGCATTTGATTTTTTTTAAAAAACTCAACATCTTTCTGTCCCGAATATGAAGAACTTTGTGAATGTTGGTAAATTCTTAGCAAAAAACAACTGAACCGAAATTCTCACCCATCTGAGCCAGCCAAACTCAACAGGTCCAGCTATTCCCAGCTGGCAGAGGAACATGATGTAACTGTCTGCCATATAACTGTTAAAGATGAGGAGCCTATTGGAAAAAAGATACAGCAACACTAATTCAGCACCGCAAACATGGCTGAATACACAGGGATTCAAACTCAGACTTTTGACAGCTAAGCACTCAAAGCCCTGGGTCCAGCCACCATAAGTGGCTGAACTTACCCTGAATATCCCTGCCCCCCCCCCACTCTGGTCCAGTTCACATGGTTGCTAATCACCTGATGACTTGAAACTGATTGTGTGAACGACCTCTCTCGAACATTATGCTGGAGATCTGTATGCTATATGGCATTTGCTTGATGATGGCTTTTTTCCTGGGTAAGGAAGCCATTGGTTCATCACCAAATGAGAAATGTCACACGTGAACTCATCCATAGCTTGCCTTGTCGCACTGCCTGGTGCTTTTGAAGCTTGCTGGAAGGATGCATCAGGGAAATAAAAATAGCAGTCTTCTTTGTGAGAACAGTGAGAATGTCATCTGCTGCTGAAGTTATATTTGCTTTAGTTATCTAAATAATTAAGCATGTTCTGTGTGCAGCAGGGTTGGTACAGAGCCATTTGGTGGGGGAATGCTGGGTGGCATTCCATTTTTTCTCAGGAACCGTATGCTGCTATTTCTGAAAATGGCTCCTTCGTATGTTCACATGTCTTTCTGTTGTGGGTATGTGTTGTTTCTTTTCTCTCTCAGGCATGGTTCACACATTCCTCTAGAACAGGGGTGGTCAACTTCCAGGGGTTGGGTGGGCATGTGCTGCTCACCCCTGCTCCAGATGTAGGTACTACCTGTGTGCCGGTGGTGATGGGCCCAAGGAGGGGTGCCTCGTGTGCTTCCTTATTCTGGATGTTTCTGCTGTGGTGTGTAGGGTGGCCATGTGTCTGACTTTACAGAGAACAGTCCTCCATTTGAAGGCATCCTCAGTCTGAAGGGCTGGCCCCCAGTCCAAGACCAATGTAAAGATAAAGAATAATAAGAAGGGAGATTAGGGGCCTTGGACTTGCCCATCAATAGTTAAGCTGGTCAGCAGACTGAGCAGGCACCCAGAACACGGGGTAACAGTCTTCCCCAGTATGGTGAGATGTCTTGTATTTCTGTATAAATCATAGTAATCTCTAAATTTGCACCTAGAATATAAATGAGAACATGGACAGAGCACATTGTAGCCGGGTCTGTTTCCTCTTTTGCCTTCCTCTTTGGTGATGCATTTCCTCTTTTACAGTGATGCGTAAGGGGAGACCCTAGCTACGTGGGATTTGAACCACAGAAAAGTGGCAGTCACAGAGGTACATGTGAATTTGGCCTCAACCTTACTGAAGGTCTCTGTCTATCTCCAATCTTTTAGCATCGGTGTCTTAGGGTGCAATCCTATCAGGATAGGTGGCCGCCTCCAAACCTGGAGGCAACCGCCTTTCCAATGCAGGGCAGGAGAAGCGTGGAGGGGATCATCCCCTATGTGCTTCAGCAGCCCTGCATTTGCAGCTAGACTGCCAATTTCGGCAGTCTAGCTGTGGGAAAGAGGAGCGGAGGAAGCGGCTGCCGGACGACACATAGGATGTGTCGTACCAGCATTTCTGCCTTCCCCACCATAGAAACACCCATTTTCGCCACTCTGTGCTCCTCTTCTGAGCACAGGGCTGTTCTGAGTTGCCTGTGAGGCAGCACGGGAGGGAGGGAAGGTCAGTTCCCGGAAACTGACTTATCCTATGGCCATCTAGCTGCTAACTAGTGGCTAAAGGATTGCTCCCTTAAAAAGTTATACTCAGCATCGGGAAGTATCCAACGGTGTTATTTCACAAACTCAAATAGTGCTAGTGGACTTCCACTGAAACTTACCCTTGCATAAGCAGTTGCCCATTATGCTTGCACAACCAGTTGTTCAAGCAGTTGTGCAGTTGGTTGCACAGCAAGTTGTGCAAACAGAATGTGCAATCAGTTGCACAATATGTTGCACAACAGGTTGCACAAGAATTATGCACAATTGGTTACACGACAGGTTGTGCAAGCATAATATACAACCACTTGTGCAAACATAACTTTAGTTGGATTCTCCTCTTGCACATGGTTTGGAAACTAGTTTCTGCTAGTGCAACATCATTTGCACTAACAGAATGACACAGTCGGACACTGCGCATTGTCTGCCAGTTCAGCCTCCACTTCTGGTACCATTTGAGTTAGGTCAGTCAGGAAATCACCGAAGGGTCAGGATTGACAAGTGGGTTGTATCCTTCCTCATAAACCAGTGACAGCACTGCCATTTCCTTTTTGTCATTGTGTGCCTTCATCGTTAAACAAAAATAATTGCCTGGTTTTATTATTGATTGCATATACTTACTATAAATGTCTTACATACTGGCTTTCAGTTGAATTTCTAGATTCAATGAAGAGTTCAAACAACACTAGAAACTACACACATGCTAAAAGTAATCAGATCACACAGCAGCATAATATGTTCAAGATAATTTAAAACATACCTTAAAAGCCTGGGGAAATTAAACAGTCCTTGCCTGCTGCCATAAAGACAATGAAGCAGGAGCCGGGCAGATGTCTCTGGGGAGAGCATTCCATAACTGGGGTGCCACCACTGAGAAGGTCCTCTATACTCACGATGAAGGAAGACAGGGCCTCTGTGTCTCTAATGGTTTTATAGCTAGGGATGTCAGAGAATTCCGCCACGGATCTCGGTGAGGCTGAATGCCAGTGCATTCGGCCCCCAGAAATCCATGGCGGAATGAAGCCCCTCCCCCCCAACCCACAAAAGGCGCGCGAAATGGAGCACTTACCTGGTGCCATCCGTGCTGACTTGTGAATGGCGGCCGCCCTGCGGCCGCCATTCACTTCTTCATCATAGCTGTAGGGATGGCGGAGAATTTCTCCACGAATCTTTGGGAGGTCGAGTGCTGACGCATTTGGCCCCCCGAAAGTGTTGGGGAAATTCTCCACCAGCCCGCCCCCCCAGGATGGGACTTACCTTCAGCGAATGTCCCTCTCGGCGGCGGGTCCCGGCAGTGTTTCGGCAGCGTTTCGGCGGGGGCGGGGGCGGCGGCCGGTCTCCTGACCGGCTGCCTCCGCCGCCATTGCAAAATAAAAAAGTAAAGTAAAAAAAAACACCACACACCCGTGATAGGCTACGTAACGATTTACGTAGCCTATCACGGCTAGATTTCCAAAGTCATCCGTGATAGGCTATGTAAATCGTCACGTAGCCTATCACGGGTGACTATGAAAAGAAAAAAAAAGCTCTTACGCGGCTTACTCTATTTGCGTTGCCCTTATTTTCGCCGTAGTCTACGTAAATCTTTACGTAGACTAGACGTGCCAAACTAAGGAATGCAAATGGGGCGCCCCATGGGCGCCGCCATTTGCGTACGCGCTTTTTTTTTTTTCAAATTCACCCGTGATAGGCTACATGACGATTTACATAGCCTATCATGGCTGACTTTGGAAATCTAGCTGTGATAGGCTACGTTAATCGTTACGTAGCCTATCACGGGTTTTTTTTTTTTTTTTTCACTTTTTCTTTCGCGGCCGGGGAGACGGGGCGCTTCTCCCCGGCCTGAATTTCGGCTGGGCGAGGCGGGGTGCCTCCCCCCCTCACCTGAACTTTGGGGGGAGAAGCGAAGCGCCTCCCCCCCACCGCGAAGCAAGCTGCGGGACAAGGTAAGTCCCTTTCGTCCATCCCTACATAGCTGTGATAGGCTACGTAAATACTTACGTAGCCTATCACGGCTAATGCAGGGACGCCTTTTGCGTCCCTGCGGAGGCCATGAAAGGCTACGTAAGTATTTACGTAGCCTATGACAGCAAGCTAAAAAAAACAAAACAGCATACGCAAATGGCGGCGGCTACAGTGGCGTTCCCTATTTTGAACTGTTTTAGCCTACATAAATATTTACATAGGCTAAAATGGGGAAAAAACAAAGGAACGCAAATGGCGCCGACTACACTATTTGCGTTCCCCTTGTTTTTCACTGTAATAGCCTACGTAAATATTTACGTAGGCTAAAACAGGGAAAAAACAAAGGAACGCAAATGGCGCCCACTACACTATTTGCGTTCCCCTTGTTTTTCGCCCTAATAGCCTACATAAATATTTACGTAGGCTAAAATGGCTCAAAATAGGGAATGCAAATGGCGGCCGCTGTAGGGCTGCCATTTGCGTACGCTGTTGTTGTTGTTTTTGCTTGCCGTGATAGGCTATGTAAATACTTACGCAGCCTATCATGGCAGCTTCGCGGGACGCAAAGGGTGGCCGCTATGGCGGCTGCCATTTGCGTTCGCAGCAGCCCGTCCACAGCCGGAACTCCGGCTGCGGACGGCCCTGGCCGCTGGCTCTGCAGGGAGGATTCTGGGGGGAGGGATGGAGCGCCCCCCCCCCATGAATCCAAGCTCCGCAAAGGTAATTGACTTTCGTACATCCCTATATAGCAGAGGTGATTTCAGGCGGTGCATCTTTTCTCCCTGCTGACAAGCTGCACTTGAGGAATTTCCCTCTTCTATGGCCCTGTTAAAACTGCAGGGGTCCTGCTATCCTTCGTTGCATCCTCCTAGAGAGAAAAACAGACACAGGCCATGAATGATTTACACAGAAACACAGGGAGCTGCCTTATACTGAGTCAGACCCTTGGTCCATCTAGTCCCATATTCTCGACTTGACTGGCAGCAGCACACCAGAGTTTTTCCAGCCCTACCTGGAGATGCCGGGGATTGAACCCAGGACCTTCTGCATGGAAAGCAGGTGCTCTGTCACTGAGGCATGGCCCCTCCCATGCCTCAGTGGTAGAACACGAGGTGGTGTCATGTTGCAGACTGGGACTGAAGGGGTGATCCTGGGCTGATAAAGTTGAAGACCAGTACAGTAAACAGACTTGCTACCAGATATTTATTTATTTATTTATTTATTTATTTATTTATTTTCTATACCGCCCAATAGCCGAAGCTCTCTGGGCGGTTCACAAAAATTAAAACCAAACAACACACAATAAAACAATTTAAAATATATAGAACATTAAAACCACAATATAACAATACAACCACAATAAAATCTAGCAGCAGTGCAGGAGTTTAAAATACAGATTTAAAACAGCAAAGATAAAAATTTAGAAAGCTAAAATGCCTGGGAAAATAAAAAGGTCTTCACCTGGCGCCGAAAGGAGTACAATGTAGGCGCCAGGCGAACCTCACTAGGGAGCTCATTCCAGAGCCGGGGTGTAACAGCAGAAAAAGCCCTCCTCCTAGTAGCCACCCGCCTCACTTCCTTTGGCAGGGGCTCATGGAGAAGGGCCGCTGACGATGATCTTAAGGTCCGGGCAGGCACATATGGGAGGAGGCGATATGCAGAACAGAAGCAAATGTACCCAAATAGCAGTGGCCAATGAGGCAGTTCAGTAGGCACAACTCTGCAGGACAACTGAGGCAAGAATTCCTGCCCATACTTTGACGTCTGGGAAGGGGGTGGCGGACACAGGAGACACTTCCATCAGCACCATGCAAATATGTGATTAGGATACTGACTGGATAGCCACAGTAGGCCCAGGCCACTGAGCTAATGGGTGGAAATTCCTGTCCCCTCTGAGTGCCATGTAATGGCCACTGGCAGTTTCACCATCTCCCAGGTGGCTGCTGTACCCAAATATGTATTTGTTCACTTATTACATTTTTATCCAAGGAGGAACTCAGGATGGCATACCAGGGTTCTTCTCTCCTCCCCCCATGTTATCGTCACAACTACTCTGTGAATGAGGTAAGGCCATGAAATATTGACTGACCCGAGTTTGCCCACTGACCTTCATGGCTAACTGGGCATTTGAACCCGAGATGCCCCAGTCTTAGTCTAACCCAGCCTTCCCCAACCTGGTATCCTCCAGGTGTTTTGGACTTAACTCCCATCAGTCCCAACTAGCCTGGCCAATGGTCAAGAATTCTGGGCGTTGTAGTCCAACCAATCTGGAGCACACCAGGTGAGAGAAGACCACTCTAACTATGACACCAACTGGCTTGATTGAACGTCACTAAATACAACATGCCACTGTACTTGTAAGTAAGCCATTCTTGCTCCACCATATTTATTTTTGTGTGTGTGGTTTGGTTTAACAGATGATGGAGGCAATATCAGACTGCATGACTTTTGCAAAGCACCTGCAGCCATCTGCTCCTGCTGTCTCTGCTGCCTCACATTTCAAGAGTGCCAACAATGTGCCAGGCACTGATCTTCTCAACAGTGGTGGGCAACTTGGTCTGTGTCTGCCCATGAAGAACTTCTGGTACACAACTAGGGATGTCAGCGAAATCTGCAATGGAATCAAATGAGTTCAGATTTCTATGAATCCGGTTTGCAGATTTTGGAGTGGGGCGGCTTTTCCCCAATTGCACAGATTCTGCAGACTTGCAGACTATTTTTTTAACTTTCTGGATCTTATACAAATCTAGTTGTTAAAAATATATATAAAATACAAAAGCACTGGCTGAAAATGACCATTGCCCCATAGGCTAAAGCATGAAAATGCACGGGGGGGGGGGGATTTGCACATATTTGCAACTGAATATTTGCACAAATGCAGATTTGTGCAAATTCAGGAAACTGGAAAAAAATCTGATTCCATCAATGAGTGGACAACAGAACGAAAGGCACCTGCCAATACATGAAATGCAGACAGAGCGGATTTTACAAATTCCATACATCCCTGTACACAACACAAATGTGGATGTGCAGACAGAAAGTTTCTGCAAGGCCACACTGTTTATGTCTAGAAATAAGTTTCTTCTTCTATAATGGGTGGGAAATTTGCAGTCCCCAGATATTTCGCCTGCAGCTCCCATCATCATTGACTCTGCTGGCTAGGGCTGAAGGAAGTTGTAGGCCAAAACATCCAGAGGGTCACAAGTTGCCCACCCTCGTTCTACAAGTTCCTTGATGTGTTTTGGATCTGATGACCGTTCTCACAGGTGGAAAAAAGAATTCATAAAGCTTCAATCAGCATAAGCTTCAACTGGCCTCTCAAGGTGCTGAAACACAAAGGATGCAACTGTTCATGCTGAAAATTTGAAACATGAGACAGGCATTATGTGTTTGATTGACATGGCTAATTGAGCCATTAACCCACCAATTTACAAAGTGTGGATTTTAATTAGATTTTAATGGATGCCATCCTTAAGAAAGAATAATCAATACAGCTGAAAATGGGGAAGTCCTGTACTTTCAGACAATTTTTATGAATCTTCTTGTTTCAGGCAATGATGTTACAGAATGTCCTTTTCAAGCTATACAATATTGGTATTTATTTATTTATTTATTTATGGGATAGCCTGCACAAATATTTGTGTAGCCTATCGCATGAACAGGGACGCAAATGGCATAGTGGATGACGTTTGCAGCCGTAAAGCGGGTAGATTAACCTAAATGCAGCTGTAAATGGCTGCATTTAGGCTAATCTACCAGCTTTATGGCTGCAAATGGCGCCCACTATGCCATTTGCGTCTGGAGACTTACTTACAGCGATATGGCACGGTGATAGCTGCCGGCTGTATCAACATTCGCCAGCGAAGCAGAGCTGGTGGCCAGCTCTGCAGGATCGAGGTGGAGCAGAGCTGGCCTGGATAGATTCTGGGGGGGAGGAACAGATCGCCTCCCCCCCCCGCTGACACCGTCGCGGCATGGACGGTGAGTGATCTGCCCATCCCTAGCCTCACCTGGGTCCCCAAAGAGCCCCCTTGACCCCAGCCTTGGTTCCCAAATCTCCTCCCGCATCTCGCCGCTCTCCAAAGTACAGGTAGTAGCAGACAAAGTGGCAGTCTCAGAGCAGGGAAGTTGGCAAAATCTGCCATGGAATCAAATGAGTTCTCATTGCTATGAATCTGATCCGCAGCTGACTGGCTTTTCCCAACTTGCACAGATTCTGATTCTGTGGACCTCCAAATTGCTTTTTTTTCTTTTTTTTACTTTATGGAATTTTACCCAACTTTAGTTGTAGAAAAATATGTAAAATACAAAAAAAAAAAAAAACACCAGCCAAAAATGTGCATATCCCCCATAGACTAAAGCATGAAATTGTGCAAGGGGGGGAGGGGGGATTTGCACATTTGGGGAGGGATTTCCAAATCTGTGCAAGTGCAAATTTGTGCAAATTTGGGAAATTGGAAAAAATTCCTTCAATGAGCAGAGGGAACCAAAGGCACCTGACAAACTGCAAAATGCAGATGGAATGGATTTTACACAACCCATGCATCCGTATCTCAAAGTCTTAGTTGCATATCTGCCAGAGACCTTTTGCCTTGAGTCTACTCAGGAGCAGGGGAAAGTCCCAGCTGCAGACGGTGAGGAACCAGCTGCAATGGCTGAACATGGAAGAGAGGAAGCTGATGGCACGTGTACAAGTGCTCAGTCTCCTCCCCCCAGACCTTTGCTGGGTTAACAGCTGCCTTTGAGCCATTCATTCAATTCTTTGGTCATGGGCGAGCTGACTGATGTGGTCACTGAGGGTTGGACAGGGCCCATATGGGCATCCTCCATCCTGGCAGCTGCACATATGTCTAGCCAGATCAAGACTTTTGTGTTATGCCATTTTTGTGAAGGCTGTCAAGTCATCTCAGATCTTAACTCCTGCAGGGGCATCTGTTTTTTAAAATATACAAGTGAAGTGACTGTGGGATATGTCACTAACTAGTCAGAAATGGCAAAATACTGTCCGTCAGCAGTGCAGCATGTTGACTGGCCTGCTGCACTGAAACGGGTTGACTTCACTGCAATCGCCTGTTTGAGTTATTAATGGAAGTGTGACGTGAAGATAGCAATGCGCAGGGTCGGCGTCAAGGGTTGACATGGCTGGGCACCTGCTGATGGCCCGAACCCCAGCAAGGTGCCTCCTGACAAGAGCTCTCTGGACTCTCCCCTCCTCTTCACCATTGCACCTTGCTTGCTCACCGGCCTCTTCCTCTGGCCCAGGTAGGGGTGGTGGTGAGGAGGAGGAAGAGGAGGAGCAGTACCTGGAGACAATGCTGGTAAGAAGGTGGACTCACTGAGGGATGGGAGCCCACTGAGAGTGTCTTGTCCAAGGGCCCTCCAAAACCTGGAGCTGGCCCTGGCCATACATAGCATTAAAGCCAATGAGATGCTTGCACCAGTTTTTTGTTATTTTTATTTGTACACTTGCATACACTTAAAATTGCAAGATATTTCACAGATGAGAATTCTAGCTTTCCAAGAAACAGCAGGGTCTCATCTCCAGGTCAATGAAATGAACCACTAAACTGGTTCCTGCAGCTTTTCAGACTTGCCAAAAGGGTGTGCCAATGAGTTATTCCAGGACCATCGTTCAGTTTTGTACAGTAATGGACAATCACGTTCTGCCCTGTTTCTCGCTGCACAGAACAGATCAGAAGCGTTCCATTAGGAACTAGCTGGATAGGTCACAATCCTTTTTATTGTTGTAATTTGAAAGGAGATGGTAGAATAACACAGATAAAAATGGAGTTGAAAATGCAGACGAGGAGCTAACCAGGCGGTTATGAATTATTCTGAGCAAGGAATAGCACAGAGACGTGCAGCACAATTGCAAAGTGTTCCATAAGAGCAGCCTGACGGAGGGAGATGCATGCTATCTCTCTCCATGTTAGCAGTCTGTCTGAATCACATCGTTCAGCGATGGGGATTTAACAGCCTCTCTTCTAACATTTGAAAATCCAAAAGCGACCGTCTTAGAATGGAGTCAGGCAACTGTTTTTCCTAGCCCAAAGAAGGAAGGAAGACAGACTGGCATGAACATACTATAGACAAAAAGAGCCTCCCATTGTGCAGAAAGCTAGTTTCTGAGGGAAAAGTGTTCTAGGCTAGCTTTTCAATGACTGACAAAGCAAAAGGCAACTGATAAGATCCAAAGACAGTGGAAATGTACATTTGGCTTAGATTCAAACACAAAGTATTTATTTATTGGAAAGATTTATAAGCCTCCTTTTAGGGGAATCCCCAAAACTGTTATGATTAGGGAAGCATCAGCAATATTGTTACATGCACCCTACTGTCCTGCGTGATGTAGAAGTTCCAGGGGCACAGCACTTACTCGTGTTTGCTTCCCTTTGGAAAGAGATCAGTGGAGGCTTATTGGCATTTCTGAAATATTTGGGTTTATTTACATGTTGAGCATAGGTGGAGGTACATGGCTTAACACTCCGACAGGCATCAGTACAGCTATCTCACATCAGTTCCCCAGAGAAAGAGAGAGAGACGGAGACAGAGAACTCAGAATATGTCTCTCTTCCTCTGTGCCCTTTCCCATTTTAAGTTGCTTCTTTTGGTCCCTTTCTACAAACACAGATTTAGAATGTACCATTTTAAGCTTGGGGGTGGAGTGAAAGGAGAGAAAAGTATGCAAGCTATTCAGCTACCTGTAATCTCCCAGACAATAGCTGTGGCTGGCAGGCTTAAAGGTCTTTCATAGTCTTTCTGGGCCCATGAACCCTCTCCTGTCCAAACCCAGAAACTTAACAATGTTATGAATTCAGCCTGAAGGGAGCTGACATCAGGAACAGATTAATCTCATATGGATCAAGACCCTAAATAGTGAGTTTGGACATTAACCATTTGCTCTATGCCTGCAATTCACATTACTACTGGATGCCCTGTTTTCAATATAAACTGGAGGCAGAGGGGGGGGGAGGACTGATCCAAATTGGGAGCACAGTAGGTTGGCAAAGGATTAAATTCTCCTTACCTCCCCATGCTAGGTTTCCAATCCATATAGAAACATGCAGTCTCACCTTGTGAGGTCAGATTCCATAACTAAAGGAACAGGCATTGCACATAGGAGCCCTCTGTAACAGAATCCCTTTTTAACTTGCTGTACTTGTGGAAATTTGTATTGGTTTAGGTTTACTATTTTGCACAAGTGTAGACCTCATCAGGTAGATCATGGATGCCAGGTTTCGCTTTAATATTTTAACAGGTATCATTTTTATGAGCAATAGACATTTGAAGCTTGTAATGGCAAACCCCCTTTTTTTTTAAAACTCACCTGAACTCCCGTGCCACTTTAATAACAACAACAATAATTCATGATGATAATAAAAAATATAAAATGCATTAGTAGCATACTGCTGAAATTAATGCTGTTGTGTTTGTACTTGACCAGCATTACTTTTGTGTTAAATTACAGAAAAGAGTGTGATTTCATCTAATGGGCATCTATGAGCACCAGGAATAAGTGTAAAGACGACCATCCCTAGGGCAAAGGAGTAACTTGTAGCACTTGTTGGTCAATTGCGTATGTCAACCCTGGACGTTAAACTGATATAGCTGCACATATCAACGCTAGAGTGTTGACAATGTCCACCATCCCCAGATGTGGCATTGTGGAAGCACAGACTGTATACAACATAGAAGTGGACAGATGGGATATGGTGGGACAAGGGCAGGACTGGAGAAAACTTGTGTATGTAGTATCCAGTTAGGGGTTGTTGTTGTTGTTGTTGCCACTGGAGGATCAGCTACGTTAGCATAACCAGGCAAGTTTGCTCCATCATAGTAAGTTGCTGTTGTTAACGGCATTCCAACTGCTGAGCAGAATGGATTGGCTTTGTCTGGCAATCTTTTCTGTGGATCCTAAATATGTGCAACTGAACTGAATGCATATTGTTCTTCTCTTTTCACTCTCTTTTCTCTGCTGTCCTTCTATTGCCCTCTGCACTGAATTTTAGATTGTAAGCTCCTCAGGGCAGGGACCTGACTTTTTGCAAAAAGCACATTGATGGCACTACATAAGTAATAATCATTTTCTGAGTACTTGTGTAGGTGCAAGCAGCTGTATATGTTGCCACAGCTACTGATATCTATAATTGTTATTGGTGAGAGACTGAATTTGATGTTAACAACCTTTGTTTTATTTCTTTCCTCCCTGGATTATAAAATGTAGGATTCTTTTAATGATAGGCTATTTTACCTGTTGTTTATGGGGATTACACTGTAGATTATTACAATAACATATGCAAACATTACCTCTGACATTTCCATTCTCCAAATCCTTCTTCAGCTTCCCTTTGTTGAGAATGGCTACCACTTTTTTCACCATGGCTTGGCCAAGGGTCGGAAGCAGCGCAGTCTTCAGCACCAGCTTCGCTTAGAAAAAGATCCCAGGGTAAGTTGCCTGTTAAGGACTTTCCATCTCATAACCATTAATGACTTTTCCGGCTCAGACTCTTTCTTTGAAATCGAATAAGCCGTCAAGCTGGATAGCTTTGAAAGGGGATGAGAGCAATTCATGGAGGATAAGGCTACCCATGGCTACCAGCCATGTTGGCTATATACTGCCTCTGAGAGCGGAGGCAGTATGCCTCTAAGTACCAGTTGCTGGGGAACAATAGCAGGAGAAGGCTGTTGACCTCCTGTCCTCCTTGTGGACTTTCCATGAGCAGCTGGTTGGCCACTGTGTGAACAGAAGGCTGGACTTTGGCCTGACCCAGCATGGCTCTTCTTCTGTTCTTATGTGGGATATCAGGGCTGCAAAAAGACCTCTCTTTGCCTCAGGTCTTGGTGAGCCAGTGCTACTCTTAAGCAGATGGGTTAAATCAGCCTTCCCCAGCCTGGTGCCCTCCAGATACAGGCACTGCAACTCCCATAATTCCCAGCCTGGTGCCCTCCAGATTATGGACTGCAACTCCCATAATTCCCAGCCAGCAGAGCCAGCAGTACAAGTCAGGTTCAGATGTTCATATGAAAAAGAAAAGACCTCACACCCATGTGGAGGAAAGTTTTGCCTAAATGTGGGGTCCAGGAAATCTGTTCCCTGATTCACACCAACTTCATATATGAATCTAACTGTGTTTGTTTGTTTCAGGGGTGGGCAACTTTGGGAAGTTGTGTGTGTGGGATTTTTGCCCTCTGCACACACCCCCTATAGACCGCACACCCCCATGGGTGTAAAAAACAGTGGGGAAGAAGCAAAATGTTTTCAGATGGCTCTGCTTTCCATCTTCTCAGCTCCATTTTTGGGCTGCAAGTGTGCAGCCCTTTCTTCACATTTAAGGGTGGCCTAAAGAAGTTCAGGCGACAGATAACATTATTAGCAGTCAGAGAGACGTCTCCTTCTTTTAAAACTTTCCCTCCTTTCTTTCTGTAAACAGTTTTGGTGCCATTTTCTTGTGGCAGCACTGATCCTCTTCCATTTCAGATGACTTGAGAGCAGGGGACATACATTTCTACAAGTCAAAGACAACATCATAGTCAGAGACTGTTTCTTCTTTTCAAACTCCCCTCGCCCCCTCTTTAAACTGTTTTTGTCATTGTTTTCCCATGGCAATGGATCCTCGGAAATGGATCATGGGTCATCTCACTCCACAATGTATCTGAGAAAGGAAACTACCTGGGTGAGATGGCCCCTGATGGAGGAGGCAGGAAATCAGCCGCAAAAATTATTTATTTATTTGTTTGTTTGTTTGTTTGTTTGTTTATTTATTTATTTATTTACAATATTTATATACAGCTCCACATCAAAGATTTTGGAGCGGTGAACAGCAAGATAAAAGAATAAAATTTAGTTTTTGTGAACCGCCCAGAGAGCTTCGGCTATTGGGCGGTATAGAAATGAAATGAATGAATGAATAAATAAATAAATAAATAAAATCCCATAATTAAAACAATTAAAACATTTTTAAAAAATGGATGAAAATAATAAACCGGATTAAAAAAAAAAACCGGATAAACACAGTAAATCATTAAATAAATGATTTAAAGCAAGAAAGGGGGGATTAAAATATCTGACAGAGCCCCTCTCCAGGTATTACCCTACTATATGGCCACCTTGAGTGCCATTTTTTGGTAGCAAGGTGGGGTATAAATCAAATAAATAAATAAACAAACAATGATCAACATCTGAGGCCCTCCTCTGAGAGCTTTCTCTGATGGAGGCTCAGAGGATGGCAATGGGGGTGAGGGCCTTTTCATTGGTGTCCACCCAATTGTGGAATGCTCTCCTCAGTGAGGCCCACCTGAGGTTAACATTGTCATCTTTTTTGTGCCATGTCAAGGCTTTCCTCTCTTCCCAGGCATTTGATGGCATATGATATAGGCATTTTATTGCATGTAGTGAATTGTTTTGGTTGTCACTGATGTTTCAGCTATTTTATGGGGTATGTGGTATATTAGTGAACCGCTGTTTTTAGCTTCTTTAAAATTTGTTTCAATTCTGTTGTTCAAAGCCTTGTGTCTTTTGGGGGAAAGGTGTCTCAGATGATGATGATGATGATGATGCACCCTAAAATTGTGCTACTGTGTCTGAATGCAAAGACATAAACATGTAAGTTCCCTGCTCCCAAAGGTGCCTCCAGAAGTCATCAGAAGTTCTCCACTGCTCTTTTTCTCTCCTCCTGCTTCTGCCTCCTCCCCCCAGACCTACGAATGTGCTAAAAAAAATTATCCTGACAATGTTCAGCACACCCCTAGTTTCAATGCAGGTATGTTAGATCTCTCTACAAATAGAATTGGGGAACTTTTTATTAGCCTTGTACCTCTTATGAGAATGTACACAATTTCAAGCCTGATGGAGCTTGAAAATAAGCTTCAAATTATTCCAAGTTATAGATATTTTTCCCCTTCATGGATCACTGCCTTGTTGTGGCGAAGGGGCTTGCGTAACTCACTGAAGCCATAAGCTATGCCATGCAGGGCCATCCAAGATGGACAGGTCATGGCGGAGAGTTCTGACAAAATGTGGTCCACTGGAGAAGGAAATGGCAACCCACTCCAGTATTCTTGCCAAGAAAACCCCATGGAACATAGCACAAGGGTAAAAGAGATGACACCAGAAGATGAGCCCCTCAGGTCGGAAGGTGTCCAATATACTACTGGGGAAGAGCAGAGGGAATTTCCAAGTAGCGCCAGAAAGAGTGAAGCGGCTGGGCCAAAGCCGAAAGGACACTCAGCTGTGGATGTGTCTGGTGGTGAAAAGAAAATCCGATGCTGCAAAGAACAATATTGTTTAGGAACCTGGAATGTAAGATCATTGAATCAAGGTAAGCTGGAGGTGGTCAAACATGAGATGGCAAGATTGAACATCGACATCTTGGGAATTAGCGAACTAAAATGGACAAGCATGGACGAATTTAATTCAGGTGACCATTCTATCTACTACTGTGGGCAAGAATCTCTTAGAAGAAATGGAGTAGCACTCATAGTCAACAAAAAGCAGTACTGGGATACAATCTCAAAAATGATAGAATGATCTCAGTACGAATCCAAAGCAAACCATTCAACATCACTGTAATTCACGTCTATGCCCCAACCACTGATGCCGAAGAAGCTGAGGTTGATCGGTTCTATGAAGACCTACAACACCTTCTAGAACTAACACCAAAAAAAGATGTCCTCTTCATCACAGGGGATTGGAATGCTAAAGTAGGAAGTCAAGGAATCACCGGGATAACAGGAAGCATGGCTTTGGTGTACAAAATGAAGCAGGACAAAGGCTAATAGAGTTTTGCCAAGAGAACACGCTGATCATAGCAAACACTCTTTTCCAACAGCACAAGAGGCGACTCTACACATGGACATCACCAGATGGTCAATATCGAAATCAGATTGGTTATGTCCTTTGCAGCCAAAGATGGAGAAGCTCTATACAGTCAGTAAAAACAAGACCTGGAGCTGTCTGTGGCTCAGATCATGACCTTGTTGCAAAATTTCAGCTTAAATTGAAGAACGTAGGGAAAACCACTAAACCATTCAGGTATGACCTAAATCATATCCCTTATGAATATACAGTGGAGGTGACAAATAGATTTAAGGGATTAGACCTGATAGACAGAGTGCCTGAGGAACTATGGACGGAGGTCTGTAACATTGTTCAGGAGGCAGCAACTCAATCCATCCCAAAGAAAAAGAAATGCAAGAAAGCAAAGTGGCTGTCTGATGGGGCTTTACAAGTGGCTGAGGAAAGAAGGGAAGTGAAAAGCAAGGGAGAAAGGGGAAGATATATCCAACTGAATGCAGAGTTCCAGAGAATAGCAAGGAGAGACAAGAAGGCCTTTTTAAATGAACAATGCAAAGAAATCGAGGAAAAGAATAGAATGGGAAAGACTAGAGATCTCTTCAAGAAAATCGGAGATCTCAAGGGAACATTTTGTGCAAAGACGGGCATGATAAAGGACAAAGAAGGCAGGGACCTAACAGAAGCAGATGAGATTAAGAAGAGGTGGAAACAATACACAGAAGAACTATGTGAACCGAGAACTACCAGAAGTACAAGCTGGGTTCCGAAGAGGCAGAGGAACTGTCAGGGTGGACACTGAGCCCATAGAGTCCCAGAGTAGTTCTGATGCTGAGGAAGAGCAGTCGCTCCTGGGAGAGGAGTGCGCTCCTCTTTCCCAGGACCAACAGCTGACGGAGATTCCTCCCACCAGCATTCCTAGTTTAGTTAGCAGTCCAGGGAGTGACCGAGCACAGATACCAGACTTGGTGGATGCGCAACGCAGACGCAGAGAGTGGCGCCAGATGGAGGGCGCGGAAAGGAGGCGTAGTGCCCGGTTGGCGCGCAAACAACGGCTGCACCCAGAGGATCCAAGGGAAAAGGGGAGGGACTCTCCCTAGTCCTTACGTTCAGGGGTCTGCCAGTAATTCCCTTTCAAACGGGGACCAACTGTTACAACTTAGGGCATAGGTACTGTGCTGCTCAGATCTAGTTGCAAACGGTATAGTTGTTAAGTTGTAAAAGAAGAATAAAGCTTTGAAAGGAATCCCTTTGTCTGTGTCTGGACTTAGCTATTGGATTAGACTGAGAGAGCCCTCCAAGGAGCCCTTGACAGGAACTAGAGATCAAATCGCCAACATTCGCTGGATCATGGAGAAAGTGAGAGAATTCCAGAAAAATGTCTATTTCTGCTTCATTGACTATGATAAAGCCTTTGATTGTGTGGATCACAACAAACTGTGGCAAATTCTTCAAGAGATGGGAGTACCAGACCACCTTACCTGTCTCCTCTCTCCTGAGAAACCTGTACGAGGGTCAAGAAGCAACAGTAAGAACCGGACATGGAACAACCAATTGGTTCAAATTGGGAAAGGAGTACGACAAGGCTGCATATTGTCGCCCTGCTTATTTAACTTATATGCAGAGTACATCATGAGAAACGCCGGGTTGGATGAATCACAGGCTGGAATTAAGATTGCCGGGAGAATTATCAACAACCTCAGATACGCAGACGATACCACCCTAATGGCAGAAAGCGAAGAGGATCTAAAGAGCCTCTTGTTGAGGGTGAATGTGGAGAGTGCAAAAGCTGGTTTGAAACTCAACATTACAAAAACGAAGATCATGGCATCTGGCCCCATCACTTCCTGGCATATAGAAGGGGAAGAAATGGAAGCAGTGACAGATTTTATTTTCTTGGTCTCCAAGATCACCACAGACGGTGACTGTAGCCATGAAATTAAAAGATGCTTGCTCCTTGGGAGGAAAGCTATGGCAAACCTAGACAGCATAGTAAGAAGCAGAGACATCACCTTGCTGACAAAGGTCCGCATAATCAAAGCTATGGTTTTCCCAGTAGTAACGTATGGCTGTGAGAGCTGGACTATAAGGAAGATTGAGCGCCGAAGAATTGATGCTTTCGAACTGTGGTGCTGGAGAAGACTCTTACGAGTCCCCTGGACTGCAAGGAGGTCAAATCAGTCCATCCTAAAGGAAATCAACCCTGACTGCTGATTGGAAGGACAGATACTGAAGCTGAAGCTCAAATATTTTGGCCACCAAATGCGAAGAGAAAAGTCACTGGAAAAGACCATGATGCTGGGAAGGACTGATGGCAAAAGGAGAAGGGGACGGCAGAGGATGTGATGGCTAGATGGCATCACCGATGCAATGAATATGAACTTGAGCACACTCCGGGAGAGAGTGGAGGACAGGAAGGCCTGGCATGGTATGGCCCATGGGGTCACGAAGAGTCGGACATGACTTAACGACTGAACAACAACATAGATATTTTTACCCATTTTCAGAGACAAGACTGAAAAATCTTACAGAGGACGACAGGCACTTAAGAGCTGGAACTTTGTTGGATCTGCAAGTGTTTCAGACTTAGACATTTTCTGTTTCTGTACTTTTTTCTACCATATATAGTAGAGGGAGTAGGAAGCATAAAACAAACGAAAAGGGTAGAGAGGAAAGGCCCATGGGGCCATGGTACAAGTATGTCCATAATTCATGCACAACACATTCATGAAAAAAATACTGAAGCTGAGATGGACAACAAAAGAAGGGAGGAAATGCACACGATCGCGCTTCACCAGTGGTGAGGCACAATGGCCCCGCAGCCTGCACTGCACTGGCTTATAAAAGTTTAATATTGAACTAGACAGGAGATGATAATTCTATTCTTTTTACAGTAACTGAACGCCACTATTGTAGGTGAAGAGCTAAATATCAGCTGGCGTTTCTATTCCTGTGAGCAGTTAAAAGGAAATGAAAATAAAAAATAAGACATAAGGCACTAAGGACCACAGCGGAAGTTTCTTAAGAAGAGTGTTTGTTTTTGTTGCCTGAAGCTATTTCCTCCAATTGTTGTTAGTTTTGCACTGTTTTGCTTTTTCTTTTATTATTATTATTATTATTATTATTATTATTATTATTATTATTATTATTATTTGGCAATTGGGAATAGCTCTATTTGGCAACAGAGATTTGACTGTTTTGGCCATATAGAAAGGTAGTAAACTATACAAATTGTTATTGTTGTTGTTGTTGTTATTCCATTTCCAGGAAAGCCACAAATTAGGAATTGCACTGTTCTAAAACTTGACGGTCTCTCTGAAATGTAGATTCTAAGGGTGCAACCTTATGGCTATAGAATTTTGCCGCTGGAATGCCCTCTCCACCCATAGAAAAGGCGGTGGTTTGCCCTGGGAAGCCCCCTCACAGTGGAGGGGTCCGCTGCCACTGCTCCTCCAAGCCCAGTGCTCCAATGGCGGGGAGGGCAGGAGGGGGTGTTCTCGGCCTGTATTGGCGGATGCTTTGGAACCATCGGCTCCCATTTCCCAAGCACAGCCCTGGAATGGGGTGGTGGGGCATCACGCCAGCCCTGGGGCTGGCATAGTTACTTTCCCTCTGCGAAAATCGAGCCCCCCCCCACAACACACACACACCAGTGAAAGGGGGGAAAGGGAGGGGGAAACACCACCCCTTCTTTCTGCTGGGCTGGCAGAGCCCAGCTGGGCTTTGGAGTCAGTGGCTCATCCGCTGTGGCTTCATGCTGCCTTGCCCCAGTAGGATTGTTCTCCCCCCAAATTAATAGTAACCGTGCATGCCCTCAGTTTGGGGGAGTTTCCCTCTCATTTGCTGCTCCCACAAACCCTCAGGCTGCCTATTAAGCTGAGTTTAGAAAATGGGCTGGGTGTTTAAATTTGCATGTGTTCCAGAATTAAGCCAGGCCCAAATGCCTCCAATTTGTCATATCTAGTATCAAACAGTTTTTAGTAGCTAAGCCAGGGGTGATGTGCCGTCCACGCAATGCCTTTCATTTGTGTCTGCCTATTGTGGGCCAAAATGAGTCTGCAGACGGTTTCTCGTAGACGAGATGACACTTAGATCAATGCAGCTCTCATGCAAAATATTTTACTTATTTTTTACATTGCTATCCTGTCTTTTCCTCCAAGGAGCCTGAGGCAGTGTACACTATTTCCTTCCTTTCCATTTTACCCTTTGTGGTAGATTAGGCTAAGAGTCAGTGACGGCCCCAAAGTCCCCCAGGGAGCTTCATGGCCCAGTGGGTACTAGAACATGGATCTCCGAAGTCCCAGTCCAGCACGCATAGGAACATAAGAGGAGCCTTCCTGGATCACACCAAGATCCATCCGGTCCAGCATTCTGTTCACACAGTGGCCAACCATCTGCCCACGGGAAACCAGACATGAGCGCAACAGCACCCTCCCACCCATGTTCCCCAGCAACTGGTGTACAAAGGCACACTGCCTCTGGTACTGGAGGTAGCACACAGCCCTCAAGCTTAGTAGCCATTGATAGCCATTTCCTCCAGGAATTTGTCTACCCCCCTTTTAAAGCTATCCAAATTAGTGGCCATCACTCCATCTTGTGGTAGCGAGTTCCATAGTTTAGCCATGTGCTGTGTGAAGAAGTGCTTCCTTTTATCTGTCCTGAATCTCTCACCAAATCAGCTTCATTGGATGACCCCAGGTTCTAGTATTTTGAGAGAGGGATAAAATGTCTCCCTATCCACATTCTCCACACCATGTATAATTTTGTACACCACTATCATGTCTCCCCTTACCACTATCCTGTTTCCAAGCTAAACAAACCCAGCTGTTGTAACCTTCCCTCATAGGGGAGTTGCTCCAGCCCCTTTATCACTTTAGTTGCCCTTTTCTGCACTTTTTCCAGCTCTGCAATATCCTTTTTAGGCGTGGTGACTAGAACTGTACACAGTATTCTAAGTGTGGTTGCACCATAGACTTGTATAAAGCCAGTATGATATTGGCAGTTTTATTCTCAATTCCTTTTCTAATTATGCCTAACATGGAGTTTGCCTTTTTTTACAGCAGCTGCACACTGGGCTGACATTTTCTTCGAGCTGTCCACCACAACCCCAAGATCTCTTTCTTGGTTGGTCACCGCTAGCTCAGATCCCATCAGGCTATACTTGAAGTTGGGATGTTTTGCCCCAATGTGCACACTTCACATGCTGACCACTACATCATACTGGCCTTTCAGGAATGGCTGTTGATTTTAAAGTTGATTTTAAAGTCATTCCAGATTCTGAACCCCATCTTTATTGCATAAATTCTGTTGTTTCTGGGTTGTCTTGTCTTGTGATTTCACAGATTAGTCCTCTCTTTTGAACAATGAGCATCTCTACACCAACGTAAGATCCTGCATTTAAAATGGGGCTTTCTACTTCCATTTTAAACGCAGGGTCATGACGGACTCCCTTTACATGTGCTTCCTCCCCCCTTTCCCCCCTTATCTGAGTCTTCCGTATGTTTCATTATACAGCCACCAGATGGTGCTGTGGTCTAACTCCTGTTATTGTGGCTTTTCCTTTTTCACAAGGGAACTGAAGCAGAACTCAAGCGTGGTAGTTTGATGGCTCGTTAAATCTGATCTTTCAAAAAATGGAATAAAGGTCATTTAGTGCGGGAGACACCCTGGAGGTTGACAGCATCATCTAAAGGGCCTGCAAACTTCCATGAGTAACCAATCTCAATAGCAGGATAAAAGCTCTGTGTGAAGAAGCCCAATGTCTGAACCATCCTTGACAATCTCAGCATTAGAAATATAGGAATTATTCACATAGGTTTTTCTTCAGACTAGAGGAGGATTAGTGAATATGCCAGTGAAGATCCCCCCCCCCCGCCCCCGAATTAGCATCTGTCTTCTGATAAAAGAACTGGAACATACCCCAAATAGTTATCAAAACAATAGCATAGAGGCAGATAGTGGCAGTGAGAGAGTGAGTGAGTGAGTGGGGGAGAGAGAGAGAGAGAGAGAGATCCACAGGGGAATAAATAAGGGTAGACAGATTGCAAAGCAACATACGGATATTAAGATAAGAATTCCAGTAATACAGCCCTTTGTGCCATTCCTTTCTTATTTTTCAGTGCTCTGAGATATTAAGTGACAGAGCATAAACTTCAGCTATCAAAACAGGAGCTACAAGTTGATTGCAGGAAAACCTCTTTTTTGCCAAAACAATTCCCACCTTTCTGGCTACTTAAGGCTAAAGTGAAAATAAGTGCATTGTTAAAGCACAGTTTTCAAGCTAGGATGGCTCAGAGACAAACTCAGAGAGAGCGAGAGATGCTCTTACTTTGTACTGCTAAATGATTGCAATGTATGTGTAAAGTATGTTTGCATGTGCCAATAGACAACAACAACTTCCAGGAGATAACTGAAAATCGAACCTCAGTTTATTTATTTGATTTGTACCCTGCCTTTCTACTGGGAGAATTGGCACTCAAGGTGGCTTACAATCATAAATAAAACTTGATTGAAACAATAATAAAACAAATTAATTAAAACACAATTAAAAATACAGTAACAGAGTAAAAACAGCATCCAACCCAACAGATCTGCCTGCTTGAATAAAAAAGTCTTTGCCGAAAGGACCTTTGAAATACCTTTGTACCTCAAAAAATATTCTACTTTCTTCCCATTTAGATGGATGAAACCAGTTTACTTTTGTGCAATGTTTTGTGCAATGGTATGTTCTCTGTTTGCCCGCCCCCAGCACCACTCCCAATTTCCAACCCCCCCGATACTTTCCCATTCTGTATTCTTCTCTTTTTGCCTTGTACAACTGCATACCCTCTTGGATCTAATTCCCTAAACCCTTGCAACAGCATTGACACCCGTCACAACTGTCTCTTCTCTGCCATCCCTTTCTGTGCTCTCTGGTTGCTCGCCCCCAGCACCACTCCCAATTCCCAACCACCCCTAATACTTTCCCGTTCCTTCCTGCCACTGCAGCTGCATCCACAAGACAAGTTTGTTAGGACTGTGTCAAACTGCTTAACATTAACTATGGTTAATGGTAACAAGCCAACTTTACTGACTTTTGTATACTATTTTTAAGGGGTGTTGTTTTAAGCTGTGTTTTATTGTTGGATTTTTTAAAAATATGTTTTTAGTTCAAAGTTGTTTTTAGTTATGTTGTTTGTCCATATGTTTTTATGTGAATGGTTTTTAAACTTTGTATATTGCATTTTAATATTTTAACTGTTGTAAACCACCCAGAGAGTTTCAGCTATGGGGCAGTATAGAAATGTAATAAATAAATAAATAAATAAATAAATCTTCAAACTGCAGCTTATGAACCTGGTTTGTATTCACTAACTATGGTTAAAATTAACCACAGTTTAGGATTCAGCTGACACTCTAAACTGTGAATAAGCTAAAACGGAAGTGGAAGTTTCTGATTCATTTACTGTGGCCATGCCAGGGGAGCAGGGAACATGCAATCCCAGAGAGGGTAGGCAAGACTACACTAGGATCGTTCTCATAATGCAGCCATAGTCATATTGTTGCATCTACTGATGACTTCTGCAACACCCAAACACTAGTACATAATAGCCACCCTTTTACATGCCCAGTCCTAGTTATGTGAATTATCAGCGTGTAACACAGGGGTGGGCAAATTGTGGCCTTCCAGATGTTTTGGCCTGCAAATCCCATCAGCCCTAACCAGCATAGACAGTGATGAAGGATGATGGGAATTGTAGGCCAAAACTTTTGGAGGGCCACAAGTGGGGACTGAAGGCTCCAATGTAATGGGGAGATGAATCCTCTCTGGGTTGCAGTCGGTACCAGTCAGAACTCTGAAGGAGCTTTCCCAGGTGCTGACCCCTATCCCCAAGATAGGTTCAGCACCATGGACAGCTCCTTTAGAGTTCTGACTGAAACCCAGAATGGATTCTACACCTCACTGACATTGGAGCCACCACCCTCCATCCTGTCAAATTCGCCTATATGTGCAGAACAGGGCATGGGAGATATGTGAACTGGGTTTTACATGCTGGGAGCCAGCATGCACCTCCATGACTGTGGTGGCTGCAAGAAGTAAAGCCATGTTTCATTAAGTCACTGCTGCTGCTTCTCAGGACATGCAGCCTGGCTCAGATTGGCTTTTCTCCATATCAGCATCATCTCCTCACACCCCTCTCTTTTATATTTTAATTTTTTTGTACATGTTTGCAGATTTAGCTTTAAGCACTACTAGAAGACAGAGACACAGCCAGGTTAGCTAACTGACAGTGATCACACTGAGGCATGACTTGGAAATCATCTGCTTATACTGCTGGAGAGAGGTACAAATTGCACCTTGCGGTAGTCACATAAAGAGAGAATTAAAAGGTAAAACAATTGAAATGAATAATGAATAAGAAGAAAAGGCAAACCTATATGTGGAAAAGTCTCATTAGCCTATATATCTGAAAGCCTTGCTTTGTGCTAAGGGATAAAACTGACTATTAGCTTTCTTATCAAACAGAAACTTGTTTCATTGTCTCATTAGTCATGTTGTCAGAGCACAATGCATCCAGAAGAGGGGAAGTAGTGTTTTGTTACCGGTGGAATACTGTTGTATTTGTACCAGCCTTTCTCTGCCCCCACCCCACCCTATGGTAAATTATTCTGCGTTCCTTATCTGAGGAAATGGAAGCTAGCAACAAACTATTTCTTTATTTGCTTTGTACCCCGGCTTTCTCCCAAGAGAAATGGCACTCAAGGTGGCTTACAATCATAAATAAAACTTGATTGAAACAATATTAAAACAAATGAATTAAAACACAATTAAAAATACAATCATAACAGAATAAAAACTGCATCCAACCCAACAGACCCATCTGCTTGAGTGAAAGGTCTTTGGCTTAAAGACTTTTAAAATACCTTTGTAGCTCAAAGGTTATTCTATTTTCTTCCCATTTTATTTGGATGAAATCAATGTACTCTTGCGCAATGTTTTCCCCAAGCTATGTTCTCTGGTTGCTCTCCCCCAACACCACTCCCAAGTTGCAAAAATACCCCTGATGCTTTTCCCTTCTCCATTCTTCTCTTTTCCTCTCATACTGTTGCATACCCTCTTGGATTCAATTCCCCAAACCCTTTCAATAGTGTTTTGCTGCTGACGGAGTACTAGTGTGTCTGTACCAGCCTTTGTATGCCCCCCCCCCACATGGTAAATTCCTCTGGGTTCCTTATCTGAGGAAATGGCTGCTAGCAACATGTTCTGGCAGTGGTCTTCAAAGCTGTGGCTCAAACTTTACTGGATGATTTTTGTCTTAAAATAGCATTTGTTTTCCCACAGAGATTGGTAGGGGGAGGCCTGTTTGCAACATTTTGTAAATGCAAAGATTCTCAACAGATATGTAAGCTGACGTTGCTTCACTAAATCCTGTACCATTGTAAGGTTTTGGTTCTATTATGAGGCATAATTGTCAGAAAGGAAAAGGAGATATAGGGTACAATCCAACATAAGTGAAATGAATGGGACTTTAACTAGTCATGAAATAGTCAGCAATGCAAAGTAAACTGTGATAAGATCTGGACTGAGTAACTATTATTAAACATCATAGAGATTATTCTGTCTTAGGTGTGCTAAAGTGTGAGGAAGATGATCGTAGCTTCTCAGTATACTTTGAAACTTACATTTTTTTTGTTTATGCTGCTATAAAGCTCAAAGCTGAATGCTGGAGTTGGGGTGGGGATGGAATAGGAAGGTTTGAGGCTGTGAGTGACTTGCTCCTGCTTAGCAAAGTCATTATGCTGATGCCTGGACAAAGAGAGAAAAGCATTGCTAGAACTGCAGGCACAATCTGAATTTAAAATTTTGTTGACCTGACCTAAATAATCAGTCCCTGTGTGTTTGATTCTCTTCTTCTCCATAAAGGTAAACCTGGCATGTTGTGTACACAAGCTACTTCAAACCCAAAATCTCTAGAGAATTGAGTAATGCCAAGTATAATTACATCTGGGTGCTACAGGTCCTGTAGAAAAATAAGCAAGCTGATGACAATTTGACTGGTCTGTTATGTAACACTGCAGTGTTCTGCTGAAGAGCGACTGGTTCCCTCCCACCCTATCCCTTCAGTTCAGTCCCTTTTTAAGCAGAAGGTGAATACCTTATTTTCTCCCTTATTTGTCTGCAACCAACATTAATTAATGGCCTGATCCAAGGACTTGCTGTGCCAGAAAATAAGGGGTATGGATGCACTGTAGCAAATGCTGTGGCAGAGGAACCTCAGAAACAATGACGTTATGCAGTGTTTGAGGGAAATTTCAAATCCTCACTGCAACAAAGAGAGGTGCCAAAACAAACATTAAGAATTGGGACATCAGGGACTTTCCCCATAAATTCCCATATGTTCGCCTTCTGAATTTGGAGCAGATGAGACCGGGAACAATCTAGATCAGGGGTGCACAACTCACAGCCCATGGGCTGCAGGAAGCCTCCCAAGGCTTTAACTGTGACCCCCTTGACCCCCTGACTCTGTATAGCTCACTGGGGGAGGGGGTGGAGAGAAAGCTCTCCACCCCTCCCCAAGGTGTGTGGAAAGTACTTTTCTTCAAGTACTTGAAAGGTTGTCCCAGAGAGGAAGGCCAGGATCTCTTCTCGATCATCCCAGAGTGCAGGACACGGAATAATGGGCTCAAGTTACAGGAAGCCGGATTCCGGCTGAACATCAGGAAAAACGTCCTGACTGTTAGTGCAATACGACAATGGAACCAACTACCTAGGGAGGTGGTGGGCTCTCCCACACTGGAGGCATTCAAGACGAGGCTGGACAGCCATCTGTCAGGGATGCTCTGACTTGGATTCCTGCATCGAGCTGGGGGTTGGACTCGATGGCCTTGTAGGTCCCTTCCAACCCTACTATTCTAGGATTCTATAAGAGGTCTGCATTCCGATCACTTTTTCCCTGCCCCTGCCAGCAGTTATCTGTATTAGGATTACGTGTGTGTGTGTGTGCGTGTGTGTGTGTACACATGTATGAATATTTACCCATGTACGCATGTGGCATAAAGGTCCAAACCAGCACCACATGTGGCCCCTGGGGCTGAAAAGGTTGTGCACCACTGATCCAGATTATCTACCTGAAAGCCGAAGTAGCACAGTGACTAGGAGATCTAGCTCTAAGAGACAAGAGCTATATGAACCAGGGTCTCTTCGATACAAACCTGCTAGTGTTGACCTGCTGAATTTAAGTCATATGTGTTGACCTGCTGAATTTAAGCATATTACGGCGCAATCCTATGGCTGCTAGTCAGAGGCTAGACAGCCATAGGAGAGGTTGGTTCCCAAAGAACTGACCCCCCCGCCGTGCCGCCTCGTAGGCAGTGTGGATTGGCCCCATGCTCGTAAGAGCAGCATGGAACAGGGAAAATGGAGCATTCCCTGGGGGTGGGGTGGGGAGGACGGAAATGCCAGTATGACACTTCCTATGTGTTGTCTGGCTGCCCCTTCCCACGTTCTGAGGACCCGCAGGTAGACTGCCGAAATCAGCTGTCTAGCCATGAAAGCAGGGCAGGGGGAGCAAGGTGGAGATCCGCTCCTCACCACTCCTCCCACCCTGCACTGGATAGGCGGTCGCCCCCAGGCTCAGAGGTGACTGTCAATCCAGATAGGATTGCTCCCTTCAGCAAAGTCAGTAAAGAAAATGAAACATATATATAGGACAACCAAAATTCTCCAAACTCCACTTTGAAGCTCAGTTTGCCTTGCTCCCATTTTTCTTTGTAGCCTGTTTGTCTTTCCATTCAAATGGGAAACATGTGCATTTCAAAGAGAAAAAGTGTGCATTCACAAAGGAGTGAAAATGTGTATCTTTTGGAAAATGTGCATGTTAAAGTGCACGTATTTTTAGAATATACATTTCTCAAATCCGAGCGAAAGTTTGTGAACGTGTGAGCATTTTTCACAAAACCTCTCCCCTGTTCATGTTCAAGTTCACGGTTGCGAACAGGGCAAGTTCTGATGATTTGCAAACAGAAATAAAACTCTTGTTCATCCCTAAATAATCTAACCAGGATTCCCTCAGTAATGGCTCGTGCCCTGATCACTCCCGTGGAGGATCCCTAGTTCAAAGCTCACTTCTGCCACTTAGGAAAACCACTATTCTTTCAGGCCAACCAACTTCCATAAGATGAGGAGGGAAGGTAATATTGAACTATGTCAGATGGTAGGTGTTGGCTAAGATAATGTATATGAACCACTTTGAACACTCAGAAGTGCTATATACTGTAAGTGCTGGTTGTTGTTGTCATTTGTGGGCTTCAGATTAATAGTGTATGAAAAACATAATAGATCTGCAGGTAAATCTATTTTGCATGATAGATTTTTGCTCTGATTGAGAATTTGCAAATATTTTCTTAGCTAAAAATCAAGGTTCTTTGAAGAGGTAAAGCTGACAAATTCCACTACCCTTGCTCAAAACTAATTGCTGTTTCCCCATCAGTTGTTTCTCAACACCCAATATTCTCTGTTTTTTATTGAGTCCATTACTACAGGCAATGAACAATTGCACTCTTACTGGGTTTGGTGAAATTGGTCTGGGTTTGAACTTGTAAGCGAAGACATGACTGAACACAGCTTTTTAATCTCACTCTGGTAACTTTCTCCTTGGAATATATATGCCTTCTGGCATCACCATTTCTATCTGTTTGAATTTGAGTTTTTTTTTATTAGATGAATTCTCCTTTGTCTTTCTAAGTCATAAAACCAGTGAAGTGGGAGAGACAAAAAGGCAAGCAAGGAAAGGTTTTAAGGTGCATTTTGACAAAGTTCTCCATACTCTCCAAGTGCACGATCAGATGATATGGCATTATCCAGTACAAAGGTATGAGGAGAAGTAACTGAACCCTAATGAAGGAAGGAAAAGTACAGCTTTGTGGTGTACCATAAGAGGAGCAATGCTTGAGAAGTATTCTCATAGCTGTCTTCTCTCAATTAGGGATGTCAGAGAAATCCACAATGGAACCAGATGAGTTCAGATTTTCATGAATCTGACCCATGGATTCCACAGTGGACCGGCTCTCCCCTGTCAGGTGCATTCTGTGGACTTGTGGACCTGTTTTATAACTTTCCCGAATTTTGTCATTGAAAAATATGCAAAATAAAAACCTCAGCCAAAAATACGTGTTTCTCCCATAAGCTAAAGCCTGAAAACACACATTTTGCAGGAATTTGTGCATTTTGCAAGTCTGAATTTGTGCAAATGCACATTTGCGCAAATGCGAATTTGCACAAATTTGGAAACCAAAAAATCCAAATCCGTCAATGGGTGGAGACAAAACAAAAGGTGCCTGACAATCTGTGAAACACAGACACAATGGATTTTACACAATCCGTATATCCCTACTCTCAATAATTATTTCAGTCATAATTAATAGGATAATCCCCCTGGAAAAAGAAACCAGCCCCAGGTTTATCTGCCTTGCCCTCATTTGTCTTATAGAGAGGCCATTTATCCTCTGTTACAAAGGACAGTCCTGTATTTGAAAGGCTGCCAGAGGACAATCCTCTGTTAGAAAGGTTCAATTCCAGTTTAAAGATAATGACCCACAAGAACAGTTGTCCATCAACAGTTAGCACCTGGACAGCAGACTGAACAGGCTAGCAGGTCACCTTCCACACTGTGGTGAGATGTACTGTATTTCGATTATAATTATTATTTCTAAATTTGCATATATATGTATAAATTAGCATATGCAAATCACTGTCATCTTTCGGGGGGGTGCATGATGTGTTTCTTATTTTTTGGCAAGCCATAAGAGGCCACCTTAGTAATAAAGCAAGGACCATATGGAATTCAAAATGCCAGATGTAAAAAAATGTTGATAGGCCTGCAAATTAATTACTCTCAGAAGCATGTCTGGTCCAAAATAATAAGAGAGCCAATAGCTTTTTAGAACATTTTGCATTCTTGGACTTTGGGAAGTAGAGATCTTATTTCTACTTTGGAAACTTTCCTTCTAGGTTACTTATTTACAGGTATTCTGTTTTATCAGGCAGCATGGGTATCTGATATGGATAACAATATCCCATTTTCTAACGGAAATATGTTTTCTTCATGGGGGTGGGCACACCTCTGTGCTGGGTAGTAGCTACCAGCCCTCATTTCTAAAAGAAGTTCTGGGAGTTTGATCTGCAGGTAAATATTTTTTTCCCCCTCAGAGTACTTTTATGAATAAGAGGAAAACAATTAGGACAGAACAAAACACAGACAGATCATCTTTTGTGTGTGTGTGCGGGGGGGGGGGGAATTTAATATGATTAAATTAATGAATCCCTTTTATCTAGTACTGTGCCAAATATTTCAGTTCTTCCATTTTCGGCAATTTGTGGGGGGAAAATGAAAAGTCTGGCGAAAGAGGTTGGGGAGGTGAGAATTTGGAACAATTTCCTCCTTGGGGAGTGGGGCAAGGGTTCTGTTTACCTTTTTACATGTGGGAGGTAATTGAGGGGGTCTTCTTTCTATTTCTTTTAAACTTTAAAAAGTAGGGACTCTTCACAAAAGTTGGGATGGGACTCTTTACAGAGAAGCTTCTCCAGCATGGCTGCTCTTCTGGAATGACTTTGAGATTGTGTGGCATCAGATGATCTCATGGGAGTTCAGGAAGAGATACTAGACTAGAAGCTTATGGGTAAAGACCCCTTTGACACTGCGAGAGCGGTTTTAAAGTAAAAAGTAAAATAGAAAGAAGACCGCTCATCTACCGCTTGCATTTTAAAAGGTAAGCAGAAACCCTGCCCCCTCCACCCCATGTGGACATTATTCAAAATTCTCCCCCTCCCTGCAAAAGAAGCAAAAAAATACTTCTTTCGCAGGGAGATAAAAAATTCTTAAACACAGGGGCAGGGTTTGGCACAGCACTGCTTGAATCTGTGAAGCCAGGTTGGCCTCCTCTCTTATGGGGTTTTGATCGATAGCAAAAACCTTCCTGTTTAGGCAAGTGATTGTTTCATCAGATAGACATGTTTTGAGCCCATGCCTCTGATCTATCTGCTGCACCTTTCTTTATATTTATTATGTTGTGTGTGTGTGTGTGTGTGTATATATATATATAAAATAAAATATTTTGTCATTGCTTTTCAGTTATCATTAGCTGCCCTGAGCGGTGCCTAAGCAGTGGGATCATTTTTGGAGGGGGAGGGGGCGGAGAAACAAAAATAAATACATACATACAAGATTCTCCCTCTCCTTCAGCAGGTGATAAGTACTGGTAATCCATTCGGGGGGGGGGGCAGGATCTTTAAGAACATAAGAGGAGTCCTGCTGGATCACACCAAGGGTCCATCTAGTCCAGCATTCTCTTTACACAGGGGCCAGCCAGCTGTCGACCAGGAACACACAAGCAGGGCATGAGCGCAACAGCACCCTCCCACCCATGTTCCCCAGCAACTGGTGTACATAGGCTCACTGCCTCTGATACTGGAGGTAGCATATAGCCATCAGGATAAGTACCCATTGATATTCTTATACTCCAGGAATTTCTACAATCCCCTTTTAAGGCCATCCAAGTTGGTGGCCATCACTACATCCTGTGGTAGTAAATTCCATAGCTTAACTATCCGCTGTGTGAAGAAGTCCTTCCTTGTATCTGTCCTGAATCTCCCACCAATCAGCTTCATGGGATGACCCCGGGTTCTAGTATTATGAGAGAGGGAGAAATATGTCTCCCTATCCTTATGCATATCTAGGTGCCAGGGTCAGTGTGCATAATAATAGTAGTAATAATAGTAATAATAGTAGGTTCATGAAATAGTAATAATAAGTAATAATAGTAAATTATGACACTACTAATAACAGTACTAATAATACTAATAATTGTGCTACCATGTATGTATGTATGTATGTATTACATTTATATCCTTTTTTCCTCCTTAAGGAACCCAAGGCAGTGTACATAATCCTCCGCCTCTTCCATTTTATCCTCACAACAACAACCCTGTGAGGTGGGTTGGGCTGAGAGTCTGTAACTGGCCGAAAGTCACCCAGTGAGCTTCCCTGGCCGAGTGGGGACTAGAACCCGGATCTCCCGACCCCAGGCCAACACTCTCGCTACTACACCAGACTGGCTCTAACAACAACAGCAATAGTATTATTAATAGTAATAATAATAGTAAATAATACTAATAATAGTAGGTTCATAAAAGTGGATAAAAGAGATGAATGAATTTGCTTTGATTCAAAAAGTACAATTTATAGAGCAATTGTGAAAGTAAAAGAATAATTCAGAACATCTTTATTCCAGCGGTGGGCAACCCTGGGTAAATCTGTTATTTTCTCGGAAAGTAATGAATTCATCCGTGTTATCTCAGACGAGAGTTCTCCTTTAACATCCATCCTCGTTTGGTGTATATGAGTTTTTGTGGGTGCACAGTATCAAAGAACATCTTGGGAGCTATAGTTTGGAAACGTGTAGTGGGATATGACGTCATGCATATCTACTTCATGTACCCCCTTCCCGATTGATTGTTTTCATGTGGCCTGCCTGTGTGATGTCATGTTAATTCATCATCTCCGATCATGGGTACACGGAGGAAAGAAGAAGAGTGCTCATCCTCACAGAGCCAGAGCTGTGGTGGTGGTGGTGACAATGAGGGAAGCAGTGATGCCTGCACTTGGTCATGCAAGGTCATAAACCAATCCACTCTGTGTACGTGCAGAAACTGTGTTGTTTAGATGCAGACTGTGCATGCTCTGAAGCTCACCATCAGTTCTGAACAGAATAGCAAAGGTGCAATGCCTCAATCCAGGCTAGCTTCAAAGGTGAGCATTACAAATGGACAGGTTTCAACCAAAGAGCTGACTAATTCAGCATCCTCACTACTTTATTCATGATTATAATATGAGGATGAGAAGCCAGAACTCTTCATTTTTCCGCTATACCTTGGTGAGTGCAAAGGATCATGGATAATAAATGGAATGTGCCTGTGTTTTCATTTTAGTCAAACTAAATAAATTCCACAATGCTCTCTGGTTGTTGTTGTTTTTAGTAAAAGTCAAGCACGTTGAAAGAAGCCCAGGATCTGATTCTCTGTGTGTGTGCATAAAGCGTCTGCTGTATTGAATCGCAGCCACTTCAGCGTGCTGGCAAATATGGCAGGCCTTTGTGCAATCCAGAGAATTAGCTTTTTGCAGCTAACTAAATGAAAAAGAAACAGCAAACAACAACAACAAACCAAACCACCCCTGTATTAAGAGGCTCTGTACGAGGGGCTCTGTCACGCCTGCACAGAACCAGATGCCTCCTATTAATAAGCGTCTGTTTTTCATTATGCAGAGGCGGTTTCGCACTGGGGTAATACCCACCCAGAAAGCTGCCTTGCGCACCTATATGCCAGAGTGAAGTTCCCAGTCATGCTGTTCATCTCTTTGTGCTGCTGGCTGGAATTCAGAAAGAAAATATTCCACTTTCTGCATCAGATCCAGGTTTTGGGGGCCTTTGAGCAAGATGCCCTGAGACCGAATGCCATCCCATTGCTGTTGCTGGTAGCCATTCATTTGCCCTGTCCCTTTAAGCCCAATCCCCACTGCCACTCAGGAGAAGAGGTGAACAGAGGCTGCTGTTCCTACTCCTGGCTCCTGTCCTGCTCACTCACTTGGAATGGGCAGGTGAACACCTGGTAACAGCAAGGAGAAGCAGCAGGAGTGGGGTCAGGGTGCTCTGGGCATTGGGTGCCCCCCCTTCTGAAACATGGGCCTTGGCAAACACCTGACAACCCTAAGCCCTGGTGACACTCTTGCAAAACAGCATGAATGCATTTCCCCCTCCCATTCATGGTACTTCAGATCCAAGCCAATATGTTCTCTGCTTTAGTCTCTGTGAGAAATTTATACCAGCCTTTGCCAACCTGGTGCCCTCCAGATGTTTTAGACTACAACTCCCAATTATCCTGACCATTGGCCATTCTGGCTGAGGCTGATAGGAGTCAGAGTCCAAAACATCTAGAGAGCACCAGAATAGGGAAGGATGACTTATACTTTAATATAGGGTTGTTGTTGTTGTTGTTGTTGCAGTTGTTGTTGTTGTTTTTAAATACAGTTTTGTTAAGCAAGTCATATATGATGTCTGTCTCAGGGCTTCAAATTTAGCTAACATCCATATGTATAATACAGAAAAAAACCCAAACCAAAACCTTTGCCAGGTGTTTCTTTAGAATCTAGACCATTGGAGGATGGGCTTTTCTCCAGGACAGATGTCTGAAAATCACAGCTGTCTCAAGGATATCAGGACAGTCAGAGGATAAGGAATTGCAAGCATTTTTAAGTGTCTTCTCCTGTATACTGAAAGCTGAGGAAATATGAAGTTTAAAATGATGTATGGGTGGATTGCTTCCACTAACCTCGCCTACCACACCATAGGTAACTTCTGTCTGGAAATAAGAACAGGCTTTTAAGCTGAAGGTAATCTGGATGAATCAGAGATGAGCTCCACCACCACCATTTACTTCTATTGTGATGTTTTATGTTAGCTACACAGAAGCATTTGTTGCTTTTGATGAGAAGCCATTTCAGAAAGGTATGCACACTTAAAAACACCCATTATGTAGCAGTCAATTATGGCCAGAACCAGGAAATCTAAAAAAGGCTATTGTGTGTAGATTCCTAATGAAAGAGGTAATACTGCAGGGTCCATGGCTATTTCAGACTGATGTTCATGTTATTATTCAGAGTATGTTTCAAGAGGAATTATGGGCTATTAAAGGACAGTGGGTTAGGAAGAATTATGTACAGAGTGTAATGGGGGGTGAGGAAGTGAGAGCAACACGAGTGTTTGGAAGTCAAGGTTACGGCAAAATGAGTAAATCCGAGATTGCTTTTTAAAATCTTTGCTGCATTCTCCATTTTAAGAGAGACGTGCCTCAGTTTCCCTCAGCATGGCAACTTCTCTTTATCACCAAAGAAGAGGAAACCCATCATCAAAAAGGAGGACAAAGAGGCCACAGATTTGCATGAAGGTTGCATATGCTAGTTTATTTGTCTAGCTCCACATTTAAAAATAATGGCTATAATTTAAATAGAAGTACAGTACATCTCCCCCTTCATGGATCACTGCCTTGTGGTGAAGCGGCTTGTGTAACTCAGTGAAGCTTTGCCATGCAGGGCCACCGAAGACGGACAGGTCATGGTGGAGAGTTCTGAGAAAATGTGGTCCACTGGAGAAGGAAATGGCAACCCACTCCAGTATTCTTGCCAAGAAAACCCTATGGAACGTATCACAAGGCTAAAAGAGATGACACTGGAAGATGCGCCGCTCAGGTCGGAAGTTGTCCAATATACTACTGGGGAAGAGCAGAGGGAATTTCCAAGTAGAGCCAGAAAGAGTGAAGCGGCTGGGCCAAAGCCGAAAGGACACTCAGCTGTGGATGTGTCTGGTGGTGAAAAGAAAGTCCGATGCTGTAAAGAACAATATTGTTTAGGAACCTGGAATGTAAGATCAATGAATCAAGGTAAGCTGGAGGTGGTCAAACATGAGATGGCAAGATTGAACATCGACATCCTGGGAATCAGCAAACTAAAATGGACAAGCATGGGCAAATTTAATTCAGGTGACCATCATATCTACTACTGTGGGCAAGAATCTCTTAGAAGAAATGGAGTAGCACTCATAGTCAACCAAAAGGTGGGAAAAGCAGTACTGGGGTACAATCTCAAAAACGATAGAATGATCTCAGTACGAATCCAAGGCAAACCATTCAACATCACAGTAATTCAAGTCTATGCCCCAACCACTGATGCCGAAGAAGCTGAGGTTGATCGGTTCTATGAAGACCTACAATGCCTTGTAGAACTAACACCACAAAAAGATGTCCTCTTCATTATAGGGGATTGGAATGCTAAAGTAGGAAGTCAAGAAATCACTGGGATAACAGGCAAGCATGGCTTTGGTGTACAAAATGAAGCAGGATAAAGGCTAATAGAGTTTTGCCAAGAGAATACGCTGATCATAGCAAACACTCTTTTCCAACAGCACAAGAGGCGATTCTACACATGGACATCACCAGATAGTCAATATCGAAATCAGATTGATTATGTACTTTGCAGCCAAAGATGAAGAAGCTCTATACAGTCAGTAAAAACAAGACCTGGAGCTGTCTGTGGCTCAGATCATGAGCTTCTTGTTGCAAAATTTCGGCTTAAATTGAAGAACGTAGGGAAAACCACTAAACCATTCAGGTATGACCTAAATCATATCCCTTATGAATATACAGTGGAGGTGACAAATAGATTTAAGGGATTAGACCTGATAGACAGAGTGCCTGAGGAACTATGGACGGAGGTCTGTAACATTGTTCAGGAGGCAGCAACTCAATCCATCCCAAAGAAAAAGAAATGCAAGAAAGAAAGCAAAGTGGCTGTTTGATGAGGCTTTACAAGTAGCTGAGGAAAGAAGGGAAGCAAAAAGCAAGGGAGAAAGGGGAGGATATATCCAACTGAATGCAGAGTTCCAGAGAATAGCAAGGAGAGACAAGAAGGCCTTCTTAAATGAACAATGCAAAGAAATTGAGGAAAAGAATAGAATGGGAAAGACTAGAGATCTTTTCAAGAAAATCGGAGATCTCAAGGAACGTTTTGTGCAAAGACTGGCATGATAAAGGACAAAGAAGGCAGGGACCTAACAGAAGCAGATGAGATTAAGAAGAGGTGGAAAGAAGACACAGAAGAACTATACAGGAAAGATCTGAATGTCCCTGAGAGCCATGATAGTGCGGTCACTGAACTTGAGCCGGACATCTTAGAGAGTAAAGTCAAGTGGGCCTTAGGAAGCATTACTAACAACAAAGCTAGCAGAGATGACAGTCTTCCAGCTGAGCTATTTAAAATCCTAAAAGATGATGCTGTTAAAGTGCTGCACTCAATATGCCAACACATTTGGAACACTCAACAGTGGCCACAAGACTGGAAAAGGTCAGTTTACATTCCAATTCCAAAGAAGGGCAATCCAAAAAGTGTTCAAACTACCGTACAATTGTGCTCATTTCACATGCCAACAAGGTTATGCTCAAAATCCTACAAGCTAGGCTTCAGCAGTATGTGAACCGAGAACTACCAGAAATACAAGCTGGGTTTCGAAGAGGCAGAGGAACTAGAGATCAAATCTCCAACATTTGCTGGATCATGGAGAAAGCAAGAGAATTCCAGAAAAACGTCTATTTCTGCTTCATTGATTACGCAAAAGTCTTTGATTGTGTGGATCACAACAAACTGTGGCAAATTCTTAAAGAGATGGGAGTACCAGACCACCTTACCTGTCTCCTGAGAAACCTGTATGAGGGTCAAGAAGCAACAGTAAGAACCGGACATGGAACAACCGATTGGTTCAAAATTGGGAAAGGAGTACGACAAGGCTGCATATTGTTGCCCTGCTTATTTAACTTATATGCAGAGTACATCATGAGAAACGCCAGGTTGGATGAATCACAGGTTGGAATTAAGATTGCCGGGAGAATTATCAACAACCTCAGATACGCAGACGATACCACCCTAATGGCAGAAAGCGAAGAGGATCTAAGGAGCCTCTTGTTGAGGGTGAAAGTGGAGAGTGCAAAAGCTGGTTTGAAACTTAACATTACAAAAACGAAGATCATGGCATCTGGCCCCATCACTTCCTGGCATATAGAAGGGGAAGAAATGGAAGCAGTGACAGATTTTACTTTCTTGGGCTCCAAGATCACCGCAGACGGTGACTGTAGCCATGAAATTAAAAGACGCTTGCTCCTTGGGAGGAAAGCTATGGCCAACCTAGACAGCATAGTAAGAAGCAGAGACATCACCTTGCCGACAAAGGTCCGTCTAATCAAAGCTATGGTTTTCCCAGTAGTAATGTATGGCTGTGAGAGCTGGACTATAAGGAAGGCTGAGCGCCGAAGAATTGATGCTTTCGAACTGTGGTGCTGGAGAAGACTCTTACGAGTCCCCTGGACTGCAAGGAGGTCAAATCAGTCCATCCTAAAGGAAATCAACCCTGAGTGCTCATTGGAAGGACAGATACTGAAGCTGAAGCTCAAATATTTTGGCCACCTAAAGCGAAGAAAAAACTCACTGGAAAAGGCCCTGATGCTGGGAACGATTGAAGGCAAAAGGAGAAGGGGACGGCAGAGGATGAGATGGCTAGATAGCATCACCGATGCAACGAATATGAACTTGAGCACACTCTGGGAGAGAGCGGAGGACAGGAAAGCCTGGCGTGCTATGGTCCATGGGGTCACGAAGAGTCGGACATGACTTAATGACTGAACAACAACACCAGTACATCTCACTATAGTGTGGAAGACTGTGACCAGGTGACCTGTGTGCCTGTCTGTTCAGTCTGCAGTTTAGGTGCTAACTGTCAATGGGCAACGTCAAGGTCCTTCCTCTCCTCTCTTATGATTCTTTATATTTTAATTTGATTTGAACTGGACAGCTCTTCAAATAGATGATGCCTTCAAATAGAGGACTGACTTCTGTAAAGTAGGACACCTGCCCTCTGCTACAGCTTGAGAGCATGAGAGAAGAATTGCTCCTGTTAAACAAGTTGGGTAAGCTTTTGGATTGTTTCAAAAGGCTGCAGAATCTGTTTTTACTAGGCTAAATAAATAATATCCAGGGATTAAGTACTGGGTAAAATAATATTTCATACTCTCTCCACTTTGTATGGTAGGGAAGTGCAAATCGGCCAACCTTAAACTGTTCGTCTCTCTCTCTCTCTCTCTCTTCCCCCCCCCTCTCTCTCTCTCACACACACACACTCCTCTACCACACTTTGCCCTCAAACAAAACAGATTTTAGGAAGAGGATGTGTCTATTTCAAGATAGATTTTTCAGCAAAGGGTGGCTGACTAGACCACACCAATAATAGGGAGGCTTGCATAGTTCACAACAGCGTTTCAGCTAAGGGACTTTGTGTGTGTAGGTTGCTGGGGGAGCGCCGAATTCCAGGAAACAAAAGACAGAAGCCAAGCAATCATTGACGTCAGAAGTAACTGGATAAAATCCAACATAAGTCCAACTTAGAGGAGACCAATTGAAATGAAGGAACTAAGGTTAGTCATGATTAATGCAAGTCCCATTCATTTCAATGGATCTACTCTAAGTAGGACTTACATTGGATTTTACCCACTGTCTTCCAGGATTGCTTCTACTGGTTATTGTGGTGTGCCAAAAGCTTCTCCCTCTCTCACACACACACACCCCTCCTCAAATGCACAGTGCATGCCCAAGCATTCAAGCAGAGTCCTGTCCAAGGCACGCGTGAACAACGAACATCATTCAGTCCTCTCTCAGTTTCATGGGAATGAATCTTGTTTGTTCTCCTGTCTGACTCATAACCGCCTCCTTCTTTGTTTGCAGTCCATACCACACTATTCAAGGGCCATCTGTCACACAAGAAGGCCGTAAGTTGGTAATGTCACCCAGGAGGCAGTAATCCAAACAGCGTCTCCATTTCTCCCAGGCCTTGGGTTCACATCTCTGTGTAACTGCTACTTCATCATGCAGGGTAGGAAAACTAACCAATGTGTCCTAATATACAAAGGACAGTCCTCTTTTTTGAAGGCATCCTCTGTTTGAAAGGCTATCCAGTCCAAGTCTGGTTTAAAGGGGAAGAAAACCTAGGAAGGGAGAACCATAAGGGCCCCACTAAAGAGGATGGCAGGTGTGGTGATGCAGCTAGGGCAAACGTCCTTGGCTCTACAGCGCAAGGGGTCACCAAGTGACAACCCCGAAGCTGTAGGTGATGGGACAATGGCAGACAGGCATAGCGTCAGCACCTGGGCTGGCATGGGTATGCCGGGCCCCCGGCCAATGCTGCTCACCACAGCATCCTTTATTCCTTCCTATTAAAGATAGATTCGATTCGATAGGTAGGTAGATAGATGGTAGATGGGTAGATAGATAGATAGATAGATAGATAGATAGACAGACAGACAGACAGACAGACGGTGGCCAGTTGGGTAATACAGATTCTCTCTCTCTCTCTCTCTCTCCACATACATCTATTCTATAACAAAATGGTGCTTATTCCCAAGTAAATGTATTTAGGATCAGGGCAGCAGAAACAGACTCCATTTTGTTCCTGTAGTCATGATTGTGCTATGATTTAGGTGAGCTTAAATTGCAAAACTGCACATCCTCAGAGCACTGTGTAGTGGATTGGTTAATAAGCAAAACAGTGAACTTCACAGACCTCATATGTGCTGCTGATAGAGCTGTGTAATTTGGCTTAACCAGTAGCTTTATGGTTAAGTAAGAAGGCCTTTTACACCAGGCCTGTATTGGTTCCAAGCAAGTATAGCTCCATTTGTCAACATTCGGACACAGCTAGGCCTTTGCCAAATTAAAGAGATAGGGGTGTGCTGCCTTGATTCTCATGGGGAAGCTGGGGGACTCCCCCCTCCCAGGAGCTGGAATGTTGGGGCCTCTCTCTCTAAGCTCAGGAGCAATTAGTTTCCCAGGCTGGGATGCTTCAAGCAGGAGAAGCCCCCTTCTCTTGAGTGTATTATGTGTGCTGGCCTGTTAGCTCCTGAGAGGGAGAGAGGAGGTGCCCATCAGCTCATGAGCTAGAGGTGGGCACCTAGCAGAAAAGCGTATAAGATCCAATCCACAGGCTTTGTGCTTTGGCCTCGCTTCAAGGGGCAATGTGTGCACACCCAGCTTGGAGAAACTTGCGGCTCAAGGGGCGGCTTCTGTCTATCATGGGGACTCCAATAGACACCCAGCTATGACAGCTTCATTAGCTGGAAAGAGGTGTGAGCTTTCTTTGCATTGTTCTTTCTGCATCTATTTTCTATCCATAAACTGTCATCTTTTCGCACTAGTGGTTTTGTTTCATCTTGGTAATCAAAAGAATCTATTTTGGCTGGGACCTGGTAGAATCAGGACCCCAGATCAATTCTCTTTCTTTCTTTCTTTCTTTCTTTCTTTCTTTTTCTTTCTTCTTATATCTTTCTTTCTATAGGTTGGCAAATGGTTGCCTTTGTTTTGTTTTTGCTCGAACATATCAGGAGTGTAGAAGCAGTTGTGAGGCACTGAATGACACGGAGGGGAGAATTGAAATGTTAGTTGTATGATTCACAACTGAAGTAATACAAAATGGCAGTCTAATCCCCCGCCCGCGCCCCCTGGCCATAAGACCATTTAGTCCAGGGTCTGAAATTACCGAGCTGTACCACTGATAGAGTGGCTACTTATGCGTCGCTAAGAAAGAGAAAACTGTATCATTATCTTCTGTAAAGTAGAACACATGGCCACCTTAGGAAGCTTTACCATACATGGGCTGTGAACATCATATTTTTTGGGAGGGGTAGTTGGATAATGCAGTTATATGCCTTTTTCTCCTGGGGACACCATTTTTATGGAATTCTCTAGTTTTCTCCTCATACGAAAGGGAGAACATGAGCTGCAGAATTCTGAGGATCCAGAGAGAAAAAATACCATTAGTCATTTCATCCGCCCTGAAGTTTCCAGCATAACCAGTTCTTTTGAATTTTAAAGGAGATTAGGTACACATCGATTGCTTAGTTGAATGGACTAAAAACTCCTCTCAGCTTCATTATTCACATTGATTTCATGTATCTGTGTTCAACGCAGTGGGAGGCTGACTAAATGGAGAAAAATATTGATTCTTTTCACCGACTTTTGTTTTCTTTTTTTAATTTTTAAAAAAGCTTCTCTAATTTACCAAGCCACAATAAAGACTTAGGGAAGTCACAAATGGGTTGTAGCCAGGTCAGCATGTGATGCTATGAATTTTCACCTCCCTAAATTTATATGATTAAGTAAATTAACAATTTTGATAGAGGCATGGGGAAAAATCCATTGAGAGCTAAGGAAATCTTTAGAAGGGATAATTATGTGACTGCTGAGAAATTTAACACGGAGATTCAAATTCAGAGAGATGTTGTAAAAAATGAGGCTCTCAGCTAGGGTGTCCAGGTGTCCTCTTTTACAGAGGATCGTCCTCTGTTTGAAGGGATACTCTGTTTGAAGCGCTGCCCTGTCCAATTCCCATTTAAAGATAATGAAACATAAAAACTGTTGCCCATGAAAAGTTAGCACCTGGAAAGCAGGTTGAGCAAGGCACACAGGTCACCTGGTCACAGACTTCTACACTATGATGAAAGGTACCATATTTTCATTTAAATTATAATAATTATTTCTAAATTTGCATCTATACATATAAATTAACATGTGGAAATTTTATGCAAATCACTCTCCTCTTTTTTCTCCTTTTGGGGTTGTGTGTCTCCTCTTTTTTAGGCAGTTCCTACTATGGACAAAGTTTCTTCCTACTAAGGAGAAAAGAGTTAAGTCCCACTTGTGCCACTGGCCAAAACTCCCAACATTCATTTCCTCTTTGACTTCCACAAGTGCCTAGTTTGGAGAACATCAACAAAAGGATTAAAATCAAGTTGAATAAAAGCCCAGGTTCCATAACAATTTTAGAGAGCAATCCTGTGAGCATCTAACCCAAATGGTAGAGGATTCCAGTCTCAAAGTCCTCTGTCCATCCATAGCTGGATCTCCTCTGAGGTTAGAGGTCTATCTCTGGCCTTGGAGGGGGAGATACACTGCAACCCATGGCCTCCTCAAATGCTGTGTAGGACCCATAGCATTGCTCTCTTAATGCGCTAAAGCCAACATGGATCTGGGCTCCTTGATTCATGATTGGTTTAGCATCTGTCCACACCTTATGAAGATGTGTTGATCCAGGATCTCAGTTTATGTTGGACCATACGCAAGGCCAACTCAATGTGTGAGAAAAAGTCATATGAGCCATCCCAGGTTTTTTAGTTTTTGATTGGCTGTCTGATTAGTGTCATTTAGGTCAGAGTTATTGTTTGCTTTTTTCTTCTTCCTCTAAACCAAGAGAGATGCCCACAGCAGGAAGTCATTTTTTGAGTGGGGTGACCTGGCACCAGAGCAGGCTTCCCACACTTGTGACCTATCATAGGAACCTCTGAAGCGGCCTTATATTGAATGAGTCCATTGGTTCATTTAGCCCAGTATTGTCGACACCAGTGGAGGCTGGTGGCTCCTATTTCAGTGGGGTGGTAAATCCGCTCTGGGTTTCAGTCAGAACCACTCAGAACTCCAAAGGAGCTATCCAAAGGCTGAATCCATGCCCCAAAATGAGTTCAGCACCTTGAATAGCTCCTTTAGAGTTCTGACTGAAACCCAGAGCAGATTCACTACCCCACTGAAAGAGGAGCCACCAACCTCCCCTGGTCGACACTGACCAGCAGCGGCTCTCCAGGGTTTCAGGCAGGATTCTTTCCTAGCCCTACCTGAAGAGGGCATGGATTGAGTCTGGGACCTTCTACAGGTACTTTACCACTGAGCCATGCCCCTCCCCTAAAACAGAAGAGGCCCCAAACAGTCTGTCAGACATGTATTGCAGCCTTCCAGGTTCTTGACAACCAGCCCTTGTAGTCCAAAATCAGTAGCAAAAAGGGGCAGCTTATCGAGCATCCGGTGGGCCGCCATACAGGGCTGTTGGTTGGTTTAGTTTGTTTTGGCAAGTTACAATTTGTGCAGGCTTGCTTTAAAAGAATCCAAGCAAATCAAGAGCTTTCTGGACAGAATTTAGAACACTGCCATAGTGCCTGAGCAAAGGAATATGTTTCAACATTGTTTCTAGTCAAATGGCAGTCCTAAACTTATTCTTTCTTCTGTCACATTTGATTGCCTACATTTCTGCCACAGCATAGTTTGGCTAATGCAGTATCAATGGCTGTGGGGTTGTTGGGCATATATTCTGTGTAGTGATGTACGAACCCCCCAGTCCAGTCTGGGGGGGGGGGTCTATGGAGGGGCCATCTGTGCTGCTTGGGGCCCTGTGGAATCCTCAGGAGCCCAGCCACATCCACTGCAATTTGCGGAGTGGCTCTCCAGCTCCCTATAAGGCACGATACGCTAATGGCGGCTGCCATTAGCCTATCACAGGAAAAAAATACAGCCGTAAATGGCGTATTGCATGCCGTTTGCAGCCATAAACTTTACCTAAATTGCAGCCATTTATGGCTGTATTTAGGTCAAAGTCAGCGCTTTACAGCCACAAATGGCATAAAATATGCCATTTACAGCTGTATTTTTCCTTGCGATTGGCTAATGGCAGGAGCCATTAGCATATCGCGCCTTATAGGGAGCTGTCCCATGGGAAATCCTCCAGAGCCAGAGGTAAGTGCATCCACTCCACCAAGGACTCTGGAGGTCGGATTCTCTGGAATCTGGCTTTATTGGAGTCTGCAGCGGAATTCTCCAGCACCCCTAATTCTGTGTGCCATGAGCAGCAGCTCACCACTTCCAGCCTGCGACTTTACTTTTGCTCCTCCAATATGCTCCCTCCAATGGGTCCTATTGAATTTCACAGACTTACTGGCTCTGCAGCCCTCTCAGAGACCATCACAACAGGTTGTACCAATGAGCTGTAGAAAAGGAAGACTGAGCATTTTATGAGGCTTTTAACAATGTGATAATTGACCAGGTAGGAGGGGTGGTCTATAAAAACGATGAGAGCTTTAATGGGCCTGTGTATATGCTTGTGGTGTTGTGGAACTTCGCTCCCTCTCCAAATATTGTACAGAGGGTGGCATTTCCTCTTTGTTTGGCGATTCATTAGTGGCCAGCTGAGTGATTGATGGTGAGTCCAGAGGATGGCCAGGTGTACACATGCAACAGAAGAGATGTAGGTGAATATTGACCGCAGGTGGGGGGTTACATTTATTAATGCTTCCCTAAGCAAAGACAAAACAAAGAACTCCTTGCTAATAGAAAACCAGAGCAGCTGGCAATGGGGCTGGGAGACACACTTTTCTCCCTTATGTGCCCATTTTCTATTTCCAAGGAGGTTTTGTTTTGTTTTAACATGACGAGCACCAAAAGGTTCTGCATTCCATTTTCCATTCCAGCTGGTCATCATAAGAACTGCAATGTAACATTTTAAAAGAAGTGCCTGAGATCACTTGTTTTTCTCTTCCCTCTTCTTTATCCTTTTTGCCTGTGGTGTCATATCTTTTAGATCAGGGTGGGCAACACATGGCATGCACTCCCCTGGCCATTCTATTGCCCCCTGTGCCTGCTGCCACTGAATTTGCTGCAGCAGTGACAGCATAACCCCCCCCCCAGTGATTTCTCTTGCAAACAAGGTGTGTGGGGAAGATGCACATTGCTCTCAAGAATTGTGCTGCTGGAGCCCCCTCAGCAGTGTGATTCTGTTTGCAAATAGGGTGTGCTCCCTGCGTGCCTTCTTTGCAAGTAAAACCACTGCTTTTTTGGCTTCCGCAGTAAATTCATTGCCAGCAATTGCAGCAGCAGTGGGGGTGGGGTGCGGCCCTCAGTGTGTTCTGGGTGAGTAATGTGGCCCCAAACCTCCAGAAGTTCCCCACTCTGTTTTGGATTATAAGTCTGCAGGTAGGGGCCGTCTTGTTTGTAACTGATCTTATATAAGCTGTTCTGTGAGTCTTTCCAGTAGGGCTGTGCACCACTTCGGTCCAAAGCCCAAATAACGAGGTGATTCAGAGTGGGCTGATTTGGAGGTGCTTCGTCTTCCTACGAAGCAGATCGGAACAGCACCAAGGTGCCCCAAACCAAAGCAGGTCACCTACAAAGCACTTGGTCCACCTTGTATATTCAGAGCTCTTCTTATGCCTTTTGAGCAGCCCAGACTGGCTGTCTCCAAAATCTATCAACTTCTGAAAGATCACACGGAGGGGGAGGGGGAGGGGGAGGGAGGGGGAAGGGGAGAGGAGGTGGATGTGCAAAATGTATCAATTTGAGAGAGATCCAGCCACCGGGAGGGGCGGGGGAAGGGGGAAGGAGATGGATGAGGAGGAGGAGTGAGTGAGCTTTGCTGTGAGTCAGCCTCCGTTTGCTCATTGTGAGACAGGTGGTTTTACTGGAAAGGAGAGGACTGTCTGAACGTTATTTGGCTAGAGCAGTGGTCTCCACCCCCCCTTTCTCTTCTGTTAGGATTATAGTTAGTCCCTGCCCCTTTGCTTGTAGTTTAGTGTTTTTCTTCTGCTCGTGTGTAAGAGTGTGTGTGTGTGCTGTGTGGACAAGCAAACAGTGTGTGTCAAAGGAGTACACACAGTCCACATTTCCAAAAACAGTGGGCTAAGCACTACACACATTAACTGCTATTATTTCAATAATATAATACTACACTGTGTGTTGCAAAGCCAGCCAGCCCAATATGAGGCATCCTCGGGGTCTTGGCAGGGGCAGAGGTGGACAAGGTGCTGCTGTGTTGCTTCCTGCCTCTGTCAGTCTGGTAGACAACTGTCGTTGCTCTCCATTTAGGTCAATGTGCCCTCCTGGCAGGGTTGCTGCCTTTGTTAGCTTCCTGCCTACCAGCCAGTGTTTTCCCAGGCAATTCAGCCAAGGAGACCCTGAAGTTATTGCTTGTGAATAGGAAAGTAGTACTATTTGCACTTCAAAGAAACCTACAGCAGAGTTTAGGGATAGTGACCTCCTCACTGCTTCAACACCTAACTTGATTATCCCTTTATGAACTTTAGTTTGAGTTTATGAGAACAGCACATTTTACCTGCTTCTTGCACAAAAACTCCGGAGCCAAACTGTCTGAGATTTGGCAGGTGGGATGCCCTCCAGGGGGGCTGAGAAGGGCCCAGATGTCAAGCACTTCTGTGGAAACAGTGAAAAGTTATAGCTCTTTGCTTAGATAGTTTTTGTGGAAAAAATCAAATTTTACCTGTGCATAGAACAAAATCCACTAGGCCAAACTGTCTGAAATTTGGAAGGTTGAAACCCCTCCAGGGAGACTGAGAGGTCTCCAAATTTCATATATGTTTCTTAAAAACTGAAAAGCTACGGACATTTGTGTTTTCTCATGCAAGTCAATGGGAAAATGTCAAAAATGAGTGATTCAGATTAGGACTGTGCATGGACACCCCCCCGCTTTGCTTTGGATGCTGCTTCAGACCTTGTAAAGCAGCTCCACTTCACTTCAGAGTGATTTGGACCCAACTCGCTTTGCTTCGGATCTGAAGCAAGATTTGGATATCTGGATCATTCAGACTTGACGTTTTCCCATTGACTTGCATTGGAAAACAGAAACGGACATCACTTTTTCAGTGTTAATGATAAATACTGGACATCTGGGAATGTGTCAGCCCCTACCTGCCAAATTTCAGACAGTTTGGCCCAGCACTTTTTGTGCTAGGTGCAGCTGAAATTTGATTTTTCCCCACAAGAATTCTCAAAGCAAAGAGCTCTGTGTCAAGGGCTCCTTGGAGGTCTCTTTCAGTCTAATCCAGTAGCCAAGTCCAGACACAGACAAAGGGATTCTTTTCAAAGCTTTATTCCTCTTTTACAACTTAACAACTCTACCGTTAGCAACTAGATATGAGCAGCAGAGTACTTATGCCCTAAGTTGGAACAGTTGGTCCCCGTTTGAAAGGGAATTACTGGCAGACCCCTGAACTTAAGGACTAGGGAGAGTCCCTCCCCTTTTCCCTTGGATCCTCTGGGCGCAGCCGTTGTTTGCGTGCCAACCGGGCACTACGCCTCCTTTCTGCGCCCTCCATTTGGCGTCGCTCTCTGAGTCGGCGTCGCACGTCCATCAAGTCTGCTTCCCGCGCTCTGTCACTCCCAGGACTGCTATCTAAGCTAGGAATGCTGGTGGGAGGAATCTCCATCAGCTGTTGGCCCTGGGAAAGAGGAGCGCGCTCCTCTCCCAGGAGCGACTGCTCTTCCTCAGAATCAGAACTGCTCTGGGATTCTATGGGCTCAGTGTCCACCCTGACACTCTGCCTCTCAGCCCCGCGCTGCCGCCGCCTCTTGCCTGCTCAGCTGTCAAGGACCGCTAGCTGTCCCCTGGTCATGAGGAGGAGATGGTTGGGGAGTGGTTGGGGCTTGTGCCATGCTGCTCGTCAGCTGCTCTTGACAGCCGACCAGGCAGGAGGAGGAGGAGGCATGGTGCACCCCCCTGCCACTAGCCACCTCCTGCTCATGAGTAGGAGATAGCTAGTGAGCGGCTGGGGCGTGGGCTGTGCCTCTTCCTCCTCCTGCCCGGGTTATTCACAGTGCTTTGTGTATACACAAAAAGTGCTGTGAATCGCCCATATGCTCAAGATTCATGGCACCTTTTGCATATCAGCCTATGTGCACATAGACTTCCAACTGCCACGTTTTTTAAAACCATGGTGATTGTGGTGGAGATGGAGGGACTGGTGAGCAGAGCAGGGGATGGGTGCGTGGCTGTCTCGAGAACCCAGACAGGGGTGGGTTCTCACATCCGTAAGTAACACCACCAGAATTATCTCTGTCTCTGAAATGCAGCTGTTTTTCTCCAGTAATTCAGACTCTCCCCGCCCCATCCCCACTGTCACTGATTGGAGATTGCTGGGTTATGTTCAACCCTGATTTGGCAATTAGAGTTTCCATTTGCCAAAGCTCCCTCCTCCTCCTCCTCCCCCTCCCTTCCCCCCTCCCTCCTCCTCGACCCCTCGCTGAACTTTCTCAAGTTGATACTTTTGGCGCCAGGCTGTCTCACATGCTGCTTCGCTTCAGGGCACCTCGTTGCTGTTCTGCTCCATCTCGTATCATGCAGAGGCACCTCCAAAGCAGCTTGCTTTGACTCATTATTCGGACTATGGATTAATTCGGTTAAAAGCCCTAATTCGGATGTCCAAATCTTGCTTTGGGTTTGGATCCGAGTCAAAGAGGATGGGGTCTGAATTGGTCTGAAGCAGAGCGGGGCCACTTTGGAAGATCCGAAGCGGCTTCTGAAGCCGGGGTGGGGCGGGAGAGTCCATGCATAGCCCTACTTTTCAGCTGAAAAGTGAGGTAAATGCCTTAAATAAACCAAGTAAAATAAATTAGTGGTATCCCCAACCTGGAGTCCAGCATGGTGCTTTCCATTCTACCACCTAATTTCCATTTCAGTCTGCTGCATGTATATACCAGCCTATTTTAATAAAGAGACATTTTTTTTCAGGTAGAGGTGGGAAACACTCTCCTGGACCTGAACATTGTTTGAAAGGATTGGGGGGCGGGGAGTAAAAGAGAAAAAGGAGGATATTGGGGTTCTGAATGGGAAGGGTGGCAGGAATAGTGGGTGGCTCAAGTCAGTCAAGTTAAGTGGGAGGAGGTGGCAGGGCCGGCTCTATCATTAGGCAGAGTGAGGCAGTCTCCTCAGGTGGCAAATACTTGGTGTGTGGAGAGAGCTGCAGTGGCAGCCCATTCCACATTCCCCTCCCTTGGAGGACAGAGCTGTATGTTCCAGGCAGCCTGCCATGCACCCCTGATGCTAACCTGATGCTCTGTGGTGAGGTGGAGGATGCTGTCCCATCACCAATGTCCAAGTAAGTCAACTGCCAGTCCTGTCAGCTTCTGTAATTGGAATGGAGGGGGCACCATCTTGTCCTTTGCCTCAGGCAGCAAATTGTCTTGGGTCAGCCCTGGAGGAGGGGCTGCTCCATCAGGCAATATTACTGAGCAAGTCTGCCTCTATTCTTGGATTTCTCAGGGATGTTTCCTTCATTCTGGCTCCTCTACTCACCTTTTCTCTTGTTTTGCTGTGAGCATATTCTTGGTGACAAGTTGTAAACATATATCTCCAAAGCCAATCATTTATTTTTGTTAGCCCCCCAACCCCCTGCCCCCCCAATCAAGTCCCTGTTACAAGAGAAAAGTGCACATATGCAAATGGATGTGCAAGCGCATGCATATCTCTGGCAATGCGCACCAATGGCAATTTCTCTGTTCCTCCATTACATGCTATAAAAAGGAGGATTTGGATGTGGTATCTGGGTAAAGAAATACAGTAGAATAATCTTAGTAAGATTCATCCCTGGTTAAGTTCATCATGGCTCATGCTGGTGCAGCACATGGAAGATATCAAGGCTGATTCTCATAAGTCTGGCTCAGGAGTCCTGTTAACTGTATTCCATTAAAATTCAGAGGCAATTTTCTTGGCATTCCTTGGCATACACAGCATGGGTTCAGTTTACAGTATTATGATGACTTTCCTCCCCTCCCCCAGGAGTAGTCATGTAGTCGATTGATGAATTTGTTAATTTGTTCTGCCTGGCTGTCCTGCTGGTTTATTAGCATCCCAGTTATTTTATGCATTATGCCTAAGTGGAAGTATATTAAAACTCAATACTTAAATGTTATTTTTCATGTTAATATTTTATAATCATAAAGCCATCTTCTGAAATGTGTAGATTCTTTTCTCTAATGGACACCCAGTAAGGAACTTGTTAATGATCTAGTCATGCATGTGGCAGCAGGGGGAGGGAGTGCTCTAAATATAGGAATTTTATGAATGCAAATGATTAGACGACTATTAAAACAGTCTTTCCATCATCATCATATGTTTATTGCTTTTAGCCATAGGCCACTGCAGAACAACATAATTAGTGCTGTGCTGAAAATGTCAATTCTTCAATTTTTGGCATTTTGGGGGCGGGGAATGAAAATTCTGGCAAAAGAGACAGGGAGAGGTGAGAATTTTGGAGAATTTTCACCTTTGGGAGGGGGACAGGGTTTCTACATACCTTTTTAAGTGTAGGCAATTATTGAGGGTTTTTTTTTTCAATTTTTTTAAAACACCCTCTGCATTTGCAGGAGCCTAGAACTCTCCTCCAGCCAGGCAGTTCTTTCTGAACTCCCAAGAGACTATGTGGCCTTGCCCTCTCCAATAGGCATTCAGGAAGAACTTCTGGCTGGAGAAGAGTCCTGGGCTCCTGCAAGTGCAGGGTGTGTGTGTGTGTGTTTTAAATAAAAAGCAGAAAGAAGACCCATCAAGGATCACCTACACTAAAAAAAAGGAAGGTGGAAACCCTGTCCCCCACCCCAAGGAGAAAATTCTCTGAAATTCTCCCCCTTCCTGTGAAAAAGGCAGAAAAAACAATGCCTTTTTTGGAGGGAGACAAAAAGTTCCCCAAAATACTGGGCAGCATTCAGCAGAGAACTAAACATAACACAAAGTCATCCATCAGGGTAAAGAGGGGAAAATTACACATTTCATTTAAAACAATTCATGTTTAGAATGCACCTTAAAACCTTTGTATTTTAGATGTACCATGAATCTTACTAAAATTACTCAAGAAGTCTGACAGTGAAATCACTGCTGATTTTTTAAAAAAAAACTGAGATAGAAATAAGATGAAATTACACTTGCAATTTAGAAACGCTCAAGTTTAAAATAGACTTTAAAACTTACTAAAGTTCCTCACAAGGTTAGCCCTATCAGATCACTGAATCCCCCTTACAGTCTACTGCCATCTCATTCAAAGTTCTTGCTCTAATTTTCTTTGCTGCAGTCGCATACAATGTGGCTTGATAAGAGATGTACTCCTGCTCATCAGACGGCAGGTGGATTATTATATTCTGAATTGGCCACCTGTTACGTTGCAACACAATGTGAGACAAAAACCACTCTCTAGGACAAGAATACAATGGACAGCACCATAAATGACGCACTAGGTCCTTCACACAACCATTTCCACAAATACGGAGTCTATGACTCAAGGATGTGGAAGGACCTGCTGATGGCTAGGGATGTTGGAGAATTCCGCCACGAACTCCAGTGAGGCCGGATTCTTTAGATTCTTTAGAATCTGCCCCCCCCGGAGTCCGTGGTGGAACTGACTACCCCCCGCCACCCCCCAAAATCCCCCCCCGGAACAGACCTACCTGGCAGCAGTGGCAGCGGCAGCTCCAGCGGTGGCGGCTCCAGGTCATCTTCTGGCCGCTGCCGGGCTGCTGTGGCTGCAAATGGCGGCCGTTGTAGTGGCCGCCATTTGCGTCCCCGCCAAGCCGTGATAGCCTACGTAAGTATCTATGTAGCCTATCATGGCTTGGCAGGAATGCAAATGGCGGCCGGCGTAGTGGCCGCCATTTGCGGCCGCATCCTGGCTGTGGCCGGAAGTCCCACTGCGGCTGGCCCCGGCCAGTGGCTCTGCGGTCTTGCTGCAGAGTGAAGCTGGCCGGGGAGGATTCCAGGGGGGAGGGACGGATCGCCTCCCCCCCTGCAGACCCCAGTGCACCGTACCAGATCACCTCCCCCCTCCTGCGGACCCCAGCGGATGGAGATAAGTGGGGTTTCGTACACCCCTACCAATGGCATCTGTTGGAATCTTAACTCTGTAAAGGCCTCCCTTGCAAGTGGATAGGCAATGGTTGTTTGAAAACTGGTGGCCTTTTTTAATGACTGCAAACCAACATGAAGAGTCATTATTGTTAATAGTCTCCCTATCCAGGGATAAATAGAATTTTTCAATTTGTTGGTTAAAGCTAGACTGAAAGCCAAGCATAGCTGTGTGCTATAAAAACAGTCTTTTATTACTGGTAAAAGAGAAAGGGTCAAACATTATATTTTTAGGAACATATTCAAGATGTCCTAAGGGTACATCTAAATATGTAAAGGATGGATCTGCAAGCATCTGTTTGCAAACATGTGTAGCATACAAGCATACTTTTTGGACAGCTATGTTGAGAGCCTGTGTACTATAATGGTTAGAGTTAGAGATGTAAACTTTCTGGAAATTCTGAGACCATGGAAAAAACTAGGGGGTTCTGGTTTGTTTTGGAAAAATTGGAAATTATGGAAAATTTGAAAAATAAGCAATACTTTTCTTTCTTTCTTTTTTTTTTTTAGCACTTTTACAAATCTAAAGTCACTTTGTTGCTTTAAGACAACCTTCCCCAACCTGCTGCCTTCCAGATATTTTGGACTTCAGCTCCCATCAGCCTCAGGCAGCATGGCCAGGAATGCTGGGCACTGTGGTCCAAATCATTTGGAAGGCACCAGGTTGGGGAGGGCTGCTTTAGGAACATAAAGCAGCCTTTCTGTTCATAAAGTAATTTTATGTATGACTTAGTTTGCTCATAAAATTATCCATATATTTTAAAACTTTTAAAAGTAAACTCAGTTAGTAAATTTGTAATTATTGTCTGAATAGATTAGAATGACATTAAATGACTGCTACAGCATCAGAAGCACAGGATTCTATAGATCAAAACCCACGTTGTCATTCTTGACACATTTACTGTCAAGAATGCACAATGGTGACTCTACTCACATGTTGGGAAACTGAGCATAAATATCTATCAGTAAAATATACATTAGATCAATAATTTTAATAAAGAACAAAATAAATAATTATGTTGGTAATCTTACAGAAAGGATTAAAAAAAATTCCCCATGGCTTTATTATTTCCAGACATTTTACATCTCTAGTCTTTCTATAAAAAAGACTGAGTAACAGTATAGAAAAACGTCTTAAATTCTAAAAGAAATATTTTAGTCAGTTGCCATCCTTGAAAACCTGCCAGAGTAGGATAGGGATGTGTGAGACATTCATTTCAGATCACTTTTTATCCAGATTTACCCAGGTCACACCTTCTAGACTGAACATGGACTCAGATGCAATCTGCTGTCCAAGACCATATACATTTCTGAGCTTCCAATGTGATTCATGGACCCCAAAAATGCATTCAACAGCATGCATACTTTTGAAAAATGCTCACAAATACACTTTAATCAATGGGAGAATATGTACATTTCAAAGATGTGCACAATTGAGGCATTCATTTGGAAAATATGCAAAAAAATATGCATGGATTTTTGGGTGGGAGTTAGCTCGCAAACTGATACATACTTGAGTCAGAATGAGCTTTGAGATGGAATGTGGAGAACTTTGGCAAGCCCGAGTTTTGCTGACTCACACATCCTTAGAATAGGAAGTTCTCGTTGTGTCAAATATTTTCCATTAATATAGGGTGGATGGACACTGAATGCAGACTAACCAGATACACCTAGGGCACAATCCTATGCATGTTTAGACAGAAAAAAAGTCCTACATCTCCCAGCATTCCCCAGCCAGACATTCTGGCTGGGGAATGCTGGGAGTTGTAGGACTTTTTTCTGTCTAAACATGTATAGGACTGTGCCCTTAGGCTCAAAATTTGATAACCATATGTGACCCATAGGGTTTTCCATAGTGTGTGTGTGTGTGCGTGCGTGACACAGAGAGAGGAATCTTGCATTCTAGATAAAGGTTGGGTCAACTTGAGTTCTATCAGCTATTCCTTGTCATGACATATTCACTATTAAAGTGAATATGTATGCCTCTCCATACCATCTGCCTTTTTATTTTATCTACCCTTCAGTATTAAGCCCATAGGACAGGTTAGGAAAGACATGGAAATTAATATGTTATGGTCACAAATGTCATGAGAAGCCTTCGTCAACCTGGTAGTATTTGAAACAACTGAAATTGTGTTTGTTTTTTTCTTTTCAGAGGATTTATCTCACTGCTACCCATGTTAAAAATAGGCTATTTTGCCTTTATTATCTGCCAGAGCACTGAGCCTACAGTTATTTAGGATTGTCTTTCCAACATTATCAACTTGTTAAAAATTGTATTGTATAAAATCTGTCAGGACTAGTTATCTTTGTCCTAATACCTGAGGAGGATTTCCTGTTCGAAATGGGGTCCGTTGGTGTAGTTTAAAAACAGCATTTAAAACTGTATCTGCTTGAAAATTGTTTAAACATTTGTAGTCTTCCAGATACAACTGGAGATTGTTTGATACAACTCCTTTGTAAAATATATAGTGAAATAGTTTGTAAGATCTGTTCTGATATTGTTGGTTGAAAATTTATTTATTAATACTAATTATAATTTGCACAAAAATACTCAATTATTAGTCCAGTGTATTGTGATTGGTTCCTTGCACTTAGAGTGTTTGGTTGGAATCAGTTCTTTGGGAACCTTGTCCTTGTTGGTTGGTTTTAAAACCACCAAAGAACTCAACGGACCCTCAGTATAACAACAAAACTCAAGATAAGAATATATTTGATATATATAAAAAGTAGATACATACACACCAAACAGGACTATGGAAGTTGTAGTCCATTGCTTCAATTCAAAAATCAAATGTAAGGCTTAAGTTAAATTTTATCATTATTATTCATATCTGTATTAGCCTCTTGTGAGGGTTATCTTTGCCTTCCTATTGTGTCTTTAGAAATGGATCTGTTATTGGAGCGGTACTCAGTCTGGCTACACAGCAATTACTCATTAACAAAAGTTTCTCTTTCTCATGAAGTACAGAAACAGCATCAAATTCTGGAGCTGTTGTCACTATTTACTATTGTTATTGCTAGTCTAATAGTAATACTCATGTGCTACTTCAGTACGAGTATATTCACTTTTGTATGAGTATATTTAGCATTGTTAATATTAAGAGGTATTTTCTCATTGTACTTGAAAGGTAAATACATATTATTCGTTGTCACCAATTGTTTAATTCACTTATTTTTCCATTGTAGATGTCACATCATCTGTATTTCCCAAGTTTATTAATAGCTTATCATCTATTTTGATTCTGTGGCTGCAATATTGTCATATCTACATTCTTGCTACACAGAGGTTTTTTTTTTTTTTAATTATATTGTTACCACACCTGGCTGTGTTTTTCAGATATGTTGGTCCACTGTCTATTTGAGACCTTGTACTTCTACCTGTTACAGCTAGTCCTATTTGGTGTGCATGTATCTACTTTTTTATATATATCAAATATATTCTTTTCTCAAGTTTCCTTGTTATATTGAGGGCCCATTGATTTGTTTGGCACTCTTCCTTGAGGGCTCTCCTCCTTCTTGCTTTTGCTTTTAAAACCACCCACAGTTGACTTCTGTCCAAAGCAGTGACTGCACTTTCATTTCCTCTATACCTTGTCCATTCTGGTCATGAAATCTTCATTCATGTAAACCTTTAATCCTTTTCTGAATCCTTCTTAGTGCTTTACCTTCATAATTCCTTATGACATGGTAATGTTCCATTGGTTAATTATGTGCTCTGGGGGAAAAAAAATTTCTGTCACCGGCTGAAGGTTTCTAGTTTTAACAATTGGGGATCTCTTTTTATGACAGCATAAACCCCAGCTTGTGACTCTTAATGATTCAGTGTTCAATTTATCTGTCTCATTCCACTTCTTGTTTAGCCCCCGACTACACTGAATACGCACTAACAGCCCAATCCTGAGTGCACTGACTTGGAACTTTCAGCCATTGCTACTGTTAGCTGTTCTATGGAACTATTTCCTTCTACCCAGAATTCCTCTCACCCTCTCCCTGGCTTTGAATAATAGTAGAGGTGTACTGAAGGCAGCCCACCTCTGCTTCAAGCACAGAGGAAGGGCCCAAGGTCTGGGGAACTTCGTACTTTAATAGACTGTATGCAAGTGTCTACATGAGTGTGTGTTAATAAATATCTCTACTTCAGCCTTCCCAAACCTGGTGCCCTCCAGCTGTTTTGGACTGCAACTCCCAGCATTCCTGACCATTGGCCATGCTGGCTGGGGCCAATGAGTGTTGAAATCCAAAACATTTGGAGGGTGGTAGGTTGGGGAAGAGTGCTCTATTGCAACCTTACCCTATTGCTAGAATTATCCTGTTCATCTTTGCTGTGCTTGCCTCCTAAAGACTCTTCACTTCCCCTTATTATAGCTTTTTGTTGACTGTAGAAGGACAGCTGTGCTCCTAAGACCCTTATAATCTGGCATTAGGTACTACTTCTTCTCCACCCTCCTAAGGGCACTTGCTCTGTACTCCTTCACAGACAACAGAATTTTGCTCCAGCTGGGACTAGTGTGAGAGCAAGGGAACGGGATGTCCCCCTGACACTGGGAGTCCTTATAACACCACATAGTAGGGGATATGATCAGGACCTCATGGCTTACCTACTCCACAATGGCAGTCATTACCACTCTATGGACCCCTGGCGACTATGGCTTGGATCCAAAGAACCACACAATTTGTTCCACAGAGTACTTACTCAAGGCCATTTGGGGCTTGGCTAAAACATCAGTCGTCTATACCACATGATGACAAACGTCTTTGAAAACTGGGGGGACCTTCCAAAGCAGTTTCTGATATGGAGATGTTCAAAGAGGGTGTGTGTGTGTGGGGGGCAAAAATTCTACTAGGTCTGCCCAAACCTTGGGTACACCTAGCTTATTAGATCTCATCCTATAGTTCTGAAAGGAAGCTACCCTCAACAAACTACTTTTCCCAAAATTATGAGGTGGGGGGATGACAGTTAAGAACATAAGAAGAAGGCCATGATGGATCACCAGATACCTATGGGAAGCCCATAAGCAGGACATGAGTGCAAGACCACCCTCCCACTTGTGTTCCGCAGCAACTGGTATTCAGAGGCATACTACCTCCAATACTGGAGGTAATATATAACCACCATGACTTGTAGCCATTGATAACCTTATCCTCCATGAATTTGTCTATCCACTTTGAAGCTGTTCAAACTGGTGACTATCATTATATCTTCTGGTAGCAAATTCCATAGTTTAACAATGTGCTGTGTGAAGAACCAGTTAAACTGGTATAAAACCAGGTTTTAAATTCTACTAGGTCTGCCCAAACCTTGGGTAAACCTAGCTTATTAGATCTCATCCTATAGTTCTGAAAGGAAGCTACCCTCAACAAACTACTTTTCCCAAAATTATGAGGTGGGGGGATGACAGTTAAGAACATAAGAAGAAGGCCATGATGGATCACCAGATACCTATGGGAAGCCCATAAGCAGAACATGAGTGCAAGACCACCCTCCCACTTGTGTTCCACAGCAACTGGTATTCAGAGGCATACTACCTCCAATACTGGAGGTAATATATAACCACCATGACTTGTAGCCATTGATAACCTTATCCTCCATGAATTTGTCTATCCACTTTGAAGTTGTTCAAGTTGGTGACTATCATTATATCTTCTGGTAGCAAATTCCATAGTTTAACAATGTGCTGTGTGAAGAACCAGTTAAACTGGTATAAAACCAGGTCCGGAAACTTCAGATGGTCCAAAATAGGGAAGGTAGATTGTTAACAGGGACTGGCCAATGAGCTCATATGATGCCAGTACTTTTCCAGCTGCACTGGCTGCCAGTCCATTTCTGGGCCCGATTCAAACTGCTGGTATTAACATTCAAAGCCCTAAATGGCTTGGGGCCAGGTTATCTGAAAGATCACCTCCTCCCATATGTTCCTGCCTGGACCTTAAGATCATCCTCAGTGGCCCTCCTCCGTGAGCCCCTGCCAAGGGAAGTGAAGCAGGTGGCTATTAGGAGGAGGGCCTTTTCTGCTGTGGAACCCTGGCTGTGGAATGACCTCCCTGGTGAGGTTCACCTGGCAGCTACATTGTATTCGTTCCGGTGCCAGGTGAAGACCTTTTTATTTTCCCAGGCATTTTAGCATTTTAGCATTTTAAACTTTTAGCTTTGCTGTTTTAAATCTGTATTTTAAATCTCCGCATTGCTGCTAGATTTTACTCTGGTTTTATTCTGGTTGTATTGTTATGTTGTGGTTTTAATGTTTTTATATTTTATATTGTTTTACTGTGTGCTTTTTGGTTTTAATTTTTGTGAACCACCCAGAGAGCTTCGGCTATTGGGCAGTATAGAAATGAAATGAAATGAAATGAAATGAAAGAATAAATAAATAAATAAATAAATAAAACCAGTTATTATCAGCATAGGTTGACAGTGCTGATATGTCCATTCTCTGGTTCAGTTTCTTCTACTTCATTACCAATATTTTCATCTAATTCCAGTTTCATCTCTTCCAGTCTCATTCCAGTCTCATTCACTGACTCTTACATCCATGGTGTAATGTCAAGAATTATTTTCCAAAATAAACCTTTTATTTTTGATAAAGCTCATGCATCTAGTTATTTTGTCAGGCCCAAATGAACAGGTAAGGACTTGACAATGAATGTATCTGTCTAAACATTCTTCTTTGTTTTAATCATCAAAGGTTGCATTCAAAATAAGATGGAATTTTTCTGTATCTTCCATTTGACTATTCAAGAAAATAACTGGCTGCCATTGGGGGGGAAATAACTGTTAGGAAAGATATCCAACTCTGTTTCAGATCTATAACCTATTCCCTTCAACCACTGAAGTTCAAAGGCACTTATGAGAATATATTCATTAAGTACAAGATAGACCAGCCTTTGGGACTACAACCCTCATCATCCCTGACCTGCTGGCTGGGGCTGATGGGAATTATAGTCCAAAACATGCGGAAGGCGCCAGGCTGGGGAAGGATGGGGGAGAACTTAATATTAGATCTCTCTAGGTGGCTTCCTAAGGCACTTTTGCCATATCAGCAGATGGAATGGCCTGCCCAGGAGCAAGCCGTTCTAGGAACAGCAGAAAACACATGAAGGATTAAGGACCACAGGGAGTCTTGAAAGCACAGGATTCCTGGTGATAGCAAGGAGACACAAATGATGGGAAAGGATGGATAAGTATCAGCAGCAAAAGAGACGTGTGCCCCTGTGCTTGCTGAGAGAACTGCAGAATAGACGTGGTGAAGGATATGGCAGGGTAGTACCTGCATCCCTGTTTACAGAAACCCTGTTCAGGCATTCTGGTGTGTTGGGGGCCAGGAGTGTGTGTTGGCTCCACCCCTGATATCTCGGTGTGCACTGCCCCGACTCCTTTCTTCGTGACACTGACGTGATTCACACAAAGATCTGAAGTTGGATTCCTTTAAGACCTTCTCCCTGAATGCACAAAGACCTGGAGTGGAGGGGCTGGAGCTGCCACATGGGATAGGAGGTTAGGTGCATGAGCCCCGCCCCCCAGCCCCTTACACATTTTCTGCCTTCATGAGTTCAGGATAAATGCCTGAGAAGGGCTTAGTAGCTCACAGAAAGCAAAACTGGCATCTTATTTAAGAATTTTTACTCATGTGTTTAGCCTGCCTTTCCTAAAAGTACCATATGGGGTTAGATCCAGATTTACACTGGATCAACTGTGCTGACAGAAGTGGACTTCCCAGCCCCTTCCTTACCATGGCAGCCCATCCAGCCCCTGAAAATGCCACACAGAGAGTCAGGAAACTCTGCTGAATGGGGTGAGCTGTGGTTGCTGGGGGGGGGGCAGGATCCCCCCCTCAATGGGTGAAAGGACCTTCCATGGGCAGAGCCCTTCCTCTTGCAGAAGGCAGTTCCTGGATCCAACCTGTGGCAAGTGAAAAGACAATGCCATTTTTGTTTTACAAATACCAGCGCTGTGTGAATCACCTTTCTTTGAAAATTTACCATTGCAGGTAAAGAAGGCTGTGCAGCAAGAAGGCTTTGGGCGGAGGAAGAGAGGATACAGAGATATCAATGAAATTGACATCAACATGAATGATCCTTTATTTACAAAGCAGTGGTACTTGGTAAGCAGCACTGAAGCCTCTTAGCCATTTTTTTTTTCCACACCGGGAAAACAATTTCAGATTTGCCTAATGGGGAAGTTCCCAGGCAGATCTTGGAATAGAAAAAAAGCATGACTTTGCCCTGTTATAGCATGATTTTGCCCGATTATGATTTTGCTCTATTATTTCTAATACATTTTGGCATGACTTGGCAAATGTTAAGCTCTTTCAAAGGAATGGTTTGTATAGCTCAGTGGGTAGAGCACATGCTGGGCACGCAGAAGGTCCCGGGTTCAATCCCCAGCATCTCCAGGTAGGGCTCGGAAAGAATCCTGCCTGAAACTCTGGAGAGCCGCTGCTGCCAGTCAGCGTCAACAATACTGGGCTAGAAAGACCCAGGGCCTGACTCAGTAGAAAGCAGCTTCCTCTGTTCCTAGGATAGGGACAGCTTTTCTATGGCTTTAAGCCACACTGCTTTGGAAAATGCTGAATGCAGGAATCATGTGAGTAGGGCCAATGATGTATTTCCCTTCCACTTGCAGACGATCTTGTCTTCTAACTGTATGTAAGGGAGAACTGGGAAATGCTGCTTCCTAACTGCCTCCTCCATCTTCCAGCTTGCTGCAGCCAGGGCAGGATGCAGAGTGTGGGGTGGGTGTGGGTGGCCTTTTGCCTATTTTTTTACCCAGCACTTCTTGACTTAGTTTCAAAATAAAGGGGATTACAGGGGTAATTAACTATGCCAGCTTCAGGTTGCTGTGGTGGGGGTGTGTGAACAAGGGAGCTTTGGATCCAGCAGATTCAAGGCTATTCTCACATGCCCCTGGAACGCTTCCTTTTGGCCCCTACTGCCAAAATGGCAGGAGCTCCATATTGCCAGTGGTCCCAGGAGCCTCCGAGGCAGATATTGTTGGTGGATATCAATGATCAGGCAGATATCAGTGGTCAGGTAGATAACCCCCACAGGGGCGAGTGAGGATTGCTCTGCAAATGATGTTCAGAAGAGAGAGAGCCATGTCACTGCCCAAGTGGTTCCTGCATTCAGATGTCAGCAGAGCTCCATGGGAAAGCAGCTGCCCCACCGTCAGAATAACCTCCAAATCAGCCCTAACTTGCCATTTCTTTTAAAGCAAAGTTAAGTCTCTCCCTATGGGGCTCGCTGTAAAGGGTCGGCACTCTGCTTGTGTGCTGCCATTGTCAGAAGAAGGCATTTTCAGCTTCAGCAAGGCCTTGCTGTTACTGCTTCTTAGGTTATTGCATGTTAGTTCTGTTGTTTTAGGCTGCAATCCTGTGCATGTTTAGACAGAAAGAAGTCCTACGACTCCCAGCATTCCCCAGCCATCTATGCTGTTTGGGACCTTTTTCTGTCTAAACATGCATAGCATTGCACCCTTTACGACTGATTTTAGTGCTACTGCATTATGTATGTGTTTAATATTTATTTTTATATATTTATTTTTTGCTATTTTGTGCTGAACATTTTGTCATTTAGCACAACAAATAAATAAATACATAAACAAACAAACAAACCCCAAGTGTTTGTTTGAAACTTAATTTGCTTTGAACTGAGGTGAATGGACAGAATGGCTGTAGTTTGTGTTATGGCCATTTGTGTATGGCAAATGACTTTGTGCACTTGATGAGCTTCAATTTCTGAGAGGGCCTGCCCTTTTGTATGGAGAAACAAGGAGACTGACAGTGTTTCCTTTCTTAAAAGACAGGAGCCAAGGTTCAAGCCTGCCTCAAAGCCAAATCCTCTGCTGTAGAAGCTCTTCTCTTTACTCTCAGATGTGTGGACGTTGCTTACGGATGTTCAGCAGTGAGAAACACCCTGCACATGTTCAGAGACTAAGGCACTGCCATTTTTATTAGTGCTTCACATGAGCAAGGGCTGAGTTCTGGCACTCAGACTCGATTTCAGAGCCAGCCTCCTGGCACAGAGTAAGCAGTGAAGTCCTTCAACCCTCTTGCGTTGCATCCTCTGTGAGAACTGAACAATATGCCGCGGCTTATAGAGATGGTGGCTCCATTTGGGCTGTGTTCCCAAGCAAATGGCAGCTATTTTCTAGCAGATGAAATCAGGTGGAATCTCAGTGGACGTAAACATTCTGCTTTGTGCCAAGCAAACACGTCTCTTATGCCTTTTTGTTTGCAATCTGATGCATTAGATCAACACTGGGCAAGCAGATGGGACTCCTGGACTCGATCTGAATGTGGCCGAAGCGTGGGAGCTGGGTTACACGGGGAAAGGAGTAACTATAGGAATCATGGATGATGGTAAGTGAAAAACTAAAATCTCCCGACTCTCTGTATAAATTCCCCCCCCTACTGTAACATGTGAGAGATGCAATTTAAAATTAAAGCTTTCTACTGTGACTCACCCTCTTCAAAACACTGAGATTTTAATGAGAATGTTATAAGATATTCAGCCGTAATTTTTAATAAGAAATCATCCGCCAAAGGTTCCCTGAGGGTACAGTCCATGGATATTTATGATCCCTTTAAATCAGCCAAGGGCAAAGCAGTTTAGCTCATGTACAATAGCTGTTCGCTTATTTTGCTTGTTTAGAAAAGGCCCAGCAGAACCGAAATTGAATGTAGTTCCATAGAGAAAATTATGCTATATAGATTGAAACTGTTATGCAGTTTTAGGGCAATGTGGAATGATGATGATGATTTTTTTTAATAAATAAAGTGATTGGAACATGAGAAATATTTTAACACTGGCTCCCATTTACATTTGATGAAATTTCAAATTTGTGCTGTAAGGTTTCCACCACACTGCTAAAAATAAGTGGTAAAGTAGCTGTACTGGAACAGAGCCACGGGGACCTATCCTTGCTAATATAGATACACCACAGGGGAAATAATACTGCTTGTCTACCCATCGCACCATGCATTTGCACATGACTCATAGCTCTCTGGATGCTTTCATTTGCGTCCACAGAGTGGCATGCTACATTTCACAGTGACTGAGCACAGCTGGGCCCAATCTCTGTCCATATAAACCTTAAAGGGGGGCAGGATCTGGTTGACCGGAGGGAGCGTACGGAATGTAGAACAGAAACAATATCTCAGGCCACCTAAGCAACAACAATCTGTTAAATCCAATTTGCACACTGACCAATGAAAACCCTGGAGACAGCAGCTCTTGCGCTCACTTTTTAATTCTACTTATTTCAAAGATGGACTTTGTTCTTGGGATGTCAGTAGTCTGTCATGGACAGAAACCCGCCCAGGAGAAAGGGAGAGATGCGTGAGGAATTCGGCCTTTGAGAAGTCCTATACAGAATGTCCTGATTCACACCTGTTGGACTAATGCACAGGACAAACTTTAGCTCTCTCAGAGATGTTGCGTGTCTGGGCATTGTGGCACAGTTCTTCATAGTTTACACATATCAAAACACAGGTTTCTGTACAGAGTTACAGATAAAAGATGCATTGGAAAATGTATTTTCAAATAAAATACTAATTTAAATATATAATTTGAGAGGATTTGTACTCCCCCCCCCCCGCCAAGAACACACAGATTAAGGTGGGAATGGAATTATGGGTAAAACCATGAAAAAGTGACACAGTCCAGAAACTGACAGATTTGTCCTTCCCTTCCCAGAGGCCAATGGTTAACGATGAGAGGCCAAGCAGAGCTAAGAATGGAAGCAAGTGCCTTCTCCTTGCTTCTCCTGCCCCTGCAAAGCACCCTTTCAGTTACTACAGTTATAAGACTATTCCTACCTAGAGTCCTGCTATGATAAATGGGTCAAGCGCAGTCCTGGGGCAAATCTGTTCAGCAAAGTCAGAAGGCAGGCAGCGATCTTAAGTACAGTATTACCAGTCAAGAAGAAGGGTAGCCTGAAAGCAGGGTCTGAGGCAGAGGTGATGGCAAACACAATCAAAGGAACAGGCTCTTATTGGGAGTCCTGGGGTCAAGCAACATGAGAGTTCAGTACAAAGAAGAAGCAGGATCAGGAAAAATATGATGCAAGGTACTGAGAGCTGAAATAAAGATGTTGTTCCAGCCACTAGCAGGTCTTAACTGAGAGCTTATATTGTCATGTATCCCAATCCACACCCAGGGAGAGCTGCAAGCCATTAGTCCTGACACCAGAATATCCCTACATCCAAGAAGGTACTTGCTCTTGAGTAGACCTTTATTCTCAAGGAGCCTGGATGCTGCAGGTCTTGAGAAATGTGCTTTGCTTCTGAGTGGCAGCCTGTGACTCCACCTTCTGCGCTGGTGTGCTCTAGGGCTGGATGGATGTTTGGTCTCCTCTGAATCCATGAGTGAGGTACAGCCCTCAGAACTCCCATCTGGAGGTTCCTCAGGGACTGTGGTTGCTCAAGACCCAATGCAGCTTCTCCCCGCAGCTGCTGGAGGTGCCTAGGGTATCACTAGAATCAGAGACCCCACAAGGTCTTTAGTCTCTGCAATGTCAGGGTCCTCATCAGAAGGGTCATCCTTGCCCAGTTCTGGGTGAGGTATGACAATCCAGGGAATGAGCTCTGACAGCTCTGTATTGTTCTGGTGCCTGCTCCAGGAGGAAGGAGAAGGGGAAAGGCATAGCTCAAACATGCCTGGCAGCCTCCCCATTCCTTCTGCGGAACTGGCCATGTGCCAGTCTGGAATTTTTAGCCCCAGCCTGATATGAGTATCTGCAGGCAAAGAGACATAATGGGCCAAGTGGTGATCATCCAGAGGTCAGAACTGGCCTGTGGGCTGCTGATTGTCAAGAACCATTTAATACTACAGAAATGAAAGAATAGCACTGGGACTGTAGTAGGAAGAGACTGACTACTAGCAAAACTTTCATTTTGTAGTGAGGTATGCGAATGACAATTCATATTCCTAACCTCTTGCCTTCTGCCTCCTTCCCCTTTGTTTCTGGCCAATTAGGAATAGAACGAAACTACCAGACTAAAGTATCTGAGCTTACAAACATTTTTTTCATTATTATTTTGAAGGTAACTTTTATCCTAAGCCAAGTATTCACGTAGTCTCCTCCAGGCCTCTCTATTGTGATATTGATTTTTGTGCGTGCAATTCTATAAAAACTGCTGTGATGAGAAGCCATACAAGTGGATGATAAGTAAATAGAGAGATGAAAGTGTCATTTGAAATGGGGGCCTTTTGGAGAATTCCACCATACTAGCTACAGGGAACAAATATTACATTTGTGCCGCGGATAAGGAATTGGCTTTTTATTCTGCCTGTCACGTAGTTCAAAGGCACTTCTTTTGTTCTCTCTCACTGTTCTAGCACACTTGAGTCCAGCTGTCTATCACCTTGTTAACATATTACTGTGCAGGCTTGTAGTTTGCCATAATCCAGCTGTGGCTAATACAGTTACAGCTATAATGTGTGCTACCATTTTTCCTAATTGTGAAAGAGCAGTGTTCCAAAACCAGTCTCAGTGGATGTATTTGCTTTGGCTATTGTGCAATATAGAAATGAAATAAATAAATACATGCAAATAATAAATTAATTTAAAATAACAACAGAGGTGTGTGTGTGTGTGTGTGTGTGTGAGACAGAAGCTATATTAGAAACCTGGGCTTGTTAGAACTTTTGACTGCTGCACAACATACAAAAGACTACACATACCTACCTTTCCAGGATGGTCCTGCCATTAAGCTGAGTGAGGTGGCTCTTAATTTGGGGGGCAGGGTGTTAGTAGCTGCTGTACTTCAGGCAGCATACACCGGTTTCTCTCATAGTGATTGGCATCCTTGGGCAAACTCCAGCCAACAGAGGGTTTTCAGCAGACCAACCAAGCACTGATTGGTGTCCCCTACTTCCTTTCTTCTTTCTGTCATGTCCCCTCATTCTGGGCTCTGACCCATCTTCTGGGGTTCTGCATTACCCCAAGGAGGACTCAGATGGGCCATGGGCCACCCCACTTCAGGGGGAACCATTGTTATCCCCTTCTATACCTTCCTGGCCTGATGACATGGCACTGCCATCAAGACCTGACTCTGAGGATGACAACCTCTGCCGCTTCTTCTGTCCTACAGCCACACAGGAGCATGAGAGTGCAGAAACAGCAGCCAATGTCCAGTAGGGGTGGAGACACTGAACGATCAGGCTCTACCAGCCTTCTTAAAGCTTCAGTTGACTGCAGTCCTTTGCTGGGACAACAGCTCTTTAAAGGAGAATCCTCCAGTCGGCATCTCCTGCAGTGTGCTATCCAAAGTCCTGATGTGGCCCAGAACAAACAGCAGGTCTTGTGTTGCAGTTAATTTCCCCTGAGCCTCATGCCTAGTCAGGACATTTTCCATCCTTGCAGTTCTCTCTCTCTCTCTCTCTCTCTCAACTTTGCTATGCACACCGAGCTTACTTGTGGCTGCAGTGTTAACAGGAAGTTGAAACTACATGGGCAATGGTTATCCACACTCTTAATACATTCAGATCTGGTGGGCTTCTAGTGTGGAAAGTGGACATTTTAAGCCACAGTTGTTTGCCTGACTGTTAGCAATACTAACTTCCTCTGGCTATTTAATGTTTTATTTTTTTATTGATATATTTTATGGCATTTTATCATTATTTTGGGAACCGCTCTGGGATTATTACTTTTAAATGAAAAGTGGTATATAAATTTTCTAAAATAAATAAAATAACATACATGGAAATTATCCAGTTGACCACTGTATTCCCATTGCATGGTGGCTGGCAAGATGTGATGCTTGCCAAGACCCAGATGGGTTAGAGCAGCCTTTGCCCAATTCCAGAGGTGTTGGGCCTAGAGATGGCAGGAGAGTCCAGTAAGGGGGTAAAGTCTGGCAGACTCCCTCTCGCTCACTCCCCCTGGACCCACTCGCTGAGCATGGGCTTTCACCCAGCCCTGGTTGCTGAGCACTTGTGTGCCTGGCGAACAGGTCCATCAGCTGCCCGGCCTCTTAGCGAGCCACCATTTTGAGTAAGAATGGTGGCTTGGTGATTTCTGTAAATCTAATGTTACATAAATGGTGGCTGTAAAGGGATCATTAAATAATGACGGCTGTAAAGGGCATGTAGTGTTGCATAAACCAGCTCTTTCAGCTAATTAAGTCCCAATGGTGTCTGTGGAACTGCATTGCCTTAAACCAAAATGAATAGCAGATTGGGCTCTCTGTTTTCCTTATATTGGAAAGTAAGCTTTTGTTCTTTTTTAGTCTTATTCTAGAGCAGGGACTTTGCAAGAAAGGATAAATGTAGTAGTGGTAATGGTAATAATAATAATAATAATAATAATAATAATAATAAAGATTCATTTCATACCCTTTGGAAATAAACATCTGTAAGTACTCAAGGCAGCTTTTAATTCTACTGCTTGGTTGAAACTGACAGTATTGTTAATTTCCTAGTCACATCCCAGGAAAATGCATGTAGTGGTATATATTTGTCTTCTATGCTGTCCAGCTCATCTGTATTTTATAGCTCTAGGTCTAAAGATGGATGCATTGGAGCATCAGAATAAATCTTTGGTTAGTGAGTTTTCTTTAAAGCATGAACTGACATAAAGTTGGCTATGATTGTTCCACCAGAGAAAGGTAGGACATGCAAGTTTTCTTTGTACACCAGCTGTAATGCAGTTGTCTGCTTCCTTGCACAAGAGATTTCTCAAAGGTCATATTTGCCATGCACATTTGGGTTGTGATTAGGAATGGTCAGACTGCCTGTGTTGAGCAATTTCCAGCTAGCCCGTGTGCTCCCCACAGGACCAGCCTGAGACATTTTGCTGTATGAGGCAAAAGATAGGGGGAGTGCAACCCTGTTAATTCTGCTCGATCTCTCATTGGCTTTTGATGCCATTGACCATGGTATCCTCCTGGATCAACTCTGTGGGGTGGGTATCAGAGGCACTGTGTTGCAGTGGTTCTGGTCCAATTTTGGAGAGTAACATTGGGTGACCATTCCTCTGCCCCTTGGCAATTGAGCTATGGGGTGCCGCAGGGCACCATCTTGTCCCCAGTGTTGTTTAACATCTATATGAAGCCTCCAGGAGTGGTCATTAGGGGATTTGGACCTAAATGCCATCAGTATGCTGACACGCAGTTCTACCTCCCTGTGACACCTGAATCAGGAAAGGCTGTGCAAGTCCTGGATCAGTGTCTAAACTCAGTAATGGGCTGGATGAAGGCCAATAAACTGAAGCTGAATCCTGTCAAGCTGGAAGCCCTGTGGGTGATTGGTTCCCGAGTCTGGGAGATAGGCACCTTGCCTGTTCTGGATGGGGTTTCACTCCCTCTGAAAGATCAGGTTTCTAGTCTGGGGTACTCCTAGATCCATCACTGTTGCTGGAGGCCCAAGTGGCCATGGCGGCTTGGAGTGCCTTTTACCAGCTTCAGCTGGTTTGCCAGCTACAGCCTCTCCTGGACAGGGATAGCTTGGCCACAGTGATACAGTGGCAAGTAAGCTCAAGACTGGATTATTGCAATGTGCTCTACGTGGGGCTGCCCTTGAGGCTGGTCTGGAAGCTGGAGAATGCAGCAGCTTTGCTGTTGTCAGGAGCTGCCCCTTTTCAGCCTGCAACTCCTCTGCTGAGGGAACTGCACTGGATGCCCATTCGCTACCAGGCCAGGTTTAAGGTATTAGTACTAGTGTACAAAGCCCTAAACAACTTGGGACGAGGATACCCAAGAGAGCGCCTCCTTCGTTACCAACCAGCCTGGTCACTGAGGTCATCGCACAATTTGCTCCTGGTGTTTCCACATGGACCTATGGTCTGGTTGGAGTCCACCAGGAAGAGAGCCTTCAGTGTGGTGGCCCCCTTCCTGTGGAATTCCTTGCCTTTGGAGGTCAGGCAGGTATCAACATTGTGTTGCTTTCAGCGCCTCCTGAAGACATTATTATTTCAAGAGGCCTTCCCTGAGTGACCTGAGGCTTACTATGTTCAGAATCTGTTCTTTTAAAATGTTTTAATTGTTTTAATTATGGGGTTTTATTCTTTTATCTTGCTGTTCACTGCTCCAAGATCTTTGATGTGGAGTGGTATATAAATATTGTAAACAAACAAACAAAGACAAGATGGCACCCCCGCTCCTGCAGTCGCCATTTCCATGTACAGAAACTGACCAGACTGGCAGTGGAATCTCATTTCAATCTTGGCAATGGGACAGTGTCCCCCTTTGCCCGTGCTGGCAGCAGGCTAGCTTAGAGGGCACAGGGCAGCCCACATGGCAAACACAGATGTGTCTTCCCACACCTTGCTGCTGCCTGAGGGGCCACCTCATTCAGCCTAATGGCAGGGCCAGTCCCAGCTCTCCAGTTCAAGGAAATTGGAATCAACAGAGCTAAAAGAAGCACTGTTACACATTTATTTATTTATTTATTATGAATTATAATTATTTACACATTTATTATTTACACATTAAATAATATTAAATAAATTATTATTAAACACATTAAATAAATTATGTACACATTTATTTATTTATGTTTATTTATGTTTATAGCCCAACTTTTTCCTCCTGCAAGGAACCCAAGGTGGCTTACATGATCCTTCTCCTCTCCATTTTATCCTCACAACAACCCTGTGAGGCAGGGTAGGCTGAGAATCAGTGACAGGCCTAGAGTTACCCAGTGGGGACTAGAACCCAGATCTCCTGAGTCCCAGTCTGACACTCTAACCACCACACCGGCTCTCGCGTCACTCCTAAGGGAGCAGTTCTTCCGCTGCCCTGCCCTTTCTCTCCGAGTGAAACTATGGAGTGGAGAGATCTGTGTAACTTCAGTGCCAACTGCAGAAACTGATCGTTGTAGCCCCTGGTGATCGTGAGCCAAGCTGAGGGAAAAACAGAAGGAGACATGAGCTCACTGGAACACAGGAAAGGGAGAAGCATGGGTGATGGAAGAGCAGCAGAGAGAATTAATGGCATGAGGAGTTATATGGGGCTGTTGGGCTGGCGAAGTGACAGCGGGGTGCTGTGTGTGTGTCTTCAGGCTGCCAGCTATATAATGATATTGGCATGAAGCGTTCAAATCTTGGGCCCTTGGCCGCCGCTGTGTTCTCTCCTTTAGTGCTGCTGTTGAAACTGCATGACTTGTAAGCACATCCGTTTGAGAGGTTACGACCATTTGTGATCCTAGAACATCTAAAGAACACACCTTACAGCCTAACCTCTCCGTCTCAGATTCCGAATACATTTCTGACACTGGCCTGTTAAATTTATTAGTACCTTTGTTTTCCCTCCTGAAATGTAAAAGTCAAGAATTGAAAGCTTAGATTTCACTGTGAACAAGCTCTAAGGCCAACATTATCCCTTGTAGTATGCTTATTTAAGGAGTAAATGGATTTCATGGCTATTCAAAGCATTTCAATTTCTGTTGTTGTTTTGAATGAGTTAATCATGGCTTATGTGCTGTCACTGTTTTTGCAGGGATTGATTATCTTCATCCAGATCTTGCCTCCAACTATGTAAGTACACAATGTTCTCTACCTTTCAACCCTGGCCATTCTTCTATGGGGATGCGCTGGCCGTCCTTTTAGACAAAATATTAACCCACTGACAGTGTAAGCAGCATAACTGAGCAATCCATTTTTGCTTTCCTTGTTTTCCACATAAAACAAGGAAAGCCTACAGTTAGGTACAACATGTTTGTGCCTCTGACCTGCCGTGTAAAGCAAAACAGTGACACATTTTGTCAGGGAGAATTATGTGGCTATCAAATGCTGAATAAGCTTTCATTACCAATACTGGAAATTAGTACCATCTCAAAATCTTCTCTTCTTAATTTTTTTTATTAATAATATCATTTAATGCAAAAGAGCAAATACAATTCCAAAAGTGGGAAATAATACAATTAATTATAATCATGCTTTTTCAATGCAATATTTCTTTTGCTTTCCAATCAAACTTATATTCAGTTATAGCTGTTTAACAACTTCTGAGACCTCTTTCTCTATATTCCAGTAATTATTATTTTTTCTCCAGTACTGAATAAATGTATCCCATTGTTCAGGAATCCTTTTGTGTAACTTCATCCTCCCATATTTTTGTATGATATGAGACCTTATGCATTAGTACTCCATGCCAACTATCATTAGAGATGTTCTTTTGTTGTTGTTGTTTGTTCCAAGTTTTTGCTATTATAATCCGGGCTGAAACCAACATGTTTGCAGTCATCTGTTCATTCTTAGTTGCTACCAATCCATCTATCCTATCTAATTAAACCATTGGATCCAAAGGCAATTTAAACCCTGTACTTTTTTCTATGCTCATTACATTAATCAAAAAGACTTTTATATATTTGTAGACCTGCTATATATGTCTGAAATCTGCAAAATTCTGACCTCATCTCCAACATAATGCATTAGGCAATTTATACATTTTCTTCAGCCCAAGAGATGTTCAAAATCAAATCAAAATCTTCTTTTAAAATAGTCGAATTCATCTTTCATGAAGTGGCTGTAGCTGTGATAGCCCCTCCGCCATTATGATATTAATGGAGAAAAATTATGGGCAGTATCCAAGTTGATGTAAATTATGTTGTGTAAGCAACCTCTAGCGTAAAGTCAATCATTTTAGCTGGATTTCTAGGGAAACCTATAGCACCACCTAATGATATTGGTGTTGCAATAGAAGTCACCTACTCTAGCTAGCACAACATAATTTACATTAGCACTAGCATTGACTTGGATGCTGCCCAATATTTTATTGAATCTGCTGGGTTTTTTAAAAGCTGGATGTTTCAGTCTTCTACTACTTGCTGCTAGTTCTTCTTCTTCTTCTTCTTGGATGATATACACAGCTAGAATAAAAGACAGTACAATAATTTGGAGTAAGCTCTTTCATCATGTCTAGATGACTAGATGACCCTGGGCTGCTATGCACTTGAAGAAATAACTGCCTTGTTAAGTCATTTATTCCTGTAGTTTTCACAGACTTTGCAAATCTCTTTATGCAAATATGTGGATAAAAGTCCAGATGGTTTAAACGACAACACACCTACAGTGAGAACTGTACATATGAGGGGGAATTTATAATTTCATGTTGCACAAGTCTTTGTAAATGTAACACAACGTATCTTCTAGGAAAAGTCATAGCTTTTGGAAGGGGCCATAGCTTGCTCAGGGCTATCGGATATGGTAGAGCACATGCTTTGGGTATCTCAATTAGCAGGTTCTCAGACAGCAGCCTTTCCAGTTAAAAGATCTCGGGTGGCAAGGTTGGGAAAACCCATGTTGGAGACCTTGGAAATAACAGGGGACAATAAGGAGCTAGTTACTGGGCAGCAAGAGCTGTAAGCTCAAATATGCTGCTTGGTTGGGGGGATATTTTTGGTCTCACCCTTTTGGCCCTGCCTTTTTTGTCTTTGGCTACTCCCCCTTTGCCTTTAGCCCCAGTCACCAAATTCCCAAGGGTTTCTCCAAACCTGAATTCGACCCTCAGGCAGAAAGAGTTTCCCCACCTCTGAGCTAGATGGACCTCTGGTCTGACTGATAGCTTCATAAGTAATCTCAGAGGGTGAACATAATTATGCACCACAGAAGGGATACAGGCAGGATTGGCAACAGGCAACAGATCCACAGACATTATTAGCAAGTGATTATGCTTATCTCCATGCCATCAAAAGTTTGATCTGCTGATTTCCTCCAACCAAGGTGCTGTTAAAGGCACAAGAGCAGGCCAGACCAATAACTTCTTGTCAGTTGGCAAGCCTATTCACTCTTCTATAGTGCAATTCTAAACATGTCTACTGGGAAGTAAGTCCCACTGAGTTCAATGGGCCTTACTCCCAGGTAATTCTGTATAAGATTGCAGTCTTAAATCAGGCAGTCTTTTTTAGTTTTTTCTTGAAATAGTTCTGGATAAGTAGATATTTGTGAAACTCTTTTTCAAATGCACTGCATAAGCAGGAGTCCCCATCACGGCACCCACGGGGACCTCCAACAGCACCCATGAAGCTCTCCACTTCCTACTCCCTTCAAAAAAATATTTTAAATACAAATCATGAAAAACATTAGGGCACCAGGTTCTCCTTCCTGTTCCTGTATCTGCTGCAGATCAGCTGTTGGTGGGCAGGCTGAAGACTTGATTGAAGGAAAGAGTTGCTTTCTCGCCCTGCCCAATCTTACATCCACACAGACCTTTCGCCTTTATTCTCTCTCTCCCCCAAGACCCAGTTTCCAGCCTTGCTATTCCTCTCCGCACATCCCCTTTCCTTTTCATTTCTCTCCTTTCCCCATCCCTACCTTCTTCTTGCTCTCCCTTTCTAGCCTCACTCTTTCTCTGCCCTCTGCCCTTTTACCTTGCTATTTTCCCCTCCCAGCCTCTAGAAATCCTATTTCTCACCCCCCCACACACCTCTTTAGCTCACTTTTGACTAGCCAGACCCCAGCAGCAGCCATTATGTGACTAGCCACATCCACCATGGAAGCCATTTTGTGGTGGCACCCACAACAGTTTCTCAAATCCCCAAATGTGCTCATGGGTCCAAAAGTTGTGGGCCTCTGACATACAGTAGAGAAGAGCCCGCTTTTGTTTTCCTACTCTTAATTCTCTCACTGAGTAGAAACGGTGCCATTTGTTCTTACATAAAATACCAATCAAGTCTTCAGCTCAGCTCTATGGATACACTGATAACAGAATTGGGGCACATAACAACCTGTTTCAAAGCTTATTGAACTAAAAAAGGTGTCACTTTGTGTCATTCTGCTTGCATTGCTGGGCTTCAGGCCAAGCACAATGACCATGGTGTCTAGAGATGGACTCATTCCAGATTGATGCAGGGCTTTTGTTTACTTCGGTGAATTAAGACATGCAGGCATCACAGAAGTGCCCTTCAAGGTAGAGTTTGAGTCTGAGTCATTGTAGGCAAGAACAGAGGTGTACCGAGTGAAGTATGATTCCTTTAGATTGATTCCAGTGAAGAGACTGGAGGGGCAGAGTTGCAAAGTCCTTGAAAAGGGTGAGTGTTTTGATTTAGAGGCAGTTCTTTTAATGTAGTCTGGCATTCAGTGGAGGACTATGCTGGCTCTTCCCTCAGTTTATCATTATATGCATACCTGCAGTATAATTTCCTGTTCCACGTGAGCCTTTTCAAGATGTTCCCACTCTGGGGAGTGCAGAACATTATACAATGGGTTTGCAGGGAGGATTGGAGGTCGTGCCTAGCTTTGTTTTAAGGAGTTAGAATGGAAGCCAAGGAATGGATCGATGGCATTGCTTTAATGGGAGATGGGAAAGGGATCTAGAAATAACATTCTGCCATGATTGCAGCCTTATGTAGGCATTCTGCCTGCAACACAAGGGGGTGAAAAGGGTGGTGGTCTGAGGGGGCACATGCAAGTCCCATCCTCAGTGTCCTCATCCTTGCCATCCCTGTTCTTGGCCTTCCTGTGTTAAGCAGCAAAGCCTGAAGGGGGCCTCTACTCACATTCACTTGAATGCAAGGAGGGATGGCTAAACATGCAATGTTTGAGTTTGCTGAGGTTCTCCAAATTCCTCCTTGAAGCGCCTTGTCACATCCCACTAACATCAGAGCCACCAGCCTTCACTGCTGGGGATATTGAGGGTGGGGCCTGTGTGGGCCCCTTCCCCCTGCCCAACCGTTTTAGCCATCACAGGGGCAGGCTGAATGCCTGCATAGGGCTTAGGTTGCCCCCTCAGTCTAAGATCAGTGATCCAGCTGTTTGCCAAGCTGATGAGTTCTTGCAGATGTGCCTTCAGTTGCACAGTAGGGTAGCTCTCTGCTATGATGAGTCAGGCAGAGGATGGATGGAGCCATGTTTGCTGTGATTTAATAAGTCTTTGAAAGCTCCCCATGAGAAGCCTTCTGTTGAGTGGGAAGAAAAAGCACAGAGAGCCAAGAGAAGAAAATTGGAAATGGAGCTGATGAAATATTTGCAGGATGGGTGACATTTAGAATTGCCCTTTTGAATTTCCTCTGGCAGCATAGTATAAACTTTGGAGTTGTGACATGATATATAGTGGACTGTTCTAAATAAAGGCAGGTGAATGTAGTGGTGTAAAGATGGGTTTCAAGAGATTTATAGCATGGAGTATCCACAATGGGTACCAATACCTGAGAAAGTTCAGTAGCCACCAGGATTCAGGTGCTGAAGGAACCATTACAGAGGGAACATAACCCTGTGGTAGAATACATGATTTGCATGTTGAAGGTTCCATCTTAAATCCTGGTAGGTATAGTCAAAATATCTTGGGTAGCTGGGAAGGGCCTTTCTTAGAGACCTTGCAGTGCTGCCATCACTCAAACTTTAGACCAGGATTAGGCAACTTGGTGCCTTCCAGATGTTAGCATAAGCTCCAGCCACCATGGTGAATGGTCAGGGATTATGGGCATAATACTCCAGAACTTCTGGAAGGCATCAGAAAGAAAATAAATTGTCTAAATTGGACCAATAGTTTGACTTGGAATGAGGCAGTGTCTTACATCTCTTTTTCCTCATCACTGGTGCAGCTGCTTTCATACAACCACCATTCCAGAGCTGAAGAAGAGCAGAGTTCTTTTTTCTTCTGCCTCTTTGGCATTTTCCACCCAACAAGGAGAGATGGCTGGCTCTCAGGAAACTGTTCTTATGACCGTAGGCTTTCAGTTGCGAGGCGGCTATTGCAGCAGGCCAACTGAGATGAGGCCAGAGCTGTTGCTATTGCTACCACTTGGAGAAAGTGCAGAATGCACAGTAAGGATGTGATAGTCATGAGAGAAGGTCAGAAGATTGGAACAGAGGAGGAAATGGGCTCAGGGGAAGTTAAGGACAGGGGTGGTGCCAGCACCTGGCATCTTTGGGCAGCTGGCAGGGGCCCCAGTGCCCTGAAAGGGCCACCCCTCTTAACAAAAAAAATCTGGCCTGGTGCTCCATGACCACCTGGCAGCTGAATTTAGCTTTCATTTTAATTTCTCACTATGTCTCCAACTCTGATACTGCTTGGATCACTGCTAATACCTGCCACAACTGCTAGGAAAGCCCACCAAGGGGCCCACCAGAAAGGGCTTTGCCCAGAGCTCCCTCAAGCCTCTATCCTGCTCTCATTTAGGAGATGTGAAATGGTAGAGATAGGGTGATCTCTTATGTATTGCCAAAACAGAGGACACATGTTTGCATAAACTTTGTATGTGTTAATTTATATGTATAGATGCAAATGTAGAAATAATTATTATAATTTAAATAGAAATAAAGTACATCTCAGCGGAGTGGATGTCTGTGACCAGGTGATCCATGTGCCGACCTGTTCAGTCTGCTGTTCAGGTGCTCACTGACAATGGGCAGCAGGTCTTATGTTCATTATCTTTAAACTAGAATTAAGCAGGACAACCCTTCAAATAGAGAACAGCTTCAAATAGAGGACTGTCCTTTGTAAAAAAAAAAAAGGGACACCTCGCCAACCCATGTGGAGAGTGTGTCTAAGGCTGCCTTTCCCAATGTAGTGCCCTCCAGATGTTTTGGATTTCAACCCCTATCACCCCCAGCCAGCATGGCCAATAGACAGGAATGCTGGGAATTGTAGTGGAAAATACAATTATTTTCAACAAGGAAAATACCTGGAGGGTGATGGGGTGGGGAAGGATTGTCTAAAGCTGTGTGAAAGCAAGGCTTGAGGCACAAACACATACTTGAATGAGCTGTTTGGTGTGCTCTGGAAAACCTGAACCCTGGGGTAAGTTGACTATATGATAATTGTTGTTGTTGTTGTTGTTCAGTCGTTCAGTCGTGTCCGACTCTTCGTGACCCCATGGACCATAGCACGCCAGGCCTTCCTGTCCTGCGCTCTCTCCCGGAGCGTGCTCAAGTTCATATTCATTGCATCCGTGATGCTATCTAGCCATCTCATTCTCTGCCGTCCCCTTCTCCTTTTGCCTTCAGTCTTTCCCAGCATCAGGGTCTTTTCCAGGGAGTTTTCTCTTCGCATTAGGTGGCCAAAATATTGGAGCTTCAGCTTCATTATCTGTCCTTCCAAAGAGCAGTCAGGGTTGATTTCCTTTAGGATGGACTGATTTGACCTCCTTGCAGTCCAGGGGACTCGTAAGAGTCTTCTCCAGCACCACAGTTCGAAAGCATCAATTCTTCGGCGCTCAGCCTTCCTTATAGTCCAGCTCTCACAGCCATACATTACTACTGGGAAAACCATAGCTTTGATTAGACGGACCTTTGTCGGCAAGGTGATGTCTCTGCTTCTTACTATTCTGTCTAGGTTTGCCATAGCTTTCCTCCCAAGGAGCAAGCGTCTTTTAATTTCATGGCTACAGTCACCGTCTGCGGTGATCTTGGAGCCCAAGAAAGTAAAATCTGTCACTGCTTCCATTTCTTCCCCTTCTATATGCCAGGAAGTGATAGGGCCAGATGCCATGATCTTAGTTTTTTTAATGTTGAGTTTCAAACCAGCTTTTGCACTCTCCTCTTTCACCCTCAACAAGAGGCTCTTGAGATCCTCTTCACTTTCTGCCATTAGGGTGGTATCGTCTGCATATCGGAGGTTGTTGATAATTCTCCCGGCAATCTTAATTCCGATCTCTGATTCATCCAACCCGGCATTTCTCATGATGTACTCTGCATATAAGTTAAATAAGCAGGGTGACAATATGCAGCCTTGTCGTACTCCTTTCCCAATTTTGAACCAATCGGTTGTTCCATCTCTGGTTCTTACTGTTGCTTCTTGACCCTCGTACAGGTTTCTCAGGAGACAGGTAAGGTGGTCTGGTACTCCCATCTCTTTAAGAATTTGCCACAGTTTGTTGTGATCCACACAATCAAAGGCTTTAGCGTAGTCAATGAAGCAGAAATAGACGTTTTTCTGGAATTCTCTTGCTTTCTCCATGATGCAGCGAATGTTGGCGATTTGATCTCTAGTTCCTCTGCCTCTTCGAAACCCAGCTTGTACTTCCAGTAGTTCTCGGTTCGCATACTGCTGAAGCCTAGCTTGTAGGATTTTGAGCATCACCTTGCTGGCATGTGAAATGAGCGCAATTGTGCGGTAGTTTGAACACTCTTTGGCGTTGCCCTTCTTTGGAATTGGAATGTAAACTGACCTTTTCCAGTCTTGTGGCCACTGTTGAGTGTTCCAGATTTGTTGGCATATTGAATGCAGCACTTTAACAGCATCATCTTTTAGGATTTTAAATAGCTCGGCTGGAATACTGTCATCTCCGCTAGCTTTGTTGTTACTAATGCTTCCTAAGGCCCACTTGACTTCACTCTCTAGGATGTCCGGCTCAAGTTCAGTGACCGCAGTATCATGGCTATCAGGGACATTCAAATCTTTCCTGTATAGTTCTTCTGTGTATTCTTGCCACCTCTTCTTAATCTCCTCTGCTTCTGTTAGGTCCCTGCCTTCTTTGTCCTTTATCATGCCCGTCTTTGCACAAAACGTTCCCTTGAGATCTCCAATTTTCTTGAAGAGATCTCTAGTCTTTCCCATTCTGTTGTTTTCCTCGATTTCTTTGCATTGTTCATTTAAGAAGGCCTTCTTGTCTCTCCTTGCTATTCTCTGGAACTCTGCATTCAGTTGGGTATATCTTCCCCTTTCTCCCTTGCTTTTCGCTTCCCTTCTTTCGTGAGCTACTTGTAAAGCCTCATCAGACAGCCACTTGGCTTTCTTGCATTTCTTTTTCTTTGGGACGAATTTTGTTGCTGCCTCCTGAACAATGTTACGGACCTCCGTCCATAGTTCCTCAGGCACTCTGTCTATCAGGTCTAATCCCTGAAATCTATTCCTCACCTCCACTGTATATTCATCAGGGATATGATTTAGGTCATACCTGAAAGGTTTAGTGGCTTTCCCTACGTTCTTCAATTTAAGCTGAAATTTTGCAAGAAGCAGCTCATGATCTGAGCCACAGTCAGCTCCAGGTCTTGTTTTTACTGACTGTATGGAGCTTCTCCATCTTTGGCTGCAAAGGACATAATCAATCTGATTTAATACTGTATTTAAAATATGAAAACCTTATCACAAGGTCCTTGTGGTTCAACTCTTAGACAGCAAAGCAGATACAAAGAAATCAGCAACTGCTAAAAATCTCAAGAGCATCTCCCTAAAGCATTCTGATCTTGTGATTGTTCCTGAATTGACACTCTCAGTGCTTGATAACTCCTGGCTGAACCTGGAATGAACATTCAAACCTCTGCAGGCTCAAACTGCTCAGCAGAGTGGGAGATTTTGGTGATGAAATTCCAAGTCCAGCTGGGGAACTTTCCTACTTTGAAATCTGTAGGACTTTAATAGCACCTCTATCTTTCAAAGGAATTATTTCCCAATGCTTGAGAGCGAACATTAAGGGATGAGGCTGTTAAGGACAGCTAAAGTGTCGAGCTGATATAGAACAGCTCCATGTTATTTGAGCTGGTATTATAGCAGTGGCTCTCAGTGGTTGTCTCTCTCTTTCAGTTATTGGGGAATCTCTTGGTTAGCTGAGGCTAGGGATGCTGTGGGAACCTGGCAGGTTCGATTTCTGAAGCAGATATTATACTTCCACTGATGCAGTTGTACCAAACCCACCTTCTGTCCTGTTCTATCCAATTTACATTCCTTCAGGTAGAAAAAAATAGATACATCTGTGAAACTAGGATGGGATCCTGTAAAATTATTTCATTGCAATCTCATGGTGACTAATGGTTGTCTCCAGGCTGCCTTAGGCAGATGGAATTAATATCACAATGCAGTCCTTTTTATAGCTTCTGTTCCAAAAAGGTTGCCTTTTTGAAGAACAGTACAAAATGACCAAAGCAAGCGCTCAGAGGTTGTAAAGAACTGATATTGGCCTTTTGCAGTGGCATCTGGCTCATTAATATTTAAATCAGCCCATTAATTTGTCACTTGGTTGTTAGGCTTAAATAACAGTGTCCATTTTCCAGTGGAAAGAAAAGGAATATTGCTTCTAGGAATTTTAAATTTTATGTGCTTAATTAGGCTGGCATCACAGTATTACTATTTCTCCCTGTGAGATCACATGACTTTATCAAGATCATAAGGAAACTTCATTGTTTTTGACATCAAGATGGAAGGAGAAAATTTCTTTCCTTTTTTTAAAGTCTAAAATCATTTTTAAGTATACTGTGCTCAGCAGTGGGTATTCTGTAGTATTTTAAGATGCATAATTGGGCATCTCGTTCAAAGGCTGTGGAAATACTTTTGTAGTTTGTCTCTTTAGAATTGCTTTTGAAAAGTGAAGCGGTCGCTTTGACATTTGTTCCAGCGTTAGCTTAAATTAGAAATATAGAGTTGTAGGCAAGGAAAGAGATATGCTGGTTCCAGCTTCTGTACTGCAGTAAAAATGTACTAGACCAATCTGAGATCACAGACTGTGATCTCAGTTTGCATGAAAATTCATAAGCATTTGTGTTCATATTGGTCCTAGTCCATGCATTTTTGTAGGCATTTTTGCAAAATGTACACACTCTTCTAAGATAATGCACTTTCAAATGTTATTTTGCCTAATATATACATTTTTGTGCGCATGTTTCAATTGGAGTAGTCAGTTGTGAAATTTGGAGAAGTGTGCATTTTGAGTGATAATTGAGTTTTGGTTCACATAGTGGTTTGAAAATGCAAAATCAAGTAAGTTAGCATTAAAAAAAATGTGTCTGATTTCGCATTAAAATGTGAACTCAACAAATTCCTCCCCAATCCCTACCACAAGGCCTCTAGCCCCCTGCTACCTGTGATAGTATAGTAAGCATGTATTTTAGCTGGAATAAGCTGCATTAATGTCAACAACATTAGACATTGGGCAGGAGAAAGTCCTCTGCATGTTGAAGTCAATGGAACTTACTTCAGAACAGACATGTTTAGGATTGCACTGTATGGGTATTTTAACCATATTTGAGTAATTCAGATTCATTTTGGACACATAGATTCTCATAACCTTAATTCCAGTCCACATCATTTCAATTCACTTCATCTGTTGACTTCATCTGTTTTGACTTTATGTGATTCATCATGAACCAGCTCACTTCTCTCTAATTTGTTTTGGTGAAAATTAAACTGAGCCCTACATAAATCTTCTTAGCAAAACCCGGGTATAAAAAAATACAACACTAATCCAACCACATCAAACCTGCCTCAAGAACGTACATTTTAAGTGGAAACTTGCCCAGGAAATCCAACACAGTCACATTTGACTTCAAAAGAGGAAACTTCTCTAAAATGAGGGTGAAAAAAAGGGGAGTCAAAACGATTAAATCCCTTCAAAATATTTGGGCATTACTCAAAACCACAGTAATAGAAGCCCAGCTAAAATGTATACCGCAGGTTAGGAAAGGTGGCACCAAGTCCAAGAGGTTGCTGGCATGGTTAATGAGCAGGGTTAAGGGAGCTATTAGAGAAAAGAGAGCTTCTTTCAGAAAGTGGAAGTCTTGCCCAAGTGAGGAAAACAAAAGGGAGCACAGGCTTGCACAAAGGCAATGCAAGCAGACAATAAGAGATGCAAAAAAGCATTTTGAAGAGCATATTGATAACAACATCAAGGGCAACAATAAATAATTCTTTAAATACATGATGCATTTTTTAAATACATCAGAAACAGAAAACCAGCTAGGGAGGCAGTTGGACCATTGGATGACAATGGAGTTAAAGGAGTACTGAAGGCGGACAAGGAGATTGCAGAGAAGCTGAATGAATTTTCATCCATCTTCACTGCAGAAGATATAGGACAGATACCTGTGCCTGAACTGATGTTTTCAGAAACGGAGTCTGGGGAACTGAGGCAAATAGTGGTGACAAAAGATGAAGTTCTCAACCTTATTGATAAAATAAAAGCAAATAAATCACCAGGCCCAGATGGTATCCATCCTAGAGTTCTCAGAGAAGTCAAATACGAAATTGCTGATCTTCTAACCAAAATATGCAACATGTCCCTAAGATCAGCCTCTATACCAGAGGACTGGAAGATGGTCAATATAACACCAATTTTCAAAAAGGGATCCAGGGGGGATCTGGGAAATTACAGGCCCGTTAGCTTAACATCTGTTCTGGGTAAATTGGTTGAAGGCATTATTAAAGGTAAAAATAGTAAGCATATAGAAGGAAAAGCCCTGCTGAAAAAGAATCAACATGGCTTCCACAAAGGTAAGTCCTGTCTCACTAACCTTTTAGAGTTCTTTGAGAGTGTCAATAAACATGTAGACAGGGGTGATCTGGTAGGCATTGTTTACTTGGACTTCCAAAAGTCTTTTGACAACGTCCCTCACCAAAGACTCCTGAGCAAACTTGGCAGTCATCATGAGTCATGGAATACGAGGACAGGTCACTTACGGATCAGTAACTGGTTAAAGAACAGAAAGCAGAGAGTAGGAATAAATAGTAAATTCTCCCAGTGGAGGGAAGTAATTAGTGGGGTCTCACAGGGATCTGTATTAGGACCAGTGCTTTTCAACCTGTTCATAAATGATCTGGAATTAAGAATGAGCAGTGAAGTGGCCAAGTTTGCGGATGACATCAAATTATTTAGGGTGGTTAAAACAAAAAGGAATTGTGAAGCGCTCCAAAAGGATCTCTCCAAACTGGGAGAATGGGCATCTAAATGGCAAATGCAGTTCAATGTAAACAAGTGTAAAGTGATGCATGTTGGGGCAAAAAATCCCAACTTCAAGTATAACCTGATGGGCTCTGAGCTAGCAGTGACTGACCAGGAAAGAGATCTTGGGGTTGTGGTGGACAGCTCAATGAAGATATGAACCCAGTGTGCAGCCGCTGTAAAAAAGGCAAACTCCATGTTAGGCATAATTAGAAAAGGAATTGAGAATAAAACTGCCAATATCATGCTGTCTGTATACAAATCTATGGTGCAACCACACTTGGAATACTGTGTACAGTTCTGGTCATCACACCTAAAAAAAGATATTATAGAGCAGGGAAAAGGTGCAGAAAATGGCAACTAAAATGATCAAGGGGCTGGAGCTTCTCCCCTATGAGAGCAGGTTACAACAGCTGGGATTGTTTAGCTTGGAAAAAGGAGGGTAAGGGGAGACATGACAGAGGTCTTCATCATTATGCATGGTGTGGAGAATGTGGATAGGAAGACATTTTTCTCCCTCTCTCAAAATACTAGAACCCGGGGTCATCCTATGAAGCTGATTGGTGGGAGATTCAGGATAGATAAAAGGAAGTACTTCTTCACACACTGCATAGTTTGGAATTTGCTACCACAGGAAGTGTGGAATTAGCTACCACAGGTAGTAGTGATGGCCACCAGTTTGGATGGCTTTAAAAGGGGGTTAGACAAATTCCTGGAGGAAAAGGCTATCAATGGTTACTTGTCTTGATGGCTATGTGCTACCTCCAGTACCAGAGGCAGTGAGCCTTTGTACACCAGTTGCTGGGCAACATGGGTGGGAGGGTGCTGTTGCACTCATGCTCTGCTTGTGGGTTCCCGGCTGACAGCTGGCTGGCCACTGTGTGAACAGAATGCTAGACTAGATGGACACTTGTTCTGATCCAGCATTGCTTTTTTTAATGTACTTAACATACAGTGCATTTTCAATCACAGTCATCTATCTATCTATCTATCTATCTATCTATCTATCTAATCCATCCATCCATCCATCCATCCATCCATCCATCCATATCTCCTCAAATAAATACATTTGAATGTGCCACTTCATCATGTTTTCCACCACAATTACTTTGAATATTACACAGTTTTTATCAGCTGTGCTAGTTTTCAGATAAGGTGCAAATGTAAAAGGAGATGAATTTTGCATGCATTAAAATGCGTGCAAAAAAGAGATCCTTGCTATATTCATGTCATGCCCCTTCTGGAGGAATCCTCTTCAGACGACGAACTCAAGCTTCATAAGCCGGATGTCCCTAGGGGACAAGTCGCTTCAGGGAATCCTCAGGCTGATAGAGAAGGTCTGGGGAAAGGGCTTCAGGTCTTCCCCCTCAAAAGGTGGAAAGCTCTGCTTCCAAGTCAGAGGGGGATGCTGAGCCAGTCCTCAGCCCCAAGAACACCGGCACCTGAAGGCACAGGCTCAGACCATGGCCAGGGGAAGGAGCACCCACTCGCAGAAAAGGACTCCTCATGAGTACAGGCCTAGTGAGCAAGGCCATCCTCATCAGTAGGACTTTTGCAAGGCAGCCTGTAATGAACTGCAGCTGAGCCCAGGATGGGGCTCTGGAAACTCTAGCAATATAAGCTGTTGGTATCAGCCTAGCCATTGCTGGGAGCAACAGGCAGTATCCAACTTTGTCATTCCTAGTGGAAACTAGGTTCTGAACTATGCGAAAGAGAAGAATCCAGCTAAAGTTATGTTTGCATAAGCGTGGTTGCACAAGGCGGTTTTGCATAACTCTTGTGCAACCCTTTGTGGAACCCATTGTGCATTCCCATTGTGCAGCTGGTTATGCGGCTGCCGCTGCTTGCATGCTTGTGCAATGCGTTCCACAATGCATTGTGCAACCAGCTGCGCAACAGGTTGCTCAACTGCTTTGCACCCAACTGGTTGTGCAACTGCTCACACAACTGGTTGCTCAAGCATAATGGACAACTGCTTGCACAACAGAAAGATTCAGTGGAGCTCCACTAGCACTATTGGAGTTCGTGAAATGTCACCATTGGATACTGCCCAATGTCTTCTACCAGCTCCAGTGCCTTGTATCGTTGTTCCTCTGACCTTGCCAGTGACTGAACCTTCGTGCTACTGATCTTGAACTCCTGCTTGACTCTGCTTCTTGGACTGTGTATTGTATCTGACTGCTTATCTATGTTTGGAGCTAGGGGTGCACGAAAGCCACTTACCTGGTCTTGCAGCTTTTCGCGGTGGAGGGGAGGCGCTTCGCTGCTCTCCCTGCGAAGTTCAGGCCGGGGGGGGGGAGGCTTCCCGCCTTGCCCGGCCGAAATTCAGGCCGGGGAGGAGGCGCCTCGCCTCACCCGGCCGCGAAATAAAAAGTTAAATAAAAAACACAACGCCCCCATGATAGGCTACGTGACGATTAACGTAGCCTATCACGGCTAGATCTGCAAAGTCAGCCGTGATAGGCTACGTAAATCGTCACGTAGCCTATCACGGGTGACTTAAAAAAAAAAAAGCACGTACGCAAATGGCGGCCCCCATAGGAAGCCGCCATTCGCGTTCCTTATTTGGTCGCTGTAGTCTATGTAAATCTTTACGTAGACTACGGCGAAAATAAGGGCAACGCAAATAGCGTTGCCCTTATTTTCGCCGTAGTCTACGTAATCTTTACGTAGACTACAGCGACCAAATAAGGAACGCGAATGGCGGCTCCCTATGGGGGCCGCCATTAGCCGTACGCGCTTTTTTTTTTTTTTAAGTCACCTGTGATAGGCTATGTGACGATTTACGTAGCCTATCACGGCTGACTTTGCAAATCTAGCCGTGATAGGCTACGTTAATCGTCACGTAGCCTATCACGGGGGCGTTTTTTTTTTTAACTTTTATTGGAATGGCGGCGGCGGCAGCCAGTCAAAAGACCGGCTGCCGCCCCCGCCCCTGATGAAGACCTGACGAACCGACGCCGGGACCTGCCGCCGGGAGGGACATTCGGGAAAGGTAAGTCCCATGCCGGGGGGGGTGCGGGGGGCAGGGGGGGCGTGGAGAATTTCTCCCCAAAGCTTCTTCAGGGGGCCGAACACGTTGGCGCTCAGCCCCCCGAAATTTCAGGGAGAAATTCTCCGCCATCCCTAGTTTGGACCTTGGCTGCTCTTCAGACCTCTGTCTTGGAACTCTCTCTCTTGCCTGGTAAAACTATTTATTTGACCAGTGCCTGTTTCTTGACTTGCTTTTGGATTGCTCCTTAGTTTGACCTAACACTGAACCTAGGGATGGCAGAGAATTCCGCCACAGACTCCAGTGAGTCCGGACTCCAGTGAGGCCCGCCGGAGTCTGTGGCGGAATGGCATCCCCCTGCCACCCTGCGGAATCCCCCCAGGATGGACCTACCTGGTGGCAGATGCGGCGGCAGCTCCAGCAGTGGATGAAGTGGCGGCAGCTCCAGCCGCTGCTGGGCTGCTGCGGCCACAAATGGCGGCCGTCGTAGCAGCTGCCATTTGCGTCCCTACACTAGCCCATGATAGGCTACATATATATTTATGTAGCCTATCACGGCTAAACCAGGGATGCAAATGGCGTCCCCTATGCCATTTGGGTCCCCGCTTTAGCCGTGATGGGCTATGTAAATATTTACATAGCCTATCATGGGCTAGCGTAGGGACGCAAATGGCGTCCCCTACGCAGGATGCCATTTGCGTCCGCAGAAGCCCGGCAGCAGGTGGAGGCCCCGCTGCGGGTTGGCCTGGCTGGTGGCTCCGCGGACTGGCTGCGGAGCGGAGCCGGACAGGCAGGATTTCAGGGGGGAGGAATGGATTGCCTTCCCCCACCTGCGGACCCCAGCAGAGCCAGGCAAGTGGGGTTCCATACACCCCTAAAACCCTGGTCCAGCCATAGCAAGACAATTCACTTCAGTTCTACCAGAATTCTCCATTCTACTAGGGTGGCCATGTGTCCTGCTTCACAGAGGAAAGTCCTTTATTTGAAAGACTGTCTAAGGACAGTCCTGTATTTGAAGGGGTTCCCTATTGAAAGGGCTGTTCAGTCCAAGTCTGGTTTAAAGACAGAAAAGCATAAGAAGGGAGAGCAACAGAAGCCTTGAAGTTGACCATCAATACATAATACAGGTCACCACAGTCTTCCCCACTATGGTGAGATGTATTATATTTCTATTTAAATTATAGCCATTATTTACAAATTTGCATCTAAAATATCAGTTAGCATTTCCAAATTTTACACAGATTGTTGTCCCAGACTCCTCCTTCTTTCTAATGCACACAGCCTCTCTTTACTGCTGCCCACTTGTTTCCTGAGCAGTGGGAGCAGGAGGGTGGAGATCATGGGGAGGGGAGGTCTAAATCTCCCCTCCCCACACTCTCCCCCCTCCCACTGCTCAGTAAACAGCTGAGCAAGAGTGAAGAGGGAGCCACTTTGCCAGTCTGATTGGCTGGTGAAGGAAGGATAGAGTACTCTGCTTCACCCACCCCATCTAGTCAATGGGGTGGGTGAAGCAGTTCCCTCATTGCTGCTGCTTAGGTCCAGGTGGAGATGGCTTCCCTCACCTTTCCCATGGGAGGGGCTTTGGGTTGGAGTGAGGCTTAGTGCTACTTGGAGAGGCCTGGAAAGCCAAATTTGGCCTGTAGGCCAGGCCAGAGGATCCCCATCACTCTTCTACAGAGTAAGGATGGAGATTTATGTTTGGCCTAGATATCTTTTTCTTCTCCAGGCATAGAACTCTGCAGAGCTTCAGCTTTCAAGAAATTATTATTACTATTATTCTCTCCCAAGAGAACCTTTCATTCTGAACTTATCATTAAAATATGAAGCATAATGTATTCCATGGTTTGCTTTTCAGTTCATGCTGCACGCACAAAGGCAGTAATTTTGTCAGGCAAAACTTCTCCAAGATAAAAGACCTTCTGGAAGGAATAATGAAGCTATACCACAATGTGAGAGATGTCTATTTTAAAAATGAATATGAGGAGAACAGCTGTGGATTTTGTGTTTACCAACTGTTGAAGGGGGGAAAAATATGAGCAAAGGATGTCTTTGGGAGAGAAAGACATTATACATGCCTAGTCAGACATGACTTCAATGGGACTTACTCCCAGGTAAGCATGCCTAGGACTGAAGACTAAAAGAAAGGATGGTAGTTGATTGCCCATTCAATTATAAAACAAAACACTAGCTCAAGACCAGAGTTAAGGCTGTCTCATGTTAGCTCAAGCTCCACAAAGCCAAAGAAGTGGAAGCTAAAGTTGATGCCTCAACTGATGTGCACCATGATCGATGATGATGTTGTGGAGTGTCACAAACTGTGCTTGCTTACAACTTGCTCTCCATGCACCCACACAATGAGGGAGGATTAGATATGTAATAAATAAATAAATAAATAAATAAATTTGTAAATAGGCTGAACACAATGCTCTGGATCAACTATGGAGAAGAAGGCCCAATTCATACTCACTGGTGGTGGGTGAACTCCCCTTGGCTTGATTCTGAAAGCATTTGGTTTCTGAGCTTTCTCAGAGAATTCTCAATCAAAGCCTTGGTTCTTTTTTGAACCTTTTCTAAAAACACACCAAAAAAAATGCAAAGGACAGGAATGTGTGAATCAGTAAAACTCAAGCTCAACGAAGTTCTCCAAATTCCATCTCAAAGGTCATTCTGACTTGAGTCTGTATCAGATGGGGAGCAGTATTTTTTTCCCCCTCTGTGTATTTTTCCAAGAGGATGCATGAATTGTGCACATCTTTGAAATGTACGCATTCTTCTCCCATTAAATAAAGTGTATTTGTGCGCATTTTTCAGAGGTATGAATTTTTTCATGCCCATTTTCAAATGTACCAATGCTCTTGAACCCATTTGCAGGGGTGGGGTGGGGGTCCATGAATCACACTGCAAGCCTGGAAATGTACACACTTCGACTGCAGATTGCGTCTGAGTCCATGTTCGGCCTGGAAAGTGTGAACTGGGTAAATCTTGATAAAAAACAAACTAAAATGATTTTTTCATACATCCCTAGACAGGAGATAGCCCTAAGCACCCCCTACCCATTCATCACCCCCATGCAAACTTACCCTTCTAAATGGGTGAAAGAACTGGTGGAAGAGATGGCTTGCCAAAGGTTTTGTACTACAAACTTTGCAGAAATTTGCCAATGTGCAGCACCTCAACAAACCCGCAGAGTACAGCATGTGATAGGAGTCTGGGACTATTGATATATTTGTAACTGAGGATCAAGGGAGTTAAGACAGATATTGTTATGGCCACATTTTCAGTGCTGTTAGCTAGGTTAATGAGTGCCATGGACTTCCAAGCAACCACAGTCAGGTGTAAACACTGTCCTCAGCTGAGCACTGAGAAGTGGCCTGAAGGGATCAGTGCCGAGATCAACATGTGATGAAGAAGCATACATTTCTTCAGCATGCAGGTCAACCCTTGGCACCAGAAAACTTCCCCACATGGGCTGAGTGGCAGCATGGGAAATAAGGGTTGATTTGCTAGCTGTGTTCGTGGTGACTGAAGCCACACCCAGCTGCTTTGCCATAGGCCAAACACTGCATGGATTGTCCTGAGCCAAGTTCACCATATGAATGGCCCTCACTGCTCCTCAGCTATGAAAATGGAGGGAGTTGGGGAGCTGGGGAGTTGGGGCTCATTGCCAGTGTAGATGCCTCCTATAGAAGAGGCCATGTGAATTTGTTCCTTCCAATTTAGGAGCCATTCTTGCTCTTCAGAAGAAAGAATGTAAAGAAGATCCAAAGGGGATCACAGGTATAGTGGGAAATAAATAATGCCTAACTGTAATGCAATACTTTTTCTTACTGTCCAAAATTAACTTGCAGACCTGATAGTCCCCATCATAATATCTATGTTGGAGCTTATATGATTCATACTGGGAAACTTTATAATCAGTTAAAAAAAACCCTAAAGATTATTTTCCCTAAATATTTCTTGGGGAAAGAGAATGTTCCTTCCTTAAAATATCCTTCCAGGAAACTGAATTCCTTACCCCCCAAAACTGACATTTTGAAATCCTTCCCTGATACAAAATATCAACTCCAAGAAAACATCAACTCCTCTGACATTAATGGGAGCAATATTTCACACACATTGCTTTTAGAAATCATTCTCAAAGAACCAGTGAGGTGAAGTGGCCAGGGACATGGACCGGGAAGACCTGTGGTCAGAAATGGACAGTCCTTCCCCCTTCGCAATCAACACCACAAGGAGACAAAGCTTCAGGCTAATACTGCTTTATTTTGCTAGAAACTAGCCTCTTTACAAATGCAGGTTCTAGGAAACTCTCAGACTATTTCAGGCCCCTAAACAACTAATCTGCAATCCCTAATTAGTCAAACCTGAGGGTCATGAAGTTGCCAACAATTTGGGCATGAATCTCACGGCCAGACTTGCTGTGCAGTGATGGCCCTCCCTTAGGGTGGCTCCCTCCTACATTGGCTTCCAAGACTGGCTATCCTGGTGGAGCATCTGAGCCCTGCCTCTAACTTTTCCCACTCGGCTTTACAACATGCCCTAGTGTCTCTCAAGTCACACATCTCTTCCTCCTCTTCCTTGGAAACTTGTGTTCTTACGGTGGAGGGAGGGGGCAGGGACTCAGCCTGGGCCATCTGTTTGTCAAGGTCTTCAGAGGAATCTCTCCCAGCATCTTGGCTCAGTAGGGAGGGTCTCTCCCCCAGCCTCTGATCTAGCTGCTCCAACCCTGATTCAGAATAGGAGCTGTCAGACATCTCAAGGCACATGAACTCATCCCTGACACCTGGGCTCAAATCCTCATTCAGCCATAAAGCTCACTGATTAATCTTGGACCAATCACAACCACTCAGCCCAACCCTAAACTCCATGAAGGAAGGGAGGGATACAAATGGAGCAAGTAAATTGTTTCTTTTGTGGTATCTGCTCATTTGAATGGTGGGTGAGTTTTCTTAGCCTTTCTTCAGAAAATGCACTGAATAATGTTTGAATCAGTTGCAGAAACTGCTGTATATGATTGACGTAATTCTGGAGCTCTTAACTAGTCAGCTAATGATAGCAGGGATTCCATCAATTTACACATCCAGTACATTGCTGTTAAAATGTTGACAATAATCAGGTATATTGGTCTTGCTGAGAACATCTTGTTCAGGAATTATAAATGAAAATGTGGTCTTGATGGATAGTAAACAATCTTGAATGAATATCAGTTCTGGAGAATGCCATTGCTGTTCTTGGAATCTTTACATGGACTTTTCAGTAGTTTAATGGGCTCTCTCTGTTGCTGTGGGAAGATTCTAGGAAGGAGTATGATCTGAACATTATTTTTTAAATTATACTTGAAAAGTTTATGTGACCTTTTCTCTGAGCTTTTAGTATAGGGCAGGTATGCACTGAACAATACAGATAAACATCTAATGTATTAATGTTGGCAGCCCTGTGTTTGGGTAATTCAAAGATGATTTTGGGGTGTGACAGGAACCTCCATAATTCAGTACCTGTAAACGTGCTTGCAAAGAAATTGACAGAGAGAACGTTCTGTGATTAGAACGCCTAAGTGCAGGTCGCATGGACAGTATTGAACAATACACCCCTTACTGTAACTTTCAGCTCCCATTTTTATTCTGAAAAGATATTTCTCAAGATTATTGAGTGTCACCTTAAAAATCAGAGGTTGGCTTTTGTATTTTAGCTGTTTTTGAGCTTTGTGGAAAAACAACCCGGTTGGGTAAATCATCTGTTTTAAGTCTTGTTAATTTCAAGGTCTGTGTTAGTGATCTCTCACGCACGGTCCTAAAAGCTATGGTGACATTCTGAGTACATCATTACAAGAGAGGAAGGGAGCAATCCTATGGCCAATAGACAGTGGCTAGACGGCCATAGGATATCTGGTCTTCCGGGAAGCAACCTCAGAGCCCGCGCTCTGAGGTTGGTTCCTGGAGAACTGACCTCCCCCACTTCCGCACTGCCTCGGAGGTAGCGCAGAACAGCCCTGTCCTCTGACCTCACAAGAGGAGCATGGAGTGGCCAAAAAGGGACATTCCCGGGGGCATTCCGTGGTGGGAAGGACAGAAATGCCTATACGACATATCCAATGTGTCGTACATCAGCCTCCTCCCCCTCTCCGCCTTCCTGTGACTAGACAGCCCCAATCGGCTGTCTAGCCAAAAATTCAGGGCAGGAGGAGCACAGAGGGAACAATCCCCTCCGTGCTTCTCCTGTCCTGCATTGGATAGGCAATCGCCTCCGAGTTCAGAGGTGGCCACTATTCCTATAGGATTGCACCCTTAATGTTGTAGATAGCCCTCCACCTCCAGGCTTATCCCCCACACGCTCACACACACACACCGCTGCCACTCTAACATTATTATGCTGTTGGTGTTTAACTGAATGTGCCTTTTGCCAAATTCTGTGTTTGTTAAATGCCAGGTGTGACAGGAGGATGCTGAGGAGGTCAGCTTACATTTTGCCCTAGGTTATTCTGGGGGGTTGGGGTGGCAACTAGGATTATTCCAGTGCCACCAATATTTTTACGCAATGGAAGGGGACTTCTCCCATCAGTACATCATTTATTCTACCCCGCACACAAAGAGCAGGAGGGCTCCCAAAATGCAGTAGTGCTGGCTTATCACAGTTTGAAGTAACTGAAGTAATTGGGGATGTCGAAGGAATCTGGTTGAGGGGTGGAGCTCGATGAGCTTTCATCAGCTCAGCCTCCCCCCACCCCAAACTTTGGTTTGTCTTCCACTAGCTGGCCTGATTCAGCTAACAGATTTCCGGTGTTATTTAATTTGCACAAATTTCAGCGGTAATTTGCACAAATCACATGAATTTGTGCAAATTGCAGCCATAATTTGTGCAAATCTCTATTTGTGCAAATTATGGCCAACACAAAGAAATACACAAAAAGTCCCTGGAGTTTGGGGAAAACAAATGCAAGCCAAGTCAGGCACGCCGAGGAACTCCGGCAAGTGCAAAAAAGGCCAGATTTCCCAGCAACGGACATCCCTAGAAGTAATACAAATTGCCATCTAAAGAGTCCCCCCTCCAAGCCAATATGAAGTGAGGGAAGTAATGCTCATTACCATCTAAAGTGTGTGTGGGGGGGGCATAAGACCTTTAAGTCCAGAGTCAAAAATTTCATAAGTGCTTCCCTGTGATCTACTGCAATAAAGGAAGGTTTAAGCAGCTTTCAAACACTTACAGGAGAACTTTCCAGATACACCTACCTGGGAGGGAGTTCCAACAGGAAGGCCCAGTGTGGGTAAAAATGATAGGTACATGACATCTTAGAATAGGTACACGTGAAGGTTTTGTGTCAGACAAGAGCCTGGCGTTTGGCAAAAATCTGTTACTTGTTAAGAGAACAAGATTCCAGCAAATTAGAGCTGGATTTAATTTTCTCTTGTCTGCTAAAAAATAAATAAATAAATCCTAGCGATGAATAATACATGCCTTTCTTTAATTCTTTATTCAGAACCACTTCTCCCTCTAGAGAAATCAAATGTACAAATCTAATTACCCACATTTGGTCATTTGTTTTCTACATTTCTATGTCATCCTGACCACACTGGAAAAGCAGCTGGGCTTCTTTGTAGTGGACACACCCTGGGACATGTTCGTGATGCAGGGAATGGGATTGATCTTCCTTTGATGAGCTTTCTTCTCAAGGGTGCTGCAAAGGGGAATGCCGACACCAGCATCCTCCCAGCCCCAGGCAAACGTAGGCAGCAGTAGGTCTAAAAGGGGGCACTCCACACATATTAAAGAACAGAATAATGTGGAAAACGGGAAGCTGCCTCAGACCAGGCCAGACTATTTCTCCATCTCTTCCAGAACGGTCTGCTCTGACTGGGAGATTTCTCTAGGGCCTCAGGCTGAGGATCCCGCATATCACCTGTTATCTGATCCTTTTTACCAGAGATGCCAGGGACTGAACCTTGGATCTTCTGCACGCTTTTACTCATTCCAGGAAAATGGCTGTCACTCCTTCTATTTCTGATGTTCAGACTGTGAGTGCCGTTGCCTAGGTAGCCAAAACGACACCACCCACATACGAGAGGGAAGCATCGGCAGGCTCCGGGGAACCCTGAGGTTTGCAGAAGTACCAACAAGTCTTAAAAATGGAAAATTTACAAACTTAAAAATGGAGCATCCTGGGGGAAGGCATGGCTGGCTGGCTGACTGCAACAGTGAATAGGGACACTCCAAACTGAGACATTTTGATGCAGGTCCTACTTAGGAACATAGGGAGCCAGACCATTGATCCATGTAGCCCAGTATTGTCAACACTGACTGGCAGCAATGGCTCCCCAGGGTTTCAGGCAGGACCTTTTCCAGCCCCAGCTGGAGATGCCGGGGATTGAACCTGGGATCTTCTGCATGCAAAGCAGGGGCTCTGCCACTGAACTAGGCAGTTCCCTCCCCAACTTGTTTCACCACTATTTCCTCCTGGCAAAAGGCCGAGTTCCCTAGATGAACTTTTAGACAGCTAGAGAGCTGCCCTGCAAGCTGCAGCAGATGCACCAGATAAAGGGGTGCCAGTCTGCTGCAGAATCTAGAGGTCAGATTCCTGGGAGTTTGGCCATAAAACCCTTCCTTCTATGTAAATTGTGACGTAAAAGGCAAGAACTTACATAGAAGGAAGTGCTTTATGGCCGCAAATGCCATAAGTTACGCAATTTGTGACCGTAATTTTCCCACAGTAGGCTAGTGGTGGCTGCCATTAGCTTATCGTGCCTTTTAGACGGCCAGAGAGCCACCCCACGATCTACGGCAGATGCGCCAGGGCTCCTGGGAAATCCACAGGGCATGTGACAGACCCCTCCCTAATTACAACTGATGAACAATCAGTGCCATTCAGTGGTGGGTGCCCAAGAAGTCAGTTTGTGCCATCCAAACCCGCAAAGTATGGCATACAATTCTGGCTGTGTTGCATTTCCAAACCATCTTGTGTGTGATGCTGACATATATCAGGGTGCCCTAGCAGCTCAAAATCTAGGCCAAACAATGGTTGAGAAATGAACACATTTACAGGGTACCCGATAAACTATACCAACTGATAACTTTTTCACCAGTGTGGCATCACCTAGGGAATTAGATAAGAAAAATTGACCTTGGTTGGCACGTTGAAAAAAGAAATAAACTAGACATTCCCCAGGTGCTCCTTGCCCACAAATCCAGATGTGTGAACAGGAGCACTTTTGGTTTTCCAAAATATTTGACACTTGTTAGTTATGTACCAAAGAAATGACAGATGTAGCAATCGTAGACAAAAAATCCAAGTGTGAAATCATTGTTATAATAAGAGTAAAGGTGGTGTAGACAACCAACACCAGTTGTTCTCCGCATACACTTCCAAACACTTTATGTATTAATTAAATACACTTGTATTCTGCATCCTGGTCTTCATGTTCTGAGGGGAAGGCTTTGCTTACTGTACCATGGCCTACTCATGATCATTTAGTCATAGTACAGAGCGGGGCCTTCTCCATTGTGTCACCAAGCATATGTAATGATCACCCCATTCAGATCAGGCGAGGTCCTAGTGTGGAGTGTTATCTGTTCCTGGCAGATTTTTACCACATTTTACCACGACTGTAGCAAGTACTATTTCACACTGAGGCTAACGATAAGTGATTATTAACATGGCAGATATACTTTTCTTGACTTCCTGCTTTAACCCATGTATCACTATTCATGCTTATTTGTCTCTACTGTTTGTGTTTTCCAGAATGCCCAAGCCAGCTATGATTTCAGTAGTAATGACCCATATCCATATCCTCGCTATACAGATGATTGGTTTAACAGGTAAGGAGCACATCTAACCATGGCCAGTTCTACACCTTGTGTCATATCATTACAATCCCATCATGGTGACGCTATATCCCGCTTGTGCATTTATACCTCGTGAGACACACAAGGACATGTGTTGCAGTATATTGGATAATGTGGAATAAAAAGCAGGACATAACCCTGCGAGAGCAGTGTATCGCATGTGTAATGTGCCCCAACCAGTGCACTTCAATACCACTATAAAGCAGTAGTGTAGATCTAGCCCATGTGGCTTATCAGACACTGACAGTTCTTGGCTCTTCCTTGGAAGAGAGTGCACAAAACCACTGTCCCAACATTACTACAAATAATGCTACGTGCAATGCAAGCACTCCCATGCTGACACCCAGTTCACCTGATTCTTCCCCGTTAAAAGAAGAGGTGGGAGGTCAAGTGAAGGAGCGGTCTGCACAATGGGGCATTCGCATGAAGTTCCCCTGCCAAATGTAGCATTACTGGTGTGAGGAAAGGGAATGGAGCCCACCTGTTCCTCCAAGAGTAGAAAAACAATGGGGTAGGTGAGAGAAAATGTTTATTGTAATCCAACGCATTTCGGACCCTAATGGGAAATGCATCACCAGACAAAAGATAAGACGCAGATTTGTACAAAATTTGCATATGCTAATTTATACATATAGATGCCAGTGTAGAAATGATTATTATAACTTAAATCGAAATCTCGCTATAGTGTGGAAGACTGTGACCAGGTGACCTGTGTGCCTGTTAATAGTCAAGTCAAACTCTTCAAGGACTTAGGTTTTTTAATCTTTAAACTGGTTTTGGACTGGACTGCCCTTCAAACAGAGGACTATCTTCTGCAGAAGAGGACACTTGGACATACTATGTCTGAACCAGGTGTCTGTCTCTTTGCTAAATATAAATGGCACAATCCAGCCAAGGCTAGCCTGCTCATCACTTGCCCCATTTTTTCTTTATTTCGGAAATCTATAGGTGGGACCAAGCTCCCCTCACCACAAAAAGCACTTTCCCCTTCTATACCACCACAGTATGTTGTTTTCTCGTATGGTTGCTCTGCCCTCTTTGCTTCAACAGTGTTACAGAACTGGATGTCCCCAAGACCATTTGCATAGCCAATTTGCCTCAGTCAGGAAGCCAACGTGTGTGGAAATTTAAAATGCCCTAGATCTGGCATCCTCAATGTTTTGGGGCTGCCATGCATTATGTGGAGTTTTGAGAGTGTGTCATGGGTGCTCTCACAAAATGGCTACCATGAGGGTACTTCCCTTTCACAAAATGGGTGTGGCCAGTCACAAAACTGGTGAGGTTAAAAGAAAATGAATGTGCCCAACAATCGAAGTATAAGGCAATGGTGGGTTTTGAGTTCCAAAACAGAAAACCATCCTTTTGGACTCACAGTTTTGTGCTCCAATGTTTATTTCGCAGAAGGCACACTTCAAAATGATGCACTGGGCTGAAGCCGCCCACCACCTTTATTTCCTAAGAATACCTCCAGAGACTTTTATTCTTGGAAATAAGATGGAGCAACTCTGGAGTCTGGCCCCTTGCTTTGTAGCATGCCACCTTTCCAGTGTTTTTTTTTTTTTAATTAAAAAAATCTTGAAACATTTAAAAAAAAAAATCAGGAGGGGCAGAGTGCCAAGAGAGGTGTCTGAGAGCACACTGGTATCCATGGACACAGCGCATTATACCTAAGGCCTCTTAGATAGCTAAATGCACCTGCTCTCTTTCAACATGCTGAAATACAAGAGCAATACAGACTGGGCTGCTATTTACATTAACCATGAAGCATTGCAATGCAGGAAGAATAAAAATTTAAACATCTACACCACATACTCTTTGTAATGTATGAATGTGGAACAAATGGATCTATGGGTTCTAAGTATAAGATCTGCTTCTATATGAGAGAGAGAGAGAGAGAGAGAGAGAGAGAGAAACAATTGAGATGTCAGCAGTCTTTCTGCTTCAGAATCATTTGGGGGCAATATGTGATACTATAACATACCTTATGCCTTACATGCAGACCACAGATGCTGGATAACAGATGCCTAGCAACACAAGAGTATCTCCTACCATTCCTTTAATAGAGTTCTCAACAAAGCCCACTGTTACTGAGGGAAATATCTCTGGCAAAGCAAAACAATAAAAAGTTGGTTTTGGCCTTGCCCCAGTGCTACTTCAAAGAAGGAAAAAGAAAATGCATTGAACAGAAAGCAAAGCAAAACAACACAATCAGACAGATACAAACAAAATCTACGTATTAAAATAGCACAGCTTTCATAAAACAATTGGTCAAATACAGATGTAATGTTTCTAAAGCAGTGAGGTCAGTTTGCAAGTGTCTGCCCTGTGCTCTGTCAAAATGTACCTTTTCCTCTCTGGGGCCGAGCTGAAGGAAAAAGCAGGAAACCACTCATTTGTGTTTTCTCATTTTTTTATTTGAAATATATATATTTTAGGCTTCTCTTCAGTAAAGCTACAATGGTACAAGAAAAGAGTAAAACATCAATATAAGATCACAGTATAAATGCTCTGCAGGTGTGCAGCAAAACCCAGCTGTAGATGGTACCAGCTGGATGGTACTTATGATCCAGACACACACACACGGCTGCCACCAAGTTTAGTGGTAGGGTGGCCACTTATGTATCACCAGAAAAGGAGGACCAAAAAGGATGCCAATTTGCATAACTTGTGCTTATGCTAACGCATATGTATAGATGCACATTTAGAATGAATTGCAATAATTTAAATAGAAATGCAATATATCTTACCATAATGCAGACAACTGTGACCTGTCTACCTGCTCCGTCTGTTGCCCAGTGTTGATGGGCAACTTCTGACGGTTCTTTATCTTTAAACTGGCAGCCCTTCAAATAAAGGAGGCCTTCAAATTAAAGATGCTGGAGAAATCTGCCGCAGACTCAAATGAGGCCGGATTCCAAAGAATCCAACCTCCGGAGTTCACAGCAGACCGGCTGCACTCACCTCCTCGGTCTGGAGGAGTCTGCTCCCACAAGGCAGCTCTCTGGCTTCCTATAAAATGCAATATGCCATTAGCTTATCACAGGAAAGTTACAACCGTATATGGCGTATTGTATGCCATTTGCAGCCATAAAGCACTTGCCATAAAAAGCTGCAGTTTAGGTAAAAGTAAGTGTTTTACGGCTGCAAATGGTGTAAAATGCACCATTTACGGCTGTGACTTTTCTTGTGATAGGCTAACCGCAGCTGCCATTAGCATATCGCATTTTCTAGGAAGCTGGAGAGCCATCTGGCAGATGCAGCAGGGTTCTGGAGGTCTCCGCAGGGCCCCAAGTGGCCCATATTGCCCTGCAACAGACCCCCCCTCCTGGACTGGACAGTGGGGTGGTGGTACATCCCGACTTCAAATAGAGGCGTGTCCTTGCTAAAGTAGGACAGATGGCCATCCTGTGTGGTGGGGCCCTGATTGTGAAGCTGAGGAACAATTGTAGGTTGGGGTCCCAGAGACATTGTGAAGGAATTAAAATGGCAGGTGCTGGCAGAAGCATTTGCCGACTACTAGGCTGGCTTCTTTGCTGCTGCTGGCCTGTGCTAGCTGCCTCAAGGCGAAGGGAGAGGAGATGGGGTGTTGGGCAGGCCATTGGCAAATGCCTGCCAAAGCCAATCCCTGAGGTTGGGCCAGAGCTTAGTCTCTCTCTCTCTCTCTCTCTTTCTCTCTCTCTCTCTCTCTTTCTCTCTCTCTCTTGCACACACAAAGACACAGCACTTTCCTAGAGAAGTTTTGCCACTGTTTTAAAATATTTCTCTATATGGTTTTTCTAAATAAGTAATACATGAAAAGGTTAGGGTGGCCAGGTGTCCTTGGTTATTTGAAGGCTGCCAGAGGACCATCCTCTATCTGAAGGCACCTTCTATTTGAAGTGCTGTCCTGTCTAACTCTATCCCCTCCATTTGGGGGATAGGGTTCAGCAACTTGGAGAGCTCCTTTAGAGTTCTGACTAGCTCTGACTGAAACCCAGAGTGGATTCAGTGCCCCACTGCTTGCACTTTCATTTTGTTGACTCTGGCTGGGATCCAAAGAGCAACCTTTAGCATGCCCAAAGCCTTAGGCATGCCAGGTGAAATTTTTGATGCATTTTTCTTTCAGCAGCAAACTCTCCATTATTTCCCTGTTTTTGTCTGCGCAAGTTCGCCATGCCATAGGACAACTTGCTTTTGGAAGTCGTCTGTGTTTCAAAAGACATTTGCTTTCTGACATTGGGGGTGGGGAGGCTGCTGATCAAGAAAACCCCAAGCCCCCTTGGGTGCTTTGAAACAGTGGAAGAGTTCTTTGCCTGTCAAGAGACTGGACAGCAGTCCTGATTGACTCATGGATGTGTAGAACAGATGTGTTAAGTCTTTTGGTTGTTGATGCTCCCGTGAAGCTTTGGCTAGAATTTCTGTCTTTCTCTGCAGTCATGGAACCAGATGTGCTGGGGAAGTATCTGCTGCAGCAAACAACAATATCTGTGGAGTTGGAGTGGCATATAATTCAAAGGTGGCAGGTACAGCATAAATTAGGGAACAAAATTGAGGTTTCCTTCAGTGGCAAAACTGCCATTTTATATTTGGGGCTTCTCCACACAAGGCTTTTATCATGTACTCACGATGGATCACTCACAGAAGTTTGTGGGTCCTTTACACAACATTGTTAACCTCCACAGCCTCTCCCATGCTTTATGACCTTTATCCTGGCTTTTCTAAGATTGGGGAAAGTGTGGCATTTTCTCTAATAGCGTGGTGAAGCTCTTTATTGGCTGTGTGAACTTCTGTGCTTGTGCTATACCACAGCATCATCTAGTGGCTGTATAATGAAACGTATAGAACTTCCAGAGAAAGAAAGAAAAACTCAAGACAGCCTATGTTAGCCCATGTAGACGAGCTGATCTTAATCCCAGAAAGAATCTGGAAGCAGAAGCCCCAGTAAAGCTGTGGGATAAAATCCTGGTGTAGAGTAGCCCCAAAGGAGATAAAGGGACTTTTCCGTCACTTTTCTGATGTGAGATATATATATATATATATATATATATATATAGTGTACAATTTTCTTTTTCATATCTACATGTGTTCTCCTTACTTTCTTTTGTTGCCCTCTCTTGTGTTTCTTTGTGTACCTTGGCTAACATTGCTCTAAACTGTATGTCAAATAACTAAGAGAATGTTTAGACAGAGAAAAGTCCTACAATTCCCGGCATTTCCCAGCCAGCCATGCCTTTTCTCTGTCTAAACATGCATAGGATTGCCCCCTAAATAGCTTTAGCATCAGTTCATGGCAATACTAGAAGTTGCCAGTGTCTGGGGAATGACAGTGTCCACATACAAATACACGATTTGACATACTAGGTTACTGTTGAGGTCTATAGCACCATCAAGTGGCCAGCTGAAATCAGAAAAAATAATAAGTCTTTGTGACTCAGGTTCAAGAAGGTGGCAAATGATTCTCCTCCTTTCAAACCTGAATTGGACAGTGATGGAGAAGCTTGAAGGAATCTGTCGGAAGAAACTTGAAAGGCTTATTTCAAATCCCCTTTTATTGGCAAGAGTGTAGTGAAAGGGTTAGAAACCTTCCAGAAAATGAACAAATCAGAGACACTGATTAAGCAAAGTCTTCTCCCTGATGTGCTAGTTTACTACATGCAGGGATAGTATTAAACAATATGAACCCCAGTTGCAGTCTGAAGTGGCAAAGTCCAGAATGCTATCACTTCCATCTGTCTGTCTTTTTTTTTGCATAGATCATTTCAAAGAGGCAAGGCCAGCCAGCAGATGGCTAGGAACCTAGGCTGTTTCCCATATCATTATTGGGTTGAATGAGCTTACCTATATTTCAGATTAGTTGTTTGGTCTAACACAGAGGTGGGCAGATAGTAGATCTCCAGCTGTTTTGCACTTCAACTCCCAGCATTCCTGACTGTTGGCCATGCTTTCAGGGGCTTCTGGGAGTTGAAGTTCCAAACATCTGGATATCCACTTTCTGCCCACCCCTGGTCTAACAATTTAAATACAGGCCTTTCCATCCTGACTTCCCAACTTTCAGTCTATTACTATGCACATTTTGCTGTTAAATATGGGAAGTCCAACCTTAACTAAGCACAAATTAATTAAGGGGTTTAAAAATACTTTAAACCCCTAAAACATGCTTTAATTGCAAAAGTCAATCTTACATTCAGAAACAATTATTCAGATTTCTTTTAAATGATGCATTTCTGCTTCTGTCACCATTGTGTGAACCTATACATTAGATGAACTCATGGTCTACAGTAGAAAAAATTCAGACTAGAGTTTGTGTGTTGTTTGGTTTTAGTTTTTGTGAACCGCCCAGAGAGCTTCGGCTATTGGGCGGTATAGAAATAAATAAATAAATAAATAAATAAATAAAATAAGAGTTTGATGTGTAAGGGTTTCTCTTGCCTGGAGGGGGATATTATCCTTGAGATGTCGGTCTGTTTTTTTTGTTTGTTTTTTTAGTTCATTGTTGATTAAATCCACAGGTATCCGAATGCTAGATCAGCCATTTATGACTGATATTATAGAGGCTTCCTCTATCAGCCACATGCCTCAAGTAATAGATATCTACAGTGCCAGCTGGGGCCCCACTGATAATGGTAAGACTGTGGATGGACCAAGAGAGCTAACCTTACAAGCTATGGCAGATGGGGTGAATAAGGTAATGGTTCTCTTTTTAAATTATTCTGTTATGTCGCTGTGTGCTATCTGACCTTTTATGGAAGTTGCTTACACCCTGTAGGTTTTCACGCGGCCTATAAACAGAATACATCTCCAGATCAGAAGAGCTTATTGGTGGGGGCTTAAACATAAGAGCTAATTAGTACAGAAGATCCTTGTGCCTATTCAGTGATATATAAATAGGGATGTGCGAATCAACAAAACTTGAACTTGACAAAGTTCTCTGAATTCCATCTCAAAGCTTGTTCGGACTCTAATCCGTATCACATTGCAAACTTCGTTTGTTTGGTTTCTTCACATGAAAATCTGTGCATATTTCTCCAAATGTACACATCAATTGTGCACATTTTTGAAATGTATGTGTTTTTGAGATGTACTCATTTTGAAATATGCTCATTTTTTAAATGTACGCATGCTGTTAAAGGCATTTTTTTGGTCTGTGAATCACATTGTAAGCTCACAAGTGTACGGACTTTTATTGCCGATTGCATCTGAATCCATGTTCTGTCTGGAAGGTGTAAACTGGGTAAAATCCTCCTCAAAAATGAACTGAAATGAATTTCTTATACATTCCTATATATGATAGCAGAACACATTAAGTAAAGTAAGCTAATAAGGGCGCAATCCTATGGCCGCTAGCCAGTGGCTAGATGGCCATAGGAGGGGTCGGTTCCTGGGAACCGACCTTGGAGCCCGCGCTCCAAGGTCTGTTCCCTGAGAACCAACCTCCACCCCCTCCCGCGCTGCCTTGTAGGCAGTATGGATTGGCCCCCGTGCTCGTAAGAGCAGCATGGAGCAGTGAAAATGGGGCATTCCTGGGGGCCAGTGGGGAGGGCAGAAGTGCCTTTCCAATGTTTCCTATGCGTCGTCTGGAGCACACACACCCCGCTCCAACTTCCCACATTTAGACAGCTGAAATCGGCTGTCCAGCTGCGAATACAGAGCAGCTGAAGCGCAAAGGGGAAAATCCCCTCCGCACTGCTCCTGCCCTGCATTGGATAGAATTGTGCCCTACAATGACTATGTCCTGGGAAATAGAAGATCACTTCTTCTTTTTTTCCACTGAATTTTGTTTTAATGGTCTCAAAATTTGTGACAGGTTTTGGTCAAGTTGTTTCCATTTAAAAAAGGTTACTGGTTTTAAAAACTAATAACTTAAAAACTGCCACGAAACAAATGGTCCACAAACATTCCTTTCCTTCTGAAGCTTTTACGATGCATTGTAATCTTTAACCAGTCTTTTACTATTAAACTTAAATGGCCAATTGAGACAAACAGTTCTGAAACGATGTTTCCACCACTGATTCAGGCTGAGGTGGCAGGTGTACAGAATTTTCAGCCAAAGATCTTAATAATGGTAATAATAATTAAAAAGGGAGATTTAAAAGGATACATAATAATAATAATAATAATAATAATAATAACAAATCACGAATAAATTTTATAACGTTATAGAATAATAAAGCTTAAAATCAACCTCACAACAATCATTAATATATTTTGTACTAGATATATAAATGAGTGTATACATTGTACAGTATATCATGAAGGATTTAAAGAAAAGAGAAAAAGAGAGAGAGAGAAATAAGAAGAGGGAGGGGGACACATCTCTGGCCTACCCTGTATCTTCCAGACTAAACATAGTCAGTTAGCAAAACATGTTTGTAGATTCCAGTTCATGGGGCTGGAACAGAAATCCCACGTGATTTACCATTTAGCCACGACTCCACCGTTTCATGATTCAGAAACTTCTTCATCTGGCCTTCAGAAAAAATGCAAAGTGTAGCAAAAAAGATCACATTTTTCCATCTGATGGAATGCATGTATGTGGGTGGGTGGTGGTGGAAGAAAGCAATAGCAGGTGCCAGGAGGCAGCTGCTGAGAGAAGTGCTGCCGCTGTACCTACCAGATGACTACATTTGAGGCTGCCACCATGCCAAGTAAGCCAGGGGTAGGTGTCTTTCGGCCCTCCAGATGTTTTGGCCCACAACTTCCATCAGCCCTGGGATGACGAGGTTGTAGGCCAACACATCTGGAGGGCCATAAGTTAAGTTCTGCCCCTGAAAATAATTGAGAATTCTCCCCCACACCCTCAAATGGTTAGTGATTTTATGCCCCCCCCCTTCACCGCACCCACCAAATAACTGGGTATACGACTGCAGCCTAAGGTAACTGATGAGGTTTTTATACACCACTCCAAAATGGGTGGAGCTTTCTTCCAATTAGCAGCTCTGCATGTTTTTGTCACTTCCAACAAGTTTGCTATTTATTCTAGATTTTCTTTCATGACTGTGTTTTCTAAATTGACATCAACAGCTTCTAATTAATTGGCTATCCTCTCACCATATGCTTGAGGAAGTTGTGTTTTTTTAGTTGAAATTACAAGTACTTTATTGATAGGAAAAGCTTTTCCAGTTCTTGTTTGGTTTCTCGTGTATTGGTCATAGAAGATGCTTGTTTTCCTCTGAAGCGTGGGGTGCAGTGTGTTTTGTAAATGAATTTCAGGACAAGGTTAATCAGGGAGGGAAAGGGTAATATGCAACCACTTGTTGTCAAGTTGGGTTTTCTCAGCTGAACATTGTCTTAAAATTGAAAACCAATTTAAGAGCTTGTGTTGGCCAATTTGTTGTTCATAAGAACAGCAGGAAAAAGGAAACGTATATGGACCTTACTTCTTCTTCTGAAAAATGCTTTCTTACATTGGCTGCCATCTGAAACGGCACGTTCTCTTATAGCACCCAATTTCTTTGGCAATTGCTGTTCAGAAGTTTCCCCGTGGACTCCCACCCTCTATTGGCGTTCCCTCTAACCTGACAATCTCTCAAACTGCTTTTCAAAACTTCGTGGAGCTTAAATAGCAGTTCGTGGGTTCTGTTGGGGAAGTGGCAGAGAAGGGAACTTGTGAGGCAGGAACTGGATAGATATGTCAGCTCCAAGTTGGATCTAGCAAAGATTCAGAAGGCCTGCTGCTGTTTGCAGGAGGCTTTTGATTCAGTGGAAAGTTTTCCACTGGATGAACAGGGGAGGAGGCCATCTTTGCTGATCACCCTCCTGCTGATTTCCACCAGCAGGAGTGTTCTGAGCAGAACTCCAGTAATAATGTTGTGCTCACCAGTGGAAAAGAAGCTGAATCCAGCCCTATGCCTTAGGCTGTATGTTTTGTTAGTCTTTGTGACACAAAAAGAGCCAGTGTAGTGTAGTGGCTAGAGTGTAGGACTGGGAGTCGGGAGATCTGGGTTCTAGTCCCCACTTGGCCATGGGAGCTTATTGGATGACTTTGGGCCAGTCACAGACTCTCAGCCCAACCTACCCCACAGGATTGTTGTTCTGAGGATAAAATGGAGAGGAGGATTATGTATGTTGCCTTCGGTTCCTTAAGGAGGAAAAAAGGCAGGATATAAATGCAATACGTACATACATACATACATAAAACCTAATTGAGACAGCAGTCCTGTGCAAAGGGTGAGAGTGTGTTCAGCAGGGGTGGGCAGTCTAGTGCCCTCCAGATGTTTTGGACTCCAGCTTCCATAATCCCTGGCCATTGGACACACTGGCTGAAGGTTATGGCAGTTGTAGTCCAAAACATCTGAAGGGCATCAGCTTGCCTACCTATGGCGTAGAGAATCAGATGTACATATTTGGGGTTGGGGGTGCATCTGCTAGCCATTCATCCTTCATGCACCAGCTTCCATGCACTCAAGGCCTCCTCTACATAGACTAGAGAATGTTGGGAGTTGTAGGATTTTTCCTGTCTAAATGTACATAGCGTTGTTCCCTAAGCATACTTAACTCTGTGTTGCACTGTGACCAGTGAGTCCTTCCACATCTTCAGTAGTATTCTGGAGTCAAGACTTCATTGACGTTCCATTGTGCCTGGACTGGTTCAGCTCCTGGGGCAAATGTGAAGACTTTGGGGGTTGAAAGAGGCCTTGGCCATATTTTAATTATGTATCTTATTCTGACATGTTGTAAGCCACCTTGGGAATTTGTTTGAAGGGTGAGATAAAAAATAGTGCTTTGCTAAAAATTTCAATTCTTCTATTTTTGACATTTTGTGAGGGGTGCAGTGAAATGAAAACTCTGAGGAAAGAAGTTGAGAGAGGTGAGAATTTCAAATTACTTTCTCCTTGGGGAGGAGGACAGGATTTCAGCTCAACATTTTAAGTGTAAGTGGTGGCTGAGGGCTTTTCTTTCTATTTTTAATTTTTTAAAAAACACCCCCTGCACTTGCAGGAGCCCAGGACTCTTCTCCAGCCTGGCAGTTCTTTCTAAACTCCCAGGAGACTACGTGACCTCACCCTCTCCAGCAGGCATTCAGGAAAGGTGCCAGGGCTGCAGAAGCTGCTTTGCAAAGCATGAGCAACTGGGGATTTTACAGTTTTAGAGAAATTCTGCTCTTCCTTGCAGCATCACAGAGCAAGCAAGATAAGCATTTTTCTAAAGCTCTAAAAGTCCCATTTGTTTTTTGCAAAGGTTTTTGCAAAGAAGCTTCTGCAACCCAGATTCTTCCTGAATGCCTATTGGAGAGGGTGAAGTCACGTGGTCTCATGGGAGTACAAGAAGTGCTGCCAGGCTGGCAAAGGCTCTCATGCAGGTGGTGTTTTTCAAGTAAAAAAAAGGAAAACATAGAAGACCCTTCAGCCACCTCCCAAACTTAAAAAAGTATGTGGAAATCCTCCCCCCCCCCAGGAAAATTCTCTGAAATTGTCCCCCTCCCTATGAAAGAGGCAGAAAAAACAATGCCTCTTTTGCAGGGAGAGAGAAAATTCCCCACAATAGGGGGCAGGATTTGGCACAACACTAATAAAACTGCCTAAACTAAAGAAATAAAACGAATAAAACTTTTACAGCTCTACAAATGCCAAATTTGACCCTATGCACACCTCCCCACAACCACCACCACCAAGAATTATGGACATAAGCGTAAACACTAATCATGTTTTATTCCCAGTCCAACCTGACCTGGTTAACCTGACCTGGGAAGCAGATGATATTAGAAAGAGACTGACACATGTTGGACTCACTGGGAGTGTAGCTTTGCCCACTTATAGTACTGGTTAAAGAGTCTATAGCTCTGAGAACTCTTAAGGAGGCCCCTTCTTAGAGTAGAATTCCACAACCTGGTGTCCTCCAGATGTGTTGGACTACAACTCCCATAATCCCTAGCCACCATGGCTATTGACCATGCTGGCTCAGGGAGATGCAAGTCGCAGTCCAACACATCTGGACGGTGCCAGGTTGATGAAGGCTGCCTTAGAAAATCACAGGCACTTATTCCAGTTTGCTCTGTAATGCTCATCCCTGTCTAATACATGAGCCATACCAGATAAACTGTCACAAAGCATATAACATAACAGAAAGACCAACATAGGGTGGCCATGTGTCCTACTTTACCAAGTAGTGTTCTGTCTGAAGGGCTGTCAGAGGACGGTCCTGTATTTGAAGGAGTCTTCTGTTTGAAGGGCGGTCCAGTCCAAGTCTCATTTGAACTCAAAGAGCCGTGAGAGCAGGGCCTTGAAGTTGCCCATCCACAGTTAGTACCTGGACTGCAGACTCAGCAGGCACACAGGTCATCTCGTCGGTCTTCTCTAATATGATGAGATGTACTGTATTTCTACTTGAATTATAGTAACTATTTCTAAATTTGCATCTACATGTATGACTCAGCATATGCATATTTGATGGAAATCTCTCTCCCTCTTTGTCCTCTTTTTGGGAGATGCATTTCCTGTTTTCTGACAGTGGGTAAGTGGCCTCCCTAGAGCAAGTTAATCCCTTAGGATCTCTATGGGGAAGGCAAAAAATAAAATCCGCATCTGCGTAAGCCAAACCATAAAGACAGCAAAGAATTTCCTTCTCAGACCCATTATCCAGTCAGTGACCCATCAAGATCCATAGTGATCCCAGTGTCCTATTATTCAGAAAAACCCAGAAACTAGAGCAGGCAAGGGAGAAAGACATGCGTGGCTGAAGCAGCATGTCTCCTGGCACATATGGTAGGGTAGACCAGAAGGAGGAAGTCTTTTTCCAGGTCCATCAGCCTACGCCCAGCCCCCAACCTCCTGACAGTCCTGCATGAGGCCAGCTAAAGAGGCCCAGGATGCTGCAAATTGGGCAAGGGTGATCAACAGAGTTATCACCACACTGACATGCCCACCCCACCCCCTCAAGCCTGTTCTGCAAAAGCTCAGGGTGGGAATGTCATCTCTCATTGGGAAGCTTGCAAATTACAAATCAGGCCATTCCTCAAATTATGTTGCCTATTTATGTATGGCAAAGGGCTCATACTTCCCAAAGGCCACACCAAAAGCCACACAACTATATTTTACTGGTTTCTATTCTCCCTGATTCATTCTGTTTTCTGCCTTTAGGTTGTGCAGAGAAGCATGCCAGGTTTTTCTTTTCTTTGGAAAACACTCGGCGGTTGCGGCCAAAACCCGGTAATTAGCACCCCTGCTAGGATGTCCCAGTTCAAGGCTTCTGTAGTACTAAGCTGGCAAGAAAGGAACATATTATAGATAGAAAATGTGACCTTCAAAATGTTCTTGGCCTTGTAGCAGTACATTTTCATTTTCATTTTATTGCAAGACCTTTTCACAAATGGTGGATTTGTTTCTTGTAGCCCTGTCGCAGGTCTGCGTATGTGTACTCTGAATTGTCCCACTATAGTGGGACTTCCTACTAAGTAAGTGTTCATGGGAATACAGACTTCATGGAAGTGTGCTTCATTCTGTCTATATTGTCCTCCTCTTATGCCCTACATAACTTCTATAGGCAACTATATGCCACCTGAAGAGGGTAAAGATGTGCCACAGATGCCATACCTTGCAATGCCCATTTCTTATCTTATGGCAGGAGTGTTGAACCTCTTTCAGTCCAAGGGCTGGATCTAATTTCAGAACATTCTGGATGAAAATTTCTGAAACGAAGAGGCAATGGTGAAACTTCCTAGTGGTCAGAGCTGTTTAATGGTGGAACGGACTGCCGGAGGAGGCAGTGGACTCCCTGTCACTGGAGATATTAAAGCTCATGGGTGACTGGCATCATGTCTGAGCTTAAGGGGTCAGTTGGCCATTTGCTTATGGGTCACTGCTATTATTAGGAGACAGAGAAAGCTGTATTAACTGAAAGAAGAAAGAGAGACTGATTTGACTATGGAAGATTCGCAGGGCTTGCAGAGTTGCTCCCTGTTGCTCCAGAGGGCAGGACTAGAAGCAACAGGCGGAAATGGCAGGGATGCCTCAGGACGTGGTGAGTTCTCCTTTGCTGGAGTTACTTAAGCAGAGGTTGGACGGTCATCTATTGAGGATGCTGTAGTTGTATCCCGCATTGCAGAGCATGGCTTGAGCAGGGACTACATCATCTCCAAGCTCCCTACCAACTGTAAGAGAAGTTTAGTGGGTACAGCAGGGCCTGCAGGCTTACTACTGAAGAACTGGAGGCAGAGGAATGCCTATATAGAAAGGCACTGTGTTTCGTAATACCAGTTGCTGGGGGTGGGGTGGGGCAAACAGTGTAATCTGATAGGTTTCCCAGCAGTATCTGCTTGGCCACTTTGATAAACAGGACGTGAGACTAGATGGACCCTTGCTCTGATCCTTAGTGTTCTCCTTATTTTCTTAAGACCCTGCATCATCTATGTCTAATATTGGACTGCCACTGAATGTGTTTGCACGTGTATCTCTGATATAAGAATTGACCCTACAGTTCCCTTCGCATCCTTGTGGGAGAAAAGCAACCGAAAACCTCTTTTTTCTCATGCTTTAGCATTAGTTCTTATTTTAAGAATGATACCCCTGAGACATCCTACTTTTGTTTGCATTCAGCCGTTCTCTCCCTCGCTCTGTGCATTATGAAATTTCTGTTGAATGCATAATATAAATCTAATTTCAGAACTATTTTCAGAACAGGAAAGTACTTATTCAACAGAAATGTCATGGGTCTTTAATAAAACTCCAACATGAATAAACATGGAGACCGTTCCTTTGCCAACGAGGGCTTGATTTTCGTATACCAAGGAGATTACTCATGAATAAATGAGGAGAACTGAAATACTGGCCAAGCAAGAGAGGCATATCAGGAATTTTAATGTGGTGCTATACTGAAATTAATTATTGTCAGTGTCCAGGAAGGGGCACAGGAGAATAAAACCCTCCAGCAATAGTCTGATATTCTTGTCTGGATTGCAATAAAACTGGAAAGTACGTAATTGGAAATGATTCTCCTCTCAATATTCAACGAAGGTGATTCATAAAGCAACTGCTTGGTCGGCACTCGACTCCACATCATTAACTGGGTGAGCAGCCTGCTGGCAGAGTTCTCCTACAGGAATTCTTCACAAGTTTTGTGTGATTGCACCAGAAGATGCTCTCAAAACTGGGGCTGCCTACTCCATGGTTTTCCAGTGTGACTCACAAACCAGAAGATGTGAAAGGATGATTAGATCAAGATGCTTTCTGCCCTAAAGCAGGAATGGGCAACCTGTGGCCTGAGGGCCACATATGGCCCTCAATCTAGTTTCATGCAGGTGGGGGGAGCCCAGAGGGAGATAAGGAGGCTGGGAGGTGAAAACAGGGAGGGGGAAGCTGAAGTGGATGAAGTATGGATGGAGGAGGGTAAAGACCTCTGCAAGCAATCAGTTTAGACCTCTGTCAAGGAGGGGAAAATGGGCAGGCGGGTAAGGGGGATGGTTAGAGAAATGGAATTAGTGGCAAAGCCCTCTACAAATGATCAGTCCACACCTCTAGCAAGAGTAATCTGTCCTTCCTTGGAAGCCTGCCAGGAAGTGAGGAAGAGGGAGGAAGAGAGGGGGTGTCAGTGTGAGAGCAAGAAAGGGGGGAATGAGAGAGAGACAGAAAGAAAGAGTGGCAGAAAGAGAAAGAGAAAATGGGTGGCCACACCCACTTTGGCTCTGTCCACTGCTGGCCCTTGACAAATTACTACCCCATCCCCAAGGGAATGTGGCCCTCAACAGAAAAAAGGTTCCCACCTCTGCCCTAAAGCTAAGTCAGCTTAATATTCAGGGGTTCCTCAAGTGCCCTGACTTGGAGCCATAAACATTCTTCATTCTCATCTTTTTTGTGATGGTGGGCTCTAAACCTTGTGTCCTGGCTTCACTGTAGCTTTCTGCAGAAGTTCAGAAATGAATACAGGCTAGCTCCACTTCCAGACTCCATACCATAATCAGACCTTGGACCTAGGGGCTTATGCATGTGGGGCAGCCTTCCCAAATGCGGTGCCCTCCAAGTGTAAAGGACTGCAACTCCCATACTTCCCAGACTGCATAGCCATTGGCCATGTCGGCTGGGAATTATGGGGGTTGCAGTCTAACTGGATAGCATCAGGTAGGGGAAGGTTGATGTAGGGTCTGAAAGCTCAGTCTGTACCCTGTACAACTGGAGGATAGAGACTGTGTGGTTAGAGCTTATAGGCCTCTTTGCACATCTATCTATCAGTCTGGAGGTTGGGGATGGAGCAACAGGTGCAATCACATCACATCCTCCCACCCCCACCAACACACACATTCATTCTACATTGTTTCAACTTCCGCACAGGGGTACAGATATCTAGAGATCATTGCTACTAATACGTAATGCCTATTTCCCTACCAATAGTGAGCTAAGTGTTCTTCATATCCCAGGCATGACAAGGCCCTGCTTATCGCTTCAAATCTACATCTGCCAGACCAGTGACAAGTGGGGGAAAGAAATCAGGGACTGACAAATAGCAACAAGAAATGGCATTGGCCAAAGATGTTGGTTTGACAGTGGCACAAAGGAAGATTTGGCAAAACCAATCCAGGTTACAACCTAGCATGTTACCTCAACTGTTTTCCTTCAAAGATAAGGCCCTAGTAAATAATTCTGTGTCCAATTGTCTGGTTACTTTTTCTCTTGGCTTTCTCTGTAGCATGTGGCATGGCTCATTTGTCTGTGCTACAGGTATTTGCTTTACTACACATCTTCCACATCTTTTATCCTCTAGATACTATCATGGGATAGTATGTGGTATCACCTCTTTCTTGCTTCAAATTCCTCCTCAAAACCGCCACTTTCCACATCACCTTTGGCTTATCTCCTTAATCCTCATTCCCATTTGTAACCACATTTTAAATACATGTAATTTCAATTGCCCATATCCCTCCCTCCCAGTCCCTACCCTTGTATTTCCTCCTCCCTCAGTTGTTTTCTCCATTGTAAGCTCCTTGGGGGCAGGGACCTATCTATTTTTTCCTATGTAATATCTGTAAGGTCTGACAGTGCTGAATGAATTGTTGTTTAATTCGTTAATTAAATACAGCATCATGAACCTTAGTCGCTTTGCTTAAAGATACAAAGAGAGCTGCATCATGCTACATTAGGGCCCATCCAACTCAGTACTTCCAAAGTTGTATACTTCAGACACAAATGTGCTGGATAATATGTTCTACATATACAGTAGACATGAATGGAATGGCTATTGTACTGTCACATTTGCCCCCACTTCTCTGAGTGGTGTGGATGTTCCAGTCATGCAGCACTATTCCAAGGTTGGATTTCTTTGGGAGGAAGCCACTGGAGGCTTATGGCATTTTGTTATATTTGAGTTTAATTACGAATATACAGATTTGGTCATAGGCAGAAGGAGTTTCCAGAGAGAGGGAGCCCCCCAAAAGGTGTTTCCCAGAGCTTGCTTTCTCCCTTTCTCTCCCTTGCTGTGTCATACTCAAAAACGTATATTGCTTTTCCATTCATGCCTAGGTTGTGTCTCCTCCAATCACCCCTAGCCTTCTTGGGCCATTTACTAGTAACTTCCCTAACAGAAGAGGTGCTTTACAATTTTGCCACTGACAACTAAGAAACATTTGTAATCATTCTGGGCCCATTAACCCTCTCCTGTCCATCACCAGCCCAAACTCACAACCAGTGGAGGCTGGTGGCTCTAATTTCAATGGGGCTGTGATTCCATTCTGGGGTTTAGTCAGAACCAACCAAAACTCTAATGGAGCTATCCAAGGTGCTGGACCCTACCACAACATGCATTCAGTACATTGGATAGCTCCTTTAGGGTTCTGACTGAACCCCAGAATGGACCACAGCCCCACCGGAATCAGAACCACCAGCCTCCACTGCTCACAACAGGATGTAGCTAAGAAAGCTGCTGCTGCAAGGCTTGAGATTGAGCTAGATACTCCACCTGTCACACCTATGTCCTCATTAATATAGACAACATGCTCATTTATGTAATTACCCTAGGAAGATTGAAAGCATCTCACTGTTCAAAGGCTAATGAGAGTGGTGGGGTAATATGACTTTTGGAACAGATAATGAAGGTTTTTGCTTGTAAACATGGCCATTCAACATTAAAGCAATGCAATTCATACCGATTTGAACAGGTCTCCCAAGATCTGTAGATGTGGTTATATTGTCGGTTATATTTGTGGTTTCATTATAGCAATCTTCCAGTTTCAACTTATCCCTGCTTAAAAGGACAAAAATCGTTAGTAATCAAATTAACTGGCCTCTGCCACTTGCATGCGTGTGTGAGTGAGATACTGTCTTTTCATATCAATAGCTTCTTCAGAAAGAAGTCACTCATGGGCTGAGCTCATTTAATTATTTAAGCTGCGATCTGGCTTCATCACAGTGTGTAGTTTGTGGTCTGTCCTTCCCCCTGCACTGCTGGCAAACATCATATTGCCTCAATAACATGGCTGGGCCTAAGGGACAAAAACTCTGCAAAGGCGGAAATTACCTGGAGAGGAGTATTAAGAATTTATAATCTAATCATTGCATTGTAATTGGGTTCTCTGGGGAAAGGAGAAGCATGGGTGTTAAAAATGAATGGCGTTTCTCTCTTTTTTTCTTTCACAAAGAGTTATGAGCAACTGGATTTTTAACTATTTGAAGGTGGTGGTGGTGGTGGTGTGGTGGTGGTGGTGGAGGAGGAGGAAAACGCAGTCAAGAAATATGAACAGCAATGTCACAGAACTATGTGAGCCACTGAGCAAAATGACTAAGGGTGCAATCCTATCTGGATGTCCGTCAGCCTCTGAACTCAGAGGCTGATGGGCATCCTACACAGAGTGGGAGGAGCGCGGAGGGGATCATCGCTTTGCCCGTCTAGCTAGGGCTCTGAGAAGGGGGAGGGAAAGAGGCTGCGGAGGGCTGGGGGTAGCTCGTATCCCCATTTCCCCAGCCCCCTCCCCCCTCGAACTGCCCTCCGTCTGTGCCCTCCAAGATCACTTTTGGGAGCTCAGAGAAGCAGCTGATGCAGTTCTCTCTGCTCTGGCTGTGAGGGGGAGCAGGAGGGCAGGAGGCTGGGGAAGGCAGGGTATAGTTCTTATCTCTGTTACCCCAGTCCCCTCCCCTCCCCTCCCCTCCCATAGAACCGCCCCCTTTCTGTGCTCTCCAAGCTCACTTTTGGGAGCTTGAAGAGGCAGCTGATGCAGTTCTGTCCACGCTGGCTGTGAGGGGGCAGGGGAGGGGCGGGGAGCTCAGACTCCTGGGTCTGAGGTTGGAGTACTGTCTCCAACCTCGGATCCAGGAATCCAAACTACCCTATGGTCCCCCAGACCCTTAGGGGCCATAGGATTGCTCTCTAAGAAGCTAAAACTAAAGTGAATTCTAGCTGCAATTCTATACATACGTAACTGGGAGTAAGTCCCATTGAATTCATTGGGATTTGCTTCTGAGTTGGCTTGTGTAGGATCATGGTTTTAGTCATTTATGTTCCTAGTCTGGTTGGGGGGCATTACATTTTAACATTTGAAGAGGTGCACAGGGAAGGGGAGCTGTGCCCTCCCTTACACGATGTTACCTTCATGCAGATTCCTACACTCCTTCTAGCCCCTCCACCCTGCAGCCAGGCTCCCATAACAGAACTGTGACCTTAGAAAAATTTGGATTTCCACAGGAATTTTAAGATGGGTTAGAATTTTACATCTCTCTCCCATGTCACAGGTGATGACAAATGGAATTCTTTCAAGTTTCTTTTTGTCTGGAGCAGGGCACATGGCAGGGCTGTCCTCTGTCTCCTCTGATTAGGGATGCTGGAGAAATCTACAATGGAATCAAATGAATTTGGATTTCTATAAGTCCGACCTATGGATAGCTGACCAGCTTTCCCCAAGTTGCACAGATTCAGCAGACTTGCAGATCACTTTTTTACTTTCTGGAATTTTATGCAAATTTAGTTGTAGAAAAATACATAAAATTAAAAAAAAACCACCCCCCACCACCGACCCCACTCCTCCAAAAATTTCTTCCACAGGCTAAAGCATGAAAATGTACATTTTATGAGATTTGCACATTGCGGGGGGGGGGGGATTTGCACATTTTTTGCAAGTGTGAATTTGCAAAAATGCAGATTTGGGTCAATTCAGGAAATTGGAAAAAAAAATCCAATTCTGCCAACAAGCAGACGATGGAACGAAAGGCACCTGACAATCCATGAAACGCGGACAGAATGGATTTTACAAAATCCATACATCCCTATGTTTGATATTTGATTTGTGCTTAGAACCCTTGGTATGTGAAGTTCAAAACCTTTATGATTTTGTGCATGAACAGGTGGAATATAAAACACAGATTATTTGTTGCTATTCATCATTAGGTTAGAGTGTTCTATACTGAAATCAATAAGACTTGATACCTTTGGTACACTTTTGCGTTATATTATTAATTGTCAAAATCTGAATTAATGTCTGTAGTATCAAGGCACACAATGTAGTTACTAAATGGTAATTTCACTGGTGTCCAGAAGTGATAAAGTATCTTGGTATATTCGTGCCTAGAAATATTTCTCAAATGGTTAAACCAAATATAAGTGTGTTACTGGAGGAAATATATTTTGACTTGGAAAGGTGAGCATCACTTAATTTAAATACTTGGAGTAAAGTTAATATACTTAATATGAATATTTTGCCACAGGAAATTTATGTACTATAATATTCCTTTATACATACCCCCAAACATATTTTCAAAAACTTTATGCAGCATTTTGAAGGGGGGGACTCCTCCCCATTTTTCACTGAAGAAGATGTAGCTGCCAATCAAGGAGAGAGTATATAATTTTCCAGATCTTAGTTTATATCATAAGCCTATTTGTTATCTCATACCAATGACTGGAAAATAACTTTTTCTTTTAATACTCCTCCATGGATTGTTCTGGATAGGAGAATTCAGTCTTGAAAATAGAGAAGCCGCCTTTTCTGTGAAGGCATTGGGCTGATAGCAGAATTTATACTTTAGAACAGTTAATAGGATTGGATGATGAGTTTTTACCATTTTCAGTATTGTGGATGAGATACCGCTTACCATCTAGTGCTAGTTGGGAGTTCATTCAGCTACAGAAATTGTCGGAGTATATATATGGGCCATCAGCAATGAGTGCTTCAGCGCTTCCTACAATGTTGGAGGAATTAATTGGTTTTTTATAGACTAAGTCTACTAAGTTTACTAAAACTAAGTCTACAATAGCTATTTATAAATATCTTTTGGAATGTAATAAAGTAGATGTTCAGAATGTCAGAGAGGAGTGGAATAGGGAATTGGAATGCTCTATATAGTCTAATCAATGGAAAGTTGCCCTCGCTTCGGTATGCAGTAGGGATGTCACGAGGGTCTGCAGGGGGTAGGGGGTAGAGTCTGACGGATTCCAAGTGCCTGGCAGCCGTCCGCCCTCATAGTGAGCTGCCATTTTGCGCAACAATGGCGGCTTGGGCTCTTCTGGGAAGGTAATATTGTGTAATTGGCTGCCATAAAGGTGCCATTTATGCAATATTAGAGCATTCACACAACATGGAGCATTCACACCTGTAATGTTGTGTAAATGGCCCCTTTACAACCGCCAGTCACGTCATTACCTTCCTCACACTTGCAAAGAGACGTATGAAGGATCAACACCCACCACCTATCGTTCAGTGGTCTGAAGACCTTACTACTCTTGCAACATTTGGATGTATCTCCTGCAGCTGTCATTGTTATATTTGCAATTAAAACCCCCACGCACATTTTAAAGGAAACTGAGCTCAGCTGGAAGGAGTGCCAGCCCGAGATATTTTGCTGCCTGAAGTGGAGCCCAAATGGTGCCCCCTTGCTCCTGCTAGGGCAGCTCTTTAAAAAGCCTTGCTGCATCATTCAGACACCAATTCCTGTCTTCACCTACTCCTCCACACCAGTTCATGTTGCCCTCTGAAGCAGGTAACTTCACACTTCTGCATGGCAGGGCCAGCCCTGACTGGGAGAGAAGTGCCTGGAGCAACAGAGTATGGGAGGTGAGATGGGGCCAGGGAGGGTTTAGCTCTCCTTCCCCTGCAACCTGCCTGGTGTCAAAATCATCACTCTCTGCCTGCTTTATACATTACTCCAAAGACACAAAAAGGAACCAAAATGGTAAGAAAATTATACTTATCCATTGAACGCTGGTTAGGTGTTCCTTAATTGTCATCTTCTAAAACCAAGCAATGTATGTATGTTATCTCCCTAATGCCACGTATATCCTTAGAAAAATGACATGGAGCAGAACTGGAATGAAATACACAATTTCAGGAATTTGAACTTCTCAGTTTGCTGCATGGCTGATCAATGACCTGTTCTTACTCACTGGAAGTACAGGGTTTATCTACACTACAATCCTATGTCAAGCTTTAACCTGGATCAGGCATCCTGCATCTGCTATCTGCATTGAAAGGAGAGCTCCCATTTCCATCAAATGCATGTCAAAGCTACCCAGGCTTCTTAGCGAAGCAGGGACTCGTTGGACTGTAAGTGTACCTGACTGCCCAATAATCAAGGGATCTAGCAAGTGAAGTGGACTTGTATCCATTGTAACAAAACACTAGCTCTGCACCTATTATACCTGGATCGATTCTCTCTACTGTGGCTTACTAACTGCTGGAAAAATCTTTCCGGTACTGAGAAAATAAAGAGGTAAACAGGAACACTCTGAGCACAAAAGACAGTGAAAGTAGCTGAAATTTGCCTGAAATGGACTTGTGCAGAACATTTGTCACTTTAGATAGCTGTGCATTTTATCTCCTTTAGCCTGCTTTTCTCCACGTTAACATCTCTGCAACATACTGTATAATCAAACAGGTCTGTATATATATAGCCTGAACCTGACAAACTGAATTACTCCTTTTCTGCAGGGGCGTGGTGGCAAGGGAAGCATCTATGTGTGGGCCTCTGGAGATGGGGGAAGTTATGATGATTGTAACTGTGATGGTTATGCATCCAGCATGTGGACCATTTCCATCAATTCGGCTATTAATGATGGCCGAACAGCATTATATGACGAAAGCTGCTCCTCAACTTTAGCCTCTACTTTTAGCAATGGGAGAAAGAGAAATCCTGAAGCCGGTGTGGTGAGTAAAGCAATTATACTATTTGTCCTTTTGGGGAACACTGCATTGTCGTCCTTTCTGAGGGAGGTCTACTTCTCTAGACCAGATGGCATGTTGATGGCTCTCTGCTGGTGGAGAGGAGCACCACTGAATAATAAATCGTAGTTCTAAGTTTTCTAAGCTGCCAGTTGATGAAGTGGAAATGTAATCATAAAAACAGAAAATAGCTTGTATTTGTTTTTTATGGCATTAAACCTTTCATGCCTACGTAAGAGCATATAGTGTGCTTATTTAATAACTGTCTGAATTTTCATGTGTAGCTATATTTTTGCTCCATGATAATTAATAACAAAGGTACCATTGTTACAACACACAATAACCTACCACAGCATATTACCAGTCCAATATAATCTTTGGTAATTTTACAGTAGCCCTGTATGTGCTCAGCAGAATCAAGAGAAGAATCAAAACGAGTTAAGACAAGACAATAATCCAGAGTAGTCAGGAAGAGATTCGGAAACAGTATCATTTTAGTTGCATACTCCCAAAATAAAATAAATATTTTAAAATGTTGGTGGAACTTCATAATTTGTAAAAACTGAAAGTTACGAAATGGATTACAAGTAGTTAAATGGCGGATTATTATGAAACATGTAACATGGGAATTACCACTTTTGTGTTGTTGCTAGAGAAGTTGAAAGAAGATGATAAATGTTTAATTTAAACAGTGAAGTGAGAGGTCAATTTCCAGAATCCAATGAGGATAGACTCTACCTTATTTTATTTTTTATATATAGTGGAATCAATCCAAGCTGACTTCACCATGTAGCGGAAATACATTAAATGTTACAACACATCACAACTGCAGCTCATCAACTATTTCCAAATGGGGATGAATGAGACGCTTGTTGAAATAACCACACAACCAGTTCACCACATGGTGAAGCCAGCTTGCCTTACCTTCACCGCATCCAAGGAACAGTCTTCATAGCAGTCAGTTTTCAGTTATATCTCCATGGTAACTGGTGTAACTGAGAATGCAGGAGTGGAGATAGTGATAAGAAGACTGGAGCAATTTTACTTTCACGATTATTACAAGACTGGTTCATCATTATAGGAAATTGGCCAGACAGTATACACAATATCTCCCTCTAGTGACTACACTAGGAAAAGCTAGTCAAACTTCTCTGATCATAAATCTTGCAGTTTACAAAATCGTAGGTTGGATCTAGAGTTCCTGTGAGCAGACCTCCACTCCCAGGATGCTCCCACTGGAGGAAGGGGCCTAGAGGTAATTTTTGCTGATTCCACCTTTCCCCTGCAGCCTCTTGTGCTCCCTGAAAAGCTGCTCTGGAGGGCTGGGACTTAGGAGACACTCCGGAACAGTATGGTAGGTGATGTGGGAGGCTGCAGGGTGGAGGGGGAACTGGTAAAAGTGGTATTCCTGAAGCCTCTTCTGGAACAAGAGGACCCTTCTGTGTGCGGAAGGGATGTCCTAGATCCAGCCCAGACCCTTCTGCTGTTTCTGGTGTTTCACAATATCTGACTGACTTTGAATAAGTGATGTATGACGGAATGAAGTTAGTATTTACTTTTTAGTATTAATTATACATGCTAATAAATACTTCCTATGTATGCCTTTTGCATGTAGTCAGTATTGATTATTTAACTACTTTTTTTAAAAAAAAAATTACTTTTAACCGCCTGCTGTTCAGTAAAGGAACGGCGGTAGCATATTATTCTGGTTCATATCAGGTTTATCGTCCTATCCAGTTGAAGGAGAATGGAATTATCCCTCTAATGTGCTTCTCTGTGCTCCTTTGCAGGCTACAACAGATTTGTATGGCAACTGTACATTACGCCACTCTGGAACATCTGCAGCCGCACCAGAGGCTGCCGGAGTGTTTGCACTCGCGCTGGAGGCAAAGTGGGTGAAAGCAGCCATCAATTATATTGCTAAGAGTTTAAATACCTCCTATTTATGGCTATGAACAAACCTCTTAAGCTTGTATTTGCTGAAATCCAATAATAATAATAATAATAATAATAATAATCCATGTTATTTAAATAAAGCTGTACATTTAATGGCTTATTATAGGTATTCATTTCATTAATGTATATACACTTGGCATTCCCTTAAAGATACCCTACTACTCCTTTCCAATTGAACCCATGCCTTACCATGGTTCAGTTGTCCCTGGCCTGACCCACTCACTTTTTGTGTTCGGGTTGCTGACTGGTTCATACATACATGTTTCCTTAACATCCTGCCTGGCTTTCCTACATGCTTTTTCTTCTCACACTACACACACACATACACACACACACACACACACACACACACCCTGTTCTGCTTCTTGAAGGCAAAAGTGCCACTGGATAAGACTTGGATATCTGTCTGCCCCAATGCTGCACTAAAGGAATTTACCATGGTTTCCCTGCTGCAGGGGCTAGGCCTGGCCCCAAATGTATTTCTCATGGCCCCAGGTATATTCACCCAGAAGCCTGAGTGTTTGTTGGTACCAATGGAATTTTTTTCCCCTCAGCTTAATTGCCATGCAGGGGGTGATTTTCAAGGGGGATTACAGCTGGGAAGAGAAGGGTTAACTCTCCCCTCCCGACATGCTGCAACACCCCCCTCCCAAAACTCTCCTTGCATGGTAATTAAGCTTAGGGGGAAAAGTTTTTCCATTGGTTTGGGATGATCTGAGGCAGGGTGCTAATAGATTATAGAATTTGTTTTATTCGAGATTATTTGGATGAAAAATTAATAGGCTGGCTTTGCCTCCTGTGAAATTTAAATAATTTCTAGTAATTATTTCTGCATTTGCATATATAGATATAAATGCAATTTTTATGCAGATTTGCATCATGTAGGCATTACTAGGCATCTTTTAAAAGCCTAGCAATGCCCCTGCCCTGAACCATAACAGCAGAAAGTTTCCCAGCCTGCCTAGGTGAATACTGGCTTTCAGGCTCAGCATTGAATATCCACATTCCTGTTATTTTATCCGTTATCATAATGTATTCTCCTTCAAGATAGCTTCTTACTATTTATCAACAGCTCCATATATTCAAGGACTGCACTGTTTTTATCACAGAACAGCCTTATCCCTGATTAAATTAGCAGATCATGTGTTAAGAGAGCTTTGGAAGCAGCAGCAGTATTTGTTTGTTTGTTTGTTTTTTATTTTAAAGGGACGCGGAGGAGAGGGCTGACCTAGAATTATCAATATGTATTGCATTATAGGAATATCGTTTTTGTAAGGGTGTGGGGTTTTTTGTTTTTGCCAAAATGGGTTCCGTCCCATCACTGCCCTTTCTTTTAAAAACCAGTTGAGAGGAAATCCAAAAGTAACCATAAGGTGATCTCTTGATTAGGAGCAGCTCAAAGGTTACAAAGAAGTGAGCCAGCTTTTGAGTTCATAAAAATGCAGGAGCAATAGCTGCTCTTTCTCTCCCTCTCTCTCTCTTTGAAAATGTATGAACCTCCAGTTATTTAGAGGCTGAACTCAAAATGTTGCTTATCTCATTGTGACAACCCTTTCATTGGTCCTAATAAACACATAACTCTACTGTTACTTTGTAGCTAACAGTACTTCCTAGTTATTTTTCTTATGGGCCAGCTCATCTGTCTGCAGTTTTTGTTAAAAGGAAATTGTCTTTTCTGAAGAAGTCCTTTCCAGAGAGGCCAACTCTCGCTGTATTGCTCTCTTGCAGTGTGGATCTGACATGGAGAGACATGCAACATTTGACAGTGCTCACATCCAAAAGGAACCAGCTTCATGATGAAGTTCACCAATGGCGAAGAAATGGTGTTGGCCTAGAATTCAACCACTTGTTTGGCTATGGAGTCCTTGATGCCGGGGCAATGGTTACAATGGCTAAAGACTGGAAGACTGTTCCAGAGAGGTTTCACTGTGTTGGTGGATCAATACAAGAGCCCCAGTAAGTGAAAACAAACATGAGGGTCTCAATCCAGTCTGAGGTTAAGAAGCTTGTTTTCTCATTATGATCAGTGGGATCTAGCTGTGCTTGGCTAGCTTGCAGCCTACAGAATTACAAGATCACTGGTGAGGCTGGTCTCAAAGAACAAGATTATCCCAAGTGGTTCAGATGACCAAGTGGTTCAAAGAAACACTTTGACTGTGTTTCTGGGAGGGGATAGTGTTGTAATAGTCTTGCTATTTCCCCATGTCTGTACTTGGGACTCAACTACCCTTCTTTCACCTTAGCTACACAGGTGCGGTGATGTCTCACTAGACAGGAAATATTAGGTTATCCACTAATCAAGTTAGAATTGGATACACAGTAAATAGAAGAAGGCTCAACATGTGTAATTGGGTTATTATTGACTATTCTTTGTTTAGAAAAATAGAGCAGATACCATATATACAGAACATACAACACATTAAGTCATATAGAATTCATCCATTAGCTAGAACTCAATTACGTAGACTAACGTGGTAAATAAATGTCTTACCCACAGCCTGGCAGTTGAGCTTCCCTCTGGCACAACAGAGTTGGGTGGAAGCACTTTGCCTACAATCTAAGCAGGATATAGCTTTTTGAATCTAATTATCTCCCCAGAATGTTAGGGAACAAAATTTGTTTTTCTGGATTTTGAGCAAAAGTAGTCACATTCAAGTACTGCTTTTAGTCATTCCAGGACTGTTCTAGTAGCCATTTTTACATACTCGGCCAGAGTTCTCAGATTCAACATATTTTTTTAATAATGTTACAAGTCTCTCCTTAGTTTAAGATGGAAAAATATTTAAGAAAATTACTCATTGTTTACATATATTAAACAATGGGCAGTATCCAGTGCTGCCCATCCACCAATGGGTCCCACCTCTGCTTCCAGTCTGCAAGCAGCCAGCCCTGCTGATTCCTTTCCACAAATAGCACCCACCCCTCGTGGAATGGAGATTTAGTGCTTTGGGGACAATGGAGTGCCCTTATGCATGCTCCACTGGCCTGCCCCATTCCAGAAATGAGCATTTCCATTCCTTTTGGGTGGCCCCTAGATGCACTAAATCTCTGTTTCATAAGCAGCAGGCACCACTCTTGGAAGGGAATCAGCGGGGCTGGTCACTTGGAATCAGTCTCCACTGGATACTGCCCAAGATTTTATTCTTAACTCACTTTGATTATTCATTTGTAAAGCCCTGCCCGGGTTTCAGACCTCATTATAAAGTGACACAGTTCCATTTTTTCCTTCTTTTCTTCCAAGTTTTGGCTGAATGCCCAGACTTGTTAAGATAAAAAGGAATGTGTTAATTGTCCTTGAGGTTTTGTTGCTCTGCTAAGTTTTTGTAGAATCATTTCTTAATTTGTTTCAGCCTGAGGCTCCATCTGGGCCTCACAGAATTCTGTGAATCTTGCTTCTGGATCATCTGAGCACCTACATTCTTCTTGCCTTCATTATAAAGCTGTACTTTAGAATGTGCCTTAATCTATTTAGTCCCCTCAGTCTGGGACAGTGTAGCAAGGTCTTGAATTGCACAGCATCTCCTACTCCCCCAAGATATGGTACTAGGATTGTCATGTGGCACACAAATCTTCAACAGGTTTCCTGCCCAAAGAAGAGTTCTGTGCTGTATTATAAAGACGCTTCCTTTCCTATGCCAGTGACAGATCTGTTCCCATAACGAGGTACCATAAAGAGTTACCATTCAGGATTCTAAAAGTGAAATATAATGGGCCTTTTTGTGCGTACTTAAGCCAAGTCTACAAAAGGTAGATAATGCTGTCAGTGTTGGCTCAAATGTGTCTTTTGATGCAAAAGGGAATGCCCATCTTCATCTGGGACCACCATTAATTAGTGGTGGGCAAACTCCCCTTGGCCTAAACTGGAAGCTGGAACATAGCTGTAACATTCTTTAAAAAAATCAAGGAACAGCTCATTTCCCCACCCCACCCCCAGCCTAGTTCTGAAATCTGGAAACCCGCCATGCTCCCTATGACAACATTTGGAATGCAGCAGGGCCTGAATGTCTCTCTCCACCCTCTCTCCCCACAAACTCTCCCATGAACACACCACCCCAAGTTTGCCCTGAACTCTGATCCATTGCCCAACTGTTTACTAGATGGTAGTGATGTCTGTAGTAGCAGCAGCAGCAAGAAGAACAACAACTGGAAAGCCTCTCTTTGGCACTTCCATTCCTCTCTGGTTTCTGACACTACGTATCCCAAGATCCCTGGGCTATGTAGTTTTCCAGGGTGCGTTAGTACTAGTGCTGTGCCAAAACTCCACCTGCCCTTTCACAACCTCTTCATTTCCCTGTGAAAGAGGCAGACGTTTTCCAGCCTCTTTCGTGGGAAATGTTGAGAATTTCAGAGAAATTTCTCAGGGTGTCCTTGCAGCTTCTCAGCCACTCCAGCTGGTTGAGCTTTCTGAAAAGCCCCCTAGCAGGCTTAGCCTTAACCAGGACTTCCTGCCTTGGGGATTTTCAGTGCTGCTGCCTGCTGAGGGCCTGAAAGTTGAGCGAGGCATTTTTGGCTTTGTAGTTGTTAAAAGTCCTTTTAAGGAGAAGAAGGAGAACGACTACCACCACCACGACCTCAGCTTTCAGGCAGTCAGCAGTTATATTATAATTCACTCTTCCGGTTGGAATTAATTGCGAGCTTCAGAGCATGTGCAGTTTACATCTAAACAACACCACTTCTGCGCATGCGCTGAATTGATCTCACCCTTGAACAATCTAGTGCATCTACCACTGCTTCCCTCATCATTGCTACTACCACAGCTCTGGCTCTGTGAAGAGGAGGAGGAGGAGGAGGACTCTGGGGGTCCATCATCTTTCCTCCATTAACGGCAATCAGTGAGTAGATATCAGGACATCATCACACATGCAGGTCATGCAAAAACAACCAATCAGTAAAGGGTAACATAACATGGTGACACATGATGTCATGTTGCACTCCATGATTCCAGTGTATAGCTCCCAAGATGCACTTTGATATTGCGCATGCACAAAAACTCGTGGAATTCCATGCATGCATGGAATGAGATCTCGTATTAAAGGAGAACTCTCATCTGAACTCATGTGGATGAATGTGTTACTTTTCTAGTAAATTGTTGTTGTTGTTCAGTCGTTCAGTTGTGTCCAACTCTTCGTGACCCCATGGACCATAGAACGCCAGGCCTTCCTGTCCTGCGCTCTCTCCCGGAGTAAGTTCACCCATCAATAGTTGTTATGCACAACTAGGGGTGCTTCCAGATGGAGGGGTCTTAGCGACAACGATCAGAAGGCATTGTGCAGTAATTCCATCTTTTTTTCTTAATGGATTTTCTGCAGTAAGAAAAAAGATGGAAGAAGTGGTAGGAAAACATGGGAAGGCTAGGAGTGGAAGACAGCATCATTTGGACCCCCTGTAAAATTCAGTGGATGAGGCATCGTGAAAACCTTGTCTGGAAGCAACCCTGGACATTGTCCATGACTAGTGATGAATTGGGGGCAATTACTGGTTGAATGCAGTCCACACCATTCCGGTTATATGATACAAATTAAATTAAGACACTAAACTTCATTAAACTCTCTTCTCTGATTTATCCTGCTGTGTGGAAGCAACTTCAGAATACTTCAAGTACAGGTAGTTTGAATGCTGTACCATTACAGCATTAAATATTTTGTTTGTGTTCTCCAAGTCTCCAATTAAAGGCTAGGCAGTCAAATTATGCTCTGATTATCCTCATGTGGCAAGCAGAATGAGTCAACAAACAAATCAATTAATACTAATTGACTGCTAGAGCTAAAGTTCAATTGAGTTATTTGAAATACTAACCTAATGATGAACAATTTATGCCTCTTAACAGCTGCAATTTAGTTTTTCAGTGTTACCTTTGAAAATGGTTATACTTTATAGCAGGGGGCAGGCAACCTTTTCGAGCCCAAGGGGACATCTGCCATTTTTCCATGGGCCCAGGGGCACATTTGCCATTTTGGGGTGAGTCCCTCTTTTCTGCCCCCCTCTTTTTGTCCCCCTCCTTCTTTCTCCTCCCCCGCACTTAGGGCTTAATTCCCACACCACCTCTCCTTCTTTCTTCTCACCACCATACTCACTTCCTCCTCTCACCCACCTGCGATTGCCTTCCCCACCACCATGCTCTCTGCCTCCTCCCCATGTCTGCAGTTTCCTTCCTGCTGCCATGCTCACCCTCACTTTCTCTTCCACCTGCCCACTCACATGCATGCACGATTTCCTTCCCCCTCCAGTGCACTCGGCCCTTCTTCTTTCCCCTCCACCCACCTGCAATCCCCCCTCCACTTTCTTATTAGGGCTGCTGAAGTGAGCACGGAGGTAGGCAGCAGAAGTGGCAGCAGGAAGAAATGGCAGGCTGTGGCAGTGGGGGGAGAAAAGTGGTGGAAGTGGCAGTGGGGTCTGGAGATTGTACTTGGGGGTCCTGGTCAGCACCACTGTAGCCATGGGCATCATGTTGCTACCCCCTGCTTTACAGGAAAGGGAAATTATACACAGCTCCAGCATAATGCTCTTACAGTTCTTGAAGGTTTCATTACTATGTTATTTTATTCTGGTGTTTAAAGAACTCATCAATTAGATTTTATTTGAGCAAAACTAAATATACTAGATTTATAAGACCTAATTCTCTATCATTAAAGGTCACCACATATGTAATGAAACTAGACAACTGCTGTCTATAGATGGCCTACTCTTATATAAATATTAAAGTTTACAATAGTAAGTATTAGAATTGTACTGATATTTCTTGAGGTTTGATTTTTGATGCAGAAGTTGCCATTTTGTGAGATGGGACAGGCATCCATGGAAAAAAAAAGTATTCTCCACTCTTTCATGCATTTTCCCACAATGGTTTCCTGCTATTGTTTTCCTGATCTGATACTGCTTTCTTATCATTTTTATTTGTACTTGAAATGGTTTCTTTACTACATGACAAGCAAAGGGCTGGATGCACCTGATCTTGTCTGATCTTGGAAGCTAAGCAGGGTCAGCCCTGGTTAGTACTTGGATGGGAGACTGCCTGTGAATCGGGCTTCCTACATTGAGCAGGGGGTTGGACTCGATGGTCTTGTTGGCCCCTTCCAACCCTATGATTGTATGAGATGCCAAACTCTATGAGCTAACAACCAGTCAGAGATTATATCATGAACTTGATGGCATGGTGGTTCCATGTGGCCAATCAGATTTAGCTCTGTGATCCCATTGCTGATGGTGGTGGGTGGGTGCATGGGGTGGAACACTCCTGCCTTTGCCCTCACTCTGAATGGGAAGGACGAATGCTCCCTGTTGCCAGGCAATTGGGTGACAGTCCTAGTCTTGCAAAGCCGCACTGAAGGTTTCAGTATACATTAGGCAATATTGCTCTGGTTCTATAAATTCTGCATAGTTGTGAATGACTAGTTGGGCCATCAGCCTGGTAGTTTGTCATGGTGAGAAGGACGTGATCCCTCTTCCTCCAGCATCCATACTTTTGTAAACAGGTTTGTCCCATTTGTAAAAAGGGTGCAAAAATCATGGAAAGTGGGGTCACACACACATTTCGTGGGGGTACGTATGTGCAAATGTTGCTAAAATGGGTCTCCTTATTCATTTTGGCTCAACACAAGCAACACTGTCTTTTTCCAGTATAGGGATGCTCCTGACACATGCAAATCTTTGTACTCTGCTGCTGCATGTTTTTTGTGGATTATTATATAGAAGGATAACCCTGTTTTTATTTCACAGGCTATCAGAGGTCACTGATGGAAGCATTTTCCCTATAAGCTTGCAGATGTGCACAATACATTATTTTGCAAAAGAACATTGGCAATTAATAGGGACAGGGTAGGATGGAATATCACAGCCTGTAATGAGAAAGGATCAGTAGTTTCAGTGTGCCCTTATTATTAGTCAAACACATGCCCACAGTATATGCAGAATGAGATGATGAGCTGGTGCATGCTCTTCTAATGGGCTCACAGGGATGCTTGCATATCCAAGCTATTTAAAGAAGTGTCCATCATCAACGTGAGAGGTTTACTTCCACAGCCTGGGCACCTCCAGAGGCAAGGCTGCAAAAGGGGATGGGAGAGCACATGGCGAAGACAGCCAATCACTTAGCACAGCATCCTTGCCTCTGCTTGCCTCTTCAATGCCTCAGTGGCTCCAACTTAGATTTCATCAGCTTGCTGACTCTCATCTTCGAGGCTGTGCACTCGGGAGGTGTGAGCAATAATGGCCTGTGTGGACATGGGGATGCCCTAGTTTCCTCCTCCTGGCTCTCTCCCCTGAGCACCCAAAAAGAGAACCCCTGCTCCATCTTCCCGGAGCTTCTTGTTTTCTTTCAGATGCTGCCAAGCTCAGCTATGGGTAGATGGGATTTGACATTAAGCTCTGTTGCTGATGGGTTAGGGCAGGTGCAGGCAACCAGGTGCCCTCCAGATGTTTGGGGCTACAACTCCCATAATCTCTGGCCATTGGCCATGCTGGTTGGGGCTGGTAGGATTATAGTCCAAAACATCTGGAAGGCACAAGGTTGCTTCCCCCTGGGTCCTGCTCCACATGTAAATGCAAACATCCATTGCCTTTGCTCCCCCACCCCCAGGATCTTTTTCTCATTGTAGCCCTGTTGAGGGGTTAAGCTTGCACAGGCTGTGGCAATGTGTGAGTAGGGGCACGGTGGCCCCGACCCCTACATCACATTGCCCGCCCCCAGCCCCTCAGTTCCAACCTTCACTTGAACGAGAATAGAATGCTCCATGTGATCCAGCGGGGGGGGGGGGGTGTCCTAATTCACACATTACTTAACACCTAAAGAGGGCTTTCATCTTCCGTGTATGTGCTCCTATGCCACACCCAAAGCCCAGCATGATGAAGGGACACACACAGTGAAAATGGGAACTTCCATTTTACAATGGATGAGTATAGGGCTACCTGTTTCCCCAAATCTTCTATAAATCTTCTCTCATATATATCAGCTTTCCTTGACATGTTTTAATGTGGCTTTTCTTTGGTGTTTAATTGCTGATTAGGTTGTATCTGCTCTTCTTTTTTATCTTCTTGTTATAGATGTCTTTAAACTGTTTTATTGTATTTTTATTATTCTGTTGTGGTCAGTCACCTTGCGAGCTGTGTGTAGAAAGGTGGGTTATAAACTGAGAGAATGAACAAACAAATAAATATATGAATGAAATGGGTTGAGTCCTGAGAAGACAAATGCCATAATTTATGATCACACATGGTCATCTCCTCCCTACCGCTGAGCTTTCTTACCTGCAATAAGGCCAATGACACCATCCCACAACAGCCTTAACATCCTTGGAGCTAGGCCAGGCTCTCACTTCTTCTAGCAATATCATCCCGCAATTTGCAGGGAGATTGTGAATCAATGGTAGGAATCAGGAAGGAGACTCAGGAGCAGGCAGGAGCCTATTCCAGTTTGAGAGGTGAAAGTATCTTCCCCCCTTCTTATTCAACATCACATGCTTTGTAATCTTCAAAAGAAACATTTAGCTATGTAGAAATTGATCACTCTGGTTAATAACAATCTTGTTCTAATACTTTGTGTAATGGTTCATGATCCCTTATCTCAAGGACCTCCCCATATGAGCCTACCCAGTCTCTGAGGTGAGCTTCAGAGGCCCTTCTCTGTGAGCTCCCTCCAAGAGAAGCTCAGAAGGTGGCAGAAGAGATGTATGAGAATTTTGTTCCTATTTGAAAATTATGTGAACATGTCCAGTTTGCAACCCTGAACGTGAATGTGAGCAGGAACACAATTCTTGGGAAATGTTTGCGATTTCCCAAACTTGTGCTCACATTCAAAATTGTGCACTTGTACAAGTCCACACTTTTGAAAATGTGCATTTTCACACTTGTGCATTTGCTCACTTGTAAACAAGCACAAATGCATGCCCCCCCCATCTGCATTTTCATGATTCAGCCTATGGGGGGGGGATGAGCATTTCAACTGGGGAAAATGTGCATTTAAAAAAATACATTTGTTTTTCAATTGGGAAAAAATGTGCAGTTTTAAAAGTGCACATTTGACCCAGTTGAAAATGCACATTTTTCCTGATCAGAAAAAAAGACACTTGTGCTGGGGAATGCAAACGAGGCAAAATGAGCTTCAAGGAAGAATTCAGAGAACCTCAATGAGCTCATACATCACATGTTTGCCCAACCCTAGGAGGCAGTTCATGAATGGGCCTTTTCTATGATAGTTCTAAATGTATGGAATGGTCTCCCCAGGAAACTCGCCTGGCTCCGACACTGTAATCTTTTTGGCACTAGGCAAAAATGTACTTATTTTCCTAGACATCAGCTATGGCCCAATTGTTGTGGGCTTCTTTTGTGCTGTTCATTCTAGGCTGTGTGGGGACAGGAAATTTGGTTTATTGTGGATGAACACTTTTTGTATTGCATTGTTTTTAGATTATATTTCTATAGTGTTTCTTTTTACTTGTATTATTGTGCTTATTATGGTTTATAATTGTGTGTTTTTCTGTTCTATTAATTATGGATTTCTGTATTTGTTTGTGTAAGTTGCTTTGAGACTTTTTTTGCAATGGGAAGGAGCACATCAATTTAATAAATAACAACATAATAATTATTATATAAGTATTATAATATAATACTCTGATAAATGTGAGTTTTGCAAAGCATTGCATTCAAACTATTTTATTCATTTGTAAACCCCAGGAAAATCCTATCCAGTGGCAAGTTGGTTCTGACTCTTACAACCGGTGCTTGCGAGGGGAAGGAGAACTTTGTCCGTTACCTTGAACACGTTCAGGCGGTTATAACAGTGAACTCTACCAGAAGAGGGGACTTAAATATCAACATGACTTCGCCAATGGGGACTAAATCCATTTTACTGAGTCGGCGCCCAAGAGATGATGATTCCAAGGTGGGCTTCGACAAATGGCCTTTCATGACGACACATTCATGGGGAGAAGACCCCAGAGGTACTTGGGTTCTAGAAGTTGGGTTTGTTGGGATCCAGCCCCAGAAGGGTGTCCTCAAGGAATGGACATTAATGCTACATGGAACTCAAAGTGCACCCTACATAGACCAAATAGTAAAAGATTACCAGTCTAAATTGGCCATGTCCAAGAAGGAGGAGTTGGAAGAAGAATTGGATGAAGCAGTAGAGAGAAGTCTCAAGAGTATACTGAGCAAGAACTAGCACTGCTTTGCATGTCAGGCAACCTCCTTCCCCCTTTCCTTTCCTGAACATTTCCATTAGGCATATTCCAGTTATTGTCTCTAGCTCATTCTCCCAACTTTCTGATTTTAGAGTTGTCTACGTTGTCTAATTTAATTACAGTGGAAACTTTTGAATTCTGAGCCACAAATATATTATTACCCACCAACTACTTTGTAAGAGTGGATGACTGTAACTATCCTTGTTTTGGGGTTGAGTGTTTTGGGTAGGATTTTTAATCTTTTTTTTTTTTTTAGTGACATGCAAAAACTGACAACAAACCAACAACATCATGACCACATTCCTCTTCCTATTTTTTTTTTTTTTAATTTCAGATTTTTGGACAGGTGAATGTTCACACAGTGGCAATTTGGACTTGCTAAAATACTGTCATAGAAGTTGTAATAATGGGAAAAGAAAATCAGATGCCACATGTTACATTATTCATACTTTTTTTAAAAAATCATATACTTAAATTGGCCACTTATATTCTGAAGAAAACACATAAAATCCCTCCCTTGCTGCTATTTGCCCCCAAAGTTGCTGGCTGCAGTAAAGAGTACCTTCAGAGCCAGGGGTGGAGCAGTTTGCAGCAGGAAACTGGTGCAGGGTCCCATTCTTGATCAAGATCATTCAGCTGTTTTTTCCCCTCTTCAAAATGACAGTGGCCGGTTTAAGCTTGCTTTTTTTTTTTTAAGTGTGAATAATATAATGCATAGCTTGGCCCTCATGTAAGTTCAGTTGCATTCTTAGAACCAATAAAACCAGTCTCACAATCTGAAAGAGGTTACAGAACACTGGCTTGTTCAGTGTTTTTGCCACTTTAGGCTGTGATCCGATACCCAGTTTCCTGGGGCCTACTAAGCCCACTAAACTTAATAGGACTTACTTTTGAGTTGACATCTATGAGACTGCACTGTAAATAAATGAATGGAACCTGAGGGTGAGTTCTAGTATCTTTCCTAAGCTGAATTCCCACCCAGATCCTTGGACGTGTCTTAGTGACAGTCTAGGCTGGAGGAATCACCAGTCAGCGTGGTGGCAGGAGGTTTGCATTGGCATGAAGAATAAATGCCTCTCCCTTGCTCCATCATAGTCCTTTTTGGTAGATCAGGTTGTGCAAACCATTGTCCTCGTCATGCCCATCAATGCCTTTAGTCATTGCCTTTTGAATAGTTTCCTAGAGATGCAGGAGGCATGTGCAATAAGAGAGGCTGCAATCTTCGAGTGACCAACTCTCAAACAATCATCTTGTCTTTGCAGGGAAACTCTGCAGCACGTGGTTGCCAAATTGAAACTGTTCAGCAACTATTTGGCCATTGTGGAGTAGTGATGAGCACAACTGTTTCTTACTTTTCTGTAGAACAGCCTTTCCTAACCTGGTCCCCTGCAGATGTTTTGGATTTCAGTTCCTATCAGCCCCAGCCAGCAAGGCCAATGGACAGGAATCCTGGGAGTTGAAGTCCAAATCATCTGGAGGGCACCAGATTGGGGAAGGCTGCTGCAGAATTTTGGCAGAGAGTAGAATGGAATCATTCTTCTCCATGAAAACTCCAGAATGGAATGTGGCAGCCAAAATGATTTCTGCAGTTCCTTGTAAACGTGATCTGATGCAGAAGGGGTAGTTCTTAGCTACCCCCTAGCAATGCATCCATGTTGGACTGTGTGCCCAACTCCCTGGGCATTGCTAGGGTACTTCTGCAGCACAACACACATGCAGCCAGGGAGCAGGAAAAACAAAGCTCCTCACTGTGAGAATTTGGGAATGGGAGGCAGAGGTCTAGCCCCATTTGCTGGTCTATGCTGTACCTTTCTTCCCATCCCAATGTCTCTGGAATGCCAGTGAGGAGTGGTGCTTTAATTAACTCCTTGCTGCATCCACTTTGGGGTTTGGATCCCTAGCATCATCTCAGTCCCAGGATTTATCCTCATGGCGTCATACTTCCCAGGAATTATCTGCACCCCAGAAATTAACCTAATGTGGTCATGACTGTATTTAGAACGTTGGATAATGAATTAGGGACCTCTGATTCTAAAAGTATAAGTTGGGTGGTGGGAAGTAAGGGGGGTGTTAACATAATTTGTGTCATATGATATAAAAATCTATGTGTTATAATGGCACAGGAGATCTCTGTCCACCCCCCAACCCCAGAATCTCCATTATAGTGGGTGGGGAGCATTTGCAAAGAGTAAGCTTAAACTGTAAGCATTTCTGTTACAAGTCTGGATTTTTTGAAGTTGCTGATGTGAAAACCAGGGCCAATGAAGTTTCAGTCGAACAACTAATGTAACATTCTAATACAGAGATTGGTCGGTGGTCATTACATCATGATCATGGTGTATACCCAGCTTTATATTTTGATTAGGATATATGGGAAAACTTACTCATAAAATATGCTTAGAAATGCATATTCAATTATGTATTTCAATACATTTTTTTATGTAGATTATAAAAACAGCAGTGAAACAGGATGGAATGGATTTAGGAATGAATAGATGCAGTGACCCAGACTGGAAATAGACTAATGCATCCATCCCTATCTGGAACTTGATACAGCAATAACGTTCCATCTCCATTTATCCTCAACCATCAATAATGGTCAGGCTAGAAATGACATCAGTGACCTCTTGTAGAGATGACATGAATGAAGCCAGCACAACAATCCTACACCTATTCCGCAGAAATCAGTTTTTTTAATTCACATAAAAAATTGTATTGAAATACATAATTAAATATGCATGTCTAAGCATATTTTATCTCAAAAGACACATTTTAATGCATGTTGATATATTCCTTGAGCTGAGCACTGCCATCTCAAAATTCAGAGATGGGCAAAATCCAAAGGATCACCACATCCATTCTGTCTGCACATTAGGCTGGAAGGTGCAGATCAGGTCAGTTTGTGACGTAATTCAGAAAGATCAAAATCCTCAGGTATCTCTAGATCCAGAGGGGTGGATGCATTTTATGAAAGACCACAGAGAGTTCTGTGGCACCTTAAAGGATAAGACATTTATTGTGATATGAGGTTTTCTGGGCCAGAGCTGACCTCATCTGACACATGAAATATTATCCTAAGTTGGCTGACACACACACCAGTTGATGGAATCAGTTACCTAGGGCGGTGGTGGGCTCTCCCTCCCTATAGATCAACCCCAAGGGCTGCATCTGGTGCTGGCTGTGGGTGTGCATGCATGTACATGTGCATGCATGTACATGTGCATGCATGCACATACACATACTCCCCCCTCCGCCTGTAGAGATCTAGGAATTGCTGGGTGGTGGTGGAGGTAAAAGCCTCTCCCATCACCCTGCACTCGTCACAAAGATGGCTATTTCTCCTCCACTTCTAGCAGCAGGAAAACAGTGATCTGGGAAGTCGGGGAATAGGGGGGTTTTTTCCCCCACAGCAAGCTGATCAGCTGGGATGTGGAGAAAAGTGGGCTGGGTCCTGCTGGCTTCAGGGGCTGCAAAGGAAATGGCCAAAGGTGGACAGTCATTCTGAGGGTGTTTTAGCTCTGGGCTTTCTGCATCAAGCAGGGGATTGGGCTAGATGCTCTACAAGACCCTGTCCAACTCTTATGATTCACACTCCCCCACACTTTTATTGATGATACAGGAAAATGGGATAATATTATGTAAGGTACAGCCAAAAGATCCAGCAATTCAAGAGATAGGTGTATCCCATTATTAGACAAAATCAAATGCAAACAAAATCCAGTGAAAAAGGATAAAAGATCCAATCAGAGTAGGTGAGAACGTCTCCCAACTGTTAATGGATTAGCACAATAGACATGAATACCTAAGATGAAATATTACTTTCTGCAGAATGGAGGATGAACATCCTGGTTGCTTGACCCTCCCATTTGTTTTTGAACCATATATCTTGCCCACCACGCTCCGTGAGAACCTTTGACTAAGAAATGGCCCGAGACATTTTGGTGAAGGAAGCAGAAAAGCTAAATATATCAATCATTTGTTTCTTTTCAATGGTACACCAAAATATGTTGCCTGAAGTAAGTTGTCTTACTCTGAATAATGGTAGGACTGACCCCTCTCTGATTAGTAGATATGGGGATGGTGCCTGATGCACATGTATTCACTGCTCACAGAAGAGAGAGAGAGAGAGGGAGAGAATTCTCAAACTGCCCTGACCCCTCACAGAACCCATTTCAGGGAACCTGGAGTGAAGTCAGGCAGACATTCTAAAGAGTGGCGGGAACTGGCTTTGACACAGGTTCACTGCATTTTGAGGCATTTGTACTGAGCAGAGAATGTGTGTTCAAACTACTTCCACCGCACTCAGAAAGTATCGGGAAGGCAGGCAAATGTTTGAGAGGGTGGGGAAAGTGGACTGAAGCTGAACACACGCTAGCCCTGTTCAGGCATTCACCTGAATTCATGAGGACTGTGCATATCGGCCTCACCTCCAACATCCCTGTGCAGGTCCCACCCCACTCATTTCCCACCCTCCTCACATTGAGCAGGGAGGTCTGAAGATTAGTTCTGTTTGTGTTCTAGGGATGTACGAATCCCTTACCTCGTTCCATGTGGGGTCATTCGCGGTGGGGGGGAGGCACTCCATTCCTCCCCCCGAAATTTTCCCTGGCCAGCTGTGCTCTGCGGAGACTCTGCGGAGCCACCAGGCAGGGCCGCCTGCAGCCGGACATCTGGCCTCTGGGCAGCGCAGGGACGCAAATGGCGGCCGCCATAGCCGCTGCCATTTGCATCTCTGTCTTTTTCCGTGATAAGCTACGTACATATTTACGTAGTCTATCACAGCAAAAGACAGGGGCGCAAATGGCATAGCGGCCACCATTTGCGCCCCGTCTTTTGCCATGATAGGCTACGTAAATATTTACGTAGCCTATCATGGCAAAAAAACAGGGGCGCAAATGGCAGTGGCTACGGCAGCCTCCATTTGCGTTCCCTTTTTTGCCATGATAGGCTACGTAAATATTTATGTAGCCTATCACGGCCTCCGTAGGGACGCAAATGGCATCCCTGCGTTAGCTGTGATAGGCTACGTAAGTATTTACGTAGCCTATCACGGCAATAATGAGGAAGCGAATGGCGGCCGCAGATGTGGCTGCCATTCGCAAAGCAGAGCAAACGGCACCAGGTAAGTGCTCCGTTTCGCACACCTTTCGCGGGGTGGTGGGGCAGGGGGCTTTGTTTAGGGATGGATGAAAGTCCCTTACCTGTCCTCGAAGCTTGCTTCGCGGTGGGGGGGAGGCGCTTCGCTTCTCCCTCTGAAGTTCATGCGGGGAGGGGAGGCGCCCCGCCTCACCCGGCCGAAATTCAGGCCGGGCGGGAGGCACCCCATCCCTCGCTGGTGAAATTCAGGCCGGGTAGAAGCGCCCCGTCTACCCGGCCGCGAGAAAAAAACAAAACCACCCCTGTGATAGGCTACGTAACGATTAACGTAGCCTATCACGGCTAGATTTCCAAAGTCAGCCGTGATAGGCTACGTAAATCGTCACGTAGCCTATCACGGGTGACTTTGGGGAAAAAAAAATACGCGCGTACGCAAATGGCGGCCCCCATAGGGAGCCGCCATTTGCTTTCCTTATTTGGTCCCTGTAGTCTACGTAAAGATTTACGTAGACTACGGTGAAAATAAGGGCAACGCAAATAGCGTTGCCCTTATTTTCGCCGTAATCTACGTAAATCTTTACGTAGACTATAGGGACCAAATAAGGAACGCAAATGGCGGCTCCCTATGGGGGCCACCATTTGCATACGTGCTTTTTCTTTTTTTTTCAAAGTCACCTGTGATAGGCTATGTGACGATTAACGTAGCCTATCACGGCTGACTTTGGAGATCTAGCCGTGATAGGCTACGTTAATCGTTATGTAGCCTATCACGGGGTTTTGTTTTGTTTTTTACTGCACTTGTAATGGCGGCGGCGGCAACCGGTCGAAAGACCGGCTGCCGCCCCCGCCCCTGACGAAGACCCAACGAACCGCTGCCGGGACCCGCCGCCGGGAAGGACATTCGTGAAAGGTAAGTCCCATCCGGGGGGGGGGGGGCAGGGTGGTGGAGAATTTCATCGCCGATTTCGGGGGGCCGAATGCGTTGGCACTCGGCCCCCCGAAGTTTTGGGGAGAAATTCTCCCCCATCCCTAGCTTCGTTCCGCCACTGCACTGGCATTTGGCCTCACTGAGATCCATGGCAGAATTCTCTGACATCCCTATTGTGTTCACTTGAAGATACAGAGCAATTTCTGCACAATCGGGGACTGTGATTGAAACAGGGTCCCTGATCATACAGAGAGTTCTATTTGTGTTCAAGCAAATGCAAGTAGCACTCTTCTTTAGACTCTTCTTTATCCTCAAAGCAGCAAGGTTGGGAACTGAAGGTGGTGGTTTCTGACATGCACGGATCCATCCAAATATACCTTTTTAGCATTCACATGGTCTAGCATGTGAATGCTAAAATTGCTGCCCTGAAAATGCAGGCCTTGGAATGCAGCAAATGTGTACTGAGATTACTTTCACCAATCTTTAAAACTGTCAGGACTCAGTGAGGTTAGACCTTCAAACAATCAATTGGAGAGGACCGAGGCAAGTAGTGTGCCCAAAACCAGGCATGGGTCAGTTTGCAGGGGAAGGCAGTTAAAGGGGCCTGAGGCAGAATAGCATGGTCTGAGGCAGGAAAGAGGTGAAATCCTGAGGGCTGCAACTGAAAAGCCAATGGGTTCAAGTCAGGCGATATAATTTAGTACAGGCAGGCAAGTAGGTTCCTAGAACAAGCCATGAGTTTCAGGGTGGTTTGTAAACCAGCCACCCACCCTCGCTGGGTTTGGGCATCATAATAACATGCGCCTGGTGAGCGCATTTATGCTAATTAGGCAGCTCACAGCCGGCATGTGCAGGGAGGGAAAATAAGCTACCGTGGCTTATTTTCTCTCTGTGATTTTGCTAACTCACCCAGTCTTTAGAGCACCAACTTCATCTGACAAATCGCTCAGAATAAGCAGCCAAGCCTAAAGCAACAGTGATATGAGGCCAGTCAGACTCCTATTGGCTCCCTAGATCACCTGATGTGGCTGGGCCGATGAGCTGCAGTAACCCTCTCTGGCCCTGATATGGGTGGCACCAGCTGTACAGCTGGGTCGTTTTAGACCCTGGACTTAATGCTCCTATGGGGCCCCCCTTTAGAAGGCTGTGTGTATTATTTCAGTTATGAAGCACATTACTCACATTCCTCTTCTCCTTGTGCAACCGCCATTCCATGCTTTACAACTGCTTCTACATTCCTGATGCATTAGAACAAGGACAACAAAACTATTTGCCAGCCCTAATAAAAAAATAAAATCCAGTACCCTGTGCATGTGCAATTTTGCATTTTAAGCTTGCTTAAATCATCATGACTACAGGAATAAAATGCAGTTTGCTTCTGATACCCTCATCACCTGCCACTCTCTCAGTGGTCATTTGTCAGGGTGGGTTGGCTGGGCTGTAGGGCCCTGGACTTTGGCTCAAATGGTGGCACTGCAGCACAGCAGCAGCAACAGAAAATCAGACCGATAGCTCCTTCTGCTTGAGAACCGTATTCATGTGGTGCATTGAATAAGGGTGCTGGGAAGCACTGCCAGAGTCCCTGGTTTGAGCCCCAAGAGCCTTACATTAATGTCTGTCTTCAGCGTCTTCATCCAAGAGCCATTTATGAGTAACATTCTGAGTCTGGATCACTTAGCTGTAATTACTTTTGACCTACATTCTCCCTCCAAAGCCCACTGTCATTATCCTGGCAACCAATTAAATAAGTGGGAGGGGAGCATGGGTCAATAGGAGAGCCTACGATGGGCGTGCAGAAGTTCCTAGGCCTAATCCCTGGTACCTCAAGTTAAAAAGGATTCTCAGTTTCGGGTCTGGGAGAAGATCCTTGGCCTGAGGCTTTGGGAAGTTGCTGCCAGTTCTTGTTAATGCGCTAACCAACAGTGGTATCCATGGGGTTCCCAAACATCCAGGCACTAACCCAGGGGTCTCCAACCCTTTTGGACTGGTGGGCACATAGGCAATTTTGAGAAAGTGTCATGGGCACCATCACAGATGTTTGCTTTGGGGGTTGTACATGCACAAAAGGGCTGCTGAGGAAGGAACGGTCACTCATACCCATATCACAGACCTCTTCCCTGCTTCCTCCCCCACCCTCAGATGAACCTGCTAGCTCCCCCATAAGCCCTCCTGTTCCTCTCTGCAGCCCTCCCAAAATCTGATCTCCCTGCTTCCTCCTCCCACCCCATTGGGTCACACACATCCCTCCAGGCCAACCCAAGTCTCCCTGATTCCTCCTCCCATCTTGTTGGGTCACCCTCGGCTCTCCCACAGACTGCCCCGCTACCATATCCAAGCCTCCCCCCACCTTAGCAGACAGCAGCAATGAGGTCTATCCCTTCCTGCCCTCCTTTTTTTCCCCCTAGCAGCCACAAGCACCTCATTGTGAAGTGCTGGCCTCTATCCATCCACCATCTTTACTTCCTCAGAATGGCTCTGGGTCCACATGGGGCCCAGAGGCATTCTGGGAAAGAAAGGACCCTCCTTTCTTTAAATACAAATAACAGGTATCAGCAGGGCATTTTGCAGACCCAGGGAAAGTGTCCATGGGTGCAGTGATGCCCACAGACACTGCCTAACCCTGCACTGTCCAGACCTGGCCCTGCTTAGCTTCAGCAGGTTGTGCTGGGCTGGTTGGAAATGTGTTGCATATGCAAGGAATGTAATTATAACATAGTAATTATTATAGCACCTGTTAATTTAGCACCTGTTAATTCCTACTAATTTAGCCCTCCCCCCCCCCTTTTTTTAAAGTGTAGTTTGTGATATAGTTCAGTAGAAAAAAGGAATGAGCTGTTTGAGGAGCAATCTCAATAAATAAATTATTCCATTACCATTTGCAATTTGCATTGATTTCAGCAAACCTACACTTTTTATCTTGCTGCACTAGACACGATGGATATCAGAGTGAAAATAAATTGTATGCACATTGTATGCACCAAATAAATTTAAACTCACATTTTATTTGTTTAGTATGCAATGAACTTATACTTTTCTTGTAACATTTCACAGTGTCTCTTCTTTTTGTCTTTCAAATCCCAAAAATGTATTCTAGTCAAACTGATGTAAGAGCAATATTAGATGTGTAAAAGGGCCATCTAATTATATGTTTGAATAAACAGGAAGGCTGTGAATCCCAGGTTTGGGCACATTGATACATGTAAATCAGGAGTAGGCAACCTTTTGGGGCTGTAGGTACATTTGGCAATTTGAGAAACTGTCCTTGGCACCATCACAAAATGGCTGCCATGGGAGGCCTGACAAAGGACAAGTAACCTGCCCCAAAGGCTGAATGCAAGGCATAGGGAGTGTCTGTGCCCCAACACAAACCAACTCCTTTGAGCCCACGGTTTTCAGCGGCTATTTCACACCTGGTAAGAAAATGTGTTACTTAAAAAAAAAGAGGGAGGGGGAGGGCAGCTTGACAGGTGCCAAGGAAAATATCTGGGGTGCATTTGGTGACCATGGGTATCATGTTGCCTACCCATGATGTAAAAGGTGAATATGTCTACCCTAAAACTTTGAATTACCTGGATTTGGGCAATGGAAGTTCTGCAGTTTCTCTATTGATTATATTAAAATGTACAACTTAAACAAAGTCATAAATGTGTGCTGAGGATATATGGAGAATATATGAAGCAACAGTGCTGAGGAAATCATGCATGATCCAAAACTCCATGTGCACAGAGACTGCCCATTCTCTTTTTCTGATGGGTAATGCCCATTACGTGCACTGAACAAGCATGGAAAATTAAAGGAAGGCCCTGCGTACATTGAACTCTGTGCATGCACTGGAGCCATTGCAGCAGTGCAGTAACATGTCTCACAAGAGAGGAATAAGGAGTCACAATAAGTTCTAGAAATATGTACTGACTAGAAAGAGTTGTGTTTGGTAAGATTGCGTCTGGTTTTGTTTTGTTTTTTGCTTGTTTGTTAATACAGATGGGAAGTATAAAATACCTGTTAAGCCGGTGAGCTTAAAATAAACCAAAGGATAATATGGGGCTACATCTAACCTCAGATAAATGCATGAACATTAGAGCTTTAGTGACTGCTGTCCATATCTCCTTGAGGACAACCCAAAAACTAGGGATATTGGAGGAATCTGGTTGGGGGGTGGAGCTCAATGAGCTTTTGTTGACTCAGCCCCCCCCCCCCCCCCGGACTCCAGTCCGTCTCTGCCAGCTGGCCTAATTCGGTGTGCAATGAGTGGAATTTCCTCTTCTTCTTCTATTGCATAAAAAGAATTTGCACATATTATGGCTGTAAATTGTGCAGGTTTGCATAATTTGCACAAATTCTGGCTGTAAATTGTACAAATCTGCAGAATTAATAATGCAAATGTATGCAATTTGTGGCTGTATTTTGCGCAAATCTGTATTTGTGCAAGTTATGGCTGAGACAAAAAATTGCAGTAAAAGTCCCCGGAACTCAGGGAAACAGCAGCTCAGCTCACAAAACCAAGCCAAGTCTGATGTGCCGTGGAAGTCCAGCAAGCCCCCAAAGGGCCGGATTTCCTGGCAATGGACATCTCTACCAAAAATCTCATTAGCAACAATCCAAAACAGCCTGAATGCAAAGACTCCTATTCTGTTCTATGACACAAACTGCACTGCATCTGTATAAGTGTTTCCCCCTTACATGCTCTAAGCACTTTTGTCTCATGGAAAACAAGAGGAAGCCTTTGCATACATGGGGTCATTGAGATAAATGGCTGTGGATTGCACCTAAAACCAGTAAATGGGAGACTTCCTTTGGATTCAGTCTAATTTATTCTAGGGCAAGGGTGGGGGACATGAATCTGAAAAACTTAGGGAGTATATGGAGAGGCATATCTGAGAGCAGAATTTGATTCTGCTATAAAGACCTTCAGCCAGCTTCTAGTTCCTGCATGAAAGCAGAGACTCCTGGGAATCGGGCTTCTTGCAGGGGGTTGGACTCAATGGTCTTGTAGGCCCCTTCCAACCCTATGATTCTATTCCTGTCATCGGAGATGTTCATGCCTGTCATCATCATATACCCCCATCAAGGCCAGTGGGAGTGAACTCTGCTGGGCAGTGGACACAACCACATCAGTTGTGCTGGTATAGGCCATATATGTTTAAATATACAAACTAATAGCTATAGCATATGGCATGTGTATTAGCACATCAAGATATCATGTGCGATATATTTATATATACACATCCAATTCTATATAAGATATAGATATAGATATATATGGAACAGAATAGACATCGCCCTATAACAAATGATATGAAAAATGGACTTTCCAGAGTCTAACCAAATTACCAGCTGAAACTGAGAACTCAAACTGATTTCTCTATAGTTTCTCATGGTCTTCGATGTCTATATACAGTCAGGGCCAGAAATATTGGAACAAGGATAACTGTTTTGGCAGTTGGCCTCTGTACACCACCACATTGAAGTTGAAGTTGAAACACACCCAGATGGGAGCGAAGTCGGACTTTCAGCTGTAATGCAAGGGGTTTGACAAAAGTGGGGCACTAACCATTCAGGAAGTACAGCCAGTGGCATACACACACACACATCATTGGTGGCTCATAAGTAATGGAAAAAATGGCTGACAAGCAGCTGCATGGCCAGGTGTGGCCTGTTTCCTGGGTACCCCATGACCAATCAAGCAGAGAAAAGGCCTGGAGGTGGTTCTGAGCAGTACATTTGCATTTGGTAGCTGTTCACTGGAACACCCAACATGAGGCCCAAAGAGGTGTCCATGCGAGTGAAGGAGGCCATCATTAGGCTGAGGAAACAACATAAACCCATCAGAGAGATAGCAAAAACAGTGGGAGTGGCCAAGACAACAGTTTGGAACATCCTGAAAAAGAAGGAATTAACTGGCAAGCTCAGCAACAGCAAAAGGCCTGGCAGATCACGGAAGACCACTAAAGTGGATGATTGACCGCAGAATTCTGCTCATGGTGAAGAGGAACCCTTTCACAACATCTAGCCAGGTCAAGAACGCTCTTGCGGAGGTAGGCATGTCATTGGCAACATCTACAGTCAAGAGACGGCTTTATGAATGTAAATACAGAGGCTTCACAACAAGGTGCAAACCACTGGGAATGCTCAAGAACAGAAAGGCCAGATTAGCCTTTGCCAGCAAATACCTAAAAAAGCCTGCCCAGTTCTGGAATAAGATTCTTTGGACTGATGAAGCCAAGATTAACTTATACCAGAATGATGGGAAGAGAAAAGTATGGAGAAGGAAAGGAACAGCTCATGATCCAAAGCATACCACATCATCTGTCAAACATGGTGGAGGCAGTGTTATGGCATGGGCATGTATGGCTGCCAATGGAACTGGGTCACTGGTGTTTATTGATGACCTGACTGCTGATAAAAGCAGCAGGATGAATTCTGAAGTGTATAGGGCTATACCTTCTGCTCAGATTCAGCCGAATGCTGCCAAACTGATAGGACGCCGCTTCATATTGCAGATGGATAATGACCTAAAAGATACAGCAAAAGCTACCCAAGGGTTTCTCCAGGCAAAGAAGTGGGGTGTTCTTCAATGGCCAAGTCAGTCACCTGATCTCCACCCAATAGAGCATGCTTTTCACTTACTTAAAACAAGACTGAGGGCAGAAAGACCCACAAACAAGCCGCAGCTGAAGGCAGCTGCAATAAAGGCCTGATAAAGCATCTCCGGGGAGAAAACTCACCATTTGGTCATGTCCATGGGTTCCAGACTTCAGGCAGTCATTGACTGCAAAGGATTTTCATCCCGGTATTAAAGGTGATCCTTAAGTTTGAAATGATGTTGGTTTGTTCCATTACTTATGAGCCCCCAACGATGGGTGTGTGTGTATGCCACTGGCTGTACTTCCTGAATGGTTAATGCCCCCCTTTTGTCAAACCCCTTGAATTACAGCTGAAAGCCTAACTTCGCTCCCATCTGGGTGTGTTTCCTTTTAACTTCAATATGGTGGTGTACAGAGGCCAACTGCCAAAACAGTTATCCTTGTTCCAATATTTCTGGCCCTGACTGTACTAATGCCCAGAGTATGGGAAACAAACAGGACGAAGTTGAACTCTTAATACATGAGGGAAATTATGACTTGATAGGTATAACTGAGACTTGGTGGGATGACTCTCATGACTGGAATACAGCAATTGAAGGATATAGCTTGTTCAAAAAGAACAGGAGGAACAGAAAGGGAGGTGGGGTTGCACCATATGTTAAATATACTTATCTCTGCACAGAAATACAGGAGGATGAGCTTGGTAACCCCATCAAGAGCATCTGGGTTAAAATAAATGCAGCAAATAATAAAAGGAACATGGTGGTTGGAGTTTACTACCGGCCACCCAATCAAGGAGAAGATGAGGAACTTTTGAAAAGCAAATAGCCAATGTTTCAAGGAAGCATGATGTAGTAGTAATGGGGGACTTCAATTTCCCTGATATTTGTTGGGAGACAAATTCTGCAAAACATGGCCCCTCCAGGAAATTCCTGACTTGTGTGGCGGATAACTTCCTCCTACAGAAAGTAGAGGAAGGAACTAGAGGATTGGCTATCCTTGACTTGATCCTAACCAACAGAGATGACTTAGTAGGTAAAGTAGCAGTTACAGGAACTCTGAGGGAAAGCAACCACATTATACTTGAGTTCATGGTTCTAAAGGAAGCAAAAACTGAGTGTAGCCAAACCCATACCCTGGATTTTAGGAAAGCTGATTTTAATAAACTGAGAACAATGATAAGTAAGGTTCCATGGCAAGCGACTCTAATGAGAAAAGGAGTCCAAGATAGGTGGGAGTTTTTAAAAAAGGAAATTCTCAAGGCACAATTACAAACCATTCCAACAAGGAAAAAAGGTGGAAGACAACAGAAGAAGCCAATGTGGCTTCACAAAAAGCTAAGAGATGACCTGAAAACAAAAAAGTACACATATAGGAAGTGGAAAGAAGGCCAAGCAACAAAGGAAGAGTACAGGCAGATAGCACAGAATTGCAGAGATGGCGTCAGGAAGGCTAAAGCTGAGAACGAGCTGAGGTTAGCGAGGGATGCTAAAAGTAACAAAAAGGCTTTCTTCAGCTACATGCATAGTAAAAGACAGAGGAAAGAAATGGTGGTTCAGCTATTAAATAAGGATGGCAAAATGATAACAGATGACAAAGAAAAGGCAGAAGTGCTCAATTCCTACTTTGACTCAGTCTTCTCCCAAAAGAGGGTCTATGATCCCCCTGGCAAAGGCGAAGTATAGGCTGAAGGGGCAGGATTGCAGCTTGAGATCGATAGGCATATGGTCAAAGAACACCTAATGACTTTGAATGAGTTCAGATCTCCAGGGCCAGATGAACTGCAGCCTAGAGTAATAAAGGAACTGGCAGAAGAACTCTCAGAACTGCTGTCTATTATCTTTGAGCAATCATGGGGGACGGGTGAAGTGCCAGATGACTGGAGGAGGGCTAATGTTGTTCCTATCTTCAAAAAGGGTAAAAAGGAGGAACCTGGGATCTACAGACCAGTCAGTCTGACATCAATCTCTCGGGAAATTCTGGAGCAGGTTATAAAGCAATCCATCTGAAAACAACGTAGTGATTACTCGAAGCCAACATGGATTTGTCAAGAACAAATCCTGCCAGATGAATCTGATCTCATTTCTTTATCAGGTAATCTCCCTTGTGGACTGTGGGAATGGTGTGGACATAATATATCTCGACTTCAGCAAAGCTTTCAACAAAGTGCCCCATGATATCCTGATGACCAAACTAGCTCAAAGTGGGCTAGATGAAACAACGATCCGGTGGATCCACAGAATTGGACTGAAAGAGTGCTTATCAATGGGACCTTCTCAAACTGGGGGGAGGTAACGAGTGGGGTACCGCAGGGCTCAGTCCTGGGCCCAGTGCTCTTCAACATCTTTATTAATGAGTTGGGGGAGGAAGTGCAGGGAATGCTGATCAAATTTGCAGATGACACAGAATTGGGCGGGATAGCTAATACCCTGGAAGACAGAAACAAAATTCAAAGTGATCTTGATAGACTGGAGCGCTGGGCAGAAAACAACAGAATGAAATTTAATAGGGATAAATGCCAAGTTCTGCACCTAGGAAAAAGAAACCAAATGCACAGTTACAAGACAGGGGATACTTGGCTCAACAACACTACAAGCGAGAAGGATCTTGGAATTGTGTGATGTGGCTGCAAAAAAGGCAAATGCTATTTTGGGCTGCATTCATAGAAGCATAGCTTCTAAATCCCGGGAAGTACTAGTTCCCCTCTACTCAGCACTGGTTAGGCCTCATCTGGAGTACTGTGTCCAGTTCTGGGCACCACACTTTAAGAAGGATGCAGACAAACTGGAGAGGGTTCAGAGGAGGGCAACAAAGATGATCAGGGGACTGGAAACAAAGCCCTATGAAGAGAGACTGAAAGAACTGGGCATGTTTAGCCTTGAGAAGAGAAGACTGAGGGGAGATATGATAGAGCTCTTCAAGCACTTCAAAGGTTGTCACAGAGAGGAAGGCCAGGATCTCTTCTCGATCATCCCAGAATGCAGGACATGGAATAATGGGCTCAAGTTACAGGAAGCCAGATTCTGGCTGAACATCAGGAAAAACGTTCTGACCGTTAGAGCAATTTGACAATGGAACCAGTTACCTAGGGAGGTAGTGGGCTCTCCCACACTGGAGGCATTCAAGATGAGGCTGGACAGACATCTGTCAGGGTCCAGGGATGCTCTGACTTGGATTCCTGCATTGAGCAGGGGCTTGGACTTGATGGTCTTTTAGGCCCCTTCGAACCCTACTATTCTATGATTCTGTGATAGTTCTAGTGAAATTAATAATTAATAATGCATGTTTATATCCTGCCCTTCAAATAAAATTTTCCAGGTACACAAAAAGCATCAAAAGCAATATCAACAATATAATAAACCATCAGCAACATTTTAAAACAGCATAAAACCAGTTATTAGTTCTTTAAAAAGGAAAAATAAGAAAGATATAACAACTTGGGTGCCAGGAGATGCTTTCTGGGGAGAACATACAAACTTATACAAACTAATAGCTATAGTATATGGTATGTGTAATAAATATATCATATATTATATATTCATATATACACATCCAATTGTATGTAAAAGTAAGTATATATACATGATTTTAATATACATGCATAGGCAGGATGCCCCCACCGAGAAAGGTCTCTCTCATGTTCTGACCTGCCTCACCTCAGGTGGCAGATGGACCTCGACTACAAATATTTTAATGTGTGAGACAGCTGATATGGAGGCAGGATATCCTTCTGGTACTCTGAGTCTGATCCCAAGCCATGAGTTGCTTTAAAAGTTGGCACCAGCACTTTGAAATGTGCCTGCAAACAGACAGGAGCCATTTCAACTCTTTAAGGACTGACAAATATGCTCTGAGTCTAAAGGCAGACACACATACAGTGCATTAGAGTAGTCTAAGCTGGAGGTTACCAGAGCATGGTAACCATGACAAGGCTCTCTCAGTTCAGAAGGGGTTGCTGTTGGCACACCAGCCAAAACTGGTGGAAGGCACTCTAGAGAGACCACTTGGGCCGCAAGTGACTGGATCAGTGAGTACCCCCAAACTGTGAACATGGTCCTTCAAAAGGAATGCAGACCTGGCCACGATGAACACTACTATCCAGGGCAGGAGAACCACCCACTAACGGCATATAAGTGATACACGGCCAGCTGAACCTGCAGGTAAAATTCTAAGGCAGTCTGGAAAAATATCCTCCTTTAGCAGGAAATACAAATGGAATCATGCATCACTTCAGCCCTGTTCAGGCATTCTATAGCCAAGGATAAGCAACACGCAAGGAGGGGGAGTGGACTAGCCCCAGCTCCTCCATCACTGTGCTCATCACCCTCTACTTATGGAGGGTGACTTTGTGAAGAGGAGAGCCTCCTGTATCCATGCGATCCAGAATATGACAATGGAGGGGGGCAAGGAGATTGCACCCCCCCTCCTCATGTGTTGATCATAGAACACCTGAATAGGGTTTTTGTGTATTCTGAGAACAAGTTCTGGTGAGCTCTATAGCTTATTTAAATCCAGCACAAGACCCATTTTTTAAAGTAAATGTTTCAGCATAGAAGAGAATAGGAAACATATCCCATGGCTAGGATGCCTATAAAAGCCACGATTCTTCTTCTAATAGTTCTGAAATACTATTTTAGGCACTGAAATGGTAATATGGTAGTTAGGGGTCTTTCTACACACTACATGGTAGCAAACCTTGGTTTGCAATCAAATATATGTGTGCCAAGGAACTACAGCCATCCAGGAAAGTGTACCTGTACCATAGATGTGATTTTAGACATGTTTACCTCATCCACACAATGTGTTGTAGCCAATGTTAGCCCTACTTAGAGCGGACCCATTGAAATGAATGGGCCTTAAGTTATTTATTTATTACATTTCTATTAGTGCTGTGCTGAAAATTTCTCCCACATTTTTCGACCATTCTCATTCAATTCGATAGGAAAGAAATTGCTTTCAAAAAGAAATTCAAAGGAGAAGAAATTTTGGAGAAATTCTCATGGGTTGGGTTTGGAGTTCTTGTGCTTATTTACTTATGAGGTGGCCATGGAGCTTAATTTACTTATAGGATGGCCATGGAGTGTACCAATCTTTGTGGCAGCCTGTAGTCTCCTCCAGCTTCCAGCCCGTTAAGCCATCATGAGGAAGACATCATGAGTTAATTCCATGGGGCTTTTTCAGTTCAGGAACGGCAGGTGGCCTGGGAGGATACAGAGGAATGGGAAGATGTGTAACAGAGAGAGAAAACACATGCAGCATCCTCGGCTACCTCGCAGGGATTAGGTAAGCTCAAAAACCAAAAGAAATACAACATTCTGCCTCAGAAAAGTGGAAGCCTCAACATAGCTGATGTTGTTGCCACTTGCAGGAGCAGTGCAATAAACCAAAACCCCTTAGGAAAAAAGAAAGAACCTGTGCTACAGCACTGAGCCCTATCTGTGAGAAACAGTTGGAGAAATTTGGTAAAATTGCCCCCCCCCTTCTCTGTTCCTGAAAAGGCTAGAGAATTTTGAGAGGCCATTTGTGCACAGCTCTGATTTCTATACAGCCCAATAACCAGAGCTCTCTGGGTGGGTCACAAAAGGTTAGTCATGACTAACTTAAGTTAGGCAAGACTACCTTAAGTCCCATAGAAATTGTGATGGCCTTTGGCTTTAAACAATAAAGACTTTTACTTACTAAGTCCCATTCATTTCTATGGGACTATCTTTGGATACAACCCAATATACTTTTTGGTGTACACCTAAAATCATAATGTGGGCAGGTGGAAATACATATCGGCTTGATGTACATTTCCCTGTCTCTGCTAGCATCAGTCAAGGGCTTGAAACAGATATGGAGAAATGCAGGATACTATGATGTCACAACACCGCGTGTTACTACACTGGGGGAAACTGTAAAGACTGAAAAAAATGACAGGGACACACAACCTGTATTTCCACCGTAAAACTTGAAATCCACCATTGGTCGTGATGGCTGGTGGATGTAGAGTGATGTCACTCTATCTCTTGGCATATTTGCAGTGAAAACCTTATATACTTTCAATTGGAAGTTGTAAAGCAGTTTCATTAGACCAGATCTGACAATAACTATGGTGGGGCTGTACCCTGTTAGGGAAGTAAACTGACAGCAGGATGCTCTTTTCAGTGTCTCTTGTAACGTCTCGTCCACCCTGAAGTGCGAATGCAGTCAATGCATGTATCGTGATGTCTACTTGTTAGAGGGTCAGGAAAGTCAGCATGTAGACAAAGTATGGAATCTGCTTCTTCAAGATGTGGTGACGGCCACCAACTTAGATGGTTTTAAAAGGAGAGTAGACAAAATCATGGAGGAATTCATGGCCACCAGTAGGAATGGGTGAGAATATCATTTGGTTTGCATTTTGATGGGAACTTACTTAATTTGCAGTCCCCAAACTTAAATACAAATAATTGCACTCTGAAATGCACACATTTTGGACTTGTGCTCACATTTGTCAATTTAAAAAATGCACTCACAAAAAATGTCTTCATTATAGAAAAAGTGGACAAAATAGGCATATTAAGGAAAAGTGCACACAAACCCACTATATGTTATGCAGACAGTGTGTACATTTGAAAAAGTGCATACAGACCTGTGCATATTGGGGAAAATGCACACAAAAATATGAATGTGTTTTCATGAGGACCTTTTAAAAACAAAATTCACAAATTAACATGGACATGGGATGGAAAAACTTAATGGTGTTTTTTGACAAAAAATGGTGACAAAACTTGTCATGGTCAGATCACTATCTGGTGACGTTGGACTTCTCGGTTCCACAACCCCTCCGCAGGGGTGGAGGACCCATTAAAATGGTCCGCCCCAGGCGTCTTATGGATCCAAATGGATTCCTGAACGCGCTTGGGGATTCTCTGGGGCACTCCAACGGCCACTCAGTCGAGACCCTGGTGGGTGGCTGAAATGCCACGATCCCTAGGGCATTAGATCAGGTGGCTCCGAAATGCCCTCTCCCCCTGAACAGGGCTCAGACTGCACCATGGTTCAATCCGCGGTTGCGAGCTCTGTAACAGGAGGTGAGACGGCTAGAGCGCCGGTGGCAGAATTCTCGCTCCAAAGACTATCAGACACGGGCTAGAGCTGTATCTTCAGCCTATCACGTGGCGGTGAAGGCAGCAAAAAAGGAATATTATGCTGCCTCCATCGTGTCTGCAGAGTGCTGTCCCAGGAGGCTGTTCCAAGTGGTCCAGAGCCTGGTCGGTCCTGTGGCTCCTGAACCACTGGAGCATTCTAAGGCCTTCTGTGAGGCCTTGGCAAGGCACTTTGCAGATAAAATTGATCAGATTAGGTGTGTTACTCTGCACGCTGTGGATACAGTTAGTGAGCAAGAGGCGGCCTGTGGCAAACCGGTTTTGTGGGATCGGTTCCAGCTTCTTCCTCCTGATGAAGTGGACAAGGTGCTTTCATCTGTACGGCTGACCACCTACTTACTTGATCCTTGCCCATCTTGGCTCATTATGGGCTGCAGAGAGAGACTGGGTGAGGGGATCAGGGCGGTGGTGAACGCCTCCCTTGAGGAGGGAGTGATGCCATCAGCCCTCAAGGAGGCAGTGGTAAGACCGCTCTTAAAGAAGCCCTCCTTGGATCCTCAAGTTCTGAACAACTTTCGCCCAGTCTCAAATCTGCCATTTTTGGGCAAGGTGATTGAGCAGGTGGTGGTGATGCAGTTGAAGGCACACTTGGAAGAAACTGATTATCTAGACCCATTTCAGTCGGGCTTCAGGCTTGGGCATGGGACAGAAACGGCCTTGGTTGCCTTGGTAGATGATAGGAGGGCTCTGGATAGGGGTGAATGCTCCTTCCTTGTTCTCCTTGACCTCTCAGCGGCTTTTGATACGGTTGACCACGGTATCCTCCTGGACCGCCTGGAGGGGTTGGGCATTGGAGACACCGTATTGCGGTGGTTCCGGTCCTTCCTCTCCGGCAGGTACCAGAGGGTAGCACTGGGAGAGGAGGTTTCGGACCCATGGCCACTCACTTGTGGGGTGCCACAGGGTTCCATCCTCTCCCCGATGCTATTTAACATCTATGTGAAGCCACTGGGGGCTATCATCAGGAGGTTTGGGGTGCGGTGTCATCAATATGCAGATGACACACAGCTCTACCTCTCGTTCAAATCTTCACCAAGGTTAGCCGTAGAATCCCTGTCCAAATGTCTGGAGATGGTGAGTGGCTGGATGGGGAGGAATAAGCTGAAGCTGAACCCTGACAAGTCCGAGGTACTTTTGGTGGAAGACAAGAGGAGGCTGGCGGATGTTGACCTGGTGTTGAATGCGGTACGGCTACCCTTGAAAGACCAGGTCTGCAGCCTGGGGGTCATTTTAGATGATGGAGGCTCAGGTGTCAGCTGTGAGCGGGACAGCGCTGTAACTCCATCTGATACGGCAGCTGCACCCCTTCCTTCCCGACCATCTGCTCCCATCGGTAGTACATGCCCTGGTCTCCTCTAGTTTAGACTACTATAATGCGCTCTACGTGGGGTTACCCTTGAAGACGGTTCGGAAGCTGCAGCTGGTACAGAACGCTGCAGCTCGCCTGATTAAAGGCAGCTGCCGGCGAGATCACATCACTCCAGTGCTGAAGGAGTTGCATTGGTTACCAGTTGTTTTCCAGGCCAAATTCAAGGTGTTGGTTTTGACCTTTAAAACCCCATATGGTTCTGGCCCAGCCTATCTTAAGGAGCGCCTCCAGCAGCACCAGACAGGCTGCATAACAAGATCAGCCTCGGATGACCTTCTCTCTGTCCCATCAGCCAGGACAGCTGGACTGGTGGGGACGAGGGAGAGGGCCTTTTCTGTGGTGGCCCCCACTCTGTGGAACTCCCTCCCTAGGGAACTCTGTCATGCCCCCTCTTTAATGAGCTTCCGCCGTGCATTAAAAACGTGGTTGTTCAGGCAGGCATTTGGGGTGGGTTAGGGTATTTTAGAAAATGTTTTTATTGTAGAATTTTATTGTTTTAAACTGTTTTATTGTACGTTGTACATCGCCCAGAGTGGCTGGGTGACCAGCCAGATGGGCGATTAATAAATTTAATAATAAATGAATGAATGAATGAATGGTGGGAATCCAACAGATTGAACTAAAGTGAACTTGACAGATTTGCCATCCCTAGCTAACCATTGTGATGGCTATATGTTATCCCCCGATCAGAGGCAGCAAGTCTCCCACTACCAGTTGCAAGGGAACACAAGTGGAAAGGTGCTGTTGCCTCAAGTCCTGCTTGTGGCCTGTTCATGAGTGGCCAGCCTTTGTGGAAAACAGGTTGCTGGACTAGTTAGGACTTTGGTTTGCTGTGGCAGGGCTCTTATGACTGGCTCTGATTCCCAGTCAAGAGAACATGGCAGGAAAGCCCTGAGTGGGCCTGATTTTGGAGCAAAGACGAATGCATGTGGGAAACGAATTGGAAGGTACTTTGAAAACATGAGTCTTCTCTCTGAAATCATTGTATTATTTGCTGGTAACATTTAAACGAGAGCTGACAGATACCTTGTTCTTTATGCAGAGTATTTTATTTCCACTGAAGACACTGTTCACATACATTTTGGTGTAAGTCTGACAGACAAATCTGGCCAAGCGATAGAGGGAAAAATGACTATAGGTAGCTTCACTGAGGTTCATGTTACCGCAGTGTTGCCATATGGGGAACACTTCCTGCTTAGGAATGACACACAGAATGTTCCCAATGGGCCTCATAGAATGATCCTACAATAACCAGGTCAGAGATTGTCCTTTTAAGGTTTTGCAAGAACTTGAATACTGGCTGACTGAATGATTTTGGAAGGATGGTTTTAAATGGTAAAAAAGGCCCTAAAATAGCTAACCCTAAAATGGCCTGATTTTGCAAAACTACTAAGCTTAAGTCCAATAACATCGTATCTACTATGAGCAGATTTTCAGAAATTCTCACCCAGCTAATGCCTTAGCATCTCAGCCATTTGAAAAGTTTGACCTGGATGAAATCCATATACAGTAACACTAGTCAGAGTTCTCCTATTGATGCCTTCCGTGGGCTTTGCATTGCACCCACTCCCCCTGATCCAGAGTTCTGTGTGTGCTCAAAGGCGCACACAGATTTCTTGCCTGTGTGAATCAGCCTTTTCATTTACATGAAAGGACCTTATCCATATGCACATTCAAATTAATTGTTTCCCTTGAAAATGGGGAGGGGGGGGTGCAGCCAGGAAATGACAACAGAGCTTCTATGTCCATAAATAAGTGCTGGATCAGAGCAACCTGGAATTCTGTGGTGTTCAACTTACTGGTAAGTCCAGGTCGGTGCCACGTAACCTGACAACTGCAATCATTTTTTAACATTTACGAAGCGAATTCTCAATAAAGTTTTGTCTGCTCAGGAATCCTTTGTTGATCTTTTTTGCTAGTGATCACTGGTGATCTTTTCTTTGGTGAAATTTGTTCCACCATTCGGGAATCAACTTGTTAAGCAATTGCCCCGTTTTGCTCCATGGGCTCCACAGCTCACCTAGAAAGGTGCGCACAGCACTACACCTCCTGCGAGTTTAGCTCAAGGCTTCTCAGCTTTCATACCACACAGCAAATGGACAAACAAGCAGTTGTGGAGCTCATGCACTAAACTCAAAAGAAGATGCTGCTGTAGGTGGCAATGTGGCACAGTGCTGAGACTGGGTCGGCCCAGAAGGGGTCCAGTGCTACCAGGAGGGCCAATCCTCCCACTGCTGCCTGGAGAAAAAGGGCAGTGGCCACTGCTGAACTACGGTGGATCACAGATGCTCCCCCTGGCAATCTGGGACCTCAGCTACTGCCCAACAGTGCCAGTGCCTGATGCTGGCCCTGTGAGAATCCAAGTTTTACCACCCACCAATGTGCAAGAGGTACTTCTGTACTATCTGTCATCACTGCTGAAGAGACAATTGGTGTTATCTGAAAGTAGTGGGCACGGGGTGGGAGAAAGAACTGAATACAGGCATATTGTTTACTTTTCCTTCAATAGCTGGTAGTACCAATTGTCTGTTCAGTGGAGGGAATGTTGGGGACATCTCTCAACCTGGTTCATGAATCTATTTTGTATTTATATGATAATGTCAAGACAAGTCAATATGTTTTCTGACACTTCACCTCCCTGGAGCTGCCTCAGTTGGGCTTTCACAATCAAGTTAAAGCTGCAAATATTTAAATTTTCCCACAAATGCTCAGAAGAGGATCCTGGGTTTGTTCTAAACTGTATTACATCTGTATCCACATCCCAATCATTGCAATACTTAGATTTAAGATGGCTCAGCCTCATTCATAAATGCAATTTAACACCAAGTACTCCACTGAGAGTGCAATCCTACAAAGCAAGTCCCACTGAGTGTGATGGGACCTGCTCCTAGTAAGTTCCATTGAGTAATTGTGTCTGGTGGGACTTGCTCGCAGGTATGTGTGTATAGGATTGCACTGTTGGTTGTGGATAACAGTTCCAAATTATTTCTCTAACATTCTGCCTCCCCTGGTTAAATGCCAACACCCATCCTCTGAAAAGTACTTTCTATGGAAGGCAACACTTCTTTGAAATAAAAATCAGCCACATGGCAGCAGCTAACATTCACAGCTTAGAGCATCATTAGAAATACAGGTATCAGTATTGTCCAATCATCACTTCAAGGAGGAAGTGAATCAGTTCTAACAGTTACATTTGTCACACTCATCAAAAGCCAGGGTACCAAGCACACTGGGCCCCAATCCAGCTTGAGCCATGCTTTCTTGTGGAAGACCAGTAACCCCAGAAGGGGATATGCTTGCCCTCCTATCACATCTCCTTCGTTCATCAACTTCAACAGAACCCAGATGGGAATCTTGATGCACATTCCCATCAATGATACATTTGGCTCTTCCTTGGCAGATTGGGGCAACTTAGTTTGGAATTAAGCTCCTTTAAAAGCCCTAGGCCTACATTCTAAATCAGCGTTTAGGGCTAGGGATAAAGAAATCCAGTTGTTTTAGATTCAGTTCCTACCTTACATTCTGTGGTGTGGCAGCTTAATTGTGCGGTTATGTCAGGCGGTATCGAACCTCTTTCAGCCCAACGGCCAAATTCCATTTTGGAGAAGCTCTTGGGAGCTGCATTCCAGTGCTGGGCAGGGCCAAAGGCAAAAAGGGGTGGGGCCAAGAATACCAGTATATTGTAGTTGAAAGCTCTTACGGCCACTAACTAAGCCTTCGGAGATGCCTTTCGACCATTTAGGATCAAGCCAAGTATCTGTAAGGCTACAATCCTCAAACCGCTCACTTTGGAAGAGTTCCATTGACCTTACCAGTGTTACCATTACAGAGAAAAAAGGCCTTGAGGATCACGCTTGTAGTGACTGTGAGCTGGACAAAAAAAGCCAGGAAACCACCCAACAATAAGTGGTGGGGGAAAAGGAGGTGGGGCCAGGGGAAGGGGCATGGTCTTCTGGGGAACCCCAGAAGGCTCGATTGGGACCCCAGGAGGGCCAGATTTGGCCCCTGGGCCTGAGGTTCCGCCCCCCTACCCACGGGTGACGTCCATTTTTGCTGTTGAGGCTGGCATGGGAAGCAACCATGCAAATGGGAGCTCACATACTACCATGGTATGGGTGTCTGAGGTATATGGGAGAGGCTTTTTGTCAGTGGCAGCACCGCAGGAACTTATGAGTTGGGTTTAAAATCTCAGAAGTGAAATAACATTTTAAGTATTTTGCCATTAACAGACAACACCAGCTGTATATCAAGCGCAAAACCCACTATTTTTATCATTGCAACAGAAGAAAGAAAGAAAGAAAGAAAGAAAGAAAGAAAGAAAGAAAGAAAGCCAAGTATATCCTTAAGGCTACAATCCTCAAACCACTCACTTTGGAAGAGTTCCATTGACCTTATTAGTGTTATCATTACAGAGGAAAAAGGCCTTGAGGATCACACCTTTAGCTGTGAGCTGGACAAGTTGGCCATTTTAAAGATCCATGTTAATAGCTCTTGTCTTCCAGTTTCTTTTTGCTGGTCTTCTCAGTGAGGGTCTCCACTATCATCGCAGTTTCTTCATAAGTCTGAATTTTGTCATCAGAGAACTTCTCAATGGATTCTACCACTTCTACCTTCTTGTAACTCATGGTGCTTGGTGGGCTCAGTTCTTTGAAAGACAGGGCAGCTGGCGTGTCAGACTCTTTGCCCACATAAATCCCTGCTTCCATTTGGTCACTCAGACATGGCATCGGAACTGGTTCAGGTTCCACAAGGCTCAGCTGTTTTGTGGGCTCTTCATCTTTTTCTGCAGTCTTTCTCCACTGTTCAGACACATCTTCCTTCTCTTTGCCTTCTGGTTTGTATTCATATTTCATGTCTTCCTGCATCCTGGACCCCTCTTGGGTCTCAAGTTGATTTTTGTCATGCTCAAATGGTTTGGATAGCTCTGGGATTGGTTCTATGCCATCTGCACCTGGCATATTTCCTTCACTGTCAGAAACAGTGATCCCACCTCCAGCATGAATGGATGAAGAGTGGAAGCTGGAGTCATTATCGCTTCCCTCTCCTGTGACAAGTACATAACGCCCTTTAGTATAAAAGTCACGTTTGGGTTCTGGTCTCTGGTAGCATCTAATTCTCTCTCTCACTATATTGCACAGTTTATCAAAAGCTTTGCTTATCTGGGCTCCATCAGGCACATCCTCCGCAGCTCTCTCTTGCTCAGTTTCTTCTTCTACTACATCGTCATGTCCATATTCACTTGTTACCAATAATCCCTCGTGTTTGAAATCCAGCTGATCTTGATCAAAGCCTTCTAGAGGTTGGTCATACATTTTTTCTGATGAGGAGGCACCATTGGTGAGGTCCTTAGGTGTGATCTCCTTCCTCCTTGACATTTTCTTTGGCAGGCTTCTTTGCCTTGGCTTTGCGCTAGCAATGTCTTGGATGACCAGTGTAATGTCTGCAGTGAAGGAAATAAAGAGGAAAAACAAAAACAACGTGACATGAAGTAGCCAATAGAAGATGACAGGCGTAATGTTTAGCCATCAGCTCAAATAGTGCTAGAATTGTTGTAGTGCTGCAAATATTATTTGAACAAAAGGCTGTTATAAATAAGTTGGTATCTCACAAAGTTCTTTTTAAATGGACTTAACATGAATATTTAAGGATATTGAGTTGGATCCAGACTTAGCTATACTTAGAGTAGACCCATTGAAGTGAATGGGACTTACATTAGTCATGACTAACATAAGTCCCCTTCACTTCAACGGATCTACTCTAAATATGACTAAGCATGGATCCAACCTATTAGATCATCACAAAATGTTCTAAATTTGCCCCTTTGAGGGTGACACAATCCTTTGAGCACTGATTCCTCTGCACCTCCTAAACATTTCAAAAGGACTCATTCAGAACCACTCAGCACATTCTGTAGAGGTTGGTGTTTCTTTTTTCGGTTAATATAGCTTTCTCTTTCTTCTCCTAATAGCAGTCACCCATGAGCAAATGGCTAACTGATCCCCTTAAGCCCAGTTGAAATCAGCTGTAGCCAGACATGATGCCCATGTAGTCACAGTTGCATCTCACACTAGGGATGGTGCAGGTGTCTGGTTGGGGTTTGAAGCTGAGCTTACCATCAGTTTGGCCCCCTGGGCACCAGCTCATGGACCCCCCAGCCTGCCTGATTTGGCGCACACCAACTTTGGCAAGCTCATGGTTTTCGTCCACCTACCAGCCCCTCACGGTCTCCTTGCAAGGAGAGAATGAGAGGTTGGTGCACTGTGATGGGACTCCTGCCTGTACCGCCTGTCAACCCCTCGCAGTCTCCTTCCTTGCAAGGAGACTGTGAGGGGTTGAGAGGCAGTGGGGGCAGGAGTCCTGTGCCATTGGCCACCCCTCGTTCTCTTCTTGCAAGGAGGAGAGAACGAGGGGTTGGCAGGTGGCAATAGAGACTCTGACTTCCACCATTGTGCACAAAATGGTGGGTGGCTGGGCTTTCCGTGCAAATCCCCCATTTTGCGTAAATGGTGGACGTAAATAGGGCCATTTATGCAAAATTACAGATGTAAATGGTCTAACTAGAGCATTTATTATGCCTGTAAGTTTGTGTAAATAGCCCTATTTACACAGCCACCATTTGCGCAAAATGGGGATCTGAGGAAAAGCCTAGCGACCATTTTGAGCAAAATGGCAGCCACCATAGAAGCGGGACACCTCATGCTGCTCACCGAGTATCCATGGACTACCCAGCAGCTTGCCGCACGTGGCAAACAGGATCAGACGGACAGCATGGGTCCAACAGGGCGAGCAGCCCATCCCTATCTCACACATGCTAGTCCCATGGACCAGAAGTACCAGATCATTACCTCTCCCTCTCAAGGCTGGAGTCTGCGGGGGTCTGTAAGTCTGCATAAAGAGTGTTACAGGGGTTCCAACAATGGCAGAATTTAACCTAGTAGCATAGAAAGAGAAAATTATGCTAAGAAAACAATAACTAATAGAAGAATGAAAATTGCATTACTTTAAACTAACCCCATGCCAAGTCAAACAAAACAGGCAACTTCTATGTAATTACGGATATTTTATGTCTATGCATAATGTATGGGTATAATCTGAACAAGTCATTTTAATTCCAATTTAGTCCATTTAACTAGGTGCCCCGAGCTGAGTACAGTGATAGAATCAGGGCATTGGAGCTTGTGGATAAGGAGATGGCCAGGATTCTCCGAACATCATTTTGCCATTCATCTCATTCCTGATTCCCATTCCCATTTGTGATCGCTGCTCACTCTGCATGAATGGGAAACTTGCACAAATCGAGCAGCAATCGAACGGGAACTTTGTGCAAGTGTCCCCAAATTTGCGCAAGTGTCCTAATTTGCACAAGTTTCCTCCACAGACCTCCATGGATGTCACAATCACGCAGAGCCGGTTCCAATTGTGCAAAGGCTTTTAAGCACATTCACCTGAACACGCTAAATGCACAAAGGTCAGGGAAAGGCAGATAGGGACTTGGGGGTCAGGTCTAACATGCATGCCCTCGTGCCCGCCTTTATAGCCTTCACTCATTCCAGCCAGCACCTAAATAGGGCTACTTGGGGGCTGCAATCCAGATCTAAAACAATATTATTTCCTTTCATGCTTTGAATTCCATGTGAGCTGATTTCCTAGTTCTAGACCATTTAAAATTAACTGCATTAGCAGACCTATGGATTTAACCCTCTGTGTGTGTTTATGCTTACAGGTGCTGGTGCGCTACGCCTGACTGGTAAGTGGATAAGTTGCCTCATGTTTAGTTTGAGAACCTGGGGCATCCTCAAACGTCAAGAGGTCTAAGCAAAAGATGGCTTGGAGGCAGGCAATCACTGCCTATTTAGCCCTATTTCATATAAAACATTGGACTATATGCCCAACACCTAATTTCTCTCTCATTAAAGTGGCTTCTTAAAAACACTGCAACATTTTCAGCCTTGTGGCTCAAAAGGACTCTCTTACCTGCTATCTTCATTTTCAATGATACGTTTGTAGCGCTCTAGCTCACTCTCCAGGGCCTGCTTATAAATGGAGAGCTGGCGGCAGTCACTGGTGTATTTTTCAAAGGTCCTCTCGGCATCTTCTATGCCCTTCCGCAGAGTGTTAATTTGCTCGTTATACAGCTGAATCTCACCATCGTAGCTCTCCTGGGTGTTCTTAATAGCCTGCTCCAGCATTGTTGTCTGTTAAACAAATGCAGAGGAAAGAGATTGTTTGAAGCAGTTCTCTCATGAGAAATGGTGCACCGCCACCTTCTCAGAGCAGGTCGCTAGCTGTCAGGATGTGGCATATCAGCCTGCTTCAGTGACAGCTCACTGACTTTAAACAACTGTGGTACTGCTTGGCACGATTGCTTTGTAAATGGCTCAGGGCCAGGTTACCCGAAAGATCGTCTCTTCCCGTATGTACCTGCCCAGACTATAAGGTCATCATCAGCAGGTGGCTACCAAGAAGAGGGCCTTTTCTGCTGTGGCACCTTGGTTGTGGAATGAGCTTCCCAGAGAGGTTTGCCTGGCGCCTACATTGTGCTCTTTCCAGTACCAGGTGAAGACCTTTTTATTTTCCCAGGCATTTTAGTCTTTTAGTTCTGTTGTTTCAAATCTGTTACTGTATTTTAAATCTCTGCATTGCTCCTAAGTTTTATTCTAGTTTTTACTTTTATTTTATACTGTAGATTTAAACCTTTAATTTTTTATAATGTATTTTATGGTTTTAATTCTTGTGAACCATTCAGAGAGCTTCAGCTATTGGGCAGTATAGAAATGTAATGAATGAATGAATGAATGAATGAATAAATAAATAAATAAATAAATAAAATAAACAATAGAAAGATGGGGAAAGTTGGCACACAGTAAGATGGAGTGGCAGGCAAACTGTGGAACTGCTTCCCATTGATGGGATGGCCAGACATAGAAACATAGAGAGCTGCCTTATACTGAATCAGCCCATCTAGCCCAATATTGTTGACACTGACTGGCAGCGGCTCTCCAGGGTTCCAGGCAAGGAATTATGCTGCCATAAAGACAATGAAGCAGGAGCCAGGCAGATATCTCTGGGGACAGCATTCCATAACTGGGGTGCCACCACTGAGAAGGTCCTCTATACTCGTGATGAAGGAGGACATGGCCTCTGTATTTCTAATGGTTTTATAGCAGAAGTGATTTCAGGAGGTGCATCTTTTCTCTCTGCTGACAAGCTGCACTTGAGGAACTTCCCTCTTCTATGTCCCTGTTAAAACTGCATGAGTCCTGCTGTCTTTCGTTGCATCCCCCTAGAGAGAAAAACAGACACAGGCCATGAATGATTTACATAGAAACATATTCTCGACTTGACTGGCAGCAGCACTCCAGAGTTCCAGACAGGAGTTTTTCCAGCCCTACCTGGAGATGCTGGGGATCGAACCCGGGACCTTCTGCATGCAAAGCAGCTGCTCGACTACCGAGCCACAGCCACACAATGCAAGATGTCCTTCTGCTAAGACCCAACTGTAATAATATTAAAAAGCACTGGCACCTCAGAAACGAAGACAGGTAGTTAAGAAAAGGCCTGTGTTAAGCCTACTGCTCAGTTTAAACCCTCTAGATTCAGAGCTCTGAAGGGCATATGAACCACAGGCTATTGTAGCTACTGCCACATCATGGCTTGTTATGAATCTGTTTGGTTAGTACGACCTGCAAGAGAGGCCGTCTTGAGGACAGCTTTGCTTGCAGAGGCCTGTTTGTCAGGCATACGTGGAAGGGCTTTCTGCTGTGTCGCTACTAGGCTGAATCTACACATAGCAGTTATACTGTTATCATACCATTATCATAACTATCGGTACACATGACACCAATGGACACCAATAGTTATGATAACAGTATAACTGCTAAGTGTAGATTCAGCCCTAGACTGTGGAATGTGCTCCCCCAAGAACGACAATTGGCCCCCGCTTTCTTGGCTTTGGAAAGTCTGTGAAGACACATCTATTTAATTTAGCCTTTTTAATTACATAGTTTAATGTTTTATCGTTTGACTGTTTTTAATGTTCTTGTTTTTAGAATTGTTTTTAAGGTTGTTTTGTTTTAAATTGCTGTGCATAGTCTTCGTGGTTTTTTAGCAAATAAGATGAGATGATGATGACGACGACGACGACGACGATGACAATGTCCTCTAGTGGTTAGGGCCATGTATTTGCTCTTCATATTTTATATATTCACTGCAGGAAACTGTGATTGTATATTCACAGTGCGAGATCTAGTCCAGCCATTTACATGTATTTCATAATCTTTTAAGAAGGAGCAGTAGCTTGGATCCTGAGATCCCATGAGTAGAATCTTCTGCACACAGGAAGCTTCTGCTGGTGGAATACAGGGAGGCAATTTTTTGCTGACTCCCACTGCAGCCCCCTGAGTGCCCCAAAAAACTACTCCAGGGGGTTGAGGGACCCTCCATAATTTACTATAAAGGAAAAAAAATAGAAACAAATAATGAAAGGAAAGCAGTAATAAAGCACCCACTCCCGTGGGGAACGGAAACTGTTACAACTAATTAAGGGGCAATTTATCACTAATCACTCAGTAATGCTGACCAGGAAGCAATAACAGCAGAAACTGCAAGGGCAAAACATTTAATTAAAATCCCAGCAGTCCTTACAAGTCCCAATACTGCTACACTAGACAGGCTGGAGCTGCATTTCTGTTTTATTGCCAAAAAATAAAAATAAAAATCCAGATCAGATTTGAAAAAACACAAAACAAAACACAGGAGGACAACACAGAAAACACTGGAATGCAATTAAATCTTCTGACTTCTCTGTAAAAACAAAGTCAACAATGGATGACAATTCCAGAGAAAAGTCTTGGCGAAGAACCTACTCAACGTAATGATTTTGTCAATCAGCCTCATTCATCAGTCCATTACGGCTGGAATCTGACGTTATGTGTCGTGCTGGTTTATTTATTTTCTATTTGCAGTTTTGTTTTTATTTGGGTCTGTTTGGTTTGGGTTGCTGAGTTAATTTTCCAGTGGCTGAATTATTGAATTGCTGTTCCTTGTATTTTATTATACTATACATGTATGTCTTTTTATCTTGCTGCTTCACAAATTCTATTTGTACTTTATGACAAATTCTATGATGTTTTATTGTTTTCTGTTTGTATCATTAAACTGCTTGAATGCTAGCTTGCAAGGAAACAGCATATAGGTTTTCTAAATAAATAAATATTATCCTGCTACAGAAGAACACCTATGAAAAATGCCACATTATAGGACAAAATCTATAGGCATTTTGACTATGATGAATCTTGTGTCTTATTTATGAATTTTTCCTGCAAAATCAACATGGATTTAAGATACAACCATGCTTTCCCCCTCTATATCCTTCTTCTACGGGTATTATTTTGTGTTAGACAATGTCACCTTGGAATCCTACTGTACTGCAAATTAAAGTCCTGTGCCAAAAACTAGGGATGTCAGAGAATTCCACCATGGATCTCGGTGAGGCCGAATGCCAGTGTATTCGGCCCCCCGAAATCTGTGGCGGAATGGCCTGCCACCCCCCCCCGCCCCCTGCGGATCCCCCCCCGGACGAGACTTACCTGGGGCAGATGTTCCGGACGGCGGCGGCTCCAGCGGTGGCGGCTAGTCTTCCAACCAGCTGCCGCCACCGCCATTTGCAGTCTGGTCGTTTGTGTGTTTGGTTTTTTTACATAGACGTGATAGGCTACGTAAAGACTTACGTAGCCTATCACGTCTGGGTTAAAAAAAAAACGCGTACTCAAATGGCGGCAGCTATGGCCGCCGCCATTTGCGTTCCTTACGTAGGCTAAAACGGTGAATCAAAAAGGGACGCAAATAGCACCTGCTACGCTATTTGTGCTAAGTCTTTACATAGCCTATCACATTTGAATACAGGGACGCAAACGGCGGTGGCTACGGCCGCCGCCATTTGTGTCCCTGCTACCCAGTGGCCGGATGTTCAGCTGCTGGTAGAGCCGGCCGGCAGCTCCACGGAATCCCCACGGAGTGGAGCCGGCCGGGCAGGACTCCAGGGAGAGGGATGGAGCACCTCCCCCCCATCAAGGATTCAGGGGGGAGGGACAGAGCGCCTCCCCCCCCCACCGTGAAGCAGATCCGCGAAAAGGCAAGTGACTTTCGTACATCCCTACCAAAAACAGTTCTTGTGGAATATAAATTGACCACCAGGTGGCACTCATTCACTTGAAAAACAAAGATTCGCTCTACATGGGTAACCATTTTATTGCTTCCATATTATTCCAGGAACGTCAGCGTCGAAAAGTTCTAATGGCATCACCAAGATAGCCTTGAGACAGCAAGACAAGAGTACCCTGAAGATGAAATTACACTTCGTTTTACTTTTATAAAATGCCTCCCTAGAACTTTGGGGCCCATTCTCAAACACTGCAGTCTGAATGGTTGTTGTAGAAGGATGAACAGAGAGAAAGAGATAGCAACAGACCTTCACAGTTCTACCATCTCCCTAATGCATTTTGTCTATAGGAGAGAAGAAAGAGCAGCACCTCTGAAGTAACTGCTCAGAAGACTGAAAATGTTCAGATGAAAGCATACAGCAGTTTAGGAAACACGGGAAAAGCCTTTTGTTACATGCTTTACGGAGGGCTGTCCTCAAGCTGAAGATGTCTTTGATTTGAAGGGCTGGCAAGTCTAAGCTCATTTAAGAGGAAAGAAACCTAAGAAGGGGGAACGATCCGGGCCTCGAAGTTGCCCAGTGGAGGCTGGTGCCTCTGATTTCAGTGGGGCTGTGAATCCATTCCGGGTTTGAGTCAGAACCAGCCAGAACCGTAAAGGAGCTATCCAAGCTGCTGAAACTATTTTGGAGATAGGGCGCAGCACCTTGGATAGCTCCTTTAGAGTTGTGTCTGGTTCTGACTGAAACTCAGAATGGGTTTTAGCCCCATCAAAATTGGAGCCAGCAGCTTCGTTGCCCATCCACAGTGAGCACCTGGACAACAGACTGAGCAGACACACGGGTCACCAGTTCATCGTCTTCCCCGCTATGGAGAGATGTGCTGTATGTCTATTTAAATTATGGTGACAACTTCTACATTTCCATCTACTCATAAATTAGCAGATGCCAATGTTATGTGAAATCATGCCCTCTTTTGTTGTCTTGGGGGGGATGTATTTCCTCCTTCGAGGCAACGTGCCCTACTGTAATACAAACGAAAGCTCTTTGCCAAAAGGAGTTCAACTTATTCTACATATTCTAAAGAAGCCACTGAGATAAATACCACAACTCATCCGCTCACAGAGGGCGTGAGACTCAGCTGAGAAGAGGAAGAAGAAAGAGAAGCCTGTCCTAATCACAGCCTTTTTAAATGATCTGCTCTTTCAGTGACATATATTGTTCCTATTGACCTTATCTAAACCATCTTGGGACCCTTGTCAGCTGAACAGTGAGATAAAATATTAAAATAAATAAAATAAAAATAGTTCAGTTCAATTTCTCTCTCACAGTACTAGAACCCGGGGTCATCCCATGAAGCTGATTGGTGGGAGATTCAGGACAGATAAAAGGAAGGACTTCTCCATACAGCGCATGGTTAAGCTATGGAATTCGCTACCACAGGATGTAGTGATGGCCACCAGTTTGAATGGCTTTAAAAGGGGGTTGGACAAATTCCTGGAGGAGAAGGCTATCAATGGCTACTAGTCCTGATGGCTAGATAATACCTGCAGTATCAGAGGCAGTATGCCTACGTACGCCAGCTGCTGGGGGACATGGGCAGGAGGGTGCTGTTGCACTCATGTCCTGCTTGTGGGTTTCCCATGGGCAGCTGGTTGGCCACTGTGTGAACAGAATGCTGGACTGGATGGACCCTTGGACTGATCCAGCATGGCTCTTCTTATTGTCCTATGTTCTTAACACATACATGCTTTAAACTCTTTCTTGGCTATCCCTCTTGCTTGTAAAAACAACTGTGCTCAAAATTTCACAGCAGTCATCCTGGTCACAACAATATTTCTGGAAAGAATACCTCTGTCTGTAGTTTCACTTTTTGAGCTTGGAGCTGGCAAAGAATGCTCTTGTATTCTTCTAACTGGCTCTGAAGAATTGGTATCCTCCTCTCAGTTATCAGCTTCTCCTGAGATCAAAGCAGAATGAGGGGTGGGGGAGAGAATCCGATTGTGAGAAGTGCCATCAGAGATTTGATTACACGTTGGAAATAGAAGAAAAACTGACATAGCGAATTTCCCTCCTGGCCAGCATCAAGGGTTTCCAGCTGGAGAACTACGGAAGCCCCGTTGATTCATCATTCCACTTGATTGGAATGGAAAAATATATCATGGTGAGATGATGAACAGTAAAAGCCCATTCCGATACTTTGATATGCAAACAAGAGATGTGGATGAGATTTCGAAGGGCAGCTCTTTGAAAGTGAAATAGATGAAGGTGAACTCCAAATGAGTGTCATGTTGGACCTGCTTTCAATGGAGACAGACCATGAGCTCATCTACCCTTGTGCTGCCTCCTCCCTGGCTGGCAGCAGCTTCTCAAGGTCCCCAGCACAGGCCTTTCCCAACCCCAGTTACCTGAGATCCTTTAACTGGCAATGCTGGGGATTTATTGATGTACTGATTTGATTTCTACTGCCTTTCCACCAAACAAAACGGTGCTCAGGGTGGCTAACAGTAACAAAAACCAAGATTAAAATAAGCTTAGTTAATGCAATCATAAGAAACCAATTACATTACCATGAATGTGGGTGGGCTTTATTGCAGTAGCAGAACCAGTTAGGCATGTAGTTTGAACCTTGTGATCAGCCCAAATACAAACTGGCCCTTTCGAGTGTTCCTATCTATCATGTGAAAAGCCTCCAAGGGAGTTTTGAATGATCAGTAATGTGCACTTGAAGTTTGCCAAATTTTGCCAGGGCTCTCCTTCCCTGCTACCTTTTTCCACTCCCTCAAGTTAAAAAGAAAAGACTTACCTTGGGGAAGGGTGACAGGATAATGGGGGGGGGGCCTTCCAGAGCACAGGAGAAGCCACACCCACTTCAAATTATAGCCAGCTTAATTTGAACAGGGGCGCTCACATCTTCAAACACACCTGCTTTGAATAATTGCCCCATCCTTGCTAGCAGTTGTTTGGGGATGTTTGTCTTCCAGGAGGTCTACTGGATCGGGTGTCCTAAGGCAGTATAGCAGATGTGCTGCATTTAGGCTGACCAATCACATGGACGGCCACTAGTTTTTTGTGACATTGGTGTTTCCTGCAACAGCATAGACCAGCCTCCCCCAACCTCGAGTCCCTAAATGTTGTTGGACTACAACTCCCATTGTCCCCAACAACATGGCCAATGGTCAGGGGTGCTGGGACCTGTTGAGTAATCCAATAACATCTGGGGACCCAAGGCTGGTGCAGACCCGTGTGTGTGTGTGTGTGCGCGTGTGCGTGCGTGCATGCGTGCGTGTATATATATATATATATATATCTCCCATGCTGAGATATCTGGGACCTGTGATTGGGCCAGGGTTACCAGACACAAGTACACTAGGCCTTTTGCCCTGGCCGTTCCTCAGAACAGACTGATTCATTCTTTCCAGTCACAACTAAACCTGATGACTCATCCAGTTTGGGGTCTTGAGTGAGTGATGTAGCAAATACGTGTCACGTGGCAAGTACAGTTGCAGTGTACGCTACTACCTGTGCATTTAGAAACATAGGTTTCTAAATGCACATGTACTTGCATCAAGATGCCGCTAGAAAAAGTTGCTGTTGCAGCTGCCCTAGGCAGCCTCCATGCGGACAACCATTGTCAATATAATCTTCTCAACATGGTTTTGCTAAAGCTTCATTAACCCATTTGTCTCCTCCCCAACCCACGTGAAAGCTATTTGAAACCTGGATCCTTTGGATTACCATGACTTTGAAATGATTTCTGAAACAAAACTCTTACCTCGCTGGCTCCAGCTGCCATGGTGGACACCAGGGGGGTTGTCTGCATGATCTGTTGCAAAATGCTGACATAGGTCTGTATTTCCATGAGGTTCTGTGGCCACAAGTAAAGTAATTTACATTCCAAGTTATCCCAGCAAAAATCTCAAGTCAAGAAACTGCACGCCTGTGTTCCTACCTCTCTCTCCCCACTCCCTCCTTGCGAAAATTATAGGATAAAGTTTAGATCTGCTGGATGGTCAGACTCCAATATTGACCAGCCAAAACAGTCTACCCACAAATGGAAATGACAAGAGTGAGTTGACAGCAGGATGACAAAACAGGAAGACAGGCAGGGTCAGGGGCCTTGTATCTTTGATGGTTGTGTAGAAAGGGTGTTTGGGGATGCACAGCTTTTCATGAAGCCACAAGAAAAGCTGTACCCACTGAAACAGCATCCTCTGTACAGCTCTTCAGTTGCAGTAATTAGCTGACAGAAGGGATCCGGTATTACCAATACTGAGGCAATTAGTGGCACATTTTACTGGGCATTTGCCTCCCCTCTACTCCAAATTCTGGATAGGGGACCACCTGTCCTGTTTTCCATAACTGTCTCTTTGCTCAGTTTTTTTTAGCTGGGCAGGCTAGGGAGACCACAACATTCTCATTATGACGTTCTATGTTGCATTTGACATTGGCTTTGTTTTGTTTGGAGCAGCACATTTGCAACCCATTTGTGGGGAATTCAAGCTGAGGGAAAGTCCTACACTTGCTAGGTACAGATCCTGAAAAAAAAAAAATGTTGCAGAGCGTAGTGGCTCCTGTTCAGGGTACCAGCTAGCCAGCCAGCCATGCCTTCTTCCACGATGCTTCAATCCAGCCCCCTCACCACCACCTGTTTTTCCCCTACTCCAAGTGTCAGCCAGCATTCCTTGGCCACTGAGCATGCTCAGATGCTCTGAACTTCTGCAAACCTTGTGGTTCTTCTGAGACCGCTTATACTGCCCTCTTGTTCATGGATGGTGCCATTTTGGCTACATGAAGGTTGGCACTCAGATAACTGAGTTTGTTATTAGTAAATATCAGCCTTCCCCATGCTGGTGCCCTCCAAATATTTGGAATTACAACTCCCAGCATTCCTGGTCACTGGAAGGGCTGGCTAGGGCTGATAAGAGTTGAACTCCAAAACATCTGGAGGGTACCTGGTTGGAAAAGGCTATCATATATGATATGGTAAATAAAACTGAAATCCTTTTCACAGGAGTAAATGCCAGTTTTATGAGCTTAAATGTGTAGAACTACTTGCTAGGGTTGAATGTGTGTATCTTGTTGTTGGAAAACATTACGAGCAGCTGGGGGGAGGGCAGAACTAGCTACATCAGAATGGAATAGGAAAGTAACATCCCCAGGGCTTGAGTGTCAGGTAGAAAAGGGGCTCTAGAGTCATTCTGTTCTCATTCACTATTTTGGGTTAGGACCTCTTGGAGTAGGAAAAAAACCTCACCCGGTTATTTGGCTTCCCCTTGAAGAAGAGAGAGAGAGGTTCACCATGGAGGCATTCTGGAAGGGAGTCCTAGGCCTAAAGGACAAAGTTAAGGGTTCTGTGGCACTAGAAGCTAAGAGCAGAAGGTAGATCTGGATCTCCTGGTAGATCTCTGGACGATTAGTAGATTGGCAAGGATTTCTGACTTCCAATTGTTTAACAAGAACAGCAACAAAATGGCTCTCTCTCTCCAACCCCCGCCACCCTACACTGTACTGCTTTAATGAAGACAGTTCAGTGTAAGCAGGAGTGGATCTGCATGTGAAGGGCTGAGGGCTCCATTCAGTTCTGGAACACAAAACAAATTCCTGGCAGCCTGGAGTCTGTCCACTCCTGAGCTAGAGGAAACATTTTATCATCCCTGCTCTTTTGCCCAGCATAGCTTTTAATCTGTGTCTGAAGGAATCCTAAATTTAGGGGAAAGGAACTGGGAGATAGGGTTGGCTTCACCTGCGGAACCCAAGGTCAAGGGCAAACTGTCTCTACTGCCTCCACTCCTGGGTAAATAAGCAAGTTCATCTGACAATGAAAACTCAAAATTAAACAAAGACCCATGGTTAGCTCTCAGCCATTACCTTCTTGTATCTGTCCTTTGTGGCGTTAACATCATCCTGCAAGAACTGTGATTCAATTTGTAATTCCAAATTGCACAGCAAAGCTTCGTCAGCTTCCTATAATAAAAGCAAAAAGTGTCCTTTCTTTTTGTCCTTGTTCCTTGTGTTACTAAAACTAGTTGAGCCACTTCTCCTGAATGGCAATCCTTTATTGTAAACTTAGCTAAGAATGAATGTATTGTGGTATCTGCCATGGCCAGTCTTAAATTGACCGAGACCTTGCAAGTATACATGTTGTTTCTGTTTTGGAACATAGCACTTAGGCCTAGTTTGCAGGCCATGAAGGTGGTTAATAAGCCATGGTGGCTTGTTAACCGCCCCTGTATGTGCTGGCTCTTTTCCCCAATTACCCTCACTGGGCGCGGCTTGTTGTTAAATCCAAACCCAATGAGGGTGGCTTGTTGGGGTGGTTAACAAACCAGCCAGAACCCATGGTCTGTTTTAGGGTTGTTGGGTGGTTTCCTAACCACCCCAACTAGCCATCCTTGCCGGGTTTGGATGACATGAGAAGCTGCAGCCAGGGTTTAAACCCGCAGGCGTGTGATCCACTATGGCTTACGTAAGTGTGAGCCAGGTTTAAAGTAGCAGTCCTGCAGTGCTCCTGCCTACCTTATAGGTCATTTGGATTTTGGGTGTGCATCTGCAAGGAATGGAATTTAAATAACTGCTAGACAACACATACATGTGCAAGAGCCCAGCCTCTCTTGGTGGTGGGACATGCAGAAGGGCCTCCAAACTCCCTATTATTTATTGACCCCAATTATTTGCAGTTGATGCAGAACCAATGCTATTCCAAATATGCTGACTCTAGCTGAACCAAAAGAACCCAGGTTAGCCAGAATGGGTGGTCAAATGTATATGTACCAGCTTTCCGTATTCCTCATTGTGCTTCCACCCAGGCAAACTGGATATATATTTCAGTGGCCTTAATTGAAAGAAGAATGGGAATGATGTTATTATCCATGTTTTGTTGCAAGGAACTAAGACATGGGCTTACTTTGTTACATTGATATCAGAGGGAATGAACCGAGACTTCACAGGATGCACCCAGGGTACACCCAGAGTGGCTTGCTCAGATTTGTACAAGGAGCATGATGTACCTGCAAAACCTAGAACAACTCTAATGGGTTATCAGGATGGTAGCCAATACAAAAATTCAAACTTTAGTCATGCTCCAGCTAACTCAGCTAATCCCATGCAACAAGCATTGGTCCCAGATGTGTTGCCTGCCCTAAATGCTCCATTTCCAATGCTCAGTCAGGAGCATCACATTTCTGGGCTGTAAAACAGTCACATTTCTAGGGAGGGCATGTGATGGAGAGCCGTTCAAAGAGAATTGCTTTTGTGAGATGCCCAACAAACTAATCCAAAGCTCTGCTCTGCTATTCAAAAATGTTGAAGCTTGCTTTTTCTGTTATATTACGGAATGCAGAACTGGTCAGGTCTGCTGATGTACCAGTAATTTTTTTTAAAAAAACCCTAAGCATGGCCTTTTGCTTTGAGCCTAGTTATCTGCACTGTGAGCAAATAAGATGCATTGATGCAGATCTCAACCGGAATGTTCTAAGCCTGTGTTCTGCCATTTGCTCACCGTTTCTGTATTCGCTACAATTTCTTTTTGAGAGGTGATATCAACAGCACAACGGAGCTATCATGAGTCTGTGGACATATTGGGAGCTAGAGGGAGGCATACACCACTGAACAGTGCATATTTTGGTATATAATGAACAAAACAAGACCTTGCCTTTTAAGAAAAAACAACAACAACAACAGTGCACCAGCAGCTTTTGTCTGGCACTCAGTACATAGGCTTTTTCACATGGAGGTTTTATCCTGCTATTGAGATTGCTAACACATGGAGGTTTGCGGGTCCTTTTCATGACGTCATCAACCTCCAGGGCACATCCAGACGTATTTCCTGGTTATTCCATATTAAATAGATTAGGAAATAATGAAGTATTAAAATACATTGGATTGTTGTGCTATTAAAACAGCCACTAGATGGCATTGTTTTGTTGAGTTCTATGGAAGCTTGGAAATTAAAAACTTCCCCTCTCAGCAATCACATGGTTACCATCTGGGAGCCCGCTGTAAATGCAGAAAGGCTCCACAACGGTAGGACTGCAGATTTTTTCTTTAATGAAAAGTCAGCCCAAGATGCTTCCAGCCAGACAGATGGTGTATGACAGCGGTGGGCAACTTGTGACCCTCCAGATGTTTTGGCCTACAATTCCCATCATCCCTCACTACTGGCTATTATGGCTAGGGTTGATGGGAGTTGTAGGCTAAAACATCTGAAGGGCCACAAGTTGCCCACTCCTATCATATGCCATCATCCCAATCCAACAAGAGAAATCTATGTACCGAAGCATACTTCTCCCACAGCTAATTCAGATATAGACGGACATCTGGCAGTGCATGCACATCCACACTACAATACTCATTCAGGATCCATTGATCTAGCTGGAAGCATCTTGCGATGTGGATGAGAAAGCACATTTGCATCTGGGACCAGTGCTCATTTTATGTCATTAGTTGAGCATGGTTAGAATGGGTTTGGGTCCCATGTCCTCCCCCTTTCTCCTTGTTTCTGTATAATATTTTTTCCTCCAGATTGATTCTCAGTCCTAAATGGTAAGCTCAGCAAGTCATTTACCAGCATTCTTTCCTCCAAGCAATAGAAACAAAACCAGAACCTGACAGGTCTGCAGAACTGTTGATTAATGGTCCCTTACATTGTTGAGACTCGATTCCTAAAGTTACTCATTCCACATCCTTCAGGATGATACAGTGCTGGTCAACAGGCTCAGAAAGAAATTTGCCAAACAAAAACACTTTCAGCTTTCCTGAAGACAATCTGTTGCAATCTTGACTCTTTGTCTTCCATGTATTAATATGCCAGTCTAAAGGTGATGGATGCGAGGAAATTATGTCTTGGTGTATTGGCCAATTAAATGGTGACAAATGTCAGAATTTTTAGTGTTGGCAAAATTAACTTCATTCCATTGGAACTGTTAGGTATACACTGAGAAATGTGAGAAGAATTATAAAACACTCCATACACACACATAAAAACCAACATATAATAACACAAATGAGGAGGAGGACCAGGAAATCTCTTGGTAGCATATTGGATACCAGAATGTCTTTGTTGCCATCTTGCACTCCTGTCTACTTAAAATACTTTGGTCAAAAGCAGAAATTATGTGTAGTGCCATTATTATTTGGGGAAGGGGAGAGTTAAAAGTAAAAATAAAAATGCATCCACTGAGGCTGCAATTTGAAGTCAGTTTGAACTGTGGTGTCAGTTGGGATGCTGGACTAGGATCAAATTCTTGCTCAGTCACGAAGCTCTCACTGAGTGACCCTGTTCCGGCCACTTTCTCTGCCTAACTTGCCTCTCACATTCTTTGGTGAGGATAAAATTGTGTGTGATGCCTCTGGTGTGATACAACACCAGAGGTGCTGAGCTTCTGTCTGCCCGGAGATCGAGTTCCAGTGGCGGGTGTCATGGAAGGGAAAGAGGGCAGGACCAATATATCAAAAATACCAGCCTATTTTAGCTGAAAGCTCTCACTGCCGGTCACTAAGCCTTAGGAGAGGCATTGCAGCCTTTTAGAACTGGGGGCTGGGGGAAGCATGCAAAAGCCAGGAAACCACCAAACAGTCAGGGTCAGGGGAAAGGGGGTGAAGGGGATGTGGGCCTGGAAGACCAGACTGGGACCCCAGGCAGGGTGGATTTAGCCCACAAGCAGGAGGTTCTTCACTGCTGGTGTACACCATCCTGAGCTCTTTGGGAGGAGGGCAGGGGAGAGAGAGAGAGAGAGAGAGAGAGAGAGAGAGAGAGAGAGGGAGAGAGAGAGAGAATAAAGTGGAAGACTGGCAGGGGACAAATGAAAGGGAAAACTGGAGACTAAAATTTCAGGCTTGTAATATGATGACTTTGTGTTTCCCTACTTGCCCCTTTAAAGCCTAAAGTGTTACCCCCGCTTACAAGTACTATTCCTCGAGACCCCTTCAGCATACTATGCTAATAGGCTCTCACAGCCCTAAAACTCCCCTGCCCACCCTCCATATATGCATGCCCCTCATAATATCTCTGTACTAAATGAAAAGAATAACAGGGGAAAAACCAACAAGTGTGGCTTTTCCACCATATCCCCTTGTGCTGTTTACTTTCACTGAAAATAGCTCCCAAGCTGCTTCGACTCCACACTGAGGGGAAAAAAAAATACAGCCACCAGTTTTCCACTTCAAACTGCAGCTTCAGCAGTTGCACTGCATAAACGGGGTGGGGGATCTCTTTGTACTTGGCGAGTACAAAGCAAACCCCACGATTGTAACACTGCTAGAAAGTACAACAGAATGGAACACAAATATAAAACTAGACATGAAGGTATATTGGACTGGATCCATACATCAATTATTTCAGTGGGTCTACTTTAAGTTTGATTAAGTCTAGATCCAACCTATTTTATTCCCTTCAAAAAAAGGGAATTTATCATGGAGAGTCCTTAAGCCCAGCCTAATACGGTGTTGCTGCGCTCTTGTCCCATTCTCAGTTCCACTCATCTATTTTATTTATTTAGGGTGCAATCCTATCCAGATAGGCGGCTGCCTCCGAACTCGGAGGCGACCGCCTATCCAAAGCAGGGCAGGAGAAGCACTGAGGGGATCGTTCCCTCTGCTCTTCTCCTGCCCTGCATTTACAGCCAGTCAGCCGATTGCGGCTGACTAGCCGTGGGAGGGCAGAGCGGGGGAGGAGGCTGCTGTATGACACATTGGATGTGTCCTACCGGCATTTCTGCCCTCCCCCCCGGAATGCCCCCCCAGACATGCCCTTTTTTGGCCATTCCACACTCCTCTGCCTCCGAAGTGGTGGGGAGTCAGTTCTCCAGGAACCGACCTTGGAGCATGGGCTCCGAGGTTGGTTCCTGGGAAACAGGATATCCTATGGCTGTCTAGCTGCTGTCTAGCGGCCATAGGATTGCTCCCTCATTTATTTATTTATTTATTTATTTATTTATTTATTGTGATATTTTTGTACCGCTAAATATAATAAAATCTCTCAGCAGTTCACATATAAATATTACAATCACATTTAAAATACAATTGTTAAAAACCCTACATTATAAACAATTACAATAAAAGCAATATGAGCAGCAGTAAAATGGGGCAGCATGATTGATTTAGTTACAGCCCAGGGAAAGCCTGGGTGAACAGGGGTGTTTTCAGGAGGCATTTGAAAGGAGCCTCATTTTCCATTTTCTGTAGGGATGGCTGTTGCACGGGATTCCGGCCCTTTTAGGGCCCATAGGGTTCCCAAACTGCCTTGGCTCCGCTTCCTCTTCCCCCCCCCCCCCCCGAAAGCCAGAAACTTGCCCGGGTTTCCTCCCTCCCAACCCAGAATGTGCACACATTCCAGGTTGGGGGGGACTCCAAGTTGCTGCAGCGGCCACCACAATATCCCCTCTGTCCCTGCCACCAGCAGGGATGGAGGGGATGTGATGGTGGTGGCATAGGAGGCAGCATGGCAGAAGGAGAGGAGAGGATCGCTCCCCTCCTGCCCTTCCTCTATGCCACTGCTGCTGCACTGTTCCCTCCTGTTCTTCCACCACCTGCCGGGGATGGAGGGAACATGGCACTGGCAGCAGTGCAGCAAGAGAACAGGAGGGTAACGCTTCCCCCCTGGTCTTCTGTCACTGCCACCACGTGCAACCATCGTCCCTCTCTCTTTTCCAGGGCCAACTCTGGCAGAGGGTGAGGGACGATGGTTGCACAGTGGCAGCAGCATTGGGAGGGTGAGACTGAGAGGGGAGTGCCATGGGCCATAGGGCTCCCATCCCACCCTCCATCACTGCCACCACCGTGCAAAGGGCGAAAATCTGTCAGCTGGCCCGACTTGGCAAGGGCCAAGTTGAGCCTGCTGCTGGACAGAGTCTGGGGGGCAAGTTGGCAAAAGCTCACTGAGCCTCACCCCACAACCGGATTCCTCTGACATCCCTAATTTTCTGCCTTCCAAACGCTAAAGTGAGAAGGCCCATGTCAGGGTATTGCATGGCGATATTGCATTCAATTCAGAATAATCAGCAAGGCCTCCTCTGATGGTCTTAAAGGTCACCTGGGTATGTATACGGGAAGGCAGTCTGCTAGGTATCCTGTTCTCAAACTGCTTATGGCTTTGTATGACAATAACATAACCTCGTACGCAGCTTGGTGGCCAACAGGCAGCCAGTGCAGTTCTTTTAGCACAGATGTTATGTGAGCAATGCTGCATGTCCCAGTGAGCACCCTAGCTGCTGCATTCTGTACTAGCTGCAGCTTCTGAACCACGCACAAGGGCAGCCCCACATAGAACACGTTGCAGTAGTCTAATCATGAGGTTACCAGTGCATGGATCACAGTGGCTTGGCTATCCCTATCTGGGAATGGCCATAGTTGGCATACCAATTGAAGTTGGTAATGGGCGCTCCAGGCCACTGAGGTCCCCTGGGCCTCCAGTGACAAAGATGGATCCAGGAGCACCCCCAGTGTATGGACCTACTCCTTCAGAGGGAGTGCAACCCCATCCAGAACAGGAAAACAGCCCAATTCCTGGACCTGGGAACTGCCATAGGGTCTCTGTCTTATTGGGATTCAGCTTCAGTTTATTGGCCCTCATCCAACCCATAACTGCTTCCAGGCACCAGTTCAGAACATGCACGGCCCCTCACGATACAGATGTCACAGAGAAATAGAGCTGGGTGTCATCAGCATACTGGTAGCACCTTGCCCCAAATCTAGCACCAACAGCTGACTCCAGAACAGCAAGATCAGAACTAGAATCGTGAATGTTTTCTACATGGATGGCATAAACGTATTTGCTGAATCATCAGCTAGACTCAAAAGATTCATAACAATGATTTAAAAAAAAAAAAAAGCACCACTTCAGCAAAGAGAAAAAGAAGTCGTATGGCCTTGAAAAATGTGTACTTTTCCACATAATGGAAGTTAAAAGTGGAACTTTCCCAGAATGGAAACACTTAGTAGCCACTAATATGTTACTTATAGATAACAGTACTTCCACCCACAAGTATCCGGGGATCAGTCCAATCAGATTGCCTGCTAATGTTCACAATTCTCTTACCAACATCTCTATAGACAGAAACTCATTCAAATACTGAACACTGCAATTATAGTTAGGATAAATTAAAATCAATTAATACCTGGGCAATCCCAGGTGTCGTTTCAGAAGAAATTAAGTAGTCTAATGCTAACTTGGATGAACTTGATAAATGATCATGTTTAGCATGGATCATCCAAATGACCCAGTGGAAAGGTTATGGATGCATCACAAGATCTGAAGGAGGATGAGCAACACATAGGAAGCTGTCTTACACTGACAGTCTCATTGGTCCATCTAGCTCTGTACTGTACACCAGGCATGGGCAACTTGTGGTCCTCCAGATATGTTGGCCTACAACTCCCATCAGCCCTCATTATTGTCTGTGCTGGCTAGGGCTGATAGAAGTTGTAAGTCAAAACCTGGAGGGCCACATGTTGCCCATTCCTGGTCTACACAGACTACCAGATGTTCTCCAGGGTCCCAGATAAGGGTCTGTCAGTCCTACCTGCAGATGCCAGGGACTAAACCTAGGATCTTGTGCATGCAAAGCTTGTGCTTTACCACTGAGCTGTAGTGTGTGTGTGTGTGTGTGTGTGTGTGTATAATTCATTCTGCAAAAATAAAGTATCAAAACTGAGAAACTACTCCAAGACATTGTGCAATTCTCCAAGCAGTGGTCAAGGCTGTGTATGTGTAGATAGATAGAAGATACCCACCACCTTCTCACGCCACACTTTATACATCTGATAAAGTAATATGATACTTACAAAAGCTTACACCACAAACAGTGGGTTTTTGAGGGCCATTGGGCAAGATGCCTTCAATGGGTCCCTTCCCTCAGTGGGGCTACCATCTCACTGCCATTGTCACTAGCTGCTATTCTTCCTCATGCTCTTTCTCACCATTGCTCCCATTTGCTTCCTTGACAATCAGAGAGCCAGTGAGCGAGTAGGCAGGCAGGGGCATCTGCTGCTTCTCCTTCCTTCTCACCACCAACATTGTCTGAACCAAAGACAGCCAGGTGAACAAGCATGTTGCAACTCCAGGGGGCTCTTGCTAGTGTTCCTCAGCTAAGGTGTGGGCCCTTGGCAGATGCCCGACCATGCTGCCCTTGATGCCAGTCCTGACCCCAAAACAAAACAAAACAAAACACACACACAACTCAGCTAGCCTTTAAGATTAGCAGCAGTATTCTCTCTCTCTCTCTCTCTCTCTCTCTCTCTCTCACACACACACACACACACACACCTCTACCTAATGAAATGTTGTGTTCTAACTTCTGTGCCTTAGCTTTTAAAAAGAGAGGTGAACATTTAAAAACAAGGACCATGGATTCCAGAGGCTGGTGCTTTGATAAATAGTTACATCTGATGGCACCACCGTACAGTTGGAAATGGAACCCATGGCAGACATTTTTCACCCCATGTCTGTGCATGTCCTCTTTGTGATTTTGCTTTTATGAAGGTGCTTATAAATAACAAAACATCTTCATGAATTCAAGATCACAAAGAGGACATGCATAGACATGGGGTGAAAAATATCTTCCAAGGGTTGCATTTCCAACTGTATGATGCCATCAGATGTAACTATTTATTGAAGCACCAGCCTCTGGAATCCATTATAAATAAGAGCTGGGTCAACCTTTTGCCACTGATTCAGGCATTTTGAATGCTCAGCCCCTTACTGTGCATTTGCAGGTGGCCCAAAAACAAATGCATTTGGACAATGTTGTTATTTATTCATGGGATCTATGAATGTTCTCTAGCAACTGTTTCCATCTAATGGCTTCTTTGCAAGCTGCCACTGTGGGGATTGCATTAACTGTTTTATGTGTACAATGTGTGACAGGTCAGCCTATGTCAGATAGAAGTGTCTGCTTTCCTGACCAAATTACATCTGCAAGCAAAAGGAATCATTAGTTGCCACAACCACTTGTCCAATGCACAGTTCACTATGTTTTTTTTTTTCCTATCCTGTGTTGTCACCTACAGACTGCCACAACCTGTTACACGTCTGTTTCCTACACTGACACTCCTAGCACATACTTGTGTGGTGGTAGGGGATCAGTGGAGAGGTGGAAAGGGATGGGTCACTGAGTTTCTATGTGCAAATGCCAAGATGGGGGGAGGTATTGAGCTGTCCTTCTCACTGTGGGCTGCTTCCTTCAAAATGGCAGCACTTTGTCAGGAGAGAAATACCAGTCATGCTGCAGATCACCACCTTTACAGGGCCATTTTTTAATCATAAAAATTAAAATATCGAGAATGCTGGTTGATGCAGAACAGCAATGTCACTGGAACAAGTCAGGGCCAGAACAATAATGTGACATGTCCCAACTTTATTCAAATAAGAACTGACATTACTCCTAACATAAAAGGAATAGATCAAAGGACCAATAAAAGACCAGAACTGAGAACAGATAGAAAGGGGACTAATTGTAAACAGACAGGGAGATTCTATTATATGTGGAGATTGCCTAAATGACTAATGTTTGGGGACATTTACAGCAAATGCATATGTGTGTTTACTCATAAGTAAGTTCAATTGGACTTGTTCTCAAATAAGTATACATAGGATTTCAACCTTCATTTTGAAAAAGGTAACAGGATGAGGAAGACTTCATCTACTACAGGGGTAGAAAAACTGGTGAACTCCAGATGTATTTGACTACCATCAGCCCCAATCAGCATGGGCAATGGTCAGCACTTATGGGATTTGTAAGATGGCACCAGGTTGCCTACCACTGATATGTTAAAAATATGGGATTCTATAGTAAGAACCAACTTATTGGCACAGAGAACTCCTTAATCACCTTATACAATTTCTGAAACCAAAATATTGCCACTTATGTACTGAAAATAAAATCTGCCTACAAAAGAAGCATTACCTTGTAGTCAGGGCTTGGCCTGGACCAAATCATACCCCAGGTATGGAGCATCTTCTGCATCCCCTCCATTTGTTCACCTTTTGAATACCATATTTAACACCACAATTCATTCTCTCAGCTGCTGTCTGTACCATCCCACTACGGGAGGAGTGTTCCTCAGAACAGAAGGCCTCTCTTGATTCCAGGGCTGGCCCTACCATTAAGCATAGTGAGGCAGCCACCTCAGGCAGCAGATGCTGGGGGCAGGGAGCAGCAGCAAGGCACTGGAGGACAGAGATGTGTGTGCCCCATGGCCTGCCTTGCACACCCTAAACTAGCCTGCTGAGCTTGGGTGTGGTAAAGGAAGCTGTCCCAAGATTCAGTGTGCAGTCTGGTCAACTTCTGTATGTCAAACTGGGTGGGAGGAATTGCTCGCTTGATCTTTACCTGAGACAGCAAAATGTTTTTGGGCTAGTCCTACTCAACACACACAGCAAAACAGTTAATTTTTTAAAATATATATATATAAATTTAAATTAAAAATAATTATTTTGAAATGATCAAAGTGATTTATTTATTTGTTGCATGTATATCCCACCTTTTCCTCTAAGGAGTCCAAGGCAACCTGCATGAGTCCCCTCCTCTCCATTTTATCCTCATAACAACCCTGTGAGGTAGGTTAGGCTGAGAATCAGTGACTAGCCCAAAGTCACCCAGTGAGCTTCATGGCCATGTGGAGACTAGAACCTGGATCTCCTGAGTCCCAGTCCAACACTCTAATCACTACATCACGCTTGCTCTCTGTTCCGATGGAAAGAAAGAGAGGGGGATAGAATAAAGACAATGGGGAAAAGGAAGGATGGAGAAATGTCAGAGGAATCAATGGCTCTCTGACTCCAAGACAGCCTGAAAACAGCTCAGCTGAGCTATCAGTTTAGCAGTGCAATCCTAGACATGTGTACTCAGAAGAAAGTCCTATTGAGTTCAATGGAGATTATTCCCAGGTAAGTGGGTATAGGATTATAACCTGCGTTACTCCCCTCTTTGCTCTTATCTTGAGAAAAACAGGTTGAAAAGTGCTGTCGAGCAATTACGACAGTGTGAGCTTCATGGCTGAGGCAAAACTGGACCTCACTAGAGCAGAGAATCACATGCAAAGTGCAGGAGGAGGTGGAGGAAGGTTGGGGGAAAAGAAGAGAGTGTACAAAAGCTTTGTCAACCCTAAGGAAAATATTCAAGCCCACAGCTCTAAAATGCCAAGCACGTCCTGTGCTCTTTGAAGCACATTTTGAACTGAAACATCACATTGGACATGACTCTTTTAAAAGTGCAGCATGCATGAGGCTTCCTCCTGTTTAATCTCACAAAAAACATACGTAGATCTTGATTACTCCCATTTTACAGATGCATATAAATTGAGGCTGAGAAAGTGATTTGCCCAGTGCTAGTCAATGACTCCACTTTAAAACTGGGATATGAACCAGCCAGTCATCAAGACCTAGACTGGATGCCAGTGTGTGTGTGTGTGTGTGTGTGTGTGTGTGTGTTGTCTTAAATCAGATCCACCAAAAAAACAAAAAAAGTCTCCCACACAAGAAATGCTAACATATGGGCCTTCTTGAAATACGAAATAGAGAAGAAAACCATCAAAATGTAATTTAAGAAATGATGGTAATTATGTCAAACTGGAGCAGAATTTCTCTTGTGATTTGCTGAAGAGGTGGGAGAAAAACACTCTAAACTAAAGCATCAACAATAGGACAAAAATGAATGCAAAAAGATTAGCTATTAAAAACAGAGCTAGAAGAAAAGAACATTTTTTCCAAAACATAAGAAAGCAAAGAACCCAGTAGGATAAAACAGCTATGTAATGTTAATTTTAGACCTTCCTCTCAAAGGGAAAACCATCTTTTTCAAAGATGTCAACTGCTTTTTCAGGTTCTGTACCATTAATACCTAATCAAGCCAACTCCCTGCCCACCCCCAACACAGATTTAGTTTTCTAGTATGCATGTACATGAAAGCATATTTTAAATTACACTTGAGAAGAATCCATGCACAAAGGTTTCTATGTATCTCTTCTTTGCCATGGAAGGAAACTGGGCTTATGTAAAGTGGCTAGTGCTGGGTTTATGTAAAACGGCTAGGCAATCTAAGTACGTTGTTGCACAGGCTTTGGTTGACCTACAAATTCTACTTACATCAGTTGTTCTATGTAGTCATTCATTCCTATTGAACCTTTGGTCAGCTAATCCAGAACACACCCGTTAAGGGCTTTTCCAGCATGTGTGTGCATGTGTGTGTGTGTGCATGCATATGCACACGCACATACACTTAAACGCATTTTCCATTTTCAAACTGCATTATTTTAGAGCTGGGAAAAGGCCACACCCCAAGCTAGTGTGTCCATTGCAAGAGTGGGAGTGTGGCATGTGATTACACAAGTGTTGGCAGCACCTATTGGATAATGCCCATGACCTCACACTGGACCAGGTCATACAATCAAGCAGCGTACTGAGACTTATTTAAGCCATGGTGGGTTGTGGCATGTGGGAGTAGCCATTTTGAATATTCAAGCCACGACCCCAGCTTATCGTGTCATCTGAACCTGGTGAGGGTGGGTTGTTGGTATAGATAACAAACCACCCAGAACCTGTGGCCTGTTGTAGGGCTGTGGGTGGTTTGTTAACTATGCCAACAATCTACCCTTTGGACAACATGATAAGCCACAGTCGCGGCGTGAATATTCAAAAGTCACCTGACATGGTGGATTGCGGTGACTGCGCAAACCCTGGTCACTGGTAAGCAACACTAGATGAAAGAAACTTGGGGGGGGGGCATATTGCATTTGATATGGTAAACTCACCTTATTAAGCCGTTCAAGAGTAGTTTTCAGCATCTGCTGATACTCACATTCATTTCTATATCTACAAAGAAGAAAAACAAACAAAAATCCAACCACTGATAATAAATTAATAAGAAAAGGACATGGCTCAGACATCTGTTTTCTGTTTCCATGTATAAGTTAATGGCTACATTCAGAAGTAACACCAAACCATGATTTGGCCCTATGTAAACAAGCCTAGCCTCTTGCTGGGCTTGTGCTCTCCCACATTTCTTCTCCTCCTCCAGCATAGCCAAGAGGACGAGTTTCGGATCTTTTGCTTAACAGCAGTTTGCCCAAACTGACAAACTGGAGTTGATATTAATAATGGATTAGTTTAAAACAAGCCAACTTACAATTGTGTTTATGAAACTGGCTTATTTAAAGTAACCATAGTTAGTTTTCATGTTAACTGTAGTTAACATTAGTTACAGATTTCGGTTTGGATGGAGTGGCAAACTGTGGGTAACTAAAAGTGGAAGCAAAAGTTTCCGAACATCTGCTCTTCGCCATGAAAGAGGAGGAGAGGGGAGGGAGAGTGCCTAAACCTGAGAGGAGACTGGGCTCATTCACATAACACTAAACCATAGTTTAGTCCGGTTTATGTCTGAATGTGGCCAATGTGTTCCATATAAATAGCATCATATTCACACTATGGCAGAAACAAATGGAGAAAACCATTCAAAATTAACAAATCCATTCTAATCAATAAGGACACAATCCTATTGGGATAGTTGACAGCCTCCAAAGTTGGAGGCTGCCGAGTATCCTACGCAAGGTGGGCGGAGTATAGGGGGGATCCTTACTTTTGTGGCCAGATGGCTGATTTTGGCTGTCTTGCGGGGCGCATCAGAGCAGGAGGCAGGGAGGCCGCATGGTGCATAGGAAGCTGCGTAAAGTGGCTTCCACGGTCTCCTCCCCTCCCTGTCGCCAGGAACGCCCCCTTTTTGCCTTTTTCGTGCTCCATTTCTGAGCGTGGAGACTGGTGAGAACTGCGCCACCTATGAGGTGGTGGGGAGTGGGGTTTCTGGCAACCACAGTCGGAGTGCTGGCTCCGGCCTCAGTTTATTTATTTATTTATTATTAAATTTATTAATCGCCCATCTGGCTGGTCACCCAGCCACTCTGGGCGATGTACAACGTACAATAAAACAGTTTAAAACAATAAAATTCTACAATAAAAACATTTTCTAAAATACCCTAACCCACCCCAAATGCTTGCCTGAACAACCACGTTTTTAATGCATGGCGGAAGCTCATTAAAGAGGGGGCATGACAGAGTTCCCTAGGGAGGGAGTTCCACAGAGTGGGGGCCACCACAGAAACGGCCCTCTCCCTCGTCCCCACCAGTCTAGCTGTCCTGGCTGATGGGACAGAGAGAAGGCCATCCGAGGCTGATCTTGTTAAGTGGCCTGTCTGGTGCTGCTGGAGGCGCTCCTTAAGATAGGCTGGGCCGGAACCATATAGGGTTTTAAAGGTCAAAACCAACACCTTGAATCTGGCCCGGAAAACAACTGGTAACCAGTGCAACTCCTTCAGCACTGGAGTGATGTGATCTCGCCGGCAGCTGCCTTTAATCAGGCGAGCCGCCGCGTTCTGGACCAGCTGCAGCTTCCGAACCGTCTTCAAGGGTAACCCCACGTAGAGCGCATTACAGTAGTCAAAACGAGAGGAGACCAGGGCATGTACTACCAATGGGAGCAGATGGTCGGGAAGGAAGGGGCGCAGCCGCTGTATCAGATGGAGTTGATACAGCGCTGTCCGGCTCACAGCTGATACCTGAGCCTCCATGGACAGCTGGGAGTCCAAAATGACCCCCAGGCTGCGGACCTGGTCTTTCAAGGGTAGCCGTACCGCATTCAACACCAGGTCAACATCCCCTAGCCTTCTCTTGTCTCCCACGAAAAGTACCTCGGACTTGTCAGGGTTCAGCTTCAGCTTCCTCCCCATCCAGCCACTCACCGTCTCCAGACATTTGGACAGGGATTCTACGGCCAACCTTGGTGAAGATTTGAATGAGAGGTAGAGCTGCGTGTCATCCGCATATTGATGACACCGCACCCCAAACCTCCTGATGATAGCCCCCAGCGGCTTCACATAGATGTTAAATAGCATCGGGGAGAGGATGGAACCCTGTGGCACCCCACAAGTGAGTGGCCACGGGTCCGAAACCTCCTCTCCCAGTGCTACCCTCTGGTACCTGCCAGAGAGGAAGGACCGGAACCACCACAATACGGTGTCTCCAATGCCCAACCCCTCCAGGCGGTCCAGGAGGATACCGTGGTCAACGGTATCAAAAGCCGCTGAGAGGTCGAGGAGAACAAGGAAGGAGCATTCACCCCTATCCAGAGCCCTCCTCATATCATCTACCAAGGCGACCAAGGCCGTTTCTGTCCCATGCCCAAGCCTGAAGCCTGACTGAAATGGGTCTAGATAATCAGTTTCTTCCAAGTGTGCCTTCAACTGCACTGCCACCACCCGCTCAATCACCTTGCCCCAAAATGGCAGATTTGAGACTGGGCGAAAGTTGTTCAGAACTTGGGGATCCAAGGAGGGCTTCTTTAAGAGCGGTCTTATCACTGCCTCCTTGAGGGCTGATGGCATCACTCCCTCCTCAAGGGAGGCGTTCACCACTGCCCTGATCCCCTCACCCAGTCTCCCTCTGCAGCCCATAATGAGCCAAGATGGGCAAGGATCAAGTAAGCAGGTGGTCGGCTGTACAGATGAAAGCACCTTGTCCACTTCATCAGGAGGAAGAAGCTGGAACCGATCCCACAAACTGGTTTGCCACAGGCCGCCTCTTGCTCACTAACTGTATCCACAGCGTGCAGAGTAACACACCTAATCTGATCAATTTTATCTGCAAAGTGCCTTGCCAAGGCCTCACAGGAGGCCTTAGAATGCTCCAGTGGTTCCGGAGCCACAGGACCGACCAGGCTCTGGACCACTTGGAACAGCCTCCTGGGACAGCACTCTGCAGATGCGATGGAGGCAGCATAATATTCCTTTTTTGCTGCCTTCACCACCACGTGATAGGCTGAAGATACAGCTCTAGCCCGTGTCTGATCGTCTTTGGAGCAAGAATTCCGCCACCGGCGCTCTAGCCGTCTCACCTCCTGTTTCAGAGCTCGTAACCGCGGATTGAACCACGGTGCAGTCCGAGCCCTGTTCAGGGGGAGAGGGCGTTTCGGAGCCACCTGATCTAATGCCCCAGTGATTGCGGCATTCCAGCCACCCACCAGGGTCTCAACCGAGTGGCCGTTGGCATGCCCCAGAGAATCCCCAAGCGCGTTCAGGAATCCATTTGGATCCATAAGATGCCTGGGGCGGACCATTTTAATGGGTCCTCCACCCCTGCGGAGGGGTTGTGGAACCGAGAAGTCCAACATCACCAGATAGTGATCTGACCATGACAAGGGTGTGGTGGATATACCCCCAACTTCAAGATCACTCCCCACTTCTCCAGAAACAAACACAAGGTCTAGTGCATGACCGTGCAGTTCCCATGAATCGCAATATCAACACTGTCTAGAGCGCCATGGACTTGCTCTCTAAGTTATTATGATTTTTCATTATTTACAACAATAACAGTAAACAATGACAGAAATGGTGGGGGGGAATAGTTATAACTGAAAGTAGAATGCAAATGTTAACATTTTGAAAAATGGGTATATTGTATTTGGGGGGTGATGTTTCTAATAATTAAATGATGTCCTTCTTGTTACAGTTTGTGTAATGGCTGAGAATCCAGTCTTTGTTTTCAGTGAGATAAGGAGGATGATAAGAACAAGATAAAATAAGATAAAATGGAAAGAAGAGATGGGGGGGATGGTGCAGAAGGGTAAGTCTTTGTGTGTCTTTGTGTGTCAAGAGGCAAGGATTCAGATTATCAGTTCACCAATATTCCTTGTCTAGTGCAATATTGTTGCCCTTAGTCAAAGCACTCCATAAAGGCATTCCAGATTTCACTTAGATTTGTGTAAGGTATTTATTTACATATTTAAAATATGTCCTGCACTCTAGGATGATCAAGAAGAGATCCTGGCCTTCCTCTCTGTGACAACCTTTCAAGTACTTGAAGAGCGCTATCCTATCTCCCCTCAGTCTTCTCTTCTCAAGGCTAAACATGCCCAGTTCTTTCAGTCTCTCCTCATAACCCTAGAGAATTCAAATGTACTTTTATGTCACATTCTCCTTGCAAAGAGAACATAGCATCATGAGCATTGTTGTCTCCATATTTGTATCAGAGATTTGCATCATTTCAAAAGCTAATGTCACCATGACTAGGAGAGGCTCCATAACACAGTACTAAAGCCTTCCGTATGTTGCATCTTGAAAAAGAGGAGCCAAAATTACTTGGACCTTTTTTTTACTTTCATTACATTAGGGGTTGGCAGGAGATATCTCCAGGTGTTTTGGAATTCAACTCCCAGAAGCGTCTGCCAGCATGGCCAAGGGTCTGAAATGCTGGGAGTTAAGGTCCAAAACACACGGAAATCTTCTTTCTACCCTGCAGTACATTGATTGTTCTGAAGGCACAATCTAGATTCTTTTACACAGCTAACCCCATGCCCTAAAAAGAGCAGGAGGTAGATAAGTGACAATGAAGGGGCAATATGAATGAGACCATGACAATGAATGCAGCTGAGGACCATATAGAGACATCTCCCTCAGCTCTAGTTGACTTACTTGTTATGAAATTCATCCAGCATGCATCGAGCATCTTTCTCATCTCGTTCCAGCTTTGACCTGTCTGAGGCCAGTTCACGAACACGCTGGCGATTGAAATCAATCTGAGCAGCAAAGGCCTCTTCTAGCCCAGCCAGCTCATCCATGCGCTGGAACGTCTCCAGCTGCTTGCGAAAGATGGTGTTGCGTTGCTCGAGTACCCGAGCCCGGTTGATGTAGTTGGCGAACCGCTCATTGAGCTCTTGCAGGTTTTCCAGGCCTTGAGCTTGAGTGAGGCTGCCAAATTCTGGCGATTCTGGGAGTTCTTCATAAGCATCTGACCTTTCATACTTCTCCTTCCGAATTTCACGCAGGTAGCTACTCCTGTACATGGCGGGGTGGGGAGATGTGTGCGGGCCCAAGAATCCCCTTTGGAGGTGTCTTCCTCTGTCCAGTTTGAATGTGAAATGTTTCTCGGCTTTGGAATGGAAAGACAGAGGCAAACTCTCTCAGCTCTCCCACCACCCCCTAAACAACTGACCTGCCTCAATAGTTTGTGACTCTAAACCCCAGCAGTCTGCAAGGGAAACTAAATAGAATCAAACAGCCCCGCCTTCTCATTCTTGGTGGCTGTTCGTTTTCAATTCTGTCAGCATTTTTAGCTTTCCTTCTCTCCCCCAGTTTCAATTGTGTGTGACCCAACTAAAAGCAAAGGGGGACAAATGTCCTGCTTTTGCTGGGTGGATTAGAAGGCTAGAGAGAAGCGGAAAACAAAAGGCATGTGACTTTACAGGATGGGTCTGCAGCATTCAATTGGATTTCTTTTTGTCTACTTCAGTCAGGGATTTTTACATGAGGATGTCACTTTTAACATATGCCTGGTGTAACTTTGATTTTATTTTGTTTTCAACAGATTCCAGAATCCTGAATGCAGCCCCAGTAATTCTAGTGATAGAAAGATACCCCCCCCCCTTTTAGCGAGATCTAACAGTGCATACATACTTAAAAGCTCCTTTAACTGTGCCCAATCTGGCATGGGAATTGCTTCCTCTGTGTTTGTTCCCACAGCCATAGAATGTAAAGTATGGTTCCATGTGGTTCCTCTAATAATGCATTTAGCCTTCCATACTGGGCCCCTTGGAAGGTCTGTCACTTGAACTGTATTGCTTACATGAACAACAGTGATCACGGTTCAGTGGCAGAGCACAGGTTTTGCATGAAAAAGGTTCCAGGTTCAGTCCCCAGCATCTCCACATGTGGCTGGGAAGACCCTTGTCTGGACCCCTAGAGAGGTGCTCCCAGCCAGTGTAGACCAGGGGTATTGACCTTTAGGCCTGCGGGCCAAATCTGGCCTACCTGGGGTTCCAATTCAGCCCTCTGGGGTTCCCCAGATGGCCATGCCCCTTCCCATGACCCCAACCCATGTTCCATGATGACTGACTGGTGGTTCCCCAACATGTGTGTGTGTGTGTTTTCCCTCTCTAAAAGGTTGGCGTGCCTCTCCTAAGGCTTAATTACTGGCAGTAAGAGGTGTTTATTCACTCAGTCACTTCCGACCCTTCGTGACTTCATGGACCAGCCCACGCCAGAGCTTCCTGTCGGCCGTCGCCACCCCCAGCTCCCCCACGGTCGAGTCCATCACCTCCAGAATATCATCCATCCACCTTGCCCTTGGTCGGCCCCTCTTCCTTTTGCCTTCCACTTTCCCAGCATCAGCATCTTCTCCAGGGTATCCTGTCTTCTCATTATGTGGCCAAAGTACTTCAGTTTTGCCTTTAATATCCTTCCCTCAAGTGAGCAGTCTGCCTTTATTTCCTGGAGTATGGACTGGTTTGATCTTCTTGCAGTCCAAGGCACTCTCAGAATTTTCCTCCAGCACCACAGTTCAAAAGCATCTCTCTTCCTTCGCTCAGTCTTCCTTATGGTCCAGCTCTCGCAGCCATAGGTTACTACGGGGAATACCATTGCTTTAACTATGCGGACCTTTGTTGTCAGTGTGATGTCTCTGCTCTTCACTATTTTATCAAGATTTGTCATTGCTCTCCTCCCAAGAAGTAAACGTCTTCCGATTTCCTGGCTGCAGTCAGCGTCTGCAGTAATTTTTGTACCTAGAAATACCAAGTCTGGCAATAAGAGGTTTAAGCTAAAATATGCCAGTATTATTGGTCATTTTGGTGCTGGCCATTTTGCCTTTCACCCCAGCCACCATGGCAATGGACGATAGCTTCTCAAAAATTGAATTTGGCCCTTGGGCTGAAAGCGGTTCCATACCCCTGGTGTAGACAATACTGAGCTAGGTGGAAGTGTGGCCTGATTCAGCGTGAGGCCTCTTCCTGTGTTCTTGTACATGTGAGCCTTCTGAGACTGGAACCCTAAACTCACAAAAGATCATGACTCCAGGTGGGAAAATCACACCTGGTAATTTTCCAGTTCACACAACTGGAGTCACAGCCTTGCATGGCTCTGCAGCTGGGATATTACACTACTTGCACAAGTAGACCACTTGCATGAGCTGGGCTAGCTCCAGCCCTCTGGTGGGCCCATCCTATGCCAGTGGGCCTTCTTGGGGAACTTCCCCTCCTTTTCCTCTCCCGGCCAGGCTGCTGCTGCCTCCTCCTCCTCCTCCTCCTTGGATGGCTATGTGAAGGGCTGTCAGAGGACAGTCCTCTACTGAAGGGGTCTTCTGTTTGAAGGGCTATGCAACCCAGAGCCTGTTTAAAGATAAAGAACCATAAAAAGGGAGGGAGTAGGGATGCTGGAGACATCCGCAACAGAACCAAATGAGTTCTGATTTTCATGAATCTGACCCATGGATTCTGCAGTGGACCGGCTTCTCCCCTGTCAGGCAGATTCCGCCAACTTGTGGACTGATTTTCTAACCTTCGGGAATGTTGTGCAACTATTGTCATAGAAAAATATGTAAAAAAATTTAAAACCAGCCAAAAATGCACATTTGCTCCATAGACTAAAGCATGAAAATACACATTTGGGGGGAATTTGCACATTTTTGCACATGCAAAATTGCGCATTGTGCACATATACATTTGTGCAAATTCGGAAACAAAAAAATCCCATTCTGCCAATGGGTGGACGACGGAACAAAAGGCAAAACACAATCCGCGAAAGAACAGATTTTACACAATTCATACATCTCTAGGAGGAAGCACAGAAGACCAGAAGTTGCCCACCATCAGTTAGCCCAGGTCCAGCAGACTGAACAGGGAGGCACGCAGGTCATCTGGCCATCACCTTCTCCACTATGGTCAGATCACTCAGATGTATTATATTTCTATTTAAATTAGAGTAATTATTTTTAAATGTGCATCAATGCATATAAATTATCATAAGTAACTGTTATGCAAATCTGTGCCCTGTTTTGTCCTCTTTTGGGGTGATGCCTAGGCAGCCACCCTACTCCCCCCCTCAACAGCTTTCCTCCAGCGGGCTTACCCACCAGTACTCCTTTGAGCAATGCTGGGTGGCTGCCATTTTAAATGCAACTCATTTTTAGGGGGGCGCAGAGCAGGCATTAACAATAGCCCCTGATGGAACACTTGGGCTGCAGAAGCTAGCTGAGCATGACATGTGGTGACATCAGGCCTCTGCATGAGTGGTAAGACTACAAGGCAATAGCTATGTTATATCTGGTTCCTGTACTACTCCTACTGTTGGTACTAGAACACTACAATACATTAAGGGTACCTTTAGGGTAAGCTCCATAGAATAGCAATAGTTTTTTCACTCAAGTGGTTCCAAGTGCAATCCCTGGGAGCTCTAGGTAAAGGATATCAGGTAACAGAGCTGAGAAAAAATTCTGTCTGAGGATGGGAAGAGTTACTGCCCATCAGAGTAGATAGTACTGAGCAAGGTGGTCCAGTGACCTAGTGGTACCATCAGGGTAGTAGGACTTTGGGGCAGAAGTCCAGGGGCCCACCTAGAAGAATTAGCAGGCGGGCCCCCAAATGCAGCAAGGCTGGTTTATTCCTTGACCTACTTCAGATGAAGTAAGTGCAGTAATACATGTTACCATCCAAAGGGTCGTGTGTGTATGTGTGTGTGTTTGTGTAAGATCATTAAGTCCAGAGTCTAAAATTACCGAACTGCATCTTTGAGTGAACCAACTCAGCATGCAAAGGGACTTCATGTGAAATTTTATGGCTTCTTCCAATAATAACTTTTCTCTGTCTCTCTGACCATACAGTTGTGTCCCTTTATAAACAGGGATATTTGTGATGGGAGAAATGTATGATGATATTAACGCCTTTTCAAATCATGAGTATTCAAAACTAGCAAACAGGATATGGAGACTCCCAAGGTATGAGCTGCATGTTATTAGGAGCTTTTCTATATGAGGCTATTAATCCACTGTATTTACTTTTGGTTTTGTCACAAAATTGAGGTCAAAGCTCTACCCAAGAAGTTTTTCCTTTCCTGCTTTTCCAGTACATAACCTCTAGGTGCAGCTGTGCTATAGCAGAATATTGCAATTACAGAAGTAGCAAAATACTGTTTATTTCACTTTCAGGAATAATACCTCATTTCCCCTGTTCTAAAAAAACACACACCAGGAAAGTGCTCTTAAAAAACAGAAGTGAGACTGGAAGTTCACTAAAGAACCTGTAAACTGGAAGATCACTAAAGAACCTGTAAACAACTGTGAGTAAGGAATCATGAGTAAGCAATAAATGCCTTGTGCAGAAAAGCTCTAGGAGGGCAGGCAGTAGCCAAAAGAAACATCAACATTTTGCACCAAAGAAACACACATGGTGCCCCAGTGTAAAAATTAGAGATTATTACATTTATTCATTGATTTATTACATTTATATCCCACCTTTTGTCCTCCTTAAGGAACCTAAGGTGGTGTATATAATCCTCCTCCTCCATTTTATCCTCACAACAACAACCCTGTGAGGTGGGTTAGATTTTGGATATTTACGTCTGTCACCAAATAGTAACTTACCTAATGAGTTCTTGGTTTCAGGGCTATTCCAGCTTTGGCCATCCAGATTCAATACCAACGTAGTGTTACACTCACCCCACTTCTCTGAATAGCGAGAGATTCCAGGGACACCGCATTTACCTAGATTTGGTTTCCATTGAAAGATGGTCACTAAGAGCTTATTGGTGTTTTGCCATATTTGGGTTAATTTCTACACGGGTTGAGCATAGGTGAAAGTGCAACTTGAATCCTCCAAGATAGCCAAAGTCCACTGCACCCACATCAAATCTCTAGGGAGACAGCCCAAGCGTGATCCATTAACCCGTTCCTTTCCAAATCCAAATCTTACAACATGCTCACGTTGTAGAATTTCCATCTCACAGATATCTTCATAACATAGGGCAGACTGCACTGATCCATAGTGCAACCCTACATGTGTCTACACAGAATAAGGCCCATTGACTTACTCCCAGTTAAGTGTGTATAGGATTGCAGCCATAAAGACTTGGCTGGTTCTGGTAGAATTGAGATATACCTATCTATCTAAAAATCATGTCTGCTACAGACCACCAGAGGGCTGTAAGACTACAGCATTCATCCCACAGAACTGTAGTAATTAGATGAAGTAAGAAACAGAAATAGTCACTTTACATAAACCTTACATTGGCTGAGTAGTACCACAGATGCCCATGGGCTTGCTATCCAACCTGGAAGAAAAAGCAGCTTCCAAATTGCAACCATTTCACAGGGATATTCTACTGTCAGCTCTCAGGTGCTTGTCCCCATATCTACTGAGGCAACACTATTACAGGATCTAAAAACGCCACCCACAACATTAGGGGCTCATTCACCAGCTCATCTTCCAATGCGATATACACCATATTCTGACAGCAATACCCATCTGTATTCTACACAGGATAAACAGACCAGTCCCTATGTAAAAGAATAAACTGACTAGGGATGAGGGAGAAATTCATGCAGTTCCTATTTTAATGCGAATGTACTGATTTCGCAATTTTGAACCAATATGCAAACCAAAACTCAGTTATTCTTTGACATTTGCACTTCTCCAAATTTTGCAATGGAGTTCTCCAACCAAAGAACGTGTACAATAAATGCATATATTAGTGGAAAGTCGACACAAAATGTGTATATTAGTGAAAATGTTGTCAGAAATCCATTCTATTAGGATTTGGAAAACTGTCTGCGAAAGTGTGTATATTAGGCAAAACAGCGAACAAAAATGTATCTTTAGGAGAAATGCACACAAAAATACATAGTAACAAACTTAAGATTGGAAACGTTCTCAAAGTTCAGGATGAATCAAACTTAAAATTGAAAAAAGAAAGGAAAGAAACACAGAGAGAACCAAAATTGACACATTCATCCATCCCTAAAATGGGCACAAATCTGACATCAGAAATGGGAATATTCAGCAACCAGTGGGAGAACACTTTAGCCTCCCATAACACGCTTTCACTGACCTTAAGTTTCCCTCACTAGAGTTCTGAAGCAAGGCAATATTTAGCAGCTGCAGTTTCTCTTCCCATTTCCTCAGAGCTCTCAGAAAAGACATGTTTGGACTATGTTCATCCTACTAATTAGGGTACATGAGAGAAATATTGATAATGAAAATGCAAAACTATTCCCTGCTTTGTGAATATTCCAAGAGCAACCCCGTTAGAAGACACCAGCATTCATTAAATCTGCAGTACTACCTCCTCAATGTCCTTGGCACAACTGAGCCATACATTCCACTGAGAGTGGAGGGAGAGGACATTTTGAGCAACCCATACGATATTATTCAGCTGACCAGAGTACCCAGATGCCTCGTAATCAAATAATAAAGAACTCTCCATCTTTCAAACAGTGAACTAGAAATCCCTTCTTTAAAAGCCATCATACTCAGGAAATAAAATTAAACAGAGTTTCAAGTTAAACAACAAAATTGTTTGTTGGAAGCTCCATCTGGAACTGGAAGTAACAAAATGTCTAATTAGGAGGGGGAAATAGCTGAAATGTGTCAATAGAGTGAAAATGTATGAGTCATGGAGATCTCAGGATACCAGTTGTGTTGTCTGAGATTAACAAACAGGAAATTGCCCTTTGCGTAGTTCCCAAGTGAACAACCTCTTGGAGTAAAACTATGTCACATGTGATTGCATTTAATATATTCAGATAGTTGTTGCTGTTGAATAGCAGCAAGGTGTGGGGGATCCAGATTGGGACAGTTACACAAAGGAAAAGAACTTAAACTTTCCCCACACACTAGACTCCCATAACCCAAATGCTATTTGTCATGAGAGAACAACTGCTATTGGTACCAATGGCAGCATCCCTCCCGCACCAAATAGCATGTAGGGGAGGGGGCATTCAAACTCCCTCCCCACATGCCACAATTCTGATCCTGATTCACACACACACACACACACACATACAATGGCTACTATTTAACAAAAAACAAACAAACAAAAACCAGATACATTAAGCTCAATTAATGCTGTGTGTAGTTTGGCCCTCAGTCAGGAACATGGTACTAGGTACCAAGTCCTCAGACAGCAGAAGCTTTTTATTCTATTTAAACTTTTCTAGACTGCCTCCTCACCCACAAAAAGTGGGTTCCAGGATGGTGTACTAAGATAAAATAATATTTCAACAATCCAACACACACAGTAAGACACCAATAGCAAAAGAAAGGGAGCAAAAGAGGCTGCAGGTGGGCTCAGGGGTTAGCTGATGCCAGCCCAGATGAGCAGGTCTTCCACAGATCCGAGAGCCAGTGTGGTGTAGTGGCAAGAATGTTGGACTAGGAGCTGGGAGATCCAGGTTCTAGACCCCACTCGGCCATGGAAGCTCATTGGGTGACTTTGGGCCAGTCACAGACTCTCAGCCCAACCCACCTCACAGGGTTGTTGTTGTGAGGATAAAACGAAGAGGAGGAGGATAATGTAAGCCGCCTTGGGTTCCTTGCAAGAGGAAAAAAGGCAGGGTATAAATGCAATAAATAAATAAATAAATAAGATTTTACCCTCCTGCCATCTTTATCAGCTCCCTTCCTATGGGCCAATGAAAGCTGCCAGCAGAAAACATCTCCATAAGGGTACCACTGATTCCAGAGCAGGAAGCTAGCTACTGGAAGTCACATTATAATTAGAACTATGTTCCTTTCTTGCCCCTCTGCATCACTAAGAGCTTGGGAGGAGTGAAGAAGTTCTGAATCTCATGTATAACAGGCTCCTAAGTATCTTTACTCAGAAGTAAGCTCCACTAAATTCAATCACGCTTACTACTCAGTAAGTGCATAGGATTGCATAGTAAGCTGTGAAAAAGAATATAATTCCAGTTAAGTTAAGGACAAGAGTGATCATGCTGGCAAATTACTGCTACAGGCTACTTGGGCATCCATAGTCAGGGTTAGATCTAAAAGCAACCCTAAACTGCAGGCCTGTTCCTTAAGGGTGAATGCAATCCCCATCCAGAAATGGCCAGGCACCATGCCTTTGGTCAGCTAAAGCACTATCCACAGCAACTCCATCTGGTCTCATAGAATCATTGGGTTGGAAGGGGCCTACAAGACCATTGAGTCCAACCCTCTGCTCAGTGCAGGAAGCCTGATTCCCAGGCGGTCCCATCCAAGTACTAACCAGGGCTGACTCTACTTAGTTTCCGAGTTCAGATGAGAACATCCAGCCCAGGAATTCCAGTTCAGTAGCCCACACCCAGCACATTCACTGCACCATCGGAAGGCGAAAGAGATGGTTGTCATCAGTGTACTGATGACACCTCAACCCACATACCAGTGATGGCACTTTGTGGTTTCATATACATGTTAAATAGCATAGCATACAAAATAGAACCCTGCCAGTGCAATCTTATGCACATTTATTCCCACTGTGTGCATTTACCTCTAGGTAAGCTTCCATAAGATTGAAGCGTGTGAGGCACACTGTATGAGAAGTACTTCAGAGCAGAGCAAAGGGCCCTTCTGAAATTGAATCACCACACCAGGCAGGAGCAGAATCACTGGCACACAGTACCTCCAACAAGTCCCATCCCAGTCAAAAGTACACAATGGCCAATAGTACTGAAGGCTGCTGAGAGATCAATAGGGTTACATTCCCTCTATATTTCACCTAACGTCATTCATCAGAACCACCAGGGCAAATTGGGCCAGAAGCCAGATGGGTCTAGAACAGGAGTAAACAACCCACACTCCCACAAGGCCTTCAGCCACTGCCAATATCTGCACTCACCTCTATCCCTCTGTAATTGCAAATCACCCCCAACCCCACTCCAAGGATGCTCTAGGAACAGGACTTCTCTGGCGGGCACCGTAGAGATTCCAGGAAGACACTCTAGAAATAGCACTTCTATGGTAGGAACCACAGAGACTTTTTTCAAAAGTAAAGTACCTTTCTAAAAAGTAAAAATAATGGAGCAGTGGGGGCTTGAAGTAATTGGGGATATGTGTGTGTATACGAGTGTGAACATGTGTGTGTGAGAGAAAGAGGAGCCCCCAGCCTTGCACCCGACACTGGATGTGGCCGTCGAAGGTGAAAAGTTCTGCACCCCTGGCCTAGATAAGCCAGGAATGTCTAGAGCTGAGCTGTCACCTTGCCTAAAAAGGAGACATTTTGAACGGGCTGATAGTGGCACTAACTTTCCACTACAGTTTGTTCCATAGAACAGGCTTTGCCACAGCTGTGCAGAGGCACTCTCAGCACGAGTTCATACAGATAAAACGAGCACTAAAGGCCTGCAGCCTCAAGGGGAGTTTTGCATGTGCACATGGAAGCCCTAAATCAGCCTCCCCTAACCTGGTGTCCTCCAGATGTTTCAGGGTTCTAACTTGCAGCATTCCTGACCATTGGCTATGCAGGCTGTAGCTGATGGGAGTTGACATTCAAACCATCTGGAAAGCACCAGGCTGGGGAAGGCAGATCTAGATAGGACTTTCATCTGCCCTCATCATCTCAAACACAGAGGTTTTTTTTTCAATGGAATCAGTTCAAACATTCACCTGCCAGTAATCAAATGGAGGGAAAGGAAGCAATGGACAGGCCTGTGTAAACAGGCCTTACCATAACCACTTCTGCGCAGTTACACTGTAAGTATAAAGCACTTTGCAAAATGCAGCATACTCATTGCTACAATGCTGGACAGTGGAGAGAGGCAGGGATGAAGCTCCTGAGTTAGCGACTTCTTCCAATTACCGGGGGAGGGTGCGGAATTGGAATGCCCACCACTGAAATGAACAATATAAATATTTGGAAGAGCAAAAAGACTGCCTGCCCTTTCTTTCAGTAAACTTCAGAATGGGATACAAAGGTCCCTTCAACAGAACAGAGGCTATATGACAGTGGAAGCTGGTGGCTCCGATTTCAGTGGGGCTGAGAATCCATTCTAGGTTTCAGTCAGAACCAGCCAGAACTCTAAATGAGCTATCCACACTGGTGAACCCATTTGGGGGGCTAGGGTTCAGTAGCCTGGATACCTCCTTTAGAGTTCTGTCTGGTTCTGACTGAAACCCAGAATGGATTTACAACCCCACTGAAATCGGCACCACCAGCCTCCACTGTTGCATGATGCTAAAACTGTAACACACAGTAGCCCATTCAGAGCAAGTAAACACAGTACCTAGCAGGGGAAATATGAATAATATATAACAAACTATAGAAAGGCAAAATTTGACCTTTGCTGCTTCTAGCAATGTGCTTTGAAGTTCTCAGTGATGAATGTTCTACCTTTCACATTTTACTACTGTAATTGGAAGTAAGACCTTAATCGGATGGCCAAATCATTATGCCAGGCGAGTGATTTAGTTCCGTGGGAAATGACAACAATAAGTGTATTTAAGGAAGGAAGAATATTGGTTCTAACCTTGAGATAGGAAAACAGCAAGCACAGGTGGTTATATCATCTTACAGTAGACCATGAAATATCAACACCATTGACTTCCAAAGAACATCACCAATAATATACATCTGCTGAAAGAAATGGGTGCTCTTGACAGGCCAGCACTGAATACTTCAGAAGTGCCAAGAAGGCATAGTTACGATCTATCTTCTTTGGTCCATTCCCAGCTTCTGGCAATCACATGTAAGTAAGTATAAAAATAATTCACAGGGGTGGAAGGGAGGGAAGCAATGTCATTTCTCAGGTGAGTGCAGGCAATTAACTAATAATGGAATAAAAGAAAATGAATTCCCAGGAGGCAATTTGTTTTGAAATATTTTCTGAGAGCTTAAAATATCAAAATGCAAAAGGGCTCATCAGTAATGTGTGTGTGTGTGTGTGTGTGTGTGTGTGTGAGAGAGAGAGAGAGAGAGAGAGAGAGACTAAACCTATTTCTTCCAAATGTGATGAATTAAATGTTCTACCCATCATATCTTTCCAAGAATTAAGAGTCTTCACTTTCCTCTAGCGCACTCTTGATGGAAACTCTTTAGCTTGTTGAAATAATAAAAAATGAGCTGAAGTCCACCTCACTCCTGTGAAAATGAAATGGCCTAACTGGTTTCAAAATTGAATTCAGCAAACCACATCATGGTGCTCCAACTGTTGGTTCTTGGAAATTTAATTATTTGTGTACATCTTTTTTTTATTCCTGGTGTGCCTTCCATTCAACACTCTGTGAACCATTTCCCTTGTAAAAGTCCCAATTTGGGGGGAATGTCATCCCCTTCATCATTTTCATTTATTCATGACTGCTGCTGTGGCTGCCTTTATCGTAATAGTGGGCAATTGCTTTAGGGCTCTCATATTTTATACAAGATGAACCTTCTTTGAGTTAAATTAGCAGGTAAATTCTAGGAAAACAGGCTTGAAAAGATCCTGTTATTCCTTTTCATTTAGCTTCCCCCATCCTATTTAGCTAGCTTCTTCTTCAACAACCACATCATTAATAAGGAAGTAGCACCTTTTACCTCCTAAGCAGTGAGGCTTTCCAATACCCAGCTTTCTGGGACATCAAAAGGCTTCCAACTCTACTCAAAGATAAAAGCAATTCGTTCTCACATTTCTTCAGCTAGCTCCTTTAGAACACAATAGGGTTTTTCATCCAATGTTCCTGCGAGAAATTAAACATAGCTGGATGTGTCAATTTGTCTCTGTTTTGACTTTCATTCACATTGATTTTGTTGTCTTTCTAATGACAAACATTTTTTTTTTTTTAGAAACTAATGCAAAGTAGACCCTAAACAATGGAGTTTTATTATCTTCTTGTTCTGCAGTGGACATACCATGAAGAACTGTTCCTGGGTTTGGGTCTAGGAGTGAGCAACTTGTGGCCCTCCAGGTATTTTGGTCTACATCAGCCCTAAGCAGTATAGCCAATGGTGAGGGATCATGGGAGTTGTAGGCCAAAACATCTGGGGACCCAGAGGTTGCTCACCCCTGGTCTACAAAGTCCTATAATTCTATAGCCCCTGCCTGTACTAGCGTCTGATATTCCATGAGGCAAACTCACTGTCTTGTAGCTTTTTCTGGTGCTGTTGGTATTGCCACACTGCCATTTCTACAGTTGCTCACTAGCCCTACCTTTGCTCCCATACATCTTGCCAGTAATACTGGCAATGTTGTTTAAAGTTCATACACATAAATTTTTTTTAAAAGTATCAGTAACAGCACTGGTGACATGCCCCTACCAAACCATGGCAGGCCATGTCTGCAGAAAAGGGTGTAGTTGTGGGGAAGGCCATGAAGAGCATCCTGAGCATCACTTCAGGTATCTTGTGATGGCTAGTTGCTCCTGGCCATCATGAGACTAAAGGGTCAAAATCTTGTGAGACACGGGATTTCTGTTGCCTTGTGAGATCTTGGGGAGGCCTCTATAAAGGCTCCAGCCTCAGTCAGCTGGGCCTGTAGCACAACCCACTCTCATGGTTTAGGGCAGGGGTAGGCAACCTTCCTGGGCTGTAAGCACATTTGGAAATGTGAGAAACTCCCTGGGCACCACCATAAAATGGCTGCTATGGGAGAGGTGGCAGAGGACAAGTGAAGACTAAGTAAAGGCCGGGGTGGGGTCTGAGCCTCAACACGTTAAACAACTCCTTTGAACAGTTTTCAGCACCAAGAGAAACCTGTTTCACAGCAATCCCAGCTGTCAGTAAGAAAAAAAGAAAAAAAAAAAGGAGGGACAGGGCACCTTAGTGGGTGCCAAGAAAGGTGTCTGGGAATACATTGAGGTCTAAGGGCACCACAATGCAATCTAAATATTGCCTGGTTTAGGGTTACCCCAGACAGTAGCTGGTTGCCCAATCGTGATGTAAAGGACTTTTTTCATGCTAGCCATATTAGCTCAGGACTGACATTTTGTTTGTTTGTTCTTGCCTTCCCTGGGTTATCACTTAATGAACTGTATATAAATAAATTAGGTAGTTCACTTCCACCCCAACTTTGTTTGGTAGGGAATAAAAGAGTGAGGACTGGGGTTCATAGAAGGGAGTCTGACATGACTGTAATTGGGATCACAGGGCCCATGCAAGGACCACCCAGCAGATTTTGGGCAACTTTTGGAAATTGGGACCAACACTTAGCCTGAAAGGTGAGCCCAAATATAGAGCTTCACCACTGCATACGGCTCAGTCTTGAGATGACTGTTCAAGGAACCAAAAGTGGCAAGTTCAGCTCCTCAGGTGAACAAGAATGGTAGAAATAACGCACACACCCCCACACACACACACTACCACCACCACTACCACCAGCGTAGAAGGTAATTAAATAACACCAATCAATTAAATAAAGTTGTGGCCTACTTAGACTCCAAGATTAGTGTCTGCCTCTTTTTTGCCAATTACAACAACAACAGGAATCTAAGATGGAGGTGCTGGTGGGGTGGATGATAGCAAAATGGGAAGAAGTGGAAATCATGAGCAAGAGCTCCTGATCTGGGGGGGGGGGGGAACCTACAGAAAAACAGCTAAATAAATAAATAGGTACATTACATAGTCAATATCAAATCCAAGGGAAAAAACAATTTCCAAGACAACCCAAATCCAAGAACCTCCCCACCAAAAAAACTAAAGATTCAACAAAAATGTTTTCATCATAGCAGTAATTAAAGGTTTCCAAGAGCACAATAACAAAAAATGCCGACCATTTATATTTGTTTTATTAAACTTCTAATAAAATAAAATATTTTAATGCATGGGAAACGCAGTTAAAATGCACTTAATGCAATTAAAAAGGATATGTTTCTAGTCAATTAGTTTTTCATTTGGGTTTTGTTTTCTCTTTTATATGCTAATTATAACGACTTAAACCATTAACGTCCCTGAAAAGATTCTCTAACAGAAAAAAAATATTGAGGAAAAAATTATGGAGGCTTTTTCTTTTTGATCCATAGCTTTGGTGGTGTCTTCTGATCCTTCATTCAGAATAACTCAGGGAATGTCCACCCTTCCCCCATTGAAATTCCCATCCAGAAATCAATATATTCAGAGGAGGGCCTTGCTCCAGCCACCACCTTTCATTCTGTGGAAGTCCAGTAGCACAGGTCCATATGACATGGTAGCTACTAATTTTACCATGTCGACATCCATTCACAAGACCTTTTTAACCAAATGGATAATAATGAGAAAAATGTTACCTTTGTTTAAAAAAAAATGCTGTGTGAACTGGCCTTATGTCTGCGCATTGTGTCTGTGCATACTGACTAGACTGCACAATCCAAGCATGTTTTCTTTTTTTATATTTTTGTGGATTTTGAAGGGTAAAACATGCAAATAATTCATCAACAATAATATGAAGATCAACAGTTTCACAAACGGTTTTTTGCAGGTTACAGTCATATGCTCTCAGGTTAGACACAGAGGGTTATCTTCGCTCAGAGTAGATTAGGCCTGGTGATAGTTCATATTGATTCAGTCTTGCTGTATTCGTTTCGTTCGTCCCAGGAGGTCTTTCTACAGTGCTCCATGGGTCTGTGGGGGTAAACATTGTCTTTGTTTTTGTATCAGGATCTGATAAATTTGTGTCAGGCTAAACTGGAGAACATCCAAAATATCCCACTGGAAAAGAGAGAACAAGTCTGAGAATGGAGGAAAATAATGTTTTATTCTTCAAAGTAGCTCTACTGTGGAGCAGGCCTGTAGCCATGGGGGGTGGTGGCAAGGAGGCCTGCCCCCTAAATTTTCTCTGCCCCCCAATTTTTTTACAAATAATTTTTTTAAAATTTTTACAATTTTGTCTTTTAAAGGCTTTGCAAACCAGATCAATTGCCCCCTACTTTTTTGGTTCCCCTCCAAAAAACTTTTAGCCTGGTTACGGGGCCTGCTATGGAGCTCTCTGTAACATAAAATGTGAGTCTTCATCGTCCAGATCAAATAACCTGGTGCATAGGACATGCAAATGACTGGATATTTCCATACCTATGGTAATTAAAGAATGAGAAAGACCTATGCAAATTTTGATATTGCAAAAATTAAATATCAGAAACTGGAGCAGCTGACAGCACCGCTTTCTGCAAGAGAGCTCTCAGTGGAAAGTTTGGTCCAGAGGGAAGAACTGCTGCCAGCTGGTACTTAACATTTTCAACATGTTTGTGACTAAGATTTTCTTTGAAATCTTCTGTTCCTTAGCAGCTGTGCAATTCACACTTGTAAATGTATCTTGCACAGCTTTTGAAAAGGGACTTCCTTTTAGAATGCCTCAGGATGCATTTTTAATTGGATGCTCTCAGTATGTAATGAAGTCATATGAATATCACCCCCCCGCCCCATTTATCAAACATGTATGCCAGTCTTTTCCAGCTTGGTGCCCTCCAGATGTTTGGACTTCAACTCCTATCATCCCCAGCCAACATGGCCAATAGTTAGAAATGCTGGGAATTGTATTCCAAAACATCTGGACGGCACCAGGTTAGGGGAGGTTGATGTAAGGTATATCCAGCAATAATCAGGAACAGAACCAAGCCTCAGGACACATGGGTGTATTTTTATTTTTAAAATGAAAGAATCAAGTTATACACTCGACCTTATTGTGGCCCCTTAACTTGCCAAAAACAAATGACTGGAATATTTCTAAAGGAGGCTGGAACAGGCATCATTGATCATAGCGTGTATGCACATTTCACTGTTGTTTCTCTGGTGAACAAGAGTTGCAGATTGTTTCAGTGCTTCAAAAACTGCAGCACCCACCTGTTCAATCAGATTCAGTGACGACAGTAGGATTATGTGACCACCATGCACCACAATGTGCCATATCACTTTCAATTCTCTGTCACTTTTCGCATTTAATTTCCTTCTGACCTCACTGTTTATTCTCTTCTCCACCAGAAGACCTGTTTATTCTCTTCTCCGCCACCACCCACGTTAGCCCACCATATCTAAACAAAACTCTCCATAATACTCCATGCATCTCATGGAGTGGGCTTTGGTCCACAAAAGCTTATACCAGAATGAATCTGTTGGGGTGCAATCCCATGCATGTTTAGACAGAAAAAAGTCCTACAGTTCCCAGCATTCCTCAGCCAACAGTGCTGGCTGGGGAATGCCGGGACCTGTAGGACTTTTTTCTGTCTAAACATGCATGGGATTGCTTCCTTAGTCTTTAAGGTGCCACGAGACTGTTTGTTGTTTTGGCTAGACAATACATCTGATTTTTAAATTGGCTTTCCTCTGCTTTCCCATCTGCAGTAAAACTATGTGCAAATGAAGCACTCCAGACAAAAAGCTGCTCTTCTCAGCATCATTGTGAAAATACTGAGAGACGCTCTGGGTTATTACTACTTCGCCTGCTGAGTGCCAGCGTCCAGAACAGGGTCTGGGACTACGATGTGGCAAGTGCTGGCTCAAACGAAGCTTTTCACTGCAGGTTTTGAGGAGGAAACAGGAATACCACATATGTCACTGACAAAGTCATGCGCTTCCACGATGGGTTATTATGCAGCTTCAAAAAAAAAAAAAAAAGCTTTAGAAATTTCAACTGCAGCTGCATATAACATTTTCTTAGCAGAAAATAAATAAAAACCATCCCAATACAAAACAAAACAAAAACAGCCTATACAAACACTGAATCATATGAACCAGATCTGCATTTGAAGAGCGGATTCATTTAATTGACCAGGTGCAGCGTCATTCCCTTTTCCTTACAACAAACCATCCTCGTTCTGTTCTTGTTATTATTCACATCATTCCCCAAATGGTAGCGATTGTGCATTCCTCCAAAAAGGCTGACAGCAAATTTCAGAAGCCTCCTAAAACAGTTCCTGACATTTCAAAGTGAGTTTTTCGCAGCTGCAGTGTAAAAGAAAAAGAAGAAAAAGAAAGGGTAGAAAGAGAACACACATCCTAAATTTATAGTGTGAGGTTGCTAATACAGTAAAGAAGTGTTCAGGACTGGGTTCAGGAAACTAGCCTGGAATTTTAAAAAAATGTAGTTAAGGACACAATCCTATGCATGTTTAGATAGAAAAACTACAACTCCCAGCATGCTGGCTGGGGCATGCTAGGAGTTGTGGGAGGTTTTTTCTGTCTACACATGTCTAGAATTGCACCCTAAGGGAATTAGGGAAATTCATGAAGAGTATAGGTAGAGAATGGACAAATCAGTCTATTTCCAGTCCATGTCAGTTTCTCATAACTTCTATCATAAACCCATTCCATCCAATTTGTGCATTGGTCTATGGATTGAATAACACACACAAATATGAGAATTTGCATTCCTTTTTGTACGCAGTTTTCCCTTGTCTAAGCGTTTTTATCTTCAGCAAAGGAGATCATTACCTTGTCGTGGTGCTGGAGCTTGAGCACCTCAATGACGTCATGAGCTAAACCGTGAAGGAAGGGACACCCAAGACGGGAAGGTCATGGCAGAGAGGTCAGACTAAATACGAACCCTGGGGAAGGAAACGGCAACCCACCCCAGTATTCTTGCCATGAAAACTAAATGGATCAGTACAACCAGAGATATGTCGGTATACCATCGGAAGATGGGACTCCCAGGTCGGGAGATGGTCAAAATGCTACTGGGGAGGAACAGAGGATACGTTCAACTAGCCCCAGATGTGATGACGCAGCTAGCTCAAAGACGAAAGGATGGCTAGCAGCCGATGGTGCTGGTGGTGAACGACGAATCCGATGTTCTAAAGATCAACACACCATAGGAACCTGGAATGTAAGATCTATGAGCCAGGGCAAATTGGATGTGTTATTGGGGAGATGTCAAGATTAAATATAGACATTTTGGGTGTCAGTGAACTGAAATGGACTGGAATGGGCCACTTCACATCAAATGACCACCAGATCTACTACTGTGGACAAGAGGACCACAGAAGAAATGGAGTAGCCTTCATAATTAATAATAAAGTGGCTAAAGCAGTGCTTGGATACAATCCAAAAAATGACAGAATGATCTCAATTCGAATTCAGGGTAAGCCATTTAACAACACAGTGATCCAAATATACGCCCCAACCACAGATGCTGAAAAAGCAGAAGTAGATCAGTTCTATGAGAATTTGCAGCACCTACTGGATAGTACACCAAAAAAAGATGTTATTTTCATTACAGGAGACTGGAATGCTAAGGTGGGTAGTCAAACAACACCTAGAATTGAACTGTGGTGCTGGAGGAAAATTCTGTGAGTGCCTTGGACTGCAAGAAGATCAAACCAGTCCATACTCCAGGAAATAAAGCCAGACTGCTCACTTGAGGGAAGGATATTAAAGGCAAAACTGAAGTACTTTGGCCACATAATGAGAAGACAGGATACCCTGGAGAAATTGCTGATGCTAGGGAAAGTGGAAGGCAAAAGGAAGAGGGGCCGACCAAGGGCAAGATGGATGGATGATATTCTGGAGGTTATGGACTCGACCTTGGGGGAGCTGGGGGTGGCGACGGCTGACAGGAAGCTCTGGCGTGGGCTGGTCCATGAAGTCACGAAGAGTCGGAAGCGACTGAACGAATAAACAACAACAACAAGCGTTTTTATACACAACTTTCCCTACCACACGTTGTATACACAATTTTTGTGTACACAATTGTGTACACAATTTTTGAGCTGAAAACCTCATTTGGAGAAGTACACAATCTGAAGGATAACTGCATTCCAGTTTGGATATTAATCCAGGAAGTCCAAATTAGGTTAATTCACTTAGTGCAGACCAAATGAAATTCTCCCCCATCCCTGTATATAGGATATCAACAGCAATAGCAATTGCTTTGAGGCAGGTACCCAGAAAAATCCATGATGCTAAGGAAATCCTAGTTATTATGTTTAACGGTAAAGGGCTGCACCAGTGGATGGCAGAATACTCCATTAGTACTCTACTAATTAATGTACATTAGCACTCCATCAGTGCTCTAGCTAACAGGGCCACCCATTTTTCCTCAACAATGATGTAGCATTGTTCAGAATGAGGCATTGTGGGAGAATATGGCTGCCGCTTGCTGGTTCACCCTTATTTGCGGTAGTGGGAAAAGTATGCATGAGGAAAATAAAAAGCCACGGCCACTTTTCACGGTTGGCTCCCTGGACTACCAAATCAATATGACGTCTTCTACCACTCCTGGCAAATATTGCTGAAATGGCCCCACAAATTTGACTGGGTGGCAAATTTCAGGGGCCAGTTTGAAGAAATTCCTGCAAGAATGTTGCTTGTGTATTTTCCTTTATATCTCTGCTAGGAAAAGCAGCAGAGGCAGACTTTTTTAAAAATGAAGCTGGAAATTCAAAGAGAGGGCCTGGTATACCTCTAAAGGGTCAGGCCTCTCCCAGTGCCCTCCTGGCTGTAGGCCGGTCTAGTTATCTTTCTGCTCCCTTCTTTCTTTTTCTTCTTGTAGTTGTACGGTACAGGTGGGCAACTTTTCTTCTATCAGGAGTGGAAGATCCAATCCCTTGTGGGTGACCTGTCGGGGGGGGGGGGACATGTCAGCAGTGAGTGAGGCCAAAGCCAGTAGAGTCCGCCTTGAGTCCCAGTATTGGGAAAAAGGCGGGATATTAATATTAATAATAATAATAATAATAATAATAATAATAGGGCCAAACGTGGGTGGATCACCCCTTTTCTCTTTCTGCCACCCCATTTTCTCTCTCCCCCTCTTCCTTTCCAGACAGCAGCTACCAGGGAAGGGCCAGAGCCCTTCTGCCCCATGACTGAATTGATTGCATGCTGAGGGCCATATGAAATTAGGCCAAGAGCCATATGCAGCCTTAAGGGTGCAGGATGCCCACCCCTGCTGTACAGTGTTGGTCCCTGGATCACCTCTGCTTACTTCTGACCAGCAGCCCTCTACTGCCTGCCCTCAAACTTTCTCACTTTTGTTCTGTATTCTGTTGGCCAAGACCAAGAGTAGGCATGGAAGCTGTTACCCGATATTATTCACTGATCGTCTTCTTGATGACAAATTTGCTGGCAAGCCAGGCAGGCTGCTGGAAGGCAGGTAGAAGACCAAATACGACTAAGGTGTTTTCCTGCATAGCAGCACAGCCAATTTTTCCTGATTTACACGTAGGGCGCTTCACTCTATTGCTGTCCTAGCCTAGTGACCCCTAGTGTTGTTTCACTTCTTGATCCCTGGAGCCAGCTTAGAAGCTGAACTGGAATGCGTGCCAAAAGGCAAGCGAGTTGAAGAAAAAGATGCACACGCTATATGGCTAAGTGGGATTCCCTGCTGTGCAGTTCCCATTAGAACTCATTAGGTCTTTAATATAGCAAGCTCTGAAGAAACAGCTCTGGGAATCAGCAGAAAAGTTACTTATAACAATGTATAATGTCACTAGGCCACGCCTGGTGTTTCTGGTCACTCATCAGCCTACACAGTGCTGCCCCAGCCAGCCCTTTCTCCACTGCGACCACCCAACGCTTGCAGTCAGGGAGTGGGGGGGGGGCCTCCCCTCGGAGCCACCCCTTACATGCAACAGCCTCTTGCCACCCCAGCCAGCAGCCGACAACTGGTTTTCTTGGAGGACCACTTTGAAAATGGATTTTAAGGGTCGAAGGCCAAGGCTCGAATTCTTACCTCTCAAGTTCTATTGTCACAGATAACAATCCCTTCATGCACGGCTGGCCCAAGACATTTTGATGCCTGGGGAGAAGGACAAGATGGCATCCCCCCACCGCCTCGCCATGCCAAGCTGACCAGACTGGCAGTTGAATCTTACCTGAACAGTGGCGTCCTGCACTGCAACTGTGTGCAGCAGGTCAGTTTGGGAGGTGCAGGCCAGGCCATGTGGCACACATAATTCTGTCCTTCGATACCTCTCCACCACTCCCCACCTCCTAACTTCTGCTGTCTGAGGTGGCCACCTCACTCTGCCTAATGGTAGAGCCAGTCCCTCTTCTGCCTCTAAATTGCCAGGTGGAGGGGGCAGGTGATACTCCTTGATGGGCCAGATTGGCCCAGGACTTCCCAGTTCCTGAACCCTACCCTGCAACCACGTTTTGTTTCATTCTGCTCTTTCTCCCACCCCCTCACTTAGTCACATAATGGCCTGTGTCCTCCTCACTCTCACCTTTTCCTTGGAAGGAGTTTTATATGAGCAGTGTAATGTATTCTAATTAAACGTCTCTTGTATCAAATATCAAGCCCTATGCTCAGGAGGCACTGTAATGGAAAAGCAGATATTTGCTATCTGAGCAGGGCTATATGTGGTACTATGAGGCTGCCCTGATCTGCTTTCCTTGCAATACATTCCAGAGTGATGGGATTGTTTGTGAAGGTTCATAATCCATGGCCCTGAGGATAGCAGGTAATGCATTTAGCTAAAGAGCAGTGATGCTCAGACAATAGCACTGTGGCAGAAAGGGCTGGCCTTCAGTGAGAATAATTAGGCTCATTCATTTGGCTGTTCTTTCATTAAGAACACCCTCCCCTCACACCCCACCATCCTGCTCAATTTGGGTTTTTACATTGCTTTGTTCCTTGCCCCAGAAAGAATCACTGACGCTGCTTCCTTCTGATGACATTAAGATGTTCCCTTCCGCATTACAGAAAGAATAAAACCAAACAGGATCACAAAACAGAGAGGCAATTTATGTCATCATGAGCCAGTGGAGTGGACACAGAGTACTGGCTGAGAGAGTCCCAGGTTTAAAGTACCACATACATTGCATGCGCATATCAGTAGAAGCTGGTGGCTCTGATTTCAGCGGGGCAGTGCATCCATTCTGGGTTTTAGACAGAACTGGACAGAACTCTAAAGGAGCTATCCAAGGTGCTGAACCCTGCTTTGGAGGCACAGTTCAGCACTGTGGATAGCTCCTTTAGAGATCTGGCTGGTCCTGACTAAAACCCGGAATGGATTCACAGCCCCACTGAAATCAGAGGCACCAGCCTCCACTGACACATAATGAATCCTACATTGGTTGGCCTGTAGCAAGCCACTGAATCAATGAAAATGACAGATGGCTTCGGGAGGTGAATGTAAAACTATTAAGAATGACAACAATCCCTTCTCCAAATCCTTCAAGCTTACCTGGATCCTCTGGGGTGGGTTAGGGTATTTTTTAGAAATATGATGTTTTTAATGCAGAATTTTATTGTTTTAAGATGTTCTATTGCTGTACATCACCCAGAGTGGCTGGGTGACCAGCCAGATGGGAGATTAAGAAATTAAATAAATAAATAAATAAATAAATAAATATCTCCCAGAGAACTCATATAATCCCCTCCTCCTGACCCCAATATTTTATCTTACTGGCCTTTTTGGGTATCTGGGTCAGAGCAAGAGGAGGGTGAACAAGCAGCTTACAATGGTGAAGAGGAGGAACCATTCCAGGGCTTTCTTGTCCATAGGCCCCCTGCTGGGGTTAGGGCCCTTGGCGTATGCCCAGCCATGCCAATCCTTGATGCCAGCCTTGCATATTGACCTATATTGACTTTATCTTCACTCCACAAAGACCATGTTCTTGGGTCAGAGTGGTCTGACATGTGGGTCCCAAAGCTGAGGAGCATACCACTCTGTCACCCAACCTTGACATTAAAGTTAAACCAAGTGGGGTCGGGCACCTGAAACTCAGTCAGCCTGTGATCAAGGCAAATCTTTCCCCCAAAGATGAAAAAGTTCATATTGATGATGATGACAATGCGTGTTTGAAAGTGCTTTACAAAGTTCAGTACAGGAGAAATGAGATTTTCATCTTTGAAACAGCTCACTTGCTTTGTCCTTCAGTTGCTAAGATTGCAAGCTGATATATACCTACCCCACCTCCTTTGAGAGCAAAATGGGACTTCCACATTCAGAGGCAGTATATCTCTCACCCACCAGGAGGGAAGTGCAAATCAGCAAAACTCAAGCTCATTGAGGTTTTCTGAATTCCACCTCAAATCTCATTCTGACTCATATCTGACTGAGAGCTTAGGGTCTTTTTCTTTCTGCCCCCAAATTTGTGCGTATTTCCGTGCACACCTTTCCAAATGTACGCATCAGTTGTGTGCATTTCTGAAATGTACATTTTTCTCCTATTGATTAAAGCATAGTTGTGTGCATTTTTTAGAGTACAGATTTTTCATGCACACTTTTCAAATATACACATTTTTAAACACATTTTTGTTGTTGTTCTGCAAATTGCATCAGAAATTTGGAAAGGTATGGACTTCAACCACAGATTGTGTTTGGGTCCATGTTCAATTCCTGGAAGTGTGAACTGAATAAAGCTTGATTTTTAAAAAAATGAACTGAAACCAATTTCTCATACATCCCTACTCACCAGTGATGTCAAACAGAGCCAAACTCTCTCTCTCTCTCTCTCTCTCTCTCTCTCTCTGTGTGTGTGTGTGTGTATGTGTGTGTGTGTGTTTCTATACATGCGCAGTGCTGCCCAGGAAAGTATTTGCTTACTCCATAGGCTTGGGGGGGGTGGGTGTTTGTTTCCTGCCCTCATGACAAGAATTAATTTTTGTATCACTGCCGGTGCCCCTTATCTGGTGTCTGAAGGCTATCCAGAAGGAAAGGAAGGCAGGGTTCCTATGCCTTTCATTGCTGCACAGAATTTTACACTATAAATTAGCCCTGGCTGATGCTGGGGTAGAGATGTCCAAGTGAATGAAACTGCCTTATGTGCTAACCACATTGCCAACGTTATGGCCCTCTGCATGGAACACCATCACAAGGAAACTGTTTTGGGAGACCCTCCCCTAGCGGGTGATAATGTACAAAACATGCCTTTACTGTTGACTAGTATAATCTAGCATAACAAATCTCCACTTTAACACAAATGGATATCTCAGTGTCTGGTTGTTTCCATCTCAGCTATGCTAAGCAGGAAAGCAAGTTCATTCTCGCCAGCAACGCTTCCCAATGAGCAAGCACTTGGCTGCTGTGATGGCGGACCCAGCTGGGTCTGCCAGACCAGGACTGTTTTTGAAAATAATTGCAGCGAATGTCATATTTTATCTCTAGTGGTACAGATACTCGAGGCGTTTTGCATTCCACTGAGATGTTCACCTAATACCACACACCGGTTTTCAGATGATGATATACCATCTCAGCAGCAGAAGCAGCGTGTGTCATGTGATAAAACACTTGCCTGGGGCACTTAGCTCAGGCATAACTTGAGAATTTAGACCTAGAACTAAGTTGGTCTGGAAATTCTCCTCTCAGTTCTCCTTTCTGAATGTTGAACTCAAGTATTTTACAGACATACCTTCGGCACTCAAATATTATCTGAATATTGGATATTTGTTTTTGACCCTCAGTGGTATTTGATTTCAAGATTTGGTATCTGACCATTGATATTTTGCAATAGCTGATAATGACATGCAATAATATATAGGACCAAAGAACAAACAGGTTTGGCAAGAAAAATTGGAGCCCGGGCCAGAGTACAGGACTGTAATGAAACTCCTATATGCTGATGTAGGTCAATAGTGCCCCCTAGAGCATCTGGTTGTGCATTCCAACAGCACAAGAGGTGACTCTACACATGGACATCACCAGATGGTCAATATTGAAATCAGATTGGGTGAATTTAATTCAGGTGACCATTATATCTACTACTGTGGGCAAGAATCCCTTAGAAGAAATGGAGGAGCACTCATAGTCAATAAAAGGGTGGGAAAAGCAGTACTGGGGTACAATCTCAAAAACGATAGAATGATCTCAGTACGAATCCAAGGCAAACCATTCAACAGCACAGTAATTCAAGTCTATGTTCCAACCACTGAGGCCGAAGAAGCTGAGGTTGATCAGTTCTTTGAAGACCTACAACACCTTCTAGAACTAACGCACAAAAAAGACGTCCGTTTCATCCTAGGGGATTGGAATGCTAAAGTAGGAAGTCAAGAAATCACCAGGATAACAGGCAAGCATGGCCTTGGTGTACAAAATGAAGCAGGATAAAGGCTAATAGAGTTTTGCCAAGAGAATACACTGATCATAGCAAACACTCTTTTCCAACAGCACAAGAGGAGACTACACATGGACATCACCAGATGGTCAATATCGAAATCAGATTGATTATGTCCTTTGCAGCCAAAGATGGAGAAGCTCCCTACAGTCAGTAAAAACAAGACCTGGAGCTAACTGTGGCTCAGTTCATGAGCTTCTTGTTGCAAAATTTCAGCTTAAATTGAAGAATGTAGGGAAAACCACTAAACCATTCAGGTATGACCTAAACCATATCCCTTATGAATATACAGTGGAGGTGAGGAATAGATTTAAGGGATTAGACCTGATAGATAGAGTGCCTGAGGAACTATGGACGTAACATTGTTCAGGAGGCAGCAATTAAATCCATCCCAAAGAAAAAGAAGTGCAAGAAAGCAAAGTGGCTGTCTGATGAGGCTTTACAAGTAGCTGAGGAAAGAAGGGAAGCGAAAAGCAAGGGAGAAAGGGGAAGATATATCCAACTGAATACAGAGTTCCAGAGAATAGCAAGGAGGGACAAGAAGGCCTTCTTAAATGAACAATGCAAAGAAATCGAGGAAAACAATAGAATGGGAAAGACTAGAGAACTTTTCAAGAAAATCAGAGATAGCAAGGGAATGTTTTGTGCAAAGAGATGGGGGTACCAGACCACCTTACCTGTCTCCTGAGAAACCTGTACAAGGGTCAAGAAGCAACAGTAAGAACCAGACATGGAACAACCGAGTGGTTCAAAATTGGGAAAGGAGTATGACAAGGCTGTATATTGTCGCCCTGCTTATTTAATTTATATGCAGAATACATCATGAGAAATGCTGGGTTGGATGAATCACAGGTCGGAATTAAGATTGCCGGGAGAATTATCAACAACCTCAGATATGCAGATGATACCACCCTAATGGCAGAAAGCGAAGAGGATCTAAAGAGCCTCTTGTTGAGGGTGAAAGTGGAGAGTGCAAAAGCTGGTTTGAAACTCAACATTAAAAAAACTAAAATCATGGCATCTGGCCCCATCACTTCCTGACATATAGAAGGGGAAGAAATGGAAGCAGTGACAGATTTTATTTTCTTGGGCTCCAAGATCACCGCAAACGGTGACTGTAGCCATGAAAGGGAGGAAAGCTATGCCGAACCTAAACAGCATAGTAAGAAGCAGAGACATCACCTTGCTGACAAAGGTTTGTATAATCAAAGCTATCATTTTCCCAGTAGCAACATATGGCTGTGTGAGAGCTGGACTGTAAGGAAGGCTGAGCGCCAAAGAATTGAAGCTTTCGAACTGTGGTGCTGGAGAAGACTCTTACGAGTCCCCTGGACTGCAAGGAGGTCAAATCAGTCAGTCCTGAAGGAAATCAACCCCAAGTGCTCATTGGAAGGACAGATACTGAAGCTGAAGCTCAAATATTTTGGCCACCTAATGCGAAGAGAAAACTCCCTGGAAAAGACCCTGATGCTGGGAAAGATTGAAGGCAAAAGGAGAAGGGGGCGGCAGAGGATGAGATGGCTAGATAGCATCACTGATGCAATGAATATGAACTTGAGCACACTCCGGGAGAAAGCGGAGGTCAGGAAGGCCTGGCGTGCTATGGCCCATGGGGTCACGAAGAGTCGGACATGATTTAACGACTGAACAACAACAACAAGAGCATCCGGTGTGCTGGCACCATGCTGGGCAACCTGAATAGGGTTATCTTTCCTTGTCGCACTCTTTTTTCCTTTTTCTTTTTTTGTCCTCAAAAATGTAACCCAGTTCTTCTTCGTTTTTTGAATACGTTAACTGGTCCAAACTGTCTGAGCCTTTGAGTTGTAAATTAGAGCAAATAGGAGGTTTGGTCCAGCCATGGAGGGCGCAATCCTATCAGGATAGGCGGCCGCCTCCAAACTTGGAGGCAACTGCCTATCCAATGCAGGGCAGGAGAAGTGCAGAGGGGATCATCCCCTCCACGCTTCAGCCGCCCTGCATTTGCAGCTAGACAGCCGATTTTGGCTGTCTAGCGGCGGGAAGGCAGAGCAGGGGAAGCAGCTGCTGGACGACACATAGGATGTGTCGTACTGGCATTTCCACCTTCCCTGCCCCAGAACGCCCCATTTTCACCACTCCGCACTCCTCTTCCGAGCGTGGAGTGCGGGGCCATTCTCAGCTGCCTACGAGGCAGTGCGGGAGGGGGGAAGGTCGGTTCTCAGGGAACCAACTTCGGAGCACGGGCTCCGAGATCAGTTCCCGGAAACCGACGTATCCTATGGCCCTCTAGCCGCTGACTAGCGACCATAGGATTGCTCCCTAAGTAATTTTCTGATTTGCTGGCTAGACCATTGACACTGGAAATGGAGGTTGTCGCATTATTGGACAAAACAGCAATCTGTCTCTGCTAAGGCTTTGCTAGGGGCAGGCTTTTATTGAACTCAGATCCCCATAAAAGAAATGGTTAGCTCCCTCCTAGAACCACCCACTTACCATCTAATTGGAGGCAACATCTAGGGCTATGGGGCATAGGTTTATTGGGTACTGGGAAACAGGAGAGGCAAGGTTGTGGCGACAAACCAGAATGATGAGTGTATGAATTTCTCAATCCAAGTGGATTAGAGAGAGAAGGTGGAGAGATCTTGCTCTTCATAGTTGTGGCCTTAATAAGCCCTACTTGTAACTTCTGCTAAACTACAGGAGCATAGTGCCAGATAAGAAGACCAAAATAAATATTCAGCATTTAGTTAAATTATGAATAGCTCAAGTGTTACGGTCTTTCTCCATAAATATGCAATCCTATGCAAATTTAGTTGTGAGTTGGTTCCATTGACTTCAGTAGGACTTACCTATTGCACCTATGTTCTGTGGGACCATATCTCCTGGGTGCTCTGGAAACTTTCATAGCCTCCAGCTGTGCAATATGGAACTGGTAGCCTGAAGTTAAATATTTTACACAAAGCTTCTGATGGCATAGCGCTGCATTTGAATCATGGCTCAGCTTCCAGGGCCATTCAATGGACCATGTGAAGAATTCCTTTGAGCATGTGCATTTCCACAACCATCAAGTAACTCTAAACATCTGGAAATAGTCATTAGGGCTTACAGAAGAGCTAATCATGACTTTCAGATAACCTTGAGCCTTGGCATCGCTCTGTTTGGAGGTTATGCACTGAATGTATACATGTACAAATATTTCTTGATGTGAAACCTGGGTGAAGAAGTATTTAGCAATAATGGCCATGATTCAACATTTGCATTTTAAAAACAGCCCAGAGACGCCAACCTTCAAATCCACCCAGACCAGAACACTGGTATTTAAAAGAATAAACATGTGTTTTTTATGTAACACAACAAACAGTAACAGATAAGTAGTAATAAATAATGGCTCTAAAACCCTAGCACAGGAGCGCAAAACCCTTGGCCCATGAGCCTAATCTGGCCTGTGGAGCCCCCTGGAGGAATCTCCCTGTTATCTCCAATCTTAGATCGGAGATAACAGCCAGGATTCCCCTGCATGCTGCATTCCCTCCCATTGGAATAGATGACAGACAGACAGACAGACGATAGAGGGGAAAGCCCTCAGAATATGTGAAAAGTGCCTCTCCTTCAGGTAGCCACAGGGATACAGCAACAGGGAGCACATAGGGGTGAACTACTGGTCTGCAGAGGGCTTCCCTTCCCTCACCTCTCCGGATCTTTCCCTGTTTCTCATAGGCTCATAGGAAGCTGCCTTATACTGAATCAGACCATTGGACCATCTAGCCCAGTATTGCTGACACTGACTGGCAGCAGTGGCTCTCTGGGGTTTCAGGCAGGAATTTTTGCTGCCCTTCCTGGAGATGCTGGGGATCGAACTGGGGACCTTCCGCATGGAAAGCAGGGGCTCTACGCACTGAGCCACAGCCCCCACTCAGGCCTGCTGTAATGCCACGTCTCTGCTCTTCCTGCTGTTCTTGCTCTCTCTTTCTTAGCCCACCCCTCCATCCACACACTATAGCTCCCTCTGCTTTAAAATTGATTTCAGTACCCCCTCCCCATTAAAATGATATGACACATCAGGCCAGTGCATCCCTGGGCACATGGGTGGCATATGGTCATGTGGAGGAAGTAGTTGTGTGAACCAGGATTGATGTGTTGGGAGTGGCACAGCTCAGCCTGGACCAAAGTCCAGGGCCCCACAGCCCAGCTCCCCCCACCCCACGCTGCCAAATGACCACACAGAAAGTGGCAGGTGATGAGGGCAGCAGAAGCAACCTCCATTTTATTTCTGCAGTCATGATGGTGCTATGATTTAAGTGAGTTTAAAATGCAAAACCGTGCAAACTCAATTTTTAAAATATATCATCCTCATCATCATCAGGGTTGGCAAACAGTATTGTTGCTGCTGTTCTAACGTATCAGGAATGTAGAAGCAGATGTAAATCCTGGAATGGCATTGTAGGGGCAGGGGAGAAATGTTAATTGAGTGCTTCACCACTGAAGTAATACAGATGGCTGTCTAAAGGGGGGTCCCATAAGACTGGGAAGTCCACAGTCTGAAATTACCCAGCTGCACCACTCCATGTTGGAAGTGATACACTTTAAAGTCCCTTCACCACTGCAGAATCCTTGGCTGTTCCACGTTCAGCAGTCACATGGATGTCAATCAGTTCTTCCATAATGCCTTTTTCCTGCGTTTTAGCTCCGTTTCCCCAAACCTTCCATCTCTTCTTCTCCACAGATGCATCCATCAAATGTCCCTAGTAGTTGCCTTCTAATTACATACAAAATAAAAAAGAACAATCTCATTAATCCCCATCTAAAGGTCTTTGCTGGATGCTAAAGCCATGCACCATTTCCGCACAGCAAGCAAGCGCGTTTCTACATTGGCAGCGATGACATGAAAATAATGAGTCTGAGGGCTCAAACTGATGTGACTTGGGAGATCAGGGAGCCAATTTCCTCCCTTCAAAAACAAACAAATGAAACTTCTAAGCAGCCACTGGCTCCAGTTGTGATCAGGGTGTTGGCAGTTGTTACAAAATAAGGGGCATTGCAGGTAGTCCCACCTGCTTAACTCTCCCCTCCCACCCCCCTGCTGTTTTCCCTATCTTAGGCTACAATAGGAACACAGGGAGCTGCCTTATACGGAGCCAGGCCATTGGTCCATCTAGCCCAGTACTGTTGACACTGACTGGCAGCAGCTCTCCACCATTTTAGGTTGGAGCTTTTCTCCTGCCCTAGCTGAAGATGCTGAGAATCAAATTGGGGATCTTTTGCATGCAAAGCGTGTGCTCTGTCACTGAGCTATGGCCCCTCCCTGTCCTAAACATACTTAAGAGGGGGTCAACCCCATGGAACACAGTGGAACATATTTCTGACCATAGGATTGTGTTGTCAGTTGCCCCATCCAAAAGCTATTGTTAGCTCTACGGGGCAGGGGGGGGGGGACACACAATACAGGCACCTGTATTTTTCCCCCTTAAAGAGGCTGAAATCAGCTTTGAGGGGGAAGGAAACAATTTAGATAGGGATATGGTGAAGGGTTAAAAACCCTCTCCCCCAGGGCTGCACCTCTGATCTAAATCATAGCCTCCTGTGGATGCTTTCTCATTAAATAAATGTCAAATAAAAGTCAAGTCTCCAGAAAAGAATGAAAAATACCCCCTTGCCGTTTAGGCGTATAACCATATATCCTGAGATGTATGTCTTTCTCCTTGTTATTTCTACAGAGCAGCCGTCCCCAACCCGATCCCCTCCAGATGTGTTGGACTACAACTCCCATAACTCTGCATGTGGAACAGTGCTGCCAATGGGCCCCGGCTGCCCCCTGCTGCTGCTGCCCCCAGCCACCCGCCAGCCGCTGCCAACCCTCCTGCCCACATGCCAGTGCCACCAAAGCACCCTCCCTTGTGACCCACCAAGTCAAATGCATCTGGCCACCCATTGGCCAAGCCCTGCTAAAAACACCATCTGATAGGTTCAGATCACTGCTACTCAAAATGTACGTTAAAAATCCTTTTAAATTGTGGCACTGTGGGGCCTGCAAGCTCGGTTGTGGTGCCTCCTTTGCCAGTGGACACTGAGGAGGAGGAGGATACAGCAGCTGCAACAGCAGGCTAAGGGGCAAGGATTGGAGCATCCTAAGGCCCCCTGTGAGGCCTTGGCAAGGTACTTTGCGGATAAAATTGATTGGATTAGGAGGGTTATTCCGTGTGCTGTGGATACAGTTAGTGAGCAAGAGGCGGTCTATGGCAAACTGGTTTTGTGGGATCAGTTACAGCTTCTTCCTCCTGATGAAGTGGACAAGGTGCTTTCATTGGTACGGCCGACCACCTGCTTACTTGATCCTTGCCCATCTTGGCTCATTATGGGCTGCAGAGAGAGACTGGGTGAGGGGATCAGGGCGGTGGTGAACGCCTCCCTTGAGGAGGGAGTGATGCCATCAGCCCTCAAGGAGGCAGTGATAAGACCGCTCTTAAAGAAGCCCTCCTTGGATCCCCAAGTTCTGAACAACTTTCGCCCAGTCTCGAATCTGCCATTTGGGGGGGCAAGGTGATTGAGCGGGTGGTGGCGATGCAGTTGAAGGCACACTTGGAAGAAGCCGATTATTTAGATCCATTTCACTCGGGCGTCGGGCCTGGGCATGGGACAGAAATGGCCATGGTCGCCTTGGTGGATGATATGAGGAGGGCTCTGGATAGGGGTGAATGCTCCTTCCTTGTTCTCCTCGACCTCTCAGCAGCTTTTGATACCATTGACCACGGTATCCTCCTGGACCGCCTGGAGGGGTTGGGCATTGGAGACACCATATTACGGTGGTTCCAGTCCTTCCTCTCCAGCAGATAGCAGAGGGTAGCACTGGGAGAGGAGGTTTCGGACCTGTGGCCACTCACTTGTGGGGTGCCACAGGGTTCCATCCTCTCCCCGATGCTATTTAACATCTATGTGAAGCCGCTGGGGGCTATCATCAGGAGGTTTGGGGTGCAGTGTCATCAATATGCGGATGACATGCAGATCTACCTCTCGTTCAAATCTTCACCAAGGTTGGCCGTAGAATCCCTGTCCAAATGTCTGGAGACGGTGAGTGGCTGGATGGGGAGGAATAAGCTGAAGCTGAACCCTGACAAGACCGAGGTACTTTTGGTGGGAGACAAGAGGAGGTTGGGGGATGTTGACCTGGTGTTGAATGGGGTACGGCTACCCATGAAAGACCAGGTCTGCAGCCTGGGGGTCATTTTAGACTCCCAGCTGCTCATGGAGGCTCAGGTGTCAGCTGTGAGCCGGACAGCACTGTACCAACTCCATCTGATACGGCAGCTGCACCCCTACCTTCCCGACCATCTGCTCCCATCAGTAGTACATGCCCTGGTCTCCTCTTGTTTAGACTACTGTAATGCACTCTATGTGGGGTTACCCTTGAAGACGGTTCGGAAGCTGCAGCTGGTACAGAACGCAGCGGCTCACCTGATTAAAGGCAGCCGCTGGCGAGATCACATCACTTCAGTGCTGAAGGAGTTGCACTGGTTACCAGTTGTTTTCCAGGCCAAATTCAAGGTATTGGTTTTGATCTTTAAAACCCTATATGGTTCCAGCCCAGCCTATCTTAAGGAGCACCTCCAGCAACACCAGACAGGCCACTCAACAAGATCAGCCTCGGATGGCCTTCTCTCTGTCCCATTAGCCAGGATAGCTAGGCTAGTGAGGACGAGGGAGAGGGCCTTCTCTGTGGTGGCCCCCATTCTGTGGAACTCCCTCCCTAGGGAACTCCGCCATGCCCCCTCTTTAATGAGCTTCCGCCACGCATTAAAAACGTAGTTGTTCAGGCAGGCATTTGGGGTGGGTTAGGGTATTTTTATAAATATGATGTTTTAATGTAGAATGTTATTGTTTTAAACTGTTTCTATTGTTGTACATCGCCCAGAGTGGCTGGGTGACCAGCCAGATGGGTGATTGATTGATTGATTGATTGAGAAAGAAAGAAAGAAAGAAAGAAAGAAAGAAAGAAAGAAAGAAAGAAAGAAAGAAAGATTGGCCCTTCTGAGTCTCTGGACGCTCAGCAGCTGCCCGCACATGCTGACCCCTGATGCTGGGCCTGCTTAATTCATATACTATAATATAAATTTCCTCACTGAGAGCTTGCATTCCTATTGGTGTCACTGGTATATTTTGCGATTGCAAGTAAATTGATTTAAGTTTTCTTTCCTTTGTATTAAAAAAATCCTATTTAATAAACATTTCATGTACACACACAAAAACTTGTTTAATAGATCTTATGTTTTTTTAAGAGTTCTGATCACAAATCTCCCATGTCATGTCAGTTTTGACCTTCATGCAAGCAAAGTAGAAAGGAGTCATTCATGGTTATATGATTATATTCTGATTGTAAGTTGTCCTGCTACTGTCAATAGAGGTTAGCAATACAGAAACGTGGGCTGCCATAACATGTTAGGGATTATTATGAAAGGGGCTGAAAATAAAAACAGCCAGGACTGTAATGCCCTTATAGAAATCTGTGGTACAGCTGCATTTGGAAAACGGTGTACAATTGCAGTCACCTCTTCTCAGAAATGATAGGGCTAGAAAGGATGCAAAAAAGGACAACCAAAATGATTGGGGCTGGTGCACCTTCCCTACAAATAAGGGTTTGGGCTTTTTAGTCTGGAAAAAAAAAGATTTAAAAGATAGAGCTTTAGAGCGTTTCTAAATCATGAAATGGCGGAGTCGTGGCTAAATCGTGTGAGATTTCTGTTCCAGCACCATGAAATGGAATCTACAAATATGTTTTGCTAACTGGCTATGTTTAGTCTAGAAGATACAGGCTAGGCCAGAGATGTGGTTTTTTTCCTCTTATTTTTTCTCTTTTCTTTAAATCCATTCTTTTTAAAATGGATATGATATACTGTACTTATATTTACTGTCTGAGGGTGTATAGAAATGTACACACTCATTTATATATCTAGTACAAAATATATTAGTGACCATTGTGAGGTTGATTTTAAGCTTTATTATTATATAATATAAAAATTTATTAGTGATTTGTTATTATTTATCCTTTCATTATTGGTTTGTTAAATTGTTAAGCTTTACTATTATATATTAGCTGAAGGGCAATATATGGTTACTGGAAATGAATTGTAGGCCTGCTTCCTTGCTATAAGCTTGATGATATGATATTGAAATGTAAGGTTGATTATTTATGCTGTATTGAATTATAATATTGCCAATGTTATAGGGTTCTTTTTCTTCCTTCTCCTTCTTCTGTTTCTTTTGTTCTTTTGTTCTTTTTCTCTTTTGTTATTGCTGTGTTCGCTTAAGAATACTGTATTTTTGGGAAATTGTTGGTATTGTTTATTTCATTTATAAAGATAAAAAATAGAATAAAAAGTATTTCTTTTAAAAGACAGAGCTTTATAAAATTAAGCATAATATAGAAAAACTGCAGAATTCCCCCCCCCCCCCGATCTCAAAATACTAGAACTTGGTATCATCCAGTAAAATGTATGGACAGTAAAATCAATACAGAGGAAAATAGGTACTGTTCCACACAGTGCATAATTGCTGACACAAAATGTGGTAATGGCCACTGGCTTCGGTGGATTTAAAAGGTATTTGGACAAATTCATGGAGGAAAAGTCTATCAACAGCTATTAAGCATGATAGCTAAATGGAACCTGCCTGTGCAGAGGCGGTATATCTCAGAGCACCAGTTGCTGGGGGGAAACTGGCAGCTTCATAACGTGTGTTTGGTCTTTTTGGAAGGATCTGATTAGCCACTGTTGGAAAGCAGATTTGGTCTGATCCAGAGGGTTCACCTTACATTCATGCAGTGGAGGCTGGTGGCTCCAATGTCAGTGCGGCTGCGAGTCCACTCTGGGGTTCAGTCAGAACCAGTCAGAACTCTAAAGGAGCTATCCAATGTGCTGAACCCAGTCCCCTTTAGAGTTCCAACTGGTTCTGATTGAGACACAGAGCGGATCTACAGCCCCAGTGATAGCAGAGCCACCAGCCCCCACTGTGTTTGTGTCTTACTAAGAATCATAGGCCCAATGCAGACAACTAACTCACCAAGGGGTGAGGTTTCCCACCACAGATATTAGGTTAAGCACTAGCATAACTTGTACTTTATACAGATAAAAGTGACTCTAAGTTTCCTTCATGTCATGTGTATGGAAGGGGAGAGTGCCTTGGGCTGGGGGCCTACTCTAGGCACCCACAAAACTCTGGAGTTTTGCTACCCTTAGCCAGTATGGCTATGCTAGCAAATGCAACTGACTAGTATGTTGAGTTCTGCAACAAAATTCAAGACCTATTCCAGAGGATGTAGACAATCGCTAACAATAATGAGAAGTGATAAAGGAGCAGCTGGCAAATGGATCAAAAAATAGAAAGTTCTTACGAAAACTTACAATATGATGAGAAACAATCCAAATATGGAAATAAATGACAATAGTATACACTGAAATGGTGGGAAATGAACTCCTGGGCATGATGAAATCAGGGTTATGTACATGTAAGGGACATAAGTGGAATACAAGCTGATCCTGCTTTGGGAAGGAGGATTTGTTTTCTTTGCTTCACTGCTATAGATAAACCCCGCTAAGGATGCAGTCTTATACCCAGTGTCCTGGAAGTAAGCCCTCTTGAAGTCAATGGGACATACTTTTGGGCAGACGAAAAGATTGCACTGTATATCACCATAAACAATACTTGCCCTTACCTGCAGTGCCTTTACACAGGCCTGCAGCTCCCAAAATGGCAAACTGTAATTAAGCCTCTGTAAAGCGTTGTCTTATTATAATGGTAGTACATGGATAAGTACATAGATAGGTATGGGATAAGAACATAGATGAATACATAGATAAGCAACGTGGGGTGGCAGGAGCTTTTATCTGCACAACTTGTGATCCACCAAGTCAAATGCAGCCCACCAGCCATGTACAGCAGCTCAACAGGGATTAATTAAATCTCTTGCTTTTGCTGCCTGCCTGGAACTGCAGGACTTTTATTGGGCCCCTAGTGAGTTGCTTGCCATGCATGGCTGGTCAGATGCATTTGGCTTGGTGGGTCACAAGGGATCCAGACCTGACCTGATCTAGAATCACACAGGCAGAATTCAGTGGGTTAATTACTAAAGCATTATATTACAATACCAACAGAACACGATGCCCCTAGGAATGTATGGATTTTAAAAATGCCTGCGTTTCATGGATTGCCAGGTGTCTTTCACTCAAAGATTGTTACATAGCAGAGGCTGAAGAGAGGCTGAAGAAAGAACAGAGATGTATAAAACTATTATTATTATTATTATTATTGGCATATATATTAGCGTAGTTTCCAGCAACGTTTGTCCTTTTGTTGACTAAATTTGCATACAATTCTGGAAATTAAAAAACTAGTCTGCAAAACCCTCATGATACCGAAAAAATCAGTCCACCATGGAATCTGTGGGTCGGATTCATAGAAATCCAAACTCATTTGAATCCGTTGCAGATTTCTCCGACATCCTGAAATGTTCCATATCCACTCAGGCAACATTAGGATAGGACCAAATAACCTCAGCCATCCCATCAGATGCTCATTCATCTCCCCATCCTCCGATGTGATATAAGACATCAGCTGGCAACAATCCCTTTCTGCTGCCTATATAGGACATATAGGTCAGTCTCTATGGAAAATAATAAATCTGAATACTGTGGGAGAAGCAGTATGAGACTGTCACCATTAACTAGAGATAGCCAACGCACGTATGCAAGCTTGCTGTGCCCATATAAGGAAGTGCCTTATAGTGACTGCCAAAGACATAAGCCCTCATGTGACAAAGTTCACATGGCAATGAGATCACCCAAGGAACGTGATGCTACATCTGTGCCTTGCTGTAATAAAATGATTGGTCACATTAATGCCATAGAAATGCTGCAACTGGCTGTGTAATCCTTGCATTGAAGCTGTCCTGAAGGCAGAACTGCGCGGCCCAGAGGCCGCCTCATATGTGTATATAAACGAGTGCCACCATTTTAAGTGGTTGTTCCTCTCTTAGGAGAGCAACCTCATGCATGAATAAAGTGCTTTACCAATTCTCTGAGCACGTGTGCCCTCCAGTCTTGGATCACCAGATTCCCCCACAATACAAAAACAGAAACATTCAGAAAACACTGAGAGAGCATTTCTGTCTCCCAGTACACGCTTCTGCTGCTGCTGCTGATCTGAAAATTGTCAATCTGTTGTTGTTTTTTTAAAAAAAAGAACTTCAAAGGGAAACTCCAGAATGAAATTGCTGAACTAAACTTTTTTTTAAATCAGTACCACTATATTAAATTAACATAGGAAAGCTAAAAAGATTGTGTTGCTTTTACCAATTACGATTGTTGTGAATGGCTATTGTTCTTACCTTGCATACATTTGAATTTTGCATAGAAATGTCACAGACCTACTGTACTCCTTGCATTTCATTGCCTTTTGGCCCTACTGTTTACAGTTTCCCTCTCTCTCTCTCCCTCTCTGTGTGTGTTAATGTGCTTCAATGATACATTTGTTATGAGTTGTATCTAAGGGTGTACCAGAGGGTTCCCAACTCTCAGTAGCTGGTTTTTGGGGGCACAAAGTCTGCAGTGGAGGGGGGGGGCGGGTTCAGCAAAAGCTGGGTATCCCGATTTGTGCAGGTGGGTGTGCTTTCTGCTAGTGGAAAGCCACCATTGGATACAAGTAAGTAACAACTGAAGACAGTACTTCATCTACCTGACAAAGTGGGCCCAAATCCATAACAGCATTCACAATAAATCCGGTGTCTCACAAGACCCAGTGGGCTGGATCCAGTTTCTTTTGCACTGGCGAGAGCATTCCCTGTGTGGAGTTCTGCTCAGAATGGTTCCACCACTGGAAAGGGAGTGGGAGGTGATCTTTTCTGATTCCCTTCTACCCCTGCAGCTCCCAGCACCACCTCCCCCTAATATTCCGGAGGGCCTCTCACACCTCTGGAGGAGATAGAGGACTGCACAGGAGGGAGGAATCAACAAAGATTGCCTCCTCCCCTGTTCTGCCAGTGGACATGCTCTGCTAGATCAGAAGCCTTCCACTGATGGGAGGAGCCCCCCGGGCCATGAAGGAAGATGGTGGATCCAAGCCTTTGTCATTTGAAATGCAAAAGACTAACATGGCTTTTTTTCTGGGATAAGCTTCCAAGAAACCTCATTCCTATACATTCTTCTCACTTTATCTACCTTGTAGGGCATATGGCCATTGACCTCCCTAGTTTACAGAGGGCAGTCCTCTATATGAAGGGCAGTACAATCCAAGTCCAGTTTCAAGATCAGACCCATAAGAAAGGAGAGCAGAGACCTAGAAGTTGCCCATTAATACTTAGCACCTGGACAACAGACTGAGCAAGCATACAGGCCACCTGGTTAGTCTTCCCCATTATGGTGAGATGTGTTATATTTCTATTTAAATTATAGTCATTATTTCTAAATCTGTATGTATACATTAGCACAGGTGAGGGCAACTTCCAGCCTGCAGGCCTAATCCAGCCTGCTGAGCTTTCCCATCTGGCCCACAGAGCCTTCCAGGATTCCTCCAGGGAACAGGCCTTGGCCTCCAAGACCTACCCCCTGGAGGAGTGCCCACTGTTATCTCTAGCCACAGATTGGAGATAATCGCAGGGGATGCGGGTGGGCAGGGGTTTCGCCCACGCAGTGTCTTCTTAGTTGGGGAAGCCACCATGTGGATGAAGTGTCGATGGCTCAGTCCCAGATGCTTCACCCATGCAGCAGCTTCCCCAAGTGATTGGGAAGGCTGCCACGTGAGTGAAGCCACCCAAGTGAGCTGGTGGCTGAAGGAACAGTCCTCCAGCTGCCAGCTCATTCAGGCAGCTTCACCTGCCCTGTGTTGTCTCCCCAGTGGGAGAAGTTGTGGGGTAGGCACAGCAGCTTTGCTGCACATGGGCCTTCTCCAGTGGGAGAAAACCTACCCACCAGGAACCAAATGATGTCAGGGGCATGGCCACACCCCTTTCAATGCATGGGGGCATGGCCATGCCCCATAATGTCATACAGCGTGTGCAGGGCAGGCTGGAGTGGATGATCATCTAGTGCCCCCCAATTTGGTTGCCCTCTCCTTGCATTAGCATATGCAGATGTTATGCAAATCTGTGTCCTCTTTTGATCTCTTTTTTGGTGATGAATAAGTGACTACCCTATGTGCCCGTCTCTCTCCTTCTCCTTACTCCCTCTTGTGAAATTTAGATCAGACACCTACGTTTTGTTTATGTTACTCTGCAAAGTGCCATGTACATTGATACTATAGCACTATACAAATATAGATATTTCCTTTTTCAATGTGCTTGTGTGAAGGATTGCTGGAACTAATTCCAACTCTCCTGCAAGGTAGGACTGGCCAAACCCAGCCTTTAAGTCCCCCAAACTACCCAGTAGCCACCCTCCTAGGCCAAGAGGCACAGAAATTAGCACTGAGGTTATGCAGAGGAAATCACACCAACTAAAGGTTGGATAAATATTTATTAAGATACAAAAGGGAGTAGAGGGAAAAGGAAGAACAGGAATAGCAAGTTGCACAAAAGGGTACAAAGCCAAATTACTTAATTTGGTAAGTAAATTTATAAACTTAATTTACAAGTATATTAGTTTATTAAAATAATTAATTTATAAACTTAATTTACTTAATTTGGTAAGTAAATTTATAGAGATTTATAAATGCACACCCAAGCCAAATAATAAAGCTACCTGGCCTATCCTTAACATACCTAAGTATGGGTCTCCCAGGATAGCAAAACCACCAGGACGAAGGGAGACCCCATGCCTCTACCTCAGCCCTCTTTTAAAGCCCAGCCCTGCCAACCCAGGGCAGATTTCCCTTTAGCCAACCACAGGCTCAGCGCCTGACTGGACCTCCCTTGCCCCCAAGAGGCTGGAACTCCCCACCAAACCCAGCTGTTATCACTCTCCAGTTAGCAGGGACTGGGCCGGGCCTTGAGCAAAGGCCCGAGGAGCCTCTAGACAACACACTATTCCAGGTGGTTGGATTAGATGGGACAACAAGACCTAATCTCATGACAGAAAACAGGCCATCATTCTTGAAGTTTAGAAAGAAGGGGAGTGGGGGAAAGAACATTATTGACAAGACAATATTTGGAATTTATTCCAATGCTCATTTGCACTTGATAGAAGGAAAGTATTTGTTTAACTTAATACATTGCTTCCATTGATTGCAAATGACCATTTGAACAAATTATCATTTACTTTTCTTTCTCTAATTACTGTTAAATACAAAGTCATATTAATTACCTGCAAATAGCAAGAGCAAAAGGGCTAGGCAAGAAAAAGTGTGTGTTTGGGGCTTGGACAGTTTTTTTCTCAGTTGGTATTATTTCTCTGAATACAAATAACAATAGGGAAACAATTTCAAGATCTATTCTGTTTGATTTTCAGATTGAGGATCTTTATCTGTGTTGTTTTCTTTCTTTCTGTGGTCAGACCTAAACAGCTGGATTATCTATCAGCATGTTCATTGTTAAGTAGTATAATAGAAAATACAGTGGACTATGAAGAAGTCACCTGAATACAAGTCATAACATAACCTTCATAGCTTTATCGAACTCTGCTTGAAACATCATGATCCAGCTCTGAAACACACACACCTCCAGTACATGCTACCTGACACAGTGTTGCTCAAAGTATAGCACTACAGTGTTGCCTGAGGGCACATGATGCAACCATCTTGCTGGAGCTAAGCAAGTTTGGGTCTGGCCAGTGCCTGGATGGGAAACCACCCAGGAACCCCACAGATATCACCCTTTCATGATGGAAGAATGGCAGTATATAAATGCTCAAAATAAAATACAAGTAGATGTTTACCATCCTTCATCCATCTATGGTCGCAAAAAGGATAAGCTGAGAAATCTCCTGTCCTGTTCAGTATTCCCACCACAGCCAGCTACATGGCCTTAGGCACTCAGCCTCCCTCCCATATGAGGATAGTAATACTATCATATCTTCTTAAGATAGTGAATTGCTCTGAACACTAAAAAATGTTAAAGATTCATTATAGTTATCATTCTCTCCCAAAGCAGGTTAGATATTAGGCTGCTGAATGACTCATCCAGCTTCCTCTACCTGGTGCTCATCCAATGTATTTGACAAAACTCCCATCATCCCCAGCTAGATGGGAGTTGTCATCCAACAGATCTGGTGGTCACCAGGCTAGTCAAACATGGGATTGAAGGCACTACAGCTGCATAGGTCTTGCATCTTCAGAGATCTTAAAGCTATAGGGCTAGATCTAGGGATGTCGGAGAAATCCACAACTGATTTAAATGAGTTCAGATTTCTATGACTCCAACCTGCAGATTCCCCAGCAGACTGGCCTTTTCTGTGTCATGCAGATTCTGTGGGCTTCCTAACTGATTTTTCACTTGCGGGGGGGGGGGGATTTTCCACTAATGTGCATTAGCACATTTGTGCAAATGTGAATTAGCACTAATGTGGATTAGTGCAAGTAGAATGAAATCTGTCCATTAGTAGATGACTGAACAAAAGACACCCGACAATTTGTGAAACTCAGACAGAACTGATTTAACAAAATCTGTACATCCCTAGCTGGATCTAAGGCACGTTTAACTGGCCTGGAGGAAGCGGACTTTCTACCTCTCCTCCCCATGGCAGCCCCTCCATCTCCAAAGGGTCAGGAAACCCTGCTGACTGGGGTGAACTGTGGTGCAGGGAATCTTAAAAAGTAGGGCAGAGGCACCTTCCATGACTGGAAGGCAGATCCTGGATCTATTGCCAATAACCAGAATTTCTGGATTTGGATCTGGCAACTTATTCAGGCCTCAGAGGAGTTGGAGGAATGCTTAAGGCCAAATCCTCAGCTGAGCTTCAGAGATACTCAAGCCTTTGAAATCCTTACTACTGAAGGATTTTGACTGAAGTGTCCTGGGTAGCCTTTTAAAACGTGAATTGCTCTTTAAAATCCTACTGCAGTGTTTCTCAAGCTGGGAGCTTGAAACACCAGCAGATACTGAGTTACCGAGACCCTGAATTTTAATGCAGACAGCCCAGTACATACAATTTGCGAGACAACATTTTTATACATTAAGAGCCAAATCCCATACACCACCTTGCACCGGTATAAATATGTTATGCTTCCCCCACTACTATCAACACCACCTCTCTGAAAGTGGGGAGGGAGTATAGGTCAGTGATACAGCCCCTCCTTTGCATGCAGAAAGTCCCAGCTTCAATACTTGTGTCTCCATGTAGGGCTGGAAAAACTCCTTCCTGAATCCCTGGACAGCCGCTGACGGTTGACAAAACTGGGCTAGATGGTCCAATAGTCCAATTCAGTATACGGCACCTTCCTATGCTCCTGTGAAAAACAAGGGAGGCTCTGGAGAGGAGGTGAGAGAAGGGAAATCCTCCCCAGACCAGTGGCTAACTCCTACGTGCCCCCTGTTGCTGTACACCTGTGGCTACTTGAAGGAGAGGCACCTTTCACACACTTTTTCCCCTATCTATCCATCCATTCCAATGGGTGGGAATCCAGCATGTAGCTTTTGGCTGATGTAGCTGGTCCTCCTGCAATTTCCTTCATTGGTCAGAGACCAGTCATGACACAGGCTGAATCCCAACCTGAATTCATTCAAGTTACCAGTTCCAGTTGCACTGAAAGCCTGAGTGTGACAGGCAGGTGTCCTCTCTTCTGAAGACTGTCGTCTATTTGAAGGGCTGCCAGAGGACCATCCTCTATTTGGAGGGCTGTCCTGTCCAATTAAGGTCTAAAGATAAAGACCCACAAGAACGGTTGCCCATCAACTATTAACACCTGGACAGCAAATTGAACAGGCGGGCACACGTGTCACCTGGTCACAGTCTTCCACACTATGGTGAGATGTCCTGTATTTCTATTTAAATTATAATAATTATTTCTAAATTTACATCCAAACATATACATTAGCCCATGCAAAACTTGATGCAAATTGGTCTCCTCTTTTGTCCTCTTTTTTTGTTCTTGTATTTCCTCTTTCTTTTTTACAGTTCATAAGTGGTGGCTAACCTATCACTACTTTATGCCGGAACAGGAAATTTCCCAAGTGAATCCACACAACGGAAAATGCCACTATATTCATAAGCTGGTTGTGCATATGTTTTTAAAATAGCAGAATTTAATCTAGCGTTTTAATATTTTTATCTGTTTACTGTTTTTATCCTTTTACTGTTTTATCTCTTGTGTTCAGCACTCTGAACTCTGTTCTAGATATGGAGTGGTATACAAATATTGTGAATAAATAAATAAATAAATAAACAAACAAACAAATAACATTGTGGATGAAAAACAACATTTATTTAAAAACATGCCAAGTTGCTATAGATGTCCAAAACAGTACAGATATTTAATTGGCAGCCTGCAATGCCAAACACGTCGTCTACTTCAGTGATAAGTGCTTATGAAAAATGGCAGAGAGGGAAATGTGAACAAATCAAGAATCTGTTTAGCAAAATAAGCCTTGGAGAACAGATCTTATTAATCCCTTTCTACCCCACTGACTCTTAGAATAAAATAAGCGATGTGGGAAGTTAAACATGCTAAGCTGAGATGTGGGCTGTATATTGTGCTTTCTTCTCTTGGTTCCCGATTGTAAATAACTTGAGGCAATGTCCTTCCAAAGAGGAATACATGGTGAAATTACATTTCCCGTCATCTTAAACAAACATGGTGTGATTTGTTAAAAGCAACTCTTCACTGCCTCACAATTTCATTTTATAATAGGATCGTGTTAGCTTGTGCTTGGCTGCTTATCTGTCATGCCATGAAATTGGGAAGAAGCCATTTTTTGCTTCCTAGATTAAATTGCATTGATTTTTCTCTGTGGCTCATAATTATAATCAATTAGGCTATTTAGATAAATTGCGACAGGCTTAGTATACATGGCAGCCACCAAAGACTGTACAAGAGCCTTGGCAGAAGTCAATTTCATTAGCAATGTTTTATGGCTTGAAAAGGGGAAGAATCAAATGTTACACTTGGTGCTGTGCCGAATTGTCACCAAGTTCAATGTTCAATGTGGAAGCTGCCATTTTGGGATGTGGGACAGTTTGCAAGGGGAAAATATCCCTCACTACTTTCCACTCTCATGCATTTTTCTACTCCTCTTTGTAGCCATCGCTACCCAAATCTGCTGCTTACATGATTTTTTAATTGTATTTGAAAGCGCTTCTTCACAGCATGATCCCAGACAAACAGGGATCACATAGTGAACATGACGACTCGATGGTGCCATGTAGTCAATCAAATTTGGTTATAAAATTGCATCACTGAGAGCAAAAGAACTTCCTGCATCTGAATGGGGGAGGGAAAAAGAATGTGTTCCATTTCCGAGGTGACTAGGCTGACACTCCCTTGCCACACTGCACTGGTGTTTTCAGTCCTTTGATCTAGTTGTGGAAAAATGTGGATGAGTCAGATGTAGATCTCCACATCCTGCATTACATAACATAGTTTGGACATCTGAATTAATATCTCCATCCATATTCTGACAAAACTAAATATGACATTGGGACAAGAGAGCATCATCTTGCTGATTCAGTAAAGGCGATATGGCCCTCTTATTGGGAACAGCAATTTTATTTTAGTTTTCTTTATTTATAGATTAAATACCCTGCCCTTTAGAGTATCTGCCTACTCTCAGAGGGTGGCTTACAATGCCTATTACAGTTTATTAAAACAGCAATATCACATAATATAAATAATTAAAAATAAATAATTAAAAACTATATATATGGCTTGCATCCTAATTAGATGTCCATAAACAGAAGGGCTCTTCTGTTCATGGATGGGACTGAGATCCAGTGGAGGATCCTGCTGGCAGAAGGGGGGGAGGCAATTTTCATAAATTCTCCCTCTCTCTGCAGCCCCCCCCCCCCCGCCCCAGTTCCGGAGTGTCCCTTAGACCTACAGAGCAGATTTTCAGCGGCACAAGAGCTGCAGGACAAAGGAGAAATCAATGCAAGTTACTTCCCTCCCCTCCCTTTCACTGGCAGGACTGACCATGAACAGAACTCCACTTAGGGGACCCTCCTGCCAGCAGGCACAAACTCATGACCTTGCCCCTAACAATATACAGTAACAGCAGCAGATTTAAAAAATTATAAAATGAAACCTAAGATCATCAAAAAGCTGAACAATTTTTAAAAAGTCTTTAGGGTTCTCCTACAAATCAACAGGGAGGGGCCACACGTATCTCCCTGGCTCATATGTTTCTGCTTCAGAAGAGAGTTCCAGAGTGATGGGGCTAGGAACCCTTACAAAACAGGATGTGGGAAATCGCTGAAAAGAGGAGCTGCATTTTGTATCAGAAAATATTCACTAACTGCATGCTGGCTGTATGTTCCTGGGTAGCTTGGATGCTAGCTTTCGAGCAGGGAATTAGACCAGCATCTTTATCCTGATTCATTCTCTCAGCAGGGTTGGATCAACAGATATGCTACGTATGCCAGCAAGCGTGGCCCCCTCTGTGGAGTCTTTCATCCCAAGCTTTGAAAATGTGTTTATTTGGTCAAGGAAAGAGACCAGAAGGAACCTTTTTTAAAAGCTACGTATTCCTCTAGAGGTCTGTTGTAAATGGTTTGCTTCATGTCTTAGGAGATGGAGGGAGCAATCCTATGGCCATTAGACAGTGGCCAGATGGCCATAGGATATGCCATTTTCCGGGAACTGACCTCAGAGCCTGTACTCCCCCCATTTCTGTGCTGCCTCGGAGGCAGAGCGGAACAGCCCCTTCCTCCGCACTTGCAAAAGGAGCTCAGAGGGGCCGGAAATGGGAGTGGCTGGGGGTGTTCCAGGGTAGGGAGATTGTAGCTGCCTGTACGACGCATCCTATGTGTCGTACAGCAGCCTCCTTCCCCGCTCTGTGCTCCTGCAGCTACACAGCTGCAATCAGCTGTCTAGCAGAAAAAGCAGGGCAGGAGGAGTGCGGAGGAAACGATCTCCTCCGCACTTCTCCTGCCTTGCTTTGGATAGGCAGTCACCTCCAAGTTTGGAGGAAGCCACCTATAGGGATGTACAGATTCCCCACTGTCCGTTCCAGTGGGGAATCCGTGGGGGGGGAGGCAATCCGTTCTTCCCCCTGGAATCCACATGGAGCGGTTCCGCTCTGCGAGGATTCCTCAGAGCCAAGGGCCTCCCCGTTCCGCCATCCACATGCCCCGGATTCCCCCTTTTTTTTGGCTCCTTGAACTTGCATAAATAATTCCATAAGTACCGCCGAAAAATCCTTTCTGCGTGCCCGCTGTCAGTCTCCATAAGCCACAGGTCATAGGGAAAATGCCTATTTATTTTTGTAAAAAGGGTAAAGCCCTTCGTGGGGATTCCCCACATAAATTCTGGTCACCTGACCTCACCTCACCTCATCTGACCTCACCAGACCTGACCTCACCTCACCTCACCTCCACAGACAATAAACAGAAAAGATGGAGGATTTCTGTGGAGTTCAAGCTCAGCCCCAGTGAAAGAAAGCCTCGGGTCACAGAGAAAGTGCCTCGTAAAAAGGGTAAAGCCATTTGTGTTCTTATTCCTCCATTTCCGATTTACGGATTTCTTTTTGAAATTATTTTTGTAAAATCTGCCATTCAGCGGACACACAAAAAAGGGTCCGCATGAGCTCCGGTCCGGGTTGACCGGACCTCTCCATTCCGAGGAAGATTCCATGGACCGGATTTGTCAGAATTCAATCCCATTTAAAATTTGTGTGGAATTCTCTGATATCCCAAGCCACCTATCTAGATAGGATTGCGCTATAAAGCTCTACGCTTTTCCCTCCCTGCCTCTCATATGTATAGAAGAACCATACCCAGAATACTGAAGGCTCAATGCTGCAGCCACATCAAGATTGGTAGCTCTAAAATGGCTCCTAAGTAGGAGCCTGGGATGGAATGAGCAATTAAAAAACAAAACAAAACCTTTTCCCCTTTCTGTTGCTGTTGTGGGGTTGTGCACTGTTCATACCTGTGCAGTAGGGGAGTTGAAACCCAGGCCCACAGGCCAAATCCAGCCTGCCCGGAATCCCAACCTAGCCCTCCAGAGTCTCCCAGATGGCCACGCCTCCTTCCCATGTCCTACCCCCTTTCCTCTGACTGCAGCTCATTTGGTGGCTTTTGTGGATTCCCCACCCGCATTTTAACAGGTTGAAATGCCTCTTCCATAGCTTAGTACTGGGAGCAAGAACTTTAAGCTAAAATATGCCCTGCCCCTTTTGCCTTTGGCCTCACTCACTACTGGAATGCAGCCCACCAAGAGCTTTTCCAAAAATGAATTTGGCCTTTGGGCTGAAAGAGGTTTGACCCCCCCCCCGGTTTACGGGAACCATATTCATTTACATTTCAATGATGAAACCATTACCACTAATCCTGAATGTTCCATTTCGTCCATCTTCCTGTAGCAGCATCCTTAATTGAACCAGGAAGCCAAGGTTTGTTGCACATAGATAATTTAAATATTCTTCAATGAAGTCCAGCAACTAGAGCAATGCTGAAATTCCCCTTTAAGCAATGAACACCATCATAGTCAAGAAAAAGTGTTCCGCTGTTTGATGCTGATTGTTGCTTGGTTACACATACTGAAGAACTCTCTGCAAGAATGGTAACTTTTGTTCAAAGAATGTGTTTGATGACTATGGGCTGAATTGTATGAAAAACTGAATTGCAAGTAAGCATTGGGAAAAGATATGTAACTGACATGCTGATAAGTATTTAACCAGGGACAGGCAACCCAGTGGCCTCCAGATATTTTGGACTACAACCCCCATCAGTTCCATCCAGCATCACCAATAGTCAGGGGTTATGGAAATTGTAGTCCAAAAGCTCTGGAGGGTTTCAAAACCTCTGCCTATCCCTGAAAGTTTAGACACTACAAAGGGAAAACCTGCTTCTAGGGTTACAGGAGCAAAACAGCGTTACAGTACAATCCTACACATGGCTACTCAGAAGTAAGACCCATTAACCTCACTGCCACTTACTCCCAGGCAGTTATGCATAGGATTGCAGCCTTAATTCCTTATCTGCAAGATGAGAATAATGATCACCAACAAATTATTCTAAGGATGATTCAGCCCAAAATGTGTATCAACATGCACGTCATATGCTTTTTAAAAAGAAAAAAGAAAAAGAAAATATGTTTAAAGTATATACTTAAATATGTATTGAAATGCCAATTTTGTGCAACTCTTTTTTCTAAGCAAATTAATGAGGAACGAGGATGGAACAGACTTATATGTGAAAGTGACATGGGCCAGAAATAAACTGATCCATCCCTACTCAAAACTATACACATTAGTTTGGGAGATGCTCATGCACAGATTGAAATGGGATTTTGCACTTTAAAATTTGTGATGCAGTTTTCAACTCAAAGCATTGTCAAATGCATTTTAAAATGTGAATTTTGAGATAAAATGCATCTGGAAATGCATCATTTTGACAGAAAATATGTTTAAAGCTGAGTTTTTAGGACATTTTTAACACAGAGAGACACAAATTAATGGGTAAACAGGATGTAATGGACTCATGGGTGAACAATGCAAAAGTGACATGGACCATAAATAGACTGATCCATCCATTCCTACTTAAAACTGTTTTGCTCAGATATATGAGGAGAAAAGAGAGGTTAGAGTCTCAAGGGAACAAAAGAGTGAATCACAGTGGTAATGTAACTAAGCGAGGGGGGGGGGACCCCAAATCATTACATATACATACAAAATACCTGAATATAGATCACTACATCTCAAGAGTCACACAGGAATGGAATTAACAAGGAGGGTCATTTCAGTACAGTGGTCTTCTTGGGTGTGGATCTAGTGGGCAATCCCTACAGACAAGACCAGCCTTCCTCAGCCTGCTGCCCTCCAGATGCTTTAGACTACAACTCCCAGCATTCCTGATCATTGGACATGCTGTCTGAGGCTGATGGGAATTGAAGTTCAAAACATCTGGAGGTCAGCAGGTTGGGGAAGCTGAGCTAGATAGTGCTGACAAGATAATTGAAAACTAGTGTAGCAGGATGGCTAAGAGACTTAGCTATGAATCCAGAAGTCTTGGACTGGAATCTCACCTCTGCCATGAACTCATTGGATGGCCTTAGGCAAGTCTGCCTCTCTCTCAGCATCAGGCCCCTCATCTGTGGTATAGAGGTTTGTTTGTTTGTTTGTTTATTGATTGATTGATTGATTTAGTTCATTCATTCATTCATTTCATTTCTATACCGCCCAATACCCAAAGCTCTCTGAGTGGTTCACAACAGTTCACAAGATAAAATACAGCATAACAAATATAATAGTATCAATTTACCTTGCCAGATGGTTTTCAGGATTACAACTAGATGATAAAGATATGAAACTACACAAACGTTCATTATCATCATCATTATTGCAGGGGTGGGCAACTTGTCCACATACCTTCAATGTTTTGGGCTACAACTCCCAGCAGCCCTTATCATTGTTATGACATCTGAGGGTCACAAGTTGCCCACCTCTGTTAAATGTAGGGGAAAACAGGACTGCTTCTTTCCTGCTGCTGTTTGTGACTCTTCACCTTTGAAAAGCAGGCTTCCGATAGGGCTGAGCACCGCTTTGGCCTGAGGCCCAAACCCTGAGTCGAAGCAGGCCGCTTTGGGCCATTCCAGGTCCCTTCCAAGGTGAAGCTGAGGGGGCACAAAGTGACCTTCGGAGCTTCGGCACCCTGGCCCAGCCCCCCCCGGTGCCTCCAGGTCCTTACCTGAGGTGACTCACAGGAGTTGCCGCTTCTGTCGTCATCATTGCCTCCGTCACTGCCCGCCTCCATCACCGCCCACCTCCACTGCTTCCGCCACCGCCTCCGCTGCCACTGCTGTCACCACCTCCACCTCCTCCACCACCTCCACTATCACCCCCGCCATCACCGCCACCTGCCACTGCCACTGCCAGCTGCTGAGCCCAGGACGTGCGCCAGCTGTTGTTGCAGGGAGTCACCACTTTAAAAATGGCAACAATTCTCTGCAACAAGAGCAGGTGTGTGTCCGGGGCTCGGGAGCTGGCGGTGGGCCGCAGTGATGAAGGCAGCAGCAATAGTGGCGGTGGTGGAGGCGGCAGAGGTGGCAGCAGACGCAGAGGCAGCAGCCCAGGTATGGAGCTGGGGGGGTGTCAGGGGGGCCCCTGAAGTGGGATTTGGATGGCCAAATCCCACTTCAGGTTCAGGGCTGAGTCAGGTCAGGGCCGCCCCCCCCCCCCCGAATCAGGCTGAGCCAAATCAAGCCCGCCTCTGAAGCCACAAAGCAGCTTCTGAGTCAGACTGGGGGGTCCCTGCACAGCCTTAGTTTCCGAGTTGAGTCATAGAATCGTAGAATAGTAGGGTTGGAAGGGTGGCCACAAGGCCATCGAGTCCAACCCCCTGCTCAATGCAGGAATCCAAGTCAAAGCATCCCCGACAGATGGCTGTCCAGCCTCGTCTTGAATGCCTCCAGTGTGGGAGAGCCCACCACCTCCCCAGGTAATTGGTTCCATCGTCGTATTGCTCTAACAGTCAGGACGTTTCTCCTGATGTTCAGCCGTAATCCAGCTTCCTGTAACTTCAGCCCATTATTCCATGTCCTGCACTCTGGGATGATCGAGAAGAGTTCCTGGCCTTCCTCTCTGTGACAGCCTTTCAAGTACTTGAAGAGCGCTATCATATCTCCCCTCAGTCTTCTCTTCTCAAAGCTAAACATGCCCAGTTCTTTTAGTATCTCCTCATAGGGCTTTGTTTCCAGTTCAAGCAGCATTCAGCCCTACAAAAGACAGACTACAGCAGCCACCCCCGACCTGGTGCCCTCCAGATATGTTGGAGTATAGCTCCCAGCATCCCCTAGCCAGCATGGCTGGCTGAGGGATGCTGGGAGTTGCAGTCCAAGACATCTGGAGGGCACCAGGTTGGGGAAAGCGGGGCTGCACATCTGGGCTTGATGAGAAACAGCTGCAGTTGTTGGCAGCAGAAGATGAAGGGGTGGGGCAGTGGAGTGGTGCTTCTGGCTCCAGGTAGATACATCAGCCCTTTCCAGCAGAAGGGGCTGAAGCCACAGAGTGCACTACCTCAAAAGACCCCAGCAGCCCATCTACAGAGTCAAAGGAGCAATGAAGGCTAGCCGGAAGCAGAGTCACCTGTTCAGGAATTCCTCCCTGGGGAGGTGGAGTACGTTCCCTCCCGAACACTTCCTTCAAGTCCCAGTTACGAACAGAGAGTGTGTGGATTCTTCAGGGTAGCCTATTCGGAGAGATGCTAAAGAAAGCTTATCTTGTTTGGAGAGTTATTGTGTATTTTCCTTTCCTTTCAGGACCATTATTCCTCAAGGCTCATGGGAGTGATGTATGCCTCAGTGCTTACTTAATTATATCAATTTACTGATGAGCCTTAACATAGACATTACTACTGTGATGTCTATAATACACTGAAAGCAAAGTACGTAATGTCTACATTCTGTCTCTCTCTTTCTTTTCCCACTGTGGGACAGGTAGAATTCCTAGCACCAAACATATTGTTATTGTTATTTTTACTACTACAGGCCAGCACAGCTTCTGTGACCTGCCAAGCTGAAAGCACCCATCCGCCATGTACTGCCAACAACACTGCTTTTGCAGTCCTAGGCAGAAGCAGGAGCTTTGCTGAGCATCTGGGAGGCACACATCCCCGAGTCCTGTTGTACAATTGGGATGATTCATTCCTACCTGCATATGCCACACTTAATTACTACCCAACACTTCAGTGATTCAGAACTGAATGTGTGTGAAGTGATTCCGTTGGAAAGTATTCTGCTTGACGTGATGTGAAGTGACATAGAAATTCTGTCTAGGATGGCTCATTCGCACATGCGAGTCATGCATGCATGTGTCAAGCAGCCTACAGAATATGGCAGGACTGGAAGGCGATGAGCAGGGTATCAAATTGGACTCCCAAGCAAGGGCTTGGATCCGAGTTCTTATCTGCCCACAGGAGCATTCTCTAAGCAGAGTTCTCAGAATCCTGGTTCCAGCAGAAAGAGGGCGGGGGAGGCTACTTTTGCCAATCCCCCCTCCCTCTGCAGCTCTCATTACTACCTCCTCCACTGTACCAGGGGGGTCCCTCAAACTTCCGGAGCAGATTTTTGTGGGGCAGATTGGGGACTGCAGACTGAGGAGGTGGGAACTGATGAAGATCACCTCCTCCCCCATGTAGGGTGGCCATGTGTCCTTTTTTACAGAGGAGAGTCCTCCATTTCAAAGGCCTCCTCTCTTTGAAAGGCTCTTCAGTCCAAGTCCAGTTTAAAGATAAAGAACCACCAAAAGGAAGAGCTGGACCTTGAAGTTGCCCAACAACAGCACCTGGACAGCAGCCTGAGCAAGGCACACAGGTCACCTGGTCGTTTTCTTCCACACTATGGTGAGATGTACTGTATTTCTATATACAATATAATTATTATTTCTAAATTTGCTTCTCTACATATACATTAGCATCTGCAAAATGTATGCAGATTGTCATCCTCTCGTGTCTGGGGGGGCGGGGGGATTCAAAAGTGGCCACCATATCTGTGAGTGGAAATGCTCTGCAGGATTGGTAGGCTTCCACAGACAAGGAGCCCTTCTGTTCATGAAAGGACGAGGACCCAACACAAGATATTCACTACCTAAAGCACTGCAGAAAGATACTTGTCCAATTCTGCCTTGAATAATGCCAAGCAAGAAGATCCTGGGACTTCCCTGGGCAGCTAGTTCTAAATAATTTATTTATTTACTGCCTAATAACTGACGTTCTCTGGGTGGTGTACAATACATTAAAATGAATAATACAAACATTTAAAATAAGGAATCGAAACAGCACAGGTTAAAACCAGCAACAAAGAATAAAACCGCTCCAGCATATAAAACGAAATTAAAACAAGCAACAGATTCAGTACTACAAGCACTAAAAGAAATAACCCCAGTTCTTAACCAGAACCAGTTCTGCCTGGGAGAATAAAAAAGATCTCCACCTGGCACCAAAGATACCATAATGGATGGCACTAGGTGAGCCAGGGTGGGGGGCATTCCACAAACAGGGAGTTCTGATCGATCCTGATCTGACAGGAAGATTTTCAGCCATTCTTATATTATCTGCCGGTATCTCTCCAGTTTTGTTCTAATCCTTTTCATCCTCTTGACAGGCACCTCAACTCTTGTTAACAGGGGACACGTATAAGCCGCAAGCTTCAGCTAACACACATTCAGGGAAATACTGAGCCAATATGATTTTTTTTAATTGTTATTATTAAGCCGAGTGAAGTCAAGTCCCCTGAAGGATAAAGAAATGTCATTATGTCAAGGTGTTTGAGTGGCAACAGCAAACTGCTGAGGGACAAAGTAGAGCAGTGAGAGAAATAAAAGGAATATGCTTGATAGTTTGCACTTCCTGCCAGGATTAAGCACTGTCTGAACAGTGTGCCATGGGTTGAAGGTCTAAGTAAGCCAATTTCATGGAGAAGCAAATGAAGCAAGCAGCTGATGAAGAAACATGAAATGAAATAGGAAAGAGGAATGTCATTGTGCTAGATGACACTTTTAAGTGCAGAAGGCATTTCGGAGTGCCACAGCTGTGCTAACCAAATGTGTAAAACATTCAGACGGTCTTTCCAACCCCGCATGCGATCCAGCAAATTGCAGCTTAAAAAGGTGTGTGTTGCCCCATTGAAACAAAAAATACATCCCTTTTCTATGTAACCTATCAAAAGGAGGCTGGGTCAGGAGCCAGTGATGGTTATATTGGCTCAATATTTCCCAACATGTTTTTTTTAGTAGCAGCTTGTATCTGATTAAAAGTGTTAGAATATAGCTGACTGACAGAGGATGCAAGGGAAATCTTCACGTCAGATCAGCTAGAATTAGCTGCCCCAGGGAGCTTGCCGAATAAGGTGTATGGGGTGCGGGTAATTATGATAAGAGAGTGAAGTAGAACAGGCAACAGTTCAACTGGTCAATCAGAAGAGCTTGGCAGTGCCCACTTCTGAGTACACAGGCCTAGAATTGTGTTGCATGGCTGCAAAGCTGTGCATAATTACCTTGGAGTAAAGCACATTCAACCCAGTGGGATTCACTTTTGAGTAAATATGCACAAGATTGGGCTGTAAATACTATTGAAAGCAATGGACTTAGCCATATGATTGACTTTCCCCATTGATTTCAATGAGCCTTAAAGTAAAAGCTTATACATGTCTACTCAAAAGTAATGGCTATTAAGTTCTATGAGACTTACTCCTAGGTTAGTGTGTATAGGGTTGCATCCTTAGTCATATCTAACTTTAGCTGCACTGGGCCCAATACAGTTCTGTTTTCTGTTAGGGTGGGCAGGTGTCCTACTTTACAGAGGGCAGTCCTCTATTTGAAGGACTGTCCAATCCAAACTGTTTAAAGATATAGAACTGTAAAAATGGAGGGAGCACAGAAGATCTGAAGTAGTCCATCAAGAGTTAGCATCTGATCAGCAGACTAAACAGGCAGGCACACAGGTCACTTGATTATAGCCTTCTCCGCCATGGACAGATGTATTGTATTTGTATTTAAATTATAGAAGTAATTATTATTTATTAAATTATTTTAAAATGTCCATCTACACATATAAAGCAGCATGTGCAAATGTTATGCAAATCTGTGCCCTCTTTTGTCCTCTTTTATGGTGAAGTATTTCCTCTTTCTTGGTGATGACTAAATGGCCACCCTATTTTTGGGTGCTACTCTCTCTTGAAATGAAAAGTTCAGCTTCTCTTCAGCCTTCTCAAGAATTTCTCCTCAGCAGCACTGCCTTCTTGACAACTATTCCATGTTCCTACGGTTGACAGCTACAGACCCAGAGACTTTAAGAGCTCTAAGGTGGCACCTCCTGCCCCACTGATACAGCCAGCTGGCAGGAGAGAAAGAAGGGGGAGTTACCATTAGCACAGTGAAGCAGGAAATAGTATCTTACTGCACAGTCTCTTGCTGCCTTTGAGCTGTTCCAGCAGCAAGCAAAGCTTCTGGGTTTGCACCTGTGAGCCTCATGGGTTCCATATCCATGCCCTGCCATTGAAAGAAGTTCTCAAGGCTGAGTCCTGACAGGAACTAGATATGGAATCAGCAGTAAATATGTGCTGTAGAGCAAAGTAGGATGACCACTTACGAATTGCCAAAAAAGAGAAAATGCATCACCAGAAAAGAGGACAAAAGACAACACAAATTTGAATGACCTTTGCATATGCTAATTTATATGTATAGATGCAAGTTTAGAAATAATTATTATAGTCTGAATGGAAATATACGAAACCTTATGGGAGGAGACAGGAGACTATAACCAGGTGACCTGTGTGCCTGCCTGTTCAGTCTGCTGTCCAGATGCTACCTGTCGATGGGCAACAGTTCTTATGGTTCATTTTCTTTACACTAGAATTAGACAGGGCTCCCCTTCAGATAAAGGACACCTTCAAATAGAGGATGGTTCTCTGCCAGCCCTTAAAACAGAGTCGTGTCCTCTGTAAAAGAGGGCACATCATGGCCACCCTAGAAGTGATTGCAGGCAGACTTGATAACTGCTTCATTAATATCTCTGTGATGCCATTGTTTTTAATTAGGTAATATTTTGACACTGTCAAGATTTCAATCTCTTTTATTAAAAATTGTGCATTACTATCTGTAGCTTCCCTCCACCCCCCAGTCCTGGCCTTTGAGCAGCCTCCTTATTTCTTTGTTAGTTCCTTGGAAACCATGCTTCCAGTAATGAATTTTTGCAGATGCTCCATTTTTAAAATTGCTATTTCGCTAATCTCCACGTGGAGAGAAGCCAGGGATCCTCTCTCCTTTTTAAAATGCTACAAAAGCTGGAGGTTGTCCAGTGAAGAGGGCCTCTAGCTATCCTCATAACATTTTTACCCTCAGCACTAATCTGATAATTAGTTGAATTCCTAATGGCATTTTCAGTATGTGTGCATACATGGCTAATTATTTTGATTTTGTTGCACACCTGGTATTCACCAGGGTGGGGTATTCCAACTTATTTAGTACAGGTGTCACTATTCTTATTTATTGGAACCCAACTCTTTACAGAAAAAAAAATCTCCACAAAAATGACTAAATGGTAATGCTAAATAAGAAGCAGCTGCTGGATTCAGCCTTGCTACTTTGTTTCTGAATGGCCAAATGAAATCTTTTGTTCAGTAAATGCACTTGAGAAGGAATTCAGCCTTGGGTAGAAATGGGTGTTCAAATCCTAACTAAAATGGGTTTACTAATCAGCTCAACTCACATCAACTCAGCAGCAGATTCAAGATTGAGGGCTCAATCCTATGCATATTTAGACAGAAAAAAGTCCTGCATCTCCCAGCATCCCCCAACCAGCCATGTTGGCTGGGGAATACTGGGAGTTGTAGGACGTTTTTCTATCTAGATATGCATAAGATTTCTATCTAGATATGCATAAGATTGTGCCCTAAATGACATTGACCTCATCTAGGGGTCATTTCAACTGTGTTCAGCCTTTCAAGGCCACGACTATACCATTAGATCAGAAGTGAGCAACACACGGGCCGCATGCAGGCTTAATTTGGCCCTTCTTAGGCTCTGTCATGTCAGCAGTGCAGTAGCGCTGTAGCACCCAGGCAGATCTAGTGGGGTGGAAATTGGGCCCCAGACCTCCCAAAGTTGCCCACTCTTGCACTAATGATACTCCTTTATGCGAATAAATATTGGCTGAATCAGAAGTATAATTAACACAAAGGCACAAGCACGTATAATGCTCTGCTTATAACTACTTTCTGTACAGCTGTGAGTTTCTGCTCACATCACGCATGAACCAGAACAGACCTTGTTCAGAAAGCAGTTCAGGAGTCTGGGCTTTTTAATGCGGGGGGGGCGGGGAGTGGATAAGGAGTGCTTAAATGTTTTTCTGTCTGCCATTTGTTCTGAATTGCCTTACTGAGCATGTTTATTTTTCAAAAATGTGTTTGGAATACAGGGGAATGTGGGGAGGGGGGAAGCTTGGGGCAATTTGGAGCAAAAAAAGAATGGTGGAAAGGTAAAGTTTTAAGCACCCTCTGCATGAAGGTGAGTAGATTTCACCTCAGAAGCTGCCATGGCTAGGGAGGGATGAAAGGCAAAAGGCAGAGAGGACAAGAAATCTAAGGGGAACAGTCTATGAGGAAAGGATACAATGTTTGGGACTCTTTAACTTAGGAAAAAGATGAGTAAGAGGGGACATGATAAAAGCTTATAAAACTATGCGTGTGGAAAAAGTGAATAGAGAGAAGTTTTTTCTCCCTCTCTCATAGTTTTACAACCTGGGGTCATCCAATGAAGCTAATGCTGGGAGTTTCAGGGCCAAGAAAAGGAATGGCTTCGTCATACAGCACATGATTAAGGGCGCAATCCTATGCATGTTTAGACTGAAAAAAAGTCCTACAACTCCAGACAGCATGGCTAGCTGGAGGGTCGCTGGGAGCTGCGGAACTTTTTTCTATCTAAACTTGCATAGGATTGCAGCCTAAACTATGGAATTCACTACCACAAGACATAGTGACTCCAAGTTGGACAGCTTATCACAGAGGATAAGGCTATCAATTGCTACTAGTATGATAGCTATATATTGTCTCCAGTATCAGACATCTCTGTATCTATGCCAGTTGCTGGGGAATATGAGCAGGGGGGTGCTGTTGCCCTCATGTCCTGCTTGTGGGCTTCCCATAGGCATCTGGCTGGCAACTGTGGGAACAGAATGCTGGACTGGATGAGAGCCCAGAGAGCTTTGACTATTGGGCAGTATAGAATGTAATAAATAAATGGATGGATGGATGGATGGATGGACCCTCGGTCTGATCCCAGAGGGCTCTTCTTGCATTCTAAACCTGAATTTCATAAACAACAAAGTCAAATTTGGGGCTTTTAAATCCTCTTGTGTTGTATAGTACTGCTCGGTTCCAGAGCATTCTTGTCATCAAACAGTTGCCTCTGCTAATTCAGAACAGTCAGAAAATGAGGCTACATTCCATAATAGAAATGAGTATATGGCCACAAATAAATAGGCTGCCATGGCTAGGGATTGCTTTGCCAAAATGACATGTATTACTTCCAGTTGCACGGACAGCATTTCCCTCCCACCACCCATGGCCTGGCAGATAATATGGTCTCTGGTTTTTAATGCCAGGCATTTTATGCACAGAAGTATTTACTCAAAAGATGTTACTGGGCACAATTGGTAGCAAACATCCCCAGTGAAATTAATGGGAACCACAGAAGAACAAATATGTGCTCTTGGTCTGCACGGGGGAGGAGAAATATTCTGGAATGGGCTGGGCATGGTTTTGACACACATTCATTATGTTCTGCCAAGGTTTTTGTTTTGTTTTCAGGGAACAGAAGGTGTATTGAAAGTAGCTCTGCCAGAATAAGGTGGAAGAATGCTGGAGTGGGAGAACAAAGTATAAAACAACAGGCTACATTTTGGCATTCGCCACATGTTATCCACAGCATAATCATTCCCTCTGTTCCTGATTGTAAAGGGAGAAAGGGGGTTGCCCTAGCTCCCAGCAGTGTAGCAGGGACAAAAGGTTGATCGGGTCGAACACCAGCCCAGCAAGGTAGGCAGCCACCACCTCTTACATGTAACTCAGCTGAGCCAGGGGACTCTCGGGCCTTACAGGAACAGGACATCCCTAGGGCTTATGAAATAGGGGCCAAACTAGCACCCTCTATTTCCAAGGCCTGAACCTTACACAGTAGCATTAACCACGAGGAAGGCTCTGGATTTAGTACAGAGACAATTTAGAAAGAAGCACACAGACAACCAACTATAAAAAGTAGTTAGTTTATTGGGAAAGGGGAAAAGGAAATAAAAGGTACGCAAGAACCAGAGTATGTTTGGAAAGAATACTTGAAGGAAAAAAATGAAAAAGCTACCTAAACCTGTCTATATGTACGTAGGCACGGGTCTTCAGATAGGACAGGCCCAGACAGAAATAGTTGGAGCCCAAAGCAAAGGCAAATTGAGGACGAAGACAATGGGAAGCTGTCTCCATGCACCCCCTTGTTATATGCTCAAGCCCCTGCCAACTCTAAGGTGATCCTTGTTAGCCAATCACAGGCTGGCTGGAACAGTTTTCCCAGGCCCCAAGGGAAGGTAAGAGTTCCCACAGGAACTCAGTCCATTTAACTGGGTCCTGTTCTGACCTTGGAGCTAGAGATATCCCGAGATAACACACATGCAGGTGGGATAGTGCTAGATCCCACGTGCAGCTTCAGCCTTGCAAAATGGTAGGACACAAAAAGAAAATGGAGTTCTCGACACTGATGATCAGATGTGAGTGCCATTGCTTAAGAAGCCAACAGAGCACCACCCACACACAAGGGGGAGGTATCAGCAGGATCAGGGGAAACCAAGAGTGTGTGTGTGTGTGTGTAAAAAACTCTATGAGTTAAAAGGCCCTAAAAGCAGCATAATGAGGACTGGGCGTGCTCAGTGGCTGTGGAATACTGGGAAGGAGGGGGCATGGAATGGAGTATCCTGGAGGAGGGGATCACTGACTGTCTAGAACAGTGAAGAGTAGCACTCCACAGTATCATTTTGCAGATCCCAGTTGTATTTCATAATAGCAAAGTTATCAACACAGGAAACACGAGAACCTTTTTTAAAAGTACGCATGCTTTTTGGCATGAATAGCCGAAACTATATCTTTAAATGTAGCTCCATCCATCTCTAAGTGGTGGATGGGGCTGTGATGCCCTGGAGGTGGTGGGGTGCTGAACCTGTCCCTTCCCTCCCACTAAGGTACTTTTCTTCTAGCAGGCTCACTTCTAGTATTGGAGCCCACTCAGCCCAGCTGAGAGAAAAGCACATGGAGAGAGACACAGCAGAGGTAAGAGGGGCGGGTGGGAAGATGTTTCAGCATCCCCACCTGTGTTCCATTTTGGCCCTTTGAATCAGGGCTGGGCAGAAGGTAGATCCCCAGATGTTTTGGACTTCGACTCCCAGCATTCTTGACCATTGGTCATGCTGACAGGGCTTCTGGAGATCTACCTTCTGCCCACCCCTGCTTTATATCACACCTCACCTCCACTCTAGATATACATTGAGAAGATCTGTATGTTGTGTTGCAGGCCAGCTGCCTTTTGGAGAGAGATGTGAACTGGCCCAAAGTACAAATACTTTACTGACATAAACACAGGAGAAATACAGAGGCCTGGTGGCTTCATTTTGCCTTCTATAATGCCCAACTGATAACCTGTCTCTTTGTGACCAGGATGCTTAACTAGACATAACGAGAGACAGTGAGCTGCTGCCTCACATCACTCTTGGCCCCGCTTCCTCCCAGCATCAAGGTAAATGCAACACGTAGCACATGACATCATCAGTTGGCACTGACATCCCACAGCCAACACCCAATGAGAAATGAGAGTGTGGCAATGCACAGTGCAATGGTATCACATCAGGTGTTGCATTGCAACAAGAACACAAAAAGAGCCATGCTGGGTCAGACCAAAACCCTATTTAGCATTCTGCATTCTGTTCCCACGGTGGCAAACCAGATGCCTGTCAGAATCCCACAAGCAAGACTGGAGGACAATGGCACCCTCCCACTCATGTTCCCCAGCAACAGTCATACAGAGGTGGGCTACCTCCAATACTGAAGGCAATATATAGTCATCATGACTAGTAGCCATTGATAGCCTTATCGTCTACGAATACCTAGGTAAAGGGAGAGGTTTTGCTATAGATCTAAAACATCAAACTTTAGTGGCAGATGAGAAAGTTGAGTTAGAATCACAGGAATGAAGAGTCTACCAAGCTAAGGTTGCCTAATTGATCGGGGGGTGGAGGTGGAAATAACCTATTTATTCAATTTGTACTCTGTTTTCCCACCAAGAAATGGTGCTCAAGGCCAGTTCGTTTTTGTTTGCTGTTTGTTTGGGCCTTAACAGAAGCTTTGCTTTCCATAAATCAACAGGACAAGCTTTTAGGGGTATGGAGCTCAGCAGTCACTTGCTAATGGCTGAGTGCCAAATGAGATGCAACCATTAAAAGCACCATCATGTGTGAAGGTGTTTTTTTTTTTTTTTTTTTAATGTAAATAGCTTTGTCTGAGGAGTGAGGGCTGACCATTCTTCAGCCCCCACTGAGGAATGGAGGGTGCAGGGCTGAGGATTGACCTTTTTCTCCCATGCTGCACTCCTGAGGAATATTCCTCCTCTGAAGCTGCTATTTACATTAGGAGGGAGTCCCACGTTGCCACCAGTGGAGGATTTTCTTCCAAAACAAATCCACAGTTAAATACCACACAGGGTTCTGAGAACAACACACCCACACTCCATAAAGGCACTTCTCAGACAGAAGCTACATTTTTCCCAAGTCTCATTGAGACTTCCAACACTGGGTTTTGGAAGATCCTGTAAGCTACATAGATGGGAACCTGACTCTGAACTCATATGTAAGGGGTGCTAAATCTCTTTCAGCCCAAGGGCCAAATTCCATTTTGGAGAAGCACTTGAGGACCACATTTCAGTGGTGGGTGGGGCCAAAGGCAAACGTGGCCAGGCCAAATACCAAAAATACTAGCATATTTCAGGCAGCTTAAAGCTCTTACAGTAACTAAGCCTTATCCTTGGGCATTTCCACCTTTTAGACAGGGGAAAACTGCACAAAAGCTGGCAAACCACCAAGTGATCAGAGGTCAGGGGAAGCAGGGGGCCAGGAGAAGGGGACATGGCCTTCTGGGGAAGTCCAGAGGGCTGCAAGGGGACCCGAAGAGGGCCAGCTTTGGCTCCTGAGCCTGAGATTCTGTACCCCTGGATTAGAAAATAAAAGCAAAGAGGTAAAACGCCTCTTGCTCAAGGCTACTCGTTGTGATGGGAAAATAATAGTTTGGCTTCACATGTAGGGATGGGAGAACCAAGGATGTTCACGCTCACTGAGATTCTCCAGACTAAGAAGCCTGATTCGCCTTGCTCCCACTTTTGTTTGCAACCTGTTTTTGTTTTTTTTCTTTCAAATGGGGAAAGTCTGCATTTCTGTGAGCATTTTTTCCAGAAGTGTGCACTTTCCCCGCATTGACTAAAGCGTAAAATGCGTATGGGGGGGGGGGGAGAGATGCACATTTTAAAGTGCACATTTTTCCCCAAAACATGGATATTTCAAATATGATCACAAGTTCAGGATTGTGCGAGCTCCCCCCCCCCCCCAGTGTGCTCCCTTTCACATTCAAGGTTTTGGACACGGCACTTTCTGACGATTTTCAAACTCACATGAAATTCTCATGCATCCTTATTCAAGTGACTGAAGAAGAGAAAAGGCATTAAGGCTCTGAGAACATGAGAAACACTTAATACGACTGTTGCAATTACATGACTCTCCATAATGCATCTAGCACATAATGTCTCCTTATGCTGTTAACAAAACCGGAAATCATTGCCTGTGTACTAGCTACGTTGTATGATTAAAAGAACCAGAAATTCTGGAGGACACAAAGCATTTGTCTGGCTTGCTGGGCCCAGTTTTGAGGCTTAATTAGCATCATTCTATATTTTCAGAACATTGTGTCTCTTTATTCCGTCTCTACTATGGTGAGGTCACTGGGTGAAGTTTGTGCCTGAGAAATGTGAAAAAGAAAAGGTGGACAGGGATGTTGACCTCATGACATGTTAGAGCAAAGGCTCTTTGTAAATGGATTGTTAGTGGCTAACATTTAGATAGCTCTTTCCTGCAGAAACATTAATTGCCACGGACTCTCAGCAAGCATTGCTGAATTTTTTTTCCTTACCCTTAACTGCAAGGGGTAGCAAATGAATGCAATTTCCATTCCAGCATAATGGGGCATATTGATGAAATTTATGCTACTTTTCATAATGGCTACAAAACAATAAGGCAGCCTTTGGGTGACAAATCACTGAGATTTAAGTGTCACTTGTTGGCCTTGTCATGTGTTCTCTTATTTCATGTGTCATAATTACCCTGAGCAATAGGTTTTAGAAGTATAAATAGAATCCACTGAGTTTGTGTGGAAGAAGGGTGGCACATGGTTTGATGTGAGGAAAGTGTAATACTCAAGAACCTGATATTTATTTTGTTCCCATTTGATGGATGTACAGAATAATCCTATCCTATGTCAGAAGTAAGACCCAGTGACTGGGTTCGCACAACACGCTAACCCACATTCAGTGGTTGAGTGTGGGTTGTTGTTGAACTGTGGGTTGTTTGTTGAATTGTGGGAAAGCATGTTGTCTGAACCCAGGATATTTTTCACAGGTGGCTTGTTAACCATGCAGTGTGGCTTATTTTTCTCAAACAAGCCACCTTGAAAACCCATGGTTAGTTGTTGGGTTGTTCAGGGTAGTTAACAAGCCACATTGCATAACAAGCCACCTTGCAGAAAATGTCCTGGGTTCAGACAACTTGCTAGCAATTATACATGGGCTTCAACTAGGGATGGAAGAGAATTCTGCCATGGACTCCAATGGGGCCGGATTCTAAAGAATCCAGCCCCCGGAGTCCGAGGCGGAATGGAGCACTCACCTCCGCCTCCCCCTGGAATCCGTCCATGTCGGATCCCTCTTGACGTCTATCCTGCGGAGCCGGCCGCCTGCTCCGCATCACTGGCGAATGTCGATACAGCCGGCAGCCATTGCTGTGCCGTATCACTGTATAAGTAAGTCTCCGGATGCAAATGGCGTAGTGGGCACCATTTGCAGCCGTAAAGCTGGTAGATTAGCCTAAATGCAGCCGTAAATGGCTGCATTTAGGCTAATCTACCAGCTTTATGGCCGCAAATGTCTCCCACTACACCATTTGCGTCTGGAGACTTACTTAGCACAGTGATACAGCATGGCAATGGCTGCCAGCCATATTGACATTCGCCAGCGATGCGGAGCTGGTGACCAGCTCCGCAGGATCGATGAGGAGTGGAGCCAGTCTGGACGGATTCCGGGGGGAGGGACAGATCGCTTCCCCCTAAGGGTGGATTCCCCTGCGGAACGACAGGTAGGGAATCTGCCCATCCCTAGTTTTCTCTCATGAGGAGGAGGGTGGTGGCAGTGTCTTAATAAAGGTTTTAAAAGGGTTTCTTTAAAAAAGAAGAAAAACACAATAGTCATGGTTGCTGAGATTATTTTTGATGTATTCCTTCCACACATGCTCTAAGGTATTATCTCAAGGAAGAATTTGAGAGAATATACAAGTACTGAAATTCTGGAGCTAGAATCTGTACTTGTTGTTGTAAAAATATTTATGAGGAGTGGTGATGATATAATAATCACAGGTGAGGGAAGGGTGATATGTCACAAATTCCCATTGAATTAAGTGGGACTGGTTTCCGAGTAGACATGCATAGGATTTCACTGTTGGTGTGGTTTAAATGTTATATTCAATCAGCTGCAAAACTCTACAAGAAAATTATTTTTATTGGAATACTTGTGAATATTTTAAGACCTGACAACTCAATAAAATTTGTTGTTTATTCGGTCAGTCGCTTCCGACTCTTCGTGACTTCATGGACCAGCCCACGTCAGAGCTTCCTGTCGGCTGTCGCCACCCCCAGCTCCCCCAAGGTCGAGTCCGTCACCTCCAGAATATCATCCATCCATCTTGCCCTTGGTCCGCCCCTCTTCCTCTTGCCTTCCACTTTCCCTAGCATCAGCATCTTCTCCAGGGTATCCTGTCTTCTCATTATGTGGCCAAAGTACTTCAGTTTTGCCTTTAATATCATTCCCTCAAGTGAGCAGTCTGCCTTTATTTCCTGGATTATGGACTGGTTTGATCTTCTTGCAGTCCAAGGCACTCTCAGAATTTTCCTCCAACACCCCAGTTCAAAAGCATCTATCTTCCTTCGCTCAGCCTTCCTTATGGTCCAGCTCTCGCAGCCCTACAGGGAATACCATTGCTTTAACTATGCGGACCTTTGTTGTCAGTGTGATGTCTCTGCTCTTCACTATTTTATCAAGATTTGTCATTGCTGTCCTCCCAAGAAGTAAACATCTTCTGATTTCCTGGCTGCAGTCAGCGTCTGCAGTAATCTTTGCGCCTAGAAAGACAAAGTCTGTCACTGCCTCCACGTTTTCTCCCTCTATTTGCCAGTTCTCAATCAAGCTGGTTGCCATAATCTTGGGGTTTTTTGAGGTTTAACTGCAACCCAGCTTTTGCACTTTCTTCTTTCACCTTCGTCATGAGGTTCCTCAGCTCCTCCTCACTTTCAGCCATCAAAGCGGTATCATCTGCATATCTGAGATTGTTAATGTTTCTTCCAGCGATACTCAATAGCATACACCTCCCTAATGTCATTTAAATATGAAGAAAACTGTCCACACACTACTTTTAATTTGCCTGAAAAGCTGTGAACATAAATATATGTGCTTTCTACAGATAGTCACCTGAATTTTAACTTTGATTATAATTCGACTCATACTGTCTCCATTCCAGTTACCCAATCTGACCTGTATTGTCTTCATTTATTATATTATTACTTACATCAGTGTCCCCAACACAGAGCCTGTGGGCATCTCCAAAGGTGCTTGTGAATGGGTTCCCAATGTGGCACTTGGTGTTTGTTTGTTTGTTTTTTTAAAAAAATCCCATTTAGTATGGGATTAGTATGAAATGCATGCAACTTTCTATACATGGGCTTCAATAAAAGTGAACCAAATACCCCAATAAATATCCTTTTGAAGGTGGCGTCTATATGCCACCCATTCAAATATTGAAAGTATTGTAAGGTCCTCAACCCATTCCATTATAGGAGGTGAGTATTTATCCTTCCAGTGTTGTAATATCAGTCTTTTAGCTGTCAAAAGGGTGCAGAAAATCCATTTACACTGACCATTTGTTGATTTCCATGAAGCAGATAAGTAATTTAAAAGAGCATGTACATCAGTGAATATTAAAGACTGTTCCAGTACAAAATTTATTAGTGTAATAACCTCCTCCCCCAAAAAAGCAACTACTGGACTCTGACAAAACATAGGTTTAAAAGAGCCATTATCTCCATTGCATCACCAGCAATTAGCCAAATTAGATAATCCCTTATTAAAGAGATGTTACAGCAGGGGTCCCCAATGTTTTTGGACCTGTGCGTACATTTGGGAATTTGAAAGCATACTGTGGGCATCACTACAAAATGCCTAATTTGGCATCTAGCTGTCACATCTATGGATCTTAGGCTGCGTCTTATACAGTAAAAACTTTTGTTTCATATCTGTTGGACACCGTAACATCTATGCAGGTTATTGCAGGTAATATGCAGGTTATTTATCTGTGTAATAAGCTGTGTAAGAGACTTTACAGTGTCCAATAGACACAAAAGTTCATGTCAATGGATTTAGATCCTAGCAAAATTTTCAGATTCAAAAATTCCCAGCAAACCCACTTCACAAATTTGAAGCAAAAACAGCCTTGTCATGAAAGAGTACAAAATAATCAATAACTCAAATAAGCCCCTTCCTCCTCAGCACAGCAGGAGACAGAATTAAACTGTAAAAATGCAGCCAGTCGCTGTTTAAAGCTCCCACCTCAAAAAACCCACCACTTTTTATCTGGCGCCAAAATGTTAGTAATCACTACACTTCTCCCCAACTCTGTGCTATGAAATAATAGGATTTTAGAGTTGGAAGTACTCTTTGAGATCATCTAGTCCAACCCCTGCCCAGTTCAAGAGGTAACTATAGGATCCCTGACAGGTGGCTGTCTGGTCTCTGTTTAAAACCCCAATGAAGGAGAGCCCATCAGCTTGAAGCAGTCTGTTGAAGAGCTCATACTATTAGGAAGTTTCCCCTAAAGTAGAACCAAAATAGGCTCCCCTGCAATTTCCACCCATTGCTTCTAGTTTGCCCAGCTGGAGCAACAGGCAGCAAAGGCATGGCAGCCCTTCAGATATTTGCAGACTGCTGTCATGTCTCCCCTTAATTTTCTTTTCTTGAGGCTAAACATAATGAGCTTTTCAGGGGCATTTTTTTTCTTAGGGTGGAAGGTGCAATAGAAGATGTGACGTTTCTGCCCTGAGTGTGTGATGTGTGTGTTTGGGGGTTGTTTTGGGGTTGAATGTGTGTGTGCATGCATGTGTGTAGTTGTGTGTATATGTGTGTGTCTGGATGTTTTGTGGATCACTTCCTCTCCCCGCTCATCTGCTTGTCCCAACCCCCTGCTTTGCACTCATTATCTTGAAGGTGAATGCCTCAGTTTGTCCTTTCTGTGTTCAGTGGATTGTTGCTGTAGCAAGACAAATGTGAGTTCAAAGGAGTGCTTTGCTGGCATAGTATGGGTTAGAACAGAACCTTTTTGGATCCATGGGCACATTTGGGAATTTGAGAAGCTGCTGTGGGCACCACCACAAGATGCCTAATCAGTAGATTGCCACTCTGGCACCTTCCTTTCAGTTATATGGATCTTAGGCTGTGTCTTATTCAGTAAAAACGTTTACTTTGAGTCTATTGAACACCACAACATCTCTTTAATAAGGGATTATCTAATTCAACTAATTGCTGGTGGTGCAATAAAGCTAATGCTTCTTTTAAACGTACATTTTGGTAATATCCAGTAGTTGCTTCTTTTTGTTATTACACAGATAAGTTTTGTACTGGAACGGTCTTTAATATTCACTGATATACACACTCTTTTAAATTATTTACCTGCTTCATGGAAATAAATTAATGATCAGCGTAAATGGGTGCCACATTGGGGACCCTTGTGTTACGTGTCCAATAGGCATGAAACAGAAGTTTTTGCTGAATAAGACCCATAGACGTGACAGGTAGACACCAAAGCTACCTGTCACTTTGGCTTCTACTAATATTGTGGTGGTGCCCAAAGCATGGTCACAAATTCCCAAATGTGCCCACAGGTCCAAAAAGGTTGAGGACCCCTGATGTAGAGATTAGGGAGCTGGGAAAACTCAGAAACTATGAGCTAGGGATCTAAGGGACTGGCAAAAATAAAAGAGACAGTGGGGGACCAAATTTCACATTTTGATTTAGATGAGCCAGTCACAGTTTGGCTGCAGAGCTCTCATTGCATTACACAGGAATGTCTCTCTGGAGACCGGGCATGCTAGGAGTTGTAAGCCTTTTTTCTGTCAAAACATGCATTGTGTACAATGTAATCACAAGAACACACAAGGAGCCCTGCTTGATCAGACCAAAGGCCTATCTAGTCCAGCAACATCTCATTTCCCACAGTGGTTAACCAAATGCATGTGGAAAGCCCACCAGCAGGACGTGAACACAATAGACCTCTCCCACTGTTGTTCCCCATCATCTGGTTTTCAGAAGATCGCATATAGCCAGCCATCTTGACTAGCAGTCATTGATAACCTTGTACTCTGTGAATTTGTCTAATCCCCTTTTAAAGACATCTAAGTTAGTGACCATCACCCTATCTTGAGGATGCAAATTCCATAGTACTTCCTTTTATCTGTCCTGAATCTCCCACAATTCAGCTTCATAGAATAACCCTTGATTCTAGTATTACGAATAGAAAAAACTCTCTCCCTATCCACTTTCTCTACAGTATACATACTTTAATAGACCTCAACCATTCCCCCCACCTTACATGCTTTTTCTCTAAATGAAATACCCCCAACTGTTGCAACCTTTCCTCATAGGGGAGTTGCTCCAGCCCCTTGATAATTTCTGATGCCCTTTTCGGCCTTTTCTAGCTCTATAATACCCCTTTTCAGGTGCAACAACCAGAGTAGTACACAGAATTCCAAGTTGGCTGCACCATAGATATGGGCAGTCGTTACCATATAGGCAGATTTATTTTTTATCCCTTTTCTAATATCCCTAATATGGAATTCACCAGCAGCTCAGTCCCCATCAGTGTATATGTGAAGTTAAACCACTGAGGGTGCAATCCTATCAGGATAGGTGGCTACCTCTGAACTCCTATCGGACGCCTATCCAATGCAGGGCGGGAGCAGCATGGAGGGGTCTTATCCTCCACACTTCGGTTGCCCTGCATTCACAGCTAGACAGTCGATTTTGGCTGTCTAGCCATGGGAAGTTGGACAGAGGAAGCGTCAGAAAGGCACTTCTGCATAGGGATGTTGGCGAAATCCTCCATGGACCCCAATGAGGCCGGATTCAATAGAATCCGACCCCTCAAAATCTGTGGAGGATCAGAACTCCTACCACCTCCTCTATCGCAAAGTCCTCACTGGCGGATCCTGCCTGCTGCCGGCTCCGAAGCCCCAGTGATATGGCCGCCATTGCTGTATCGCTGGCTGGACTGGCGAACTGTGAACACAAATGGCATCCGGTATAGCAGATGTCATTTGCATACCCTGCTCTTTGGAGTGATAGGCTACGTAAATCTTTAAGTAGCCTATCGCGCAAAGGAACAGAGACGCAAATGGCGTATTGCATCCCTGTTCCTTTGCGCTATAGGCTAGGTAAAGATTTACATAGCCTATCACATCAAAGAGCAGGGACGCAAACGGCGTCCACTACGCTGGATGCCAGTCCAGCCAGCGATACAGCAATGGCGGCCGTATCACTGGGGCTGGCCGGAGGCTCCACAGAATTGCCGCAGAGCGGAGCCGGCCAGCAAGGATTCTGGGGGGGAGGAACAGATCGCCTCCTCCCCCAGCAGACCCCCTGTGGATAGCAAGGTAAGAGATTCATACATCCCTACTTCCGCTCACCCTGGCCTGGCCTGCCCTGCCCCCAGGAACGCCCCATTTTCACTGCTCCGTGCTGCTCTTACGAGCGCATAGCATGGGCCCGATCCACACTGCGGGAGGCAGCGTGGGAGGGGGTGGTGGTTGGTTCTCAGGGAACTGACCTCAGAGTGTGGGCTCCGAGGTCGGTTCTCAGGAACCACCTATCCTATGACCATCTAGCCGCTGACTAGTGGCCATCGGATTGTGCCCTTAGAGGTTTTTTTTTAATATTAAACAGTATTTAAGTATTATTAATAAATAATAAATGAGTTCATATTTTTTGTCCCAATATGCATCATTGTACACTTACTTATATATTGAAACACATTTCCCATTTTAATTCCCATTATCCCAGTTTGGAGAGACCCTTTGGAATTCTGCACTATCCCTTTTTGTTCTCACCACCCTGATACTGGTATCAACCACAAATGAAGCACCTCACAGCTCACCCCTAACTCCAGATCACTTACAAAGAAATTAAGATGCACTGGTCCCAATACAGATACTTGGGAGACCCCACATCCCTCCATTATTCCTACTCTCTGCTTTCTGTTCTTTAAGCAATTACTGATCCATAACAGGACCTCTCCTCTTATGTCATGGGTACTAGGTTTGCTCAGGAATCTTTGGTGATGGACTGTGTCAAAAATTTTGGTCTTTTTGAAAGACCAAATGCCTACCAGTTCACCTCTGTCCACATGCTTGTTGACACTCTTGAAGAACTCTGAAATATTAGTGAGATAGGACTCACCATTACAGAAGCTATGTTGATCCTTCTTCAGCAAGACTTGTTCTTCTATATGCTTGATAATTTTATCCTTAACAATGCATTCCACCAATTTACCCAGAACAGACATTAAGCCAACTGGCTTATAATTTCTTCCTTTTTAAAGGTTGGTGTTCTATTGGTCAATTTCCAGTCCTCATGTAGAAAGAACTATCTCTAGTCTGCAGGTACATATTCTCTGCAGTCTCCTTGTTCTCCTTTAGCACACTAACACCCTTGTCCAACCACCTCTCCAGCTGGTTTTGTGCTTCTGATGTATTTAAATAATTATTTATTGTTTGCCTTGATGTTATTTGCACCTCAGCATTCATTTTTTGCATCCCTTATTGTCTACTTGCATTTTGTTTGCCAAAGTTTGTGTTCCTTTACTTCAATTTTCTGACAAAAGCCTTCTTGCCACTAATAGCTTCCTTGACTCTGCTTGTTAACTATCCTGATGTCCACTTGGACTTGATGGTACCTTTCTTGATTTGCATTAGACATTTTAACTGAGGTGTTATTATTTTAGTTCTGAGTAACTCCCAAGCATTTTAGAGAGATTTGACCCTGTTGACTTTTCCTTTTTCAACCTCCTTTTTAACAATCCCCTCATTATTATTATTTTTAGAAGTGTCCCCTTTTGAAGTGACATGTGATTGTGCAGACCTCCTTGGCAATTGTCCATACATATCCTATGATCCTATACATAACTACTCAGGCGTAAGTCCCACTGAGTTCAATTAGGCTTACTTCCAGGAAAGTGGGTGTAGGATTGCAGCCTAAACTAAACTATTTTATTTCATAATATTATTAGGCTTCTAAATGAGCAGTAAATGCAGACTGGTTTGTTCTTTAAGAGAAGATGACGCATGACAGGGCACCTGGAACGTGGTTCTCCTCTGACTGGTTTGCTACAGCATCAGAACACATTGATTGAGAACTCCCTACAGAAGGGATATTATAATATTCAATCTCTTCCCTCCTATTATGATACTGTAATCGGAGGGGGAAGATTGAATGTTATAATATTCTTTCCTTTCGGAGTCATCTATCAACCTGGTATAAATTCAAACATAAGTGAAGTCCAGGTTCTTGAACTTAAAAATAATAATAATTATAATAATGAACAAGCTAATTCAAATTTGCTAGAAAATGTGCCTCTCTGCTAAGGGCATCATTTATTTACACTCTCAGATTTAACCTCTAACGATAATGTGATAATATTTCAAGAAGTGGTTAATAAGATCGGAGGTCATGAGATCACTCCTGTTCTAATACTTCCAGAAAAGGGATCTTACATGTACACTTTGTAAATGTGCCTTCATTGGGGAGGGTGGGGGGAGGACAGATTTTGAATATCTTAAGAACATAAGTTATGTTGAAAGGTCTAATTGGAAAATTGTATCTACTTTTATTAAAATTCAGTTACAATTACGAAGGGGTATAATTAGAGTGAGAAACGATGAAATATTTTAATATATAAACTCCAGTTCCATTAATCTTCAACTTCCCTAACATTTATATATATTACATATGTAATCTGCAGATGTCATTTACCAAGTGCTTATCTCTTTCACATATTCTGGACGTGTACATGAGGGGTTTTTTTTAAACAGATTTTGGAGCTAATTATAGAGATGACAAGTTAGCATAGTCCACAATATCCAAAAATGAACTTCTTAAAAAAATACTGATGCACTTGATGTTATTGAAGTAGGATCTTGCATAGTAATGATGGCAAAAATATGTGTTGCTTCTGGCTGGAAGTCAATGATAATATCACCTTTCACAGACTAATGTAAACAAGTCAGTTAGAAGTGCTAACTGAACTAATGTATTTTGAAGAATGCAAAACAAGAGAAAACATTGATTTTATTTATAATACAGTAAGTCTCAAGTAAATAAACTCTCTTATTCATTATTTGCTCTTCTGGGAAACAATGATTCTACCATATAGTTGTCTGAATTTTTCTTAATGGTATAACATTTTTAATCGTCTTTCATTTAAGACTTGTGCTTAATGCCCACTTGCCTGGGAGTAAGCCCTATTGAGCTCAATGGGACTTATTTCTGGGTAGACATGTATAGGGTTGTACTGTTGGTAATCCATTTATTATGAAGGCTGAGAGTTTGTTTTCCCAGTCACTTCAATGAACCACAGAAAAAAATGTGATTGAATTTACCATAACTGGAGCCCTCTCAGATTTTCAAAGTGTATACAATGAACACCCATGAATGGAAAGTCAGCTTGCAGGAGCAGATATACCTCCAGATGACCACATTAACTGGGCTGTCTGCAGAATAGAGAACTGAAGTGTGGGGGCACCAACCATTATGGGCAGGGAATAAGGAGTAAAAGGAAAGTAGACTCCACTCTTAGGCCATTTAGGAGTTGGTGGCTAAAGGAGAAGGTGGGCCTAGCAAATTCCTTTCTGTAAGGTCCTGAACCCCTAGGAGCAGGTTGGTAATTAGCCCTTTCTCAACTTTAGAAGCTAATGTGTTGAAGATTTGAAATATTACAAGAGTTTGTTCTGGCTATGTTTTTTGTGTGTTGTAACGTGCTTCAAACTTTCTGTTCTATGTCAAAGTGACTGGCAGCCATTTTCTCAAGAATTGTTCTGGAAAGGCAGTGTGTAAGGCAACCTGTCTTCGTAAAACAGTGAGATAAAGCAGCAGAGAAAATTGCAATAGAAAGAGAGAGCTACAAAGGAAAGACTGACATAAGTGGACAGTATTTAACATTTGGTTTTGGACTTATTTGGAGATTTATCAAGTACTGTATGTGACAGTACTTAAGGGAGCAATCCTATGACCCCTGGACAGTGTCTGGGGGACTTGGGATTGTTTGGTTTCCTGGATCTGAGCTTGAAGACAAGGCTCCAAGCTCAGAGCCAGGAAATTGCGTGTCCCTGTCCCCCATAACCAGCATGGATGGAGAGAACCATGAGGGCTACCTCTCCTCACTTGATAAATGGAGGCAGGGGAAAGGGGCATTACTGGGGGTGGGGCAGAGAGGAGACCAGGCCTCCTGGCTAAACAAAAATCAGCATAAAACAGAACGCAGAAAAAGAACAAAATACAGAGCTGGGTTCCTGGCTCAGACCAGGAGTATGGAATATATTTCACCAGTCTTAATTCAGCTCAACAGGCACCTAATATGCTTCCAGGTCCCATCTCAGGGTGCTGGTTTTGAGATTTAAAGCCCTAAATCAGCCTTCCCCAACCTGGTGCCTTCCAGATGTCTTGGATTACAATTCCCAGCATTACCACCATTTTTTTGTACTGCACTGTACGTGATGGTAGATCACCAAATTCAACCACCTCTGAATTTTCAACAACAGCATTGGCCTTTATTCTTCCTTTCCAATGCTGTGCAGTGATGTGGTTTTCTTTATCACACCAATTTGAAAACTGCAAATCAGTGCTGGCTTTAAGCTAATGAGAAGGGCAAGAATGGAAAACAGACTTTGAAATACTCTGTATCAATATTCTAAACCTAATTACAAAATGAAGCAACCTGCACATTAGAGTGTAGATTAAAATGCCAGGGAGCTCACTATTACAACATCCATGAATAATTTAAGAATCCCAATGATGACTTAATTAAAAAAGACTGTCTTGTCCTGTAACTCACAGCTTTTCGATCTTCAGTTCCAAGGAACCCTGGGAACACAACAAAGACTGCAACCTTATACATATTTACCTGAGAATAGGCCCCATTGAACTCAATGGAACTTACCTGTGAATAGACACATATAGGGTTGCACTGAAAGAGCCTTTTGGCACCTTAACGAAGAGCAAATGTATTAGGACATAAGCTTTTGTGGACAATTACAGTGGTGGACAGAAGGTAGATAAAAATATAAGAAAGCCATGCTGGGTCAGACCAAAGGTCGGTCTGATCCAGCATTCCGTTCACACAGTGGCTAACCAGCTGCCCACAGGAATCCCACAAGCAGAACATGAGTGCAACAGCACCCTCCCACCCATGTTCCCCAGCAACTGGTGTACATAGGCATACTGCCTACTGGAGGTAACATATAGCCATCAGGACTACTAGCCATTGGTAGCCTTCTCTTCCATGAATTTGTCTCATCTCCTTTTAACACCATCCAAATTGGTGGCCATCACTACGGGTGTTTCTACATTAAGCAAACCCCCTGTGAAAACCCACTTCCTTTCCGGAACTTCCTGCTTTTGGTTTCTTTGTGGGATTAGGAAGGGCTCCTTTACATGGCAGCCATGGCAGCCATGTGGTTTGAACTGAGGGAGTGCCCTCCTCCCTCCCTGGCATGTGTGCAAAGGAGCAGGGGAGTCTTGTTTTCGTAGCTTAACTTCTGCTGTACTGTTTTCTCACAGCCCCCAGGAAACCTCTGACTTACTTCCGAGTAGATGTAAAATATAAGATTGTGCTGAAAGTCTGCAAGCCTTGGCACACTTATGTGGGAGTAAGCCACATTGGACTCAATGGGACTTACTTCTGAGTAGACATAAAATGTAGGATTGTGCTGTAAGTCTGCACCCCTCGGCCCACTTACTTGGGAGCAAGCCCCACTGAAGTTAATAGGGTGCTCTGAAATGACAGAGGATGTTGCTTCTGAGCTTGGTGGGGTGGGGGATCAGATGTGTTTCCCTTCATTGCAGGGAGGTATTTTACCCTCTTCTCCCTCCAACTGAGAAATGCAGAGGCAGGAGATGCAATCAGCAGGCGATTCTTGCCCTCGTGCCTGTCAAATCTCATCCTGACCATGCCCCCAACAACTGAAAACAAACGCCCACAGCAGGCAGACACAGCAGTTTCTTCCACTATTGGAGAATTTCACACTGAGGTCATGGCTCTCCTGTTCCATGGGCTGGAAAAAATATCATTTTTGTGTGTGTGTTTGGGAAAAACACAAGACAGGCTGGAGGAAATGGTGAGAGACAGCCTGGAGGGTAACGGCATCATCTAAAGAGCCCGCAAACATCAGAGAGAGAGTGATCTCAATAGCAGGATAAAAGCTCCGTGTGATGAACCCCTACATCTTGTGGAAATTAATTCCATAGTTCAACTATATGCTGTGTGAAGAAGTACTTCCTTTTACTTTGTACCCAGTATTCCAAGTGTGGTCACACCATAGATTTGTGTAAGGGCAGTATGATATTGGCAGTTTTATTTCAAATCCTTTTTTAATTATGCCTATCATGGAATTTTGCTTTTTCACAGCATCTGCATACTGTGTCAACATTTTCATCGAGCTGCCAACCACAAGTCCAAGATCTCTTTTTTGGTCAGTCACTGCAACTTGCATCACTTTACACTTGCTTACAATGAATCGCATTTGCCATTTTTATGCCCATTCTCCCAGGGTGAGATCCTTTCAGAGCGCTTTGCAATCCCCTTTTGTTTTAACTACCCTAAATAATTTGGTGTCATTAGCAAACTTGATGCCCTCACTGCTCACTCCTAATTCCAAATCAGTTATGAACAAGCTGAAAAGCATTGGTCCCAGTACAGATCCCTGTGGGACCCAGTTGTTTACATCCCTCCATTGGGAGAATTTACCATTCATTCCTACCCTCTGCTTTCTGTTCTTTATCCAGTTATTGATCCATAAAAGGTCCTTTCCTCTTATTCCATGGCTGCTAAGCTTGTTCAGGAGTCTTTGGTGAGGGACTTTGTCAAAAGCCTTTTGGAAGTCCAAGTAAATAATATCTACAGGATCACCCGTGTCCACATGTTTATACTTTATAGACACTCTCAAAGAACTCTAAAAGGTTTGTGAAACAGGACTTTCCTTTGCGGAAGCCATGTTAATTCTTTTTTAGCAGAGCTTGTCCTTCTATATGCTTACTAATTTTTTAATCTTTAATCAATCTTTCAACCAATTTACCCAGAACAGACATTAAGCTAGCTGGCCTGTAATTTCTCAGATCCCCCCTGGATCCCTTTTAAAAATTGGTGTTACAATAGCCATTCCCCAGGCCTCTGTTACACAGGCTGATCTTAGGGGCATGTTAAGTATTTTTATGAAAAGATCAACCATTTCACATTTGAGTTCTCTAAGAACTCTAGGATGGAGACCATCTGGGCCCAGTGATTTCTTAACTTTCAATCTGTCAATATGATTGAGAACTTCATCTTTTGTCACCAGTATTTGCCTCAATTCCTCAGACTCCCTTCCTGAAAACATCAGTTCAGGCACAGGTATCTGTCCAACATCTTCTGCAGGGAAGACAGATGAAAAGAATTAATGTAGCTTCTCTGCATTCTCCTTATCCTCCTTTAGTACTCCTTTAACTCTGTTGTCATCCAATAGTCCAACTGCCTCCCCAGCTGGTTTCCTGCTTCAGATATATTTAAATAATACTTTATTATTGGCCTTGACATTGTTAGCAATATGCTCCTCAAAATGCTTTTTTTTTTTGCATCTCTTATTGTTTGCTTCCATTTCCTTTGTGCAAGTTTGTGGTCCTTTTTGTTATCTTCATTTGGGCAAGACTTCCATTTTCTAAAGGAAGCCTTGTTTTCTCTAATAGTTTTCTTGGCACTGTTCATTAGCCATGCTGGTGACCTTTGGGGCTTGGTGCTACCTTTCCTAATCTGTGGTATACATTCTAGTTGAGCTTCTGTTATTGTGGTTCTGAGTAACTCCCAAGCATTTTGATGAGATTTAACCCTATTGACTTCCCTTTTCATCTTCCTTTTTATCAGTTCCTTCATTTTAAAGAAGTTTCCTCTTTTGAAGTCAAATGTGACTGTGTTGCACTTGGCAGTTTTTGGAATTTGGCTGTGTCGGACTTTGCAATTTTCCACTTAAATATATAATAAATCTGATAGCATTGTGGTCACTGTTTGCAATTGGTTTGACAACACTCATATCTCACAATGGGTCCTGGGTGGCACCATTTAGGATTAAATCCAGGGTCACCTCCCCTCTAGTCAGTTCCATGGCTAACTGTTCTAGGGCACAGTAATTTATGAAATTAAGAAATGTAACTTCTTTGTCGTGACATGGAACGTGTGTTTATCAGTTCCATGGCTAACTGTTCTAGGGCACAGTAATTTATGAAATTAAGAAATGTAACTTCTTTGTCGTGACTGGAACGTGTGTTTATCCAGCCAATGTGGGGGTAATTGAAGTCACCCATTATTACAACATTTCCTTGTTTGGATGCCTCCCTGATTTCATTTTCCATCTCAAGATCACCCTGAGCATTCTGGTCTGGGAGACTATAGCATGTTCCTAGTACTAAATTTCTTTTGAAGCCTGGTACTGTCACCCACAGCACTTCTGTGGAGGAGAAGCCCCTGCCCGCATGGCCAGTGTTCAGGAATGTTGGGAGATGAAGTCCAAAACATCTGCCCACCCTTGGACTAGAGTCCACTTCATCAGATGCATAAGGTGTTATTCTGTTTGACAGATACATGTACACACAGGTGTGTGTGTGTGCACGTAAAGAATGAGGTCAGAAGAAAATGAAATGAAAAACATATAGCTTGTAACAAGTATGTTTAAGTTTACATGTATGTAAAGTAATTACAGTGCACTGATTTCAATCCTTGCTAGACAGACAAACCATGATATAAAATTCCCATGCTTTACACATAGGTTGGGGGCAGGGGGTAGTATAGGACATAAGTAGCTTAGAAATTAAATTGCTATGAATAAAATCCAAAGTTATAATAATATAGGATGGTAAGGCAAACATAGAAATTGTTCAAATTGGCCTTTGGACAGTATAATATAGCATATGTGATCTCTTGAGAGATTTATATCATACATACCCCAATCACCATCTAGATTTGCCAAAGGTTTCTTCTTTTTTTAGCAAACATTTTAATCAATTTTTTATTGTGAGTTTCAACAAAACCAACAAAAACATAACAAAACAAAAAAATTGAAAATAGAACAACACAGGGGGTGTCTTCACCGGTGATTTACTCCGAGCTGGCTGTGTGTTGAGGTTGTTAGGGATACATGACGTCATAGCCATCCAGCAGCCACACCGGAGCTTATCAGGGGAAAACCGGATTTCCTGAGACTGCTTAAAGTCTGATTCTTTTCCTCAAGTCAGGTTCTCCTCGGTATAGTTGCTGTGTGCCCCAACCCCCACATTGACCTCGGGTATGCTAGCCCTGCCTTTCATTGTGACCCTGGTCAAGGGGTGTTTCCTGTCCCTGCACAAACCAATTCCTTTTAAAAATCTGGTACTCCTCCATTCACTTCTCCTTCCACTGTCATGGTGACACATTCATACTCTAAAGTCCTCAGTTTCAAATACTACAACATTATGGGGGCGGGGGGAGGAAAAAATGGAAACGTCAGTAAAAGCAGACTAGGTAACCAAATATAAGTCCATTCAAAAGTGACGCCTGTACACCACTCTTTCAAATATTGCTAGTGTTGTTAAGGCTTCAATCCACTGCATTATATGCAATAAGCTTTTATCCTTCCAGTATTGTAGTATCAGTCTTTTAGCAGCCAAGAGGGCATGAACAATCCATTTATGCTGACCATGTGTTACATTCCAAAAAGCAGGTAAATAGTTTAAGCGAACATGTACATCAGTAAATTTTAAAGAGCTTTCCAATACAAAGTTTATCTGTATGATAACTTCTTCCCCAAAGGAAGCAACTATTGGGCATTTCCAAAACATATGAATAAAAGAAGCATTAACTGCATTACACCTCCAGCAATTAGCCGAGTTTGACAAACCTTTGTTAAAGAGACATTGTAGCATCCAATAAACCCGAAACAAAAGTTTTTGCTGAACAAGACATAATGCGAGGACTATAGAGATATCGGATATAGACACCAAAACAGCAGTCCATTGATTAGGCAAAATACATTCCAATTCCCTGTTCCATTCCTGCTGTAGACCCCATGTATCATATTTATTCACTGATTATAAGTACTTATAAACATAAATCGTGGGTCAATATACCTGGTCAGCTTCAGTAAGTGTTTCCAATAGCAAAGGACACTCGAAGGCAATAAAAGCAGCAGGACCAAATCTAGATACTAACAAATGTTTCAGTTGCAAATACTGCTATTCAGCTGTAGCAAGCAAATCAAATTTATCTTGCAAAATTGAAAATGGTAATTTTTAAAACAAATATGACAAAAGCTGCCTGAGCCAGTATTAGTGTCCACTGTCATCCATCTCTAAATTCCTGCTTTCAGTTTTCTGCATAGCTTTGGACAATGTTGTGATGCTGCAGGAAAGGCATCTCCCTGTACTTTCCCTGCCCTTCTCCATCCTGCTTGTCTTGCCCATTTGCCCCACAGCATGCTCCACCAAATTTCATGCAGCTTCCAAGATGTCAGTGCAACACATTGGAGAACACTGGATTAGATACTGTGAAATAATGTGAGTGGTTTTGTGTTTTGTAACAAAAAGGTTGGGGCCAAAAATACCACAATATTGTATCTTAAATCTCTTATTGACAGCAACTAAGCCTCAGGAGAGGCATTTCAACCATTTTAGAATGGAGAAAAAACTGCACAAACACTGGGAAGCCACCAAAGGATTGGTGGTTGGAGGGAAAGGGGGTGAAGCTAGAGGAAGAGGGGTGGCCATCTTAGGAAGGGGAAATGGTCAGATCAGGCCCCCAAGCCTGCAGTTCCCCACCTCTCATGTGTGTACACACACATAGTCACACAAGCATTGCACGTGAGTGTGAGCACCATGTCCCCTGTGTACTCTGTGCCCCCCCCATGTGAACTGAGCTCACTCCACCTTCCTCTAATTAGTGGAAACTGGAGCAAGAGGGAGATGCTGATCTGCCAGGAGGTCTTTGGATTCCTTTGCGGCCTGGCCATTGGGTATGCAAAGGGCCTAGTGGACAATCCATGAATTATCAGATGGATTCTTTCCAGTGGATGTCCTCTTGTTTCATCTGTAAAAAAATCCGTTGAGAATTGGATCAAGGGAGTCCACATATGTCTGCCTAGAGAGCTTTCCATTGTTGCACCATAGTTAGCTACCTAGGTATGTGCCTGGAATTGCTACAGTGCAACAGCACCGTTCATTCTGACATGGTAGTTCCTTGGGACAGGTTTTGGGTCTCAACAACATATGCACCTGGTTCTGAAGGACCGTTTGCATGCACCAAGGCCTCCACATGATTACTGACATGGTCAACTGGAATTCTGTAAAGTGATCTCGTACATACCACCCAGTAGTCTGGACTGAACAACAACATGCAGTTAGACTGATCCATTGAGACAACTCATATACCACTTCCAGTTTGTGTGTGTGTGTGCACGCACGAACATAAGGCTGGAATGTTGCAGACTTAGTACATTATTACCGAGTTCTGGATCGAAAAAGGGGCTGAACTCTTTAGAAATAGATTCTGAATATGATACAGCCCCTGCTTATCATTAAGTTTGAACCTCTAGTTAACTATGCATGCCTCAACACACATGTGCAATCCACAGTTAAGAACAAACTGCAGTTCTATTATCTAGAAGAGTTTGGATGAAAACAAGTGAAAGGGTGTAATTAATTTGCTGGTGAATTGCTTGAAGTCAACTGCAATTTGCTTAGCTCTTTTCTGGCATTCCTTTTTTTGCTAGAATTTTAAACAGTTTTCTTTTGTCACCTGTTATACAAAGAGGCATTTCCGAGAACTGATTTGGAAATGGAAGGTTGTCCAGTATGAGTAGATTTCACTGGAAGCTTCTATGGGGTTCTCGAAGGAATTTTATTATTTATTTATATCCCACCTTTCTTCCATCATGGAACTCAAGGGGGCTACATGTGGTTCCCGGGTGGTCTCCCCTCCAAGCACTGACCAGACCCAGACCTGCTTAACTTCAGCAAGGTGGCTGCTGCCTCATGTGCCTTCAGACTATGCCCTGGGACCTATACTTTCTCAACAGGCGTGCAAAATTTTGAAGAGGTTGCAGAGACATGTAAGTTGCAGAGACATGTAGATGTAAACAGAGGAGGAGACTGCTATGAAATGTGCAATGTGCCATTAATCTGTAAATGGAAAAGTCACAGCCCTATTCAGAAGAATGCAAGGCCTTGCCAATACATGATGTAAAATTACAGAGCCGTGCAATGTATATCATTAGGCAAAAAGGAAAATATTGAAAATAATGTGAGATATTAAAATATCATATTGATTGGATGAACCATCAGAGACTATAAGAAAAAGGAAATTATGATACAATTCTGCTAGGCTTCCTGTCAAGGAGTGGTGATGGAGGTGAGATGGAGATGAAGAAAAGTAAAGGCAAGTGTAGTTTGTAGCCACCACAGGAAATAGCAAGAGCAGGGTTTCCTAGATGCTCAGTCCAGCAAGCAAGCATGACTGGAAGCCTTTATACAGGTCAAGGGTCATCAGCTGACCTGCTGTGGCCTGTTGCTTCCTTGCTGGTGAGGCTGGTCCCCCTGCAGGCCCTTCGCGGGGCAAAGTGGCTGAGAGTGGGATAAAGAATCCTTGACTGACATCTCGTAGGCACAGGATTCCCTGCAGACCTGAATCCTGACTGATATCCTATAGCTCTGTTTTGTGGCCTGCCCTCTTAAAATGAAATGCTTTTTATTTCCTAAATACAATATAAAAAGTAAAATAAATGTTTTGGAATAATATTTGTTTAAATACAATTATAGTGTGAATGCTGTAAATATATTTGAAAGCTTATGAATCCAGGTGTGTGTGTGTGTGTGTGTGTAGAGGTGTCATGCCTCCTTCGGACTCCTCCGAGGATGAAGGGGTATGGCATACTCCAGACCCAAGGGAAGGGACCAGTGCAGAAAGAGCCTAAGCCCCCTCACCTCCTGTGGGTGTTCCTTGCCCAGCTGCAGCCTCCCCAGAGTATTCAGAGGGCGAAACACCCCCGACCCCAGCAGAGCAAAGGCAGCTGCATGTAAGAGAACAACGTAGATAGGCCTCTCCCCATTTAAGTAGGGATGTACGAAAGTCACTTACCGTTTCGCGGATCTGCTTCGCGGTGGGGGGGGAGGCGCTCCGTCCTTCCCCCCGGAATCCTGCCCGGCTGGCTCCGCTCCGTGGAATCCGGAATCCCGGAATCCGGCCTCTGGGCAGCAGGGACGCAAATGGCGGCGGCCATAGCCGCCGCCGTTTTCGTCCCTGTACTTAACCGTGATAGGCTACGTAAATATTTACGTAGGCTAGAACGGCTAAAAATAGCGAACGCAAATAAATAGCTACGCTATTTGCATTCCCCTTATTTTCGCCGTCTTAGTCTACGTAAATATTTACATAGACTAAGACGGCCCAAAATAAGGAACGCAAATGGCGGCGGCCGTAGCCGCCGCCATTTGTGTACGCACTTTTTTTTTTTTTTAAGTCAGACGTGATAGGCTACGTAAAGATTTATGTAGCCTATCATGGCTGACTACAGGGACACAAATGGCAGCGGCTACAGCCGCCGCCATTTGCGTCCCTCCTAGCCAGTGGCCGGATGTCCGGCTGCTGGCGGAGCCAGCCGGCGGCTCCGCGGAATCCCCGCGGAGCGGAGCCAGCTGGCCAGGATTCCAGGGGGGAGGCATGGAGCGCCTCCCCCCCAGCGAGGATTCCGGGGGGAGGGACGGAGCGCCTCCCCTCCCCAGCAAAACCCGGCGGAGCCAGGTAAGGGCAATTTCGTACATCCCTAAACAGGAGACCTTAATGGATATGAGCCAGTCTGTACCTTCAGAACAAGCACTGTACATTATGTGTATTTTGAACGTACACGGCACATTCACAATAGCTGCTGTACTATTGCAAGTGGCATGATGAATGTTCCTTCACATTAAAAAAAACAACAGAAATCCTGCACCTAAAAAATAGCTACATAAGCACTTGGACACACAGCCTGAACATCAGAACGAGAAGGCAGGATGATAGAACATTCTGTTCTCTAATGGACTGAGAGAAAACACAAAATGGAGGGTGATGATACCTTTGACTAACATCCCAGTAGAATATTTATTCACTGAAGATAGTCAAATTGCGTCAAAATAAATCTTAGTTCACTAACACATAACCATAGAAACCAGAATAAATGGAAGACCATGATAGCTATAATCATGTACACAATTAAACATCAGGAAATAATGGCAGAACTAACATTTGAGAAATTTAGTAACCCTTTGAAAAGCATTAGCATGGAGATCTACCTTTGAATGTGTTATTCTGTCTAAAAGGTAATTTGTCTGTGACTAACAGCCAGCTTGCGTCAGAACTAGGGATGTACGAAAGTGACTTACCTTTCCACGGATTATGTTGATGGTGGAGGGGAGGCGTTCCGTCCCTCCCCCTGGAATCCTGGCCGGGGGGGGAGGCGCTCCATTCCTCCCCCCCGGAATCCTGGCCGGCCGGCTGTACTCCACAGCAATTCTGCGGAGCCGCCAGCCGGCTCCACCAGTAGCTGGACATCCGGCCGCTGGCTAGCAGGGACGCAAATGGCGGCGGCCGTAGCCGCCGCCGTTTGTGTCCCTGCAGTCAACCATAATAGGCTACGTAAATGTTTATGTAGCCTATCATGGCTGATTTAAAAAAAAAAAACGCAGATACGCAAATGGCGGTGGCCATGGTCGCCACCATTTGCGTACGCGCGTTTTTTGTTTTTGTTTTTTAAGTCAGCTGTGATAGGCTACGTAAATCTTTACGTAGCCTATGATGGTGTTTTTTTAAAATCTAGCCATGATAGGCTACGTAAATCTTTACGTAGCCTATCACTTTTTTTGTTTTTGTTTTAACCTGGAAATGGCGGCAGCGGTGGCCAGTCAGAAGACCGGCCGCCACAGCCGCTGCCGCTGAACTGCCGCCGCAGCCGCCACCGCCAGGAAGATCCTCCCAAAGTAAGTCTCGTCCCGGGGGGGCGGGGGGGCGGGCCGTTCCGCCACCAATTTCGGGGGGCCAAATGTGCTGGCATTCGGCCTCCCTAATCAGAACTAGATGCTTGGTAGATGCTAGCATTGCCAGAAAATCCTGTGCATGTTTAGCCCCTAGCCTGTGGCTATTCGGTACACCTTGATTAAGCTTTGTGCATGCTATTGTAATTGGAGAGCTATTAGTAACAGCTATAAAAAGTTTCCTTTTTTGCATAGCAGTGGCTGTAAAGGACTGTGTGCAAGACTGTCTAACCCCACAAATGCTTGCATGAATCAGACTGGAGGTTATATTGAGACAAGTGCATGGAATGTGATACTCTACCACTAGATGTTTCTACCTGCCATGTGCAAACTATTTAGGCTGGATCTGTACTTACAGTCTTTTTTCGCTTCCAATGAGGTTTCACCACCCGCCTTTCACACTACACAGTACCCGCCTCAAATGGGAACTGGAATTCCCACTTCCATACTCCCGCTTTCAATACCCTAATATCCCTGTATTTCCCCTTAATGTGCTCTGATTTTCTGCCTTCGCTACCGTATCCAGTCATAGTCCCCTCCCCTGCCTGTCCATATATGGCAGTGTTTGTATTTCCCTCCTGTCCAATCACAGTTCTCGACAGCCCCATGTCTTCTTCCGGCTACTGATCGCATAGCTTCCTCAGCAGCCCCCGTTTCCTCAGCAACAAGCAAAGGGCTGGATGTGCGTGCGCTTGTCTGATCTTGGATGCTAAGTGGGGTCGGCCCTGGTCAGTAGTTGGATGGGCGACCGCCTGGGAATCAGGCTTCCTGCACTGAGCTTCACAACTCCAAATCTTCCAACATCATGCCTGAATGAGAAAAAAAAAAGTCGTGGAGAAGCCCCGATTCTGCGAGGATAACGCCTTAATTTAAAAAAAAAAAACATCCAGAGTGGGGGATAGGAGGGTGTAAAACTTAATCTCATTTGAAGGGATAGAATAACTGTTTCTGCTCAGTGCAGGAAGCCTGATTCCCAGGCGGTCGCTCATCCAACTACTGACCAGGGCCAACCCCGCTTAGCTTAGCAGGAAAACATCAGGAAAACAGCACAGCACTCGAATGTGAACCAAGCTCGCGCATTCGATGAAGCACTGCAACAGGGAAAATGGGTGAGTGTGAATAATCACGTTTTAATGAGAGAACGTTTAATCCGATGGGACACCGATTTCATTGTGACGGCGGGCGCAATGTAGATCGGCCCTTAGTCAGGAACAGTATTCTTTAGCCCTAGGAGATTGCAGCCTCAGTTGCTGTTGTTGGAAGTGCTACCCTTTCTAAGACACCACGGTTTCTTATTATGTCTGAACAGGGCCACTGTGCTGCCAAGACATGAGAGGAGATCTATTGCTATGCCAATAGTGGGTGTTGTTTTTTTTTTAAAGAAGATTTCTGTTTAGCATAGAATGCCATTGATTGTATTGCTCATAAAGGAGGAGGAGGGCAAATGTTCAAGAGGAGTGAAAAGGCAGATCCAGGAAACTACAGAGGGGTCAGCCTGACATCAGTACTGGGCAAAATTCTTAAGCAGGCAATTAAGCGGTCAGTCTGTGACCACCTAGAAAATAATGCATTGATTACTGGGAGTCAAGATGGGTTTGTCAGGAATAAGTCATAGAGACCAACCTTATCTCCTTTTTTGATAGAGTTACTAGTTTGATAGGTCTTGGAAATGCTGTGGAAATAGTATATCTTGATTTCAGCAAAGCATTTGACCAGGTTTCCCATGGTATCCTTACGGAAAAGATGACAAAATGTGAGTTAATTTAAACAATACTAGTTATGTGGAACCACAGCCAGTTGAGCAACAGTACTCAACAAGTGCTCATTAACGGCTTGGCATCCTCCTGAAGTGGAGTGCTGCAGGCCCCTGCCCTAGGCCCTGTCCTGTTCAATGTTTTTATAAATGACTTGGATGAGGGTGTGGAGGGGCTTTCTTTTCAAATTTGCAGATGACACAAAGCTAGGAGGGATAGCCAACACCATAGAAGACAGGATCAAGATTCAAAAGGATCTAAACAGGTTGGAACACTGGGCCAAATCTAACAAGAGATTCAACTAGGGATGGCAGAGAATTCCGCCATGGATCTCGGGGAGTCCGAATGACACTGCATTTGGCTCCCTGAAATCTGTGGCGGAACGACCTGCCAACCCCCGCCCCCCCTGCGGATCCCCCCGGGACGAGACTTACCGGGGCGGATCTTCCGGGCGGCTGTGGCGGCGGCAGCTGGTCTTCCGACTGGCTGCCACCGCCACCATTTGCAGGTGTGTGGGGTTTTTTTACACCCACGTGATAGGCTATGTAAGTTTTTACGTAGCCTAAAATATCTGGGTAAAAAAAAAAAAAGGCGTACGCAAATGGTGGCAGCTACGGCCGTCGCCATTTGCATTCCATATTTTGGGCCATCTTAGTCTACGTAAATAATTATGTAGACTAAGACGGCGAAAATAAGGGGAACGCAAATAGCGTCCGCTACACTATTTGCGTTCCCCTTATTTTCGCCGTCATAGTCTACGTAAATATTTACGTAGATTAAGACGGCCAAAAAGAAGGAACGCAAATGGCGGCGGCCGTAGCTGCCACCATTTGCGTACGTGGGTTGTTGTTGTTTTTTTACCCAGAGCCCTGCACGGCCGGAAATCCGGCTGCAGACGGCTCTGGCCTGGCTGGGCCTGGCCGGCTGCTCCGCGGAGCTGCCACGGAGCACAGCCAGCCGTGGAGGATTCGGGGGGGGGGGAGGAACGGAGCGCCTACCCCCCCGGCCAGGATTCTGGAGGGAGGGACAGAACGCCTCCCCCCACACCATCAGCATAATCCGCGAAAGGTAAGTGATTTTCGTACATCCCTAGATTCAACAGAGGTAAATGTAAAATCTAGCATGTGGGTACAAAAAAAAAAAAATCAAAGAAATGAGTATAGGATGGGGAAGACCTGGCTTGATGGCAATACATGTGAAAATGACCTAGCTGTCTTAGTAGATCACAAGCTATGAGCCAGCAGTGTGATATGGTAGCTAAGAAAGCTAAAGCGATCTTGGGATGCATTAACAGAAGCCTAGTGTCCAGATCCCCCTTCATGGATCACTGCCGTGTTGTGGTGAAGGGGCTTGCATAACTCAGTGAAGCCATAAGCTATGCCATGCAGGGCCACCCAAGACGGACAAGTCACGGTGGAGAGTTCTGACAAAATGTGGTCCACTGGAGAAGGAAATGGCAACCCACTCCAGTATTCTTGCCAAGAAAACCCCATGGAACGTATCACAAGGCTAAAAGAGATGACGCCGGAAGATGAGCCCCTCAGGTCAGAAGGTGTCTAATATACTACTGGGGAAGAGTAGAGGGTATTTCCAGGTAGCGCCAGAAAGAGTGAAGCGGCTGGGCCAAAGCCGAAAGGACACTCAGCTGTGGATGTGTCTGGTGGTGAAAAGAAAATCCGATGCTGTAAAGAACAATATTGTTTAGAAACCTGGAATGTAAGATCAATGAACCAAGGTAAGATGGAGGTGGTCAAACATAGGGATGGCGGAGAATTTCTCCACGAATCTCCAGGAGGCCGAATGCCAACGCATTCGGCCCCCCGAAATTGGTGGGGAAATTCTCCGCCACCCCCCGGGATGGGACTTATCTCTGTTGAATGTCCCTCTCGGCGGCGGGTCCCGGCCGCATTTCGGCGGCGTTTCAGCGGGGGCAGGGGCAGCAGATTTCTTCCGACTGGCTGCCGCCGCTGCCATTTCCCAGTAAAATAAAATAAAATTAAAAAAAACATGATAGGCTACGTAACGATTTATGTAGCCTATCACGGCTAGATTTTCAAAGTCAGCCGTGATAGGCTACGTAAATCTTTACGTAGCCTATCATGGGTGACTTTGGGGGGGGGGAAGCATGTAAACAAATGGCAGCGCCCATTCCTTATTTGGGCACGGGTAGTCTACGTAAAGATTTACATAGACGTAAAGATTTACGTAAAGATTTACGTAGACTACGGCGAAAATAAGGGCAAGGCAAATTTTTTTTTTCAAAGTCACCCGTGTTAGGCTACGTAAAGATTAACATAGCCTACCATGGCTGACATTGAAAATCTAGCCGTGATAGGCTACGTAAATCGTTACGTAGCCTATCACTTTTTTTTTTTTTTTTACAATTTACTTTTTTATTTCGCGGACAGGAGACGGGGTGCTTCCCCCCGGCCAGAATTTCGACGGGGAGGGATGGGGCACCTCCCACTGGCCTGAGTTTTGGCCGGGAGGGGCGGGGCGCCTCCCCCCCACCAAGAATTTCAGGGGGAGAACCGGAGCACCTCCCCCCTAAGGATGGACGAAAGTCCCTTACCTGGTCCCGCAGCTTGCTTCCTGGTGGGGGGGAGGCACATCGGTTCTCCCCACGAAGTTCAGGCCGGGGGGAGGTGCCCCATGGGCGCCGCCATTTGCGTTCCTTTTTTGGGCAGGGGTAGTCTACGTAAAGATTTACGTAGACTACGGCGAAAATAAGGGCAACGCAAATAGCGTTGCCCTTATTTTCGCCGTAGTCTACGTAAATCTTTACATTGACTACCTGGGCCCAAATAAGGAATGCAAATGGCGGCACCCATGGGCGCCACCATTTGCGTACGGCCGCGCTTTTTTTTTTTAAAGTCACCCGTGATAGGCTATGTAATGATTTACGTAGCCTATCACAGCTGACTTTGGAAATCTAGCCATGATAGGCTACGTAAATCGTTACGTAGCCTATCACGTTGTTTTTTTTTTAATTTACTTTGTAATGGCGGCGGCAGCAGCCGGTCAGAAGACTGGCCACCGCCCCCACCACCGCCGAAACGCCGCCGGGACCGCCGCCGAGAGGGACATTCGAAGGAGGTAAGTCCCATCCCCGGGGGGGGGGAGTGGAGAATTTCACCACCAATTTCAGGGGGCCGAATGCGTTGGCATTCGGCCTCCCGGAGATTCGTGGAGAAATCCTCCACCATCCCTACTCCCCCCCACCACCAAAAAGCAAAAGCTATTTGCGTTGCCCTTATTTTCGCCGTAGTCTATGTCTTTACTTAGACTACAGGGACCAAATAAGGAACGCAAATGGCAGCGCCCCATGGGGCCGCCATTTGCGTACGCGCTTTTTTTTTTTTCAAAGTCAGCCGTGATAGGCTACGTAACGATTAACCTAGCCTATCATGGCTGACTTTGCAAATCTAGCCGTGATAGGCTACGTTGATCGTTACGTAGCCTATCATGGGGTTTTTGTGTTTTTTTACTTCAGCTGTAATGGCGGCGGCGGCAGCCGATTGAAAGACCGGCTGCCGACCCTGCCCCCGCCGAACAGCCGCCAGGACCCGCTGCCGGGAGGGACATTCGGCTACGGTAAGTCCCATCCCGGGGGGGTGGCGGAGAATTTCACCACCGATTTCGGGGGGGCGAATGCGTTGGCGCTCGGCCCCCCGAAGATTCGGGGAGAAATTCTCCGCCATCCCTACGTTTTGTGCAAAGACGGGCATGATAAAGGACAAAGAAGGCAGGGACCTAACAGAACCAGATGAGATTAAGAAGAGGTGGAAAGAAGACACAGAAGAACTATACAGGAAAGATCTGAATGTCCCTGATAGCCATGATAGTGCCGTCACTGAACTTGAGCCGGACATCCTAGAGAGTGAAGTCAAGTGGGTCTTAGGAAGCATTACTAACAACAAAGCTAGCGGAGTTGACAGTATTCCAGCTGAGCTATTTAAAATCCTAAAAGATGATGCTGTTAAAGTGCTGCACTCAATATGCCAACACATTTGGAACACTCAACAGTGGCCACAAGACTGGAAAAGGTCAGTTTACATTCCAATTCCAAAGAAGGGCAATGCCAAAGAGTGTTCAAACTACCGCACAATTGCACTCATTTCACATGCCAGCAAGGTGATGATCAAAATCCTACAAGCTAGGCTTCAGCAGTATGCGAACCGAGAACTACTGGAAGTACAAGCTGGGTTTCGAAGAGGCAGAGGAACTAGAGATCAAATCGCTAACTTTCGCTGGATCATGGAGAAAGCAAGAGAATTCCAGAAAAACGTCTATTTCTGCTTCCTTGACTACGCTAAAGCCTTTGATTGTGTGGATCACAACAAACTGTGGCAAATTCTGAAAGAGATGGGAGTACTAGACCACCTTACCTGTCTCCTGAGAAACCTGTACAAGGGTCAAGAAGCAACAATAAGAACCAGACATGGAACAACCGATTGGTTCAAAATTGGGAAAGGAGTACGACAAGGCTGCATATTGTCACCCTGCTTATTTAACTTCTATGCAGAGTACATCATGAGAAACGCCGGGTTGGATGAATCACAGGTTGGAATTAAGATTGCCGGGAGAATTATCAACAACCTCCGATACGCAGACGATACCACCCTAATGGCAGAAAGCGAAGAGGATCTAAAGAGCCTCTTGTTGAGGGTGAAAGAGGAGAGTGCAAAAGCTGGTTTGAAACTCAACATTAAAAAAACTAAGATCATGGCATCTGGCCCCATCACTTCCTGGCATATAGAAGGGGAAGAAATGGAAGCAGTGACAGATTTTATTTTCTTGGGCTCCAAGATCACCGCAGACGGTGACTGTAGCCATGAAATTAAATGACGCTTGCTCCTTGGGAGGAAAGCTATGGCAAACCTAGACAGCATAGTAAGAAGCAGAGACATCACCTTGCTGGCAAAGGTCTGCATAATCAAATCTATGGTTTTCCCAGTAGTAATGTATGGCTGTGAGAGCTGGACTATAAGGAAGGCTGAGCGCCGAAGAACTGATGCTTTCAAACTGTGGTGCTGGAGAAGACTCTTACGAGTCCCCTGGACTGCAAGGAGGTCAAATCAGTCCATCCTAAAGGAAATCAACCCTGAGTGCTCATTGGAAGGACAGATACTGAAGCTGAAGCTCAAATATTTTGGCCACCTAATGCGAAGAGAAAACTCTCTGGAAAAGACCCTGATGCTGGGAAAGACTGAAGGCAAAAGGAGAAGGGGACAGCAGAGGATGAGATGGCTAGATAGCATCACCGATGCAATGAATATGGACTTGAGCATGCTCCGGGAGAGAGCGCAGGACAGGAAGGCCTGGCGTGCTATGGTCCATGGGGTCACGAAGAGTCGGACATAACTGAACGACTGAACAACAAGTGTCCAGATCATGGGAAGTAATAGTTCCACTCTATTCTGCATTAGTCAGGTGGTCTGGAAACCAAGTCCTATGAGGCATGTTTAACCTGCAGAAGAGAAGATTGAGGGGAAATATGATCACTGTCTTCAAGTATCTGTAAGGCTGTCATTCAGAAGACGGAGCAGACTTGTTCTCTGCTGTTCCAGAGGGCACAAGTAGAACCAGGATTAGAATGCAGGGAAGCAGATTTTGGCTGAACATTAGGAGAAACTTCCTAACAGTGAGATCTGTTCAGCAGTGGATCAGATTGCCTTGGGAAGTGGTGGGTTCTCCTTCACTGGAGGTATTTAAGCAGAGGCTGGATGGCCATCTATCAGGGATGCTGCAGCTGCATCTTGCAGTGCAGAGCATGGATGGAGCAGGGAGTTGGACTAGATGATATCCAAGGTCCCTTCCAACTCGAGGAGGAGCAGGAGGAGGAGGAGGAGGAGACGGAGACTGTTAAACACAAACTGACATGCAGAAATTAAGCAGGTGAAACTTTTTGTAGAATGGAGATACATAGGAAAACCTTCATCTCAGGCTTCAGCAGTTTTAGGCATCTGTTCAGACGTAAATGCCCAAGCCAGCGCCACCCACACTGATGCTGCTTTGGCCTTCCTGCTCAACTGTTCCCCCAGCCTTGGATTTATCTGGTGGCCATGCCTGGGAAGCTGCCCGCACCTTTAGATTTACCCAAAGTGCTGATGTAGCATTGCTCCATGGCATTCTGGGAAATTAAATGGCAGACAGCTTCCCAGCCCCACCCACCAGGTAGACCTGTCACCATGGCTGGCACTGCCCAAGGGTAGGGTGGCCAGTTGTCCTACTTTACAGAGGACAGTCCTCTATTTGAGGAATTGTCAGAGGAGTGTCCTCTATTTCAAGGCATCCTCTGTTTGAAGGGCTGTCTGTTCCAAGTCTGGTCTAGCGATAAAGGACCATAAGAAGGGAGAGCAAGGGCCTTGAAGCTGCCCATCAACAGTTAGCAGCCGGACAGCAGACTGGGCAAGCACATGGGTCACCTGATCAGTCTTCCCCATCAAATGTATTATATTGTGTTATATGTATTATATTTCTATTTAAATTATAGTTATGATTTCTAAATGTCCATCTATGCATACAAGTTAGCATGTGCAAATTGCTGTCTTTTCATCCTCTTTTTTGGTGATGCCTTTCCTCTTTTTTGGCAATGTGTAATTGGCTGCCCTAACTAGGGGGCATCTTCCCAGGGGCCCCCACATGTCCAGCAGAAGCTGGGCCAGAAAAATGTTGATTGTCCTAAATATGAACTGCAAACTTTCCAAATCACGTCAGTCTCTTAACCAATGTGCTTCATTTGTTGTAAAAATTCTACTTTTTAAAATACTTTCCGAAGAGAGGGAGGGAAAGAAAAATGTAAAAACCACTGAAGCAAACAGAAATACATAAGAGAAAGAAAATGTGAACATATAAATGACGTCCAAAAGTATTGCAGGTTTCGTAGGCCTAATGTAGTTAATGAGAGCCAGCGTGGTGTAGTGGTGAGAGTGCTGAGCTGGGAGCTGGGAGATCTGGGTTCTGGTCCCCACTCAGCCATGGAAGCTCACTGACTTTGGGCCCGTCACAGACTCTCAGCCCAACCTACCTCACAGGGTTGTTGTTGTGAGGATAAAATGGAGAGGAGGAGGAAAATGTAAGCCACCTTGGGTTCCTTGAAAGAGGAAAAAAGGCAGGATATAAATGCAATAAATAAAAAACAAACAAACAAACAAACAAATGATAGGACTCAAACCCTATCTGCAGCTTAGACTGGAACAGAATTTTCTGTCAGAAAATGTTTTTCAGCAGGCCTTGTCAAACGAATGCTAGGAACATGCCAAAACCAATCTAGGACGCAATGGTGAAAAAATACTGCCATACATGAATATTGTTTACATAACTCTCAAGTTCAGTATTTCCTTGAAATTTGTTTTTAAGGAAAAAGTAGCCAATACAGAACAACAGCTTATCCATACAACAGCAACAAAAAGATCAGCATTAGAGGACCCAGGTAGGTCAGATCACTATGTTTTTAGCAAGAATGTCCCCAGCAATCTGCAGTGGATCAGAGCAAACAGAAACATAGGGTTGAGTTCAGTCCACTGGTGCATTCCCTGAGCAGAGTTCTGATCACAACACTCCCACTTGCAGAAAAAGGGGGTGGCGATCGTCACCAATTTCCCCTCCCTCTGCTGTACCCAGTACCACTATCCCTCACTGTAACTCCAGAGCACATTGAGGGGGAAGGGAGAATCAACAAACATTGCAGCCACCTCTATTCCCCAGGCAGGATTCCTCCACTACATCAGCAGCCTCCTGTGGATGGAAGGAACTAGCCTGTTTGCAGGAGGCAGATTCTGAATCCACCCGATAGAATTTACCACCAGTTGGAGCGGGCTGCCTGATCTTCCACATTTGATCAAGCTGCTTCTTTTTTAGAAAATGGGACACACTGCTAGATACTGAACACAAAAGTGTGTCTCACCTCAGTGGTCTAAATTCTATCCAAACCACTGCTGCCAAAATCGTATGTTCTCTGCATGTAGAAAGCTGGCATGTTGGGGAGAAAGCTGGGATAAATCTCCATGACAATGACATTTCTCACTGGAAGGGTGATTTTCATTCCGCTAAATCCACCTGTTCTTCTCTGTTCCCTCAACTAAAACTCTGGTTCATGCTTTGATCACCTAACACTGACTACTGGAACCTAGGGATGCCTGAAAAAGTCAGTTGCTGCAAATTCCTGTATGAAATGACCTGATCTTGGACTAATGTGCAGGTTGAAGCTTAGCTATGGGATTAGCTAAGCTTTGAATGTTGCCATGCAGTTCTCAGCAGTGTAAATGTATAAAAATAGACATTTAAAAACCATTTTGAGAGAAAACAGTATAGTGGGGCACAAACACACATATAAATACATATTTTGAGATAAAACACATTTAGATGTGTATTTTGAGAGGACTGTTTTAAAATGTATTTATATTTATTTGTAAATTCATGAGTCACTTGATATACAGACGATTTACAGTTAAAATCAAGATTAATGTGGATAGGGAATGGAATTATGGGTTTGTTAAAAAAGCAAAAAACTGCAAAACTGAACCAATCTGGAAATAAAGAGTTTTGCCCATCCTTGCTGGAGCCTGGAGCCCTTGCTGGAGCCCTTCCCCTGCCACACCTCCGTAATCTAAATTTTATCCAAAATACTGCTGCCAAAATCATTCGCATCTCCCATTGTTCAGAAAATATGATGTTCTTCCTGGGCAGGCTGTGGCTCAAATGACTGAATGTTCTTCTTTCAGAAAAAGAGGGGGTGGGGGATTCTCTGCACATAGAGAGCTAGCATGTACTTGGCAGCTAATTTTCTAAGTGAAGGGGGTGGCAGGGGGAAATATAGAGGAGCATTCCATCATGTAAGTCTCCCCCACCCACATGCAGTCTGCAGTGGTACAGTTCAAGCACAGGTTTACCACCTCAGTAAAATTAGGATCCAGATGAAGATAGTTCTGCCAGCCTAGGGCATGCAATTCCTCATGGACAATTGTGCAGGCAGATATGAAGCAGCAAATGTTTCAGAGCACCTAACCTTTGAGCCCCTGCGCTAAAAGGAGCAGCCAAAGAACAGGTGGTTTGATGTGCCTGAAAATTACATTTGAAACACAATTAACCCTTAAGCAGTGAGAGGTTTCTACAGGAACAGTCAGGGCTGTGCAGCTGTAAGTCACTTTAAACCCACTGAAGCCCAAAGATCAACCTGATTTAAAAGTCCATTCTCTGCTTATTCACCCGTATGAGAACACACTGTTTCCCATTTTATGGGAGTCAGTGCAGTGCTACAGTACCCAAAGGCTCCAACACGAGAGTGCCCTAAATGCAATACAAATACTGACAAATGAGAGCTGTTTGCTCAATGATCAAAGAGAATCTCTTTGAGGCAAGCTTATCCCAGCCGAGCAAATGTGGAGACCCTCTAGCATCTTTTTTTGTTCTTCCCCTGCTGCAGACATCTGGAACAAAAAGGCTGAGTCTTGACTCTGATGAACCATTCAATAATCTTATAGGACATTTTTGAGATAAACCAGAGCCTCATTAAGAACAACAACAACAACAACAAATCAAAGGGAATGTTTTGTTTCTTAGCGGTATATAAATATAAGTCATATGCTTTTATAAATAAAGAACGCGGGGGCAGGTATTGCTAAGAAATTGTTGGCTTTACACTGATGTTATTCTGAACCTTTCCCAGTCATAATACATTTGATTGATTGATTGATTGATTGATCGATTGGTACCCCACCTTTCTACCAAGAAAATAGCACTCCTGACAGCTTACAATCATTGATATATAAAAACTTGATTAAAAGAATCAAGAATTGATTAAAAACTTGATTAAAATGCATTAAAAGCATAATTAAAAATGGTAACAGCATAAAAAGAGCACCCAGTTCAACAGACCTGCTTACACGCCAAAAGCCTGCTTGAATAAAAAAGTCTTTGCCAGCCAGCAGAAGGACAATAGAGAGGGAACGAACCTAGCTTCTCTTGGCAGGGAGCTCCACAGCCTGGGGGCAGCCACTGAGAAGGCCCTTTCTCGTGTCACCTCCAAATCTGCCTCTGAAGCAGCGGTATTGAAAGAAGGGCCTCCCCAGAAGGTCGTAAAACCCAGGCAGGTTTGTATGGGAGAAGGTGGCCTTTCAGGTTGCCTGGTCCCAAGCCATATAGGGCTTTATAGGTCATAAGTAGCACTTTGAATTGTGACCAGAAACAGACCGGGAGCCAGTGAAGCTGTTGTAACAAGGGAGTCATGTGCTCCCTGTAACCAGACTTGATCAACAGTCTGGTTACAGCATTTGGACTAGGGATGGCAGAGAATTCCACCACGGATTCCAGTGAGGAATGGCCTCCTGCCCCCCCACCCCCTGCGGAATCCCCCCGGGATGGCACTTACCTGGGGAGGATGCGGCTCTGACAGCGGTGGCTCTGGTGGCTGGTCTCCTGGCCGGCTGTGGCCGGCCTGCTGCCACTGCCATTGCCGTCCTTGCAGCCGTGATAGGCTACATAAGAATTTACGTAGCCTACCACGGCTAACCCCCCCCCCCAAAAAAAACCAGCGTACGCAAATGGTGGCGGCTACGGCGGCCGCCATTTGTGTTCCCTATTTTTCGCCGATTTATCTTACGTAAATATTTACTTAAGATAAAACGGCAAAAAAAGAGGAACGCAAATAGCGTAGTGGGCACTATTTGTGTTCCTTTATTTTTCACCATTCTAGCCTACGTAAATATTTATGTAAGATAAAATATTTACGTAAGATAAATTGGCGAAAAATAGGGAACGCAAATGGCGGCTACCGTAGCCGCCATTTGTGTACGCTGGGTGTTTTTTTGGGGGAGGGGTTAGCCGTGTTAGGCTACATAAATTCCTATGTAGCCTATCACGGCTGCCTGGCTGCATGCAAATGGCGGCCGCTATGGCAGCCACCATTTGCATCCGCAGCAGCCCGTCCGCAGCCAGAAATCTGGCTGCAGACAGCCCTGGCCGGCTGCTCCGCGGCCTGGCCGCAGAGTGGAGCCGGCCATCGAGGATTCCAGGGGGGAGGACCGGATCGCCTCCCCCCTCATCAAAGATTCCGGGGGGAGGGATGGAGCGCCTCCCCCTTCACTGCGAAAGATTCCACGAAAAGTTGAGTTTTGTACATCCCTAATTCGGACCAGCTGAAATTTCCAAGCAGTTTTCAAAGGGAGCCCCACATAGAGAGCACTACAGTAGTGCAAATGTGCATGCATGATCATGACCAGATCAGATATCTCTAGGAACAGTTGCAGTTGGAGCACTAGCCTCAGCTGTGCAAACGCACACCCAGTTAGCGCTGAAACCTGGGTATCCAGCTTGCGGGCAAAGTCTTGGAGGACACCCAAAACTGAGAGCCTGAGTCTTCAGAGGGAGGGTAAGTCCATCCAGCATAGGTTGAGTCCCTATTCCCTGCTCTGCCTTTCAACTAACCAGGAGCACCTCTGTCTTGTTTGGATTAAGCTTGCACTTGTTTTCCCTCATCCAGTCCATTACCGACATCAGACACCAATTTAGAATTGGAACAGCTTCCTTGGATTTAGATGAAAAGGAGAGATAGAGCTGAGCGTCATCAGCATACCGGTGGCACTCAACCGCAAAACTCTGGACAATCTTTCCCAGCGGTTTCATGTTAAATAGCATGGGGGATAAGATAAGAACCCTGAGGGACACCATAGGCCAACGGCAACGGTGTCCAACAGGAATATCCCAGTACCACCTTCTGAAATCACCCCTTCAAGAAAGATTGGAGCCACCGTATAACAGTGCCTGCATGTCCATACCTGCAGTACCGCTTGTTTTGATAAGAAGTTACAAAAATTCACAAAGTTCTCCATTTTCAAAGAAACTTGAGATTTAAAACGTTTGAATGTGTGAGATATCAAAACTGAGAGATTCACCCATCCCTACCCCATCCCTCATGTTCTTTTAAAATGTTAAGCTCAATATAAAGAGCTCTCTGGACCAAACCATCTATGAACCAACTTGAAAGCCAGGGCTCATAGGGAGGAGCTGTCAATAGCTGTGGAACTCCCTTCCTCTGGAGACTTACCAAAGTCTAACCCAAAACACTTTCTAGAAGCGCTGGTTTGGTTTTGTGCTTTCTCTCCAGCAGATTTCCATCAGGTGGTTTCCAACCACATATTGCTTAATTTTAATAGGGCTGTGCAGGAATCGCCCTGATCCACCCCAGAGACTGCATTGGGGCTTCCAAAGTGGACCCAACCCTCTTTGGGCCCTTTCGGGTCCCATCCAAAATGCTTTGGGCTCCAGGTCCAAAGCAGGATTCCGATGGCCAAATCGGGCTCATGCCCCCTCCCTGGATGTCCCTGCCATAGCGTGCAAGGCCCCTGCTCTGTACCTGGACTCTCAGAACACGCACCGTCAGCCTCTTTGAGGGAGTTGCCATTTTGTTTTAAAATGGCAACCTCCTCTGTTTCCAGAAAGTGAATCCTGTACAAATGGCAGCCTTAAGGCCATCATATATGCAACATTACAGGCGTAAACGCCTGTAATGTTGCGTACATGATGGCCTTATGGCTGCCATTTGCACAGGATTGAATGTCTGGAAATAGAGGAAGTCACAATGCCAACTCCCAACACAGCACATGTCCCAAGGGTCCAAGTAAGGAGCAGAGGGCTTGCATGGCTGGGCGGGGGAGGGGGGCACGGCTGGATGGTGGGGCATGCAGCTGGGAAGTGGGCACAGCTGGGCCTCTGGATCACTCCGAACCATGCTGAAGCACTTCAGAGTAACCCAACCCACTTCAGGCCACTTTGGGCCAAACTTGACCCACTTCAGATGTGGCCTGAAGTGGCCCAAAGCACCCCGCTTCAGCTTGGAATTCAGCCCTACATTTTAATATGATAATTTAATATTATGGGCAAATTTTATGAGTTGTGATTTAGCTCCATTTCAATTCACAGGACTTGAGTTTGTTGCAACTAAGACCCATTCCATTGCTTTCATGACTAAGGGTGCTTCCAGATAAGGCATTTATTGTGCAATTATACTGCCTCATTCATGGAATTCTACAGGGGAGTCCAGACAATGACATCTTCAGTTTGTAGCCCTCCTGTGTTTTCCCACTGCTTCTTACCAGAAAAAGAAATCCATTAAGGAAGAAAAGACAGAATAGCTGCACAGTGCCTTTTGACTGGTAGTGCTCAGAGCCTAAACACCCTTTAGTCATGGCTAACTTTTCTTGGGTTGCACTAACTTAAGTCCCATTTATTTCAGTGGGTCTTCTTGAAGTCTAGTTCCAACCCACATGGTTAGATCTAACCTTTGCACCTGGGGATGAGCTAAGCTAGGAATTAGGGCAAATAAAATCAGTAAATGTGTACAAACAGGTCTGGCTCAAAGCATTTTGAGGCACAAAATCCTACTCATCAACACATGGTACAAAAATTCCAGTAGGCAGTTGTCCTGCACAAGCCCCAATGAAATGAATAGAGGCACCATAAGAGAACAATATGGGTCTCATGCAGGAGAATTTGCTAGTGGTTTGTGCCCATTGGGTAAAAATCTTTGGGTGACTCCCTTAATCCCTGGTATTGCAAGAATGGGGAGGCTTTCAAGCACCTGAAAAGCCACAATACACATGGCTGGTATGTGTTTGGCTTGATGGGTGACAAATTGTGAATACCTGCAATGTGCATTCAGGAGGTGGGCATAGAATGTAGCCAAATGTCACCACTTGTTTATCTGATCTTTCTAAAACATTACGGCTATAATCCTATGCCTACTTACCTGGGAGTACATCCCATTGAACTCAATGGGGCTTACTTAGGAGCAGACATGTCTAAATATCACCATAAAAAGACGGTGTGTAAAATTAAAATCTCAGCCTTTTGTCAGTTTTTTTTAATTATTCTTCACTTCCCAAGATCAAGATGAAACACATTAAAACATTCATTTTCAACAACGGCTACAAAACATTATTAAAAACAAAGCAATTAGTCTGCCTGTTAGCCAAACACCTTCCAGAATAGATGGATTTTGACTCTTGAGTGCAATCCTTCGCATATCTACTCAGAAGTAAGTCCCATTGGAGCTTACTCCCAAGTAAGTGGGTATAGGATTGCAGTCTTACAAAAGGAAGCAAGTTCTCCTGAGAGAGGTCATCATCATTCAGCCATGGAGCAATTACTGAACATCATATCAAGGATCTCCAGCTGGGGTCAGGAAAGGTTACAGAATAGGGGCTACAGGGAGAAAGATACGTTAGCCTCTCCAGCATTCTCAAACAACCCAGTAAACCCATATGCCCTCACCCGACGCCAGCTTGTCTGGCTAAAAGGGGGGGGGCATTGCGGGCGGGTGGGGTGACATGACGTAGGGGCCTTTGATTGGTGCACCCCAGTGGCACCACCATGCAAGGAGGGGCAGGCTGAGTTGCCTTAAACTCAGCCCCCTTCTCAAACTCAGCTCTCTGGCTCAACGCAGCTCCCTCCCACCCTCCCCTAAGCAGTGTGGGTTTATTACCGGTTGCCCTTTGGGAATCATGTAGGAATTTTTTGGCTCACAGTTCGATTGGCCTATTACTGTGCGTCTTTTTTGCCTACGTCACACTGTTTTGCGGGTCAAGTGTGTCCTGTAAGGGAATATGGTCTTTATCGGTCACATTCCAGTTGGCGGCTAGGACGGGCAAAACAGGAAAGCAGGGATGGTGTGCATGCAGAGGCACCTTATGGTGACAGGTGACGCCTGAGGGCCCCCCCGAACGGGTTGTGAGGCTCGGCGGGGGGATAAGGGTTGCCTGGGAGACCAACCCTACTCACTCACCCAGGTGTTTCACAGCACCGGGTTGGGGGTGACACCGGAAGGTCTACCTCCCCCAGAAGGGGCAGTCCGGAGGGATGGCGAGATCACCGCCACCCCTCAGGCTGGGTATGTTTTCGCCCAAGAAGTGCCAGCTAGCCGCTGACACAGTTAGATGCCCGTCCTAGTTACCCCTTTGCAGCTATTTCAATAAATGTGGCCCAATTTTCAACCCAAGCTTGTTGTCTGCATCTTCTTTAACCCATCTCCGCTCGCAATCAAAAATAGCCCATCCAGGCAATTTCAGTGAACTTGACGTTACTGAGTTAATCTGTGCACTAATTCTGTCAAAGCACAGCTCTTTCAGGGATTTATGAATTGAAGCTCAATATGTTAAATGTCACTGCTGAAAGGTTTTTAAAGCTGAATGGTAATTCCCCTACATAGCAACACAGAGGGTATGTCTGCTATGCAGAGGGAAAGGTAGATGAAAAATGTTAATAGGGTGTCTGCTCACATGTCTGTAGCCTTTGGGAGATGGATTAGCAAATAAACAAGGTCAAGGCCAAAAAGCAATTCTTAAAATGTCAGTTTAACATGTGGATTTAGATTCTTCGCTAGCCACACCACTGAAATGAAAGGTGAAGCAGACTGCTTCAGGTGGCAGAATGTAGGGGAATCGATGAAGGCAGGAACAAATGTCTGAATGGAGCAGTGAGATTTTTTAAACTGTTGATGCTTGCAGGAGAGGCATGGGATTTGGTGCTCTGCTGCAGCCAGCAAATGTTTTGGTCTGTCCCTGTTAATGGAGAAGAAGCAGTGAGAAAAACAAATGCATCACTAGTGGGAGTTTTATGCCTACAAGGGTTGCATGAGAGACATGTCACCAACTAATCATATGACAGCCCTGCTGTAGAAATACGTGCGGTGCTACTAATTGGTTTATTTAAAATACGGCAGATTACTTCCAAATCCAGTTGAATGCATTTCCTCCCAGAACAACACTTGCTACAATCTAGCATTGTTTGCGAAAGTTCTCCAAAGCTTTCTTGACACTCCCTGGGGCCATATTGAAACAGGAGGCTTTGATACCCAGGGACACTCACTGCCCTCAGTCAATGCAAAACTGGAGCTCAAAGAAGTTGCTGGAGCAGATAGCTGCTCACCAGAAGTGACACAGAGCGCTGCAAGGGAAAAGCAAGAGCTCCACTGCAGTACATCTACTTGGCAAAATGGCTTCTACAGCAAAAAATAGAAGACCATTTGCAGACTGTAAGCTGAAACATAGAATCCCAATAAAATGATTGCTGTGACTGTGTAATTTTTTCAAAACTGACTGAATTATATTTTGGACTATAATTCTTTTGTAGTTTTGCATTTAATTGTTTAAAAAATATTAAATTAATTCATTTTTATTCTAAGACTTACATTTTTTATTTACTGCCTTAGGTGGATTTGGTCCAGAAAGATGGCTTATAAATATATCGATGATAATTATGATGATGCAGTTAAGTTAAATAAATCATTTGTTCTGGGCACAAAAGTACTGGACCTATCAGGTGAAGGGCAGTTTCAAAAAGTAGGTAAGATCTTTGAAGTTTATCTCTAAAACTGACTGCAACAAAGAGACGTTTGCAAGTGTATGTATCAAACAGCTGCATTAGTTCAGGATTAGGTAACACATGGCCCTACAAATGTTGTTGGATTGCAACTCTCATTAGCCCTAGTCAGCATAGCCATTGGTGAGGGATGGTGGGGCTTGTAGTCCAATAACATCAGAAGGACCACGGAGTGTCTATCCCTGTATTAGAGAGCTGGGATTACCTGCAACTCTGTTAAATTACTGTTGCTCCAGCCCTTGGAGAAAGACCAGTTCAGTGGTGCAGTGAGGTAATGTTAGACTTTGAACTCAATGGGGGCAGGTGGCTCTTTAGATGGTAACGTTTACTATTTCACTCAATTTGAAGTGTAGTAATCCAGGCCAGCTGCATTTGAGGGCCCACCTGCTCATTCTGTTGACTTGTATCCCAAAGTCCTGCCCTGACGTTACCACACCAGTCTCTCCCAGCCAAGTGAGCCAAGGCCTTTCAAAACATGGTGTCAGGCCTAGTTTAGATTATCTGGAATATTGGTTTTTTGTATGTATTGTTTTGTATTTATTGTCTGCCACTTAGGGGCTTCCTTTCAGAAGGAAAAGTGGGGTACAAATGTTAAATGAAAATGAAAAACAAAATGGTGTGTTGTATGAGTCCACCCTTGACTGTTGCAAATTCAAGAAACATGGTCATTCTTTGGTAATTAACTGGCCCAAAGCAGTGATGTTGGTAGGGCTGGACCTTGGGGTTGAGGTCCAGGCTTCGCAGCCCACCCACTCCCAAATGACCACCCAGAGGGTGGCAGTGATGGAGGCAGTGGCAAAGAGTCCCAGTGTCAGCACCTGGGCTGATATGGGCATGCCAGATCCCACTGTGGCTGGTGTTGGTTGCTGTAGCATCCTTTCTTTTTATTTTTAAATAAATTTTATGTCTGGGGGCAGCTGGCTGGGTATGCCCCCACCCCCCCGGTAAGACCATTAAGTCCAGGATCTAAAATTATGTAGCTGCATGGAGACATACATTAGAAAAGGCCTTTCCTGATGTAGCTCTAAACAAAAAGGGGTGTCATCAACTCTGGCTTTCTTAAAAGGGAGCTAGAGTTCACACTGAGCAACATTATTAGCAGTATTTTTTGCTAATATAATCTATGCTTAAGACTGTGTATGCCTTGGCAAAGCACATTTGCTCCCAGATACATTTTCTGACCATTTATCCAGAGGCCAAAATGATGGCTACACTTGGATTCATTCATCCATGAATAACAAATGTTTGTTTGCCTTCTCTGAAACTAGGACACACTGTAGTAGATGTATTTGTGACATGCAATGCAAGAATGCCGCATTTTGTTCACATCCACAGATATAAAAGTTGGAATTTCCATTCAAAGTAGAAAAAGACATTCAAACAAGGGCAGACCAGTGCAGAAAGACGCATCTCTGTTTGATCTTCCTGTTCCTTTAAAAATGCTGGATCCAGAATCTGCCTCCCACTGATGGAAAGGCTCCTTCTGCTGGTGTGAAGGTTCTGATCCAGCAGAGGAATCCAGCTAACACAAAGGGGGGGGGGGTGATTGCCAATTCCCTCCTCCCCTTGCAGTCCCCTGTGCCTTCCTCCAAATCTGCTCTGGAGGGTTGAGGGATCCTCCAAAACAGTGAAGGGTGCTGGAGGATGCAGGGGGAGAGGGGAATTGGTGAAGGTCACCTTCCCCTTTCTGCTGGTAGGGGTGTTTTGAGTGAAAGTCCACTCAGGGAATCCTCAGCCAGCAGAAAAGAGGCTGGATCCAATTCAAAGTGTTTTGAGATATTTGAAGTTCAAATAACAGTGATAAAGTCAGAAAATGACCAAACTTTAAGGGGAATCTAGATACTTTTTTAACAGTTACAATTCTGAGAATATTATATAAGGTTGTCTTTATCAAGTAACACTGTTTATTATTAATTATATTATGACTGGCAGTAGCTCTCCAAGGACTCAGGCAGTCATCTTTCCCACCTATGCTACTTAGGAATGTGCAGATCAGCAAAACCCGAGCTCGCCAAAGTTCTGCAAATTCCATCTCAATGCGCGTTCGGACTTGAGTCTGATTTAGATAGCAAGCAATGGGTTTTTTTCTTTCCAGGCATATGTTCGTATTTTTTCAAATGTATACATCAGTTATGCACATCTTTGAAATGTGCGCATTTTTCTGCCATTGATTAAAGTGTATTTGTGCGCATTTTTCAGAAGTATGCACTTTTTCATGTACATTTTTTAAATCTGCACACACTTTTTTGGTGGGTCCAAAAATAACATTGCAAGCTTGGAAATGTACAGACTTCAACTGCAGATTGTGTCCAAGTCCATGTTCAGTCCAGAAGATGTGAACCGGGAAATCCAGATCAAAAACAAACTGAAATGAAGTTCTCATACATCCATGGTCCTACTGAAGATCTTTTTTTCAGCTGGAGATGCTAGGGATTGAACCTAGGACAATCTTGATGCAAAGTATGGATTCTGGCACTGAGCTATGGTCCTTCCCCCCCAAAGGCACTGAGTTTAGGCTGGAGGGGGGTGGGGGCAGAAAACCATGGGAGTTCAACCCAGGACCCCAGTGGGGCATTCAAAGACCAGGTAAGTGAGTGCATTGATAAACAGGAGGGAGAGCTTTTTCAGCTCAGATCACAATTTAAATTGCCCAGGGGGGTGAGAGCTTGGAATAAGGGATGGATCAATGTATTTCCGGTCCATGTCAGTTTTGCATGTGTTCATTCATAGCCCACCCCATCTTGTTTCTGCATCCATATGTGATTTTGAAAAGAAAAAAACTCATGTCATTTTAACATATTATTACAGAATACATATTTTTGTAAGCATTCATTCGAAAATAGAATTTTTGGTATGCATTTCAACCTAAAATACACACTATTAAGCACACTTCAGTATATTACTTGCGCTGAAAATGTATCACAAAATTCAGAGAAATGTGAAAACTGAAGGATAACTGCATTTGGATCTGACATCCAGAAAGTGCAGATCAGATTGGTTTGCTCAAAAATGTAAAACAAACAAACCAAAATCCTAGATCATCCATAGTTTCAATTCTTACTTTATCTTTTATATGAGCATTATAAGTCATTGTGGTTTGTATCCTGAGCCAAGGGATGAAGAAACTACCAATGTATCTACTGAGGAACATTGGCCAAAAAACCCACCCCTGAAATTTTCTAGGCTATATTTTCCAGAGTAGTTCAGGAAAAAAAAATCCTATTTCAAGAGCCACCCATTCCAGGAACTAGCCCTGATTTCATATAGCACTTATACAAAAGCAAACATATAGTTGAGAAAGGCCTTTGCATCACAGTCTTTAATCCTAAAACTAGTACGCTGCTGTATTCTTTGTGATCTTGAAATGGAAGTAATACCAATATTTGGATTCCAAATATATAACTTGAAATATGTTCAACTACATACAGTGGTGGGCAGATGTTGGAATATAGCTGCCTGAGTATCTTTGGCATTGTGGGGCCCAGATGATTAATCTTCCTGATCTGTGTCATTCAAAGGAAGGGGGGAAAAAACCTTTAGGTGTGATGCTGACAGCAGCCAGGAAATCAGAAGACATTTACTTCTTGGGGGGAGGGCAATGACAAATCTTGATAAAATAGTGAAAAGCAGAGACATCACACTGACAATAAAGGTCCGCATAGTTAAAGCAATGGTATTACCCGTAGTAACCTATGGCTGCGAGAGCTGGACCATAAGGAAGGCTGAGCAAAGGAAGATAGATGCGTTTTTGAACTGTGGTGCTGGAGGAAAATTCTGAGAGTGCCTTGGACTGCAAGAAGATCAAACCAGTCCATACTCTAGGAAATAAAGCCAGACTGCTCACTTGAGGCAATGATCTTAAAGGCAAAACTGAAGTACTTTGGCCACATAATGAGGAGACAGGATACCCTGGAGAAGATGCTGATGCTAGGGAAAGTGGAAGGCAAAAGGAAGAGGGGCCGACCAAGGGCAAGATGGATGGATGATATTCTGGAGGTGACGGATTCGACCTTGGGAGAGCTGGGGGTGGCGACGGCCGATGGGAAGCTCTGGCGTGGGCTGGTCCATGAAGTCAAGAAGAGTCCAAAGCGACTGAACGAATAAACAACAACAACTGTTGAGACCATTGCATTTCAAATGTAAATCCTTCACTGGAACTCTTCAGCACAACATACTTGAATCTCTCATCTCTAGCAGTCTTTTTGCAGCAGAGGTGGAGATCAAAGACTCAGGTCAGTTGTGCCTAAGAGTGGCCGTAAAGAAAGATTTATATTTGCATTGGGCATTTATAATTGAAAAGCAATAAGCATAGTTTGGTCTCCCTGAAGGCTTCCTCCCTTCTCCTGCATTTGGTGACTACCCATTTTCCTTTTCAAATGTTACAGGGCACATATCTCTGCCGCACCACCACCATAGTTGGAAATGCAGAAGGCCATTGTATCTCCAGGAATTAGTGGTACAGCAGTTCTCCTGCCCATGTCTAGAGTGCTGTTTGGACCTGTTTTTGCCTTTTCCCAGGACTAATTTTGTTGACAGCTAAAGGCTTGAAGATACAGCTTTTGGCAAGATTTCAAGGTTAGCCACTTGTTGCCCCAGGGCAGCAGAGATGGCAGTTTCCTGAGCTGGGCTGCCTGCCTGCTAAATGCTGAGGCTGGTTGTTTTCTGGTCTACAAGAATGTACAGAACACTCTCGCAGTGACTGGATCATGACCAGAATAGGCGGCATCAAGGGAATAGTATATGATTTCCTGGGACCCTCCCAAGACAGAACCTCACTGTGGGCCAAGCCGGACAGGTGCTATGGGGCCAGGCCATTGGGGTCACTTCTCTTATCTGATTTGCTATCTGATAAGAGTGCAGGGATCCCAGTGACTGAAGGAACCTAAGTTTATCTGGCTTTGTTTTGGATTTGATGCAATTATCATATTCTGCTTCCTTTTGCTTCAATGAATTCTGTTAATAAAATCTCTTTCCTTCACCCATTAGTGTGTTCATTAAGGATGCTGAAGAAATCCTCAATGGATTTACATGAGGTCAGATTCCTAAGAAAATTCGGATTCCTCTGAAATCCCCAGTGGACCAGCTCTTCCCACTGGTATTGGCGCCAGCAGGGAGAGCAGGAGGGTTACGCGCAGCTCATGGATTTCGTCTAAATTTTCCCTTTCAAAACATGAAGATACATAAATTGCAGGTGTAAAGTGCTTAGTTATGTCACAATTTGCACATAACTAAGCACTTTACAGCCCAAATTTGTGTAAAATATGCTAATTACGGCCATAATACGGCTTATGCAATTTACTTCACTTGACATTGTTAAAGGGAAAATTTAGATGAAATCCGCAAGCCGTGCCGGGGGCTCTGGGGAAATCCATCAAGTCCCAAGAGGGATGGATTTCCTAACAACAGCCATCCCCTGGACTGGATCTAGGTGGATTTGCATATCCCTAGTGTTCATTGCATTCTGAATATTCTAAGAATAACCATTGCTTATTGGCAAAACCATTGGCAAAACACCCCTTGGCCCAAGATGGAGTTTTCTTTTTGGCTCTTCAGAACATAGGAAGCTGCCTCATACCAAGTCAGATCTTTGGTCACCTAGCTCAGCATTGCTACACCAGGGGTGTTGAACCTGAGGCCCAAAGGCCAAATCTGGCCCTCTGGGATTTTCCAGATGGCCACTCCCACTGGGTCCACCCTCTTTTCCCTGACCACCAATCAGTTTGGTGGTTTCCTGCCTTTTGTGCAATTTTTTCCCATTCTACAAAGTTGAAATGCATCTTCTAAGGTTTAGCTGCTGGCAGTAAGATCTTTAAGCTACAATAAGCTGGGTTCGTTGGTACTTCGGTCCCAGAGCCCCTTTGCCTTTGGCCCCACCCACCACTTGAGAGCTTCTACAAACTGGGATGAAAGAGGTTCAATACCCTGGTCTACACTGACTGGCAGCAGGGACTCTCCAGAGTTTCCGGCAGGCGTCCTTCCCAGCCACACCTGGAGATGCCGCGATGGGATCCTCTGCATGCAAAGCAGGGGCTCTGCCACTGAGCTACAGCTCTTCTCCTAAAAGCATAGCATGCATTTAAATAGCGGGAAATGGCAGCAAATGGGAAAGTCATATTTTGAACATAACCTGCCCCTGTGGTTGTCAAATCTCTAACTGTGATCAGCAGTTCACACTTGCATAGTGAAGCGGGATTCTGAATAAATAAGAAAACAATGCAGAGGGGAAATAAATCAGGAGGAAAGACAATCTGGTATTTATGGTTGATGTGTTAAGCAAAAATAGAAATGTCCAATACATTTGCACATTATTTGTCCTTGCAGTCTCACCTTTCCTGAATGAGCCATTTTCAGAGTAATATATATTTTTATTCATTCTTGTATTTAGCATTCAGCATATTCTTCAAGCATTCATTCTCCTGCTTTGACATATAAAGAGTCCAATACAATGGATTTGCTTGCCACTGAGATTGTTGTCAAAAAGTGCAATGGTATTTTATATAAATCAATAGCTTGCAGGGGGACTTGTCATTTCTTAGTGAGAATAAAAATTCCATTCCAGCTATAAAAGCAATTTAAAGGATCAGCAGTTTCCCTAAATTGCCTGGTGCAATTTAGCTATCTATGGAATATTTTGCTGTCCCTAAATATACAGCCATTTGTAGAACATTCAGTAAGCATACTCCATGCTGATACCTGAAAACACAGTTTTCTAAGGTTTTGTATTTGTATTAGAAATGTATTGTATGCCTGCCATTTCATGGCTCACAAAATTAGTCTTCTGTGCTCTTATGGAAGGAATCCCATTGCTTCACTGTGTCCTTTCCAGAATTCACTGGAGATACATCCCATTCTCTTTTGCCAATGTCCAAAAGGAATAGCCCCTACAGACTGGGAGTACCAGCATAACATTCCAGCATAACCTGGAATGTCTTTAAAGGACACTGCTAGATCCAGTTATATCAAAACACTGTCTATTCAGATTTTCTAAGAACTATGGATGGATAATCAACATGTGTAGGAGGGAGTGGGAACACATTACCCCCAGGACAATGGAACAAGGTTTCTTTGAACCTTAAATAAGGTTTCTTGCCCTTGGCACAATCACTTGCTCCATACATCAACACACATTTTAAAGGGGTATTCATTCTCTTCCTTTTGATCCATTGCGGACTTGATTGTTATCTCCTAGGATGTCCAAGGTTTATAATAGGATATATCTAGAATAGTCCTCCCAATCTTGGGGGCCCTATAGATGTTTTGGACTCCCCTCAGCCACCTGCCAACATGGCCAATAATCAGGAATGCTGGGAGTTGTAGCCCAAAACATTGGGAGGCTCACAGGTTGGGGTCTAGAAGCTCCTAACTGGACCTATTTTAGGAATTATTAACCCTTTAAAAATACTTTCCTGGGATATATATTAAGGATGAATCTGCACATTGACATCACAATCCATTGTTTTTCCAAGCTTTCTTCATCACATGTAGAGGCTGATGTGCAAGAAAGCCATTTCTGGAAGCAACATGTCATCAAAGAGCATCATCTTTTCAGTGATGTGGTGTTTCTGTGCCTGCTCCATGAAGTGCTCCTTCCTATGTGGGTGGTGGCATAAACGTTATAAAAACATAACGTTTTTATGTTACAGTCACCCAATCCTTAGAGATGGTAGCTAATACTAGAATCATAGAATCACAGAATAATAGGGTTAGAGAGGGCCTACAAGACCATCAGGTCCAACCCTCTGCTCAATGCAGGAATCCAAGTCATAGCATCTCTGACAGATGGCTGTCCAGCTTCATCTTCAGTGCCTCCAGTGTGGGAGAACCCACCACCTCCCTAGGTAATTGCTTGTCCAATTTTGCCATTGGGGTTTATTATATCTAATGGGTTCATAGAATCATAAAATAGTAGAGTAAGTCCCATTCATTTCAATGGTTCTATTCTAAGTAGAGCTAGCATTGGATACATCCTGTCTCACATCCCAACTTTACTATTGGACGGATGTTTTTTTTTCAAAATGTTAGTACTTTTGAGTTTCTGGCAAGAAACTGGTTACATAACTTGTTTAAGTTTCATGCAGGGTCAGCTTCCCAACTTCAAAATGAGCTTACAATGACAGACTGGTAGTGATTCAGTCTCCAAATCACACTCTCCCCCATAAGGCTTCCAACACATGGGGAAAGTCACTTAAGAGGAAATGTGGAACAGCGAACTGATGAGCACTGAAAGCGTTAATCAAATCCTCCCCCTCCAACCTAGAACCTCAGGCCTCTAATCACAGACATATATTGGATGGTTATGGTTGGTCAGTGGGGAGAGAGAGTCACTCTGCCCATGCTCAGATACACCCTCTTATATACTTACTTCACTTGTTCCAGAGCAATTTCATAGCATTTAGCACTGGTCCTGGGACTACATAATTAAGCCAGATGGTTGGAATGCATGAATTAGTAAGCCAAGTGGTTTAGGTACAGCTTTTCATATTTGGTCAAGAGACAGAACCATCTTAAATCTGTAGGAATTTTAAGAGATTGGGAGCTCACTTGCACATTTTAATCACTTGAACATTCAGCACCCTTGAGTGCACAGACACTCCAGTAAAAGGAAACATGTTTATTGTTTGTTTACAGCACCTACAATACTACTTAATATAATAAGGCACTTTTCTACACAAGGCATTTATTGTGCACTCTTCATTCCCTGTTCATGGTTGTTTATGTGTTCTGTAGACAACATCATGACCCTCCAGTTTTGGCTGTGTTTTTAAATAGCACTTCGGGCGAGTTTTTTTAGAGCGGGGAAAATGTGGTATTTGTGAAAGTGAAAGAAAATGTTTTTTTCCACCTGTGTAATTGCACTGTTCCACTATACCGCAGTGCCACCTATAGCTTATGTAGAGGAAAAGCAAGAAATGAAACACTCTTCATGTAGTGCTAAAATCTCATTTCTGTAACAAAACCAAAAGTTGATACAGTGGAAAAACAGCCTCTTATAGAAAAGCTCAAAATCTCTAAGCCATTCACATATAACCTAAGCAGTTCAAATTACCATGTTGAGGTACTATGAAAGTTTTGTCTGTGGTGTTTGATCTTGTGCCTATGCAATCAAGCATTCAAATTGCTGTTTAATGCCACAGTCATCAAGTTACTACGGTGCATGGGTCAACTAGGCATGGGTCAACTAGAATCACTTTCCTCAGACCACCTCAGCCACCGCCAGCTGGCTCCTCACTTCTCCTGACTTTTCCTTGTCTGTTTAAGCCAGAGGTGGGCAACCTCCAGAGGTCTGGGGGCTGTTTTCAGCCCTGGACCCTACTGCAGGTCACCGGACAGTCCATGGGCCAAAAAGACTGAAATTGCTAGTTTGCTGCTGAAATCCAGTGGCAAGCTGCTCTGTAGTACCACAGAATGCTACAGTGGTTACATTTAGCTTGTTTGTAAGGTACCTTTAGCCCTTTTGGCACTCTGTAGCATCTGTGAAGAGCCAAATGGGCCAAATTCAGCTTGTAAACAAGCTACATTTGGCCATTTGAGCACTCTGTAGCCCCTATGGATGCCATTTTTATAGAGAAAAAATAAAGGGGCACCAGTGGCTACGGACCACACCAAGGGGCACAACCATACGGGCCACACTGGCAACTACATGGGCCACAGGTAGCCTACCCCTGGTTTAAGCCTTCTGAACAGAATCTCTGACCCAAAGCACATATTACTTTAAAAATGTAGCCAGTGACATCTAATTTCTTCTTTCTTTCTTTCTTTCTTTCTTTCTTTCTTTCTTTCTTTCTTTCCTCTAGAATAAGAGCAGGGATAGCGATCTGAGAGTTCTGTTTTAATTCAAGATCTTGTTCTGTGCATGCAAGGTTTTGTACGTGCACAGTATCAAGCTGCATCTTGGGAGCTGTAGTTTGTAATCACAAAATGCGTCACGATGTCTCGCATCACCACATGTTGCTCTGTACTACTCTTGTAATTCGAATTGTTTTTAATATTGTATTTTAAATGTGATTTTAATATTTCTATATAAACCACTTAGGGATTTTACTATTTTAAGTGGTATAGAAGTATCACTAAATAAATAAACAAACAAATAAATAAATACCTCTTTCTAATTGGTTGTTTCCATGTGACCTTCCTATGTAATGTTTACTAACTATCACTGACTGTTGTTGTTGTTGTTGTTACATTGATACCCCACCTTTTTTCCTCTTGCAAGGAACCCAAGGTGGTCCTCCTCTCCATTTCTGTCTTCATAACAACCCTGTTGCCTGTTAGGCTAAGAGTCAGTGACTGGCCCAAAGGAACCTTGTGAGCTTCATGACCAAGTGGGGACTAGAACCCAGATCTCCTGAGTCCCAGTCCAGCACTCTAATTGCTACGCCACTTGTGCTCTATGCAACCTACGGGGCTGTTTCTTTGAACATGACTGATTTGTGGAAAGAGTTCAAATGCCGATCTTTCCCTCTTGAAAGAAAAGGGTTAAACCAACCATCTCAGCAGATGTTAGCAATGTGGTAGTTTAGATGCAGACTGGAATGCTCCAAAGCTTGCAGTCTAATCTGAAATTAATAACAAAACTGTAAGATAGCAGTCCAAGGTTGCTACAAAAGTGAGCATTGCAAATGCATGAGTTTCAACTAATGAGAGAAATAATTATGAAATTCAGCAGCATCACTACTTTAAAATAAAGTATGCTTTGGCCCCCTTTATTTATTTGGCAGAGTGCCTTGCACACTCTTGGAGCGTAAGAAATGTGCAGGAGGACTAAGGGCAGCAGCAGACTGGTTCACTTTGCATACACTAAGTTATCTGGGTACCTAACTAACTAAAATTGCTTTCCAAAGCCCGGAGGGCCTTATAAAAACCAAGACAATATCTCCAGCTCAGCATTCAAAAACTGAGCTATCGAAGCTCAGTAGTCACTGAGAATTATTTGATATGGCAAACTGTGAGGTGGCCAGAAGGCAAGAGAGAATAGCAGGAGGAATCGTGCTTCGGTCACCGAGGTCAATGTGCTAAGGAATTCATAACAACAAGGTATTCACAGGAATATAATATCAGAATCCCTGGTGACAGAAGAACTAAACAGTTCATATTAGACTGTCAGATTCTCAATCCCAGTTCCATCAACTTTTTCTTGTTCATTCAAATGAGCTGTACAGAGATCTCAAACATCATTGTACCAAAAAAGAAAGTTTGACCTTTCCAGTAAGTATCTGTTCAATTGAGTATTTCTCATTTCTAAAAGGCAGCCAGTTATAATGGATTAATTTCTACATTTAAGGCTGCAATTTCTGCTAAGAAGTTTCAACAAGCTTTTAGCTTGGAGTCCTTTTTACCAGTTTCGAGCAAAAGCTGTCTTGATCTTTTACTCTGGGAAAATCCAAGAATTTGGCAGGCTTAAAAAGAAATCAGCATAATGTTTATGTTTAATATGTACAATTAAAAATAGTATAATTCTCAACTGATCTCTTCAGGCACAGCTAATCCTTATATTATGCTAATATGATGTCTTTCTACATTATTTTCCCATCTTACACTCAATGAAAGAAAACACTTTTCTCAATGCAAACTGCTTGCCATCGGTGCATGCTGTATATTTTAAAATTTCATTGCGGGGGGGATTTTGTTCTATCATTTATGGGTGCTCTTTAAAGAATACTTGGTTATACCTGCATTAGCATCCTAAAGCCAGTGGCTTTATAAAGAAAGAAACAGGAGGGAAAGAAATAGAAGGGAAGGACATTTTTCACCAGCAAAAGTTCTCAGTGCATTGTAAAGATAAGAATATTATAGGTGAGGGTGAGGAGTGCAGCTCCCAGGGCCTCTCAGTCTGGCCCAACAGCCTTTCCCCAGGTCATGCCCCACATAGGACCCATTCCAGCCCCTCCACAAGTGCCATGGCCCAGTCCTGGAGATTCACAGTCTGACCTCCCCCCCCACACACACTTTTATATTATATCAGTTCTTCCTGCATTGCAGTCACAGCACCACTTTCTCAAATCATACTAAAAACACCTTAGGGCCTAGCTACGCCTGATGCTAACAACGTGATGAGCAATTGTGTCATCTTTAAAAATTAAATACCAGGCACAGAGGGGCAATGTCTTCGGCACCGTAGCGCATGGTGAAGACAGCCACGATCACTACAAAAATCTCCCTCCCCGCAGTAGGGATGTCAGAGAAATCTGCAACAGAATCAGATGAGTTAATATTTTTATGAATCCAACCCATGAATTCCGCAGCGGGCCTACTTTTCCCAAGTCAGATGGATTCTGCAGACTTATGGACCGTTTTTCTAACTTTCCTGACTTTTGCGAAAATTTAGTAATAGAAAAATATGCAAAATTAAAAAAAAAAAAACAGCTGAAAATGTGCATTTCCCCCATAGGCTAAAGTGTGAACATGTGCATTTTGGGGGGATTTGCACATTTTCACAGGTGCGAATTTGCATATATGTGATTTGCACAAATTTTGAAACTAAAAATTCCAATTCCATCGATGAGCAGATGTCGGACCGAAAGGCGCCTGAGACAATCCATGAAATGCAGATGGAAGAGATTTTACACAATCCATACATCCCTACTCTGTGGGACAATTATAATTAGAAAGGGCAGGGGAACTTCCATTGATGCCACTCAGAGTTTTTCTAATGCTCATTGGCTGGGGGAGAGGTGGATTTTTACTGAACATCTGGGAAGGGAAGGTTTAAAACCTCTGCTTCTCATGTGCTGTGGTACCAATGACTACCTCATCTTCGCATTTGGTACTTGTTTTTTCCCCCCCAGGTTTAACAAACTATTGCCAATCACATATAGTTAAATTCACTGTGAGTTTTCAAAGCCCCTAATGCCACAGTTTATGAATGTCAGTCAATTCCTTGAGCAGGCATGAAATATACTACCTGATGTAGTATAGTCATTTCAGAGGCTGACCTATGGGAGTTATCATGTGACTTAGCAGGCGGTCAGCTGACCTCCAGAAGCCTCAAGTAACCCAGCCAAGTGGATGTAGAGAAATATTCCATGTGTAGTGTGCAGGATGGCCATAGTGCTGAATTAGCTGTGGGAGAGAAGAAGGGGAGAATTCCTGTGTAAAAACTAGGGCTGTGCATGGACCCCCTACTCCACTTCAGATGCCACTTTGGATCTCCCAAAGTGGCCCCACTCAGTTTCAGACCAATTTGGACCCCATCCACTTCAACTCGGATCTGGATCCGAAGTGAGATTCGGACATCCGAATCACTCATTTGGAGTGTTTCCCCATTGACTTGCATAGGAAAATACAAATAGCCATAATATTTTCAGTTTTTATGTTGCATACATGAAATTTGGAGAACTCTCAGCCCCCCTGTAGGGGATTCAAACTGCCAAATTTCAGACAGTTTGGACCAGGGTTTTTGTGCTAGGCACAGGTGAAATTTGATTTTTTCCACAAAAACTCTCAAAGCAAAGAGCTATAACTTTTCACTATTTCCACAGAAGTGCTTGACATCTGGGCCCCTCTCAGCCCCCCTGGAGGACATCCCACCTGCCAAATCTCAGACAGTTTGGCCCACTAGGTTTTGTGCAAGGTGCAGGTAAAATATGCTGTTCTCAGAAACTCAAACCAAAGTTCATAAAGGGATAACCAAGTTAGGTGCTGAAGTGGTAAGGAGGTTACTATCCCTAAACTCTGCTGTGGGTTTCTTTGAAGTGCAAATAACCCCTTTCCCTTAGTATTACTTTCCTATTCACAGGCAATAACCTCAGGGTCTCTTTGGCTGAATTGCTTGGGAAAACACTGGCTAGTAGGCAGGAAGCAAACAAAGGCACCAACCCTGCCAGGAAGGCACATTGACTTGAACAAAGAGCAACAACAGTTGTCTGCCAGACTGAGAGAGGCAGGAAGCAACACAGCAGCCCTGCCAGGAGGGCACAGCAGCACCTTGCCCACCTCTGGCCCTGCCAAGACCCCGAGGATGCCTCATATTGGGCTGGCTGGCTTTGCAACACACAGTGTAGTATTATATGATTTAAATAATAGCAGTTAATGTGTGTAGTGCTTTGCCCACTTTTTTGGAAATGTGGACTGTGTGTACTCCTTTGACACACACTGTTTGCTTGTCCATACAGCACAAGCACAACACACTCACACACGAGCAAAAGAAGAGCGAACGCTAAACTACAACCAAAGGTGTGGGGGTGGGGGTGGGGACTAACTATAATCCTAACAGAAGAGAAGGGAGAGTTGTTTTGTTTTTTATTTTAGGGAAATGAGATAAAGAAAAATGGGAAGGAATCCAGGAATTGAGAAGGGGAGGTGGAGGGAAGCCAAGAACAAGGAAAGTTTGAGACAGAGAGAGAGAGAGAGAGTCAAAGTAAGGGCAAACTAATGGTCGAGAGAGAACTGAAAAGGTGTGTGTGTGCGGGGGGAGATAAACAACTACAGTGAAAGTTTCTGGAGTTTTAAATGAACAAACAAGAATGAATAGTAAACCTTTTACAGAAGGGTGGGGTGGAGAGACACTACCATAGCTGTCTTAGCACACACTTTCTTCTCAGCTTTGTTCTGCCGAAGGAGAGTGGGAAGGGTTAAGGCTTCCTCTCCTCTACCTAACAGAGACTGGTGCAGATGCTCTCGGTGGCCGCAGCAGAGGCAGGATAGGACTGGAGCCGAGAGAGAAATGCCATGGAGCTTCCCTCTCGGCTCCCAACCTATCCTGCTGGTGCCGCCGCTGCCACCATCATTGCACACAGTGGCAGATCGTCAGGGCACCAGGAGGCTGCTCAATTATCAGGCAGCATGCACATGCCAAAGGACCGTCTGGCACCCCCACCGGGGTGCGTGTACTCCACTTTGGAGACCACAGCTCTAGCTTCTAGTCCTCTCCAGTAACACCACCTCTTTCACACAATGAGCAAACAGAGGCTGACTCACAGCAAAGGCAAAGCTCCCTCCCCCACCCCCTGCCCTTCTCCTCTCCCTCCCCCTCCGCGTGATCTTTCAGAAGTTGATACATTTTGGAGACAGCCTGTGTGGGCTGCTCAGAAGGCATAAGAAGAGCTCCAAGTATACGAGTCGGGCCGAGGCACCTGTGTGCAACCCGCTTTGGTTCGGGGCACCTCGGTGCATTCTGATCTGCTTTATAGCAAGATGAGGCACCTCCAAATCAGCCCGCTTCACCTTGTTATCCTGGCTTTGGACAAAAGCAGTGCACAGCCCGCTGGTAAAAACTTTCTTGAGCCTGAGAACTCAGTCAGGCTAGAAGTCAGTACAGTTTTTAGACATACATTCTGCCCTGGAAACAAATGCCATGCAATGTATGTTCAAACCACTTCCACCACACTTGGGAATATCTGCCTATTTCCTTAAAAAATATGTCTATCTTCATCTATGGCTGCCTGAGAAGGAGGTGCAGCTGGACAGCAAGTTCTCGTACAGACCAATCCTATGTATGTCTTCTCACAAGTAAACCCCATTTAGCTCTTCAAAGTCTGGGTTTGAATCCCGGTGTATTCAACCATGTCAGTGCGGAATTGGGGGTGTCACCTCTTTTTCCCAACAGACTCATCATCTTTAACAGTGATATGGCAGGCAGGTACATGCAGTGGAGGCTGGGGGCTCTGATTTTGGTGGGGCTGTGTTTCCATTCTTGGTTTTACTCAGAACCAACCAGACCTCTAAAGGAGCTATCCAAGGTGCTGAACTCTATCTACAAAATAGATTAAGCACCTTGGAAAGCTCTTTTAGGGTTCTGGCTCGTTCAAACTGGAACCCAGAATGGAATCACTGCCCCACTGAAATCGGAGCCACCAACTTCCACTGGGTACATTGTGGTCCTCTCCATGCTGGGGGTGGCTGGACCTATTGAATTTGGCTAGTGCAGATGGGTGAGAATGTCATTTCATATGTATTCATTATATGGATATATACAAATCCGTGTATGTATTTTAAAAAACCTGAAACAAGGAAAAGAAAAACATATTCAGAAGAGAAAGAACTTGCGATGTAAGCATCCCAATGTGTGAGGAAGTGAAACAGACACATTGCCCATCTCTAATTCTAGGACTGTGGGTGGAATCCAACTGGGCGCTTATGCCCCTCTGATTCTCGGGCACCCTGCAGATTCTATTGTGCAAGCGGGATGTGCTGCTGCACAACAGAGATTTTGCATTTCCCAGAGGAAGCCCTGAAACAAGCAGAAACTCTTGCTTCTTGCTTGGGATGGGTCAGCGGAGCTCCCTTATGGGAGCTCCGCCAACCTGCTCCGTTCCAGCAGCAGGTGTTTTTGCTCATTTCCAGTTGCTCTGGAAGCGCTAGCTCTTCCTTGCACAAGTGTCAGGTCCCACTTGTGGAGAGGCATTAGAGATAAGAGACTCAGCGGAGGCATCAGCACCCGGTCTGATTCTGCCCCAGGAGCCTAAAGAAGAGTTTACACACCAGAAATAACTGCTTACGAGTTTCTCCCAAAAGTCATTCTGAAGTGGTTCCTGCTACTGCCTGTGTGCGACATCTAAAAACAAAGTGTGCCTTTTCCTCTAGAAGGACCGTGTCTGGAGATGGGCGTGCTTGCCCCCAGCCCCAGCACACACTCTCTTGCCGCCTGAGGTGAGACTGCACAGGCACTGCTGCCCTGGGATCCCCAGCCCTCTTCCCTTCCCACCGCCGCACCGCACCTGCCCTCCATGCCGGATCCTCCCTTCGGTTTACTATGTGGCACCCCCACACCTTCGCCTTCCTGCCACCACATCATGCCCCCAACACCTTTCCTCTCCCGCATCATGCCCCACACACCTTCCCTTCACCATGTAATGCCCCCCCTTCCCCTTACTGCTGAGCCACTCTGCTGGAGGAAGCAGCCAGCACGGCTCTTCAGAGAGCCCATAAAAACGAAAGGCTTGGCCCTGAGGGGGTCCTTCCTCAGACCAAGGCATGGGAGGGATGTCCCACGAGATGGCCCGTGCCTGGTTCTGAAGCAGCGCATCCTCAGAACCAGGCATTGCAGCCTGACAGGTTGCTTCCTCAGTTGATGTGGCCCTCCAGAGGGCAGCTGCTCCCGACAGCCCCACAGCAAATGCCACAGCAGGAGAGCGGCTGGCAGGGCTTTCTGCAAAACTCTCCGAAGGTGGTGGCAGCTTGCCTTCCTGGTCGGGGCAGGACGGGGGGCATGGTGTGATTTGCCTTTCCACCATCTGAGGCAGGGGCCAGCCCTCACTCACTTTGGATTGACTTGGAAATAAACCAAGTTATATCCGGAGGAGAAATAGCTCCATTTATTTTCCAAGCCAAGCCAAGGCTAAAAAAAAAAATACTTCCCCTACCCACCAGCCCTTCCTGATCCACAAAATGCCCTTCCCATTAATGCAGGGGTGGGCAACTTGTGGCTCTCCAGATGTGTTGGCCTACAACTCCCATCAGCCCTAGCCAGCATAGCCAATGGTAAGGGGTGAGGGGAGTTATAAGCACAAACATCTGGAAGGCCACAAGTTGCCCACACCTGTGTTAATGTCTGAACTGGCTGGGAAGCAGGTGCAATGGCGGAATGCATGGGGAGTTTTCCTCTCTTCCCCTTTCTCTCCATGGCGTCTTGGAACATTCCTGGGCTACCATGCTAGCTCTCTGCTACACAGCAGGCTGCACCTGGGCCCAGTGCGGTGATATTTTTCCAAGTGCTGCCTGCCTGCAGGAGAACTCCATCTCCCATGTGTCATCAAGCCCAGGCATGGTGCACTGATCTGGGAGTGAGAGTCTCAGGGGTGCATTCCAGCAGTGGGTGGGGGTAAGGCCACAGGGCAGAGCCAAGGAAAGAGGTCATTCTTACCACCAAGCATGCAAAGCACAGCTCAGTTCTAAGCAAGCCTGCTCAGGAGGACACCCCAATAGGATGCTCTCATGGGTGCAAAAGCACAGCTCAGATTCTATACAGGTAAAGTTTAATTGCCTTTAAATACCCTCTTATCTCACCAATCAGAGATAATACCAGAAGCTTGCAGTGTGGATGGGGAACTCCCGAGGCCAGACGTGCCCTATCCATGCTTTACTGTTTTTATTTTATGCAAATATATGCAGATATAAAATCAATCAAACCTCACATGATTTCTCCTAAGATTTCTTTAAGAGACCTACAGTAGTTAACAGTATCAGCAGCTGCCTATGACAGACCCTAAATTATATGAATTATCTATCTCATTTTAAATATAGGAAGCAATCAACACCAAGTTAAATGCTGATTCTTAATTCAAGTCCATTGGAGAATTTCATTCATCAAGTGCAATCAGTTAATCATAATCCTCTCTCCCACTGAGATCAATGGAGGTTTTAAAATGCTTCATTTTGGCTAGATTTTGTCTATAGTTTGCACACATATCTTCTACCCCAGTATTTATTTATTTAGCTGGTTTCGGTTGAGAATGTGCTTCATGCTGTGTGTCCAATCACACCATGCACCAAGTGACAGCCAATTATCCTAGAATGGCTCTCTAAAATGGTCCCAAATCACTGAAGAGCAGTTGGGGAAAATTGCAATATGTTCAAATCTGCTGTGCAAAGTGTAATCCCTTTTGGGGGGTGGGGGGGTGCAGGAAGGGATCACAACAGATCCTGTCAAGACTGCCTAGTGATCCAAGCCACACGCACGCATTCTGTCGAACTGTCGAAGCAGCATGCCATGATCAAGGTTGCCGCATGCTTTCCTATTCCAAGCTTAGAAGTAAAAAAGCCTGACTTGTTTGCTAAAAGACTGCCTGCCTGTTAAATGTGTCAATGGAATCTTAAGCGCGAGCACACACAGACAGGAGGCTGTGGGTGATATATGGTGTGCTGCCTCTTTAAAATTACATATGCATAGGGAGCATAAAGATGCCACCCACTGAGGATAGGCTTCAGTTGCAGGCACACCGTCAGCCAGACTTCTGATCCTGCTCAGCGACAAGGCAGGCGTATGGTCCCAACCTCTGGTGCCACACAGCATCATTCATTTAACCTCCTGCGCAGTGTTTCTAACAGCACTTCAAGCATCCCACAGCATCCTACAAGCTCAGAATCCCCCTAGAACACCATTAAGGGGTATAGGCACCAGCTCTGGAACAGGTATGGTCTGATTTGTACTTTTTTTTTTAATGACTTTTACTATTTTGCCAGGAAGTTGCTTGAAACATGTATGAAGAACTCTTACTTGGGAATTAATAATAATAATAATAATAATAATAATAATAATAATGGCACACATTGATTTTGAGTTCAGATATTTTCTGCTCTTCTTTTGCAACCATAGGGGAGCAATGTCACACCTCCCCCTGCCCAGAGATCGTACTGGAATGATTCCTATAAATTACTTACATCTGGATCCTAAACACAATGGATTGTATCTAATGCTAGTCTAACTGAAGTCTCATTCATTTCAGTAGGTCTGCTCTGAGGAGGGCTATTATTGGAGGCAACCCATTTCCTGCGACTGGGGGTGGGGTGAGGGGGGTAAGTCTGATTGATTTAAGTGGAACTTACTTCCAAATAAGTCTGCTCAAGCTGCCACTCTTAGACTCTCTAGCTACAAATCCCAGATGAAGTAGCTCTGCTAGTCCTATAGAAACAAAAAGGCAGTGTTGTGGGACCTCAGAGTCCAGTCATTTTACTGGGCTGCCCACAAAAGCTGATGCGTCAATAAATCATTGAAAAGTCCCTGGAATGCTATACCATTTTTTCTTTTTCTTTTGCTCTTTAGCTGGATGATTTAGGTGAGGTTTGTCAACATCAGTCTCCTCCATCCTTGTGCCCTCCAGATGCTGTCAGACTACAAGTCCCATCACTCCTGACCATTGGCAGTACAGGCTGGGAATGATGGGAGTTTTAGCCCAACCCATCTGGGGGGTACTGGTTTGGGAAAAGCTGGTCAAAGTAAATGGCAAACGTGCATTTGCCCTTCTGCTGGCTTAACCTTGATAAGGAATTGAACGATATCTATGAAGTTTCCTACAACCAGTGTCTTTTGGATACTGATGTGTTTTCTTGGAAAATGCTATTTAATTGTTGTGGGAGTTTGCAGTCTCTTCTTTGCTGCCCAAAGATAGGATAGTATTGTGAAGAGCAATTCTCATCATGCGAAGAAACAGCTGTTTGTTTTTCAATTGCTGCACAGAGATTTTGGGAGGTGTGCAATTGTGCACACAGCTTGGAATTCCAATATTGGTGAACCTGGAATTGAGCCTGCTTCCAGTGATGGGTTTGGAGCATTCCCAGTGGTTCATTTGTGCTTACAGGAGAAGCAGGCACAAGAGGACAGGAGGTTGGGTCCACTGCTAAATGTAAAGAAATATACAATTCAAGAAGAGGAAAGGTCTCATTCTGTTATAAAAAATCAGCTTTTTCCCTCTGTCATGGATGAATTCCATCTGAGAATAAGCAAAGCTAATTTAAATGTCCGCGGCTAAATCTACCTTGCCTCCCTGCCTCCCCTTCGCAGTGAAGTTTGCATGACCTCCAGGAGAAGTAGATCTGACAAAAGGAATCACTTTGTCTGACGTCCATGAGCTACTTCAGTAGCCTTTCTAGTGTTGGTTTCAGTGCAACCAAATCAGTTTTAGAGGTAGTCATCTGCATGCCATAGTTTTGCAAATGTAAGAATCATTCCTGATCTATATTCACAAGAGTTCAATGTTGATGGGAATTAGTAACACAGAAATCAAAAACAAAGCTGTGAAATCCCAGGCCCATTTTGGAATCTGGACTTTGACATAAATCCACCAGCTCTATTTATTGCAAATTCACATTAGTGCTGCAAGACAACAGATCCTGTGTGCACATTGGATTTCCTGTGCTGAAGATGTCCATCACTTATGGGAATGGGAAAACCTTTTCCTGGGTAGTGCTCAAGGAGCGCATCAGACCCCCACACAAAACTTTGGCTCAGCACCATTACATTTTTCTCCATATAAAGGCATGGAAATAACTTCTCTATCTGCCAAATGTCCAGTGGTGCTGTCAGGGTAGGACTTTGGGGCAGAGATCCAGGGCCCTACTTAGCAGAATGAGTAGGAGGGGGCCCCTGCTGCTCATTGCAAGTCCAAATTACCACATTTTAAAGTACATAAAGTAATACACATTGCTACCTAAAGAGAGGGGTGGCTGAAAGACCAGTGAGTCCAGAGTCTGAAATGACCTAACTGCACCACTGCAAATATGAATATGCAAGACACTCCTGAGTGATTGATGGATCAGGATTTCTCAATCTGTAGGACAGATGTCCCCAAGACTTCCCAGTGTCCCCAAGTCTTTTTGGTGGCTCCATGAGAAAAATCATTCTATTGACTGACTTCAACAAAAGGTTATGCCATGGTACAGTTAGGAAACCTGGTACTCTATATCTGTTTCCAAAATAATATATTTTTTGGCATGACACCCCTTTCACTCCATTTAATTACTTGAAGTACAATGCAAGAGCTGCAGTTTAGTTCCTCTCTGAGCCGTTCAGAAAATGTAAAACTACTGAAGGAAAAGTGGGTGATATATGCTCTGGTGAGATGGCATATTTGAGTAACGTCTCCTGAACCACCTCAACCTGGTGCCCTCCAGATGTGTTGGACTACAGCTGTGCTGGCTGGTGGATTATGGGAGTTGTAGTCTGGAGAGCACTGGGTTGGGGAAGGCTGGACTATACACTGAGCTCTGTGTAAGTGCTATGCTCAGATGGGATAGAACAGACAGGGAAATCAATTTTCTTCTTGTCCCTCCACCCAATATGTTATTTCAGCCTGTGCAAGAAAGAAAAGAAACAGAAAATCTTGCAAAATAAAGCCACTTGACAAAGCACTGCATTTGGGTTTCCAAACTGGAAATGTTTCTTGCAAGAGCTTCAAATGCAAAGAGGTTGGAAACAATACATCTGTGAAAAAATTCTTCAGGTGCTTCCAGATGAGGTTTCCCTGTGCAATCGCCCTGCCTCATTCATGGAATCTTACAGGGGGTCCAGATGATGAGATGCCTTCAATCTGTAGCCCTCCTGTGTTTTCTGCTGCTTCTTCTGTCATTTCTCTTACCTGAAAAAAGTGGTTAAGGAAAAAGACAGAATAGCAGCACAATGTATATTTTGATGGTTAGTGCTAGGAGCCCACCTCTGGAAGCACCCTTCCTTTCCAAAACCATTGGTGGCATTTCTAAAAGAAAGCTTTAGCACAGGGGTGATACTACTTCTTCATTTTCTCATTTTTCTGTATCTGATTCTGCTTTTCTGTCTCTTTTAATTTTAAAAGGTAAGAAAACATGTGTTGCTGTCAAAGATGCTGAGAGCATGATGTACAGAAGCATAAGGTCTCCCCGTCCCTGGACAGCCCTTTCCGGGAGAGAATTGAGAAGGCAAAGCTCAAGACAACTTAACTGAAAATGAGCAAAGCCAACAGCCACACCATGAGGCAGGAAGGGCATCATCCCAATAACACACTCACAAGTACCAATTTCGCTGCTATCTACAGCCACCATAGCGGAGACTTTACCTCTTACCCAAACTTCACTTTCCCCTTCAATGTCAGCTACAGCGACTATGATCTGCCCTTGGACAATGGCGATGATGTGACCAAGACACGCACTTTCTTTGCTGCCAGGATTGTCATTGGCGTGGCGCTGGTTGGCATCATGTTGGTCTGTGGCATTGGCAACTTTATCTTCATTGCTGCTCTGGCTCGCTATAAGAAGCTCCGTAATCTCACAAACCTTCTCATTGCAAACCTGGCCATCTCTGACTTCATTGTGGCCATCGTCTGCTGTCCTTTTGAGATGGACTACTATGTGGTGCGACAGCTCTCTTGGGAACATGGCCATGTGCTTTGCGCCTCTGTCAACTACTTGCGCACAGTCTCTCTCTATGTCTCTACCAATGCACTTTTGGCTATCGCTGTGGACAGGTAAGGAGGAGAATTAGAAAGTGGGGTGGTCTGTAGCCAAGAATTTTGTATTCCTTTCTAGGACCCACGTCAACGTTTTCCAAATTGATTCTCCCTCCCCCACCCAAATTAGTGATTTAAACATTAGATAGTTAATTGGGCTCTGATGTCTTTCCTCTATCTCAGGGCCCAGGCCCGGCCCTACCATTAGGCTGAGTGAGGTAGGTGCCTCAGGTGGCAGATTCAGGAGGGCAGGGAGAGGCAGCAAGGTATGGGAGGACAGAGTTGTATGTGTATCAGACACCCTGCCCTGCATTCCCTAAGCTACCCTGCTGTTCTTACTAGAGGGAGCCAGAACTGAAGTAAAATTCAACTGCCAGTCTGTTCACCTTCTGTACATAGAATGGAGGGGGGGGAGCATTTTGTCCTTTGCCCCAGGCAGCAACCTGTCTTGGGCCAGCACTGTCACCATCACTTCAGTGAAAGCAACCCAAGTACTTTCATCCAAGTTATCACAGCAGGTTGAGAAGAAGGACTGCCAGAAGAGAACATCCCACAGCTCCATGACAGCTTGGCTGTGCTGTGTGCAAGATGAAAGAGGGAGGCCCTTCCTGAAATAAATGGCCTGCTTAGGCTGAGTCAGATTTAGTGTTAAGGCAATTGAGAAGCAAATCCAGTGGCAAGTCAATAAATGGACAAAAGGTCAATCACATCAGTCCAGCAAGAGAGCAGTTCAAGGCAGGAGTAATCAGTAAACAGGCAATGGCCAAAGCCACAGTATTACAGTATTAGACAGGCACAGGGGAGAGTTCCAGGAGAAAGCGCTGAGGCACCCTCAGGGTCCAAAAACAGGTAAGCGGTCAGATACAAATGTCATCCAAGAAGCAGAGTCATGCAGGGGTCCAAAGGTCAGAAGCTCAAAGTTTCAGACACAGCGCAAATTCAGGGAAACAAGGTACTACAGTTCTTGTTCTCTCCTGCCTCTCCCCCCCCCCCATGCTCTAACTGAAAGCTTATATAGCCAAAACGTCCAGCTGAAATTCATCACAGCCCCTCTGGCAAATGTCCTACTCATGAAGAGGGTCTTGCTCACCAGGAGGCCTTTACTCTTGAGGAACCCTCCTTTGCAACAGAACACTCCTTCACATAGTCGTACTGGCCGGCCTCTTGAGATGACCATGCCCTTGGGGGCTAGATGGTGGCTCAGCTGTCTCAGAGGTGGAATTCCCCTCCTCTTGCAGAGATGGGCCCACAGCAATCTCCCCTGAGGGCCAAACTCCCTGGGTCTCCAGACCTGGGCTGTTCCTCAGTATTATCCATCTCTGGGAGCTCTGGCTCCTCTTCTGAGGAGGATTCCTTCAGTGCGGGTGTGACAGGAAATGGCAGCCAGTCAGCCTTGGGGCATAGCAACCAGCAAGTTCCCACCCTGAGCCACTGAGGCTTGCCATTCTTTACAAGTAGAAGGCTTTGCTTTTCATTACCCACTGGCTTGGGTACAGGACAGTCCAGCTTTGGCTTCCCTGATTTGGATACCAATTATGGTTCTAGAGATAAAAGCAGTCCTAGCTCTGGGTTTTGGAGGGCCCTTGGGTAAAACCACCTCACTGGTGCCACTTCCCTCAGTGAGTCTACCTTCTTACCAGCATGGTTGCCAACTCCTCCTCTTCCTCATTGTTGCCACCAGGCAAAGAGCCATTGAGGAAATAGGCGGTGGCATCTATTGCACCACCACTGTTGTTTGGGCCAGAGTTAATGGAGGGTGAAGAAGCGGGTTGTAATGGTGGAGAGGAGGAACAGGTCCAAGGGGTTTTTGTCAGTGGGCCCTCATCAGGTAACCAGCCTTGGATACAAACTTCCAGAGTAATAACAGCCCTGTGCTCTAGCACCAGACCCATCTGCCCTGGCCTTCTGGACTTTTGAAATGAAAAAGGGGGGTTGAAAAATCAATGGGTTGGATTCAGATTTAGTCGTACTTAGGGTAGACCCAAGTCATGACTAACTTCAGTTTCATTGATTTCAATGGATCTATTCTAACTATGACTAAATCTGGATCCAACCTCATGGTGCAGAAAATAACAAATCTAATGCACTTAAAAAAAAAACTGTGCAAAGATTTATTTATTTTTAATTATTTGTGGAATTAGAAAAAGATTTCACTGTGCAGGTTAATTGGGAACAGGCATGGCAACATATAGACATGGAAGGAAGCATTACAGTGGATTGTCATTCTTTTCAAGTCTAAAACATGATCCCATAGAAATAAGAATAGATCTTTTTCGATTGATTAGACTGAAACACCATTTTATAAGCATCAGAGAGAAGATGTCAGCCCTAGGGCCATACCTTTGCAATCAAAGGTAGTTTTTTCTCCCAGCGGGAACTGTTCATCCAGCAATTTATTTCAAGAATAAGTTTTGAAGCATCTTGAAGAATTTGAGCAGTATCCTCGCTGAGTATGGGACACAAGCAAGGTTGAAAAGGATACATTCAGAACTAGCTAATGATAACAGTATAATTATTAAGAAGACTATGGGGAGATTGTAATAAGAAATAGATAAGATTACTGAGCAGAATTACCCTGAGCGATCAGCACAACCAGTGCTCTTTTGTATTAAAGGCCCATCAAACTGTGTTCAACAGAAACAACAGTGACTTCTGAAGAAGCAGAGGATAAAGGAGAGAACAATGGAATAAATAATGAATACTAGGTTTTTGTGTGTGTGTTGTTAATAACAATGTGTCTTGTGGACCACTAATTTGTGTTATCTAATAGCCATAGAACGTTTTTCCCCCAAAAGGAAACCTGTAGTTTCAGGCAACAATCCTTGATGAGACCCATTATCTAAATTTGTGAGCATTTAAGGCCTTTTTAAAAACCCTGAAATAAAGTTGTATTTATGGGATTCTTTTGCATCCCTAAAACTGCAGACCTTAGATCAAATAGATGAAAATGTTGTATTAGTAACTCTTCGTGTTTGATTCTTGAAGATGCATATTCCCACAGCACCTAATATCATAAAGCAAGGGCAGGGCAAATCCAGATATTGTTGGACTTCCAGATATTGTTGGACTTCCGGATATTGTTGGATTTCAGCTTCCATCAGCCCCAGACAGCATGGCCAGTGGTCAGGGTAATGAAAGCTGAGGTCCAACAACATCTAGAGGCCCATGGATTCCTCAGTTCTATTGTAGAGGATACCTTACAACAGCCTTCCCCAACCTGGCACTCTCCGGATGTGTTGGAATACAGTTCTCATCATCCCAAAATCAGCAGCCATGCTGGTTGTGGATGGGAGCTGTAGTCCTACACATCTGGAGGGCGCCTGGTTAGAGTGGCTGCCCTACAAAGACAACAGAGATAGACGCACACAGAGAGAGAAAGAGAGAGCAAAACCAGCCCCCTTCTTTATAACCCTTTCTGAAATAGCTTTGATCAACCATTACTTCATTTTTGCATAAAAACCTATTTTGGGCAGGTGATAAGGGTTTCTATGGGGGATTCAGTGGTCCTTGAAATTCCTAACATTTATATGGCACACTCATAAATTTATATTTCCTTCAACAAAACTATTTCTACAGGCAACTCTGTTCTTAGTGGTAATACACTGACAATATATTTTCAATATGGAGTGGTAAATATGGAAGAATTGGAATATTTTCTTATTTATTTATTTATTTATTTGTGTGTTTTAGTCTCCACCAACCCTATAGATGTCAATATTATGTTTCAAATTATGTTTTCTACCAAGAAAATTCATTGTCTGAATGTTTACTTATTATTTTTAAGAGAGTAGATTAATAACAGCCATATATAGAAAACTAGTGGAGGCTGGATGCCAGTGGGGCTGTGAATCCACTCTGGATTTCAATCAGAACCAGTCAGAACTCTAAAGGAGCTATCCAAGGTACGAACCTTTAGAGTTCTGACTGGTTCTGACTGAAATCTGGAGCAGGTTCACTACCCAACTGATATTGGAGCCACCAGCCTCCACTGTAGAAAACCTTCAGATAAGATTGCACTCCTCCTTTGAAGTAGTTCGCATCCTTTACATAGAATAAATAGTGTTATTATACAGATACTTTTCACGGTATACATACCACTGTCTGAGGTTTTAATTCTGTGTCAGAAATCATAAGTAACAACTCGCTCAGCAAGGGCTACCTAGAAAATACAGTGAGGACAGCAGAAAATGTTAGGCTGCAGAAGGAAGGATTCAGTGGCAGTAAAAGAAAGGAAGGCAGGCAGGCAGGGAGAGATCCAATGGACTAGTGTACAGCCTGACTTGGGGTGGGAGGGAGAAATAGATATTCATTAGGTTTTAGCCAGCATCCTCTTCTGTGATTAGCAGCCCATCATAACCTAAAGGACAGATAGGTTAGTACATTCTGCCACTTCTTTAAGAGCAAATAAAAGTAGGTTTCAAGCATGGACTGGAACAACTCCCTCTCACGCACACAGATGTCCAGGGGCACTTCCGTGCCCTCTTGTGGCCATTACCAATTCACCTGCAAAATCTGTCACTAAACTCGCAGATCCATTTCACTAAACATCTTAAGCATCTCTCCACCTGGATTTTTAACCTTTAATAAATGTGTTATTGCCTGCACTTGTGGATTTGCCCCCCCTTCCTCCCTCTCTCCCTGCCCTCCAGTTCTTCACACCTCAGCTTTTATCTACACCGACAGAGGTGGATTGTCACCTGAATTGTCTGCCACAGGGCTATGGGGAATGTATGGCTCTCCTGATGTTGTGGCACTGCCACTCCCATGATCCATCACCATTGGCTATGTTGGTCAGGGCTAATGGAAGTTGCAGTCAGAGAACATCTGGAGGGCCACACACTGCCCACCCCTTGTGTACCAAAAAACAACTCTAGTACTTGTGAGGACCTCAAGTCATGTTCCCCTTTATGTTGCTATTGCTTTATGATGCTATTGCTTTGGGTTGTTTGCTTTGGATAGGGGGTGAGACTGCCTCCCTGGCAAAGGCCAAGCTGATAAGCCATCTCTGTGCCAGCTGCAGGAAGTGGCACCCTACTGTGGCCACATGATCAAAAGCCAACTCAGATTGTGGAGGCAGTTTGCACTGTTGTTCCCTGACCACTCTGAGCATTTCTCTGGCTGTGTGTGTGTGTGTGTGTGTGTATGAGAGAGAGAGAGAGAGAGAGAGAGAGAGAGAGAGAGAGAGAGAGAGAGATGCACAAGCACACACAACAAAACCATAGTTCATATATTACTGAAATATTAGAGAATCAGGGCCCTCATTCATTCTGGGCTAGATCTACACTAGTGCTTTTGATTGGTATTGCAGTGCCCTGATAACCGTTGGGGCACATCACGCATTCCATGTGCTGATGCTGCTTTTCTAGCATTATTTCCCACTTCTTTTTCCATATTATCCAAAATACCACAACAGATGTCATTGTGTGTGCTATGAGGTATAAATGTGCATGAGGGATGTAGTGTCACCATGATGGAATTGTGTCACTATGACACGAGGGGTAGATCTGGCTCAGGTTGTTCCAGCTGGGATGTTGGCACTGTTTCAGAACACTGTTTTAAATAGGATCTACCTATTATCTATCTGGGGGCTGCGGTGGCTTAGTGGTTAAGACGCTGAACTGCAGACTGGAAGGTCGGCAGGTCAGCAGTTCGAGACCCGAGTGCTGCGTGACGGAGTGAACTCCCGTCTTCAGTCCCAGCTTCTGCCAACCTAGCAGTTCGAAAGCAGGAAATTGCAAGTAGATAAATAGGTACCGCCTCGGCGGGAAAGGTAGCAGCGTTCCGTGCACCTCGGTGTTCAGTCATGCCGGCCACATGACCACGGAAGCATCTTCGGACAGCGCTGGCTCTTCGGCTTAGAAACGGGGATGAGCACCGCACCCTAGAGTCGGACACGACTGGTTGGGGACACCTTTACCTTTTTATTATCTATCTATCTATCTATCTATCTATCTATCTATCTATTTTTAATTTGATCAAATTGAATGCAATTGAGTGTAGTCCTAAAATGTCTACTCAGATGCAAGTCCTTTCAACCATCCTCCTTTCCAATTTACAACTTTTCCTTCTTCGGCTGTACACAATGGCCTTGATCTAACAGATGTCCTGAGCAACTAATCATGTGTCACAGCCAGGGCCCCCACCTCCATTTAAAGCTACATCCAGCCAGTTCTATGGAGACCAGATAAGCATCGCAATTTGTGAGGCAGCTGGGATTATCCATCCAGGTGTATCTTTGCTCCTGAACACAGATCTCTCTTTCTAGATCAAAGCAATTTTTTTAAAACAAGTGCTTATACTTGTTGAAGATATTTGGGGAGGGTAGAGAGGGCCTTCCAAGCCCACCCTCTTCAGACTCTATGAATAAGAATCCAGATAAGTAGAACAGCTGTCTCTATTCAACCCAAACCAATTGGCTTGGAGAAAGCTTTACAAGTAATGTTACATTTTCGGTGTCTTCTTTTGTGTTCAGAGGACCCTTAATTCATAAAGGCTACCAGAAACCAATGGAAACCTCTTGCCTTTGTCCAGCTTTGGGAATGTGAGCACATTCCTTTCTCGGTTGATTAAGAACATTTATCTCTAAAGAGAACAAATGGGCAAACTGTGCAATACAGAATGTGCCCATTCTGTCTATCTGGGTATCTGGGCAACGGGGCAGCAGGCAGGCTCAAGATTCTTTTACTGATTAGAAGTGTTGAAAAGAGTTCACATTTCAGGAAAGCATCAGGTACAATTAGGAGGCGGCCTATGAGAGCTGTCGATGCAGTAAAGTATTTTTTGCTGATTTGATACATAACAAGAACACTGCTGAAATAACTTTGGCACTTCAAAGCGCTGTAAAGAACTAGTTAGGTGACCTTGTGTGATGATGACCAGCTACTATAACGCTATCCTGAATTCTGAAGAAGTCACAGGAGTATGATCCTGGGATCAACTGATAAAGCAAAAAAGAAGAAGAAAAGCATAAGCAGCCATGTTGACTACAAGTAAAATAAATCAATATGTAGGCAATGCGATATACATGACATAAGAAAAATGCCATAAGAAAATAAGAAAAAGACATAAGAAAATATAAAAGATATAAGAAGAATGCCAAAATCCATATTAGTGTAATTCCTTTATTAGGCAAACCAAAAGATCACAAAGTATGTGCAAGCTTTCAAGATCTCCAGATCTCTTCAGCAGGCAAGATGCTACAAAAAGCAGGCGGGGGGATGGGGGAGAATAAAACCTTGGCTTGATCGTGAAGTCACAATGACTGCATGTTCAGAGTGCCAAGATGAAAGAGGAGGTTTGAGGGCTCTGCAAAAATATTCAAATTAGGTTCTGCAAGTCATATGATGGTTACAAGGTTGGGCCTGGAACTGTCCCTAGGATTGCTGGGAACCAGAAAGAGGAAAAAGTTGGATCCCCCGACTTGTAAATATAAAATCTTGCTGCTCCTCAGACATGTTTCCATGCTGAGTGAAACACACTGGCCCGTTTTATCAGTAGATCACTGACAGAACTAAGCAGTCTTTATATTAACCAGGCTGGAGATGATTTTAGATACTGCACGAGGTTAAAAAAGTCAATCGAAGCCAAATTGGGTAGCTTTACCTAGTAGCTGGAGGGAATGAACCCTCAGAGAATAAAGACCCAGCTTCAGGTGGTACTGCGGGGCGGAGTGCATTGGCTAAGTCAGCTCTATGACCTGGCCTTTTCCTGATGTTATGGTATTTCCTTCTATGACTCCCCATAGGGACCCTGGTAGCTTATAGTCTGATGCTGTACACTGCAGCGTCGGCAGAGATGCTCTTAGGATCAGATATTCAGGTTTTGATTCCAGGGCAATGCAGCTCTCCCCAGTTTCAACATTAGCACACCAGCTAACATCAGCAATATTGCAATGAGAGTATGGTACTTCCTCAACATGGATTTCAGGTGTGGGGTGGGGGGTTACTTTAAAAAAAGAGTTGCCATTTTTTCCCAATGCCAAGTAAGTTAGTTTGCAAAACATGATTTAATTGCAAGACTTTCCTAACATGAATTTGGAAACCCTTGTCTTTTGCAGATACCTTGCTATTGTTCATCCACTGAAACCTCGAATGAATTACCAAACTGCAACCTTCCTAATTGCCGTGGTCTGGATTGTATCCTTGATCATCGCAATACCATCTGCCTATTTTGCAACTGAAACGGTACTGTTCATGATCAAAAACCAAAAGAAAATTTTCTGTGGCCAGATTTGGCCAGTCGATCAGCAGATATATTACAAATCCTATTTCCTTTTCATCTTTGGCATTGAGTTTGTTGGACCTGTTTTCACAATGACCCTCTGCTATGCCAGGATCTCACAGGAGCTTTGGTTTAAAACTGTGCCGGGCTTTCAGACAGAACAGATCAGGAAGAGGCTCCGTTGCAGGAGGAAAACTGTGTTGGTACTCATGTGCATTCTGACGGCCTATGTTGTCTGCTGGGCACCGTTCTACGGCTTCACAATCGTCCGTGACTTTTTCCCCACTGTGTTTGTGAAGGAGAAGCATTATCTGACTGCCTTCTACATAGTCGAGTGCATTGCCATGAGCAACAGCATGATCAATACCATGTGCTTTGTGACAGTAAAGAACAACACCATGAAGTACTTCAAAAAGATCATGCTACTAAGGTGGAGGTCTACCTACCATGGGTCCAAGTCCAGTGTCGACATGGACATCAGAACAAGTGCCATGCCTGTCACAGAGGAGGTGGATTGCATTAGACTCAAGTGAATTCTTGCCAGACATCTCTGCACAACAAAGATCCTTTTTGGTGCATGGCCTCATTAATTCATACCTTTTCCTTTGTCTTTTTTGGTATGGGTGAAAATTCACCAGGGAAGGTGCTGCAGAGCAGAGCACGGTCTGAACAAGAATACTCAAATGTTCTAATAGACAATGGGAAATGAAACAGTTTTGCCACAGTCCTCCATTTTGACATGACTCCATTTCTTTTATGTGAAATTATGATATTTACGCCTAGAGTTCTTGAAGTCAAAAAGAGATCTTAATCCAAGAAAATGGGGTTATTCCTTGACTCTCATCAAAATCCCCATAGCTCCTTATCTATCCCGAGGCTAAATGCATGCCAACTCATTGCTTGTGTAAGACAGACAGAAGTTAGGCTAACATTTAAGATCAACAAACTGATTTGTGGATCAATGGCTTCAAATATGCTTCTTACATTTTCAGAGCAAACCCGAACAATTCCAGCCCTTGGCATCAGCATCTTCCTAAGTGATAAGTTCTTTCCTGATGGACACTAGAATTTCTGGAACCAGGGTAGCCATCAGTAAAAATTATCCTCTCCTGTAATATTGTTATCTGGTTCAGTAATAGTGTTTTACTACAGAAATCTTGTAGTCCTTTGATGTCTGCCCACTACATCTTGTAGTCCTTTGATGTCTGCCCACTGTGGAAGTATGGGTGGAATGTTACTTTACACATCCTGTATGCTTGATACATGGAGCAGCTACATTTTGAGGCAATCAGTCTCTTGAGTTCCTTAGATTTTCAAAGGTGGATGTAAAGCTAACTTCCGTTTTCATGTGGGGTGTATGGGGAAGTTGGATCCCTAGGCTGGTAAATCACATATTCAAGGTTTTCATTACTGTGGTGATCATTACCTAATTGATGGGATTTGTCTGCTATTTAAAGCTGGTTAACCCATATGATATTACAGGATATCAACTACACCAAGGTGCATTTGATCTTAAGCTCCTTTAAATGAAGATGGAATCTTATAAATGCAAAGAATGTGGTCTACCCACTAGGCTATGGTGTCTTGATACAGTGTTTACATCTAGCTGAGGTACTCAAATAATTGGGGGAGGAGTAAAGGGGCCCTTAATGGAATCCACTTCCAGATTCCCTTGTGTTTTTATCATTTTAAATGGTTGTGTGACACCTTGATGGCTTTGTAGCAAATAAGGCAGTACATAAATGTTAATTAATTAATTAATCAATCAATCATAATTCAAGTACTGAGTTGAGGGCTTTCAAAATTATTCTTGCAGCTGCATAGACCTTGAGAAAAATAATCAAATGGGTAATCAATTAACATGTGCATAGATTATTCTGGGAGCTGAAAATGGATTCCTGGATAGGCACCATTCGTGGGATGATCTGGGCGGGGCCACGGCTCAGAAGTATAACGAAGCACAGGCTTTGCATGCAAAAGGCTCTGGTTCAATACGGTGGAAGCTGGTGGGTCCTATGTCAATGGGCTGGTGAATCCGCTCTGGATTTCAGTCAGAGCTCTAAAGGAGCTATCCAAGGTGCTGAACCCATTTCAGGAAGAGGGTTCAGTCCTTTGGGCAGCTCCTTTAGAGTTTTGATTGATTCTGACTGAAACCCAGAGCAGATTCACTGCCCTACTGAAATAGGATCCACCAGCCTTCACTGGTTCAATCCATGGAATCTCCCATTAATAGAAACCAGGGAGGGATATAGATATAGGTTGCACAAGGGGAGGCAACCTGTGTCCCTCCAGATGTTTTGCCCTACAACTCCCTTCAGACCTAGCCAGCATAGCCAGTGGTAAGGGATGATGGGAGTGGAGGCCAAAAATCTGGAGGGCCACAAATTAGCTTCTCCTGATATTTGTATTCCTTCCCACTAGGAGCTGAAGACACAAACATGGGGTTGTTCCATCCTATCCTACCTTGTGAGATTAGACTGAGAAATATTGACTTGCTTAGGGCAAGACAGGGATCCAAATCCAATTCTCTTCCATTCCAGTTTGCTTCTGCATGATGCACACCCAAATGTATTTTATTTGTTTGTTTATTACATTTATATCCTTCCTTTTTTTCCTCTTGCAAGGAACCCAAAGCGGCATACACGGTCCTCACCTGCTTACATAGATGAGGTTGAGGGCCAGTGAGTTGCCCAAAATCACCCAGTGAGCTTCATGGGTGAGTGGGGACTGGAATTCAGATTTTCCAAGCCCCAATCCAATTCTCTAACCACTACGCGACACTGTATCTACATACAGTGTACATTACATTAAAGCATAGTATTAAAAACATTGCTTTAAAAAATGATAGCCATGTATACATACCCATGGAACAAAGCCCTATAGCTGAATCAGAAAAATGTTTTGGCCTACCCTACCATGGCATTATAAAACTACTCTAAATTAGTTATTAAAATATTTCCTTTAGATGTATGAAGTTGTCTAAAAAGTGAAGGCTCAAAGCAGCCACCCACTTGTATTAATTCAGCCCAACTAACATGTGAATAAATAAATTTGCCAGACCATGGATTTTTTTTTATTTTTTTTTTAGGGCTCAATCAAAATGAGAACACTTTTAACTGAAGTATTCATCTGCTGTGAAAAGCATACCCCCTTTCAGCCATTGAGAGGGTTGAGAGAGAGAGAGGAGAGATGCAAAAGTGAGTGAAAAGTTCATTTGGAGTAAAGGTACTGCTGTCACTGTGCATTGACTTTGTGACATATAGCAATACCTCATTGGCCACATGACCTTGTGACATCATCATACTCCATGATCCCACATTGGCTAGAATTACTTTTCCAGGATGAAGATGCTATTTTCCAAACATGGTAATGAAGCATCTGCCAACTGGTTAGCAAGCAGCCCCCAAACGGCCAGCAAAAAAAAAACCATGAGAAAGGGGGAGGGCATGAGTTGTGTGTGTGTGTGGGGGGTGCCCCTGAAAGCGCTATTCTTATACCAAAAATGGTAATGGTTGAACATTTGTGTAGCCCTAATTAGTTTAACATAAACCTAAAACATTTATCTATCCAGTGGACCTCAAAACATTTGGTATTGGCCAACAAAATGTACAACTACTACGATTGTCATACATAATAAAGGGGACAAACTAGAACTCAGATTGTGAGAAGAGATGGTAGATTCTGGATCTCTGTGATTCTTGTTAGTACTGTAACCTTTGCCCCTTGTGGTCCAAGTTTACTCAGAATTATCCCACTGAGTCTAATGCGGGGGGGGGGGGGATCTTGCGGCACTCCAGATGTTTAGGCCTACAACTCCTATCATCCCTCAACATTGGCTATGCTGGCTAGGGCTGATGGGACCTCTAGGCTAAAATATCTAGAGGGTCACAAGTTGCCCACCTCTGGTCTAATGGACTTACTCCAAAGTAAAAGTGGATAGAACTGCAGACTTAATTAGTTGTTGCAGTAAGTGCTTTGAGTTGAGTCCATGCAGCCCACTGAGATGAACTATACATAACATCCTGGAAGTCTGTCATCAGACTTTCATAGACTTTCAATTCTTGTACACCTCTATGACCAAGTCTCAATGAATCACCATGGTTGTAACAGATTATAGAAGTCAAGGCAGTTCCTTATTCTAAATCAGGATCGTCTTGCTTTGTTCATACAACCCAAAGGCTCTTGTGCTGTAGTGCTATGACATTTGTCATTTTGTAAAGTGTGCAATGGTATCCAAGTTCCGAAGTCCGTGGAGCTTTTGTTACATAGTTCTTCTGTCTATTTATGAATCTTTGTGGGAAAGAAAGCTCACGTTGCTCAATAAAATACTAAGACATGGCAGGCCAAGAGAAGCAGCACCGCAGACCATTCTTAAGGGAGTGCTTTGCAGAGTGGTGATGCGGCTGATTGGGGAGGGATTTAACTCAATGTTATGTATTTGCCACATTTTCCCTATCTCTTTCACCCAGAAATGATAGGTAATCAGGAAAGCTGGAGGAAGCTTACCCCCTTCTAAATTTATTCTATCTTTTGAGGGTGGGGTGGGATGTTAGCACCAATCATCTGTTCTGTGGGTAGGCCTGTAGAGTTCTTTGCCCACTCTTATGGGCACATAGCCTGCTGCTACTGATGTGACTGGGGGATTCCAGTGGTGTAGTGGAGCCAGGCCTCGCAGTGAGATGAGTTATTTATTTATTTATTTATTTACAATATTTATATACTGTCCCATATTTAGAACAGATTTCGGAGCAGTGAACACAAAAAATAAAACAGTACAACAAATTATTCTCACTCCATCTGACTAGCTTGTTTCCCAGACTTGAACAAGTGTGTCTGAGACTCACCATATCAAGAGAGAATACAATGGCTTTAAGGACAGACCCCACCCTGTGAAAGATTTACAAATCTATCCCAAGTGTTTTGGGCTTTAAGAATTAATGTACGGGTAGTGGTCCCTGAAATGTCTCTCAAGCCAGACAACACACATTAAGTATTCAAGAATATATATTTATTGCTCAAACAGTCTAAGAGAATAACAAGCTTTAGCTAAGATGAGGCAGATCACAAACATCTCTAAAGACACACAAGTTATAATCACTAAGATGAAAATAGTAGCAAGCATATTGCTAACATAGTAAAACTGAGATTCCTCTCAATCTAACTGTCAGTATCAAAATTCCATATTTACCTAAATGGAAAGCATGGTGGGTGAAGCCAGCCTAAGTGCATATGGCAGGTTTCTTGTTGTCTCAGGATCTCTCTCTTAAACAATTCAGACTCTGGTCTTTTATAACCCCCATAATGTCAATGACCTCATCCTGATTTTCAGACCTGGTGTTACCACTATTCCAATTTCTTTTAATGTAGCCAGGTCTGCCATTGATATCAATAACACCTAGATGAAGGAATCCCTGCTAAGCTAAGCAGCTTGCTGCTTCTAGTACCTGACTGACCCACTTATGGCAGCCTTCCTTCATTTCCAAGAATCCATTCCATTACTCACAGTTATCTCACAACACTCACATAGAACTAGTCACATGCAATAGATTCTTATCAATTCCACACAGTACAATGCATATTCTGCTACAGCAGGAACACAGCACCAGCCCTTTTTTATTAGCGGGGACGCTAATGTTATCCGTCACCACCCTCAGAATTCCCTCTGTTCCCGCTGTGCTTCGCTGCAGTCCTCACAGCAACTGGGGGGAAATTATTTCCCCAGCAATATACTGCTCCTTGTTGTAATGTAAAGCATTTCGGGTGGCTTGGTCTTGAATGGGCAATGGAGGCTGACTAGCTTTACCAGAGACCTGCTCCTGGTGGAGAGCAAAACTCCTATAACTGGCTTGTTGCTATGGATCCACACAGCTGCCTGCAGTTTTGGACCCTCTGTGGGGTGTGTGGCTATAGGGACAGTCATGAAGTGCCTGCACTTCAACACTTACCACTACACTGCTGGAGGATTCATCCCAAACTGGCAGCAGAGAAGGAGTAGAACAGAATCTCACTGACCCCTCTTCTAAAATCATTCACAGGGGAACATCATAAGAAAAAAAACCCAGCAGCTCTTCCTTGTTCCCAGATCACATTGCAAGGTGGATGCCAGAAGAATCCTTGAGTTATTCTTTTGTCGCAACAAAGAGTTATGTGGTACCTTCAGGATAACTTTATTGTGCCAGATTGATTAATTCTCATGCCAGATCTATTGTGGCAAAAGCTTTCATGGACTACAGGCCATTTTGTCAGATGTACAAAGTCTTAGACTCAAGGTTATGTGTGTGTGCATACTTTCACACATGAGGACAGAGGGGGGAAACATAAATAGTAGAACTAACATGCCATTAAACACAATAGGTCCAATCAACAACCATATAGAGGCAACCACAGTGACCAACAATTAAACATATGCAAGAAACCACAGTGTCCATTCATCACAGGAGTAATGGGTGACGATAAAACCATCTTTCTAGCTTTGCTGTGTTAACTTAATCTAACTCCAGTAGTGGGAGAGGAAAACGCTGTTTCAATCAGGGCCTAAACAAATATAATCAAATTACTGATAAAGCCTTAAAAACCAAAGATAGCCATGTGAATCTATGAGGAAAAACATCCCAAATCTACAGTTGGTCAATACCTTTATTTGGACCAACCAAAATGCCACAAAAATTGTGCAGCTTTCGAGTTATCCAGAACTCTGCATCAGGCTAGGGGCTACAAAAAGAAGAGGACTGGGGAAGAAACAGAAAAGCCCCCAAATTAGGCCAGATTTTTTTTCTGTTTTTTGTTATTATTTATTTCAAATATTTCCGTGCTGCCCTTCATTACAAGATCTGTGTGCAGAATTCATTAAAACAATTCTGGAAGGCACTGTGGAGATACACTGTGGAGATACCTTCATGGCAAGACAGCCCAACCTATGTCTGCTATCCTCTTGCAATCTCCATAACATCTGAACAAGAGGATCGCCAGGAATTGTGGATTGATTGATTGATTATATATGTATTTATTTATTATATTTTTGATCTGACCAATAACAAATTTTCTCTGCAGCAAATAACTTTTCTACATTGTGCACTCCTCATTCCCTGCTCATGGTTGTTTACGGGTTCTTTAGACAACATTGTGACTCTCCAGTTTTGTTTCTGTTTGTAAACAGCACTTTCAGAGTGTTTTTTAGAGCAGGAAGAATGGGGTATTATTTCTGATGGTGAAAGAAAACACTGTTTCCACTTGCGTGTTCGTGCTATTCCACTATATACCACCAAGAGGTTATGTAATGGAAAAGCAGGAAAAGAACCACTCCTCATGTAGTGCTTGGATCTCAATTCTGCAACAAAACTGGAAGTAGATGCAGCAGATTAACAGCCTTGTGCAGAAAAGCCCAGTCCCCATTCACTGATGAGTGAGTTCAACCTACTTTCCCCTTACTTCCCCTTGGCCAAAGTGTCATAGAGGAAAGATCCTTGGGTTGTCAAAACTATATTGTTAAATCCGAGGTTCCAAATTAAGATGCCTTATTGGGATGAGGGCTGGAGATATAAAGGATGAGGTGGAAAACAGATAAGTAGCATTAAAAAAGAAAGAAACTAATCAGTTCACTCTCCAAATAACCTATGCTAGACCACCTTAAAGAGGCATCTGAAACATACTTCCTAGGAGCAAGGATCACCCATCATGCTCACCAGATGTTACATTTTCATCGGGTATAATTCCTGTTTTTAACCTTGTAGAATCAGGGGAGGAGTCTGGCAATGTGGGAGGTGGTTCCTCCATTCAGCCAAGTGCTCATGGCACCGCTCTAGGGGCAGGCTTTTAACACTTGGCAGATAGTGCATCCACCATGTGGGCCATTGGCACTTTTCGACAATCCAGGAAGGTGGAAGTACAAGGTGAGAGCTGGGAGAGATTTGCAATCTGCTCTTGCTAGACAGAATCATCACGGGGAATTCCAGCCTATATGCATGGAGGATGCTTGAAACATACGGTGAATGGCTACGTAATGAGGAAGCTAGGCCACTGTGTCAATGACGCTGGATTTCAAAGCGACAGGCATTTTATTCTCAGCCCTTGCTCCACAGGTGCCATCTGCTTTCAGATCCGATACCTACCTGGAACTCTGGCCCTCCCCTCAGGTGTCCCACATGCACCAAAGCAGGGGACTTGCCCTACAGTTTGAGAACCACTTTGTTAGGCTAAATTTCCAGTCCTTGGTTGACCCCCTAAGGCAGCCCTCCCCAATCTGTTGCCCTCCAGATGTTTTGGACTACAACTCCAGCATTCCCGACATTGTCCGTGCTGGCTGGGGATGATGGGTGTTGAAGGCCACAGAGGGCACCAGTTTGGGAAAGGCTGCACTAAGGATCATAACACACAACATACCACTCCATCAGTGTGGCAGATCAGCAAAAGGCTTTTCGGAGAAACCTCCCGCGCTGTCTTCCAGCATCCCCACCTGCAATATCAGGCAAAGCACGAAATATACGCACAGCATAGAACTGGCCAGCTCACAGTCAATTTCAGCGATATGAAAATGTAGCTAGTTGCGGCAGTCAAAGAAATCATCCTAAAATACACTTGTCTTGTTTCCATGTGGAGCCAAATCATTGATATTCCATTACATCAGACTGGATGTAATACATCCCTCAGATGCTGCAAATGCCAATGATATTCCAAGAGAGTTTCAACAGTGATACTGGAAGGGGGGATGACTTTCCATACAGGTGGACCCCTTCATTACAAGGGTCCCCCCCACCGCAGCCCCAAAGAACTACTGATAGGCTGCCACCAGTCTTGATGAACCTCCTGACACACCCTAGTCCATGGATGGGCATTAGACAGATCATCAGATGTTTGGGACTTCAATTCCCAGAAGCCCTTGCCAGTGTGGTCAGTGGTCAGGAATGCTGGGAGTTGAAGTGCAAAACATCTGGAGGGCACCAGGTTGCATATGTCTGGTACAAACATTAGACGGTGGCTTGGGGAGTTCTGAGCCCTGCTGGCAGGGACCCCTCTCTTCAGCCCAACTTAAGGAAAAAATAAAAAAGACACTTTGGATTTTCTTGCCTGAAGCCCAGAAACACAGAACTTAACTAAAATCCTGTTAAACACATAAGCAGTAGTTTTGCAACCATGCAGTCCTTCATGCAGGGAAGTTTTTTTTGTGAGAAATTCCCTTTTAAAACAATGCAGCCAAACATCCAAATATTAAAAAGGCATTTATTGAGGCAGGGGGAGGGAGTGAAAACAAGGGAAAACTACACACAGAAAATTCCAAATAAACCCAATAAAGTAAGTCCAAATTAGCTAATATTGTTTAACTACTTGTGTAAGATTTGGGGTTTCAAATCATATGCATTGTTCAGCGCAGGAAGGATGGTCTGAGAGAGAGAGAGCATCTTGACCTCTTGATGAGATGCTTCTAGGAAGATCACACACACACACACACAACATTTAATGCACATACAATGCTTTTTTCTGCACCGCTGGGTGGATGATTTGGAGTGGAGAAATGGTGGACAGGGAGAAGGTGAAGCTGATGCTTCTCCTGCTGTTTCTCCACTCCAAGTCACCCCCTGAAGAGGTTGCTGTGATCTAAATGGGACTCAGCTACTGGTACGTGCATAGATGTACAGCAGGGGTAATTTGGGCTGTAGGACTGAACCAAAAAGTAAGTCAGGCAGGCAAGCCATGTTTGCAGCCTGAAGTGGGCCCCTGAAGACAGTGCCCCTTAGAGATAGCACTGATTCCTTCATACTTTATGCCTCATAAATACCTAGACATCTGAGTGAACCAAGGTCACAGTCAGGACATCTGACTATATTCTGAGGAGCTTGGCTGTAGGCAGAAAGAACATCGGCATCTGTCTTCTCTGCAGCTGCCTCTTGTAAACCATTTCGCAGTGCAGATGACTAGTTAGGGATTCACAAATGCCACCAGGATCTATGACCCCTTGTATGCTTATCAGACCTTAATTAACACCATTCCTTCCATCCTTTACTTAATTATTTTTCTGAAGCAAAAGGCTAACACAGTGTTCCGATTAGGCCACCTGTAACACAGTCTGGATTTAAGGGTAAGCCAAAAGAAGTGTTGGCTTCCCTGCTGGACTGCCAAGCTAATTCAGGGGAGTTGTTCACCACAAGAAGACATTTTGCTCTGCTCTTTTATCCCTAGAACCATGCTGGATGGGGCTGATGGGAGCTGAAGTCCAAAACATCTGGAGGGTACAAGGTTGGGGCAGTAGAGTGATAAAATCTCACCCAGATGTGGTGATGAAATACACACACGCTGAAGGATTTGTGTTAAAAGTGAACTGTGTATGTTCATAGAATCATAGAATAGCAGGGTTGGAAGGGGCCCACAAGGCCACTGAGTCCAACCCCCTGCTCAATGCAGGAATCCAAGTCAGAGCATCCCTGACAGATGGCTGTCCAGCCTCGTCTTGAGTGACTCCAGTGTGGGAGAGCCCACCACCTCCCTAGGGAATTGGTTCCATTGTTGTATTGCTCTAACAGTCAGGACATTTTTCCTGATGTTCAGCCGGAATCTGGCTTCCTGTAACTTGAGCCCATTATTCCGTGTCCTGCACTCTGGGGTGATCGAGAAGAGATCCTGGCCTTCCTCTCTGTGACAACCTTTCAAGTACTTGAAGAACACTATCCTATCTCCCCTCAGTCTTCTCTTCTCAAGGCTAAACATGCCCAGTTCTTTCAGTCTCTCCTCATAGGGCTTTATTTCCAGTCCCCTGATCATCTTCGTTGCCTTCCTCTGAACCCTCTCCAGTTTGTCTGCATCCTTGTTAAACTGTGGTGCCCAGAACTGGACACAGTACTCAAGATGAGGCCTAACCAGTGCTGAGTAGAGGGGAACTACTACTTCCTGGGATTTGGAAGCTATGCTTCTATCAATGCAGCACAAAATAACATTTGCCTTTTTTGCAGCCACATCACATTGTTGGCTCATATTCAGCTTGTGTTCTACAACAATTCCAAGATGATTCTCGCTTGTAGTGTTGTTGAGCCAAGTATCCCCCATCTTGTAACTGTGCATTTGGTTTCTTTTTCCTAGGTGCAGAACTTGGCATTTATCTCTATTAAAAGTCATTCTGTTGTTTTTTGCCCAGCGCTCCAGTCTATCAAGATCACTTTGAATTTTGTTTCTGCCTTCCAGGGTTTTAGCTATCCCATCCAATTCTGTGTCATCTGCAAATTTGATCAGCATTCCCTCCACCTCCTCCTCCAAGTCATTAATAAAGATGTTGAAGAGCACTGGGCCCAGGATTGAGCCCTGCGGTTCCCCGCTTGTTACCTCTCCCCAGTTTGGGAAGGTCCCATTGATAAGCACTCTTTGAGTCCGATTCTGTAGCCAACTGTGGATCCACTGGATCGTTGTTTCATCTAGCCCACTTTGAGCTAGTTTGCTCATCAGGATATCATGGGGCACTTTGTTGAAAGCTTTGCTGAAGTCAAGATATAGTATGTCTACAGCATTCCCACAGTCCACAAGGGAGGTTACCTGATGAAAACATGAGATCAGATTCGTCTGGCAGAATTTGTTCTTGACAAATCCATGTTGGCTTCAAGTAATCACTGCATTGTTTTCAAGGTGCTTCCAGATGGATTGCTTTAACATCTGCTCCAGAATTTTCCCAGGGATTGATGTCAGACTGACTGGTTTGTAGTTCCCAGGTTCCTCCTTTTTACCTTTTTTGAAGATAGGAACAACATTAGCTCTCCTCCAGTCATCTGGCACTTCACCTGTCCTCCATGATTTCTCAAAGATAATAGTCAGTGGTTCTGCGAGCTCTTCTGCCAGTTCCTTTATTACTCTAGGGTGCAGTTCATCTGGCCCTGGAGATTTGAACTCATCCAAAGTAATTAGGTGTTCCTTGACCATATGCCTATCCACCTCAAGCTGCAATCCTGCCCCTTCAGCCTGTAGTTCGCCTTTGCCAGGGGGCTCATAGACCCTCCTTTGGGAGAAGACTGAGCCAAAGTAGGAATTGAGCACCTCTACCTTTTCTTTGTCATCTGTTATCATCTTGCCATCCTTATTAGCTGAACCACCATTTCTTTCCTCTGTCTTTTACTATGCATGTAGCTGAAGAAAGCCTTTTTGTTGCTTTTAGCATCCCTCGTTAACCTCAGCTCAGTCTCAGCTTTAGCCTTTCTGACACCATCCCCGCAATTCTGTGCTACCTGCCTGTACTCTTCCTTTGTTGCTTGGCCTTCTTTCCACTTCCTATATGAGTACTTTTTTTGTTTTCAGGTCATCTCTTAGCTTTTTGTGAAGCCACATTGGCTTCTTCTGTTTTCTTCCACCTTTTCTTCTTGTTGGAATTGTTTGTAATTGTGCCTTGAGAATTTCCTTTTTTAAAAACTCCCACCCCTCTTGGACTCCTTTTCTCATTAGAGTGGCTTGCCATGGGACCTTACTGATCATTGTTCTGAGTTTATTAAAATCAGCTTTCCTAACATCTAGGGTATGTGTTTGGCTACACTCGGCTTTTGCTTCCTTTAGAACCATGAACTCAAGTATAACATGGTTGCTTTCCCCCAGAGTTCCTGTAACTGCTACTTTACCCACTAAGTCATCTCTGTTGGTTAGGATCAAGTCAAGGATAGCCGATCCTCTAGTTCCTTCCTCTACTTTCTGTAGGAGGATGTTATCCACCACACAAGTCAGGAATTTCCTGGAGGGGCCATGTTTTGCAGAATTTGTCTCCCAACAAATATCGGGGAAATTGAAGTCCCCCATTACTACTACATCATGCTTCCTTGAAACATTGGCTATTTGCTTTTCAAAAGTTTCATCCTTGTCTTCTCCTTGATTGGGTGGCTGCTGACCACCATGAATTCATGTTTATGCGTTTATTTTAACCCAGATGCTCTCGATGGGGCTACCAAGCTCATCCTCCTGTATTTCTGTACAGACATAAGTATTTTTAACATATAGTACATATAAGTATTTTTTACTTATGTTTCCCACCTCTGCCCTCCAAATGGAGATCAAGCTGTCAGGAGCGCCCTTGCTGCCTTCTGAAATCCTCAAGTAGCCAGAATCAACATGCAGATGATAGGGCTCTTTTCCAAGGCTTTATTTCCATTCAACCTAATGACGCTTACAGATGCTAACTGTATGAGCCTAATGAAGGAAACTTAAGAGAGCTGCCTACCAGAAGTTTCTAGCCTTAGGTGATCTCCATTTGGAGGGCAGAGGCAGGAAACCTCTGAATTTAAGGGCTAGGAGGCAAAAGTCCACCCCTTTCCCGTGGGGCATCGGGGTGCAGCTGTTGAAGTCACGCCAAGTGGGCTGAGCGCCTCCTCTCAGCACCCTACATCTCCCACTTGTCCCTTCACCAGCGCATAGCATCCCGAAGCTCCAGTTGTCCCTCCCCCTGCCCGCCAGGGTCGCTACCACTCTCAGGAATGTAAGCAGGGAGGTCTCTCCCTCTGGTGGTGCCTCTGAACAGCGCACAGGTTCCTCTCCCACGGTTTCTATCTCTTCCTCAGAATCAGAACTGCTTTGGGGCTCTATGGGTTCCGATCCAACCCTGACAGTTTGAAGGGGAGTTGTCTAATTACAACCTGTTGCTAGTAAGCCACCTTGAGAATCATTTGATAGTAAGGCAGAGTATAAATCTTGAAAGGTTCTCTCAGGTCACACTCCTTCAAAGGGAGGAGCTCCTACACAGAGCCAAACATTTTTCCACAGCACAACATGCAAGCTGTCAGGATTCCCTTTTGCCCCTGCTGTAAACTTCAGAACCCAAATCAAAACACAGACAAGAGGCTTCAATTCTCGGCTTTTACTCCAGTACTTCAATGGGTCATACAGATGCAAATGGTCAGTGACTCACAGTCTGCAAAAGCAATGCCTTCAGGGAGTTCAAAGGAAAGCTATGAAAGTTGCCCACCGTTTGAAGAAAAGGCGGGCTACTGTCCTAACTTAAGGGGTGGGGGTGGGGGACCTCCTTCTCTCTCATGAGGTCTCTAAGCACCGCTGTTCACGCCAGGCCAATTGGACAGACCATCTAAGCTCCGCCCCTGCCATCTCTCTCTTGGCTCTGCGTCTGCATCTGGCGTCTAAGAATTCAGGCTCTCCAAGCCCCACCTCTCCCTGTTTGCTATCTCTCATGGGGCGGCGGGTGAAAAGAGGCCCTCTCCGTCCATCTGGGCCTTTGAAGCCTGAGGAGTCTGTGTCTCTATCTCTGGACAAGCCTGGGAAATTTCCTCCTCCACCTCCTGCAATTCCTCTTCAGAATCTGAGCCACTGAGCCACTCTCTGTGCTCAGAGGCAGCCCTGACACAAGCAGCATCACATATAAATTGCCCCCGATTTCATTTCTCGACTCTTTATAGAAGATTGAAGGGCAGAGAGAGAGAGAGAGAGGGAAGAAATGTGTTGCAGGACAAAAAAGTATCCAAAGAAGGAGAGAGAAAATGAATGTTCTACAGTTTGAACAATAAAATCCCATTTCTGAGTAATTTCCTTTTCAGCCCTACGCTGTGAGGCACATCCAGACTTATACAAGCTGGCTTTTTAGGCCTTAATATCTAGATGATAAATGACTTTTCTTTCACAAAATATCTGAGATAAAAATACTACTCTCACTGATGGCACAGTTCTTTACCACAGAACCTCCCACAAAAGCAACTTTGAACACATTTAAAGCTGACCCTAAGAAATGAAAGAAGAAACTTATCTGGGTTTGCCCTAGTCCTAAATGGCATTCCTAAATCATGCTCCCCTGAACAGAGTTGCAATCTAATTGCACAGCGGAGGCAATAAACTAGGGGAAAATAGTACGTGGCATAGATCCAACTTCAGAAAGAAATAATGCATTCGTGATTTACAATAATTGTTAAGTATGGTCAAGATACAAAACAACAGTATCATGGAGTTATTATGCTCAGATATACCACCAGCATGCCATTTGTTAATAGTGTCAAGAAAGATACACAAATTATTCTGGAGTGCATTGTTCTGCATTGATGTAACTTATGGCTGAATGCAAATGTACATAACAAATGGCAAGCCACTGAGAAAGTGTACTTAGTGCCTTTTGTACAAGCGCAGTCTTCTGTCTTCATCAACCGATTCTTGACGTTGCATCCTGTTTCCCTCAGAAGCTGGCCATGCAAAGCACTGATTGGCTAACTCCTATTCTGTCACAAGGTCACTTCCCCACCCCCACTTCCCATAGCAGTTCTTCCTCTTTTAAGAAGTTGGTTATAGGTTGTGTGTGTTTTTTAAGAAGTTGTTTGTATGGTGCTTTTATTTAAGGCACTGAAAAAACATTCAAATAAATGAACATTCATATTGTGCCTGTTTAAAAAAAAAGTTTGAAAAGACAGATGGGCACCCACTGGGGGGGGGGATACATCACTGAATAACAGGGTTGGAAGGGGCCTTGGCAGTCATCTCCTCCAACCCCTGCTCTATGCAGGATCTGCAATACAGGATGCAGCAACAACATTCCTGATAGATGGCAAGCTTCTGTTTAACTCCAGTGAAGGTGAGGCCCCCACTACCAGCCAATTCCACTGTTGAACAACAGTTCTTCTTAGCAGTAGAACATTTCTCCTACTGAAATCTGCTTCCTTGCAATATCCACCCATTGCTTCTAGTCCTGTCCTCTGGATCAACAGAGGACAAGTTTGCTCCGTTTTCTGTATGGCAGCCCTTCAGATATTTGCAGACCACTGTCATGTGTCCCCTTAATCTTCTCATCTCCAGGCTGCTGAATACTGAGCCAGACCTTGATTTTCTGGCCAGTATTTCTAGTTGCCAAGTCAGACGCTAGAGAAGCTGGGCTCAAGACACTACGGAGGAAAAAGAGCAGAGCACCCTGTCTCTAATGCATGCCCATTTGGAGTCTAAAACAGATACACACAAACTTCCCTCTAGAGATGGGGGAGAAATTCATCCAGTTCAGATTTCTATGCAAAATTACCAAATTCACACTACCCAGATTCATACACAAATGGAGCACCATTAAGTGTCAATACCTGCAGTTTTCCAAAGGTTGCAATCGAAGTTCACACATTAAAAAAATGCAGACAAAACATGGGAGTTGAACTCAGTGGTCTTATAGGCCCCTTCCAACCCCATTATTCTATGATTCTATGCTGTGGATGCATAGAATTATTATTCTATGATTCTATGCTGTGGATGGTACAGAAAAGGGTGCACAAAAACATATATATTACAGAGAAATGCGCATAAGAGTGCTTTATCTTAGGGGAAATCACCTGCAAATATGGGCATAATTTGAAAAATGTGTACAAAATGCATACATTTTAAGAAATGTGCATAAAAAACTCTTAAACTGGTGCATAAATGGGACAGTTCCACGTGCTACATACAGTTCTATCGATCCCATTTCCCTCAGCATCTGCTGCCTGAGGTGGACGCTTCACTCTGCCTCATGGTGGGGCCAGCCCTGCCCTACAGCATGCACATGGTCAAAGCGTTATGCACTAAAAGTCAGCCTTCCTGCACAACAGGTGGTCCTCCTGAGTACAGCAAGATCCAGATCATCAAAATAATGGAGAAGTATTTCCTTGTTTTAGCAACGTATGGCTGTGAGAGCTGGACTATAAGGAAGGCTGAGCGCCGAAGAATTGATGCTTTCTAACTGTGGTGCTGGAGAAGACCTTCTTGAGTCCCCTGGACTGCAAGAAGGTCAAATCAGTCCATCCTAAAGGAAATCAACCCTGACTGCTCACTGGAAGGACAGATACTGAAGCTGAAGCTCAAATATTTTGGCCGCCTAATACGAAGAGAAAACTCCCTGGAAAAGACCCTGATGCTGGGAAAGATTGAAGGCCAAAGGAGAAGGGGATGGCAGCAGATGAGATGGCTGGATAGCATCACAGATGCAATGAATATGAACTTGAGCACACTCCGGGAGAGAGCGGAGGATAGGAAGCCTGGCGTACTATGGTCCATGGGGTCACGAAGAGACTTAACGACTTAACACGACTTAACGACTGAACAACAACATTTCCTTGTTTGAATTGCAGCTGGTTTGTGTGTGTTGGGGATGGAGCTTATGCCCATTGTTCAGTCAGTTTTTCAGACAGTAAATTCATCTGGAACAAATGTTTTTAAAAGCACAGCTCTACACTGGGACTACTAGATCCGTTCATTCTAATAGACTAAAAGCCAGGCTCCTCGTTACAGTGGCCATAGGGGATCAGCATCCCCGTGGTGAGTTTCACAGACCTGTGCACATGATTCATATGTTGAACGCTGTGACCTTTTCATTCAATTAATTACACATATTTGTATACAGCAAATTACAGAGTATTTTTCAAAACTGTTTATCCAGCAAATACTAATAACTAAAAAAATCCCAACCTGTTTCAATTTGGTAAGATTCCAGCCACAATTTAAGTCCCACTGAATTCAGTGGGAGAGAAGAATTGTGGGTACTTTAAAAATGCTTTATTTTGGTCTTTCGTACCTCCTCTGTGCCCCCATCAAATCCAATGATACCTAAAGTAATTGTGTTAGGCCTCGTTCACATGTGTGGCAGCAGCATTCATGTATGATCCCCTACCACTGAGCTTCAGGCCTTCATTATAAAGACCCAACAATTAAAGAACAGATTCTGGAGTTTTGGGTGCTTCCGGATGAGACTTCTGTCATGCATTCACCCTGCCTCATTCACAGAATTGCAGAGGGGGTCCAGATGATATCATCTTCCACATGAGACTCTCCTGTGCTTTCCCACCATTTCTTCTGTCTTCTTTCCATTTCACAAAAAAAATCAGTTGAGGAGAAAATGGAAGCTCCACTAAGTCTTTTGACTGGTAGCATTATTAACTGGTGGTATTTGTGATCAATGATGTACAGTAAATCCCGTTCAAGTCTTTCTGTCACCTGCATTCCTAAACAAAAACATATCAGCACTCTTCCTTTGCAGGAGAGGAAGAGGAAGAGAGGGGCACATATCTGTCCAAATGGCTTAGATTCCAGTGCACTTTATGAAATCCATTTTGAGGATTAACAATTCACTTTCAAGAGCTAGATTATTCTGCACACCGGGGGGGGGGGGAACGGACCTATAGATCATTATTTTAATCTATTGGCAATTATGAAGATTGGATAAGGAAATCCACAAAGCTTGAACAATGCCAACGTCACCTTTTTGGAGGTTTTAAAAAAATTAAGAACAGTCTTTCAAAGATGAGCTGTTCCCTAGGAAAAATATTATATGAGCTCAAAGGAATAAAAATACGTATTTAACGAAAGCTATGTAATAGGATTGCATATAATAAAGAATTGTGTGGTTTTCAACCCTATGCATATTTATTCAGAAGTCCCCACTGTGTTCAATGGTACTAACTCATGGGAAAATGTGCATAGGGTTGTAGCCCAAATATATTTGTTTGGGTCTCAGTTGTGTTTTGCATTAAACTGCTGGATAGTGCACATTTTAGAATAGGTATATTGCAGGAAGGTAACAACAGAGAATGCTGAAACTGATTACTCTCTGTCTGTCAAATTTCTGCTCTTCAATTCCTGCTCTTCCCTGGCTTCTTTTGGGGAAACTGTACAAACTCTTTGAGAGCTGCCTGGGATGGCAGGATGAAGCCTCCTTCATCAGAAAGCAATTTAAACTTTCAAGTAGCCAAAAGACAACAAGAAAGAAAGAAAGAAAGAAAGAAAGAAAGAAAGAAAGAAAGAGAAACCATGCCCAGGCAACTGACTGAAAAGGTGGAAATTAGTGCAAAATACACAAACACCTGTCCCAGCACAAATACGCAGCAAATACTTGCCACTGCTTGTAGCCACCCTGATGTTTTACATATCCAGATAGAAGTAAAAGAGTTCCCCAAAGAAGACAGACGGGTATTCCCTGAAAATCAGTGGAAATATGGGTATATGCCAAAGCTGGCATCAAGGGTAGACATGGCTGGGCATCTGCCAAGGGCCCACACCCCAACAGGAGCCCACTAACAAGAGTCCACGTGGGCTTGCTGCTCCTCTTCACCACTGGAACCTGCTTCTTGACCTGCTTCTCATTCTGGCCCAGACAATGCTGGTGGTGGTGAGGAGGAGGTGCCACAGCCTACTCGCTCACTGGCTGTCTGCCTGTCAAGCAAGCGAGTGGTAGCAATGCTGAGAAAGAGGATGAGGAGCAGCAGCTGGTGACAATGGCAGTGAGAAGGTGGACTCACAGAGGGCCCATGGAGGGTGTCTTGCCCAAGGGCCCTCAAAACCTGGAGCTGGCACTGGTATATGTGGCGCAATATATTAACAACAGGGGGAAGAAATTGTTTTAGGATCCCAAGAATCCAAGGTCTGTCTTTGTCATTAATGGAATTTGCACACAGGCATCAGGAAGACAGCAACAGCCTTTTCTAAGCCAAGACTGAGGCAGCAATTTTGTGCGCTTAATTGATTTCCTCAGAGAAGAAGTGCCTGGTGAATTCAATTAAAACCTCCAGGGAGAAGCGGGGGGCTCAGAGAGCTTTTCAGAAAGGCCGGCTTGCTCCAGGGTTGCTGCAGTGGCTGATTCACACAGTCTGAGCCTGAGATCTGCTGCGCCAGTCTTTCAGGAAGTGCTTCTCTGGGGGGTCCTGGCTGCCACGGCGGTGTGGTGCAGGCAGCGCCACACAAATGGGGGTCAGTTCTGAACCCGCAGGAGCAAGGTGCTAGCATTGCAGCCAGAAACCACTGACGGCTTGCCTTGTGAGGCTGCACTACTCTTGCCCACTTAGTGGCATCCACTAAGGCCACCCGCCACTCTACCTCTCCTCCGTACATAGTCAAGTTGCACTTGGAACGCCACACAGCACCTAGAGGTCCAGTGCAGGATGGCCAAGATCGTACCCTGGGAGGGCTCCTGTCCCTTTAAGTGTTCCAGGTAGAAGACACAATCGGCCAGCACCGCAGCAAGGAGAAGGGCCGCCCCTGACAAAATATTCATGTAGGTGTCGCATAAAGGGACAGGAGCCCTCTCAGGGTATGTCCTCAGCACGAGGGGCTCCTCCTTGGCTGTCTGTGTGACGCAGTCACCCCCCAGCATTGCCATGTGTTTGCCTATGATTCTCTCTGGCCCTCTCTGCTTGTCTCCAGGGGACCTTTCCTGTTGTCAGCCGTCGGAGCCTGCCTGGCTTACACACAGCTATTTTCAACACAATTAGTATAATGGGCTCCGTTCTATGCATAGGGCTGTCATCTGACCTTTATTTTAATGCAATCTTAAGGTTAAGCAATGGGGCATTTGAACGCACATGCAGCTAAATAGAACTGACACTTGTACATCAGCAGTGCCTATTGTTCCTGCTCTTGGACACTTGGCAATAGGGATGGACAGACTCCCCCATGCTTGGCTTCAGGCGCTCACTGAGCTGCTGCCTCCACCCGGCCTGAGCTTCGCTGCGGCCTGGCGAGCACCCGATGAAGCCACAGGGCCACCTATCCTCTCAATGTTACATTCATTCATTTCATTCATTTATTATATTTCTATACCACCCCATAGCCGAAGCTCTCTGTTGCTGCAGATTGGCAACAGCATCATCTGCCATGAACAACCCCAGTGTGCTCTCACTCTGCACTAAATTGGCCATGTAGATTGGGCCCTGCTCTCTGGGTGTGTAAACTTTGAAAAATACCCAATATAAAATACTGATCTGCTCATATCAATGGTAGGATTCCCATGGATTTTATTGCAGCCAGGATATCACCCAAGGTCTTGCAGGATTAGTTTTGCACACACACACACACAGACACACACACACACAGGGAAAAGGTACATAAGATTTTTTGTGATTTTATTAAAGAGTGTTTACATCCTTAATTTTGCTTGCTGTGTGTGTGTGTGTGTACGTGCATGCGCGCGCACACGCGCGCAAATCTACTTAAGCCTTTCCATTAATCTGAGATGGGGAAAATAGGCCAAAAAGAAGGGGGGATAATCTGTTTAGTTTTATCGGATTAACAGGACCAAGTTTGTACTCTACAAGGTCACTGTCTGTCCCCTTGGATAAATTATGCCATGTTCATGTTGTAATGTCACATATTGTAACAGCTGTTCACAACGTTCTGCTTTAATTGTATACCCTTCCTGTGAAGTACTTTATGTTGAAACTCCAAGTATCTGTTATGTACTTAGTAACATATTGTCTGAACAGGGAGTGAAATATATGCTGGAAATGTGTGAGTGTGTGTGTGTGTGTACAAAAGATGCAGTCCAAGCCTTACGATGCTAGAATAATCATTTAATATGATTCAGCATTCACTTTATACTAGCCTTCCTCAACCGAATGCTCTTCAGTTATGTTGGACTACAGCTTCCATCATCCCCAGAGAAATATGTGTTGAAAGTCTTCAGCCTTTACTGGTTTTTCTAGGGACTGATGAATATTGTACTTCACCCTTTTGCAATGTTTAGCATCAAAATCCTCCAGTTGTGTGGTTGGCAGGTGGTTAGCTTTTCCAGTATTTGCCCCTAATTTATCCCATACATTCCTGTGTGTAGAACAACAGACTGTATGAGATTCTCTGCAATTATATACCTGCTAACTGCTTGTTGTCAAACACGGCTTCTTCGGGTCCACTTGTATTTTCAGAATCCTCTGTTTAAAACAGCCTTCCCCACCCTGGTGTCCTCCAAATGTGCTGGACTATAACTCCCATCACCCTTAGTCAGCATGACTGGGGATGATGGGAATTGTAGTCCAACACATCTGGAGGGTGCCAGGTTGGGGATGCCTGGTAAAGACTGTCGTTTCCTGGAAGAAGAGGTGGGGAAAGGATATTTCCTCCCACTGCACTGTTTTGTTTTGATTTCTGTAGCCCTATTCAGGTGTTCTGTACCTCAACAGAGCAATGTTCTGTACCTGAACAGACCATGGGCACAGGAGCCTCTCCTCTTCAGACTATCTCCATCCCAAAGCACAGGGCAACAAATGCAATGACTCAGAGGGCTAGAATGCTCCCTCTCCCGCACATTTGCTCTGTTCGCCTACAGAATGCCTGAATAGGGCTTGTATGTATTTACAATGTACAACATCATATAATCAACAAATAAAGTGGGTATGTATTAGCACAACAGATATTATTTTAAAGAGAGAGGAAGATAAAAGCAGCCCGAGGTTTGTTTAAGTCAATTGAGCTCCCCTGCATTGCATTAAGTGACAATCTGGCCAAAAAGATTTTGGAGATTACACTGAGGCTTTGGTTTCCCAAAACTGCTCATTCAGTGAAGCATTTAAACTATTATTACTTAATTTCAAAATCCCCACTGGAAAATGCTTGCTTTCATATTATTATGAAAGTAGGAAAATATATAGCTACTACTTATCCATTAAGGTAGCATAACAGAGCTATATTAATCTTGTTTGCTGTACAGTGTACAGGAATGGTAAGTGAGGGGTGGAGGGAAATAAAATTGGCAGTGTTTCACCCACGAAGACAATGCTGTATATTAGCCAGGACTCCATTTTTGCACTTTTACTTGCAGACAATGCCTTCTTTCTATCCATATTGGTAGATATTTAAAGATCCCTGCAAACTGGCATGTATGTACTGTATAAACAGTGAGGTATTATACCATCTACTGTGCACTGTATATCCAGCAGAAAAAAGGACTATAATATTGGATGGGATGATAGCCACAGATGAGTTAAACAGGTAAGACGTAAGCATGAAACATATTAAAATTCCTCCATATGAAGTTTTGGGGTGTTTTTTTAATCCACTTATTACTAAAGCTGTGCAGGTTAATGCTCTGTCATCTATACCAAGGATAGGCAACCTGGCAAATAGGTGCCTTTCAAATGTGTTGGACTACACCTCAGCCCCAGTCAGCATGAACAATGGTTGTGGATTATTGGATTTGTCATACAAAAAATCTGGAGGGTGCCAGGTTGCCCTCCTCTACTTCCTGCAATGGTGCCCCTTTACTATAAGAGGCGGTGGCCTAAGAACGTGAGAAGAGCCACACTGGATCAGACCAAGGGTCCATCTAGTCCAGCATTCTGTTCACACAGTGGCCAACCAGCTGTCGACCAGGAACCCACAAGCAGGGCTTCAGTGCAACAGCACCCTCCCACCCATGTTCCCCAGCAACTGGTTTTCATAGGCATAGTGCCTCTGATACTGGAGGTAGCATTTGTGGACTATCTGCACTTTCGATGCTCCTTTTTTGTGATGACCATCAGTTTTAGACAAACAAAATGAACCAAACTAAACTTCTCTCTCATTAGTTTAATTACCTTGCCTTGCTCTGTCTAGCCTCTAATATATCATTGTACAGTCTATTACTTGCCCAGTAAAAAAAAGAGGAAGGGATACAATTCCCTTAATTTTCCAGTGATCAGATATCCTGGTAGGGATGGATGAATCTGTCTATTTCCAATCTGTCTCATTTTCACCTGTGTTCACTCATTTGTCCATTCAGTCCCATCTGTGATTGACTGACTGATTTTTTAAAACTCCCACACATAAATACAAATGTAAATATTTAAATGTGCATTTCTATATATATTTTCTCAAAATGTAACCTTCTTTTGGCATCATCTTGAATATTTTACTATTATCCTTTCCTTTTATTTTCTAAGTACTGAAACATTTCCTGTAGACATTCCATCACTCATTTCCTCTCACTTCTGAAGCAACAAATTACAAGTTGTTTGGCAGAGGAAATAGTGTGGTTTCTCAAAGGCAGCAATACCAGCCAATCCCAAAATGTGTTCTTAAAGCCAACCCCAAGCAATGGTTCTAACATTCACAGATGCTTGGCAAATATGGGTTTTGGAGGCACAGTAATGATGTAGTTCTAGTCCTGTTTGGTTGAATGTTCCCAGAAGGTGGTGGTGGGGATATTGCTTCCATCCTTGGCTTATGGGTTCCTTGGGACCCTATTTTGCCCAGCCAAGCTCTTTTGAATGGTGAAGGGCCTTCTTGGAGTAAGTCCTGGAAAACAACAAAGTGAGCTTTCAAAAGCCTAGTGTAATCAAAAGCCACTGGACATTTTGCAGATAAAGTCACTCTCTCATAGCCATTTCAACAGAGTCTGAGCAGGGTGTGACCGGAATGCTGCCTGGTCTTATTGTTATGGATATCATTCAGCATATACAGCTTGAGGACGTGAACAAACTGCTTGGAGGATTGAGACCCATCACCACTTGCTCTCTAAACCTTTGCCCATCCTGGCTTGTGAAATCAGCCAGAGATGGACTAAGTATTTGGGCTTTGGAGGTGATTAAAGGGGATGGGTGTTCCCCACTAGCTTAAAGGAAGCATGGTGAGGCTACTATCAAAGAAACCTTACTCAGATCCATTGATTTCTGATTGTTTCCACCCAGTGTCTAATTTGCCATTCTGTGTGTGGTGGTTTCTCAACCCCAGGATGATGTTAACTATTTGGATTCATTCCAATCCAGGATCCAGGCCCAGCTTTGGGATGGGACCAACCTTGGTCACCCTAGTAGATGACTCATGCTGGGGAATGGATGTGGGGAGTGTGGCCCTGGTCCTCTCAGTGGCTTTCGATACCATGGTATCCATGTTAGGCATAATTAGGGAGGGAATTGAGAATAAGACTGCCAACATCATGCTGCCTTTATACAAAACTGCGGTGCAACCACACTTAGAGTACTGTGTACAGCTCTGGTCATCACACCTAAAAAAAGATATTGTAAAGCTTGCAGAAGCGCAGAAAAGGGCAACTAAAATGATCAAGGGGCTGGAGCAACTCGCCTATGAGGGAAAGTTACAACATGGAAATTGCTACCACAAGATGTAGTGATGGCCACCAATTTGGTTGGCTATAAAAGGGGGTAAGACAAATTCCTGGAAGAGAAGGCTATCAATAGCTACTAGTCTTGATGGCTATGTGCTACCTCCAGTATCAGAGGCAGTATGCCTTTGTCCACCAGTTCCTGGGGAGGGTGCTGCTGCGCTCATTCCCTGCTTGTGGTTTCCTGGTCGACAGCTGGTTGGCCACAGTGTGAACAGAATGCTGGACTAGATTGACCCTTTGTCTGATCCAGCATGGCCCTTTTTATGTTCTTATCCTGGATTGCTTATCTGGGTTGGGCATAGGAAGCACGGTGTTGCAGTGGTTCTGGTTCTTCCTGGATGAATGGTCTCTAGGGGTGTACGAAACCCTGATTACCTGGCTCTGCCGGGTTCTGCAGGTAAGGGGAGGCGATCCATTCCTCCCCCCAGAATCCTCGACGGTGGGGAGACGATCTGTTCCTCCCCCCCTGGAACCCTGCCTGGTCTGCTCTGCTCTGCAGCCAGGCCGCGGAGCTGCCAGCTGGGCCAACCCGCAGCGGGGCCTCCAGCCACTGCCGGGCTGCTGCGGACGCAAATGGCGTCCTGAGTAGGGGACGCCATTTGCATCCCTGCTTTAACCGTGATAGGCTACGTAAATATATACGTAGCCTATCACGGGCCGGCATAGGGACACAAATGGCGTCCGCAGCAGCCCGGCAGCAGCAGCAGCCGGAGCCGCCACCGCTGCAGCCAGGTAGGCTCCATTTTGTGGGGCTTTCACGGGGTGGTGGGGCGGGGGGCTCCGTTCCGCCACAGATTCCAGGGGCCCGAATCCACTAGAATTCGGGCCCCCTGGGAACCATGGCAGAATTCTCTAACATCCCTAATGGTCTCAGAAAGTGGTGCTTGGGGACTTCTGCTCCACCCTATGGCCAATGGCCTGTGGAGTGCTGCAAGGTTCCATCTTGTCCCCTATGCTTTTCAACATCTACATGAAAACCACTGTGGGAAGTCAGAGTTTTAGGCTGAAGTGCTATCAGTCGGTGGATAACATTCAGCTCTGTCCCTTGGTTCTGTCTAATGATCCCAGGGAGGCTTCTGGATGTCTGAACTGGTGTCTGGAAGCAATTTGGGGGTGGAGGAGGGAAAACAAGCTGAGACTTTATCCAGACAATACAAAGATACTGTGGTTAGGGGAAATGATTCATCTGGATAAAGGAATACATCTGGTCTTAGATAGGGTGAACTCCCCTGAAGGACTTGGTGTGCAGTTTGGGAGTACTCCTGGACTTGGCACTAACTGGAGGAGCTCATGTAGCAGTGATGGCCAGGAGTACTTCTTACCAGCATAGGCTGATATACCACTTGTGGCAATATCTGGAGAGGGAAGATCTTGCCTCAGTTATTCAGGCTCTGGTGACATCCAAGCTGGACTACTGTAGCACGCTGTACATGGGGAGGGACCATAGCTCAGTGCTTTGTATGCAGAAAGTCCCAGGTTCAATCCCCAGTGTCTCCAGGTAGGATTAGAAAATCCCCTGCCTGAAACCCTGGAAAGCCACTGCCAGTCAATACTGGCCTAGTTGGACCAAAGGTTTGACTCAGTATAAGGCAATTTCCTGTGCTCCTAAAGAGGGTCTGTTTGGAAACTCAGCTGAGACAGAATATGGCTGGCCAGATTTTGGTGGGGGCTGGGTGGTCAGCTCATGTGACACCAATACTAGAGCTGCTGCACTGGCTGCCAGTGTGTTTCAAAGCCCAATTTAAAGTGCTGGTTTTGACACCTTAAATAGTTTGGTCCCAAGCTTCTTGGAGCTCCCCCAGTAGGGCTGGGCACTGCTTTGGTCCGAAGCCCAAATAACGAGTTGAAGCGGGCTGTTTTGGAGGTGCCACTGCATGATACGAGGCAGAGCAGAATAACAATGAGGTGCCCTGAAGTGAAGCAGCTTGTATATGAAGCGCCTCGTCTGACTCAGTGATTCATTCTGAGAACCCAGACAGCCAAAAGTATCAACTTGAGAAAGTTCAGCAAGGGGGTGAGGAGGAGGGAAGGGAAGGGGAGGGGAGGGGAAGGGAGGGATGGAGCTTCGATGAATGGAAACTCTAGTTGCCAAATCAGGGCTGAACATAACCCAGCAATCTCCAATCAGTGACAGTGGTGGAGGAGGGGGGAAGACTGAATAACTGGAGAAAAACACCTGCATTTCAGAGACAGAGATCATTCTGGTGGTGTTCTTTAGAGATGTGAGAACCTACCCCCATCCAGATTCTCTGGAATCCCCCCCCCCACAGCCCTGCTCCGCTTGCCAGTCCCTCCACCTCCACCGCAATTGCCATGTTTTTTAAAAACATGGTGGTTGGAAGTCTATGTGCACATAGACTTGTACACAAAAAGTGCTGTGAATCGCCCAGGAGGAGGAGGCGTGGTGCATGCCCCCGCTGCTCGCTAGCTGTCTCCTTCTCGAGAGCAGGAGATGGTGAGCAGTCCTTGACAGCCAAGCAAGCAGGAGGAGGAGGCAGTGCAGGGCCAAGAGGTATAGCTCTCTGCTTTGAGAGTTTTTGTGGGGGAAAATGAAATTTCAGGTGCAGGTGCACCTAGCACAAAAAGTACTAGGCCAAACTGTCTGAAGTTTGGCAGGTGGGATCCCCTCCATGCCGGTAGAGAGGCCCCCAAGTTTCATGTATTTATCATGAAAACTGAAAAGTTATGGCCATTTGTGTTTTCCCATGCAAGTCAATGGGAAAATGCCCAAACTGAGTGATCCGGATATCCAAATCTCACTTTGGATCCGGAACTGAGTTGAAGCAGAGGGGGTCTGAATCAGTCAGAGTTGAAGCGGGGTTGATTTGGAGGGTCCAAAGTGGCATCCAAAGTGAAGTGGGGGGTCTGTGCACAGCCCTCCTTAGCGGTGACCACACACCTCAGGAGTTAACTTCCATCAGGTGTTCATCAGAGCGCTGCTTTGCTGGATTCCGGAAAGCTCCAAAGATCCACCTGTTTTCACTGGCCTTTCTGTGAAGGATTTTTTGATAACTTCTGTTTTTATTGATTTTTTACTGAATATGTATTTACTGAATTCTTATTGTATCCATTTTGTATGGTTCTTATCTTGTACACTGCCTTGAGAGGGTTCTACCTTAAAGGCAGCCCCCAAATACTTTTAAATAAATAAAAATAAAATAGGTTAGCCTCTTCTTTATTGTCCTTTAGATGGCTGATCAAGACAACATTGTTTCACCAAATTTTTAATCGTTATTGCTGCTGTTTTTACTATTAATCTGTTTTTGTTGTACAAAACACTGTTTAGGTTTTTGTAGTTTACGTATCTTATTATTTTTATTGTACATCACCTTGAGTGCTCACAGAGTGGAGGGGCAATCCAACAATATTTTTATTGCTTCATTTTATCTATTTATCCTTGTTATAGTAGTTGTAATTGTTCATTAGTATGATATTTTAACAGCAGTTTGTCTGTAACTGCTTAGAGATTTTATTATATTAATCAGCATGCAAGTATTATTAAGAAATTACAAATAAATAATAAATTAAAATATTCTAAACAAATAAATCATCTCCATACAGCCAGCACAGGTTTTATCAATGAACAGAGTTGATTCACCTGCTTTGCTCAGACAGCATGGAGCTTTACCCAAAAAGGAGGCACCTGCTCAAAGCCAGGATTTATGGATCCAAGACCCAAAGTAGCTTTTTACAGGTGCATTTAGGCTTTACCCAGGCCTACTGCCAGGAATATGTGTCCATCTGAGTCGCTCACTGATTTAAACTCTTCCTGATTGAACCAATGTTTGGCACAGCGGTGTTTAGCTGCAGCTTCATAACTCTGCTGCAATTATGAATTATCCCTGTTTTGAACAAAAGCTTGTGTTTCTTCCCCATGCCTGGCATTTGATTGGTCAAATTAATGCATTTCACAGTCCAAGAAGGCATCCTAGTATTACCTTAATTTCTTCACAAAGGCAGATATATTTACTAACTTGTTATCTTGGGACATATTGAAAAGAAAAGTTGAAACTGATATCCAAAAGTCAGAACAATGTATCCATTTAGAATGGGTCACATCTACAATGGTATTCTTTGGGCTTGCACAATATTTTATCCAGCTGGTCCTCTGACTCAACCAAATGGCCAATTCACGTCCTTCAGTTTAGAGTCAATAAATAGATTTATAAAGGTTTCAGAAGACCAAAATCAGTAGGACAGCCAAGTTTCCACCAGCAGCCGTGGCAGCTGCCATATGTTGCAGAGAATCAATGTCCACAGCTGTGGTAGCCTTTAGAGTTTCACTGAACTCTAAATAGCAGGCTTATTGGATTGCTTCCAGTTCTGTACCATGCCTGCCTGGCAATTTGGGGGAGAAAGAATGGGCTAAATCCTATTAACAGTCCTTTGAGGGAAACAATCATCATACATACTGTTCTGGCTGCTTCGTGTATTGTCTGAAATTAAACAGTGTGGTCGAGTCATAATTAGAAATTCCCCCATGTGTTCTTCAGAAAGTCTACTTTTCTGCTATGATTCGTGAAAGGATGCTCTAAGATTTAAGATTCTCCCAAGTTCCAAAGCATCCCAGTCCAGGTGAACAAAGTTGAAATTTCTGCAGTATAAAATAGGATTGAAAATAAGGACTCCTTCAATGCCTCTGTTTCTACATTTCAACGGACTGCAGTTCATACTAGGGATGGGGGAGAAATTTGTTCTGTTTGCATTTTTATGTGAACTTATCTAATTTCGCGCTATTGAACCTCCATGCAAACTGAAATTCGGTTATCCTTTGAAATTCACACTTTTCCGAATTTTGCAATGGAATTCACCAATCAAAATATGAATACAAAGATGCATTTATTAGGGCAAAAATGTATCAGGAGAAATGAGCACAAAAATATTTATGAATTTTCATATAAACTTTTCAAATAAAAAATTATCAAAATTCAGGGCAAACCCAACTTAAGACTGGAAAAATAAGAAGCTAAGAGGAACCAATGCTAACAGCCTCACCCACCCTTAGCTGATACAGATTCTTTTCCAAATTGCTCAGGGATAGGATAAATACAACTTCAGACTGCTGTGATGGCCAGGAGCTCTTTGACTCTTGTGAGGCTTTGATCCCTTCATTCAGCTGTGGACAAAAGATCATCACTCATGCCTTTATATCAGAAGTGGTCTAATGCAATCTATAAGGGGAGGGTCCTCTTGTTGATTGCTAGAGGCAGAGGATAAAATGGAGAGGAGGAGGATTATGTATGCCACTTTGGGTTAGTTGGAGGTGAAAAGGCGGGATCTAAATGAAATAAATAGATAGATAGATAGATAGATAGATAGATAGATAGATAGATAGATAGATGATAGAAGATAGATAGATGATTGATTGATAGATAGATGATAGATAGATAGATGATAGATAGATAGATAGATGATAGATAGATAGATAGATAGATAGATAGATAGATAGATAGATAGATAGATGATATAGATAGATGATATAGATAGATAGATGATATAGATAGATAGATAGATAGATAGATAGATAGATAGATAGATAGATAGAGTATATACCAGTATGCTTCTAGGTAGGGTTTGTTCATGGGGAGAGGGGAGGAATGATTCATTCTGGAGATCTTCTATATGCATTTCAAGATTCTAATTTTGACTTCATTCATTCAGTTTCTGTGGCCCAGAGCCTCTCAAACTGTGATGACAACAAAGGGGATTTAAAAACAGCTGTAAAATCCCTGTTTCTGAGCCTGATTCAAGGTGCTGTTTTTTTTTTACCTATGAAGCCTTACATAACCACAATACCTGATAGAATGCCTCTCCCAGCATGAACCTACTATGCTCATCATTTAAGGCCCTCCTCCAGGTGTCTCCTCCAAGGAAGGCTCAGAAGGTGGCAACAAGGGAGAGAGCCTTCTGGGTGGTGGCTGCCCGATTATGGAATGATCTTCCCAGTGAGGCCCACCTGGCACGAGGTTAAGACTTTCATCTTTTTGGTGCCAGGTTAAGACCTTCCTCTACTATCAGGCATTTGGCAGCATATAATAAGGCTTTTAATCAGGTTGTGGGTTTTCTTATTGTTGATTGTTAAAATCATTAAGTTATATGTGTCTGTGCCTGTGTGTGTGGGTGTGTGCACACGCTATCTGTTCGTATGTTTGTATGTAAACAGTTTTTATATTATGTACAATATTGTATTTTTAAGGTTTTTAATCTTTGTAAACTACCCAGAGAGCTTTGGCTATTGAGCCAAATATTACAAGTATAGAAATGTAATACATGAAATGAAATGAAAATATGACCCACCCACCCAAATTATAAAAAAATATTTTGTATTGTATGTTTTTCAGCTTCCTTTGATAAAGAGATGTCCTTGAAATGTGTCAGGTACTACAAATATTGGTGCAGCTCTCTCTTTTTTGTTCTCAAACTATGGTCTGCACAGGACCCAAGCAAGGGCAGAAGAGTACCATTTACTGGAGCTTGGACATCTCAGAGGGCCTGGCCCAGGCTGCAACCCCATTACCATGAGGGGAAAAACTGATGCTAAATTGAGGATGTTTATGAAAACTTATTTCTATGTACCTAACTGCCCAGACCTTGTGAGATTTGCTGGAGCCAATCAGCAGTGTTAGAGCAGAGCAAATAACATGCTAAACAGTGAGTTGCTGCCCCAGGCCCTTCACTTGAACAGCACAGGGAGTGATGTTTGTGCAGTTAAACTAGGCCTTGTCATTTGAGAGACAGAGAGATTTGTAATTCCCTGTGTGACTTGCTCTCTTAAGAACAGCCAATTCCAGAGTTCCTTGTGCCTAGGCAGGAGAAAGGGACAGATTAGGGACATTGATCCCAGGGGAGTCAGTTCTGCTGGTATGATTCACAGGCCCACAGTTTATGTGGATAAATATCTAGTGCTCTCACTCATACACACACACACACACACACACACACACACACCCCATACTGCCATGTCTAGCTATCAATACAAATCAGGCAGCCACAAACATAAGGTGGTTTTTTATAAAGGATACTAAAAGAACCTAAAGAAACCAATCAATCCTGCAGTTTTTCATGATTTGGAGTTATAAACAATGTTAGTCCAACTTAAATCCCATTCATTTCAGTAGTTCTACTCTAAGTAGGACTGACATTGGAGACAACTGATAACAATTAAAACTAAAAATTTACAGCGGCTTGCTCTATTACATGTTTGTAGCCACGTTGGTCCATTTTAATTTTAACAAAAGAAAAGAAAAGATCCCAATATTGCGAGGATAATACTTTTATTAGGACCAAGCAAAAATTATAAAATAGTCAACCGACTTTATAGGACTCTTCTTCCGGCTGGTTCTTTTCTTAAATAAAAATAGTAAAAAGTGGAGGGGGGGATTGTAGGAAAGCCTCAGTTTGGGCCATGATATAATTTAAGAAATGGAAAAACTGTAACCAGATTTAAAACATAAATGTTTCCTTCATGATTCTTGAGATTGTATATCTGGGATGTAATCAAAGTATGTGTGTGGGAGGGAACCCATGTTCCAAGTTTGTACTGAGCCCCCAAAAATCATGTTTGGACCCTGGGTCCATGGACCAACGATGGTCCATTCAGGTGGTCCATAGAAAGGTGGACATCCACTGTATTTCCAAATATGGAAGTAGGATGAACACTGAACCTGACTGGAGATTAAAGCTGACAAATATTAGACCTGACTTTGTTCACAAAAACAAGTGCATCCATCGCTTTTAAAAGGTAAGTCTAAGGGTATGAAAATAGGAGTTGTGTATGTGCTTTGATTTGCAGAATAAACAACACCCAGCAATTTTCAAGTGGCCTCTGTGTGTGTGTGTAGGGGGGGGGGGACTTTGAGGACATCTGCTCTAATCTTCCATGCTAAGTGGGATCTGCACCATGTGTCTGTGGCTTGCCAACTGTGTGTAATACGCTCCAGCAAGTAGCCTCTGTCAAAGTGCCCTAATGTCACCAGAAGCCATACTGGGAATAGACATAGCAGAACTCACACAACCATTATGCTTCCTGCATCCTTAGGTCCACTGATGTGCACAGTGAAATTAGCATTTCCCCATTTCTATTTGAATTCATAAAAGCTGGCTACTAAGAGTTCCCCTACTGAGAAGTCACTGATTCACTCTTTCAGTTAAGAGTAGTAAAAGCTTCATGGTTCGACTAACACAAGGGAGTCATTAATGGAAATAGCTTTCCACTTAGCATAATGTTTATTTTTCCCAACTGTCATATGGCTTTTTTCAGCATATTATTTTGCCAAACTGTCCAAATGTTTGCTAAATTAATGACAAACCCCTTCTCTGTCTGCAAACTCAACAAATATGAACTCCAAAATGAAGCTAACCAAAACAGAGTTTTATGATGTGTGCCCCAAAATTAAGAATCTGCTGGAGACCTGCCTACCAAAAAGTGGAAATATGTATGGAGATGTGGCCTGAGGATGGCTGTCTTTGATAATGAAAACCAAAATGGCACAAAAGATTGTGCAAGCTTTCAAGTTCTCCAGAACTCTTCATCAGGCTAGGTGGTAAAAAGGCAGGGGTCACCTAGCCTGATGTACAATTCTGGGGAACTCGAAAGCTTGCACAATTATCTGTGGCATTTCAGTTGGGCCTAATAAAGGTGTTGCCCAACTCTGGATTTTGCATTTTCCCCCCTTCATGGACCACCACGCCTATCTTTATTTTTCATAATGAACAGGATTTGGGGGTGCTGTCTGCATGGTACCTTCATTCCCCCTCCAAACCGCTGCCCCTTCTTCCTTCTCAAGTCCTGCTCTGGCACTCATTTGTATCTCTGAGAGGTAGTTGTACTGATTGATGATTACTTCCATATGTCTCCATCTTGGCCAGTCTTACTATAACACACAGTTACTGCGTTCTTACCCACACCCTGGGCGTGTTTCCACGCAATCAGCTTCACTTTGTTTGCAACTTTGTTGCGATGTGTCCCCAATCGCATCTTCTCCTTTTCCAGTTTCCACAGTGCTTAAAGTCCCAGCTTGTCATCGCTGTAGCAGGGGGCCCTGTGCTGTTTCCACTGAGCTCTAAAGGAATTATTTTCTTAATGGCTTGATGGAGTCTGAGTGGAGTCTGGGTTGGGGCTGATTACCTCATCCGTGTTCCCGCCTCCTTGGCCATGTTTCCAGGACAACTGAAGGAGAAGCTAATGGAGGAGTACCAGATTTTTAAAAAGGAATCAGCTTTGCTGTGAAGAGAGGCTTCCCCCCTCTCCCCCCCCCTTTCTCCTTTCCCCTGATAGTTCAGATGCACCTGCATTTCAGGAGCAAGCCTCATTGAGCACAATGGAAGTTACTTCTGAGTAGACACACATATACTTGAGCTGGAAAAGGGGGGAGAGAACACAAAGAGGGAAACTAGCCCCCATTTTAACCCAGAGGACCTCACTGAGCACATGGGAGTTACTTCTGAGGAGATAGTAATGGATTTGTTGTGGGAAAGAGAGCAGTAAACACAAAGATGGAAACCAGCCCCCACAGTAACCTACAGGTTATCTATAAGGAAGCTGTGAAGTACTTTCTTCCTAAGGCAATTCACCGGAGTCTCGAGATCCCACTTGGTTGCTTAATCGTACTTAAGGAATTGGGCTTTAACATGTGCCATTTCAATTGAGGGGGAATCTCTGTTCTAATGTGGGCATTCAAAGGCAAGCCTCATTGACCACAATGGGAGTTACTTCTGAGGAGACACTAATGGGTTTGTTGTGGGAAACAGACCAAAAACAGCCCCCATTTTAATGCACAGGATCTCTATATGGAAGCTGTGAAGGAGTTATGTCCTAAGGCAATGGAACGAAGCCTCAAGATCATGCTTAATCGCATTTAAGGAATTGGGCTTTGATATGTGCCGTGTCAGTTGAGGGGCTTCTTTGTTATTCCTCTGGTCATTGAGAGGGCAAGCCTCATTCAGCACAATGGGAGAAAACACCCACAAAGGCCGGGCTACATGCCCCATGGGCAGGACCCAGTGCAGAACCCAGTGCGGTTGTGGAAATGGGTCATTAATGGAGCTGAAGCAAGCTGGAAAAGTTGGACTATAACCAGCCTCAGAAGAAGTGGTTTTTCCGCGTTAAAATGCAGGGCTGGTGCTGAATGGCCATGATGTCATGGAAACACAGAGACTTCACTGCGCAGCCAGGTTGGAGTAAATCGCTGGTGGAAACACAGCCCCTGTTTTCCCCACATATTCCTATTACTTCTGCCTGACCTCTTATAAGTTTGTTATTATTGCCATCTGTTTTTAAAGCTGTTTTAGTGATGTGGAGCACAATTTCCCTTTGCTCTGCAGAAGTGGCCAAGGCCTTGGGTATTAAGGGTACGATCCTACGCAGGTTTAGACAGGAAAGAAGTCCCACCATTCCCTAGCCAGCCATGAGTGGTAGGACGTTCTTTTCTCACCCTTAGGATCGCACCCTTAGGGAGCCATTTGAACAAGGTGAGCATCTGTTTGATTGGTCAACGTGAGAGGCGCAGCACCTGCTTGCCAGTGCTAGTGGTAGTAATCGTCCAAACAGGTAGGGTGAGTGGATGCTCACTTCATCCACCCTGTGTATGGTATCCTGCCATATACAAACAACGTGGGTTTCTCCTCTGCAGTGCATTCAGGGAAGAGGCACTGGGGTGGGGTGTGTGGGAAATTAGTTGTCAGTCACAATCACCCCCATTAAATGGCATAAGCTTGCAGGGCCAGCCCTACCATTAGGATGAGCTAGGCGACTGCAGATTTGGGGGGGGGGAGCAGCAGTGGCAGCTCCCCAAGCCCCTTCTGCTGAGCCCACTGGGGAATTCTCCTCTCATGGCAGGTAGAGCTGTGTGCACCACACAGCCTGTCCTGTAGTCCCTAAACTAGCCTGCTGCCCTCAGGTGTGTTGGTGAACACAATTCCATTGCCAGCCAGTGTTAAAGTAAGATTCAACTGCCAGTCCGGTCGGCTTCTGCATGTGGAATGGAGGGCAGGGGGCATCTTGTCCTTTGTCTCAGGCAGCAAAATGTCTTGGGCTTGCCCTGTAAACCTGGCTTAATGCATAAAGCTCCTTATGATTTGTCCATGAGAGTATCCTCTGAATGCCTAAGGCACACTGACATTTATGTACATTTATTTACTCACTACACATTGCTCAGTATAGATTCAGATAGGTATAGTAAATCCGGTATAGGATTTAAATTTCTTTTTATTATTTTGCATTCACAGCAAGTGGATTGAGGCCATTGCCACTGTTTGTGTCCACCTCTTACTTACAGGATGGAGGGTCATATCCACTCAAAGACAGGGAGGTCCTCAGCATCCAGTGACCCCTAAACTGCTCTCCCAGGATTGTTCCCAGGGATGGGCAATTTGTGGCCCTCCAGATGTTTTGGCTTACAACTCCCATCAGCCCTAGCCAACATAGCCAATGGTGAGGGATCATGAGAGTTATAGCTAAAACATCTGGAGGGCCACAAGTTGTCCCTATCCACCTTAGTCAGTCTATCTTTAGATAACCAGGAACATTATTTTTCACATTTATTCTCACAATCTACCCTCAATTCAAAGGAGAAAGTTGGACACAGAAGAGAGAGATCACCATTGCATCTATCAGTATTAGTATAAGCATACGAAAAAAGAAGTGAGAGCACACACATTGTAATTGGCTCATTGACAGCCCTTGAACAAAAGGGTTAAATTGCTTCCTGAAAAACTTCAGAAAAATAGGAAAAGGAATTGTTGACTTGAGAAATATTCCTTTCAATCCATCTGAAGGAGAGACCCTGCTGGTTAATCAATTTAAGCGCCAAAACTCAAAATTTGTTATCACAGTGATTGGGAGTTAATATTCATTAGTAAAAATATTTATTAATGAAGGTAAGATGTAACCTTTTTAAAAGAACTTTAGAAAACTATACGATAGCAAACCCTACTTATCTGATGTCTGCCTGATATTGCCCCACGTGCTAAGTGGAACATAAATGTTCCAGTACAGCTAAAACCCTTTAGTTCCATAAAAAGTAAAGGAACACATTAGTAATCACAACAAACTTAAGTCGCGTTAATTAAAGTCATGCTTAATGTTAGCTGGATTAGAGCTACCCAAACTAAATTAGTTCCCATTGAAATGACTTACTTGTCCCATTGATTTCAGTCGCCAGGATCATGGGTTTTGCTCTCACTGGCAGGAGAATCTCCTGAGCAGAGTTCTGTTCCTGGGCGGTCCTGCCAGTAGAAGGGAAGAGGTGACATTCACTGATTCCCCCTTCCACCTGCAGTCCCTTGTGCACCCAAAAATCTGGTCTGCGTGGCTGGGGGGAACCTTTGGAATAGTGGGAGGGAGTTTCATGATGAGTGGGAAACTGACGAAAATAGCCTTTCTTCCTCTTCTACCAGCAGGTTTCTCTGCTGGATCTCAGTTCTGTCCACGAAACAAAGGGCTCCTTACATTCACTGGTGCCTAGTAAAGACTCAAGCCAATGAGAACTATGGGCAATTAACTTACAGCACACTCCTATGCATGTCTATTCAGAAATAAGCCCCATTGAGTTCAATGGGACTTACTCTCAGTTAAGTATGTAATGAATAGGATTGCAGCCTTAGTCTGGATTCAGATCCACTGACCAAATCCAGGGGTCTGTGTATGTATCCTCTACATATCCATTGAGTTCCTGGATCACCCATGAGATCAGTTCAGGCAGCACTGGCCTCACTCTAGATCTCCTTCATTTGCTCTCAGTAACATCACACAGACCAACCAGATTTAGTACATAGAATCATAGAATTGTAGAATAGTAGGGTTGGAAGGGGCCTATAAGACCATCAAGTCCAACCCCCTGCTCAATGCAGGAATCCAAGTCAGAGCATCCCTGACAGATGGCTGTCCAGCCTCGTCTTGAACGCCTCCAGTGTGGGAGAGCCCACCACCTCCCTAGGGAATTGGTTCCATTGTCGTATTGCTCTAACAGTCAGGACGTTTTTCCTGATGTTCAGCCAGAATCTGGCTTCCTGTAACTTGAGCCCATTATTCTGTGCCCTGCACTCTGGGGTGATTGAGAAGAGATCCTGGCCTTCCTCTCTGGGACAACCTTTCAAGTACTTGAATAGCACTATCTTATCTCCCCTCAGTCTTCTCTTCTCAAGGCTAAACATGCCCAGTTCTTTCAGTCTCTCTTCATAGGGCTTTGTTTCCAGTCCTCTGATCATCTTCATGGCCTCCTCTGAACCCCCTCCAGTTTGTCTGCATCCTTCTTAAAGTGTGGCTCCCAGAACTGGACACAGTACTCAAGATGAGGCCTAACCAGTGCTGAGTAGAGGGGAACTAGTACTTCCCGGGATTTGGAAGCTATGCTTCTATTAAGGCAGCCCAAAACAGCATTTGCCTTTTTTGCAGCCACATCACATTGTTGGCTCATATTCAGCTTGTCATCTACAACAATTCCAAGATCCTTCTCACTTGTAGTATTGTTGAGCCAAGTATCGCCCATGTTGTAACTGTGCATTTGGTTTCTTTTTCCTAGGTGCAGAACTTGGCATTTATCCCTATTAAATTTCATTGTTTTCTGCCCAGTGCTCCAACCTATCAAGATCACTTTGAATTTTGTTTGTCTTCCAAGGTATTAGCTATCCCACCCAATTTTGTGTCATCTGCAAATTTGATCAGCGTTCCCTCCACCTCCTCCTCCAAGTCATTCATAAAAATGTTGAAGAGCACTGGGCCCAGGACTGAGCCCTGCGGTACCCCGCTCATTACCTCTCCCCAGTTTGAGAAGATCCCATTGATAAGCACTCTTTGAGTCCGATTCTGTAGCCAACTGTGGATCCACCTGGCAGTTGTTTCATCCAGCCCACTTTTAGCTAGTTTGCCAGTTCAGGATATCATGGGGCACTTTGTCAAAAGCTTTGCTGAAGTCGAGGTACAGTCAGGGCCAGAAATATTGGAACACGGATAACTGTTTTGGCAGTTGGCCTCTGTACACCACCACATTGAAGTTGAAAGGAAACACACCCAGATGGGAGCGAAGTCAGGACTTTCAGCTGTAATTCAAGGGGTCTGACAAAAGTGGGGCACTAACCATTCAGGAAGTACAGCCAGTGGCATACACACACACCCGTCGTTGGTGGCTCATAAGTAATAGAACAAACCAACATCATTTCAAACTTAAGGATCGCCTTTAATACCGGGTTCTAGTCCCCACTCGGCAATGGAAGCTCACTGGGTGACTTTGGGCCAGTCACAGACTCTCAGCCCAACCCACCTCACAGGGTTGTTGTTGTGAGGATAATATAGAGAGAAGGAGGATAATGTAAGCCGCCTTGGGTTCCTTGCAAGAGGAAAAAAGGCGGGGTATAAATGCAATAAATAAATAAACAAACAAACAAACAAATAAATAAATTGTCCACAATTGAGTAATCAGACATCACATGACCATTAATAATATTCACTGAATTTGCCAAGCAGATGGGGCTAATTTTCGATCCTTTGAAATAATCCACAGAACTCTTTATTGCTATTACACTTCCTCAATTGCTTTTACAGGCCGAGGGGTTGTGCCCTTCTTCTTTATTCAGAACATGGATGAAGGCCATCATTCCATAGTTGTAATTCTTCTGACTTCACTTTTAAGTTAACTGCACTTCTAATCTTGTTCTCTCCTGGTCATCAATTTTCCACACAATGTAATTGTCTACAATAAGGTGAATGCAAGCAGACCAGCTGTCCCTGGAAATGTAATGATTTAGTTCTATAGAAAACATTACATTTTTCCTGGACTTGAAATGTGGTAAAAAGAGAGGGAAACATCTCAAACAGCTAAGTGTGCCTTTATCTAAATACTGCATGATAGATTAGGAAAATGTGTTAGAGCACTGATGGATTGTCCACCTCCTAAGGACACAGGATGAAGAACAATGGGTTGGATCCAGATTGGCAGTTCCATGAATGGAAAGGCTCCTTCATGGAAGGCACCAGGATGCAGTGGGGGCTCCCCGCTGAAGGGGAAGGGAGGCAATCTCCCCGATCCCCTCTCTCTCTTGCAACCCCATGTCACCTCTTATAATACTGCAAACAGTTCACTAGCCATGCAGAGCAGCTTTCCAGGAGGGACAGGGGGCTGCAGAGGGAAGGGGGATTGGGAAGATGCCCTCCCCACCCCTTCCTCCAGCACAAACAGAACTTGACTAAGCACTACTCTGGATCCACCCCAATGTCACTCAATTCATATCTAAGTTAAGATGGTCTTGGATCCTTCTCATATTTTACCAGCTAGTCTTTCCTTTAAGCAAAGCATTACCTTATTCCATTTGCAAATTTAGCTCTCCTGGGGGCTGTCCTCACAGGATATTTGCTGCGAATTGGGAGCATTTCGAGGTCATTGGTGGCAGATGATGTCGTGGCCAATCTGCAGCCACCCATGGAGATTTCCAGTGGAAAAGCTGGATTTTCGGAGACTACTTTTACTCCATTTTATTTCTTTAATTTGGGTTATCTGGCCTTCTGGTGCCGTGTGCCCCTATCCTCCACATTTACTTCGGCATGACAGTCCTGCTCAGGGTGGTGTCTTTCACTTGGCTGTAACCTCACTGAGGCTTTCCAGTCTTCAGAATCACCCTGCATTCCCATTTCACCAGTAATTAGCCTCCATGATGATTCACTTCTCTGATTTTTGCATTACTTCGCTTCTCCGTTGTTGTGTTTAATTGCATCTCCAATATTGTGTAAAGTTGCTTCTTTGATGTTATGTAAAGTCGCTTCTCCAGTCTGGCAAGGTCTCAGGAGCCTGTCATTGCAAGCAGGGAAAAGATGCCCAGAGAAGGGGTGTGTGCGTGTGTGTGTGTGTGTGTGTGTAAGGAATAACTCTGCAACAGTTTGCTGGAATTGAGCAAAATTGGGGGCGGGATGCTCCCGGGGGGAGCCTTCAGATGCTGTACTCGAGAAATGGGGATTTTGTGTTCTCAAGGCAAAAGTGTGCACATTGGGGACATGGGAGAGAGGAATAACTCTGTGGCAGATTGCTAGAATGTGGGAAAACTAGGGGTGGGGGATGCTCTAATAGGGGGCCTATAACTTGCTTTCCATTCATAATAATGTAGTAGCAGGGGGGAGCCTGGACATGGCCAGGAAACAAGCCTCTCTCATTGGTTGAGCAGCCCCTGCCAGTTTGATGTTCAGTTCTACTCCCCCCACCCCACATGGAAATATGCTCCTTTCAACCCCTGCGTGACCCCTGATAACCAGATTTTAAAGGTACAGTACACTCGACTTATCTTGCTTTGTGTATCCCTGATGGACCAAAACTGATTCCATAAAATCCGGATAACACTCCAACATGCTTCTCATTCCATTGTCATGAAGATCCACCCCGGTTTTCTGCTCACTCCTCCCCCCCGCCCCATCCCAACCTAGCCAATTCCTCTGTTTTCTTCAAGTTCCTCTTTTCCAAACCAGCCAGTTCCTAAGATACCTCATTATATATTTGCAAAATCATACTTCTATCTAATCATCTCTTTCATTTACATATACACAGAACCACCATTAATTACATTTCTTTATTCTGTACAGTCTCACCTCCAAAGCAGCACCTATAGAGAATACAAAACCCTGCACAGTGTGGAGAATGTGGAGAGGGAGACATTTTTCTCCCTTTCTCAAAATACTAGAACCCGGGTCATCCCCTGAAGCTGATTGGTGGGAGATCCAGGACAGATACAAGGAAGGACTTCTTCACAGGGCATAGTTAAACTATGGAATTCATTTCCAGAAGAGGTATCGATGGCCACCAATTTGGATGGCTTTAAAAGACAAATTCATGGAAGAAAAGGTTATCAATGGCTACTAGTCCTGATGGCTATATGCCACCTACAATGACAGAGGCAGTATACCTCTGCATACCAGTTGCTGGGGAACACGCACAAAAGGGTGTTATTGCACTCATGTCCTACTTGTGGGTTGCACACTGTTGGCCACTGTGTGAGCAGCATTTTCACATGCTGAACATGCACCAAGGGCAAGTATGAGTTCTCGCATGTCCAGTTCTCGCTTTGAAAGCGCAGGCTGAGAAGTGAGATAGTGTCCTGCTCTAAACCGAGTCCTGGCTCTTTACTAGTCAATACAGGAATGTAAACAACAGAGTGGTCCATTAAGCAGGCAAACAGGCCAACGCAGGCAATCAGTCAAATAGGAGGGGTCAGGCTAAGGCAGCAGTGGTCAAGAGTGGGCAGAGGTCAAAACACAGTAAGACAGTCAGATGCATTACGAAGTCCAGAAGTAGAGTCAAGAAGTCCAAGTATCACAGAACAAGGTACAAGGCACTAGAACTTCTGGAACAGTGTTGTTTCCAGCACTAGCTAGACAGATGCTGAAGGCTTTTAACAGCAGAACCTGCTGCCCCACCCAGGGCTCAGCTGAAGTTCATTAGAGCTCTCTGGTCAGAGCCCTACTCACAAGAAGCCCATTCCCTCCCAAGGAGACCTCTGCTGCAGCCAGGCACTTTGTCCAGGTTCCCTGAATTGGGCCTACCTCCTTTGGTGCTGTTGGTCCCTGGGACTTGGAGGGTGCTCAACCCCCTCCTCCTCTGAGGCAGAGTCCCCCTCTCCCAGAGCAACTGGGACCTTAGCAGGCTCCTCCACAGATTGAGGCCCTTGTTGTGGTGGCAGGAACTGGGCATCATCCTCTGTTGGGGCCTCTAACTCCTACTCGGAGGATTCCAATAGGGGCATGAGATAGCTTATTCTCCAGTATTCATCATTTTAGAGTTCTTAGACTAGTGGTGCAGAACACAGGCCCGGGAGCCAAATCTATCCCTCTTGGAATCGCAATCTGGCCCTCCAGGGCTCATCAGATGGCCCCACCCCCTTTTCCCCAACCACCAATCACTGGGTGGTTTCTCTGCTTTTGCGCAGTTTTTTCCACTTCCTAGAAGGTAGAAATCTCCCTCCAAAGACTTGGTTACTGGTGGTAAAAGTTTGAGGCTGCAATCCTTATCATCACCAAAAAATTTCTCAGGGACGAACAGAATTCCCTCAGCCTTGATATTCTTGTATACAATGAAATAACTATTGATTTTAGGAAAGCAGGGAATGTGGAGAGGAAAAATTAATGCAGCTGCTCCTTGAACTGAAGATTTTCATATTGTAATTTTCAATGCCATAAATTAAGGCAACAGATTTGTGTGCATTCAGTCCATTTTTTAATAGGTATCCAAATTATCATTTTAAAAGTCAGTGGACTTATGACAATAGCAATTTACATTGCAAAAAAAGCCCCCTCTAGTTCAACTTGCTAGCAGTAAGCAAATTTTTTAAATAAGATGTCATTTTAAGTTAACCAGATGCCAAACTAATTGTAAGAATATGAAAAGGCATCCCCAGTTACAATACTGGGACCCCTCAGCTATGTTTCTGCTTGGTTATTCTCATCTCTCCCCCATTACAGATGAATTTGGAATTTTACCATGAATGAATGATGCCTCTATTAGCTTCCATGGGATTTCTATGTTCTTCTGGAACAATTTCTTACATATTTATATAAACAAAAATGTCAACTACCACAAATCAGTTTTCATTTTAGAAATATACTAAAAAACCAAAGCAAAACATGTACTCCATAAACTAAATTCCTTACTGAATGGTAAATATATGGGTTGTGGTGGGAAAAGGGAAGAGAAACTTACAAACTATATCAGCAGCAATGTTAAGCTCCAGGTTTTATTGCAACAGTATTTTCGCTCCAACAATAAAATAAGGACCAGGGTTGCAATTAATAGCTGTGTAGCACTATAACATATATGTATTGTTTATCAAATGTACATTCTCTGTCCCAATAAGAATTACAGGGTTTGTTAAATTACATAAAACCAAGCAAACAAAAAGGAGTTTGTAGGTTTTCTCCACGACCTGGTCACCTCTGAGAAATGAAAATGTCCCCATTTTCTTAAGATACAATTATTTTCCATCTTCAGATTGATATTCGCACTATGGAACTATTAAACTGGATGATTTCCAAAGGATGCTGAGATCCCAGAATTAATCAAATCTGTGCAACATCTGACAATTTAGCTCATCCTTACCAGGTTCCCAATAGTCACAACGACTGCCCAATACCGTAAATTGCCGTATGCTTCCAGGGAAATGTATATTGTTCCCTATGGGGTAATCTGGCTAAGGGTTGACTAGATTTGAATCACTGACAACTAAGGCACAGTCTTTGAGACTGGGAACCAACAAAACTTGCAAAGTAGTGAGTTTCTCTGTATTGTCCCTGTCACTTAAGCAACCAGGCCTAGCTCTCCTTCTTTCTGCCTAGTTAATTGCTGCCTGTTCACCCTTACCTGCTCTCTGTTAATTTTCTAAGGGCGCAATCCTATCAAGATAGGCGGCCGCCTCCTAACTCAGAGGCAACCACCTATCCTAAGCAAGGCAGGAGAGGCACGGGGGGGGGATCATTCCCTTTGCGCCACCCTTACCCTGCTATTTTCCACTAGACAGCTGTTTTCAGCTGTCTATCTGTGGGGGGCCAACTGGGAGAGGAGGCTGCGTGTATGACACATATAATGTGTCGTACACGCAGCTCTGCTCTCCCTGCCCCGGAACGCCCCCAGCCCTGCCCCTTTTCAGTCACTCTGTGCTCCTCTTCTGAGCGCAGAGGATGGGGATTCTCCACGCTGCCTCTAAGGCAGTGTGGATGTGGGGGGAGGTTGGTTTTCCGGGAACCGACCTCGGAGCACAGGCTCCGAGGTCGGTTCCTGGAAAAGAGCATATCCTATGGCCCTCTAGACAGTGTCTAGTGGCCATAGGATTGCTCCTTAATTCTTATCTAGAATGCCTCATGGAGAGGCAAAGTAGAAATCCTATCCTTCCTTCTTTGGCTCAACCTTCATTAACACATTTAATATTAAGCTTTTAGTATACATGTAACATTTTTCTGGAGTTATATATTTATAATTTTAAATACATTTAATATTGCTTTAAATTATTAGAATGTCTGGACTGACTTGTGCTATGCCTAAATCCAGCTACTGGATGGGATAAAGGGTAACTAGAAAAAAATGACTTCATATGGTGGCAGTGGAAAGGGAATAAAGAATAATTGGTAAGGAGGAAAGAGCCTCCAATGAGGAAAAAATACTTGACCTCAACAAGGTGTTTTCCCACATATCAGTTACCGGTGGTGGAGATCCACAAGTTGGTGTCTATAGCAGTGGGATAACTCACATCATCATGGTTGTTTCCTCAGAACTTGGTGGCAAGAGCAGTGGAATACCCTAGAGAAGGGTATGTGTGGAGACTCTTTGCCCAATCTTGATGGGTTTATGGGGTTTTTTTTTTTAAAGGCAGGCTAGAGAATCTTTCTTCTTTCTGCTCAAAACACAATGACCTGATTTGCACGATCAAAACTTACTTAAGTCGCAGCGGCTTGTTTTAATCTCCAGCACGTGCCAGGCACCATTTCCCTAATTCCCCACCTTGATGTGGCTTCTCATGTTGTCCAAACTAACCCTACAACTGGCCAATTGTTTATTTGAGGCTTGTTTCTCCATCAAACAAGCCATGCCACCTGGGTTTGGAAAACACAACAAGCCGGGCCAGGGTGGGTAATTAGGGAAATGGTGCCCAGCCCTGGATCTTTAAGCTGAGAGAGGCAGCTGGGACTACTCTGTATTGCTCTTGAGTTTGCGGGATGAAATGGGAGCATGGCAGTGGTCTCCCTTGGACTGGAAAGAACAACACAGAACTATCCCAGTTGCTTAACCCAGTGTTAAAGGCTTTGAAAAGGGAGATGGATAGCCCTACAGCACTCTTTCTTCATGTTGTAAAAAGCCATGAAAGACTGACCCTCTCGGTCTTAGGAGGACAGAATCATAGCTTTGTAAGACTTGCAGCACAGTTTTGGAATCTTAAAAAAAATGTGTTACAGTAGTTGGATGGTGATCAGGTGCTACCACTCAGCTGTTTGCCAGAGGGCATCTTCCCTTTGCCACTGGTGAGCAGCAAACTGAATCCTTCCCTTAAAAAGCAGATTTCCATGATCAATATATCTGTACATAACATATTAAAATGCAAATGAGACATTTTATAAACAAACCAATGTAAAGTCAAGTTATTTGAGATTTATGTTTCAGCATGAGCCAACAGCATGTCCTGGTATATGGTGACTTTCAGAAGAACTAAAATACTAGAAAGAGATTTGAGACATAATTGCCTTTAAGCATAAGTTTATAAACTGTTTCCTCTAATACAACGAATCCTATTTTAGTGTTAGATGGGAAATTCCAAGTAATGAAAGACAGTAATTGTTTACCAGCCTGACAATATAAATAAATGAACCAAAATCCAAATTGGTTTAACTGTCGATCTAGAATTGTTATGATCTACCCATCTATGCAATGCAATGTTCCCTTCATTTAACATGAAGCCTATTATAAACTTTAGTAATGCAAATAAAAACTTCCCAGTTTAAGCCCCAAAGCTTATCTGGCACAGCACATCTTACATAAAATCAGTAGTGCTGTATATTGGGCTGTAGCACTCAAGCTCTTCCCTCTGACATTATCAGCTGTGGAGGAATTGTGTTTTTAAGGAGATTTACGTACATAATCTGATTTCACGAGGTAAAGGCTCAGCTAAATCACTATTCAAGAAGGGAAATTACCACTCAATGATACATACATTGGTCAGAATCCAGCCAGATGTAAGTACTATTCACCCCACTCACTTCAGTGGGGGAGAGTTAAGCATTTGAACTCTCCCCCATTAAACTGAACCAAACTTCCAAGTGCCTGGCTCTGGCTGGATGGTGACCAATGTATTTTTCTTCATTTAGTCTCAAGTATGGATATAAATTTATCTCAAACAAGTATTACAACTATATTCCAGATTGTGTTTCCCCATTTTAAAAACAAGGTGCACTTTTAGGTACAGTTAAATGGCATTTATAATCACTTTAAGGGTAGAGTGAAAAACTTAGTTTCAGGGAGTTTCATGGATTTCAGTAGAATTTATATTTTTAACTTTCATTAATTAAGTCCAAAGCATGCATATTGCTTTGGACATAATTACTTCTTGGTTCTAACAAAATGCTGTGCTTCTTTCAGAAGTGTGTCAACATCTTCATTATCCTTGTCTTGAAAATCTGGCTCCCAGTCAGAATCCTCATCAGTAGGGTCACACTCTTCCTCCTCTTCATCATCTATGAAGCTGTCATTTAGGTTGTATTCATTGGGCTCACCATCATTATCACTATCCTCTAAAAAACCACTTCTTCCTGTAGAGTTAAAAAAATTAAAAACCTTTTTTGGAAACAAGATAAAGTTATGCTATTTCCGGATTACATCAAAGAAATCGTTGATAAAAGAAGGCAATTTACCAAGGTAAAAAATATGGCAAAACAAATAAACTTACAGTATCACTTAAAATATCCTGCTACATTTTGCCTTTTTTCTGAAGGTCAGATGGAGAAGTTTCTAAATCTTGAAATGGAGGAGGCGTGGCTAAATGGAAAATCGCATGAGATTTCTGTTCCAGCACCATGAACTGGAATCTACAAACATGTTTTGCTAGCTGGCTATGTTTAGTCTAGAAGATACAGGCTAGGCCAGAGATGTGGTTTTTTTCCTCTCGTATTTTTTCTCTCTTCTTTAAATCCTTTCTTTTTAAAATGGATATGATATACTGTACAATGTATACACTCATTTATATATCTAGTACAAAATATATTAGTGACTGTTGTGAGGTTGATTTTAAGCTTTATTATTATATAACATTATAAAATTTATTAGTGACTTGTTATTATTGTTATGTATCCTTTTAAATCTCCTTTTAAAATTATTATTACCATTATTACTGGTTAGTAAGATTTTTGGCTGGTTAAATTGTTAAGCTTTATTACTATATGTTAGCTGAAGGGCAACATATGGTTACTGGAAATGAATTGTAGGCCGGCTTCCTTGCTATAAGACTGATGATATGATATTGAAATGTTAGGTTGATTATTTATGCTGTACTGAATTGTAGTATTGCCAATGTTATAGGTATAATTTTTAAGCAGAATGGGATTTGAAGTTTCTGTGTAATGGAGTTTAAATTTAATTTCTTTAAATAATTTTTTATATTTTTTCATGTTTTTTTCCCCCTTCCTTCTCTTCCTTCTGTTTTCTCTTTCTTTTCCGTTATTGCTGTGTCCTCTTAAGAATACTGTATTGTTGGGAAATTGTAGTTATTGATTAGGTTGTTGGTATTGTTTATTTCATTTATAAAATTAAAAAATAGAATAAAAAGTTTTTTTAAAAAAATTAAGAATGTGAATGTCAGTTAACAATGCAAAATTATAGTGGTACAGGACCATTATATGAATTAAATCGTATCATTTAATATTTGATCTTCCATATATAAGTCACTTTACAGTAACCTTGGCTTTGCTATAGCAGTAGATAAATATGGACTGAATAATTGGGACAAAATTAAGAGTTAATATCAGTGATGGCTTGAAAATTTGTAAACTGAGGCTCATAATAGTAAACTCAGGAGTCTTGCCCAGTCAAGGTATTTATAAGCTAAGCCCACAATTCCACTGAGGTCTAAGCCCATCTTGTAATAGATCCCAACTCCAATACTCCAGCTTCCAGCAAATATTCCCTACTATTACCATGAACCACCATGGGTTCAAACGCCGACTTGTTTGTCCCCCAACAACACCGAGTTCCAGGTTCTAAAACCATAAACACTTCATCCCTGCGTTGTTCATCACAGTGGGATCAGGTGGGCACATGGGAACCTGCACACATGCTTGCTCCTGCTCTTTTCAAGAGCATTCAGTTTGTTAATTGTGGATTGTTATGATGTGTGAACCAGTTCATTATCTTGTGGGCATGAGAAAGGATTCAGGTGCCCTGGGGTCTGACTGTTACTATTTTTCATTGAGCAATTCCACTGAGGGGACTGGGACCATACAAATTCAAGGTTACAGGTGGCAGACTCACCATCCTATAGAACAGGGATGGGGAACCTCTTTCAGCCTGAGGGCCAAATTCCATTTCAGAGAAGCCACATGCCAGTTTCAGAAGAAGCCGAAAGGGGGTGGGGCCATTTTTTTTTAAATGCCACACTCTTTTAGCTTAAAGCTCTTCCTGCCAGTAACTAAGCCTTAGGAGAGGCATTTCAACCCTTTAGAGTGGATGAAAAGCTGCACAAAAGTTGAGAAACCACCAAATGATTAGTGGTTGGAGAAAAGGAGGCATGGCTATCTGGGGAACCCTGGAGGGCCAGATTGGGATCCCATAAGGGCTGGATTTGTCCCCCGGTTCTGAGGTGCTCCATCCCTGCTATATTGTAACAGAAAACTTTGATTTAGATGAGTGACACCATGATACTAAGCATATGTACTGCTTTAGGTCAGTCAAACCTGTATCAATGGAACATATCCAAGTAATTGGGCTTTCAATCTTAGCATTAGATCAGCCCCCTTTTCATTTATAGGTATTTGCTAAGGAAAAGGAACTACTATAGTTAAACATCATTCTACTTCCCTAGGATGCTAATATGACCTTGGGCTTTTTCATAGAAGACACTGTCATGCCAATTATCCTGAAATGAGAATCCTCTTTGTAGTGTTTCTAAGAATAGGTTTTCCCATTTGCTATAATGAAAAACTACTGTAGCAGTACTGCAGAGAGTCTTTAGCCAGGTCAGATAGTCCTTCCAGGCATACTGAGGATGGAGAACCCAAAAGTGATATCATAGTAACAAGAATTGTGAAGCATCACTGCTCTTTGTTTCCTCTGGTCCTCAGAAAAGGTCTCAAAAGCTGGCAGATCACTATACACACACTAAGCAATTGGCAATATATCCTATAATAATTAAGATAATGGCTTTAAGGACAAATGAGCCAAGGTTTTTCTTTCTGGTTATACTTTTTACACATATATTCCATTAAAAGAAATTGTGAGCTCTATTTTGTACCTTGCGGCTGTGCCAAATAGCATGTAATAAAGGTTAATAAAACCCTATGCAGCTGCAAGATAAAGAACACACAGACTAGCAGGACTGTGTGAAATGGAACTCATCAATCTTAACCTTCAACAAGCTTTGAATTGGGAGCAGCCAAAGGAACTACAGGTGTAGTCACATTGTCACTATTTTGTCCCCACAATCCCATTTTGTGTCTCATTCACCATCTTATCTGTAACGGCCTAGTTGGCATGAGCTGGCAATCAAGAATAGAGTGGAATAGCAAAACCAGTCAACACCCTCTACTGATACATGGAAAACTGAAAATCCTAATTGCTCTGGGCTATGGAACTCTGGGATGTGCAAAAGTCAAAGTCCTCCTCATCCTAAAGCCACTTATTAACTGACAATACCAAGAGCTGTTCTACGTCTTTAACAATTCAAGTTTTAATAATGATTTACACCAATTTATCTGGGACAATTAGGTTGACAAGTCTGACACATCCTAGTTCCCCACCCCCTTGGATCCACTGGTGACTGGTACTCTTAAGATACAGTAAGTAAGGGGGGAAGACCTGTATTGTCAGTTCTGCGTTGAAGTGACCCAGCTGCTGCAAGAGCCCAAATACCTATTTCTGACAAGTATTTCACCCCTACAACGTATTTTAAAATGCTATGATATGTAGGTTATGAGGGAAACTTTCATTTTGTGCCATACATAATTTAGGGGTATACATGGAATACGCAGTTGAAAGCCTCAATATTTATGCTTGCCCACTTACTATTGTTGCATTGATTATGGACAGCAAAAAAAAAAAAATTATGGACCAACTGCAGTAAATATCAAGCTTATGATACCATCTAATAAGTCAGAACACTCAACTAGACTTGTTACTTCAATTTGTTCTGCATACCAGATTAGAATATTAAGGTTCTATGTAATTATGAGCTCCTAGGGCTAGTTTATAAGGTCACCCAGCTTGTAAATCCTGTGTTTGGCAGTGGAGTAGGTATACATAGGTATACATGATGTGACATGTCTACGCATGGGCCTGATCCATGCAATCTTGTACACACACACACACACACTTTTGGGGGGTGGGGATAAAGATTGTACATCCTTATGTCTATAAACTGCCCTCTGATTAACTTATCCAAATTTTATGAGAACCACTGCACATTAGCTGTATGACACTCCACAAAAGAATACCAAAGATACCAGCATGGGTATCTAGCAATCAAAATACATGATTCCTCAAAAAAGCTTTGTTAAGCCAAACTTCTTCTAAGACTGAATTCTTGAATGTTATGACTAAAGATCAAATTATGGTTTTTGCAGATATATGTACCAAGAGACAGCAGTTTTTAAAAAAGAGCTCTAATCATCCAAAACATTATACATTTTCAAAATTAACCAGAGACATCCCAGGACATGATCTGAGGGCATATAATGCAGCCATAATGCAGCCACCTTGCTGAAGCTAAGTATGTCTGGCTCTGTTCAGTGCTTGGATGGGAGACCACCTGGGAACCCCCATGGACACCACCTTCAATGATGGAAAAAAGGTGACCTATAAATGTAACCAAATAAACAAAAAAGGACAATTTATTTTCATATAGAATGTTGTTCACCAGAGTAAATCTATTTTATTTCCAATGGGAACATTTCAGGTAGAGGCTTAATTCAATCCATTTGATAGTAGCAGAGAAAGGTTTAGCCTTTTACAGAGCAACTTCACCTTGTTTACAGTAAGCATATTATAAAGAAACTACTAAGAGTAATTCCATTTACTCCATTTGTAAATGCACAGTATTCTAACCTTTTTTAATAACCTTTGGTCTCAGCTGCCTTCGCTCAGATTCTAAAGAAATAAATAAAAATATATACCATTATCAAGGCAACAATAAATAGAAATGTGAAATGCTATTAAAATTGGAAGAGGAAGGTTCCACCAACTCCTTCCACCAATTGTAGTCTCCTGCACCATGTCCCACACCATCCCTAAGGGTCCCCCAAGCCCCGGGAGCACATTTTCAGGTGGTGAAGAAAACTGCAAAGGGAAGGGGGAGGCAGGAAAGCCTCATTCTGTGAACAAACCTACATCTGCTTTTGTTCACTGAACCACCACAGAAATTCTGTGCACACATCTCCTCATGCTCTCAATTCTCTTCCCCCAGCAAGATACTTAAAGGCAACGTATGGGATCCAAACCAACAGTCAAACATATACAAGGTGCTTGCAATAGCCCCATGGAATTTGTGACTTTTTTATTCGAACAGCAGGCAGCATCCACTCGTGCTGTATCACCAGCTAATTTTGACATTCCCCTCCATTTCAAAAGCAGTTCACCATGAAGTCTAGGGGAAGGAGAAGGACTTCTCTTTGAAATAAGGCCAGTTGAGTAGTGTTCCCCTATACGTGTGTTTAGGTTGCAGCCTTAGGCTTGTTTTATTCAAAGTAAATGTGCATAGGATCATGCTGCAAGACAGTCAACGATCTGAATAAACATGCCTAGAATTGTGCTGCAAATCTACTTTGGACTCGCAAGTAGTCCAAAGTGGTTGCAGGGGGAATAGGGGATTGGTAAACATCCCCTTCCTCCAGCAGGAACCTCCACTGGATCTCAGTTCCTTCCATAAACAGAAGGAGCCCTTTTGTTCGTGGAAGGGGCAGCCTGGATCTAACCCGCTATTTTTACACTATTGGAGCATTTGGTTTTGCTGGCTAATTTAGTTTTTACCTTGAAAATATGAGTAATAAATTCCACCTGCAGCGGTTAGGTGGAAAATCTTTCTTTTCATGAGTGCACTGATAAGAATACATGCAACTACAATAAAAAGCATTCAGCACTCCAGAAACCATACCTACTTCTATCCTACAGAAAAAGAGCTACAAGCCTACAGAAAAAGAGCGTAAGCTACATAAGGCAGAAACACTCTGAAAGCACTACGTGGGCCTTCTTTTTGGCCCTCCCCACTCTGACACCCCTATCGAATCATCTTAGGGCGTAATCCTATGGGGATAGTCGTCCGCCTCCGAACTCGGAGGCGACCGAATATCCAATGTGGGGAGGGCGGAGTGTGGAGGGGATCTTCTCCTCTGTGCTCTGGCTGCCCTGCATTTGCGGCTAAACGGCCAATTTTGGCTGTCTAGTCAGGGCGCTTTGGAATGGGGAGGGAGGCTGGACAGCACATAGGAAGCGTCGTAATGGCACTTCTGCCGTTCCCTCCCCTTCCCACCCCCAGGAATGCCCCCTTTTTGGCCGCTCCACACTGCTATGAGCACAGAGCTGGGGGCGAATGGCATCACCTATGAGGCGGCAGGGGAGGGAGCGGGAAGTCAGTTTTCTGGGAACCGACCTCGGAGAACTGGCTCCAAGCTTGATTCCCAGAAAATAACACATCCTATGGCCATCTAGCCGCTGTCTAGCAGCCATAGGATTGCGCCCTTAGCAGATGTAGGGTTCTGTATTTCATGTGAGTTGCAACAAAATATTTTACCTGGGTGTGCTGTGTGTTTGTATTCCAGCTTGTGCTGTGGATTTTTCCTGCAAAAAAAAAGGGGAGAGGGAGATGATACCTGAACTTCCCATTCTTCATAACTTGCTGCAAGGGATTAAATTTAAGTGGGGAGGGAAATCAAGCATTTTGCATCCCGTAACTTCAAAATGCTTAACTGAGCCTTTCAATGAAACAAAAAGCAGGCAAAAAATACTTTTAATCTTTGTTTAAAAGGGAAGACAAATACAACAGGCTTAATCAAACTGGAAGTATGTTTTGTCATTTTCAGAGAAGATTTCAGTTTGAGCCATCAGTAGATTTGCTTTCTCTCCTTTCATATATTTAAATTGTCCAGTAAAGTGCATATCATCTATCACAAATGGAAAGAAACATGAAGAGGGTAAACTGGACAATATCAGTATTGATTGTTTTTATAAAACAGAAAATTGGAATAGTGAACATTTTTAAGACTATCTGAATGTGAGTTTAAAAGGCACTGGGTTTTGCTGATTTTTTAAACTATGGTATTATGTAACTAGTATTTGCAATATAGTCTTCCTTGGGAGTCGCTTACCTGTAACATATGGTTCTTCAAGAATGGTCTACTCAGTCTCATTTATGGGGGCACTCTTCTGAAAATCTATGCCCTTAAGACCTCAACAGAGGAGGAAACATCCTCTTCTGGGGGTTTTGGCCAACTCAGGGAGTGGTGTCCCAATTGTAGAAGGAGACCACTGTCCTATAGTCATTGCTTGTAGAACAGTGGACTTCAGTTGACTGGTTGGGATCCTTCATTTTAACTTGAAGTGTGTCGCACCATGGCACCACCCACTCTTCGTTCGTTTTGAAAGAAAAGAACAAGAGATAGGGGGGACCAGCTGCCAGTAGAGAGGGGGCTCCTGTACTTCATGAAGGAGGAAATTCAACAGGTGCAGCTTCTCACCCATACAAAACAAGCTGCATTGCTAAAATTATCCCATTCTATAGAACCATTAAAACGTGGGTCCCATGTTGCAAGTTGGAGCTGGATCTGAAAATGTTGGACTACTGGTCAACGGTATGTAATGTGCAAGTCTCACCTTACGTACTAGTATGTTACCGCAAAAGATTTATTTAGACAACTGAATCTTGATACCACTGGTAAGCTTATTTTAGATCATCTGCTTCCTCCTAATATCACTTTATATTAGAAATAAGCCTATCCCCTCTAGAAATAGTAAAAGAAACCATCTGTATTAGGCAAGATTTCTTACCTGTAACAATCAGTTCCATAAGGACATTCAGGTCTGTTATCAGTGTCAGTTTGAGTTACAGCTTCTGTGTCATGATAATCGCTATCACCAGGGTGACTGAACTCCTGAAAATGTATAGGATTCTTCCTGTAAAATTGAGAAATACACCATAAGCTATACCAACAAGATGCAGTTCATATAAGTGTAGGGCTGGGGGAAATGCAATGCAACAAACTAAACCAAGCACGCATGTTCACACTGGATATCACCCATATAGTGTATTCACAATTAACCATAAGCTACATAGCTTTTGAAAATGACATTTAAAGCTGTTGCACCTAAGAATGTAAGAGCAGTCCTGATCAGATTGAGGACCTACCATCCTGCTTTCAACAGCAGCAAGGCAGATGACTTGGGAAAACCTACAAGCAGGGCATGAAGGTAACAACCCTCTCCCATAGGGCTAGCATTTGGAACTCAGAGGAATACTACCTCTGAACATGGCGGTTTTATTAACGTACCATAATTAACAGCCACTGATAGACCTTTCTACCAGTAAAGCCATCTAAGCTAGCAGCCATGACCACATCCTGATGCAGTGAATTCTGTTAACTACGCATTGTGTGAAAAAAAATACTTAATTTAATCTGTTCTAAGCCTATTGCCTACCAGTTACACTGGGTGGTCCAAAGCTATAGTATTATCAGAGGAAGAAAGCTCTCTCTATAGCCACTCTCTTCATACCACTCAGAATTTCATACATCACTACCACGTCCCCAACCCTTATGCATCTCCCCCCCCCCCCCAAAATAAAAAATCCCAAATCCTTTAGCCCTTCCTCCTGGGGAAGATGTTCTAACCCCCTGATAATTTCAGTCATTCTTTTTAGGTACCTTTCTAGCATTATAGCCTTTTGGAGATGGGGAGAACAGACCTTTACACAGTATTTCAAATGCACATGTACCCATGGTTCATATAAAAGAATTATGATACTGACAGCTTTATTATATAGGAATAACAATTCCTATTATTTCATAACACTGGCTAGCACCAAAGAATCGTGAAATTAATTCCATGAGCCCGATGGATTTTTAGGCATATTTTTTAACTGAACAATAGCCCTTTCTGCTGCAGCCTTCTTTCTGAAACAGAGGGGCATCTCAAAGTCATGGCAATCAGCTATTCAAAATCAACAATTTCACTGGGCCCTTCACATGATCCTAAGCAGCTCCTAACACTGATCTGGCCACTTTCACTGCCCCGGCACACCAAGCTGACTTTTTCTTTTTCTCTTTTGTTTTTCTTTCAGTGGACGGTCCACCATAACCACAGGATCTCTTTGTTGAGTATTCACAGCCCATTCTGACCCCATCAGTACAGATATGAAGTCACGATTTGTTGCCTCAGTATGCATCACTTTGCACTTGGATCCCAAAATTCATAATAGTGTCATACCTTTATTACACTAATATGGATTTTGGATTTTTTCTTATGGCCAACACACTTATCTTTGTTTCGTTTGTTTGTACTTAGATTGATTTTCATTTGCTATTTTGTTGCTTGTGGGTTCCTGGTAAACAGCTGATTGGCCACTGGGTGAACAGAATGCTGGACTAGATGGACCCTTGGTCTGATCCAGCATGGCTCTTCTTATGTTCTTATCTGGAAAAGAAGCTAGCCCAGTCTTCCTCAACCTGATGACCTACAGATGTGTTGGACACAACTACTATCATTCCCAGCTAGCATGGCCAAGCTAGCATGCCAGTTTAACTGGTGTTAAAACTGGCTACTTTTTAATCCTCTGGTAAGAACTCTGGTTTTAATGATAAGGTACATATTTTGTTAAAAGTTCACTCAGTAAATCAATAGGATACACTTTTGATTTTCAGAAATATTGCTAGCTCTAATATATTTATCTGGTGCCACACAAAGTTACCTCCTAAACAAAAGATTACAGACTTACTGGGAAACAGAAAAATCTTAACATTCAGCAGTTCCCATGACATACTGACATAAACACATAACACTGTGTTTTTATGTCAGTCATAAACACTGACATAAAAGCTGCATACTACACAATTCTCCTAGCATTTAATCTTGCTCAAGAATGTATAGTTACTTCCCAAATGTCCATTTTCTAATTGCTTCAATGTTCTTTTAATATGCAAAAAGCTACACAATTACTACCCTGGTCTTAAATTGTGCTCTTTCATTTTCTTCTCATTACAGCTTATTCTAAAGAAAAACAAACTTGCAGCTTTTACATGAGAACAGTGCTTTTACAAAACTATCATGTTCGTAAGCAAAGGCTGTTTAAAATGCAACCATGTGTGACGAAATATTCTTAGTCTCACAAAATAAGTTTTGACAATGTTACTGTCATAAAGAGACAAACAGCATTGACAGTGAAACCAAAATAAACCCCACATGCAAGTAAATATAGTTTGTATTAATTGCTAGCGCAACTACAGATATATACCAAAAAGTTGGTATATAACACCTATGGCAGTTGGGTTTTTCTACAGCACTAAAATAATCAAAACCAGCCCCAATATTACAACAATATATATTAGGAAATGAATTAAATTGGCTACAATACTTATGGTTCACTGATGCAATCCTACTTCCCCTATAGTACTATCAATATATATAGACCACTCCTTACCATGTTGTCACCACATTTACAAATGAGGTTCATTCCATTTACAAAACCTGAAGAGCACGGCTATTATATTTCAATAATTCTTCAGCGTGCCATTCCAATGATCTGATGATGTGGGTTACAGACCACAAAAGCTTATGCCAGAACAAATTTGTTAGTTTTTAAGGTGTCACAAGACTCTTTGTTGTTTTTGCTGCAATAGACTAACATTGCTACCCTCTGAAAACCATTCCTTCTTGCCTCCAATCCAGTGTTCTCTTTTAGCACTAGAGTTTATACCACACTGAACAGATTACCTTTCACCACTCTGTACAGAATGTTAAGAGAAACAATAATACACCTGTTGTTACAGAATCCCTGAACATTTGTTTGTTCAAAACAAATTCCCAACATTGGGTTGGATCCAATGCTGTGCAAGCAGACTTCAGTACATGCAATAGAACTTCTGCTGATGCAATGGCACTTTCCTTGCACTCCTCCCCCATGAAGCCCCCAACGCACCCCAAATCTGCTTTGCAGACTTCAGCAGCATTCTTAAACACATCTACCTACAACATGCAGTAGGATTTATTTTAAGTAAAGCAGCTTAATATCACACTGTTAGCTAAACTTTGTCTTCTGCCCTAAAATATCAGAAGCAAAATAACCCCAATATTGAAAATAAAGGGAAGCAAATACAAACATGCCACAACATTGCCTATTCATAGTGTAAGTTTTAAGACTATTACTGCCTGATAAAATTATTTTTGCATTGTCTGGCACAAGCTGGTTTTTATTCACCTAGATTGCATGTTGCTTATCGGTCATAATGGCCATCACATCCTTGGGTTATCCATCTGAATATAATTTCCTACACTCACTTCTGAAGAGGCAGCTCATCTGCTCACTGTAAATAATTAAAACATGTTTTTAAACACAAGAACTGGCAGTACAAGAACTTCACTGCCCACAGGTTACATTGTTACATTGTTACATATCAGCAGGTATTTCAATCTGGCCATCTAGAAGATTCACAATTTGATTTTACCTGTAACAGCTTCTCCCATACTGGCAAGCTGTCCTCTGGTGTCTGGTTACATTGGAGCTTCGTAGTACATCTTGACTTTCAGTTAAATTAGAAGTGTCTGTTTCATTATCCTGATTTAGCATAAGTTCTTGAATTTCGCCCTGGTGAAGCAAAGAATGTGATGGCTTGTCCTGATAAACTTGCTCAGCTTTAGAGCTAACATTCTCCAATTTGTTTTTCCTTGTATCTGTTTCAGTGGGCTGACAAGCCTGTCCATCTGGGTTGAGGTCCAACTCCTTATTCTCAAGCTGATGACTACGTTGCCCCATAGAACTTTCAGCAATTTGAGGTACTATTTTGCTTTCACTCTTTTCCATTTTTTCCACAACAGGTTCAGTAGATATTCCCTGTATATCCTGTGGAAATTGGTGTGAAATTCTTCATGAAACAGATTTTAGTTCATAATTATTTGCATAAGCACAGAGCCTAGCTTAATTCATCAGTGTACATAACATTTTACAAGCAAAACTAGACAGGTTCCTGCTTCAAAGACCTTACAGTTTTAAGAGGCAATTAGGAAAATTAGGGTCCGGATGGTGAGTGTATATAATTACATGTATTGAAACTTCAGAGTGTGTTGGAACTTGGGAGTCAGCTGCAGCCTTGACAAAAGCATTTTGAGGAGGGATTTGAGGGAAAGGAGACTTGGCAAAACCTCCATATCTGGATTGGGTAGCAAGGGAGAATGGGTAGGGTCATGTTAGAGAGCCAGACACCTTTAAACAGCGGAGGGTGGTAAAGCTGTGGAGTGGAGGTCACCAACAGGGATATAATGAAATTAAGGCCCATGCCAGGGAGACCTTTAAAGTAAAGACAAAAAGTGTGAGGTAGGTCTGTCACATGGTCTGACTAATGGGAGAGAAGATTCATTGTGGCAGTAGAGTTTTGGATAGAAGTGAAATGACTGAGGTACAATAGGAGAATTACAAAGAAAAGAAAAGTCATAGTAGTCAAAGTGAGACATGACCAAAACATAAATCAGGGTTTAGCTTAGGCAACACAGGGGAATGGGATGGTATTTGCAATGCTGCACAACAGGATTGGGCAACCTGCAGCCCTCAGAGGCCACCTGTGTGGCCCACAGCCATGCCCAATTCACACTGTGCTGAAGTGGTTACATTAGGGAAGAGGGCACACAGGAATACCTCTCCTGGTGCAGCCTCTTCCCCAACTCCATTGATTCCAATGTAGCTGGGATCTGAGGGGGGTAGCCTCCCCGTCCTGTCCCCCCAGGAATCCCACCTTGTGTGTGAGTATGCATGCAATCTTTGTTCAAACCTTTTTGTTATTATTTAAAGAAAGAAAGCTAACAAACACGTCAAGTGCTCACTAAGATGAAGTGAAGTTTAGATTGAATAGCAAAGCACCATTCCCAGCATTAAGATGCTGAAATGGGAACAATGAAATTGGCTGTGAAACAGCATTAAAGAAGTTTATACATGCCTCAGTGCTTGGTAGATTAAAAGGGCCAAAACAGTGCAGAAAGCTACCCCCGAGCAGCTGACTGGATGACAGCCTGTTTTCCACCCGTGTCTTTAAAGATCGTCCCCATAGTATCCTTTAACAATTCTGCTGGCAAAATGTCTAATTAGCAATGTGCAAGAATAATTCCCTCTACTGTGCCAAGAAAAATACTGGGATTTAAATGTTACCAACTCTAGGCATATATTTTCATAATATGTGTTGAAGGATTAGAACCCAAATTGCTCTCTTGTGGCTAGCTGTTGATTAGTAAGAATTCAAAACATCACACTCCTCTTAACAGAATCTCTCTTGGCTAAATCACAGAACACTAAGGTTAATCCCATGTCCAACGGATTTTGTTGTTGTCGGTTCCACCCACTAACCAGAAGTTATAACTACTGTTTCCCACCACCCCACAAACAGCAGTGGCTGAAATTCTAAGCAAGCTTATTTGGAAATTTAAAAAAACAGAAATTTAAAACAAAGTGATATACCTCCAAACAGAAGTGTTGAAAATCAGGCTGTTTGGCTCCACTCCAGGCTTAAGCTATCAAAGGCACAAACAATTATCTGCCTGCTGACTTGTGCCTGTGTTTCACAGGGTCAGTAACTGGCAGGTGGACTACACACACATGCACACACCAATGTCAAAGTCCACTGCTGTGTCCCAAGTATTAAGCCATTTAGAAGTAGTTACTATAACTTGACTTTGGAAAAGCTGTCTGTCTCTAGCAGCAACACATAAAACACTGAATGTATTGCAAAGGGATGCTGAGAGAGATAGCCTTAAGTATGATTGAGTTTATGCCAGCCTTCCCTGACTGGTGCCCTCCAGATGTGTTGGACTACTCCCAGCATTCTCCAGCCAGCCCTGGGGGTACCAGCTTGGGTAAAGCTGGTTTATACTGTCCTTCTCTGACAAGCTCCCACTACACTGAAGTTGAAGTATAACATTCCAAATACAGAACAAATTATCACGGTGCTCTGGAGCGGCACCTGCCAGTCACAATCCGCACGCTGGGGAAGAGGGGAAATCCCCCTTCCAATCCCTGTTAGTCCAGATACATAAGATTCTGCAGAGGGAACAGACCTGCCATTGCACCACCACAATAACATAAACCCTTGCAACAAAGAGTGGGTCTCCTTAGACATAATGCCAAACCATGGCTTAACATTACACAAGCAACCCCTGAGGGCTCATGTGCTTTCTCCTCCACCACCCGTCATGCACAGCAGTTTCAATCTTTTTTGCCATTTCATCCAAATAAGCAAACTATGGTTTGCTGCAAACAAGGACTGGACATACGGAATCGTTATGCACAAGGGGAAGAGAGAGGACAAAGGTGTGAGCCCAAGGCTCCTCTGGACTCATTCACATGCATCTGGCGAGGCTCAATGTCTCCTTAATGAGATATATATTGTTAAGCTTTTGATTATTTTGGTTGCACCATTTGGTGGTGATTGCACAGCTGGATTGCCAAACTCTGCAGTATGTCCATAGCTGCTCTAACATTGCTTTTCCTATTTAAACAAATGGTGGCCAGTTATATGGGATAAAATCAAGTGCTACTCTCAAGGATACCAATGGAATGGGCAAACACTTGCCCTCTGCCCTGCACTCTGAGGTCTCCAGTATCAGTATGAGAGGGGCAGGTTTTACCTACATCAGATTGCATCCCTAATGCTTGAGTTTTATCCACTGAAGTGAAAGACAGCGAACATCTTATATGTCAGAAAAAGCAGCTTTATTCTAGGATACCATCAGAAGAGGGGCAAAATCTGGCCCCTGCACATGGGGTTACAAGTGTGTTACTTCCTCTGACATAAGTGAATGCTCTCCTTTTTGTGGAAGTAGCAAGGTGTACTCAGGGAGGGACAGAACTGGAGCATGCACAAAACTGGCCACTTGGTCCTGACATTTATCAGCTGCTTCTACATTGACAGGGACCCCACTGGGGACACAATACATCTTCGGGCACAAAACACTGCACACCTTGACCCTTGCAACCCATTCTTGCCTGTTAGAATTATGGTCTAATTTGAAAGAAAAGAAAAAAGACAAAGCAAACTGAAACCAGAACCTGTGTTGCAAGTGCAGCATCTTCACTTTCAGTCATTTTCTGTTTTTTTCCTGAATATTTGCTTATTTCTTCATTATTTCCTATGGAAAATGCAAAGAACATTAATTATAAAAAACTAATATTGAAGCTATGAAGAACTTAACCAATTAGAAAATTTTAGAATGCAAATGTGTGTGTTTTAAAAAAATAATCCACCTCAATGTATCATTTTAAAACCAACTGTACTGGTTTGTTAAAGATCCCTGCAAAACTAAGCAATATGAGATCCTATTTAAATACATTTGTTGTTCAGTCATTAAGTCGTGTCCGACTCTTCGTGACCCCATGGACCATAGCACGCCAGGCCTTCCTGTCCTGCGCTCTCTCCCGGAGTGTGCTCAAGTTCATATTCATTGCATCGGTGATGCTATCTAGCCATCTCATCCTCTGCCGCCCCCTTCTCCTTTTGCCTTCAATCTTTCCCAGCATCAGGGTCTTTTCCAGTGACTTTTCTCTTTGCATTAGGTGGCCAAAATATTTGAGCTTCAGCTTCAGTATCTGTTCTTCCAATGAGTAGTCAGGGTTGATTTCTTTTAGGATTGACTGATTTGACCTCCTTGCAGTCCAGGGGACTCGTAAGAGTCTTCTCCAGCACCACAGTTCGAAAGCATCAATTCTTCGGCGCTCAGCCTTCCTGATAGTTCTCACAGCCATATATTACTACTTGGAAAACCATAGCTTTGATTATACGAACCATTGTCAGCAATGTGATGTCTCCGCTTCTTACTATGCTGTATAGGTTTGCCACAGCTTTCCTCCCAAGGAGCAAGCATCTTTTAATTTCATGGCTACAGTCACCGTCTGCGGTGATCTTGGAGCCCAGGAAAGTAAAATCTGTCACTGCTTCCATTTCTTCCCCTTCTATATGCCAGGAAGTGATGGGGCCAGATGCCATGATCTTCGTTTTTTTAATGTTGAGTTTCAAACCAGCTTTTGCACTCTCCTCTTTCACCCTCAACAAGAGGCTCTTTAGATCCTCTTTGCTTTCTGCCATTAGGGTGGTATCATCTGCGTATCTGAGATTGTTGATAATTCTCCCGGCAATCTTAATTCCGACCTGTGATTCATCCAACCCGGCATTTCTCATGATGTACTCTGCATATAAGTTAAATAAGCAGGGCGACAATATACAGCCTTCTCGTACTCCTTTCCCAATTTTGAACCAATTGGTTGTTCCATGTCTGGTTCTTACTGTTGCTTCTTGACCCTCGTACGGGTTTCTCAGGAGACAGGTAAGGTGGTCTGGTACTCCTATCACTTTAAGAATTTGCCACAGTTTGTTGTGATCCACACAATCAAAGGCTTTAGCGTAGTCAATGAAGCAGAAATAGATGTTTTTCTGGAATTCTATTGCTTTCTCCATGATCCAGCAAATGTTGGGGATTTGATCTCTAGTTCCTCTGCCTCTTCAAAGCCCAGCTTGTACTTCCGGTAGTTCTCGGTTCACATACTGCTGAAGCCTAGCTTGTAGGGTTTTAAGCATAACCTTGCTGGCATGTGAAATGAGCGCAATTGTATGGTAGTTCGAACACTCTTTGGCATTGCCCTTCTTTGGAACTGGAATGTAAACTAACCTTTTCCAGGCTTGTGGCCACTGTTGAGTGTTCCAAATCTGTTGGCATCATCAAGTGAGTGCAGTGAGTGCAGCACTTTAACAGTATCATCTTTTAGGATTTTAAATAGCTTAGCTGGAATACTGTCATCTCCACTAGCTTTGATGTTAGTAATGCTTCCTAAGGCCCACTTGACTTCACTCTCTAGGATGTCTGGCTCAAGTTCAGTGACCGCACTATCATGGCTATCAGGGACATTGAGATCTTTCCTGTATAGTTCTTCTGTGTATTCTTTCCACCTCTTCTTAATCTCATCTGCTTCTGTTAGGTCCCTGCCTTCTTTGTCGATTTCTTTGCATTGTTCATTTAAGAAAGCCTTCTTGTCTCTCCTTGCTATTCTCTGGAACACTGCATTCAGTTGGATGTATCTTCCCCTTTCTCCCTTGCTTTTCATTTCCCTTCTTTCCTCAGCTACTTGTGAAGCCTCATCAGACAGCCACTTGGCTTTCTTGCATTTCTTTTTCTTTGGGATGGATTGAGTTGCTACCTCCTGAACAATGTTATGGACCTCCGTCCATAGTTCCTCAGGCACTCTGTCTATCAGGTCTAATCCCTTAAATCTATTCCTCACCTCCACTGTATATTCATAAGGGATATGATTTAGGTCATACCTGAATGGTTTAGTGGTTTTCCCTAGGTTCTTCAATTTAAGCTGAAATTTTGCAATAAGAAGCTCATGATCTGAGCCACAGTCAGCTCCAGGTCTTGTTTTTACTGTGCCTCTCAACTTGTGCAAAAAGCTACCCGTTACAAAAATAAAAAATACAATACATTATCAGCATGTGTTCTTTATTAAGATGAGAGAAAACAAGTAACCTGTAGTGACACATAGACGCTTCATCCCCATCTCTGATTCATGGGGCAGAATAAAACAGCCCCCCTTAATCCTGTGGGTGGATCCAGACTACCAAACATTCAGCATGTTTCGCTGGATGCTGAACTGGCTCCTTAAAAAGCCAAAATATGTAAACCATTCAGGAGGTCATTTTGGGTGCAAGGTGATCAACCGCTGGCTGTAAAAGCTCTGAGAGAGTAATTGCTAGGTATACATCTTCATTTGTTCAGTATCTGGGGATGTAGACCAGCTCGTACTGGACATCAGCAGCCACCTGCCATTTCTTCACTGGCCAAAGAGTCTCTTTTTAAAAGCCTAGTAAATGTCTATCAGAACTGATGGGCTTATTTTCCTCTGTCATGGTACAACAGGTGGATAGGAGCATATCAGCAATAAATAAAGTTAGTATCTTTTTAGAATGTACACTTAGTCATCCTGGAAGACAAATCCCAATGCTTTTATGATGCTGAATGGGCTGCATGACTTCACAATGGCCTTGATGATCAGCATGTGTTATGAAGCACTTGCTATTATGGATGACATTTTCAGTAATATTTGCCTGTACTCACTGAAAAAGAAGTCAGCATGAATAAACTGCACTCCAATACACTACTGCAGTGACAGTTTCTCATTGTCATCTTCATCAAGATGTTCATTTCTACAAATTACAACCTTTACAATAGACAGATGAATAAGAACTGCTCATACTTTTTAACTTTCTATTTTATTGCTGCTATACCACACCAGTTTTGTTCAGTCGTTCAGTCGTGTCCGACTCTTCGTGACCCCATGGACCATAGCACGCCAGGCCTTCCTGTCCTGCGCTCTCTCCCGGAGCGTGCTCAAGTTCATATTCATTGCATCCGTGATGCTATCTAGCCATCTCATCCTCTGCCGTCCCCTTCTCCTTTTGCCTTCAGTCTTTCCCAGCATCAGGGTCTTTTCCAGAGAGTTTTCTCTTCGCATTAGGTGGCCAAAATATTTCAGCTTCAGCTTCAGTATCTGTCCTTCCAATGAGCACTCAGGGTTGATTTCCTTTAGGATTGACTGATTTGACCTCCTTGCAGTCCAGGGGACTCGTAAGAGTCTTCCCCAGCACCACAGTTCGAAAGCATCAATTCTTCGGCGCTCAGCCTTCCTTATAGTCCAGCTCTCACAGCCATACATTACTACTGGGAAAACCATAGCTTTGATTAGACGGACCTTTGTCGGCAAGGTGATGTCTCTGCTTCTTACTATGCTGTCTAGGTTTGCCATAGCTTTCCTCCCAAGGAGCAAGCATCTTTTAATTTCATGGCTACAGTCACCGTCTGCGGTGATCTTGGAGCCCAAGAAAGTAAAATCTTTTTTATATGGACATCAGATTGACTACATTTAAAGCAAAGCAAAGACTTATTTTTCTAGTTTCATTTGCCAGTTCAATGAGGAAACAAATGTACTCAGCAAATGGAGGGAACGCTGAAACAGACTAATCATTTACATGAATAATTATGCTCAGCAAGCAAACAAACATTACGCAATCCTTGTTTTTTTATTTTATTATGTTAACTATCAATGCACACTCTATCTGCACTAATTATGTTGTGTGGTATGATCTAATAGTTGCATTTTAAATGTAAAATTGCATTTATGTAAAAACACACTTTAATAAAGTTTGCACATCCTAGAGCTTATTTGAAAACAACTTCTTGTTTTAATTCCTACTGTTCTAAAGCCCAGTTAAAAAAAAACACCTTAAATCTAGTAGTTACTTACATAGGTAAAATGTCAAATCTTAAAGCTTATTTTATATGGCACTTCTTCTGAACTTTAGTCTTTAGAAGATAATACAGAATAATATCCTTAGAAGTTTGAAGCCATCCATCCTATTCAGCTATGTATACTGAAGATGGCTAGAAAATGTTGAATAAATTTTGCCTATTATCTCGGTATCTGCCGAGGCACATCTCCTCCTAGATTTCTCACTTTGCTTGCGGTGAAGCAACTCAACTGACAATGACTGGGTTCGGACAACATGCTAACCCACGATGGTTTCTTTTTCGGAGTAACCAGTGATGGGTTAGAGTGTCATCTGTGAGCTGTTTTTCCCCACCCACGGTGGATTACTTCTCCCAAATAAGTCACCCTGAGAACCCACAGTCTGCAGTAAGGGTTATTTTACGCACAATAGGTTGGTGTGCCATCTGCCAGCACATTGTGGATAAAGAGCATCAGGCAGCGAGCTGCTTGACAAGAGTGGCAGAAGCAAGCCTTCCCATGGCTTGACTTTGAAAAAGGAAGGATTTTTCCCTGACCTGGGAAACAACCCTTTTTTGAAAAGGTTGGAGGGGAGAGGGGGAGAGTGCATACCCAAGGGTAGGACCCATTTGGGGTGCTGGTCCACCTGGCATAAAGGGGGATCCTGCAGGTAGGTGGGTGTTCAAGACCCTGATGCCTTCTCCCTCCTCATAGTGTGGCGGACAGGAGAAGGGTCTCAAACACCCACTTGCTTGCTGGTTCCCTATTCGGAATGGGGTGGGGTGGGGTGGGGTGGGGACACCCTAGGCGGTTCCCACACTTTGGCATTCACTTCCCCCCACCCCTCCTTTCCATGTATATTTTTTCTTTCCATCATTCCGATCTTTCACAAGATCTGAATGAGGAAATGGAAAGAAAATGTAGTGCCCTGTTTCTTCTGAAAAAGCAGGGGTGCCCAGCATGGGGAGGGGGTGGAGGCACCCCCTCTGATTCCTCCCCATGCCGGGCACCCCATCTCTTCAGTAGAAATGGGGTGCTTTCCCACCTCCCCATAGGGATGGCTTGTTCTGCCTTTTCTCAAGTGATAGCAGCAAAGCAGAGGCAGCAGTCGCAGGGTTGGATACTGGCTCTCCCCACCTGCACCCCTCCATGTTTGGGCAACATGTAGGGGTGCGTGGGGGGCGTGGGGGGCGCAGGGGGGGAGCCGGTAACCTTCAGTTTCCTGATACTTCACATGTGCTCAGCATTTGGGAAACCAAAGGAAAAAAAAAAAAGAAAAGAGCCTGCATTTGGGTCTTTAAATTGTCTCTTTAAATCCCAATGAAAGGCAATGGAGGCCATCGCTATTGGCTTGCATGGGGATTTAAAGCATCCCATGCACCAAAGACAAACCTCTTTTTGTATGGCAAGCAGGGGGTGCTGGGGGGGATGAGGGCTATGTGGGGGAGCCCCCCCAAGCTCCCCCCCGGCACGAATGGGAACACGTAGGGAAGTGGGTAACTGTAACCCTTTTCCCCCACTCCCACCTCCTTTAAAATTATCCACCTCCCTGAGGGTTTCATAGTTGTGCCAGGGTGGGTGCGGGCCATGGGGAGTCCCCTGCATTGCCACCCCGGCACCTTGCTCCTTGCCATACAAAAAGAGGAATTTTGTGCATGGGATGCTTTAAATCCCATTGCCTTGCATGGGGATTTAAAGGTGCCCCGTGAGGAAAATTGGGGGCAGGGGCCAAACCAAGCCGCCTGTGTTGCCCCCATGGTCCCTGCTGGGGGGCTTAGATCCCCCACCCCATTTTTGCCTTTTTAAAAATGTCCGCAGCCCCATTTTGCACAAAATGGGGCTGAGGAATTTTTTTTTTAAATGCCCCTTCCAAAAATCAGATTGCGGGAAGGGGATTTCACCTTCCCACCATGGGTCCTGTTGCCCCAAGGACCCACTGCAGGGGGCTGGGTTACCCCCTGTAACATCTTCCTGCTTTGTCATATTGTTATATGTTTTTATATTGTTAGATGTGTTGTTATATTGTTAAATTTAACCCAGGTGAGATGCGGTTAATGCCAGAGAGTGAGTAAAGGTGGGAGGTTATAAGGTTATATAAAGGATAAGCTGACAGATAGGAATCAGATAGGGTTTAGGGACTAAAGAAAGAACTTCTAGGTAGTGGGTTTTGTGTGTAGTATTTTAGCAGGGAAGAGTAGGTATAAGCATTGATTAATAATAACTTATAACTTTTCATGTTTTAAATAAATCATTATTTGTTTTTTAAACATCCAAATCCCCACATGTTGATTGAATTGTTACGCTACCTTTATTAATTCTATTTCCATGTTACTTCTCTTGTTAAGAGAACCAAGTGAGCTAAAGCAGGCATTCCTGAGGGACTTGGTTCTCAGTTTCAGAGGTGGAGGCTGGAGAATGGGCACTTTGAAAATCCAATGGAAGCCTATGGGCAATTATCTCCATAGGTTTCCCTGGGATTTTCAAACTGGCTGTGTGGAAAATCGGGGGTGGGAGGGCTAATCCAGCCCCCCCAGACTGTTGAGGAAACATAGTCCTTGGGAGAGCTTGGATTTGCCCCACCCCCCAATTTTTCACACATATCATCTTTAAAAAAATAAAACGAGCCCCCATTTGTAGACATTCCCCGGTTACAGGGAAGTGTGGGAAATGTTTCCTGGTCAAGTTTTTATGCAAAAATAGGACCAGGAAAATGTTTTTAAAAGGGACCTGATCCAGATCACAATCGAAGCTGGGAAGGTTGACTTGGCGGCAGACAAGATGGATCTGCCACCAGGACTGCAGGCTGGAGTACTGAGAGGGAGGGGGACAATCAGGCAAACAACCCACCCATGGTGTGTTGTTTGCCCAATTGTGTAGTGGGTGCACTAGCCACCCATGGGGTTGTTTGCAAATCAACCAACTCTGCATGGCTAATCACCCCCCACGGGTTACCGTGACATGTAAACAGCCCCAATGTGTGCTTCCATCTTGAACTGGGGATACCGCCAATCATTCGGTTTGCAGTGATCATTTCTCCACTTTAGCAAGGCTGTCAGGGTCAATCCTGGCACAGGGTCAAGGGGAAGGGTATCAAGTCTCCAAGGGCTTCATGGGGAAAATAATCTAAGATGACTTCAGTCAAAATAGTACACAAATGTTCCCCAATTTCCTTTAGCAATGTAATTTCAACAATCCTCTCTCTGAAATCAGCCAATAATTTAAACTAGCAGTCTAGAACCAGTTTTTAAATGCATATTTCTGACAACTTTCAACTGTTTATGGTGTAATTAAACATTATCTAAGCAATCAACCTGCTAGGTATGTAGCAAGCTAAAAAGTTGTTCAGCACACTTTGCAGAACACTGGTCTATAGAACAGTCATCCATTTAGATACTGTACTTATTTGTTTTAATGTATTTGAAATGATACTCCATTTTTCACCTATATGACCGTCTGAGCTTCTTGCGGCTGGCCTTGTAATCCCCTCCCTCATACAGTGCAGCAAAGCACTGGGAATACACACACACTATGAAGAGTGCTTGAGCTTAGCAAGGAAAGGCTAATTTCTCTTGTACTTCAGCCCCAACTCATTAACCACTAAGCTGCAAGGGCTGCAGGCATATAAAGTTTCTTAACTAGGTGGGGCAAGCAGAGTACCTCCAAAGTGGGGAAGAGAAGAATGTACCATATTTGTAATGAACACTATGCACAGAAAGACAAATTCTTGTTTTTCTAGAATACAATAGTGTAGAATGGCAGGATAACCCTTCTCCATACACAAATAAGTATTGATGCTGCATACTTGTTCCAAAAGAGACTTGTCTGAGCTTAGTTACTGTGTGGATTGGTCTCTTATGAACAACATTTTGCATATATTTTGCATATTATGGATGTATCTAGTTAAGTCTTCCCATTGATAGAACTGCTTCCATCAGCAGAATGGGGAACTCTCCCTAGCAACCCCCATGCATCTTCAAGATCACCTCTGGGAGGTTGGGGGACTCTCCAGAGCAGAAAATGGAGGGGTGCAGAGGAAGGGGGGGGGCAAGAAGGAAGAGAAAGTCCTGTTATGCAAGCAGACATTCCACTCGTGTGATATTGTGTTTCGCCAGGGTGTCAAGGTTCTAATTCCCTGTGGATTTGTGACACAACCTAGCAAGGCCCATGACAGATTTGCTCTTGTGCCAGCCTTCTTGTGCTGAGATTCAAAATTTAGCCTGACGATTCTGAGAATAGACTATAACAGACAGACCCCCACATCAGTGTGGCCCCTTAGTCTTCACAATGATCAAGGTGCAAGAAATGCTGTAGTGTGTTTGAAATTAGGTCAGAAACTGCTAGATGGCCCACATAAGTTGCTCTGGACTATTGTCAAGGAAAAGTGAGATATACGAGTCAGGGATGTTTTCTCTGATCTTGTCTGCTCACATTTTAGTTTATTCTCCTGTCTTTGTAGATGACCAGAGGAGGCCTACAGTAGCAAGATGTACTCCTAAGCTCCCTGATTTGCAGACCATCAAATCTGTCTCTCTTAATCAATATGTCAATATCAAGGTAAGGAAGTATAGCTAGCCACCTCAGAGAGTTTTGATTTAAACTCAGTGTTTGGCTTGTGGCCTTGCCAACACATTTCTTTGTTGAATAGAGTGCAGAAGCAAATTTCCCACTTTTCAACTATCAACACTGCACCCACTCCCAGAGAGGAGTGGCTATAGATCCTCTCCTCTTCGCAGACCATTAGGCTGCTGGAGGTGTAGGCTAGTGCGACGCACTCACGTAGCCAGCATGCCAGGGATGCTACTGACATCTTCTTGCCCAAAGAGGATGGTCTGAAGGACACAAATAGGGTGCTGTGTTGCCTGTGGGGCCTGATCCTGGTATGCCATTCCCTCTCCTGGGGGTTGGAAGGGTGAGGGCAGAAGGATGACCAGATCCTGGGTTCTGTGGAAATCAGAGTTGATCTTGGGGATGAAGATTGGGTCTGGGCAGAGGACCACCTTGTCCTTGTGAAAAATGCAAAGGTCCTTCTCTGCTGAAAGATCCCCCAGCTCAGAGATCCTTCTGGTGGCGTCAAGAATGGGTCTGGACCCGCCGTTCCTCTTCGGGACTGCGAAGAAGAGGGAGAAGACACCCCTCTCTTTCCAAGGCACCTCTCAATGGCTCGGACCTGACAGAGGTGTTGTATTGCTGCAAGAGTCCTCAAATGCCTAGCTGGGTTGTTCCGATGGGGGGAGCTGAAGAAGCGTTCCCTGTGTGGTCTCTGGAGCTCTATGGAATAGCCCTCTGTCACCATTTCCAGGACCCAGCTGTTTGAGCAGAGCCCCCTCCAGGCATTTGAGAAGTCCTGCAGCCGTCTGTGCGGCAATGGGTAAAAAGCCCTTGATAGGGGGTCCTGGATCCTTCTCCCCACCACAAGCCAGCCCTCTGTGTGTCAAAGGAGTGGTCCCCTCCTCCTCATGTGACCAAAGGTTGCTCCTTCTTTGGTCTTCTTTCTTCTTTGCCTCTTTTTTGTCTTGTTTTGCTGTTCTCCACACGCAAGAGCTTCGGAGAAGCTGCCTCCTTCCACAAGGCAGGAAGTAAAACTGACGAGCATGGGGGAGGCCCTACCTCCTCTGGAAAGTCTTCTCTGAGACTGCCTTCCTGGCCCCAGAGGCAGAGCCTACCCCATACTGGGCTGGCCTCCTGCACTCAATGGATTAATCACTGACATCTCAGCTACTGCTACCCAAGCAGGACTGACCACATTGTACACTATCAGGACCTAACTATTAGTGAGTCCTCCTTCCCCTATCTATGACGATACATAATGCAAAGGCCAAGCAGGTGAACTGTGGCAGCACATGCTGCAAATTCACAGAATCACCTACTGCTTGGCCCAATGTAGAGTTGTGGGCTAGCTTTACATTCCACCTCACTTGCAACATGTAAAGTGGGTGACATTTCTACTGAAAGTTGGTGGGGGCTATATTAACAGGTAGAGTCACTTTTAGCAGAAACATCCGCCTATGAGGCAAGATGCAACTACCTCACATGCTGGCAGCTCACAGGCAACACCATAGCTGTGATTTTAGTTATAGTTATCATAAGAACATAAGAAGAGCCATGCTGGATAAGACCACAGGTCCATCTAGTCCAGCCTTCTGTTCACATACTGGCCTACCAGCTGTCAACCAGGAACCCACAAGCAGGACATGAGTGCAACACCACCATCCTGCCCATGTTCCCCAGCAACTGATGGGCATAGGCATGCTGCCTCTAATACTGGAGGTAGCACATAGCCATCAGGACTAGTAGCCACCGATAGACTTCTCCTCCAGGAATTTGTCTAACTCCCTTTTAAAGCCAATAAGAACATATCCTTTCACCTCTCTATTGTCCCACCCATCCTTTGACCATCCCAATTGCTACCTACAAGTGCACAAAAGCACCTCGTTACTTGATGAGCAACATAGTTAGTTGGCCCTATCTAGTGTCCAACAACACTAGCAACAAAACTGACATAACCAGCAATAGCCGCAAGATTCCTACAGTTGTTATTTGGTCAGGATCCTTAAGGTGTGTATGCAAATTAAGTATATACAACAATCCTACTTCTGATGTGCAGTTCTGGCAACTGACACTAAAGTGAACCACATTTCATTGCTCCATAACCTCTTTACAATGCAACAGCTGTTACGTAATACAGTGTATTTGAAGAAATGCGCCGACAAACAAAGTAATCACAATACTATTAAGAAATGATAAACTGTTTAGCAAGAATGACTTGAAAGAGCAGATGGGCCAGCTGTGTTAAAATTAGCTCTAGGTGTTTAGAGCACCTTGTTCACAAGTTTCTCCTTTGTTTTTAACTGTTGGAGAATGTAACTTGTAAGTGAAAAACAAGGTAAGGAATGACACACATTTGCAAGCTTGATGAGCAGCTAGGGAACAGAATTATGCCCAACCTCACCTACAGATAGTTGATGCTATATCTAAGTGACACATGAGCACATAGGTCTCCACTCATCTATGCCTGATGTGTAATGTCAATACTGCACTTTTGAAGTGTAAGAATGGAGTATTATTGGGCTTATGTGCATAGGAATCTACATGCACATCCTCCACTTACATCAAACACATGGATGTCTCAGGTTTTAGTCCCAGAATCTCATCATACTCTAAGTTTACTGGGTTTGTCACTTTGGCCTGACAGAGACTAAGATGTGGACACAACACAGTCATATCAAACTGAAAATACATTAAGAATTTGCATAGTTGTGTTAACTATAGTTTAAAAAACCCAATTCAGTAAAGAAAACAGCTGAGACTTCCATAATAAGTGTACTGCACAATTACCTCTTTCAGGGACTGAGGTTGATGGACTTTGAACCCTTAGGTTTTCTTGCAGCATCCATGCTGGAAGCTTTCTTTTCCTTTGAGCAAGCCTTGATTCTTCATTTTCAGAAATTCTAGCAGAAAACTGGAAAAGACTTTACAAATTAATATCATATTGTACATTTCCTAATAGGTGCAAAACGGTAAGAAAAATATGTAGGGGATTCAATGACCATCCTTCTCATATGATTTCCATAAAGTTCTGTGCTTCCATAAGTGGATGTATGCAGTTATCTCAATAAAGTTCTAATATTCTTTGTTAGGCATTGTTTCATAAACTCGAGGCCAATACACAAGAGGCAACAGATCTAAAGAGGCAGGTTCTCCCCCATGGTTCTCCACCATGGTACTGGCAGAATCCATTTTCCCTTCATTCTCTCCTACCATATACAGAAGAGGAGGAAGGGGCAAAGAGAATACCACCCACGAATATGGGAAGACCTACAGCTTGCTGCATGAATTAGAATAGCAGAATCATAGAGTTGGAAGGGGCCATTTAGGCTATCAAGACCAACCCCCTGTTCAGTGCAGGAATCCAGTTTAAAGCATCCCTGACAGATGGCTGTCCAGTCTGTGCTTGAATATCTCCAACGACAGAGAGCCCACCCCCTCCCTAGGCAGTTGGCTCCATTGTCTGACTGCTCTGACCGTTGGGAAGTTTTTTCTGATGTTCAACTGAAATCTGCCTTCCTGTAACTTAAGCCTGTTATTTTGTGTCCTACATTCTTGGATGACAGATAACAGGTTGCAGACCTCTTCTGTGTGAAAACTATTTAGGTACTGGAAAAGTGTTATCATAACTTGTTCAAAAAGAACAGGAGGAACAGAAAGGAAGGTGTTGTTGCACTGTATGTGAAAAATACATATCTCTGCACAGAAATACAGGAGGATGAGCTTGGTAGCCCCATTGAGAGCATCTGGATCAAAATAAATGGAGCAAAGAATAAAAGGAACCTGGTGGTTGGAGTCTACTACCGGCCACCCAACCAAGGAGAAGACGAGGATGAAACTTTTGAAAAGCAAATAGCCAATGTTTTAAGGAAGCATGATGTAGTAGTAATGAGGGACTTCAATTTCCCTGATATTTGTTGGGAGACAAATTCTGCAAAACATGGCCCCTCCAGGAAATTCCTGACTTGTGTGGCAGATAACTTCCTCCTACAGAAAGTAGAGGAAGGAACTAGAGGATCAGCTATCCTTGACTTGATCCTAGCAGTTGCAGAAACTCTGGGGGAAAGCGACCATGTTGCACTTGAGTTCTTGGTTCTAAGGGAAGCAAGAGCCGAGTGTAGTCAAACGCGTACCCTGGATTTTAGGAAAGCTGATTTTAATAAACTCAGAACAATGATCAGTAAGGTCCCATGGCAAGCGACGCTAACGAGAAAAGGAGTCCAAGATGGGTGGGAGCTTTTAAAAAAGGAAATTCTCAAGGCACAATCACAAACAATTCCAACAAGAAGAAAAGGTGGAAGACAACAGAAGAGGCCAATGTGGCTTCACAAAAAGCTTAGGGATGGCCTGAAAACAAAAAAGGACACATATAGGAAGTGGAAAGAAGGCCAAGTAACAAAGGAAGAGTACAGGCAGGTAGCACAGAATTGCAGGGATGGCGTCAGGAAGGCTAAAGCTGAGAACAAGCTGAGGTTAGCGAGGGATGCTAAAAACAACAAAAAGGCTTTCTTCAGCTACGTGCATAGTAAAAGGCAGAGGAAAGAAATGGTAGTTCAGCTATTAAATAAGGATGGCAAGATGAGAAAGAAAAGGCAGAGGTGCTCAATTCCTACTTTGGCTCAGTCTTCTCCCAAAACAGGGTCTCTGACCCCCCTGGCAAAGGCAAAGTACAGGCTGAATGGGGCAGGATTGCAGCTTGAGATCGATAGGCATATGGTCAAGGAACACCTAATTACTTTGAATGAGTTCAAATCTCCAGGGCCAGATGAACTGCATCCTACAGTAACAAAGGAACTGGCAGAAGAACTCTCAGAACCACTGTCTATTCTCTTTGAGAAATCATGGAGGACGGGGGAAGTGCCAGATGACTGGAGGAGGGCTAATGTTGTCCCTGTCTTCAAACAGGGTAAAAAGGAGGAACCTGGGAACTACAGACCAGTCAGTCTGACATCAATCCCTGGGAAATTTCTGGAGCAGATGATAAAGCAATCCACCTGGAAGCACCTTGAAATGCCGTGATTACTTGAAGCCAACATGGATTTGTCAAAAACAAGTCCTGCCAGACAAATCTGATCTCATTTTTTGATCAAGTAACCTCCCTTGTAGACCATGGGAATGCTGTAGACATCATATACCTCGACTTCAGCAAAGCTTTCAACAAAGTGCCCCATGATATCCTGATGAGCAAACTAGCTCAAAGTGGGCTAGATGAAACAACGATCCAGTGGATCCACAGTTGGCTACAGAATCGGACTCAAAGAGTGCTTATCAATGGGACCTTCTCAAACTGGGGAGAGGTAATGAGTGGGTACCGCAGGGCTCAGTCCTGGGCCCAGTGCTCTTCAACATCTTTATTAATGACTTGAAGGAGGAGGGGCAGGGAATGCTGATCAAATTTGCAGATGACACAAAATTGGGCGGGACAGTAATACTTTGGAAGACAGAAACAAAATTCAAAGTGATCTGATAGACTGGAGCACTGGGCAGAAAACAATGACATTTAATAGGGATCAATGCCAAGTTCTGAACCTAGGAAAAAGAAACCAAATGCACAGTTACAAGATGGGGGATACGTGGCTCAACAACACTACAAGCGAGAAAGATCTTGGAATTGTTGTCGATCACAAGCTGAATATGAGCCAACAATGTGATGTGGCTGCAAAAAAGGCCAATGCTATTTTGGGCTGCATTAATAGAATCATAGCTTCCAAATCCTGGGAAGTACTAGTTCCCCTCTACTCAGCACTGGTTAGGCCTCATCTGGAGTACTGTGTCCAGTTCTGGGCACCACAGTTTAACAAGGATGCAGACAAACTGGAGAGGGTTCAGAGGAGGGCAACAAAGATGATCAGAGGACTGGAAGCAAAGCCCTATGAAGAGAGACTGAAAGAACTGGGCATGTTTAGCCTTGAGAAGAGAAGACTGAGGGGAGATATGATAGCGCTTTTCCAGTACTTGAAAGGTTGTCACAGAGAAGAAGGCCAGGATCTCTTCTTGATCATCCCAGAGTGCAGGACACGGAATAATGGGCTCAAGTTACAGGAAGCCAGATTCTGGCTGAACATCAGGAAAAACGTCCTGACTGTTAGAGCAATACGACAATGGAACCAATTCCCTAGGGCTCTCCCACACTGGAGGCATTCAAGACGAGGCTGGACAACCATCTGTCAGGGATGCTCTGACCTGGATTCCTGCACTGAGCAGGGGGTTGGACTCGATGGCCTTGTAGGCCCCTTCCAACCCTACTATTCTATGATTCTATGATTCTATCCCCCCTCAGTCTCCTCTTCTCAAGGCTAAACATACCCAGTTCCTTCAATCTTTCCCCATAGGACTTAGTTTCTAGTCCCTCGCTCTTATTTATTTACAACATCTGTATACTGCTCCACATCTAAAACAGATTCTGGAGCGGTGAACATAAAAGGTAAAATAATAAAAAGATAAGAAGAATTAAAACACCATATTATTTTTTTTCTTTTAAAAACAGAATGCCAGCAAAAACTATGGCTGGCCAGTTAAGGAGTGCTTCCTGGAAAAGAGCTGTTTTTAGGAGGTGCCTGAAGGAGCACAGTGTTGGTGCCTGCCTGACCTCCAGAGGCAGGGAGTGCCAAAGAAACGGGCCACCACACTGAAGGCTCTTCTCCTGTTGGACTCCAATCAGGCCATAGGTCCATGTGGAACCACCAGAAGCGTGCCCTTTGATGACCTCAGTGACCAGGCAGGTTGGTAAGGGAGAAGGCACTCTCTCAGGCATTCTGGTTGTTTAGGGCTTTGCACACTAGTACCAAAACTTTAAATCTGGCCCAGTAGCAAATAAGCAGCCAGTACAGTTCCTTCAGCAAAGGAGTTGCATGCTGAAAAGGGGCAGCTCCCAAAAACAGCTTCCGGAGCAGCCTTAGGGGCAGCCCCACATAGAGTACATTGCAGTAATACAGTCTTGAGGTTACTAATGCCGGTACCACTGTGGCCAAGCTACCCCTGTCCAGGAGACGCCATAGTTGGCAAACCAGCCGAAGCTGGTAAAAAGCACTCCAAGCCACCAAGGCCACTTGGGCCTCCAGCGACAGTGATGGATCTAGGAGTTCCCAAAAACTATGAACCTGATCTTTCAGAGGGAGTGCAACCCCATCTAGAACAGGCTATAAGCCTATCTCCCGGACTAGGGAACCACTCACCTACAGGACTTCTGTCTTACCAGGATTCAGTTTCAGTTTATTGGCCCTCATCCAGCCCACTACTCAGTTTAGCCACTGACCCAGGACTTGCACAGCCTCTCCTGATTCAGATATTACAGAGAGGTAGAGCACACTGATGGCACCTCGCTCCAAATCCCCTAATAAGCACTCCCAGTGGCCTCATATAGATGTTAAACAACATGGGGGGCAAGATGGTACCCTGCAGCTCAATTGCCAAGGGGCTGAGAAATGGTCACCTAATGTTACTCTCTGAAATCGACCCCGCAGGTAGGACTGGAAACACTGTAACACAGTGCCGCCGATGCCCATCCCACAGAGTTGATCCAGGAGGATACCATGGTTGATGGTATCAAAATCCAATGAGAGATGGAGTAGAATTAACAGGGTTGCACTCCCCCTGTTTCTCTCTATATAAAAGTCATCCATCAGGGTGACCAAGGCTGATTCAGTCCCATAATCAGGTCGAAACCCAAGTCGGAATAGGTCTAGATCACCAGTATCCTCCAAGGGTTCCTGCAGTTGCTCCACCAAGATTCTCTCCAGTACCTTCCCTAAGAAAGAGATATTTGCAACTGGGCAGTAGTTGATTAATATTACTGGGTCCAGAGTGGGCTTCTTCAGGAGTGCTTGCACTACTGCCTCCTTAAGGACAGCAGGGACTACCCCTTCCTGTAGAGAAGCTTTTACCACACCCTGGACTCACCCAATCATACCCCCTTGGCTAGCTTTTATTAGCCAGGAGGGGTAAGGATCGAGAGAGCACGTGGTCGGTCGCATTGCTGCAAGTACCCTGTCCATGCCATCAAGCTGCAGCAACTGAAATGGATCTCACAAAATCGGGCAGATGGTGGCATCAGATATCTTGACTGGAACTGTGAGAGCAACAACAAGTTCACTGCGGAGACAAGCAATTTTGTCCTCAAAGCGATCGCAGTGGGCCTTTGAGGAGACCAAGGCCCCATTTGCTTGGGAGAATTTTAACAGCCCCTGGACCACCTGAAAGAGCTCCGCTGGACAGCTACTTGAGGACGCAATGAAGGCAGCGAAATAAGCTTCCTTTGCTGCCCATGCAACTACACCATAGGCATGATTATGTGCTCTAGAGTGTGCTCAATCAACTTCGCTTCGAGTCTTGCACCATTTGCGCACTAGCCGATGTCCAGCCTGTTTCATTTTCCATAGCTTCCCAGTATACCAGGGAGCAGAGTGGGCTGCACAGCACTGGAGAGGGCACTCAGGTGCAAACAAGTCAATGGCCCTCCACCTCTCACTGTTCCATATTGAGAGTAGGGCCTCAGCTGGATCACCAGCTTTGTCCACTGGAGAATCCCCAAGAGCATTCAGAAACCCATTGGGTTCCACCAGTCTCCTGGGGCAGACCATCCAAATGGGTCCCCCACCCCTGCAGGAGGGAAGTAACACCATGAGTTCAAATCTCACCAGGAAATGGTCTGGCCAGGACAATGGGGTTACCCAAATTTTCAGATTACTCATTTCAGAACTTGGAGCAAAAAACAAATCAAGGGTGTGCCCTACTTTATGTGTTGGGCCAATGACAAACTGAGACAGCCCCATCGTTATCATGGAGGCCATAAAGTCCTGAGCAGGAGCTCCGGAGACAGCCTCAGCATGGAAGTTAAAGTCACCCAGAACCCCCATCCTGGGTTCCTCCACCACACTTGAGACCACCTCCACCTGCTGGGTAGCAGGGTGGGCGGCACACTAGCAGAATCCCCCATCTGTCTCTATGGCCCAACAACAGGTGCAACCCCTCAAAGGTGGAGTGGTTTTCTGGTGAGAAGAGATGGAAGTTCTGTAAACCACAGCGACTCCCCGCTCCCCTCCTGCCTATGTTGGTACTGCACCGGGTACCCAGGTGGACAGAGCTCAGTCAGGTCATTCCCACCCAGCTCGGCCACCCAAGTCTCAGTAATACATGCCAGATCAGTCTTCTCAACCACAATTAGGTTGTGAATGGGTGCAGTTTTATCGCGGACCAACCTGGCATTAAATAGCAGCATTGCAAGATAGGAGGGCACAGTGGATGACCTACCAGGTACATGAGAGCTTGGGGGGGGGGGGGTAGAAGGGTAACGGCGTATAAGCATCTGTGACCTATTCTACTCTGATGTCCCAACTCCTCCTGCCATATCTCCTTCTGCCCCACATTGCTGGGATACAGGCACCATCTCCATGGATCTCTGTATTTTCTAAGAACATCCTTGCACAACAGAGTTTCCCACACACTCTCACTACCCACTCACAACTCAAACATATCCTCAACCATTCAAAACTCACACGCTCCATTAATCTTTGTTGCCCTTCTCTGAACTAGTTCCAATTTATCTGAATCCTTCTTAAAGTGCAGTGTCCAGAACTGGATACAGTATTGAAGGCGAGGTCTAACACAGAGTAGAGTGGAACTATTACTTCTTGTGATTTTGAAACTATGCTTCTATTGATGCAACCTAAAATTGCATTTGCCTTTTTTGCAGTCACATCACACTGCTGACTCATATTCAGTTTGTGTTGTTGTTCAGTCGTGTCCGACTCTTCGTGACCCCATGGACCATAGCACGCCAGGCCTTCCTGTCCTGCGCTCTCTCCCGGAGCGTGCTCAAGTTCATATTCATTGCATCCGTGATGCTATCTAGCCATCTCATCCTCTGCCGTCCCCTTCTCCTTTTGCCTTCAGTCTTTCCCAGCATCAGGGTCTTTTCCAGGGAGTTTTCTCTTTGCATTAGGTGGCCAAAATATTGGAGCTTCAGCTTCATTATCTGTCCTTCGAAAGAGCAGTCAGGGTTGATTTCCTTTAGGATGGACTGATTTGACCTCCTTGCAGTCCAGGGGACTCGTAAGAGTCTTCTCCAGCACCACAGTTCGAAAGCATCAATTCTTCGGCGCTCAGCCTTCCTTATAGTCCAGCTCTCACAGCCATACATTACTACTGGGAAAACCATAGCTTTGATTAGACGGACCTTTGTCGGCAAGGTGATGTCTCTGCTTCTTACTATGCTGTCTAGGTTGGCCATAGCTTTCCTCCCAAGGAGCAAGCGTCTTTTAATTTCATGGCTACAGTCACCGTCTGCAGTGATCTTGGAGCCCAAGAAAGTAAAATCTGTCACTGCTTCCATTTCTTCCCCTTCTATATGCCAGGAAGTGATAGGGCCAGATGACATGATCTTAGTTTTTTTAATGTTGAGTTTCAAACCAGCTTTTGCACTCTCCTCTTTCACCCTCAACAAGAGGCTCTTGAGATCCTCTTCGCTTTCTGCCATTAGGGTGGTATCGTCTGCATATCGGAGGTTGTTGATAATTCTCCCGGCAATCTTAATTCCGACCTGTGATTCATCCAACCCGGCATTTCTCATGATGTACTCTGCATATAAGTTAAATAAGCAGGGTGACAATATGCAGCCTTGTCGTACTCCTTTCCCAATTTTGAACCAATCGGTTGTTCCATGTCTGGTTCTTACTGTTGCTTCTTGACCCTCGTACAGGTTTCTCAGGAGACGGGTAAGGTGGTCTGGTACTCCCATCACTTTAAGAATTTGCCACAGTTTGTTGTGATCCACACAATCAAAGGCTTTAGCGTAGTCAATGAAGCAGAAATAGACGTTTTTCTGGAATTCTCTTGCTTTCTCCATGATGCAGCAAATGTTGGCGATTTGATCTCTAGTTCCTCTGCCTCTTCGAAACCCAGCTTGTACTTCCGGTAGTTCTCGGTTCGCATACTGCTGAAGCCTAGCTTGTAGGATTTTGAGCATCACCTTGCTGGCATGTGAAATGAGCGCAATTGTGCGGTAGTTTGAACACTCTTTGGCGTTGCCCTTCTTTGGAATTGGAATGTAAACTGACCTTTTCCAGTCTTGTGGCCACTGTTGAGTGTTCCAGATTTGTTGGCATATTGAATGCAGCACTTTAACAGCATCATCTTTTAGGATTTTAAATAGCTCGGCTGGAATACTGTCATCTCCGCTAGCTTTGTTGTTACTAATGCTTCCTAAGGCCCACTTGACTTCACTCTCTAGGATGTCCGGCTCAAGTTCAGTGACCGCACTATCATGGCTATCAGGGACATTCAAATCTTTCCTGTATAGTTCTTCTGTGTATTCTTGCCACCTCTTCTTAATCTCATCTGCTTCTGTTAAGTCCCTGCCTTCTTTGTCCTTTATCATGCCCGTCTTTGCACAAAACGTTCCCTTGAGATCTCCAATTTTCTTGAAGAGATCTCTAGTCTTTCCCATTCTGTTGTTTTCCTCGATTTCTTTGCATTGTTCATTTAAGAAGGCCTTCTTGTCTCTCCTTGCTATTCTCTGGAACTCTGCATTCAGTTGGGTATATCTTCCCCTTTCTCCCTTGCTTTTCGCTTCCCTTCTTTCCTCAGCTACTTGTAAAGCCTCATCAGACAGCCACTTGGCTTTCTTGCATTTCTTTTTCTTTGGGACGGATTTCGTTGCTGCCTCCTGAACAATGTTACGGACCTCCGTCCATAGTTCCTCAGGCACTCTGTCTATCAGGTCTAATCCCTGAAATCTATTCCTCACCTCCACTGTATATTCATCAGGGATATGATTTAGGTCATACCTGAAAGGTTTAGTGGCTTTCCCTACGTTCTTCAATTTAAGCCGAAATTTTGCAAGAAGCAGCTCAAGATCTGAGCCACAGTCAGCTCCAGGTCTTGTTTTTACTGACTGTATGGAGCTTCTCCATCTTTGGCTACAAAGGACATAATCAATCTGATTTCGATATTGACCATCTGGTGACGTCCATGTGTAGAGTCGCCTCTTGTGCTGTTGGAAAAGAGTGTTTGCTATGATCAGCATGTTCTCTTGGCAAAACTCTATTAGCTTTTGTCCTGCTTCATTTTGTACACCAAGGCCATGCCTGCCTGTTATCCCGGTGATTTCTTGACTTCCTACTTTAGCATTCCAATCCCCTATGATGAAGAGGACATCTTTTTTTGGTGTTAGTTCTAGAAGGTGTTGTAGGTCTTCATAGAACCGATCAACCTCAGCTTCTTCGGCCTCAGTGGTTGGGGCATAGACTTGAATTACTGTGATGTTGAATGGTTTGCCTTGGATTCGTACTGAGATCATTCTATCGTTTTTAAGATTGTACCCCAGTACTGCTTTTCCCACCCTTTTGTTGACTATGAGTGCTACTCCATTTCTTCTAAGGAATTCTTGCCCACAATAGTAGATATGATGGTCACCTGAATTAAATTCGCCCATGCCTGTCCATTTGAGTTCGCTGATTCCCAAGATGTCGATGTTCAATCTTGCCATCTCATGTTTGACCACCTCCAGCTTACCTTGATTCATTGATCTGACATTCCAGGTTCCTAAACAATATTGTTCTTTACAGCATCGGATTTTCTTTTCACCGCCAGACACATCCACAGCTGAGTGTCCTTTCGGCTTTGGCCCAGCCGCTTCACTCTTTCTGGCGCTACTTGGAAATACCCTCTGCTCTTCCCCAGTAGCATATTGGACACCTTCCGACCTGAGGGGCTCATCTTCCGGCGTCATCTCTTTTAGCCTTGTGATACGTTCCATGGGGTTTTCTTGGCAAGAATACTGGAGTGGGTTGCCATTTCCTTCTCCAGTGGACCACATTTTGTCAGAACTCTCTGCCATGACCTGTCCGTCTTGGGTGGCCCTGCACGGCATAGCTTATGGCTTCACTGTGTTACGCAAGCCCCTTCGCCACAACAAGGAAGTGATCCATGAAGGGGATTCAGTTTGTGATTGAACTACAACTCCAAGATCCTTTTCGCCCATACTACTGCCAAGCCAGGTGTCCCCCATCTTATACCTATGCTTTTGATTTCTCTTTCCTAAATGAAGAACTTTGCAGTTGTCTCTATTAAATTGCATTCTGTTATTTTCAGTCCAGTCTTCTAACCTATCAAGATAATTTTGAAAGTTGTTTCGGTCTTCTAAGGTTTTAGCTATTCCACCCAGTTGAGTCATCTGCAAATTTGATAAGCATTCCCTCTCGCACCACTTCCTCCAAGTCATTAATAAAAATGTTGAAGAGTACATGGCCCAGGACTGAGTGTGGCACCCCACTCAGTACCTCCCTCCAGATTGATGAAGAATCATTGACAAGCACTCTTTGAGTACAGTTCTCCAACCAGCTATGGATCCACCTAGTAGTAATGTCACCCAACCCACACTTAACTAGCTTGCTAATCAGGATATCATGGGGCACTTTGACAAATGCCTCGCTGAAGTCAAGATATGGTATGTCTACAGCATTTCCACAATCTACTAAGGAAGTTACCCAACTGAAAAATGAAGTAAGATTAGTCTGGCAAGATTTGTTCTTGACAAATCCATGATCACTGCATTAGTGTCAAGGTGCGTCCTTGACTTCCACTGCCAAACTCCTGAGAGCTCTCCCTTTGAGCTTGCCGCCTGGGAACTGGCTGGCTTATACACCTTCCAGACCTAATGATGCAGCCTCTGCTGGCTCAGCAGTAAGGAGCCCAATCACACACAGTGAGCAATCAAGCAGCTGTTTCAGGACACACCCCTTTCAACCCACATGGTGAAGCAATGGCCTCACAGAGCACAAGATCAAGCAGAGCACACGGCTTCTTGGGTTCACTCTTCTCCTTGTGTCTATACCTACAGAACTTCTTGTCTTCCTCCTGTGGAGCTTCCTATTGAACTCCTTGTCTTTTCTACCTGTAGACCTCCACTGCCAAACTCCTGCTAGCTCTCCCTGTTCACCGTGTGCTATATCTACATTCTGCTCCATGCAAACCTTTAGGTGTGACCCCACAAGCAAATCCAGCAACATTGTTAAAATGTAAATTGGTGGATCAAGGATACCCACTGCTTGGCATCGCAGACAACTACTTAATATCTAATGAAAAGTACAAAATGATTGAGGAAACAAGTGTGGTGACTGTTTGGGAGAGGGGGTTTGCATCTAAATGTGTTGTAGATCACTTGGCTACATTTTTACACCACCTTGATTGCCCCAATCAATACTGTTCAATGTCGACCAGATTCATCACTCAACAATGCAATCCTAATACATGTCTACTTAGAAGTAAGTCCCACAGAGTTTAATGGCCTTTACGTCCAAGTAACTGGGTAAAGGATTGCCACCTAAGTCTCTTTTGTGAAGTGGCATTGTAAGCTTCAAACCAACTTATGTAACTAGGAAAACAAATCTTAAAATAAGCCTGAGATGCTCATCTTAATGAGGCTATTTTGATGAGGTCACAAGTAACTTTAATCAAAAATAGCCCCTTCGAAATGAACAATTCTATGACATCATTCTTGATATGTGTCCACACCAGCCGTGCCATAAAATTCCATTCACTTATCCATTAACAAAAAATAGACAATCTATTAAGGTCTGCTATGCATCTTAATTTTTGGAAGTTACCTTCTTTGGGATTTCAGCTGCTTTTTCTAACAGAGAATGTACTTCCAGAAGTTGGCTCTTGCTGGAAGAGATTGTTTGCTGTTCAGAAGGCTGTCTGTGAGGCATCTTGATTGGCTGAAGTGCTGAGGGAGTTTGATTTGCTACAGAGAGGTTACAGTTGTTCCTACTGCAAGGTAATAAGAAAGAAACATTCATGGTGTACTACTAATCACAGCTAGTAAAAGCACAGAAGAGTTAAAAATATAGGTCACAATCCAGCCAAACTTAAGCACTTTTAGGTTCCAATTATTTCAGTGGGAGTTACATGTGTGCTTAATTTTCTCCCATTAAAATCACTGGGGCCTGAAAATACACACTTAATTTTGGCATGATTTTTGACCAATTTTCTACCACCTGAAGAGGGACACTGCATTTTGAGGGTTCCATTGCCACAAGGAGTACTACACAATTTGGCTTCAACTGACTTTTTTGTCTAATTTACTATTGGGGTTTGCTAATATAAAGCTTGTCATGTTTCTCTTTACTTTTGTTCTCTGCCTACTCCAGAACCTGTGTGTTTTTGCTCAAGGCAAATCTCAGTTGCAGCTGGCCTTTATGTTTTTCAGATATGGAGGTCAGCCATTGCTTCTTCATCTCAGAATGCTAGGTGTCACCCAATATCTGCAACACCTACCAATGACTAATGTATTCAGTCTGCAGTCTACATCTGCAGTCTACATCTTGAGACAGTATCTAAGCTGCAGACCTCATGGTCAAAATCTCTGGCCTAATTTTTGTACTTTTTTGGTTCCATCCCCCACTGCTTTTTGTACCATCTAGCCTGATGAAAAGTTCTAAGAACTCAAAAGTTTGCTCACTCTTTTGGTGTATTTTTGTTGGTCCTAATAAAGGTATTGCTTAACTGTGGATTTTTTTCTCATTGATCAATGTGGCTATCTTTGTTCTTTTTTTTCACTGGATCGTGATTCTACTCTCTACTTTATACAATTTGTAAGCAGCAAGATGCAGAACTCTATATAATACAGAGCAAGGAACATGTTACATATTCATAACAGTTAAGCTGCCAAGGCAGTTATCAATATCAAGAAAAATGTCTGTATAAGCACAAATATTCTTACTTAGCTCCCACTGGAAGGAGCTTCACCAGGCCCTACTTTGAAATAATTATATTTTTATTTCAGCGTAGACATCCAGGCTATTTTTGTTATTTAAACATGACTAGGGTGCTTGCATACTCATATATTGACAACACCTCTGCTAGTATTTTTCAGAAAATAGAATCATAAAGGTCCAAAAACATAATAATAAGGATGGAGATTTCATTTGGTCAATTTTTTTAATCTTTTCCAATTCACTGATAGTATCCCCAAAGTCATGGAACTGTGACTCCCAACTGTGTGCACATGAAAAATCTAATATCTGCTGTAAATTTCAGATTCTCTAAAGCGCAGAGCTTTTATTCAAAGCCAGTTGCTTAAAATCATCTTTTCTATGATAGTACATCTAGTCAATTCTTCGTGTCACTTGTCATATATCCACACACATATTTCCAACTACTAAGATATGGTTATGCCTGTACATTACATGGGTTACCATAGTATCTCTTCTACTATATTTTTAGTAGGAGATATAAACCTAGTTCACAGAAGTGGAAAATAACGGAGTATTTTATGTTACATTAAGTGCACTGCATTCATTGCAATGAATACAGTATACTGAAAGCAATGTTTATTTCACACCTACTTTAATAGAGCTAACAATGCTACTTCATTCCATTTATCAAAACACTTGATAAAAAAGCAATTTTCCTAGCTCTTGGCTACTATAGAGAGGAGTCTACCGGCACTGTGATCTTACACTTTTCCACGTAAATTTCTGACACGGCAATTCTCATTATCTGTTTTCTGTTCTCATGAGATGCAGTTTTCAATCATCTAAGATCAGGAGGATTAGGGATTTAAGGTATATATATATATATATATATATATATCTACATCAGTATATCAATACTATATTGATACTCCAAATTATATCCTGCAAGCATAGAACTTTTATACCGTAGAATTGTTATATTTCTATGGAATAGAAAGCGATGATGTCCACAATTAAGAGTAGCAATTAAAGTAAATAAAGCTAATGGTCATTATTTTCACTTAATCATATTTTGATTAATTTAGCATATTGTATAACAGATTACACAGAAAGCTGCAACTTAACAGTTATGCGTTATAAGCAATAGTACTGCTGGATTTCCACATCAGATATCATTACCTTAGCAGACTTTCCACCTCTGAGGGAGTGAAGATAACCCTAAAAATATATTTGTCTACTAAAAGGGAAAAACTATCGCCTGGGCTCAGTCGGTGCCATTTATCTGTGTCCAGTGGCAATAGTTGGCCATTTTCAGTTGCCTGATAAAAGCAAGGATTTACATGAACCTGCCAATTAAGAAGAGTACAGATGTTATGCTGTTCCTTGTAGAAAATTCATAGCACTCTGGTTCCATTGCAATGCAATAGTAGAGTTTTAGAAAAAAAAAAGAGTTCAATATTATCTTAATATTGTATTATATTGTATCATCTATAGCTGGAAAAGACATTCTCCATATTTGCTTCCTTCCCATCATGACATTTTGAGTTCATATACCATATGTGAGATTTGCAAATGCAGCATCCAGAAACCCCATTACATGAGCAAAAGATAAGAAGCCTCCAATTCCCATCAATTCTCCTCCCCTTTCCTATCTGTCATATCCCACAGCATAGAGGGCCTCCAACCCAAAGGAACAGCTTTTAGAGAGATGCAAGAGGCTATAACACAAAGGAGGCAGTAAAGTATTACTGAGTGACTGAACTCAAGTAGTTGTTTTCTGGATCCCATCTCAAAAGTTTCAATACTATCAGGATTTCATTTGTCTTTATGGCATTCAGGTTTAAACCTGATGATTTGATAGTTTTCAATCATCTAAGATCAAAGGAGGATTAGGGATTTCAGGTATATATTTACATTAAGGCAGATTAATATCTTGAAAAATGAGAAATCATTATTTGAAGTAATATCTTACGCTGGCACAACACCACAGATATGGTGGTAGTACCTATCACTGGCAGAACTACCAGCACAAGGGGGAAAACTGAGCAGAGTTGAGGTCATGGCAGATGAGAGATAGATGATAGATTTAATCCTAGGCTTGCTAGGTATTGGTCCTGCCCCCAATGATGGTGTAACATTATTATACCTGCAGAAGAGCTGATGTAAAGTAAACCACCACCACTTATGTCCCATCCTTTGCCACTCACTCAAAGACCTAATCACAGCACATCACTAGTAGTATAAGCATCCCAGCCAAGGAACACAAATCACATTTGTCAAGCTGCCTCATCATTCTGTTCCAAATTCTAGGGACTCAGAGCACACAAGTATGGATTTTGGTGATGGGAACTAGTGAAGGGGCACTTTACATACATGTGCATGCATGCGCTTTACATACATGTGCATGCGTGCACGCGCACACAGAGAGCCGGGAGAACAAAAAGATATGAAGGGCAAAGGAATAACAGTTGTCTTTTCAGAATCCTTGCAAGTACCCTAAGTTTTTAGATTCATTTTTAAAAATACAACCTTTAGCTACTTAACACACATTCTTGTCACAGTAGTCCATACATTTCTATTGGCTGGTTCAGATGGCATGGTCAAACCATGGTTTTGCTGAATGTTGGGGTCATGAACGCCCTCCCCTCCTGCCTTCCAATAAATCTGCTCACCTCCTTGCTTGGGCAAACCAACATTTGCCTTGACATCTGAAACAGTCAAACTACGATTTGCACAAACTAGGGAGTGAATGAATCAGAGTGCATGAGAGAAAGAAGGATACACACAAAGCCTATTCTTGACAGCCAAACCAGGCCTAAGAGTAGGTTCTGATATTATGTTTCTCTGCTTCTTTCTTAGCCCTGCAAGTCTCTGTGCTTTCAGAGTGACAATGCAAATCTAATGCACAGACCTTGAGAACCTCCTTTGATGTCCAAAAGCTGCTAGCATCAGACTCATGCCTGAGTTCCTCAGTACTCAGTATGGAATAGACTCATATCTACTACCGCTTTTACCTCTGTCTCTACTTGGAGCTTAAAAGATACAAGTTGGGACATAAAATATCACCAGTCATACAAAACTGACATTTTTCAGGGTTTTTTTTACACTGAATAGGAAACAGCCAGTTACCGGTTTGATGCTAAGCTGGTTGCCAGCTACCTTCAGAACAGCGTGCCTCCTGGATACTCTTTTATCTGTAATCTGGAAAGAGACAAGGCAGCCAGATGTTAACATTCAATGGGGTGTGAGAAGTCTTGCATCAATAAAGATCTTTAAAATAAAAAAGCCGCTATACAATTTATAAACTAAGAACAAGATTCGTTGAAAAGCTTGTTCACCCTGTTTACAAGCTACATGCTAAAACCAACATCAAAGCCAAGACATGCAAAATCGAGATCTTAAATCTGTGTTTAAGATATCTAAATAAGAACTGAAAGAGGCTATCTTCACATTTATATTTCAGGCTAATCCTGGGGAGCCAGGGGATTTAAAAAAAATCTGAACTCCCCTATTTAAGTAATTTACTCCAGAGGAAAACTACATACTAATTTCAAACACATTTCCATCTTGTATGGATGCAGTATTAGACTGCTTACTAGAATCCTAGGAAGATGCTTAGGTTGTCAATTTAAAGCAGAGTACTGGTAGGATGCAGAGACACACTTGTATCTTTTTTTTAATGACAACCAGCTTTTTTCACTTGCAAGGGTGAAGAAAGCTAGTTATATACAGCAGTTATATACAGTTATATTATATACAGCAGTTGCCTACTTTCAAAGTGCCAGGCTTTCACGTTTCTAGGAAAGATGTAGACGCAGTAGTAAAGCGGCCAGAAGCAAAAGAGGACAGGGCTCTTGCACCTTTAATAGTAGCATAGACGAGGGAATTTCAGCAACTACAACTTGCACGACAAGCTACACCTGCTCAAATTCCCTCTTCTACATTACTATTAAAGGTGTAGGAGTCCTGTCTTCTTTTGCATCTGGCCACCTTATGCCTCTCTAAAACGTTAAGAGCACCAAAAAGCAAGCTCCTCACTAGGTGATGTCAAAGGTTGGCTTGCCAATCTCTGGAAGCCAAACAAAAGATAATTGATCACCCACCTGCCTGCAGCTTCACATTAGGATTCTTCTCCAGCTACAGTCACAGCTGAGAAGAAAGCATGGGAGCCATACAAGATATCGCCTATCACCCCTCTTTGCATACAAGATATAAAAACCACACACAGAGGGGAAGAAAATCAGGATTATTTTAGGTCCTAGATGGCAAAAAGGGATTTATCTTAAGGGTGGATACAGGCATAATATAAAGAACAACTCATAGTATGTTCTTCCCAGCTCTCCAGCTGAACTGACTAGCTAGCATACAACTGAATGGAACACAGGTTCACGATTTCAGTCTTGCCCCTTGTTCCCTGCTGCCTCCAGCTGGGGAAAGTTAGCAAAGTGTTTTGTAGTTAGATGCCTGAAATGGGAAGCTTCTCAGCTGTGATGCTTTATTAACTTTCCCCACTGCAGCAGAGGAAGAAGTGGAAGCCAGGTGGCAAGCAGTGTCAAGACAGCTTGAACCAGTATTTGATTCACTGGTATGGCTGTCTGTCACTTCAGTTGTGAAACTGGCAAGACTCCACTGAGGGTTCCCTTTTATCTTTTGCCTCTTCTTTTTATTTTGTGTCTCTTTCATGCTATTATTTCTTGCTGTGAACCAACTTTGGGCTATAACCATTCCTTTCATTTCAATAGCCAAAGTTCTCTAGGAGGTTCACAAAAAGTACATAACATAATATTAAAAACTTTAACAGATATTTTAAAACAATTGAAAACAGTTAAAAATAATTACAACAAGGTGCTAAGACCTGATAAAACAAATGACATTAAAATCCCATCATATACCATCAAATGTCTGGGAGTAGACATTTGCTACTCCCTCATTGCTGCCTTCCAAGCTTTCCTTGGAGAAGGCACCCGGAGAAGGACCTTAGATGCTGAACGTAGAGTATAGGTAGGTTCATTTTGAGAGAGGCATGCCATCAGGTATTGCAGTCCCAAGCCGTGTAAGGCTTTATAGGTTAAAACCAGCACTGAGAATTGAGCTTGGAAGCATATATGCAGCCAGTGCAAGCAGGCCAGACTCTGTCTTATATGTGCAGACATTCTAGTCACAAGTATCGATTTGGCCACTGCACTTTGCACAAGCTGCAGCTTTTGAAACATCTTCAAAGGCAGCCCCACATAGAGCACATTGCAGTAATCTAACTTGGAAGATACCAGAGCATAGACAACTGAAGCCAGCTTATTCCTATCCAGATAGGGGCATAGCTGGGCCACCAACCGAAAGCCTCAACCTGAGCCTCAAGTGACAACGATGGTTCCACGAGGGTCCCCAAGCTACAGACCTGCTCCTTCAGGGGGCCTGCAACCCCATCCAGAACAGGTTGAACACCCTCCATCCAGTCAGCAGAACCATCCCCTTGGTCTTGTCTGGACTGAGTTTCAGTTCATTAGTCCTCATCCAGTCCATTGTCACAGCCAGCCACTGATTCAGCACATCCACAGCCTCACCTGAAGAAGATGAAAAGGAGAAACAGATCTGCATGTCATCAGCATACTGATGACAACGTACTCCAAAAGTCCGGATGACTGCACTCAACGGTTTCATGTAGATGTGGAACAGCATAGAAGACAAAACTGACCCCTGCGGATCCCTATACTGGAGAATCCACAGGGCTGAACAGTGTTTCCCAAGCAACACCTTCTGGAGCTGACCCTCCAAGTAGGAGCAAAACCAGTGCAGTGCAGTGCCTCCCACTCCCAACTCAAATGTTCCAGAAGGGCACCATGGGGGATAGTATCGAAAGCCACTGAGAGATCAAGGAGAATCAACAGGGTCACACTCCCGGTCTTTCTCCCGACATAGGTCATCATACAGGGCGACCAAGGATGTTTCCGTGCCAAAACCTGGCCTGAACCCTGACTGAAATGTTGACAGTAGTGTACGAGTAGGTTCATACAGGGAGAGGTGCTCCATCAGGTATTGCAGTCCTGAGCCATGTTAGGCTTTATACATCAAAACCAGCACCTTGAATCGGGCTTGGAAACATACAGCAGCCAATATAAGCGGGCCAGCATTGGTGTTATATGCTCAGACCTAATCACAGATGGTCCCATCTGTTAATCTGGCTGCTGCATTTTGCACAAGCTGCAACTTCCAAACCAGCTGAGATAAGCGCTCATGCCATTTACATGATTTCAGCACAGAAGAGAAATACTGCTTATCCAGGAGTAAATCTGCCTCATATAAATCACTTCAATCTCCAAATTCACCCTTAAGAGATACTTCATAGACTACCTTAACCATCCTAGCTGGCCAACAAAGGGAATTTTGGTAGAAAAAAGAAACCAACACAAGTAAAGAAGAAAACTCATTAAAAGCACCAATATAAAACCAGGTGCACAAATCACACAAACACAAGAAACTCATAAAACTGAAAGGAAAAGTAATTAATTAAAATGCAGAGATAGTTTCCCAAGAACATCCTTTGATTATGTTCAGTCATCAACATTAAGTCAGTCAATCTTCAGAAAACCTATGAGCATAGGAGCCCACTACCCAGAAAAGTGTCCAAAATGAAAGCATATACACATCATTGCAAGTAGGGGGCACATCGCAGAAGCAGTGAGGATATGTATTCAGGCTCCAGAATCTGTTTCCTCCCAAAGCTGTCCCTAATGCTGATTGTGTACATATGTTTCCCTCTTGCCACTGGGGAATATTCCCATCAGCTTCAAAAAGTATAATGAACTGCGGGGGGGGGGGGGGATGTATTCACAGTATGAGTGTATTATGACCTCTAGTGGGCAACACAGTTACTTGCACTTGATCAAACACACAACTCATGAGGAGGGGAAATCATGTCAGTGATCTGGTTCACACAAGGCCCACAGCTCAGTGTGAGTTAATTAACTCATGATGAGCCGCAGCACCTGCTGGCATCATTTTACATATGCAACCCCGTTATGTTTGTATCATCCAAACATAATGCCTGGCTTGTTATACATTTATGTGAGGGTTCTCATGACACAACCAGGTGTCAGATTCAGATGGTTAGGATCAGATGACACAATCAGGGGTTGCATATTCAAATTGGCTGCCAGCACACACAGTGGCTCCTTGAAGGTTGATTAACCCATGACGTGCTGTCATGTCATGAGAACTGGCCCAATATATACATAAAATCTTCCTTGAGCAACTAATGAAGGCAAGCTGTAATCTGCATATTCCAAGTCATACCACTATAAGACTCCAAATGCACAGTGGGGATTATGAAATAAGAGATGGACCAGACCAGTAGTATTTTTAAAGCATTGTTTAAAATACTATATAAATTTCACAAGAAGTATAGGTTGCCATGTTGCTTCATTACACAAAAATCCAAAGCCACGTTAGTATAATTCCTTTATTCAAATCAATTAAATGTCACAAAGTAGCACACAAGCTAAACATTAAGTCAGTCAATCTTCAGAAAACCTATGAGCATAGGAGCCCACTACCCAGAAAAGTGTCCAAAATGAAAGCATATACACATCATTGCAAGTAGGGGGCACATCGCAGAAGCAGTGAGGATATGTATTCAGGCTCCAGAATCTGTTTCCTCCCAAAGCTGTCCCTAATGCTGATTGTGTATATATGTTTCCCTCTTGCCACTGGGGAATATTCCCATCAGCAGAGCAGCACACTGGCGCTAGTCCTGTTACTGTGGGCTGGGGAGAGTGTAATTACGGGGGTTAACAAACCCTTCTCATATACCTAAAGCATTAGTTAGGGCTATGTGGGATCATGCCAGCTAGTCCTGTGCCTAATCCCCTGTGCATTTGGCCATGTGAAGCGACTATGCACACATCAATGTAAATGCACAGGACTTCACACAAAGGGGAATCCTGGGCCAATCAGGAGTCCCACTCAGATGGAGGAGCCCAATTCACATACATCTGTATGCACGTAAGGCTGCTCCACACAACCTCCAAACACATGGTCTGTGGGGTGTGTGGCCAGTGTATGCATCATCGGGGGAAGGCAAGACATCATGACCCCACAAGCTTCTCATGTGTTCTTTCAGCATGTGATGGAGCAGTTCTGCATTATTTCTATACTCCCAATGTTAAGCTGAGATTTCTTTAGCGCTTTGATGAAAAGTCAATGCAATTACCTTAAGTATACTGCATATTTTCCCCAAATTAATATTCTGTTCTCATGCATCAGAAAGATGGAGAAAAATAAGAAAATCAGCATAACTCCATTTGCAAGGTTTTTGTGAATCCTCTTTGTGCCCTCTTTTTGTGAATATCGAGATTTCTTATTGTGGGCTTCCTATGGACCTAGGAAGTAGCAAGTTATCAGACATGCTAGGATCCAGGAGAAACCATTGTGTTTCTCAGCAGGAACACCTACTGAGCCATATGTGACCCTTTAATTCTATTTTATGCCTTCCAAGTACACAAACAGCACAGATCCCATGAACACACACTAGTACCATTGTTTGCTTTTGCAAAGTCTTTGACATTTAGTACAGCCAAATCTTATGCATGTTACTTGAAAGTAAGTCCAATTTGGCTCAATAAGAGGGTGCACCCAAACAAGGGTGCATAAAATTGCCACCTTAGCCATTAATTGAACTGGCTTAGTATCCTTGCATGTGTACAAGAGACCCAAATGGAATTCTGTCTCTCAGCACATATTATTCTGCCATGCAAAAGGCATGTGAGCTGTAAGACCTAAAGACTTGGATCATACTCCTGGATTTGTGATCAAAACGCTTGATTTGAACCTGATTAACTATTACTTCTAGGGAAAGCAGCTTCCAGTATAACTTGAAATTACTTCCAACTACACCCACAGTGCAATCATATGCAGGTTAACTTAGAAGTAAGCCTGATGGAGTTCAGTGGGGTTTACTGGGGAATGCTGGGAGCTGTAGGCCTTTTCTCTGCCTAAAGATCCGTAGGATTGTGCCTTAATTTAGTAGAACTCCCACTCTTTAGTCCGGAGAAGGTGGTGACTGAAGGAAGGGTTCCTTCCTCCCTCAACTGTCATCTAGTAGCAGTCATTCTATCAGGTTGCAACAAAAGGAGAGACAGGAAGCTAGGCCGACTCCATCAGCTCTGCTAACAGACCAGCTCCATTTGGCTTCTCCTCTCCCTGAACTGTTTCCATTTCACCTGGTCATGATAAAAACTATGTTACTTTAAGAATTAGCGCCCAGGTTTGCTCGATTCTTCTGCCCCCCTCAACCCTTTAACCTTTTGTGTCATTTTTTAAGGCTATAAGCCTGCGGGCAGGGGCTGTCTTTTGTAATTATTAGTAATCTCATGTAAGCCACTCTGGGAAGCATTTGGGGTTTTAAAAAGCTTTAAATAAATAAGAAATAAGGAGGCTAGCTTCACTGGTTGAGCACATCCTTTGTAATCAGGAACTCATAAGTTCATTTGCCTAGGATCGCCAGGTAAAAGGATCACAGGCAGTAGATGCCATGAAGGACTTCTGCCTGCTTGAAACCCTGGAAAGCCTCTAACAGTCAGATTAGACTATACCAGGCAAGATGGACCAATTGTCTGAATCATCGTAGGGTAGTTTTCTCTAACCTGGTGTCCTCAGATGTTTGTACTACAACTCCCATCTTTCCTTACCATTGGCCGTGCACGCTGGGGCTGATGGGAGGTGTATACTATAGGAGAACTTCGTGTGTCCAATTACACCTATATATAAAAACAGGAGCTGCTTATACAAATAGTCTCCGACGCCCCCGTGTTCTCGTTCTCTCTCTCTCTCTCTCTCTGTCAGTTCACATGCATACACACCGCCGTGGCACTTACTCCCAGCAGGACGCCTCTTCCTATCACTGTCTCCCCGGGCGGCAGCGCCACAGGGCAGCCCCCGTCCACCGGCGCTAACTCAAACCCTGACATGGTGACAGGCCCTCCCGCTCGCCTCAGGGCGTTACATGGGGGAACAAAAACGCCGACGCACAGTCCCGTTCTCTCTTTCCTCCCCCACCCCCAACTGAGCGGAGAAGAAAGGTTCCGGCAGAGCCCATACTCCACCTTCTAAAGCCGAGACTGCATTATACACAAACACCCGCCCCGAAACAAACGCATCTCGGCAGTTCCCGCCTCATTACCAAACTACAACCCCCACAATGCTCGGCAACAACGCTTCTCCGAGGAGCTATGATTACGTAATTTGGGCTAGGGCAGGGGGAGGAGAGAAGTAAACGAAGGCGTTCGAATGGGGGAGGCGGTTAAGCCGTTAACGGAAACGGAGCGGTCGGAACTGAGCCAGGTGCGTGACGGGGAGGAGATCTGCGGGCGCGAGCCTCCCTCCGCTGCTGGGCGGCCGTCGCGAGCGCTCCGGCGTCCAATCCCCTACTAGGGCGCAGCAGGCCGTGTAAACGGGGCGACGCTGCGTCAAGCCAGTTCCCCTCAGCTCTATGAAGCGCTGTAGGGCTGGGTAGGGAAAGCGCGCACGCGTCTCCCATCACGGTAGATGTTCTCACGACCCGGATAAGGTGATGCCAAGGCATTGGCATCTTGTGCTCGCAAAAATAATTCAAAAATCTCTCTTTCTCTCTCTCACACACACACGCCTTTACTATTTCACACCAACTGCAGCTGTGCAGACAAAAAAGCGTACGTATACTAAGAGGGGGCTAATCTTTATTAGCATCTTGAGGAAGTGCAATAATTCTAGAAAGAGTTCTCAGAAACATGTTTATGACACCACATCTTTCACACACATACACACACACACATGCAGAGAGAGAGAAGGCCATTACTCATTTACGAGTTTTGATCGGTTTATAATTGTGAGACTTTAAATTGCCAATTAGTTTGCACTGAGGCTAACTGGTACAAACAAGCCAACAAAGGGGGTTGGATCCAAGATCTGCCTTCAATTGATGGAAGGCTTCTGCTCAATTTTTGGGAATCCTACACACACACATTACGGTTCACCCCATTCAGCAGGTCCCCTAACCCACTGTGTAACATTATGGGAGTCTGGAGGGGTTGCTATGGGAAGGAGATGTGGGGAACTCCCATTGCACATGACTAAATCTGGATCTAATCCAAAATGGATCCCAGATTCAAATCTTAGCATGGTAAACAGTAGCCCCTAGTTTCATTAGTATCTTTAGTATCGAATTTTTCTCCCATTGCACACGATACTAGGTGTCTGCCTATGTGGGCAACTGTTGCACATCTCGAACAGACCGCAACAGCTAAAGTATATGTATTACTTGTTGGGCTGCACTTAGGTAACCTATCTGAGTATGAGCTATGTATCTTGTGCATCCAGCCCTAGATTTTCTTAGCTTATCACGGAACAGTTCAGCTGCTTACCATGCTCTGGTTGTGATGCCTTTCTTTTATTCCTACACCTGTTTTCACAACTTTCCTACAACCACCACCAAGGCTTGGCCTTGGGATAGAATACTACAGTACAGTTCCTCAGCCCTGATCCAACAAACACTCCCACCAGTGTGGGCTCCCACCTTTGCACAATGCTTGCTGCAAAGACAAAGAAACTATGCCCACCCCTGTGTGGCACCTCACTGACTGTGCCAGCAAGAAAATAAAAGGTCCAAAGGGAGAGGCTCTCCCTTTATTTGCACAGCCAGAATGGCACAGGACCACTGATAGCATCCCATGGATTTCTTTTCACCACACTCTTGAACTCAGGCTGCAGTAATCAAGAGTTAACAGAATCAATATTGAGTCATCAGACTTTACCTGTCAGGCTGCATGCATTATGTGGGATGCAGGGCTGGCTTAGCATTTGAGGAGATTAAAAACTCTAGGGCTTACCAACCAGCTAATATTTTCTGGACCAGCCAGTAAACAGTGTTTTGATGCATAACTAACTGTAGAGCTGAAAAGCCAGTAAACTCCAGATTGTGCTCAGTGCCACCTATAATTCAGCAACCATCAGATTTTATCGTAGCTGGATGCTGACCTGCCCTATTCCTCCAGGTTCTGCTCATGACCCACCAATTTTCACCCTGACTCTTCCCTTGATTTGTTAGATTGCAGTTTCCCCTGCTGACAGGGAAAGGTGATGTTATTTGTATTTGTACAATCAAAGTTGGCAACGCATGTCACAAATCTAGACACGGATTGTGGGCCAGCTTTCGAAAAAGTGAAACCAAGTTACAGACATGGAGCAGTATCGTATACTGCCACTGCACCTCTGCTAGTAATGCAACACAAACTAGCCGTTCCTGAAATAAGCACAGAAACGCTCATTTCCAGGATGGGGCAGGTCAGTGGAGCTCTGCTAACCTGCCCTGTTCCGGAAATGAGTGTTGCTGGTTTGAAACAACCACCTGAAATGGAACCACTAGTTCCTGTTGCACTAAGAAGTCCATTCTACTAGCATGGGGGCAGTATAGGAGATTGCCCATTGGATTCTTGTGAGACAACCTTCTGTATGCTTCCTTAGGTCATCCTTCATAACAGTCCCTTAGCACACAAGACATAAGCCTTAGTGCTACATTAGCACTTCATTTGAGCACCACAGCTACAGTTCCTCACAAATCAATCAGAGCAATCACACTATGTAAAACTACCAATCACATATGGCTTCTTGGGGGTCACTTCTCCCGCATTGCTCTTGTGCCCTTTCTTATTGCTCTCTCCAGCCAGCCAGTTTTATAAAAGAAACCATACAAAGAGTTTTAGGTCAGCCCTTGCTCTAGGCCATAGGCAATTTTAAATTAGGCACCAAGTAAACAATATTGAAGCTATGGGGAAAACAACCCTAATTGCTCCTTATGACAGATACAACTCACAGCTATATGCAGGTGTCAGTTCCAAACAGTTGTTCCTTTGGACAGTTGCTACTTTTCTCTTTGCTTATTCATTTCTGGAGATGCTTCCCAACTTTAACTTAAAGGAAAGGATAGTAACAAAAAAGAAAAAAGAATGTACTAGAATTCCTTTTGAAGCCAATAAAATTATGTAACATGGAAAGCTGGAAGAACTAGCATCAAGAGACAAACTCCTGAAATGATTTCCAGAGGGGTATCCATGTTCGTCTATTGCAGCTAAAACACCAAACAATCTTTTGGCACTTTAGGGTGCAATCCTATGCATGTTTGGACAGAAAAATGTCCTACAACTCCCAGCATTCCTCAGCCAGCCAGCTCGTTGGGGAATGCTGGGAGTTGTAGGACTTTTTCTGTCTAAACATGCATAAGATTGTGCCCTTTAAAACAAATGTATTCTGGCACAGCTCAAAGACATGTTTTTGTGTGTATTAAGGCAGTATTGGTATAGCTATTTTTAATGCCACAAAATACCAGCAAGTGTTTCCTAGAAGACTTGATGTTACTTACTCCATTTCAGTTTGGAGCATTCACTGACAATTTTGCTTTTTCAGAAAGGGTGGCTGGTACTTAAGCAAGATCTAAGCTATGAAGAAAGGCTGTAAGCAGAAAACTTCCAGAAGAAACAAGCAGATTGTTGCTAGTACTACCTGTAAGGAATTGTCCATTAAACTCCCCGAGCAGAAGACAAAAACAAGTCAAAGGGATTTTGTGCAGCTATTCCCTCTAGAAGTCAGCTTAAAGATTTTTAGCGAACTTGATATTCAGAGCTTATGCAATGCTTCCATGACATGCAGGAGCTGGAACCAGACCATTGAGAACTGTGATAATTTATGGAAACCTCATTGTTTAAATGTAAGGATTGTCTGTCAGCGAGAGATTGATGGTGACAGAGGAAATGGGTATTCGTGGAAGGTATGTTTGCTTATTGAGGGTAGGTGGCCTCTTGCATCCAGATCTTCAGTCCAAAAAACTGTACCATCCAAGTTTGCCACGACCGCCATTTGTCAATCATCACAAGTACTATTCCTATTTGACAGGCAGTTTGTCACACAGAAAAGTGTAGTTTAGGCTTCTTTTCTTAAAGCAAAAGAGAGAGAACGATATATTCTCAAACTGCTGAAAATGGTTGTTCTGGGGGCTTGTTCTGATCAGCCTAAACCATGCCTAGGATCAGTTTTCTTTCCTTGCTCAAGTACTAGGGAGTCCACCCTATAAAGTGAGATGTGATGGAGTCAATCTTTTGCACCCATGTGGCTCGTGGAATGAGTTAGTGCTTCTTTCTTTTTTTTTAGCATAGGGTCAATGCTGCAGCTGTTGAGAGTCATTTCAGAAGTAAGCAAAGTTGAGCTGGCCAAATGGCCCTGCTTGACTCTTGAAAGAGTAGATAGGATCAGGCTGCTTCTCAGACAAGAACATGGTTTCAACCATGTTTTCCCCTTACTTGGAAATCCTCCTAGGGTAACAGGCAAGTTGTAACTACTAAAAAAAGAAGCCCTGCCATGGTGTAGCAGTTATGAGTTTAGTGTTTGGGAAGATATTGCAGTATTGATACTGTTTCTCTTTGTACAGCTGTTGATGCCTACAATAGGAAGAAGTAGGTGCAAGGTAGGAATTCCACATTTTTCCAGCCATCCTGCCTTTCTGGGGCAAAAGCAGACCAGTTTTTTAAGAGGAGCATTCTCAGTCAAGCTTTTAGCAGTCTGTTCCATTCACTTATCACAAGAAGCAGCTTTAAAGTCTTCTCCTACTAAGGGCCAAATCAGGTATTGACACACAAAAAAAAGGTCTAACAACAGGGGTGGGCACCTTGTGGCCCTCCGGATCCCTTGGCCTACAACTCCCATCAGCCCTCACCATTGGCTATGCTGGCTAGGGCTGATGGGAGCTGTAGGCCAAACCATCTGGAGGGCCACAAGTTGTCCACCCCTTGTCTGTAAGCAGAGGCATGCACCTCTAGCTATGAAAGAAAGAAATGCTGTGTAAGTAAACAGATACTAGGCTCTTTCTCTATACAGGAATTGGTTATTCATCTTATAGCCAGCTTGCACTACAAGAGCTACAACACCATGTCATATTCAAGGTCCATCTGTAAAACTGTCAAAACTCCTCTCTAACCCTCCTCCTTTTTGTTGGTACTAATTTGGTCCTCATTCAGTGGTTGGAATCTCTCTATCAGCTATTAGGATGATTGAGCCAGAATATGGGAGCATCTCTATCTGCCTGAAGCCTGTCTGAATGCCTTCCCTCATGGCATCCTGTGTCATGTGGGGAGGTTGCCCAATGTAAAAACAGTAGTTCTAATAGTAGCGACTGTTCTAAGATTCAACACATTACACCTACAATGCACAAAAGTACAAAAAAGGATGGCGAACAGAAACTGAATGGTGCCAACCACAAACTGTGTTTTTACACATGTAGGTGAAATCGGTATTCAGCTTCTCTCACACTGTTTCTATCAGGGATGGGGACTGTGTGGCCCTCTAGGTATTGGGGGACTACAACTCTCATCAGCCTAGCCCACATAGCCAATGGTGAAGGATCTGCAGGGCCACACATTCCCCATCTCTGATTTATATGAATATCTGAGTGTTGCTGATGGAGAAGAGAAAGTGGAAGAGAAGCATTTGTAATGGGAATGAGCATGCTGGTCAATTTAGGTTTTACATTCACATTGTAAGCCAATTGCAGCAGGATCCATGTTAAACTTCATATACAGAAGGGCTCAAACTTAAAGGGCCCGACTAAATGTTACAAATGATTGTGCATAATGACATCTTTTTAATGAGAAAAGATGCTTTGGGGCTGAGGGGGTGCAATTTGGAGTGGGGAATTGACAGGAAGGGAAAGGGTTGAGCTCCTCCCACCCACCACTTCTGTACTCCAAATTACCCCTCCCAAAGCAGCTTTCCTCTTTTAAAAAACTGCCCTCAGCGTTTCAATAATCATACTGCTAGGCCATTAATCTTGCACCATGAGAGTGTAAAAAGTTTCCATGGCCCAGTAGTGGGCAGTAGTATATCTATATCTTGTTTATAGGAGTCCATTCTAAATTCTGGCAGTGCAATCCTGTACATGTCTGCTCTGAAGTAAGCCCCGTTGAGTTCAATGAGACTTACTCCCAGGTAAGTGAGCACAGGACTGCAGCCTAATACATTTTTCTAGAATAAGTCATTCTCAGTTTTAAGTTGTTTTCAAAGGTGAGGTTTAAAGAGGTTTGCAATGCAACTCTAAAAGCTATATTGGCTAGAATGAATATTTGTTTTATCTTCCATCTTCTGTTGTGCATTAACAATATTTTCATGGGTATTTTCATAATCAGTGTGAGAGACCTTCAAATGTGTTTTAGTCTCACATGTAACAATAAGGATACGATGTCTTGAAGCTGGCTTTAAAGTGGAAAGACTTTAGAATTCTAAAAAATAATAGTCTTATGCTCTGTTTATGAAGTGATCTGCAAACTGTGGTTACTGGTACAATTAAGAAGTCTTTAAATTGTCCTTTTAATTATTTTTTCATGTCTTTCTCACCTCCTAATTCTTCCCCATTTACTTTCATCAGGTCACACTGCTGAGAAACTACTGGAAAAGCAAAGTGAAGTATGAATGGTTGAGTGGGAAATATAGCAATATTCATTCCCGCAGTGGTTTGCCAGAAAAGAGCATGTATCCTATGGATGTTGACACCTGGGGAGAAATCTTGGAAGCTGAACTGGAAAGAAAAGAGGCCCACATAAGGGTCTTGTACAGAAGGAACTAGAGCTGAGCTCATCTGTAAAAAATACTGCTGTTTCTGTTTATAATAGTTTACATTTGTTTACCCATCTTTTGTTTGTTTTGCACTTTTGGAACTGCTGATATTTTAATTCTTTAATTTAAAGATTGAGAATATATATATATATATATATATATATATTATTTTTTTTATTTTTTTCCAGTGTAGTGTACTGCTAAAAGGACATGCTTCTTGGGCCCCCTCAAAATGCACTTTGAAAATAATGTGAAATAGCTTTGAAAGCTTGAGTGTGTGTTTTTTCTTTCTTGACCTGTTGTAGGAATAAGCTATAAGATAAGCTTGTAATGGAATAGTCATGAGAAGGCAAGGAGCGTGCTTGCAACATTAATAAAATCAGCAGAGAGACCAAACTATGGAGTCTGGAGTGTGTGTGTGTGGGGTGGGGGGGGGCGGGTTATAATCCACTATCTGTTTCCCCTAGGATTCCCTGTCTGGATTTTTTTAAGCATATACCTAGTCAGGACCACATTTATCTAATCACACCATTTGTTTTACAAGGGTCCCTTCATAAACATACAGTTTTAAGGCTGCAGCTGAACATGGAGGGCTGGCTCAGGTTCCTCACTGTGCCTGCAGAACAGAACTGCTGACAGAACAGGACTTATGCATCCTCTTTTCACCCCTTGAGCTCCCCCCCACATGCCTTCCAAGTCTCCCCCCTGCCCCCCCCCCAAATAGAGATTTGGAGGACTGCAGGGGAGAAGGAGAGGATGCAGAAGTCTTGTTCTGCCAGCGGCATCCATTCTGCGGGTGCAAAAGGAAGCTGCATCCAACCCTGTACATAATAACTTGGCATTAAATATCCATGAGTTCAATACAATTTATTCCAAAATAGAATTACCTTAAGCAGCTTGTATATATGCGGTGATAGGTCACCAATTACACTGGTATGTAGGATTCTATTAATGTCACCATCCTAATAATTCTTAAGCGTGCATGTACCTATTTCAGAATATTTCCAAGTGGTGATGTAATGCATCCTTTGAAAGTGCTTTAATTTTCAATCTGGATGACCTTTGAAGCATGTGAAATTGTGATATATGTATGTGACTTTCACAGTCATGTCCTATCTATGTTTCTTTGTAAGTAAAGCTGAATTCTCACTAAAGTAATAAAATCATGGTTTGAGCTGCACCACTTCAAACTGCAGGTGGAGACTCACAGGACTAAATTCTCCTTGATACCAATAAAAACCCACATTCTTTTATATGTGCAGGGATTCATAGAATCATAGAATAGTAGGGTTGGAAGGGGCCTATAAGACCATCGAGTCCAACCCCCTGCTCAATGCAGGAATCTAAGTCAGAGCATCCCTGTCCAGCCTCATCTTGAATGCCTCTACCTCCCTAGGATTGTGGTGCTTGTTCTTGTTATATGATGCATTCAATAATGTAAGCCCCCACCTAGAGTCTGAACTGGTACAGCAGGCATGGGTTTACCACCTCAGTAAGAACTAGACATGAGGTTCTGTTGATTTCATGGAGATTTGCTCCCTTGTTAAGTGGGCATTCAACTCCAGCCTTAGCAGCAGGTTTTAGAAAAGCCACAAAAAGCAACTGACTTTTCTTACACCAACTTTAACACTGAAAAGTTTGTGAAAATCAAGAATGATATTGGGTGATATCCAGTGTTGTATGAATGGAAGGCAAGCTTGTACAACCAATCTCCCCCCCACACACACCAATACCCCCTGAAAAGCTGCTCCAGAGGGTTGGGGTGGCCTATTGTGGGCTGTGTCTTATAGGACCATAGTGGCAGGGGGAAATTGCCAAAATTGGGAACCTTGCACAAGTGGTGCAAAATTGCTCTGCCTAATTGGGTGATTCCCCTCCCCATCTAACCTAATAAAACACAGCCCACAAAGTTTGGTAGGCCAACACCACCACCAGACCCTATGGAAAGACTTTTCAGGGCGGGGAAGAGGAAGGGAAGGATTTATTGTATGAGCTTGCCTTCCATTCATGCAACATTGGATATCACCCATTATTGAAACGTTCTACTTGTGTGCCTTGAACAAATAGTTTCACTCATTCCACATACACAATATGCTTTTCACTGTTATATGTCAGGGAATTAAAGAGTCTTCAACAAACATGAAATCTGCATAAGGGGATTGCAACAGTGTATTAACATAGTCATAATCAGACTAGTGATTCAATGCAAAAGATCAAAAATACTATATGAATGACATGCTCTGTGGTTGAGTTAATATTGTTGTGAAATCATAAACATCTATCTTTCCTGACATTTGTGGTTTTTAGGTCAGAGGCCTGAAATTGCATGGTTTAGTGAAAAACCCTTCAAAGAGCATTTGTAAAGTACTGCATGCCACATACTTTCATGGGAAGTAAAAAGCATCACCAGTGTAATCCAGTGTATAAGCAATTATCTCAGTCTCTTCAGGGCCAGATAGCAAGGAGAGGATGTAATCATGGGAGGTAGAATCACAGTCATTCAATCAGTTTTGAGCATGAAATTCATTTTATCTTGAAGTATATGTCAGGGATGGAAAACATGAAGCCTTCCAGATGTTGCACTGCAACTCCCACCATCCTTCACCATTGGCTATACTGGCTAGGACTGGGGAAGGTTGCAGTTCAACAACATCTGGAGGCCACACATTCCCCATCCTTGGTATACGAAGATGAGCCACAACAGAAGGAATGGCAAGAATATGGTCAATTTGGGCTAGGAGCAGGACTGGCCATGCCAGCTCAAGACATTTTGCTTCCTGAGGTGAAGCAGGAAAAACATTTCTATCAAACAGTAACAAATCAAGGAAAATCTGCTAGTACCATTGTCCAGCTAAGCTGATCACCAGCTTTTTCCAAGGTAACTCCACTTCCATCCACACAGTCACCACCATTACAATGACCATGTATTTAGGAAAAAGGAAAAGGTCCTTACTTCTGTCACTGAAAATCAGTAATAAAGCCATTTCAGGACTAGGTTGAATGTCTCAGATGAATGTCCTGTTCAGCCCATGGGGACAATACATGCCACATGAAGCCAGGGACTTGCCCAGAGCTGGGAGGAGCAGCCATTCTGCCTCAGTCCTCAGTGGCTTCACACAGTGCACAGCATCCTTATGGGGATGGCACATGGTGTGCAAAGCCATTCGATGCTCAGCTGGTGCGGCTCCCCCAAGCGCTGGCTGAGTCCCTTTCTCTGTGCCGAGAGACAGGCACAGAACTCCGTGCTTCTCCCAGCACAGAGAAAGGTAAAATGCACAGAGGGCAGGGTGAGGACATCAGTGGGCGTGGCCAGGCCCACAGACTCATCTGGCCCACAGAGGGTCTGTTGGGAGGGGTGGAATTTGGCCCACCACCCCACTAGTGTTCTGCACCAGTGCTCTAGAGCTTCACATTGTAATGAATGCTGGCCAAGCAATGCCAGCCATAACTTTTGTTGAGGAAATTGCTTGATAATGGCTCCGGATGTCCCAGCAATAGGAGCTAATGGTGGATGTGTACAGAGATCAACCCTGAAATGTGAATGTGAAAGCCACATCCACCCCAGCTAAGTATTTCTCTCTGTGTGTGTGTGCGTGTGTGTGTGTGTCTGATCTGAGATCTGTGTGTGCAAAAACAAAATGCCATTTGAGAAAGAGAGCGAGAGAGAGAGCGAGAGTGAGAGAGAGAGAGCTGAACACCAGCTGTGAGCTCTGGAGGCGTCTTGGGGTGCAAGTATCTCTCTCTGGGGATCTGATGTGAGGCATCAGATGCCTGCTAGGAGTACAAGGCTGCTTACCTGCATTTGTATATCTGCAAATAAAGCAAATATTACAAAAATGCCAAAAGTGTCCAGTGATCACTCTTCCAAGAGGAAGCCAAACCAGAAGCAGAACGGGAAGAGCTGCCCCAAGAACTTCCCAGCGCTTGGGGAAGTGAAGAACACATAAGACTATGTTACTGGAGCTGAGGACAGGAAGCCTGAAGCAGCCTCCTCCAACCTGGGCCCTCCCAATGGTTTGGACTTCAGATCCCATCAGCAACAGCCAGTATAGCCAATGGTCAGGAATGCTGGAAGTTCTGGCCCTAAAAACCTGCAGGGCACCAGGTTGGGGGAGTCTGCCCTAATAATCTAGGTAACACAGAAACACAGGGATCTTAGGGAGGCCACATGTCCTAGTTTATAGAGGACAATCCTCTGAGGGTCAGCCCCAGTTAGTACTTGGATGGGAGACCGCCTGGGAATCAGGCTTCCTGCACTGAGCAGGGGGTTGGACTCGATGGTCTTGTAGGCTCCTTCCAACCCCATAATCCTAGGAGTCTATGACTGAAGGTGCCCTCTGTTTGAAGGGCTGTTCAATCCAAGTCTGCTTTGAAGTCAAAGGACCCTAAGAAGGGAGAGTGAAGGGGGGCCTTGAAGTTGCCTAGGAAGAGTTAGCACTTGGACAGCAAACTGAGCAAGCACACAGGTCACAGTCTTTCTCACTATAGAATCATAGAATAGTAGGGTTGGGAGGGGCCTACAAGGCCATCAAGTCCAACCCCCTGCTCAATGCAGGAATCCAAGTCAGAACATCCCTGACAGATGGCTGTCCAGCCTCGTCTTGAACGCCTCCAGTGTGGGGGAGCCCACCACCTCCCTAGGGAATTGGTTCCATTGTAAACCTGTGGTGCAATTTACTGTATTTCTATTTTTAAATCGTAGGAATTATTTTCAGTTTAAATTGACTTCTAAATATATAAATTAGCATATGCAGCTTTTTCTGGTAACCTTGTTCCTCTTTTGCTCTCTGTCTTGGTGATGCATTTTCTCTTTTCTTTTTTGCAATGGGTCAGTGACTAGCTGTCAGCCCCAGTGACCTTTGGGTATCACAGAGGCTGACACTTCACATAGTAATAAAAAATAGGATGAGTTCCTGTTTCCTTGGTTTGTGACAGGACTGCATATTTTTAGAAGTAAAAGTGTGACCACACAGCAGTCATCAAGAAGGCAATAGCTTCATGAGCAAGCTTTATCGTCCTTTCCTGGCTTCCCTTTTAATTGCAAAACCACTGAAACATCAGGGGTCCCATCAGCACTGATGATGTACAGGAAGGGCTTGCTGTGAGTAGATTTCTGTAAAAGACAAACTGTTGCAACTCATAAATAATGGCAAAAGACCCACACGTGAATTAGGGTGAGGCATGGGTGTATGGGCATGACCACTTTTCTGGCTTGCTTTTCACTGAAAGACACACTTCCAAAATTAGACATTTGTTATGGGAAAAAATTAGGCTACACAGCTCAACAGAGGTTGTTGGGTGGAGAGCATTGTACCCTCCAGGGGTACAGAACCTCAGGCCCGAGGGCCAAATCTGGCCCACCTGGGGGCCAAATCTAGTCTTCTGAGATCCCCCAGATGGCCACGCCCCCTTCCCCAACCCACCCCCTTTCCCTGATCACCAGCCATTGGGTAGGTTCCTGGCTATTTTTTTGTTTTTCCCCATTCTAAAAAGCTGAAATGCTTTCCTAAGGTTTAGTTACCCACAGTAAGAGCTTTAAAATAAAATATGCTGGTGTTTTTGGTATCCCTCCCCCCCACACACACTTTTACCTTTGGCCCAGCCCTGTTTTGCCTTCTGCCCTACCCATCGCTGGAATGCATCCCCCCAAAGTGTTGTGAACTGCCCAGACAGCCTCGGCTGTTGGGCAGTATATAAATGTAATAAATACATAAATACATAAATAAAATAAAATAAAATCTTCTCCAAAATGGAATTCGGGCCCTAAGGCAGAAAGAAGGGCCACACCCTTGTTGTAAGGAGTGAAATACTCTCTCTGGGTAAAGAAACCAGAGAATTTTTATTCGTGCTGCCAGCCTTGTGCGTTATCATGCTGTTTTAGCAGGGCTTGTATGCACACATTTACAGACTTATCTTTGCAACCAGGATGGCCAAGATCCACAGGAAGCTTATTTGGGTTTCAACTATCATGTTCTGTGGGTTTTCTGTGCTATGGTGTAATCGTGAAACATTCAGCTCTGCCTTTTGACATCTATTTATACTTTACTAACTGTAAGGATTGGGTGTAACACCTCTGCAGATGCATCTCAAGAGAGCATGGGAACTGTGAGAAAGAGGGCAAAGTGGTGAGGGAGTCACCAAAGGTTCAGGAGACAGAGCAGGGACACAGGGGAAGAGAGAAACCTGTCTAGATGCCAGTTAATCAGTTGGTTCAAAGCCAAACAGAAATATCTCCATGGCTGGATCTACGCTTACTGCCTTTTTTCGCTTCCAGTGAGGTTTCACCGCCTGCCTTTCACACTACGTGGTAGTAGGGATGGGAGAGAATTTCTCCCCAAAACTTCGGGGGGCCGAGTGCCAACGCATTCGGTCCTCCGAAGGTTGTTCGGGGAGAAATTCTCCGCCACCCCCCCGCCCCCCGCCACCCCCCCCCCCGGGATGGGACTTACCTTTCACGAATGTCGCTCCCAGCGGTGGGTCCCGGCGGCAGTTCGGCAGGTCTTCGTCAGGGGCGGGGGCGGCAGCCGGTCTTTTGACCGGCTGCCGCCGCCGCCATTACAAGAAAAGTAAAAAAAAAAAACGCCCCTGTGATAGGCTACGTAAGGATTAACGTAGCCTATCACGGCTGGATTTGCAAAGTCAGCCGTGATAGGCTACGTTAATTGTCACGTAGCCTATCACGGGTGACTTTAAAAAAAAAAAGCGCGTACGGTAATGGCGGCCCCCATAGGGAGCCGCCATTCGCATTCCTTATTTGGTCCCTGTAGTCTACGTAAAGATTTACGTAGACTACGGCGAAAATAAGGGCAACGCAAATAGCCAAATAAGACCAAATAAGGAACACCAATGGCGGCTCCCTATGGGGGCCGCCATTTGCGTACGCGCTTTTTTTTTTTTTTAAGTCACCCGTGATAGGCTACGTGACGATTAACGTAGCCTATCACGGCTGACTTTGCAGATCTAGCCGTGATAGGCTACGTAAATCGTTACATAGCCTATCACGGGGCTTTTTTTTTCTTTTGAAGTTCACGGCCGGGGAGACGGGGCGCTTCTCCCCAACCTGAATTTCGGCCGGGCGAGGCGGGAAGCCTCCCCCCCGGCCTGAATTTCGGCCGGGCGAGACGGAAAGCCTCCCCTCCCCGGCCTGAACTTCGGGGGGAGAAGCGAAGCGCCTCCCCCCCACCGCAAAGCAAGCTGCGAGACCAGGTAAGTGACTTTCGTACATCCCTACGTGGTAGCTGCCTCGAATTGGAACCGGAATTTCCCACTTCTGTGCTCCCACTTTCAATACCCTAATATCCCAGTATTTCCCCTTAATGTGCTCTGATTTTCCACCTTTGCTACCATATCCGGTCGTAGTCCCCTCCCCTGCCTGTCCATATACGGCAGTGTTTGTATTTCCCTCCTGTCCAATAACAGCTCTTGATGGCCCCATGTCTTCTTCCAGCTACCGATCGCATAGCTTCCTCAGCAGCCCGTTTCCTCAGCAAAAAGCAAAGGGCTGGATGTGTGTGAGCGGGGTCCGTCCCGGTCAGTGCTTGGATGGGCGACTGCCTGGGAATCAGGCTTCCTGCACTGAGCAGGGGGTTGTTCTATCCCTTCAAATGAGATTAAGTTTTACCCCCTCCTATCCCCTGCACCGGATTTTTTTTAAATTAAGGCATTACCCTCGCAGAATCGGGGCTTCTCCGTGATGTTTTTTTTTTTCTAATTCAGGCATGATCTTCACAACTTGGAATCTTCAAAGATCATGCCTGAATTAGAAAAAAAAAAAAAACATTGCAGAGAAGCCCCGATTCTGCGAAGATAACGCCTTAATTTAATACAACAACCCCCTGCTCAGTGCAGGAAGCCTGATTCCCAGGCGGTCGCCCACAGGGGCAGACTCTGCTTAGCTTCCAAGATCAGACAAGCACGCGCAGGAAAACAGCAGGAAAACAGCACAGCGCTCGAGTGTGAACCGAGCTCATACATTCGATGAAGCACTGCAACGGGGAAAATGAGTGAGTGTGAATAATCACGTTTTAATGCGAGAGCATTTAACCCGACGGGACACCGAATTCATTGCGATGGCGGGCGCAATGTAGATCGGCCCCACCTGTGGGAATACAAGATCTAATGGGAAGGGATGGCTTGAGAGTGATAGACGTCAGAATCAGATGTCAGGTCAAGAGGGAGGAGCAACTTTGGGAGGTATGCCATTTTACAAGGTTAGCCCATCAAAAGAGGTCCCTAGGGGAAGACCCTGTCTGAGGGCCGGACTAGAAAAGCCACTGAGGTTTCACACTGTGAGCTGATGGCGGTTTCATTGCAATTTTCATAGCAATAGTGCATCCATCACAGTTAGTCTATGTAGTATTGCATAAAGCTAGTTAGAGATCTTAGTTCTAGGCTGTTGGAGGCCGAAGAAGTCTATAACCTGAAATGCTGTTGATCGGATTGATTCACATAATAAAGGCCATTTACTATGGCCGCAATCCTATGGCCACTAGACAGCAGCTAGATGGCCATAGAATTGTTCGGTTTTCGGGAACCGACCTCAGAGCCTATGCCCCCACCACCTCATAGGCGGTGCAGATCATCCCCGGGCTCACAGCTTGGAAGAGCAGCACGGAGTGGAGCAAAAGGGGGCATTCCCGGGGGCATGGAGGGCGAGGAGTGTAGAAATACCAGCTTGATGCTTCCTATGTGTCGTCTGGCCTCCTCCCCCCGCCCCGAAGCCCCACGGCTAGACAGCTGAAATCGGCCATCTAGCCATGAATGTAGGGCGGCTGGAGCACAGAGGAAAAGATCCCCTCCGCACTCCACCTGCCCTGCATTGGATAGGTGGTTGCCTCTGAGTTCGGAGGCGGCCACCTATCCCGATAGGATTGCTCCCTAAGAGATTTTGTTTGACTGGACACTAACACCATTCATAGTTATTTAAAAGGCAGCCGTGTTATTTGCACAGCACAAAAATGCAGTTAGCAGCACAAGTGTGTGCTTTCTCCAAGTGTTAGCAAATGGAAATAAGGTTTTAAGCCACTTTCTGGTCAACGAAGATGGTATGGCCTCTAAAAGAGCAGAAAAATGGGCTGTCCCAGTCATTTACTGAGTAATGAGCTTCAGTTAATCCAGTACTGTATCCTTTTAAAGCCCCCAATTTTAAAAAATGTACCAGTGAATATTTTCTCACTTACCAACAAAAGGCTTGTTTGCTCTGTGTAGCCCAGGTTGTTCTTTTCATCTCAGGACTCAAAAATATTTCTGGGATATTAGGATTTTAAAATATATTTTTAAAATTAGGATCCATTATAATTGGGATCTTTGCCTTGACCTAAAAAACCCATGGATTTACAGGACACTCCTGTAATATGTCTGCTGATACGTAAGTCCCATTCAGTTCAGTGGGCTTTTCTCCCAGATAAGTGGGCATGGGATTACGACCTTAGTTACTTACAGCAGAGCCCCATGCATGTTTACTCAAAAGAAAGTCCCACTGTCTTCAATGGGACTTACTCTCTACTTGGTGTGTTTAGGATTGACGCCCTAGTCTGCTAGAAATGTTCTATCTAGCTTTTCATAGAATCAGAGAACAGTAGGGTTGGAAGGGGCCTACAAGGCCATCGAGTCCAACCCCCTGCTCATTGCAGGAATCCAAGTCAGAGCATCCCTGACAGATGGCTGTCCAGCCTCGTCTTGAACGCCTCCAGTGTGGGAGAGCCCACCACCTCCCTAGGGAATTGGTTACCTATTTGGTTTTATCTGAGAGCTGGCATAGCTAAAAGATTGCAAATGTCACCTCAGCTACAAACTCTTAAATTAGCCACTCTCATTCAGCCTGAGCCTCCACCTTCAATATAGTGACATAACATGAGCCTACCTTACAGGGCTGTTGTTCAGGATGACTGAGATGGTGTACATGAAGGGCTTTGAGTATTTTAAATGCGCTAGAATGCTAAGTACTGTTAGCATTCTTTTTATCCATGGGCGGCTTTGAATATTGATTGATTGATTGATTGCACTGTTATACCCCCCAATAGCTGAAGCTCTCTGGGTGGTTCACAATGATTAAAACCTTAACCATAAAATAGAAGACAATAAAATATGGTATAAAATGTAAAAGTTTAAAACTACAATATAAAAGTAAAAACAACCAAACAGAAGCTAACAGCAATGCAAAAATTTAAAATACAATACTAGATATAAAACAAACTGAAAAACTAAAATGCCTGGGAGCATAAAAAGGTCTTCACCTGGTGCCGAAACGAGCACACTGTAGGTACCAGCCGAACCTCTCTGGGAAGCTCATTAAGCCTCGGACTCCAATGGCACTCACCCTGGCCAGTGTGGCATGGGTGAAAAAACCCTCATTTGGTCCTAGGCCAATCTGGACCTTAGAGGGGCAGGAAATTCCTATGTGGCCCCACACTGAAACTGGCAACCAGAATCTCCCACACCATACCAAGGGCAGGGGGTGCATAAGAGGGTGACAGACTAGACATGGGCCTGAGGGAGGGGAAGGACAGCAGGGCCCAATACAACCTCTTCTCTAAGCTGTATATGTGGTAGGGGAACAGGATTGCAGTGGCTGACCAGTTGTGTGTTTTCCTCTTCTCAGCCTGATGGACATCAGCGGGTTGTACCTAACATGTGCGTAGGACTTATATGTATAAATTCCAACACATAGTCCCAAATCCTAAAATCCAGGAAAGGATGGTATGGTTTAGGCTTTTCACATTGAACAGGCAAGTTATGCATTTACACTATGCAAAGTTTACAGCCAAGATGTGGACAGTTGGTGGGCCCTGAGGCAGGACAGGCAGGCATGGTCCCACCACACGTTGGCTGTACCATTCTTACAGCCCATCCAAACTAGTGCAAAATAGCAATGATGGAAGTGGCATTTATTACCATTCCATCAGGTCAGCCATAAATAACTCTTGCCAACAATGTGAGACTAGGAGCAAAGAGTACAAAAAACAAAGGCGGCCATATTGGCCATAAGAAAAATGCCAAAATCTATATAGTGTACTTTGGGCCAACTTATTAGGCCAACTCAAACATCTCAGAGAAGTGCAAGCTTCTGAGATCTCCTGATCTCTTCATCAGGCAAAATGTTGCAAGGAATTCTGACATCCAGGCAGCCATTTCTCTCCCGCTCCTATCCCCCCACCTCCCGCAACCTGCTCCTTGTAATATCTTTCCTGATGAAGATATCTGGAGATCTCAAAAGCTTGCACATTTTTTGCTGTCTTTGAGTTGACCTCATAAGGGTATTATACTATATTGATTTAGGAGCAAAGAGGTTTCTGCTTGTCCGTCATGAGTTAATATTCAAGGTGTGGGCAAAAAAGTGGGTTCAAAAATATTAGTTACAATTTCTGTACAACTTCTTTGAATCATCAGCAGAGAGTTCTGAGAATCAATCTTTTCATGGGCGGATTCTCACTCATTTAGAGCAAATCTACTCCTTATGATACTCATTCATAAAGCAGAAGTCAGCTTTTCTTTGACTCCGCATTAATGATTCAACTATTCTGTTTTTTTCCTGGTGATTAGTCTGCTTTATCTGACTAAATAGTGATGTTGTGAAATCCAAACTAAGGACAAGGTCTTCTTGAACCAATTCCACTTTCATATAGCCTGCCTGAAGTCATCCACAAATCTATCATTTTCACACAAGGTGTTTATTTGTTTAAAAAGGGGTCTCCATCTAAAAATATTTATAGCCTGTTTGTTGTAATGGTTAGAATGTTGGACTAGGACAGGAGAGACTCAGGTTCAAATCCCCATTCAGTCATGATGCTCTCACCAAGTGGCCTAAGACCAGTCATTTTCTCTGTCTAACCCACCTCGAAGGGTTGTTGTGATGATAAAATTAGGCGGAGGGGGCCCGAAATAATGTACATTGCCTTGTGCTCCTTGGAGGAAAAGGCAAGAATGTAATAAAACAGTAAACTACTCTTATTCAGCTTTCTACTCTTTATTGCTTTTCTGACATTATTTGAATTGTGTGGATGTATGTTATTATTGTGGATGTATGTTATTAATTTTGCGTTATTATAAGGTGCTTTGAAACAATTTGGTGAAAAGTAGCATATAAATGCAGTAAATAAATAATATGTTCGCAGATTTCCTAATTAGGAAATATTCCGGTGCATACACAGAGACATGCACTGCGTAAATAATAAAAAATAAGATGAATGAATGGGTTGGATCCAGGAACTGCCTTCGGAAAGAGGAAGGGCTCTTCTCACAGGAAGATCTGCCCATCTGATTTTGGGGGGCTCCCCCTCCCCCACAACACCACAGCTCACCCCATTCAGCAGGGTCTCCTCACTTTCTGTGTAGCATTTTCAGGGGGCTGGAGGGGCTGCCGTGGGAAGGAGGAGGTAGGAAAGTCCACTTCTGCCAGCACAGTTAATCCAATTTAAATATGGATACAGCCCAATATGCTTCAGTTGCTAAGCATTCACAAATGTGAAAATACGCATAGATGGTGAAGCAGGGCACCAGAGACACCCTATTCAGACGTTTCCCCTCCATGCAATTACGGCCCCTCTGGCTATGTTCTCCAGAGGAGCCTTCTTTATTCAAATAGGCTTCCTGCATGATATAGAACCCTGCATAATCGCATGAGTGGCTCACTCAAATAGAGAAAGCTCCCTGCTGAAGGAGTTACCTCGACAATACACGGAGGACTGTGGGGATGGCGGATGAAGAGGAAATAGAGGGGGCAGGGGCAGTGGGCTCGTAAGAACAGCCATGTGGGATCAGACTAGGGGTCCATTTAGACAAGCATTCTGTTCACACAGTAGCCAACCAGCTGCCCACAGGAAACCCACAAGCAGGACATGAGTGCAACAGCACCCTCCTGCCCATGTCCCCCAGCAGCTGGCGTACGTAGGCATACTGCCTCTGATACTGCAGGTATTAGCTAGCCATCAGGACTAGTAGCCATTGATAGCCTTCTCCTCCAGGAATTTGTCCAACCCCCTTTTAAAGCCATCCAAACTGGTGGCCATCACTACATCCTGTGGTAGTGAATTCCATAGCTTAACCATGCGCTGTATGGAGAAGTCCTTCCTTTTATCTGTCCTGAATCTCCCACCAATCAGCTTCATGGGATGACCCTGGGTTCTAGTATGAGAGAGGGAGAAAAATGTCTCCCTATCCACTTTCTCCACATCATGAATAATTTTGTGCACCTCTGTCATGTCTCCCCTTACCACTATCCTGTTTCCAAGCTAAACAATCCCAGCTGTTGTAACCTTCCCTCATAGGGGAGATGCTCCAGCCCCCTGATCATTTTAGTTGCCCTTTTCTGCACTTTTTCCAGCTCTGCAATATCTTTTTTTAGGTGTGGTGACCAGAACTGCACACAGTATTCCAAGTGTGGCCGCACCATAGATTTGTATAAGGCTCCTTCCTGTTCTCCTCCTCACACACTTCTGTTCTTGCGAGGGGAGCTCCTGAACAGGGTTACAGACATTTCTATTAATTTTGAAGAAATCACTGGTTTTCCATTCATGTCTTTTGAAGTCCCACCTAGACATGTGGCTGCTCTACCTAGCATGGAAGGCAGGGTAGAGTCCTGCATAAGTCCCCAAGCTCTCTCTCCTCACATGGAAATAGATCCTGTAGAGTGGCCATCCCTGCAGCTTCTTACCATCTAAGAAAATGGGGTGAGCCCCTTAGGCTTTTTAGTAGGGGTGCAGATGCTCGGGGGCTAAATCCAGCCTCCTGAGTTCCCCAAATAGCCAGTGCTCCATCCTCTTTCCCCCTGACTACCGATTGGTTGTTTCCTGGCTTTTGTACGTTTTTTTCCCCCATTCTAAAAGATTGAAATGCCTCTCCTAAGGCTTAGCTGCTAGCATTTTTGGCCCCACCCACTTTGCCTCTGGCCCTGCCCCTTTTACCTTTGGCTCTGCCTACTATTAGAATGCACACACCAAGAGCTTCTCTGAAATATAATTTGGCCCTCAGGCTAAAAGAGGTTTCTCACCCCTGCCTTATATTATAAGGCTTATAATGATAAAGGACAGGTAAAAGGAAGTACTGCTTCACACAGCACATAAATATGGAATTCACTACCACAAGATGTAGTGATGTCCACCAGTTTGGATGGCTTTAAAAGGGGATAAGACAAATTACTGGAGGAAATGGCTATCAATGGCTACTAAGCTTGAGGGCTGTGTGCTACCTCCAGTACCAGAGGCAGTGTGCCTTTGTAAACCAGTTGCTGGGGAACATGAGTGGGAGGGTGCTGTTGCACTCATTCTCTGCTTGTGGGTTCCTGGTCAACAGCTGGTTGGCCACTGTATGAACAGAATGCTGGACTAGATGGACCCTTGGTCTGATCCATCAGGGCTCTTCTTATGTTCTTATGATGTGGCTGTGTTCTCAGGCACACGACCGCATGGAATAAATTCAGCATGAACCCATTGTGTATACAGGTACAGCTGCAGTTATATAGCCGTGAATGCAGTGGATTAAAAAAGTGAGCCCACAATCAATGAAATGACTGTGGCTCTCCCAGTATAAGCAAGCCTTTAACATTAGAGTTTACCCAAACAATCACATCCCTGACTGTATGGCAAACATAAATCAAATTTGATAAGCGAACTGGTCCAAGGTGTCCTTAAAACACATATGCATACTAATCACCATTAGTTTTCTATTGGTTCATCACAAAGTAGACACAGTCAGAAAAGGCAAGTCTGTTTTTCCCCAAAATCTGTATTTCCATAATAATGTTAGGAATGGCTCTGATACCTGCACATCCCTATTGGCACAAACAGAACTCAGTTTACTTGGGTGGGGATGTGTATAGACAAATGCAGAGTGGCTGAAGATCAGGGTGATGGATGCAAAACACTGTTTACAAACCAAACATTCGTTCACTACTCTCCTATGCAGAAATCATAAGGCTGGCATAACACTTATTCATGCTTCTGCCTCAGAGCAGCTCCCCATAACATGGCAGTAATACATAAGAAAATTTTACATAACATTTTGATTATACCAAATGGTTCTATTTGAGATGATGGGCAGGTACAGAAAGCCAATGGGAGACAAGCATGATAAATATTGTCTATGAAAAAGTTCAAAAGTCCAACCACCCTTATATTCATGTATATGAGCAAAGTTACAAAGAGCTGCCTGGGTGAAAAATCCCTTTGAGCAAGAGACACTTTCCTTTGCTACTGCAGGGGTGGGCAACCTATGTCTCTCCAGATGTTGCTGGACTCCAACTCCCATCAGCTCTAGCCAGCATAGCCATATGGAGGGCCACAAGTTGCCTACCCCTGTGCTACAGTCCATGTTTCTTCACTTTCCAGTCCTGGAGACAATTTGAATGGCCTTGATCCATTCTGTGCGTTCTGCAGAGGTGGCTGCTTGCAGGACGTAGTGGACCTCATTTGCAGAAATGATTTCAAATAAGTTCCCCTCAACTTCATTTTTCTTGCCTAATTGTGAGGGAAAGAAGACAGTGAATGAAGGACCTGGAGGATTGTTTCAGTGTTTTGGCCTCAAAATAAATAATTCCTTCCATTTTTACATGAGGGTTACAAACACAGATGGAACTCTTCCCATTTCCACCTAAGAAATCCACACCAGGGCTGGCCCTACCATTAGACAGAGTGAGGCAATTGCCTCAGGCGGCAGATCTTGGGAGGTGGCTGCAAGGTGTTGGAGGAAAAATCTGTGTGCCATGCAGCCTGCTGTGCACCCCTAAGTTAGCCTGCTGCCTTCAGGTGCAGTGGAGGATGCTGTACCATAGTCAGTGTTGAAGACAGATTCATCTGGCAGGCCAGTTGGCTTTCATACATGGAATGGGAGGGGCACCACCTTGTTCTTCACTTCAGGCAGCAAAATGTCTTGGGCCGCCCCGATCCACACACATATAGGGTTGTATACAATGGATTGTATCCAGCGTTACTTTAATTTAAGTCCCATTAATTTCAATGGATCTAGTATAAGTAGGCCTGATATCAGATACAACCCATAATCTACACCAGCCTTCTGCAACCTGGTGTTTTCCCCAGTGTTTATGGGCGATCATGTCTGGAGATACTTTAAGGAAGTTAAATGTGTTGTGACCGAATGGTTGTTGTCCTTGATGTACAAAGTCTGTCTCTGGTCAAACAGATTTTGAAAAAACACCCAAACTTTAAAAAAGAGATGATAGTAGGATTCATGTATACACCGCAAAAAGCAAGCGCTTTTAAACAGTTCAATTCTATGCATGTTTACTTAGCAGTAAACTGCATTGGGTTGTATCCAGTACAGCAGCCTTGCCCAACTTGACACCCTCCAGATGTGTTGGACTGCAATTCCCATAATTCCCAGCCAGCATGGCATTGCAGCTGCAGTCCAACACATCTGGAGGGTGTCAGGTTAGAGGCTTTTCACTAATGGAAAGCACTTATAGAATCATAGAAAAGTATGGTTGGAAGGGGCCTACAAGGCCATCGCGTCCAACCCCCTGCTCAATGCAGGAATCTAAGTCAGAGCATCCCTGACAGATGGCTGTCCAGCCTCGTCTTGAATGCCTCCAACATGGGAGAGCCCACCACCTCCCTAGGTAATTGGTTCCATTGTCATATTGCTCTAACAGTCAGGACGTTTTTCCTGATGTTCAGCTGGAATCTGGCATCCTGTAACTTGAGCCCATTATGCCATGTCCTGCACTCTGGCATGATCGAGAAGAGATCCCGGCCTTCCTCTCTGTGACAACCTTTCAAGTACTTGAAGAGCGCTATCATATCTCCCCTCAGTCTTCTCTTCTCAAGGCTAAACATGCCCAGTTCTTTCAGTCTCTCTTCATAAGGCTTTGTTTCCAGTCCCCTGATCATTTTTGTTGCCCTCCTCTGAACCCTCTCCAGTTTGTCTGCATCCTTCTTAAAATGTGGTGCCCAGAACTGGACACAGTACTTCAGATGAGGCCTAAGCAGTGCTGAGTAGAGGGGAACTAGTACTTCTCAGGATTTGGGAGCTATGCTTCTATTAATGCAGCCCAAAATAGCATTTGCCTCTTTTGCAGCCACATTACGTTGTTGGCTCATATTCAGCTTGTGATCGACAACAATTCCAAGATCCTTCTCGCTTGTAGTGATGTTGAGCCACATATCCCCCATCTTGTAATTGTGCATTTGGTTTCTTTCTCCTAGGTGCAGAACTTGGCATTTATCCCTATTAAATGTCATTCTGTTGTTTTCTGCCCAGTGCTCCAGTCTATCAAGATCACTTTAAATTTTGTTTCTGTCTTCCAAGGTTTTAGCTATCCTGCCCAGTTTTGTGTCATCTGCAAATCTGATCAGTATTCCCTGCACTTCCTCTTCCAATTCATTAATAAAGTTGTTGAAGAGCACTGGGCCCAGGATTGAGCCCTGCGGTACCCCGCTGGTTACCTCTCCCCAGTTTGAGAAGATCCCATTGATAAGCACTCTTTGAGTCCGATTCTGTAGCCAACTGTGGATCCACCAGATCATTGTTTCATCTAGCCCACTTTGAGCTAGTTTGCTCATCAGGATATCATGTCGAAAGCTTTGCTGAAGTCGAGGTATATTATGTCCACAGCATTCCCACAGTCCACAAGGGAGGTTACTTGATCAAAAAATCCTGCCAGATTCATCTGGCAGGATTTGATTAGGTTCGTCTGGCAGGACTTCTGCTTATGAAGACGGGACACCCTATCTGCTGCAGCCTTCTGTGCCATATTCCATTCCCCCTACCCTCAGGAGCAGCTTTTCAGGGGGCATGGGGAATTACAGTGTATAGGCATAACAGGCAAATATGCTGTGCCCTACCTTGCACAAGCAGAAGTGCTTTCTGCTAGTGCAACGCCACCACTGGAGTTCAATGGGACTCAGTTTCAGGTAAGTGAATATAGGATCTACCTTAATCTCTTGAGGGAGGTGGAGGGCGGACTGTCTCCAGCCTCAGGCTGCAGTCACCTGCTTCCACATATTTATATCTTCTATCAAGTTATTTTGAAAACAGACATCAATTCATATTAACTCTTTAGTGTCCAGAGCAAAAAAGCTTTTAAGATGACATATTGAGAGAGAGAGATGCTAATTTGGTTTATGTGCCTTAGCAGGGCTGGCCCTACCATTAGGCAGAGTGAGACAGCTGCCTCAGGCAGTGAAGGCTCAGAAGGGAAGGGGCAGTGATGGTAGCCTCACCAGCCATACCTCCAGAGCTGCCCCATCTGTACCCCTTTGTTGGAGGACAGAGCTAGTGTACCATGCAACCTGCCCTGCACCCCCTAAACTAGCCTGCTTCCCTGAGATGTGGTGGAGGATGCTCTCCCATTGCCAGTGTTGAAATAAGATTCAACTGCCAGACCAGTCATTTTCTGTGTGTGGTGTCGAGATGGGCATCATTTTCTTCACCTCATGCAGCAAAATATCTTGAGCAGGCGCTGTGTGATGGCTTGGTTATAATGGCATGGAGAACCCCAGTTCTGGCATCAACAAAATAGTGAGTATTTGACCATTTGCTTCCAAGCCTTGAATATATACTTGCAGATGAATAAATATGCATTGAGAATGTGACAATCTATGCACTCGTGCTTAATGCTTACCATCTGGTGTGTCTTCAATTGCTGTCACCACACAACCTCTCAAGTGAATGGCTCCAAGCGGCTCTTCTCCCTGAAAAGAATTCCAGACACCATCTGTATCTTGGTGAAAAGTGAATTTTTTAATCCATTTCAGTTTTGAGCCAGAACTAGTGAAAGAAAAGTGATGTCAGCTGTGTGTGTGTGTGGGTGTGTTGACATAGGCTGTGAGGAAAACAGTGAAGAAAAGCTGAAGAGTTTGGGGTTCTTTAATTTAGAAGAAAGGGAAGGGGGAGGAGGTTTAACCGAAGGTTATATAAATAATTATGAACTACGTGGAGAAAGTGAACAGAGATTTTTTTCCTCTGACACATGATATTAGAACTCAGTGTATAAATGCATTGGCAGTAGTGACAGGACAGATAGAATAAAAGCTCTGCTAACACAACAGGACAGGACACAAGGGAGGGGACACACTCCATTAAAGTACTGAAACTCATTGTCAAAGCACTCCCTGAAATAGGTCCATTCTAAATACACACACTCCACAACAGTCTTCCCCTACCTGGGGGCCTCCAGATGTGTTGGACTAAAACTGCCATCATCCCCAGCCCTGCCTGTGTCTGCTGCTGCCTTCTGCTCATGTGTACAGCCTTGGAGCAGGCACAGCACACATGCACACCACACATCAAAGATGAAGCCACTGCTCATGCATGATCCACCAACAGGACTGTGCCAGACAGACTGGATTTAGTCTCAAAATGTGCACAGCCATGTGACAATCCTTGGTCTTCTCTCTGTGTAAGGAAGTACTGGGGGCAGCAGTAGGGGAGGCTATCCCCAGCCTGCCCAAAGCAGTAGACTGCCCCTGGTCACTACTTCAGATGGCATTTTTAAAAAGGATTAGACAAAACCATGGAAGATAGGCCTGGTGACTATTGTCTGTAACTACAGCTAACTGGAACGTCCTTGGACCGTGTTCAGAGACGGTGCACCTCCAAATTATATTGGGCCAGCCCTGCCCATGGTGTACATGCTTCTATTTTTATCCTGCTGCCATCTCTGGCTGAACAGGTTGTTTGGGCATTTGAAGCACTACAAAACTTGCAAAACCTGTGAACAGAGGCAATAGTGGGATGGCTGTGAATGCTACAATGAGACCTCTGCCATGCCACCTTCACTGTTGTGAAAAGATGTCTCCAGTACTGAATTGGTAAAGTGAACCTGAATGTACAGTCTTAAAGACGCTTCTTTTCAAGAGGTTGGGTGCCAAGAACAAAACACAGTTCACACTAACAAACATGTCATTCATACATTCTTTGGAAGGTGCTTTCATTTCCAAATGACCCTCAGAGCATCCCCCACCAAAACGACTGGCAGATGGGCTTACCCCAGCAGGATCATAGTAGTGCATATAGGCAGGGTCCTCTCTCAGCACAAACTTTCGTACTTTCCAGTTTTTCCTCCGGTGCCCCTAAACAAATGCAGTGAATGAATGAATGAATGAATGCCTTGAATGTTCTGCTTTGCAGGAATGAATGTAAAAATACAACGGAGCTGTACTGTCACAGACGAGCAAGACTGTTATGTTATCTCCATCCCAGTTAATTCAATAGCATCGCTTCCATTGGCTTTACTGGAGCCAGACTGTACCCCTGGACTGCATTTGCTGCCTCAACACAGTCAAGGCCCTACCAATTCGTTGATTTTATTTATTGGAGGGATTTATATGACACCCTTCAATAAACTTCCCAGGGTGGCTGCAATTCACCTCTATAAGCCATTGCCCATAGATTTGCATTTTTTAAAGGCTATGGATTCCTTCTTGAAAAAGGAAAAAAAAACCTCATGATGGTCTAGGCAATCTTTTATATTTTTATTTTATATTTTATATAAAGTATTTTGAAATATTTTGAAATATGAAATATTTTATTTCAATATACTTCCCAGGGTGGCTGCAATTGACCACTATAAGCCATTGCCCATAGATTTGCATTTTTAAAAGGCTATGAATTCCTTCTTGAAAAAGGGGGAAAAAAATCATGATGGTCTGGGCAATATTTTATTCAACCTCAAACAAATTATAATAAAAGCATTTATTACACCAAAATGTTCTCTAAGCGGTGCTGTGTCACATCCCAGAACTGTTTCCCAGGAACCCTGCGACACCTTTTTATGGTGCCCTTTTTTGTTTTCAGGCTTAGTTCTCTATAAACCCCAGTGTCTCTTGAAATTATTAAAAGATGGAAGAATAAATGTAAAACTACAGGGCATTCTTAAGCACATGTCAATGTAAATCTTCTAGATTCTAGAACTGTGCAGGAATTTGTCTTCTAGAATCTAGAAGACAATTTCCTGCACAGTTTGGTTCCTATGCCACTTACACTCCTGAAGGCGCTGACCAGGCCTAGTGTCAGCACCCGGCATAGTGGGGCATTTGCTGGGGTTCACATGCCCTGGCAGGGTCTGCCTGTCCCCTTCACACATACGCTTGGTCATGCCAAGTGGCAAGGAGTGGTTGCTCAGCTCCCAGCCCATTACAATGCTGCCACTGTCTGAAGGAGAGGGGGAAGGTTGCGCCTGCTCCACCTCCTTCCCTCATACTGGCGAGCTTACTCAGCGGCAGTGGGTGCTTGCCAGCCCATTGCAGTGCCGTCGGAGGGAGGAAGCCCACAGGAACTGTGTGTGGGGGGGGAGGGTGAAGGCTGGTGCTGGGGTGCACTGATAGCAGCCTGCCCAGCCCCCCCCCAAAAAAAAAAACTGGAGCTGGGCCTGGTGCTATCATTCATGCATATCCAATGCCACATCTGGGTTGGTCATGAGATTAAGACAAGGGCAGGAGAAGCTAGCAACTATTTGTGTAGCCTATAAACGCCACGAGCCCTTCAGTATTATTGTTTGAGAATGCAAATACTTTTGCAAATACTATTGCTAGGGAAAGTTAAAGTCAATTTTATACTTTATAAACCAAGATGTGCAGAAAACTATATTCTGTGTTTATTAAGAGTTGTGGTACCTAAAACCACCCCACAAAAATATGCAGCAACAATTGTTCAACTTTCCTGAACTGATGCCTCAAAATTGATTTTATTTACCTATTTATTACATTTCTATACAGCACCATAGCCGAGGCTCTTTGGGCGATTTGCAAAGGTTTATTTTTTAAGAAGTTGATTAGCAAAATTCTACACTAGGTTTAGTATACATCGCTTCTTCTGAGCATTGTCACTTACGTGCTAGGATGGCCCAAGGCAAGTGGGAATCTCAGTGAGTCACATGCTTTAAACACATCATATGCCCTGTATGTGATGCCAGTGTTGCCATTCTGTTGAATCGTGCAATACTGAATCTATTGACACAGTACCACGGACATCTGAAAGATGTCATACTTCACCCATCCACTAGATGAGATATGCCTTAATTCATTACACAGAAAGATACAGCCTTTGGATATTCCTGCCCTCTTTTAGTTTTCTGTCTAATACCATCTCCAGGGCAGGTTACAATATATCCTTCACATGGACACATACAGCTTCAAGGACCTCCCCAAAGAATGTGTAGGTATTTGAATCTGGACTTCTCACATCCAAGCCCAACATGCCTATTTACTCTATCTTTCTGGCTGTACATGCTGGTGCATGCTTTTGCCTTCCCACTAAGGCTTTCCCCCCACCCCCTGCTCAGTTTTAGTGCTGTACACATCCTCCAGAGACAGACACAGTAGAGGGTGGAGACTGGGTTGGGCAAATTTATTCCAATATTTTTCAGGAGCCACTGTGACAATGGTGTAGTGGAGCCAAGGATTGAAGCTCCAGGACTTTTTTATGAGCAGAGACAAGGATGTCATCTCCCCCCACCCCCGGCTTCCCTGTTCCCTCTGAGCTTAGTTGCAATCCTCACAGTAGCTATGGGGAAACTGGATTCTCCCAGCAAGAACAGATTGTTGTGAGCTATCCCTGTTATGAAGCAAAGTATTTTGAGGTGCCATGATGTTGAATGGACAATTAGGACCCATTCGCTTTATAAAAGACCTGCTCCTGGGGGAGACAAAAATTGCTAGAACTGGTTTTGTTGATATGAATCAACACAGCTGCCTGAATTTTTGGACTGTCCTTGGGAGCATGTCTATGAGAAATGTCATGAGGACTACCTGCACTTCAAAATTTACTATTACTTCACTGCACTGTGTAACCACTAGCAGTTGCTTGCCATCTAGCAACACAGTCTGATACACAGAATGCAGCTAGAAAAGTCAAGGAAGGTTCGGCCTGAGAAGATTTTAGATTGGTTATTTTTTTTTTTTTATTGCATGGAGTTCCTTTCTGTGCCATCACAACAAATGGGGTATACTACTGACCTGTTTCAGTAGACACCCCTGTTTGACCACTGTGCCTCTGAACTCTTCCTTGAAGACTCCATCATCATCACTGGAATTTCCTTCACAGAAGAATCCACTGTCTGCCTGGGTTAAGACATGGAAGAAGCCCTGTTACTAAATGTCTTCTGAAAGAATTCAGCTGGTTATTCTAGACTGGTGCCAATGGAGGCTTTTTTCTTTCCTTAGCTCCTGCGATGGGGGGTGGGGGGGCACATTTAAGAGAGAAAACACCTCTCTTTGGAAAGGTTTAACCTCCCTACCCATACACAGTGATCTCAATATGGACTGGGACCGTGCACCCTCACACTAAAGTAAAACAAAAAGTTAGGATCACCTGCATGATGCACATGTAGTTTAGCTCTCTGACCACCCATCTGCTGGTCTTTCCAGATCTTCAAAAGTCTTCTTCTTCTTTGTTGTAGAGGAGGGATAAGTAACTGACAGCCTTTGAGCTCCATCTACCTCCCCCCATCCCTGCATAAACCCATTTCCCATGGCCCCACTTTATTATACATCTGAGCCACTTTCGTCTACTTGAATTGGAGACACCAACATGGTCCTTATGCACCATGGCTGCTTTTTCCTTCCTGGCAAAGAGCTAATTACCAGTGTGAACCAGAACTGCACAAGCTATGGCTGAGTTCTTGCCTTGTTATGGTGTTTCCCCTTGCATGCCAGGACAGAGGAAATGGGAGCGAGCAGCAGTGATACATTATATGGGAAGGGAAGGGCTCTGTCAAAGCTTCTGTTGCTGTTCGCATTGGAGGGGCGGCATTAAAAAAAAAAAGAGTGCTTTGTCTGTATCTCCATTCTATGAAGGAGAAAGTTACAGTGCATAGCAACAAAATATGGCCCATGTTAAAAAAAAGAAAAGAAAAGTTGCCAGCCAGTTTTAGAATCTCCAGGCAGGTTTCTATATTATATGGGATTTTGTCAGGAACAATCCCACATAATATACAGTGTTTGCAGGTGTACTTGGTAGTCTAGCTCTGGGATCCCGAACATGGACACTTCTCTTGGCACCCGCCAGGCTCCCTGCCCCTCCTGATGTTTATTTTACTTCTTAAGGTGTTTTAAAATTAATTTTGTTTTTAACCGGGAGGATGGCATATATGCTGGAAAGCAAAGTGCTACCCTCTTGCATCTCCTTATTTGGGCTCAAAAGAGTAGTTTTGTGTTTTGGAGCTCAGACCCCACCTCTGCCTTGTGTTTAGGTTATTGGGCAAGTCATTTTTCTTTTAGTCTCGCTTGTTTGTCTTCTGAAAAATGAGTGTTTTATCACTGGCCATATCTACTGTGGCAGCCATTTTATGAATGGGCAAGCCTCCCTGGCAGCCATTTTGTAAGAGCAGCCATGATACTCTCTCAACATTCCAAATGCACCCACTGACCCCCAAAAGTTGGGGACCCCCTACTGTAGCTAATGCATGCAGAACAACAGGGCCAAATCAGACATGCATGTGTTTGATAACGGTGTGCTCACTGACTTGGTCATAAAGTTGAGAAGAGAGGGTCCCACTTTTATCACTGGATGTATACAGGGCATGGGAATAACCCCCCCCCCCCCCGCCTCTGCACACAGCTCTGATACCAGAAGAGAGCTGGCTGGAAGAAAAGGTCTTCAAGAGTGGAGCATGGGAAGGAATGTGGGGGGCGGCAAGTTTCACTCCTATTCCCCGATACTCAATTTAGTAATAAAAGTAGGCCTCCACCCTATTTCATAGCCAAAGCGGTGAGCACCTGGTCAGCAAACATACAGCTGGTTTGGTTCTTAAAAACACACTTGTCTGAGGCAAATATGCATATATAACGGATGCACCGAGGTCTGAGCTCTGGTTTTATAGATTGCATTTTCCAGAAGGCCTGTGTAAGGGGATTGAACTCATAAGTGTGGTTAACCATTTACAGCCAAAAAGAAAAAAGAAACATTTTTAAAAACCCAAACTGCAAGCAGAATACATTTGCAGGTTAACACAATACATTTTCCTTTGAATTGAGACCAGCTCTACATTGCAGTGGCTGTGTTTCCACCAGCAATTTACTCCAACCTGGCTGTGCGGTGAGGTCTCTGTGTTTCCATGACATTGTGGCCATTTAGCACCAGCCTCGCATTTTATCGCTGAAAAACTGCTTTCTCTGAGACTGCTTATAGTCCAACTTTTCCCGCTTATGGCGGCTCCATTACTGACCTGTTTCCACAATCACACTGGGTCTGGTATCATAGTCCTGCCCATGGGCCGTGTAGCCCAGCCTTTGTGGGTGTGTCGCTCTGACCTCAGTGACCCAACCCTTTCCCTCCCTGTTTTCCGGAAGTTTCATCGCAATTTTGGAGCAGGATGCCAAGGGACCAACTTTTAAAACATCACTGAAAATAAGCACTAGAACACAGCCCATGACCCCAGTCAAGGGGTGTTTTCTCCCATTGTGCTGACTGAGGCTTGCCCTCTCAATGACCACCGAAATGACAGAGAAGCCCCTCAATTGACACAGTACATATCAAAGCCCAATTCCTTAAATGTGATTAAGCACAATCTCGAGGCTTCGTTCCATTGCCTTAGGACATAACTCCTTCACAGCTTCCATACAGAGATCCTGTGTGTTAAAATGGGGGCTGGTTTCGGTCTCTTTCCCACAACAACCGATTAGTGTCTCCTCAGAAGTAACTCCCATTGCAGTGGATGAGGCTGAGATTCCCCCTCAATTGAAATGGCACACATTAAAGCCCAATTCCTCAAATGCGTTTAAGCGACTAAGCGAGGCTCCAATTTATTGCCTTAGGAAGAAAGTACTTTGCAGCTTCGTTATAGCTATCCTGTGGGTTACAGTGGGGGCTGGATTCCATCTTTGTGTGTACTACTCTCTTTCCCACAACAAACCCATTAGTGTCTCCTCAGAAGTAACTCCCATTGTGCTGAACGAGGCTTGCCTTTGAATGCCTACATCAGAACTTACAGAGATTCCCCCTCAATTGAAATGGCACACTTTTAAGCCCAGTTCCTTAAATGCGATTAAGCATGATCTCCATTACCTTAAGATGTAACTTATTCACAGCTTCCATATAGAGTTCCTGTGCGTTAAAATGGGGGCTGGTTTCAGTCTCTTTCCCACAACAAACCCATTACTGTCTCGTCAGAAGTAACTCCCATTGTGGTCAGTGAGGTCCTCTGGGTTAAAATGGGGGCTAGTCTCCCTCTTTGTGTTCTCCCCACCACCACCACCTCTTTCCCAGCACAAGCATATGTGTGTCTACTCGGAAGTAACTCCCATTGTGCTCAATGAGGCTTGCTCCTGAAATGCAGGTGCATCTGGACTTTCAGGGAAAAGGAGAAAGTGGGGAGAGGGGGGAAGCCTCTCTTCACAGCAAAGCTGATTCCTTTTTAAAAATCCGGTACTTCTCCATTAGCTTCTCCTTCAGTTGTCCTGGAAACATGGCCGAGGAGGCGGGAACACTGATGAGGTAATCAGCCCCAACCCAGACTCCACTCAGACTCCATCAAGCCATTAAGAAAATAATTCCATTAGAGCTCAGTGGAAACAGCACAGGGCCCCATGCTACAGCGATGACAAGCCAGGACTTTAAAGCACTGTGGAAACTGGAAAAGGAGAAGATGTGATTGGGGACACATTGCAACAAAGTTGCAAACAAAGTGAAGCTGATAGGGTGACTCAGTAGCAGTTAGCTTGTCTAGACAACTGGCTTGCCCTCTTCCTGGGGTTACTGCACTGGAATACTGAATCATGCGTCTTCAGAAGGGGGCATGGATGTGGTTTACAATAAAATAAAGGCTGGGAAGTGGGGTTATAAAGAGAATGGGTTAATTAATTAATTAAGGGCAAAATCCTATGGATGTTTACTGAGGAAGATGTAAGTCCCACTGTACAATGGCACTTAGTCCTTAAGAAGCCCACGGTTGCAGCTTAAGACACAGATTAATTCAGAGGGGTAACTAAATCATCCTAGGTCATCAGCCAAGTGTCTAGCCAAGAGATAAATTGTGGAGGAAAAAAATAAAAAAATAAAGCTGCAACAAACTCAAAGCCAATCTCAAAGTAAAAGATTGTCCTTGTTTTATGCATAGCTGAGGCAGCACCATGGTGCAAGAGGAGACCCATACCGGGTGAATCTTCATTTTGAGATATGAGAAAGAACTCTCGTTTAACCGTTATATGAAGGTAATACGAGCCAAATCATGAGGATGCAATTTAGGGAAGCAATGAAATTTAGGAGTGTCCATTTTTTGAGAAATCTGCCTCAAATATTTTTGTTAGTTTGTTTGTTTCATTTATATCCTGCCTTTCCTCCAAGGAGGTGAACATGATCCTCCCCCTCCTCTCCATTTTATCTTCACAACAACTCTGTGAAGTAGGTGAGGCTGAGAGTCAGTGACTGGCCCAGAGTCACCCAGTGAGCTTCGTGGCTGAGTGGGGGCTTGAGCCCTGATCTCCTCAGTCCCAGTGAGTCCCAGTACACCTCACTGGCTCTCAGTAATGCCATCCTTCAGCTCAGACCTCACCTATGACAAGGGTGGAGGGTGATTAACCTCTATTGGGCAAAGTTGAGTAAGCCCCCTGAGGAAAACATCAACGGAGACTCCACGTGTGTGGTCCCTGGAAAGATACATGGATATATATTCCAACACTCACACGAATAAACACAGAGGTGAAAGAAAGAAAGAAAGAAAGAAAGAAAGAAAGAAAGAAAGAAAGAAAGAAAGAAAGAAACCACCAGCAGCAGCAGCATGGATAACATTGCATTCAATCGGACCTTAGTCCTGCAGCCAGTCAGAAAATTATACTCTCTAGATAATGTTCTAGTGATCTTGTAAGGAGGCCCCTTGCCTCAGCACTTACGAAGTAATAATAGGCATCCTCGTGGTCCAGGAAGGAAGTTTCTGACAGGCCTTCAGCTGCACTCTTGGGTACATCCCCAGCAGCCTGAAAATAACCTTCATTCAACAGGGCAGATGCCAGCATTAGACCCTCTTGGCGATTTTGGATCGAGCTGTTTGACAACAGCCAATCAATCACACAGCACCCTGGTGGCAAAGAAATGAACCAGGTGTATCAGCAGACAAGCATGAAATGAAGCACTACGGATTGCCAATAATTAAGCAAATGGAAGTGGCTGGCTCTCTGCTAAACTGAGCCGTATACAACTTGCAATTTCATTTTGGAAAGATCAGACTCATGATGCACATGTCTGGACTTCATTTAAGCCAGGCCTGACAACCTCTTTAAATTGACAGATTTTCTTAAAAAAGGAAAATTTACCTGCGGCTAGCACAAAAGCCACTGGACCTATCTGCCTGAAATTTGGCAGGTTCAATAGCCTCCATAGGGTCTGCCAGGTCTCCAAATTTCATGCATTTTTCATAAAAACTAAAAAGGTTACGTCCATTTCTGTTTCCCAATGCAAATCAATGGGAAAATGTAAAATCTGAATAATTCCAAATTTGCTTTGGATCTGGAATATGAAGCAGGTCAGATCAGGACCCTGTCTCCACAAAAATGAAGGGAGCAGCAAAGGGAGGTTTACCTGGATTTTTTCAAGGAATCGACTTTGGTGTGCTTTGGTCTGCGCACAGCTCCACAAGCAAGTGAAGTGCCACCCCTTCAGTATAAGTCACCTCACAGAACATACTTCTGGGTGGGGTGAGGGGATTGGAGTAAATGTCATCAGACTGGCAGGAGCTGCTCAGCCAATGAGAAAGCCTCCCCCTCATCTAGGCTCTCCTTTTTCTTTCCCCTGATACTCCCGTTAAGTGATGGATGGAAACTTAGTGTCATTGACCACTATGGGAGTTACTTCTGAGGAGACCCCTTCCCCAAACTATGCCCAATTCTGCCAATTGTTTTTTTTTCTCCCCCTCTAAAACCACTATCTCACTTTGTCACTATTGTGCGATAGCGCTAATGTGCGATAGTGACACAGTGAGAGATGGGGGCATAGCTCTTGCTAGACGAATGTGTGATAGTGACCTAGTGACAATAAAAATCCCTTTGTAGGTGGGATTTTTTTTAACCTTTCTTTCTGGATGGGTGATTTCTTTCATGTCTCTATGCCTCTATCACACATTTGCTCTATCATGCAATTGCGTGATAGGGTGATAGAGCACTTTAGAGCACTTTAGCACTCTATAGAGTGATAGAGCAAATGTGTGATGGAAGTACAGAGACATGAAATAAATCACCCATCCAGAAAGGAAGAAGTTAAAAAAAATCACACCTACAAAGGGGTTTTCAATGTCACTAGGGGACTATTACACATTTGTCCAGCAATAGTTATGCCTCTGAATAGTGGCATAGTGAAGTAGTGAGATAGGGGGTATAGGTATTGCTGGACAAATGCAATAGTGGCATACTGAGATAGTGAGATGGGGGGAGGTGTACGTACTGCCAACAAAAGCACTATTTTGGATTAACACTTTAATTTTTTAAAATAAGTTAGAGGCTGCCTGGAGCACACCTATACTTTGCAGGGATGCTACCAGAGATTAGTGGTAGGCAAGGTGAAGTAAATGCCATGAGGTAACACAGAACTCTGACGGCCAGCCCTGAAATGGCGGAAACAGCGGGGAAACATGGGCGGGGAAAACATTCGGGTAACACCCCTTGACTGGGGTCAGTGAGGTGAAAGACACACTCTTGGGCAGGGCTATCATGCCAGAATAAATGTGGAGGGTGGTGCACACCACAACAGAAGCGCAGATGAGCCGAATTAAGGGAAACAATCGGACTAAAAGTCATCTCAGAAGAACCGATTCTTCGGTGCGAAACTCTGAAGTGGCTGTAAGACAGTCACAACATCATGTATCCCTAACGATGTCCAAACGCAGCCAGCTTGGAATAAGTCGTTCGTGGAGACACCCCCCAGGCCCGAATTGGTCCAAAGCAGATCGGGGCCAAATCAGAAGCTCTGAATTAGCCTCCAAAGCAGGTTGGGGGGTGGGGGGTCCATGCACAGCCCTACTTCATATTATTCCTTTCTGTCATGCTGTTCTATTTCCAAGCATAAAGGTCAGGTTTCCTCTCTCTAGTCATATTTTTCATGATTACTCATCTATATCTACATCCTGTTTGATATGTGTAAGATATTTTTTAAAGCTTCTTAGAATCTGGCATGTTTTAACTATTTTTGTAGCAACAACTGAAACGGGCATCCAATTTTTCATCTCATACTTCAAGATAGACCCTGGTCAAGTCCCACAGACCATCTAAGTGCTTCCCTGAGTGACAGTCAGATTGTGACTCCATTTTCTAGTGTCTGCTCTACTCAGATGAATGTTTTTAAAAAGTGCGGAAGGGTGGGGGGAAGAGCTCTCTACCTGTAAAGCAGTGATTGAAAATTTTCTTGTCTTTTTCCAACTTCATTTCCCGTATCCCTTTGTCAGGGTCTTTCATTGAGAGGTACAAAGTACTGCGCAGAAAAAAGAATGAAGAATAATTAGGAAAGTAAGTTGAACTGGAATATAGTCAGTCTTCCCTCTGCCCTACACAAGGCTTTCAAGGGCCTAATGTCCTTTTGCAAATACATCAAAGTTCTACCGTCTTCTTTGCTTAAAGGCCTACTGATTATAGCACCAGATATCTCAGTCACATGTTCTGCGGAGAGTTTATATTCAGAAGAATGAACCAGCAAGCATGCATCGTGCAGGGGCAACATGGTATAATCCAAGATGGCTGCTTTAAGGTGAAGAGACTACTGATTCTAGATATCTCAGCAGTGCAACTATGTTTTGTATGTAATATTACATCCTTGCAAATGCCACTTAACAAATATTAGATAGTAGGAAAGGGAGTGGACTTTGTCTGATATTGTGGGGAGCTGCTGCCAGGCATTGTAAGATGATGCTGTCCTAAGTGGGACATTAGTCTGACTCAGTAGAAGGCACCTCCTTAAATCTAACTCAGTCACATTTGGATGGTAAGCCTATGGTTCAGAGAGAAGGGCACAGAGTTCAATGTGTTGTGAAGTGGCTTTTGGTTTGCATCACCACAGGCCCAAACTGCTATTCAAGCCATATTTCAGGTTGCATAATTCAAGCCTGGGCAAGCACCAGTCACACTTGACAACTTAGCAGTGACATGGAAAATCTCATGTCTCTTCTGGTGGCCAGCCTCCTCCTCCTCCTCCTCCTTTTTTTTTTTTTTTTTTAATACAACTGATACCTGGCTTTGCTAAAGAGCCCAAGGCAGCAACTAAAATAAAGGGGGGAAATAGTCCATTCAGCACAGTCAAGAGAAGTGTTGTGCCAGAAATTGTTTCTGCATTTTTCAACCATTCTCATTCAGTTTGATAGAAAAAAATTGCTTTCAAAAACAATTTCAAAGGAGAGTAAAATGTTGTTGAATTTCTCATGGGTGTGGTGCGGGGTTCTTGTGCTTAGTTATGAGGGCTGGGTGTGAGTGACCTGTACAATCATATCTCTGGCAGTCTGCTGTCTCCGCAGCTTCAGTATGTCAGTGAAAGCCCAGAGGAAGCCATCATGAGAACTCCTCCAATGGGGCTTTTTCAGATCAGGAAGCACAGGCAGCCTGGGAGCTTCGGAGTGATGGAGAAATGTGTAATGGAAAGAAAGAAAAACCAGATAGCGTTGTTGGCCACCTTCTCTCCACTTCAAATGTCCATCTTCCAAATGTGCTTTTAATAAAGGAAAAACAACAGTAACAAAACAGCATCAGGGCTATTGTATATGTGCCATATGTAATCATCCCCTACGTGAGCAAGAGAATGCTGCCTCTAGCCTATTCAGTGTTACTCTGAAGAAGTCAGTTTTGGGGTGTTCAGGAGCACGCTTAACAACAGGATGGATTTTGGCACACAAATTCTCTACTCTTTCTGGAATTAACTAAAGTGAACTTTTAACAAACCTCAGATTGATTGTTGAAGGAAGTTTGATAGACTTCCTGGTAGATTTCCTGGAAAACCTTTGACCTCCCAAAATGCAGTTGATGGCCTTCTTGATGTCTTTCACCCAGGCATCTCTCTCTTCAAGATGCGATGCTTGGAAGAAGTGATCTTGTGGTTTGGCAGTTGTGACTTTGATGACAAACTAAAAGAGAAACAGATTTCACAATGGTTAACATTTATTTCTTGCCTAACTAGTTTTATGTTACATTCTGTTTCATTGCCTATAATGTAATCACACGCTCAAGTGACCACCATGCTATCTTTTCTTAATTATTTGTAATTTTCTTAAACAAAGCATTTAATGGATTTTAGTTTACTTTTTATTCAGTGGTAATGTTTGCCTGTTTGGACCTAGCTTGGTTATCCACCGGGTTGTCTAGAACCCAATTGGTATAGATTCTAAAGTTAAACAGGGCCAAATTAACATTAATAACCACCTACAGTGCCTTGCATGACTATTCACCCCCTTTGACTTTTCCACATTTTGTTGTGTTACAACCTGCAATTAAAATAGATTTAATTAGGATTTCTTGTCACTGATCTATACAAAATAGTCCATAATATCGAAGTGGGGAAAAATCAACACATTTTACAAAATGATTTGCAAATAAAAAACTGAAAAGGCTGGATTGCATAAGTATTCATAAGCTCATAAGCTCTGGTGCAACCAACTGCCTTCAGAAGTCACATAATTGGTTGAACAGAGTCCACCTGTGTGCAGTTGAAGTGCCACATGATCTCAGATTAAATATACCTGTTTCTGGAAGGCCCCAGAGTTTGTTTGAGAGCATATCTAAACAAACGGCATCACGAAGACTAAGGAGCTATCAAAACAAGTCCAGGATAAAGTTCTGGAGAAGCATCAATCAGGGTTGGGTTATAACCCCCCCCCCCCCGCCCAAGAAAACTATGAACATCCCCCAGAGCACTGTTAAATCCATTATTACAAAATGGAAAGAATATGGCACAACCGCGACTCTGCCTAAAGAAGGCCATCCACCAAAACTCAGTGACCAGTAAGGAGGGCATCAGTCAGAGAAGCAACCAAGAGGCCAATGGTAACTCTGAAGGAGCTGGAGAGATCCACAGCTGAGATGGGAGAAACTGTCCATGGGACAACTATCACCCCAATACTCCACAAAGTTGGGCTTTATGGAAGAATGGCAAGAAGAAAGCCATTGCTGAAACAAACCCATATGAAATCCCATTTGGATTTTGCCATAAGGCATGTGGGAGACACGACAAACATGTGGGAAAGGGTTCTCTGGTCTGATGAGACCAACATTGAATTTTGGGCCTTACCACAAAACACTATGTGCGGTGCAAAGCCAACAGTGCTCATCGCCCTGAGAACACCATCCCCAGGGTGAAGCATGGTGGGGGCATGGTGGTATCCCCATCATGTTGTGGGGATACTTTGCACTAGCAGGGACTGGGAAAATGGGGCATGTTTCCATGCTATCAGCTTCACTTTGCAACTTTGTTGTGATTTTTCCCCAACTGCATCTTCTCCTTTTCCTGTTTCCACAGTCCTTAAAGACCTGGCTTATCATCTCTGTAGCCTGGGGCTCTGTGCTGTTTCCACGGAGCTCTAATTGAATTATTTTCTTGATGGCTGGATGGAGTCTGTGTTGGGTCTGATTATCTCATCAATGTTCCCATCTCCTCCTCTTGCTGATTCCCCCCTCCCTCACCTCCTCTGCTCTGCTCCAGTTTCTCGCTCTGGCCAGTCTCCTCCCCACCTTCCGAGCCCTTATTTTTCCCTTTAAGGTGAGCTTTAAAGTGCAATTTTGCTTTAACAAAGGACCAAAATCCCCTTTTTTCCCCTTAAGTGGAACAGCATTCTCCCCCTTTTAAACCCTTGGTTATTCTGCTAAAAAGGGGAACTTAAAGTGCAATTTCGCTTTAACAAAGGACCAGAAAAGCATTCCACTCCTTTTAAGTCCTCCCCCCCCCCCGAAGTGGAGCAATGTCCTGTATGAAGCATTCTGGCCCTTTTAAACCCTTGGTGATTTTGCTAAAATGGGGGACTTAAAGTGCAACTTCACTTCAATGAAAAGCTTATAAACAAAGTTGTCTGTAGAGCAAAATTGCGCCTTAAAGACTCTCCGTGAAGCCGTCTTTGCAGCTCTCATGATTTCCCTGGCAACACCATGGCTGGGAACTTTGTATGGTTATCCAGCTCCAAAATGGTGGTGGAAATTCCAGGAAAAAGAGAGGTAAGGGGTTGGGTCACTGAGGTCACGGGCAGGTGAGCGACACACCGATAAAGGCTGGGCTACATGCCCCATGGGCAGGACTATGATACCGAACCCAGTGAGGTTGTGGAAACAGGTCAGCAACGGAGCTGAAGAAAGCTGGAAAAGTCGGACTATAACCAGTCTCAGAAGAAGCGTTTTTTCCGTGAAAAAATGTGGAGCTGGTGCTGAATGGCCACGACATCATAGAAACACAGAGACCTCACCACACAGCCAGGTTGGAGTAAATTGCTGGTGGAAACACAGCTGAGGGCAAGATGAATGGAGCCATATACAGGGCAATTTTAGAGGAAAACCTGTTTCAGTCTGCAAGGGACCTGGGAGTGGGGCAGAGGTTCATAGAATCATAGAATCATAGAATAGTAGGGTTGGAAGGGGCCTACAAGGCCATCGAGTCCAACCCCCTGCTCAATGCAGGAATCCAAGTCAGAGCATCCCTGACAAATGGCTGTCCAGCCTCGTCTTGAAGGCCTCCAGTGTGGGAGAGCCCACCACCTCCCCAGGTAATTGGTTCCATTGCCGTATTGCTCTGACACTCAGGAAGTTTTTCCTGATGTTCAGTCGGAATCTGGCTTCCTGTAACTTGAGCCCATTATTCCGTGTCCTGCACTCTGGGATGATCAAGAAGAGATCCTGGCCTTCTTCTCTGTGACAACCTTTCAAGTACTTGAAGAGCGCTATCATATCTCCCCTCAGTCTTCTCTTCTCAAGGCTAAACATGCCCAGTTCTTTCAGTCTCTCTTCATAGGGCTTTGTTTCCAGTCCCCTGATCATCTTTGTTGCCCTCCTTTGAACCCTCTCCAGCTTGTCTGCATCCTTCTTAAAGTGTGGTGCCCAGAACTGGACACAGTACTCCAGATGAGGCCTAACCAGTGCTGAGTAGAGGGGAACTAGTACTTCCCGGGATTTGGAAGCGATGCTTCTATGAATGCAGCCCAAAATAGCATTTGCCTTTTTTGCAGCCACATCACATTGTTGGCTCATATTCAGCTTGTGATCGACGACAATTCCAAGATCCTTCTCGCTCGTAGTGTGGTTGAGCCACGTATCCCCCATCTTGTAACTGTGCATTTGGTTTCTTTTTCCTAGGTGCAGAACTTGGCATTTGTCCCTATTAAATGCCATTCTGTTGTTTTCTGCCCAGCACTCCAGTCTATCCAGATCACTTTGAATTTTGTTTCTGTCTTCCAAAGTATTAGCTATCCCTCCCAATTTTGTGTCATCTGCAAATTTGATCAGCATTCCCTGCACCTCCTCCTCCAAGTCATTAATAAAAATGTTGAAGAGCACTGGGCCCAGGACTGAGCCCTGCGGTACCCCACTCGTTACCTCTCCCCAGCTTGAGAAGGTCCCATTGATAAGCACTCTTTGAGTCCGATTCTGTAGCCAACTGTGGATCCACTGGATCGTTGTTTCATCTAGCCCACTTCGAGCTAGTTTGCTCATCAGGATATCATGGGGCACTTTGTCGAAAGCTTTGCTGAAGTCGAGGTATATGATGTCTACAGCATTCCCACGGTCTACAAGGGAGGTGACTTGATCAAAAAATGAGATCAGATTTGTCTGGCAGGACTTGTTTTTGACAAATCCATGTTGGCTTCGAGTAATCACTGCATTGTTGTCAAGGTGCTTCCAGATGGATTGCTTTATGATCTGCTCCAGAATTTTCCCAGGGATTGATGTCAGACTGACTGGTCTGTAGTTCCCAGGTTCCTCCTTTTTACCCTTTTTGAAGATAGGGACAACGTTAGCCCTCCTCCAGTCATCTGGCACTTCCCCGGTCCTCCATGATTTCTCAAAGAGAATAGACAGCGGTTCTGAGAGCTCTTCTGCCAGTTCCTTTATGACTCTAGGATGCAGTTCATCTGGCCCTGGAGATTTGAACTCATTCAAAGTAATGAGGTGTTCCTTGACCATATGCCTGTCGATCTCAAGCTGCAATCCTGCCCCTTCAGCCTGTACTTCGCCTTTGCCAGGGGGGTCATAGACCCTCTTTTGGGAGAAGACTGAGCCAAAGTAGGAATTGAGCACCTCTGCCTTTTCTTTGTCATCTGTTATCATTTTGCCATCCTTATTTAATAGCTGAACAACCATTTCTTTCCTCTGCCTTTTACTATGCACGTAGCTGAAGAAAGCCTTTTTGTTGTTTTTAGCATCCCTCGCTAACCTCACCTCGTTCTCCGCTTTAGCCTTCCTGACGCCATCCCTGCAATTCTGTGCTACCTGCCTGTACTCTTCCTTTGTTACTTGGCCTTCTTTCCACTTCCTATATGTGTCCTTTTTTGTTTTCAGGTCATCCCTAAGCTTTTTGTGAAGCCACATTGGCTTCTTCTGTTGTCTTCCACCTTTTCTTCTTGTTGGAATTGTTTGTGATTGTGCCTTGAGAATTTCCTTTTTTAAAAGTTCCCACCCATCTTGGACTCCTTTTCTCGCTAGCATTGCTTGCCATGGGACCTTACTGATCATTGTTCTGAGTTTGTTAAAATCAGCTTTCCTAAAATCCAGGGTACGCGTTTGAGTACACTCGGCTTTTGCTTCCCTTAGAACCAAGAACTCAAGTACAACATGGTCGCTTTCCCCCAGAGTTCCTGTAACTGCTACTTTATCCACTAAGTCATCTCTGTTGGTTAGGATCAAGTCAAGGATAGCCGATCCTCTAGTTCCTTCCTCTACTTTCTGTAGGAGGAAGTTATCCGCCACACAAGTCAGGAATTTCCTGGAGGGGTTCACCTTCTAGCAGGACAATTACCCTCAACACACTGGCAAAGTTACACTGGAGTGGTTTAAAAACAAGAACTGGAATGTCTTAGAATGGCCCAGTCGAAGCTCAGACCTCAATCTGATTGAGACTCTGTGGCAAGACTTGAACATTGCTGTTCATCAACAATCCCCATCCAGCCTGACAGAGCTTAAGCAATTTTGCCAAGAGGAATGGGCAAAAACTGCAGGATCCATATGCGCGAAGCTGGTAGAGACTTACCCCCAAAGACTTACATCTGTAATTGCTGCCAAAGGTGCATCTACCAAGTATTGAGTGTGTGTGTGTGTGTGGGGGTGAATACTTATGCAACCAATAAATGCCAGTTTGTTATGGTTTAATTAACTTTTGTGCCACAATAAAAAATATTTTGCACCTTCAAAATGTTAAGTGTGTACATCAAATGGTACACTTGCCAATTAAATCAATTTGAATTCCAGGTTGTAACACAACAAAATGTGGAAAAGTCAAAGTGTGTGGGGGGTGAATACTTGTGCAAGGCACTGTAATAGCACAATCCTATACTTGTGTACTCAGAAGTAAGTCCCATTGAGTTCAATGGAGCTTACTTCCAGGTAAGCGGGTATGGGGTTGCAGTCAAAATACATTATTCAGTATACACTGACAAACTGGGCAAGGTTGGAAGGAATCGCCAACTTGTATGGAACAGATAATAACTGACACACCATGATCAGCTGTTGAAATTTGTTATAGTTTGAACATGTGATATTGAAACAATCAGGAAAACATTAATGTTAGTTTATTATTAATGCACGAAGACTAGACGTATAGTAGAACCACTACTTTGGTTTGGCAGTTTCCTGGCTTTTGTACAGTTGTTTATGCAACCTAAAAAGTTGAAATGCCTCTCCTAGGGCTTTAAACAAAAATATGCAGATATCTTTGGCCCCACCCCTTTTGCCTTCAGCCCCGCCCACCATTGGAAAGTGGCCCCTGAGAGCTTCTCCAAAATGGAATTCAGGCCTGGGGCTGAAAGAGGTTCTGGTCTTAACAACACCTGAGAAAGGCACACTGTGGGCTCTGGCTGCCACAGAATTGCAGGAGTGGAAACACTGAACCAATTTGTCCTAAATTGGACCAATTTTGGAAGACTAGAAGCCTGATTTTATGTACGTTCAATTGGAAGGAAGCCAAACTGACCCCAGTGGGACTAATTCTCAAGAAAGTGTGCCTAGGATTGTAGCAACCTTCCCTCCGACATCTGAAAATTCAGCTCTTTACAGCTAAACCTAATAGCAAATTCATTCTCCAAGTGCTGACCCTTAGGTAACCAAAATTAGGTAATTTTCATAGAAGAGGGAGGTATCAGAAGGCTTGGGGGACCCCATGGTTTGCAGAAGTACAAAAAAAAAGTTTTCTGAAGTCTCAGATGTCATTCCCATCGACAGCATTGGGAACAGCAACAAATGCCTAGAACCTTTTTTTTTTTTTTTGCAAAGCTGGATGAAATTTTGTAGAATAGAATAGTAGGACTGGAAGGGGCCTATAAGACCATCAAGTCCCCTTCTGAGGACATGAGAGCCAGTGTGGTGTAGTGGCTAGAGTGTTGGACTGGGAGCCAGGAGATCCAGGTTCTAGCCTCCACTCAGCCATGGAAGCTCACTGGGTGACTTTGGGCCAGTCACAGACTCTCAGCCCAACCTACCTCACAGGGTTGTTGTTGTGAGGATAATATAGAGAGAAGGAGGATAATGTAAGCCACCTTGGGTTCCTTGCAAGAGGAAAAAAGGTGGGACATAAATGCAATAAATAAATAAATAAAAGTGAAGTCTGCCAAACTCAGACAGATAGGTGGGAGTTTTTCTGTGCTAGGTACCTTTACATTTGGTAGGGTTTTTGTTGTTTTTAAGGAATGCCATAACCTCTTTGTGGTTTTGTTGGCAGTTCGCATGTGCATGATGTACACAGAGGTGACCCTATGTAAATTCCCCCCCAAATTTCAGAAGGATAGGTGAAGGGTGTGTGTGTGTGTGTACAAAGTTTGTTTGGTGTTTATTTTTTTAAGGGATGCATTTCCCACCCCCATTGTGAACAATTTGCTGCTTTCTTTATTATGTGTGTGTACAGACACACGCACACACACACACTAGACTAGTGTTTGGTGCAAACTATGAAAACGTCCTGCTTGTAAAGCCCTCAGAGCACCAACACCCTAGTCTTTCAAGTGGAGAGGGGGTTCTTCTTGCTCTTTGTTTCAGAGCTGAGAAGTGCAAGTCATCACTGTGGCTTTATTTTAAGAGTGTGAAAACTCTTCCTTTAAAGTCCCCAGAGCACACCACACCACACCCTGTTCTTTCCATCAGTGGGTGGGTGTCAGTCTTTCTTGCTTTTTGTTTCAGACCAGAGAAGTCCTGCTCATCGCTGTGGCTTTCCTTTAAACTGTATGAGAACAAGCAGCTTAGCCCATTTCACCCCGGACCACTTCAAACCCAAGTTGCCTTATATTTGGAGGCAGTCTGAATACCGCCAAACCAGCTCAGGTTCACTTGGGTTTGTGCCTCATCCAAGGCTTTTGCACTCTGCTACCTGAAGTGTTCGGTATTTTTGAGAAGAACGGTAGCTTCATTGTATTAAACACTTCAGGTTGAAGCAGCAGGCATAGTTTGAAACTGAGGTGAGCTGATTTTCAAGGAGCATTGTGGGATTTCCACCATCTGCCCAGATGGCTTGGGAGAACAATGCTGTTTAGAGGACTGCGCCCTGGCATATGCACTATGCATGAGCCAAGGTTTCCTCTCATGACTTAGAGCATATGGAAATTAATGCAGTCAATGACACCATGCCCTTGGTACCATGCTAATGCTAAGCCAAATCAAACTGCAACATTTCAAAGCCACTAAAGAGCCAGTATCTTTTCTGTTTGGTTGCTGATTTTTAAATATTCCCATCCCATACAGTAATCCCATAGTTCAGCAACAATCGCATTTTCAGACTGCTGTCATTCCACCTAATTGAAGAACGGGTCATCCAATCTACCATTCTGTCTGTCATTAACTCAAATGATATGAACGTTTCAGAGATGGGAATCCGGCCTCACTATTATAGTGCCCAATTCTTGTTTTGCATGCTTCCAATTAAGAACCATGAAGAACCGGGTTGTCCAAAGATACTCTGCCTACACGCTGGACCTTAAGAACAATCCTGTTGCATGTGGATTTCCATAATAAGGTGATCCTTTGAACAAGTGTCAAGTGAGTCCACCCTTGGTAAGAAAACTACCAGCATTGTTTTCTTAAAACTTTTGCTGGTCTTCTCCAATCACCTGGGAGGCTAATACCATCTTATGTAGCTGGTGTAATCTGGAAAAATTATAACTACAGTTAAAACTGTCTAATGAATAGCTTGAGAGTGCACCCTCCCCCTTTCATAGAGGATAAGGCCATCAATGGCTACTAGTCTCAGTGACTATATATTGCCTCCAGTATCAGGAGCAGCATTCATCTGTACACCAGTTACTGGGGTACGTGAGTGAGAGGGTAGCTGTTGCATTCATTTCCTGCTTTGGGGCTTCCCACAGGCATCTGATTGATCACTGTGGGAACAGAATGCTGGACTAGATAGGCCTTTCATCTGATCCAGCTCAGCTCTTCTCATGTTCTACCGGATACTTTCATGCTTTCTTCTGGATACTTTAGATGACATATATACTCACCATCCTTTTACCAAAATCTTGGCAGGGACTTGTCAGGGTGCTGCCCTTTAGAGGAATCATTCCTTTAGGACTGTTGTCAGTCTTCTTCTTAAAGAATTCAATCCCGTCTTCTGACAACACTACCCACATTGGTTTCCAGTTGTTAAATACGTTACCCTGTTTTCAAAGCAATTAAGGTAACATTATCGATGCGTCCTGTGACAGCACAGGAGGAAGACATTTTATAAGGTTGTACCTTTCAAACCCTCACAAACAGATTCTAAAAAACAATATTAACCTTACAGCAATTGTCTTATTGAAGATAAAGGCTGAACAACCAGGGCATATCAATAAATGGAAAGAGGATCTTCAGTTAGAGATGCCTATGTTATTTATTTATTTTATTTCATTTTTATACCGCCCAATAGCCGAAGCTCTTTGGGAGGTTCACAAAACTGCCTGTAGGAATATGAAATTCTCTTTGGAAACAGGTGAATCAATATACAATAGGTACTTGTCAGAAAGAGAATTGTGTAAGAATGTGGGTACAGTGGTATATAACTCTGCTAAGGATTGCAAGAATTCACCAAGGGTAATACAAGATGCTTCAATGCCTCCTGCACTGTTGGAGGAATTAATTGGTTCCCTACAGAAAACTAAGTCTACAATAGCCATCTATAAGGGCATTTCTACATAAGGCTTTTATCCTGCACCTTTACCGAGGCTTCTGCTTCCTGATTCTTTGTGGGATTATGACAGGCTCCTTTACATGTGCTTTTTTCAGGAGGCAGGGGTGTCTCTGTCTTTCTATACGTTTCATTATACAACCACTAGATGGTATGGTGGTATAGTGGAATTGCGCAATTACATGAGACTCTCATTCTGCCATTTATAAATAATACCACACTTTCCTCATTAGGAAAAAAAAGCAATAATGGGAGAGGCCCTGGAGGATGATGATGGCATGTAAAGGACCCACAAAGTGAGCAATTATGAGCACACAGTAAAAGCCTCATGTAGAAAGGCTCTAAAAGTCTTTTGGAATGCAGTAAAGCATATGTTCAGAAAGTCAGCGATGAATAGAATAAGGAACTGGAATGCTCTATACAGTGTAAGGAAAGTTGCCTTCACTTCCATATGTACTATTTCAGTAGATTTCAGATTAAGACTGATTCAACAAAAATTGATGTTTCATGTATATTGAACACCAGTGAGGCTTGCTAAGAAGAAGCTGGATAGCTCTGCTAGATGCTGGCAATATAATGAGGATGATGCCTCATTTCATTGAGGCATATGATGTGGGCATGTCCTGTAGTGGCTTCTTTTTGGTTGGAAGTCATTGCTCGTATAAATTTTGTTCTTGAAAAATCTGTGAGAATAGTGGATGTACATGCACTCTTAAATTACATCCCTGTGATGTGGGGATTAACAGATGGATAGCAAAAGCAAAGAGACTTATACTTCAAGCCTGGAAGGAAAATGACCCACCACCTATCACTCCAGGGACTCAAGATCTTACTGCTCTTGCTATTTTTGAGCATATTGTCAAGGGCTCCTTGGAGGGCTCTCTCAGTCTAATCCAGTAGCCAAGTCCAGTAGATTTCCTGACAAAGGGATTCCTTTCAAAGCTTTATTCTTCTTTTACAACTTAACAACTCTACCGTTTGCAACTAGATCTGAGCAGCACAGTACCTATGCCCTAAGTTGGAACAGTTGGTCCCCATTTGAAAGGGAATTACTGGCAGACACCTGAACTTAAGGACTAGGGAGAGTCCCTCCCCTTTTCTCTTGGATCCTCTGGGCGCAGCCGTTGTTTGCGTGCCAACCGGGCACTACGCCTCCTTTCTGCGCCCTCCATTTGGCTCCGCTCTCAGCGTCGCACGTCCACCAAGTCTGCTTCCCGCGCTCTGTCACTCCCAGGACTGCTATCTAAGCTAGGAATGCTGGTGGGAGGAATCTCCGTCAGCTGTTGGCCCTGGGAAAGAGGAGCGTGCTCCTCTACCAGGAGCGACTGCTCTTCCTCAGAATCAGAACTACTCTGGGATTCTATGGGCTCAGTGTTCACCCTGACACATATCTCCTACAACCACCAAAGTCATATGGATGCTTATGTAGACATATAGACTACTTATATTAATGTATATATTTGAAATGGTAATCTTAATCCTCCCCCTGACCCCTGATGCCCTTGTGTGTGTTTTTTCTTTCTTTTTTCTTTTCCCTATATCAAGGGAGATGTTAATGGTTACTGTACATTGATATGTTTCGTGATATGAAGTATTTCCCCTCCCTGCTTATTTTTTTGCTTTGTGGTTGTTACTGTTGTGTTGCAAATAAACAGATTAAAAAAGGAAAAATGGGTAATCAGAGATGTGCTGTAAATGTAATAGAGGGGAAATTTTTGCCATTGTTAGTGGCGGTGCAGGCAGGCTAAAAGATAGGTGTTAGTATCAGTTAATAAAAGTTTAGTTTGCTCTTGTCAATTATGGTTTTTTTTCCCCCCTTTGGAAAACAAAATTTTTAAAAGAAATGCAAATATAAATAACAAAAAAGAAATAAAAGAAACAGCATCCAAGGAGAGAATGGAAGGAGGGCAGATTCATGGTGCCATGGTGTCAGTGGCCACAATAGCCCCAGAGGGGATTCTGCATGCTGTGGCCCAGTGGCAAGATTCACAGCAGATCACTTGTGCAGCATCAAGCAGCAATGCAAATCAATACACATTCTAGGGTCAGGAAGGTGCCTACCACTTGCTCCCTTCATTCTGGTGGGGGCTCCCAGTTCTTGGAGGGGCAGTGGCAGGGGGCGGGGAGAGAGAAGACTAGCACACTGGTTACAATGTATTGCCTATTCCAAGAATTAGAAGAGTAACTGGAGCCACTCAGTATTAGAACACCTTGGAAAATGTTTTTTGCATCAAATGCATGTTGACAATTGATGCAACATTCCGAAGAATAGCAGAAGTGAGTGCAAGTGGGGAAGGAGGAGTATTGGTTAGTGTGGAAGAATCGTTAGATCGGAACAGCATTTGTGGTCGCACGTAATTTTGCAGTTCTGTGCATACAAAGTGAAGCAATTAGCTTAGTTGCTCAACTTCTGACACAATCCTGGCCCTTGGTTTTTTTCAAAGGTATGGGAAAATTTCATGCGCATATATTAAGAAAGTAGGAATGCTCAGCTGTAAGGCTTTAACCCAGGCTTTTAAAAGCAGTATGTATCCTGATTATAAGACAGAAGCTGGTAATGGTTTGTGATTAGGGTAAGCATCCCAGGGACTATGGGATTTTTCAGAGTCTCCCTTCAGAAGCCGTAGATACTGCTACAACTTTGGGAGGGGGACTACATAAAATATGTGAAATTCAGGGAATGCCCCTGAGCATGTATAGAGTGCCTCCCCCTCACCACAGATTGATCACAACTGTGCTCACATGAGATTAAGAAGCAGAACGTACATGCAAATAATATAATTTCCCTGCAGGCCCAAGCAGCACCCCTAGCACTTTGCTTTTTAAAAACTAAGCACTGGAGAAAGAAACCCACAAGGTACTATCCCTTGTTATGAGAAGTTTCATATATAGAAGTACCTCTCATCTAGTTTGCAGTTCTCATGCACTTGCTAGCATAACTGTTAATGGCAGCACCAGGGCCTGTCCCAGTTAGGGACAGTTCCAGATTTGAGCTAACCCTCAGCAAAGTGCCAGGTGACCTGGTGCCTTCCAGATGTTTTGGACTACATCTCCCAGGATTCCTGACTATTGGCCATGCTGGCTGGGAATGATGAGAGTTGCAGTCCAACACATCCGGAGGGCACCTGGTTGGGGAAGGCTGCTGTAGCCTAAGGCTGCAGTCCTACACACACTTAACTGGTTGGGCGTAAGCACCGTTGAACTCAATAGGTGTTACGGTTGAGTCGATCAACAGAGGATTGCGAAGTACATTTACTAGGGGTGCAAGACTGTGGAAACCTCGTTGGGAAGAAGTCCCATTGAACTCAGTGGGGCTTACTGCTGAGTGGATATGTATAGGATTTGGCGGTGTATCTGGCAGCTTAGGAAGGGGACCTTCCATGCAGAACACATCTCAGTATCAGATGAGGTGGAGTTCTTGCAGAAGGAAAGAATCAATCTGGCTGTACTAAAGGGAAATGCATGTCATGTCCATGTAGTACGGTTGGCAGGAAAAGCTCTCCTCTGTCTCCTGGCAGGATCAGTGGCATGTTTGGAGGGAATGCAGGAGAAGTCCTTCATTGAGTGTGGCCATGCTTAAAAACAGACAAGACTCCTGGATCAGACCAAAGGCCTCTCTAATCCAGTGCCTGCTTCCCACTGCGGCCAAGCTTCCCACAAGCAGGGCATGGGAGCAAGAACCCTTTCCCAGAAGCTGGCATTCGGAGCCCTGCTGCCTCTGATCCTGGAGAGGGCATATAGCCATCAGGCCAAATAGCCATTGATAACCATATCCTCCATCAATTTGCCTAATCCCCCTTTAAAGCTGCCTGTTGGTGGTCATCACCCCATTCTGTGGAAACAAATTTCATAGACTGACTCTGCACTGTGTGAAGGTAACCTTCCTTTGATCTGTCCAAAATCTCTCACCATTCAGCTTCATTGGACCACCCTTAGTTTTAGTATTATGAGAGAGGGTGAGAAAACTTCTCTATATCCACATTCTTCACACCATGCATTTTATCTACCACGTCCCTCCATCCTCAACGTTTTCAAAACTAACTCCCCGCCCCCACCATGTAACTGTTCCTCATAGGGGACTTGCTGTAGTCTTCTAATAATTTTGATTGTCCTTTTCTGAACTTTTCAAGCTCTGCAATATTCTCTCCCCCTCCCTTTTTTAGGTGTATCAGTCAGAACTGTACATAATATTTCAAGTGTGGTTGCACCATAGATTTGTATAAGAGCATTATAATATTGTCAGTTTTATTGTCAAGCCCTTTCCTAATGACCATCAATATGGAAATCAGCTTTCTCACAGCTGTCACACACTGGGTCAGCATCTCCACTGAGCTGTCCACCACAACCCCAAGATCCCTTTCCTGGTCAGCCACTGCCAGCTCAGACCTCATCTGTGTAAATATGAAGTTATGATTTACTGCCCCAATGTCCTTCACTCTACACTTACTTTCATTGAACCACATTTTCTATTTGGATGCCCATTCCTCCAGCGTGGAGAGATCCTTTTGGAGCACTTCACAATCCCTTTTTTCTTTTTATCACCCTCAGTAATGTGGTATCCACAAACCTGGCCACCTCACTGCTCACCCCTAACTTTAGACAATGTATAAACAAGTTAAAAAGCACTGGTCCAAATTCACATCCTTGGCGAACCCACCTCTTACATCCCTTCATTGAGAGAATTGTTCATTTATTCCTATCCTTTGCTTTCTGTTCTTTCACCAGTTACCAGTCCAGGCTTGGAATTCCCTGCCCAATGTGGCCCCTCTCTAGCCTTCCACCAGATTGCAAAGACTTTTCTATTTGGCAGCCTGTTTAGACCAGCCTTTGCCAGCCTGGCGGTGCCCTCCAGATGTTTTGGACATCTCGCATCAGTCCCAGGCAGAATGGCCAGGGGTCAGAAATGATGAGAGTTCTAGTCCAAAAGATCTGGAGGGCACCAAGTTGGGGAAGGTTTTGTTGCTGCATTGCTCTTAGTTTTTAGCTGGCTGACTTTTTAAGAAACCGTTTTTACTGTCTCTGTGATTAATTTCTCTATTTATCATTGTTTTTGTATCATTTCCTTTTTGTTAGCTACTTTGGTGTTTGTTTTTAAGAAGCAGGATATGCATTTCTTAATACAAAAAGAAATAAAATAAAATTCCTCACCAATTATCATCAATAATTCCCTTAAAATTTAGAAGGAATTAATTCTGTGATCATCCAATGTACAACATTGCTGCATTTTCTGGGGTGGACTGGAAAGATTCAGGTAGCTGTTGGAACCCAACAGATCTTAGTGAAGTCTCATTTGAGGCTGAAGCAGATTCTTTCACTCAGTCAGCAGTTCTCGGAATATTCTTGCCAGATGAATAATGCTCATTTTTTTAGTGGGTGATGGGAAGGAGCAGAGATAGAAAATTAAGAAGTAGCCTCCATGCAACTTCCCTATATTGTTACTTCTCCTTCCCCTTGTGTCTGTTATACCACATGCCTAGAAATAACTACTTCCCCCAGCTATCCCATCTGTCAGACATAGAGAATCTTGAAGTCAAGTCCATATATCCATCATGCCCCTGGTGAAAAAGCTTTCCTACAACTGCTGACATAAGTTAGGGCAGCCTTCCCCAACCTAGTGCCTTCCAGAAGTGTTAGACAATAACTCCCAGCATCCCCTAGCCAGCCATATCCAGAGGGCACCAGGTTGGGGACAGGTGACCTGGTATATATCTCCTAGATGGGTAGCTCCTAGAGCTCCCAGTTTAGAGGAATTGTGCAGCGATTCTGTCTTTCCTTCCTAAGGGATTTGCTGTGGCAAGACAAAAGATGGAAGAAATAGTGGGGAAACATGGGAAGGTTAGCAATGGTTCCCCCATAAAATTCAGTGTTTTGACGCAGGGCAACTGTATGATATGAGCCTCATCTGGAAGCACCTCTAGCTTCAGTCATTCATGCCTTAAGCTGCAATCCTATACACACTTACCTGAGAATAAGTCCCGGTGAGCTCAGTGGGCTTTACTTCAAGGTAGACATGCCTAGGATTGCACTGTTAGTCACTTCTAGGTTGGATTACTGTACAATGCACTCCATGTGTGAGCCAATGTGGTGTAGTGGTTATAGTGCTGGACAGGGACTTGGGAGACCTGAGTTCTAGTCCCCATTCAGCCATAAAGCTCACTGGGTGACTTTGGGCCAGTCACTGACTCTCAGCCCAGCCCACCTCACAGGATTGTTGTGAGGATAAAAATGGAGAGGAGGGGGACTATGTAAGCTGCCTTGGGTTGCTTGCAAGAGAAAAAAAGGTGGGATATAATTGGAGTAATAAATAAAATAATAATAACTAATCAAATGTGGGGCTGCTATTGGAAACAATCTATTGGTTCACAATGTGGCAGCTAGACTTGTGTCTGGGATTGTCAGGATTGAACCAATTCTGTTGCAGCTCTATTGGCTTTCAATTTGTTTGGTGCCAGCTTTAAAACCCTAAATGGCATACCTCAGGAATTGCCTCCCTCCATATGAACCTGCTCAAGTTCTGTATTCAGTTTCTGAGGCCCTCTTCAAGGACTCTTCACTCACTGAAGTGCCATTTCAGTGGTGGCACCTAAATGATGGAATAGTCTCCAAGACAAGTTTGCCAGGCCCCCTCTTTGTCTACTTTTAAATGGGCTCTTACGGCCACTTTTGTTGCTGCTATGTTTTTTTTTTATGATGATACTTTATAAAACTTTTTTTTTTACCGCTATTTAGTTCACTGTTAGATTTAGTTTTAATTTTCTCACAGTTTACATTTTTATTGTAAGCTGCTTAGAGTGTGATTTTATCAGAGAAAGCCAGGATATAAATGGCCACTTTTAAAAAGAAAATAACCTTTTGCAGAAATATGAAGTGAATGACACATATTTTGCCCTTCTTTGTTGCTGTAAAGGCACTTAGAATTCCCCCTCAGAAATACTTCTGCTTTGGCAAGTCCCTTTTCAGTATACAAGAATCCTATTTTGCTCCCTCCCATGCCCAATTTAGTTTATCTTGTGGTCTGGGCACTTCCTGTGTTCCCCCCCCCTTTTTTTTTAGAGTTCTCCTACTCAGCAAGGATTGCCTTTATCTTATGTTGTGTGCATTGTTGTTTTTAATCGCCCTGACTCTCATTAGCTTAGGGAGGTAAATTTGGTTTGATTTTAATTCCATTGCCCACCGTAATAACAGACCATGATCCAGACTTCTGTATACACAGCATTTCCAATTCCGTTCCCTGAGAATGAAAGACTGTATGCCCACATGGGGAATTTTCATTGGCATTCCAAGTATGTTCATCTTACTGAAGATAATTAAGAGCCTGTGGGCACTTATGGTTCCCTGTGTACACTGAAGCCAATTGGTCTCAGTGATAGGTTTTGTTCACTCTTATCCTTGGTGTGAAGATGGGGGTGAGGGTGGGGGTGAAGCAGAATTGTGCAGAAGCTGCAGCCAGACCCTGAATCCAATCCACAACTTTGGGATCAATAGAGTTGCATCCTTCCCATCTCATCCTAGCCCATCTGTTCCTGACAACAACATTGTACTTGGGTACTAACAGGTTTAGGGTTGTCAGGGCCTTATAACACATGCTGTTAATGACGGGATGACATGAACAACATGATAAGCAATCACATTGTGTGCTCTTAAAAATTCAGTACTAGGGCACTGCGGGGGGTGGGATTGTTATCAAGGCTTAAGCCTCCTATCCTTAGCTTCAATCTCTATGAATTTCACCCCCTGTGCAGCACTTAGAATTAGGGGAACAAAACCTCTCATTGGTGCCAATGGGAAGGTTTTTTCTCCTAATGCTAATTCCCATGCAGGGAGGGACATTTTCACAAAGATGGTGGCTGAGGAGGGAAGCAATCATAATAACAATTCTGCCCCTCCATGCACCTGGTATTTATTTAAAGAGGGATAAAACATGATATCATTAATAATCGTATCGTCAATGCCGCATGTAGCTAGGCCCTCAGTTTATTCCCTCTGAGGTCCCATTCACAGAGAACACAGTAGCTACATTCAGTCTAATCCTGGCTCACTGTAGATTTCCTAGGAGCAATTTAAATCAGGTTTAAATTGCTCCTTTCTCCTTATTTCTACAGAGCAGTTATTTGGCCTTCAGTCACCAAGGGAACTAACATAACGTCCCCACTGAGGTAAAATACCATAACTTGCTCCTAGTTATCATTCTGGAACTGCTCTCCACGCAGCATCTGTTGACAGAAAAGTGTCACTGATAATGTCATCCTAGAATTCAGAGTAGAAACACATGTAATAACGGAGAAAGGGAAACCCATACCTACAAAAATATTTTGTGGGAGAGTAGTCTATAGAACCATAGAATCATAGAATAGTAGGCTTGGAAGGGGCCTACAAGACCATCAAGTCCAACCCCCTGCTCAGTGCAGGAATCCATGGAAAAGAAATGGGTGGAAATGACATTAACATACCCAATCCTGTGTTCGATAGATGCAGGTTTAAAAGCTGGCAGTTTAAAACCATTGGATGTGCACAGAGAATAAACGCCACTCTATATTTCAAACATTTGAAAGCATTGCAGTTATTAATTACACTTCTTATATAAATAAATGCCATATAAATGCCCTGTCCCACTGGCTGAAGGTTATATCTTTCGGTTTTACAAGCTCAGCTAAGAATAGGAAGCTCTGCATTCCCCTTTGCTTTAAATAGTATTTCCTTCCAGCAAAATGTTTAGACAAAATAGGCCGCACACATACCTTCTTCACTAAGTATCCCTCCCTTATACGCCTGGGTTCTCGCTCAGGTCCTTGTTCCATGCTTGCACTATTCTTTCGCATCCTGCAGAATCCAAATACATCTGACAATGAAAGGGTTTTGCAAGATGCCTTTATACAGTTGTTACTTTCACAACTTCCCCTGATTGTTAATCACATGAAAGCATGGTCATTTCCCCTTCCGGAAAAAGGAAATGGAGAACCAAATGTAAATGTTAAGCTAAGAACTTTTTGACCTCTTAAAAAATAAAATACATAAATAACAATAATAATATCTACCCTGAACCATCAGGACATAAATAGAAAATAAATAAATAACTGCTAATTCAAATATTTACATTTCTTCCAGAGATCAGAGATTCTCTTGTTAAATTAATGAGTAAGTAATGCATGTGAAAACACATTTCAAGAAGCGCTCTTGTGTCGTAGCAGTCTGCTGGAGGATTTTTGGCCCAAACCAAACCTGGAACATTAGAAAGAGACCTTATTAATGAGATGACCTTACAATGGATTTATTACAACAGGGCCTTTTCACAGATTTGTATATGGTAAAAAGTACTGGGATAGGATTCTCCCCAAATGAGCCCAGGGTTTGTCCAAGATATTTTGCTGCCTGAGGCAAAGGACAAGATGGTGGCCCCTCCCATCCCATGTACAAAAGCCAACTGGATGGAGCTGCAGTATTCTTCAACACTGGCAATAGGACAGTGTCCTCCATTGCACCTGAAAGTAGCAGGGTGCAGGGAAAGCTTCATTGCACATGGTTCTGTCCTCCAACACCTTGCTGCCACCTCCCAGCAACTACCAGCCGAGGCAACTGCCCCACTCTGTCTAGCAGTAGCGCCGGCCCTATATGAGCCTACTCATCAACTGAGCTCTGTGGCTGTGGTCTCTTATCCATCCTTGCATCAACTCTGGATGGCAATGGTTAGGAGCTGGTCTTTCTCAGTGGTAGCCCCTAAATTATGGAACATTTTCCAGAAGATATACCTCTTTGTTGACCTTTCAGAAGGGTTGCAAATCTCACCTTTTTGCCAGGCGATGGATCAAAAACTAGATTTTCCATGGCTTTTGAAAATTTGCATTGGAGTATTAACGAAGATATGATTCTGTTTTTATTTCTGGGTCTTTTAAAATGCATTTTTACATAAAATAATGTCAACCACTTTGAATGGTATGGAAAAGCAGTCTAGGAGTATTTTAATAAGTACATAGAGAGACAGGAACAACCTGGTAGTTAAAATTTGAAACTAGTTACCATTCGGAATGCCAGTTTGATGAAGAGCCTGTTTAATTTCATTAGGGACCATTGGTACCTCAATACCAGTTTCAATGGTGTGATCAGGTAGCTTCCCCCATACTAAAATCCAACACACTTTCCCTTGAGTAACATACTCATACTAGTGCCAATCCAACACCAGTAGCTATATCCTACATTATAACACAGAAGGGAGTATCCTTGTTTAGGGGTGGGCAGTAACCTGTTGTAATGGATTAGTTACTCATTGCTTGTTTAAAGGTGAGATGAGAGCTCCAGGGTACATGTATAAAGTCTCTGAACCATGAATCAAGAAGTCCCAATTTTTAATTTCATCTCTGCCATGGACACAGGAGATGATAATGGGATTAGGGATTAGCCTTCCGCAACCTGGTGCCCTCAAGATAATCACTACAACAAACATACACACCATATAATAAAATTTGGAATGCTAGAACAGCCTTCCCCAACCTAGTGCCCTCCAGATGTGTTAGTTAGACTGCAACTCCCATCATTCCCAGCCAGCATGGCAACTGGCAGTTGTGGTCCAACACATCTGACCTGGAGGGCACCGAGTTCGGGAAGGCTGCACTACAACAATAAAACTACAGAACAGCGGAGTTGAAACATTGCTATTTGAGGGTTGCTGTAAGGATCAGGACCTAAAAATGTACATGAAGCTTTTTGAACACTCTGAAGTACAATATAAATGCTTAAGTATTATTCTTAACTGTTTTTTAAAAAATTAAACAAAAATCAGACAGCCACCAAATCATGGGATGCTGCTTTGGAAGGAGAGCTGTGCTGGTATTCACTGCTTTTAAAGAAAGAAGAATGTGACATGAACATTCCCATGCTTGAATAGTACAACAGCAGAGCACTCAGAGCAGCAATATATTATGGGTTGTATCTGGAGTCCTCATGAACAGAACTCCGCTCACAGAACACTGGAGGAAGTGGGGCAAGCAATGTTTGCTTATTCCTTCTCCCCCTGCTTCCTCCTGCAAAGCTGCTTTAGAGGGTTGCAGGACCCATGGAGCTAGGAGACAGGAGCCCTTGCTGGATCTCAGTCCCCTCTACAAATGAAAGGAGCCTTTCCATTCACTGAAGGGACATTCTGGATCAAACCCTATGTAAAGGTAAAAAATATCCTGTCGGCTCAGAGAAGTCGTTGCCACAGACACAGTCCAATTAGTGTCTGCTATAGAACCACACTGGCACATTTTACACAGTATTTACAATTTTAATTAATGTGCTGGCTGGAATGAAGGTGGAATATTCCCATTTCCCCAGACACTCTGGATGTTTCCAAATGAGGCTTTTAGCACCTGACTGATTTACAGGGGATCCAGACATCATGTTCCACTCATAACCCTCTTGAGTTTTCCTACTGCTGCTTCCATCTTTCTTCTTATCAGAGAAAAGCTATGAAGAAGGAAAAGACCGAATAATTGCATGATGTCTTCTCATTGGTCATGCTAGGAGCCTTCCATTCAGAAGCCCCCCAAATATCAGACTTTCGAGTCTGGAAAAATTCAGTCTCCCCACAACAAAAGCATGACATAGGCTATATCATCCTTCCCCACCCTGGAACCCTGCAGATGTGTTGGACTGCAATTCCCATCATTCCAGCATGGGTACCGGGTTGGTGTGGAAGACTGATTTAGAGGAAAGATGTCAGGATACCCTACAGCACATGTGTAACAACTATATAAGTTATTGCAGGGTGGCGGGGTGACTGGAAAATCTCTGAAAGTGCCTAGTTATATTTCTATTTTCTAATGACATGCTTAGCCAGTCTGCCCAGCTCTGTCTTGCTCAGTGATGAGCACCCTCTTCTGGTATTACTAGAAACAACACGTTTAAAAAACACACACAGAGTCATATCTTCTTGTCTACGTACGTATATTGTAATGTCCTTTGTATGACAATCATTATGAGTATTGCACTAGTAATCAAGTTTCAGTGTTACAGCTACAGCTTCAGCTAAACTGTTAGGCTGGATGCTAGATCATTAACAGAGTCGCCTAATCTATGCTCAGATTCAGAAACAGAAGCATTTAACCCAGTTTTCATGAGTGACTGATTCTGTTACTGCATATACTATTTTCCCAAAAGTTCTCCAAACTTACAACAGGTTTCACTTGGTATTTCCCCACTATGAGATGTCTTTTAGCCCTCATCCAGTTACGGAGATCTACGTGCATCCTGACTTTATCCATGGTTTAAAATGTATTCAGGTTAGAGTTGCCAGCTGACCTGACAAAAATGGCCAAATGTGTTCTTGTGCTTTTAACAGAAGCATGATGTACAGAAATCAGCAGATGAAGCTTTCACAGCATGGAGATAAAAACATGAGCATCTGCTAGTGTTTGCATATTACAGACATAATTACAGGAGCTGGTTTAAAAAGTTAGCAACCCTAACTCAGATTATGGGATGAAATTAATTCAACCGGTCTCAAAGTCAGCTCTGCTGAGTACACATTGGCCCACGGCCAATGTATTGAACTGATCTGAAGACCAGTGTGCACCACTTGTTTGCTCTGAATCTTACCCGGTACTTACTGGGATGCAGGCCTAAATTTCTCAGCTCTGAAATACAATGCATCTCACTTTAGCATGCAAGACTCTGACCAGGTAACCTGTGTGCCTTGCTCAGTCTGCTGTCCAGGTGCTGTTGATGGGCAGCTTCAAGGCCCAGCTCTTTCTTCTGATGGTGCTTTATCTTTGAACCAGACTTAGATTGGACAGCCCTTCAAATAGACAATGCCTTCCAAAAAGAGGATGATTCTCTAGCAACCTTTCAAATAGAGGATATCCTCTGTAAAACAGGATGTATAGCCACCCTATCCTGCCAGAGATCTGCACTGATTGCTTGTACTGGGCTTCTAAAATTCACTCGAGCAAGGGCAGCATGCAGCTCGAGGATCGCAGATTGCCCACCCCTGGCCTACGACTTAATCTAAACCACACTTGACAAGAAGCAAGAAGTATCTGAGAATAAAGTAAGTGGGTCTTAACTGGACACTTTTTACTGTGTTCTCTTCCTGAATCCTATTTTTCTGGAAAATAGAACAAATCTCTAGAGCCCATCTTACAACCCTGCCAGTGTTGTGAGCAGGGCTTTGGTCCTTGAGTTGACAGTGCATCAGTTGGAAAGAGAAGAAACCCTGGTGTAGCAGAATTTTAATTCTGCTTGGAGTGCCTTTAGAAGTGATGGTTATGATAAAGCCAAATAAAGGTTGATGGGGCCCCGAGGCAATAATATTATTTGAGGGCCTCTGATCTCATCCTTTTTGTACTACAAAGCTATATGGTATAATGAAATAACTTTTATTTTGCCTCATCTGGAAGATTCCACTCAAGCAGCAGTCATTAAGCCCTCTTCAGAATTCATTTACATTTCTTCCTCAGCCGTTATCATGGTGACACTATTTCTAGAGCTACATGCAAAGTACATTTGCATTAAGTGAGCATTGCTAAAATGCATTACAGTGTGTTTGACCTTTTCTTACTTTTCTTTTTTAAATTGGATTTTCATTCTGACATGAAATTAAAAATGCAGGCAGCAAAAAAGAATAATACCGCATACAACAAGGTCACTAATTAAGGCTGCCATCCTACACCACCAGCTTGTAAAAAAAGACCCATTGAAATCAACAAGGACTGCAACTCCAGATCCACTTACCTGGGAGTAAGCACTATTGAACTCAATTGGACTTACTTCTGAGTAAGCATGTATAGGATTCCACTGCAAGAGAAAAAGGGAACGCATAGATTCGAATATTTTTACATTGCAATCCTATACAAGTCTACCCAGAAGTAAGTTGCATTGCTTTCAGTGAAGCTTACTCCCCTGTAAATGTGTAATAGGATTGTAGCCTTAAAATATCATGCTTACTTATGGGACAGTTAGAGTAAAACAGCCTAACAAGAAACATATTAACTATTGAGAGAGTGTGGATATGTAAGTTATGTACCTGAAAACATATGCATCTGTATTTTATTGGGATATGATCAGAAACTTGAAGGGCTTCCATATAGGAGATAAATGGAAACCATGGCCATTTCTTTGATTGTCAGAAGAAGCACTGCTTTTTGTTTCTATACTTCATTCTATATATTAAACAGGGAGATATTAGAGAAAACAGAGTGAAATGAAGAATTTTAGGTAGGAAAATTGAGTATGATGAACTAGGACTTCAGTCCTACAAAACTATGTAAATATGCATTTCGTAAACTTTACAAATGAACCAAACATCACAAGATGACCCCCAAAGACACATAGGAGAAGTATGGAGAGACACTTCTGGACGTAGTTCTACATAACAATGCCATCTCGGACTATATAATGAACTTTCAGCATTTGAAGGAATTGTTCTACTGGAAAACAAATGCCATCAGTGAATCTCATTATTAAAAGCTGATATGGGGTTGTGGTTTTTTTGTATTTGTGTTTGACATTTGATAAATAATGAAAACAAACCATGCATATAGCCAGAGATGTCTTTGAAGTTTCTACTGAAGTTGCTCATGTGGCTGGAGAGGTGAGCTGCTTTTTAGTTATACCTGCCACTGTGCATTCAGTTCTCCAGGTGCACATAGCTTCTGGAATTATAGGAAAACACACACACACTTTCAGACCTGCATGATATGGGGCCAAGATACCAAAGTGTAAAAGGAAAAGAAAAAAATGTCATACTCCAGGATCTCCTAGGTCCAAGCCTCCAATTTGCTGTGTATACAGAGAGTTCAGAATACAAATGCAGAGCTGAGATAGAATTGCCAATTGACTTTCACAGTTTCCCACTGCCCCATTCCTCAGAACATCCAGATAAGGGATAGAATGCAAACATAGAATATTGATATCCAAACACAGAATATTTATTTCTCCCTTTGAATGCAGGAAGGAAGCAGAAACTCCTTTTCATGGACAATAGTAGCTGCAAATTACTTCTTTGATTATGAAATATCTCCCTCCTGCCCCCTCCCACATTTATATGGCAAACTTATTATACCAAGAGCATTTCTACACCAGGCTAAAATCCTGCAACTCTACTGGAGCTTTCTGCTTCCACTTTAAATGCAGGATCCCAACAGGATCCCTTTCAATGCGCTTCCCTTCCCCCCACCACTTTCCCCCCCTTATCTGTGTTGTACTAAGTGTGCTATAATTTGATAGCTCATTATCCCTGATCTTTAAAAAAATAGGATAAAGATCATTTAGCGCAGGAACCGCCCTGGAGGATGACGATGTCATGTAAAGGACCCGCAAACTTCCTTGAGTAGCCAATCTCAATAGCAGGATAAAAAACCTCATGGAGAAGCCCCAAGTGTGTTGCCCTTGACCAAAAAGCCTACACAGGCATTTCCCAGGCATTTGGACATTAGTTGTGGCCTGCTTTTGTGGTGTTCTTTCTAGGTGGTGGTGGTGGTGCTGGGAGATTTTCATGTATTGAGGATGAATGCTGCTTGTAGTGTATTGTTTTTAGATTATGTTTTTATGGTGTTTATTTTTGTTTTTTATTATTGTGCTGAGTGATTTGCGGTTCTTTTTCTCATAATTATGGATTATGGTGATGTTTCTGTAGTGGCTTCCCATATGTCCTGACTGTTCTATTGCCTGTCAGTTGTGTTATGACTATAGCAGCCTTCCCATACCTGGTGCGCTCCACATGTGTTGGACTAGAAATCCCATCACACCCCAGCCATGGATGATGGGAGCTTTATTCCAATACATCCAGAAGGCACCAGGTTGGGGAAGGCTGCACTACAGTGTCTTGTTGCAATGTATCAGATGAGTAAGTTGCATTCATGTTGCTTCCCACATTGTAGAGAAATGGAGCAGGAGTGTTCTTCAGTCTTAACCATGTTTCACTCATACACCCATTGTGTACTGCTACCAGGCTGGATCTGATGACAGTGGAAATCTATCCATGTGCTCCCACTGACCCATGCTGCTTCTGCTGTGTTACTAAAATACCCCGAGTCAGCTTGCAACACTACTGCGGTTCCACAAACTGTGCTACTGTGCTGGCACAGCTGCCACCACATGTCCATCCTAAGCTTTTATCTTCAAGGTGGAACCCATATGTTCTAGCTGTCCACAGTGTCCTTATTCACATCCACCATTTTGTTTGCAGACGTGCTGCATCATTAAGGGCGCAATCCTATGCATGTTTAGACAGAAAAAAGTCCTACAGCTCCCAGAATTCCCCAGCCAGCCATGCTGGCTGGGGCATACTGGGAGTTGTAGGACTTTTTTCTGTCTAAACATGCATAGGATTGCACCCTAAAAGAAGTAACTGTGGCTGGTTGCTCAGCACACCAAGGCAGTTTATGAAGTGTTTAACCTGCTTCACTGCAAGACATGAAATCACACTGTCATAAATCCTACACTTAATGCACTCTGGCTGGAATCCTATACCCACTTACCTGGGAGAAAGCCCCACTGAATCACTGGGACTTTTATCTGAGTGGACAGTGGCAAACAGGCCTGGTATCAGCAACTGGGCCAGCTTGGGCATTCTGGGGCCCAACGGAGCTGATGCTGGTCGCAGCAGCATCCTTTCTTTCTTCTTATTTTAAGAACATTTTCTAGCCAGGGTGGAAAGCTGGACATATGGTTGCAGATGCTAATTCTATTATTTTGACTTTAAACTATTTTCCTTTTTCACAACACAATAGTGCTTATTATCAAGTACATTCAGGGCAGCAGAAGCAAGCTCATTATATTCTCATAGTCACAATGGTTCTATGATATAAGTGAATTTCAAATGCAAAACTGCACATGCGCACAGTCTTCCTTTTTAACCAGGGTTGGCAAACAGGTTTTGTCTTTGTTTTTAAACCCCACCCCCAAATATCAAGTCCAAATATCACTAAGGTCTAAAATGACTTCACCGCATGTGCCCCCCGCCCCAACAGCTTTGAAGGTGGCCTTCACCATCTCCATTGCTGCCCCCATGCTGCTGAAATTCAGCAGGGCATTTACAAAAAAATCACTGGTTTGCCTTTGAAATTTAGCAGGAAAACACTATGGAGACCCAGAAGTGCCACATTTAGCTTGTTTTCTAGTTAAATGTGGGCATTTTGAGTATCTGTAGCAGTTTGCTGCCAAATTTCGGCCACAAACTATTGGGTTTTTTTGCCACTCCAGGCAGTGCAGAGCAGGAGTGCAGCCCACCAGGGAGTCCAGCACCTGAAGTTGCCTATCCTGACATAGAGAGAAACAAATCAGTAGCCAGTGATTCCACTGATACTAAAAGAAACAATGGCTCTTCAAAGCAGAAGAAGCCCAGAACTATGCACTGAGCTTAAAAACAAAAAAACAAACAAACCCATGATGGCAAGCCCTTTTCACAGCAGAGCTCACAGCCCTGCAGCATAAATTTTCACATAGTGCTATCTTTAGAGAAAATGAAGTTTTCGACGTTGTTCTTCTCCCTCATTCAAAGCCTCCAAATTAAAGCAGCAGCACAGTCTTTCCAAAAAGGATCGACTCATAACAAAAGCACATAAGAAAAACATTTCCCAGTTTTCCGTCACAGATGTGGCTACTCTTGCATGGACATTGGGCTGAGCTCAAGCTGAGAAAGGCAGAAAATAAGAGAAAACTGAATATGTCCCAGAGCCAAGCTAAAGCATTGTGTTTATGTCTTGCCTGCCTTACTGCCCATTCAGGCAGGCAGACAACACATACATTCAGCTGTTTAGCTTGGCTCTGTGGCATATTCCATTTTTCTGCTTACTGCCTCAAAGGACAGTACATTAGTTAAGAAACATATTTCTAAAAGCCTCACCTTCCCAACAGTGTACACACATTTATATGGAAAACTCAGAATGGACTAGTAATATGAATAGGATTGTAGGATTTATAAACCCCTCCACATCAAAAGATTTCAGGTAAAAATGTCACTCCACAATACAAACAAATGCACCGATAAAACAGTGGCTGGAATTTACTCATCAGTCAGGAAATGCCTGCCTAGAAAACTCTTCAGCAAACACAGAAAACAAAGCAATGTGGCTGCATGCCTGGTCTGGCACATGAGATCCAAGAGATCCGTGGACAAATGCTGGCTGCTGATGTAGGGCCTGCTCATGGCAATCTCTTCCAAGGGGAAATCCTCCAAGTGGCATGTTGCGTCGATATCAAACCCATGTAATCATTTGGGGGCTGTGAACATGGAGTTGCGCATCACACCTCAAGCCAAGGCGGAGCTTAGAGAATGTCCCCCTGAAACAGATGGCCATGAGCAGGCCCTACATCAGCGGCCAGCATCTGTCCACGGACACCTCCCAGAGCACCAGCAGGAGGCAGCCTGCCACCAAATATCACTTTCGGAGCCCCTGAAATGCACCACTGACACAGAGCCTGGGTCAAAGCATGTGTGCCTCCCAAGAGAGGGAAATTCACAAAGGGCAAAGGTAAGAGTGATGACCCACACCAAAGCAGCTGTGCTCAAGGCTTGCTTCTGCTTCCTCCACGCCTTCATGCATCCCAGCTCCAAGCTGCATGAAATAATGCAGCAAACACAGCGTTGTTGTTTTTAAACCATGCTCTCTCTCTCAAGCTCGCTCTTGGCTTTCACAAGGAGGCTCAGGGTAATGAATCGTGGTAGCAGCAACAGAAGAGGGGGCATGTAAGAGCCCTGAAGCAGCAGTGGGCACGACTGGTGTAGCCTTCCCCAACCTGGTGTCCTCCAGGTCTGTTGGAGTACAACTCCCATAATCCCCAGCCAGTTTAAGGATGGTTGGGCTATGGTAAGTGCAGAGCAGGGAAGGGAGGCAGGGGACTCTACCACTGACACTGTCCCTTCTCATTTCAGCTATGGGACCATCCTTTCCACCACTGGCACAACTGGGAAGGGAGTTGACTGAGTGCTAGGCCAACCAGCTACAGCGAGGAGGATCAGAGGGCAGGCAAATGGGCAAATAGAGTAGAGGGCACATGAGAACCCTCTTGCCCAGTCCCGTGGAAACCTAAAGTTAGCCTGGACCAGGGTGGCCACTTGTGAACTGCCAAAAGAGAAGACATGTATCACCCAAAAAGAAGACAAAAGAGGGCAGTGATTTGCATATAATTTGCATGTGCTAATTTATATGTACAGCTGCAAATCTAGAAATAATTATAATTTCAATAGAAATAGGGTACATCTCACCATGGTATGGAAGCCTAAACACTGAAAACAAAATTCCCAAAGCACAAGATTTTCTAATTCGAATGAGATTTTAGGTGTTCATTTCCTGTTCTTGCCCCATTTTTCATTCAACAATGCCTGTGTTTTTCATGGTCCTTCTGTTTTCCAAAGCATGTAGGGGTGCCATTTAGGGAAAGTTGTGAAGCAGTCACCATGGCCCTCTTGTTTTAGACCACACGTAGGTATTTCTCAAGGGATACACATATTTCTCAGTTATGACAAAAAAACTTAAAAAGTTTTTTAAAAAGTATTAAAAAGTATTAAAAAGTATTAAAAAGTAACTCAACAAGCTCGTAAGATGCTCTAGCTTTGCCCCCCCCATTGCTATTTACTATATCCAAGAGTAGGTCTGACACTTGCACCCCTCAAATCTCTTCTCTCTACTAGAACCTAAAATGGAGTTCCTGACAGTGAGTATTGTTTTTGTTTTACATGTAAAAGCCACAATATCATAATACCTTTATTAGGTTCAACCAAAATGTCACAAAGTCATGAGCAAGCTTTTCAGTTCTCCAGAACTCTTCATCAAGCAAGACACTGAACAAAACAAAAGGAGGGGGCCAAAAAGTCAGGGCATGTATTTTTACCCCCAAGTCTGCAGTTCTTCAGATAGCTGGGAGTGTTGAGCCTCTTTCAACTTGAGGGCCAAATTCCATTTCAGAGAAGCTCAGAGGAGTGGGGAGGGGCAAAGGCAAAAGAGCAGGGCCATAACATACCAGCATATTTTAGCTTAAAGCTCTTACTGCCTTCAGAGGGGCCCATCAACCTTTTAGAATGAGGGGGAAATGGTACAAAATTTGGGAAAACTTGGTGGTTAGGGGACAGGTATGGGGACAGGGGAAGGGACTGTGGCCATTTGGGGAGCCCTAGGGCCAGACTGGGACCCCAGGCAGGCCAGATTTGGCCCATGGGCCTGAGGTTTTGCACCCCTGAGATAGAACATCAGAGGTGTCATGTACACATAATTGGATTAGTCTCCGTGGGTCATGATTAAACAAGGACTATATCACATGAACTAACAGTGGACCTTTAATAAACACAATGAGTATCAAATAAATAAATTGTATATAGGGGAACATTAGTCAGCTCAAAACACTTGTGGGAGACCTATGCATACACATGCATGCATGTGTGCAAACACACACACACTTACGTTGCATAAATGGGAGCAAAAAGGTAATCAAAACAGCTAGGTCCTCAGACTCTGAATAGCAAACTCTGAATAGCAAATTTACTCCAATAAAGCTTTGTGACATGGCTCAGCATTGATATATCATGCATTTAATTCACTAGACAGAAAATAAAAGTCTCTTGGGTACAAAAATAATGCTTTTATCTTGATGTTCTCTTCATACTGGGACAGGGTCCTTATTAGAAAAACAAATCACAGAATGACTAAAGTTGCAACCCTTTGCACACTTGTCTGACAGCAAGCCCCCTTAGGTTTAGTGGGACTTTCTTTTGAGTAAACATGCACAGGATTTTGCTGTAAAAAAACACCACCACCCAGGAATAAAACTGCCTCTCTTCCTCTGTCTACATAAAGCTGTTCATCCAAATGGAATAAATATAAAAGGCTGGCACCGAACTAAACTCATTATAGATCTGTCCTATCATTTAGGAGGGATGCCAATTAAAATCAATACCTTCAGCTTCACACAATTTACCAGGACATGATATGCCCTACTCTAGGGAAGAGTTCTAATTGACTGCTGTGCTAGTCCATGTTTAGGCCTTCTGCCTTCTTTTATTTCATGCACCCATTAAAGGTGGAGTTATACAACCTGATTTTCCATGTTGTATTTTCCATCAGCCTTCCATTTGGCACTTTTAACATGCCTTGGTTCTCTGGCCCTTTTCGGCACGGGCAAGCAACTGCTACTAACAGAACAATAAGGTGCCTCTGCCACCACATCAATTAGCGCACCAGCACCCTGACCAGATGTTGTTGCAGTGATGTGTTCAGCCTTCCTATGGTAGAGTAATAGACAGGAGATAATTAATGTGTCCAACTATATTGCAATGTGTTGCATAAAGGACCAACATCAATATAACTTCTTAATTAATCTATATGTCATACATGCTTTTTCTTGCAGTTGTACAGAAGTTGTCTTCTATGCCAGAGGTGCTGAACCTCTTTCAGCCTGAGGGTTGAATTCCATTTCAGAGCTCTCAGGGGCTGCATTCCAGTGGTGGGTGAGGCCAAAGGCAAATGGGGTGGGGCCAGAGGCAAAAGTGTTCTGCTTAGGAAAGATGCCTTCCATGTTTACTGAGCTATGCCATTTAAATAAAAATACTTTTACTGAAATTGATGGGTTTTAAATCCTTTAAAAGGGGAGTTTAGATCCTTCACAAATATCTTTTTAAAATATCTGTCGCAGAAGGTGGTAGATCCTTTGCATAATATAATTACATCACATAATTACTATTTTTGTTTCACCTGGTTAGTTCTCTCAGTTGGTTCTGAGATAGTCAAGTAAAAAGAAAGTTCACACATGTGAACTTTGCAGAAAAGATCCTTGTCCAGGAGCTCGCAGGAATATGCAGCAAACTGATTTCTTTTGCAAAGTTCTACTATTGGTGTGTCTGTGTATATTCTTTCATATGTTATCATTCACAGAAGAAGAATATTCTGTCAGAAGCGATGCTCGCTTAGGTTATGGAAAGTGAGATCAGCTGGAATGCACAGGGGTTGGCACTGTGGGCATTAAAATATCTGATGGGGGGGAGGGTGACAATTCACACTATGAGTAAACCAGATGTCTTGGACTACAACTCCCAGCATTTCCCAGCCACCATGGCTGGCTGGGGATGCTGGGAGTTGTAGTTCAACCCATCTGGAGGGTACCAGGTTGAGGAAGGCTAGAGTGAACTGTCTTCATAGCACTGTAAACCAGTTCCTTCCTTGGTAACTGTCCACATCTATGGTGCTGAAAGAACCCTCAACACCTAGACGAGAGCAAGATTTGATCCTATGGCAATAATTTACTCCAGCTAGGGCACAATTAGGTCTTAGTTAAATATTACAGTACTGGGAAGGATGCCATAGTTGTTCAGTTTCAAAAAAAAGAACTCTAGTCCCCTTCCCACATCCTTATTAACTATGCCAATACAAGTATTGTTTGTGGTTTGCTTGCATAGTTTTTTCACCTGCCTGCCCCCTGTGTCTTTGACTCTCCAGATATATTCTGTCAATGATTAACTTTCCTTGTTAACCATAGCTGAAATACTGAACAGCCTATTCTGTATGACATAGCAAGATCCCTTCCTTACCACCAATTATGCAAGTGTCCTAAGCTTATATTCTCGGGATCACTCAGCACAAATTATCTACTTCTTAGCACAGCATTAATCCATCACTCATCTGCCTGTACAATCAAAGTGATCAATCAGTAGTAAAAGAAGTTTCCCCTACCCTATCAATGTGAGTGGCTGTCTTTTTAAAGTATTCTTTTGTATTAAAAAATAAACACACAAATAATTCAGTAACAGATGTTACACCATGAACCTTGAATAATATAGTGATGTTGTTGTTGTTCAGTCGTTCAGTCATGTCCGACTCTTTGTGACCCCATGGACCACAGCACGCCAGGCCTTCCTGTCCTGCGCTCTCTCCCAGAGTGTGCTCAAATTCATATTTGTGCATCGGTGATGCTATCTAGCCATCTCATTCTCTGCCGCCCCCTTCTCCTTTTGCCTTCAGTCTTTCCCAGCATCAGGGTATTTTCCAGAGAGTTTTCTCTTTGCATTAGGTGGCCAAAATATTTGAGCTTCAACTTCAGGATCTGTCCTTCCAACCTTGACTTTAAAAATACTGAACCAGTATTTGGAATGAACCCAAATTATAAGAACAATGCATCTCAAACACCCCTATCAACCTCAGCAAGTGATACAAAACTGTGTGCATCAACTCATCGTAATTATTATATTTATGATCAACACAGCAAGCCATCAGTTACAATAACAGAAGTAAGACTACAATAGTAAGTGGCTAGTGTTGGTTTTGCATATGGCCAGCAACTGAGGATTTAGGTAAATGTGAGAATAAATAATTCACTGTGAATGTAATCTCCACTTTTGAAAAGGCTCACCTCTTCCATCTTCTCCTTCCCCAAAGTGCATGCAGACACCCTTATTCTTTTCTTATTCAGTATGCATAATTCACACTAGATTTATATATCTCAATGTGCTGTTTCTCAAAACTGCAAATACTGAGGTATTTTTAATATAGATCATGGGTGGGAAACTGGTGGCCCATGGACCAGATGCAGCCTGCAGAGCTTGCACTCCTCAGCCCTCTCCTAGCTGATTTTTGTAAAAGTTTCTGTTGATACCAACAGAAGCCCTTTTTAAAGCCTATATGTAGTGTAGGTTTTTAAGGTGTGCGGGGGGGGGGGTCAAGGCTGGGGAGGGAAGGGTTAACCCCACTCAAATCCTCCCCATGGTAATTAGTCTTCCAAGGCAGCCCCACAAAGTGCATTGCAGCAGTCTAATTCTGAGGTTAATACCATGGCATGTATCTTAGTGGACAGGTTCTTGTTCAACTGGTGTATCAGGCAGAGCTGGGAAAAGGCACTCCTGGCCAGTAGTAAAGCTGAATTCTGAAGCACCTTCAACATGCAAATCTGCTCCTTCAAGGGGAGCTCAACCCCACCCTGAACAGGCTCAGTGCTTAACTCGGATGGCTTTCCGTCAGTGAACTTGAATTAAGCTTCCACTGACTAGCTCTCATCCCAGTCCATCACCACTTCCTGACACGGGTTCAAGGACCTCACTCCCTTGCTGGGATTGGAGGAGAGAGAGAGAGAGAATGAATCAGGTGTCATCAGCACAGAGGGGGCAAAAGCCAAACCAAGACAAACATCTATTTGCCAACTCTGATTAAAAAGAACATAAAAAAATACTTTGAGCATGTGCGGTTTTTCATTTTAACCTCACTTAAATCATAGCACTAGCATGACTGTAGGTGTTTCTGCTGCCCTGATGCTAAACACATTTATCTGGGAAGAAGCACCATTTTGGTGTAGAAAAGGATAATATATATTTAAAGTAAAAATGATAAAATGAGCTTCTGTAACCACGTACATGCTCAGCCAGCCATCCTCTGACTACACTGTGCTCTTAAAAATAAGAAGAAAGGATGCTGCAGTGAGCAGAGTTCACTGTCTGGTTCTGGGCCTCCCGGACCAACCCAGCTGCTTCTGCAGGGCCTGTTTGGCACTTCCCCCATCATGTGCTGCCCAGACTGTAGGAGCCCTGGGCTTTGGCCCCAAGGTCCATCCCTAGCTGCACCATTACTGTGCCCATTTTGGCCCTTGTGAAATGCACCTTCTTTTTTGGTGATGTTTGTCAGCGCTTTGAGAAATGGCACAGAACTGGGGGTGGGTGCAGGGCAGTATTGGGGTAAGCGATAACATGTCCCCATTGCTGAGGCCATTGGGCTAAAACTCCTCACTCCGATTGCGGAGGCCTGCCATGCAAACCTATGCAGATTTACGCAGAAGAAAGTGCCACTGAAGTCAATCGGATTTGGTCAGTGTGTGTGAGTGTGTGTGATGGGTTAGGGTTACTGTCTCAGGGTCAACCTAGGCATAAAGTTAAGCAGACTTTTAAAAGAGGGGTTCTTAACACTGCCACCTGTATTTTGAAGGGAAAGAAGGCCATCAGCGGCTGTCGTGCACGCTCTCCTCCCTTCCACTCGCCTCTCTTCTCTTCCAGAAGAGGCTGGAAAAGAGGTACGGAGGGGAGACTCACCAGTCAGGAACCCCTCCCATGCCTCCTGCAGCTTCACCTCCTCTGAGCTCTGCCACTTGGGCAGTAGGGTGAGAAAGTGTGCAAGCAAGGGAAGCCGCTGCTCCAGCCTCCTCTCTCTGAGCACCATGGTCAAGAGGACTGGGCCTGTGCAGTGTTGAGGTCGTCAGGAAAAAAACGGATTTCCTGAGACTGCTTAAAGTCTGATCTGTACGGGGGAGGGGGGTGAGTTTTGGCCTACAACGCCATCACCTCTCGCCATTGGCTATGCTGGCTAGGGCAGATGAGAGTTGTAGGCCAAAACATCTGGAGGGCCACCCCTGCTCTGCACCATGCAAAGAGAGAGGTGCGGGCAGATAGAGCTTTCCTGAGGGCGAGGGCAGGGGAGCAACCAGAAGCGGCGGCAGCCATCACTTGCCCGATCCTTCCGCCAAGAGAAGAAATGTGAAGCCATCGAGGAGCAGCCTCCCCCCCCCCCCCGCTCACATCGCGTGTCCTGCTATCTGGGTTTTCACGAGAGGGTTGCGCCAAAGCCCCGATTCTCGTGGTGCAAGAGAATCACGGCAGAAGACGCTACGGTCGTGTGTGTTTTCCCCCTGATGGCGGCAGGGACCCGATTTCAAAAATGCCTTAAATTCGAGCCCGATCCATGCATGCCTTTCTTGTTCAAAAGGGTTTGCTTAATTTGAGTTCTTAACGACGCCGCAAGCCAGGCGCTTCTTCTTCGCTCCGGTTTCCGAGCCGCTCTGCGGCTGCCGTTTGGGTCTGGCAGAGAGAGTCGCTGGGGCCCCTCCCTCGGCCAAATCGTGGATTGGACGGCTGCGGCAATCAGGCCGGCCCGGATTAGCTTCCGCGGCTGGCGAGGCGAGCAGCAGCCACAAATGGGCCCGATTTGCTCGCTTCCTCCTCTCCTCTCCCTTCCCTTCCTCTCCCCTTCGGATTGGATCGGGGGCTTAGTGGGCCTCGATCATCGTCGTCATCTCGCGGCGGGGGCCGGAGAGCGCTCCCGCCTCTTCTTTAGCTCCTGCATCCTCGCCAAGGAAGCCATGGCCGAGGTGCCCCCCGTGGTCAGGATCAAGGTCTCCCTCAAGATCCAGCCCAACGACGGGCCCGTCTACTTCAAGGTGGACGGCCAGAGGTTCGGCCAGAACAGGACTATCAAGCTGCTCACGGGGGCCAAGTACAAGGTCGAGGTGGCTTTGAAGCCGGGCACCATCCAGGCCACGTAAGTGCATCCATCGCCCCTGTGTGCGTGTGTCTCCCACAACCGCTCCTCAGTCTCGCAGCCGGCCTGTCTGCCTGCTCTCCCTTCCCGGGGCCGGCGCTGTTATTTGGAGAGAGCCGAGATTCGCTTCCTGGCAAACGGACAGGCGAGAGGGCTTCCATTTTATTCACTCTGCGCCGCCCCCGATCTCTGGAAGTGCTCTCCCCCCCGCCCCTGCCGCGGTAAATCAGACCCGCAGTGATCCTGAGCGGGCGGGCGGTTTCCCCGACGAAGAGCGCGCCAAGAACGAGAGAGCTGCTCAGCGCCATGGCCGTTCGGGAGAAGCGCCCCCCGTGGCACCCCCTCCCCGAAGGGGAAGCGATGGCGAGAAGAAAGGGGGCCGCACTAAGACACGGGGGCTGCACGCAGGACCTGCGGGGTCTTGCTCTCGTCCAGCCGCCTGGGAGAGGAGGTCGAGCTGGGCGCGCCGGCGTGCGCCTGGGATTCTCCAAGAATTGCCCAGAATGGAAGCGTGCAAATATGGAAGGGCTCTGTAGTTGGCGAGCCTTTGCAGCGCTAGCAACAGGGAGCTCTTGTTATGTAACTGTCGCCTGTGCACACGTCCTCTCCTCGGTTGTGGGTAGCTTAAAGCATGGCACGCTAAGGGGCGTCTGTCTGTCTGTCTCTCTCTCTCTCTCTCTCTCTCGCGCACACACACACCAATAACCGATAATAAATGCCTCCTTTGACACAACGATGCTATTCCTGCCAGCCTCCGGGGATGGAGGGACATTATAGATGCCACTTAAATTCAGGCTAGGTGGTTTGATCTCACTTACTTTGGAATGGCAGAGCCACCACCCAGCCGCAAAAGACACTGCCGCTCCCTCTTTGACATGGTGGAGCTGGCAGTCAGAGGCTGTTGAGCCTCTGCTTTGCATGCAGAAGGTCACAGGTTCACTCCCCAGCGTCTCCAGGTAGGGCTAGGGAAGAATCCTTGTCTGAAAGCCTGAAGAGCCGCTGCTGCCAATCAGTGTAGAACAGCCTTTCCCAACCTGGTGCTCTCCGGATCTTTTGGACTGAAACCTCCAGTGTTCCTGACCGTTGGCTGTGTTGACTGGGGCTGATGGGAGTTGAAATCCAAAACATCTGGAGGGTTCTAGGCTGGAGAAGCCTGGTGTAGGCAGTACTGAGCCCAGTGGCCCCACTCAGTATAAGGCAGCTTTTTATGTTCCTCGGCACCCACAAGGCAAACACAGTGGTATCTTCCATTTGTCTCTCTTGAGCTGTAAACATGGGAGGCATCTTTGAAATCTAGGCTTACATGCCAATTTGATACAGCCCGCTTTTCTTCTGAGGTTTAGGCCACCCTTCCCTGTTCAGAATGTGCTTATTCATTTGGATGAATTGAGATGAGTGGTATTTTAATGATGATGAAATCTTTTAGAATCACAGCCAGATGCAGACATCAGCAAAAAGAGGCAGAAGTATATTTTAAAGCATCCCTTGCGCAGGGGAGGGGCAGAGGCAGTATCACACATGTCCTCCTCTTAAGAGAAAGATGGTGGAACTGAACACTTGCTTGCTTTTGAGAAGTAGTTGCATGGCATGCTTTTGCTGGCTCGAATGGCAATAGCCTAGTAGTGTTGCTTGTGAATTCTCCCCACCATTAGGAAGAGAGGATTTCTAATAACTGCTAAATACGAAGTATACTAAATACTGTTTCAGGACGATGGAGATAGGGGGTGTAACCGTGCTCCTGGAAGAGACCTCAAGAGAACCCCAGCTCGTCACTTATACTGGAATCTATGATACAGAAGGAGTTACTCACACCAAAAGTGGGGAGAGGCAGCCTATACAAGTCAACATGCAGGTAGTGTATATATCTGGGTGTGGGGTGGAGATCAGACTATCCTGGTATGAAGTGAATGAACATAAGGGTGAATTATGCCTTCATAGAGGAGAAAACAGAATAAAGCAAAATAGCATGTGAAAAAGACAGCTGGTCAGATTGGTATTCTTTAAAATGTTAAAGATCAGGGCCTGGGGAGTCTAACAGCATTTCATGTTGCTTAAATACTTTGTCTCTCCAAAGAGAGAAGAGAGAGAAGCAAAATTATTGGGGATCAACTCTTTGCTAGAAAAACAAAACAAAGTACAAAACCCATATTTTCTTTCTGACCCCAGGATCATTCTGTCTCTGAACTGCAAGTTAAAAGGAGTAGATGGATATACATAACATGCAGTCATTATTTAAAAGGTACAGCCCATAAGAGTATAATGTTGTCTGCTGTAATTTCCCTTGACCATAAACTTTTTCCTTTTAAGCATCCATGACAGCTTAAAGCTCCAAGTATGACTGATCATTACTCTGCAGACCTCATGACCCCAGTTGACCCATTCATTGCCCTAGTTCACTGAGGTTCGGAGAGTTACATATGGTCATCCCTGACTAGACAGATTTTCACAGCTCTGCTAGACTACACAGTTAAGCCCATATCTCTCTCTCTCTCTCTCTCTCACACACTCCCTCTCTCTCCACATTATTGTACACACAACTATACAACATTCCAGCTATGAAATAACTTCTCAACGGCTGCTAAGAGAAGGGTGATAAGGTGACTGCCATTAAACCTCCAACAGCTGAACTCTGAGATCCCATTTTGTATAATATAGTCCATGTCATGGATTGGATGGTAGCAAAAAAATAGGCACCAAATATTATATATGTTTATGTCATGCTTTATTTTCCATATGGGATAGAAGGAGTGTTTGCAAGACAGTGGGTAAAAAATCAGCAAGTAAGTATTGCCGTCACAAACATCTAGTTCTCACCAAAGTGGCCAACCTTTCTGCAGCTGGAGGCTCATTGGATGGAAATGACCAGATAACAGCACCATTGCCTATTCACATTTGCAAATTACAGAACTTTTCTATCATCTGAAATCCACTGCTTCTTAGTTGAGTCCATTCAGATATTCAGATGTTACTCAGCATAAATGCAACCATCGAGTGTAGCAGGATCAAATGCTAAATATGTATAAGTGAACCAGGTCTTTCTTGGGAAAAACAGCAAGCCAAAATGTTAAATTTTAAGTCAATAGGACTGATTATCCATAGTTATCTTCTTATTTGACAACTGTATTTTTCTGGTTTGTCTGCCTAAAAATGAAATACATTTTAACAATGTGTAATCCACTGCAGTTTTCTGTATTATTAAACAGTTGCAATTCAATTCCCCCCACAATGTTGTGGTATAGGAGTGGAGGACAAGAGTTTGTTTTGCCAAGGCAGTAAAACTCACCCTGGTAAATACCATGGCAACCCTGACCACAATCCTGAGGGACATGTAAGATGTGGAAAGCAACAGAACACAGTGAGATATGCCTTCCATTTGGCAATTGGGTTTTTCTAGAATTTTTTAAATATTTCATAAGCTGAATTATATCTGTCCTTAACTCAGGAAGTATTAAATATATATATATATATATATATATATATATATATATATACTAAGCAGCTGCTGCCAATAGTTAACTATGCTAGCATTTCTCATGTTTTCCATCTTCCCTTATTCTCACTGTTAGAAGTCATTAAGGGCTCTTGGTTTTTTTACTACTATTTACAGCCTCTCCCAACCTGGTGCCCTCCAGATGGTTTGACTACAACTCCCATAATCCCTGATTCTGGCTGGGGCTGATAGGAGTGGAAGTCCAAAACAGCTGGGGAAGGCTGTGCTATAACATGCTATCGTGGTAAAGTAAGCCGACTGGACCTATGTTCATCCTCCCTGCCCCATTCCTATTGCCTTATTGGAAGGTGCATCTCTTCCAGTCTGAGACACATAGCAGGTGGTGGCAAATCTTGCCAATGCCAGGCCCCACTGAGTAACTCAATCTATGTGGGATTTTTTTAAAAAAATTCTTGCATGCACTACCAACACAACATAGTCAAGGTGGTGTTGGTTCTGTCATCACATTCAGCAGCAATATCCACACCTAGGAGTAAATCCCCTCAAATTCTGTAGGTTGTCTGTGTAAATGTGCTCAGGATGGGACTGCACAGGCTCTGACAGACAGCTGAGAACACATTTACACTTTCACATTAAATACAGCTTCTGTGTTAACAGCTTCTATGCTTCAGAAGCTTTGCATAATTTCTGAACAAACCTTGTGAAATGCAGACCTCCTTTCAGAATTGGGCGCTGTCACTTCCACCCTGGATAGTAATGGAGGGGGAGAGAGTGGCAGTATTTCTGGTCCAGTGTATCAAACATCCACAAACCACATGGTGCGTGCACACAAACCATGCTGATTGCTGAGTAGCCTGCATAATAATAGACCAGGAGAATGAAAGGGTCAGCATGAGTTAGGGCAATTCACACATGTTGAAGGCATGTGAAATCCAGCGCATCACAGAGCAGGGTTTCTCCTCCTCCTCCTCCTCCCCCTTCTTGGCAATGCTTTCTGTGTACCCACTTTTGTGCTAAAGACACAGGAAGCTCTGCTGTAGACCTGTGCGTAGTAAGAATGCTGCCCTTTGGTCAGACTGAGAAAAACTGACGCAGCACTCTGGTTGGGAGTACTTAATGTATTCTTTGGAGAGCCATTTCTGAGGAAACTTTCGAAACCTCAAACAATGACAGCCTTTCCTGACCTGGTGCCCTTCAGATGTGTTGGACTACAATTCCCATCATTCCCAGCCAGCATGTCCAATGGCCATGCTGGCTGTGAATTATAGGATTTGCAGTCTAATGCATTTGGAGGACACCAGGTTGGGGAAGGCTGCACTGTTCCATAGCTGTTGATCACAGAGTCTTGCATGGGAGCTATTATATAAGAACTCTGAAAATATCCTAAGGGATAGATGTTCACATTCTTCCCTCACTAAACTTAAGCTTTCAGTGGATGGTCTATCATGCAATGAGCTCAAAATCCCTGTGAATTTGGAGCATAGCTGAAAACAGTGCATGTGGAATGCACATATTATTTAAAACATGTGTTATATCCTTCCTTTCCATCATAACAAATCTTCAAGGTGGCTTTAAAAAATTAAAGCCTCTGAAGACTACCTTAAGCATGTCCTTAACTCCTTGAGGCCAAATTAGATGTGATGGAGGGGCAGTCCTGTTTGCGGACTAACTACTACTAGTAGTAGTAATAGTAGAAGAAGAAGAAGAATCGTAGAATAGTAGGGTTGGAAGGGGCCTAAAAGACTATCCAGTCCAACCCCCTGCTCAATGCAGGAATCTAAGTCAAAGCATCCCTGACAGATGGCTGTCTAGCCCCATTTTGAATGCCCCCAATGTGGGAGAGCCCACCACCTCCCTAGGTAATTGGTTCCATTGTCATATTGCTCTAACAGTCAGGAAGTTTCTCCTGATGTTCAGCTGGAATCTGGCTTCTTGTAACTTGAGCCCATTATTCTGTGTCCTGCACTCTGGGATGATTGAGAAGAGATGCTGGCCTTCCTCTCTGGGACAACCTTTCAAGTACTTGAATAGCACTATCTTATCTCCCCTCAGTCTTCTCTTCTCAAGGCTAAACATGCCCAGTTCTTTCAGTCTCTCTTCATAGGGCTTTGTTTCCAGTCCCCTGATCATCTTTGTTGCCCTCCTCTGAACCCTCTCCAGTTTGTCTGCATCCTTCTTAAAGTGTGGTGTCTAGAACTGGACACAGTGCTCAAGATGAGGCCTAACCAGCGCTGAGTAGAGGGGAACTAGTACTTCCCGGGATTTGGGAGCTATGCTTCTATTAATGCAGCCCAAAATAGCATTTATCTTTTGGCAGCCACATCACATTGTTGACTCATATTCACCTTGTGATATACAACGATTCTAGGATCCTTCTTGCTTGTAGTACTTTTGAGCCAAGTATCCCCCATCTTGTAACTGTGCATTTGGTTTCTTTTTCCTAGGCGCAGTAGTAATACTACTAGTAGTATCACTACTAGTAGTATTACTACTACTATTAGTAGTAATAGTAGTATCATTATCAACAAAAGCTTGTGCAGGCTGGACAGTATTTGGTTATTTCCCTGTATTTGGTTTCTTCAGGCATTCTATTCCATACCTGTTTTCAATACTGGAAATGAACTGGGTTGGAGGGAAAAGTGCCTGAAGCAACCAAGACGCATGGGGAGATATGGCTTCAGCTCCAATCACTTGCATGCATCTCTTGCTGTATAACAGCCTTCCTCAACCTGGTACCCTCCAGACATTTTGGAATACAACTCCCAACATTCCTGACCATTAATCATGCTGTCTGGGGCTGATGGAAGTCCAAAACATCTGTAAGGCACCAGGTTGGGGAAGGCTGCTGTAGAATTTAGAGCTGGGTGAATACATAAATAAACATGTCCACCCTCATGCAAGTCTAGTTTCAGCTTTATAGTTGGTGATGGAGACTAGGTACATGTTCATCCCTTGCTACCTTTTCCACCTCTTTCCTACCCTTCCCTTCTTGCATCACTACTTCTGTTGAAATTTCCGTTGTAAGTTCTTTGGAGCAGGGACCTCTCTCTCTTCAATGTTACATTGTAAAGTTGCACTGTATAAACTAATAGTAAACAGGCATGCTATTCGAGTCTGTCAGATGAGACACCAGAGCTTCTGATTCTGACTTGGCTGAAAAGTCATCCTGGAAAGGAATTTTACAATAATCACTGCTCTGGAAAAATTTAAATGTATGTAGATGAGCAAAGGTCAGTTCCTAAGCACTGGGATGAAGATTCCTTAGTTGTCAGGAATAACATGACCAACTGCTTTTTCATTCTTTCTTTTTCTTCATTTAATCTGGTTTCTTTCAAGACCTCTGACTTCAAATGCAAATTGGATGTGGACAGAGCAAGTATGTCAACTGTGCTTTGCATATTCTTGCTGTAAACCCTGGCATTATCATTTCAGTTGTTGTATTTCTCGATGTATTTCTTAAGCAAGTGAATTCCTGGCTGATTCCCCACCCTGTACCCTGCTGAATTTATTACAAGAAGTGGTTATGTACAAGCTGTTGTGCCTGGTCTTGTCATGCAGTCAAATAGTAACTATTCTGCACTGGATACTAACACAAGATACTTGTTTGTAGATTAAGCACAGGGAACCTCCAGCTTGCAGGCCAGATAAGGCCCCAGGAGTGCCACATCTGGCCTGCCAGCTTCTTTCCCAGGCCCTGCTCCCTCTCCGCAGGAAGGAAAGCCCTCTCATCTCTAACCAGCAGCTGATTGGAGATAAGAGCTTTTCCCTGCTGATCTTCGTTTGCCACTGTGGTGTAGTGGGCATCTCTTTAGCTTGGAGTACATACATCCTTGGTTTCAAAGCCTCCTGTCTACTGACCCACTGTTCGCTGACTGGAACTTGGCCCTGTCTGCAGGTCCAACTGATACAAGGGGTCAGATTCTGTGTTTGTAGATTTATCTACAACTAAGCATCTTGTAGGACCTTCAAGGCCAAAAAAAGTTGTTGCGGAAGCCTTATACCCAGGTAGTCTCCCATCCAAGCACTAACCAAGCACTAACATGCCCATCGCCTGGAAATCTGGACTTGTGCAGCACACCCCACTCAGCTTGCATTTGCGAGCTGAGCCATGGGTTTTCCCCAAATTCTGGAGACTTTTTGTGTTTTTTTGGTCTCAGCTGTAATTTGCACAAATGGAGGTTTGCACAAGTTACAGCCGCAAATTTGCTTAATTTGCACAAATTGTGGCTGTAATTGGCACAAATTCAGAAACACCAACAATCTGCTAGCTGGCCAGACTCACTGCAGACTGAGTGGGGCCAGTTAGTGGAAGATGAACCAGAGTCTGGGGGGCCGAGCCAATGAAAGCTCATTGAGTTCCACCCCCTAGCCAGATTCCTCCATAATCCCTACACTGAACTATGGGCTTTCACCACATGGGTGCAATCCTGTGCATTTCTGCTCTAAAGAAAGCTCCACTGTGTTCAATGTGGTTTCAACCACAATCCAAAACACATTGACTATGCAATAAGCTCTACTGACTGTAGTGGGACTTGCTTCTGAGTAGACATGAGCAGGATTGCGCTGATACTTATGCCATAGATTTAAGTGGGCTCTGCCCCACAAAAGCTTTAACACCACAACATTTTTCTTTTAATGTACCACAATTCTGTTGCTTTTCATAAAGCGTGGTTTCTCAGTGTGTATCAAGATACTAACAAGAACTCTGTATTTGCTGTAATGCAGATCCAACAGTAACATTTTGCAGCTCTTTAAAAAAAAAAAATCAAATGGGTTTATTCTCTCTAGGTCACTGACATCGGCACTTTTGAAACAGTCTGGCAAGTGAAATTCTACAACTACCACAAGCGAGATCATTGTCAGTGGGGAAACAGTTTTGGATGCATCGAGTATGAATGCAAACCCAATGAGACACGCAGCCTCATGTGGATAAACAAAGAAACCTTCTTCTGAAACAAAGTGGGACTGGTGTGGCTGGACAATCTCTTGGTAAAAGAACCTATCTTCAAGCCAGTACGAAGCCTTAACAGAAGCAAGACTACAATTCAAAGCGCACTTACTTGGGAATAAGTTTCTTTTGAAAGTGATGATACTTGTTTCCAAGTGTTCAAGATGTGTGCATAAAAAAGAGCATTTCTGGGCGTTGAACATTTACCATCTAAACATTCAAATCCCACTGTGTTCATGTGCAGAAGAAAACTAGTGTTGCTGGGATTTGAACATTTACCACCTACACACCCCCTACACACCTCCGCTATAGTAAACATGGCAGATGCAAGCATTGCAGTGCCCATGAAGGCCATGAGGCTTCCAACCATATAGTAATCTTCAGATGTGATGCTGTTTGTGACACACCCTGAATCATTCTTTTAAAATTCAGCCGCAACATGGCAGCGGCAGCCTCTGTATTTTTATTTGTAGTAAATCACTGTGCTCCTTCATACTAGTGAGTGTGTGATACAATGTGGCCTAGCTACCCCTGTGCCATAAACTTCAATATATCTCCCTCCCTCCCTCCCCCCCCCCACTAATACATTTCTACCATGGTATGCAGGAAGAGTGCAAATTCCAGATGATCTATATCCAGTGATCTAATAGGCACAAGTTGAATTTGCTTAGTTTTCCGGGCTCTGTGTGTGCTCGTGATGGTGGGGAAGGGGGATTGTTGAATGTTGTATAATATTCTGACTGGCTTTCCTATCATGTGAGATTTGTTGAGTTTCTCAGACTCTGAAACAGCCCTTAAAACCAATAGCAGCAATCGAATGCTTGACAAACACATAAGAGAGTGGTGAAGCAATACATCTGTGGTTTTGTGTGTGTATATTGTTAATACCTGGATATGCTGTAATTAAGTATAATGTTTGTACACCAAGCCCAATGAGTTTTCAGATTACCTGTTCCAGCGGAATTTTTTATGTAAAATGAAATAAACTTGGCTACTAGTCACTTTTGAGCTGCAACAGCTCTGTTGCACCAAACAGCAGCCTTTCAGATCAAACATGAATGCAATGGGACCCTTTCTGAAGAAAAGGAAAGCCACTTTTGCATAAGCTCTTGCAGGACTCTGAACTCTGGTGCTATGTCCTATGTAAATCTGTTTACAGCTCTGTAGCAAATGAGAAGCACATTGTATATCTAATAAAATAAAATAGGTGGAATGTTGCTTCTCTCATGCTCTACTGAATTAAGATGGTTGTGTCTGCATTACCGTGCATATCAGCTGTAGCTGTGTCCTTCATGTGAACAATCTATACATGGTTACAGCTTTTGACCTTTGTAATAAAGGAGTTGGCAACCAGTGTTTCCCCTAACAGTTCTATCCTATTTAATGTACCAAACGTGCCAATATCATAAGACGTAAGTGTCCTTTAGGATAGGTATCCTAGACCATTTATGTGGCTGTTCAGGCACTGGGTTTGTTACCTTTAAAAAAACAACAACAAGTATCTTATGGATGAAATTCTTGACCCTTTGAATTTTATGTGGGGTTAATACACTTTTCTCTGGCTGGTTAATCTAACCATTTTACATGCTGTAACACTAAGCATGTTCTTATAAAATTGAAACACAACCTCAGCTTTTCAGATAGGGCAGTATAAAATCAGAACAACTTGAAGAATCCTCACTCAGATCGCATTTCAAAATAAAAAAGTTACAACACAAGACCTAAACCTTGCTCCCAGGTCTTCAAAGTAAGATTACTACACCAGGATGCAGAGATCTAGATTTCACATGCAGCTTCATTCCTATACCACCCAACGGCCAAAGATCTCTGACAGCTTCAGAAAAATTAAAACCGCAAGGTACAGAATAAAACAATGTAAAATATGAAAGCCTTAAACTACAATATAAAAGTACAACCAGAATAAAACCTAGCAGCAATGCAGAGATTTAGAATACAGATTTAAAACAGCAGAGCTAAAAGACTAGAGTGCTAAAATGCTCGGAAAATAAGGTCTTCACGAGGCACTGAAAGGAGTATAACATGGCACCAGGCAAACCTCTTTAGGGAGCTCATTCCACAGCTGGGGTGCCACAGCAGAAAAAGGCCCTCTTCCTGGTAGCCACCTGCCTCACTTCCTGCAGCAGGGGCTCCCAGAGAAGGGCCCCTGAAGATGATCTTAGGGTCCGGGCAGATTTATGTAATCATAAATACTTCATTTTTTCACTGTCAATGTGTAAGTCTTTTTGCATCAGAGGAATATAGAATATCACTGGACTTTGTTACACTTTTTTTCTCAGTAGCAGTAACTTTTTGTTGTTGTTCAGTCGTTAAGTTGTGTCCGACTCTTCGTGACCCCATGGACCATAGCACGCCAGGCCTTCCTGTCCTCCGCTCTCCTGACGTGTATTGAAGACTCATGGATGGAGCACTAGGATGAAATACAACTTCTGCAAGCCTCACCCCACATATCGTAGCCCAGCTTTTTGACTGAGAAACACAGATATGTTTGATTCCCATAATATGATCTGTCATCTCCATGGGAGGCATGAGACACTTGGTATGGTGTGAAGGTTTGCTAGGGTGGCCATTAATAGCTGAGCAGTTACAAATGGAATGGACAGAATAACCCTGCCTACCGCAAGCCTGCTGTTGCTGCTCGCACTATGGCTGCATGGCTTCCCCACCACCAATTCCAGTGCAACACAGCAAACAATGGCAGCCTACTGGGGACCCATGGATAGGCACCAACTTTCCAGGGCAGTTTGTAGAGGGAAGGAAGATCCTTGGTGCATGCACAGAATTCCATGTGCAACTCTGCAAGTCCCAGGTCATATGGAGGGCTAAGAAAGCAGTGTATTCAGAAGGGGAAACCAATGTTCAAAAAGTCTGACACATTATGCCTTTTCATCTCCTTGCTGAGTAAGTCTTACTGTATCAGTTTCTAATATAGAACTTCACTTCCTTCCATGTTTTAATCATGTCTTATGGATTTAAGACCTAGTTTTGCTACCCTGTGAAATAAAGAACATACAGGGCATTATCCAGTGCTGGCAATTCGACAGCTCTAAATGCACCGTGACTGTTAGCACGACAAGAAAATAATGCTTACTATCTCATCCCAAGGAACTACCCAAAACTACTGCTTCTGGAATAGAACAAGTCAGCAGAGCCCCCTTCTGTGACCTATGCTGACTTTTCCCATTCAAGAAGCAGTAGCTTCAGGTAGCTCTAGCTTCCTTTGCACTAGAGGTCATTCCTACTAGTGCAGTGGCAGTACTGGATACTGCCCATTTTACACTTAAGTAATTTCACCTTCTGAATGTATTATATCAAAGCAGTGGGGCTTGGAATTATCTCTAACCCCCAGTTATTCTGCAACCTAAGTACATAATCTGCTCTATACTTTTGCAACGTACTCCCTTCTCTTCCACCCTCTGTCATCTTATCAGGTACCCAGCTTCATAGCTGCCACTCCTCTTAAGGCAGTAAGCTTTGCTGCATATGGTGCATGTTTCCAATAGATATCGATTCACACCCTAACAGGAAAAATGAAGGCCAATGCTATTGCCTGGGAGAATGTGGGACCTCTCCCCATGGAGAGTAGAAGAGGACCTTTTGCTCAAACAAGAGAGAGAACTTGGCTTTTGAACTTGGATAGAGTAGAATAGTAGTACTTGGATCAGGAGCAGATGTACCTTTCCCAGCCTTGTGCTCTCCAGATCTTTTAGACTTCAACTCCCAGTACTCCTAATTACTGGCCATGCTGGCTAGGGCTGATGGCAACTGAAACTCAAAACGTGGTTGGGGAAGGCTGCATTGGGCTATTGGGTTCTGTCAGCCTAATTCCAAATTGGTGGCAAGACTTTATTATTTGTTTAAAAAGAGTTCATCTCAGCCATCATTGTCCAAATCAATATTAAACCTCATGGCTTAAAAAGCCAGGCTCAGGATGAAAAATACAATCATGAAACAGAAGGGACCAATAAGCAGCTCATGCCTGACCAAGAAGGCATACCTTACAAGTTGAGAACCATGGGTCCAGTTTGAGGTATAGCATATTTTATGTATCAGATAGGACTTTGAGAACTGTCATCTTTGGCAATGGGTGAACTAACCCCATTGCAATTTGAAATCAGACAGCTGATTTACAAGTTCAAGAGTATAAATTTGGACAAAAGCTCTCCTATACACCAAGGTTTCAAAATATGGACAGATTTTAGCATATGTGCATCATTTTGTGCATGAAGCTTTGATAGATCATCATTTTGAGACACCTGGTGTGATTACTGCAACATTATACTTCCAGCTGTGTGGATTGTGCTACATTCTCCTCCAAATGGCTATTATCACATGCTTTATTTACCAACCAGGTAGATCAATATAGGGCAGCCTTCCCTAACCTGGCATCCTCCAGATGGTTGGACTACAGCTCCCATCATTCCCAGCCAGCAAGGCTGGGAAATGCTGACATAGAGCCACAAGTGCACACAGTGGTTGTGAAAGAACATGCAGCAGCAGCAGCAGTAATGTGTCCTGTTCACTGGAGGACTCAATGTGTTGGAGCTCCTGTCCCCATCATTTATCAAGGCCACGGAATCTGGTGGAGCTTGGCTCATGACAACTACACAGACTGTGCAGGTGCAGAAAAAATAACTCATAACAAATATTGGTTTTAATAATGAAAACACTACAGTTTTCGTAAACAAGAGGGCTCATTATACATATGGGAGCTGCGAACAGCTTAGACTCAAAGTATGGACTGAAGAATTAAAAGTATTGGCATCCTCACTAGATAAACTTATATCATCACAATAGGTAGCCTGGTGACTCACCCTGATTCTGAATACTGCATAATGGATAGATTGGAAGAGCCATCCCATATATTAATCCCAACAATAACACTGTAGCTCACTGGGTAGCATGGCCTTCAAAGACAGTGCTAGACCCTTGGGAAGTTTTACCAAAATTCCACTGAACTTCATACACTGTAGAATGTACTTCCTTTAATAGTATTCTGGCATCTAGCACATATGTGCAGCTCTTGAACAATTTTACTTCACTATTCATAAGTAACAAGTGGATATGTGGGTGTGTTGCTTGTGTAAACCATGCTTCTACATATGTTATTCGCAATGTTGCCTTTTGCTTTCAAAAGATTATCAAGGCGAAACTTCTGATTGTGAAGCATATCCCCACATAGATATGCAGTTATACAGGAAAACTTCATTTATTCAATTTCTGCTCATCATGGAGATGTTAAAGACAGGAAAACAGATCAGGCATGCATACACACATTTTTCTACCATAGAAATAAAGTTAGGCATCTAGGTGAGTCTTTGAAGGATTGAGGTCTTGGTATCTGTGTACCACATAAAAATAGGGTCACCTAAAGCCCTATAAAAATTGAATTGTGAGGTTCAATTGTGAGGTATCATTATCTTAGACAAAGGATAACATTCATAATCCTGGACTTCATCATGCCAACTGTGTTGCTGTTGTTAACAACAGATTGTGCATCCTTCAACCACTTAAGAGATTCACAGATTATGTTCATACTTCAAGCATTTAAGAAATTTAGCACCCTTGTCTTAAAAGACAACTCTCCGATCAGATTAGACTTCCACTTGACATAATGCCAAGCCTAACTATTATTGTCCTACACCACTGGAAGGGGAAAGGATTAATAATGACCATTTTTATTTATACATTTCATTTGCACCATCAAGAGCCATTTTGCTTCTAAGTGCAGGAAAAGATAGGTTTCAAATGCTATTGATTAAAGAAAAGCACTCTTGACAGCAGAGTAATCTGGGATGAGCCATTAATAAATAGATAATTCCCTTAATTTGCAACATAGTCCGGACTTTGCACCTTAAACCGTTGACGCTACTGGGAGCTAGAGCTGTGTGATCAAAGCATTTTACCAGAACAACCTCCTCTGAGTTTTTACCTAACACATTTGATGTACCATTAGGCAGTGTTAATTCCTAGTGAAAGGTTTGACCAGGTCTAGCACCACATTCACTGTCACATCAGTAATAGCTATTTGGGCGTTAAAAGGGAAACTCAGTGCTCATCTATGTAGCCTTTGCTGGCTTTCACTGGCTCATTAGTCACCTTTCCACTAGTTGCTGAAGGTGCTTTTATTGATTTGAACACTTATATCCCACCTCTCTATGATAAAATCAAATTCATGGCAGGTTACAACAATAAATATAAATCAGGAAAATTAAAAACAGGTCTAACAATAAAATAAACAAATACTACCATAAACACAATGGATAGTATCCAGTGGTGCCTGTTCACTACTGGAAAGCATTTGGGAGTATTCCACCCATAAAGGCAGCCTAAAAAGAATTTCAAATAAATACTTACACTTGTCCAAGGAGGGACATCCAATTTTCATCCATACCCTCTAACAATTTCATCCCTCTGCGCCATGCTCCATACTGTTCTGGAGGGTCCCCTAATCCTCAGGAGCAATTTTTGGGGTGCTTTAGTCTATAAAGGGGGCTCACCTGATGCCAAAGAAAAGGGTGCTAGCCTAACTTCTCCCACCCACAATATCCAACTGTCCATGTTCAAAGATTATTTTCTGTGAAGAAGCATTCTATCAGATGAGCTCCCAACACCAAATTGTCCCCCTCCCCTTTTCTGTTTACCGTAGAGTAAGTTAAGAAACGCTTTATTGAGGACATTTGTTCAGTATGCTGAACAAAAATATATTCAGATTCTCCACTAGATGGTGTTAAGAGGAGAGAAATCACCTAGTAACTTCTTCCAAGAACTCCCAAACTTCAGTATAGAAGAGGGATTTTATACCTGATCCTAGGAGAGCTTATATTTAAATAAATTCATACCCCGCTTTTCTGTGTGATATATTCAGAAGAGCTTACAACCTCATTTAAAACTATAGACCACAAAATATACTATTCAAACACTGAAAGAAAGAACAAACAGCATCAGTAAATCATAAAGAATTAAAAATGCAGCAACTGCGAGAGGCTTACTCCCAAATTAGTTTGCATAGGATTTCAGTCTCAAGGTATTTACACAACTGAGGCTTAAGGTGCAATCCTATGCATGTTTAGACAGAAAAAAGACCTACAACTCCCAGCATGCCCCAGCTAGCATAACTGGCTGGGGCACACTAGCAATTGTAGACCTTTTTTCTTGTCTAAACACGCATAGGATTGCGCTGTACATGGTTTGTGACAGGCCAGTTGGTTCTAGCGGCCTCTGTGAGGGGAGGAAGGGCCCAGTCCCAGCTGCTGAAGCAGCAGCAGGAGATGGCAGTGATGGTGGTTCTGGAGTCAGTTTGTTTCTAGGATCATTTTAAACTGCTAGTTCTCATCTTTTTAAAGACCTTAACAGGCTGGAGGTAGCTCTTTCAATCATCTTGGCAGGACTGCCAGAATGGTAAATATGCCAAATTAACCTTTTCAGCGGTGGCCCATAAGCTGTGTAATCAACTTCCCAGCACGTTGTGATAGGATCCAGGAGACTGTCCCTCTTAAGACCTTTCTTTTTTGACAGGCTTTTTTTTAATGAGTAGGGTCTTATTGATTACAAAAGCCTCTTCCCTCTATTTTCTCCTTTGGAATAAAACATCAAGGGAAAAATCAAGGGTAAGTCCTACTTAGACACATTGAAATGAATGGGACAAGTTAGTCATGCCTAACTTACTCTAAGTAGGATTTATGTTGGATTTTGCCCCAAGTCTCAACAATCTGCTCAACAAGTCCATGAAATATAAGTGAAGGGACCAGAGCCTTCTCTTTACTCAACAGCCAGTCTTCTGCTGCAACCGAATTATGAGAAAGAAAACAGCCCCAAACTTCAAGCTGATGTTCTACTGATCTAGCCATTACCTAAACTAAGTTAAATAGCTGAAGACAGCTTTCACAAAATCCATTCACCTGCATTACCTGGAAAGGCATTGCAGCACTAGTTAGCGTGGACTTTGTTTTCTTAAGACTTCAGCTCATTATTTGTCAAAAATGAAATTATTCAATTTTTAGCAATGGGCTTATGACTGTGATTTCAAACTAATAGCAAGCTATTCAGAGGAAGATAAGGATAATCCACAGCAAATATTTGCACAAGAACATATCCAAAAGGAGGAGTATTTGGCATCCGAAAGATGCTACGTAGTCCACTGAAGTTGTCAGGCCACTTTCTCAAAATACCTTATAAACTCCAATCATTTGGCACTGTAAGGTTTCCTGCTGGTAGTCTAATTGTCAAAGCATTCCCTTTAGAATGAATCCCTGTTCAATTAATTGGATTTGTCCTAGTTTAGCTGAGTACTTGAAAGTTTGTGCAATCCATTTTTTAAAAAACAAAATCTTATTTTGGAGTTGACTTGGAGAGTGAAAGGCCCAGCTTTGAAAAACAAAAGAAAATACTCCCTGATGAAGGAATATACATATTGCAATTGTGAACATATTGCTTGAAAACTTAAAGAAAATCCAACATAAAGATTTCACAAATAGCTGTGTCCCTGGATCAAGACGACAACAGAGCTCCCAGGAAGTGCAAAGTTTCATATCTAAGGACTGTAATTAAGTCAGTTTACAGTCAATAGAGCCCTTCTTGCTGTCTTTTATGCATATCTTCATTCCATTTTTTATGCTGTCACCACATGTTTTCCTTCTAAGATGGGGAACATGCTCATTGTCAATTCAAGAACCTGCAATTCAAGCACATCACTCTGTAGGTCAGTCTGTTATCCTGTAGTAATTTCATTTCTGAGAACATAGCATTTACCTAGAATTAACAAACACCTGAGACCTACTGAAATGAACAAAAGTGGGTTGAGGCTGAGAGTGCATATATTTAGTGTTCCTTAAAGAAAGACATTTACATAACTCTGAAGAGATTACTACTTCTTGAGGGAAATATCTGATCACAAATACTTAAATTGCAGCTGTAAAGCCTAGAAAAGGAAGCCTTGAAAAGATCCAACTGAAATGGGCATGACAGACTCAAAACTCTCTGAGGCCTTAATATCACATATTCATTTAAAATAGCCAAAATTTTGGCTGCAGGATTACCACATTCTGGCATATTAGAATTGGAAGAGAAACCAAAGAATGTGAGAAGAGCCATGCTAGATCAGACCAAGGTCCCATCTAGTCCAGGATTCTGTTCACACAGTGGCCAACCAGCTGTTGACCAGGAAATCACAAGCAGGACCCGAGTGTAACAACATCGTCCCACCCATGTTCCCCAGCAACTGGTATACATGGGCTCACTGCCTCTGGTACTGGAAATAGCACATGGCCATCAAGACTAGTAGCCATTGATAGCTTTTTCCTCCAGGAATTTGTCTAACCCCCTTTTAAAGCCATCCAAATTGGTGGCCATCACTACATCCTGTGGTAGTGAATTTCATAGTTTAACTATGCACTGTGTGAAGAAGTACTTCCTTTTATCTGTCCTGAATCTCCCACAAATCACCTTCATGATGACCTAGGTTCTAGTATTATGAGAGAGAGAGAGAGAGAGAGAGAGAGAGAGATCTCCCTATCCACATTCTCCACACTGTGCATAATTTTGAAGACCTCTATCATGTCTCCCTTTACCCTCCTTTTTTCCAAGCTAAAAGACCCCAGCTGTTGTAACTTTCTCTCGTAGGGGAGACACTCCAGTCCCTTGATCATTTTAGTTGCCCTTTTCTGCACTTTTTCTAGCTCTACAATATCTTTTTTTTAGGTGTGGTGACCAAAACTGTACACAATATTCCAAGTGTGGTGACACCATAGATTTGTATAAGGGCAGTATGTTATTGGCAGTTTTATTCTCTATTACTTCTCTAATGATGCCTAACATGGAGTTTGCCTTTTCTACAATGGCTGCACACTGGGTTGACATTTTCATTGAGCTGTCCACCACAACCCCAAGATCTCTTTCTTGGTCAGCTACCGCTAATTCAGATCCCCTCAGGTTATACTTGAAGTTGGGATTTTTTGTCCCAACATGAATCACTTTACACTTGCTTACTGCATTTGCCATTTAGATGCCCATTCTACCAGTTTGGAGAGCTTTTGGAGCTCTTCACAATCACTTTTTGTTTTAACCACCCTAAATAATTTGGTGTCATCGGCAAACTTGGCCACTTCATTGCTCACTCCTAATCCCGGATCATTTATTAACAAATTGAAAAGCATTGCTCCTAATACAGATCCCTGTGGGACCCCACTATTTACTTCCCTCCATTGGGAGAATTTACCATTTATTCCTACTCTTTGCTTTCTGCTCTTTAATCAGTTACTGATCCATAAGAGGCCCTCTCCTCACATTCCATGACTGCTAAGTGCTCAGGAGTCTTTGGTGAGGGACTTTCTCAAAAGCCTGTTGGAAGTCCAAGTAAACAATGTCTACCGGTTCACCCCATCTACACTCTCAAAGAACTCTAAAAGGTCTGTGAGACAGGACTTACCTTTGCGGAAGCCATGTTGATTCTTTTTCAGCAGGGGTTTGTTCTTCTATATGCTTACTCGTTTTATCTTTAACAATGCTTTCAACCAATTTACCTGGAACAGATGTTAAGCTAGCTGGCTTGTAATATCCCAGATCCCCCCAGATCCCTTTTAAAAAATTGGTGTTACATTGGCCATCTTCCAGTCCCCTGGTATAGAGGCTGATCTTAGGGACATGTTACATATTTTGGTTAGAAAATCATCAATTTCATATTTGAGTTCTTTGAGAACTCGAGAATGGATACTATCTGGGCCCGGTGATGTATTTGCTTTCAATTTATCAATAAGGTTGAGAACTTCATCTTTTGTCTCAATTCCTCAGACTCCCTTCCTGAAAACATCACTTCAGGCACAGGTATCTGTCCTATATCTTCTTCCGTGAAGACAGATGAGAAGAATTCATTCAGCTTCTCTGCAGTCTCTTTGTCTTCCTTTAGTATTCCTTTAACTGCACTGTCATCCTGTGGTCCAACTGCCTCCCTAGCTGGTTTTCTGCTTCTGATATATTTAAAGAATTCTTTATTGTTGGCCTTAATATTGTTAGCGATATGCCGTTCAAAATGCTTTTTTTTGCATCTTATTGTCTGCTTGCATCTCCTTTGTGCAAGCTTGTGCTGCCTTTGTTTTCCTCACTTGGGCAAGAGTTCCATTTTCTGAAGAAAGCTCTCTTTTCTCTAATAGTTTCCTTAACCCTGCTTGTTAACCATGCCGGTGACTTTTTGGATTTGGTGCTACCTTTCCTAACCTGTGGCATACATTTTAGCTAGGCTTCTATTATTGTGGTTTTGAGTCAGCTCCAAGCATTTGGAAGGGATTTAATCCTCTTCACTCCCCCCTTTCACTTCCTTTTCACCAGTTCCTGCATTTTAGAGAAGTTTCCTCTTTTGAAGTCTAATGTGACTATGTTGGACTTCCTGGGCAATTTTCCACTTAAATATATATTAAATCTGATAGCACTGTGGTCACTGTTTCCAACTGGTTGAACAATGTTTACATCTCATACTAGGTCCTGGGCAACACCACTTAGGATTAAATCCAAGGTTGTTTCCCCTCTGGTCAGTTCCATGATCAAGACATAATACTTGAGGAAATCAAGAAATTTAACCTCTCTGTCATGACTGGAACATGCATTTCTCCAGTCAATGTGCGTGAAATTGAAGTTGCCCATTATTACAACACTTCCGTGTTTGGAGGCCTCCCTGATTTCGTTTTCCTTGTAAAGGTCACTCTGAGCATTCTGGTCTGGGGGAAGATGGCATGTTCCTAGCACTCAATTAATTTTGGAGCTTGGTATTTAATTAATTTTAATTAATTTAATTAATTTTGGTATTGTCACCCACAGCGCCTCTGTGGAAGAGCCTACCCTCCTTTCCTTTCTTTATGTGATTGAAACCTTCCTTTCATTATGTAATTGTCGATATCCCCAGAAATGGAGCTCAGCTTCAAGTAGAGACCAAGCTTTTGCATATGCAAGCTCAGCTTTAAATGCAGTTACGAATCCTACCATTTGCTTAATTAGAATACTAATCAACTTTTATAGTAGAAGTGTCCATAGTAGTTGAATGCTGTTCCTGAGGGGTGAGCCTTTCTTTCTCTCTGTATCTCAGAAGTCAGTGATGTCTAGCCAAGGGAGACTAAAGCTAAAAGCTCTGTTGTCCTAATCATCTATTAACTAGAGTCTTTCACATTCCCTTTGGTCTAGTTTCTATTATGTACTCTTGATAGTTCTGGTTAACTCTTAGTAATGGGAATTACACAACTGGGGAGGCTACACACCTGAGATTTCAAGTAGTAGTAATGACACAGTACCCAAGTAAACATATTTTGTATGCAATATTCATCCTACCAGGGAAATGTGATATACATATTGGATTCTATGCTGTATCCTATACTTCTTGGTTTCAGCCTTGCATAAAGGATAACACAAGCAACAGAGGTGAACTCAATCATATTGAGTATAGCCTTGCACTACCGTTGTGATTACTTCCCCTGTTCATAAAATGGCTGGGAGAGAGGATTTTGAACAGGTTTCTGCTGACAGTGAGCTCTCTGAAGTTCATGGGAAAAGGTGTTTTGAAATGACATGGCAAACAAATTAACCTGTTAATTTCATCATGTCATTACAACACCTTTGCACATTTCAGCCGAAGTGGACCATCTTCCTAGCCTGTCAGTCATGCTAAAGAAGAGTTTTCTGGCCTGGAGGTAAGAAAGGAGGAGACACTCATATGCATGACTGTGTGCTGATCCATTAGAAGAGAACCATGTTTTGTTGTGAGCTATAAAGCCATGAATTGCATAGGTAGAACTCATTTACATTTCAGCACTGATATATTTACCATGAAGGAAAGTTTGCCCTCCTGATTTCAGAAGATGGAGTCCCAAACAAATTGCACTTAAAATGTGCATGTATTTAATATTAATTATTAAACATGGAGATCTTGTTCTTGCAGAGCTTCCTAGTGTGCCCAATAACAGAGTAATTTGCTGTGTACTAATTGCACTCAGGTCCAAACTACATGTGATGGGGGCAAACATGTTTTTTATTCCTGTGTCTGTCATTCACACCTAGAGTAGAAGATTGGTGGCAGTCTTTATTTTTTTATAACAAAAATGTTGTGAGGGCAAAGGGCACTGAATCCTCCTCCACCTTGCTCCATTGCTTCATACGTCTGATATTAGAGCAGTGCTGGGAGAAGTGTGCCTGAGCCAATACAATGAGGAACATAAGACAGAGGAGCGTTCAGCTTCCCTTGCTTACATGTAGTTTTTGCTTTAAATATTAAATCTCTAATGGTCTAGCCCCTTACGTGTGAAGAAAAAATATGGCTCCTCCTTCATGTCTATTTGTTCATGTCCACAGGAACAACTCCCACAGGGCAAACCCCAAATATTTCAATATTTACTTTGGGCAGTATCTTATTGTGCCTGTATGCCACTGGAACCAACCGCCAGGGCAACAGGGCCCCCATCTACATGAACCTTTTACTCCGGGGCAGCTACGAGTTGAGGTCCCTCGGGATAGATGACACAGTCACCACTTCACAGCCATCTGTGGTTTTCTCCTGGAAACTGCGGATTTCCAAGGTGGCATTTTGCTGCAGGTTTCTCCGCAGTTGCAGGCTGTCTGTCCCTTCCCCAAACCAACTTCGCATTTTGTGGAGGGCGTGTTGTAGGCATGCATAGTGCTTGCGTCGCTCTGTGATGCCCCTTTACTCCCCCCCATCCCTTTGCAGCTGAGCAGTCACAGAAGCACAGAGAGGCATTTTCAGTTATTTAGTCACACTTCTGCACATTTTTGCAGCTTCATATCTTCACAATAATTGCTTTTGGACTCAGTGCCCAAGGGTCTTGGGGGAGCACCAACGTCAGTCTGGCCACCATTTTGGAGCGATGGGTAGGCATGTCCTACTCACGCTTGTGAGTGCGAACCATCGTGAGAGTCTTGGGCTGGGAAACTGATAAACAGATGGCGTGGAAATGAAGGAGCACAGAACAACTAATTTTTAACTAACGAGGGAGGGAGAGACACAACAGAACCCCTAAAATACAAAACAGCCAATGAAGTGTTGCGCCCCCATGCTCACGGGACTGCACAGCTGCACATTTAAGTATAATGGCAAAAAAACGGGCACTGCAAGTCTGTTAGGGAAGCCCGCAGTAAATTGCGAGATGTTGCAGGGGATGCTAGTTTGAAGCCGCATTCCTGTGCAGTTGCGACAGGGTGGGGGGTGAAAGCGGTGCCATGTAGATGGGGCCATGGAGTTAGTAGCAATAAAGGAACCTGAAATGAGTGGAAAAGCTTGTTCCTGGAACAGGGCATGTCAGTGAAGCTTTCAGAAGAGCATCCAGCAGAGCTTGCAGAAAAGCATCCAGCAGAGCTTGCAGCAAGACATCCAGGTTAAAAGTTAGAACCAGCAATTAAGTCTATAACAGAGGTAGAAAAGCAAAGTCTGATCCATGAGATATTTGAGACTCGCTGCTTCACAATATCTGTAGGTGCATGTATTTCATGTGGTCAGCAACCACATGAAACACGTAATGAGGAACTGACTAATTTAGAATTCATTTTCAAGGTAGCTGCACTTTACACAATTTGTAAAAATTGATCAGTATTACTATCAAGTACCCTATTACTCTCCTCAGCTTAAAAAGTGAGTGTTGCAAGAACATGATGACATGGCTTGAAAACAATTTTATGGCATTCTGAAAAGGTATGAAAACAAAAAAGCATACTAGGCAAGACAGAGAATCCTAAATGAGAGACAGCTTGTTTGTATAGTATTTAATGGGCCCCAGTGGGAGCAGGGACAGCTGTGAAGAGCTTGGCTGTCTAATTTTTCTTCTGTATTTACTTGTTGCCCTTGTTTTAGGGATTGAAAATATCATGGGAGTCTACAGACATTCAATATGATTACATACAAATCTCAGTACATCAGGTTTCTACAGTACTACTGAAGATCTTGGCCAGAACTATGCAGTGAGCATGAGCTCATAACCAAGGAAAAGACATACACAACAAAATGTGGAAAAGTCAAATGGGCATGTGTGAATACTTATGCAAAGCACTGTAACCAAAGAAACTGAATATGGCATCTTGACCTCCATTTACATGGGGCCAGGGTGGCAACTTCTGTTTTATTTTAACATGTCATTTGACCAAGAAAAAAACCCACATAAAATGCTACCATACTCTGGCATTGAAACTATTTTTACAGCACAATCTTGTGCATTTTTACTTGGAAGCCACTCCCAGGTAAATGTGCACATGATCGCAGCCTTAGAGGTGTCTTGAAACTGTAAACTTCATGTAAGCACTGATCAGCAGTAAACTATCACTCTTTTATCATATGAGAATATGAATAGCACTGGCTTTGGGTGGTATAGAAATGTAGTAGTAACAATAATGATATTACTAGCATAGCTTTCACATAAATGCTTGTGCTGATTCAAGGTCAAGATGTCAGGGCAGCAGAGGCAAATGCTTAAGGTATCACAGAGAGAAATGTTGGGGGGCAGGAAATGTCTCATTCTTAAGTAACTTTTCTTCCTATTGGAATCTGCTTATATTCCAGGGACATAAGCATGCCTAATCCTGTGCTGGATTGTGATGGTTGTGGCCATTTTGGTGGTCTTGTATGTATCAGATCAGGCTCTTAGAAGAGCAAGTCCAGTTTCCAACTGTAATTTAGGACCAATTTCATGACATATAGGGGCTGTCCGACCATTAGGCAGAGTGACATGGCTGCCTAAGGCAGCAGATTTAGGTGTTATGAAAGGGAAGCAAATTAATTGTTAGTTGTTCCGTTTATTACTGTTGTATTTTTATTGCCAGGGAGAGGTGCTGGGGGATTTTCTGCCTCAGGTGCCGAAGTAACTTGACTGCCCTTAGGCACTGTCCACCATGACTTGGGGGATGGGGCACTGTTTGCTGCTCTGTTCAGGCAGGTGGTTCCAGAAGACTACTGCTTGTTCCATCTTGTCTCCCATGCTGTTCAACATCTACATGAAGCCATGGAGTGAGATCATCCAGGGATTTGGAGTGCAGTGACACCCAACTCTGTTTCTCTTTTAAATCTGGTTCAGGTGAGGCAATGGAACTACTAAACTTGTGTCTGGAACGTAATGGATTGAATGAGAGCTAATAAACTAAAACTCAGTCCAGACAGGATGGAAGTACTGTTGATGGATGATTCCCATGTGCCCTAAAGGAGCAGTTCACTGTTTGGGAATGCTCCTAGATCTGGTTCTGACTCTAGAGACCCAAGTAGACTCTGTGGCATGGAAAATGTTTGATCAACTGAAGCTGGTGCACCAGCTTCTGGACTGAGACATCATAAGAAGAGCCATGCTGAATAGGACCAAGATCCATCTAGTCCAGCATTCTTTTCACACAGTGACCAACTAGCTGTTGACAGGAAACCCATAAACAGGACATGAGTGCAACAGCACCCTCCTGCCCATATTCCCCAGTAACTGCTGTTCATAGGCTTATTGCCTCTGATCCTGGAGGTAGCATAGAGCCATCAGGACTAGTAGCCATTGAAAGCCTTCTCCTCCAGGAATTTGTCTAACCCCCTTTTAAAGCCATCCAAATTGTTGGCCATCACTACATCCTGTGGTAGCGAATTCCATAGTTTGACTATGTGCTGTGTGAAGAAGTTCTTCCTTTTATCTGCCCTGAATCTCCCACCAATCAGTTTCATGGGATGACCCAGGTTCTAGTACTATGGAAGTAGAAAAATGTCTCCTATCCACATTCTCCACACTGTGCATAGGTTTGTCCACCTCTATCATGTCTCCCCTTATTTGCCTTTTTTCCAAGCTAAACAATCCCAGCTTTGTAACCTTCCCTCATAGGGGAGATGCTCCAGCCATCATGGCCAGTGTTATCCATGCCCCAGTAACTTCCATATTAGACTACTGTAATGTATTGTATGTGGGGCTGCCTGTTGAAGATTGTTCAGAAACTGTATTTAGTTCAAATACATATAAATAGGTTGCTAACCAGGGCTGGGGTTTGCCTTTAAAGGCCTAAATGCCTTGTGTACCCAAAAAGGATATCCTGCCCCAGTATGAGCCTGCCTATACACTGAGATAATCTTTGGAAGCTCTCCTCTGGGTGTCCCCACCACTTGACTGGTGAAGAGGGAAAGAGCCTTCTTGCTGGTCATGCCCTGCCAAGGAGGCTTGCTTGGTGCCTACTTTTATATTTTTTAGTGCCAGGTAAAGAACTTTTTATTTGCCCAGGTATTTTAACTCTGTTTTATCTGTGCTAATTACACTGCTTTTAACTACTGTCTTTTGTCTTCATAGTTTCTGGACCATACAGTTGATTTTATATTTTATTGTTTTATTTGCAAGCCATAAAAATATTTTGCACTGAAGAATGGCATATACATTTTTACATACAAAAGTAAAATAGACCAGTTGCACATGTTCAATTCTTGTTTTGCCAACTCTAAAGCATGTTGATGTCCCCATGCTGGTTCATAGGAGACGTGCACACTAAGCATGGAATGATGATAGAAGTTCTCCAGTATTTGTGGAGCTTCAAAAACGGCTCAGACCATGAGCCTTTCCAGACCATTTAAACCTTGTAGTACTTGTATAAATCCAGTACTACTTTACTTAAGCTATGTGACTAAGATGGTGAAAGTACATTTATACTTTCTTTCTTTGATCTATTGCCACTGATAGTTAGTTGTAGTCTGTAAAATGTCAGGCATATGAGTCCAAATTATTTATATTTTAGTGCAGAATAGGAGCTAACACATGCTGGAAAAGATGGCAAGTAAAGGAAATGTTGCCTAGAGTGGAATTTAAAGGGTAGACAGTTTTAAAATAGAAAATAATTCTGCTGTAATGTAGATGGAAGTCATAAAGAAAAAGAAGATTTACAAAACTAGATGGAATGTCTTGTACATTTTTAGCACACTGGTGAGTCAGCCATGCAATACCCAAAGCACAATACTGGCACAAGCTTCAACAAATGAATAGTGTGTGATTTATAGATGGCTTAAATATTTCAGCTTAAATTTACTATGCTAAGTACTTAATATTAATATTCATACTCCTAATAATAGGAGTTTGAAGGACCTACAGTGCCTTGCATGACTATTCACCCCCTTTGACTTTTCCATATTTTGTTGTGTTACAACCTGCAATTAAAATGGATTTAATTAGGATTACTAGTCACTGATCTACACAAAATAGTCCATAATGTCAACGTTGGGAAAAAATTTACATCTTTTACAAAATGATTTACAAATAAAAAACTGAAAAGCATTAATTAGGGTTGGGTTATAAAAAAAATCCCAAACTATGAACATCCCCCAGAGCACCATTAAATTCATGATTACAAAATGGAAAGAATATGGCACAACCACAACTCTGCCTAGAGAAAGCCGTCCACCAAAACTCAGTGACCCAGTAAGGAGGGCATTAGTCAGAGAAGCAACCAAGAGGCCAATGGTAACTCTGAAGGAGCTGGAGAGATCCACAGCTGAGATGGGAGAAACCGTCCATGGGACAACTATCACCCTGACACTCCACGAAGTTGGGCTTTATGGAAACGTGGTGAGAAGAAAGCCATTGCTGAAACAAACCCATATCAAATCCTATTTGGATTTTGCCAAATGGCATGTGGGAGACATGACAAACATGTGGGAAAAGGTTATCTGGTCTGATGAGAGCAAAACTGAACTTTTTAGTAACCACAAAATGCTATGTGTTAGTGGTAACCACAATGCTAGTAACCACAAAATGCTATGTGAGAGCAAAACTGAACTTTTGGGGAACCATAAAATGCTATGTGTGGCGCAAAGCCAACATTGCTTATCGCCCTGAGAACACTGAAGCACGGTGGTGGCAGCATCATATTGTGTGGATGCTTTTCATTAGCAAGGACTAGGAAACTGATCGGGACTGAGGGCAAGATGGATGGAGCCAAGTACAGGGTAATTCTAGAGGAAAACCTGTTTCAGTCTGGAAGGGACCTGGGACTGGGGTGGAGGTTCACCTTCCAGCAGGACAATGACCCTCAACACACTGGCAAAGTTACACTGGAGTGGTTTAAAAACAAGAACTGGAATGTCTTAGAATGGCCCAGTCAAAGCCCAGACCTCAATCTGATTGAGAATTTGTGGCAAGACTTGAATATTGCTATTCACCAACGGTCCCCATCTGACAGAGCTTGAACAATTTTACCAAGAAGAATGGGCAAAAATGGTAGGATCCAGATGCACAAAGATGGTAGAGATTTAACCAAAAAGACTCACAGATGTAATTGTTGCCAAGGGTGCTTCCACCAAACATTGACTCTGGGAGGTGAATACTTATGCAACCAACAAATGCCGATTTGTTTTTGTTTAACTTTTCTGCCACAATAAAAAATACTTTGCGCTTTCAAAGTGTTAAGCATGTTGTCTAAATAAAATGATACAAATGCCAATTAAATCCTTTTTAATTCCAGGCAGTCAAACAACAAAATGTGGAAAAGTCAAAGGGGGGTGAATACTTATACAAGGCACTGTAGAATTGGTTTTTGATTAATCATGAGCTAACTAGAGCAAAACAACACCCCCCCCCCCGGCTTGGAACAGTAGTGTGTAACATTGGGAGCACATAATGTCTCTTTAATTGGCTAAATTAAATTGGCTAATCGTTGGAGGTGTAATGCAGCTAATGCTTCTTTAAATCATATGTTTTGTAAATGCCCAATAGTTTCCTTCTTTGGGGGGGAAGTTATTATATGGATAAACTTCATATTGGAACATTCTTTAATATTTATTGATGTACATGTTCTACTAAATTATTTACCTGCTTCTTGGAATTTAGCACATGGTCAGCATAAATGGATTTTTTGCACCCTTTTGCCTGCCAAAAGACTGATACTACAACACTGGAAGGATAAATGCTCACCTCATATAATGCAATGGATTGAAGACCTAACAACACTAGCAACATTCAAAGGAGTTGTATACCAGCGCCACTTGCAAATGGACCTATACATGGATATTTGGTCTACTTTTATAGCAGTTTATGTATAATCTATCTTTTTTCTTTTTTAGAATGTTGTAATAATTGAAACCAAGATGTTTAAAGCATGTAGCTATATTAGTTATTTTATTTAATTTTATGTTCTCTTTGTTTTGTTGAAACTCACAATAAAAAAATGATTTAAAAACCCAAAACATTGGGAGAATGAACTCATGCAAGATTACCTGCTTTCTCCTGTGAACTGAGGTGCTTCCAGAAGACAGAAGAAATGGTGGGTGATATAAGAATGTTACAAGTGGGAGATGACTGTATAAAATTATGTGAACAAAGAAGGGCAACTGCATGATAAAAGCCGCTTCTGGAAGCACCCCTGAAAACACAAAAGAGGAGTCATAATCTCACATGAGTTCAGAGATCTCATGCTACACTGCGCACAAGTAAACTGCTTGCGTGAGCAGAGATTTTTTGCACTAGTCAAGACTCCAACATATCACTGAAACCGATTCACATAGTCTCCTCTGAGCTTTTTATAAAATCAAGACTTTAGGCATTTAAAAATAATAATAAACCAGAATGTTTTATCACAGGGATACATATGATCTACAGAGTCTACAGACCATGTTCACCAGCCTTGGCAATGACTTTTGAGGTGTAATGACATATGCACTTCTGTATGCAAAACCAGGAGGGCATAGTGGTGCTGAGAGACAGAATATAATTGGCTGGTGGTAGCATACTACTTGCAAAATCAGCAATATGTGGGACCATTGGAAGTGAAGGGACATCATCATTACTGCCTAATAACTTTTATCACTAGTTTACTTACAAATATGGATGAATTTTACAACATGTAAGTTCTGGTATTGTAGCGGAATATGATTATATTGATAAGAGTTTATTGCATTGTGTAGATGTGACTAGTTCTATGTGACTGTTGTGAGATAACTATGAGTAATAGAATGTATTCTTGGAAATGAAGGAAGGCTGCCACAAGTGGGTTAGTCAGGTACTAGAAGCAGCAAGCTGCTTAGCTTAGCAGGGATTCCTTTGTTTGGTTGATACTGGTATCAGTGACAGACCTAGCTACATTGAGAAAAATGAGAATAGTAGTATGACCAGGCCTGAAACTAAGGATGACGTCATCAGCTTCGTGGGAGTTATCAAAGACCAGAGTTTGACTTGTTTAAGAGAGAGGTCCTGGGAGAAGGAGAAACCCGCCCTGTGTGCTTAGGCTGGCTTCACCCACCATGCCTTCCATTTAGGTAAATATGAAACTTTAATATTGACTGTTAGATTGAGAAGATCCTAGGTTTTACTATGTTAACGATATGCTTGCTACTATTTTTCATTATACTTTTAGTGATTATAATGTGTGTGTATTTAGAGATATTTGCAATCTGCCTCATCTTAGCTAAAGCTCGTTATTCTCTTAGACTGTTTGAGCAATAAATATATATTCTTTAATATCATATTTGTGTTGTCTGGCAAAGAGAAGTTTCAGGGACCACTACCCATACATTAATTCTTGAAGCCCAAAACACTTGGTAAAGATTTGCAAATCTATCACTGAGTGGGGTCTGTCCTTAAAGTCCTGTATTCTCTCTTGATCTGGTGAGTTTCAGATACACCTGTTCAAGTTTGGGAAACAAGCTAGTCAAATAGAGGGAGAAGAAGTTACTCGTCTCAGTATCATAGTGTAGTTTAGCCTGGAATATTCCAGGATAACAGTCATATTTCCTCATATAAGCAGAATAATATAAGAATGTGGTAGTTAATGAAGCAGTTCCCCTATGTGAGTCCCATGAAGCACAGCCTTACCCCATACCAGAAAGGTTCCCATACTCAGTGTAAACTTAACAACGCACACCCATAATGGAAGGGTCCTCAGCCCATCGGACACTACTGCATATTGCTGTTTAATGTCTGTCCTCCTGGGAATTCTTAATATTTAAAATATTATCCTACTTTTCTTCTTTAACTCATTACTTAAAGCCACAGTAAGAGTCATAAAACAAGCAGAATCACAGTTCTCAGTGCAACAGTGTCAAGCTGTTAGCAATATCAGAAATTACAAGACTGCTTGTACTGTTTCACCCAATCGCTGTTCTCAAGCTGTCATTAATTTCCTGGTCTGTTATGCTGAGAACTGAAAAAATAAAAACATGTTCTAACTTGAAGCTAAAATCTTAGTTATAACAAAGCCACTAAGCTACATAGCCAAAAAAAGCCTAGCTATTAGCAGTGACAAATACATGTAATTGAAAATAACACTGCCTCTCTGCAATGGAGAAAAGCAGAGTTTTCTGATGAGGGTGGCTATGTACCCTATTTTACAACAGACAGTCCTCTTTTTGAAGAGTTGTCCAGTTAAAGATAAAGAGCCATAAGAAGGGAGAGCAACAGGGGCCTTGAAGTCGCCCACCAACAGTGAGCATCTAGACAGCAGACTGAGAAAGTTCACAGGTCACAGCCTTTCCCACAATGGTGAGATGTACTGCATTTCTATAGAGCTGGAGCAGACATTAGATAAACCAGGGACATTCTACTAAAAATGGCCTAGTGACAAAGACGGAAGCAATGGTGGTGGAAGAGTGGTGGAATTGTTGCCTTGAAAACAATTACCTCAAAATTTAGTGTTCAAACCACTTCTACTACATATAAAACATTTCATCTGTCTTTACCTTCAGGCTCAATAAGGAGCCTTTCCCTTTACCTCTAAATGGCCTCCCATCTTCTCTTGACTTTTGACTAGCCATATTACAAGTACAGAATGGATTACATTTGCCGCCAAAAGTGTCCTTGTTGTGACATGTAATCACTCCCTGTAACACGTTGAATCATAATTATCACATGGACCTTTGCCACTGTGTTGGCACACTATCCCAGATCCACATTCCTGGCAACCAGTGAAGAGTGTGGGGAGACATCACAGTGTGATGGCAGAAATTAATGTGGTAAGCAATTCTACACAATATGGGTGAAGCAGGCTTTACTCACCACAAAGTAGTCATTTTGGTTGTATCCCCATAGCAAATTAATTATGTGCTTCAACTGTAGTGTGCTCACAGGGTAACAAATATTCAGAGATGGGAAAGCGGGGGGGTCCTCAATAAGCCTTCATGTCACTTATTCCACAACTATTCATTCTAGTGCTGGGCCTGGAAGTTTATCATCCATATCTGAGAATGTATGGGACCATTCAAGTACAGATCCCATTAAGTGATGGATAAAAGGTCCCATCCCTATAAAATCTGAACATTGTATGGCAGCAAAGTACACTTCAAGCTACTACACAGGAAATGGTCTCTGTTCTTCTCAGTTACAATAATTAATCTAGAGGCTATAAAGTATTCAGTGGCCTTCCTTTGCTGTTATGTATATCATTCATATATCTAAGTCTGGGTGGCATCTTATACTTTAAAAATGAGTAGTCTCTTTCATATTAGCTTTAACAGATAGACTTGGGCTAGACTGCCAACTAACTGAGCCCTTACTTTTACAAATTAAGTTTTCTGGGCGAGTGAGTACCTATAATTATGGCCTAAAAATGCATCAAACAAGTGTTCATAAATGTTAAAAATTATGCCACTAGCTAATACAGATGAGTTCTGCAGTAATAACTTGAATTTTATGAATAGTCTGGAGAACTGCAGGCTTCAGGTCTGTTTAATTAAATGACAGAGCTGTAAATATTGATACCAATTACAATTTCACCCCTCATAATTTAGGCCAGTAAATTGTTGTACGCTACAACTTGTTACAAGCTTCCATTAAAAAAAAAAATGGTTGCAAAACTTGTATAACCTTTTTCTTCCCTTATTTTACAACTGTCACCTACCAAACATGGGATAGTACTGGAGAAAAGCAGGGGGACTAGGCACCTCTTCCGACAATAGTTCCACCCTCAAATAACTATTTGAAAAATGGGTTGCTATCAACAGTTGCTTGGCAAGCTTTAGGAGGCAGAAAAAAATATTATTTTCAAAAGGAAACTTTCTTTTGGTAGCATTTCTTACAGCAACCCATTGTTTATTGGAAGGTTCACTAAAGAAACTAATGACTTGTCTAACCTGGCATGCTTGATGATGTTAGATGATGCTAGACCTTCTTTTTACCGTTTGCTGTATGGTAGCATTTGCAGTTGCAGGCTTTGTTGTTGTTGTTATCCCCAGTAAAGTTAACAATTTTGCCAGGAAGCAAACTGAAATAGGAAAATGTATTGATAACGTGGTATGGTATGAAAAAAAGAAACACACATGTTGGAACTGCACTGACATTTTAACGGCAGTAATGCGGCTTACTAGAGAGAGCTTGTCTTTTCCCTAAAACATTAATTCCCTTTTCAATGTACTAATTTTGCTGGTCAATTGACTGTAATAAATTATTACTTACTTTTCAGTGTACTAACTGTTTAAAGTTGGCTTTGATGATTTCCTGTAAGCTGGTTCTAATCCCTACATCTCACTACGACAAGAGAAAATGAGTAAGAGAAATGCATTTCCCCATCCCTTTTATCACTCACAAGCAAGACTAGGGCAACAATAGTTCAGTCTGGGGATTAACACAGGATAGTTGCCACCACTACAGTCTTTTCCTTAAACCCAGGTAGGTAAAGATTGATTCCACAGTCAGACCTAAATCCATTTCACTCCCATGTGCACTTTAAATTCAGAGTATTTTCACCCTACTGGTTACCTCTTTTCTAGAATATGTCAACAACAATGGGCTTTGAGCGGTTATGATGCTTGTGGATGGCAAAACCTTTCAACAACCCAGAGTAAATAAAGATCTTGGTGAACCAAAATTCAGGAAAAAAAAAATACATTCAGGCAAACTAAAAACAAACATAAATAATATTCTAATAAATACAATGACTCAGATTTTAAACTAGATCCATTTCAATCAGGCTTTAAGCCTGGTTTTGGAACAGAACTTGCCTTGCTGGTTCTACATGGCAACGAATATGAATCACTTTCATGTTTAATGCAGATTTTCATGAAATTGGCTTTGGTCAGTCAAAAGCACATGGAGCAAAAAATTGTGGAGTAAACACTACCTTAAAACCTGCTTTTCATAGGTCAAACTGCGCTTTAATCTGCCTTATGCGGTTGGATGGGCGGAGTCCCGCTAGCAGAAGTGAACATCATTAACCCTATAGATGCTGCTCAGCCAATGAGAGAGGCTGGCTCCTACCCCTCCCCATGCGCCACTTCTCAGGGAAGGTTAATGGAAGAGATGAGTAATGTCAGATAGTTTACCCTACACCTCTCCCGCTTGCATCCACTGACTATGAACCAGCAATATTGAAGCCCAGGAAAGGACCAACAAGCAGGCAGACAGGAGGCACCTAGGTCCTGCATGGAGGGAAGGGGCTGGAATTGCCTCCCTCTGCTAGTGCTCTGGAGTCAGCAGCAGAGGTGGCTGCTGCTGCCTCCACTTGCCTGACTGGAACTAAACCTCCTCCTCCCTACAAACACACAGGAAAATCCTCTTCCTCTACCCCACAGACACACTGGGGACTATTCTGAAGGGGAGACATAAATGAATCAGAGGCTGCTATTTGTGAACGGAAAAAGCAAACTGCTGCATTACTCTGAAGGGGTGACCCAGCATGATTCTGTGATTGGGGAGGCTTTTTCCCAGCCCTGTCCATGCCCCCTTGCTGTACTGACTGCCTCTCTCCTTCTCGTCTGTGTATTCCTTAGTTGTAGGTGTATGGCGTGACTGCAAAGTTGCAGGTGTATTGCGTGACTGTGAAATAGTGGCTGGCTGCCCTTTCTCCTTCTGCTCTGTGTATTCTTCTGTGCATTACATATAGACTGGCTACTCCACTATTGTGAATGATACAGGGCTAATTATAAGTATGAATGGGAAAAGGAGGCTACTTATTCTGAAAGCAGCCCAACTGTAAATGGGGGAAAAGAGGGAAGGGGGGAGGAGCAGCCCCACCTCTTCACCACCTCACTGCCAGGTCACAGCCAGGTCACAGAGGCATGCCCAGGATCTTATGTGGAGGGAATGGGCATACTGCAAGGGAACCGCATAGGAGTCACTTTAAGTAAAAAACACGGAATAAAAGGACTTTTGGAAAATGCAGCTTTTCAAGAGGGATGCAGCTAGTTGGCTGCAGATTGGCCATGATGTCCTGTGTCCCTCATGACTTTAAGCCACAGCAGCATCAGAGAAAACCTCCCATGTAGACGGCAATGTTTGGTGGAAGGCTACCAAACAAAGGATTTTTTCCAGAGGTGGCACCCTGATTGTGGAATACCCTTAAGAACACAAGAACAGCCATGCTGGGCCAGACCAAGGGTCCATCTAGTCCAGCATTCTGTTCACACAGTGGCCAGTCAGCTGTCGATGGGAAACCCACAAGCAGGACATGAGTGCAACAGCACCCTCCCGCCCATGTTCCCTAGCAACTGCTGTACATAGGCTCACGGCCTCTGATACTGGAGAAAGCATATAGCCATCAGGACTAGTAGCCCTTGATAGCCTTATCCTCCAGGAATTTGTCTAACCCACTTTTAAAGCCATCCAAATTGTTGGCCATCACCACATCCTGTGGTAGCGAATTCCATAGTTTAATATGCGCTCTGTGAAAAAGTATTTCCTTTTATTTATCCTGAATCTCCCACCAATCAGTTTCATGGGATGACCCAGATTCTAGTATAATATGAGAGAGAGAGAGAGAGAGAGAGAGAAATGTCTCCCTATCCACATTCTCCACACCATGCATAATTCTGTACACCTCTATCATGTCTCCACTTACTCGCCTTTTTTCCAAGCCAAACAATCCTAGCTGTTGTAACTGTTTCTCATAGGTGAGTCGCTCCTGTACCTTGATCATTTTAGTTGCCCTTTTCTGCATTTTTTCCAGCTCTACAATATTTTTTTAGTGCGGTGACCAGAACTGTACACAGTATTCTAAGTGAGGTCTCACCATAGATTTGTTTAAGGGCAGGATGATATTGGCAGTTTTATTCTCAATTACTTTCCTAATTATGCCTAACTTAAGAGTTTGCTTTTTTACAGCAGCTGCACACTGGGTTGACATTTTCATTGAGCTGTCCACCACAACCCTAAGATCTCTTTCTTGGTTGGTCACCACTAGTTTCAGTTTCCTTGAAACTGCTCATTAACCATGCCGGTGACCTCTTGGACTTGGTGCACATGAGAAATGCTCATGTGGTGCCTAACTGTAATCCTTTGAGCATCAGGTGGAAATCTTTTCTATTCCCAGGCATTTAAAGAGCTTTTTAAGGTTATTTAAAGATATATTTAAGACCTTTTAAAATCACCAGGGTTTAATCTTCTGCTGTAGGTATTGTTTTATTGTTGGTGGTTTTATTTTATCTATGTAGTTTGTACTGTGTACATTTTGATGCAACTCTAAAATATACAGACAATAAAATAGCGTCTACGCTATTTGCGTTCTCCTTATTTTCGCCATAGTCTACGTAAATGTTTACGTAGACTAGACGTGCCAAAATAAGAAACGCAAATGGCGGCGCCCATGGGCGCCGCCATTTGCATATGTGCGGTGTTTTTTTTTACTCAGCCATGATAGGCTACGTAAACATTCATGTAGCCTATCACGGCTGACTGCAGGGACGCAAACAGCGGCGGCTACGGCTGCCGCCATTTGTGGGCCCGGCCGGCTAGGATTCGGGGGTGGAGGGATGGAGCGCCTCCCCCCCTGCCAGAATTTCAGGGGGGAGGGACGGAATGCCTCCCCCCCCGGCCAGAATTTCGGGGGGAGGGACGGAGCACCTCCCCCCCACCGCGAATCAAATTTCGTTAAAGGTAAGTGACTTTCATACATCCCTACAAAATGCCCAAAGCAATTCCATGAAATACAAAACTGCAAGAAAATCTTTTCAAATTTTTCAAACATTGGGACAAAACCAGTGAGAACGTAGTCACTACCAAACCCTCATTTACACCTTCCACTACAAGAGAACACAAATGAAAGCATTCTGCTTGAATGCTATTAAATCAGATAACTAATTAGGGTGCAATCCTATGCATGTTTAGACAGAAAAACATCCAACAACTCCGAACATGCCCCAGCCAGCCAGGCTGGCTGGGAGTTGTATGACTTTTTCTGTCTAAACATGTGTAGGATTGCACCCCTAATTGATTAGAAGTATTTAGTTCTTGTTTTAGCATGTGCAAAATAGCCAATTTTCTGCACATTCTTATAGTTGAAGTTTTTAATATATTAGATAATTTAACAAGAGACCCACCTGCTATCATTCATTTGTCTCTGGTTCTTCAGTAATCCAAAACTTTGGATTACTGTGGTTTTGTCTGCATAAGTCTGCATAAGAGAGCTTCGGCTATTGGGCGGTATAGAAATGAAATAAATAAATAAATAAATAAATAAATAAATAAATAAGTCTGCAGACAAAACAGGAACCCTTTGTCTGCAACCCTCATAACTAAAATCCTGTTTTGTTTCCTATCACTTTCCCTGATCTTTATTTACAGTTCAAGAAACTTAAGACTCAAGATCCTCTAATAATCTTTTTGCATGAAAACAATCAAAACCTCATTCCAAGGTACTTTCCAGTCTTCATCTCAGTCTTAAGCAGATGTGAGAGGAGGTATTGTCAGTCACTAGGAAACCATGATGTCAGCAAGCAGCAGAATCCAGGTGTTATTGCCATCCTATTACAAAACACTGTGGAGGGTGGGATGAGGCCCACCTGGCATGGTCTTAGTCTTTGTTGTTGTTCATTCGTTCAGTCGTGTCCGCCTCTTCGTGACCCCATGGACCATAGCACGCCAGGCCTTCCTGTCCTCCGCTGTCTACCGGAGCGTGCTCAAGTCCATATTCATTGCATCGGTGATGCTATCTAGCCATCTCATCCTCTGCCGTCCCCTTCTTCTTTTGCCTTCAGTCTTTCCCAGCATCAGGGTCTTTTCCAGAGAGTTTCCTCTTCGCATTAGGTGGCCAAAATATTTGAGCTTCAGCTTCAGGATCTGTCCTTCCAATGAGCACTCAGGGTTGATTTCCTTTAGGATGGACTGATTTGACCTCCTTGCAGTCCAGGGGACTCGTAAGAGTCTTCCCCAGCACCACAGTTCGAAAGCATCAATTCTTCGGCGCTCAGCCTTCCTTATAGTCCAGCTCTCACAGCCATACATTACTACTGGGAAAACCATAGCTTTGATTATACGGACCTTTGTCGGCAAGGTGATGTCTCTGCTTCTTACTATGCTGTCTAGGTTTGCCATAGCTTTCCTCCCAAGGAGCAAGCGTCTTTTAATTTCATGGCTACAGTCACCGTCTGCGGTGATCTTGGAGCCCAAGAAAATAAAATCTGTCACTGCTTCCATTTCTTCCCCTTCTATATGCCAGGAAGTGATGGGGCCAGATGCCATGATCTTCGTTTTTTTAATGTTGAGTTTCAAACCAGCTTTTGCATTCTCCTCTTTCACCCTCAACAAGAGGCTTTTTAGATCTAGGTAAAACCAAAAAAACCCCAAACCCAAAATAGGCACCAAAGTGCATCATGATGGTTGCCATCTTAATCAAAATGGTAAATATGGACTTGTTTGAACTTGTAATAAAATAAACTTTAAAATTCCACAAATATGTATTCCACAATTTTGTCACCATTCTCAAGCCAAATGTTTAATTAAAATTAGCTGTTTTTCAAAGTAATTAATTTCACAACGTCTCTTAAAATTGTTTACCTATTAGTTTGAGTAAATATACCATGAGAAACATAGCCTTAATTATGCCAAAATTCTTTACAGATTCTTCCAAGCAAAGATTTCCCCCCATGACTTCTTTCTGTGGTAACTGTGAACGTTATATATGTATCTATTCTTGAGATGCCAAGCCCACACATTGCTCAGGGAGGAGGGGGAGAATAGCAAAAAAGAATTCACTCCCTGGTTAATTGCAAGAGCTTTAATTGAAGTTTTATTAATTCAGATTTAAACCGTGAGTTGTAACTCATCGAATAAGGAAAGCAAAGAAAACACATATTTTTTCTATTGCATTCAAACCACTCTCATCCCTACAATTTAGGCATTCAGTAGTCTGGACCCTTGCATGCAGCATATTCCTGCAGGAAGCAGGAATGGATTCAGCTGCATGGCTATATCCCAGTACTCTGTCAAGGTGTAGATTAGATTATTGCATAGGTTCTGCAAAATAATTCGTCAGTTTCCTGAATTTACAAATACTTTTAAATATGCTCAGCTAGAGCTAATAAAAAAGTTCATGCATCTACAAACATTTTACATGGGATGGCCTTTCTCTTGTTTTATTAAGTGCCCCTCTTTCACTTGAGTTTGGGAAAGTGCTGCGTTGCCTTTTAAGAAGTAGACTGTATGTAATATCATGACAATTTCTTGAAACATTAAAAAGATATATAGCAATGCTTGCTAAAAATAAATGTGAGCCTATACAAGAGCCATGAAAAATTATGTGTGTGCGATTTTAAAAAGGCAGACATTTCAGAATGTAACTGTAAGTGCCCAAGGGTTCGCTTGCTTTGCTGGGAAAAGCTGCTTATGGCCTTTAAAGGGTCAGAGGAGAAGACTAGTTAATTAGGAGGAGTCCCCAGCCCTGAGTTAACTTGCAGGTGAATAATGCAGTTGAGAGGGAGCTAGTGACAGCTGTGAAAGAGGTGTGAAGAAATTGTAACAGGCAAGAGGCTAAACAGCAATATAGAAAGAACATCAATCCAGTATATTCAGCTCCTGTAATGGAATTTGTTTCTCTAGTGCAAACAGATAATGTACATAAAGAAATCATGTAAAGAACATTAATTACAAGTATCTTATTATGCAAAAGGTAACATTCCAAGCAATATTGCTAATCTAAATAAATCTAATAGTACAGGTAATTTGTTTGTAAATGCTCTCAAGGAAAAGCCATTGTAATAAGAAGGCACAAACATCTGGAAGCTTTCTCAGAGCTAAGCTAACAAAGGAGACCTGACAAAAAAAACAACGCTAACAAACAACAACAATAAAATAGTTTTCTTACCCTAATTTCGTTCCCTTAGAAATGTATGGTTCAGTTAGTTACATTCCCTGATTCTTATCCTCTGTCCAGGCAAAACCTAGAACAAGAACAAGTTCAAAGATGTTACTCAGATATCAGTTCACAGGAAAATATTAATTACTTTATTTTCAATATTAAAGTCCTTAGTAAAACCCAGGATTAATTCAATACTAAGAATTAAATCGTATAAACATTATTCAAACTGCATAAATATTATTCAATAAATTAATTTTGGTCACTGCTATAAAACTGATCACTGGGCTACAGCAGATATCTGACCATCCAATCTACCATCTTGTCTCTAACCATGGTCCGCACTCAAAGTACACTCCCATATATAGAAGCTACAAGTAGTCAGTTACAGCAGAGATTTCTCACAAGGGACATTTCTTCCTCTATTCCATCTGTAAGTGTTTGAGGCATAAAAGACTCATTTCTTTAAACCTACCTAATCTAACTGTGGATGCTTCCCCAGTCTATATAAAAGTATTATGTAAGCCCTACTGAACCCTTGAAGTTAACAAAATGCATCTCATATTAGAAAGGAATTAACTCAAAACAACTTTCTTTAATATTCATTTTTATGTGATTGTTGCTGTTAGGGGAATCCAACCCTAAACATCGATGGACATCTGGAAAACTATTTAGAATCATAGGATAGTAGGGTTGGAAGGGGCCTACAAGACGGTCGAGTCCAACCCCCTGCTCAATGTAGGAACCCAAGTCAAAGCATCCCTGACAGATGGCTGTCCAGCTTCATCTTGAATGCCTCCACTGTGGGAGAGCCCGCTACCTCCCTAAGGAATTGGTTCCATTGTCGTATTACTCCTGATGTTCAGCCGGAATCTGGCTTCCTGTAACTTGAGCCCATTTATGCCGTGTCCTGCACTCTGGGATGATTAAGAAGAGATCCTGGCCTTCTTCTCTGTGACAGCCTTTCAAGTACTTGAAGAGCGCTATCATATCTCCCCTCAGTCTTCTCAAGGCTAAACATGCCCAGTTCTTTCAGTCTCTCTTCAGAGGGCTTTGTTTCCAGTCCCCTGATCATCTTTGTTGCCCTCCTCGGAACCCTCTCCAGTTTGTCTGCATCCTTCTTAAAGTGTGGTGCCCAGAACTGGACAAAGTACTCAAGATGAGGCCTAACCAGTGCTGAGTAGAGGGGAACTAGTATTTCACAGGATTTGGAAGCTATACTTCTATTAATTCAGCCCAAAATAGCATTTGCCTTTTTTGCAGCCACATCCCATTGTTGGTTCATATTCAGCTTGTGATCTACAACAATTCCAAGATCCTTCTAGCTTGTAGTTGTTGAGCCAAGTATCCCCCAGCTTGTAACTGTGCATTTGATTTCTTTTTCCTAGGTGCAGAACTTGGCATTTATCTCTATTAAAAGTCATTCTGTTGTTTTTTGCCCAGCGCTCCAGTCTATCAAAATCTCTTCGAATTTTGTTTCTGTCTTCCAAGGTATTAGCTATCGTGCCCAGTTTTGTGTCATCTGCAAATTTGATCAGCATTCCCTGCACCTCCTCCTCCAAGTCATTAATAACAATGTTGAAGAACACTGGGCCCAGGACTGAGCCCTGTGGTACCCTGCTCATTACCTCTCCCCAGTTTGAGAAGACCCCATTGATAAGCACTCTTGGAGTCCGATTCTGTAGGCAACTGTGGATCTGCTGGATTGTTGTTTCATCTAGCCCACTTTGAGCTAGTTTGCTCATCAGGATATCATAGGGCACTTTGTTGAAAGCTTTGCTGAAGTCGAGGTATATTATGTCCACCGTATTCCCACAGTCCACAAGGGAGGTTACCTGATGAAAACATGAGATCAGATTAGTCTGGCAGGATTGTTCTTGACAAATCCATGTTGGCTTTGAGTAATCACTGCATTGTTTCCAAGGTGCTTCCAGATGGATTGCTTTAACATCTGCTCCAGAATTTTCCCAGGGATTTATTTCAGACTGACTGGTCTGTAGTTCCCAGGTTCCTCCTTTTTACTCTTATTGAAGATAGGAACAACAGCCTTCCTCCAGTCATCTGGCACTTCACCCGTCCTCCATGATTTCTCAAAGATAATAGACAGTGGTTCTAAGAGCTCTTCTGCCAGTTCCTTTATTACTCTAGGGTGCAGTTCATCTGGCCCTGGAGATTCGAACTCATTCAAAGTAATTGGGTGTTCCTTGACCATATGCCTACCAATCACAAGCTACAGTCCTGCCCCTTCAGCCTGTACTTCGCCTTTGCCAGGGGGGTCATAGACCCTCTTTTGGGAGAAGACTGAGCCAAAGTAGGAATTGAGCACCTCTGCCTTTCCTTTGTCATCTGTTATCATTTTACCATCCTTATTTAATAGCTGAACGACCATTTCTTTCCTCTGTCTTTTATTATGCACGTATCTGAAGAAAGCCTTTTTGTTACTTTTAGCATCCCTCGCTAACCTCAGCTTGTTCTCAGCTTTAGCCTTCCTGATGCCATCCCTGCAATTCTGTGCTACCTGCCTGTACTCTTCCTTTGTTGCTTGGCCTTCCTTCCACTTCCTATATGCGTCCTTTTTTGTTTTCAGGTCATCTCTTAGCTTTTTGTGAAGCCACATTGGCTTCTTCTGTTGTCTTCCACCTTTTTTTCTTGTTGTAATTGTAATTGTGCCTTGAGAATTTCCTTTTTTAAAAGCTCCCACCCATCTTGGATTCCTTTTCTCATTAGAATCGCTTGCCATGGAACCTTACTTATCATTGTTCTGAGTTTATTAAAATTGGCTTTCCTAAAATCCAGCGTATGTGTTTGACTACACTCGGCTTTTGCTTCCTTTAGAACCATGAACTCAAGTACAACATGGTCACTTTCCCCCAGAGTTCCCATAACTGCTACTTTATCCACTAAGTCATCTCTGTTGGTTAGAATCAAGTCAAGGATAGCTGATCCTCTTGTTTCTTCCTCTACTTTCTGTAGGAGGAAATTATCAGCAACACAAGCCAGGAATCTCTTGGAGGGCCATGTTTTGGAGAATTTGTCTCCCAACAAATATCAGGGAAATTGAAGTCCCCCATTACTACTACATCATGCTTCCTTGAAACCCTGGCTATTTGCTTTTCAAAAGTTTCATCCTCATATTCTCCTTGATTGGGTGGCCAGTAGTAGACTCCGACCACCATGTTCCTTTTATTCTTTGCTCCATTTATTTTAACCCAGATGCTCTCGATGGGGCTACTAAGCTCATCCTCCTGTATTTTCTGTGCAGAGATACGTATTTTTAACATATAGTGCAACTCCCCCTCCCTTTCTGTTCCTCCTGTTCTTTTTGAACAAATTATATCCTTCAGTTGCTGCATTCCAGTCATGGGAGTCATCCCACCAAGTTTCAGTTACACCTATCAAGTCATAATTTCCCTCTTGTATTAAGAGTTCAAGTTCATCCTGTTTGTTTCCCATACTCTGGGCATTAGTGTATAGTAGGGATGTACGAATCCCTTACCTGGCTCTGCGCCGGGGCATCCACGGTGGGAGAGAGGTGCTCCGTCCCTTCCCCCGGAATCCTCCCTGGCCGGCTCTGCTCTGTGGCGGCTCCGCCAGGGCCAGCCACGGCCAGAGTTCCAGCCACGGCCAGGCTGCTGCAGCCACCATTTGCATCCTTGCAAGCAGCCGTGATAGGCTACGTAAGTATTTACGTAGCCTATCATGGTAAAGGCGGCCACGCAAATGGCATAGCGGCCGCCATTTGCGTCCCTGCTCTTTGCCATGATAGGCTATGTAAATACTTACATAGCCAATCACAGCTGCCTGCAAGCACGCAAATGGCGGCCACCATTTGCAGCCGCAGCAGCCCGGCAGCAACCGGCCGGGAGACCAGCCAGAGCTGCCGCCACTGGAGCTGCTGCTGCTGCTGGAGCCACCGCCGCTGCTGCCGCTGGAGCCCCAGGTAAGCTCCGTCCCCGGGGGGATTCCGTGGGGTGGCGGGGGGCCGTTCCACCACGGATTCCGGGGGGCCGCATTCTAAAGAATCCAGCCTCACTGGAGTCCGTGGTGGAATTTTCTGACATCCCTAGTGTATAGAAATCGAAGACCAGGTGCTTTATAGTCTGGCTTTCTTCCTGCATATTTCTGAAGACTATTATTGGGCACTATTAGAGCTGTTCTCTCCATTGTGGTGCATGAGCCCTCATCCATTGTTACCCCCAACTTTACGTCCCCCTTCCCCTGTAGGGTTCAGTTTAAAGCCCTCCTGATGAAGTTCTTCATGCTGTGGCCAAACACATTCTTCCCAGGTGCAGTATTGCTGTGCAATTGTGAGGTGTTGTTTGTTTGTTTGTTTTGTTTCAAAGACATTTCTCTGTTCCCAGCTCATCCTCTGGTAGAAATAACATGACTACAGAATTATAGAAATCCTATTGCCTACTTTGTTCGTTCATTTCCAGTTCAGAAGTTGAGGTTTGTATGTTGCACAATTGTGAAAATGCACTATATAAGCCTTAGTAAGAAATAATAGGTAAGCATTTTTAAAAGTTGATGTCATTTGTCATGAAAGCTTATTTCCTCATACACATTTTAAAAGGGGAACATGAAGATATTAGAAACCTGACTGTACTCATATTTATTTAGAATATTTTTTGGATCGCCCCTCTACCCAATGAGGACTTGAGGCAACGCACAATAAAATACAGTTAAAAAACATTACAATACAAATACCTAAAACATTTGAAAACCAGGAATTAACAGTAAAAACTGATAGTGGCATTAACCATTAAAAGCTTGGCAGACCAATTTCTTTTCACTGGCCATCTGAAGGACACTAAGGAGGATACTAACCAAACCTCCCTTGGGAGGTTATTCTCCAACTGGGACAATGCTACACAAAAGGCCCAGTAACAAGTGCCCACCAACCTCACTTCTCTAGGAAGTGGGACATGCAATAAGGCCTCAGATGACAACCACAAATTCATGCACCTCTAAAGACAGAGCATGCATTTCTGCATTAAAGGGAGGAGGGAAAGCACTGATTTCATTCTTAATATCCAAAAGAAGTGAATCTAAATAGGTGACCTAATAAACAAAGCTATGCTTATGTTGTGATTCCATGCATGGGTAGAATTGCAGAATGTGGAACAGGATGAAGAAATTAGCTTCTAGCTCTTATATCTGCAAAAACATGTTTGAAAATGTGTGAGTTGTGCTGATGAAATTTCAGAAGCTAGAAGAATTACTGAAAAAGATTTCTAGTGGTTAGGGGTGAGACTTTGGTGCTCACTATAGCTTCTTAGTTCTCCCCATGACTAGAAACAGCATATATTATGCAAAATGGTAAGCATTAGAAAATTATGTAAACTTGCTTAATTTATGCAACCTATATAGGTCATAGAACTAAGCATTTCTTGGGGCAGAATTTTAGTTATCGTGTCAGAGTTTTGATGTTTTTAGCTCCAAGTATATATAGTACTTCTACATGTTTAAAAATCAAGTTAATCTACAGTGTGTAAAGATGAACACAGATTCCATAGTAGTATAAACATGTTAACTCCCACACTTAGGAAATACCTTAGCTATATCCAATTTCTTGTGGCTAATCCCTTTTCACAACACTCTGGCTGCATTTGGATGTCACTTTAAGCCATGGTGGCTTAATAACTTACTCACAGTAGCTTATTTTTTAAATAATCCATGATGCCCTGCCCCAGGAATGGGCTAAAACACTACTGCGAGTAGTTTATTAAGTACTGTGCATAACCTGAGTCATCCCCCCACCCCCTGTCCTGTTGCCTGATCAGTGGCACTGTTCCACCCATTGACAACATTCCAGCATCACCCTGAGAAGGGGTGGTGGTGGCTCTAAAGCACTGGAGGCTTGCAGGATTGGGACCAAAGTTCATACCCAGCCTCCCCTAGTGAGAAGGCACCTGATCCACTGTCAAACCCAGTGCAACTACTCACCAAGGAGCAAAATCCCAAGTGCACCAAAAAGGGGGTGGCAGCTGTAAAGCCTTGGGGGTTTGCAGGATCAGGACTAAACTTCATACACAGCTGGAGCACTCTTTCACTAAAGCACTATAATGCTAAAGCGAAAAGGTGCTATAGCAGTCTAGCGGATGAGTGCTACAGCTGTGTATGAAGTTTGGCCCGGTAGACACTACCCCCTTTTTGGTGTATCCGGGATTTTTGCTCCTTTGGGAATAATCGTGCAGGGTTTTGATGGTGCATCAGGTGCATAGGGGAGGCTGTGTATAAAGTTTGGTCCCGATCCTGCAAACGTAAGGTGTTCCCAATTGTGCATCCCCCCCCCCCCCCAACACTACTGAAACAGCCTGTTTCCTTAATGCAGAGAATGGCCACAGGAGCAGAGAGGCAGCGATCTGAGCTGCTCTTGCAGCACAACTTTGTATGTGACCAAAATAACCCACGGTGCCCACCAGATAACCCCTACTGCAGACCGTGGGTTATCAGAGTGGGTTATTTTGGGCAAATAAGCCATCATGGCTTAAAAAATTCCCAACAGATGACAGGATAACCCTGATGGGTTAAATAAACCATCGTGAGTTATTTAACCCATCATGGGTTATTGTGTCATCTGAACTCAGTCTCTAGCTTCTGCCATGAGCCAGGGGTCCTAGGGCCATAGGGAGGCTCTACCTGCCCCACGCCCCTGCCCAGGAATAATATCAAGCCAAGGGGGGACACACACGTGGTCCATCCATCAGCCAGAGAAGGAGCAGTTTTGTTTCCCCCTCCAGGCCAGAAAAAACATGGATAAGACTGACAGTTTCCCTGGGACTGCTGAAAGAAGGGGAAAGAAGGCTCTGACCCCATCCATTGGCCAAAGGGACAAGAGCCCCATTCAAGCAAGAACATAAGCAAGGCAAAGTTAGGGTGGCTGTGGCTCAAAGTGTCCACCACCTTGCTCTGGCCTTCAAATACTGATCTCCCTCTTCTTTTCCCCTCTACTCCCCTTTCCTTGTGTATCTTGTCATTTTATTCTGTAAGCCTGATGGAATGGCCCGTTTCTCTTTTTTACTGATGTGAGCCACTTTGAGAGACAATAATTGCGCAATGCTATGGGTTGTGCCCTTTTGAGACAGAAGCCTCAGAACTCAAGAGGCCTCCGTGTTTCCCATGCCCTGCTGGGCTGAAGCTGGCAGGGCAGGAGAAGCGGCAGAGGCAATCTTCACCTCTCCATCCTCCAGTTGTGGCATTTTTTGCTAGATTTTTTTTTTTTTTTTTTTTACTCATCTAGTGACGGTGCTTCTGAGGGGGAGGGAAGGAAGCTGGAAGAGGCTCAGGATAGTGTGTATCCTGACCTTTCTGGTCTGGACTTCTCCCCTCCTGCCAGAACACCCCCTTTCCCCCATCTCCAAATTGATTTTCTGACCTCAAGAGGCCAGCCAGTGCAGTTCTTTTCACAGCAGGTGTGAGGGGTCAGATCACTGACTCCCCCTTCCAAGGTCGGAGCACTGTAGGATTGCTCCTTAATTGTCTGAAGAACATGATAAAATGCAGTAAATAAATGAATGAATAAAAACAAACTTTCATAGCTTGATCCTATGCATGTGGAGTAATTCCCACTGATTTCAGTGGGACTTACTCTTACATAAGTGTGCATTATACTTTAGTCTAGGTAACTTTTAGTTTTTCTGAAAGATTTTGTATTGATATGGAAGCTAACGTCAAAATGGAAGGGAACTGATCAAGAGGGAAACATAAAATCTTTGCAAAGTGACATGTTACCTAGCATAGTGACAACCTAAACTTCATTTTGACTTCTCTCCATCATTGTCTATAGACATCATGATGCTGGTTCATGATGTCCAAGATTTTTGTTCATCGCTGAAAGAACAAAGAAGAAAAATAATGTTTGCTTGGTTCAGGTTGTTACACACACAGAGACACTTTTTGTTAAAACAATAATGAGCCTTATTACCAGATTACACTATCAATCAATGGATCATTTCCTACGAGCTAGTCTTCCTCTTCTTACTAATATGAAAAGTTGTGCAGCTCTATGCTATGCAGACTTACACACACTTAAGTAAGTCTCACTTTATTCAATGGGACCTACTTCCAAGTAAGTGTACATAGGATTGCAGTCATCCCTACCCAAAAACTCGCCTTTATTGTACATGATTGTATAATATTGTTGGATGTTAATGCAGCTGACAACAGCAGGCCTTAAGGGTGGGATATAAATAATAAATAAATGATATGATGTATAGCCCTAGTTCATACCAACTGTGTTTTGCAATTCTTTAGCTCCGGTCATTTTATTTTATTTGGAAATTTAGGACAGGCTGTTACTGTGAAGATAAACTACCATACAAATGTGAAGAGTATTCCTCAGCACAGTTTCTACCCATAATGCCAGAAATGATTCAGTAGTGCAAGCCTACCGATGAGGCAATTTTTATAACACCTTTATCTAATGGCTCGGTTAAACAGGTTAAAGGTATAATCCTATGCAAATTTAGACAGAAAAAAGTCCTACAACTCCTAGCTCGGCCCAACCAGCCATGCTGGCTAGGGAATGCTGGGAACTGTAGGACGTTTTTTGTCTAAACATGCAGAGGATTGTGTCCTATGCACTTTGGGCACCACCAGGAGGGTATCTTTTGATCATTGCAGCATCCGAACAGGCAGGTTAGGGGGTCAGGCAATCTCTTAAATATCCTTGTCCCGAATTATTGGGGTTTTGTAAATAAGTAGCAAACTCTTAAACCTGGCCTGGCAGCTAGTGCAGTTCCCTCAGCATAGGTGTAATATGCTGGCAATAAGGTGCTCCCATTACCAATCCTGCTACAGCATTCTGTACCAACTGCAGCTTATGGACCAACCTCAGGGGCAAGTCCACATAAGACGCATTGCAGTAATCCAACACTGAGGTTATCAATGCATGGACCACAGAAATTAAGCTATCCCTGCCTAGCAATGGCAGTAGCGGTCTTACCAGACAAAGCTGCTAAAAGGCACTGATAGGCGTCAAAGAAACATGTGCCTACAGTGACAGGGCTGGATCAAGAAGCACCCCCAGACTGCACACCTGCTCCTTCAGGAGGGAGTGTAATCTGGTCCAGAATAGGCAACTGACCCAGTTCCCAAACAAGGGAACTACTCACCCGCAGAGCCTTCGTGTTGTGAGGATTTAGTTTATTGACCCTTATCTAGCCCACCACTGCATCCAGACACCGGTCCAAGGCTCACTACAGATTCAGATGTTACAGAAAAATAGACCTAGGTGCCATCAGCACACTGACAGCACCTCACTCCAAATCACCTAATGACTGCTCCCAAAGACTGCTTTTTGAAGTTCATTTGTTTTATTATTTTTTTAATCAGGTGTTATTTATGACTGTAAGCTGCCCTGAGTGCCATTTTTCTTGGTAAAAAAGTGGGGCTCAAATCAAATAAATAAATTTTCAAAAGAATGAATTTTGCATTTTAAATGCTTATTCATTTAGTGTTATAGCCTGTTCTTTCCCTAGGGTTCAGTGCAGCTAACAGTTGTTGTTGTTCAGTCGTTCAGTCGTGTCCGACTCTTCGTGACCCCATGGACCATAGAACGCCAGGCCTTCCTGTCCTGCGCTCTCTCCCGGAGCGTGCTCAAGTTCATATTCATTGCATCCGTGATGCTATCTAGCCATCTCATCCTCTGCCGTCCCCTTCTCCTTTTGCCTTCAGTCTTTCCCAGCATCAGGGTCTTTTCCAGGGAGTTTTCTCTTCGCATTAGGTGGCCAAAATATTGGAGCTTCAGCTTCATTATCTGTCCTTCCAATGAGCACTCAGGGTTGATTTCCTTTAGGATGGACTGATTTGACCTCCTTGCAGTCCAGGGGACTCGTAAGAGTCTTCTCCAGCACCACAGTTCGAAAGCATCAATTCTTCGGCGCTCAGCCTTCCTTATAGTCCAGCTCTCACAGCCATACGTTGCTACTGGGAAAACCATAGCTTTGATTAGACGGACCTTTGTCGGCAAGGTGATGTCTCTGCTTCTTACTATGCTGTCTAGGTTGGCCATAGCTTTCCTCCCAAGGAGCAAGCGTCTTTTAATTTCAGGGCTACAGTCACCGTCTGCGGTGATCTTGGAGCCCAAGAAAGTAAAATCTGTCACTGCTTCCATTTCTTCCCCTTCTATATGCCAGGAAGTGATGGGGCCAGATGCCATGATCTTAGTTTTTTTAATGTTGAGTTTCAAACCAGCTTTTGCACTCTCCTCTTTCACCCTCAACAAGAGGCTCTTGAGATCCTCTTCGCTTTCTGCCATTAGGGTGGTATCGTCTGCATATCGGAGGTTGTTGATAATTCTCCCAGCAATCTTAATTCCGACCTGTGATTCATCCAACCCGGCATTTCTCATGATGTACTCTGCATATAAGTTAAATAAGCAGGGTGACAATATGCAGCCTTGTCGTACTCCTTTCCCAATTTTGAACCAATCGGTTGTTCCATGTCTGGTTCTTACTGTTGCTTCTTGACCCTCGTACAGGTTTCTCAGGAGACAGGTAAGGTGGTCTGGTACTCCCCTCTCTTTCAGAATTTGCCAGAGTTTGTTGTGATCCACACAATCAAAGGCTTTAGCGTAGTCAATGCAGCAGAAATAGACGTTTTTCTGGAATTCTCTTGCTTTCTCCATGATGCAGCGAATGTTGGCGATTTGATCTCTAGTTCCTCTGCCTCTTCGAAACCCAGCTTGTACTTCCGGTAGTTCTCGGTTCGCATACTGCTGAAGCCTAGCTTGTAGGATTTTCAGCATCACCTTGCTGGCATGTGAAATGAGCGCAATTGTGCGGTAGTTTGAACACTCTTTGGCGTTGCCCTTCTTTGGAATTGGAATGTAAACTGACCTTTTCCAGTCTTGTGGCCACTGTTGAGTGTTCCAGATTTGTTGGCATATTGAATGCAGCACTTTAACAGCATCATCTTTTAGGATTTTAAATAGCTCGGCTGGAATACTGTCATCTCCGCTAGCTTTGTTGTTACTAATGCTTCCTAAGGCCCACTTGATTTCACTCTCTAGGATGTCCGGCTCAAGTTCAGTGACCGCACTATCATGGCTATCAGGGACATTAAGATCTTTCCTGTATAGTTCTTCTGTGTATTCTTTCCACCTCTTCTTAATCTCATCTGCTTCTGTTAGGTCCCTGCCTTCTTTGTCCTTTATCATGCCCCTCTTTGCACAAAACGTTCCCTTGAGATCTCCAATTTTCTTGAAGAGATCTCTAGTCTTTCCCATTCTGTTGTTTTCCTCGATTTCTTTGCATTGTTCATTTAAGAAGGCCTTCTTGTCTCTCCTTGCTATTCTCTGGAACTCTGCATTCAGTTGGGTATATCTTTCCCTTTCTCCCTTGCTTTTCGCTTCCCTTCTTTCGTGAGCTACTAGTAAAGCCTCATCAGACAGCCACTTTGCTTTCTTGCATTTCTTTTTCTTTGGGATGGATTTCGTTGCTGCCTCCTGAACAATGTTACGGACCTCCAACCATAGTTCCTCAGGCACTCTGTCTATCAGGTCTAATCCCTGAAATCTATTCCTCACCTCCACTGTATATTCATCAGGGATATGATTTAGGTCATACCTGAACGGTTTAGTGGTTTTCCCGACGTTCTTCAATTTAAGCCGAAATTTTGCAAGAAGCAGCTCATGATCTGAGCCACAATCAGCTCCAGGTCTTGTTTTTACTGACTGTATGGAGCTTCTCCATCTTTGGCTGCAAAGGACATAATCAATCTGATTTCGATATTGACCATCTGGTGATGTCCATGTGTAGAGTCGCCTCTTGTGCTGTTGGAAAAGAGTGTTTGCTATGATCAGCATGTTCTCTTGGCAAAACTCTATTAGCTTTTGTCCTGCTTCATTTTGTACACCAAGGCCATGCCTGCCTGTTATCCCGGTGATTTCTTGACTTCCTACTTTAGCATTCCAATCCCCTATGATGAAGAGGACATCTTTTTTTGGTGTGAGTTCTAGAAGGTGTTGTAGGTCTTCATAGAACCGATCAACCTCAGCTTCTTCAGCCTCAGTGGTTGGGGCATAGACTTGAATTACTGTGATGTTGAATGGTTTGCCTTGGATTCGTACTGAGATCATTCTATCATTTTTATGATTGTACCCCAGTACTGCTTTTCCCACCCTTTTGTTGACTATGAGTGCTACTCCATTTCTTCTAAGGGATTCTTGCCCACAATAGTAGATATGATAGTCACCTGAATTAAATTCGCCCATGCCTGTCCATTTTAGTTCGCTGATTCCCAAGATGTCGATGTTCAATCTTGCCATCTCATGTTTGACCACCTCCAGCTTACCTTGATTCATTGATCTGACATTCCAGGTTCCTAAACAATATTGTTCTTTACAGCATCGGATTTTCTTTTCACCACCAGACACATCCACAGCTGAGTGTCCTTTCGGCTTTGGCCTAGCCGCTTCACTCTTTCTGGCGCTACTTGGAAATACCCTCTGCTCTTCCCCAGTAGCATATTGGACACCTTCCGACCTGAGGGGCTCATCTTCCGGCGTCATCTCTTTTAGCCTTGTGATACATTCCATGGGGTTTTCTTGGCAAGAATACTGGAGTGGGTTGCCATTTCCTTCTCCAGTGGACCACATTTTGTCAGAACTCTCTGCCATGACCTGTCCGTCTTGGGTGGCCCTGCACGGCATAGCTTATGGCTTCATTGAGTTACGCAAGCCCCTTCGCCACAACAAGGCAGTGATCCATGAAGGGGGCAGCTAACAGTAGTTTTGAATAAAAATGGATCCATAGTAGTGTAAGTTGTTAAATATTTAAATTGTGCTAAGCCCAAATTCCATAAAAGGCTAACATCAGAGGAACAGAAAAATGAAACCACACAGCAAGAAAGGACAAGGAAAAACAAATCTGACACTGACTTAATGCATCCGCCCTGTCATAGAAAGTACTTCATAGAATCACAGGGTTGGAAGGGGCCTACAAGACCATCGAGTCCAGCCCCCCGCTCAGTGCAGGAAGCCTGATTCCCAGGCAGAGCCCCATCCAAATACTAACCAGGGTTGACCCTGCTTAGCTTCCAAGATCAGGCACATCCAGCCTTGCCCCCACAAGATGGCTCCATCAATACATTCAGGATTGTGATGTTGCCTTCTGTTCCCACTGCAAGCCTTCTCTTATTTTATTTTGTAGTGAATTTTTTTTACTCCTCAGTCAAAGCGTAAAAAGCCCCTCAGTTTTACCACTAAGTTCTTCAGTCAAAAAGGCTCTGACAGTGACTTAGTTAAAGATACAATGCAAAACAAAAAAGGGATTAGGGAAGAAGGAGGGAAAAAGCAAACCAGCGCAGTACTTCTTAAAGTCTAGAAGTTCTTATAATGGCCAACTTGAATGGAAAATGGAAATGGTTAAGGGAGAGAAGCCAAAAGGAGCTGGCCTGTCAGCAAAGTCAAGGAAGTTGGCCCCACTTCCCATAGGAAGCTGCTTTATATCCAGTCAGACCATTGGTCCATATAGCCCAGTATTGGCTGACTCTACAGAGACCTGATTCACACAGTCAAAACAGCCCACCATGGCTTAAGCCATGGTGGGTTGCAGCAAGGGTTGGTGCATGCCAGGTGGGATTTGAATATTCACCTAGTATAGGCTATTGGTTATGCAGTGGCTGTTTAAATCTTGCACAGACCCCACTGTCCTGGTCAAACCAGCCCACTGACTGCCAGCAGCTCTCCAGAGCTTTAGATAGGAGGAATCTGTTCCAGCCCTAGCAGCAGAGATTGAACCTTTTATACAAAGCTACAGTCTTCCCCCTCTGCTGCAGCCTGATGGAATGGCTATTGCCATAGGACAGTTGAGGGACAGTAAGAGTCAAATGAAACTGACTTTACCAAACAGTTGGTGGTACAAGGTACCTCTGTTTAGGAAAAAGTTCAATGTCTCAGCAGTGTTAGCTTTTTAATAGCCCTACACCTCTGTGCCCTTAACAGCAACTTGTGCAAAACAATGGACAAAAAAGGAGAAAAAACAGATATCTCAAACTATTAAACAGAAAGGAGAGGTGGGCTATCTGAAAATACTAACAAACCCCAAACCTACTAAATGCTTAACTTGCCAAATTTCTGCAGGGTAGGCTGCTGTTGAACGAGAAAGGGCAGAATATTTTTTAGTGTAGGTTTCAGATTTGTGTATGTATTGTTTTGTGTGTACATGTAAGGCATTTTGTTCTTAGCATTTTCATCCTTCTTCCAAATTAATGACAACCTGACACCTAGATATTCAGCAGGTGGATCTTTTCCTAACAGCTTATTTCCCTGACAGGAAAAGCTGTACTAATCATTAGGGTAGCCGCTTCTTTCTAAGTTGAAGTTCAGAAGCAGAATAGCGTTCTCATTAGCATTGGGTGTAAAAGGAATAAACCTCACCCTTATGGCTTATTCCCATAAAATAAGCACCCTGGTGCAACTACCACACTTCCCAAGCAATCAGTGTTAATACTACGCCCACATAATTTGATTTACAGCTATTGTTTTTTCTGTCAGACATGGGTGTTTTAGTATGTTGTTCTGAGAAACGTCCCTAGTCTCCAGGGTATTTAATTACACAGAAGAGTAAGAGAAGAGTGTTTACACCTGCACCTTATACTCTAGGGAGAACTCGTTGGCCCCAGGAGTGGCTTACGGCAACACGCGCTGTCTTCAGGAAACAAGGTTTAAGAAGGGTACTGCCTTTGTCAACGCGGCCATTGTTCCAGCAACGGCAGTCTGAAGTTACCATGTTGTAATTATTTGTACTGAAGGGCTACAGAGTTGTACTTCTGTGACACCCTTATGGTTTTTGAATTTGTTGCACCTAGAACTCAAGAGAAACCCGTAGAAAAGCAGAACCTCCGAAGAAATGAACGGAGCTTCTTGACAAGCAGGGTTTCGCTGCTCCTTCCTCTACTGCAGCCCCCTTTACACACCCTAATCCCTTCCAAATTCTCACAAACACTGAGCGGCCTCCTCCATTTTATAGACACTCTCGTCCCTCCATTACCCCCCGCCTTTCCTTTTTCTCTCCTCCCGGCCCGGGTGACATCACACGCACGTTCCCTTTCGCTCCCTCGGCGTATGCAAATATAGCCCCTGGTTAGCGCGGTCGGCGGAGGAGGATTTGCCCGGATGTTGGAAGCGCCTCCCCTTTGCTGCCGATCGCTCGTTCGAGGTCTCTCTGCTTCGTTTCTCCTCCTTTCTCCCTCCCCCTCCCCTTTCATGAGGCTGCGGGTCAGCGCGAGCCACTGCAGTGAAACCGTCGGCAACCGCCACAAGCCGCTCCGGCCCAGGAGTAAATAACAGCCGAGCGCGAGCCCGGGCGCAGCAGCTGAGCCGAGGCAGAGCGGCGAGCAGGGAGGCGCGCGCGCTGCTCCGGCGGCGGGAGAAGAAGAAGAGGCGGCGGCGGAGGCGGCGGCGGCGGAGGCCGGCACTCGGCGGCAGACTCAGCTGCGAGCAGGCTCTCGACACCCACCCGCCACCATGGTAAGGAAGTGTCGTGTCACTTTCTCCCCCCTCCCCCCGGCAGGCCCCGACGGAACCTTCCAGACCCGGTTAAAGGGGGGGGGAGGCGAATCCCCCCCTCCCGGGGAAAGGAAGCCACGAAATTTCTCTACCCCCCTTCTTTATTTTTACGCCTGCAGCGATAACGGGCGTAATTTTCTCCCTCCTCCCGTCATGTCAGGCCTTCGTAGAGCGCCGAGACCCTCCGCATAAGGCTTTTCTCTCTCCCCCGCCCCCCGGGCCCCTTTTCCCATAGTTCCCCACAGGCTTAGTGACGTCCTTTTCACATCCTCCCCGGTCCCTTCAGAGACGGTCTCTCCCCTCCCCTCCCCAGGGACCGCATGCATTTTCTCTTTCCTTTACTAAAAGTGGCTTCCCCGCTTTTCCGGTGGTTGCCCTCACCCAGCAGTGACCTCTTCCCTGCAGTGCCCCACCCCGGGCAAAGAATCGTCAGTATTCCCGTTTCACGCAGTAGATTTCTTCCTCCCCATCTACATTCTTGCGAGCACCCTTCTTTCCTATTCTGAACTCCTCCTCATCTCCATATGAAAAAAATCCTGCAAATTCTCTTCATCCCACGCAGCTTCTCTTGCGTATTCACATTGCTTCCTACAGCACCCCCCCCCGCAACCTTTTCTACCTAGTACAGTTCCTTGTCTCCTGCTATGAGCTCATTCTTCTCTCTCTCTCTCTCTTTTCCTCTCCCTCTCCCCCTCCCCCCCCCGTTATTTTCTCACAGTAATATACAATCCCGTATACCGCGTAACGAGATCATGCCTCTGTATACTGTGCTAACTATCCTGGAATGACAGCTAATCTATGGGTGTTTTGCAAATTACCATCGCAGATTATAGACTTCTGCATTTAACTCATACATATGATTAGAAGGAACTGGAATAAATTGCGTTTGGGGAGGGGGATGTATTTTAAACCACTCTGACTGGTAGTAAAGATGGTGGATAATGGGTAAATAATTCCAGAGGGGTAGCCTTCTTAGTCTCTTGGCAGCAAAAATTAGTCTTGTAGCACCTTATGGGCATAAACATTTATTATGGCATAAGCTTTTATGGACCAGAGTCCACTTCATCAGATAGGTCAGTAACGCTACAATCCTGTGCATACTTTATGTGTAAATGATAAGCACCTTTGATGAGCTTCCTCAGGGCTTTAAAAACCTGGCTGTTCAGGTGGGCATTTGGGGTGGGTTAGGGTTTTTTAGAGCAGTGTTGTTCTGTTATGTTTTGTTCACTTGATTATGTAAATTTGTTGTATTTTGTGTTATTAGTATTGTACGCTGCCTAGAGTGGCCAGGTAGCGGGCCAGATGGGTGGCTAATAAATCTAATAGTTAAATAAATAAATCCCATTGGGTACAGTGAGACTTACTTCCAAGTAAACATGAATTTCCCTGTGAATTGGTATTAATTGGTCTTCTCCATATTCATGTGCAGCCTAGTCCTGTGAATGTTTCCTTGGAAGTAAGTCACACTGTGTTCAGTGGGACCTCCTCCCAGGTAAATGTGCATAGTATCTTTCATAGGATCCTTCCTTTCTCAGCTGTCTTAACTGTTCTACCCTGTAGTCATCCCAGATTCACACTATTCCTATAGCTATCGGTTCTATTTTGCCTGCACTCCCACACAGTGAAAGCTGGCTTGGATTCATGTCTTAATACTGCTGTATTTATCATCTTTCTTCCCAGAGATCTCTATTTCCTGCCTTTCTTCTCAGTGTTTCTGGCCACATTTCTTTGTCTTAATAGCATATCCTATTTGCCTACCTGTCCATCCCTTCCTTTCTTTTGCTCCTCCTTCCACATGTTACCATCAGTAAGGCCATCCTTCAGTTCTTCTCCAGAAAAAACAAACTGTCTTCCAGTTGTTTTTTCAGTGTAACTTGTACAGCAATGTAGTACTCCTTTCTTCTTTGCGTTTTGTTAATGTAGGGTACTCTTTCCCCTCAATAACACAGTTAGAATTCTGCAAATACCATAATGTCCTTGTATCCAACCAAACAAAAACATCCCTATGCACTGCCATTTCTTCAGTGAACCCTAAGATACACACAGAAGCCTCCCCTCTCCTATTCACTAATCTTGTGCTAAGTGCCAATAATCACCCATGTTTTCATCTTTTAATACCTGAGCCATCCTTTCTTCACCACAGGAATGTGTATAGTCTCCTCCCCTTCCACCCTTATACACTCTTCTTCCAAAGGCAGTCTCTTAAGTGAGTCTTCAATTTGTTGTTTAGTCTCCCTTGATCCCCAAAATACATAAAAGGCAGCATTTTAGTATATACTTGGTTGTAGTGTGCTGGTTTGGCTGTCTCAAAAGGTTTCTTTGCTGTGGTGCAGCAGTATTTGATCTTCATATTTGAACTGAAATGCAACATAGACCTTTGCAGGAGACATGCCTGATGTTTTGTATTAGGTAATATTAATTCCAAAATACAGGGTTTGAGACATTCAAGACTGATTATGATTATTCAGTGAATAAGGAAGATGAGGGAGAAAGGAGCTGCCTGGCTAAAAATCATGGCGATTAAAAGTAGTCGTTCACTGATATAAAATTAATCTAGTGATACTGCTGCTGTAGTATTTTATGTCAACACTAGGGGTGTCCCCTGCTTGCAACTATTGCCAAGAATCAACGCCCTTTTTCACGAAACATTTATGTTAGCTTAAATTATCTATTAACTTTCCTTTTGTAACAAAACTTTGAATTTACTTAGTTTCTGAAACCAGGGAACCCTGTATACTATGTGTTTCCTTATCATATCTTAGTTGTTTATTGTCTTACACTTTCTAGCTGACATGCACTATGACTTTTTGCTTTTACTTTTTTAAAGTGGGGAAATTCAATTTATGGAGCAACGTTGTGAGGAGAGACTCTGAAGATAAAGACTAGTAGTTGTGTACACTGTGTACTAGAAATATGCGTCAGAGAAACTGGCAGTTTAAAAGCTGACTTTGTTACAAGATGTGTCTTTAAATGAACAGCATTAACTGACTGTAATTCATAATAGTTATAAACTACACTCTGTAACAAGGTTCAGCATTATGCACTGTATTTTGTTACTAAAAAGATCAAAACTAAAACTTCAGTCTTGAGTATGCATGCTTGAAAGAAAGTCTCATTGTAATCAGATAGGTTTCTGAGTAAACCTGGTTAGGAGACCGCTGCTAGATTGAAAAACAAGCCTTTAGATAGATCTTCAGTAAATGTTCAGTAAATTAAGGACAGTACATCATCATCATGAAAATATTTTTGTGTGTAAACCTCTATTTTATGAAACGTTCTGTACTGAGAAATATTTCTGTCACAAGAGTTCTGAAGTACTACTGAATATAAGGTTTCACGTCCAGCTTTAATTTGATTCAAGCGGTGATAAATCTGGGTAAGAGTTCGGTAGATGAAACTATACAAAGCTTGTAATCTCAATGGGATCTACCAGTAAAGTACCATTTTTAAATCCACATATTTTTCTGCTTATTGGGTTCTTTAGACATACAGGCCTTCATCCAAAGTTTAAGTGCATCCAGGGGTTGTGCAAGCCATACAGTTATTTTCATTAAAACCTTCTTGCCCCACCACAAACTGCTCTTTGGGAAAGTACTAAACACTTGGTCATGCCAAGCTAGCAGTGTTGATTGTTCTGTTGATTGTCACAACTACCTTCAGTACTCATGAATGAATGGAAGCCTGGCAACCCACTTAAAAGAGGTACCGTGTTCAGCTGATGGACATGGCCCCCCCTTTTTTTTTAGAACTGCTGCACTAAATGCAAAAAGTGCAGCATCTTTTTCTCCATATTTGTTGTAGGTGTGATGTGTGTTTTGTAATCTTGCTCATATAGGGCCTTTCCACTCAAGCTTTTATTTTGTGTTTTTGTGTGCGGAGAGAAAATGCGTGTTTATTGCACAACCTGTCCTCTCAACATTTTTGTTTCTGTAGCTAGGATACCATATGCTACCAACACTCAGGTTATAGTGGTCAAACTTTCTTCTCCTGGGTAACACACTCAAGCCTGGTATGATTGCCTTGTGTTGTTGCTGGAGTGTTGCCTTCTGGATATTTTCTGTGATGTAACTAGTGATGAAGGACAATCTTTTTTCCCTTCTCTCTGAAGCTTTCTAATAATATTCTTCAGAGATTAGACACTCCTCTATTTCTGTATGAGAGATCTTATCCGGGCCTACTTTAAAAACAACAACAACGCCCCAAACCTAAATTTACTGGAAGTTATGTTTTCCTCTTTCCTCTCTAAAGTGTACATCAAGTGATCTTTAAAGGTGGGGGTGGGAGGAAGGCTTCAATAGCAGGGAAGTTATGTTTTTCACACAACCTTAGGAAGGCTATCACTCTTGTTTCCATCATTCCCAGTATCAGTTTTACAGGTGAGATTGCACAATTGCCATTTTAAAGGTATTATAAATGAAGGACTATTGGACAAATGCTAAAATGTAATTGTGGAACGCCTGGTTGATTTCATAGAAAGGCCCTTATTTACATAATTACATTTATCTAAATAAAATAACTGGTACCATTAATCTAAACTGGTACCATTAGAACAAACCATTCATTTCATAAAGTGAGATTTTTCCATAATTTAAAAACACTCTTAATAATAGCAATTACCTTTGCAGTGTAGAGTAACTTTGTTATGTTTCTGCAGGATCTAAACGTTGGTATGCATAGTGAATGATCTGAAGTGAAATTAGTGTAGTATCAGTGGTAGGATTTTTTTTTAAGGTGAAAGCTGTAATCTGAATTAAACAAGTAATCACTGATTTTGTTACTATAGAATTATATATGGCAACTGTGTGTAAATTTAAATCCTTGAGGCAATGCATACTAGCTTCTGGATTAGTTTTCACTTATGCGTTACTGACAAGGTTCATTTATGGTCAGGCAAGATTATTAGCTATTCACTATTCTTTTGATATAGTTGGCCCTGATATGTGTAAGTTGTGTATGATTAAAATATCTCTAATGGTGAATGCGAGTGGTTGAGTACTATTAGTCTGGAAGTGAAACAACTCAAAAGAAGAGTAGTTGCATAGTAGAGTAGAAAAGTTGAAGGAAATGGTCCGCTCTGTTCCCTAATAGGTTATAGTAAGTATCTTGGAGTGGGGATAAGAGTGTGTGTGTGTGTGGGGGGGGTGCCATGAGGATAACACACATACACCACTGTGTGCATGCTGTATTGTGATGTTTCAAGAAGAAGTAGTAGCTTTGCCCTCTTTTCACTCTAGAGACCCTCCTACCCCCCTATAGATATACAATACTTGGATATAAAAAAGATTCCAGGCTGGAAGCCCTCTAGCACTTTAAAACATAGCAAGGGAAGGGGATGAGAGGGGGAAAAATATATTCCTTCTCATGGCCCCAGCTTGTGAGGCCTGAACAGTGCGAAGTTTATTTGACTATATAAGATTCCATAAATCCTTGTATGGTAACGTATCATCCAAGGCAGCATTTGTTCAAGGGGAAGTCTCTGCTCTCTCCACTGAAGCCTCCTGAAAAGTCTACTGAGAGTTAAGGGACCCTCAGGAATGGCCTGGGTTCTGGGGTAGCGGCTGCAGTGGAAGGGGGGAATTAGGTGGAGGCAGCTTGCAGAGCGTTGTATGCAACCCTATAAAAATAGACCCATGCATATTTGGGGAATTGTAGATAAACCAGTCCTTCCAGCTGTCACCTATATATTTACAGTACATTAAACAAGCAATTTGCAAAACAGTGGTGGCATTTTTACAAAGACTGATTTGGACTTGGAAAAGTATGAAAAATGAAACTTTCTGAGAATTGTACTTTTGAATATGCATTCACCTGGATTGCATGAGCACTGTTAGTTAAATAAGTTACAGTGGCTTGTTTAAGCCATGGCGCTTACTAGGCAGCATTTTTCTAGTCACCTTCTGAGTAGGTTGTTGGGTTATTTGAGGGGTGTTTCCCCCTCCAACAGGTCATTTTTTTGACAAATATGTTTTTATTGTGAATTTTCAACAATACAAAACAACAACAAAAAAGGAAGAGGCTACTGATCCATTATCAGAGGCAGCATGGGTACCTCTTACTTTCTCTCTCTTCCTTGGTTTGTTCATTTTCTGTTTGTCTATTGATTACCTGCTCTGTGAGAGTGGGATGTCCCTGAGTGAGAGCAGGGATCCCCTAACAACAGTTGTATCTACATCTCATTGTTTGCCCACCCTTGGTGAGAGATGGGGGAAAGGGGCATTATGTGCCAGAGCTGCTACTTGTGCCCAGGGTGAGAGCTTGTGGTAGTTAGAGAGCCAGGGGGGAGGAGTATTTGCCACACTCCAGGTGAGAGATGGAATGAACATGAACTAATGGAACCTGGGTAAATGGCTAGGAAATAAGCATTTGTTCTCTATGTCGCTTGGCTGTTTGGCAAGGCTGATGTCCTAGATGTGACCAGTGGCTGGTTATAACTACAAGCTACAAATTGTGACTGTTAGTTTGACTGGGAGTGATTGTTCTATGAGTAGAGTGTATGTTGAGAGTATGTTTGAATGGTTGGTGGGTGCTGAGAGTGTGTGGGTAGTTCGGGTGTGGTAAGGATGTACTTGGGAAACTCTTGACACAGGGACCCATGGAGGAGGGTACCACTATTCCAATGATTTGGAGCAGCAGGAGTACTCCATTGTCATTGATAAACCATTTCCTGTTGAAATTTGAACTCATGGTGCTGTTTTCCTCCTGCAAGGGTGGAGGACCCATTCGGATGGTCCACCCCAGGAGACTGATGGAATCCAATGGATTTTTGAATGCTCTTGGGGATTTTCACGTGGAGAGAGCTGGTGATCCCGCTGAGGCCCTAGTCTCACTGTAGAACAGTGAGATTCAGAGGGTTATTGACTTGATTGCACCTGAGTGTCCTCTCCAGCACTGTGGAGCCCGCTCTGCTCCTTGGTATAATGGGGAGCTGCGGTCAGTGAAACAGGCTGGACATTGACTAGAGCGCAAATGGTGTAAGACTTGAAGCAAAGGTGACCAAGCACGCTCTAGAGCACATAATCATGCCTATTGCGTGGCAGTGCAGGAAGCAAAGAAGGCTTATTTTGCTGCCTCCATTGCATCCTCGAGTAGCCATCCAGTGGAGCTCTTCCATGTGGTTCAGAGTCTGTTAACATCCTCCCCAGTAAATGGGGCCCTGACCCTGTCAAGGATCCACTGTGATCCGTTTGCACCACACTTTGAGGAAAAAAATGCTTGTCTCCGCAGCGAACTTGATGCTGTTGTTAGAGCAGTTCTAGTTGAGATGTCTGATGCCACCATCTGCCCGATTTTGTGGGATCAGTTCCAGTTACTGGGGCCTGATGATGTGGACAAGGTGCTTTCAGCAGTGCAACCAACCACATGCCCTCTTGATCCCTGCCTCTCCTAGCTAATAAAAGCTAGCCAAGGGGGTATGACTGGGTGGGTCCAGGAAGTGATAAATGCTTCCCTTTGGGAAGGGATGGTCTCTGCTATCCTTACGGAGGCAGTAGTGCGACCACTCCTGAACAAGCCCACTCTGGACCTGATGGTATTAGATAACTACCGCCCAGTTGTAAATACTCCTTTTTTAGGGAGGGTACTTTTAGGGATGGTTGTGGCAGAGCAGCTGCAGGCACTCTTGAAGGATACTGATGATCTAGACCCATTCCAGTCTGGGTTTCGATCTGGTTATGGGACTGAATCAGCCTTAGTCACCCTGATGGATGACCTCTATCGAGTGAGGGACAGGGGTAACGCAAACCTGTTAATTCTGTTTGATCTCTCATCGGCTTTTGATACTGTTGACCATAGTATTCTCCTGGATCGACTCCGTGGGATGGATATTGGAGGCACTGTATTACAGTAGTTCTGGTCCTACTTGCAGGGATGATTTCAGGGATTAACATTGGGTGACTTTTCTTCGGCACCTTGGCAATTGAGCTATGGGGTCCGCAAGGCACCATCTTGTCCCAAATGTTGTTTAACATCTAAATGAAGCTGTTGGGAGTAGTCATTAGGGGATTTGGAGCCAAGTGCCATCAGTATGCTGGTGACACACAGCAGTATCTCCCTGTGTCATCTGAAACAGGAGAGGCTGTGCAAGTCCTGGATCAGTGCCTAGACTCAGTAATGGGCTGGATGAGAGCCAGTGAACTGAAACCTAATCTGGGGAAGATGGAAGCCCTGTGGGTGAGTGGTTCCCGGGTCTGGGAGATAGGCTCATTGCCTGTTCTGGATGGGGTTGCACTCCCTCTGAAAGATCTGGTTCATAGTCTGGGGGTGCTCTTAGGTCCATCACTGTCGCTGGAGGTCCAAGTGGCCACAGAGGCTTGGATTGCCTTTTACCAGCTTCAGCTAGTTTGCCAGCTACAGCCTCTCCTGGACAGGGGTAGCTTGGCCATGGTGGTACAGGCATTAGTAACCTCAAAACTGGATTACCATAATGAGGTCTGTGGGGCTGCTATTAAGGCTGCTCCAGAAGCTGGAGCTAGTGCACAATGCAGCAGGTTGGCTGTTGTCAAGAGCTGCCCATTTCAGCATTCAACTCTTTTGCTGAGGGAACTGCACTGGCTACCTATTCGCTACTGGGCCAGGTTTAAGATTCTAGTATTAGTGTCCAAAGCCCTGAACAACTTGGGGCCAGGATACCTGGGAGAGCACCTTCTCCCTTACCAACCTGCCCAGCCACTGAGGTCATCAGAGGGCATGTGGTTCCACATGGACCTATGGCCTGACTGGAATCCACCAGGAAAAGAGCCTTCAGTGTGGTGGTTCCCTTCCTGTGGAATTCCTTGCCTTTGGGGGTCAAGCAGGCGCCAACATTGTGTTGCTTCTGGCACATCCTGAAGACACTGTTATTTTGGGAGGCCTTCCTTCACTGACCAGCCTCGGTTTTTCAAAACCTGGTTTGTCAGAACTCTGTTTCTTTTTAAAAATAGTAATTATTTTACTATTGTATTCTTATACTTTTTTCCTGTCTGCTGTTCATCACTCTGAGATCTTTGGATGTGGAGTGGTATACAAATCTTATAAACAAATAATAAATATGTACACCTGTTGCTGGGGAACATGGGTGGGAGGGTGCTGTTGCAGTCATGTCCTCCTTGTGAGTTTCCCATCGACAGCTGGTTGGCCATAGTATGAACAGAATGGTGGACTACATGGGTCCTTGGTTTGATCCAGCATGGCTCTTATGTTATGTTCTTGAAAAAAAAAATGTAGCTAGATAAATTTGAATATCAATGGTAATACATGCATATATCAGTTTCAGTACACACATATTCATAAATATGAATACATGCATATCCAATAAATCATGCCACCTGGGTTTGGGTGACACGACAAGCTGCACCTGGGCATTAGACAAATGGTATCTTGCCTATGCTGCAGTATAAACAAGCCACTATGGCTTGTTTAACTCATGGTGATCGTGCGAACTGGCCCATTAACATATTGGAAATACACTAGCAATACCTTTTACAGGGAGTTAGGCTTTATCCACTCTGTAATCTACGTAGATGGTGAGTTACTATAACACGGTCATGAATCAAAGGTATATCTAACCTACGTCTTTTGGTATGTTGTGCTCTTGAAAGTCTGGCTTTATGGAACAGAAAGTTTAGCATTTAAAAAAACTTGTTCAGTCACATCAACTATGCTAATTGTAGAATCCTGTACTTGTCACGCTATCTGATTAGAGGGGTTCATTGGTCGGAAGCTAGTTAAAAGCAAGCATTCTTTTGTAGAATTCTAGACACCTTTTCTGCACAAGCCATTTTTTGAGCTGTAAACATGGAAACATACCTATTTTAAAGAAGAGCAATGTGTTACTTGGTGATGAGTGAAACAGATAAAGTAGGTAATACGTAGCACAGCTTCAGGATGTCTTCAGCCTAAAGATTCTCAGGTTCATTTATTACTGTGGTAACTCAATATTCCTTGATAATTGGAAATCTCAATTACAATGATGCACAAACTTGAGGGTTCAGAAATAACCTATGAAAAAATGGCTGGATTCCAAGATTCATACCCGGACCTTTGAAGTAGTACTTTGAATTATTTCTTAACACTGGTCCCTCCAAATGATCTGTTAAATTGCTCATGATACCAGGGGCAGCTTCACGAATGTTTTTCAGTGTAGCACAAGAAGCATAAGCCCTTCTGCACACTGAGGTTTTGGGGTTCTGTTGACATTTTGGATATTTTCAATGAGAGGAGTTCTTAAATAACTTCACTTATTCTGCTGAAAATTGTTTGTGCTGGCTGAGCATTTGTATGCAGAATGGGGAAGGGCTGATGGAACGTGCGAACCTGAGGTTCACAACAACTTGTTCTTATAATGGGAAACGGTGGTTTTCCATCATGTCTGAACCATCTAGTGTGTGTATGTGTCTGTCTATAGTGAAGCAGTAGTGTAATCTGTATAGAGCATAATATGGTTAAGAATCTAGTCACGTTATGCTAGCAACGTTATGCAATGTTATGCAAGCAGATTTTCATTTAAGTCATGTTTCCCAAGTCTGAGCCTAGCAGTTGCATGTTCAAGGGTCCAAGAATTCCAAGGTGGTTAGCACAAACAGGGATCAGGCTAAAGGCAAGGTCTGAACAATCCACGTAACAGGCAACAAGGTCCCAAGGCAATACAGCAGACAAGGCGCAGGCAGAAGGAGAGTTCAGTCCAGAAGTGCTCAGACCAGAAAGCAGTTCGGGGTCAAAGCAAGAGAAGCTGGGTTCAGGAAAGTCTGGTTGACATTGTTTCCAGCAGCTCTCTCATCCTTACACTGCTGTTTTTATGCAGAGGCTGTCAGAGCCACACCTAAGCTTCAGCTGTGAGCTGTTAGTCACTGCAGCTGAGAAGGTCCTCCTTGTGAGCAAGCCTCCTTTGTGCAAATATACCTTTTATGACAAGGAGGTCTCTAGCTCATTCTAGCACTCCTGAGTTCCTGTCTTCTCAGGTGGCATCTCTCCCGAGGTCTTGGGGGGTTTCTCTGCACCTCTGAGGCAGAGTCTTTGTTTTCCACAGGTGGTGCCCTCATGGTAGTCACCCCTGAGGGCCCAGGCTACTCCTGGTCTACTAGCAGAGCTTGGGCATTTCTGGTGGCAGGTGGTTCTTGGTCCTCCAGCTCTTCCTCCTCCAAGGAGTCTTTCAGTGAGGATATGACAGTTTGTGAAACAGGAGTTGCCTTTCCCCTCCTCCCCCTGCATACACCCCAAATCTGGGCGGAGGGGGAATTCACTCTACTAGCGCTGTCTTTTTCAGTGATGGAAGGACACAGTTGGATGCAACACATTACAGTGTTGTCCCTTCAGATATCTTTGTATTCAATAAACAATGTATTTCATTGTAGTGTCCATAAAGGATTAATGCTCTGTGATCTGCCAGTTAAAGTAAGCAGCAAATACAAACTTCTTTGAGATTTGCCAGAAAATGAAGCAATACCAAGCATCAACAAAAGTTGAAATTATTAAACTATTGTAGGAGATTATAAAAGCAGTGTTTTCAAACTTTATCTAGTTCATATTCTATCTCAAAGAGCATGAAATTGAAATTATTAAAATATGTTCTGTAGTTTTGGGGTGTTAAAAAGCAATCTGGAGAATGTATAAGGTTAATTCTGAAACAATCTACGTTTTCATGTAAGTGGAATGAAGTGCAAAATATTTGTAAAGCTTCATAGAAATCAAAGAATTTATGGTCCATCCATCATGTTCTGTTGTCATCCTTTAGTTTTTGAGATGTTACTTATTTGATATTTCGTAATCCAGAAGCTTCCAAGGAATATTAATTGAATACTCTAAAGACAATTGAAATACCTTTTAGAAAATGGAATAAGTGAAATTGGCGAACAAATCATATCTTCCATTGTGCATTCTGCGTCCTATCATTTCACTTTGAATTTTAGTTAATACTAAAACACCCAGACGTCGTGAGCACGCAGGACAGGGCTGTTCCGTGCTGCCTTCGAGGCAGCACGGAAGTGGGGGGAGGTCGGTTCTTCAGGAACCGACCTCAGAGCGTGGTCTCCTAGATAGGTTCCTGGAAAACAAGGTATTCTGTGGCTGTCTAGTTGCTGTCTAGCGGCCATAGGATTGCTCCCTAAATGTTTTAGAAAACTCCATGGCATTTTAAAGACTCTTCCGATTTATTAGATTTCCATATTTCTGCTCCATGCTTTTCTTGTGTTATGATTTTCAACCTGCAAACATTGAATGCAGTCCAAACTTTATTTCTGCTGTATTTTTTTCTTATCTAGCCCTGGATTGTTATGATTTAACTGGCCTTTAGCATAGTTAGCTTCACATTCTGGTTGTCTAAGGCCATATTTCTAAAAAAGAAATCAGATCTGTGAAATGACCATTGATATTTAAAAATTCATTATAATTGTGTATAAGTTGAATCTTGCTTATAAACCTTTCTGTACTACCGTCACCAGATAGCTTTGGGGCTGTTCGCATGACACAACAGCCCACCGTGGGTTATTTAATCCAAGGTGAGGCTGTGGCATGTGTGGCTGCTGTTTTGAATATGCAACCCTCATTTGGAGGTTGTCGTGTCATGTGAACCTGGTGAGAGTTATGCGAGGGCTGAACAGTTTTAACCCGTGCTCACCAGGTTTGCATGACATGACAACCCCTGAGTGGGGGTTGCATATGCAACCTGATGCCTGCAGGGGCCGCATCTCATCATGGGTTAAATTACCCATGACAAGTAGCAGCATGTCATCAAAGCTAGTCATTGAATTTACAAAAAAAATGGCAGGAAGTAAAGAATTGGTTTTAATGAAAATAAATATGATTTCTTTCTAGTAAATGGAAGTGGAAAAACCTAAGTGAAATTCTTGCATGTTCTATCCTTTAAAAAAATTAAAAGATTAATTTTTCTTTTCCCACACTTGTAAGTTTCTGAGCCTTTCTTTAGGAAGACCGCAGAAGCAGAATAGGTTCTGCTGAATAATGTGTTTGCAATCCTGTGCAGTTTTAGACAGAAAATGTTCTACAACTCCCAGCATGCCCCAGCTAGCATGGCTGGCTGGGGCATGCTGGAAGCTTTAGGACTACTTTTCTGTCTAAAATTGCATAGGATTTCGCCTTTAATAAATTATACAACATATTATAAGCTCATCAAATAAAAATAAATGCTATGCACACGCACAGAAAATAACCAAATTTCAGCTTTGGAACTTAAAAATATTCTGTGGTACCAACAAATTCAAGAAACTAAATCCTTCCAAAAGGACTTTTGGGTCCCCAGGGGCATGTATTCAGGAACACCTCTATTCACAAATGCAAAGGGGGGAGATCACATTTCAATAAAACAGTCCCTTTTGCCAAGTCTTCGAAGAAATTCTTCTGCTGTGATGCATCACCAGAGCTATTTGCCAAACCTTCATCAGCCAGCCTTGTAAAGTATAACCCGCAGTCGACTTCCAATGCTGAGTAATTTCTAAACGGGCTGCTGCTAACAAGAAGTTTAACAAGTTGTTATAATTATTTTTCTACCAACATTGTCATAAATGGATAATAAAGCAAGTAGTGGGTCAGGACTAACAGGTTGAGATATAATGTCTGAGATTATTCAAAAAATCTGAGACCAGAACACATAGAACCCGGAGCATTCCCACCACATGTGCATCCAAGAGCCTATAGTGTTACAACCTCTCCAAAGGTTCGTAGAGAAAGTGGAGTACATATGATATAATCTAAGTGGGCTATAGTACCCTCTTTGGACAACTTCAATTGCATTCTCTCTCAGCCTGGCAGAAATGGTGCGGAATGGGAACTGTGGCCACAGTGCTTTCCAGCTTACATCAGATATTGAAGATACCAGATCTGCCTCCCAAACAGATTTTGAGCTGCACAAGTCCCATGTGATGGAACAAAGCATCAAAGAGTATAATTTTGATAGGATCTCCTTCCCTAACTCCCCTGATTGAACACACGGTTCTTCAAATTCCGACAGGGTATGAAAAGCTTCCCCTTTAGCAACTACATGTCTAGAAAGAGACACTATCTGAAATTTTTGTAGCCAAGAGGGACGAATCTCCTCCAGGCAGCTGAGCAATTCCCTTTCTGTAATTGGCTGCCCTACCACCACCAGATCCCTGACCTGGTATAGGGGAGCCAATTTTTTAACCCACATTGCCCAGACCAACATAGAGGTTTTAAAAAATGATTTATGCTGTGTTGCAGTCATGGTAGAATGAACGAGAACAAATGGGAAACCTCTTGACGGAGGAGGCTGGGTCATCACCATCCATGGGTTTTTAATCTCACTGCAGATTATCTGCAGTAATTGGCCCAACTGTGCTGCGTGGTAGTAGGCTCTCAGGTTGGGGAAACCTAATCCCCGTCACATAACCTTGTATAACAATTAGGTTTACTCAAGCGGAGTAGATTATGTGCATGGATAAAAGCTTCTAACTTTCTCTGCCAATTTTGAATATATAGTTCAGGTAGCCATATTGCAAGAACTTGAAATAAAAACAACTATTTTGGGAGAATTGGCATTTTTAAAGCTGCTACTCTTCTCAACCAGGTAAGCTTTAATTTGTGCCATGACAATCTGTTTAGTAGTCATTGTAACCTGTCTTGAGCTGTGGAAAGATGACTCAAAATATTTTGTAAGATAATAATTAATGTTAATGCACTGTAAATAGGCAAGTTCAATAAATATTTTTCTTGCAAATATGTTGTGCTAGTTACTTCTTGTTGTTGTTCAGTTGTTAAGTCGTGTCCGACTCTTCGTGACCCCATGGACCATAGCACGCCAGGCCTTCCTGTCCTCCACTCTCTCTCGGAGTGTGCTCAAGTTCATATTCATTGCATCGGTGATGCTATCTAGCCATCTCATCCTCTGCCGTCCCCTTCTCCTTTTGCCTTCAATCTTTCCCAGCATCAGGGTCTTTTCCAGAGAGTTTTCTCTTCGCATTAGGCGGCCAAAATATTTGAGCTTCAGCTTCAGTATCTCCTTCCAATGAGCACTCAGGGTTGATTTCCTTTAGGATGGACTGATTTGACCTCCTTGCAGTCTAGGGGACTTGTAAGAGTCTTCTCCAGCACCACAGTTTGAAAGCATCAATTCTTTGGCGCTCAGCCTTCCTTATAGTCCAGCTCTCACAGCCATACATTACTACTGGGAAAACCATAGCTTTGATTATGCAGACCTTTGTCAGCAAGGTGATGTCTCTGCTTCTTACTATGCTGTCTAGGTCTGCCATAGCTTTCCTCCCCAGGAGCAAGCGTCTTTTAATTTCATGGCTACAGTCACCGTCTGCAGTGATCTTGGAGCCCAAGAAAGTAAAATCTGTCACTGCTTCCATTTCTTCCCCTTCCATATGCCAGGAAGTGATGGGGCCAGGCGCCATGATCTTCATTTTTTTAATGTTGAGTTTCAAACCAGCTTTTGCACTCTCCTCTTTCACCCTTAACGAGAGTCTCTTTAGATCCTCTTCGCTTTCTGCCATTAGGGTGGTATCATCTGCATATCTGAGGTTGTTGATAATTCTCCCGGAAATCTTAATTCCAACCTGTGATTCATCCAACCTGGCGTTTCTCATGATGTACTCTGCATATAAATTAAATAAGCAGGGTGACAATATACAGCCTTGTCATAGTCCTTTCCCAATTTTGAACCAATCGGTTGTTCCATGTCCGGTTCTTACTGTTGCTTCTTGACCCTCGTACAGGTTTCTCAGGAGACAGGTAAGGTGGTCTGGTACTCCCCTCTCTTTCAGAATTTGCCAGAGTTTGTTGTGATCCACACAATCAAAGGCTTTAGCATAGTCAATGAAGCAGAAATAGACGTTTTTCTGGAATTCTCTTGCTTTCTCCATGATCCAGCGAAAGTTGGCGATTTGATCTCTAGTTCCTCTGCCTCTTCGAAACCCAGCTTGTACTTCCGGTAGTTCTCGGTTCGCATACTGCTGAAGCCTAGCTTGTAGGATTTTGAGCATCACCTTGCTGGCATGTGAAATGAGCGCAATTGTGCGGTAGTTTGAACACTCTTTGGCATTGCCCTTCTTTGGAATTGGAATGTAAACTGACCTTTTCCAGTCTTGTGGCCACTGCTGAGTGTTCCAAATTTGTTGGCATATTGAGTGCAGCACTTTAACAGCATCATCTTTTAGGATTTTAACTAGCTCAGCTGGAATACTGTCATCTCTGCTAGCTTTGTTGTTACTAATGCTTCCTAAGGCCCACTTGACTTCACTCTCTAGGATGTCCGGCTCAAGTTCAGTAAGCGCACTATCATGGTTCTCAGGGACATTCAGATCTTTCCTGTATAGTTCTTCTGTGTATTCTTGCCACCTCTTCTTAATCTCATCTGCTTCTGTTAGGTCCCTGCCTTCTTTGTCCTTTATCATGCCCGTCTTTGCACAAAACGTTCCCTTGAGATCTCCGATTTTCTTGAAGAGATCTCTAGTCTTTCCCATTCTGTTGTTTTCCTCGATTTCTTTGCATTGTTCATTTAAAAAGGCCCTCCTGTCTCTCCTTGCTGTTCTCTGGAACTCTGCATTCAGTTGGATATATCTTCCCCTTTCTCCCTTGCTTTTCGCTTCCCTTCTTTCCTCAGTTACTTGTAAAGCCTCATCAGACAGCCACTTTGCTTTCTTGCATTTCTTTTTCTTTGGGATGGATTTGGTTGCAGCCTCCTGAACAATGTTACGGACCTCCGTCCATAGTTCCTCAGGCACTCTGTCTATCAGGTCTAATCCCTGAAATCTATTCCTCACCTCCACTGTATATTCAGAAGGGATATGATTTAGGTCATACCTTAATGGTTTAGTGGTTTTCCCTACGTTCTTCAATTTAAGCTGAAATTTTGCAATAAGAAGCTCAAGATCTGAGCCACAGTCAGCTCCAGGTCTTGTTTTTACTGACTGTAGAGAGCTTCTCCATCTTTGACTGCAAAGGACATAAATCAATCTGATTTCGATATTGAGCATCTGGTGATGTCCATGTGTAGAGTCGCCTCTTGTGCTGTTGGAAAAGCGTGTTTGCTATGATCAGCGTGTTCTCTTGGCAAAACTCTATTAGCCTTCGTCCTGCTTCATTTTGTATACCAAGGCCATGCCTGCCTGTTATCCCGGTGATTTCTTGACTTCCTACTTTAGCATTCCAATCCCCTATGATGAAGAGGACATCTTTTTTTGGTGTTAGTTCTAGAAGGTGTTGTAAGTCTTCATAGAACCGATCAACCTCAGCTTCTTCGGCATCAGTGGTTGGGGCATAGACTTGAATTACTGTGATGTTGAATGGTTTGCCTTGGATTCGTACTGAGATCATTCTATTGCTTTTGAGATTGTACCCCAGTGCTGCTTTTCCCACCCTTTTGTTGGCTATGAGTGCTACTCCATTTCTTCTAAGGGATTGTTGCCCACAGTAGTAGATATGATGGTCACCTGAATTAAATTCGCCCATGCTTGTCCATTTTAGTTCGCTGATTCCCAAGATGTCGATGTTTAATCTTGCCGTCTCATGTTTGACCACCTCCACCTTACCTTGATTCATTGATCTTACATTCCAGGTTCCTAAACAATATTGTTCTTTACAGCATCGGACTTTCTTTTCACCACCAGACACATCCACAGCTGCGTGTCCTTTCGGCTTTGGCCTAGCCGCTTCACTCTTTCTGGCGCTACTTGGAAATTCCCTCTGCTCTTCCCCAGTAGTATATTGGACACCTTACGACCTGAGGGGCTCATCTTCCGGCATCATATCTTTTAGCCTTGTGATACGATGGGGTTTTCTTGGCAAGAATAGTGGAGCGGGTTGCCATTTCCTTCTCCAGTGGACCACATTTTGTCAGAACTCTTCACCATGGCCCTACATGGGTGGCCCCACATGGCATAGCTTATGGCTTCACTGAGTTACGCAAGCCCCTTCGCCACAACAAGGCAGTGGTCTATGAAGGGGCCTCCTGAACAATGTTACAGACATCCGTCCATAGTTCCTCAGGCGCTCCATCACTCGTACATTAATTGGGGTATATGTTGAAAGCTATACAACAAAATATGGGTGGTATCCAGTACTGCTACTGTGTTCTGCTTATTTCGTTTCACTAGCAGGACCTGATAACCTCCTAAGCAACCTCGGAAATGCTAGTTTCCGGATTGGGATGGGTCAGTAGAGCACCCTTCTGTGGGCTCCATTGACCTTCCCTTTTCCAGAAGCAAGTGTTTCTGCTCGTTTCCAGTTACTTTAAGAACCACCAGCTCCCCGTTATACTGGCGGTGGGTCCCACAGGTGCATAGGCAGCATTGGATGCTCCCCTTTAGTTAGGAGACACAGATCCTTTATCGTACTTCTGTAGTTTGGTTTTTACACTAAAGAAATGTGATGTTAAAATAGTAGTTCAAAACACACAATGCATTGGAGTGAATTTTTGAAAGAGGCCTAGCATGCTTTACTAAGGTTTTCTGTGCTCCCTTGACCAGAATTTTCCCCAAACATTGTAGTTTGTACATTCATTTCATAGTATCAGTCTTTGTAATAATTTTTCTGGCGTGTTTAAATGCTTGAATTAATGTTATGGACGGAGTGGTTTGTCTAAAGACAATAACATTAAAGTATAAACTGTGAACTTTATGCTACTCTTCTAGCCAAATAGTAAAAACAGCTACACCTGATTGACTGTACTAGGTTGGGATAATTGATAGACTGAAAATGTAAGACAAAGTGAAAATCTTTAGTTGGTGTGGGTTGGTCATGTGTACTCCGGAAACTTCATCCTGACAATCTAAGTGTTCTTTTATTTCCTGTCTAAATTTTGCTTAGGCTGCAGTCCTATGGCCACTAGACTTTGTCTGAGGGGCCATAGGATGTGGGGATTCTCCTGTCTGAGAGCTGACTCCCTCCCTTGCTCCCTTGCAGCCAGAAAGAAAAGAACTGCCACAGCTGCCTTCTGAAGTCAGAAAATCAGCCTCAGAAAGAGGAAAAAGGGGGCTTTCTGGTGGCTGGGGAGAGGAGGAGACCAGAGAGGCCAGGATATGAGCTGTACTGAGCCTCTTCCAGCCTCTTTCCCTCACCTTCCAAAGGGCTGCTGCTAGATGGGCTAAAAGCTCATCTAAAAAGCCCATCTAGTGAAATATGCAGGGCTCTTCCTGCCCTGGATAGGATTGTGCCCTTAATGATTTGTTTGTCAGATGCATGGAAGTTTCATTGTATATATATAACAAATGGTGTCAATTAGGAAATCTTGTCCTCTCTCCATATTTGTCAGCTTCACTAATACTAAGAAATGGCTATGGGAAAATATCAGCAGTTGAGAAATTCAAGACAGAAATTTTATTTTATGCTTAATGTAAAAATCTACAGAAGGATTAATGGCATTGTTCTTACATTTGTTGTCTGTTTATGATTGCCACAATTTTGAGTGAGACTATATCTAAAGATAGAAGGTTTGGATCCATTATTTTACCCAGGTGTAAACATTGGTGATGGTCAGATTACTGCAAAGCTTGCAGAATACCAAACACCAATAATAAGCTTGCTTACTAGGAAAAGTCCTATTGATATCAGACCTATTTTTGAATTAGGCTCAGGCTGTTGGAATACTGCATATTTTATATAAGAAAACTACCTTTAATAATGTGTGGGAATTTATTATAAAATCTCAAGCAGATGGAAATTAATTGTTTTTCAAAATGAATTATAAAATATTTGCTAACTAAGCCTAGTTTCCCAGATAATTGGATTATTCAGTGTTTAATATTTTGTGCCATATTGAGTGTTTAGTAAATGGAGTACAGTGTGCCAAACTCTGTTGAAGGTCAGGGACTTAAAACTGCTAGAATATTATTGTTTGGATTTTTATAACCGCAATCCAGTGGCTCAGTACAATGGACAAAATTCAGACCAATACATCAGCACTGTAAAACAAGTAATAAAATACCAAACTGGTTTACAGCTAAAACTGAAGCAAAACATACCTTCTCCATATTGTTGGCCACTAAAAGCAAGTCTAAAAAAGAAAGGCCTAGAGGATTAAATTATGCTTCCAAAGGGGCAGGAACACAGTTTCATGAAATAAAAACTACAACTGAGAATGCCTTGTTTGCCCTTAATGATATAATTTGGCACAAAGATCATATCTATAGGAAAGTATCCCCAACTCTTCTCAAGACCAGGGTGGGACATTCAGAACTGAAGAATTTGAGCCCAAAGCCTGTAATCTAGGTCAGGTTTAAATGTGTTAATAACTTTTGTAGGGATTTATGATCATAGTTCTGCTTTGCTAAGAAGTCCTCAGTTACTGACTCAAAGTCTTTACAAGCTGGCCTCCGGACTCCTACCTAGCCTAAACCTACCAATGTTCCTATTTTTGTGGTGCCTTGGTGGCCTGAAAGGGAAAACTCCCCCCCCCCCCGATGCTTCCAGTTGACTACAAGCTTCCCTCTCTGGTCACCAATAGATAACTTAGTCACCACATGCAAGCAGGTAAGGCTGTATACATGCCTGTATTCTGGGAAAAACATGATACGTGAGGCTTGCTTACTTCATGATTTTCTGAAAAAGCAGAAAAATAGTATTAGGATGCACAGAATTCAGGATAAAAACTAAATTTAAACACTTAAAGCATATTTTATAGCTTTTATGCCTACATGAATGTTTGGGAGAAACTTGATGAAAATCTCCAAAGCCAGAATGGGAGTTACTCACGGCTAGATTAACAAAGGGGCTAAGGGAGCTGCATTCCCCAGTGCACTATCTCGGGGGGCGGGGGCACTAGTTAGCCCAGATTCCCTGCTTTCAAATAAAGAGTAAGGCTACTGTAACATGCTCTACATGGGGCTGCCTTTGAAAACTGTTCAGAAATACATGTCCTGTTGGGATGTTGTGTCTGAGGCTGAGTCAATCTGCATGTCTTTCTGAATCTGTAATGTTTGTGTGTTTGTGAGAATTTTTCTGTGTGTTTATATTTCCTATGTCTGTGTGCTGTATACTGTAAAGGGGGAAGTGATACATAGAAACTTGTTTTTGTATTTTAGTTTTATACCATGAATGTGGTATTAGTCTATATTTCAAGGAAACCACGGAAGATAATTTCCATTAAGATATGTAGTATAGATATTTTTTGCAGCGTACAAATGTGTGTGAGTTCGATGTTGTGGACAGAGTAGGGGAGCCACTACTGCCTGCTAGTCCCTTGAACCAGCCATGGTTATTAAGATTTCCAGACTTGGAATGCCCGGTGGGATTATTTTCCCTTGACTGATAGGCCCCTATACTTTATCACAAACTCTTTCGTTTCAAAACAGGCTTGCCATTTGACATGAGGGGCTGCTGCTTAAGAAACCCACTCAAAGCTCCTTTAGGGGTGTTGAACCAATTGTGAAGTATTTTTGGATCCAGGAAAGTGATTGGTCCTGGGGTTTCGATGCCCTGGCACAGCTGCTTGTCCTGTCCCATGAGTAGCAGAAGCAAAATCTGAAAAAATAATAAATATACATACTAAGGAAATCTGCGTTATAATTTCAGCAAATTCCTAATTTATATTTTCTTGGTGCACAATTTTGGTTATCCAGAAGCAAAACTGACTTTTTATGTAGCCAGGTTGTAAGGGTGAATTCATATGTATTACGCAGATTATTTTGAAGATATCCAAAGTAGCTTGTGCTTCGGAACAATCCAAGTAAGTTATATAAGCACACAGAATAGAATTGTGCAGTCATATCCTACTTTTAGTTTTTCACTGAAACCAATCCAGCTTCTTAAGAGGCAAAGCTGTTTTATAAAGGAGTTTGCCTCAGAGGTTCGTGTAGGACTGTGCAATTGCTTCAAGTCTAATTCAGATCCATAGTCATTTTAAAACTAAGCCGGAGGCAAACTGAATGAAGATGAAGTAGCTGGAACCGAAGAATTTGGAAAATGAAGTTCCACTGGTTTAAACGAAGCTTTGTTTGCATTAGAAGATGTTGGGTTTTTTTTTTGCCTTGCCTATGCCTAACTTTGTAGCAATTTCCAACCAACTCTAGAGCCTTTTCCTATTTAGGAATACACTAGGAGAGGGAGAGAAAGCCAGTGCTGTAATTGATAGGTCTGTCTGTTTATGGAATAATGCCTGAAGTTGCCTGTAAGCTTGCAGTTCCAAAGACTCCTGTTAATGTGTTCTGCTGCTTTCATGTCCTGTTCCTTCTCTGCCAGTGAAGTAATTTGGGAGGGATAATATAGCTTTTGTGTTTCTAGCTTAATTAAACCACAAATACATATTTCTAAAAGGGATTGATTTCCTAGGAACCCCTACAGTTATTGTAATTGTTCTAAAATTTTGCAAGGCACTTTCCTAAAGTCAGTTTTGCATCCTCTGGCTTTATGTCAATTGGGCATAAATATAAATTAAAAGAAACCTCCAAATATAGTGTTTGATGGATAACTCCTGAACCCCTTCATATATTCATGTAAAATGTTGCAGGGATCTTACCAAAGGGAACCTCTTAAATTTCCTGTGAGTTTCATGCAGTGGTGGCAGAGCAGCAGAAACTTAAGTGCTCAAAATTTATTTATTTATTGTATTTATAACCCACCCTTCTTCACAAAGAGCCCAGAGCTTTAACAGTGCCTAGCACAAATACCCCAGGAACCTATTTGTCTAAATTTGGCAAGCTTCATCCCTCAGAAGGGACTACTATCCCTGCAAATTCTGTTTATATTTTGATCCTGTTGTAATTTTAAGTTATAGGTGCATTGCAATTTTCCCATTTATATAATGAGAAACTCAAATGAAGCTTTCTTTGTGAAACTAACTAACCTTACAAAGTAGGATTGAAATAAAGCAACATATGCCTCGGAAGCAGCTTCCTGAATGAATGAATGAATGAATGAATACTAATCCAAACTGTTTTTTTATACACAGCCCATGTTTTCTCTGTATGCATGTAGCTTTTAGGTGACCAACTACTCTGGTATTTAAGCAGTTTAACTACAGGACATGGGCAACAGCATGGTCTTTCTGGGGGAAAAATCCCAAATGTCACTTGAATGCCTAACCCAGACTTCCCCAATAGTCAAACTGGGGATGATGAGAGTTGTAGTCCAACACATCTGAATGGCACCGAGTAGGGGAAGGCTAGTCTAATCTAACACTTGATGAAGATTCCTTACCATTCATTTCAAAATCTATTAAGTGGGTTTTCAGACACAGCAGCCAATATCTGAAATGTTTATTTTTTTCCTGGAATTCTCTGAGTAGCTGGAGAACATTCTTAACTTTTAAAATACATAAGTTATAAATTTACATTATTCCACTGTAATAATGAAAGTTTTCTAGTGTCATTTGTATGAAAGAAAAGTTCACACATTGGATTTGAACTCTGTGGGCTGGTTCGCATGATCACCACAGCCCACTGTGGCCTATTTAAGCCATGGTGGGTTGTGACACGTCCCAGCAACCATTATGAATATTTAACCCCCAGTGGGGTGTTGCCGTGGTTTGCTGTGTTGTTCAAACCTAGGTGGCAGGGATTTTTGGAGGGGGGAACAACTGTTGTAGGTTTGTTTGAGGGTCCTCCCCCTGCCAACAACCCCTGCCACACAGATTTGGATGACACGGAAAACTAGTAACCCCCTGCCAGAAGCTGAATATTCAAAATGTCCACTGGCATGCACCGCAACCCACTGTGGCTTATTTAATCTGCAGTGATCATGTGAACTTCTTGGAGACTTGAAGCTAGTCATACACAGGTTAATTGAAATTATGCTTTCTGAACTTACTAGTATATGAACTGTTCCTCCCTGGTCTAATATGGTAACTTGTTAACTGTTCTGATTTCCATGGAGCCTATCGCTGGGATCCAGCACGGTATGGAGGTTCATACCAAAGGCTTCCACTAGCCCAGTATGAACTTTGACTTTCCCTTTGCACATCTGACTCTCATGCTGAATCATGAATGACTTTTCAAATTCATCAGTTTCAAGTGTGGCTTGAGGCAAGGAGGGCAAAAATAAGACTAAAATCTCCTTGGAGTCTGGGAACCAGTTGCATGATTCTTTGGATCCTGAACGATATCCTATGCTCTGTGTATAAGTACTTTCAGAGGTTAATTGCTAGCAGTGGTAACTGCCTGTGTATACATTGCTGTTCCCATCATGCTGGCATTGTGGGCTTTTTGGTATGTCTTCTCCAGAACCATTTTTGACAGTGGTTAACAACACTAGTGGTATGCCTCCAGTGGTGTTAAGGGTTTATGGAAGTATATGCTTAGCCCAGCTTCCCAGTTAGGTATAAATAGGCACAAATTTTAACTACTGTGGCTTCAGAGAGGAGTATTCCATGAACAAAGGCATAAATACACACCCAGTTATCACTGTTGTTAAGCTGTCCCTGGTTTTCTCAAGTTCTGGTTAGCTTCTGACCTGAGGTGAACCAGATTTTGCCTCCCCCTCCATTTTATTGTTCAGCTGGGTCCTCCTGGGTGCCACCTGAAGTGTGTTTTGCTATGTAGGCCTATTCTGCAGTGTACCTTTTTCTTGTGTCAGTGTCATCTGGACTGTATAGTTGGATTGGGATGTGGATATGTGCTTGTAACTCTGGTTTTGGAAAGACTCCGAACAGGAGTTACATTACATGCTATAGGACTCTCAACAGGAGTTAAAGAACATTATCATTCACAGCTGTTTTTGTAGTAGGTTGGCCTTATACTGCATCATGTATTGGCAAGCAACTTTTGTGTGTCTGTCTCAATCTTGGTTGAAATACAGAAGTTGGCCTGGGATATGGATTTCCATTTTCTGCGCTACCATCTTCAAAAATGTATGCTCCATAATATACTATTGTGTTGTCTATCTGTATATATCTATTTGTCCAAGGCTCAATGGGCTTTACAAAAGTATCCACACCCAGAAGCAAAAGGGAATAGTTACACATATTAGCAAAAGTACATTAAAAGAGATTCTTGGTATAGTATAGAACTGTGATAATCACATATGCTTTTTTGCTTTTATGATTTGCAGTATTATGTGATTTGTTCAGCAACATGAAAGTAGTCCAGAGGTATTCAAGGAACTAGAAGTGTCTGAATATGAACACCTAGTTATAAAGAATGTGTCTGGTGGTGGCAGTGATGCCTTCTTCTGATCTTTAAACTATGAATATGCAGGGATTTGTAATCTTTGTTTAGAAAAGGTGTGGTCAGATTTTAGACTTGATGTACTTAGTTTTTCACTAGAATTTCAGATCCAGCAACTGTAGCCAGATACAAAATAGTGGCTCAGGGAAGGAGCCAGGTACCCACTGCCCCCCTTTAGCAATGTACTGAGAAGACAATATACAAGAAGAAATCTGCATCTGAGTTGCTGCATATAAGGGATGCTAACAGTGGGATTTAGTAGGCAAAGCCTTTTTTGTTGTTGTTAGATCTCAATCTGTTTTCTGTTCACCCCTAGTTTAGAACATCAATGGAGCTATGTCAATATAACTATCCAAGTTGCTATTTTATTAATGTTTTAATGTTTCCAGGGAGGGTAAGATGTCTTGGTAGAATACTTTATTTTCTGTTTCCCACTAATCACATGAAGTCTGCCATTTCAGGTATTTCTGCTACCTACAAAACTGGAGTGGACCAGTATGTATTCTTAGAGATCACTTATAAAACCCGAAATTATGCTGTATGTGAAGGTTATTTTTAGTTTATTTCTAAGGGCTACATCCAACATTACCAGAGCAGACTTCTTCTCATGCAACAGGACTCTCCCTTACCCTTCTTCTCACCAGCAACCTCCTGGGTGCCCCTCAAACCTGCTTTGGAGGGTCTTTTGAAAGGTGGGTATCTGTTACACCCCCAGTTTCCATTTTGCTGAGACAGATACTGTTGGATGCAGCCCTAAGTACTTAGTTTAACTGCTTGGTTTCCAACAAACGTATGAGACTAGGATTCAGCAGAGAAAATGGATGCGTGTTTGACTCTTCACCTGCTTTTTGTACATATGCTGTAACATCTGAAAATGGCAGTAAAGGTGTAAGTTGCATGTGCAACAGTTATGGGCACAATTTGGGCTTGATGTTACCAATCCAGTGGAACGTCTCTAAACATTGTACGGGTACTAAGTCTGTGACTGTGTTCGCACGATTGTGGGGATAAAAGAAGCCATGATGGCTTCTCCCCCTGTGTGTGCTGTGTGCGTGCTGATTGCTTACATAAGTACCCGTGCTGCATCATGGGTTGGCGTGTTGTCTGAACGAGGCGTGGCAGTTATGGCTTCATATCCACCCCTCAATCACTACTGCACATTGTGGGTTTTAGGGTCGGTAGGAAGCCACCCCTGCCACATTGTGCACCAGATTCGGACAACACGCTGACCCTCCCTGTAGTGTGGGTAATTATGTAAACAACCAGCGGGGCGGAGGGGAAGCCACATTGGCTTCTTTTACCCCCTCGATTGTGTGAACCTGGCCTGTGAAACAAGCCCATTAAACCACCCATGAAGGACACATCTGTAAATATTGTCAATTTGGGCTTACAGTGACTCATTAGAAAGCACATACTCAGGGAACAGTGAATTGTGGGTCTTGGTTTCTCAGGCTAGTTTACAAACTACTATGCAATCATTCCTCAAATATATTTGATCATCATGTCTCCCTGCATTCAGTATCTGCTACAGCACAGGTGCACAGACTATGTTTGCAGAATTAACATAGTTTTTTATTACGGGCTCTTAGACTCTGTGCAGCCCTGTGTTTTAACATAGGAACAGCATTTTAAACTATTAATTGGAAAGGCAGTACCTTTAGTGGCTACCAGGGAGTTTTTAAAGAAAAAAATCCCTTTAAGATTTCCGGCATAGTTATTTCTTCCATTCTTTATTAAACTTATTGATCTGAAGTATCTTTAAGTGATAGACATTTAGGGATGCTCCAAGTCATGCTCTGTTCCCAGCATGTGACTAGAGATAGCATATCATAATATGGCTAGTATCCAGTGTTAGTCTTATGTAGAGTAGGATCATTGCAATGAATGGGACTTAAGTTAGTTGTGACTGACTTAACTCTCATTTCAATTGTCTGCTCTGCATAGGTCTAACATTGGATACCAACCTTTGTGAAGAAAATGTGCATTCTTGATAGTTTGGGTTTTGTCTTACTGAGTCCTGTGTTTCTGGCATTGTCCTAGGCAGGTGCTGTAGCAGTCAGTGAATTCAATTCTAAAATCCACATGTGAGAGAAACACTGTAGGCTGTCCTGCTACTGCCACCACATGTAGTGGAACAATGTGTGGGTTGTCCCAGCTATGTTTTTTTGCACCTCACTGCCACAGGTTTTAATAACGTTCTCAGTTGGACTTCATCATTAGATAATGCTGTTTCAGCTATAAAACCCATAACCAAAAGGCCACCAAAACGAACCCTCTGTACCTAAATGAAACAAGTAGCCTGGTTCCTATGGCATAAGCATGGGATCGACACCACCACTGAGACAACCTTTCAAAATGAACAAAATTCAAGATATTTATTAAGGGGAAAGATTTTCAAAAGGATATAAAATGTAACTTCAAATAATAGGTTGAGATTGCTTAAATTAAATATGCTGGGTTACCATTCCTAATAAGTAAGAATGGTCTTTCCCAGCTAAATAAGCTCTCAATATTTTCCTCCCGATCAAATTTCCCTAAACATGACCCCAACCAACTCCTCACAAACAAGAACAACTGCTGTACACTAATCTTCCTTTGCCTTCAGCTCTTCCTATTGCTTCTGACTTCCAGGATGATTCAGCTATTTCAGGACTGCTTGCTGAATTTGAGATATAAAATAGGAACCTAAAATGTATTATACTTGGTCATGTTTAAAAGTATAGCTTATTCAGACAATTACAACCTTACTGAGTTTACTTTTAACTGTTTAATTTTAATGATAATATGAACAAACCAAGTTATATGTTTCCTGTTCCTAAAGCAACAAAGTGACTTTAGAACTGTAAAGAGCGCTAAAACTAGAAAATTTCATACCGTTTCATTATTTCCTAAAAAGAGTCCCCCCCACCCCATGGCTTCAACATTTCCTGAAATTTTACATCTCTGTTTGCAAAGCACTATGTGGGTAAAGTTACTCATATTTGCTGATCTGGATGCCACTTGTGTTCATTTATGGGATCCGGATTTATTAGGTCCCAATTAATCCAGATTCATATATCGGTCAAAGTGACACAAATCACAAATGGATCAGTTTAACAGTTTATTGATTACAAAAAGATGATATATGGATGCAGAAAGAATATACAAAGAAAGTTCATGTCCCTTCATTTGACAAAGTAGGCACCTTTGCTGCAGCTGAGAAGTATATCTGGGTCCCGAAGATATACAACATGCTCCCGCCCACGACCGACAAGCTCTTCAAGCTGTCAGTGCGTTATTCCCCCTTGGAGTGAGAGACCTGAGACCAAAACTAGCCTGTTGATTTTATAGGTTTCTCTCTAAGTTCAGGAGCTGACAGGGAGAAGGGGGGGTGGGGCTTCCCTTCCAACAGGAAGCAAAACTTCTCTTCTAGGATGACATAATCCAGCTGACCAAAACAGCTTCAAGATGAAACTGTGAATTACTAGCCTGTATAAAAGGGCTTCTTAATTAGCTGTAAAGCTGCTAGCTAGGCCAAACTGCTCACCAACAAACTCACTACACCGCTTTTGCGCAATTCTCTTAGAGAGCTCTCCAGAGCACTGTCTGGTTTGGCTATGTGGGACCAGTTTCAGTAGATTTGGCCCAAGGATGTAGACAAGATGCTTGGAGGGGTTCAGTTGACCACCTGTATTTTTTATCCTACCCATCATGGCTAATAATAGGAAGCTGGAGGGTATTGATTGGTTGGGTTTGGGAAATGATTAATGCTTGTTGTGAGAGGGAGGGGGTTCCCACTGCCTTGAAGGATATGGTAGTGTAACCACTCCTTTAGAAATCCTCTTTGAAATAACTATCACCCGGTTGCAAATATCCCATTTTTGGTCAAGATATTAGTGTGGTGGCAGTACAAGTTCAGATGCTTTTGGGTGGAACAGAGTATTTGGGCTTATTTCAAACCAGGTTCAGACCTGGTTTTGGCGCTAAAACAGCCTTGGTTGCTGTGATTGATGACCTCTTTCAGGGGAGAGAAAGGAGGAGTGTGATCCTATTGAATCTGCTTGATCTCTCAATGGTGTTTGATAGCATTGATCATGTTTGATAGCATTGATCATGGTATTTTGCTGGAAGGACTCTGTGGGGTGGGCATATGGGGCACAGTGAGAAATCAACATCTGTATGAAGCCATTGAGGGAGATCATCTGAGGTTTGGAATGTGGTGTCATTGGTATGCTGATTACACTCAGCTTTATTTCTTTGTTATCTGAGTCAGGTGTGGTGATGCAGGTGCTGACTTGGTGTCTAGATACGGTCATGGGCTGGATGAGGGCCAATAAATAGAAAATGAATACAGACTAGATGGTGTTCACCCTGTTGGCATCACACTAATTGGTGTTCACCCTGTTCTGGATGAAAGAGCAGGTTTGCAGCTCGATGGTGCTCCTAGATCCAGCTTTGTCACTAGGGGCCCAGGTGGCCTTGGTGCCATGAAGTGACTTTTACCAGCTTCAGCAGGCCAATTCCCCCCCACTGTATTTTCCTTTCCTTTAACTGATTATCTCAACATTCCATGTCTCCTGGAGAGCAACAAGCATTTCCAGTGATTCATTCCAATGTAGCTGGATTCTATAGATGTGAAGCTCGAGAGTATTCTGATTCATGTACTATAAAGCATTTCTTTATAAAGTGATGCCACATGTGCATGTATATGGCATGGCTGCTAGGTGCATCATTTTGAACTCCTGTATGCAGAAAAGGAGTCTTGAAAACTGTTTATAATTGCTTTTGCAGTTTCAGAGTAGGCTGGACTTGGCAAAAGTCATGCTGGGTTTAGTTTGAACTTGGACAGCCTCTTCCAGGCACAGGTGAAGTTAGTACCCTCACAGGCCAATCCTATTGCCCCACTATGTCAGCATTTGTACCAACCTACATTGATGTGTCTTTTCTGATTCATATTTACAAGTATTTTGACTTGAAAGTATTAGAAAAATGTGCTTTCTGGTTCTGCACATTCTCTGATAATCTATAAAATGTCAGTTTATCCATATCTGTCCATTGCAATTAAGCCTTCAGAGCCAAAATGAATAAAACTCCAAATAAATAAGATACCTCTGAACTCAAAACATTTTATAGATGTATTTTACATTTTTAATAAATCCTAAACTGGAGTATTAATAGCTTGTTTGGGGTTGTATCTTCTTTGGACCACAACACACAAGTGGTATATTAAAGAAAGATTGCTCTGTCTTTTCAGTTGATGTACTCTGCCTCTACTATATATTGCAACTGGAATGCTAATGCATTGAGATATCTAGTAGCCCCAATATCCTTTCTTAAGAGCAGGGGTAGGCAACCTGTGGTCCTACAGATGTTTTGGCTTACAACTCCCACCTGCCCAATCCAGCATAGCCAATGGATGAGAGATGATGGGAGTTGCAGGTAGAGATGTGAAGGCCTGGGGAAATCCCCCCAGAAAAATTCAGAAAACTCCCGTTTCCTCCAGGTTTTTCCCTGAGGACCGTTTTTGGGTTTTTTCCAAAAAAATTGAACAACTCTAGATTATGAAATATTTTCTTTTAGAATTTATGCCATAGTATTTATATATTGTTACCCAGCCCTTAGTCCCCCCAAAATGTTTTCTAAAAACTATGTAATAAGAACACTATTATAGAAAGACTAGAGATATAAAATGTCTGGAAATAATGAAGGCATGGGGAAAGTTTAGTCCTCTCTCTAAGATTCCCAGTATAGTTAGTTCTTTTATTCCTTATTCAGATTATTGACCTGAAGTATATTTTACTGATAGACATTTATGCTTAGTTTCCCAACATGTAGACACCATTGTGCATTCATGACAGTAAATGTGCATTCTTGACAGCCTGGGTTTTGCCCTATAGAGGCCTGTGTTTCTGATGCTGTAGCAGTCATTTAATGTAGTTCTAATCTATTCAGACAATAATTACAAATTTACGGAGTTTACTTTTAAAAGTTTTAAAATATAATGATAATCTTATGAGCAAACTAAGTCATATATCAAATAACTTTAGGAACAGAAAGCCTGCTTTATGTTTGTTTGTTTGTTTGTTTGTTTATACCCCGCCGTTCTTCCTCTCACAAGGAACCCAAGGCGGCTTACATTATCCTCCTTCTCTCCATTTTATCCTCACAACAACAACCCTGTGAGGTGGGTTGGGCTGAGAGTCTGTGATTGGTCCAAAGTCACCCAGTGAGCTTTCATGGCCGAGTGGGGACTAGAACCCAGATCTCCCAGCTTCTAGTCCACCACTCTTGCCACTACACCATACTGGCTCTCTACACCATACTGGCTCTCAATCATGTTCCTAAAGCAGCCCTCCCCAAGCTGGTGCCCTCCAGATGTTTTGGACTACAACTCCAGCATTCCTGACCATTGGCAATGCTGCTTGAGGCTGATGGGAGCTGAAGTCCAAAATATTGCTGGCTGGGGAATCCTAGGACTTGTAGGACTTTTTTCTATCTAAACATGCATAGGCTTGCACCCCAAGATGTTTTTGGAGACACATACCCTTCATTGACCTGGTTTGTGCAATCAAAACAGCCCACCGTGGCTTATTTATTTAAGCCACGGTGGGCTGCAGCACGTGTTGGGCGGGATTTGCATATTCAACAGCTGGCTGCAACTTGTCATGTCTTGCAAACCCGGGGACTGTGGGTTATGTGACGGTTCAACAGTCCTTGCATATGCAATAACAGATAATGGGTTATCTGAGGGTTGTTTAACCCTCGCATAAACCACAGTCCCTGGGTTCACATGGCATGACAAGCTGCGGCCACAGTGGGCTGTTCAGTTGTGTGAACTGGCCCAGTCTGAGGCTACAGATACAGTTTTAAATCAATCTTTTTAAGGTAATTCTTACAATAGAATAAAATACCTTACTTTTAATAGACTTATTTCTCCATGGATCCCAAAACTCTGTGGATTCTCCTGTGGAAAAGTATAGTTGAAGGAAAAAAATGTATTGCTTCTGTATAGCTAGAGTCACTTTATATGTGCTGCTTCCTTTATGTTCTGTCCTTGAAATGTTCACTGTAGAAGAATCATGCAATTCTATGATTCAATCAATATGAGCACAGTAACATAAAATATTGTCAGGGTATGAGTTTTCTCTTCTGAGAGAGGAGTATCCTAGGTTTTCAAGTGAATCACACATTGGTGTGTACAGTGGACAGCTGTGTACTTACTGGCTTTTTAGCACATAAGGGAGTGGAGAGTAAATATAGTGTGCATTTGAGCATGCCTGGTTCTCCTCCTGTGGCCAAACGTATTGGTGTCGTGCATGCTCTGAATCAATATTGGCCCCTCAGTAGGCATGCCTATCAAGAGCGTGGATGTAATCAGGTTTGCCTGCATCATGCTCTGAAACAGACTTGTAGCTTCATAAATGCCTGGTACTCCAAGAGTCCATACTTGCCAGCAGTAAAAGAAATGGTTGGGAATCAAATGGGATTAGGACAGGCACAATTTGTAAAAGAGGACCTCATTCTTACCTCACTGTTGATAAACATAATTTCAGTGCAAGGATAACTTGCGTCAGGACTGACATTGAAAACAAAAATGCTGTTATACCTCTTTGTTCTAATGTTCAAGCCCTTTCTCATAATAATGCCAAGTATGTAGTGTACAGGCTGGTCATTGGTACTCAAGGGTAAGGAAAGCCTCTATGCATGTGCCTAAGGATACACATCTTATGACTTAGTTTAGCTCTAAATACAGATTTTGAACTGAGACCTCAGTCTAACTGGAATTACTTTCCAGTTGTTATGTGAATGACTAAGAATATCAAAATAATAGCATGAACTAGACAAGGGCAGCTACTTCCATTATAAATATGCGTTTTTTAACCAATGGAGCAACATCTTGGAGAATCTAGTAAATTGCAGTATATTTACTAGGTTACGTGGGCAGCTAAATGTTTGTATGACATCCAAATGACATTGGAAGATCTGATGAAGTATTCTTTTAAGAAAGCTCATGCCACAGTAAATTATTAGCTAGTCAACATGATACAAGGTTGTTGTTTTTTAATCTTAGTAGAGTAGGGAAGGGAGAATTGAGCTATGAATTCAAAGAAGGTGGGGAAAGAAACCATTTTTATATGAACACATGGCTCCTATTTTATAAAGAGGAAAAAGTGTAACATCTTTATTATGTTACATCTCCAGCAGCAACGCCAGGCAGGTCCAACACCAGTACCAGGCAGGTCCAGCAGCAGCAAGCAACCGCACCATTCTTCAGTGAGTTAAATAAAATCAGAAGTAGTGTTTTTCTTTTATTTTACGTTACAATATATTGTGTTTGTCCTCTCAACAGCCCTGCAAAGAGGTTGGCTACAACTATTCCTATTTTCTCAATGGGGAACAGAGGCTAAGAATGACTTGTGTAGTGAATCTGTGGCAGTGGAGCTGTGGGACATGAATCCTGAATCTTCCAGATCAATGTCCAGGCCTCTTTGCTGGGGGTTAAAGTCAACTAGCAGAAGTCTGCTAGTGTGACGGATCTTTCGTCCTCTCTCCTCCCTGTTGCAGCCCTCTGTAACACCCTAAAATCTGCTCCAGAGGGGTTTCCAGCCCTCTGGAACAGATTTTGAGGTTTCACAAGGAAGCTTCAGGGGGGAGGGGAATCACCACCTTCCCAGTTCTGCTGATAGAACTGCTTCCATCAGCAGGATGACAGTGTTGAATCCAACCTTGGCTTCAAATTATACCAACCTGAATACAACTGGAATGGGGAATGAACACAATATTTTGAGACTAATGCAGCAACAATACAGTTGCAGTGAAATATCACTTGAAAGGAAAATAAACACTGAATGGGAATTAAGAGTGAGCATTTCTTGCATAAAACTAGTTTTGAAGCTGAGTAGTTAGGCACATCCCTCTCACAGAGTGAAATAACCTTAAGTATTACATAATTTCATTATGTTTTTTCATGTTTTTAATTATGAAGATCTCTCTTTGCAGTGCTTGCCTAACGATTTGAAACTACTAATTCGGCATGATAAAATTAGGAAATTCTAGCTGGTAGGGGTAGAAGGTTAATTTTAGAAGGAAGCAAGTCAAAAGGCTTTGGGATACTTTATTACTGAAGCTCAATTAACTTCATTTTTGATGTATTTACACTGATCCTTAAATCCTAAAGTTTAGTCACAACATTAATTTTCCAGCACTGAAGAACCTAACAGAGCATGAGACAAACATGCTAGTGTTTCCAGTGTAAGAGAGAAAATATGACTGATGGTTTGGGGTTAAAACGAATGCATTTGGCAGCATATGGCATTATTACTTGTACTGAACAATATTCCACCAAATTCCATTTATTTAAACAGGAGTTTGGAATTTAACTATTTTTTTTTCTTCCCTTATGTTGTAGAAGGCACTCTGTGCTATGGAAGCCACTTATTACTACTCTTTAGTATTGGTTTTATAGTACAGTTTTAATTTGTTGTTTCGATTAGCAGTCACACTTCTCTGAAAACAATTGTTTGTAAAAAGTGATCTATAAATTACATTAAATTAAATATGTAAATATTGTGCATGTCATATGTTGGTTGGAAATGGTTGGGAAGCACTGTGTTTAGTAGTTTGCAAAACAACAACAGCATATTGAAATTGAAGTGGCAGCCTGTGTATAATTCATTACAGTAGTCCCAATAGGGAGGTTATCAGAGCATGCATACCCTCCCTATTGGGCAAGCTATCCCTGTCCAGGAGGTATTGCAGTGGGTGTACCAGTCTTACCTGTGGGAAGGTACTTCATGCAATGGAGTCCACCTGGAAACAGTTGGGAGAAGGGTGGGAAATCCTGAGCTGATGAAGATGAAAACCTCCTGTTAAATCTATTCATGTTCTAAGAGAAATTATGTAATAGTAAAGGACTTAACTGCAAAATAAAGGTGCTGTTTCATGATTTTGTAGGAGACAATGGGTTTCTCACAAAATCAGATGTTCCCTTCCCCCATGCAGCCCCCCAGCTCTCCAGAGCAGAATTGGGTGGGGGGCATGCAGGGTGGAGGGGGCATTGGTTCTACCAGCAATGTCAATTGTGTTGGCAGACAGACACAGTCGGATACAACCCAATAGCTTTAACTACAGAATTAACCCATAATATTAATTAACTATCTTTTTCCTTATTAGAGTAACTTTACATTTTTTCTGAATTAGCCTTCCTCTGCTTGGCCATATATGAAGGTTGCTCTGGTAAATTAAATCGGGGAGCATGGACCACAAGCTTGGAATGTTTATCCCGTTTCTCTTCAGTTCCTTGAAGCTTGCACATATTAATTAATTAATTATATCATACTTAATTATATTCTTCCATTAGAAAGCTCAGAGCAGCTTATACTGGGCACCCAATGGCACTGATTAGGTTCCCACCTCCTCTATGCCAACATAGTAAAGGATTGGTACTCTCAGATGAATTAGTGGGTGCCTGTTCAGCTTTGTTCTACAAAAACAAAGATGAAGAGCAAAGTAGTAGAGACTGCCTTACAGAGGTTGCTGAGTGGACTTCAGGTATACTTCTGGGCTTTTTTGGTGTGTGTAACTCACCAAATCCCATAGCTCTGCCAGGCATTTATTTCATCACATTTGTATCCCATCCTTCTTCCAAGGAGCTTATGGTGGCATACGTGCCCCCCCCCCCGCCATTACTCTCAACAACTGTGTGAAGTAGGTTTAGCTGAAAGAATGACTTGACCAAGTCTCTTCACTGAGTGAGAATCAATTTTTCCTGATGCAAGTACAGCATTCTATTATAACATCGTTTGGTAAGTGATACTCACTTCAAAATGAAAAAGGCTTGGGTAGATTGAGGAACAGGGGAAAGAGAGGAGGCTTTTCCTCCTCCTTCATTCTGACTTTGTCTTATGGAGTGAAAAAGCCTTCTCAGCACCAGGGTGTGATTAAAAGTAAGGGTATATATACGGGGAAGTGATGGATGTATACATGCGTATTCACACATGTTTAGGAATGCACATCTTTGAGGAACAGTGGGAGAGATGTAAATGTAGGTGTGCGTGCATCTGCATATGTTAGCCAACCAGTGTGCATGAAAGGTATATTCTGAAGTGGCCCATTAACCCATTTATTATGTGTAGTGGTCATCTGGCTAGAAAGAAGCTAGGAATTCCAACTCTTTGAGTTTACCCATTTTGTACCCATTGACAAGGTGCTGCCCTCCTGTTGTGCTTCACTTTATGTGCCTGAACACCACACTTCCTCTCTCCCATCCAACGTTCTCCTCTTCCCAGAAGACAGAGAGGGTAGTGGGATTGGCAGCTACCATTAACACTGCACTAATGGTAGCTGCCATTACAGTGGAGTGTTAATGGTAGCTATTCTTTCTTTCCAGCCTGTAATTACAAGTTTGGGAGAGAGAAAGAAGCACTTCTGTCCTCCAAAGGGAGTAGGGACCAAATGCAGTTGCAGTTAGCTAGGTAAATATTTCATTTCATTTCTATATTGCCCAATAGCCAGAGCTCTCTGGGCGGTTCACAAAAATAAAAACCATAGAGTGCAGCATAAAACAATATAAAATATGAAAGCTTAAAACCACAACATAACAGAATAAAACCTATCAGCAATGCAGAGTTTTAAAATACAGATTTAAAACACCAGAGCTAAAAGATTAGGAATCTAAAAGGCTAAAATACTGGGAGAATAAAAGTCTTCACCTGGCACTGGAAGGAGTACAACATAGGTGCCAGGCGAACGTCTTTAGGGAGCTCATTCCACAGCCGGAGTGCCACAAAATGCAGCTTTATTTGCTGGGCTACCATTTTGTCTTTGATGCCATGGTTCCTATCTGAGACCTGAATACTGCTACACAAATGTGTCTGGTCAAGATTAACTGTCTTGAACAAAATTTGCCAAATACTAGGGTTTTTACTTGTATGACTGAACTTGGCCCAGCTCAGTGGGTATATATGATTCATACAAGTAAGTGGTTAACTCTGCGAGCAATACCCATGCAAATGTATAAATTGGCTATCTTCACTCCCTTCCTCCTCCAGTGATGAGAGAAAGCACACCTAGGCAGCACCACTGTGTTCTTTGCCAATTGAACATAGGAGTTTACTGGGCGCATGTTCTCTGATTTTCCTTTTCCTGCAGAAACATAACCAGACTAATAATTGGGAGAAAACCTTCTTGCCAAAGGGCAATAAATAATGTGGAGATTTGGAAGTCTGTTAGAATATTTACTGATCTCCTGGATTAATGTAAAATATGGTAGCCCAGATGGTGTTCGTAAGCTAACATTTTGTGGGGGAAGTGTTTTATAGGTGAAATAAATTTATCTAGGTATTCAATATCTGTGATTTCATGCAAATCAAATCAAATTGAATCTAATAATCTGTCTAGAAGATCTCCCTTCTGCGATACATCAGACACCCAAGATCATGTACTTCTTGTCGATTATTAAAAACTTTCTTGTTTATCCTGGCTTTTCTCAACCATTAACTTGTCTTAACATTATTGTGCTTTTATAATAATCCATTGTTTTATAATCTGTTGTGAACCACTTCAAGATTTTTAAAAATGGGAAGTGGTATATGAATCTTTTAAAATAAATAACCAGTGATCTTGTACTTTGGCCTTATAAGAAGTGGGTTAGATCCAGCAAAAGCCTCCCACAGATGGAAAGGCTTCTATCAGTGGGAGGTTTTTGAGCCACGGGAGCTTTTTCATTGGCTGAACAGGGGAGGAGGCAATCTTCACTAATTCCCCCCTCCCTTGCAGTCCTCTTGCTTGGCTGAAAATCTACTCCAGAGGGTTGGAAAGCCCTCCAGAACAATGCAGGGGGTGGCGCTGGGGGTGCAGGGTTAGGGGTGAATTTCTCAAAATTGTCTCCCCCCACCCTTCTGCCAGCAGAAGCATTCTGAGTGACACTTCATTCAAGGACGCTTCTACTGGCAGAATGATCTGGTTCAGCCCAGCATTAATACGCTATCATTATATGGTGCTTTACAGAGTAACATAAGCAAAAAAGGCAGGTTTCTGCCCTGAGGATCTTGTAGTAGTAAATTTGGACAGTGAGCGAGAGAACAAAGGGAGAAAAGTATCCTCCTAAACTATTTCTCTTTTTTCTCTCCCCGCCACCCTCCCGTTCCTGGTAGTAATGACTGCTTCTGAGTTAAGTACAGGTTGTACTTAACTACAGTAAAAGCAGCAGGTACAGAAAATGGTGCAAAGCGCTACTTGTCAGGAATAGGGGTGTTTAAAAAAGCTGCTTGGTTGGCTTGAGGTACTCCTGGACAAAAATGAACCAGTTGCACAATATATTATAAGGGGAATCCTCTGAGAAGATGTTTCGGAAAGTAACGTCAAAATGGCTGCCTATGTGTATATACGAAATTATTGTTTAATTCTCAAACCCTGTACTTTCATAGTAAAATTCTTGTGAGAAAAAAATAGTTAGGGAGCCCTCTAGAGTTCAGAAGATCAGAAATCTCAAGTGCTATCAGAACCCCAAATGGTTTGTGGCACACATTAATTTTAGTATGTTAATTGTGCTATGTAAAAAGTAAGTGATTCGTCTTCTATGAAATGTGCTATAATCAGCACCAATGATTTTTAGTATAGTTGTGAAGTGCAACAGTGCCTGAATGCTGTAACAATTTTAACCTGACCTGATCCTGGCTATAATCCTAAATCCTGCAATCTCCTTTGCTGTGGTTCATTATCTCTGATGTGTACACTTTTAAATACTCTGTTCAAGGGGTATTCATCTTCATTTGAATTCCTTCAGTACTGAAGGCCACTTAACTAGGGTTTCATGATGGAAATCATAACTAATGAATTTTGACTGACATGAGAATATGTCATGCTAAAATCTTGACCTGTCAGGCTCACTTTACACATTTTAACAAATTTTAAAAGCATCTGATTTTCCAGAAACACACTGGTTCAACCATGGTTTTGAAGTGTTTCCATTCTAGTTTGGAGGGAAAGCACCGCTTATAATTTGTTGGTGAGATGTCACAGCAAAATATGGTTAGCATTACACAGGAAACAGAAAAGCCTTGGGAAAGGTGTGAGCTCATGACTCATTTCCAATCCTCCAAACCATGATGGACTGGGTGAATTGACCATTTCTAAATCAGGGGTTCAAAAGGAATGTGTAACTTCTTGGTAGGGGTGGGCAAATGAGTGATGTTCAAGCTCGCCAAGATTCTCCAAACGTCAGGTCACTGCTCATCTCTCCTTAATTCGTGCTTGTAGGGAAAATTCCCATTCACACAATGGGAAAATTGTGTGAAACGAACAGCCATCAAATGTGAAAGTTGGATGAGCAATTCCCAAATTTGCACAAATTTCCAAAATTGCACAAAATTCCTCTATCGTCTATAAAGTATGGGTGATTTAAAATGTGCAAAGTTTAATGTTGAGAAAGTTGAACAGTTTTCAAGTACACATTTTGCAGACATAAAGGCAAGTTTGGGAATTTGCAAACATTTTCAGAGAAAATGTGCTGCCGTTCGTGCTCATGATTGTGAACGAGGAGGCATTTTCAAGTGATTTGTGAACTGAAACAAAATTCTCATATCCCTACTTCTCGGGTGGGGAAGGTGAATTTAGGGTGAGCTTCTTGCAAAAAGATGTATGCAGTGAGAACAGAGATTGAAAGTAAGGCTTTGAGTTTGTTGTAGCTAGGTAGCTGAGCAAAAAGTACATCTTAATTGTAGCAAGTTCAGAAAGAATTGGGGGAAATACGTTTGTAAATGTGTTCTATCTATTGTCATAAATAAGGTTGAGTTTGGATTTGGTTGGGGCTTGTTGAATTTAGGCTTGGTGTAAACTTTGGTTCCTAGTATTGAGCTGAGATAAACTTCCAAGTAACAGGCACTGAAAAGACCTTTGGTCTTGGTTATACTAAGTTAGCTATTCAGAATATTGAAGAAAATCATTTCCCGTTGCAGAAGGACAATAGGAATATCTTCATTAGCTCTGCATGTGGATGTCTGTTTTTCTGTATTTCAGACTCAAACTTGTAGGCCCAAATTTTCAATTTCATCAGTATACTGATGACACGCAGCTCTCTCTCGCTCTCGCTCTGAAATCTGAATCAGGAGAGGCTGTGCAAGTCCTGAATCAGTGCCTAGGCTAGATGAGGGCCAATAAACTGAAACTAAAACAAACCTGGCAAGACGGGAGCCCTGTGGGTGAGTGGTTCCTGGTCTGGGAGATAGGCTCATTGCCTGTTCTGGATGGGGTTGCACTCCCTCTGAAAGATCAGGCTTGTAGTCTCGGGTACTCCTAGATCCATCATTGTCACTGGAGGTCCAAGTGGCTACCGTGGCTCGGAGTGCCTTTAACCAGCTTCGGCTGATTCACCAGCTACGGCCTGTCCTGGACAGGGATAGGTTGACCACTGTGGTACAGGCATTAGTAATCTCAAGACTGGATGTCGGGCTGCCGTTAAGGCTGGTCTGGAAGCTGGAGCTAGCGCAGAATACAGTACCTCAGCTGTTGTTGGGAGCTGCCCCTTTTCAGCATGCAACTCCTTTGCTGAGGGAACTGCACTGGCAGCCTATTTGCTACCAGGCCAGGTTTAAGGTATTAGTGCTAGTGTAAAAAGCCCTAAACAACTTGGGACCAGGATAACTGAGAGAGCGCTTACTTCTTTACCAACCTGCCCAGTCACTGACGTCATCAGAGGACATGTTCCTGGTGGTTCCACATGGACCTATGGCCCAGTTGGAGTGTACCAGGAAAAGAGCCTTCAGTGTGGTGGCCCCCTTCCTGTGGAATTCCCTGCCTTTGGAGGTCAGGCAGGTGGCAATGTTGTGTTCCTTCACAGGAGGCCTTCCTTGCGTGACCAGCCAACGTTTATTAAATTCGACCTTATTGGAATTTGGCTTTTTCAAAAAACGTTTTAACTGTTTTAACCTGGTGTTTTGTTCTTTACCTTTGTTGTTCACGGCTCCAAAATCTTCTTATGTGGAGCGGTATATTGTTTATTGTTAAATAAATAAACAAACTTCATATCTCACATTTTGGCCCAAATAACTTCTCCAAGTGGATTGCAGCAACATCAGTAAAATGCAATTAAATGCCAAAAATGAACCTCTAATTCCATTGTAAAATTAATAAATAGTAACGTATTTGTTTAAAGTGCCATTCTAAATAGCATTGATCAGGCCATAGCTGGAGTCTACCCAAACCTATAATCATATTTTAAAAGTAGTATACAAACTGGAGATGGTTCAGAGAACAATAGAGACAAACTTCTTGTAACCTATGATACATGGGGAAAGTTTGAAAGAAGATGTTGTTTTGCTTTAAGTTCATCCTCTCTCACCTTCCAATATTATCAGTTAAATGTTTAGCCTCTTCAGTAGCATGTGACGTAATTAGGATTGCCACCTTTTTGTTTGGCAGATTTCCTGTGTCTTTTCTGGCAGAGTTCCAGTGAAACAGAAATTGAAGAGCAAAACCCTTTCCTGGTGCAGAGGTGCGGTAGTAGGAAAAATAAGTGCCCGGCCTGCTGAAGTTCTGGCTGTTACATTGGGCTAGCAGGTGTGTCAGGGGGAAAAATGGGAGCCTAAGATGTAGCTACTCAAGCAGTTCAAAGAACTGAAGATTAAAAATAAATAAATCTGAAAATGACAAAGGAAATCATAATATTTTATTTTTCCTGTAGTTGGTTCATCAGTGTCTAAAAGTATGATGATCATTCTCGAAAGTCAGGACACTGCCTACCACAAAGAGCACAACTTAATTTGAAACAGTTTGGACAGACTTAAGTATTGGCTTCAGTCTATTGCACTGTAAATAGAATTGGCTTGGTTCTGGTCTTTATGGTACATCTTCATAGGTTCAGATAACCTTACTTCCTTTTGGCGTGAGAACAGAGATTTCTGGCTTTTTGGCTGACATAGTGGAATAATCAAATGCCAAGTAAATCAAAGCCAATTATAAAAATAGTTCTAAGAACTTTTCTGTGAATTGAGGAAACTAAAATGGTCTTATTGATGGGAGACTATCTCATAATGTTTAAAATACCTGAAATGAGAATCAGCTCAAGGCTTTTGATTTCATAGACTGAGCAAGCCTCTAATACCACTCATGCATGCTGTTTGTAGTATGCTAATAGTGCTTAAGTCCTGTCTGAACAAAATAACTTAAATGTCGGACAGGTCATGGCAGAGAGTTCTGACAAAATGTGGTCCACTGGAGAAGGAAATGGCAACCCACTCCAGTATTCTTGCCAAGAAAACCTTATGGAACGTATCACAAGGCTAAAAGATATGATGCCGGAAGATGACCCCTCAGGTCGGAAGGTGTCCAATATACTACTGGGGAAGAGCAGAGGGAATTTCCAAGTAGCGCCAGAAAGAGTAGAGCAGCTGGGCCAAAGCCGAAAGGACACGCAGCTGTGGATATGTCTGGTGGTGAAAAGAAAATCCGATGCTGTAAAGAACAATATCGTTTAGGAACCTGGAATGTAAGATCAATGAATCAAGGTACGCTGGAGATGGTCAAACATGAGATGGCACGATTGAACATTGACATCTTGGGAATCAGCGAACTAAAATGGACAAGCATGGGCGAATTTAATTCAGGTGACCATCATATCTACTACTGTGGGCAACGATCCCTTTTGTTTGAAGAAATGAGAAGAAATGGAGTAGCACTCATAGTCAACAAAAGGGTGGGAAAAGCAGTACTGGGGTACAGTCTCAAAAACGATAGAATGATCTCAGTACGAATCCAACGCAAACCATTCAACATCACAGTAATTCACGTCTATGCCCCAACCACTGATGCCGAAGAAGCTGAGGTTGATCGGTTCTATGAAGACCTACAACACCTTCTAGAACTAACACCAAAAAAAGATGTCCTCTTCATCATAGGGGATTGGAATGCTAAAGTAGGAAGTCAAGAAATCACCGGGATAACAGGCAAGCATGGCTTTGGTGTACAAAATGAAGCAGGATGAAGGCTAATAGAGTTTTGCCAAGAGAACACGCTGATCATAGCAAACACGCTTTTCCAACAGCACAAGAGGCGCCTCTACACATGGACATCACCAGATGGTCAATATTGAAATCAGATTGATTATGTACTTGGCAGCCAAAGATGGAGAAGCTCTCTATAGTCAGTAAAAACAAGACCTGGAGCTGACTGGCTCAAATCATGAGCTTCTTGTTGCAAAATTTCGGCTTAAATTGAAGAACGTAGGAAAACCACTAAACCATTCAGGTATGACCTAAATCATATCCCTTCTGAATATACAGTGGAGGTGAGGAATAGATTCAAGGGATTAGACCTGATAGACAGAGTGCCTGAGGAACTATGGACAGAGGTCCGTAACATTGTTCAGGAGGCAGCAACTCAATCCATCCCAAAGAAAAAGAAATGCAAGAAAGCAAAGTGGCTGTCTGATGAGGCTTTACAAGTAGGTGAGGACAGAAGGGAAGCGAAAGGCAAGGGAGAAAGGGGAAGATATATCCAACTGAATGCAGAGTTCCAGAGAATAGCAAGGAGAGACAAGAAGACCTTTTAAAATGAACAATGCAAAGAAATCGAAGAAAACAACAGAATGGGAAAGACTAGAGATCTCTTCCAGAAAATTGGAGATCTCAAGGGAACGTTTTGTGCAAAGACGGGCATGATAAAGGACAAAGAAGGCAGGGACCTAACAGAACCAGATGAGATTAAGAAGAGGTGGAAAGAATACAGAGAAGAACTATACAGGAAAGATCTGAATGTCCCTCATAGCCATGATAGTGCGGTCACTGAACTTGAGCCAGACATCCTCGAGAGTGAAGTCAAGTGGGCCTTCGGAAGCATTAGTAACAAAAAAGCTAGCGGAGATTACAGTATTCCAGCTGAGCTATTTAAAATCCTAAAAGATGATGCTGTTAAAGTGCTGCACTCAATATGCCAACACATTTGGAACACTCAGCAGTGGCCACAAGACTGGAAAAGGTCAGTTTACATTCCAATTCCAAAGAAGGGCAACGCCAAAGAGTGTTCAAACTACCATGCAATTGCGCTCATTTCACATGCCAGCATGTTATGCTCAAAGTCCTACAAGCTAGGCTTCAGCAGTATGCAAACCAAGAACTACCGGAAGTACAAGCTGGGTTTCGAAGAGGCAGAGGAACTAGAGATCAAATTGCCAACTTTCGCTGGATCATGGAGAAAGCAAGAGAATTCCAGAAAAACGTCTATTTCTGCTTCATTGACTATGCTAAAGCCTTTGATTGTGTGGATCACAACAAACTCTGGCAAATTCTGAAAGAGATGGGAGTACCAGACCACCTTACCTGTCTCCTGAGAAACCTGTACGAGGGTCAAGAAGCAACAGTAAGAACCAGACATGGAACAACTGATTGGTTTAAAATTGGGAAAGGAGTACGACAAGGCTGTATATTGTCGCCCTGCTTATTTAACTTATATGCAGAGTACATCATGAGAAACGCCAGGTTGGATGAATCACAGGTTGGAATTAAGATTGCCGGGAGAATTATCAACAACCACAGTTACGCAGACGATACCACCCTAATGGCAGAAAGCGAAGAGGATCTAAAGAGCCTGTTGTTGAGGGTGAAAGAGAAGAGTGCAAAAGCTGGTTTGAAACATTAAAAAAACGAAGATCATGGCATCTGGCCCCATCACTTCCTGGCATATGGAAGGGGAAGAAATGGAAGCAGTGACAGATTTTACTTTCTTGGGCTCCAAGATCACTGCAGACGGTGACTGTAGCCATGAAATTAAAAGACGCTCCTTCGGAGGAAAGCTATGGCAAACCTAGACAGCATAGTAAGAAGCAGAGACATCACCTTGCTGACAAAGGTCTGCATAATCAAAGCTATGGTTTTCCCAGTAGTAATGTATGGCTGTGAGAGCCGGACTATAAGGAAGGCTGAGCGCCAAAGAATGGATGCTTTCGAACTGTGGTGCTGGAGAAGACTCTTACGAGTCCCCTGGACTGCAAGGAGGTCAAATCAGTCCATCCTAAAGGAAATCAACCCTGAGTGCTCACTGGAAGGACAGATACTGAAGCTGAAGCTCAAATATTTTGGCCACCTAATGCGAAGAGAAAAGTCACTGGAAAAGACCCTGATGCTGGGAAAGATTGAAGGCAAAAGGAGAAGGGGACGGCAGAGGATGAGATGGCTAGATAGCATCACTGATGCAATGAATATGGACTTGAGCATGCTCTGGGAGAGAGCGCAGGACAAGGAGGCCTGGCGTGCTATGGTCCATGGGGTCACGAAGAGTCGGACACGACTTAACAACTGAACAACAAAAAGGAAAGTGAACTTTCAGAGTTCAACACACACCAAAAGTATGCATTTGGGTGAAACTTTTTTCTTGTTTTCATTTTGGCCAGCAAGAAACATTCAGAACGTAGAACTAAATCTACTCTTGATTTTCATACATTACAAGGATACTTGGAAGCTTGGGTGAAAATTAATCTTACATCCTTCTGGTGTTGGGTTTTTTGGCACTAGCAGTCAGTGATGTAGGGTTTCTAGAAAATTTTGAATTGGAAAATTTTCCATTTGCTTAGGAAACTTTTCAGTTTATATCGTTTTCCAGTGCAAATTAGGTGTTCTGATGCCATATGTAGGAGTGGGCAACTTGTGGCTCTCCAGAAGTTTTGGCCTACAACTCCAATAATCTCTCACCATTAGCTATGCTGGTTGGAGTGGATGGGAGCCATAGGCCAAAATATCTGGAGGGCCACAAGCTGCCCACACCTGCCCTAGAGAGATCGAATTTAGCATGTTTATTTTACTGGTATTTAATAAACAAAGCTAAAAATAAAGGTACCCCATGATAATTTTTTTGTCCCAATTTGTTGTTCAGTAGTTCAGTCTTGTCTGACTCTTGGTGACCCCATGGACCATAGCACGCCAGGCCTTCCTGTCCTGCGCTCTCTCCCGGAGCATGCTCAAGTTCATATTCATTGCATCAGTGATGCTATCTAGCCATCTCATCCTCTGCCGTCCCCTTCTCCTTTTGCCTTCAATCTTTCCCAGCATCAGTGACTTTTCCAGTGACTTTATGCAATTTAAATGTTATATTATGGGCAAATGTTTATTGGAATACTTGTCAAAATGTAAAGACAATAGCATATACTTCCCTTACGATGTTTAAATTTGAGGAAAAACCCCAAAGGAACTAAAAACTGTTCATAGCAATTAATTTTAACAAACCAAAGAGATATACATGATATGCTGACAACTACTCAACTGTTTCAACAGAGTTCAGCACCCGTCCACAACGGTTGTTGGGGCACCTTCAGTTTCACACTCATTATTTATTAGTTCCATTTCACTCTGAGATATAGATCGATTTCAGTAACATATATGTATTCTCTCATACACTTCCTAGGGATATTCACCAGAAAACCATTCATTACAACTTTGAAACTGCCAAGCTTGCCTAATATTGTACTTGAAATTGGTATACATTCATTTTTACTAATGAACTTATGAAACAGATGTGTTTCTGTAGAAAAATAAAGCTCTGGCAGCCCCTCCTTTTCTCTCTGTCAAGTACTAATGCTTCCAGGTCTCTGGGGGGAAACAGTTGGTAGGGAAAGCCTACTCAGCTCTTAGATCCATGCAAACCATCATTAGATAATTATCCACATTCTACATAAAGTCATTTATTTAATGTGTTTCTTTGAGGCTTTTAACTTTGAATTGCTTGGAGTGTCCAAAAGCAGTGAAGGATACTGCTTTCCATTTTAAGAAATGAGTTACTAGATTAAATGTCTGGTTTGAGGGTGGTGATAGGTCCCCCCTCCCTTACTAACCCATAAATCTCCATTAGCAACTACATTTGGAATTTAGAGGATGTACAAAGTACAGTTACAATTATTTTGAAGGTAAAACAATGTAAACCCATTGTATTTATACTTTGGAGGTTGGAGGTCATACTTTGCTGCAAGGGTACTTGGAAGTTGGGCAGAGCTTTATCTTGCATCCTTCCTGTGTTGGCTTTTGGCTTTTTGGCATTAGCATGCCTTCCTTTCGCTCTGCCAAGTTTTGGGTCCAACTACACAAAGTGTAGTTTTATTGTAGTGCTTCTTTTTGGAGGGAGGTGGTGGTGGTTAATTTTGTCTGAGGCCATATGTGTCCATATAATACCCAGTATAGTAGATATTCATTTACAGTGGTAAGTCATCCAGCTGGTCTAGGAAACCAAAGCTCCCATCAGGTAGCTGATCAACTGCTTCTGGTTCCCTCAGTGTGGATCCATCTTTTCCTAATTTTGATAAAACAGTCAAAATGAAAATTCCACATATAATACAACCTGTTTTTCAAAGCTTCCTGTCTCCATGTATTAAATTTTCCACCCATTTCCACATTCTTCTCTGTTGGTTCCTTGATCTCTCTCATACCTACAACTTAACACACTCCTCTCTAGTATGTATATATAATCTTCCTTCTAAACTCCATGGTGTCTTCCCATACTTTTCCTTCCTACCATCCTTCTCTATAATTGTATTGGCAAAAATTAAAGTGGGTAGTCATATTGGTCTATTCAAAAAACCCAAGTAGCAACAATATCATCATCGTCATCATCATCGTTATTAACATTTCTATACCTCCCTATACTGAAGCTCTCTGAGCAGTTTACAAAATGACTGACTCTAAGTAGTACTAATAAAACAGTGAGCTAGCTTTTGGGGTTTCACATAACATTTCCTCAGAGTCAATGTTTGTTTAAAAATAGAAAAAACGTTGCTATTGGAGGGCATGGTAGAAATCCTGCTACAATATTAAGATGGAGATTCAGGATGCTGTGATTTAGTTTGTGCCTACTGCAAAAGATCACAAGTTGCAGCAAACTAGCAATAGCCTGTTCTCCCCCCCCCCCCGAAAATATAAAACCCAGCAGTAGATGCATCTCCTTTTAGTACTAATCAGAATTCACAGCTCACTTGTAAGGCAGAGAGCAGAAATAAAGATAAATGCAGTAGCTTATATTAGCAAAATTCAAGATGAGTTTTAGATAATACACCTTCGGAGTACTAGCCAGATTTGCCAACTCTGATAGCTAGCTGCACTGCCTGATGTAGAAAGAGTGAAGGACAGTGTGGAGCGCTCTAATAAGGCGGAGAAGGAAGCACAGTTTACTAATTGTATATGTACCCTTCATGCTCAGTGTTGCATTGCCTACCATGCAGATAATCCACTTGGGGCAGAGCCCCTTATTTGCTTGATAGTATGGAGGAGTGGCTTGTCCTTTGAACAGATTGAGACTCCCTTTGCTACCCAACCCAGATTGAGGAACAGCCATTGAATTTATATCAAGTCATGATGAGAGAGTAGCTGTCTAATGGACTGTACAGCTTCATTTTCACACTATGGGTTTTTGGTGGCAGCACATATCAGGTTGGATAGAGAAACATTATTCTGCATGTAGAAGGCTACCACTTGTGGAACAGGACTTCCTGCACCCTTCCCTCCCCACCACCCCCTGTTGGTGTCTTCCAGATCTGCTCTAGCCAGTTGGGGGACCCTCTGGAGCAGATTTGGAGGGCATACAAGACTGGTGCAAGGGGGGGGGGGAGGACACAGGCAGTCCCATTCCATAAGTTGTAGCCTTCTCCGTGCAGAAGAACATTTCTGGATCCAACCCATCAACCCTGTAACGCTGTTTGGGAGCCAATGTAGCCTTCCACCTAGTTAGTGGTTCAGCAAAAAGTGGGTTTGGTATTTGTCCATATGCTCACGAGTCCCTGGCATTGCTTGTCAACAAAGGTTGGCCAAGCAGGTATTATGTTCATGACAACAGCCATCCAGTCTAAACTTCTGTTTTCAGTTATTTCTGGGTTGCATATAGGAAGCAGACTGATTTTAAGATCTTCTCATTGTTAACTTTTTTTTTCTTTCCTTGATTGCTTCATAAAAGGACCACTGGATTCTGAATCCTTAATCTTTTTAGATGTGCCAAGGCTGTCAAAGAGATCTTGGACTACATTGGTCTAATGATGTGTAGGTCTCAGTATACATTATTCTTGAAATGGGACATAATGATTCAGAGGAAAGCTAAGTTTTTGTCTGTGTTGCAAGTAAATACATTTAAATGCATAAATATATTGTGCATCTTTTTCAAAGACACAACTGATTTAAACTATGATGCCTCCATTCCTGAGGTCTACTGCTGGGTTAGATCTGTGCATTACAGCCAAGTCTTAAGTTGATTCCTTTCCGTGACTATAAATAGTTAGTGAGTCATAGACAACTGCTCCCCAGGTTAAGTGTCTGTCAGCTGTAGACCTCTCTTTCTGTCATCTGGTTTTCAATGATCTTAATAACAACCTTTCAGGGTCAGGTTAGAAAAACTTCTCTGCTTGAGGTCTGCTTATTAATCTTTTCTCAAAAGTCTAACTAGAATCCTCTAAAACTAGGGGGAGGGGGAGAAGATCTGGTATGTGCATGGATTAGCTGTGCATTTTTCTGTGTTTTTATCTTTTTAACTCAGACTGGTAAGATGTCAGCCATTTTTTTTCTTGCTAATAAATACTTCTCCAAACTGACAGCTTATAAACTGGAAAGCCAGCAATGCTTTTAAGGTAATCAGCTTTACACAGCTTTAATGCATCTAAAAAAGCTAGTTTTCAGAAAAAAACATAACTGGATGTACTATCAATTACTTGATCCTGAATTTAAATACTGAAAAAGCAAATTTGGTAAAACTGAAGCAAAGGGATATATTGTAAATATTCCCAAAATTCCACTGTCATCCATGTTTGAAGAATAGCAAGAACCTTCATTTTCTCTCAGCAATGACAGTTCAGTATGTGCAATTTGGAGGGAATACTGTGCTGAAGTTCTTTTGAAATCAGGACATTTTAACAACTTGGTTGTGTCTCAAAATGAAGGGCTGATTTTAATCAGTCTCAACTGAACAAATGGACAACAAGCAGGGAGAATTAGGAATAAAAAGGGAGGGGTTGAAAGATACAAGCAAAAGTTGAAGGCTAATGAATGAATGTGGAGTTACATACCTTCATGGCCTAGTTATAGACTTCAGCAAAAATCATGACCTAGTTATAGACTTGATTGAGCAAAAATTGTTGATTTCTAGAAATATCTATAACTCAGTGATAGTTTATGTGTGCTGGATTTTGTACAGACATGCAGTGTTAATGAGTGATACTTACATTTTTTGTTAGACAGTGTCGTGTAATACAGACACAAAGAAAAATTGCTTAATGCTTCTGTGGGATAATCTAGCTTACTCTTCTGATGAACCTTCTTATGAAAAAAAAAGTTTTTCTGTAGGCCATCTAGATTATATAAGGCAGGGGTCCCCAATCCTTTCTGGCCCATTTAGAATTTTGAGTCAGTGTTTGTGGGCACAGTCAAAATGGCTGTCATGGGGGGGGGCAGTCACAAACACCCATTGTACAGAAGGCTGAGGATGAGAGAAAAGTAACGTACCCAAGTACAAGGCAGAGGTAGAGTATAAGACCACTTTTTTGAACTCAGTTTTCTGCTCCAACAGAATACCCATTCCCAATCCCAGTTGTTTTGCTTCATACTCCCCCTACCCCTGATTGGGTTACTGTGCTTTTTTTCTCCCCCTAACCCACCTCACTTACTATTTTCTTTCTGTCTGTTTTTAACATGTTTAGAGGGTGCTTTCCTTCTGGCCACTCCATTTTCTGTTCACCTACTTGGGTGCCAGTTTCAGCCTAAAAGGCTACATAGAGTTGAGAGAGGAAAGTGGGAAAGAGCAACATTCTGTCCACTTCCTCTTTCACCTCTTGTACTATTCCATCTTGAGACTGGTAGCTCAGGTGGCAGTCTCAGCCTTGAAAAGTACATAGAGCTGAGAGAGCAAGTGAGAGAGAGTTTACCCCTCTCTTACTTCCTCTTTCAGCTCTATACTTTTCAAGGATGAGATTGCTTCCTTCCCATTTCTGAATGCAGGGAAGACTGTGAGCAGGGGAGGAGGGAGTGCAGAGGCTTTGTAGGTGCCAGGAAAGTCTTCATGGATACCATTTCAGCTGCAAACATAGCACTGGGACCTCATCTCTATCTCTATCTATCTCTATCTTTTTTTCTAGGAATTGTGTGTGTGTGTGCCTGTGCATGTAGTTCCTAACAGTTTTATCCAGTGTAGTGTATTGGATAGTGTTGGACTGGTATCAGAGATGCCTTGGAACATCACTGGATTCCTTTGGATGATCCATAGTGTTTGTTCAACCTACGGTTAGGGGAGTTGTGAGGATAAAATGATAAATCTCTTACTTCCTTGTAGAAAAGGCTATTGATTGATTGATTGAGTTTTAGATCACCCTGCACGAAAAGATAGGGCAGTATACATCATGAGACACAAAAACGGGTGTATAAGTATAAAATATATAAAAACAATACAAAATTACAAGGCAGCAAAATAGAACAGGACAGATCAAATGCCTGGGCAAGCAGAAAAATGTTCACTTGGCACTGAGAGCCAGTGTGGTGTAGTGGCTAGAGTGCTGGACTGGGAGTCGGGAGATCCAGGTTCTAGTCCCCACTCAGCCATGGAAGCTCACTGGGTGATTTTGGGCCAGTCACAGACACTCAGCCCAACCCACCTCACAGGGTTGTTGTTGTGAGGATAAAATGGAGGAGGAGGAGGATTATGTACACCGCCTGGGGTTCCTTAAGGAGGAAAAAAGGTGGGGTATAAATTAAATAATAATAATAATAATAGTTGTTATTGTTGTTGTTGTTGTTGTTATCCATGCTAGTTGGGACTGATGGGAGTTTGTCCAAGCATCAGGTTGTAAAAGGGCACAAAGTTTACGTTCAAGCAGGATTACTATAATGAATTCTATATGGGATTCCCTTTAAAGACTGTTTGGAAACTTAAAATCAAAACTGGTACAAAAGGCAGCCATAGATGCTCAGTAGTCAGCTCATGTGATTCATATATTATAACTGGCTGCCAGTATGTTTATAGACACAACTTAATGTGCTGGTATTGGCCTTTACAGCCCTAAATGGTTTGGGTGTAGGTTGTAGTAATGGGTGACCTACCCTCATCTAGACTGTGTGATCTGGTCACAAGATACCCTAAACAACTGTGCCCTAGGACAGTTGGTCATGGAACTGACCAGAGGGAAGGAGACCTTGGGCTTAATCCTAAATGGTACTCAGGACCTAGTGTCAGATGTTAATGTTGAATTGATTGGAAATAATGACCACCATTCTGTGAGATTCCACTATATATGTAAGTGGAAAACTGCCAAGGAAGTCCAATACAGTCACATTTGACTTCAAGAAAGGAAACTTTTCTAAAATGAAGGAACTGGTAAAAAGGAAATGGGAAGGGAATGTCAAGAGGGTTAAATCTCTTCAGGACGCAAGGGATTACTCACAACCACAATATATAATCTTGGCTAGAACGTATACTGTAGATAACAAAAGGTAGCACAACGTCCAAGACATCACCAGCATGAAGCAGCATCAAGGAAGCTATTAGAGAAAAGAAAGCTTCGTTCAGAAAATGTAAGTTTTGCCCAAACAAGGAGAATGGAAACACGAATTTGCACAAAGGAAATGCAAGCTGACAATGGATGTACCAAAGCCTTTTGAGGGATGTATCGCTGATAACATCAAGACCAACAATAAAAATAAATAAATAAATAAATAAATACAGCAGAAGCAGGAACTTGGCTAAGGAGGCAGTTGGAAGATTCAATGACAAGGGAGCTAAAGAAGTACTAAAGGAGGCTAAGAAGATTGCAGAAATCTGAATGAGTTCTTTGCATCTTGCTCTGGTTTTTAACTGTTTGCTTTATTATTGGTTGTAAGCTGCCTGGGGCACCCCATGTAGGACCAAAAGATGGCATATACCTGTTTTTATAAATTGTGTATTCCCAGATGTGTCTTTGAAAATGCTGTAGGCAAGGCAAGTTCAGTTCATGTCAAATTGAAATTAATGTGCACCAATACAACAGTTGCACTTAGCTGGAAAGATATTGTTCTAGAGTTTAGTAGATCTTAGATTCCTATTAAGGTGTGGGCTTCAGCATCAAGGACAACCTTACCAGAAGTGCTGTGAAGAACTTGCTTTGGGATTGCTACTTCATATGTATGTCATTAAAAATGAGCTGAAGATGGTGTGTCTTCGTGTGTGTGTGTGTGTGTGTGTGTGTGTAGAAGATACCACCTTTAAGCATGGCTCCTTGTCTTTCTGAAAGACTGGCAGAATTATCCATCATAAACACACTTCTCACTTGCTAAATTAATACAGGTTGCAGAATTAATTTTTTCTTGATGTAGATCCTAGATTAATTTGCAGAATTTTCACTTTTTTCGTTGAGGCACAGAACTTTGCCTGTGTGAAATGTCAAGTGACCAGAGGATATTAGATACTTACAAATGCAATTGATAACTCACGGCGACATGTGAAAATGTATAGTAGAGAATGAATGGGATACTGAATGTGAAGTCATGAATTTCCAGAGTTCTACGTCATGGGGAGAGCCTCCACAGACAGCCCCCTGCTTCAGATGTTTCGCCCTGAACATGACGGCAACGAGAATTGGAATAGAGGGGGGCGGAGCTAGTGTGCTCATTCTTGCCCTCTCTCCTTGTGTGTTGTAACTAAATTTAGAATGCCTGAAAAGGGCTAAAATATTGTTAGAATATGATCCCAAGGGAAAAAGCAGAGGGGCTGGACAAGCAAAGGTGAGCTATAAAGTAAAAGGCTTACAGTATTTGAAAGAGAGGTATCCATGGCAGTAGTTTGGTGCTGTTTGTACGAAAAGGAGGTGTCAGCAGACTAGAGACCAGGAGAAGCCAAGGACCCATAGTCCAGTGGAAAATTGAACTAGCATTTTCACAAGCATCTTTTTGGGAATAGGATGTCTTTTTCTGATCAGAGCTATGGTTGAGAATCCTTCTTCTAGAGGAATCAAACTATTTTGCCAACGTGTTTGTTGGCAATAAAGGCCCAGATTATTTCCATCCTCTAGTGACTTAAGCTAGTCAAGAGCGCACAAGTAATCCGAACCTTTAGAACCAACAAACGTTGTTGCCTTTTGAAAAATGCATCTGGCAGTTGGATTAAGTAGAATGATTCTGTAAGCAAAATATTTTTCCGCACCTAAGAGGTTTGCCTCTTTCCTTTTTTTTGTTACCAGACTTATCTGGGAGCGCTATGTATGCTGCTTTGAGTCCTTTGAAAAAAGGGTACCATTAAATTGAAAAAATTCTCTGTAATCAAAGACAGGTGGAATATATAGTAATAAAATGTTTCAACATGTATAATATGTACTTAGTCTTTCATTTTGAACTATCTTGTATTTACATATTTTGTATGTAAATTGATTTAATATTTTATGATACCTTTTAAAACTCTCTGGTATGTATGTTTTCTCATTTCAGGGAAATGAAGCAAGCTACCCACTGGAAATGTGCTCGCACTGTAAGTTCAAAATTTAGTAACATAATTTAGTAGAAAAATGTGTATGTAAACACTATACTGGATCACTGTAATAACTTAACATTCTGTCATTTCATATTTGTAAAAACATATGATTTGGTGCTGTATCTTATCTCCTGTACAAAAACCTGTTTAAATTCTCATATACTTATTTACTGTAAACACTTCTAGAGTTTAGGGTTGTATGAATGGGAATAGATCTTGGATTCTTATTAGGGTGTGGGGCTTCAGCATCAAGGGCAGCCTTACTAGAACTGCTGTGAAGAAGTTGCTTTGGGATTGCCACTTCATATGCCACTGAGACTAACGCAGTCATTAAAAGTACCCACACTGCTTTTTCTACAAAAAGCTTCGTTCTTCTAGTATATCATTTGTTATGCTAGCCATTCAGAAACCTCTTGAGAAGCCGTAGTCATGAGAGTGCATCTTCCTCCACATGAGATAAAGAATGTGCATGGAAGTTGAACTTGATAATAGGCTGGGTAGGACATGGCTTTTTAAGGTTATGTGAATGGTACTTAACCCTCTCATAACCCATGCTTACTGGATTTGCACACCACAGCAATCCCCGAGGAGAGGTTGGATATGCAAAATGGCAGCCATACATGTTGCAGTCTCACCATGGGTTAAATAATCCCATGTAGTGTTGTGTGAACTGGTCCAGTACGTATCCCACTAATCAAGAAAGCAGAATCAGTTGATTCTTTTGTTTGGTGGGGATAAGAGTCCAATCCACTGTTTGGGAATCCCTGTTTAGTATTATAAAGCTAGTATCTAAGCAGCACCTCTTTGATTTCACTAGGAACTGAAACTGATGAGAGATTTAAATGAACAAATTCACTGTTGTATGCATCCTAGCTGACTCCTTTAAAATCCTTCATAGTTAAGTATGGCTTAACAGAGAAAGTCTGTGATCAAACATGACAGATGTAAATATGGCTTGTCTATAGTGGCCATGTGACTGGAATTAGCTAAGCACCATCAGTCCTTTGAATACTTGCATCAACATACAATAGGTTATAGTGAGCTGTAAGGTTAAATATCTCATGGCACGTCCTGTGAAAAAGGTAAGTAATTTTAATTGGTCATATTTAAAGCTAATCTTCTTGTATAAAAGTATATACAATTACCATATACTCAAGCAGAATGTAATTCATATATCTGAAAAAGAAATGCTTGTGCATTACAAGAACATACTATAAGATTGTGTCGTGAATTATTTCTGAAAAATATTTTCTCTTATCTCTCCCCCCACCCCATCTTTAGTTGATGCAGATGAGATTAAACGATTGGGGAAGAGGTTTAAAAAGCTTGATTTAGATAACTCTGGTTCTTTGAGTGTGGAAGAGTTCATGTCTTTGCCAGAGTTGCAACAGAATCCACTGGTACAGCGAGTAATAGATATATTTGATACAGATGGAAATGGTGAGGTGGACTTCAAAGGTAAGAAGTAGTTTTCTCTGATTAGATTATTTTTTAACAGGTGAAAAGCAGTGTGTTCTTGCCTGGACACTCTAATTAGAAACATTCTCCTGGAAATGGGCTTTTGGGGTTGTATCCAGTGTTAGTCCTACTTAGAGTAGATTCATTGAAATGAATGGGACATTAGACTAACATTGGATAGAGCCCGTTGGGGTGTTTTTTACTCTACAGTCATAATTTTACTTATCCTTCATTGAGCTAGTACTTCCTCAGCATGTGTGATAATTTAGCTTCCTACTTGAGGAATGGTTTATAGAAAGAGCTAGAAAGGAGGCAGAACTGGGTTCAGATGACACACTAATCCATTGTGGATTGTGTTCAGGAAGCGACCCACAATGGGTTAGTGTGTCATGTGTGTGGGGGGGGTGTTTTGTCCACCCACAATTGGTAAGTTACCCACTCTCATTACCCACCCTCTACAGAATGGGTATGGGGCCCCAGGGTATCTTACCATGTTGAGTGTCAGGCTCCCCATTGATAAAACTGGCCACTCCATTGATAAGTCCAGGTGACCATAGAGACATCCGCCTAGAGCGGCCAGAAATGCGGGTGATGCTCTAGCCCACACAGCTGAGCTGTATGGTTATGATCACCTAGTAACTCAGGCACAGGCAAAGCAACTGTGCTCCCAGCGCAGGATGCATGGCTGTCACAGTGAGAGAACAGCAGAGGAACCGTGGATAGCAGAGGGGTAAGTGAGCCACGCTGCCCGGCATGGTTCGGCAATTGTGTGGCAGGAGAGCTTGTCATGTTTTCCCTCCCACTCCTTGCAGTGTGGTTCCACTACCCACCCTCATGATCATGTGAATGGGCCAAGTAAGTCAGTTTACTACATTGTTCGAAAACACTTTGCACTGAAATACATGCAAATGGTGAGCACATTTCAGTTTTATGTAGCTTCTCTGTGTAAAATGTGTGTTCTTGTTTGTGTTACTTTACAACATTTATATTACTTCCCAGTTGCTTGATGAAAGACATGTCCTTTTCCAAGTGCATAGACTGAGTTGTTTGTGGTTGTGCCTTTGGGGTTTCCTTTTTTGAAAACCCCCACCCTTCAACTCCTTTTCTCGTTGGAATCACTTGCCATGGGAAGCTTTGACTTGGATTCCTGCATTGAGCAGGGGGTTGGATTCGATGGTCTTGTAGGCTCCTTCCAACCCTACTACTATTCTGTGATTCTATGATGGCACAAAATCATCTTCTCTCTAACAATATGGGAAACTCACCAATAAAAATATTGATAGTATTATATAAGATTGCTTCTTTTAAGGTCTAGCATGTGACTAGAGCTACAATCCTATACTTATCTAGGAGTAAGTCCCATTGAACTCAGTGGGGCTTGCTTCTGAGTAGGCAGGTTAGTAGTTGGATTTGATATAAGGCTGTGAATTGCAAGTAACACGACTGAAAATTAATTTTGGCTCTAAACTGTTTAGGCTTGTTTAAAAATTATAAGGGTGTGATCTCTAAGTATGTTCTTCGCTTTTCTGTTAAATCAGTAGGACTTTAAAGTACTTAACTTTGACTGGATTGTGTTCTAATTTTGTAAATGTATTCCTTAAAAGAACCTTAGCTTAAACTGGAGAGAGGCTGATTGTAGTATGCACAATTGGTAACTGGCATCTAAATCCTTAGGAACTGACATTTTGTGGCTATGGTATTCTCTACTGGGCATTTCCTGTCACTGCAGGGATAGACACATAAAATTTGGAATATCATTATTGGAGTAGTACTCTTTCATTCACATGAATAACTGAACAGTAATTCCCAGACAAATCATTTTATTCAGACAAGGAAAGGGGAATAACCTGCAGTTTATTTATTACTTTAAGCATTTATAGATGGTTTTTCAGGTATACAACCTCTTCTGCAGTTATAGTGGGAAAGGATGGCGTTCATGGTAGCTGAAATAAGACCTATAAGAGTGGCGTATCTGAACACAGTTGTTCTATTTCTTGATTCCCTACAACTAGATCTGCCACTCAGCCCAGCTAATTACCTGAATTTGCATTTTCTGCAGGTATTACCTTCCATCCCAAGAGAGTCTCAAAGGCATGTATAGCTATGAAAGCACCTTAGTTCTTCAGTCACATGCTATATCTCAGGGTACTTTATTCCTTATTGTATATTCTTTAGGTCACCACCTACTTTTGATTTGGCCTTGATTTTTTAAATCTCAAGCTTTTCATCTGATGATATTTTGCATTGTTGCATTTACTGTGTCACTTGTATGCAGCTTCTTAATAGCCATATTACCTGCCAGGATGATGTGCTCAGAACTTTTACACTGGAAAGGTGTAAAAACTAGAGGATGGCTGCTAACGTGCAATTTTGGTACATACGGTTTTACTAAACCTAGTTGATGTCAAACTATAGTTAGTAGATGTGGTAAACATGGCCTTGAGTGTTCCCCCACCAGTTTTTTAAAATGTAGAATGTTATTACTTAACCCTGGAGACTTTTTAAGTAGGCACTTAAAATCATAGGAATTGAAATACAGTGAACTTGGGTTAGCTTAATTCTTCCTTGCCACCTGCTGTCATTTATTTCTTTTCATCATAGTAGCAATTGTCTGAAGCTGTGAGAGTTAAAAACTATAGGTTGGATTTAGATATCTGCCCAGGAAAGTGGAAATTGACTTTCCCATCCCTTCTTTTTCCACCAACCCCCAGAACCCCCCAAATATGCTCTGCCAAGGACCCTGCTGAGTGGGGTGGTCTGTAGCATAGGGGAAAGGGGAGTTAATGGATAATGAACTCAGAGGCCCTCTGTGAGTGGAGCAGAAGGTGTCTCTGCCCAATTTTCCACCAACTAGCCCTTTAGGGAGCATTTTAGGGGGCTCTGGGAAATGCTGGGGAGAGGATGGGGTGGGAAAGTCAGCTTCCATCTTCATCCTTCTGAGTGGTGATACTTGGATCCAATACTATGCTATTTTATCTTAAATAAAAGCTGGGATTTTCATGAGTCTTGTGAAGCCAACAGAGCCTTGCCAAAGTGCCTGACATGACAGTGTGGCACACAAACACATTACCTAAGCCAGTCAGGCTACTTTCAGCATTTAAGACATGCTTCTGGAGAATGCTAGACATACATTACTGAATTCCACAGGGAGATAATTTAACTGAGTGTATTTTGGGATATGTAAATATTTTATAAATGCTCTTCTTACCTATATTCTGTAGAATTTATAGAAGGAGTCTCCCAATTCAGTGTCAAAGGCGACAAGGAACAGAAGTTGAGGTGTAAGTATTTTATGTTTTCTAGCTTGTAAATAAAATATTTGTCGTTAGAAGGTTTTCTTTTTCTTTTTTTTCCTCATGAAATCATATATGAGATCTGTTCTATGATAAGAGCAGCTACTATTTTGAAATACCTTGAATCCAGGTATCATTAATTATGTGAGGAATAGAAGGTTGCTATACATAACATCTCATACTGTCTGAAGTAAAAAATATATGGCTTTTGTAGCAATAATTTGTGGCTCAAAATAACTTAGGGAGTGTTTTAGATTTGAAGTCATATCAATAAGGAAATCCTATCCCAACTCCTGTTCATGTTTTTACATGATGAAATACTGTGCCCACAGGATATCAAGTATTTTGCCAGGAAATACAGGACACAATACTTCTTTCTATTTTTTGCAAGAAATTTGGTCTTGGAGCTGGCCTAGAGAAGGATCACTATGTTGTTGGGTTGATTTTAGTTCTGGAATGTAGATTGGGTATGTGAAAAATAGACATTAGATTATAATGTTTAGTTAGAAGTCCCATTGAAATAAGTGGAACATACTTCCAGCTAAATGGGTTTAGGACTTCACCCTTAATTTTACTAACTTTCAATAGGAGCATACCACCTATTTGTGAAGTCAAGCCTGCTTTGGATAAACTTTGGGCATTTAAATAATGGTTATAACATAAATGAGGTGATTAATTGTATCATAGAATTGCGGAAAAATGTTTTTACTAATTCTCTTCTCACCTCTCCAAACAAAATAAGACAAAAGTATGTTGGTCTTCAGTCTTTGGAACTTCATTAAGTGATGAATGTAAGAGCTTTTGCTATGATTAGTGAAGTAAGTGTCCCTCTCCATTGGCTCAACTGCTAAGAGAAGGAATATTTATAAACATTCAACTGCTCAGAACTTACTAAACTATCAGCACATTAGGTCTTAGGATGATAAGGGAGCAGAGAATGTTGGAGGCAGTGCTATCACAGTGTTAGATTGGGTGTAAGAGCACAGTGTGAGAGGAAAAACATGGAGTGAACCAGAATATATTACCAATAAAATATGCATCTCCACAGAACTCATATTTGCTATTGAGCTTTACCTTTTTCTTGCAGTTGCTTTTCGCATTTATGATATGGACAAAGATGGCTATATCTCAAATGGAGAGCTGTTCCAGGTCCTGAAGATGATGGTTGGGAACAATCTCAAAGATACTCAGTTGCAGCAGATTGTAGACAAAACCATAATAAATGCAGATAAAGATGGTGATGGAAGAATATCCTTTGAGGAATTCTGTGCTGTAAGTGCATTTTTAGCAAAGTGCTTTTATATACACACACTCAATTTTTCCCATCAACTTTTTCTCTTTGAGCTCAGTGTTCAATTATTTCCCATCAAATATCCTGTTTAGCTTACTTTGCTAGTTATTTTTTCCATTCTTTCAACTTTTCCTTTGGTACTTGTCAAAGTTCTTTACAGGATAACTTGTTTACTTTAGTTCCTGTCCATTGTTTTGACTCACTTTATATCTCTGCTGCTTTCTGGCAGTTCTCTTCATCGTCCTTATATGGGCTTCTTGCATACTTGACATAATCATCCTTTTGCCACTAATGTGTCTTTCTAAGGATTCTACTGTGTCTACTTCACAGTGACTATAGGATTAAAACTATTCCGGAAAACCCTAGAAACATATTTGAAAATGCAATTTGAGATGATGAGGTGGGCTACAAGAATCTAAGGAAGAACAAAGCTGCAGTTGCATTCTCCTTGTTATAGTAATTGGATTCTAGGCTAATTATTTCACTTTAACTTCCTTACACTATACTTGACTGATTACTCCGTTTATAAAGTCTGATATCTGTTGAGGCAAGAGTATACTTCTGAAAACAATATAAACATCAGTTCAAAACTGATGCTCTAACTCAGGGATGGGCAATTTCCTTCAGGTTAAGGGCTGCACACGTCACGCCTGCATTGCACATGCAGTCTGCCCCCACCGTACTTAATTGGCAGAGGGGCAAGCTCAACAATTCTGAGTAGTATTGCTGGAATGGGGGCGATGTTAAAGCCTGCCCACATTGCAGTGGTGCTGCTGAAGATTGCTGCGATGGGGAGGTTTTAACCTTGTCCCAATTGCAGCAATTCTCCTGGGAAAGAAAGCACTTGGGGGATGACTCTGCGCACACCCTCTTCACCTGCAGCATTAGGTTCCAGTTGTTTGGCAGGCTGGCAGGATCACAATTCTCAAGGGAAAGAAGGCATTCAAGGATGACTCCTTGCCTACCCTTTCCCCGGAGAATCGCTGAAATGGGGGTGAGGTTAAAACATCCTCCCTGTCTTCACGATTCTGCTGAAGACCTCTGTGACAGGGAGAAGGCTTGAACTTTGCCCCCATCACAGCGATACTTGAGAAAAAGAGGGCATGTGAGTTGTCATCCCAGCACATCCTTTCCCTGGAGAATTGGGCTCACAGCTGTTTGGTGGGCTGGCTGGAGCTTGTTGCAGCAGGGCAGCACTTTGGGGAATCGTGGCAGGCGGGTGGGTACATGGGGGCTGCACAAACGGCCCCTGCTCTAACTGATACTCTACTGTCAGTCTAACTCTCATCTTACAATATTCTTAAATCAACATTTCAGGTTGTAGGAGGCCTAGATATCCACAAAAAAATGGTGGTAGATGTGTGACTCTTTAGGACACCACCCAACACTTTTGCTTTCTTCTCCATCTCTGAAGATCTGCTCAAGACGTCCAGCAACGCTCTCTGTGTATTTAAATGGAAGTATTTTTCTCTGTGAAGCCACATTTTCCAACATGAGCCTCATGAAGCCAACTAAGTGTTATTGAACTTTTATTCTCTCAATAACTCAAGTGTAGCACTTTAAAGTCTGAAGGACAGCAAGATGGAAAGAGCATATCAGTGTGGTGGAGAAAGGGAAGGGGGTTGGCTTTTTAATTTATTTTTCTCATCTTTTATAACAAGAAAATATCTATCTATATATATATGTGTGTATTTATATATAGATATATATGTAGCTTTCTATATGTAGTAGCTAGGTGGGCTTTAATTTAATATACTTGATTCAGAAACAAAACTAGAGTACAAAGTGCCAAGCAGAACATCAACAGTTCGATATATGGATATACATCTTTACTTTTATGTCACACCGTTTTATATATATATAGTAGAAGAATGTAAAGTTTTAAATGGTTGTTAGGTCAACTCTTTCCTTTTTCCTGTGACTATTTCAGATATTTATATATTGACTGGCTGAGATAGCATTGCTTCCTGTTGATTTACCTTAATTACTTTTTTGTAAGACAGGAAACTAACTTTGTTTATATACCTGTTGATATATTACCAGACACTGCATCTTTGCTTGATAGTTTTCAATAGAATTCTACGTAATAGTATGACAAAATGTAATTTAATGTTAATGCCAAGAATTAGTCCTTGTGTGCAAATAGAATTTACAAGATGCTTATGGCCATTTCATCTTTTCATTTACTAAATGGGTGCAGTTGCACATAATATAATACCCCAGCAAATACCAGCTGTGTTACGTTAAGTACAGATAAAACAGTTTCTCAGCACTTCGCTTAGTTAAGAATTTAGGATTAACAAGATAATTGTGTAGGATTCCCTTTGCACAGTAAGACTATAAAACGTCTCTTGCCATTAAGTTATGTTCCAACCATATAGTTTCCCTTATGCGTTTAATGTAGTACTACAAGTTGCATAGAAAAACTGGTAATATTTTATATATGTGTATATAGGATTATTACAGGGGAAACATTAATCTATGCCATAGGGAAGGAGGAAAGCTTCACATTATCTAAATTTATACCTCTTGTTTTTCTCCAGTTCACTTGGAGAATTTTATTTCTAGATTTGTCCATATCATGACTTGTAATGGATAGTAACTTGATACGTGTGATATAAAAGTAGCGAGCCATGTTATACAACTTTATATCATCCCTTTCCTTTTCTGCAATGGTACTATTGGCTAGAAGAAAAATACATTAGATTTTTAGGATAGTACACCCTTTCCTGTATAGCAGTTTTTCTATTTAAAAAGGTTTTATAATCAGCAATGGAAAGGGCAGGTTCTATGAACTTTAAATCAGTTGCCTGCCTGCCATAGCTGTTCCTTCAACTGAGTGCTGCACATCATGGGCTCTGTCTGTGAGAGAGAAATCCAGGTGCTTGGTGTCCTTGCATGACATGAAGTTTTGCATGTAGATCGATTTGAAATGTTCCTCTTGTTTACATGATTTGCATAATTTTAAAAAAGATAATGTTGCCAAACTTTGGTAAATGTTAAAACAGAATCTCCACTACATGTAACTTTCTTCCTCTGGATCAGTACGTGGCTTATAATCCCAGCCAGTGGTTGTATCTGTTCCAGTGTCAACTGCCATGTGCTCTGCTTCAAGGGGGAACTAGTCTTTTGTGAATTTTTTGTACATAAGTATTTGTTACAAACCTTTTAGCAAATGCTTTCTATTTCTTAATTGCTTGTGCATATCCTGGCTGGCGTTATAGAAAATAGTGCTAACATTACTTTCTTATTGGGGGATGAGCCTTTTTTAGTTTGTGTGTGGAAAATGGGTTAACTTGAATGTTTAGATTTTACTCTGCATGCGACATCATACAATGTTGGAACTATAGGAACCTTCATAATGTATGAATAAAAAATAAAATATTTGAACTTTAATATTGTGTTTAAGCTTCTATAGAACAGGCAAATAACCTCAACTTTCCTCTGGTTTCAGGTTTTTCAGTTAAAATACAGTTGATTCTAGTTTATGCATAAATACTATACAGCAGAATTTTACTACTTCTCTCAGTCACAACTATATTAAAGTGTTTAATATTCATAGGGATAACTGCTTCTGAATCTAGTAGAAAGATGGTGTGGGCAGATGTTAACGATTCAACATTTCAGTTTTCCTAATATGATGGTGGGACCAACCTTAAAATCATAGGTATATTTGCGATAGGAACTTTTGTTTGGTCTGCATTTTTAACCCAGTTGGCCTAATTTGCACTACCCCGACTAATATGTGGATCATAACACAGTGATCCTTTGGACTGCACACTTCAATTTTTTTCTTGACTCACAAATTGCATTAAAAATGTGTATACTAGGGAAAGTTGCATATAGAAATGCATGTTAGGAATAGCCTTCAAAAATACATGTAAATTTTTGTGTATTTCAAAAAAATCAGTTGCAGACCAATACAGAAACTAGATGGAACAAAGATTTTGACTGAATACTTACAAAACTAGCATTGACTGCATACAGATGGATTTGTATATCCCTAATTTGGATTTTAATGCCTTTTTCTTATAGTATTCTCATGTATGTTTTTCCTGTGCTGTATCACGCTAGGTCTAGAGTTCCCCCACTCTTGAGTGGGCTTTTAGAGAACATGAGGGGCTGCAGCTGGGGACCAATGCAGTGCACACATGGAAAAGCACTGTTTCCATACCAGGCCTACAAATACACAGGGATGATACTTGCAGTCCGACTCCCACTATTCTTAAGGGCACTTATATTAAAAGGTAAAGGTGTCTCCAACCAGTCGTGTCCGACTCTAGGGTGCGGTGCTCATCCCCGTTTCTAAGCCGAAGAGCCAGCGCTGTCCGAAGACGCTTCCATGGTCATGTGGCCAGCATGACTGAACACCGAGGTGCACGGAACGCTGCTACCTTTCCTGCCGAGGCAGTACCTATTTATCTACTTGCAATTTCTTGCTTTCGAACTGCTAGGTTGGCAGAAGCTGGGACTGAAGACGGGAGCTCACTCCATCACGCAGCACTCAGGTCTCAAACTGCTGACCTGCCGACCTTCCAGTCTGCAGTTCAGCGTCTTAACCACTAAGCCACCGCGGCGCTTATATTGGGAACTAACAAAGTTAATAGGTTTACTACTGCATCAAACTCTGTGGTATTAAAATGAGTATTCACTGCACTGTCATTTGTCTTGGACTATATTCACAATGTACTTGGTAATATCAGTTTTTAAAAGGGAGGAGGAATTTACTCTTTTCATTGTTCGATTAGGTATGAAAATAGGAGAATTCTGTAACATTTGTCTATCACCACCGCAGCTCCAAGACCATGAAACCTTGACATGCATACTAAAAGGACCTGAAGGATATACACTGCAGGGTTTTGTTTAAAACTTTTATTATAGACATTATTTTACTTAAACATGTTCAACACTCCAACAGTATGCCTGCTTTTCAACACTGCTATAGCAGCTCTTCTCTACTGCCATGTTGGAATTGAGCTCTGTTTGTTCGTGTGATTCCACTTCAGTATACAGGTCATCTTTTGTGTAGAAAATCCTATAGCACCAAATCAGAGCCTTTGGTCTTAAAACCTTTCTGCTGCTCTACTGGCCACTGCTCTAATATTGCCATAAACCTTTGACGGAGGACTTCCTGTAGAAGAAAACAGTGTTAGTACTCTTGATAGTAAATTCAGTACAGTATTAATCAGGACTACTGATCACCCTACTAGATATAAGCCTTGAGCTATAACAGTAGCTTGCACCAAAAGCCAAGACAGTCATGGTTCTAGATTGTTCTACTCTATAGCAAAGCAGACCATCCTAATTTTAAGAAGCTACCCAATGTACAACGCTTACACAGTCAAATGCAGCTGTCCACTGCGGCTGCATCATTGAAGATAAACTTAATCTCAAAAGGAAAAGAGTACTATTTCAACTAGTTTCCTAAATCCAGAATATCAAAAGAAAATTACTTCATCAACACTAATGTTTTGAGTTATGCAGGCTGTAATTTAGGATACGTTCAGGTCTCACTTCCTCTTAAAGGGTGAGGAACATGTGGTCCTCCAGATCTTCATGGACTGCTATTCCCTAGACTGCATAGTTAATGGCAAGGGATGATGGGAGTTGCAGTCCAACAACATCTGGAGAGCTACATGTTCCCCATCCCTGCTCTAGAGTGATAGAAAGTGTGAAGAGATGAATCTTTCTGTGCCAAGTAATGTCCATAGTTTGTGAGGCTGTATTGGTAATGATGTCTATGCCTACTTCTAGTACCTTCCCTAATTTTTAATACTGCAAGTGCTCATTCCTCATTCTGGAATCCGTTTAGATGTGGAACGATACATAAATGTTGTAAATAAATAGCCTTCAAATATATTGTTGTCTCAACAGCCACTGGAAGAAGGAAGTTAGAGCCATGACACAAGACGAGAGTCCTTTAAATTCAGATTTCATTTTGTTAAACAAGGCTTACCTAAGATGAGATTGCAAATTGCTGTTCGTGCCATTTTAATATTCTGGAAAGACCCTAAAATATGAACTTTCCTGTAATAAAAAAAAGTTTTCACCCATGACATTTATGGTATTTAAGAACATTTGAAAGCATTCCCCTTTTACTGGCCCAACAATGTTGTAGAGTGCTTTCATTCAACCAGCACCTGGCTGACTAACATAGAGTTTTCAGCCACTAATTAGATGATCATCCCCCTTTATAAATCCTAAGCATTAAAAGTAGGCATGGCATCCTACCACCCTCATCTATTTCATTTCAACACTTATATTAATGGGGATAATCCATTCTTCACTTATCTCTTCACTTAGTCCTCTGTTAAACCTTTCCATAATTAGTTGGAATAATTCCTTCATGACAGCATATTCAGTTATTGGAAATCACTCTGACAATACAATATACCTACAGGCTTCCTGTGCTACCCACAAATGATGCATACATACACACATACATGAACTTCCATATTCACTCAAGCTACAGGATATCTTGCAATCTCAATATTTCTATTGATCTAGCAAGGCCACAAACGTGCTATTGACAAAATACAATGGGCCAAAATGTACTGAAAGGCAACATTCAATACTTGTTGGTCTATCAGACTATTTCTTATATAATGTTCTGTGCTTTTGGACAGTTTAAAAACCATTGTGCAGGTGCTTCCACTTAGATATATTTTATGGGGATGAGTCAACTAACTCTTCCATAGCTAAATCTGTTCAGGATGCAGTACATTTAAGACCTTGTTCAGATACACCCAGAATGTATTGCAGTCCCACATGTATGTGGGGGTCCCCAAGCCCTTTCTTTTTAAAGGGGGGTCCATTTTTTAAAAAAATATCAAACGTACATTAAAATCAGGTCTTTACTGAAAGCATACCAAGATTTGCGCAAAATTCACAGTAAACAAAAAGGATGGACTATTTTATACTTACGAGTCTGCAAGAACTATTCGTGTCCTTGTTACATTTTCAATAGTGAATTTTGTCTTTCCACCTTTCCCTGCAATTCTTCCTATTGCTCTAGAAAGATGATCTCCTTTTAAAGGCTTGACTAAAGAAAAAAAGACAGTTTTACTGCATCACATATTTTAATCGTAAACCTAAACATGTTTATTCTGGGGGCCAGTAAATGGTCTGAAGGAGCACCTGATGCTGTCTGGTTGCTAAAGCCGAGTAGGTGTGAATTTAGTTAATCTGGATGGGAGGTCACTGACAGCCAAGTAAGAATGAGACAATATTTTAAAAGTGTTTATTCCAAAATCAATAACTGTCATGGGACTTATTAGAAAGTAAGAACACTTAGGATTGCAGTCTCAGAGCAGATGTAAATGTTCAGAGAAAAAGTCTTCTTGGGAGCTGAAACTATATCACTTTACTACCTGTAGAAAGCTAGGCCAGCATTAAGTTTCTCCCTCATATACTAATTTTCCACAGCCAGGGAAAGCTTTTGAACATATATTCCCCTATATTCTTTTTGAAGTGGTCCAGGCTTGGGAAGACTACTGTGTACTATGTGCTTTTTCTCAATGTTTGAGTTTTAACCAAACTGATGGAGCAAGGCAATCGTTTATCCATTGAAATCATGCCTGCATCTTAGATGGATAAACTGTACTTGTGATGGAAAGCTAGCCCAGGATTAGGCTTCTCCCCCATATGATTGAATGACTGCTGCACATAAAATGGGGGGAGGGATGCATACAAAGAGCCAATGGACATATTAACATGCTCTCAAAAGGCTTTTTGTCTGGACCGTAGTGAGACATAGACCTAGCACCCCAGTTTAGTAATGACAAAACATAATAATTTGTTGTAACATAACAGAACATAAATCTAGTAGTGCTTCAACTTTTCTGGACTGCTTTAAAGACTGTCAAAGTAACTCAACAAAAATGTGAAAACCTGACATTGTGGGAATAATCTCCCTGTGGACCATCTGCAACTCCACTTTGTGCAGTTAGATCACAAGGATACTATTATCCTTGGAGAATTTTAAGGCTTTATTCTGATTTAATAAGGTGTGCTCCAAAGCCCGGAAAGACAAGTCAGGATTTAAAAAAAGAAAACAAATATTAAGCAGCCTTTCCTTTTAACAACGAGCAATATTCTGTTTATTAATTATAAGTTCTTACATGTCCCCACAGTATCTGAAAAATACACCTGTACTGAGGTTTGGATATCCCATCCCCTTAATAATAGTATACTCACCATCTGTTACTTCAAATGATTCTAGAAAAAGGTCATCTAACCTGATAAGAGCAAGTGCATCCTAGAAGAGAATGATGGAACTTAAAACTTTACATATCAAACAAAAACACACTTTGAAAAATGAGTAATTCTATGGCTTTTAAAGATAAGTGACATTAGCATGAAATCAGAAAACAAATACTAATGAACACTAATACATCCCAGTTGCCAAGGTTAGCTCTGTATAAAAAGGTAAAGGTAAAGGTGTCCCCAACCAGTCGTGTCCGACTCTAGGGTGTGGTGCTCATCTCCATTTCTAAGCCGAAGAGCCAGCGCTGTCCGAAGACGCTTCCATGGTCATGTGGCCGGCATGACTGAACACCGAGGTGCACGGAACGCTGTTACCTTTCCCGCCGAAGCGGTACCTGTTTATCTACTTGCAATTTCTTGCTTTCGAACCACTGCTTTAAAAACCTGGGCATCTACTCTGCCTATCCATATTCATTTTTTTACTGCAATGAACTCCAAAGAAACTAATAAACAGCCCAAGTTCAGTTCTTTACAGACCAATTACATTTTTAAACCAAGAGTCATTATTAATTAACACTCCACATTTAACAAATGATACTGAAATTCTACATGAAAGTCAGCTACGTGAATCGCAGTGCACTCATGGCTATAACAGCAAAGCAGGACTCAATTTTTGTATTTGGATTAGATTTCTAAATTATACACCCAATTATCCAAAAAACAAGGTAAACCTTTTCCCCTATGCACAGAGACAAGTGGATTTCTTAGGTTCCTCAATTTTACATTTTAAAGAAGTTGTTCAAAACCAAATGAACACTCACCTCAACTTGAAATCCAAGTATAAAAGCTTTCACAAAATCAGCTGCTTTTGTCAAGGCACTTATGTCTTTGGTTTCTTTACATGTCTAGAAGAGAAAATAAGTGTTAGGACTTGAGTGGTGAAGCCTTAAAGATTCACCCTAAGTACAGCTTGCACGATCAGGTGCTTATCTGCCCCTCTTCCACATCCTTGCTCACATTAGTTTTAAACATTTACCTCTGATTCCATTAGCACTGGGGTTTTAGGCTGCTGTTCTTTCCTTCCGTCTACATAGGCATATTCTGACAACTACTAATGGTTGAATTAAGCCCATTATTTTATCTATTCGTAAATCTGTGTTATGTTTACCCTTACAAATATACTCTGTACATTCACGTTTTCCAGAACTAATTGGCAAGGTAATTTCAGACCCTTTTATTCCAGACTGAGGTTAAACTTTCCAAGGCAAACAACTCTGATCTAGACTGCTATATCTTTGTGTTCCTAACAAGTTAACAGCAGCTAGGTCCACCTTTTGAGATTACTAGAACCAACAAGTTTTCAGAGCAGTCTTTATAGGGTTTATCCGCTGACAATGGCTATTCAAGCCATTAAACAGCATACTGGCTTGGCGAGCAGTAGGCTCTCCTGTTTTACAGAGGACTAGAGAATGTGAAATGGGAGGGGAGATTACTGGAGTGCAGCTTGAATTCATCTCATGCCAAAGACTTCAGACTGTAACTACCACATCCCTCTCTGCTACCATCTAATATCCAAAACATGTTCTGGGTGGCAAACTACCTGGTAAATTTAGAAAAGAATTTGCCACCTAATTTGCAGGTGCTTATTTAAGCAGATTTTCAGAATTTTCCTATGTATTTCAATTTGTTTCCATTCCTACTGCCTATCACCATGGAAGATGTATCTAACAATTTGGATGACTACTTGAATGCTGGACTTGTACCCACTGAGGCTTGTTAAGGCTAGTTGGCAAAATAGATCATAAGCTGGATGGGGCTGTTCACCACTGAAGAAGAGCAAGGAGCCAGATATATTGGCTTCTGCAGTAATTTGTTTTTGCATCCAATTCAAAGTGCTAGTTTTGATTTATAAAGCTCTGCATGGCTTGGGCCCTCCTTTGACTTAAATGTCATCCACAGAAGCCCTTCTTCCAAGTATCCTCTTCTTCTAATACTCAGAGGGTGACAACAAGAGAAGGGGTTTATTCTTTGGTGGTCCCCTGGCTCTGGAATGCTCTGCCTAAGTCTGGCACCCACACTACTATCTTTTGGCCATCAGGCTAAGGGCACAATCCTATGCATGTTTAGACAGAGAAAAGGCCTACAACTGGCTGGGCCATGCTGGGAGTTGTAGGCCTTTTCTCTGTCTAAACATGCATAGGATTGTGCCCTAAAGCTTTTATGTTCTCTTAGGCATTTCAAGTATTTAAATATTTTCAGTATTTAAGATCTACTATTTCAGTCACTGTAATGTGTTTTAACTCTTGTAGTGGTTTTAGTTGTGAAATTTAAAGAGAGCTTGAGCTATTGGGCGGCACAGAAATGTAATAAATATATAAATCTATATCATACTTCATACTGTGTATTAGTTTTATGCAGCGTTGGGTATTACTGTGATTTTGCTGTATTATTATTTGATATGGTTTTATTTTAAATTAAATTCACAAATATCATATAAAAATAAATATTTCTAGTGCTGACAAACAGACCAACCCAGGAATAATATTCACCCACTGCAAATGCAAGAACAGGATTTGCTGACCTTTCACAGAGTAAGAACATACGAAGAGCCATGCTGGATCAGACCACAGGTCCATCTAGTCCAGCATTCTGTTCACAGTGGCCAACCAGATACCCAGTAGGACATGAGTGCAAAAGCACCCTCCCACCCATGTTCCCCAGTAACTGGTGTACAAAGGAATACTGCCTCTGATACTGGAGGTAGCATATAGCCATTGGACTAGCAGCCATTGATAGTCTTATCCTCCAGGAATTTGTCTAACCCCCTTTTAAAACCATCCAAATTGGTGGCCATCAGTGTCTTGTGGAAGTGAATTCCATAGTTTAACTATGCGCTGTGTGAAGAATATTTCCTTTTATCTGTCCTGAATCCCCACCAATCAACTTCATGGGATGACCCTGGGTTCCAGTATTATGAGGGAAGGAGAAAAATGTCTCCCTATCCACTTTCTCCACACCATGAGTAATTTTGAACACATGTATCATGTCCCCCCTTACTTGTGCTTTTTCTAAGTTAAACAATCTCAGATGTTGTAACCTTCTCTCACAGGGGAGTTGCTCCAGCCCCTTGATCATTTTTGGGTGCAATCCTATGGGGACAGGCGGCTGCCTCCGAACTCGGAGATGACCGCCTATCCAATGCAGGGCAGGAGAAGCACAGAGGGGATCCTGCCATGCATTCGCGGCTAGACAGCCAATTTCAGCTGTCTAGCCATGGGAAGTCGGAGTGGGGGTGGCCGGTTTCCACCCTCCTCATCTAGCAATGCCCCTTTTACACTGCTCTGTGCTGCTCTTCTGAGCGCAGAGCGCAGGGCCGTTCCGCGCTGCATACGAGGCAGTGCAGGATGGGGGAGAACACTGGTTCCCGGAAACTGACGTATCCTATGGCCATCTAGCCGCTGACTAGCAGCCATAGTATTGCTCCCTTAATTGCCTTTTTCTGCATTTTTTCCACCTCTACAATATCCTTTTTTAGGTATGGTGACCAGAACTATACACAGTATACCAAGTGTGGCCGCACCATAGATTTGTATAAGGGGAGTATGATCTTGGCAGTTTTAGTTTCAGTTCCTTTCCTAATTATCCCTAACATGGAATTTGCCTTTTTCAGAGTAGCCACACACTGGGTCGACATTTTCTTCGAGCTGTGCACCGCAACCCCAGGATCTCTTTCTTGGTCAGTCAATGCTAGCTCCGTTCCCATCAGCTTATACTTGAAGTTGGAATTTTTTGCCCCAACATGCATCACTTGACAATTATACTGAACCGCATTTGCCGTTTTGATGCCCATTCTCCCAGTGTGGAGAGATCGTTTTGGAGCTCCTCACAATCCCCCCCCTTTTTAAAAAACCTAAATAATTTGATGTCATCAGCAAACGTGGCCACTTCATAGCTAATTCCAGATTTATGAATATATTGAAAAGCATACAGATCCTTGTGGGGCCCTACTGTTTACAGCAGATCTTATAACTCACCTTTATCTCTATATTCCTTGTTTTTAAATTAAATCTAACTTGAAGCTGCAAGTGTTCTACAATTGGTGTAAAAATTTTCATCCAGTTCTCTTTCAAGGGTGTGTATCTGTTTGCTGGTACTGGAATTTTCCTCATTTCATCTTTTCCACCCTTGATGAGACAAACAAGACAAAATTCCTTTGCATCAGAGACAAAATAACTTAACAAGTAAAGTTATTCTATATATTAAATTAAGTGCTTTACCTTAATGATTTACATTCAGTATGATTATGAAAATCATGGTAGGCATAAATGCTCCTGGTACATGGAAGTCAAAGTTTCTCTAATTTTAGGACGCAATCCCATCCGGATGCCAGTCAGCCTCCAAACTCAGTGGCAGGCATCTTATGCATAGCAGGAGGAGTGCAAAGGCATTTGTCACCTCTGCACTCACCCTGCTCTGTATTTTAGCTAGATGGGCGCTTTCACCCATCTAGCTGAGGCATCAGGGAGCAGGAGGAAAGGAGGCTGGGATGGCAAGAGGTTTGTTCGTAAGCAGGCCACCCCCCTTCTCCTCCCCTGCCCACAGGACTGCTCCCTTTCCCTTCCCTCTCAGCTCATGTTTGAGAGCTTGTAGAGACAGCTGGTGCAGTTCTGTCTGCACCAGCTGTGAGTGGGAGGGGAGCTCAGACTCCTGGGTCCAAGGTCACTGCGCTGTCTCTGACCATGGATCCAGGAATCTGAACTATCCTATGGCCCCCCAGATACGGTCTAGGGTCTATAGGATTGCTCTCCCTGAAGACTAAATACTTACTTTTTAAGTCAGAGAGGGTTTTCCCCCTTAGAAATGACATCCATGTTTATACAGCACTAATTTAAAACATGATCCTTTGGTTCCATCACACATACTATATATACATATATATATATATATATATGAAAAATCACCCCAGATCAATATGACCTGGATCAGTCTGAACTTCTCCAGAAAGAGTAACCAGACACTTAAATTGAGAGTAAAGGTGGTAATGCTACCAGACCCCCACTTCTAATTCAAGTTTGATGAACACTTATCCACTAAGTGCTGAATTCTTCAAATGGGGCATTTCAACCAGGATTCGTTCCCCGATGGGATGAATGCAAGGAAGGGGGGCATGGAATAGCAGGATACATCTAACTGATTAAAGCTGTACTTAAAACCACTGAGTGAGACACCGCTGGGCTGGCACCAGAACACAAAACTGAGACGAGAGCCAATTACGGCTCCCTGCCTAATATGCCAGTGTTATACACGCGTCCACCACGTTCACACTTTGAAATGTAACCCGTGTAGTCCATAAGCAGTTAAAAGCGAGAGTAGATGGAAATCAGCCATCTAATCCGCCGGCAAGTTCTTCCAGGGTCAGGCTCTTCATACAGACGTCCCCCAGTTCCTAGCAGCAGCTGCGCCAGAAGCAGCCAGGATGCCTCACCCCGAGGGCCTCGCCACGAAGAGGTGGGAAATCGGGCCGCTTCCTAGGCGAAGGGCCCCCGCTCTCCTCCATGGGACCCTCCCGCTGCTCGCCCGCTCGCCTCTTCCGCTTGCGGACTCTGGTGAAGCCTTCGCCGCCGGTGGCAGTTTCCATCACGACGGGAGGCGACAGGCGCCCGTCCGCGCCAGCACCTTCCATCCTGAGCCCCTCCGCTCGAGCCCTCTCTGCTCCGTGCACGCGCCGACAAGAAGAGGCGGGGCTAGCCGGCAGCGGGCCTTAAAGCGTCGCCTCTCGCCTGACATCACTTCCACCGACCGTTCCATTTCCCTCTGCCCGCTCTAGGGCTGCGGCTGGGCGCTCTCCTCTCCCCTCCGCCAGAAGGAAGCGTTAGACTCCGTTCTTCCGACTATTCCTCCCGGCGTCCCTTGCGAAAAGGGAGCCTGCCTCTAAAGAGGCGGGAGGGGCAGAGCCCCTGGTTTTCCTTAGCCGGCGGGGCGGCGGCGGCTGCCGTGGCGCGTAGAGAGCGGCACGGACGACAGTCTTTCTCCTCTCCATGGTTCGGTGCCCCGGATGTTGTGGTTGTCGGGTGGCTGCGCATGCGCGAAGCCGCCGAGGGGGTTGGTTGAGGAGACGGCGGAGGCGCAGTAATAGGGAGGAGTCCGAGGAAGGCGGCCGCGGCGTCGTGCGTCAGGGGAGTAAGAGCCGTAAGCCTCGGGGCTGCGGCGGCGTCGCCGTCGTCGCCATGTCGGCGGGAGGCTTGCTAGAGAAGCCGCAGATAATCGCGCACGCGCAGCAGGGGTTGAGCTACACCGTCTTTGATTGCAAGTGGGTGCCGTGCAGCGCCCGCCTCATCTGCCTGGGCAGCTTCCCGCGCGGCACCGGCGTCATCCAGCTCTACGAGCTGCAGGGCGGCCGCCTCAGCCTCCTCCGCGAAGTGAGTGAGAGGAGTAGGCTCAAGCTGGGAGGTGCCTTCCCCTCTCTCTGTCTCTGTCCCGCAGGTATCCTGCTGTGCCCCGCTTCTCACGCAGCGGCAAGGAGCCAGGGCTTGCTTGGAGAGGAAAAGTGAATCAACCACCACACACAACCCCCCCCCCCAACAAACAGTGGACTGGCTGCAATCAATCCTATGCATGTCTACTCAGAAGTAAGCCCCATTGGGTTCAGTGAGGCTTGCTCCCAGGTAAGTGTGTATAGGATTGCAGCCACCATTCTTTCAACAGGTGAAAAGGAGGTAGAGTACGTGACCTTGAACCCAGGTTTTAACACTGGAGCTTAATTCAATCTCTGGATTGTGGCAGTTCAGGTATTGTGTTTCCATTTGCAGATCCCATCGCTTGGGGAAGGGGGGGTTGACTAACATTCTCTTCTGTTTCATCACAGTTTCCCCCACGCTAACGATTATTGGGAGGGGCTCAACCGAAATCACAAATTGATGAGGTGTGGGTGGGATCCCCATTTGATCCATTGTATAGAAAACGTAACAGATCTCAGACCCACCTTTCTCAACCTGGTGTCCTCCAGATATGTTTGGCAACAGTGTATGAGGTGTCAGTTGCTTCACCTGAATGCATGTCTCAACTCTTATCTTTGCAACTGCGGAACTGCTGGTGCCTGCTTGGAGAAGAAAATTTAACCCACCACTGCCCTTTATAAAACAAAACAAAACATTGAACTCTGAGGATTCATTTGAAGTTAAGTTAGTTTGGAAGCATGTATCTGACTTGGGACTTGCAGTGTTTTTACCCATTTTGAGACAATGGAGAATTGTGGCCCTTTAATGTGTGAACACAGTATGCTTGTGAACAGTTAGTCTATGCTATTTACATTTTAACTAAACAGACTTGGTCTTCTGTATCATCCTGCTGAGAAGATGCAAATGTGGTAAGCAGGTTGTCTGCACTGATCTTCTCAAAGATTAATGCCTTAAGTTCATATCTGGTGGCACCCTTCAGTTTTCCATTCTGTATAGAGGGATGTTACTACTGGTTGTAGTACAGTAGCTTGCCGTGCGTTATTTAAGTTGTTTCTTCAAGTACCATAGAGCATAGAAACAGATGTATCTTACAGCCTGAGTTTGTGTACTCAGAAGTAAGGCCCTTTAATTTCAGTGGAGCTATCTTCCAAAGAAGTGGATCAAAACCTTAAGCAAACTAGCTCATGTATGCCAGAGACAAATCAGAATGGACCTGACTTGCCAAATAAAAGGGGGTTCCAGACTGTAATGCCATGTAGTTTGAAAACTATTAGTATTGTAGTATCTAAACAGTTTGAGACTGAAGCACCATACAAATGCATGTACAGATGGATGAAGGACTGTAACTATTAAAATAGCTTAACATGGTGGGTGGCTAATTTCGTTGTTAACCATTTAAATTAATAAGATTTCATTTGCATGGAACTGACCACATACAAGCATATACCAGATCAGAATCAAACAAGATATTTAGGGGCATGAATATATCCTAGCCATGTTTGTTCTGCCCAGTATTGGGCATGCCAGTGTTCAGGAGTAAAGCACTGTTTAGAAATGAATAATGATGAGGAATGTCATGCTGGTCACCATGGTGATAACCATTACCTTTGCTTGTATACACAGCACTTTGCTTCCCACAGAGCATTGGTTGCTGTAGTTATAGCAATATAAGAATACAACACATTGACCTTATAAAGCATTACGGACAACTGAGTGGATGCCTTTCACATCATACAGATTGACTGCCTGATTATATGAGTCATGAGATCCTCTTAATGTACTGCAATGAGAATGTTTTGTTGTAGTATTGCTTTCCAGTGGCTAGCAACCTATTTACACCAATCTAATCTAAACATAATTTTCTATAATCTGAAGGCACTAGTTCTGATATTTGCTGTATAAAAACCAAAGAGGGTAAAGGTGGAAGGCAAGGTGCAAGAAAAAACTGTTCAGTGAATAACATTTTTGTCAGCAATTCACTTGTTTGAATCACAACTCATTTTTTAGACTAAAAGCTACAGAAATAAAAAAAATAGCATGTTGCAGGAATACTAGCTGCTAATGCGCAAGAATTTATTTGAATTACTTTCATGTTTGTATTCACGCTCAGTACATTGTTAAACTTGTATTAGTTTAATTTGATTTACTGAAGTTGGGCTCTAAGCTTGTGACAAACTTGAGTATCAATCACCTTGAATTAGGGAGCAACCTTCTTAGATGTGTAGACTTATGTGTACTGGTTGGTAAGTATGATCATGCTTACTAGAAAATAAATCCCGTTGAACACTTCTGAGTAACATGATTGGGCCCTTAATGTAGGTAAAACATGCTTAAACAGAAAAAAACATGAATAAAAAGAAAAAGAAAAATATTGCCATTTTGCAATATTGGAACATTAGGAAAGAGCTAGTCATCTGTAGAAGCAAGCACTGCATAAACTTTCTTAACCTATTAACTTCTAAAGAGGTGAAATTTGAAAAGCATATTATTATCTCTCTTCCCCCTGTTAGAATTGGAGAAATTACCACTTCCTCTGTGTTTGTAAACCATCAGAAATAGCTAGGTTTCTCAGAGAGCAATCCTGAAGAGCATCCCAGGGACCATACTGGAGCCCCTCTACCGAAACTCTAGATGCTCCTACGGTCTTGGAAATTGTGCTGGCTACTTTCTGAGGTTGCAAAAGCGGCCTCAGAGGACCTTGTAGAGGTCAAAAGGAGGGTGTTCTGGTGGATGGGGAGGGGAGATGGCAGGATATGAAGTGGGGGAAGGAGGACAGGGATGCAAAAATCGCCTCTGTTGCTCCTTGCTTCCTGCTGACAGAAGCCCAACAGTGCATTAGATACTTGGAAGCCTCTGATACGATTGTGACCTAAGTAAATTAGAATGAGAATGCAATCCAATGCATGTCTACTCAGATGTAAGCCCCATTGAGTTCAGTGGGGCATATTTCCAGGTAAATGTGTATAGGATTGCAGCCACCATGACTTAAAATCCTCTCCATGTTCCCTGGCAGACAGATTAAATTCCAAACCATGTATCAGACTAAAATGTATGACCTGTCATTGTTCCTATTAATATCAGCCTTATGGGTTACATAAATGAATTTTGCTAAAACCTATCAGCAGTGTTTCTATATTTTAAGGTTTGAGTAAAAAAAATAATTTCAAAAAGGTCTGTTCCCCAATGCTTGATATTAAAATAACCTGTCTGTTGGATAGGGCAAGACAATAAATATAAAATGATTAAGCTCTCCTAAAATTTTTTGATTTTCCTTGTTTCCAGATTGAAAAGTCGAGGCCTATTAAATGTGGAACCTTTGGTGCTTCTTCTCTGCAACAAAGATATCTAGCTACAGGGGATTTTGGTGGAAACTTAAATATATGGTAAGAAATATTAGGTATGCAGATTCATATTTTTCGGAGCTCTGTTTCTCTCTTGGCCTTATTCTGTTCCCAGGTCATTCATAATCAGTACACTATTAAATTTGTCAGTTCATTAAAATTTTCTTAGAATGGGAGTATGCAGGTTTTAGGTAGTGGTAATAATCTAATGCAAAGATTCCAGTTTGTAGGATGTTAACTAGGTCACTGCTGTCTGGTTACATTATAAAATTGGTTGAGATCCAGTAATCACCCAACTGGTTCCATGTGCTCCAGAGATGTTTTTCCGTCAAACAACATTGCCTCCCCTCCGTTCACCGTTAGCCATGTGGCAAACTCCTTTTGAAACGGTGGTGACTTTTCAAGGCAGTTTTTGGTATGGCATAGTAGGCTGCTGTTTAAAGAGATGGATGGGGTATCAAAAATCCCACTAGGCATGGCTAAAGTAGTTCTTTGGATACTAGTCATTGTTTTTGAGAGTTTGTGTTCTGAAACTGAAGCAGAAGCCTATTCTGAAGTCTTTCCTTCATTGGTAGAATGCAACAAAAGAAAATTACATTTGGCTACCCTCTCCTTCCCTCCCACCGCACTTTGCATGTTCATCTGTTTGGAGGGTTGGGTTTTCATTTTGGTGTTTTGTCTCTTAATAATGGTCTCACCACAGACAGGCCCTTTCTGAGAAACCTAGAGTTTGTCTGAGAGTTTTTAATGTTCACTGCTGTGGGAAAAGCTTAAAAACAAATGTAAACCTTAGGCAGGGCTGGAAAAATATTTCAGTTTCCAAGGAGCAAGAATCGCATTTGGGGTCAACAGTCCTGTACAAAGTTGAACAAAAAACTTCAAATGTTAATTGATGTGTGCAGCTAATATTCAGATGAGTAATAGTCTAGAATTTTTTCTGGTCCAGAAAAGATTAAGGAAAAGAACCGCTTTCTAATTTCCCGCTCTAAAAAACAAAATATACCCTTACATTTTGAAGTCTCAGTATTTGTAAGCCTAACAGCATTTAAGAAGTTGAATTGTAATATTGCATCTTTGTATTTTTCATTATGAAGGCTGCTAATTAATTTTTGAGTTTTGTAATTCCACCACATCTTGGGAGGGAGAAGAGAACATTAAAAAAATGTTTGCATCAGATTTTCTTTTTATAGACATCAATGAGAGAATTATTCTGCTATTTTATTGGTTGAATAAATTCAGATTTTAATTAACTGATCATTATCTCCAGAACGTCTTGACACTAGTTCTTGTATCAAAAAGTTCACAAATGGCATTTTATATCATATTGATGACCACTGAAGTGTGAGAGTAAATTGGTGCAGGTTTGAATGAACACAAAATAATTGTCTCTTTCTGCTGTTAAGGAATTTGGAGGCTCCAGAAACCCCATTGTACTCTGTGAAGGGACATGAAGAAATTATAAATAGTATTGATGGTGTTGGTGGCTTAGGAATTGGAGAAGGAGCACCAGAAATTGTGACAGGAAGCCGTGATGGTAAGTTAGTCCTATTGCTATGCTGTTGGTTAGGAGAAAAAGGGAAATGGGTCAGGATAAATCCTGCTAATAGTCTCCTATGATAATGATCCTTCTGTCTTCTGTTTGTTATGAACCTATTTAAGCTTTAAAAATTTTTTTCACAAACCCAGAGGGAAAATCTGAATATGGACCCCATTATTTATTTGATGGTTCAAACTCAACTGTTTAAGAGAGCGATCCTGGAGAGTGTCCCAGGAGCCATAGGATTCTTCAGCGTCTCCCCTCTAAGGCCACAGATACTGCTGTGACCTCGGAAGGGGGAGTCTGGCATCTGATCACTCCCCCACCCCCTCACAGCTGTCACTGCGGCGCCTGCATTCTGAGGTCACAAAAGTGCTCTCAGAGGACCTGGGAGAAGTCTGAAAGGGGATGTTGCGGTGGGCAGGGAAGGGAAGAGAGAGGAGAGGCCAGGATATGAAAAACCCCGTGACCTCCCCAGGCCCACTCCCAGCAGCATGATCACTCTAGGCGGGCTCAGAGGCCTACCTAGAGGAACACTTACAAAAAGGAAGATGGACAGGTGAAAATTGCCTCCATTGCTCCCCCTGCCATGCTGGGAGCAGCCTGCTAGGGCACTGGATACTTGGAAGGCTCGGAGATCGGAAGCTTCTGTCTAACAAGAGCCCTAAATGGAGTTTTTCCCTAGATAAATATTTATATGTATTTTTCTGGAAAGTAAGTAGTGTACTGATTACATCTGTGTTCTTGCTCGCAAGATTCTTTAGATTAAGAACTGTTTTCATTAATTATTGCGATGTGTCATCATAATGCTAGTATCTAAACTACCCAATCAGAAGATAGCACTTAGCTGATTCTAGGTCCTCCTGCCCGGCAGTTCCAGAGCTGCTAACATGAGAGCTTTGGGGAGGCCAGTGCTGCTGTCGTCTACTGGTAAGGTGGGGTGGGGGAGATAGGTAGGAAAGGAGGGAAGAGGTGAAGGGGATAAATGTGTAAGTATAAGGGAACATGTGGATATGCATGAATATTTGGAGGGAGGACAAAAGAAAAAAAATCTGCTTCCACTCTTTTCCGCCCACCTTCTTGGCAGTTTCCTGATGGGTGTTAAACAACTCTGGAACTGCCAGGCAGGAGGACCCTAGGTCCGTGCTGCTGTCCTTGGTGCCAGAATCAGCTAAGAGCTATCTTCCTATTGGGTGGTTTACTTTCCTGAAGGGTGTGGCCCATTGCTTCCAACAAGTCCACTTGCAAGATCCTGTGGAATGCTGCCATCACAGCATCTTGGAGTATATCTGGGCACGGTTGGTGACTGCAGCAGTGCGAAAGTGACAACTGTTACTGATGCTTTGCCTCGTGTGTGTGCAGCAAAAAGTGCAGCGGTGGGGCAGAAGGAGGTTTATGTGGCTGGACAGAAAGATAGATTCTTTTTAAATATGATCCTGCAAGTTCTCAGAGAAGCCAAAGAGTGCACTGTACCTTAGTTTAGGCCAGGTAAGGAATATGTGGTGTTTTTTAAATGACAGGTGAGAGAGATTACTGCTTGACTGTAACTCTCTTGGCAAGCAGAAATGCCATTTCATCTATAGTTGTGCAAATTGGAGTAGGCACTGCTGGATCTAAGAAGTCCCCTGAGGTCAATATTTGTCTCCCTTACTTTGTTCACACATGTTTTGGCACATCAGCTAGTGCACAAATTAGTTACAGATGGTTTAAGGAAAGTTTACTTTTTGTGTACAATCCACAACCCATCAAAGTCAGCAGCATAATACCTCTTGTTTTTAATAGATTTGAATTGTATCCAGATGTCAGAGGAAAGTGAGTTAACTGTTTAGGTATATTTTGGGACTCAAAAAATGTACTGATTTCTGTTTCAAGTCACTTGGGGCTTTCCCTAAAGGTTGCTGATTTATGAGTTTATGTTATGAAGAAGGTTTTTCCTGTATAATGGCTTTTGGAGTTGTTGGTGTCAGCAACATTCAGGGATAAAGGGTTGTCAAGTGAGGACCAGATTGTTCTTTTTGCAGGGGAGGACATGGTAAAAAGCTGAGTAGCATTAGGTCTTGAAGAGGTGAAAGAGGACAGTCTTGTAGCTCCAGTTATGAAGACTACACCTACTGATTAGTCCAATCTATCACTGCCATGACATAGATTTTTCTTAGCTAGTACATACTTGGTAACAGCAGTATTGGCCAGCCTTTTTCCATTCTAGGTTCCTCAGCTGCCATATGATATGGTTACAAGGATACTGCAATCAGATCTACATATGCTGTATGTTCTATTTTGAGTCCCACGTGGAGCAGGGTTTTCACATAAGTCATTAGAGGGCTGTAGCAAACTGATACCTTGTATAAGGATGTGAAAAGAGGAACATAAAGCAAGACAGTTGCAAACAGCTCTGTAATATATACATGTATAGTATGAGTAGTCTTGTCTTTGAATGAAGATTACATCTTCCAAGCACTGGAAACTAGTATTTTAACTGAGTTAAATTTTATTAGTTGCATCAGTTACACCATTCCTTGGATGAAGGTGAAAGGCTGTATCCATCAAACTTTGAAAACATGGAAACAAACTGTTCTGTTTTTTGCAATACAATAAATATGGCTAACTGTAAAGGAGACATAACTAGTGTTTTCTTAAAAGCAAGTTGGAGGGGCTGGAGCTGTAGTGGAAGAATAAATACCACAAGCCATTTTGTCAGTACAAGAATAATGCAGTGTCAATGATTGCAGGGACTGTGAAGGTGTGGGACCCAAGGCAAAAAGACGTTCCAGTTGCCAATATGGAACCAGCGCATGGAGAGAGCAAGAGAGACTGCTGGACAGTGGCGTTTGGTAAGTTCAGTGAACTTGTTAATCCTTAACGGCGTACAAAAATGTATCATGGGATTTGTCTTGCTCCTATCACATTAGTCTTGGAACGCTAAAGTACTTGAGTTTCCAGGTACTTTGCTCTGCTTAATTCCCACTGCAAGCATCTCCTTTCCAGAGATGCAAGCAGTTGGGAATTATTGGGGTAATCGCAACACATGAGAGAGTTTAAACATTCTGTCTAAAATGCAGCCAGTAAATTTCTCTTTCTGGGAAGCTAGCTTCCAAATGCTGCCACTTCTCTTTGATCCCCTCCCATCGCCTGTTGCAGCAACATCACTTCAAGTGCTGTGTTTCTGTGGCAGAGAAAGCAGTATTAGCATTTTAAATAAAATAAATTATATAGTAAGACTGGAGTTGGCATTAAATCTTCCAAATGTTACCCCTTTCTTCTGCTAAATGCCTTCATCTCTTCTTGGATCCAGGAAAAGTCATAAGTTCTCCATGTATCTCCTTTCCAGAACTGTTTTCTACGAATGCACAACCTTAAAATAGACTTGGCACATAAATGCAGACTTGCTGTAAGAAAGTTTGGTCATATGGTATTTATCTAAACAGTGGTCCTTTTTTTCCTAACCAGGCAATGCTTATAATCAAGAAGAGCGTGTTGTATGTGCTGGCTATGACAATGGGGACATCAAGTTGTTTGACCTTAAGAACATGACATTGCGATGGGAAACCAACATTAAGAACGGGGTAATATTTCACAAAGATGTGACAGAATTTTAATCTCTTTCTCTGTAAGATGGAAGATGCAGATACTTCCAGAAAATTATGCTCAGTATGATTAAAACTACACAGTACATTCTGGTTTTGCCAGTGGTCTAAATTAGACTAAATTAAACTTAGTTTTAATTAAATTAAAATAGTTGATTTATGATTTGGCTTATGGATAATGATCACGCTCCTTTCCTAAACAGTGAGATTTCAGGGGCAGGGGGCTTTGTTCTATACAATTTCTCTACATAAATACACATTTTTGTATGGCAAAAACTGAAAAGTTTCAGTCTGTTCTAAATACTTCATAGTTCAGGTTTTTGAGATGTGTTTGAAGGACATGTTTATTACAAGCCATTGGTGATCTGTCAATAATGTACAGTCAGGACCAGAAATAGTGGAACAAGGATAACTGTTTTGGCAGTTGGCCTCTGTACACCACCACATTGAAGTTGAAAGGAAACACACCCAGATGGAAGCGAAGTCAGGACTTTCAGCTCTAATTCAAGGGGTTTGACAAAAGTGGGGCACTAACCATTCAGGAAGTACAGCCAGTGGCATACACACACATCCATCGTTGGGGGCTCATAAGTAATGGAACAAACCAACATCATTTCAAACTTAAGGATCGCCTTTAGTACCGGGATGAAAATCCTTTGCAGTCAATGACTGCCTGAAGTCTGGAACCCATGGACATGACCCAATGCTGAGTTTCCTCCCTTGAGATGCTTTGCCAGGACTTTACTGCAGCTGCCTTCAGCTGCTGTGTGTTTCGTGGGTCTTTCTGCCTTCAGTCTTGTCTTCAGTAAGTGAAAAGCATGCTCTATTGGGTTGAGATCAGGTGACTGACTTGGCCATTGAAGAACATCCCACTTCTTTGCCTTGAGAGACTCTTGGGTAGCTTTTGCTGTATGTTTTGGGTCATTATACATCTGCAGTATTAAGCGGCGTCTTATCAGTTTGGCAGCATTCGGCTGAATCTGAGCAGAAAGTATAGCCCTATACACATCCTGCTGCTTTTACCAGCAGTCAGGTCATCAATAAACACCAGTGACCCGGTTCCATTGGCAGCCATACATGCCCATGCCATAACACTGCCTCCACCATGTTTGACAGATGACGTGATATACTTTGGATCATGAGCTGTTCCTTTCCTTCTCCATACTTTTCTCTTCCCATCATTCTGATGGGACAAGTTGCAAGTTAATCTTGGTTTCATCAGTCCAAAGAATCATATTCCAGAACTGGGCAGGTTTTTTTAGGTGTTTGCTGGCAAAGGCCAATCTGGCCTGTCTGTTCTTTAGCGTTACCAGTGGTTTGCACCTTGTTGTGAAGCCTCTGTATTTACATTCATAAAGCCGTCTCTTGACTGTAGATGTTGACAATGACATGCCTACCTCCGCAAGAGCGTTCTTGACCTGGCTAGATGTTGGGAAAGGGTTCCTCTTCACCATTCTGCAGTCACCCACTTTAGTGGTCTTCCATGGTCTTCCAGGCCTTTTGCTGTTGCTGAGCTTGCCAGTTTATTCCTTCTTTTTCAGGATGTTCCAAACTGTTGTGTTGGCCACTCCCAATGTTTTTGCTATCTCTCTGATGGGTTTATGTTGTTTCCTCAGCCTAATGATGGCCTCCTTCACTCGCATGGACACCTCTTTGGACCTCATGTTGGGAGTTCCAGTGAACAGCTACCAAATGCAAATGTAACACTCAGGACCACCTCCAGGCCTTTTATCTGTTTGATTGGTTATGGGGCACCCAGGAAACAGGCCACACCTGGCCATGCAGCTGCTTGTCAGCCATTCGTTCCATTACTTATGAGCCACCAACGATGTGTGTGTGTGTATGCCATTGGCTGTCCTTCCTGAGTGGTTTTTTGTTCAGTCGTTAAGTCGTGTCCAACTCTTCGTGACCCCATGGGCCATAGTACGCCAGGCCTTCCTGTCCTCCGCTCTCTCCCGGAGTGTGCTCAAGTTCATGTTCATTGCATCGGTGATGCTATCTAGCCATTTCATCCTCTGCCGTCCCCTTCTCCTTTTGCCTTCAGCCTTTCCCAGCATCACGGTCTTTCCCAGTGAGTTTTCTCTTCGCATTAGTGCCCCACTTTTGTCAGACCCCTTGAATTACAGCTGACAGTCCTGACTTCACTCCCATCTGGGTGTGTTTCCTTTCAACTTCAATGTGGTGGTGTACAGGGGCCAACTGCCAAAACAGTTATCCTTGTTCCAATATTTCTGGCCCTGACTGTAAATTTACCCAGAGAGAATGAGGAATATGATTCACTAAAGTAAGGATGTGATTCTGTGCCGTGTTCAGCATAGTTAAACTTATTGACTGGAATCCAAAAATCCCCTGCATCTAGTCCTGCATCTGCAAGGCTTGTGTTTCTCAAACAGCAGCTCTGCACCCCACCCCCCATATGCTACATGGCAAAGTATTCTTGAAACTGCAGACAGTTTCAGAGCCAAATTATAGTATGGCATGAGCGTCTGCTGTTAAGAGGAAACAAAATCAGAAATCGCAGTAGGCACGCCTAATCTCTTGGGTTGCCCCCAAGAGTATACAGTTGGATTCACCATGGTAAGTACTCTGCTGCCCTCTGGTGATGAGTCTCAGCATTTCCCAATCTTGGAGCTAGAGAGAGGCAGCGGAGGATTATCCCTGCAGTTGCAGTGAAGTTTGGTGCTCAGAGTGCCTCTAAAAGGTAACACAACTGTAGGGGAAATCCTTGCACCATACCCTGCTCCACGGTTGAGAGGAAGGCTTGGAAGTGCAGCTACAAAAGCCTCCAATACATTTGTCTGAAAATGGAGAGGAAGGGCAGGGCTTGTTGTTTTGTCCCTGTGCTTCGATGGTGCTCCACAAACCTCAGAAGCAAAATGAGAAAATAAGCCTCAGCCCTGGTCTCCAGTTAGAAGTTCTATATGGGGGGCAGGCATCGTCTTTGCAATGAAGCTGGGCTTCAGAGTCATCTGAGTGCCTTTGGATCATGCTGTACTTCAGGAATGATCTCCCTCTCCTATTCAAAGCTTGGAGTGAAAGGAGTATAGTGAGAGATTGCACCTCCCAAAAGCAGTGCAAGATTGGGGACAGTGTAACAAGTGACAACCTTGCTGAGAGGGTGGGGGGGGCAGGATCTCGATGGCCTTGTAGGCCCCTTCCAACCCTACTATTCTATGATTTGATTCTATGGTCCTGGCAGCCACAAAGTTTGGGTTGGCTGCTAAGGCCATACAAAATTGGCTGACCTATGGTTGTCCCTAAAGCAACTCTTTGTTTCCAGCGATTGACGTTAGCAAGCATGCTGAGCTCTGTGCAAGACTGGGCTGTTTGCCTTCAATCTATAGCAAACGCATCCTCAGACTTGCTTCTAAATAAAAACACTGAAGATTTCATACCACCTGTAATGTGTTATGGCTCAGCTGAAGGCTACTGCTTGCTTGCTTTGTATTTCTAGGTTTGCAGTGTTGAATTTGACAGGAAAGATATAAATATGAACAAATTGGTAGCTACATCACTTGAAGGAAAGTTTCATATTTTTGACCTGAGAACTCAGCATCCAACTAAAGGCTTTGCTTCAGTTTCAGAGAAGGTACAGTATAAAACATAGACTGTTAACAATGGGAGATGTTCTACTCTTATTGCATGCCATGGGGAAGAGGCATAAAAATATTTGTGGAACAGATGTTTTTAAGGAATGGGGGTCCTAAATTCCTGGGAGACTTCTTTCCAGTATCCCATCATAATCCAAGATTGGCCAAGAAAACCCTTTTGATGAAGTTATCCATACACCAAGTTTAAACAGTGGATTGATACATAGATGAGATCTTGGAAATTTGGAAACAGTTTCCTTTCTCTGGGGTTTGCAGATTCTGATCATTTTCCGGAAGCAGTGCACACATCCTTTTTATGTAAAGTGGCATTTTATGTAAAGTGGAATGTAGACTGAGCTTGGTGCTGCCTTTGTGTTGGGCAGCACTCAAACATATGCATCTAGATGTGTTGGACTTCCCAGCATGGCCAAAGGTCAGGGATGCTGAGAGCTGCAATTCAAAATGTCTTGAGGGCTCCAGGTTGGAGAAGGCTGTGCTACACATACAGTCCCTGGTGCACAGTGCTGTGTAAATAGAGGACAACCCTACTGCAGCTGTACATATGGCTCTATCCCCACTCAACTGATTGCTTAGGAATGATTTAACTTGTCACAGGCAATTAGGTGTGTAGATAAAATAGATCCTATCTATTTTTATTGATTTTTAAAAAAATATTCTTTATCGGATTTTCAAATTAATTGAAACAATACATTTTTAAAAGTATAACTCAACATTAACGCAGTAAACATACACAAGGATATCCAAGAATAAATGTTGTTTGCCCTATTCACATTTAGTCAGAAACTGGTAGACTAATTTATGACTAATTTTTGCACAACTTTGCTGTTAGGCCCACAAATCCACCATGTGGCAAGTTCGGCACCTTCCACAGAACAGAGATATCTTTCTTACTAGTGGAGGAGCTGGAAACCTTCATCTTTGGAAATAGTAAGTATCTCCCCATCAGGGGCAGGGGGAGATCCCTCTTTCCTGTGTGGTCCAAACTTTGTACATTATGCTCATTTGTACAATTAACTTGTAGGGAGTTTTTCCTGCCAAGGAGTGCTTGGTGTTAGAGACTGACATGTTCCCTAGTAGAACTGGCTTAACTTGAATCTGTACCATTTATTTGGCCGTGGATAGTTATTTAAACTTCCTGCAATGATCTTGCTCGTGCTCTTTAATGGGTTGGACCCAGACTTGGTCATACTTAGAGTAGGTCCACTGAAATCAGAAGGATTACGTTAGTTATGGCTATGGTTTTAAGTATGACTGAATCTGGATCCAACCCGTTGTGTTTAAACATGGTATTGATCAGTTTATCTTCCCTTTTCCACTCATAATATATAAGGAGCTCTAGATTCATGAATAAATATTGAGTGCTTAGTACTTTACTCTTGCTCTGAACTCTGACTCACCTCCCTGTCAATATGTTAATGTTAACAGGTCCCCAAAATAATATTTACTGATACACATTAATTTCTGTTGACAGGTCTGTCAGGCACATTAATAGAGACTTAGTTCCAGGGATTCTGATTTAAACCGCTTGTTCCTTTTCTGCCAAGTTCCTATAAGCTGACTGATCTAGTCACAGTGCCTCCTTCTCCAGGCTGGCTAGTCATAACTCAAGTAGTATTTGGGGAAAGGGACTGCAGAGTTCCTAGGTTTTCCAATCTTGGAGTGAGCTAGATGCATGCATATATATATATACATACATATATATATATATATATATATATATGCGCGCCTCCTTACTCCAGCAGCTCCTGTGTTCTTTGTTCCTGCACAGCTGCTATTTGAAAAGGCAGAAACAGGACCACACATCCCTTCTGACCTTGGGTGAGACACAGAAAAAGAGGGTTTGGCCCTTACAAATGGCTTTATTTGAAGGTATACTGAATGCATGTGTGCTGAAATTCAACATTTTTCTTTTTTACATAACGAGTACTGAGCAAGAAAGCTTATCAACCCAGCATTGCTGTCTAGGTTCCTTCTTAGTTTTATTTGTCCAAGTCACCAATCTTAAAATTCTGAAGTCTTGTGCATGCCCATAGGGATTTTCTCCCCCCGCCCCCCCATACACAAACCTTTTTTCCTGAAGTTTGATGTAGTTGCTAGGGGATTGGATTTGAATGTGAAGAGAGCTAGTTTGAAAGATCAGCTGTGAAATACACAGAGTGACCTTGGGCAAGTCACTGTCTCATAGCCTAACTGACCTCACAGGATTGTTGTGAGGATAAAATGAGATGCGTTTTGTAAGCCACCCTGAGTTCTTTGGAGGAGGGTCAGAAGGAAAATGAAATAAATGTGGAGTTAGATGTAACAAGTATACGTGGGATGTGTTTATAAAATGGGCTTTGTTCTTTTTTTCCTCCCAGTGAGTACCCTGCACAGCGCTCTAAGAAGGATTCAGATGGAAGTGAGATGGGAGTAGCAGGTTCAGTTAGCCTTTTACAGAACGTGACATTGTCAATGCAACCTATTTCTAGCCTTGACTGGAGTCCTGACAAAAGTGGTCTCTGTGTCTGTAGTTCATTTGACCAGACTGTGAGAGTACTCATTGTCACTAAACTGAACAGGATTTGACCAAATGATTTCTAACAAAGAACAACACATTCCTGAGCTTTTAGAAGTTCAATAAAATGTCACTGCATGATCTCATGTCATGCAACAAAACATAGAAAACTTTGTCTAGAGTGTTTTTTTACCTCTCAGAAGCAAATCATACATTTCTGCAAATTGTGCCTTTGATTTTAGCACATTGAAACCTGTTTACTGTGTTCAACACACTTAATTTCAAAGTACCTTATGTTCGTGGCATCTTTCGTGCAGTAGCATCAATTTGTTAACACTTGTTAACATTGTTTTTAATATGTATTATATCTGTCCATTGCCCACAAGACTCTATCATAGTTCTCTGATATCCTAGAAAGAAACTTTCAGAATCAGCACATTTTTGTGCTCTAAATACTGTATTTGTTGGTGTGTTTGTCAACATGGCTTGGATTGAACTTTGTGCATTTAAAATTTGAATAGTTAAGTTTTAATGGAATAAAGTTAAATATTTGTTACGAAGTTCTTCTGTTATTGACTACTTGTTTAAAATTATGTAAGTATACACACATGGAATAATATTGTAGTTTATGAATCGCTTTCTATACCCCTGCCAAAGAAAGATTAATTTATGTCTGGGTGTACCTCAGTTTTGATATTTAAAAAATCATTTCTCAAATTAGTAAACATTTTATGTTTAATATTAAATTTGATTAAAGTAATTTTGTATTTGTACATAAAATATTAATGAAATTGATTCCCCCTCCACAAATAAAAGGTATAATTTATGTAAGGGTTGTGTATAAGCCTATGCCCTTCTTCTGAAGGTATTCAAGCAGAGACTGGACAGCCATCTGTCAGCGATGGTTTAAATTTGATTCCTGCAATGGCTCCTTCCAACTCTATGATACGATTCTCTAAGATCAATGTGGCATACAAACCTTTCAACAATATAGCATCATAAAATCATTTAAATTTAACAGATCAACATAAAATATTATAATATGGCAGACATTTTTTAAAAGCACATAAGCACCACAACAATTGTCTTAACTTCGTTCATTGAAGGGATTCTAACTAAAATTCTGGTTTGATTCAGTGAGTAACACCTAGGCTTCCGTAATGTGCAAGTGTAGTGCACTTACAATCAATTTGCATGAGATTTTCTACAAGGATATTATTCCTATGTAGGAAAATTACACATGCAGTGGAAAACTGTGACAATGTATTTTGGTCTGTTATTCATGTGGCAAAATAAAAATGTGTATTTGTTTTGTCATAGTACATACATGGAAGTGATATGCGGCGTAGTTTACAAGATTGTAGTCTTATTTTTTAAAAAATGTGGAGAAGTACAGGGTGTTTCAAAATGATGGACCCAATTTCAAAACAGTATATTTCACGATGGCAACATGTTACAATTACACCAAAAGTTACAAACGGTTTAATGAGTTATCAAGTTTTACTAACCATTTTATAAATGCTCTATGTGCCCTCCACCTGCTGTATGGACACTATCGAGACGATAGTTGAATTCGTCCCAAACGCCTCTCAAAGTGTCTTCATCCATTGAAGTCACCGCTGCTGTGATTCTGTTTTTGAGGTCATCCAGATTAGTTGCTAATGGTGGCATAAAAACACGTTCTTTGACTTATCCCCACAAGAAAAAGTTGCAGGGTGTAATGTCTGGAGATCTTGGGGGCCAAGAGTGTAGCACCAAATCTTTGGGTCCCGTGCGGTCTATCCCACGTTGAGGCAGTGTGCCTTGTGTTGCGGGGTTGCCATCTTGCGAATGACTGAGGCTAGGGGCTGTTTGTGTGCTGAGAGAGGCATCTAGCGGTAATAATTTGAAACTCTATGCCCCACCCTTTCAAGTGGTAAAGAGTTTCATTCATGGGCGGTTCGTGGTTGCAGAGATATAGTGATTTCTAATTGGGTCCATCTTTTTGAAACACCCTGTACTTCAACTTTTGGTAAAGGTGCATCAGAAAGGCTGATATACTGACAACTAAAAATAAGATATCTTAAGTGTACTATGATTTCCAGAACTTCTGAAGAGGCTGTGAGTTATGAATGAAAGGCTTAGTGATATCACACTTTAGCCCAGTAAAGCTTTTCTTCTACTTGATGACTTTGACAGTACGTACATTCGTGGCAAACATTTTGATTTTTGTATTGTGCAGTGTGGGTGGGACTTAGAAATAAATGTGCATATGTTTGTAGCCTTAATCTGAGAACCCCATTAACAGATCTTTAGAATATACTGAAGACTGCCAGAGACTAAAAATGGCAGACTGTAAGTAGTTGAGATAGAGCTTGCACAAAATTAGCACTAAATACTGTGTCTTGGAGCTAGACTTAACCATATTTAGAGTAGATCCATTGAAAGCAATGGGTCCTAAGTTTGTCACTCCATGACTAAATCTGGATATGACCTTTTGTGCCAGTGGGCACATTCCTTGACTCAATGCACCTGCCAGTGGAAAGGGAGTGGGAGGTGATCTTCACTGATTCCCATGCCCCTTCTGCATCCCTTACTGTTCCAGTGGGTTCCCCTGTCAGGGTGGACACTGAGCCCATAGAATCCCAGAGTAGTTCTGATTCTGAGGAAGAGGAGTCACTCCTGGGAGAGGAGCGCGCTCCTCTTTCCCAGGGCCAACAGCTGACGGAGATTCCTCCCACCAGCATTCCTAGCTTAGATAGCGGTCCTGGGAGTGACAGAGCGCGGGAAGCAGACTTGATGGACGCACGACGCAGAGAGCGGCGCCAAATGGAGGGTGCGGAAAGGAGGCGTAGTGCCCGGTTGGCACGCAAACAATGGCTGTGCCCAGAGGATCCAAGGGAAAAGGAGAGGGACTCTCCCTAGCCCTTAAATTCAGGGGTCTGCCATTGATTCCCTTTCAAACGGGGACCAACTGTTCCAACTTAGGGCATAGGTACTCTGCTGCTCATATCTAGTTGCTAACAGTAGAGTTGTTAAGTTGTAAAAGAGGAATAAAGCTTTGAAAAGAATCCATTTGTCTGTGTCTGGACTTGGCTACTGGATTAGACTGAGAGAGGCCTCCAAGGAGCCCTTGACATCCCCAACCTTTTGGGGAAAGGGCACAGGACTGCAAGGGGAGGGGGAGATTCAGCACAAATTGCCACCTCCTCCATTCCACCAGCAGAATGCCTCTACTGGCTTAGAAACTGCCTTTGTACAGAAAGTAACCTTTCCACCTGCAGGAAGCAGTCTGGATCCATCCCTGTCTTTAATCCAATATTATACAGATCTGTTGCATGAAACCACAACATATACACACGGTTTGGTTTGCCTGGCCTGTAAGAGCTTTATTCCATTTTGTGGCAGGCATATTTTACCAGTATTCTTGTAGCAAATATGATAGCTATTCTGTCTCTAAATGGAAGTGAATACGCAACTGGGACCAGCTACATAAGCTACAAAGCAGCTCTAATGTACCTCCTTGTTCTGGGACCAGTTTACATGTTGACAGCCTTTATCTAAAATATAATGGGTATTTTACTCCTACATAAGGAATATCAATCTGTGATGTATTAGTCAGACCACTGGTTCATCTACTGCAGTACTGTTGAGACATGACTGGCAGTGGCTCCCCAGGGTTTCAAGCAGAACATTTTCCAGCCCTATCTGGAGATGCCACGGACTGAACCTGGGACCTTTTGCGTGCAAAATGTGTGCTCTGCCACTAATCTACAGCCCCTCCTAGAAGGATTAGCTTAGCATTGCTATGCTATTAAAATGTTGAGGTTTATGATCTGTATTTTGTACATTTTTAAGCCTTCATGATTTGATGTAATACAGAAGTTAAGGAGAATATCTATGGGTTTAAGGAAGCTGTAAATACATTCATGTCAACTAAGCTGACTGTAGAGATGAATGGCCTTATAATTATATTGGATATGAGGTTACGTATAGTGCTTGAAATCTAGTAGTTTTATTTCTGAGCAGCTGCAGGATTTCCAAATCCACAATGCAGTCAAAGCCTAATTTATCCTTTATTCCTTAAAGCAGTAGAAGATACTGTCACCCTGTCCCCTAGTGGCAAAGTGTGTATATCGCAGAAAGTAAAGCAAATATAAAGTGGGGCCTGACAGATAAGAACTGGAATACAGGAACAGAAGAAGAGTCATGCTGGATCAGACCAAGGGTCCATGCCAATGGTTCAAAAACTATATAAGACTGGTGCACAACCTGTGCCCCCCAAAGCCTTGATGTGGCACTCCCCAGGTTCCTGGCTCCACTGCTGATTTCTCATTGATTGTACAGTTGCTACAAATGATCCATTGAGGATCTTTGTGGGAGGAAGTAGAGAGCCTTCTGTATCAGGATTGCTGGAGAGGGATGAACAGAAGACTCCCCATTCCCTCCCCTAGCAATCCTCATACAGATTGCTGTTCCCCCACGGCTGCTAGCAACAAGGGAAGACCTATTTGTATCAGGATTGTTGGGAAGCACACATGCGTGTGCGTATATGTATGCATGTGGCCCCCAAGCCACCGAGCTTAAAAGGTTGGGCACCCCTGCTACAACAATAAATGGTCCCAGATGTATTATGACCTCCATGCCATCTCAAGAGCCTGAGACACTATTAAGACATTGTCATGGGTTGTATAATAAGTTCATTATAAAAGTTCTACGTTACATAGCAGATTCCTATAGCTGTGTAAGAATGGCATCGATCTATTTGGGGAAAATCAGTGTTTATCAAACTGGGGTGCCCCTCTTGGGTGGCATGGGAAAGCTTCCAGAGACCAATAGGGTCCTCAGCCTCCCCCCGCCCCCCAAAAGGCTGGGGCTGGTTGAATACCTGCTGGTAGAGCACTGTCAGATCCACACTGGGGTTTCAGCTCTCTACAACCATGATTTGGGTGTTCCATCCTCCCATCTTCCTTTGGGACGTTGGAAGCCCAGGGAAGGCTGCTCCTTTGTTGTAAAGATAGTCCCCAACTATGGTTTTAGGGTCGTGGTGGAGATATTGTATTATTTAATGCTGGTATTATGTTAGTACCTTCAATCACCAATCCTCATGTGCAGCATCGAGCTGTGCATGAAACTTGCCATGCAATAAGGGGGATTCATGTTGGATCCCTAAAGATTAACCTGTCGGGGGAGGGGGGATGTGAGGAGAAGCACTTGCTGCTACTTAGTACTTTAGTATCAACATGTTTGCCAATAAGGCTCTTTTCACCTGCTGTAAGTTATGGCCACTCAATTTGTTCAGGAGAAGGTATGGATTATGTGGCTACTGGTTAGTGTAATTTATAGCAGAACAGCTACTAAATCATGCCGCTAGCATTTTTCATTCTAATAAAGTTGTCTAATTGAAAGGTGTCCTTACTGACAATCTGAGGAAGAACCCAATCTCAATAATGAATTTTGAATTATTTTGCCTGCACTTCCTAAATCCAGACATTGTGACTGTTTATCCTTGAAAGAGAGCAAAATAACAGCTCTTCTCCAGATTCAAGCAGAATTTGTTCCTCATCTAGATTGTCAGATGATCTGGATGCTTTTATGTTGCTGATATCAAATACCTTTTGAGTCCCACAAAATGGTTGATCCATTCTGGTTTGCATTACGCAGGTAGGAGACTGGGCTATGGTTGGATTCCTATTTGGCACTAATAGAACCCATCTAATTTTGCCATTCATAGAGCAGTAGTGCCAGTTCTCCTTTTGTGAAAGTGGGCTGTGTGAATTTGGATCTAGATCATTTTGCCATATATACTTATGTGTGTTTTAAATAGGACAGCAGTGATGAATTGGTTAGAATCATCATTTTTAAAGTTTTAATTGATGAAAAAGGTGTCCCCAATTCATTTAGCAGCAGATATTATTAATTCACTTCATGAATCACCCTCTAGCTGAAGCCCTCTTCATACTCACATGAAATGAAAAAGGGCAGTATACTGCGTAATGAGTGCTCATGTAAATTACATTGCCCTAGCATAAGGGACCTCTAGCACAATGCCAATAGAGTTAGGTGTCATGACAAGTTATCCAGGGAATCCCATAATGCCAGCTAATGCTATTGGCTTTGCATTAGAGGTCCCTTATACTAGAACAATGTAATTTATGTTAGTGCTTGTGTCTCATTGCATACTGCCCTTTGCCACTTCATGTGAGTAATGGATGAAGGCTTAAATCATCTTAAAATTCAAGTGGGGATATGGCCTTTTCAGCAATGGTACCCTGATTATGGAATGCTCTCTCCAGAAAGGCTCAGATGGTGCCTTCTTTGATATTACAGCACCAAGAAAAGACCTTAAAAAAAGTTACCCAGGCCTTTTAATCAGTTTTAGCTTCTACATTGACTTTGATCTCCACCAACTGATTTGATGCTGCTTTTATTTATCACTTTTTTAATTCCATGTTGCATTTTGTATTTATTAAATTTATTAATCGCCCAGCTGGCTGGTCACTGGGTGATGTACAATAATAGAACAGTTTAAAACAATAAAATTCTACATTAAAAACATATTTCTAAAAATGCCGTAACCCACCCCAAATGCCTGCCTGAACAACGTTTTTAATGCGTGGGAGAAGCTCATTAAAGAGGGGGCATGGCGGAGTACCCTAGGGAGGGAGTTCCACAGAGTGGGGGCCACCACAGAGAAGGCCCAGACATATTTTTATATTCTGTTTGTGCATGGCATCCTGGGAATTTTGTTGAAGGGCAGGTGATAAATGCTTTAATGTATGTATGTATACACACCTCAGTCTCAGCAATCCTTATAACAGCCTTCTAGCTAGGCCAGTGTTGTTATCCCCATATTACAGATGAGGGGCTAGGGAACATACAACCCAGTCCTATGCATATTTACTCTCTAGTAAGTCTCACTGAATTCAGTGGAGCTTATTCCAAAGGAAGCATGAATAGGAGTGCAGCCTTCATGAGTTTACAACATGGGGTGAGATTTAAAATGGGGACTTCCCAGCTCATGCCCTTACAGTACATTCCTGTACATGTACACTCAGAAGTAAATCTCACTGTCGGTGGGGCTTACCCCCAGATAAGTCAGTGTCAATAGATTTGCAGTGCATTCCTAAATTGAAGATCCGCCAACTGGGGGAGGGGATAGGATGAGGCACCCCCCCCCTCAAGAAAGTGTCTTCAGTTGGGCTGCACCAGCCTCCCCCAGCAGATCTCCATCTTCCGGCTGCCCCAGAGATCAGCCCACAGGCTGCCCAGGGAAGGGGCGGGATGGGGGAGTGCATACTGCCATGGCTAACTGCTGAAACCTCCACTCTTTCCCCATCCTCCATGCTATGTGGGCAGTGATGTTGTTGGATTGCAGTCTTTAAGTTTGTTCTTGCAGCAGCCTCAACAGGGGCACAAACCATGTTATGTGGTTCTCCATGTCCCAAGGCCAGGCACTCCACTCCAACCACTGAGGCCACTGGCTAACCATGCACAATCACTTGCATCTTGCAGGATGAGGGCTCATAAGCTCAAAGCAGTGCCGGCTAGCTTTCTACATGAGGCTTTTATTGTGCGCTTGGGATTGCTCACTCATGGCAGTTTGCAGGTCCTTTACACAATGTCCTCCTCCTCCAGGGCCTCTCCTGTCCTTTGCAACCATTATCAGGGTATTCCCCCCCCCCCCAACAAGGGAAGTCTGGTATTATTTAGAAATTGCGGAATGAGACTCTTGTGTAATTGCAGAATTCTGCTATACCCCAGCACCATCTAATGGCTGTATAATGAAACAGAGAAAGGCGGAGAAAGAAACCCCCCAGAAAAAAGCACACGTAAAGGAACGGATCTTAATCCCACAAAGAATCTGGAAGCAGAAGCCTCAGTAAAGGTGAGCCACAGAGGCCCTGCTCAATGTCCAAGGGGACAAAAGGACGAGTAAGAGCACACTCATTGCATTCTCCTTGTCTCCTCCCCGGCAGAGGGGGAAACTGAAGCATGAGCACTATGCCCACTTTACCATCATGCCCGCCTGCACGTGTACAATATGTCACCAGCTGTGGTTGTTGATCGCTGTTTTCTCCCCCTGCTCCTGCTTCTTCTCTTCATAGGCCTTTGCCCAACACATCAAGATCACAGCCACCGCATTACCAGGCTAAACCATCATGGGACCTAACTTACTGCTAATCTCCTAGCCCCATTGCCTGTCCTGTAGCATGCATACATAGATGGTTTCATTGACAGAGGTGTGTGTGTATTGCTTTGCAGTCTCCCATTGGCTGGCTGTATTAGGCAAGCTGTGAGTGTGTTGTGGGTGACGACTCCTGATAGGTTACTGGCAGTACAATTTTCCCGGATGCTGCAGGCATGGCTGTATTTCCCCCCTGCTTGCATTGTTTTTCTTTTCCTATTTACTGCCTGCCCCATCCAGAGCCAGAGAGGAATTGGATTTTGTGGATTTTCCACTTAACTGGGGTGGATCTAACCCCTTGCGGATCTGATCAGCCTGCAACTAAACTACATAGCATAAGCATTTTAAATTTGTTCCCGACTCATTTTGTTTCTGGCTTATAAAGTATAATAACTCATTACAAAAGTCTTTATTCTCCAAACTTTCACATCATACGGATATGGGTGCCCCAACACATGGCCACATCCTGACACTCAATCTAGCTGATGTCCAGGAGACTCCTTTTGATATGAACTAACTATCCTTATCTCAGTGAAGATCTCTGTTTTATCTGTTACTTTAGAAAGGAAGAAAAAAAGAAAGAAAAAGCTTTAATCAGAAAGCACAGTATAATCTCAGAAAAATAACCCTAAAGCTAAATCATGCTGATTGTTTTGTCCTGTTTACGTTTCCATTTAAATTTTGATGAGAAACACTCTTTTGTAAAAGGAGGGGGGTTCGTTCATAGATAGGGAATCTTTCTAATATAATTAAAGCAAGAGGAAGTACAGTCATTTGACTCAAAGGTTGACATAAGGTCACACAGGCAGAGAGGTTTCCACACTCATTATGTGACAGTATTAGACAGACAAGATATGATAGAAAGCCTCTGGGGCAGCCTTCTTCAACCTGATGCTGTCCAGATGTTTTGGACTACAAACCACAGCATTCCTGACCATTGGTCATGCTTTTGGGGCTGATGGGGGTTGGTGTCCAAAACATCTGGAGGGCACCAGGTTGGGGAAGGCTGCTCTGGGAGTGATACTCTGTTCTTCTCACACTCTCTGATCTTCACAAGTTCACCTGCAGTTGTTACCCTTTGCCCTTCTCCCATCTCCTGTGCTCCGCCCTTGTTACTGAGAAGCTCAGCCATGATGGCTTGTGCATGTGTAGCGTTTTCTGGGAAAGGCTGCATGAGCAAGGGGCCCATGGCAGCCAGGAGAAAAAGGATCCTGATGGTTGGCTGCTAGGTTGGACCTGTCTTTATTGTAACTGAAGTTCATGAACTGTATGTCCCCTACCCTACTTGAGTTAAGAGAGATTTCCCTTCTGAAATAGTGTGGGATTAAATACAAATGCCTTTCTGACCTCTGAATTACCACCTTATTTAAGTGACCCCCGAGAATAACTTCAATAGGCCAATCCAAAGCTTTGACCAGAACACTCAACAGTGGCCACAAGACTGGAAAAGGTCAGTTTACATTCCAATTCCAAAGAAGGGCAATGCCAAAGAGTGTTCAAACTACCGCACAATTGCGCTCATTTCACATGCCAGCAAGGTGATGCTCAAAATCCTACAAGCTAGGCTTCAGCAGTATGCAAACCGAGAACTACCGGAAGTACAAGTGGGATTTCGAAGAGGCAGAGGAACCAGAGATCAAATCGCCAACATTCGCTGGATCATGGAGAAAGCAAGAGAATTCCAGAAAAACGTCTATTTCTGCTTCATTGACTATGCTAAAGCCTTTGATTGTGTGGATCACAACAAACTGTGGCAAATTCTGAAAGAGAGGGGAGTACCAGACCACCTTACCTGTCTCCTGAGAAACCTGTACGAGGGTCAAGAAGCAACACTAAGAACCAGACATGGAACAATCGATTGGTTCAAAATTGGGAAAGGAGTACGACAAGGCTGCATATTGTCGCCCTGCTTATTTAACTTATATGCAGAGTACATCATGAGAAACGCCAGGTTGGATGAATCACAGGTTGGAATTAAGATTGCCGGGAGAATTATCAACAACCTCAGATATGCAGACGATACCACCCTAATGGCAGAAAACGAAGAGGATCTAAAGAGCCTCTTGTTGAGGGTGAAAGTGGAGAGTGCAAAAGCTGGTTTGAAACTCAACATTAAAAAAAACTAATATGATGGCATCTGGCCCCATCACTTCCTGGCATACAGAAGGGGAAGAAATGGAAGCAGTGACAGATTTTACTTTCTTGGGCTCCAAGATCACCGCAGACAGCGACTGTAGCCATGAAATTAAAAGACGCTTGCTCCTTGGGAGGAAAGCTATGGCACACCTAGACAGCATAGTAAGAAGCAGAGACATCACCTTGCCGACAAAGGTTCGTATAATCAAAAGCTATGGTTTTCCCAGTAGCAACGTATGGCTGTGAGAGCTGGACTATAAGGAAGGCTGAGCGCCGAAGAATTGATGCTTTCGAACTGTGGTGCTGGAGAAGACTCTTACGAGTCCCCTGGACTGCAAGGAGGTAAAATCAGTCCATCCTAAAGGAAATCAACCCTGAGTGCTCATTGGAAGGACAGATACTGAAGCTGAAGCTCAAATATTTTGGCCGCCTAATGCGAAAAGTCACTGGAAAAGACCCTGATGTTGGGAAAGACTGAAGGCAAAAGGAGAAGGGGACGGCAGAGGATGAGATGGCTAGATAGCATCACCGATGCAATGAATATGAACTTGAGTGCACTCCGGGAGAGAGCGGAGGACAGGAAGGCCTGGCGTGTTATGGCCCATGGGGTCACGAAAAGTTGGACACGACTTAACGACTGAACAACAAATGGTCCAGTCCTGAAGCATCCTCACCACTGGCCATACTAGGTGGGGTTGATGGGAGTTTGAGTCCAAGAACATTTGGAGGGCCACAGGTCCCCCACCCCTGACAGACACCCTTGTCTTTTCACTTTAAAAACTAACTAAGCTTATGATGGCATAAGCTTTTGTGGAGTCCACTGCATCAGGCTCAGAACACAATTACCCTTCTCAATGGCCCTTGAAATTCATGGCTGAGAAAAGCCTTAAAATCTGTATGTAACACCAGGCATGCCACAATAAATCTCTGGCATGAACAGCGACTATGGGGGTGCTGGAGTACTTACAGCCCTGCCTTCCGCCTCAAATACATCAATGGCCTTTTGTGTGAATTTTTTTGTCCATTTGGGGATGGTCCCTTAAAGACTGCGGTTTAAGTGTGCAATCTTATGCACTGAGCAGAGGTCATGTGGCAGAGAAATTGGAGTTGTGAGATTCCTGCACTGAACAGGGGGTTGGACTAGATGACCTCTAAGAGAACTTCCAACTCTAAAAAATATATGACTCTATGATGCCTGGGGACCTGGAGATCCTAGGCCTGGCATGACTCTCCTGTCCCAGACAGCCCACTGTGGACCTGCTTCATTTATTTATTTAATTCAGCAAATTTATATACTGCCCACCTTGTAGATGTCCTCGGGGCAGTTTACAATAATAAAACCCCCAAACAGCAATCAAACAACCACCACAACCATCAATCCAACCATCAAAATATTACAGTATTAAACATATTAAAGAGTCGGCGGTAAAATGACCAAATCGGAGCACCGGATTAAAGATGAAGGGCGCAACCCCAGGCATGCTTAGAGAGAAAACAAGTCCTACAACTCCCAGCATGCCCCAGCCAGCACGCTGGGAGTTGCAGGACTTCTCGGCCTAAACACGCGTCGGATCGCGCCCGAAAGCAACCCAGCCGGCTCTTCCACGGCCGAAGGGCGCCCCTGCCTCCCGCGGCCCGCTCGGTCTCCAGCATTCCGCCTCGGGCAGCCCTTGCCGGGGGAGACGAGCGGCGGGAAAGGCGGAGGTGGACCCCGCGCCCTTGAAACGCCCAGCCGCACGGCGGCCGCCAGCGAGAGCTCCGCCTCGCCTCGCCTCGCCTCTTGCGCTGAGCCCGCCCCGGCACGCCGCGCCGCGTTCGCCTCTGCGCCGCAGGTAAGGGAACGCCGCGCTCCGAAGGGCGAGGCCGCCGGGCGCGAGCCGGCCGGCGGGCTCGCGGGTTGGCGGCGCCTTGGCCTTCGGCGAGGGCGGAGGGAGGCGGCTGCGCTGCGGCTTCTTCCCAGCGGGGCCTGGAGCTCCGCGAGAGACAAAGCGGGCAGAGAGCGGGGAAGGGGGGCTGCCAAGCCTGCGCGGGAGCCCTTCCCCTCAGATGCGCTGCGCGGGGCGGGAGCCGTCGTGCGTGCGAGAGAAAGAGGCAAGCTGAGCGGAGAGGCGCCCTGCTGCATCAGCCCACGGACCGGGGGGGGGGGGGGCGGCTCAGGGCGATAGAGCCCCTGCTTTGTCCGCAGAAGGCCGCAGGTTCAGGCCCCGCGTCTGCAGGTAGCGCTAGGAAAGACCCCGTGTCTGAAACCCCGGTGAGCCGCTGCCAGTTGGTATCGACGAGATGGACCTGTGGTCTGACTCGGTGTAAAGCAGCTTCCTGTATTCCTATGTAAGGCGTGGTGACAACGTCGCTTCCCCCATTTCCCCCCCCCCCCCGCCAGCATTTGGTGGCCTGAGGTACACTGCCTCTGAAGCTGGAAGTTGCATTTTGCCCTTGTGGCCCTTTCTTCTTCGGCTTTGTGCAGAGCTGGTGCCCTCTACATGTCTTGGACATCAGCTGACCCTTGGCTATGCCGGCTAAGGGTGATGGAGCGGAAGTCCAAACCATCTCCAGGGCACCGGCTTGGGGGTCAGCTGCCCCAGTGGAAAGCATTTCTGTGTGCTCATGGCAGGCGGCACCTGATTTTAGTACCTGCTGCAGCTCTCCTGTGCCACTGCTGAAAAGGTGTTCCTGAGGGTTGAGGGACCCTCTGGAATGGTGGGGGACAGGGCATAGGGAGAGGGCTGTGGGGGAGAGGGGTTGATGAAAATCCAGTGCCCCACCTTGGCATGAACAGAATTTTATTTTTTTTTTGCTTGAGCAAAGACACCGTTGAATACAACACTTTCTTTACCTCCTAGAATTGAACCTGGCATTGAGAATAGATTCCATTAACTTCTGCTCACCACAGGGAGAGAATAGATCTTTATCACCTGAAACCCCATCTCTTGAGGAATGCTCTTACGACACTCTCTCCAGAAAGCCACAGATGGAAGTGCATCAGATCCCAGGATCTCTTCATAGGTCTTTTCCACAAGATCAGATTTTTGCACAATTAATCCTGTGTCTTAATCATCTGCGTGCACATCCCGTATATCATCATTTGAGGCTGCGAGTCTGTTAATAGAACGTTACAATCTCCTAAATACCTGCACTACAGTACTTTACATCAGGGTGGGACTGCAGTTGTCATCATCCCTCACCATTGCCTATGCTGGCGAGGGCTGATGAGAGTTGCAGTCCAATAACATCTGGAGAGCCACAAGTTACCTACCCTGTAAAATGTGTTTTAATGTGTCAAGGAATTTACTTATTCAGATATTGTATCTCTATGTTCAACTCCATGTATGTATTTAGTAGACAAGTGGAGTGAAACAAGAGGAAAACTGAGTAAGAGTGATCCTCAGTGTTTTGTATGCATGAAATAACTTCCAGGGTTGGCAGTCTCCCCAGGAGAAACTGATTTGGAGAAGAGTGGTCTTTATTGTGGGAAAGCCTCTGTAACTAAAATTTGAATGGTGGTGTTACGCAGTCTTCTAAAGAGCTAGAGGTACAAGAGCAAAATTTAAGAAACCGACTAATTTAGGAAGTAGAAAGTGCTACTTTCAAATTTTGGATATATTCATTCAAAACTGAGAGGTAGATTTAGTAGAGAGGTTCCCTACTACATCAGGACTGTTAGCTTGTTGTGGAATGTTTCATGGTCATTTGGGTCTTGCCTGGTCACATTTTTTCATAAAAAGTCTTGTGGCACCTTAAAGACTAACAAATTTATTCTGGCATTTTAATTAAAAAAAAAAAAATCAGCTCTCTCCAACAACACAGCTCACATCTCCCCCCCCCCCGCCCCTCATGTGTATATAGATCTGCCAGTTTGAAGTTAATGCTTCATGCATTCAGTGAAGTAGACAGTGTCCCCAAACGCTTATGCCAGAATAAGTTTGTTAGTCTTTAAGGTGCCACAAGACTCTTTGTTGTTTTTGCTGCAACATACTAACACAGCAAATTTTGTACATCTTTTCATGTTTCTTTAATGGGTCAAGATTACAGCTTTTATTATAATAAATAATATCATCATCTTCATGATCATCTCAAACTCCCCCCCCCCCAATAACACCACACTTGCTCTCATATTAGCATAAAGACTTTCTGTTATTATTTGACAACCATAAACATATTTCCAGGGGGCCACAAATGTGACTGTGTTTTTAGTGCAACACAGTGGAAAAACTGGGCAAGGGTACATTGCTGGATTTTGGAGACACTCAGAAGTAATGAGAATTTAGTGGCTTCTGAGCGCTTCCAAAGCACATTGTTGTGTTCGGGATGAGATCCCACCCTTCTTCTGAGCCTGGAATTGGAATGTGTGTGTGGCTGGAGATGTCCAGCTCCATCCTTGCTGTGGTCATGTCTGTTGTGTGTGTGGAGGCCAAGGCACAAGTATATGAACAGGGCTCTACTTTCTTATGTGTAGAGAAGTTGATTTATGGGGTGGGGAGCACACATTCATGTAACCCCTCTTTCAGTCTGAGTAGTACAGTTTTGGAACAGTTTGCCATGTGATCCTCCATTTCCATAGTTTCCCTGTCAACAGTGCTTCCAAGGAAAAGCATAAAGTGTTAGATTATTCCGTTTCCGTTACCAACCAGGATTACTTCCATCTTGTCTGGACTAGTCAGTAAAAAACATCTGATTCCAATAGTGTGCCTCTCCACAGAGTAGTTTTCCCCATTATACATTCATTGCCTGGTTGCTGTCCAGAATGTTCTAGTTCTTTTTGGCCCCCTCTCTTATGACTGGGATTATTTGGAAATACATTTTTGTTTTTCATCTATAGAACAGTCATCCAGTTTTGGCAAAGTTACTTGGTTTTTTAAAAGGGGCCAGAAAGTAATCAAGTTTCTGCTTGTTGTAAGCAGTACCTTTTTTGTATCCTTAGAAGTAATTGCTTTGGTGGATTAAATAAATGAAATAAACAAGGAGTCTGGGATCGCCTGTAGATATATGGAATCATTTGTGTGACCTCATTTTCCCTTGGCAACATCTATTCCATAGCTACAAACATGCTGTGTATATTGATTTTGGCAACCAAACATTTTGTAGAAACTGGCAGTGATCTTGTTCATTCAAGGTTAGAGCTTGAGCTTATCTATTTAAACTAAGACTGTCACTTGAAATCTTAATCATGTGTCATAGCAGCTGGCATCTTAGAAAAATGCATCTGGTTCTTTGTGAAAAAAAAGGCACCCTTCTCTCTCACAAATCCAGCTTCTAGAGGGGTAGCTGTGTTTCTGTTTCAGCAAAAAAAAAAATGAAAATCTTGTGGCACCTTAAAAACAAACATGCATAAAGTGTTACTCTAAGCTGCAGCCCTGTGTGTGTGTATAGTCTCTCTTTCTCTCTTTGTACGCACACACATGAGGGAAAGTAAATAGTGAGGTCCGAGGGAAATGAAATGCAGAAACTATAGACAGTGACAATTATTAACAGTGGTTATTCACAAAACAGTTGTTGCTGATAAGACAAACATCTTGACATTGGGTAAGCTAATTAACACAAAGTCACCTGCACAGCTAGCAGCTTTTTTAAGCACTTATGGTAAATTAAATATCTACTGCCTGATTAATTGGAGACACCTTTTTAATGGAGTCAAAGGTTTTTAATTGATCCAAACGATCGATTGAATAAACACTGGAGCCCTTGTTCAAACATTTTAACCCTTGCCTCAGTGTGAGCAAGCGCCGGTGCAGCAGCATGTTTTCTGTGACTGTCAAAGTGATGACCTCTGGCCCATAGCAGCAGGGACTGTGTCAAGGGTAGGCATGGCTGAGCACCTGCTGAGGCCCACTGTCAAGAGCCCCCTGGACTTGCTCCCCCTCTTCACCATCCACTTGTTCACTTCCCTCTTGCTGTGCCCTAGACAACGCTGGTGCTGAAAAGGGAGAGCAGTAGATGCCACTTCCTACTTGCTCTGCCTGTCAGTCAAGCCAGTGGGAGCAATGATGAGAAAGAGGATGAGGAGCAATAGCAGCTGGTGATGACAGCAGGGAGAAGGTGGACTCACTGAGGCAGGGGGCTTATTTTTAGTATGCATTTTAAAGGGAAAGAAGAGTAGCGCTGATCCACATCCCACCCAGTCAGTGGATGTGCACAACTACTTGCTGAGTAGACTGTATTGAGAGCGAATGGGACAGTCATTTTTTTGGTATTCTTCTAGGTAGAATTTAAAACCAATGCGGTCCTGAACGATGCCTTTTCTTATGAAATCTTCCTTTTTTAATTTGTTTAGAAACAAATCCAGACAGTATGTTTCTACTGTGGTTGCTCCACCCTATTGGCTGGTTCCCAGGTCATATTGGTTACATCAAATTATCTATCACATGGGAACGTCCCATGCCAATGTCAGTGTTTCAGTCCCAGTGGAGAGCAGGCACTGGGATGGGAAGCAGCTACGTGATCTGGGCTATCCGTTTGAAAAGAACCTTCAAATGTTACCGATACAATCTGCTAACTACCGCCACCTGAAAGAAGGAGTGAGGGAGACAGAAGCAGGCCAAGGGAACATCAGAGCCTGCTCCAGTTGGATTGGCCCTTTACCCCCTGGAGTTGGGAGGCGAAGCAGGGCCAGCCCACCAGCCTGGTTGAAAATCTGCTTAGGGCGCAATCCTATGCATGTTTAGACAGAAAGAAGTCCTACAACTCCCAGCATTCCTAAGCTAGTCTTACGATGCTGGGAGTCGTGGGACTTCTTTCTAATCTAAATATGCATAGGATTGCATCCTTGATTTTTTTTCCTTTTTCCCTCCCCATGCCCCTTTTCTTGTGAGTCGTGTCATTTTAGATTGTAACCCTGTGGACAGGGACTGTTTTATTTTACTGATTGATTGTAAGCCACTTTGGGAGCCTTTTTTGGCTGAAGGATGGCATCAAAATACTTCAGATAAATAAACAATCATATATGCTGCCAACATAGCATTTGAGCTAGGCCAGAAAAACCTGTTCAGAATTAAAGATGTTGATACTGTTGTCCTCCTTGCAAGGGTCAAGAAACTTGCCTTGTGCATCTTAGATTCATAACCCACAAGTAAATGGCAATGATTTCATTAAATCCTCTCCTACCATTTCACAAATTTGATGTTTCCATATTTACCATTACCTATAGTGTAAACTGTTCTGATTCTTGTGTGTAGAGCATCATGTCAGAGATGGATCTTGTCGGAGAAGAATACCCAACAGAGATTCATGATTACCTTTTGGCCTTTGAAAAGTCTGTTGGTTCTGTAGATGAGATGTTGAAGACTATGATGTCTGTGTCTAGAAGTGAACTTCTCCAGAAGGTAAGAGTAAGATACAACAGCAACGTCCACCCAAGGCAGCAGCCACAAATTAGTTACATTTGTGATTACAGCCTTGAGTGAACTTGCTCCAGAAGGTCAGCTTATAAATATTTAAATGAATTAAAAATAAATAGAAGTTGGGAGCCCCAGTACTCTATAATATTCAGTGCCTGTACTTGTTAGTCCATCCAGAGGCCAGAAAGCAAAATACACTATCTTTTTTCCTCACCTCTAGAAGTGAGTTTGAGAACAAACAGGTCATAGAATGTAAAATCTAGCCATTAAACTGCTAAGCCATCCCTTCCAGCTGTATGAAAAACAGATCTGAATGAATATATAAAGGATGTGTTTGTTCCCCGTTTTCAACACCCAGCAACAGCACCAGGGACTGCCTGAGGTCTTTGTACATGTATCTATGTACCTTAACATTTAAAATCCAATTTGTAATTTCTTTGGGGCAAAATAAAGACCCATACATTGGGGAATTTCACCTCTGAAGCCTTTCAACCATGAATAAATTATGAACATAACAGCCTCGACAACTCGGCCCTTTGACAGGATCCATGTTCAGTCTTGTAAGCTGTACACTCATGTAACCTGAGTTTCCTGAAAATCCTATAGGAACAAAATGATAGATTGGCTTTGACAGCCAAAAGTCTCTCCACCTTTTGGTATATGACACAATATTCCTGCATGCATTGTACATAAAAAGGACAAGTGGCAGCCATCCAGAGCCCATGTAGGTATGTAGTTCCCATTCTGCTTATAAAGAGACTTCTAGGACTTTCATTGTTGGCCATGAAGAAGATCTACTGGCATGTGAGGCTACCTCAATGGATTGCTGCCAGTATCTGAATGTATTAGCTAGCACATAATGAAAACTGGTGTAGCATAATGGCTAAGACTAAACTACAAATTGGGAAGCTCTGTTTCAGTTCTCACTTCTGCCATAGAATCACTAGTTCAGGCATAGGCAACCTGTGGCCCTCTAGATGTTTTGGCCTACAACTCCCATCACCCCTAGCCAACACAGCTAATGGTGAGGAATCATGGGAGTTGTAGGCCAAAACCTCTGGAGGGCCTCGAGTTGCCCAGCCCTGCACTAGTCAGTTCTAGGTAAGCTACCTTCTCTTGGCTTCAGACCCCTATCTGCAGCATAGTACTACTGGCCTACCTGACAAGGATATTGTTAGATTGCTGCAAGATAATATAAGCATAGTGTTTTGGCCTTTCTAATCTGCTATATAGATGCTAAGTTTTATTGTTATTAGCCATTTAACGTTTTACATGGTTTAACCATTCTCTTTCTTTGAGGAATTTCGATTTAAATATCTGAAATTACCTTTGTATTTTGTAGAGAGTATTTTAATAGGACAGTTGTAATAGGCATCTCAGAATCAAGGCTCCAAATGCTCAGTCCCAGCTATATAAATGTTACATTTCATCAGTCTTTCATTAGGGTTAAATTTACTGGAAGGTATTGGTTAGGATTTGATTTTGGATACAAACAAATAAGGTGAAACTTTGGTACTCATTTTTTATTTTTGAACTCTGAATTCTGTGAAGCGCTGTTGTAAACCTGGCTGGAGGGGAGAAAAAGTGGCGTTGACCCTCTACAGTGATTCTAATCAGTGCCTATTGCTGTGAGCTATTCTGATGTCTCGGTGAAACATAATAAAATGCACATGACAATGATTTTATCTTTCTGGTTTTAGCTGGATCCTCTTGAACAAGCAAAATTAGATTTGGTCTCTGCTTACACACTGAATTCAATGTTTTGGGGTGAGTATGCAGAGTAAGAAATTTATGGTAGTACTTCAGTATGTAATTGTATATTTAATTTTCAACTCTGCAACTAGGTATCTATTAAATCTAGTTTCTAAGAAGGATTTTACTACTACTATACTTTTATAAGTGATACAAAAAGAAAAGTGTAATTATTTAAGCTCCTACCACTTTTATAATAGCAGATCAATTCCCTTTTCTTTTTTTGTTCCCTGCCATACTGCTTTTCTGATGTTGAGCCTTTAATACCCTTTCCCCCAAGTCTAAGCATCTGTATTGTGATTAGCGTGGTTCAAGGTTGGATTTAGCAAACCATTTTTCCAATCCTGAAATTGATCTGTGTTCTTGTATTTTAGATATGTAGTAAGGATTCTGTTGCTAAAGTGTTAATAATAATAGTAGTAGTAGTAGTAGTAGTAATGTAAATAATTCATTTTACAGTGTATCTTGCCACTCAAGGAATTAATCCAAAGGAGCACCCAGTGAAACAAGAACTGGTAAGATTTTTATTCAAAAAAGTGCAAAATTCCCTCTTGTGCATGCACAATATTAATTCTGAACTTAAAAATAATTGGGGTTCATGGATGGATTATTAGTCATTATATGCTTAAAATTCTTTAGTAGAATGTTTTTTAATCCTTTTTTCCTTATAGGAGTCATGTAATGCAAGAGAATATTGCAGTGCATCCCTCTCATATTGGACACATCTGTTAAGTGTTAATATCCAGTAGAAGGGTGATGATTACAAGCAGTGCTGTCAGGGCCATATTTGGTCTAATTTTCAATCTGTCAATTTTTTGACAGGCCAGAATGACTGTGAAGGTGGCAAAGCAGTGCTTGGGACTAGATCTAGGACTCAGATAGTGTTTCACTTCAGAAACAGCATGGCACTGCAAATTAACTATTTGGATTTATCTGCATGGATGGTGGAGAACAGAGCTGGTACTGTTCATTGTCTCACTTCAGACTGCATATAGGGTTCCCATTTTTTTTAAAGCTCCTATAATAAAACAAAACAAAACAAGGAATACCCTGCTTAGCAAGTAGAAAACTAGCATTTATCCCTGATGTGCTAGTTCTACTTGTAGGGAATTTTTCGGTCTGCGTTACCTGGATCAACACATTCAGAACTCTGCTACATGCGTAGACCTGACTTCAGAGTACTGTCACTACTTCTGCATGCAATTTGTGCTGATCCAAAAAGAAAGTTATCACAGATTTGGTCATAGAATTAGTTGTGTGATGTGGACATTAGTCAATGTTAATAGTTTAAAGTTTTGTCATGCAAGCACAAAATGATTAAGAAGAGTGCTGTGTTTAACAGATTGCGGCTCTGAGACCAAGTGGGTGGTTCAGCCTGCCATACTAACTGACTTACTGCATAACTCTCCTGAACTGCATATGTAGCAGCCAGCACAGAGCCTTGTTGCTCAATTTGGGAATGTGGTAAATGTATATACATTACATGCGCACATGTCAGAGCTGATGCTACATGGATGGTTTTCCCCAATAGTTTCTACCTACCTGCTGCAGTATATAAACAGCCTGAGTACTCTGCCCATCATTAGTCTACACACACTCTTTATTTCAGCCACATTTGTGATTAGCCCTAGAACGAGTTACCTTGCAGAGATACACAGGCCTTGAAAGGCTGCCTGCCATGCATATTCCTTGGGTCTTTGGGTCTAATGGTGGCTTTGCCTTAATGGGAAGTGCTTTTGCTCGCACAGGTTGGGGTACCTGATTTTTGCTGGACACACACACCTACTGCAGCCCATTCTGTTCTCGACGGTCCACTTACCCTCAGAAGGTGCTTTTGGGGAGGGATGGGGGCTTAAATTGCATAGGTGAGATGTGTGAGGGGAAGTGCTTTCCACTAAGGCAAAACTGCCATTGGATACAACTCATTGTTCATAGGATTATTTACTTACCATCCTAAACTGGGAAGGAATTCCAAGGTGTGTATTTGTTCAAGATAATATTGTCTGTCTCTGAAAGCTGAAATTTCAATCTCAGTGAAATTCTAAAAGGGCTACAAGTTAAAATAAGACAATCCTTTCTCCTTTTCCCTTTAGAGAGTTGAATTTTGTGCCAACCGGCTTTTCACTTATGGAATGGAAAAATGTTACATGTCTAATAATTATTTATAACTTCCAGTACAGTGTGTTTTCCTATAAATACTTGGACTTGTGTTAATCTCCGAGGCTACCTTTTCTTACTCCTGTATGACTTCAAAATGTATCATGTGGTTGATTTACTAGCAAAGACGGGAAAGATTCCCCCTCCCCTTTTCCAATCCTTCCATTAATTCATTTTCTCAGCAGTAAAGAATCCAGTTCAGCAACAAAGCTAAAAGCTTTTTTGGCACCAGCTGTATGTGTACTGTCCAGTAATTCTGCATTAGTGATATATTTACTGCCTATAATAAATCTTTTAGGTTTGTCTTTATAATCCATTTAGATGCATGAGTATAGTATATAAGACTGGATATCTTGGAAATTCTGCTGACTTCAAGAATCAGATCAAATGATTTAGGTTGAAGAATAGAAAAACTACAGATCAAATTTGTGGCTCTCTGTCTGAATTGTTGTGTTATATATATTCTACACATACGCAGTATTGTTAATACAATAAAAATATGGAACTATAAATGTAGATTGTAGACAAAACTAATTGCAAAATAAAGGTACTAGCGTGTCAGGAAATGTAGCTTCATGTCTATACATATTGTGTTGTTGGGTTTATGCTTCTTCTTTTGAAAAGAAAAATTGGATTAGTTCAATATTTATCTGAACCAAATCGCCATTCAATTTTTTTTTACTCCTTCCCAAGCTACGTCAGTATGAAAAGTGTGTCATGCTAGCCTATAATAAATATATTTAGTGTTGAAAAGCTCAAGCAGTGTGTATATTGTTAGTTTCTGCTGATAGCTTGAACTCCCTAAGAGGAAAGGGGTTATTCTTCAATTTTTCTAGTTTCACATAGACATTGTAAAATGAGGATTGGAGGGGATGGAAGGTGGAAATGGGCGTTGTTTCCTTCTGAAGGATGGTGTGATGTCTGCAACTTGCATATGGAAGGTCAATCAACAGCTGCTCCTCTCTTGCCATTAGTTTGATAGGGCTGATTTCCCATATGCTTGAAGGGAATACATATGACATATTCAATGAAAGTTTTCATTAGGCTATGAGAATTCATTCTGTATGTCATTTCTTATCAGTCCCTCTTACCCACATTGGTCTGGTTCATATTATAACACTAAACCGTGATTTAGCATTACATGGATGAACCTCTGTTTGCCTGCGCAAAGCCCCAGACCTGCCCCCTCCAACTCTCCAGTTTCCATGTGGCTGGGAGGATGCTACAATTGCTGGCTTGTCATTTATATACGAACCAGGAATTATGGTTTAAAACAAACTCTAGTTTGTGAAACAAGCCAGCTAAACAACCCATGGTTTAAATATGGCTTGTTTTCTCAATTGACTAGAGTTATTTTCTGAACAGCTGTCTGAAATGCCATTATGTCTGAATAAAACAAAACTTTGTAAATTGCAGGCCTGTGTTTAGTGGGTACTTTGGATATGCATCCACAAATTGTTGTTGTTGTTCAGTCGTTCAGTCGTGTCCGACTCTTCGTGACCCCATGGACCATAGCACGCCAGGCCTTCCTGTCCTGCGCTCTCTCCCGGAGCGTGCTCAAGTTCATATTCATTGCATCCGTGATGCTATCTAGCCATCTCATCCTCTGCCGTCCCCTTCTCCTTTTGCCTTCAGTCTTTCCCAGCATCAGGGTCTTTTCCAGGGAGTTTTCTCTTCGCATTAGGTGGCCAAAATATTGGAGCTTCAGCTTCATTATCTGTCCTTCCAATGAGCACTCAGGGTTGATTTCTTTTAGGATGGACTGATTTGACCTCCTTGCAGTCCAGGGCACTCGTAAGAGTCTTCTCCAGCACCACAGTTCGAAAGCATCAATTCTTTGGCGCTCAGCCTTCCTTATAGTCCAGCTCTCACAGCCATACATTACTACTGGGAAAACCATAGCTTTGATTAGACGGACCTTTGTCGGCAAGGTGATGTCTCTGCTTCTTACTATGCTGTCTAGGTTGGCCATAGCTTTCCTCCCAAGGAGCAAGCGTCTTTTAATTTCATGGCTACAGTCACCGTCTGCGGTGATCTTGGAGCCCAAGAAAGTAAAATCTGTCACTGCTTCCATTTCTTCCCCTTCTATATGCCAGGAAGTGATGGGGCCAGATGCCATGATCTTCGTTTTTTTAATGTTGAGTTTCAAACCAGCTTTTGCACTCTCCTCTTTCACCCTCAACAAGAGGCTCTTGAGATCCTCTTCGCTTTCTGCCATTAGGGTGGTATCGTCTGCATATCGGAGGTTGTTGATAATTCTCCCAGCAATCTTAATTCCGACCTCTGATTCATCCAACCCGGCATTTCTCATGATGTACTCTGCATATAAGTTAAATAAGCAGGGTGACAATATGCAGCCTTGTCGTACTCCTTTCCCAATTTTGAACCAATCGGTTGTTCCATGTCTGGTTCTTACTGTTGCTTCTTGACCCTCGTACAGGTTTCTCAGGAGACAGGTAAGGTGGTCTGGTACTCCCATCACTTTAAGAATTTGCCACAGTTTGTTGTGATCCACACAATCAAAGGCTTTAGCGTAGTCAATGAAGCAGAAATAGACGTTTTTCTGGAATTCTCTTGCTTTCTCCATGATGCAGCGAATGTTGGCGATTTGATCTCTAGTTCCTCTGCCTCTTCGAAACCCAGCTTGTACTTCCGGTAGTTCTCGGTTCGCATACTGCTGAAGCCTAGCTTGTAGGATTTTGAGCATCACCTTGCTGGCATGTGAAATGAGCGCAATTGTGCGGTAGTTTGAACAATCTTTGGTGTTGCCCTTCTTTGGAATTGGAATGTAAACTGACCTTTTCCAGTCTTGTGGCCACTGTTGAGTGTTCCAGATTTGTTGGCATATTGAATGCAGCACTTTAACAGCATCATCTTTTAGGATTTTAAATAGCTCGGCTGGAATACTCTCATCTCCGCTAGCTTTGTTGTTACTAATGCTTCCTAAGGCCCACTTGACTTCACTCTCTAGGATGTCCGGCTCAAGTTCAGTGACCGCACTATCATGGCTCTCAGGGACATTCAGATCTTTCCTGTATAGTTCTTCTGTGTATTCTTGCCACCTCTTCTTAATCTCATCTGCTTCTGTTAGGTCCCTGCCTTCTTTGTCCTTTATCATGCCCGTCTTTGCACAAAACGTTCCCTTGAGATCTCCAATTTTCTTGAAGAGATCTCTAGTCTTTCCCATTCTGTTGTTTTCCTCGATTTCTTTGCATTGTTCATTTAAGAAGGCCTTCTTGTCTCTCCTTGCTATTCTCTGGAACTCTGCATTCAGTTGGGTATATCTTCCCCTTTCTCCCTTGCTTTTCGCTTCCCTTCTTTCGTGAGGTACTTGTAAAGCCTCATCAGACAGCCACTTTGCTTTCTTGCATTTCTTTTTCTTTGGGATGGATTTCGTTGCTGCCTCCTGAACAATGTTACGGACCTCCGTCCATAGTTCCTCAGGCACTCTGTCTATCAGGTCTAATCCCTGAAATCTATTCCTCACCTCCACTGTATATTCATCAGGGATATGATTTAGGTCATACCTGAACGGTTTAGTGGTTTTCCCGACGTTCTTCAATTTAAGCCGAAATTTTGCAAGAAGCAGCTCATGATCTGAGCCACAGTCAGCTCTAGGTCTTGTTTTTACTGACTGTATGGAGCTTCTCCATCTTTGGCTGCAAAGTACATAATCAATCTGATTTCGATATTGACCATCTGGTGATGTCCATGTGTAGAGTCGCCTCTTGTGCTGTTGGAAAAGAGTGTTTGCTATGATCAGCATGTTGTCTTGGCAAAACTCTATTAGCTTTTGTCCTGCTTCATTTTGTACACCAAGGCCATGCCTGCCTGTTATCCCGGTGATTTCTTGACTTCCTCCTTTAGCATTCCAATCCCCTATGATGAAGAGGACATCTTTTTTTGGTGTTAGTGCTAGAAGGTGTTGTAGGTCTTCATAGAACCGATCAACCTCAGCTTCTTCGGCCTCAGTGGTTGGGGCATAGACTTGAATTACTGTGATGTTGAATGGTTTGCCTTGGATTCGTACTGAGATCATTCTATCATTTTTGAGATTGTACCCCAGTACTGCTTTTCCCACCCTTTTGTGGACTATGAGTGCTACTCCATTTCTTCTAAGGGATTCTTGCCCACAGTAGTAGATATGATAGTCACCTGAATTAAATTCGCCCATGCCTGTCCATTTTAGTTCGCTGATTCCCAAGATGTCGATGTTCAATCTTGCCATCTCATGTTTGACCACCTCCAGCTTACCTTGATTCATTGATCTGACATTCCAGTTTCCTAAACAATATTGTTCTTTACAGCATCGGATTTTCTTTTCACCACCAGACACATCCACAGCTGAGTGTCCTTTCGGGTTTGGCCCAGCCGCTTCACTCTTTCTGGCGCTACTTGGAAATACCCTCTGCTCTTCCCCAGTAGCATATTGGACACCTTCCGACCTGAGGGGCTCATCTTCCGGCATCATATCTTTTAGCCTTGTGATACGTTCCATGGGGTTTTCTTGGCAAGAATACTGGAGTGGGTTGCCATTTCCTTCTCCAGTGGACCACATTTTGTCAGAACTCTCTGCCATGACCTGTCTGTCTTGGGTGGCCCTGCACGGCATAGCTTATGGCTTCATTGAGTTACGCAAGCCCCTTCGCCACAACAAGGCAGTGATCCATGAAGGGGGCATCCACAAATACCAAATAACAGATACCAAATTAAGTTAATGGTAGTGTGTTCTAGTAATAGCTGAACTTGTAAATGCAGCTTGCATTTAAACCTGCAAGTTAAAGGCACTTGTTGGGTTTATTTTTTATTTTATTTTTTTGGAGACTTTATTTTGGTTCCCTTGTTAGTATAATAGGTAATGAAAAGAAAATTATAGGTGGCCTTTTCCTTCTATGAGTAACAGTTTCATTAAAATTATTTTGTACTTAGAATTTTTTTTGGAGGCAGCTATATTGCGGTTTTGGTAATAGATTATTTTAAATCTGCCTTTCTCAAAGTGATCTGCTAAAAAACTTTAATTGGTTAGCCTCTTATTAAATGCAAATAATTTAATGTTCCAAGTAGAGTTTCAATGCTTGGCTGGTTGACTATCTCCCTTTGGGTTATGCAAATAGCTATCCATTGTAAGTGAGATAAAGCATGTCATAGATAGGGATGTCAGAAAAGCGGGTGGAGTAGGACGGGTTTTCCTAGGCTCAGCTCCTCGGACTTTGTTCTGGTCCCTGCTGCAGTGCCCAACTTGGTCTGCAGCAAGTCAGGCCAGTTCATGGATTTTCCAGGCATTTTGTGCAATTTTATTTGCAGGTTCTGCAGTTGGTGCAAATTGTTCAGAAATTTGTGCAAATTGCAGAACCTGTGTAAAAAAATGTGCAAGAAAAGTTCCCGGAGTTCGGGGAGAAGTCTGTAGCTTGGCCCGCAAACACAAATTGGGTTGTACATGGCACGGAATTCCATCAAGTCAAAGAAGAACTGGATTTCCCAGCAATGGACATCCCTAGTCATAGACTCCTGCAATTTGTTTCAGCTGTTTTAATATAAGGCACACACTATTGGTTCTTCCACTCATTTAGACAAAATCTGCTATTGAAATGAATGAATAAAGACTGTCATATGGTATCCTTATGCTGTAATACTAGTTTTAACATTTGAGGTTTGGGTCGCAAAAGACGTTGGAGCCTACTCAGCTGCCTCTCCCTCTCCCTAGCTGCTCAAGAAGATGCCACATTTACCTGAATGTGGGATCTCCCTGAGAACCACGATCCTCTAAATGCAATGAGGGACTGAACAAGGGAACTCAGTAGAAGTTAGTAATACACTTCAACAAAAGTTAAAATTCTAACATTAATTTTGTATTTAGCACTTGCATTAGATTTTTATATCTGAAGGCCTCCATTGTATTTTGAAAATGGTGTCAAACTACATTGTCTACTTGCATTAATGCCAGCTTTTTGTTGGGTTGAGTTCCAGAATGCGTAAACCAGGAGTGGGCAACTTGTGGCCTTCCAAATATTTTAGCCTGTAGCTCCCATCAGACCTAGCCAGTGGTGACAGTTCATGCGAATTGTAGGCTAAAACATCTGGAGGGCCACAAGTTGCCCACCCCTGGTGTTAACAAATAGCCGTATTTGCTTATGCTCTTTTTCTTAAAGATTCCTACATTCTGTCCACTTGTGGTAGGAAGTGTGCTTTTTACATTTCCATATGTTTCAGGAGAGAATAAGAACATATATGAACAGAGTGAAAGAGATAGCAGACAAGAAAAAAGCTGCCAAACTGGATAAGGGTGCTGCTTCGAGATTTGTACGAAATGCACTATATGAACCAAAACCACAGAGCAAGTCTGCAAAGAGAACTTCTGTTCCAGCCAAAAAGAAGAAAACCCACTAATTTTCTGTTTTGTGGTAACTGATATCGAGACAACTAATATTTAAATGGAGTTTTCATATGTTTTATGTACAGTAAAATTTTGTTTTGGTGGAATAAGCTTATTATAAATGATTACTTGGTATTACATAATTGCCTCCCCCATATCCTGATGCTTATTTTGACTTCCATAGGAACCATATATCTCTTTAAAAAGATCTCTTGAAAAGCAGCATTGATTCCCAGAAAGTACCTTTTCTTTAAAAAAAGAGAAGTCTTAGTCATTTAATGCAGCAAAATAACAGCAGTCAGGATCCCCCAACCCATCCATACCTGTGCTTCTGGCATTTTCTGAAGGAAAACATACCTGTGTTGTACATAAAGTTCTATACATTGGATTACAGATGGCTAATATCTCCAACTTTGATCTGTACAACGTGACCTGGTACCCATACATGATCCAGCTTAAGAGGAAATGGAGCAGTACAAATAGTTTACAGACCAGCAGTGCAGTAGGCAGCATCCAACAGTGTCATTCGGCAAACTCAAATAGTGCTAGCAGAGATCTGCTGAAACTTTCTGTTGCACAAGTGGTTGCACAGTATACTTGTGCAACCAGTTGTGTAACAACTAAAGTTATGTTTGTGCAAGCAGTTGTACATTCTGCTTGTGCAGCCCATTGCTCATAGCTCTTATACAGCTGGTTGCGCAACAGGTTGCACAAGAGTTACACACAACAGGTTGCACAAGCATAATGCAGAGCAGCTTGTGCAAACATAACTTTGGTTGGATTCTTCTCTGGCACATAGTTCAGAACCTAGTTTCCGCTAGTACAACGTCATTTGCACTAATGGAATGACACAGTTGGATACCGCCCAATGTTCCAACACACCAGCTAGTTGGCATCCAGTATTTATGTGGTGTTCTTTTGGAGAAAACAGCTTAGCTGCAGAAATGTGCAAATAGCTACATTTGTCAAGTATCCTCTTAAATAAATAATCTCTAGTAAGACTATTTTATTAAGGTTCCAGTCTTGCTGTGCTCTTGCTCAGCCTTCCCCAGTCTGGTGCCCTGCAGCTGTGTTTGGAAGGCTCCAGGTTGGGGGAGCCTGCTTTAGTTGTGAACTGACTGCTCTTCTGCTTAGTATTGTTAATGGATTTTTCTCCTGTGCCTTTCATGTATGTGCTGGCTAAAGTGCCCACAATCATATAATGAACCAGGTTGGCTGGGACAGTTTCTCAGAAGGTCAGAAATATGGCCGCCCACTGCTAATTTTCACCCCTACTAACATCTGATGAATGGGAATCTTTCCTAATGGATGACGCTGTGATGGAATACTGTATGGAATAATCTTTTTAATATATATTTTGACTTCCTTGAACAAAAAGAGTGTTGTAAATCTTTGGTAACTTTGCTCCTGCAATTTTAAGTAAATGCCAGCTTTCAAACCGACAGAGGTCTTTGGCTTTATTTTTGGATAATATGATGGGGAAATGAGGACCATCTTAGTGGGAACTAAGCTCTCTTCTTCCACTTCTGAGCTTCCCATAACTGACGCTCAGTTTCAGTATCCTGACGTATAAGACAGGCAGTGCATAATCTCAGCTACGAAAATTGTACACCAAGGGAACCCAAAGTCAAATCGAGTAAAGCACGGGAGTTGAACTGCAGGCCCGCGGATGAAGTCTGGAAAACCAGCCCTGGTCCTCTGGGGTTCTCCAGGTAGTCATGCCCCTTCCCTGTGCCCATTTCCCCTTCCCGCCAATCGTTTGGTGGTTTCCTGGCTTTGTCGTGGATCTTTTCCCCATTCTAAAAGGTTGAGACGCCTCTTTGAAGGCTGAGTTACTGGCAGGAAGAGCTTCAAGCGACAATATGCTGGCTTTTTTTTTTGTATTTTGGCGCCAGTCCTTTTGCCTTTGGACCCGTCCACCACTGGGATGAGGCCCCTGAGAGCTTTGGAGTAGGTTTTTTTTTTTAATGAAAACAATCCTGAGATTGTCTCCTGAAGCTTAGAGCCTCCTATAAAAAGACTGTTTTGGACGAGTAATTTAGGAACTCAGTCCTGTAGTGTGCTCTGCTTAAGCCCTTGCTTTGCCCTATCAAGTTGCAACCTGACTCTGCAGAAAACTTGATTAGTAAGCAAAAAATGTCAATTCAGGCTGACTTCCACTTTCCAATGTAAACGATACCACCAAGGGTGTAGCAGTGTGAATTCAGCCCTACTGGTTGCCACGTTCGAGTCTACTATTTTCACACTCAATTTACTTTGGGACTCCTTATCACTTTAAGCATGATTCTCTTTGAATGTTGATTTAAAATCAGGACATGTTAGATTTCCTCCGTTCCACTTCATTGAGAGCAAATGTTCTCATGGCTATTCTGCAGATTTACTTCATAATGTGGCTACATCTCATCTAAACTGTTTGATTAGAATGAGATGCTGTCACCAATGCTTGATTCTGTAGCTCAACAGTTAAGCATGTAACACTCGCAAGTTTGTAAAAGCATTTTCCTAATCATATATTGGGGTCAAATAGGAGGTAATTTAGTCATTTAAAAATGTATTTGAAGATGACTCCAGTTCAAATTTTAAATATGAAACTATATGAAGGACTATTAATAGAGTATAGGGGTACAACTATACAGGAATGATATTCGCAGATCTATGTGTAATGATATTGGCATTTGTTCCTATGTGGTCACATAGGCTTGAGCTCTCTTTCCTAAAACTTGATATTTATTTATATGTCACTTTTCCACAATGAACTTTGCCCAAAGTGGTTCATAATAAAATTAAGTTGTTACCAAATACATAGCGGTTGAAAAAAAAATGTGTTACACAGCATATTAATTCAAATAAGGCAAAACCAACAATTCAGTGAACTCTGGGTTCTCCCCCTCCAGCAACCCAGAGTTCCAGGTTCAGAGGTCACAATAAAGTAACACAGTGACAGAGCGTCCCTGGGTTGTTCATCGCAGCAGGAGCAGGTAGTTGCAGGGGAACGAACATGCATGATTGCTCCCATCTTCTCATCAACCCACGGTTTGTTAACCATGGATTTTTACGATGTGCAATCCAGGTCAATATGTAACCAGCACAGATCAAAATCAAAATTAACAGGACAACAAATTAAAAATAAATAAATAAAGCTAAGTCTTCTGGAGGTGTGACAAAATGAATACCAAATCATACTGAATCTATTGTTGCATCAATATAAAGTAGCAAGTCCACTGTTTAAATGAGAGTTTTCATCATGTTGGGCTTGGGTAGCTCCCCACCCATCCCTTCCTGGTAGCTTTGCTGTGCAGTGTTTGTCTTCTGGTACTTTCAAGTACAATGAGGCAGAATTGGGCTGCCACATGCACATTTATAACGCTTCTGCAGTTAAGTTTCATTGCCTTGTCTCTAGCTGGAGGAGTAACACCTGCATAAATGCCTGACAACATCAGGATCTGTCAGTGTTTTGTGTGCACTGGATAATGCTGCATAATTACTCTTTTTTTAAAAAATTGAAAACTGTCAACATATGCACCTTCTTTTAACCATTCTTTGCCTTGGTTGAACATACCAGTTCCCTTGGCTTGTCATTATCGTTCTTGACATCAGCAGCATTTTATCATCTGCATCAGTCTTTTCTGACTCTTCTAAGAGTTTATTAGCAATCATTTGTCTTGCCCTCAGGTATGTTTAGCCAGTGCAAGGACCCTGGAACAGCAGCAATCTGTAGGTAGTAGAAATGTTGAATCTTCAAAATCTGAACCACTCAGAAAAAGGGAAATGAGTGTTTGGTCTCATGGTGCCAGGATGTGTTAACTTAATGGACTTTAGCTACCTCGGCAGATACTGAAGGTATCTAAAGGCAGAGCATTTCTACACAAGGCTTTTATTGCACGCTCATGATTGGTCACTCACGGATGTTTGCGGGTCCTTTCTATGACGTCGTCAACCTCCAGGGTGTCTCCTGCACTTTCTGACCTTTATCCCGCTTTTAAAAATATCAGAGATAATACAATAAGGAATGTTAATCCAATATATCGGCTGTGTGTAATTGCACAGGCCCGCTATAACCACAGTGCCATCTAGTGGCTGTAAAATGAAACATATAGAACTTGCCGAGACTGGAATTCCCTGATTCAAAGCACGTGTCTCCCTGTGTAATGGAGCCAATCTTAATCCTGCAAAGAATCCAGAAGCAGAAGCCCTGGTAAGGATGCAGGATTTTAGCCTCTTGTGGTAAACTGCATAGACTCTATAATGAGGCAGCCACTTTGGTTACTAAACTTGGGTGCTTGCTTCCATTCATTCTAATGAGGCCTGCATGGGAGGATTTTCAGGGGCTATGTATTTAACTGTTTGTTTTCTGCTGCAGGTTCCAAAATGTCCTGGCTCAGCCCTAGGTAACATAAATAAACGCTCGGGGGGGGGGGGATAATGTGGGGGTGACGGCTTTTGATATGGCATCAATCAATGTACATGTCCTTTTGCAGAGAAACATAAGCAAAAAAGAAAAGAGGAAAGGAAAGAGGTTCATGTCTTGAGCTCACAATCTAAATTTTGGCACATGTAATAGTAATGGGAGAAGAAAATGTGCAAATGCAGTTAGACAGAAATCTGAATAGATTAGATATTCAAGATTTGGTCTGCATGGGCATCTACACCTATGCATTCCAAAATACGTGGTTTTTTACCTTTCAAAATAGAGGATACAGAATCCTGACTGGGCTTTAGCCTCGCCCTCCTGCAAAGATCCCAATCAGGCCTCTGGGGGCAGGGAAAGGTTTTAGGTTCCCTCATGTGTTGGGAAAGCATGTTGAAAATGTGGAGGTCAGGAGTGCAGCCAGGGGGGAACAACCATTGGATGACTTGCAAAGCCTAAAATGTGTGTCTGTAGACCCCTCCTACCCCACTTCCATCTTGGGACTCTGAACGTGCAGATAGTGTGACATCACTGTCAAGGCAGCTTGTCCCGTTCCCCCCCCCCCCCACACACACTTTTTGTAACATCTTGCCTGATGAAGAGATCTGAAGATCTCAAAAGCTTGCACTTTTTGGTGACCTTTTGGTTGGCCCAGTGAAGGTATTACACTAATACAGATTTTGGAATCCTACTTATAGTCTACATGGCTACCTTTGTGTAGCATTGGTGTACTTCGGTATAGCCCTAATGTCTTCAACACCATGATGATCTGTATTTGCTTTTAATGTACTGTTTGCAATTGCTTTTGATTTGCCATGGACCGTTACAGGCATATAATCAAAACACTGTTAGGTACACTGAGCACAACTGATAAATGTTTAGACAGGAAGCAGTAAAAGAGGTTTTACCTTTTAACTGTCAAGTATTACATAGGTAGCAGGCTGTCCAGGTGGATTTTGCTACAATAAATCATTTCATTGACATGTTCCTGCCAGCTATGTGTATGTGCCAAGGGAACTTATGTGGCATTATTTTTGCATGCATAAGAACGAATGTTTTAGGTAGCTAGGCAGCATTCTCCTGAAGACTGGGAGGATTGCTTGTGTGCATTTCTCCCTTTTATATGCTGAAAATGAATTTGCAGAGACACCTCTTTCCTTGATTTTCCTGTAGCTAAGAGATAACACAAACTATCCTCATGGAAAACCAACGTTTTAAAGTGGCCCTTCTTTTAGACACAGAAAATGATTAGTTACTGACTGGCTAAAAGAAAAAAAACCACCGACTGGCAACAGCATTGCCAAATGGGCTAATATGAAAGGATTGTGGAAATTTGCGTGGCTGCAGCCGAGCACAAAATACAGGATCGAACACTGAATTGAGCAGAACTGTGAGAATCGAAAGGCTAGGAAATGGCATGTTAGATGTGAAAGCAAAGAGAGAAGATGCTAGGTGCAATGAGAAGGCAAGGGACAGACAGATTCTCAAAAGTGGCTGAGTTCGTTAAAGCCCAACATGTTTGGGGAATGTAAGTTTTCCTTCTCAGTTTTTTTTGCCTGACTAGGGAAGGATCTAGAGCAAAAAGCCTTTTCTCAGATATTGCCCCTGGATAAGGAAAAAGTACATTTCCAAAATGGCTTGGACTTTAATAAACTTGAGCAGTTTTGGGAACTTGTCTCACCTTCCCCTTAATCCATGTGTTTTCATACAAAAACTTGAAAATAGGTTGATGTCTTTGGCTGGAAAAGAAAAAGAAGGGTTGAGTGTGAATACCACCGCTGACATAGATAAGCAGTGGTTTAGCTACCATCTTCTACAGCCATTTTGGGACAGATGGAGGAGATAGCATGGAAGGAGAAAGCATGAGAATGGTAGGGGAGGATTACAGGGGGCAGAAGCAAAGGAGGTGGGAGTGGGACTATTTGCTGGGTGAGCTTGGTCCAATCACCAGGGTCTGACCTCACAGGTTTGTTTTAAAAAAGGGATGAGCCCATGGAATTGTCTTTGATCATCTTAGGGGAAGGGCTGGAGACATACGTGAGAAATGGAATTATTATGGCCAAATGTAAGAATAACTTTTCAGAAGAGGGTGAGTCCTGAAAAGGGGTGTTAAAGGCAAACGTCTGTTGCTGATACTAAGATGGGGCATCATATAGATGACAAGAGCAGAAAACAGACAGAGGCCTTCATTTTAATACTGTTGACTGCACTAAATAGCATTCTAATCTTTCAGTGCCTGAATTATCAAAGATTATTATTTTCTTTGCAGGGAATCCCTAACTGCCATAGCTAGATGGATTTATTTTGCTTTTTTTTTTGCCTAAACCAACGGTAAATTGAGCTGTTGGGATTTGTATGTCAGACTCAAAGCTATAGTTGTTGATCTAAAAATGCTCAAAGATTATGCCGTGTCAGAAATGAACGGAAAGGTTTATAGAATGCTGGTCTCTAGTTACCACCACCACCGCGAACTCATCATTATCTAACTGCTCATTCCATGATAACACTGCAGGACAAATCTGCATGATCACCCTTCAGGTGAACAATAATTTGGCCGAATGATTGTCTGACAATGAAACATCTGCAGGCTTTGAGACTGTTAGCATTTTCCTACACGTGCAGACATAGGAAGACACAATGTGGCCACATAGGATAACCAGTAAAAAGGCATGTTAAATGATACATCTCATGGGCAAGTGCTGATGTCACACTCAATCCTGTAGCATTCCTCTGGCCTAAGAATTGGTGGGGAGATCTTTAACCAGCAGTTGTATTGTGGTGACTCCCTTTTTGGCTTCAGCACTGTTGAGGTGTGCACCACAGCCATGATGTCAAGATTTTCCTTGATCAAAGGGGGACCAGTAGGGTACTCCGAATAGGGAACCAAAAGAAAAGAAAGATCCCCACACTATACTGTAGGCCATTCAGTTTAATGCAGATATTACTAAACATGCTAGGTTCCCAAACTGTCTCAGAAATACATGCTGATCCTCCATAATTGATATGCCTTCATGAGACTGTATCTAGCTATCTTAGATGTACTGTGCTTAATGAACGGGACTCCAAAAATTCTCATTGGGCTATTATTGGCTGTCAATCTGAGCTCCAAAGGGATGCTGGTCCTTCCTCCTTTTTAGCATCCACCTCACTCATGAAGCCAGAGTGACAAATAATGCAAAGATACCATTTACCATTTGGAGCAAACTTCAAACATCAAATAAGTCACTAATATATTCTCTTCATTATAAATTCTCCTAGATTGGCCACTGCCTTCCTCTTAGAAGCCTAAATATACTCTGACACTCCATGCCAAAAGGGGTAGGGGGAATCCTGATAAGAATTTTTGGAGTCCAGTTTGTTCACTGCATCCTGATACAGTCAGTTGTTGACATACCAATTGTATATTATTTGGGGCAAGGGTAGGCAACATCGTGCCCTCCAGTTGTTTTGGACTACAGTTCCCATAATCCATGACCACTGCCCATGTGGATTGGGGCTTATGGGGGTTGTAGATCAGCATATCTGGAGGTTGCTTACCCCCAATTTGGGGGATAACTTGGGGACTCTGTTTTAAGAATTGTCATTTTTCAACACACTCAGTATTCAAACATCCTTCCCCACTCTGGCACCCTCCAGATGTGTTGGACTACAGCTTCTAACATCCCCAGCCACTGGTTGTGGATGATGGGCATTGCAGTCCAACACCTCAAGGGAGGGTGCGTCCTGTTGGGGAAGGCTGTATTGAAGAGGTCTGTGATGTACTGTGAAGATTCCCCCCCCACACACAGCTAATCGTTTGATTCAAGCATCGTTGCTTTTATTTCACCTGAAGGGAGAGTGAAGATCGCCAAGCAGCTGATTGCTGAGAAGCTACCATCAGCAAACACCAGCCTGGCTGGAAGAAGGGAGGTGCTGGACCTTTGCCACGAGACACTGTATGCTACAGACCGCTAAGGGCTCCTTCCCATGATGCAATTCCTATGAAATGCCCGCGCCTCTCTAAAACCATCCTGAATCTGCTCCAAGTCTGCTCTGTGCTGGAGCTGGAAATGTCCCATTCCCCCAACCCAGGGGTGGGTGTTGTGTTAGGGCGGGGGGGGGGGGCTGTGTTCAGATCTCTTCCTCGCTGTGTTTTCATTGTGTGACCATAGCCTTTGTGAAGTCTATCAGCCTCACCTATCCAACACCACCCCGTCATTGTTGTCAAATGATGAAATGACCCCTGGGACTGAGAGAACGCTGATTATTTATTTATTTGTTTATTATACGGATTTGTATACCCAAGGGAGACTGGTGGCTCCAGTTTCTGTGGGGTGAAGATTCCATGTTGGGTTTTAGTTACAACTACCCAGAACTCTAAAGGAGCTATCCAGGATGCTGAGCCATATCCCCCAAATGGGTCCAGCACATTGGACAGCAACTTTAGACTTCCAGCTGGATGTAACTAAAACCCAGAATGGAATCTCCGCGCCACCGAATTCAGAGCCACCAACCTCCCCTGTATAAACCACTTTCCAATGAACTGCCAAAGCAGTTAACATAATCATCCTATTCAAATACAGTCAAGCCATTGCTGGTCAGCAATGAAATAGTCACTGAGCTGGCTGGTCACCCTTCAGGAAACGCCTGCATCTTCAGAGATGGCTCTTAAGCAGAAGTCTAAAGATCAAAAACACCCAAGCTCCGTAGCATTTTTCCTTGCCTGTAATGATGGTGCCTTTTGGCTGTTTGGTTTTTTTCTTTGAACACGGAAATGCCTCGCCATCTATTTAATCAATGTGAATTATACAAGCTGAATAATGTGAATTATAGAAGCTGAATAAACAGCGTTCAAACATTCCATTAATAGGGAAAAAAGCCACCTACTTAATAGGGGGCAGGGAGAAAACCCTTACTTATTTCCTGGGGATGTTACCCGCAGATCTTACTGCGCTGTTACCACTCCACACCCTGCCTGGCCCAGCCTCACTGTAGGCAGCCAAGCCCTAGTAAACAAAGAAGCCTGGGCACCTGGGAATTGGCACACACACGGCCCAGCTGCTGTACAGGAGGTTGATGAGACTGGTGTGATCAGATGTAATAGCCCTCAGCTAGGAGCGGGAAGCCTGCTGCATTGTTGGGTCAGGGCCCCAGGATGCAGGCAGGAAGCCATTGCCTATTCTCTTGGCATGGAATAGGGCAAGGGTGCAGAATCTCAGGCCAAAGCCAGCCAGCCTGCCTGCCTGCCTGGGGTCCCAGTCTAGTCCTCTGAGTTTCTCAGCTGCTCACTATCCCTTCCTCTGGCCAAACTCCTTTCTCCACAACCACCAACTGTTTGTTGAAATGCCTCTCCCAAGGCTTAGTTGTTGTCAGTAAGGGCTTTGGCCCTGCCCTTATTGCCTTTGTCCTCGCCCACCACTGGAATGCAGCCCCAAAGATCTTCTTTGAAACTGAATTTGGCCCTCGGACTGAAGGAGGTTTAACACCCCTGGAGCAGGGGTGTCTGGATAGGAGAATTTGTAGATTTCAACCTAAAACCTGGCAGTGTTGATTAAATGGTGAACCTCATTCTGCTGCATTGGACCTCAATCTGGAATTTCTTGCAGTGGAACATCCCATGTCACATACAAAACACTGAGTTGCTCACCTTCCAGAATATATGGGCGTGAAGGCTTTTCCATTGGATGTTCTGAAAACAGAAGAGATTGCAGAGCAGATTGTGTGCCAAGTTACACATGGTGATTTTCCTACATGGGCATAGTGGGAGGGATGGGGAGGTTATAAAGTGTTGTGTGAACGTTGTGTCTCTCTTGCCACAGGTAGAGATGTTTGGAGGTTCCGCATGTAGCTTTTAATGTTTTGCTTTGTTTCCCGTCACAGATGGAAGGAATGCTTTGTAGCTCAGAAGCTTGCCAAAATATTTGAACCCATACTGTATTCCCGCCCCCAGTCTTCTTACAATGTATTTATATGATGTGTTTATTTGCACATAATCTGTAACCCAAAGGCTTCATTACACAATAAAATATTAGAAGACAAAAACAACTATTCAAAGGCCCAAACTAAAACTAACAAAGGGTTGTTTATCCACATCTCTTCTCAGGTCGTGCATAGAGCATGTGTGTGGGGAACAGGGGGGGGGTATGTGGGAGGGGGGTTTAATACCAAAAGGCCCTGTGGTTGAGGGGAGTTGAGCCTTCCTCCTGTTTCATCTCCTCATGCGCCATCCATTCAAACGCTTCTCTCCCCAACCTACTTCAGGTATTAGAGCTGCACTGAAAGACAGGAGCCCCGACTAGGGGTGTTGTACCTCTTTCAGTCCAAGGGCTGAATAAAATTTCAGAGAAGCTCTTGGGGGCAACGTTTCAGTAGTGGGCAGGACTGAGGGCAAAAGGGGTGGAGCACCCCCCCCTCAATATGCCAACATATTTTAGGACCTGCACTCTGAGCAACTGTACCTGGGCAGGCAAGATCTGGGATGAGACTTCAGCTCTCCTCATCTGCACACAGTTTTAGAGTAAAAAGTAGCCACTTAGCCACCCCAAGTTTAATACATGGTATGGGGAAGACACATGGGATTAAGCAACCATAGTTCCCCATCACATCTAGCTTGGCCCACAGTCAATAATACATCTGAACTATAACATCATTTACAAGTGAGCAGAAATGCTCAGCTTCAGTTCCCCATCCATAGGATAGGAATAGTAATGGCTTCTTCATATAGTGATTATGGGGGAAAGAGCAACTGAAAAGCTTCTTGCCCATTAAAATAGCTATATCAATGATTAAGGTAAAAATATTGATGACAATGTATTCAGACTAGGTCAGCATTTTAGAAGCCCCCCCCCCACCTTTCCCCTGGGATTTGGGAATTGAATCTTGCATCAAACTGCAGCTTAATTGGCAGACTTTCCATTCAGTTTAATTTTGGCTTGAATGAATGTATGTCAGACTATAAATCTCAAGTGAGGCATTAATCAATCATAGATTTATGAATCAGGAATTTTCCAAATTCATAGAGAGATTACTTAATAGCAGCAGATTAGATGAGTAAATATGCACTTCTTTTTATATTTAATTATGTGATGTAAATAAATGTAAATGTTTTGTGTAATTACAAGGAATGTGTTTTTGCAAGTTATGGATTTGGAGAGCACAAATGTGGGTGCTGTAGAAGGAAACGAGAACTGCGGGTGTGTGGTTGAGACTGAAGGGAAAGCATTATCGAGTACAATAGCTGTGTAGTCTTTTGCAGTCAAGTCACTGCTGACAAATTCTCATGCTGCTTTATTAGACGCATGAGGGCTAGAAACTTAAGCTTGGATTATTATGAGTTTGCCATTTCCATGCTGTGTAACACTGGTTACAGAAGTTGGCTCCTAACACAAAGTTCGTGGATGCAGACTATTCAGTTTTATTTAGAATTTAGCCTGGAGATGATACAATGTTTTGGTGACCTTTATAGAACAAGCATTTTCCCTGCACATTTAAGCTTGTGGCTTCTCACTACCTTCTCATCTTGACTGAATACATGGTTTTGCTATCCACTAATAAGTTTTACTCCATTAAGAAAGAATTAGCCATTTTCAAAATCATGTGTTATCTTATTTATAAGCTGAAAGATACTGGTGCCTGCCTTGCCGGCGAACATTGTCAGGTAGGATATAAACAGTCTTTTTAATGTGTTGCCTTGGGCTTACGAAATCTCCTCCCTTAAGAGACAAGGAACGAACATGTGGTGTTTCCATGGAGAGGAGTTTTCATCGAGCATGTTAACACCTCAGCCTGTTGTTTGGCTCTCACAGTGAACTCCCTCACTGTGGGTTGAATGCTGAGTTTGTATTTATGACCTAGTTGGAGTGGTTCTTTTGCTATGTCTCTATACAAGGCCTGATTTATTTTTACTCCTCTGTGTTAAAAGAACTTCCTTAAATTTTACAGGAGATAAGAAACACAGGCAAAACACAAAAATAACCTTGTGTGTGAGATCACTGAGCCAAATTTGACATCCTTATTATGGGTAATTTGGTTTCCATTAAAAAATCTGCTTTACATTTCTTTAAAGACTGGGAAACATGCCCCACTTACCTCCACAAGCTTTTTGAGTGGCAGCTGGATCCTTAGATCCTTTTAAAGTGTCTCAATTGTCATACGATGGTTCATGTACCAAGACAGTCTTCTTCTCCTGACCCAAACATCTCCAACAGACTAGCATTTTACTCTTTAGCAGGGGCAGTTTTCTACAACGTTTGTTGACTTGTTTTAGGCGGAGCCTGTTGTATGACCATTGTCATGTGCTGTCTGTTGGCCACACATTGAACCGTGCCTCAGTTGACTTCTGACAAGCATCATGTTTTGGGCAGTTGCCAGCAAGAGGAAACTCATGAAGCCAATCTGTGCCCAAACCAGTGCATAGTGGGTAACAACAGTCGAAAGCCACATAACCCACTAAACCTTTGGTAGTGAAGATTAAACACAAATCAACTACAAACTATAGTTGCCATGAGCTTAAATGGTTGTGAGAACAAGCCCTCAGATCACCCAAAGGGAAAGACAGAGTAACAGTCCAAGGAGATGACAGTCGGGAATTTTAAATAACACCCTCTCCCTTCTTCCCCTGCTGCATTAGTTTAGCTATGAGTCCTGTATTCCCGTTTGTTCATCTGTAATTGTGGGATAGTAATTATTATAAAGTGGTGGGTGAGAACTTATGAAGTGTGGAGGCAGGGTAAAATAGTGAGCAGGATGTTATTTTTGGTGTTTTAATAAGGAAGCAGCCCTGCCTCATAAAACCCAGCTTCCCAATACTGCTAAGCCTATACTCCATTTATTGTTGATTGTTGTCATCTTTTTTAAAAAACTGAGTTCAGGCAAATGCTCCCTTAAGATCCAGTTTGGAAAACAAACATATGGGGCAGTAAGATATAATGTCATTCCACGAATGCAAATTACGTTCCACTAGCGCAAGGGGCCTCTAGCGTGATGTTAATAGCATTAGCTAGCATGATGGAATGCAGTCCCTTACACTAGCACTAGTGATGTATGGATTTTGTTAAATGTGTTCCATCTGTGTTTTACGGATTGTCAGGCATCCTTTGTCCCATTGCCTGCTCATTGATGGAGCTGGATTTTTAGGAATGTACAAGAATTTTGTTCCACTTGTGCAAATGTGCACTTGCTCTAATTCCCACTAGTGCACATGTGAATTTGTGCAAATCCCCCCCAAGTAAAACAACAACAACAACAACAAGAACAACTAGTCCCCAGAATGTGCACTGCTCAAAAAACAAAACAACAACCCCAAGCCAATCTGCTATGAAATCTGTTGTTCAGATTTATAGAAATCTGAAATCATTTGAATCCATTCAGGATTTCTTTGACATCCCTAGCTAGCACAATGTAGTTTGCATGAGTGGAATGACATCGTTGCATATCGCCCATGGAGGCCTGCTCCATTTAATACATTCACTTCAAAGAGAATGCAAGAATTTGGGGGAAGGGTCCTTGACTAAGGGATGATCTACATTGCGCCCGCCATCGCAATGAATTCGGTGTCCTGTTGGGTTAAACGCTCTCGCATTAAAATGCGATTATCCACACTCACCCATTTTCCCTGATGCAGCGCTTCATCGAATGCACAAGCTTGGTTCACACTCAAGCGCTGTGCTGTTTTCCTGCTCTTAAAGATGGAGGCTCTCATTGGAGGATCAGAAACTCTTCCTGTTTCTGCTGATTCCACGCCCACCACGCTCACAGCTCTCAAAAGCCCCATGTCATCTTCCAGCTACTGATCTCATAGCTTCCTCAGCACTCAATGTTTCCTCAGCAACAAGCAAAAGGCTGGATGTGCTCATGCTTGTCTGATCTTGGAAGCTAAGCAGGGTCGGCCCTGGCCAGTAGTTGAATGGGCGACCGCCTGGGAATCAGGCTTCCTGCATTGAGCAGGGGGTTGTTCTATCCCTTCAAATGACACTAAGTTTTACCCCCTCCTATCCCCCGCTTCGGATTTTTTTTTTTTAATTAAGGCGTTATCTTCGAAGAATCGTGGCTTCTCCATGATTTTTTTCTCTAATTCAGGCATGATCTTCGAATCTTCGATTTGAAGCTTCAAATCTTCAAAGATTCAAAAATTCGAAGATTTGAAGTTTCAAATCTTTGAATTTTCGAATCTTTGATGATCATGCCTGAATTAGGGGGGAAAAAATTGCGGAGAAGCCATGATTCTTCGAAGATAACGTCTTAATTGAAAAGAAAAAAAATCCAAAGCGGAGGATAGAAAGGGGTAAAGCTTAGTCTCATTTGAAGGGATAGAACAACCCCCTGTTCAATGCAGGAAGCCTGATTCCCAGGAAGTCGCCCATTCAACTACTGACCAAGGCCGAACCTGCTTAGCTTCCAAGATCAGACAAGCACGCGCACATCCAGCCCTTTGCTTGTTGCTGAGGAAACATTGAGTGCTGAGGAAGCTATGCGATCCGTAGCCGGAAGGCGACATGGGGCCGTTGAGAGCTGTGATTGGACAGGAGGGAAATACAAACACCGCTGTATATGGACAGGCGGGGGAGGGGACTACGACCGGATACAGTAGCAAAGGCAGAAAATCAGAGCACATTAAGGGGAAATACTGGGATATCAGGGTATTGAAAGTGGGAGCACGGAAGCTGGAAATTTTGGTTCCAATTTGAGGTGGGTACTGCGTAGTGTGGAAGACGCGCAGTGAAACCTCATTGGAAGTGAAAAAACCTGTAAGTGTAGATCAGCCCTAACTTTCTCCATAACATCCTACTTTTCTTTATGCAGGACATTGTGTGTGTGTGTGTGTGTGTGTGTGTATGTGTGTGTATGTGTGTGTGTATGTGTGTGTTCTTTCTCTACTATCCAAATGGGCTTAATCTTCTTTCTGGATTCTTTCTTGAAGGTTGATCTCATTACTCTATTACTGCTGTGAACAGCCTCTCATTTCTTTCGGATCTCTCCTCCCGCTCCACCCCAAGATTCTTTTCTCTCCACCAGACTTGTTCTCCTGTCTTGACCAGGATCTTACCTGTATCTCTGCACCACCCAACACATGTTTGCCTTTTTGATTGTACCACTGTTCTTGGGGGTACTGTGAATATCCGTAAATCTCTGGACTTCACAGGAGTCTAGCCAGTACATTGTGTAATTGAATGGTGAATTTCCTCTAATGGCAGATTTCACCAATGGAAAACATTTTGAACACTAGTTGGTTTAAGAACTACAACTCCCATGTTTTTTGCTGTCCTAGGCTGGAAAAAGGAAAAATAAAATATGAGATTTATAAAATATACAATAAAATATAGCTGAGGATCAGTGGTGCAGCTAGGTCATTTTAGATCCTGGACTTAAGGGTCTTGTCGGGTTGGGGTTGGGGTTGGGTGTTAGATGGCCATGTCTGTTATATCAATTGTGAAACACACAACATTTCTCTCCCCACTCGTCACCATTCCATGCTTTAAACTGCTTCTACATTCCTGATCTGTTAATGAAAAAAAGAACAAAAACTCGCTTTGCCAACCTTGATTTTAAAAAGGAAATTCTCTGATCGTGTGCAGTTTCTCATTTTAACCTCACTTCAATCATAGCACCATCATGACTACTGGAATAAAAATGGAGTCCGCTTCTGCTGCCCTGATGCTCAACACAATGTTCTCGGGAAAAGTGTCATTTTGTTATAGAAAAGGAGAATTTATTTTAAAAGTACAAACAATGATCATCCATAATCACGTGCATCCCCAGTCAGCCACTGTCTTACTATAAAATGTTTTTAAAAAGAGGAAAAAAGGAAGGATGCTGTAGCAAGCAGCGTCAGCTCTGCCCCCCCCCCCCCGGCAGGCCCAGGTGCAGATACCAGGCCTGTTTGCTGTTGCCTCCATTGCCTGCTCCCCTCTGGGTGGTCATTTGGAGTCCCCCCCAGCTGCAGAACGCTGGACCTCACCTCCATTGTATGATTAGAATCATAGCTACCCAGGATGTAGATGCATTCATTTCTTTGGCCCATTCTTGTCTGTGGTGAAGTAGGTTTTGCAGGGTTTTCTAATGTGTCAAAAACTCTTTCACTCAGAGATGATAGTGGCACAAAAGGAACAAGTATGTACACCAGGGATGGGCAACTTGTGCAGTCCAGATATTGATGGACTGCAACTCCCATTAGCCTTAGCCAGGAGAAGTAAATGTGAGGGATGATGGGAGTTTTAGGCCCAAACATCTGGAGGGCCACAATGTACCCTGCAGATAATGTGACTCTCCCATAATTATTTTCTGTTTTCAGTTCTCTGTTTTTGTCCCCAGCCTTACAGCAAACTATCTGTCACAGTGTGTTAAGGTCATAGTATTATTTTAAAATTTATAATGACATGTAATTAATTAAAATGTCTTACCAACATGCTTTCCTCCCATGCTCATAGATAACATTAATCAGCAAAGTCCTAACCCTGCTATTCAAGGTCTTCATTCTCCTTTCCCCCTTCTTTCTCCACAGGACGCTTCTCCTGTGCTCTGTTTGCTCATTCCTCATGTCCCACAAGGGCATTCTCTTGCACTCTCATTCTTCCTCCCTCGCCATGGAACTCCCCAGCTTTGCTTCCGGGGGCATGCTTAGAGCTCACCTGAATAAGGGGAAAGACACAACAGTTTTATTGCCCGCACTGGAGAACGTTTGGCTAATGGTGGCACTCCCTCCTTTCCCACAGCCTGGGTGATTCCTTCTGCTTTCAGCTGTAACTGTTGATAAGTGCGAACAGGAATGGCAAACTGCGTTGAAACAGTTTTGTGAAAAAATAGGTGACTCATTTAATACAGGGGGGTGAAACCTGCCCCTTCAAAATGGCAAATGTTTGTTTACTCAGTTGATGACTCACCCTATAACCAAAGCTGTCAGGGCGACATGTGTGATTTTTGTGAACAGCCCAGAGAGCTTCAGCTAATCGGGTGGTATAGAAATGTAATAAATAAATAAATAAATAAATAAATAACAAATACAATGAAACCAACAATAAAACACTGTTTTTTTAAGTTTTAAAAGCAGCAACAATAATTTAAAATAATTTTAAACACAGATAAATCTCCAAGCAGCTAAAGCACTGTGAAAATTCATCACAACTCCAGTTTTACGTGGGGATTTTCTTATGCCCAGTTGGAACATCTTGTGAATGATCACTGGGTGGCAGCAAAGGAACATCGAACATTACAGCCATGTTATAGCCTGCAGCCACGTGTGTTTGTAAGGCACTGAAAGATCCTACTGTGGTTCAGGGAGGAGAATAGTTGCTAAAATAGAAAATCTTTTCATCATTAGAACAGGTGAGTTCCTGTAAACACTTTCTCCATCTATCAGTTTGTCGTAGTTACAAATCCAGCACCCCTCCTTTTAAATTATTTTGTGAGAGTATAGTTATTTGAATGGAGTATTAAGGTTTGTAGTTATTTGAATGGAGTATTAAGGTTCATAAGCTCATTTATGAAATATTTTAAATGAACAGTTTTGCATTTGACTCTATCCACTCTTATTTCCTTTCTCTACAAAGGCAAGTAGAAGATTTAAGATGGCATATAATATATTTTTAAACTCATTTGTGAATCAAAGTTACATTTGCCAGAAGTATTAATTAAACAGTATACACAATGTACCCAATCCTTTAAATTGTAATTTTAACAGCATAAACAATAAAGGGCAGGTCTCTGCCCCTAGGAGCTTACAACATAAAATGTGATAGTGGGGAGGAAAAAAAAGGGATAAGAGGAGCTGGTAAAGAAGCTCACTGATTTCCCCTCCTGCTTCAGATCATGACATTTTTGGTGGACAAGCAATATCGCCCAATTTAAAAGGCTATCATGTTTTCTTACTTGTTCACAGGCATATGGTGTAAGATCACTAAGGCGATCACTAAGATCACAGGAGGAGGCCTTGGCTGTACCATGGCTTTCATTGTCATCTGGTAGCAACCCAGAAGCAGGCCTTGTCCGTGGTGGCACCCATCTGATGGCATGCCTTTCCCCCTGGTAATCAGGAAGCACCAGCTGTGGTGTGTTTTAGGCACCTTTTAAAGACCCATCTCTTCACCCAAGCCTTCCTGTGTTGCCCAGTTGGTCTGCTTATTTATTAATGTGCTTTTAACTTTGGTTTTAAATATTTTAAACATTTTAAGTGATGTAATTTTGTATTTATTATGATGAATTTTAATCTCTGTTTCAGTAAACTGCTTAGAGATCTCTTTTGATATGGTAAGTGTAAGTGGTATATAAGTTTGTTAAATCAATTAAAGAAATAATATCTTTTCTCTGACCTACATCACATCAAACATATCCAAACACAGGTTCCACTCTTGTCTACTCCTGCCTTTCCAGAAAAAATAATACTACTTCACTGGTTCCAGAAACTGACTGCACAGCCTTACTACAACCTCATCGAGTTCAGTAATAATCCCCTCAGGGAAATATTACAACCCTGGAGATTGTAGTTCCATTGGAAGGTGGGCAGGCTAGGAAACGCATCATACTAATATTTCCAGGAACCTTGAGGGGGTGGGGAGCCGTGACAGTTAATGTGGCATAATCAACACATGTTGTTGTATAGACAAGCCTTTGGAAAGTATGATTATTCACCTGTGGCTGCCCACAGAATTTGCGAGTCAGCAGGAATTTCATCCAGAAGACAGAAGAAAACTGTACACTCTCAATATTTGTTTTAAACTATCAAATACCTTTTATAGTCTAGCATTAAAATAAATTGCCTGCATAGTGTACTTCATTGCTTTTGGAAAAGTTCTTGTTGTTATTTGTCACCACTGCAGAAGTAGCTACCATCTTGGTGACTCCTTCACACAAAATCATGTTTGCTACTAGATGCACCTAAAAGACCTCTCAAACTGAGCTGAACATTTGAACATAAAATGAGAACCATCTTTAGTTTCCTCAGAATTGCAGGTGCAAATTCTGTTTTCATCCTGAATGTTAGGATACTTCTCTTCAAGGACTTCTGTCTGAAACCCTGGCAAATCTGACTACCACTAAAGCAGGCGTTGGCCTACCATTAGGCAACATGAGGTGGCCACTGCAGGTGGTGGATATCAGGGGTGGGGAATGGCGTGAGGTGTTGGAGGACACTGCTGTGTGTGCAACATGGCCTGCCCTTTACCCCTTAACAGGGCCGGCCCTATCATTAGGCAGGGCGAGACAGTCACCTCAGATGGCAGATGATGGGAGTCTGCAGCAAGGTGTTGGAGGGGAGTGCTTTGGCCCGCATGACTTGCCCTGAAGCCCCTAAACTAGCCTTCAGGTGCACTGAAGGATGCTGTCACAATGTCAGTGTTGAAGAAAGATTCAACTACCAGTCCAGCTGGCTTATGTACTTGTACATATGTACTTATGTACATATGTACAGCTGGCTTATGTACTTGGAATGGTCCAGCTGGCTTATGTACTTGGAATGGGAGGGGACACCATCTTTGTTCTTTGCCTCAGGCAACAAAATGTCCTGGACTGGTTTGGCCGCTAGATCATTTTGAATGTAGATATCCCTAACATAGTGGGAACATCGCAATTTGGAGTTTGGAATGTGGTGTAGGTATGTGATGTGTCCGAGACACCTATAACTTGTGTTATCCTGGAAGGGCTAAAAGGCAATAGGAACACACTTTGAACTGACCGTCTAAATGTGAACAACACCTGTTTCAAGGGCATTCTGGAAAGATGATTTAAAAACAACAACGATCTGAAATCCGTACTGTGTTTTCTGCCCCAGAGATGCAAATCAGAGTATCCCCACTTTGAGCTGTTGTGAAAGGACCGTCGCATTTTGTGCACATTTGTTAATGCGTCCAAATTCTGAATTCTCTGCATACAAAGACATGTGGCCCCATGTCCTTTCTTCTGTAGAGGCACTGTGCAAAACTAAAATTAAAAATATCCAGTGTGTAGGAGTGAACTTTATCTCAACAGATTATCAGCAGACCGAGTCTCTTTGAAGATCCCACTCTCAATGCGAGTCATTCAGATAAGGTTACAAGGGAGTCATTCCGAGGCAAAGGCTTTCTGTTTATGCCGCACACTTCAGAGCAAAAATGCAAAATCCTTAGCTTCCAAAGCTGGACAAATAGTAAAGACTGCTAGCTTATAATGGTGGAAATTTAATCTGTTCTTTTGGAAGGAAAATGTAAACCAAACAAAAAAGAGAAATGGAGATCGTCCAGAATATCATGTTGTTGTTCTTTTCTTTTTTCTTTTCCTTTTTTTTAAAAAAAAATAAAAAATGGACAAACAAGTAGTTTATAGCCACCCCCCACCCTTTTATGTTCGGGTCAACTGCACGGTGTTTGGAATAAGAACAGAAATAGTAACTGGAATAGAAGCTTGATCCAAGAAGAATGAGCCTTACGTTATATGTTTCCTTTGCATCTCTAAGGATTCAATTCCATCCATGCACTGTCATGGAATCCCTTGCATACCAATTCCCTGCCTCTAAAATTAGCTTGGGTACATTTCTGAATCTTAAGAGGCATTGTAAAAAATGCATTAATGCATTCATGTCAAATACAGAATGTAAATACATTCATGTAAATTACATTAACATGGAGGAGATGTGTAAATCTCACTTAATTCTAAGCTATGGAAGTCCTGTACTTCTCCTTAGAAAAGGAAGACAGATGAGGTTTATGATACATGCTGCAGCGTCCTTTAGCCAACTGACATTGGAGGCCATCCAAAATATTCACATAAACGTGGGGTATTCACATAAACCGGTGCCCTCCTGTATTTGACATTGATGTGTTGATGTATTTTTTACAATAGTGCAGCCTCTTGAGTCTATGTCAGGGGAAGGCAACCTGGCACCCTCCAGATGCTTTGGGCTGCAACACCCATTATTCCCAGCCAGCATGGCCATGGGTTATGGGAGTTGTAGTCCACAATATCTGGAGGGCACAGGGCTGCCTACCCCTGGAAAACAGCTGCACTATTCATATATGGTGTGTTGCTTCAAGACACGGGGCTTGTAGTCAAAAGGCATTGTGCTGCACTTCCATCTTTCCTTCCTCAGCAGTTATTTTTCTGGTAAGAAAAAAGATAGAAGTCTCAGTGGGCAAACACAGACCTCCCCCCTAAAATGCTATGAATGTGGCAGAGTGACTGCACAGTAAGAGCCTCATCTGGAAGTACCCATAGCCGTACTTAGAGTAGACCTGTTGAAATTAATAGGACTTAAGTTACTCATGACTAACTTAAGTCCTGTTGATTTCAGTGAGTCTGTTCTGAAATCAATAGGACTTAAGGTATGTCTATGTCTGGATTCAAGCCACAGAACAGCCTTCCCCAACCTGGTGTCCTCCAGATGGTTTAGACTTCAAATCCCATCAGCCTCAGCCAGTATGGCCAATGGCCAGGAATGCTGGGAGTTGTAGTCCAGAATGTCTAGGGGCACCTAGCTGGGGAAGGCTGCCACAGAATATTGGTTCCCTACTTAATTTGTACCTGGACTCACGGCTTAGCCCTGGCATCAGTTTCCAGTGCTGGGGCTCAGTCCTGGAACATGGATCTTCAGTACATGGTCAGTATATGACCAATTATGGCAGTCTTCCCCAACAACACGCAGCATTCCTGACCATTATTGGCCATGCTAGTTGAAGTCTAAGACATCTGGACAGCACCAGGTTGGGGAAGGATGCTTTATGGTGTCCATGGAGAGAAACTTGGTGTACACCAGGGGTGGGCTTATAACTCTCATCAGCCCTAGCCAGCACAGCCAATGATGAGGGATGATGGGAGTTGTAGGCCAAAACATCTGGAGGGCCACACATTGTTTAGCCATGGCATACACAAAACAAACATGTCCGTCACTCATGTTTGCCAGCTGCCACAACGCAATTGCAGAACATATGCGTGGCCTGCAGAAGGTGCCAGGTTAAATTCCTGCCATCCTATGTTAAAAGGATCAAATAGCAGAAGCCCTTCTCTGCTAGAATGGGAAAAGCCCTTCTCTGCCTAGATATTTTAGAATTAGTGCTGTGTCAAAAAATGCCCACATCTTTTGACGGTTCTCATTCAATTTGATAGAAAAGAGATTGCTTTCGAAAAGACATTCAAAGGAGAAGAAATTTCGGAGAAATGCTCATGGGTTGGGTTTGGGGTTCTTGTGCTTACCTTACTTATGAGGTGGCTGAGGAGTGTGCATGAGTGTCCTGTCTGCCACTGTACAGTCGTCTCTGTGGCAGCCTGTAGCCTCCTCAGCTTCCCATGCTTCAGTTACAGCCATCACGAGGAAGATGCCATGAGGCAATTCCTCGCACGGGGCCTTTTCCGTTCAGGAAGCGCAAGTGGCCTGGGAGGCTGCAGAGCAATGGGAAGATGTGTAATAGAGAGAGGAAACACACACAGCACCCTTGGCCCCCTCGCAGTGATTAGGTGAGCTCAAAAACCAAAAGAAATTCAAAATTCTGCCTCAGAAAAGTGGAAACCTCAATACAGTTGATGCTGTTGCCACTTGAAGGAGCAGTGCAATAAACCAAAACCCTTAGGAAAAAAGAAAGAACCTGGGCTACAGTCCCTGCCAGTAGTGAGCCCTATCTGTGGGAAACTGTTGGATAATTTCTCCTCCCCTAGGAGAAACTCGGTGAAATTGTCCCCCCAATTTCTCTGCCCACAAATAGGCTGGGGAATTTTGAGAGGCCATTTGCGCACAGCTCTATGGAGAAGTGCTGCCAGCCAGCATAGAGCGGACCGTAGTGGGCTAGATGGAGACAGGGTCAGACCTAGTACAGCCTTCTATGCTGTACCAAGCCAGCAATTCAAAGTCCTGAAACATGGGGGTGGATGTCATTTCTGTCAATGCAATATGTCATTTCATTCTGTAGGCTGCCGGAAGCGATGCATCTTGTTCCCAGCCCGTTGAAGTCAGTGTAAAAAACCCCACCGGCTTCTTCTGTGTCTGTTTGCATTGGTTCCATGCTGATGAATGATAAGCGGAAGTGTGCAGATGAGATGAAGGCAATAGCCAAAGGCAGTTGAGAGTGTTGTTATGAGCACTGCAAAAGTGAGGCATACGTACCACAGTTATCTACAAGTTAATTAGAGGACTGGAACAACTATCAACTGAAAAGGCAGGAAATATTCCCCCAGGGCATTGTGCTCCAGCCAATAGCACACGCCCCCAAAAGGAGCTTGCTCAGATTCTGGCATGTGTTCTAGTGCTCCTGAAAGGATGGGGGGAGGACCAGGGTCAGGCCTACATTTTTGATGCTGATTAAAGGGGTGCAGGAGTCTCCTCTTGGTTAAGATGAGTCTCAAAAAAGACCAAAAAAGGTTCCACCATTATAAGGGGCAATCTACATTACAACTTTAAACTGGTTTCAAACCGGTTTATCTAAAGGGATCCTGCAGTTTCATGAGGTACTGAGAATTCTTTGCTAGAGACCCCTGTCCCCTTCCCAAGCAGCCCTTCTTCCTAGAGAATTCCCAGAAGTCCTGTATTTGGTAGCCGTAATTGCTAAAAACAGGTTTGAAACCAGTTTAAAGTTGTAATGTAGATTGCCCCTAAGTTTCAACATTCTACTGCTTATACAATTGACACCTGTAGAGCTAATAACTTGAAACATGGCACGCATAATCTAACTGATGGACTCTAGAGTCTTGCAAAATATCATACCAGTCTGATACAAATTGCCACAGATACCGCTAGTTAAGAAGTGCTGAAAATTGACACAGTTGTGCTTTCACAGTTGTGCTTTCACATTCTGGGGGAAACCAGTGATGTGCTTTATTCAGACTCGTTGAGGAGGTGGGCCTTTCATTGGTTTGGTGGAAATTTGAGCAGCAGTTTCAAAATCATCAAAGTTTTTCTGTCCCATGGAAGCCTATGGCGGCAACTGCTGGCAAAGTTATTTTAGGCACACTTCATTTCACTCTGAAGCTAGAATGCTGCCAGTACACTCCAGTGTTTTGAATTCCACTGTTCCTGTCAGCATTCAGATGGTGGGGGACGGGTAGCAGGGAACTGTCAACTGAGATAAGAGTGAGGTGATTTTGAAGGCTGAGGGAGTCACTCTCACTGATGAAGAGAGGGAGGAAAAGGAAAAAGCCATGCTGGAATCCTCTTCAGGCTTACTCAGAGGTAAGCTATTCGGAACATACAGGGACATATCTATTCATTTACAGACATCTACTCAATGTGTATAAATTATTTCTGTGTGTGTGTGTGTGTGTGTGTTTTCCCCCCAGGCCACTGTAATTATACATTTCCTTTTAAAAAACCAAGGAGATTTAATGATTAAAAAACCTGCCAGTTTAAGCCCAGAGTTAAGACTATTTTATGTTGTCTCAAGCTTTACAAAACAAGGAAATTGGAAGCTTACACTGCTGTGTAAGCAGTGACCTTAACTGATGTGCCTTGTGATCAGTGCAATGTCACAAACTGTGTTTGCTTACAAGCAACAAAGAGGCATGGGCACAGGAGGATTCCCCTAGCAATACAGTAAGATTCAGCTGCTTCATAAAGCAAAACAGGGCCAGGACAACATGGGTATCTTTGCTGGTGTCATGGATCTGCCAAAAAAGGTTGGTGGCACAGTCTTCAATGTGCCTGAAATGATTACTGAACAAAGTGACTACCCCCCCCACACACACACACAAAAGCTGTCTTGTCTTGGGGGGAATCTTCATGGAAACACATTGAGAATCGCTTTCAGCTTTTCTCTGCTTTTTCCTGAAATTGGCCTTAGTCCATCAGCGGCACACGAAGCTGTAAAAAGCGGACTATATCCCTCCCAAACCAATGACTTTCACAGGTCACATTGCACTCTAATCCGCCTTACTTTGGGATAGGTTGGGCGGAGTCAACCACATATGAGAGGCTTGGTCCCTGCTCCCCTCTTTCCCCTGCTCAGGGACAGGAAATGTGTTGTAAGGGATATCAGGCATCCAGAGAAAAAGCACAGAGCCTTTTGTCTGGAAGTTTCCCAACATCTCACCAACAAGTGTGCTTGCCAGTCTTCCTCCACAGAAACAAGATGCCAATATCACTAAAGCGTTACACCCTTAAAGCGTTAAAACAGTGAATTGTCATCATATCCCAATGCTGGATGAGAGTTTCTGTAACACCCCCCTGCCCTTCTGTGCATATTTACTTGGAAGTAAGAAATACATCTCGCTCCCCTGCAGTGACTCTTTAACACATCACAAAGCATAAGGAGCCACAGTATATTGCTAAAGTGCTAAGGCATTAAAGGGTTAAAATGATAAAGCTCTTTAGCTCCTTAAATGCTTTAACCCTTTAGCGATATACCCTGGCTCTGTATGCACTGGGATGTGTTAAAGATTCACTGTAGGGGAGCAAGATGTATTTCTTACTTCCCCGTAAACATGCACAGAAGGGGGGATATGTTAAAGATTAAAAGCAGGCTATCTAAGGTGAATGAGTGTTCCCACTACTGCGGTATTGTGAGGGGTCGCTACTGTGCTGCTGGGGATTTTCTCAATGGGAAAAGCTACTTAGATTGGGGAAATAAGAGGGAATGGGGTGTCCCACCCCATTGACCACATCACTGCCAGGTCACAGAGGCACAGCCAGGATTTAATGTGGGGAGACATGGCACACTGTGGCAAAATGACGTGGGAGCCACATTTTAGGGAAAAGACACAGTAAAAGGGCTTTCAGAAACTGTGCCTTTTTCTGAGCGAATCAGTGGCTTTGCTGTGGATTGGTGACATCATATGTCATGAACGACCTCAGCGTGCTCCGCCTCCACAGTAAATTACCTGTGAAGATTGGCCCTTGGAGTTGCAAGACTCAGGCAATTAAGCATATTGCATAGAAGATAATAAAGAATCCAGAAAATTAAATAAAAAATAAGCTAACTGGTACCAATACAGAGACACAACAAGTTCACAATGAATTCTGGGTAACTGGCATAAAAACAATGGTCAAGTTGACCTGGATAGTGCCCAGAGAGAAAATGCTGATTGCGTAATGAGCAGAGACTGTAATATTCCAGGTCAAAAGTGCACTTAAAATTTTCGCTTATCCATTAATGAGCAAAAAATATTGTGTGAGGTATACACATCAAAAAGCCTGATATATATAGATGTCTAGAAAAGTTTATAGACTCAGGTTTAATTGGCAAATTTTGGGTTAAGAGTTATCTTCTCAAAGGTATAATTCAAAATTGATCTTATCTAGCCTGAAAGGTGTATGTGTAACTCTTTTATGTATGTTCCAATTTTTAAAGAATGTTTAGTAATGATGAGATAATTAAGACTGTGAGCCCTAATTTATGGGACAGTTGACAATATTAGTTATGAGGTAATTTCTTCACAAACAATATAAATATATGTTGACTTTACAATGCAGGAACTTCTTCTTAGGAGCTCATCATGCCTATGTAGCTCTCAGCCGAATAGCCTATTCAGTATTGAGCAGAGAACTTGGTACTTAGAATGAAATCTCTCATTTTTCAGCTATTAAGATTTAAGAATCTTTAGCAAAACTCTGTTTAACAAGAGAAATGTTTTTATATCATGATATACAAGTTGTATTTTGATGTTATGCTACAGGTGTATTTGTAACAAAAATAAAACATGAATCAAAAAAAGTTTCTCCTGTACTAATTCTGGTTAGTGTGAAACCTAGATTGTAACCCATGAAACAATCTTAGGTGTACACTAAGATTTAGTATTTAAGACTAAGTATGTAATCTGCTATTAGGTGGTAAACGAAGAGCTAAATGCTTCCTAAACACTTACCTATAGACAGATAACTCAAACAAAGTCCCTAAACCATAACACTGGTCCTAGGCACTTCATCCTCCCCTTCTGGATTTGGGCCTGAAAGACCAGGAAAAGTGTGGGTTCATGGAAGGTAAGTTGTAAGCAAGGGCAATTTGTGATATCGCACAACATCATTACTGTTCATGGGGCACGTCTGTTAAGCTTCTAATTTCCTGGCTTTGTGGAGCCTGAGGCAACATAAGATCACTTTAACTCTGAACATAAGAAGAGCCATGCGGAATCAGATCAAGTTCCATCTAGTCCAGCATTCTGTTCACACAGTGGCCAACCAGCTGCCTACGGGAAACCCACAAGCAGACATGAGTGCAACAGCACCCTCATTCCCATGTTCCCCAAAAAGCAGTGTACATAGGCATACTGCCTTTGATACTGGAGGTAGCATATAGCCATCAGAACAATTTATTTATTTATTACATTTATATCTTGCCTTTTTTCCTCTTTAAGGAACCCAAGACGGCGTACATAAGCCTCCTCCTCTCCATTTTACCCTCACAAAAGCAACCCTGTGAGGTAGGTTGGGCTGCGAGTCTGTGACTAGCCCAAAGTCACCCAGTGAGCTTCCATGGCCAAGTGGGGACTAGAACCCGGATCTCGCAACTCCCAGTCCAACACTCTCGCTACTACACCACACTGGCTCACACTGACTAGTAGCCATTGATGATCGTCTTCTCCTCCATGAATTTGTCCAATTACCTTTTAAAGCCATCCAAACTGGTGCCCATCACTATGTCTCAAGGAAGTGAATTCCACAGTTTATGTGATGTGTGAAGAAGTCCTTCCTTTTATGCGCCCTGAATCTCCCACCAATCAGCTTCATGGGATGACCCCGGGTTCTAGCATTATGAGAGAGAAAAATGTCTCCCTATCCAGTTTCTCCACGCTACGCCCAATTTTGTATGCCTCTGTCATGTCTCCCCTTTCTCGCCTTTTCTCCAGTCTTAAAAATCCCAGCTGTTGTAACCTTTCCTCATAGGGCAGTTGCTCCAACTCTGGTTTTAAACCAGCAAGTGTTTTGATCTCTTTGTGTGCAGCGCGGGCTGCTTGTAGGAAATAGTATTTTGGATCACAGCCATTGGAGGGCTGACCCATCACCTAGCATGTCTCCTGGCTGTGTCCAGCAGATGATGTCTCAGATCATCCCCAGCCAGCCGTGCTGTTTTAGCGAATGCGTGCAGGAACAGGGCAATTTATCCCCTGGTACTCAACCACTCTCAGCTTCCACAATAGGAGCTTGCAAGTTCTTGAGCATGAAACAGCATACGGCTTGTGGTCTGCATCCAGCTCCCCAACTATTTCCAGACAGCTTCTATTCTCACATCTGAATTCCAAAAATCCCAGTTTAGATTAAAAAAAATTAATAATCCCTAATTCTTAGCATAGTGAAAGAGTGTGAAAGCATTGGAAGCAAAATTCGCTCCTAGGAAGGAGCTGCTTGTATCTGATTTTGAAACCCACGTGAATTTAAATATCTGTAGATCAAGATTTTTAAGGGCTATCTGGGGCGTTTCATATACCAGGCTATAACCTTAGAATAAGACTATCAGGTAATCAGCAGCACATCTCCTTTGTCTGTGGTTTCATTGAAAGGTTCCAAAACCGCTCAACCAATTAGTAGCAACGAGGTGTCATTTGAAAGCCCAGGATGCAGGCAATAATACTGATCTGGCTTAATGTAGTAAGAGTTGCTCATGGTCAAATGGGATTTCAAATCACCCCAGTCACTTTAACAGTGAGCTGCTCAACTGTTTTGGACATCAACATTTATGACTCCTCCACCTGCCAAGGCCCACAGTGGTTTAGGGCGCAATCCTATGCATGTTTAGACAGAGAAAAGGCCTACAACTCCTTGCTGGCTGAGGAATGCTGTTGTAGGCCTTTTCTTTGTCTAAACATGCATAGGATTGTGCCCTTAGACTTCCTGGGTTGGATCAAGGATCTGCCTTCTGTGAGAGGAAGGGCTACAGTCCCCCCGGCTGATTTTTGAAAATTCCCCTCCCCCCCACAGCTCACCCCATTCATCAGGGTCTCCTGTGTGTGTAGGTTTTTCAGGGGGCTGGAGGGGCTGCCGTGGGGGTGGGGAAGTCTACTTCTGTTAGCGGACTTGATCCAGCATAATTCTGGATCCAACCCATTCACAGATTCATGGGCTGGTTTAGGGCAGGCCGATTCTTCTATATAAAGTGGGAATAACTGTACTCTACCTCTCATCTTCTTCTTCTTTTGGAAGAGGAATTAGATAAGGAAATATGAATATTTGTGTCAGCCTTCAAAGCAGGGTGGGCTATAAATCTAAATAACTAAACAATTGTGTTAGCTACTGACTGAACAATCCACTGTGAGTTTTGGCTCATCCTTCATTAATTTCAGTGGGTCTACTCTAAGTAAGACTTCAGCTGGATTCTACCCCGGAGCTCCTTCCTACAGCCTCCCATGGCAATGAGTTCCATGGGTTAATCAGTGGTCATCACCGACATGATGTATTTGCACGTAGTTATTTTCCATCCCCAGCAAACAAGCTTGTTAGATTTCAGTCTACAATGGAAAGACTGGCAGTCTTAGTTCAAGTTATATAATTTTGATTAGAGGTTAATTAAATCTTGATGATGGATGAGTTCAGGAAATTTACAAATACAGCCCAATGACACAAGGTTAGCTTGCTGGTTGTGGCTAAATATAATTTTCTAGCTGTCTTTAATGATTAGGGAGATAAGTCCTTAAAGCCGTAGTATCTGATCCTCATCAGATGTAAATCAACAACATAATTCCCTGCAAGCTAATGGCTTTATGCTGATTTATAGCAGCTGAGGATCTGGCCTTTATTGTACTTTGTCACAGATGTAATTATTTTTTATGGTTGTTTTAGCTTTACTAGCAATAAAGAAAGGAGAGGCTTATAATTGGGGTGGGGGGAATCTTGCATCTTTTTCCTCAGAGGAAAAAAGAACAGCACATTCTTGATATTGCTTGACTAAGTATAGCAGGTATTCTGCTGAGATCCATGCACAGTGAAAAGAATAAGATGGCTGATCTGTGTCAACAAAAGGATGTGAAACATTCAGATATTTTATTTTGTTCTTTTGTTTTCTTTTTACACCAGCATTGCTTTTTACATCATCATTGCACAGTAGTGGATCCCATGCTTTGCAAGTGTTAGGTCCCATGATGAATCTCCAGTCAGAAAGATCTCAGGTTCTAGGCCTGGAAAAGATCCCTGCCTGAGGTTTGGGACAGCCATGTCCATTCAGAATAGACAACATTGCATGGAGAGGCACAAGTGATCTGACTCCGCATAAGGCAGCTTCCTCTGTTCATATCTTGTGAGGCAGCAGTGGGGAACCTCCAGACTGCAAAGGTTCCCAATCTGGCCTGTGGAATAATAACCTCTGTTGCCCCTGCCCTTCTCCCAGGCCCTGCCGCCTGCCCTGACATCACCCCTGCCAACTTTTAAATTTTTCTGTGCAGAGAGAGCAATGGACCTCGGTGCCTCTCTCTCTGCCCAGAGAAAGGGACTCAGACCGCACTTGGAAGAGCTGGCCGTCCAAGCACCAGATGAGTACTTGGAAAAATGGGTGGGGTGGAGGCAGATGATGTTAGGGGAGGGGGTGTCTTTGGGGGGCAGGGATCCACCCTTCTGACATCATCTGGCATGCCAGATTGGTTCATGGCGGGCAATCTGGCCACTAGACCAAAAAAGGTTCCCCAGCCCTGTTGTATGAGGCATTTTTTGCTTTCCAACAGAAATGGATCTCCTTTAGCTTTCATGAAAGTTTGTGGCAGTGGAGGATAAGGCTGTGACCAGTGATAGACACGGTGTGTGTGTGTGTGTGTGTGTGTGTGTGTGTGTGTACTTTTTTAGGGTAGAACATGGGAGACCTGTGGCGTGTCTCATGACAGTTGGGGGGGCAGGGCGTTTGTTTAACCATGCAGCCATGGAGCTGGAAGGCTTTACATTTGATTAGAGCAGTGGCGGAATGGGCTCCTTAACACTTTATCATAGGGTATTTCTTCGAAACAGAATAATCTCCCCCAGGCTGCTTTTGCTCCCTTGGTGGAAAAGAACCTGGGTTCACACAGCTAGAGGGCATTTCTACACCAGCCTAAAATCCTGCATTTAAAACGGGGCTTTCTTGCTTCCGTTTTAAATGCAGGATCACAACAACTCCCTTTTTTACGTGCTTCCTTTCCCCCTCCTTCTCCCCGTATCTCAGTCTTCCATTATCTTTCATTGATCTCGCTCCTCTTCTTGCCACTTTTCCTCTTTTCACAGAGGGAACTCAAGCAGAACACAACAGGGTAGTCTGATAGCTCATTATCTGCGATCTATTTAAAAACGGAACAAAGAGCATTTAGTGCAGGAGATGTCCTGGTGGGTCACAGCGTTATGTAAAGAGCCTGCAAACGTCTGTGAGAGAGCCATCTCAATCGCAGGATAAAAGCTCAATCGCAGGATAAAAGCTCAATCGCAGGATAAAAGCTCTGTGTGAAGAAAGCCAGAGGGCAGGGGGCAATTTTAAGGGGAAAAATGCAGACTGGGGACAAGGGTTAGGTACCCCATCACATCATCCCCCACAATTGCCCTTTATCAAATTCTTTATCAAATTCAAATCCCCTCCCCCAAACTCATGTCACATCTAGGCCTGTCCTTAGTGTCAGTGTCAGTGTGCCCGCATGTGCATGGGGAAGGTTTCTGTGGAAGGGGAGTAAGGATCCCAGCAAGGCTCACAGGTTTGCTTAGATATATTAAAAATTAAAATCCCCCAAACCCCAGCTCAGTTTTAAGACAATTTGTTTTGATTCTTTCTTATTCCTCAAAATAACTAGAGATAAAAATGCTCCTGAAGAATAATGGGGTCTGAAACACACTACTGGGGAGTGGGGATGGGGTGGTGGTAGGGGAGGATGACCAACTGTCTGTCCATCCTTCTCTAAATATCTCATAAGTTCAATATCGCATAATTTTTATTAATGCATTGACTTGCTTTGGATATACATATTGGCCCAATTCAGATATGCGTATCTTGGCTTATGAGGTGAGATATACATGAGCCTTGCAACTGTATGCTTTGTCCTCATATCACCGCTTACAACTTCCTTTCTTGACATGTCATGATTAAGCCAGGAAGCCACTCATTAAAAATAAGTGCCTGTTATGTTCGAATTAGGGAACTATGGTTACCAGGATCAGAACAAGCCAGAATCTTAAAGTTGGTTTAAGATCCTGGCAACCATAGTTTTTCAGTTTGAACGTAACAGGAAACTGTGGACTTCCTAGCTTAATCGTGGTGTGCTGAGAAGGCAGGAGGGAAGGGTTAGTGTGAGGATTCACACGTATCTTTGTTGATTAAGCCGAGATATACATGTCCAAAGTTGGGCTATATAATGCTCCATCTGAAAAGCTTGCTCTTTGGGGAATTGATATTTGGGTGAATTGTAATTGGTGTTTAAACAATGCTGGGGTTGCTGTTATCTTTTGACACAAGTAAGCTAGGGCATGCTGGGAGCTGTAGGCCTTTTTTCTATCTAAACATGCATAGGATTGCACCCTTAGTTCTGCTGAATGAGCTAGCAAACTGCTGGGCACAATATCCTGGGAAATTCTCCTACAAAAGCCCCACTGAAGTACATGGCGGTGCTCTTGCACAGCTCCTGTTCATTTCAATGGGGATTATGCTGCTGGATGGATTGAGCACAATCCAATATCAGTCCAAGGAAATATTTTGTACTTCGTCTTTGAGAATCAGTTGAACTAAACTGAATTCAAGTATTCATTCATGGCAAAGATGTTGAAATGTACTGTATGCAACAGAAAAGGCTAGTTTGCTCTGACTAGTCTTTCATGGGTGCTCTTTAGATGTTTTAGACCACAGCTCCCATAATCCCTCACCATTGGCCATGCTGGCTGGGGCTTATGGGAGTTGTAGTCCAAAACATCTGGAGGGCACCAGGTTGTCTCCCCTGTTTTATTGCCTTATTATAGTTGGGCTTTAGATCCCTTAAATATCTGTTAACTTCCCAGATGTCTGTTCATTTTGTTTCAAGGTTTTAGTGCAGTTGTTTTGATGGGGATTGTGGATATTTTCTAAGGGTTGTTCATAGCAAAAGAATGTTCTAATGTGATGGTAAGGGGGGGTGTTAAGGATTCAGCAAAAAAATGTAGAAGGACGTAATGTATAAAAAAAAACTCTCCCCTCCCCTTCACAATCCCTCCGATCAGCCTCCAGCTTTGCCCTGTCATCCTCCCCTAATGTCAACTCTGTTTACTCCTTGAGTAAATGTCTGATGTCACTTTAATGAATTCAAACAGATATGAAGTCTGTCATTTGATCATTAAGATTAGATACTGCACAATGCACAATATATTGACGATTTAGGCTGTCGCTTGATTTAATTAACAGCGGGCATAAAACTCCTATACAAAACCTTTTTTTTTGTTTTGTTTCTCAAACCAACTGGTGCCATTTTTGCAACACCTGCTTTTGCCTTTTAAAAAAAGGGAACTATGTTGCCTTGAATTAGTAAGGTGTTCTGCTAGCCTGAGAGCTGGTTTTGACTTATAAAACCTTACACAGCTTGGGACCGCAATATGTGACAGAGCACCTTTCCTGGCATAAACCTACCCATATACTACATTAATCATCTAAGCCCTCATCCAGGTGCCTCCCCTGAGGGAGGCTCAGAAGGCAGCAACAAGCAAGAGCGCCTTCTTGGTGGTAGCCCCCCAATTATGGAATGATCTCCCCAACGAGGCCTGTCTGGTGCCAACATTGTTCTCTTTTTGGTGCCAAGTTAATACCTTCCTCTTCTCTCAGGCACTTGGCAGCATTTGATGAGGTTTTAATCAGGTCCTGGATTTTTCTTATTGTTGATTGCTTAGATGTGTGTGTGTGTGTGTGTGTGTGTGTATGTGCATGTATGTGTGTAGGTTGTCTGTTCATATGTTCGTATGTAAATGATTTTTATATTATGCATAATATTGTATTTTTGAAATATTCAATTTTTGTAAATCACCCAGATTTGTAAACCAGCTATTGGGTGATATAGAAAAGTAATAAATGAAAATACATTTGAAATGCAGTTTGTAAGTCATCTGAATGACAACATGTACATGATTTGAAATGTATTATCACACACAGAGACACCACTAGTAGATGTATGGTTCATACCAGCTATTTCACAGATAGCGCAATAATCAAATTCCCCCTCTAATTCTTGTGATTTAAAATGTCATTGATTGAGGTAGCTAACAGTACTGGGCTGTCGAGGGAAGAAACTTGCTGTGTACTAGGAAAGCAGCAACTAAGGCATTATATCTTCTGCTCACATTTTCATACTGGGGAAGTTTAAAACAGAACAAAACATCAAATCTCCCTCACCTTTGCAGCTTGATTTGCTGTTCCCATGAAATCAGCAAGGGGATGATGAAATAAAAATCCCTGGAACGTTTTTGATGTGAAATGAGATTGTGTGAAATACCCTCAGCTTCTATGACACTTGAAGTATTAATGAAAAAAAGTTAAATTAAACAGAAAGGCAAACATTACACAGCAAGCAATGGAGAAGTACTGTGCCACACCTGTGCAGGTAGTACATAGCCATTAATGAAGGGCTTTTAATCTATTACACCTAATTGGCACAGAGCTTATTGTTCGTAAATGAAGAAGTACTGATTTTCTGAAATAATCAAGACATTATGCTAACTCAGCCTTCCCCAACCTGGTGCCCTCCAGATGTTTTGAACTACAACTCCCAGCATTCCTAATTATTGGCTGTGCTTAGGCTGATAGCTGAGGCTGATAGGGCACCAAGTTGAAAAGGCTGGGCTAACATTTTGGATAGTCTGCTGTGAAAGGGTTGTATTATACCTCAAAAGCATGCTTCCATTCAGAGAACATCATTTGTCATGGGATTTTCAGGTGTGACTTGGTTCCCATAAGAGAATGCTAGATGACAGTGGCTGGGTTCAGTTTATCAGCAGGGAAAAGATGCTACTGCGGCTCCTTTTCCTCCACTGATCATCCAAACCCAGCCATGAAGAAGCTAGATCAAAGCTTCTGTTGCCAAAGCTAACTTACTCATCTGGAAATGCTACTTGTGCAGTCTTCTATAAATAAGGCTTATGGCTCAGCTGTGACTTTTCTGTACATAAAGCTCAGGTGTGACAGGTGGCCCAGTCTTGTGACTTAACTTTACTGTGAGGGGAGCAGAGTGGAATGGGCATGATCAACTGTCAAATTTACCTCATGGCACAGCTGCAGCAAAGGGCTCTCTGGTGTTCTCAAAAGATGTTGGATCATTTGTGGTAGGTGTTCACTTGTTTGATTTGGTTGCAATACAGTCAGAGTAGGGTGGCCCTGTGTCCTCTTTTACAGAGGTCAGTCCTGTATTTCAAGGAAGTTGTTGTTGTTCAGTCGTTCAGTCATGTCCGACTCTCGTGGCCCCATGGACCATAGCACACCAGGCCTTCCTGTCCTCCACTCTCTCCCGGAGCGTGTTCAAGTTCATATTCATTGCATTGGTGATGCTATCTAGCCATCTCATCCTCTGCCATCCCCTTCTCCTTTTGCCTTCAGTCTTTCCCAACATCAGGGTCTTTTCCAGAGAGTTTTCTCTTCACATTAGGTGGCCAAAATATTTCAGCTTCAGTATCTGTCCTTCCAATGAGCACTCAGGGTTGATTTCCTTTAGGACTGACTGATTTGACCTCCTTGCAGTCCAGGGGACTCGTAAGAGTCTTCTCCAGCACCACAGTTCGAAAGCATCAATTCTTCGGCGCTCAGCCTTCCTTATACTCCAGCTCTCACAGCCATACATTACTACTGGGAAAACCATAGCTTTGATTAGACGGACCTTTGTTGGCAAGGTGATGTCTCTTCTTCTTACTATGCTATCTAGGTTTGCCATAGCTTTCCTCCCAAGGAGCAAGCGTCTTTTAATTTCATGGCTACAGTCACTGTCTGTGGTGATCTTGGAGCCCAAGAAAATAAAATCTGTCACAGCTTCCATTTCTTCCCCTTCTATATGCCAGGGAATGATGGGGCCAGATGCCATGATCTTCATTTGTTTAATGTTGAGTTTCAAACCAGCTTTTGCACTCTTCTCTTTCACCCTCAACAAGAGGCTCTTTAGATCCTCTTCGCTTTCTGCCATTAGGGTGGTATCGTCTGCACATCAGAGGTTGTTGATAATTCTCCCGGCAGTCTTAATTCCGACCTGTGATTCATCCAACCCGGCGTTTCTCATGATGTACTCTGCATATAAGTTAAATAAGCAGGGTGACAATATGCAGCCTTGTCGTACTCCTTTCCCAGTTTTGAACCAATCAGTTGTTCCATGTCTGGTTTTTACTGTTGCTTCTTGACCCTCGTACAGGTTTCTCAGGAGACAGGTAAGGCGGTCTGGTACTCCCATCACTTCAAGAATTTGCCACAGTTTGTTGTGATCCACACAATCAAAGGCTTTAGCGTAGTCAATGAAGCAGAAATAGAAGTTTTTCTGGAATTCTCTTGCTTCCTCCATGATCCAATGAAAGTTGGCAAATTGTTCTCTAGTTCTCTGCCTCTTCGAAATCCCGCTTGTACTTCTGGTAGTTCTCGGTTTGCATACTGCTGAAGCCTAGCTTGTAGGATTTTGAGCATCACCTTGCTGGCATGTGAAATGAGTGCAATTGTGCGGTAGTTTAAACACTCTTTGGCGTTGCCCTTCTTTGGAATTGGAATGTAAACTGACCTTTTCCAGTCTTGTGGCCACTGCTGAGTGTTCCAAATTTGTTGGCATATTGAGTGCAGCACTTTAACAGCATCATCTTTTAGGATTTTAAATAGCTCAGCTGGAAGACTGTCATCTCCGCTAGCTTTGTTGTTAGGAATGCTTCCTAAGGCCCACTTGACTTCACTCTCGAGGATGTCTGGCTCAAGTTCAGTGACCACACTATCATGGCTCTCAGGGACATTCAGATCTTTCCTGTATAGTTCTTCTGTGTATTCTTTCCACCTCTTCTTAATCTCCTCTGCTTCTGTTAGGTCCCTGCCTTCTTTGTCCTTTATCATGCCCGTCTTTGCACAAAACGTTCCCTTGAGATCTCCGATTTTCTTGAAGAGACCTCTAGTCTTTCCCATTCTGTTGTTTTCCTCGATTTCTTTGCATTGTTCATTTAAGAAGGCCTTCTTGTCTCTCCTTGCTATTCTCTGGAACTCTGCATTCAGTTATCTTCCCCTTTCTCCCTTGCTTTTTGCTTCCCTTCTTTCCTCAGCTACTTGTAAAGCCTCATCAGACAGCCACTTGGCTTTCTTGCATTTCTTTTTCTTTGGGATGGATTTTGTTGCTGCCTCCTGAACAATGTTACGGACCTCTGTCCATAGTTCCTCAGGCACTCTGTCTATCAGGTCTAATCCCTTGAATCTATTCCTCACCTCCACTGTATATTCATAAGGGATATGATTTAGGTCATACCTGAATGGTTTAGTGGTTTTCCCTACGTTTTTCAATTTAAGCTGAAATTTGCAACAAGAAGCTCATGATCTGAGCCACAGTCAGCTCCAGGTCCTGTTTTGACTGACTGTATAGAGCTTCTCCATCTTTGGCTGCAAAGGACATAATCAATCTGATTTCGATATTGACCATCTGGTGATGTCCACGTGTAGAGTCGCCTCTTGTGCTGTTGGAAAAGCGTGTTTGCTATGATCAGCGTGTTCTCTTGGCAAAACTCTATTAGCCTTTGTCCTGCTTCATTTTGTACACCAAGGCCATGCCTGCCTGTTATCCCGGTGATTTCTTGACTTCCTCCTTTAGCATTCCAATCCCCTATGATGAAGAGGACATCTTTTTTTGGTGTTAGTTCTAGAAGGTGTTGTAGGTAGGGATGTACGAAAGGGACTTACCTTGTCCCGCAGCTTTTTTTGCGGTGGGGGGGAGGCGCTTCGCTTCTCCCCCCAAAGTTCATGTGAGGGGGGGGAGGCTTCCTGCCTCGCCCGGCCGAAATTCAGGCCGGGCGGGAGGCGCCCCATCCCTCGCCGGCGAAAGTCAAGCTGGGTAGAAGCGCCTCGTCTACCTGGCCGCGAAAAAAAAAACAAAAAAACCACCCCCGTGATAGGCTACGTGACGATTAACGTAGCCTATCACGGCTAGATTTGCAAAGTCAGCTGTGATAGGCTACGTTAATCGTCATGTAGCCTATCACGGGTGACTTTGGAAAAAAAAAACAAACGCGTACATAAATGGCGGCCCCCATAGGGAGCCGCCATTTGCGTTCCTTATTTTGTCTCTGTAGTCTACGTAAAGATTTACGTAGACTACAGCGAAAATAAGGGCAACGCAAATAGCTTACCTTAGTGAAAGGTAAGTCCCATATCGGGGGGGTGGCGGGGGGTGGCGGAGAATTTCACCGCCGATTTCGGGGGGCCAAATGCATTGGCGCTCAGCCCCCCGAAGTTTCGGGGATAAATTCTCCCCCATCCCTAGTTGTAGGTCTTCATAGAACCAATCAACCTCAGCTTCTTCGGCCTCAGTGGTTGGGGCATAGACTTGAATTACTGTGATGTTGAATGGTTTGCCTTGGATTCGTACTGAGATTATTCTATCGTTTTTGAGATTGTACCCCAGTACTGCTTTTCCCACCCTTTTGTTGACTATGAGTGCTACTCCATTTCTTCTAAAGGATTGTTGCCCACAGTAGTAGATATGATGGTCACCTAGGGATGGCGGAGAATTTCTCCCCGAAACTTCGGGGGGCCGAGCGCCAATGTGTTCGGCCCCCCGAACAAGTTTCGGGGAGAAATTCTCCGCACCCCCCGCCCCCCGCACCCCCCCGGGGACGGGACTTACCTTTGCCGAATGTCCCTCCCGGCGGCGGGTCCGGCCGGTGGTTCGGCGGGTTTTCGTCCGGGGCGGAAGTGGCAGCCGGTCTTTCGACCGGCTGCCGCCGCCATTGCAATAAAAGAAAAAAAAACAAAAACGCCCCTGTGATAGGCTACGTGACGATTAACGTAGCCTATCACGGCTAGATCTGCAAAGTCAGCCATGATAGGCTACGTAAATCGTCACGTAGCCTATCACGGGTGACTTAAAAAAAAGCGCGTACGGATAATGGCGGCCCCCATAGGGAGCCGCCATTCGCGTTCCTTATTTGGTTGCTGTAGTCTACGTAAAGATTTACGTAGACTACAGCGAAAATAAGGGCAATGCTATTTGATTTACGTAGACTACAGCGACCAAATAAGGAACGCGAATGGCGGCTCCCTATGGGGGCCGCCATTTGCGTATGCGCTTTTTTTTTTTTTTTAAAGTCACCCGTGATAGGCTACGTGACGATTAACGTAGCCTATCACGGCTGCCTTTGCAGATCTAGCCGTGATAGGCTACGTTAATCGTCACGTAGCCTATCACGGCGGCATTTTTTTTTTCTTTTTAAACTTTTGAGTTCGCAGCCGGGCGAGGCGAGGCGCCTCCTCCCCGGCCTGAACTTCGTGGGGGGAGCAGCGAAGCACCTCCCCCCACCGTGAACAAGCTTCGAGAACAGGTAAGTGACTTTCGTCCACCCCTATGGTCACCTGAATTAAATTCACCCATGCCTGTCCATTTGAGTTCGCTGATTCCCAAGATGTCGATGTTCAGTCTTGCCATCTCATGTTTGACCACCTCCAGCTTACCTTGATTCATTGATCTGACATTCCAGGTTCCTAAACAATATTGTTCTTTACAGCATCGGATTTTCTTTTCACCACCAGACACATCCACAGCTGAGCGTCCTTTCGGCTTTGGCCCAGCCGCTTCACTCTTTCTGGTGCTACTTGGAAATACCCTCTGCTCTTCCCCAGTAGCATATTGGACACCTTCCGACCTGAGGGGCTCATCTTCCAGCGTCATCTCTTTTAGCCTTGTGATACGTTCCATGGGGTTTTCTTGGCAAGAATACTGGAGTGGGTTGCCATTTCCTTCTCCAGTGGACCACATTTTGTCAGAACTCTCTGCCATGACCTGTCCGTCTTGGGTGGCCCTGCACGGCATAGCTTATGGCTTCACTGAGTTATGCAAGCCCCTTCGCCACAACAAGGCAGTGATCCATGAAGGGGATTTCAAGGAGGAGCACCCCCTATTTGAAGGCATCCTCCATTTTAAAGGGCTGTCCTGTCCAGTTCTAGTGAGAGATAATAATCGATTATCTTTAAGAGGTAGCAATACCTGGATCAAGAAATACAAGGCATCTGACCATAGTGGGGAAGACTGTGACAAGGTGACCTGTGTCCCTGTGTGCTTAGTCTGCCATCCAGGTGCTCACTGTTGATGGGCAACTTGAGGGACTCTGCTTGTTCTCCCTCTTGGGGCTTCTTATGGGTCTTTATCTTTAAACCAGACTTGGACTGGACAGCCCTTCAAACGGAGGACTGACCTCTGTGAAGTAGGGCACCATGCTCAAGCCCCACCCCTTGGAGGAGAGGAATCCCCATCAGTGAGCGAGCAGCGCAAAGGGGAATCCCTTCAATCAGATAAGCTGGGGATCCCCCTGTGCCACTTGGCCAAGCTTGCAGGAGCTGGCTTCTGCAAGTGTCAGTGGAGTCCCTTCGCCCATTACTCCTGGCCCAAGCAGCGCAGCCCAACTTGGAGATACATATATTTTTAAAGTGGACAGGGTGGGGCAGATGATGTCATGGGAGGGGGTGGGGCTTCAGGGTGGTGGCCTGCCCCTTGACCGCACCTGGCCTGTTGGCTTGGTCCGAGGGTGTAATCTGGCTCCTGGACCAAAAGTGGTTGCCCTCCACTGGTCTAAATCTTTATGTGTCAAAACATCAGCTTTTCGGTATGCCAGAAATCCCAACATTTTGTATTTACTAAAGCTCATATTTTTAAAATGTGAATTTCAAATCACATAATTTGAACTCAGTGTTCTGCTATTGTTGCTGTTGCTGCTGTTAACATCATTGTTGGTTTTATTGTTGTTTTTATTGTTTTTATATTTTTATCACTTTTAATATTTTAATAGTTTTTATGTATTTTATTGTTGTAAGCCGCCTCGAGAGGGCTTCTGCCCTGAAAGGCGGCCAAGAAATATTTTAAATAAATATGTAAAAATAAATTCTTTTTTAGAATCCATCAGATGTATAGATTATTTTCAAACAAAGTGAACAAGCTGGGCATTTGTGGTACTGACCAGTTTTAGAAAGCTGTCCAGACAGGGGAGAAACAGCTGTGCTGCGTCTCCAGTGTTATCAAGAAGACTCTTGGCTAGAGAGATCCAGTTTACAGAAGGTTGGTCTTTTCTGAATTTATTTTTTTAAAGGAAGTTATACTCTGTTGGTTGGGTTTAAAACTTGATGATCCATCAGTCATTGCTTGGGGTAGATAACATATATGAGTAGTGCTGTGCCGAAAATTTCTCCCACATTTTTTTCAACCATTCTCATTCAATTTGATAGAAGAGAAATTGCTTTCGAAAAGTAATTCAATGGTGAAGATATTTTGGAGAAATTCTCAAGGGTTGGGTTTGGGTTTCTTGGGTTTACCTTACTTAGGAGGTGGCTGAGGAGTGAGCACAAGCGTCCTGACTTTCATTGTACAATCATCTCTCTGGCTGCCTGTAGCCTCTTGAACTTCCTACACTTCACTGAAAGCCCCGCTTAAGGCACCGTGAAGTAGTTCCTCCCATAGGGCATTTTCAGATCAGGATGTGCAGGCAGCCTGGGAAGCTAGTGTAAACTCAAAAACACCACAAAAGTAAATTATAAAACCTCCTGAATGAGACAGAACAATGGGGCCTCTTTCACGGGGGGAGAAAATATTCAGGAAATTGGAGAACTGATTTTGGCAGAGCACTAACTCCACTTCACCGCTGGAGCTAGACACAACACTGCCCCCGCCTGCATTGCAGTGGATGCAAACCAGCCTGCCAAGACAGTTGATGCCACTGCAGCACAACCCCCCCCCCCCAATCCCCTTTACTAAAAGGGAAAGATGCTGTGCCACAGGCCCTGCCAATGGGGAGCCCTAGCTGGGAGAAACTATTGAAAAATTTCTCCACCCCCTGGAGAAATTTGGTGAAATTGTCCCCCAAATATCCCAAGTAAGATGGAGAATTTCAAGACGCCATTTGCACACAGCTCTATATATGAGCTCATAAATATCCATTTGTGGGGACGCAAAGAACCATACAACTAGTTTTGCATGTTCAAGGGGGCTTTGGAGATGTTTCTCTCAAAAAGCACCCCCTCCATGGAACATGGCAAACTTTATTTTCCAAACTGTGTAGACTTTCTAAAGCAATTTGTAATATAACCTGGGGTTGATCCTCCTCCTCTTCCTCCTCATTATACATGGCATTTTACAGATGAATGTAAATAAAATCCAGGTCCCTGCCCCAAAAAGATACTAGAAGGAGGGGAGAAATGGCAAAGGTAACAAACAACAGAGTGGAAAGGAATGGGAATGACAAGGGCTACTTCCAGATGGCTGGCTCCTAGCCACTGAAGAGTAGTAGTAGTAACAAATAATAATTATACAGAATTATTATTAAGAGGATTTTTAATCTGCCCTTCATTTTAAGCATAAAACCCAAATATGCAACAATATCATACAATGAATTCAATATAATACAATTAAATCATAAAACAACATCACAAGAAAAATCAGAAGCCTAAAAACAGCAGAGCAAACAAAATATAAGCCAGCATAACACTTTAAAATGCCTGAGCTCATAAGTACCTTTCAACCTGATGCTGAAGCAGGTAGCTGTGTTGGTGCCAGCTGGGCTTCAAGGGCATTCCAGAAATGGGGTGTCACCACAGAGAAGGCTCTCTGCCTAGTTCTTCCACAGGGAGCTTTCCCTGATGGAAGAACCTGGAGACAAGGCTCCTGTGAAGATCTTAAGGCATGGGCAGGTTAGTATAGGGAGGGATACTTCTGCAGGTATTTGGGCCTGCAGATGTTTAGGGCTTTAAAGGTAAGCACTAGCACCTTGAATTGGGCTTGGAAGTGAATAGGCAGCCAAGTACCTCTTTGAGAATGGGATATACCAGTTAAAACTCTGGCAGCTGCATTCTGCATTATTTGAAGCTTCTGAGTCATCTTCAAGGGCAGCCTCATGAACAGAGGATTATAACAATCCAGTTACGTGGTTATCAAAGAATGGATCAATGTAGCCAGACTATCCCTGCCCAGGAACAGTTGTAGCTGGTGAACCAGTTGAAGTTGGTTAAAGGTAGTGCTGTGCCAAAAATTTCTTCCACATTTTTTGACCATTCTCGTTCAATTTGATAGAAAAGAAATTGCTTTCAAAAAGACATTTCAAAAAGAAGAAGAAATATCTGAGAAATTCTCATGGATTGGGTTCAGTGTTTTTGTGCTTACCTTACTTATAAAGTAGCCAGGGAGTGTGTGCGAGTGTCCTGTCTTTCATGGGATGTACGATCATCTCTCCAGCAGCCTGTAGCCTCTTCGGCTTCCTGCACCTCAATTAAAACCCGCGGGAAGACATCTTGAGGTAATTCCTCCCATAGGGCTTTTTCAGATCAGTTGGCTGTCTTCATGAGTGATCTAGTGCGAAGTTAGAGCAGTTTGAGTTCCTTCACAGCAGATGACATCATCACCAATCTGCTGCCAACCAGTCACTCCCCTCTTGAAAAGCTGCATTTTCTGAAACTTCTTTTACTCCGACTTTTTTCCTGAAAGCAGCTCCCTAGTGGTTTTACCACAGTGTGCCATGCCCCCCCCCGCATTAAATCCTGGGTTTGCCTCTGTGACCTGGCAGTGATGTGGTCAAGGGGGTGGGATGCCCCAATCCCTCTTGTTTCCCCAACAGAAGTAGTTTTTCCCATTGAGAAAATCCCCAGGAGTGCAGCAGCAACCCCTCACATTACCACAGTAGTGGGGACACTCATTCACCTTAGCTAGCCTGCTTTTAATCTTTTAACATATCTCCCTTCTAATCTTTAACATATCCCCCTTCTGTGCATGTTTACTCAGAAGCAAGAAATAAATCTCACTCCCCTGCAGCTAAAGGGTTAAAGGCTAACATTAGTAACTCACTCTAAAGCCCTCTTTCGCTTCTCTGATGCTCTCTTAAATCGCAATTGCGATGTTGTGCTTCTGTGATGTTCTGTAGTTTCTCTGTTGTTATGTAAAGTCCCTTCTCCACTTTATCGCTTTATTGCTTTATTTGCAGTAACTATCTTTTGGGTTTACAGGAGCTTCTCATTGTGAGCAGGAAGAAGGAGAAAGGGGGGTTGGAAGGGGGGGTTGGAAGCAATAGGCAAAAGTGCACACATAGGGTGGGAGCAATAACTCTACAGGAGATTGCTGGGATGCAGCAAAACTGGGGTGCGCCAGGAGCTCTGAGGAGCCTTCAGATGCTGCACTGGAGAACTGGGGGTTTTGGTTCTTCAGGGAAATCTGCACACAAGGGAAAAATTAGTTGCTTTTCATTCATAAGGTAGTAGCAGTGGGGAGCCTGGACAGGGTGGGAAACAAGCCTTTCTCATTGGTTGAGCAGCCCCTACCAGTTTGATGAGATTCAGTTCTACTCCCCCCACCCCACCCAGAAGTGTTCCTTTCAAGAGCTGAAAACTGGATTTTAAAGTTACGGTACACTTGGCTTATCTTGCCTCATGTATCCCTGATGGACCAAAGCTGATTCCATGAAAAATCTCATTCCATTGTCATGAAGACCCCCCACCCCATGCAGAAATACAGGCAGCCAGAAATGGAAAGCAATGGAGAAATGTATAATAGAAAGAGAAAAACACACACACTGCACTCTTTTTTTTCTCCACTGTTTTTGTGTGGTCCGCTTCTCCCCCCCTGCCACAATGCCCTGGAATGACATTAGGTGTGGGGCATGGTGAAGGATGTAAAATGGTGACCAGGGCCATGTTTCCATGACAACAGAAGGGTGAAGCAAACAAAGGAATACCAGATTTTTCATGGAATCGGCATGGTTCTGTGCAGGCCTCCACAAAGGACTGCACTGCATCATTATAAGTCGCTGCCAGAAACATACTTCTGGGTGGGGGGATTGGAAGTGAACAACATCAGACTGGCAGGGGCTGCTCAACCAATAAGAGAGGCTCCCCCCTCCAGGCTCTACTCCCCTTTCTCCTGCCCTCCTGGTTAGGCAATGATGCAAAGGACTGAGGCTGGCATCAATTACTCCTGAAAAGCCTTGAACCAAACAGCAGCGATGATGTACATGATGTACCCTGGGTGTACTTAGTGTTTTTGCCTTAATGGCAATCTCAGTAAATTCGAGAACAAGTCTCACTGATCGCAATGGGAGTTACTTCTGAGTAGACTTGCAGACCTATGGCCAATTCTGCCCATTTTTTCCCTTTCCCTCTAAATACTTGGCTTCCACATTAGCGGGCACCCCTGAATAAATGCGCTATCATGCAATAGTGCAAATGCATGATAGTGCACTTTCGGGAACAAGCCTCATTGACTACAACAGGAGTTAACAGGACCCCCTGAACTAATGCACTATCATGCGATAGTGCTATCATGCAATAGCACAAATGCATGTTAGTGCTATTTCACAATTGAGTGATAGAGTGATAGCGAGTTACTGACATAAGGGGTATGCGTACTGATGGAAGGAATGCACAAAAGTGTTATAATGAGATAGCAAGAGAGGGGGTAGAGGTGCTGCTGGAGAACTGGGGCTTTTTTCACTGTGGAGTGATAGTGATGCCTTCTAAATGCGTAGCTGAGGATTCTGCAGTAACTACATCTAGAACTGCAAACTGGCTGGGAACTTATATATGTACAGCTCACCCCCCCCCCCCCCCGGCTCTTTTAGTAGTGTAAGCCTTAGCACCTGATAGAGTAACGGCCTTAAATGTCCAACATCGATACAGTTGGTGGCTGGTGAATGAGAAGTGCTTATTTCTGGTTCGCGATGTAGTGTTAAAGTGCTGTTTTGGTTTAATCCTTTACTTTAAAAAAAAAAAAAGATCTCTGGTGGCCAGTGGGGCAATGGCAGAAACATCAGGGAAACGTAGGCGGGAAAAACATTGGGGAAACGCCCCTTAACCAGGGTCAAAGTGAAAGACACACCTCTGGGCAGGGCTAACTCACTGGAGTTAATGTGGAGGGTTGGTGTACACCACAACAGAAGTGCCGACAAGCTGAATTAAGGAAGAGCATCAGACTATAACCAGTCTCAGGAAATCCAGTTTTTCCCTGATAAGCTCCAGGATGGCTGCTGGATGGCCATGATGTCATCTGGCTGGACCTAAAGGAGGCCGGAGAGTTCAGCTTCCACCAGGCCATCAAGAAGGTGCGGCCGCCCGGAACTTTATTTTTGAGGGGGGAAGGGGGGAGTTATCAGATGGGGAGGGGAGGGGCATGACTGGGGAAGGGGCTGAATAGAGAGGGGAGGGGCTTGTTTTTCTGGGGGGCTCATGGCCTCGAGGGGTGATCACGGGGGGCAAAGAGGTGGAGGGTTTTCGGGGGCCGGTGGAGGAGTGACTTGAGGGGAGGGGCTGGGCTTTGGGGGTGGGGAGGAGCCCTGCGGGAGGGGCTGTGGGGGCAAGAGGAGGGTTTTTTAGGAGGGTGGGGCACATGTGTAGGCAGGGGCATGGGGGATCCCTCTTGTGGCCCTTTGAGGAGGACGTCAGGGGCATGGGTGGGGCAGCTAGGAGGAGAGGTGAATATTGGGGCTCAGGAAATTTTTATGGGGTGAAGATGTACAGGGTAACTGGTGACTGAGTTGGCAGAGGCCTTCCAGATGTTTTGGCCTACCATCAGCCCTAGCCAGCATAGCCAATGGTGAAGGATCATAGGAGTTGTAGGCCAACATTGCCTGACCTCATCTGATCTTGGAAGCTAAGCAGGGTCAGCCCTGGTTAGTACTTGGATGGGAGACTGCCTGGGAATCAGGTTTCCTTCACTGAGCAGGGGGTTGGACTCGATGGACTTGTAGGCCCCTTCCAGCCCTATGATTCTATGATTCTATCCCTAACATCCTCCACACGCAGCCAGTTTGGAGTAAATTACTCATGAAAACAGGTCTCTGGCTGTAAAATGAGTGGGGAAGGTCCAATTCACCCGAATGGCCATTTGAAAAAAAAAATTCGAGTGATTCTTAAAAAAAATCAATAATGTATTTATATGTTAAGCACTAAGCATTTTTTCATTTAAGTGTGATTGCTCATTACCACCCATGAAATGATAACAAACATGGAGTAGGATCCAGATATCTGTCTGAAAAGGAGGTGACTTTTGTGCTCTCTCCCTTTCCTGCCTCCCTCAAAGCCCTCCCCCCCATCCTCCCTGATGGTTGGGAGACCCTGCTGAGTGGGGTGGACATTTCCCTGGGGGGCTGGAGGGAGAAAGGGGGTTTATGGGAAATCAGGCAGATATACCTTCTGTGACTGTGACAGAAACAGTAAAATTCCAGTTAACTTAAAAGCACCCCATAGACATTCTGGGGTGGTTCCAGACAAAGTTAGATGAATTTAGGTTTTCCTGAAATGCTCAAGTTAGTCATGATGTAAGTCACATTGATTTCAATGGGAACTAAGTTCAACCAACAATCTGAATCCATTCCTCTGATTTTACCCTCATTCTGAAAATAGGAAAATATGAGCTCTGGCAGATCTTCTTGGGAAGGGAACTCCACAGTTTTGGTGCCACTACTTAAAATGCCCTGCTCTGTCTTGGAACTTCGAGGAAGTCATCACCATTCAGTCTACAAATGTGGTAGGAAAGGAGTGTGTGTAGGGGTTATAGTGACAATGGATGGTATTGTTTAAGAAACATTTGGACAGCTGAGAGCAGAAAGATGGGGTGGTGGCAAGTGGACCATGGAGGTAAGAACAAAGAGCTTGTGCTGGATGCCAGCACAGGGATTTAAGGGTAGTCATTGCACGGGCTGCTCTGAGGAAGGCACTTTTAGACAGTTGTAGTTACTTAATAAAAGAAGCTCTTTGCTCTATGATAAGCTTAAGATCAACATGCTGGAGTGGTGGTGCTGGTGGTGGGGAAAGGGTAACTGACATACAGATGTGCTGGGGAGAGAACTGGGAAAATGCGCCCAATGAACACTGGGAAATTTCCTCCCAACCAATATAAAGTGCTGCTTCCCTTGTTTTGATTGGTGTTGCATTACAAACCATTGGGGCAGTTTTCTAGTGAGTCAGAAATGGCTGAAGCAAACACTTCACATGATTCTTGTAACCACCTTTTCCTTTTAAAAGAGCACGAGAAAGCCCTCTGAATTGTATAGCCTTATTCTACACTGAATAGTGCCTAACACCAATTCATCTACAAAGGTTAATAGCATGGACAGATCTTTTGTTAAGCTGTGCATTAGAAAGAGGCAAAACCTTTTGGCCTCAAGCCCCATTTTAAAAAACCTCAGTGCTGAAAAATGACATCCACACAATTGCAAAAATGTTTCCCTTTAGAAAGGGGGGGGAGGGGTAAGATTTGGTTTCAAAGGGATTTCAGAAGGAGATTGGGTTTAAGGTTTTGTTTTAGTCAAAGTAGTGATTCTAGCCAAAAGCATTTTTTTTTTTTAATCAAAAGGACCCACTGTAACCTTGTTAATAACTAAGAAAACAATGGCCAAAGGGAAAAGATTTACCAAGAACCACAAGTCATTGCAGTTGGCAGAATAATTGGTAGGTCATTATTTGGGTTGAAAACAATATAATTTGTATTTCTAAATTTGCAAAATTACTTAATTAATAGCACATGCTTTCTGTGTCTGATTGCAAAGCAGCCCTTCAAAAAGAACATTTAAGCAGTGATACAGGAGGGTCATTGGCAAGATCAAATGTTATTATTTCCACAAAGAAAATAAGACCAGTTCTATGGGAGTGACACCCTGAGTGACCAGATGCAACACAGAATGAAATCAATCGTTGTGCGGCAGTGGGAATTTTGGCACGTTTAACTTATTCCTAGCACTATTGTGCAATGACACGACAAGTTCTATTTTCCCTGTTGCACAGTGATGGAAAGTGAAAGGTCTCTTTTTGGTGTTGTTGTTGCATCTGATTGTGCTAGTGACATCATGGCGAACAGATCCCTCCATGGATCCAAACCTCCATATGTGCGCAGGTTCTTTGGAGGATCACTTCCCCTCTGCAGCCACTTAGGGGAAACCATCTGATCGAGGGCCAGATTAGACATGAGATGAATGGTGCGATTTATGTACTTCCCTTGGGTATGTATGAATCGTTTTTCAGGGCTAAGCCCTTGCAAAGCAATGTGCACAAAATGAAAGGAACAATGGAACATTAAGCGGAATATGTAAACATGCTGTGGATGCAACAAAACAGAGGTATGAGGAAAAATAAATAGAGGCATGAGGGGATCCTTCCTCAAAGCAAGATGTACAGGGCGAGTGAGGCTCCAGAGAGCCTCATTGGATTGCTGCTGGCTGCTTTCCTATAGTAGCAAAGGCTGTTGACTGGCTGGTAGGGACGTACGGATTAGGTACAATCCACTCCATCTGTGTTTTGCGGATTGTCAGGTGCCTTCTGTTCTGCTGTCTGCCCATTGATGGAATTGGTTTTTTTGGTTGCTGAATTTGCACAAATTTGCACCTGCATAAATCTGCACATGCAAAAATGTGCAATTCCCCCCCCCCAATGTGCATTTTCACACTTTAGCCTATGGGGGAAATGCACATTTTTGGCCGGGTTTTAAAAATTTTGCTTAGTTTTCTATGACAAAATCTGCACAAAATTCAAGGAAGTTAGAAAGCTGGTCCTCAAGTCCATGGAACCCACCCGACAGGGGAAAATCCAGTCTGCTACAGAATCCATGGATCAGATTCATGAAAATCTGAACTAATTTGGTTCCATTGCAGATTTCTCTGAGTGGCTGATAGGCAGCTGGGGTGGTGCTGGTGGGCAGCTGGGGTGGTGGCAGAACAGTGGTGGCAGTGGTGGTGGCTATACAGTGGTGGCAGTAGTGGCAGGTGGAAAGAGGTGGTGGTGACCCACTGCCTCTCCAGATCCACCGCATGATCCACTTGTCTCACCATGGCTTATGGGAGGGCTGGCCCTGATTGCTGCTACTAGCATTTCTCCAGATGGTGATGAGTCTGAGAGCACCCGAGTTGCATACCTGGTCCCTCAGGGCAAGTGGAACCCCATCCAGAACCGGATTAACACTGCCATCCAAATTGGCAGACCTCCATCAGGACAAAGTTTCAGTTTAAGGTGCAATTAATGAATGTGCATGTTTGGGTTATGTAAATAGCAGCCATGAGGAAACCTGAATAGTCTCAAGACCATGGAGAGCGGGAAGGGGAAGTTAAAGTCAATCTCTCCCTGTCATGCATCTCTGAAGCCGGTATTTGTATTTCAGGCTCCTTTGAGACCAACGGGAGCTTCCCTTGAAATGCAAATAGCAGCTTCGGAGAGGCGGTTTTGTCAGGTCTGTGGCAGGGAGAGAAAGAATCAAACTTCCCCTTCACACCATTGCATCGTCCCAAGGCTTCTCAGACTCCCCTATGCCTACTATTTACATAAAAACTGTGCATGCTAATTCGTGCCATTAATTCATGCCATCTAATTAGGCCCTGATGACGCAGCATAAAGGATTGTAGCAGGAAGGGAAAATTGCAATAGCCTCTTTGCATGTTCTTCCCTTTCATAATATTATTTTAGAATACGTTGTTGTTTGCTTTAAAAACCCACATAGCTAAACGGTGACAAAAAGGAATGGTAACCTGGATTTGTGGCTAATATAAACTGTTCTGACTTGGATTTCAGTAGATGGTGTATCATTCATATTGCCTGATACAGCGAAACGTAACAGCTAGTGTCCCAATATAGAATATCACTCCCTTTGATTAACTTGAAATAATGACCACAGCTTTTTTCTTGGACACAGATTTGAATCCTTCACTCAAGTCACTTTATTTGTATACCACTTCCCCATATAGAATATTCTCAAAGCGATTCACAATAAAGCATTATGAAAAAGCAATACATTCCTACACATACAGTATTTAAAGAAAGTCAGTACGATTGCATAATATGTGCATAGCTCGTGCATACATTGCTGCTGTCATGGGCAGGCCGCTTCAAATCCGCACCAGTCTAACCCTATTGCATTTCTGGCAGAGTAAGAGTGAAACAGAATCTACTAGACATTCTGGGATGCTGCAGATAATAGAGGAAGGGAGCAAGCCACGTTCTAGAACAGCACATTGAGGCAACAGTGCCACTTTGGTCCCAACATTTTTATTCCCAGGTCTTGATTAGGAATGTATGAGGATTTTGTTTCAGTTCACAAATAATCAGAACTTGCCGCATTAGCAACCGTGAATGTGAACAGGAGCGCATTTTTCAAAAAATGCTTGCACGTTCTCGAGCTTAAAATCTCATTTAAAAATTTTGCATTTTTTAAAAAAATGTGCACTTCCAAATGTGCATTTTTTAAAAAGTGCATTCAATGAGTGTGCACTTTTAAAAAGTGCATACAGAAAAGCACACTTTCCCCATTTGAACAAAAAAAAGAAACAGGTTGCAAATGAGAACATGAGTGAAGTAAACCCAGCTTTGAAGTGAAATTTGGAGAATCTCGTCGAGTTTGGGCATCCCTGGTTCTCCCATACCTGGTCGTGAAATCTGAAGTGGAACTTCCTCTTTCCTACAGCTTCTCTTCCTTTTGTTCTCCTTTCAGCCTTATTTTATTTCCTCACCCTTAGAACTGAAAAAGAAACCAGTGAGGCTTCAAGGTTCACTTTCTTTAAGTTGTGCAGCCAGCCATGGGGATGGCTTAATAAAGCATCCCACAATGCATTGTGCCCTGGTTAATATATGAGTGTTCACCGACTATATTATGTACAGCACTTGAGTAATCATTGTTCCATGCTGATGAAGTAGCTGGTTTCCTTCATGACTCAGATCCTCTTCATAAGTCTCCTTTCCCCCTATAAATTGTTTCTTTTCACTATGCAGCTATAATTACTTCTTTCCACCAAGTGCATAACCTAACACCTATATACATTGAGTGCCAAGGGTTTGGAACCAGATTAAGCAGAACACTTACCTTCCAAGCCATTATTTCCATCATTAGAATGCCGTTTATTCCTCCAGGGAACGTTAACATTTGGAAATGTGTCAATGTGGGTATGAAATTTATCATGAATGTGGACCACCTGCCAACTCATTAAAATTCAACATTCTGATTTCCTGTTCACCAACATTAATCTAACATTCGACACTGCTCCTTCCTCTCTCTTGTATCTATCTAGATATGTATGCACCCACCCGAACACACCCACTCACACACATCCCCAAAGTTGTTTCTGTTCAGTTAATGACAGATCACTCATGAAGGACAAAGAAATGTGATCTGGATTTGGAAAGAAACTCTACAATCACAAAAATACAAGAGGCCAAATATAAAACTGGTGAACCATTTGGAAAGATGGCCCTGGTTGATAGTAAACCTGAACTGGAGCTGCAGGTGGAGCATCCCTTCATATGCTCTAATGCTCCTCTCCATAGAAATACTTCCCTCTGCACAGAAAAACAGATTTCAGAGAGAAAGGTTCTCGCTTAGTCTTAGTTTAGTCTTAGTCTTAGTTTAATCTTAGTCTTAGTTTTCTAGGTGAAGGAATCCCAACCTGCCATCTGAAGTGGTACAGCCCTGACAAAAGTTTACTATCTCAGTGAGAACTAGGACTCTGTTTCAGAAATAATGGATTGTATCCCATGTTAGTCCTACTTCAAATAGACCCACTGTAATGAATGGGAGTTAGGGCAGACACTGGATACAACCCCATGGCAGCCATCTATGAGGAATTTCCTGAGGGCATCTGATGAAGTAGACGGTGTCCACGAAAGCTAATGCCAGAATCACTTTCTTAGCCTTTAAAGTGCCACAAGACCTTGGTTGTTTTATCTATAGAGAAGAAACTGAAAGCAAATTCAAAATGATGGCTATGTGTTAGGCTAATAAATCTTTAGTTCTGGAGCAAGCAAACTACACTAGATACATAAAACTTTGTTAAGTAGAAGAATCTGCTCTGCACCTTGATTAAGGGCACTTTACATATTCTTAGAGGAAAGACAAGATGGTACTGCTTCACTTGACGTTTTGTAGTTGGATATAGGTATACCTAAGTACAAAAGGTATGCGCAGCTTATCTAATGCAGAATGTGTGCATATAAATACCAGCGGCAGCAACAGCAACTTGGAAGTGATTTGGGTTCCTTTAAAAAATCTAAAAGTAGAACTGACTATACCTGTGTACACATCTCACTATTGAAAGGTTAAGTGTATTTTGCTCCTGGATATTACCAGGGTTGGTTTGACTCTCGCCATCCTTTGTTCACTTTTTATGGAACACCCAAACAATGTTGTTGCTGATCCCATCATATTCCAGTATTTTCTGTGTTGTCCTCCTGTATTTTGTTTTCCAGACCTGATCTGTGGTACCTTTTTTGGTAATAAAATGCAATTGCAGCAGCAGTCTCTCTAGGATGGACAGGCAAAAATCACAATCGAGGTTTTTAAGAGCTCCTTTGTCTTTAATTAAACAGGTTCAGCCTCTCTTATAGCTTTTTGATGTGTGGGGGTGGGGGATTAGTGATGAACAGCCCTTTAAATTGTGCCCTGAAATGCTCTTTGATTGTTACTGTTTTTGATTTTTCGGAAGAGTGAAATAGCACTTTCATAAAAAATGAAAAGGAAAAAAGAATGAGAGGAAATCAGAAATTAAAGCCTCTCTCTCTCCCCAGCACTGACACTGGGGTAATCAATCCTTGGCTGAGGATGCTGCATTCTGGCATTGGGCTTGGGCAGACTATGAAATAAAGGATAAAGACAGAGGTAATTTAAGATGGGCCTATCCTTTCTATCTCAGGCTAGATGTACACTACTGCTTTTTATCAGGACTGAAGTGCAGTGACACCTGTTGGGGCACATCAGGCGTTCCGTATGCCACTTTTCCAGCACTATTTCTTGTATTTTAGTCCACATTATCCAAAGCACTGCAACACATGTCACTGTGTGTGCTGTGAGGTATAAATAGCGTAACCATGATGGGATCATATCATATGACGCAACATGTAGCTCTGGCCCCAGAGTGAGCTTTGAAAAGTTCTGCAAGTCTGCAATGTGGTTCAGTTTCAACCAGGAAAAAAGTTGGGTTGGGAAGGATGCCTATTGGGTAGTGCTCGTGACATCACCAACATGCCTCCCCCACCAAACCTAGGGGCAGTTTTACAATGGTTTCACTTTTAAAAAATCAAGTTATAGATGAACTATATATATCCTTCTTAACATTTTGAAGTCAAACAGTCTGCCTGTAGCATGAGAGGAGGGGCAAGAACAGGCCTGGTGTCAGCACACAGCATGGTTGTCAAATGCTGGAGCCCCGGAAGGCCACCGTGGCTGATTCCAGCATACTTCAGTTTGTATCATTTAAGCATTAAGGCCTCGCACCAAGAAGAGGACCACCATCTTCAGCCAGCACCATCTTCTTTACCCCCAATGCTTCTGGCCCACACCCTGAATGCAACGTCTCTCTACAGTGCTACATTGGGGCCCAGAGGCATTCTGGAGAAATGAAGGTGGCAGTAGCTGTAGCTGCTTGGCCCAGTGCTTGTCCTCTCAGTGATGGCTTGAGGAGTACCGGGCGCTGGAGCTGTGCTGCTCCTCCTTTCAATGTTGTTGCCTGTTTCTACCACTGCCCACAGTAGGGATGGGGGAGAATTTCTCCCTGAAACTTCGGGGGGCCGAGTGCCAACGCATTTGGTCCTCCGAAGGTTCGGGGAGAAATTCTCTGCCCCCCCCCCCCGGGATGGGACTTACCTTTCACGAATGTCGCTCCCGGCGGCGGGTCCTGGCGGCGGTTCGGCAGGTCTTCGTCAGGGGCGGGGGCATCATTACAAGAAAAGTTAAAAAAAAAACACGCCCCTGTGATAGGCTACGTAACGATTAACGAAGCCTATCATGGCTAGATTTGCAAAGTCAGCCGTTATAGGCTACGTTAATCGTCACGTAGCCTATCACGGGTGACTTAAAAAAAAAAAGCGCGTACGCTAATGGCGTCCCCCATAGGGAGCCGCCATTCACGTTCCTTATTTGGTCCCTGTAGTCTACGTAAAGATTTATGTAGACTACGGCAAAAATAAGGGTAACGCAAATAGCGTTGCCCTTATTTTCGCCGTAGTCTACGTAAATCTTTACGTAGACTACAGGGACCAAATAAGGAATGCGAATAGCAGCTCCCTATGGGGGCCGCCATTTGCGTACGTGCTTTTTTTTTTTTTTAAGTCATCCGTGATAGGCTACGTGACAATTAACGTAGCCTATCACGGCTGACTTTGCAGATCTAGCCGTGATAGCCTACGTAAATCGTTACGTAGCCTATCACGGGGCTTTTTTTTCCTTTTGAAGTTCGCAGCCGGGGAGACGGGGCGCTTCTCCCTGGCCTGAATTTCGGCCAGGCGAGGCGGGAAGCCTCCCCACTGGCCTGAATTTCGGCCGGGTGAGGCGGGAAGCCTCCCCCCCTGGCCTGAACTTCGGGGGGAGAAGCGAAGCGCCTCCCCCCCACCGCGAAGCAAGCTGCAAGACCAGGTAAGTGACTTTCGTACATTCCTAGCCCACAGCCATCCATCCCTGCTCTTTGTCCATTGTTGTTCTTGTTGTTCAGTCGTTAAGTCATATCCGACACTTCGTGACCCCATGGACCATAGCACGTCAGGCCTTCCTGTCCTCCGCTCTGTCCCCGGAGTGTGCTCAAGTTCATATTCATTGCATCGGTGATGCTATCTAGCCATCTCATCCTCTGCCGCCCCCTTCTCCTTTTGCCTTCAGTCTTTCCCAGCATCAGGGTCTTTTCCAGTGAGTTTTCTCTTCACATTAGGTGGCCAAAATATTTGAGCTTCAGCTTCAGTATCTGTCCTTCCAATGAGGAGTCAGGGTTGATTTCCTATAGGATGGACTGATTTGACCTCCTTGCAGTCCAGGGGACTCGTAACTCCTGTAAATTCTGCCCACCCTGTAAGATCATTTGGGGGGCACCAGGGTGATGCTGGGGGCAGAGGGCACTTTGCCCATGGCTCCCTCAAAGCCGGAGCCAACCGTGGGCACAACTGATGGATGAACCAGCATCCAGCTTGCTGCTATGCATGCGGGAAAGGCCAGTTGTGAACTAATATTGTTAAAATGTGACATCTGCCTAAGGGAGAAAATGACCCTTGTCTTCAATGGCCGAAACCTTTTGGGAGCAGAGCCACTAGGCTGCAATTTCAACCAGATGTTTGAGCCATTGAAGGCACATGTAATTTTCCCTTCTGGGTGAAGAAACCCAAGGATAAAACTATTACTTCCCCATGCTCAGATTGGAGCGCTGGTTAAAGGGCCCCCCAGGGAGGGCATCACACCTGGGCTCTGGCATTATGTTGGGGCCTTGGCAGTGCCCAATGATGCCAGTTGTAGATGCTGGGCCTGCCCAGGGTGCCTATAATGTTTCTACCACTGGTGCATACTGACAATTTCTGGTGTCATGCTAGCACCATGGGTTGGATCCAAATTCGGTTAGTTGCACTTAGGTACCATTGAAAGTCATGTGAAAAATTAGTTATGACTTCAGTTAAGTCTCATTGATTTGAATGGGAATTAAGTGCAACTAACTTGGATCCAACCCCATACGTTTGCTCCCAAGCAGGATCTTTGCAGAGAAGAGTCAGAACCCCCTGCCCAATGTTACAGGGAAATGCATGGAGATATGCATGGTCCTACAGGGAGATTGGGAGCATCCAACACTGCTGATAGCTTGCTTGTGCAAGATCTAACAGGCTTTTCCATTGTTCTACTCATTAATCCCAGCAAGGCTGGTGTCAAGGGCAGGCATGGGCAGGGACCTGTCAAGGGCCCACACTCCAGCAGGGGCCCACTGACATGCTGCTCCTCTTCACCATTGCAATCCGCTTGTTGAGATGCCACTGCCAACTTGGTTGTCTGCCTGCCAAGCAAGCAAGTGGTAGCAATGAGAGGATGAGGAGCAATAGAAGCTGGTGACAATGGCAGTGAGAAGGGAGACTCACCGAGGGAGGGTGTCTTGCCCAAGGGCCCTCAAAAACATGGAGCTGAAAATGAATCCTTGTGAGAATAGTGAGGTGTGAGTTGTATCACAAGTTGTCACCGCTAAACCAATGTAGGAAGTAAGAATATTTCTTACAAAGGAAGTGGGGGAAGGTGGAGGAGATATTCGGAAAGAGAGCCTACCTTTCCTCACAACCTGTTGTTTTTGCATATTTATTCCTATAACTTTAATGCAAATATATCTTTGGTCACACCACAAATGATACATTCTCCAAATCAGCTTTCTTCTGTCCTGGTGTCCTCCAGATTGTTTTGGAGGCTAACTCCCATCATTGCTGACGATTTGCTACGCTGGCTGGGTATGATGGGAGTTGTTGTCTAAAACAATATGGAGGGCACCATTCTGGGGAAGGTTGCTCTAAATGAAGAGTGAACTCAAACTCCCAATGTGTTTCCCAACCTGAGAAGATACCTGATATAATGTGGTAGTCTTGGTCCGAGCTGATGAAGAACAGGACAGGACAGGATCGTTTTTCAGAACACTGCTGACTGAGCTCAGCCCCTTGAGTCTCCCCGCTGCCCACCCAAGTCTTCTTTCTTCCTTAACAACAACAACATCTTAAGAATTAACAACTGATTGGTGTGTGTGTGTGTGTGTGTTGCTGACTCTCATCTCCTGTTGACTATAGACACTGAATGCAGATCACCTACAGTGGGTAAAAACACCCCCTGCCCGTCCCCTCTATTATAATTTTAGTTCTTGTGCTCATACTGCCTCCAAGTCCCCCCCCCTTCCACATTTCTAGAGGCTTTGAAATGTATTCTCCATTGTGGCCATTGTGGAAGTATCAGGCTTCCAAAGCTATTTAGGCTTTTTACCAGCTGTTGTGCTTTGAAGAGTTAAACCAATGTAAAGCATGGGACCCAAAGGGGTGAGCCCTTCAAAACACAGATGCTCTTTAAATTGGCAGATGTTTGTGTTTTGATTCTTCCTGTTGTTGTTATTGTTGTTGTTGTTGTTATTATTTAAAAAAAATACTTTAGGTGGGGAGGGGTTGGGAACAACAACTACGGAAGCTCCATTCAGACCCTGTAAAACCCAGATGCTGTCAAACTGGACATGCTGAGCATTCCCATGGAAGATGTGATTAGGGATGTACAAAAGTTCTGCCACGGATCTCGGGGAGGCCGAATGCCAGCGCATTCGGCCCCCCGAAATCAGTGGCGGAACGGCCCGCCCCCTGCCCCCCCCGGGACAGGACTTACCTGGGGCGGATCTTCCTGGTGGTGGTGGTTCCGGTAGCGGCTCCGGCGGCGGTGCAGCGGCAGCGGCGGCCGGTCTTCCGACTGGCCGACACCGCCATTTCCGAGTTTAAAAAAACAAAAAAAGTGATAAGCTACGTAAAGATGTACGTAGCCTATCACGGCTAAATTTAAAAAAAACACCGTGATAGGCTACGTAAAGGTTTACGTAGCCTATCACGCACGGCTGATTAAAACAAAAACAAAAAACCCGCGCGTACGCAAATGGCAGCGCCCATGGGCACCGCCATTTGCGTTCCTTATTTTGGCACGTCTTAGTCTACGTAAACATTTACGTAGACTAAGACGGCGAAAATAAGGGGAACGCAAATAGCGTAGCGTCTACGCTATTTGCGTTCCCCTTATTTTCGCCGTCTTAGTCTACGTAAAAGTTTATATAGACTAAGACGTGCCAAAATAAGGAACACAAACGGAGGTGCCCATGGGCGCTGCCATTTGCGTACGCGCGGTTTTTTTTTAAAATCAGCCATGATAGGCTACGTAAACATTTACATAGCCTATCATGGCTGATTGCAGGGACACAAACGGTGGCGGCTACGGCCGCCGCCATTTGCGTCCCTGCTAGCCAGCGGCTGGATGTCCAGCTGCTGGAGGAGCCGGCCGGCGGCTTTGCAGAATCGCTGCGGAGCACAGCCGGCCGGCCAGGATTACGGGGGGGGGGGGAGGAACAGAGCGCCTCCCCCCCCCGCGAGGATTCTGGGGGGAGGGACGGAATGCCTCCCCCCACACCATCAGCATAATCCCCAAAAGATAAGTGATTTTCGTACATCCCTAGACGTGACACCGTGTAGCCACAGTGACAGCAGCTGCTTCCCAGTTCATGGGAAGGTGGAAGGCAATACATGACTCCTGCACATCACTGCCGGGAAGCAGCAGCTGTCAACATGTGTCAGGAGCTGCTGCAGCTTGGGCTTGAGAGCCCTGGGGTGAATGCATGGTGGCCTCATGTGGCGAGCCATTGAGCTACATGCTGCAGTATTTGCCTAAGCCGTTTAGTATCTTCAGGCACTGCACTGACTCCACCCACCAAGGCTGGTCATCGGATCCTCCTAGACAAGGAGGTTTATAAGCAGTCTTCTTGTTCCAGTTAAGCCTTGCTTGAGCAACAAGGACTTCCTGAGCTCTGGTGTGTTCTTTGATTGCTGTTTGCTCCAAATTCTACCTTGCTCCTCAACTCTGCCTCCATGTTTGTCCTTTGGTTCTGATGTGCTCTTTGGTCCTGACTCCTGGTTTGTTTCTGCTTTCTGGTTCATCCTCTGTTTCTGAAAGATTCTTTGGTTCTGATGTTTGGCTTGCTCCTCTATCGTGCCTCCTGGTTTGTCCTTCAGTCCTGACTTGCTCTTTGGTTCTGGCTTCATCCCATATATAGTGGCCACTTATGAATGAATTGCCAAAAAAAAGAGGGAATGCATCACCCAAAAAGTGGACCAAAGAGGTCCACTAATTTGCATATGTTAATTTATACATCTACATGTAAATTCAGAAATTATTATTATAATTTAAATGGAAATACAGTACAATTTACCAGAGTGCTGATGTCTGTGACCAGGTGTCCCATCTGTGTGCTTTACTCAGGGGGTGCTTCCATGAGCGATTTACTCCAAGCTGGCTGTGTGTTGAGGTTGTTAGGGATACATGACGTCGTGGCCACCCTGGAGCTTATCAGGGAAAGAACATATTTCCTGAGACTGCTTAAAGTCTGATTCTTTTCCTTAAGTTGGGTTCCCCCTGGCATAGTTGCTGTGTGCCCCAACCCCCACGTTGACCTCAGGTATGCTAGCCCTGCCCAGGGGTGTGCCTTTCACCGTGACCCCGGTCAAGGGGTGTTCCCTGTGTGTTTCCCATCTCTGCACAAACCAATTAGTGTCTACTCAGAAGTAAGTCCCATTGGGCTCAATGAGGCTTGTCCCCTGAATGCCCACATCAGAACTTACAGAGGTTCCTCTCAACTGAAATGGCATAGTTTAAATCCCAAAATCCCTAATTGCTGTAAAGTGCAATTTTGAGGCTCTGATTCTCTGTTGTTTGGTTTATTGCCTTAGGAAGTAACTACTTTACACCTTCATTATAGAGATCCTGGGCAGCATCAAGTTAGAAAGGGGGCTGGATTCCCATCTTTGTGTTTACTGAGCTCTTTCCCACAACCACAACCCCATTAGTGTCTCCTCAGAATTAAGTCCCATTGTGCTGAATGAGGCTTGCCCTCTGAATGCCCACATCAGAATTTACAGAGACCCCCCTGAATTGAATACAGAGTTTAAAGCATGGATTCCCTGAACCCTGTAAAGCACTTTACCGAACCTGCAGTTCTCCATGGCTTGGTTTATTGCCTTAGGAAGTAACTACTTCACATCTTCGTTATAGAGATTAGGGATGGCGGAGAATTTCTCCCCGGATCTTCGGGGGGACGAGTGCCAACGTGTTCGGCCCCCCGAACAAGTTTCGGGGAGAAATTCTCTGCCCCCCCCACCCCCCGCACTTACCTTTGCTGAATGTCCCTCCCGGCGGTGGGTCTGGCCGGTGGTTCAGCGGGTGTTCGTCCGGGGCGGGAGTGGTAGCCGGTCTTTTGACCGTCTGCCGCCGCCGCCATTCCAATCAAAGAAAAAAAAACAAAAACGCCCCCGTGATAGGCTACGTGACAATTAACGTAGCCTATCACGGCTAGATTTGCAAAGTCAGCCGTGATAGGCTACGTAAATCGTCACGTAGCCTATCACGGGTGACTTAAAAAAAAAAAAAAGCGCGTATGGATAATGGCGGCCCTCATAGGGAGCCGCCATTCCCGTTCCTTATGTGGTCGCTGTAGTCTATGTAAATCTTTACGTAGACTACGGCGAAAATAAGGGCAACGCTATTTGCCCTTAAGTTGCCCTTAAAAGAACGTTAATCGTCACGTAGCCTATCACGGGGGCGTTTTTTTTTTTTAACTTTTTATTTCGTGGCCGGGCGAGGCGAGGTGCCTCCTCCCCGGCCTGAATTTCGGCTGGGCGAGGTGGGAAGCCTCCCCCCCGGCCTGAATTTTGGCTGGGCGAGGCGGGAAGCCTCCCCCCCGGCCTGAACTTTGGGGGGAGAGCAGCGAAGCGCCTCCCCCGCACCGCGAAAAGCTGCGAGACCAGGTAAGTGGCTTTCGTGCACTCCTAATAGAGATCCTGTGGTTAGAAAGGGGGCTGGTTTCCCATCCCTGTGTCCCCCCCTTCCCAGCATAAGCATGTGGGTCTACTCGTAAGTAACTCCCATTGCGCTCATTGAGGCTTGCTCCTGAAATGCAGGTGCATCTGGAGTTTCAGAGGAAAGGAGAAAGGGGGGGAAGCCTTTCTTATTGGTTGAGCAGCCCCTGCCAGTCAGATGACGTTCGCTCCAACCCCCAACCCCACCAGGAAGTATGTTCTCTGAAGAGATTTTTACTGGTGCGGAGAACCTGCTTGTGGAGCCCTGCATGGACCAAAGCGCAACAAAGCTGGTTCCTTTTAAAAAGTCTGGTACTCCTTCATCCGCTTGTCCTTCCGCTGTCGTGGAGTCATAGTCTCAGACTGCTGTTCAGGTGCAGTTGATGGGCAACTTCAAGGCCCAGCGCTTCCTTCTAATGGACTGAACTTGGACTGTCCTTCAAATAGAGGACTCTCCTCTGTAAAAAAGAACGTTTGGCCACCCTAATCCCATAGCTCCTGGTTCCAGCTCCTGGCCCACCTCAGGCTCAGACTGCTGCCTGTGGCACAGCCCTGGGTGTTGTTTTTATTTATTTCATTGTTGTGCTCTTTAATTGTGTTTTTAATACATTTCTTTTTATGTTTGCTTTAACTAATCTTATTTTAATCTTGGTTTTATTACAGTTAGCCGCCTTGCGTACCATTTTGTGTGTGCAGAAAGGTGGTGTATATATCAAATAAGTAAAGAAACATGGTTCTTCTGGGGTAGACATGACATTCTCCATGCTAGTGCATCCATACAGGTATTTGGCATGAAGAATTGCACAGCTTCTGAACTGAGCCAACATCTCACTGGCCTGGAATTGAATATTGGCACAGGTAGATATGTATCATTTTGGCCAGGCAGGGAAACTAAGTCCAAAATAACAACAGCAACAGCAGCAGCAGCAACAACAACAACAACAACAACAACAACAACAACAGAGCACTACCTTTATTCCTCCTGCCCTGACCAGAATAGAATTTGAAATATTCGTTGCCTGTCTCTGTTGAACCTACTTTGGAAGGCAGTGAATTAAACAAGTAAAATAGAAGAAAGCAATAAAATTATAGGTTTGATTGAAACAACTACAAAGAACCAATGTGAGGGCAGATTTACTTGTCACAGCAGAATGATGTATGAGCACATAATACTGAAATCTGCTTGGAAATTCTATTAATGCATTTGGGATTTGTCCAGATGTTTGCAGTCCCACTCCTCTTCAAAGGCTGAGAAGCAGCAGGAAGAACCAAGGCTACAGACCAAGATATCACCTTAGTGGTTTTGTAAATGATGTTGCAGAATTGACTTCATGGTAGGGAAGGAGAGGAGAAATGCATTCAGCTCACATTTTAATGCAAAATTACCTGATTTTGCACCTTTAAACTGCGATGTGAACTGAAATTCAGTTAACCTTTGAAATTTCCACTTCTTTGAATTTTGCAGTGGAGTTTTCCAATCAAAATATGCATACAAAAATGCATAGACTGGGGAAAATAACATTCAAAAAGGCATTATGTTAGTAAAAATTGCTTGCAAAAATGCATATATCAGGTAAAATGAACACAATGAGAAATGAGAGAAACTGAAATTGAGAGACTCGTCCTTCCTTACTACACAGACAGTTGTACTTTGTTGGTTGGGATTACTTCTTTATCCATGCCTGAACAGAGGACATTGGACAGATCCAGCTCTCTGGAGGTGATGAAGTGAGATTTGACTATGAAAACTGGTGGATGCGAAGACTGGCAAACAAAGTCAATGAGAAGGGCTGGGCAGGAGGCCAGATGTCACTCACCGCTCTGTAGCTTTGCTAATGAGTTCTGCTGGCTCAGTACTAGAGGAGAGGAGGAAGTCAAACAGAAGAATCCCACCCGAGTGTCTGGAAGGGTCTTGTGACATTATTCTTTCATTGCAGACTGGTCAATTGGGGCTGGAAATGTCCTCGGCCCAGGAGAAAGGCATCGTTTAATACGATAGCAAACGCAGTAAAGGTTATCAGTGATATTATCAAATCTATTTGCTGGACAAAGGCTCTTACTGTATAGCTAATTAAAATGTACTTCTGGAGCTTATTTATTTAATTATTATTATTATTATTATTATTATTTGTTGCCATTCCTATTTTGTGACTATTCCAGGCTTGGCTGTGAAGCACTGGAGCGGAAACTTGGCTCTCAATATTTTAAGACCAGCTCCTTCCAAAACCTCTTATCAAAAGCCTGTTTTCCAGGCTGTCTGAAAGCCTGCTGATGAAGCCATTTGCAGACAATTGCTGCCTGCCCATGAGGTCAGTTGCAAGGGAGAAAGCAAAGGAGAGATTGCATTCCAATTGCTTACATTTGGTGCAGGGGAAGCTTTTCAGCTCTGTCCATTCAGCCCACATCTGGCCCCAGGACATCCCAGTCTGCTCTTTTCTTGAATTTTACAGACTTTATTCTGAAACAAGTGATGTTTGAGGGGACTTATATTCCTTAGGACCAAAGTAGACATTGCATGCATGTAAGACGACGACGACAAGAACAACAACAACTATCATTATCATTATCATTATTCCTGCCCTTCTCCAAGGAGTCTGGGGTATCAGGAATGGTTCCCTTCCATTTTATCCTCACAACAGCCCTGTTAGGTAGTTCAGGCTGAGATAAAAAAAGTGATTGGCCCCAAATCAACCAGTGAGTTTCATGGCTGAGTGAGGACTTGAACCTGGGTGGGTCTCCTTGGTCCTAGGCTGATATTTTAAGCCAGCCTTCCCCAGCCTGGTGTCCTCCCAATGTTTTGGACTTCAACTCCCATAAATCTCAGCCAGCATGGCCAATGGTATAGATTGCTGGGAGTCATAGTCCAAACATCTGGAGGGCACTAGGTTGGGAAAGGTAAGCACTGCACTACTGTGGCTCCCTCTGATGATTACCCAGTTGACCCTTTGTAAATAACAAAAAAAAGGCCTGTTGGAATTGGAGAAGCAGTGGGGACAGGGTGATGAATCCCCCTCTGCTCCCTGTTTCCCAGTTTGTAAGGGTTAACACACACTGGGAACCATGCAGGGGCAAAACCACTGTGTGTGCACATTGGTGATCTGAGGCCTGGAAACAGCAGGCAGATCAAGGGTTAAGCCCCCTCTTCCCCAGAACTTCTCCAGAACCCTGATTTCCTCCCCCGAGTGACTTTTCTATTTACAAAGAGCCTTCAGCATCTGCATGTACTGTCATGTTTGGCCCTTAGTTAAATATAGTCTGGGTAGGCTATGTGTATGGCATGCTCTAACAATGAATCTGTAGACGTCGGTTTCACACTTACGAAAATGTATGCTTACTGAGCATATGTTAAAAAAAAGTTTTGCTAAATCAGGGTTCACATTTCAGCTAGTCCTGGATAATCTGAAGTTTACCTTGACAAGCTGTAGAAGTTTGGGATGGGTTAACCTGTTTAAAAAACAAACACACATGCACAACCTCATAAGGCTTTGGAAATAATATTAGCATTTGTATCTATTTATCTGTACCTTTTCTCTTTGACCTTACTCTTTCTCCTTAGTTTGGTTTGTGTTGCTTGCTTAATCTTGCTTCTTATCTGTGATCTACAATTGTTTATGCCATCTCAGGCCATAAAGAAATGGCAGGCGACTTCAGAGCAGGAGAAATGAAATCTGATCACATCTGCTAACTTTTCTAGCCTGATCCTTTCTGCATGTTTACTCTGAAGCACTGATGGCAGAGGATTGCAACTTCAAAAGGAAAGGGGTGGATATGGCTTCAGCGTAACAAAAATACCAACCCATCCCCAACTTAGAATGATACCTTAGCAGAAGAGGTAACAAACACAAACTGTGTTTGGATTTTGATGAAACAATTGTCTAAAAGAAGACTGCCATCCTGAGAATGGTACTGGGAGAAAATGCCCTTCTATGACTGGTTTGTGAGAACCCATGTGCCTGCTGACCTTTGTGGAACCCAGAAGGATCTAGGAGAAGTTGGATGTGTCATTTTTGCCATTCCATATGTTGCCATGCAGGTGATGGGGCACCTGCTGAAGGAGAAGCCTTTAACTGAATTTCTTGAGCCCTAATTGGGATGTTTGCCCATCTTTAGTTCATGAACCGATAGACTGGACCTTCAATTCCTCCCCAAATTGCAGAAGGAAGAAACCCCCATCTGCTGCTAATTCCTTGGGTTCAGGTAATTGCTCATTGTGATAGGGGCAGCGATACAAGACCAAAGGGAAAAGAACTTCAAAAACCAGAATGATGAAGAGTGCTTCAAAAATGATGATTTTTGAGGCCCCGGTGCTCTTCTATGCTCCTTTCTTCCTTGGGTCTGGAAGCAACATGTGCTGTTACTTAATACCTACCCTGCACTACTCCGGCACAATCAAAGAAGTCAAGAGTGGAATTTCCTTTCATTTATCATTCTGGGTTCCAACTCTTTGGGCTGACCAGTGTATGGGATCCTTCCCATGGCCTGGTGTTGTGAATTCACTGGAAACGAGCTCCAGGAGTTTTCCGGCCAAGACATTTAAAAAGCTGGAACCTCTTGAAAGAGCACAAACAACAACCAATAAAGATAGGAGGGATAACCTTTCATGGGAGAGCCACATTCCAAGCCCCTGATGTCCCCTCCGGTCCTGAACTGAATTCATCCTTCTGACTGAACTCTGGATTGCAGCAGCAATTACAAATATATCTGGCCAATTACATGACTCCAGTGACACTCATAGAGATTTTGCAAAGAGGCTCAGATCACGCTGCGGCAGCTGCTTCAGCTGCGGCCATCTACAGCACACCCAGCTATCTGTGCCAACACTTCAAAACCTCACTTCGGTCAAAAAAGATAGTCTCTTCCTGTGGCCTAGAACTCTCCATTGCCAGCCACTAGGGTGACATTCATATACTTGCATATGTAGCGGCAAAGGTTGTTGTGTGATGCATCAGTGCTGTGTCAACTGCACTGCTTCCCAGTCGGTATCTGGGCCCAATTCAAAGTGTTGGGGCCGACCTTTAAAGCCCTACACAGCTTAGGACCAGTCAATCTGAAGGAGAGCCTTTTCCCATACGTTCCTCCCGGATTGCTAAAATCATCTTCGGAGCCTCTTCTCTGGCTGCCACTGCTCGCAATGGTTTGACAGGTGACTACCAGGGAAAGAGCCTTCTCTGTAGCAGTCCCCTGTCTGTGGAATGCCTTTCCCAGGGAGATCCACTGGGCCATCTTCACTGTATACATTTAGACGGCAAGTTAAAACCTTCCTTTTCCAGCAGGCAACTAATCTTTAATCTGTTGCTTTGATTGTTAAGTTGGCTGCTCGCTCTTTAATATATTTTAAAAGTATTTTAATGTTCTTATTGTTGTATTTATTAGTTTGGTTGTTATTGCATTGTTTTGGAGGCCTTATGAGGATAAATCATACCAAGGGCATCTGCCAGTTGGGCAGTATATAAATCCAGTAAATAGCCACTGCCATGTAACACCATCGTTGAAAGAACTGCCAATTTGACACCGGGCCAAGTTTAAGATTTTAGTATGAACCTAGAAGGCCCTAAACAACTTGGGACCAGGATACGTGGGAGAACACCTTCTCCTGCATAGACCTGCCTGGCCACTACGATCACCATCAGAGGCCTTCCTGATTGTGACACATCCCGCAGATGTCCATCTGGTGACAACAAGGAAGAGGGATTTTTCCATGCTGGTGCCCACACTCTGGAAGACCCTCCACCAAGAAATAAAACATGCTCCAACTCTGTTGCAGTTTAGAAGGAAGTTGAACATGTTTTTATTCACCTCAACTTTTAGTGACTTATTGTTACAATGTTTTCTTTACGGCCTACTGATTCTGTTATAAAGTTGTGCTTTATTTTAGCTTTAATGTATATGTAGACTGTAGTTTTATTGTTATACACTACCTGGATAGGTTGTACATGACAGGCAATACAGAAATATTTTTAAACTAAAATAAATAAAGAATAAAATAAATTTCAATTTTACAGGTGACCATTTTTTGGAAACTGGGGTTGTTACCACATGCAGATATTTCTCTGGAATTAACAGCTTAGTTCAGTCACTTTTAACGGAGAATCTAGAGGCCTTTGTTGGTAAAGGGTTGCATTCCAGTGTTCTGCATTGTACCTCCCCCCCCCCCGGCTTTTTCAGACCTGATTAATTGTGGCAGACTTGATTTGTGGCAATACATTCAATTGCAGTGCCAGTCTGTCCATTGTGGACAGGCAAAGCCCTGAGGAGATTTTGAAGGGCTACTGTGCCTTGAATCAAAAGCTTCTTTCTTGTAGGTTCAGCCCATCAGATAGCTTCCTGAATCCTGATAAGCATGGCTGGGGATTAGTGATGAATTGCTGCACAATTCCCCTTTTATTTATCAGTTTCTATTCCCTGCAAAGGGGTTAATTATTGGTTCTCTTATATTCTCTTCTTTTAGAGAGATTTTCAACAGGAAACTTGTGTGGGGCCCCAATCCTGGATTGGCAGCATGTTCCATATTGGGTGCCTATGGCTGCTTTTTCTTCAAAATCTATGTGACTAGTTTAAGTATTTTTTAAAAAAAGAACGTATAACATGACATGTAGTTTGGCAGTAAGGGATATTCAATACTCTCCTTAAACTATGACTCCCAGAATTTTTGGAGGGGAAGCCATGACAGTTAAACAGGTATTAAACCACTTTAAATGTGGCCATGGAGGAGAAGGCTATCAATGGCTACTAGTCCTGGTGGCTATATGTTACCTCCAGTATCCGAACCAGTATCCTATGTACACCAGTTGCTGGTGTACATAGGCATACATGAACATGAGCAGAGGGTGCTATTGCACTCATGCCCTGCCTGTGGGGTTCCTGTGGGCAGCTAGTTGGCCACTGTACAAACAGAATGCTGGAACAGATGGACCCTTGGTCTGATCCAGCAGGGCTCTTATGTTCTTATGTTCTTGTATGTACCATAAATGCCTTCTCTGTAAGCATGGTGAGCTAAGCTGCTTGATCACACCTACTAGAGCCAGTGTGTGGCTTTCTATCTGCTATCATTTGTCTCAGCTGCCTGGAGAGCAGCACAAAGGCCTAAAATCAAAGCACAAGTACAAAGGCACCTACTATTTTAAAAAAGGAGCAAGGGAACCTGGAGTGTGGGAATATGAAATCAAATGGGTCATGAAGTCATGTTTAGCAAAAGTGGATGACCCCAGCGGCAGGGCTAGAAAGAAAACAAACCCTCCCCCATAGCCTTGGAAATTCTTGTATTACAAGAGAACATAATTTTTCATCTTTAATTGTACTTGTTAGGTGTCAGTCATTTGCAGACTTCCTGCGATTTTTCTACATAATTACTAACTCAAAGGGAGTTGTAAAAAGTGAAACCATAATTGATGTGTGTGTGTGCGCGCGCGTGTGCACGCGCACACACATGCATGTTTATGGGGGAGGGAGGGTTGATGGGGAGACAATAATTCTTAAGACAAAAAATCCAACAAAAATCCAAAGATTCTGTCTTTTGAGACAGAAAATCCAACAGGATTACAAAACAAGCAGCAAATACCACTTCTGGTCTTCCAGTGTTATGCAACACAATATGGTATGGTATAGAAAAGCAGCATTTGGTTGCTAGGTGCAATCCTATGCATGTTTAGACAGAGAAAAGGCCTACAACTCACAGCATTCCCGCATCCTGGGAATTGTAGGCCTTTTCTCTGTCTAAACATGCATAGGATTGTGCTCTTACTGATTTATGGTGATGTCTGTGCTGTGCCATTAGGAATCAGTAGCTCACTCTGTTTCTAGTCTGTTTCACTTTTGCATGTGTTTACCTATACATTCGTTCCATCCTGTTTCCATATTAATTTGCAGATTATTATTTGTTAAACCGCTGGAAAATTTCCGTTTAAATACTTATTTTAAATAGGCATGTTTCAACATCTTCTCCATATGTCTTTGGGTGCACTCCTATGCATGTTTAGACATGCTGGGTCATGCTGGAAGTTGTAGGACTTTTTTTTCTGTCTACACATGCATAGGATTGAACCCTTAATGCATTTCTAAGGGGATATTCTCTCAAATATTCATTAAAATATATATTTTGATACATTCTCTCTGAGCTGAGAACTCTGTTGCAACATTTGGAAGTGTGTGCAATCTATTGGGAAGCTACATTCCAATCTGCAATCCAGTGGGTAGCTACATTAGCCCAGCAGGTGCAGATTAGGTCAGTCCATATCAAAATTTGCAAAGACTGGATTCCACAAGCATTCCTATCTGCCACTGATTTTCTCTGTGGCCTCAGGCTAACTCCTTAACCCAGTGATTTCCAGATTGTCAGAATGATAGAGGTCTGTGAAGCATGATCTCTGCTTCAGGGATTGGTGGGAAAAGCATGTAGTACTCTGTAATGCCTGAATGGCATCCTGGGTCATGTTGGGTACATGTACATTGCCACTAAGTCCTGGGGGACAGCTGCAGAAAAAGAAGGAAAAAGCTTTCCTTCTTCCCTAACCATTTAGCACTAGGAAAATGCTTGGTCTGGGCCACATGGGTTCCAGGTAGCAATTCTAAGGACAAACAGAAGGGAATTGCAGAGTGCTTTGGGAATAATCCGCTTGCTTTCCTCTATTTGTAGTTTTGTGGAACTGCTGATGTCACCTAGGCCAGGGGCACCACACCTCAACCCTGAAGACCAAATCCAGCCTGCCTGGGGTCAAATTCTGGCCTTCTGGGTTTCCCCAAAGGGCCACACCCCTTCCTACGGCCCCACTACCTTTCTCCTGACCAACTCTTATTTGGTAGCTTCCTGGCTTTTGAGCAGTTTTTTCAGCATTCTAAAAGGTTGAAATGCCTCTCCTAAGGCTTAGTTACAGGCAGTACGCACTTTAAGCTAAAATATGCTTGCAGTTTTGGCCCTGTCTCCTTAGTGTTTGGCCCTTGCTTTTGGCCTTTTCTCTTTGGCCTTCCCCACCATGGGAATCCAGTCCCTGAGAGCTTCTCTGAAATTGAATTTGGCATTCAGGCTGAAAGAGGTTCAGCACTCCTGACCTAGAAGAACACCAAAAGGATATGGGTTAAGGTAAAGGCACTCTGCTATACAGGTGATGATATTTCTGATGCTCCTTCAGTAATGGACTGTTCTTAGATTACAGGAACAATGTGATAGCCACTCCTCCCATGGTTTCATCCAACACTGCTCCTGAAACATTAGAAGAGGCTCTAAGATGAATCTTATCTGCAAGAGAAAGGCTTGAAACACTTTATTCACACTTTTGCCTTGGGCAATTAAGTTTATTAATGGCTGTCATTGTGTGTTCTCATTATCATCATCTTCATGATGTAGGTTGGGCCATTAGATTTTTATGCCTGGCCTGCTTAATTTTCATTATGCATCTGAACATGTATAATTATAAGCTTTTTAAAAGCTCATTTTTGGGTAGGACTCTGGAAGAGTGGCAGGCATAATGACAGGAGGCAATTGTCGTTTGGAAACATTCATAGGTTTTGCATTTTGCACTTGTTGTTCATGAGCCAAGGGAAGGAATATGCTCCCCTCAGTGTGTACTTTCACATTCAATACGATTTGCTGAATACAGTACAGTGATTTTTGTTTTTAATAGTGATGGATGGATCAGTCTATTTCCATGTCAGTTTTTCATGTGTTCATTCATAAGTTCATTCCATCCCCATTTATGTATCAATCTGTGATATATTTTTTTTAAAAAAAACTGCTTGGAAATTTGCATTTAAATGTGAACTTATTTCACTACAACATACACAATTTTGTATCGATTTATCTGAAATATGCAATTTTTGTATGCATTTTGCTGCATTTGTTGGAGCTGAGAGCTGTATTGCAAAAACAGAAGTGCAAAAACCAAAGGATAACTGCGTCCCAATCCGCATATTAGACTGGGAAGTGTGAATTAGATTGGTTCACTTTAAAATGCAGACTGAATAAAATTCTCAAGCCTCTCTATTTTTTAATGGACCAGTTCTGTCCTAGTTCATATTCACAATTTGTTACTGTACAAAGATGGCAGGCCAAAAACATGTCAGGCAAGAAAACGCACTTTCTCACATGGCACATAACTAACTTATGGGACTGGACAGCACAAGATATGGTAATTGCCGCTAATTTAGCCTTAAAAACAGATTGTGCAAATTACTGGATGGGTCTATATGGCTATTAGACATAATAACTAAATCAAAGTTGCATAGTCAGAGGCAGTCCGCCTCCAAGCACTGGATACTGGGGACAGAAAACAAGATGCCATGGCCCCCAGCCCTCAGACATTTCAGTGATTAGCAGAGGACTGTTGAGAATGAGATTCAGGTTTCTTCCTTAGGTGAAGGAGAGTCAATACCTTATGCAGCCCCCTGACCCTGCCAAGCTTTGCCACCATCATTTGATACAGAGAATGAGTCCCCAGCAGAACCTCCATCTCTCCAGGCTTGCAGAAACTGAACATAGCAAAATTACGTGAGGGCCATTTAACAGTCCAGTCAGCTCTTCCATGTACGTGTGTGCGTGTGTAGTTTTGTCACCCTACATAAGAGTTCAGTTGCCTGTAGCTCCCCACTAAGACAACATATTCCTATGGTTGCCATAGTAGGAGAGAGCCTCAGCAGTGCTACCCAAGGACCTGTTTTCACCTGTCTTCTGCAAAAGAGGGCTGCTGCTTTGACTTTGCCTGCCATGACTTGGCTTTACCTACCTTGAATGGACTTTATCTACTTGATCTGGTAAGTGTTTTGTTTGTTTTTAAGTAAATGTCTCTATTTTGGACAGCTCACTATATTTCACAAAATTTAGGAGAAAAAGCTGTTTTCAAGATACTGGGCTGCAAATGGTACTTAATCTTGAAGTCATAGGTCAACCTTCCCTCATCTAGGCCCCTCCAGATGTGTTGGAGTATAATTCCCATCACCTCCAGCTAGCACGGTCAGTGGCCACGCTGGCTGGGTTGATGGAAGCTGCGGCCCAACACAGCTGGAGGGCACCAGGTTGGGGAAGACTGTATGGCTCTTTCTCACCCTAGTGTTCTACAGGGCTTGAAAGCTAATTTGATTTAATTATACAGCTTTTCTCTAGCCCTACTGGTAATTTGCATATGTTCATTCCTTTAAATATATGTCAATTAAAATTATGCTTGGCTAAGATTTTAAGCTAGCCTTGTGGAAATTCCATAACTTTGTGGACTATGTTTCTGAGTCTTGCTGCTTTTAGGGAAACTGCTTACTGCCTTCAGTGTAGGGATGTACGAAACCACTATAGGGATGTACGAAATGACTTACCTGTTTCGTTTCGTGACATCCGCGGTGGGGGGGAGGCGCTCTGTCCCTTCTCCCCAAAATTCTGGCCAGCTGGCTCCGCTCTGCAGGGATTCTGTGGAGCCGCCGGCCGGCTCCGCCAGCGGCCGGACATCCGGCCACTGGCTAGCAGGGACGCAAATGGTGGCGGCCGTAGCCGCCGCCGTTTGCATCCCTGCAGTCAGCCATGATAGGCTATGTAAATGTTTACGTAGCCTTTCACGGCTGATTTAAAAGAAAAAAAAATGTGCATACACAAATGGTGGCGCCCATGGGCACCGCCGTTTGCGTTCCTTATTTTGACATGTCTTAGTCTACGTAAACATTTACGTAGATGCTACGCTATTTGCGTTCCCCTTATTTTCGCTGTCTTAGTCTATGTAAATGTTTACGTAGACTAAGAAGTGCCAAAATAAGGAACGCAAATTGCGGCGCCCATAGGCGCCGCCATTTGCGTACACGCATTTTTTTTTCTTTTAAATCAGCCGTGATAGGCTACGTAAACATTTACGTAGCCTATCATGGTGTTTTTTTTAAAATCTAGCCATGATAGGCTATGTAAATCTTTACGTAGCCTATCACTTTTTTTGTTTTTTTGTTTTTTTAACTGGAAATGGCGGCGGCAGCCGGTTGGAAGACCGGCCGCCGCCGAACCACCGCCAGAGCTGCTGCCGCCAGGAAGATCCGCCCAAGGTAAGTCCCGTCCCGGGGGGGGGTCAGGGGGTCAGACCGTTCCGCCACCGATTTCGGGGGGCCAAATGCGCTGGCATTCGGCCTCCCCGAGATTCGTGGCGAAATTCTCTGTCATCCCTAACCACTTACCTGTTTTGTAAGTGGCATCCGCGGTGGGGGGGGAAGCACTCTGTCCCTCACCCTGGAATCCTCCCTGGCCGGCTCCGCTCTGTGGCAAATCCGCAGAGCCGCTGGCCGGGTGCATCCACAGCTGGACATCTGGCTGCGGCAGGTCTGCGGACGCAAATGGCGGCTGGCGTAGCGGCCGCCATTTGCGTCCCTTCGCTGAGCCGTGATAGGCTACGTAAATATTTACGTAGCCTATCACGGCAAAGAGCGAGGACACAAATGGTGTCCCCTGCGCTATTTGCGTCCCCGCTTTTGCCGTGATAGGCTACGTAAATATTTACATAGCCTATCATGGCTCAGCGAAGGGACGCAAATGGCAGCTGGTGTAGCGGCCACCATTTGCGGCCTCAGCCCGGCAGCAGCCAGAGCCGCCGGCGCAGGAGCTGCAGCCAGGTGGGCTCCGCTTCGTGGGGCTTTCGTGGGGTGGTGGGGTGGGTTGCTCCATTCCGCCACGGATTCCGGGGGGCCCGAATTCACTGGAATTCGGCCTCCCTGGGATCCGTGGTGGAATTCTCTGACATCCCTACTTCAGTGCAGTTTTGCTACAGAGATCCAGAAAACCTGGATTTAGCTCACTGCTCACATGGCTGAAAGATACTGCTCACCTGTGTGAGGAATGGAGTCCCAAAATGAGGCAAAGCAGGTTAGGCAATATTTTTCAGGGAAAGCAGAAATCCCTTTGCACCTCTTTTGTGCTTCTGGCCCTACTGAGCAGTAAGGACCTAGAAAACAAGAGTGTAAGAGTGTGTCATATTTTGTAAGAGTGAGCAAGCAAGCACAAGGACTTGGAGAAACAGATTGTGTGCACTTTCAGAAGGGTCTATAAATCTTCTGATGACACAACTGCGAACAGAGCAGTACTCTACCAGTGAAAAAGAATCTGCCATGGATGAGAAATAAACAGACCTTAGGGAACATACAGCATATGGTAAAAGAAGAAGAGAGTTCATTTCACCAGTATAGGAATTAAAATACCCCAGCCCCACCCCCAGAATGGGCTATGTGGTGGCTAGTTGAGATGCCACTGAAGGACAACTGGATCTAATGTTAACCTTACATTGCATTTCTTTTTCTCCACTTGTAAATGTGTATTTCCAAATGCACATTTTCGTATATTTCCAAGTGCACTGCCAACCATGGGAAATCCTTGTCAGATTTTCCTGAATTTTATCTACATATTGTCAAATGGATGTGTTTTGTTTTTCAGCTGTTATTAAGAACATGAATTCATGTTGCTCCCTTTCTTATGAGTTAATAAAAGTTTTCAAGTGTTTGTATGGCAGACTGCTTCCATGTGAGGTCAATTGGTGACCTTGGATATTTATTTCTTCTCTTTTCTTGTCCATCCTTTCTCTCATATTCAGTAAGCAACAATCCTATTGAGTTTTGTAAGTGTATAATTATTTCATGAAATGAAAACAATCGACAGTCCTATTCTGGGTCAGCAACAGCCATCTCAAACATAAGATGCAAGCTTTGTCTGTCTTCATCAAAAGGCTCCAGAATTGTTCAACAAATCTGCACCAAAAAGATGCCATAGGCTCACAGCAGGCTAATGATATGCAGGCACTTCCTGGGCCTGTTCAGACATCACATTAAATCACAGCTGGGTGATGAGAATAAACCTAGGCAAGCCTTGAGCTCACACATTCCTCCCTCCCCTCCCCCAGTAGGGCTGCAAGGAGGATATTGGAAACTTTTGTTCCCAATTTTTATTAGCAACAGTTTGTTGGGTTCAGACACAGGCATGGCCCAAGGCATTTTGCTGCCTGGGGTGGAATGGCAAATCCTTGTCCCACCCCTGCCAAAGTGCATAGTATCCAAAGCTGGCCAAGTTATTGTGGCATCTGAGGCAGAAAATCCCACTAGTGCCTCTCCATGGGAGTAAAAATGATATATTAATAGTGTAGTTTAGCCCTTCGCCTGGCACCTGAATGTCAATAGAAGTGGTGCCAGGTATACCTCTTGGGCACAAAGTTGGGCACACTTCCAAAGTTGGGCACAATCACAATCATGAAGCCTATTTTGTGTCACCACCTGATGTTCCTCGACTAATGGTGGGACAATTGAGATGGGCCTCTCCCCACAGATCGAAGAGCATGGGCAGGCTGGTACAGGGAGAGGTGTTCCTTCAGAACTACAAATGATTAGAGCAAATGATCCATGACAAATGGCTATTTCAAGTTTTCAGCCTGGCTCTAATGCACGTGAGCATGCATGTTTTGTTCATAATTGGAGTGGAAGGCATACGTTATTCCAAACCAAAGCAGCATAATGCTTACAGCCAATGTCTTTCCTCTGCTACAGCCACATTTCCAGAGGAAACAGTCCCTATATATGTATATGGACATTATTAAGGAGGGACTGTGGCTCAGTGCGGTAGAGCCCCTGCTTTGCATGCAGAAGGTCCCGGGTTCAATCCCCAGCATTGCCAGGAAGGACTCGATGGTCTTGTAGGCCCCTTCCAACCCTACTATACTATACTATGATTCTATGACTGGGAAAAAACCCTCCAAAATGTGCAGAGCTGCTGCCTTTCAGCATCAGCAGTACTGGGCTAGTTGGACAGAGGGTCTGGCTCAGTATAAGGCAGCTTCCTGTGTTCCGATATAGAGCAATATATGCTTTGTTTGTTTTGGTTTCTAGACGGTGAACACTGATCACAGACAGCATCACAGAAATGGTCCCCTTATTATTTTAAAAGAAAGAAAGAAAAATGACTCTGTTACCTCTGCAGGAATTTCCCTTCTAATATTTTACCCTTTTTATCATTTGTTTATTTTGTTACGGCTCAGTTGAGGACTCTGCGGTCTTCCAGATGCTGTTCGACTCCAGCTCCCATCATCCCTGACCATTGTCCATCCTGCCTGGGCAACATCTGCCTGGACAACACCTTCCCCACCCCTGGTGGAAAGCGCTTATACCCCACTTTTCAAAGGAAAAAAAGCCCTTACTAAGACACTTACACTACAACTAAAGTGGTATAAATATAATTAAAATCAATTAAAGGCACATGTTTAGACATGTGTATGTGGGAAGGTGTAGGACTCCTTTCTGTAAAAACATGCAGAGCATTGCGCCCTAAAACAACCATACATGTTAATGCTCACTAGCAGTATTTCTATTTCCCCCCCTCTCCTCAGCCTAGGACTTCCTCCATACACTGGACCTTGACATAAATTAGATAGGTGAAAGGCTTTGCACACCTGAAATGCTACTGCTGTGAGAGGAGGGCTAGTGGGCGCATAGCTCTGTGTGGGAAGTAGTCCTGTTACTCCAGGGGGGGAAATGGTTCCTCTAAACAGGTGCATTAGGATGTATGGAATACTTCATCCTACAACAATACACCACAGGCAGAGATACATTTTGAACCGCATGGTGTGTTTGCTTGCCAGCAGAGTGAGTTCTCTAGAAGTGTGTCCCTCGCCCCAGTAAACATTAGTGGCTTTGTGTTTTGTTTTTTCCAAGCAAGTGAAATTAAAGCCCAGGTGGGATAAGCCTGTGTGATTACATGGAGGGATGAAGGAACAAGGAATTAATTTTCCAATGTGTGTTTGGCCCTGCTGCTATTTTCTAAGGGTGGTGGTGGTGGTGGTGGTGGTGTGGGGGACAGTGGGCTGGAGTCACTGTCATATTGTGTCTTAACTAGAAGGGAGGAGGAAAATCTGAATAACTTTATCAGCAGAAATGATGTTTTCCAGGTGACAGAAACAAAATTGCAGCTGAATGATCAAACAGGGAAGGGGACAGGGGAGGGGCTTATACTCAATCTGTGGAGCAGATAGCTGAATTTCACTTCTAAGGTGTGCCTCCGCCTTTTATCATCCAGTTTTCTAAACTTTGCAATTGATTGGCAGCCAAAACGATGGCGGTAGATTAAGATAAAGAAGAAGGTGATGCCTCACACAAAATGTGAGGAAGAAAACAAGCAGCTTTTCCTCTTCCCCACCCCACGCCACCCTGCACAGCTTTACACCCCCATATTAATCTGCTTGGATGATCAAAAGCCAGGGATATGACAATTACAGCTCTTGGCAAAGTAAGGAATGAAAAACTTGGCAAACTGAATGACAGCCAAAGCCCCCCAAAAAAGGGGGGGGGAAGAAAGATCAGCCTTTGGCATTGAGGTAGGAGGTTTTTTTTGGGGGGGGAGGTAAGTGTTTGCTTTCCCTAGCTTAAAAAAACTACAATAAAGCAATTCCTTTAAACACATAATAGAAAGCTAGTAGCTATAATAATGTTTAAGCTCACCTAGAGCAATGGTTCTATTCTATTACTTCCCTGTGTGGCAAAGGTCAGCTAGCGAGAGAGGGGGAAAGAGGCTTTTGCTGCTTGGGTTCACACTCTTTTTATGTTGCTGCTGCTGCTACCATTTAAGCCCAGAGTTTTATTCTGAAAAGGCTTCAGGATTCCAAGACGATCAAGGGAGGAAATGAAGGAGGCACGACAATCCCAACAACTTGGGCACAAGGTTAGAAGTGGAAATGAAAGAGGAAAAAGAAGAAGAAAAAGCCTAACACTGCACAGTATTGTTTTCTTTGGGAGTCATTTCACGTTTGTTGAGGCTGGATCTGGCTGGGTTCCAGGTGTGTGTGTGTGTTTTTAATTGAATCCCATCCAGAGATATCATAACCTCAAAAGGCTACTATTACCTAAAGGGTTTCAGATGAAAGCATCCAAGCATGCTGTTTGAAATTGGAGGAGTCGCAATTGTCATTTGACAACAACGTGAGACCTGTCAAAAACCCCATTTTGCAGCAGAATGGTTGTTTTACATAATCTGGCCTGATCCCCTTTCTTTTCTACCCTCCCCCGTGCCGGAGACTCCCACCTCTACCCATCCACGTAGAGGCAAAAGTCCTCCATTGCTAATGCCCCAGCAGGTTTTCCCAGCAGGTGTTGATGGCGAACATGGACGGGAGGGAAAGTTGCCGATGTTGTCCTCCTCTTTGCCTTGTCAGGAAGCATTTCAACATCAAGAACTTCCAGCTGAAGCAGAGTCTCAGAGTCCCAGGTCACTTTGAGAACCTTGGGATTCCCAGAGACTCTCCCAATTCAGAGTTTGAAATGGTAAGATGGATGGCAAGATACTGTGGGTTCGTTTGCTTGTTCCCTTTATGGGGGCTTCTCAGCAGCTGAAGCTCTCCAGGCAACATACATCACAAAAACAAATGCAATACAATCAATGATAAAACACACACACCTCTATTTAAAAGTTTTGTGAAAACCCAGAGGTGTCTTTCCATGAATGGGAGCCCTCTTCCACATGGAGAAGAGCTTTTTCTGACTTAATGCATTCTGCTTGGCAGCAGAATGGAGAACTGAAAACCAGGCATTGCACTGTCTCTTGTGGAGGGTCTTGCAAGTCTCAACATGTCTGCTGTTGCACCATCTCTTGCATGATGTCACCCAAGGTCTTCCACTGGCTCTTTGCACAACAATCAATGGAAGAGTGCCACTGCCAGGACTTCCTCTCCGTGCCCATCTCTGGATCTAGACCTTTGAACATTATTTTGGAACCTACCCTTCGTTGGTTACATTTCATAGATGGCTTTTCCAGTTTGGTGGCTTCCCAGCTTTTGTGCAGTTTTGTTCCTCCATTCTAAAAGGTTGAGATGCCTCCCTTAAGGCTTAATTATTGGCAATAAGCGCTTAAGATACAATATGCTGGCCTTGTTTTGTATTGTTGGCCCCCACCCTTTTTGCTCTCAGCCCCATCACCCACTGGAATGTCCCCCAAGAGATTCTCTGAAATTGAATCTAGCTCTCAGGCTAAACGAGGTTCCCCACCCACGCTCTTAGGGAACTCTCCAACGAAGAAATTCTGATTACTCTAACAAAGCCACCATCCCCAGGACCTTTGAGGAAGCCATGACAGCTAAGCTGACTTTTAAAAAGTTGCATGTTTGTACGACACATGACAGCTAGCCTCTGTTTATATGACCAAAGAGAATTTAAAGCACGGCTAAGGAACCGGTGTGGCCCTCCAGTTGTTATTGGGCTCCAATACACATCAATTCCAGCCAGCATGGACAATGGCAAGGTATGATGGGAGATGTAGTCCAACAACATCTGAAGGGCTCCATGTTCCCCACCCTGGTTTAAAGTACTTCTGTAAGGGGTATTCTGGATACTATATGTTCCTTCTTGCACATATTTTATGGGACATATGGGAGAAGACACTGCCTCAAACATGCCGGACCCAGACCATAAAAACTTTTAGAGGTTACATCAGCATCTCTATTTTAGCCCAGAAATTACCACCTGTAACTACTGGAGCTCTTTTAAACTGAATATGTTCCAAGCAGCTAGCCCCAAAGATCAACTGATCTGCCACATTCTGGACCAGGCGAAATTTTACTTGCCATATCTCTAAGCTCCTGGATGTAAAGGACACCATGTTGGGATATAGCATTTAAAAATATCAGAATGAGTATCTGGAACACTGCAATGAGCATTCCTTTCTAAGACAAGAAAGCCACCATTGTTCTGTGCCAGAATTACCAAGATCATCACCAAGATGATCAATAGTTGATCATCACTACATCAGGTCGGGAATGCCGCTGGGAATTTATGCTGGGCCACATTTATTAAGCTTGCTTGTGAAGGTGCGTATTTGATTAGCCTAGAGAGAATTAATTGGAGGAGGGGCACACTGTGCGTATTCTTGGTCCTCCGGGGAAGGAATTCCCACCAACTATCCATTTCCTACAAATGGAAATGGTAGACAGTAGCCCTGAAACAGCTGTGCTACACTTTGATCCCAAACATGTTTACTTAAAACCAGGTTCCACAGACTTTAATGGGATTTGCTTCCAAGCAAATACTTTTAAGAATGGCCTTTAGATAACAAGAATCCAACAGGGTTGGGAGTACCTACATTTGATAAAAGAACCATTTATCCTGAAACTTCAATATTTGTATTGTAAGGAGAAATTTAGTATGGCTATTTACATCATATAGCTGCCTTGACTCTGATCTTTAGCTACTTGTTTTTGCCGTTTTTAATCTGTGAAATAAGTGCTGTCTAACCATCTACTACAGTGCTGTTTGTTTGTTTTTTGAGCCACCAAAGTTCTTGAAGGAATTTGGCGCTCCTGATGATCCACATTTCAGCTTCCTTTTAAGAAATCCCCACCCTCTAGAATTAGCTCCTTTTGAAACTAGATAAAACATTGTTGGACTACAGAACCATCCTCAGGTCACCAGGGTTATAAGGTTGCAAGCAACCAAGAGGGTTGGTATATTTACCTTTAAAATAGGGTTGGGCAACACACAGTCCACAGGCAACATGTGGCCCTCACCACTCTTGGTGCAGCCCGTGCCACCCCCTGCTGCCCCCCTGCTGCCCCCGCCCCAGATTTTGATAACTTTTTTTTTTTTTTTACAAAAAATCATGGTTCTCTGTAGCCACTGTAATGTGCCAAGCATTGTTTGGAAACAAGCTAAATTTAACCCTTGTGGTGGTCCGTAACAATATGGAGTGGTTTGCTGCCAGGTTTTTGGAGCAAACTGGCATTCTCCTCCTCCTCATTTTTTTTGGGGGGGGCATCCCATGGGGCGGGGAGAATGCCCACTGGATCTTCCAAAGTTGCCCAGCCCTGCTTTAAAAAATACAATTTAACACCAATGGAGCCTTTTTCCTTTAGTCCTCCATGGGGGAATTTTGGGAAACAAACAGGGGGAATGTGTTGTAGTCCCAATCGAATGTGTTGTGGTCCCAATTCAAATTGCAGTCATCCACACTTACACTAGAGTAAAAAACAAACAGAGGGGTAAGCCACACACTATGTAATTAACCTAATGTGTAGTTTGACCCTCAGACAGGTTCAATAACAATGCAATCACATGCATGATATCACCATACTCCTCTTGCTTTGTGGGATAAACATAACTTTTTCTGATAGCAGTATGGCAGGGGTAGGCAACTTTGTTTTGGCTGTGGGCACATTTGGCAATTTGAGAAACTCTCCTGGGCTCAACCACAAAATGGCTGCCATGGGAGACATGGCAAAGGGCATATAACTTGTCCAATAGTCCAAGTACAAGGTAGAGGTAAGGTACAAAACACTAAATAATTCTTTTGAACCTACAGTTTTCAGCACCCACAGAAACCTATTTCTCAGCAATCCCAGTTACCAGTAAGAAAATGTATGTGTGTGTATATATATATATATATATATATATATATATTTAAAGTGGGCACCAAGAAAGGGATCTTGGGGCACATTGGTGCCCATGGGCACCACATTGCCTACCCATGCAGTACAGGCAGGGTAAGGGCACTGACTATAAAGAGAGAGACTGAGCATGCACTGTTCTTGCCAGCTCTGCAGGTCTTTCTCACCACTGCAGATTTGCCATAATAAACACAACTGTAGTCTTTCCTTCTGTATTCCAGATTTATTTGGCTGCTAAATAGCACATGGAACAGACTCCGAACCTCTTTTATAAACTTTTGACTGATCTTGTCCAACCTTGGAATAAAATAATGAAATCTGATAGGAAGTGTGGGCAGAAAAAGGGAACCAGGCTTTGTTTTGTATTACTGGGCCTGCACTTGAGAATGTTCAGTAGCATACGTTAAAGAAATCCGATGGGTTAACCATTAAGGGATAGCGATGTTATACCAGGTTGCAACCTGGCAATCCTACACATCGCATCTTGGAACACTAAACTCCTTGTAGGGACAACGTCGGTGTAGGTCAGGGGTACGCAACATGCAGCCCATGGCCATATGCTGTCTCCTGGCCTTTTCTGTGGCCCCTGCCATCACTGCTGCCAAATCGCTGCTGAATTTTGGCAGTAGCAAAAGAGCTGCATCTTCACTTTAAAACAAGGCATGTGAGGAGAGAATGCTGCGCTTCAGTGCAAATTCATGCTTCACAGGGCTTCAGGAGTGCAATTTAACAGGAGTGTTAAAACAAGGCACATACTCCCCGTACTTTGTTTTAAAGTGAAAATGCCACTTTTTTGCTGCCAACAAATTTGGTTGTGTGTGTTTCAGCCCGCAGTGGGTTCCGAGAATGGGAAATTGGCTCTGATGGTGCCCACCTCAGGTGCAGATAACACAACAACAACGTAAGTGTCAAAACCTCTCTACCCCTCTTTAGAATGTACATCTGGCCTCACCCTTGGTTTCCACAAAGCAAAGGGCTCTTTTTGTGGTGGCCCCTTATTTGTAGAATTCCCTCCTGAGGCAATCCACTCCATCACTTGTTCAGAAAAACTGTCAGGACATTTTAAAATTTCTGCCAGGCATTTCAATCTGACAAGGCTGGCATTTGAGTGTTTTAGAATTTAACCCCTGTTTCTGTAGGGTTTTTTTTAATGGTTATTGTAATTTTAATGATTTTTAAGAAATGTATTTTATTCTGATTAATAGTTGCCTTGGAGATGCATGCATAAGATGCTTAGAGCAATCAAGCCTGAAACCTAATAAAGATGCAGCTTGAAAAAGAGTTGTGTTCGAAATGTGTCATCTAAACGTACAACTGTGAGGTGGTTGTTTCTGGAGAGGCAAAAGCACTTGCTAGGAGAAGTATAAGCTTCTCTTTACTGTATACACTCAAATAAATATGTGCACCATGTTCTGACTAAGCCAGAAAGGAATATTCTATCCTAATCCTGCTTCTGATCATCTATCCAAATCAGTACACGGGTAGCTTTAGCGACAGTTTGGGCACACAATAAAATGCTTCAATATTAGTACATTGGTCAGCTTATAAAGGAATACATTACAATGTACACATTTTTAAAAACCACTCCTGGTTTTCCCCAAGTGTTCTATTTCAGCAACCTAATTTAGGGAAGCGTGTGTGTGTGTGTGTGTAAACACTTTTTAGTTGCTGCTATTGTTAGTCATTTGGGAGTCAGAAATCCTAACCGATCTATTGCAAATCACTCAGAGATCTACCAGTAAATCCCCATATAGTTTCTGCCCATCCCTGTTAATAACACTGGGTTGGATACAAAGATGCCCTTGTGCAAGCAGAAAGTGTCTGGTGCTAGAACGTTGTGTGGGGAAAGTGGGGAAACTTAAGTTAAAAGATGCTCTTCACCTTGAACAAGAGGTTGTACATAATGACGTATGGGAATGCCCAGAGTTATAATTGTACTTCATGAACTCTTTCACTAGCATTTGCAGAACAGCATTAGTGGCTAGGAAGTGCTTTCTCTATAGTATGCACAGATTCTATACATATTGGGCTTTTTTTTTTTTTTTTTACATAAATCTGAGGGTCAGGTCTTTGCTCCCCTAAGTTTTCTATCATTCCCCCTCTTACATATACTTGATAGATTGTACAATTTAGCTAACAACCATTTTAACCTAAAAGGTGCCAATACTATCTGTTCAAATGGCCTGAGTGCTCTAGTAACATTGGACTTCTATCTGATGGTAATACACAATGGTAAATCCATAAATATTAAAAAGAATTGTTCAAAACCACTAATTGAATCAACTCAAGTCTGCATAACATTAAACCTTTCACCCTGCAAGCCCTTTGTTCCCCAAATCCACCCCCCAGCCCCAAATGCAGGGGTATAAAAGGGGGGGAGAAAGCTTCCATTGCAGCTGTACTACTCTGTATCAGGGCCATGTGCTTTCACTCTAGAGTAAGAAATAAAGGGGTCAGCTGCACGCTATGTAATTAATGTATTTTGAAATTTGACCTACAAGGCGCTCCTTCCTTCCTTTCTTTCTTTCTTTCTTTCTTTCTTTCTTTCTTTCTTTCCTAAACAGATTTCTACTGGCACAATTCTATGCATGTTTAGACAGAAAAATGGCTGACAACTCCCAGCATGCCAGTTGTCAGCCAATTTTTTTGGTCTAAACATGCATAGGATTGTTCCTTAAATCACCTTTCAGGCAACACTGCCCTCATAAGACGGTATACAAAATTTCACAACAAAAACATAAATACTATATAAAACCATCAGATTAAAGCCATGTTACATCCCCTTAAAAATGAGTAGTGGCAATAAATCCATAGTACAGCAAATAATAAAATGCAAATTGAAATGAACAATTCTTCAGAGTTCTCTTTAAAAAATCAACAATGATGGGGCTACATGTATTTCTCGGGGGAAGGGATTTTACAAACTTGGGGCCATCACAGAAGAAGTCCTGTCCCTGGTACCTGTCGATCTGGCATTTCTTATGAGCAGGGCCTCCGAGGCTGATCTTAAAGTCCAGGCAGGCTCAAACAGGTGGAGGCAGAGAGGTCCTCAGCAAAGGTTAATGAGATTGTCTGAGGCCCATTTTTGGACTAGCCTTCAGATGAATCCAGCAGACATGGCTTTACACCAGGGGTGTAACAGGGCTTTACACCAGGGCTTTACACCAGGGGATCTGTGGCTCTCCAGATCTTGTTGGATTACAACTCCCATGATCCCTGACCATTGGCCATGCTGGCTGGGAGATGTTGGGAATTAGAGTCCAGCAACGGGCCACAGATTCCCTCCCCATGCTTCACACTGTGTAATACACCAGGATAGGAATAAACCCTTGTCTTAGCTGTGGTTCATTAGTTTCAGTGAGTACATGTGCCTAGTCAGGGTTCACATGGAGCTTTAAGCAGCACATTATGGTGTGGCTTTGCTCATAATTCAAGCCAATTGTGTAACTAATGATGATCTCAGCTATTTGGTGGAATAAACTCATAAGTGGCTTATCAGCAGCAGTGTTTCTCTAGGAGTCTCCTCATCTGAAATATCTGTGCTTCTGGAGTGAAATATGGACTCATCACTTAGAAAAGGCTCTCCTAGGTGATTTAATCTACCTTTAACTCTTTAGGAAACTCTGTTTGAAACCACAGCTAATGTAATGGCAAGGTGAACTACATTTTCTCACAATCCTGATGTGCAATTAACCTTTGTCTAAGAATATAAGAAGAGCCCTGCTAGATCAGGCCAAAGGCCTATCTAGTCCAAGATTCTTTTCCCAACAGTGACCAACCAGATGCTCCTGGGAAGCCCACAAGCGGGCCATGAGGGCAACAGCCCGGTCCTGCATTTGTATCCCTGTGACTAGTATCCAGAGGCATGGTGCCTGTGATACTGGAGGTCGTATGTAGTTATCGTGACTAGTAGCCATTGACATCGATAGCCTTATCCTCCATCGGTTTGTCTAATTCCATCTTAAAACCATCCAAGTTGGTAGTAGAAAATTCCATAGTTTAATTTCTTAGTTAGTTTCTTAACTTCTTAATTAGTTTCTCTACCATTTCTTGTGGTAGAGAATTCCATAGTTTAACCATGCGCTGTAAAGAAGTCCTTCCTTTTATCTGTCCTGAATCTCCCAGTAATCAGCTTCATGGGATGACTTCGTTGGGTTCTAGAATTATGACAGAGGGAGAAAAATGTCCCCCTATCCACATTCTCTGCACTAGGCATAATTTTATATGCCTCTGTCACGTCCTCCTGTTCGTCTCCACTCTTTCAAGGACTTAATTTGAATGAAGCCTAGTGCAGGGATGGAGAACCTCCAGCCCACAGGCTGGATTCCGCTTGGAATTCCGCCCACAGGAGGTCACCTGGTCCCAGTCTTCCCCACTATGGCGAGATGTATTGTCTTTCTATTTACATTATAGCCATTATTTCTAAATCTTCATTTATGAACTAGCTCAAGCAAATTTCATGCACATCTGTCCTCTTTTTTGATGATGTGTAGATGGCCACCCTAACTAACTGCTGGGCCATAAGCAGAAATGTTGTGATGACAGGGCATTGGTGGGGAGCAGGGATATAAATAAAGGCAGTTAAGGTGCAATGGTGAGACAGAAAAAAGGCCTTAAAAAGGCCTATTCATTGCAGAAATGCCAGGACATAATTAAAGGTAGTTAAGGTGCAATCCTATGCATGCTGGGGAGTGTAGGCCTTTTTTTTCTGGCTAAACATGCATCGGATCACACCCTTAGTATGTTTAAAGTTATTTAGTTGTATTAATTCTTAATGAGCAATGGGGCAGAATGGTATCTGCATATTTTTCCTTCTGTCTCCACAAGTAAAAGAGAGAGAGACTTCCTTTTTGCAATGAAAGCTAAAATTCAGGGCACGGCCTAGAGAATTCCTGAGCAAGCCAGGGCCTCACAAATGTTCTTGAGGCTGCCGGCCTGCTGCCCAGTTTGGGTGGCCACTTACGTGTCACTAAAAATGAAAAAAATGCATCTCAGAAAAGGATAAAAGAAGGCGTGCATGAGCATGTCATTTCCATATGCTGATTTATGTGTATAGATGCAAATTTGTAAATAATTACTATAATTTAAATAGAAATATGTCTCCCCATAGTGGGGAAGACTTGACCAGGTGACCTCTGTGCCTACACAGGCTGTGTCCTGGTGCTACTAACTGCTGATGGGCAACTTCAGGGCATCTGTTGCTCTCCCTTCATAGGGTTGCTTATCTTTGAACTAGACGTAGACTGGACTGCTCCTCAAATAAAGGATGCTTTCAAATAGAGGACTGTCATCTGTAAAATAGGACCGATGGCCACTCTATGTACAGTGTTAAATAGATCGTTAGGTTCTAGAACCAGAAGCCTTCTTTACACTCCAAGCTGTGATCTATGTGCCTGTTTACCTATAACAGAGAGGGCAATCACCTACTCCCTTCCCAGTCTAAATCTCTTTCAACTTTCCTGTTTCTCTGCTCACCAGCCATGTTGTCTCAGTTGCAAACAATGAAGTTTATTTGTCTTCAAAGAGCCATCGTGCGTGTGTGGATACAGTTTGCATACTAAGCATTTTGGTAATTGATCTTTTTGGCTTTTGCTGTGCCTTGCAGAAGGTTGTCAACTCCTTCTTTGAAGTTAACTAATGATCCTGCGAGCGAGGCATCTCAGTGAGGAGCTGGGGTCAGTTTAGCATTGTCGAAATACGAGTCCCACATGCAAGCTCTCATATTACCTCACGTTGCATTATTTAGATCAGTGTAGAAGGAAAAGGCCCTTTGCTGTAATATATGCCAAATGCAGAAGAAAAAGTTTATTATTACCAGACCTCATCTTGTGTGTTTTTAACGCCTGGATGCTGCAGCTTCTCCTGTGCAAATCAGGGCCAAGAGAGTACCTGAAAGATCGTCTCCCCCTGTATAGCCCCGTTAAACCACTACACTCTTCAGGGGAGGCCTTGTTTCCATGGCACAACCTGCAGAGCTCCATCTGCTGCCAACATGACAACGGAGTTTCTTTGTGGTGGCTTCCACCCTCTGGAATGACCTCCCCTCTGTGATACATCAGGCACCAACAATCATGTGCTTTTGGCATTTATTAAAAATGATTTTGTTTACCTTGGCTTTTCCCAACCATTCACTGATGAATTGTTTTAAGCCTTGTTTTACAGAGCCTTGTAATTTGTAATATTGTTGGTGGTATGGCACCAGCAAGATTGGTGTTGTAATTTCTGATATTGTTGTGTTTTATTGCGTTTTATGGTTTTATAATCTACTGTAAAGCCACTGTGGTTTTTAAAATGGGAAGCAGCATATAAATATTTTACATTAAAAAAAATTACAGTGAAAAAGCTTAGGAACTTAGGAAGCTGCCTTATACTGACTCAGATCATGGGTCCATCAGGCCCAGTGTTGTCAACACTGACTGGCAGCAATGGCTCCCCGGGGTTTCAGGCAGGAGTTTTTCCAGCCCTACCTGGAGATGCTGGGGACTGAACATGGGTTCAAGAGTCAAGGAAAAGTTATCTTAAACCCTGCAGGAGAAAGCACAGCTGGGAAGGCAATTTGGAATAGAAAAAAAAAAAAAAAAGCCAGGCAGAGAATGGGAGAAACACCCCTCTTTTCTTCTGCTTCTGCTCTTGAAGCTGTTTTTATGAATGATGATGGCAACTGAAGCTGTGTTACATGTGTTTGTGTGTAATATGTAGTTTGCCCCTGAAATAGTCATAGCTTTGAGTCCTTTCAGTGGATGTGATCATGGGTATGATTGCTCTCCTGTGAGCCAAAGAACTAGTGTTGGAAAAGGCCCCTGGTCTTGTTAGAAACAGGCAGCCAACCATAGACACTACATTGTGAGATGATGATGACGACGATGATGACGACGATGACAATTTTAAATGTATGTTCCTGTTTTGATCTCAGCACATTTTATGAGATTCTCACTGTCATGTCTTACCTGCATGTTGGTCACATTCTCTTGGCCACTTTCTTGGGTGTACAGTGCAAATATAAAACAGCCACAGGCATGCCATCAGAAAGTCATCTGTTTATTGCATTACCCTTTTAAATAGTGTCCATGTTTTCCTAGAGAGGTCCATTTCACACATTACACAGATATCTGGATATCACAATTGGTGGCCCTCTGATAATGGAATTCTCTCCCCAGTGAGGTCTGCCTGGCTCCAACATTGTCATCTTTTCCGTGCCAGGTTAAGACTTCCCTCTACACCTCTACAATGAAATGAATGAATACCTCAATTGGCCACTGAATGTATACCGGGATCTCCCACATGTAGTGGGAGATGCCAGTTCTTAGTCAGACATCAAAAGAATAGGTGGGTGGGAGTGAAGACATTGGGTTGGATCCAGACTGAGTTAGGTGACCTTCATTCCCATTGAAATCAATAGGACATGTTAGTGTTGGACTAACTTAAATGCCTTTGAGTTCAATGGGAACCAAGGCTGCAATCTTAAACCCATTTACCTGAGAGAAAGCCCCACTGAACTCAATGGGTCTTATTTCTGAACAGACATACATAGGATTGCACTGTAAGTTTAACTTAGTCTGGATCCAACTTGTTCACAATTAAAAGGTAAGAAGATAGAACAGCAGCAGCATCTTTTCATTCTTTTCTTGTAGCCATTTTATCTCATGTTGTCCTCCCTGTCAGCCCAGTGTTGCAGTTATTCCTATCTGTTGCCTATACATTTCTGAGCCCAATTCAAGATGCTGTTTTTAACCTATAAAGCCTTATATGACTTGGGCTGCAAATACCCGTTGGAGTGCCAGTCCTGACATGAACCTACCCATACACTATGATCAACATCTGTGGCCTTCCTCTGAATGCCTCCTTTGAGGGAGGTTCAGAGGATGACAGCAAGACAGCCTTTTTGGTGGTGGCCCCCTGATTGTGGAATGCTCTTCCCAGCGAGGCTCACCTGGCACTAACATTGTCATCTTTTCAGCACCAGGTTAAGACTTTCCTCTGTTCCCAAGCATTTGATGGCGTATGATGAGGTTCTTAATGCAACAACTGAATTGTTTATGGTTGTCACTGATGTTTTAGTTGTTTTATGAGGTTTATTTTATTGATCATTGTTTTTACCTGTTTGAAATGGTTTTACATTTTCGTATGTTTTAATTTTGTTGTAAGTCAATTTGAGTCTTTACTTTAGAAAGGCATCTAAGAAATTATGATGATACTAATAATACTAATAACAACAACAGCCTCTGTAGTGCTTCATGATCTGGTTGCTGCCTAGCCTAGCCGAGATTCAAAGTGATGGTCAGGGTCCCCTCTCTTGTTCTCTGGAGCTTTCAGTCTGTAATACTGACCAAGCACTATATCAACATCAAACACCAGCGGGCTAGTTACTTTTCTTGTTGCATTAGCCAGTCAAGCATTTTGCACTGCTGAATGTCATCTTATTTAACATTTTCTTAAACAACTTCTAAAGGTCCTAGCCGTATGACAGATGGGCCGTTGAAAGGGTGCTTAATGGCCAAGTATCCTTTTGGTACGGTTTGATAGTGTTTATTGTTAGTTAAGTATTGTTTAAATAAATCTCTTCTCTCCGAATTCCCCCACCACTACAGCGATCACCACTTTTATGTTCTGTAGACACATCGCTTCGCTTGTTCGTTTGAGGCAGGCTTTTATTCTCCTTCATTCGATGTCCACTGAAGACTCAGTCATACTTTGTAGGCTACAATGACACTGGCAGCACAACCAGACAAACACAGAAGTTGCTTTCAAATACTGGACTGGTTGGTTGAAGCAATATGTTGGGGCTAGGTTGAATAAGTTCAAACATGCTAGAAATTGATCATGATCCATAGAGCTGTTTCAAATTTGCATAGGCGATGCGTAGAGGAATAATACATGCTGTTTACAGAGTGCTTTTCCTAAGTGCTCGAAGTGAATCATTACAATGTACGTGTAAGGCAAGCCAGTACTCATTCCCATTTTACAGATAAGTTGTAGAGGCTGAGAACCAGTGTTACCTGAGGCAACTTGTATTCTTGGCTGAGTTCTGAGATTTGAATTGGGAACCTCACCAGCTCTAAGGCAGTATAGCTATAATTAAGCACATAGGGCAAAACCCAACCAGAATTAAGCACATTTCAATCCCACTGATTATAGAGGGAAAGATATAAGCACATCCCCAGCCCTCCCATTAAAAATCAGTGGAACTTAATTTTGGATGGTGGACATTGTATAATGTATGAATGAGATTTCTAAGCATCTGCTCAGTCCACAGCTCATGGCCATGTTAGAGACTTCTTTAAGAATGGCAACATTGTGGCCACTGAATGATATTTCACTGTTAGCAAATAAAGCTGCTCATAGGTGAAGTCTCAGCAAGGCTACAAGAGCTTTGTTACTGCCAATTGCAAAAACTTGCAATGATGAGCTAACTTCTCATAATCCAGTGTATGGTGTGCACCTTCTCGATCAGCTTAACTTATTTCAAAAAACCAAAATTTTGCTGTTACTGGGCCAAACGTGCAGTACTTCATCACATTCTGCACAGACACACAAAATATTTGTTTTAGACTTACATATGATATTCCTTGCGACACATGCATGCCATTAAAAAATCATTTTTTGTTTTTCTAAAATGATTATTTCATCCAGAGAAATACAGATAAGTTCAAATTAAGTACTTCCATCTTCTGCATGAAAGAATATGGAAGACCTTATATAAAAACAATACATCAAAGGAAAGTTAAAAGAGAACCAACCAAACCAACACTTTACCCCAGCTTTCCCCAACCTGGTGCCCTCCAGATGTTTTGGACTACAACTCTCATCCCCAGCTAGGATGGCCAATGCCTCAGCTGGCTAGGGGATGATGGGAGTTGCAGTTCTACACATCTGGAAGGCACCAGGTTGGAGAAGGCTGCTTTACCCTATTAAATTAGAATTTTATAAATAACCAAGTAACCATTCAGGTTGACAGTGTTTCCAAGTGACACATGTGTTAATTAATATAAACAAAGGTTGTTATACTTATTTGGTGCACTCACAATTTACATGTTCATTGCTGCATAGTTTGTATATAGTGTCCAATGTTAACTCTTCACTCTTCTGTTTTTACCCTGTCCCTTTGCCCCTTTTTATTTGGTGCATATCTATATCAGTTTTAAGGACAATTCTGCTTTCTCTGCTCTTTTGAGGCTATTGGGTCTTTCAAAGAGGTATCTTGCAAGAGCTGTCTTTCTGAATGTTTCATAGGTAGAATAAATATTCCTGCCATGTCTCCTTAAATTTAGAAATACTCAGAGCTCATTTCTTTTACCAGCAACAACTTTGATACACCCCAGTTACTCCCTTTTGTTTTCTGGTGGTTGTCCTGAGAAGTATTTTATATTTTCCATGGTGGAATGTCTTACACAGGTATATATGCCTACCTGTTAGTTTGTTTTTAAAAACTGGGCGCTAAAGGAATTTACTGTTAGAATTTTCTTCTCTTTTGCCTACTGGTTAGGATAGGGATGTCATGTCGGAGAAATCCACAGTGGAATCAGATGAGTTCAAATTTCTATGAATCTGACCTGTGGATTCCACAGCAGACTGGCTTTTCTGAGTGACACAGATTCTGCAGACTTGTGGGCTAGGATTTTTGAGTTTCTGGAATGTTACTAAAATTAACTCATAGAAAACTACGCAAAATAAAAAGCACAGGCCAAAAATGCGCATTTCCCAATAATCTAAAGCATGAAAATAAACATTTTAGGGGGATTCATGCATTTGGGGGGGATTTGCACACTTTAGGGGGGATTTTGCCCACTTCTGCAAGCACAAATTTGTGCAAATTCAGGAAACTGAAAACAATCCGATTCCATCAATGAGCGGACGATGGAACGAAAGGCACCTGATAATCTGTGAATCGGAGATGGAAAGGATTTTGCAAAATGCGTATGTTCCTAGGTTAGGATATAGCGTTCATATCCTCCAGCAGATAGGGTTGTATCCAATGGCGTCATTCCGCCAACGCAAACCTTATACCATGCGCAGAAACCCCATTATCATTCCTACACAAGTGTCAAATGCAGTACTTGGACTCCGGTTGTACAAGCTGTGGTGCGGCGCAGTACAACTTCATCAGGCGAGGTGCTGCTTGCGCTAGCTCACAACTCTGCCAGTTGTTCCGTCAACACTTGCGCAATGCTAACCTAACGCTGGATGCATCCCATAGGATTTCAAGCACACACACACAAAACTAGGGCTGGGCATGGATCCCTGATCTGACTCGGAGGCTGCTTTGGGGCTTCCGAGGTGGGCCCGACTGAGCTCGAGCTAAGAAGCCTATGAAGCTGAAGTGGGATTCAGTCATCCGAATCCTGCCTCAGCCCCCCAACTCGCTGCCCAGCCCCCAGCTCCTTACCTGGGCCCTTGTTCCATGTGGGGGGGCACTGCCACCAGGGGAGTTGCTGCTGGGGGAGCCACTGCTGGCACTGCTGGGGGGAGCTGCCCTGCCGTTGAAAGAGCCACTGCCGCGGGAGTCACCAGTGGTGCTGCCTGGGGAGCTGCTGCCGCCGCCTCTGCTGGCGCTGCTGGGGGGAGCTGCCACTGCTGGTGCCACAGGGGGAGCTGCTGCCGCCACCAGCTCCCAGGCCCTTTGGATGCGTGCTAGCAGCTGTCATGTTTTTCAGGGGAGGGGGCATATTTAAAATGGTGACTCCCTGTATTTCCAGGAATACAGGGAGTCACCATTTTAAAATGGCTACCCCTCTCCAGAACAACAAGTTCGCTGCTGGCACATGTCCAGCAGACCCAGATGAGGAGCTGGGGGCTGGGTGGTGGCAATGGTGGCAGTGTGGTGGTCGGGCTTCCAGATCACGCTGAAGCACACTGAAGTGCTTCGGAGTGACGCACGTCACTTTGGGCGGCTTCATGCCCCCTCCGCTTCACCTTGGAGGTGTCCCGAAGCATCTCACTTTGACTCCGAGCTCGGGCTGTGGGCCACAGCAGTGCACAGCCCTACAAAAAAACAGGGAGTTACCCACTCACAAATCCACTAAGGTCTGATTGTCCATCCTTGTTTCCAGCCCTTCCTGGAAGCTAACCTACAGCTACAAGCCTAATAGCTGATTTTCCATCCCTAACTCTTGAGAGCGTAGATCAGGGCCAAAGCAGACGTTACTTTAAATTACTGTCTCACAGCTCTTTCTCTCTCCCTGCCCCAGTTTTAATCTAAAGTAAGCAAAGCCCCCTCAACCCCCAATCCAGATCTTAAAAGCTCTCTACTCCCAACACTAGTGTCCCGGCCCCTATGCCGGGTAAATATGAAAAAAAGATGTAGCTGCTACACACAAATTTAAAGTCATGTCTGCTTTTGCTCTCAGATGTCTTCCTCAGAGAACTGAAATGTGGCTAAGGGTTTAGCAGGAAAGGTAAAGGAAAATAACTTTAAAAAATAGAGTAGATGTGCAAGGTTGTGGGAAGTTAGGTTTCCTGTAGCTACCCTCCGCCTGGTCCTCTAGTAAAATGTAAACAGAACATAATAGGATGGGGTGTCTCTGCACAACTGTAGTACATAACAGTATTAAACAGGGTCTGATTAATTTCGAGACTTAAAACTCTGCCTCTCATTCCCCCCACCCCATCCTGAGAAGTGTTTTGTGAAATAACGAAGTATCGCAGTCAAGATCTCCTGATCATTGCCCTTTAAAGTCTTTTTCTCACATGGCCGGGCTTCACAAAAAGCTATTTTACTAGAAGAAATTAGATTTCTGGTTAGCAGGAGCCCTAAATAGACATGAATTACAAGAACGTCCTTTGAAAACTCCATCCAGCACTTCGTTTCATTAAATCCCATGAAGCGACCTTAATTTAGTGGAACACTGGATGGGTTGTTCTTTTAACCTATTAGCACTTTGGCCAGTCCCATAAAGCATATTCATGGTTGATTCCATCAAGAAGGACAACAGTGGGATTAATATTATTTCAGGATACAGTAAATGCCACAATGATGAAGCTGTTCAAGATCTGGTGCTCACTGTGTCACATTGAATGCATTGACATTTACTCTGCTATCATTTCATTTCCAATGCTCCTTCCAAATCAGCCAGTGCTAATGCTTCTTGGTGTGAATGTGTGTGTCAGCATGGAATATAGCACCTCAAGGCTGTGGAGAGGAGGGATAAGTTTCCTACTTGAGATGTTCCCATCTACCCAGTAGGGAAAACCACAAAGCATTTAAAATATTCCCTGTGTTGGGGACAGCCCACGAGCGTCTACTGAAAGCAACAATGGAGTTCTGTTCACACATCCTGCTGGGGGACGAATGTTGACCCAGTTAAGGACCCAGTTAAGTGCTTAGTTTAAATCCTACTGATTTCAAGAGGCACTAGGCATGTTTCGAGGCTGCTTCATTCATGCAAGCCGGTGTAGTGGTTCGGATGTCGGTCTGGGACTCAGGAGATCCAGTTTCAAATCCCCACTTGACCATGAAGCTCAGTGGGTGACTTTGGGCCAGTCACTGACTCTCAGCTTACTTACCTCAAAGGGTTGTTGTGAGAATAAAATGGAGACCATGTAAGCCACCTTGGGTTCATTAGAAGAGGAAAAAATGTGGGGTGTAAATATAGTAATAAGAAATAATATAATACATATACATCACTTTATTTCCTTACACTTGTACTGACTTTCAGGTATGCACCCACCCAGAGCAGTTTACAAAGTGTTGAGGAAAAAAGTGGTTATTTTATTAGATTATTTCATTATGTTATTTATTGATTGCATTTTTTTTATACTGCCCAATAGCTGAAGCTCTGAGGGTGGTTCACGAAACAAAACTGAAAACCATAAAATGCAAATACACAGAAAAAAATAATATAAAAGCCTTAAGTTTAAAACAGAATAAAACTAGAGTAAAAAAGCTCAAATAAATGCCAGCAGCAGTGCAAGGATCTTAAAACACATCAACACTTAAAAAACAACAATCCTGAAAGACTAATGGTGCATGTTTAGACAGAAAAAAGTCCTACAGTTCCCAGCATGCCCCAGCCAGCATGATTAGGATTCCGCCCTGAAAAGTAATCTCCTGGTGCCAGAAAGACCACAATATAGGTGCTAGTCAAGCCTCTCTGGGAAGGACATTCCACACCCAGGGTGCCACCAGTAATGAAGATTTAAGGTGCAATCCTATCCGTGGTTAGACAGAAAAAACTCCCACAACTGCCCAGCATACCCCAGCCATCTATGTTGTAGGATTTTTCCTGTATAAACATGCATGGGATTGCACCTTTATACAACATAACAGAAAAGGATTGCAGCAAACTAAACATCCTGGGTGGAAAAACAGAGTCTTCTCCTGGTGCCGAAAAGGGAACAGGTGAACTTTCCTGGGGAGAGAATTCCAGTGGTGGGTATTACAGTAGAAAATATCTTGCGTCATATCCCACCTTGCCACAGATGGTGCAGGGACCTACACATTTGTCTCAGATGAGGGTCTTCATGTCCAGGCAGGCTTGTGTGGAAAGAAGTGGTCCTTGTGGTGTTCTGGCCTGGTGGGGGCTTTGAAGTTAAACCCAGCGTCTTGAGTTGATTGCTGTTGTTCAGTCGTTCAGTCGTGTCCGACTCTTCGTGACCCCATGGACCATAGCACGCCAGGCCTTCCTGTCCTCCACTCTCTCCCGGAGTGTGCTCAAGTTCAAATTCATTGCATCGGTGATGCTATCTAGCCATCTCATCCTCTGCCGTCCCCTTCTCCTTTTGCCTTCAATCTTTCCCAGCATCAGGGTCTTTTCCAGGGAGTTTTCTCTTCGCTTTAGGTGGCCAAAATATTTGAGTTTCAGCTTCAGTATCTGTCCTTCCAATGAGCAGTCAGGGTTGATTTCCTTTAGGATTGACTGATTTGACCTCCTTGCAGTCCAGGGGACTCGTAAGAGTCTTCTCCAGCACCACAGTTCGAAGGCATCGATTCTTCAGCACTCAGCCTTCCTTATAGTCCAGCTCTCACAGCCATACATTGCTACTGGGAAAACCATAGCTTTGATTATACGAACCTTTGTCAGCAAGGTGATGTCTCTGCTTCTTACTATGCTGTCTAGGTTTGCCATAGCTTTCCTCCCACTTGAGTTGATTACTGCACACTTAATAATTGGCAGCGAAATCTCTGAACAGATTCTACTGAATGGCATTGCTTTTGAAGTGATGTGAGGACATAACAGAACTTCTATCTGTGGTATCCCATTCAACACCTGCAAATGGTCACTTCAGGTTGCAGTCACCAAGTGACGCCATGTAGGCAGAACTGTCTTTGGATGTTGCCTGTAATTCTGAGAAAAACAGGCATTTTCTAGAGAAACAGGAGACGAGGTGTTAAAAATCTATTTTAGTCAATAAGAATATTGCCGTAGATGTCAGCAGAGTCAAGATTGCCTCCTAGCAAGTTGCATATTGATTTAATTGAAACATGGAAAGAAGTTGTGTTGTTGGAACGTGCACACTGCAAGGGACTGCCTTCTTAGTCTCTGATCTTTTGAAGCATGTGTGCTTTTGGCATGTGTCTTGGGCGGGGGGAAGGGGGTCAGGCTTTTGGAGTCCCCCCCCTGCTGAAGTTATATTGGCATTGTCGTAGTACCAGGTTTTTTCATGCTATATCAACTCAATCATCATTGAGCCAAAGCAATCTCTCGTAAAATAAACATTCCCCAACACTTCCAACTTCGTGTAAATTCCACCCGGTCACTTAATTCATTTCTGAAATGTCAGAACCCTCTAAGTGGATGTCAGAATTTGACAGGGGTTCCTTCCTAAAAAGCATGAGTCACAGAAATCCTGCCACACAAAGTGTCTTTTTGGATATGGGCGCATATGGTTTCCCAAGGTGATATTCTAGCCTTACTGAGGTGGTGAAAAATGGACCTGGAATCTAAACAAAAGCCTTTGTTGCCTTTTCAAAACTTGAAATATAGCCAAAGACTTTTCAGCAAGCCAGCATGGACTGTGTGCTCACAAGGCATTGAAAGATGCATCCTGATGACAACAGGGAGGCCTTCAGAAGATGTATGCCCAAGGATTCCCTTTGCCGGGGGGGGGGGCTTTCTTTTTGGCCACCAGTCATGCTAAATGAAGCTTGTCAGTATAGCTAGGAGATGTTGATGATCAGGATTCTTATCCTGGAACCAGCAAGCTGCTGCTGTCATCTCCAGATGCTGCTATTCCCACCCCCTCAGCCTCCCCCTGGCTGTGGCCTGTCCATAAGGAATGTGCACCTTGAGGTGATGCTGAAACTTCAGTGTCTCTCTTTCCCAAAGGAGCTGTCACATAGAAGAGGGAAAAGACTCAACAGAAGAGGGAAAAGACTCGGCACAAGGGGGCAAAGACTTACAAGACAGGGTGTAACTTACAGGAGGGCAGAGTTCAGTTGAACTTTAGGAGAAATGTCTTGATGGTAGGAGCAGTTGGACGATGGTCCAATTACCTGGGGATAGATGAGCTCTCCCTTGCCAGACGTCTTGAGGCAGAGGCTGGACAGGCACCTGTTGTGGGTTTCTGTTCTGGATTTCCTGAATTAAGCAGGGGGTTGAACTAGATGGCCTCCAAGCTCCAAGCTTCAGTTCTATATTTCCACCACTATGATCTGATTCTCCTTGTGGTAGTAAACTTGTCTCTATGCTGAACTACTTTAGACTGCAGGTGACTTAATGCTCTTCCATACGAAAGAACCTTCCCCTACACATAGAAAACTAGCATATCAGGGGGTTAGACTATTTATATTATTTTAGGTACGACACTTTTTAGCCACCCCATAGCATGATGTTTTCTGGGCAGCTTATAAAAAACAAACATATACATAATTTAAATACAAAATAAAACAGACTATAAAATCCAAAGGAGCATAAATACCAAAACAACAATCAAACAACAACAGCAACTCCAGAATTAAAATACAGATTTTAAAATGGACAGATCCAGACCACCAGAATTATTTAAAAGGCCTGGGTGGATAAAAAGATCACCCAGCCAGGCCACTCTAGGTAGGCTGTTTCATAACTGGGGTGCCACTACAGGAAAGGCTCTCCCCCTAGTGGCTACTTGCCTCTCCCTATTTGGCAGGGGCACTCAGCTAAATTTAATCTGGAGGTAACTGGGGCATGAATGTGGTAAAATCTGCCTTTTTCAGGAATGGCCATAGCTGGTGAGGCAGCAGGATCAAGGAAAGGCACTCCTTGCAGTCGATGCCACCTGCACATCAAGCAAGAGTGCCAAATCAAGGAGCAACTCCAAACTCCAAATCTGATATTTCAGAGGGAGTGCAATCCTGCCCAAGACAGTCTGGATACCGAATCCGCCTACCAACAGTACTTGTCAGGATTAAGTGTCCTGAGCATGTGGTCATGCCGAAAGTGTACAATGAAGCAATACCACACTTTGGCTGAACCTTACCTATGTGTGCGTTCCTCTGACTCTGAAAATTCTGGTGCTAAGACCACAGGAAGGGTGTGAGCCATGCAAATATGATGGAATTTTAACACCTGCAAGTCTTTGCCCTTTGAATTAAAACACACACACACACACACAGGCTCGGAACAGAGCGCAATCCATTGTGGCTGCAGGAATACATATAGTTACGTGGATTACGCAGGTTGCCCCTTTGTCATAATGGTAAATCACATTTATGCCATTGTGTAAGTATGATGCGAATACACTTCAGCTCTGCCAGTTTGAAAGCTCTATTCCATTTACTGTTTCAGCTCTCCAAAGGCTGGTTCTTTGCCAGGCTGAGGTGGATGTATTTGAATGCCCAAGCGTCTCAGCATCAATCCAGCCTGGCAGAACTATCTGATATTTGCAAGCAAGTTTCCTTATGCAGGAACCTCTTCATCTTGTTGATGGATTTTGGTTTTCCCCACCTCATCATGATTGCAGCAGATCCCTTCTGCTTTTTCCCCCTTTTTAAAAAAATCTGCCATGGTTGGAAAGCCCATTATGGCAGCTTCCTTTGTCTTCACAGATGTGTGTGGATATATACAGTAAGATGGAATGTTTTTCCTTGTCAGGCAGCCAGCCCAACCAGCTGGGGCAGTATCAGATTACAGCTGGCATGAAAACACTATGCTCAGATCAGCACCATTCTGAAGAATTGCGTTCAGGTGTTGTATACTATTCTTAGCACATCCTGGGGATTTTAAGAAAGCTGAACTAAGTTGCTTGCTTTCATAAACTGACTTTATCACAGTCCTTGTTTCCTATCAATAAGACTCTTTACATTTTGCCATATAAATCTATGCATGAAAGGGGAATCCAGTTTGGATGGGAAAAGTATCAGCTCACCTAGGTGCTCACCTGGCTGTTCTTGATGTCCAGAAGGCTCATGTATGGTAGATAAGACAAAGAGATCTGCATCAGCTGAGTTGGGAATATTTTCAGTGGATGACCTGAGGCTTCAATCATCTTCTCCTGGGGAGAGGTAATATGGGAAAGACGTTAAGTGCCTGCTTTCACACCTGCAACGTTTGTAGGCTCATGTACTACTTGTTCTTGCATTGGGAGCTGGCTCCAGGTCTGGAGGTAGATGAAAGATTTTGCCGCACTACAAAACTAGGGATGTTAGAGAATTCCGCCATGGACTCCAGTGAGGCCGGATTCTTTAGAATCTGGCCCCCTAGAGTCCATGGCGGAACGGAGCAATCCCCCCTGCCACCCCGCAAAATTGTCCTGGGATGGACCCTTCCTGCTGTCGGCTGTCCGGTCTGTCTGCTGCCCCTGGTCTGTGGCCGCAAATGGCTGCCCCAGTCTGCAGCCACCATTTGCATCCCTGCGTTAGCCGTGATAGGCTACGTATATATTTACATAGCCTATCACAAAAAGAGCAGGGACGCAAATGGCATAGTGGCTGCCATTTGCATCCCTCCTCTTTGCCGTGATAGGCTATGTAAATATATACATAGCCTATCACGGCTAATGCAGGGATGCAAATGGCAGGGGCAGCCCGGCAGTGGATGGAAGTCCAGCTGTGGGCAGGCCTGGCTGGCGGCTCTGTGGACTCGCTGTGGAGCGGAGCCAGCCGGGGAGGATTCCACGGGGAGGGATGGATCACCTCCCCTCCTCCGTGGATGCCCCGGACAGGAATGGGATAAGTAATTCGTACACCCCTGTACAAACCCCTGCAAAATCTGTTTAGCCAAGGCAATATTGAGATGAAGGTGATAAGAGGTATTGTTGCTTCTGTCACATTCATCCCATGATTGCCTCTGCTAAACTGATTTTGCAGGTTTTGTAGCGCAGCAAAACCTCTTTGACCAGAGATAACAGTAGAACAAAAGTAATGAACACCAAGGACATCCCTGCCTGTACCCTGCTTTAATCCCCCTTGGAAACGGTTGTCTATCCACTCTCTGGTTCACCCAGCTTCATTGGAGCTCTCGATGTTATTAAAGACACAGCAGTGTAGTTTGGGTGCAGTTGAATCCCTCTTGATGGGGGGAGGCAAATAGATGATGGGGCCAAGCCAAAGTTCAATGTGTTAGTATAAGAACAATGGCTCCAATCTCTTGCAGGTTTCCCAGGTGCTTGAGGATCAAACCTTGAGACCATCCATCCATCCATCCTAAATGAAACTCCTGTGCCAGTTTCCCTTTCCTGAACTCTACCAAACCAATACCATAGGATTCTGGCTTGTGTAGAGGTGCTGACACACATACATCTGTCCATAGGTTTAGGGTGACCATTTGCCCTACTTTGCAGAGGACAGGCCTCTGTTTGAAGGCATCCTCTATTTGAAGTGCTGTTCAGCCCAATTTCCCTTTCCCCAACTCTAGCAAAGGTAGCTCTCCTAGAATGACATAAGGGTCAAGGCTGGAAGTTCTCCCTCTGGTCAGGAACTCACTGGAAGGACTACAGAGTTGAGCATGAGCCCTGTTCAGGCATTGGCCTGAAACTGTGAGGGCTTAAAGGGCATAGAGTTGGGTGTGCACCCTGGCTCCGCCCTCTACATCTCCCCGTGTGCTGGCCCTACCCCCCTCAGTTCAGCCCTTGTTGAATTGGCAAGGTCTGAAAGGGAGTTCTACTCGCATTTGCTTGAATGCGAGTAGACCTCTGTGCACGATCGGGAACCCTGATGAAGCAGGGTCCCTCAGCTGTCACTCACAGCGGACCCTGAGACTGCTGTTCTTTCTCTGGCAAGCTTTCTTCAGCTTCCCTCAATAGCACAGGATTCTGGCTTGTGTAGAGGCGCTGACACACATAGCTCTGTGTGCATGTAGCCCCCCTTCCTCCAGATGCCATACATGCAGAATCTGGGCGGCCGTAACATCACAGGAATGACGGTGGGGGCAGGGGTATGGGCGCATGCTGGTTGTATGCTTAATGACGCCCTTTCAAGGCTGCCTGAAGAGGATTTCTGGTGCATGGAAGTCCCCCGCTATTCGGGGGCAGGCAAAGCAGGAAACACGATCTTTTTGTCCAGACGTTTGTGCCATCATATTAGCGGCAATGCAGAGGCCATCACACTGTGGCACTTCTCATCTCTGAGAACCCCCTTAAGGGCTTTGTTTTCCTGCTGGGACTTTCCACGGAATTTCCTACGTGATCCGACGTCTTTGAAAGGTTTGGCTCTTTGTGCAAATGGTATCTCCTGCATTTTACTGAAGGCAAACCGTTAGGGCAGAAAGCTAAAGAAAAGACAAGATCAAGATCAAAAACAAACACTCTCTTTGCTTTACAAAACAATCACCTGTCAGATTCTTGTTTGCTGATGAGCAAGTCATGGAGCTTTTAATACTCCGGAGACTTTAAAAGTGGTCTGTTTTATTGAGTAATTTAATGACAGTCCTAGCTGAACAAGCACAGTAATTATCTCTAAGAGGCTCAAGGGGGTAATTTTTAAAGGAGGAAAATACAAAGGGGGAGAAAAACTGATTTCAACAGATCAGGAGTTGTCAGACCGTTAAAAGTTCATCATAGCAGCTGCCTGCATTACTTAATATTGCATTAATTCTTTAAGGGCAACGTGGTCGAAAATGGCAAGCCATAGCCAGGACTGCGCAGGCTGTATCTACACTGGAACTTGATTAGGGTGTATGTTGTCTGATTTGGACCTGAGTCTTTGTTCTTCCCATCATTCTGATATTAAAGGCTCATCATCAAGGTGCTGGGTTATTTCAGGCAATTAAAATATTCCCTGGTTAATGTCTGCTACATGCCCTCTTCCAAATGAGCAGTTGCATGTTTGTGCTGCCATTTTGTACTTGTTCTGCAATGACGTTACTGGCCTCTAGTCTATTTCCACAGTTGCTCCAAGTGTAGCAGCCCTCCTCCCATCCTAAAACTTTCTGAGCATTTCTGCATGAGGCTTTTATTGCACACACATGATTGGCCACTCGTGGAAGTCTGCAGGTCCTTGACATGATGCCATCAACCTCCAGGATGTCTCCCGTGCTTTCCCCCCTTTATCCCTCATTCAAAAAGATCAGAGATAAGCTGTAATAAACCTTGATGGTATCATACTGGTAGTGTGAAATGCCACCCTTGCACTATAATTCAGCCTTTTAAGGACTGACAAGTCCTTAAAAGTGAAACAGTGTGAGAAGAAAAAGTTTAGTAGTGAGATCAATGGGGGCCCCATGTTACAGTGGCTTTAGAAAACTCCCATGGCCCTTACAAAATCTAGATGGCACTCCTGAATATGCTACATGCTTGATGGATGACCGACATTGCACTAGTCACTGTGCCAGCCCCAAAACAACAGGCTTGATTCATGTAACCCATGGATGGAGGATGGGTGGCCTTCCAGATGTTGTTACACTACAGTTCCGATCACCCATCACCACTGGCTATGCTGGCTAGGGTTGATGGGAGTTGCAGTTCAACAACATCTGGAGAGTCACATGTTTCCCACCGCTGATGTAATACATCACGTCGATGGTCTCCTTTTCCTGGTGTGGGGGAGACTGGCAACTCCATCCCCACTCACTGCTACTCTCAAAGACTGTGCTGGGCCCCTCCTCCCCCCTTCACAGAGGCTTTTGGGACCAACTACCCTGTGAGGGCCATCGGTTATGGGGTGTGTTTGGCGTAGGCTTATACGGATTGTGTAAAATGTGTTTCGCGGATTGTGAGGAGCCTTTTGTCCTGTCATCCACCTATACAGTTCCAGTCCAGGTTATCTGAAAGACCATATCCTCCCTTATGAACCTGCCTGTGTTCTGAGATCATCTGGGGAGGCCCTTCTCTCAGTCCCACCACTGCCACTGGCACGTTTGGTGGGAACCTGGGAGGGGGCCTTCTCAGTGGCTGCCCCACGGCTGTGGAACACCCTTCCCAGGGAGGCTAGGATGGCTCCTTCCTTGATGTGTTTCTGGAGGCAGGCTAAAACTTTCTTGTTCCAGCAGGCCTTTGGGACATAGTTGGAACCTGGGGGTAAGCTGCTAAAACGCTGTTTTAAAATGCTGTTTTAATATAATTTTAACTGTATTCTTTTTTAATTATATTTTAACTTTTGTATATGTTCATATGTTTTAATTGTATATGTTTTAATTTTTGTAAGCCGCCTTGTGTCCCAGTACTGGGAAAAAGGTGGGGTATAATGATCATCATCATAATCATCGACGGAATAAGATTTTTTTTTTTAGTTTCTGGATTTGTGCAAATTTTTGCATGCACCAAAATGCACAATTTCCCCCCAAATCTGCCAATCCCCCCCCCCCAATGCACATTGTTACACTTACCCTATGGGGGAAATGTGCAGTTTGGGCTGCTTTTTTTTTTAAATGTATTTTTCTACCATGAAATTTGCGCAAAATTGGGGAATGGTAGAAAAATAGTCTGCAAGTCTGCAGAATCTGCCCAACAGGGGAGAAGCCAGTCCGCTGTGGAATCCAGGGCTGGGATTCATTAAAATCTGAACTTATTTGGGTCCACTGCTGATTTCTCCGACATCCCTAGTTTGGCATCATCTGGGTTTTACCTGCCATATGGGGAACGATGAGATGCTGGCAAATTCCAGCAGAAGGCCAGGAAAACTGAGGTCCCACCCTGTAGGACCAGCAACCTCTGACTGCATTATAGCCAGAGGTACTTCCAGGAAGGTGGGTGTTGCCAGGCTGTTTGTCAGAGGCCTGCCGAGACCTGCTTAGAACTGTGTGCTGCCTGTTTCCAACCCTTCTGGTCATTATAAGAACGACTGTCTAGCTTTAGTAACTGGTGATGAGTTTGCTTGTTTTTCTTTTCCCTCCTCATCCTCCTTTCCTTTTTAATGTGTCTTTTAGATTGTGAGCTGAGGGCAGGGATTTTTAAAGTTATTATTATTCATCTGTAAGCCACTCTGGGAGCCTGAAGAGCTCTTTCAGCTGAAGAGCAATGTAAAATGCTTTAAATATGAAATACGTAATACATACAAACACTCTCTGCCTTCATTTCAGGCACTGATAGCAGACTTGGGTGTCCAGTTAGAAGAAAAAAGCACTTCTAGTCTGACCTTCTTGGGAACTGAGATGGACTCAACAGGGGGCAGATCATGCCTTCTACCAGATAAACTGCAGAGGTTGTTTCACCTCATCCACCCCCTGGGAAATGTGGGTTTTGCTTGGGCATTTGAAATTTGACTCTAAAATCATTTAATTTTGGCTGGCTGTGTGTTTTGTACATCCCTCGCAAGTACCACTGTCGGGTCCCTTCACCATACTATGGGAATGAACGAGGAGGGCCTCCTGGTGGAGCAATCATTTCTGGCCAAATACAACACTATTTCCATTTGGCAGGGAAAAGTGTCCCTTGAAGGTGACCTTGAGGTACAGCCTTGGAGGGTCACAGCCTGGAGGTTCTTTCTATAGGTAGGAGGCGTGGCACTTCCTGTTTCAATGTTTTAAATAGCAAAGGCAGCCATGGAACCACTGAAGAAAGAACGTAAGGACTGTCCCTTTTATCGGGGAGAGAACCAACACATCTCTAAGATATAGGAATACGTATGTGGACTTATGCTAAGAAAGAAAGAACTGGTACAGCCGCAAAGCCTGAGGTGAGATAAAGTTGTTTTTGTTTTTGTTGCTATTATTAGACCTAATCTCATTTGGTGCTGGACAAAATATATTTCAAAAAGGATTTTTTTCATAGGCTTAGGGTGACAATTTGCCCTACTTTGCAGAGGACAGGCCTCTGTTTGAAGGCATCCTCTATTTGAAAAGCTGTCCAGTCCAAGTCCAATTTAAAGACAGAGAATCATACACAGGGAGGGCAGGCAGGGGCCTTGAAGTTGCCCTTCAACTGTTAGCGCCTGGTTAGCAGGCTGAGCAAGGCATACAGGTCACCTGGTCACAGTCTTCCATGCTATGAAGGGATGTATTATATTTCTATTTAAATTATAGTAATCATTTCTAAATTTGCAACTATACATATAAATTAGCCTATGTGGATTATATGCAAATCTGTGTCCTCCTTTTTTTGGTGATGTGTCAGTGGCCACCCTACTTATAGCCTCTCCTTTCATTGGGCGTTTTTGCACAACACGACAGCCCACTGTGTGTCATTTAACCCATGGTGAGGCTGTAGTGTGCGTGTGGCCACCAGTTGGAATATGCAATCCCCCGGGGGTTGCTGCGTCCTGTGAACCCAGCACACACGGGTTATGCGAGGGTTAAACAACCCTCACATAACCCACAGTCTGTTTTAGAGGTATGCAAAGATTGTTTAAACCTGGGTTTGCATGACACGATAACTCCTGAGCCTGTGGGTGCCATGGTTCATCATGGGTTGACTAACCCATACTGTGTCGTGGTATGTCATCTGAACCCAGTCACAGTCTTCAGCAAAGTGGCTTTTCAAATGTTGTCTGCTGATGTAGAGTGCTCTATCAACATTTTAGGACCATTGCTTTAAACGGAGCCCATCGGCTTTGACAAGCAGCTGCTGTTTTTGTGTGTCATTTGGTCTTGAAAAGCTGGTTTGTGTGAGAAAGCCAAGGTCCACAGGCACTCCTTGCCAGAATACAGGGGAAGCATTGCAGGCAAACAGAACCCAGGACGCTCTTTCCCTAGCATGGAAAAATCTCTTCCATGATGACATAGTCCCTTCATCCCCTAGATTTACACATCATTAGAAACCTAAACCTGCTCCCAACTTTTCAGGAGCTTGTTAGCTCATGTGACAGGGAAAATGCACCCCTGCTTGGCAAGCTAAAATTTTGCTCTACGCAACATTGTGCAATTGAGTCACTCTTTTCCCAGCACAGAAAAACGTTGCTGGGATTTGCTTGGAACTGGGGAATGAAGGGGAATTTGAGAGACAAAGATGCCTTGTTGCACAAACTGTAACCTCTGGAACACTGCATGATGAACCAAGGTAAAGAAAGGAGAGAAAACAACACTATACAGCAGCCTTCCCCAATCTGGTGCCTTCCAGTGGTGTTGGACTACGATGCCCAGAGTATGGGGGGATTTTGGCAGTTGTAGTCCAACACAACTGGAGGGCACCAGGTTGGAGAAGGTTATTGTACAGTCTTCTTAGGAATGGAATTGAAGTTGGATAGTATTTTGGAATCAATGTTTTTTTCACCAGTTCAACTAATTTAATTGTTTAGTTAGCAATCCCAGCATGATGCTCTCGAAGTGGTTTTAATGAGGAAATCAAGGGCTGTTAAGATTTGGCTCAATTAAGCAGACTGTTTCATACTTAGGGTAGATCTGACTATAATATGACATCAGCACTTGGAATGGGGAACAGACTGCAGGACTAAATTGTGTTCGCCTTTAAAAGTTCTCACTTTTAGCTGAAAAAATACAGGACAGGCCAATGCATTGTGATTGCAGCAGAAACAGACAGAGAGTAAAGCGTGGACATCATACATGTGTCATGATACCCATATGTGTGTGCGTGTGTGTGTATACACACACACACACACACACACACAGGAACCCTGAATAGGCCAAGAATCATATACAGATGCATGCATGTTGGCTTTTTAAAGATGCATGCACATGCATTTATGACATCCATACTTCATGCATTTGCTGTGGTAACTACTGTGTAACACTGATGTTTCCTGCCACAATAATAATGTGTAGAGTTTCCATAGTCTCAGTCAGAAGCCAGAAGCTATCTTAGTAGTACAGGTCTCTCAGCAGTACAGGCTGACTACCTTTGGGTCTGAGATATGGTCTGATAGGAGAAAAGCTCTGACATGCAGTCTAGACCCGTCTTCTCCAACCTCGTGCCCTCTAGATGTTTTGGATGTCAACTCCCATCAGCCCCCAGCCAGCATGGCCAATGATCAGGAATGCTGGGGGTTGTAGTCCAAAACATCTAGCGGGCTGGTCTAGAGATGTCAAATTTCCAGAAATGCTGAAGACAGTGATGCTCTCACATAATTGGGTATGACTCATATTGTCAACTGCCATGACATGGGCATCTTCATTATTTCTCCCTCATTCACTTCCATTAAGTGAACAATTTGTTGGTGGGAAAGAAGGAAAGAGATGATGGGATGCAGGCACATATGCCAGACACTGGCAAGATGTCTGTGGATTTCTGAATCTGTCCATAAGCACAACCTGCTGGATCAGTTCAATGGTTCTTACCTTCAAATGTTTATATGCCTTCTTTAAAATACTGCCTGCTTGCCAGTAGCTTCTGGGGGCAATTTTCAGCAGGAAAATCATGAGTGGGGGGACTGGGGAAATCCTTTCTCTACACCACAGTTCCCCTCTGAATCAGGAACACCCCCTCCATGGCTGCTTTTCCTAATGAAAGAGATGTGACCCATTCTAAGCATGTTAATTAAAAACACATTTAATATAATAGGTAGCTTGGCCCTGAGGGTAAGTTCCACACTATGAGCCACGTTTGATCTACCTGAGAACCATATTACATGGTTCTCAGGTTACTGTGGGCCAGAGCCAGGGCCAGTGTCAAGGGTAGGCATAACTGGGCACCTGCCAAGGGCCCACCTCCCAGCAGGGTCCCACTGACCAGAGCCCCCTAGATTTGCTCTGCCTCTTCATCAGTGCAACCTGTTTGTTCACCTGCATCTTACTCTGGCCCAGACAGCGGTGGTGGTGAACAGGAGGAGAAGCTGGTGCCATCGCCTACTTGCTCACTGGATCCTTGCCTGTAAAGCAAGCAAGTGGTAACAATGGTGGGAAAGAGGAGGCGACAAGGACGGTGAGAATATTGGCCCACTGAGGGAGGGGGGCCATTGCGGGTGTCCTGCCCAAGGGACCTCAATAACTTGAAGGTGGCACTGCTGTGGGCCAACCTCCGCTTCCTATAGAATGCATTGGTTAAAACAGAGGATCCATTTTTCAAGACTGTCTTGCTAAAGAAATGATGAAAAAGGCCAACGCATCATACAGTTGGTTCATTCTTGGTGTGTGTGTGTGTGTGTGTGTGGTACAATCTGCTGAGTAGACGCTCCAAATTTGTCCACGCCATATGGTATTGATTCTTTTGCCATTGTGTTCATCTATCAGATTATAGGTATTGTATTCCACTTCCCATTACCTCTGAAAATTGCTAGGTCTAATTGACAATATGGCATCCACATTGAAATGTTTTGTTTTATGAAAACTGGCCACTCCTCAGAGAAGATTTTGTGTTCTTAATGTCTTTACGTGGCCCTCACTGTTTGATCAATCTGATTCTCTTTGTTCTGAAACCAAATGCATTTTCAAAACCAATACTTATACACCTTTCAAGGCCTCTGATTGTCTAACAAAAGATGATAAATCTCCAGGGGAGCTAAACTATATCCTGAAGCATACAGGCTAATGAGAAAAATAACTTCAAAATGCCAAGCTTTGGTGTTTTGATATTCTATCTTCTAGCCTTCAAATTGCAGTGGGAGGAAAGAAAACACACACACAATGATCCACTTCAGTGAGACATTAATTACATAAATAACAAGCTTGGCATGTATATTCCCAGGTGGGGCTGTGGTTTAGAGGGGTAATTCTATTGTTGCTATGTGACTATATTCACCAGTGTGGTTGAACATGGGAAAAAGTATAATGCCATTCCACGAGGAAGGGGAGAACTATGCCACTTTTAGGCAGATTTTCTGCAAAGTGCTTTGAAAGGGTAAGGAACCCAGTTCCATCTCTCTTCATTCATGGGAAATTGCTGCCATGGTTTCCTCACATGCTGATGTGGGCACTTGTGGTTTTTGAAAAATCCCAAACTTTGAAAGCATTCTGTGACTCATTACATAGATGTGTAGCTTGTGAATAGTCTGCATGCAGCCAGAGCTTCATCTAAGCCAGAGTTAAGGCTGCCAGATCCCTTTGCCTGAAGTTTCTGGGTTTGGGCCTTCTTCTCAGATAGTGATAGGGTGGCCATGTATGAATCACCAAAAAAGAAGAAGAAGAGGAAATGCATCACCCAAAAAAGAGGACAAAAGAGGGTACCAATTAGCATACAGTTTTCATATGTATAGATGCAAATTTAGACATTACTATTCTGATTTAAATAGAAATACAGTACATCTCACCATAGTGTGGAAGACTGTGACCGGGTGACTTGTGTGCCTTGCTCAGTCTGCTGCCCAGGTGCTGTTGATGGGCAACTTCAAGGCCCAGCTCTTCCTTCTGATGGTTTATACCAGACTTGGACTGGACAGCCCTACAAATGGACACTGTCTTCAAAATAGAGAACAGTCCTTTGGAAGCCCTTCAAATGGAAGTCTGTCCTCTGTAAAAGGGGGACACATGGCTGATGAATGGAGGATTGTTGGTTGCAATAGCCTTTGGGAAGACTACAAGTCACAGCAGCCATGGAACCTTTTTTCCTAGTGCTTTCTCCCCAAATGATGCTGCATGTGGGCCTTGGGGCAGTCTGGGGAAAATGGTGGCCCGTCCACTGGTCAAAGAGTTCTGTGAGAAAATAACTGAAATGGTGCCCAATTCTGTAGCCCAAAATTGACCATTCCATTGCAGCCCTATTCTCAGGGCCTCCAGAGGAAGGCATTTAACCTCAAGGTGAGAGGACAGGGCCAACTGAGGCAGGCTACTTCCTGTTTGGCTTGTGAGCTTTTGCTATTAGTTCCATCCACATGTCAATCAAGCTCCATTTTGGGCCACCAAGCATGTCCAGGCTCTTCTAGGTACCATCTCCTGCCACCACCAGGCTCCAGGGGGATCCACTTCATCCTATCAGGCTCCACCCCCTGAACTACGAGGCACTACCCCTTGGCTCCCAGGCTGTGCCATCTGTGTCTGAGGCTCAGTGGAGCTGGTGATGCTAGCAGTGCTGGCTTCAGGCTCTAGAGGGCCCTTGGGCAAGACACCCTTAATGCCCCGCCCAGTGAATCTACCTTCTCACTGCTATTGTCATCAGCTGCTATTGCTCCTCCTCCCTCTTCTCATCATTGCTACCACTCGCTTGCTTGACGGGCCGAGAGCCAGTGAGCAAGTAGGCAGCGGCATCTGCTCCTCCTCCTCCTCACCACCATTGTTTGTGAGAGGCAGTAGCAAGAGGCAAGTGAACAAGCAGCTTGCACCTGTGAAGAAGAGGAGTGATTCCAGTGGGCTCTTGTCAGTAAGCACCTGTTGGGGTATGGGCCCTATGGCAGGTCTCTGACCGTACCTACCCTGGACGTGAGGCAGGGCTCATCCTTGGAATGTCAGCATGACTGAGCACATGCAGAGAACATTTTCCTTTAGCTACCACCAAAAAACAGCCTGCCCCCATCTGTCTGAGATTAGGGCAACCTTGCAAAGTAGCCCCTAAAAGTTATTACCTCCCCCAACAAATGAAATGAAAAGAAAATTACTGGCTTGCCTGCCCACACAGTCTTGTGACCATTCTCAGCTTGCCACAGGCATGCAATATAGTGTCTGTTTACAAGCCCAGGTTGAAACTGGGGCATGCACAGCTGTGATGGGTCAAAAGGGTCCTTTAAGCGGCAGCCAAAATACATTGTGTTGCTATTCCATCTTTTCTTCCTTAACTGATTTTTCATGGAAAGAATAAAAATAAGATGTCGTAGGAACACACAGGAGGACTAAAAGGTGAAGACAATGTCATCTGGACCCCCATAAATGAGGCTGGGCGACTGCATGACAAAAACCTCGTTTGAAAGTACTCATAGTGGGTTGGATCCAAATTTAAGCTGGTTCAACTGTGCTGGTGGAAGTGGACTTCCCAACACCCTCTTTCCCACCACAGTCCCTCTAGCCCCCCCCCCCCAAATGCTACACAGATTGTCAGGAGACCCTGCCAAATAGGGTGATCTGTAAGTGTGTGGAGGGAGGGGGGATCCCCCAAAACTGGGCAGAGGGAGTGGAGCCCTTCCTCTTCTGGAAGGCAGATCTTGGATCCAACCCATTATGCTGAACATCCAGTACACATTAAAAGCTTTTCCTACTTCCTTTAAAAACATACACACAACACACAAAATGTCCTTGTTTGTCATTTGTGCACAAGCTGTGAAGGGAGTTGGAGTTAGCATTTTTCCTTCCAACACTGTTGAAAGCTCCTTTGCCAAGTCCATGCTGCCTTGAAAACCAGTGCTAAAAATCAAATAGAAAATGCTCTCTTTGTAACCAGTCAGAAATGTCAGTGTAGACGGAGGCCACTAATGGACTCTGTTTCCAACTTACAGCATATCGCTCATATCTGTACATTTTTTAACAGAAATGTAAGCAACTTTTAAATCAGATCAAATGGGCCAAAAAAGAAAATGGAGCCGAAGTATGCTACTTGGCATCCATCAACAATCCTCAACATGTTTGCTCACTTACACATTTTCTGGATTGTTAGTTCAGAACAAAATGTGAGTTTCAACAGGGAAGGGAATTTCCCTCCTCTCCAGAAAGTAGTAACCTTAGGAATCTTTCAGCTGATTTTTTTTGTTAGTTCTTGCCATGATTTAATTCTTTTCTTTATTTTTCTTTGTAACCTTGCTAATTGAGATAAGCAAATATGTGACCATGAGCTCAAGTCATCTTCAATTAAAAGGGCCATTTATATTCCATGTGAAAAGACGTGGGGCTTCAGAAGTGTTTGATTTCCATCAGAACTTCTCATCTGTTTGTCATTTAAAGTTCAGGCCACTTTCCATATTTCTATCAAGTGCTCGCCTCACATGGAAGTCTGGCAAAAAGAGTCTGGAGAATAACTTTATTTGAAGTTATAAGTAATCCAGTACTTGCTTGAAACTGACTAGACTAGGCAATAATATACGCGCTAACAAATGAAGCTGAGGGACGTATCATGTTCAACTGGCGCTAGGGCACATGTTACGGATGCTGCTGAAAATGTCCCCCCCCGGGGGGGGGAGGTGACTGGTCCCCATCCCTGTGGGCAATGTTTACAAGTATTCACCATGTACCTGGTCCTCATCATATTGTGGGTTTCCATGCTCCCCTCCCAGCGGCTGCCATGAGGTGTGTGAGAGCCTTGCAGTATGATGAAGGATGCATCAGGTGATGAGTACTTGCAAACATTACTCCGATCGCACAGGGTTCCAGAACTTGGGAAAGCCACCATGTGTAGAGGTCGACACATGAAGGCTTCCAACTTATTTGGGAGTAAGCCATATTGAATTCAGTGGGCCGTACTTATGAGTTAACATGCTTAGGATCATGCAGGACTAAGCCAAATGTCTGCCTTTTGCCACCTTTCTCCCTGTTCAGGCATTCCAAAGTGTATAGAGTCTGCACACTAGGAGGGGGAGTGGGGAAGACCATGCTCACTCTGCCCCTTTGTCATCACTGTTATCGCCCTGAGGCCCTACCATTAGGCAGTCGCTTCATGTGGCAGATGCTGGGAGGTGGCAGCAAGGTGGGCAGAGAGCTGTGGGCCACGTGGCCAGCTCTGCACCCCATTAAGTTAGGCTGCTGCTTTCAGGTGCAATGGAGGACACAGTCCCGTTGTCAGTGTTGAAGACAGATTCATCTAGTTGGCTTTTTTTGTTTTTGTTTACATGGAACAGGAGGAGGCTGTCATCTGGTTCTTCACTTCAGGCAGCAAAGTATCTAGGGCTGGCCTTGTCACCCTCTACAAGTGGAAGGCGATTGTGTTTAGTGGAGACCCTTCTGTATCTGTAGAAGCTCTCTGAGCATTCTAGAACCCCGGAAAATCAGGATTTTGAATTGCGCAGTAGGCATCCACAGATGCAGGAACATCTCCGCTTCATACAGTTGTCCTCCATGTGTAGAGGGTGACAAGAGTGATGATGGAGTCATGGTGAAACTAGTGTGCTCCACTTTACCCCCTATGCTTGTGTGTAGACCCTTCATACTTTGGACCGCCTGAATGGAGCTCCTATATTATTGGCATATGTGGGAAATAGTTATTCTGATACTTAACTAGGCTCAGACATATAGATAAAGTGGAGGACTGCCTGTGAGAGTTTGGCTACTGAAAATTCAAGGAGAGCTGTTTTGCTTGATTCACTCCCTTTAACTTGTCTGTTGTTCATTCCTGATTTCTACATTTGCAGAATTTGCGCAAGTGCACAAACTGAAAATAGCCTCTTTCATTTTTCTGGCAGTGACTTTGTTCATTCCTGAAAATATAGGTCCCTGTTTAAATGAGTACGATTTGTCATGGGATAAGCTGGTTGCTGGCACCTTGCTTGCCCACATGCTTGACTAGGGATGGGTGAGAATTTTGTCCAGTTTGCTTTTTTTGATAAGAGCTTACCAAATTTTGCAAATTACTTCATTGACTGGATGGAAAGAACATGAGATTTAAAAAATCTGGATGTGGGAGAACCTGAAATGGACAGGTTCATCCATCCAGGCAGAGGGCATCGAGTGCTTAGGTCTTAAGAGCCTGGTTTTGAATCTCTGGGTATCCCATCATATTTGCAGTGCTGAATTCAGGTTGCCACCTCTTTTTTTTCTTATGGGCTCCTCATTTTTAACAGCTACAGGGCAGGTAAGTACAATATGGTCCTCTCCATGCTGGGAACAGCTGTGCCTATTGAATTTGGCAGATGTGTGAGAATTTTGCCCGGTTCGTTTTTGATATCTTACCAAAATCTGCAAATTTCTTCAATAAATGGGATGGAAAGAACTTGTGGTTTAGGAAATGCAAAAGTGGGAGAAAGCAAAACTGGCGGGTTCATCCCATTTCCATCCTTGATTTTGCCAAGAGTGGTGTGGAAATGACTAGGGTCATACAGGAAAAGATGTAGAGTTTGGTTGGTGCAGAAAACTGCAGCTCCCTCAGTTGGATTGGATTTGTGTTGAAATAGGGAACTAATCTGAGTCAAATATGTAGTGTATATTCCGCAACCTGATTCTGCAGCCCTCTCTCATGTGCATTTGAGGGTGGGGGCAGCAGCAGCAGCAGGACTTTAAAAACAGTTTGCAGATCAGAGGTTGGATGCTGTGTAGGTACTCGGCATAGCTAAGGCTCAGCTACTGGAGCTAACCACTGAAAGTGTAGGGCCTGCAATTGTATCTCCACCACTGTACTGTTTTGATAGGGAAGTCCCTTTGGTCCAGGGATGGCAGAGGTCACAGAGGTGCATCTGATGGCTGCTTCAAAGTGTATCTTAGGTACCCTAATGTCTCAATCCTAACATTCATATCTTGGCTCAGAATGTTGTGGGTTCAAGTTCCATTCAAGGAATCCGGCTGCTCTTTTTAGCACAGAGGGCAGAGTTAAAAATAAGTCCCAAGAACAGCCGCTGGGTTTGCTAGGTCAGCTGCGTAGCTTTCCCAGCCAAAATTCCTTCATTTCCAGCAAGGCCTCCATAGGCTGGTGACACCTGTGCTCATCGCTTCAACCTTAGCACCTGAGAGCAATGTCTTCATGTCCTGGATGTGAGCTTCCAAATAAATAGTGGAGATATTTCATTTGCACTCTGCTTTTTGATCCTTACGGTGATGAAAGTAAAGTAATCCTGCACCACAGCTGGAGAAAGGGAACGGAAGTGTTCTTGTTCTTGTAAAAATGAGTGGGAGAAGGATCTCATAAAGGTAAAGCCTATGGTATAGCTATGCATTCAGGGAGTCACTCTGGGGTGTACAGATGTAAGGCGCTTCCATGTGGAGGCATGCCAATTGAAACTCTAGAGATTATCCATACAGTTATCTACCGTAGCATGAAGGTTGCCAGTTGGCCATAATTTCATCCATCTGGCTAGTTGCCAGAATAGGAGGGTTTAAAGCTAGTTCAGTGCCCTGTCAAACTTTCTATATAAGATGTGTTTTTTTAATATAACACGAGATTGCACCCCTTAAAGGTGTGTGTTCTTGCACATACTCAGAGGCACTGCCTCCTTATATTGATTTATTTTAAAAAGTTGCTTCATGTCAGAGGGAAGAAAGACTGTTGTGGTTACTATTGTGTTGCGAGTAAAAAGATTATTTTTTAAAAAAGAGGGCAGAGAGACTCCATGCACACTCAGAAGCACAGTGTCTGTGGATTCATTTTCAAAGCAGCTGCTAGTAGGTACGGACATGTTGCAAGTAAGGCAGGGGTGGCCCTCCCTTTAGGCAGAGTGGGGCGGATGCTCCACTGAGGCAGCCAATTCTGGGTGTCATGAAGGGCAGGGGATTATTTAATTTGTAGTAGTAGTTGTAGTTGTAGTGGTGGTGGTGGTTGTAGTAGTCGTATTTTTACTGCTGCGGGGAGAGATGCTTGTGGGATTTTCTGCCTCAGGTGCCAAAATAACTTGATCAACCCTGGATATGACATACTTCACCTCTAGGGGGTGGCAGTTGCCATTTGCTGCAAAAAGGTCTTGGTCTGGCCCCACATTCAGGTTCTTTAAAAACACTCACGCCTCGCATACCTTGGGATGGGGGAAAGGTACTGTGGCACTGAGTTTAGGAAGTAATCATTTTTTAAAACAACATTTGCAAATGTAAGGGGGATATAATCACCATGAGAGAAAAGAGTATGTCCCCAAATTTTCTGCAGACAATGGAAATCTTTCATATTGCTGAGCTTCTGGATCAATCCAATATTTTATTTTATTTATTAGATTTCTATATTGCCCAATAGCTAAAGGTCTCTGGGTGGTTCACCAACATTAGTACTGTAAGATACAACATTATAAAACATAATATAAAACCTTTAAAAATTTAGAGCAGAAAAAACCTGAGTAAAAACAAATGCCACATACTATTGCTGTAATAGATTTCCTTTCTTATAGTCAGTAATCCCTGTTCTGGAATAGATCTTCCAGTGTTAATGAAGCTCTACTAGAAAATGTGACTTTGGGATTGTGGCCTTCTTATGTATGGGGTGTATTTTCATGTTGTATGTAAATTACATCCTCTGTAGAAATGTAGACTACTTTGTAGAGTGTTTATATGTCGTTAGCCGCTTTTACTTTGATATTGATATACTGCTGCTATTAGAACAGGTTGAATTTATTGTCAGAATTGGATTGGGTTTAAGTATACATTTAGCTTAAAAGGATTGGGGGTTGTGTGGAAATATTTTTAAATCCATTTTTGCTTGGCTGATTGTGCAAAAAAAATTCTAAATGTCAAAACTGTCAAAAGTTCAGATTTTCTTTTGAAGTTGTCATGAAAATAAATCAGTATCTATTTTTAAATCCCATGAGCTGCTTCAGATTGAAATATCCTTTTTGAACTAACTGTAATAAAACATATTATTCAACACAATTCATGGGTTTGAGCCCACTCCAGTTTGCCCTGAAATACTTGGCTTTTGGGGACATTTCTGTGGAATTCTCAAAAAACCTCATGGTGTTTTTCCTTGTTGAGTGTTTGATAGTCCAGTTGATCAAACCATGGCTCCCTGAATCCATGTCCCCCCCTTCGTCAGGCAAAGAAAGCCTACCCTTGGAGAAGGTGGATAAGTGGCCTTTTCTACGAACTGCAAGCCCCATGATTTCCTGCCAGCAGGAAACTCTGTTTGTAACTTATATTATTTATATGTTCTAGGGGTGTACGAAACCCCGCTTACCTGGCTCCGCCGGGTTCCGCTGGGGGGGGGAGGTGCTCCGTCCCTCCCCCGGAATCCTCACCGGGGGGGGAGCCAATCCGGTCCTCCCCCCCCGGAATCCTCAAAAGCCGGCTGTGCTCCGCGGCGGCTCCGCGGAGCAGCCGGCCAGGCCCAGGCCAGGGCTGTCCGCAGCCGGATTTCCGGCCGTGGAGGGCTCTGGGTAAGGGGGAAAAAAAAACCCGCGTACGCAAATGGCAGCAGCTATGGCCGCCGCCATTTGCGTTCCTTATTTTTCTTCGTCTTTTTTTTTTTTTTTACAGAGACGTGATAGGCTACGTAAAAACTTACATAGCCTATCACATCTCTGCAAAAAAAAAAAAAGAGAAAAAAAAGACAAGACTGCAAATGGTGGCGGTGGCAGACCAGCTGCTGCTGCTGCCGCTGCTGCTGCCGAAGCTGCTGCTGGAGCCGCCGCTGCCCAGAACATCCGCCCCAGGTAAGTCTCATCCTGGGGGGGATCCGCGGGGGTGGCGGGGGGGTGGCAGGCCGTTCCGCCACGGAGTTCGGGGGGCCGAATGCACTGGCATTTGGCCTCACCGAGATCCGTGGCGGAATTATCTGACATCCCTAGTTATACCTTCCCTTTCTATTAAATATGGAAGGCAGCGAAGGAAAGGCTTCTGGCTAAGGAGGGGCCTTGTAAGGCCTCCCGTGTGGAAGTTAAGCCCTCCTGTAATCACCTCCAACTTTTCCAAGGTAAGATTTCTTGTGCTTAGGAAAGGTGTGTGTGTGTGGGGGGGGGGGGCGGAGGTGGGATAGCAGGGAGGGCAATGCAGTGGTGGAAATGGTTCATTTTGAATCAGCCCAGCTCAAAGACAGCTGAACCTAGCTTGAAATGGGGCCAGCCAGACTTTTTGCGTGGGGGAGGGATTTTGCAGTTTGAGTCCCCCCCGCTTTGATGACTTCTTAGGATAGGTAATACTAATAATACTATTATATCGTCATATAGGATTGTTAGAATAAAATGGGAGAATCCCTCTGTATAAGAACAATGAACAGTAAGGTCCCATGGCAAGCGACGCTAACGAGAAAAGGAGTCCAAGATGGGTGGGAGCTTTTAAATAGGAAATTCTCAAGGCACAATTACAAACAATTCCAACAAGAAGAAAAGGTGGAAGACAACAGAAGAAGCCAATGTGGCTTCACAAAAATCTTAGAGATGACCTGAAAACAAAAAAGGACACATATAGGAAGTGGAAAGAAGGCCAAGTAACAAAGGAAGAGTACAGGCAGGTAGCACAGAATTTCAGGGATGGCGTCAGGAAGGCTAACGCTGAGAACGAGCTGAGGTTAGTGAGGGATGTAAAAACAACAAAAAGGCTTTCTTCAGCTACGTGCATAGTAAAAGACAGAGGAAAGAAATGGTCGTTCAGCTATTAAATAAGGATGGCAAAATGATAACAGATGACAAAGAAAAGGCAGAGGTGCTCAATTCCTACTTTGGCTCAGTCTTCTCCCAAAAGAGGGTCTATGACCCCCCTGGCAAAGGTGAAGTACAGGCTGAAGGGGCAGGATTGCAGCTTGAGATCGATAGGCATATGGTCAAGGAATATCTAATTACTTTGAATGCGTTCAAATCTCCAGGGCCAGATGAACTGCATCCTAGAGTAATAAAGGAACTGGCAGAAGAACTCTCAGAACCACTGTCTATTCTCTCTGAGAAATCATGGAGGACGGGGGAAGTGCCAGATGGCTGGAGGACAGCTAATGTTGTCCCTATCATCAAAAAGGGTAAAAAAGAGGAACCTGGGAACTACAGACCAGTCAGTCTGACATCAATCCCCGGGGAAATTCTGGAGCAGATTATAAAGCAATCCATCTGTAAGCACCTTGAAAACAATGCAGTGATTACTTGAAGCCAAGATGGATTTGTCAAGAACAAGTCCTGCCAGACGAATCTGATCTCATTTTTTGATCAAGTAACCTCCCTTGTGGACTGTGGGAATGCTGTAGACATAATATACCTCGACTTCAACAAAGCTTTCGACAAAGTGCCCCATGATATCCTAATCAGCAAAATTGCTCAAAGTGGGCTAGATGAAACAACGATCCGGTGGATCCACAGTTGGCTACAGATTTGGACTCAAAGAGTGCTTATCAATGGGACCTTCTCAAACTGGGGAGAGGTAACGAGTGGGGTACCGCAGGGCTCAGTCCTGGGCCCAGTGCTCTTCAACATTTTTATTAATGACTTGGAGGAAGAGGTGTAGGTAATGCTGATCAGATTTGCAGATGACACAAAATTGGGTGGGATAGCTAATACCTTGGAAGACAGAAACAAAATTCAAAGTGATCTTGAAAGACTGGAGCACTGGGCAGAAAACCCCAGAATGACATTTAATATGGATAAATGCCAAGTTCTGCACCTAGGAAAAAGAAACCAAATGCACAGTTACAAGATGGGGGATACATGGCTCAACACTACAAGCGAGAAGGATGTTGGAATTGTTGTCGATCACAAGCTGAATTTGAGCCAACAATGTGATGTGGCTGCAAAAAAGGCAAATGCTATTTTGGGGTGCATTAATGGAAGCATAGCTTCCAAATCCTGGGAAGTACTAGTTCCACTCTACTCAGCACTGGTTAGGCCTCATCTGGAGTACTGTGTCCACACTTTAAGAAGGATGCAGACAAACTGGAGAGGGTTCAGAGGAGGGCAACAAAGATGATCAAGGGACTGGAAACAAAGCCCTATGAAGAGAGACTGAAAGAACTGGGCATGTTTAGCCTTGAGAAGAGAAGACTGAGGGGAGATATGATAGCGCTCTACAAGTACTTGAAAGGTTGTCACAGAGAAGAAGGCCAGGATCTCTTCTCGATCATTCCAGAGTGCAGGACACGGAATAATGGGCTCAAGTTACAGGAAGCCAGATTCTGGCTGAACATCAGGAAAAACTTCCTGACTGTTAGAGAAATACGACAATGGAACCAATTACCTAGGGAGATGATGGGCTCTCCCACACTGGAGGTGTTCACGATGAGGCTGGACAGCCATCTGTCAGGGATGCTCTGACTTGGATTCCTGCATTGATCAGGGGGTTGGACTTGATGGCCTTGTAGGCCCCTTCCAACCCTAATATTCTATGATTCTATGATTCTATAACACTTGGAGCTGCTAAGAGTAAAAAAAAAAATGGAATAAAAATATGATAAATTATAAAGAATTATCCAAACCTGGCTAGCGGCTTGTGGAGACAGAATGCTGGTCTGGACCGGCCTTTGGCTTCCTATGCAGCATGCCGATTCCTTTGGTCTTAAGGCAGATGCAGAGGTCACAAATGACAGCCTCTCTTTCCATCATCCCTGCAGCTCCCAGGCATACCATTAAGTGATGCAACATCATCTTCATGCTGGCTGTGGGTGTCCCTGCAAGCTGCAGTCAATGAAATGGGATGGGGAATAGGACAGATGGTATCATGGCCTCAACCTTTGGGGGACCTGTGGACACATTTGTAAATTTGAAAAAGTGTCGTAGGCACCATCACGAAATGGCTGTCATGGTCAGGGGTGCTTTATACAAAATTTTTCTACTGCAACAAACACCTATTTCACAGAGAGTGTAGTGGTGAGGCTAAAAGACAAATAATTTGCTCAAGAACCTTAGTACAAGGCAGAGGTGGGGGGCTGAGCTTCAAAACCCCAAACCACTCTTTTGGACCCACAGTTTTATGCTCCTGGAAAACATCCATTTCACAGAAGGCAAGCCAATTAATTTTCCCTAAATCCTTTCTAACTATATTTCCCAAATTAATAAGATCATGCAAAATCAATTTCCCTTCAATTGATTACCTGCCCAGATTCTGCCCAAATAAATTCTCGTTCAATTAACTCTCCATCCATTTGTTTCCCCTCTGCCAGCCAACTCCCCCCACCCCCATGACCATCATCCATGCACACATGCACACGCAAGCGCTTTCTCTCCCAGGATCATCACTCATACACATGCCCATGTGTGCACGCGCACACATACTCCAGAATCACTTACCTTAAACTCAACCACCCACCCTCTCTCTCTCTCTCTCTCTCTCTCTCACACACACACACACAGCCCACACCCCATCCATTCATATGCACTCTTCCTCCCCCTACATTCCAGCCCCACTCACCCCACTGCCCCCAAAGTCACTCTGCTCCTGTCACCCCCATCCATCCTCCTCCTGCCAACACCCTCCCCAACTGCTTCACTTTTATCACCCTGAGTCACTCCACTCCTCCCTTGGCCATTCCAGCCTGCCACCAGCGGGAAGGATATCCTTTAAAGAAACACCCTAGGAAGGCTGTGCAGCTTGCTGTGAGGTGCAGCAGTGGCCATGGCTCCAGCCACCTGCCATCTTAATTTCCTCAGTGCGCCTCTGGGAGCATGTGGCCTTGGCCAGCCTCACAAGCACCACAGCAGGGATCCATGATGCCATGAGTACACACTGCGGCAGCTTGAAACTACAGGGGAGAGAGGGACGGTGGACACACGGGAATGCTATTTTGGGCAGTGGCCCTTGATCTTTGAAATTTCTCCTTCCACCCTTCACATTTGCAGAATCAGTGCCAGCTCCAGGTTTGGCAAGATGCTGTCAGTCGCCTCTTGTCTCTGAGCTAGTCTCCCTTCTTCTCTCCATGGTCACTGCTGCCTATTCAGTTGCACTGGTCCCATGGGCCACAACCAGCCAGAAGGTGAGATGCTGTTCCAACTTTCACTTTTGACACTGCTTGCATGCACAGAAAGGGTAGGCGGATAAGCAGTGACAGCAGGAGGATAAGGTCCCAGCCGGGCCCAGAAGCTCTGGGGTTCCACATTAGGGGCCCTTGCAGGTACTCAATGATGCCGAACCTGGCTAGAGCAGAACCCAGGCTTGGGGGAACCTACAAGCTCTGAAATAGGGGTCCCCAAAAGCTATGTGGATGAGCTCCACTCCTCTCAAACCCTGTTCATCCCTTTTCTTGTCTTGACGCTTCATAGGATTATTTTCCTGTATCCCTGTGGATATTACAGACACTGCTTGATGGCAGGCAGAGTTCATAGGCTATCCAAATATGGCCAGGCTTTAATATATTAGTGAGCTAACCCAATGTGAGCGAGGACAAATACTGAAGAAGACAAATGACAAACAAGTGGAAGAACAGAAAACCTCACTGAATACTCTGCAAGCATTTACTATTCCAGGAACCTGTCTGATAAACAGAACTATATCGGTCGATGGAGAGTTGTAATTAATTACCTCTGACATTGACAAATTTCTTGCAGGGTCTTCTGTTAATCTGCTAGTGTGTCTGTATCGAGACCTTCTATTCCTCCGATCCAACATTAACAATCTATTTGTAGACTTGGCTGCATAATTAAACATTTCATCTGAAAAGAGCGGTTCCTAGGAAAATGTGAACTCTGTTCCTGAACCCATACAAGGCTTTCTCAGACATTACATAAGAAAATGTGTTCATATTTGCTTGCTGCTTCTGGCTCTTCAGATAATCTTGTATATTACGTCTGTTGCGCATGTAGATAATTAAATTTATTTCCCCTCTCCTAAATGTCCATATAGAAGAAAGCTGGACCTATATGAGTGTAATTAGAATTATTTATAATACTGTAAAAATTTAACTGAATCAGAATTACTGGAAAATGTGATTTTAAAAAAACAATAAAGGCTATATTTTGCAGTAATTGAATTAAGCTAAATCATCAAGCGCATTTCTGCTTTTGCCTTATTCTATTATCTTTGTTCTTCTTGATAATGTTGGGTACTTTAGCCTTTACAAAGCAAGGGTTGATTATCCTGTTTAGAATAAAAATGTATTTCGACTTGCATGGCATACAGATTTATTTCAAAACATATCTGAAATAAGGATCTAGACATCTTTCCAGACTTGAGGAGCGGTGTCAGGCAGTGTTTAATGTGTTGCACTAGGCCTAGAAAGGTGTGGGTTCAAATCCCTGCTCAGCCATGAAGGCCATTTGGGTGACTCTGGTTCAGCTAACTCACAGGGTAGTTCTTAGGACAAATGAAATAAACAATAAAGTCCTGCTGAGCACTCAGAATGGGAGGACACCCCCCCGCCCGTCAAGAGGTGGAACAATAAATAAACACCCCACTTCCCGAGTCAAGGTGCAGCGTACCCAAAGCTGGCCAAGTTAATTTAGTACCTGAGGCATAAAATCCCACAAGCACAGTCTGCCTACAGCAGGGGTGGACAACCTTTTTCCTGTCTCCCTTGTGGCTAATCTGTTAGAGGCTACATGTTGGCAGTGGGCGAGGCCAAAGCCCGCTGTGAGCAGAGCCTGAGGTAAAAGTTGAGTGGGCCACCCCTTTTCTCTTTCTGACAGAGAGGAGAAGGAGGTCCTATAAGTAACTGTAGCAGAGCATTCAGACATTTCAAATATATTTCTTTGCAGTATTTTGGCAAAAAGAGGGCCACAATTATGCATCACAGAATTCCAGCAGAAACAGAGAGGATATAACCGTTTCTAAGATTTGTGTATATAAAGTCAAACTGAAATGAGAATCTAATCTTATTGGCTTCGGTTTGCTTGAATTTCAAAGCACTCTGAAATTATCCAGAGCATTTCATGCCTAAGCATAGCTGTTAATCTTGAAAATTATAGTTAATTTTTTCCGAACAGTCCAAAATTCCTTCAGAGTTAAGACTATTAGAATAGCTTTATGATATTTGTATTATTAGAGTTTCAGACCTATATTATAATATATTGCTGCAGAAGCTTCGTTAAGCTAACAGCATGTTAGTATTCCAGGAGGATCAGTTGCTGTTTCTTCACTGGGAGCTGATGACAAGATGTCCTTATTGCTGGGTAGGTTCCATTGAATGCAGTGAGAATTACTACTGAGTAAACATGCACAGGATTGGGCTGCACAGCAGTTCGTAGTTTATTTATTTATTTATTTATTTATTTATTGCATTTATATCCCGCCTTTTTTCCTCTTGCAAGGAACCCAAGGCAGCTTACATTCTCCTCCTCCTCTCCGTTGTATCCTCACAACAACAACCCTGTGAAGTAGGTTGGGCTGAGAGTCTGTGACTGGCCCAAAGTCACCCAGTGAGCTTCCATGGCCGAGTGGGGACTAGAACCCGGATCTCCCGGCTCCCAGTCCGTCACTCTCACCACTACACCACACTGGCTTTCCAGTAGTTAGAATTTTATTCTTGTTTTCTCTCTCTTTTAATTTTTTTTTATTTGCATCACAGCAACAACAACAGGGGGAAAATTAGAATAGTTAAAATTTGGAGATGTGAGAGATAGGAATTCCTAGGTGGAGTTGGTGAAACTGAGGGAGATGGTTGTGCAAGTGCTCTTCTCTGGGAATCCATGGGGTTAGCAAATCCATTGCATGCTTTGAGGAGTCTGCTTTTTCCCAATAGTCTTTGCTGGCATATTCGTAAATGAAGTAAATATTTCAAAGACACCACACCTCCAGGGCTCCCTCATCCAAATGAAACTACTCGTGGGAGCACAGCCTCTGGAACGTCTCATTGCTTGGAAATGCAGAGGGAGTAACAATATATACAATCACAAGATTTTTTTTTAATATAGTATGTGATATATAAATCAATTAAGTAAATCTATTTAATGCAAAGCACACAGCTGAACTGCATCCTTGTGTTATATCCCAGACAGTGTTGTGCCTTAAGTTACACAGTGACAAGATGTTTCTGCAAGGACTGTCCTCATTCATACTTGCTTGTAGTTGTCAATAGCTGTCTCTGGCTGTTTAATTCTTCTGCCAGTGACAGTTAATAACATAAGAATGTAAGAAGAGCCATGCTGGACAAGATCAAAGGCCCATCGAGTCCAGCATTCTGTTCCCATAGTGGCCAACCAGCCGCCTATAGGAAGTCCACAAGCAGGACACAAGGGAAATAGCCCTCTCCTGCTGTTGTACCCCACCTCTGATAGTGGAGGTACCATTTGGCCTTCATGACTAGTAGTCATTGATAGCCCTAAAACAGGGATACTTCGCAAAGTCGATTGCGCAAACTAAAGAAGCAGTTGCTTTCTATTTTACAAATAAATGTTTGTGAAATTGCAGAACTCTTCAGGTGACCATCATATCTACTATTGTGGGCAAGAATCCCTTAGAAGAAATGGAGTAGCACTCATAGTCAACAAAAGGGTGGGAAAAGCCGTACTGGGGTACAATCTTAAAAATGATAGAATGATCTCAGTACGAATCCAAGGCAAACCATTCAACATCACAGTAATTCAAGTCTATGCCCCAACCACTGATGCCGAAGAAGCTGAGGTTGATCGGTTCTATGAAGACCTACAACATCATAGGGGATTGGAATGCTAAAGAAGGAAGTCAAGAAATCATTGGGATAACAGGCAGGCATGGCCTTGGTGTACAAAATGAAGCAGGACAAAGGCTTATAGAGTTTTGCCAAGAGAACACGCTGATCATAGCAAACACTCTTTTCCAACAGCACAAGAGACGACTCTACACATGGACATCACCAGATGGTCAATATCGAAATCAGATTGATTATGTACTTAGCAGCCAAAGATGGAGAAGCTCCATACAGTCAGTAAAAACAAGACCTGGAGCTGACTGTGGCTCAGATCATGAGCTTCTTGTTGCAAAATTTCGGCTTAAATTGAAGAACGTAGGGAAAGCCACTAAACCATTCAGGTATGACCTAAATCATATCCCTTATGAATATACAGTGGAGGTGAGGAATAGATTTCAGGGATTAGACCTGATAGACAGAGTGCCTGAGGAACTATGGACGGAGGTCCGTAACATTGTTCAGGAGGCAGCAACGAAATCCATCCCAAAGAAAAAGAAATGCAAGAAAGCCAAGTGGCTGTCTGATGAGGCTTTACAAGTAGCTGAGGGAAGAAGGGAAGCGAAAAGCAAGGGAGAAAGGAGAAGATATATCCAACTGAATGCAGAGTTCCAGAGAATAGCAAGGAGAGACAAGAAGGCCTTCTTAAATGAACAATGCAAAGAAATGGAGGAAAACAACAGAATGGGAAAGACTAGAGGTCTCTTCAAGAAAATCGGAGATCTCAAGGGAACGTTTTGTGCAAAGACGGGCATGATAAAGGACAAAGAAGGCAGGGACCTAACAGAAGCAGATGAGATTAAGAAGAGGTGGCAAGAATACACAGAAGAACTATACAGGAAAGATCTTAATGTCCCTGAGAGCCATGATACTGCGGTCACTGAACTTGAGCCGGACATCCTCGAGAGTGAAGTCAAGTGGGCCTTAGGAAGCATTAGTAACAACAAAGCTAGCGGAGATGACAGTATTCCAGCTGAGCTATTTAAAATCCTAAAAGATGATGCTGTTAAAGTGCTGCATTTAATATGCCAACAAATTTGGAACACTCAACAATGGCCGCAAGACTGGAAAAGGTCAGTTTACATTCCAATTCCAAAGAAGGGCAACGCCAAAGAATGTTCAAACTACCGCACAATTGCGCTCATTTCACATGCCAGCAAGGTGATGCTCAAAATCCTACAAGCTAGGCTTCAGCAGTATGCGAACCGAGAACTACCGGAAGTACAAGCTGGGTTTCGAAGAGGCAGAGGAACTAGAGATCAAATCGCCAACGTTCGCTGCATCATGGAGAAAGCAAGAGAATTCCAGAAAAACATCTATTTCTGCTTCATTGACTACGCTAAAGCCTTTGATTGTGTGGATCACAACAAACTGTGGCAAATTCTTAAAGTGATGGGAGTACCAGACCACCTTACCTGTCTCCTGAGAAACCTGTACGAGGGTCAAGAAGCAACAGTCAGAACCAGACATGGAACAACCGATTGGTTCAAAATTGGGAAAGGAGTACGACAAGCCTGCATATTGTCACCCTGCTTATTTAACTTATATGCAGAGTACATCATGAGAAATGCTGGGTTGGATGAATCAGAGGTCGGAATTAAGATTGTTGGGAGAATTATCAACAACCTCCGATATGCAGACGATACCACCCTAATGGCAGAAAGCGAAGAGGATCTCAAGAGCCTCTTGTTGAGGGTGAAAGAGGAGAGTGCAAAAGCTGGTTTGAAACTCAACATTAAAAAAACTAAGATCATAGCATCTGGCCCTATCACTTCCTGGCATATAGAAGGGGAAGAAATGGAAGCAGTGACAGATTTTACTTTCTTGGGCTCCAAGATCACCGCAGACGGTGACTGTAGCCATGAAATTAAAAGACGCTTGCTCCTTGGGAGGAAAGCTATGGCAAACCTAGACAGCATAGTAAGAAGCAGAGACATCACCTTGCCGACAAAGGTCCGTCTAATCTAAGCTATGGTTTTCCCAGTAGTAATGTATGGCTGTGAGAGCTGGACTATAAGGAAGGCTGAGCGCCGAAGAATTGATGCTTTAGAACTGTGGTGCTGGAGAAGACTCTTACGAGTCCCCTGGACTGCAAGGAGGTCAGATCAGTCCATCCTAAAGGAAATCAACCCTGACTGCTCATTGGAAGGACAGATACTGAAGCTGAAGCTGAAATATTTTGGCCACCTAATGCGAAGAGAAAACTATCTGGAAAAGACCCTGATGCTGGGAAAGACTGAAGGCAAAAGGAGAAGGGGACGGCAGAGGATGAGATGGCTAGATAGCATCACCAATGCAATGAATATGAACTTGAGCACGCTCCGGGAGAGAGCGGAGGACAGGAAGGCCTGGCGTGCTATGGTCCATGGGGTCATGAAGAGTCGGACACGACTGAACGACTGAACAACAACAACAACAACCCAAACATAAAGGAAATATTGAATGCTAATTTCTGGTAAACAACACATTCCAGATCTCCCATGGATGTAGAACTTCTACAGACTGATCCTAGAAATGTTTACTCAAAAGGTAGTACATTCCAAGAGAAATTAAAATTAAAAGTCTTATGAAAGGCAGGAAGGTCTTGGATCTTATTGAGCAAGTGACAACGTTTATGTATCTTGCTGGGGGTGCCAGCTCCAGGTTTTGGAGGGCCCTTGGGCAAGACACCCTCAATGGGCCCCTCTCTCACTGAGTCAACGTTCTCACTGCCATGGTCACCAGCTGCTATTACTCCTCCACCTCTTTCTCAGTGTTGCTACTATGCTTGCTTGGCAGGCAGGGAGCCAGTGAGCAAGGCAGGGGCAGTGGCATCTCCTGCTTCTCCTTCTCATCACCACCGTTGTCTGGGTCAAAGCAAGAGGCAAGTGATCAAGCAGGTTGCAATGGAGAAGAGCAGCAGCAACTCCAGGGGGCTGTTGTTAGTGGGCCCCCTGCTGGGGTGTAGGCCCTCGGCAGGTACCCAACAATGCCTCCCCTTGATGTTGGCCCTGCTTGGTGGCATATTTAGTTTTTCCTCATAAGCTTTCTGTCTTACATTACCAAGGCTATAGTCAGATTTTGTTTCACAAAAGGGAGACAATGTTGTCCTTCCACCCTACAGGTCTTCTATTTGAAATCCTTGACTCAACTTTTGTTTGGGGTGCAGGTGTAGATCGAAGGGATGAATTCTAGGACTTGAGCCAGTTCTTAGGATAGAAGCCAGTTGTATCTAAGTGGACAGAAAGTCTTGGCATTGGGCTGGAACTTATTGGCTGTGATTCTTATTCTTGGAGGAGACTTGTTATATTTTGCATATAAAGACCCTTATAAGAGTAATTGGAAGAATTTCCTGGAAAACAAATTTTGTACTTACGGTACAAATTATTTTTCCTTGGGTTGCAATAAAGTAAGTCTGCTTTATCCCAATGGGTTAAAGACAATGAAGATCAGAGCTTTATAACATCTGCTCAGAAGATTTGTTCACCATTACATTGCGGGGTGGGGTTGGGGGGTTTCTATGGATCCATAAGGAAGCTGGGTTAATTACTTGAGGTTGCTATTTATCCCCAAATATAGGAACACATTTATATTAATAATTTTCTTCAATGTTCTCTCCTCAGCTGTTTTGGAAGGAAGATTTAATGGCATTCCATATGCAAATTGTGTATATTTGTGTGGCTGCAAAGAGTTAGAGCTACATGTGTGATTATTGTGTAATTTCTATACAGATGAATTAACAGTCCAGACCTATTTCCTCTCTAATTTCTCCCTTCCCGAAAGTATGCATCCTTCCTGGTCATAGTGGGTATGCAGTCTTATGCAACTGAATCAGCAGCAAAGTTTGTATTCCAAGTTATTACGATTCGTGAGCCACTTTTACAGAATGGTGGATGAGTGCAGGTTGTTCTTAATTTTGTTTTAAACTTGTTTGCAATTTCAGCATTGGAAATCTGTTTGCATTTCTTTTTTGTCTTTCCTTTTCCTCCGTGGTATGAAATCAAATATTTCTTCCTGAATTTGATGGGCTATGGACTATTAATAAAATTTGAACTAAACTGAAACTAAAATTTGACAAGTTTTCACATTTTTGCAGGTAGGATTTTGGCATCAGAATTTGATTCATTAAAATAAAAATTGTGTTTTTTCCCCTTCACCTCTTGAAGGGAGCTTTCCTGACTGGTTAATGAATGGCTAGTATACAATCTACTAAATGCTACTGATGTCGGTTGTCAGATACTGTTAAATGCTAGCTGCTTCTGAAAAATAATGGGATGTCAGCTACTGATACTGAGGGTCAAATATTCACTTATCCAGATAATTTTCAGTTAATATTTGCTATCAAAGTGCACAGAGGAGCATTCTGATTAAAATTTTGGTGAGCAAATGAATTTCAATACTACTCTTTGGTTTGCTTGTGAATGCAGTGTTTCCATTCCACCCAGGTACAATTGTATACAAAGCGGAGTGTGGTTAAATCCTGTCACAGAAGGGGAAGAATAGGTCAAAATGCCACACCTCCAATCTAGTTAAAGAAATACCTGTGTGTAAATAGTATCCAATATGAATATCACTTGCTAGATAGAAAAAACATCTGATATGTATCCAAATGTGGATTAGAATGTGCATTGTAGTGGACCATTTTAATTGTAGCGTGGATGCCACCTATCTGTGCTACATTACTTTCAGGAGGACGCACATGAACATGTTTTCCCGATCCATATTATCAGGCACAAATAGTCATGTGTAATGTCTTTTCAAAGTAGAACTAGAGTTGGATGGTGGCATTAAGGTATGAATTACTTTACTTTAATTAGAGGCCTGTAATTAAGGAATCCTTTATTACTCCCATATTATCAATGGAAAATTGACTGCAGTAGTGTATTATCTACAAGATATTTTTTATTGTTCTGATCAAATTCTGAATTTATTGTTCTGATCAAATTCTGAATTTTTTAAAGGCTGAAGGCCCTAGTCCTTGCTATGCTTGCTTGTATTTTAAATGCTATGGGTTCTATCCAATGGTGGCCTTGCATCAGGGAAACGCACTAGTGCAAGATGGGGCATTTGATCTTTGCAAATCCCCCCCTCACCAATGCAGTTCCTCCCCAAAGCTGTTCTCAAAACATGTGAGACCCTCTGGGACAGTATGGGATATGACACAGCGGGCTGAAGTAGGTAGGGGGATAGGTAAAAACATGGATTACCTCCATCTCTTCCATTGCCCATGGCACTTCTCTCGCAACTCAGGCTCACTCCCAGTGTTAGAACTGGGCTGGAAAAAAAGTACCTGAAGCAACAGGGGAGGGTTCAGGTCCCCTTCCCCAGATGTTGCCATGGACTGGCAAGGCCCTGATCTGTGAGTGGAAGGGAAAACAGATAAATAGTGTGTCCCCATTTCTTTTGACCTTTCCCTTCCTGTGGCCTTTTCTGCTGTCACCAGGTGGACATCTCCCCTCCTCCCCTGACAGCCTTAAAACACTCTGGTTATCACGTATCTACTTTGGGTAGTGTGGGGTTAGCTATTAGACGTGGGGTGGGTAACGCAAAAAGAAAAAGAGATCACAAAATTTCAGATAATGATGTTAGAACTTTACTGAAAAAATGTCAATAGGGAAAAGTTTTAAAATCTTGATGGGTACACACAAAAACATGTGAGTGATAGGGTAATAAAACAAGCAGGGATAAACACATCCATTTAACTAGACTGGGTCCCTATTTTATCCAGGTCAAGTATTCAAGCAATATCTTCCTGTCATTGGTTCAGCTTTCTCAATCAGTCCTCCAGTTCCAACAATTCTTACCTTTTACTTTCCCCTCTCTCTCTCCTCTCTGATCATCTGCCTTTCTGTCTTTGGCTTCTCTCCCTCTCTCTCTTTCCCCAACTCCAACCAATCAGGAGGGTAGTATCTTTTTCATTTGTGCAAACTAAGTTTTTGTTTCCTGTGTTGAAACTGATTCTCCCTCCCTCCTTCCTCCTTTCCTCTGACATCCTGTTGAACTTTACCATCTCCTTGCTTCCTGAGCAAAACTTCCCTGACCTCTATATTCTAGCTAAACTTTTAACCTCTTAATTATTAACCCTTTGGATGAAACTGACTAGCGTGCGCTCGCGCTTGCGCGCACGCGCGCACACACACACACGCACACACACACTAATATCCAACAACAACAATATCCTACAACCAACTAAATACAAAATGAAAAACAGTTCTGTTCCTTCACAATGTTAACATAAGACCCCTTCATATAAAGCTCCTGCTTGATATGTGAATAGGTCTGCTGATGTCACATCTAGTTTGACCCTTAGAAACTTTTACTGCTTCATGGAACATTTGCACCATTTGAACAGAACCATAAAGTGAGCATGGATGGCTGCCAGTGCTCAGAATAAATGTTGTGATGTGTCACCGTATCCTGTGATGGGTGGTGATGATCGCCTTGATAAACATTAATCAGAAGGGAACAGGGCCACGTTGGCCAACAGGCAACGCTTGGAATGCAGTGTCAGTAACAAACCTGCCTTCTCTTTAACCGGATCCCTGCATGAGCCCTGATGAATTACTTGAGCTGTTCACACAATCACATGCCTGCCGTCAGTGGCTCCTGTGTTGCTTTTCAAAGCAGACAGTGAAAGCAGAGCAGTTAATCCCCCTGAATTCTCCCTGTGGGCTGACTGTGAGGTGTCTTATCAAATGATTATCATGTGATGAGACTTCCCATACTTGCCCATCTCCTCCGAAGAAATATTGGCATGCATGGAGAGATTGTCATTCTTATAGGCTGCCCTTCAGACATGCCTGTCTGTCAGACTGTCTCTTCATTCATCCTGTACTTTATAGGGCTATATGGGAAAACATGGGTCATTCCCCCACCCCACCCCTGTTTTCTAAGTTAGACTCTCATAATAAATGTTCATGGCCGAATCATTATGCCGAGTGATTGGCAGTGCTTTAAATATACCAGTATCATGGGACACAGCAAGCCCAACACAACGGGAAGCACTCAGGCTGCTTCCTCACAAAGGCTGTTTGTTGTTTTGCCTCCTTTAAGTTAGCAGGCCGAGGTTGGGGACATTCTGGAGGCCTGACTCTAGATGCTAACTGCACACCTGGTGCAAAACTGTTTCATAGCATGAAGTGGGAGGCCCTCTGTTCCTGATAAGACTGTCTAGACAGCAAATCTAAGAGCTGGCAAATGGACAGATAGGGAAGGAAAAAGATAGGGAAAATGTGACGTATAAGCATATGAGGAAACATAAAAGATTCTTGTTTCCAGGAGCTGGTTTATAAGTACCATGCCTGTCTGTTCTGTATATGCTTTCCAGCTCAAAAATGGTACTTTCTACAAATCTCAACTTCCTTTAAAATACAAGGTTCTAGTTCTCATTGATGAGACTTCAAAAGGCAGTGCCTTAGAAGCCTTGCAAGACTGGGGGCCTAGGGTGGGGCTTTGTGTGGCCAAAGGGCAGTGACCTGCACAGTTTCTTGTGCTTCTGCATGAGTCTGCCTCCCCATCAGCTTCACAGTTTCTTCATCTTTGAGTTCTCATTCCACAGCCCCTCATGAGGGTCTACATTCCAAACGGAGGCTGAAATCCAAGGCACAGTTGCCTGAGAGTCAGCACCATTAAAATGAGTGGGGCTTCCCATTAAACACACCCAAGACTGGGCTGCGAAATGCTTGTATGCATTTCATGTGTCTTGTTTTTACTTTAAAAATAACAGCTACAGGGAGAAGAATGATCAGGATCAAGCACTGGTGCAGCCAGGGCTGAACCTCAGGGCTGAGGTTCAAGGCTCCATTGCCCAGGGTCCCCTCCAAATGACCAGCCAGAGAGTGGCAAACAGGCCCAGGCCCGCAAACAGGCCCAGGCCAGCAGCACGGGCATGCTGAGACCCACTGGGGCTGAAACTGGTTGCCGCAGCATTCTTTCCTTCTTATTTTTAAAAACATTTTCTCAACAGTGGGGTGGCAGGTCGAATGCACACAGTTACAAATGCTCATTTTTATTATTTTTACTTTTGAAATACATTGAGCATTTCAACTTGAGGCTTTTATCCCGCATCTTTACTGGGGCTTCTGCTTCTGGATTCCTTGCAGGATTAAGATCGGCCCCTTTACATGTGTTTTCTTCCAGGGTTTTTCTTTCTCTACCTTTCTATTTGCTCCGTTACCCAACCACTAGGCAGTGCTGTGGTATAGTGGAATTGCAGAATTACACTGGGCTTTATATCACAATTCAGAAAAAAAGTCACACTTTCCTCATTAGAAAAAACCCACGATAAAGGTCACAAAGCATGGGAAAGGCCCTGGAGGAAGAGCAGGATGTCGTGTAAAGGACCTGCAAACTACCATGAATGAGCAATCACGAGTGCACATTAAAAGCCTCATGTAGAAGCACTCTTTCTCTCTTCCTACAACAAAACGGTGCTTATTCACAAGTAAATGAGTTTAGCATCAGGCAGCAGATGCAAACTCCATTTTGTTCCTGAAGTCATGATGGTGCCGTGATTTAGGTGAGTTTAAAAAGTAAAATGCACATGCTTGGAGTCTTTCTTTGTCTTTTAAATTCAGGGTTGGCAATAGGCTGGTGAGTATGTGTGTGTGTGTGTGTGTATGTGTGTGAGAGAGAGAGAGTATGTGTGTGTGTGTGTGTGTATATATATATACACACATACACACACACACACACATGTATATTTGTTGTTTATTCACTCAGTCGCTTCTGACTCTTCGTGACTTCATGGACCAGCCCACTCCAGAGCTTCAGCTTCCTGTCAGCTGTCGCCACGCCCAGCTCCCCCAAGGTCGGGTGCATCACCTCCAGAATATCATCCATCCATCCATCTTGGCCTTGGTCGGCCCCTCTTCCTTTTGCCTTCCATTTATATATATAAATGTGTAGCAGGAATGTAGAAGCAGCTGTAAAGCATAGGATGACAATGGGTGAAGAATGGGGAAAGACGAGAAATTTTGATTTTATGCTTCACGACTGAACTAATACGCATGGCCATCTAAAGGAACCCTCACCCCCCCACACACATACACTCCATTAAGGGAGCAATCCTATGCATGTTTAGACAGAGAAAAGGCCGACAACTCCCAGCATTCCCCAGCCAGCAGCTGGGGGGGGGGTAATCCTTTCCCCCTTGTGCCATGGTTCCAGTGAAAATCATCCCCCCACACACACCGAAACTGCTGTTTCCTAGGAAAAATAACAGCTGTGGGGTGGGGATTTCAGCAGAATTCTGGTGCAAGGAGAAAAGGTTAACTCATGCATCATGATCCTGATCTTAATTTCCAAGTGGCTGCAATGCACATAGACGCTGAAGATATTGTCTTGTTTGGCTCACAGTTCACGTGTGCGGGGATTCCATAGTATAGGACCTGGATTTTTCTGAAGAAAAAAAATACAGCCACATATCTGCAAACATTTGAAAATGTTAAAGAGCTAGATTTAGATCCCCGCCCCCCACCCTGCTGTCGCCTTTGGCACAGTCACCAGTCCATAATCCAGATGTTCTCAATGAATCAGATTGTGTTTTTAAATATATGCCTTAATTCAGATAAAATTTTCAAGTATGTTAAAAACAACACAAATAAAGGTCAACATGGCTTACTGATACTTAGAAAGCTAACCAGGATATATCCTGTTTTGTTCTCCTTTATTTTTAACCTGCAATCTTAGTTAACTTGTAGATGATTGCTAAATGGCTGACCTCTATTTACGCTTCCCCCTTATCTTAATTGTAAGATATCCTTCTTCCTTTTCCAAATCGTTAGGACTGAGTTGGGGCAGGGGCACCCTTGCAGCCTTCAGTTAACTGTTACATTCTTTCAAGCTTATCTGCGTTCCTTGGGAAAGCCCTTTCGGGCGGCAGGGCAGGGGGAGAGGAAAAAAAACACTGTGATTTAAATAAAACTAACCAGAATAAAGATCAAACAGCCAGGTGGTAGGTAATAATTTTTTTTAAGAGTCTAGAAAAGTAGGCCAACAGTAAGATTTGTGGTGCCACTGAAAGAGGCAGAATTGTCAGCTTTACCCTTTACTCAAGACAGGGAGCAGCATCTCTCTGAGCGCAACTCTTCCCTGTAAGGGAGGTGTTTTGGCTCTGCATTATTAGCAATCACCCTTTGCCTATTAGCATTCACCTGCTGCTAGTAGACATCCCAGAAACACTGGCCCAGAGCCTGGCATTCCCCAGAGTGCCCCAAAGAGAGCTCCAAAAATGGCCGTGCTTTTGCTAATTACCAAAGCCAACTGTTGTCTGGCTGGCTAGCCCATGTTAACACATTTCCCTTTCTCTGAACGCTGGTGTGATCTGAACATACTGTGATTATGCTAATAAGCGCTGGCCCTGCCACACGATAACATATGTGAGATGCGCTGTTTCCCCTAATTGCTTCATTCTAGCCTTATTGGTCCGCCTGCAATATTTATAGGCTTATTTCCCCATTGCAGAAAGGTCAGCGTGTTTCACGTAATTGCAATACGCACATAACGAAGAAGGCGATCCACCTAGAAGGGCCTGAACGTGGCACTGGAGTTGAGAGGCTGCTGGATTCCCAGCACTGCCTTGGAAGGGTTCACAGCTCTCTTGATTTGTGGGAGATTGGCCTGGAGAGTGTCCAAGTGGTGAGATCAAGAGGTTGCTCCTGACATCCCTTAAAGCAAAGGTATCACAGGGGAGAGAGCAGCCTGTGAAGGGTGAGCTCAGCTATTCTGTGCAAAGTGGAGAGCTGAGCGTCTCTCTTGGCTTTTGCACAGACAGCTAATGGTGCTTGCTTAATGGGCTTTGATGGGCAGCTGATCTTCAGTGCACTTCAGGTACATCTACCTGCCAAGATAGAGCCTGGTCTGGTAGAATTGCCAAGATGGGGTGGGGGTGGGGAGGTCCAGATGAGGCTTTTATGGTGCACAATTACCATGCGTCGTTCACAGAATTTGGGGGGGGGGGAGTGTCGAGATATCATCATCTTCCACTAGCAGCCCTTCTGTATTTTCCCACTCGTTCTTCCATCTTATCTCTGCTGAGGCCATCAGAGTAAGGAGCAGCCCTTTGACTGTGCCCATGATGTGCTGAACTTTGCAACTAAAAATCTAGTGCTGGGATTTGCTTTTCTCCTCCCTCCCTCCCTCCCTCCTTTTGTGTCGTGTCTTTTAGATTGTAAGCCTGCAGAAGGGACTGTCTTATTTCTTATCTTTGTAAGCTGCCTTGGGAGCCTTTTTGCTAAAGGGCAAGATAAAAATGCTATAAAATCAATCAATCAATACATATCTTACCTTTAATGAGGAAAAGACAGAATAGTGGCACACTCTAGTGGCACTAGGAGCTCTCCATCTAGGAAAACCCAGTTAGGAAAAGCAGTATTATTATTTATTTATTGTTAATATATCTATGTCGCCCTTTTTGCCATAAAACTAAGCAAGGCTCTTCACAACAAATCTAAAACAGAACAATACTACTATAAAAACAAAGAAAAGACATTAATAAAACAATTAAAACGTTGAGACACACTAAAAATAATTTTAAAAGCAAGGTTAAAGAGTTGTGTCTTACACTTTTTCTGAAAGCCAAGCGAGTGAGAGCCAACTGTAATTCTGGAGGGAAAGCATTCCACGGTTTGGGAGCAACACCAGAAGAAGCCCTTTCCCATGTGCCCAAGAAATGGGCTTCTGAGGGCAGTGATGTCCTCAGGAGGGCCTGTCCTGCAGATCTGAATAACCAGAAAGGTTCATGAAGAGACCGGGGGACTCTCAGTTCACCAGGTCCTATGCTGTTTTAGGTCTTTAAAGGCTAAAACCAGCAATTTGACTTGAGCCCAGAAGACAATTGGCAACCAGTGCAGGTCTTCTATGTACCAGTTAGCAGCCTAGCTGTTGTATTTTGCACCAACTGAAGCTTCCGGGCATTCTTCAAGGGTAGCTCTACATAGCACACATTGCAGTGTGATATAACAAAGGCTTGGATAACTGTTGTCAAATCAGACCAACTCAGGAAAGTCATAGCTGGCACACTACATGTAATTGTGTGAATGCACTCCTTGCCACCACCTCCACCTGAAGATCCAGGGATAATGCAGGATCCTGGAGCACTCCCAAGTTACAAACCTGGATCCTTCATTGGGATTGCAACCCCTTCCAGAACAGGTTGAAACCCAATCCCCGAGACAGGCTTTCCACAGACCAACGGCACCTTCATCTTCTCTGGATTTAACTCAGCTTGTTCAACCTCATCCAGTCCATTATTGAACCCAGGCAGTGTTGAAGGCTATTGCCTGCTTCCTTGGAATTAGGTGAGAGCTGAATGCCATCAACATATTGGTGGCACCTTACTCCAAATCTCCGAATGTATTTATTTCTACATATTTATATTTAAATAAATAAATGGGGGCCTCCCCCAGTGGTTCCATATAGATATTAAATAACATGGGAGGTAGGGATGTCAGAGAATTCCGCCACGGATCTCGGTGAGGCTGAATGCCAGTGCATTCGGCCCTCCGAAATCCATGGCGGAATGAAGCCCCCGCCCCCCCACCCCAAGAAAGGCGCGCGAAATGGACCACTTACCTGCTGCCGTCCGCGCTGACTTGTGAATGGCGTCCGCAGCTGTGGCCGCCATTCGCTTCCTCATCATAGCTGTGACAGGCTACGTAAATAATTACATAGCCTATCACGGCTAACGCAGGGATGCCATTTGCGTCCCTGCGGAGGCTGCGATAGGCTACATAACTATTTACGTAGCCTATCATGGCAAGCAAAAAACAAACAAACAGCGGACGCAAATGGCGGCAGCTACGGCGGCCACCATTTGCGTTCCCTTTTTTCTGCCATTTTAGCCTATGTAAATATTTATGTAGGCTATTACAGCGAAAAAAAAGGGGGAACGCAAATGGTGTAGCCACCACCATTTGCGTCCACAGTTGTTTTTTTTTGCTTGCCGTGATAGGCTACGTAAATATTTACGACGCCTATCACAGCAAAATACAGGGACGCAAACGGCGGCGGCTACAGCAGCCACCATTTGCGTCCCTGCAGGTTGCCCAGCGGCCGGATGTCCAGCTGCAGGCGGCCCCAGCCAGCGGCTCTGTGGAATCTCTGTGGAGTGGAGCTGGCCAGACAGAATTTTGGGGGGAGGGACGGAGAGCCTCCACCCCACCGCAAATGTCACCCTTCGAAAAGGTAAGTGACTTTCGTACATCCCTAATGGGAGGCAGGATAGAAACCTGTGGGACACCATAGGCCAAAGGCTGTGGAGTTGAACAGTAATCCCCCAGCACCACCTTCTGGACACAACCCAGCAGGAATGACCAGAACCAATGAGAACCTTCTCAATCACTTTGGCCAAAAACTGTACATTTGAAACTGGCCTATAATTTCCCAAGTCTGCTGAGTCAAGGGAGGGTTTCTTTAGTAAAGGCTATATTACAGCCTCTTTTAAACAAGAGGGAACAATCCCTACCCACAAGGAGGCATTAATCACCTCCCTTAGCCATGGCATCAGTCCCAATTTAATTGACCAGTTTAATCAGCCAAGAAGAGAAGGGCTGAATAAACAGTTGGTAGTCCGTATAATCAAAGCTATGGTTTTCCCAGTAGCAATGTATGGCTGTGAGAGCTGGACTATAAGGAAGGCTGAGCGCTGAAGAACTGATGCTTTCGAACTGTGGTGCTGGAGAAGACTCTTACGAGTGCCCTGGACTGCAAGGAGGTCAAATCAGTCCATCCTAAAGGAAATCAACCCTGACTGCTCATTGGAAGGACAGATACTGAAGCTGAAGCTCAAATATTTTGGCCACCTAATGCAAAGAGAAAACTCACTGGAAAAGACCCTGATGCTGGGAAAGACTGAAGGCAAAAGAAGAAGGGGGCGGCAGAGGATGAGATGGCTAGATAGCATCACCGATGCAATGAATATGGACTTGAGCACACTCCGGGAGACAGCGGAGGACAGGAAGGCCTGGCGTGCTATGTTCCATGGGGTCACGAAGAGTCGGACACAACTTAACGACTGAACAACAGTCCTCACTGCTCCAGAGACCCTGTCCATATCCTTAAGATCTACAAGCTGAAAAGAACTGAAAACAACTGGACAGGTGGTTGCCAAAAGTGCCATCAATCTAACCTGCCCCAGCATTGGAGTCCAAGTCAAAATGGATCTGAGCAACTCTATACACAAAGAATGAAGCAAACTGTTCACAACGAACCACTGACTGGTCCAGCTCTGTCCCCCACGCCCTCCAGCATCCCAGCGAATAAGACCCTGCCTGGTATGGAAAAGCACCATTTCATTTTCATTTATTACATTTCTACACCACCCAATTACTAAAGCTCTCTGGGTGGGTTACAAAGAACCCCCCCCCTTAAAAATACAATATTGTACATAATATAAAAATCATTTAATACAGACATATAAACAGACAGCACATGCATGCGTGCACACACACACACACACACACACACACAATATATATATATATATATATATATATATATATATATATATATTTAATTTTAACTATTAATAATAAAAAATCCAGGACCCATATTGAACATCTTATCATATGCTGCCAATGCCTGAGAGTAGAGGAATGCCTGAGAGTAGGGGAAGGTCTTAAGCTGGTGCTGAAAAGATAACAGTATTTATTTATTTCATTTTATTTCATTTCATTTCTATACTGCCCAATAGCCAAAGCTCTCTGTTGGCACCAGTCAGACCTTCCTGAGATCTTTCCATAATGGTGGGGAGGGGGGCATCACTGAGAAGGCCCTCTCCCTTGTTTCACCTCCCAAGCCTTCCTTGGAAGAGGCACCTGGATGAGGGCCTTAGATGCTGAACATAGTGTATGGGTAGGTTCATGCTGGGAGAGGCACTCTGTCAGATACTGCAGTTCCGAGCTGTGTAAGGCTTTATAGGTCAAAACCAGCACCTTGAATTGAGCTCGGAAACAGCCAGTGCAAGTGAACTCAATTCAAGGTGCTGGTTTTGACCTATAGAGCCTTACGCAGTCCACTGTCACAGCCAGGCGCTGATCTAGCACATCCACAGCCTCACCTGATGAAGACGAAAATGAGAAATAGAGCTGCGTGTCATTAGCATACTGATGACAGCATTCTCCAGTACTCCGGATGACCACACTCCATGGTTTCATGTAGGTGTTAAATAGTGGGGGGACTGTGACATATGTATGTAACATATGTATATGTTTGTGTTTGAGTTGTGGAATGTTATCCAGGTAAGGTAGAGTTATTGGAAAGTTGGGGTGTGAGGGATGGGTGGGAGGGGCTTGTGAGTGGAATTCTAAGGGGTTTAAAAGAGAGAGACTTGACAGCTTAACAGTCAGAGTGGGTTTAGGGATCCAGTTAATGTGCATCTAGTGAGATTGGTTTGGGTGATGGGTTTAGAAAGGATGTGTAGGTAGGTTAGGAATACATATAAGATGATTAAATAATAACCTTTATAACTTTCTTGTAAATAATGAAATATTATTTGTTTTATTATTTATATAATTCCCCATCTCAGCCTGATTTGTTAACGCTACCAAATTAGAAAAATCTATTCTCCTGTTGCTACTCCTATATTGGTTAAAGGAAACCAGTTAACCTAATGGGTGTCTCCTTGACCCAAGGTAAAAAGGCTGTAGTTTTGGGATTCAGCGAGGACAACTGGCCAAAGCTGAGGCAAACGTCCTGGGGTTATTTTTCAGTTTTGAGCATGTGGAAACTCAGAGACAGGAATGTCACAGGAACATACTGGAGAATCCATAGGGCTGAGCAATATTCCCCAAGTACCACCTTCTGAAACCATCCCTCCAAGGAATGAAACCACTGCAATGCAGTACCCTCACCCCCAGCTCAGACAGTTGCGCCAGAAGGATACCATGGTTTATAGTATTGAAAGCTGCCGAGAGATCAAGGAGAATGAACAAGGTCACACTCTCGCTGTCTCTCTCCAGTCATAGGTCATCATCCAGTGTGCTGAAGCCTATTTCCAAGCCTAAACCCAGTCTGACCCCCGGCTGAAATAGATCCAGATAATCATCTGTTGACTCTGAGTGGATTCAACAATGCATGGAAGAGAAGTAAACTGGTTTGAAGCAAAGGCAGCTTTGGGGATTTGGTGGGTGCTGATGTTGTTTTGAAACTACCCCTGTATGGTGTGTGCTTGCTTCTGTTCCCCATGTAATCCTTAATCAATTATGCATATGTAATAACCAGATGCGTATAAAGGATATCACACATTTCTAGTAAACTCTCCTTCAAAAGGACATGGTTTCTCCTCTATAACAATGCTGAGAATGTTGTGCCCAAGCCATTTTGCCACATCTGTCTCTCAGGACTATTGTGAGAGTGCCAAAAGGAGAAGCATAGATCAGTGCAAAGAGCATGATGAGGTGCACAAGCTTCAGACTGAGATTCAAGAACCGCTCATGCATCTCACCACAGCAGGGCCAGTCCTGGTAGCCCTCATTACTCTAGACACCCTGTCCACCCTATATAAGCTGAAAAGAATCCAGGGCTGGCCCTGCCATTAGGCAAAGTGAGTCAGCCACCTCAGGTGGCTGATTTGGGTTGTTATGAAAGGGCAGCAAATGGGTTCATTATTTAATTTATTATTATTGCATTTTGACCCCCAGGGAGAGGCACTTGTGGGATTTTCTGCCACAGGTATCAAAATAACTTGGCCAGCCTTGGGAACTACACACCTTGACTTGTGTGTGGAATAGGGGCACCATTTGCTCCTCTGCTTGAGACAGCAAACTCTCTTTGGTTGACCCTGGTAGGCAGGTGATGCACTGTTTTCCTTTGCACATTGCCTGGAAAGCACAGAAAGAAGCACAGCTCACTTGCATGTTCCCTTTCAATGCTTTTGTGTAGCATGGAAAGGCACTATGAGAGGGGACCTGGTGGCGAACTGGGTCTGAAAAGTACAAAATATTATTCATTACATTGCTATTCAGTAACCCCTAGCACAAATATGAAATGTCACTCTCAGCTCCAGACTTTTAAATTGGTACACATTAGATGTTTTGCATGTCAGCACGAAGATAATTTTGGGCGGCCAGTTTCTCCTTAACAAATTGAAAATCTGACTAGCTGTAGCAAAATGACAAAGACATTCAACCTTCTTCCCTAGGAATAGAGCTGCAAAATGGAAAGAGGAGCCAATCTGATATGCACATTTGTCTAGGTTGTTGTAGCTTTTCCTCAGATAAAGACAGAGTTGAGTTTCTATAGGGTGCTCAGGGCGATGCAGTAGGAAATGAAAGGTGAGCAAATGTGTGTGTTGGCAAAGGTAATGCTAAGATAATTAGTAAGTGTTAATTGTGACACTGATGATCAAAAGGTTCCTTCCTGATTGGCTACATCTGCTCGCGCTGAGCTGTTTTGCTATGATCCCAGATTATCAACAGCCATGTGTGTGCATAGACCCTAATTCACAGCAAGGGAAGCAGAACGCAAGCCAGTAAATGGCTTTATGGCGCCTGACTGTATATTCATTATAGCACATGCACATACTTACAAATGTGATTTAGGGCTATAGCTTGTAAAGGGTGTGGCAGATCATCCCAAAATGTCAGAAATGGTTGCCAGGGCATACACCAAATTCTGCCCCGATCCCTCCAAGGTCAGATTTTGTCTCCATTATGGTTGGGGAGGTGATGGAATGTTATCTTCTTCCCTCAGTCAGTGCCAGTCTCTTCATTTGATTGGCAACAGATCAGGCACTCACTCCCATGTGGTTTGGTAGTCCTCTTTTAAAGAGAACACTAGGGCAAGTAGCAGCAGAGTGGGTGATTTAGTCAGACTTAATAACTGGGTCTGACTGATGAAGGTCAGTTGTATTTTTGGTTTTGGTTTCTGGATGGTTAATTTTCCAGCTTCCTTGAAAATCTTTCCTTGAAGGGCTTGCTTTTGATATTCATTCCTTTAATTTGGCAGGGTATAAAATTTTGTGGCACCTCAACTAGGTCATTTAAATAGCCACAATCAAATAAAATATATAGATTTGCATAGTTCACTCATTTGTTTTCTGAAGCTCATTGGGACTTCCTTCCTAGTAAGTATGTTGAAGGGTGCAGCCTAAGCCAAAGTCCTGTTTTAGCAAAGGGCTTGCATAACTGCAAGAGGCATTATTTATAAACCACAAGATACTTGACAACCACACCTGTGAACTTTGATATTTGAGAAAAAGCAAGAGACAAAGAATTATGCCAGTGTGGTGTGGTGAATTGGGTTGGACTTAGACAGGAGAGACTTGGGTTCAAACACACATTCCTCCATGAAGCTCACTGGGTGACCTTGGGCCAGTCACTATCTTTTGGCCTAGCCTATCCCACAGGGTTGTTGTGAGGACAGATTGGTGTGTGTGGGTGTGCGCGTGTGCATGTGTAGTAGGGAAACCATATATATCTGGGAGGAATAGTGAAATAAAAGTGTAATGAACAATAATGCCCATGTCTTCCCAGTGTAGCTCTGGGCTTTTCTACATGAGGCTTTTAAGTCACCCCTTTACTGAGGCTTCTGGATTCCTTTGTGGGATTAAGATCAGCTCCTTTACACATTTTTTTACCAGGATTTCTCTCTCTCTCTCTCTCTCTCTCTCTCTCTCCCTTTCTATATGTTCCGTTACACAGCCACTAAGTGGCACTGTGGTGTAGCAGAATTGTGCAAATACACCAGGGTTTAATGCTGCCATTCATAAAAATGCCAGAGTTTCCTCGTTAGAAAAACAAAACTCTAAAATGGTTCCAAAGAACATCATGTAAAGCACCCACAAGCTACCATGAGTGAGGATTCACTAGCACACAATAATTGCCTAGTGTAGAAAGGCTCTTTCTTTTGGAACTGATTGCTGAATATTCAAATAGACATCTTTTAAATGAGAAATGAAACAGAATACATTCCTGAATTCATTCCACAGTGGACTCCATTTGCTTGACCTGTCCATGGGATATTGGAGCACATATATACCTTGTACGTATGGTACTCCAGTGGCCTACCCAGGAGGGCCAGACACAAAAGAGGATAAGTTGCACAAAATGCTAGTTTCGCCCCCTGGAGGCTAGTCCAATTTGCCCCAAAGAGGAGAGTCAACTTCAGGCTGGGTCCAACTCGATTTTATTGTTTGCAAACAGTTCGACAAAGGAGCTCACGCTCAAAGCAGAGTCTACCCTGGGCAACCTCCACGCTACAGTTTTATCACTTAGCTTGCATTCCTCAGCCAGCGTGTTACTTTTGATTGGTTGCCAGCGGTTTGCTTAGCAACCTTATCTTAGGGTTACTGTCTGCTCATTCCAGGCATGCGCAGCTCTTACAGTACTATGTGCTGCTTAAGACACATACAATGGCTTTTAGGTTACATTTTTACTACAGCTACTGCACCTTATCTGCTGCTAGACCTGCTGAAATTCCCTCTTCTGAACAACTAAGGTACACGAGCCCTGTCACCTTTTCCATCTGCCCCCCTAGGCTTACCCCACCTAACTACAGGATGGAATACTACAACCTCTTCCTCCTTAGATAAACAATCACTATGTAAAGACAGACAAACACTCTGAAGACTGGTGTTTTGCTGCTTCCCCAGGCATTTGTTTTCAGATCAGAAAATGTGAGTTCAAACCACTTACAATCACATTTAGGCTGCAATCCTATAACCATCTGCCTAGGAGTAAGCCCCAGTGAACTCAGTGGGACTTACTGCTGAGTAGACATGTATAGATTGCACAGTTAGACTGTCTGTGTTCAGCCACTATAACTTTCTAAAACAGTTGAACTTTTCTGGTGCATCCTTTCCATCCCTCAGTTCTTTCCAGTGGGTTTGTCCTTTGTGCTCCCTTGGTAAGCCCCTTAAGCCCTTCTTATGGAGGAGACTTCCGTTTTGGGAAATAATGGACAAGACCAGGGGTGGGCAACTAGTGGTCTTCCAGATGTTGTTGGACTGCAACTCCCATCAGCCCAAGCTAGCAAAGCCAATGGTGAGGGATTTTATTCATCCATCCATCCATCCCGTTCCATTCCGTTCCGTTCCATTCCATTCCATTCCATTTCTATACCGCCCGTAGCCGAAGCTCTCTGGGCGGTTCACAAGCTCTCTGGGCAGTTCACATGGGATCATGGGAACTTGTTGCCCATTCCTGGACTAAACAAATAAGTTAACTAGCAATGCAATGTTATGCATGTCTACTCAGAAGTAAGCCCCATTAAGTTCAATGGGGCTCACTCCTTGGCAAGTGGGTAGATGGGATTGCAGCCTTCAAGACAGATCTTGGCTTGAACAAGCAGTTTGCGGTCTGTACTGTAAGCTGTTTAAAAAATGAATATATATAAAGAGATGTCCTTAATTTTTTTTAATATATGCAAGTCTTTTTATCACATAAAGTTAGTTTTGGAGACAAAATATGAGTTTGTTTGATTGACAGTAATGGTTCTAAAAACCGTTTAAATATTATTTACATATTATTTGAAGCCATAATAACTAAGCTATCATGGCATCGTATTGTCATTAAATGAGTCTTTGACACAACAGCTCATAAGAAGGCTGTTATGAAAATTAGACAACTAGAGTTGAAAGACTTTTGAAAGAAAGTTACTTACATGAATCTGCATCATCGGTTTTGCAGCGCACCTCATGCTTTTCTTCTTCACTGAAAATTAGGCACCGTCTGCCCTGGTTATGAGATGATGGGTTGCTCCCATATCAAAGTTTTGTTTCGGTGACGCTCATGCATACATTTTGAAACCCATCCTCATTTTGCAAAACAGTGTTTTCACTGTTGCTTACAATGAAGTAGCCCCGTTAGTATAGCCCAGAGGAATACTCTGAAGCAGATTTTTGACCTGCACATGTTCATATTTGCCAATACATGCAAATGCAAAAGAGCTAGATTGGGGTCCTGCCTATGAGTTTCTGAGGCTAACAACAGGGTACAGGGATCTCCATTAGAGCAATGAGGCCTCTTCTGTTAGCCTGTTGGAGAAATGCATTGATTCCATAGATGCTCCCTTTCCCTCTCTTCCTTCTTAGTTTGGCCATATGCAGTACGACCATCTGCATCTTTCCTTGTAAGTCCCACTGTGTTCAGTGGGGCTAACTCTCCAGCAAGTGTATATAGACTTCCAGCCTTAGAAACTAAAGGGTAGCAAAACAGAGATCCCATGGGACGGTGCTCTATTACCAGTCCATCCTGCTTATTTTAATTTATTTAAAGGAAGGCGGGGGGAGGCAAAGAGCGTGCAGCACAAGCCTATGCAATTTGTTACTTCCTTGAGATCATGGAATTTAGGAGATAATCTTTTTATATCGTATTGAGAGTATAAATTAGGAGTGGGCAACCTGTGGCCCTGCAGATACTTTGGCCTACAGCTCCCATCAGCCCTAGCTAGCATAGCCAATGGTGAAGAATAATGGGAATTCTGGCAAAAACATCTGGAGGGCCACAAGTTGCCCGCCCCTGGTGTAAATGGTCATGATTACAGTCTGAGGGTGCTTTCAGAAGTCCAGATAAACTGAGTAACAATCATAGAATCATAGAATAGTAGGGTTGGAAGGGGCCTACAAGGCCACTGAGTCCAACCCCCTGCTCAATGCAGGAATCCAAGTCAGAGCATCCCTGACAAATGGCTGTCCAGCCTCGTCTTGAAGGCCTCCAGTGTGGGAGAGCCCACCACCTCCCCAGGTAATTGGTTCCATTGTCATATTGCTCTTACAGTCAGGAAGTTTTTCCTGATGTTCAGCTGGAATCTGGCTTCCTGTAACTTGAGCCCATTATTCCGTGTCCTGCACTCTGGGATGATCGAGAAGAGATCCCGGCCTTCTTCTCTGTGACAACCTTTCAAGTACTTGAAGAGTGCTATCATATCTCCCCTCAGTCTTCTCTTCTCAAGGCTAAACATGCCCAGTTCTTTCAGTCTCTCTTCATAGGGCTTTGTTTCCAGTCCCCTGATCATCTTTGTTGCCCTCCTCTGAACCCTCTCCAGTTTGTCTGCATCCTTCTTAAAGTGTGGTGCCCAGAACTGGACACAGTACTCCAGATGAGGCCTAACCAGTGCTGAGTAGAGGGGAACTAGTACTTCCCGGGATTTGGAAGCGATGCTTCTATGAATGCAGCCCAAAATAGCATTTGCCTTTTTTGCAGCCACATCACATTGTTGGCTCATATTCAGCTTGTGATCGACAACAATTCCAAGATCCTTCTCGCTTGTAGTGTGGTTGAGCCACGTATCCCCCATCTTGTAACTGTGCATTTGGTTTCTTTTTCCTACGTGCAGAACTTGGCATTTGTCCCCATTAAATGTCATTCTGTTGTTTTCTGCCCAGCACTCCAGTCTATCCAGATCACTTTGAATTTTGTTTCTGTCTTCCAAAGTATTAGCTATCCCACCCAATTTTGTGTCATCTGCAAATTTGATCAGCATTCCCTGCACCTCCTCCTCCAAGTCATTAGTAAAACTGTTGAAGAGCACTGGGCCCAGGACTGAGCCCTGCGGTACCCCACTCGTTACCTCTCCCCAGTTTGAGAAGGTCCCATTGATAAGCACTCTTTGAGTCCGATTCTGTAGCCAACTGTGGATCCACCGGATCGTTGTTTCATCTAGCCCACTTTGAGCTAGTTTGCTCATCAGGATATAATGGGGCACTTTGTCGAAAGCTTTGCTGAAGTCGAGGTATATGATGTCTACAGCATTCCCACGGTCTACAAGGGAGATTACTTGATCAAAAAATGAGATCAGATTTGTCTGGCAGGACTTGTTTTTGACAAATCCATGTTGGCTTCGAGTAATCACGGCATTGTTGTCAAGGTGCTTCCAGATGGATTGCTTTATGATCTGCTCCAGAATTTCCCCAGGGATTGATGTCAGACTGACTGGTCTGTAGTTCCCAGGTTCCTCCTTTTTACCCTTTTTGAAGATAGGGACAACGTTAGCCCTCCTCCAGTCATCTGGCACTTCCCCCGTCCTCCATGATTTCTCAAAGAGAATAGACAGCGGTTCTGAGAGTTCTTCTGCCAGTTCCTTTATGACTCTAGAATGCAGTTCATCTGGCCCTGGAGATTTGAACTCATTCAAAGTAATGAGGTGTTCCTTGACCATATGCCTGTCAATCTTCAGCTGCAATCCTGCCCCTTCAGCCTGTACTTCACCTTTGCCAGGGGGGTCATAGGCCCTCTTTTGGGAGAAGACTGAGCCAAAGTAGGAATTGAGCACCTCTGCCTTTTCTTTGTCATCTGTTATCGTTTTGCCATCCTTATTTAATAGCTGAACTACCATTTCTTTCCTCTGCCTTTTACTATGCACGTAGCTGAAGAAAGCCTTTTTGTTGTTTTTAACATCCCTTGCTAACCTCAGCTCATTCTCAGCTTTAGCCTTCCTGACGCCATCCCTGCAATTCTGTGCTATCTGCCTGTACTCTTCCTTTGTTACTTGGCCTTCTTTCTACTTCCTATATGTGTCCTTTTTTGTTTTCAGGTCATCCCTAAGCTTTTTGTGAAGCCACATTGGCTTCTTCTGTTGTCTTCCACCTTTTCTTCTTGTTGGAATTGCTTGTGATTGTGCCTTGAGAATTTCCTTTTTTTAAAAGCTCCCACCCATCTTGGACTCCTTTTCTCGCTAGCATCGCTTGCCATGGGACCTTACTGATCATTGTTCTGAGTTTATGAAAATCAGCTTTCCTAAAATCCAGGGTACGCGTTTGACTACACTCGGCTTTTGCTTCCCTTAGAACCAAGAACTCAAGTACAACATGGTCGCTTTCCCCCAGAGTTCCTGTAACTGCTACTTTATCCACTAAGTCATCTCTGTTGGTTAGGATCAAGTCAAGGATAGCCGATCCTCTAGTTCCTTCCTCTACTTTCTGTAGGAGGAAGTTATCCGCCACACAAGTCAGGAATTTCCTGGAGGGGCCATGTTTTGCAGAATTTGTCTCCCAACAAATATCGGGGAAATTGAAGTCCCCCATTACTACTACATCATGCTTCCTTAAAACATTGGCTATTTGCTTTTCAAAAGTTTCATCCTTGTCTTCTCCTTGATTGGGTGGCCGGTAGTAGACTCTGACCACCAGGTTCCTTTTATTCTTTGCTCCATTTATTTCAACCCAGATGCTCTCGATGGGGCTACCAAGCTCCTCCTCCTGTATTTCTGTGCAGAGATATGTATTTTTCACATACAGTGCAACCCCACCTCCCTTTCTGTTCCTCCTGTTCTTTTGGAACAAGTTATATCCTTCAATTGCTGTATTCCAGTCATGAGAGTCATCCCACCAAGTCTCAGTTATACCTATCAGGTCATAATTTCCCTCTTGTATTAAGAGTTCAAGTTCGTTCTGTTTGTTTCCCATACTCTGGGCATTAGTATATAGACATCGAAGACCATGTGCTTCATAGTCTGGCTTTCTTCCTACATGTGTCTGAAGACTATTATTGGGCGCTATCAGAGCTGTTCTCTCCATTGCAGTGCATGCGCCTATGTCCATTGTTACCCCCAACATTACATCTCCCTTCCCCGTAGGATTCAGTTTAAAGCCCTCCTGATGAAGTTCTTCATGCTGTGTCCAAACACATTCTTCCCAGCCTTTGTGAGGTGCAACCCATCCCTAGCCAACAGCCCATCTTCCAGGAAGTATAGCCCGTGGTCCCAGAATCCAAATCTCTGTCGTCGGCACCACCTTCGTAGCCAGTCATTCACCCGGAGTATTTTTCGTTCCCTTTCTATCCCTCTTCTAACTACTGGAAGGATGGATGAGAAAACTATCTGGGCCCCAAAGTTCTTGAGTTTCCTTCCCAAAGCTTCAAAGTCTGACGTGATCTCTTCGTAGCTCCGCTTGGCGGTATCATTTGTTCCCACATGGATGAGTTCCTATGTCTAGTTCCTATGATTTGTCCTGATCATAGGATGGAGGACTGGAGTGAGAGGTTGGGGGACTGGAGAGCTTGGGTTTCAGTGTGTCAGGTAATTGAGCCATATAGACCAAAAAGAAGATGCTCCAGCTGTTCCACATTGCATAATGAATCTGACAGAGCATGTTGTAACAGTTGCTAGATATCCTGGAGAGCACTCCTGTCACTCCCAAGCAGATGTCTTGTGAGCCAAGCCTACCATCAGGAAGAGTGGGGCAACTGCATCAGACAGCAGATGCTGCGGGTGGGCAGTAGCAGCAGTCCCCTGCCTATTCTATTTTGGAGGACAGAGCAGCGCCACACTAGCCTGCTGCTTCAGGTATGGTAGAGGATGTTCAACACATGCCAGTGTTGAAGTAAGATTCAACTGCCAGTTCATTTGGCTTCTGAATGTGGAATAGGGAGGAGGTGCCATTTTGTCCTTTGCCTCTGGTAGCAACATGTCTTGGGCTGGGCCCGAGCAACTGCCACTGGAAACAGCAACCTACACCTAGCTGCTCCCTCTTTAACATCTAATAGAGTGTATCCACATTGTACATTCCAGCATTCTGTGTTTCTCGGCCTCCTGCCAGTCAGTGATGTGGAGAATGATTGAGAAAATGCAGAATGTTGTGGTGACATCACAATATAAGGCAAGTTCTTCTATATATTGAGGAGCAGCGTACATTTAATGTAAAGGCTTTCAAGTTGTGACCTGGGGCTGATGGAGCTCACAATATCTTTAGCAGAGTAGAAATGAAACATCAGCGGGTCTTTTTCCAGCTCTTGCTTATCATCCTTATGCCATTCTTTTGGCAGGATTGTTCAGAAATCCTTCTTATAACGCTATGCTGATAGATGGCCAAAACCCCGTGAAATGGGTCCAATGAAAATGCACTGCATTTTAGCCTGGGTGATGGATATTTTCTTTTGCAGTTATGATTCAGGGATCTTTACAGCCAAAATGGGCCTGGTTTAGACCACTGTCGACAGAATGCTGGCCAGGGCACTATTGCAAATCTCTGTAATTTTTTTCCACAAAGCATCCAAACACTGAATTAGCTCAATAGCTTTGCTTTTGTAATATTGGGGGCATCACTTGGACAAAGAAGGGGAAATTTGTTCAGAAGAGATCAAAATCTTTATCTCAGCAGCTATGAGAAAGAATGGCTCATTGTCATATCCAGTGCTCTATGTTTCTATGACAGGGAGGGGGATATAAATGTATATCCAGGAAACTACCTGTCCAAAAGATGTGTTTTGCATAAAGCTGTAGGCCTTATTTCTTAAGTTCCTCCCAGCAAACTGCCACAATTACAGAGCAGCTGTGGCAATAGAGAATCTAAAGCTAAACACATTCAGATTCTGGGGAAAGTGGGACTATCAACATAACACTTAAAGTATGCTAAAGTTATGCTGAAGAAGTACTGTGCAGTGGATAGGATGGGGTTTGGCAAAAGGAGACTCATGTCCAGTGCCCTCCCTACTCTTCTGATGGTGATATGAAGTTGTAGATGGCTTTCACCGAGTCAGAATCTTTTAGCATAACATAGAATTACACTCTCAAATCCACTTCTCTGAGCAATGAGAAGCGCTTACGCCGATTTGGTTTCCTTTGGCAGGAGGTCACCAGAGGCTTATGGCATTTTGTAATATTTGAGTTTACCTGGAAGTAAGCTCCATTGAACTCAACAGGACTTACTTCTGAGTAGATGTGCATAGATCGCACTCTCAGTCTTCATCAGGCACAGGAATGCCATGTCACCATTTTCCCTGTAACCATGACAGCTAGAAGCTTACCTTTTAAAAATAAAACCTGAGATTTTCATGAAGGAGGCTTCTGTGATGGGGAGTATTTTCAATCAGTTCAGACTGCAGGGGGATCATTCAACTCTGCCGTGCTACCAAGAACATCATCATCAGGAGTGTGATAAGGTCTAGTGGGAACAGGAATTCATCAGATCTAAAATTGAGTCAGTTTTGAATGGGCACCATCCAAATTCAACTGTTTTAATTGAACCAATTTTGAATCAGGCATGTCCATCTGTACTTCATAGTAAAGCAGATGACTGGAAGGGGGAAAAGGAACCCTTCTTTTCTGTCCCAGCAAGTTCATTTCACTGTACATGAAGCACCTGGTTCTATTTTGTTCTTTTGAGAGATCTTTTGCAGCTCATAAAGAGCTACCACCCCAAATGCATCCTGAGGCTTCATAAAATATTGCTGCTTTTGAATAGTTCCTTTACCACTGAACACCTTTTGGGTCATTTTCAATAATGGACTGTCTTAAATTTCAGTCGGAACATGATCCCTAAACATTAATGCACAGATAAATAAATGCATCAGGGCCGTCGGGAAGCAGCACCTTATTAGCAGGTCATTTCAAAGTGCCATCCTGTAGATAATGGCGTCAGCTTCAAAGAAGCATGCAAACCAGTTAAATGAAATGTTACATTTTATTAAATTCCTGACCATTGGGAAGAGATTGCACTGGAGAGAGTTTGAAAAGAGAAGGAAAAAAAGGACTGGGAGTTGCTTGCTTTATTTCTGCACTGCTGATAAGCAGTAATTTTTGCAGAGAGGGAAAAAAGTAATCCACTGCGATAAAACCATTTTCATAATACCATGGGAATGAGTTATTGCTCGAGGTAAGGCACAGCTTCTAATGGCTGCCTGAGCTTTCATCTCCATCTTTCATGGACTAGTCAGACATTTTTATAGTGCTGACACAAAAAGAGAGCATTTATGTTGCTTCCATTCTCCATCTGTCAACAGTTAGGTTAAAGTGCTACTACCGGCATACTTTTGATCTGATTTCCATTCCAACTCAGTATGTTACTAGATGTAAGGTATTTGAGCCATACTATCTCCTTGGGGCCCTAATCACACAATTTTTATGTTCCATTAATGGTTAGCAAATAGGCTTGGGTTGCTTGTCTTTTTAGCATTAATTGAGGGCCAGAGTGTCATTTTCCTCTTTATTGCAACTCTCCAAACCCCAGCATAGCCACATTGATTTCTTAAACTTCCATTGCTGCCCTCTGAAGTGTGTAGTGGTGACTAGCAGCATAATTCCTCCTTCACTTTTTTGAGCCTGTGTGTGCAGATTCACCAGAAGAGTTGGGCATGACAATTTATATGTGAGATCTGGCAACTCTCTCACAATTCTCTCACCTGTACCACACTTCCCCCATTTATAGGAAAGGACAGATAGCTTTTTCTATTCATACTACATATGGCAAACATGAGTGACTTCATAAGACTGAACCTTAATATTATGGTATTATGGTAACATAGTATAGGATAACTAGAAAACCCCTTGATGAAAATAAAATACCTGCTTCTTCTAAGTAAAATGCTAGGCTACAGCATCACCTGAACACTTGTCTGACTTTATTCAGAGAGTTTTGTCCCCTTAATGGAGCAAACTACGCAATGAATATCTGCATTAAACTCAGCTTGCTCTTTTGAGACACATTTTTGCCTTTTCAGTCATGAATTGATATTTTAAAACTTATTGATTCAGATCTTGAGCAAATCTGTTTCTGGATTGCAAGTGATCGGGGGTTGGACTCGATGGTCTTATAGACCCCTTCCAACCCTACTATTCTATGACTATTCTATGATTGATCCCTTCATTGAATGCTCTCCATATTAAAAATACCCTATAGAAGACTGTAATCTTATATATACTAACTTTGGAGTAAGTCCCATTGAACTCAATTGAGTTTACTTCTGGCACACATAAGGGTTGCCCTGTAAATGTCAGGAAGAAAGATTCTTCTCTCCTATTCCCTGACAGTAATAGTAATAATAATAATAATAATAATAATAATAATATTGTTGGCACCTAAAAAAATCTAAGTGCTATACAAAAATAAATACATGAGACAGTCTTTGTCTGCTGGCTTATAATCAACACATACTAGATTTCTCTGTGCAAAAGTATTTTGTTCATGGTTATTCATTCATGAACAAAAAAGTCTGACCTGGTACAATCCAGGAACAGTTTTACCTCGCAGTCTTCTCTGGCAGCTACCCTGATGCAGAAAATGCAAAAATCCAAACCACAATACTCTAGTGAAGTTCTCGCTGAACTGAGCATGAAGAGAGATCATTTTTCCTGACATCTAAAGGGCATGTAGGCCCTATCAAATAATTACTGTGCCATCCTTTCATCACCCGCATTCCTACTAATCAGAATTTGCTTGTGCTCTTAATTAGCTGAGAAGAATGAAATTGAATAATTGGTATATTTCATTTGAGGACTACTCATGTTACTTTAGTTCTCTCTTCGTTCACAGGAGGGAAGTATTGAAGAAACAGCCTCTAAATCCATTTGTATCTCCAAACATAGGGGGTGGGTTCCTGATCAGTTTAGGAAAGTGAACTTTATTTACTAGGACAATAGTTACTGATTAGTAGGCAGGTTTGTATCATGAAGCTGAGTTCTGAAGTTGCTGTGTTGGAATTCCTGCATTCTACCAAACCAGGGTAGTTTTCATTATGTATGACAGGGGTGGGCAATCTGTGGCCCTCCAGATGTTTTGGCACCAACTTCCATCAGCCCTAGCCACCATAGCCAATGGTGAGGGATCATGGGAGTTGTAGGCCAAAACATCTGCAGGGCCACAAGTTGCCTACTCCTGATGTCTAGAAATAGCTGTACATCATTGCCATTGACCATGGACATATCCTTTTGGGTGGATCAACATGAGCCCATTATGAAGATGACCTTCTTTACAGCAACTTCAGTGCAGAGACCCATGTGGATTTCAATCCAATGAATGGATCTGACAAAGGGAAGGGTGTCAGAGTAGTACACTGTCTCTTTAAGGCCTGTTGTATATATGCTGTTGGTGTTAAGGAGAACTGGTTAAGATTGGCAAGGCTCACTGCTAGCTAGCTGGTATAATGAGGGAGAAACAAGAGAACGCTCCATGTAGCACAGAAAATGTTATCTTTACAGTTGGGTATATGCTGTTGTTTCTTTTAAAAATCAAAATCAAAAGTATTGCTTCTTCATAGACAAAACAGCACAAAGGGAAAAGGAATCACAGATTGAAGTAAAAAAAAAAACCAGAGGGATGAATTCCATTTCAGAGAAGCTCATGAGGGTCACATTCCAGTGGTAGGGCAGAGCTGAAGGCAAAAGCCCCCCCCCCCCCCGCATCTTTTAGCTTAAAGCTCTTCCTGCCCAGTAACTCAGCCTTAGGAGAGGCAGTTCAACCTTTTAGAACAGGGAAAAACTGCACAAAAGCCAGGAAGCCACCAAATGATTAGTGGTTGGGTGAAAAGATGTGGCTTTCTGGGGACCCCTGTAGGGCCACCTCTAGCCCCAAGGCCTATCATGTGTCTTAACACTGAGGTACATGTTTAACAATAACAGTCTAATCCGGAAGCCAATTAAACTGATCTCACAGATTAAAGCCAAGGGGATACCATTGACTTCCACTGTTTTCATTCACCGAATGAGAGTGATGTGGGTCCTTAGGTGGGGTAACTCCCAAGGTATGCAAGAAAATCCTCCATTTGAGTGGCGGAACCACCTGCCTGTGTCTCCCCATTGGCATTGGCAATACTTTGGAAGACCTTCCTTCCTTCCACCCTTGATATATTGCTTACACCTGCTTTTGGGGGGGGTACCCTTTCCCTCCAAGGTCCCCCCCCAATTCCTCATATCGTTTGTTTATTTGTCATTTGGTAAATAACTTAATTTAAAAAAAGGATACCCCAAAACCAATTAAAAAAACATTATTGGAGCTCACACATTGTAACAGTAAAGGAAGGATCATGCCCAGTGCTACAGCTAGCTAACTGTAGACCCTGGACTATAGTTACCTGGTCTTATGGGGACTCCCTTTGCTGTGGCCATGTGTATAACTTCAGTTATAAAGCACACAACTAACATTTCTCTTCTCCCACCTCCTGCCATTCCATTATTTACAAATGCTTCGACATTCCTGATATGTCAGAACAACAACAAAACTGTTTGCCAACCCTGGTTTAAAAAAAAATAAAAATACTCTGAGCATGTGCAGTTTTGCATTTCAAACTCACTTAAATTGTAGCACCACACCATCACGACTACAGGAATCAAATGGAATTTGCTTCTGCTTCCCTGATGCTCTTTGGGTGGTCACTTGCCCTGACCCCCGGGCTGTGGGGTCCTAAACTTTGGCCCCAAGTTTAGCACTGGCCCTAGCTGCACCACTAATCCCTCCAGCCTGCACAGCCTCAATGTGGCCATGTGGTGATTCACCTGCAGGCCAGGCCTTCTGAGGCAAAAGCAGAAGAAAACTTTTCACACTTAGGGCTGGCCCAGCAGTGCATCAAAGTTGCGAGCTGAATAACTCCTGATGTGTGTTTTATTTCTTATAAGGTGCAACAAAGGGAAACTGTGCATGTTCCAGCGGTTTTATTCATTTTTACAGATCCATTCCTTGGCACTTGTGCTTCCTCGCTACTCCTTGGTATTGTTGTCCACTCTCTCAGTTACCTTCTGAAATGATTATTAATGGGACTCTCAGCACCCTTTGTGAACTCTTGGTTTTTCTCCTTAGTTCCTGATTATTTTAATGCTCCCAGCCCCATTTTCATATCCATTGCTCATCTGCCATTAATTTACAGTAGCTCATTTTTTCCATTCAGACCTTTCATTTCAATTCCTGTAACGTTTTGTCATCATCGTCGTCGTCTTCTTTTTGGAGCCTGGAAGAGAGCACAGACCAGTTAAAATGAAAATATACTCCTTGGATTTTTTACTAGCCTAATTATTTTATTTTAAGCGAAGCCAGGGCATCAATCAGACCATTCTCTAAATCCCAGTCACATCAGCGACTAAATGAAAATATCAGTTATTCTCCCCCATTCCCAGCCTACCTGATTTTAAGCAGTGTTATTGCAAGAAATATTAAGAGTTCAGGCATGTCCATGATCTTATTTGAAATTCTCTTGCAAACAAGGCCAGAGTAATGCAGTCAGAAATCCTAATATAACTCATGAAATATAATTGACCAATGGGGCTAGTGTATTTTGGGTGTTCAGACAGGAGGCTGTCAGAAGCCCGTGAGGTTAGAAGTGAGGAGTGACAAAAAAACAAAGGAAACCGGGGTATAGAAATGCAAAGAAACAGACAGGAGCTGCATACTGTGCTACGATTCTTGGAGTCTCTTTCATTCCCAGTCCTGAGACTGACTGTTGCCCGGGAAAAATTAAAAGGGTGTCATATTTGAAGTTGACACTTATAACACAGTTTATTGTGCCAGTAATGGTATGTGTTGGGCATATTTATGTCTTTAAGCATCCCAGTTGGATAACAATTCAGTAAAGAAGGACCTGGCTCAGCATTCCAGCTCATTTGGTGGAGGACAAGAAGAATGGGCCCACAGTATGTTACATGTGTCTACCACACAAGTAACATACTTGCCCCAAAATACTTTCCTCTGTCCACATGTGGCGATGACCCAATTTGTGAAAGGCTTCCTCTTAAAAAAAAAATGGGGAAGGGGAGGGGAAATATCACACAAGTTGAGCCATCATACATATGGGCATAAAGTATCCACCTCATAGATTGGATTGTATCCAACATTAGTTCTACTTAGAAATTAACAGGACTAAAGTTAGACTAACATTGAATACAACCCATTATGTTATATGTGCAGTAGAGGGAGGGGGGCAGACCTGCTTCCCCATGATTCAAAATGGACTGCCAGCCCGGTAAGTGTCTAAACCGGGCCAAGACTTCATATTTGCAAAATGACATATCCGCTGTTCCCACATCATGGGTGCCCCCAAGGTCCTCTGGCCCCCAGACCCCACCACAATTGCTCCTTGCTGATTTCCTGATACAGATCACCAGTGGGGGGCAGGGGTAGAGAAAGCTCCCTCCCCCCGAGGTCCTCATACAGATTGGCTTTTCCTGCTGCTGCTGCTAGTGGTGAGGAAAAAGCTACCTGTATCAGGATCACTGGTGCATGTGCGTGCGTGCATACATGCATGTGTGCAGCCCCCAACCCCTGAGCCAGCATTGCATACAGCCCTCAAGGTCAAAAAGATTGTGCGTCCCTGCTTTACATCCACAACACTGGAGAGGTGACAATAGTGGGCTAGTAGCCACTGATAGCCTTCTCCTCCATAAATGTGTCTAATCCCCCTTTAAAGCCATCTAAGCTAGTGGCCATCACTAAATCTTGTGATACTTTGGACATGGAAATGCTTATTACCACGGCTTTTTCATCTTGATGAATTTCTCTTGGATGTGCTGTGTATTCATGGCTCCGACTGATCAGGGGAGCTTTGTATTTCAAATATATTTGAAAAGCAATGCTGAAAATGAGCACCCACATGGATAAAGAATGTAATGAATTCCCTACATTTGAAATCTTAAAGTCACTTGCTGATGACACTCTACTGCTCATGAACTAGTGGCTCATGACCCTGATCCCAACCACCAAGTAATGGGCCTTGCTTCTAAATAGGTCTGATTTGTGTGGCAGTCTTTGCTTTTTGTGATCAAAAACTGAGCACACTTCTTTAAGATCTGTCAGGCTATTTCTTGCTGTGGTACACTGGGATACTATCCCAATGTGCACTTTTCCACACAGGCTCGATGTATTTGTTTATAAGGATGCATGCAATCCCAGGAATAATTAATCAGGTAAACAAGTGAATGCAAGAGAATTAGATGCGACATTGCGGCTGCAATCCTATTAGTGGTTACATATAACATATAATGTGGAATAAGCCCCACTGAATGCCAAAGGACTTACTTCAGAGTAGAGATGTATAGAATTGCACTGTAAATCTGTTAATGCATTTAATATGCATGGTTTTTTTAAAATGCTAATAGCCCCTTGAGGGTGGGGGTAAGCAGGATCAGGACTGTGAAAGGAGGGAAGGGGAGTTTAACCCTTCCCCTCTACCACAATCCTGACAAAAATCTCCCCCGGATGCTGCTATTTGCTTTGGGAGGAAAGCGCCAAAGGGCAACTATGATTGAGCAGCTGCTAGGTTCCACTGCCCCTGTTCTGACATCAACTCTGGGGACCCTGTGCTAGGCAGCTGGGTCATTCTAATTTCCCACAATGCCTCAGAATGATGCTACATGGGGGGCATTGTGGGAAATTTAAGTGGTGATTCAAAGCCACATGTCACTGACTGCAGTGCTGCTGCTGGTTGCTACTGCCAGGTAAGGCCAGTAGGGCTCTCCAACTTTTGTATATGGGAAATAGTAACATATACCAGAGGTCTTCAAACGCCATAGCTATGCGTTATAACTTACATGAACACCGAGCAACCTTCTTTGGCTTGTAAGAGGAGCATAAACAAAAACAATTGTTCTTGGTAACTGGTGCAGTCATATAGGCCCAGGATTGTCCTGGGCTCCCAGAAGATCAACTTCTACCCCAAAGTGAAAGCATTCTGTTCACACAGTGGCCAACCAGCTGCCCACGGGAAACCCACAAGCAGGACATGAATGCAACAGCACCCTCCAGCCCATGTCTCCCAGCAACTGTTGTACATAGGCCCTTTTGGCTTCCTAGCATACTAGACCTTCTGCTTGCCTGCTTGTGCTTGCAGCCCTCCTTAGGCTCTGTGTGAAGTTCTTTTCGCTGCCTTCCCGCTCTACCCATCCTAAGCCCACAGCCTCTCTCCTTCAGTTGTCTCACCTCCTAGCTCTCTTTTCCCTCTAATCCCTAGCTCTCCACTTTTCACCCCTTCAGATCATATTTCCACACTTTTGGACTTGCTTCCTAAAGAGGCAGTACACAACACCAATGAAGGAGGGGGGCATTAGAAGGGATTTTGTCCAAGGCTCCTTCAAACCTGCAACTGGCCCTGGGATCAAGGTTCAGTTCTCTTCGGCAGCACCACTTTTTGTTGTCAAAATTAGATCATGAACGCCTCCCCACCCCCAATGTATACATGAACTGAGTAGACACATTGTAGGGATTCACATTTTTAACATCTCGAGTTCCCTCTTTTCTGAATAAAAAGGACTCTGTGGGTTTTTATAAATTCTTCTAAAAAATGAACTGAAATGAAATCCCCACCCAGCCAATTCAATAGATACTGCTATTCATAGCATGGAGAGGACCGTGACGTATCTGCCTACCATGTAGCTGTTAAAGATGAAAAACCTGTCACAAAAAAGTGGTAGCAAGTCTAATTACGCATCAACATGGCTGAATACACAGGGATTGAAACCGAGGCTTTTTGTTTAAAAGAGCAAAACACTGGGCCTGGATGGATGAAATCTTTTCAGTTTTGGTTACTCCCACATTCAAGTTATTTTTGTCCCAGATATGGAGATCTTTGTGAATTACAGTAAATACTCATCAAAACTGAAGTGAGACGAAATTTTCACCCATCCCTACACATCATGAATACACATCAAGCCTTTCACCCAGGCATACCTCCCCTGGCTGTTGTGAAGGTAAATTTGCATGAGGAAGTGGAGCAATCCACTGTTGGAATGGGGTGAAAAAGAAACCAAAATGAATGCCTGGGCTGTTTGTGCTCAGCATTCCATTCTAGGAAATCTAGATAGTGTTCATGCATTTTAAATACTTATTTTAATGCATGCATGTCTTTTCCCACCCCATGAAGAATCTGCAAATGGATGAACCCCCCTAAGAGATTGTTATGAGTTTTATCAAAGTTTTGTCTAATAATTATGAGATTTGCGCTGGGCTGTTGAAGACCGATCAGGCCCACTTACCATAATGATACTACTAAATAATGAGCATTCAAGTGGGTCTTATTAGCTATGAATCTATTACAGAATCAGTACTCTTCTCATAGTCTATTACTGGTGTTGGCAGTTGCGGGGTGGGGGCTGGGGGCTGTGTGTTTGAAAGAACTGTTGCTGGGTAAGACTTTTTTATTATTATTAATTTCATTTAAATCCAAGCAGAGCACATTCAGGCCACCTTTGTTTGGCTTTGTGGAGTTCCAGGTGTGCACATTAAAGCTATTCCCTTCCCATTAAATCTTTAAAATAAGTTTCTAATAAATTTCTAACAAAATAAGCCGTAACCACTTTTAACAACCAGTTTGTTGGAGTGTTAACAGCCTGTTAGCTAACAAACTGGTCATTAACTGGTGCTAACCTCTGCTTTCTTGTTTAAATAATCTCTCAGCATCAGTCCGATTCTCATGGGAATCCTCATATAAAATGTGGGGAAAGAGCGAAGGAGAGAGAAGAAATCCAAGATGGATTCCTCTCCCCTCCTGCCTATATTGTTTATCTCATTGGGGTTGTCTCTTTTACAATCAGAATTATCCTTCTTATATAATACTTATTTTTCTACTAGTTGCTATTGACACCAAGGGTATGAAACTTGTATTTGTCTCCTTTTATGTTATCAGACAGAATCAACAATCTCTCTGTTTTCATCGAATTAGGTGATAATCCCCAAGAGCTTAATTAAAGTGTGGAACATAAAACCTACATGTATTGATGCATTTCAAAAGTGGTTTTTGTCTTCTTTTTACATGCCTTCATTGTTTCTGGCCCTTTGGGATTTGGCCATCTTTTGTTGTTCTGCCTTGTTGTTGCAATCCTGAGATTTTAACAAGACAACAGCGAAAAGAACAAGAGGCTATATATATATATATATATATATATATATATACACACACACACACACACACACACACTCCCTCTCTCTCTCTCCCTCTCCCTCTCTCTTTCCCTCTCACACACACAGACACACTGTTGACCCCTTATCTAGAAAGTACTATTACTGTTGCTATTTCCTAGAATGATGTATCAGTGCAGCTCTGCTGGGATACTGTATTAGGGGGAAATTGGAGACTTTAACATAGGAAAGTGGATCTCTGCTGTTGGTCATATAGCCAATAGAAAAATCTAAAAGGTTCTTCGTAAGAAATCCCTGCAATTGGCAATTCACTTGAGAGAGAAAAAATAAAAGTATATGGCAAGTAGCAAAAGACTCTTTTATACTGAATGTAAACAGTAGTAATTCAACTTGAACTCTTATCCTGTGAACGTATGCCGTTTACCAGGTCCTATATTTGACATAGGATGAGCATCAGATAGTCATTTACCAAACACAGTGACTTGCCATGGTAGATATACAACAGGGGAAGGAAACCACTTTTGAGCCAGGGACTGAATTTCCTCCTATGCCCAGACCAAGCTGGTGGGCCACTCCCACAACATCACCTGGCCCTGCCCTGCTCACTTTTAAAAAAAAAATTGCAGGGAGAAAGGGACCTGGCTGGGGCTTGCTGGCTCCTGCAAGCCACAACTGAGTCAGTCTGCTCCTTCCCATGGAGCGCGAGTAGTGCAGGGGAATCTCCATCTCAACAGAGGGATTCCCCTTTGTCCTCTGATGGAGAGTGAGTTGTGCAAAGGGGAATCCCTTTGTTATCTCCAATCAGAGATAACATGGGAAGTCTTCTTCCCTCAGGAGTCAGGGCTTGGGGAAGGCAGGGGGTGGGACCTGCAGAGAGTGCTTAATCCTCCACAGGCTGGACTGGGCCCCAGTGTGGGCCAGATCAGACCCACAGGCTGAAGGTCCCCCCCCCGCCAGTATACAACTTCCTAATGTTCTCTTGCTTCTCTGGAATTATGGTCAGTATGTGATAAGTAACATCCTCCTGGCTATGTGAGCATGCTACAGAAAACCAGCTCCTCATGTGATTACTCTATGCCTACTATGTTCAATTAGCATTTATACTGTTATGTGGATGTGATGAGTTCCAATCAGTAACTAGTAACTGGTGGCCCACAGTCTGGAAGCAGCCCATAAGCAACAATTGTATATTTTTTGCTGGCCAAGGGTCAAGACCATGCTTCATCAGCCATCTCCATGTAGTTGCAAGATGACAAGGCAGAAAGCTAAGGGAAAGTATACTGCTGTGAGGCGGTTCTGCTCCTGCAGCAATGCTGGAAGCCACACTGGACCTAGCCGAGAGTGAGAGACTGGGGAAAAATCAGGACTCTCTGAAGCAAGGAGAATTCAGTCCTTGAGAGAGTTCTCCCCTTTGTTTGCGAGTCAAGGCAGAGCCTCAAGTATGGCAGTTGAAAGTGATAGCCTCTAGGAAGAAAACCTTATGCCACTTGAAGCTGGGACTTTATTTGGTGAGGGTACATCCTCCTCTCTGCCTTCTTGGTGGCCACTCCCAGACTTTGGAACTCCCTGCCAAAGGAGGCTAGGTTGGCTTCCTTTCTGTTGTCCTGCTGGCAGGCAAATATATTTTTTTATTCAGGCAGGCCTTTGGCATGTAAGCTGGTCTGCTGCTGAGGGTTTTTTTTTTTTAATTGGTTGGGTGCTGTTTATTTCTTTTATTGTGTTTTAAATTGTGTTTTTAATTTATTTGGTTTTACATTATTGTTAGCCGCTTTGAGCAACATTTTTGGTATAAAATGAATACAGTTTAGGTATTTAATGAAAATACATAAAATAAAATCTACTAGGTAAAGTTACCTAAATTGGCTTCCTCTGATGTTTTGTTTTTTTTTTTAAAGTCATAGTATACCATCTAAAATCACCTCCTGTTTTGTCAGTATACAAACTGTGGTTTCTCCCGCGGTGTAATTTGAGTATTTCAGCCAATAAATGTGTTTTATTCTGTTTTGGTGATGAAGAATGGCATATTTATATAAACAGTTATATTATATTTATAGCCCACCTTTTCCCCAAGGCGCTCAAGGCAGCCTACATGGTCCTTCTCATCCAATTTTACCTTTACAACAATCCTGTGAGGTAAGTTAGGCTGGCAGATAAGTGTCTGGCCCAAGGTCACCCAATGAGCTTCATGGCTGAGTGGGGATTTGAACGTGGGTCTCTCCAGTCCTAGGCCAACACTTCAACTCAGGAGTAGGCAACCTGGTGCCCTCTGGTTGTTTTGGACTATAACTTTCATGATCCTTGACTATTGGCTATGCTGGCTGGGGCTGCTGGGAATTGTAGGCAAAGCATCTGGAGGGCACCAGCTTTGCATGACACCTTAGTGGTATATGGTGTAGTAAACATACTATTATCTTTAAAGCCTGATATCAGTAGAAAAGAATCCTCCAGAGTATATGCATGGCAAATAAATGGTAGAGCAGAGCAGAACTTAGAAACCAGCCATCTCTGATTCATGGTTCTGTATTTAGCCTGTCAGCTTCTGCGGGTTTCTACTATCTTCCTTGTCTGAAAGTCAAACAATATGTTTGAATTTCTAGAGGGGTGGCCATGCTAGTTTGCGTTGCAGCAAAAGCAACAAAGAATCATGTGGCACTTCCAAGACTAACAAATGCTTTATGGCTTAAAGTCCCTTGTTGTGAAATGGAAGCCCTGTAACATATTGATTACCATTTCCAATGAAGTGTCCTCCATGAAGTGTCCTCCTTTTATAGTGTCCTCCTTTTTATAGTATCATCATCATCATCATCCTGATGGAGGTGTAGGAGCACGTAGTTTTTCTCTGTGTGGCTGACAAGCTTATGTTCCCAGGTCTCCCATTTCCTAATAATCCTTTCCTTCAGCGAATACAAAGTATAACTTTGCGCATGTTTCAGGAAAAGAGGGGAAGATAAGTCTTCCCCCGTAGCTAATTGACAGTGGGAGAATAACCTCCCCTTACGTGCTTTGCTGCAGGAGTTCCACATTGAGCTGCTGCTGTTGCTTGACTTGGCTTGAGCGGATGTTACTGGCTATTTCGGTCACTCCTCACCTCTGCCTGCTAGATCCATCAATCACTTTAATTATAATGGAACATAGAGCCAGCAACTGAAGGAGAAAAATCAACCCAATCTGAAGAGCAATCTTTCTTGATGAATTCTCCCCCTAAATCGAAACAATTCGCTGGGTAACCCAGCTGGGGTTCATATGCTTTTGATTACTGTGGGCTATTTAGCTCTACAAAATGACATGCTGCTTAATGGACTTTTAATGGTTATAGGTTTCTCTCTTTCTCTCTCTCTCTCTTTTAATGAGCTTCACCAGTTTGTTACTAATGCCCTGTGGAAATCTGGCCCTTTGCCAGATCTGATGTTACAAATTTTCTGGTTTCTCCGAGGCATAAATGCAACCAACATGTGGAAGTGGGTGTTGCCGATTACACTCTAATGCCATTAAAAAAACATTGCAAAATTGTATACCCTGCAGTCCTACAAATTACATTGTCTTTGAATGTACAGATAACACTTCTCAGCTGAAGCCTTGCTCTGAGCATGTTCACTGGCTCACCTTTGGAGGAATGCCAAGGCACCTGGGCTGATATTGGCTCAAATATGATATCCTGTCCACTGTTTTTGCACTTGCTTACTAGGGAGCCACATCATATGAAGGATTTATTGTACTAGCAGCTCCAATCTTGTCATTGGACGTAGTAGACAAAACAGTGTCCAGCTTATAATAGACAACCAGTTACTGCATCATGAAATGCATGATGGTCTCAGAACCCAGGCCTACTGCCTGGTGATAGAGACACAGTGACTGGCTGTGGAGGAGATCAGATTCACAACATGAATGGGGAGGAAACTGAAAGTGGCCTCTGGCTGGGGAGGAGGCAGGAAATTGGTTGTTGGCTGGGAAGTGGCATTGAGAGTTAAAGGGGAGCAGCTGCCAGGCTAGGAAGGATTCCCTCAAGCATGGCTACGTGTTTGGGCATGATGCATTTCATGATGCATCATGCATTTCATGAGGTGGGTTGAGGAGAAGGAAATCCCCTGCCTCTGTCTGATGTCTGACTGAGAGTCATGGGCCAAGAATTTTACACTTCCTGCCTGCTACGTCCTGAGGCAGTCTCCCTGCATCCTAGATGCGTAGGTTGGTCAGTGAGAGGCAATAAAGCCCTGCTGCCCAGCTAAATAAGTATGGCCTACCTCTTATTTGCTTCATTTGTTTTCTTCCTCTTAGGGTTATGGGTGCTAACTCATTAGGAAGACAAAAGACTGTTTCTAGGATTACTTCTCATGATGTTTTTCAGACAGAAGATGATGCCCAGATTTGCATACATCAGCCTTCCCCAACCTGGCATCCTCCAGATGTGTTGGACTACAACTCCCATCCTCCAGCCAGCATGATAATTGGTCATGCTGGCTGGGAGTGATCAGAGCTGTAGTCCAACACATCTGGAGGGCACTAGGTTGGTGAAGGATGGCATACATGCACTAATGTACTCTACAGTTGAAAAATGCATGTGCCTCATGTATGGAATTTTTCAGGCGATCTAGATGATAACGTTTTCCATTCATAACCCTCTGGTGTTTTCCCACTGCTTCCTTTGTCTTTTTCTTACTGTGGAAAATCCATTACGAAAGAAAAGTTGAAGTAGCTGCACAGTGACTTTTGACTGATAGCGCTAAGAGCTGTCTGTGTGTGGAAGGCAGCACCCCAAGGCTGCAACCTGCACTCACTCACTTGTAATTAAGCCCCATGGAACTCAAGGGGCTTACTTCCGAGTAGACACATATAGGATTGCACTGCCAGTATATTTATGTTCCTCCACTCATGAATCCTGCCATAATGCATAATCCCATAGTCTTATGTGAAATCGTTACTGTACAAAAAACACCCACAGTGACTGCAAATATAAACGTATTGCTTTTAAGGATAGTTAATGCACAAACATAAGAACGATCAGAGGTTCTGATGAGAGCTAGTCAACACTGGAGTCAAGCTACTGATAAAATACAAATCACTTGTATAACTTCATTACTACGTTACATCTGCTCATGGTGCAAGTCCATTTATACGACCCCTGCTATATATCAATAAAAGGATGCATATGAATAGACAATGGTATGGCTTTTGTTTGTTTGTGTCTTTCATTATATTGATGGGTGAATCCGTCAGTTTCAATTTCTCCTGCATTCGAATTTTGTGAATGTTGGTAAATTCTGATAGGAAATGAATTGAAACGAAATTCTCACCCATCTGCACCACCCACATGCAATAGGTACAGCTGTTCCCATCATGGAGAGGGCCATGTTGTTCCTGTCTGCCATATACTGTTAAAGATGAGGAGCCTATATGAGAAAAAAGAGGTGGCAACCCTAATTCAGCACTAAGATAGTTGAATACACCGGAAATCCAACCTAGACTTCTAAGAGCAATGCGCTCCAAGCCCTGGACCCGGATGGATGAATCTTTCAGTTTCACAATAGATTATTATTTTTTTAATCTCAAGTTCTTTTTGTCGCAGATATGGACAACTTTGCTAATTTTGGCAAACTCTTTTCAAAACGGAACTAAAACAAAATTCCTATTTAATGAACAATTGGCCTTTCTGAATTTGGCTGTATAAGGGCCAAGCTAGATGTGGGAGAACTGGGATCAGGCTCTCCTGCACAACTTTTAAAAGTTAATGGCACCGTGGGGGTGGAGTGTGGGGAGAACTGGATAGGGTTGCAGCCCTGTCTTTTTTTTAACCCTTCCGATATTTAAATTAATTTTCTGCACAGTTAACTTTGAAAAATTCTAAATCTGCCCCCAAATGAGGAACGTAGAAACATAGGAAGCAGTCTTATATTATAACTGAGTCAGACGACCCTTGGCCCATCTAGCCCAGTATCATTGACACTGATTGGCAGTGGCTCTCCAGGGTTTCAGGAAGGACCCCCCCCCCCCGCCTAAGTGGAGATGCCGGGGATTGAACCTAGGACCGTCTGTGTGCAAACCACGTGCTCTACCACTGAGCTACCACTGTCCATGCCCTTCCTTGTTTTATTGAGCTTCCTCTCATCTCCCCCCAGTCTTCCCTGCCACCCTCACAGTTCTCTATGATATGACTTTATCTGTCAGGAAAAGAAATAGTCCTTCACTCAGTTACTTCACTTAGTTACTTAGTTACTTAGTTACTTCACTTAGTTACTTCACTCAGTTACTTCACTCAGTTACTTCACTTCACTGTCCATGCCCTTCCTTGTTTTATTGAGCTTCCTCTCATCTCCCCCCAGTCTTCCCTGCCACCCTCACAGTTCTCTATGATATGACTTTATCTGTCAGGAAAAGAAATAGTCCTTCACTCAGTTACTTCACTTAGTTACTTAGTTACTTAGTTACTTCACTTAGTTACTTCACTCAGTTACTTCACTCAGTTACTTCACTTCACTGTCCATTCCCTTCCTTGTTTTATTGAGCTTCCTCTCATCTCCCCCCAGTCTTCCCTGCCACCCTCACAGTTCTCTATGATATGACTTTATCTGTCAGGAAAAGAAATAGTCCTTCACTCAGTTACTTCACTTAGTTACTTAGTTACTTCACTTAGTTACTTCACTCAGTTACTTCACTCAGTTACTTCACTTCACTGTCCATTCCCTTCCTTGTTTTATTGAGCTTCCTCTCATCTCCCCCCAGTCTTCCCTGCCACCCTCACAGTTCTCTATGATATGACTTTATCTGTCAGGAAAAGAAATAGTCCTTCACTCAGTTATTTCCGTGACTAATATTCTGTGACTAAATATCGTGAGTCCTTCAGCTCAGCAAAAGCACGCTAATAAACCGGAACTAGAAATCCTCTCGAATACAGAGACAGAAGGGGAGCTGGACAATGTCACTTGCTGCATTGTTTGTGAGAGTCTCTAAGATCCTAGCTTATGTGCCACTTACTATGTGCTTATCTTGAGTAACGTCCTAGATACCTTTACCTCTGTGTCAGAGGTTTGACCACTTATTGCTTTGATGGACCCAAGTGTTGATTTTCACAGTCATCACAACTTAATCAGCTGTTCTCTTCTGCTAGTTATTCCACATCCTCACCATTGAGGGGTCCAAAATGGTAGCTCAGGGCCAAACTAGACTTGAGAGAGGCAGTCAAGTTTGCTGTTCATGTGTAAAGCAGGGAATGGAGATGGCTGCATGGGTGAGGGGAGCTGAACCCACCCCTCTCCTGCTGTATTTTTCCACAGTCCATTATTTCAAGCACTTTTCCCCCAGCCCAGCTGATCCTGGAAGTGAGCTGGACTGGAGAGAAAAGTGGTTGAAGCAAAGAAACACAAGGGGGCCATGCAGAGGAGGGTGCACCTGTTCAGCATAACTCCTCCCACTTTATATGTAAATAGGGCAGACACAAGAATATAAAGACATTGCTGCTGTCTCACCCCATCTAGCTGGGACCCGAGGCTCCATCCCAATATTTGTTTACCCGCAGGGGATGACAAGTGCTTTGGTTTTCCACAGAAAAGTTCTTAGAAGTATGGATTTTGGTAGCCTGTGCATCAGAATGTTGGGTTCTTGGGATCCCTCCTCCCAGAATGAGAGAGATAATGCCCAAAGGAATGCAGAAATTGTAAAATGTAACCAGTTCTATCTATAGTCAAGGGAAAAAGTGCTCAGAAGGAAGGAATATGGAGAGTGTTTGTTGTGGCTGGAAAAGACTCCTTTGTATCATCAGTGTATGTGTGTGTGTGTGCGTGCCTGCGTGCGTGCGCGCATGTATAAATCTAAACAGACAAAATGTAAATTTTATACCACAAAGTCACCACACACATTACATACATCTAAAAAACAAATAACAATGTTGTTATCATATATATATATATATATATATATATATTAGTCCATATATATATATGTATGTTTGTGTATGTTGTTTGATATGTAATTTCTCATCAAAATTTCTTATCAAACAATAATGAACAATAAATAAGGCATCAAAATTCTTAAGGAATGTCCACAAGATAGAAAGCTAATATTGAGGAAACATTGGGAGTCCTATCAAGGGATATATTATTTATGTATATTTATTTTTTGTTACATTTACATCCCAGTTTTTTCCTCTTGCAAGGAACCCAAGGTGGCTTATGTGGTCCTTCTCCTCTCCAAGTTATCCTCACAATAACCCTGTGAGATAGGTTAGGCTGAAAGTCAGTGACTGGCCCAAAGTCACCCAGTGAGCTTTGTGGCTGAGTGGAAACTAGAACCTGGATCTCCCGAGTCCCAGTCCAACACTCTAACCACTATACCACACATGCTTTCCTCAACATTCAGGATATGAGTAGAAGTGAGTAAGCTCTCCCATGTTCACCTTGGATTAATTTGGAAATTATGAGTTGTTCCCCACAAAATCAGGAACAATTCAAAGCTCAGAAAACTACTTACAGTTTTATTAAGTACTATTGTCTTGACTCCAGCCCACAGGTTTCAGACTGCAGTGATAATGGTTGAGTAAACTCTGGAGGATGGGAGCTAAATTCTGTGAGTTGTTTAATAACAAAACCCCAAACTGAAGCACGTTTTATCTGTGGCACTTGTCTCTGATTGATGGCTGTTTTATTGATTTTATCAATTGTCTAATCTTAATTAATGCAAGCTGCTCTGAGTATTGTGATTGCAATGAAATGATGGGATATAAATCAGTGTAAAAAATAAATATATTTCTTCAAAACTCAGATTGTAAACACTTGAAAGTCTCTGATCTCATTTCAGAATCTACAAGTTGTACATTAAGATTCAGTCCTAATTTCTCTCATTATGGTCATTCCACTGCTTGTTCCTCTACAGCGTGATCCTATGCATGTCTACTTCAAACTAAGCCCCAGTGAGTTCAATGGGGCTTACTCCCAGGAAAGTGTGTATAGGATTGTATGCTAAACTATTCAAAGGATTGCAACATTTCTTCATAACACTCTATAGTAATTTGGAGGCAAACTAACTATCCCTCGCTTCCAGCAAAGGATCTTTTCCATCAATGGACACTTGCAGATGTAACCCTTTCTCATTCTGTAGTGGTTTGTGACAAGATTAATGGAACCAAAAGACAGATTGGAGTAGCTGTGACGTGTGAATGAGTCTATATATTTATTGATGGCTGGTATAACTGAAAACGCATGGGGAGGTGCTGCAACAGATTCCCATTCTCTGGTTCTATTTTATTCTGTTGCCAACTTCTTTTTCCTGGCAGCGGCAGGGGTCCTGTATATTTAATACAGACAAAACTGGCAGAATTTCAGCAGATTATGCTTTCCTCACCACTGTATCTCCATGCTAGGAAAAAAGTTTAATTGCTGAATTTCTGCTGCTTAGGTATTAGAAGCACAAGAGCCTTGCTGTGGGTGTGGGTGGCAATGCATTCTATTCAAGGAGCTGCATTTTCCTAGATTCCATTGAGGCCTCTGTTGGATTTGCAAATCTGCAGTAGAAATACTAATGGGAAGCCAAGGAACTAGAATGGACAATGGCTGAGATTGTAGGTATTTCTGTTCATAGGTGAGTCACTTCCAATTATCTTCTGTTTGCTCTTACCTTCTCTGCACATCCCCTTGTTCACTACGAGATCTTTCTAATATTAGACACTAGGCATGTAACTAGCAGGAATGTAATGGAATGAAAAGTGAAAAGAGGGGCACATTTCTCCAAAATGGAGTACTGGATTTGGGAGAAGACCTAATCTCCTGTCAAATTACAGCTCAACTCCCCCACTCTTCAAAATGGCTTTGATACTCCACTCATTGGTTTATGCAAAATGGCTGTGACTAGGAGACTTTGGCAAGGTTTAATTGCTATTTTTGTTTCTTAGGTTGTGCATTGATAAGAGCTCTCTCTCTCTCTCTCTCTCTTCCTTGGCATGAAATGCTAGGTTTTCCAGACAGAAAAGGAAGTGGTAATAAAAAAACAGAAAAAAATAATTCTGGGTAAAGTTGGGAGGGGGGCTTAAATAAATGTGTGAAACTGAGGAGAAAATTACTGCCTTGATAGTTTCAGAAAAAAATGTCAACTTAAAATAAAATAAAGCTCTTTGTCTAGATTTTTCATCTAATGTCCATTATGTTACAGTACTGCTCTCAGAAGTCTACTGTATGGGAAAACCCATTTGCTTTGTGGCTGAACCCATAGGTCCTCTCTAAATCCCTTCACGTTTTGAAGCCATAAAGAGAGGACACCAGCCGTGTTTCTGCTTGCTGCTTGCGATTCCCAAGATGTCCAGAGAAATGATAAACAAAAGTCTTTTGTACCATATTAAATAAGCTTTCAGCACTCCTCCACACAGCCTCTTGTCATAAGAGTAAGTCATGTGTAGCAAGAGCCCTTTATATGCCAAAGTTTGTTTTCATATCTGGCCAGCTTTGTATTGAAGTCCCTTTGTGGCGTGGCAATGAAAATATTTGTTTATATTTGAACAGCGCTGCTACAGGAACTGTTTCAGTGAATGAAACAGCTATTTCCTAAAGAGCTTTCTTTGAAAACATTGCTGCTGGCCTCTTCCAACTGTCAATGGACTTTGACTCCTGTTTACACTAAAACAATAGGAGGCACTCCACAAATTAATATGTTGGAAACACTCATGGCCTGAGAGTGATAAATTATATTTGGGGGGAAAAACACCCCACTTTATTCCTTTTTGCCTATTATTTTATTAGTTTTCCCTTTTCTGCTTTTTTAATGAGTACAAATAATGTATTTTGGATAGTGCTGCTGAAAGACTTGGAGGAGGAGGTGCAGGGAATGCTGATCACATTTGCAGATGACACAAATTTGGGTGGCATAGCTAATACCTTGGAAGACAGAAACAAAATGCAAAGTGATTTTGATAGACTGGAGTGCTGGGCAGAAAACAACAGAATGACATTTAATAGGGATAAATGCCAAGTTCTGCACCTAGGAAAAAGAAGCCAAAAGTTACAAGATGGGGGAATATGTGGCTCAACAACACTACAAGTGAGAAGGATCTTGGAATTGTTGTAGATCACAAGCTGAATATGAGCCAACAAATGTGATGTGGCTACAAAAAAGGCAAATGCTATTTTGGGCTGCATTAATAGAAGTATAGCTTCCAAATCCCGGGAAGTACTAGTCCCCCTCCTCTACTCAGCACTGGCTAGGCCTCATCTGGAGTACTGTGTCCAGTTCTGGGCACCACATTTTAAGAAAGATGCAGACAAACTGGAGAGGGTTCAGAGGAGGGCAACAAAGATGATCAGGGGACTGGAAACAAAGCCCTATGAAGAGAAATAACTGGGCATGTTTAGCCTTGAGAAGAGAAGACTGAGGGGAGATATGATAGCACTCTTCAAGTATTTGAAAGGTTGTCACAGAGAGGAAGGCCAGGATCTCTTCTCAGGGCCGATCTACATTGCGCCCGCCATCGCAATGAATTCAGTGTCCCGTTGAGTTGAATGTAGGGATGTACGAAAGTCACTTACCTTTTCGCGGATTGTGTTCCTGGTGGGGGGGAGGTGCACCGTCCCTCCACCTGGAATCCTCGATGGGGGGGGAGGCAATCCGGTCCTCCCCCCCGGAATCCTGCCCAGCCAGCTCTGCTCCGCAGCAGCTCTGCGGAGCAGCCGTCCAGGGCCGTCCAGCTGTGGACTGGCTGATGCGGACGCAAATGGCGGCTGCCATAGAGGCCGCCATTTGCGTCCAGCCAGGCAGCCATGATAGGCTACGTAAGTCTTTACGTAGCCTATCACGGCTGGGCAAAAAAACTAACAACGGCGTACACAAATGGTGGTGGCTACAGCAGCCGCCATTTGCATTCCCTTTTTTTCTCCGTTCTAGCCTACGTAAATATTTACATAGGCAATTACGGTGAAAAAAAAGGGAACCGCAAATACCATAGTGGGCGCTATTTGTGTTTCATTTTTTTTTGCCGTAAAAGCCTACGTAAATATTTACGTAGGATAAAATGGCAAAAGAAAATAACGCAAATAGCGCCAACTACGCTATTTGCGGTTCCCTTTTTTTCCAGCCGTAATTGCCTACGTAAATATTTACGTAGGCTAGAACGGTGAAAAATAGGGAACGCAAATGGCGGCTGCCATAGCCGCCATTTGCATACGTTGGGTTTTTTGGGGGGGGGGGTTAGCCGTGATAGGCTACGTAAATTCTTACGTAGCCTATCACAGCTGCAAGGATGGCAATGGCGGCCGCAGCAGCCCAGCCGCGGCCAGCCAGGAGCCACCGGCGCCAGAACTGCCTCATCTGCCCCAGGTAAGTTCCATCCTGGGGGATTCCGCGGGGGGGGCAGGAAGCCATTCCGCCACAGATTCCGGGGGGCCGGATTCTAAAGAATCCAGCCTCACTGGAATCCGTGGCGGAATTCTCTGCCATCCCTAGTTAAACGCTCTCTCATTAAAACGTGATTATTCACAGTCACCCATTTTTCCCATTGCAGTGCTTCATCGAATGTGTAAGCTTGGTTCACACTTCAGTGCTGTGCTGTTTTCCTGCTGTTTTCCTGCACGTGCTTGTCTGATCTCAGATGCTAAGCAGGGTCGGCCCCGATCAGTAGTTGGATGGGTGACCGCCTGGGAATCAGGCTTCCTGCACTGAGCTTCACAACTCCGAATCTTTGAAGATCATGCCTGAATGAGAAAAAAAAACATAGTGGAGGAGCCCCGATTCTGCGAGGATAACACCTTAATTTTAAAAAAAAACATCCGGAGCGGGGGATAGGAGGGGGTAAAACTTAATCTCATTTGAAGGGATAGAATAACCCCCTGCTCAGTGCAAGAAGCCTGATTCCCAGGCGGTCACCCATCCAACTACTGACCAGGGCTGACCCCGCTTAGCTTCTGAGATCAGACAAGTGCACACACATCCAGCCCTTTGCTTGTTGCTGAGGAAATGGGAGCTGCTAAGGAAGCTATGTGAACAGTAGCTGGAAAAAGACATGGGGCCGTCGAGAGTTGTGATTGGACAGGAGGGAAATACAAACACCGCCGTATATAAACAGGCAGGGGAGGGGACTACGACCGGATACAGTAGCGAAGGTGGAAAATCAGAGCACCTTAAGGGGAAATACCAGGATATTAGGGTATTGAAAGCGGGAGCACAGAAGTGGGAGCACGGAACCCGTCTATCAGGGATGCTCTGACCTGGATTCCTGCATTGAGCAGGGGGTTGGGCTCAATGGCCTTGTAGGCCCCTTCCAACCCCACTATTCTATGATTCTAAGGCTGAGAAGAGGCTTAGCAATGCCTAACAGAGAAGGGGAGTTCAGGTACTGATTCACAGGAATGAGAACATTTCCCTATTTTTGTCAGTGAACTGTTGGACAGTATGTGTGAACAAGCTCTTTGCTTCCACAGCTGAATCTCTGCTCATGAAATACAGAAGTCTTCCTATTTAAAGAAGAAGAAGGGGGAAAGGAAGTTGAAGGAAGCACTATTCCAGAATCTGTGATTACTTAAAAAAAAAAACTTTTCAGGTACTCAACTGAACAAACCCCTAGTGTGTGTGACAGCCCACATAGACAAGACCAAATACAACCAACATTTAGGGTTGTTAAATATTACCCAACAGTGCTCTTGGGCCTTTAAGAGTTGTGTGGTAGGACAGGATTTGGCAGATGAAAATATATTTTGATCTAATTCCTGGAAACTACCCTCTTCTCTATAGTTGATAGAGCAGAACAAGGAACCATCTCTTACATTTCTATGATACATGTAGGGGCTACGTATCATAAAGTGATGGAAGGCCTTTGGCTGCTCCCCTGCATCATCTCAGGCACTGTGAAACTAGTGCTGTGCCAAAAATTTCTCCCACTTTTTTTGACCATTCTCATTCAATTTGATAGAGAAGAAATTGCTTTCAAAAAGACATTCAAAGGAGGAGAAATTTCAGAGAAATTCTCATGGGTTGGATTTGGGGTTCTTGTGCTTACCTTACTTATGAGGTGGCTGGGGAGTGTGCATGAGTGTCCTGCCTGTCATTGTACAGTCTGTGGCAGCCTGCAGCCTCCTTGGCTTCCCGCTCTTCTGTTACGCCATCATGAGGAAGACATCATGAGGCAATTCCTCACATGGGGCTTTTTCCATTCAGGAAGCGCAGGTGGGAGGCTGCAGAGTGATGTAAAAATGTGTAATAGAGGAAACACACACAGCACCCTTGGCCACCTCGCAGTGATTAGGTGAGCTCAAAAAACCAAAAGAAATTCACAATTCTGCCTCAGAAAAGTGGAAGCCTTGATATAGTTGATGCTGTTGCCACCTACAGAAGCAGTGCAATACACCAAAAACCCTTAGGAAAAAAGAAAGAACCTGAGCTACAGTCCCTGCCAGTAGTGAGTAGGGATGGCAGAGAATTTCTCCCTGAATCTTCGGGGGGCCGAGCGCCAATGCATTCGGTCCCCCGAAATCGGCGGTGAAATTCTCCGCCCCCCCCGGGATGGGACTTACCTTTGGCTAATGTCCCTCCCGGCGGGGGGTCCCGGCGGCGGTTCGTCGGCCTTTCGTCAGGGGCAGGGGCGGCAGCCGGTCTTCTGACCGGCTGCCGCCGCCGCCGCCATGACAAAGTGTAAAAAAAAACAAAAAAACCCTGTGATAGGCTATGTAACGATTAACGTAGCCTATCATGGCTAGATTTCCAAAGTCAGCCGTGATAGGCTACGTAAATCGTTACGTAGCCTATCACGGGTGACTTTGGAAAAAAAAAAAGAAAGCACCTACGCAAATGTACGCATAGGGCGCCGCCATTTGCGTTCCTTATTTGGTCCCGGTAGTCTATATAAAGATTTACGTAGACTACCGGGACCAAATAAGGAACGCAAATGGCGGTGCCCATAGGCTGCCGCCACTTGCGTACGCATTTTTTTTCCCCCAAAGTCACCCGTGATAGGCTACGTAACGATTAACGTAGCCTATCACGGCTGACTTTGGAAATCTAGCCGTGATAGGCTACGTTAATCGTTACGTAGCCTATTACTTTTTTTTTTTTACACTTTGTTTCGCGGCCGGGGAGATGGGGCGCTTCTCCCCGGCCTGAATTTTGGCCGGGTGAGGCGGGACGGCTCCCCCCCCTCGCCTGAACTTTGGGGGAGAAGCGAAGCACCTCCCCCCCACCACGAAGCACCCCCGCGAAAAGGTAAGTGACTTTCGTACATCCCTAGTAGTGAGCCCTATCTGTGAGAAACTGTTGGAGAATTTCTCCTCCCCTAGGAGAAATTCGGTGGAATTGTCCCCCCAACTTCTCTGCCCACAAATAGGCTGGAGAATTTTGAGAGGCCGTTTGTGCACAGCTCTATGTAAAATACTCAATCTGCCTTGGTGACAAGGCATACCTCAGCTTTCACAGGCACTTTCCTGAATTTTTTTAGACCTTAGACGTTTTAAGAAAAGACAAAATGGAAAGGAGAGGAATGAGGGGCAAAGCAATCTCACTTGCATGTAGCTATTCACTTGTAAGAAACAGGCCTCAATGTGGACCGTTCCTTTGGAGTTTAGTCACCTAAGCTCTGCTAGATGTCACCCAGTGTTCTTGTGAGTGCATGTGCCTCACAGACTTTATAATACGAAGTGGACGTGCAGAATACGTTGGTTTGCACACTGTCAGAACATACTAGTTAGTTTTTAAATCTGAGCCTACCTGTAGTTCTCCCTTGACATCTCAGACATCACCTAGTCCCAGGCTATCTAAATGAACTAGAGGATGTGAGAACCGTTGTCCTTCAGCACTCGTTCAACCGCACATTCCTCCTCAGGTCTGGAATCCTTGCCTAGGGTGCTAATCCCATCTTTAAGGAACAAAAAGGTTAATTGTACAATGTACAGGGGTTAAAATAGGTTTCCAAGAACAGTTTATATTCTGTTTGGAAGGCGGATGAATGCATCTCTCATCAAACGGCGCTGGGGACACAACAGAAATTCCATTCGGCCAGCACAGAGAATGCTTTGTGACTGCTCTGTGCAAGGATAAATTAAGCATTGGCTGCGGTAATTTATTCTCTGTGGTATCTGTGACTGGTTACTAACGGCAGCGATGTGCTTCTGTCATATACACTGCAGGCCACCAGATCCTTTCCCAAATTCCTTAGTGGGCACATTTCATCCCCTCCAGCGTTTCATTGCAAACATTGAGACTTGCTTGTGAGCATGTACCCAGTCTTATCCTCACAAGAAGTCACTGACTGAGCACCCCTCCCCTATCTCCTTGTGTTGCCCCGGCCGTGGGCGTTGAACTCTTAGGTTAGAAGTGCCAAGATAGTGATAAATCAGACTCAAAGGTTTGCTTACAAGGAGACTTTATTGAGTAACTTACAGCACACAGGCGTACCCAGTGGTTGCATCAGACAGCTTCTCTGAACCCCGAGCCACTGGGTACAATGGGTCTTATACTCTACAGGTTAGCAGTAAGCAGCGTTACAGCACACACCCCTAGCGTTCATTCTCAGCATAAACTAACGGCACTTGGTTCTCAAGCATAGCCACCTGCAGCTTTAAGGTAAACAACCTCTGCTTCTCAGGCTCATCAGTGATAAGACACTCTCCACATTAGCGAGGAATGTTCTTGGGGCTGCTTCTCACCCTTTTTACTCATCTGGCTACATCAGGAGACCGGGTTAAGGGAAAACAGCAGCCCCCTGACCAAAGGCAGAGAGCATTATGGATCTAAGCCACTCTAAAACTACTAATAGCTTGGTTCAGGCCTGGGGCCTTACACTCCCCCAATACATATTGGTTAAGACTCTTCCCCGCCTGCCTGTTGTTTTCATTTACTCAATAGCCTGTCCTGCACTGGCTTCTAAAGCTGGGTGTGTTAGGGCAGAGGTGGTCAAACTTCAGCCTTGTGGGATCTATGTTGTTTTTTATTAGAACCCCAAGATCCACCCCCAAGATGATGATTGTCTGAATGAGGATGATCATTCCCAAGAGGGGGTTGTAGGAAGACAGTGCAATGGCATTTTGAATAATAAGGGTCATAGAGCTGGAAGGGACCTTTGAGATCATCTAGTCCAACCCCCTGCTCAGTGCAGGATCTGCAGGGTAGGATGCAACTGCAGTATGCCAGGCAAATGGCTATTCAGCCTCTGCTTAAATACCTTCAGCCAAGGGCAGCTCACCACCTCCTGAGGCAGCCTGTTCTACTGTCAAAAGCTCATATATTTAGGCAGTGTCTCCTAATGTTTAGCCAAAACCTGCTTCCCTGAGATTTCCACCTATTGGTTCTAGTCCTGTGCTCTGGAGCAATGGAGAACAACTCTTTTCCATCTTGAGTCCACACACGAGCATTTACATGCATGTGCACTCAGATGAAGAGCGCACATGCAGATGTGCAGCGTGATCCTAAGCATATTACTGAGTTCTTATTTCTTAGTAAGCATGTTTAAGATTTGTAGCTTAGAAATCCAGGGGTGGGACTGAAACTTGAAAGTGAGACATGGGGCCTGTTTCCACCAGTGATTTACTCCGAACTGGCTGCGTGTGAAGGTTGTCAGGGATACATGATGCCATGGCCATCCAGCAGCCAACCTGGAGCTTATTGCGGAAAACCCAGATTTTCTGAGATTGCTCAAAGTCCGATTCTTTTCCTTAAGTCAGGTTCTCCCTAGGGATGGGGGAGAAATCCTCCACGGACCCCAGTGAGGCCGGATTCAAAAGAATCCGCCTCCCCCCCGGAGTCTGTGGGGGATCGGAAGACTTACCTCTGCCTCCTGGAGGAATCCTCGCCGGCTGGATCCTCCCTGCGGGCTGGCTCTGGAGTGTCAGTGATATGGCCGCCATTGCTGGCTAGGCGGATTGACTGCGGACGCAAATGGCATCCACTACGCCATTTGTGGCCGTAAAGGTCTTAGTTTAAGCTAAATGCAGCCGTAAATGGCTGCATTTACCTTAAACTAAAGTATTTACAGCCGCAAATGTAAATCTACGGACATCTACGTATTTCACTTGCCATACGGACATTAGTGTCCGTAGTCAGTAGTCCCCTTCAGCCAGCGATATGGCATGGCGGCCGTATCGCTGGCACTTGGGAGCTGGCCAGTGACTCTGCAGAATTGCTGCGGAGTGGAGCCTGCGGAAGAGGATTCTGGGGGGAGGAACGGATCGCCTCCCCCCCTGCAGACCCCCCCCCCAGACTGGCAGGTAGGAGAGTCGTACATCCCTAGTTCTCCCTGGTACAGTTGCTGTGTGCCCCAACCCCCGCATTGATCTCAGGTATGGCAGCCCTGCCCAGGGGTGTGCCTTTCACCATGACCCCAGTTTCCTGTGTGTTTCCCGTCCCTGCACAAACCCATTAGTGTCTCCTCAGAAGTAACTCCCTGTGGTCAGTGAGGCTTGCCCTTTGAATGCCCACAGATCCCCCTCAATTGGCATGACTCAATTTAAAGCCCTAAGTGCAGTAAAGTGGGATCTCGAGGCTCCAGTTCTCCTTTGTTTGGTTTATTGCCTTAGGAAGAAACTACTTTGTCCCTTCATTATAGAGATCCAGCGGGTTCAAATGGAGGCTGGTTTCCTGTCTTTGTGTTCTCCCCCCCTCTTCCCCAGCACAAACATATGTGTGTCTACTTGGAAGTAACTCCAATTGTGCTCAATGAGGCTTGCTCCTGAAATGCAGGTGCATCTCGACTTTCAGGGGAAAGGAGAAAGGGGGGAAGCCTCTCTTATTGGTTGAGCAGCCCCTGCCAGTCAGATGAAGTTCAACCCTTACCCCCACCAGGAAGTATGTTCTGTGAAGCTATTTTTACTGGTCTGGAGCACTCCCTTGTGGAGCCCTGCATGGACCAAATCGCAACAAAGCTGATTCCTTTTTAAAAATCCAGTACTTCTCCATTAGCTTCTCCTTCTGATGTTGTGGAAACACAGCCATGATTATATCCTTAGCATAAAGCAGAAGTGGACCAAAGGTAGATTGAGATCTATCTGCTGGTAGATCTCTAGTTGATTTGTAGTAGATCGGCAAGGGCTCCTAACTTCCAGTTGTTTAACAAGAGTAATAACAAAATATTTTTTGCCACCTAAAATTACACTGCTGAAATGAAGAAAGCTTGGGGTAATCAAGAGTGGACTTTTGTGTGAAAGGACCGTGGGCTCAGTTCAGTTCTGGTGCTAAAAAGAAATTCCTAGGCTCAGAATGTGCTCAGACACCCTGTTCTTTAGTTCTAGTTAGCTGGGCAGATAACAACAGAATGACATTTAATAGGGATAAATGCCGAGTTCTGCACCTAGGAAAAAGAAACCAAATGCACAGTTACAAGATGGGAGATACGTGGCTCAACCACACTACAAGCGAGAAGGATCTTGGAATTGTTGTCCATCACAAGCTGAATATGAGCCAACAATGGGATGTGGCTGCAAAAAAGGCAAATGCTATTTTGGGTTGCATTAATAGAAGCATCGCTTCCAAATCCTGGGAAGTACTAGTTCCCCTCTACTCAGCACTGGCTAGGCCTCATCTGGAGTACTGTGTCCAGTTCTGGGCACCACACTTTAAGAAGGATGCAGACAAACTGGAGAGGGTTCAGAGGAGGGCAACAAAGATGATCAGAGGACTGGAAACAAAGCCCTATGAGGAAAGACTGAAAGAACTGGGCATGTTTAGCCTTGCGAAGAGAAGACTGAAGGGAGATATGACAGCACTCTTCAAGTACTTGAGAGGTTGTCACAGAGAAGAAGGCCAGGATCTCTTCTTGATCATCCCAGAGTACAGGACACGGAATAATGGGCTCAAGTTACAGGAAGCCAGATTCCGGCTGAACATCAGGAAAAACTTCCTGACTGTTAGAGCAATACGACAATGGAACCAATTCCCTAGGGAGGTGGTGGGCTCTCCCACACTGGAGGTGTTCAAGATGAGGCTGGACAGCCATCTGTCAGGGATGCTCTGACTTGGATTCCTGCATTGAACAGGGGGTTGGACTCGATGGCCTTGTAGGCCCCTTCCAACCCTACTATTCTATGATTCTATGATTCTGTGATTCTAAGCATGTGTCTTTTACCCCTGGCTCTGGTTGGTGGATTGTGAGGTTTTAGTGAAACAGCTGTTGACTGACCACCTCTGGCACAGAACGTACAAGGAGCTTCCATGGGTTTTTAAGATAACTCATGCTCATAAGCCTATGTTTGGAACTTATCTGTCCCTTAAAGTAATACATCTTTTGACAATGGCAAGTGAACCCATCGTATCAATAACTTTATCTCTCTCCCTTCTCACATACAGATGCAGTTGTGAAGTTAAGTTAGACTTAAACAACTGTGCCAACACTTGGCTAGTTCATACGTATGACGAGTGACTTTCTTCTCCCTTGCCTCCAACTGTATATTTAGGTACATAACAACAGAAGGGCTTCTTCAATTAGGGCCAAACTACCCATGAGCATAGGGGCCGTGGTGGCTTAGTGGTTAAGACGTTGAACTGTAGACTGGAAGGTCGGCAGGACAGCAGTTTGAGACCCGAGTGCCACGTGATGGAGTGAGCTCCCGTCTTCAGTCCCAGCTTCTGCCAACCTAGCAGTTCGAAAGCAAGAAATTGCAAGTAGATAAATAGGTATTGCCTCGGCGGGAAAGGTAACAGCGTTCCGTGCACCTTGGTGTTCAGTCATGCCGGCCACATGACCACGGAAGCGTCTTCGGACAGCGCTGGCTCTTCGGCTTAGAAACGGGGATGAGCACCGCACCCTAGAGTCAGACATGACTGGTTGGGGACACCTTTACCTTTTTACCCATGAGCAACAGTTTGGAACAGCAGTAGTTGTTCTATGGAACTGAAGTATTATTTATTTCTCATATTTTTAATCTGCCCAATAACCCAGATTCTTTCTGGGCAGATTCTCTTGTTTTTATAACTATATTTGTATTAATTTCCATTTATAAAATAATTTACAATTTCAATTTAAAGTAATAAAAACAAAACAAAAATTAAAACAGCTCATGATAATAGTTTAAAATAATCTAAAATATAGTCAATCTTAATTCTTCCAGTTTCTAGCACTTTATTTCTATGCTACCAATTTAGGATCAGCCCTGACATGATAAGTATTTTTTTTTATCACAGATTATAATAAGGGTTCAATGGGTTGATCCAGACTACTAGCCCAATCCTATGGATGTAAGTTCCACTGAAATAGGTCCCACTGTATTTAATGTGACTTTTAGGATGCAATCCTATGCATGTTTAGACAGAAAAAAGTCCGACAACTCTCAGCATTCCCCAGCCAGCATTTTTCTGTCTAAACTTGCATAGGATTGCACCCTTAATGTATTTAATACAGACTAAGGCTGCAATCCTATATACATTTACCTGGGAGTAAGTCCCACCGAACTCAACAGGCCTTATTTATAAGGAGACATCAATAGGATCGGGTGTAAGTTAGTCAAGTTTAGTTGTACTAATCAATGAGACAAGCTAGCCATGACCAATTTAAGCCTCAATGGGACTAAAGCACGACTACTTTATGGAGAAATGCTAACCCCCCATCAAAGGTCAGTCAAGGCCTCAGGATGGGACAGCAGAGCCTTTCTGCTGACAGAGAGGAACTCTGCCCATGAGGTAGCATTTCTGCCCTGGTGGTCCCTGGTATGGCTGCAGAAATCTCAGAAAGCATAGTACTAATAGCACTGTTTCCACTGGTGGTAGGGCCTGATCTGTGGCATTCCTGGGGCATATCAAGATAAATGGCTGCATTTAAAGCCGTTAAAATAAAACTTAAAAACTTAAAAACGTAAAAAAATTAAAACTTAAACTAAGGCCTTTATGGCCGCAAATGGCATCCCGGATGCCATTTGTGGCCGCAGTACGTCACGTCCCCTTCAGCCAGTGATACGGCATGGTGGCCGTATTGCTGGCGCTTTGGAGCCAGCCAGCGAGGATTCCAGGGGGGAGGAATGGATCGCCTCCCCCCCAGCAGACTCCCAGTGGAAGGCAAGGCAAGCATTCCGCCCATCCCTAGGTTGATGCGCACCTCTAGTTATTACAGAACGAAAATGTTAGGGTAACATTTTCACAAAACTGTCTGTAATGTAAATGATGATGTGCTCGTGAGAATGACCTCTACCACAATGCCAATAGCACTTGTTGGCATGATGGGTCTTCTGGGGAAACCTGTCCCAGCACTGCACTAGAAATTACAAGACGCTTGCCCCTTGGGAGGAAAGCTATGGCAAACCTAGACAGCATAGAAAGAAGCAGAGACATCACCTTGCCGACAAAGGTCCGTATAATCAAAGCTATGGTTTTCCCAGTAGTGATGGACTACTGTGAGAGCTGGACTATAAGGAAGGCTGAGCACCGAAGAATTGATGCTTTCGAACTGTGGTGCTGGAGAAGACTCTTACGAGTCCCCTGGACTGCAAGGAGGTCAAATCAGTCCATCCTAAAGGAAATCAACCCTGAGTGCTCATTGGAAGGACAGATACTGAAGCTGAAGCTGAAATATTTTGGCCACCTAATGCAAAGAGAAAACTCACTGGAAAAGACCCTGATGCTGGGAAAGACTGAAGGCCAAAGGAGAAGGGGACGGCAGAGGATGAGATGGCTAGATAGCATCACCGATGCAATGAATATGAACTTGAGCACACTCCGGGAGAGAGCGGAGGACAGGAAGGCCTGGCGTGCTATGGTCCATGGGGTCACGAAGGGTCGGACACGACTTAACAACTGAACAACAACAAGAAGTATTTACTTTATGTTAGTGGTGGTGTTTACATTAGATATTGCCTTTGTGGTTTACTAGGAAGTGCTTTATTAGCTTTCTGATGAACAAGAAAAAGGATTTCACCTTAGAAGGAATAAAATATTCAGTATTAGCAAAGGCCATTGGAGCATTCTGAAAACACTATGAGCATCTCGTGTTTATGAAGGGGCAGTGATGTGAATATGGCACTGTCCAGAATAAAGCAAGCATGGCAAGTATTCCTTCTGCACATGATGGACACAGGCCGTATTGTGTATCTGTGCGCGCGCGCGTGTGTATCCAGTGAGGAAAACTGAGGCTTCCATGCTTTCCCTATATGAATGTGCTCATTCAAACTCACCACTAAAATGAGAGGGTTAAAGAGGCAGCCACATTCCCATGATGCTCTTAAGCCTTCATGCACAGTGAAACTGGGTCCCTCCATATAATTGGGGCTTAAACCAATCTCATTTCGACTTTGATCAGAGCTGGAGTTCACCACAATGTGGCCCTAGAACATGTCAACTTATTAACTGTCCCCCCCTTTGTACTGGCTCTGCTCCTGTACTTCTAACTGCAGTCTCAGAGTATACAGAGATGGAGCTGGTGAAGCTTCTCTTGGCATGTAGCTAAGTAGTAAGGACAGCTTCACATGTTTAATTTCTGTGTGTCTGGTTGCTGTGGTGCAAAAACCGCAGGAGCAGGGTCAGTGAAAAAGGTGGCAACCCTAATACAGTTTGTGTTTCCTTGACCACAGAGCTGGTCCCCGCATATCTGTGGCTGCAATCCTATACCCACTTACCCAGGACTGAGCCCCATTGAATTCAATGGGACTTATTCTGAATAGACGTGTATAGGATTGTGCTATGAATTAGGTATGATTTTAGACCCAGGGAGGCTAATTTTTTTTTTAATGTAAGTAGCCCTTTTCCCCTTCCCTTCCCTTCCCTACCCCATCCCACCATTTACAGAATCAATACTGAGTAATTAATCCTAGCTGTAGTGCTTTTGTTGGAGAAGTCAAGCAGAGTGACACACTCTCTCTCTCCCCTAACTCTCCACCTGTTGTGTAGCTGAGCGGGACGACTACTAGCTTACATACCTGATATCTGACCCTTTGGTATCTTTACTAAGTCACAGGTTGGACAGATTTGGCAAGGCTTTGCACTGGCTCTTCGTCTTCAGAATTAGTCACAGGAATGTTTTGGGACTGCAGAGGGCAGTATAAGACCATTGCTTATACTCTGCTTAGCCAGCGGTGAGCTGGTCTTAATATGTGCCACCACCTGAAGTTCCAAGGGTGTCTCTAAAATCACGTGAGGAACCAAAATGTTCATGTATAGGGGATGTCTATCTAGTTTTACATAAAAGGGAATCTCTGTAGGAGTTTCTCTGGTATGGCTCCCCTTTCCTTGTTTAAAAAAGCGTGATTGCTAATGACTTTCTGGGCACTACATTTTCTCATGGCGTTCGCTCTGCGGCAGGGAGTTGCAAATTGTGGAAGTCCTGCATGCGTATAGTTGAGATGACACTTTGTGGGGGTCTTTCCATGGTGAATTTGAAGGTGCAGCATGGGTGAGTGAACAAGACTGCGAGAACAGAACTTCTCAGCAAGCCAGGCACAGAACACAGAACCGATGACCTACTTCCAGTACCAGAGGCAGTATGCCTGTGTAAACCAGTTGCTGGGGAACATGGGTGGGAGGGTGCTGTTGCGCTCATGCCCTGCTTGTGGGTTCCCGGTCGACAGTTGGTTGGCATTGTGTGAGCAGAATGCTGGACTAGACGGACCCTTGGTCTGATCCAGCAGGGCTCTTCTTATGTTCTTATGACATGATGCCTGGTGGGATAGTGGTGCTGATGTATGTGTATGCCTGGCTGAGGGCAGTCCACAATGGAAAAAGTAGAAAGGAAGGGGCACGGAGATTGCAGTGGATAGTGTGAGGAAAGTTGCCACCCAATCTCCTTCCTCTTCATAATCAGATACAAATCTTAAGGCTGTAACATCTGTGTTTTAGGCCAGTTCCAGACTTTCCATTTGTAAAATGATATATGCAAAGTTACTGGCTGTGATCCAAAGAGCTACTTTAGGTGCACCCAATGGTTCAGGCATGCCCAGTTGTTGTTGTGTGTGGATTGGTGTTTTTTTTATGTTCTCCTTTGAAGGCTGACTGTCATACAGTTATCGCAAACTGCTTTTCAAACTTCCCTCAAAAGAGGTTTGCCATACATGCATCTTGGAGGTTCCCTTGGGCACATGGAACCAGTCTGGGGTTCCCTTGGACACATGGAACCAGCTGTGTGGTTCTTTGGATCCAGGCCATTTCCATTTGTTGTTAGCAGTCCAGACAACTTCCATTGAGGTTGCATTCCTGTGATGGAGATACTGTATTTTCCCAGCACTCAGTATTTTCCCAGAACAATATTTTGTCAGAGGGAAAGCGTCATTCTTTTCCCCGGCTAGTGCATGCATTGTGATTGTTGTCTCAAACGAAGTTGTAGCATTTATGTCAAGCACTCCTGTTGGCTAATGTCTGTGTTGTAGAATTTTCAAGACCTGAGCATCCTGAAACCAGGACCACATATTTGAAAATGCTCTGCATTCAGCTGCAGAACAAGAATAATTGTTAAGATAGCAAAACGTCACTTATTTTTTCTTCATAAGTTATATAACTACATTTGCCCTGAAAAACCTATGATTGTACTTAGGGATGTATGAAACCCTGCTTACCTGGCTCCGCTGGGTTCTGCTGGGGGGGGGGAGGTGCTCTATCCCTCCCCCTGGAATTCTGGCTGGTCGGCTCCGCTCCGCGGGGATTCCGCGGAGCTGCCGGCCAGCTCCGCCAGCAGCCGAACATCCGGCCGCTGGCTAGCAGGGACACAAATGGCGGCTGTAGCTGCCGCTGTTTGTGTCCCTGAATTCAGCCGTGATAGGCTACATAAAGACTTACGTAGCCTATCACGTCTGGGTTAAACAAACAAACAAACAAAAGCATACGCAAATGGTGGCGGCTACAGCTGCCGCCATTTGCGTTCCTTATTTTTGGCCGTCTTAGTCTACGTAAATATTTATGTAGACTAAGACGAAGACAAGAAAGGGGAATGCAAATAGTGTAGCGGACGCTATTTGCGTTCTCCTTTATTTTCACCGTCTTACTCTACGTAAATATTTACGTAGATTAAGACGGCGAAAATAAGGGGGAATGCAAATAGCGTCCGCTATGTTATTTGCGTTCCCCCTTATTTTCGCTGTCTTCGTCTAAGTAAATATTTATGTAGACGAAGACGGCCAAAAATAAGGAATGCAAATGGCGGCGGCTGTAGCCGCCACCATTTGCGTACGCGTTGTTTTTTTTTAACCCAGACGTGATAGGCTATGTAAGTCTTTACGTAGGCTATCATGAATGGGGGGGGGGGGAAACAGACTGCAAATGGCAGTGGCGGCGGCAGGCGGTCAGAAGACCAGCCACCACCGCTGGAGCCACCGCTGGAGCCGCCGCTGTCCAGAACATCCACCCCAGGTAAATCTCATCCCGGGGGGGATCCGCGGGGTGGCGGGGGGTGGCAGGCCATTCCGCCATGGAGTTCGGGGGGCTGAATGCACTGGCATTCGGCCTCACCGAGATCCGTGGCGGAATTCTCGGACATCCCTAATTGTACTAGAAAAATGACATTCAAGCTGTCTGGATGTTCTGATTCCAAACTAAGTCCCAAACCTGTTTGGTAAATCAAACCTAAATAATTACCTGGCCAGCAAAAGTCAGAAAAATCCAAATAATGTGTCCTTACTACTGGCAGAAAACAAAGAACTGTTTGTCAGTATATTCAGGCTTGGCATCAGCAACCTGACACCCTTGGGGTGCCAGTGGGGCGCTTCAGCACGGATGCTTGCCCTGGGCCCCCAGTGATGTGCTTACCTGGTGTTATACTGGATCTTTGTGATAAATTTAAATGGCTGCATGGCCTGGGGCACTGCACCCTAGAGTCAGCTACTTTTCAAGTGATACATGTTACCCAAAAAGAATAACAGGCCTGCAAAATTTCATGGAACTGCTTGATTATTTTTTCCACATAGAGATGCACACGCTCACACACAAAGCAGTTATCTTTCCATCCCTCTCTCTCTCATGCACATAGCCTGCAGAACACCTCTCTCTCTCTCTCTGTCTCACCCCCCCCATTTCTGTCTTTTTAAAAACTTCATTCTCCAGCATACTTCTACAACTGCTGACACCACACATCAAATAATTCCAAGCCGTAGCAAAATGCAGTACATATATTGAAATACCCATGTGTACCCATGGCTCTCTAAGTCTGGGCCCTGGCTTGGTGCCTCTGAATTCCTAGAATAGCTTATATATGGGACAAATTGCCAAGGCAGGTCCTTAAATGAGATTTTATAAATGAGCTTAGGAAGAGCTTCAACATAATTTATGCCTGGATGGAGACAGAGATCAAGGTTGCCCCAAAGGGGCAAGGCTTATTAGGCCAAGTGGCCTTTTCCTTCCCTCCTAATGCCTCTTGCCCATTACTAACAATTCTCTTTGCAAAAGGTTAATAAAATATCAGCCTCATTTCCACGTTTGTGTTAACACTTTCCTTGCTGGTAGAGGGCCACTGTGAGACTGCTAGCTATGGCAGAGCCTTTCCTGAGCCTGGTCTCTTTCTCAAAAGCTGGAAACAGATAATAGCTGTTAACCGCATGTTTACTCCAAAGTAGGTTCCACTGAGGGAAGTAGGGCTTACTCCCACAGAAGTGTGCATAGGACTGCAGCCTCAGAGGGTTTTTAAACTGGTGTGAAAGAGGTACTGCTTGCCATGGTGTACCCACATTTCATTTGTCCTATTGCCACCTCTGGTCAACAGGTCTTGCTGGTTGTTGAAACAATACAAAAAAACTGTTTACTAGAGGCTAAAGTGGGATGCATATACACACTACAAGCAGCAACCCCACTTTCAAACTGCTTTAGTCATCTGAAACAAAGAAACAAATAACAATGATTGTGTTCAGCCTAAGGGAATTTTTAACATGAGGCTTAAAGCCTCAGATTTGTACTGTGAATGTAAACCCTACACTGGGCAGAAAGTTCAGATGCATTACAAATGCCACTCTGTTTTTTCACCTGCACTGATAATGATCAGATGTGAACACAAATAACATGACAAAGGCTTAAAGCTGATTTAAGCCTCATGTATGAAGCACCCTTAGGGGAGCGTATGGGTAGTATCCAATGCTGCTGTTGCGTGAATGGAAATGACCACCAATGCAACAAGAAGCTAGCACTGGCTAGGCACAAGTGGAAACTAGCCCGATCTACCACTTCCAAAATGGGGCAAGTCAGTGGAACTTGCAGAAGGGAGCTCCACTGATTTGTCCCATTCCAGAAGTGATAATTTTGGCTAGTTTGTTAGGATGCACTAGTGACGCTACTTTCCTGTTGTGCTAGCAGTTGTTCCCGCTAGCACAACATGTTTAAAGCTGGCAGATTGCCAGCACTGGGTACTGCCCTATATACAGGAATCTTTGAGGAAAGCCATGATAGTTAAACTAGGATAAACTAATGTAGAGTAAAAAATGCCTGATCATAATAATACAGGGTGCTTTTTCTCCTAGGGGAGAAAGCCTGGTTAAAGTAACGGAGTGTTGACCTGTTTCATACTTAGCTGTCAGCCCCAGCAAATTGCCAGCATCAACAACTGAATTACTAGTAATGGGGAGAAACTGCCAAGCTGTTGGCAAATCAAAGCTTTTGAGGATAAAGTGGGTGTACTGTCAAAGCTGGGCTTTGTGCAAATACACTGTTGTTAAAAGGACATGCAAACTTACAGTTTCCATTCATTTGGCTCAGCATTCTATGTATGATCACTTTCACCCCCCTTTCCCCTTGGGGTGCAGATGTGTAACATCTGAATGTGACATTTGTGATCTGCTGGGATATGGTTCACCTGGTTCTGCCCAGTCTTACTTTGTTTTTTTTTGTTTTTTTTAAAGCCCTGTGCTTTACAGTCCAAAATCATACCTGAAAAGAGCCCATGAAAAGAAGTGACACATTTGCAGAGAAAAGTGAGTGTGGGGAAATGCACCATTGCTACAGAGCAAACAAATAAAATCAAATGCATATTCAAGGGTGTGGAAGCCTGTGAATTCACTAGCTAAATCTACAAATGAATGTATAACATAGTGATCTGGACATGCACAGAGATAGTCAAGTGTTGCAAGAATTTGTGGTTGAAAGGCTGGATGTGCTGCCATCCAAGGTAATGTCCAGTTCTTCAGGCATCCATTTTGATGAACAGTTAAATAGGGATCAAAATGGAAGCTTCTCTGGGGATACAACAAAATCACATTTTTTCTTGCCATCTGTTTCTGTTAAGAAAGTCTTCTCAGAAAGATTTCCAGAGGGGAAGCCATGTTAGTCTGTTGCAGCAAAAAGAAGAAAAAGTCTTGTGGCACCTTAAAGACTAAGAAATTTATTCTGGCATATGTTTTCGTGCACCACCATCATGAAATAGTCCATTGGAGACCATCATCAGTCATTCAGCAAATGGAGACACAGTAGGGGTGTACGAAAGCCTGCTTACCTGACTCCGCTGGGTTCCGCTGGGGGGGGGAAGCGCTCCGTCCCTCCCCCCGGAATCCTTGCCAGGGGGGTGGAGGCAATCCGGTCCTCCCCCCCAGAATCCTCGAAAGCCGGCTGTGCTCTGTGGCAGCTCCGTGGAGCAGCCAGCCAGGCCCAGGCCAGGGCCGTCTGAAGCCAGATTTCTGGCCGCGGAGGGCTCTGGGTAAGGAAAAAAAAACAAAAACTGCGTACGCAAATGGTGGCGCCTATGGCCGCCGCCATTTGCATTCCTTATTTTTCTTCGTCTTAGTCTACGTAAATATTTACGTAGACTAAGACGAAGAAAAATAAGGAACGCAAATGGCGGCGGCTGTAGCCGCCGCCATTTGCGTATGCGTTGTTGTTGTTTTCCTTACCCAGATCCTTTTTTTTTTTTTACGGAATGGCCTGCCACCACCCCGCCCCCCCGCAGATCCCCCCCGGGATGAGACTTACTTGGGGCGGATGTTCCGGGCTGCGGCGGCTGGTTTTCCGACCGGCTGCCGCCGCTGCCATTTGTAGTCTTGTCTTTTTCTTTTTTTTTTTTACAGAGACGTGATAGGCTACATAAGTTTTTACGTAGCCTATCACGTCTCTGTAAAAAAAAAAAAACGAAGAAAAATAAGGAACGCAAATGGTGGTGGCTGTAGCCGCCACAATTTGTGTACGCTTTTTTTTTTTTTTTTTTAACCCAGACGTTTTAGGCTACGTAAAAACATACGTTGTTTAGGCTACGTAAAAACATACTCCATATCACTGTGTGTGTGTGTGTGTGTGTGTGATTGCCCATTCTTGTTTCATATTGAAACATTTGACCACTTCCCCTATTAAATCAGTAATATAAAATTACACGAATATACACACCAAATAATCTTATATTTAAAATGTTAATCTTGCGTTTTAAAACAGTAGCTTTTCAATACTACCAATTTTAGTTATTTTGAACATGAGGAGACTAACTTTCTTACAATTTTAATAATCTTTTAAAACATTATTTTGGTTTTAGTATTTGCATTTCTAAACTGCTCTCAGTTCCCAATAGTCCTTGGATGAATATATGGTAAAATAAGAGGAGAAAAAGAAAAGCTTAGAAGAAGATTAAACCCATAAAAATTAAGATTAATCTCCTACACACCAGAATCAAGAGAGCCTAACAAGATTAATCTTGCATTATTTCCTGAAGGTCAACAAATCTGTAATCTGTTTTTCAGCATGTGTTGAAAACAACCAAGTTACAACCTTTTAAAAACAAAAGCAGAATATGCTTTCATCAGGACTTCCTGAAGGGAACAAATTACTTAAAATGCTATAAATTAGTTGGGAACCTGCAAAATATAGAATCCCCACCCCCACCCACCCCCACACACAGTTTCAACAGGTTTACGTTAGATATGAGCGATGCATTTTAATGCATCTGCCAATGTCAACAAAATGTATCTGTTCCATCATATGAACGAGAGTGGCTTTGGACGTCCCAGAAAGTGGATGCTTTCAGTGCTTGTCACTTTGGCTTTAGGTGCATCCACTGTAATGCCTGAGAGGAAATTGTGTCAGGAAGGGGAGGAGGAACAGCGTCTGCTTTCACGCCCCTCCTTTCATGTGGGGAAATTAGGTTTGCACATGTTTATGCATCTCTTAGGGTGGCTGGGTGTTCTGCTTTACAGAAGGCAAGACTCTGATGGACTGTCCAGTGCAAGTCTGGTTTTAGATATAAAAAAGCAAAAGGAGAGCGAGCAGCGGCCTTGAAGTTGTCCATCCACAGGGAGCACCCGGGCAGCAGACTGAGCAGGCACCCAGGTCACCTGGTCACAATCTCCCCCACTGTGGTGAGATGTATTGCATTTAAATTATAGCCATTATTTCTAGATTTGTATCTATACATATAAATTAGCATGTGCACATTTTATGCAAACTTCTGAGCTCTTTTGCCCTCTTTTTGGGGTGGTGCGTAAGTGGCCACTCTAGCATCTTATAATGCCAAAGCCACATTCTGCACTGGGCTTTTCGTTAGGTACTCTAATCTCCCAGATTGTCCCTTGCAGTATAAATAAGAATTATGGTTATGACTATGATCTAAATAAAAACCACATGGATACACAGAACCACAGCAACTCTTAATGATGTTTTTTTTCCCTCCTCCCTCTGCAGCTGTTCCTACTGCTGGGGAAGGAAGCCATGGGAAACGCCACAGCTCAAGAACAGCAAGCAAAGCTCCTCCACAAGTCCAATTCAGTCCTGTGTATTTGTGTCCCTTCTTTGGATCCCAGTTCAAAATGTTTAGCTATAAAGAAGAGTCACTTCGTGTGAATTCAGCTAGAAACACCCTTTGCATGGGATTCCAAGATGTTCAGTATGTCAGCAGAACATTCGACGATGTTAACTGCAGGCGCTGTGAACTGAATGAGGGGTTTGTCCTCCCCCTTCCCCTGATCCAGTATGTATGTATACATTCACAACTAGAAATGGATAAGGAGACTGGAATACCTTTAAATTAACCAAAGTTCATATATAGCATCCTTTGAAGTGCTTTTAGAGAAACACAGCTCTGAAAACTCTTTTCTGCAGCTGCGGCAAGGATGGGAAAGCTCAGATAGCAGCTGCATGAGTTTGTTTTTACATTTCGTACTCCTGTGTGCTTTGAAAATGCTTTGAAGACACACAGAGAAACAGACTGTGGCCGACGCACCTCGAGAACATTATAGGGAGCGTGTGGATTAGGGATCATTCATTTATGAACTCTGAGGACCATATTGTATAGCCCTAAGCACCAGAGAGTCTATTAATGGGTGATGATGATGATGACGATGACATCCATTTAAAGACTGTTGTGCTTTGGAAAGAAACAGCAGGTTTAGTTTCTGCCCTCAGCTTCCTATTTCCAACTCCTAAAATATTTTCCTGCCTGCTCTTTTTGCCTGTTTATTCATGTACAGAGGGTTCAGGCTAAAGCTTGACTTGTAAAATTCTGCTCTTTAAACCCATCTATTTTAAAAGAATGCAAGTTTATAGAATTCTAACAATAAAGCTTCAGCAAAGGAGATCGTTACCTTGTCATGGTGCTGGAGCTTGAGCACCTCAATGACGTCATGAGCTAAACCGTGAAGGGACACCCAAGACGGGAAGGTCATGGCAGAGAGGTCAGACTAAATACGATCCCTGGGGAAGGAAACGGCAACCCACCCCAGTATTCTTGCCATGAAAACTAAATGGATCAGTACAACCAGAGATATGTCGGTATACCATCGGAAGATGGGACTCCCAGGTCAGAAGATGGTCAAAATGCTACTGGGGAGGAACAGAGGATAAGTTCAACTAGCCCCGGATGTGATGATGCAGCTAGCTCAAAGCCGAAAGGACGGCTAGCAGCCGATGGTGCTGGTGGTGAACGACGAATCCGATGTTCTAAAGATCAACACGCCATAGGAACCTGGCATGTAAGATCTATGAGCCAGGGCAAATTGGATGTGGTTATTGGGGAGATGTCAAGATTACATATAGACATTTTGGGTGTCAGTGAACTGAAATGGACTGGAATGGGCCACTTCACATCAAATGACCACCAGATCTACTACTGTGGACAAGAGGACCACAGAAGAAATGGAGTAGCCTTCATACTTAATAATAAAGTGGCTAAAGCAGTGCTTGGATACAATCCAAAAAATGACAGAATGATCTCAATTCGAATTCAGGGTAAGCCATTTAACATCACAGTGATCCAAATATACGCCCCAACCACAGATGCTGAAGAAGCAGAAGTAGATCAGTTCTGTGAGGATCTGCAGCACCTACTGGATAGTACGCCAAAAAAAGATGTTATTTTCATTACAGGAGACTGGAATGCTAAGGTGGGTAGTCAAACGACACCTGGAATTACAGGCAAGCATGGTCTGGGAGAACAAAATGAAGCAGGGCATAGGCTGATAGAATTTTGCCAAGACAAGTCACTGTGCATAACAAACACTCTCTTCCAACAACCTAAGAGACGACTTTATACATGGACTTCACCAGATGGTCGACACTGAAATCAGATTGCCTACATCCTTTGTAGCCAAAGGTGGCGGACATCTGTGCAGTCGGTAAAAACAAGACCTGGAGCTGATGGTAGTTCAGATCACGAACTTCTTATTGCACAATTTAGAATCAGACTAAAGAGAATAGGGAAGACCCACAGATCAGTTAGATATGAGCTCACGAATATTCCTCATGAATATGCAGTGGAGGTGAAGAATAGATTTAAGGGACTAGATTTAGTAGATAGGGTCGCGGAAGAACTATGGACAGAAGTTCGCAACATTGTTTAGGAAGTGGCAACAAAGAACGTCCCAAAGAAAAAGAAAACCAAGAAGGCAAGATGGCTGTCTGCTGAGACACCGGAAGCAGCCCAAGAAAGAAGGAAAGCAAAAGGCAACAGTGATAGGGGGAGATATGCCCAATTAAATGCAAAATTCCAGAGGTTAACCATAAGAGATGAGGAATTATTTTTAAAAAAGCAATGCGCAGAAGCGGAAGAAGATAATAGAATAGGAAGGACAAGAGACCTCTTCCAGAAAATTAGAAACATCGGAGGTAAATGCCAGGCAAAAATGGGTATGATCAAAAACAAAGATGGCAAGGACCTAACAGAAGCAGAAGAGACCAAGAAAAGGTGGCAAGAATATACGGAAGATCTGTATAGGAAGTATAATAGTATCGGGGATAGATTTGATGGTGTAGTCAGTGAGCTAGAGCCAGACATCCTGAAGAGTGAGGTTGAATGGGCCTTAAGAAGCATTGCTAATAACAAGGCAGCAGGAGATGACGGTATCCCAGCTGAACTGTTTAAAATCTTGCAAGATGATGCTGTCAAGGTGATGCATGCCATATGCCAGCAAATTTGGAAAACACAAGAATGGCCAACAGGTTGGAAAAAATGAACTTATATCCCCATACCAAAAAAGGGAAGCACCAAAGAATGTTCAAACTATCGAACAGTGGCACTTATTTCACATGCCAGTCAGGTAATGCTCAAGATCTTGCAAGGTCGACTCCAGCAATTCATGGAACGAGAATTGCCAGATGAACAAGCTGGGTTTCGAAAAGGCAGAGGAACTAGAGACCAAATTGCCAATATCCGCTGGAGAAAGCCAGGGAGTTTCAGAAAAACATCTATTTCTGTTTTATTGACTGTTCTAAAGCCTTTGACTGTGTGGATCTTAACAAATTGTGGCAAGTTCTTGGTGGTATGGGGATACCAAGTCATCTTTTCTGCCTCCTGAGGAATCTGTATAATGACCAAGTAGCAACGGTAAGAACAGACCACGGATCAACGGACTGGTTTAAGATTGGGAAAGGAGTACAGCAGGGTTGTATACTCTCATCCTACCTATTCTACCTGTACGCAGAACACATCATGCGAAGTGCTGGGCTTGATGAAGCCAAGGCTGGAGTTAAAATCGCTGGAAGAAACATTAACCATCTCCAATATGCAGACGATACCACTTTGATGGCTGAAAGCGAGGAGGAGCTGAGGAACCTCATGACGAAGGTGAAAGAAGAAAGTGCAAAAGCTGGGTTGCAGTTAAACTTCAAAAAAACCAAGATTATGGCAACCAGCTTGATTGAGAACTGGCAAATACAGGGAGAAAACGTGGAGGCAGTGACAGACTTCGTCTTTCTAGGCGCAAAGATTACTGCAGACGCTGACTGCAGCCAGGAAATCAGAAGTCGTTTACTTCCTGGGAGGAGAGCAATGACAAATCTTGATAGAATAGTGAAGAGCAGAGACATCACACTCTGCTGTGATGGTCCACATAGGTCCACATAGTTAAAGCAATGGTATTCCCTGTAGTAACCTATGGCTGCGAGAGCTGGACCATAAGGAAGGCTGAGCGAAGGAAGATAGATGCTTTTGAACTGTGGTTCTGGAGGAAAATTCTGAGAGTGCCTTGGACTGCAAGGAGATCAAACCAGTCCATACTCCAGGAAATAAAGGCAGACTGCTCACTTGAGGGAAAGATATTAAAGGCAAAACTGAAGTACTTTGGCCACATAATGAGAAGACAGGATACCCTGGAGAAGATGCTGATGCTAGGGACAGTGGAAGGCAAAAGGAAGAGGGGCCGACCAAGGGCAGGATGGATGGATGATATTCTGGAGGTGATGCACTCGACCTTGGGGGAGCTGGGGGTGTCGACGGCCGACAGGAAGCTCTGGCGTGGGCTGGTCCATGAAGTCACGAAGAGTCGGAAGCGACTGACCGAATAAACAACAAAACAATAAAACAAAAGTGGCAATTCTGGACTGAGGCCAAAGGGCTCCCTCATAGGAGCTTTATTGCTCTTGGCCTTCCTTCATGTGACCCAGGAGATATGTGAGTAGGATCTCCCATGTATTTTTTAATGTGTCCACAGTGCTGGATGGGAGGTGATGATTTAACCCTTGCTCACCATGCCATTTTCACATTTAAAATCACCCCCCTGAGCTGCTATTTCAACTCCCCACCCCCTCCAACATGGGAAAATGTACAGCTATACAGATACTTATATATTTCCCTCATGGACAAATAGCAGCTTTCAGGGGTGATTTTAATCAGGAAAATGGCATGGGGAAAGGCTTAACTCTTAGATTTTTTCAGAGAAGAAGCCAAGCCCAAATGGGTGCCTAACATAACAACAACTTTATTGCCAAGAACAATCTGGAACAACAGCATGGTTGACTGCCTTGGTTTGGGCACAGTGCCACCTATAGTTAGAGCAGTTGACAGATATACTCTCCATCACATTAACCACTCTTCCCCACTGCCACAGTCCCAATATAATTTGGAAAATAGGCTGTGTCTGTTTTTGTTTTGTTTTGAAGACATTCTAACCATAGACTTTGCTGGTGATGTCTGACTTGGCCCTAATATTTTACGGAGTTTCTACAATAAACAAATATGAGACTTAAAAGATTCAAAACCAGTATAACTGGGCATTTTTCTTGGAACTGCTTATTACAGTTTGGTTACTCTTCCTCATTTCCTCATTTAGATTTTGTTTTGTTTCGTTTCGTATGTTGTAGGCCTAGTGCTCAAAGTCAAACTAAACATGGCGCATGAGATCTCTAATTAGGATCTCCAGTTCTTCTTTCCTGCTCCTCCTCTCTGCACGACTGCTTTGAGGATTGGGGAAATAGGTTTGGGGGATTAACACTTTCCCTCCTGCTGTTTTCCCAATCTAAATTGCCCTGCAGAAGCTGCTAGTAACTCACTGGGGTAAAATACAGGTACCATATGCCTGTATGTGTTCTCCCAATGGAGCTAATAACAGGGTCTTGGTGGGGTGTTACATCAAGGAAATGGTGTGGAAAGAAAAATGTAGGCGATATTAGTCCCCCCCCCCGCCTTTCTCTCTCCCTCGCCACTTTCCCCTACTCTAAGGGTGGACAAACATGCTTTGACGCATGCAGTGGGTGCCTCCAGTTCCTGGCAGAGCATCTTTTCCTCCTGGGCACTGTGACTACAAGTTCCAGATCTCAGCAGGGAAAAGATGAGTGCTCCACCTGACAAGTTCATGGCAGAGGCAAGATCCAAACCAGCAAGATTCTTGATTGGTAGCTCACTCTTTTAACCACTGTGCTGCTTCACCTAGTGTAGCTTTTCCCATCACAAAGGTGCAGACCCAGAAGAAGAAGAGGAGGAGGAAGAGGAAGAGGCAGCAACAATTGTGTTTTGTATTGTAAACTACTACAATATGGGAGCCATACTAAGCAGTAGCCCTGTCTATTGTACACTGCTACTATATTATGGGATATGATGCCCTATTGATATTCTAAGATGGGTGATTCACAGAAGATGGCAAAGAAATTGAGGCATTTGTGCTTCTTTCTCATCTTCTGAACTATGGCATAAAGGAAGTGGAGCTTATGGTGAGATTTGTGATGTTCCCAAATATAGTTATCGCCTGTTCAAAATTTTTATGGACTACTTGGACGAGTTTCAGGATTTGCCATCTATGGACAGAAAGGCTCTGCTCATGGAAGATGCTTCTGTCTGGTTTTTGAGGATCTCCTTCCCCTCACTTGACAGCTCACTCCATTTAGAAAGATCCCCCAACTGTCTTTGTAGCATTTTCAGGGGGTTGAAGGGACTGCCATGGGGAGGGGGTTGGGGAAGTCTGCTTCCACCACATGCCTAAATCTGGATCTAACCTGTTGTATTTTAGTAACTCCATCCACAATAAGCGTACACTCTGAAGACAGAAATTGCTCTGCATCGTAACTATTAGGTACTATCAGTTAGGAGTTATTGGAACTGTTAGGTACTAGGGATGGGTTTTCAAACTCCTTGTTACAATTACAACAATGTATAATTGCAATTACAACAATTATGGTCACTATTCATTTTGTTCCACTGAAACCTTTCATCATCTGTCAGGTTCAAAGGTGATAATGGGCCGTAGATGACTTCTGGAGTGTACAATTATCACCGTAAAAACGGAGTATTAGTGTAATAGAGACAGACAAAGAAAATGAACCGTGATGATGTTTCTCAGTATGGATCCTACACTGATAGGTGAAGTGGTGAATGGTCATCAGGTGGACAGCACATTGATACTTAATCACTGAAGGCATAGGAAGAAAAGAAAGTGGAGCTTAATGATATAATTAGCAGGGTAACTAAAACTTATGATTCATTATGAACACTGCAAAGTTGTACCAAGGCCTGCATCATGTTAAGGCACCTACAGAGCAATTCAAAGGTGGAGGGAGAGAGAGAAACTGAGGCAGGTGTTTTTCCCGGCCTTTATTTGGCCTTTAGGGACATTTTTTTTTTGGTTTTTTGGTTTGTTTGTTTTTTAAAAAATTCCCATCCCATTGCTCCCAACTGGAAGGAAATAATTCATGCCAGCTCCAAGGCTGGTGTAGCTTTCCAGCTGTTCCAGGGTTGTATTGGGGGGATTGGGGGGGAGCTTTGGATCCTATGGACCCATAGCCTCTCCTGGCTTGCCTGCTTTTTGTCCTCTCTGATATCAGAGAAGCCCTGGTTATGGACCTTTGCGCAGCTGGAGGTAGGAGGCTTGTGAAGTTGGATCTCTCTCCCCAAAGACAAACCTCTCTCTCTACCCAAGGAGGAGAAGATCCAACAAATCTGATGGCCTCTTGGGTGCCCTCCCAAGGACCATAGCATTGCACTCTTAGAATGCTAAAAGAAAACAGGTTCTGGAAAGGGTGTGCCATTTCTCTCCTTTGCCCAGATAACTGTGAATCTTTAATCTAAAAAAAGGAATTAATGCTTAATTTAAATCAGCCTGCACCATGTATCATTAATCTGTTTTAGAATCTATGGTCATGGATGAACCATGCAGAATTGCATAACTTTTTTCAGCTTTTCCTCTTTGATCCCAAATCTTTCTCTTTTAAATAGTCAGGGATTTAATTCACACTGGGTTACTGAGTTGAGCACTTGCTCATCTACGAGTCATAGGCCAGGTGTGATGTATGGCCAAATTCACTAACTAGCCACAGTTCTTCCACCATTATCCCCTTAAAATTTTCTTGGCTATAGGTTGAAGAATTGTCTGTTGGAAGAGCAATGTGCACTGAAGCTATAGAATGAGAGGATCTGCAATTCCAGACATCAACTCCCTGAATGCCAAATAAAGTAGTACAGCATATAACAGAGATCTGATGGCTGAAACTGAATTATTCAGATTAAGACAGAAGGGAAAGGTAAAACGGTGCAACGTTCTTCATCTAGCAGATGAACTGCACCGAAAAGGACAGCAGCTGTGGTTCTTCAAAGGCCAAATGTATCTAAATTTCTTCAGATGATCAACAAGGCTCACACTTTTCGATTTATCTTTTCTTTAAAAGAGAGCTGCTATGTGTAGTGAGGTTTCATTTTTACTTTTGATCCTCAATTTACAGCACATAGAAGTCAGTGGTACAAAATTCCGTGGCAAATTGCTGTCAACAAGACAGATCTTTGTAGCCAAGTGATTTCAAAGTGACTTTTTATGCTGAGAGGAGCAGCTGGAGCCTTCTCTAAATAACAAGGATATATGGCACAATGGAGGCCACATACTCCAGTGGCATAATGGGCATGGCCTTCAGAGATTGTGTGGCAAAGCTAGGAGAAAGAAGCCCTTTTCATAACTTTGAAAAATGTTGATAATCAACATGAGGAAGAAGGAATCAGGATCGCACAGTGCCACTGCTCCTGACTTCCACCTGTTGATGGCAGCCAGTGTTGATTCTACGGGAGGGGGAAGTGGGTGGTCTCCTAGGGCACTGAGAGATCCAGGATGCCAAATGATCTCCAGGCAAGGCATGGCACAGAGTAATGGCAAGCACTGCATTGGTCAATCCAGGGGCATCTCTACACCAGCTTAAAATCCTGCATTTAAAATTGGGCTTTCTGCTTCTGTTTTAAATGCAGGATCACAACGACTCCCATTTTCACCTGCTTCCTCCCCCCTGTATCTGAGTCTGCCATTATCTTTCATTGATCTCGCTCCTCTTCTTGCCACTTTTCCTCTTTTCATGGAGAGAATTCAAGCAGAACACAACGGGGTAATTTGATAGCTCATTATCTGCGATCTATTTAAAAATGGAACAAAGGGCATTTAGTGCAGGAGACGCCCTGGAGGATCACAGCATCATGTAAACGTCGGTGAAGGAGTAATCTCAATTGCAGGATAAAAGCTCCATCTGAAGAAAGGCCAGGCTGCAGGTCTGTGCCATTTTAAATAACAATATTTCCCCTAGTGTGAGGGGCAGTGAGCTGAACTAATCAACTTGCTAACTTTGGGGGATGCACAGCCAATGAGGACATTGGAGTGGTTAGAGGCCTGCCCCCTTATTAGCTGTGTGTCCCCAAAGCAGCATCTGATTGGTTCAGCCTGCTGCCAGTCTCACACTATGGAAAATATTGTGATTTAAAATGGTGCGTGGCTGCAGCTGGGTTTCCACCAGCGATTCACTCCAACCTGGCTGTGTAGTGAGGTCTCTGTGTTTCCATGATGTCGTGGCCATTCAGCCCCAGCCCTGAATTTTGTCATTGAAAAACTGCTTCTTCTGAGACTGGTTATAGTTGGACTTTTCCTGCTTACTTCGGCTCTATCACTGAGCTGTTTCCACAACCGCACTGGGTTTGGTATCATAGTCCTCCCCCTGGGTCATGTAGCCCAGCCCTTGTGGGTGTGTCACTCACCTGCCCCTGTCCTCACCAGAAGCAGCTGCATGTGAAGGAGAGGGGGAGATGATTCTGGAGGGAGCAGTCAGACAGAGATGAAGAGATGCACTCATAAGCACCCCTGACATACCAGTGCGGAGTCTGTCCATCCTGGGTATCCCTATGAAGTTCCCAGTCAAGGTGGTGGCAGGGAAATCATGAGAGCTGCAAAGAGGGCTTCACTGAGAGTCATTAAGTCACACCCGGGATTTAGGGGAAGAAAGGGTTTAAAAGGGGAGGTGGTGCTGCACACAGCTTTTTTGCTCCTTCATTAAAGTGAAAGTGTGCTTTAAAACTTTAAAGGGAAAAAAACAAAAGGGTTGGAGTGGAGCAGAAGGGGAGGGCGAGGGAGGCAGAGAAGAGATGCACAACTAGTATATCATCCATTGGCTCTGTTTGCCATTTCCCCCCTGTGTATTTCCCCTTTAGTGCTTTGTCCCACTTTGTGTGGGTATGTGCTAGGGGGTGTTGCTTCTGAGTAAACACATTGGCTGTACAGCTTTCCTTTCCTGGGAGTAAGTGCCATTGAAATCTGTGTGGCTTGCATCTGAGTAGGCATGCACAGGAGTGCATCCCCTTCAATGCATTTTCTTGCAGTCTCCCTATTCAGCCATGCAGGAGAAAGGCTTGACAGTTAGGATTTCAATGGGTATTAAAAGTGCCTTCGATTGGGAAGCCAGCCAGCTTCTACTTCTTCTATCCCACCTTGCAGGGTCATTGGGAAGCCAGAATAAGGGGGGAGAGCAACAACAGGGGAGGGGGAGGCAGCCACTAACTGGAGCGGAGCACAAGGGGACAAGGGAGGGGGGAACATGAATGAGGTAATCAGACCCAACCCAGACGTCACCCACCCTTCGAGAAAATAATTCGATTAGAGCTCAGTGGAAACAGCAGAGAGCCCCAGGCTACAGCGATGATAAGCCAGGACTTTAAGTGCTGTGGAAACTGGAAAATGAGAAGTTGTGATTGAGGAAACATCGCAACAAAGTTGCAAACAAAGTGAAGCTGATAGCTGGAAACACACCCCTGGACTGACCTATGCAGCATTTTCCTTTACCATGTGCTAAGCCTTGCCCAGCCACTATTACTGCCTGCCAGGGGTCATTTGGGGGCTATTTGGGGGCCCTAGGCAGGATTTGCTTTACTTTTTGATTCAGATGTTTCCCTGACAAAGACCTGGATGCAATTCAAAGGGCATAGGCCTTTTTTTAAGCACCACTTTCCACAGAATGAATCTGGTTTGCACTTGGTGATTGACTATGGACTGTTGATTTTCTGTTTTGTATTTTATTATTTAAGCATTGTTTTAAATGTGGTTACTTTCCCTGAATCTTCATTCAGGTTAAAAGCCGAGAAATACTTATATTTCTGTAAAAATTGCCCTTCCATACACTTTTATTGTGGCATATGATGAGAATGGAATGTGAAAGGGCAGCAACTGAAGGGACTTTTTTCTTGCACTGAGATATTTTTTCTATGCAATACAGCTGCAGAGCACAAACCAAAGAAATGCTCTCGTGGTATTTCTCCAGGAAGCTCTGCTTGCCCTACATTTCTGTCCGTTACCAGCCACTCATCAGCATCTTGAGTCGAACTAGAGGAACAAGGTTGCTCTAATTTGCTTCTTCTGATTTACCAGATCCCCAAGGGGAGGAAGTGATTTAAAAACCTGAACCCATTAGGCCACACTTCCATGCTCACTTACCTGGGAGTAAGCCCCACTGAACTCAATGGGATCTACTTCTGAGTAGACATGTATAGGATTATACTGTTAGTCTGTATACCAGATCAGGAGACCCATTTCAAATTCCTATGGCAGTGGTTTGTATCTTCTGACAAGCCTTTAGTTATGGCAACAAAATGGAGGCCTGTTTGCAGTAAAAGGGGAGCTCCAAAACTGGGGTAGATCCTAGATCACCATAAAATGACTTGGGGGAGACTCAGTGGGAGGTGAAATGGAGGGGTAAACCCCACACTTTAAAAGTTAAGGATAATTTTGCTAAGGGGCTGATCTGGTCACCCCGCCCCAATCTGTTGAACTTGAATATATGCAGCCCCATCTCCTCAATTACTTGCATGTTTCTGCCACACTTCTCCCCTTTGACAGCTGAAACGTGCTAGGCAATAGACAAGGCATGCCTATATATATTTTGACAGCCTCAATTGTGCACCTCAATTGTGCAACTGCAAAAAACTGCCCCCCCCCCCGAAATTACAAAGACATTTGTGCACATTCCCGGGGCAAAAAAGTTTTTAAAATTATTTTTTGTCCTTGTTTTGTGCAAATGTAGTTTTTTTTTTTTTTTTAAGGGTTGCCGAATGAGTGGCAACCCCTCCAAAGTGCCACTTGGGCACCAGTGGAGGGGCTGTCCCTGAGGCATGGGCAAAATCACTGCAGCATGGGCAAGATCACCCGGCAAGAGCAGCAGGGGGTTCTGTCTCTCTTGCTTAGTGGCTCACTTGCGGATGCCCACAATCCATGATGGGTTGGTAGTGCTGGCTTCAGACGATATGCCAACCCATTGTGGGTACAACAAGCCACCCTGCCAGAATTGGTCCGGGTTTGCATAACACAACAACCCACCATGGCTTGTCACCCATATCGGGTTGTCGTGTTGTGCAAACCCAGACATTGCTAATACTATTTGATTGCTTCTCTTCACCTGTAGGCTCCTTATAAAAGTGGCAGTGTTAAGCAGCCTTTTTCAAATATGTGTTTAACATCACATGCAGTTTGGCTCTGTGTCTGAAACGTGGTGGTAGGGATGGACGAAAGTCTGATCCTTCAGCTTGCTTCGCGGTGGGGGGGAGGCGCTCCGTCCCTCCCCCCGAAATTCTGGCCAGGGGGGAGGCGCCCAATCCCTCTGGCCGCGAAACCTCTTCTTCTGCCGGGACGCAAATGGCGGCGGCCGTAGCCGCCGCCGTTTGCATCCCTGCAGTCAGCCGTGATAGGCTACATAAATCTTTACGTAGCCTATCACGGCTGACTTTGGAAAAAAAAAAAAAGCGCGTACGCAAATGGTGGTGCCCATGGGCGCCGCCATTTGCGTTCCTTATTTGGGCACGTGTAGTCTACATAAACATTTATGTAGACTATGGCGAAAATAAGTAGGGATGTATTTATTTATAAGTAGGGATGTATTTATGTAGAAAAATATAGTGGCATTATTCCACTTGTATAGCTTATAGCCAGTTGCAAGCTGCTGAAAAGCAGAGCTATAGTCAACACAATAATGTAGAACAGGGTTAGTCTTTAGTGTGATTATCTTAGAACACTTCGATGCACCACTCTTGCTCCCTTCTACATGTTCTATAATATGTATAATATGTATATGTATAATATATGTATAACATATGTATAATATGTTCTACATATTTTCGCTGTAGTCTACGTAAATGTTTACGTAGACTACACGTGCCCAAATAAGGAACGCAAATGGCGGCGCCCATGGGTGCCGCCATTTGCGTACGTGCTTTTTTTTCTTTCCAAAGTCAGCCGTGATAGGCTACGTAAATCTTTACGTAGCCTATCACATTTGTTTGTTTGTTTTTTTACTTGGAAATGGCGGCGGCGGCGAACTGCCGCCAAACCGCCGCTGGGAGCTGCCACTGCCAGGGACATTCGCACAAGGTAAGTCCCATCCCGGGGCGGTGGCAGGGTGGTGGTGGACCGTTTTCCCACCAATTTGGGGGGGCCGAATGCGTTGGCATTCAGCTTCCCGGAGATTCGTGGAGAAATTCTCCGACATCCCTACATGGTGGTGCGTAACCTGCATGGACACCTTTGTAGTACACTGCTTAAACTAAGCTTAGTCATTTCTTGCTGCCTGATGGTGACAAACTGGTAGGTGATGACTGCCATTCGTTTCTTGGCCTCCATTTTGTGGTGGTGGCTGGGAAGGGAGCAAGAGTGGTGCATCGAAGTGTTCTAAGATAATCACACTAAAGACTAACCCTGTTCTACATTATTGTGTTGACTATAGCTCTGCTTTTCAGCAGCTTGCAACTGGCTATAAGCTATACAAGTGGAATAATGCCACTATATTTCATTGTTTCTGTATACATTTATATTCTATTGCATGTGTGGCGGTGTGAGTTTTGACACAGACTTTTGAGCTGAGGAACTGTTTGAACACAGTTTGTGACATTGCAGCTGCTCTAAGAATACCAGCAACAACATGTTCTCAGTCCTGCTTCCATGAAGGAAAGGAATAGTGAAGATTTGACTGAGATTAATACTTCAGATAGGTTGTAGGAATAGGACAGTCTCGGTAGGATGGGCTGCTGAGGACAGAGAAGCAGAATGAGAATCATTATAGAAGGTAGTATGGTTCAAGGAATTGGGCAGAGTAGGAAATGAGATACAGGAATTTGATTCAAAAGAAACTGGAGGAAGCAGAGGGAAAGAGGGTACAGAGGAGACAGGGAGTTGAGGGAAGGAGGCCGTGACCAGAAAGGCTGCTTTAAAAAGAACCAATAGGGCCAAAAAAAGACAGTGTTATATGGTGGGGCTGAACTTCACTTACTGATGTGAATATCCAGCCAATCTCTTGGTTTTAGACTTACAGCTTTGAATATATAGACCCAAATTTACACTTCTTGTGACTTCATATATATTCTCTTGTGTTTTTTCACTCATACTGACATGAAGATACATATACCGCCAGTGTTTTGTTGAGTTTAATTCAAAAGGAGAAGGAACACATGATCTGAGTTACTTTCTTTGCAAGAGCACATATCCAATGATTGATTGCCAGTCTAACTGAAGTCTTCTATGAAATGAATCTCCAGACTTCAGTCTAAATAAGAAACATAAGAGTGGGAGAGTATGATCTCCGCTTTCTCTCAAGTCCTTGCTTTTGCTTTTCTGGCATCAGCACATTTTCTCCAGCAGTATTTCTTTCTGTTTTCAATTTTGGTTTGTCTCAATAAAGATGAAGCAATAACCTGATTTTTAGTACTGTAAACTGTACAAAATTAAGTCTTTAATATATACTCTGGATGCTGATAACCCTGGATTTCTAGCTCAAGTGGCCTGAAAAGAGAAATGAAAGGAAGAAGCAGATTTATGCAAACAGAGAACTACTTGAAAGTGTAAAATGTAGAAAGATTAAAGTTCAGGGCCAGATAAATCTAGGACTAATTCTCAGATTTGATCAGTACAGAGGGACACTTTTTCTTTTGTTTGGCCTGGAGAGCTGGTTGCCAAGTTTCTGTTTCAAATCATACTCCTGGTAATATGCAGACTTTCTCATTTAAGCAAATATCACCAACTGGCTGGAGCATGTGCATGTATGTTTGCGCATTGCCTAATAGATTGTTTACTGGGATGTCAGCGGCAACAACTGGCAAGTCTGCCATGCACTTTAAGGCTTAGTAAAACTGCAAGATGGTATCTTCTGGTGGCGGCATTCTTTGAGGCCTTATTGTTTGAATTCTGGTGAGCTTCTCTGTGTCAGTAATGACAGGGAACTGGTTTTTATTGTTTTGCACTGTACGTGAGCATCCACCGCAATCCGAATGGTCTTCGGCCAGCTTTACACAAAATGGCCACCAAGAGGAAACTGCCTGGAACGGCAAATGGTTGCTAATTGCCATGCATTCATGGGCAGTGGCTTGTCACAGAGGCTGAACCCCACCATAATATTTTTCCCTACCTTTCCACAAATGGGAATATGTTGTGGTGGCATGGAAACATACAGCATGGCAGTAGCTGATCCATATAGTCCAGGGTTGCAGGATCACAGGCTCAGGGGCCAAATGTGTCCCACCTGGGGTCACAATCTGGCCCTCTGGGGTTCCCCAGAGGACTACGCCCAACCACCACTAATTTGGTGGATTCTGTGCAGTTCCTCTCCATTCTGAAAGGTAGAAATGCCTCTCCTAAGGCTTAGTGACTGGTAGGAAGAGCTGTAAGCTAAAATATGCCCTGCCCCTTTGCCTTTGGCCTCTCCCGCTACTGGGATGTGGCCCACCAAGAGCTTTTCTGAAATTGACTTCGGCTCTTGGGCTAAAAGAGGTTCAACACCCCTGATCTAGTCATTCACTGCGCACAAATGGCTCACCATGTGGAGCAGCTCCCCCCCTGGGATTTTAGGTCAAGTGGCTTTCTCACTGCATCTGTTTCACCTAAAATGGATGCCCCTAATTAAGGTATTTTAATGAGAGATCACAATGTCTAGTTCCTAGTCTTCATATCCAGGAAGTTAAGTGCTCTTAAGCCATTCTACTGTGTGAAGACACAATATTTCCGAATGAAATATTTTAGATACCCGAGTCAGGCCTTGGAGAGCAGCTGCCAGTTGGAGTAAACAATACTCTTCTAGACAGACCAGTGGTCGGAATCAATATAAGGCAATTTCATATGTTCATATAAGTCAGCTTTCCAACCTCCAGATGTTTTGGACTTCAACTCCCATCCATCCCAGCTAGCATGGCCAGCGGTCAGGACTGCTCAGAACCTTAGTCCAAAACGTCTGGATGGCACCAGGTTGGGGAGGGCTAATATAAGCCTTTAGACCAAGGGATAAGACAGATCAATAGGAGATGCTTGATAATATTAACCATCAGTACAGTTCCTGGTGAAATGAATGGAAAAGCCATCCATCAACTCCCTGTTGGCATTTCTAAAAATCATGATCATATTCAAGAAGGTGGCCCAGATCAAAAATAATATTCCATATCTTGCTTAACAGTGATATCTCTGGAAGAGATTCCCTTTGGGACAGCTGTTGCAGAGGAGGAATATTGTGTATAAAAGTGTCTTTTTTTTAATTTAGGGGCAAAAGCACCAAAGAGAAGATTTCATTAAGCAAACAGCAAGAAGCTTTGTGATTCCAAGTTGGAAATGATGCCTAGCGGAGTCAGTAAAACAGACATCAAAGGTGTACATATGGGTTACATTTATTTTTTTCAACATTATGATAAAGAGAACTGTTACTAATTTTAAGCAGTGCTGAGCATTTTCATTCATTCTCTTTTTCTCCCTTGGCCCTTAGGTCTCTTTTAAGTGAGCCAGGTATCCCAGGTCCACATCCCAAATCCGAGCTATCAATCCCCAATGGTTGATTATTCAGATATGTAACTGAATGTCTTCAATGAATGACCAATGAAATTGGAATTTGGAAAGTGATTATAGACCTATTTGGGCATTTTCCTCACACAAGTGATAATTGCATAGAGGGCTGTGCCCACTGGCTTTCCCCCCACTGTCCATACATTGAGGAGGAATGTCTATACATGGGATCCTGCTGTAAGTGTGTATGCTCCGCCCCCAAAAATGTGGGGGGAGGTCCAGCAGGGATGCTGTGGTGGGAACATGGCCAGTGGTGCGGGTAGCGGTGGGGGGCATGGCCAGTGTCCACAACCACACTCAACCCTTCCATGAAATTGTTAATTGCATGAAGGGAATACCCAAATAAAGCCTGTTCCTTTCTTCTGTGGAGGTCAGTGCTGTGGTCCGTCATTAGTGACTGCTATTGTGGTGTTTGCTGTCTCACTGTATTTGAAAGGTAATGCAGAGGTACCACATATGTATTTACATATGTGTCTGCTGCCTGTTCATGTGTTTGTATGTAACGGTTTTTATACAGTGTATAATACTCTGTTTTTAAATTTTTAATCTTTGTAAAGCATCCAGGGAACTTCAGCTATTGATCAGTATAGAAATATAATAAATGAATTGACCTCCACTTTCAGAGGCATGTTTGGTGGCTACGTGAGAGAGGGCCTTTTCAGTGGCCTTTCCCAGGTTGTGGAACGCCCTCCCAAGGGAGGCTATGTTGGCTCCCTCTCTGCTGTCCTTCTGATAGCAGGCAAATGCATTCTTTATTCAAGTAGGCCTTTGGCATACAAATGGATCTGTTGGGTTGGATGCTGTTTTTACTCTGTTGTTACTCTGTTGTTGCTGTGCTTTTAAAATAGTTTTAAATCGTGTTTTAATGTGTTTGCTTGTTGTTGTATTAATCAGTGATTGTAAGCTGCCTTGAGTGCCATTTTTAATAGAATGGTGGAGTACAAATCAAATAAATGAAAATGAATGAATACATTTATGTCCCACCTATCAGCTTACTAGAAGACACTACTGTGTCATCTACTCAGAAAAACAACAACATCAGAACACCAACGGAAAATGGGGAGATGAGGTGGAATGCTCACAAGTTTCAATCCAGAGAGGATACATACCTAAACAAACAACCACAGAGGCTTATATTTGAACTTATATATAATGATTTTTAAACCCACATATAATGATTTTTAAACACACCCATCATAAATAAGGACACTGTTTACCCTTTATGTATTTGTCATAGACCAGGCCCACGAACCCACAACCTTGGAGGATCCTGACCCCTCGTCCTGAAAGGAGGCTCTTGAGTTAGCGGGTCAGGGATAGGATTCAGTCAGAGAAAAGCATCACAAGGCATCCACCTCCACAGTTCCCAGTGACCTGCCCCTCTGCATTCAGAGAAAGTCACCTTGCATTCCTTGGACTTTGAGGACTATAGCCATGAAGAGTCTAGCATGCCACAGCCACCCCCCTGTTGTTGCAGCCTGAGTCTGCTATAGCAGACCAGGCTCTTTTAAGAGAAAAAGGCCCCGGTCAGCGTGGAGGTGGAGCCAACCAGCCTAAAGGAAGCGAAATGCCTACTCAAGGCTCAGTCTCAAACTGCTCCTTGTTGGAGCAATATACAGACAAGGTTGTCTCACTTCCAGCTCCACTCGGAGCTCTCAAAGGTTCTGTCCTGCTCCCACCTCCTGTCTTGCCCCAGACCTTGGTAAACATGTGATCCATAGTGGAACCCTGTCACTCAGACCCCACCAGCACCCATCAATGGTAAGTCCTCATCACAAACAGAGGCTGAGCAGAATAGTATTCTGTGGAGGTGAAGATTCATAGAGTTCTGCTAAAGCAAGAGGCATACAGCAACTCTGGCTGGTGGAATCTCTCATCTAATGCGTGAACCTTAAGAAAGTTGCAGAGGTATTCTTCTATAATTAGTTAATTCTTGAAATGAATTAATTAATTTCTGAAAGTGGACATATGTTAAGCATATAAGAATTACAACCTCCTGTCCAAATGTATCATGTTTGCAGATACGCTGTGCTTAAGGAGGGGCCATGGCTCAATGGTGGAGCATCTGCTTTGCACGCAGAAGCTCCCCCGAAGTTCAATCCCTGCCATTTCCAGGTAGGGCTGGAAAAACACCTGCCTGAAACCCTGGAGAGATGCTGTCCATCAGTGTCAACAATACTGGGCTAGATGGACCCATGCTGGACTCAATATGAGACAGCTTTCTATGTCTCTTTTAGAGGCCTGCTTTAAGGCCCAGCTAAAACTCCCTTCAGTAACATCTGGAACAGTCCCCAGGATCTCAGCTTGTCAAATGCCTCATAATATTGGTACAAGTTTGACATTTTGTGGGTATTTTTCCTTTCTTCATTTTTGAAGAAAATTTTTGGAGACACCCAACAGGTAGTACTGCATGTGGAAGGAACCAAACTTTTTGTGATAAGTTCTACAAAATAAATAAATTAAAGGCACACCGTGGAACTTCAAAACTTGCTCCTAGGAATATAATTAATGACACCGTAATACCTTGCAGGTTCCATGTGATGTGTGAAGTAGTTTCCTAGGGCCACTTTCCTTTCCAAAGTGCTAGCTCTATCCCAATATGTTTTATTAGTGCTGTGCCAAAACCCTGCCTGCCATTTCGCAGCCTCTTTGTTTCCCTGTGAAAGAGGCAGTCATTTTTCTGCCTCTTTCGTTGGGTTGCTGAGAATTTCGGATAAATTTCTCAGGGTGTAGGGCTTCAGTGCTTACCGTATGTAAGGAGGTGGCTGAGGGGTGTGCTCTTTCTTTCACTATCCCCCCCCCTTCTGTCCTTGCAGCCTCTGCAGCTGCTTGAGATTCCTGGAAAGCCCCATGGAGGACTTAGCCAGGACTTCCTCCCGTGGGGCTTCCCTGTGCTGCTGCCTGCTGAGTGCCTGAAAGCTGAGCAAGGATATATTGTTATTTTTCTTATTATTTTTCTTCTTGTTCGAAGTTCAAAGGACTTTTAATAACAACAAAGCAAGACCCAAAATGCCTCGCTCAGCTTTCAGGCACCCTGCAGGCAGTGGCAAAGGGAAGCCCCACGGGAGGAAGTCCTAGCTAAGTGCTCTGGGGGACTTTTCAAGAAGTTCAAGCAGCCGCGGGGGCTGCAAGGGCAGAACGGGGGGGGGAATGGTAAAGACTATGCCCACTCTGCTCAGCCATCTCCTTACAGTAAGGTAAGCACAGAAGCCCTGCACCCTGAGAATTTCTCTGAAATTCTCACCTCTTCCCACAAATCTTTGGGTGCAATTTCTTTCCGCCCCTCCCCGCATAGAATGGTTGAAAATAAACGATAAAAAAAACTGGCACAGTGCTATGTTTTATATGCAGAAATGTAACTCAAATATGCAGTTTTCTTTTGTGTAATTGACATGAGGGGAGTATCAAGCCAAATTACTGAGGTTATGCGGAAATATGAGATAAAGTACAAGGATAAAAAATTAATGTTGTATTCAGAGCATTTGAACACTATGTCCAAGTTGGGCCCTTCTTCTCATGCCACTTGTGTCCCAATTGGGGTGCGAGCAGGATGGGAAGGGGAGCAAGGATCCCCAGCTTATTTATGATCTCTGATTGGAGGTAACAAAGGGATTCTCCTTTGTGCCACTTGTCCTCAGAGGATGGAGCTTGGGGAGGGGGTGGGTCTTGGGGAGGACAGGGGACAGGGCTTGCAGAGGTTGTTCAACCCTTGACAGGCTGGATTGGGCCCCAGCGTGGGCCGGATTAGGGCCACAGGCCAGAGATTGCCTTTCCCTGACTTAGCACCTGGGCAGCAGACTCAGTAGGCAGACACAGCCTTCCACGCTATGACCTCGTCACAGTCTTCCGCACTATACTGAGACGTTCTGTATTTCTATTAAAACTAAAATAAATACTTCTAAATTGTCATTTATACATATACATGAGCTTATGAACTTTTATGCAAATTAGTGTCCTCTTGTCGGTGATGCATCTCTTCTTTTTTGGCAATTCATAAGTGACCACCCTCGCTGTAACAGATTGTTTGATTTAGCACTGTCTCCCGCTTCATCTTTTGTGTGGCTTACCTCGCCCGCTTATTTTTAACTGCATTGGGACATAACTACCTCAGTGGCCACCATGAGCAGAACTTCCAGCACTTGCTAGCACTAACGCCTTACATTATAAGGCTTATACTTAAGGAAGATGATAATTACCAAATGGTTACCACTCAGCACAGCTACAAATATCAGGCTGCCAAGGAGTAAATCAAAATTCTTGGCTGCAGTCTAGAGGAAGTTAAGCACATCTGAGCACCTATTAAATCAATAGGACGTGTACTTTTGCCTTTGAACAACCGTGCCTGCTAATGGAGACCCAGAATTAACATTAACCTTGCAAGTGTCTGGATATTTTTTCCCTGTGTCTCTCAGTCTGGCTCCGACATTAGAAGTGGACTGGGCCTGGATGAAAAGTGCCTGAAGCCATGGAGCATCGGGAGATATGGAGGGAGAAGGCAGGAGCTCCTGCTTCCCTTCTGACGTACAAATGAGACCCTCAAGCCCTGCCACGTGAGCCGACAGATGTGTGGGTAAACAAATATGGTTTGCCACTGACATGTCTGGTTTGACTTGCAGCACATGCTGTGATGGAACAGACTGACATTGACCCCGCATCAGCTGAAGCCAGGAGCACAGCTGACACACGCTGGTGTCTATGGGGTAGAGCGATCCTGCTCATTCACACGGACCCCTTCATGCATTCAGTGTTGCAATGCCTGCAGAGAGTTGTCATTTCACAGCAATCAGTGAGGGTTTCATTGAGAGGGAGAGGTTAACATTAAAGAGCTTCTGGGCAGGCACCAAAAGAGCTGGGGTGCTTTCAGGTGGAGGGCTCTTAGTGCTACACCTGCGAGGGCTTTGTGCAGCTGTTCCGTCTTTTCTTTCTGAAGAGACTGAGCTTTTCTACATGAGGCTGTTAATTGGCTGTTAATCTGCTATATCCTTGTATCCGATGCTCAGTTGCAGAACTGAGATCCCAGCGCCACATGAAGAGTGTTTCCTTTCCTGCTTTCCCACTACATTACCTCGAGGCAGCACTGTCGTATAGTGGAATAGCACAAATACACCAGAGGAAAAAAGGGCTCCTTTTGCTTCCACAATTAAATGCCGCATTTTCCCGGCCGTAAAAAAAATAGCCGAAAGTGCTCTTTAAATGCAGAAGTGAAACTGGAGGGTCACAACATCATTTAAAAGAACCCACAAAGAACCACGAGTAGGGAATAACAAGTGCTCGATAAATGCCTCATGTAGAAAACCCCATAGAAAGATGGAAGAAGTGGTGGGAAAACATGGGAGGATTACGAAAACACAGGAAGACAGCGATGCCTGGACTCCCCATAAAATTCCATGAATGAGGCAGGGCAATGGCACCATAAAAGCCTTGCCTGTATGCATACCTGCTGGGCTTGGTCTCCTGGACTCCTGAACACTGCATGCATCAAGGCAGGATCTCATTTCATGTTTCCAGATAGAGAAGAACTCCTGGATAAAATGGCTTTCAGTTTGTAATACCCGCAAGCGTTTTGAGCAGGATAAATTCATATAATCAATCAGGTGATATTGCTAAACAGGTGGGCAGGAGGGGGGAGGAGGAGATGCTTGAGGAATTTACTTTTTGCAAAATAAACTCTAGTCAATTGCTAAACAAGCCAACTACAAACCCTGGCTTGTTTAACAAGCTACAGTTGATTAAAAATGATAGTTCCTGGTTCACACGTAACAACAAGGCAGGAATTAGCTAAAGCAAATGGTTTCCTGGTTTATTCCTCCTTTAGGCAGCATGTAAGGAAGGGAGGTAGGGCTGGAGAGAGTGCTAGGGCTAGAGGCTTCATTTGGACTCCTCGCTGCTCATACGTGTAGCACTAAACTATGTTTTAGCATTACGTGCAAACTCAGTCAATAGCAGTAACATCTAAGCAGCGACCATTCACCTAAACCATGCTAGGAAGTGTCTATTCTTTGAGATTGTTTCTTGTTGCGCTTCCTATGCTGGCACTCTGCTCACCGGAGGACCTGCTGACTGGAGGCATCCTAAATCAGGTGGTTTATATTGGGAGAGATATGTACGGTTTATCCAACTGACGGCAAACAGAAACATTACCAGACCAAAGGGAAGGGTCATGACTCACTGGTAGAACATATCCTTTGCATGCAGAAAGCCCCAGGTTCATCTTGGTCCATCTACTGGGCTAGATAGACCAATGGTCTGAGTCAGTATGAGGCAGTTTCCTGTGTTCCTATGCCCAGAGCCTTCCAAATGCATCCCCTATGGATTCCTCTAATCCTTATCACACCCCAAGTATGAAGGCTTTGCCCTTGCATTGGCCAAACCTTCACTTGCATCCCAGTTTGTGTCTCCTCTATGGAAGCTTGAGCTGCCTGCCTTTCAGCTGGCACAGGAGACGTTAGCCACAGTTGCGATTCTGATGACTTTACTTACTGGCATAATTGTTTCATTACATTTTTATGTGTTTTGATAAATGAAGCAAATCTGTGTTTCAGTTAAATTTAATATTTAAACCTGTAGACAAATATTTGAATAAGCAGTGGAAATAATAAATTACCAAGGTGAAGTGATTTCATTGCTCCTGAATGCTCTGTTGGGATTAAAAAGGAAATGACTGCATGTTCATATCGCTGCATGGGCTAGGAATATGTACTTAGACTTAACTTCTTCTATAACCCTAACTATTCTGATATACTTGACTTGGTTTAAAGGATTGTCTCTGTTTTTCAGGAAAGTCAATTTCAAACAAAAACAACTTAGTGTGTTGCAGGTCTGAAAGTACCTGCCTCAGAAGAGTTTAATGAGCTTTGCATAACTTTGACCATTTGCACTCTCGCATTTCTCATTTTCTAGCCAGCATAATTCAATTAAAGTTTGTGGATCTGGTTTAGAAAAGATCTGCCTTTAGGGAATTGAGATTTATTCCAAGGTTGCTGCTTTTTTAATTTTTAGGTGAAACAGTCTGGCTGAGGTAAGCTAACAAGACTTAAAAAAAAAACTATAAGAAAATAGAACCTTTTATTGCAAAGATATATTAATGAAAATTAAATTTCCAGCCCAAATTTGAATCACTGTGCTGTGTGCAATTTCTCTTATTTTATACCACAAAAGAGTTTGCATGCTCATTAGTCACAAAATGAAGCATTCGATTTTTCACATTGCATAGACCCATCATCAATGACTGTGGTTTATGAAGTATTTTATGGAGGGCACAATCCTATCGGGATAGGCATCCGCCTCCAAACTTGGAGGCGACCACCTATCCAATGCAGGGCAGGAGAAGTGCGGAGGGGATCATACCCTCCGTGCTTCAGCCACCCTGCATTTGCAGCTAGACAGCCGATTATGGCTGCCTAGCTGCGGGAAGGCGGAATGGGGGAGGTGGCTGCCGGACGACACATAGGATGTGTCGTACCAGCATTTCTGCCTTCCCTTCCCCAGAGCACCCCCAGGAACACCCAATTTTCGCCGCTTCGCACTCCTCTTCCGAGTGCAGAGCATGGGGCCATTCTGAGCTGCCTGCGAGACAGCGCTGGGCGGCAGGTGGAGGTTGGTTCCTGGAAACTGACATATCCTATGGTTGTCTAGCCACTGACTAGCGGCCATAGGATTGCTCCCTTATTTATTTAATACATTTCTAATCCGCCCAATAACTAATGTTCTCTGGGTGGGTTACAACCAGTTAAAAAGTAAAATATCATTTTAAAGCACAGTTAAAATATATAAAATACAATACAAATATTTAAAAGGATAAAATACAACATAATGCAAAGCAATAAACAGCATGGGCAATTGATACAACAAACATAATAACCTAGAACAAAAATTTTACTAGAACTAGAATTCTATGACATCTGTGAATTTGCATTTTGCCACTGGCTGTTTAGGATTAAATTGGATTCAGAATCAGAATTCATTCCAGATATCAGTCAGGACCAGCATCAAAGTGATACCATGTATCATTCACAAAATAAGAAAAACAAGTCCTGTTCGTTTTCTCAGAAACAGAAATGATTGATCAGCATATTTTCCAAATAGGATCCAAAATATTCTCCCCGCCCCAACATGAAGGAAACAGAAGCAACTAAATTTCAGGGGAACTCTGTTGTGCAGACACTAGTCAAATACTTCAGGGGTTAGCACTGGATTAAAATGGGAATAACATGGCAAGGGAATAACCATGCAAAAGGCCGTAGCTCCCTGGTAGAGCACATGCTTTCCTTGCAGAAAGTCTCAAGTTCAGCCCACAGCATTTCCAGGCTGGAGTACCATGGCCAGTTAGTGCAGACAGAACTGAGCTAGATGGACCAATGGGCTGATGCGGTATAAAGCTGCTTCCTACATTTAATTTTTGGAAAGCCGCACTGGGAATCTGCTGAAGGGTGGGGCATAATCCAACAAATAAAGCCAACAAATACGTAATGTCCCTATGGCATGTGTGAATATAGCTCTTTCTGAAAGCCGTTCCTCTTCTGAAAATTTAGCAGCATTAGGCCATGCTATTATTATTAGAACTTGGCTTCAATGACGAGCTTCCGCTTTAAGAAAATTAACAGTGCAATCCTATGTGCATCTACTCAGAAGCAAGCCCCATTGAGTTCAATGGGACTTACTCCCAGGAATGTGTGTACAGGTTCGCAGCCTAGGTGATTCAATATTATTCCTGGAGGAGAAGGCTGTCAGTGGCTCCTAGACGTGAGGGCTCTATGGTACCTCCAGTATCAGAGGCAGTATGCCTATTGTACACCAGTTGCTGGGGAACATGGGTGAGAGGGTGCTGTTGCACTCATGTCCTGCTTGTGGGTTTCCCAGGGGCCACTGGTTGGCCACTGTGTGAACAGAATGCTGGACTAGATGGACCTTGGTCTGATCCAGCAGGGCCCTTCTTATGTTCTTACTGAATTTCTTTGGCATTTGGGAACCTGACCTCTTTAGAAAGCCCTGCAGTTCCCATATTTGAACTTCAATGTGCAGTGCAGCTAGGGCTGGACTTCAGGGCAGCAGCCAGAGATCTGCAGCCTAGGGGCACTGCAAATGCCCACCCAGAGAGTGGCGGGTGGTGGGGACAGCAGCAAAGAAGCCCGTCTTCAGCACCTAGGCCAGCATGGTCATGCAGGGGCTCATGTCACTCACCATAGCATCCTTTCTTCTTCTTCTTCTTCTTCTTCTTCTTCTTCTTCTTCTTCTTCTTCTTCTTCTTCTTCTTTAAACATTTTATAGAGATGGGTGGCCAGCCAGTCCTGAACACGGTTACAGATGCTCATCTTAATTTTATTTTAAATATACATTATCCTTTTCTACAACAAAGCAGTGCTTATTCCCAAGTAAATGTCTCTTGGGCAGAAAAAGCCAGCTCCATTTTATTCCTGGGCCCCATCCACACGGAGATGCCTCACAATCCGTTTCAGGTTTAATTCGGAGTTTCATCAGTAGGGATGTCAGAGAATTCCGCCACGGATCTCGGTGAGGCTGAATGCCAGTGCAATTCTGAAATCCGTGGCGGAACAGAGCCCCCGCCTCCCTACCCCACGAAAGGTGCGCGAAACCGAGCACTTACCTGCTGCTGTCTGTGCTGACTTGCGAATGCCGGCCGCGCTGTGGCCGCCATTCGCTTCCTCAACATAGCTGTGATAGGCTTAGGGATGGTGGAGAATTTCTCCACGAATCTTTGGGAGGCCGAGTGCTGACGCATTCGGCCCCCCAAAAGTTTTGGGGAAATTCTCCGCCGGCCCCCCGCCCCCCCCGGGATGGTACTTACCTTCGGCGAATGTCCCTCTCGGCGGCGGGTCCCGGCGGCGTTTCGGCGGGGGCGGGGGCAGCGGCCGGTCTCCCGACCGGCTACCGCCGCCACCATTACAAAATAAAAAAGTACAGTAAAAAAAAACCCACCACACCCATGATAGGCTACGTGATGATTTACGTAGCCTATCACGGCTAGATTTCCAAAGTCAGCCGTGATAGGCTACGTAAATTGTCACGTAGCCTATCACGGGTGACTTTGGGGGGAAAAAAATAGCGCGTACGCAAATGCGTTCCTTATTTGGACAGGGGTAGTCTACGTAAAGATTTACGTAGACTATGGCGAAAATAAGGGAACGCTATTTGCGTTGCCCTTATTTTCGCCGTAGTCTATGTAAATCTTTATGTAGACTAGACGTGCCAAAATAAGGAACAAAATAAGGAACGCAAATGGCGGCGCCCATGGGGCGCCGCCATTTGCGTACGTGCTTTCCCCCCCCCCAAAGTCACCCATGATTGTCTACGTGACGATTTACGTAGCCTATCATGGCTGACTTTGGAAATCTAGCCGTGATAGGCTACGCAAATCGTTACGTAGCCTATCACGGGTGTCTGTGTGTGTTTTTACTTTTTTTTTCGCGGCCGGGGAGACGGGGCGCTCCTCCCCGGCCTGAATTTCGCCGGCGAGGGATGGGGCGCCTCCCCCCCTGGCCTGAATTTCAGCCAGGCGAGGCAGGGCACCTCCCCCCCTCGCCTGAACTTCGGGGGGAGAACTGAAGCGCCTTCCCCCCACCGCGAAGCAAGCTGCGGGACAAGGTAAGTCCCTTTTGTCCATCCCTAGATAGGCTACGTAAATAATTGCATAGCCTATCACGGCTAACGCAGGGACGCCATTTGCATCCCTGCAGAGGCCGTGATAGGCTACGTAAGTATTTACATAACCTGTCACGGCAAGCTAAAAAAACAACAGCATATGCAAATGGCGACGGCTACGGCGGCCGCCATTTGCGTTCCCTTTTTTTCGCTGTTTTAGCCTACGTAAATATTTACGTAAGCTATTACGGTGAAAAAAAAGGGGAACGCAAATAGTGTAGTGGGCGTAGCCGCCGCCATTTGTGTAGTGGGCCATAGCCGCCGCCATTTGCGTACGCTGTTTTTTTTTTTTGCCTGCAGGCTGTCCAGCGTCCAGATGTCCGGCTGCAGGCGGCCCTGGCTGGCGGCTCTGCGGAATCTCCGCGGAGCAGAGCGGAGCAGGCCAGGTTAGGATTTCGGGGGGAGGTGTGGAGCGCCTCCCCCCCACGGCAAATCACCCTGTCGAAAAGGTAAGTGACTTTCGTAATCCCTATTCACCAGTTTGGGTTTGCTTCTCTGGGAGCCCATGGGAGCCAGCAAAGTGATGCAGAGCAGCTTGCGCTGCGCAAATGGCACCTGAAGCCTCATTCGTTTGGGCTTGGGTGAGTGAGTGGAGCGACCTTGTGAATGGTGTAGGTGGAAGCTCACTCTCCACCCCTGTTTTCCTTTCCCTGCTCAGTCCAGTGCAATGGACGTGCATGACTTACTTCTGAGTAGGCACATTGAGCAAACACCTCCCCTGGCCTGCTCCCTCTCTCAGGGGAAGTCAGGGTGAGATAAAGTACTTGAATGAAATTGCTGTAGATGTGTGGACAGACAGGTTTCCCCGCCCCCTTCACTCTCCACACTCCCGTGCTTTGTTAAGTTAATAGGAGACACTGAGTTACTTCCACCCCTGTTCTCCTTTCCATGCTCAGTCGAGTGAGTTGGATGAGAATAGGGTTAGGGGGTTGATGATCCCATATTGGAACCATCAGCTCAAAGTCAATAAAGCTCTGTGTGCCGGCGCATCTCCACCTTTTAGTCCTCTGCTCCCCCCATGCAGCTTTGAATCAATAGGCTTTCTTCCCCCCTCATTTGCATGCAGTGGAGGAGTTACTTCTGAGTAGACATGCAAACATCCTCCCTCCCACCCTTCTCTGTCCCACTGGTGGCGATGGCATCCCAAAGTGCGCAACGACGCTCCTCCGCAAAAGCATATTGTGAATGACTGAGCCGCAGCAGTGCTAATAAATGAAGGGTCATTTGGGGGCCATCAGCTCTTAAAATCAATAAAGCTATGTGTATTTGAGAACTGGGAAGGAGGGAAGGGAAGGGCATTGCAGGAATGAGTGTAAAGCTACTGTGCCACATGGAGATTTTTTTTTTTTTTTACAATGGGAACCCAAAAGCAACCTGCTGACTTTTTCAGAAGTTTGCCTCATTGAAAATAAAAAGTGATTTGCCTCTGAGTAGACATGGTTATCCATGCCAGCTCGTTGTTGCTCGAGGCAAAGAAATTAAAAGGGAGGAAGGAGAGAACCAGCCCCATTCATATTTGAAAGTGTGCAGAAAGGAGATATGCATTTCCAAAACCCTGATAGAGAGAAGCCAAAGGTTAACTGCCTTCCATTCCTTCCCTCTCCTGCTGTTTGAGGCTTGCTCTCTGCCACTCTTCCCCGCCCCCCCCCCCCCCCCGTGGGTGGTAAACTGCAAAAGAGGATGGGTTACATCCAAGTAAGGATGTGTAATTTTTAAAAGGGCAGACTTTGGCTTGCTCTCCGCCACTCCTCCTGCCCACTCTCACACTCAGTGAATACTATAACAACAGGCAGAGGAATTCTCCCGACCCCTCTGCTCCTGTACTCAGCAATTTGAAGTTATTTCGAGGTAGACATGATTCTGCTTTCTCTGTGCCCACCCAGCCACCCCGTGCCACTTTCCCTTCCACCAATCAGCGCTGCTCCGGCAGCCCACAGCATGGGCAGTTCAGCTCACACAGACCCCAAAAGCACTGTGAAAGAGCCGTGACAGGATAATCCATCAGAAAAGCAGTCTCAGAAACACTTGATTTTAATGCTAGAAACAGTGCGTTGGCTACAGAGTCATCTATCTGACTTTATCAACTTCAGGGCACAGTAGGACTGGCGTAAAAGCCCCATGTAGATCGGGCCCTGTAGTCATGGTGGTGCTATTATTTAAGTGAGTTTAAAATGTAAAACTGAACATGCTCAGAGTCTGTCTGTCTGTCTGTCTGTCTTTCTTTTAAAATCAGGGTTGGCAAACAGTTTCTTTTTCTTCTTTTGCTCTAACATATCAGGAATGTAGAAGCAGGATAAATCAGGGAATGGCGCTGACGGGGTGGTGGAGGAGAAGATAAATGTTAGCCGTGTGCTTCACAACTGAAGTACTACACTTGGCTGTCTTAAGGAGGCATCCCAGAAGACCATTATGTCTAGGGTCTGAAATTATCCAGTTGCACCATTGACTTAATGTAGGATTAATACACCACTGTCAGGAGCCATGATCATCTTTTCACCACATCCCAGCAATGTCACCAAGACACTTTTAAGTTCAGGATACATTTGGTTAGATGGGAGAAATTAAACCACTATTCATCTGGACACTGTTGGGGGATGAGGTCAGTCAGAACCTGCCCTGTACCTGCCATAATAGCCTATATTTCTTCATAAGAAAACTGAGCCTCAAAATGTACCCCCACACACACACAAAAGGTGGCTGGCGGTGGGCAGCATGGTAAACGGTTTTAATTCTAATAATTACCTCATGACTCTGGACTTTCCTCCCAGCCCCTCCCAGTGTCTGTGGCAACTCTAGCCCCCATTGGCCTTTGTGTACTGGTTCTTTTTAAAGCAGAGAATTATTTTAGTATTTCCAGGAAGCAGCATCATATTTTCCTATTGCATCCATCATAGTACGTCTCCTTGGCCTTCGGGATCAAAGTGCATGAATTCATAGGATCGCTTTGGCTTGCCCTCACTGCCAGATAATGCTGTCAATTTGCTAATTTCAGGTCAGAAGCTCTTTCTGTCTGTGTTAATATGAAGTCATATTGCTATGGATCTCCTGGGACAAATTCATTGCTGGCATAAATGAGTGCAACTCCATTGACTTCAGATAGACAAGCCAGGATGCCATCTGACTTGCCATGGATATAGCATTAAAAGGCACACATGAACTTTGCTATTTTAGCAGTAAATCAGGTCATCCACTTAATTGTCTCTTTGTCCTTAGTGGCAGCTGGCAGCATTGACTAATACAGTGGACAGGAGAACAGAAGCAGTTAACAGACTGATTCAACTGGACCTTCAGCTACATCTCTCTCTTGGAATCCATTTGTTGGAATTCTGTTTGTTAACATAAACTTTGCCAATTCATGTGAAAGTGCGAGACTAATGATGCCGTTTAAAATATAACATAGAGGCAGCAGCTTACGCACATGATGCCAGATTTTCGTCATTCCCTCTAGAGTGCTGTTGTCACACCTCATACTGATCTTGTTTTTGTTTTTAAACATTGTGCTTGCTAATAAAGAAATGCGCAGTTCTGAAACATAGCCAGCTTTGGAGCAGCGCATGGCGGCAGCTGTTCAGCAGGAAGGCTTTTCCGCACAATCAGGCAAGGTATGACCTAGCTGCATTTTCCCTTTGTGCAACACTCCCAGATCCAGCAGTGATACCCTGTGCACATGGAATGGATGTGGCCTTCCTCTCAGTGTGTGGCAGAGGGATCAGGGTGGAGAAATAATTCTGCTGCAACTCACCATGCTAATGGATTAGTGCTCCTCTAGCACAGGAGAAATGCTGGATGAAAAATCCCGTGCTGGGGATCCTCGGCACGCAGCCCCTAGTGCAGCTTTACCCAGCCTGGTGCCCTCCAGAAGTTTTGGACTACAGCTCTTGCTATCCCGGTCCATTGGTCACACTGGCTGGGAGCTGATGGGAGTTGTTATCCCAAACATCTGGAGGGCAGCCAGCATGTTGGTGAAGGCTGCCCTAAGGGTTGAGACAGACACATGGTGTGTGTGTGAGAGAGCGAGAGAAAGATTTCTCACAAAAGCTCCCTTTCAGGTCATATTCACAGCAACACCATTATTCATTTAGAACTGCAAAGAGGTAACACTGTTTTTTGGGGTAGTAGGGGTGATTTGAGGCAGAGAAATGGTGGGAGGGAGAAGGGTTAAGCACTCCCTTGGCCTCCTCTCTGCTCTCAATCACCCCATCCAAAGCAGCTTTTCAGAGTTCTATGTATTTGTACTAACATAGGTACATAGAAAGCTGCCTCATATTGAGCCATATCATGGGTCCACCTAGCCCAGTGTTGTCGACACTGACTGGCAGCAGGGTTTCAGGGACGGTTCTTTCCTTGCCCTACCTGGAGCTACTGGAGATTGGACCTGGGACCTTCGGCATGCAAAGTATGTGTTCTACCACTGAGCTAAAGTCCCTGATGGGTGTGATCAACACCCTGACCCAGCATTGCCTCCTCCCACCCACAAAGGTTTCCCCATTCCATCGAGTGTGGAAGAGTTGCTCCCTCCATTTAAGTGAAACCAGATCATGCAGGACCTGTGTGAACACATAAGAACACACACAGGGCAAGGGATTAGGGAGATTGGGTACAAATTAACAAACACCATTTCTGCAAATCCCTATTTATATTAATATGCTGGAAGGGACTGTGTTTGTGTAGACCATAGCCATGATATCAATATTTTCCATTAATCTGTCAGAGCTCCATGAAGTGGCAGTTTTTTTTTTAAATGTATGCATGCATTTCTTTAATTACATTTCCATACCACTCAATAGTCAAAGTTCTCTGGGTAGTTCACAACAGTTCACACCATAAAATACAACATGATCAAACATAATATAAACTCTTAAATTTTAAAACTGCAGTATAGCACAAACCACCAAACCAAAGCAGTATAAAGATCTAAAAATACAATGACAGATTTAAAATAAGAAAAACTGAAGGACTAAAATGCCTGGAAGAATAAAAAGGTCTTTAGCTGGTGCTGAAAAGATCACAACCTTTGGTCCTAAGTTTCCATTTAACAAGTCAGATGTAGGGATGGTGGAGAATTTCTCCACGAATCTCCGGGAGGCCGAATGCCAACGGTCCACCCCCCCGCCCCCCCCCCTGGGATGGGACTTACCTTTGGCGAATGTCCCTGGTGCTGGCGGCTCCCGGCGGTGGTGCGGCGGCGGTGTGGCGGTGGTGGCCGGTCTTCCGACCGGCTGCCACCGCTGCCATTTCCAAGTAAAAAAAAAAATAAAAATCAAGCAAACGTGATAGGCTACGTAAAGATTTACGTAGCCTATCATGGCTAGATTTTCAAAAAACACTGTGATAGGCTACGTAAATCCTTACGTAGCCTATCACGGCTGACTTTGAAAAAAAAAAAGCGCGTACGCAAATGGCGGTGCCCATGGGCGCTGCCATTTGCATTCCTTATTTGGGCACGTGTAGTCTACGTAAACATTTACGTAGACTACGGCGAAAATAAGGGCACCGCCATTTGCATATGCGCTCCCCCCCCCAAAGTCAGCTGTGATAGGCTACGTAAGGATTTACGTAGCCTATCATGGCTGACTGCAGGGACGCAAACGGCGGCGGCTATGGCCGCCACTATTTGCATCCCGGCCGGCAATGAGGATTCGTGACCGGAGGGACGGGGCGCCTCCGCCCCGGCCAGAATTTCGGCGGGGAGGGACGGGGCGCCTCCCTCCCACCGCGAAGCAAGCTGCGGGACCAGGTAAGGGACTTTCGTCTATCCCTAGTCAGATGTCTGACTTGGCCATAGTGACACACACTTGTCTTAGTTACATCCCGTTTGGATTACTGTAACACACTGTATCTGGGGCTGCCTCTGAAGAGTGTTCGGGAACTTCAGCTAGTTCAAAGAGCTGCGGCCAGACTGTTGACTGGGGCTGGCTACAGGGAGCATATAACTCCCCAGCTAAAACAGCTCCACTCGCTCCCAGTCTGTTTCCGCCTCCGGGCACAATTCAAAGTGCTGGTCATGACCTAAAGCCCTATACAGCTCAGGTCCAGGTTATCTGAAAGACCATATTCTCCCCTATGAGCCTGCTCATGCCCTGAGATCTTCAGGGGAGGCCCTTCTCGTGGTCCCACCACCATCACGGGCTCACCTGGGGGGGAACATGGGAGAGGGCCTTCTCGGCGGCTGCTCCAAGGCTCTGGAACTCCCTTCCCAGGGAGGGGAGAGTGGCACCTCCTTGGTATGTTTCCGCAAGCAGGCAAAACCTTTTTTTTTCCAGCAGCCTTTCAGGATAGAAAGTCTGGATCTGTGAGAATATGGTGGATTGGTACTATTGTTTATATTGCTGTTGTCTTTTTAAATTCTCATTTTTATACAATTGTAATATTATTGATGATTTTAATTATATTTTTTAACTTTTATATATTTCTATTTATATGTTTTAACTGTACATGTTTTTAATGTTGTAAAGCTGCCTTGAGTCCCAGTATTGGGAAAAAGGCGGGATATTAATCATCATCATGACTGCCTGACCATTTTATTCCTGTTTTGATGATAGAAAAATACAATCTAAGAAGAAGTATAGGTAAATAACAAAGAGACGTAAGAAAGGTGGTAGAATTTCGTGTTCTCTTACTTCAAGATTACATCCTACCCCTGCAATATGCATTGTGAATTTCTTTCAAGTGGGGGAAAAACACACACCATTACTTGTTCTCTGAACAGCAGCAAAGAATATAATGGTCATGAACAACTAAAGAGAAATACAGTTCAGTCCAGTTCAGTTCAATTTTATTGTGTTGACAACCAGTCATTTGCAAAGAGAAATACTTGTGGCCCCGGAAACACAGAGTTAATACTTCAGCCAATTCACATGGTTAAAATAAGCAACTGGACAACACAACAAGCCATGCCCGGGCGCTGATTATGGAAATCACACCCTGTACGTGCCCGGCACACATGGCAATTTAAACAGGCCACAGTGGCTTATTTAAATTGTGGCATGTGCTGGGTGCATGCAGGATACTTGTTCCATAATCACCCCCTGGGCACAGCTTGTCCTGTCATCCGAACCCGGGTGGTATGGCTTGTTGGAGGGGAAAACAATCTTCCAATAATCCTACAACAGTCCATGGCTTATTGGAGGATTGCTTCCCTCTCCAACAAGCCAGGGAAACCAGGTTAAACTTAAAGCCTCTTATCCTTCATATCCTTGGTCCAAGGAAGGATGAAACTGTTAAGTGATATTCACTTGACAGACAATCCAGTAGTGTGAATGGCACAATAATTTATACATTTTTAAAGAAGCAGCAGCAGCAGCGGCAGGAGCAGCAATGGCTTTCACAGAAGTTAAATAACCCTCCCCTGGACGTCACCTATGGATACAAAATTCTAAACGTGACTAATGGGCAATTCTCTCCCTGGATTAGGCAGCAGTACATTCAATACCTCTTTGAAGAGTCATTATAATCTGTTGGGGGGAGGGGAATATCAATTTAAAGGTCAAGTGCTTTCATAAAAAAAGGTGATTACTCAGTATTTCATACATTGAACAAAAGCTTAGCAGGATTCATTGTGTGTCAGTTTCCTTTGTGTATAGTACATATGCAGAGAAATAGATAGCTTAATTATATAATTATCTGTCTTTGGGGAGGATATTGGCCCATGAATAGAAACTGTCAAATAGGTACTTTACTTTTGCTTCTGATCCTTAATCGGTTACTATAATGGCCTGGAGTTTCAAGATGATTTGAATAAATAGAAATCACATTGCTAAACAGCATTTTAGAAAGAAGAATCCTTTGCTGAAAAGGGGGCTAAATGGCTGACATTCCATTGTTAACCTTCTGATTTCTTGCATAGTTCTCCATGGTTTGTTTGTGCTTTAGCCAACAGAGCTGATGGTGTCATGGAGTCAAGAATGGGGAAACTGCTGCTGTGCTAATTTTGGTGCTTTGATTTCCTTATCCTTATGGTACGGGAATTTCAGGACTGGACACTGGGGCACACTGTGTTTGAACTTTGCTTGTACTGAGAAACAAAGAAATGATGTAATGAAAGACTCCTGCATACCCAGAATACTTATCTACACAGGAGGCTCCCTGCTGCATCTCTGCATGAATAATGGCTCTGACTTTATCTCCTTTCAGTCAGCCTTTACCTGGGGTGAGTAATTTTGCCTTGTCTCTTAATTATTCAACCATCCCCAAGGCATGGATCCCCTTCATGGATCACTGCCTTGTTGTGGCGAAGGGGCTTGCGTAACTCAGTGAAGCCATAAGCTATGCCGTGCAGGGCCACCCAAGACGGACAGGTCATGGCAGAGGGTTCTGACAAAATGTGGTCCACTGGAGAAGGAAATGGCAACCCACTCCAGTATTCTTGCCAAGAAAACCCCATGGAACGTATCACAAGGCTAAAAGAGATGACGCCGGAAGATGAGCCCCTCAGGTCGGAAGGTGTCCAATATGCTACTGGGGAAGAGCAGAGGGTATTTCCAAGTAGCGCCAGAAAGAGTGAAGCGGCTGGGCCAAACCCGAAAGGACACTCAGCTGTGGATGTGTCTGGCGGTGAAAAGAAAATCCTATGCTGTAAAGAACAATATTGTTTAGGAACCTGGAATGTCAGATCAATGAATCAAGGTAAGCTGGAGGTGGTCAAACATGAGATGGCAAGATTGAACATCGACATCTTGGGAATCAGCGAACTAAAATGGACAGGCATGGGCGAATTTAATTCAGGTGACCATCATATCTACTATTGTGGGCAAGAATCCCTTAGAAGAAATGGAGTAGCACTCATAGTCAACAAAAGGGTGGGAAAAGCAGTACTGGGGTACAATCTTAAAAATGATAGAATGATCTCAGTACGAATCCAAGGCAAACCATTCAACATCACAGTAATTCAAGTCTATGCCCCAACCACTGAGGCCGAAGAAGCTGAGGTTGATCGGTTCTATGAAGACCTACAACACCTTCTAGAACTAACACCCAAAAAAGATGTCCTCTTCATCATAGGGGATTGGAATGCTAAAGTAGGAAGTCAAGAAATCACTGGGATAACAGGCAGGCATGGCCTTGGTGTACCAAATGAAGCAGGACAAAAGCTAATAGAGTTTTGCCAAGAGAACATGCTGATCATAGCAAACACTCTTTTCCAACAGCATAAGAGGCGACTCTACACATGGACGTCACCAGATGGTCAATATCGAAATCAGATTGATTATGTCCTTTGCAGCCAAAGATGGAGAAGCTCCATACAGTCAGTAAAAACAAGACCTGGAGCTGACTGTGGCTCAGATCATGAGCTGCTTCTTGCAAAATTTCGGCTTAAATTGAAGAACGTCGGGAAAACCACTAAACCGTTCAGGTATGACCTCAGTCATATCCCTTCTGAATATACAGTGGAGGTGAGGAATAGATTTCAGGGATTAGACCTGGTAGACAGAGTGCCTGAGGAACTATGGACGGAGGTCCGTAACATTGTTCAGGAGGCAGCAACAAAATCCGTCCCAAAGAAAAAGAAATGCAAGAAAGCCAAGTGGCTGTCTGATGAGGCTTTACAAGTAGCTCACGAAAGAAGGGAAGCGAAAAGCAAGGGAGAAAGGGGAAGATATACCCAACTGAATGCAGAGTTCCAGAGAATAGCAAGGAGAGACAAGAAGGCCTTCTTAAATGAACAATGCAAAGAAATCGAGGAAAACAACAGAATGGGAAAGACTAGAGATCTCTTCAAGAAAACTGGAGATCTCAAGGGAATGTTTTGTGCAAAGACGGGCATGATCAAGGACAAAGAAGGCAGGGACCTAACAGAAGCAGATGAGATTAAGAAGAGGTGGCTAGAATACACAGAAGAACTATACAGGAAAGATCTTAATGTCCCTGATAGCCATGATAGTGCGGTCACTGAACTTGAGCCGGACATCCTCGAGAGTGAAGTCAAGTGGGCCTTAGGAAGCATTAGTAACAACAAAGCTAGCGGAGATGACAGTATTCCAGCCGAGCTATTTAAAATCCTAAAAGATGATGCTGTTAAAGTGCTGCATTCAATATGCCAACAAATCTGGAACACTCAACAGTGGCCACAAGACTGGAAAAGGTCAGTTTACATTCCAATTCCAAAGAAGGGCAACGCCAAAGAGTGTTCAAACTACCGCACAATTGCGCTCATTTCACATGCCAGCAAGGTGATGCTCAAAATCCTACAAGCTAGGCTTCAGCAGTATGCGAACCGAGAACTACCGGAAGTACAAGCTGGGTTTAGAAGAGGCAGAGGAACTAGAGATCAAATCGCCAACATTCGCTGCATCATGGAGAAAGCAAGAGAATTCCAGAAAAACGTCTATTTCTGCTTCATTGACTACGCTAAAGCCTTTGATTGTGTGGATCACAACAAACTGTGGCAAATTCTGAAAGTGATGGGAGTACCAGACCACCTTACCCGTCTCCTGAGAAACCTGTACGAGGGTCAAGAAGCAACAGTAAGAACCAGACATGGAACAACTAATTGGTTCAAAATTGGGAAAGGAGTACGACAAGGCTGCATATTGTCACCCTGCTTATTTAACTTATATGCAGAGTACATCATGAGAAATGCCGGGTTGGATGAATCACAGGTCGGAATTAAGATTGCCGGGAGAATTATCAACAACCTCCGATATGCAGACGATACCACCCTAATGGCAGAAAGCGAAGAGGATCTCAAGAGCCTCTTGTTGAGGGTGAAAGAGGAGAGTGCAAAAGCTGGTTTGAAACTCAACATTAAAAAAACTAAGATCATGTCATCTGGCCCTATCACTTCCTGGCATATAGAAGGGGAAGAAATGGAAGCAGTGACAGATTTTACTTTCTTGGGCTCCAAGATCACCGCAGATGGTGACTGTAGCCATGAAATTAAAAGACGCTTGCTCCTTGGGAGGAAAGCTATGGCAAACCTAGACAGCATAGTAAGAAGCAGAGACATCACCTTGCCGACAAAGGTCCGTCTAATCAAAGCTATGGTTTTCCCAGTAGTAATGTATGGCTGTGAGAGCTGGACTATAAGGAAGGCTGAGCGCCGAAGAATTGATGCTTTCGAACTGTGGTGCTGGAGAAGACTCTTACGAGTGCCCTGGACTGCAAGGAGGTCAAATCAGTCCATCCTAAAGGAAATCAACCCTGAGTGCTCATTGGAAGGACAGATAATGAAGCTGAAGCTCCAATATTTTGGCCACCTAATGCGAAGAGAAAACTCCCTGGAAAAGACCCTGATGCTGGGAAAGACTGAAGGCAAAAGGAGAAGGGGACGGCAGAGGATGAGATGGCTAGATAGCATCACGGATGCAATGAATATGAACTTGAGCACGCTCCGGGAGAGAGCGCAGGACAGGAAGGCCTGGCGTGCTATGGTCCATGGGGTCACGAAGAGTCGGACACGACTGAACGACTGAACAACAACAACAAAGGCATGGATGCAGAAGAATTAGCTTTCTTCAAAGGAGTCTGCATTTTACATCCCTCCAAGACAAGAGTCACAACCTCACAGGGTTGTTGTGAAGACAAAATGGAGAGGTGGAAGATCATGTACACCACCTTGGAGGAAAAGGTAGGATATAAATGTAACAGATAGATATGAAGTGGTACTATTTGTCAGGGTTTGTGAAAGATGAGCACTGACAGGCAAAGTGGTATAGTGGTTAGAGTACTGAACTGGGACGTGGGAGATCTGGGTTCTATTCCCCACTTGGCCATAAAGCTCAATGGGTGAGCTTTGGCCAGTCACTGACTCTAAGCATAACCTACCTCACAGGGTTGTTGTGAAGATAAAATGGAGAGGAGGAGGATCATGTATGCTGCCGTGGGCCCTCTTGGAGGACTAGGTGGGATAAAAAAGTGAGAAGTGCATAAATAAAAATTGACTAAGATGTCTGCAACCCAGGCCTTATTCCATGCTGCTACAGTTATGGCCATTCGTCTTCTGGGCCTCCATGACTGTGAAATTGTGCATGGAAGCTAATAATTGGGTAAGTTTCTTCATTCTTCTACTGTGCAGATCTCTCTGAAGACACTCAGGCTGCAGTCCTGTACCCACTTACCTGGGACTAAACTCCGCTGAACTCTGAGTAGACATGTATAGGATTATTATTGCAAGGCATTTTCTGCAGAGGGCTCCACTGTAGGGTGGCCAGATGCAGAGAAGGGCAGGGCCAATATCCTCCCCAAAGACATTTAATAGGTTTAATAGTTGTGTAGAAGAGGGAATTTTGGCAGATGCCACTTCACATGCAGGGGCGAGAAAAGCTGCACCTTCCAAAATTTCCTCTTCTATATGGGGAAGTATACGGACCATGTCCTTTAACTGGTCACACATTAGGCTCAGTAGGTGGGGGGTGCCATTTTTTGTAAAAACACACCTCAGTAATTGAATCAGAAGCCAGGCGGGCAGGGGAGCAGGGACAGAGGCCTATTTTAAATAGCATGATTTTATCACACTCTTTCTCAATCTCTGCACAGGGGGCACAGTGTCCGGTAGAGACTTTTGCAGAAGCTCATTTGAAGTAAAAGAGGGATATGTATGATCCATTCCCCCCTTCATTGCTCTGGGATTTGTGCAGAAGAAGCTCCTGGTCAGTGGTGCACAGGTAATTTTAGACTATGGACTTAACGCTCTTATGGAGTCCCCCTCTTTAGGTGGTAATGTGTATAACTTCATGTACTTCGAAAGGTGGGGAGCTGGACCTGCTACAGCCATTGTGTGGGCATGTGTGTGTGTGTAAGGAAGCAGTGTCTCCTGCTCATTCTGCTGAGTGGGTCCCTAGACATCTGCCCCAAAGTCCTTCCTTGAATACACCACGCATCCCAGCTGATTGTGCCCATTGTTTATTTCATTATTGCATGCAGGAAGACCATTAACGCCACTATTTCATCTTTCTGAATTATTTAAATACCAAGTTCTTTCCATGCCAAATATGAATAAATCTGCGATTTTGGGCAAATTCTTATCAAAGCGAACTGAAATGACATTCTCATCTGCACCTGCCAAATTCAACTGGGCCAGCTATTCCCAGCACGGAGAGGAGCATGTTGTGCCTGCCGCCACACAGCTTTTAAAGAGGAAGAGAATGTCAGAAGAAAGAGGTGGCAAGTCTAAATCAGCACTAACATGGCTGAATACACAAGCATTCAAATCAAACCCAGACTGTTAAGAGCTAAGCACTCAAGGCCGTGGGTCGGGATGGATGAATGTCATTTTTGCTTCCTCCCATATTCAAATTTTTAAATGTCAAATTCTTTCCATTCTGAATATGAAGACATTTGCAAAGTTTGATAAATTCTTATTGAAAAGGAAAAAAGAACTGAAATGAAATTCTCAACCACCCCCAAGGACAGAGTACCCAGGGAGGCAGAAAGGCCCTTGTTTGTTTATTTTTAATTTCTGCAGGACACTAATAAATCATCTGGAGTGAACAAGCAAATCTTAGGATCTATGATTTGCTGCTCCTGAGCCACCATTGCCTCCCCCCGGCCCCCCTTTTCAGAAGGTCAGTCCAGAGCGGCTGCACACATGGTAAATCTGTAACTTCAAGTGTCCTTCTGTGGTGACCAACTAAAATATTAGCAAAATAAATGTTTTATGGGGAAATGTTGGCAGGAACCCCAAGCGAAACAGGTGGTATTGGGTTATTTCAATATAATGTAATGATTCAGCCAGGTTTCCATCTGGACAGCATGTGGTTGAATCTACTTAGAGAGAGTATCAAAGAGCATGAGTATGCACGAGGGATTGCGGTGGCATTCAAATGCACAGCTCGATGGCTACTTTGCAGAAAAATAGTCTAGGTTCCAGGTTCTTTGGGTTAAATACCTTTACTGTCAGGGAACTGAATTTCTCCATCAAATATTAAAGGCGAAGCAACCCTCTGACATGTAATAGCAAGCCGCGTAATAATGAGGTGGTTCCTGGAAGCTGAGAATTGTTCACGTTATGGCTGGGCATTTATTATAAAAAAGTTCATTACCCTTGGAAGCAGAGGCGTATGTTAGAAAGGGAGATCCTTGAAACAGAGGCACTTTTAACAACCTCTGCTGCTGTAAATAAAAGAATCCCAGCAAGCTATGAATACATTTACAGACTACCAAAGAGTAATTCTTTGAAACATAATGTCTGGCTCTAGCTGGCTAAAATTGGAGTGATCAGCCTTGCTCCTCAACAAAATATTTGGGGGAGAATAGATTCACAGACTTTGGAGGAGCTATATTGTTTTATTGTAAATAGCAATCTGTCTTTTGACACCTTAGCACGTGATCTAGCCAAAGTTAAACAATTTTTAAATTCCATTTATTTCTCCCATTGACGTCAGTGGAATTCAAAATGCTTAACTTTTGCTGAATAATGTGCTTGGTTTTGTGTGTGTGCGTGTGTGTGTGTTTAAATCCATACTATGAATGAATGAATGAATGAATGAATAAATAAATAAATAAATAAATCTTAGAATAAAAATGTGGGTGCTGGGATCTAACGAATTATATAAGCTGCAACCTTATACTCACTTACGTGGAAATAAGTCACAGAGAACTTAGTAGGGCTTTTTTCTGACTAGACATGTATGGGATTGCATTATTAGGCTCATGCAAAGGGCTCACATCATGTGCCACTTTTTCTCTTAGAATAGCTAACTCCCCTCCACCCCCACCCCACCCCATATGACAAAGGACATTTGAAACCCACTTTGAAAAACAATTTGCCACACAGCACAGGAGTAGGGGCTGTTGTCCATCTTCTGACAGATAGAAGTGGTTTCTTAGGATCCTGGCTAACAAGAACAACAAACAATGTTGTTGTTGTTGTTGTTTTCATTGTGGCCAGCTGCACTAACCTAGCAGCACAATGACAGGCTGGGACTCAAAGACAATGGTGTAGTGAGAACTTTGGCTGTTGGGCAGTATAGAAATAAATAAATAAATACATAAATAAATAGTGGAACCAAGACTTGTAGGGTCAAAGCACCAGGACGTTTTAATTAGCAGGGACGATGATGTCATCTACCACCCTTTTCAGACTCCCCTGTTCCTTCTGAGCTTAGCTGCAGTCCTCACAGTAATACGCACAGAGAGAGAGAGAGAGAGAGAGAGAGAGAAAGAGTGCCTGCATTTTTGAACTCTCCTTGGGAACATGGTTATGGGGACTGTCATAATGAATGACTGCTCTTCAAAAATGTACCACTATACCACTGCTTACAGAGAGGCAGCCCTCTCCAGTCTGGGCCACCCTATAAAGTGCAGAGCCTCTGCAATCAACACTTCATGTGGGTGTCATTGGTTGTGCTGTTAGTTGTTGTTGGGGATACATATCTATTAAATGTGGGAGGGGAAATGTTCTCTAAGCACGAATACTGAATCAGAAATTGCAGATTGACACTTTAGGCCAAAGTTTATATACTGTTGGTGATGCAGATGGTTCAAGAGGCATAGTTTCTCAGTCACTTAGTAGCTATGCAACAATATATGGGACATTTCTGTGCACACCTGTTCTGCCAGTAGATAATCTAGAAATCCAGATATATTTGAATATATAAACATTTCTCCATCTAGCTTCTGCTTCTCTCAATTGTTGTTGATTATTCGATTGTCCTGGAAATAGTTCTGTCTGCAACAGTTATGAGCCACCCCACCCCAAAGTTCAGGGTGCCGGCCAGCATATTTGGCACTCGAAGAGCAGCATGCTTCTGCTATTAATCAGCAGTTCCACGCAGGGATGCCAAAAACCCGTGGAAAATATGAGCTGTAATCCAGAAGCTGATGACATGTGATGATTGTAGTGTCAGTAATGTAGTACTTAACATTAATGTGTTTAGAGAAGTTTGAAAGAGGAAAAACAAGGCTTCAATTCCATTTGGGGATGTTCTAAAATAAAAGATGCATTTGGAGAGAATTCCACACTGAGTCTCCTTCATACAACACTACCCACTTCACAGCCAAACTGGATATGATGCTGTTGATGCAAATTAGTGCTTTTGTGAGTGGCTTTTTGAAAATAAATTGCAGGTGGAGGGGGTGTGATCTGGATCGGGACCCTGGTGTGGGAAAGTAGGAGGGCTCTAACCCTTTGCCCTCCACTGCACTCCTGATCCTGTTATTTGCATTGGGAAAAAGTTTCTAGTTGGAGGGGCTCTGCCCCACACAATGCAAATAGCAGGTACGGGGCCCCTGATTAGGATGAGGACCACAGAAGGGGACACATCATTAAAACCCTCTACTCCCCACACCAGGGTCCCAATCTGGATTGGGTCTCCTGCAAATTACTTTTAAAAAACCATTCTAACTGCTAATTCTGTAAATGTTATCACATCTAGTTTGGCCCTGTGATACTTTGTGGCAGGCTCAACACGCTCTGGAACATCTGAGGCTGCTGTCTGGCTTGCCCCAGATGTTCCAGTCATGTGGATGAGCTGATTAAATGAACCAGCACCTCCACTTGGGAGGTAAACAGCTGCCTCTGCAGTTTGAGCCCTTTCCCAAGCTTCCATATATATTTTGGCAGCTATGTATCTATCCACTCCAGTGGAGTAATTGGCTCATATCCTGAGTAATGCTCCCATAGAAAAAGAAAAATGGCTGATCATTACTTCAACAATGCCACTGTATTAACAAGATCAGATAAATCAGAATCCAGTCATGGGAGGTCTAGTCTTTAAGTATTATCCACATTGGTTTTAAAATGGACTGTGGAGTGTGGGATACTCCCTGGTTCCTGTAGCAAACAAGATGGAGTCATGACTGGTCCTACACAATGACCTTTGCCCCAATGACTGCTTGGGTTCCTGTTTGGCGATGCCTGCAGTAATAGCAGGTGGCCAGTAGATGAAGCTTTGCTATGCTGCTAGTCTTGCCTTTGACTGTTGCAGGCCTAGGGAGCAAGCACCCATCACTTCTGCACTTGCTAGCAAATGACACCATAACAAATTAAAAAGGTAAACTGCCATCTACACAGTGGCCACTGGAATATTTCCAGAGCTTCGGCTATTGGGCGGTATAGAAATGAAATGAATGAATGAATAAATAAATATTTGACAAAATCAAATAAATGTACAAACTGTGATCAAATAATACATGGCCAATGTATCAGTTACAATATTTGACTGGTCAATAGACGGGCATGGCAACCCTACCTGCCCATTTAAATGACCAGAGTTAAGACTACCTCCTACTGGTGCAAACTCTAAAAAGCCAGGAAACTGGAAACTAAGGATGATGCCTTAACTTAACTGATGTGCCCCGTGATCAGCGATGATGTTGTTCAATGTCACAAACTGTGGTTGCTTGCAACTTACCCTCCATGCACCCACACTCTTCCTTGGTCTTTCAGGCCCAAATCCAGATGGGGAGGATGGAGTGCCTGGGACCAGCAAAGATGCCCTACATTGTACTGGTCCTATATTGCCTTGTGTGTGGGGTGCTGAAGCACCAATCTGGGTTGTCCTGCTGCCTTCCCCAGCCAGCCTGCCTGCCTGGGCTGTCTGGAGTGTGTGTGTGTGTGTGTGTGTGTGTGTGAGATCCAGGCTGTCTGGGGGGCGGGGATGGCTGGAGAAGGCAAGAAGACCTTCCTCGCTCTCCAGCTAGCCAGACTGGATTGCTGCTTCAGCACCATAGCAAAGCTGAAGCAGCAATCCAGGGTGCGTGTGTGTGCGCGTGTGTGGTCAGGGAAGGGAGTAGGCTGCAAGACCTTCTCCCATCCCCAATCTCCCCAAGTGGATAACTGTTCAGTGCTGCTATGAGAGGTGATGAAGCAGTGATCCAGGCTGCCTCAAAGGGCAGGGGCAGCCAGGGTAGGGAGGAAGCTGCAAGGTGTTCCCCCTTCCACGTTCACCCTAAGTGGATTGCTGCATCAACATGAGTGACACTGAAGTGATGTTCTGGGCTTTTGGGAGGGGCAGCCCCACCCCAGGCCTTGTCTTCTCCTCTCCCCTCCTCTCACAGGATCACCGCTTCAGTTTCTCACGATCCCAACAGAGTCACCAACTGCTTTCATCAAGCAATTCCCCTTCCCCCTCAACATTTTAAATCAGCTGTCAGTTTGGAGGGAGAGAAAGAGAGGCTTCTGTTGCTGCACATTGTTATGAGGGTTCCACAGATTCTCATTACAGGTTAAAAAGTGCATTTAAAATCCTCCTCCTCACTCACCAATTACAGTATAAGAGAAATCAATGTTTTAGATGGAAAACTATATTTTTTCAGAGATGGTGGGCAAAAAAGGTTGCCAATGCTTTTTTCAAAGTAACTATTAAGAGAGGGAGGGGTGTGTATTTCGCTCGTTAGTCTTTGAACGGCTCTTTCTCCTTCAATGTTTCACCAATCATCTTGAAATTTCAGGGAATGTAAAAGCAACACTTCTTTTTGGTACCTGTAAATTTCAGAAAGATTGGTGAAACTGTCTCGATAGTATAAAGGTTAAAACCCCTGCCCCTCACACACACACAATCACCTCGTATCATAATGGAATGCTCATTTTACTGGTGGACTTAATGATAGCCACCACAACTGTACCTAATGTACCTAAGGGAGCAGCTCCCGTGTTACCAGCCAACTAGGGCTCTCCAATCTGCAGAAGATGCCCTGCTCATGGTCCGTCCCCCCATAAATGAGGTGAGGAGGATGGGGACTTGAGAGGGCTTTCTCTGTGGCAGGTCCCCCCTCCTCCATTTGAGGAACTCTCTCCCAGGAGAGGTGTGATTAGCCCTCACTGTGAGTAGTTTTAAAAATAACTTCAATACCTTTTTATTCACACAAGCATTTGACTCCTAACTTATTTTTTGGCATTGTTAGGTTAGAGAGTTGCTGTTGTATTTTAATTATTTTAGTGTGATAGTATGATTTTATTGTCATTTTATTGGTGCTTGTTTTATTAATATTTTAAGCTGCTCTATGCTACTTTTGGAGAAAGGGTGGGTAATCTATATCACTCCAGGAATTGTGGCTGTGATGTGTGGATCTCCAGTACTTCAGTTAGAGCAGAGAGTGTTGTCATCAGGGTAGGATTTGGGGGCAGAAGTCTAGGGCCCCACTGAGCAGAATGAGCAGGATGCACCCTAAATGCAGCAGGGCTGGCTTGCCCCATTTTGAAGTAAGTGAAATAATAAACCTTACCATATAAATGGGGGAGGGTAAGTAAGACCATTAAGTCCAGAGTTAATTACGTATCTACATCATTTGAGAGCAGACCTTCTCAAGAGTCTCCTGACACTATGTAACATTTTCAAGGGGTTGGAGGGGCTGCCATGGGAAGGAGGGGCAGGGAAGTCCACTTCCACCAGCGCAGTTGATCCAACTTAAATCTGGATCCAACCCAATGTGTTTAAATTGTGATCTTTGTTAACCACTTAATATTTAACTAATCAGTTCAAATTTCCCAAATTGCACAATTGATATCATTCAGCAAGCATAATGAACTGATCATGAACAGTAGAACACTGTGAGATATACTAAATACATGCAACTAAAATCTAAAATTTAGCAGATAAATTCCTGATGCACCTCTCAGCGATGAACATCACTTCTACTTCTGTCCAGCATGTTTGTGCATTTGAAGTTCTGCCATAATTGCTTTTAAACAAAGACCATTTTCCAAACTGTCTCTAAGATCACAAAACTTCCCCTTGTGTTCTTTGGAAACTCCCACCTGTTGCTGGCTAAGCAGAGGACATGTCAGTAGGTGCAGCCCCTGCACAAATGTACACCTCTGAAAGAATGTGTGGTTGATTTGGGGGTCTCTCTGGAATGGAGAAAGTCTGTGCAGTTGGATTTGTTCCAAAGCAGTTCATCAATCCTTAATGTTTTCAAGAAAGTTTTATTTTGTCACAGTGTCTACTAAAAAGTTAGGTCTGCACTGGCAGAAGATCAAAACCTGAGCTGTTTGGGGAGTGTAGTGACTTCATAAGAGTATGTCGCATGGACTCAATTAAGTCTCCAAAAATTTTACAGAGCTCTGTCTTTTTGGTCCTAACATTAAATGTATATCCTATCTCATATATCTCAGGGCTCAGTATGTGCCACCTTCTTTGAGAATCCAAGTGTTTGTATGAAACATAGTATACCACACAAATGTGTATCCTGAGAATGACCTAATATACAATTTGATCATCTGCACCTAAAAAAATGGCAAAGCAGTGCCCTTTAAAACAACATGCCAGGTTGAATGCTTCAAGCAAGGGCAGTGAATGATTATGAAGTGTTATTCTTTATCATCAGACAACATTGTAAAAACAAAACAAAAACCCTCCCTTTTCTCTCACTGAAAATCTTTCAAAGGCATAATAAAAACAACCAGTATATTATCATTTTTCTTTGCAAAGCGATGAAGTCATGGCATATGGTCAGCTCACCAGTGCTCTTAATAATAAACCACAGATAATTAAGCATTGATTTATTCTTCTACGTAAGTGAAACGAATCGCTTTAACTGCTTTCAGTGAAGCCTATGTAGTCACATGGATTATGTAGAGGAAGTTCCAGCTACAAAAATTATTAGTGATCATATTTCAGCATAGTGGAGGTTTATGGTGGATACATTTAGAAATGTAACATAATGTGTCATGTATTCTCTCTGACAGAAAATCCGATATTAATCTGAGGGAAAGTCTAGATCTGAAAACAACCCCCCCCCCTCGAACTCTCATGCTGCAGATTATAGATGCAAACATCTTTTAAAATTGATCTTCGCTTGTAACAGCAATAATAATTTTCAAATTGGATGATACCATAGATAGATGATGAATGGAAAACACCTTCTTTAAAAGCTTTAAAAACACCTTCAGTTTCCCTTTGGTCATTAACTTTCATGGTGGTCATTCAATACTGACCCTCCAATGTGTCTCTTTTGCAAGGGAGGAGTATCTGTTAAAGAAATGGGCAGTGCTGTGGCTGATCTGGTTGTCACATAGGATTGGCTGAACAATGGGTAGGACTCTAGGAAAGAAGAACATGGTGGCTGGAGCTCCAGCTGGGGACACAATCAGGCTGTTTAATTTCTCAGTTTATCCTTTTAGGAAATTAGGATTAGACATAGCAAATCCACCTACTGCACTTTATAGTTGAGCACCGGCATCGTCCAAAATGTCCCCCAACAAAAACCTAACAAGTATCTATTACCCTGTCTCAGTAAATCAGGCACAGGTCCTGCTTGCGTTTAAATCAGTGACCAAGATTTTGTTGGTAAGCTATCTCTTTCTGGCAAGATTCCCTTTACATGATGCATGACAGCCCCAAAGCCATCAGTTGCAGCTTTTCCTGGCATAAAGATAACCCAATGAGAAAAGTTTCACCAGTTCAAATATTGCCTTTCAGGCAGCTGTTAAAGTAACTGTGTAGAAAAAAATTAAGAACCCTGAGATGGCTTTGATGATATGAAATTTAGCCTTTATCCTAAACCGGTTCTTCCTCTGAATGTCAATTAGACTAATCCCATAGAAAGTTCTTGTTCAACATGATAATGCTTTAAAAAAAAATGCATATACAACCTATTATTATAATTCCTGTATTTGACTCCTACTACCCTTAACCCAGTTGAAATATTCTGTTGAAAATCTTAATCCCCCCTCCCTCAAGTCTCACTTAATTCTACTTCTGGAAAGAAAACATGTTCTGATTAAGCAACCTTTAGAGCTATTCACCCCTTTAAATGCTGAACCAGCAATTTTTGTCATCACTCTGTTTCCCTACTACTTTTCAGTAGCAAAAAACAAAACAAAAATGTTCTTGTAAAATCAATGCAAGTGGAGGGGAAGTACCCCTCATCATCAGACCAGATGCATGTTTCTTCTGAGGTAATGCTATGCTGAAAAGGTGTTCTTCACATCACATTCAGTTCAGTTAACGATTCGAATCAACTTTCTAAAGGAATGAGGGGAGGAGGATGTGATGCTGGAAGTACTATAGCTTCCTCTTTTAACCACCAACTGCCACCACTTCCACCCTTGTGTAAAACTCCTGCTATGCAAGCTACTTAAGGAAATCTGCTTCAAGCCACAATCCTATACTCACTTATCTGGAAGTAAATCTCTTTGAACTCAGATGGACTTACTTCTGAGTTGACATTAATAGGGTTGTGCTGTAAGCAGGTTAAAGAAAATGGAGAAACCATGGAAAAGAACTGCAAGCAATTATCATTATCATTATCATTAGTAGTACGATGTATATACCACTTTCCACAAAAGTATCAAAGTGGTGAACATAAAATTCAATGGCATAAAAACAACTATAAATATAACAATAAAAATAACACAATACAATTAATTAACCAATCGGCATTAAAACCACACACTCTACTGTGTGCTACAAACCATAGCTGGATGGGTCACACTTCAGGGAAAGCCTCTATAAAGAGATGAGTCTTAAGGAGAAGTCTGAACATCAGAACTGTGGGGCCCATCTAATATCAGTTGGTAAAGTGTTCCCAAGGGTGGGCGCTGCAACAGTAAATGCTCTGCTACAAGTGATAGATAGATAATTTATTGCTTGAGTCGAAATACCATTGCAAAACAGAAACAGGATACAAATCATTTAAACAATAGGCCATAGGATGACCAAAAAGTACAAGTTTAAAAACAACACCTGAAGCATGGTGGGAAAATGTTATCATTAAAACTATGGTAGAAATTATAATCTTGCCAGAGTACAATTTCATACAATCAAATCTTAGGCTTTCTATGGCACTTTACATAAAGAGGGTCAGGAGAAAAGAAACACTTTTCCCTGCACCTTGCAGCCTTGATTGCAAATATTGCTACCCTTTGAACAACAAACTGATTTTCAGACTGTAAAAGAAAATCCACTTTCTGTGATATGCTCCAATATTTCATTTTCTTTAGGAAAGAATCTAGATAGTTATCTCTAATATCAGAGTATAGCCTACACTCAAGCATGTAGTGGGACAAACCCTCCCCTCCTAGATCTCCACAAACACACAATCTCTTCTGAGCTGGAATACCATAGTATCTTCCGCATTTCATCATTGAGTCCACTTGTTCAAAATGTAGTCTAGTAAAAGCTGTCTGATATTCCATTTTCATGGGAAGTGTCAGATATTTTTCAAGTAGGTGCTGTCATTTTGCCCCGGCTAGTCATTTTGTGGTGGCTGAGGCTGTGAGAGCAGTGAAGTCAGTTTGTGCTCCTACATCAAAAACTCTTTGTTTGAACATATTTCTGCTGGCAATTTCTCTTGGATTTAGTACTTGAACAGAGAAGCCAAAGTTTAGGAGGTGAACCTCCCGAGCATTTGGCACTCCATGGTGGCTGCCTTCTCACACAACCAAACTTTCAGTTACACCATCATGGCAATACTTACTGTTTGATGCATGCCAGAGACTACAGTATATTAATCACATTTCACTACACTTTAAAAAATGCAATGAAAGATATTGCAGACTGATCCACATCTCTCCTTTACTCTAGAGAGAAAGGGCTGATCTGCACTTACAGGTTTTTTCACTTCCAATGAGGTTTCACTGCCCGTCTTTCACACTACGCAGTACCCACCTCGAATTAGAACTGGAATTTCCCGCGTCCGTGCTCCCACTTTCAATACCCTGATATCCCGGTATTTCCCCTTAATGTGCTCTGATTTTCCGCCTTGGCTACCATATCTGGTTGTAGTCCCCTCCCCCGCCTGTCCATATAAGGCGATGTTTGTATTTCCCTCCTATCCAATCACAACTCTCAACGGCCCCATGTCATTGTCCGCCTACTGATCGCATAGCTTTCTCAGCACTCAGTGTTTTCTCAGCAACAAGCAAAGGGCTGGATGTGTGCACGCTTGTCTGATCTCAGAAGTTAAGCAGGGTCGGCCCCGGTCAGTAGTTGGATGGGCGACTGCCTGGAAACCGGGTTTCCTGCACTTAGCAGGGGGTTGTTCTATCCCTTCAAATTAGACTAAGTTTTACCCCCTTCTATCCCCCACTTTGGCTTTTTTTTTTTTTAATTAAGGCATTATCTTCGAAGAATCGTGGCTTCTCCGTGATTTTTTTCTAATTCAGGCATGATCTTTGTAGATTTGAAAATTCAGTCAGCCTGGAAGCTGTCAGTCTGGAAGCACCCCAAAACATGATGGAAACACTTCTAATAAAAAGCTGTAACCTGAGGTATTTTGCACATTCATCAGTATTAGGGATGTACGAAAGTCACTTACCTTTTCGCAGCTTGGTGGGGGGAGGCGCTTCACTTCTCCCCCCGAAGTTCAGGCGAGGGGGGGAGGCGTCCCGCCTCGCCCGGCCAAAATTCAGGCCGGGGAGAAGTGCCCCGTCTCCCCGACCGCGAAACAAAAAGTGAAAAAACAAAACAAAAACCCCGTGATAGGCTACGTAACGATTAACGTAGCCTATCACGGCTAGATTTCCAAAGTCAGCTTTGGGGGAAAAAAAAAAGCGTGTACGCAAATGGCAGCAGCCCATGGGTGCCGCCATTTGCGTTCCTTATTTTGGCACGTCTAGTCTACGTAAACATTTACGTAGACTACGGCAAAAATAAGGGCAACGCAAATAGCATTGCCCTTATTTTCGCCGTAGTCTACGTAAATCTTTACATAGACTGGACGTGCCAAAATAAGAAACACAAATGGCGGCGCCCATGGGCCACTGCCATTTGCGTACACGCTTTTTTTTTTCCCCCCCAAAGTCACCCGTGATAGGCTACGTGATGATTAACGTAGCCTATCACGGCTGACTTTGGGAATCTAGCCGTGATAGGCTACATTAATTGTTACATAGCCTATCACATTTTTTTTTTCTACTTTATTTTGTAATGTCGGTGGCGGCAGCCAGTTGGAAGACCGGCCGCTGCCCCCACCCCCGCTGAAACGCCTCTGAACCGCCGCTGGGACCCGCCGCCGAGAGGGACATTCGCAGGAGGTAAGTCCCATCCCGGGGGGGTGGGGGGGTGGCGGAGAATTTCACCGCCAATTTCGGGGGGCCGAATGTGTTGGCATTCGGCCTCACCGAGATTCGTGGAGAAATTCTCAGAAATTCTCCGCCATCCCTACTGTCACAGCTATATCTTTAGCATGGAGAAACGGTCTGTCTTCTTGGCAGGGCTGGCCCTACCATTCAGCAGAATAAGGCAATCACCTCAGGCAGCAGAAGTTGAGTGCAGCAGTGGAAACCTCCCAACCCTTCCTCCTGAACTTTCTGGCTGTTCCCTGGTGTTTGAGGACAGAGCTGTGTATGCCACACAACCTGCCCTGTCCCCCCGCCCCAACTAGCCCAGCGATGCCAATGGAGGGGGCGCCAAGCTGTCCTTCACCTCAGGGAGCAAAATGTTTTGGGCCAGCTTTGCTTCTTGGCATATAAGGCAGCTTTTCAAAGGCGTACTGAAACAGAGAACACTTCTTAAATGAGCCAATTAGAGTTTCTGTTCTGCTAATGCTTTATTCATTCATTTTGTCCTATGTTGTTATAGTAAATACCCAGGTGAGGGTGGGGGGTGTTCCTTGTAAATCTTGCAAGCAAAATAACTTATTTTGAATTGCCAAAAAAAGAAAGAAAGAAAGAAAGAAAGAAAGAAAGAGATTTAAATAAAAAATAAACAAACTTTTGTGGATATCCAGTTTGGCTTTAATTAGAATATATCATACTGCAAATTATAGGCAGAGGATCAGTGTGTGAAATCCTAGGAGGGGCAGAGTTCCATATGGCAGGCAAAAGTGTGCACACAAAACTCTTCCAACATACAACAGCAGCACATCTTGAGAATAGATGATTAAGACTGTGTGAGTCATTGCAGTTCTAATGGTTATAGATTCTGTACAAATGCTAATCGTTCCCACCAAAGGCCCCTTCAGCAATATCTCGCAGCATAAATAACTCTTTATATTGTTTTTTTAAAAAATTGTTTAATTAGTTAATGACATTGGGAAGAAGTTCTATGGGATCATTAAGTTCATATTTTAAAACATGGAGATTTGAAATAATTGCCATCTGAGGGAGTCAGCAAACGTTTCCCCGCTTGGTGACCAAACACAAATAATTACCTTGAGCAGAGAAGCCGCACCAGCAATCCATTCAGCAGATGTTGTGATTCAACTTCCCGAGCCAGCTAGGCTGCAGGTGAATATCCAGAGGCAATTGTTTGTGTCTTTTCCTATTAGCTTTTTCCAGGTGAACAGGCATAAAGAGTGAAAACATACACAGAAATTCTACACATCACTGAACCCAATAGTTCTTTTCTTCTTCTGATGTCCCCTCAGCATGTATCTAACTATCTGTATAAAGTTGTTCAGATAATACAGTATGATAGATGTAAGTTAAGCTGCTTTTCATCTCAGAAAACTCTGTGTTGTGTTTTTGAACTTTCTATTCCAAATGGCATCTCTTTAACTTAGCAGTCCAAACTGTAAGCTATGACAATCTGGATCCTTTCTCCTGCACACCACAACAGATATAATTTATTTAACATCTTGAAAGTGTTTAGCCCCTTTCCATCCCTTCACTACTCATAGGCTTATAATCACAAGTGAAGGGCCTAGGAAATAGAAGGTGTGGAACACACAAATCATATAGAGATGGCCTGAGCAAAAGATGAGTCGAGAAAGTTCTCAAACATTCTGCTCTTCGAGGCAGATATCCGGATGAGGGTATTCCACAATGGAGGGTATTTCATTATGGGGGCAGCTAGGACAATACACTTCCATGTGAAATAGGTGTAATCTGAGGAGAAGACTGGTAGCAGGTGAAGAAAGAGGAAAAGGAAAGGAGAAAGAGGTAGTGAAAGCAAAAGATAGCCATATCAGCTACAAGCATTTGGAACTTATCAAATGGGTTATTAATAGGATGTGGATTAAACAACCTCAGTGGTGCAGCTAGGTTACTTCGAACCCCAGACCCTAATGGTCTTCTGGGATGCTTCTTTTAAACAGCCAAGTGTATTACTTCAGTTGTGAAGCACACATTTATCTTCTCTCCCCCCACACAGCCATTCCATGCTTTATCCTACTTCTACATTCCTGATATATTCAAGCAAAAAAGAAAAGAAAAACTGTTTGCCAACCCTGATTTTTTAAAAAGAAGAAATACTCTTGAGCATTTACAGATTTACATTTTAAACTCACTGAAATCATAGCACCACCATGACTACAGGAATTCATTGGAGTTTGCTTTTGCTACCCTGATGGACATTTACTTGGGAATAAACACCATTTTGTTGTAGAAAAGTATAAGATATATTTAAAATAAAAAAAATAAGATGAGCATCTGTAACCATGTACATCCTGGCCACCCACTCCCCAGCTTTTTTAAATAATCAGAAAGGGTGCTGTAGTGAGTAAGGATGTACAGATTTTATTAAATCTGTTCTGTCTGTGTTTCAAGGTGTCTTTTGTTCCATCATCTGCTCATTGATGGAACGGGATTTTTTGTATGAGAATTTTGTTTGTTTGCAAATGTGCATTTGCACTAATGTGGACTGATGCTAATCCACATTGGTGGTAATGGATGCTTGCACAAGTGCACATTTGCACAACCATCACCACCACCACCCTGAAACAAAAAAAATGGTCCTTGGATTCCGTGGAATCTGCGTGACTTTTAAAAAGCCAGTCTGCTGTAGAATTTGCAGGTCTGATTCATAGAAATCCAAACTCATTTGAATCCACTGCAGATTTCCCCAACATCCCTAGTGGTGAACAGCATCAGCCTGGCCCAGGTGCTGAAGCCAGGTTTCTTTGCTGTTGTCCCCATCACCTGCCACTCTCTGGGTGGTGGTCATCTGGACTGGCTGGGGAATGCTGGAAGTTGCAGGACTTTTTTCTGTCTAAACACGTGTAGGACTGTGCCAAAAAAGTATGGTTAAAAAGTTAAACCCCCACGTACATACACAGACACATTCAAGCCCTGTTCAAGCATTCAAAAAAGGGTTCTCAGCAATGTGTGAGGAGAAGGAGCGCTATAACCTCACACCTCTCCTCTGTCACGATTGTCACTCTGTACTCATGGAGGGCGACTGTCTGATGAAGACGATAAAACTTCCACATTCTGGCTCATGTGAAGAGCCCCATGGATATGGGAGGCTCTCCTCTTCAGACAAGTGCCCTCCGTGAGTACAGAGTGACAAACACAGTGGAGGGGAGGGGTGGGGCTGCAGTACTCCTTCTCCTCACACGTTGCTGTTGACCCTTTTTTGAATGCCTGAAGAGGGCTACGTGGTTTCTTGTCATCTGTGTTAATATTTATGAAAATATGCAAGGTAAAATGGTCCTAAATAAAAAGCACAGGCCACAATCCAGCACAGAGACATATATGCTTAATTCCCCTTGATTTAACTTTAATTTTTGGAAGTAAGCTAAAACATAAAGCAAAACTGGAATGCCACCCACGTGCTACCAAATGTTTATGCTTTCAACTGCAGCTCAAGTGTTTCCATTTCCTTTTATCCCTCATGATGACCAATTTCCTAAGCAAGGGCCAGTCCTTCCCTTGCCAAGTTGCTCTGTGGGGAGGGGCTAAAACATTCCTGGCCAAATGACATGGTGTCTCAGCCAGTGCTGAAGTACACAGAGGATATATGGGTGGAAGAGCCTTTTCTCTTCCTTTTTGAACCATCTTTTGTGAGAGCTTAAGGCTGCAATCCTATGCACACGTACCTGGGAGTAAGCCCCACTGAACACAGTGGGATTTACTTGTGAGTAGACATGTGTAGGATTGCACTGTAAATGGCTTATCTTTAGGGCCGATCTACATTGCGCCCGCCATCGCAATGAATTCGGTGTCCTGTTGGGTTAAACGCTCTCGCATTAAAACATGATTATGCACACTCATCCATTTTCCCTGTTGCGGCGCTTCATCAAATGCGCGAGCTCGGTTCACACTCGAGCGCTGTGTGTTTTCCTGCTCTTAAAGACGGAGGCTCTCATTGGAGGATCAGAAACTCTTCTTGTTTCTGCTGATTCCACGCCCACCACGCTCACAGCTCTCGACGGCCCCATGTTGAGAGTATTATAAATCATTGCTTTGCCAGTGTAAGCTACAAATGGAATTCCAATTGACTTTCCATAGTACTGGGGGATATTGTGTTTTTTCTGTGTGTACATCCCATTATGATCTATCTCAGGGTGGCCTGGTGTCCTACTTTAGAGAGGATAGTCCTCTATTATAGAGAAGTGACAGAAGACAGTCCTTTATTTGAAGGTGTCCTCTATTTGATGGTTGGCCCGTCAAAGTCAAAGAACCATAAAACGGGAGAGCAAGAGCCTTTCAGTTGTCCATCAACAGTTAGCACCCAGACGGCAGACTGAGGAGACACACAGGTCACCTAGTCAGTCTCTTCCACTATGGTGAGATGTCTTGTATTTCTATTTAAATTATGGTGATTAATTTTGGTGATTAATTTTAAATTAGTACAAACACATATATTAATATGCAAATATTATGCAAATTAGCCCCTCTCCCTCTCCCCCCCCCTTTCTCACACACACAGAGATACACACACAAATTATGAAATGAAAGAGTGTTATAGCACTATACACCTATAATGCTATAGTGCAATATGGGGGAAACCCTTTTGAACCACTAGCATTTCAGCAAGGTGGTTAATCGCAGTAATAAGAAAGTAATATTTAAATGATTTTTTAAAAATAGCATAATAATAGTGTTACAGTGCTATATCTGTTAAGAAAAAAAGTATTATAAAGCAGCATTATAGGGGCATTCTTCTATAACACTATAATAATGCTATAATGCTAATTATAAGAACTTTCTAGTCAACACTATAAATCACCTTGTAAAGCATTTTGGCACTACTAAAAAGGTTGATTAAAAAAAGAAACAAGTGATAAAGTGGCACCTACCACAGAGGTTATACTGACTGTGAGCTGTGATAGGGTCACCTGCCTGATAGGTGTTTGCTTACATCAAAACCACACCTCGTGCTAAGGGCATCTACACCTGTGGAAATTGTGTTACTTTTTGATCTTTCTTTTAAAAAGCCAGACTTTCTACAGTAAGATAAAATATACAAGCAGCACTGAGGAAACTGGGGGTGGGGGTTTTCAAATGTATGATGACGTCATGTGGACACCTCATAAAATGTGAGGGAATGAGCTATGGCAATTCAACAATAAATGCCTCATCTGGTAGTAGCCTTAGAGCACAATCAACTCAGAAGTCCCAAAGAATTCAGTGGGGCTTACTTCTTGGTAAATGGGTATAGGATTGCTGCCTGACAGTGCAATCCTATACATGTCTACTCAGAAACAAGTCTCAGTGAATTCGATGGGTTTTACTTCTAGGTAAATAGGTATAGCATTGAAGCCTAAGGGCTTTTCTATCCAAGGCATTTGTCATGCGCTCATCATTCCCTACTCATGGTTGTTTATGGGTTATTTAAATGATGTCATGGTTCTCCAGTTTTGCTTCTGTGTCTAAGTAAAGAGCACTTTCAGTGAGTTTTTTTAGAACAGAGAAAATGCAGTATTTAATTGTAAAAGCAAAAGAAACCACTTTTTCCACTTGTGTATTTGTGCTATTCTGCTATACTACTGTGCCACATAGAGGTTAGGTAGCAGAAAAGCAGGAAAGAAAATGCTGTTCATGAAGTTCTTGGATCTCAGTTGTGCGACAAAACCAAAAGCAGATACAGCGGATTAGCAGCCTTGTGTAGAAAAGCTCTAAGTCTCCAGTCACTTTTACCTGAATATCCATGTGGAGATACATGTTGTCATGTATGTGAGTGATGAAACTTCATAGTGATTCTGTATAAACTTTTAGGTAGACCAGTAAGTTGTTTTGTTTTATTCTATTTTATTGCACACAGTTACTGCCTTTCTCCTATTTTCCCTTTATATTCTTTTTAAAATAAAACTTAATTGGTTCCTGGGTTTGACTGGATCTCTGCACCACCCAAGGGATAGAGTTCCCCCCATGCTACCTAGACCATTTCAATTATGCTACAGGCTTTAAGTTAACATAAGAAAAAGGAGGGAAAGACAGGCTGCTGCTTGAAAGGCAGACTGTCATGGGAACCTCAGTTGCCCCAATGCAAGCTGACTAAAAATGAGTGGTGGGAAATCACAACAAGGTGGGAGACATGTTGCCAATGGTCAATCCTACAGGTTTGCCACTGGAGCAGCAGTCCCCCCACCTTCACAATTACCAACTCCCTTTTCCTGGCAGGACTTTTCTGTCTTTTAACAGCTGCAGAAACATAGCAGGTGAAATGTTTCCCAATGCATTTTCATGCCAGGAAAAGCTTCCCCTGCTACATTTCTGCCTGTCATGCAGTTGTTAAAGACACATGAGCCTGCCAGAAAAAGTTGGCAACCATGTAACCATGACACTTGGGGCGCACGGGGTGGGCGGGATCATATTTCTTATAGTGAGGTGAATAATATTGTCATCTGAGGAGTCAACGAAGGTAAACTTCGTTGGAAGATATGTCTGAGAGGAAGAATTGTAATGTTTTTAAACCCAGCTGAAGTTTATATTTTTGTAAGGCTTGAACTAAAAGCCTATGGAGAATAATTATATGAAACACCCCGAATGGAGTGTGAAATGTCTGTAGTGCCAACCTAAGCTATGAATAGCATTATTAAATATTAATGGCTCATATTTCATGAGGGGTTGTGAAGCAGATGTGAGCCTGGTCCTAGCAGTAATTTAAGTGAGCAGGAACATTTCCTGTCATTTTTATCAATGTCAAACTATACAGGATGTATTAAACTGAAAAATAAAACTGGGAGGGAGAGGCATAATTAATAATCAATTTCCCTTTCATGGGTATCTGCTAATATTTCCCCTCAGAGGATTTCAGGTTTCTCCTGAGTATTTTTCTTGGAGACAGATATGGCCCTCAAGTAACTTAGAACTTCCTCAGATTGTTCCAGAAGGTCTCTCTGGAGTCTAGTTCTCCAACCACCCACCATTAACACAGTTCTTTCCTGTCAGAAAGTATATATTGTTACAATAAAGCAAATCCTAAATGATCACTGTTTTAGAGCGTAAGACGCTGAGGGGCTCTAAATATATTATGGTATAGCCTCCCCTGCTGAAAAGCTTGAAGTTAAAAAAATCCCTTGACACTTCAGTCTTCGTGAAGGGACTATTTTGGGTGGTGGTGGTAAAATCAGTGCTAGTTGATTAAACTTATTGCAGCCTGACTCAATGTGAAATGAAGTGTCTTAATGTGATTTAGCATTATAAAACATTTGGTTACATACAAATTGCAGTGTCTAAAATGATTACAGGTCAGGTGCAACATAATGGATGCATTCATGAAAATTTCACAGAGGGCCCCTTCCCCACAAATATGACATTATTTACATGGAAAAACTGAGGTCACACATTAAGTGTGTAAGTATGTGTTGTTTTAGATTTATGAAACTGCTTTTGCCCACACTTAAGTGTTCTTGTCTCGCTTACAGTCCCAGTGGAGTACATCTCCCCAGTCAGGGTGGTAAAAGGGAAAATTTTGTGCTCTAAACCATAAAATAATGATAATAAATCAAAGTGAAGTAAAACAAAATGATTTTTAAACCATTGCTCACCTGCTTTTAGCATAAAAATGATAGCAATGTTCGGTTTTATATACCCGTAATCTGAACTGAGTGTTCCTTCCCATCTAAGATGCAGGAATTTCTCAAATATCCCCACAGCAAGAGCTTCACATGGAAAATTTCTCTTTCAGAATAAATGTCAGATAAAGACAGCGGCACAGTCTCAATATATAAATTTCTTTTAAATATTTTATTTATGTATTTACTTACATTTATGCTCCTACTATTCAGCCATGGCCTTTAGCATTTGCAATATGATTGACTCCCCCCCCCCCCGCAATTTCCCTCAATAACAACTACTTGACTCATAATCATGGTAAACCCAAGTTTACCATGAGTATGATTATAGTCAGTTTAAATAATAGGTTAGTATTTAAACTGAATTAAATATTCCTAAATTCAGTCATAGGTGGCACCAGGGGGTGGTGGTGAGGGTGGAAGTTCTCCCTCCAAGAAGTAGTTCACCCCCCATTGCTGGACTCCTGTGATTACTTGAAGGAAAAGCACTTTCATTTTACTTATTTATACATACATATATACATATATATATATATATATATGCATGCATATATTCGATTTATATCCTGCCCATCATCACAAAATGATCCCAGGCCAGGTAATAATATACAATATATCATTCGAAAAAACCAAGAAAGTTGCACAGCAACCACTCCATATCAAAAATTTCATAAACATCACCAGTCAGTTATCTCCCTGTATGTAGGCCCATCCACCTAATCAAAACTCCTTTTGAAAAAGAATTGTTTTCAACTGGGGCCGACCAATGTTGGCACCAGTCTAACTTCCAGAGGGAGAGCATTCTACAGTTTCAAATCCAAACTATAACTGACTCATAAACTAGAAGTTAAAGCGAGGCTGTGAAACACATCTGGAAGGTACCAGGTTGGAGAAAGCTCTTGTAAAGCTAAACCATGTGTAACTGTCATTGTGCCTCTCTCATACAACTACTATATATACATGTCACATGTCCTAGGAATTGCACTTTTTTGTGAAGATGCTGATAATTGTTTACTAGAGAACCTTTGATCCTTTATAGAACTCTAGTGCCTAGGTTCCTCTAGCAGGATGCCATGACACTTAATCTGATTTAAGTTTATAATCTAGATGTGCTGTACGTGGTTCGGATATTAGATTACCCATTGCGGAATGCCTTCCTGTAGGTTTGGTGAAGCAATGGACATCTTTTAAACCATCAACATTTGGCAGATCAAATGTCACCATGCAGAGGAGGGGAATATTCCAGTAACCTAGTAGAAATGTGATTTTCAGGGAACAGACTAACTGCTGAAGGATCACTGAGCTACAGAAGACTTTGCTGAGATCAATTAGGCTATATGTGGACCCACTATTAGTGAAGATAAATTATTATAGGTAGACAATCTAATCAGAAAACCATGCTGGGGGAATTCCTCTGTATAGGTCTGCATGCAATTGTATCACATAGAGCAAAACTGGAGGCAATAGAAATGAGTCATATCAAATCCCCCAACTTAGGTACTGTAGTTTGGGAAGAGAATGAATTACATACTCTGGACCAATTTCAAGTGGCTACTAGTTCAGTGCAGATCAGATGATCCAAAATTAGTGGCACAGTACACTTACGTAGCATTGGGCAAGCTACTTTTCATACAAAGTTATGTTTTCCATCTGGTACAGCCAAGCACTGGCATTTGCCCTAAACACTGACTGCCCATTCAAGTGGGCAGTTGCATTGACGTCACTGAAAACAAGAGTTTAAGTGCTATGCTTGATTTGCTCCACTTTGCACTAAATGTTGTTTAACTCAGCTTGTCCTCTAAGGGCACTTCTCTCATGATGAACCTTCTGGTTTTCTAGCTATGTGTCTCACAAGAATCTATGTTGCCTCCTATGCTGTTTGGACTGGCCCATGACATACTGGCTCATCAGGCATGAAATCCAAATAAGTTCCCTGACAGCAAACAAACAAATAAACCCCCAACCATTTGCTACCCTTTAACAGTGCACAACATTTGCCATCTGGGGTGGTCATCTAATTCTTCCTTATAGGTGGAAGCCAGACCTTTCTCCTGTTATATGAGTTAACTGGTTAGGAGCAGAGTGCTGAGATTGGATAAGGTGGCTTTTAAGTCACTTCCACACTACGGAGTCTATGAACTTGCATTTGTTTATATGGTAGTTTACTCAAGCAGAGGAAACATTACACAGTTTGGAATGTTCAAAGGGTATAATTACTGACAAAAGAGGACAACTCGATTTCTTTAAAAAAAAATTGGAGTTCCCTAGTTTTATCTCTTAAAAATAGATTATTTGTTTGATCAAGGATAAAATGATGAATGATTAATAAGGATCCCCTCCCATTTTTCTAATTTAGTACAGATTTGTATCCCCCCTTCTCTTTCATATTTCTTCATTCAGTATTAATGCACTATTAAAAAGCACTACACCACCATTTACTGCTGTTGTGGTAACACATTAAATGCTGATTGCCAGTGCATTACTGGCATAAAAGCAGCCTGTATGAAATCCAGATGTTGCCCTGAAATCCTGAAGACACTGCCAGTGCACGCAGAACATGTCCTTTCTCTGATTTCCTGCAGTCTGAATCTACATGAATTCCATTCCCCATGGTCCACTGCTTTGTGAAATAAAGTGCTTCCCCTTACCAAACATCACCCCTAATTCTGCATGGTCCAGCTAGGGGAAACTACAGCACTTCAATTCATATTTTGACTTGATTAGTTCCTGATCAATATGTCTGGTTGCTAAGATGTAACAGAACGTAGGGCTGTGCATGGGCCTCCCACTTTGACCCCATCCACTTTGACTCGAACTTGACTCCGAAGTGAGATTCAGACATCCGAATCACTAGTTTTTGATGTTTTCCCATTGTAGGGATGTCAGAGAATTCCGCCACGGATCTTGGTGAGGCTGAATGCCAGTGCATTTGGCCCCCTGAACTCTGTGGCAGAACGGCCTACCCCCGCGCCCCTGCGGATCCCCCCCAGGATGAGACTTACCTGGGGCGGATCTTCTGGGTGGTGGCGTCTCCGGCTGCGGCTTTGGTGGTGGCGGCAGAGGCTGGTCTTCCAACCGGCCGCTGCCGCCATTTGCAGTCTTGTAAAAACAAACAAACAAACAATGACGTGATAGGCTACGTAAAGATTTACGTAGCCTATCATGGCTGGGTTTAAAACAAAACAAAACCGCGTATGCAAATGGCAGTGGCTACAGCCACCGCAATTTACGTTCCTTCTTTTTGGCCGTCTTAGTCTACGTAAATATTTACATAGATTTACGTAGGCTAAAACGGTGAATCAAAAAGGGACGCAAATAGCGCCTGCTACGCTATTTGCGTTCCCCTTTATTTTCGCTGTCATAGTCTACGTAAATATTTAAGTAGATTAAGACGGCCAAAAATAAGGAACACATCTGCATACGCGGTTCCCCCCCCCCCAGAGCCCTCCGTGGCCAGAAATCTGGCTGCGGACGGCTCTGGCCTGGCTGGGCCTGGCCGGCTGCTCTGAGGAGCTGCCGCGGAGCACAGCTGGCCATCGAGGATTCCAGGGGGGAGGAACGGATCACCTCCCCCCTGTCGAGGATTCCGGGGGAGGGACGGAATGCCTCCCCCCCCAACATCAACATAATCCTTGGAAAGGTAAGTGACTTTCGTACATCCCTATTCCATTGACATGCATGGGAAAACACAAATGGCCATACCTTTTCAGTTTTCATGATAAATAAATGAAATTTGGGGACCTCTCAGACCCCCTGCAGGGGTGTCCACCTGCCAAATTTCAGGCAATTTGGTCCAGTAGGTTTTGTGCTAGGTGCAGGTGAAATTTGTTTTTTTCGAGGAAATCTCTCAAAGCAAAGAGCTATAATTTTTCACTGCTTGTACAGAAGTGCATGAAAATTGGGGAATTCACAGCCCTGCTGGAGAGCATCTCATCTGACAAAGCTCAGACAGTTTGGCCCAGCAGTTTTTGTGCAAGGCATAGGTAAAATGTGCTGTTCTCAGAAACTCAAACCAAAGTTCATAAAGGAATCCCTGGAAAAATTCTGGAGCAGATTATAAAGCAATCAGTCTGTAAGCACCTTGAAAACAATGCAGTGATTACTCGAAGCCAACATGGATTTGTCAAGAACAAATCTTGCCAGACTAATCTGATCTCATTTTTTTTATCAGGTAACCTCCCGTGTGGACTGTGGGAATGCTGTGGACATAATATACCTCGGGTTCAGCAAAGCTTTCGACAAAGTGCCCCATGATATCCTGATTAGCAAACTAGCTAAAAGTGGGCTAGATGAAACAACTATCAGGTGGATCCACAATTGGCTACAGAATCTGACTCAAAGAGTGCTTATCAATGGGACCATCTCAAATGGGGGAGAGGTAATGAGCAGGGTACCACAGGGCTCAGTCCTGGGCCCAGTGCTCTTCAACATTTTTATTAATGACTTGGAGGAGGAGGTGCAGGGAGGTGGTGGGCTCTCCCACACTGGAGGCATTCAAGACAAGGCTGGACAGCCATCTGTCAGGGATGCTCTGACTTGGATTCCTGCATTGAGCAGGGGGTTGGACTCGATGGTTTTATAGGCCCCTTCTAACTACTATTCTATGATTCTATGATAATGAAGTGGTGAGGAGGTTACTATCCCTAAACTCTGCTGTAGGTTTCTTTGAAGTGCAAATAACCCCTTTCCCATAGTACTAATTTCCTATTCACAGGCAATAACCTCAGGGCCTCTTTGGCTGAATTGTCTGGGAAAACACTGGCTGGTAGGCAGGAAGCAAACAAAGGCACCAACCCTGCCAGGAGGGCACATTGACTTGAACAAAGAGCAACAACAATTGTCTACTGTACTAACAGAGGCAGGAAGGGACACAGCAGCCCTGCCAGGAGGGCACAGCAGCACCTCACCCACCTCTGCTCCTGCCAAGACCCCGAGGATGCCTCATATTGGGCTGGCTGGCTTTGCAACACACAGTGTAGTATTATATTATTGAAATAATAGCAGTTAATGTGTGTAGTGCTTAGCCCACCTTTTTGGAAATGTGGACTGTGTGTACTCCTTTGACACACACTGTTTGCTTGTCCACACAGCACACACACACACTCTTACACACGAGCAGAAGAAAAGCAAACACTAAACTACAAGCAAAGGGGGGGGGACTAACTATAATCCTAACAGAAGAGAAAGGGGGGGTTATTTATTTATTTTTTTGTAGGGAAAAGAGATAAAAAATGGGAAGGGAAGGAATACAGGAATTGAGAAGGGGAGGTGGAGGGGAGCTAGGAACAAGGAAAGGAAAGCTCCCTCTCTCCCCCCCCCCTCTCTCTATATATATGGTCTAGACAGAATCAAAGTAAGGGCAAACTAATGGTTGAGAGAGAATTGAAAAAGCGTGCAGTGTGTGCGTGTGTGTGTGTGAAGATAAGCAACTACAGTGAATTTTTCTGGATTTTTAAATGAACAAACAACAAGAATGAATAGTAAACAGAAGGGTGGGATGGGGAGACACTAACATAGCTGTCATAGCACGCACTTTCTTCTTGGCTTCGTTCTGCCAAAGAAGGGTGGGAAGGGTTAAGGTTTCCTCTGACATGCCTGGCAGAGACTGGCGCAGTTGCTCTCAGTGGCTGTGGCAGAGGCAGGATAGGACTGGATCCAAGAGAGAAAAGCCATGGAGCTTCCCTCTCGGCTCTTGTCCCATCCTGCTGCCTCCACCACTGCCATCATTGCACATAATGGCAGATCATCAGGGCAGTGGGAGGCTGCTCAATTATCAGGCAGCTCGTGAACTAGGGTTGGCGGAGAATTTCTCCCCGAAACTTCAGGGGGCCGAGCGCCAACGTGTTTGGCCCCCTGAACAGGTTTTGGGGAGAAATTCTCCGCACCCCCCTGCCCCCCGCACCCCCCCGGGACGGGACTTACCTTTGCCGAATGTCCCTCCCGGCGGTGGGTCCGGCCGGCGGTTCGGTGGGTCTTCGTCTGGGGCGGGAGAGGCAGCCGGTCTTTTGACCGGCTGCCGCCGCCGCCATTCCAAGAAAAGAAAAAAAAACAACCCCCCCCCCCGTGATAGGCTACGTGACGATTAACGTAGCCTATCACGGCTAGATCTGCAAAGTCAGCCGTGATAGGCTACGTTAATCGTCACGTAGCCTATCACGGGTGACTTTAAAAAAAAAAAGCACTTACGGATAATGGTGGCCCCCATAGGGAGCCGCCATTCCCGTTCCTTATTTGGTCGCTGTAGTCTACGTAAAGATTTACATAGACTACGGCGAAAATAAGGGCAACGCTATTTGCGTTGCCCTTATTTTCGCAGTAGTCTACGTAAATCTTTACATAGCCTACAGCGACCAAATAAGGAACGTGAATGGCGGCTCCCTATGGGGGCCGCCATTAGCATACGCGCTTTTTTTTTTTAAGTCACCCGTGATAGGCTACGTGACAATTAACGTAGCCTATCACAGCTGACTTTGCAGATCTATCCGTGATAGGCTACGTTAATCGTCACGTAGCCTATCACGGGGGCGTTTTTTTTTTTTTAACTTTTGAGTTCGCGGCCGGGCGAGGCGAGGCGCCTCCTCCCCGGCCTGAATTTCGGCCGGGCGAGGCAGGAAGCCTCCCCCCCCGGCCTGAACTTCGCGGGGGGAGCAGTGAAGTGCCTCCCCCCCACTGCGAACAAGCTTCGAGGACAGGTAAGTGACTTTCGTCCACCCCTATCGTGAACTGCAATGGATAGTCGTGCACCCCCCCAGGGTGCGTACACCCCACTTTGGAGACCACTGCTCTAACTCCTAGTCCTTTCCTCTCCCATAACAGCACCTCTCTCACAATGAGCAAAAGGAGGCTGACTCACAGGAAAGCTCCCTCCCTCCTCCTCCTCCTCTCCCCTTCCCCCTCCCTCCTCATCTTCTGCCCCTCCCAGTGGCCAGATCTCTCTCAAATTGACACATTTGGCACCTCCCCCTCCTCTCCCCCTCCTCCTCCGCATGATCTTTCAGAAATTGATACATTTTGGAAACAGCCTGCCTGGGCTTCTCAGAAGGCATAAGAAGAGCTTTGAATATATGAGGTGGACTGAGGTGCCTTGTAGGTGACCCACTTCAGTCTGGGGCCCCTTGGTGCTGTTCTGATCTGTTTGTAGTAGGGATGGCGGAGAATTTCTCCCCGAAACTTCGGGGGGCTGAGCGCCAACGTGTTCGGCCCCCCGAACAAGTTTCGGGGAGAAATCCTCCGCACCCCCCGCACCCCGCACCCCCCCGGGACGGGACTTACCTTCGCTGAATGTCCCTCCTGGCGGCGGGTCCGGCCGGCGGTTCGGCGGGTGTTCGAGTGGGGCGGGAGCGGCAGACGGTCTTTCGACTGGCTGCCGCTGCCGCCATTGCAATAAAAGAAAACAAAAACGCCCCCTGATAGGCTATGTGACGATTAACGTAGCCTATCACGGCTAGATTTGCAAAGTCAGCCATGATAGGCTACGTCAATCGTCACGTAGCCTATCACGGGTGACTTAAAAAAAAAAAAAAAAGCGCGTACGCTAATGGCGGCCCCCATAGGGAGCCGCCATTCGCGTTCCTTATTTGGTCGCTGTAGTCTACGTAAAGATTTACGTAGACTACGGCGAAAATAAGGGCAACGCTATTTCCTGAATTTCGGCCGGGGCGAGGCGGGAAGCCTCCCCCCCCGGCCTGAACTTCGCGGGGGGAGCAGCGAAGCGCCTCCCCCCCACCGCGAACAACCTTCGACGAAAGGGAAGTCACTTTTGTCCACCCCTACTTTGTAGCAAGACGAGGCACCTCTGAATCAGCCCACTTCGCCTTGTTAATTGGGCTTTAGACTGAAGCGGTGCACAGCCCTAATGGAAAGAGCTATCTGTCAATTTTAGTGCAAAACTTGCAGTCCCTGTCAGAGTAGGTTTTTGTTTGTTTCAATAATGATGATAATGATGTCAATGATAACAGTATCATTGACCACTTTCCTACTGTCTATTTGCTACACATTTGGCAGTAGTATGTTATCAATGGTGTGAATGACAAGCATGACAAACACAGGTAAACACTCTTGCTAAGTTCAAATTGAAAGAATTGTTCTAAAATCTCTGCAGGCCAAGACGCAGTTCCACTCAATGCTTGGCACTTTGCCACCTTCTCATATCCCTTTTTGATTCCAATGGCTAAACAACTAGCAGCAACCATAGGAAAAACATCTAAAGCCAATTGTGCTGATAACATGAAAAGTTTGTGTAAAGCAGGAATGTGCTCAAAACAGGACAAATCAAACAGCAATAGCTGAGCACTGTTTATTTGGTACAGTGCCACAGAAGCACGATCCATCTCCCCATCGGTGGAGCTGTGTGTGCAGGAGAAGATCAGCACAAAGGATTGGTAGACCCACTTCCTTCCCTAGCTGCCCCTTAGCCACATAGTCTAGCCGTTACTCATTCTGATGGCATGCACACTTCCCATATAATCAGTCAGCTCCTTCACTCTCCTCTTCCTGGATCTTTGGCCCCCATGTTTTTGTGCCTGGTTAAGGGAGAGGTGTGTACAGGCCTCCCTTTAAAAGCAATGGTTGGGGTGCTCCAATGCAAGTGCACCTGTACCTGCATTCAACTTATAGATCCTGCCTGGAGAGGAAAGAAGGGAGGAAAAAGGACTCCACTGAGCCCTATGCCAGCCCCTGCCCTCTGCGCAGAGGGAGTGCATCATGCCCAATATAACAATTTGAGTCAGATTCTGACCCTCACATTTCCATGCATATGTTCTGGACAGAGGGTTGTATTCAATGTTAATCCTATTTAGAGTAGACCCATTGACATGAATGGGACTTAAGTTAAGTTAGACTAACATTCTATACAAACTATTGGATAGAATCCAGAACATCCTCCATCAATGCCCCATTGGTTAGACTGGATGCATGATAATTGCCTCTCACTACTGTAAGAGCATCCTGTGCAGTGCTCGAAGTGTGGTGGGGTGCCATCTCACTTCTTTGTAGGCAGACATAACTGAGTCTGACATCAACCACCCCACTTATTTTTTTCTCCCACTTTGAAGCCATCCCACTTTCTTCACAACCAGCCCATATCCCCCTTTTCCCCATGTCAGGCTCTGATCCTGTGTTGAGCTCAACGCTTGAGCACCCGAAGGAGTGCTGTTTGTGTCATGCTGTGATCCTGCCCTTTCCTCTTTGCCCACTTCTTCTCTATGTGGACAGTTTCTACTTGATTCTTGACTCCAGCTGACTCTGAATAAGGATTACTCTATCACGGATACACTACTAGGATGGCAACTGGAACCACACTTCACCTGTGACCTTTACTGTGTGAACTGAAGTGGAGTCTCACTGTTGGGCTGCAGCCTGGGTCAGTTTGACCCATGCTAAAATGCAGATCATGACAAAATGCTTGTACTACTACTGCCTATGCTCATTCAGTCCTTTTACTGCCTGCTGCATAAACTAATTATGATTTTACAGGGCTTCTTCTTAACTATGGGGCAATGTTGTCACTTCTTAAACACTGGTTTTAGTATGAGATAAAATGTATATGGTTAATGGATGAGGCTGGATTTAATGAACTGGAATATGGTGGAGTCAAAGGTCTGGTTCACACAGAATGTACTATTTATGTGTGGTGGGGGTGGGAGCAAGCGTCTAAACTGCACACTTCCCCCACTGTGCATAGAACTTTCTCTGTGAACTGGACCCGATGGACAGTACACAACAGGACACAACCAGTGACATAAATTACATAGTGCTAGCACAAACTAGCACAGCACCAATAGTATTAGCTGGTGCACCTATTTCTTAGCACAGCACCAATAGTATTAGCTGGCGCACCTATTTCTTAGCACAGCACCAATAGTATTAGCTGGTGCACCTATTTCTTAGCACAGCACCAACAGTATTAGCTGGCGCACCTATTTCTTAGCACAGCACCAACAGTATTAGTTGGCGCACCTATTTCTTAGCACAGCACCAATAGTATTAGCTGGCGCACCTATTTCTTAGCACAGCACCAACAGTATTAGATGGCACACCTATTTCTTAGCACAGCACCAACAGTATTAGTTGGCGCACCTATTTCTTAGCACAGCACCAATAGTATTAGTTGGCGCACCTATTTCTTAGCACAGCACCAATAGTATTAGCTGGCGCACCTATTTCTTAGCACAGCACCAATAGTATTAGCTGGCGCACCTATTTCTTAGCACAGCACCAATAGTATTAGCTGGCACACCTATTTCTTAGCACAGCACCAATAGTATTAGCTGGCGCACCTATTTCTTAGCACAGCATCAATAGTATTAGCTGGCGCACCTATTTCTAATGCTATTAGCACTGCACTAGAGTAGTTTACACTACCACAATGTAATTTATATTAGCGGTTGTATCTTGTTGAATATTGCCCTATATATGTAATTGCCTACACATCATTACTGCAATAGAGAGAGGCCAGGATTTATTAGAGCAGAGACCTACATGTGTAATCTATAGTTCACACAAGAAGATCTGTGCTGGATGGCAGAGTCTATGCAAACCTTAGAGTTTCTCCCACACTTCAGTGTGTGTAAAGTCTTTGTGCTGTGGCTGTATGTGAGCTGAGCCAAAGCCTGGATCCATAATATTCCACCTCCTAATATGTAATGCACACAAAATAGTAAGCACATCCTCTCAGGAGCTAAAGTTTCCTTTCTGCTGTCTTCCCCTAAATGAATGAATCATTCCAAATATATATATATATTGGGTAAAAAGTACCATCTCCTCCTCTGCACTCCATGGCAGTGATAGTATAACTCCAAAATATGGGATTCCTATAATTGATTACATAAAGTATGTGCCAAAATTAATATTTTAACACTGTACCCCCCTGGCCCTCCAAATGTCCGAAATCCAACAGCATCTATAACTGGGAATGTTGGGGGGGGGGGACCCACAACATTAAAAGAATATAACCTGGAATTTTTGCAAGTGCATTTTAGTTAAAACTATGCTTGAGCACTACCCCTGCTCCACCAATTACTCACAAAACTTGTGGTTCCATGTTGCCTCATTCAACTGTTGAACCAAACCACTCAAATATAATCTTGGATTTGGTTAAATGTTGCCACTCCATTCTCCTGTTCCATAGTCTCATAAAACCCATACACAGCATAATTCCTGTTTTGAGACCACTGGAAAAAGAGTCTGATCTGCATTTTCTGGTGAGATTCCAGCTAATTGCTCACTAGTGTATTTGTTGCACTATAGTGTAGCACCACAGAGCCATGGCTTTACCATGGTTAAGAGGTATATGGAATTGGGGCAACTACTCACTAGCCTTCAGTGTTTAGTGGGCAAGATAAAACATCAATACCTGTTTCTGGTGCTTCCAGAAGTTTAATTTTTAAACTAAAGTTAAAAATTGTATAGAAAATGTCCCAGAATGTTATGCTTGATTTCAAGTTATAGAACTCTGGCCTTTTAAAAATGCTGGGGGCATTGGGTGCTAACCCTACCAGGGGTGGGCAATTTGTGGCCCTCCAGATATTTTTGCCTAGATCTTCCATCATCCCTCAGCATTAGCTAGGCTGGCGAGGACGGATGGAAATTATAAGCCAAAATATCTGGAGGGGCAGAAGTTGCCCACCCCATCCTACAGAAAACTACATTATGATGTGTGCACCTAGGGAAAGAGTAATTAGTGGTAGGCACTGGGCAGAATGGAGAAAGAGCATAAATAGCCAGTCAGAAGAAAGGTGCAGCTGGATGGTTTAATCAGGTTATTTTGGGAGAGGAGACAAGTGTTTAGCTTCTGTGCCTCAGTAAAAGCTATTAGTAAAGGCTATGAATACCAGAGCAAACCTGACTTCACAGGGTCAGATCCTCAGCTGGTGTAAAGCAACATACGCTCCAACTGAGAGCGGCAGGAAGGAGAGGAAATGGAGTCTGTGGAACATACAGTCAAACACTCATATGAAGTTTTGAAAAAAGTAGTCATTGTTATAACTTCAGCCTGTAAAGTCAAATTTTGTAACTGTGCTAATCTTTGATAGATCAGTTTGCCATTTGTATAGAAAGAAAGCGGTGCTACAACTTCCATCATTCACCAGCCACCATGGTTGCTTGCTGGGAGTTGTATGACTTTTCTCATTCTAAACATACATTGTAGTGGTCTTAAACAATATGTTGCTGTGCATGTGCACAAGACCACAGTTATTACTAATGGTGGACAGATGATTCCACCTCCATCCCCATCACAACTGTAATTATTTATTTATTTATTTATTGCATTTATACCCCGCCTTTCTCCCTCTCGCAAGGAACTCAAGGCGGCTTACATTATCCTCCTCCTCACCGTTGTATCCTCACAACAACAACCCTGTGAGGTAGGTTGGGCTGAGAGTCTGTGACTGGCCCAAAGTCACCCAGTGAGCTTCCATGGCCAAGTGGGGACTAGAACCCGGATCTCCCGGCTCCCAGTCCGTCACTCTCACCACTACACTACACTGGCTCTCTTATGAGATGAACACACTGCAGGAAAGGGGAGAGAATGCCACAAGGGCAGGAAAATGTACTGAAAAGAATGGGAACAAACCTGCCGCAGACCACCCCTTGAGGAAAAACCATAGGGTGGGGCAAATAACTGAAATAATACTTTGCGCATATGTGCACAGGAACACAGGCAATGCCTTCAGCACACGTACACAAACACACACATTAAAAGCCCACTGGCCTCTATCCTGATGATGCAGTGGGGTAGGACACACAAAGTCCTGATAGATAGCCCTCCACCACATTCACATACACATTTAAAGTAAGGCTGGCTGGCAGACAGGCAGGCCAGCAGGCAAGAGAATGGGAACAAGCCAAGGCCTCTGATTAAAGGGAGGTTCTGAGTACATATATGCTAAGAAAGTCATGTACCTGCTCAGGAGTACAATACTGGCAGAAGAAAGTATAAGGTGTTGTTTGAAAGAAGGAGAAAAAAATATTATAAAAGCAGTCCATGAAATTCCGGAATAAAACAGTGGAGATATCATGAGAAAAATGGAACCCAGAGTACATCGTATGCCACACTGGTGATCCAGGTGATACAATGCCGAGAAAAACCTCTGGTGTAGATCTGCTTGAAGAGAGGATAAAGAACAAGAAGAATTTGCTACGGACAATGCAAGAAGCCTTTTAAATGCCAAATATATTAGTAGCTAACATTGGTGTTAATTTTTCTTTTTAAATAGCAAACACAGATTCTAGTTTTGCTGATTTTGATGAAAACGGGCTTTGTTGGCAGATTGTTCTTGGCACAACTATAAAGCTGATCATGGGAACATTGGAGGTTTATTTAGATTCCTTGAATGTTTTGGCTTGGTGGTATCTAAGGCATTTTGAAACTCTTGGAACCCATTCGTTTCCAGCTTGCCAAAGGTTCCAAGCAAGCAAACAAAATAATATAAAAAATATAGTGCAATCGTTGTTTGAGGCTGTGTGAGATTCCTTAAAGAGGTAACTTGGACAAGAATGAAGGGGTGGGGGGAGTGAAATCATTTGGCACCAGTCTTCTTTTCTGCATAAAAGCTCACAGGAAGGAACTAAGCAGGAAAGGAGAATATTGTGTGTGCCCTTTCATTGGAACTTCCTCCTCACTCTAATCCTGATGTAGCAGAGAGAGATGCCTAATGGCAGTGTGAGATCTGAAAGTGATCCAGGCAATTGCCCACTCAAATCCTGCAGAATTAAATCTGGATCAGCATTAATGCAAGCTTTTGAAAGGCTGCCCTAGTGGTTTTAAGCATTCATATTTTATATTGTTTTATGCTGCTCTCTGTGGTTTTAATTTTTGTGAACCACCCAGAGAGCTTCAGCTATTGGGCAGTATAGAAATGAAATATAAATAAATACATACATGCATACATACATACATACATAAATACATACATACATACCTTTTGTGGTCCTCTATATACTGGTAATTAGGGGAGTATCATGGTCACCTGAAGCAAATCAGTGGGGTTTATAATAGGTGGGACAATATGACAGCAACGTTTCCCATACCTGTGGTAAAGGAGGTGCACAATGTCAGCAACATTTTAAAATTCAAGTTCTTCCTACTTTCTGGTCCAAAGAAATATTTGTACTTAAACCTCTTCCTAGATTGCCATGGCTGCACTTTTACTAGCTTAGGAATGCTTACTTTCCATGAGCCACAAGAGGTAAAGGTAATAATAAATGAACTCTTCCATTTGTATTTAATGTTATACTATAGAGCCAGAATGATGTTGTAGGCAGGATGTTGGGTTCATCTACTTCACTGTCTGTGCTGCCACATCAATGGGCAATAAACTACTGGTGTTCACCTCTGCTTTGTTTTCAGTCTGAGAAGAAATGGGTATCCCATAATCCAGGAGTGGGAAACTTGTGGGCCCCACAGAAGTTGTTGGATTCCAAATCCCATCAGCTCCAGACAGCATGCCTAGTAGTCAGGGATGATGGGAACTGAAGTCAGACAACACCTGGAGGATCACAGATTCCTCACTCCTGCCATAACCCTTGCAATAAGAATGTTGGGATGCAGTATTCTTCCTTTCAAAAGAACATCCTTCCCAATATCCTTCTGCCAGTGCCAGGAGGACAAAACAAACTACACTCTACTACTGAAACATTCACACTGTCTCTTTCCACCATCACTGGAGAAATAGAAGAAGTATTCCTGGATTTTCCAGCTGTTATTTATTTCTGAACTGCTCCTGATCAGGTGTGAATCCTCCAGTAGAAAGAGCATTTCCAGTAAAGCAGTAGCAGTAGCCCTGTAGCTAGCTTGCGGACATATTTTCAAAATATATTTCAGCCTGGTATGCGTCACTTGTGAAGGCGGTTAAAATAATTTGGAAAGTGGAAGAGAACAACTTTTAAAGGGATTGTACACCACAGCCAACATAGTCTTTCCAGACAATTATTGATGCTGAAAGTACAAGAACATGATGGTTAGCCAATGTTAAAGCATTTCACTAGATAAATTTGTGCCAGATGAAATCCATAATAAATATCTGGGCTGATTAACATAAAATGTTTGTGTTTGTTATCATAACTTAAATCCACCTGAGTTTGCTAATGTCTGTTGCCATAGACTGGTTTTATAGGAAGGCAAGGGGAATGAAATTATTCAGTAAGATCCAGATGTTTGCAAAGTGATCACAAACCATGGTGTGAAATCAGCAGTCATCGATATATGGCCCCAGGTCTTACAGAAAGGGCAGCTCAAAAGGGTCCTCACTGAAATGAAATCTATCTATAGCTGGTATTGTTCTCCACTGGGCAACATGCCCTGACAGGGGCTAATGTCTAATCATTGCAAGTTGTTGAATAATTGCAGTTCCCATGGCTTTCTCCCCACTCTGAATATGATAGTATCCCAGGGAGAAAAAGGTCTGCCTGTCTATAACTTCTGATGGGCGCTACAGTGACCACTTGGAACCTGGGAATCTGCTATCTGGATGAGTCCTTTGATGTGATCCAAAGATGACTCCTGCTGTGGCTTCTCATGTTTCAGTACTAAGGACACAGAGCACCATATAAAGTCAAGGGCTGGAAACCTCATCGAACTGTAATGGAGCTGGAGATACAAGAATTCCTGGACATGGAGATAACCCTATGCTTTAGCAGTTAGATAGGACTTTTCCCTAAGAGCACTAAGCACTTTACATACATTATCTCAGACATCCTTACAACTACCCTATGACATAGGGTACATAGGGTGAGATCATGGTGAGTGATAGTGACATACATAAGAGTACCCAATGAGTACCCAATGAAGTCATAGCTGAGGTTGGATTTGAATTGTTGTTGTTGTTGTTGTTCAGTCGTTCAGTCGTGTCCGACTCTTCGTGACCCCATGGACCATAGCACGCCAGGCCTTCCTGTCCTGCGCTCTCTCCCGGAGCGTGCTCAAGTTCATATTCATTGCATCCATGATGCTATCTAGCCATCTCATCCTCTGCCGTCCCCTTCTCCTTTTGCCTTCAGTCTTTCCCAGCATCAGGGTCTTTTCCAGGGAGTTTTCTCTTCACATTAGGTGGCCAAAATATTGGAGCTTCAGCTTCAGGATCTGTCCTTCCAAGGAGCACTCAGGGTTGATTTCCTTTAGGATGGACTGATTTGACCTCCTTGCAGTCCAGGGCACTCGTAAGAGTCTTCTCCAGCACCACAGTTCGAAAGCATCAATTCTTCGGCGCTCAGCCTTCCTTATAGTCCAGCTCTCACAGCCATACGTTGCTACTGGGAAAACCATAGCTTTGATTAGACGGACCTTTGTCGGCAAGGTGATGTCTCTGCTTCTTACTATACTGTCTAGGTTTGCCATAGCTTTCCTCCCAAGGAGCAAGCGTCTTTTAATTTCATGGCTACAGTCACCGTCTGCGGTGATCTTGGAGCCCAAGAAAGTAAAATCTGTCACTGCTTCCATTTCTTCCCCTTCTATATGCCAGGAAGTGATGGGGCCAGATGCCATGATCTTAGTTTTTTTAATGTTGAGTTTCAAACCAGCTTTTGCACTCTCCTCTTTCACCCTCAACAAGAGGCTCTTTAGATCCTCTTCGCTTTCTGCCATTAGGGTGGTATCGTCTGCATATTGGAGGTTGTTGATAATTCTCCCGGCAATCTTAATTCCGACCTCTGATTCATCCAACCCGGCATTTCTCATGATGTACTCTGCATATAAGTTAAATAAGCAGGGTGACAAAATGCAGCCTTGTCGTACTCCTTTCCCAATTTTGAACCAATCGGTTGTTCCATGTCTGGTTCTTACTGTTGCTTCTTGACCCTCGTACAGGTTTCTCAGGAGACAGGTAAGGTGGTCTGGTACTCCCATCACTTTAAGAATTTGCCACAGTTTGTTGTGATCCACACAATCAAAGGCTTTAGCGTAGTCAATGAAGCAGAAATAGACGTTTTTCTGGAATTCTCTTGCTTTCTCCATGATGCAGCGAATGTTGGCGATTTGATCTCTAGTTCCTCTGCCTCTTCTAAACCCAGCTTGTACTTCAGGTAGTTCTCGGTTCACATACTGCTGAAGCCTAGCTTGTAGGATTTTGAGCATCACCTTGCTGGCATGTGAAATGAGCGCAACTGTGCGGTAGTTTGAACACTCTTTGGCATTGCCCTTCTTTGGAATTGGAATGTAAACTGACCTTTTCCAGTCTTGTGGCCACTGTTGAGTGTTCCAGATTTGTTGGCATATTGAATGCAGCACTTTAACAGCATCATCTTTTAGGATTTTAAATAGCTCGGCTGGAATACTGTCATCTCCGCTAGCTTTGTTGTTACTAATGCTTCCTAAGGCCCACTTGACTTCACTCTCGAGGATGTCCGGCTCAAGTTCAGTGACCGCACTATCATGGCTATCAGGGACATTCAGATCTTTCCTGTATAGTTCTTCTGTGTATTCTTGCCACCTCTTCTTAATCTCATCTGCTTCTGTTAGGTCCCTGCCTTCTTTGTCCTTTATCATGCCCGTCTTTGCACAAAACGTTCCCTTGAGATCTCCAATTTTCTTGACGAGATCTCTAGTCTTTCCCATTCTGTTGTTTTCCTCGATTTCTTTGCATTGTTCATTTAAGAAGGCCTTCTTGTTTCTCCTTTCTATTCTCTGGAACTCTGCATTCAGTTGGGTATATCTTCCCCTTTCTCCCTTGCTTTTCGCTTCCCTTCTTTCCTCAGCTACTTGTAAAGCCTCATCAGACAGCCACTTGGCTTTCTTGCATTTCTTTTTCTTTGGGATGGATTTCGTTGCTGCCTCCTGAACAATGTTACGGACCTCCGTCCATAGTTCCTCAGGCACTCTGTCTATCAGGTCTAATCCCTGAAATCTATTCCTCACCTCCACTGTATATTCATCAGGGATATGATTTAGGTCATACCTGAACGGTTTAGTGGTTTTCCCGACGTTCTTCAATTTAAGCCGAAATTTTGCAAGAAGCAGCTCATGATTTGAGCCACAGTCAGCTCCAGGTCTTGTTTTTACTGACTGTATGGAGCTTCTCCATCTTTGGCTGCAAAGGACATAATCAATCTGATTTCGATATTGACCATCTGGTGACGTCCATGTGTAGAGTCGCCTCTTGTGCTGTTGGAAAAGAGTGTTTGCTATGATCAACATGTTCTCTTGGCAAAACTCTATTAGCTTTTGTCCTGCTTCATTTTGTACACCAAGGCCATGCCTGCCTGTTATCCCAGTGATTTCTTGACTTCCTACTTTAGCATTCCAATCCCCTATGATGAAGAGGACATCTTTTTTTGGTGTTAGTTCTAGAAGGTGTTGTAGGTCTTCATAGAACCGATCAACCTCAGCTTCTTCAGCATCAGTGGTTGGGGCATAGACTTCAATTACTGTGATGTTGAATGGTTTGCCTTGGATTCGTACTGAGATCATTCTATCATTTTTAAGATTGTACCCCAATACTGCTTTTCCCACCCTTTTGTTGACTATGAGTGCTACTCCATTTCTTCTAAGGGATTCTTGCCCACAATAGTAGATATGATGGTCACCTGAATTAAATTCGCCCATGCCTGTCCATTTTAGTTCGCTGATTCCCAAGATGTCGATGTTCAATCTTGCCATCTCATGTTTGACCACCTCCAGCTTACCTTGATTCATTGATCTGACATTCCAGGTTCCTAAACAATATTGTTCTTTACAGCATCGGATTTTCTTTTCACCACCAGACACATCCACAGCTGAGTGTCCTTTCGGGTTTGGCCCAGCCGCTTCACTCTTTCTGGCGCTACTTGGAAATACCCTCTGCTCTTCCCCAGTAGCATACTGGACAGCTTCCGACCTGAGGGGCTCATCTTCCGGCATCATATCTTTTAGCCTTGTGATACGTTCCATGGGGTTTTCTTGGCAAGAATACTGGAGTGGGTTGCCATTTCCTTCTCCAGTGGACCACATTTTGTCAGAACTCTCTGCCATGACCTGTCCGTCTTGGGTGGCCCTGCACGGCATAGCTTATGGCTTCACTGAGTTACGCAAGCCCCTTCGCCACAACAAGGCAGTGATCCATGAAGGGGTGGATTTGAATAGGGATCTTTAAAACTGTAGTTCATGCTCCTAACCACTAAACTAAGGGCTCCTTCGCACGGAGCTTTTATCCTGCGATTGAGATTGTTCCTTCACTTTGCAGGCTCTTTTCATGATGCAGTGATCCTGCCGTGGCCTTCCAGGGCGTCTCCTGCACTAAATGCCCTTTGTTCTGTTTTTAAATGGATCACAGATAATGAGCTATCAAATTACCCCATTGTGTTCTGCTTCAGTTTCCTCTATGAAAAGAGTTATAGCAGCAAAAAGAGGAGTGAGATCAATGAAAGATAATGGAAGACCCAGATATGGGGAGAAGGAGGGGGGAAGGGGAGAGGGGACAGGGGAAAGGAAGCGCATGTAAAGGGAGTCAGTTGATAGAGCATTGACCTTAGATTAGATTTGAATTGGATCCAAATCTCTGTTTAGGCTAGGGATGGCGGAGAATTTCTCCACGAATCTTCGGGAGGCTGAATGCCAACGCATTCGGTCCCCCCAAATTGGTGGTGAAATTCTCCGCCGGCCCCCCGCCCCCCCCGGGATGGGACTTACCGAGGCCGAATGTCCCTCTCGGTGGCAGGTGCTGGCGGCGTTTCAGTGGCCTTTCGTCGGGGGCAGGGGCGGCGGCCGGTCTCCCGACCGGCTGCCGCTGCCGCCATTGCCCCCCAAAAAAGTAAAGTTAAAAAAACAAAACACACCTGTGATAGGCTACGTAACGATTTACGTAGCCTATCATGGCTGACTTTGGAAATCTAGCCGTGATACGCTACGTAAATTGTTATGTAGCCTACCACGGGTGTGTGTGTGTGTGTGTGTTTTACTTTTTTTTTCGCAGCCGGGTAGACGGGACATTCCTACCCGGCCTGAATTTCGCCGGCGAGGGATGGGGCGCCTCCCCCCGGCCTGAATTTCAGCCAGGCGAGGCGGGGTGCCTCCCCCCCCTCGCCTGAACTTCGGGGGGAGAACCGAAGCGCCTCCCCCCCACCGCGAAGCAAGCTTCGAGAACAGGTAAGGGACTTTCGTCCATCCCTAGTTTAGGCATGAACTCTCTGGTGACATTGGGCTAGTCAGTATCACTTAGTGTAACTTATAGGATAAATGGGATAACCTCCACCCTGACCTCCTCAGGTGAAGTATGGGATACAAATATTGCAAATACTAGTTCACAACTTTTAGAAAGATTGAAAAGATTTTGCCTAGTTAAAGTTTTTTGGAAGTTTATTTTTTGCTGCTCTGTTATCACTGTTTTATTGTGATTTTGTATTTTATGTTTTTAATTTATCCATAAACCACCTAGAAAACTTTGGTTATTGGATATCTTAGAAGTGCAGTCAACCAATCAGTCAGTCAGTCAGGCAGTCAGTCAGTCAGTCAGTCAATCAATCAATCAATCAATGAGCAATCCTGATGGGATCTACCACCTCATCCAGAGTCCTGCCTGCTCACACCAGCCAGGTTGGAAAATGGAGGGCAGTTTCACTGGGCTGTTCAGCCCTATGGGATCTGTGTAGTTTTAGTTCCACTTCTACTGAGATCCCCCTCCCCCAGATCAGGCCCATATTCGGAAAACTGAATTTCTTTGGATCCAGAGGATCCAGTGGAATGACTTTGGATCAAGCTGGCTGCTCCCACAGACACCTGCTCATAGGGGCCAGGGGGTGCAACTCCCCCCCCTGCCAGATTCCAGTCATGACATCATTCTAAGAGCAGCAACAGCAGCTGCTCGTGCTGTGTGCCTGCCCTATCTATCTCTACTTTCAGTTTCTAGCCATATGGCCAAGGCTCAGGACAGGATAGGAGGTCAATAAATTAAACACTGGAGGGGGGATGTCCTCGAGTTTAACAGGCATCATGGGAGCACCTGCCTTGTAAGGCAAAGTAGTAGGAGCAGGCAGCAGCGGCATGACCAGGCTCCTCCACATCAAAGTAGCTCCATTCTGACAGCATCAACAGCACCCCTTGCTGTGCATGCCTGTCCCATGGGCAATCTCTAGCCTCCAGTTCCCCACAACATGGGCAGGCAAGGCCCAGCCAGGGGAGGTGGCAGGGTGGGATTCCATCAAGCTCAGTTGAGAGAGGCTGCAATGCAAATGGTAGAATATGCAAGTGGTAGAAAGGCAGTGAAGTCAGCATTCCTGTTAGGCCTTCAGTTTGGTAGGCCTGTGTGAGCACCTGCCCACTGACTGTGACTATGGAAATCACTGACTTCCCATTCTGTTCCACCTGGCATGGAACCCTGGCTGAGTTCCCTTTAATTTAAAGCGAACCAATGTGTTGTTTTCCAGCCACAGGTGAGGTGTGGTGAGGTGGGGGGAGAACACAGGAACGTTGTGCATCTGGGAAGTGGTGGGGTTGTTTGCCAGTCCCAGAATCATAAAAGAAGATGCGCACCTTATGTACACTTGCTTTTTGTGACTTAAACCCCACCCCAACATGCATAGGATTGGGCTGTTAATGTTGGTGTGTGAAAGCACTTTAAAACTCTATGCTTTCACATACAAAGGCTGGGAAAGTTCTGAAAGAGAATGTAAGGGAAAGGGAACTGTCACATTATGAGGACAGCCATTCCAAATTTCATCCATGTTCATGGGCATCCACAGGAAGGGGCAAAGAGGGACAATTGAATCCCTGAGGACGAACCATAGGGCTCCTTCACATGGAGCTTTTATTGTGAGATTGAGATTGCTCCTTCACAGACGTTTGCAGGCTCTTTACATGATGCCGTGACCCTGCCGTGACCCTGCTGTACTAAATGCCCTTTGTTCCATTTTAAATACATCGCAGATAATGAGCTATCATTGAATCAGTAGGGTTGGAAGGAGCCTACAAGGCCATCAAGTCCAACCCCCTGCTCAATGCAGGAATCCAAGTCAGAGCATCCCTGACAGATGGCTGTCCAGCCTCGTCTTGAATGCCTCCAGTGTGGGAAAGCCCACCACCTCTCTAGGTAATTGGTTCCATTGTCATATTGCTCTAACAGTCAGGACGTTTTTCCTGATGTTCAGCTAGAATCCGGCTTCCTGTAACTTGAGTCCATTATTCCGTGTCCTGCACTCTGGGATGACGGAGAAGAGATGCTGGCCTTCCTCTCTGTGACGACCTTTCAAGTACTTGAAGAATGCTATCATATCTCCCCTCAGTCTTCTCTTCTCAAGGCTAAACATACCCAGTTCTTTCAGTCTCTCCTCATAGGGCTTTGTTTCCAGTCCCTTGATCATCTTTGTTGCCCTCCTCTGAACCCTCTCCAGTTTGTCTATATCCTTCTTAAAATGTGGTGCCCAGAACTGGACACAGTACTCCAGATGAGGCCTAACCAGTGCTGAGTAGAGGGGAACTAGTACTTCCTGGGATTTGGAAGCTATGCTTCTATGAATGCAGCCCAAAACAGCATTTGCCCTTTTTGCAGCCACATCACATTGTTGGCTCATATTCCACTTGTCATCTACAACAAACCCAAGATCCTTCTCGCTTGTAGTGTGGTTGAGCCACGTATCCCCCATCTTGTAACTGTGCATTTGGTTTCTTTTTCCTTCATGCAGAACTTGGCATTTATCCATATTAAATGTCATTCTGTCATTTTCTGCCCAGTGCTCCAGTCTATCAAGATCACTTTGAATTTTGTTTCTGTCTTCCAAAGTATTAGCTATCCCGCCCAATTTTGTGGCATCTGCAAATTTGATCAGCATTTCTGCACCTCTTCCTCCAAGTCATTAATAAAAATGTTGAAGAGCACTGGGCCCAGGACTGAGCCCTGCGGTACTCCGTTTGTTACCTCTCCCTAGTTTGAGAAGAGACCATTGAAAAGCACTCTTTGAGTCCGATTCTGTAGCCAACTGTGGATCCACCGCGTCGTTGTTTCATCTAGCCCACTTTGAGCTAGTTTGCTCATCAGGATATCATGGGGCACTTTGTCAAAAGCTTTGCTGAACTTGAGGTATATTATGTCTACAGCATTCCCACAGTCCACAAAGGAGGTGACCTTTCAAAAAATGAGATCAGATTCATCTGGCAGGATTTGTTCTTGACAAATCCATGTTGGCTTCGAGTCATCACTGCATTGTTTTCAAGGTGCTTCCAGATGGATTGCTTAATCATCTGCTCCAGAATTTCCCCAGGGATTGATGTCAGACTGACTGGTCTGTAGTTCCCAGGTTTCTTCTTTTTACCCCTTTTGAAGATAGGGACAACATTAGTCCTCCTCCAGTCATCTGGCCCTTCACCCATCCTCCATGATTTCTCAAAGAGAATAGAATATCAATATCAAATATCAAATTAACCCATTGTGTTCTGCTTCAGTTTCCTCTGTGAAAAGAGTTAAAGCAGCAAGAAGAGGAACGAGATCAATGAAAGATAATGGAAGACTCCAATATGGGGAGAAGGGGGAGCAAGAAGGGGGGAAAAGAAGTGCTTGTAAAGGGAGTCAGTTGTGATCCTGCATTTAAAATGGAAGCAGAAAGCCCCATTTTAAATGCAGGATTTTAGGCTGGTGTAGAGATGCCCATAGTCCCCACATTTCCAGCTCTGATTAAAAAAACCCAAGTCTCTAGCCCTTGTAGAACCCAGGATATGAGGCAAAATGTGCAGCCACTATTCTGCCTATTCATTTTGTGAGAAACTAGCTGGTTCCCACCTTTTAGTGTTTTTAGCCAATGAATGAAGTCATAGCAATGGTTAACATACCCAGTATCTCTGTGTTTAAACCCTTCTGGGTGTGTTAAGCCTTTCTGGGATCTTCTCTGTTAGGAAGCAATTGCAGCCTCATAAAAACAATTTAGAAATCCTGCAGCTGGGTTTGGACAATAGTGTGTCTACAAAACCACTCCAAAAAACAAAAGTGGGCAGAAAAGACAGGAGTCCATGATCTTTCTAACTCAGTTCTTGTTAATATTTTTTTCTGAGCTTATAAACAATTAAAACATTTCCTTGACAATGTGTGTAGATAAAGTTCATCATTATTATACCCATAGGAGGCAAGGCTGTGGCTGAGAAAATGTGGATTACCCAAGTCCTGCAAAGTAGCCCAGTGTTGTTATTCCCATTTTGCGGAGGGGTGTGTGTGTGTGTGTGAGAAAGTAATGCATGGCAACTCTCCAATGTAGTCCAGTGTTGTTGGTGTTTTAGGGAAATGCTGATGGGGCTGTGATTGTAGCAGCTGTGCAATTTATTAAGGGTTAGAACGGATATACGTATATCTGTAAGAGAACCTGCCAGTTTTAGCTCTTCAGGAGGCCCAAGTGGAAGCTCTCCCCGTCTCACTCTTATTGGCCTTGGAGTTGAGACAGTGGGCCATGCAGCTCCACAGTGTTTTCTCATGTACTGTAGAAATAAAGAAACCTCTTGTGACGGTACCTGCTCCTATTGCGTGTTGTAGAGCAGATCCTAGCAGTGGGCTGCAAGCTGAACCACTGCTACCGCAATATCAACCATGCCTTTCAACACTGCAATGGCTTTTAGCTCAAAGAGTCATTACAAGGGTGAAGGGGGTCATGGAAAGACCCAAGGGTTTCAGCTGTGGGTGGAAATACATTGTCTGGAGACCAGATCTACCCACTGAGAAACAACAGAGGAGTAGACCTTTCATACAAATCTCTCAGAGGCTAGATCTACCTATCTTGGTAGACCTGGGCTGAATCTACACATAGCACTTTTACCGTTATCATACTGCAATGATAACTAGGCACCAATAGTTATCACTGCAGTATGGTAACGGTAAAACTGCTATGTGTAGATTCAGCTCTGGCGCCCAGACCTTATTGCTGGCTGCTCACAGTCACCAGATCTACCAGAAATGGTAGACCTGTTGTCTGATGCTATCAGGGCTTTTTTGAAATTTGCAACCACATACAAAATGTACAGGTCAGGTCCAGGAAAAATATGCAATTCCAAAAGAACATTGCTGTAGTTCAGAATTCAAGCCATGCAAAAGTTGTATTGTTAGCTGATGTAAAAAGTGGCTGATAACAATGTGAAAAGTAAAGTAAGTAGTCCAGGCTCCTCTAGAACCCTAAAACCTGATCAAGCACACTGATTTCTCCTTCCATTGGTAAAGACACTCCCCATAGACTCCACTGCTACTCTCCAGAGCTGCCTTCCCCAACCTGGCACCTTTTGGGAGTTTTGGGCTTCAACTTCAGTCAGTCCAATGGTCCAGAATGCTAGGTTTGCAGTCCAAAACATCTGGAGGGCACCAGATTGGGGAAGACTGTTCTAGAGTGTTTACCAATGTTTCCAAGATGAAGGAAATCATTCTGGGATGAGCCATGTGACATTGGCAATGTTATGATTAGGGCAGTGATGCCATAAAACATATTATATTCTTAAGACAGCTGTACTGTGTTCTGCATTTGGGTTCCCCCTCCCCTTGTTCCTAGGTGTGTGTGTGTGTGTGTGTGTGTGTGTGTTTTATCCCTCCCTCCAAATAAACTTGGAGGTCGTGATGCTTCTTGAATATAACATTCTTCTGTTCAGTTCCCAGGACCTCCTACTACTCTGTGTAGGCTTCTAAATGTCATAGAATGTGATGCTAAGCAACAAAGAGCACACACAAGGAAAGTGCACAGGTGTGGTGTGGCAGTGTGCACCATGCATGCAAAGTACAAAGTGCTGTGCAGCTTTGCTTCCCCTCACCCCTCACTCCAGTGGATGCCAGTGGCTCCTCCTGGCCCCGCCCACAGAGCACCCCTTTGGGGGCTTTTCGTCTGCGACCATACAGATCTAGCTAGCCAACTCTCTGTCTAGCCAACTTTCTAGCCAACTCTCTTTCACACTGAAATGAAAGCAGACTGATCTCCTGTTATATACAGCATCCCCCGCACCCCATTGTCACTGATTGGAGACTGCTGGGTTAGGTTCAGCCCTAATCTGGCAACTAGAGTTGACATTCTCCGAAGCTCACCATTCTCCCCCTTTCCCCCTCTGTCCTCTTCCTCATCCCCTCCCTGATTTTTCACAAGTTGGTACATTTTAGAGACAGGCTGTCTGGGCTACAGAATGGCTTCAGAACAGCTCCGAATCTTCAAGGCATACCGAGGCACTTTGGGGATGACCCACTTTGCTTCAGACTGCCTTGGTGCTATTCTGACCTGCTTCAGAGCTCAACGAAGCACCCTGATTTGCTTTGGGATTTGGATCTAGCACTGAAGCAGTGTACAGCCCTAGTAACTACCCCCTCCCAATAAAACCCAAATTCTTAAAAAACAAAGAAAAAACACCATTTAGTTTAGACTTATTTCATGTTGGAGGAACATAGGCGAGAGATGGATTCTACTTCATTCACACCTCATCCATGATGTATTTTATATCAAACCACCTGACATTGCTCTGCAGAAGGAAGGGGAAAAAGGACAAACCGTGCCCATTTCTGGTTGTGCTCTTTGAGAGGATAATTTCGCCTTTTTAATAAGATCAGAGAATGAAGTCAGGCATGAGTTGGGGAAAGGTCACAGCATGTGTTCCAAGGTATATTAACTACTGTTGAGGGTGGCATCAGCCGACCTCCAGGAGGACAAAATTAAGCAGCAAAACAGTAAATATTTTCAATGGCACTTTATTACATGCAGGGCCATTTACAGTGAATGAGGGCTATGAGAAAGCTTTCGACAATGAAATAGAAATGCTTACAAATTAGAAAAATAGTATCTCGCCAGCTGGACTTAAAATTGATTCCAGTCAAGGTTAATAGGAAACAGCTAATGAAGGGACAGGATCCAAAGCTTTGCATCATGCCTCATTGTGTCTCCCATCAGTAATTAATACAAGCTACTGCAACCTGAGCACATTTTCTCTTAACAGGAACTTTCAATTCTACATGCAATATATAGCTAGGAACTTCCTCTTAATGTTTTATGGCTCCCATGAATGCTACACTCAGATCCAATTCCTCCACCTCATTTCCAGGATGGCGATTTGCATCTATCACCATCACCACAATGCATTCAATTTATGAGGTCTGCTACTATACTGTGGCCTTAGGTATGTGCAGCATATATTTTAAATATATCAAGCTTACAAATGAGGATCTCCCCACTTTCCAGTTGGGAATGTACTTGAAAGCACTCCGTGCAAAAGGAACAAATACTTCTCCTGTGCCCAAATCTCAGTATTGTCACAATGCAATCCAGTAAACCCTGTTTTCATGCAACCTCATTAATGTCCACAGGACACATGCAGAAACAAAGCTTGGTAGGCTGTACCCATATTATTATCCGATTTCCATCTTTATGGGCACATCTCCATCACTTTCCGGAAAGCCATTTCCAGAATTAGGATGGCAGGAAGGACCCATTCTCCATGGTTATTTTTCAGATCTCATACTGAGATTAAAAGATACTGGAACACTCATGTTTAAATTAACAGTGCAATCTTAAGTGTGTTTATTCATAAGTAAGTCCCATGAAGCTCGCTCTCTAGTAAGTGTGGTTTGCCAAACTACACATGGCATCAAAGACCTTCCTTCCTTCCTTCCTTCCTTCCTTCCTTCCTTCCTTCCTTCTTTCCTTCCTTCCTTCCTTTCAGCGGGGGAGCTCAGATTTTTATTGAGACCTCCTTATGCAGGAAGCAGAGGCTTAATACTTCACTCCCCAGTGATGGTTTTACTGGTAATCCACACCCCCACCCCACCTGCAGCTACAAGGCTTAGAATCAAACCCTCCATTGGCACAAATGGAGAATGGGAGCATATCGCTATCAAAGAACTAGGTAGCATAAAGTTAAATAAAAATGTTCATGACATTGTTTGGAGCATTGCTATTGGCAATGTTGCGGGGCTGCCTTGCTGGCAGTTTAAAAGATTTGATGGGCACTGGAGATTAGGGATGCTGCTGGGGAAACCCAATCCTCAACAAACCTGAATAACATCAGATTCCTGAGAATCCAATTTACGGAATCCGCAGTGGACTGGCTCTCCCTGCTGGCACAACTTGCAGATTTTGGCATAATTTTTTCTCTCTGTAAAAACAGCAAGATACACAGATTGTGGCCACAATTGGCATAACGTGGGCAAACTATAGCTGTAATTAGCATATTTTATGCAATTTGTGGCTGTGAATGCTTAGTTATGCATAAATTGTGGCTGCAATTTAAACATAACTAAGAACTTTATGGTAGCAAATTTTGGCAACAGGACAGGTATCTGTGGGCACATTTGTACCTATGGGCACCAAGTTGGCATCCCTAGGTATAGAAGATAATTCACCATGAATTTTCCTTTTAGAGTTCAAACAGGAGACACATTCAGGCACAATTTATGTTAAATAATTTCATCTGAAATGAAAGTTGAGGTTTATTTTACTGGCTGAGGCATACAGAACTATATCAATATCCCATTTCTCACATTTGATGGAGTGATGGCAAGCTAAGACTCCAAAAGAATTTGAAACTGCACTTTTTTTTAGGGGTGAGGGGACCTGAAATTTTACATCCTGGGGTGGGCAGAGTAACAGACAGAGACTGGGCATGGATTGCCAAGGAAACCTCCCTTCCAAAAATATCTTCCCATCATACAAAGAGACTGAAATGTTTCCAGTGTTGTTTATTGCAGCATTAACAGTCCCTCTCTCTTAATAAAGCAAAGGCACACAACTGGTAAAAATAAAATAAACTGAAATGTTTGTTGTTTATTAATTCTTTCCCAGAGAACAGGGAAATTAATTCCAAATTACCCAAGGCCTTAAAGAACATGTTTTTCTGCTAAACATTTTGTTGAGGTTCAGTATCAGTACCCAATTTATTGAAATTTCAAAGTATATTACACACACTTAAGTATGAAACAGAAAGCAAAAGTTATGTGCAATGGCAGCAGAGGTCTCTCTCTGTGGGGAGAGGTGGGTAGCATGTTTTCTTTTTTGTTTTTCTTTTATTTTCTTGTTGATTGGCTGAATGATGTCTCTGTCCTTGAGTACAAGTGAGAACGACTCAGACTCTGAAGAATGTTTCTCAATTTTTTAAGAGTGAAAAATCATGGTGTGGGTGGGGGGAAGGAGAAAGAAAGGACTGTGTCATTTGTCTCAATGATTCTCCAGGTTCCTTTTAGATGTTACGGCATTAGTGCGGGTAGCACCAGCTCCAAGTTATTGAGGGCCCTTGGGCAAGATAGCCTCAATGGGCCCCCTGCCTCACTGAGTCCACCTTCTCACCACCATTGTGACAGGCGCCTCTTGCGCTTTCTCCTCCTCTTTATTATTGATACAACCTGCAGGGAGCCATCAAGCAAGAAGGCAGCGGCATGAACTGCTCATCATTCCTAACATCACTTTTGTCTGGGCCAGAATGAGAGCAGATGAACAAGCAGGTTGCAACAGTGAAGAGTAGAGAAGTACGGATTTTGTTACATCTGTGTTTTGTGGATCTGTTACATCTGTGTTTTGTGGATTGTCAGGTGCCTTTCATTCCATCATCTGCTCATTGGTGGAATCAGATTTTTTCCCAATTTCCGGAATTTGCGCAAATTTGCACTTCTGAAAATGTGCAAATCCCCCCAATGTACAAATCTCCCCCCCCCCCAAGGGCATTTTCATCCTTTAGCCTATGGGGCAAATGCACATTTCCAGCCGGTGTTTTTTAATTTTATATATTTTTCTATAGCTAAATTTGTGTAAACTTTCAGAAAGTTAAAAACAAAAAACAGTCCGCAAGTCTGCAGAATCTGGGTGACTTGGGAAAAGCAAAGCTGGTCCACTGTAGAATCTGTGGGGTGGACTCATAGAAATCTGAACTCATTTTATCCGTTGTGGATTTCTGTGACATCCCTAATGAAGAGGAGGACCAACTCCAGAGAGCTTTAATCAGTGTGCCCCTGCTTGGGGTGTGGGCCCTTGGCAGGAGCCCAACCACGCCTACCCTCAACAGCGGCCCTGGGTGTGAGAGCTGCTTTTCCATGGGTTCATGCTACAGGGCTGCCGTAATGTTTAAAGGCTGGTCACCACATGGGCAGGGCCAATTGTGTGGTCCTTACCACACAATTGTCATCTGGACAGGCTTGGGGGCAATGATTGGGTGATAAGGACTTGCACAATGGCTGGCCCTTATATTTTACTGTGGAATGAACCTATGGAAAAATGTCTCTATAATGCCTCAAAGGCCCCCGAGGCCCCCATCCCAAATACCATCCACAATACCATATTGTGGATGGTATTTGGCACAACCACTATCCAAATACCATCCACAATTGCAACTGCTGGGTATGCATGGTGGACAATTACATTTTCCTATCAACATTATTTTTGGGTGTGCATGCCTATGATTCCCCCACAATGGCTTTGCTAGCAGAGGGGATGTCATCCTGGTTCTGTGCAGCAGCTGAGTAACTGCCACATTCCCTGTGTGTGTGTGTGTGTATAAAAAACAGTCTAGAAAATAGTTTGGAAAAGCCCTGAGAGAAGGCAGAAAGAGATGACTTCAGCTGGCCTCTGTTTTTGGTATTAAAATATTTCCTCTTACCTACTAGAGCAGAGGGCTTAAAGTAGGGCATTTGTACACACTGTTCTTTCCACTCAGTGCTCATCATATTGACAGGAATTTCTTCAACTGAACAATTTCATCAATGTGCTCAGGCCTGTTTGTAGGTGGCATCCTCAGGGCAGATTCCACTCTCATCCAAGACCAGGGCCTTATTCCATTATTGTTTTTAAAACATTTCCCAGGTGCACTCAAATTCCACTTTCCTGGCTGTTGTTTTCTCCCCCTCCCCCCAGCACCCTGTGAATATTTCTTCTTCCACTTCTTTTGTCTCCACTGTTGTTTGCTTGAAGAAAAACGTATGAAATGCTAGGACCAAACCCTTGCTCTCATCTTGGACAAGAGGCAGCGGTTTTACAGGATTAGCCTCTGGGTTCCACCCGCCCTTGCAGCAATACAGGTTGGACGACACACAGCAGGGCAGTGGCTTCGGTCAGTGTGAAGTTTGTACCACAGCGCTGACAGCTGTAGAATTGCACCTATTGATTGTGGTGTAAGGGAGAATGTTTCATCAACCTTTAATTGAGCCAATTTCTAAATGGAATAGGGTCAGGGCCGGCTAGGCTGTGAGGAAAACAAAATAGCTTCTTTAATCCAACAAAGAAAAGAAAAAAGGGGGTTCTTCACAAACAAACCATATTTGTAATCCTGGCATAGAATTAATGGGGTGTAGAATTTAGAGTCCTTACAGCCTCTAGACTCCACACGTGGGGGTGGGGGCTGTGTGTGAGAGAAACACGGAGGCTAGTACCGAGGGTGGCCACATATGAATATCCAAAAAAGAGGAAATGCATCACCAAAAAGGAGGACAAAAAGGACAAAGATTTGCATAAAATTTGCAAATGCTAATTTATATGTATAGATGCACATTTAGAATTTATTATTATAATTTAAATAGAAATACAGCACATCTCACCATAGTGTGGAAGTCTTCGACCAGGTGACCTGTGTGCCTTGATCAGTCTGATGCCCAGGTGTGGTTGATGGGCAACTTCAAGATCCAGCTCTTCTTTCAGATGGTTATCTTTATACCAGACTTGGACTGGACATCCCTTCAAAACAGAGGTCACTTTTCTAACAGCTCTGAGGATGCATGGTCACCCTAGTATCACCTTTTACCATGACCTTTGCCCACAGATAGTTCACATGCACTTGTTCTTCCAGGTTCCATTTATTGTTTGGATGTATGCAAATATTGCACATTCTGGAATTTGTCCAGGTTCCACAAGTTTCTAAATGGGCCATGGAAGGAGTTAGAAGCTTCTGCCCAAAGCAGAGATATTCACAATACAGAGAAATTACTTCTGTAATAATACAATAGAATCATTTTCAAACTTGGTGAATGACTCCTGATAATCAGGAGATTCAGGAATTCAAAGTTTGGGAAACAATTTACTTTATCCATCAAGGTGGCAGAGGGTGCAAAGGAGGTTTGTGTGAAAGATTTCATACTGTTTTGTCAGAACCACACTTTTCATACATGGCTTTGATGAAAGGCAGTTGGTGCTAGAAATTATGGTGCGACATAATATATAAACAGGACTATTACTTATTATCATGACAAAGTCTTCCAATTTATAGGCTAACTTTTCCCCACAATAATCTTTCTATGATTCTATATTTTGTTACTGGTTGCATAATTTGCATAACCTGGTCACAATATCCTAGTATCATAGAGTTATAAGGGCCATCTAGTCCAAGCCCCTGCTTGATGCTTGAAATCCAGAGCTAAAGCACCCCTAACAAAGGGCTCTCCAGTCTCTGCTTGAAGTCCTCCAGTGAAGGAGAGTCCACCACCACACTAGATCATTATAAGTAATTGATTCCATTGTCAAACTGCTCTTGCCATTAAAGTTTCACCTAATGTTCAACCATAAAATGTAACCTACACCAATTAGGTCTAATCCATCCCTCTGGGGAAGCAGAAAACAAGTCCCGCCTTCTTTTATGTAACATCCCTTCAGACATTGGAAGAGTGCTATCATGTCCACACTCAGACTTCTCCAGAGTAAACATACCCAGTTCTTCCAAACGTATGGGGCTTGTATTCCATACCTGTGACCACCTTTGTTCCTGTCATCTGAACCTTTTCCATCCTTCTTAAAGTGAGCTAGCCAGTACTCCAGATGACATCTGACTAGTGCAAGGTTCTCACTCACCTCCCAGTTCCTGCCAGTTTGGTGAAGGCACTTATGTTTGGTTGCTGAACTGTGGGGCAAGATGCTTAAGAGAGAGAGAGGCATTTTCTCTCATGGAGGGGTTGTTGTTGTTTTTTGGTCCAGTGCTAAAAAACAAAAGTTGGTGCTTAACAAAACCCTGTATTGAGGTGAGGCAGAGAGCTGATTGCTGGTTCATTTAGTTACAAATGGCTCAAACTACACATGATCCATGACTGATTTCCCACCTTTTCTTTTTTAATGGACATGCAGGCTTCATAGGGTTCAAAACTGATTGCACCCCAAGGGAGTGAGGAATTAACCCTTTTCCTGTGGGCCATTCTTTGTGATCAAAATGGCTTTCTAAAACTGCTTTCCCACCTGTGGAGGAAAAATACAAGGACCAGACACTGGGCCGATGTTTCCATTAAAAACAAACAACAGTGGTGGATCCATCACAGATTACCCCCCTCCCAGCATCATGGATATTTTGGGCCTTAATCACTTGGAGCAAACCGCTAACAACCTTGGTGTATCCACATGGGGGAGATGCATGGATTTCTTTTCTGCATGTTAGAAGAAGTAGCAAAAAGGGGAAGTGGGAGAGTACACTAACGCATTTAGCTTTTGCTATTTCTTGTGATGTGTGAAGCAGCCCAAAGCCCCATTACAAAACATTCCTTTATGTATGTGGCCCTTGTTGACTGAATGCTATTGCAGAGGAGCAAGAACCTTATAGCTGGCTGTTGGGAGAAAGAGTGAATATTGTGCACATTTTGGAATGAGCAGTGGCAGCTGTGTGTCTTGTAGCCTTAGCTATGTAGCTGTTACGCTTTTTGTATCATCCCTGCACCAAATGAAAAGAGTTTGCATTAACATGTCCAATGTAATAGCACTCTATTAGTTTTGTCCTTTGAAACCCCAGTCCTAATTTTTGTGCCAGTGTATCTGACTGAAATGCCCAAGTTTTTTATTAGTGATGCAAGAGATCTGAATGTCTCACCCTAAGCTCTTATGCACTGGTGTACTAGGACAGGAACTGGGCTGCTATTGTCTTTTTCCCCTCATTCTCCCAATCTGCTCCTCTCAATCCTTGTTCTGGAAAACACATTTGCTGCTGGTTCCGAATTATCACCCTCTATAATACCGATGGATTTTCACTACAGTCAATGAAGTTCACACCACTTTATATTAGGGTCAAATCTGCCCTTTTTGATGGCCAGAGATGTGAAAGTTGCATCCTTTACATCTGCTTTAACTAGCAAAGGGTTAAGGTTAATGGCAAATACTTTTCTGCTTATATGCTAGTGTGGGATCACAGGCTGTCAGGTAGGTCTCACGAGGGCCTGCTTTGGGAACGCTTGTGAACCTATTTGTAGGCTGGCTAACTTGAAACCATTTCTAATCCCAGCAATTTTACCTTGCTTACATTCCTTTCCACTTTGAAAGTCTCCCTTATTGGTCGACGGCAAAGCGCTCTAGCATCTGTGCATTTGTTTTAAGCTGCATTCCCCAGGAGTTCGTACTTGCCATGGAGACCTGCACTTTGTCTTTTAAGCAGATAAAAAGAGAGGTCAGTCAGATGTAATTCCCCTACTCCTCGTATAAACAATTTAACTGCTGTGGCAACATACTTGCTTGGAATTACTCCCTCAGATTCAATTCCCTTTTCCTGCTCCACTTGTAAAAATGGTTAGTGTCCTCTATAAACTGCAGCTCACCAAGGTCCAAAGCTTGCTGAGCAGTTGTAGAATAAATGTTAATCTAATACAGGTTACTGGGTCAAACACAATCACAGGCTTGTGGGAAAAGCTTAATACTGTTCTGCTTCTTCTAACACAGTAAAACTGGATATTATATGATAGGTTAAACACCACTGAACCATGCCAAGAATTTTTCTCGAAAGTAGGATTTAGTACAAAGGGAACTACATTGGAAGAGTGACCAAATCTTGACTTTGTTCTCAAGTAGAGAGCATTTCTAAGAAACTCAAGTATGCTCTGAAAATTACCTGCTTAAAATAAGAAAAGTACTTACAAATATTCCTAGAGCAGTATTGGCAGGCAGTGGGAGGAATGATGGGAAATCCATGTATATATTCAGATCACGTTATGCTCTCTGCTGAAAGAAGCAATTTGCTCATTTCTCTTGCAACTAATAGGGTATATCCTGCTTAACTTCAAGACAGGCAATATGATTGTACTGGTTTATAAATATGCTTCCTATGCACTATCATGGCCTTATACTGAGTCAGGCCGTTGGTCCATCTGGCGCAATATTGTTTACAGACTATCATGCAAAAGCTCAGTAGCAGAGGATGTGCTTTGTGTGCAGAAGATCAGAAGTTTAATCCCTCGCATCTCCAGGTAGGATTGGGAAGGATCCTTGTCTGAAACTTTGGAGAGCTGCTGTCAGTCAGTGTAGAGTCTCAACTTTTGGGTCAAACCCTAAGATATGGCAGCCTCACTATCTAAACATTTGGTCAAGGTAGTCACTTAGGCATTGCCAAAAAACGTGGCAAAAAGGGGTCACTGATTTGCATACGTGCCTGTGCTGGTTTATATGTATAGATAGATACACATTTAGAAATAACTCCTGTCATTGAAATGAGAATACGAGACATCTCGCCAAAGTGGGGGAGACTGTGCCCAGGTGACCTGTGTCTCTCCCTGCTCAGTCTGTAGTCCAGATGCTCACTGCTGATGGGCAACTTCAAAGCCCCTGCATGGTTCTTTCTCTTTAAACGAGACTTGGACTGATGCCTGTAAGTAGATGACTGTCATCTGTAAAGTAGAAACATGGCTACCCTGTGATGGGTTAGCTTGTTTAATCTGCACAGCAAATGGACTCCAATTCCAATACAGGGTTGCAGGCTGTGGAATATAGATGGCTGGATTCCCATGAACAGTGTAGTAGGTATACTAGTGGAAACTGTCCACACCATCCCCCGCAACACTTTCTGTGCTTGCATTCTTGTACTAGCCCTCTGGAAGGGGCTAGTACAAAGGTTTCTAAGACCTGGTCTACATAATCAAAAGAATCATGAAGTACAGCCCATTTAGCAACTTATCATGTCAGGCAAAAATTAAAGTGATACCCCCTCAGTTCTTATATCTTGTAGCCTTATACCTTATATCTTATGTGTTCACACTTCACATGGGCTTGCTAATCAAAATTCATGTACATCAAGTAGTGTGCACCTGGACTGGAAAACAGTGTATTCTGAATGTTACTTAAAGGAATGAACATTGAGAGTGAAATGACCTTAATCATGAAAAGGTGTCATGTAGATCTCTCCTGACAGGGAAATTATAGAACACAAACATGGGCATTCATTTTGACTTTGCAGCACAGATGTACCAGGCCTGATGGCCAATCAGAAACTTCCATCTGTGCCCATCAGAATTCTAAAGTCAGTAACACTTCTATTTCTGGCATCATGTTTGCTGGAGAACTTGTGAAGAGAAAGTTAAGGCTGAAAGATAATGACAGTGAAAGGCTTGCAATCAACGTATTTATGCAGAAGGAAGGAGATTGAAAGTTATATGCAACCAGATTTTCAGATTTTGCTTAACTGTCTGAGAAGGGGGTATATTTTGAATGGTTTCTGTATTGTGGTCTTCATTTATTTATTTATTAAATTTATTAATCGCCCATCTGAATGGTCACCCAGCCACTCTGGGCGATGTACAACCCACCATAAAACAATTTTAAACAATAAAATTTTACCATAATTTTTTTTTAAAAAAATACCCTAACCCACCCCAAATGCCTGCCTGAACAACCACGTTTTTAATGCACGACGGAAGCTCATTAAAGAGGGGGCATGACGGAGTTCCCTAGGGAGGGAGTTCCACAGAGTGGGGGCCACCACAGAGAAGGCCCTCTCCCTCGTCCCCACCAGTCTAGCTGTCCTGGCTGATGGGACAGAGAGAAGGCCATCTGAGGCTGATCTTGTTAAGCGGCCTGTCTGGTGTTGCTGGAGGCGCTCCTTAAGATAGGCTGGGCCGGAACCATATAGGGTTTTAAAGGTCAAAACCAACACCTTGAATTTGGCCCGGAAAACAACTGGTAACCAGTGCAACTCCTTCAGCACTGGAGTGATGTGATCTCGCCGGCGGCTGCCTTTAATCAGGCGAGCCGCCGCGTTCTGTACCAGCTGCAGCTTCCAAACCGTCTTCAAGGGTAACCCCACGTAGAGCGCATTACAGTAGTCTAAATGAGAGGAGACCAGGGCATGTACTACCGATGGGAGCAGATGGTCGGGAAGGAAGGGGCGCAGCCGCCGTATCAGATGGAGTTGATCATGAAGGATGTATCATTCAGAAATTTTAATTATAATCATAGCTACTAACTTTATTGCTTTCCCAGGAAGCGGTTGAGCTGATATATGAAGTGTCATTCTCTCCCATGAGAATCTAGAAATCGCTGGGCAATTCTGGGATGCTTCAGAGAGCCCAATCGAGACATATTGTGGACCAGATCCACACTCTAGATCAGGGGTGGGCAACTTGTGGCCCTTCAAGTGTTTGGGCCTACAATTCCCATCAATGGTGAGGGATGATGGGAGTTGTAGGCCAAAAGATCTGGAGGGCCACAAACTGGCTTAGAACACATATGGGTAACCGGCAGTCTGCTGTCTGTCTGCAGTCCTCGGCAGACTACCTTGTGGCCTGCAGGCTCTCTTCCCCTCTGCCCAAGTGGCTGGCACTGGGAGCAGCTGAGGAGCGTATGGATCGGCACACTGTCCCCAGCACCAGTCAGCTGGGCACAGGGGGAGGTGAGAGATAGCATCTCAGCAATCCTGCTCCTCCTGCTGCCCAGCCAACTGGTGCTGGGGACAGTGAAAAGCATGCCAACCAGTCTGCCCCTGGTTTACAATCTGATCTGAAGTGAGTCTGAGGGGAACAGACCTTCAGGGCTACCAGGTCTCCAGCACCTCAGTCCTTGAGATTTATATGTGGGGCCTGGTGAGATCACAAGCTGGGGCCTGGTGATGTTTTGAAAGACCCCCGCCCGCCGCAAAAGGTATTGTTTGGTGTTCGTTGTTTTAAAAATCTGGGATTGGGGAAGAGCCCAGTGGTAAAAGGGCAGAGCTCAGCAGTAAAAGGCAAAACCCTGTGTGTGCGTGCGTGCGTGCGTGTGTGTGTGCAGAAGGAGGGGTGGGGGACCTCTTGTATCATGTTTTCCTTTTCAGACTGATGAGTGAAATACCCTTTAAACTCACTTTTAAAAATAAGATATCTAATTATGTGGCTGCAAAACTCCTAGATCCAGGATTCAAAGGCAATTACATTAGTAACTAACTGCTACTGCATTTGTCTGGATTGCTAAACCACACTCTACAGCATTTCACAGATGAAGATAAGGATGTGGTTGGGTCCAGTTCCAGTATTCATAATCACTGCTTTGCAATACTGCAGTAGTTGCTGTGGGAATCTCCCATTTCTGATGTGAAGAGTGCTGCTCCTTTTGGCCTTGCCAACACAGACAAGAAGGTTGCTGTGGGTGGTGAGGCCAGAAGAAGTGAGAGACCCAGTCACATTCTACTTCCTCCATGCACTCCTCCCATCCAAAATGAGAGTTTCATCTAATGGCCCTTGAGTCATTGCAGGGGCTGCTGGGGCAATATTCAATATTCAGGGGCTTCTGAGGCAATGCCCCCACCCCTGCTTTAAACTGTATTCCAATCATTTGAATTCAAGGCACCAGCAAATGATTAGAATGCAAACACAGCTAAATCTTATTGCTGTGTGGCTCCGGTTTATGAAAGAAAAGTAACGAAACAAACAAAAGGGATACACTGCTTTTTAAAGATATTTGCCCTTTTAAAAAGGAAGCTAATTCATAGTTCTACCAAAGCGGACCATTTGCTAAGCTTGGCATTTGATATGTATTTTCTCAAATCAAGCTATGAGAAGTGATGCATTAGCAGTTTGGCGGTAATATGGAATCTTGGAGACATTAATAATTAACAAATGTTTCATAATTCCAGCTAAATGATCACAGTTTGAATGCAAGAGAAGCAACTGTATGATTCCTCGAGACTGCAGCAAACCATTATACTAGATTGAAGATTGTTTTGATTTGCGCTGTGATATGGCATACCAAGATGAAATATTTACAGTAGCAATGCTACAATGCTTGCATCTTTGAAGTTTGACAAAGCCAACTCCAGTCCATAGGTACAGGCACAGCATCTGTAAACTTCCAATTTCAAAAACAGTTTCATTCTGGAATGTGACATATGGGAGCCTTACATTCTATGGAAGAGTGAGGAAGTATGGAAATAAGGGTTTCTGTTCTCTGGAGTTCTGACATTTTAGAATCCTGAGCACTGACTCATTTCTCTAGAGGCTACTTTGGGGTAGGTGGACAGTGGGCTAGTGCTTCACTGTTCATCCCTTGAAGTTGCTTGTCAGCAAACTCTGTCCCCATAGATGCCACTTTATCCACATATCCCCCCCCACAAGGTTTGCAACGGGGGAGAGAGGCAAGTGGTACATGGGACTGTACTTGGCCCAAAGGCTCCTGTTAGAGAATCAGCAGCAAAACCAGGCGGTCAACTCAACCAACAGTGGCACCAGATAAGAACATAAGAAGAGCCCTGCTGGATCAGGCCAAGGGTCCATCTAGTCCAGCATTCTGTTCACATAGTGGCACAGATGAGGGTGCCATCATAATATAGGGCTTGACTGAGCACTACAACAGTAATGTGAATACATATCTGGATACATATCTGTATTTGCTGTACAAGTGGAAACCTGCTTCTGCATTCCCCTCCCTTGATAGATTGGGTCAGATATGTTGCTGTGCAAATAATTAGTTGCCTAACCGTTTGTCGATTCAGTTGTCATAGTGATAAGTGTTTATTAAATGACAGTTCTTCAGCTATGGATCAACTGGTGACACATTCCAAGCAGTCTATTTCAATGTAATCTATGGCATGTTTTGACCTCCTTTAGGCACTATGGGTTTATTCCTTCAATACACAATATCTACCTGATCATTATCCACTAGTTAAACTTCTTTTCCTTTGTGATGGTAGTACGATCTAATCCCAAAGAAGGTTGCAACATTTTGCATGTATGTTCATATTTAAATAGGTAATAGAAGTATGTGTTATGGACACAGTGCTATGTCACTGGCCATATGGTGTCTTCTAAATATTTTCCAGACTCAGATAATATTTGATACATATCTTTCGTATCAGTAAAGATTCATTAGGTGACCAATACCTTTTTTTAATTTCTAGTCCAGCATCTTCCTTTGATTTAGGATAAATAAAATAGCTAATACTAAAAATACATTAAGCATACAAATATAAAACACAAAAACATTTTATGATTCCTTTTGGGAGGACCTTGCACTATGTATTTTGGAAAAATAATTCAAAATTAGCATCTTCTGCAAATATTTTCAGTGGTGGACTCCACTTTCTGGAACTCCCTTTCCTAGAGAAGTCTGCTCAGCCCTTTCGCTTATTCCATTACCATTTTAAGACCTTTTTTAATTTCAAAAGCCATTTCCAGTGAGGCAAGGATTTTGTAGCGATGTTTCAGGTATTCTGGTGGTCAGTTTTACCCGGAATTGTATACTTGGCCCTAGGGATAGACGAAAGGGACTTACCTTGTCCCGCAGCTTGCTTCGCGGTGGGGGGGAGGTGCTTCGGTTCTCCCCCCGAAGTTCAGGCCGGGGGGGAGGCGCCCCATCCCTCACCGGCGAAATTCAGGCCGGGTAGGAGTGCCCCGTCTACCCAGCTGCGAAAAAAAAAGTAAAACACACACACACACACCCGTGATAGGCTACGTAACAATTTACGTAGCCTATCACGGCTAGATTTCCAAAGTCAGCCATGATAGGCTATGTAAATCATCACGTAGCCTATCACGGGTGACTTTGGGGGAAAAAAAAAGCACGTACGCAAATGGCGGCTCCCATAGGGACCGCCATTTGCGTTCCTTATTTTGGCACGTCTAGTCTACGTAAAGATTTATGTAGACTACGGCGAAAATAAGGGCAACGCAAATAGCGTGCCCTTATTTTCGCTGTAGTCTACATAAATCTTTACGTAGACTAGACGTGCCAAAATAAGGAACGGAAATGGCGGCGCCCATGGGCCGCCACCATTTGCGTACGCGCTTCCCCCCCCCAAAGTCACCCGTGATAGGCTACGTGATGATTTACGTAGCCTATCACGGCTGACTTTGGAAATCTAGCCGTGATAGGCTATGTAAATCGTTATGTAGCCTATCATGGGTGTGTGTGTGTTTTTTTTACTTCACTTTTTTTTTTTTTTGCAATGGTGGCGGCGGCAGCCGGTCGGGAGACCAGCCGCCACCCCCGCCCCAGACGAACCGCCGCCGAACCGCCGCCGGGACCCGCCGCCGAGAGGGACATTCGCCGAAGGTAAGTCCCATCCCGGGGGGGGCGGGGGGGCGGCGGAGAATTTCCCCAACACTTTCGGGGGGCCGAATGCGTCGGCGCTCGGCCTCCCAAAGATTCGTGGAGAAATTCTCTGCCAACCCTACTTGGCCCATAGGACAAACTATCTTATGAAACAACTTGTATTATGAAACAAACTAGAAAAACTCAGATTTTAATTTGGACAAGTTGACAGGACTTACGGGGTTGTATCCAATATTAGTCCTACTTAGAGTATACCCATGAAATGAGTGGGAATTAAGTTAGACTAATGTTGGATACAACCCAATGAGTGAAATATGACATTCATATTCCAAATATTTTCTTTGCAGTCCAGTCATGCTGGCCGAGAACATACATTATAATAATCCAAAATTTTACCTGTTTTGAACTCTCATCTTCTAAACAGAAGCCCAAGATAGTGGACATGTCAGAAAGTAGCCCATTTGCTGAACAGAACCTCCAGGTTCAGAAGCAGAATACATTTGAATACCAGCTGTTGTGCGGCAAACAAAGTGGGGAATACCATTGCCTTCAAGCTCTGCTGGTGGGCTTTTTGAAGCATCTGTCTGCTTATGGTTGTAAACAGGATGGTGGATTAGATGGTCTCATCCAGCAGGGCTCATCTTCTGTTCTGCACAGTGGGGGCTGGTGGCTCTGATGTCAGCGGGGTGTGAATCTGCTTTGGGTTTCAGTCAAAACCAGTCAGAACTATGAAGGAGCTTTCCAAGGTGCTTAAACCTAGCCCCCAAAACCTAGCCAACCAGTCTCCACTGGTTTTACAGCCAGCCACATTAAAGGAGGAAATTTGCTGCTGTTTGCACTACAGGATTCTAGGGATGTCAGAGAATTCCGCCACGGATCTCGGTGAGGCCGAATGCCAGTGCATTCGGCCCCCGAAATCTGTGGCGAAACGGCCTGCCACCCCCCCCGCCCCCCACGGACCCCCCCGGGATGAGACATACCTGAGGTGGATCTTCCGGGCGGCGGCGGCTCCAGCGGCGGCTCCGGCGGCACCTTTGGCGGCGGTGGCGGGCAGTCTTCTGACAGGCTGCCGCTGCCGCCATTTCCAGGCTTGTGAAAGAAAGAAAAAAAAAGATGTGATAGGCTACGTAAAGATTTACGTAGCCTATCATGGCTAGGTTTTAAAAAAAAGAAAAAAAAAGACTTACGTAGATTTACGTAGCCTATCATGGTTGGGGGTGGGTTTAAAAAAAAAAACACGTACACAAATGGCGGCGGCTATGGCCGCCGCCATTTGCATTCCTTCTTTTTACCGTCTTAATCTACGTAAATATTTACGTAGACTATGACGGCGAAAATCAAGGGGAATGCAAATAGCATTGCGGGCGCTATTTGCGTCCCCTTTTGATTCACCGTTTTAGCCTACGTAAAGATTTACGTAGGCTAAAATGGTGAATCAAAAAGGGACGCAAATAGCGCCCGCTACGCTATTTGCTTTCCCCTTGATTTTCGCCGTCATAGTCTACGCAAATATTTATGTAGATTAAGACGGCCAAAAGGAAGGAACGCAAATCATTTGCGTACGCGGTTGTTGTTGTTTTTTTACCCAGAGCCCTCCGCGGCTGGAAATCTGGCTGCGGACGGCTCAGGCCTGGCCAGGCCGGGCCTGGCCTGGCCAGCTGCTCCGCAGAGCTGCCGCGGAGCACAGCCGGCCGTTTGAGGATTCCAGGGGGAGGAACGGAACGCCTCCCCCCCCACCATCAACAATCCATGAAAGGTAAGTCACTTTCGTACATCCCTACAGGATTCTCCCCTCTCAGGAGGAAGGGTTGCACGGTACATATTAGTTCTGCAGATGAGCACCTGAAGCACTATGGTAATGGTTGCAACTCCAAAGGAGGTGAACATTTTGCCTCCTGAAAGAGCGCTGAAATGGGGATGGGTGTGTGTGTGAATGATTTAGCCCTGGATACTTCAGAAGAGAGGTATGAAGACATCTGTGTGCTACCAATGAGAAAGAAAGAAATGCTCATTTACTGGGCAATTGTGATTTGTGTGAAAATTCTGTGATTTGTGTGAAAAAAACTGATGTGTGTGAAAGTTCCTAGAGTGAAACAAGTCTATGTGTGTGTAGTGTAGAGTCAGTGTGGTGTAGTGGCTAGCGCATTGGACTGGGACTTGGGAGATCTGGGTTCTAGCCCCCACTTGGTCATGAAGCTCACTGGGTGACTTTGGGCCAGTCACTAACTCTCAGCCTAACCTACCTCACAGGGTTGTTGTGAGGATAAAATGGAGAGGAGAGGACCATGTAAGCCTCCTTGTGTTCCTTTCAAGAGGACAAAAGGTGGGACATAAATGTAACAATAGATACATCATAAATAAAGTAAAATATGTACACCTTTCATGGGCTCACAATAGTCTCTGCCTGAGGCCAAACTAGATGTTACAGCAGCCTTCCCCAATCTGGTGCCCTCCAGATGTTTTGGACTACAACACCTTGCATTCTTGACCATTGGCCATGCTGGCTGAGGCTGATGGGAGTTGAAGTTCAAAGCATCTGGAGGGCCCCAGGTTGCAGAAGGCTTACAGTAAATGAGTGGCTACTGATGAAAACTGCTGCTGTCTATTTTGGGTTTCCATCCCCTTGGGTTTCCCTCCACAATAGCCAGAGTTCTAACCTCTCTGCAATATTGCCTACTCCTGTATGAACCGGCTCAGCAGCTGAGATAGTAATTGGAAGCCCTTCTTAGATGCCCCACCTGCAGAGATTAGGTGGGTGGCTACCAGAAAGAGGGCCTCTTTGTGACTGCACCCTGTGAAACTTCTTCACAAGGGAGTTCTACCTGGTGCCTACTCTACTATGTTTTAGCTGCTAGGAAATGTCTATTTATATGGGCTTGGGGAGGTGAGATTAATTTACTTTAGTGTACTGTTTAGTTTTTGTATCGTCATGCTGTCTGCTCATTTTCGTTGATTGATATGATTATTGGCTATCTAACCACTGCTTTCCATCCTATATACAATATACTATTAGCTAGGGATGGTCGGATTACTTACCCCGTTCCAGTCTGGGGTGTCTGCGGTGGGTGGGAGGGGATCTGTCCTTCCCCCCGGAATCCTCCCCAGCTGGCTCCGCTCCACGGCAAGTCTGTGGAGCCGCCGGCCGGGGCCGCCTGCAGCCGGACTTCTGTCCACTGCTGGGGCTGCAAATGGAGTCCGGCATAGCGGGTGCCATTTGCGTCCCTGCATTAGCCGTGATAGGCTATGTATATATTTACGTAGCCTATTATGGCAAAGAGCAGGGATGCAAATGGAGCTCGCTATGCCATTTGCATCCCTGCTCTTTTCGTGATAGGCTAAGTAAATATATACGTAGCTTATCACGGCTAACACAGGGATGCAAATGGTGTAGCGGCCGCCATTTGCGTCCCTGCGTTAGCCGTGATAGGCTACGTCTATATTTACATAGCCTATCACGGCAAAGAGTAGCGATGCAAATGGTGTAGCGGATGCCATTTGCGTCCCCGCTCTTTGCCGTGATAGGCTACATAAATACTTAGGTAGCCTATCACGGCTAAAGTAGGGAGGCAAATGGCAGTCGCAGAGTGGGGCAGCCATTCATGGCCGCAGACTGGGGCAGTGGACGGACCGGCCCGGCCGACACCAGGTAGGGTCCATCCCGGAAAAGTTTCTCAGGGTGGCGGGGGGAGTTGGAGTCATTGGGGTCCATGGCGGAATTCTCTAACATCCCTACTATTAGCAAACTCATTTTCTGACTATGGATCCTTATGCAGCCAAATGGCACCATCCATGCACAAGAGGGAGTTATCAGCAGGCTTGAGAGACTGGTTTGCAGAAGTACAAAGATTCTTTAGTGGGGGGAAAAAGTGCCCTAACCCCAGCGCCAGCTTGTCTGGCTGAAAGGGGGGGGTGAGAGGACGTAGGGGCCTCTCATTGGGGCACCCCAGTGGCACCACCATGCAAGGAGGGGCAGGCTGAGTTGCTTCAAACTCAGCCCCCCTCCCAATCTCAGCTCTCTGGCTCAACGCAGCTAGAGAGATCCTCCTGGAAGCAACAAGGGACACCTGCCTGCTGGAGACCGGCTTTGTCGCTCCCAGCCACCTGGACTCAGCGTGCAACCAGCGTGCCCAATCTGTTCGCTTCCCCCAGGGGCGCTGGCGCTAGCTTCTGCGGTGCCCGCACCCCTCACCCCGGCGGACGCAGCTCCTCTCCCCGCTGGTGCTTGCCGCGGCTCTGGGGTCGCCGGCACTTGCGGCAGAGGCGCATGCGCTTGGGGCGGCTCCTTCTTCCTGCTGGTGCTCCGGGGGTGTGGGTGCTTGCGGCGGAGGTGCGCGCACTCTGGCACAGGTCTTGTGACTGTGGGCGCTTGCCACGCCTCTGGGGGCACCGGTGCTTGTGGCAGAGGCGTGCGCGCCCCCGCCTCTCTGCTCCTCGCCCCTCAGATCGCTGACGGATGCGGCGGGCGGCCCTGCTGTTCAGCGGTAGCGGCGGCGCTCGCTGCTGCAGGGCAGTGGTGATCCCAGCGGGTGACGCGGCGCCTTCCTCTTTCGCCGTTTGCTGGTGGCCCACTGATCCCTGGAGTGTATCTGCCCGGGGAGTGTGTGCTCGCTCTGCCGCGTGTTCATGCCCCGGCCGGTGCCCTCGCTTCAACACTCAGCCAGGCCTTCACTTAACCATCTGGGGAGATTATCTCCCACTCCCAGGCCACTCTGCTTGGCCTTGAACCTCTGGCCCACAGATCTTGAGGGTTGGAGGTGCTGCTCTGTTCACCCGGGGGCCCAGTAGAGTAGCCCTCACAGGAACCTCCTTCAGTGGGTTCTGACCCCTGCCATGTTTACTTCTCTGGGGCTAACCTGTGTAGTGGTTTGAGTGTTGGACTGGGACCAGGGATCCTGGCCCTTGCTTCTTTATTTTCTACTGCTGTGCCAAACTCATCTGGTGGCGAGTGCCAACCCCTAACTCACTCTCTGCTACATCATGCCCCCCAAGAAGGGCCAGGGTGGAAAGAAAGGGACGGGAAGGGCCCCACCTCCCCTCTCTAAAAGGCAGCTACCAAGGCCTAGGGATGTCAGAGAATTCTGCCACGGATCTTGGTGAGGCAGAATGCCTGTGCATTCGGCCCCCCGAAATCCATGGCGGAACAGACTGCCACCCCCCGCCCCCCGTGGATCCCCCCTGGAATAAGACTTACCTGGGGCGGATGTTCCGGACGGTGGCGGCTCCAGTGGCGGCTTCAGCGGTGGCGGCTGTGGCGGCTGGTCTTCCGAACGGCTGCCACCACCGCCATTTGCAGTCTGTTCCCCCCCCCATTCGTGATAGGCTATGTTACGACTTACGTAGCCTATCATGTCTGGGTTTAAAAAAAACAAACAAAACGCGTACGCAAATGGCGGCGGCTATGACCGCCGCCATTTGCGTTCCTTATTTTTGGCCGTCTTAGTCTACGTAAAGATTTACGTAGACTAAGACGGGCCAAAATAAGGAACGCAAATGGCGGCGGCCGTAGCCGCTGCCATTTGCATACGCGCATTTTTTTTAAAAAAAGCAGACGTAATAGGCTACGTAAAGATTTACGTAGCCTATCACGTTTTTTTTTTTTTTTAAACACTGGAAATGGTGGCGGTGGCAGCCGGTCGGAAGACTGGCCACCACCGGAGCCGCCGCCGGAGCTGCCGCCGGCCGGAAGATCCGCCCCAGGTAAGTCTCATCCCAGGGGGGATCCGTGGGGGGGCGGGGGTGGCAGGCTGTTCCGTCACGGAGTTCAGGGGGCTGAATGCACTGGCATTCGGCCTCGCCGAGATCCGTGGCGGAATTCTCTGCCATCCCTACTCCTGGCCAGCTGTGGTTGGGCTGCTGTGGCCACCATTGCTGTCCTTCGAGCCGTGATAGGCTACATAAGAATTTACGTAGCCTATCACGGCTACCCCCCAAAAAAACCCCAGCATACGCAAATGGCGGCCGCTACGGCAGCCGCCATTTGCGTTCTGTATTTTTCACCGTTCTAGCCTACGTAAATATTTACGTAGGCAATTACAGCGAAAAAAAAGAGAACCGCAAATAGCGCCTGCTATGCTATTTGCGGTTCCCTTTTTTTTCCCACTGTAATTTCCTATGTAAATATTTACGTAGGCTAGAACGGCGAAAAATAGAGAACGCATATCGTGGCCGTCGTAGCCGCCGCCATTTGCGTACACTGGTTTTTTTTGGGGGGGTTAGCGTAAATAAGCTGCGTAAATTCTTACGTAGTGTATCATGGCTGCCATTTGCATCTGCACCAGCCCGTCCGCCACCGGAAATCCAGCTGTGGACCGTCCTGGCCGCGGAGTGGAGCCGGCTGTCGAGGATTCCGGGGGGGAGGACCGGATCGCCTCCCCCCGTCGAGGATTCTGGGGGGAGGGATGGAGTGCCTCCCCCCCCCAGCGGATGCCCGACCGGAACAGGTAAGTGATTCGTACATCCCTAGTGAGTCTTTTTGCCTAGTTCACACTATTATTGGAGCTAGGGTGCATCCAGTAGGCAAATACGGTCCAATCTCTCATAGGTCACTTTTCAGTTTGCAGCTAGGACGGGCAAAAGCAGAAAGATGTTAGGGATGGCGTGCATGCAGAGGCACCTTATGGTGACAGGTGACGCCTGAGGCCCCCCGAACCGGTTGTGCGGCTCGGCGGGGGGATAGGGGTTGCCTGGGAGACCAGCCTAGGGATGGCGGAGAATTTCTCCCCGAAACTTCGGAGGGCCGAGCGCCAACGTGTTCGGCCCCCCAAACAAGTTTCGGGGAGAAATTCTCCGTACCCCCCGCACCCCCCCGGGACTGGACTTACCTTTGCTGAATGTCCCTCCCGGCGGCGGGTCTGGCCGGTGGTTCGGCGGGTGTTCGTGTGGGGTGGGAGTGGAAGCCGGTCTTTCGACCGGCTGCCGCTGCTGCCATTGCAATAAAAAAAAAAAAAACGCCCCCGTGATAGGCTACGTGACGATTAACGTAGCCTATCACGGCTAGATCTGCAAAGTCAGCCGTGATAGGCTACGTAAATCGTCACGTAGCCTATCACGGGTGACTTTAAAAAAAAAAGCGTGTACGGATAATGGCGGCCCCCATAGGGAGCCGCCATTCCCGTTCCTTATTTGGTCGCTGTAGTCTACGTAAAGATTTACGTAGTCTATGGCGAAAATAAGGGCAACGCTATTTGTGTAGATTTACGTAGACTACAGCAACCAAATAAGGAACGCGAATGGCGGCTCCCTATGGGGGCCGCCATTTGCGCACGCGCTTTTTTTTTTTAAAGTCACCCGTGATAGGCTACGTGACGATTAACGTAGCCTATCACGGCTGACTTTGCAGATCTAGCCGTGATAGGCTACGTTAATCGTCACGTAGCCCATCACGGGGGCGTTTTTTTGTTTTTTTTTTTAACTTTTGAGTTCGCGGCCGGGCGACGCGAGGCGCCTCCTCCCCGGCCTGAATTTCGGCCGGGCGAGGCAGGAAGCCTCCCGCCCGGCCTGAATTTCGGCCGGGCGAGGTGGGAAGCCTCCCCCCCTGGCCTGAACATTGCGGGGGGAGCAGCGAAGCGCCTCCCCCCCACCGCGAACAAGCTTCGAGGACAGGTAAGTGACTTTCGTCCACCCCTAGACCAGCCCTCCTCACTCACCCAGGTGTTGTGCGGCACTGGGAGGGGGTGACAGGGGAAGGTCTACCTCCCCCAGAAGGGGCAGTCCAGAGGGGCGGCGAGATCGACACCACTCCTCAGGCTGGGTGTGCTTTCGCCCGAGAAGTGCCAGCTAGCTGCTGGCACAGTCAGCTGCCTGTCCTAGGTACCCCTTTGCAGGTATTTCAATAAATGTGGCCCAATTTTCAACCCAAGCTTGTTGTCTGCATCTTCTTCAATCCATCTCCACTCGCAAAGCCCCATAAGGGTGGAAGGAACTCTCCGCCAAAGAACCCAGGGAGGACTGAACTATCTCAGTGGGCAGAGAATACAAACTGTTGCTGGCGGGGGGGGGGGGGAGGATAAGCAGGGGGTAGGGGAATGGAACAGAGTTTCCTGGAAGAGGGCATGGCTGGCTGGAACCATGAAGAACACTCCCCACTAAAATATTTTATTGCAGCTTCCACTAGTTTGTGTTATTTTTATCCGACGGTGTGACTTTTATCTTATCTGCTTTGCTATCTTTTTAGATTATGGTTCAGATTGTTTAAAAATGAATTTATGGCAGAAAAGTGGCATACAATGTAAAGAAAGAAAGAAAAAAAGAAAGAAAAAAACGATTTACCTCCTGACCTCAGAACATCCCGTGTCCCCGTTCCTCTCTGCACTTAACATCATTGGCTGCCAATGGGATGTTGTGACATCACAAGCAGCGTAACTTCTTCCAGATGTAAGGAAGTGGGGTGGTAGAAGCAAGCACGTGGTGTGCAGCTTCAGGGGCACCCCTGTCTTACCCGAGCCTCAGATGCAAGTGCGGAGTCTTTGATGGTGGAGGAGGAAAGAATGAAATGAAGAACTGAGCAGAGAAGGGGTCCTAGAAAAAGGAGCTGCTGTGATGCGGAGTCAGTGGGAGGCTCACTCCCCCCGGCCCCCAGCCAGTGAGCAAAGCCTGAGTAAGGGCCTCTTCACAAGCAGGGGAAGGGAAATAGGAAATGGTTGTGGCTGGTCCTACAGAGCCACACAAAAATGGAGGAGGAGGCTAAAAAGGAAGGAGGCTCTATGGCTCTTCATGATTAGAGGAGATGGGAAGGCAATGGCAAACCACCCCGCTATAGTCTGCCATGAAAACGCCAGTGAAAGCGGCATCCCTCTAGGGGTCAGTAATGACTCAGTGCTTGCACAGGAGGAACCTTTCCTAGCAGGTTTGGAGAAGAGGCCACTGGGTGGGAATAAACAAATTTCCTCTTGCTGAGCCCAAATGGGGCTGAGGCTTGCCTTGCCTTGCCCCCTTCCTCACAGATGCGTTTACTGAAGCATCTAATTGGGCCCTAATTTGTTTGGGGATTACTCCCAGTCTCAGTGGCCACTCACACATCAGTAGGGTGGCCACTCACACATCACCAAAAAAAATAAAATAAAAGAGGAAATGCATTACCAAAAAAGAGGACGAAAGAGGACACAGATTTGCATAAAATGTACACATGCTAATTTAGACACACATGTAGAAATACTTACTATAATGTAAATCGTAATACAATACATTTCACCACAGTGGGGAAAACTGTCACCACCAGGTGACCTGTGTCTGCTCAGTCTGCTGTCCAGGTGCTAATTCAATGGACAAATTCAAGGCCCCTACTTGCTCTCCTTTCTTATGGTTCTTTGACTTCAAACCAGACTTGGACTGGAAGTGCTTCAAATAGAGGACTGTCCTCTGTGAAGTAAGAGATACACCCACTCTAGTGTTTGGGCTCCACTGCGGCTCCATTAATTGAGCCTAGGGTACAGCAGTGGGCACTCCCACCACTTCCCCAGCAACATCTGGGGGGAAAGGTGCATTCACACTATTTACAATTTCATTCATCAACACTTTTCTTTGCACATGTTGGCTTTTGGAGATAAGAGTCAGAGAGAGCTGGTCAATCTATAGCAGTTAATCTTTTTTTTTTAAAGCAAAATTTGACTTAATCTTTAATTAAATTAAGTGAAAACGTTGTCTCATATTTTTTAGCTTTTCTATATGAGCTTCCCTGTTAGAACAGCCTCCCTTCTCTTAAGAGAATTGTTGGGATTTTCATCCTATTTCCAGGACATCTAAGAGCTTGTTGTAATGTTGTCCATCTTTTCCCGAGTTTATGTGAAGGTAGGTTCTATCAGATGGAGCGACATAGCTATCTGAAGCAAAGAGTTTATAGGGACACTGAAAGACATTGATGTTATCTTTTTAATATTGGAAGGAATAATCCTATTAAAGAAGAAACAAGGGAAACTGTTATGCCCACAAGGCAGAATTATCTGAAGCCAATTGGTAGAGGTCAGGTTACTCTACAAAGACCAAGCTGTATGCTGGCCTATCGCTCCATCAGGTCTTGGTGAATGAGCATTAATTTGTGGCTCTGCTCATCTCTTTGCTAACTTTGTTCAGTGGAACTAGATACAACTTTGACAAATTAGAGCAGCCTTTTGTTTTTGCCTCACTGTCCCCCCTCCCATTCAGCACAGCTCTCCAATTGTATCCCTTTCTTTCTGAAGTTCCTGCCATGTCAAGGCCATCAATGGCAGCCCTTCCACTAGGCTACACTTTTTAATAAGCCCATCTATCAGCACCACATTCTGCAGATCTCCCTGCCTCCTCTTAATCCTTCCAAAACCTAAGTGACCTTCCCTGCATCGCAAAGGGAACTATGCTCTGAAATAAATATCCTCTTTGTTTACAGTGCATGCACCATTAAAATGAACCTTTAGGATTAAGTGCAGAAAAAGAATGGGTCACATTTTGTTGTTCTGTCGATCTCTAAAGAAAAAGACAGCAACAAACAGTCCAACAATCTGAGTCATATCTTTTGTCATTACTGTTCACCAGATACTTTCAGTAAACCATTCCTGAAATAGTTGCTGAACTCCATCATTTTTTATGCTATTAGCATAACACAAAAGGATTCATAAGTAATAATATCCAGATGGACCTTTTAAAAAAATGATTAACTATGCAACCCTAACCCCCAGACCCAATGCATGGAGGGGTTAGGAGGGGTGGATGAGCCCCTTTGCTGGTAGAGAGGAACTATACCAGGGGAGGGGATATCTACCCTGGTAGCCTCTGGTATGCCTGTGAAAAGTTCTACAGGCATGGATCCACCACCTGAAGTTTCCACCAGCAGTGGGTCCTGAAACAGGGCATTCTGGGGGTTAGGGGTGGCATTGGATCTGTAGGAGCTAAGGCCCCTTTGTTCCCCTGAGAGGCACCAGGGTTGGGCCCATCACCTACACCAGTCTGGAGCAGATTTACATATTTTCCCTCCTGTTGAAACTAAATAAAGCAGTGGGGGGGGGGAGGAGAACCAAAGATTCATCAGAGAAGGAAAAAGGTGAGTTCCCCACCACTGCCTATCCTGGCCAGCGCAAGCTGGCAGGGATTTGGAAATAGTGGATGATCTACCACTTCACTCCCCACTGTGCCACAAAGGATTGCTCTGCCCAAGAGATGGGTTAGTCCTTTGATATGCAAACTTTAAATTACCACCACCACCGCCACCATCAGTAGTAGTAGCAGCAGCATTTTCATTTGACCACTTCCATTTATGGACAGAATTTTTTCATTCTGCTGCACCAGTGATAAAACATGAACTTCATATTTTGTTCATTTTACAGGACCAATATGATGAGATGTGTCTATTCCATTTCTTGGTCAGTTTTTCTAGAATTGACCATGCTCAGGCAAACAAATGCTCACAACAAATAATTCTTGTCATATAAATGACACACTGCATCAGCACTTCATGGACTGAACAGGAAAAAATTCAGCTCATAAGTCCTGAAGGCTGCTTTCTGACTTTGGAGAAAAGGGCTAAAGCTACCAGGCAAAGAGTTGTAGGGTAGCTTGAAGGTGGTCACAAAGGCTTGCTGGGAGACTCAAGTGTTCAGGCAACACAAGAGAACGTAAGATGGGGAAAAATTTCCTTTACAGCAGCTTTCTTCAGGTCCATACCTTCAAGCTCATTCATTTGAAGACAAAGTTCACCACAGCCAACTTGAGTAAAGGTTTTTTGTTTGAATAAAATGTGGGGACATGAATTCCTGTGTTAGCCCCTCGAGGCTCAACACATCAACTCTTGTAAATTTCAAACAAGTTTCTCAAAGCTTGGACTAGTGGCATCAAGGTCTCCTTTTTATATTTTTTCCCCCTAAACTCTTGTATATAAATATATAATCATAGAGTTCAGTTTTCTCTCCTTGTTCTATGTTGAAAATGTCTCTCGCATTAATCGTTGTGCAGACTTTTTGGACAGGTCATTCTGTATTTATTAAGTTAGCCAATAGTAGTGTTGAAAAAAATTATCACTCAATCTATCGATTGATTAATTATTCCAATTGTCTATTGCTGAGTCTTGTGTCTATCCATGAATCATCACATGAAGGAGCAAGAATAGTCCCCCCCCCCAATCTTCTCAAACTTCCCTAGGAATCTTCTTCATATAGCTGATAAAGGTATCAGTTTCCCAGGTAAGCTTCTTTGCATCTATAGGATTGTTGCAGTCTAACTTGAAGGGGTCACCTATTTGAAGGGCTGCCCAGTCCAACTCTAGTTTAAAGATAAAGAACCATAACAAGCAAGAGCTAGACCTTGAAATTGCCCATCAACTGTTAGCACCTGAACAGCAGACTGAGCAACACACACCAGTCACCTGGTCACAGTCTTCCCCACTATAGTGAGAATGTAGTGTATTTCTACATACATTATAATAATTCTTTCTAGATTTGCATCTATACATACAAATTAGCATACATACATTTTCCTCTTTTCTGGTGATATGTATCCTCTTTTTTGGTGAAGCAGAAACGGTCACCCTATTGCAGTCTCTCATTGTTTGCTCAAGCTGTACCTGCTGCTTTGGGTTTAATCCAAATCAAATTGATTGCGAATGCTGTTTCCTGTCATTGCTGCCATTTTTCATTTAACATGCATAATGGGCAGCAGAGGAGGAAGGGCCTGCTAGTGACCAGATGGCCAGCAGAAGGGGATGGGGAGTGTATTCACAGTCTGATAAAGTGAAGATGAAACCACTACCCTCACAGCCTCCATCCCAAATTAAGGAGCCCTCATTTTTAGCCATCCTTCAGGAATATAGTGAGGATGGCTAAAAATCCATCCTTACTATACTCAGTCAGTGAGTTACTGTACCTCATAGTCTCATGGGATGGCCTTGAATCAACCAGACTCCATGTCCAGCCATTTCTAAATAGCAATATGGCTTTGCCATGCTAAGGATGCTAATTTCTTATATGGCATTCAGTGTGTTCATCAGTTTCTTCCAGATACTAGTTTTCATTGTGTATATAATCTCTCTCTCTCTCTCTCTCTCTCTCTCTCTCTCTCTTTCTCTCTCTCTCTCTCTCTCTCTCTCTCACACACACACACACACACACACACCTCTGCCTCTTAATGTTTCCAAACTTAGGCTTTAAAAGGTGACATCAGTGTTAAAGGCCCAAAGACTCATGGAGATAAGGAAAGGTTTCCTGCATGAAGGGCCAGCTTTGAGGGGACTCAGATCTCTTTCATATTCCAAAGCTCCATGAACTTCCCCATAAAACCCATCTCAAAATAATTGCTTCTGGCCACTTAATAAGTTCCAGTTTTGTAGTTAGAACAGAATGCTTTGAATTGTATGGGTGGCACCATCTTAATCAATGCGTCTGTGGATGCTGAATATAGGTTGTGTTTAATAAATCAAACTAACCTAATTAGATCAAATTGCATAATTTAGCTTGTGTTAAATGTGCAAAATTTGGCTTTTGGGATTTCAAAGTGTTGGATTTTTTGTGTACTTAGTAAATCTTAATAAATGAAGGGTCAGCAGCAATACCCTGGGGTTTATGTTCTGAATATGTAAGGGGATGAAAACTCAGCTTGGCTGTTTCACACATATACACACACAAAAGGGTGCAGTCAGATGTCTGCATTGCTGTCATTTTCAAATGTAATTCCATCTGCACTATGTTCTGTCTCCTCTCCACCTAATTAGCTGCCTCTTCTGATTTACAATATGATGGAAGTCCAAGATTTGGAATCCAACTAGTGTATGTACATGGGTGGAAGAGTACAGGTATTTAATCCACCCAGAGCCTCTCCTTCCTTTGGGCATTGAACATAAACTAACAACTCCTTTTTGCCTGTGGACTGAACAGCAATCTGAGGCAAGAAATTATTTCAGAAAAAATAAATAAAAGGAAAGAAATCCAGTACTGCTAGGATTTGTTTAAATTAAAAATTATCCTCAAGGTTGAACTTGCATCCATAGCAGATGGTGAGAGAGGAAATAGGAACAAATCTTCCCGGTGGCGTAAATCACTGACGTAACTGGAACTGTGCTTGTTTACTCCAATGAAGGATCTGGCCCTCAATGTTTATATTTGCAAACACAGCCTTACCGTCAGGGCTGTTAATGTTACCGTACTTGAAAGAAATAACCATTACAAACTGCTGATTATGGGATATACAAAAAGGGCTATTATATATCTCTGATTGCTTTTATACTGAGTGTGTAAGCTGAATTGGATGGCTGACGATACGAGTATTGTAATTGTCACAGTGTCATTGGGTGGAAGGATGTACTTGTACAGAAATGCCAGGGTAAATAAGAATAATGATGGAAAGACCACAGAGTTATGAATGCTTTAAATTAATCATGCTTGCATCTCAAACATACGTCTTTGAAATCTCCTTCCCTGCTCTGCCTCATTGACTCATCCTCTTTCCACCAAGCTTTCCAGTTCTCTCTCATCGGTTCCTCCTCACATGTCTGATAAACAGTGCCAGTCTCCAATTTATTTGTGCCTGAAGCAAAAAGTCAAAATGGCACACACATATACACACAGGGAAGAAATTTGAAGGCAGGAAGATGGCACAACCTCTCAAAATTTGCTATTTGAAGCAGTGACTTCATGGTAAGGCTTCCCCTGCCTGTATATGCTCACCCTTTAAATAAGCCTTCTGCACATGGCTTCTCTTCTTTTCTTGGGTTTTCTGGAAGGATGACTTTTGGAACAAACAGATCACAAATAAAGGTAGTGTAGCTCATATCTCTCTGTTGCCCAAATGCATGCCAGAACTCATGCTTTCAGCTTGCTTTCAGGTTGTCCAAAATATTATGAATAGTTTAATTAGACTTATACTGCCATTGCTTGAGAGACTGCTTCTCAAACTAACTCCATATTAATTGTTAGGAGTCCATGATATTATCATGGTTTCATTCAGTGTTAGATCTCTCTATCATTAATACATTATGATAGATAAGAATTTCCATATTACATTTCCTTCAATGTAAAGCTTTCCTTGGTAGAGGAACATGGTGTGTCAGACAAGTTACACACTGTACATGGGAGAATTTCACAACTGACAGCTTTTTGCCAGGTGCCTTCCAGTCTATAAGAAATTATGGAATAAATCAGATGTATATAGCAGATATTTATTGATCACCTAATGGGAAGGACTATAATACTTTTAGAGTCCTGGCAAATCTAACATTAAGTGGAATATATACCAGGATAAAGGGTTGGCGGGGAGGAGGCAGTTATCTGCCACAAATGCTGCCCAGCTGATGTGTTGTGTTGTGACAAGTCATCTCAGATAGCGTCAATCACATTGCATTATGTTACATTAAGTGACATATGTAATGTGATTGATACAACACGGAATGACACATCATAATGCAAAATATCATCTGGAAAACTGTTTAGAGAAACCACTGAAGGATAGAACCTGAAGATGCTTTGTATGTGTTTCCTGTTTTCTAAGGGGAGATGGCAGAAACACTTCAGGGAACAGAGCTGCTACCTAGCATAAGATTAAAGCCAAGTGAGTTTAGCTACCTGAATCATTTTCATGGACAATTAGAAGTTATGCACCAAAATGCTCCTGTTCGTTTAGAACGGATGTGTATCGGTGGATTTGAAAGGAATGTCTCTGACCCATTTGGCACATCATTAGTCATTAGTGTATCTCTGCCATCCAAACAGAGCTGCTAGCTATGCATGACCAGTTTCAGCCCAGAAAAAGCTATTATTTGCTCTTCCTATAAGCAGACTCTTCATTCATTTCCTCAGTTTTCACCCTTCTCTCTCTACCTGTCTTCAGAAAAGTTGCTGATACAGTGGCCCTGATCCTGCAATAGCTGTCCTATTCTGTTTTAAGGTATCAGCCGCAGTTTCATTTCTATCATTGTATCTATTCAGTCATGGGGGTGAATCCTGTAATGCAAATCATTGCATAGGAATAACAGTCGCAAATACCCCTTTTCTAGGGAAGGTACTTGAGAGGGTCGTGGCGGACCAACTGCAGGCACTCTTGGAGGATACTGATTATCTAGACCCATTTCAGTCTGGGTTTCATTCTGGTTACAGGACTGAATCAGCCTCATGGATGACCTTTATCGAGAGAGGGACAGGGGGAGTGCAACCCTGTGAATTCTGCTCAATCTCTCATCGGCTTTTGATACCATCGACCATGGTGTCCTCCTGGATCAACTCCGTGGGATGGGTATCAGAGGCACTGTGCTACAGTGGTTCCAGTCCTACCTATGGGGTGGATTTCAGAGAGTAACATTGGGTGACCATTCCTTGGCCCCTTGGCAATTGAGTTATGGGGTGCCGCAGGGTACCATCTTGTCCCCAATGTTGTTTAACATCTATATGAAGCCACTGGGAGCAGTCATTAGGGGATTTGGAACTAAATGCCATCAGTATGCTGATGACCCGCAGCTCTATCTCCCGGTGACATCTGAATCAGGAGAGGCTGTGCAAGTCCTGAATCAGTGCCTAGATTGATGGGCTGGAAGAGGGCCAACAAACTGAAGCTGAATCCTGGCAAGATGGAAGCCCTGTGGGTGAGTGGTTCCCAGGTCCGGGAGATAGGCTCATTGCCTGTTCTGGATGGGGTTGCACTCCCTCTGAAAGATCAGTTCTGTAGTCTGGGTGTACTCCTAGATCCATCATTGTCACTGGAGGCCCAAGTGGTCGTGACAGCTTGGAGTGCCTTTTACCAGCTTTCGCTGGTTTGCCAGCTATGGCCTCTCCTGGACAGGCCTAGCTTGACCACGGTGGTACAGGCATCAGTAACCTCAAGAATGGATTATTGCAATGCGCTAAATGTGGGGCTGCCCTGAAGGCTGGTCCGGAAGCTGAAGCTAGTGCAGAATGCAGCAGCTTGGCTGTTGTTGGGAGCTGCCCCTTTTCAGCTTGTAACTCCTTTGCTGAGGGAACTGCACTGGCTGCCTATTTGCCACCGGGCCAGGTTTAAGGTATTAGCACTAGTGTACAAAGCCCTAAACAACTTGGGACCAGGATACCTGAGAGAGCGCCTCCTTCCTTACCAACCTGCCTGGTCACTGAGGTCATCAGAGGGCATGTTCCTGGTGGTTCCACATGGACCCATGGCCTGGTTGGAGTCCACCAGGAAAACAGCCTTCAGTGTGGTATCCCCCTTCCTGTGGAATTCCCTACCTTTAGAGATCAGGCAGGTGCCAACATTGTGTTCCTTCTGGCGCCTCCTGAAGACATTGTTCTTTCAAGAGGCCTTCCTTGCATGACCAGCATGGTTTGTTAAACTCCACTTTGTTGGGGTTTGTCTTTTAAAAAAATGTTTTAACTCTTTTAACCATTGTTTTATTCTTTTATCATGTTGTTTACCGCTCTGAAATCTTCTTTTGAGGAGCTGTATATAAATATTGTAAATAAATAAAAATAAATAAAACATATCCCCCAAGTCTTGTGCAGATGTTCAAACTGTATGCATGGTGGGAGATCATGACCATCCATTGCTTTGGCTTGCCCATCCTCTGCATACTGGAGGACATGCCTGCAATAGTGGTCTATACCACATAGGCACAAACCCATGCTCTGTATGGACCACACTTTTGGTGCCTAAGTGGCTAAGACACCATGCAGACATGCTCTGTGGTGCATGGAGGTTGAGTGCACTAAGAAGTCAGAGCCTGCTGCCATCTCCTCTCCCGCCATGCACACATTCAGTCTCTTCAAATCCCTGCACAGAACTCCAGGCTCTGCATGATCTATTCATAATCTGGACAGGCTTCCTAGTTATAAACATAACTTCTGATTACATCCAGAAATTTGGCATTGGGTGCAGAATTGCAGAATAAACCTCCACTTCAATTAAAATCAAATCAAAGTTTGTTTGTTACATTTATATCCTGCCTTTCCTGCTGCGAGGAGCTCAAGGCAGCATACATGGTTCTCCTGCCTTTGTGCACTTCCTAATGGTTGAAAAACAGACTTACGATATAGGGGTAGTCGCAAGTGAAATTTCAGAAATGAATTAGTGGGGCAGCAATTAGGCAGCAGACCCGCTCCTCCCAGTGACTAGATGCAGCAAATTAACTGTATGCTAATTTGATTATTTATTTATTTATTACATTTATATCCCGCCTTTTTTCCTCTTTAAGGAACCCGAGGCGGCATACATAATCCTGCTCCTCTCCATTGTATCCTCACAACAACAATCCTGTGAGGTAGGTTGGGCTGAGAGGCAGTGACTGGCCCAAAGTCACCCAGTGAGCTTCCATGGCCAAGTGGGGACTAGAACCCAGACCTCCCGACTCCCAGCCCAACACTCTAGCTGCTACACGTGAATGGCTAACCTGTCACGTGAAAAACCACAGACGCAAACGATGTAGCAGACACCATTTACGGCCATAAAGCCCTTAGTTTAAGCTGAATGCCGCCATTTATGGCTGCATTTAGCTTAATCTAAGAGCTTTACGGCCACAAATGGTGTAGTGGACACCATTTGCGTCTGGAGTCAGCCTCAGCCAGCAATACGGCATGGCATTGGCGGCCGTATCGCTGGCGCCCTGTAGCCGCTGGCAGGGAGGATCCGGCCAGGGAGAATTCTGCAGGGAGGCAGAGGTAAGGGATCCTTTCCGCCACGGACTCTGGAGGCCGGATTCTTTTGAATCCGGCCTCACTGGGGGCCATGGCGGAATTGTCTGACATCCCTAGGCATAATTAGGAAAGGAATTGAAAATTAAACTGCCAATATCATACTGCCCTTATACAAATCTATGGTGCAGCCACACTTGGAATACTGTGTACAGTTTGGGTTACTGCACCTAAAAAAGAACGTTGTCGAGTTGGAAAAGGTGCAGAAAGGGGCAACTACAATGAACAAGGGGCTGGAGCAACTCCCTATGAAGAAAGGTTGCAACATCTGGGATTGTTTAGCTTAGAAAGGAAAGGTGAGTAAGGGGAGATATGATTGAAGTATACAGAATTATGCATGTTGTGGAGAAAGTGGATAGAGAGACATTTTACTCCCTCTCTCATACTATTACAAAGTAATCCAATGAAGCCAAATGGTAGGAGATTCAGCTTAGATAAAAGGAAGCACTTCTTTACACAGCACATAGTTAAATTATGGAATATGCTTAGGGATGGTGCAGGCTCCCGATCAGCTCCCATAATCTGGTGGATGCCTGCTGCCCTGAGCTATGCCTGCCGACCCCACTGCCCTGCCCACCCACCCCTGCTTGTTGAGCCACCTGCATTCACCCTGGACCCATCCAGCGATCTCTGTGGCTGCCATTTTGTGAAAAGTAATGGCAGGTGCAGATATGAATGTGGGTGGCTCGGTGAATGGGGAGGATCAGACCTGGGTCCAGGGTCACACAAACAGGGGGAGGGCCTTGGTAGGCACACAGAGAATCCGGACGGGGGGTGCTGTCCATCCCTAAATTTGTTACCACAAGATGTAGTGACGGCCACCAATTTCAATGGATTTGAAAGGGGAGGGGGGATTCAGGGAGAATAAGGCTATCAATGGCTCCTTGTCCTGATGGCTATATGCTACCTCCAGTATCAGAGGCAGTATGCTTATGTACACCAGTTGCTGGGGAATTTGGGTGGGAGGTTGCTGTTGTACTCATGTCCTGCTTGTGTGTTTCCCATGGGTAGCTGGCTGGCCACTGTGTGAACAGAATGCTGGACTAGATAGACCTTGGATCCAGGATGGCTCTTCTTATGTTCTTAGATGGGCACCGAATTTTGAATGTTTTTAATAACACAGTATACACCATCATGAATATAAACATTGCTGATGCTCAAATTTTCATCCTGAGAATAACTTGCAAGGATACTCTGATGGACAAATCTTATAATGTAGGCCTGGGCTCCAGGCTCTGTGAGACTGTGATGTGATTTTGCTATATTGTATAAACTTCTTTCATTATTATAGTAATGTCCATTACTGGGAAATCTGGTCCCTTTGGGGCTCAGCAGAGTTCTGTGGCATGCCTGACTCAGTTTGCATTTGCGGGCTGAGCTGTAGGTTTTCTCTGAACTCTGAGAAATTTTTGTGTATTGTGTGTGTGTGTGTGTGTGTAGATATTACACCCAAAATTTGCACCTGCATTTTATGCAAATTATGCAAATTTGCACAACATTCAGTTGCAATTTGTGCAAATGAAAAAAACACAGAAAACCTGCTAACTGGCCTGACTCACCGCAGATCGAGTTAGGCTCTGCAGTGGAAAATGGACCGAAGTCCAGAGGGCTGAACCAGTGAAAGCTCAATGAGATCCACCCCACAAATGCATTCCTCTGATATCCCTGAGGTCACATTTGAATATGCCTTTTAAGAAGTAAAACCTTCTCTGAATGAACTATAACCAAGAGTGTAATGGGTCTGTAAGCCTATCTGATACCCCTGCCCTGGTTTAAACCACAGAGGAACCAGGACATAGATGTGTCAGGGTGGAAACTGAGCCCATAGAGCCTCAGAGCAATTCTGATTCTGAGGAGGAACAGCAATCTGTGGGAGAGGAGCCAGCTCATCCTTCACAGGCACAGCAGCTGGCAGAGATTCCTCCTGCCAGTATTCCTGGGAGAGATAATGACCCTGGCAGCGAGAGAGCGCTGGAGGGTGGCTTGCTGGACGCTCAGCGCAGATGCAGGGAGCGGCGATAGATGGAGGGTGCAGAAAGGAGGCGCTCCGCTCGTCTGGCGCTCAAACAACGGTCGCGTCCCGAGGACCCAGGGGAAAGAGGGAGGATCTCTCCATAGCCCATAAGTTCAGGGTCTTCCCGTGGTTCCCCTTCAAACAGGGACCAACTGCCTTACCTGGAGCTTAGGCTACTCTGCTATCTTTCCCCAGTGCTGTTCCTTGCTTAGTTGCTAGTGATTAGTATCTGAAAGACTCATAAAGTAATAAAGGAATAAAGCCTCGGAAAGAATCCTCATCTTCTGTGTCCTGAATTGGCTATTGCAGGGGACTGCAAGAGGCAGCTGGGGCGCTCCTGACAAGATGGGACAAAGGGAAGGATAAGATGTATGCTTGATGCACTTGGGGCGTGTGCATTTGGTTGAGCAGCTATTATGAACTCCCAACACTTCCCCAGAGCACTTTGAGCAAGCGCTCACTGGCACAATCTCATTCCTCAAAATATTTAAAGGAGAATATACCCCAATACTTTATTCATTGTTCCAATACCCTACTGTAACTAAGCTGAAGCACATGTAATTGAAACAATGGCATATTCTTCCCCTGCTTACCACTGTCTCCATCCCCATTCATTGTTTCCTTGTGTCTACTTTTGGATTGTAAGCCCCTTGTGGGCAGGGACCTGTCAAACCTGTTCTTTGTAGCAGTGCCAACTCTAAGTTTGAGGGTCCTAGGCAAGACACCCTCAATGGGCCACCTCCCTCAGAGAGTCTGTCTTCTCACTGCCACTGTCACCAGTGGCCATTGCTCCTCATCCTCTTTTTCATAGTTGCTGCCATGTGCTTACTTGACAGGCAGAGAGCCAGTAAGGAAGTGGGCAGTGGCATTTGCTGCTCCTCCTCACCACCACTGTTGTCTGGGCCAGAACAAAAGGCAGGCAAACAAGCAGGTTGCAGTGTTGATGAGATGGAGCAACTCCAGGGGGTTCTTGTGAGTGGGCCCATGGGAAGGTGTGGGCCCTCATCACGTGCCCAACCATGCCTACCATTGACACTGGCCCTACTTCATAGCATGACGTATACATAATGGACCCATAGGAGGAGAATGACAAAGAGAAGAACTCACAATCAGCATTTGCTCGCACACATGCTTGATAGTTCCAGCTTTCTTCATTTTACAAATTCCTCCCTTTTCCTGGCTTGCACAATTCTTTCACCCATCATGATAGTGCCAGGAAAGAGTGAGAGAGCGCATGAGTGCACAATTCTGCATACTGACACATATTTTTCCTTGTCCTCTAACAGTAGTAGTAGGTTCTGCTTCGGGTCTCCTCATTTGGGGGCTGAGTTGCTGTGGATAACTACACTGACACTTTGGAACTGCCCCTGACCACCATGTAACAGCTTTGTGTACTTTTCAAGCCATAATTTAGGCTTGGCTGTTTGAGAGGGCTTTCTGCGAGGTGGGTTAGCTACTTTTATTTTGGCATTACTGCTTCTAATGAGTTATGAATTGTTCTTGCATTTTAACTGCAGGGTTTTTTGTATAGTTTTTATTTGATTGTACTTTTCTATTATACATTGTGCATTTTTAACAGACAAGTGTTTCATAACCTGTATATCATTACCCCAAATAATGAAACCAATGCATGTGCAGTTATTTCTGCCAGTGTTTTGCTTCGCATTAGTCCTGCAAAAGCATCATACTCCTCCCTCCTCCATGGCATAAGAACATAAAAAAACCCTGCTGGATCAGACCAAGGGTCTGTCTAGTGTAGTCAGGCATTCTGTTCACACAGTGGCCAGCCAGCTGCCCGTGGGAAACCCACAAGCAGGACACAAGCATGGCCCTACCATATCTGTATCATTGCTCGCTATGTCGCATGGCCTAGGGTAAGAGCTGTCAGCTAAGCTGTCGGTTTTCATCTGCAGTACAGAGGAGCTGAAAATTCTCCCTACCACCACACCCTGTCATCAGGAATTATCACTGTTATGGAACTGGAGGATCCCAGCTATAAACCACATGAGACGCTAGCCTGCTCTTAATTCCAGCAGAGCATCAAATGTTTGGGTATAAGCCTTTCCTCCTTGTGAATAGCAAGCAGAAATAATTTAAACAAAAATCAGTATCATGAAATTCTCACTCTTTGCTTAGCAATACCCCTCCCCCCATGTGCAGTGGTTGATTTATTCATGCATGTGTTACTCTGCATCATTTTATTGTCCAGTCAATACACATCTTCATAATAAATATTGATGTTGCTTTAATGCTTTATACAACAGTGTCCTCGATGGGAGAACTCTGTAATGGAGGCAGGGGCTCCTCTTAGTACTGTGGTCTCCTTCCCTATTGCAAAATACATCTTTCTTTTTAGATGGACCCAGAAAGCAAACAGATTGGCAATTTGATTTCACTTGGGAAGCACAGTGAATGTTGTGTGAGGAGCATTTACAAGATCACTTTAACCTAATTAGTTCACTCGTGACATGGTGAAAGGAAGTTTTAGAGTTACTGCTGAGGAATGTGCACTAGTGATGTCTGATCTTTCGAAACAGAGAAAGCAGTGAAACCATCCCAATGGAATTGGAATGTTTGGAATCAGGATTTTATCAAGATAAACAGAGAAAAAGGTTGGGATTTGCTTATAGCCATGACCAAGACAGATTAACACCATTCCTGCCATTAGCAATTGCATGAAGGATGTTTAAAAGTAAATAGCAGGTGTATTTACTGACAGGAATCTTGGCTGTGGGGTAGAGGGCTTTAGCCCTATTCTCTCCACTGCAAGCTCTACCTAGACTGGGGTACTGTACCTACCATTTGCATGGAAAGGAAAGTGTCTACTGGCACTAATGGAAGCTTTCCTTCCAATGCCAACAGGTATGAGGAGCCCAGCCCAGATTGCCTCCTTCTGCAGTCTCAAAGAGCTAAAGCCCTGCCAGGACCCTTTGGGCCCTGCTCCCTTCACCTCTTATTTACTTAAAAAACACACATCCCTCTCATAATTGCTAATTGCACAAATGGTTTCACATTCATTTGTCTATGTGTATGATTGAGCAGATACCTAGCTTTTTCTATCTTTATCTGAACATTATGATTCCAAACATGTTACACATTACCTACCTAGGGTGGCCACTCACACATCACCAAAAAAGAGAACAAAAGAGGGCACATATTCGCATAAAATTTACACATGCTAATCTAGACACACATTTTGGAATACTTACTATAATTTAAATAGAAATGGATTACATTTGTAATCTGCCCAATAACTAATGTTCTCTAGACATCCTCCCTCTCTAGAACACATTTCATCAGGTGACCCATGTGCCTGCTTCTCCTGCTATGGCCAAATCAGGCTCAGGTTAAACTAAGAGGCAACCCAAAAGCAAGTCAGTCAGCAGGCAATGGTCAAAAGCCGTTTCTTCTGGCAAGAGGGAGCAATCTAAAAGAGAGGTCTGAAGAGCAGCCAAGGTCCAAACACAGATAAACACTCAGATGCAGTACCCAGGCCAAGAAGCAGAGTCAAGACAGAATTAAAGGTGTACAAACCCCACAACTTCCAGTCCCATGGCAGTCCACAGCAGGGAAATCCAGGCCAATTGGGGCCCCACAGATTTCCCTGGAGCCTTACCAAAGCTGTTGGATTTCACAGGGTGGCTCTACTCCACGGGGGCTGGCCACACCAGGACCTTTCTTCCTCACACCAGCTGTTAGGGAGGCCCTTGACAGTCAGCACAGGATGGAAGGTCCTCAGTGGCACCCCAGCATTCTCACCCCAGCACCATTTAGCATGGAGGAGAGCCACCCCACAGGAAATGCAACAGACCACTGTTGCAGTCCACCACAGACTTCACAGGTTGGATTCTTGAGCATCCAGCCTGATTTGAACCCACAACAGATTTCTCCATCATTCCCAGCCAGAATCCAAGGTCAGCAGCATAGAGGGTTTATCATAAGACACAGCCAGGACAAAACAACGCCATAAGGCTTAGATAAGCCACTGCTCCTCCCACACCTGGCTAGGTAGACACTGAAGGCTTTTTAACACCCAGGACTCAGCTGCAGTATATTAGAGCTCTCTAGTCAGAGTCCTACTCACAAGGAGCCACTTTCTCCTGAGGAGTTCTTCTTTGCAAGTGAGCGCTCCTTCTCACGGGAGCCCTACTGGCCTGTCACTTGAGGTAACAGCACTCCTGGGGGCTGTGGGTTGCTCAGCCTCTGCCTAAGAGGCAGAGCCCCCTCCCCCTGACAGGAATGGGCCTGCAGCTATCTCTCCCAAAGGCCCAGGCTCCTCCTGGTCTGGTTACAGTGACTGATCTGGGGTGCCCTCAGTAGGGATGGGTGAACCCCCTGAAATCTGGTCAGGGGGGCACTGCAAGTAAATCCAGGCCACTTGGGCTCACCAGATTTCTCCAGAGCCCTGCATGTACCTGCCAGATTTCACAGGGTGCCTTTCCAGTTCTAAAAAGTCAAGGTCCATGAATGGCAACTGCCTTTCATGGATCTTGGGAAAATCACAGCCATAAATTGTGTATTTTATGCCATTTGCGGCTGTAAAGCACTTACATCTATGTAAATTGCAGCTCTAAAAGCACTTTTACAGCCATTCATGGACCTTAAAACCTGGAAGCCATTCCATGCGGAGGCTGGCAGGCATGGAAGTAAGGGGAGCTGGGGGTCAGATTCTTTGGAAACTGGCTTTATTTGAGTCACAGCAGATTTCTCCACCATCCCTAGCCCTCAGTTTCTAGGAGCTCTAGCTCTTCCTCTAAGAAGGATTCCTCTAGTGGGGGCTGTTCATCCTGCTCTCTAGGTGCTAACTGCTGATGGGAAACTTCAAGGCCCCTGTATTCCCTCCCTTCTTATGCTTCTTTATTTTTAAACTAGAATCAGACAGGATGGCCCTTCAAATAGAGGACAGCTTCAAATAGAGGGTAATCCTCTGACCGTCTTTTAAATAAAGAACTGTCCTCTATAAAGTAGGACACATAGCCACCCTATCTGCCTCCCTACCATGTTCAACATTGAGGATATAATTATGCACCCTGTCTTCAACTGATAGCATAGCATGTACCTTTTTATTAAGGAGTTTATTAGGGACGACTCTATTTGCTGGGTGAAAGCTTTTATGCATCTGTGATGGCAATGTAGTAGAGCTTACAACCGCTACTGTTTATATGGTGAGCTTCATTTACTGAACAAAATGAGGTTGTGCTTTGTCTAGTACAAATGGGATAATGTTTATCCCGAATGTTTTGAGCCTTCACTGTTTTTTCTACTCTTATTTACCTGAACTAATAATACATTAGTCTAATCTAAAAGCAAAGACTGCCCTGTAATTTCATCATGTGTAACACATACAGTAACCTGCAATAGACATACCTGCCTCTAGAGAACAGCTTCCCGGAACATTTCCAATTAGTAGTTATGGAGTTTAAAAGAACATCCATTATTTGGTAGTATGCCTTCATTCCCCCACAAAACCCTCCACCACCACCCATTCTTTTTAACATAACCAAGATGAAAGCCTACAAAACGTTGCAAAAAACTTAGAGTGAACCAGGAAGAATGCCCTTGATCGGACATTTTGGATACTAGAATCTAGGGATGTGTAGATTGTGTAAAATCTGTTCTATACTTGTTTCACAGGTTGTCAGGTGCCTTTTGTTCTGTTGTCTACCCATTGACATAGGTGGAATTGGATTTTTTAAAATTTCCAAATTTGCACAAATGTGAATTTTGCATGTGCAAAAAATGTGCAAATTCCCACAAAATGAACATATCCCCCCCAAATGCGCATTTTCATACTTTAGCCTATGGGGGAAATGCACGTTTTTAGTTGTTTTTTTAAATTTTTGTATATTTTTCCATGACAAAATTTGCACAACATTCTTGAAGGTTAAAAAAATAGTCTGCAGGTCCATAGAATCCATCCAACAGGGGAAAAGCTGGTCCACTGCAGAATCCATGTGTTGGATTCATACGAATCCAAACTCATTTGGTTCCATTGCAGATTTCTACAACATCCTTACTAGCATCCAATTATGCCTCCACTCTGGTGCTTAGTTAACTTTGCTCAATACCCGAAGTGCCCTCAAGCACTGCTGTTATGCAGATCCCTTTGAACAATGTTGCTACATTCACTGTTTTTCTGAGTCTTGCCTGAACGGTTGCCTTCTACAGGTAGCAAACCCCTCAGCAAGAACTGTTTTGATTAGATCCAACACAAGTAGCTTTCAAGAACCCATTTTAAATTAGAACTGGTCAAGCCAGACCCGGATGCTATCTCTTTCCTGGTCTGTGGTGGCCAGTGATATGGCTTGAAATGTGTGGTAGCCACCATCAGGTAAGGGGGGGGTTTCCCCACTACCAGTGCTAGTTGGTGGTGGTTCAGCTACAGTGCACTTGCACAGAGCTGGTGACGGCATTCCATGCCTCTACCACCACTTCCTGGCACCTAAATAACAGTGGGACAGGCCACCCCTCTATTGCTACTGGCAGTTTCCTCATATTAACCGCGTCACTGGCTGGTGCTCTACTTGATCGGTTTATCCTTGCTTTCCTTATATAGCAATCCTGTGTAGGTCTACTCAGAAGTAAGTCCTGTTGAGTTCAATGGGACCTACACCCAGGTAAGTATGCATAGCAATGCGGCCTTAATGAATTTCTTTCTGATCTGTGATGTGACATCCCCTGACATGTTTTGAAGCCAGTTTGTATTTGGGGGCAAGCTTCTTATGGGCTCTTCCATGTAACACTCAAAGCAAGTGGCCCCGCTGTGATCTGTCCTCCTTGTTTTCATGGCTGACAGATTGCAGGAGTGCAGCCTATATACTGCACAGGCCCTGGGTCATGTTGAACACATCCAACAAATGTTGGGTAATGCTGCATGAGTCCAGAGTTTGCTCCCAGAGCCCCATGTGAACAACCTGCACACCAGGGCTGTGAGTGAACCTCTGGAATGCAGCCTACAGGTGTGTGTGTACACACACACACACACACACACACACACACTGGGGACTGCTTGTAGGCTTCAGGGCAGGGGGTGCAGAACCTCAGGGCCACATGCAGTCGTATTGGGGTCCAAATTTAATTTCGGATAAGCCCTCAGGGGCTGCATTCTAGTAGTGGATGGGGCTGAAGTTTTAGCTGGAGGACGCAATCCTATTGGGATAGGTGGCCTCCTCTGAACTTGGAGGCGACTGCCTATCCAGTGCAGGGCAGGAGCAGTGTGCAGGGAATTGTCCCCTCCGCGCTTCAGCCCGCCTGCATTCGTGGCTAAACAGCCGATTTTGGCTGTCTAGCCAAGGGAAGACGGAGCATAGGAAGCATCAGAACGGCGCTTCCGCCCTTCCCACCCTGGCATGCCCCCAGGAATGCCCCATTTTTGCCCCTCCATGCTCCTCTTCTGAGCACGGAGCGTGGGGCCATTCCACACTGCCTACGAGGCAGCGCAGGAAGGGGTAGAGTTTGATTGTCAGGGAACCAACCTTGGAGCGCAGGTTCTGATGTCAGTTCCTGAGAACCGACCTATCCCATGGCCGCCTAGCCACTAACTAATGGCCATAGGATTAGTGATCTTAGTAACTAAGCCTTCAGAGGCTCTTCAGCCTTTTAGAATTGGTGTGTGTGTGTGTGTGGGGGGGACTGTGCAAAAGCTGAGTAACCACCAAATGACTGGTGGTCAGGGAAAGGAGGTGGAGCCAGGGGAAGGGGTGTGAGTATTTGGGGAACTCTAGAGGACTGGGTTAGGACCCTTGGTGGGCTGGATTTGGCCCATGGGCCTGAGGTTCTACACCACTGCCCTAAGAACACATATCTCAATTTGGGCAGCATGAGTGCATATTGGGCAGTATATTGTGTATCTTGGGCAGTATATTGTGTATCTTGGGCAGCATTGAGTGTGTGCTGGAATATGGGAGCATGAGTGTATATTAGGCAGCATGAATGTATTCTGTGTATATACACAGCATCTCCGTGTATATTTGATTAACAAATTTCTTCAGGTAATGGCCAATGTTTCCCAAACAGCAGCACTGAGGTTTTCTTGTCAATAAGCTGTTGTGACCGAGGCCTTTTCAGTTAAAGCTGATGAACTGGAGAAGTGCTCCTTTGTACAAGGGTGTTTGGTTGCTGTTGTTGTTGTTTTGGCTACTAAGCAGTGCACATGCTTGAAGATTTTGGGGATTCCCCCCCCCCACCTTCATGCATCTTTTCTTCTTCCCAACCTTCAAAGACCAGAGCAGGAAAAAGAAGTTTGGAAAGTCACTTCTCAGCACCAGAAAAGTGCTGACCAAGCTAGGGGCCCTGGGATTCAAAGCTGGGTACCCAAGAGCAGATGGCTTAACATGCTAGTCCATTAATCAAGTAAGCTTCCTGAGTACAATGATTTCTGGTGATCAAGTGCTCTGGATATGAGAAATGCAGCTACCTTTCTTTTTCCCTCCCTAAATGCAGTCCTTTTCACATCAAGCTTGCAGATGCTGCTGTATTTCTGTTATTTATGTACTTACTGAGCTGAAATGCAACAGATGTTCCAGGTGCGTTGGAACTAAATTCTTTTGCAAATAGGCTGAATAAATCCTATACACCTTTGGATACTTGGAAGACATATTTTCCTAGCAGAAAGAGAGTCAGTTTTCAGGTAGGAAGGGCAAGCCATTTTTGAGATTTCCTTGTGTTGCCTTAAAGAAAAAGAATCTTTTCACTGCTGCTAGAGAAGTAATGGAGTCCCAGAGTCTCTTACTACATATAAACTAAAATGAATTTCTTTCATTTCTGGTTAAGCTTCTGAATACTTGTATAAATAGTTCAAAAGGTATAAAACAATTTTGGATATTGTAGACAGAGAATTTTTTTGTGATACCTGGTGAAAATCTCTTATTATGAATGGGGGAGCACATTCATTCTGGCCTGCACATAGAAAGAAGATAAAAGAGTATCACCAAGAATAAAGAGAATATTGTTGAGTCCTTGGGATCTTACGTCAGCCCACATGAGTGAACCAGCTTAAGATCCAAGGGACTCAGTGATATCCCATAGTGATATCTATGTCTTTACAATCTCACTTTGTACAGTCTAACCTCCTCCTAATACTACCCATGAAAATATTCTGAAAATAAATATTGAATGGTAGCAAGGAAATGCTTGCTATAATTTGAGGGGAAGTTGTGCATGTAAAATATTCACACATTGGGAGAATGTGAGAAACTTATTCAGTCCTTGTCTTTACTATTATGATTCTAGTCCAATGTCAGAATGATTGGTTAGAAACATAAAATCACAGAATTGGAAGGGATCTCAAAGGTCATCTAGACCAACCCACTGCCAATGCAGGAAATCCACTGCTACAGCTTCCCAAAACGTGGCCATCCAGCCTCTGCTTAAAAATCCATAATAAAGGAGAATCCAGCATCTTTTGAGGCAAATATCTTCCATTGTCAAACAACTTGTACCATCAAGGCGTTTTTCCTAACGTTTAGCCAAAATCCCCTTTCTTGTAATTTTGGTTTGGCTCTTACCTTCTGGAGCGGCAGCCTTTCCCAAACCTAATGCCTTCTAGATGTCTTGCACTACACCTCCAACCTCCCCAGCCAGTCGTGCTAGTAGTTGTAGTCCAACACATCTGGAAGGCACCAGATTGGAGAAGGCTGCTCTGGAGCAACAAAGAACAAATTACATTGTAAGTTAAGAGGGAAACTGCCCATATAACATACCTTAGAATCTTGGGTCAGCAGTCATATTGGCTAGATGGGAACCTACATTGTGAATTTTAGGAACAGAATTGATACATTGTGCTCCTAATGTGTCAGAGTGCAACAGCATCATATTGTATTTTTTTTAAAGTATTTTAATTTGCATTTTCAAATGTGGAACTGGTAAAGAATTAAGCATTAAAAATTTTGTAGGCCAGAATCCTGCTCTTCTTACCACGCTCTCACTGCTACCTGATCCTTTTTAAGTTGAGATGTCCAGGACCAGTGATTGCAAAGCATATGCTCTACCACTGACTGATAGTCTTTTTCTCTTCATGGAGATCAAGGTGCAGAGTGGCTATTGGTAGAGCTTTGGCCTAACCTTTTGTGTTACCATATCACCTCTGCATACCATACCATTTTTTCATTCAACAGCACACAGCTGTTGTGCCTAATGTGGTGCATGGTGGCTAGGCAATTTACTCCCAGCTGAGGCCTTCATCATTATTGCAGAAAAGGTGTCTGTGTGTTAATTAGTGCTGTGCTGAAAATCTCTCCCACATATTTTCGCACATAATCCCACATACATCCAATCTATCTAATAGAAAAGAAATTGCTTTTGAAAAGAAATTCAAAGGAGAAGAACTTTCAGAGAAATTCTCATGGGTTGTGTTCAGGCGTCTTGTGCTTACTTACTACTAAGGTGACTGAGAAACGTGCACAAATGGCCTGCCTTTCATTGTACAGTAATCTCTCTGGCAGCCGATGGCCTCCTTGGCTTCTTGCACTTCCCGCCCAGGGTATGAGGCAATTCTTCCTATAGTGCTTTTTCAGACCAGGAAGTGCAGGCAGCCTGGGAGGCTGCAGAGCAATGGAAAGATATGTAATAGAAAGAAAACTGCACAGACAGTACCACTGGCCACCTCAGTGATTAGGCAAGGTCAAAAACACCATAAAAATTAAAATAAATTAAAGAACACCCTGAGAATGGGGCAGAAAAATGGAAGCCTCTTTCAAGGGAGAAGAAAACTTTCAGGAAATTGGAGGTCAGATTTTGGCACAGTCCTAGCTTAGCCTCTTCTCTGGAGATGAAAACAATATTGCCCCCCCTCCCCACTACAGGGCTTGCAAGGATGAAGTGGTATTAGCAGCAGCTGCACTGGAGACCTTCAGCAAAGGAGATCGTTACCTTGTCATGGTGCTGGAGCTTGAGCACCTCAGTGACGTCATGAGCTAAACCATGAGGGACACCCAAGACGGGAAGGTCATTGCAGAGAGGTCAGACTAAATACGATCCCTGGGGAAGGAAACGGCAACCCACCCCAGTATTCTTGCCATGAAAACTAAATGGATCAGTACAACCAGAGATATGTTGGTATACCATTGGAAGATGGGACTCCCAGGTCGGAAGATGGTCAAAATGCTACTGGGGAGGAACAGAGGATAAGTTCAACTAGCCCCAGATGTGATGACGCAGCTAGCTCAAAGCCGAAAGGACGGCTAGCAGCCGATGGTGCTGGTGGTGAATGACGAATCCGATGTTCTAAAGATCAACACACCATAGGAACCTGGCATGTAAGATCTATGAGCCAGGGCAAATTGGATGTGGTTATTGGGGAGATGTCAAGATTACATATAGACATTTTGGGTGTCAGTGAACTGAAATGGACTGGAATGGGCCACTTCACATCAAATGACCACCAGATCTACTACTGTGGACAAGAGGACCACAGAAGAAATGGAGTAGCCTTCATACTTAATAATAAAGTGGCTAAAGCAGTGCTTGGATACAATCCAAAAAATGACAGAATGATCTCAATTCGAATTCAGGGTAAGCCATTTAACATCACAGTGATCCAAATATACACCCCAACCACAGATGCTGAAGAAGCAGAAGTAGATCAGTTCTATGAGGATCTGCTGCAGCACCTACTGGATAGTATACCAAAAAAAGATGTTATTTTCATTACAGGAGACTGGAATGCTAAGGTGGGTAGTCAAACGACACCTGGAATTACAGGCAAGCATGGTCTGGGAGAACAAAATGAAGCAGGGCATAGGCTGATAGAATTTTGCCAAAACAACTCATTGTGCATAACAAACACTCTCTTCCAACAACCTAAGAGACAACTTTATACATGGACTTCACCAGACGGTCGACACCGAAATCAGATTGACTACATCCTTTGTAGCCAAAGGTGGCGGACATCTGTGCAGTCGGTAAAAACAAGACCTGGAGCTGATTGTAGTTCAGATCATGAACTTCTTATTGCACAATTTAGAATCAGACTAAAGAGAATAGGGAAGACCCACAGATCAGTTAGATATGAGCTCACTAATATTCCTCATGAATATGCAGTGGAGGTAAAGAATAGATTTAAGGGACTAGATTTAGTAGATAGGGTCCCGGAAGAACTATGGACAGAAGTTCACAACATTGTTCAGGAGGTGGCAACAAAGAACGTCCCAAAGAAAAAGAAAACCAAGAAGGCAAGATGGCTGTCTGCTGAGACACCGGAAGCAGCCCAAGAAAGAAGGAAAGCAAAAGGCAACAGTGATAGGGGGAGATATGCCCAATTAAATGCAAAATTCCAGAGGTTAGCCAGAAGAGATAAGGAATTATTTTTAAACAAGCAATGCGTGGAAGCGGAAGAACATAACAGAATAGGAAGGACAAGAGACCTCTTCCAGAAAATTAGAAACATCGGAGGTAAATTCCAGGCAAAAATGGGTATGATCAAAAACAAAGATGGCAAGGACCTAACAGAAGCAGAAGAGATCAAGAAAAGGTGGCAAGAATATACGGAAGATCTGTATACAAAGGATAATAATATCGGGGATAGATTTGACAGTGTGGTCAGTGAGCTAGAGCCAGACATCCTGAAGAGTGAGGTTGAATGGGCCTTAAGAAGCATTGCTAATAACAAGGCAGCAGGAGATGACGATATCCCAGCTGAACTGTTTAAAATCTTGCAAGATGATGCTGTCAATGTGGTGCATGCCATATGCCAGCAAATTTGGAAAACACAAGAATGGCCAACAGATTGGAAAAAATGAACCTATATCCCCATACCAAAAAAGGGAAGCACCAAAGAATGTTCCAACTATCAAACAGTGGCACTTATTTCACATGCCAGTAAGGTAATGCTCCAGATCTTGCAAGGTAGACTCCAGCAATTCATGGAAAGAGAATTGCCAGATGTACAAGCTGGGTTTAGAAAAGGCAGAGGAACTAGAGACCAAATTGCCAATATTCGCTGGATACTGGAGAAAGCCAGGGAGTTTCAGAAAAACATATATTTCTGTTTTACTGACTATTCTAAAGCCTTTGACTGTGTGGATCATAACAAATTGTGGCAAGTTCTTGGTGGTATGGGGATACCAAGTCATCTTGTCTGCCTCCTGAGGAATCTGTATAACAACCAAGTAGCAACGGTAAGAACAGACCACGGATCAACGGACTGGTTTAAGATTGGGAAAGGAGTATGGTAGGGTTGTATACTCTCACCCTACCTATTCAACCTGCATGCAGAACACACCATGCGACGTGCTGGGCTTGATGAAGCCAAGGCTGGAGTGAAAATCGCTGGAAGAACATTAACAATCTCCGATATGCAGAATATGGCTGAAAGCGAGGAGGAGCTGAGGAACCTCATGACGAAGGTGAAAGAAGAAAGTGCAAAAGCTGGGTTGCAGTTAAACCTAAAAAAAGCCAAGATTATGGCAACCAGCTTGATTGATAACTGGCAAACAGAGGGAGAAAACGTGGAGGCAGTGACAGGCTTTGTATTTCTAGGCACAAAGATTACTGCAGATGCTGACTGCAGTCAGGAAATCAGAAGACGTTTAGTTCTTGGGAGGACAGCAATGACAAATCTTGATAAAATAGTGAAGAGCAGAGACATCATACTGACAACAAAGGTCCGCATAGTTCAAGCAATGGTATTCCCCGTAGTAACCTATGGCTGCGAGAGTTGGACCATAAGGAAGGCTGAGCGAAGGAAGAGAGATGCTTTTGAACTGTGGTGCTGGAGGAAAATTCTGAGAGTGCCTTGGACTGCAAGAAGATCAACCCAGTCCATGCTCCAGGAAATAAAGCCAGACTGCTCACTTGAGGGAAGGATATTAAAAGCAAAACTGAAGTACTTTGGCCACATAATGAGAAGACAGGACACCATGGAGAAGATGCTGATGCTAGGGAAAGTGGAAGGCAAAAGGAAGAGGGGCCAACCAAGGGCAAGATGGATGGATGATATTCTGGAGGTGACAGACTCGACCTTGGGGGAGCTGGGGGTGGTGACGGTTGACAGGAAGCTCTGGCGTGGGCTGGTCCATGAAGTCACGAAGAGTCGGAAGCGACTGAACGAATAAACAACAACAACAAGCACTGGAGACAGGATGTATCCACAATCACCCCTCAGAAATTTAATAATTGGAAGACCCTGGGGAAGGTGCTGAACCCTGAAGAATGACAACTAGAGCTGAGACAAACTTTCTCAGAAGACATTTTTCTCAGAAAAGCCCTGAGATTTTTCTTTTCTTACCCCTGTAGAAATAATAGGCAGGTTTGAAGAATTTTCTCCAAATTTTCTTCACCATTATTTTTTGTGATGCCTCCATTCCCTCCCCTCACCCCACCCCCATGCCCTGGAATAGGAATGGCATATTGTGGAGGATGCAAAATGGGGGGCAGGCTGCCAACCCAGTTGATGCTGTTCCCGTGTGCAAAAACCTTTAGGGGAAAAAGAAATGAAAGACGCTGTGCCACAACCCTTGCCAATGGTGAGCCTACCTGTGAGAAATTGTTGGAGAATTTATCCTCCCCCTGGAGAAATTTGGTGAAATTGTCCCCCCAATTTCTCTGTCCACAAATAGGGTGGAGAATTTTGAGAGGCCATTTGCACATACCTCTAGTGTTAATAAAATCCAATGTCCTGTCTCCTTCCAATCCTGCCTCCCTCCAGTTAGCCAAATCATGCATCGTCCTCTGTAGCTTTCTAAAAACAGAAGTTAAGGAGGCCACCACAAAAGGGGTCTGGGCCCCTCCCCCCTGGTAATCTGAGTAGAGCTTCCATCATGTATCAGCCTGCAACTCTGACAAGCCCCTGTGTGCGTTTGGCCATGTCATAATCCATCAGAGAAGGAAGTGGCTTGACGGTGGAGGGGAAGTTTAGGCAGAGCTCTGCACCAGGGCTGGCATCAGGGGCAGACGTGGTTGGGCACCTACTGGGGGCCTACTTCCACCAGGTGCCCATTGACAAGAGACCCCTGGATGTGCTCCTCTACTTCACGGTTGCAACCTTACACGCTTGCATAGACAACAGTGGTGGTGAGAAAGAGGAGCAGTAGATGCTACTGCCTACTTGCTCACTGGCTCTCTGCTTGTCAACCAAGCATGTTGAAGCAATGATGAGAAAAAGGATAAGGAGCAACAGCAGATGGTGACATTTGCAGTGTGAAGGTAAAACTGAGGGAGGGAGGCCTTGAGGGTGTCTTGCCCAAGGGCCCACAAAAACCTGGAGCCAGCATTACTCTATACCCCCCTACCTTCTATGTGCAGGAGGGATAGAAATCAGGATTGTATCCACATAGTTGCAGAAAAATGCCTACACGAAAACTATTGACAATCATTTTTATATTTTATTGAGATGTTATTGTGTTAGCTGCTTTGAGGGCCTAGTGTGGACAGGTGGGGTATAAATTGTATAATTTAAAAAATCTATTTTGTGTATGTCGTAATTCAATTATGAAACCTCTATAAGCCATTAGAGCCATTTTCTAATGAATATACAACAAATACTCTAGTCTAAAACCCTCTTCTGGCTATTCATTCCTTTCTAGTTTGGAGTTGAGAGAATGATCAAACTGCAACTATGAATGAATCTATCTATCTATCTATCTATCTATCTATCTATCTATCTATCATCTATCTATCTTTATATATCTGCTTATTGTTTTGGAACCTACTGCTGTTTTCCATTTTTTTTACTCTATGCTCAGACCACATGTCACTTTGTGAATAATTAGATCTTCCTCCTTCAAGGCAAGTAACACCATTTCAAAATAGAAATCGCAGATAAATATAAAACAAAAATTCTCACCCCAATCTCCCCTTCTTCCATGGTTTGAGGCTATTCTGTAGGAGCTGGCTGCTGGACTGGGAGCCGGGAGATCCGGGTTCTAGTCCCCACTTGGCCATGGAAGCTCACTGGGTGACTTTGGGCCAGTCACACACTCTCAGCCCAACCTACCTCACAGGGTTGTTGTTGTGAGGATAAAATGGAGAGGAGGAGGATAATGTAAGCCGCCTTGGGTGCCTTGCAAGAGGAAAAAAGGTGGGATATAAATGCAATAATACTACAAATCCTGCCATTTTTTGGGACTGATGGGTTGAGGTCAACAGAGCAGCGCTTGGCAGCATGCATACAAAGCAATTTCTGACAGCATGCTGCAGATAATGTACCACCGAAAGGAAAAGTCCTTAATACTATGGAAAATATATAGAGTAGCATTTAAGCACTTTAAAAAAGACTTCTGTACTGTGCTTGGTATGCTGCTTGAACTTGTTCGTGGTGACTTTCTGCCAAACAAATTGGAATATGAATAGGAAGGGTGGCGCCATAATCACACCCAAGTGTTTAGAACATCTAATCACTGGAGGGATGTTCTAAGAAAAATGGGGCCAGAGGCTATGGCTGCTTATCAATGAGGAAGGAAACAGCCAAGATAGCTTCTAGCATGAGCTACTCCAACTCTTTTTATACTGGTGAGACTGTACATGTAACGTTGACGTGCTACATGAATATGTCATTGGCATCCTTTACCTGTGTTACTATTTACTTCCATATTTTTAACCTGAGTTAAGCATGGTGTTAAATGAGGCTAGCCTGTGTGTGCCAGAGCTCAGTTTCTAGAAGAGGGCATTCTAAGACTCAGCCTTGCTGTTGGGCTTGGAAACCCTTCTTCTTTAGTGCTAAAATATGTGAAGACAAGTTGCAGTTGCTGAGGAGTGTGTATGTGTGAGCAAGAGGGAGAGGAGGGGAAGGTGCATGCATTCTGTACATACACAAGTGCACTTTTTAGCTCCGCAGGGTGGAGAATGACTTCCCCCTTTGCTCTGAATTTCCCAAAATGGTGGCACTGTTCCCTATGATGGCTTTGACTACTCAGCATTTACAGCCAGTGTGGTGCCCTATAGAACAAAGAAATGGCATGAACCTGGCTTCAAAGAGGTTTGTAGAATAGAATACACAGAGACCAGAGAGATGGGGAAGAGTCAGGGGCTAGTAACAATGAAGTGGGGCAGAGTTCAGTTGGGCAGGCTTGGATCTTTGGATCCCTGTATGGGTGCAATTTACCTGCATAGAACATTAATATTTGCAATTTAATCAACTGTCCTTAGCGAGCAGCCTTTTCTCCCTGCAGCTGCATTATTTATTTATTTATTATTTATTTATTATTGCATTTCTATCCCGCCTTTTTTCCTCTTGCAAGGAACCCAAGGTGGCTTACATTATCCTCCTCCTCTCCGTTGTATCCTCACAACAACAACCCTGTGAAGTAGGTTGGGCTGAGAGTCTGTGACTGGCCCAAAGTCACCCAGTGAGCTTCCATGGCCAAGTGGGGACTAGAACCCAGATCTCCCGGTTCCCAGTCCGTCAGTCTCACCACTATACTACACTGGCACTACATTACTTGCACAACCTCAGAGGAGGGGATGATGATGATGATGATGATGATAGTTGTTGTTAATTATTATTAACCATTATTGTTATTGTTTGATTTGTACCCTGCCTTTCTACCAAGAAAAATGGCACTCAAGGAGGAGGTGGTGGTGGTGATGATGTTGGTGACGTTGGTGACGTTGTGTTCCCCTGATGAGCTGTCTAGGTCTTGTTAGTTCTTAAAATCTGAGCATTCCTCATGCTGCAAAATTGCACAGGTCTCCAGGTGTCAGGCTGTGCTACTTATAATTATAGCCAATAAGGAGCATACCAAAGGGGTTAAAGGGAGATGTTGTAAACTCTGACAACCTTGCTTCTGCTTGTTTCCGTGGTTTAGATTTATTCTCTGGACTACTTTACTCTTCCTCCAGAGAGTTCATTGTGTAAGTCAGTATGACAGATTTATCCGTGCTTACAGAGATGGTGGTTGTTTTCTCACTAGGCAGGTGGAAGGGAGAAGCAGGCTAAGACAGCTTCCAGCTGAGAGGTCACAACTGAACCCATGCCACAGAAAGTGCATAAATTATACACATTTTCCAAGAGAAGCAGCTTTTGCTCTTACTTTGTCTTTGCCTACTTTCCCCTCCCTCTGTTTCAGACCTGTCACTGCTGTCAAGGCAGTAAAGTAGGCGGTGCTGCTCTCTTGACTCTCTGGAGAGGATAGAACCAGCAAATTACTTGCAACATCTGCACTAACACTTGCAGGAATTAATATAGAGTTATTCCTATCAGCTGTTATGCTTGGTGGTGAGATGGTGATTTATTCCAAGCACTCTCTATTTTTAGAGAAATGAAATCTGGTACAATTTCTTTGGGGTCATGACCCAGGTTTTTGCCTCAGTAACTGTAACTGGTGCTTCCAACTCAAACGTCTCCCTGGCAACCCAATACCTTTCCTAGACCCATCTGTAGACTACCTGATGAAATCTGCTCTGCCCTTTCTCTTTAATAATTTATGCATGTGGTTGAACCTGTACCTGAGCATGCCAATGGAAGTCCTCCGACAGAGGTTGCAGTCCTTAACACACTTATGGAGAAGTGAGTCTCCCTGAAGTCAGAAGGACTTATTTTGATCATATATGAGTGGGGGAGGAGGTCTTTTTCCTGTTTCCGGTTTCCAGTTTGCCTTCCTACCACATTGAAAGTTTCTTTTCAGTATGGGAGAAAAGCAGAAAAGAGCTCTGTTCATCACATTGAATGCTTTGCATTGGGTGGTGTAGGATTGGGATACAAACATTTTTGGGATCAGACCACTGAATCTTATGATTCCTCACAGCTGAGCGATTTATATTAGCTATGTTGTATTTCCTATTCTTCCACTCTATGTTAAGGATATGGTGAGTTGTGAAATGATATTATGCCCCCAAAGGCAATATAGCAAAGATCCACAGAGACCAGCTGCAGAGGTGTTCCTTAAACTTCTGATGAAACGCTTTGACAGGTACTTTGTTTCCATTAAAATAATGTTTAGCAAATATCATTTTTCTGGAAGGATTTATTAACATACATAATAAATATGTATAGGATAAGACTGTGAATATCTTGAATAGAGTTCTAGTTTTGTCAACCATTTGACATTGTCATCTCCCAGTCATTTGATTTCCTTACTTACTTTTTCTCTCATGACTGAGAAATATTTGACTATTTGTTTCTGACAAGTGTATTCCTTCTTTACAGTCAGGCCATATGTATCCCCATGCTTGCTCTAGACTTTTCTCATGTACTCATTGCGTCCTGTCTGTTTTTTGCCATTGGTCATGTTGGCTGAGGATGATGGGAATCGTAGTCCAAGACATCTGGTGGGCATCAGGCTTTAAGGCTTAAAGAGACAGGCACACTTTCTAAAACGTAGCTCCAGTCTATTGGGGACACTATAGGAATAGTGAATAGAACTAACATTGCGATGCTTAACACTTCTGCTCTGCTCCAACCAGAAAGGATATCTTTCCCCCATCACCTATGGAAAAAATGATGGCTGCTTTTTCACCTTACTTGTACTGGATTTCACATGCTTCGTGCTCTTTCAGAGTTTGTCTATGACACAAGATGATCATTATTGTACCTCATATGTCAAGAATCTAAATGATACAGGTCAATGTATGTTACCATGTACCACATACAAATGCCTGACCCAGACAAAGCTCTTCACAGTTCTTTACTGAGCAGGTGGATCCAAAGTATATGCTGTAGGGTGAAACGGGAGATGTAATGAAACATTGCACTTAGCCAAATGAACCCCCCCCCAACACTTTGGAGTGTACTTGTAGCCAATGCCAAGAGGCCATTTTGCTGAAATAATATCAGATTTCCTCCTGTGCTATGCGTAGCTGTCACCCAGTGATACGATAGGTCCATGATTTATTAACCTACTAAAAGCACTGTCACCGACATGTTATAATAAACTTGGCTTAAAATATTAAAGCATAAAACACTGAGAGGCAGCTCCAGCGGAATGCCCTAGAAATGCTTTCTAATTTTGTTAAGCGGCATATCTCAAGGAAAAAGAAGATAAACAGAATAATCTTATTGGGTTTATTACAGGGCTATGCACCAACCACAACATTTGGTTCAGACCCCAATTTGGCAGTTTGGAAAACAGCCCAATTCACCTGAAGGGGCAAAGCCTAATCTCTATTCGAAAACCTTTATGCCTCCCCTTGAGTATCAGTGGAAATCGAGGACCGACTATACTATTTTTTTCTGTTTGATAGAATTGCATGACATTTGCAGGTGTAATAGAGCCTTATGAGGGAATGGAACCTGCCAAATGTCAGACAAAGAGGTGCAAAGGATTTTCCGCTTGATACCTCTACATTAAGATTTTTTTAAAAGCAGATTGCTGATAACATTTTTATTTCTTAGTAGAACTGGATGAAAGTTGCAGGAATAGGTTCTCCTTCTGAGGGGATCAAGCATGTCAAGTTTCAGGGGAATAGGTGCAGGAGATTTTGTGCAAAAGTAGCCTTTACAGCTCACAGGTGCCCCCCCCCCCCCGCAGGATGTGCTTATCTTCCTACATTTTGTGGACAATTGGTATGAAAAAGCATAGATGTAGCCCTAGTTAAGAAACCTGAAAGATGTCAGAAGGTGCAGCACTTTCTGTAGAAAGGATGGTGGGATGATTTTTTAGGGTAGGGGAATTACAGGAAACCCATTGCACTCGCAAGTTCTATTAACATTGCAGAAGTGGCAGTACCGCTAATGCAGCATCAGTAGTGCTAGTGCGTTGGATCTTTTCCACAGTCTCTCTCAGCCTCTTAGTGCCAGTAACGATGCTTTAGGAGGGGCATTTCAACTTTTCAGAAGGGGGGAAAAAACCGCACAAAATCTGGGAAGCCACCAAATTATTGATGGTTTGGGGGGAAGGGGGGGACATGGCCATTTTGGGGCTCCAGGAGGGTCAGATTTGGCCCCAGGCATGAGGTTCCCCACCATTGCTCTGCTCTGCAGCTTTCTTTTCATAATATTTTAAGACAGCTTTATTCAGTAAGGATCAACTCCTGAACAGAATGCAGCAACTGTGCACACAGTGGGACTGACTTGTATTTGACACTGAAGGTAACCAAATCTGGGAGGAGACACAGGCCACAATTCTTGGAGAATAGCAGTGCCCATTTTGTTCCCTTCATTTCCCTTTCCCCCAACTCCTTTTCTTTTCTCTGGAGCTGTATGATCTATTTAATGTTCCCTGATTTGTGAGATGCAGCTCTCTCAATGATCAGTAACAGTAAGAGATTTGGGCTGTGTTTTTTAGAAGTCACGCAGAGTCAGACCAATAGCATTACTAGAGCTACTTCATCTCAGAGAAATGTTTTGCTGCTAAGAGCTTATTTTAGAAACAGAGTATAACTGCTACATGAATTGTAGCCAGATATCAAATTAGGGATTCCCATATGGTGCACTCTTATTATTGCTTGGCTCGAGGAACAAATGCAAATGCTGGTGATAAAAAGGGCCATGATGGGATATGGAAGAGGAAATGCAATGGAAATATTGACATCAGAATTTAACTTTCCTGCTGGGTAGGCACTGTGAACTCATACATTCTATAAGACATGAATGATGTGGCATGTCTCCCTGGCTTTCCATTTTCTGATGGATGTGGTCAGGGTGTGTTGGAAGAGTTGAAGTCTTAATGTTTGAAAAGGAAATGTGCAAAACAACAGTAAAATGAACTGGATGTTCATTTTGGTATTTAATTTTTAAGTGGATTTGTTTAGTCCCTTTCTCTGTCCTCTTTAATAAAACATTTGAAAGAATTGCCAGAACATTTCATGCAGAACTGAATTTCACAGTGTTACATGCAAATGGTTATACTACAAGGGTTTGTTGTTTGTTGTCCCCCTGGGGAGGACAAGGATTCTGAATTTCCTCCTCTTTTAGTGTTGAATGACCACTACCTGGTGGTCTTGAAGATTTCTGCCCCTTTTTGAAGTGATTGAGCTGAAACTAGGAATGTCCGAGATATCAGCAATGGAAATAAATGAGTTTGGATTCCTATGAATCTGACCCATGCATTTTGCAGTGGACTGGCTTTTCCTGAGTCACACGGATTCTGCCGACTTGTGGACTTTTTTGTTTTTACTTTCAGGAATTTTACACAAATTTAGTTGTAGAAACATACGTAAAACACACGCACGCATGCACAGACGCAGAGGCTGAAAATATACATTTTCCCATAGGCTAAAGCATGAAAATGTGCATTTGGGGGGATTTGGACGTGTGTGTGTGTGTGTGTGTGGGGGGGGGTTCCTGTGCATTTTTGCAAGTGTGAATTTGTGTGAGTGCAAATTTGAGCAAATGTGAATTTGTGCAAATTCGGGAAATTGGAAAAAAACAACAACAGATTCCATCAATGAGCGGATAATGCAATGAAAGGCACCTGATCCACAAAATGCTAACAGAAAGGATTTCACAAAATCCTCACAACCCTAGCTGAAACTACTCTTGTTTGTTTACATGAGTATTGAAAAGTACCTCCCGTTCTGGCCATTTTTGTTGACATGCTACAAACACACTTTACTGCAGCTTTCTCCTACTGCTACAATTTTCTTCTACTCTCTTCGCTTGCACTCACCATTGGAACAGATTGGTTGTGGCAAGTCTCATGATTTTGTCCATGACATCATGATACTGTGTCTGACATGATTAGGGATGTGAGAACTTGCTTGCGCCTGCTGAGCATGGGCACTTGCAGAGTCTCTGCTGCCACCCGCTCCCGCGAGCTGGGCTGTATGAGCCCTGGAGGGCTTTGTGAGCTGTCCGGGAACTTCTCACAGCTCCTGCTCCTCGATGCAAGCTGCCAGTTTTACGCAAGATGGGGGCTCGCATTGAGGCGTGGGCGGCTGCAGGGGTGTCCCCGCTGTCACTGCCGCCAGTGTGGGGGGGAGGCGAGGACAGGTGCCCCCTTCTCCCCCCACCCCTGCTACAGCAGCGATGAGAGGCAGGCTAGTTGTTTTATGAAAGTGTAAGAGACTTATGTAAAACAACCAGCCTGTCCCTTGCCACTACTGTTGTCGTCACTGTAGCAGGGGTGGGGGAGAAAAGGACAGGTGCTTCCTTCTTCCCTCTGCCCGCACCTGGTACAGCAGTGGCAGCAAGAGACAAGCTGGTTGTTTTCCATAAGTCTCTTACACTTACGTAAAACAACCAGCCTGTCCCTTGTTGCCACCAACACGGGGACGGGAAGGGAAGAAGGCAGCACCTCTCCTCCTTCCCCCATCCTTTAGGGATGTACGAATCGTGTACCTTCAGTGCCGCTAGAGTTCCGCAGTTTGCAGCCAGTGCTCCGTTCCATCCTTAACAAGCCCCCGGAATTCTCCTCTTTTTTTTCCGCTATGAAAATTATGAAGATAAATCCGTACCAACAACCATAATTCCGGTGCCCAGCCATCTCCGTGAGTCTGCATAACTTCCCTAAGAAAGGCTATTTTTCGGAGATATGTATTTTTTTCCCCTGCCCTGAGATGTGCAGTAATTACTTTCAGCCCAAAACACTTCCTCCTCCTCGGGGCTTCCCAAAACAAGGCTGCCCTAGGTGTGCCTGAACGATGCACTCTTTGTTTAAAGCAACACTGTTTTCAAAATGACCATGCCAGTCCTGGAGCCCTGCACGAGGTATTATTCTCCCTGCTAAGCTTTATATTTCCACTAAGGATGGCGGAGAATTCCGCCACGGATCTTGGTGAGGCCAAATGCCAGTGCATTCGGCCCCCCGAAACCCGTGGCGGAACAAAGCCCCCCACCTCCCCACCCCGCGAAAGGCATGCGAAACAGAGCACTCACCTGCTGCCGTTCGTGCTGCTCTGCGGCTGCCATTCGCTTCCCCATTTTTGCTGTGATAGGCTACGTAAATGCTTACGTAGCCTATCACAGCTAACACAGAGATGCCATTTGCGTTCCTGTGGAGGCGGTGATAGGCTACATAAATATTTACGTAGCCTATCACTCAGCTAAAAAAGGGAACGCAAATGGCGGCGGCTACAGCGGCCGCCTTTTTCATCCCTGCGCAGCCCAGGAGCGGCCGGATGTCTCTGTAGGCTGCCCTGGCTGGCGGCTCCATGGAGTTGCTGCGGAGCGGAGCTGGCCATCGAGGATTTCGGGGGGAGGGATGGAGCGCCTCCCCTCCCACTGCAGATGTACGAAATGAAACATGTAAGTCGTTTCGTACATCCCTAATTTCCACATCTAGTGTTGTTGTTGACATTGTGAGGCTAAAATGGAGAGGAGAGCCAACTCTGTGCATGTCTACTCAGAAGTAAGTCTTATTGAGTTCAATGCGACTTCCTCCTACACATGTCAGCAGCCCACTTGCCCCCAGCTCAGCTTTGTATTTCCACATCCAGCTCATTACCAAACCTCCTGTTAGTTATCTCACTGGGTGACTTTGGACTGGCCTGTCACCACAATACCACACTTTTGTTATGAAACGCTTGAAGAAAAAGAGACAGTATAATGGAAAGTTCTTTCTGAAGCAGTCACACTTGTACAAATGCAACATGAAGGGAAAGATTAGCAAGCTTCTCTTTGTTTGAATAAAAAGCACACTCTGCACATGCTCAGGGAATGGACAAAATGAGGAATTCCCTGGTATGTTTATTCCTCATTTTGTGAGGAACTTTCCATTATACTGTCTCTTTTTCATGGAGATACAAAGCTGAGCTGGGGGCAAGTGGGGTGCTGACATGTGTAGGAGGAAGTTGCATTGAACTCAATAAGACTTACTTCTGAGTAGACATGCACAGAGTTGCTTCTTCTCTCCATTTTAGCCTCACAACATCAACAACAACGCTGGATGTGGAAATATAAAGCTTAGCAGGGGGAATAATACTCGTGCAGGGCTCCAGACCGGCATGGTCATTTTAAAAGGTTTTTTCTTTCTTTCAAACAGCGTTGCTCTAAACAAAGAGTGCATTGCTCGGGCACATCTAGGACAGCCTTGTTTTGGGAAGCCCCTAGGAGGAGGAAGTGTTTTAGCTGAAAGTAAATGGAGACGGAGGATTTCAGTTTAAAAAGAACACCCACAAACAAGGCGGTGAGCACAATTCATTTTTTTAAAAAAAAACTTATGTATTTATTATCGGAACATACTACACTGCGTTTGTATTTACGAAAATTCCGTGACTTTTTGCGGACGACGGAAAAAAAGCCGCATGAGTGCTGGCTCCACAGGACCTCGTGGTGCCGTTCCGCAGAGGATTCCGTGGCACGGACTGAAGGGAATTCGATCCCATTTCAGTCCGTGGTGGAATTCTCAGACATCCCTACCATCCTTGCTACAGTGGCCATGGTGATGGACAGACTGGTTGTTTTATGTAAGTCTCTTATACTTAGGTAAAACAACCAGCCTGTCCCGCACCGCTGCCACTGTAGCAAGGGGGTGCTCCCTACTTTCCCTCTTGGTGATAGGTGGCTCGCTGAGGGACCAGGCACCCACACTCTTGCCCGACTCAGCACACAGTGTGGCAAGTCAGGCAAGAGCTCGGGTCCATGAATTGGCATCTGGGGGGGGGGGACAAACTGGTGATTTCTTGCTGGGCTTCGAGCCCCAACCAGACACTTGCACCATCCCTAGACATGATGAACACAATCATGTGGGTCACCACCACAGCCAAAAGATTAAATGGTAGTGAAGGCAAACAAGGCCAAGGGCAGTGAGGGTAAAGAAGTTTAAAAAAAAGAGGGCTGGGAAGAAGCAGCTGTCATGGAAACAAAAGACCACTAAACTGGAAGCAATGAAAATCTTTAAGGTGAATATTTTCCCTACTTGGTTTGGATGCATGGAGTAGGCTAATTTCAATGTGAATATAGAAATGATAAATATTTGGCACAGTGCTAGTTTTTCCATAGGTTAACTGCTGCAGATCTCATGACCAAAGGTTGCTATGTAGTTTTTAAACAAGTTTCAGCAAGGGGGTCTTGGATGGTTGGTTGGGCCATACAGCTGGGTTTCTGCTTAGACTCAGCATTGGGCAATTTATGGTGCAATCCTATGCATGTTTAGACAGAAAAAAAGCCCTACAATTCTCACCATTCCCCAGCCAGCATGCATAGGATTGTGCCCTTAATTCATATTTCTTTCAAATGATTTGATGGATGCAAATGAGCAGTGGCTGAACCTCTTGCCACTGGAGAAACAACATACTTAACAGGTGTTTGGAGTGGAAGCTCAGGTTCTTGCTAAGTGCTTGAGAGCCAGCATGGTGTAGTGATTAAAGTGTTGGACTGGGACTCAGGAGATCCAGGTTCTAGTCCCCACTTAGCCATGAAGCTCGTGTTGACTGTAGGCCAGTCACTGACTCTCAGTCTAACCTCTCTCACATGGTTGTTGTGACGATAAAACGGAGAGGAGGAGGTCCATGTAAGCTGCCTTGGGTTCCTTGCAAGAGGAAAAATGGTGGGATATTAATGTAATACATAAATAGACATGTGTTACCAATAATAATATTTTACAACAAACATACACATGCATACAGAAGTTTAATTTCCCAACATGGCTTTGTACCCTCATGTAACCTCCTATATCATACTAACACTAGATAAATATTCCTTCCATTGATTAACCCCTTTCTGACCCCCCCTCTCTTTCCCTCTCTCTCTTCATGTCATAAATGATGATATCCTATTTTATAAAACTGTGTATATCATCACTCCTAATAGCAAATGCAAGTGGTGAGTGCCAACAGGATTGCAGCCAAAATGAGGCTAAAGGCAGTTAAGGCTATGTATTTTGGAAACATGAAGCCCTGAATGCTGTAGCAACTCAATAACAAAACCAGTGCTTTCCCCTTGCTCTACTTAGCATTTAGCAGCATTTGGTGGAAGCATAATTGTAACTGTCTGATGCTGAGAGGGAAATTGTCTCCTGTCCTTCCTTCCCTAGCTTTCCTAGCAAAAGGATGCATTGATTATATAAAATGTAATTGCATCGGCAACTGCTGTTACCGCAATTGATTATATTGACTGGCTTGCCTGTCTGCTTTCTCACATTGCTGTACTTTTGTTTAGGGTTTCTTTTTCTTTTTCAGGGATTACCCACATGTTTTGAGTTCAGCTGGATCTTCTGTATTTAAGGCCTAAGATGGCTAGGATTACTTGGATCCATTTTTGCAAACATCCATTCGGGTTGCAAGGCTTTTACAAGGTTGCATGTTTTTTGGCAGGCAAAATGCGTTTCAGCTTCTTACTGGAGTAGATTGATTTGCTTAAATACATTGCAACCAGGCCTGCTATTTTATATGGCAGTCCTTTTTAATAATTCTTGATCAGATATTAACTCACACCACCCACTTGACTTCATTATGACCTATAATATTTGGCTCAGCCTCGTATCACACGCAGTAGCTGAATCCCTACATGATCATCCATCTTCCTTTCAATATGATACTGCTACCTGCTAGGGCAACATGCTTTTGTTTTCACCAATCATAGCACCTTTAGTTGAACATCTGAATATGAACAAGGACATAAGGATAAAGTGCAGAATTTACAGCAGTCTTCCCCTTCTTGGTGCTATCTTGCACCCTGGACAAGAATTTGCACATCACTTATTAATGGTTAAATAGGGTTGTAAGGTCTAGTTCTGCCTTTCCCAATCTGGTGCCCTCCAGATGTGCTGAATTGCAATTCCCATAATTCCCAACCAATAGCGAGGTCCTGAGAAGGAGAGAAATCTTGGATATAACTGATGGTGTCTGGCAGAGAGGGGTGTATGGATTCCCCAACGTCTGTTCCAGTGGGGAATCCATGTAGGGGGGAGGTGATCTGTTCCTCCCCCCCGGAATCCTCCAGAGTGGCTCCGTGAGGATTCTGGGGGGGGGAACTGGCTTGGGGGCTGCTTACCTTCCCTCCTGCCAGCCAGAGGCATTCGCCTCCTCCCTGTCCCTGCCGATTGCCATGTCTTTTCTTTAAAAAAAGAAAAGGCAATCAGCAGGATGTGCCCATAGACTTAGATGCAAACAGAGCCATGAATCTTATGTATAAGCCTATGGACACATAGACTTATACACAAGATTCACGGATCTATTTTGCATATAAGTCTATGGGCACATCCCACTGATCGCCATTTTTTTTTTTTTTTTAAGAAAAGACATGGCAATTGGCAGGGACAGGGAGGAGGCGAAAGGCTCTGACTGGCAAGAAGCAGCTGAGTGCCATTCCGCTTCCAGTCCTCCTGAAGCTGAGGTAAGTGGTACTGATCCACTGCGGTATTCCTGAGGCTGGATTCCAAAGAATCCAGCCTCATTTGAATCCACAGTAGATTTCTCTGACATCCCTACTGGCAGATCAGGGTGGAGCCTGATGCACATGGGAACTAAGCTAGCATCAAGCTAGACAGAAAAAGTAGCCAAGCCACTTTTGTGGCACACTTTTGAAGCCATACTGTGTGTCCTCCATTCACGTTCATAGCATACAACCATCCCAGCAAATGCAAGCATGCTGCTGCACGCACAATGATAGCTCATGCGCACCCACACTAACAGTAATAGCAGCTCAGATAGATGTTTCGTCTTCTTCTGACTTTCCATCCTATAACAGAGGCTACCTTCTAAGGGGAGCGCAGTCCTGTGCTTGAAGTGAGGCAACAAGTCAAGAAGGTAAAATCATTCTTGGCCCTGTAGAAATCTGGTCAGGTGGCAAACCTGGACCTAGTTCTCACTGAAGTGGGTAAACTTAAGTCTGAGAACAGGAGAATCTAAAAACAAAAACCCTGCACATTGAAAACTAGCATGTCAGGGAGGAATGGCTCTCTAGCTTAGCCTTCTCTCTGATATGGTAATTTTCCATGTAAGTTTCCATCTGCAGTCTGAAATAGTACAGCTAGGGGTGTACAGATTCCCCACTGTCCGTTCTGGTGGGGAATCCATGGGCGGCGGGGGGGGGGGAGGTGATCCATTTCTCCCCCCCCCCCAGAATCTTCTGGAGTGACTCCGCTCCATGAGGAATCCGGGGGGGGGGGGAACTGGCTTGGGGGCTGCTTACCTTCCCTCCTGCTGGCCAGATCCATTCACCTCCTCCTTTCTGATCGCCATGTCTTAAAAAAAAAAAAAAAAAAAGGCCATCGGCAGGATGTGCCCATAGACTAATACGCAAAATAGAGCCATGAATCTTGCATATAAGCCTATGGACACATAGACTTAGATGCAAGATTCATGGCTCTATTTGCGTCTAAGTCTATGGACACATCCTGCCGATGGCCTTTTTTTCTTTTTTTAAAGACATGGCGATCGGCAGGCGAACGGATCTGGCTGGCAAGAAGCAGCTTAGTGCCATTCTGCCTCCAGTCCTCCTGGAGCTGAGGTAAATGGTCCTGATCCGCTGCAGATTCCTGAGTGGTCCCGATCCACTGTGGATTCCTCATTTGAATCTGCAGTGGATTCCTCTGACATCCCTAAGTACAGCCCAGGCATATAGGGCCCATCCATTGCTCAGTATTGCTTAGGGATGGGCGGACTCACTCACGCCATGCCCAGCTTTGTCGGATGCTTGCCAAGCTGCTGCTGCCACCTGCCCCTGCTTGTGGTGCCATGCAAGCTTCATCATGGCCTGGCAAGCACCCAGTGAGGCCTCGGGGCTACTCATCCTCCCTAGCCAGCCGCCATTGTGCGCAACACAATATATAGGTAAAGTTGCATACTTGGCAGCTGTAAAGGGGTCATCTGCGCAACATTACAGGCATGAATGCTCCATCAGCCTCCACCCCCCATGGACTCCCGCGACATCCCTAGTATTGCTTTACCTATCAAAACTGAGGAAAACTGTTTATTTTTTTTCCTACCTTTCTCTCCCATCCTACAGTGGCAGTGCTTGTTCTCTTTGACATTTCTTCTCCAAAGCAACTTGTAAAAGAGGTTGCAGTGTGGAGTGTCCCCACTCAGAGTTCCAGTAGCCAGCCATGTCCTTTTCCAGGAGACTGTATTCCACTCCCCTACCCTGGTTTTCTGTCCCTACCCCAAGAAGCACCCAGCATTCTGTGGCCACTGAGCATGCTCAGTTCTCATTGAGTTGTTTTGGGTATCTTCTTCAGGGGGTTGGGGGCACTAAGTCAGACCTTACATATCACTCTATGTTACATCGATACTGTTTGTAAAAAGTACAAAGTACAGCAGTCTGATATATGAAAATGCTGCTGGGTTCCACTATCAAAGCTTGGGATGTGAGTGTCTGTGTATGCATGCATTTATATCTATATCTATATCTATATCTATATCTATATCTATATCATCTCTATATCATCTGTGTGCACACATACATACAGGATGCCCAGATATTTTATTCAGTCTGCATTTTAAAATGAATCAACCTGATTCACACTTTGTAGTACATGAGTCAGAACACAGTTGTTTTTCAGTTTTTACACCTCTCTGAATTTTGCGATACCGTTCTTGGCTCAAAACAGTACAAAAATGCACATTCAAATGCATGCAAAAATGCATTCAAAATAAGATCAGAACTAATGCAAATGTTCATGTTCATTTTTTGTTAAAGTTTCACAGATGGATGCAGAAATGGGATGGAATAGACTTTTGAATGAGCACATGTGGAACTGACACTGATCAGGAATAACTCTAATTTCTCCATCCCTGATATATATAAGCTTCCTGTATATATCACATCATAATAATTTACTACTTACAGTAAATTGCTGCCATAATAAATTTGTCAGCCTTTAAGGTGCCACAAGGCTCTTTGTTATTTTTGCCGCAACAAACAAACACAGCTACCCCTCTGGAAATCCTTTTGAGATGGTGTGTTTCCTAAATTTCCACAGCACAATGCCAAATAGAACACTGGTGCAAAGGAGAAAGGATCCAAGACACAGTGCCCTGAAGTGCTTGCTCTCCATTTGAGCCCAGACTTTGCCAATCACATGCTAATAATGGCAGGGCTCTAGTCTAATGTCATTACATTTCCAAGCAATGATTGATTATGCTATAGCTTGTTTTTGAAACCTAATTACTGTCTCTGTTGTCTCTGAACTCATTAATCTTCTGGCCTGTAAATAAGTAAAATTGACAAAATAACTGAATTTCTTTAATGATGGGCTCTAGTTATCCTTGTACCTGCTGCTTTGGGTTAACCTTTTTACTTCTAGGAAGTATTCCTCTCCCCACCCTCCCTTTATAGTAAACAGCTTTCTTCAGCTCATTTTAATAAATATCAGTATCTCCATGTACAACATTGCTACCTGTATTTTTGCAAGTGCTGTCTCTGCCAGGCAGAAAATGAATGTGGACACAACTAGGGATGCTGTGTGATTGGAAGGAGTTATCCATTCCATCATTTGTTCACGGATGGAATTGGATTCCCCCCCCACACACACAAGTATGTAAAAAAATCCTTTTTAAAAAACCGAGTAAATATTTGCATATATTTGAAGTAAAAGTGATATAAAAGTGCAATATACATTATCATAGGTTTTCTGAATAGCGTAACATACTTCATCTAAGGGAGCAATCCTATCAGGATATGTGTCCGTCTCTGAACTCAGAGGTGACTGCCTATCCAAAGCAGGGTGGGCAGAGAGAGTGGACAGGATCTTCTCCTCCACACTCCGCTGCCTGCATTCATGGCTAGACAACCTATTTTGGCTGTCTAGCCATGGGGCTTCAGAGCGGGGGGCGGGGGCAGGCCAGACAATGCATATGAAGTGTCATACCAGCAGTTCCACACTCCCTGCCCCTCCCACCCATGGGAACACCCCCCTTTGCCCTGCTCTGCACTGCTCTTCCAAGCGCGGATCCTGGGGATGATCTATGCTGCCCCCGAGGCAGCAGGGGAGGGGGTGGGGAGGTGTTTTTCCGGGAACTGACCTTGGAATGCAGGCTCTGAGGTCAGTTCCCAAAAACTGAACAATCCTGCCATCTTGCGGAGGTCCTGCGACCATAGGATTGTGCTCCAACTTGCATTTTTTTCAACCAATTAATTTAGGTAACTTTCAGAATTTTTTTTTTTAAAGCCATAAATCCGCCAGATCCCCCTGACTGTCAGATGACGATCTGATGTGGAAACCATGGACCGGATTTACAGAAATCCAAACTCATTTTAATCCATTTGGGGTTTCTCCAACATCCCCAAACACAACAGTAAACGATTCTATCCTAGTATCATTCGGAGAAATTCCCACTAGGTTCAGTGTGTGGCCATTGCTACAATACATTGTGCAGGGGAAATTTAGAAAAGCTATGCAGCTGGAAAAGTTTGATGGTCATATTTCACTGCCTAGGTAATGATGTTACCTAGTATTTTGGAAGTTAAGTAAAGTATCAGGGCTACAAGGATATAATAAGGATATAATTCTAGGGATCTCTGCCTTTTAAGAGAACATCTTAATTGAGAGGCGTTCTTTCAACAAATATTAGTGTGCCAAAAATTTCTCCCACATTTTCCACCATTCTCATACAATTTGATAGAAAAGTAAATTGCTTTCAAAAAGACATTCAAAAGTGAAGAAAATTTTGGAGAAATTCTTAGGGGTTGGGTTTGGGGTTCTTGTGCTTACCTTACTTATGAGCTGGCCAAGTGTGCACAAGTGTCCTGTCTTCCACTGTACAATCATCTCTCCGGCACCCTGTAGCATCCTCAGCCTCCCACATTTCAATGAAAGCCCAGGGGAAAACATTATGAGGTCATTCCTTCCATAGAGCTCTTTCAGATCAGGAAACGCAGGAAGCCTGGGAGGCTGCAGAGCAATGGCGACTTGGCGAGATGCGTAATAGAAGAAGGAAAACACAGAGAGAGTACCCTCAGCCAACTCACAGGAAATAGCTAAAGTAAAAAATACCACCAAAAGGAATTCAAAATATTATAAAATGCCCCGAGAATGACGTAGAAAAATGTAAACTTCTTTCATGGGGAAAGAAAACTTTCAGAAAATTGGAGGTCAGATTTTGGCACAACATTAACTCCACCTCTTCCTTGTAGCTGGATGCAACACTCCCCCCCCCCACACACACTTGCATTCTGGAGGATTCAAAATAGGGGCCAACCTACCGACACATTTGATGCTGTTGCCACTTGCAGTTTCAGTGCAACCCCCCCAAACCCCTTAGAGAAAAAGAAAGAACTTGTGCTGCTGCCAATGACAGCCCTACCTGTGAGAAACTGTTGGAAAATGTCTCCTTCCCCTGGAGAAATTCAGTGAAATTGTTGCCCCAATTTCTTGGCCCAGAAATTGGGTGGAGAATTTTTGAGAGGCCATCTGTGCCCAGCTTTAATAAATATTTCCTTTGAATTTTTAGCATTGAAATCACTCTATAGGCATGGATAAAACTATCGAAAGCTTGGAGTGACTCTCCAATGCCCTGTGTGGGGATCAGGATTATATTTCCCTTTGTCAGAGGAATACCTGCCCCAGTGATTCTGCATAGAATACCATGTTTGCACATTGCACTTGTGTACAGAGTTTGAATATTGCCTCTGTCATGAACTCCTTAGATGGTCTTAGGCAAGCCATTCTCTCTCACCCAGTTTCATTATGGGGGGTAATAAATTACTGACTTACCTTACAGGATTGTTATAAGGATTATAAATAGATAATGCATTAGAAGCACTTGGAATGCTTGAATGAGCAGTACAAATGCAACAACAACAACAACAACAACAACTATTATTATTATTACTGTCTTATGTATATTATATCCTATTTGAGTTGGGGGCGGTTTCATTAATAGGTTAACTAATCAGGATGTGCACTGAATTCTAAAAATTGTAGACTGCTAACAGCCTACTGCATAAACTAGGGATGTACGAAAGTCACCTTTTTGACGAGGCGATTTGCGGTGGGGGGGAGGTGCTCTGCACCTCCCCCCGAAATCCTTCCCCGGCTGGCTCCGCTCCGCAGAGATTCCACAGAGCCACTGGCCGGGGCCACCCGCAGCCGGAAATGCAGCCTCTGGGCAGCCTTCCTTCCGGAAGAACCCCCCCCCCCGTGTACGCAAATGGTGGCAGCTACGGCGGCCCCCATTTGCGTTCCCTTTTTTTCGCAGTTTTAGCTTACGTAAATATTTATGTAAGCTATTACAGTGAAAATAAGGGCAACGCAAATGGCGTAGTGGGCGCCATTTCCGTTCCTCCCCCCCCCACCATTTTAGCCTACGTAAATATTTACGCAAGCTATTACGACGGGAAAAAAAAGGGCAATGCAAATAGCGCCCACTACGCTATTTGCGTTGCCCTTTTTTTCACTGTAATAGCTTATGTAAACATTTACGTAGGCTAAAACTGCGAAAAAAAGGGAACTGAAATGGCGGCTGCCGTAGCTGCCGCCATTTGTGTACGCGGTTTTTTTTTTTCTTGGCTTGCCGTGATAGGCCACGTAAATACTTACGTAGCCTATCACGGCAAAGGGCAGATGGCAATGGCGACCGCGGCAGCCGGTCAAAAGACCAGCCACCACCGCTGCTGCCGCCAGACCTGCCGCTGGACCCGCCGCCATCTGGAACATCTGCCCCAGGTAAGCCTCATCCCGGGGGGTATCCGCAGGGGGTGGCAGGGGGTGGCAGGCTGTTCCACCATGGATTTCAGGTGTCACTGAAATCTGTGGCGGAATTCTCCGCCATCCCTAGCATAAACATGGCATGGCAGAGAACTAGAAACAAGATAGCTAGATTTTATTAGATGTTCTGGTAGTTTGAAATTGGAACTGTTTGTTTGAAATAAATATCCCTAACTTTTGCCTTCATGCTCACCAACAGTCTAGATCAAGGCCAGGCAACTTGTGGCCCTCCAGATGTTTTGGTTTAGAACTCGCATCATCTTTCACCTTTGGCTATGCTGGCTAGTACTGGTGGGAGTCGTTGGCCAAAATATCTGAAGGGTCACAAGTAGAGATGTCCGGATTTTGTGAAAGCTGTCCCACATGTGTTTCATGGATTGTGCTGTGCCATTCGTTTGGGCATCCATTCACAGACTGACTCGATCTTTTCCCCAATATGCGGAAAAAAATCACAACAATTTACATAATTTACATTAGTATGTCACCTTTAGCATATTGTCCCCCATTCCAACTTTTCCCCGTGTATATTTACGAGTGTCAGCAGAAACTTGCATATTTTTATATGAAGAAATTTGCATAAATTTTGGGAAAGTTAAAAAAAAATCTGAAAATCCATGGACTCCACACAGCCCGATTCTGCAGGTCAGATTCTTAGAAATTTGAGCTCATTTTAGTCTGTCTCAAATTTCTCCAGAATCCCTAGTCACAAGTTCACCCCTGGTCTAGATAGTAGAGGAGTTTGGAACTCTGTTGCGGTGAGCAAGCTATGGATGGAGGTATAGCTGAGTTGGTCAGACGTTAGAGCATTTTCAGGCATAAGAGCTTCAAATATATGTTTGTCAAATGCCCTCAATCGACAGAGGAACTGTGTGAGTCCCTTCACTAATAACTGCTAATGTAAACAGACTAGGAAGATCAGCACAGGAGGCCGGAGTAATACAAAACCACTAATGGTACCACCAAACACCCTAGAGAGTATTGTTTCTTCTTCTCTGAAGTATTTTCTGTGCCATAGAGGGATCGATCCTATGGCCACTAGTCAGCGGTTAGATGGCCATAGGATACGTCACTTTCCGGGAAGCGACCTCGGAGCCCACTCTCCGAGGCCATTTCCTGGAGAACCGACCTTCGTGCTCTGAAGAGGAGTGTGGAGCGGTGAAAATGGGGCATTCCAAGGTGGGGAGGATGGAAATGCTGGTGCGACACATCCTGTGTCATTCTGGCAGCTGCTTCCCCCATACCACCTTTCCGTGGCTAGATAGCCGAAATTGGCTGTCTAGCCACAAATACAGGGCAGCTGATGCACAGAGGGGATGATCCCCTCTGTGCTTCTCCTGCCCTGCCTTGGAGAGGCAGTCGCCTTCGAATTTGGAGATGGGCACCTATCCCCATAGCATTGCACCCTTAATGTTTAGGTGCAACTGTGGCTGGAAATCCTGCCCCTGATCTTCTAGGGCAGCCTTTCCCAACCTGGCATCCTCCAGATGTGTTGAACTACACCTCCCATCATCTCCAATAAGACTGGGAATATGGGAGTTGTCGTTCAACACCTCTAGAGGGCACCAGATGTTCTAGGTGGTATCATTGATGCACTGCATCTAGGCCCTCAGAAAAGTGGGAAGGGTGGCTGGGCAAAAAACACTTGGATTTTCATCATGCTGCAAGCCTGCTTCAGAATATTGTGGCCTGTATTACCTAGTCATTTGACTGACAGTGAAACTTGGTCATCTATGCTCCACATATATTATTCTAATTAAAGTGTTTATTCAAGTAAAAGGTGGTTGTTGCTTTTGGTTGTTTTTCCCCCTTTAAATTAAAACATACTGAAATGTCCCTTTAGGGGCTGCAGTGGCTTAGTGGTTAAGACGGTGAACTGCAGACCAGAAGGTCGGCAGGACAGCAGTTCGAGACCCGAGTGCTGCATGACGGAGTGACGGAGTGAACTCCTGTCTTCAGTCCCAGCTCCTGCCAACCTAGCAGTTCGAAAGCAAGAAATTGCAAGTAGATGAATAGGTACCGCCTCGGCGGGAAAGGTAACAGCGTTCCATGCACCTCTGTGTTCAGTCATGCCGGCCACATGACCATGGAAGCGTCTTCGGACAGCGCTGGCTCTTTGGCTTAGAAATCGAGATGAGTACTACCCCCTAGAGTCGGACATGACTGGTTGGGGACAGCTTTATCTTTTTACCTTTTTAAAATGTCCCTTTAGTATTCTGTGAACCCAGGTATGATGTGGCAAGCTACCTCTGCCACCAGTTACAACATTTGCCTTGGGAATTACATGCTGTTTTTGCATGCTCTGCTGATTGCCATGGGTAGTTCACAGCAGAGCCCAAAGGCTGGCAGTTTGGCAGAACCAAGACCTTTATGCAGGATGCATTAAGGAATGATACACAGAAGACATGTCCTGACTTCTCTTCTTTTTTTTGTTTTTTGCAGGATGATAATCTTGGCTGGGTGGTAAACCTAATGAGAGAATCACATGAGGCAATGTACTGATGGTGAAAAGAGGATCCCTTGGACCGTCTGTCACCTTCGATCCTTGGTCAGTCTTCTCTCCCCCCTCCGCCACTCCTTTCCCCCAAAGTGATCTTTTAAAACATAAGCATTTGTGCCTAACAACAAATACATTCTGCTTCATTTCCTACTTTGCAAAGTAAGGGGTATGAACTCAAAAAGGCTAATTGCACATTGTTTTTAAGAATTAGTTTGATAATTCATCATACAGTAATTAAACTAATTAGAACACTATTCTTTTCCAGCCGCCTTAATTAGGCCTTCAACTTGGCAGGGAGCCTGCCAGGCCCAAATGTTGCAATTTGTAATATGATTCCAAGCCTTTGATAACAAATGACTGTATTTGGCCGCATTTGAGTTAATGAGATTTATATATTAATCTAGTTATACTTGGTTCCGTTAGAATTCGGCAGAGTCCTCCAGGGGGTTATTTTTGTGGTCTTTATGATCCCTCTGCGAAATTCCTTCAGTATGAGCTAAAAATCACTGGAAAATTTTCGGCATCCAGTTGAGGCTCTCCTCTTCAGTCCCCCTCCCCCTCTCCTTCCCCTTGGCACTTCAGCAGGCTGTAATACATCTTTTAATCTGGCAAGTGGCTCTTAAAATAGCTACTTCACATATGAAAAGCAGCCTGGAACTTGGAGCAGTAGAGATTGGGTAGACAGTATTGTGTTTCAGGAGTTTGCTAGTTGCTTGCTTTTGGGGGCACTGTTGTACCAGGTTGAGTTTTTGCTGCAGTGTGTGAACTATGACTGATAGATTCCAGTTGTGTAATTTACTAATTTTTGATCTGCACTCCTTATCAAATTGTCATTTGCAAAAGCTTGGCAGGGAAAGAAGCCCCAGTATCAAGGAGGAGGCAAAAATCCTTGCCACGGAGAAGTGGTGAACTTTCCTGGTGTTGGGTTTATCAATGCTGAAGTCTCTCCTGCCCTTTGACAGCCTAATTAAGTGATAATTACCTAAATGAATAAATGCTGATGGCTGGGATAAACATCCGCATTTCCTTAATCTATTTTCCCCCTCCTAAATTGCTAAAGGAAATTTGGCTTTAATGAGAGTATGTGTCAGTTTTTACAAAGGATTATAAATCTCTTGTTTGTGAGAGTTTAGATGAGCCATCTCTTCTCTCTCTCTCTCTCTCTCTCTCTCTCTCTCTCTCTTTCTCTCCCCCTCCCCCTCCCCCTCCCCTTTTGGCAGTTGGAGTAACCAACATATAAAGACAGATGATGGACAAAAAATCTGTTCCTTTCAGTGTCGCTACCTTCTACAACATCTGGTTTGTTTCTTTGCTTTTCACATCCTGCAGATGTTGCTGAGCATATGAAAAATACTGACAGGAAAATGTTTTAGCCAAGAAGCAATTCCAGTGAATAATATAAAGAGTATTCTTTTAACTCTCCAGAAGCCTAATAAACAGAGACTTCTAGTTTCATTGCAACTAAAGATTAGACCAATTAAGTGAAAGCGGTCAGGGGCCCTCTAAAAATGTCAGGATTAATTGGCTGAGAATGAAACTGAAAATGAGAAGCTTTCTTGGAAAACTATAGGATAAAAATGCATACAATGGATGTGATCCACCCACAGTTAAGTACTGCAATGCTCCTTTGATTGCCATTGGAGAGCTAAGCAAATGTTTAAACTTGGTGCGATGGTGCTCATTATAAGGCCTGGTTCACATACGCATGTACACCCTTTGATTTCCTTACAGTTGATTACTGTACATTTGATGACTGCGAGCTGAGCATGTGACTAGACTTTGCAGAAAAACATTGCGTTTGAAGTTATGCAAGGCGACAGTGGAAGTTCTACCTTGACATTTGTTAAGAATGTAACCTTCAACCTGTGCCAGTCATCACTTGATGCTGCAGTCATCATCAAGTGGGGAACATCCATGTGTGAATCTGCCCAAAGCCATTTTGATCAAAAGGTTCCATCCTCCCAGGTTATTTGTTGTACTTTTTTTTTCATTTTGCAAACATCTGTGTTCATGTCCATGAATGAGTCCATCCACTGAGTAGGGATGGACAGGTGCCCCTCCTTGTCTGGGTTCTCTGGATGTCCGCTGAGCTCCTGCACCCACTCATGGGCCCCTAGACCACTCACGCAACCCCCCTTGCTCACTGAACCTCCTGTACCTACTTGGAGCCATTCCAGAGTGCCTGATGTTCTTGCAGTTGCCATTTTGCAAACTGGACTCCTGGACTTGCTTGAACACCAGCACTATACCTACTGCTGAATACTTTTGCTCATCCTTCCCTTAAAAACACTCCCATCATCTGTATTATTAATGTAGCAGCTTCTGTGTACATGGCACATTAGAAAGAACGAGAGGTCAGATCCCTATACCAAGAATCTTTCCATCTAAAATTCAACACAGGAGGCAATAAGAGTAGGAGAGGGAAAGGGAGGCAAGTGTAAATAGGAAAAGAAGAATATGGAATTAGTTCAGTTAAACAAAAGAGGGGTGCACATGACTCCTTCCAGATGTTGCAAGAATGTGTGGAGGTGGTCATGGGGGCACAGACTAGGTCCACCCTGAACCACAGCCATGTAACCCGTCCCCCAGTGGGTCATAGAAAAGTTCTACATGCTATACATGAGTAGAAGAGTTTTTGACATCTGCTCAATGCAGAGACATCATGGGGGAGGGAAGAATGTAATTTAGGCTTAGTTACAGTATGGTAATGGGACTAGGGGGCTGTTTCAAAGACTTCAAAGCAATGTGTTCTGGGAGGCATTTCAAGGCATAAGGGGCAGCAAGAAGGAAAGAGTGGAATCAGGAGCAGGAGACATCCGATAGATGGTGATAGTGGAGGTGGAGGAACAAAGGTCACAGATAGGGATGTACCAGGATATAAAAGCAGAGAGATGTGGGAGGACCAGGTGATGGAGAGTACTGAGAAACTTGTGCTGGATCCAGGAGCAGATGGGATGCCAGTATAGGGATTTAAGAAGACATGAGCCATGAGATAGGTGAATTAATTTAGCATCAGACTGCTGGATAGTAATTAGAAAATATGGCATCAGCCTGGACCACAGAACAGATGATGGCAGTAACCAAGGTGAGAGAGGCCAAGAGCCTTCCATTCCTCCATTAGTCCCCCTTTAAAAAAAAAAGAAAAAAGACATGGATATTCATGTTTAAATACATAGATTCTCTCAAAATACACATTACTAAATGCATTTTATCCCCAAATTCACATTTTCATATGCTCTTGGTACAATATTTGAGCTTAGAACTATATCACAAAATTTTGGGGAAGTGTAAACTTTGAAGGATAACTGTATTTCGATGCATGTGGATCAGGCCAGCTCATATCAGAATTTTGAACTTGGTGTCATCAGTATGCAGAAGACACCCAACTGAGTTTTATGTTTTTTAATCTAACCCAGGTAAAGCAGTGGAAGTGCTAAATGAGGACATGCCCATGGTAATGGACGAGATGAGGGTCAATAAACTGAAGCTCAGTGCATAGAAGATGAAGGCACTATTAGTGGGTAGTTCATCTGTCCAGGTGAGTGGTATTCAACCTGTCCTGGAGGGGGTGTTAGGCACTGCTGACCACTGCCCCATGTGGCAGGCCATGTCACTGCAGCTTCTCAGGAAGAACCTCCCACGCTGACTCTACTCAGGCAAGCTATTGGCTCCTTTGGGGAAAAAAGGAGTATAAGAGGGCTTCGTATCTCAGTGGACTGTATTTGACTTGGTTTTTTGATGATTTGTAAAGCCTACAATTTTGATTTTCTGCCAGTTTGTTTTCTGATTGCCACTAGTTATGTTTTAATATGTTTTAGTTATATTGTATATTTTTATATTATGGGTTTAATCTTGTGTACTGCCTGGATATGCTTGACATGGCAAGGCAGACTAGAAATATTTTAAAATATAAAAATAAATAAACTTTGCTGGAGCTACAAGGTTTGTCCAAGCTCTGCTGTGTTTCTGGTCTTGCTCATCAATTCTGACTCCTGGCTTGCTCCCCGTCCTGCCTTCTGGTTTGCCATCTGATCCTGAGTGCTCTTTGGGCCTGACTCCTGGCTTGTTTCCTGATGCAGCTTTCTGGTTTGCCCTTTGATCCTGATTCCTCTTCAAACCTGTCTCATGGCTCACTCCATTGCCCAGCCCTGATAGGGGGTTGCTCTCCCCGTAAAGGATCTAGTCCATATTCTGGTGATGTTCACTGATCCATCTTTGACACTAGAGGCACAAGTGGACTCTGGGGTCTGGAGTGTCATGGCCCTCCCTTGAGGAGTCTTCTGAGGAGGAACTTGACTTACCTGAATTTAAGGACTCTCTTTCTCCCAAGGATGTTCCAGAGGCAGAGTCACAGAAGGATGGTGGATGTGCAGCTGAGAAGGAGGCAGGCCCCTCTTGAATGCTCAGTGGGGCCTCCCTCCTCTGCTTCTTTCCCAGAATGAATTGAACTCTGGGCGAGACATAATGGGTGGTCACCCAGTCCTCAAGAGTGACAAAGAATAAAATGTAGACAGCAAACCCAGTCTCTCCAGAAAAGTGCCTGGTTACAAGAAAGGAATTTAGCTCTGTAAAGCCTTCCTTTTATAGCCAGCTTCACCAGAAAGCTTGTGAATGAGTTGCAGCTAGGAGTTGGGTATATCCTGGCTGTGGCTGCAATAAAAGCTCGGCAAGCAGGTTGAGGTTTTTCATTGAAAACAATGTCCTTGCTGGCTCCTGGTGTTCATGCGTGTTCCATGATCCTGACCTTCTGCCTTGAAAACTGGACTTCCTTTGGATTGGATTGGACTTCTCGTCTTGCTTCACCCTTATCTGGATACTGTGCTCAGAACTTTGCTTGATGGGACTTTTGGACTATTTGGCAAATGATTTTTTGGCAGACTATGTGTCAGCCTGCTGTGAGTAGAAATGATCTTGAAGAGGCCATTATTATTCATTGCTACTTCTGCTGGTAGGGCATTTTTGAAGTACGCATTTTTCTTTTTAACATTTTTTTTCTACAAAAGAATGCAAGCATTAAAAAAAATCACATTTACATTACAGCTTCCGTTAGGTTAGGTATGTATGGATCCCCTTAGCTGGGGTCCATGGGGGGGTCCGCAGATGGAGAGAAGCGATCCGGTTTCCCCCCAGAATCCTCCCCGGCCGGCTCCATTCTGCGGGGAATTTTCTTACAGAGAAAATTTTCTTACAGAGAAAACTCTCTGGAAAAGACCCTGATGCTGGGAAGGATTGAAGGCAAAAGGAGAAGGGGACGGCAGAGGATGAGATGGCTAGATAGCATCACCGATGCAATGAATATGGACTTGAGCACAATCCTGACTGAACAACTGAACAACAACATGACTGAACAACTGAACAACAACAACAAAGTGTGTTTTGTCTGCATTTTGGAAATGTATGCATTTTTCTTTGTGCATTTTCAAATGTGTGCATGTTGTTAAGCACTGTTTTTGTTGTTGTTATTTTGCAGAACTCAGCATATGCTTGGAAATGTACAGATTTCCAACCGTAAACTGTGTTCAGATCCGAGAAGTGTGAACTGGGTAAATTGCTAAAAATACTCAAAGATAATTTTTCACACATCCCTCCTTTAATGGACCTTGGGCAGAGGTGCCTCTTTACAGGACATTCCAGGACTGGCAAGCATCTTTGGTTCCACTGAATCCAAAGCCCCTCCATTCCCTCAAGAGGACTCCAGATCTCAGCTCTACACCAGCCTGATCTGGGGATGCCCAGCAAAGCTGACTCCAACCAACCTCCCTTCCTGGCCAGTGTGAGCTGACCAGGCTTTGGAAACAGTAGATAATTGGCCAGCTCACTCGTCCACCCACCCATGACTTAGAATTGCTCTGCCTGATCCTAACTGTTGCACTATGAAAGTGCATGGCAATAGATTTCTACAAGAAGCCATTTTTAAAGCTTGGCCTGCCCTTAACCTCTGTGGACCAACAGACTAACTCTATATTGAGCACCAAATGCATTTGACTAAGGCCTGCTCAGTCCAATATACGCAAAGGGGGATCTAGTATTTGCATGGTATGAACATCTGTCTGAATATGAAGAGGAAATGGTGGAAGTAAGTGTAGATCAGAGAAGATAAGGGGTCTCAAATGGAAGAAGGAAATAATGACCAACCACAGAGGAGCAGACAGGACAAGGAAAGGGAGAGTATGATGGAGATGCAGTTGGAAAGGAGAGATTAAAAGTGTGCTTGTTAGAAAGAAATATAAGAATGAAGAAGTTGTGAGCTTATGAAATGAGGCTTATAAAATGGAATCTCAGAATAAACTGTAAATTATTACACTTTTGTCTTTGGATATTTCTGTGATGCCTCTCAAAAATACACCTAACTTTATAATTCATAATGCAAAAAACAGCCTCAAGTTCACCATCCCTCTTCCCATTCTACACCCACACCCATACAACACTTCATCTCTCCAAACTGAAGCTGTTCCTGCTCTGCAAAATAGGAACTGTGCAGTGGCAGAAGGCTGGAGAGTTAATAGCTCTCTTCACACATAATGCCAAACTATGGCTTGGCTGTTCCTGGCCAAGTGTGCTTCTGCTTACCCTTGCATGCTCCTCCCTTTCTTGCTTGCACAAACCATAGTTTTCCATTACATTTGAACCAAGCCAATCTACCACTGCAGTGTTTCTTCCAGTGGTAAACCCTAAAGTAGGCCAATTGGGGGGCAGGGCAGGGTTGTTCTTGGATCCACTGGCTCCAAAGATCCTTTATTCCTCTGAGAGGCCCCAGGCTAATGATCTACAGGTTAATGATACTAACCTGTAGATGGCACAGTTAATCCCCCCCTCCCAATCCACCTTAGAAAACAATGTGGGGGAATAAAGAATCACCAGGAGAAAAACAAGAAAAACATGCTCCCCCACCTCCTGCCCTGCCCAGTGTGAACCAGTAGGGCTTTGGAAGCAGCACCTCATCTACAATTTATGCCCCCCAGTCCTCAGAATTGCTCTTCCAATCAAAAAGAATTATTTGTGGCTCTGTATACCTTCCTAAATGTATAAGTTTAAATTGTTCTAAATCTGTGATCTAGAGTCTGACAAAGTTTTCTTTCTCTCTGGTATGGGTGCTCACCTGCAATATTATTTCAAGGATTCCTTTCTCTCCCTGCAACAGTTCACTATTTGCCTTTCCAGAATTTTTGCAATCGAATCAACTGGGACTGTCCATATACAACCTTTGGATGTTGAAATGAATGTTTCCCACCTGAATATTTTTTATTTTTTTTAGCCTTAAGAAAACCTTTAAAAAGAGAGAGAGAGAGAGAGAGAGAGAGAGAGAGGGAGGTGAGCTTTGGAGCTCATAAATAAGCTATTAAAAGTATTGGTCTCAGAAGACAGCATATTAATTGCCCAGAAAAGTCATTAAATTTATGCCATGAATTTAGAAAAGTGTTTGACCAAAGGTGCCGCCTCTTGTTTATTATTAATATTAGCATGAAGTTCAGTTAATCTCATTTTAATTTCCTGGTGTGTTTTTTTCCTCTCCTGAAACTTAATTTGTTTCACAGACACAAAATTGCATGCCTTCCATGAGTTCTTATGTACTCTCTCAAACCATTTATTTCAGTCAGATGAAGAAGAAGCAGCAGCAGCAGCAGCAGCAGCAGCATCTCTCTCTCTCATTTGTACACAGGTATAGTCTCAAATGGAAAACATCTGATTGCTCTGGTCCTTCCTCACATTCTCATTTACTTGTTGTTGTTGTTGTTGTTCAGTCGTTAAGTTGTGTCCGACTCTTCATGACCCCATGGAACATAGCACGCCAGGCCTTCCTGTCGTCCGCTCTCTCCCGGAGTGTGCTCAAGTTCATATTCATTGCATCGGTGATGCTATCTAGCCATCTCATCCTCTGCCATCCCCTTCTCCTTTTGCCTTCAATCTTTCCCAGCATCAGGGTCTTTTCCAGTGAGTTTTCTCTTCGCATTAGGTGGCCAAAATATTTGAGCTTCAGCTTCAGTGAAGCTGTCCTTCCAATGAGCAGTCAGTGTTGATTTCCTTTAGGACTGACTGATTTGACCTCCTTGCAGTCCAGGGGTCTCGTAAGAGTCTTCTCCAGCACCACAGTTTGAAAGCATCCATTCTTCGGCACTCAGCCTTCCTTATAGTCTAGCTCTCACAGCCATACGTTGCTACTGGGAAAACCATAGTTTTGATTATACGAATCTTTGTCGGCAAGGTGATGTCTCTGCTTGTTACTATGCTGTCTAGGTTTGCCATAGCTTTCCTCCCAAGGAGCAAGCGTCTTTTAATTTCATGGCTACAGTCACCATCTGCTTGTTATTTTCTTTTATTAAGAAAATAAAATCTGTCACTGCTTCCATTTCTTCCCCTTCTATATGCCAGGAAGTGATGGGGCCAGATGCTATGATGTTTGTTTTTTTAATGTTGAGTTTCAAACCAGCTTTTGCACTCTCCTCTTTCACCCTCAACAAGAGGCTCTTTAGATCCTCTTCGCTTTCTGCCATTAGGGTGGTATCGTCTGCGTATCTGAGGTTGTTGATAATTCTCCTGGCAATCTTAATTCCGACCTGTGATTCATCCAACCCAGCGTTTCTCATGATGTACTCTGCATATAAATTAAATAAGCAGGGCAACAATATGCAGCCTTGTCGTACTCCTTTCCCAATTTTGAACCACTCGGTTGTTCCATGTCCGGTTCTTACTGTTGCTTCTTGACCCTCGTACAGGTTTCTCAGGAGACAGGTAAGGTGGTCTGGTACTCTCATCTCTTTAAGAATTTGCCACAGTTTGTTGTGATCCACACAATCAAAGGCTTTAGCGTAGTCAATAGAAGCCATCAAGTATCAATAACAAGGGAGACTTGAACCTATAATGCATTTGCTTCTTCTTCCAAAAGCCCATGCAAGTTTGGGAGATGTTTCTTTTATATTATTTATAGGACAATAACTAAAAGTTTCTCAGGGCTGCTTAACATAAAATAAAAACCAATTAAAAATACATTAACAAGCCATCAAATACACTGCAGCATAGAACTTCAGTAAAACACAAGAGAAGAGAATTAAAACAACATTGGTTAAAATGGTTTATAAAAACTAAAACAGATTTAAAAGGCCTAGAAAAATTAAAAGGACTCTGCCTGGTACCAAAATTACAACAAAGTAGGTGCCAGATGAGCCTCTATGGGAAGGGCATTCCACCGCTGAAAAGGCCCTTTGCCACTAGCCGTCTACGGCACCTCACCTGGTGGAGGCATTTGGAGAAGGGCCTCTGAATATGATCTTAAGATCCTGGTAAGGACATATGGGGAAAGGCAATCCTTCAGATACCTTGGTCCCAAGATGTGAAGGACCTTCAAAGTCAAAACTATTATTTATTTGATTTATTTGATTTGTACCCTCACCTTTCTACCAAAAAATGGCACTCAAAACTAGCAGTTTGAATTGGTTCTGAAAATAGTCTAGAAGCCAATGAATCTATCTATCTAAAATTATTTCTAGGCCACCTGTAAGGGTGGAACCCTCTCATGAAGATGACAAAGCACCGGAGTTATGTGTTTGTACCAGTCCCAGTTACTGCTTTCACAGCCGCCCTGCCATATTTTGGATGAACTGAACTGAATGTTACAGACCATTTTCAAAGTCAGCCCCATGTACAACACATTGCAGTAATCCAAACAGGAGGTCACCACTAGGGATGTACAAGAATTTCATTAAAGTTCATTTAACACCTGAAAGGGAACAAAAGTGCATTTTTCAGGCAAAGTTCATATATTCCCAAGCTTGTGATTACATTCGTAACTTGTGTTCATTAGAAAAATGTGCACTTTTCTCCATTGTAGTTCTTTCTTGGTCATCTGTCTTGAAGCATGATTTTGAAAATAGAGTGTGGATGTCTTGTTAAGAATCTTAAAGCCCTGTTCTTTTAATATGTAACTGAATTCTCTCATTTTGATCTTTATCTAATGTAGGGATGGTGGAGAAATCCGCCAAGGACTCCAATGAAGACGGATTTTTTGGAAACCAGCCCCCCAGAGTTCTTGGCAGAACGGACTACCCCCCACCCCCCGAAATCCCCCCAGGACGGAACCTACCTGGCGGCTGGTCTGGGTCGCTCTCTTCGTTTCACAGCCATCTGCTGCCGGGCTGCGGAACAAAATGGCATCTGGCGTAGCGGACATAAATATTTATGTAGGCTATCTCGGCAAAGAGCAGGGACGCAAATGGCGTCTGCTACCCGACGCCATTTACGTCTGCAGTAGGGATGTCAGAGAATTCCGCCCCAGGTAAGGTGGTCTGGTACCCCTATTTCTTTCAGAATTTGCCACAGTATGTTGTGATCCATACAATCAAAGGTTTTAGCATAGTCAGTGAAGCAGAAATAGACATTTTTCTGGAATTCTCTTGCTTTCTCCATGATCCAATGAAAGTTGGCGATTTGATCTCTAGTTCCTCTGCCTCTTCGAAACCCAGCTTGTACTTCCGGTAGTTCTCGGTTCGCATACTGCTTAAGCCTAGCTTGTAGGATTTTGAGCATCACCTTGCTGGCATGTGAAATGAGCGCAATTGTACGGTAGTTTGAACACTCTTTGGCATTGCCCTTCTTTGGAACTGGAATGTAAACTGACCTTTTCCAGTCTTGTGGCCACTGTTGAGTGTTCCAAATTTGTTGGCATATTGAGTGCAGCACTTTAACAGCATCATCTTTTAGGATTTTAAATAGCTCAGCTAGAATACTGTCATTTCTGCTAGCTTTGTTGTTAGTAATGCTTCCTAAGGCCCACTTGACTTCACTCTCTATGTCCGGCTCAAGTTCAGTGACTGCACTATCATGGCTATCAGGGACATTCAGATCTTTCCTGTATAGTTCTTCTGTGTATTCTTGCCACCTCTTCTTAATCTCCTCTGCTTCTGTTAGGTCCCTGCCTTCTTTGTCCTTTATCATGCCCGTCTTTGCACAAAACGTTCCCTTGAGATCTCCGATTTTCTTGAAGAGATCTCTAGTCTTTCCCATTCTGTCATTTTCCTCGATTTCTTTGCATTGTTCATTTAAGAAGGCCTTCTTGTCTCTCCTTGCTATTCTCTGGAAATCTGCATTCAGTTGGATATATCTTCCCCTTTCTCCCTTGCTTTTTGCTTCCCTTCTTTCCTCAGCTACTTGTAAAGCCTCATCGGACAGCCACTTGGCTTTCTTGCATTTCTTTTTCTTTGGGATGGATTGAGTTGCTGCCTCCTGAACAATGTTACGGACCTCCATCCATAGTTCCTCAGGCACTCTGTCTATTAGGTCTAATCCCTTGAATCTATTCCTCACCTCCACTGTATATTCATAAAGGATATGATTTAGGTCATACCTGAATGGTTTAGTGGTTTTCCTGACGTTCTTCAATTTAAGTCGAAATTTTGCAAGAAGCAGCTCATGATCTGAGCCACAGTCAGCTCCAGGTCTTGTTTTTACTGACTGTATAGAGCTTCTCCATCTTTGGCTGCAAAGGACATAATCAATCTGATTTTGATATTGACCATCTGGTGATGTCCATGTGTAGAGTCGTCTCTTGTGCTGTTGGAAAAGAGTGTTTGCTATGATCAGCGTGTTCTCTTGGCAAAACTCTATTAGCCTTTGTCCTGCTTCATTTTGAAGGTGTTGTAGGTCTTCATAGAACTGATCAACTTCAGCTTCTTCGGCATCAGTGGTTGGGGCATAGACGTGAATTACTGTGATGTTGAATGGTTTGCCTTGGATTCGTACTGAGATCATTCTGTCATTTTTGAGATTGTACCCCAGCACTGTTTTTCCTACCCTTTTGTTGACTATGAGTGCTACTCCATTTCTTCTAAGGTGTTCTTGCCCACAGTAGTAGATATGATGGTCACCTGAATTAAATTCACCCATGCTTGTCCATTTGAGTTCGCTGATTCCCAAGATGTCGATGTTCAATCTTGCCATCTCATGTTTGACCACCTCCAGCTTACCTTGATTCATTGATCTTACATTCCAGGTTCCTAAACAATATTGTTCTTTACAGCATCGGATTTTCTTTTCACCACCAGACACATCCACAGCTGAGTGTCCTTTCGGCTTTGGCCCAGCCGCTTCACTCTTTCTGGCGCTACTTGGAAATTCCCTCTGCTCTTCCCCAGTAGTATATTGGACACCTTCCGACCTGAGGGGCTCATCTTCTGGTGTCATATCTTTTGGCCTTGTGATACGTTCCATGGGGTTTTCTTGGCAAGAATACTGGAGTGGGTTGCCATTTCCTTCTCCAGTGGACCACATTTTGTCAGAACTCTCTGCCATGACCTGTCCGTCTTGGGTGGCCCTGCACGGCATAGCTTATGGCTTCACTGTGTTATGCAAGCCCCTTCGCCACAACAAGGCAGTGATCCATGAAGGGGAAAACACGCTTTAGTCAACATCTAAAAGTGTGCACGTTTATATGTGTGTACATAATGAAAAATGCATATGAATTTCCATACATATTTTTTTAAAAAATCACAAGCAGGATGGAATGCATTTGATTTCAAATACTTGACAATGGCATTGAGACTGAGTCTGACAAATCCATCGATCCCGACATCTGAGGAGGTTAGGATCACACTCTTAAAGAACCTCTATAAATGCCTTTATAAATAATTATTTGAGACTGAAGGTTTTAATTCTGCTTGGTTTGAATGCCTGGTATTCTGTTATAGTTTAAATTGGTTTTGTGATATTTTGTTTTGTAAACCACCTTGGGGTTTGAGGGCCTTGTTAGGACTGGGAAGAAAAAATAAATAAATAAATATTAGCATTAAGCAAAGGTATAGGAAGCCTTAGAAGAAGTTGTCATTAAATTAGTTCCAGTGTATGTTTTTAATTTATATTTAGAAATCAGAGTGACTTGCTACTTTAACTTAGTTGACCTAATGGCTTGTTTGCCTTTTTCACACATACAAAATATAATTTCATATTGAAGGGTAGGAAAGAAATCAAAGAATCATACTGTACAGCAGGGATCTTTTTAAAATTTACTAGCATTAATGAAAACCTCATCCGTAATAGCATGGACCAATCTGGCACAAGGGTCTGTTTAGGGATATCACATTTCTTTGTATGATCCAAGAACAGGGTCTTGCATAATCAGAATGTAGCTATAATCCTTACCAAAAACACCTGTCTATCTTCAGCCACCCCAGATAAATGATTTTCTATTCCATTATACTGTTGTAAGTATACTAACAAACTGTTTATCCAGTAAACTAATGACTGGTTTCAGGCTCAGGAATTAGTATATTCTCAGGCTTATCTTTCGCATGTATCTAAAACAAATTACAGCATTGTAGCTGGTATATTCCATTTGTACTCTTGTTTTATTCAGACATAGCTTCCTAAAAAGATAACAGTTAACAAAACTGCAACTGTAAATTGGTATCCAGATCATGTGGAAAAAGAGAACTGCAATACATGTAATATCAGTTAAGCTTGCTGAGTCCAAATAAATGGAAATCAACCTGAAGGATAAATTCAGTTTGAGTGAGGGTCAAAGTACATGTTAGGTTAAAGAGGTAGCATGCACCTCCATGTCTGTTTTTGCTTTACTCTAAAGTAAGCACATAGGGCCCTGATCCAGATTGGAACCACCATACGTTGGGAGCACAGGTTTAATCTTCCCTTCCCAGCCAGTCATGTCTCCTGTCCTGTTACTTGTCTCCCCTGCCACCCCACAGCAATGGAAAGAAGGAAGGAAGGAAGGTAGGAAGGAAGGCAGGAAGGAAGACAAGCAAGCAAGCTTCCATTAGCATCCCAGACAAGCTTTTGGGGCTGCACCCCAGTGGTGGGGAGGGCCAAAGACAAAGGCCAAAGGCAAAATGGTTGGGGACAAAAATACAAAAACTACTAGCATCTTGGAGCTTAAAGCTTTCACTGCCAATAACTACGACTTAGGGAAAGCATTTCAACCTTTTAAAATGGGGAAAAAACTGCACAAAAGCCCAGAAGCCACTAAATGATTGGTGGTTGGGTGAAAGGGTGTGGAGCCAAGGGCTGGGGGCATGACCATCTGGGGAACCCTGGAAGGCTGGATTTGGCCCCCAGGCCTGAGGTTCCCTATTACCGATATCCCAGGTAAGCACCCAAATTGGCGGCTGAAATGTGAAAGTTGCTTTCTTGTGGAAATCCAATTTATTATATGAAAAAGTCTGTTTATGTTGCATCACCTTAATCTCCATAAATTCACACCATTCAGTTGATGTTCTATTTAAAAGCAGCTCGTTTGGCGAGAAATGGTGTTGGAGTGAAGCGGTTCTTGTTTTCCGTGGGGCTTGTCAAGGCAAATACTTGTTATGACTCTAAATACTTCTGCAAATATTGAAGATTAATCCAGCACCCGTGATCAGAGCGCAAGCCTTCAGCTGACCTGCAAAGCCCGAAGGATTAGTTGGGTTTTTGAAACAGATGCTGATATAATTACACAGGAAGAAACATGACTCACTGGTTTGAAAAGACACCTTCAGGTAACATATCGATGTTCAAGGAGGCATGCTGTAATGCTGGAAACTGACAAGGTAGCTTATAGTTTCAATTGGCAGTTCATTGTTGTTTAGTTTATAATATCAACAAGGTACCTCCAGCTTCACAACCATTTTGACATGGGAGAAACCCCGAAAACAAAATTGAAACAGTTGAGAGAAGAGAGGCTTCTTAACTGAAACTTCCCTAATCCGATGAGACTTGCTCTTCCCTCTCTCAGACATAAATATCTAGCACCATTACACCTTTGATTTACTATTATGCATGGATCAGAATAACACGGGTGGTTTTGAATTATGCATTCTCTTAACAGAACATTAAACCTTATGGTGAAATGGAATGGGCCAACATGTAACTATTATCTTTGACAGAGTGGATGGGGGAGACGACGCATAATGCTCCGAGTCATGGAAACTTTGTGTGTGTGCGTATATGTGCTTTGGTTGGATTGCCTGAATGAGAGCACTATAAATAACGTTTTGTTCCTTCTTGTTAATAAATAGTGTTTGTATTACTCAGCAGAAGCATGATAGATTGCTGATCACTGTTAAAAGAGGGAGATTAAAGTCTGACATATGAAAATAATTGCGTGCCTGCAAGCCAGGTCCTGCATGAAACTGTTAAAACAACCTGGCAGCCGTCTTGACTTCCGAGGGAGCGATGGTGGTAAAATGGTGCAGAGCGACGTATCTTTGAATAACTTGATAGCCCATCTGTCCTTGGTTCTTCGTATTAGGTTATGACCAAAGTTACTGCAATACACAGGAAATCAAGTTTGATTTTGTAATATAGTCCAATGAAAGCTTTGGAGTGCCAGGCCCGCAATCAATAAGAAAGCGGTAACTACATTTGCTTGTCATATGATGATATTGATGTAAAAACATAATGGTCAGAATTATAAAATCAATTCCATAATTTAATCAGAAATGTTTATTGATACAGTTAAAGTTGAATTCAATAGCTCATGGTGTGCAGTTAATTTCCTACCTGTCAGGGAAAAATGTATTGAAATGTTCTTCCTTTGAATAGATTGGAGTTAATTTGGTGGGGGAGGGGGAAATTAGCAGAGTTGCATTATTTTAATAGACACTTGTTTGTTTTTAATAGAGCAAAGGCAAAAAAGGATCTTTGGTTGTTGAGAAGAATATTTGTTTCTTTGATGATTTTCTGAGGCAGACATGGCCTTTGTTTCAAATGATCAGTGCAGCTCTAGCTCTCAAGTTCCGTGGCAGACATTTTCTCACTGTCTGCATATCTTTTAAACAAAACATTACAGTTATGCTGCCCTGTTATGAAAAGAGGCACTCCTTTTAGGCTTTGTTATGGCCTAGTTGCTCGGGCAGATTTTGGGCCATTAGTCTGTTCTTTGTCTAAACCACTTTAGAATGTACCAGGAGTGACAACTACTAGTAGAAAGCTGGAACTGGTTTGCAAGGCAAAAAGAGGATGTGAACATAAGAACACAAGCGTTGTGCTGAACCAGATCTATCTAGTTGAGCATTCTGTTCATACAATGGCCAACCAGATGCCTGTTGGAAACTCACAGTAGGACATGACTGCAGTAGCACCCTCCCACTTGTATTCCTTAGCAACTGGTATACAGAGGCATACTGCCTCTGATACTGTAGGTAATATACATCCATCATGAGTAGTAGCCATTGATAGTTTTATCTTCCATGAATTTGTTGAATTCCCTTTTAAAGCACTCTGTTTTGGTGGCCATCACTACATCTTCTGGCAGAGAATTCTAAGGTTTAACTGTGCACTGTGTGAAGAAGTACTTCCTTTAGCCTTGCCTGGATCTCCCACCATTCTGCTTCACTGAATGGCTCCCAATGAAGGCTTTAGTATTTGAGAGAGGGAGAAGCCCACACCATGCATCATTTTCTAGACCTCTATCATGTCTCTCCCTTACTCACATTTTTTTCTAAGCTAAAGAATCCCAAACATTCTAGCCTTTCCTCATAGGGGAGTTGCTCCAGCCCCTTGATCTTTTTTGTTGCCTTTTCTGTACCTTTTCCAGCTCTACAATGCCCTTATTGGTGTTTAGTGACCAAAACTATACACAGTATTCCAAGATGACAACTGCCTCACTGTACTTGGCAGCTCTGCTGGAATCATTTGGGCCAGTTCACTTTCTCAGGCCTTCTGGCTCTGCTGCTGCCAACCTACTGGGAGAATAAGGAGCTAGGGGTAAGTCTGGCCAAGGCCTGCCCGTTCCAGCTGGCTGTTCTAGTTAGTGCTGTGCTGAAAATTTCTCCCATGGTATTTTTGACCATTCTCATTCAATTTACTTTGGAAAAGAAATTGAAAGGAGAAGACATTTTGGATAAATTCTCATGGGTTTGGTTCAGGGCTCGTGTGCTTACTGTACATATGAGGTGGCCAAGGAGTGTGCATGAGGATCCTGTCTTTCATTGTACAATCATCTCTGTGCACCTGCATTAGAGACAAGATGCCACAATTCACCCTCAGAAATTTAACATTTGGAAGAACCTGGGGAAGGTGCTGAACCTTAAGCAATGACAACTAGAGCTGAACTAATATTTCTTAGGAGACATTTCCTCAGAAAAATCCTGAGATGCTTCTTTTCTTAACCCCTAGAAATAAAAGGCCACTTTGCAGAATTTCCCCAAATTTCTTCCCCATTTTTGGTGAGTTTCACCTTCCGTCCCCCCACTCCAATGCCCTAGAATAATGCTAGGTATGCAGTACTGTTGACAATGCAAACTGGGGGCCAGGCTGCCAATGCAGTGCAACCCCCACCTCCAAACCCTTAGACAAAAAAGAAGTTGTGCTAGAACCCTTGCCAGTGGGGAGCCCTATCTGTGAGAAATTGTCAGAGAATTTCTCCTCCCATTGGAGAAATTCAGTGAAATCCCCCCCCCCTTTCTCTGTCCACAAATAGGGTGGACAATTTCAAGAGGTTATTTGCACACAGCTCTAGTTCTAGTCCTCCTTGCCACTCCCCCCATGGCACCCTTTTATTTTTTGAGATAGAAACTGCCTTGGTCACTTTGTGGGATAGGGATTATTAGAATTTCATTTCTGAATGGAATTACAGCCCCACTGAAATCGGAGCCACCAGCCTCCACTAATTCAACCTGTTCTGGAGGGGATTGCACTCCCCCTGAAAGATCAGGTGCCCAGCTTGGGGATGCTCATGGATCCATCATTGTCACTTGAAGCACAGGTGGTCTCAGTAGCTAGGAGTGCTATCTATCAGCTTAGGTTGATAGACCCCCTGTGACCCTATCTGGACGGAGACAGCCTGGTGACAATTATTCACACTCTGATAACCTCTGAGTGGGTTACTGCAATGCTTTGTATGTAGGGCTAACCTCTGGAGATGGCTTGGAAAGTTCAGTTATTTCAAAACAGAGCTGCTATGTATGTATGTATGTATGTATGTATGTATTTATTTAATTTCTTAATTGCCCATCTGGCCAGTCACCTGGCCACTCTGAGTGTTGTACAATGGTACAATTTAAAACACTAAAATTATTAGGGATGTACGAACCTGCTGCCATTACAGCCGCCACCACCAGGTAGGCTCCATCCCAGGGGGATTCTGCGAGTTGGCAGGGGGGATTGCCCCGTTCCACCACAGACTTTAGAATCCAGCCTCACTGGAGTCCGTGGCGGAATTCTCCAACATCCCTAGAGAGAAGGCCATCCAAGGCTGATCTTGCTAAGCGGCCTGTCTGGTGTTGCTGGAGGCACTCCTTGAGATAGGCTGGGCCTGAACTGCATAGGGTTTTAACGGTCAAAACCAACACCTTGAATTTGGCCCAGAAAACAACTGGTAACTAGTGCAACTCCTTCAGCACCGGAGTGATGTGATCACACCTGCGGCTGCCTTTAATCAGGCGAGCTGCTGCTTTCTGCACCAGCTGCAGTTTCCGAACCATCTTCAAGGGTAACCCCACATAGAGCGCATTACAGTAGTCGAGGTGAGAGGAGGCCAGGGCATGGGAGGGAGCAGATGGGCGGGAAGGTAGGGGTGCAACCGCTGTATCAGATGGAGTTAGTACAATGCTGTCCGGCTCATGGCTGACACCTGAGCCTCCATGGACAGCTGGGAGTCTTAAAGGACCCCCAGGCTGCAGACCTGGTCTTTCAAGGGTAGCCGTACCCCAATCAACACCAGGTCGACATCCCCCAACTGTCTCCAAAGTACCTCAGTCTTGTCAGGGTTCAGTTCCTCCCCATTCAGCCACTCACCGTCTCCAGACATTTAGAAAGGGATTCCACGGCCAACCCTGGTGAAGATTTGAATGAGAGGTAGAACTGCGTGTCATCCGCATATTGATGACACTGCACCCCAAACCTCTTGATGGTAGCCCCCAGTGGCTTCACATAGATGTTAAATAGCATGATTTAAATAGCACTACATGATCTGTTTCTGAGCCCAATTCAAAGTATTGGTGATGACCTTTAAAACCCTAAATGGCTTGGGACCAGAGTATCTAAAGGAATATCTCTTCCTGTATGTTCCTGCTTGGACCCTTACGTGCTCCCACCAAAGGAAGTTAGGTGGGTGGCTATAAGGGAGAGGGCCTTCTCAATTGTGGCACCCTGTTTATGGAAGGCCCTCCCCAAGGAGGCCTCCCTGGTCCCTACATTGTTGTCTTTTCAGCACCAGGTCAAGACCTTTCTTTTCTGCCAGGTATGTTAGAGACCTTGTTTTTCTATTTTATGACTGTTCTTATATATCGCTGTGATTATATATTCCTTTGTTGTCTGTCATTTTGTATTGTATTTTATTATTTCAACTATTTTCATTGTATTTCATTATTTTAATGGTTTATAATCTGAGCAGATTAAATATATAATAAACAAACAAACAACTTGAGGCCCCAAGAGACTGAAAGCCCATCAGCTGGTCACCACACCCTGGTTGGAGGGTCTTGAGGGGCCCAGAAAAGAAGCCAGGTGCAGCTACATACTGCTGACTTTCTATGGTTATCTATATTAAGTTTTATCAGGGGGAAAAATTGCATCAGATGTACAAGTATATCTGATGAATGTATAAGGAAGAGGTCTGAGTCTATATGGATTTGGTATACAAATGGAAGACATCACCTGGAAGAACAGCATAATCTTCTGGGACATATTTAAGCAATATGGAGAAGCAGTCAAAGAATCAAACAAAGGCCAGCGCAGCCAACCCAAAAGCAAAATGGAAATCCACAGAGGAGATGATGGATTATCTGGTATTTTATTACAAGCCTTATGCTGTTTTCTGTTGTGGTTATCACCGTTTTCCAGAAGAAGCAGTAGTAACTGTGAGAGGACAGAGAAGGGCGATGAAGGAAACCAGGACTAGCAAGAATGAGCTATGAAGATTGACTTAAAAACCTTCATCTTTCAAAGGCATTTTCCATGTGGTTTACCCATGCTATATACATTTTTAAAGTGCGTAGATAAAGCTGCCCATACATCATGGTGTCATAAACTTCACAGAAAACATTTGGTTCTTTGTCTGCCATGGAAATATTGCCCTGTTGTAATTTTCTGTGAAATGTGGTATACTAAGGTTAAAGAATGGTATATTTCTCATCTTTCATTGCCACACACCCAGACAGATGAAATGTACAAATCCATTTGCGGGGGAGGTCTAGGCCTCTTTGAATGTCATGAAAGCTTCCAATAGTTTAAAAGGGCAATTGCAGATCTTATTCACTGGTATGCTTTTATGCTGCGCTTTAGTCTTTGTTTGATGGCAACCCGAGGACCATTCATAACAATCAGGATGACTTCATTTGTGTTTGTTTTTGCTTCCCATTAATCCATGACCAACTGTGAAATTTGCTATTTTACCATAACCAGTCCATTTCATTTGTCATCTCCTTCTGCAATATGCAGAGCGCCAGAGACAGACAAAAAATTCAGCTCAACCCAATGGCAGGCACTAAAACAAAAGAAGATGTGCACATGACAAAAAGGAAAAAAAATGAATACAGATTAGACATCAGGAAATATCTTTCATGCCAAGAAAAAGAAGATATCATACATGTAATACAAGCCCCACTGGGAAAGGATTCTTAGGGGAAATTACTCTTCTTGGTACAGAAACAACACTGGAATGGCACCCTAGGGGAAAATAAGCTATGCAAACAGAGATGAGATGCCCAACAAGCTGAACTGGCAAAAGAAAGCTGATATTTCATCATTATGCGTGTGGCACTGCAGTCTAAACAGGACCAAGAGTCTGTCCTAAATGGCAATTCTCTTTGCTCTCTGGGTAGGTATCAGAAACGAATAAGGAAGGGGTGTTGCTCTGTGGTAGACCACATGCATTCCACACAGACGGCACCTCCAGATCAGCCTGAGAAAGACCCCTGTATGACACCGTTGCCAATCAGTGTTGACAATACTGAGTTAGATGGACCAATGGCAGCTTCTTATGTTGCTATGGGAAAGAATTAACTACGAAAGTAACTAAGAATTTTTAAAACCTTTTTTGTTAGGGTAGTAGATTACAATCCCTGGTGCTGGACAATGGAACATCTGCTGGAGAATGAAAATGTAAAACAAATAGACAGATGAAATGTTTCGAAAAACCTCCTTTAATTCATGTTTTGGAACCATGGCCATTATGTTGTCCTATCCCCCTCGCAATATATGTCAGTGGAACTGACAACTGGCAGAAGAAAGGAAAGGTTTTCAGTGCTCATGTAGAAGAGTTTATGAATAGAACTGTATAAATCTTATATTAACTTATTTTATTTGCCCTCCTCACCATTTTCACCACATTGTAGCAATTTTATGGGAGATAGCCGAACAGAACCTCCAGTTTACAGTCTCTGCTAGGCATGGCAGAGGAAGCTGGAGCAGCTGGTATCCTGCCGAAGGAGAGCGGGAAGGAGATTAACCCTTCCCACTCTCCTTTGGCAAAATGAAGCTGAGAAGAACACACGTGTTATGACAGCTATGTTCATCTCTCCCCACCCCACCCTTCTGTAATACAGTTACCATTCATTCTTGTTGTTTATTTAAAAATCCAGAAAATTTCACTGTAGTTGCTTATCTCCCCACTCAACACCCTTTTCAATTCTTTCTCAACCATTAGTTTGCCCTTACTTTGATTCTCTCTCTCTCTCTCTCCCTGTGTGTGTGTGTGTGTGTCTATATAGTACTTTCCTTTCCTTGTTCTTGGCTCCCCTCCACCTCCCCTTCTCAATTCCTGAATTCCTTCCCTTCCCATTTTTGATCTCGTTTCCCTACCCCCCCCACCCTCTTTCTCTTCTGTTAGGATTATAGTTAGTCCCCCCCTTTGCTTGTAGTTTAGTGTTCGCTCTTCTTTTGCTCATGAGTGAGTGTGTTGTGCTTGTGCTGTGTGGACAAGCAAACAGTGTGTGTCAAAGGAGTACACACAGTCTACATTTCCAAAAACAGTGGGCAAAGCACTACACACATTAACAGCTATTTAAATAATATAATACTACATTGTGTGTTGCAAAGCCAGCCAGCCCAATATGAGGCATCTTTGGGGTCTTGGCAGGGGCAGAGGTGGGCGAGGTGCTGCTGTGCCCTTCTGGCAGGGCTGCTGTGTTGCTTCCTGCCTCTCTCAGTCCAGCAGACAACTGTCATTGCTCTTCATTCAGATCAATGTGGCCTCCTGGCAGGGTTGCTGCCATTGCTTCCTGCCTACCAGCCAGTGTTTTCCCAGGCAGTTCAGCCAAAGAGACCCTGAGGTTATTGCCTGTGAATAGGAAATGGGAAAGGGGTTATTTGCACTTCAAAGAAACCTACAGCAGAGTTTAGGGATAGTAACCTCCTCACTGCTTCAACACCTAACTTGATTATCTCTTTATGAACTTTGGTTTGAGTTTCTGAGAACAGCACATTTTACCTGTGCCTTGCACAAAACCTAGTGGGCCAAACTGTCTGAGATTTGGCAGGTGGGATGCCCTCCAGGGGGGCTGTGCATTCCCCAACTTTCATGCACTTGTGTGTAAGCAGTGAAAAGTTATAGCTCTTTGCTTTGGGAGATGTCCTTGAAAAAAATCAAATTTAACCTGCACCTAGCACAAAAACTACCGGGCCACATTGCCTGAAATTTGGCAGGTGGACACCCCTCCAGTTCCCCAAATTTCATGTATGTATCATGAAAACTGAAAAAGTTATGGCAATTAGCATTTTCCCATGCAAGTCAATGGGAAAACGCCAAAACCAAGTGATTTGGGTGCCCGAATCTTGCTTCGGATTTGGATCCGTGTCGAAGTGAATGGGGTCCGCGTTGATCCAAAGCAAAGTGGGGCCGCTTCAGAAGGTCAGAGGTGGCATCCAAAGTGAAGCAGGGGTCTGTGCACAGCCCTAATATTTATCGACAAACAGGAGTAGGTCTCTCTGCTAGTACATTTTGGCCACTCTGAATAGATTTGGGTAATAAAACAAAATAAAGACCATGAATAAACCACCCCTTGTTGTAACAACAAGCAACAAATCTCCCACTGATTCATGTCTAGGTAGGTTCTACCCTCCTTTCTGCATTCATAGCTACTTTATAGTTCTCCACTGGTCCTCATGTCATCTGCCTGCCTGTCCATCCTAGTTTCAGGAAGAATTTTAAGTTGCTGACAATTAAGATATGCTAGTATTAAGGTAGAACTCTTTTTAAAAAATATGCCAACCTTGGAACTGCTAGGAAATCCATTTGTTTATAAGGTACCGTGTAGGGAATCTTGGCTCATGATGTAGCCCTTTTCTATGCCATCCTGCTGCTTTTCATCTCCATCCAGGAAACAAAAAGGCTATGTGTTTACAGCAGCATCACACAGCAGTAGGCATTAAATCAAAATTTCCCAGACCACTATGAATTCTTTGATGTGCACCTGGGCATCAAGGCTTATAATACTTTAAAAACTAGACTAATCTAACTACTTCAAGAGGAAGATCACTGGGGGCAGTTTTGGACATTACGCAGGAACAATGGAGAGGAAGTGCAAGCAAGTTGTACTTCCAGTGTAGTTCCGACATGGGAATTCATGTGCCTCTGCTATGGTGAGATGTGGTAGCTGGTGCCTACTATGGCTGGTGGGGTGGAGGGCAAGATCAGGGATCAACAGAGGCAAGAAAAAAAAAAAACAGAACTCAACCCTCCAACTCAGAATCAAGCCATGCATGGCAAACCTCCAAAAATCGAGCCATAGGGGAGTTAAGTATAGAGCTCAAACCTCCCCAGATCGAGTCATAAAAAAGAACTCAAGCCTCAAAACAAGCTATAAAAAAGAGAGAGCCCAACCCAAAGGCAGATTAAAACAAAAAGCGAAAAATAAAATAAAGAAGTTTCAAGGAGATTGAAACCCCCCACCCATCCAAGATAGACACCCCCAATTTAAAACCTACTTCCAGCTAGTGCAGAAGGCCTGAAATAGATTCGATGTGGTTGGCTCAGCTGGCCTGGCCCTGGCTTGTCTCTCTCTGTCTCTCTCTGTCTCTCTGTCTGTCACACACACACACATAATTATACGCCCTTATACACAGAGACACTCACTCTGCTGTTGGACAAGCAAACAAATACTAAAGAAATTTAAGGAGAGAGCGAGAGAGATTGAGACTCAGCTCCTCTCTCCACCGTGCTATATTTCCTGCTTCTCAGCTCCAGTTCAGAGAGCAATAGCTAGCTGCCACCCATTTGCCCTAATTTCCTCAGCAGCGTGTGCACTGGCATTTCAGAAAGCACTGTGATTGGATATGAGCATCCTCTTTCTCATCCATTGCTTCAGCAAACCCCTAGGGCTGAAATTCATTCCCTGATTGGCTGAGGGGAGCAACTAAAACCATATATGGCATCCAGGCAGTGCAGAGCACCCCAATGAGTTGCCAGGATGCCTCCTCAGGTTGCTGCACCTGTGCTCACCCTGGGGCAAAGGGACTCTCTGTGCGTGAGTCGTCATTTCTCTGGGAGCCTCAGATCAGCAGGAGTCAGAGGAGAAGGAGAAGGGGGAATTGTGTATGAGGTTGTAGGTCATGAAAAATGGGAATTTATTTAGGCAGTTGGGGGTTTGAGGAGGTGGGGGCAAAGGCTTGACAGCACACTACACCCTTGGGCACCTGCCAGGGCCCAGCACCCCTGCAGGGCCCACCACTGATGCCCATCCTGGGATCTTCTTTTAATTTTCTCTTTGTGGTGCTACAATCAGTACCAGGTGGTTGGGTCTGGGTATTCTTATTTTAATTTCCTAAAATGCTCTGGATGGGCACTACACTGGGCACATTGTGGGACATTAAAATGGTGGCTCCCAGACCCAGCTGCCTAGCGCTGCTGCTGCCTGCCTGTCTCTGCTACCAGGTAAGCTTGCCAGGGCCCCACCAACATGGCAGGGGCACACACCAGAAGGCACTTTGCTGAGAACCCACTCCAACCTCGGACTAGCCCCCTGAGCTAGTTTATTAATTTCTGTTATTTAATGACAGAGTGGGAGTCAAAGATTTTGTTGTACTGCTTCTTTACTAAAGCAACCATGTTGTGTGGGGGATCTGGAAACAAAGACATCCATAGCATTAAGACAGAGGATGAGGCCTTTGGTTCCCAACTGTACCTTGGCAATGTTGACAAGGTAGACATGATGAAAGTTGCAATGCAAAGGAGCAATTATGAAGAAGCAATTCACAGTTTTTCAAACCAGCCCCCCCCCCTTAATTCCTAAATGTCTCTATCCCGGAAAGATATTTTTATAATTTCTCAGTTCTGTGTATATATTTTGTAGCAGGTAGTCCTCACATTGGGAAGCCAGTATCCCCAATATACATTTGTTAGTCCTAATTATCATCCTGTTTTCCTATAAGAGTTATGAGTCTCCCAAAAACATGTTAGAATAAACCTGAGTGAAACAGCTGAACTGACAATTATGCTAAGAATGGAGTAGGGCAGTGCCCCCAAAGGTACTGGAGCCCATCTCTGTGTTTCATGTGATGACTGAGTACAGAGTCTTTGTGGTCTTTAATCCAGTATTGCTTAGCGAAATAATCACTTAAAATACCTTTAAATGTTCCCATTAATTAACACTGTTCTCTCACATTCCAAACTCAGTACTTTATACACTGTCCTAAGAATAAGACATAATTTCAGTATCTGGTATGTTTTGGTGAAGAATATCATCTTATTATAAGCTACCAAGTTTTTGAGATAGCATCACTGATGCAATGAATATGGACTTGAGCACACTCCGGGAGAGAGCGCAGGACAGGAAGGCCTGGCGTGCTATAGTCCATGGGGTCACAAAGAGTCGGACACGACTGAACGACTGAACAACAACAACATTTTCCAGAACAAAATAGTGACAAGAAGTTACATAATGCCCTAGAACTACGTACAGTTTACAAAGTTTAGTAGTATTCTGAAACATAGCAGCTTCATACTGAGTTCATCAAAAGAAAAGGCAACCGTGACCCAAACACACATATACACAAATCAAAGGGCCAAAAACAGAATTGAGGACCTGAGGTATGAACTGAATGCCCAGTGTGAGATGTTTAGTAAATTTTCAGTTGAAATTGTGGGATTGGATGAGGTGCAAGAAAACCTTGCGTTCAATGTATAAATTCATAATTTTGCCCTGAGGGGATGGGAGAAGAAGACAGCACAATTTGGTGAGCTGGGATACCACCTGTTTCCCAGTGGTGCCCCCTCTCCCCCAACTGCCACCAGAATGGCATCATAGGAAACATCTTGCTCTGGTGGGATGGGAGAAGAAACAAATTAAGCTTGAACTCAAAAGGAGAAGAGAAATTGCAGAAGAGATGAAGGAAAAGAAGAACAGGCCAGCCAAGAACAGGCCAGTCCAGAAGGACAATAAATCCAATGCAAACCCAAGTAAAACTGGTTCCAGGCTCATCTATCTGGGCAACTGAATCAATCACCACACCATGCTTTTTTCATCCCCCTTCCCAATCCCTTTTTGAGTGTCTTTTTGGATTGTAAGCCCGAGGACAGGGACTGCTGAATTACTGATTCTTGTAAGCTGTTCTGGGAGCCTTTTAACTCAAGAGTGGGATAAGAACTCTTTGAATAAATAAATAAATAACAATTAATAGTGCATTCATTTTACGATTCTGTTTTTAAAATGTGCTTATTTTTATTTATTGAACTTGTATCCCACTCCAGCCCATGATCTTTAAGCAGTTTACACAAACATGTACATGTTTACATTTAAGAAGGAAAAAACTTAAGCTCCCCCCAGTAAGGCAATTGCCTTCTCCTTTGATGATGCCCCTGCTGGGGGCAGGGGAAAGAACGTCTCCCAGCAGCCTTTCTTCTTCTGGTAGGTAACTGGAGGCAGTATGTCCTTCCCCTCTCTTCTGCAGCTACAGGGCACCTGACTGTTGCTGCATCCATTTTGGCGAGGGAGGGTAAAAGGAAAGCATCATTACTAGGAAACTCAGCAATTCCTTGCACATATACTTGTCTACTCAGAATGAAGTACCATTGAGTTCAACAGCACTTCCTCCCAGGTAAGGTTCTGTGATTTGTATAGGATCGCAACCTTCAAGAAGTTTGTTTCTTGGATTCACACAGCAGACGTGTGTTGACATCATCCGATAAGCCGTTCAAGGTGAGTCAAGACAATCCACAGCCTGTCATTTAACAATGCCATTCAAAAATGTTCCAACCACAATTGTTTATTATACTATCACCCAGTTTTCCTGCCAGGAAGATCAGGGTGATAAGGCTTGTCTCATTTTATCTATGGTAGGGATGTTGTGGGTGTCCAGCTGGGGCTCAAAGCTCAGCAATTTCTCACTGGCTTGGCTCTCCAGATGCCAGTCTGTGGACCCCTGTGCTTGCCTGATTCTGTGCAAAATGGCAGCTTGTCCTTTTCCCTAAAGGCTGACTTTACATAAATGGCAGCCATAAAGAGGCCTATTCATGCAACATTACAGGTGTAAATGGTCTAAACAGACAATTTACGCCTGTAATGTTGCATAAATTGGCCTGTTTATGGCCGCCATTTGTGCAAAAGAGCCCGTTATGGAAAAGCTGCCATTTTCTACAAAATGGCAGCTTGGCGGAGCCCGGGGCACACACACAGCTTGCCGGGCACCTGTGTACCACCCGGCGGCTTACCACACATGACAAACAGGGTCCGACAAATGGCACACAAGGTGGGATGAGGTGAGTTTGCCCATCCATATGGATGGACACATCTGTTGATTTCAGTTTTTCATTTTATTAATCTTAAGTTCAATTTGTCCTGAACTTTGATATTTTTTAAAAAGAGTTTGCAGGAAAATACATGCAGATTTTTGTGTGCATTCCTCCTAGTATATGCATTTTTGTATGCAACTTAGCTTAATATACACATTTTTGCAAGGAATTTTTGTAATATAAATCATTTTCAAACTTTTTTTAACTAATATACACATTTTTGTGTGCATTTTCTCCTAATATACAAACGTTTGTACACATTTTTTAATCAGAGAACCACATTGCAAAATTCATAGAAGTGCAAATTTAGAAGGACAACTGAGTTTTGGGCTGGGTATTGGTTTGAAAATGTGGAATTAGATAAGTTGGCATTAAAATGCAATTTGAACAAATTTCTCCTCCATCCCTAATTTTATCCCTGTCAGATAACTTAGGTTCCTAGAGAGGTTAGCTCATTTGTGATCTTCATGGCTGAACAGGGACTGGAATCCACTTTTTCTAGCTCTAAGTCCAATACATTGTCCAGTACAATACACTGGCTTTCCCATATCGCATAGCAAGTATCCTGATTCATCCATCTATTTAATCAATTGATATCGTCATTTTCTATATTATGTCCAAAGTGCCCTACAAATGTTTAAATGCTATATGGACATTAAGCACTGAAACAATTAAAATATTTAAATATAAAAAACGCACACAACACAAATTAAAATATAAAACCAAAGCAGCAGCACCATCAAACTAGTGAAACAACAACTCCAGAACAGCAACCCACTGAACATTAAAAGTAGTGCTGTGCACTGCTTCGGCCTGAGGCCTGAACCCCCAGGTGAAATGGGCTGCTTCGGGTCACTTTGTGCCCCTTCCAAGGCAAAGCGGAGGGCGCACGTAGCGACCCAGAGCGGGTCGAGGGTTCTCCAAAGCGCTCAGTGAGCTTTGGAGCTTTGCCCCCCCCAGCCCAGACCCCCCGGTGTCTCCAGGTCTTTACCTGAGCTGCTGCCACCATCGCCACCTCTGTTGCTGTTGCTGTCCTCACCACCGCAGCTGCCAGCTGCTGAGGCCTGGACATGCACCACAACTCTTACTGCAGGGAGTTGCCATTTTTAAAATGGCAACTTCCAGGAAGTTCCCAGAGGTTGCCATTTTAAAAATGGCGACTCCCTGCAGTAAGAGTTGCTGTGCGTGTCCAGGCCTCAGCAGTTAGTGGCAGTGAGGGCAACAGAGAAGGCAGCGACGATGGCAGTGGAGAAGGTGGTGAGGATAGCAGTGAGGGCGGCGGCAGCAAGGACGGCAGCGGCAAGGATGGCAGCGAGGGCAGCGGTGGTGAGGATGACGACGGTGGCAGAGAAGGCAGTGGAGGAGGCAGCGAGGATGATGGTGGCAGAGGAGGCAGCGGCGGCAAGGTAAGGGGGTTTGCACGAGGGTGTCGGGGTGACCTGAAGTGAGGTTCCGGGCTGAGGTGGGTCGGGGGGCTCCTGAATCTGCCTGAGTCGGATTGAGCCCACCTTGGAAGCCACGAAGCAGCTTTTGAGTCGGATCGGGGGGTCCCTGCACAGCCCTAATTAAAAGCCTGCTTAAGTAAGAGGTTCTAAACATGGGAAGAGTGAGGCTTGATGAATTTCCTCAGAGAGGGTATTTCACAGTTTGGCACCACCACTGAACAGGCCGATTTCTTATACCCTCCTACTGTATGTCTAATGGTGATGGGACATCAATCAGGGTCTCTGAGACCAATTTTAATGTCAATATATATATATAATACTAATATTTATGCCCATACAGATGGCTCTCTAGAGGCCATCTTTTCTGAAGCTCTCAAATAATTCAGCCTTATTTGGATCCATTCCAATTCCCACCAGGCCCATATGGGTGTTGCTGATCCTTCTTTCCATAATGTCTGGCATCTACATCTGCCTGTGGTGGTTGTTCCTGGTCTGTGATAGTAACATTTCCAGTCAACTTGCAATATTGATCCAACCCATTTTTTTTTCATGTGATGCATATTTGCTGGGTCAGTGCTTGGCGTGGTCATACGTTCTGATTGCAATATTTGAGCTTACTCAAACTTACTCCAGCAGAGGAATGGGGTGGGGGTGGGGTGGTGTCCTCTACTTTAATGCTGCCATTCATGTAGAAGTCTACATATCATGTGCAGAAATTTCAATACAGAGAATGGCATATGAACCATGGAATTGCAAAGGCTGTGCTTCTAAGAGGAAAGGGGCATTGGTGTGGCTTTGTGCATTTCTGCAACCTAACAGGGGGTTGTGAAATTACCTAAGTTTATCTCTGTGTGGTGCACATGAAACACTGCATTATACAGATGGAGTGGTCTGAGCTTTAGATTTACAGCCTGTTACAAATCTGCAGTCTGTGTCCAACAGTAACTGAGTTTAATTTGGATTGGATTTAATTGGATATCAACAAGAGTTCCCAGCTGGGTGGATGGGGGTGGGGATGAAACACTGTGGCTGTTCTGTTGTTGTTGTTGTTGTTGTTTGCTTTTGGACAGTTGCCAGAAAAGCAAAGGGAAAACCCATTTCCCCCACCCCAGAATTTTGTGCTTTAAATAAGGCATACAGGGTAGGCTTTAACTTTGGGGTCTCCAACATGAGTCCTGTGAACATCACTGTGCCCATGCGTACCTTTTGGTGCCTACCAGGTTCCCCATCCCTCCTTTTTTTTAACTGAAGGCTGGCATGCTGCAAAGTTCTGCCCTCCAGTACTGTTATTATTTGGGTTCAAAAGAATGGTTTTGTGTTCTGGAGCTCAGACCCCACCTTTGCCTTGTACTTAGGTGCTTAGGAAAATTACTTTTCATTTAGTCTTAAAGTTGTCTTCTAGAAAAGAAGTGTTCTGTGATGGCCATGCTCCAAATGGCAGCCATTTTATTAATGGGCAAGCCTGCCATGGCAGCCATTTTGTGAGCACCCATGACATTCTGTTAAAATTTCAAATGCGCCCACTGACCGAAAGAACTTGGGCCTTGGCTGCATAGACAACTTTTTTTTGCTGGGTTTCATCCCCAAACCTGGGGAAAAAATAGGCTCCAGTACTTGGCTCTGTCCCTGGACCTTTGTCACCTCACCTGACAGCCCATCCACAGGCCCAGTATTAGGGATGGGGGAGAATTCCGCCTTGGACCCCAATGAGGCCAGATTCGAAGACTCCAGCCGCATTCGGGCCTGTGGTGGAACGGAGCACTCACCTCCGCCTCCTCCCAGAATCCATCTGGGTTGGATCCCTCTGTGACTGTGCGTTGATCCTGAGAAGCGAGCCACCTGCTCCACATTGCTGGTGATATTTGTGTAGCCTATCACGTGAAAAAACAAGGATGCAAATGGCGTAGTGGATGCCATTTGCGGCCGACCTTAAAGCTGGTAGATTAACCTAAATGGGACCTAACAGAAGCAGATGAGATTAAGAAGAGGTGGAAAGAATACACAGAAGAACTATATAGGAAAGATCTGAATGTCCCTGAGAGCCATGATAGTGTGGTCACTGAACTTGAGCCGGACATCCTCGAGAGTGAAGTCAAGTGGACCTTAGGAAGCATTAGTAAAAACAAAGCTAGCGGAGATGACAGTATTCCAGCTGAGCTATTTAAAATCCTAAAAGATGATGCTGTTAAAGTGCTGCATTCAATATACCAACAAATTTGGAACACTCAACAATGGCCGCAAGACTGGAAAAGGTCAGTTTACATTCCAATTCCAAAGAAGGGCAACGCCAAAGAGTGTTCAAACTACCGCACAATTGCGCTCATTTCACATGCCAGCAAGGTGATGCTCAAAATCCTACAAGCTAGGCTTCAGCAGTATGCGAACCGAGAACTACTGGAAGTACAAGCTGGGTTTCGAAGAGGCAGAGGAACTAGAGATCAAATCTCCAACATTCGCTGCATCATGGAGAAAGCAAGAGAATTCCAGAAAAATGTCTATTTCTGCTTCATTGACTACGCTAAAGCCTTTGATTGTGTGGATCACAACAAACTGTGGCAAATTCTTAAAGTGATGGGAGTACCAGACCACCTTACCTGTCTCCTGAGAAACCTGTACGAGGGTCAAGAAGCAACAGTAAGTACCAGACATGGAACAACCGAGTGGTTCAAAATTGGGAAAGGAGTACGACAAGGCTGCATATTGTCACCCTGCTTATTTAACTTATATGCAGAGTACATCATGAGAAATGCTGGGTTGGATGAATCAGAGGTCGGAATTAAGATTGCTGGGAGAATTATCAACAACCTCCGATATGCAGACGATACCACCCTAATGGCAGAAAGCGAAGAGGATCTCAAGAGCCTCTTGTTGAGGGTGAAAGAGGAGAGTGCAAAAGCTGGTTTGAAACTCAACATTAAAAAAACTAAGATCATGGCATCTGGCCCCATCACTTCCTGGCATATAGAAGGGGAAGAAATGGAAGCAGTGACAGATTTTACTTTCTTGGGCTCCAAGATCACCGCAGACGGTGACTGTAGCCATGACATTAAAAGATGCTTGCTCCTTGGGAGGAAAGCTATGGCCAACCTAGACAGCATAGTAAGAAGCAGAGACATCACCTTGCCGACAAAGGTCCGTCTAATCAAAGCTATGGTTTTCCCAGTAGTAATGTATGGCTTTGAGAGCTGGACTATAAGGAAGGCTGAGCGCTGAAGAATTGATGCTTTCGAACTGTGGTGCTGGAGAAGACTCTTACGAGTGCCCTGGACTGCAAGGAGGTCAAATCAGTCCATCCTAAAGGAAATCAACCCTGACTGCTCATTGGAAGGACAGATACTGAAGCTGAAGCTCAAATATTTTGGCCACCTAGTGCGAAGAGAAAACTCACTGGAAAAGACCCTGATGCTGGGAAAGACTGAAGGCAAAAGGAGAAGGGGACGGCAGAGGATGAGATGGCTAGATAGCATCACCGATGCAATGAATATGAACCTGAGCACACTCCGGGAGAGAGCGCAGGACGGGAAGGCCTGGCGTGCTATGGTCCATGGGGTCACGAAGAGTCGGACACGACTGAACGACTGAACAACAACAACCAGCTTTACAGCTGCAAATGGCGCCTACTACGCCATTTCTGTCCGGAGACTTAGCACAGTGATACGGCACAGCAATGGCTGCTGGCAGTATCGCCATTTGCCAGCAATGCGGAGCAGGTGGCCAACTCCGCAGGATCAATGCGGAGTGGAGGTGGCCTGGACGGATTCCAGGGGGGGGACGGATTGCTTCCCCCTGCCTGAGGCCCCTCCCAGCCGGAATGGGGTAAGTGATCCGTCCATCCCTACCCAGCATAGGGATATGTGGATTTTGTAAATTGTGTTCTGTCTGCATTTCGTAAATTGTCAGGTGCTTTTCATTCTGTTGTCTGCTCATTGACAGAATCAGATTTTTTTCCAATTTCCCAAATTCGTGCAAATTGGCAGTTGTGTAAATTCACATTTGCAAAAATGCACAAATCCCCCTAAATGTGCAGATCCCCCCAATGCACATTTTCATGCTTTAGCCTATGAAGGAAATGTGCACTTTCAGCTGTTTTTTATTGTATGTTTTTTTCTACAATTTGTGTAAAATTTCAGAAAGTAAAAAACCCCCACACCATTCCGCAGATCCTTGGAATCTGTGCAGTGTAGGAAAAGCTGGTCCACTGAAGAATCTGGGGTTTGGATTCTTAGAAACCCAAACTCCTTTGATTCCATTGCAAATTTCTGCAACATCCCTTACTCGGCTCAGGTACCTTTTAAAAAAAATTTCAAGAGCTGGCAACCTCAATTGCAACTTAAATGAAAAAGTAGAATAAAGTTAAATCAGAGTACTCCAATTTAGCTCCATTGTGGACAGAGCTTTGGCTATTGGGTGGTACAGAAGTGCAATGAATGAATGAATGAATGAATGATAGGAATATTTGCCTGAATAAGTTCACTGTGGAAAACCTGCTCTGTACTAACACTGAAAGCTAATACGACTGATGCTCTTAGCTCCTTATCCTGCAAATCTGACGGTGCAATCCTATGCATGTCTACTTAGAAGTAAATCCCATTAATTAACTACCATGTAAGTTGGTATAGGACTGCAACCTGTAACTAAGGGCATAATCCTGTCTGGATGTCCATCAGCCTCTGAACTCTGAAGCTGATGGGCATCCTATACAGAGTGGGAGCAGCGTGGAGACAATCTTCTGCTGCTGTGTAGTTTTGCTAGATGGGCATTTTTGCCATCTAGTTAGGGCTCTGTGGAGGAGGAGGAAAGGTGGTTGGGGAGAGCTGGGGACAGCTTGCAACCCTGCTTCCCCAGTCCCCTCCCCTCCCCATCCACAGAACCGCCCCCTTTTCCTCCTCTCTGAGGTCTCCTGGATATGCCTGACATGGCAAGGAGGTATAGAAATATTTTAAAATATAAAAATAAATTAACTTTGCTTGAGCTACACGGTCTGTCCAAGCTCTGCTGTGTTTCTTGTCTTGCTCATCAGTTCTGACTCCTGGCTTGCTCTCCATCCTGCCTTCTGGTTTGCCATTTGATCCTGAGTGCTCTTTGGGCCTGACTCCTGGATTGTTTCCTGTGGCTCCAGATGCTGTCTAGGGGCTATTGAATTGCTCTCCTCAGGAGCAATCCTATACTCCCTGGGAGAGTGACTGAGGGGCCATAGAATGCTGTGGACTTCAACTGTCAGAGAGGGAAGTCTGCTGGAGGTCTGGATGCAAAGGTGAAAAGCTCCTATGCCATTGGTGTTCAACTTCTGTTGGTGTTGCTCCGGGACATGTTGGAGCCACAATGGGACCAATGGGCTAGTGGTCTACATAGACTCATGGTCTGACTCAGTGTAAGGGAGATTCCTATGTTCCTGTGTTTCAGGTCAGACTAGGCCAGTATCGTCTACTGCTAACCAGTAGCAGCTCACAAGGGTCTTAGGTACGTCACCTGCTACCTGATCCTTTTAATGGAAGTGCCAGGATTTGAAATCAGGACATTCTGCATGCAAAGCAGGCACTCTACCATGAAGCAATGGTGCCTCCCCAAGGCTTGAATTTTGGCCAAAGGCATTTCCTCCATTAAAGAGCTTGCTTCATCACCACAGTCTCACAGCAAGGAGAAATTACTCAAATACCTGATCCTGAGTTAATTTGATGATTACTCTGAGTATTCAAATTACCTCTTCCTATTCAAATGATCTGCCCTTTCCAATCCTTTTGGAAAAAGTAGCAGAATTAAATGGCTTTTTCAAACTGATTCTTTTTTCTAATATCTAAAGGTCTCTGACAATTTTTGAGATTAACTACATCCTAAATGTCAGTTTAATAAAGCAGGTTCACTGCTGGAACTCTGGAAATAGTAAGGTGGAACCAAGTAAAAAATAATTTTTGATGAAATTTAAGATACCTTGAAGCACAGTTCAGTGAACTACTGTGTACCAATTCATTTCATCAACATTTTTCTTTCTTCTCTTTTTTTCTTCTATAATAATAAAAGAGGATGCGTGTGTCTGTCCGACAGTCTGTTCATCTTTCACTGCCAGAACCCCAAAACCATGACACCCAGACACCTTAAAGTTGGATACATACTATGGGGACCCTTGGGATGTTCACCTCAGGGTTGTTGTTTATAAAATGATTAATTTTAAATAATTTTAATCTGTCTGTGTTTGAGGTCTGCAGTACCATCTGTAGTCACTAGGTGGCAGACCTTTCTAATCAGTGCACAGTATCGCCATTGCTATGGTTTGAAGCTGGGGAGATTATTCCGAGGGACAGAGTTGCAAAGCTTCCCCCTCCCACCTACTGGGGGGTCCTCAGGGACATCCAGTGGACATACCCCTCCCTCAAGGAGTTACAGGGCTGCACCATGGCAGGGGCTGTGCCTAGGCATGCCCACAGCCATGGCTTCACTCAGACATGGTGAGCACGATGGGTAGTATCCAATAGGGGCCATGCATTTGTGGCCACCCCTGCCTGGCCCTAGTCCATGTGTGCCCAGCCCCACTAGTCCAGGTCCATGCATGGCCGTGATATAGCGCTTCCAGGGGCAAGCCCAAACATGAAAGAAAATGCTCATTTCTGGAAGGGGTGTGACCTGCCCTTTCCAGAAATGAGCATTTTCTTTCATGTTGGGGCTTGCCCCCAGAAACACTGTATCACGGCCACAGGCGGACCTGGGCAGTTGGGCCTGAGCACACTAGACCAGGGCCTGATGGGCCTGATGGGGCTGGCCACACACACATGGCCCCTAATGGAAACTACCAAAGATGGCCAACTGTGTGAGATCCATGTAACTTCACTTGAAGGTTTCACTGTACCGAATTAAGGGCTATTCCAACCCATGCGAAGCCACTTCCATTTGCTAGCAAGTTAATTGTGTGTGTGATTTGTTGTTTCTTAATGGACGCTTCAGGGGTGAAAACTTAAATGCCAGCTTGTAAGTAAAGAGTGCTGCGCACAGCCAGCAGTCGCCAATGACGCATGCATGGCTGGACTGCAGACCGCAAGTGAGGAGTCAAATGTCTGGATGCTGTTTCATGCTTATAGAGCCATCCTGCGGCCGGCATCTGTGCTGACAGCAGAGGAGCTGTGGGTGAGGTTTCTTCCCCACCCTCAGACCTCTGCAGTGGAGGTTGGTGGCTCCGACTTCGGTGGGGCTGTGAATCCACTCTGGGTTTCATTCAAAAAGCCCTATCTCCAAAATGGGTTCAGCACCTTGGATAGCTCCTTTAGAGTTCTGGCTGGTTCTGACTGAAACCCAGAGTGGGTTCTCAGCTCCACCAGCTCCCACTGATAGGATTGTTCTCTTAAAGAACAACAGCCAACTCAATCCCTGCACATTCAAATGTATCAGGTCCAGGAGAAAGCCAAGCTAGGCTAGAACATTCTCCCTGACTTTTATGTATCAATTCACTACATTTCTATACCGCCCAATAGCCAAAGTGATCTGAGCAGTTCAGAACTATTAAAACCATACAGTAAAATTCAATATAAAAGTGTAAAACTACAGTATAAAAAATCAAAATCAAATAGAAGCTAGCAGCTAGATTTAATGTATAATACCAGCTTTAAAACTGGAACTGAAAAACTAAAATGCCTGGGAAAAGAAATAGGCGCCGAAAAGAGCACCTCTCTGGGAAGCTCATTCCGCAACTGGGGCACCACAGCAGAAAAGGCCATCTTCTTTGTAGCCATCCACCGCACTTCCTTTGGTGGGGGTTCCTGGAGAAGGACCACTGAGAATAGTCTTAGGGTCTAGGCAGATGTTTATGGGAAGAGGCAATCCTTCTGGTAACCTGGCCTCAAGCCATTTACAGCTTTGGGTGTTAATACTGGCTGCACTTTGAATCAGGCCCAGACATGGACTGGCAGTCCTTGTTAAATATGTCCAGAGATGGAGAATGTGCAGGGATAGCTGTGTGTGTGTGTGTGTGTGTGTGTGTGTGTGGTACAGGAATGGGGAATATGATTGAAGAAGGGAGGTATAGAAATAAACAATGAAGAATGGGAAAGTAAGGCAGTGATATCTATGAATATATTCAGGTTTTGGAAATGTATCTCCTTCAAAAATAGCCACCAGTTTATTACTGAGCTTGTATTACAAATGTCAATGAGAGGTCTTTAGCATGAGGAATTGGGGTGGGGGTGGGGATACCAAGACATTTATAAATGAAGCTCAGTGGAACTCAAAACCTCCCTTGATAGTGAGTGCATTATCTCAGTAGCTTTTTACAAATTACTGATATCACTTTTAATCACTCGTGTAAAAGAAACAGAAAATCACTTGGGAGTATTTAACTTTGATTCAGAACTGTGTCCATCATATTTCTCTGTTTCAAGAATATAGATGAGTATTGTGTGTTTTTCCCCCCAGGTATTTGTGTACATGATGGATTAAGTTGAAGAATCCACCCAGCATCAAACACATTTATTTATTTATTTATTTAATGTATATCTTGCCCTTACACCAAAAATGGTGCTCAAGATGGCTAACAATGATAAAATATAGATTAAATCAAAATTTTTTAACCAAAACATAACATAAAAGCCAATAAACTGAAAACACTATTAAACACACAACAATACAAGAAATAAATAGCACGCAAACAGTTATAAGCACCAGCAGCTGATTTGCTGAAATGCCAAATGCCAGCCTGAATAAACACATCTTTAGCAACAGAGGGGGAGTCAACCTAACTTCCCTCAGCAAGGCATTTGAGAGCCTGGGAGCAGCCACTGAGAAGACCCTCTCTCGCATCCCCACCGATCATGCCTCCAATGGTGGCGGGACTGAGAGAAGGGCCTCCCCCACAGATCTTTTAGAACTCAGGCAGGCTCGTATGGGAGAATGCTATCTTTCAAATAGCCTGGTCCCAAGTCGTATAAGGCTTTACAGGGCTTTACATTTCAGTTGAGTGGTCTTTCCCATTGTGAAGTCGTATAAATCTCAGTGAGATTATTTGATGGTCCTTGTGACTTTTCAACCACTGGATGCTCACTGCAGCTTTGCATGTAATGTGGAAATACTGACAGTGACAGGAAGTACGAGTCAACTGCACACCCTCCTTCCATGCTCGTGGAATAAGGCTGGAAATTGTGCATTGCTACTGTTAAATGAGCATGCTGCTGTGAGTGTTGAGATTGCACATGGTTTGCTATGGGGGAAACTTGCAAATTCCTCAATTAGACTTTGAGAAACAATTGCAACATAATATTTGGTACTTCTAGGATCACTTCGTGAAGTGGTTGAATGACTGCATGCTTGTGGAAATGTTCTACTGGAGATTATATCCATGCACGTTCTAAAATTATTGATGCCACTGAATTTCGTAATGAGTTCGCTCATTGGTCGAAACTGGTGTGTTCATAATGCTGACCTTTGTAGCGAGATGGGATTGCTGTCTTACAAATTATTAATTTTGGAATATATTGCAAGCTTTGGAGCACGCAAAGTCTGCATCTACTATGGCATTTTGCACATGTGCTGAGTTGGGTAGTTTTACCCTTTTCTTTCAGTAGCAAATGTGATGATGTCACTTTAGCCCTTTAGGGTTTACCAGTCAAAAAGGGGTACATACATAACATGGTGATGCATGGCATCATGACTCATTACATGATTCCAAACTACAACTCCCAAGATGTAGTTTGAACTGTTTGATACTGTGCGTGTGCAAAAACTTGTTTACACAGACAGAACAAGATCTCGAATTAAAGGAGAACTCTCATCCAAGTTTACATGGATGAATTCGTTACTCTCTGAGGAAGTAAGAAATTCACTTGAGGTAAGTTTGCCCATCCCTTTCTGAAACCATTTGGGGAAGCTGTTCTAGAAGCATCCTGACCTTCAGAGGTTAGGCAGATGGCTAGGAGGATGGCTGGTACCTTTTCTGTGGAATGCCTTAGACAGACAGGCCCACCTAGTTTGCTCTTCTCTGAAGCTTCTAGGAAGCTACTGTCTTCTAGATAGCTAGTTAAGTAGACATATCTATTTAGAAAAGCATCTGCACCAGTAGCTGGCTGTTACCTATCATTTGATTTTATTATGCTGTGCTGATGTCTGCTTTGTTCTATTTTCATCAAATTGAATTTATTAATGTTTTAGGCCCTAAGCCACTAAATGGGTAAGATGTATCAATATATACAAATATATATTTGGTTTGGGGGAAGGGCTTCAGCTCAGTGGTAGAACACATGCTTTGCATGCAAGAGGTTCCTGGTTCAATCCTTGGCATTTTCAGGTAGGGAGCCTGTTGGAAACCTTGAAGAGGTGCTGCCACTCACTTCCAGCCTTCCCCAACCTGGTGCCCTCCATATGTTTTGGACTTCAACTCCCATCAACCCCAGCCAACATGGTCAGTGGAAAGGAATTCTGAAAGTTGCAGTCCAAAACATCTGGAGGGCATCAGGTTAGGGAAGGTGGGTGTAGACAGTACAGAGCTAGATGGAGCGAAGGTCTGACTTGGTATAAACAACCTCATACTGATTCTAAAACTGGTATCTGTTGATATTGCTCCCCAAGACTTCTATTTCAAGGAGCTACTTATTTTGCTTTCAAGCCTACCTTCTCCCAGTCACAAATACTTCCATATACCTTTAGTGAACATCTTCCATGCTCTTGCAAAGTATCAGAATCTGCCAATTGCTGTTTGTTTGACATAATTGTCAACTAAGAAGTAAATAATAGAAAGAAATCAATATTGGGATTTTTTTCCACTATAGAAAGACATCATATTCTTCAGACTAAAATATATTTTAGGTCCCTCACTGCACCATTAAAGGTCAAGGGCTATGAAGATATATCCGTGCTAAATGTTGTTGTTGTTGTTTTTATCCAATTTACAACAGCTTTTTTCTGCTTATCAAATTATTATATACATCAACATGCTTTAAACAATTATAACCCATCCAGTATCTTACTAGAGGATTTCATAACAGATAAAAATGATATTTTCTCAAGAGGTACTTTCCTTTGTTTTATTTTATTTATTACTTCAGCTAGGTTAGCAGGAGACCGTAGCTGTGAAGCCATTCTTGTACAAAGGGAGTATTCAGTGACTTCCACTGGAAATGACCAACATTTTAGCTGTGATTAACATGTTCTCAATTAGTTGGGGGTCAACCAGAGCATAAGTGTGAGCATCTGCTCAAGACCTCCTTTCTCAAGTCTGAGTAGTAAATAACCTAATGGTAAACCTTATTTTGCTTTGTTGTGCTGTGGTGATCTATGAACTGTCTACCTCTCTAATTAGCGCACACTAACTTAATTGAAAACTTTATTGCTACCTTCCAAACTGTGATTTATTTATTTATTTATTTATTTATTTGGTCCTGGTTTAGAAGTCATTGTGGAAATTACCCTATACCATTGATTTATATTTACATTTTCCACTTCTGCTACTTACTATTTCCACTGCCTTGCACATTTGCTTGTTTAGAGCCTGACTGTTAAAATGTTTGACCTTGCAATATCGGCACTTGCTGATTCAGTCAGGAATACACACACACACACACACACACACACACACATGCGCGCGCGCACACACACGCACACAGATATATACACACATATACCCTCCAAATAGTTACTCTCCAACATTCCTTTTTCACTGTATTGCTGTTTGTCTGCATTTGTTTGTTCTTTATTTGCCGTAATTCAGTGTTTGTGAGATCACATGTATTTGGGGGAAGCTGCTGTCCTGCCTCCAAAAAGTATGATATAAATAATCTATACATAATAATAACAATATGATGAATGATGTGAAGTTTCTAGTTCACTTCATGTTTTTCTAAGCATCACAGCACAAAGACTTTGAGGCATCTGGGGAGTGCCAGCCATTAAACAAGGCCATATAAAATGCGGGCATTGCACATCTCTCGTTACCTGCTCAGTGAAATTAAACTCCCTCTTTAAGGGTGGCCTCACAGGACTTTGCAGCATGGATGTCTTTCATTTGCCCATCTTTTACTTTTAAACCATGCCTTATAAATCAATTTCTATTAGAATCCACATAAAACAATATTTTGCTCAATAAACTTTATGCTTTGAAGATATCAAATAGACGCTGGTCCGGTTAGCGCTTTGTAGGAGCTCTTCGGGGTATGCGTATGTATCATAAATTGCTCTCCAGGATGACACAGTCATTGCTATTTCTTGGAAACTTTATATTTTTTTTGTTAGGTCAAGAAGCCTGTAATTCTGAAAGTGATCCCTGAACCTTATTTAATGCAGCAAAACGCAACTGGAAAAAGGGGATTGAACTTTAGTGTCTGGAAGTGGGAATGTAATAACTTTCTCCCATCTCCTCTGTAAAGTGACTTGGGCCATGTGATGAATGCAGAACCTTCGCTCACAAGGTTTTCCTGATATTATACACTTGCAGCAAATAAGGTTAGAACCTTTAAAATATAGCGTTTAGTAATATGCTGGAAATAGCTTCTTCTCGACTCCTTTAAAGGTCATCGCATTTGCTTTCAAGTCGTAATTTTAGTTCAGGCCTCCACTGAGTGGAACTAAGAACATACTAGCCAATGCTCCCTCAGTTTCTCAAGGACTGAAATAAAATAGCCTGGGAAATTCATATATTGTATGTGTGTCTCTGTGTTACAAATGTACAAGCTTTCATTAAAACTCTACAGTGAAACAACAGTGGGGGAAATAATACTTGGGTTGTTCTGTGCCCCATCTTCAAAATGTTTTCCATGGCATCCTGAACAGTCACAGAATTTAAGTGTGGTCACTGGTGGTCAGTTTTTTGTGTGGATTGACTTGGCTTTCACAAGTGCTGTTGAATTTATCCCATATGTATGTCGTTCAGAAGCGTGTTGGGACCCCATGTAATTGGTAGTGGGGGAGCATGGAATTTATTTATTTACTAACTTACTTACAACATTTGTATGCCGCTCCAGATCTAAACAGATTCTGGAGCGATGAACAACAAGAGATAAAATGAAGAAAAGATAAAAAGAAGAAACATGATATTAAGATTATTCTTTTTTTAAAACAACAACAACAACAGAGTGCCATTAAAATGGAGGCTGGTTAACCAAGGAAGGCTTCTTTGAAAAGAGCTGGTTTCAGGAGTCGCCAAAAACAACCCAGTGCTAGTGCCTGCCTGACCTCCAGGGGCAGGCAGTTCCAAAGAAAGAGGGCCACCACACTGAATGTCATTCTCCGGGTTAACTCCATAGGTCCACGTGGAACCACCAAGAGCATGCCGTTTGATGACCTCAGTGACTGGGAAGGTTCATGACCTGGTGTGGATTATGTGGAGATGCTAGTTTATGAATGGATACTTCCAGGTGGCAGGTGCACATGCTGCTGTCATGATTAGCATGTTCACATGTGCTTGAAAGAGGCTCACCATGATTGCACAACTCATGCCTTCTTAGAAATACATGGACACTTTCCTTGTGCTGGAGAGTCCATAACACTTAGAAAGAGAGTGTAGATGCTGTGTTTCCATGTGGAAAATTGGCAATTGGCAGCAAATTAGTACATATCTTTAGGGCTGCAGTGTGGGATTAAGCACCATTAAACATAGCAGAGCAGGGGAACCTCTGGCCCACAGGACTAATCTAGCCTGTGGAGGTTCCTGTCTAGCTTGTGGAGCCTCCAAGCTGATGGGGTGCTCTTCCAGCCACTGATTCAGATGCAGTGGCTTTGCCTGCCCTGTGTCCTCTCCCAAGTGGGTGAAGGCACAGGGCCAGTGGTACTCTCAATGGGAGAAGGGCCACACACAGTTAAGCTGGTTCCTGGTGGGTGCACTGGGAGGATCATTCTCTCAAACTCGCTCCTAGGAATCAAACTAAATCAGGGGGCATGACAACCATGGAAAGCTGGGGGGGGTATTATCCTGCCCCCTATTCCCCAACAGCTTATAGGAAAAGAAAATCCATGTTCGCTTGACCATTAAAATTAAACAGTAATGTTTCTAAGGGCTGAAATAAAAATAAATAGATCTGATGGGAAATGGAAGTGGGGAGTCAATTCCCTCTTTCTCTTATGCCCCTCTGCACAACTTCCCACACAGGGATAGCATGGGTGCCTGATTCCATCCAGAAATCTGGCAGAACCCCCCTGACTGGACCCCCGAGCCCCACTTGCTGAGGCCCTGCCCCTGCTCGTGCCCTGCCCACACTCAGCGAGTGGCCCGCACTCACCCCAGTGGCCTCGGCAAACTCCGCAGTTGCCATTTTTTGAAAATTAAAATGGCGATCACAAAAATGCACATCTTTGCATATGTGTGAAAATACACGTTTTTGTAAATGCACATCTTCTGCGTATGCAAAAATGTGCCTTTTGTGAATGTGCATATTTTTATATGCATGAAAATGCACATCTTTGAAAAATGCACGTTTTCGCGCATACGCAAAGATGCGCATTTTTGCTATCACCATTTTATTTTTTCAAAAATGGCAACTGCGGAGCTCGACGAGGCCATCAGGGTGAGTGCAGGCTGCTTGCCAAGCGCAGGAGGGGCTTGAGCACAGTCCGGGGACCAGCAAGTGGGGGCAGGGGCTGGGCGCGCACCTGGAGAACCCAGATGGGGGTGGGTTCGCACATTCCTATTCCCACACTGTTCTAGGGGCCCACCAACCTTCCAGAGCAGATTTTCAGAGCAAGGGGCTGCAGGAGGGAGGGGGAATCAGCAAAAAAAAAAAAAAATGCCTTCCCTTTCCATTTCTGGGAGTTAAGGGTACCTCTTTCCATGAGTGAATCTCTACTCATAGATCTCTGGATCCAATCCAAGGTGTGTCACGTTGAGGATATTCCTTTCTTCTTTTCTTTTTTAAAGAGACAAAAGCTGTGATCCAAATGAGTTGTTTGCACTTTCATTGCTGGGGAAAGCTACTGTTTGGTTTTAAATACAGTTTGTCCTTAGTAAGATACAGGTAAAAAGTTTGCAACTTTTCATCTTTCAGAGGTAGCATAAATTGATAGGGCTGTCTGTAACTATACACACTCACAACGAGGGACTTACTTCTGAATAGACAGAGATAGGATTGCACTGTAAGAGTTTGTAGAAGGAACTTCTTTCCTTCTTTCCTCTAGACTGGTGTTCCTCATTCCAAAATCTGTGAAAAAGTAAAGAACAAGAGCCAATTGGGATCACCATGAAAAAAAAGAGGCGTTAAAACCAAAGATCACAAACAAATATAAAGCTGCTAAAGGGAGTGATAATATGGATCTGAACAGACTGTTGACTGTGTGGAATTGCAATTATGTCTGAGACTCCTGGGATGTTGCTCAGGGAATCATTACTTTGCACTACAAAACTAAGAAGATTGTTCTCGGGTGCAGAATGTATTGATTTTGCTGTTCTCCAGCATCCTGCAAAGCACCTGACCATGTCACTTAAGTGTGTGTTAACCAAACACATCAATAAACATAAAACATTTTTAAAACCCCAAAATCACCTCATTAATAATAATAAAGGAGTGAATTATTACTGTACCCCAAGTGAAATTGATGTCATTATGAATCAACCACACAATTTATCCATCTCCAAGTTTTAAAATGTATGAAAGCATCAGTCAAGCTGTTACTTCTACTTTTTTTTTCTTTTTAAACACTCTGTAGTTTATCTTGCTGAAAAAGACACTTTTCATAGCCACTTTGCTGGCAGGCGTGTCTGCAAAAGGCAGATTGCTTTTTCAATATTTCTCCATTCTGCTATATTTCCACCTACTTTGGCTGTGATTAGAATGAGGAGTTTGTGAGAATGAGAAAGGAAGGGCACAGCTTTCAATGTGATCATTTAAAGCAGCCTTCCCCAACCTGGTGTCCTCCAGATGTGTTGGACTGCAACTCCCATCATTCCCAGCCAGCCTGGCCAATGGGAATTACGAGAGTTGCTGGCAAGTATATCCTGAGGGCACTGGGTTAGGGACAGCTGACATAAAGCATGCCCAAACAGCACTTGAGATGTTGCAGGATTCTTGTGCAAGTGATGCTTCAGCAACCATCATAAAGGGCATCACCACTCCAGTAAATACAGGCACAATAGGTGATACTAAGCTTTTGCTGAAGTAGGATTGATGGTCAATTAAAGCGTTTCAGTGGATTGATCATCTGCCTTTTAACTGATTAACTGATTTATTCCTTGATTACATTTCAATATATTTGCATATTGCCAGCATCTCAGTATAGGTGCCTTTCTGAGAAACTGAAGGAAGTCTAAGATAACTTATTTTTATACATTCGTATCCATTGTAGTTTGTAGAGAACTCTGTTAATAACTCCATCCACTACTTGCTTTCCTTCCTCTTCCATTTTCCCCACACCACTTTAAACCATCTCCCTCTACTACTGAGAGGCAGGAAACAACACCTCCTTCCCATACCAACCTGCCTCCTCCCATACTTATCTGCCCGCTCCCTAAGATCAGAAGGAGAAGCCCTTCGCTGTGACTCACCTAGAGGGGAGGCATGGGTGATGGTGATGAAAGATATGGCCTTCTCAGTAGCTGCACCAATATGGTGGAGCACCTTGCCCCCTCCCTGGGACTCTGGGAGACTTTCACTGGTTGGTGAACAGGTTTCTATTCTGGCAGGGTTTTGCTTGCTAAGTGTTTGTTTTCTTTAAATGGTGTTTTATTTATGGTCTCTGCCTCTACATTTTTATTTCCTCTGTATTTGTATTGTATTTTTTACAAAATGTATGGCTGTAAAGGTATTGTGGTTTTAAGTAGTTGTGAGCTGAGTGATGCGTGGGAACTAGAACAGTGGGATGCAAATTTCTATATCAACGGATACATAAATAAATAACAACAAGGCTAGCTTCTAGCTTTCACTAAAACTGGTGATAAAATTTTGAACTCTTTTAGGTACTAGTGCTGTGCCAAAATTTTCTCCCACATTTTTTTCATCCAGTCTCATTCAGTTTGATAGAAAAGAAATTACTTGCAAAAAAAAAATAAAAATTCAATGGTGAGGGAATTTTGGAATTCCCATGGCTTTTCATTCCTGTGGTTGCCTTACTTGTGAGGTGGCTGAGGAGTGTGGGCAAGTGTCCTGTTCTTAATTGTACAATCATGTCTCCAGCAGACTGTAGCCTCTTTGGCTTTCCCCACTTCCTGCCCAGGGGAAGGCATCAAGAGATAATTCCTCCCACAGTCCTTTTTCAGATCAGGAAGTGCAGGCAGTGTGGCAGACTATAGAGCAATGGAGAGATGTGTAATAGGAAGAGGGGGAAAACACCCTCACAGTACCTCACAGTAATTAGGTAAGGTCAAAAACACCACCAAAATAAATTCAAAATAAATTATAAAACATTCCAAGAATGAGGCAGAAAACAGGAAGCCTCTTTCATGGGGAAAGAAAACTTTTAGGAAACTGGAGGTCAGATTCCGGCAAGCATTTGCTCCACCTTTTCCATGGAGATGGGCACAACACTGCTCCCCTCTCGCACACACTACAGTCCTTGCAGGGATGGAGCAGTATTCTAATATGGAGTAATGGAGTAGTATTCTAATGATACTCTAATACAGTATCAACACTGTATTAGAGACAAGATGTATCTACAATCACACCTCAGAAATGTAAAATTTGGGAACTGAGCCAATTTTTCAAATACCCTTTTCTCGGAAATGCTCTGAGATTTTTTTCCCTTACCCCCCACCCCAGAAATAAAAGTCCACTTTGCAGAATGTTCTCCAAATTTTCTTCGACACTTTGTGTGTGTGTGTGTGTGGTGGTTGTATTCCCCCCTCCCCTCAAATGCCCTGGAATGATGCTAGGAATGCAATATTGTGGAGGATGCAAAATAGGGCCAAGCTGCCAATGCAGGATGTCAGAGGAATCTGTTTGAGGGTGGAGCTCAATGAGCTTTCATTGGCTTGGCCCCCAGGACTCTGGTCCAACATCCACCAGCTGGTCCAACTCGGTCTGCAGTGAGTTGGGCCAGCTGGTTGGATTTTTCACCTTTGCACAGCAGCAGCGATGGCGGCAACAACTGGGAGGTAGGGTTGTGCCGTAGCACTCCCCTTCCTCTCTGCCGCCACTGTCATCACTGCCACTGCTGCTGCTACTGCCATACAGCCCTCCCCCCTCCCTGCTGGTGCCAACACTGGCAGGAAGAAAGGACAGGTTGCGCATCAGCACTGATACAGGAACGTCCTTTGTTTCTCGTAAACCCGATGTTCCACAAATTACAGCTGTAATTTGTGCAAATTACAGCTGTAATTTGTAGATAATTGGTTTTACGAGAGAGAAAAAAAGGAAGCTTTTGGATTTCGAGAGCAAGGCCCCAGCTCAGCCACCCCCCAGCTCGCTAAGGCAAGCTGAGCCAGGGGTAGGGGTGGACGAAAGGCACTTACCTTTCGTCGAAGCTTGTTCGCGGTGGGGGGGAGGTGCTTCGCGGCTCCCCCCGCGAAGTTCAGGCCGGGGGAGGAGGCTTCCCGCCTCGCCCGGCCGAAATTCAGGCCGGGGGGGGGGAGGCTTCCCGCTTCGCCCGGCCGAAATTCAGGCCGGGGAGGAGGCTTCCCGCCTCGCCCGGCTGCGAACACGAAAGTAAAAAAACAAAACAAAAACAACGTCCCCTGATAGGCTATGTGACGATTCACATAGCCTATCATGGCTAGATCTGGAAAGTCAGCCGTGATAGGCTACGTGAATCGTCACGTAGCCTATCATGGGTAACTTTAAAAAAAAAAAAAAAAGCGCGTACGCGAATGGCGGCCCCCATAGGGAGCCGCCATTCGCGTTCCTTATTTAGTTGCTGTAGTCTACGTAAATGTTTACGTAGACTACGGCGAAAATAAGGGCAACGCTATTTGCGTTGCCCTTATTTTCGCCGTAGTCTACGTAAACATTGACATAGACTACAGCGACCAAATAAGGAAGGGGAATGGCGGCTCCCTATGGGGGCCGCCATTCGCGTACGCGCTTTTTTTTTTTAAAGTCACCCGTGATAGGCTACGTGACGATTCACGTAGCCTATCACGGCTGACTTTGCAAATCTTGCCGTGATAGGCTACGTGAATCGTCACGTAGCCTATCAGGGGACGTGTTTCTTTTTTTTCCTTTGATTGCAATGGCGGAGGCGGCAGCCGGTCGAAAGACCGGCTGCCGCTCCCGCCCTGCTCGAACACCGGACGAACCGCCAGCCGGACCCGCCGCCGGGAGGGACATTCAGGGAAGGTAAGTCCCGTCCCGTGGGGGGGGCGGGGGGCGGGGGGGCGGAGGATTTCTCCCCGAAACTTGTTCAGGGGGCCGAACACGTTGGCGCTCGGCCCCCCGAAGTTTCGGGGAGAAATTCTCCGCCATCCCTAGCCAGGGGCACCAGGGCCCTAAAAGGTCCAGATTTTCCTGCAGCGGACATCCCTACTGCCAACACAGTTGATGCTGTTGCCATTTGTAGTCGCAGTGCAAAAAACAAAAACAAGAAACCTTAGGGAAAAGAAAGGAAGAAGCTGTACTACAACCCTTGCCAGTCATGAGCCCCACATGTGAGAAATTGTTGGGGAATTTCTTCTCCACCTAGAGAAATTCAGAGAAATTGTTCATCCAGTTTCTCTGCCCACAAACAGTGTGGAGAATTTTGAGAGGCCATTTGTGCACAGCTCTATTAGGTGCTCTCATGTCACACAAGATTTTCCTAATACTTTCGTTGTCAGAGAGAGGATTAGTTGGTGACCCAGTGGCTTGTATTGAGAGCTGTTTGTTACTTTCTTCAACCTCAGCTGTGAGAGCAAAGCTGGAGGCAAGATCTTACTACTCTCCAACTCTTCCCTTGAGATCAGATTACTTTCCTACTCCTCCTATGGTGCACTTCTTAGACTGTTTTGACATGTTTCATTTCTTATAGTGCTGTACCAAAAATTTCTCCCACATTTTTTTACCATTCTCATTCAATTTGATAGAAGAGAAATTGCTTTTGAAAAGAAATTCAGTGGAGGAGAAACTTCAGAGAAATTATCATGGGTTGGGGTTGGTTTTCTCGGGCTTACCTTACTTAGGAGGTGGCCAAGGGGTAAGCACAAGTGTAGCAGCCTGTAGCCTCCTCAGTTTCCTACACTTCAATTAAAGCCCAGTTTAAGGCACCATGAAGCAATTCCTCCCATAGGGCTTTTTCAGATCAGGATGCGCAGGCAAACTGGGAGGCTAACTGTGATCTGGTAAGCTCAGAAACACCACAAAAATAAATTATAAAACATCCTAAATGAAGCAGAACAATGGAAGCCTCTTTCATGGGGGGCGAAAACTTTCAGGACATTGGAGGACAGATTCTGGCAGAGCACTAACCACCTCATCCCTGGAGCTGAACGCAACACTGCCCCTAGCTACAATGCAGTGGGGACCAGCCTGCGAAGACAGTTGATGGCATTGCAGCATGAAAAACCCCAAAACCCTGACCAAAAAAGGAACACGCTGTGCTACAAGCCCTACCAATGGGGAGCCCTAGCTGGGAGAAAATGTTGAGAATTACCTCTTTAACATATTAGCATATGCATGTGTATTGCCCCAGCTGTGGGCTTCGTCCTCTTAATTTAGAGGTGCCAAGATAGTGATAAATCAGACCCAGGTTTACTTACAAGGAGTACTTTATTGAGTAACTTACAGCACACAGGGGTACCCAATGATTGGATCAGGCAGCTTCTCTGAACCCAGAGCCGTGGGGTACAATGGGTTTTATACCATACATGTTAGCAATGAGGCAGCATGACAGCAGCAAGCACCACCTAGCATTCATTCCCAGCAATAGATTAGTAGGGATGGCGGAGAATTTCTCCCTGAAACTTCGGGGGGCCGAGCGCCAACGTGTTCGGCCCCCCGAACAAGTTTCGGGGAGAAATCCTCCGCACCCCCCCGCACCCCCACGGGACGGGACTTACCTTCCCTGAATGCCCCTCCTGGCGGCGGGTCCGGCTGGCGGTTCGTCCGGTGTTCGAGCGGGGCGGGAGCGGCAGCCGGTCTTTCGACCGGCTGCCGCCTCTGCCATTGCAATCAAAGGAAAAAAAAACACACATCCCCTGATAGGCTACGTGACGATTCACGTAGCCTATCATGGCTAGATTTGCAAAGTCAGCCGTGATAGGCTATGTCAATCGTCATGTAGCCTATCACGGGTGGCTTTAAAAAAAAAAAGTGTGTACGGATAATGGCGGCCCCCATAGGGAGCCGCCATTCCCGTTCCTTATTTGGTCTCTGTAGTCTACGTAAATCTTTACGTAGACTACGGTGAAAATAAGGGCAACGCTATTTGCATTGCCCTTATTTTCGCCGTAGTCTACGTAAACATTTACGTAGACTACAGGAACTAAATAAGGAACGCGAATGGCAGCTCCCTATGGGGGCCTCCATTCGCGTACGTGCTTTTTTTTTTTTAAGTCACCTGTGATAGGCTACGTGACGATTCACGTAGCCTATCACGGCTGACTTTGCAGATCTAGCCATGATAGGCTACGTGAATCGTCACGTAGCCTATCAGGGGACTTTTTTTTTTTTTTACTTTCGTGTTCGCGGCCAGGCGAGGCGGGAAGCCTCCCCCCCTGGCCTGAATTTCGGCCAGGCGAGGCGGGAAGCCTCCCCCCCGGCCTGAACTTCGCGGGGGGAGCAGCAAAGCGCTCCCCCCCACCGCGAAGAAGCTGCGAGAAAAGGTAAGTGACTTTCGTCCACCCCTATATTAGAAGTGTTTGGTTCTCAGCACAGCCACCTGCAGCTTTAAGACAGACAAAACTTCACTTCCCAGGCACATCTGGATATCAGCCTTTGACTCATCTCAACATGCTCAGAGGCCTACTAGCAAGGGAATTGTACCAATAATGAACTTAAGCAAGCATTATGGATCTCTAGGCCCCTCTAACGCTACAGGTGACTTGGTTACGCTCCTGGGGCCAATACAGCATGTTCACATGTATGCAAATATGTGCATTTGCAAAAATGCACACATTTGCATATATGCAAAATGGTGCCGTTAATGGCCCATATATGCAAAATTACAGGAAAGCAAATGCCTGTAATCTTGTGTATATGGGCGATTCATGGCCTCATTTTGCATATATGCAAATATGTGCATTTTCGTGATTGCCATTTTATTTTTCAAAAAATGGCGATCACAGAGCTCAATGAGGCCACCTGGATAAGTACAAGTGGCTTGGTGAGTGCAAGCAGGGGACGAGTGGGGGAAGAGCTCAGCAAACGCGGCCCAGGGTGCGGGCAAGGGAGGGGTTTTCTGCCAGATTCCTGGACAGAATCGGCCACCTGCATGAACCCTAGCTTCAGACCAAAGTGGTGCACAGCCCTAATAAACAGACTGGACAGGGATTTATGGTCAGACAGTAAAGAGAGTCTTCTACCCCATAAGTAAGTCCTAAAGTGTTGCACTTCCCAGAAGCATGATAGAGCCTATTTTTTGATGACAGAAAATGTTCTTTCTGATGCAGTAAGCACTTCGGCAGCAAATGCAGCTACATGACTTCCCTGCCTTCTATCATTTGCTTCAAGACATCACAAACTATATTCAGAAGCATCTGTGATTACACTTGCTTGTCTGCTAGTATCAAAAGAACTGAGAGGAGGACTTTCTGCGATGGCTAATTCAATCTTTTGGGAACTGTCTTTTCATGATTCATCCATTGGAACATTGTCTTTTTCCAAGGCAGATGCAATGGAGGTTCTTTCATGGCAAATTGCTGACAAACTCAGAATAATACTCGTGAAGTCTTAAAAATGATAAAAGTTCATCTTTGCTATGCAGTTCTTGTGCTTCCTAAATAGCTTTCACCCAGCTAGGTCTGGCCTATATGTCTTTCTGAGATATTGTGTGTCTCAAGTGGGTGACTGTGCAAAACTGACATATCTGTACTCTTAAGTCCATGTTGTTGGTGTTTTCTCAACACTTCCATTAGGATAGCATCATGCTCTTCCATGGTTATGTCATAGACTAAGATGTCATCCTTAAAGTCCATGTTCCCCCAAACCACATCGTTCTTTGAAATAATGGAGCTGCAGAGGCCAAGCCAAATGGCATTCTCTTGAAGTGAAACTTCTGGAGTAATGAAAGCTGTGCGTTTATTTACAAATGCTTTTGGCTAGTAATCTGAAAGTAATGAAAACAGAGGCCTCTTTTAAAGTAAGCAGCATTGTGTTGATGTTGGGTAATGGATGACAACCTACTGCAATGTAAGCTTTGACATCACTCAAACCTTCACACACATGAATTGTTCCATTTGGTTTCCATACTAGAATAGTGGGGAGACCCATTCAGATGAATCAACTAGCTCTATGATGTCAATATTTTGCAGCTTTAAAACTTTCTCTTTGGGTGATTGTCACAATGCTTTAGCTGCATACTTCACTTCACATTGTACTGGCATTGCGTTTGCTTTCATCTGGATATTATATGTATCAAATGTGTGGCAGATCCAGAGGTATCATGAAAAACATGAGAAATCAGCTGTCATATTTGACATATGGGTTCTCATCATTTGCAATAAAGGACTCATGCTATTTTGGTTCACTATATTTGGGAGTTCTCTCTGATTATTCTGTCCCAATATTGAAACTCATCTCTATGCAATGTATGTGTTCCCCTCAGCAGCATGTCCTTTGTATCTGAGAATAGCAGTGCAGTATCCATTTAGGCTTTTTAGGACAACAGGGAGCTTCCATAGCCTGCTGGGTGGATATTTGAAGGATGCAGGTGAGAAGCCAACTTGGAAAAGAGGGCTCTGTACAGCTGATAAGGGACAACAGTGTATGGTGAACCTGAATCAGCTAATAAACACAGTTCCTTATAACTGATCTTCACCTGACAATATGAGGAAGTATGGTGAGGACCTGTCACACGCAGGAAGTATGTCATCCCCCTCATTCTCATCTGAAAATATCTATAACAGCTTGGACAGCAGACTTGCAAATTTTGGCAAATTGTCCTCTTTGGGGCACATTAGTGACAGGGTCAGCTCAAGACATTTGGCTGCCTGAGGCAGAGGACAAGATGTCCCCTTTCTACATACAGAAATTGATCAGACTGGTGGTTGAATCTTATTTCAGCACTGAAAATGGGAGAGCTTAACGGGTGCAGGGCAGGTTGCTTGGCCTGCACAACTCTGCCCTTTTAACACCTCACTGTTTCTCCCTACTCTCCAGCATCTGCCGCCTGAAGCAACCACCTCTGACTACCTAATAGTAGTGCCAGCTCTGTTTGTACTTAAGTAGCCTATCACGGCAAAGAGTAGGGGCGCAAATAGTGGCCACCATTTGTGTCCCTGCTCTTTGCCGTGATAGGCTATGTAAATACTTACGTAGCCTATCACGGCTGCTTGCAAGGACACAAATGGTGGCCACTACGATGGCCGCCATTTGCGGCCACAGCAGCCTGGCCGCGGCCGGAATTCCGGCGGCGGATGGCCCTGGCTGGCAGCTCTGCGGAGCTGCTGCGGAGCGGAGCTGGCCAGGGAGGATTCCAGGGGGAGGGACGGAGCGCCTCCCCCCCACTGCGGATGCCCCTGCGTGAAGCCAGGTAAGGGATTCGTACATCCCTATTTTCTTATGCCAATGTCCTCAATTCCGTAGTTCCTGGAAGGGCATTTTTGAGTTATCTCAAGTACGTAGAAATATCCCAAGTATGTAGAAACCACTGTCTTATTACTGGATGGTCCAGTTTCACTTTCAAGCTTATAAATACCCAGTCACCCATGTTTGGTATTATTAGATGAAATTATTATTATGAATAATTTGGAACTATCAACAAAATAATGTAAAACCTCCAAAGAAATGGTCTGAGGGTAGGGATGTCAGAGAATTTCTCCACAAATCTCGGAGAGGCCAAATGCCAGTGCATTCGTCCCCCTGAAATTGGTGGAGAAACGGTGTGCCCCCCCGCCCCCCCGGGACAGGACTTACCTTGTTCGAATGTCCCTGGCGGCGGCGGCTCCGGCGGTGGTGCGGCGGCGGCAGCTGCGGCGGCCGGTCTTCCGACCGGCTGCCGCCATCGCCATTTCCAAGTTAAAAAAAAACAAAAATAAACAAACGTGATAGGCTACGTAAAGATTTACGTATCCTATCATGGCTAGATTTTTAAAAAACACCATGATAGGCTACTTAAATCTTTACGTTGCCTATCACGGCTGACTTTGGAAAAAAAAAAAAAGCGCGTACGCCAATGGGCGCCGCCATTTGTGTACGTGTTTTTTTTTTTAAGTCAGCTGTGATTGGCTACGTAAACATTTACGTAGCCTATCATGGCTGACTGCCGGGACGCAAACGGCGGCGGCTACAGCAGCCGCCATTTGTGTCCCGGCAGGAGAGGAGGTTTCGTGGCCAGAGGGACGGGGTGCCTCCCCCCTGGCCAGAATTTCAGGGGGAGGGACGGAGCGCCTCCCCCCCACCACGAAGCAAGCTTCGGGATCAGGTAAGGGACTTTCGTCCATCCCTATCTGAGGGCACCTGTTGGTGTCACTTGGCATGTGGACCTGAACACTAGAATGAAAGACTACTAGGAGTGGTTCTGGGCTTTCTAAAGAAAGAGAAGGATATCAAAAGCATATAAATAAATGAGGGACATTATCCTTCCCTGTGTGAGGGCACAGGGCCTGGGCACAAATGGATCCCTATAGAGCTCCATAGAACCTGGTTTCTTTCCTCACATAGATGGAAGCAGGATTACTAGGAATGGAAATTCTGTGCAATCCTCTCATATCCACATCCATCCTGCCCTCTCATCTTTGTTTAATTTATTAGGGCACAGTATCCATACACAGAAAGATCTTCATAGAGGTCAGTAGCCCCAAGTCTTCTTTCACCCCATCTGTGATCAGAGATCCCAATCACAGATGGGGTGAAAGAAGACATGGGGCTACTGACCTCTATGAAGATCTTTCTGGTTATGGATCCTGTGCCCTTGTGGGGGGAGAGGGAGAATCATGCCCCATATTTTTATAGCCATGTTTTTAATATCCATTTACAATTTTTTTTACAGAACTCATAAAACAACATCATAAAGTTATAAAACAAAACAATTATAATAACCCATTATAATATTTTAAGTGACTCTGAACTCTAGTTAATCCTCATGTGATAGCAATTCTGAAGGTCCACTATTATGCGCTGTGCCATAACAAAAGACAAGTGGCTGAAAAAGAAGCCCCCCAAACACATTTCACATTAGAGATATTCAAAATATCTTCAGAAATGGTTACTCTCTAGTCATGCAGAAAAATGCCTCATTTTATATAATGATGGGAGGTATAATGGGAAAGTATTAAAGAATGACTTTGTGACTCATGCAATAGATCTAACATTTCTGGAAAGCATAAAAATAGTTCCTACATGCAGGTTAAAATGGGGGTGGCACAAATTAACATCTATTGTGTCATTTAGAAGAAGAAAAATGCCAACCATCAGCGATCACAGTTAACATTATATTAATTAGCTCTGCCTATTGTGTTTGCTCAGTCACACCTTCTGTTCATTATTGCTTCCTGAAAGAAAATAATGTTGCTGAGGAGATTAGAACATTGAATAAGCTAGAACACCACTCATTTTATTCTGCTGCCTGAACTTGCCCAAAGCAACAGAAGAATTTGAGCCATAACTTTAGCTGAGTATAAATTGGCCCTGGATCTTTGTGAAGTCAATAGAACCATTAACAACTTTTATAAGCTCCATTTGTTCTTCTACATCAAAATTTTTGAAATGAAATCTTCATTGAATTTCACAATACCTATAGGAGTATTTGAATTTGAAAGAGCTCAAATATTTTCGTTTGTAGTAGTGTAGACATTACAAGAAATAAATGATGAATTCATCCTAGTGTAGAATCCAGTCTGCATTACTGATATCCTTTTCACTGATACAGAAATGGGCTGTAAATGAATACAAGGTCTCAGCCAGTTCCCACATTCCTAACAATGAAGACATGCAGGAAACAGTTTAGCACATAAGCTGTTGATTTGTCAATAACTTAATTCTCCATGACAACCTCCACAGAGGAGTGAGAAAAGTCAATAGCAGGAAGTTCACATCACCTTGGACTGCTGATGGGAGGCAGAGCACAATAAAGCTGAAAAAAAGAGGCCATAAGCCTTGATCAGCAATCATTTAACCATCAAACTCAACAATGCTAAAGCATAATTAAAATGACACATATACAATGAATCATTCCAATATAAACCAGGACTTCATAATCCATGAAATGAGCAAGACATTCCCCCAGTGGTCAATTGCAATATATATGTGCATTCTTACTACATTTCCCCGCATCTGCTTGCACTTCTAAAACACTAGCAGTTGACCTCTTTCTTTTGTTCATTACAGGTGCTATGCAAGATCTCAAAACTAAATTAAAAACTTCTACTGACTCCAAATAACTTTCAACAAGGCCCCTTTCCCCCCTCACTGTTGACTTAGAGTTAAAACTGAAGGCTGTCCCCACCATTACGCTAAATTGTATACAGCAAGGCCTTATAAATAAGCTCAGAAAAGCAAATGCATTGCTCAAATGGTCTGTTTCACTCAAGGCACCAGCCCTTGTCCCCAAATGAATGAATGCCCTGTGAGGGCAGCCATCTTTCTTCTCTGGGAGGAAAGAACATCATCGCTCCCAGGGAAATTTGTGACCACATTTTGAATGCCTGTGTGAGGTAGGTAGCTTGCTTTCAAGCCTCTTGGAGTGGCTGTTAGCTGTGTGCGTGTATGTGTGTGTGTGTGTGTGTGTGAGTGTGAGGACAGTTCTACACTTTAAAGGTGGCCACCTTGTAAACCTGCAAGTAATGGTGGTTCTTTGTGACTTTTTAGTTTTTAGTGGAACAAACCTGGGTTGGAACTTCATCAAAGTGACACAGACCCCAAACTGCCTGATCCATCCACACATCCCCCAGTGCAAAATGCAGATTTGGATTGCATCAGTTGTGTATGGCATATGAATACAATCTTGAATACAGTCTCATCACCATCCTCTTCTCAAAACACACCAGAAGCAGCAGGGAAAGGGTTGGGACTCTTCAGAAGAAGAAAGGAAAGAATAATGCACTTATGCACCATGCATATTTGATACAATCCATGCATGCTTTTTTGTACCAATTGCTCCATTCAATGTTTGCACAGGCTAGTACGTGAGCAACAGCAGGGAAAGGAAGGACTTGGAATCTGAGACTTTGCCTGCAAGAGTTTTGAATGGGAAAGTGGTAAACACTATTTGCATGTGGATACATGCTGCACAATCCTCTGTTGTTGTTGTTCAGTCATTAAGTCATGTTCGACTCTTCGTGACCACCTCTGTAGAACCTCCCTTTCTGAGTTAATGATTAAAGTTAAAGGAAAACATATCTAAAAGATATGACATTGGAAGATGAGCCCCTCAGGTTGGAAGGTGTCCAATATACTACTGGGGAAGAGCAGAGGGTATTTCCAAGTAGCGCCAGAAAGAGTGAAGCGGCTGAGCCAAAGCCGAAAGGACACTCAGCTGTGGATGTGTCTGGTGGTGAAAAGAAAATCCGATGCTGTAAAGAACAATATTGTTTAGGAACCTGGAATGTAAGATCAATGAACCAAGGTAAGCTGGAGGTGGTCAAACATGAGATGGCAAGATTGAACATCAACATCTTGGGAATCAGCGAACTCAAATGGACAAGCATGGGCAAATTTAATTCAGGTGACCATCATATCTACTACTGTGGGCAAGAATCCCCTAGAAGAAATGGAGTAGCACTCATAGTCAACCAAAGGGTGGGAAAAGCAGTGCTGGGGTACAATCTCAAAAATGACAGAATGATCTCAGTACGAATCCAAGGCAAACCATTTAACATCACAGTAATTCAAGTCGATGCCCCAACCACTGATGCTGAAGAAGCTGAAGTTGATCGGTTCTATGAAGACCTACAACACTTTCTAGAACAAACACCAAAAAAAGATGTCCTCTTCATCATAGGGGATTGGAATGCTAAAGTAGGAAGTCAAGAAATCACCAGGATAACAGGCAAGCATGGCCTTGGTGTACAAAATGAAGCAGGACAAAGGCTAATAGAGTTTTACCAAGAGAACACGCTGATCATAGCAAACACGCTTTTCCAACAGCACAAGAGGCGACCATGCTGACTTGCGAATGGCAGCCGTGCTACGGCCGCCACTCACTTCCTCATCATAGCTGTGATAGGCTATGTAAATAATTATGTAGCCTATCACAGCAAGCTAAAAAACAACAACAGCATTCCTTTTTTCTTTCGCTGTAATAGCTTACGTAAATATTTACATAGGCTAAAACGGCGGGAAAAAAATTAAGGCAAATAGTGCCCACTACGCTATTTGCGTTCCCCTTTTTTTTGCTGTAATAGCTTACGTAAATATTTACGTAGGCTAAAACAGTGGAAAAAAAGGGAACGCAAATGGCGGCCGCCGTAGCAGCCACCATTTGTGTACGCCTTTTTTTTTTTTTACCAGATGTGATAGGCTATGTAAATTCTTACGTAGCCTATCATGGCTGCCTGGCTGGATGCAAATGGCGGCCGCTATGGCGGCCGCCATTTGCGTCCGCAGCAGCCCGTACACAGCCGGAAATCCTGCTGCGGATGGCCCTGGCCGGCTGCTCCATGGCCTGGCCATGGAGTGGAGCCGGCCGTCAAGGATTCTGGGGGGGAGGACTGGATCGCCTCCCCTCCACCCCCCCACTGTGAAAGATTCCATGAAAAGGTAAGTGGGTTTTGTACATCCCTAAGTGAATGTTGGCGATTTGATCTAGGGGTGTACGAAACCCCGCTTACCTGGCTTCTCTGGGTTCCGCTGGGGGGGAGGCGCTCTGTCCCTCCCCCCGGAATCCTGGCTGGCCGGCTCCGGCCGCTGGCTAGCAGGGACGCAAATGGCGGCTGCTGTAGCTGCTGCCATTTGCGTCTCTGTATTCAGCCATGATAGGCTATGTAAAGACTTATGTAGCCTATAACGTCTGGGTTAAAAAAAAAATGTACGCAAATGGCGGCAGCTATGGCCAACTGAATGCAGTTGTTTCAGCGAATAGCAAGGAGAGACAAGAAGGCCTTCTTAAATGAACAATGCAAAGAAATCGAGGAAAATGACAGAATGGGAAAGACTAGAGATCTCTTCAAGAAAATCGGAGATCTCAAGGGAACGTTTTGTGCAAAGATGGGCATGATAAAGGACGAAGAAGGCAGGGACCTAACAGAAGCAGAGGAGATTAAGAAGAGGTGGAAAGAATACACAGAAGAACTATACAGGAAAGATCTGAATGTCCCTGATAGCCATGATAGTGCGGTCACTGAACTTGAGCTGGACATCCTCGAGAGTGAAGTCAAGTGGTCCTTAGGAAGCATTACTAACAACAAAGCTAGCGGAGATGACAGCCTTCCAGCTGAGCTATTTAAAATCCTAAAAGATGATGCTGTGAAAGTGCTGCACTCAATATGCCAACAAATTTGGAACACTCAACAATGGCCGCAAGACTGGAAAAGGTCAGTTTACATTCCAATTCCAAAGAAGGGCAATGCCAAAGAGTGTTGAAACTACCGTACAATTGCGCTCATTTCACATGCCAGCAAGGTGATGCTCAAAATCCTACACGCTAGGCTTCAGCAGTATGCGAACCGAGAACTACCGGAAGTACAAGCTGGGACTGGAATGCTAAAGTAGGAAGTCAAGAAATCACCGGGATAACAGGCAAACATGGCCTTGGTGTACAAAATGAAGCAGGACAAAGGCTAATAGAGTTTTACCAAGAGAACACGCTGATCATAGCAAACACGCTTTTCCAACAGCACAAGAGGCGACTCTACACATGGACATCACCAGATGTTCAATATCGAAATCAGATTGATTATGTCCTTTGCAGCCAAAGATGGAGAAGCTCTATACAGTCAGTAAAAACAAGACCTGGAGCTGACTGTGGCTCAGATCATGAGCTGCTTCTTGCAAAATTTCGGCTTAAATTGAAGAACGTCGGGAAAACCACTAAGCCATTCAGGTATGACCTCAATCATATCCCGTATGAAGTGGAGGTGAGGAATAGATTTCAGGGATTAGAACTGAGAGACAGAGTGCCTGAGGAACTATGGACGGAGGTCTGTAACGTTGTTCAGGAGGCAGCAACTCAATCCATCTCAAAGAAAAAGAAATGCAAGAAAGCCAAGTGGCTGTCTAAGAAGGCTTTACAAGTAGCTGAGGAAAGAAGGGAAGCGAAAAGCAAGGGAGAAAGGGGAAGATATATCCAACTGAATGCAGAGTTCCAGAGAATAGCAAGGAGAGACAAGAAGGCCTTCTAAAATGAACAATGCAAAGAAATCGAAGAAAACAACAGAATGGGAAAGACTAGAGATCTCTTCAAGAAAATCGGAGATATCAAGGGAACGTTTTGTGGAAAGATGGGCATGATAAAGGACGAAGAAGGCAGGGACCGAACAGAAGCAGAGGAGATTAAGAAGAGGTGGAAAGAATACACGGAAGAACTATACAGGAAAGATCTGAATGTCCCTGATAGCCTTGATAGTGCGGTCACTGAACTTGAGCCGGACATCCTAGAGAGTGAAGTCAAGTGGGCCTTAGGAAGCGTTATTAACAACAAAGCTAGCGGAGATGACAGTATTCCAGCTGAGCTATTTAAAATCCTAAAAGATGATGCTGTGAAAGTGCTGCACTCAATATGTCAACAAATTTGGAACACTCAACAGTGGCCACAAGACTGGAAAAGGTCAGTTTACATTCCAATTCCAAAGAAGGGCAACGCCAAAGAGCGTTCAAACTACCGTACAATTGCGCTCATTTCACTAGGGGTGGACGAAAGTCCCTTACCTGTCCTCGAAGGACGTTCGCAGTGGGGGGGAGGCGCTTCGCTGGTCCCCCCGTGAAGTTCAGGCCAGGGGGGAGAGGCTTCCCGCCTTGGCCCAGCCGAAATTCAGGCCGGGGGGGACGCTTCCCGCCTCGGCCCAGCCGAAATTCAGGCCGGGGGGGAGGCTTCCTGCCTCGCCCGGCCGCAAATGCGAAAGTTAAAAAACCCCCCAAAAACGCCCCCTGATAGGCTACGTGACGATTCACGTAGCCTATCATGGCTAGATCTGCAAAGTCAGCCGTGATAGGCTACGTCAATCGTCATGTAGCCTATCACGGGTGACTTTAAAAAAAAAAAAAAAAAGCGCGTACGCTAATGGCGGCCCCCATAGGGAGCCGCCATTCGCGTTCCTTATTTAGTCGCTGTAGTCTACGTAAATGTTTACGTAGACTACGGCGAAAATAAGGGCAACGCAAATAGCGTTGCCCTTATTTTCGCCGTAGTCTACGTAAATCTTTACGTAGACTACAGCAACCAAATAAGGAATGGGAATGGCGGCTCCCTATGGGGGCCACCATTATCCGTACACAATTTTTTTTTTTTTTTTAAAGTCACCCGTGATAGGCTACGTGACGATTGACGTAGCCTATCATGGCTGACTTTGCAAATCTAGCCATGATAGGCTACTTGAATCGTCACGTAGCCTATCAGGGGGCGTTTTTTTTTTCTTTGATTGCAATGGCGGTGGCGGCAGCCGGTCGAAAGACCGGCTGCCGCTCCCGCCCTGCTCGAACACCCGCCGAACCGCCGGCCGGACCTGCCGCCGGGAGGGACATTCGGCGAAGGTAAGTCCCGTCCCGGGGGGAGTGGGGGGGCGGGGGGGTTCGGAGGATTTCTCCCCGAAACTTGTTTGGGGGGCCGAACACGTTGGTGCTCGGCCCCCCGAAGTTTCGGGGAGAAATTTTCCGCCAACCCTACATTTCACATGCCAACAAGGTGATGCTCAAAATCCTTCAAGCTAGGCTTCAGCAGTATGTGAACCAAGAACTACTGGAAGTACAAGCTGGGTTTCAAAGAGGCAGAGGAACTAGAGATCAAATCGCCAACAACATTCGCTGGATCATGGAGAAAGCAAGAGAATTCCAGAAAAACGTCTATCTCTGCTTCATTGACTACACTAAAACCTTTGATTGTGTGGATCACAAAAAACTGTGGCAAATTCTTAAATAGATGGGAGTACCAGACCACCTTACCTGTCTCCTGAGAAACCTGTACGAGGGTCAAGAAGCAACAGTAAGAACCAGACATGGAACAACCATTTGGTTCCAAATTGGGAAAGGAGTATGACAAGGCTGCATATTGTTGCCCTGCTTATTTAATTTATATGCAGAGTACATCATGAGAAATGCCAGGTTGGATGAATCACAGGTCAGAATTAAGATTGCCGGGAGAATTATCAACAACCTCAGATACGCAGACGATACCACCCTAATGGCAGAAAGCGAAGAGGATCTCAAGAGCCTCTTGTTGAGGGTGAAAGAGGAGAGTGCAAAAGCTGGTTTGAAACTCAATATTAAAAAAACAAAGATCACGGCATCTGGCCCCATCACTTCCTGGCATATAGAAGGGGAAGAAATGGAAGCAGTGACAGATTTTATTTTCTTGGGCTCCAAGATCACCGCAGACGGTGACTGTAGCCATGAAATTAAAAGACGCTTGCTCCTTGGGAGGAAAGCTATGGCAAACCTAGACAGCATAGTAAGAAGCAGAGACATCACCTTACTGACAAAGGTCTGTCTAATCAAAGCTATGGTTCCCAGTAGTAATGTATGGCTGTGAGAGCTGGACTATAAGGAAGGCTGAGCGCTGAAGAATCGATGCTTTCGAACTGTGGTGCTGGATAAGACTCTTACGAGTTCCCTGGACTGCGAGGAGGTCAAATCAGTCAATCCTAAAGGAAATCAACCCTGAGTGCTCATTGGAAGTACAGATACTGAAGCTGAAGCTGAAATATTTTGGCCACCTAATGCAAAGAGAAAACTCTCTGGAAAAGACCCTGATGCTGGGAAAGACTGAAGGCAAAAGGAGAAGGGGACGGCAGAGGATGAGATGGCTAGATAGCATCACCGATGCAATGAATATGGACTTGAGCACGCTCCGGGAGAGAGCACAGGACAGGAAGGCCTGGCATGCTATGGTCCATGGGGTCACGAAGAGTCGGACATGACTGAACAACAACAAAAGCATTAGAAACCCAACCACCATCTTGCCTCCCCCATAGTAAAAATCAATGCACATTTATTTTTGCTGGAGGTTTTTTGCCTTTAGGATGGCAGTTCAGCCTGCTGTGTACCCCACTAAAGGGACCACAAATATGGCTCCCTGCTTACCTGGGAGCAACGCTGTAGGGGCATGTGATCCTGGCAGGAAGGAGGGGAGCATTGGTAGTTGGTGACTGCTCAGCGAGAGCAGCACCAGATTTTGAGCCACATTGGGAATTCTGGTACCCAATCAGGGCCCAGGTTGGCTCAGTGGGGGGTGGGACTTCATAGGAGGAACCCTCTGGTTCACCCATGGCCTATAAAAGTGGGCCTCCGACGTGGCTTCAGCATTGACATTGCTGACTTGAGTGTGATTTAGCAAAATTTAGGCTGTTTTTTTGGTTACGGTTGGAATGCTCATGGGAGCAAAGAATCTCATGAGTTTCAAAAACACAATTAGAAAATATTATGGGTAAACTGTGACTTGTATTTTGATCATCTGTCTGATGCCAGCTGGTCAGGCAGATTTGCATCAATACAGTTTTCCTAGGGAAGGGCTAATGGACAGATGTTACTTAGGATCTGACCACCAAACTTTTTTTTTTAAATTAAATATGGTGAATGAGGAAGTAATGTTCCTTCAGGTCATATTGGGTAGAGGAACATAGACCATCCAGTTCAGTACTGTTTACATTGATTGGCAGCAGTTCTCCAGAGTTTCAGACAGCATTCCTCTCCAGCATTTTCAGAAGCTCTGGAGATAGTTCTACGTGCTTTAAGCAACTGAGAGAAGCCACATGCTACAGGAGAAAAAGAATGGATCTCCTGGCTGTTGACTGTAGTCTAATTGCTCTTTGCTGGTGGCACTACTGACTTGCTTGAGTGTGTGGCAGGGACACATGGTATCTCTGGTACATGAAATATCCTACCCTGTAGCTGGACTTCATGATATGATAGCCTGATGCTATCCAATTACTGTGACAATTTCTATGATTTGGAATAGGTTTTAATGTCAGTTGTATTATTTGTGGAACTGATAAGATATCAAAGATCAGTTCTGCCAAAATTAGCTGATTCAATGGATCCAAGTTTGTGTGAGGATATCTTAATGAGTTTTAGAAATCATATTTGATGATTCCAAACAAAATGTCCTGGGTGAACGAAACAAAGAGACTGACACCACAATTCAATGCATGCCTACTCAGAAGAAAGCCCCATAGCTATAAGCTCAATCTTAGACATGTCTATTCAGAAGTAAGTATGATAGAGTTGAATCACTTATTCCCAGGTAAGTAGTAGAAGATTGCAGCCTAAAAGAGCAATTGTATCAAGCAATGGAAATCAGAGTGCTCCATTCCTTCCTATGTCCTGCCAACTCAAGAGGAAGGTGGGGCTTACAGTATTTTTCTTCCATCCACACACAAAAGAAAAATCATTACCTCCCATTGTCAGCAGTGTGAAAGAAACATTAGGCCCACTCTTGAGCACATCTAAATGCTTCCCAGGGAAAGGGATGTCATTGGGAGCTGGGAGGGCTTAGGATCCCTCAGATCCTTGGCTACTCCCTCCCCAGCCATCAGCATTCCTGCAAAATGACTATTCTCCCCTTCTACAAGGTTGGAGTTCTGAACTCACACAGTGGCTGGGCAGAGACAAAATGAGGGCTCAGATGTCAAGAAAACCCTTCCAAGGTTGGAGCTCTGTCCATGGCAGGGTAGGGGGAACCTCCTTCAGCTGGAAGACCAAATTCTATTTCAGATAAGCTCTTGGGGGCCACGTTCCAGTGGTGGGTGGGGCCAAAGGCAAATGGGGTGGAGTAAAATGCAGAAAGGACGGGGGCAAAAATACAACCCCTCCCCACCCCCAGCACATTGCATCTTAAAGCTCTTGGTGCCAGTAATATGCTGGAGCGTTCATCTTATCTGAAACAGAATATTCGTTAGTTAGTAGAGGCATTTCAGGTCATTTACAATGACTTGAAGTTGGGAAGCAGCCAAAGATCATGGGGAATGGGGTGGGACCAATGGAAGGATTTAGCCCCCAGGCCTGATGTTTCCCATCCCTGTTGTATGGCCTCAGAGGGTGCCCCCCACATCATATGGGCCCTAGGATGCTGACTAGGAAACATGGGATTGCTCTCTAAATTACTAAACTATTGAAGCGATTAAACAACCTGTGTCACAACATTTTGTTTGTTTGGCACTACTATATCTGCCAGCCATGTGACATCGTCTCATTGAATCAAATAAATAAAAGGGGGGAAATAGAGAAACCAAAAGTTCTCACAGGTATCAGTAATAAACTTGAAGGCCTCAAAATATATTAAAAATATTGAGTATCTGAAAAACCCTACTGATTTTAGCTGTTTTCAATTGAAAAGGGTCTGTAGGTGACTGATGTAGCTTCATTTCTGAAACTAAGTATGTCTGGACATGGACACCTGGATGAATGATGGTTTAGGAATCCCGTGTATATTACACTGAACTCTATGCAGAAAGGATGAGACACAAATACAATAAGTAAATAGTTACGTTTCAGAAAGAATGTGGAGTCTATTAGAGGTGTGGGGTTTAATGAAGACCACTGTAATGAAAATTTCATGTGATGTGATTGCACTGGGTCCAGTGTTATTACTGGATATTATCAAATCCTTGTTATGTTGGCTTGGTCCTAGAAGTCAGGCAACAGGAGGAGTTCTTCTAGGCTAATATAGTACAGATGGTTAGGGCCCTCCTGTTTCCACTGACTTAATTGTTTGCATCCCGAATGAACACAAAATGGGAGGTCCGGGGTGGATAGACCAATCACTATTTTCTAGATTTGAGTTTTTGTTAACAGCAAAACAAAACAGAACCCCGCAATGCCACTTTAATGGGATTTGCCATATTGTTCACAGTCTGTGGCATAGTTCTTCATGATTTTATGCCATGATGTTGTTCTTGCTAATTTATTATTCATCTGCCATAGTTAAATATTTATAGCAATTAAGGCCTGCTTCTTTCCTAGCACCTGTGGTGTTTATGCACAACAGTAACTTGGGCATCTGTCAGCATGGACATGCTTGGTGGACTTTGCTGCTGCTGCTGCTTCATCACTGGTGTCCTGAACATCTCCCTAAATATGATGCTGTTCTGACTGGATCTTTTCCTTCTGCCACTTTCTCCATAAATTATCTGTCTGCCAACCCATTGTTTCTAATTATGGTTATCATAAGATAGTAGATCAGACTTATTTATTTGATAATGGACCCAATATTCAGGCCCTCATTAAATAAATTGATTGGATGCTTAATGCATTATTGGCTATGGCTTTTATATGATGGTCATATGAAACCATCTGCCACCTCTATTGTCATTTGTCCAGTGCCAAAATGGGAGAAAATGGGAAGTGGAATGGTTAGTCCAGAGTCAGTTAACCACTGGAAAACAAATGAGATTCAACTGGACACCCCTCCCACATTAACTGGCTCTGGGGACAGACTCCCTCAGAGCCAGGCATTTTGGCATAGCTGGCTCTCTGAAGAGCTACACCAACCTCTTCCTTGGACAATGCAGCTCTCCGGAGAGACCACCCACCAACCCTCTGGCTCACACTGAGAGGATTCTTGGTGCAAGGAGGGGGTGGCTGCTCTAGGGAGCCCCATTGACCCCACTCCCACTACAGCAAATGCCACAGTGGGACAGTGGCTGGCGGGGCTCTCTCGAGCATCCACTGGAGGTGGTGGTGGGCCATCCTGGCAAAGGCAGGTGGGAGTGGCACAATTCAACACTCCTTTCATGCTATTGCCTGATGCAGGGGCTTCACCCCACCTCATGAGAGGGCTGGCCCTGGAGGTGGCATCCCTATTCATGGCAAAGCAAGGACCTTATGAATTGCATTTAACTGATCACAGATGTTACTTCCTGATTTTCTTTGAGTGATATATCATGATAGCCAATTTCTTTCGGAAGGCAGGTTGATTATATTTCATCAGTAGTTTAGATTCCACCACAGCCAACAGTGCTGATGCTTTTGGGAAATTCTATGTTCTACTGTGTTGTCTAATTTAATCCAAGTAGTCCCATTATACAACACATAGTAGCAGCAGTAACAGCAGCACCAGTTGTGTATGGGAAAAATTAGATGGAAGGGAGTAGCAGCTCTGGTTCTAAGACAGTCTAGTCTGTTGTAGAAGATTAATGACTGTAGAGGGGTCTCTGTGGCTTTCACCCCACAACTGTGAGTAATCACCTCCAAATCCAGCCTGCTCCTTGCTGGCCAGCAAATAGCTAATCAGATCCCTGTGTGCTAAATATGCACAGCTGTGTGTCTGACTTGTCAGATTCATCTGCAGGAGACAACACACATGCCAGATGCTTTGACGAACGAAGGGGATTGGTGTTAAGGGGAAAAATCACAGCATACGCAGGCAAAACATCCCCTCCTTTGCCCCCCTCCTCCTTTTCTCTCGGCCTCCTCCTATTATGACGATTCTCAATTCAGCCTCACCCATTAAAATGTTGTTGTGCTGGAAAGGGTGGAGGACTTTTCTTTTCAAGCATGCTTACTTTCCAGGTGGGTTTTTCCTCAAGTTGTCACAGTGTTAAACTCTCCAATCCTTCCCCTGCCCCGCAGAGGCAGTGAGTCAGAAATTGGCTGGCCACATGTGCCTTGAGGCTTTCCCACGCCCTCCTTAACTGGCTGACACTTTCCCTCACTTCTAGCCTAAGGAGATTTTTCTGTGGAGCTCCCACCTCCTTCTTTTGTCTGCATCTGGCACTCATCTCCACAGCTGGAGGAAAGTGCAAGACGTCACGAGCATGTTCTGAGCTACCTCTGTTTGCTACTTCCTTAAGTAACCACTAGGGTGGGCTGGAAAAGCAGAACAATGATGAATGGGATCAGGTTGGCCAAACCTCCCCAAAGCAGTTGGAGTGTGACTGTCAGACTCTTGTTAGCATAGCCTGACCTTCTGCAGAGCACCCAGAAGCTCCCTTTGAAGTCAACAGGGAGACACAGAGTATGCAGGCCTGACATAAGCGCCTACATATGTCTCATAACTCTTATTTGTTAAAACTTTGGCATCTCTAGCAGTGAGAAGCTTCATGTCTTTATTAACCATTTTCAAGGAACTGATCCCATTACATTTAATAGGAACTCTCATAGCCTTGCGAAGCCAGGCTAGCTGACACAGAAGTCCAACCTGTCCTTGAACTAGGCCAAGATGGATTCACGCAACTATCAGTCTCCTAACTGACTACTCCAGGCTTGATATATTTAAAATATTGATGAATTAAAACTCAAGTTTGGTTTTCAGTACAGCTGCTGAAACAGAATTTTGCACAAATTCAAAATGTTCACCGTTTTCATGCAACTATGGGGGAGAAATGTGTGGCCCTCTAGATGTTTTGGCCTACAACTCACATCATTCCTCACCCTTGGTTATGATGGCTAGGGCTGATGGGAGTCCAAACTTTCTGCAGGACAAGTTGCCAACCCCTGTTTCAGAATTGTGAAACCTTTCAGATTTTGCTTCTGAAATTCAGCTTTGGTTGAAATTTTGTTAAATTAACTGCTTAATCTTAATTGTTCTTAATACATGTTGAAGCTTCTTAAAATACCATATTTTAACAGCTTTTTGGTTCTCCTACATCCCTATATCCCATCATTGCTGATGATGGGGAACATTCAAATGAGGGGATTACAAATTTGAATTATTTGCCAGCTAATTCAAAGTAGGAACATGTTTCTTGAGAATTTGCCCCCAGCCCCAGTTCAGTCCAGCTCGAGTTTTGAACTATCCCACCTGATGAAATTGCTATTTCCTATGTAAGCCCATGCCAAATAAACTAGTTAGGGCACAATCCAGACAAATCAAGCCATCCCCACCCATGCCAAGTCCAGCATGGCTAGATTCTGTTACATAAATCCAAGCTTAGGCATGTCGAAGAGTGGGTGTTGTTTTATGAACAATGGCTCTGGATCACCTCTTAGTGGTGCAGCATCTGAGTGAGGAAATAATTTCAGTGGACAAATGCCAAAATCCAGCCCAGAGGTAGGTGTGCTTATGATCAATGGACTTAAGCACATCTAACTCTTGTCTAAGATTGTGGCCACTAGTTCAGGCTTTTTCTACACCTAGACTTTCCATGCTCTTCTGGGAAAAAAATCACAGGTTTGTTTCATAATGAAGAGATCCTGAGAATCTGTATTTAAAACCTCCCAGAGAGAATAACAAACTTTAGGAAGGGACGGGGCAGGGGGATAAATGGCAACAAATGATATTCTGTAAATAAATCCATGAAGCTGGCAAAGGGTTCATACAAGTCAACATGCTTCAGTTTATAAGTAAGCAAATTCAGGAATTAATCCTCCTTCAGTCACTCTATGCCTTTGAAGCACGACATTATTAGCAATGTCTAAAACCCCCCAACTGGTTCTGAACAGCTTAACACAATAAAGTGAATGAATATAAACAATGGCAGAGGAAAGTAAATTATGTTTAACATTCTCTTCTGGGGAATCACGTTTGCTAGAACTGAAATATATGAAATCACAAGGAAGCATGTGTGCATGGTCTCTCTCTCTCTCTCTCTCTCACTCACACACGCATGCACGCACGCACGCACACACACACATGCACGCACACACACACACAATTTAAAAATCTGGTTGAATTTTGTAATATGTGGTGACTGTTGGGTGTTTGTGTTCTCTTGGTATAAGCAAAAGCTGAAAACTATAAAATGTGCTGGCAAGACAAAGGATTGTTCTTAATCCTTTATTCTTCCTGATTTTCCATTTTCTTCCTGCTTTTCAATTGTCCTGAGACAATTTTGAACCTCTCTCTAATTTTAATGTATTTATCATCGGGTAGTATCCAATGTTAGTCATACTTGGACTAAACCTATTGAAATGAATGGGACTTAAATTAGTCACAATGAACTTGTGTCCATTAGTCCCATCCATTTCAATGGGTCTACTTTAAGTAGGACTACCATTGGATACTACCCATATGTTTGTAACACCCAAGTGGAGGTGACAGCACAGCATGTGGGAAAGGGTGTTGGCAAAGGTAGTAGAGGGTCTCTACCAATGGTGAATACCATTGACTTATGAATGGTAGAGACCAATAGTCAAGATCTCCGTACACTTTGACCAAACCCCTGTCATCAGAATGACTCCCATCTCCCACCACAATCCCAAAATCTGCTGAAGCCCAACAATTGTGTATATACATTGTCCTCTAGTGTTAGGGCTATGCCCTGCCAGCAGAAGGCAGTGCAATGGTTTGGAGATGTCAAGCCAGTCACCCTGAGGTTCTCTTGACTATTAGCTTCCATCAAATTCCCAGGCAGGGGAATTTGAGGAGGCCAAGGCTCACTTCTTCATAGATCTCAAGAGGACATGGCAGCAAGCTCGCTAGGTCCTTTGTGCCTGTTGAGTGAGTAATTCATGGTGGGAAAGGCTAGAAAGAGGGGGGACGACACCCCCTACTCTTTGCCCTCTAATAACGGGCCTCTACTGGTTTATAATGGATTGCATCCAGACTTAGTCATACCTAGAATAGAGCCATTGAAGTCAATGGGATTTAAATTAATCTTGACTGTCTTAAATCCCATGGGTTTCAATGAGTCTTCTCTAAATATGACTATGTGTGAATCCAACATTATATTTATATCATGTTCTGTAGCACAGAGAAGTTTATATAATTTATTATATTGCATTACCAAGTTGTGTCCTCCTATCCAGTCAATGACCAGGCCAATACCTTTAACAATCTTACAGCATCCCGTGCTTTTATTCTGTGTTCTAGAACTAACACCAGTCTGCTGTTACAAACTAACAGCTAAGTACCCACAGCTTGCCATAATCTTTTCATTCAGCTTTTTACCTCAGTCAAATGTGTAATTATGAAACATGCAATTTAATGCAGTTTCCACTACATTGTAATTGGGGACATTAGCACTCATTTTGCCTTCTTACTGAGGACCAAAGAAAACATAAGCTTTGGCAATACTTCAAATGTAAGGACACACGATTATATGGATTGGCATCTTCAAAAATGACAAAAACAAAATAAGATATATATCTCTATCTATATCTATATATCAGCTAAAGATCATTGAGACGTGTTTTGATAATACCAGGGAAACCTTTCAGAGTATTCATTTCTCAAGGGCCTGCAGAGATGAGACGCATAAATGCTCTTGAGGTTCAGTGCAACTTCCTTCCGTAGAAGGATAACCTTAGTACCCTTAGTAACTGCCTTTCTATGGAACTAGCTACTTTTCCCCCATTGAAAGCAGGTGTCTGTAATAATGCATGGTAGTGGTGAAATGGGCTATAGATTTTGTTCAGGTGGGTTGTATGGGAACAGTTCAAACATGATGCAACAATGACAAAAAAGGGTCCAGAGAATACATCTTGGTTGTTTTCAAGGATGCATACACATGGAGAATGAAACATGTCACCTCGCCATCTACAGCTACAACTGCAACTTATCAATCACAGATCTCACAAACTCAGCAGGATGTTCATCTCCTGTCACCTTGAGTTCCACATTACTTTCTCCATACAGATGTCCTCATGGTGTGTCAGGATACATCACATACAGACTATTTCGCCATTTGCGCTCAAATTGCTAGCAAACACTGGCTTGATCCAGAGTTTATTTTTGCTAGATTTTGAGAGCCTGACTTCTAAGTATATTTTTGGACCCATTTCCAGATGGCATGAGGTCCATGTCTGGTCTGGAATGGATCCAGATTGGGGTCCTGGCAGTATTGGAACCTGAAAAATGAATCCAATTACCCTGGATCTTTTCTTCAGTGGATGATGTGGATTTCACCCATCCCAAGTCTGAATTGGTCCATGTTCTTTCTTGTTTATTTAAATGATCATTTTCTGAGGTGGAACAGTCCTCTAATATGACTGTACTACTTCAGAATTCACATAAAGGAACTGCATGCTTGAAAACCCCCCACCCCCCAACTTCAGCATAAAACTTAGAGAAAAGGGTATGATAAAAAAAACCTCTGTATGCTTTTCATGGGATATCCAGTTTGATGTGCAGGTGCTTTTTACTAAGCTGTCCTCCTAGATGATATCAACGGTCACATGAGAGGACCATGCCACATAAGAAAATGATCATTTGATCATTATCCCTTGTTGAAGTACCTTCATTCTTCTAAATGGGTTTTTGTGTATTCTAATTAAAGGCGTAAGTAGTGGAAGGCGGGGAAGAGAAATTTATTATCAAGGAAGCCTCCCCCCCTCCAAAGTAGTCTGATATCACTTTCCATCTGACTGTGAATGCTAGCAGGCACTCAATAAACATATCAGCATTGTTAAAATGATGCATGGGCCAAATAGTTGAAGGTAAAATATCATCAATAGATGTGTCATCATTGATCTCTCCCAGGTCTAGCAGCTGAGGGATGATTCCAGCCAGCAATCCTTGACGGAACTCCAAAGGGAAACAACATAGAGGGACAGACAGCTGACAAATTCAGTATGAGGCCCATTAAAAAAAAAGTGTGATGAATTTGCCAGGAAAGCATATATTTGTGGAAGAGGTGAGCTTGTATCTGTCATAAATTTGTCAGCTGCGTCGACGCCTTCTCAGGCCTGGCGTGAATAATGCCCAGCTATTTACAGGGTTTGTCTGGCAAGAGCTCTATCAGTCACTCCAGGGTTATTTACAAAGCAATGTGTCTATCAGTTACAAGGACATGACTTTGCCTGAAAAGATAACAAAAGACAAAATCACCCCGTGGCCTCCCAGTGAAAGATGCATCTTCTGCAGGAGAAGCCCTGGACTGGAATAAATGAGACGGACTGCAGTAGGTCCTTCCTGGCAACGTGCCTGGCATGGGCTGGAATAGTACATTTACCCCCGTTGATTAGATTAGGAATTATTAATAGGGGTCTATAGAGTAGAGCAAAGGGGTCATTTAGAGTTTAATTCCGTTCTCGGATAACTTCATTTCGGCTGATGGGATTGTTATTGGTACGGGTTTTATATGTTTATAGGAAACAATATACTCAATAATGAAGTCATGCATCCTTCTTGCAAGGTCAGGGAAGCTATTGTGCAGCTGGATTGAAGCCTTCACAATCGTGTTAATTAAGTAATAGTGATTTGACTTTGCCTCCTCATAAAAATGCATTTAAGAAGTGCCTAAGAGCTGCTGAGAATGTGCTCCACTGATGGGAGTAAACAGCAAAACAAGCAAGCACAAGCAGCCTTGGTCTGGGCGAGCATAATCACCGATGGGAGGCTTTCACTTAAAACAGCAGCGATTAAGGCATGAGCATCTTGCTGTGAGCACATGGGACTTTTTGATGAGCAGTTTACTCTACATTGATTTGCTTATCTGTACTTCTAGAATAACTTTCAACAAGAACATTGACAAGGCAGTTTGTGAAAGAAAAATTAAGCAGGAATAAAGGGAAAAGCAATTAAAAGTAATATAAACAAAAGATTAACATGACTTTAAAGTAATGGTAAATGACAGCCTCCAGCTAATTTCCAAATTCCTAGCCAATTTTTTAAAAATGTTATTCCTTGTTTCCAAAAAGAGGCCAGGGAAGAACACAGCTGGACTTCCTGCAGAAGGGGTTTGTAGTTCCAGAACACCAGAGAATTGGGTTCTTCTCCTGGTGTAGAAGCTCAAGCAGAAGTGTAGAAGCTCACTGGCAAAATTCCAATGGGATCACATGGGATAAATTCCAATGCGGTCACATGTTCCCTTCAGGAGTTCACAGCTAAAGTTTAACATGCACTTTTTATTTTTGCACTTCTTGCTTAATTAAGTTTTTTCTTTTTTTCAAAGGGAAATACATGTAAAAGCTGATGAAAAATCAGGCCTCAGGAAACTTGAAATGGCATTGTATGTCCTTCATGGAGAAGGTCAACAGAATCCCACCCCCTGCTGCATTCCATGAATACTGTGGGAATAAGCAACAGCCATTAATTCAAGCACACCGTATGGAGGGTAACATAACTGGTTGAAATGCCACTAAATGGTTAGTGCATGTAGAGAGTTGGGGTGCTAATGGTTTCACTTTTGCCTATTTTAGGTATAACAAGAAGACACCTATTAATATTAAGAAAAGGTCTTGTTAGAAGCTTGCAATTGTCTCCTGTCTCAAGTGTGGTGAGACAAAACTTACTCTGCAACAAATACATGAGCAGTGGGGTGAGATCTGCCTGCCAACCATGCTCTTTGATGCTGCCCCTGCACCCCATCTCCAGCAGTCATGTGTTAGGTGTACATGTGAAGGGAGCCTATTAGGGACATTAGGACTGTATTTAATCCATGAGGTTCACAGACTGGGTTGAGTTTTTAGGGCCACCATTTGCAAACCTGTGAATATGGATTATTTTTTTCTTGTCCAGAAAAATGTGAAAATAAATTTGCAGCAGGCTATGGAAGCAGCAACTTTCTTGTAACTTTTGTAGTGGGAAGGGGCAGTATTGTGCTTACCAGGAAAATACTGAGTGCTGTGGTTGTTGTTGTTTAAATGGAAATCTTCATCTGCTGTTCTCCAGTGTCTCCCATGTTGGTGCACTTTCTGGAATATCCATAGAAGGACCTCTGACTCTGAGGGCCTTCCATGGGCCTTCCAGGAAGTATGCTGGCTCGGATGTTACCTGCATCTTTCAAGGATGGCGGAAAAGATCAGACACAGGCAACCTCCCACACTGCTCACTATATTACCAGTAAGTACAATACTGCCCCCCACAACTATGAAATTTATAAGTCACTGCTTCTGTAACTTGCTGCAAATTTATTTACATAAATTTCAGAAATTAAAAAAAAGCCGCATGTCAGCGGAAGCTGCCTGACATGCAGATGCTGGTCCAGCATGGAATCTGCGGACTGGATTACAAGAAATCTGGACTCATTTGAGTCCATTTCAGATTTCTCTGACATCCCTAGAGCCTATGCATATATATATTGTTCTTCCACATGTGTGGGAACCCTGTCAGTCAGAGGGGGAGTGAACTTTCTCCCACATGTCTCTGTCTGAAATGGAAATATTTTAAATTTAGGCTTCCATCCTAAACATACTTCCTCTGAATTAAGTCTTACTGAACTTGATGGAGTTAACTTTCAAGGATTGCAGCCTGATTTTAATGTCCAATTATGATTCTTTTCTAATTCATATGTGAAAAGTGTTTTTCCTTCAAATAAGCGCAGGGATCCAGCAATAGCAGGCAGCCAGCGGGGAAGGCTATTTGTTTGGGAATGACCTTCAGCTGTTGCATGTATATTGGATCATGGCTAAGAAAGGGCATGATTTCTGCAGGTCATTCTATTCGTATAAAAGCTGGAGGGATTTCAGCATAAAGACGGTTGGCTTCTCATCTCTGTGAGCATGTGTGACAACATCATTGACATGATAGAGTGTAACTGCTCCAGAGGAGCCATCATGGTCAATTGTGTCAATAATACGTGAACTCAAGAAGATATATAGTCCCTGATAGATGACACGGCTCAAAGGACCTATTATGACTAGTTGGGCCCCCAAAATCATTAGCGTAATAGTGTGCGTGCGTGTGTTACAATGAATTTCAGAAACGTTGAGATTGTAGATGTGGAGATCCCAGATATATCTCGAATGTGTCCAAAAAGGTGAAAATAAGACCAGTGAAGGTTAATAGCCACCTAAACATGATTGTCATTAGTCCACAGTATATCTCCAACACATGTGATCTAGTTTTTGGACAGTCAAAAGATACAGCTGGGAATGTCAGCATACCATAGAAGATGCTGGAAGCTCTTGTATATGAATGTATTGCCACTCTTTGATAGAAAAAGGAACTGGAATTTACTCAGCAACTCAGCACTTTGATTAACCAAGAGGCTAGGAAGTCTTCTGGACCTAAAGCTTGAACAGCTGGACCTCAGGCCAACACTTCTGTCTACTGTAGTGGTGGTGAGCATTTGATGCATGGTATTGCTGGCATAGCATTAGCCTCCCATTTAGGTTGGAAGGGATTAAGGACACTTGCCCTGAATGATGTCCTCACACAGCCAAATCAGGCTGGCTACATCCTGTTGCAATGTCATCCTGTTCTTTATGTGTTGTGTGGAATCAGCCATGTTCCTATACTAGGAAAGGCAAAGAAAGAATGAAGAGAAAAATACCGGGGGGGGGGGGTGATGTCAATGAAACTCCAGCAGCATCACCAGGGAAAACAGTGATGCTGAATAGGATTAAGAAAAGCTGAATATATTCACGCAATCAAAATAGTTTTCAGAATAGAATTTACCTTACTGAAATGACCTGGAAATGGAGATGGAAGAATATTCAGTGCAGCCTTAGGGGTTTTTTTTTTTCTGAGTCATGGTAGCTGCATTACTATTTGATCTCTACATATCAGAGGTTGGGAGGCAAAGAGAGCAATTGCTCCCTGATCTGGCAGAGGGAGGGCGCAGTCCAGTATTTGTATTTGACTCTCTAGCACAGGGGTGGGCAACTTGTGGCCCTCCAGATGTTTTGGCCTACAACTCCCTTCAGCCCTAGCCAGCATAGATAATGGTGAGGGGTGAGGGGAGTTGTGGGGCAAAACAAGTTGCCCATCCTTGTTCCAGTGTTGGTGTTCAGATCTTCAGGTACAACTAAAAATGGCAGTGATACAACTCTTGTTCTCTGTGGCAGTCCTTGTGTATTCCACTGCTCCAAGCCCTGAGCAAATATGGTGGCTTCTGAACCCCCTGCCAGATACGTGCTGTCTGAATATTCAGGAGTTGACATTTGACCGAGACACATGACCGAAATGTCTTTCCATTTCCAAAGTAGCAGCAGAGAGAAAAATGTAGCAATGTTAGGAAAGGTGGAGAGGTGAGGGGAAGGTTGCAGTGTGGTCAGAGTGATTTTAACCATTGCAACCAAATTCTGGCCACTTTGGGTTACCCAAAGTTATGCACTTAGCCCAAGTGTCTAATCCATATATGTCTGCAAATGCAAAATCAAAGAGTTCTTTCTCTCTCTGAAGCTAATTGCTGCATCAACATCTCACCTTGAGTCAAATTCTCTCAAAGTTAAGTGGGAAGAAAGCCTCGGTGTGACTTTTGATATCAGAAATCCGTCCCTGTCTGCAGATTAGCCGGTGGTAATTTATCAACATTAATCAAATGTTCCTGTATATAACAAATAGGCCACGCTCTCTCACACATATGAAAAAGATGTTTTCTGTCCTAATGGCAAGAAAGCAAGTTTCCAGCAAGCCAATTAATGAATGGGAGGTAATGTTCAGTGTGTATACCAGTGGTTGCCAGCTGACTAGCAAGCTGGAGGCATTGCCTGGATCTTAGTACAAGCCATCAGGTGGCAAATTCACCAAGGAGTCTGCCAGCTGCTTGACTTCATTACAGTTTATCATTATGTCGGCCTTCTTTTTTATTCCTACATTTAATCACCTAATATCATTTTTATTGGCTTGTCAGGGATGTGGGAGAGTGTGGCTGGGAATTCATTTCAAGTCTACCCAGCACGCATCCACTTTGGTAAAATATTACAGCAAGCTGATATGTATCGTCTTTGAAAGACGGGTACAAGTGAATTAATTAAGTTTTATGCAAGGACTCAGATCACATCTGATTAGCCAACACACTTTAAAAAAGAAAGAAATCACAATGGTCGATTTTGATGCTGAAAAAATTGAATAATTCAGTTGCATTGTGCAAAAATTAATTTTTTGCCATAGCAAAAAATGCTTGATAATGCAGCAAGAGGATTTGGTCTTTGAACCGTAGGCCTTGACCATGAAAAAGCATGAACAAAAGTACAGATGAAGAGAGAATGTCCTTCCTTAGGAGAATAAACATTCCAAGATGTTCATTATGAGAACAGAGTAGCCACCCCATGATATCTGTCTCTGACTCTCTGTCTCCACCCCTACCTCTACCTCTGTCTATATCCTCCATCTATATCTGTATCATCTATATTAAGCTATTCATCTCTATCATCTATCTCCATCTCTGTTTCTAACCTTTTGGATCCAAAGAACTGTGCAACTATTTCTGCAAGCCTCAGAGTGCAATGGACTTGGTTTTCTCAAAAAGCAGCCTCTCATGCCACACTAAAAACTGCTTTTGAAATGGAGGGGACTTTTAAAAGCAATTTGTGATATAGCAGGGGGCTTTGCTGTTTGAAGAAGGAGCAGGGGGAAAGTCAAAGAAGTCCCTCTGGGCATGCCCAAGTCCTTAGGTATACTTAAAGTAGCTCTTTAGATCCTGGGCAGAAAATACTTAAAACTGCCCTTTCAGAGTGATTTCTTAAGTAAACACGAATGGGAGAAATAGAAATGCCAGAACATAAAAAGAGTTTTCCCTACTCTCCGGTCCAATAGCATATAAATAATATGCTATGGATCAGGGTTTTGCAAAATTTTGTTTTGACTTGTAATCTGGAACCAAGTACAGGGGTGTCTAGGACTTTAAAAAATAGTATGTTTTCTTTTTGTTGTTGTTGTTCAGTCGTTCAGTCGTGTCCGACTCTTCGTGACCCCATGGACCATAGCACGCCAGGCCTTCCTGTCCTCCGCTCTCTCCCGGAGTGTGCTCAAGTTCATATTCATTGCATCGGAGATGCTATCTAGCCATCTCATCTTCTGCCGTCCCCTTCTCCTTTTGCCTTCAGTCTTTCCTAGCTAGGGATGTCAGAGAATTCCGCCACGGATCTCGGTGAGGCTGAATGCCAGTGCATTCAGCCCCCCGAAATCCGTGGCAGAACAAAGCCCCCACCCCGCCCACGAAAGATGCGTGAAAGGGAGCACTTACCTGCTGCCGTCCGTGCTGACTTGCGAATGGCAGCCGTGCTACGGCCGCCACTCACTTCCTCATCATAGCTGTGATAGGCTACGTAAATAATTATGTAGTCTATCACAGCAAGCTAAAAAACAACAACAGCGTTCCTTTTTTCTTTCGCTGTAATAGCTTACGTAAATATTTATGTAGGCTAAAACGGCGGGAAAAAAAGGAATGCAAATAGTGCCCACTACGCTATTTGCGTTTCCCTTTTTTTTGCTGTAATAGCTTACGTAAATATTTACGTAGGCTAAAACAGTGAAAAAAAGGGAACGCAAATGGCGGCTGCCGTAGCCGCCACCATTTGTGTACGCCTTTTTTTTTTTTTACCAGACGTGATAGGCTATGTAAATTCTTACATAGCCTATCATGGCTGCCTGGCTGGATGCAAATGGCGGCCGCTATGGCGGCCGCCATTTGCGTCTGCAGCAGCCCATCCACGGTCGGAAATCCGGCTGCGGATGGCCCTGGCCGGCTGCTCCACGGCCTGGCCATGGAGTGGAGCCGGCCGTCAAGGTTTCTGGGGGGGAAGACTGGATCGGCTCCCCCCCACCCCCCCACTGCGAAAGATTCCATGAAAAGGTAAATGGGTGTTGTACATCCCTAAGTGAATGTTGGCGATTTGATCTAGGGGTGTACGAAATCCCGCTTACCTGGCTTCTCTGGGTTCCGCTGGGGGGGGAGGCACTCTGTCCCTCCCCCCGGAATCCTGGCTGGCCGGCTCCGGCCGCTGGCTAGCAGGGATGCAAATGGCGGCTGCTGTAGCTGCTGCCGTTTGGGTCTCTGTATTCAGCCATGATAGGCTATGTAAAGACTTATGTAGCCTATAACGTCTGGGTTAAAAAAAAAATGTACGCAAATGGCGGCAGCTATGGCCAACTGAATGCAGTTGTTCCAGCGAATAGCAAGGAGAGACAAGAAGGCCTTCTTAAATGAACAATGCAAAGAAATCGAGGAAAATGACAGAATGGGAAAGACTAGAGATCTCTTCAAGAAAATCGGAGATCTCAAGGGAACGTTTTGTGCAAAGATGGGTATGATAAAGGACAAAGAAGGCAGGGACCTAACAGAAGCAGAGGAGATTAAGAAGAGGTGGAAAGAATACACAGAAGAACTATACAGGAAAGATCTGAATGTCCCTGATAGCCATGATAGTGCGGTCACTGAACTTGAGCTGGACATCCTCGAGAGTGAAGTCAAGTGGTCCTTAGGAAGCATTACGAACAACAAAGCTAGTGGAGATGACAGTCTTCCAGCTGAGCTATTTAAAATCCTAAAAGATGATGCTGTTAAAGTGCTGCACTCAATATGCCAACAAATTTGGAACACTCAGCAGTGGCCACAAGAGTGGAAAAGGTCAGTTTACATTCCAATTCCAAAGAAGGGCAATGCCAAAAAGTGTTGAAACTACCGTACAATTGCGCTCATTTCACATACCAGCAAGGTGATGCTCAAAATCCTACATGCTAGGCTTCAGCAGTATGCGAACCGAGAACTACCGGAAGTACAAGCTGGGATTGGAATGCTAAAGTAGGAAGTCAAGAAATCACCAGGATAACAGGCAAGCATGGCCTTGGTGTACAAAATGAAGCAGGACAAAGGCTAATAGAGTTTTACCAAGAGAACACGCTGATCATAGCAAACACGCTTTTCCAACAGCACAAGAGGGACTCTACACATGGACATCGCCAGATGTTCAATATCGAAATCAGATTGATTATGTCCTTTGCAGCCAAAGATGGAGAAGCTCTATACAGTCAGTAAAAACAAGACCTGGAGCTGACTGTGGCTCAGATCATGAGCTGCTTCTTGCAAAATTTCGGCTTAAATTGAAGAACGTAGGGAAAACCACTAAACCATTCAGGTATGACCTAAATCATATCCCCTATGAATATACAGTGGAGGTGAGGAATAGATTTCAGGGATTAGACCTGAGAGACAGAGTGCCTGAGGAACTATGGACGGAGGTCTGTAACGTTGTTCAGGAGGCAGCAACTCAATCCATCCCAAAGAAAAAGAAATGCAAGAAAGCCAAGTGGCTGTCTGATGAGGCTTTACAAGTAGCTGAGGAAAGAAGGGAAGTGAAAAGCAAGGGAGAAAGGGGAAGATATATCCAACTGAATGCAGAGTTCCAGAGAATAGCAAGGAGAGACAAGAAGGCCTTCTTAAATGAACAATGCAAAGAAATCGAGGAAAATGACAGAATGGGAAAGACTAGAGATCTCTTCAAGAAAATCGGAGATCTCAAGGGAACGTTTTGTGCAAAGACAGGCATGATAAAGGACGAAGAAGGCAGGGACCTAACAGAAGCAGAGGAGATTAAGAAGAGGTGGAAAGAATACACAGAAGAACTATACAGGAAAGATCTGAATGTCCCTGATAGCCATGATAGTGCGGTCACTGAACTTGAGCCGGACTTCCTAGAGAGTGAAGTCAAGTGGGCCTTAGGAAGCGTTATTAACAATAAAGCTAGCGGAGATGACAGTATTCCAGCTGAGCTATTTAAAATCCTAAAAGATGATGCTGTGAAAGTGCTGCACTCAATATGCCAACAAATTTGGAACACTCAACAGTGGCCACAAGATTGGAAAAGGTCAGTTTACATTCCAATTCCAAAGAAGGGCAACGCCAAAGAGTGTTCAAACTACCGTACAATTGTGCTCATTTCACATGCCAACAAGGTGATGCTCAAAATCCTTCAAGCTAGGCTTCAGCAGTATGTGAACCAAGAACTACCGGAAGTACAAGCTGGGTTTCGAAGAGGCAGAGGAACTAGAGATCAAATCGCCAACATTCGTGGATCGTGGAGAAAGCAAGAGAATTTTGGAAAAATGTCTATTTTTGCTTCATTGACTAGGCTAAAGCCTTTGATTTTGTGGATCACAACAAACTGTGGCAAATTCTTAAAGAGATGGGAGTACCAGGCCACCTTACCTGTCTTCCTGAGAAACCTGTACAAGTGCCAAGAAGCAACAGTAAGAACCAGACATGGAACAACCGATTGGTTCCAAATTGGGAAAGGAGTACGACAAGGCTGCATATTGTCACCCTGCTTATTTAACTTATATGCAGAGTACGTCATGAGAAACGCCGGGTTGGATGAATCAGAGGTCGGAATTAAGATTGCCGGGAGAATTATCAACAACCTCAGATACGCAGACGATACCACCCTAATGGCAGAAATTGAAGAAGATCTAAAGAGCCTCTTGTTGAGGGTGAAAGTGGAGAGTGCAAAAGCTGGTTTGAGACTTAACATTAAAAAAACCTAAGATCATGGCATCTGGCCCCATCACTTCCTGGCCTATAGAAGGGGAAGAAATGGAAGCAGTGACAGATTTTATTTTCTTGGGCTCCAAGATCACCGCAGACGGTGACTGTAGCCATGAAATTAAAAGACGCTTGCTCCTTGGGAGGAAAGCTATGGCAAACCTAGACAGCATAGTAAGAAGCAGAGACATCACCTTGCTGACAAAGGTTCGTATAATCAAAGCTATGGTTTTCCCAGTAGTAATGTATGGCTGTGAGAGCTGGACTATAAGGAAGGCTGAGCGCCAAAGAATTGATGCTTTTGAACTGTGGTGCTGGAGAAGACTCTTACGAGTCCCCTGGACTGCCAGGAGGTCCAATCAGTCCATCCTAAAGGAAATCATCCCTGAGTGCTCATTGGAAGGACAGATACTGAAGCTGAAGCTCAAATATTTTGGCCACCTAATGTGAAGAGAAAACTCCCTGGAAAAGACCCTGATGCTGGGAAAGATTGAAGACAAAAGGAGAAGGGGACGGTAGAGGATGAGATGGCTGGATAGCATCACCGATGCAATGAATATGAAGTTGAGCACATTCCGGGAGAGAGCGCAGGACAGGAAGGCCTGGTGTGCTATGGTCCATGGGGTCATGAAGAGTCGGACACGACTTAACGACTGAACAACAACATATATATATATATATATATATATATATATATAGGATTAAGATAAAAAGGGAATTTGAGATTCTCAGGAAGATGAATTCTGTCCAGCCTCCCCCCCCCCAATGCTCCCACACAATCACAGCATACAGACAACTCTGCTTTGGTGGGGACATCTTGTGTTTGACAACAAGCCGGGGAAGTCTGCCCTTCTGCCCTGTCAGCTGCAATCTGATGATAACAGTTGCTTCCAAAAAATTAGTCATGTAGGAGTTCCAAAGGAGTTAGCCCCATATTGTGTCTATAATCCAAAACAGGCTAAGTGTCATGACACATTTTAGGACAGGGTCCTGTTTGAGAGTCCTCCAATTGCATGCCATGTGTGGTTTGGAAAGGTCGGCATGGACACAGATTCATTTTGATAGCTATCTTGTTGTTGCTCAACGAGATGAGTCTAGTAACGTCCTCATTATTTTCTTCAAGCAAAAACAAGCTGTAGATTAACATTTGGCTGACCCTAGCATCAATTACTAAACATAATGTTTGGAGTGATGTGTAACACCCCAAGCGTGGTGATCTCCAGGATGAAACACATTTTTGAGCATCTTTCCAAGCTTTTTACGAAGAGTGGGCATTCCCGTAGTACATCAGCATCCCAAGACTGGGCCAACTGGCCTGATGGCAGCTCTCCCTAACAGTGCTGGGTTAGTAGCAGCCTGGTGCATTCGTCTATTCACTGTACCCTCTCAAGTAGCTGATTAAAAATAATATTTTGTATCATTTACCAAGTTTGTATGGTATGCTGGCCAGAAAACATTTCAGTGAACAATGAATTCCATGCCAAAAACCATGTAAGCAAGCCACGGGGTCCAATCATGTGAGAGGTTATAAAATTTTCATGTATCGTAAATGAAATATACATTAGGGACTCTCTCCAGTGACCTCTACATTTCTGCAATTTCTGGATCAGAGTTTACGACCTAAATCATGTTGCCACAATACCCTGTGACATGTATATGGAAGGTATTGCTTTGGTCCAGGCCTGCAACAGTAAACAAGTGTAACTAGTTTAGAGAATTGCTATTGAGAGTAAAATTCTAATTTTACTCTCACTCCCAGAACAGATGTAGCTCCGAGTCTATAGACTGCACTGCTTAACTGCAGCTACTCAGCTGTGACCTTCAGCCTCAGGCTCACTGCAATAAAATTTTCATGCAACCATATGGAAGAATATTTTAATAGAGATTTACTGTCAGTAAGTGTCCCAGAGGAGCAAATAAGGAAGCTGTAACATATTGCATACAGTAAATCAAGGGGACTTCAATGGAAAAATGAAACCTCCCTCAGGCAAGCATCTTTAAAATTACAGGCAACACTTTGTACAAATATGTGTACAAAGGACGAGATATGCACTTGGCTAAGCAGCTCAGAAATGCTTCTGATCCGAATATATATTTATTAGAATGTATTTATTGCATTTTGCCAGTGGTGAGGTGGAGTGGATTGTGCAGGGCTTTGCCAGCACAACTACCGTGCAAGTTTCCATGCAGCTGGCATGAAGTGAAATAGAGGAAAGTTCTGGTACAGAAGGAGGGAGATCTGGATGGAGCACTTGAGATGTCCAACTGCATCATACAGAGAGAGAGAGAGAGAGAGAGAGAGAGAGAGAGAGAGAGAAGAGAAGCAAGTTTCTGTGCCAGGTTGGAAGATTTTTCAGGAAGTAATTACAGCTGGGTGCCATGGTTCAGGGAGATGTTGGTATGTTGGAAAGGATTCAGAGGAAAGCTGATAAGTGGTCTAAAAGACAACATTAACATTAAACACTATAGGACCGTTTAGCATACAAAGCTCCTCAGTTATGCTCAAACTACACATTACACAGAGTTTTGTGTGTTTTTTCCCCTTGTTGTGTTTTGTAAATGCCAAAATCAATGGGCAGTCTGCAGTTCAGGGAAGAGGGAGGGTGGATGAGACAGAGGCAGCTTTAACTTTTGGTTGTTTTTCAGCTCAAAATCACCCTCCCTGTGCTACTTTTTTATCCATGGGAAAGATATCAGAAAGACACAGGGACTTCTGCCTTTCCCCAACAGGTGAGAAAGCAACTTCAGAAGGGTGATTTTGAACTGAAAAACAACTCAGATGATGAAGAATGAAGCAACTGCCTTCTATCAACCTTTCCTGTGCCCCAACATAGAGACTTCCCCCAAGCTGATGTTGGCTCCTTTAAAAAGGAGAGGGAGGAAAAAAGTCAGTATGGCATGTACTGTGCAGTTTGAGACTTAGGCTCATCGCAGTCTAAGCTAGGCTGATATAGACAGTAACTTTCCCAAGAACCCATGGAATGTCATGAGTGAAAAGGAATGGGAACACAAAAGAATACGGAATCCTATACCTGGAAAATTTGCTCATACTCTCATTCACTGGTGTTTTAGCTCTAGTCACTAACTCAGGGGTGAGCAACACATGGCCCATGGGCTGCATGAGTTCCACCCTGCCCTTAAATGTGCCCCCCCGCCACTGCCCAATTTGCTGCTATGGCAGCAGTGGCAGTAGAAAACGAAACTGCAACGGTGTCCTTAAAAGGTCAAATTTAGCTCTAAACCCCAAAGCTATATGTGGCTCTTTGAGACCACCACTGTGGTTTGCTGCCACTGATTATTTTGCCCCTCCTGCCAGCACACTTGGTGGTGTACAGTGGCAGTGGTAGGGCTGCAGACCACAGAGGTCAAAATTGCCCCCTGCGGCCCCCAAAGTTGCTCATCCCTGTTCTAAATATTATAATAAAGCATACATAGTTTCATTCACAGTAGGAGATTTACAAGCAGACGTCTGCCATTGGATAGGGGGAGGGTCCATATATGAATCAGGGAGATCCCACGCACTGGTGTGTCTGTGTTAAACAAATTGTTCCATGAAAATTAAAAATGTGGCATGGTGCTAGAGCTATTTTTGGAGCAATGTCTGGTCCAAAGCAGAAGGGAGTCATAGCAACAAACAAAACACTGGTGACCCTAATATGCCCTAAACTGTATAAATCTATTTGGCTTGAAATGGATGTAGGCTGTCATGTTTGCCTAACTATTACAAACCACAACAATAGAGCAATTGTCAGCAGTGATTCTTTCATTAAAATAATTTAATTTTCAAGGTGGAGTGGTTAGTCTCCTTGCTACCTATGGCCAGTAGGGATGTATGAGAAATTTGTTTTAGATCATTTTTATCAGGATTTTACCCAGTTCGTACCTTCCGGACCGAACATAGACTCGGACACAATCTGCGGTTGAAGTCCATACATTTCTGAGCTTACAATGTGATTCACAGATCCCCCCAAATGTGTCTGATATCATGCATGCATTTGAAAAATGTGCATGAAAAAATACATACTTTTGAAAAATGCACACAAATATGCTGTAATAAATGGGAGCAGAATGTATACATTCCAAAGATGTGCACAATTGGAACATTTGGAAAAATACGCATGGATTTTCATGTGAAAATAATAATTAAAGCAGCTCTCAATCTGATACAGACTAGAGTCAGAATGAGCTTCGAGATGGAATTCAGAGAACTTGGGTGAGCTTGGGTTTTGCTGATTCACATATCCCTGATGCGAACAAACAAAAATATCTACAAAAATATCAAGAATACAATTGGGAAGCTTCACTATAAAGGGAGAAAATCAATTTCTGTTCTTAGATTTGGGGTTTTCATTTCTTTTGTTTCCTTCTTCCAGACATTTTGTTGTTCAGGAGGCGGCAACAAAAAACATCCCAAAGAAAAAGAAAGGCAAGAAGGCAAGATGGCTGTCTGCTGAGACACTGGAAGTAGCCCAAGAAAGAAGGAAAGCAAAAGGCAACAGTGAAAGGGGGAGATATGCCCAATTAAATGCAAAATTCCAGAGGTTAGCCAGAAGATATAAGGAATTATTTTTAAACAAGCAATGCACGGAAGTGGAAGAAGATAATAGAATAGGAAGGACAAGAGACCTCTTCCAGAAAATTAGAAACATCAGAGGTAAATGCCAGGCAAAAATGGGTATGATCAAAAACAAAGATGGCAAGGACCTAACAGAAGCAGAAGAGAGCAAGAAATGGTGGCAAGAATATACGGAAGATCTGTATAGGAAGGATAATAATATCGGGGATAGATTTGATGGTGTGGTCAGTGAGTTAGAGCCAGACATCCTAAAGAGTGAGGTTGAATGGGCCTTAAGAAGCATTGCTAATAACAAGGCAGCAGGAGACGACGATATCCCAGCTGAACTGTTTAAAATCTTGCAAGATGACGCTGTCAAGGTGATGCATGCCATATGCCAGCAAATTTGGAAAACACAAGAATGGCCATCAGACTGGAGAAAATCAACTTATATCCCCATACCAAAAAAGGAAACACTAAAGAATGTTCAAACTATCGAACTTATTTCACATGCCAGTAAGGTAATGCTCAAGATCTTGCAAGGTAGACTCCAGCAATTCATGGAACGAGAATTGCCAGATGTACAAGCTGGGTTTAGAAAAGGCAGAGGAACTAGAGACCAAATTGCCAATATCCGCTGGATAATGGAGAAAGCCAGGGAATTTCAGAAAAACATCTATTTCTGTTTTATTGACTATTCTGAAGCCTTTGACTGTGTGGATCAATTGTGGCAAGTTCTTGGTGGTATGGGGATACCAAATCATCTTATCTGCCTCCTGAGGAATCTGTATAACGACCAAGTAGCAACGGTAAGAACAGACCACGGAACAATGGACTGGTTTAAGATTGGGAAAGGAGTATGGCAGGGTTGTATACTCTCACCCTACCTATTCAACCTGCATGCAGAACACATCATGCGACATGGTGGGCTTGATGAAGCCAAGGCTGGAGTTAAAATCGCTGGAAGAAACATTAACCATCTCTGATATGCAGATGATACCACTTTGATGGCTGAAAGTGAGGAGGAGCTGAGGAACCTCATGACGATGGTGAAAGAAGAAAGTGCAAAAGCTGGGTTGCAGTTAAACCTCAAAAAAACCAAGATTATGGCAACCAGCTTGACTGATAACTGGCAAATAGAGGGAGAAAACATGGAGGCAGTGACAGACTTTGTCTTTCTAGGCGCAAAGATTACTGCAGATGCTGACTGCAGTCAGGAAATCAGAAGACGTTTACTTCTTGGGAGGAGAACAATGACAAATCTTGATAAAATAGTTAAAATAGATAAAAGAGCAGAGACATCTCACTGACAACAAAGGTCTACATAGTTAAAGCAATGGTATTCCCTGTAGTAACCTATGGCTGCGAGAGCTGGACCATAAGGAAGGCTGAGCGAAGGAAGATAGATGCTTTTGAACTGTGGTGCTGGAGGAAAATTCTGAGAGTGCCTTGGACTGCAAGAAGATCAACCCAGTCCATACTCCAGGAAATAAAGGCAGACTGCTCACTTGAGGGAAGGATATTAAAGGCAAAACTGAAGTACTTTGGCCACATCATGAGAAGACAGGATACCCTGGAGAAGATGCTGATGCTAGGGAAAGTGGAAGGCAAAAGGAAGAGGGGCTGACCAAGGGCAAGATTAGATGGATGGATGATATTCTGGAGGTGATGGACTCGACCTTGGGGGAGCTGGGGGTGTCGACGGCCAACAGGAAGCTCTGGCGTGGGCTGGTCCATGAAGTCACGAAGAGTCAAAGGCGACTGAATGAATAAACAACAACAGGATTGAAATAGGGAAGCCTTCCCAACCTTCCCCAAATGTACAACTCCCCAAAGCCCCAGACTGCATGGCGAAAGGTCAGAGATGGTGGGAATAGTCCAAAAACAGGGTACCAGGCTGGGGAAGACTGATCTATCTATCTATCTATCTATCTATCTATCTATCTATCTATCTATCTATCTATCATCTATCTATCATCTATCTATCATCCATCCACATATAACACAAACACTAAATGTCTCTCTCTCTCTCAATCTCAATCTCTCTCTCTCTCTCTCTCTCTCCACACACAGACAGACAGACAGACAGACAGACAGATAGACGAAGGCAGCTTTTGTAGACCTCTGGTATGTCCAGCAAATACCTTCTGGGATTGTGATTTTCCTTTGTATTGTAACATCTCTCTGAGCAAACATGTCAAGAGCTGGTCTGTTGCTTAGGGCCTCCAATAGATTTTAACTTCAGAATGATTGTGAGATTGACCGTTACCAGCCTTGTACAGTAGAATTACCATTTTGGAACAAGTTACATTCCAACAATAGTCTGTTAGAGTCTGGAAACACAAATAGAAGCAGCAATGACAGAGGCCCTTTGAAAGAAGGTAAATTACTGCCAGCTTGTGAAAATCACAAAGGACATCTCTCCTTGTTCTGGTTCCTTTAATCACCTTCTAGCATCCCAATTACAGAGAACAGAATTATCATCCCAATTAAGCAGCAGTCCGTGCCACTCGGTGTCATTAAACTTTTAATTGGGTTCCTTGGGAAAGGTCCTGATTAAGTTGATTACCTGATGAAGCATGTCCCAATTAGGAAGAGTGCAGTTTATATGGTTCAACCACAGCATTTTTATTCCTACCATTTTCCTTGCTGATCCAGTTTGAGTTATGCTAGCAGAATTTGAACAACTGCTGTTGATCTGGATCCAATGTAGTGGTTTATCATCAACAGAAGTCAGCAAAATGCTATGGAGGAGACCCATTGGCTCCAGTTATGTATCCCTCATAGATCTCCATTGTCTCATGTCTAACTGCAAACACAAGTCATTTGGACAATTACATTTAAGTTCTAGGCATGGAAGAATCCAAACTTAATCATATCGGAAGTTCATATTTTCTTAGGGAAATATTTACATTAAGTATTGACTTAATTAATTATCACCCCACCCCAGTCCATGAAGTCCTGCTGTACTTGTCTTGGTCATTTCACATATTGCTTTGAAATAATGAGTTCTCTAATATAAAATAACTGCATGTTGGAAGTGGATGAGGAGTTTGTCCATTGTCTCAGCTTGGATCTGAGGGAGTTATAGGAGAAGAGTTGAAACGTTGACTGAGACAGTGAATAGTTTCTAGTGAGCTATCTATTTGCAAAAAGATGAAGAGGTTATCTGCAAGGTCACAAATTTGGGAGCAAAATCGCATGTGGATACATTCCTCAGGCTGTGCTACCTTTTTGCACTAGACACATTCTCATCTATAATGTTCTACTTTGTAGATAGTAATGGGTGGGAGCTAGAAATCTGAATCTGCCCATCTGCAAGATGAATCTGGGTGAGTAGTTAGCTATTTATACTGGCAAACTATGAAAAGTCTAGCCATTCATCAAATCAGTGGGACACAAAAAATGTGATATCCAAGGCTAGGGATGTCAGAGAATTTCGCCATGAACCTCGGGGAGGCCGAATGCCAGCGCATTCGGCCCCCCGAAATTGGTAGCGAAACAGTCTGCCCTGCCACCCCCCCTGAGGCGGGACTTACCTTGGGCGAATCCTCCTGGCGGCGCTGGCTCCGGCGGCAGTTTTTTCCAGTAAAACAACAACAACAACAACAAAAATGTGATAAGCTACGTAAAGATTTACGTAGCCTATCACAGCTAGATTTTTAAAAATTACCGTGATAGGCTACTTAAATGTTTACGTAGCCTATCACGGCTGAGTAAAAAAAACACAAAAAACTGCGCGTATGCAAATGGCGGCGCCCATGGGCGCCGCCATTTGCGTTCCTTATTTTGGCACGTCTAGTCTACATAAACATTTACGTAGACTACGGCGAAAATAAGGGGAACGTAAATAGCGTAGCGTCTATGCTATTTGCGTTTCCCTTATTTTCACCGTAGTCTACGTAAATGTTTACGTAGACTAGACATGCCAAAATAAGGAACGCAAATGGCGGCACCCATGGGCGCCGCCATTTGTGTACGTGCAGTTTTTTGTTTTATTTTTTTACTCAGCCATGATAGGCTACGTAAACATTTATGTAGCCTATCATGGCTGACTGCAGGGATGCAAACGGCAGTGGCTACAGCCGCCACCGTTTGCGCACCCGGCTGGCCAGGATTTGTGGGGGGAGGGACAGAGCGCCTCCCCCCCCAGCCAGAATTTCGGGGGGGAGGGACAGAGCGCCTCCCCCCCGCCAGAATTTCGGATGGGGGACAGAGCGCCTCCCCCCCACCTCGAATCAAATTTAGTTAAAGGTAAGTCACTTTTGTACATCCCTATCCAAGGCAAAATTGCAACCAAGTATAATCACAACCACTAAGGGTGCAATACTAGTCTGATGCTCATAAGACTCCAAATGTGGAGGCTTATGGGCATTAGGGATGTCAGAGAATTCCGCCACGGATCTCGGTGAGGCCAAATGCCAGTGCATTCGGCCCCCCGAAATCTGTGGCAGAATGGCCTGCCCCCCCCCTGCGGATCCCCCCCGGGATGAGACTTACCTGGGGCGGATCTTCCGGGCAGCGGCGGCTCCGGTGGCGGCTGCGGCGGCGGCGGGCGGTCTTCTGACCGGCCGCTGCAGCCGCCACTTCCAGGCTTGTGAAAGGAAAAAAAAAAAAGACGTAATAGGCTACGTAAATCTTTACGTAGCCTATCATGGTTGGGGGTGGGGTTTAAAAAAAACAAAACACATACGCAAATGGTGGCGGCTATGGCCGCCGCCATTTGCGTTCCTTCTTTTTACCTTCTTAATCTACGTAAATATTTACATAGACTATGACGGCGAAAATAAAGGGGAACGCAAATAGCCTAGCGGGCTCTTTTTGCGTCCCCTTTTGATTTGCTGTTTTAGCCTATGTAAAGATTTACGTAGGCTAAAACGGTGAATGAAAAGGGGACACAAATAGCGCCCGCTACGCTATTTGTTTTTCCCTTTATTTTCACTGTCATAGTCTACATAAATATTTTCATAGATTAAGACGGCCAAAAAGAAGGAATGCAAATGGTGGCAGCCGTAGCTGCCGCCATTTGCGTACGCGGTTTTGTTTTTTACCCAGAGCCCTCCGCGGCCGGAAATCCGGCTGCGGGCGGCTCTGGACTGGCCGGGTTGGGCCTGGCCGGCTGCTCCGCAGAGCTGCCGCGGAGCACAGCCGGCCCTTCGAGGATTCCGGGGGGAGGAACAGAGCACCTCCCCCCCCACCATCAGCATAATCCACGAAAGGTAAGTCACTTTCGTACATCCCTAATTTGGGCATCCAATGCAGAGCAGGAGGAGCGGTGGAGGCAATCTTCACTGCTGCACTCTTCCTGCTCTGCATTTTGATTAGATGGGCTTTTCACCCATCTAGCTGGGGCACAGCAGAGTGGGGGGAAGAGGGCTGGGGAGGCCTGGGGATACTTCATGAGCCAGACTTTCCAGTCCTCCCTCTTCCACACCCACACCAATGCCCCCCTTTACATCCTCTCTGAGGTTGCTTTGTGCAACCTCGGAGAGGCAGCCAGTGTGGTTCTCTCCACACTGGCTGTGAGGAGAGAGGAGGAGGGAGTGGGGAGCATGGACTCCTGGCTCTGAGGTCGGGGTGCTATCTTTCTGCCCACCCCTGATTTAAGACTGTTATCCTATGCTGTAATTCCAGCAGGAAAGACAAACAACACCATGCAGGACATTTCTCCGAAACAACGTACCTTTATTTGTTCTTTAAGCACCTTTGCTGTTGCTCTTCAATTTCTCCAGAATTATTTCATTCTTCCTTCTTTCTGTCTTTGTGGATTTCTAAACTGCGTTTCAGACTTCAAGCCCTCATATGGTGGCGTACAAACAATAAACAGAATCATACAAATAAATATAAGATCATGGTCCTTAAAATGTACCCAGAAAGACCTCCAAAATAAACAGTACTGAGAATCCTCTGGATAGCAATTAATAAAATGCAGATTGAACTTAAAAAGTGTTCTAAGTTGTTGTTGTTATTGTTGTTGTTGTTTTGATGGTAATGATGGAACTGCATAAACCTGGGGTGAAGGATTCTTTTTTGTATTGCCTGAGGATTATTGTAGCAAATCCACCCTTTCCTACAAGCAGCGGCTGAGAGAACACCATTCTCATGTGCTTCTTCTTGCCAATCAAAGGCAAGAAGGCAGGAAGCAACATGTGTATAAGCCCTTGCTAAATTACTTTGGGTGGTGAACTTTTATTTTCTGTTGCTCATAGACCTAGATGGTTTGCAGAGACATTTAGGGAATAGACCACAGTGGCTAGTAGCTACTGAAGGGAACTCAGTGAGCAGGAGCTATTGGAGAGTAACTGAGTCACTTTCAGACTTCCTTCAGGGAACACCTTCCATGTCATCATATCTGCCAAAGTACCCCTGTGTACCTACCACAGAATGTTCCCCTATGTGTTACATTGGCAGGAGATTCTAGGCATATTTTAGGGCAGGGATGGGTAACTTGTGGCTCTCCAGATATTTTGGCTTACAACTTCCATCACCCCTCATCATTGGTTATATGTGGCCCTGTAATACATCCAGAACTTCCCCGTGGCTGCACATTGCAGCGGAAGGTTGGCAGTGGGCATTCAAACTGTTTTTCAGGGAAGCTTGGCTCTCATTTCTGATCATCTCATTGAAGGATGAGCCTCAAGATAATACGATGAGCCTCAAGATTCCCTGGAACACAGTTTGAAAGGCACTGAACTGATTCATAATATAAAGGTAGGTAGCACTCCATGTGTGTGTGTGTGCATGCGCGTGCACGCACGCATAAGAAGCAGAAAAGAGACCAATGTAACTACCGTGGCTTGGGATGAGAAAGCTGGTGGTCAGCAGGTCAGTCAATGCTCAGAGAAAGAGGCAAAGGTTATCCAAATCCAGCCACGGTGTCAGTCTTGGGTTATATATATTGCTTGGCTAGGACAGCAATCCTGGTCCAGTGTTCCAAAACAGAAGTGCAGGGTTTGGGAAATCATTGTAAAGCTATCTGACTATTTTTGGATGTAGCTCAGGACCAAAGAAAACAGGGAGGGCTGTGAGAGCCTCAAGGATATTCCCCTCAGGGTTACCCTCCCTCAAGGATATTCTAGGCCCCTTCCCTGAATTTTCAACATCTGTTACACAGGCACAAGTTTTACCCCTTATGCTTGTGGAGAGAAGCAGAGGCATGAAGGCAGTATTCCACCTAATTGCTCACTAAGATGTAAACCTGGGCCTTGGTTTCTGGTGTTCTGGCCAATGAGTTAAAAAGAACAGGGATAACAAACAAACACTGAGTACTTCCTCATCGCCAAAGGTCATGAAATTAGATTTTATTCTATCAATATGTAAAAGAATTACATAACATATTTAGCTTCTGACTGTTTTGCATTGATGTCCTATCACCTTGGGTGTATATTTTGCCCCCACCCCCACCCCAGCCTGCTGCAAACATTCTGGTTATGGCCTGACATGGCATAAGCAAGTGGAAGTTGAAGAGCTTGGATGGGGGAGGAAGGAGTTTGAAGGAGATATTTCAAAGTTATAACATTTCTGAGGTACAGTAACCAAGCTATTTTTCTTTTACTGAGATTTAACAGTATATTATGAATGTAACATTGGTCAGTGATGGCACTTTCAAGGCAACTTTTTTCTCGAGTGCAGACAGCCTTGAACAAAAGAACTGACAGAATCAAGGAGGAATTTGGACATGTTCCCCGAATGTGCTGAAGTCATATATTGCAGAACTTGTTTTCTGTAGCAGAAAGTAATCACCCATCTCAGCACTGTGACTCCGTAACAAGAGTATTCAGAGTACTTTCACAAGTAACTAGTCATGCATTTTGAGAGGTGGCCAAATACAATTTGTTTTCAAATGTATCCAGCCAACTTTCCCTTTCTCCTTGATATAGAGGTTAATGGTACCATTTCCTCCAAAGTCTCCGTTTTGTATTTATAGAACAGTATAGACCTATTCAGCTTTCTTCTGAGTGCAATTAACCTGCAAGAGTGGAGAGTGAGGATGACCACACAAGCTTCTCCACCTCCATCACCCTCCACAAACTGGAAGGATCATGTCAGAACTGGGGAGACTTCTCTATTCATGTTGGCTTCATTTCAAAGCCTGGAAGAAAAGACTTCCCACTGCAAACATTGACCTCCAGTGCATGGAGGGCAATGAGGATGGTGTTGGACTGGGAGCAGAACTAGCATGCTCATTCTCAAACCTCCCCCCCCCCCGCATGTTGATTGTACTCAGAAGAATATCTGACCAGGGCTTATGTTTCACACACACACACACACACACACACACGGGTGGTGGGGAGGGCTCCTATTGAAATGAAAGGAATTTGGTGCTATCTGGAGTTTTCCAAGTGACTCATGAAGAGTTAGATTGGCAGTGTATTTCTCCCCACAAATGCTTAGCATCCATCAATCCTGGAAATGTGGATGGAAATTTAGTTAACTAGGCAGCTAATCTGAATTTCTTCATAGAGGATTTCATATACATAGTATTATTTTTGATAAATAATTAAACCAGGGAAAGTTGGGTGCCCATAGGTCCCATGAAAATGATTTAAACCCTTAGTCTTAAGTACTGTTGATTGCAATGAAACATAATGATGCTTGCATACAAAGGTGACTAAAGACAAAAGTAGAGATGTGGGCAAATGGCCTCTCAAAATCTTCCACCCTATTTGTGGACAGAGAAATTTGGGGGTGGAGAGCACAAGTTCAATGAATTTCTCCAAGGTTTCTCACAAATAGGGCTCACAATTGGCAGGGGAAGGCAGCCACCCCCCACCCCCCAACACCATAAGTGGTGTACAATATTTGGAGAAAATTCAACAAAGTGGCCTTTTATTTCTAGGGGGAGGGGGTAAGAATGGAAAAATCTCAGAATTTTTCTGAGGAAAATGTCTTAGAAATTTGGTTCAGGTCTAGTTGACATTTTTCAGGGTTCAGCACCTTCCCCAGGATCTTCCAAATGTTACATTTCTGAGGGGTGATTATGTGGATGCATCTTATCTCTAATGCAGATGCTTACAATACTGCTATATAGTACATTCCTGAAATCCATGTAGCTTGTGTGAAGGGGACAGTGTTGTGTCCAGCTGCAGGGAAGAGGTAGAGACAGTGCAGTGCCAAAATCTGTCCTCCAATTTCCTGAAAGTTTTCTCCCCCTATGAAAGAGGCTTTCACTTTCTGCCTCATTCTCAGGGTGTTTTTAGAATTCCTTTAGAATTTCTTTTGGTGGTGTTTCTGACTTCTGAGCTTACCTAATCGCTGTGAGGTGGCTGAGGGTGGTGTGTATGCATTCCTTTCTCTTACACAACAACTCCCCATTGCGCTGCCTGTGCTGCCTGATCTGAAAAAGCCCTATGGGTTGGATTACCTCAACATGTCTTTCTCTGGGCTTTAGTTGAAGCATCTGGGAAGTGAATTACCATGGACCCCATTGACAAAAGTAGCTGATGCTATATCTACGCTGTCATGAGGATATGGCAAGAAGTGGGAACAATGGTAGAGGGAAGTGAAGAATGAGGCATACAGGATGAACTGGAACACCACACCACAGCAAGTTTGTTATGCCAGTTTTGCAAAGTGATTAAGAACATATGAACATAAGAAGAGCCCTGCTGGATCAGGCCAAGGGTCCATCTATTCCAGAATTCTGTTCACACAGTGGCCAACCAACTGCCATGGGGAACCCACAAGCAGGACATGAGTGGGTTGTACTGGTGTACATCAGCATACTGCCTCAGGATATTGGAGGCAGCATATAGCCATCAAGACTAGTAGCCATTTATAGCCTTCTCCTTCAGGGATTTGTCTAATCCCCTTTTCAATTGGTGTCCATCATCACTATGTCTTGTGTTCCATAGTTTGACTATGTGCTGTGTGAAGAAGTATTTCCTTGTATCGGTCCTGAATCTCTCACCAATTAGCTTCATGGCATGACCCTGGGTTTTAGTATTATGAGAGAGGGAGAAAATGTCTCCCTATCCACATTCTCTACACCATGCATAATCTTGGTCCCCTCTATCATATCTCTGCTTACTCACCTTTTCCCCAAGCCAATCAATCCCAGCTGTTGTAATTTTCCCCTTGATCGTTTTAGTTGCCCTTTTCTGCCCTGATCCCAGGCCATAGTCTGAAGGCACATGAGGCAGCCACCTTGCTGAAGCTAAGCAGGTCTGGGTCTGGTCTGTGCTTGGAGGAAAGACCACCTGGGAACCCCATGTAGCCACCTTGAGTTCCATGATGGAAGAAAGGTGGGATTTAAATGTAATAAACAAACAAACAAACAAACAAACTTTTTCCAGCATTACAATTTTTTTTTTTAAGTGTGGTTGTGCTGTGGTGGTATGCACCAATGAACAACTGACCTGAGACTCAGTACTGAAAGCATACTCAGTGGGTCCATTGAGCATTGGCATCCAGCCACTGAGCAATTTGTTTGCAAGTGTGCAGAAGTGTGGATTTTTTTTAAAACTAGTGGAGACAGCTAAAAAATATATGGTGGAAATCAAATGAACTGAGTTTGGATGAAGGACAAGTGATCAATACTTCTCCTGCTACTTTTCTGCAGGTTAGTTAGCTACAGAGTCAGCTGTGTACTGGAACCCTTTCAGGCAACCTATTTACCATTTGGCACTCAACACAAACTGGCAAAAACAAAGAAAGAAAGAAAGAAAGAAAGAAAGGCCTAAATTTAAGCTTAGTAATCATAGTGCCAGCTATAACCCAACTAAGTCAAGTCCAAGTTAAGCAAACTTTGAATAAATTCGAACGGGAGGGGGGGGAGCATGTGATACATCCTCTCAGTACTGTATCATCTGAGAATACAGGTGGGGTATCAGATGATTGGTCCCCATACCAAAACCTTCCTCCACATGCAAAGTTCACACGTACTGAGAAGCCACCATGGGTGAGTTTCCCCATGGTGGTTTTCATCACGGTGATGGCTGCCATTTTGAATATTCAAGGCATATCAGGGGGCACTGTAGTGTCTTGTTACATGTGAACCTGACGAGGGTTCATTGTTGGGGTGGTTGACAAACCACCCAGAACCCATGGGCTGTTTTAGGGTTGTGAGTGGCTTTTTCACCACGCCAACAACCCACCCTCACTGGGTTCACACATAACAAATATTCAAAATGGTGGCAGCTGCCATGACAAAAAGCCTCACAGGGACATTCACCCATGGTGGTTTCTCGTTACATGCAAACTGGGCCAATATGTTGTCTTTGGAAGAAAGCTATCACTCCCCTTTCAAAGGGCAGACCAAAATCATAGCACTGTGTATGTTAGATTAGAGCTCTACGGAGGATGACAGAAGCAGAAGAGAAAGTCTCTTGCACATTTTCATTTGTTCAAACACTAGGCCTGCTGGTATATAGGATTCATATAAACCCCAATAAGTAGGGACAGGGGGAGCAGCATGAGTTGCCAAAATGTTGACCTTGTACTGTTCCCCTGGCTAGCTTATTAGGAAGCCATGCTGTTTGCAAGGAAGGACAAAGCTTTTCCTTCTTTATTTTACTTAGAACATTTTTGGATCACCCTTCACACAATGAGCACTCAAGGTGATGGACAAATAAAAACAATAAGGAAAGTAAATATATAAGCTACAAAAAGATACTAAAACTGGGGATTAATAATAAAAACAGAGAGTGGCATTAACTATTAAAAGTTTGGTGGAACAAGATTGTCTTCATCTGCCATCTCAGACAACATGCTGCATGGAATTCCACAGAAGCGTGGACACCAGAAGGATTTTTTTGTTTGCTTTTTCATACAAGAGCAGATATATCAACATGCTTTGCTTGCATTGCTCATTGCCAAAAACTGTCTGAACAATCAACTAGTCCTTAAGGAATGGGAACATTTCTAGGGGTTGTTGAACTTGTTATCAGCCTAGGAACCCTCTCCATTTTTAAAATGTCATCTCCATACTTTACTTCAGAAGGCCAGAATGCAAGGGACGGGGGAGGAAACATAAGATTAGTTTAGATATCAGATTAATTGCCACACAATGGAATTGCCTCCACTGGAAGGCCCAAGGATGCTTATTTCATTCAATAATGAGAGTTCCAGAGCAGACTAATTTAGAAATACTATTGACTGTTCATTACTAGGATGCTGCCCAAATAGCTCAGAGCATGTGTGCTGTTAATGTGATCTTAAACATTACTATCTACGGTAAATCAGAAACAGGGCACACAAGTGCTATAGCTGCTGTTTAATGATGTATGAAAAAGCTGCCTAGTAAAGTGCACCATTAAGAAAAGCTAAAACCAGGGCTGAACAAAGACCTGATGAAATATTGATACCTTTGCAGCCAATACCATTCCTTGTTTCCTGAAAAGTGACTGAAGTCCAGCGCTCGCTCTCTCTCTCTCTCTCTCTCTCTCTCTCTCTCTCCTCTTTTAAAAAAATGACACTTAACTAAGGTAAAGCAATCTAAGGCAGTGAAGCTAGAGAGGGGAAAAGCCATTGGAAAAAAATGAGGGGAAAAGGAAAAGGTAATACAGTTAAGCCTTGACTACATCCATTTCACATTAGTGTATTAGTAGGAAACATACCTTAAACACTTTCACAGTGGCCTATTACCCAGAGACCTATTAGCAATGGTCATTATATTGGACTGTTAGCAAGAGACCTCTGGTAGACACAAATAGATCATTTTCCATTCCTGTTCCTTGGAGAAGAGGGCAGGGAGGATATTATGAAAACAGAGCAGTATGAGAAAACTTCATCCCTTCTCACCCATACCTCAGCATACTCACATAAAAAAGTACAATGGTTTGCTATTTATCTTTTCAACATTATTTTTATACCTTATGAAGATGGTACAAAATGGCCTAGAGGGAAAGTGTCAAAGCAGACTTAGGGTTGTATCTACTGTTAGTCCTGTATCAAGAAGACCAATGGAAAAGAATGGAACTTGAGTTAGTCGTGCTTGGGGATGTACAGATTTTGTTTAATCCATTCCATGTGTGTTTCATGGCTTGTCAGGCATCTTCCATTCCATCATGTGTTCATTGAAGGAATCTGATTTTTCTTTCCCTTCAGAAAAGTATGCAAGCAATTTCTACTGCATTATGTAACTTTTACTGGTACACAATATTTTGCCTTGTTTTTCTTTGTTTGGCATACAGTCAATGAGCTAAGTGCACAAAAATCGAGTGTTACAAAGTGGAGGTCGAGATGTTTTTTAAAAAGATGTATATATCAGTGTATTTTCCAGTAATGCTTGTATGACTACATTTGTATAAAGTTCCAGAAAGTAGAAAAATGGTCCCCAAGTCTATAGAATACACACAACTCTGAATATTCCAGTCCGATGCAGAATCCACAGGTTGAGTTCATAAAAATCTGAAGACATTTCAATCCATTTTGGATTTCTCTGACAACTGTAGTCATGACAAACATAAGACCTGTTCATTTCAATGGGACTACTCTAAGTAGGACTAACATTAGATACAACCCCCCAGTCTTTTAATTTGGTAATGAGTATTATTTATTTATTTCATTTCATTTCTATACCACCCAATAGCCGAAGCTCTCTGGGAGGATCACAAAAATTAAAACCAAAAAGCACACAGTAAAACAATATAAAATATAAAAGCACAATATAACAATACAACCAGAATAAAATCAGAATAAAATCTGATTTTTATTCTGCTAGCAGCAATGCAGAGATTTAAAATACAGATTTAAAACAAAAAGTCTAAAAAACTAGAAAGCTTAAATGCCTGGGAAAATAAAAAGCTCTTCACCTGGTGCCAGAAGGAATACAATGTAGGTGCCAGGCAAACGTTAGTAGGGAGCTCATTCCAGAGCTGGGGTGCCACAGCAGAAAAGGCCCTCCTCCTAGTAGCCACCTGCCTCACTTCCTTTGGCAAGGGCTCATGGAGAAGGACCACTGAGGATGATCTTAAGGTCCGGGCAAGCACATATGGGAGGAGGCAATCCTTCAGATAACCTGGCCCCAAGCCATCAAGGGCTTTAAATGTTAATACCAGCACTTTGAATCGGGCCCAGAAACGGACTGGCAGCCAGTGCAGCTGGAAAAGTACTGGCATAATATGAGCTCGTTGGCCAGTCTCTGTTAACAATCTTGCTACCCTATTTTGGACTAGCTGAAGTTTCCGGACTGTTTTCAAAGGCAGCTCCATGTATGCATTGCAGTAATCCAGACAAGAAGTTATCAGAGCATGGATAACTGTAGCTATGCTATCTCTGTTCAGATAAGGGCGTAGTTGGTATACCAGGCTAAGCTGATAAAAAGTGCTCCATGCCACTGAGTTCACCTGTGCCTCAAGTGACAGTTCTGGGTCCAAAAGCACCCCCAAACTATGAACCTGATCCTTTAGGGGGAGTGCAACCCCCTCCAGAACAGGTTGAATACCACCTAGCCGGGCAGACGAACCACCCACTAACAGTACCTCCGTCTTGTCTGGATTGAGTTTCAGTTTATTGGCCCTCATCCAGTCCATTACCGTGCCCAGGCACTGATTCAGAACAGTCACTGCCTCACCTGGTTTTGATGAGAAAGAGAGGTAGAGCTGGGTGTCATCTGCATATTGATGGCACCTCAGCGCACCCCTCAAGATAACCTCCCCAAGCAGTTTCATGTAGATGTTAAACAGCATGGGGGATAAAATAGACCCCTGTGGAACCCTATGGCATAATTCCCATGGGGCAGAGCAATAATCCCCCAGCACCACCTTCTGAAATTGGTCATCCAAGTAAGAGCGGAACCACTGCAATGCAGAGCCTCCTGCTCCCAACCTATCCAGAAGGATACCATGGTCAATGGTATTGAAAGCCACTGAGAGGTCCAGGAGAATCAACAGGGTCGCACTCCCTGTGTCCCTCTCCTGGCAGAGATCATCCCACAGGGTCACCAAGGCAGTTTCCTTTCCAAAACCAGGCCTGAAGCCCGATTGAAATGGATCTAGATAATCCATTTCATTCAAGAGTGCCTGGAGCTGTCCTGCACCCATCCGCTCAAGCACCTTCACCTTGCCCGGGAAGGGGATGTTGGCCACGGACCTATAATTGTTAATGTCCAGGTTAGGCTTTCTCAGGAGTGGTCTGATTACCGCCTCTTTTAAAGAGGCCGGCACCACTCCCTCTCTCAAGGAGGAATTTACAACCTCCTGGACCCAGAAAGACATCCCCTCCTTGTTTGATGTGATAAGCCATGAAGGGTCAAGCACACAAGTGGTTGATAGGACTTGGCCAAGCACCTTGTCTGCATCCTCAGGCCTCAATAACTGAAACTCATCCAATAAAACTGGACCAGACGGTGCTCTGAACACCTCTACCAATGGAACTGCATTAATTGTGGTGTCCAATTCATGACGAATCTGAATGACTTTTTCTTCAAGGTGCCATGCAAACTTGTCACAGTGTGCAACTGCGGGTTCCAAAGTCTCTTTCCCTAGTCCAGAATGTAACAGGCGGTGAACCACTCAGAAAAGCTCCGCTGGACAACACTGAGAAGAAGATGCAATGCTGATAGAAAAGAACTGTCTCTTCTTTGCCACCCTCTAGGGGTGTATGAAATACTCACCCTGTTCTGGTTCAGGCATCCGCGGGGTGGGGGGAGGCGATCTGTCCCTTCCCCCCGGAATCCTCCCTGGCCGGCTCCGCTCCACAGCAAGTCTGCAGAGCCACCGGCCAGGCCCGTCCACAGCTGGACTTCAGTCCGCTGCCGGGCTGTGGACGCAAATGGCATCCGGTGTAGCTAATGCGATTTGCATCCCTGCTCTTTTTGGTGATAGGCTATGTAAATATTTACATAGCCTATCACGGCAAAGAGCAGGGACGCAAATGGCGTAGTGGACTTCGGGGGGTGGGGGGAGAATTTAGGGTGGGGGGGAGTAGTCCATTCCGCCACAGACTCCGGGGGGCCGGATTCTTTAGAATTGGCCTCATTGAAGTCCGTGACGGATTTCTCCACCATCCCTACCACCCTCACCGCCACAGAGTAGGCTCGATAGTGAGCTCTTACCTGTGTTCGGTCAGACTCAGCACAAGTTTTCCTCCACCTGCCTTCTAGCCGTCTCCCCTCTTGCTTCATTGCCCTCAGCTCGGGTGTATACCAAGGAGCTGGCTGGGCTCTGCTCAGAGGAAGAGAGCACTTGGGTGTGATCGTGTCAATGCCTCTGTGACAGAAGAATATAAGAAGTGTACTGCTAAATCATTAAGCCCTCCCCTCCAATAATCCCCATCAGTAAAGGTCCATCTAGTCCAGTACTCTGTTTCAAACCATAGTCAACCAGAAGCAAGGCACAAAAGCAGCAGCTCTTTCCTGTTATTTTCTCCCCCCCCCCACACACACACCTGGAATTAATAGATACATGTCCTCTGAAAATGAAGGTTCCATAGCTGCTATCAGACTTGTCTTCTAAGCACCACTACCATAGTCATGCAAGATGCTGGCCTGCTCAAGTGGTTTTGTGATGGAAAGGCATAATTCCCAAACTCAGTCACAGGCAGCGCACAGATTCAAAGTTCTGTGGAGCACTGGGAAAGTCTCTGTTTGGAGATAAAGACACCAGGGTAATAATATATTGTGCCCCATGTGTGATGTAGCTGGATAAAAATTGCATCAAACCAGGATTGCTATGGTCTCAGTCTTCCAAATTGCATGCTGTGAATACGTTTGTGTACACACACACACGTGTGTAACATTTGGAGAGAGAGTATGGTGTAGTGATTAGACTTGAACTAGGGAGATCTGGATCCAAATCTCTGCTCATTGGGTGATGTTTGACCAATCACCACCTCTCAACTTTGTCTACTTTATCGGCAATGCTTGAATTATTGGAGGGGAGGGCTGAGTGAAGTCCATAAGCCCAACTCATTGGGTGATGTTTGACCAATCACCACCTCTCAACTTTGTCTACTTTATCGGCAATGTTTGAATTATTGGAGGGGAGGGCTGAGTGAAGTCCATAAGCCCAACTTCCTGACTCACCCCTGTTTTAGACAAATTATGTTCCCCTTGCCTTCTAAGAACAGTAGGTAAGGGGGCCATCACAAAAAGTAATGATGCCAGGCCCCATTATTATTTTGTTACTGCCTATTGTGTTGTTTCATTGTGAGGGGACAAAATGGAATAACTGGAATATCCCACTTGGGGCTGGGGTAGAAATCCAATAAATAAATATTGCTACTTATGTTTGGCTTCCAATATGCTTACATGGTACCTTGGCATGATGTCCAAAACTTATCACTTCCTATAGGATCACAGCAAACTTAAAGTGTCAAGTCCTGTGAGAGGACACATCAGTTGGTCATTCAAAAGCCCAATGCTGTGGGTGGGTGAATGGCAAAAATAAGGCAGCACAAGACTATGCAATTAAGATCTGTTGTGGCAGCAACAATGTGCTATTATATTAAGATTATATTATATCACATGGAATAGCTGTTCACTCTGAACAGCTCAATTCTCAAGGAGACTTATAAGTACGTAAGAGCCAAAAAGCAATTATAACACTGTAGCATCTCTATGAACGTGCTCACACATGACATGTTCCTTAATTTGGTAAAACCTTCCCTAGATTAAAAGTTGGCCTCATCATATGATGTTGTTCTTTGTTCCTGACCTGGATATGATCACTTCTTCAACTGGTGGGTTGTAACCCACAATTAGTTCAAGCCTTGATCTAGTTACGCCAGCATTAGTATCATAATTTTGACTTTTAAGTTTTTATGTCATTTTTTAAAGAAGACAAGAAGGAGATAACAAGAGAGAGAGAAGAAAGAGACATAGGAGGGGGGAAAGAGGAAAAAGAAGGACATGCTTGGTGAACTTTTAAACATGAGCTCTATTGTTGCAAGTTGGGGTTAGATGTACATCTCAGTGCTGTGCTGAAAATTTCTCCCACACATTTTTTAAATTATTCTCATTCGATTTGATAGAAGAGAAATTGCTTTCGAAAAGAAATTCAAAGGAGAAGAAATTTGGGAGTTTGGTTCAGGGTTCTTGTGCTTTCCTTACTTATGAAGTGGCCGAGGAGTGTGTGAGTGTCCCGTCTTTTATTGTACAATCATCTCTCCAGCTCCTGTAGCCTCTTTGGCTTCCCGCCCTTCAATTAAAGCCCAGGGGAAGACATTATGAGGTAGTTCCTCCCATAGAGGAACTTTTTCAGATCAAGAAGTGCAGGCAAACTGGGAGACTCCAGTGCAATGGAGAGATTTGTAATAGAAAGACAAACACACACACAGTACCCCCAGCCACCTCACAGTAATTGGGTGAGGTCAAAAATACCATCAACATAAATTCAATAAATAAATAAATTATAAAATGCCCTGAAAATGATGCAGAAAACTGTAAGCCTCTTTCATGGTGAAGGAAAATTTTCAGAAAATTGAAGGTCAGATTTCAGCACAGCATTAGCTCCACCTGTTCCCTGCAGCTGGATGCAACACTGCCCCCCCCACCCACTACAGTCCTTGCAGGAGTGGTATTATCAGCACCTGCATTAAAGACAATATGTATCAACAATCACCGCTCAGAAATTTAAAATTTGGAAGATCTTGGGGGAACAGCTAAACCCCAAAGAATGACAACTCGAACTGAACCAACATTTCTCAGAAAAGTTCTGAGATGATGATGATGATGATGATTATTATTTTATGTTGCCTACAAATAAAAGGCCACTTGGCAGAATTTTCTTCAAATTTTCTTCACCATGTTTTTTGTGCTGCATTCCAATACCCCCCCCCCCACACACACACACATGCCCTGGAATGCTGCTAGCTGTAGGGTATTGTGGAGGATGCAAAATGGGGGCCAGGCTGCCAATAAGGTTGATGCTGCTTCCACATGCAGTGGCAGTGCAAAAAACAGAAAAAAAAAAAACCCTTAGGGAAAACACAGAAAGAAGCTGTGCTGCAGCCTTTGCGAATGGTGAGCTTTACCCATGAGAAATCATTGGGGAATTTATCTTCCCCCTCGAGAGATTCAGGGAAATTGTCCCTCCAATTTCTCTGTCCACAAATATCCTGGGGAATTTCGAGAGGCCATTTGCACACAATGTTCCCCATGTATATTTTTCATTGAATTATGTTTGAAATTTTGGAGGATTGTTTCGGAACGTTAGGAATCCGCCATTGTTCCAATTTATAAATTTCTGAATTTTGTACAAAGTGCTGCAAGTCCTTTCAAGTCCTTCAGTTAATTTCCATCTTTTATCCTTCTTCATTACTGACATGTATGTGCACATTGACATGACGCTGCAACATTGAAGATATCGTACATGTGGTTGTGTATCAAGATTCCTTTTGTGTGGCTTTTGCAGATGCACAGAAGTCTACATCCAAAAAACATTACAAAAGAAATCTTGATGCAATGATACATATGATCACATCATTTGTTTTTGTGCAATATTTTATCCATGTGCATCAGTAATGTAGATGGGAAAATAGAGATAGATGGATCAGTCTATTCTGTCCTACTTCCACATTGCTCTGCAAACTCTTTTTCTTTTTTTTTAATCCACATGAACATTTATATTGAAATATTATTTCCATGCATATTTTGAACATATTTTCTCACAAAATATGTATTTCTACATGTATTTCATCTTAAAATATGCATTTGTGTTTGATCCTAAATGCATTTGCAAATGCATTGCCGTATAGTTTTTTTTGGAGTTGAGAACTATATCCTGAAATCTGCAAAAATGCAAAATCCAAAGGATAGTTATGTTCTGATCTGCACATTGGCAGGTGAGGATCAGGTCAGTTCAAAATCAAATCAGAATTCACAACGATCAGATTATTCAAGCATCCCTGGGGGAAGCAAGTGAACTGAAGGAATGGAAAGATGTGGCAAACGATGCATGATCCAAAGCTGGAATTAATTTAGGAAATTCTACTAGTTAAATTATAATTAGGAGGACTGGAACAGATGGCCAAGCCAAACCATGGAAGAATAAAGGAACAGAATGGGGGAAGTCTTCTCATCTCTAGGCCTGGATCTGGAAAGAATGAAGATGCTTGTATTGTACTGTAGGTAAACAACCCATTGTGTGTGTCTGTTTATCTGTTGATTTTATTTGTTGATTTTAACATTTATATCCTATTGCATGATCCAAAGGGGCCCTCAGGACGGCTTAAAAGAGCTAAAGTAAGTTAAAACAATTGAAATATAGATAAAAAAGAAATGACACCTAATAACAACAACGTAACCAAACACAGGAGCAGAAACATTAAATTAAAATGACTTATCTCTGGAATGACTGCCAAATTGAAAAAGAAAACAAAACAAAAAAAATGTTTTGCTCTCTCTTTAAACTCCAAACAACTCTTGCGGCAGTTTTTTCCAACATAGGCCTCTGACCTAGTTCAAAAGTATTTTCGCTTCTTGAGGAAGTATTCTTCAAAATGGCTGAGTTTAGAAAGAGTTTGACCGTTCCATGGACACACGCTGGTTGTCATATTTATGTATGTATTGTATATACTTCTCTAGTTCAGTTTTAAACTCTATAAATCACTGTGCAAGTGTCCATGACTTTGTACAAACAAACAAACAACCACACACAATAAAAGCTGATTTGCATTCTGGGCATATCATCATTGAGGTTTCTAATATGGTCAGGAAAATGTAGAGCTAAACAAAACATGTTGGAGAAGCAACATGTTTGTATGCATGAGTTTGCACTATTCATATATAAAGCTTGTGTGTGTGCCTGTATAACAATGCAATCTGATGCATATTTACTCTAACGTAACTTCCATTGTATTCAGTGGGGTTTACTGCCTAGTAAGTGGGTTTAGGATTTCAGCCTAAGGACAAAAACAGACATTACTTTTAATGTGCATCTTGCAGCTGTCTGTTCTTTCCAGTTTTACTTTAGAGTAGGAACAGCCCCCTCCTTCTGGACCGGAGCCAAGCAGAGGGTTGGGGGGCTTTTAAGAGGAGCAGAAAGCAAAGTCCGCTTCTGCCTGCTCAGTTGCATGTGCCTAGACCTGGTGATTTTTAATACTGACGATCCAGAACATTTTCTTTATTTTCCTGAACAACACTGCTTAACTATTACATTCTTTTTCCCTTGAGTAGTTTAAACTATTGCTAAACCACCAAAGGGTTGGATACAGCTATAGAAAAGCTATGTGGGTAAGTGGGAAGAGTTGTGCAATGGAAAGACACAGGTGGGTAGCAAAAGATGTTCAGAGAGTCACTCATTACTATCCAGCTAACTCTTCTGTCCTATAAAATAATGTACTGAATAAACAAAGATTATGTACTTCATAGTAGGTCATGGATATAATGCACATGAAGTTTTATAATTTTTAAAAATAAAAATGGATGTTGAGGAATATTGGATTGTTATTAACAACGCGTTGTTGTTGGGGGGATGGGAGGGGCCATAGCTCAGTGGCAGAGTCCCTGCTTTGCATTCAGAAGGTCCCAGGTTCAGCATCTCCTGGAGGGCTGCTGCTGCCAGTCGGGTCGACAATACTGGGCTAGATGGATCAATGGCGGACTCAGTATAAGGCAGCTTCCTATGTTTCTATGCATTCTATGAATGACATGTATGTGAGTGTCACCCGGAACAGCCCCTGGAGCATTATTTTATTTTATTTTATTTTAAATATTTCTAGGCTGCCATAGCAATAATGTGGGGGAGTGTTACTCTGAGGAATAGATAGTTCTGCTGTTACATTATATACCTGTTATCTGGGTATGTTTAGCCTGGCCCTGAAGAAGAGATAATTAAAGGTTGATATGATCGTAGTCTTCAGGGCTATCGCACAGAAGACAGTGCAGACTTATTCCCTGTTGCTCCAGACGGTGGGACTAGAACCAATAGGTGGAGATTGCAAGGGAGCAGATTTGGGCTAAATGTTAGGAGAAACGAGAAATGACTAACAGTAAGAGTTGCTCAGCAGTGGATCAGACTGCCTTGGGAGGTGGAGAGTTCTCCTTCACTGAAGTTATTTAAGCAGAGGCTGGATGGCCATCTGTCAGGGATGCTGCAGCTGCATCCTGTACTGAAGATTGTGCAGAGCCTGAATTGAGGAGGAGGGAGTTGGACTAGATGACCTCCAGGGTCCCTTCCAAATTTATGATTCTATAGTTATTCCATAACACAATATAATGTAAGGAGACAGGTATGGACAAATCTGTCAATTTCAGTTTCTCATTTTTCAAAACTTATGTTTGTGTGGTTTGTTTCATCCAATTTCCACAACAGTTTGTGATTTTTCTAAAGTCTGCATGAACACTTGTACACATTTGTGTGTATATTTCTCCCAACATACACATTTTTATGCCACATTTCTTAATATATATCCATTTTTGCAAGCAATTTCCCCAAATATAATAAGTTTTGCATGTTATATTCACTAATATGAACATTTTGGTGCACATCTTCCCCTAATATATGTATTTTTACTTTAAAAAAAAAAAAATGAACTGTATTGCAAAATGTAGAAAAGTGTGAATACCAAAGGATAGCTGTGTTTCAGTTCATGTGTTGGTTCAGGAAGTGTAAATATGGTAAATTCACATTAAAATGTAAACCAAATGGATTTCTCCCCCATTCCTCTAAGGAGATAACTGGGAGCAAATAAGCATGGGTATCTAAAATTAGCTATTAAAAAATCACCACGTGTCATTTATTTATTTATTTATTTATTTTGTGACACTTGTATACTGCTAAATATACAATCAGTGGTCCACAATAAATATTAGAATTGCATTTAAAATACACTATTAAAAACATTAAAAACATTTCCACTTATAATAAATGCAATAGAAGGAGTAAGATGTCTCTGGCAGACAAACACAGTTTAGTTCTCTCCTAAACAAGAGCATAACAAAAAGACTTTCTCCTGATCAGGTATTGCTCCAAAGTACCCTAGTACCAAAATACCATTTCAAGTTGAAACCTGATCAAGAGTGGGATTTTCCATGGGGCCAAACCATTGTGATGTGTTTCAGGGAAGCTTTCACAGTCTCAAGTTTTGTAGTAACAGACGTTTTACCTGCCAGGCTTCAGTTTGTTTGTTGTCTGTAAAGAAGGAATGTGGCAATGTGCAAATCAGCAAATCCTGAGCTTGATGAGTTTCTCCAAATTCCACCTCAAATCTTGTTCCAACATGTGTCCATATCAGATTGTGAGCTTTGTTTTGTTTTTCTTTCTAGACAAGAATTTGTGTGAATTTTTGTGCACATTTTCTCAAATGAACACATCGATTGTACACATTTTTGAAATGTAGGCATTTTTCTCCCATTGATTGAAGTGTGTTTTCTGCATTTTTCAAAAACACACAATTTTTTCATGAGCATTATTCAAATATACACATTTTTTATTGCAATTTTTGTTGTTGTTCCAAGAATTGCACTGCAAACACAGACATATAGGACTTTCACCACAATTTTCATTCAAGTCCACATTTGGTTCCAGGAGGTGTGAAGTGGGTAAATTCTGGTTGCTGAACCGAACCATAAACTGTAAAGTGTTTTCCACTTTGGTTTCAGTTCTGTGCCCTTTCACCAGTACTTTTCAAACACTGCAGCCTAAAGACACATTTCGCTATGGCCTTCTTCACTCATGTGTACTGCAGATAAATTGATTTCTGCCCTGTTCTGGCTATAGTTTCAGCTCCATCAAATGGCCCATATTACAATCACCAGTTGGTTGCCTTGAGTAGGGATGGCGGAGAATTTCTCCACAGACCCCAGTGAGGCTGGATTTTTTTTGAATCTGGCCTCCAGAGTCCATGGAGGAATGGAGTACTTACCTCCACCTCCCTGAGGAATTCTCCCTGGCCGGATCATCCTCGCCACTGGCTCCGGAGCACCAGCAATATGGCCGCCATTGCTGTATCGCTGGCTGAGGCTGACTGACTCTGGATGCAAATGGTGTCCACTACACTGTTTGTGGCCATAAAGCCCTTAGTTTAAGCTAAATGCAGCCATTTACGGCTGCGTTTAGCTTAATCTAAGAGCTTCACAGCCACAAATGGCGTACTGGACGCCATTTGAGTCCGGAGTCAGTCAGCCTCAGCCAGCGATACAGCAATGGCGGCTGTATCACTGGCTCTCCAGAGCCAGCCAGAGGCTCCGCGGAATTGCTGTGGAGTGGAGCCGGCCAGCGACGATTCCGAGGGGAGGGACAGATCACCTCCCTGCAAGGGCAGATTCCCCAGAGGAGCGGCAGGTAGGGAATCCGCCCATCCCTAGTCTTGAGTGCCCTTTTTCTTGGTAGAAAGGCAGGGTACAAATCAAATCGATCAATAGTGTATCATACAGATGCCTTTGGCTGATCTTCTTCTACTTTTGACCTCTACACTGGATGTGGCAGCACTGATCACAGTAGCAGGGAGGAAGGGTGGAGGAATATGAGTGTACATTTATAGGGATGGATGAAACCTCCCCGCCTGCCGCACATGCTGCTCACTGAACCCCTGCTACTTACCTGACCCAGTGAGCAGTGCAGGGCAAGCTACTGGGACTGATGGCAGTGCTTGTTTTTTTGATAGGCCTCCATTTTTGTGCAAGATGGGGCTCTGTATTGTAGATCTACCATGTAAACAGTAGAACTATGAAAATACGAAGCCCCATCTTGCTCAAAATTGGACACTTCCATGGACACCGGGGGACTGCAGCAAGTTCTGGCCTCAGGCATGGCTTGGGGGGTGGGGATTCACTGAGCCGTGTTTGGGGGTGTGGGCAGGGGGGATTTGGCAGGTTGTTGGACCCAGGCAGGCATCTGCGCCATCTCTATACATTCATCACTGGGGCCTTTGCATGGTGAGATGAATCCAATGGTAAGGGACATTAATGTATGGGTTGATCAGTATAGCTAGGAGTGATTCAAGATGCCTTGAGGGTGGTTAGGCATGTGTACCTTTCTGCAGAAATTCCTGCATTCAGGTTTCACACAAGTGAAACAAGTGAATGGTCCCACAGGGTTGTGGGCCAGAACTAAGCTATACATTGTACATCACCTGATGATGGCAGCAGGTCTCACAAACACAATGTTCACCCATTTCATTGCAAGTCTCCAAGCATAATCAGTTAATGCACCGACATATGAAAGCCAGTCTAGTTCACAAAATAGAAATTATCCTACAGGGGTGGGATGACAGCTTTGTGGCATATCTGCTCTCTCCTGCTCTCAGAGGGTTAGAAAACCTCCTCCTCCAAGTCATTAATAAAAATGTTGAAGAGCACTGGGCCCAGGACTGAGCCCTGCGGTACCCTGCTCGTTACCTCTCCCCAGTTTGAGAGGATCCCACTGATAAGCCCTCTTTGAGTCCAATTCTGTAGCCAACTGTGGATCCACCGGATCGTCGTTTCATCTAGCCCACTTGGAGCTAGTTTGCTCATCAGGATATCATGGGGCACTTTGTCGAAAGCTTTGCTGAACCCGAGGTATATTATGTCCACACCATTCCCACAGTCCACAAGGGAGGTGACCTGATTAAAAAATGAGATCAGATTCATCTGGCAGGATTTGTTCTTGACAAATCCATGTTGGCTTCGAGTAATCACTGCATTGTTTTCAAGGTGCTTACCGATGGATTACTTTATAATCTGCTCCAGAATTTCCCCAGGGATTGATGTCAGACTGACTGGCCTGTCTTTGGCGTTCATAGAATCATAGAAAAGTAGGGTTGGAAGGGGCCTACAAGGCCATCGAGTCCAACCCCCTGCTCAATGCAGGAATCCAAGTCAGAGTATCCCTGAGAGATGGCTGTCCAGCCTCGTCTTGAACGCCTCCAGTGTGGGAGAGCCCACCACCTCCCTAGGGAATTGGTTCCATTGTCATATTGCTCTAACAGTCAGGACGTTTTTCCTGATGTTCAGCTGGAATCTGGCTTCCTGTAACTTGAGCCCATTATTCCGTGTCCTGCACTCTGGGATGATTGAGAAGAGATCCTGGCCTTCCTCTCTGTGAGAACCTTTCAAGTACTTGAAGAGCGCTATTATATCTCCCCTCAGTCTTCTCTTCTCAAGGCTAAACATGCCCAGTTCTTTCAGTCTCTCTTCATAGGGCTTTGTTTCCAGTCCTCTGATCATCTTTGTTGCCCTCCTCTGAACCCTCTCCAGTTTGTTTGCATCCTTCTTCAAGTGTGGTGCCCAGAACTGGACACAGTACTCCAGATGAGGCCTAACCAGTGCTGAGTAGAGGCGAACTAGTACTTCCCGGGATTTGGAAGCTATGCTTCTATTAATGCAGCCCAAAAGAGCATTTGCCTTTTTTGCAGCCACATCACATTGTTGGCTCATATTCAGCTTGTGATCAACAATTCCAAGATCTTTCTCGCTTGTAGTTTTGTTGAGCCACGTATCCCCCATCTTGTAACTGTGCATTTGGTTTCTTTTTCCTAGGTGCAGAACTTGGCATTTATCCCTATTAAATGTCATTCTGTGGTTTTCTGCCCAGCACTCCAGTTTATCCAGATCACTTTGAATTTTGTTTCTGTCTTCCAAGGTATTAGCTATCCCATCAAATTTTGTGTCATCTGCAAATTTGATTGGAATTCCCTGCACCTCTTCCTCCAAGTCATTAATAAAAATGTTGAAGAGCACTGGGCCCAGGACTGAGCCTTTTCTTTGTCATCTGTTATCATTTTGCCATCCCTTATTTAATAGCTGAACAACCATTTCTTTCCTCTGCCTTTTACTATGCACGTAGCTGAAGAAAGCCTTCCTGTTGCTTTTAGCATCCCTCGTTAACCTCAGCTCGTTCTCAGCTTTAGCCTTCCTGATGCCATCCCTGCAATTCTGTGCTACCTGCCTGTACTCTTCCTTTGTTACTTGGCCTTCTTTCCACTTCCTATATGTGTCCTTTTTTGTTTTCAGGTCATCCCTAAGCTTTTTGTGAAGCCACATTGGCTTCTTCTGTTGTCTTCCACCTTTTCTTCTTGTTGGAATTGTTTGTGATTGTGCCTTGAGAATTTCCTTTTTTAAAACCTTTTCCTTTTTGAACAAGTTATATCCTTCAGTTGCTGTATTCTAGTCATGGGAGTCATCCTACCAGGTTTCAGTTACACCTATCAAGTCATAATTTCCATCCTGTATTAAGAATTGAAGTTTGTTCCATTTTTCCCATGCTCTGGGCATTAGTATATAGACATCAAAGACCATGTGCTTCATGGTCTGGCTTTCTTCCTACATGTTTGTGAAGACTATTATTGTATTGTGCACTATTAGAGCTGTTCTCTCCATTGTGGTGCATGAGCCTTTGTCCATTGTTACCCCAAACTTTATGTCTCCCTCCCCTGTAGGATTCAGTTAAAAGTCCCCCTGATGAAGTTCTTCATGCTGTGGCCAAACACATTCTTCCCAGCCCTTGTGAGGTACAACCCCTCCCTTGCCGACAGCCCATCTTCCAGGACGTATAGTCCGTGGTTCCAGAATCCAAATCTCTCACCTTGGCTCCACCTTCATAGCCAGTCATTCACCCATAGTATTTTTCTTTCCCTTTCTATCCCTCTTCTAACTACTGGAAGGATGGATGAGAAAACTATCTGGGCCCCAAAGTTCTTGGGTTTCCTTCCCAAAGCTTCAATGTCTGACATGATTTCTTCGTAGCGCCACTTAGCGGTATCATTTGTTCCCACATGGATGAGAAGAAAGAGATACCTGCCAGTGGGCTTTGTGAGTGTAGGCAACCCTTCAGCCATATCTCTAATCCATCCTCCTGGGAGACAGCATACCTGGCAAGTCCATGGATCTTCGCAAGATACTTGGGTTTCAATCCCATGCAGCAAGGAGTCTCCCACTACTACTACTCTTCTCTGCTTGTTGTAGGCCTTGGTATCATTGCCTCTGCTTGGCTGACCTTCAGCTTCTTGCTCACTCTTATGAGGGATTCCCTGTAATTCTTCCTCTGCAGGCTGTCCTCCAGTCTCATCCTCAAGTACCTGAAAAACGGTTCCCTGGTTCCACTGCTTCCACTGGTGCAGAGTGGCTTCTAGTTCTTCTGCGCCTAATTGTCAAGTCACCCTCTTCCAAGGAGTATCCTCTACTGTATTTTTCCTCGCCTCAGAATTTTCCTCTTCTGCCTCAGCTTGCTGTTGCTTAGGGTTGGCGGAGAATTTCTCCCCGAAACTTCGGGGGGCCGAGCGCCAACGTGTTTGGCCCCCTGAAGAAGTTTCGGGGAGAAATTCTCCGCCCCCCCGCCCCCCCCCCGGGACGGGACTTACCTTTCCCGAATGTCCCTCCCAGCGGCGGGTCCCGGCGGCGGTTCGTCGGGTCTTCGTCGGGGCGGGGGCGGCAGCTGATCTTTCGACTGGCTGCCGCCGCCGCCATTCCAATAAAACTAAAAAAAAACACAACGCCCCCGTGATAGGCTACGTGACGATTAACGTAGCCTATCACGGCTAGATCTGCAAAGTCAGCCGTGATAGGCTACGTAAATCGTCACGTAGCCTATCACGGGTGACTTAAAAAAAAAAAGCGCGTACGGCTAATGGCGGCCCCCATAGGGAGCCACCATTCATGTTCCTTATTTGGTCGCTGTAGTCTACATAAAGATTACGTAGACTACGGCGAAAATAAGGGCAACGCTATTTGCGTTGCCCTTATTTTCGCCGTAGTCTACGTAAAGATTTACGTAGACTACAGCGACCAAATAAGGAACGCGAATGGCGGCTCCCTATGGGGGCCGCCATTAGCCGTACGCGCTTTTTCTTTTTTTTTTTAAAGTCACCCGTGATAGGCTACGTGACGATTAATGTAGCCTATCATGGCTGACTTTGCAGATCTAGCTGTGATAGGCTACGTTAATCATCACGTAGCCTATCACGGGGGCGTGTTTTTTTTTAACTTTTTATTTCGCGGCCGGGCGAGGCGCCTCCTCCCTGGCCTGAATTTTGGCCGGGCGAGGCGGGAAGCCTCCCCCACCAGCCTGAACTTCGGGGGGAGAGCAGCGAAGCGCCTCCCCCCCACCACGAAAAGCTGCGAGACCAGGTAAGTGGCTTTCGTGCACTCCTACTGTTGCTGTTCTGGCTTCTGTACTTCGCTTTGGTGCTGTAGTTCCATCGTTCTGTCCAAGAAGTCTTCATCTTCTCTTATTCCCTGGAGGGCTGACACTCGCCACTCCAGATAGATAGATATAGATCGTTTATGTTTAATTTAAACCTATAGGGAAACCATGGCAAAAAGTATTTAAAGGCAGCAAAGAGCATGGCATTTCTTTGGACTTTGTAATCGGCTGTACTAAAATCCAAAGGGATCCATTACAGCTACTATTCATCCTGGGGCAAGCTACTGGCAGATAGAAGGAAAAACAGGATAGCTGCACAAGGATTCAGTATATCCTTTTAAAACCCAAAATAACAGATTTGTTCAGAGATAGCTTAGAGCTTTAGTGTCCGCTAGTATATCTGAGTCAAACTTGGAGCACACCATTTGTTTTCCAAAAGGGTGGCACATTTCATAAGCATTTTCATAAGCAATTCACATTTCTATGAATAATATACTAGTTGATATAGGGGCTAGTTTCTGGTATGGTCTCTCCCCCCCCCCCCCCAGCAAATGCTTTACAGCCAACAGGCAGAAATGCATCAAGTGCAGCTTTTTCTGGAACAAAGATGAAGTGATAAAGAATACTGCATCTTTTAAATTTGTGACTGTGATCCAGTTGTTATGAAAGACAGCTATATCATAAATAATTCACCAGGGAGGTGGTGGTGGGGAGACTCTTCATTTTCTTGCAGAAGCTCAGTAGCCTTAGCAACTGCATGATAGGTGGAAATCAATTAGGTGCAGCTATTCTCGTCACTGCATCTCTGCCTGAACACACGGCATCTGTTGAACATCTGCCTGTCACTAAGTTGTTTAGGCACAGAGCTTCTGTAAAGGAAAACTCATGCTGCTGTTCCATCCTGATGTGCCACACGTAGAGGATCCAGTTGCCAAGAGAGATCTAGTAGTGAATGTGTGTGAGCTGATACTTTCATTGCCCAGCATTGGAAAACCCACCATCTTGGGTGTAATATGTGACTTGTAATACTGACACAAATTTTCTTACAACATTATGCAAATAATGTTTTTATTATGCAACTAATGCTGCATATAACATTATGCAAATGGATCAGAAGGTGACTGAGTCCAATCCTTCACACATTTGGCCTCCATAGATGAACTGATGTTGTTGGGGTTGAAGGCGTGTGTGTGTGTGTGGGGGGGGAGAGAGTGAGAGAATCTCCCTGCAGAAAACATGAGTAATTATCTCCCACCACATTAAGGTGCAACCAGAACTAATAGCTTTGGCTGACACAGTTTTTGGTATTTGCAGCATCTGAGAATATAAAACTGAAAGTAAATACATTTGTGACAACAGCCAATATTTTATGCTTTAATCATGATATAGTTTGGGGACAATGTTCTGTGAAGTATATAATTTTTTTTTCCCTGTGGATAGTCCTTTTTTCCCCACATTGGCCCAAATCTAGAAATACTCTCCTCTCCTTGCCATTGTGCATCCATCTCTGTGTTTCCAAGCAACTTGTTTTAAATATTCATATGCAACTTTTAAGACATACTCTCAAATGGTTGAAAATGAATATATGCTGTACTATTATACTCAGTGCTCTTAAAAATGTTAGGTATCATTTTTCCCCTTCTCTATGAGGACATGAATTCTCAATGGCTGAATGAGCTAGTTCCATCATTAATATAAGAAAAGTGACTGCAGTGGCTATATAGATAGTTGAATTACATTGTTTTTGTTGTTTATTCGGTCAGTCGCTTCCGACTCTTCGTGACTTCATGGACCAGCCCACGCCAGAGCTTCCTGTCAGCCGTCGACACCCCCAGCTCCCCAAGGTCAAGTCCGTCACCTCCAGAATATCATCCATCCATCTTGCCCTTGGTTGGCCCCTCTTCCTTTTGCCTTCCACTTTCCCTAGCATCAGCATCTTCTCCAGGGTATCCTGTCTTCTCATTACGTGGCCAAAGTACTTCAGTTTTGCCTTTAAGATCCTTCCCTGAAGTGAGCAGTCTGGCTTGATTTCCTGGAGTATGGACTGGGTTGATCTTCTTGCAGTCCAAGGCACTCTCAGAATTTTCCTCCAGCACCACAGTTCAAAAGCATCTATCTTTCTTCACTCAGCCTCAGATTCCTTGGTGGGAGATTCAGGACAGAATAAAGGAAGCACTTCTTTACATAGTGCATTGTTAAACTATGGAATTCTCTACCACAAGATGTAGTGGGTATATGAAACTCCGCTTACCTGCCTCCGCCGGGTTCCGCAGGTGGGGGGAGGCGATCCATTCCTCCCCCCGAAATCCTGCCCTGCTGGCTACACTCCACGGCCAGGCCACGGAAGTGCCAGCCGGGTCAACCCGCAGCGGGGCCTCCAGCCACTGCTGGGCTGGTGCGGACGCAAATGGCGTCCTGTGTAGGGGACGCCATTTGCATCCCTATGCCAGCCCATGATAGGCTACGTAAATATTTATGTAGCCTATCACGGCAAAAAAAAGGGAACGCAAATGGCGACGGTGATGGCGGCCGCCATTTGCGTTCCCTTTTTTAGCTGTGATAGGCTATGTAAATATTTACATAGCCTATCACAGCCTCCGCAGGGATGCAAATGGCGTCTCTGCATTAACCATGATAGGCTACGTAACTATTTACATAGCCTATCATGACCATTCGAAAGATGTGAATGGCGGCTGCAGATGCAGCCGCCATTCGAGGAACACCGGAATAGCTGACCAAGGTAGGCTCTGTTCCGGGCCCATTTCACAGGGCGGGGAGGCAGGGGGCTTCGTTCCGCCATGGATTTCGGGGGCCGAATGTGCTGGCATTCGGCCTCACCAAGATCCGTGGCAGAATTTTCTGCCATGACTAGTAGTGATGGCCACCAGTTGGGATGATTTTAAAAGGGGATTGGACAAATTCATGGAGGATAAGGCTATCAGTGGCTACTAGTCCTGATGGCTATGAGCTACCTCCAGTATCAGAGAAAATATGCCTATGTACACCAGTTGCTGGGAAACATGTGTGGGAGGGCGCTGTTGTGCTTGTGTCCTGCTTGTGGTTCCCTGTAGGCAGCTGGTTGGCCACTGTGCGAACAGAATGCTGGACTAGATGGACCCTCAGTCTGATCCAGCAGGGCTCTTCTTATGTTCTTACATTCCTATGTCCTTCCTGCTGCATTAAAGGAGAAAATGGTCCTGTCACACAGTCATATTTGGGGGAACTACATATGAGGATGCCTGATCACAAATGGAAGCACCATACACCACTGCATTTTCATATACACTTTTTCCTGGGCATGGTGCTTGAGCGGGTGGTTGCGGGACAGCTCCAAGCACTTCTGAATGAAACGGATTATCTAGATCCATTTCAATCAGGCTTTAGACTGATTAAAAATCTTTACGTAGACTACGGTGAAAATAAGGGCAACGCAAATAGCGTTGCCCTTATTTGGTCGCTGTAGTCTACGTAATCTTTACGTAGACTACAGTGACCAAATAAGGAACGGGAATGGCAGCTCCCTATGGGGGCCGCCATTATCCGTACGCGCTTTTTTTTTTTTTTTTTAAAGTCACCCGTGATAGGCTACGTGACGATTTATGTAGCCTATCACGGCTGACTTTGCAAATCTAGCCGTGATAGGCTACGTTAATCGTCACGTAGCCTATCACGGGGGCGGTTTTTTTTTTTTTTAGTTTTATTGGAATGGCGATGGTGGCAGCCGGTCGAAAGATCGGCTGCCGCCCCTGCCCCTGACGAAGGCCCGACGAACCGCCGCCGGGACCCGCCGCCGGGAGGGACATTCGGGAAAGGTAAGTCCCGTCCCGGGGGGGGTGAGGGGTGCGGGGGGGGTGCGGAGAATTTCTCCCGAAACTTCTTCAGGGGGCCAAACATGTTGGCGCTCGGCCCCCCGAAGTTTCGGGGAGAAATTCTCTGCCAACCCTAGTTCCTGCACACAGTAATGGACTGGATGAGGGCCAATAAACTGAAACTCAATCCAGACAAGATGGAGGTACTGTTAGTGGGTGGTTTGTCTGCCTGGCTAGGTGATGGTCAACCTGTTCTGGAGGAGGTTGCACTCCCCTTAAAGAATCAGGTTCATAGTTTTGGGTAGGTTGGGTAGCTTTGGGGTAGGTTGGGGGAGCACAATTCTGCTGGGAAGCAAATTGTGTGCTCCCTGCGTACCCTGTTGCTAAGCAGAATCGGTGGGAATCCAGCAGTGCAGTAGCAGTGGGAGGAGGGGGTAAGCTCAGTGGAAGGACCCAGTGGGGAGAGTAAAACTCCCCTGGCACTCCACATTAGGCCCAGGGGCCATCTGTTGATCTGTTGCCCACCCTTGCTCTAGTGTAAGTGTGTGTAGCTCTAATTTGGATTGGACCACCATGTACTAGGAGTGGAAGATTAAAGTTCCTCCCCATCATTTGCTTCATGCAATTGTTAGAGCAATACGACAATGGAACCAATTGCCCAGGGAGGTGGTGGGCTCTCCCACACTGGAGGCATTCAAGTCGAGGCTGGACAGCCATCTGTCAGGGATACACTGACTTGGATTCCTGCACTGAGCAGGGGGTTCGACTCAATGGCCTTGTAGGCCCCTTCCAACCCTACTATTCTATGATTCTATGAACCCATGGGTGGTTAACAAAAGAAAAAAAAGACCCAAGCTCTCTCTTGCAGTCATGATCTCTGTTAAGTTACTTGTTGATTTGCCTCAATTGGCCTCTGTAAAATGGGTTTCTGCTTGAGCCTCCCCCACCCCATTTTTAATATAAGTGGGCCCTGCACCAAGTCATTGCAGAGTGGAGTGCTTCTGCTCAGTGTTCTACTCACCAGGCATGCCCTTTCCTAGGATAATACATTCCATTCCATTCACCCTCCACCAACCCCAGATGTCCCTTCCCACCCCTCCAGCATCACCTAGCATTGTTTGTGTGTCCTTAGGGTCTTTCAAGGGAGGAGCATGGGGAGAAAGCTGGACCTAGTTGTCTCTGCCTACAGTGACTGCTTTGCTCCACCCATAGTGACCCCGTAGCTCTACCTCCCCTTAGCTACCCTGCCCACTGCCCCACCTGTCCCAATGGGCACCAGCCCCCAATGCACATTAGGGAAGTACAGATTCCTCATCGTCCGTTCCAGTGGGGAATCTGCGGGGTGGGGAGGCGATCCGTTCTTCCCTCCCCAAATCCTCATGGAGCAGCTCCACTCCACAAGGATTCTGCAGAGCCGAGGGCTGCCCCGTTCCACTGTCCACATGCCCTGGATTTCCCTGTTTTTTCCCGGCTCCCTGAACTTATAATAATTCTGTAAGTACCACAGAAAAATCCTTTTTGCACTCCTGCCGTCGGTCTTGGTAAGGGTAAAGCCCTTTGCAGGGATTCCCCATGTAACTTCCAGTCACCTGGCCTCATCTGACCTCACCAGACCTGTCCTGACCTCACCTCATCTGACCTGACCTGACCTCACCTCTACAGACAATAAACAGAAAAGATGGTGGACTTTGCAACTCAGCCCCAGTGAAAGAAAGCCTCAGGTCACAGGGAAAATGCCTCGTAAAAAGGGTAAAGCCATTTGCATTCTTCCTCCATTTCCGATTTACGAATTTCTTTTTGTGCTCATTTTCATAAAATCTGCCGTTCGGTGGACAAAAAAAAATGGATCCGCATGAGCTCCAGTCTGGGTCGACCAGGCCGCCCCATTCCGAGAAGGATCCTATGGACTGGATTTGTCAGAATTCGATCCATTTAAAATTCGGGTGGAATTCTCTGACATCTCTACTAAACACAGTGAGTAGTTTGAGGCCAGGTTTGACTTGCTGATGGTTATACAGGGAGGCCCAGGGTTCAGCATACTGCTCAGCCATGCCAACTTGATTCGATTTCCTTCAGCAATGCTTTTACTTGTATGTTGAGAGTATTTAAATTGCTTTATAGAGTGCTGTTCGAACCTCATTTCTTTGACAGGAATAACAGAATTTGAGAACTCTGCCAAGGAGTCAGGTAAAAGGGGAGGAATTCCAGGGAATGCAGAGTTCCTTCCAAGTACTTCATTTTCTAGGAATGTCTCTGTTTTGTGTCTGACCAGCTAATGATGTCAGTGGGTGGCTGGAAGCAACAGTACTCTGGAACATAACTGCATGGTTGATGGGAGATAACCAAAGGGGGAAAGCTGAGAGATGTGCAGAGTGCAATAAAACAAGAATAATCGATGTGTGAAAAAATATGAGGCAAGGCACTAATTTAAGGAGTTTATATTCTGGTTTTATTACCACTGAAGAGGAAGTATCAGATCTCAAGCCCTTTGGATTTTGGTCTCTCCTGTTGTGAGCCTCCATTCTGGAATGCACTTAAGCAAAGTCTCAAATCCCACTGAAGTCAATGTGACGTGAGTCCATGTTTTAGGTGTTTTGCTTAAGAATGATTGGCTGCATCTGGGCCATAACAATTGGTTGCTTTTTTTTAGATTTCAGGTTCTCTGCGGCTTCTTGGTTTTCAAAGGTTCATTTGAACAAAAAAATTACTTCTGTTCATCTCAATTTGCTGGGCTATTCATTGAATTCCTTCCTTAACGCCTTACAAGACATTTGTATTTTTGGTAGGAAGCTTTTCCTGGAGATTCTTTCTTCACTCTCCATAGAATTGTCAGTGCCTGCCCCATCAGTTCAGGCATGTGCTTACTCAAGGGCATCTATTTATCCATGGTGCAATCGTATAATGGTCTACTTAGAAGTAAGCCACATTGAATTCAATGGGACTTACTCCCAGAGGTGTGTGTGTGTGTGTGTGTGTCTGTAGGACTGCAGTCATAAGGGCAATATTTTAGCCAGGTGTAGGCATAAGAACATAAGAAAATCCCTGCTGGGTCAGACAGACCAAAGGCCTATCTAGTCTAGATGGAGCTGTAGCTCAGTGGCAGAGCCCCTGCTTTGCGTGCAGAATGTCCCAGGTTCAATCCCCAGCATCTCCGGGTCAGGCTGGAAAAACTCCTGCAGAAACCCTGGAGAGCCGCTGCCAGTCAGTGACAACGATATTGGGCTTAGATGGACCAATGGTCAGACTCGGTATAAGGCAGCCTGTGTTCCTGTATTTCTAGCATTCTGTTCACACACTGGCCAACCAGATGCCCATAAGGGGACATACATACATACATACGTAGACTACGGCGACCAAATAAGGAACGCGAATGGCGGCCATTTGCGTACGCGCTTTTTTTTTTTTTTAAGTCACCCGTGATAGGCTGCGTGACGATTGACGTAGCCTATCACGGCTGACTTTGCAAATCTAGCCGTGATAGGCTACGTTGATCGTCACGTAGCCTATCACGGGGGCGTTTTTGTTTTTTTTAACTTTTATTGGAATGGCGGCGGCAGCAGCCGGTCAAAAGACCGGCTGCCGCTCCCGCCCCAGACGAAGACCCGCCGAACCGCCGGCCGGACCCGCCGCCGGGAGGGACATTCGCCAAAGGTAAGTCCCGTCCCGGGGGGGGTGAGGGGGGCAGGGGGGAGCGGAGAATTTCTCCCCGAAACTTGTTCGGGGGGCCGAACACGTTGGTGCTCGGCCCCCCGAAGTTTCGGGGAGAAATTCTCCGCCAACCCTACCTGGAGGTGGTTTTGAGTGTTGCATTTGCATTTGGTAGCTGTTCACTGGAACTCCCAACATGAGGTCCAAAGAGGTGTCCATGTGAGGGAAGGAGGCCATCATTAGGCTAAGGAAACAACATAAAACCCATCAGAGAGATAGCAAAAAGATTGGGAGTGGCCAACACAACAGTTTGGAACATCCTGAAAAAGAAGGAATTAACTGGCAAGCTCAGCAAAAGGCCTGGAAGACCAGGCCTCCCCCCGGAATCCTCGACAGGGTGGGAGGCAATCCGGTCTTCCCCCCCCGGAATCCTCGATGGCCGGCTGTGCTCTGCGGCAGCTCCGCATAGCAGCCAGCCAGGCCCAGGCCAGGGCTGTCCGCAGCTGGATTTCCAGCCACGGAGGGCTCTGGGTAAAAAACAAAACAAAATGAGTACGCAAACGGCGGCAGCTATGGCCGCTGCCATTTGTGTTCCTTATTTTTGGCCATCTTAGTCTACATAAATATTTACGTAGACTAAGATGAAGAAAAGAAAGGGGAACGCAAATAGCGTAGTGGCCACTATTCATGTTCCCCTTTCTTGTCTTCGTCTTAGTCTACGTAAATATTGACATAGACTAAGACAGCGAAAAATAAGGAATGCAAATGGCGGCGGCCGTAGCCGCCACCATTTGTGTACGCGTTTTTGTGTGTTTTTTTTATCCAGATGTGATAGGCTACGTAAGTCTTTATGTAGCCTATCATGTCTATGGGGGGGGGAACACAGACTGCAAATGGCGGCGGCTGTTGTGGTGCCGCCACTGCCAAAGCCGCCACTGGAGCTGCTGCCGTCCGAAACATCCGCCCCAAGTAAGTCTCGTCCTGGGGGGGATCGGCGGGGGGCGGGGGGGTGGCAGGCCTTTCTACAATGGAATTTGGGGGTCCGAATGCACTGCCATTCAACCTCACTGAGATCCGTCACGGAATTCTCTGACATCCCTAGGAAGACCACTGAAGACAACTAAAGTGGATGACCGCTAGGGATGGACGAAAGTCACTTACCTGGTCCCACAGCTTGCTTCGCGGTGGGGGGGAAGCGCTCCGTTCCTCTCTGCCGAAATTCTGGCCAGGGGGGGAGGCGCCCTGTCCCTCCGGCCGAAATTCTGGCTGGGGGGGAGGCACCCCGTCCCTCCGGCCAAAATTCTGGCCAGGGGGGAGGCGCCCCGTCCCTCCTGCCACGAATCCTCCTGGCCAGATCGGACGCAAATGGCGGCGGCCGTAGCCGCTGCCGTTTGCGTCCCTGCCGTCAGCCGTGATAGGCTACGTAAATCCTTACATAGCCTATCACGGCTGACTTTGGGAAAAAAAAAAGCGCGTATGCAAATGGCGGACCCATGGGCGCCGCCATTTGCATTCCTTATTTGGGCACGTGTAGTCTATCTAAACATTTACGTGCGTTGCCCTTATTTTCGCCGTAGTCTACGTAAATGTTTACGTAGACTACACGTGCCCAAATAAGGAACGCAAATGGCGGCGCCATGGGCGCCGCCATTTGCGTACACACTTTTTTTTTTCTTTCCAAAGTCAGCCGTGATAGGCTACGTAAGGATTTACGTAGCCTATCACGGTGTTTTTGGAAAATCTAGCCATGATAGGCTATGCATGTAGCCTATCACGTTTGTTTGTTTGTTTGTTTTTTTACTGGGAAATGGCGGTGGCGGCAGCCGGTTGGAAGACCGGCTGCTGCCGCCCCGCCACCACCCCACCGCCGCCCCGCCACCGCCCCGCTGCCGCCCCGCCACCGGGAGCTGCCAGCGCCAGGGACATTCGCGCAAGGTAAGTCCCATCCCGGGGTGGGGGTGGGGGGGTGGACCGTTTCTCCACCAATTTTGGGGGGCCGAATGCGTTGGTATTCAGCCTCCCAGAGATTCGTGGAGAAATTCTCCGACATCCCTAAATTGACCGCAGAATTCTGCTCATGGTGAAGAGGAACTCTTTCACAACTTCTAGCCAGGTCAAGAACACTCTTGTGGAGGTAGGCATGTCATTGTCAACATCTACAGTCAAGAGTCAGCTTTATGAATGTAAATACAGAGGCTTCACAACAAGGTGCAAACCACTGGTAACACTCAAGAACAGACAGGCCAGATTAGCCTTTGCCAGCAAACACCTAAAAAAGCTTGCCCGGTTCTGGAATAAGATTGTTTGGACTGATGAAACCAAGATTAATTTGTACCAGAATGATGGGAAGAGAAAAGTATGGAGAAGGAAAGGAACAGCTCATGATCCAAAGCATACCACCTCATCTGTCAAACATGGTGGAGGCAGTGTTATGGCATGGGCATGTATGGCTGCCAATGGAACCGGGTCACTGGTGTTTATTGATGACCTGGCTGCTGATAAAAGCAGCAGGATGAACCTGCTTAATAATCATTTATTAACCAGTGGACAGCTTTCATCTAAATTTATTTCTTTATTTCTTTATTGCATTTATATCCCACCTTTTTTCCTCTTGCAAGGAACCCAAGGCGGCTTACATTATCCTCCTCCTCTCCTTTTTATCCTCACAACAACAACCCTGTGAGGTGGGTTGGGCTGAGAGTCCGTGACTGGCCCAAAGTCACCCAGTGAGCTTCCATGGCCAAGTGGGGACTAGGACCCAGATCTCCCGGCTCCCAGTCCGTCACTCTCACCACTAAACTACACTACACTGGCTAAATGACATTTCACAGTCCTGCTCTGTAGGTCTGAGAGGTAATATCTATATCTATATCAATAACAGAAGCAAAAGGGATTTTTCTGTTAAAAAACACAGGACCCTAAAGGGGAAGGCTGACAGAAGAGACAAAGAGGGGGAAAACGTCAAGACCATATTCAAGCAATAGAAACTATACAAGCATGGCACCCCCCCCCCAAAAAAGTTGAGAATGGAAAAATTGAGCAAGCAAAAAATGAGCTTTTTACAATGGGCAGCTGAAGCTGAACCCTTTCAAGTGACATTGGTTCAAGAGTTAAACACATAGCTAATGCTCTCTCCCACCAAATTCAATGAGTTGCACAGAGTAATCCCACCATCATCTACTGGGAAGTATGCCACTTCCTGTAGCCTTAGAGCACACTTGTCTACAGCTCTGCTGCTCATGTGTAAGTACGGATGTACAAAAGTCACTTACTTTTTCGAAGGGTGACATTTGCGGTGGAGGGGAGGCGCTCCGTCCCTCCCCCCGAAATTCTCTCCAGCCAGCTCAGCTCCGCAGAGATTCTGCAGAGCCGCTGGCCGGGGCTGCCCGCAGCCGGACATCCGGCCACTGGGCAGACTGCAGGGATGCAAATGGCGGTGGCCATAGCTGCTGCCATTTGCGTCCCTGTATTTGGCCATGATAGGCTACATAAATATTTACATAGCCTATCACGGCAAAAAAACCATAAACAACAGCGAACGCAAATGACAGTGGCTACGGTGGCTCCCATTTGCGTTCCCTTTTTTTTGGCCATGATAGCCTATGTAAATATTTACATAGCCTATTACAGCAAAAAAAAAAAAAGGGGAACGCAAATGGCAGCCACTACGCCATTTGCGTTCTTTTTTCTTTTTCTTTTTTTGCCATAATGGCCTATGTAAATATTTACATAGGCTATCACGGCAAAAAAAGAGGGAACGCAAATGGAGGCCGCCGTAGCTGCTGCCATTTGCGTTCCCTTTTTTTTTGCTGTGATAGGCTATGTAAATACTTACGCAGCCTATCACAGCTTCCGCAGGGACACAAATGGCATCCCTCCGTTAGCCGTGACAGGCTACGTAAGTATTTACATAGCCTATCACGGCTATATGGAAGAAGCGAATGGTGGCCGCAGAAGCGGCTGCCATTCGCAATGCAGCACGGGTGGCAGCAGGTAGGTGCTCCGCCAGGAGCAGGGGGCAGGGGGCTGCATTCCGCCATGGATTTTGGGGGGCCAAATGCACTGGCATTCGGCCTCACCGAGATCCATGGCGGAATTCTCCACCATCCCTATGTAAGCCTCATTGACTTCAAGGGCCTCACTCTCAGGTGAGTCTCAGGCTGCCATCCTACACACCAGGGGTGGGCAACTTGTGGCCCATGGGCAGCATGTGTCCCCTGCCATGCCCGGTGTGGATCCACCAACACTGCCTCCGTGCCGACAAAATTTGTGGCAACAAAAAATTGGTGGGTTGCCACTGAATTCAGCATAAACTGCTGTGGAGCAATGAAAAGGTAAAATTTAGCTTGAGAACAAGTTAAATTTAGCCTGTTTAGTGCTCTGTAGTAGTTTGCTGCCAAAATATGGTGGCAAACTGCCATTTCTTAGGGCTGTGTATGGACCCCCCAACCCACTTCGGAAGCTGAGTTGGAGCTTTGGATTCAGCCCTGATCCACTTTGGACCAATTGGGACCTGATCCAAACCACTTCGGACTCTGAATCTGAAGCAGGATTAATTATAATCCAAATATTCCAAAAAAATAATCCAAATTATTCAGATTTTAATTATCCCATTGACTTGCATTGGAAAACAGAAACAGCTATAACTTTTTAAAGTTTTTATGATAAATAGATGACATCTGGAGAGCTGTCAGCCCCTGTGGAGGTGATTGAACCTGCCCAATCTTAAACAGTTAAGTCCAGTGGCTTTTATGCTAGCAACAGGTAAATTTTGCCTTTTTCAAGAAAATCTGTCAAAACAAAGAGCTATACTTTTTTTGTGCTTCCACTAGGGATGGCAGAGAATTCTGCCACAGATCTCAGGGAGGCCAAATGCCAGTGCATTCAGCCCCCCAAAATCTGTGGTGGAACGGCCTGCCCCCCTGCCCCCCCTGCGGATCCCCCCCGGATGAGACTTTACTGGGGCGGATCTTCTGGGTGGTGGTGGTGGCGGCGGCGGCTTCATCGGCAGCAGCTACGGCAGCTGGTCTTCCGACCGGCTGCTGCCGCCACCATTTGCATTTTTTTTTTCACACATACATGATAGGCTACGTATGTTTTTACGTAGACTAAAACGTCTGGGTAAAAAAAAAAAGGCATATGCAAATGGCGGCGGCTACGGCCGCCTCCATTTTCGTACGCGTTTTTTTTTGTTTTTTTTTTACCCAGTCATTTTAGGCTATGTAAAAACTTACATAGCCTAAAACAACTGGGTAAAAAAAGAAAGAAAGAAAGGTGTACGCAAATGGTGGCGGCTACGGCCGCCGCCATTTCTGTTCCTTATTTTCGGCCGTCTTAGTCTACGTAAATAATTACGTAGACTAAGACGGCGAAAATAATAGGGATGTACGAAAGTCACTTACCTTCTAACGAAATGTGATTCGAGGCGGGGGGGAGGTGCTCCGTCCCTCCTCCCTGAAATTCTGGCCAGGGGGGAGGTGCTCCCTCCCTCCCCCTGAAATTCTGGCTGGGGGAGAGGCACTCCCTCCGTCCCCCCCTGAATCCTGGCTGGCTGGGTCTGCAAATGGCAACAGCCATAGCCGCCGCCGTTTGCGTCCCTGCAGTCAGCCATGATAGGCTACGTAAATGTTTACGTAGCCTATCACGGCTGAGTAAAAACAAACAAACCCATGCGTACGCAAATGGTGGCACCCATGGGCGCCGCCATTTGCATTTCTTTTTTGGCATGTCTAGTCTATGTAAACATTTACGTAGACTATGGCAAAAATAAGGGGAACACAAATAGTGTAGACACTACATGGTGCCGCCATTTGCGTACACGTGTTTTTGTTTTTGTTTTTTTACTCAGCTGTGATAGGCTATGTAAACATTTATGTGGCCTATCACGGTATTTTTTAAAAATCTAGCCGTGATAGGCTACATAAATCTTTATGTAGCCTATCACTTTTTTTGTTTTTTGTTTTTGTTTTACTGGAAATGGCGGCGGCAGCAAACCGCTGCCGAACTGCCGCCAGAGCCGCCACCGCCAGGAAGATTCGCCCAAGGTAAGTCCCGTCCTGGGGGGGCGGGGGGCAGACCGGTTCACCACCGATTTCAGGGGGCCGAATGCGCTGGCATTCAGTCTCCCCAAGATTTGTGGCGAAATTCTGTGACATCCCTAGAAAATAAGGGGAACGCAAATAGTGTAGATCACGTAAATAATTACATAGATTAAGATGGCAAAAATAAGGAACACAAATGGAGGTGGCCGTAGCCGCCGCCATTTGTGTACGCAGTTTCCCCCCCCCCAGAGCCCTCCGTGGCCAGAAATCCAGCTGCCGACGGCTCTGGCCTGGCTGGGCCTAGCCAGCTGCTCCGCGGAGCCGCTGCGGAGCACAGCCAGCCAAGGAGGATTCCGGTGGGAAGGAACGGAGCGCCTCCCCCCCATCCAGGATTCCGGGGGGAGGGACGGAATGCCTCTCCCCCACCATAAACATAATCCGCGAACAGGTAAGTGATTTTCGTACCTCCCTAGCTTCCACATAAGAGCATTGAATTTGGGGACCTGGCAGTAGGGGTGGACGAAAGTCACTTATCTGTCCTCGAAGGACGTTCACGGTGGGGGGGAGGCGCTTCGCTGCTCCCCCCGCGAAGTTCTGGCCGGGGGGGGAGGCTTCTCGGCCCGGCCGAAATTCAGGCCGGGGAGGAGGCTTCACGCCTCGCCCGGCCGCGAACGCGAAAGTTAAAAAAAAAAAAAAAGCCCCCTGATAGGCTACGTGACGATTCACGTAGCCTATCACGGCTAGATCTGCAAAGTCAGCCGTGATAGGCTACGTCAATCGTCACGTAGCCTATCACGGGTGACTTAAAAAAAAAAAAAAAAGCGCGTACGCTAATGGCGGCCCCCATAGGGAGCCGCCATTCGCGTTCCTTATTTAGTCGCTGTAGTCTATGTAAATGTTTACGTAGACTACGGCGAAAATAAGGGCAACGCAAATAGCGTTGCCCTTATTTTCGCCGTAGTCTACGTAAACATTTACGTAGACTACAGCGACCAAATAAGGAACGGGAATGGCGGCTCCCTATGGGGGCCGCCATTATCCGTACACACTTTTTTTTTTTTTAAAGTCACCCGTGATAGGCTACGTGACGATTGACGTAGCCTATCACGGCTGACTTTGCAAATCTAGCCATGATAGGCTACGTGAATCATCACGTAGCCTATCAGGGGGCGTTTTTTTTTTTTCTTTTATTGCAATGGCGGCGGCGGCAGCTGGTTGAAAGACTGGCTGCCGCTCCCGCCCCGCTCGAACACCCGCCGAACCGCCGGCCGGACCCGCCGCCGGGAGGGACATTCGGCGAAGGTAAGTCCCGTCCCGGGGGGGGCGGGGGGGTTTGGAGGATTTCACCCCGAAATTTGTTTGGGGGGCCGAACACATTGGCGCTCGGCCCCCCGAAGTTTCGGGGAGAAATTCTCCACCAACCCTACCTGGCAGCCCCTATGGAGGTGATTGAACCTGAGAAATTTCAGACAGTTAGGTCCAGTGGCTTTTGTGCTAGCCATGGATAAAGTTTTCTTTCCTCAAAAACTAAAAAAAAAAAAAAAGTTTTAAAAAAACCCTGTCAAGCCACACAGGGGATTAGAGATCCTACTCAAAAGTTGTTTAAGGTGACAGTTAGGAGGTCAGTATCCCTATTCTCTCCCCTTCATGGATCACTGCCTTGTTGTGGCAAAGGGGCTTGCATAACTCAGTGAAGCCATAAGCTATGCCATGCAGGGCCACCCAAGATGGACAGGTCATGGTGGAGAGTTCTGACAAAATGTGGTCCACTGGAGAAGGAAATGGCAACCCACTCCAGTATTCTTGCCAAGAAAACCCCATGGAACGTATCACAAGGCTGAAAGATATGATGCCGGAAGATGAGCCCCTCAGGTCGGAAGGTGTCCAATATACTATTGGGGAAGAGCAGAGGGTATTTCCAAGTAGCGCCAGAAAGAGTGAAGCGGCTGGGCCAAAGCCGAAAGGACACTCAGCTGTGGATGTGTCTGGTGGTGAAAAGAAAGTCCGATGCTGTAAAGAACAATATTGTTTAGGAACCTGGAATGTCAGATCAATGAATCAAGGTAAGCTGGAGGTGGTCAAACATGAGATGGCAAGATTGAACATTGACATCTTGGGAATCAGCGAACTAAAATGGACAAGCATGGGCGAATTTAATGCAGGTGACCATTATATCTACTACTGTGGGCAAGAATCCCTTAGAAGAAATGGAGTAGCACTCATAGTCAACAAAAGGGTGGGAAAAGCAGTACTGGGGTACAATCTCAAAAATGATAAAATGATCTCAGTACGAATCCAAGGCAAACCATTCAGCATCACAGTAATTCAAGTCTATGCCCCAACCACTGAGGCTGAAGAAGCTGAGGTTGATCGGTTCTATGAAGACCTACAACACCTTCTAGAACTAACACCAAAAAAAGATGTCCTCTTCATAATAGGGGATTGGAATGCTAAAGTAGGAAGTCAAGAAATCACCAGGATAACAGGCAAGCATGGCCTTGGTGTACAAAATGAAGAAGGACAAAGGCTAATCACGTTTTGCCAAGAGAACATGCTGATCATAGCAAACACTCTTTTCCAACAGCACAAGAGGTGACTCTACACATGGACATCACCAGATGGTCAATATCGAAATCAGATTGATTATGTCCTTTGCAGCCAAAGAAGGAGAAACTCTATACAGTGAGTAAAAACAAGACCTGGAGCTGACTGTGGCTCAGATCATGAGCTTTTTATTGCAAAAGTTTGGCTTAAATTGAAGAACGTAGGGAAACCATTCACTAAACCATTCAGGTATGACCTAAATCATATCCCTTATGAATATACAGTGGAGGTGAGGAATAGATTTCAGGGATTAGACCTGAGAGACAGAGTGCCTGAGGAACTATGGACAGTGGTCCGTAACATTGTTCAGGAGGCAGCAACTCAATCCATCCCAAAGAAAAAGAAATGCAAGAAAGCCAAGTGGCTTTACAATGAGCTGAGGCTTTACAAGATGAGATGAGGCTTTACACGTAGCTGAGGAAAGAAGGGAAGCAAAAAGCAAGGGAGAAAGGGGAAGATATACCCAACTGAATGCAGAGTTCCAGAGAATAGCAAGGAGAGACAAGAAGGCCTTCTTAAATAAACAATGCAAAGAAATCGAGGAAAACAGAATGGGAAAGACTAGAGATCTCTTCAAGAAAATCGGAGATCTCAAGGGAACGTTTTGTGCAAAGACAGGCATGATAAAGGACAAAGAAGGCATGGACCTAACAGAAGCAGAGGAGATTAAGAAGAGGTGGAAAGAATACAAAGAAGAACTATACAGGAAAGATCTGAATGTCCCTGATAGCCATGATAGTGCGGTCACTGAACTTGAGCTGGACATCCTAGAGAGTGAAGTCAAGTAGGCCTTAGGAAGCGTTATTAACAATAAAGCTAGCGGAGATGACAGTATTCCAGCTGAGCTAGTTAAAATCCTAAAAGATGATGCTGTGAAAGTGCTGCACTCAATATGCCAACAAATTTGGAACACTCAACAGTGGCCACAAGACTGGAAAAGGTCAGTTTACATTCCAGTTCCAAAGAAGGGCAACGCCAAAGAGTGTTCAAACTACCGTACAATTGCGCTCATTTCACATGCCAGCAAGGTGATGCTCAAAATCCTACAAGCTAGGCTTCAGCAGTATGTGAACCGAGAACTACCAAAAGTACAAGCTGGGTTTCAAAGAGGCAGAGGAACTAGGAGTGCATGAAAGCCACTTACCTGCTCTCGCAGCATTTCGCGGTGGGGGGGAGGCGCTTCGCTGCTCTCCCCCCGAAGTTCAGGCCGGGGGGGGAGGCTTCCCGCCTCGCCCGGCCGAAATTCAGGCCGGGGAGGAGGCGCCTCGCCTCGCCCGGCCGCGAAATAAAAAGATAAAAAAAAAACGCCCCCGTGATAGCCTACATGACAATTAACGTAGCCTATCACGGCTAGAACTGCAAAGTCAGCCGTGATAGCAAATAGCAAATAGCGTTGCCCTTATTTTCGCCGTAGTCTACGTAATCTTTAAGTAGACTGCAGCGACCAAATAAGGAACGTGAATGGCGGCTCCCTATGGGGGCCGCCATTAGCCGTACGCGCTTTTCTTTTCTTTTTTTTAAAGTCACCCGTGATAGGCTACGTGACAATTAACGTAGCCTATCACAGCTGACTTTGCAAATCTATACGCTACGTTAATCGTCACGTAGCCTATCATGGGGGCATTTTTTTTTTTTTACTTTTATTGGAATGGCGGCGGCAGCAGCCGGTCGAAAGACCGGCTGCCACCCCCGCCCCTGACGAAGACCCGACGAACCGCCGCCGGGACCCGCCGCCAGGAGGGACATTCAGGAAAGGTAAGTCCCATCCTGGGGGGGTGCGGGGGGCGGGGGGGTGGAGAATTTCTCCCCGAAACATGTTCGGGGGGCCGAACACGTTGGCACTCGGCCCCCCGAAGTTTCGGGGAGAAATTCTCCGCCATCCCTAAGAGGAACTAGAGATCAAATCGCCAAATTTGCTGGATCATGGAGAAAGCAAGAGAATTCCAGAAAAATATCTCTTTCTGCTTCATTGGCTATGCTAGAGCCTTTGATTGTGTGGATCACAACAAACTGTGGCAAATGCTTAAAGAGATGGGAGTACCAGACCACCTTACCTGTCTCCTAAGAAACCTGTACGAGGGTCAAGAAGCAACAGTAAGAACCAGACATGGAACAACCGATTGGTTCAAAATTGGGAAAGGAGTACGACAAGGCTGTATATTGTCACCCTGCTTATTTAACTTATATGCAGAGTACTTCATGAGAAACGCCAGGTTGGGTGAATCACAGGTCAGAATTAAGATTGCTGGGAGAATTATCAACAACCTCAGATACGCAGACGATACCACCCTAATGGCAGAAAGCGAAGAGGATCTAAAGAGCCTCTTGTTGAGGGTGAAAGAGGAGAGTGCAAAAGCTGGTTTGAAACTCAACATTAAAAAAACAAACATCATGGCATCTGGCCCCATCACTTCCTGGCATATATTGAAATGGAAGAAATGGAAGCAGTGGCAGATTTTATTTTCTTGGGATCCAAGATCACTGCAGATGGTGACTGTAGCCATGAAATTAAAAGACGCTTGCTCCTTGGGAGGAAAGCTTAGCTATGGCAAACCTAGACAGCATAGTAAGAAGCAGAGACATCACCTTGCCAACAAAGGTTCGTATAATCAAAGCTATGGTTTTCCCAGTAGTAACGTATGGCTGTGAGAGCTGGACTATAAGGAAGGCTGAGCACCGAAGAATTGATGCTTTCAAACTGCGGTGCTGGAGAAGACTCTTACGAGTCCCCTGGACTGCCAGGAGGTCAAATCAGTCCATCCTAAAGGAAATCAACCCTGACTGCTCATTGGAAGGACAGATACTGAAGCTGAAGCTCAAATATTTTGGCCACCTAATGTGAAGAGAAAACTCCCTGGAAAAGACCCTAATGCTGGGAAAGATTGAAGGCAAAAGAAGAAGGAGACGGCAGAGGATGAGATGGCTAGATAGCATCACCGATGCAATGAATATGAACTTGAGCACACTCCAGGAGACAGCGGAGGACAGGAAGGCCTGTGTGCTATGGTCCATGGGGTCATGAAGAGTCGGACATGACTTAACGACTGAACAACAACATCCCTAATCTCTGGTGTAGGTCTTGTTGAAGTGTAAAATAACCCCTCTTCCCTAATACTTTCCTTTTGTCTGTCCTGAATTTGCCAGATTCACCTTCACTGGATGACATGAAGCTAGGGATGTACGAAAGTCACTTACCTGTTCGCGCATTATGTTGATGGTGGGAGGGAGGCGTTCCGTCCCTCCCCCCGGAATCCTGGCCGGCCGGCTCCGCTCTGCAAGGATTCTGCGTACGCCACCATTTGCGTATGCACGGTTTTTTTTTTTTTTTAATTTACATAGCCTATTGGGTTTTTTTTTTTTAAACCTAGCCGTGATAGGCTATGTAAATCTTTACATAGCCTATCATGTCTTTTTTTAAAAAAACTGGAAATAGCGGCGGCCGCCGCCCCGCTGCTGGAGCTTCTGCTGCCCGGAAGATCCACCCCAGGTAAGGTTCGTCCCGGGGGGTGGCGGGGGGTGGTGGCAGGCTGTTCCGCCACCGATTTCGGGGGGCCGAATGCACTGGCATTCGGCCTCCCCGAGATCCGTGGCGGAATTCTCTGACATCCCTACGTGAAGCTCTTCTTATTAAGGGAAGAAAAACATTAAGCCTCACTTTGGCTGCAGTACACATGACCTGGGAGTAAGTCACACTGAAGTCAGTGGAGCTTATTTATTGCACTGTTCCACTTTCTCTAAAATATATAATTTTATAAAACCTCCCCCTTATTTGCCTTTCTTCAAAGTTCAATAGCCCAAACATTGAAGCCTTTCCTTATAGAGGGGTTGTTCCAGCCCCCTGATCATTTTGCCAGCCCTTTTCCCCAGAAAGGTTTGATAAAACAGTTTTTAAAAATGCATATAGCCTAGCCTGATCATATTCTTCTTATGGCCATTTGATATACACAAGAGAGAAGAAGCGACAAAGTGTCTTGGAAAACCAGCAAAAGTGAGTAGGTGTGACTGCTTGAACACTGGGGACATGTAGGGATGTACGAAAGTCACTTACCTTTTCGCAGCTTGGATTCGTGGGGGGGGGAGGCGCTCTGTCCCTTCCCCTGGAATCCTCACTGGGATTCTGCCTCTGCTCCGCGGTGGCTCTGCGGAGCCACCAGCCAGGGCTGTCCACAGCTGGAGCTCCAGCCATGGCTGGCTGCTGCAGACGCAAATGGCGGCTGCTGTAGTGGCCACCATTTGTGTCCTGCCAGGCTGCCATGATAGGCTACGTAAGTATTTACGTAGCCTATCACGGCAAAGAGCAGGGGTGCAAACGGCAGCCGCTATGCCGTTTGCGCCGCTGCTCTTTCCGTGATAGGCTACGTAAATATTTACATAGCCTAACATGGTAAAGGCAGCTATGCAAATGGCGTAGTGGCCGCCATTTGCATGGCTGCCTTTACCATGATAGGCTACGTAAATACTTACGTATCCTATCTCGGAGAAAGCAGAGGCTAGGGATGTACGAAAATCACTTACCTTTACGTGGATTATGTTGATTGTGCGGGGGAGGGGTTCCGTCCCTCCCCCCGGAATTCTCGAAGGGGGGGGAGGAGATTCGTTCCTCCCCCCCGGAATCCTCCACGGCCAGCTGTGCTCTGCGGCAGCTCCTCAGAGCAGCCGGCCAGGCCCACCCAGGCCAGAGCCGTCCGCAGCCGGATTTCCAGCCGCGGAGGACTCTGGGAAAAAAACAAAAACAAACCACTTATGCAAGTGGTGGCAGCCGTGCGTTCCTTATTTTTGGCCGTTTTAGCCTACGTAAATATTTACATAGGCTAAAACAGTGAATCAAAAAGGGACGCTAATAGTGCCCACTACGCTATTTGCGTTCCCCTTTATTTTTGCCGTCATAATCTACGTAAATATTTACGTAGATTAAGACGGCCAAAAAGAAGGAACACAAATGGCGGCGGCCGTAGCCGCTGCCATTTGCGTATGCAGTTTTTTTTTTTAAACCCAGCCATGATGGGCTACGTAAATCTTTACGTAGCCTATCACGTGGGTTTTTTTTTTTTACAAGTTTGCAAATGGCGGCGGCAGCAGCCGATTGGAAGACCAGCCACCGCAGCCGCCGCAGCCGCCACCGGAGCTGCCGCCGCCCGGAAGATCCGCCCCAGGTAAGTCTCGTCCCGGGGGGGATCTGTGGGAGGGCAGGGGGGATCTGTGGGAGGGCGGGGGGGTGGCAGGCCGTTCCGCCATGTAGTTCGGGGTGCCGAATGCACTGGCTTGTCTGTCTGGCCTTCAGAATCGCCTGGATCAGTCTGAAGCGATTCAGATCTAGCCGAGTGCTTCAGACCGATCCGGATCCAATTCAGATCTGGACTGATTCGGTCCAAATCACCCTGTTTGGGTTCAGAATTCAGATCCAGAACCAAAGTAGAGCACAGCCCTTCCATTTCTTTGCCACTGCTGCTGAATTTGGTGGCACAGCAGTGGCAGCAGCAGTATAACCTGCAGAGGAGGGGGTTCATAGGGGGAGGAAAGTTGCTCCCACACTCCTGGATTGCCTACCCCACTATACAACCTTACCTTGGAGTAAGCCTCATTGAACCCAATGGGGCTTAGTTCTGAGCAGACATCTATAGGATTGCTGTCTCAGTTATGCTTACCTTTGACTGGTCTGTGCCCCCATGTAATTTTTTTTATCTTATATGTATTTATGTATTTATTACATTTTTATCCCACCTTTTCCTTCCCACCCCAGCCCATTTTATGCCTGTAACAATCTTGTGAGATATGGCAGTGAGGGGGTGGTGTGGGGTGGTGGTGGAGGATTTGGCTTAAGTTCAGTGGAAGACAGGGGTGGGATTTGTAGATTTCATTAAGGGCCTTCCTACCTCCCCCTGCTCTATTCAAGCACTGTAATAAAATGCATGTTGCTGTGGGCAGACCTGTGTGTATACTACACTTTGTAATCCTATACCAACACAGGAGAAACATGATATAGAATTCGGCAGCATACTACGTCTGGCGAAAATTTCCCTTTCCTTTCTTTCAAGTTGCTAGCCCTTATGGTTGCCAGTATATGCTTTTAAATGTGTGGCCAATACCTTGTGAAATCTCAGAAGCTGGAGAAGTTGCTGGCACATATTTCCATTGGTGGGCCTTTATTGCCCTGAACCATGAGTAGCAGAAACACAAACCATTATGAAAAAGTAGAGAAACGGTGTCAGTTTGACTAATTTGCATAATTTATAAGAATAGCAAAATCCGGTTTTACTTGATACCAAATTTGGGTTCCCTTGGCCCAGAGTTCCCCCCCTGCCCCCCTGCCCGGCTGACCCCCACATGCAGAGTACGTGCTGCCCTGGGTACTGTATTTCACAAAGCAGCAGCATTGTGCTTTTATGTAAATGGCTTTTGAACTTTTTATATTGTATTCAATGTTTTAACTTTTGTAAACTGCCCAGAGGGCTTCAGCTATGAAGCGGTATAGAAATGTGATAAATAACAATAATGATTTTGCAGCTTTTCAGGACAGGAGTGAAAGAGACAGTTTCATAGTCAAGCAGCAACAACTAATCAACATTCTTGAGAGTTTTTCTTCTTTTTTCTTTTTGGGGGACACGGCCCTCTTCATATAACTTTCTATTAAGTGGGTATTTGTCGAAGAAATCATAAAAGGGATTGCTTGGATAATTGGGGTGCAACTGGTGCCTTGTTGAAGCAGTTGCCCCCTCCCCACAAGAATGGCTCCCAGACAGCCAGCGTGCTAGGATTATAATTATCTCCCAATGAGCAGGGGATGGGAGGGACCAGCCTCCAGCACTTTCACTCTTCTGCTTAAACAAAGAAAAGCTTGACAAATATGTTTGCATCATCAAGCTTTTGGTCTGCGCATTTCCCTTTCATTCACACCGTCATAAAATATTCAGAAGGCAGTATCTTTTTGATTACTAATTTATGCTGTTTACAGACGCGGTAAGGGGAAGGAAAGAAGAAGAAAAAAAGATGGGTGCTTTGCTATTAGGGAAAGCGTTGACATTTGTTGCATGGGATACCGTCCGTCCATAAGCAGAGCTTTAGTTTAGTTAGGAGACAGGTCACTGAAATCACAAACTGTACAATTAGATAAAGCATTGCAGCCCAACAATGCAATCCTTGCTGGCTGGGGAATGCTGGGAGTTGTGGGGCTTTTTTTTCTGTCTAAACATGTATAGGATTGAGCCTAAGTCAAGTAAATATTCTCGACAGAGATCCTGTCATCTTTTTACCCCAACGATAAACAGAAATGCAGACAAGCAGGCCCACTTCTCTCTGCAAGGTGGTAGCCACACCAGTGGAGGCTGGTGGCTCTGGTCACAGTGGGGCTGTGAATCCATTCTGGGTTTCAGTCAGAACCAGATTGAACTCTAAAGGAGCTATCCAGGGTGCTGAGCCCTAGCTCCAAAATGGGCTCATCACCTTGGATAGCTCCTTTAGAGCTCTGGCTGGTTCTGACAACAACCAGGAATGGTTGTAGCTCCACCAAAATTGGAGCCACCAGCCTCCATTGGGCCATGCCACACCTACCCCAATGACATTTGGACACACCAAGCCCATTTCCCCTTGGAAGGCAGAGGCTGTAGCTCTGTGATGAGGCACACGCTTGGTAGGCAGAAGGTCCAGACCCCAGCCTCTCCAGTGACTTAGCTGGGTTGGGAAAGACCTCTCCCAAAGACCTCAGAAAGCTGCAGCAAAGTCAGAGTGCAATGTATGGTCCTGGGCTTCATGTACCTTAAAAGTGGCACAGATTTGTGGATTCAGATAGCTAATGTCTCTCTCTTCCCTGGCCCTGTTGCTCAGTACCACAAATACTGCGAGAGAGGCTCAAGGGTGATGTGAAGATTCACATATGAAAATAGCGAAAGGGCAGGCAATGCTGCTGGATAGCAGTTTTAGACACAAACTCATTTCCCTGGGAGTAAGCTCTGTTGAATACAATGGGGCTTACCTCTGAGTAAATGTGAATATGTGCTGTTAGGCATGATGTTCCCTCTTCACCATGCTTAAAGGGGTGGGTCTGTCACTTATTGGTAGAGCATATGCCTTGTATGCACAAGGTCCTGTTTCTGGCGTCCTCATTTATTTTTATTTTTTGGTAAGGATACTAGGAGCTGATGCAAACAACCTGTATTTGAGGCCACAGGGAGTTGCTGTTATTCATAGTAGACAGTACTGGTCCGACCAACTGTGTGATTTGTGATAAGGTTCTTATTTTATAGCCAACATGATATTCTGGTCAGAGTGCCAGACTCAGATCTGGGAGACCCTGGTTCAAGTCCCCACTCTGCCATTAAGTTTACTATGACCTAATCATTTATCTCTCAGCCTAAACTAGCTCATGGAGTTTTAGAGAGCCAGTGCAGTGTAGCTGTTAGAGTGCTGGACTGGGGCCAGGGAGACCTGGGTTCAAATCCCCCCTCAGCCATGAAGCTGACTGGGTGACCTTGGGCCTGCCACCCTCTCTCAGCCTATCCTACTGCACTGGGTGATAGTGAGGATAAAATGGAGGCAGACGATGCATGCTGCCTTGAGCTCCTTGGAGGAAAGGCAGGGTACAAATATAATAGATAGCAGATATATAAAAATAAAGGTACATATCTGAATGTGACTAGATATGCTGTAGAAAACATGTTGGAGATGGGCAAGAAATGTGTGCTGGCATTTTTATGTTTTGTAACACACCTAACTTTGAATGGACAGAATCCGGGTAGTGGTGTGAAGCATTTGTCTACCTCTGTAATGGAAATTAGGGATGTCATGGGCCCCCAATTCCATCTGGGAATCTGGTGGAACCCCCCTGCCCAGACCCCCAAGCCCCGCTCTCTGAGTGCCCCCACTCGCCCCCTGCCTGCGCTCACAAGCAGCCCACACTTACTCCGGCGGCCTCGTCAAGCTCTGCAGTCACCATTAAAAAAAAAAATAAAACGGCAATCGCAAAAATTCTCATATTTGCACATGCATGAAAATGCACATTTTGATGAAGGGGCATATTCACGTGTATGAAAATATGCGCATTTTTGTGATTGCCATTTTATTTTTTAAAAAATGGGACCGTGGAGCTCGACAAGGCTGCTGGGGTGAGTGCGGGCCACTCGCCAAGCACAGGAGGGGCTCAAGCGTGGTCCAGGGACCAGCGAACAGGGGAGAGCTGGGCAGGTGCCTGGAGAACCCAGACAGGGGTGGGTTCGCACATCCCTAATGGAAATAGATGATTAAGGGTGCCATGCTGGGAGTTGTAGGACTTTTTTTCTGTCTAAATTGCCTAGGATTGCATATTTAGACCCACAAAAGGAATTTTGAGTAGCTCTTCCACCACCTTTCTGCTTTTGGTCTCTCTCTCCTATCATTTTCACCTCATGGGCTTGCAAAGCCTGTACCACAGGTGTTGCACCTCAGGCCTACAGGCCAGCTCTGGCCTGCCTGGAATTCCAGCCTAGCCCTCTGGGCCATGCCCCCCTCCCCAAACCGCTGATGGTTTGGTGGTTTCCCAGTTTCTGCATGTTTCTTCCCCATTCTAAAGGGCTGAACTGCCTCTCCTAAGGCTCACTTACCAGCAGTAAGAGCTTTACTCTAAAACATGCTGGTATTTAGCCCCACGCCTTTTGCTGTTGGCCCTGCCTACCACTGGAAAGTGGCCCTAAGAGCTTCTCCAAAATAGAATTCAGCCAAAGGCCTGAAAGACAGTCAACAACCCCGGCGTATCTGCATCTCCAGGCGCCTTTTCTTTGGGGCTTCCTTACTGTGTTTGTAGAGAAGAATCTTTTTCTAGAGATTTTCCCATTATGGTTTTTCTACCAATTATCCAAACGTGGGTCTTGATTACACTGCATATGTCAAAGCTAAGAGACTGGAGGACCAAGCAAAAGGAGAAGCTTGCTGGTGCATGAGAGGAGAACTTCCATCTCCCCTTGCTTAACCTCCCCAAAGAAGGCAACAGGAATGAGGGACAGTGGAACAGGCTCACCAGAAGGAATCAGCAGCAGAACTTTACATGTCGGAATTAGGGATGGCAGAGAAGTCCGCCACGGATCTCGGTGAGGCCGAATGCCGGTGCACTCGGCCCCCCGAACTCCGTGGCGGAACGGCCTGCCCGCCCCGCCCCCCGTGGATCCTCCCCAGGACGAGACTTACCTGGGGCGGATGTTCCGGGCGGCGGCGGCTCCGGCGGCGGCTCCGGCGGCGGCTTTGGCGGTGGCAGCTGGTCTTCCGATCGGCTGCCGCCGCCGCCATTTGCAGGGGTTTTTTTTGCTTTTTTTACAGAGGTGTCATAGGCTACATACGTTTTTATGTAGCCTAAAATGACTGGGTAAAAAAAAAAAAAAAAGTGTATGCAAATGGTGGCGGCCATAGCAGCCGCCATTTGTGTATGCGTTGTTGTTGTTTTTTCCCCCAGAGCCCTCCGCGGCCAGAAATCCGGCTGCGGATGGCTCTGACCTGGCTGGGCCTGGCCGGCTGCTCTGTGGAGCTGCCGCGGAGCACAGCCAGCCGCAGAGGATTCCGGGGGGGAGGGACGGAGCGCCTCCCCCCCGGGGGGGATTCTGGGGGGAGGGACGGAACACCTCCCCCCCCCACCATAAACATAATCCATGAAAGGTAAGTGACTTTTGTACATCCCTAGTCGGAATGAGTCAGTGACAGAAGTGGAGGGATTATAGCAGGGCTCTGCCCATTGCCACAGGTGGGTAAGAAACTGAAGGTGATTGACTAGAATTGACTCAATGTACAATTTCAGACTGCACATGGAAGATGAAAATGTTAAAATGCTCTCCTATCTCAAAGAAAACCAAAAACCTCCTTGCAAATAGAAACCAGCACAGCAGGGAAGAGGACCAAGTGAAACCCTTTCTTCCTGATGCACTAGGTTTCTACTTGCAGGGTGCTTTTCTATCTGGGAAAACATTCAAAGCTGGTCTTCTGCAACTGAGGTTAGGGAAGTGCAATGCTGGGAATTCCATTTTGTTTAAGCCTGATGGGATTCTGCAGTGTAAGAGGCAGTAATTGTAGCAGTAATCCACTCAAGTAAGAGGCAGTGGATTGTACAGTAGCAGATTCCCCCCCACCCCCAATTCCAGACATTTGTTTTGGTCCCAGAATTTGTGCAAATTGTAATTTGGACAAATTGGATCTTTGGGGGGAGGGGGATCTTTAAATAATTGTTTTAAATTATTCTGTATTGTAGTCGTAATTTGTTTTAAATACTTCTGTATTGGCAATCTTGCACAAGTGTGCTCAATTGCAATTCTTCCTGTCCATTATACAGAGTGGCCCAAAAGTAGGTATACAGTTGTTTAGAATGTTGATGGGGCGAGGGGAGAATGTGTGAGTAGAAGATGTGAGGGTGGAGTCAGAATGACATTTGGGAAGAGTGAGTGACAGGGAGTGACAGTTAAATCAGTTAAGTGTAGAGAGTGAGGGGAGTGAGGCCCTTAAGTAGGTATATGGTTGTTTAATTGTTTAGGGTTTTTTTTTTTTTTTACTGATATTGTGAATGATGGCAGCAAACTTAAGTCAAGAACAAAGAAAGGGGATTCTAAAGCAGTACTGGAAGACTAAAAATTCTCTCCCCCTCCCATCAACAGTCTAAACAACTGTATACCTACTTTGGGGCCACCCTGTATAGCCCCACAGAGGCATATTCCCCTCGTGTAAATATCCTTGTCAGTTTCATCCTGTCCACACATTACTTCCTTTCAGCCCAGCAGAGCCATATTCCGTACTTGACAAAGAACTTGTCAGTTTCATCCTCCACTTTGGTGCTCCCCACACCCTTTGCTAGAGCCCTGAATTACCTCCATTAAAAACAAAACAAAACTGAATCCGCATGGTGGATCGCCTCACTACAGACTGACTCAATAGCAGTGGAGGGAAACAGAATGAAATCTGCCAGGGCCGAACTGGAAAAATCCGCTGAGATTTCACCCCCAAACATAATTCTCATATATCCCTAACTGCAGCGTTAAGACCTATTTCACAGCCTCCATTGCACCCTCAAGTAGTCTCTCAGCTGAGCTCTTTTGAGTGGTTCAAAGGTTGCTGACCCTGAGGGGGCTTCTATAGAGCACTTGGAGGCCTGCGGTGACTCTTTTTTATTGTACTTTGAGGATAAGGTCATCCAGCTCTGAAACAATTTACCTGCCACAATTATGTAAAAAAAAGGTAAAGGTGTCCCCAACCAGTCGTGTCAGACTCTAGGGTGTGGTGCTCATCTCCATTTCTAAGCCGAAGAGCCAGCGCTGTCCAAAGATGGCAGGTGTCCAAATGCTTCGGTGAGCCATGTTCTGTGGGATCAGTTTCAGTTAATGAAGCCTGATGACGTCAACAAGGTGCTCACAGTTATGCACCCACCCACATGCCCTCTCAATCCCTGGCCCCTATGGCTAATTAAGGCTAGCCTCGTGGGGGGGAGGGGGAGGCATGGCCTGGTGGATCCAGAGGGTAGTTCATGCATCATTGTGTGAAGAAGTGGTGCCTGCCATCTTGAAGGAGGCAGTAGTGCAATGCTCCTGAAGGAGCCCTCTCTGAACCCAAAGATTTATGATAGCTATCACTTGGTTATGAATACAATACCTCATTTTTAGGGAAGGCGATTGAGAGGGTTGAGGCAGGGCAACTGCGAGCATTCTTGGATGAACCCTATTATCTAGATCCATTCCAGGCTAGGGTTCAGGCCTTGGGGACTGAATTGGCTGTTGGATGATCTTTATTGAGAGGGAGAGGGGAACTGCAACCTATTATTATTAATGGTCTTATTTATTGTATTTTCAATCTGCCCCATAACAAGTGATGTTCTCCTTGCTCCCCTTGCTCCGTCTCTCTGTGTCTCTGTTGTCTCTCATCAACCATGGTATCCTTCTTGGCTGGCTCTGTGGGTTGGGTATCAGGGGCACTGTATTTCATTGGTTCTAGTCCTACCTAGAGCCATTGGGAACAGTCATCTCAGGATTTGGAGCGAGGTACTACCAGTATGTGGATGACACCCAGCTCTGTTTTTCTACAATATCTGAATCAGGTATGGCTGCGCAGGCTTTGGACCAGTGCTTAGATGCAGTGGTGGGCTGAATGGGGGCCAATAAATTGAGTCTGGATCCTGGCAAGATGGAAATGTTGTGGGTAGGTAGGTCTTGGATCCAGGAAAGAGATAAATCGCCTGTTCTGGATGGGGTTGCACTTTTCCTGGAGGAACATTTGTGTAGCTTCTGAGTGCTCCTAGATCCATCTTTGTCACTAGAGGCTCAGGTGAGCTCCATGACTAGGAGTGCCTTTTACGAGGTTCAACTGATTGACCAGTTATGGCCATTCCTGGACCTCGATAGCTTGGCCACGGTGGTTCAGGCTTTGTTACCTCAACACTGGATTATTATAAAGTGCTCTGTGTGACGCTACCCTTGGGCGTGGTCTGGAAGCTGCGGCTAGTGCAGAATGCAGCTGCCAGGCTACTAACAGGGGCCTCTTTTCAGCAACGTGTTATACCTCCATTAAAAGAACTGCACTTGCTGCCAGGAAGCTAGCAGACTACATTTAAGGTTTTGTTTTTAACATATAAAGCCCAAAACAGCTTGGGATCAGGCTATCTTAGGGACCGCCTCGCCCCTTATGGCCTCATCTGGTCCTTGTGGTCCACAGGAGGAGAACTTCTCACAGTGCTGCATGCATCAGAGCATTTAGTGTGGCAGCACCTGCCCCCTGGAATGTGCTTCCCATTGAAATAGGACAGACCTCTTCAGTCTTGCTCTTTAAATGTCTGCTCAAGACTCACTTCTTCATGCAGGCTTTCCCTGAAGGGTGACCCAGCCAGTATGATTATGGATGACTAGTGATCATTCTTACTTACTTTTTATTATTATCTTTTATGTTTTTATCATTTTATTTATTTATTTCTGTAAACTGTTTTGATAGACCACTGGAAAGCAGTATATAAATCTATGTAATAAATAAGTGATACATTCTACCAGAACATCTTAGGTTTCTACCACCTCATTCTGTTGCATGTGTAAGCTGCCTTTGTAAGGATACTTACTAATTATCCTGTCTTTTTTAGGGATGTCAAAGAATTTTGCCATGAATCTCGGGGAGGCCGAATGCCAGCGCATTCGGCCCCCCGAAATTGGTGGCGAAACGGTCTGTCCCCCCGCCCCCCCGGGACGGGACTTACCTTCGGCGAATCCTCCTGGCGGCGGCGGCTGCAATGGTGGTTCGGCGGCGGCGGCGGCCAGTCTTCCGACCTGCTGCTGCCACCGCCATTTCCAGTAAAACAACAACAACAACAACAACAACAAAATGTGATAGGCTACGTAAAGATTTATGTAGCCTATCACGGCTAGATTTTTTAAAAAATACCATGATAGGCTACGTAAATGTTTACGTAGGCTATCACGGCTGAGTAAAAAAATTTAAAAACCCCGCGCATACGCAAATGGCGGCGCCCATGGGCGCCGCCATTTGCGTTCCTTATTTTGGCACGTCTAGTCTATGTAAACATTTACGTAGACTACGGCGAAAATAAGGGGAACGCAAATAGCATAGCATCTACGCTATTTGCGTTCCCCTTGTTTTCGCCGTAGTCTACGTAAATGTTTACATAGACTAGACATGCCAAAATAAGGAACGCAAATGGCGGCACCCATGGGCACCGCCATTTGTGTATGTGCGGGTTTTTTTTTTTACTCAGCCGTAATAGGCTATGTAAACATTTACGTAGCCTATCACGGCTGACTGCAGGGACGCAAACGGCAGCGGCTATGGCTGCCGCCATTTGTGGACCCGGCCGGCCAGGATTCGGGGGTGGAGGGACGGAGCGCCTCCCCTGCTGGCCAGAATTTCGGGGGGAGGGATGGAGCGCCTCCCCCCACCACGAATCAAATTTCGTTAAAGGTAAGTGACTTTCGTACATCCCTAGACTTTTTTTTTTTAACTAATACCCATAATTTGTTTCTGTTAAAATGTTTTAATTGTTTTAATACTGTATTTTTTTCTTTAATCTGTTGTTCACCACTCCTAAATTTTTGGTGTGGAATGGTATATAAATATTGTGAATGAATGAAGGAATAAATGAATGAATGAATGAAAATAATCTATAATTGTAACACATTTGTTTTTTTATTCGTTTAAAAAATATATATCCTGTCTTTCAAAAATATTTTTTTCCAGGGTGGCTTTGCTATACATAAAAATAAAATACAATCAGTTCAATTAATCACATGATGATCTTACACTTTGGCTGTATAAAATTTCCTACACCAAAGTGCTTTGTCATGTATGAAATGTGTACTGTGTGCAATAACCCTTATACTTGCTGTGCTCATCTTCAAGTTTAGAAAGCTGGCTAAATGGACAATTTGGATTTCCATAAGTTCCACAGAAGAAACATATGATTATATCAGTAAAACCAGGGATTGACAAATCTCACAATTTCAGTTTCCCTCAGTTTCTCATTTTTCCAATGTTATGCTCAGTTTGTCCCATTTTCCCAAGTGTTCAAGAAATTTCTTTTCAAGTTTGCATGAAAATCCAGGTTCATTAGTGTGTGCATTTCTTCTAATACTTGCATTTTTGTACACAATTTTGCCTAGTATATGCATTTTGCAAGCACTCTTTCCTAACGGATTTTGAGTGATATTTTCATTATATATTTTGTATGCACTTTTCCCTAATATGCATATTTTTGTATGTGTTTTGTTTCACTGGAGAAATCTACTGCAAAATTTGGAGAAGTGCTGAATAACTGAATGTTAGATCGCATATAGGTTTGAAAGTACAAGATTAGGTAAGTTCACATTCAAATGCAAACTGAATGCATTTCTCCCCATCCCTAAGTGAAATGTTAACTTATGTGCCTAGATGTTTAGCATGTTTAAGCAATTATATCTGTTTCAATTTACATAAATGATTTGTTCAGCTCACATACAAAATATCAGTGCAAGTGGAAAAAATGCATGCTGCATTACAGTACAATCTATTAATGATCCTTTATTTATTTATTTATTTATTTATTTCATTTGTACCCTGCCTTTCCACCAAGAAAAATGATGCTCAAGGCAGCTTACAATCATAAATAAAACTTGATTAACATAATAATAAAATGTGTTAAAACACAATTAAAAGCACAATAATAATAGAATAAAAATGTCATCCAACCCAACAGACCCATTTACATGCCAAAGGCCTGTTTTAATAAAAAGGTCTTTGCCTCCTGGTGGAAGGACAGCAGAGAAAAAGCACACCTAGTCTCCCTTGGCAGGGTGTTCCAGAGCCTGGGAGCAGCCACAGAGAAGGCCCTCTTACACATCACCATCAAATGGACCTCTGAAGGTGGCGGTCTCAAAAGAAGGGTTTTACTGAACTCCTGGAAACATACAGTAACAAAAACATGAAGGCTGAAGCTAATGATGTAAGAACATTTTATTTTTGCTCACAAAACATAAGAGCATGCCCTGTTCATAATTCTGAACATGACTGTGGGTGCGAGCACATGTCCACCAAAAATGTTTGTAAATTGCTGAACATGTGCTCATGTTTGATTTCTGCAACTTTCCTTATTCAATTTGCACAAATTTTCTAATTTGTGCACATTTCCCCCATAGATTGAATCAGTCCAGCATTAGTCTACAGAGTAAACTTACGCAAATTTCATATCCAATTGCTGCTTGATTTGCGCAATTTCCTCATTCATGCAGAGTGAGCAGGAATTGCAAATGCAAACAGGCATTGGGCATGAAATGAGTGGCGATATGAGGTTCGGAGAAACCTGGCGATCTTGAACATTGCTTGTTCATCTATCCCTAACTGAAACACCCACACATGCAATTTTGAATTTTCTTGCAACATTCCTCTTCTGTAGCACTTGGAATCCATGGCAAAGCCAATGATGATCCAGAAACAAACAGATGAATCAATAGTTACATCTGGCAGGAACAGCCAAATGATGTAGTTTGGGGTCAAGACTTTAATTGCTGCAAGGTGGGTGAAATGTTTAGTAGAAGTGCAATTTTCATTAAAATAAATAAATAAATAAATAAAGCAAGCAAAGGTTTTCGGTGATAAGTTTTAAAAAACTTATAAAAATTCGAATACATCATATATTTCATCTCTATTATACTTTACAAGGAATAAGGAAGATAAGCTGAGATTTATGTTCTGCTATAGGCTAAAATCAGTAGTCTGCACAATTTTTTTAAAAAGGGAAAAAAGCATGCTCAGGGATTGTCCTAAAGGTTATCAGAACAATGAGTGGAAAAGAAAGGGAAGAACTTGAAAAGACACGCTAGAGGTCACTGTTGCTACTCGAGCCAAAGCTTTTTAAAGACACTAATGACAGATACTGAAGATCAAACATTTCAGCACACAAAAAAGTAATTCTGGGTGTATATTTCAAAGTGTGGCAGAAGAAGGGCATCTGATAGAATAGAATAAGATACTGATGTGAATTGGAAGATTGTGTTAATGAATCTGAAGAGACCATAACCTGGCTGGACCAAGAATTGTAGTTCAGAGCTATTTTCTATTGTTCAATGCCTTTTGTGTACATGGCATCCCAAATCTGTTACATTGTTAAGTAATAGTATTCACTTTTAGAGATAAATAATACTGCCTGCAAAGGGGGGGGGCAGGGGGAGAGAGAGAGAGAGAGAGAGAGAGAGAGAAGACAAGGAACAATGGAGTTGTTATCCAGTTGAAAAGCTGTATGAAATCATAGAATAGAAAATATGAACCTAGCATTTTATGAAGAAACCAAATAGGCATGTCTAGTAATGAAACAGGAAATTGTACTGTTCATTCAAAGTTAAGAAAGGAAATGAATCAACAATTGTTTTATCTCATAAGCATATTCATTTGAATATAAGAGAAGTAGCATTTTGTATGCGTGGAAAGTTCTATAGCATAAAAATACATGATATAGCATGACCTGCTATGCATACTACATTCAAAGCATAAATAACTGTCTAGTAGCACTCTTCCATCAAACAGCATGAAACAACCCTATAGAGAAGGTTGGACTGAGACATGGCAACTGGTAAGGTCACCAAATCAGTTTCATGAAGAAGGGATTTGAATGCAGGTCTCCCTGGTCCAGCTTCTTTACTGACTGTCTAAGCACACGTCTTCCTGACTCCGAACTTGGAAAACAAACATATAACAGACTAACCATGTTGGCTACTCATTCTGAAGCAGTGGCATCTGCTCATGAGTGGAAGACATTTTTAGCCTGGTTCTGCAGCCATTGCTCCTTCGTGTTGTTCATAGCTCCCTGTTCCTCCTTGTGCCGATGATGCTGAAGGGTCTTCATTACCTTGGGGAACCAGCTTCTTTCTTCCCTCCTCCAAATTTTAAGCAATCGACTCATTATCATGACAAATGACAACCCATGCACTGTTAAAGCAAGGAAGAGATACTGCCCTGTTTTACAAGCCAATAATTTCTGAGTGGATAAACCAGGCGGTTTTATTTTATCCCAAGAAGGCAACACTGTTATTGCTGGGGAAGTTGAACAGTGCGGTGCTCCTGCTAGTGCTGACAAATTAGCGGTCTTGTAAAGTTTAAATATAATGCAAAGCACAAGTTTTATAATGAGCAGAGATGGTTGGGGAGCCAGCTTTGTTAAGGAGAGTACCAAATGAATAAGAAGAACCCAGCCAAACTGAGGCCCTCCTTGCTTAGTATATAATTAAATGGGAATTTCTTCATGTGTGTCTGTGTGTGCACATCTCTCTTGCCTATTTCATCCGTGAGGCTCCTTTAAAATTCCTTGCAGCCCTTAGAGAGTGTTCTTTCTCCATATGACAGAGGAGAAATGGCCAACTAAACTGGAAGGGAATTTTGCAATATTCATAATCTTCAGATGAAAAACAATGGCAGATTTCAAAGCAATAAAGGTCCATCTGTGTGTGGAAGACAGAATGCACCAGTCCCAAAGTGTACATATGCCTGCTTGACTAGAAAATGTGGACAAAGTGGCGTGGGATACCACAACCTGTTTTAGCATAGCTCCAAGCACCAGTCTTGTCATGAAGGGATGAAAACAATAGCTCAGCAATATGGAATACGGTACATAGTTTGGCCACCATCCAACATAGAGTTAAATGCACTTAAGCTGATTGAAATCAGTGGGCTCAAGCATGCTTAACTCGGAGTTGGATTGTCGCCTTTGTATATAAAGCACACCACATACATATTCAGATAATAATTCATTATTTAGATTAGGAAAGCCACACAAAAGAAGTTGACCCTTCACACACTAAACATGCTCAGTAAAAACATATGACCAAATCACACGGTCATTAGTATATAAAACAGGGAGGTTTCTTGGGCACAGAAATGTTGTAATAATGAAGGAACAGGGTTTTAACTGTATTGCTTTGTGTAGTTAACTCCTTGTTGATTCACACAACACAGATGCGTAACGGCTAACAATCTACTTATGCTACTTCTTGCACACTGTTTTGAATATGAGCACGAACAAGATGCAACCTAAGAAAAAGGTCACAGTTACTTTCTCTTGAGTCTAACTATTGGATTACTGAAAAACAATTGTGAAGGAATTGATCAGCCCCTTAGAAATTTAAAACATATTATGTTCCCTCTTGAGTTGAGTAATCTGTAGCTGATGTTATCATGTTTTTTTTTAAAAACAAAAACACCCACAAATGAAATGATACAATGAATATTCCATCACTTGCTTCTGTAATTGTACTATATGCTGTAATTGTACTATGCTTCTGTAATTGTACTTTGCTATGTAAACTAGGAATGCACTTGAACTTCAGCACTGGGAAGCTTGAAGTACCTCACTTCAGAAGCCAAACTAAAATTTGGGTTCTACCAAATAATTGGCATGGTCCTCTTTCTCTCTGTCATATACCTTGTGGCAGTAACAATTACAAGTGCCCTATAGCACATTTATGGCTTCAAGGATTGGTAGCTAGTGTTGCTTCCAGCCTTCCAGGGCTTCTGTCTCCTTAGTAAAGTACCAGGTATCATACAAACTAAAATTTCCACCCAGCCTAGCACACAGGCACATACTCAGCAGTATTCTCAGGACACTTAGGTCCTCACTATAGTCATGACTAACTTAATACCATTGATTTGAATGGGTATATTCTAACTATGCCTGGATCCAACTCATAGGGTTCAATTTATATCATTACAGTTTTCATCAAACATGTGAGATATTGAGCACAAGATATCTCTTTAAATCTTATGTGTAAATAGAAAGGTACCACTGGGCTTACTGACCTATTTTAGTAAATGAGCTACTTTTTAAAAAGTCATTTTGTTGTTGTTGTTCAGTCATTAAGTCGTGTCCGACTCTTTGTGACCCCATGGGCCATAGCACGCCAGGCCTTCCTGTCCTCCGCTCTCTCCCAGAGTGTGCTCAAATTCATATTTGTGCATCGGTGATGCTATCTAGCCATCTCATCCTCTGCCATCCCCTTCTCTTTTTGCCTTCAATCTTTCCCAGCATCAGGGTCTTTTCCAGTGACTTTTCTCTTCGCGTTAGGTGGCCAAAATATATGAGCATCAGCTTCAGTATCTGTCCTTCCAATGAGCACTCAGGGTTGATTTCCTTTAGGATGGACTGATTTGACCTCCTTGCTGTCCAGGGGACTCGTAAGCGTCTTCTCCAGCACCACAGTTCGAAGGCATCAATTCTTTGGCGCTCAGCCTTCCTTATAGTCCACCTCTCACAGCCCTACGTTGCTACTGGGAAAAAAGGTCATTTGCTCAGGGAGAAAAGATTGCACCAGGTTTGTTGTATCTTCGCACTAGCGTAATACTTATACTATGTAATATCTAGTGTAGTATCATCATAGATTTTTAAATTCCAGGATGATCGATCTGGAATCATCATCATTTGCATTAATCACTATACAATAATTAAAGTAGGCATTATAATCTCACAGAAGCCTGTATTAAAAGAGAGGAGTTAGAGCAGAATCCAACATCACATGAGCAGACTTGCACTTGTATGATGAAACATTATCCTCCTTTCCTCTTTGGTCAAACTATTGGATCAATGAGGGGAAAAAGGGTTAAGTCCCCCAACCTTCCAGAGCAGATTCGGGAGTAAGCAGGGAGCTGCTGGAGAGGAGAAATCACCCCCTCCCTGTTCTGCTGATGGAAGACATTCTGTCAGCAGGATGAATTAGCTGGTCAAAGAGTCACCCATAGTCTGGCTCTTTGACCACTACTCAGCCAACTTCTGAGTTCCAAAAGAAGGTTAAAATGTACTAGCCAATAACTTACTGACATGAATTGATCTTCAGTAAACAGCAGTTGACTCCAAGAGCAGTGACAATTAGTTGTATTTCACACAGTGCAGGCAACTTGGGTAGTAAGACCCAAAACTGGGGGAGTTTAACTTATTGCAGGTTGTTTTATCTTCCTAGCTTTCCCATGGTAATGAAATGCCTGTGGTGGGATAAGAAATTGACAACAACCCTTGGTTCTTATTGGGTGTTAAACAAATGCAATCAAACCAGTTGACAGATTCTAGTTCAGCAATTCTACATTGGAGTCTCCACGAGATTTCCCAGTTTCATATTTGGAAATAGATGCATCAGACTGGTGCACCCCTCAAAGAGCCAGGGTTTTGCAACCCTGAACACAAGTGGGAGTGTAATTCTTGGGAAATTTTTGCAATTTCCTGAGTTCGTGTTCACACATTAGAAAAGGCTGCCATGTAGGCGATGAGATGCACATGACACAGCACTCCAAAACAAAACAAATGTACAACAGTAGCACATCCAGTTTATAAATTTATAGGCTTTAAAAAATATGAAGAGATTTTAAAATGTGAAACATTTTGGCATAAAACATCAGCTTCAGTAACAAAGAAGAGTATGCTACAATACCACTTATAAACTGAGCCAAAATCAATCAGGAACAGGCCGGTGTTTTATACTGAAATGTTTCACATTTTAAAATTTGTTTATATATTTTTTAAAAATCTATAAATTTATAAACTGGCTGTGCTACTGTTGCTCATTTGTTTTGTTTTGGGGTCACATTAGAAAGCTAACCTCCAAAAATGTATATTTCTGCCCCCCAAACCTGCAATTTTATGCTTTAGCCTGTGGGAGAAAGTATGCATTTGGGGTGCTTGCTTGGGAAAGTGCATCTTTTTCACACTCTAAAATGCTCACTGTTCTTCTTTGGGAAAAAAAAGTGCTCACATTCGGGTGCAAGAATGGGGTGAGATTAACATTTGAGATGGAAAACGGAGAACCTGGATGAATTCGACCATCGCTCATTCCTCAATTCCTAGAAAGTGCCCTGAAATGCACATTATGGAAGAATTCTTGGCAGTGGCATAGAGGTCAGTTCTAAAGTGCAGGCACTCACAGTCACAGACCCTATATTTATGCTGCATGGAGAGTCCAAATGCAAGCAGCTGTTTTGATTCATATCAGCAAACCAGTTCTAGTCATTTTCATTTCCACCAAGAATAGGTCTTTTGTAAAGCTAATCAGTCTTAACTGCTCATTCAACACCAGGCCACCACAAAATACTTCCATTAAAACAGGGATAGCTCACAACTATATATTGTTGCTGGGAAATCCATGTTCCCACTAGCTACTGTGAGGCGAGGGTTGCACCTAAGCTCAGAGAAAACAGGAAAGCCTGTGGGGTGGTGATGGCAGGTGATATCATAGTCCCTGCTAATCAAAATGTCCTGGCACTTCAACCCTGTGAGCCCTGGTTCCACTAAAAGACTGATATTTGGTATGCAGGGGAGAGTGGCGGTTCCAATATAGACTCCAGAAATCTAAAGGAACTATCCAAGGTGCTGGACCCTATCCCCAAAATGGGCCCAGCACCTTGGATAGCTCCCTTAAACTTATGGCTGGTTGTAACTAAAACCCAGAATGGAATCTCGAAATTGGAGCCACTAGGCTCCCCTGTTGGTATGAAAATATCAAAGGAAAGTGCATGCTATTGTAGCACTAAGGGAAGGGCTTGCTTTCAAGGTTCAAGGTCAACGCAATCCTCCTTACACCAAACAAAAAGGAGTGCTCTCCACTTTGTCTTTGACTTGGTTGTATGGTTGTACAACCATTCTTCATGGCTTGGAAGAATCATTTTTCCAAGCAAGCATCAATTCTAGTTACTAACTTGAGATGGCCTTTAAAGATAATAAAATGTATTCATGCCCATGTACATGATGCTATGGCAAATGTAACTAATGTCAGATTTAAATCTTTATTAAAAAGAAGTGTTCTGTTGTCATCACCAGACCATCCATCCTAGTGATCTCATTCCATATTTCTTTCTATTGTTGAAACAAGTAATAGATTAATGACTGTAGGAATCCCAACAGAGAGAATCAACTCCTTATAAGGTCTGCTTGGGAGACAGATCTTGGAAATCTGGACATTGAACTACTTTGTTGGCAAGGAAAGTTACATTTGTACCATTTACATTTCAAAATTCTGAACCTGGGTCAGCAGAGTTCAGCCAAATTAACTCCATCTGGATAAGTGAAACCAAAGAATACCTGTCAGAAATGGATCCAGAATGTCACATTGTAATTTGGGGCCATATTTTAAAGCCCTTTACAGACTATTGTGGATTAGGCCAGTCACTGAGGATGAATTGAAGAGATATAACCCAGGTTACACTAACCTTAAATTGTAGGAACTGGATGAAGAGGCAGTAGAAGAAAGCCAATTGGCTAAAAGTGGGGTTTTTTTGTTATTTGTTTTTAGATTGCTGCAAACTGTGGTATTAATGGACCTCAAAATATATATCTGGCCTCCATAAGGAAGCACAGGCAGGGCAACCCACATGCAGCAATTTCTTTCCTTCACACATAATAGTTTCTCAGTACTGCAGCCTCGTTTCTAATATTTAGCTGGGTCAACTTGATGGCAGAAAACTAAAGCAACATCTTTAGCTGCCTTTGGGAGCAAGACAAGGAAAGGGAAGATATTCATAATATTTGCTGCTGCAGAATTTATAGCTGATGCAACAGAAGACTGCAGGGTGCATGAAAGGCATATCATCATTACTTGAACTTTGCAACTCTTGGAATGAAACTTGAACCAGGTCATTGCTCTGGGTTTTTATTCATTACATGCTCTTTCCCAGCACTACATCATTCATACAAGCATTTGGTTCCTATTATTGGTCATTATCATTAAACGTTATCAATATCACTAAATATTCCTTTATCATTAGACTGATGAAGGTGTATCTTACATAGGGATGGATGAGAATTTCATTTCAGTTTGGTTTTGATAAGAATTTGCGAAGATCTCCATATCTGGGACAGAAAGAGATTATAAAAAATTGAATGTGGGAGAATGCAAAACTGACAGATTCATCCAGCCAGGCCAAAGCCTTTCAGTGCTAGGCTCTTAAAAGTATAGATTTGAATTAATGTGTATTCAACCATGTTAGTGCTTAATGAGTTAGTTGCCACCTCTTTTTTCTGATGTTTAACATCTGTATGGCAGGCAGGTACATTATGGTCCCCTCCATACTGGGAATAGCTTGCACCTATTGAATTTGGCTGGTGTAGATGGGTGAGAATTTCATTTCAGTTTTTCTTTGATAAGAATTTTGCCAAATTTCTTCATTTTAAGGAGAGGAAGACTGTGAGATTTTAAATATCCTATTGCAGGAAGCAAAACTGACAGTTACCCATCCCTAATCTCACATTCTTTTATTTCATAGATGAAGTTTATTATAACAAACAGCACAGTGGATTTTTGCACATATAATGGTATGCCTGTGCTATGATTAGGGACAGGGGAGAAAATTGTTTGGTTTACACTGTAATGCAAAATTACCTAATTTTGCACTTTTGAGCTAATACACAAACTGAAACTCAATCATCTCTCAAAAGTCACTCTTCTCCAAGCTTTGCAATGGATTACTAAAAAAGAAATGCAATTAAAATAAATTAAAATGCATACGGTACAGGAAAGTAAGCACAAAAATGCATACATTACAGGAAGGCCTGGCGTGCTATGGTCCATGGGGTCACAAAGAGTGGGACACGACTTAACGACTGAACCACAACAAACATTAAAAATGCATTATATTATGAAGATTGCTTGCACAGATGTGTCTCTTAGGCAAAATTGGATAGACAAATGCATGTATTAGGAGAAATGCACACAAAAATGCATAGGAATTTCATGCAAAATAATATTTATTTTTTCCTCAAAGTTTGGGATAAGTCAATCTTAAGATTAGAAAAATGCTCAAAGTTCAGGATGAACTGAAAAAAAATGAGAAACGGAGATAAAACAAAATTGACAGATTCATCTACCGGTAACTGCAATACCATCACTTCTTAAAAAGTGGCTGAGGTAAAGAGGCAATCCCTGCAGCTGAAAAAGTGGTTGAGGCATGGAGTTTCTGTCCTTATCCATTTGCCATCCTCCTAGCTTCCCCTCCCTCCCATACCTTTATTAATGAGTGAATGAATATTTGAATCCCACCATCTTGCACCAAAGCACTTCACTTCTCGAGATGGTTCACAATCAGGTAGCAAAAATATTTAAAGCCTGACATAATAGAACAACCATAAAAAGACACAAGCAGCAGTTGAAGAACAAGATCCAGCCTACACTAGGAAAAACAAAATGCAACCGGCACTGGATTTGAGACCTGGGTTTAAATCCTAGATGAGTCAGTGAACTTGTTCCACAACCCTGGGCAGTTCTGAGCTTCCATCTCCAGTCCCCAAATGCAACATAGCACACTGCTAAAAGCCAATAGTACATTTTTTTCTTTACATCCCATGAACATGCTGTGACTCCACATCATACTGATTTTGAGTAATGCAAAAATTTGAGCCACAAAGATAGAAATCAATTTAGTAATTAAAGCCAAGAGCTAAGGGCACCCTTACTCATTTGGTGGGCTATTTTGATTCTGCTGTCTCACTCTCATAGGGATATACATGTTTCATATGTAGGAAGTCTTTGCAAGCAGGGTTATTATTAGTGATTAGACCACTCCCTGTCAGAAAGGAGGTGTGGGTTTTGCCCACACTGTAATGACGTTTTGAATATTCTTCAGCCTGTGAGTCAACCAGTAGTGACAAGTTTTCAAAAGCCAAGATCTCTAATCACAAATGGAGCTGCTGTTAATACATCCTGAAGAAGTTACTGTCAAAGACACAGGATATGGATGGATATCAGCTAGAGCTGAAATGAACTCGTCCCCAGAATATCTCCTCACAATGTGGATTTTGAAGCAAAACTTCATCCAGACATTCTCTGGCTAATCAAATATATTATAAAATGTTTGCTCTCTCACCAGTGAAATTTGATTTCTGTTTTAAATATCTGACAGTTTCAGTTTGATGGCTGACATGGAGTCTAAATCCAACAGTCTAAATCCAACCTACCATTAGTGGAAGAAATGGTGGCAGTAGTGGAGTACCACTGCCTTTCCCATTGTGCAAGCAGTGGCCCAAGATCTAGCAGATCACTAGAGGGTCTGCAGATGGTTGGCAGCGGCTTGCGCAAGAGGTTGGGTGAGCAGATCTTTAGCTGGATTCTTCCCTTGTGCATAGTTTGGAACTTGGCTTCCACTAGTGCAACATCATTTGTGCTAGTGGAATGATACAGGTGGATACAGCCCTATGTGTGTGTGCATCTACAGGAGACACCCAAAGAACAATGCCAAGATAATGAGGGACTGAAATGAAAGCAAATGAAACATTTTGTGATCAGGCTGCCAAGGGCATCGCCCTGAGCTCCAGCTCCTCCATTATGGGGCAAGTGAGGCAGGTGAGGTGCCAGCAGCAACAGGATTGCTAGGTTTGGCCTTCTCAGACACTCCCTGCTGCGGATCTTTGTCTCCCTTTTCCACAAGATAGATGACAATGCAACAAGAGTGCTGGGCTGAATGCATCCAGTGTAATGTTCCTGTTCCTCGATGCCACTCCCCCCATCAGTGAAATCTGAAAGGAGATTGCAAATAGGCTCAGTGAATGGTAGATGTCAGCCATTGCGTGATGGGTGATAATCAATCATCAACTGTCAGTTACTTCTGTCTCACTGAGTTAGCCTTTATTCAAAGCATAGAATAAGAATGTTGCCAGACCACAGGAACAAGCCCTGAGCTGTTTGCAGGTGCTGCTATTCACAGCTGCCAATTAAACCTCTGACATTTCCATAATGGCCGAGAGGCAAAGCACACTTGATATAAACATTGGGGGGGGGCCCCCGAAAAAACCCTTAATCTCAATATCAATATTTCATTCTTCTTTCTCCAAAAATACACACAACATCCTACTTAATCTATTGTTCATATATTGTGGGAAGAGAAATACAAGATGGAAACAAGCCAGGTCATTCATTTGTTTCCCCGGGACATACAGTAGATTCCAATGGCATAGTTTTGCTCTCAATGTACTGCAGAGGAAAGGCACAGTTGTAAGAAGCCCCAACTGTCATAAGAAAATAATGTATGGCTTAGTCTCTTCTCTCTTTCACACACATACTTTAGCACTATTAGTTAACAAGACATCTGGGCTTAATTCCAAAGCCTGAGGGTTGGGGAAGGCTGATCTATCTATCTATCTATCTATCTATCTATCTATCTATCTATCCATCCATCCATCCCCAACCATATCATCATAGTGGTCATGTGAAACTGGCAATCACAAGTATGCTGTTATTCCTGGATGGGGGGATAGCTTGGCCAATGCAGTCCAGGATAGGGATGGATAGACTCACCTCCATCTGGGGTACAGGGGAGCTTGACAAACTGATGCCCCTGCTCCCGTGGTCCAGACCCTCTCAGCAAGCCTCCCTGCTTGCCCTGCCTCTGCCCACTGGGCCACGCGAGCCACTCATCCTCTGTGCACCAAGGACTCTGGCAGTCACACCCTTGTGCACACAAAGACTTTAGTTTATACACACATGAGCTTGACTGCCACAGTCTTCAGCACTGTTCATACCCCAAGAACTCTAGCCATCTCTTCCACACAAGGAGGAGATGGCTAGAGTGGTTGGGACATGCTTGGCACCAAGCCCTCATCCTGCCCCCACTGGCTGTTGAGTCCTCAGTGCCGCACATGCCCCAACTGTGCTTGCCATCTCATAAAAACAGAAGAAGAGCCATGCTGGATCAGACCAAGCAGGGCCCGCAGGGCATGAGTGCAACAGCACCCTCCCACCCATGTTCCCTGGCAACTGGTGTACTGTACATAGGCTCACTGCCTCTGGTACTGGAGCTAGCACATAGCCATTGGGACTAGTAGCCATTGATAGCATTCTCCTCCAGGAATTTGTCCAACCCCCTTTTAAAGCCATCCAAATTGGTTTGCCATCACTACACCCTATGGTGGCAAATTCCATAGTTTAACCATGCGCTGTGTGAAGAAGTACTTCCTTTTATCTGTCCTGAATCTCTCACCAATCAGCTTCATGGGATGACCCCGGATTCTAGTATTTTGAGAGGGAGAAAAATATATTCCTATCCACATTCTCCACACCATGCATAGTTTTGTAGACCACTGTCATGTCTCCCCTTACCCTCCTTTTTTCCAAGCTAAACAATCCCAGCTGTTGTAATCTTCCCTCATAGGGGAGATGCTCCAGCCCCTTGATCATTTGCCCTTTTTCTGCACTTTTTTCAGCTCTACAGTATCTTTTTTTTACATGTGGTGACCAGAACTGGACACAGTATTCCAAGTGTGGCTGCACCATAGACTTGTATAGGGGCAGTGTGATATTGGAGGTTTTATTCTCAGTTCCTTTTCTAATTATGCCTAACATGGAGTTTGCCTTTTTTACAGCAGCTGCACACTGGGTTGACATCTGTCCACCACAACCCCAAGATCTCTTTCCCGGTTAGTCACTGCTAGCTCAGATCCCATCAGGCTATACTTTTTTGCCCCAACATGCATCACTTTACCCTTGCTTACATTGAACCACATTTGCCATTTAGCTGCACATTCTTCCAGTTTGGAGAGATCCTGTTGGAGTGCTTCATAATCCCTTTTTGTAACCACCCTAAATAATTTGGTGTCATCAGCAAACCTGGCTGCTTCACTGCTCATTCCTAATTCCAGATCATTTATGAACAGGTTGAAAAGCACTGGTCCTAGTACAGATCCCTGTGGGACCCCACTATTTACTTCCCTCCATTGGGAGAATTTACCATTTATTCCTACTCTCTGCTTTCTGTTCTTTAACCAGTTACTGATCCATAAGTGTCCTGTCCTCATACTCCATGACTGCTAAGTTTGCTCAGGAGTCTTTGGTGAGGGACTTTATCAAAAGCCTTTTGGAAGTCCAGGTCCATCTCTTCCTTGTGAGGAGGAGATAGTGAGAGTGGTTGGGGTGTGCATGGCAACGACAACTCCAGGCTGCTCCCAGCTGGTCACCGAGCTCCAGGGTGCCTGATGACCAGGTCCATCAGCACCCCATGGCTCAGCAAGTGGGGGCCATGGGGTTGGGCATGGGGGAGTCTGCTGGCCTCCTGGACCAAGCCAGGTGTTTGCAACATCCCTAGTCCAGTACATGGATATATGAAACTGACAGTTTTGGTTTCTTTCAGATTCTCATTTTTCCATTTTTGGATTTGGTCCATCTTTAACTTCATGAATTTCTTCAATCTTAGATTTGCTTCACCTCAAAATGATACCTATCTATGTGGGCACATAGACTGTGGGCACATAGACTTATATGCAAAAAGCATTGTGGGTCGCCCATATCCTCTAGTTCCACAGCACTATTTTGTGTATAAGTCTATGGGTAAAGGCTGCCGATAGCCATGTTTTTTAAAAACATGGCTATCAGGACAGAGACAGATGGGCCCAGGTAAGTTGTGAGCTGCTTACCAAGTGCAAAGGGGGGCCTGTGTGCAGCCCGGAGGGCCAGTGAGCAGGGGCAAGGGCTGGGCAGGCGCCCTGAGAACTTGGACGGGAGGGCGCTTGTCCATCCCTATTCTAGATCACTGCAATGTGCTGTATGTAGGGCTTCCTTGTGGTTGGCCCAGAAGCTTAAGCTGGTTCAGAATGTGACAATAGGGATGGACAGACTCATCCGCACCTTGGCTTCATCAGGTGCTCACTGACCCACCACTACCACCCTCGCCTACACGCAGCATGGCATAAGCTTCAGCACAACACGGCAAGTGTCCGACAAAGCCACTGGGCCACCCGTCCTCCTAGCAAGTCACCACTGTTCACAACAGTGGCGGCTCCAGGGCTTCTCGGTAGGTGATGCTGCGTAATTGGCGGCTGTCAAGGGCCCATTTACAGGACATTGGAGGCATGAATGCTCCATTGCGCACAATGGCGGCTTGCTAAGAGGATGGGGAAGCTGCTGTGCACTTGCTGAACTGTGGGGCGCTCTCTGAGCAGGGGACACCTTTTCTGAAGAACTGCACTGGCTGCCTATGTGCTACCAAGCCAAGTTCAAGCTTTTGTTGTTAGTGTTTAAAGCCCTAAACAATGAGGGACCAGTTTATCTGAGGGGCTGTTTGATGTTTGGTTGATGCAGTCATCTACAGAAGGCCTTTTGATGGTACCACACTCTCCTGAGGTTCAACGTGTGACTACTCGGAGCACAGGTTTTAGTGTAGTAGCACCAGCTTTATGAAACTCTTCCCATGGATATATCTCATAAACCCACATTGGGTTTTCAGCATATGTTTAAAAACTCCCTTATTTGAGCAAGCCTTCCCAGAGGTATGATTTAGTAATGAATATTATGAGGCACTGTATTGCACTGAGTTTATATTTTACTGTTTTATTGCATTTTTAACTCGTGTTTACTATAAACTGCTTAGGTATTCTGGAATGTTAAGCAATCTTACAGTATATATATAATTCAAAGTCAGCTTGGTCATCCCTTTTTGACTGCCTTCCCATTGACCAAATCTCATGAAACTCACTTCATTGGAAAGCTCTTGACAAATTCCATGAATAACAATCATTTTCAATATAATTCAGTCAGGAGTTTATTTATGTCCATAAAGCTTCTTCTTCTTCTTTTTAAGAATTAGGCTATCTCCTAAAACAATGTACTATAAAATTTTATTGTTAATATCAAAAATGTCAATTATAATTAAGCAAACATAAATAATTGCGAATTGGAGCCCAATGAAAGATGAACACACAGAATGTATCTGTACACCTTTATAAACACAGGTGGGTGCAGGCCAAAGTACAATGGTATGCCTAGGGATGTACGAAACGACTCACCTGTTTCGTTTTGGTGACATCTGCGGTGGGGGGGAGGTGCTCCGTCCCTCCCCCTGAAATCCTCGCTGGTCAGCTCTGCTCCATGGCAGCTCCGCGGAGCCACTGGCTGGGGCCGCCCACAGTGACATCCGGCTGCTGCTGGGCTGCGCAGGGACGCAAATGACGGCCATCATAGCCGCCGCCATTTGTGTCCCTTTTTTTCGCCGTGATAGGCTACGTAAATATTTAGTAGCCTATTACGGCCTCTACAGGGATGCAAATGGTGTCCCTGCATTAGCCGTGATAGGCTACATAAGTATTTACATAGCCTATCATGGCAAAAATGGGGAAGTGAATGGCGGCCGCAGACGTGGCAGCCATTTGCAAAGCAGCGCGAATGGCACCAGGAAGGTGCTCCATTTTGCGCACCTTTCACAGGGTGGTTGGGTGGGCGGCTTCGTTCCGCCATGGATTTCAGGTGGCCAAATGCACAGGCATTCGGCCTCACTGAGTTCCGTGGCGGAATTCTCCACCATCCCTAGGTATGCCAGTAACATACAACCTGTAAACAAACTATCAAGGGATTAAGAGACACCCACACTTTGAATGCTTAAATAAAAGCAGTAAGTTAAGTGAAACCTTTCATTAGATTTGATTTTTCTCTGCAAACTGTGTTTGTGGGGAACCAACTGGTTTATCAATATTGCAAATAAATAATGCATTTGTGGTTGCCTCACATGCAGGCTTTACCATGAAAACATTGTTGCTTTCAGTGGGCTGCTCTGTTACCTGTGATGTGATAGTGAGAATCCCTTGATATAGAATAAATGACTCACACAACATACAAGAAACACATTGTAGAGAAAGACCCTAGTGGTACACATGATTCCTTAGCACAGATCTTGCTTCCTGACTAGGATTAGGTGAACCTGTCAATTTTGGTTTCTCTCTCTCAGTTTTTCCAATGTTAAGTTCAGTTTGTTTTGAACTTTGAGAATTTCTCCAGTCTTAAGGTCAGTTTGTCCCAAACATTATTTTTTTAAAAGTCTGCATGAAAATTCATAAGCATTTTTGTGCACATTTTTTCCAGCATGCATTTTTGCCTAATGGACTCATTTTTGCGAGCATTTTTCCTAATGCAATCCATATTTGAATGCTATTTTCCCTAATATATGCATTTATTGTTGTTGTTGTTGTTGTTGTTGTTATTGGAGAACTCCATTGCAGCTTTCAGAGAAGTGTGCATTTTGGAGGATAACTGAGTTAAGTTTTTGGTTTGCATAGTGGCTTGCAAGTATGGAAGGTATGTTCATATGAATACATTTCTCCCTCATCCCTATCCCTGACATGGGAGGCTGGTCACCAAAAACATAATACAATCCATCTATTGGAAACTGAGGCTCACGGGGAGCTGCTGTTCAATGGCTGTGGAAGAATCCATCAACCTGAGGTGGAGTGCAGTATTATCATTATGTGAGTCCGTAGCAGCAGCAACAAGCAGGTCATCCAGAGTCCAAGGACCGGGAGTCAGGAAGGGGAGGCACTCTTCAGGTCTTCAGGACCAGGGATAGACCACAAGGAAAAGAGGCTCATGGCAAGCAGTAGAGTGCAGCTCCAGGGTTGTCCAAGAGCATAACAAGGAGTGAAATACTGATGCAGGACAAGTGTGGACTCAGCCCCACTTCCTTGTAGAAGGTGAGCTCCCAGTTAGTAGTGGCAGTGCTTGAGGCAACACTGGTACATCTCCTAATGTATGCGCTATATCACCACCAGGAACAGCATGATAGTGGCAGCCAAGATGGAATCATGGGCTGAGGGGGGTTCTGGAGAAGACTCTTTGGACTCAGATGATGTCATCAGGGAGACATTCCTGTAAGAGGGTGACAAAGGAAAATACAATCCTTGGGAAGCACAATCTATCTCTCGTAGTATTGGGAGAACTTTGCTAGGGAGGGTTCCCCACCAGCTGGTTCCTGAGTTGGTCCATGTGGCATCAATTCCTCCTTGAGAACTAGTAGAGGCAAGCAGATGCCACATTCATGTTACTTCTGGATCAGATGCCACAGACTGCCCCACACTCTCAGAATAACAAATAATTTTCTATCTATAGGCAGGGGTGGTTTTCCACTTATTGTTTTGGAGACAATATTTTAAAACCCTGATTTTCCTTTTTCCTGACTTTTCTGTCTCTCCAAAGAACACTGGGAGTACATACACACACACTACACATAAGTGCACAGGATATAAAAATAACTTAAAGACCACATCTTCCTATGTATCTTGTCATAAATCGATACAATTAACTAAGTTCACCCTCTTAGCTGTATTATTTGTTTACACAAGTGTAAAGAAATATTTACAACCTGATACTATGTATATTTTCTCTGGCATAAGTCCTAACATGCCTTACACCCAAGTAACAGTAGATTGTGGCCTTATAAATATATCAAGGCAATGTTTTTATGCAGTAACTTTGTTCTTGTAAAGTTGTTAAATGCAGAGAGCCCATGTGAACAGAATGAATTATAAATTTAGTTTGATCAACTGATTAATTGATCAATCAATAGAACCTCCAGTTCAGTAAACCTCCATGGAGGTGGTCTGCCAGACACATGGCTAAGACATATGACTATTCATATGTTACCAAGTTCCATTTTAAAACAAGTTCCAAGTTAGAAAATATCTTCAGCCATTTCCCACTTGTTTCCCTATGGCTGTGTGAAGAACATAGGTAGGGATGTCGGAGAATTTCTCCACGAATCTCCGGGAGGCCGAATGCCAACGCATTCGGCCCCCTGAAATTGGTGGGGAAATTCTCCGACACCCCCCGCCCCCCCCCAGGATGGGACTTACCTCGTGCGAATGTCCCTCGCGGCGGCGGGTCCCGGCGGTGGTTCGGCGGCGGTGGCAGCAGCCGGTCGCCGCCGCCGCCATTACAAAGTAAAAAAAAAAAGTGATAGGCTACGTAAAGATTTACGTAGCCTATCACGGCTAGATTTTCAAAGTCAGCCGTGATAGGCTATGTAAATCTTTACGTAGCCTATCATGGCTGACTTTGAAAAAAAAAAGCACGTACACAAATGGCGGCGCCCATGGGCACCGCTATTTGTGTTCCTTATGTGGGCACGGGTAGCCTATGTAAAGATTTACGTAGACTACAGTGAAAATAAGGGCAACGCAAATAGCATTGCCCTTATTTTTGCCGTAGTCTATGTAAATCTTTACGTAGAATACCCGTGCCCAAATAAGGAACGCAAATGGCGGCGACCATAGGCGCCGCCATTTGCGTACACGTTTTTTTTTTCAAAGTCAGCTGTGATAGGCTACGTAAAGATTTACGTAGCCTATCACGGCTGACTTTGAAAATCTAGCCGTGATAGGCTACATAAATCTTTACGTAGCCTATCACTTTTTTTATTTTATTTTACTTTTTTCTTTCGTGGCTGGAGAGGCGGGGTGCTCCCCCCCAGCCAGAATTTCAGCGGGGAGGGACGAGGCGCCTCCCCACCTGCCAAGAATTTCAGGGGGAGAAACGGAGTGCCTACCCCCCCAAAAAAGCTGCGGGACCAGGTAAGGGACTTTCGTCCAACCCTAATTACACAGGCTGGGAACCCTAATGTGAGAAACTGCTACGAGATCTAGATGCAGGAATTGGCTCTCCCAAACGATGCAAATGAAATGTCTGAATGGTGACACATATTAAAGGGGGAAAAATGGCTTTCATTACCCAAAACGTAATAAAGAATGGCCTGGCCTTGTGTGATAAATGTAAGTTTTGCCATACACTTCAAAACGTATACAGTGATGATGGTGAATTTGCTGGTTTGAAGTCAGGGGGAATTTTGTCATTGACCGCAGTGAAAGCAGGATATTGTTTTAAGGCCGTTGCTGTTTCTTTACTTCTGGAGAAGATGACAGAAGCAGGCATGTGGGTACACATGCCGAAAGATCAGCACCAGTTAAAATACACACGCTCTCGCTCTCTCGCTCTCTCTCTCTCTCTCTCTCTCTCTCTCTCACACACACACACACACATTATTTTTACTGGCAATTAAACAGTTTTGTTGGTCCCACTTATAAAGTCAGTCATTAATATCTGAAGCATTATATCACATGCATATAGTACATATATATACTTCACCAACATTATTGAAACCAGTCCTCCCCCCGAAAAAAAAGAATTTAAGGGGGATATGTATGTCGTTGTTGTTGTTCAGTCGTTAAGTCGTGTCCGACTCTTCATGACTCCATGGACCACAGCACGCCAGGACTTCCTGTCCTCCGCTCTCTCCCGGAGTGTGCTCAGGTTCATATTCATTGCATCGGTGAGGGAAATGTATATTTATGCTTAAAACAAACTGTATTTTATTGCTGTATGACTTACATAATTTAGAGGGTTAAAAAAAAAAACCCTATTCTGAGCCCCCTTTATTTTTTGGTCTCAGCTGTTTATAGTTCTTTGGTGGTACCCTGATCTATAAGTAAATACAGAAAAAGAAAGAGCTGCATTCATACTTCCAGGGAGTTTTCATCACATGCTATTGATTGCCATACTTTCATCTGGCTGCAAAGCTAAAGGAAGGCTGAGACTGAAGTGAGAAAATGTGGGTGAAGTATGGCAGGTTGGTTTTGCAGATGGAAAGCTGCGTTCAAGTCCCTGCTCAACTGCAACACAAAGTTGGCGGGCTTGTTGGGCCAGTCGTTATATCTCAGTCCAACCTGTGGCAGATTCATGTCTTGATCCAAGCCAATATTTCAGAATGTCCTGGCTCCTGGGTTAGTCACAGGTGAGTCTATCCTAGAACGTATCCTGGCTCCTGGTTTAGTCACAGGTGAGTCTATCCTAGAACGTATATTGGACTGGGAGGAAGACTATGATTCTCTTGGTTGCTGCAGGCAGGAAAGAATCCTGAAGATTCAACGCTCTTCCTCCAAATTCTTATTCCTTAAGTATCACACTCTGACTATTACAGTTGAAAGGATAAATAAGAATGTTAAAGCATTTGGAAGACTGAACAGTTCTGTGGAAAAGAGAAGTTAGAAAACTGTGAGCTTTTTCAAATGAGATTTTATTAAAACACTTTTGAGAGTTTCTACACCATATGCATATGACTGCCTGATCATAACTAATCCAGAAGAAATGGGAATTCTGACCAACTAACTAGCTGAAGCAAGAACAGTTTTAAACTTAATGGGTTGGATCCACATTTATGCTGGATCAGCTGTGCTGGTGGAAGTGGGCTTCCCCACCCCCTCCTTCCCATAGAAACCCCTCCATCCCCCTGAAAATGCTACACAGAGAGCCAGGAGACCTTGCTGAGTGGGATGAACTGAGATGTGGGTGGGAGGGGGATCCTAAAAAATCAAGCAGAGGGACCTTCCATGAGCAGAACATAGAACATCCCTTCCTCTTGCGGGGGGCAGATCCTGGATCCAACCCGATGTAAATTTACTATATTCTCAGCAACTGTTCATCATATGGTTTCAACCTCAATGTGCTTCAGATATTTGTGCAGTCTATCCTATGTTCTTCCCCTAGAAATATACACCAATTTTTGTTGTTTTAGTGAGGGAATTGGTGTACTACATTATGCTACAGGGAAACTGTAACTATGAATGACCCATCAAATCCATTCCCAAGCAAATGACACCACCAGGGACAGTCAAGATGCATTGTAAGAAGCAACATTTTTACATGTTGAGCAGGGTATGTCTTACAGATAGATTCCACTAGAATTAATGAGACTTACTTCACATTAAATGTCAATGGGTTAAGGTGGCTACCTTGCTACTATGATAACAGAGAGAAAAATAAATTGTACTGCTTTGTTGTTTGACTATGAAACACATAATGATTTGCTGTATTAAATGAAACACTGGTATTAGAAACTTCAAGAACTGTTGATATTTCATGAGATCTGGAACCTTCATTCTGACTGATGATTTGAGCCCCTTCCAATCCCTCATTATAGTAATTAACAGTAAGTCCAGCTACATATCTCTTGAGCTCTGTAAAGGGCAATTCACACAACATTTTTTTTTCTTTACTGTGTAAAAACATTAACTATTTCAGTGGATTTTGGAATATTGAACTTCTGTGAGCATATAGAAGACTCGTTCAGCTGTCAAAAATACAAGCAAATGTCAGCTGATGGCGAATGCTGATTTATTATTCCCATTTGAGAGATTAGGGAACTATGGCTGAGAGACAGTGACTTTGCAGATTCAATCTGACCATACCTAAGCTGGATTTGAATCCAGGTCCCTGCGAAGCCTGTACTGGAGCCTTTTATTCAGCTGGGCACATATAGCTTGCTGAGTTTCATTCATGGCAGCCAGTTTTTCTTAAAGCTTATCTTGCATCCATCTGGGAAGATGCAAATGAAGTTGATTTCCACTTACATAATAAGACGTTGAGATGTTAAAACAGTTTCTGGGTTTATAGTGGCCTTCTACTTTATGCAATGCCTGGAGTACATCAATAAGGAGTAAATATAAAGGCTTGAGATTGCATATATATATATATATATATATATATATATATATTTAATCACATGCCATTGAAACCATCTGGCATCAGTGTGGTTCTTCAAGGAGTTTTAAGGGAATTCATGAGGTTTTCTCAGTAACTTGTAGAATGTGAGAAGAAAGTAAATATTTGCTGAACTGTGCCAAAGTATGACAACAGATCCACAGAGGCATATGCATCATGTACCCCCAGTGAAATTAAGTCAATGAAATGTAGTAAATACAAGTTTAGCAAAACCATCGAAACTTGGGATGTATGACTGCTTGCCATTTAGACTAGCTCAGTTGTCACATTCCTGTCTGTGAAGATCAGCTCTGTTCCGTCAAGCCATCACTGACCAAGGCCTTTACCGTGTCTTCAGCAAGTCAATTTTCGGATTTCTTTTTGTATTGATGAGAGCAGTGCAGCCATTCTCGATATCACTCATTTCTCTGTGTGAGATACTCACCAGGTCTAACAATTTGACACACTGGGCCCTTATGCAAAACATCTGGAATACAATTGAACACAACAGAAAACCAGTTTCACTCCTTGATCCTGGAAGTTATTTCTTGTCTGACAACATTTCCTAAGAGACTTGCAAACTGGCTTTGTAGGCGAGATGAAAACATATGTGCTGTCCTCCTTCTTTGAATGTCCCTTTCTGGCAATGTTTGATGATGGCACCTCTTTTTTTCTTTAGGAAAATCATGCTGGGAGGAGGGAGGAATGGGGACAAAAAGAGGGTTTTAAACTGCAAGAAATAAAGTAACTGTCTCCAGACCACTGATTATTTCTTAGGAAGGATGGAAGCATTTTCTTTTCCATGTACTGATTTCCCCCCCTTTGCTCATATCCATCTTCTACTATTATGTGTATGAAGTTGCCTCAGCTATGCCTTGGCCATGAGGTAGAGTAATTAAAAATAATTCCCCTGGTTTACTACGTATCAAGTTCAGTGTAGCAATCCCCATTGCATAGAGCATTATCATTGGAGCTGACAGCTGGGGAATTTTGCTCTTTAGAACTGTATTGTTCGTAGATAAGCTAGTTTGTCTTCCGCTTCTGGCAGTTTCGTCATTCTTGTCAATGGTTTGGGTTGTACTCGGTGCTCAAAAATGTATCAGAAAAGGCTGTTGTGGAGACAGAGTCCCACATCTGAGCTTCCACACATTTTGTAAGCTTTATGGCGAAAAGAAGGGTCGTGGCCTTCAAGATTCCAAGTAGGGTGGGAGGATGACCCTGGAGCACTGCCAGGAAAGTTTTATCTTAGGAAATGCCCAGGGTACTTTCTGAGGTAAATGGCTAGAAGGCAAGATTCCTGTGGCACTTTGTCAGGCCTTGAACAATATGGAGGAGCTTACTGGGAAATTATTTTACATACATTAAAGTAAAAGAGGGATAATTGGGTTTTAACTTACTTGTGTGTGCATGTGTGTTTGTTATTTTTGCATTCTGTCATCTGTTTCATCATTCCGTCAATAATAAATAATACAGTAATAATAAATACTAATAAATGTTAGTAACAATAAATAGTAATACATAATACATATTAATACTTAGTCAATCAATAACACTTCAGAGTGTTAAAGATGCTTCGAATACCTTGGTAATCCAATTTCCCCTCTCTACCATGAAGCTGAGTGGGTAATTTTGGGCAAGTTGTCTCTAGGTCTAATCTACCTCACAGGGCTGTTGTGCAGATAAAATGAGATAAGGAGGGAGAGTCATTCATGCTGTGGTAGGGCAGGCACCTCTCCTGACTGACCTTGATGATGCTGTTTCCAGTGTTTTTACTGCATAGCTAATGCTCACATCACAGAACTGAAATGGTGCAAGACGAAAAGAAGACACAATTTCTGCTTTTCTGTCTATATAGTAATTGACAAGAGTGTTTCCCTTCATTACAGAGATCTTGCCAGGAATGAATAAGAAGATGGTGTACTGTGCTGTTGTAATGGAGAATACACGCACACACGCACGCACGCACACACACACACATGTACAATTGTTTTAGAACTAATTCACACAAACCTTTCTTTCTTTACCGTAGGTAGGATTTTGTTTTCAGTCTTCTTTTTTTAAATGTATATTACCTTTATACTGCTTGATATCCTAAAATCTCTAAATGGTTTACATCTAGAATACATATGATACAATATAGAACCCAATTTAAAACCATAGAAAATAATAACGGCACAATCCTATGGGGATAGTTGGCAGCCTCCGAACTACAACGCAGGGCAGGTGGAGCGCAGAGGGGATCCTCTCCGCCATGTTCTGGCTGCCCTGCATTTGCAGGTAGATGGCCAATTTCAGCGGTCTAGCCAGGGCGTGTGGGAGTGGGGTGGGGTGGGGAAGCCAGAGAGTGCAAAGGAAGTGTTGTAACAGTGCTTCTGCAGTCTCCTCCCCTCCCTGCCCCCATGAACACCCCCATTTCACCCATTCCACACCACTCTTAGGAGCGCGGAGCCAGGGACCAACTGTGCCGCCTACGAGGCAACAGGGGAGGGAGCAGGGAGTTGGGTTTCTCAGAACTGAACTTGGAGCCCTTTGCTTCGAGCTCAATTCCCAGAAACCAAAACATCCAATGTCCGTCTAGATGCTGTCTAGTGGCCATAGGATTGCACCCTAAATCCATTTTTAAAAGTTACAATGAGAATGACAGTTAAATACAGCAGTATTACAGTTGATTACTGTCAAGTTTCTTTTGTTTAGAGAGAGGTACAAGGTAGGGCTGTCCTCTTTCTCCCTTGATATTTGATTTGTGCTTGCTTGCAACCCTTTGGTGTGTGCAGTTAGGCAAAACAGAGAAATGGATGGTTTTGTGCACGAGCAAGTTGAATATAAAACTGCTGTATGTGCAAATGATTTGTTGTTGTTTGTCACTAGGTTAGAGTCCTCTATGCCAAAATTAATAAGATTAATTGATACCTTTGGTATATTCGGGGAGCCTGCTATAAATTGGTCAAAATCCAAATTAATGCCAGTAGGTAGTATTAAGTTACCCAGTGTAGTTACTAAATGGCAATTCCGATGGTGTCCAGAAGTTATAATGTATCTTGGAATACAGGTGCCCAGAGATATTTTGCAAATGATTAAACTAAACTTAAGTATATTGCTGGCAAAAATATCTCTTGATTTGGAAAGATGGACATCACTTAATTTAAGTAGTTGGGGCAAGGTTAATATACATAAGATAAATGTCTTCCCATGGATAATATATATATTGCATAATATTCCTTTATATATTCCCCAAATGTGTTTTCAAATACTCTACACAGTCTTTTGGAAGTTTATTTGAAGGGGTTCTCCTCCCCATTTTTTTTGCTTAAGGGGATGCAGTTGCCAATTACTAATTAGGGAGGGAGGTTTTAATTTCCCACATCTTAGTTTATATCATAAGGCTTTTCTGCTATCTCATACCAATGAGTGGAAGATATTTGTTTTTCCCTTTAATACTCCTACGTGTATTGTATTGTATGTGTCAACTTATTTGACAACTCTTTTTGGCTGGGTGGCACTAGAATCTAGGCACATTGAAAATGACGGAATGGCCCCACCCACCTGCAATTTCAGTGGCTAGAGAGACATTGCATATAATGTCTCATCAACTGTAGTTTGATCCATATTTCATGCTAAATTAAATTTATGGGGAAATCCAGAGTTGAAAATAGAGGAGCAACCTTTTTTGTTGTGGAACTGGGTTGGTAGTAAAACTTAATAGGTCAAATGATTTTTTTTTTCTTCCCATTTTCAGTGTTGCAGCATAGATAACATATACCATCTAGCGCCGGGTGGCAATATATTCAATTATAGCACCTGGGGCATCAGTGATGAGTGCTTCAGCACCTCTTGTATTGTTGGAGGAATTCACTGGATCTTTACAGAAAGCTAAGCCTACAATAGCTGTCTATAAATGTCTTTTTGTCTTTTGGAATGTAATAAAATCGATCTTTTGTATGTTAGAGAGGAATGGAATGGGGAACTGGAATGCGCTATACAGCCTAAACAATGGAAGGTTGCCTTAGCTTCTGTAGATTTAACACCGAGGCTGATTCAACAAAAAAAAAAAACAATGTTTCATGTGGACACCACAGATACTTGTTAAGAATGGCTAGTTCTGCTAGAAGCTGACAATGTAATGCGGACAATGGGTCATGGAGGCATATGATGTGGGCATGTCCTGCAGTGGCTTCTTTTTCGTTGGAAGTCATTGCTCACATACACTTTGTTCTTGAAAAATCTGTGATAATTGTAGATGTTCATGCACTTTTAAATTATATTCCTGTGATGTGAGGATTAACAGATGGGAAGAAAAAGTGGACTTTGAGAGCCCTAACAGCTGCACTTCAAGCCTGGAAGGATAAACACCCACCACCTATCATTCAATGGTCTGACCATCTTACTGCTCTTGTTGTATTTGAGCTATATCCTATAGTCATCAGTTTCATCTGGATGCTTATTTAGATATATGGTCTGCTTTTGTTAACATATATATTTGAAACAGAAGGATCAAATCTTTCTCTCTCCTGCTCTCTCTCTCTCTCTCTCTCTCTCCCCCGCCCCCATCTCTTTTAAATCAATGGTGTTGTGAATAGTTATTGTGAATGGATATGCTTTTTTGTTGTGGTCCATCTGTTGGTGTTGGTGTTGGTATTTGTTTTTGTTTTTCCCTTTTTTGTTCTGTATTGTTATAATTGCAGTGGATTAAAAAAGAAAGTATAGTTAATTACAAGTCAGGGAAAGCCTGAGTAAACAGATACATGTTCCAGAGGTGTTTAAATCTTTCCACAGTTTCTGCCTCTCAAACCCCACATGGGGGAGCATTCTGGAAGATGGGTGCCACTGCTGAGAAGTTCTATGGAGATATACATCTGAAATGGAGTGTAGGGAGGCTCTAACATGCATTATTATTGTGAGACAACACATGCTCAGTGAGCCTTACACATTCAGTTGTGCCTATGGAACCATGATGTGAACACATGTTGAACCCTTCCTAAAACTAATATAGAGGGGAGGGGGACATCAAATCACTTAAGGAACAGGGTTGGGGGCTGATATAAATCTGCCTTTAGACTGAAAGCCATGACATCTCCACTGTGCAACCTGATTTTTTCTTTCCTAGAAAGTCACTTTTAAAATATTCCCGTACATCCAAGAACTCAATTTTAGTTGTGTGTTTGGTCTGCTAGATAGAAAGTGTGCATTATAGTCCTCCTTTCCCCTTTTAGCTTGATAGCTTTAAAAGTTGCTATCCCCACAGGTTTGGGGGTACATCTGTTAGAGAGGGCACCCGGGATCTCCTTTGACTGAATGCTAGTGATGACTCCAGCAGGCAATTCTGTTTCTTCATGGCAATAACTCTCTCTCTTCAATCAGTCCCCAGAGAAAAGAAAATGTCAGCACACTTGAGTCCCCGAAAGTGAGTTTTCAATCATCAAGAAAGACAATTGCGTCCATAGAATTACCCTCTTGAGTAGGTCTGCAGGAGTGACATGACAGATTGGCTGAGCTATTACACAAAATCCAAAACTGTTCTCTACCATTTCTCTTTAAAAATGAAATAAAAAGAATAAAAACAATGATAATCAAAAAGAGCAGGACATCCCCCCCCCCAACACAAATGTATGTCAACAGATGTGTTTCTCCTAGGGATGTACGGAAGTGACTTACCTTTAATGAAATTTGATTTGAGGTGGGGGGGAAGTGCTCCATCCCTCCCCCCTGAAATTCTGGTGGGGGGGAGGTGCTCCATCCCTCCCCCCCGAAATTCTGGCGGGGGGGAGGTGCTCCATCCCTCCCCCCGAAATTCTGGCTGGGAGGGGAGGCGCTCCGTCCCTCCCCCCCCCGAATCATGGCCAGCCGGGTGCGCAAATGGCAGCGGCCGTAGCCGCCGCCGTTTGTGTCCCTGCAGTCAGCCGTGATAGGCTACGTAAATGTTTACGTAGCCTATCATGGCTGATTTAAAAGAAAAACACACACGCGCGTACGCGAATGGTGGCGCCCATGGGTGCCGCCATTTGCGTTCCTTATTTTGACACGCCTTAGTCTACATAAACATTTATGTAGACTATGGCGAAAATAAGGGGAACGCAAACAGCGTAGCGTCTAAGCTATTTGCGTTCCCCTTATTTTCGCCATCTTAGTCTACGTAAATGTTTACGTAGACTAAGATGTTTCAAAATAAGGAATGAAAATGGCAGCGTCCACGGGCGCCGCCATTTGCGTACATGCGTTTTTTTCCCCTTTAAATCAGCCGTGATAGGCTACATAAACATTTACGTAGCCTATCACGGTATTTTTTAAAAATCTAGCCGTGATAGGCTATGTAAATCTTTACATAGCCTATCATGTTTTTTTTTTTTTACTGGAAATGGTGGCGGTGGCAGCCGGTCAGAAGACCGGCCATCGCAGCCGCTGCCGCCGAACCGCCGCCGAACCGCTGCCGAACCGCCGCCGAACCGCCGCCAGAGCTGCCGCCGCCAGGAGGATTCGCCCAAGGTAAGTCCCGTCCTGGGGGGTGGCGGGGGGTGGCAGACCGTTTCGCCACCAATTTCGGGGGGCCGAATGCGCTGGCATTCGGCCTCCCTGAGATTCGTGGCAAAATTCTCTGACATCCCTAGTTTCCTCCACCTTCCATATCTCCTGGCTTGTATCATTCTGGCCTTTCTCAGCACTAGGCATGGCGTAGAATTCCGCCACGGATCTCGGTGAGGCCGAATGCCAGTGCATTCTGTCCCCCGAAATCCGTGGTGGAACAAAGCCCCCCCACCTCCCCATCCCGTGAAATGGGCCCGGAACGGAGCATCTACCTGCTGCCGTCCACACTGCATAGCGAATGATGGCTGCGGCTGCCATTCACTTTGTCCATATAGCTGTGATAGGCTATGTAAATACTTACATAGCCTATCACAGCTAACGCAGGGATGCCATTTGCATCCCTACAGAAGCAGTGATAGGCTACGTAAGTATTTACATAGCCTATCACGGCAAAACTAAGGGAACGCAAATGGTGGCAGCTATGGCTACGCCATAGCCTCCGCCATTTGTGGTCGCTGTTGTTTTTTTCATGATAGTTTTCGTGATAGCTTTTTCACCGGAGCCACTGGCCAGGCCAACCTGCAGTGGGGCCTCCAGCCACTGCCGGGCTCGTGTGGACACAAATGGCGTACTGTGTAGGGGACGCCATTTGCATCCCTACGCCAGCCCATGATAGGCTACGTAAATATTTACATAGCCTATCACGGGCCGGGGTAGGGACGCAAATGGCATCCCCTACACAGGATGCCATTTGTGTCCGCACCAGCCCGGCAGTGGCTGGAGGCCCCGCTGCAGGTTGGCCTGGCCGACGGCTCCACAGCCTGGCCACGGAGCAGAGCCAGCTGGGCAGGATTCCAGGGGGGAGGAATGGATCGCCTCCCCCCCCGTCGAGGATTCCGGGGGGAGGAACAGATCGCCTCCCCCCACCTGCGGAACCCGACGGAGCCAGGTAAGCGGGGTTTCGTACACCCTTACTCAGCACTTCCTTTCCCCAGCACTTAACAGACTATTATCAGGCTGTCAGGCAAAGGTACATGGAACTAGGAATGGACAAAAGTCACTTACCTGTCCTCGAAGCTTTTCGCAGTAGGGGGGAGGCGCTTCGCTGCTCCCCCCGCGAAGTTCAAGCCGGGGGGGAGGCTTCCTGCCTCGCCCGGCCGAAATTCAGGCCGGGGGGGAGGCGCCTCGCCTCCCGCCTGGCCGCAAACTAAAAAGTTAAAAAAAAAACGCCCCCGTGATAGGCTACGTGATGATTAACGTAGCCTATCATGGCTAGATCTGCAAAGTCAGCCGTGATAGGCTACGTAAATCGTCACGTAGCCTATCACAGGTGACTTAAAAAAAAAAAAGCGCGTACGCAAATGGCGGCCCCCATAGGGAGCCACCATTCGTGTTCCTTATTTGGTTGCTGTAGTTTACGTAAATCTTTACGTAGACTATGGCGAAAATAAGGGCAACGCAAATAGCGTTATTTGTATGCGCTTTTTTTTTTTTTAAGTCACCTGTGATAGGCTACGTGACGATTTACATAGCCTATCACGGCTGACTTTGCAAATCTAGCCGTGATAGGCTACGTTAATCGTCACGTAGCCTATCACGGGGGTGGTTTTTTTTTTTCTTTTATTGGAATGGCGGCGGCGGCAGCCGGTCGAAAGACCGGCTGCCGCTCCCGCCCCAGACTAAGACCTGCCGAACCGCCGGCCGGACCCGCCGCCGGGAGGGACATTCGCCAAAGGTAAGTCCCATCCCGGGGGGGTGCGGGGTGCGGGGGGGTTGCGGAGAATTTCTCCCCGAAACTTGTTCGGGGGGCCAAACATGTTGGCGCTCGGCCCCCTGAAGTTTCGGGGAGAAATTCTCCGCCAACCCTAGATGGAACCAACCTAGGGATGGTGGAGAAATCCGCCATAGACTCCAATGAGGCTGGATCCTTTGGAATCCGGCCCCCCAGAGTCCATGGCAGAATGGATTACCCCCCCATCACCCCCCAAAATCCCCCCCCGGATGGAACCTACCTGACGGCAGCTGGTCTGGGTCACCGTCTTCATTTTGCTGCCGGGCTGCAGAACAAAATATTTATGTAGCCAATCATGGCCAACCGCAGGGACGCAAATGGCATCCCCTATGCTGGACACCATTTGCGTCTGCAGACTGGCCACAGCCGGAAGTCTGGTAGTGGCCGGAGCCGGCCAGCAGCTCTGCGGACTCCCTGCGGAGCGGAGCCAGATGGGGAGGATTCTGGGGGGAGGACCAGATCGCCTCCCCACGCCTGTGGATGCCCCGGTCCAGAACGGGGTAAGTACTTCGTACACCCCTAAACCAACCACAGGTATCTTGCCTTTTCCCTTTCACGTGTTTCTTTATGCCATTCTTTATTTTCTTTACCATAATTCCTCATCATCACCATCACTGGTTGGGGAGTGCTGGAGTTGTCAAGGGCTCCTTGGAGGGCTCTCTCAGTCTAATTCAGTAGCCAAGTCCAGACACAGACAAAGGGATTCTTTTCAAAAGCTTTATTCTTCTTTTACAACTTAATAACTTAGTAACTCTACAGGTAGCAACTAGATCTGAGCAGCAGCATCCCTATGCCCTAAGTTGGAACAGTTGGTCCCCATTTGAAAGGCAATTACTGGCAGACCCCTGAATATAAGGACTAGGGAGAATCCCTCCCCTTTTCCCTTGGATCCTCTGGGCGCAACCATTCTTTGAGCGCCAACCGGGTGCTATGCCTCCTTTCTGTGCTCTCCATTTGGCACCACTCTCTGTGTCTGCGCCGCGCATCCAACCAGTCTGCTATCAGTGCTGGGTCACTCCCTGGACTGCTTTCTAATCTAGGAATGTTGGTGGGAGGAATCTCTGTCAGCTGCGGGCCCTGGGAAAAAGGGGCGCACTCCTCTCCCAGGAGCGACTGCTCTTCCTCCGAATCAGAACTACTCTGGGATTCTATGGGCTCAGTGTCCACCCTGACAGGAGCTAGAATTGGGAACCTTTCATTCTGCATGTGGCTGCCCCTTGTGGTGAGCTATGAGATTTGCAGCTTCATGGCAGGGAAGTTATTTCAGAAGCTAGATTGACCCCATACATCCAGGCCCAACTATTGGGCCCTCCTGGACAGGAAGGACTGCAATTCCTGTATGGGTGGGACTTTGCCTGAGCAACAAGGACTTCCAGGTGTGGTCCTTGGCTCTGACATGGTCCCTCAGGCCTGGCTCAACTCCTGGCTCACCTTACCTAGAGCTCAGCTCCCACCATCATCTATTGCAACTTCTTGACACTGCTGTATGTGCCCACAGATGTGGTTGTGGACTCTCTTATGCTGGGCTGCTTCGGGAGACAGGATGATGCTATGTCCTCCCTGCTTTTTCCTGAGAGGTGAGAAGTTCCACATGCAGCATTATTGGGTTTCCTTTGGATGAGAGGGCTCTGGAGAATTATGATGTCTATGTAATATTTACTTTCTTTACAAAAGTGGTGTTCTTTACCAAACTGCACTTTAGTCACCTTATTGAATGTCTCCATCACACACATATATGGGGAGGTAAAATGGTTTGTCCTGTGGGGATTTGAACCAGCAGAGCTCTAAGTCTCCCTCTGTGTGTATTTGTGCCTGTTTCCTAGGCTGCACTATGGAGTACCCTTGCTTGTTGCTGTTGGCCTGCTTGTCTGTCTTCCTTGCATGGTGGTGGGTGTGTTAAATACCTTGTCCTATGGATCTGAACATCCATAGGTTCTGAGAACGATAGTGTGTTTGTGTCTGCCTTGGCAGCCAGCACCACAGGGATTGCTAGGCAGTGCGTATGGCCACTGCCTGGTAGGGTGGCTACTTCTGAATAAAAAAAAAAGAGGACAAAGGAAGGTGCCATTTTCATAAAATTAGTATATGCTAACGTATATGTATAGAAGCAAATTTAGAAATCATTATAATTTAAATAGAAATACAGTACACCTCACCATAGTGTGGAAAACTGTAACCAGGTGACCTGTGTACCTTGCTCAGTCTGCTGCCCAGGTTCTGTTGAGGGGCACCTTCAAGGACCAGGTCTTTCTTCTGATGGTTCTTTTGTCTTTACATTGAGCTTGGACTGGACAGCTCTTCAAACAGAGGGCACCTTCAAAACAGAGGGTAGTCCTCTGGCAGCCCTTCAAATAAAGGACCGTCCTCTGTAAAAGAAGACACCTGGCCACCCTATTTCTTCCATGTTGGGGTTGGCAAAAGGATGGACACATGCTCAGCTTTCGTGGACTGGCTCCCTCCATATGTGGACGGCATGTAGATGTAATGGCTGACTTGGCCCCTGGTTGGGGTTGGGGCTGGCTTTGTTTCTAGGGATGCTGCGGGTGCCGTGTGTCTGCTGTTTGGGGATTTTTCAAGTGGCATGTTTCCTCTCTCCTCCTCCCAGAGTGGGAGGGGCTGTTCTGGTGGCACAGCAGGAATGTATCTCCAACCACCACCACCCAGAATAATTAGTGTAAAGGATTCCTGTGTGATTTATGTTATTCCCTCTGATAGCTTTGACTATAGGGCAACTCATAAATGGAATAAAAATAATTTAAAAAGAATAATGTGGAGTCTTGGTCAGACTCAAAGCCATATCTGATCCAATCAATATCGAAAAGGAGAATCAGCCCGAAGTGGCAAGAAACGGCCAAGGCATTGCAGTCCCATCAGGCCTCTATCCATGAAAGTGCCAGGTCAGATAGTCGGCTTGTGAATACCTAATAGGGGTGGATGTTAAAATTGACTATAATTCTTTAAGATTTGAGCCCTGTATGTCTTCCCAAAACAGTTCCAACCAATGCCAACAACTTTTCCAGTGCCATTTTGTTAGCAGTTATTGTGAAAGATCCACCAGTTTGGGAAATGGAGGGATTGTGATATATAATGGGCGATCCAGCTGCTTAAAAGAAAAAGAAGGCAAAAATTCCACTTGACTAACCCAAACTCCAGCCTGATCAGACTTCTAAATGTCAAGCAATTTTTAAGGATAACCTTTTGAAATAGAGTGGTAATTAAGCACCAAATCATTTTATTTTTTTGGAACATTCTAAATGTACCCCCCCCCCCATCCTTTGTGTTTGCTTTTTAGCCTGCTATCCTGAATTCATATGAAGGTCCTTTTCTACCACATCTCTGCTGCTATCTTAACGAAAAGTGCAGAGCAGTTTCAGAGAAATGAAAGGGATTACTTAAACCTAAACATTGACTTCAATTTAGGCATTTAGTGCCCTGGTGGATCAACAACCATCTTATTCCCTGGAGTGGAATTAATCAGTGGAATGGAAAACTCTTGTTGGCAAAGTGATTCTGGGTGGAAAAGGGGCTTAGCAAAATGACAGTTGGTATTGCCACCATCATGAAATATTGTTGAATGTTTGAGTTCCACTCTTCCTTCCACTTCTTAACTTTTCAGGAAGTCCAGTCATGATACAGTGTGTTTGGCTCTGAAAGTAGAGCCATTACTTTTGCACTGCCGAGTCCCATCAGCAACTTCATGTCTCTTGTGGTTGTCTCTTTCAGGGCTAGCTGCCTTTTTTCATGGCTAGCTGGTATTATTATTGGCAAACTTAAAGTTCTGGTGTTGTTTCAGACGTTCTTAAAATGTGAGGCACACAAGCCCTTTTTATTTCTCTTCTGCCTACGAAGATTATTTCAACTCCACATACGTAAAGCCTCATATTATGCAAGAAATTAATCATATCGAGGTAAAGTAGCTACTGGGTCTTTGCCAAACACCATAAACATTGGTCAGAAATGCAGGCCAACCATTTACCTATAGATTAATAGAAGCTCTGGATTCAGTGGAGTGACTTAAAACTTTCACTGTGAATTATAAAGCTTGCTGGTTGTAAAATGGTATCTGAGGGACTGTGTTACCTAGGTTTTGATTACCATTTTTAAAATTTTGTTTTTTTAACATACAGGAGTTCCTCCTTCACCATCCATGCTTTGTTATTTCTCTTGGATATATATGCAAAATATTAGAATGCTGATGTAATGCGTTGTATCCAATGTTAGTCTAACTTAAATCCCATTTAAATGAATGGGATTACTCTAAGTAGGACTAACATTGGGTATGGCTGATTTTAGACTGCTGCTTGATAGTCCATGATGATCACATGAAGTTTAAATCAATGGGAGCTAATGTTTAGGAGATGGTTTCTTGATAGTTGGGGAACTTTCTCAAGTGTTTTGAATGAGATCTTTTCTCCATGTTTTAATGCATGGGTGAGGAACCTGTGACCCTCCAGATGTTGTTGTTGGATGACAACTGCAGTATCCCATGCCAACTGGGGTATGAGAGTTGCAGTCCAATGAGATCTGGAGGACCACAGGTTCCCCATGTCTGACCTAACGGGTAAAACACCCCATCAGCTAAGTGATATATCTGGAACTGGGTTGCAGCCTTGTGGGGTGGGGGGCTGAACATGTTTCTTTCTGAGAGTAGGGTCCTGCTGATAGTTTTGAGAAGGCTTCTGGTTCCAATAAAGTCTGCTTTTATATTTGTAAATAATGCAAATATTGCAGCAAGTCTCCAGGGCTCTCTCATCCAAAGGAAAGGCTACAATGCCATGCACACTTGGTTGGGACCAAGCCCTATTGAATTCAGTGAAGCTTATTTCTGAGCAGACACACACAGGATTGTACTGTAAACCTGGTAGTCCTGCCCCTTGAACTTCCAAATCGGGAGTGCATAACAGTGCATAGGTTACAAAGTCACACTGGCGTAAGGATATTTATTTATTTATAACACCCTTTGTACCCACCCCAGCCCAAATCTACCAGCCTGAAGGCTTGATATAGGCACAAGTTCTTAAAAAACACACACGTCAGTCTGCCTAGTTAAAGAAACACAGGTAAACACTTACACAGATTTAGATTTGATGCTTGTACCAACCTAAACCTGTGATTTGCTGCTGGCCACATCTGTGATGGCTCATATGTTATGTTTGTCAAGGTGACCATGTAAGAAGAAACAGGCTGGCCTGCTTTTGTGGCCACATAAGTGATAGCTGGTCCTGAGTAATTCAGTGGAAGGAAAGTTAGAGAAAGTGAGCAAAACTGAAGATTTTCTGTGGTAAAGAACCAACATGATATTAACAGCTCTTCAGCAGAACTTTAATAAGTGTTGGAAAGTGCTACATATATCTTAATTAATCTGCCATTTCTGTTACTCTTCCCAGGCAAGGCAGCAGTAGCTTCAGCTGAAACTCCTCATGAATTTCAGAAAAATCTAGTCACTATTGCTGACATACAACCCAGTCCTAACCATCATTGATTGGGTAAGTCCCATTAGTGCAGAATGGGCAAGTTTCATGAAGGTCGAGTGACATGGAAGTGGCAAGTCAAAGCAGGATATAAGCCCTAAATGTGAATGGGCCCTAAATCAACTTTTCTCCCCCTGGCTGATGTACAAGGAAAATATGAACTCACAAATCTGAGAGCCATCACAAAACAGCCACAGAAATGCCAAAGCAACTGAGAGAGGAAGATGAAGACGTTCAGCTATGTACATTGGGCCAGTCCCAATGGCACCACTGGGAGAAAGGGATATTGGAGTATAATATTATTTAAAGGTCAAAATTCAAATGATGGTGTTTAAGAGCTTATAGAAGCATGATGTAAAGTGCTGGCACAAAATTAAACAACGGACATGTTTTAATATCAGGGAAAAGCAATTCTCTGTCAGGAAATATAGTTCAGCCATAGAATGGTTCACAAGAAATTTGAGTATATAATGCTTAACTTCTTTGAATAACCAAATCAGAAAATATTAGGGATGTCAGAGAATTCTGCCACGGATCTCGGTGAGGCCGAATGCCAGTGCATTCGGCCCCCCGAAATCTGTGGTGGAATGGCCTGTTACCCCCCCGCCCCCCCCCCGTGGATCCCCCCTGAGATGAGACTTACCTGGGGTGGATCTTCTGGGTGGCGGTGGCTCCGGCGGCGGCTCTGGCAGTGGCTTCGGCGGTGGCGGCAGCCGGTCTTCCAACCGGCTGCCTCCGCCACCATTTCCAGGCTTGTGGGAAAAAAAAGAGAAGACATGATAGGCTACATAAAGATTTACGTAGCCTATCATGGCTAGGTTTAACAAAAAAGGAAAAAAAAGATGTGATAGGCTACGTAAAGATTTACATAGCCTATCATGGCTAGGTTTTAAAAAAAAGGGAAAAAAAAGACGTGATAGACTACGTAAATCTTTACGTAGCCTATCATGGTTGCGGGTAGGTTTAAAAAAAAAATGCGTATGCAAATGGCAGCGGCTATGGCTGCCGCCATTTGCGTTCCTTCTTTTTACGTAGGCTAAAATGGCAAATCAAAAGGGGATGCAGATAGCGCCCGCTACGTTATTTGCGTTCCCCTTTATTTTCGCCGTCATAGTCTACATAAATATTTACGTAGATTAAGACAGCCAAAAAGAAGGAACGCAAATGGTGGCGGCCGTAGCTACCGCCATTTGCGTACGCGGTGTTTTGTTTTTGTTTGTGTTTTTCCCAGAGCCCTCCACGGCCGGAAATCCGGCTGCGGACGGCTCTGGCCTGGCCAGGCCGGGCCTGGCCAGCTGCTCCATGGAGCTGCCGTGGAGCACAGCCGGCCGTTCGAGGATTCCGGGGGGAGGAACAGAGCGCCTCCCCCCCGGCCAGGATTCCGGGGGGAGGGACGGAACGCCTCCCCCCCCACCATCAACATAATCCGTGAAAGGTAAGTCACTTTCGTACATCCCTAGAAAATATGGAGCAGGAACGATTCCCTCTGATTGTGGGAGGAAAGAAACGCAACCAATGGGCCTTTCCCAATGCTGGTCAAGTAGGGGTAGGCACTGTGTTTGACACTGAGGGTCACATCAAAAAGGACATGATGAGCTAAAAGAGTGATCTGATCTGCACATTCTGATTGTAAGTAATTAACAGCATTCTAGCTAATCCTGAACCTGTAGGCCTGGATGTAAATTCAATTTAATAATTTGCATTCCCCCTAAAGCAGTACAAGGACATGTTTTCTTATACTGTAGACACAATTGTAGTTTCATTTTGACAGGGTTTGCTACTGTGACATGTGAGTGGCTATTTATTATTTATAAACTTCTAGTCAAGCCAACTTGGGCCTTCAAGGCGGCTTGCAGCGAGAATGGATGTGTTAGGAACATGGGAAGCTGCCTTATACTGGGTCAGACCGTTGGTCTGTCTAGTTCAGTACTGTTGACACTGACGGGCAGCGGTGGCTCTCCAGGGTTTCAGGCAGGATTCCCGTCACCCCCCCTCCCCCCGCAGACCTAACTGGAGATGCTGCAGATTGCATTTGGGATCTTCTGTATGCAAAGCATGTGCCCCGCCATGAAATGCATCGCAAAAAGGGACAAAAGAGGACAGTACTTCACATAAAAGTTTGCCTATGCTAATTTTATGTATAGATGCAAATGTATAAATAATTATTATAATTTAAAGAGAAATACAGTACATCTCGCCCTAGTGTGACCAAGTGAGCTGTGTGCCTGCCTGTTCAGCCTGTTGAACGGATGCTAACCGTTGATGGGCAACAGTTCTTGTGGTTCTTTATGTTTAAGCCAGAATTGGACAGGGCAGCTCTTCAAAACAGAGGACACCTTCAAACAGAGGATGGTGCCCTAGAGGACTGTCCTTTGGGAAAGAGGACACATGGCCCCCCACAGCCTCATGGCAATCCTGTGAGATAGCTTAGGCTGAGAGGTGGTGATTGGCCTAGAGCAGGAGTGGGGAATGTGTAGGTTGGGATGTTGGAGAATTCCTCCACAGGCCCCAGTGAGGCCGGATTCAAAAGAATCCAGAGTCTGTGGAGGAATGGATTCCTTACCTCTGCCTCCCTGTGAAGTCCTTGCCGGCCGGATCCTCCCCACCACCAGCTCCAGAGTGCCAGCAATACAGCCGTCATTGCTGTATCGCTGGCTGACGCTGACCATCTCTGGACGCAAATGGCGTCTGCTACACCATTTGCAGCCATAAAGGTCTTAGATTAAGCTAAATGCAGCTGTAAATGGCTTTGCGGCTGCAAATGGCATCTACTAGCCTATTGCATGAAAAACCGCAGATGCCATTTGAGGCCGTAAAGCCATTTACAGCTGCATTTAGCTTGATCTAAGATCTTTACGGCTGCAAATGGTGTAGCAGACACCATTTGCATCTGGAGACAGTCAGCCTCAGCCAGCGATTCAGCAATGGTGGCCGTATCACTGGTGCTCCGGAGCCGGCCAGCGGCTCTGCAGGAATTGCTGCAGAGCTGGCCAGCTAGGATTCTGGGGGACGGGGGAAATCACCTCCCCCCAAGGGCGGATTCCTGGCTGGAATGACAGGTAGGGAATCCACCCATCCCTACGTGTAGGTCTCCAGATGTTGCTGGACTACAATTCCTTTGGCCTCAATCAGCACCACCAATGATCAGGGATGATGGGCACTGTAGTCCAGCAACATCTGGAGGGCCACACAGTTCCCACCCCTGGCCTAGAGCAACCCAGCGATCACTGCAACTGAACTGGGCTTTACATATTTGTATATATATGGCTTTCCCATAGACAGACCTCAGACTCTGGCCATTGCGCCACACATGGGTCCCACTCCCACATGAAAAGATGTGTAAAATCAAAATGGCGATCTCCCGGTTTCCATGGGAGGCCTGGTCTTTGAAAACACGACACAGTGATGGGTCAAAAAGGAGCAGCTCTGTCTCATTCTTGATTTACAAGAGAAAGGGGGGAGGGGGGAGGAATGGTAAAAGGGGAAGAGGGAATGCAATGCCTGAGTGCTTTGCTTTGCATATTTGCAAGCTACCTAATGGCAAGCCTCACTTCATTTGAGGCTGGTCTAATTAATCTGACAGTCCTGGAAACTTGCTCTTCCTGTTCACACTTATTATTCATCTCTTCAGAATGCCCTGTTGGGCACATACAGCACAATGAAGCAGTATATTTACCAAATCCCTTGATACTAAGTACACCTTTTCGGCTGTCTCTACATCACACAGCAGTGAGAATAGCTGACTTAAGGGGAGCCAAAGAAAGACGATATCTTCCAGAACTGTGTCAATATAGATGGGACTAGTAAGGAAAGCCGGAGAAATATATTCTTTATTTGTTGTTATAGGTTTTGAATTCTGCCCGGGGCTTCTTTTGAAATTCCACTTTATTCCTCCTCTGTCTTGATGATGACTTCAGGGAAACCAAAGCAAATGGCAGAATGGCCTTATGGACTCAGTATAAGTAGATAATGTTAATTCACAAGAACACACACATACACAAAGCTGTGGACTTCTTTCATACAGGCTTACTGTCAAAACTTTCAGCCAGATTTAAATTAGAATTCAACAAAAAGCAAAATTGTGTGTGTGTGTGTGTGGGGGGGGGGAATCCATTGCAGACAGGAACATTGAAACGGTCAGGTGAGATATAAAAGGGCAGAAATTTAAAAAGTGTTCAGGGAAGATGCTTCAATCTTGAAAACAAAAGGCCAAAAGCAAATCTCTTGGCCAGAGTAGGGGCAGCTCAGGGGGCTTGCTTCTAGCCTCCATGCCAGACAGAGAATTTGGCTTCAGCTCCCAGGTGCCCCGGGACGTCAGGCGTGAGGAGAAACCCACTCCAGCTCTGCCTCTGGCCAGGGGACTGAGGTCCCCTGGGGGGCTGCAACTCCTGCTTCCCAGGAATAACATCAAGACGGGGAGCAGCTCCAGGGAGTTTCTCCCCCAGCTCCAACTGCCAGTTGGCCTGGGACTGCGCCCCTCCCCCAGCGAGTCCAACTTTTCACCGCCATGGTCACCAGCTGCTACGGCTGCTGCTGCTCCTCCTCATTGCTCCCACTTGCTTACTTGGCACACAGAGAACCAGGGAGCAGGTAGGAAGTGGCATCTGCTCCTCCTTTTCAGCACCACCACGGTCTGGGCAGGTGAACAAGCAGGCTGTAAAGCCAAGGTGAAGAGGAGGAGCAAGTCTTGTCCTTGGCCCCTGCGGGGATGTGGACCCTTGGCAGGTGCCTGACCCTTCCTACCCAGGCCAACCCTTGAGGGAAGAGCAAGGGAAGAGCAACTGGATATAAGCCGCTGGTGATGCTTTACGCACAATGTGGAAATGCAGGATGAGGATGGTGACAACAGAAACAGCTGTTTACAACTTACTGCTTCTGTGAAGCTGATTTCCCTCTTCGCCTTCTCTGTCCTTTTGCATCTTGTCCTTTTAGTTTGTAAGCAGGGCCGGCCTGTCTGTCTGTCTGTCTGTCTGCATTTGATAGGAGCTGCTTTTTTTGGGGGGGGGAATATTTGTCTGAAAGGTGGCGGTGGAAATGAAATAAAGAAAGAAATGTTAGCATTACCCAATTTCATTACAGAAAAAGGCCTCTTTGTTTACATATAATTTAGATTAATTACCATGTGGCTTACATCAGCCTTCCCCAATTTGGTGGCTTCCAGATGTGTTGGACTACAGCTCTTATCATCCCCAGCCAGCATAGCCATGGTGGGAGTTGTAGTCCAACACAGCTGGAGGGTGCTGGCTTGGGAAAAGCTGTCTTACATGTGTGTGACCCCTCCGCTATTTCAGAAGTTGTAAGAACTGAGAAATCCTGTTGATGTGCTATGATTTATAGGACAGAGCTATATGAAAGCACGGCATCTTGTTTTGCATTCTCCGCTTTCCAAGCACTGGCACCGCCACAGGGGTGAGATCTACACCTCATTTCATATTGGAATGATCCCATCATGACGACACTATACCTCTCTTGTGAATTTATACCTTGTAGCACAGACAATGGCATGTGCTGTGGTATTTTGGATAATGCTCAATAAAAAGCAGGAAATCGCACTAGAAAAGTGGAATATGGATGTGCCCCAACAGTTATCAGTGCAATACTGAAAAGCAGTAGTGTAGATCTAGCCAAGGTCATTCTCCTCATGGGGAAAGACTTATGGTGTTTCCATAAAAACATAATATCTCTATATTTACAAATATACAAGTTGAGCAGGAGGAAGCAACCACACACCCAGACAGTGTTAGACTTCAAAGCAGTTTCCCCCCCAAAGCAGATCCTATCAATTTAAAATATATATAAGACAAGCCTTGCCCTCAGGATTACAAACTAAAAGGACAAAGCAAAAGGCATCTGCAAAAATACAGACGTCTGCCTTCTCTACTGGCAACATTCAAACTGCCAAACTATTTCTTTCCTGCCTTCACCCACACAAGTGTTGTAGTTAGTAGTTACTAGTTATAAAAAAAAACATTGGTGCTCATTTGAGCAAACATATTCCAGCCATGAATGCCCATTAAAGAAGTATCTTAAGCTATTAAGCTCCACAAAAGTTTAGAGAAAAGATAATCTTGTCATCTGATAAAACTCAATAGCATTCTCATTAGACTACATTGAGAATTTATATGATTATATAATATTATCTATGGCCAGGTTTTACACAACCTAGTAACACCCCTTCTTCTAATTGAGAACTAGGTTTAATGTCTTCTGTGCAATTTTGCCACAATTTCTTCAGCCTTCTTTGCTATCACCAGAAACAGAGTTCTAGTCTTTTCTGTAGTTTCATAAAATCATGAACTGTCAGTTTCTTCTCACTAACACAGTGTAGTAGTTCCATTAAACATATTTGTTATTTGGTGTATGTGTAAGTCTGAAGATAGTGGAAGTCAATGGAAAATTAGAAGGATGGCTGGGTGACCAGCCACATGGATGATTAATAAATTTAATAAATAAATAAAAGGATGGATCCAGATTTAGTCACAGAGTAGACCCATTGACATCCTGACTCCCATTTATTTCAATGGACCAACTCTGTGTATGGCTTATTCTGGATCCAACCCAGTTATCTAGTTGGCTTAAGTGGGGAAAAGAGTTCCACTGCATTTATACTGATCAAAACTGGATCAAGTTATTTCATATCTCTATCTCTATCTATTGATCTATCTATACACACACACACATTTTTTTATTCTTATATTTTTTCATATATAAAAAACAAGAAATCAACATATAGTCCATATGATACTAACAACAAAAGACATCAACAACAAAAATATAATTATAATAAAACAAACAAAAACAAACAACAAAAACAATACAATCATATGTCAACCTATGTTTTGTCTTGTCTTTAGTTTCCACTGCATATATAATTCGAAATATGTGGACCAAATGTCCATATGCTTGTTGTTGGGACAGAGCTGTTGGTGATAGTATGTTTTGTCTCAAGTTGCCTGAGTCGTAACAATTTCTGTCCAATATACTATGTGTGGAGTGGATTTTTCTTTCCATTCCAGCCCTGAAGAATCATCCTCTTGGCTGTCATAGAGCTTTGTAACATACATTCATTATTACCTTCAGAGAGTCTCTACACTTTTTGGAATGCAATCAAGGAGTACATGAGCATCCTTGATTTCTAATGATGCATCGAGTAGTAAGATAATTAGAAGAAGAAGAAGAAGAAGAAGGAGAAGAAGAAGAAGAAGAAGAAGAAGAAGAAGAAGATTTAACTCTAAAGGAACCACCACCAGATGCCCACATCATGTGGGCAAATGATGCACTTACAGCGCTGGCATTTATCTGAGGCTGCCAGAATCAAGATACAGTCCCTTGCATAAATATTCACCCCCTTTGACTTTTCCACATTGTGTTGTGTTACAACCTGGAATTCAAATGGATTTAATTGGCATTTGCACCATTTTATTTATACAACATACTTAACACTCTGAAGGTGCAACATATTTTTATATTTTGCATAAGTATTCTCCCCCCTGCGTTAATGCTTGGTAGAAGCCCCTTTGGAAGCAATTACAGCTGTGAGTCCTTTTGGGTAAGTCTCTACCATCTTTGTGCACCTGGATCTTGCAGTTGTTGCCCATTGTTCTTGGTAAAATCACTCAAGCTCTGTCAGGCTGGATGGGGACTGTTAGTGAACAGCAGTGTTCATGTCTTGACAGATTTTGAATCTGATTGAGGTCTGGGCTTTGACTGGGCCATTCTAAGACATTCAGGTTCTTGTTTTTAAACCACTCCAGTGTAGCTTTGGCTGTGTGTTGTGGGTCATTGTCCTGCTAGAAGGTGAACCTCTGCCCCGGTCCCAGGTCCCTTCCAGACTGAAACAGGTTTTCCTCTAGAATTGCCCTGTATTAATCCATCCCTCTTGCCCTCAATCCTGACCAGTGTCCCAGTCCATGCTGATGCAAAGCATCTCCATAACATGATGCTGCCCCCACCATGCTTCACCCTGAGGATGGTGTTCTCAGGGCGATGAACACTGTTGGCTTTACGCCACACAAAGCATTTTGCGGTAAGGCCAAAAGTTCAGTTTTGCTCTCATCAGATCAGAGAACCTTTTCCCACATGTTTGCTGGGTATCCCACAGGCCTTTTGGCAAAATCCAATCAGGATTTGATATGAATTTTTTCAGCAATGGCTTTCTTCTCACCACTCTTCCATAAAGCCCAGCTTTGTGGAGTGTCTGGGTAATAGTTGTCCCATGGACGGTTTCTCCCATCTCAGCTGTGGATCTCTCCAGCTCCTTCAGAGTCACCATTGGTAGGGATGGGGGAGAATTCCACCACGGACCCCAATGAGGCCAGATTCCAAGAATCTGGCCCCATTGGGGCTCATGGCAGAATGGAGCACTCACCTCTGCCTCCCCCCAGAGTCTGTGTGGGTCAGCTCCCTCATTGTGTTGATCCTGCAGAGCCGGCCACCAGCTCTACTCTGCTGGTGATACGGCCGGCCGCCATTGCCGTGTCGTATCGCTGGGATAGGGTAAGTGAGTCTCCGGATGCAAATGGCACAGTGGGCATCATTTGTGGCCATAAAGCTGGTAGATTAGCCTAAATGCAGCCATTTACGGCTGCATTTAGGCTAATCTACCAGCTTTACGGCCGCAAATGGCATCCACTATGCCATTTGCGTCCCTGTTCACGCGATAGGCTACGCAAATATTTGCGTAGCCTATCGTGTCAAAAAACAGGGACACAAAGGGGGGTGAATACTTATGCAAGGCACTGTATGTACAACAAGCTGGATCTAAGCCCAAGTTCTGTTCCTGGTGAATATCATGTAAATCCTGCCCCAACTCTATTGGTGTCAACCGAAAGACAAAAGAGAGTGAAGCTGGGCTCTCAGATGTCAATGGGTTGAATGCCCCAATAAAGGCAGTGAGTGTTTGGCCCTTGGTCTTCTACAGAAGAAATATCAGTCTTGAAGCTCTTCTTCGAAAAGCTCTGCTGTTCCATCAAATTGTAAGCAACACATTTTTTAATTGTTCATTTTAGTCAAGCATCATTGGAATACAAGTCAATTTGCAATTTCATTAGAGTACAGAAAAGGCCTGAGGTCTGTTCCTGGCAAAGTGGGTAAAAGTGTGTGTGTGTGTGTGGGGGGGACTGTCAGAGTAATTCTGGCAAAATTTCATAAAAGATGTTAATTTTCTAATTAATTTTACGTCTCAAGCAAGAATTAATATGGCCTGCAATTGAAGTGGAGAGCATCTTGCCAAGAAGTGCATTTTGTCATACCTTCCCCTCCAGGAAAATTTCTTTACAACCTTTGTGGGGAGATATCTTGCCAACTAATGAGTAGCTTTGAAGGAACATTCACAGACCATTTGCTCTGATGACATTTGGAGTTCTTCTCTCTCCCCCACCCCCTTCATTCTCTCCTCCCATTCCAAAGTCTCTTATAGCTGTGATGTCCAGGCTGCAAAACCATTGGAAAACCAATCAGTACTGTAAGATCTGTCAGCTTGCAGTGAAAGAAGATCACATCTTTTAACTCTTGGCTTAGTGTACACACTTTTAAGTTAAACCTTATGAGGAGAGCTGAATGAATGACGCTTGCCTATACTCACAGGCACACAAGTGTGACACAGCTTTCCTTCTGTGCATTAACTTCAAAAGCTCTCGACAATCTGTGTTGGTTAGTCTTCCATAAAACTAAAATTACACGGTCATCATACATAATCTACTGATTGATTGCATCTGTCAGAACGTCACAAATAATGAATGTATACTGCAGTTACGCTGCGAAACTCATGACACTTACTGTGCAAATGGTAATAAAGACTACATGTTCATTTGAACTGTAGTGGAATCTTGCTGATATCAGTCAAACACGCATCTGCACACAGGATTTCCTTCCTCAGGTGGAAGCCCACACTGCTGTCACCTTGAGTGGAGGCTTTAAGGGGAATGTTTCTTTCTTTGGCCGATTCTTACTTAGGATGCTAGTGAATAGAGAAACATTGGATGGAGAGGCAGGTGAGTGACTTGTGGTGGGGAGCAGGCAAAATGAACACAGAAACATTGGATGGAGAGGCAGGTGAGTGACTTGTGGTGGGGAGCAGGCAAAATGAACACAGAGCTATATATGTGGGTAAATCCATTGGGAGCTATTGCGACTGGGAAGCTAGATGGAAAAGCCAAGGAACTGCCAGGTGTTTCAAGACACATTTCTCACTGACAAACCTCCACCACTGAATGGATATATATGTATGATGTTAGGGTAGCCAGGTGTCCTCTTTTGCATGGGACAGTCCTCTATTTGAAGCATGGCCAGAGGACAATCCTTTATGAAGGCATCTTCTATTGGAAAGGCTGTCCTGTCCAATTCCAGTTTAAACACAAAGAACTGTAAGAATTGTTGCTTATCATGTAGCATCTGGTCACAGTCTTCCCTCATTATGGTGAGATATTCAGTACTTCTATTTAAATTATAGGATCTTTTTTTCTAAATCTGCATCTATACATATATTTCTATGCAAATGTTATGTATATGCTAATCATGTATATCACAGTTTTCTGTTTTCTTTTTTAGCAATTCCTAAGTGGCCACTCTAACTGTATTATATAGAACAATGTACTTTATTTTATGGATGCCATTTTGCAGCCTGCAAAATTTAACAATATTCTAGGGACTATAACAATAAAGTAAAATAAAATAAATAGCAATTATATAGTGCTTTGGAGCATTCAACCTCACACCCATTAGCTCAGTATTAACACCCCTGTAAGGTAGGCCAGTACTATTTTCTCCCCTTTGCCGACGGGGTGCTGGTGGTGGAGAAGGAAGCTGATTAGTAGTGGCTTGCCTAACACCACTTAATGAATGTATAGTAGAGATGGGATTTCCACTAGTTCAGAGCTCAGGACCTTAGCTACTATACCAGCTCTCTAACTCATAAAGCTGATGTGAGTGTGAGGGGGGGGGGCAGGGGTTGCTGGGGAAAGAGGTAGAAAAGCACAGAATTCTTTCTATACTGGGGGAGGGGGGATGTTTTTGATGTTTACCGCACTGCATGGCAGCCACTTATCCATGATTAGCTTCTGCTTGGTTGGGGAAAAATAATTAAATGACCCAGTTAGGTGAGAGAGGAGTCCAATTGCATGGGTCTTTTATAGGAGGAAGGGGTGTCAATTTTGCAGGAAAGACCCATGTGACTGGGCCCCAAGCACATGGTTGAGTTATTTAAGGGTTCTCCTAGCCACACCAATAAGAGGCTCTCATGCAGTTGAGATAATGTTGAAATGTCACCTAGGCCCCATCTACACGGGCCTTTTACTCTGGGGTGGCTGCGAGTTGAGGTCCCTCAGGATAGATGGCATTGTTGCCACTTTGCAGCCATCTATGGTTTTCTCCTGGAAAATGTGGATTTCCAGGGAGGTGTTTTGCTGCGATGTTTTTCATTTGCTGCGGGTTTCCTGCGGTTGTGAGCCATCTATCCCTTTCCAAACCAACTTCGCATTTTGCAGTGGGCGTGTTGTAGGTGTGTGTAGTGCTTGTGTCACTCTGTGATGCCCCTTTGCTTCCCTGAGTCAGACACGACTTAACGACTGAACAACAACAATCTTCGCAATGGTTGTTTTGGACTCGGTGCCCAAGGGGTCTTGGAGGAGGACCAACTTTGCTCCGGCCTCCATTTCGGAGCAATGAGTAGGCACATATCACTCACGCGAACCATCACGAGAGTCTCAGGCTGGGGAACTAACAAACTGATGGAGTGGAAATGAAGGGACACAGAACACTCATTTTTACCTAACAAGGGACAGACACAACAGAACCCCTAAAATACAAAACAGCCACTGAAGTGTTGCACCCCCCCACACAGCTGCACATTAAAGTGTAATGGGGGGAGGAAGGGCATAGTGGAGTCTGTTAGGGAAGCATGCAGTAAATCGCAAGTGGATTGCAGCAGAAGCCAAATTGAAGCTGCAATGCTGCACAGTTGCAACAGGGTGGGGGGTAAAAGCGGTGCCATGTAGATGGGGCCCTGGGTTCATCCCGTTTTGCTTCCCTAAGGAGCAGAGTCAGGACAGGGAGGGGGAGTTAGTTGGCAGTAGCAGAGGATCAATGCTAATGTAAAGTGCCCGTTTTTTACCATCCTTTATGGGCCCATCTACATTGCGCCTGCCATCGCAATGAATTCAGTGTCCCATCAGGTCAGGTTAAATGCTTTCGCATTAAAAAGTGATTATTCATACTCACCCATTTTCCCCATTGCAGTGCTTCATCAAATGCGCAAGCTTGGTTCACACTCGAGCGCTGTGTAGGGATGGACGAAAGTCACTTATCTGTCCTCGAAGCTTTTCGCGGTGGGGGGGAGGCGCTTCGTTGCTCCCCCCGCGAAGTTCAGGCCGGGGGGGGAGGCTTCCCGCCTCGCCCGGCCGAAATTCAGGCCGGGGGGGAGGTGCCTCGCCTCGCCCGGCCGCAAACTAAAAAGTTAAAAAAAAAAAAACGCCTCCGTGATAGGCTACGTGATGATTAACATAGCCTATCACGGCTAGATCTGCAAAGTCAGCCATGATAGGCTACGTCAATCGTCACATAGCCTATCACGGGTGACTTTAAAAAGAAAAAAGAAAAAGCGCGTACGCAAATGGCAGCCCCCATTGGGAGCCGCCATTCGCGTTCCTTATTTGGTCTCTGTAGTCTACATAAATCTTTACGTAGACTACGGCGAAAATAAGGGCAACGCAAATAGCGTTGCCCTTATTTTCGCCGTAGTCTACGTAAAGATTTACGTAGACTACAGCGACCAAATAAGGAACGGGAATGGCGGCTTCCTATGGGGGCCACCATTATCCGTACGCGCTTTTTTTTTTTTAAAGTCACCCGTGATAGGCTACGTGACGATTGATGTAGCCTATCACGGCTGACTTTGCAAATCTAGCTGTGATAGGCTACGTTAATCGTCACGTAGCCTATCACGGGGGTGTTTTTTTTTCCTTTTATTGGAATGGCGGCGGCGGCAGCCGGTTGAAAGACCGGCTGCCGCTCCCGCCCCAGACGAACACCCACCGAACTGCCAGCCGGACCCGCCGCCGGGAGGGACATTCAGGGAAGGTAAGTCCCGTCCCGGGGGGGGGGGCGGGGGGGCGGGGAATTTCTCCCTGAAACTTGTTCAGGGGGCCGAACATGTTGGCGCTCGGCCCCCTGAAGTTTCGGGGAGAAATTCTCCGCCAACCCTAGCGCTGTGCTGTTTTCCTGCATGCGCTTGTCTAATCTCGGATGCTAAGTGGGGTCAGCCCTGGTCAGTAGAAGGATGGGCGACTGCCTGGGAATCAGGCTTCCTGCACTGAGCAGGGGGTTGTTCTATCCCTTCAAATGAGACTATGTTTTACCCCCTCCTATCCCCCACTCCTGTTTTTTTTTTTTTAATTAAGGTGTTATCCTTGCAGAACCAGGGCTTCTCCATGATGTTTTTTTTTTTCTAATTCAGGCATGATCTTCGAAGATTCAAAGTTGTGAGGCTTCAAAAAAAGGCAGTAAGTGTAGATCCAGCCTATGTTTCAGCAAGAGAGGAAGTGGACTTGTATCAGGGCCATTTTAATATGCCAGCTCCACTAAAATTGCTGTTGGCTTTCACTAAGTTTGGGAGGGGGGTGCAATATAGCAATTGACCTTGTGCCTGTATAGGGAGTGTCAGTTTGTCATAAGCATGGAGTATATCACCTTTGGAAGTTCAAAGTGCATGTTTCCTTTTAAGCATATGCCTTAAAACAGCCTTCCCCAATCTGGTGCCCTCCAGATATGTTAGACTACAACTCCCAGCACTCCCCAGCCAGGAAGTGCTTGGAGAAGGCTTAAATGTACAACAGTTTCCTGTCATGAGATTAATTGGGGAGATTTCCCAGGTTTTGAGGCTCTTTGAGAAGCATTTGTTTGCTTGAGTGTTGTTTTTAAAATGTTTTTTGACTTTCTGAATCCAAATCTGTCTGTACCTAAGTGATGCCATTCAGCATTGACCCTAAAATTAAGAATGGCAGTCAAGATGTCTGACCCAACATCTTAACAGAATATACTTTCCCTTGGAGCCACACCATTTAGCCAATTTTTGATGAAATTTTGAAAGAAGGCTAATATTAGGCCTAACATGTATCCCAAAGGTTTTTAGAAGTCGGTGCAATACTGTGGCTGCTAGACAGCAGCTGGACAGCCATAGGATTATTTGGTTCCCAGAAAACCACCTCCCCGCCCCCTCCCCTGCTGACTATCCCCATAGGATTGCTCCCTAAGCTCATAGGGGGTGTGGATCATCCCAGGCTCTGCGCTTGGAAGAGCAGCATGGAGTGGGAGGAAGGACCAGTATGAAGCTTCTTATGCATTGTTCGGCTGCCCCACCCCTCACTCTGAAGCGCTGCAGCTAGACAGACGAATTCGGCCATCTAGCCGCAAATGCAGGGTGGCCGGAGAGCGGAGGAGGAGATCCCCTCCATGCTGTGCCCACCCTGCATTGGATAGTTGGTCACCTCCATGTTTGGAAGTGGCTGACTATCCCTTTAGGATTGCTCCCTAGGCTGATAAACTACAAAATGCTTGCCAACTGGAATTTATTTTAGGCATCTGAAAAATATTTATTTGGACATTTATGTTTGCCTGAACATTCTGATCACAGTATAATAATAAAGGCTATAGCCCTCTTCATGTGTTCTCTTGAATGTGCGAGGATTTAAATTGAGACTGGGACTGGGCCTCACATGCTCACCCTGCCCCAAATGTACCCATGTGCACTGGCCCCGCCCCTCAGTTCTCTGAGGGAAAGTTTCTCTTGTATTTGCTTGAAAGTGAGTAGAACTCTCAGTGTGATCAGGAAACCTGCTTTATCATGATAAAGCAAATATCAAATAGAGCTCCTATTCCTGTTCAAAAGAGAACTCCCTGGCAGACCTCTCCATTCAGTATGGAAAAGACTGGGGAACTGAGAGGGTGGGGCTATGCCACCACACAGAGAGATATTGGGTGAGGGGTCAGAGTGTACAACCCCAACCCCAGTTTAAGTCTTCATGCAGTCAGGAGAATTTGAAGAGGGCTTATGTGTCCCAACTTCAGGAAATTGTGTACAGAGAGTCTCCATGATGGGAGCCATAATAAGATGGCCAAATTTAAAAAGGTTGGCTAACAAATGGCTGAGATGCAGCCATTTAAAGGTTTTCCCTAGAAGTTTAGTTTTCACTGTCTGTGTCCATTTTTTGTGCACCCATAATATGCCTCTATTTTTTTCCCTTTTGCCAGTTTAGATTCCATTAAAATGTCAAAGAAATAAACAGCTGTTTGACTTCCATAAAATGGTCATGGAATCCTATTATTTTGCCTCTACTGTATCTTCAATAGAAATATTTAACATGCCAATATAACAGCAGATATAACTGATATAAAAACCGGTGGTTCCGGTCCTTCCTCTCCGGCAGGTACCAGAGGGTAGCACTGGGAGAGGAGGTTTCGGACCCATGGCCACTTACTTGTGGGGTGCCACAGGGTTCCATCCTCTCCCCGATGCTATTTAACATCTATGTGAAGCCACTGGGGGCTATCATCAGGAGGTTTGGGGTGCAGTGTCATCAATATGCGGATGACACGCAGCTCTACCTCTCATTCAAATCTTCACCAAGGTTGGCCGTAGAATCCCTGTCCAAATGTCTGGAGATGGTGAGTGGCTGGATGGGGAGGAATAAGCTGAAGCTCAACCCTGACAAGACCGAGGTACTTTTGGTGGGAGACAAGAGGAGGCTGGGGGATGTTGACCTGGTGTTGAATGGGGTACGGCTACCCTTGAAAGACCAGGTCCTCAGCCTGGGGGTCATTTTGGACTCCCAGCTGTCCATGGAGGCTCAGGTGTCCGCTGTGAGCCGGACAGCGCTGTATCAACTCCATCTGATACGGCGGCTGCGCCCCTTCCTTCCCGACCATCTGCTCCCATTGGTAGTACATGCCCTGGTCTCCTCTCGTTTAGACTACTGTAATGCGCTCTACGTGGGGTTACCCTTGAAGACGGTTCGGAAACTGCAGCTGGTACAGAACGCGGCGGCTTGCCTGATTAAAGGCAGCCGCCGGCGAGATCACATCACTCCAGTGCTGAAGGAGTTGCACTAGTTACCAGTTGTTTTCCAGGCCAAATTCAAGGTGTTGGTTTTGACCTTTAAAACCCTATATGGTTCCGGCCCAGCCTATCTTAAGGAGCGCCTCCAGCAACACCAGACAGGCCGCTTAACAAGAACAGCCTTGGATGGCCTTCTCTCTGTCCCATCAGCCAGGACAGCTAGACTGGTGGGGACGAGGGAGAGGGCCTTTTCTGTGGTGGCCCCCACTCTGTGGAACTCCCTCCCTAGGGAACTCCGTCATGCCCCCTCTTTAATGAGCTTCCGTCATGCATTAAAAACGTGGTTGTTCAGGCAGGCATTTGGGGTGGGTTAGGGTATTTTTAAAAAAAAATTATGGTAAAATTTTATTGTTTTAAATTGTTTTATGGTGGGTTGTACATCGCCCAGAGTGGCTGGGTGACCAGTCAGATGGGCGATTAATAAATTTAATAAATAAATAAATAAATAAATAAATATAAAAACAACTGGTAGTCATAAAGAGTTGCTCTAAAGTAATATTAGGTGCTATTTCTGTAGTTGTAAACCTTTCATTGTTGTTCTGTTTGCATAATGAGGCCTATATTTCAGTTTCAATTGAGATGCAGAGACTTTGGCAGCCATTTTGGATTTTTAAATTTCCATGTTCTCAGCATCACAGGGTGCTTCCAGGCACAGGGCTTGCAGTCCTACCAATCTGAAGGCACTGTGCAGCTGTTCCATTTTCCTCCTTAACAGCGTTTCTGCAGGAAGAAAAAACAAAAGAACTGGTGGGGAATCACAGGAGGGTTGTAAGTGAAAGAAAACATCATCTGGACCAGCCCTCCATCGAATTCCAAGGAGGCATTTTGTCGTCTTTTTTGGTGATAGGATTCCTCTTTTTTGGCAGTGTGTAAGGCCTCCTGATGTTCATCTCTCCTTACCTCCATGAACCTTTTCTTATAAAAAGTAGACGCCCCACCCCCATTCCTGCTTTACATGCCACTGGGACAGACTCATGGACAAACAAACACAGCTTCCCTGTTTGGTCATATTTGGCCCTCGGTTTGATTCAGGAGCACGTGGCCCTCAGACTTATCAGTTCTGCTAATATGTTATGCCCATGAGAGCCACAAGTCACAACACATGTGGTTGCACTGTCCCAAGTAGTTGGGTGCTAAATTTATGCCCATGTAATGGAGATGAGAACATGGCCCTGTGAATTTAATTTTTCCTTGTAACATTTCTCTTCTTTAATCAATGTTAAAATCTTTAAGTTGGATTTCTCATTTTCAGTGGCTTTGTGTAATGTGTCTCAACCATATACCTCATCTAATTTAATAAGGTGCAAGCTAAGGAAGTACTTAAGTTACTTATCAAGGGTTTCCGATGACACATTATTATTGTACTCAAAAGTCAATATTTGCTAATCATGTTAGTACAGGAACTCTTCCAGGTCTACAATTCATGGACTGCAAAGACATTTAAGATTAATTAAACCTATTTCTCCTCTCATTCCCCCTGTGCACAACTCTTCCTTCTTCCCCCTGCCTCCCTGTCGGAATGGACAAATCAATGTCACTGTAAGAGAATCCTGAATAGCTGACAGCTTCATGCTGAAGAGCTATTGAAGTTCTTAACTCTTATTTTTATAGACATTGCTCTAGTTACTTAATGCTGGAATACAGGAGGCACCAGACACTCTGCCATTTCCATTAAAGTTAATGAAAAATCAGCCTGTCTCAGGTTCCTTTCTATTGCATCTCACTTCAATATCAGGCTGATAAGATGCAATTTCTGGGTTTACAATTTAATCCTGACTGCCCATGGCTACTCCCCTGATTAAGAGTGGTTGGAAATGATCTTTTTGACAGGGAGAGGAGGCTAAAGATTTCATGATTTATTTATTTTACTGAACGTCACAGGGACATCTGAACAATATGATATATGTCCTTCTTTAATGATTCCAAGCTGTTGATAAATTTGCTGCTCATAAAACAAAAGATTAATTGCATTTCCCAGAGCCAGGCATAATGTGCACAGGTGATATGGAAGCTTTCTCATGCACTCCTGCCAATATTCTTCAGCCGGGATTTTCAACACTTCTCCATTTCCAGATGTTTCTTGCCCGGGAGAAGAAGCGACCAGATCCAAACTGTGACAGGCAGTGGAAAGTTTGTGATATGAACAACACACTCATTCCTGGATGCTAAATCAAAATCAGTTTTCTAGGACAAGTAGAGAGCTGCATAAATTTGCAGATGGGCATTTTTGTGCTCTGTGTCTTTTTTGTGTCCTTCCTTGCCCTTTTCATCCCCTCTCACACTCTGCCATTCACATGCACTCGCATGCAGTATTCACACACACACACATTACTCACACTCACCATTCACATGCCACTCTCATACATGCATGCCATTCACACACACAGTTTAACAGCTGTGCAGCATTCTGCTAGTGCTGTCTTCTCTCTCTCAGGATGGGAGAACCAGGGATATGCGGGCGCTCAAGAGATTCTCTGAAGTCCACTTCAAGGCTTGGTTCACCTCACTCCCATTTTGTGTGGGATCTGTTTTTCTTTTCGTTTGAATGGGAGAACCCATTTCTGTGTGCGTTTCCAAAAGTGCACACTTTCCCCCCATTGACTAAAGTGTGAAAAAATGTATTTTTTGAAAAAAATGCATTTTTCACATTTTAGAAAAACAACACATTTTTCAAACACAGTCGCAAGTTCAGGAATGTGTTCAGGAGCTTTTTCTAAAAAAAAAAAAAGCACTCCTGTTTGTGTTTGGGGTTGTGAATGGGGCAAGTTCTGATTATTTGCAAAATGAAATTCTCACACATCCCTACTTCAGTTTTCCCTGCTGTCTGCTCTCCTTCCACCATGGTACACAGTGCTATGTGTCCTTAGGCCTTGAGTGGCATAGTAACATTTTGTGAACCTGGATTGAGTATTCAGGGAACAACAAAGCAGAATACTCCAAGTCCTGATGCTAATATAATGCATGACTGCAAACAACTTTTTTAAGTGTTTGTGTTTTCATGTTGGCTGGGGATGATGGGCATTGTGGTCCAACACATCTGGAAGGCACTAGGTTGGGGAAGGCCTAGCCAGGGGACAGGGTGTATCACCTGTCAAGCTCTGATATTCCAAACAGTCCAGAGAGGACTTGAGAGATCTTTCAGCCATTAACTCCTATTAAGATATATCCCCTGGTCATCCTGGGTTATTAACATTATTTTGCCCAAATCCCAAACAGTGATCAAGCACTGCTGTAAGGAAGGCAAAACTTTAGTGCTGGAGTAGTGAACCTCTTTCAGTCTGAGGGCTGAATTCCATTTCAGGGATGCTCTTGGGGAGGGGCATTCCAGTGGTGGGTGGGGTCAAAGGCAAATGGGGCACAGCTGGCGATGCCACAAATACCAGCATATTGTAGCTTAAAGCTCTTACTGCCTTAGGAGGGGCATTTCAGCCTTTTAAAATGGGGGGAAACTCGGCCCATGTATAGCGATCAGATGGCAAGCCCATGGCAATATGAGTCACAAAGAATAGAACATAAACAGACAAATAAGAGAGACCGGAGGACTTTGAGCAGCACATTTGGAGCTAGATTCTATGTCTTCTGCTACCAAAAGATTGCAACTCCTAGGATGGAATCACACAGACTTGCAGCCTGATCCTTAGCATGGCTACTCAGAGATATGTCCCACTCAGTTCAGTGGGTCTTACTTGCTTGTAAATGTACTGGGTAAAGCAATCCTAACTGGGTGTAAGGAATGACAAGGCAGATGCATCCGTCATCCAAGCTGACGGCGGGTATCTTTAATCCTCCTTTTACACTGATTCCTATAAAGATATTTCTCCTTCCCTTTCTCCCCCCGGCCCCAACCATGCCTCAGCAGGTTGCTTTGTCCACATGCCTCTTTGTCCTCCTCAGCACTACATAGAGCTATATGCTCCTGTTTCATGCAGGAAATTGCTGTGTGCAAAATACAAGACTTTACTTAATTAAACTCTGCTGCCAAAGCTTCAGTCCCTAAGAATGTGTGAACTTTTAAGAGATTTGTAGGAGGGGATAACTCTCATTTAATCAAAGGGCCCTTGGCTGATTGCCATATACTTGCTGAAAAGTATATGCTTAAGTGAGATAAAATGTGTCTCTCCCAAGTTTTTCTGGCCTCATACACCTTGGTTTCTCCTGTTCTTTGCCTGCGGCATCCACTATGATCCGAATGAACTCTTCTTGCGTGCGTTTCGGATTGCAAGCCATTGATGAGTCTTTGACCAACCTCCAGCCTTCTCTAGCTTGTGCAAGCCAGTCCAGTCTGCATATGACGAGGATGGCCATTTACACATTGCCCAAAAGGAGGCCAAAAGTGGACACCAGTTTGCATAACATTTGCATATTCAGATTCATATGTGTAGATGAAGATTTAGAAATAATAACTATAATTTAAATAGAAACACAATACATCTCCCTAGAGTGGAGAAGACTGACCAGGTGACCTGTGGACCTGCTCAGTCTGCTGTCCAGGTCTCACTGTTGGCAGGCTTCAAGGCCCCTCCCTGCTCTTCCTCCTTAAGGTTCTTTGACTTCAAACCACACTGGGGCTGACCAGCCCATCAACTAGAGGGCACCTTCAGACTGAAGGTTGTCCTCTGCCAGCTCTGCAAAATAGAGGTCTGTTCTCTGTAAAATAGGACATCTGACCACCCTAGGCTCCACCCTTTTTTCCTTTTGAATTTCCTTTATTTAATTGTATCTAGGTTTTCCTCTTGCTTCCTCTTCCTTCCAGTTTGCCTTTCATTATAATTTGGGCTGGTTCCCCATTTCTTAGAATGTGCCCATTTATACTGGATCACTTCTTCATAGTTTACATCAGTCCTCTTGGCTCCCCAATCATTCCTCCTTCATTCCTTTCCTTTCTATTGAACTCCACCCCCCCACCCCCCACCCCCACACACTCACACACACATTCTTCCCAACACCGTATTTCCAGGGTCATGTCTTCCATTGTACCCGCTTCACATTATATCGCTGAACTCCAGCCTTCCCCAACCTGGTACCCTCTAGATATGTTTGGATTCCAACTCCCAACATTCCCAGCTGTCTGGGAATGATGGGAGTTGCAGTCCAATGCATCTGGAGGGCACCAGGTTGGGGAGACTGCTGTACTCCATAAATATTGTTTGTATATGTATGTGTTTTCTTTTTTCAGAGATCAACTCATTTCTCCTCTCGATGGTTGTTTCTTCTTATAAAATGCCTGTTTCGCCATGTATATTCTGCTTTTAAGTTTTGATTGATATGTTCCACTATCAATGCCTATAGCCTGTATTTCAGACTCTGGCTAAACAGAAAGGACTGTTAGCTATGGAATATTCCTGGAGCAGGAGGAGGTTGAGGTAGAAGGGCTGTATGCCCCTTTCATGCAACTGTGGTATGGCTGTGGTTGGGGTTACTCTGGTACGGAAACTGAGTTTTCATATTCAATAGCTGAAATTTATTTCACTTTAAGAGCCGGACGTCTTGTGGTATTGGCAGGACAAGGGTATATTTGGAAGGGCATCATAACCCAATGTGAACGGCAAAAACATAAATGCCAGTAGTGTCACTAAAATTTATATCTCCTGGCTTGGACATATGAATTTTGGCAGCTTGTAATGCTCATCTCAAATACAAGGCGAATGTTACAGCCCCCCAAATTCTGTCGAGCTCATATTTTAATCTGGACCAAAGAAGAGCTTAAATCCTCCTTCCTACCATACACCAGCCCCGAACCCCCTCCTCGCGTCCTCCTATCCCCACTCTTCTCTTCCTTGCTGCTCCAGTAACAATGGAACTCTGCACCCATGCCAAGAGTGCTGGGGAAACTACAGCACACAACGTAGCTTAATGTCCAGGCATCAGGGAGGGGAGAAGGCAGGAAGATTTCCAAACTCTCTTCATAAATATTGTCACTTTCTCTGTCATTGGCCAAGCCAGAGTTACATATGTGGAGGACCTTATATGCACTGGGGCTTTTGAATCCCCCCCCCCAAACAATACTTTCCCTTGACATCACAAGTCTTTTAAACCCCAGTGACAATCGGTATGCACTTCATGCTTTTTCCCACATGGAAGTGGTTTGTGTTTTTTTTTGGGGGGGTGCATAGGAAATTCAAGTCTGAAGCATCAGTCAGACTCCATTCCTTATCTGTAATACAGGAATAGTAGTTGCTTGCCTTTTATAGGTGTCTTCAGGGAAATTGATAGGTTAGTAATAGGCTATCCTCAGTCTCCAGAGGAGTAGCCAGCTTGTTGCAACAAACCACCACCATCACCACAGAACCTTAAAGACGAATGGATTTATTATGGCATGGACACTTATGCCATAATAAATCTGTCACAAGACCTTTTAGGTTGTTTCTGTCCACAACTGCAGATTAGGGGGGTGGGCCAAAATAGGAATAATTTAGAGCAAAACTTCTGCTAACCACACATAGTGTAACTATGTATGATAATTTTCATTACTCTTTTGTAAGCATACATGGTCCTGATTTGGATTGGGACCATGGTGCTCTGGAAGGTTTTTTTTTCTCTTTTTTTAACTCCACCCCTGTGGAGGGTGGGGTGGAATTTTTAGGGGGACATGGGTGGAGGGAAGGTGTAACCCCCCCCTCTCAGAGCACCAGGGTCCCAATCCAAGGTGGGGCTGTACACACTTACACAAGGGTAAGGAAAACTATCACACACAGCTACACTATGTGTGATTAGTAGAACATTTAGTTTGGCTCTTAGTCTAAGCTCTTGGTTCCACAAGCACCGTGTATCAAACAATACTCAATGCGGTATGAGGATAACCTGAATGTCGAGAAAAACAACTCCAGAACACAGTTCTGATTTACAGCTTGATTGTCAATGCACTCTTAGGTATGGGCTTGCATCCTTTGGACTGTCATTTACAGCTTGTCTCTGAATGGCCTTCTTATCCACGTCCTGGAATCATGGGAGCATATAGCACTTGATTCAGTTCTCAAATAAAGCCTTCAAATTGGCTCCCTTAAAGTTTGTCTTTTGAATTCTCCTATTTTAGATCACTGTCTGTTCTAAGGTTTCTGTGTGATTTTTTCTTGTCAGGTCAGTTGCTTAGTACACTGGTGGAATTACCATCTTGTCAAGCGCTTAATGGCACCTAAATATTATCAGTGGAATGGTATGGCATGGGTGTAGGTGGTGTGTGTGTGCGGGGGAAGGAGGCAGAGAGAGAGAGTATTTTAAAGCTGGGAAGTAATGCAAAGCTAACGGGAATACTGGTGAAATAACACTGTTATTATGACCTTCTCACAGGAGTTTACATGAGCATGTACCACTGCTTAAAAGGGAGATAGGGATCTTACCCATATCTGAATAGCTCACTTGGAAAAGGGAAGTCATAAAAATTCCATTAAGCTTATGATGGGATTGGGGGTTGGGCTAGATGACCTCTCAGGGTATGTTCCAACTCATTGAGCTTCTTTGGATGACATGGCAGCCCATCATCATTTCATTAAGTCTCAAGGAGCTGTGGCACATGCCAGCCACCATTATGAACATGCAACCCCCAACCGGGGCTTGTCATGTCATGCAAACCCAGCTGGCGGGGGTTCTTTGAGGGCTAAACAACTCTCACATAAGCCATGGTCTATTGTAGGGTCATGCAAAGGTTGTTTTTTATCCAAATAACCCCCACCAGCAGGGCTCACATGATACAACACCCCCCGGTTGGGTGTTGCATATTCATAATGGTGGGTGGCACACGCCACAGCTCTGCAAGGGTTAATTAACCCGTGATGGGCTTCCATGTCATCCAAACCAGATCAGAGATTCCTGACCCTACCATGATTTCTGTGAAAGGGTTTTCTACCAGTTATGGAGTTTACCTGATGGCTTTCAACAGCTGGCTTAAACAATGGTGAAGGAAATGGTCGGAGATTGTTCTGGAAGGAGAAAGACATTTTGGAGATGGAGGTATGTCTTTCTTCGCCCACACCCCTAACCAATATTGTAAACTGATAACTGAACACTTGCACAAAGTAGTCCATTGTTTTTGGAAATGGAGTCAGACTGATTGGGAATGTAGTCAGAGAGAAGGAGGGCAGAGGCAGCAGAACTGCTGGAGTTGACAGTGCGAGCTTCCACCTGTGCTCAACCTGTATAATGGTAAATGAATGCAAATATCATAAAACACCATAAGCCTCCTGGGACCTCATTCCAGTGGAGAACAAACCAGGGTGAGCAATGTGCCCTTAATGCTTCTCACTGCTTAGAGCACCTTCCCCAACCTGGTGCCCTCCAGATGTGTCAGACAGAAACTCCTGTAATTCCCAGCCAGCATAGCCTGTGCTGTTGGCTATGTGTGTGTATGAGGGCTGTTTTCTGCTTCCCTGACTGATAATGATAGCTGAAAGCAATATGGATAAAAGTATAGAGTCCAAAGGGCTACAAGCAAAAGCCAGGGTACTTCTGCTCTTGCAGGACCCTCCCAGATTCTTCCCTCCCATTGCAGCCTCCCCCAGCATATCCTACACCATTCTGAATGATGGCCTGACTCTTAAGAAAGGTTATTGGGAGGCAGTGGGAGGGGAGGACACCCCCCCCCCATTGTTTGCAATTTCTCTGGATCCAGCATAAGGTTTAGATAGATCCTTGACTTTTGGAGAGTTCCAACTGATAAGATAGATGATAGATAGATAGTTAGATAGATAGATGATTGATTGATAGATAGATAGATAGATAGATGATTGATTGATAGATAGATAGATAGATGATAGATAGATAGATAGATAGATGATAGATAGATAGATAGATAGATAGATAGATAGATAGATTAGATAGATAGATAGATAGATAGATAGATAGCCAGTTTATTTGTGGGCCTTAGGAAAAGGTCACAAGTCACTTGTTCCCATCCTGGACACCAGTCTCTTGTAAAGGTGGCAAGGCAGAGTACATTGAAAGCCTGGCAATTATTCACAAGATGATCTCGGAGAGTCCATTTTGTTTTTCTTTTGATATTGTTGCCTTTCAGGTAGGATAGCAAACTAGGAGGGATGAAGAACTCCTGCATCTTCATAACCACTCCTGCTAAGCTATGATAATATTAAAGAAGAAGCAGTTCTAACACCTGGAAAGATGTACACAAAGTTTTAAAATAATCACAATTAATATTGACACCTGTCAAAATGTGTTTCATGAAAATTTAACACCAATAGTTGTTGAATAATTCTGGGATAAGCTTTTCTTTCTTTCTTTCTTTCTTTCTTTCTTTTCTTTCTTTCTTCTTTCAGAATGTCACCACATATCCTATTGTCTCTCCAATTCAAAAATATATTTTACATTTCTGACTGCATAACTTCCAGGCAGTAGAAAACTTGAGCCGTATGTAATACATGTTATACTCTGTAGTTACATTCTGACAATCCCTTGCATCTAGTAGAACCTGAATGACTTTTCCTAAACTTGAAAATTGGGAAATATAAACTGTTAATCTAAAATGAGTTATAGTTTCTCACACCTTGTTTTAATCAGTCATCCTTTGCTGGGTCATAAGTGACTTTCCAATATTTAGCAAATACCTTTTGCCTTTAAAAGATTTAACACTATCTCTTGGCAATTTGGAACACATTATTTTACACAGTTCAGCAAGGAAACTAACAGATCTTATAGTGCAAGATGATTTAACATTTTTTCAACTTTCTAAACATCATGTACCAGATGAATTTAGCAGTGTGTGTGTGTGTGTGTGTAGATATAGACAGACAGACAAATATCCCAAAGGCCGAAGAGCCCCTTCCATATGCAGAAGGCATTTGGATCTCATGGAGTCTTCTGCAAATGGAAATGTGAGACCTTGATCTCCTAGAATTCCTTATATTTTATATAATTTCCAGGGAATTAAAAACATGGTGTATGCATGTTTATAGTTATACTAGGGTTGTGCATTGCTTCAGTGTCAGATCCAAATACCGAAGTGAATGGGGCTGCTTTGGGGTTCCCTCAGTGAGCTCCAAAGTGGATCAGACCAGCACCGAGGCAGTCCAAAGTGAAGCGGGTCACTGCCGAATCACCTCAGTCCACCTCAGAGATTTGGAGCTATTTTGATGCCATCTGAAGCCCAGACAGCCTGTCTCTATTTAAATATATCAACTTGTGAAAGATCAGGGAGGAGGCAAGGAGGAGGACGGAAGGGGGAAGGGGAGAGGAGGCAGAGGGAGGGAGCTTTGGTGAATGGCAATTCTAGTTGCCAAATTAGGGCTGAACTTAACCCAGTAGACTCCAATCAGTGACAGTGGTGGTGGTGGTTGTGGTGGGGAGAATACTGTATATATTGGAGATCAGCCTGCGTTTGTTTCATTGTGCGTGAGAGAGAGCTGGTTAGAGTTGGTTAGTTGGGTAGATCCATGGTGTGTGTGTGTGTATATGTGTTGTACTGCAGCTTTGTTGTTGTTCTTCTTCCCCACCCAGCCCTTCTCCATTCAACTATTCCCTTTCTTTCTTTTCTAGATTCTTTATTTTAAAAACCAAAAACATTTTTAAAGTACTTTCCTTTCCTTCTTTCCTTGCCTTGTTCTTTGGCAAGGGAGGCCCCCTCCGCAGTCCTTCTCAATTCAACCATTCTTATTAGTTTTCCCTTTCTTTCTTTCTTTCTTTCTTTTTCTCTATTTTAGAAAGAAATTAAAAAATTAAATAGTACTTTAGTTTCCTGCCTTGCCTTGTTCTTTGCCCCACCCTTCTCAGTTCTTTCTTTCTTTCTTTCTTTCTTTCTTTCTTTCTTTCTTTCTAGATCCTTTATTTTTTAAAAAAACACCAATATATATAAATATATCAAAAATAAGTACTTTCCTTGTTCTTGGCTCCCCTCCCCACCCTTCTCAGTTCCTGTATTCCTTCCCTTCCCATTTTTGAACTCTATATCTTTCCCTTAAACAAATAAAAATAAAAACCCCTTTCTTTGTGTGTAGGTAGTTCTGTATTGCTTTTCTTTTGCTTGTGTGTGTGTGTGTGTGTGTGTGTATGTGTTGTAGTCAAGCAAACAGTGCGTGGCAAAGCACCACACAAGTCCACATTTCAAAATACAGCAGGCAAAGCACTACACACATTAACATATATTATTTAAATGCAATATTACACTGTGTGGCAAAGCAAATCCAATATGAAGCATCTTCAGGGTCTTGGCAGGGGCAGAGGTGGGTGAAGTGTTGCTGGGACCCTTCTGTGCAACCAGTGAAAAGTTATAGCTCCTTGCTTTGAGAGTTTTTGTGAAAAAACTTAACACAGCACAAAAACTACTCTGCCAGCCTGCCTGCCAGCCTGTTTTCCCAGGTAATGTGTATTCCATTCAGCCAAAGAGAGCCTGAGGTCATCCACTGTGAAGCTGAATAGGAAAGTAGTAGTAGGGGAGAGGGATTATTTGCACTTCAAAGAAACCTGCAGCAGAGATTAGGGACAGTGACCTCCTCCTAGTCATCACTTAAACACCTAACTTCTCTGATTATCCCTTTATGACCTTTGGTTTGAGTTTCTGAGAACAGCACATTTTTTATCTATGCCTAGCACAAAAGCTACTGAGACAAACTGTCTGAAATTTGGCAGGCGGAAACTGAAAACTGACAAAGTTATGGCCATTTCTGTTTTCCAATGCAAGTCAATGGAAGAACATTAAATCTGAATAATTCGGATATTCAAATCTCGCTTTGGATCCAAAACCAAAGCAAAGTGGATTGGGTCCAAATCAGTCCGAAGTGAAGCAGGGCTGCTTCAGAAGGTCTGAATCGGCATCCAAAGTGAGGCGGGGAGGAGGGGTCCGTGCACAGCCTTAATTTATGCATGTTCTCTCCAATACTGGTTCAAACTGAAAATTCCTGAACTTCATTAGTCCACCAGTTTAGATTATTCACCACAGTTTTTACCTGTACATACATATCTATACTCAAATTGTATAAATGCATGAATTGCATAAATATAGTAAATAGTTTTCATGCTTCTAGTTTTCACAGGTTGGGCAAATGTAAAAAACAGTGGCAAAATAAAGATTTACAAGAACCTGCCTTTGCAAACACGCACGCATGCACACCTAGGTTCAAAACGTATTGCAACAAGGAAAACAGACCCTGAAAAAATAAGTAATTATTTACAGCAAATCAACAACAACAACCCCCAAGTCCCACATGTGTGATTATGTGGATATATGAGAATGCCATTCACATTACATTTTTAAAAGACATTCAACTCTCTATCATCCTGTTCATGTCAAAAAAGACTGCACTAAGAAGGAAATGGAGATGAGGGCTTAAGCAAACAGTCATAAATTCATTTATAATGAAATATGACACTCATAATTCAATATGAATGTACTTAAAATTGTGGTTACTAGTTATACAGGTCTTTCCTTTTGCCCAGAGGAATACGTGACACAGTGCAATGTCAGCTATTGAAATACCAAACTTCTTGTGACTACATGTGTAATAATTAATTAAAATGATGTCATTTGTTTTCACTAGATGACTGCTATAGCCAGCATTAGCAAGCAAAAGCACAAAATACGAATAGCAATTTCTGAAGAATCTAGAATGTTTTCATCACAAGATCATGCCTGTATGAGAGCCCAGACACATCTTTTTGACTCTTGCCCGGGATCAAACTCTGCTCATCCCCCGCTGTCCTGTTCATGGGCAGAAGATCTCTGCAGACACAGAGGGGAGAGAGGGTGGACTATTTCCTTACACTTGACAGCCCCACTCACCTCATGGGATGCTGCTCGGGAGGGCTCCTGACCTCAGCGGGTTTCCAGTGAAAGAGAGGGAGGAAGGGTCGGCACTGTATCCTATACAGTCTGTGCAACAAAGGTGTTTGGCAGCTGCTCCAGATTTATAAAACTTATTTCCTTGATGGATTCACCAAAGCTTTGGTTGTTGTTTAAAAAAACAAAAACACACCACCACCACCAGAAAACCACTTGTACCAGAAAGTTTTTAGTTATTCATTGTAACTAAATGTTAAGAAAGATTCACATACAAAATTTGCACTACAAGATATAAATGTTTGAAAAGAAGAGAAAAAAATTGTCTGCTCATAAAGCAGGGCATCCCATTAAGATGACAATCCTATCGTCCCTGGGAGGGCATCCAAGGGCTCACAGGAAATATTGGGTCTCTTCCTCCAAGGCCAGAAAGAGTGCTCCAACCTTGGATGCCCCCTCTGAACCTTGCAGAAGGTTCCATAGTACTCACCTCCCTCACACTGAAGCTCCGAGATCATGAGAGGTGAAAGGGGGGATCATGGGTGTGGCATGGACAGATTGGGGTGGCTTTAGATCCATGGGATTCAAGGTCCTCCCATTTGCTGAACACCCCTCAACATGGGAGAATATTTCTGCCAGCACTGATTGCAATGGGAGGGAAGAAGAAGTAAAAAAAAAAAAAGGGGGGTATACCACTCCTCCCTCACTTCCACCCTTCCAGCAGGAGCCCATCAGGTTTTTTGTTGTGTTAGATGGTCTGACCTTGAGTATTCCAACTTGGGAGGTTGGCTTGCCCCACCCATCACTCAAGACTGTAGAAATCATTTGCAACTATTTAAACATGATGTTTCAGTCTTGAAAGTATATATTAAAAATTGTAGGCCCTTCTAAGCCTTTTGTATCTCCTCTGGTCTTTGTTATGGTTTGCACATGCTGCACTCTGCACATTGCAGTACTTGCTTTTCAAGCACTCGCTCCTCCCCTAAGAGCTACGCAACATTTTTTTAAATGTGTAAAAAGGGTGCAATCCTATGCATGTTTAGATGGAAAACAGCCCTACAACTCCCAGCATTCCCCATGCTGGCTGGGGAATGCCAGTAGTTAGAGTTCTGTCTAAACATGCATAGGATTGCATCTTCAGTATGTTTATTTTGCCACAAATGTAACGGCTGAGGTATCGATGAACATTGTGACTTTCAGACATGGCAAAATAACATGCCAGCTTCACAAACTGGCATGCCATTCCTACATGGAGACCTGAGTAGTAAAAAAAAAGAAAGAAAGTGTGAGGCAGCCCCAACAATCTCCTTCATACCCAAATCCTAAAAACATTTATGTGGAAATACATGGGCGAGTTCAATGGGATTTACTCCCAGGTAAAGCATGTTTAGGATTACAGCCTTACCTTTTTCCATTCTTTGTTGCAAACAGGATAGTCAATTGCTAATTTCATAATTCTTAGTAAGAATATGTGGCCGCATTTGTGCTTGGGAATTTGGGGGAGGGGATGCTGTTTGCTTTTGTAGTGAATCCCACCCATTTGCATACCATGGTTTTAGGCTTGTCTCTTTGACTGTCTTCGATTGCTTGCGGGTCAAGGGTTTAAGGCTGACAAAAAGGGTTTAAGGTTGACGTAGAAACTGACTGTACTTAACTCCTTTCCTCGCCTCTTTCTTTCTTTATGAATGAGACCACTGCAGCTCCACTAACCTGTATTGACCTCGTCTTTGGCAATATGGTAGGCCGGGAGAAGCATTCTCCCGTTTGTTTGGAACACAAAGATCTGACATTGCTACCTGAAAACTGAGATACAAAATTTATTTATTTATTTATTTATTTATTTATTTATTTATTTCTATACCGCCCAATAGCTGAAGCTCTCTGAACTTCATATCCAAAATGGCAGATATTTTTCATTTGAAACTGTGATAGGTAACAGCAGACAAAAGAAATAATAGCCAAGATGAAATCATAATAAATAAAAGCAAAATGTAATGGTTTCTAGTGTTGTAAAAGAGATTTCTCTAATAATAAAGGTAAAGGTAAAGGTGTCCCCAACCAGTCGTGTCTGACTCTAGGGTGTGGTGCTCATCTCCATTTCTAAGCCGAAGAGCCAGCTCTGTCCGAAGACGCTTCCGTGGTCATGTGGCCAGCATGACTGGACACCGAGGTGCACGGAACGCTGTTACCTTTCCCGCCAAAGCGGTACCTATTTATCTACTTGCAATTTCTTGCTTTCGAACTGCTAGGTTGGCAGGAGCTGGGACTGAAGACGGGAGCTCACTCCGTCACGCAGCACTCGGGTCTCGAACTGCTGTCCTGCCGACCTTCCAGTCTGCAGTTCAGCGTCTTAACCACTAAGCCACCGCAGCCCCCCAAGCCACCGCGGCTCCCCTAAGCCACTGCGGCCCCCTAATCTCGATCTCTAATTATTATAATTATCTAATTATTATACTTATCTCTAATAATATACCAAGTCTAAAGCAGGCATAGGCAATGTGATGTCTGCAGGCACCAATGCACCCTTGACCACCTTTCTGGGCACCTGCCAAGTTGCCCTACCTCTCCCACAGTTTTTTTTAAATTAACACTTTCTTTTACTGGCCGTGGCAGCCATTTTGTGGTGGTGCCCAGGACAGTTTCTCCAATTGCCAAAGGTGTTCATGGCTTGAAAAATATTCTGATTCCTGGTCTAAGGAATGAATGGAATGATTTATTTGAATATAAAACACATTGGAAGCCTCGAGGCCCCTAACTACAGTGTGTCATCTTAACCACAACCCACACTTAACAAGAACCAGAGTTTCTCCTTCACAGACTGCCTCTGGAATGCTGATACCTCTCCTCCTACTATTAACTCTTCATTCACCACAGACTGATTTACCATATCTAGGAAATCTGGATATACCTACCTGAATGAGATTAGGCTGGTGGCTACGAGAGACAGACAGACAGACAGCCCTTTCAGTGGTGGCACCCATTTGTGGAATTCCCTTCCCCTGCCCCTGCCACCTGAAGCTTGCCTAGTGTCTGCATTGTGCTCTTTTTGGTGCCAGGTGAAGAACTTCTTATTATCTTAGGTTTTTAGTGCTTCTGGTTTAAAAATGTGGTAGTGCTTCTTGTATCCAAATTCCAAACTACTGCTGTCCTCTGCTGTTGTTTTTCCTTGGGTTTATTCTGAGGCTATTTTAATTTGTTTTAGGTTTTATGTCATATTTTATTGATATCTTTTTGTGGCTTTTTGCCTTTAACCTCTGTGTTATGAATCGCCCAGAGAGCTTCAGCTATTGGACAGTATAGAAATGCAGTAAATAAATTTGTAAACACATTTTCAAGGAGCAAGAAATAGAAAACACTGGAAATACTTCTGACCATTAAAAAACAAAAAACAGAAGGAAAGATTTAGAATTGCCAATCAGATTCTTTAAAAAATAATAATAATCATGTAACAAAAATCAGGTCTTTGGGTGTTTATCAAGGGATGTACGGATCTTTTAAAATCTGTTCTGTCTGTGTTTCATGGTTTGACAGACATCTTTCATTCTTGTGTCCACTCATTGCTGGAATCGGATTTTTCTCAATTTGCTGAATTTGCATTTGGGTTGGAAAGTGCACACTTCTGAAAATGCAAATGTACACAAACTGCCCCCAACAAATGTGCATCTTCATGCTTAAGCCTATGGAGGAAAATCATAGAATCATAGAATCATAGAATCATAGAATAGTAGGGTTGGAAGGGGCCTACAAGGCAATCGAGTCCAACCCCCTGCTCAATACAGGAATCCAAGTCAGAGCATCCTTGACAAGTGGCTGTCCAGCTGAATCTTGAACGCCTCCAACGTGGGAGAGCCCACCACCTCCCTAGGGAATTGGCTCCATTGTCTAATCATAATGAAATTAAATTATAATTTAATCAATAAATTATGATTAGATATAATCATAATTGCCCCAAAATGCACATTTGGGGGCAGAGGTTTTTTTTTTCTTGGATTTTTCATGTTTTTATATGACTAAATCTGTACATTCCAGAAAGTGGAGGGTGGGAAACAGTCTGCAGGTCCGTGGAAACCACATGACTCAGAAGAAGCCGGTCCACTGCAGAATCTGTAGGTCAGATTCAGAGAAATCCAAACTCATTTAACCACTGTGGATTTCTCCAGCATCCCAAGTGGCATCCAAGTCACCCCTCTTGCCAAGGGAATGGCTTCAGCGGAACAGGGAGAGGGCCAATTTCGCCCTTAACCCTGCATTCTCCCACGTGCCCATAAAGTCTGATCTGGAGGATTGGGGGACCCTCCAAGCTGAGTTGGGGGCAACTGTGGGGGGGGGGAGCGGGAATCCCTTATTTATATGTCCGTCAGTATGAATATTCCACAGAAGAGCAAGACAGGGCAGGGAAAGAATGTCATAGCCAAAACTGCTGATGGTCTGTTTGGTGTTACACATTTTTGATGATAACACTGTTTGGTTGCCTGCAATTCCTTTAGCAGTCCAGATCGGCAGACAACTATCAGGTAGGGACTGTATTTCTGAACAATGCTTGCATTATACATTTTCTCCATTCATGTGCTTTCCCCTTGCAAGATCTTCTGGGGAATACCTTCTTTCCTGCTTTGCAAGAGAAGACATGCACTAGCAACCTCACATGTCATGGGCTGTACAGTCTAAAAATATTAGTCTTCATGGTTTGAAGGTATCCAGGATTGTCTGGCTGCAATATATTGTACTGACAAGTGGACAAAGCTAGTTTATTAATAATCTGCTAGCAGCCCTCAAGGAAGGAAGGGGATAAATTCTTGACCTTTGTAGTGCTGCATGAATGATGTCTACAAAAAAAGTATAGGGAAACAGACACTTGCTTCAAGGAAATTTTTGCAAGGTTGCCCTTTGAATGAACCATTTGACATTAGAAGCCAGCCCAGAGATTCCAAGGAACCAGAGTATCAGGTATCAGGGGGAAAAAAGCAGAGAAAAAGTCTTAGGAGTAGTTAAATTGGGCAGAGAAATTGGCCCTGAGTTTTTATAAAAGTAGGGGTCATCTACAGTACAGGTCTGAAACAAATAAAAGCACAGGGACTAGAGGAAGGTCAAAAGGAACAACTAGAAGGCAGGCAAACTGTTGCTTTGCCATAATACAGGACATGGTAAACCTACTGTGGGGTAAACTGTGTTGCTATACAAAGTTAGCTGTCATGGTAGGAAAATGTGATAAATATCCCAAACCTGTTAGCTGTTCTGCATGGCACAGTGGGAGGATGCTCAACCCAGTATTGTCTGTCTGGAAGCTTGTCTTGCTCCTGTGTTGGACTTGAGACAGAGTCCAACAATCTCCGCTTTCTTTCTTGAGCACTGTTGGTATAGAGTTAGAGTTCACTTGCTATAGAATCCCCCTGCTTCAGAAAAGTAAAGTCTGGTCTGATTGAACTATGGATTTATCTGATGTAGGGATGGACGAAAGGGACTTACCTGGTCCCGCAGCTTGCTTCATGGTGGGGGGGAGGCGCTTCGGTTCTTCCCCCAAAGTTCAGGCAAGGGGGGGGAGGCGCCCCGCCTCACCTGGCCGAAATTCCGGCAGGGGGGGAGGCGCCCCATCTACCCGGCCACAAAAAAAAAGGAAAGTAAAAAAACAACAACACACACCCGTGATAGGCTACGTAACGATTTACGTAGCCTATCACGGCTAGATTTCCAAAGTCAGCCATGATAGGCTATGTAAATCATCACGTAGCCTATCACGGGTGACTTTGAAAAAAAAAAAGCGCGTACGCAAAGCCCATGGGGTGCTGCCATTTGCGTTTCTTAGTTTGGTACGTCTAGTCTACATAAAGATTTACGTAGACTACGGCGAAAATAAGGGCAACGCAAATAGCGTTCCCTTATTTTCGCCATAGTCTACGTAAATCTTTATGTAGACTAGACGTGCCAAACTAAGGAACGCAAATGCGTACGCGTTTTTTTTTTTTCAAAGTCACCCGTGATAGGCTACGTGACGATTTACGTAGCCTATCACGGCTGACTTTGGAAATCTAGCCGTGATAGGCTACGTAAATCGTTACGTAGCCTATCACGGGTGTGTGTTTTGTTTTTTTTTACTTTCCTTTTTTATTTTGCAATGGCGGCGGCAGCAGCCGGTCAGAAGACCGGCTGCCGCCGCTGCCCCCGACGAAACGACGCCGAAACGCCACCGGGACATGCCGCCGAGAGGGACATTCGCACGAGGTAAGTCCCATCCCGGGGGGGGCGGGGGGCCGGCGGAGAATTTCACCACCAATTTTGGGGGACCGAATGCATTGGCATTTGGCATCCTGGAGATTCGTGAAGAAATTCTCCGCCATCCCTAATCTGATGGTGACTGTCCACCAGCAGAACGGATACTGCTGGAGGATCGAATTCCCTCTCCCCCTTCAGCCCCTGCTTGCCCACTGAATCTGCTCCAAAGGGTCAGACTCAGGGAACCCTCCAGAAGAGACTATGCCGGGGCAGGAGTGGAAGGGAAACTCCCATTGTACAATCCACTCACATAACACTGTAGTTACCCCCCTGGGCCCTTTATCATCATCTATGCTGCATTTCAAAAGCCTTCATTTTCCTTGTGGTCATGGTTGTTGGGGAAGGTAGTGTAAGAGCTGGGCAAACTGCAAAGCTGGAGTTCCTTGGATTTCAGCTTGCATTTGAGGAAAAATTACATCATACATGTCTTGTCCTTAGGGCTATGGAGGTATCTGCCGGAGGCTTGGAGACAGGTCCTGTGTGCCCTGTACAACTCTCTGTGCCTCATTGCCTGGCATCACCATCTCTCTCTTTTTATTTAATGACTCCAAGCCTGTGCCTGAATACTCTGGATTTGGCAAAAAAAAACCTCAAGATGCCTCCTAATATTGTGCTTTGAATGCTTTTTTATTTTATATTGTTTTATCCTGTATTTTTTGCTTGATTTTTTTGTGAACGGCCCAGAGAGCTTCAGCTATTGGGTGGTATAGAAATGAAATAAATAAATAAGGAGTGAGGAGGGTGCAGGAAGTTAGAAAGATATATGTGAGGGAAAAGTGATAAGGCCCTGAATGCAGACAACTAGACCCACAGAGACACAGCTAAACACAATAGTGGCAGTGGGGAGAAGGAAGGAAAGATTAAAGAGAGAAAGGACTGAAATGCAAATATTACCTATTCCAAGGTCTGCTGTGATCTGGTAGTTCACTTGCTGGCCAGAACACCAGAGTTATAGGGGCTGCCCTTTACAAATGATGGATTGCTAAGTATCCTACCCCTCCAAGTAGGGATGTACAACCCCCCCCCACTATCTGGTAAAGGGGGGTCACTGTGGGGCAATTCCGGCTGCTTGGGGCTCCACGGAGTCCCCAGAGCCCTGCCGCATCCACCAGAGTTGGAGAAGCAGCTCTCCAGCTTCCCAAAAAAGTGCTTTGCTAAGGGCAGCTGCCATTGGCCCATCAAGGGAAAATTACAGCCATAAATGGTGGGTTTTTTACACCATTTGCGGCCGTTAAGCACATACTTTTACCTAAATTCCAGCTGTTCACATCTGCATTTAGGTAAAAGTACGTGCTTCACTGTGGCAAATGGTGTTCGATATGCCATTTACAGCTGTAACTTTCCTGCGATAGACAAATGGCTATTACCATATCATGTTTTTTGGAAAGCTGGAGAGCCGCCCCACGAAATCCTCAGCAGCGGGAGGTGAATGTGGCCGGTCTGCTGTGGACTCCGGAGGCTGGATTCTTTGGAATCTGGCCTCATTTGAGTCAGGGGACTCAGGGGCGGATTTCTCCAGCATCCCTACCCCCAAGTATACTCTGTTGAGAGAAGGAAAGGCAATGACTGGGGGAGGGGGGTGAAGGCTGGTGATGCCTTTTTAGGTCCCTTGAGATCCCTTTCCAGGTCCCTTTCCAAGTGCAAAATGATGAAAAATGAACTGGGTGAGGAAAATGATCAGGGGAGGTAGGAAGGAAGATGGGGCAGGGAAACAGACCATAGGAGATTAACTCTCTGGAGGAGACAACATGGACTGAACTTTTAGTGGAAAGAATTTCAGAAACCTTTGTTTAGGGGAGAGGGTTTTGCCTAGGATCAGAAGAAGAGTGAGAGAGTACCCAGGGCTCTTGCCATGGATGCCTAGTACAAAGATGTGGGGCATCCCAGAGGAGTTTCATATGCATACCTTGGGTTGGATCCAGATTTTATACTGGATCAACTGCACTGCTCAAGTGCACTTCTCTGCCTCTCCTTCCCATGGCAGCCCCTCTAGCCCCCTGAAAATGCTACACAGAGAGTCAGGAGACCCTCTGAATTGGGTAAGCTGTAATGCAGTGCAGGGGGGGGGCAGTATTCCCAAAAATCAGGAGAGGCACCTTCTGCCAATGGAGCCTTTCCTCACACAGAAAGTCCCTTCCTCTTATGGAATGATGGCTCCAACTGCACGGGGGGAGAATCTGGACCTTAACAGATGCTAGTGAGTATCAACGTGTGTGCCAGTGGCAGCTTGCCTCACTTGGCATGGAACTTGCCTCACTAGGGCCCTCAAATGGCCAGTTCCAATGGGGCATGTCTTGGATGGCCAGGAGTTCCAAGGTGGTCAGCAAAACAGGGATCAGATCAGGACAAAGGCAAGGTTTCAACAGTCCAGGAAACAGGCAACAAGTTCCCAAGGCAGCACAGAAGACAAGGACCAGGCAGGCAGAAGGAGAGTCAGAATTTAGTCCAGAAGTACTTACACGCAGGAAGCAGTCCAGCACCAGGGGAAGCTGGGTTCTGCAAGGTCTGGTCAACATCGTTTCCAGCAACTCCGTCAGACCTATGTTGTTTTTATGCAGAGACTGTCAGAGCTACACTCAGCCTCAGCTTTGACTGCAGCTGAAAAGGTCCTCTTTGTGAACAAGCCTCCTACATACAAGTAGACCTTTTCTCATAAGGGAGCCTCTGGCTCAGTCCAGCATCCTTCTGAGTCCCTGTCTTTTCATAGGTATGGTAGTCATCCCTGAAGACCCAGGCTTCTCCTGGTCTACTGGCAGAGCCTGGACATTGCTTGTGGCAGGTGGTTCCTGGTCCTCCATCCCTTCCTTTGAGGAGGAGTCTTCCAGTGGCGGTATGACAGCCTTCCCCAACCTGGTACCTGCCAGATATTTGGAAATACAACTCCCAGCATTCCTGACCATTGGCCAAAATATCTGGAGAGCACCAGGCTGGGGAAGGCTGCTTTAGGAGTTGCCTTATACTGAGTCAGACCATTACTTCAACTAGCTCAGTATTGTCTACACTGACTGGCAGCAGCTCTCCAGGGTTTCAGGGATGAGTTTTTCTAGCCCTACCTGGAAGGGCTGGGAATTCAACTGAGGTCCTTTAGTATGCAAAACATAGGCACTACCACTGAGCCACAGCCCAATGTCCTTGCATAAGTCCCACAAGACAGGAATCAGTCTCAGACTTGGAAACATTTCTTTCTACTGATGTAGCCTTTTTCATTCCTTTTACAGTGTCTTTATTCAGAGTGTTTCTCTTCCCCTCGCCTGCCACAACACACACACACCTCATCATATACTTGATACTGCAAGTCATCATTATCTCAGTTTATGCCCCACAGACTATCAGATTCACAAAATATGTCTAAAACTTCATTCGGGAACCTGGGCTCATTCCAGTCATCAAATGATGAAACACATCTCTTTGGCATTTCCGCCTGCTTTAGGTGACCTGTGCTGGCTTGGCAAGCCACTTTCTTTAGGTCATTAGGCTTTGTATCAGCAGAAATGGTGGATGATTGATGGTAAATACTGCGCACGTTGTTTCTGTATTTTCCAGTCTGTGGTTTAGTGAGATTAGAATGCACTGAATTAGAAGCAGCTCTTTCCCAGGACAACTACAACTAACTGATGACACATTTAAGCTGAGTAAAGCCTTCCTGTACAGTCTTATTTTCAGGTTTCATTGAAGTAGAATTATAGCCAGAAATTCTCTTCTGGCTGCTTTTAAAAAATGGAATTTATCTTACTGGCTTAGAAATGACTACCATTACGCAGAAGGGCAGTCTTTGTCTTTTTTTACCCTGTCACTTTGTTTTTATAAAGCATGTGACTTTGAAACACTATTAAATGATTTCAAAGATGTCCCTTGGCTACTATTAGGTTTGTCAAAATTGATATCTTTAAACAGGGATTAGACAAATTCCTGGAGGATAAAGCTATCAATAGCTACTAGTCCTGATAGCTATATTCTACCTCCATATTCAGAGGCAGTATGCCTATGTATGCCAGTCCTGGGCTGAATGAGTGGGAGAGTGCTATTGTGCCATGCCCTACTTGTGGGCTTCCCACAGGCAGCTGGTTGCTTGCTGCACACACATAGAGATGTTAGAGAAATCTGCCGCGGATTCAAATGAGACCATATTCTTTGGAATCCGGCCTCCAGAATCCACAGTGGGACGGCCCCATTTACCTCCGCTCCAGGAGGATTCTGTGCAGAACAGCTCTCGGCTGCTTGCTTAAGTGGAGCCGTTCGCCTCTGCATCGATCACCATTTTTTAAAAAAAATGGTGATCGGCGGGATGTGACCATAGACTTATACACAATATTATTCATTTGTAATAATCTGATTATTCAGATTATTCATTTGTAATGCAAATTACTCAAAACTAGGGATGGCAGAGAATTCTGCCATGGATCTCGGGGAGGCCGAATGCCAGTGCATTCAGCCCCCCAAAATCTGTGTTGGAACGGCCTGCCCCCCCACCCCCCCACGGATCCCCCCGGGACAAGACTTACCTGGGGCGGATCTTCTGGGCGGCAGCAGCGGCAGCGGTGGCTGGTCTTCCGACCGGCTGCCACCGCCACCATTTCCAGTTTTGTTTTGTTTTACACAAAAATTTGCAGTTTTGTTTTGTTTTACCTTTTTTTTTTTTAACCCAGACGTTTTAGGCTACGTACGTACGTAGCCTAAAACGACTGGGTAAAAAAAAGGCGTACGCAAATGGCAGTGGCTATGGCCAGCTGCTGCCATTTGCGTATGCCTTTTTTTTTTTTACCCAGACATTTTAGGCTACGTAAAAACTTACATAACCTATCACGTCTGTGTAAAAAAACGAAACAAACTGCAAATGGCGGCGGCGGCAGCTGGTCAGAAGACCAGCCGCCGCTGCCGCCGCTGCCGCCGCCGCCACCCAGAAGATCCGCCCCAGGTAAGTCTCGTCCCGGGGGGATCTGCGGCGGGGCGGGGGGGCAGGCCGTTCCGACACAGATTTCGGGGGGCCGAATGCACTGGCATTCAGCCTCCCCGAGATCCGCGGCAGAATTCTCTGCCATCCCTAGTTTTGAGTAATTTACATTACAAATGAATAATCTGACCAGAAATCAACATCCCAGTCATTGAAACTATCCCTGACAACTCTGTCAAGCTTCTTTGAGACACCCAAACGGATCCTATCTTAGATAGGGATGGACGAAAGTCACTTACCTGTCCTCGAAGCTTTTCGTGGTGGGGGGGAGGCGCTTCGCTGCTCCCCCCGCGAAGTTCAGGCCAGGGGGGGAGGCTTCCCACCTCTACCGGCCGAAATTCAGGCCGGGGGGGAGGCTTCCCGCCTCGCCCGGCCGAAATTCAGGCGGGGAGGAGGCGCCTCGCCTCGCCCGGCCGCGAAATAAAAAGTTTTTTTTTAAAAAAAAACATGCCCCCATGATAGGCTAAGTGACGATTAATGTAAAAAAAAATTTACATTAAAATTTTTTAAAAAATTTAAAAACATTAAAAATTAAAACTTAAAAAAAAAAAGCACGTACGCAAATGGCGGCTCCCATAGGGAGCCGCCATTCGCGTTCCTTATTTGGTCGCTGTACTCTACGTAAATCTTTACGGAGACTTCGGCGAAAATAAGGGCAACGCAAATAGCGTTGCCCTTATTTTCGCCGTAGTCTACGTAAATCCTTACGTAGACTACAGCGACCAAATAAGGAACGGGAATGGCAGCTCCCTATGGGGGCCGCCATTATCCGTATGCGCTTTTTTTTTTTAAAGTCACCCGTGATAGGCTACGTGATGATTTACGTAGCCTATCATGGCTGACTTTGCAAATCTAGCCGTGATAGGCTACGTTAATCGTCACGTAGCCTATCACGGGGGCGTTTTTTCTTTTCTTTTCTTGGAATGGCGGCGGCGGCAGCCGGTTGAAAGACCGGCTGCTGCTCCCGCCCCGGACGAACACCCGCCAAACTGCCGGCCGGACCCGCTGCTGGGAGGGACATTCGCCAAAGGTAAGTCCCGTCCCGGGGGGGGGGTGCGGGGTGCGGGGGGGTGCGGAGAATTTCTCCCTGAAACTTGTTTGGGGGGCCGAACACGTTGGCGCTCGGCCCCCTGAAGTTTCGGGGAGAAATTCTCCCCCATCCCTAGTTTTTTACTGCTATTCTTCTAATACTTCTCCACTATCCCAGCAGTGTTCTGAACCACCCCAAAGGGTAAGACAGTTTGGGGGCAGTCTCTGAGAAACTGCTGCAGCTTTTCCATGGGTGTGTCATGTTAATATTCAGCTAACACTGTTGCTTCTGATGTAATATGGATAAAATGGAGCACCCTGATCCTGGATTGTGTCTTGTATTGTTTGGTGTGGTGGTGCCCCGAGTGTGTGACATCTTCCTCAGAGATATTCATTTGGCACATGTTCTTTTATATGTGCCATAATAGTGCCAGATCAAGCCTGTTTTATTCTCTTGAGCTTCTGATTTGTATTAACATAGAATATGTCTTCCTGCTATTTTAGCTGCTCTGCCTCTCTTAGATTGGCATTGTATAATTTATTGTATTTCAGTTGGCTGTTTTACTTTCTTGATAGTTTAATTTGAATTGCCTTTTTTTAGAATTAGTGTTTGTAAGCTGCTTCGAAAAACTAATGGTAGAAATGGAGTAGGAGAAGAAATATCTATCATCTATCTCTCTATCTATCATAAAGTTCCTTTGCTGACTTTACAAGTTCCTCTTCTCTCCTTTTCAACAAGAAAGTTTAAAAAAAAAATAAGAATGCAAGTTATTTTGAAAACTGCTTTCTTCTTCATAATAGCATAGTTACTGAAAAATATCTGTAAATTTTCACAGCATCATTCAAATAAAGCATATTTCCCCCTGTACTGTTTATTTAGATGCAAATTGCATCTACTCATAATTCTGAAATCATTATTTTGAAGGGGAAGTAGAGAGGTTCCTACCACATCCTACACATTTCGTTTTGCTGTTCTAGGAGTACGTGGAATGGTATTATCAATCTACAACCCTAGAAGAGAACCTTCATAACTGGCAGGTCTTACATCATGAGGGAATAGGGAGGGAAGAGGAATAAAATGAATTCTTTCAGAAGTGCTGGTGGAAAGGCTCTGCTTCCCACATTCATGTCCCTTACTAGAACCTGCTGGAACGGCTGCTGGTGGTGACAGCTGAGCGAGGTGTCAGAGTTATATTTGTTTGGTAAGTTATAACTAGGGATGTACGAAACACTTACCTGGTTTCATCCAGGGACATCTACAGTGGGGGGGGAGGCGCTCCATCCCTCCCCCCGACATCCTTGATGGGGGGGAGGCGATCTGTTCCTGCCTGGCCAGGCTGGATCTGAATCCTGCCCGGCCAGGCTGCGGATCTGCAGGCCAGGCCAATCCGCAGCGGGGCCTCCAGCCGCTGCCGGGTTGCTGCGGACGCAAATGGCATTCTGAGTAGGGGACGCCATTTGCTTCCCTATGGTAGCCCATGATAGGCTACGTAAATATTTACGTAGCCTATGATGGCTAAAGCGGGGACACAAATGGCGTCCCCTATGCCATTTGCGTTCCCGCTTTAGCTGTCATAGGCTATGTAAATATTTACGTAGCCTATCACGGAGAAAACGGGAATGCAAATGGTGTAGGGGACGCCATTTGCATCCCTGCTTTAGCCGTCATAGGCTACGTAAATATTTACATAGCCTATCACAGGCTACCATAGGGATGCAAATGGCGTCCCCTACTCAGAACACCATTTGCGTTCGCAGCAGCCTGGCAGCAGCTGGAGCCACCACTGCTGGAGCCGCCGCCAGGTAGGCTCCGTTCCGGGGGGCTTTCGTGGAGTGGTGGGCGCGGGTTGTTCCATTCCGCCATGGATTCTGGGGGGCCGAATTCAATGGAATTCGGCTCCCCTGGGATCTGTGGTGGAATTCTCTAATATCCCTAGTTATAACTGTGCAGTTTCATCATGTAACTGATGCAGGGCAAGTGTACAGAACGAAACTCGCACACTGCTACTTAAAAGCAAACAGTATTTATTGGGAGTTCATAGCTTCGAGGAAAACAACAGAATGGGAAATACTAGAGATCTCTTCAAGAAAATTGGAGATCTCAAGGGAACGTTTTGTGCAAAGACGGGCATGATAAAGGACAAAGAAGGCAGGGACCTAACAGAAGCAGATGAGATTAAGAAGAGGTGGCAAGAATACACAGAAGAACTATACAGGAAAGATCTGAATGTCCCTGAGAGCCATGATAGTGCGGTCACTGAACTTGAGCCGGACATCCTAGAGAGTGAAGTCAAGTGGGCCTTAGGAAGCATTAGTAACAACAAAGCTAGCGGAGATGACAGTATTCCAGCCGAGCTATTTAAAATCCTAAAAGATGATGCTGTTAAAGTGCTGCATTCAATATGCCAACAAATCTGGAACACTCAACAGTGGCCACAAGACTGGAAAAGGTCAGTTTACATTCCAATTCCAAAGAAGGGCAATGCCAAAGAGTGTTCAAACTACCGCACAATTGCGCTCATTTCACATGCCAGCAAGGTGATGCTCAAAATCCTACAAGCTAGGCTTCAGCAGTATGCGAACCGAGAACTACCGGAAGTACAAGCTGGGTTTCGAAGAGGCAGAGGAACTAGAGATCAAATCGCCAACATTCGCTGCATCATGGAGAAAGCAAGAGAATTCCAGAAAAACGTCTATTTCTGCTTCATTGACTACGCTAAAGCCTTTGATTGTGTGGATCACAACAAACTGTGGCAAATTCTTAAAGTGATGGGAGTACCAGACCACCTTACCTGTCTCCTGAGAAACCTGTACGAGGGTCAAGAAGCAACAGTAAGAACCAGACATGGAACAACCGATTGGTTCAAAATTGGGAAAGGAGTACGACAAGGCTGCATATTGTCACCCTGCTTATTTAACTTATATGCAGAGTACATCATGAGAAATGCCGGGTTGGATGAATCAGAGGTCGGAATTAAGATTGCTGGGAGAATTATCAACAACCTCCGATATGCAGACGATACCACCCTAATGGCAGAAAGCGAAGAGGATCTAAAGAGCCTCTTGTTGAGGGTGAAAGAGGAGAGTGCAAAAGCTGGTTTGAAACTCAACATTAAAAAAACTAAGATCATGGCATCTGGCCCCATCACTTCCTGGCATATAGAAGGGGAAGAAATGGCAGCAGTGACAGATTTTACTTTCTTGGGCTCCAAGATCACCGCAGACGGTGACTGTAGCCATGAAATTAAAAGACGCTTGCTCCTTGGGAGGAAAGCTATGGCACACCTAGACAGCATAGTAAGAAGCAGAGACATCACCTTGCCGACAAAGGTCCGTCTAATCAAAGCTATGGTTTTCCCAGTAGTAACGTATGGCTGTGAGAGCTGGACTATAAGGAAGGCTGAGCGCCGAAGAATTGATGCTTTCGAACTGTGGTGCTGGAGAAGACTCTTACGAGTGCCCTGGACTGCAAGGAGGTCAAATCAGTCCATCCTAAAGGAAATCAACCCGGACTGCTCATTGGAAGGACAGATAATGATGCTGAAGCTCCAATATTTTGGCCACCTAATGCGAAGAGAAAACTCCCTGGAAAAGACCCTGATGCTGGGAAAGACTGAAGGCAAAAGGAGAAGGGGACGGCAGAGGATGAGATGGCTAGATAGCATCACGGATGCAATGAATATGAACTTGAGCACGCTCCGGGAGAGAGCGCAGGACAGGAAGGCCTGGCGTGCTATGGTCCATGGGGTCACGAAGAGTCGGACACGACTGAACGACTGAACAACATAGCTTCTAGGTAAACACATACTTTCTGAAGTAAAGGTTGAGTGCAGCTGTTATTGTTGCACTTTTCAGACAAAAGAACACTTACTGCTGAGGAAGGAAGGAAAGAAGGAAGGAAGGAAGGAAGGAAGGAAGGAAGGAAGGAAGGAAGGAAGGTCTGAGAGTTGCAATCTACATCAAAGAGGAGTTAGAAGAAACTAGTAGAGGGAGAAAAAAGTTCTCTCTTGCCTATTGCCCCCCTGTCCCAGTTCAAAGGACTTATCACAAGCATTGCTGTTCAAGAGGAGAAGCCTTCATGGAGGTAGTCTCCTGCAGGACAAGTGGAATGACCCTGCTCCCCCCTTCCCATTTCCATTTAGAGCACCATCACATGAGACTTTTATCATGCAAGTTTGTAGGTCCTTTCCACAATGTTGTCATCCTCTGGTGCCTCTACCGAGGTATGTTAGGTTGATCCTACAATGATTTAACTTGTCAATAATGTAGTAATAGATTACACCACCATTCAAGAGGGCATGTAATTCTGGTAATGTGCGCTATCGCCATAATGTCGCAGCACCATCTAGTGGCTGTATAAACAGAACACAGGGAACTTTTGCACAAGGGAAATGGCAAAAAGAGAACAAAAGGGGGGGCACATGTATTGTGCCAATCACAATGCCGGAAAGACTCCAGAAGAAGAAAACCTGGTAGCGGTGCGGGATTCCTGCCTCATGCAATGATACCCATAGACTTTACCAGGTTTTAAAACTAGAGTTTGGTGAGATTTTGTTCGGTTCATTTTCTGATAAGAACTGATCAAAATTCACAAATTTGTGATAAACAGGACAGAAAGAATTTGAGATGTTTGTAAAAAAAAAAATCCAATGTGGGAGCAAACAAAATTGACAGAGTCATCCATCCAGGGCTTTGAGTGCTAAGTTCAGCCTTCCCCAACCAGGCGACCTTCAGATATTTTGGACTACAACTCCCAGCAGTCCTGACTACTGGCCATCCTTATTGGGGTCGATGGAAGTTGAACTGCAAAACATTTGAGGGGCACCAGGTTGGTGAAGGCTAGCTGAGCTGTTCAAGGTCTGGGTTTGAATCTCTGTGTATTCAACCATGATTGCTGAATAGGGCTGCTGCTACCTCTTATTTCTGACAGGGTCTTCATCTTCAACAGCTAGGTGGCAGGCAGGCGCGACATAGTCTTCCCTGTGCTGGAATAGCTGTGCTTATTGAACTGGGATGGTACAGATGGGTGAGAACTTTTGATATGGTTTGTCTTCAACACGAATTTATGAAAATTCACAAATTTCTTCTTATTCATGATGGAATGAACTTGCGATTTTAACAAAGCAAATATAGGACAAAGTGAAAGTGACATACTCATCCATCCCTGTTTTAAACTTTTTTTTTAACCTCTTATCTCTCAGTCCTATAACTGGCTACACACAGGACAGAGTTTGCTAGGGCTGTGCAGGGACCCCGCGATCTGACACGGAACCCCCCGATCTGACTTTGCAGCTTCTGAGCTGGGCTCCATTCAGTTTGGGCAGATTCTGGCAGGCCCTGACCTGCCTTGGCCCCAAATGTAGGGATGTTAGAGAATTCTGCCACGGATCTCAGGGGGGCTGAATTCCAGTAAATTCAGCCCCCCGGAATCCGTGGAGGAACGGAGCCCCCCACCCCACCATCCATAAAACGGAGCCTACCTGGCTGCGGTTCCAGGTCCAGCGGTGGCTCCAGCAGCTCCGGCCACTGCTGGGCTGCTGTCGCCGCAAATGGCAGCCGTCATAGCGGCCACCATTTGCATCCCTATGCCGGCCCATGATAGCCTACGTATATATTTACATAACCTATCATGACTAAAGCAGGAACACAAATGGCGTAGGGGACGCCATTTGCATCCCTGCTTTAGCCGCAATGGGCTATGTAAATATTTACGTAGCCTATCATGGGCTTGCGTAGGGACGCAAATGGCATCCCCTATGCAGGACGCCATTTGCCTCCACAGCAGCCGGGCAGGGGCTGGAGGCCCCGCTGCAGGTTGGCCTAGCCAGCGGCTCTGTGGCCTGGCCGCAGAGCGGAGCCAGCTGGGCAGAATTCCAGGGGGGAGGAACGGATCGCCTCCACCCCATCGAGGATTCTGGGGGGAAGAATGGATTGCCTCCCCCCACCTGTGGAACCCGGTGGAGCCAGGTAAGCGGGGTTTCGTACACCCCTACCCAAATCCAAAGCGGGATTTGGATGTCGAACCCTGCTTTGGGTCCCTCCCAACGCCCCCGTGCAAACCCCCTTACCTTGTGGCTGCATCCTCCGTCATTGTCCTTGCTGCTGCCTCCATTGCTGCCGCCGCCACTGCCATCTTCACTGCTGCTGCCGCCGGCCGCCCTCGCCACCACTGCCATTCTTGCTGCTGCTGTCCTCGCTGCCACCGCCAACTGCTGAGGCCTGGCACGTGTGGAATCTTGCTGCAGGGAATCACCATTTTTAAAATGGCAACCTCCTGGAACTTCCTGGACATTGCCATTTAAAAAATGGTGACTCCCTGCAGTAAGACTCACCATGTGCATCCAGGCCTCAGCAGTTGGCGGTGGTGGCAAGGGCAGCAGCAGCGGCTCGGGTAAGGACCTGGAGGCACCGGGGGGGCTGGATTGGGGGGGTGAAGCTCCAAAGCAGACCGAGTGCTTTGGCAAGCCCACGACCCACCCTGGGACGCTTCGTCCCCCTCTGCTTTGCCTTGGAAGGGGCACAAAGTGGCCCGAGGCAGCCCACTTCGACTTGGGTTTCGGGCCTTGCCAAAGCAGTTCACAACCCTAGAGTTTACTATCCACATTGACAACCTTATATAGCATATTATGAGATTACACTGGTGTTACCAGTACAAGTAGTTTGAGACTAGGGTGTTGCCAGTACAAAGGGTTTGAGACTGCGTGTCAATCTCAAATCAGGTTACTGGAGCAGTACACTTAACAAGTCTTTAAACCTTGATGGGTTCTAAATATCATAAGGTCAAATCCAAATACCATTTTCAAAGTATCTCAGGGACTAAACCGAAATTACTTTATTAAAATAAATATAGGAATTTAAAGTAATTAATGTTTTGGCTTCAGTGTCCATGCTCTAAATATTTCCCCTTACAATAATGCTGCAGGTTTTCAGATCTGCAGTACTGGGACTGCCTTCTCCATTTTTAAGTAGTTGTACTTATTGTTGTGGAAGAGCAGTTTAATGTTTTGTGACATTGTGCTGGGATATCTGATAGTTTACCCCAGTCATAAGAATTTACACGCTGGAGTAAAACAGTTTACTGGGAGGCTCACAGAGTTCACTGAGGCTTACTTCCTAATACGTGTATTAAGAATCATGCCATAAATCAGCTTTAGTCTAAGTACCTTCACTGATGTTTGTTTTCCATCTGACAGTGAGAAATAGCACCCCATTAATGCAATTTTTCTGCATCTAAGGTTACTACAGTTTGCTTAGACAAAAAAAATACAAGCATGTGTATATATATCTATACACAATGCTAGGGATGTCAGAGAATTCTGCCACAGATCCCAGGGAGGCTGAATTCCAGTGAATTTGGCCCCCAGAATCCATGGCAGAATGGAGCAACCCGCCCCACCACCCTGCGAAAGCCCTGCAAAACGGAGCCTACCTGGCTGCGGCTCCGGCGATGGTGGTGGCTCCGGTGGCGATGGCTCTGGTGGCGGCAGCGGCGGCTACGGCCGCTGCCGGGCTACAGCCACAAATGGCATCCGGTACACTGGCCACCATTTGCGTCCCTTCGCTGAGCCATGATAGGCTATGTAAATATTTACGTAGCCTATCACGGCAAATATCGGGGACGCAAATGGCATCTGCTGAGCCATTTACTTTGCTGCTTTTGTTGTGATAGGCTATGTAAATATTTACATAGCCTATCACGGCTCAGCGAAGGGACGCAAATGGTGGCCCCTACTCCGGCTGCCATTTGCATCCGCAGACCTGCCACAGCTGCATGTCCAGCTGCGGATGCACCCAGCCGGTGGCTCCGCAGAGACACCACGGAATGGAGCCGGCTGGAGAGGATTCCAGGGGGAGGGATGGAGTGCCTCCCTCCCCCCACCGCGGATGCCACTTACAAAACAGGTAAGTGGTTTTGTACATCCCTACACAGTGCAGGAAAAGTGAGTTGTGACTAACAAGCCAGGCTTGTGCACATTTATTGGAGGTAATCCCCCAATGAGTTGATGGAGCTTGTTGTTTGCAACTTGCTATGTGCTGAGAGTAGGGATGTCAGAGAATTTCACCACGAATCTCGGGGAGGCCAAATGCCAGCGCATTCAGCCCCCCGAAATCGGTGGCGAAATGGTCTGCCCCCCCGCCCCCCCCGGGATGGGACTTACCTTCGGTGAATCTTCCTGGAAGCGGCGGCTCTGGCGGCGGCTACGGCGGCGGTTCGGCGGCGGCTGGTCTTCTGACCGGCTGCCGCCGCCGCCATTTCCAAGTTTAAAAAAACAAAACAAAAAACAAAAAAAAGTGATAGGCTACGTAAAGATTTACGTAGCCTATCATGGCTAAACTTTAAAAAACACTGTGATAGGCTACGTAAATGTTTACGTAGCCTATCACGGCTGATTTAAAAGAAAAAAAACGCGCTTACGCAAATGGCGGCGCCCATGGGCGCCACCATTTGCGTTCCTTATTTTGGCACGTCTTAGTCTACGTAAACATTTACGTAGCCTATCACGGCTGACTACAGGGACGCAAACAGCGGCGGCTATGGCCGCCGCCATTTGCAGACCCAGCCGGCCAGGATTCGGGGGGGAGGGATGGAGCGCTTCCCCTCCGGTCAGAATTTCGGGGGGGAGGGATGGAGCGCTTCCCCTCCGGTCAGAATTTCCCCAGCCAGAATTTTGGGGGGAGTGATGGAGCGCCGCCCCCCCACCGCGAATCAATTTCGTTAAAAGGTAAGTGACTTTCGTACATCCCTAGCTGAGAGAAGAATGCATTGCTCATTAACACATTCACTGAAACACAGGCCATTTGAGCAACAGTCGACTAAGAAAGATGTCCCTGAATGAATCATTGCATTGTCCATATGAAATAGCGGAATCTTTCATGGCATGGCTGACATATCTCATAACTGGTAAGATCTAAAACTGGAAGATTTTGATGCAATCTTAATGATAACACCAGATTCCAAAGTTTTTATGAACATAAAAATATACAGAAATGTTGAATTAGCTTAAGTTGAAGATACTATAAGAAGTACAGCCAAATGTGATCTAACTTCTTAGCTGTCTTTGAAAAGACATGATGTTAGAACATAAAAAAACAAATTAAGCACATATCTTTCTAGTCTAAAGAAAAGGAACAGTCCCCCCCCCATCCCCATTTCCTCAAAGTAGGCTGTTCTTGCAGAATGGAAAACAAGGACATGGAAGGAGAAGACAATATTATGTGCCTGTACAGTTTTGCCTTAGGAAGTTGTAATTACCTGAGGAGCAACGCAATTAACAATTTCTGAGATTTCCACCAGACATCTATCTACTAGCTGTCTGCTTCTCTCATTCACTGTCTGAAATGGAAAATACCTTTCAAGAAATTGCCAAACACTACAGAAATGAGGAATCCCAATTTTTAAAGCATCCCAATTCCTGCAAACTCGATAAGCTTCAATCTATTCTGTAACATAATTCCTAGTTTAACACTGTAATTGAAAATGTAAGCCTTTTGCTGCAGGAATGGTAAATTAAACATATTTTACCATAAATTTCAAAGGTCAAATTAAGGTTGGACTTCAAATTAAAATGTTTGAGATAAGTGGTTACCTAGCTTATGTGCAACTGGCAATCAAGGATCCCAGAAAATCTCTTGCTATGCACTAGTTTCATTAAAAGGTGAACTGAATGTAGATTGGTATTCACAGTGCCTTATTCAGTTGCATAAACAAAAAACAGAGTGCTGCTCCAAATATTAGTGCTGTGCCAAAAAAATTGATTCTTCCATTTTTGGCATTTTGTGGGGTGGGTGAAGGTGAAATGAAAACTCTAGCAAAAGAGGCTGGATGGGGTGAGAATTTTGAATAACCTTCTCCTTGGGGAGGAGGACAGGATTTCAGCTTACCTGTTTAAGTGCAGGCAGTAGCTGAGGGGTTTTCTTTCTACTTTTTTAAAATTTAAAACACCCCCTGTGCTTGCAGGAGTCCGGGGCTCTTCTCCAGCCCCTCAGCTCTTCCTGAACTCCCAGGATGCCACATGACCTCTCCCTCTCCAACAGGCATTCGGGAAAGGTTTTGGCACTGCAGAAGCTTCTTTGCAAAGCAGGAGCAATCGGTGCTTTAAGAACTTTAGAAGAATTCTGCTCTTCCTTGCAGCAACACAGAGCAAGCAAGATAACCCTTTTTCTAAAGCTCCCAAAGTCCCATTTATTCTTTGCAAAGAAGCTTTTTTGCAAAGAAGCTTCTGCAAGCTGGCAGTTATTCCTGAATGCCTATTGGAGGGGGCGAGATCACATGGTCTTTTTTATTTTAAAAAATAAATAAATATTATTGAGATTAAAAATCTGCCTAGTGATGTAAATTTCCCTACCTTTTTGGACAAGCTTTTGCATGAGATACGCTCTGTGCGTATCTCCGTAAAGATTACGTAGACTATGGCAAAAATAAGGGCAACGCTATTTGCGTTGCCCTTATTTTCGCCATAGTCTACGTAAAGATTTACGTAGACTACAGCGACCAAATAAGGAATGTGAATGGCGGCTCCCTATGGGGGCCGCCATTTGCATACGCGCTTTTTTTTTTTTTTTAAGTCACCCGTGATGGGCTACGTGACGATTTACGTAGCCTATCATGGCTGACTTTGCAGATCTAGCCGTGATAGGCTACATTAATCGTCACGTAGCCTATCACGGGGGCGTTTTTTTTTACTTTTTATTTCGCAGCCGGGCGAGGCGCCTCCTCCCCGGCCTGAATTTCGGCCGGGCGAGGCGGGAAGCCTCCCCCCCCGGCCTGAACTTCGGGGGGAGAGCAGCGAAGCGCCTCCCCCACACCGTGAAAAGCTGCGAGACCAGGTAAGTGGCTTTCGTGCACTCCTTCAATTTGCAAGAGTCTCCACAAAGAATTATATCCTGCATTTGGCAAGAGAGGGTGGAAGTCTTTTTTGGAAACAAAAAAGTTGTGTTGTTTCCAGATTTCACAGAAGACGTGGCGAATAAAAGAAGGCAATTTATCAAGGCAAAGAATGTGGCAAAACAAATGAACTTACGATATTATTTAAAATATCCTGCTACATTTTGCATTGTTTCTGAAGGTCAGATGAAGAAGTTCCTAAATCATGAAATGGCAGAGGCATGGCTGAACATAAAAATGCATGAGATTTCTGTTCCAGCCCCATCAACTAGGGATGTACGAAACACCTACCTGGCTCCGCGCCGGGCAATTCACGGTGGGGGGGAGGCGCTCCGTCCCTCCCCCCAGAATCCTGCCTGGCTAGCTCCGCTCTGCGGCCAAGCCGCGGAGCCGCCGGCCGGCTCCAGCTGCCCGCAGCCGGACATCCGACCACTGGGAAGCCCTGCAGGGACGCAAATAGCGGCTGTTGTATCTGCCGCCATTTGTGTCCCTGTATTGAGCCATGATAGGCTACGTAAATATTTACGTAGCCTATCACGGCAGGGGGAAAAACCCCAGCGTACGCAAATGGCGGTAGCCACCACCATTTGCGTATGCTGGGTTTTTTTCCCCCCTGCCGTGATAGGCTATGTAAATACTTACATAGCCTATCATGGCAGGGGGGAAAAAACCCCAGCATACATAAATGGCGGTAGCCACCACCATTTGTGTACGCTGGGGTTTCCCCCCCACACCATTATAGGCTACGTAAATACTTACATAGCCTATCACGGCCTCTGCAGGGACACAAATGGTGTTCCTGCGTTAGCCGTGATAGGCTATGTAAGTATTTACGTAGCCTGTCACGGCTATGAAGAGGAGGAAGCGAATGGCGGCCGCAGGACGGCTGCCATTCGCAAATCAGCACGGATGGGAGCAGGTAAGTGCTCCGTTTCACACATCTTTCATGGGGTGGGGGCGGTGGCTTCATTCCACGACAGATTTCGGTGGGCCGAATGCACTGGCATTCGGCCTCAACGAGATCCATCACGGAATTCTCTGACATCCCTACCATCAACTGGAATTTTTAAATAAGGTTTGTTAACTGTTTATGTTTAGTCTACATGATTCAGGCTAGGCCAGAAGATATCTGATTATACATATATTCGTTTACTTTCTTTCATTTTTCTTCTTTTTTATTTTTCTTTAAATTCTCTTTTTCCAAAATAGATATGATATGCTGTATTTAAATATATTATTTGAGGGTGTATTGTGCACACTCATTTATATGTCTAGTATAAAATATATCACTGATTGTTGTAAGGTTGATTTTAAGCTTTATTATTATATAACATTATAATTTTGTCCTTTTTTAAACCCGTATTATTATATTATTATTATTATTATTATCATCATCATCATCATCATCATCATCATTAACATTATCATTACCATCATTACTATAAGATTACTCAGTAAGATTTTTGGTTGGTTGAATTGTAAAGCTTTATTATTACTATTATATTTTAACTTAAGGGCAATATATGGTGGTTACTGGGAATGAATTGTAGGCCTGCTTCCTTGTTATAAGATTGATGATATGATATTGAAATTTAAGGTTGATTATTAAATTGTAATATTGCTAATGTTATAGGTATAGTTTTTAAAAGAGAATGGCATCTGAAGCCCTTGGGTAATGGAGTTTAAATTTAACCTTTTAAAAGAAGAGAGGGAAGAAAAAAAAGGAAAAAGGAACATTTCTTTTCTTTTCCTTTCTTTTTGTTATTGTTGTGTCCTCATAAGAATATTGCATCGTTGGGAAATTGTAGTTATTGATCAGGTTGTTGGTATTGTTTATTTCATTTATAAAGACAAAATAGATAAAAAGTATTTTCTAAATAAATAAATAAATAAATAAATGATCCTTCAGCCACCTCCCAAACTTTAAAAAGTATGTGGAAATCCTGTCCCCTCCTCAAGGAGGGAACTCTCCCAAAATTCTCCCCCTCCCTGCAAAAGAGGCAGAAAAAACAATGCCTCTTTTGCAGGGAAATAAAAAGTTCCCCAAAATAGGGGGCAGGATTTGGCACAGCGTTACTAAATATAGACAATGGAGAAAATACCATAGGGAGTAAAGAGAGAAATAAGAATAGAGGGGGCAAATGTGAGCAAATACAGTTCCACGTGTCCTGCATCCTGAGGAGGGAGGGTGCACAGCACTGGTACTGCCCCCGCCCCCCAAGAATGAGAAATTGGGTGGACAGCCTCTCTGGAGAGTTGCCCAGGCCTGAATGCTGTGCTTTGAGGGATCCTTCCTCAAAGTCAGTGAGACATTGTGAGGTGGCCTTGGAGACTGCCTGTACTGCCTGATCTCCCATTTTGGGGGAGGGCTCAGAGTGAGAGATGGGGGGCAGCTGCTCCTTCAAGTAGTCCTGCTTGCTGCAAATCTCCTACTGTGGTATTTGCGCAGGGGGCAAGTAGGGCTGTGGGCGAGTGGTGGCAGTGCCCGCAGGTTCCCTTCCAGCAGTGTGTGTAGGGGGAGAGGGGAAGAGATCTGCAGCCCCTCCTCATCTACCACCTAAGCAGGGGATTTACCCTGCCTCATTGCAGGGCCTATCCTGGTTCTATATAAGGATGGCGCAGGAGTCTGAAGAAGGGGTGGAGTTCTATGGATTTCTCCCCTGCCCATCTGGCCTCCTGGACCCTGATCACTGAGCCTTCTGGCTGATGGACCCAGCCCTGGAGCTCGGTGAGCGGCTGAGAGTGCCGCAGCACCCCATGCTTTCACCCTCCTAAGGAGGCCAGGAAAAGAGCAGTGGGGGCTGGCTGCAGAGGGACCTGTCCTGCCTCCATTGGCTGCCAAGGAAGCTGTCAGGAGGAGGCCAGGGCAAGAGTGCTGGGGGCTGGTTGCACCAAGGACTCTGACAGTCAAGCCCCTGTGCACATAAAGCACAAGGGCTCGACTGCCGGAGTCCTTGGCGTGGAGAGTAGGGGAAGCTCGGGAGGCTCAGTGGGCAGGCGGGGTGAGCAAGGAGGCTCGCCAAGTGGGTCTGGGCCATGTGAGGGGGGGCAGCTTGTTGGCCTCCCCCACATCCTGGATGAAGATGGGTCTATCCATCCCTAGTTCCATATACTTAGAAAGCTGCCTCGTGCCAGGTCAGACCAATTGTCCCTTTAGCCTCGTACTGTCCACACTGATAGTCAATGGTACTCCATGATCTCAGGTAATGATTTTGCACATCCTCAGCTATCTGATGTCTGGGGACCTTCTCAGTACAAAGCATGTACTTTACCACTGAGCTATAGTCTCACCTCAAAGCTTGATTACAATGAGGATTAAGGGGATACACCACATTTGAGAGTGCCATGGATCTATTATGAGTGCTACAACAGCAAGGAAGGTCCTGTTAGGAGTCTTACAAGAGCATGCTTCTGTGCGAATGTGAATTATATTGTTTGATTAAAAATAAGCCAAATTGCATGACAGAAATACATTAAAGGGACATGAGACACACCACATGCTATCTATACCCATTTGATAAATTGCAAATGCAGATGTTTTTCTCACTGGCATAAAGGATCAATTATTTTCTTCTGCTCCAGTCATGAACATTTAATTAGAAATAAGTCACTCTAGTTTCACTATAGGTCTATAGTTAAAAAACTGTGTAGCTTTCTATTTTTTAAAAAATGGGAAAAACAAAGGCAGGCCAGATTCTAAAGGAAACTTGTTCAATGTGTAGGGCCAAGATCAATTCAATACTATCACAGTATAAATTTACCCACTGCTGAGTGCCATGGTCAGAGCAAGTAGAAAATCCTACAATGGGCTCCTGCCTACAGGCAAAATTTAGGCTGCAATCCTATGCACACTTACTTTGGAGTAAGCCTCACTGAATGGGGCTGACTTCTAGGTAGACATACACAGGATTTTACTCTTAGCCACTTAAGTCAATTGAGGGCCATTGTTAAGTTTGAACAAGGCTTCTGACATTTTTCATCCATACCTTGAAATTGGCCAGAAGGAGAAAGGCCAAGGACTGGGAAAATTCTTTACTTCACACCCATTATCCACAATATGCGTTGCTTGTTCAGAACCCAAGATCTGACCTCCATATTTCAAAGGTTAACAGGTTTCCTTGGATTGGCCTTGGTGACTTTGTTACAACACATTCTCTCTCTCTCTCCCTCTCTCTCTCTCTCTCTCTCTCTCTCATCATTTTACATTGTGAGATAGCACTGATTAAAGGTAGTACTTTGGAGTGTACAGGGTGAAAATTTGAACATGTTGTCATAAGTCAAGCAGAGCACATGAAGTTGGCTTTACTGTCCATTCGTGTTTAACAGGCTACACATGAGACTAGGTTAAAGCAAGATAATCTACTGAGTTTGTGTGATGATTTGTTGAAAGGAATAGCTTCTCTGCAGGAATGCCTGATACAGGGCAATGTCTAATGCTCTAATAAAAACATTTAAGAATTGGGATGCCAGTAACCTGATTTCTGGACTAGATTCAACCTTTGAAACTGAACACACAAAAGACGAGAGCAACTTGTTTCCAAAATGAAATTGAGTTCCCTACATCAAATGCCTGGATGGGTATGGTATGTAAGAGACATGAGAGCAGCAGTGCTAGTCAGTACATTATCCACAGTTCCTGGACCAGGATCCAAGTTTGCAACCATGCTGGGTTTAACTCCCCAAACATAAATCTTCTTAAAGTGCAAAATTAAGATCTAACATTCCTGCTAGACAAGCTTCTCCGCTCATCTAGAGGTGTTGGGGAGAAGGAGTGAATGAGGCTGGAGGATTCCTCATAAGCCAGCCTTCTCAGTCCCTACCCCGCCCCTCCCACAGAACTGCCCCTTTTCTCTCCTCTCCGAGGTTGCTTTTGCCTTGGAGAGGCAGCTGGCATGGTCCTCTCCACGCCAGTTGCGAGGCAGAAGGAGAGGGGGTGGGGAGCTCAGACTCCTGGGTCTGAGGTTGGAGCACTGTCTCTGACCTCATATCCAGGAATCCAAACTATCTGCCCCCTCCCCCAGATGCTGTCTAGGGACCCTAGGATAGTTTGGTTTCCTGGGTCCAAGGTTGGATCACTGTCTACAACCTCGGATCCAGGAATCCAAACTATCCTACTGCCCCCCAGATGCTGTCTAGGGCCCATAGCACTGCTCTCCCCAGCTATTAAATAGAAAATAAATAAATAATGTCCTGCCTGCCCTGCACATTACACACCATTTGTACTGCTGTTCAAATACCTTGGAAGAATTGAAAGGTGGGGATGAGGGAGCCCACAGTGCTAAGTAGCTTAATGTAAGTGGGTTGAATTCATCCAGTGTCTTTGAAATTCATATGCCACGTTCACACATTTTACATGCATATTTGCAGGGGGGCACAGCTTATGTGCATAGTGCTGGCAGTATTCACCCCAGGAATCTCACGAGAACCCCTTCATGCATGTAATGCTTCAAGGGGGCTTCATTCTTCTGCTCTGTTATTACTTCCCCATTACAGACTTGCATTACTTGTACTGCTTCTCTGTCATTCATTAGCCAGGAACTCTCCCCTCCCCACTGGAGTAACTGCTCCATTCTTTGGTTGCTAGCTGGTAACAGGCAAGCAAAAAGTTGGAAAATGCTGGGAGTGCTTCCAGAGGTCCAAATGCTACCAGTTAGAAGGTATTGTGCACCTGATCTGCCTTAACAGATTTTGACGGGTAAGAAAAAAGAAGGAAAAAATGGTGTGGGGGGGAAATGAGAGGGTTACAAGTGGAAGATACAGTAAATGATGAATGAAGACAACGATGTCTGGACCCCCGCCAAAATTCCATGAACAAGGCAGGTTGCTGGCATGATTAAAGCTTCATCTTGAAGCACGGTTATGCCTGGAGTTTCGGAATAAAATGGCGCAATATTATCCCCTTGCATATAAAAAGGAGTCAGCAACAAGTAGAACATAGTGTGATTCCCCCTTTGTGGAAATGGCTAGTCAGATTGGTCCATCAACCTTGATTTGAAGGCTGGTAGATTTGAATGGAAAAGCTTATGCACCTTTGAAGATTTCCTGCTGTAAAATAATGATAACAGTTACCAAAAGGATAACCAGGAAGGTAATGGCTGAATATTTGATCATGTCTGAAAATGAATGGAATATGATACACTTGAAATACACATAAATAAATGGCACTTCTTTGAGAGTTAATTTGGAGAATTATTCAGTTTTCTTAACATATTTAGCCTTGCACACTTAGAAAAAGAAGGAAAAAAGGCCTACTGAAATCAAAGAGACTTGCTTCCAAACAAACAAGTCATGTGAGTTCTGTGTTGGATATATATCTTTGCTGTTGTGCTACTTTACACCCCTCCCTCCCTCTCTCTCTCTGTGTATATGTATATGTGTGTGTGTGATTGTGTGTGTGTGTGTGTGTGTGTGTATGGCAGTATCCAACAGGGCTGCTGCATGTACACAACTGACATAAGAACATAAAAACGTAAGAGCCCTGCTGGATCAGACAAAGAGTCCATCTAGTCCAGCATTCTGTTCACACAGTGGCCAACCAGCTGTCAACCAGGAAACCACAAGAAGGACACAAGCACAACAGCAGCACCCCCACCCCCATGTTCCCCTAGCAACTGGTGTACATAGGCTCACTGCCTCTGGTACTGGAGCTAGCACATAGCCATCAGGACTAGGAGCCATTGATAGCCTTCTCCTCCAGGAATCTGTCTGACCCCTTTTAAAGCCATCCAAATTGGTGGCCATCACTACGTCTTGTGGCAGCGAATCCCATAGTTCACCTATGTGCTGTTTGAAGAAGTCCTTCCTTTTATCTGTCCTGAATCTCCCACCAGTCAGCTTCTTGGGATGACCGCGGGTTCCAGTACTATGAGAGAGGGAGAAAAATGTCGCCCTATCCACTTTCTCCACACCATGTGTAGCACTAGCATAAGTGACCTCATACACACACACACACACACACTATATTATAATATGTGGCCATAATCTATCTACAAACGCAGAGTTCATATCTTATGTTACCTTTGCTTTTGACTTTATGGTTTATTCAGTATTAAAATGTTCTTACATTTGTTATTGTAAACCACTCTGAGAACTTTATGTTCTGCAGCAGCATATAAATATCATAATACAAAAAAAACACCATGATATCTGTGCCATACGAAAAGCATGGCTAACCTTGGAATATAATGCAAAGCAGTATGCTTTTTCAAGATTTGGCTCAAAAGTATTTCCCATATACAGTAAGATGGAGGCTTGTGATGGAAATGCAACTTCATATTGAATTAAAGTGTGTGTGGGAGTGGGGTGGGGGTGCACACTATTGTACTTTGGAAAATAGGTTCTGATTATTCAGTTAAGAACTGTGGTATGAGAACTGGTGATGTTCAAAGGTTTCCCCATGGAGTGATTGCCTCAAGGAGGAGGGAGTTTTGAGTTCCCTTGTTGTGATGCTAGCAGCTGGATCAATGGCTAATTGTGCTAAGGTTCTCCTTTGGCAACAGATTCTCAGTGCTGCTGGGAGTTCTGAGTCCTGGTTTTTGAACGAGTTGGGAGGAGGAAGAAAGGAGGAAATGATAGCAAAGTTAGTGAAGTTTTTAATAGGGTACTTTGCAAGAACTCTGGAGAAATTATTTGAAAAGAAAAAAAAAAGATATTTGGGGGAGGCATTAAAACAAAATGAAAAATTAAGAATGTGTGATGAACATTCACTATGTGTAAACCACCCTGAAAACTGATGTTGAAGACATTCCTTGATAAAATAAATAAATAAATAAATGAAATTACATGATTTCAAAAGTTTTTCTTCTAGAAAATGAAAAACTGGACAGTTTATGGCATTTATGTAGCAAGATTTCAAATACAGCATTTGAGCTTCCGTCCTAACCCTGGCATCCCTGGGCAATTCTGTGTGTGTGTGTGTGTGTGTGTGTGTGTCCCTCTATCTCTCTGTCTCTCTCTCTCACACACACACACACTCACACATATGTACATTGCTGGGGATAATATAGTGATGATTTTAAACTCAGTTATGCGTTGAGGTCAAATGGGCTAATCATGTAAGTCATCCTGGTCTGGTATATGGCTAGTGGGGTAGGTGCACAAGGCTATGGCTGAGAGTTACTGTAGCTTTGCCTCCATAGTTTTTAGATCCAGTTCCTAGCGAGACCTTTGCATACACACTGGTTTTGGTATGGTTAATCCTCCATCAGGTATATATTCCATCAAGTACATAGATCGAATCTATAGAGAAACAAAACCAAAAGATTAGATTTTTGGAGACATGCTGTCTGCCTTACCAAAGCTGAGTTGCGAACGAAGCCTTGTGGATGGTCCAGCTTTGGTTCAGGGGGTGGGGTGGGGGGCTTCACAACAATGGAATGAGAAGTGCATTGAAGGATTACCTGGATTTTCATGGAATTGCCTTTGGTCTGTCAGGGACACATGAAGCAAGAAAAGCCACGTGTACAGTACCCTTACAACCCTGTTTTCAGGGGCCACACAGCGCTTGAGAGGAACGTACCTCCAGGTGGGGTGGGAGGAGTACTGAACGTCATCGGGCTGGCAAGGGCTGCTCAACCAATGAGAGAGGCTTGTTTCCCGCACCTGTCCAGGCTCCGCCTGCTACTAGATTATTATGAATGGAGAGCAACTTATTCACAATTCTGAAGGCTCCCTCCTGCTACTACATTATCTCTCCCCCCGCTTCCCCCAATGTGCTCTCTCTTTGCCTTGAGAAGCCAGAATCCCTGATTCTGGAGTGCACCATTTGTCATTTGAAGGCTTCCCATGAAAGCATACCAGCCCCCCAATTTTGCCCATTCCAGAACTCTGCCGCTGAATTATTGCTTCCAACCCCGCCCTTCCTACCCCCCCCATTTCTCCTTCTCCCTGCTCACAATGAGATGAGAAGCTCTCATGATCTTGAATGATCGCTACTGCGACTTTACATAACAACACAGAAACTACAGAACATCAAAGAAGTACAGCACTGAGATAAGGATTTCACGGAGAAGCAAGAGTGCTTTAGGGTGAGTCACTAAAGTTAGCCTTTAACCCTTTAAATGTTTTAACACTTTAGCAATTTATCATTCCTCTGTATTCATTGAGGTCTGTTAAAGATTCACTGCAGGGAAGCGAGATTTATTTCTTACTTACTTCTGAGTAAACATGCACAGAAGGGGGTTGCTTTACAAAGAGTCTCATCCACCACTGGAATATGTTAAAGATGCACTGTGAGGGAGTGAGATTTATTTCTTACTTATGAGTAAACATGCACAGAAGGTGGGGGATATGGGGCAAAAAAACTACTTCAATTGGGGGAAATGAGAGGGAATGTAGCGTCCCACCCCTTTGACCATGTCACTGCCAGGTCACAGAGGCACAGCCAGGATTTAATGCATCGGGGACATGGCACACTGTGGTAAACCATGTGGGAGCCACATTTTAGAAAAAAAGATGCAGTAAAAGGATTTTCAGAAAATGCAGCTTTTCAAGAGGGAAGTGGCTGGTTGGTAGTGGATTGGTGCTGACATCATCTGTCACAAAGGAACTCTGACTGCTGTACTCATGAAGACAGCCCCCTGGTCTTCACAGGGAAACCTGCTCCACCGTGGGAAGTACCAGAAATAGTCTGAAGGGACAGGGAGCTGATTTGGCTCAAGGTTCAAGCTTCATCTGAATTCAATGCATATCCGTATGTGTGTGCGTGTGTGTGTATGTATGTATGTATTATGCCTGGACCTGTGTGTGCTTATGAGAGATACAGTAGGGTGGCCCCACCCACTAACGGCATGCTGTTCCATGTCTACTAGCAGGGTCAACTAAATTGGGGAGACCACATTGGGTAGGGTGGGGGAGTGTTGATCAGGGCTTCCACAATGCCACAACTCTGATCCAAATCTCAAACACACACAGCAGCTGCTTTTAAGTGGGAAAAAAGACATCGGGAGATCTGATCACGGATTTCCCATGTAACATCGAGTTTGGCCCTTACCAGCGTAGATGGTCAGCTCAGTGGGTGGAGCTTTGAGCACCAGCTGCTGGTGCCAGAGGATTTAGCCAGGGATGCCCAGTGAGCTTCATGGGTGAGCATCTGTCCTGCTTTGACTGGAGCAAACTGTAACTGCAGCGAAGTCAGCAAAACGTAAAGGAGGGGTGGATGAAACTCGTTGCAGTCCAAGCTCGGTGGGCACTCGAGCAGCCACTGTTGCCGCCTGCCCACGTCAGCCAGGCTGCTCGAGCCCCCGGAGAGCTCAGCGAGCTCCAGGAGCATGCCTCAGCTCAGCTGCCCACTCCTCTATGCAAGCTGCCATCTTTTATGCAAGACGGGGCTCTCTATTTTCATAGATTTATTGTTACACACAATGGTGGCCAGAAAAGGCCATTTCCACAACATTCAGAATTATTTATTTATTTATTTATTTATTTATTGCATTTATATTCCGCCTTTTTTCCTCCTCAAGGAACTCAAGGCGGCGTACATAGTCCTCCTCCTCCTCCATTTTATCCTCACAACAACAACCCTGTGAGGTGGGTTGGGCTGGGAGTCTGTGACTGGCCCAAAGTCTCCCAGTGAGCTTCCATGGCTGAGTGGGGACTAGAACCCGGATCTCCCGACTCCTAGCCCAACACTCTCGCCACTACACCACGCTGGCCTTGAATGTTGTAGAACTGGCCCTTTCCAGCCACGTTGTGCACAACAATAAATCTACAAAAATAGACAGCCCTGTCTTGCATAAAAGGAGCTCTATATTTGTACGGGGGAGGGGAGGTTTGCTCCTGTCTCCCTCTCCCATCTGGGGCCAGCTATGTGGGGGCAGCAGCTTGACAAGAGGAGGAAAGCAAAGGGCTCCCCCCTCACCTCTCTCATCCCGTCAAGCAGCTGCCTTTGCATAGTTGGGATGAGGGGGAGAGAAAGGATCACTCCTGTCTCCATCTCCCATCCCAGGCCAATGACTTGACAGGACGAGGAAGGTGAGAAGGGCTTCCCTCTCGCCTTCCTTCTCCTGTCAAGCCTATGCCTTTGTGTAGCTGGGATGGAGGGAGGATTGTTCCAGTCTCCCCCTCCGGGGCCAGCTACATGGGGGCAGTGGCTTGACAGGACAAGGAAGGCAAGAGGGGCTTCCCTTTTGCCTTCCTTCTCCCGTCAATCAGCTGCCTTCACATTGCTGGGATGAGGGGGAGAGAAAGGATTGCCCCCCCCCCAGCTGAGCTGTGCGCCAGCAACAGTTATAAAAATAAATAAATCTTGCACACAGTGTCAATGGGCAGTCTGTGTCCATAGACTTAGACACAAAAAAGCACAGTCAATCTTGCATATATGGGCAATTCATGGCACTTTTTGCGTATAAGTCTGTGTGCACATAGACTTATACACAAAAAATGCTGTGAATCTCCCATATCCTCAAGATTCATGGTGCTTTTGTGCATATAAGTCTATGGACACAGACTGGCAATCACCATTTTTTTAACAGATGGGCCCAGGTAAGTGGTGGGCTGCTCGCCAAGCACGGGAGAGGCTCAAGCGTGGTCCAGGGACTGGCAAGCAGGGGGGAGAGCTCGGCAGGCACAGCTCGGGGGTGCGGGTGCTGGTGGTCTGATGGATTTGCAGACCAAAATGGGCACCTGCACCATCCCTACTTGTGTAACATTCTCACTATTCTGCGAGATGGTCTGCTCCTGGGATTTCAGGTAGGGATGGGCGGATTTTGCAAAATCCGTTCCAACTAGGGATGTACGAAAGTCACTTACCTTTTCGCAGGGGTGCTTCGCGGTGGGGGGGAGGTGCTTCGCTTCTCCCCCCGAAGTTCAGGCGACAGGGGGGGAGCCGTCCCGCCTCGCCCGGCCGAAATTCAGGCCGGGGAGAAGCGCCCTGTCTCCCCGGCCGCGAAAGTGTAAAAAAAAAACCCAAAACAACCCCCTGTGATAGGCTATGTAATGATTAACGTAGCCTATTACGGCTAGATTTCCAAAGTCAGCCGTGATAGGCTACGTAAATCGTTACGTAGCCTATCACGGGTGACTTTGGGGGGAAAAAAAAGCGCGTACGCAAATGGTGGCGGCCTATGGGCGCCGCCATTTGCGTTCCTTATTTGGTCCCGGTAGTCTACGTAAAGATTTACGTAGACTATGGTGTAGTCTACGTAAATCTTTACGTAGACTACTGGGACCAAATAAGGAACGCAAATGGCAGCGCCCCATGGGGGCCGCCATTTACGTATGCGCTTTTTTTTTTCAAAGTCAACCGTGATAGGCTACGTAACGATTAACGTAGCCTATCACGGCTGACTTTGGAGATCTAGCCGTGATAGGCTACGTTAATCGTTACATAGCCTATCATGGGGTTGTTGTTGTTTTTTACTTCAGCTGTAATGCCGCCCCCGCCCCCACCGAAAGCCTGCCGAACCACCGCCGGAACCCGCCTCCGGGAGGGACATTTGGCTACGGTAAGTCCCATCCCGGGGGGGGCGGGGGGCAGGGGGGCAGAGAATTTCACTGCCGATTTCGGGGGCCAAATGCGTTGGCGCTCGGCCCCCTGAAGATTCGGGGAGAAATTCTCCGCCATCCCTAGTTCCGACGGCATTTCACTGATTGTTAGGTGTCTTTCGTTCCATTGTCCCTCACTGATGGAAACAAATTTTTCCAATTTCCCAAATATGCACAAATTTGCATTTGCACAAATTCACACTTGCAGAAATGCACAAATCCCCTCTCCCCAAATGTGCAAATACCCCCAAATGCGCGTTTTCATGCTTTAGCCTGAAATGCACATTTCCGGCCATTTCTTTTTAATTTCACATATTTTTCTATGACTAAATTTGTCTAAAATTCTGGAAAGTAAAAAAACAAAACAAAAAACCTAGTCTCCAGGTGCACGGGATCTGTGCAGCTTGCAAAAAGCCAGCCTGCTGTGGAATCTGTGGGTCAGATTCATAGAAACCTGAACTCATTTGATTCCTTGTGGATTTCTCTGACATCCCTGGTTCCAGTCTCTCCAAATGAAAGATGTAGTGCCTGGGATGGAGGCAGGACCACACCTTTTCCAGTGGACCCTGTAGCATTTGAACACATCTCCATGATTTGCTACATGTGCACTCCCAGGAAGGACAAGACAGACAGATAGGGATGTACGGAAGTCACTTACCTTTTCGCGGATTCTGTTCGTGGTGGTAGGGAGGCGCTCCGTCCCTCCCCCCGGAATCCTCGACGGGGGGGGAGGCGATCTGGTCCTCCCCCCTGGAATCCTCGACGGCTGGCTCTGCTCCGTGGTGGTTCCGTGGAGCAGCCAGCCAGGGCCATCCACAGCCAGATTTCCGGCCACGGGCTGGCTGGTGCGGATGCAAATGGCGGCCGCTGTAGCGGCTGCCATTTGCGTCCAGCCAGGCAGCCATGATAGGCTACATAAGTCTTTACGTAGCCTATCACGGCTAACCTCCCCCCCCCAAAACCCCAGCATACGCAAATGGCGGCGGCTACGGTAGCCACCATTTGTGTTCCCTATTTTTCGCTATTTATGTAAATATTTACGTAAGATAAATCACCAAAAAATAGGGAACCCAAATGGCGGCCACCATAGCCGCCGCCATTTGCATACGCTGTTTTTTTTGGGGGGGGTTGCCGTGATAGGCTACATAAATTCTTACGTAGCCTATCACGGCTGCAAGGATGGCAATGGCGATGGCAGAAGCCTGGCTGTGGCCAGCTAGGAGACCAGCCGCCGCCACCGCTGCTGGAACCGCCGCCGCTGAATCCGCCGCATCCACCCCAGGTAAGTGCCATCCCAGGGGGATTCCGTGGAGGGGGCAGGGGAGGCAGGAGGCCATTCCGCCACGGATTCTGGGGGGCCAGATTCTAAAGAAACCGGCCTCACTGGAATCCATGGCGGAATTCTCTGCCATCCCTACAGACAGACAAACGTCCGTGGCTGATTGTGCTCATGGATGGTTTGGTGTCAACAGCCAGGTTGCGTCTGGGGTTGGTTCCCCCACCTTTATCTCTGTTGTGCTCAGAGCATCCTTAACAAGAGTGGTCTGTCTGGAAGGCCTCTTACAGCATCTAGAGTGGTGGAAGGTGGTCAGACCGCTGGCCCCCAGTAATTTCCCTGTGTCATTAGACTTGGTGTGATGTGCTTTTCACCTTTTTTTACATCCTCACTTTCCTTCTTTTGTACTTAGGCATGGGAGCAGAGAGTGATTAGGCTTTGTGCAACTCACACCCACACCTGATTGCAATAAGCCCAACAGCCAGTCGCATCCTCCAGTCTAAGCAGCTGCAATGGGAAGGGAATGGGGAGTTCCTGTCTGGTACTTTCAGTGGAGGCTGGTGGCTCCAATGTCAATGGGCATGGAATCCGTTCTGAACTCAGCACCTTGATAGATCCTTTAGAGTTCTCACTGGTTCTGACTGAAACCCAGAGCAGATGCTCCGTCTCACTGACATCGGAGCCACCAGCGCCCACTGGGTGCTTTGACATACCATGGCAGTCCATGGTTTGTTTAGCCACCCACATTTGAGGGGAAGTGCTCAGGCAGCATTGCAGTGTTCCTGATAAGCCAGAATTTCAAAGAATGCTCAGGCTGCATGAACATGACCATGGCAGCTCCATGCATCCAATGCATGGAGCTAATCCGTGGGAACTTATGCCACAATACATCTGTTAGACTTGCAGGTATCACAAGACGCTGTGCTGTTTATATTTGGAATATATAGCATATATATCTTATGCTTGTGTAGCACAACTTTTGTTTAGATGTGAGCACACTTTGTAGTGGACAGTGCAGGAAGACTTAAGCATGCTTCTGTCAAGTACAAGTGTTGCTTAGGAGAAGGTACAGACATGCTCTTAATGTATCACCCTTTGTGCAGAAGAGTAAAGTCTAAAGGCATACAGATGAAGACTGAATACCTTTTGACTTGAACTAAGTACAGTATTTTCTCCACTATACAGATTTTCTCATTTCTTATCACTCTGATTTTAAAATGTTATTGAAATTGCTTATAATCCTTACTTTATTAAATAGCTCAGCATCCACTGATTTCAGCATACACGGGATTTGCAGCCTTGGTGAACCTCAGTGTTCAGAGTTTTACACTGGCAAAAGGCTATTTGTCACTAATCTGCAAGGAATTTCTACCCCCCCTGCCCCGCCTTCAGAAAGAAATACTATTCAGGTTCAAGAAGGTCAAATATCTTACTGGCAGAGAACTTGATTAAAATATATTCCATTTATGAAATCTTCTGAGGTTTTGGCATTCCGTTCAAATGTAGAATACATCTTCTTTAAGAGAGAACTGGCTCACTTAACTTTGCAGGCTGATCATTGGCTATTCGGTATAGAGAGCTTCGGCTATTGGGCGGTATAGAAATGAAATAAATAAATAAATAAATAAATAAATAAATAAATAAATAAAATTGGCGCTAATTCTTACCTGATATATATTTGCCTGAGGTTGTACAGTAAATGCCTGTGTACCAAAATGGTTTCAGGGTGGATCAACTGTTTTTTCGGTAGACTGCTTAATTTGATAAGTAGGCAAAGTCCTTTCAGTCCAAAGTGTTTGAGAAAGGTTTCTGAGAAATATTTATTAGGGTGGCTTTGGAACTGTTGGCTTTCTAGGCAAAATGTTATACTGCCCACTTTCCCTACCCCAGTTTCTAAAACTTATTTATTAAAATAAAACTTAAATGAATTAAGATACTTTACAATAATTATTTTGTATCTGATTGTTATTAATGTTCATAGTAATTATGGCAGAGTGCTCCCATCTGAATCTTGGTTATCCGTATGTTTGATTATCTGAAATCTGTGTGATGTAGCTTGCCTTTTGCCTTCTGTGATGTAGCTTGTCGTCTGTGTAGCAGCACTTCCATTTACTCAGATTTTTGGTGATCTGAGCCCTTTGCACACCTTTCAAGGCATTTGATTAATTGAAATTGTATAGACTGAGTGAACTGAGGTTGTTTTACCTCCTCTGTGCTAGAGCTCTTTGAATCTGTGGGTTGGCCAGCCATAAAGAATTGTCACACTGAAAAAATGTAGTGACGGATCCCCAATCAGTCACAGACAGCGATTGTGTTGCGAAAGGGATGAAACTTGGGGAGTCAGTGAGATCGGCTAGAGATAAGGAAGAACAGAAATCATTCATTCAGCCCTGGCATTATGGACACACAAGGTTGAGAAGAATGGTTGTTACTACAACTGAGAATAAGCAGAGCTCAACAGCATTCATACCAATCATACAGAGTAGAGACAACACAGACTGGTGCTGCTCTGATGTGCTTCTCCGTGGCTGATTTTTTTTTTCTCCTCTACCTTGTTCACCGCTGTAATCAGTAGGATAAATAGCATCTCTGAAGATCTAAAACACTGCTGAAATTCCCCAGATTTTCTTCTGTAGCCTGAAGCAAGGCTTCTTAGGCCAAAAATTTAAAGGTATTCAAGCAACTATGTCCTATTAACTTTGATTGAATCACATGGTCTATACCGATGTTTATTTAAAAATGAACCATCCAGGGCATGTTACCCTGAGATGTAAATTGCTTTAAGAAAACTTCAGAATCTCTGCAAAGCACTCACACACTGTCCTGTGTTCAGAGAGATATAGTTTCAGACAAGGCTGGCTGAACAAGTGATTTTCACCCTCGGTCTGATTCTCCAAACACCAATTTCTAATTTTTTAAAATTTAATTTTATTAATACATAAAAACAGTATACAACATGGCAACATAGAACATAATCAATATACACACTAAACTACTATGAATATATCACATCAAATCATCCAAGAAATATTAGCTACTCAAACAAAAAGACCTGCATAACACCACACACACACACACATATATATCCATCATTTTTAAATGTTAAATAGGATAAATAACAAATAGCATCAAATATTATGTGCCTATACACCAATAATTTAGGAAGTAGGAAAGCAAGAATTTATATACCATAATTATATTTTCCAATATTCAATAAAAGGTTTCCATTCCTCCATAAATTTTGGATTCTTTTGTCTGACTACCTCACTGATTTCCAATATTAGTGCAATTTGCCAAGTTTTACATGAAACTGCTTTTGTATTTTTCAAGTTCTTGGCAATAATCATTTTTGTGGTGTTAGCAAAGCAGATGTCATTGGCTGGTTAATTTTTCAAATCTCAGATTGAAAGAGATCCATATTATTTTGGACACATCCAGCACATGTGCATATAATCAGCTGACTGTATCCCACATTTCCCACACGCACAATTATCCTTTATATATTATTTTATTTAATCTAAGGGAGCAATCCTATGGCTTCTAGTCAGTGGTTAGATGGCCATAGGATATCTGGTTTTCCAAGAACCAACCTCGGAGCCCGCACTCTGAGGTCAGTTCCCATAGAACCAACCTTCCCCCCATCCCGTGCTGCCTTGCAGGCAGTGTGGAACAGCCCCATTGTCCAAACTCACAAGAGAAGCATGGAGCGGCCAAAACGGGGCATTCCAGGGGGTGTTCCGGGGCTGGGTGTTATGCCGGTATGACACATCCTATGCGTCTAGCCACAAATGCAGGGCAGGAGAAGTGCGGAGGGAACGATCCCCTCCATGCTTCTCCTGTCCTGTATTAGATAGGATGGCAGCCACCTATCTGCATAGGATTGTGCCCTAAGAGGTGATACCAGCAATAAATCAACTTATAGTAATTCTCTTTTAAATTCACCCAGATTGAATTGGTCATTCCTCTCATGAAAACTACTTTCCATTCTTCTTCTCTAATTCCTAAAGCTGTCATTGTTTCCCAATGGGTTTTTAAAAATTTCCCTTGTTGAGGTCTTGATCTAACAGTAGATGATCATGATATATTTTTGTCAATAAACCTTTAAAACATTTTGTCTCCAGAATTAGTCTTTCAAATTTAGATAATTGCATACTTAAAGAATCTGTCCTGGACTGAGTATTTATGTAGTTCTTAATTTGCCAAAATTTGAACCATAGGGGTGGATCCGATGGTGTTCTTTTTCCTAACTCAGCCCGAGTTGGGCTGCCCAACTCATACATTGTCTATGTCTTAACATGTCCCAGTAGGTTGTGATATCATATTTTACCCACAACGAATCCTTGCCAGCAATAGAAGGTTTTGTTACAAATAAAGGAGGTTAAAGGTGCAATCCTATGCATGTTTAGACAGAAAAAAAGTCCTGCAACTCCCAGCGTTCCCCAGCCAGCCATGTGTTTTTCTCTCTAAAGATGCATAGGATTGCACCCTAAGGGACTTCAACATTTTTTACAGTGTCCCATACCTGAATTGCAGCCAAAATAAAACGATTTTTGAAATTCAAAATTATATTGCTAGATTTATTGAAATTCCCACAGCAAATGAGAAAGGGTGACTTTGGAAGTATTCTGTTCTGTCACCAATTTGAAGCCTGTCTTGCCTTGTTTCCCTTGTTCATTTGCTTGCTTTTATCATTTCAGTTGAATGGAGAAAGTGTGCATTTTGAATGGGAAAAATGCGCATTTTCAAAAGAGTGTACTCACAGTGCGTACTTTCCCCCCAGAAAGTAAAGCATAGTATTGCACCCTTTTTTTTTCAAGCGTGAACACAAGTTCAGGAATTTGAAAGATTTTTGGAGAACATGCTCTGCTGTTCACATTTGCATTTGGGGTTGCGATCATGGCATGTTCATGAATTCATGACTTGTGAATATGAATGAAATTCTTGTACATCCCTAGCTTCAGATGACCAAGACATGGTAGATAGTTTCACATTAAGTGTTCATAGGTGCTTCCACACAAGACATTTACTGTGGAATAGTCACAGTTTGATTAGTCACCTTTTTATGGGGCATTTACATGCTGTAGTGATCAAATTGTTTTCCTTTGTTTTCCCATGTAGTTCTTTTGTGTCTTCTTCAGACCAGAGGAAATTGAACTTTTGGGAATGAGTAGAGCAGTCACACAATCTCCACAGGTGCCGATCACCTTGACACTACCCTTCCGTCATTTCTAAAAGTTTTTGAGATGTGCAGTGACTTATCAGGCAAGTGACCTATCACTCTGGCACACCTTCAAAATGACATAACCTGCACCATTTTATCAGAATGCTTATTATTTTAAGCAATCTCTTAATTTGCATTAAAATGCCCTTCATCTATATTTTTAATTGATTTAAGAAAGAACACTCTGATTTTCTGGTTGGTGCTATTTCTTGTTGTTATTATTTTAATTTAAATTGTCTCTAAAACACTTTGAAGTCAACCTTTTAAAAATCTATGGAGAGAGCAATCCTATGGCCTCTAGTCAGCTGCTAGATGGCCATAGGATATGTGGGATTCTGGGAATTGACCTCAAAGCCCGCGCACCAAGGTTGGTTCCCGGTGAACCAACCCTCTCCACATCCCGCGCTGCCTCACAGGCAGCTCAGAACAGCCCCACACTCCGTGCTTGGAAGAGCAGCATGGAGCAGTGAAAATGGGGCATTCTGGGGGACATTCTGGGGCAGGGAAGGTGGAAATGCCAGTACAACACATCATATGTGTCGTCCGGCAGCTGCCTCCCCCACTCCACCTTCCCGCAGCTAGACAGCTGAAATTGGCTGTCTAGCCACAAATGCAGGGCAGCTGAAGTGTGGAGGGGACAATCCCTTCCGCACTTCTCCTGCCCTGCATTGGATAGGCAGTCACCTCCGGGTTCAGAGGCAACCATGTAATCCCATAAGATTGTGCCCTAAATATATTAAAGTAATTGTGCAAATACATCTACATAAAAAGATACCTTGCCACAAACTTTGGGTCTGTTTGGGGCTCTTCAGCTTAGAAAGATGGTGAGTAAGAGTAGACATGACAGAGGTGCATAAAATTATGCATGGTGTGGAGAAAGTGGATAGAGTTAAGTTTTTCTCCCTTTCTCATAATACTAGAACCAAGGGTCATCCAATGAAGTTTAGTGGTGGAAGACTCAGGACAGATAAAAGGAGCACATAGTTGAACTATGGAATTCACTATCACAAGATGTAGTGATGGGCACCACCAAGTTGAATGGCTTTAAGAGGAGATTAGACACATTTATGGAGGATAGGGCTATCAAAGACTACTAGTCATGATGGCTATATATTACCTCTGGTACTGGAGGTTATGGATGTCGGTTATGGATGGAATCCTCAACAGATTCAGATAAGATCGGATTTCTGTGAATCCAGCCTGATGATTCTGCAGTGGACCAGCTTTTTCTGAGTAGCACAGATTCCACTGACTTGCAGAGAGGCTTTTTTACTTTTTTGTGCAAAGGTGCACTCAAAGTAATGCACACACATGTAGGGATGTACGAAAGTCACTTATCTTTTCACAGCTTGAATTTGCGGTGGGGGGAGGTGCTCCGTCCCTCCCCCTGGAATCCTCCCTGGGCTGGCTCCACTCCGTGGCGGCTCCGTGGAGCTGCCGGCCAGGGCCGTCTGCAGCCGGAGTTTCGGCCGCGGACAGGCTGCTGCAGATGCAAATGGCAGCCACCATAGCGGCTGCCATTTGCGTCCTGCGACAATGCTGTGATAGGCTACGTAAGTATCTATGTAGCCTATCATGGCAAGCCAAAAAAAAAACAGCATACGCAAATGGCAGCGGCTACAGCGGCCGCCATTTGCGTTCCATATTTTTAGCCATTTTAGCCCACGTAAATATTTACGTAGGCTATTACCGTGAAAAAAAAAGGGGGAATGCAAATAGCGTAGTGGGCGCCATTTGCGTTCCTTTGTTTTTCCCCCATTTTAGCCTATGTTTACATAGGCTATTACGGTGGGAAAAAAAGGAACGCAAATAGCGCCCATTACGCTATTTGCGTTCCCCCTTTTTTTTCGCCGTATTAGGCATAATAGCCTATGCCAGACATCCTGAAGAGTGAGGTTGAATGGGCCTTAAGAAACATTGCTAATAACAAGGTAGCAGGAGATGACAGTCTCCCAGCTGAACTGTTTAAAATCTTGCAAGATGATGCTGACAAGATGATGCATGCCATATGCCAGCAAATTTGGAAAACACAAGAATGGCCAACAGATTGGAAAAAATCAACTTATATCCCCATACCAAAAAAGGGAAGCACCAAAGAATGTTCAAACTATCGAACAGTGGCACTTATTTCACATGCCAGTAAGGTAATGCTCAAGATCTTGCAAGGTAGACTCCAGCAATTCATGGAAAGAGAATTGCCAGATGTTCAAGCTGGGTTTAGAAAAGGCAGAGGAAATAGAGACCAAATTGCCAATATCTGCTGGATAATGGAGAAAGCCAGGGAATTTCAGAAGAACATCTATTTCTGTTTTATTGGCTATGCTAAAGCCTTTGACTGTGTGGATCATCACAAATTATGGCAAGTTCTTGGTGGTATGGGGATACCAAGTCATCTTGTCTGCCTCCTGAGGAATCTGTATAACAACCAAGTAGCAACGGTAAGAACAGACCATGGAACAATGAACTGGTTTAAGATTGGGAAAGGAGTACGGCAGGGTTGCATACTCTCACCCTACCTATTCAACCTGTACGCAGAATACATCATGCGATATGCTGGGCTTGATGAAGCCAAGGCTGGAGTTAAAATCGCTGGAAGGAACATTAACAATCTCCGATATGCAGATGATACCACTTTGATGGCTGAAAGCGAGGAGAAGCTGAGGAACCTCATGATGACGGTGAAAGAAGAAAGTGCAAAAGCTGGGTTGCAGTTAAACCTCAAGAAAACCAAGATTATGGCAACCAGCTTGATTGAGAACTGGCAAACAGAGGGAGAAAACGTGGAGGCAGTGACAGACTTTGTCTTTCTAGGTGCAAAGATTACTGCAGATGCTGACTGCAGCCAGGAAATCAGAAGATGTTTACTTCTTGGGAGGAGAGCAATGACAAATCTTGATAAAATAGTGAAGAGCGGAGACATCACACTGACAACAAAGGTCCGCATAGTTAAAGCAATGGTATTCCCTGTAGTAACCTATGGCTGCAAGAGCTGGACCATAAGGAAGGCTGAGTGAAGGAAGATAGATGCTTTTGAACTGTGGTGGTGCTGGAGGAAAATTCTGAGAGCGCCTTGGACTGCAAGAAGATCAAACCAGTCCATACTCCAGGAAATCAAGCCAGACTGCTCACTTGAGGGAAGGATATTAAAGGCAAAACTGAAGTACTTTGGCCATGTAATGAGAAGACAGGATACCCTGGAGAAGATGCTGATGCTAGGGAAAGTGGAAGGCAAAAGGAAGAGGGGCCAACCAAGGGCAAGATGGATGGATGATATTCTGGAGGTGACAGACTTGACCTTGGGGGAGCTGGGGGTGGCGACAGCCGACAGGAAGCTCTGGCATAGGCTAGTCCATGGTCATGAAGAGTCGGAAGCGACTGACCGAATAAACAACAAAAAAAATTTACGTAGGCTAAAACGGCTAAAAATAGGGAACGCAAATGGTGGCTGCCATAGCCACCGCCATTTGCGTTAGCCGTGATAGGCTATGTAAGTATTTATGTAGCCTATCATGGCTATGATGAAGAAGTGAATGGCGGCCGCAGGGCGGCCGCCATTTGCAAGTCAGCATGGACGGCAGCAGGTAAGTGCTCCGTTTTGCATGCCTTTTGTGGGTTGGGGGGGAGGGGGCTTCATCCTGCCACAGATTTCGGGGGGCCGAATGCACTGGCATTCAGCCTCACTGAGATCCGTGGTGGAATTCTCTGACATCCCTACATGCATGCAAGTGTGAATTTGCTCTAATGTGCATTTGCCCAAGTATACATTTGCAAATGAAGGACATCCTTGTACAAAGAACCTAATTCCGTCAATGAGTGGATGACAAAACAGAAGACACCTGAAAATTCATGAAACAGAGATGGAACAGATTTAACAAAATCTGTACATCCCTAGTGGAGGTTATGTGCATCCATATATTAGTTGCTGTGGAACACAAGTCAGAGGATGCTATAGCACTCATGTCCTGCTTGTGAGCTTCTCATGGGCAGCTGGTTGGCCACTGTGTGAACAGAACACTGGGCTAAATAGGCATTTGGTCTGACCCAGCAGGGCTCTTCTTATGTACTCAGCATATTCAGAAAGATCCCTTCTCCACCTACACAACAATGACATACCCATTAGTGTGGATGGAATGTAGCAGGATATACACACTCACACACACATGCTATCCACCCCCACCCACCCCCAAAGAGTGGAAAGGCAATTTCAGTTCCACATGTAGCTTACTGAAGGGCAATGATTGGGTAGCATTGGGAGTCTGGAAGTACCGCCATTTTATGGCTCCTTTCCCCAGTGTGTGGTAGTAGTCCACACGATTCATAAAAGAGGGGCTTTTTGTTTAGAAGAGGACAACCTTTGCGGTTAACACCCAGCATCACTTTAGATTAGCCAAGATTCACACTGTTTGAATCCCAGTATGTTGACTTTATGTAGAAATTTATATCCCACCTTCCTTGTGCCCATGTGCCACTCAGAGCAGCTCACAACAATTTAAAACAATACAATATTAAATAATACATTCAGGAAAACACACACACACACACACACACACACCTGATTACCCCAAGCTCTCTTCATTTAAGCAGCGTATTCTGGGGAGGTACACTGCTGCTCTTGTTGAATAACTGGAAGACAGAATTCCTTGCTCATGTACTGCAGATCACAAAGAGATCTACTAGTAGCTCCAGATCTATTTTCTGTCCATTGTTGTTGTATACGGTGTGGATGGTGCCACTGCAGTGCAAACCACTTCCATTCCATATGGTGAACATGCCATGTAGTGGGCTCGCCGTGTGGATCAATACACTGATGTAGGACTCTTCACACTCATTGCTACCAGGAAGGCACATTTTCCATATCAGACATAGATACTTAAGGATGTTCATGGATATTTTTTTTTTTTTAAAGATTGGATTATCTTATTTAAATCAGATTGCTTAATTTTTAAGAGCTGACTTATTTATATATTAAAAACTGGTTTAAAATAAATATATTTAATACAAGCATGTTAAGTTTTACACTGGCCTGAAAACTGAATTGATCATGTCAAGCACAGTGAATTGAAGCCTACCTTCCTATATTAAAATGGGGGCAGGGGGGAAATGTTTGACTTTTGAGATCAGCCATTATAAACATGATACAATAATACATCATGATGCCAAACAAAAACCCACTGTTGGGTAATTATGCTTCCGCACCCCATTTCTCAGCAGCTGCTTGATTCCTCCTGGCAAAGGTAATCTGTGTGGACCAGTTTCTTCCTGCTGGAGCACACTTCTAGGAGGAAAGCCCTTATCACCAGGCAGGGCACCACAGGGTCCAGCAATTAGCAGCTACCAGCAGGGTGGCCATGTGTCCTATTATACAAAGGACAGCCCTCTATTTAAAGGGCCATCGAAGGACAGTCCTCTATTTGTTCAGTCCACGTCTGGTTTAAAGAGAAAGAACCCTAAGAAGGGAGAGCACAGGCCTTGAAGTTGCCCATCAACAGTTAGTACCTGGAAAACAGACTGAGCAGGCAGATGGGTCACCTGATCACAGTAATTATTTCCAAATTTGTATCTATACACATGCATTAGAATATGCAAATTCCATGCAAATCCCTGTCTTCTTTTTGGGCGATGCCTAAGAAGCCATCCTACCAGCAGCTGGAAGGTGGAGTTCAGAGTCTTTCCTCCTGCTGTCATCATCTTCAGCAACTGACAAAGTCAGCTCTCTGTTAGGGCCAGGCCATAACAAATGCTAAATATTTGGTAAAACACCCTTCATTGCACAGAAAAAAACCAGGGCTTTCCACGTCTCTGCAATGAGTGTAGTGTGTGCATGTGCGTGTGTGCATTTAAGATTCAGAAATTGGCTGTAATTTTTTAAATGTACAAAAGTAGTAATCGAGCCTAGAAGGCTATGGCAAGATCACCTCACAATTCAAGAAAGAAAGAAAGAAAGAAAGAAAGAAAGGAGACCTGTGATTTTCCCTCCACCATCTACTCTTCCCACTACATACCCTTCCTCCCATCTATTTATATTATGATGGATTTTCATTGTAAGCCACTATGAGAATCTTGACTGAAAAGTGGGGTGTATAAATATGATGAATAAAAAGCAGATTTAGGGCGCAATCCTATCCAGATAGGTGGCCGCTTCTGAACTCGGAGGCGACTGCCTATCCAAAGCAGGGTAGGAGAAACATGGAGGGGATTGTTCCCTTCGCACTTCTCCTGCCCTGCTTTTTCTGGTAGACAGCTGAAGCTGATTGCAGCTGACTAGCCGCGGGAGGGCTAGGAGGGAAGGAGGCTGCTGTACAACACATTGAATGTGTCGTACAGGCATTTCTGCCCTCCCTTCCCTTCCCCTCCCCTCCCCTCCCCACCCTTCCCCACCCCGCCACGCCCCTTTCCAGCCACTCTACACTCCTCTTGCGAGCGCATTGGACAGGGCTGTTCTGTGCTGCCTCTGAGGCAGCATGGAAGTGGGGGGAAGTGGGTTTCTGGATAACACAATATCCTATGGCCGTCTAGCTGCGTTCTAGTGGCCATAGGATTGCTCTCTCCACTGTGTAGGTCAAAAGGCATGTGGGCTACAGTTTTGGATTGTTCTCCTGTAAAGGCTTTTGTTGTTGTTGTTGCATGCTAATATGCTTTAAGTTATACAGCAACCAGTATGCACTTTTGCTTAGGAAATGCAGGAAATACAACATGGAAATTTAAACTTGATTTAAAACAGCCCTTTTCTGGTAATTTCAAGAAATCTACCTCAATATTTATTCGGTTGACTTGATTCATGGCAACAGTTCAAAATGTTTGCAAAAGAATGCATTATTTTTGGCCTGTAGAGCAGGCCTAAGGCAACTGCTGACAACATGCACCAGCCTCCTGATATCTCTTATTTTTCACACCACTTTATGCTGAAGTTGAGTAGGTGGCTTTCTTGGCAGGTATCCTAGAGTCCAGTTAAATATTAGAAGTGGGAGACTTTAACCTCCAAGTATGACATAGATAGCGTAAATCTGTATAGATTTAGGCCTAACGCTCTTGTAGAATTTCATGACAAAGTAAAAGTGCAAGGCTCTGGGAAGTACTCATCAGAGCAGTGCTAGCTGTGCGTGTGTATTGGGAGGGGGGTCAGGTTTTCACTATCACGGAGAGAAAATAAGCCATGGTGACTTGTTCTAGGGTTTCAGGGTTGTTTGTAAATCACCCCAGCCACCCACCTTTGCTGGGTTCGGACATCACGACAACCTGTGGCCGGCGAGGGCAATTATGCTAATTAGGCAACTTGTGACTAGCAAGTGTGGAGAGGGAAAATAAGTCACTGTGGCTTCCGTGATTATCCAGACCTGCCCTGTGTGTGTAGCAGAGTGAAGTGGATGACAATCCACCACTACCAAGTCTTGATGGCTTCCACCAGCCAGGGTAAGAACTGTGGGGATGGGATTTTTTTCTTCTTTGTCTCCTGGTTGTTCATTTTTAAAAACAAAACATAACCCACAATTGGCTCCTGGAGGGAAATTAACCACACCAGCTCCAGGCTGACATAATTGAAGGGCCTGATCCTGGTGGCTTTCGGGAGAATGAAGGGGCTGTGGATCCACCCGATTCAAGGCCATCTTGAGAACACTGCATTTCAGGACCTACCACTTGCAGATAGGGATGGCGCGGGTGCCTGACTGGGTCCTGGAGTTTATCAGACTCCACCCCTCCACCCTGAATCCAGCTCGACAAGCTGCTACCTTTGCCTTCCAAGCCATGTGAGTGGCCGGGATTACTGGACCTGTCCGCTCACACCTGGCAGCTGCCCGTCAAGCCACCATCTTTTACACAAGATGGGCCTCTATATTTTTATATATTTACTTTTGTGCACAATGGCTGCCATAAAGGGCTGTTTCCACAACATTAGGGGTCTCTAGTGTTATGGAGATGGCCCTTTACGACCACCGTTGTGTGCAACAGTAAGTATATGAAAATATAGAGCCCCATGTTGCATAAAAGATGGCAGCTCGCATGGAAGAGTGGGCAGCTGCGGCGCACTCCCAGACAGGTCTCTGAGCCCTCCAAGGGCTCACTGCTCATGCAGCCTGGCTCGTGAAGGTGAGCAGCAGTGGTGGCTGCTGGAGCACTCGCTGAGCATGGACTCTGGTGAGTCCATCCATCCCTACTTGCAGAAAGGCTGCAAGTGCTCGATTTATTTCTTTATTCATTACACTGTATAGTTGTGCAGTAACTTAAGTTTTCCAGGTGGCGTGCCAATGGAAATCAGAGGGAAGGACCCAACGGTTCACTCCCGCTAGCACTACAGATCTTGCACTGGCATAAACCGTTGCTTGTGTGCTGTAGCTACAGACTCAGGAAAAAGCAGTGATTTGCTGCCAAAATGTCAGCACCGCTGAATTTCAGCAGCAAATCACTCTTTTCCCCATTGTGCTAGTTATGCTGATTTATGCTGATGTTCATTTCTGCTAGCACAACATCATTAGTGCTAGTGCTGGGACACCATTGGCTACCACCCACTAAAATACAAAATAGCGCTCAGAGAATAAAACAAGTCAGATAAAAACCACCAACAGCACATAATAAAACCAAATGTAAAATCAGCCAGAGGGATAAAACAGATCTATGCCTGTTGTTGTGGACAAGCCCCTCCCTCTGGTGGATCTTTTCTCTGCCGGCAGAGAGGCACCCCCACCATATCTTAACACCCTCCAGCCAGCAGATCTGGGGGTTAGGTTTGACCTCTATGTCGGGTGGCAGAAAGTAGATCTCCAGATGATTTGGACTTCTACTCCCAGCATTCCTGACCATTGGCCATTCTGTCAAGGGTTTCTGGGAGTTGAAATCCAAACATCTGGAGATCTACCTTCCACCCACTTCTGCTCTATGTTATAATTCTACTCTGTTCTCCTTGGTGTAGTCTAATATTTTTGCTGATAATATAAAGAGTAATAGTCTCAGTACTAGATTAACCCTATTAAAACCAGACTGCAATCCTAATTATACTGGTCAGTATGTTCCAATAAGTGTGTTGAGGGCTTAATTCCAATAACTGTTTCTGTTAGGGAGCAATCCTATGGCCGCTAGACAGCAGCTAGACGGCCATAGGATATCTGGTTTTCCGGGAAGTGACCTTGGAGCCCACGCTCCGAGGTCGGTTCCTGAAGAACCAACCTCCCCGCACTTCCACACCGCCTCGTAGGCAGTGCGGAACAGCCCTGTCCTCCGCGCTCTCAAGAGGAGCGTGGAGCGGCTAGAAAGGGGCATGGCTGGGGGCGTTCCTGGGCGGGAAGATCCTAACTGCCTGTACGACACATCCTACGTGTCATGCAGCAGCTTCCTTCCCCACTCCATGCTCCTGCAGCTAGACAGCTGCAATCGGCTGTCTAGCCAAAATGCAGGGCAGGAAAAGCTCAGAGGAAACGATCCCCTCCATGCTTCTCCTGACCTGCATTAGATAGGCGGTCATCTCCGAGTTCAGAGGCAGCCACCTATCTGAATAGGATTGCGCCCTTAATAACTTTTGTACTCTGCCGTTACTTCAAGTTGTTCAGAGCAGCATACCTGGAACTCTCCTATTTTATCCTCTGATTAACCTTTTGAGGTTAATTTGAAGTATGAAATGGGGGCTGTCTGAACTCGCCCACATGGCTTTATGGGTAGAAGCAAGATTGAACCTAGGTCTTCCTAGCCTAATTCCGACAATATCCACTTCATCACTCTGTGCGCAGTTAAGACTGAGGTGATATTGAAATATATTTATCCTAAAATAATCTTCCTTGTGGTGGTTATTCTGATGCTTGTGCCTTAATTTAGTAGACGTTTGAGGTTAGTCCATTGTTTTCCCCATTTATTAGAACACCTTTCCCCAACCAGGTTCCCTCCAGATGTATTGGACTGCACCTCCCATGATTCCCAGCCAGCATGGACTGCACCTCCCATAATTCCCAGCTAGCATGACTGAGAACTATGGGAATTGCAGTCCAACACATCTGGAGGGAACCAGGTTGGGGAAGGCTGCATTAGATCATCTAGAATATTGTTGTCTTCTATTGAAAGATAAACAAATGGATACTTACAAATTAACCTCCGTAGGCCTTCTAGAAGTTTAGTTAAAGAATAACTCATAGTTACTATTGTGGACTTTTATAGTACAAATTTGTAGCATAGATCAGCAGTGGCATCCTCCCCTTCCCAAATAAAATGTTTAACTTAACTCAAGCAGTATTCTGTAGTAACTGGGGAGGAGTGCAGGAAATTAAATAGAAGAGTTATATGGATTTTGTTACATTCAGTGGGACATAAGAAGAAACTGAGGCCATCTGGAATATCAACTTAATGGTCAATAACTTTTTCTGTTCCTAATAGAATGTAGGCATAATTCATATTTTTCTCTTATTAATAGCATTTTGATAGTTCTGTTGTAAAGCTTGTCCTTGATGTGCCTTGAAATATCATAGCCAACTCACTTATTACTGAATGTTACTTTAATTTCCAAGGTGAAATGTTCCCACAGCAAGGATAGTGGGGGAAATATGGCCCAAACAATTACACTTATCTTTACTTTTTAAATGCCTTGTGGAAAAGATTGTTACGCTTTTTGCTGATGCTTGGGTTGACCTAGACAGTAAATGATACACGACCTTAAAATATCTGAGGTAGACTTGCTTTAGAAATTTTAGTGGAGTATTATTAAATGTCACAGTAAATTACACAGGCATAGCCCCGTTTATGTTTTTGCATTATCTTTCTCCATGTCTCCCCAATAGTTCAAGTGTTTTCAGTGCAACATCATCTTTTAACGTCTTCATTCATAATTGTCCCCCAGTTGCTTGGAACATGCTAAAATTTGCTTAATTGTTGGTCCTTCACTAATTCAGTGATGATGAGCATGTACCATTAATGTCAGTGGCAGGGGTGCATGAGCATCCCACAGCTTGCCCTAAGAACATAATTATTTATTTACCCCACTCTTCATCTGAAAAGGCTCCCAGACGCTTCCACAGGTCATCTCCCCACCCTCCCGCACCTCCCTTCCCTTGACCCGAAGCCAGAAACTTATCCTTGGGCCAGGTAAAGGCACTGGTGGGTGTTCTGCATCTCCCAGCAGAGCAATTTTTCCCATCAGGCACTGGGGCTACAAGTCCCAGAATCCCCAGTGGAGAACTGATGCTATGTTCATCATTCCCCCTGAGGAGAAATCCCTGGATGGCAGCATACCTAGGGCTCTCCTGCCAGGACTCTGAGAGTACCTGCCACTGGCTCTGTCACTGCCTTCCCCTGCCCAAAGGGTACATTTCTGGACCTTGGGACAAGGGAAGGTGGAGGCAGTTCACAGGACTGAGGCAAACATAGCTCTGCTCGCCCTTGTTAGGATGAAGCTGTACACAGCAGTCAGGGGGGAGCTAGACATTGTGCTAGGGATTCAGAGCCAAAGAACACCCTAGAGCGAGGGGTAGTGTCAGCCCAAACCAGAAGCCTTGTGTAGCTTTTATGGGCAGGAGGGTGCTGTAGCACTCATGTCCTGCTTGTGGGTTTCCCGTGGGCGGCTGGTTGGCCACTGTGTGAACAGAATGCTGGACTAGATGAACCTTTGTCTGATCTCTTCTTATGTTCTTTTCCTGACTAGGGCCCAGTCACCAGTCTGGGTAAGCTGAACCAGTTCAGAGGCTGAGAATCCTTTAGTGGAGGAGGCTTGAAACCAGAATTTTGATGGCTCACCATATGGTGCTGCTGCTCGCAGGACTGAGGGTTCCCAGTTCTAGCTCTGGTATCTCCAAACTACCTTGAGAGCAGGGCTATGCTCATCACAGTCCTGCTCACAAATGTTGAGGTAACAAAAGTCAGGGAAGCAATCCATTGCGTTAAATCCTGATTCATCAAACCCCTTAAGCATGAGCCTACGAATGGCTACAACACTCAGTCCTGGCTTTCCAGTACATGTGAACGGGGTCATTGGGTAGGATTCAGACTAAGTTAGTTGAACTTCATTCCCATTGAAACGGGGGATTAGGTTATGACCAACTAAATCCCACTGATTTCAATGGGACCGGTACAAAGTAACTTGGTCTGGACTGTAGAAAGATTGTCAAAGTCAGCTGACCGGCAGTTTTCACCCTTGATGGCACAGCTGCAGGAATTCAGTTTTCTAAACACATTGGTTCACCATAGAAATCCTTTACAGATGTTCAATCTGTGCAAGAAGAGCATGCATGGTAGGGGATTTGTATCATGGCAGCAGGCTCCACCCCAGCCTATGTGCATTTGAAGAGGGGCCATAGCTGAATGGTAGAGCCCCCGCTTTGCATGCAGAAGGCTCCAGGTTCAATAGACCCAGGCATCTCCAGGTAGGGCTAGGAAAGAATCCTGCCTGAAACCCTGGAGAGCCGCTGGCTGCTGCCAGTCAATGTCGACAATACTGCGCTAGATGGACCCAGGGTCTGACTCAGTACAAGGCAGCTTCCTATATTCCTATTTGAACATCTGGAGAGAGTCTGTGTGGTGTGTGTAGGCTCTCTTCAGACACTCAAACGAACAGAGAGATGAGGCTGGCTCCACAATGGCTTTCACACCCCCGTCTCCAATTCATTCTACACAGATTAAAGTTCTTTGAGGGGCTAGAATGAAATCCATAGTACACCTGGATGAAAAAAGCACCACAAAGTCACACAGTAGTGACTCAGATACATTTATTCTTCCCAGAAGCCACTCAGTGGACACTCCTGTGTAGTCAGTGTTATCGCTAGTTAAATACAAGGAGAACACAAATGATATTGGGATCTAATGAGCTTTTTAGAACTACAGCAACCAATGCTGGCTTTAATCTCCAGGCTATATATTTATTTTCTGTTTCGGAGTTCTCTTTTCTGAAGTTTGTGTATAGCTGGGTTCACACAATCAAATTGGCCCACAGTGGCTTAAATGAGCCACCATAGTTTGTGGGTGCCCATGCGTGCCTATTCTGTAAACCAAGTGAGGGTGGGTTGTAGGGATGTTGTGGGTGCCTGACTGGGTCCGGGAGTCCATCGGGCCCCTCCTGCCCATGACTCCTGGACTGTGCCCACCAAGACGCTGTCCTCACATGCCCCCCACTAGCATCCTCCAGGACTCACCACGATCCCGTCTGATGAGCACCTGCCATTTCCTCGCCTTTGTTGTGTGCACAAGAAGGAAGTTAAAAATGTGCATATTTAACTATGCACATTTTTTACTTCCTTTTCGCACACACAACGAAGGCGGGAAAATGGCAGGTGCTCACCAGACGGGATCACGGTGAGTCCAGGCAACTCCCTGAGCTCATGGACAGCCCGAGCACAGGTCGGAGAGGAGAAGGATTCAGGGCCATGCTTCTGCGGGTGCCGGAGAACCCAAGATGGGATGGGTTCTCGCATCCCTAGTGGGTTGTTGGTGTGGTTAACAAACCAACCAGAATCCATGGACTATTTTAGGGCTGTCAGTGGTTTGTTAACCATCCTAACAACCCACTCTTGCCAGGTTCAGATGACATGACAAACTATGAGCAGGGGTGGGGCTACAGAATGGGCACCTGCAGGTGCCCTGGCACATGCCACAAGCCACAGTAACTTATTTAAGCCACTATGGCTCAAAATGATTGTGTGAACCAGGTCTGTGTCTCTGTGTATAAAATATATAATATGCATTTACTTATTAAAGGAAAGTTTATGAACTTATCAAAAAAAGAGGGAAGGAAAAATGGACTGCCTGTTTCTTTGCGAAGTCTGACAAACATTAATCTACTCTTTACCCTGTAGACAGTTTCTTTCATCAGTGATAAAAGCTGACCTGAATTTGAGGGTTTAAAATTACTTACACTCTCTCACAGAGTGTGGCATAAACCATTAGGTAGTAAGTCAGCTACAAAGCAAAAAATAAAATAAAACCCAACACAAAAAACCTGTGGTGAAGTTCAGAGAAAACAGATTTCTGATTAGGCATCAAAGAAAAGGGAAATAATAATTGCTCATTTATTTAAATAAGCTTAGCTTTTGATTGAAACATACACCTCTGGAGAACTTTTAGCCTACAGTGTTGAATAGCTTCTTGAAGAGCTAATAATCAAAATCTATGAATGTATATACAGTACTTGAGAAATGTTACTTTGTTTATCTCCAACATGCTTCCTTCCCCACCACTGCCATAAAATATTTCCATGACACATTTTCATAGCTTACAGTTGAAAAAACAGTTCTGTTAACAAAATGCATATTTTTGCCCTACTTTTGTAAATTCTATATATTATCTTCCAAGTCTGCATTGCATTAAGTGTAAGCCACAGTTTACATGGAAATGCATAACAATGAAGTCTCTCAGCTCCAGCTGCGTGTGTAACTCCCATTAAGCAGTACACACACTGCTGGTTCAAATGTCGGTGGTGATTAGAAGTTATTACCATCCAACAGCTGTTCGGTAGTCTACATGAAGTGAGACAGTCATCTCAGTTCTGTACCTGATGTCCATGTTATAAAGATTACCACCACAGCTGGCATTAATTGCCAGTATACTTGGCAGCGTCACTGAGGTGGCCAAGGTTTCAGTGGATGCAGAGGCCTATGTCTGGAGAAATGGTGGTCACCTCCAGTTCAAAACTAGGCCTTGTCAGAATCTTTTAGGGAAGCTTGCATAGCATGAATCAGGCTTGTCCTTGTTGTCACCAGGACTGTCGAATATGGTGCCCTTCATCAACATCTGCAAAATACGCTACACATAAATATGCTACACACAGCGTAGCAGAGGAATAACACCCCTGAATTATGCTTTCTCTTTTGCTACTGCTTCATTAATAGGATTTTTAATCTTTTGCTATATTTTTCACATCCAACATTTGTGACTTCTGTAGCGCTACCGTTGTGCAATGTAATCTTTGCAGCACTCTTGATTTCTTCAGAAAGGAAGTCATAGCAATGGTGCTAATTCCACACAGAGAAATAAAACCCTACAGCTGGTTCCTGTATCCTCCAAGGGCCATCCAAATCCATTTCCTCCACATGCTGCATGCCACCCCAATCAAGACAGTGCACAGCATGTGAAGGTGGCACGTAACTTAGCCAGGAGAAGCTGCTCTACCAGGCATCACCTGACTCCCGCTGCACACTGTGCCCTGTCCCAATTGGAGTGGTGAGCACCACATAAATGAGACATCTGCCTTGGCCGGTCCTGGTCTTTCCAGTGCTGTTCACTGTCCCAATCACGATGGCCCACAGTATGTGAAGAAGGCACCCAACTCAGCTGGCACTTGGAGAAGCTGCTCTATCAAGCACTGGCCAAGTCCCATTCTCCATGCAGAGAGAAAGTTCCATGCTTCCCTCTGCATGAAGAAAGAAAAAATGGGCAGGGCATTGGTAGATGATGTAAGGGAGGAGGGAGGGGATTTGGACCTCTTGTCCTGATAAACTGTACGGTGAGATCGGGGGGGCGGGCAATCCACTCTGCAGACCAAAAAAGGTTCCCCACCCTGGCCTACCAGTGGTTCTTTATTGATGGGGGTCACCTGGGTTCTTTCACAGTGGCTCCAATTGAAATGAGCCAAGAACACAAGTGCATTGGTGGGAGATTCAGGATAGGTAAAAGGAAGTTCTTCTTCACACAGCATATAGTTAAATTTAGGGATGGATGGACTCACTAGAGTCCATGCTCAGCGGGCGCTCAAGCAGCAACCACTGCTGCTTGAGCCAGGCTGCGTGAGCCTCTGGTAGGCTCAGGGAGCTATCTAGGAGTGTGCCACAGCTGCCCACTCCTCCATGCAAGCCATCATCTTTAACACAAGATGGGGCTCTATATTTTCATCTATTTACTGTTGCGGTGGCCATAAAGGCCTCTAATGTTGTGGAAATGGCTCTTTATGGCTGTTGTTGTGCGCAACAGTAAATATAGGAAAATATAGAGCCCCATCTTGTGTAAAAGATGTCAGCTTGAATAGAGGAAGGGCGGCTGACAGGCATGAGTGGACGGGTCTGGTATGTCCCAGCCGCTTGTGTGGCTCGGGTGGGCATGGGCTGCATCTCACCAACTGGATTTGGGGGACCAGGCAGCAGGGAGCCTGACAGACTCCTGGACCAAGTCAGGCACTCACACCATCCCTAGTTAAACTATGGAATTCGCTACCATGAGACATAGTGATGACTACCAATTTGGATGGCTTTAAAAGGGGAGTGGACAAATTCCTGGAGGAAAAGGCTATCAATGGCTACTAGTCCAATGTATGCTCCCTCCAGTATCAGAGGCAGTATGCCTATGTACACCAGTTACTGGAGAACATACCCAGGAGGGTGCCCTTGCACTCGTGTCCTGCTTGTGGGTTTCCTGTCGACAGCTGGTTGTGGTTGGCCACTGTGTGAACAGAATGCTGGTCTAGATGGACCCTTGGTCTGATCCAGCACAGCTGTTCTTATGTTCTTAAACATCTGTGCAATGGAGACTTCCTTATTTTCTTTTTAAAATTATAGCATGATGACTGTGCCTAAAATATAAGCAAAACAAGTTAGGGATCCAACACATGTGGCAATTAAAGATGATATCGTAAGAAATCCAAAATCTCAGAGTTTTTAATTCCAAGGACAGCAAAAGTAAAAGCCCTTGAAAATGAAATCTGAGAACAGTGAAGTTCTTCCCCAGATTTTACTATGGAGTTTTCAACCTCTACTTGATTTGAGAGTTCTGGGCATGCTCCCCAGAGTTGCAAACATTGTTATTTTAAGATAGATTTCAGCAGTGGCATTGATAGTTTTCAGTACTTGCACAGTTGCTTGCCACTCCTAACTTGAGGCATTGTGTTAGCTGTTGTAAGGACGGGAGATGAGTTATGGTGGAATAGGGCAGGGCAAAAGCCAATTGTCACAGTCTGGAGGTGGATATGCCAGAGTGCCATGATGTAGCCTCTGTTATGGATTCTGGCAAACTTATGCTGCCCATCCTACCTTGCCAGTTGACTTGTAGAGAAAACTTTATGTTTTGTAGCTTCTGCAAGTTATAACTCAGATGAATCGAAATGTTGCATTGTAATATGTCTATAAAGTTTGCTAGCTAAGTGTTCTGATAGTTTTCTGCCCAGCCCTGCCATACAGATACAAAGGCACTGGTTTTGATCTTTACAGCCTTCAACAGTTTGGGACCACCTTCAGCCATATCAGCCTGCTCATGCTTAAAAATCAGCAACACTTGCCCACCTTTGAGGGCAATTAGGTGGGTGAATACATGAGAGAGAGCCTTTCGCACAGTGGCCCCACACCTCTGGAATGAGTTGCCATCAAATGTCCACCAGGCCCCATCATTGCAGGCTTTTAAGAAGGCCCTGAAAACTGATTTGTTTCCTTTGGCCTTCCCCTGATTATGTCTTATCGGACTGGGTTGTAGCTAGTGATGTCTGCAGGGCGGTGGGGTGGAGTCCGATGGACTCCCTCTCACCCGCCCTCTTGGACTCCGCTCACCGAATGTTGCAGTGTTCGTGGACCTGCTTAGCAAGCACCTCACAGCTTGGCAAGCACCCAGCAGCTGCCTGTCCTCCCTAGCGAGCCACCATTGTGCGCAACAATGGCAGTTTGGGTGCTGCTGGATAGGTAACTTTGCACACTTGGCAGCCATAAAGACCCCATTTATGCAACATGTTCCAGGAGCATTCATGCCTGGAATGTTGCATAGATGGCCCCTTTATGGCCACCATGTACACAACCTTACCTACCCAGAAGCACCTGAGCCACCATTGTTGTGTACAATGGTGGCTCACTAGTGAGGATGGGCAGCCTTGTGACTGCAACAAGGCTTGTGAGGCACTGTGAGCAGGGGCGTGTGGCAGCAGCAGCTTAGGGAGTGTGTGACAAAGTCGGGCGTGGGCAAGTCTAGGTATGGATGCCCCCCTGCCCGTCTGGGTTCTCTGGTCACCTGCCCAGCCCCTGTCCCCGCTCATGTGCCCCCAGGCCCAGGCTTGAGCACCACACCCACTTGCCAAGCAGCCCGCACTCACCCAGGCCCTGTCCTCCTGCACTGTGATCACCATGCAGCAAAAAAACCTACTGGTTATGTATGCCTGTAATCTTGCATACAGGGGTGATTCACGGCGCCTTTTTGCATATAAGTCCATGTGCGCATTTCTGCTATTTCCATGTTTTTTTGCAATATGGTGATCACAAGGATGGGGCCCCCGGGTGAGTGTGGGCAGTTTGGCAACTGGGGAGGGGGGTGAGTGGGGACAGGGGCTCAGCAGGATAGGCTCAAGAGGTGCAGGTGCGGGTGGTCCACCAGACTCCCAGACCAAAGCAGGCACCCCTCCCCTTCCCTAGATGAATCCATCCATCCCTAGTTGTAGCTGCAATTGTGTGTTGTAGGTTGTGTGGTGTCTGTTTTTTCTTTGTTTTTTTGGAATGTTTGCTGTTTTAATTATCACATTGGTTTTTATTATGTGAATTTTATAGTTGTACTCTACCTTGGGAGGATGTATACCTGAAAGGTGGCTAATAAATTTATTTATTTATTTTAATTTCTATTGTCCTCTTGATTGAAAAGGATCCCCAAAGCAACTTACAGAAATTAATACACTGCAATAATTTGGGACTGTTTCTGTATCCTCTGGTATATGGCAGTGTTCTAAGGCAGCCTTCCCCAACGTGGTGCTCTCCAGATGTTTTGGTCCCCAATTCCCATCAACCCTGATCATTGGTCATGCTTGATGGTTGATGGGGTTGATGGTAGTCTTATCTGAAAGGCAGATAAGACAAGCCAGGAGAAAAAGGCACAGAAGAGGAGCCAGGGGAAAGGGGCAGAGAAGTGGAGCTGGGGGGAGGGCAAAGACAGAGACAATGAGCTGGGGAAAGGGGCAGAGTCAGAGAAGAAGAAACAAGAAGAAAATGCAGAGGAGAGGAGTCTGGGGGAAAGCAGAAGAGGAGGAGCCAGGAAAAGAGTGATGAAGAGGAGCCAGGAGGAACAGACAGGGAAGAGAAGAGCCAGAAGGAACAGGCAGAGAAGAGGAGCCAAGGGGAAAGGGCAGAGAAGAGGAGTCAGGGCGTGGGAAGGCAGAAAAGAGGAGGCAGGGGAAAGGGGCAGAGAAGATGAAACAGGAAGAAAATGCCGAGGAGAGGAATCAGGGGGAAAGGCAGAGAGGAGGAGCCAGCATCCTGCCTTTTCCTAGGATATTTTTTGCATTCCTGGTTGCATACCACAGTGCCAAACAAGGTGTCATGGGAAGCCACTGCCTGTTCATGGCTTAAGAGGGCCACCCACTTCTGATAGCATGGCACATTTTCTGCCTCTTCTTTCTTTTTCCACCTTTGTTATTGTGTCACAGGTATTTCTTAGTATGTCCGCCACCTACATAAGAAACTATGATACAATGTTACCAGTCCCCACCCTGACAGATGGACTAGTTGAAGGCAGCAGCGATGTAATTTTGAGGGCACTTTTCTGTCAGGCTTGTGTCTTCTTAGTTGTTTGGCAAGAACAGCTTCCAAAATGCAGCTTTATAGCCCAGAACTAATAACTTGCAACACGGCAGGTGCTTTGCGCTCACGCAAGAATACTTACCTTTCTAACACCTCCTGTGTGAGCTTGACGGAACGTTTGCCTGTAACCATTTCATCACACGTTGGCTCATTATAGGAGTTACCTAACAAGCCATGAGTTGCACCTAAACCTTTGAGTACTTTAGTGATAACTTCTTGGGAGGTGTTCATCCAAGTGTAAATTATTCTGACTCTTTACAGATTATAGTTGGTGCCTGACAGCTTGGATGACTGGCACGTTGTCATTTTCATAACACACCTAGAAACGAAAGTGCCAGAAAACTATGTGCAGCTTTGGTGCAGTACTGTTTGTTCAGATCTCATCCTTTTTCATTGGGACATAGTGTCACAAAGGCATCATTTTGATTAACACGTTGGGAGAGCGAACCTCACTCAGTATCTCTAGTGTGGGTCCTTGACTCAGGCCTGCTTCACATGTTAGAGGAATGAGCAGGTATACATCTGTATATTGTGTATGCTCGTAGTGTTCCCTGAAATTGGCAAGACCAACAGGGATGGATGAATTCATCAATTTTGGTTTCTCTCAATTATTTTCAATCTTAAATTCAATGCCATTAAGGAGAAGGGCAGAAGTCCAGCAAGCCTTGCTATATTTACCTGGGAGCACAGCTGGCTGACAGATCTCTCCCCCTCTTGTAGGGAGGGAAAAGGCAGGAAAGAAGAACACAAGGCCTCACTTGAGGTCAAACAAGATGTGACAGGCATCTACTTCACATTGACATTTTACTAAAACCTGGAGATCCACTAACTGGAGCCAGGTGCAAAATAGTGGCTCAGGTGGGAGGACATACACTAAGCACTATGGAGCAGGGTGTCTCTCAGCACCTGCTCACTTCAGGAATTTGTGATCAGTAGCAAACTAAGCTCACAAGTCCTTTCACACAAAAACCCATTCCTGGTTTCTCCCCAAGCCTTCTTTTTCAGCAACCTCATTTAGGAATAGGGATGCGTGAGAATTTTGTTTCAGTTCAGTTTTGACAAGAATTTTCCAAAATTCATGAAGTTCTCCAAATCTGGGGTGAAAAGAATCTGAGATTTTAAAAAATATATTGTTGGAGAAACCAAAACTGAGAGTTTCATCCATTCAGGCCCAGGGCTTTTGGTGCTTAGTTCTTCAAAGTCTGGGTTTAAATCCATGTGTATTCATCCATGTTAGTGCTGAATTCGAGTTGCCACCTCTTTTTTCTGACAGGATCTTCATCTTTAACAGCTACATATATTGATAGGCAGGTATGACATTTTGTGGCTGCAAAAAAGGAAAATGCTATTGTGGGCTGCATTAATAGAAGTATAGCTTCCAAATCCCATGAAGTACTAGTTCCCCTCTACTCAGCACTGGTTAGGCCTCATCTGGAGTACTGTGTCCAGTTCTGGGCACCACACTTTAAGAAGGATACAGACAAACTGGAGATGGTGCGGAGGAGGGCAATGAAGATGATCAGGGGACTGGAAACAAAGCCCTATGAGGAGAGACTGAAAGAACTGGGTATGTTTAGCCTTGAGAAGAGAAGACTGAGGGGAGATATGATAGCACTCTTCAAGTACTTGAAAGGTTGTCACAGAGAGGAAGGCCAGGATCTCTTCTTGATCATCCCAGAGTGCAGGACACAGAATAATGGGCTCAAGTGACAGGAAGCCAGATTCCGGGTGAACATCAGGAGAAACTTCCTGACTGTTAGAACAATACAACCATGAAACCAATTCCCTAGGGAGGTGGTGGGCTCTCCCACACTGGAGGCATTCAAGATGAAGCTGGACAGCCACTTGTCAGGGATGCTTTGACTTGGATTCCTGCATTGAGCAGGGGGTTGGAAGCGATGGTCTTATAGGCCCCTTCCAACCCTACTATTCTATGATTCTATGACATGGTCCTGTTCAAGTTGGGAACAGCTGCACTTATTAAATTTGGCTGGTGCAGACGTGTGAGAATATTGTTTCTGTTTGTTTTGTTAAGAATTTCCCAAAGTTCGTATTCAGGACAAACCCCCCATTCAGATTAAAAAAAAAAAAGCAAACGTGGGAGAGAACAAAACTGACAGATTCACCCATCCATATTTAGGAAGCTTTTAGTTGTTGCTATTCTACTACAAATCACCTAGAGATCTACTAGTAGATCCTGATTTATCTTCTGCCTACCCCAGCGTCACAGTGCAATCATAGACCTGCCTACTCAAAAATTAGGGATGTTGGAGAATTCCGCCACAGAATCCAGTGAGGCCAGATTTTTTAGAATCCGGCCCCACAGAGTCTGTGGTGGAACAGGGCAATCCGCCCTGCCATCCTGCAGAATCCACCCGGGACGGAGCCTACCTGGTGGCAGTGGTGGCTCCAGCAGCGGTGGCTCCAGGTGGTCTTCCAGCCGCTACCGGGCTGCGGTCGCAAATGGCAGCAACTATGCCGGCCGCCATTTGTGACCCTACCAAGCCGTGATAGGCTACGTAAGTATCTATGTAGCCTATCACGGCAAAAAGCAGGGACGCAAATGGCAGCCACTACGCCATTTGCATCCCTGCCTTTTGCCGTGATAGGCTATGTAGATACTTATGTAGCCTATCATGGCTTGGCAGAGACGCAAATGGCATAGCGGCCGCCATTTGCGTCCCTGCGGAGGCTGTAATAGGCTACGTATATATTTACGTAGCCTATCATGGCAAAAGGCAGGGATGCAAATGGCGTAGCAGCCGCCATTTGCGTTCCTGCCTTTTGCCATGATAGGCTACGTAAATATATATGTAGTCTATCATGGCCTCCGCAAGGACGCAAATGGTGGCTGTGGGCGGCCCCGGCCGGTGGCTCCGTGGAGTCGCCAGAGAGTAGAGCTGGCCAGGGAGAATTCCAGGGGGAGGGACAGAGAGCCTCCCCCCCACCGCAGATGCCCTCACCCAGAACGAGGTAAGGGATTTGTACATCCATATCAAAAATAAGCCCCATTGACTGGGTTCGCACAACATGCCAACACTCACTCAGTGGTTGAATGTGGGTTGTTGTTGAACCATGAGTTGTTTGTTGAACTGTGGGTTAGCATGTTGTCTGAACCCAGCACATTTTCCACAGGGCAGCTTGTTAACCATGCAGGGTGGCTTATTTTTCTCGAACAAGAAAAATCGCCATTTTTCATGAGAACCCATGGTTTGTTGTTGGGTTGCTCAGGGTGGTTAACAAGCCACCCTGTGGAAAATGTCTTGAGTGTTGTCCTGGCATATTGTGAGTTCAATGGAGCTTACTCCCATGAAAAAGTGGGCATAGGATTGCAATGTAAGTTAAGTATTTATACCATCTAATTTCATCCTCCTGTCTTTGTCACCAGTCACCACACAGTGCTCCAAATGATGATGATGTGGCACGCTGTGGCCTGTCTGCTGATCTGAATAAATCCTTCATGTGAACACTATCTTGAGTGCATGTGCTTCATACTTCAGTCAGTTCAAAGAAAATAACACTAACAAGTGCTTTACATATTGTTTGCTGGCAAGAGATTGGAAAGATAGCAATTTCTGCAAAACTAGAATTGTTCTGGGATTGGAACTGCTCCTTTTCATGTCTGTTTTGTAAAGCAACACACATTTTTTGGTGGTTTCATTTTTTTTACACTGCATGACAAGATGGTCATGGAAATGGCTTATTTGAGGTCATTACCCTATTGATTAAATAATGTGGTGAAAAGGGCAAGATAACGCAGCGCTGAGAGATCATTGCCAGACACTTTGCAAATGAGGCTGCTGAAAGGGTAGGGCTGTGAGGATCAGTGGGTAATTAGTAACCAAGTTGGAATTAAAATAAAAGATGAATAATGCAGTGATTACCTAAAGAATTGTTTTGAGTACCTGCTTTTGCTTATCCTAGTTATAGCACTTACTGCAGGATATGGCTGTTGGACTACAATATCCAGGATCTCTATTGAGCTGTTTGGTATGTCTGTGACTCTGAAAGAGAGAATCTGAGGGTCTATTTGATATGTTAATGGCAAATATTCCCTTCATGTACAAATTTTGTATCTATGATTGTTTGCATAATATCCTATGGGGTGGTGGTCTGGCCATTTAAAATTTTGTATGTTTTAATTTTGTTGTTAGTTGCCTTGAGTCTTTTTTTGAGAAAGATGTTGAAGACAACAAGAACAGCAACAACAATTTGAATCCAACATCAAACTCCACATAACTGCAACACGTTTGAAAGTGTATCACACAGTCAAAGAAAAGAGCTTGGACATATGAAATAATTCTTAAACAAATGGTTAAGCCATCAGTAGTTCAGGCAAGGGATGCTGCGGGCGCCCGGTTCTGTCTGGGGATTCGAGTGAACCGAACCCCCCTGCCTGCACCCCTGAGTTATGCTTGCCAAGCCCCTGCCCACTCTTGCTGAGTCACCCGCACTAACCTGGCTGGCGGCATCGAGCTCCACAATCACCATCTTTCAGAAAAAAATGCTGATCACAAAAAAGTGCATATTTGCATATAGACAAATATGGGTGAGTGCAGGTGGCTCGGTGAGCGGCAGGGAGCTCAAGCATGGGTCCAGGTGTGCGCAAGCAGGGGCAGAGGCTGGGAAGGCACCTGGAAAACCAGGATGGGGGTGAGGGCTCCTGCCCATCCCTAATTCAGGCTATAGTTATCTCTGTGGTGGAGAGGGAGCAACTTATCCCTTACTGTTATGGTGGCATACATTTTCAATAGCATAGCTTTATAATGATACAGATTACTCAAAGCAGAGGGAAATCTCATTTTGTGTGTGTCAGGGTAAACATCCTTTGCTCTAGGGAAAAGGCATATTCACAATAGTCCTCAGTGGGTGGGGAAATGCAGACTATGAAATGGATTTTAAAATTAAAAAAAAAATTGGGAGCATTGCTGTGGGGAAATTTTTTGTTATTTATTTTATTCTGCTTATATCCTACCTTTCTTCCATTGTGGAACTCAAGGGGGCTACATGTGGTTCCCTGGTGGTTTCCCCTCCAAACACTGACCAGACCCAGCTTAGCTTCAGCATGGTGGCTGCCTCCTGTGTCTTCAGAATATGCCCTGGAAACACTTTATACTGTATATAGAATGTCTTCTTCTTAAATGGTTACATATTTCAGTGGACAAATGCACTGTTCATATACTGAAAACAAAACTTTAACAACACTCCCAAAACTGTTCCAATCATTTGGGATAGGGCTGGTGGAGAAATTAATCCAGGTTACATTTAAATGTGAACTTATTTAATTTCACACTTTTGAACCAATACACGAACCAAAACTTAGGTACCTTTCCAAATCTGCACTGATCCAAGTGTTGCAATGCAGTTCTCCAATCAAAAAAAGTGTGTATGAAAATGTTATATTAGGGGGAGGTGCATACAAAAATGCATGTGTTCATGGAAATGATAGTAAAATTGCAGTATTACTTTCAAAAATGTGTAGAATAGGCCTACCAATTGCATACAGAACTGCATGTATTTGGGACAATTCACACAAAAATGTGTATACATCTTCATGTAAACTTAAAAAAAACAAAACTTAAAATTCAGGATGAAGTGAATTTAAAAGGAAAAAAGGAGAAACTGAGAGAAACTAAAACTGACAGATTCATCCATCCTGAATATGGGATGAGAAAGGGGAATGTAGGTGCCTGCAACAGTCATCTCCAAACAAGCACCTGTGTGTTACAAAATCTTTGCTTGTGCTTATGGGGTTTTTCCAGCATACTGTTTGAAGCTCTACAGTTGGACTGTGCATGGAACCCCCAACCTGCTTCAGAGGCTAATTTGGAGCTTCTGAATGAGCCCCAATCCGCCTCAGACCACTTCAGACCTGATCCAATCCACTTCAGACTCCAGGTCCAAAGTACACCTGCATAAGGCAGTCATCTAGTCAACACTACAGGCGTAAATGACTCATTTATGTAAATGTTGTGTAAATGACTGCCTCATGGCCACCATTTGCACAGGATTTGATTTCTGGAAATAGAGGAGTCACCATTTTAAATGAAATAATGACCCCCTTGAAGAGGCCAATGGCTGCGGGAGCTCTGACAGGTCCAGGTAAGGAGCAGAGGGCTTGCATGGCTCAGCAGGTGGCTTGCGTGCTCATTGGCCGCATCTTTGTGTGTGTGTGTGTGTGTGTGTGTGTGTGTGAGTGGGGCTTCAGGATCATCCAGATCAGTCTGAAGTGATCCAAAGCAATTCAAATAGATCCAACTTGCTTCAGGCTGATCCTGACCTGCTTCAGATCCAGACTGATTTGGTCCAAATCGCCCCGCTTTGGCTTGGAATTCAGATCCAGATCTAAAGTGGTGCATACCCCTACTCTACAGGGCCTTATGTCCCCAAAACCAGGCAATATACCAGGGGTAAGGATTTTCCAAAGAAAACTGGTATTGGGAAGAAGTCTTAAGTATTCTGGTGTTAGTAGGTTGACACAAACCATGGAATTTTATTGGGGAACATTTACCTCACCAAATACAGATTTCATGTAGGCAGAAAAATATCCTACAGCATGCAAAAAATGTTAATTCTTAGTAATAAAACTTTTAACCTAAATTTTACCTTGATATTTTATGATACTTTTCTAATATTTTGAGTTTATAAACTACTTCTTTTGACACCATGGGCACACATTTGTTTGTGGGGGCATTTTAACCACACCAAGATACACTGGAAGTAAAATACCTCACAAGCCTGCTTGTGTATATTTTTTACAACAAATGCATGAGGGTTAAGGTAGCTACCTTCATTCCTCATGGCTTTGTAATTCAGATACCTATTTGTACACATATTTGGAGGGAGGAAGAGAATTTGAGGTAAATGACCTACAGTTTTGAAATATTTACTAATTCTTGAGCTAGAGAACAGCTTCTCTTGGATTATATATTCTATCTAGGAATGCTGTGGTAATCCGACAGGTTGTTGTTGTTGTTTTTTTAATGTTATGGATATTGTAGTTCTGCTGATGCAGACAAATATCCCAGACTCTCCTTATTTCAAATTATAACTAATTGAATTTCTGTTTCTGGAAGAATAAAAATCAGTGTCTGGACATGCGAACAGTTGTGAGAGCTGCTCAGGACAGGGAAATGTGGTTGAAAACACATATTTGTGAAGTCTTTGCACTTCTGCAAAGAACAGCACTGGTATTCCTATGAGGGCAATTTGAGCTCCTCTTCATTTGCCACAGAAGGGTGGGGAGAAGGAATGCATGCACATGCATATGTAGTTTAGAAAATGTGGATATCCAAGACACCCAGTATATTTGGGTATCCAAGACTATGGGGCAGAACTCTGGAAAACCTGCAAAAATAAAGTAACAAGTCTGTCCCATTCCTAATTTCTTCTGGGCCAGCTTTGACATTGTGCTCCTCTACTCACATCTTTTAAGTCTTTGAAATGATTGGATGAGAATCTGCAGATTATACTGCTTACATTTTACTGTTCTGACATTACAAAAACTCATCTCTTTGGTCATCTTCCCCTGTTTCCTACCTTTTAAAGCACATTCTGAGTAGGGATGGGGGAGAATTTCTCCCCGAAACTTCGGGGGGCTGAGCGCCAATGCATTCGGCCCCCCGAAATCGGCGGTGAAATTCTCGTTCCCTTAGCGTTCCCTTATTTTCGCCGTAGTCTACATAAATCTTTACGTAGACTACAGGGACCAAATAAGGAATGCAAATGGCGGCTCCCTATGGGGGCCGCCATTTGCGTACACGCTTTTTTTTTTTTCAAAGTCACCCGTGATAGGCTACGTGACGATTAACGTAGCCTATCACGGCTGACTTTGCAAATCTAGCCATGATAGGCTACGTTAATCGTTACGTAGCCTATCACGTGGGTGGTTTTTGTTTTTTTTTCGCGGCCGGGTAGACGGGGCGCTTCTACCCGGCCTGACTTTCGCCGGTGAGGGATGGGGCGCCTCCCACCCGGCCTGAATTTCGGCCGGGCGAGGCGGGAAGCCTCACCCCCTCGCATGAACTTCGGGGGGAGAAGTGAAGCGCCTCCCCCCCACCGCGAAAAAAGCTGCGGGACAAGGTAAGTCCCTTTTGTACATCCCTAATTCTGAGTCTCTGAAGGATTTTTTGGTTAAAGCACAGATGGAGAAATGTTCAGCCCATTCCCTCGTAGCTAGCCTTCTGGTAGCCACATGTTAGAGGGGGGCCTTATAAAAGTTTGTGTGGGGGGCATTCTCTCTTTCTCTCTCTCTCTCTTGCACGCACACACACATGCACACACACACACACACACACATCTCACATTCAGATCCATGTACTTACACATAACACACTCATGCATAGTCAACATTCATCTATTCATTCACATATACACAGATTTAAAATACACACATTTTCACATCTAGCACACACATTCACTCATTCACACACACACATAGCACACACATTCATTCATATTCTCATATTCACTCATAATTTATGTAAATCTTAATTGCTGTGGGGGGCATCTTCATGTGCTCTCTCTCTCTCTCTCTCTCTCTCTCTTTCTGTGTGTGTGTGTGTGTGTGTGTGTGTGTGGTGAATGTGTGTGTTTTATGTTAGCTTTTTTAAAAGCCTTCTATTGGAAGGCCTTTTTTTCTATCCTTACTGCAGCATGGAGGGTCTCAGCTGCAAAGGGTTAATCCTCCCCTCCCCAAATCACTCCCCCCAACACAGACACAGGGATAGGCAAACTCCCCTGCATCATGTTTGCACTCCGCTTGCCGGAGAAAACTAAACTAATTAGACTATTTACTAGGAGTGCACGAAAGCCACTTACCTGGTCTCGCAGCTTTTCGCGGTGGGGGGGAGGCGCTTCGCTGCTCTCCCCCCGAAATTCGGGCTGGGGGGGAGGCTTCCCGCCTCGCCCGGCCGAAATTCAGGCCGGGGAGGAAGCGCCTCGCCCAGCCGCGAAATAAAAAGTTTTTTTTAAAAAAAAGCCCCCGTGACAGGCTACGTGACGATTAACGTAGCCTATCACGGCTAGATCTGCAAAGTCAGCCGTGATAGGCTACGTTAATCGTCACGTAGCCTATCATGGGTGACTTAAAAAAAAAAAGCGCATACGCAAATGGCGGCCCCCATAGGGAGACGCCATTTGCGTTCCTTATTTGGTCGCTGCCGCCCCCACCCCTGACGAAGACCCGACGAACCGCCGCTGGGACCCGCCGCCGGGAGGGACATTCGGGAAAGGTAAGTCCCGTCCTGGGGGGGGGGGCGGGGGCGGGGGGGTGGAGAATTTCTCCCCGAAACTTCTTTGGGGGGCCAAACACGTTGGCGCTCGGCCCCCCGAAGTTTGGGGGAGAAATTCTCCGCCAACCTTACTATTTACACCTGCAATTTTGTGCAAATTGCAGGATTTACAGCTGCATTTTTGTGCAAAATGTGATTTCCATAAGTATGTATAACCCCGATTTTGTGCAAAATTGCAATCTGCACAAATAAAAAATAGGGATGTACGAAAGGCACTTAAGTTTTGCGGATTATGTTGATGGTGGTGGGGGAGGGGCTCAGTCCCCCCCCCCAGAATCCTGGAAGGGGGGGAGGTGTTCTGTTCCTCCCCCCCCGGAATCCTGGCCGGCCGGCTGTGCTCCGCAGGGATTCTGTGGAGCCGCCGGCTGGCTCTGCCAGCAGCCGGACATCTGGCCGCTGGCTAAGAGGGACGCAAATGGCGGTGGCCGTAGCCACCACTGTTTGCGTCCCTGCAGTCAGCCATGATAGGCTATGTAAATGTTTACGTAGCCTATCACGGCTGACTTTAAAAAAAACAACAACGCGCATACGCAAATGGCAGAGGCCACGGACGCTACACTATTTGCATTCCCCTTATTTTCGCCATCTTAGTCTACGTAAATCTTGACGTAGACTAAGACATGCCAAAATAAGGAACGCAAATGGCAGTGGCCATGGCCTCCACCATTTGCGTATGCACGTTGTTGTTGTTGTTTTAAGTCAGCCATGATAGGCTACGTAAACATTTACGTAGCCTATAACGGGTTTTTTAAAAAAAACTTAGCCGTGATAGGCTACGTAAATCTTTATGAAGCCTATCACTTTTTTTTGTTTTTTTTAACTGGAAATGGCAGCGGCAGCAGCCGATCAGAAGACCAGCCGCTGCCGCCGCCGCACCGCCGCCGGAGCCGCTGCCGGAGCCGCTGCTGCCAGGAAGCTCCGCCCCAGGTAAGTCTTGTCCCGGGGGGGCGGGGGGGCAGACCGTTCCACCACCGATTTCAGGGGGGCCGAATGCGCTGGTATTCGGCCTCCCTGAGATCCGTGGCAGAATTCTCTGACATCCTTAATAAAAAAGCAGGAAACCACAAGCTTGCCTGACTCAGTGCACACTGAGACGAGCTGAGCCAGGTCAGGGATCTGTGAGCCTCAGCACTCACCGAGCTGGGCCAGCTCAGGGATCCATGAGCTGTCATCAAGGGGGCTGAGCTGGGGAAAACTCACCATGCTGCACCCCAAACTGGATTCCTCTGATATCCCTACACACACTGCCATTAAGCTTTAAAAAGGAGCACCAGAACGTAATAGCTGCCTTGTAGGATCAGATGAAGGACATTTTCTCCCACACAAGTCTATCGAGTACAGAATTATCTCTTCAGTGGCAGCTATCCAGTTGCCTCTGGAAGCTCCTAAGCAGAATATGAAGGCAACACTTCTCCTCTTGTTTGTCTCAAAAAGTGGTACTCAGCAGTATATTGCCATGGCCATAGGGCTTTCATTTAGCAGCTATCATGGAAAATAATAGCCATTGAGGAAGAAGGTCTTACAATTCCCAGTATGGCTGGCTGGGCAATGCTGGGAGCTATAGGACTAGTTCTTTCTGTCTAAACCAGCATGGGATTGTGTCGTGATAGACCTTTGTAACTGGTTGGTCTAGAAATATAATAAATACATGAAATATCCTCCATTAATACCTCTTAAAAAGCTATCTGGGCGAGTGGACGTTCACAAGGTCTTGGGAGTGATTTCTATTCAGGAAAATCAAAATAGTCTCAATCCACATTAAATAAAAGACACTTCCGAAACACATATTTGAGTGGTTTGTCTTTGTGGCTCATCAGTTAAGAAACGAGAACCAAAGCTGGGGTTGGTGATGCTGTTGTTCCCCCACCCCCGGCCTCCTGTAAAAATCATTTTAGCACCACCTTCATATTATATGCAGTTTTCAAGTATTTCAAAGCAAGTGAAAAATCAATTGTACTTTGTTTTACTTGCAAGGAACGGCGGGCTCTCCCTCCTTTTTGTTTTAACTAAAACATCAATTTCTGTGCCAGAAGAACTGAGCAAAACTGCTGAGTTGGCCAAGGCTATAAATTGAACTGGTCCTTTTACCTCTCGAAAATGTGAAAGCATCCTTCTGCCATTGAACTGGCACACATTGCTGGATCAAGTGCTACTATTAACGGGAAATCAGGAAAGTACATTATCACTCCACTGCTGTCATTACAAGAGGGTTTCACTGTGAACTATAGTGTTCGGAAAAGCTCAGCTGCAAAGATGGGAAAAAATGGGACATTTAATACAAGATCACACACACACACACACACACACACACACTAGACAAAAAAGTGGGAGATATTTTAAGAGCTCCTGATTTATTTATTTATTTATTACATTTCTATACCACCCAATAGCTAAAACTCTCTGGGTGGTACACAACAGTTAAAACCACAAAATACAGCATAAAATACATTATAAAAATTTTAAAAATCTCAAACTACAATATAACATAAAATTAAAAACCAGAATAAAACCTAGGCTATATCTACACTTACTGCCTTTTTTCGCTGCCAATGAGGTTTCACCGCCCGCCTTTCACACTACACAGTACCCGCCTCGAATTGGAACTTGAATTTCCCACTTCCGTGCTCCTGCTTTCAATACCCTAATATCCCGGTATTTCCCCTTAATGTGCTCTGATTTTCTGCCTTCACTACCATATCTGGTCGTAGTCCCCTCCCCCATCTGTCCATTTACTGAGGTCTTTGTATTTCCCTCCTGTCCGATCACAGCTCTCGACGGCCCCATGCCTTCTTCCAGCTACTGATTGCATAGCTTCCTCAGCAGCCCCCATTTCCTCAGCAACAAGCAAAGGGCTGGATGTGTGGGTGCTTGTCTGATCTCAGATGCTAAGCAGGGTCAGCCCCGGTCAGTAGTTGGATGGGCGGCCGCCTGGGAATCAGGCTTCCCGCTTTGAGCAGGGGGTTGTTCTATCCCTTCAAATGAGATTAAGTTTTACCCCCTCCTATCCCCCACTCCAGATTTTTTTAAAAAATTAAGGCGTTATCCTCGCAGAATCGGGGCTTCTCCTCAATGTTTTTTTTCTTCTCCTAATTCAGGCATGATCTTCGAAGATTCGAAGTTGTGAAGCTTTTTTTTTTTAAGCTTATTAATTGTATTTATTTAGTTATTTATACACTGCTCTTCAGTGCAAAAATATAGCTTTATTATCTTTACAAATATAGCTAAATACAATGTTAAAACAATTTGAAAATCACTTTTGTTTGTTTGTTTATTCAGTCAGTCGCTTCTGACTGGCTCTCTCTCAGAAGTCTGCAGGCTCTTTAGATGACACTGTTACCCTCCAGGGTGTCTCCTGCCATTTTATCCAGCCTATCGTGTGTTTTCCCCAAACGCAACAAAATGTGATATTTTTTCCAGCCCATGGAACAGGAGCGCCATGACCTCCCTGTGAAATTCTCCAATAGCAGAAGAAACCACTGTGTCTGCCTGCTGTGGGCATTTGTTTTCAGTTGTTGGGGGCCCAGTCAGGATGAAATTTGACAGGCGTGAGGGCAAGAATCACCTGCTGATTACATCTCCTGCCTCTAGGGATGTACAAAACACCTACCTGGCTCCGCACCAGGCAATCCGCAGTGGGGGGGAGGTGCTCCGTCCCTCCCCGCAGAATCCTCAATGGGGGGGAGGCACTCAGTCCCTCCCCCCAGAATCCTGCCCAGCCGGCTCCACTCTGCAGCCAAGCCGCTGGGCAGCCCTGCAGGGATGGAAATGGCGGCTGTCGTCGCCGCCACCATTTGTGTCCCTGTATTGAGTCATGATAGGCTACGTAAATATTTACATAGCCTATCACGGCAGGAGGAAAAACCCCAGCATACGCAAATGGCGGTAGCCGCCACCATTTGCATACGCTGGGTTTCCCCCCCGCCTGCCATGATAGGCTACATAAATTCTTACGTAGCCTATCACGGCCTCTGCAGGGACACAAATGGTGTCGCTGCATTAGCCGTGATAGGCTACGTAAGTATTTACATAGCCTATCACAGCTATTGAGAGGAGGAAGCGAATAGCGGCAGCAGGACGGCCGCCATTCGCAAAGCAGCGCGGACGGGAGCAGGTAAGTGCTCCATTTCATGTGCCTTTCGTGGGGTGGGGGAGGCGGGGGCTTCGTTCTGCGATGGATTTCGGGGGGCCGAATGCACTGGCATTCGGCCTCACCGAGATCCGTCACAAAATTCTCTGACATCCTTACCTGCCTCTGCATTTCTCAATCGGAGGGAGAAGAGGGTAAAATACCTCCCCGCAATGAAGGGAGACATGTCTGATTCCCCACCCCAACAAGCTCAGAAGCAATGTCCTGTTGATTCAGAGCACCCCATTAAGTTCAATGGGGCTTACTCCCAAGTAAGTGTGCTGAGGGGTGCAGACTTACAGGGTGATCGTATGTTTACTCAGAAGTAAGTCCCACTGAGTTCAGTGGGGCTTACTCCAACATAAGTGTGCCAAGGGTTGCAGACTTACAGCACGATCTTACATTTTATGTCTACTCAGAAGTAAGTCAGAGGTTTCCTGGGGGCTGTGAGAAAACACTACAGCAGAAGTTAAGCTACGAAAACAAGACCCTCTCCCCTTTGCACACATGCCAGGGAGGGAGGGAGGCACTCCCTCAGTTCAAACCATGCGGCTGCTGTGTAAAGAAGCCCTTCCAAATCTCGCAAAGAAACCGAAGGCAGGAAGCTCCGGAAAGTATGTGGGTTTTTGCAGGGGGTTTGCTTAATGTAGAAACATGCTCTGTCCCTATCACCAAGTTTGACATTTGGTTGTCACAGCAGCAGACAAGCTTCCAGGCAATGACTTTATTCACATTTGTAGAATATAATAGTAAACAGAAGCACTTGCTATGGGTAACAATTGGGTTAAATGTACAGTATGTATTACAATTCATTAGTCAGAATGATGAGTTCTCATCATAACAACATAAAAGGAGCCATGCTGAACCAGACCAAAAGCCTATCTAGTCTGTTACTGTGTTCACACAGCGACCATCCAGCTGCATATGGGAACCCCACAAGCAGGATATGAGTGCAACAGCATCCTCCCTCCCACTCATGTTCTCCACCAATTTATTAAAATGTTGTAAAAGAGAGTAGTGCACTACATTCTGGATCCATTTTTAGACATACAGATTTAAAGAAGTTCATCATGATTCAGTGATTTGTTACTTGGACTCCCATGGGATGATGCTAGATGTGCAAAAGGCCAAATACATGAAACAAAATCCCTTCAATTGACGTGAATGAGGAAGCTCACTTATGGTGGCATTCCATGTAACCAGTCTAGGTGATAAAGCTGTGGTTTCGGCTTAAATTCCTATTAGTGCTAAGGTAACTTGAATGTGGGGGCAGGAGATAGAGGGCAGGGAGCAGAAACTTCTCCTTGCTGTGCTCAACTATTCTCACATGCAACTGCTCCCCCCCCCCATGTTTTTTTTAGCCCAACTGAGCTCATTTCTAGTTTTGGGAGCTCATTTCTAGTATTAGCAAGGGAGATTCAGTGAATGGGCAAGAAGTTAAGAACACTACTCCCGCCTGGCAATTTCCCCCTGTAAATATCCTCCCCCACTGTCCACACATTAGCATAATGAGGAATCTCATTACCTTCTAATATGCACTTCCTTCTTGAGATTGGAATTTTGGAGTTCCTGGCTTTCACTTTTATGCCTAAATTACTTACAAAGTTCAAGGTGAAGCCATGCAGATAGAGTAAATGTAGCAGAATAAGCAAGCTGCGAGACCAGGTAAGTGGCTTTCGTGCACCCCTAATAAGGATTGAAGGAGGAATACAGAAGGAAGTCAACGCTAGGCATGGGCAAACAAGAGACGTTTGAGTTTGACAAGATTCTCCGAACATTAACTCACTGCGCTCATATCTCCTTGATCTGCGTGCACATTTGTGCTCGCTGTTTTGCTCAAAGTGGAAAATTGCACAAAAGCTATTGAATGTGAAAGTTATGCAGAATCTACCTAAATTTGTGCAAGTTTTCCCCATAAACTAAAGCATGGGTGATTTAAAAGTGGTGCATTTTGAGAAAGTTGTGCATTTTTCAAAATTTGCGTGTTTTGAGAAAGTTGTACACATTTTCTGAACACAAATGCAAGTTCAGAAATTTGCAAACATTTTAGGAGGATGCAAATGGAGAGTTGCGAATGGAGTGTTGCGAATGGAGGTTGCGAATGGAGCATTTTAGGAAAAGATTTTGTGGTTGCGAATGGAGTGTTTTCAAGTGATTTGCAAACTGAAACTAAATTATCATGCATCTCTGGTAGGGATGTTGGAGAATTCTGCCACGGACTCCAGTGAGGCCGGATTCTTTAGAATCCGGCCCCCCGGAGTCCATGGCGGAACGGACTACCCCCCGAAATCCCCCCTGAAACAGACCTACCTGGCAGCGGTGGTGGCTCCAGCAGTGGCTCCGGGTCATCTTCCGGCCTCTGCCGGGCTGCTGTGGCCGCAAATGGCAGCTGCTACACCATTTGCATCTCTGCCTTTTGCTGTGATAGGCTACGTAGATACTTCTGTAGCCTATCATGGCTTGGCAGGGATGCAAATGGTGGCCGGCATAGCAGCCGCCATTTGCTGCGGCTGGAAATCCGTCTGTGGCTGGCCCTGGCCGGCAGCTAGGGTTGGCGGAGAATTTCTCCCCGAAACTTCGGGGGGCCAAGCGCCAACGTGTTCGGCCCCCCGAACAAGTTTCGGGGAGACATCCTCCGAACCCCCCCCCCGCACCCCGCACCCCCCCCAAGACGGGACTTACCTTCGCCGAATGTCCCTCCCGGTGGCGGGTCCGGCCAGCGGTTTGGCGGGTATTCGAGCGGGGCGGGAGCGGCAGCTGGTCTTTCGACCGGCTGCCGCCGCCGCCATTGCAATAAAAGAAAAAAAAAACGCCCCCTGATAGGCTACGTGACGATTAACGTAGCCTATCACGGCTAGATTTGCAAAGTCAGCCGTGATAGGCTACGTCAATCGTCACGTAGCCTATCACGGGTGACTTAAAAAAAAAAAAAAGTGTGTACGGATAATGGCGGCCCCCATAGGGAGCCGCCATTCCCGTTCCTTATTTGGTCGCTGTAGTCTACGTAAATGTTTACGTAGACTACGGCGACTAAATAAGGAACGCGAATGGCGGCTCCCTATGGGGGCCGCCATTAGCGTACGCGCTTTTTTTTTTTTTAAGTCACCCGTGATAGGCTACGTGACGATTGACTTAGCCTATCACGGCTGACTTTGCAGATCTAGCCGTGATAGGCTACGTGAATCGTCACGTAGCCTATCAGGGGGCGTTTTTTGTTTTTTTTTTTAACTTTCGCGTTCGCGGCCGGGCGAGGCGGGAAGCCTCCTCCCCGGCCTGAATTTTGGCTGGGGCGAGGTGGGAAGCCTCCCCCCCGGCCTGAATTTCGGCCGGGACGAGGCGGGAAGCCTCCCCACCTGGCCTGAACTTCGCGGGGGGAGCAGCGAAGCGCCTCCCCCCCACCGCGAACGTCCTTCGAGGACAGGTAAGGGACTTTCGTCCACTCCTACTGGCAGCTCCACAGCGTTGCTGTGGAGCAAAGCCAGCCAGGGAGGATTCCGGGGGGGGGAGGGACAGATCACACACACACCCCCCGTGAATCCCAGCAGACAGAGGTAAGTGGGGTTTCGTACACCCCTGATCTCTGGTCAACGCGAAGTACATGCCTGTAATGCTAGAATACCCATGTTCATCCAGTTCTATAGCATTTCTTCTCTACATTACACAGACTTTAAAAGTAGGATAGTTCTCACCATAGCTTCATTTTAATATCTACTCTGCCACGAACAGAGGTGAGTTAAAAGCAGGAGCCCAAGAAAGTAACGCTGATCTTGGGTGCTCCAAAGAATGGGGCAAGAAACATTCACATTTAGCTATATTAAGGACTCCCTGTAGTAGGGGTGGACATAGATTGGCCATCTGTTCTACTTCACAGAGGATAGTCCTCTATTTTGAAGGCATTGTCTGTTTGAAGGGTTCTCCAGTCCAACTCCAGTTTAAAGAAAGAACTATAAGAAGGGAGAGCTGGGCCATTACTGAAGTTGCCCATCAACATCTGGACCGCAGACTGCGCAGGGACACAGCTCACCTTGTCACAGTCTTCCCCATTATGGTAAGGATTGCATTTCTATTTAATGATAGTAATTATCTCTAAGTTTGCATCTATACGTATAAATTGGCTGATGCAAATCTGCATCCTCTTTTGTCTTCTTTTTTGGTGATGCATTTCCTCTTTTTTGGTGATGTAAGTGGCCACCCTAGGTGGGCAACCTGTGGCTGTCCAGAAGTTTTGGCCTATAACTCCCATCAAGCCTAGCAAGCATAGCCAATGATGAGGAATGATGGGAATTGTCAGCCAGAACATCTGGAGGGCCACAAGTTGCCCACCTCTGCCCTACAGCATCAAAAAGCTTCACTGCCTTTCCCCTTAGTTTTCTACTTCTTCACCAAGCACATAGTTAAACCATGGAATTTGCTACCACAAGATGGAGGATAATGTAAGCCGCCTTGAGTTCCTTGCGAGAGGGAGAAAGGCGGGGTATAAATGCAATAAAATAAATAAATAAATAAATAAATGGAGTGATAGCCACCAATCTGGAAGGAAATGGGATCAGACAAATTCATGGAGGTGGAGGATAACGGTATCTGTATCAATGGCTACTAGTCATGATGGCTATATATTACCTACAGTACTGGCAGCACTATGCCTCTCTCAAAAGTTCTTGGGGAACACAAGCAAGAGGATGCTGTGGCACTCATGTCCTTCTTGTGGGCTTCCTATGGGCATCTGGTTGGCCACTGTGTGAATGGAATACTGGACTAGCTAGGCTTATATTGTTATGTTCGTTCTAGTCTCACCAAAATATTTTGGTTTTGGTGCAGAATATCTAGGCGCCTCCAAGCAGCCCATGCCTTAATATTCAGTCCTTCTTTGCCCTTCCCTCGACTACTGTTTAGACATTATTGGTTGGTTCCATCTTTGGCTGCTTTTAAAAGGGCTTCAAAAGCATACTTATTTAAAAACTTACTTATTCACGCTGGCCTTTAATCAAAAATGTTTTATGGTAATGGCTGCTTTTAGATGCTTGAAACGGTATTTTATTTTAACTGGCTTCCTCTAAAATTGTTTACATTTAAGGTGCTTTTATTATTTGATACTGAATTTTACTGTTTTATATTGCAAGCTGGCATCGAGAAGACCACATTCTTGAAAGGTGGCTCAGATATTCAATATATTCAACATATTCAATAAATAAATAATAAAATGAATAGACACTTTATATATATATGAGAAGGTTGTCATAGATATTGATGGCGCCACAGTGCAGTTGCAGAAGAGATTAAAATAGCATATTGTTGCAACTACTGAAAGAACCTGTAAAGTGAAGATGACTAGTACATGCATAAAGAGAAATCTGGAGTTTTTCCAACAATGCCCATACAATCCCAATAGGAAATCTATCTATCTATCTATCTATCTATCTATCTATCTATCTATCTATCTATCTGAAAGCTGATGGAGTTGCTCCATATCTGGTTGAGTTGCTCCAAGATTGCAACTTTTTGGAGGGATGTATGTAATACAGTTTTGCTGATGGTACATGTGTCTATACCCATAGATCCCCTGATAATTTAGAGCAATTGTCCTCAGATAAAAGATCTGGAACACAGCATTGGAACTTATTCACTGCTGCAAGAATTTGGGTAGTTCAAAAGTGGAGAAGTACCTCCATCCCTTCACTTACAGAATGGTTAATGAAAGTTTGAAGAATTGCAGAATTGACAAAACTAATGGAGCTTATGAGGGATGGTAAACAAAAATGGGAAAAGAATAATATTAGCTGATTTCCTTTCATTTATTTTATGAAAGTAAAGTACAGTTTTGATATTGCCAAGTATACATTTTCCCCCTTGTTCTAATATTGCAATATTTTTTATTTAAATTATGATGACCATATAGATTTATTTATAGATATTTATACTGAGATACACACACACATAGTCAAAATGTGATTTTTTTTTTACTGGCTGTATATAATTTAGCTCATATTATGTTTAGTATTAATTATATGTATAATGTGTAATTTATATAAATAATACCGTCTCTGTGTGTGCGTGTGCACGGGCGCATGCATGTGAGTGCATGTATGTGTGTGATTTCTTCACTGCCTTTTCATTTAAAAAATACTCCAGTTGGCTTACTAATTTTTAAATCTCATTTTAAAGCAAGCTATTCCACTTTGAAACTTCGCCAAGCTGCTGGATCAGCTGATGTATTTATGTTGTTCATTGGATATGTATCAGCATCTTGGAAAAGGGATTAAACTGGTGACTGTCTTTGCTTCCTGAAAAGCAAAATTGCTATTGTTTTCTTCTCCCCCTCCCCTCCCCTCCCACACCCATACCAGCACTGACAGCTTTTCCCCTGAAAGAGCACTAGATGGTGCCCCTTTTCTTTCTGTGCAAAAGAGCACTGACTGTGTTTGTTTCCCAAGAGAGCAGCTCCTGTTATAGCCACAAGAACTGCTCTGCAATAGACTTGGAGCTTGAAGGGTCATGAAAGTTGAAACGAAAATTTGACTTAAACTGAAAGGAGAATGGTATTTTCGTCACATTGTCTGTCTCAGGATTTGACTCCTCTGCTCCCCGCCCCCACCTTGCTGTTGTACTGGAGCATTTTCTGCGCAGCAAAAAAAGAAAACTTTAATGTCATGCATTTTTAATTAGCCTCTTGCTGGGAAATCGGGTTGATATAGTTAACTCATTAATTTTGTTATTACCCCTGCAGCACAAATGACCAGTGCAATCAGAACGAATATTGCAATCCCATTATTATCTTTTAAAATACAAATGCTATAAAGGTGCCCTATGGCCGCAAACAATCTTTTGCCAAAGCTGTGAGGTTCTCATCACATTATATATTTACGTGTGCTTTCTTTTTTAAAGACAGCAACAAGCCCACACCCTGAACAGTGCAGTTGGGATGAAAAGAAATCACCAGGTTAGAGGATACTGTAGAATACTGTTTAACTTGCTGCCTCCCAATCCCTTTTACCTAGATCAGTATATCAAAACAGGCTTCTGTTATTCCTTGGATTCTGCATTTATTTACTCAAAAGAACCAAATTGGGTAATCAGATTATAGTTCTTGGGTTAAGTGGTCTGGACCTCACCACCATACTCTTGTATGCTGTGTAACTGTATAACTGCTCCAACTCAGGAACATGAATGTAAGCAAGTTTATTAAGAAAGCATGGGAAACACAAGCTTGCTATGTCACTGGCTAAGAACATCAGTCCAAGTACTTGCTGGACTTTCACTGCACCCAAGTTTCAGGTCTATCCTGGAGTTAATTTTCTAACCTAGAAGAATCAGGACTTCTGAAGCTGTAGGGCAATAACCCAGCGAGTGAACAACTCCTTCAGCCTCAGGTTTCAGAAATGACACTGAGGTGAAGGGGTGTGCTTTGCAGCTCTGGTACCCCTGCAAACGTTTTCACCAAGAGGTGTATGTTAATGAAATGCCAGCAGTTTCAAGGGGAGGTTGCAAAGGTTTTATTTAGGATGAGACAGAAATGTGGGGGGAATTGGGAAGATCAAGGCACTTAGACTTATCTTCTCTAGGGATATACCTGTCAGCAGTGGTTTCTCTCTGTTCCTCATTTTTTTCAGTCTTAAATTTGTTCATCCTGACTTTTTGAGATTTTTTAAAGTTTAAAAGTTTAAAAGCAATGCACCTTCCTGGGTGCATTGCTTTTAATCTTGTTTTATTCTTTTATCATTTTACTGTTGTACCTTGTAACACATGCCTGCTATATTAATGAGTGTGTTTTCATTGTTAAATGTGACCCAGGTAAGATAGGGTTAATAGAGTGTTAGGGAGGGAGTGAAAGGTGGGCGGGGCTTGTGTTGTGTGTGAGGATTCTGAGGTTATAAAAGGAGAGAGCCCACTGTTGGTCAGATAGGGCCTGAGGGATTGAGGAAGCTGCGTCTAGTGGGTGCAGGTTGGGGGACAGGATTTAGAAGGGGCAGAGAAGGTAGGTAGGTAGGTAGGTAGGTAGGTTAGGACCAGGCATAGATTGATTAATTCATAATAATACATAACTCTTCTTGTGCTAAATACATTTCTATTTGCTTTATTTTTTAACTACAAAATCCCACATGTTGGTTTGTCTTATTGTGCTGCCATTATAAAAACAAATGTCCTTGTTACTTCTCCTGTATTGGGTAAAGGGAACCAGTTAGACATATTGGGTGTCTCTTTAACCCAGAGAGTAAAAGGGGCTGAAGCTGGGTGTGTCAGTGAGGACAACTGACCCAGCAGAGGCGGATGTCCTGAGGGGGTTTTCTTCTCAGTTTCATCAGGTAGAAGCTGGAGAAGGTAGAACCCAGGGCAGGGGTGTCACATACTACTTATGTTCACCACTCTGGAATCTGTTTTAGATGGGGAGTGGTATACAAATGTTGTAAATAAATAAATAAATAATACATTTTTGGATGCAAGTTTGCCTAATATAATTTTGCCTAATATATATAGTTTTGGCAAGCAGTTTTCCTAATCTAATGCCTTTTTAAAAATGTTTTCCTCTAATATGTACATTTTTGTACACATTTTATTATAGGAGAACCCTACTGCAAATTTTTTTAAAAGTGTGACTTTTGAGGGAGAACTAAGTTTCAGTTCACATATTGGTTCAAAAGCGGAAGTATGCATTAAAATATGAGCTAGGACCATGTGTGAATCAGCCCTTGCATTTTTATTAGGCAGCCAAATAAATCCTGATCATTCTTTGCTGATCAGCAGATATCCAACCAAGAGGGAAGACCTGGGACAGGTACTGAGGTTTTAAAAATGTTCAGCTGCTGCATTCTTCAAAATAGCTTTGGAGAGACTATGGTTGTATCTGTAAAGAGGAACACTAGATCATAAATTAGGTTTTTTGCATGAACCCTTTGATGGAGATTGTTGGGACATCTCATGTGAAGGCAATTTTAGATGTCTGAAGTGGCTCTCTGCATCTAGTTTTTAGTTTACCTCTCAGCAGGCAGTTGGGGGAATAGGCAAATGTTAATTCTCGGGTATTGGGGATGAAATACCTTCCACATGTAGAACATGCTACAGATCATGTCCTGTACATGCTAAAGAGTGCCAGGATAGGGAGGAGAATAATAGCACCACACATCCATGAACATATTTCTTGTGACTTTGCATCCATCCGGAGCACACTACGAACATTGGTACTGTTGACTTTGATCATTGCAAGCACCTGTTTCAGAGGGTGGGATGGGGGAATGTTTCTCAGTCCTTCCTTCCCTAGCAAGTGACCACTACTGTCAAAGTTGATGGAACAGGCAGGGGAGACCCCATGTGCGTAGTCTGCTGTGATGTACAAAGAGTCCCTGGTTCAGGGCCTTTGCGTTTAGAGAGTTGGTTACTCTGCAAAGCTATCGGCTCATGGGCAGGAGAATGAGAGAAGCAACCGAACAGGAAACAGGCTGCAACCGCAAGTATATTATTTATGCCTTGGTGGATGTCCAAAATAATGACCCAAACATGCTTTGACACACACAACTTGTGTTATCTGGGATGTTTACATTAAAAAAAAAATTTGTACAAGTAACTTACATGTTAGGATTTTTTTTAGCTTCTCATGAGTTCTAAGTGAGGCTTAACAAAACTTCATTTTGCTAGCTAGGAACAAGAAAAAAATGGTAAAGAAGCTCTAGTAGGAAATCAGATAGTATTGTGCCCATGGTCTTGCTACTAACCTGTCACATGTCATGACATATGGCAGCTTGACTGCTCATTAATTCTATTTATATCGGTATGATAATACACCCCACTGAGTACACATGTGTTAAAATATTCATAAATGGTGGTAAATGCAAGCAGATAGATATTAAATGCCAAAAAGAAGTCTATTAGTTAAAGAACAATGCAGAAGTCTCTTCAGCCTGAGGTCCAGTACAATATTCTCAAACCAGCTGTAGTTGCCTTACCTTTTTGGAGGCAATGGCCTCCACTTTTTCCTCTAGCCTGCAAAGCTCACCAATTGACAAAAGTACTTGTGCTTTAGCAACTGCTTTAGGGATTATATTTGAACAGTCATTAGAGGGCAATGGGTTTTTTTAAAGGTCTTCATTGGCCTTGAATAGGCAGGTAAAGAAGCCTAAAACCCAGACATTAGCTAAAGCTTGTTTCTGACTTTTTATAGGAAAGGCAGATTTTCTCCAAAGAGAATTCTGGCATGCTACATCAGCCTTCCCAAACCCGGTGCCTCTTCAGATGTGCAGGACTGCAGGTCCCATGATTCCCAGCCCGCATGGCTTCTGGGAGTTTCAGTCAGCACTTCTGGAGGGTGCTGGGTTGGGGAGACTGCACTGCATGTCACACACCTTTAAAAAAGCAAAACAAAAGAAAAAAGAACAAGGAAAAAAGGGAGTCAGCTTCAGGAGTGGGGGCAGTTTGGAGTGGAGAAAGGGGGTGGAGGAGGGGGTGCTTAATCATTTCCCCACCTCCAGCTTCTTTACCTCTCTTCAGTAATTCCCCCCCACACACAGACACACACATTCCCACCACACAGTTTGAATTGTGTGGGAGCAGAGACAAGCCTGGTGGTCCTGCCCCCTCTGTCGCATCTTCACCATTGGCCTTGTCACCCGCCACAGGTTGGAGTGGTAACTGCTGCAGCAGGGAGCCCGCTTTACTCATGTAGGCTCCCCACTCGATTCCCTGGAAGATCAGGGTTCTCAGTTCTGACGGGCAGGCTCCCCACTGCAGATGTTCAGCCCTCAACATGTTGGAGAGCTGTGGGCTCTGGTGATGGGGACAGACGGGAGGGGGTGGGGCCCACAGGCTCATTTCCGCTAACCCACCTCATGCAATGCTAACTGCACGTTGGGGAGGAGAACAGCCGAAGTGGGCTTTCGTGTCAGTAACAGCCTCCTGCATCTGCTTCTGTTGGACATGCAGGTGGCATCAGAGGGGAGGGGTGCTTTTCTCTAGCTTTGACTGGTGTGCTAACGACGGTATGATGCTTCCTGACAAAGGCTGACCTCACCACAGTCATCCATGCCCTTGTGACCTGCAGATTAGACTACCGTATCATGGTCTACATGGGGCTGCCCTTGAAAAAAGTTTGGAAATGTCAACTGGTGCAAAATGCTGCAACCAGATTATTGGCTCCATGAGGAACATATTACATCCATGTTGTTTGAGCTGTAATTGTGTTTCCAGGCTCAGTTCAAAGTGCTGGTTTTAACCCATAAAGCCCTAAATGTATGTTCCTCCACACATGATCTAGTCAAACAACTGAGGACCTGCTTCAGATTCCTCAACCATTGGTGGTAAAGTGGGTGGTTACTAGAAATGAGGCCTTTTCAGTAGTTACAGGTGGGATCTGTTATGACCGGATGTTGTATTCCTTCAGGTGTCTGCCTAAATCTTTTTAGTTTGGTATATACTGAATGTTCTTCCCTTATATTATTTTCTTGTATTGGTTATGGTTTTGGTTGGGTTTTTTTAAGTCTATTGGGGGTGTGGTAATTTAAAAAAACTGTACACTGTTGATCTTGTTTTTAAGATCAACAATTACATCTAATTAGCTCCTAAATGGAGCTATTTGCTAGGGCTGTGCACGGACCTCCCTCCCCGATCCCAATCGGAAGCCGCTTTGCGGCTTCTGAGGGGGGCCCAATCTACCTTGGGCAGATGCGGGGGCCCCCTGACCTGTCTCGGCCTTGAATCTGAAGTGGGGTTTGGATGTTGAACCCCACTTCGGGTCCCTCCCTGACACCCTCGCGCAAACCCCCTTACCAGGCCACCACCACCTCCTCCACCATCATTCTCACTCACTGACAGCTCCCGGGTGAGCATAGTCATTCTCACTGCCACCTCTGCCACCTTCACCACCACCCTTGCCGCTGCCTCCTCCACCATCGTCGTCCTCACTGCCACCTCCGCCACCAACACCGCCACCGTCCTCACTGCCACCAACTGCTGAGGCCTGGATGCATGCAGTGACTCTTACTGCAGGGAGTCACCATTTTTAAAATGGCAACTTCCTTGAACTTTTCAATTTTAAAAATGGAGACTCCCTGCAGTAAGAGTTGCTGCGTGCATCCAGGCCTCAGTAGTTGGTGGCAGCGAGGATGGTGGAGGCAGTGTTGAGGGCAACGGAGGCAGCGGCTCAGGTAAAGACCTGGAGGTGCTGGGGGGGGGCTGGGCTGAGGGGGGCAAAGCTCCAAAATGCACTGAGCACTTCAGAGAGCCCACGACTCGCTCCAGGTCACTTCATGCCCCCTCCACTTCACCTCTGAAGGGGCACAAAATGACCCAAAGCAGCCTGCTTCAACTCGAGGTTCTGGCCTTGGGCTGAAGCAGTGCACAGCCCTACTATTATTTACTTCCACCATTTTACGCAAATGGCAATTTCTGTAAATAGCTGAGCCACCACTCTTATGCAAAGCTGTGGTTTGCGGGATGGGGGGATGCAACATGCCACTCACCAGGCACCCACGGACTGTCCAACAGCTCTCACAGCACACTGAATAGGGTTGGCCAGCCAGCACCCAGTGGGGGCCTGGCAAGCCATGGGTGAGGCATGTTCCAATGAGTTCACCCATCCCTATGAGATATGCAGTATGTAGTGATGGACAGGTCCCCCCCCGCCCAGATTTGCCAGGCACCCGCCCAGCCCCTGCCCCCTCTCATGTGCCACTGAATCTATGCTCACCCGGGAGCTGTCAGTGAGTGCCATGAGTGCCTTTTTATGAAAAAAATGACACTTGCCAAATATGTGCACATCTAGTTGTGCTCAAAAGGGGGCCATGAATGGCCCATATACACAAGATACAGACATAAACCTGTATCTCATTTTTTTAAAAGTAAAATGGTGCTCACGGTGCTTGCCGATGGCTCCCAGGTGAGTATGGGCAGCTCGGCGAGCACGGGGGTGGGCAGCAGCAGCAGGGGCTCGGCAAGTGTGGCTCACCTGGGCAAGTAGAGGGGAGTTGGTTGGACTCCAGGACCCAACCGGGCGCACGTGCCATCCCTAACAGTATGTCTGCATGCAGAAGACTTTCGTTTTCACACTTCAAATGTGCTTGAGTGAGGATATGTAGGAGTTGACTATGTGTGCAATAAAACATACGTTCTCAAATCAAAGATCACTTTTGGTTTTATGTTCCCCTTTAAGTAGCATCTGATGGCACATATACACAGGAATATACTATAGCTATACCTCTTAAAATTCTCTGCACTGTTTGTGGGCAGAGAAATTGGGTGAATAATTTCACCCAGTTTCTGCAGGGGGAGGAGAAATTCTCAACAGTTTCTCACAGGTGTGCAATAAACCACCGGCAGTGATTGTAGCACAGCTTCTTTCTTTTTTCTGGAGGAGTGGGGCGGGGGGGCAAGGTTATGCTGCCACTGCAAGTGGCAACAGCATCAAATGTGTTGGCAGTCTGGCCCCCATTTTGTATAAACTGCAGTCCAGGTGTGAGAGGGACAGTGTTATGTATAGCTTCAGGGAACAGGTGGAGCTGGTGCTGTGCCAAAATCTGCCCTCCAATTTCCTCAAAGTTTTCTTCTTCCATGAAAGAGGCTCCCACCATTCTGCTTCATTTTCAGGGTGTTTTATAATTTATTTTTGTGGTATTTTTGAATTTACCTAATCACTGCGAGGCAGCTGAGGGTGCTGTGTATGTGTTTTCTTTCTATTACACATCTCACCATTGCTCTGCAGCCTCCCAGGCTTCCTGCGCTTCCTGATCTGAAAAAGCCCTATAGAAGGAATGGCCTTAAAATGTTTTCCCTGGGCCTTAATTGAAATGTGGGAAGATGAGGCCACTACAGGGTGCTGTAGAAATGATTGTACGATGAAAGACAGGACAATTGTGCACACTCCTTGGCCAGCTCATAAGTAAGGTAAGCACAATAATCCCCAACTCCACCCATAAGAATTTCTCCAAAATGTTCTCCTCCTTTGAATTTATTTTTGAAAGCAATTTATTTCCTATCAAATTGAATGAGAATGTAAAATAATGTGGAGAAAATTCTCAGCACAGCACTAGAATATACCAAAGTTTCTTTGAGTTATACTTTTGAGTAGTTTTTAGTCATATATTGAGAGAAATATATCATTTTAAAGAGAAGCTCCACTATCCAGACTTTAGTTAAGTAACCATGCAATCCTATACATACATACACAGAAGTTAGCCCCACGGGGTTCAAATGGGACTTACACACAGGGAAGTGTGTATATAGCATTGCACATTAAACCACACCCTGCACCCTTAAAATCATGGAGTATGCATATGGAGACCAACAACACCTGGCATACATCCAGATGTGAGATTATTTGGACGTTTTTAATGTCTATCAAGAAGTCCATTGTGTACATTCAGAATAATTAGATTTTTGCAATATTTTGCTTAAACATTAATTGATTTAATTGAAGCTTGATATTCTGGGAAAAGAACAAACTGTATTGATACAAAGTTCATTTATATTGAACATTTATTACACACATAAAGACAAAGTTTCCCTGCCAACGCCAGCCAGGTTAATTTTTATGATTGCTCATTTCGCTTGCTGGAGTGTGTGTGGGTGGGGGTGGGGTGCGGATTCCTTATAGTTCTTCCTTGTCTTCTTTCTAGAAAGTCAACTTTATTGACACAAGTTATTTAAATGCAGAAAAGTAATTTATGTTTTTAAAAAAGAAATCTCTCATTAATCTTTTTGAGTTTCCTGTATGCTTTCATGTCAAATCTGGCCTCAGTACAGAACTGCGGTAGTATCATTTTCATCTGAGATTTGAACATATTGGAGGAACCAGAGCAGTTCTTTTTCTGTCCTGTCATTTTTTTCCCTTGGAAATGATGAGCATATGGCAACCACCCTCACTGGATTTCCAAACAACAGGAGGGACCTTATTTTGATTCCTGCATCCTGTCACCAGCAAGTCCCAGGATATTTTGCTCTTGCAAGGCTAAAGATGTGATTCGCGTTTGCCATAAGGACAGAGCTTAATGCGATGCCATTTTACTGCGGGAGCCCTCCATCAGTTAATTAAACATGATATAAATCACTGCATGTATTTGTAAAGTAAGATTAATATGACCAAGCCAAAGTAAATGAAAAATGTTCAGCATTGTCTGAGAGCGTGAATGTGCTCGTTCAAAGATTTGCCCCCATTGAAAACTGAAACCCCCTGGAGCAGAGATGGCCGGCTTAATCCCTCAGTCTGCCTCGTGCAACTTGAAATGTGGAGCTGTCATCTTTAACCCCCCAAATTTCAGCCGTAACTTCCGTAGCTTTCACCAAACCGTTTAAATCTGCACTCATGGTGCTTAAAAGAGATCAAAGCTTTCAGCAAAGCACAGGCCTTCTTCATGCCGTCCTAGACACTGGCAACATGTTCCATAAATATCTTGTTCCATTTTATCACAGTCCCTTCATTTGGATATGTATGTGTATTGGGGGTGCTGGGAACCTAACAACTACACATTCCAGTACTTTGGTCCGTTAGGTTTATAGCCTTAATTAAAGGATTTCTGTCCCCACCCTCATCCCCTGTGCTATGAAGCCTTGTTAAACTAGAGCAATTACAGAAACACAAGATATGTGCTCTGGAAAGATCAAAGCCCTCCTAAAGACAGCTCCATAGGAATCGAGAGTTCTCTTTGAAAAGTACTCAGTTTACAGAGGATAGCCGTATTAGGCTACATATTAAAAATCCTGCATTCAAATAATGCCAAAGGCCTGTCTGTAATTAATATGGAATCCACTTTAGGCACTTATTCATCAAACCTGTTCACAGTCATACCTAGAATATTTCCAAGGAAATGGTTACAATGGGCAAGTGTACTGTGAAGGCACATTGTATATTATGGCATGGCGTCATGCATATAATAAGTTTGTGTTCCTTTGTGGTATCAGGTGGTGGTCCCAAGCCCTTTATGAGGTGCGCACCCTGCCATTTAACCCAACCATGTGCCCAACTTGTATGTCTCTCTGTTGTCTTGGAGGACATACACTCACCACATGTGATAGACCATTGAATGAGTAAGGCTGTGAAGACAGGCAAGGATGTGGTGATAGTCAATCTACAGCATCTCTTTATTATATCATGTGTGTTTTACAAGTCAGGAGTTGGGAAACTGTAATATTTTTATTTCATTTAAAACATTTGTATCCCGCCTATATCATTGAGATCTCAGGGTGGCATACAGATGAGATCTATTTGAATAGTATAAAACAATAAATAATTTAAACAGCTAAAACATATTAAACCATTAAACAAGCAAATACCAATTAAAATCTAAAACAATAAAACAGTTAAAACAGCGTGCAACTTTAGGGAATGCATTTAGCCCTCAAAGGCTTTAGTAAAAAGCCATGTTTTAACTTGGTGCCAAAATGAAACTAATGTATGCGCCAACTGGGCCTCCAGGAGGAGGGCATTCCACAACCAGGGTGCAGACAAGGCCATCTCCCATGTCCCACCGTAGTGTATGTCTCGCACTGGTGGGACGCAGAGGCGGGCCAAGAAGATATGAGCCTGGATCAATGCCATCATCGTTGTTAGAAGATTTTAGCATGTGAAAGCCACTTTGAGTATGCTGTTATCCTCTCTGGGCTCGATTTTGTGGGAAAGCAGAATGCAAATAAACAGATGATGATGGATGATGATGAAATCAGTGTTAAGGTAGATAAGGTCAGTTCCCTAACAACTCATTTTATGCTGTGGATGGGGCCCATTTTTTTCCTACATTGTGGAATTTGATCTTCTCTCTTGACATATTGAACTGGTATGCACATAAAAACCACCCAGAATCTGTGTTGAGTACGAGTTGTTGAATCCTGGATTGTCCTTAAGTGCAAACCTGGAACTATGAGCTAACTATGGGTTGTTAACTGTGAACAACCCAGGAAGAGGACCCATGGTTTGTGGTTGAATTGTGAACTCTGTTTTGTTTTAACTATGGGTCAGGAGCAATGTGAACCAGGGGGTGGGGGTGGGGATCCAAACCGCGAATCTCTCCCGGATAAATTACTTTACTTGCAGTATTGTACTGGTGGCTGCTGCTGCTGCCCAAAAGGAAGAAACTCCTGGCTGGCGGCTTCATTTTTGGAACTGCGTGTGTATGCACTGGCAGAAGCCTTCCCGGAAGGCTCGCATACCCTTAAAGTGGGAAAGGAAAAGAAGAGAAAAGCTCCTCAGCTCAGGCCCCAGCCTGAGCCAGCCTACTGGAAATGACCCAAAGGAGGGAGTCAAGTGCTGGGTGATCATGAGAGGTAAAGCTGCTGAATTCTTTGCTGGCTCCTGGCTGAGCCAGCGACTCGGAGAATTTGTGGGTGGGCTGACTGCTACAATGCCTGAGCAGTCTCAGAGCCACCCATGTTTCCTTCTTCCAAAGCAGCATGCCAGACTGATGGTCGCCTGTGTGTGTGTGTGTGTGTGTGTGTGTGTGAGAGAGAGAGAGAGAGAAAGAGAGAGAGAGGGGCACCCGGGTACCCCAGCTCATTGAAAAAATCCAGATTTAAAAAGGTCAGTAACTTTTTCTTTTCTCTTTTGCTCTTTTTGCTCTCTCTAGGCTAGAGAGCAGCAGCTCTGTTTCCCACCCCCACCCCCTTTCATTCATTCCCATCCTAACATCTAATCAAGCCTTCATCTTGCATTGAACATTTGTGGATTTACCAGTATGTATGTTGCTTGCTTGCTATTTGCCTTACTTGTGCTCCAGTCCACACCCTTTACTGGCTGGGAGTAGACATAGGACTGCACTGAAAATTATTTATGTGGTGGGGACATTTCCCTCTTTGTAATTCTCTCATGGGTTGTATTCAATGTTCTTGTGCTTACCTTACTTATGAGGTGGCTGAGGGGTGTGTGCGAGTGTCCTATCTTTCACTGCACACTCATCTTTCTGGCAGCCTGTAGCTTCCTCCGCTTCCAACACTTCAATTAAAGCCCATAGGAAGACATCATGAGGCAATTTTTCCCATAGGACTTTTTCAGATGAGGAAGTGCGGGCAGTCAGAAAGTCTGCAAAGCAATCAAGAGATGTATAATAGAAAAAAACAAAGAAGCACTGCACTCTTAGCCACCACCACATTTTTCTGCCATTTTTGCCGTGGTCCGCTTTGCCCCGCCCCACCCACACAATGCCCTAGAATGACACTAGGTATGGGGAAGAGTGAAGGATATAAAATGGTGACCAGGCTCCCAACACATTTGCTGCTGTTGCCACTTGCAGTGGCAGCACAAAAAACAAAAACCGTGAAGGTAAAAGAGAGACGTTATGCTCCAACTACTACTGATGGTGAGCTCTACTCCTGAGAAACTGTGGGAAAATTGCTCCTCCCCCTTGAGAAATTCGGTGAAATTGTCCCCCCGTGTCCAATTTCTCTGTCTGTTAATAGGGTGGAGGATTTCAAGAGGCCATTTGCACACAGCTCTAATTTTACCTGAGTAAAGTTGGCCTTAATGTTAAGGCAGATGGCAACACATACACAGTGATTTGGATCCCTCAGAACAATAGTGCCAGTGAAAAACATTCACTCAGAAGAAAGCCCCCAGTCTACTCTGCTTCTTACTGCCACCTCCATGTCACATTCCATGCTATTCTAGGCAGCCCCTCAACCATCAAGACTGGCTTCCTGAGAGGTACAGGGGGCTGAAGAGAGAGGGAGAGAGGAGGCAGGAAAGCCATTATGTGAGTGGAACTCTACTTGCAGTTTGCTGGACCCAGCCAATAATAATATTCAGTTACTTTGGGACTGCTGCTTATTGGTGGTGGTTATTGCTGCTGTGGTCATTGTTGATGAGATATAGACTTCTGTGGTTAGTAATGTATGGAGATCTAAAGCAAGAGACGTACCTGTCAGATCAAATAATATATCAGATCAAATAATATATCAGACTGCATAAGTAGCTCACAAGCATTACAAAGTAGAATAGGAGGAATATAGACCCACATTTGTTTTTATTGCTACTGGGTACAACAGAACATTAGTGATGTCCAACCAAGGCAGGAAGAAGTCATTCAAGCTCTCACAGTCACAGAAAGACAAAACTGCTGAATTCAATGACATAAATGCCATATTAGCTACAGGGAATTCTTTTATGTTTGATATATATGAAGCTTACAGTTGTAAGTCTTTGGATGAACATGGATATCCAAACAATTGCTCATCAACCAGTAATGGTGGGGTTTGACATGAGAATCTATCAGCAGCACGATCTGCAGCCATAAAACACATGCTCAGGGTTGATCTCCAGGTTCAGCTATGGTGTGGGACACATTTGTAGCAACCTAGTGGGGAGGGACGTTTGCTAATGGGCAGGCTACCAATACAAATATTGATACAGGTTCCTCCTAAAAAGCTCATCAATCTAATGCACTCAGGTGTGGTTGAACATCTACATATATTATAGTCCATGTCTGTCACAAAATGTTCACTGCTGTGTGTGAATTGCAATGCCATGTCATCCCAGAATGCAGGTAACTGGAAATTAATGAGACTAACTACGATGACTATGTTGAGTCAACTAATAAATTAGTCTCCAGTCTTGCCCATTAAGTCACTGATTCTACGTTGCTGGAAGCCTGGCAACTAGAATTTTCTACTGCATCAATTAATTCTCAACCAATGTTGTTGAATTTCGTTGTGTTGAATGTATATGATGTCACCATTAACACAATTTCGTACAATCTAACAATACCTATAATAAAACAGATTACATTACATTACTTTCATTTTTAATGTATCAAGCAATCACTGTGGACAGAAAAGCAGCTGTTTGTGAATTACCAGTTCTTTCACAAATTTATTTTATTTTGTCTTGTATTTGAGGTTAGAACATCTTTATAATAAAATCCTATACATTATTTACTCAGACATCAGTAACACTCTGCTCAGTACTGCTTCATCCCTCGTAATTGTATTTAAGATTGCAGTCTTAGCCTACTTGACCTGAGCAATGACATTTTGGAATAGAAACCTTTAATAATATAATATATATACACAGCAATTTTGTATATAGCATCATTGAGATTGTATTTATTTATTTATTTATTTATTTACAATATTTGTACACCGCTCCATATCTAAAACAGATTTCAGAGCAGTGAACACAAAAGAGAAAACAGTAAAAGAATAAACAGATTAAAACACCATATTAAAATTATGCTTTTTAAAAAAAAAAAGAATGCAGATAGAAACCATGGCTGGTCAATTACGGAATGCCTCCTGGAACAGTGCTGTTTTCAGGAGGTGCCTGAAACAACACAGTGTTGGCACCTTCCTGACCTCCAGGGGCAAGGAACTCCAAAGAAAAGAAGCTGCCACAATGAAGGCTGTTCTCCTGGTGGACTCCAATCGGGCCATAGGTCCATGTGGAACTACCAGGAGCAAGCCCTCCGATGACCTCCGTGACCACTGACCAGGCAGGTTGGTAAGGGGAAGTTCTAGTTAGGGATGGCGGGGAATTCCACCGCGGACCCAAATGAGGCTGGATTCTTTTGAAACCAGCCTCCGGAATCCACGGCAGAATGGATCACTTACCTCCACCTCCCGAGGATTCCCTCCGGAACAGCATGCCAGCTCTGGACCGCTTGCAATATGGTAATGGCAGTTGCCATTACCGTATGACAAGCAGTCCGGAGCCAATATGCGGCTCCGCGGAATCGTCACAGAGCGAAGTTGCTCTGGAGGATTCGGGGGGGGGGGAACGGATCGCCTCCCCCCCCCCAGCGGACAATGCCACAGAACGGATGGTAAGCAATCTGTCCATCCCTAGTTCTAGTATGATATTATGGGCAAGCTTTCTGACACACATGCACACATCAACTTTGTAACCATGAGTAATATCCAATGTTAGTCCTACATAGACTATCACCATTAAAATGAATGAGAGAAGTTAGTCACAACTAACTTAAGTCCCATTCATTTTAATGGGTCTACTCTGCATAGGACTAATATTGGATACTACTCAATGACTTCTACCTTTTGCTCCAAAATCTGATAATTCTACTGAACTACTTGAGTGGTCTTCAACCATATATGGTTGAATCTTTAGCCTAGGCATGATGTTTGTGTATCTTACATAAAATAAATCTTAATATCAAAATTTTCAGTCCTAAATAATATCTGACACCAGTTTTACTGATGATTAAGTGACTGCATTTGCCTACTTTAAATCCGTTTCTGAGAAGTATATGGCCCATATGTTGTTGTTGTTGTTCAGTCGTTCAGTCGTGTCCGACTCTTCGTGACCCCATGGACCATAGCACGCCAGGCCTTCCTGTCCTGCGCTCTCTCCTGGAGTGTGCTCAAGTTCATATTCATTGCATCGGTGATGCTATCTAGCCATCTCATCCTCTGTCATCCCCTTCTCCTTTTGCCTTCAGTCTTTCCCAGCATCAGGGTCTTTTCCAGAGAGTTTTCTCTTTGCATTAGGTGGCCAAAATATTTGAGCTTCAGCTTCAGTATCTGTCCTTCCAATGAGCACTCAGGGTTGATTTCCTTTAGGATGGACTGATTGGACCTCCTTGCAGTCCAGGGGACTCGTAAGAGTCTTCTCCAGCACCATAGTTCGAAAGCATCAATTCTTCGGCGCTCAGCCTTCCTTATAGTCCAGCTCTCACAGCCATACATTACTACTGGGAAAACCATAGCTTTGATTAGACAGACCTTTGTCGGCAAGGTGATGTCTCTGCTTCTTACTATGCTGTCTAGGTTTGCCATAGCTTTCCTCCCAAGGAGCAAGCGTCTTTTAATTTCATGGCTACAGTCACCGTCTGCAGTGATCTTGGAGCCCAAGAAAGTAAAATCTGTCACTGCTTCCATTTCTTCCCCTTCTATATGCCAGGAAGTGATGGGGCCAGATGCCATGATCTTCGTTTTTTTAATGTTGAGTTTCAAACCAGCTTTTGCACTCTCCTCTTTCACCCTCAACAAGAGGCTCTTTATATCCTCTTCACTTTCTGCCATTAGGGTGGTATCATCTGCATATCGGAGGTTGTTGATAATTCTCCCGGCAATCTTAATTCCGACCTGTGATTCATCCAACCCGGCGTTTCTCATGATGTACTCTGCATATAAATTAAATAAGCAGGGTGACAATATGCAGCCTTGTCGTACTCCTTTCCCAATTTTGAACCACTCGGTTGTTCCAGGTCTGGTTCTTACTGTTGCTTCTTGACCCTCGTACAGGTTTCTCAGGAGACAGGTAAGGTGGTCTGGTACTCCCATCTCTTTAAGAATTTGCCACAGTTTGTTGTGATCCACACAATCAAAGGCTTTAGCGTAGTCAATGAAGCAGAAATAGACGTTTTTCTGGAATTCTCTTGCTTTCTCCATGATCCAGCGAATGTTGGCGATTTGATCTCTAGTTCCTCTGCCTCTTCGAAACCCAGCTTGTACTTCTGGTAGTTCTCGGTTCGCATACGGCTGAAGCCTAGCTTGAAGGATTTTGAGCATCACCTTGCTGGCATGTGAAATGAGCGCAATTGTGCGGTAGTTTGAACACTCTTTGACATTGCCCTTCTTTGGAATTGGAATGTAAACTGACCTTTTCCAGTCTTGTGGCCACTGTTGAGTGTTCCAGATTTGTTGGCATATTGAATGCAGCACTTTAACAGCATCATCTTTTAGGATTTTAAATAGCTCAGCTGGAATACTGTCATCTCCGCTAGCTTTGTTGTTAGTAATGCTTCCTAAGGCCCACTTGACTTCACTCTCGAGGATGTCCGGCTCAAGTTCAGTGACCGCACTATCATGGCTATCAGGGACATTCAGATCTTTCCTGTTTTGTTCTTCTGTGTATTCTTGCCACCTCTTCTTAATCTCATCTGCTTCTGTTAGGTCCCTGCCTTCTTTGTCCTTTATCATGCCTGTCTTTGCACAAAACGTTCCCTTGAGATCTCCAATTTTCTTGAAGAGATCTCTAGTCTTTCCCATTCTGTTGTTTTCCTCGATTTCTTTGCATTGTTCATTTAAGAAGGCCTTCTTGTCTCTCCTTGCTATTCTCTGGAACTCTGCATTCAGGTGGATATATCTTCCCCTTTCTCCCTTGCTTTTCGCTTCCCTTCTTTCTTCAGCTACTTGTAAAGCCTCATCAGACAGCCACTTTGCTTTCTTGCATTTCTTTTTCTTTGGGACGGATTGAGTTGCTGCCTCCTGAACAATGTTACGGACCTCCATCCATAGTTCCTCAGGCACTCTGTCTATCAGGTCTAATCCCTTAAATCTATTCCTCACCTCCACGGTATATTCCTAAGGGATATGATTTAGGTCATACCTGAATGGTTTAGTGGTTTTCCCTACGTTCTTCAATTTCAGCTGAAATTTTGCAACAAGAAGCTCATGATGTGAGCCACAGCCAGCTCCAGGTCTTGTTTTTACTGACTGTATGGAGCTTCTCCATCTTTGGCTGCAAAGGACATAATCCATCTGATTTCGATATTGACCATCTGGTGATGTCCATGTGTAGATTCGCCTCTTGTGCTGTTGGAAAAGAGTGTTTGCTATGATCAGCATGTTCTCTTGGCAAAACTCTATTAGCTTTTGTCCTGCTTCATTTTGTACACCAAGGCCATGCCTGCCTGTTATCCCGGTGATTTCTTGACTTCCTACTTTAGCATTCCAATCCCCTATGATGAAGAGGACATCTTTTTTTGGTGTTAGTTCTAGAAGATATTGTAGGTCTTCATAGAACCGATCAACCTCAGCTTCTTCGGCATCAGTGGTTGGGGCATAGACCTGAATTACTGTGATGTTGAATGGTTTGCCTTGGATTCGTACTGAGATCATTCTATCATTTTTGAGATTGTACCCCAGTACTGCTTTTCCCACCCTTTTGTTGACTATGAGTGCTACTCCATTTCTTCTAAGGGATTGTTGCCCACAGTAGTAGATATGATGGTCACCTGAATTAAATTCGCCCATGCCTGTCCATTTTAGTTTGCTGATTCCCAAGATGTCGATGTTCAATCTTGCCATCTCATGTTTGACCACCTCCAGCTTACCTTGATTCATTGATCTGACATTCCAGGTTCCTAAACAATATTGTTCTTTACAGCATCGGATTTTCTTTTCACCACCAGACACATCCACAGCTGAGTGTCCTTTCGGCTTTGGCCCAGCCGCTTCACTCTTTCTGGCACTACTTGGAAATACCCTCTGCTCTTCCCCAGTAGTATATTGGACACCTTCCGACCTGAGGGTCTCATCTTCCAGCGTCATATCTTTTAGCCTTGTGATACGTTCCATGGGGTTTTCTTGGCAAGAATACTGGAGTGGGTTGCCATTTCCTTCTCCAGTGGACCACATTTTGTCAGAACTCTCTGCCATGACCTGTCCATCTTGTGTGGCCCTGCATGGCATAGCTTATGGCTTCACTGAGTTACGCAAGCCCCTTCACCACAAGGCAGTGATCCATGAAGGGGATATGGCCCATATGGCTTTGGTCAAATAATGTTTGTGTGTGTGTGTTTTAACATAATTGAATAGTTAATTATTCCAACAAACAATCATTTATTGTTACTGTCAATGACCAGCATAGCAAATAAAAACACATCAATCACACAGAATACATGAGATTAAATAAGATAAAAACATACAGTGAGATAAAATGGGGAGAGAAATTGGGCAATAATATTATAAGTTTGTGATCCTGTTGCAGTCTCCCAAGGAAGGTTGCAGAGTCTCTGAGCTCAGTTCCTGGCAAGTATTGCCTGCTGCAGCACAGAATTTGGAAACGCTGATCAGAAATAAACAAAAAGACATAATTATTCCTACAATGATTACTACTGAAAGTTTTGTCATGCTTCTTTTCTATGGTATGTTTAAAAATGCATATATGGTAAAGCAAATCAGTTGCATGCAATTCTCTACTTCAGTGCCCATCAATGGCAGCAGGAGTGGGAAGGTGAAAGAATTAGAGTTAAAAGGTTTGTTTCTCCATGGATCAGCCTATGAACACTAACAAAAAAATGCAGCAGATCTAACTAAGGTGAATCATGGCTAGGAGTCCAATCCTAGGCACATTTACTTGGATGTAAATGCCACTGAGTTCAATGGGGGTTACTCTTGGCTGCAATCTTGGCTGTAAGGCTGCAATCTCCTGAGTATAGGAAAATTTAGTGGACTCACTTTTGAGTAGAAACTTGGAAGATTGCACTGTACATCTAATTAACAGCAACAGGACTTGGGTTAGTGACAATTGGTTTTAATTGGATTTAGTCACAATGATCTTTCTCGAGGAGGGTTTCTCCATGACAACAGAAGGAGATGGAAGGAGAAGCCAATCATAGCTTACCTGGATTTTTCAAGGAGCCGGCTTTGCTCCAGGCAGGGCTCCATGAGCGGGTGTTTCCCACCAGTAAAAGTAGCTTCATAGAACATACTTCCAGGTTGGGTGTGTGTGTGTGAGTGAGTGAGTGAGTGAACGTCATCTGACTGGCAGGGGCTGCTTAACCAATAAGAAAGACTCCCCCCCTCCAGGCTTCCCCCCTCATTCTCCTTTGAGCATAAGAGAGGCTCCCCCACATTCAGGGGACAGACCTCATTGACCACAATGGGAGTTATTTCTGAGTAGACACGAATTGTTTTGTGCTTGGAAACACAGAGACTCCAAGTTGGGGTCACAGTGAAAGGCACACCCCTGGGCTGGGCTAGCATACCTGAGGTAAATGAGGGGGTTGGGGCACACGACAACTATACCATGGAGAACCCAGCTTAAGGAAAAGAACTGGACATTAAGCAGTCTTGGGAAATCTGGTTTTTCCCTGATAAGCTCCAGAGTGGCTGCTGGATGGCCACGATGTCATGTATCCTTAACAACCTCCAAACTCAGCCAGCTTGGAGTAAATCACTCGTGGAGACACACACACACACCTGCCCCCCCCCCGCCCGATGGTGACCAGTAAGTGTACAGCACAGCCATAGATAGTATTCGTTCTGATCTGGAAATGCTTTAATTTGGATTGGACTGGGGGGGGGGAGACACCTGTGTTTAATGTTTTCATTAAAATGTTCCTGCTTCTGAATTAAAATCTCATTAAATTATAAGTAAATAGATGGATTGTTTTCCTTCTCAAGGAAGGAAGGAAGGAATCTGTGGATTATGGGTAGGATACTGATTTCCTGGTGTGATGAGGCGCTGGTCCAAATTGAGTTAATAATGTAATGAAACTGGTGGCTCTTAGCCATGGCCATTGGTGAAACTGTTCTAGGTGATGATATGAGTAGTAAGTGAAAGATTTTTAAACCACTCTTTATCCAAAGATATCAAGGCAGAGCACAAACCATTAAACCAAGACCCCAAAATGATCGTATCACCCAGAGTGGCTGGGTGACCAGCCAGATGGGCGATTAATAACTGAATAAGTACATCATGTAATTCTAAAATACAATAAAAACAAAACAATACAATACAGGCATTAAACAATTCAAAAGACAATAAAAGATAAAAGGACCAATGTGGAAAGATACTTGAATACTATCTAAACTAAAGGCAGTGGATATTGTCTTGTTTTTAAAAGTGAGAGTTAATGCTATGGGGAGAAGTCTGTGATCAAGTTGATAGTCTTGATAATGTAATGTTGCTGTTTTGTTCCCCAGCGTCTCAGTTTGAGTTGTTCACGAAATATGCAAACTATTTATGCTTCTCTAGCAGTCAATACTGCAGTATTTAATTACAAACCAGACATCAGTTTTGATCTTCTTTTTTCCTCTAGTGAAATCCCTTTCCCCCCTCCCCCCAGCTTGCTGAAGTTAAGCAGATTGTACTGTTGGTTAAATGTGATAGGCAGTGTGGTGGGAATATTTCTAGGCTCTCTACTAATTATGGCTGTTAATAACCAAGGTTCAAGATTTGCTCCAGATAAGTTAGGGTGTTTATAATCTCTGATTTATTAAATATAGTGACAGTGTGATAGATTTAACATGTTTCCCTTCTTTATTGGTCCCTGTGAGACCAGGATGGTGTGTTCTGAGTCTATATACTTTGCCATTCTGAGTCACTGAAAAATGTGTACAGGGTGGGAGGATCCTGTGGGAAAGATGTCAGAAACATTTTGATGGTGTCTGAAGAAGACAGGGTTGGGCAATTTGTGGCCTTCCAGATGTTTTGGCCTACAACTCCCATGACCCCTCACCACTGGCTACTGGCTAGCTAGGGCTGATAGGAGTTATAGGCCAAAATATCTGGAGGGCTAAAAGTTGCCTACACCTACCTTACATTTTTTTTTGAAGCATAGACTAGTGATGGCACAGACATTTGGAATTTGGGGGAAGGTTCAGAAACAAATCTCCCACAGTCTGAGTCATTATGAGCTGAGCCCATACCCTCCCAAACTTCATACCTGGCTCTTAATGGCTCACCCCAGTGCCATCACCACCCTCAGTCAAGCAGTCTTCCTTGATCCTGGCCCATCCTTTCCCAAAACCTAACCTACTGAGGAGGGCATCAGTGTGGAGGACTTTAGCAGCAGCAAAGTCCCCCTCCTTAAGGTTTGGGCACTCCTGTGGGGAACCTGGGAAAAGGTCAAAAGGAGTAAAAATGCAAGCATTGACTGAACCATCATTTCACTTTGCACCATCCATTGTGGTGGATGTATGTACTGGAGATTGTTGATTTAAAAAAAAACCTCACACACGGCCATTTTCACATTCTACAATTCTTGTGTTTTCTTTCACAAGTTGAGCTCAGCATTCCTGAAAAACATCCCTGGCACTGCTTGGATGCAGGGTCCTGATAAAAATAGCTTCTTCTTTTGTCTTTTCTTTCCCTCCTCCTTTATGAAGCCCTGTCCCAATTCAAGTTACCTATAGTAGAATTAATTCTAGAAAATTATCACTCCAATTCCCTTAAGTGTCTCTTCAATGAAATTTTGGTTTTTTCAGGAATGCTGCTGAATTGTAGACCTTTGCTCTCCAGGTCTCTACTCCCAAATATGCTACTGTCTGCATTTCTACCATTTGCACTGCTTGCATTAACACATCTCCTTGCTTGGTCTTTCTGAGAAATGCATTACATGGATTAAATGAAAGAATTACATAGATGGTGTCAGTTCAGAATGCAGCTGCCAGGGTCAAGACTTTCACCAAGACATATCATGATGCCTGGTCGAGCTTCATTACTTGAACTGCTCATTACATTGAGCAGACATTAGGAGATGTTGCTTCTTTACTTACAAGGCATTTGGCTTAGACTTGGTAACCTCAATGACATGCTCTTGTGGCATATCTCTCCAATAAATGTTGTCTTTGTAAGTAACACTGGATCCTTTGGGTACTGTCCCTTCAACTAAAAAGCATAAGGAACAGGCTTCCTAACAGTGCACTTTCTCATTAGCCTTCCCCACCCTGGAGTCCTCCATATGTTCTGGACTATAACGCCCATCATTTCCATCAGCATGACCATTGGGGAAGGCTGTTTACCATATACATCAGGGATGTGGCCATCCAGATGTTGGTGGACTGCAACTCCCATCAGCCCTAGCCAGCGTAGCTAATGGTGAGGGATGATGGAAGTTGCAGTCCAACAACATCTGGAGGGCCACATGTTTCCCATCCTTGATATACATAGTGCCAATAGTGATTTTCTCTGAACTTATGTGAAATTATTTCTTCTGAAGCCATAATGGCATTGCCAAGCGTTGCTAATGCAACCAGCGTGTTGTGGAATAGTCAGAAAACATCATAGCTTTTACTTAACACAACATTCCAACCAACTCCTTGAATTACTTTCGTTATATTTCAGACCATATCCAGCAAAACACAACACACACAGAAAAGAACCATAGTCTGTTTAGACAGAAGTGTGGCTTGTGTGGCTACTTACATTAAGCATGTAGCTGAGAACGTTAACCAATACGACATTTTCCAACAGATGCCTTAACCACAAATTTAGCTAACTGAAATGAACAGAACAAAATAGTCCAACTCAGTTTCTTCCCCTAAAGCTGAGCCTATGTAGTCTCTCAAGCATAAAGGGGAAAAATGCCTAATGTACAAAAGACCTTTTGAAGGACAATTGAATAATTGTGCCTCTGGTATTTGCTACCTCAGAGCTATAAAAGAGAAATGTTAAGGGTACATTTTAAAAACACACACACACACATATATATATATATATATATATACACACACACATCCCACACACCCCCACACACACTATCTATGTCAGGGTCATAACAAAGACAACTACTGCTGAATTTCACAAAACAAAAAGACCTTTGCTTTTCACTGTGAGACATGGAGAATGTAGTTATTCTATCCTAATAGGGTGTTGTTGTTTTCTGAGGGGGGTGGTTGGTAGTTCCATGGTCTGTCTCTGTGAAATAATATACACTGGTTAAGTGGCATAAAATAAGATGATAAAATTGTTGCATATTGGCATTTTGCATTAATAAAATGGCATTTTTTAATCTGATCTGCAACTTGGGTGAATGGAGGTACTTAAACTTGAGCATATGTACACACCTCTGTTTCCTGTATGTATAACTGAAACAACATCCCACTGAATTCAAAGGAACTTAACTCTGCAGCCTTCACTGAACTGATTAGTTTAGTGTGCATGTAAGATATCCCTGAAGGATGAATGAGACAAACACATGTTTGTCCACTTCATTTGGGTTGTGTGTGTTTTTTACCCTGAAAAGCAGACTATACAGTCAGGGCCAGAAATATTGGAACAAAGATAACTGTTTTGGCAGTTGGCCTCTGTACACCACCACATTGAAGTTGAAAGGAAACACACCCAGATGGGAGCAAAGTCAGGACTTTCAGCTGTAATTCAAAGGGTTTGACAAAAGTGGGGCACTAACCATTCATGAAGTACAGCCAGTGGCATACACACACATCCATCGTTGGTGGCTCATAAGTAATGGAACAAACCAACATCATTTCAAACTTAAGGGTTGCCTTTAATTCCTGGATGAAAATCCTTTGCAGTCAATGACTGCCTGAAGTCTGGAACCATGGACATGAAAAAAATGCTGAGTTTCCTCCCTTGAGATACTTTGCCAGGTCTTTACTGCAGCTGCCTGCAGCTGCTGCTTGTTTGTGGGTCTTTCTGCCTTCAGTCTTGTCTTCAGTAAGTGAAAAGCATGCTCTATTGGGTTGAGATCAGGTGCCTGACTTGGCCATTGAAGAACATCCCACTTCTTTACCTTCAGAAACTCTGGGGTAGCTTTTGCTGTATGTTTTGGGTCATTATCCATCTGCAATATGAAGCTGCGTCCTACCAGTTTGGCAGCATTCGGCTGAATCTGAGCAGAAAGTATAGCCCTATACACTTCAGAATTCATCCTGCTGCTTTTATCAGTAGTCAGGTCATCAATAAACACCAGTGACCCAGTTCCATTGGCAGCCATACATGCCCATGCCATAACACTGCCTCCACCATGTTTGACAGATGATGTGGTATGCTTTGAATCATGAGCTGTTCCTTTCCTTCTCCATACTTTTCTCTTCCTATCATTCTGGTACAAGTTAATCTTGGTTTCATCAGTCCAAAGAATCTTATTCCAGAACCAGGCAGGCTTTTTTAGGTGTTTGCTGGCAAAGGCTAATCTGGCCTGTTTGTTCTTGAGCGTTACCAGTGGTTTGCACCTTGTTGTGAAGCCTCTGTGTATTTACATTCATAAAGCTGTCTCTTGACTGTAGATGTTGACAATGACATGCCTACCTCCTCAAGAGTGTTCTTGACCTGGCTAGATGTTGTGAAAGGGTTCTTCTTCACCATGAACAGAATTCTGCGGTCATCCACTTTAGTTGTCTTCTGTGGTCTTCCAGGCCTTTTGCTGTTGCTGAGCTTGCCAGTTAATTCCTTCTTTTTCAGGATGTTCCAAACTGTTGTGTTGGCCACTCCCAATGTTTTTGCTATCTTTCTGATTGGTTTATGTTGTTTCCTCAGCCTAATGATGGCCTCCTTCCCTCACATGGACACCTCTTTGGACCTCATGTTGGGAGTTCCAGTGAACAGCTACCAAATGCAAATGCAACACTCAGAACCACCTCCAGGCCTTTTATCTGCTTGATTGGTCATGGGGCACCCAGGAAACAGGCCACACCTGGCCATGCAGCTCCTTGTCAGCCATTTGTTCCATTACTTATGAGCCGCCAACGATGGGTGTGTGTGTGTATGCCACTGGCTGTCCTTCCTGAATGGTTAGTGCCCCACTTTTGTCAAACCCCTTGAATTAAAGCTGAAAGTCCTGACTTCACTCCCATCTGGGTGTGTTTCCTTTCAACTTTAATATGGTAGTGTACAGAGGCCAACTGCCAAAACAGTTATCCTTGTTCCAGTATTTCTGGCCCTGACTGTAAATTTGCTATACGAGTGAGTTAATGTTTGAAAATGTATGTATCATGATACAGGTACTTGTTAGAAAACTAAGACAAGCTGAAGCTTGGTGTTCCATATAGACTCAGTGGCAAACTCAGGTTTGCTGCCATGTAATGTGTGGAAAGGTGTTTAATCCAATTGATTTCTGATGCTGAAACACAGATAGAAATGGATGCTCAGTAATGTGTACAACTTAATAATCAGAATACTTAGAGAAGATGGATCATGGTTTTCAATCACTGGAGCTGTGGGTGATTTTGCTGGTATTAAATAGGTTTAATCCCAGTTGTTACACTTCCAAATTAGCCAGGTTAAGTTATACTTTCAGAAGTATGTAGCTTGGTAGCTATGCCATTCTGGTCAGAACATCACATTTTGTGAGTGGATACTCAGAGAATGATATTTTTTCCAACTTTTCTCTAAAAGTTATACCTTCCTCCCACTCATGTCTATTGCACGTCAGAGATATCTGTGATTCAGGTGACCTAAATTGTGCCTTGCAGTGGAACTGACAGTACCTAGGGATGGCGGAGAATTTCTCTATGAATCTCGGAGAGGCCAAATGCCAACGTATTTGGGCCCCCGAAATTGGCGGTGAAATTCTCCACCCCCCCACCCCCCCAGGATGGGACTTACCTCCCTTGAATGTCCCTCTCGGCAGCGGGTCCTGGCGGCGGTTCGGCGGCGGTTTGGCGGGGGTGGCGGCCAGTCTTCCGACCGGCTGCCACTGCCGCCATTACAAAGTGAATGTAAAAAAACACACACACACATGATAGGCTACGTAACGATTTATGTAGCCTATCACGGTTAGATTTCCAAAGTCAGCCATGATAGACTACGTAAATCGTTACATAGCCTATCACGGGTGACTTTGAAGAAAAAAAAAAAGCGTGTACGCAAATGGCAGCGCCCATGGGCGCCGCCATTTGCATTCCTTATTTGGGCCTGGGTAGTCTACATAAAGATTTACGTCAACTACGGCGAAAATAAGGGCAACACAAATAGCGTAGACGCTACGCTATTTTAGGGGTGAACGAAAGTCACTTACCTTTTCTCGCAGCTTTTTCGCGGTGGGGGGGAGCGCTTCGCTGCTCCCCCCGTGAAGTTCAGGCCGGGGGGAGGAGGCTTCCCGCCTCGCCCGGCCGAAATTCAGGCCGGGGGGGGAGGCTTCCCGCCTCGCCCGGCCGAAATTCAGGCCGGGGAGGAGGCTTCCCGCCTCGCCCGGCCGCGAACACGAAAGTAAAAAAAAAAAAATAAATAAACGTCCCCTGATAGGCTACGTGACGATTCACGTAGCCTATCACGGCTAGATCTGGAAAGTCAGCCATGATAGGCTACGTGACGATTCCTGTAGCCTATCACGGCTGACTTTGCAAATCTTGCCGTGATAGGCTACGTGAATCGTCACGTAGCCTATCAGGGGACGTTTTTTTTTTTTCTTTCATTGCAATGGCGGGGGCGGCAGCTGGTCGAAAGACCGGCTGCCGCTCCCGCCCCGCTCGAACACCGGACGAACCGCCAGCCGGACCCGCCGCCGGGAGGGACATTCAGGGAAGGTAAGTCCCATCCCGGGGGGGGGGCAGGGGGCGGGGGGGCGGAGGATTTCTCCCCGAAACTTGTTCGGGGGGCCGAACACGTTGGCGCTCGGCCCCCCGAAGTTTCGGGGAGAAATTCTCCACCATCCCTATTTGTGTTCCCCTTATTTTCGCCGTAATCTATGTTAATGTTTACGTAGACTAAGATGTCCCAAAATAAGGAACGCAAATGGCGGCGCCCATGGGTGCCACCATTTGCGTATGTGCGTTTTTTGTTTTTTGTTTTTAATCAGCCATGATAGGCTATGTAAACGTAGCCTATCACGGCTGACTGCAGGGACGCAAACGGTGGCGGCTACGGCCGCCGCCATTTGCATCCCTGCTAGCCAGCGGCCGGATGTCCGGCCGCTGGCGGAGCCGGCTGGTTGCTCCGCAGAATCCCTGCGGAGTGGAGCCAGCCAGCCAGGATTCGGGGGGGGGAGGGACGGAGCACCTCCCCCCCGGCCATAATTTCGGGGGGAGGGATGGAGTGCCTCCCCCCCAGCATCAGCATAATCCACGAACAGGTAAGTGACTTTTGTACATCCCTACATAATTAGGGATGGGGGAGAATTTCTCCCCGAAACTTCGGGGGGCTGAGTGCCAATGCATTCGGCCCCCCGAAATCGGCGGTGAAATTCTCCGCCACCCCCCGGGATGGGACTTACCTTTCATGAATGTCCCTCCCGGTGGCGGGTCCTGGTGGCGGTTCATCGGGTCTTCGTCAGGGGCAGGGGCGGCAGCCGGTCTTTTGACCGGCTGCCGCCACCGCCATTACAAGTGCAATAAAAAAAAAAACGTGATAGGCTACGTAACGATTAACATAGCCTATCACGGCTAGATCTCCAAAGTCAGCCGTGATAGGCTACGTTAATTGTCACGTAGCCTATCATGGGTGACTTTGGAAAAAAAAAAAGCGCGTACACAAATGGCGGCTCCCATAGGGAGCCGCCATTTGCATTCCTTATTTGTTCCCTGTAGTCTACATAAAGATTTACGTAGACTACAGCGAAAATAAGGAAACGCTATCTTTACGTAGACTACAGGGACCAAATAAGGAACGCAAATGGCGGCTCCCTATGGGGGCCGCCATTTGCGTACGCACTTTTTTTTCCCCAAAGTCACCCGTGATAGGCTACGTAACGATTTACATAGCCTATCATGGCTGACTTTGGAAATCTAGCCGTGATAGGCTACGTTAATCATTACGTAGCCTATCACGGGGGTGGTTTGTTTGTTTGTTTGTTTCCGCGGCCGGGTAGACGGGGCGCTTCTACCTGGCCTGAATTTCGCTGGCGAGGGATGGGGCGCCTCCCCCCCCTCGCATGAACTTCGGGGGGAGAAGCGAAGCGCCTCCCCCCCCCACAGCGAAGCAAGCTTCAAGGACAGGTAAGGGACTTTCGTCCATCCCTATACATAATACACCAGCTGAAGGAGAGTCTTCCTTCTCAGACAAGAAATGGATCAATGTCCATTCAGCAGGCATCACAAATAAACATAAAGACACAATCCTATGGCCGCTAGATGGCCATAGGATTGTTCAGTTTCTGAGAACTGACTTTGGAGCCCGTGCTCCGAGGTCAGTTCCTGGAAAACCACCTCTATGCCCCATCCCCCACCATCTCATAGGCAGTACGTTTCGTCCCCAGGCTCTGGGCTCGGAAGAGCAGCACAGAGCGGAGCACAGAGGGACATTCCCGGGGGCGAGGAGTGCAGGAGTGCTGGTACAATGCTTCCTATGTGTCACCCAGCCTCCCCCGCAACTCCAAGGTCCCATGGCTAGACAGCCCAAATCAGCCATCTAGCCAGAAGTGCAGGGCAGCTGGAGTGCAGAGGAGAAGATCCCCTCCACGCTTCACCCACCCTGCATTGGATAGGTGGTTGCTTCTGAGTTTGGAGGTGGCCACCTACCCCAATGGGACTGCCCCCTCAAAGACTGAACAGGAGAACACATTAACCTGAAAATGCCATCCTGGAGTCAGAGAATTAAAAGCAGAGCCACTGAAAGATGGTACACCCATGAAACTGTTATATGGGATAAACCGAATGGAAGCTGAATTCTGTTTCATGAGCAGACATTAGACCAATAAAAGGTATAATCTCAGATGGTTTACATTTGGAAAATGAACCCCTGAATAATGTAGAGGGATGTTTTAAATTGGTAGCCTTGATGTAAAGTTGATGCAGGGGGGTTATGGTCTTATTTTGCCGTGTGTGGTACTTCTACAAATTTTATGCAGCTGTAGGAATGGAGCTACTAGTCACCCTCCGAAGGGTGATCTCATCACCTTTATTAATTATCTGCAGTGGGGTTAGAAGATCATCCGACGTCGATAGGCCTGCTAAATGAAAATTCCTCTAATGCTGCACTGAAGACAGCTTTTAATACAGACCGTTAAGCTGCATATAATATCTTCATTAAAAGCAAAGATTCTGGCATGATCACTTCGTTTTCTGTTTCATTTTGTACCAGTAGTGTAAATACCAGCACGCTCGTGCTAAATATATGCAAAGAGTGTTCCACTGTGTAGAGTGGCAATTATGACAGTTTCTGTTGTGCTGTCAGTTTTAATTCCATTTAGACACTTAGCAAATATTAGGTCTGTTGATTTGGGCAAAAATGGCTTATTCAACATGTCTGAAAGATGTGTTCAGCTAGTATGTTGGTGAATCTTCAGCTTTGAGACAGAATCTGGTGATGGTGACTCCTTTTTGATTGATAGTTCTGACCATCCTGTAGAACTAGCTCCACTTTTTTGAGAAGACATCTCAACACCTGACGATGTGACACCAGCATGATTATCGTTCTCAGTCAAAACGTAATGCCAATATTTTTTGTTCTCAAGTCTGTCATTTTAAGCACAATGCCTTTTGCATTCCACTGAGTTCAGCTGGGCTTACTTTCAAGTAAATGTGTTTATAGGAATGAAATGTGTCTAGTATGAATATAAAAATACTCATAAATCTGTAAATATATGTATTTCCTTCCAGTGAATGTTGATTTACCCCTTCAATACATGCAGATATTCTTTGGCCAATGAAAATATTACTTATTTTGTTTCAGTTATAGCTCTAGCTTCTCTTTCATTGTCTTTTCAATTTTTTATTTTAAACTCCAATTTCAATAAACTCAGCTTAGGGCACAATTAATAAAATGAAATCCATAGGAATGTATTTTAATGCTTGTAGAATTAATGTACTGAACCTTGATCATCTGATAGCAAATGTGCAGATTACATACTCACTTTTAGGGGACGTCAGTGGATTTGCTTGTCAGGGAGTTCTCTATACCTGCGTATACTTTTCTGAAGTTTCCATAAAGAATTTGGAGATGGAGCTCACCAAATGGTTTCTGAGGCAGAGATTGGCTGATGTATCCTTAAAGATGGATAGAGCAATTATATCAGTTTCTAAAGTAGCACCATTGTATGAGAAGTTCCCTTACACCCCTTTTGTTCTATCTTGTTATTTAAAGAATTTGCAGAGACCTAGAGACAGGATGGCCTTTGCTTAAATCTGATTAAATTTAAATCTGATGCCTTCAGCTGTGTTAGAAGGGATATAATAGAATAGGCCATATTCTGAGCTAGGGATGGGTGAACATTTCAGTTCATTTTTTTACCACAGTTCATTCCGTTTTTAAGTCCCAGAACCACACACATGCCTGAATGCAACCTGCGGTCTGAAGCCCATACAATCATAAGCTGGCTGGCTGAGGTGGCTTGGGAGAGCCAGGGCGTGCAGGAGAAGCCACCACCACCGGGGAAGAGGCGTGCCTGCTGCTGCTGGGCCTGCTGCTGGTGCTGCTGCTGCCACCGCCACCACCACCACCACCACCTGGTGGTCCAGGCCTTCCCTGTAGACTTCTGCCTGGCAGACCACCAGTCCCTGCAGGACCAGGCCCCCAGGTACCCAGCCAGCTGTGCTGCTCCACCTGCCCCTCCCTGGAGGGGCTACATAAGCTGGCTGGCTGAGGTGGTCTGGGAGAGCCAGGGCCTGCAGGAGAAGCCACCACCACCCGGGAAGAGGCATGCCTGCTGATGCTGATGCTGATGCTGATGCTGATGCTGATGCTGATGCTGATGCTGATGCTGATGCTGATGCTGATGCCGCCACCACCACCACCACCACCAGGCCTTCCCTGTGGATTCCTGCCTGGCATTATTTTTAAGGGGATTTTTAATTTTTTGTTTGTTTGTTTTGTTTTTTTCTGGGGGATTTTGTTGTGGTTTTAGGGGTTGGTAGCCTGCCTGATAGGCGAGAGTGAGGGGGCATGTGTCCACTTGATGGAGGCTGTGGGGGGAGTGTTGGGGGCCAGAACATACCGAGGCTGGGCGGCAGGTGCTGGCGGAGCACTAGGGGCAGGCCATGCCAGATAAGGGGAACAAGGGAGAGATGTGTAGAATCTGTCCCCTGCTCCATGCCTGTCCAGAGCCAAAGGATGGCTGGGGGAGGTGTGACCCCATCTTCTGGCCTTCATTTGCTGCTCTGCAATGCCAGGTCTGTTACCCAGAAAACGTCCCTCATCCATGACATGATCCTGGATGAGGGTGCAGACCTGGCATGTATTACGGAGACCTGGCTGGCCGAGGCTGCTGCTCCAACCCTTGCAGCCATGTATCCAGCCGGATTTTCGTATGCACAGCAGCCAAGGGCTGGGGATCGGGGAGGGGGAGTGGCTGTTATCTACCGAGAGTCCTTGGTCTTCACCAGACCCTCTCTCCGGGAGACCAGGGTTGCTGAGTGCATGTACTGGAGGTTGGGCCCGAAGGGCAGTCTGGGGATTCTGCTCATGTACCGTCCACCCCACTGCATGACTGACTCCCTGGCCGAGGTGCTTGAGGTGGTCTCTGATGTGCGTGTACAGTCTCCTAAATTGTTGGGGGACTTCAACATACATTCGGAGGCCATCCTCACAGGAGCACCTCAGGACTTCATGGAGACCATGGCTTCCTGGGAGCTGCACCATATTCTAACTGGGCCCACCCATGTAGCCGGTCATGCACTAGACCTTGTGTTTGTTTCTGGAGAAGCGGGGAGTGATCTGGAAGTCGGGGGTATATCCACCACCCCCTTGTCATGGTCAGGTCACTATCTGGTGACGTTCGATTCTCGGTTCCACAACCCCTCCGCAGGGGTGGAGGACCCATTAAAATGGTCCGCCCTAGGCGTCTTATGGATTCAAATGGATTCCTGAACATGCTTGGGGATTCTCTGGGGCACGCCAACGGCCACTTCGTCGAGACCCTGGTGGGTGGCTGGAATGCCGCAATCACTGGGGCATTAGATCAGGTGGCTCCAAAATGCCCACTCCCCCTGAACAGGGCTCGGACTGCACCATGGTTCAATCTGCGGTTACAAGCTCTGAAACAGGAGGTGAGACGGCTAGAGCGCCAGTGGCGGAAGTCTCGCTCCAAAGACGATCAGACACTGTCCCAGGAGGCTGTTCCAAGTGGTCCGGAGCCTGGTTGGTCCTGTGGCTCCAGAACCACTGGAGCATTCTAAGGCCTCCTGTGAGGCCTTGGCAAGGCACTTTGCAGATAAAATTGATCAGATTAGGTGTGTTAGTCTGCATGCTGTGGATACAATTAGTGAGCAAGAGGCGGCCTGTGGCAAACTGGTTTTGTGGGATTGGTTCCAGCTTCTTCCTCCTGATGAAGTGGACAAGGTGCTTTCATCTGTAAGGCCGACCACCTGCTTACTTGATCCTTGCCCATCTTGGCTCATTATGGGCTGCAGAGAGACTGGGTGAGGGGATCAGGGCGGTGGTGAACGCCTCCCTTGAGGAGGGAGTGATGCCATCAGCCCTCAAGGAGGCAGTGATAAGACCGCTCTTAAAGAAGCCCTCCTTGGATCCCCAAGTTCTGAACAACTTTCACCCAGTCTCAAATCTGCCATTTTTGGGCAAGGTGATTGAGCGGGTGGTGGCGATGCAGTTGAAGGCACACTTGGAAGAAACTGATTATCTAGACCCATTTCAGTCGGGCTTCAGGCTTGGGCATGGGACAGAAACGGCCTTGGTCGCCTTGGTAGATGATATGAGGAGGGCTCTGGATAGGGGTGAATGCTCCTTCCTTGTTCTCCTCGACCTCTCAGCGGCTTTTGATACCGTTGACCACGGTATCCTCCTGGACCGCCTGGAGGGGTTGGGCATTGGAGACACCGTATTGTGGTGGTTCCGGTCCTTCCTCTCCAGCAGGTACCCGAGGGTAGCACTGGGAGAGGAGGTTTCGGACCCGTGGCCACTCACTTGTGGGGTGCCACAGGGTTTCATCCTCTCCCTGATGCTATTTAATATCTATGTGAAGCCGCTGGGGGCTATCATCAGGAGGTTTGGGGTGCGGTGTCATCAATATGTGGATGACATGAAGCTCTACCTCTCATTCAAATCTTCACCAAGGTTGGCTGTAGAATCCCTGCCCAAATGTCTGGAGAGGGTGAGTGGCTGGATGGGGAGGAATAAGCTGAAGCTGAACCCTGACAAGACCAAGGTACTTTTGGTGGGAGACAAGAGGAGGCTGGGGGATGTTGACCTGGTGTTGAATGGGGTACAGCTACCCTTGAAAGACCAGGTCCAAAGCCTGGGGGTCATTTTGGACTCCCAGCTGTCCATGGAGGCTCAGATGTCAGCTGTGAGCCAGACAGCGCTGTATCAACTCCATCTGGTACGGCGGCTGCGCCCCTTCCTTCCCGACCATCTGCTCCCATCGGTAGTACATAGGGGTGCACGAAAGTCACTTACCTGGTCTCGCAGCTTTTCGCCGTGGGGGGGAGGCGCTTCGCTGCTCTCCCCGTGAAGTTCAGGCTGGGGGGGGAGGCTTCCCGCCTCGCCCAGCCGAAATTCAGGCCGGGGAGGAGGCGCCTTGCCTGGCCGCGAAATAAAAAGTTTAAAAAAAAACCAACGCCCCCGTGATAGGCTACGTGACGATTAACGTAGCCTATCATGGCTAGATCTGCAAAGTCAGCCGTGATAGGCTACGTAAATCGTCACGTAGCCTATTACGGGTGACTTTAAAAAAAAAAAGGACGTACGCAAATGGCGGCCCCCATAGGGAGCCGCCATTCGCTTTCCTTATTTGGTCGCTGTAGTCAATGTAAAGATTTACGTAGACTACGGTGAAAATAAGGGCAACGCAAATAGCATTGCCCTTATTTTCGCTGTAGTTTACGTAATCTTTACGTAGACTACAGCGACCAAATAAGGAAAGCGAATGGCGGCTCCCTATGGGGGCCGCCATTTGCGTACGTCCTTTTTTTTTTTAAAGTCACCCGTGATAGGCTACGTGACAATTTACGTAGCCTATCACGGCTGACTTTGCTAATCTAGCCGTGATAGGCTACGTTAATCGTCACGTAGCCTATCACGGGGGCGTTTGTGTGTTTTTTTTCTTTTATTGGAATGGCGGCGGCGGCAGCAGCCGGTCGAAAGACCAGCTGCTGCTCCCGCCCCTGACGAAGACCCGATGAACCGCCGCCGGGACCCGCCACTGGGAGGGACATTCGGGAAAGGTAAGTCCCGTCCCGGGGGGGGTGTGGGGGGCAGGGGGGAGAATTTCTCCCCGAAACTTCTTCGGGGGGCCGAACACGTTGGCGCTCGGCCCCCCGAAGTTTCGGGGAGAAATTCTCTGCCATCCCTAGTAGTACATGCCCTGGTCTCCTCTCGTTTAGACTACTATAATGCGCTCTACGTGGGGTTACCCTTGAAAACGGTTCGGAAGCTGCAGCTGGCACAGAACGCAGCAGCTCGCCTGATTAAAGGCAGCCGCCAGCGAGATCACATCACTCCAGTGCTGAAGGAGTTGCACTGGTTAGCAGTTGTTTTCCGGGCCAAATTCAAGGTGTTGGTTTTGACCTTTAAAACCCTATATGGTTCCGGCCCAGCCTATCTTAAGGAGCGCCTCCAGCAGCACCAGACAGGCTGCTTAACAAGATCAGCCTCAGATGGCCTTCTCTCTGTCCCATCAGCCAGGACAGCTAGACTGGTGGGGATGAGGGAGAGGGTCTTTTCTGTGTTGGCCCTCACTCTGTGGGACTCCCTCCCTAGGGAACTCCATCATGCCCCCTCTTTAATGAGCTTCCGTCGTGCATTAAAAACGTGGTTGTTCAGGCAGGCATTTGGGGTGGGTTAGGGTATTTTAGAAAATGTTTTTATTGTAGAATTTTGTTTTAAACTGTTTTATTGTATGCTGTACATCGCCCAGAGTGGCTGGGTGACCAGCCAGATGGGCAATTAATAAATTTAATAATAAATAAATAAAATTCTGAGCTTGTGATGCAATTTGCATAACAAAAATGCATTAGAAAAATGTGTGTATTTGAAAAATGTGCATGAAAAAAATGCATTCATTTGAAAAACATGTGCATAAACATGCATTAGTCAACAGGGAAACGTGCATAAATTTTAGAGCTGTGCACTGCTTTGGCCCAAAGCCCAAGTTCAAAGGGTGCTTCAGACTGCTTCGGGCCACCTCCAAGTCAAGGCAGCAGGGGCCCGAAGCGGCCCGGAGAGAGTCGGGTCACTCTGAAGCACTTCGATGCACTCCGGTGCCATCCGGAGGCCCAGCTGCCATGCCACCACCCGGCCCCCAGCTCCTTTTCTGCGTCCTCTGAACCGGCAGCTGTCTTATTGTTCCGCGGAATTGGGGGGAGCCATTTTAAAAATGGCAGCTGCCTGTATTTCCGGAAATACATGGTGTCACCATTTTTAAAATGGTTCCCCCCATTCCCTGGAACAATAAGATGGCTGCCAGCGTGCATTCAGAGAGGCTAGGAGCTGGCAGTGGCAGTGGCTCCCCTGGCCTCAGCCCGCCCTCATTGTGAGCTGCTGCTGCTGGCCTGACTCAAGCCTTCATGGGCTCCTTGTAAGCAGGGAACTTGTGCAGGCTTGAGCAGAGGCAGGAGTCATCCTCCAACCGGGTGCCCTCCCCTCCTTGCCAGGAAGGGAGAGGGTGCAGTTGGAGGGTGACTCCTGCCCTCGTGCCTGTCCAATCTTCATGGCCTCCTTCCATGCAGGGAAGGAGGCTCTGCAGGCTTGACAGGCGGCCAGTGCCTCCTGCCAGTCACCTGTTCTTCCCTCCTTGCAAAGAGGACAGAACAGGTGGTTGATGGACTGCCATGGGCAGCAACGGCAGCGCCTTCCCTGGCGGCTCCCCGGCAGTGCCAGCAGCAGCTCCCCCGGTGGCACTAATGGCAGCGGCAGTGGCAGCAGTGCTTCCCCCACGGAACAAGGGCTGAGGTGAGGAGCTGGGGGCTGGGCGGCATCTGGGGGCGGTGAAGTGGGATTCGGATGTCCGAAGCCCACTTTGGCTTTGTAGGCCGAGGCAAGTCCCCCCCCCCAATCAGCCCAAGCTGAATCAGGCCCACTTCGGAAGCCCTGAAGCGACTTCTGAATCGGATTGGGCAGTCCATGAAGAGCCCTAGTACATTTCAAAAAATGCGCACAATTGATGACCACACTTGGAAAAAGGCGCACAAAAATATGCACGCATTTTCATGCAAAAGGAAAAAAAAAACAATTCGATATGGTTATAAGTTGGAATGAGCTTTGAGGTGGAAATCAGAGAACTTCAATGAGCTCAAGTATTGCTGATTTGCACATCTCTATTCTGAGCATGCCTGTCTTTGTGGCTTAAAACAGGTGGAACACTTTGTACATACTATTATATATTCTCCTGTTTATAATGGGCTGAGGGAACAATATTTCGGTCAGATTTTAGAGAAATGTTTGGGGAGTCCATGAGACTGTAATGCATCTGCCTTATGAGCAAGGTGGATATCTAATAGCAAAGAAGGCATGTTTTCTCTCTACAGTAATTGATGTTAGGAAAATATTCTCAAAGGAGGGTGCTGTGCCTTGTCAGGAAGATTCAGATTTTGAATTCATGAATGATTTAATATAATTTTATATATGTTTGTGTAAAATTTACTTACTTTAGCTAGGAATCCCGAATTTTTAAGTTTAATTTGATATCTAGTTTTTTATACTGATATCTATTATTGTTTGTTAAATGTTTGTTTTGTGGTGGTCTGATGACTGTATACAAATAAACAGATCTTACCTTCTTTATACCAGTGTAGGGGAGATGGAGGGGACAGAAAAGAGGCTATATGAAATAAAATCCGTTGGAACTTTCTCACAAATGAGAAGGACTAGAAGCATGTAACCAAAGAATTTGCTGGTTAGTTCAAATCAGTCTGTGATATTCAACAGAGACACAGAGCTTCTTTGCCCTTTTTGGTTTCTCCTTTCCTCAGTTCTTCACCACCCATTATTTCCTCATGTCACTGGCAGCAGCTTTGTTCCACTTCCTGTAACCACTCCATTTCTTGGCCAGTGTCTTGGTGCTCCTATTTCCATTCTTGCTCATAGCATATAGCTTGCTGTCCTTAAATGTGGAAGCTTCCTTCTGAGTCAACCTTATGATTAGCCCCACCTCAGTTTCCCGTCTCTACTGCCTTTTCCTCAATCCTTCCTCCACCCCTGACCCTCACTTAGCTTCCTTTTTCCTGTCTACATCCCACTCTTCTTCAGATTAGACACCTTAACTCAGTGGTTTGTGCCCCTTAGTTCTGGTGACCTCTTCCCACTTCTCAACCTACCAAGCAAAATACTCTTGTCCCCAACACCTGTGCAACATTGCAATGCCAGTCATTCAGGCAACATTCCTTCATTCAAAAGATGTGAAGCACCGTTCCCTGGGCAGTTGAACTGTTTGTGAATTGTCTCAACCAGTTGGTGTCTGAGGCATCATTGCTATAAACACTCTGCCCTGAGTTACTTGGAGGAAAGGTGGGACATAAGTATGATGTGTGGATTTTGCAAAATCCATTCTGTCTGTGTTTCATGGATTGTCGTGTATCTCTCATTCCATTGTCTGCTCACGGGTGGAATCGGATTTTTCCCTGAATTTGTGCAAATTCAGATTTATGCAAATTCACACGCGTGAAAATGCAGAAATCCCCCCCAAATGCACAAATTCCCCCCATGTGTGTTTTCCCCATGCTTTAGCCTATGGGGAAAATGTGCATTTTCAGCCAGTTTTTTTTTTTTAATTATTTTTCTATGACTAAATCTTCATAAAATTCCAGAAAGTTAAAAAAAACACACACAAAAAAACTGGTCCACAAGTCCACAGAATCTTTAATACTTGGGATAAGCTGGTCCACTGCAGCATCCGCATTGGAACTCATTTGATTATGTTGCAGATTTCTCCGACATCCCTAGATATAACTAAATAAGTGCATTACAATCTCCATGCCACTCTAGAGTATGTAATAGCACTCCTTTCATTGTTTATTCTGCAAGTTCAGTGCTCTTCTACATTGCTAGCATTGGTATCTTTAGTCTGTTTCCATGGCTTGATGTATTCTTAGGATGGGATAATCTAAATGTTTAAAAAGACTATCTAACATGTATGTAGATAGCAATATTTGGCAACTTCAGTGGGGAAACCACACCATTTGCCATTTTTCATGGTTCAGTTTTCATTTAGTCAGTCATGTAATGCTTCCCGTTAGCCATAGAACCCTAAGCAAAATATTTGTGTCATATGTCAGATTTTTGATAAATGCACAACAATCTACTAGACAACATGATTGCACTTTATAACCTAAACAGGTGCTGTTATTCACCAGCATTTGCTCTGACATTTATTCCCTGGTTCTTTAATCCTAACTAAAATGATAAAATGCAATTCACCTTTGAAGAATGGTTCTTTGTGTTTCAACCTTACGGATATTAAAATGTAAAGTTTAGATTTTATTCCTGACCTCATCACATCCATGATTTATTGTGTCCAGAATATTACATCTCTGCCACATTTAACTGGTTCTGAGTTGAATGTACAGCCTCAGTACTGGCATGTCCAGCTGCAATCGTATCAAGAGCCAAGGTCAGTGAATATATTCCCAGGAGATTTAGAATAAATTAGCATTTATACCTCTTTGAGGTGAACCAACATAACTTATGGTCTATCCCCCAGACAGAAAGATGAGAATCAGTGCTTCAGAAGGTAATGCTCTGATCCACAATCAAATATTTGTGACATAACCAATAACTGAAACATATATTTGCCAGCCACAGCCAGGGCCAATCATCAAACCTATGCTCCATATATAATTCACTGTAGCAGCCAGCCACATTAGTTGACCATGTCAGGGTCCCCCACCCACCCCTTCAGTAACTTTCTGTAGGCCAAGTTTGCCTGGACAGACATTTTAATTAATGGCTATGTACGCTAGGCTAAAAATACGATAAAAGTCAGAAAGATGTCCGAATAGAAGACTTTGCCTAGATACAGAGATCTGTCTATCTTGGCAGGTTAACATGGTTCTAACTGGAGATGGATGAGCAGCCCCTAAGCAGCCTTTGTGCAAATGCTCAGAAAAACGTCAGGGGACCTGAGCATTCAGCTATTCTCAATGGGTGTAGATGCCAGCCCTTCTCTGAATGCTGCCCCCTTCCCCAACAACAACAACACGCTCACCTTGGGGAAGGGGGACAAAGGCTGGAGGGTTCTAGAGGGATGGCTGGCAACAAATTATCTGCAGAGTGTGATTTTCTGCTGGGAATCATAGAGGCTGTAGCCATCCCATGATTCAGTGGGAAAAGATGTTCTGCGCATCATTTTACTGCTGGATCGATGGCTCCCCAGGGCACTCCCATCTTCATTTATGCCTTCCCTTCCACAGGCTACAATCGTGTTGCACCTCCCCAAGGTGAGGGGATTTTGTTGTTGGGGGAGGGGAACAGGGGTAGCAGTTGGCGGAGTGATGGAGTGTGCACAGAATCGAGCTGGGGGGGGAGTGCTTGGGGTGGGATGTGCCTTCCTCTATTCTGTTTGCAACAATTCTATGTTGACTATCAGTGTTCTCCCAAGTTGGCCACTTGGAAGAGAAGCTGCATCGGTTTTTTGGTGAAAACTGAGTTATGTTGGCTTATTTATTAACCTAAATTATTGTTCAGCAATTGTCCTTCTTCAGCCTTAGAATTGTTTAACTTACTGAAATTAGAAATTAATTAAGATCTAATTGCTATTTTTTTAAAAAAAATCCTTGCTGAAATCTGGGAAAGTATCGGTCAAGTAGTGGAAATTATCATGTTTCCTATATGTATGTCTTATATCTTATGGGTTTTACTTTATGTAAAGTTCCGTATTTATACTTCCTAGCAAATTGTGTATATAAACAACATTTCCAGATCCCTCATTTTATTGATTGATTTGATTTGATTTATACAATTCATTACCTGTTTTTCACTATATAATAATCCCAAAGCAGGGGACTAAGCCAACTACATGATGGAACATAGACGCTTAGAAGGGGAGGAAAATGTCTCTCCATGGGCAAACCCCTCCTTTTTCTTTTATCTTTGGCCATGTCTCCATGACAATGGAAGGAGAAGCGAATGGAAGAGTACTTAAAAGTAGGGATGGACGAAAGGGACTTACCTCGTCCCGCAGCTTGCTTCGCGGTGGGGGGGAGGCGCTTCGGTTCTCCCCCCGAAGTTCAGGTGAGGGGGGGAGGCGCCCCACCTCGCCCAGCCGAAATTCAGGCCGGGGGGGGAGGTGCCCCATCCCTCACCGGCGAAATTCAGGCCGAGTAGGAGCGCCCCATCTACCCGGCCGCAAAAAAAAAAGTAAAACACACACACACACACCCGTGATAGGCTACGTAACAATTTACGTAGCCTATCACGGCTAGATTTCCAAAGTCAGCCGTGATAGGCTATGTAAATCGTCACGTAGCCTATCACGGGTGACTTTGAAAAAAAAAAACGCGTACGCAAATGGCGGCTCCCATGGGGACCACCATTTGCGTTCCTTATTTTGGCACATCTAGTCTACGTAAAGATTTAAGTAGACTACCCCTGTCCAAATAAGGAACGCAAATGGCGGCGCCCATGGGCCACCGCCATTTGCGTACACGCTTTTTTTTTTCCCTTCAAAGTCACCCGTGATAGGCTACGTGACGATTTACGTAGCCTATCACGGCTGACTTTGGAAATCTAGCCATGATAGGCTATGTAAATACGTAAACGTTACGGGTGTGTGTGTGTTTTTTACTTTACTTTTTTTTTTTTGCAATGGCGGCGGCGGCAACCGGTCAGGAGACCAGCCGCCTCCCCCGCCCCCGCCGAACCGCCACCGAACCGCCACTGGGACCCGCCGCCGAGAGGGATATTCACCAAAGGTAAGTCCCATCCCGGGGGGGGCAGGGAGCCGGCGGAGAATTTCCCCAACACTTTCGGGGGGCCGAATGCGTCGGCACTCGGCCTCCCGAAGATTCGTGGAGAAATTATCTGCCAACCCTACTTAAAAGCAAATGGAAGAGTACTTAAAAATTTTAAAAAGGCATCAGCTTAGCTGTACTTTGGTCCATGTAGGGCTCCATGACCATGAGCAAGTGCTCCGCACAGTAAAAATTGCTTCACAGAACATACTTCCTGGTGAGGGTTGGAGTGAACGTCATCTGGCTGGCAGGGGCTGCTCAACCAATAAAAGAGGCTTCCCTCTCTCTCCCCCACCCCTTTTCTCCTTTCTCCTGACAGTCCAGATGCACCTGCATTTCAGGAGCAAGCCTCATTGAGCACAACGAGAGTTACTTCTGAGTAGACAAACATATGCTTGTGCTGGGAAAGAGGTGGGGGGAGAACACAGGCATGGGAAACCAGCTCCCTTTCTAACCAAACTGATATTAAGCAGGATCTTTATTAGGGATGTACGAAATGTACTTACCATTCCGATTCAGGGCGTCTGCAGTGGGCGGGAGGTGCTCCGTCCCTCCCCCGAGAATCCTCCTCCGCAGGCTGTGCTCCGCGGCGACTCCGCAGAGCCACCGGCCAGGGCTGCCTGCAGCCGCATTTCGACCTCTGCCAGGCTGCTGCAGCCGCAAATGGAGGCCACTATGCTGGCCGCCATTTGCGTCCCTGCCAAGCCGTGATAGGCTACGTAAGTATTTACATAGCCTGTCATGGCAAAAGGCAGCCACGCAAATGGCGGCCACAACAACAACTGCCATTTGCGGCCGCAGCAGCCCGGCAGCGGGCGGAAGACGAGCTGGAGCTGCTGCCGCACCTGCTGCCAGGTCGGTCAGTCCTGGGGGGTATTTTGGGGGGTGGCGGGAGGGAGGCCATTCTGCCACGGACTCCAGGGGGCCGGATTCGAAAGAATCCAGTCTCACTGGAGTCTGTGGCAGAGTTCTCCAACATCCCTAATCTCTATAAAGAAGCTGTGAAGTAGTTACTTCCTAAGGCAATGAACCAAACAAAGGAGAATCAGAACCTTGATTCTCAAGAACCGTTAGAGCATTTAGGGAATGTGCTTTGAACGGTGCCATTTCATTTCAACTGAGGGGGATCTCTGTAAGTTCTGATGGGGGCATTCAGGGCACAAGCCTCATTCAGCACAATGGGAGTTACTTCTGAGTAGACACTAATTGGCCTATGTAGGGATGGGAAACACCCCTTGACCGGGGTCACAGTCCACCCTGTGAACTGTAGCTGTACAGCCGCTCTCTAAAGGACAGCTATTTAAAGTATTTAAAGTACAGGTGATCTCCTGTTAGCAGGAGAGGAAGTAGAAGCCAGTGAGGTGAACTATCATTGTCACTTTCTCCGTCTGCGGCTGCTTCATGAGTCAGGGACTGGGTCCCTCCACCCCTTTCATAGAGGATATTCTAAAACCAACTGCACTATGAACTGGAAGGAAAGTAAAGAGTCACCATCGCAATGGGTTGGATCCAGGATTTGCCTTCCCAAGAGGAAGGGACCTTTGACAAAAGGCAGGGATCCGCTCATGAAATGTTCCACCTGATTTGGGGGGATCCCCTTTTTCCCCACATCACAGTTCACCCCATTCAGCAGGGTCTCCTGACACTCTGTGTAGCATTTTCAGAGTTCTGGAGGGGGTGCCGTGGGAACGAGGGGGCGGGGAAGTCCACTTCCGTCGGTGAAGTTGATCCAGCATAAATCTGGGTACAACCCCATCTTTTCAAATTGGGTCCCCCTATTTTTATATATATATATATATATATATATATATATATATATATATATATAATCTCCTCCCTCACTCCCTATTAGGGATGTCAGAGAATTTCTCCACGAATCTCCTGGGGGCCGAATGCCAACGCATTCGGCCCCCCAAAATTGGTGGAGAAACGGTCTGCCACCCCCCGCCCCTCCCCCCCGGGATGGGACTTACCTTCGGCGAATGTCCCTCACGGCGGCGGCTCCCGGCAGCGTTGCGGCGGCGGCCGGTTTTCCGACCAGCTGCCACCGCCACCATTTCCAAGTGAAAAAAACAAACAAACCTACAAACGTGATAGGCTACGTAAAGATTTACGTAGCCTATCACGGCTAGATTTTCAAAAAACACTGTGATAGGCTATGTAAAAGTTTACGTAGCCTATCACGGCTGACTTTGAAAAAAAAAAAATCGCATACGCAAACGGCGGCGCCCATGGGCGCCGCCATTTGCGTTCCTTATTTGGGCACGTCTAGTCTACATAAAGATTTACGTAGACTACGGTGAAAATAAGGGCAACACAAATAGCAGAATTTTTTTTAAAAAAAAATCCAAAGTCAGCTGTGATAGGCTACGTAAACTTTTACGTAGCCTATCACGGTGTTTTTTGAAAATCTAGCCGTGATAGGCTACGTAAATCTTTATGTAGCCTATCACGTGTGTTTTTTTTTTTTTACTTCTTCCCAGCAGAAGAACTTTCGCGGCCGGAGAGGCAGGGCTGTCCCCCCCGGCCAGAATTTCGGGGGAGGGACGGAGCGCCTCCCCCCCACCGCGAAGCAAGCGTCAGGATCAGGTAGGTGACTTTCGTCCATCCCTACTCCCTATCCCTTATTTCTTATGTGTCATGTCTTACATTTAGATAGTAAGCCTGAGAGCAGGGACTGTCATGCTACCTATCTTTGTAACCTGCTCTAGCAGACTTTTTGGCTAAGGGATGGGGTATAAAAGCTGTAATTAAATAGTGTGTGAAAATGAGCACACATCCCCCAACCGCATGTTTAAAGTAACATGTACGTTGGCCCCGAGTTTGTATATGTGTGCACCCTAATCATTTTCCTTGTCTATACAGTGCCAAATCCATCACAGAGGATCTAATACAGTAATAAAGAAGGACAAGATAACATTTAAAAGCAGCTATATAAAAACAAAATACCTAAAAAAGTGGAATGATTTAAGTAATTTAAAGAAACCATTAATGATTCTGCCTCCTCTCTTTTTGTCTTATAACAGTTTCTTCCAAGAACATGTTCAAAATAAAATTCTAAACTATTGATCAGCTTTTAAGGTCTACCACATCTTTTAAACCCATGTCAAATGACTATGTTTGCTTATATTCTCTAAGAAAAAGAAACCTCCATCCTACCACCTTACATCATTCATTGTGAGGCTGGCAGACTGCAATATCACATGTCTCAATTATTATTATTAGTCCCTAATAAGTATCTTAATAATTGGAATTAAGCCATCAGATCATGACATGGCATCCTTAACTGGGGAATATGAGTTGGAAGGGATTCCAGACATGAATAGATGAATTCCTGGCTTTGGTAGGAATTATTCAAATGGGGCTTCCATTTTCCTGTTAAGATAAATGTAGGGATGTACGAAAGGGACTTACCTTGTCCTGCAGCTTTTTTCGCAGTGGGGGGGAGGTGCTTCGCTTCTCCCCCCGAAGTTCATGTGAGGGGGGGGTGTCTTCCTGCCTCGCCCAGCCGAAATTCAGGCCGGGGGGGAGGCTTCCCGCCTCGCCCGGCTGAAATTCAGGCCGGGGAGAAGCGCCCCGCAAACTTCAAAAGAAAAGTAAAAAAAAAAAAAAAAAAGCCCTGTGATAGGCTATGTAACGATTTACGTAGCCTATCACGGCTAGATCTGCAAAGTCAGCCGTGATAGGCTACGTTAATCGTCACGTACCCTATCACGGGTGACTTAAAAAAAAAAAAAGCACGTACGCTAATGGCGGCCCCCATAGGGAGCCGCCATTCGCGTTCCTTATTTGGTCCCTGTAGTCTACGTAACGATTTACGTAGACTACGGCAAAAATAAGGGCAATGCAAATAGCGTTCCCTTATTTTCGCCGTAGTCTACGTAAATCTTTACGTAGACTACAGGGACCAAATAAGGAACGCGAATGGCGGCTCCCTATGGGGGCCACCATTTGCGTACGCACTTTTTTTTTTCAAAGTCACCCGTGATAGGCTATGTGACGATTAACGTAGCCTATCATGGCTGACTTTGCAAATCTAGCCGTAATAGGCTACGTTAATCGTTACGTAGCCTATCACGGGGCGTTTTTTTTTTAACTTTTCTTGTAATGGCGGCGGCGGCAGCCGGTCGAAAGATCAGCTGCTGCCCCCGCCCCTGACGAAGACCTGCCAAACCGCTGCCGGGACCCACCGCTGGGAGGGACATTCGTAAAAGGTAAGTCCTATCCCGGGGGGGGCGGGGGGAGAATTTCTCCCCGAACCTTCGGAGGACCAAATGCATTGGCACTCGGCCCCCTGAAGTTTCTGGGAGAAATTCTCCCCCATCCCTAGATAAATGTTACTTGGGCCTTTGTAGGCATATCTCCCAAACTGCTGCATTTTAATGCAGAGATTTGATTACAGTAAGTACTTCAGATCTCTACAGATGGGCAGTTTGTATTTGTGAGGATCCTTCAAAGTACCCTGCCCAATAAAGAACCCAAAAACTGTTTTTGCCAAAGCACAACACATCTTGTTACTGCTCTGAGTATTTTAAAAGAGCTTTTAATAATTACAAAAAAAAATCAGAGGCTTGTTTCCAACGAACTGGGAAGGATTATTTGTGAACAAAACTTTTCCCCCACATCTTTTCTAAATAAGGGCAGATCTACATCACAAACTGCTTTAACAGTAACTTCTTTTCCTCAGGAAACCCTGAGAACTATAGTCCTATGAGAGGTTCCAGGGACATTTAACAGAGACTTCCCAGCAGCCTTACCAAGCTACTAGGGTGATTCAGTATCACTCGGTTCTCCAATTTCCACCTTGAATCTCATTCTGACACTTGTTCACATTGGATTGCAAGCTGTGTGGTGGGGTGGGGGAGGAGAGCTTTATATTAAAAAAAATGCATGTGTATTTTCATGTGCATTAACATTCACATCAGTTGTGTACATTTTTGAAAATCCATTGACTTAAGCATGTTTGTGTGTATTTTTCAAATGTACACTTTTTTCATGGCCATTTTTCAAATGTATGCACTTATCAAAGATATTTTTGTTGTGCCAATGGCATTGTAATCTCAGAAATGTATAGACGTCAAATTGCAGACTACATTTATGTGTACGTTTGGTTCCAGGAGGTGCAAACTAGATATATTCTGTAGAAAAATGAACTGAAACAAATTTCTCACCTATCTCTACAAGCTACCATTCCCATAATTCCTTTGGGGAAAGCATGGCAGTTAAAAATTTGCAGTATAGATATCCCTTGTGTCTCCATTAGGTCTCCTGAGACTCAGGGACAGAGCCTGTTAGGGAAGGAAATAGAGCCTGTTGCCATTTGCTGATTTTTAACACAAGGTCTGAAGGCTCTCTTTGATACTCTCAGGTGTATTGACATCTTCCCCATACATTTTCAGAATATGCCTGTAATATTTGCGACCACTTTTCAAGGGAAACTACATTGCACCAGGGATGTTGGAGAATTCTGCCACGGACTCCAGTGAGGCCGGATTCTGTGGCGGAATGGCCTCGCCTCCCCACCACCCCCCGCAATCCCCCCCTGGAATGGACCTACCGGGTGGCGGTGGCAGCAGCTCTTGGGGTGGCTCCAGTGGCGGCTGGAGGTCGTCTTCCGGGCTGCTGCGGCCACAAATGGTGGCCATCGTGGCGGCCGCCATTTGTGTCCCTGTCTTTTGCCTAGGGATGTACAAAAGTCACTTACCTGTTCGTGCATTATGTTGATGGGGGGGCATTCCGTCCCTCCCCCCGGAATCCTCACCGGGGAGAGGTGCTCCATTTCTCCCCCCCAGAATCCTCCGAGGCCAGCTGTGCTCCGTGGCAGCTCCGCGGAGCAGCCGGCCAGGCCCGGCCAGGCCAGAGCTGTCCACAGCCAGATTTCCGGCCACGGAGGGCTCTGGGTAAAAAAAAAAAAAACCGCATGCACAAATGGCTAAAAGATTTACGTAGTCTAAAATGGGGAATGAAAAAGGGACGCAAATAGTGCCCGCTGCGCTATTTGCGTTCCCCTTGATTTTCGCTGTCATAGTCTACGTAAGTATTTACATAGATTAAGAGGGCAAAAATAAGGAATGCAAATGGCGGCGGCCATAGCCGCCGCCATTTGCGTACGCGTTTTTTTTTTTAACCCACCCAGCCATGATAGGCTACGTAAAGATTTACGTAGCCTATCACGTTGTGTGTTTTTAAAAAACCTAGTCATGATAGGCTATGTAAATCTTTACGTAGCCTATTGCGTCTTTCTTTTTCTTTCTTTCTTTTTTTTTCTTTTACAAGAGTGGAAATGGCGGCGGCGGCTGCCAGTCAGAAGACCGGCCAACGCAGCCGCCACTGCCGCAGCCGCTGCCGGAGCCACCACCACCTGGAAGATCCGCCCCAGGTGAGTCTCTTCCCAGGGGGGATCCACGGGGGGTGGGGGGGTAGCAGGCCATTCCGCCATGGAGTTCAGGGGGCCTCCTGAAGATCCCTGGCGGAATTCTCTGACATCCCTACTTTTGCCATGATGGGCTACATAAGTATTTACGTAGCCTATTATGGCTAAAGTGGGGACGCAAATGGCAGCCGCTACGTGATTTGCGTCCCTGCTTTTGCCATGATAGGCTACGTAAGTATCTACGTAGCCTAACACGGCAAAAGACAGGGACACAAATGACATAGGGGACCCCATTTGCGTCCCTGCTTTAGCCATGATAGGCTATGTAAATATCTATGTAGCCTATCACGGCCTAGCGTAGGGACGCAAATGGCGTCCTCTAAGCAGGACGCCATTTGCATCCGCAGCAGCCCGGCAGTGGATGGGGGCCCCACTGTGGATCAGCACAGCCAGTGGCTCCATGGACTGGCAGGATTCTGGGGGGGAGGAACGGATCGCCTCCCCCCCATCAAGGATTCTGGGGGGAGGACCAGATCACCTCCCCTGTCGCGGAACCCAGCGGAACCAGGTAAGTGGGGTTTCGTACACCCCTACATTGCTCTCTCTCTCTCTCTCTCTCTCTCTTTCTCTCTCTCTCTCTCTCTCTCTCACACACACACACTCACACACACACACACAGACACACGTACACAGAGCCTGTACCCATCTTGGCTGATAAAATCTACCAGAGAGAGATTGGCTGAGTGGGTCCGGGGTGGGGGGTGCCTGCCACCTTGAAAGAGGCAGTTGTGTAGCTTCTCTGGAAGAGGACTTCCCTGGACCCTGAAGTCTATGAGAACTACCAGCCCTTTCTTAATATCCCCCCCCTTTTAGGCAAGGTGCCAGTCAGCGTCTGACATTCTTGGAGGATTTGTTGAATCGCTCAATTTTAAAACGTCTAGTAGAGAAGCATGGTCATTGCTACAGAAATTAGGGGGCGTGACGGAGTGAGCTCCCGTCTTCAGTCCCAGCTTCTGCCAACCTAGCAGTTCGAAAGCAAGAAATTGCAAGTAGATAAATAGGTACCACCTCAGCGAGAAAGGTAACAGCGTTCCGTGCACCTCAGTGTTCAGTCATGCCGGCCACATGACCACGGAAGCGTCTTCGGACAGCACTGGCTCTTCGGCTTAGAAACGGGGATAAGCACCGCACCCTAGAGTCGGACACGACTGGTTGGGGACACCTTTACCTTTACTTTTAAGAAGAAAATAAATGATAAGACACATATTTCAGCCAATAAGATCTCTCACAGCACATATATTATCTACATCTAGAGCTACAAGGGACAAAGCCCATACAAGACAAATTAGACAAAAGTTGGTGATACTACTTGTCCTGAACAATCTGAATATTCACGATCTTTCCCCCCCTTTGAAATTACAAGTGCAATCAAGGATATAAAAGCAGGCAAGGCACCTGGACATGATGGTATACATCCTGAATTCCTCCTGCATTGTGGAAAATATGCAAAAAGGTGGTTGGCAGAATTCTTTTAGGATATTATGGAAACAGGTATAATACCACACAAGATGAAGCAAGCGAAAATCATCGCAGTACTCAAACCGGGAAAAACAGATGACCAGCCAAAGAACTATCGACCAATCGCACTGCTAAGCACTGTCTATAAGCTTCTCAAAAGGCTTCTGCATAATAGAATCAGCCAGAAGATACTCCAGATAATTCCAGTGGGACAAGCTGGATTTCACCCCACACGAAACTGCGCTGACCAAGTGCTTTCACTAACAACCTATATAGAAGCAGGATAACAGGCGAAGCAAAAAACATCAGACGCTTTTATAGATTTAAGTGCAGCACATGTAGGGATGGCGGAGAATTTCTCCACTAATCGCAGGGAGGCCGAATGCCAACGCATTCGGCCCCCCAAAATTGTTGGAGAAATTCTCCGCCTTCCCTGCCCCCCCCCCCCGGGATGGGACTTACCTCGTGCGAATGTCCCTCTCGGCGGCGGGTCCCGGGGGCGGTTCGGCGGGGGCGGCGGCCAGTCGGAAGACTGGCCGCCGCCGCCATTACAAGTAAAAAAAACCCAACAACACGTGATAGGCTACGTAACGATTTATGTAGCCTATCATGGCTAGATTTCCAAAGTCAGCCGTGATAGGCTACGTAAATCGTTACGTAGCCTATCACGGGTGACTTTGGGAAAAAAAAAAGCGCGTACGCAAATGGCGGCGCCCATGGGCGCCACCATTTGCATTCCTTATTTGGTCCCGGGTAGTCTACGTAAAGATTTACATAGACTATGGCGAAAATAAGGGCAACGCTACGTAAATCTTTACGTAGACTACCCGGGCCCAAATAAGGAACACAAATGGCGGCGCCCATGGGCGCCGCCATTTGCGTATGTGCTTTTTTTTCCCCCAAAGTCACCCATGATAGGCTACGTAACGATTTACATAGCCTATCATGGCTGACTTTGGAAATCTAGCTGTGATAGGCTAAATAAATCGTTACGTAGCCTATCACGGGTGTGTTTTTTTTTCACTTTTGTATTTCACAGCTGGGGAGACGGGGCACTTCTCCCCAGCCTGAATTTCGGCCGGGCGAGGCAGGGCGCCTCCCCCCCGGCCTGAATTTCGGCCGGGCGAGGCAGGGCGCATCACCCCCCGGCCTGAACTTCAGGGGGAGAACCGAAGCGCCTCCCCCCCACTGCGAAGCAAGCTGCGGGACCAGGTAAGTGCCTTTCGTACATCCCTAAGCACATGATACAGTGTGGAGACATGGACTACTTTATAAATTAATACAAGTGACCTTATGCCGAAAAACTACTGACTTATTGATAATATGCTTGCTGGAAGAACTTTCTCTCAATAGGAGAGGATACTAGCGTCCCTAAAATTTTAAACAACAGACTGCCACAAGACTCAGTTCTTGCACCTCTCCTTTTCAATCTATACATAGCTGACATACCGCACACAAAGTCGTGGAAGTTTGGCTACGCGGATGATTGGGATGATATTTGCGTTGCCCTTATTTTCGCCGTAGTCTACGTAAATCTTTACGTAGACTAGATGTGCCAAACTAAGGAACGCAAATGGCGGCGCCCCGTGGGCGCCGCCATTTGCATACGCACTTTTTTTCCCCCAAAGTCACCTGTGATAGGCTACGTGACGATTTACGTAGCCTATCACGGCTGACTTTGGAAATCTAGCCGTGATAGGCTACGTAAATCGTTACGTAGCCTATCACGGGTGTGTTTTTTTTTCCCTTTCCTTTTTTATTTTGCAATGGCGGCAGCGGCAGCTGGTCAGAAGACCAGCTGCTGCCGCCGCCCCCACTGAAACGCCGCCAAAATGCCGCCAGGACCCACTGCCGAGAGGGACATTCGCACGAGGTAAGTCCCATCCCTGGGGGGGCGGGGGGCCAGCGGAGAATTTCACCACCAATTTCGGGGGGCCGAATGCGTTGGCATTTGGCCTCCCAGAGATTCGTGGAGAAATTCTCCGCCATCCCTAAATTCAGCAGCAAACCATGACTGAAGCTGAAAAGGGACAAATTTAGCTTAAAAATGAGTGGTGGCTAGGGATGTCAGAAAATTCCGCCATGGATCTCAGTGAAGCCGAATGCCAGTGCATTCAGCCCCCTGAAATCTGTGGCGGAACGGCCTGCCACCCCCTGCCTCCCGGCGGATCCCCCTCGGGATGAGACTTACCTGGGGCGGATCTTCCGGGCGGTGGCGGCTCTGGCGGCGGCTCCAGCGGTGGTGGCGGCCACAGCGGCTGGTCTTCCGACCAGCTGCCACTGCCACCATTTGTCTTGTAAAAAAACCCAAAACAACGTGATATAAAACATAAAGATTTATATCACATCGTTTTGGTTTTTTTTACGGAGCCTATCATGGCTGGGTTAAAAAAAAAACCGCGTATGCAAATGGCGGCAGCTACGGCTGCCGCCATTTGCGTTCCTTATTTTTGGCCATTTTAATCTACGTAAATCTTTATGTAGACTATGATGGTCAAAATAAAGGGGAATGCAAATAGCGTAGCGGGCGCTATTTGCATCCCTTTTTGATTCGTCGTTTTAGCCTTCGTAAAGATTTACGTAGACTAAAACGGTGAATCAAAAAGGGACGCAAATAGTGCCCGCTACGCTATTTGCATTCCCCTTTATTTTCGCCATCATAGTCTACGTAAAGATTTACGTAGATTAAGACGGTCAAAAATAAGGAACGCAAATGGCGGCGGCCATAGCCGCCACCATTTGCGTATGCAGGTTTTTTGTTTTTGTTTTCCCCAGATCCCTCCGCAGCCAGAAATCCAGCTGTGGACAGCTCTGGGCTGGGCTGGGCCTGGCCGGCTGCTCCATGGAGCTGCCGTGGACCACAGCCGGTCATGGAGGATTCCAGGGGGGAAGAACGGATCGCCTCCCCCTGGTCAAGGATTCTGGGGGGAGAGATGGAATGCCTCCCCCCCTACCATCAACATAATCCGCAGAAAGGTAAGTGACTTTCGTACATCCCTAGTGGTGGCCATGGCAGGAGTGCGGCCCCTATGTGGAGGGCAGGGGGTCCAGGGATGGACAGTGGTCCCCAGACCTGTCAAAGTTGCCCACCCCTGGTGTATTGGGTTGGATGAAGGCTAATAAACTGAAACTGAATCCCAACAAACATTTTCCAGGTCCAGGAATTGGATATGCAACTTACTCTGGATGGGGTTGAATCCCCCCTGATGGAGCAGGTCCATAACTTGGGAGTATTCCTAGATTCATTATTGTCATTAAAGGCTCAGATAGTCTCAGTGGCTTGAAGTGCTTTTGGCCATCATCAATTGGCTTACCCCTGCTGCCAGCTATGACTCTTCCTGGTAGGGTTGTACGATTGTACTCACCCTCGTCTGCCCATGGGTCTGCGGGGCAGGAGGTAGGGATGGCGGAGAATTCCGCCACGGATTTCAGTGAGGCTGAATGCACTGGCATTTTGCCTCCCGAAATCTGTGGTGGAACGGCCTGCCCCACCCCACCCCACCCCATGGATTCCCCCCGGGATGAAGCTCACCTGGGGCGGATGTTCTGGGCGGCAGCTCTGGCGGTGGCTCCGGTGGTGGCAGCTGGTCTTTCAACCGGCTGCCACGACCGCCATTGTCATCCTGGTCTTTGCCGTGATAGGCTACGTAAGTATTTATGTAGCCTATCACACCAAGCCAATCAAAAAACAAAACAAAACGGCGTACTCAAATGGCGGCGGCTATGGCGGCCACATTTGCTTTCCCTATTTTTCGCCGTTCTAGCCTATGTAAATATTTACGTAGGCTAGAACGGCGAAAAATAGGGAACGCAAATGGCGGCTGCCAGAGCCGCCATTTGCGTACGCTGCTTTTTTTGGGGGGGTAGCCATGATACGCTACATAAATACTTATGTAGCCTATCACGGCTAACACAGGGACGCAAATGGCAGCCGCTATGGCGGCTGCCATTTGTGTCCGCACCAGCCCGTCTGGGGCCGGAAATCTGGCTGTGGATGGCCCTGGCTGGCTGCTCTGCGGAGCTGCCACAGAGCGGAGCCAGCCGGGCAAGATTCCGGGAGGGAAGACCAGATCGCCTCCCCCCCCATCGAGGATTCTGGGGGGGGGGATGGAGCACCTCCCTCCCCATCACGAATCAATCCGCGAAAATTTATTATTTATTTATTTATTATTATTTATTTATTTCATTTCTATACCGCCCAATAGCTGAAGCTCTCTGGGCGGTTCACAAAAATTAAAACCAAACAACACACAATAAAACAATTTAAAATATATAGAACATTAAAACCACAATATAACAATACAACCACAATAAAACCTAGCAGCAGTGCAGGAGTTTAAAATACAGATTTAAAAGAACAAAGATAAAAATTTAGAAAGCTAAAATGCTAAAATGCCTGGGAAAATAAAAAGGTCTTCACCTGGCTCTGAAAGGAATACAATGTAGGCGCCAGGCGAACCTCACTAGGGAGCTCATTCCAGGTAAAGGTAAGTGAGTTTCGTACATCCCTAGCGGGAGTCAATCTGGTCCTCCCCTCAGAATCCTCCCTGGCCAGCTCCGCTCTGCGGTGAGTCCGCAGAGCCACTGTCCAGCTCCAGCCACTGCCTGACTTCCAGCCATGGCCAGTCTGTGGCCACAAATGGTGTCCGGTGTAGCGGACACCATTTGCGTCCCAGCTTTTTGCCGTGAAAAGCTACATAAATCTTTATGTAGCCTATCATGGCAAACAGCAGAGACGCAAATGGCGTCTGCTACACCAGACACCATTTGCGGCCTCAGACAGGCAGCAGCGGACGGCAGCGGACCAATGGCAGCAGGTAGGATCCGGCTGGCGCGAATTTCCCTGGGTGGTGGAGGTGAGTCTTTCAATCCACCATGGACTGGGGGGGGGGCAGATTCTTAGAATCTGGCCTCATTGGAGTCCGTGGCGGAATTTTCCGCCATCCCTAGTTCCTGGACAGGGCTAACCTGGCCACCTCAGTTCATGCAGTGGTAACTTCCCATTTAGATTACTGCAGTGTGCTGTATGTGGGGCTGCTCTTGTGGACAACATGGAAACTGCAGCTAGTGCACAATGCAAGCTTTATCTGAAAAATGTGTTCACGTTCACATTTGGGGGTATGAAAAGGGCAACTTCTGATGTTTAACGAACTGAAATGAAATTCTTGTACATCCCTACATCTCACTAAAACAACTGTGGGGAACTTGTGGCTCTCCAGATGTTTTGGCCTACAACTCCCATCTTCCCTCACCTTAGGCTATGCTGGCTAGAGCTGCTGGGAGTTATAGGCCAAAATATCTAGAGGACCACAAGTTGCTCATCCCTGCACTAAAGCAAATGGACAGCTTCTGCACTTTGATGCACATCCAAATGTGTGCATCTAATTTATGCCTACAGTTCTTAAAAGCAAGGATATCTGAGATGCTCTGCTGAGTGTCCATAGATACTGGAGACTGTGGGAAAAGTGGAAAACACTATAGAAATAAAGAAACAAGTTGAATACATTCTTAACGTATGTGTGTGTTTGCTCCTACTTACCTGAATTAGTGCAATGTCAATGACATTATATTCCCACCATATAGCAAATATATATCATATCAACAAGTATCCTGCTTTGCTATCCAGAAGTATTTATGGTTGCTAAATATAAATGGTAAATGCCAAATTTAGAAAGAAAAATGAATATTTTAGAAGAGGGGTTAGAGGTGCATTCCCAGTGCAAGAATTATGTGATCATAGGGAAATTGACTCTTGATGAAAAGAATACTTTTGGAAAAGAGATAGTAACATTTACAAGATTTTCACAGTAGTTTGAAACCACAAAAATTCAATAGTAAATGGGACTGGTTGAGTTTATACAAATTTGACACCTCCACCAAACCAAAGTGAGTGGCAACCATTACCCACTTAGATTTTTCTGTAGTGTCTTAAGTTGTCTGAACCTCTGTGTTACTACTTGTGCTAGCAACTGATCACTGGTCATGTGGAGAGGCATTTGTACTGCAAAAATTAACATCCCAGCCAATGAAGGTTTTGCATTCTTGTTAAACCTGATTGAAGCAAGAGCCATTCTAAACATCAAGTGTGAAAATGGCCTGAAAAAGAGGGGGGAAAGGCAACATTTACAAAGTAGATGATTTCCTGAGAATGAGCCAGAGCATTTCACAAATCAGTCTGAAAGTTTTTTATCCTATTTTGGTCTCTCTCTGTGTTTTCAATTGCATTGGCCTTGAGTAGTGTGATATTTATGAGGTTGTTAATCTGTACTTTAAGTCCCCAAACACAAAATTAATTCTAGAGGAGGAGACGGAACACATTACAGATGACTCATTTGTAGTGTGGTTTCAGGATAATTTCTGCATTTTGCCAATTTATCTGTCACCGAGATGTCTCTTGGTTCTCTGCACAGCTTTTGGGGGCTTATATAAAATGGAGACGGACTGAGAGTAACAAGTGAGATCATGAGAGTAATGAGGTAATTGCTCTTTTCTTGTTGCCTTTCTTTTTAGTGTTTCCAAAGTAAATCTTTAGTTAACAATCTTTTAAAAGAAGTTCTTGAATTACAATAGCATCCATGAAGAGCAGATGGTTTTAATGGATAAGACACATGAGTGCATGAGTATCTTACTCAAATTGAGTACAGGTATTTGTTTTTGTTTTTCTTCTGAAAGGTCACCAGACTTTCAAAAGCACTAAGTATTAATAGCTGGGAGCCAGCTTTCCAAAGAACTCAGAGAGCATGAATAGCTAGGCCCTTGTTTTCCATTCATTCAAATCTCTTCTCAGCAGGTGAATCTCCCAGCGAGTTTGGCCATCCCAGAACTGAGACTGCTACTTCCAAAGGCATCAATTTGCCACCCCAAACGACTCCCTCAAAATAATGACATATAAAAGTATAATCAATGTGGAGGTTTTAATATTTGCTGTATGATTTTTTGTCTTGACTCCATATTAGAGTCATTTTTTCAAGGTTTCCCATTTGCAAGGAGGGACCATTTGAACTTTCAAATTGTATATGAAAGTTCAGCTCTTAGGACTTTGATGCTGCATGCTGGTCAGACAAGTGTTGCATAACTTTACTTAAATTAATTATCAATTCATTTTAATACTTTTTCTTCTCACTTGATAAAGTAGCACTATGTGTTGGCTCATATGTTTAAACATGCTGAATATGTCTTATTTGTAAACAGGTCATGCCCAATACACTTAGACTTTCTGAATACAGTACTACAAGTGAATTATTTGTGCACCATTTGCAGTCAGTGTGGGGACTGGGGTTTGTGTATTTTCATCTATACCGGAATGCAAAAAATATCATTAAGATATTTAATATCTTAATGATATTTTTAATATCAAAATATCACCTGCAGTCAGTTTTGGAGAATGTGATGGGATAGTAAGTCCAAGATGTTTATGACTTCCTAGGTTATAAGCACTACTTTAAATTTTATCTCCAGGACAGTAGGAAGATTTATTAGAACCCAAACATGATCCTCCTCAAGTTTTCATCTTGATTTGTCCCCCCTCACTTGATGAAGCAGGCTGCTGTAATCTTCAGCATCTGAAGCTGCTTTAGCCTTGTTTTACCCTGGATAAGGATAAAGGAAATTCCTTTAAGACAAGACAGGCAAAAATGTTACTGAACAGAGATCCCTTGGAGATCAATGGAAATGCATTTTCTATAGTGGACCAGAATATCTCCATGTGCTAATCTAAAAGGACACTTTCACAAAATCTTATATTGTTGGTATATGACACTGCAAAAATTGGCTGCAATATACCCCAGTGTTAGTAACGTCTGTTGTAAATGTGGTTTGAAGTAAAGTTGATTTTATTTATACATGGTGGACTTGTAAAAATAAAACAGCCCTTTCTGGGGGAAAGTTATAGAGCAAATAAATAGAATGATTGGGTATTCCATACCTGTCAGCACACTGAACACACTGCTTGGGTATTTTAAGAATGTCATAAGAAGTGAGCATTTGGAATTGGATTATAGCCTATTAACGGTAAAGCGATAGCTACCAAATGGAGGCGAAATAGTGTTCCTTCTTTAAAGGAATGGATCAAAAAAGTATGGCGTATACAGCCCTAATGGCCAAGCTAACAGAATATACTCATATGAATTTACATACAGACATATACATATACATATACATACACACACACACTCACACAAATCTGAACAACTTTGGGTGCCTTGCATATTTAATTCCATGAAACAATATAACTTGGCTATCAATGATTGCAGAGCTTTTGCAATGTGCATCATAGAATCATTTATTTAATTTGCCTTTCTCCCCACCCTTCCTAACCCTTTTCTCAATATTTTATAGGGATAAATAAGAGGGACACATACAGAAAATTGGTTTAATTCTCTGTGAATTGGTTATTCAAGTTAAATGGAATATGAATTATATATGATTAAGATACAGTATATGTCTCTTCATATAATATTATATGTTATATTTTATAGCACATATTTTTGTATATGTGATCTATTTGTATATTTTGTGTATTCATAATTTAAAAGTTTCATAAATAGATATAGATATCTAACCAACGTATGGTCCTTCTCAGGTTCTCACCTTGATTCCTCTTTTTCCCTTTCTGCCTTTGTCAGCATCTGAAGCTGCTTTGCCTCAGTTTTTACCCTAATAAGCATGCTTTTAAAGCAAAGATCCATCAGGTTTAGAAAGTTATCACCTCAGGATAGGTGCACATACTGCCCTTATTATCTGTATTTCATGTCCTGTGCTAACCACCTTATTCAGAGAAGGATTCATGTCACTCTAGAAAAATCTGCTGTGGTCTAATAGTCACTGCATCCCTCTGTTCTGAGATTTTAGGTTCAACCAGCAATTCTATTTTCAAGACTGTAAAAAAATACATACATACATACAGGCACTAAAATTAGTATTATTTTGGCACCAAAGCTTTCAAAGAAGCCATTTATTAAATGACGTTTTTGCATGATGATAATTTGAAAGTCAAGATATTTAAACCGTTACGGAAATCTGGCCCACAGTTCCTATAGCAATTCAGAATTAAGTGTCTGCCACTACTCCAGTGAACTATGTCTCAGCCCCATAGGTTCTGAAGTGTGTTTCTAATGCTGTTAATGCCGAATGGGAAAACCCCAGTGAATAAGGGTTCTATAGGACTGACTTCTATAAGCAGAGTCATGCTGGATTAAACAGTTCTCACAGAGGTTTTACTCTTACTTTGCTTCTCTCCTTTTCATGATAAGTTCACGGCTTTAAGCATAGCGCCCCCACTGGGATACTGTAAATTAGTAACAGTTCATAAACTGGGGAACAAAGGCTAAGTTTACTTCAGGTGAAATGAAGTGCCGCAGTCAGCAAGGGAGCGTTTAGTCCTCCCGCTGGGCAAGCAGCTGCTCTTGTCACAGGCTGTGACTTTCATCACTTGTGACACATAATGATGTCTGTCCACCACTCCGAACAGATCGAAGAGTTTAAGTGACCCACATTCTGTCCATCACCGTGGGAGAGACCTTAGAAGTAAAGACAGCTGAAGTGAAGAAGAAGAAGAAAAATGTGGACAAGAGAGCGTCTTGAGTTGCTCCGCGCTTTGGTGTGCCACTCCTGTGCCACCCTGCTGGGACTTGCACGTTCTCTGTAGAAATAAATTACCCAGGGTGGCACAGGAGGAGGGTCTGTTGCTGCCATAACAATGATGCCTTGTGCAGGAAGAAGTAGCTTTTTTAAAAAAAACAAGCAGCTGCAAATGGAGTCGGATTTGAATTGTTCAACCACCAGTGCCGTCTCTGAGGTTTATTGTAGGTACAGTACCGTACAGGCCACGTTAAGAAGTAATCACACACACACAAATGTTGTGAGAATGGTAAAACTTTATTTTGGCCAGAAATTTGTGGAAAACCTGAACATGAAGCCTGAAAATCATGATGACTTCAGAGTGAAAAAAATAAAATAAACAGATGTGGAAATGTTTAAACATTGGGCTACTTCTCTCTGTAACCTCTAAGAGATTTTCTTTTTAATCTATTAGGATTCAGAATGCTGCCTTGATTTATAGGTTGAAGGAAGAGTTTTGTCTGTAGCTTGCCTAAAAAGGAGCATAATGCTGAACAGATAGCAGGTGCTTTATTATTAGGATACAGACAATATAGGGCCTGACCTCTGAGAGTTAGCAAACGAAGATGGCCATTTTAACCTCATAAACGTGTACAGAATTCAGAGTTTTATTTAGAATGCCACAGTCCTTTATGGAAGCTAAAGCCCAGCTTAGTTATTCAAAAGAATGTGAGAGGCCTTAAAGTGTGTACTGGGATGGGGCAATGCATGCTCTCCCCCTGCCCCATCTCCACTCATGCTGCCTCCCTTGGTTCAGAACTTGCCGTGTTGAACTGACAAGGTCTGAACAAGAGTGCTATTTGTATTTGCTTGAGCACAAGTAGAATTCTCCATGCAATTGTGGACCCTCCCTTATCACAGCAAGGTCCGAACTGAGGGGGCAGGCCCAGCATGCCCAAAGATGCAGGGGGTGGGGCCAGTGTGCACTTTAAGACCTTTGCACGTTCCCTTGAACACCTGAACAGAGTTCATGCTTATGGGCTGGGTAGTTTCTCAGGGGACTAAGGTTTGATTGCATATTCCCTGTTAGTGGTTTAATATTTGTAATGAAGCCAGCTTGTAACTCAGGCATGGGGAACCTCCACCCTGTGGCCAGTATACAGTCTGCAGGGGCTGCCCACCTGGGCTACCAAACTTCTTCTCCTGGCCTTGGCCCCTCTACCAGCCAGGCCCCCTTTCCCTCCTCCATCACTAAGAGAGGTGGAAAGGGCTTATCCCCCATCTGCTGCAGATTGGGGTTAAGCCCTTTTCCCAGCCTCAGCATGGACCAGCTGCAGAGCTGGGACTGGGAGGAGTGTCTGCATGAGTGTATGTTTCTGCATGCATGGGGTGTGTTTGGGTGAATGATGCCTGTGTGTAAAAAGAGCGAGAACGCAAGCCACCCACCACTGGCATGTGGCTCCCAAGGTCCCAGGCCAGGGTAATTTGGCCCACAGGCTAAAAATAGCTTCCCATCCCTGCTGTAACAAAAGTCAGTATAGGCAAGGGATGTCAGAGGAATCCATACAGAAGGCAAAGTTTGCTGAGGTTTCATCAGCTTGGCCCCCTCAACTTTGACTTGCTTACCCATGAACTGTCCTGACTCAATACAGCTGCAATTCGTGTGACTTGTGCAAATTTCAGCCACAATTTACTTAATTCACACAATTTGCACAAATTGAGTATATCACAGCCAGAATTTGCACAAATTGAGCAATGCCCTCTGATGGTAATGGAAGTGGCTGCTCTTGGGGGATCCCCTCCCTCCCTGCCTCCAAGTGGGAGCAGCAGCAGATAAGCCACCGTGGCTCATTTCCCTTCATCAGATCATGCAAACTGGCCTCGTGGCTTGGATCCAAAGAACTGTGGGCAGAGGTGTGTTTATGCGATGGGGATTTTCTGTGGCCCTCTTCTGATGGCAGTCCCTCACAACAACGTCCCCTGAAAAGTCACGTTCATGGATCAAGTGACCTTCCAGACAGTAAGCAGTGCTGAAGCAGGGGGAGAGTAATGGCCGTCTTGGGGGAATCCAGCCCTTTGGGGGCTCCCCAGTTTTCCCCACCACCCCTGGCTCAGCTTGCAACCTGAGCCAGGGACCTTTCCTGGAAATCCAGGAACTTACTCGGAGTTTTTTGTTGTTCCTGTGGGTAAATTTGTGCAAATTACTTTTATAATTTGTGCCAATTACCTCCGTAATTGGTGCAAATTTATCAGTGAAAAGAAACAAACAAAAACCCTGTTCCCGCCACCATCACCGCCAAGCCTCTGCCTCTCTATTTGCTGGTGCCTAGTAGAGAGAGAAGTGGTTGCTTGGAGGTGGTGGTGGCAGGGTGCAAGCGGGGAGGGGGCACTGTGTTGCTGCCGCCACTGAGCTCCTATCCTGTTGCTACCACTGCCACCGCTGAGCAACTGTCTCCCTCTGCTGGTGTCCAGCAGAGAGAGGGGCAGTTCCTCGGTGGTGGCAGCAGGCTGATATTGAGAAACTGAAGGGGTTTTCATGATGCCAGGAAGATAACAGGGTAGGCAGCAGGCAGAAATCAGTCCATAGCTGGGAGGCCTTCACTTCAGCAGCCACGTCTTGTATTGCCAGTCACCTCGCCTCACGGTGGGGGAGCGAGAAGGAGGGATCCCACAGAACTCCACGTATAGGCAGGTTGATATGGCGACTGGCAATCCATTGGGTACCCCAGTCAAAAGCTATACGGGGTTCTGAAGGTAAGCACCAGCTCCTTGAATTGTACCTAAAAATAGTCCAGGAGCCAGTGCAGCTGTTTAAGTACTGGTGAGATACTGGGCCAGCCATGGATGGGGCCATGTTAAATTCACCACAGGGCCAGCTATAGGGGTTGGCATCCTTGGGCACCTGCTGAGCCACTTCCCTGCAAGGGGGAGGGCTTTCCCAGTCTCTGGAGCCTCCTGGCCCTGCTCCTCGTCCATGGTGTTGCTACCTGTTCACATCCCCTCCCCAATTGAGCAAGCACTGAAAGAAATGAGGAGACGGCCTTGTCTTCTTCCTCTGGGAGGTAGTATAGATTAGGCCTAAAGGGAGAGCAACATGAATGGGCAGCAGGAACAGTGGTGGAGGTGAGCCATGCCCATACATGGACCCCTCCCTCCCCACCCCCTGGTCTGAGCTCCCTGGCCCCCTTCCCCTCTTCAACCTGGAACTAGCACTGATTCACTGTAACCATCCTTCAAACTGAACAAAAAAAGGAGCTAAACACACCTTTGGTGATCCTGTGAAATGAATAACCAGAAGGAAGATAGTACAATGGAAAGCTCTTGGGTCCTTAGAGATAATAAGCCAGTCCCCTCACCCCTTAAAAAATGTTATGAAAAGTACGAGTTTAAGTATAGTTTAACATTTATAAATATTTATACGAAAAAATGTATGATACAGACAGACTTGAGGAACAACTGAGGAGCAGTTGTTCCTTCCATTCAGTTTTCAAGTGTCATTATCTTAAGAACCTAAGAATGGCTGTGCTAGATCAGACTGTAGGCCTTTCTCAGGGGTAGGCAAACCGTTTGGGCTTGCAGGCATATTTGACACTTTGAAGAAATGTCCTGGTCACCAACACAAAGTGCCAGTGTGTGTGAGTAAAATGTTGGGAGTGCACCCCGCCCCCAACTCTCACTTTTCTTGCCCATCTTCTCTGGAAACTCACCTTTCTTGCCCCCTTTCTCTAGATTCTCACATTTCTTCCCCCCCATCTCCTCTCTAGCTCCTCCCTGATTTCTCTCTGTTCTCTCCTGTACACTGTCCTCAACATCACCACCCATACATCTTCCGCTGGCTACCTAGTCCAGCATTCTGTGCCCATAGTGGCCAACCAGATGCCTATGGGAAGCCCACATGTAGCACCCTCCCACTGGTGTTCCCCAGGGACTGGTATTCAAGGCATGGTGCTTCTGATACTGGAAGCAATATGTAGCCATCATGACTAGTATCCTTCATGAATTTGTCTAATCCCCTTTTAAAGTCATCCAAGTTGGTGGCCATCACCAGTTCACCACATTATGTGGTAGCAAATTCCATAATTTAACTATGTGCTGTGTGAAGATCTTATCTTACATAATAATAACCATTAGCATTGCTAAATACAATTAATGCTTTATGAAATTGCTAAATAAATACAAACCTTTAATAACAGTAGCTATCTATAGTTATGTATTATTATAATTACATTAAATGAACTATAAGAATTAATGTTAAGATTATATCTGTCACTCATGAAATTAATAAATGGTAACCAGTTCTTACAAAGGTTTCCTGGCTCTTTTCTCCCATCTCCCGGTATTACGTGAAAATCCAGGTTTGGAGCAACCCAAATGCAACCATATTAGTTCTCTTCCCTATATTCTCTAATAACTGACACGTTTTAACTCACATTTCCATGAAAAGCAAATAATAAATTAAACTGAGCCAGTGTGTGATAGATGTTTTAAATATAGTAAACACATCTCGTTTCTAATGTTTCGGTGACAGATCAGCCTAGCATACTTTTCCCCACCAAAATTACTCAATGCCTTGCTTTTGTGCAATATTTGTTATAAACACTTTTAATGTTCAATCCCTCTTATCTGTCTAATTCACAAGAGTGTTTTAGTCATTTGGCAAGAGTATTAAATTATACCAATGTAGAGGGTGTTTAATTCAAAGCTGTTCTAATAGCAAATGCTTTATAGGTACAAGAGCATCGTTCAAATGCACTAACTGTTAATTTAATAATATGAGTAGCATCAAGTAAATGTTAAGATAGTCTGATAGAAGGTTTGGGGTTTTCTGTTGGGGAGATATTAGGCCAATATATCAACACAACAATTTTATTTGATTATTAATGTTGCAGATATCATGGGAGTGGAAAGGTGCATCTAGTGTTGACCTAACCCAACTGTTTATTTATTACCAAGATGTTTTTATAGTGCTTTTCTGTTAGCCTTAATCAAAGTGGCATACAAATTACAGTACAACAATATAAAAACAACAGCTGGGAACTCTTTTCTGGCTCAGAATTTTATCTGCACCATAGAAGAACTGGGGGACTTTAAAAGCTTCCCTCTCCTTTGAGGCAGGCTTTTTTGAACCACTGAAGCTTGATATTGAGTCTAGCTCAGGTGAACTTGTATTCCTACAATGCAGTATGGGAGCTTTTGAGTTACACAAAATGCTTCTCTCAAGCTAGATGGAATTTAAAAAGGGGGGGATAGTTTTCCCCCCCTAGGAGATGGCATTGTGTTTAGCCCTCTCTGCAGTCTGTTTCAGACTTAAGATGACATTTGAAAAAGTTAAGAACTGTGCCTTCTTTGATTATATATATATCTAGACCAGGGGTATGCAACTTGTAGTCATCCAGATGTTTTGACCTACAACTCCCATCAGCCCTAACCAACATAGCCAATGGTGAGAGATGATAGGAATTGTAGGCCAAAACACCTGGAGGGATCAAGGTTGCTCACCCCCAGTCTAGACAGTTTTCCAAAATAATAAACAGCATCATAATAACAGAACTAAATAGTACAATATTTACTTGCCCCCAAGTTACATTGAGGTTTGCTGGACCAGAGAAGCAAGTTATTATTTATTTATTTATTACATTTATATTCCACCTTTTTTCCTCCTAAAGGAACCCATGGTGGCATACATAATCTTCCTCCTCTCCATTTTATCCTCACAACAACAACCCTGTGAGGTAGGTTGGGCTGAGAGTCTGTGACTGGCCCCAAATCGCCCAGTGAGCTTCCATGGCCGAGTGGGGACTAGAACCCAGATCTCCTGACTCCCAGTCACTCTAGCCACTACACCACAATGGTTATGACCATGATCCTACACATGTCTACTCAAAAGTTAGTCCCATTAATTGCAATGCAGCTTATTCCTTGGTAAGTGCTCTGAGAATCCCATTTGGGGGGGGGGATAAAAACTAGCAGTTATCAGATTCTGTCTCTAGCATCTGTGTTTTTACTTAAGCCAAGAAAAAGTTTTAAATTCACGTAGGATTCACTAGGGCTGTTTACTGGAACTTGTTTAGCATGCCATGACCTAATCACAGAAACATAACCTCTGAGTATAGGCAGAGTGCCCTTCTTTCATCATCAGATAGTAACCATAAACAGCCACTATATATTGAGGCTCAGAAAAGAGGTTGAAAAGCATGGGGACAGAAGATCCACAAGGAACTGAGGCAATGCAAAAAAACCAAAAATTTCTCCTACCGGATGGTGAGCACTAGTGCTCCGGGCAGTGCTAGACTTCTGGGGCTAGCTGCCCTTTTAAGTCACCACAATACTCCCAATAGTAGGGAATTAAAATGGGCACTGAAGGGAATCATATGTGGAAAAATAAAACGGAAGCTAGACTCAGATGCCCAGTGCAGATCATAGCATAGTAGGGGGGGTCAGGGCAGGTATTAGTGGTGGCCCCTTTTGGAGACCTGGGCCATAGCAGCTGCCTAAGGAAGCCAGGCATTGGTTCTGGCCCTGTCTTCTACCCCACAAAGCACAATAACCATGTCCACTCACACTCTCTAAAAGCAGCTTCGTGCCGTTAGAATTAAGACCAAATAGGCGACTAGCCCGCTGTTCAGGCTTTGCCAAAATACTTCTTGCATCACCATGATGCCTGCCTTTTCCTCTCTCAGTCTTGGAAATATATCAACACCTCTACACTGGGAGGCAAGTGCCAGCAACTGAGCAGCCCAGGTGATTAGCTGGGCTTTCCAGCCTTCCAATGGCAGCAGCAAGAAGAGGGCAGGACATCCTGCAATACTGATAGTTATTGGATGAAGCCTCTGAGATGAAGAGAGAATGGAATTGTGGAAGAACGAAGGTGCTTATTCTCCCTACCAGTTCTTCCCACCCTCTTCCTTGCTTAAGTCTGTGAGAAGGGCAGCAACAAGAAAAACAGTTATTGGTTAGTAGAATCGCTGTCCTCTTTAATCGCTTTCCCCCACCGCTGTTCGAATCTGAAAGAGACACAGCACAGCAATGAGAAATCCAAAAATGTCTGTTAATGTTGTGGCTATGAATATGAAGCTCTTTAATAGCATTTTTCCTTTGTTGTTTGGGTGGGCACAACCCCACAGCCAATAAAAGAGGACCCTCCCCTATTCTGCATAAATATGTGTATGATTGCACTCTTAGGGCTTATTCATTTAATCATTCCCCCCATTTGTTTAACTTTCTTTACCCCTTATTTTGTTTTATCCTGAAGTAAAGTGCATCACATCACATGCAAGGAAGTGAGTGAGTCAGAACCCTGATGTTCTGTAGTATGACATCTAGAAATTCTACCCCATCATTCAAGTAGAAGGTTGTTAAGAAGCTGGGTCTAGCCACTAAGTAACTCACTGATATCAGAAATAGAGGGTCTCATACTATTAGACAAGACAACCGTCAGTTTCTGCTAAGAGGCTGGCTACCAGTGATCTCAGATTCCATTCCCATAAATGTGCGACTTTGCTCTCATCTGTGCCTTCCTAACAGCACCTAATCAGTAGGCCAAAGTTGTTTTCTCGGACCATCCTCTCTACAAGGAACTCTGCATATGCTTTGAAACCCAACATTCTAGTCAAGTAAGTAGCACATCAAGTTAAATTTGGCTTCATTGATTTTATTTGGAATTATGTATGATTATTGCTTTCTCTTGTTCTTCTCTCACTCCCCCTTTCCTCGAATACATTTTCTTTTTATATCTGGACATTTGGTTGTACTGTTTAAAAAGGGAGATTCTCATTAAGACCTTCACTGCCTGCAGGACTGTAGGGCTGCAGAGTTCCCCCTTCTGTTCTTAGCATTTTTACATGTTTTTTATTGTTTTGTGTTTCTGGACTTTGGACAAGAGAATCCAAAGCACCTTTCTTGTTATTTCTTTTTTTTCCTAGAGCTGGGCTAAAGGGAAGGGACCTTGGCATGAGGGCTCAAAAAGTCTCCAAACTGCTGGACAAACTAGGCTGTTCAGGCGAGGATTAACCTGTGGTGGCTGCCTAACAGTAACTCTATACTGTGGAATTCTTGTCTACCAGTGTGGAAAGCCACGCCCAGACCCCTAACACAAGAGGTTTTGTAATCTCTCTCCAAACTGTCATTGGGCTGTGTATTCTTGTCCTCTAACATTTGCCCTGGCTTGCATTAGACAAAAATGCCAGGGCCTGAAAGATAGATGGTGAAGAAGTTGTTGTTTTTAATTTCCAGATTATTTAAATTGATCGCTGCCCTTTCTAGGTTAAGGTCTCTCTAACAGTCTGGGTTCACTCTGATCTAGAAGTGAAATAAATAAGTATAAATAAGTATAAGAAGTGAAATAAGAAACCTGCCTGTTTCTTATAATAAGGTTTTGTCTCTCCTACTGCTCCAGTGTCTTTGGAACGTTCTGCTTACCTTTGACATTTGTGACAGGCCACATTAAGAGGCACCTACACGAGTCTTTTTATCACTCATCGTGCATTCTAAATGCACATTCACCAGTTCTAGATTGAGGTTTCTGTGCATAATAAAGAGATGGGGTGGGTGCATGTGGAAACCCTTGTTTACCGCTTGTAAAGCCATCTGCACACATACCACTTACATACCTATTTGATTCAATAACTTCTATGATCAGACTTCTAGACTGCACCCCATTTCATTTAGTAACTGCAAAGAAAGCCTTCTGTCTAATCAAATCTTCCTTAATAAACAACGTTGCCAATGCCTGCAAGGCAGCTGTAGAGTGTTTGACATGGGGACAGTAGATTGTTCATTGGATGGCATTAATTGGCACATCCATCCACCTATCCCCCTACATGCATGGCAACAATGAATCTTTTTGGCCTGGCACACCAGACTGAAAATTGAATTTGCAAAATCAAACTGTAGTTATCTCCATGCCTTGATGTCCTCCCAGGTGAGCTACTGGGCTTCATGCTAATAACTTCTAAAGCAAGCAAACTTTAGCTAATTATGTGCTAGCTTATTCTCCCTTGCTAAATTTTGGCAGGTTGCTTCTGTAAATTATGAAAAATAAATGTGAAATATGCAGATGTCTTTTGTTTAAAGCAGATGTTTGGTCCTCCTTGCCAGAATCTAATCAGCCTCTTCCCTTGAGTTTCTTCCTCTCCTCCGCTCTTTCCCCTTCCCCCATATTGTCCAAAAGCTGCTTGAAAATGAGGTTGGGGGCTTTACATTAAAAAACAATAGGGCTCTGTTGTAGAAACAATAGGCCTCCTTAATATCTGAATTGAGACATAATGGGCAACATTCCATGTAAGATCGGTCAATAATCAGTACAGACCTTGAGGGAAAGCCATGTAAAGGGCACTAGTCACGGGAAAGTGTGATCCTCCCGTCACACACACATTTTTGTCTCTCTAGCAGCTAGCTACAAAAATGCCTTGCTCTCTCTGAATACCTTCTTCTTACATCCTAAGTGCTCCTGAATAGTTGTGTAGAAGTAGACGAGAGAATTTCAGTGGCTACAGCTTTCCTTGCTCCTTGCATGTGGCAAAATTCTCTCCCCTGCAGAAAGTAGGGATGGGAGGATCAAGCTTGAGCTGGTTGAAGTGCTCCGAGTTCCAACTCAAAGCTCAGTCTGCCTCGTTCCTGGTCCTGAATATGACCTTTTTGTTGTCGTCATCTAAACAGGAAAAGTGTGCATTTAGGTGCACATTTTTTAAAGCATGTCCCCAAATGCATACTATTCCCCATTGACTAAAGTATTTATATATATAAAAATTCAAAGTGAGCATTTTTAAACTGAACATTTTTCTAATAAATGCATTCTGTGAATGTGATTGCAAGCTCAAGAACATGTGACCTTGGGCTGAAAAATGCACTCACATTCATGTTCATGTTTCAGGATGGGACAAGTTCTGATATTTAATGAACTGAAAAGAAATTCTCGTAATTCCCTATGCAGAAGCACAAGAAGCACAGCAGCCCTGTCCTCCTTTCTACCTGGCCACTGTACTTGCATCTCATATTGAGTAGACTTCAAATTAACCAGTAAAAACAATTCTACCTGATTATCTTTAACAGCATTATTATTTCAACATGGCTGTCTTATCGAGCTCCTGAACCAAATGCAAAAAAATAGTAATGTATGCCTCTGAAAGGGAGCATTGTAACTAACGAATATCACCATGACATTAACAAAAAAGTTACAGATCAAACATTCTGGAAACCTAAAACCAGCTCTTTATACCGGCTACTCATTAATATAGCATGCAGTACAAAACAGCTTCATCAGTTGTAGTACCCATATATTTTGAAGTGAACAAAATGAAAAGGATGCAGCTGTTAAATAATTTGTTCAAATGTATTTTTCAGTTAAGGGTGCAATCCTATGGCTTCTAGTCAGCGGCTAGACAGCCATAGGATAGGTCAGTTTCCAACCCCTCCCACGCTGCCTCGTAGGCAGCATGGATCAGCCCCATGCTCTGCATTCGTAAGAGCAGCGCGGAGCAGCGAAAACAGGGCATTCCGCGGGGCGGGGCGGGGCAGGTGGAAGTGCTGTTACAACACTTCCTATGCGTTGTCTGGCCTCTGCCCCCCACTCCAACTTCCTGCGGCTAGACAGCTGAAATTGGCTGTCTAGTAGCCGCGAATGCAGGGTGGCTGGAGTGCGGAGGATAAGATCCCCTCCACACTGCTCCTGCCCTGCATTGGATAGGCGGTTGCCGCCGAGTTTGGAGGCAGCTGCCTATCCCTATAGGATTGCGACCTAAATGTTGTATTGCATAGAGTTGAATTTTTAGCTTCAATATTATTCAGGCTGCTGAATATTTAAGGTCATTCAGTTTCTACTTAATGCTAATCTACAGCCTAAACAGAACATGATAGAAAGCAAGAAATGTGATGGCTGGTTTCAGTATACTTTTAGTTAGTGTACAGTCCTTATTTTAACCATGGTTGTTGTTGTTTTTGGTCATAAAACCTGTTTGTGCATATTCTGCTCCATCTCTTTTTCAAAATGTGAAATATGTACTTCTTTGATTACTTAAAAAAATGTATAAATCAGAATAAATTTGCTTAAGCAATTTTAGATAGTTAACCTTTGACAAAGTTCCCTCTGTGGTAATTGGAATGTACCTCTATGAATAAAAGATAAGTCGTGACATTCATTGAATTACAACAACCACCCTACAACTTAGTGAATATGATAGCTCTACACTCTACATTTTTATAACCCTAAAATGTCCTGAGCAGTAGGCCACAAAACTTCTCATTTTCATTGTGAGTTTAGCAGCTGCACTGATGATTTAGTTCTACTGTCTGTCTTGAAGAGCTTCCATTTTTCTTCATTTACTCAAATAATGTTAACATTTCATCCCAAGAATGTATATATTCTATGCCAGGGGCTCTCCCTGCTCCAAAAAAAGGAAAAACCTCTTATATAATGAAAAATTGTGCTTCAGGGCTTGTCTTGAACTTTAACAATAAGTACAAATCATGATCCTGGGAGTCCCCTACTCCACAATGGTGTTCAATGCCAATAAAATCAGGGTGTAAAGCACACAAGCATATGGAGGGAATATGGTCTGAATGGCATGACTGTGTTCCTTGAGCTGTAATGAATACGTCCCAAGGTACAATTTTACATCTGCTTGTGGAGCTTTGATTACAGAAAATGTTATACATAAGGTTGCAGTTCATTTTTTATTATTATAATGGATGCGCCCACCTTTAATCAGGGGCCAGCTTGTGCTGGATAGTAGGAGTAGGAGAGTAGGAGCTGTCTGTTTAGGAACATTGTGGTTTGGCCGTCTGGGTGAACACAACAAAAGTGCCTACATCTGGCTGACATCACTGGCAGCATCAGCTTGGGAAGGTAGAGTTGGGCAAGTGGATCTGACTGGTAAAGACCTTCTCAAGTCTGCCCAGCAGTGATAAATATGGGAGTGGCCAACAACTTGTTCAATGGTACGCAGGTATTCTTAAACTATTATTGGAATTTCTGGTTGCAGTGGAACAAAAAGCAAAGAACCTATGGTATGTTATTATAGCCCAGCATGTTATGTGAAATGTCACTCCTCTACTCTCAGACTGCTCCCTCCTGTTTTGCTGGCTTATTAACCAGAAAGGGTTTTTTTTACCATGTACAAGTATGACAGTATTTCATGTTATCACAAGTTATCTAGTGAGTGTGGAATTGAGAGGGTAGGGAGAAAGAAACTCAGGAGCAGGTCCATGCATGGCCCAACTGGGGAGAGACACCAACAGAAAGTGAACCTACAACAAAGTACGCAGAGGACCCAGTGGGTTCCCTCTAGTGCCAATTAGACCCTGGATATTAGTGACGTTTTGAGATGGCTACACACTGGAGATGCATGGGAAATTTATTTCATTTTATTGTTGACCTCAATTTACCCAGTTTGCATCTCCTGGAACTTAACATGGACCTGGATGTGCATTTCCAAGCTTGTAGTGCAATTTGTGGAAGAATGGTCCATGTTGGTACCAACGATGTGGGAAAATGTAGTCATGAGGTCTTGAAAGTCAAATTTAGGCTGCTAGGTAGGAGGCTGAAATCCAGGACCACCAAGGTGGCTTCCTCTGAAATGCTACCTGTTCCACGCACAGGGCCAGCTAGACAGGCAAAGCTGAGGAGTCTCAATGCATGGATGAGATGGTGGTGCAGGGGGGAAGGGTTTAGATTTGTTAGGCACTGGGGAATGTATTGGGGCAAGCCAGGCCTGTAGAAGAGGGACGAGCACCACTTGCGCCAAAATGGAACCAGACTGCTGGCACTAAACATAAACAGGGTGGCATAGCAGCTTTTAAACTAAACCCTGGAGGAAAGCTGACAGAAACTGGGAAGCATCCAGTTCCAGTTAAATCATCCCAAAGGGATGAAGATGAAAATGCTTTCGATTGCCCAAATGTAGAAGGGGAGGAAATAGACCAGGAGCACATGGTAGAACATAATAGCCAATCAAAGGGGCCAAAGTCCCATAGCAAAAGATGCACATGCCAGAGGCATCTGGAGAAGGATACCTTGTATAGGTGTTTCTATGCAAATGCTAGAAGCCTCCATGTCAAAATGGAAGAGTTGGAGTGCTTGATTTTAAAGGAAAACCTGGATATAGTGGGCATTACAGAAACCTGGTGCAGTGGAAAGAACCAGTGGGATACGGTCATCGCTGGAGCTGTTGCCCTGTATATCAAAGAGGACATAGTGTCAAGCAGACTAGAACACCTAAAAGGGATAGGCTCTTCCACAGAAGCTCTGTGGGTGACAATACCAGGCTCCAAAACTAATTTAGTGCTAGGAACATGCTACTGTCCCCCAGACCAGAATGCTCAGAGCGACCTTGAGATGGAAACAAAATCAGGGAGGCCTCCAAACAAGGAAGTGTTGTAATAATGGGCAATTGCCCCCAAATTGACTGGAAAAATGCATGTTCCAGTCACAACAAAGACGTTAGATTTCTTGATGCCCTAAATGATTGTGCCCTAGAACAGCTGGCCATGGAACCGACCAGAGGGGAGGCAACCTTGGATTTAATCCTAGGTAGTGTCGCACAGGACCTAGTACAAAACAGAAACATTGTTGAACGAGTTGGAAACAGTGACCACAGTGCTATCAGATTTAACATACATTTAAGTGGAAAATTGCCCAGGAGGTCCAACATGGTCACATTTGACTTCAAAAGAGGAAACTTCTCTAAAATGAAGGAACTGATGAAAAGGAAGTTAAAAGGGGGAATGAAGAAGATTAAATCCCTTCAAAATGCTTGTAGATTACTCCAAACCATGATAACAGTCGCCTAGCTAGAATGTATACGGTACCTAGGGATGGCGGAGAATTTCTCCCCGAAACTTCGGGGGGCCGAGCGCCAACGTGTTTGGCCCGCCAAACAAGTTTCGGGGAGAAATCCTCCGCACCCCTCTGCACCCCGCACCCCCCCCGGGACGGGGCTTACCTTTTACGAATGTCCCTCCCGGTGGCTGGTCCGGCCGGCGGTTCGGCGGGTTTTCGAGCGAGGCGGGAGCGGCAGCCGGTCTTTTGACCGGCTGTCACCGCCGCCATTGTAATGAAAGAAAGAAAAAAAAAAACACTTCCCCTGATAGGCTACGTGATGATTCACGTAGCCTATCACGGCTAAATCTGCAAAGTCAGCCGTCATAGGCTACGTGAATCGTCACGTAGCCTATCACGGGTGACTTTAAAAAAAAAAAAAAGCGCGTACGCTGAAAATAAGGGCAACGCCTGAATTTCGGCCGGGCGAGGCGGGAAGCCTCCCCCCCCCTGGCCTGAACTTCGCGGGGGGAGCAGCGAAGCGCTCCCCCCCACCGCGAACGGCCTTCAACGACAGGTAAGTGACTTTCATCCACCCCTAACGGTACCACAGGTTACGAAAGGTAGCACCAAGTCCAAGAGTTCACCGGCACGGTTAATGAGCAGTATCAAGGGAGCTATTAGAGAAAACAGAGCTTCCTTCAGAAAATGGAACTCTTGCCCAAGTGAGGAAAACAAAAGGGAGCACAAGCTTGCACAAAGGAAGTGCAAGCAGACAATAAGAGATGCACGCACACACACACACACACAAATTTGAAGAGCATATCACTAACAATATCAAAGCCAACAATAAATAATTCTTTAAATGTAGGGGTGCACGAAAGTCCCTTACCTGTCCTCGAAGCTTTTCACGGTGGGGGGGAGGCGCTTCGCTGCTCCCCCCGAGAAGTTCAGGCCAGAGGGGGAGGCTTCCCGCCTCGCCTGGCCACGAAATAAAAAGTTAAAAAAAAAAGGCCCCGTGATAGGCTACGTGACGATTAACATAGCCTATCACGGCTAGATCTGCAAAGTCAGCCGTGATAGGCTACGTACATCATCATGTAGCCTATCACGGGTGACTTAAAAAAAAAAAAAAGCACGTATGCAAATGGCGGCCCCCAGAGGGAGCCGCCATTCCCGTTCCTTATTTGGTCGCTGTAGTCTACGTAAAGATTTACGTAGACTACGGCGAAAATAAGGGCAACACAAATAGCGGTGCCCTTATTTTCGCTGTAGTCTACGTAAAGATTTACGTAGACTACAGCGACCAAATAAGGAATGGGAATGGCGGCTCCCTATGGGGGCCGCCATTATCCGTACGCGCTTTTTTTTTTAAAGTCACCTGTGATAGGCTACGTAACGATTGACGTAGCCTATCACGGCTGACTTTGCAAATCTAGCCGTGATAGGCTATGTTAATCGTCACGTAGCCTATCACGGGGGCGTTTTTTTTTTTCTTTTATTGCAATGGCGGTGGCGGCAGCCGGTCAAAAGACCGGCTGCCGCTCCTGCCCCGGACGAAGACCCGCCGAACCGCCGGCCGGACCCGCCGCCGGGAGGGACATTCGGCAAAGGTAAGTCCCGTCCCAGGGGGGTGCGGGGGGTGGGGGGGTGCAGAGAATTTCTCCCCGAAACTTGTTCGGGGGGCCGAACACGTTGGCGCTCGGCCCCCCGAAGTTTCGGGGAGAAATTCTCCGCCATCCCTATTTAAATGCATCAGAAGCAGAAAACCAGCTAGGGAGGCAGTTGGACCATTGGATGACCATGGAGTTAAAGGAGTACTGAAGGAGGATAAGGAGATTGCAGAGAAGCTGAATAAAGTATTTTCATCTGTCTTCACTGCAGAAGATATAGGGCAGATACTTGTGCCTGAATTCATGTTTTCAGGAAGGGAGTCTGAGGAACTGAGGCAAATAGCGGTGACAAAAGATGAAGTTCTCAATGTTATTGATAAATTGAAAGCAAATAAATCACCGGGCCCAAATGGTATCCATCCTAGAGTTCTCAAAGAACTCAAATATGAAATTGCTGTTCTTCTAACCAAAATATGCAACATGTCCCTAAGATCAGCCTCTATACCAGAGGACTGGAAGACGGCCAATGTAACACCAATTTTTTAAAAGGGATCCAGGGGGGATTTGGGAAATTACAGGCCAGTTAGAAATTACAGGCCAGTTAACATCTGTTCCGGGTAAATTGGTTGAAGGCATTATTAAATATAAAATTAGTAAGCATATAGAAGGACTAGCCCTGCTGAAAAAGAATCAACACAGCTTCCACAAAGGTAAATTCTGTCTCACTAACCTTTAGAGTTCTTTGAGAGTGTCAGTAAACATGTAGACAGGGGTGATCCGGTAGACATTGTTTATTTGGACTTCCAAAAGGCTTTTGACAAAGGCCCTCACCAAAGGCCCATGAGAAAACTTAGCAATCATGGAATAAGAGGACAGGTCCTCTTATGGATCAGTAACTGGTTAAAAAACAGAAAGCAGAGAGTAGAAACAAAGGGTAAATTATCCCAATGGAGGGAAGTAAATAGTGGGGTCCCACAGGGATCTGTATTAGGACCAGTGCTTTTCAACCTGTTCATAAATGATCTGGAATTAGGAGTGTGCAGCGAAGTGGCCAAGTTTGCCAATGACACCAAATTATTTAGAGTGGTTAAAACAAAAAGGGATTGTGAGGAACTCCAAAAGAATCTCTCGAAACTGGGAGAAAGGAAAACTCAATGTTAGGCATAATTAGAAAAGGGATTGAGAATAAAACTGCCAACATCTTACTGTCCATACAAATCTATGGTGTAACCACGCTTAGAATACTGTGTAAAGTTCTGGTCACTACACCTAAAAAAGATTTTGTATTGCTGGAAAAAGTGCAGAAAAGGGCAACTAAAATGATCAAGGGGCTGGAGCATCTCACCTATGAGGGAAGGTTACAACAGCTGGGATTGTTTAGCTGGGAAAAAAGGAGGGTAAAGGCAGACTTAATAAAGGTGTACAAAATTATGCATGGTGTGGAGAATGTGGATAGGGAGACATTTTTCTCCCTCTCTCAAAATACTAGAACCAAGGATCATCCCATGAAGCTGATTGGTGCAAGATTCAGGACAGATAAAAGGAAGTACTATGCCATTTGCATCCCTGCCAAGCCGTGATAGGCTACGTAAGTATCTACGTAGCCTATCATGGCTAACGCAGGGACGCCATTTGCATCCTGTCTTTTGCCGTGATAGGCTAAGTAAATATATACATAGCCTATCACAGCTACGGCAGGGACGCAAATGGCGGCTGCAGCCCAGCAATCGATGGAGGTCCGGCTGCGGGCGGCCCCGGCCGGCGGCTCTGTGGAGTTGCCGTGGAGCGGAGCCAGCCGCAGAGTATTCTGGGGGGGGGATGGAGCACCTTCCCCCCCCCACCATGGATAGCCCCAGCGGAACAAGGTAAGTGTTTCATACACCCCTAGTTCCACAGGTCCACTCCTTCCACTGGTGCAGAGTGGTGTCTAGTTCTTCTTCTCCTGTCACCCTTTTCCAAGGAGTATCCTCTACTCCATTTTTCCTCACCTCAGCATTTCTCACTTCTGCCTCAGCTTGTTGTTGCTCTTCAAGCTTCTGGTCTTCACTTTGCTGCAGTAGTTCCCACATTCTGTCCAAGAACTCTTCGTGTTCTCTTATTCCCCCGGCGGGTCAACAGTCGCCGCTGCAGTCCACTTACTTTTTCTTCCAGCAGCATGATCAACTTGCACTTGTTGCAGGCATAGGCCATGTTGTTCTCAGGCAAGAAAACAAATATTGCACACACCTTGCAGGTCACCACCACTGGAGAGTCTTGTCCTTCCATAGCCTCTATTCCATTTTTGTGTCTAACTTTCTGATTGTTCTAGACTAGCCTGTGCCTTCTCCTCTCTTCAGTAGAGGTTAAAAGCAGAGTCCCACTGGTGTGGAAGTGTGTGTTACAAGTAGGGTTGGCGGAGAATTTCTCCCCGAAACTTCGGGGGGCCGAGCGCCAACATGTTCAGCCCCCCGAAGAAGTTTCAGGGAGAAATTCTCCGCACACCCCCCACACCCCGCACCCCCCCCCCCGGGATGGGACTTACCTTTCCCGAATGTAGGGGTGGACGAAAGTCCCTTACCTGTCCTCGAAGGACGTTCACAGTGGGGGGGAGGCGCTTCGCTGCTCCCCCCGCGAAGTTCCGGCCGGGGGGGGAGGCTTCCCGCCTCGGCCCAGCTGAAATTCAGGCCGGGGGGGAGGCCTCCCGCCTCGGCCCAGCCGAAATTCAGGCCGGGGGAGAGGCTTCCTGCCTCGCCCGGCCGCGAACGCGAAAGTTAAAAAAAAAAAAAACACCCCCTGATAGGCTACGTGACGATTCACGTAGCCTATCATGGCTAGATCTGCAAAGTCAGCTGTGATAGGCTACGTCAATCGTCATGTAGCCTATCACGGGTGACTTAAAAAAAAAAAAAAAAGCGCATACGCTAATGGCGGCCCCCATAGGGAGCTGCCATTCGCGTTCCTTATTTAGTCGCTGTAGTCTATGTAAATGTTTACGTAGACTACAGCGAAAATAAGGGCAACGCAAATAGCGTTGCCCTTATTTTCGCCGTAGTCTACGTAAATCTTTACGTAGACTACAGCGACCAAATAAGGAACGGGAATGGCAGCTCCCTATGGGGGCCGCCATTATCCGTACACACTTTTTTTTTCTTTTTTTTTTTTAAGTCACCCGTGATAAGCTACGTGACGATTGACGTAGCCTATCACGGCTGACTTTGCAAATCTAGCCGTGATAGGCTACGTTAATCGTTACGTAGCCTATCAGGGGGTGTTTTTTTTTTCTTTGATTGCAATGGCGGCGGCGGTGGCAGCTGGTCGAAAGACCGGCTGCCGCTCCCGCCCCGCTCGAACACCCGCTGAACCGCCAGCCGGACCCGCCGCCGGGAGGGACATTCGGCGAAGGTAAGTCCCGTCCCGGGGGGGGTGCGGGGTGCGGGGGGGGGTTCGGAGGATTTCTCCCCGAAACTTGTTCGGGGGGCTGAACACGTTGGCGCTCGGCCCCCCGAAGTTTCGGGGAGAAATTCTCCGCCAACCCTACAATGTCCCTCCCGGCGGCGGGTCCCAGCGGGAGTTCGTTGGGTCTTCGTCAGGGGCGGGGGTGGCAGCCGATCTTTCGACCAGCTGCCGCTGCCGCCATTCCAATAAAAGTAAAAAAAAAACAAAATCGCCCCCGTGATAGGCTACGTGATGATTAACGTAGCCTATCATGGCTAGATTTGCAAAGTCAGCCGTGATAGGCTACGTAAATTGTCACGTAGCCTATCACGGGTGACTTAAAAAAAAAAAAAAAGCGCGTACGGCTAATGGCGGCCCCCATAGGGAGCCACCATTCACGTTCCTTATTTGGTTGCCGTAGTCTACGTAAAGATTTACGTAGACTACAGCGACCAAATAAGGCACGCGAATGGCGGCTCCCTATGGGGGCTGCCATTTGCGTACGCGCTTTTTTTTTCTTAAGTCACCCGTGATAGGCTACGTGACGATTTACGTAGCCTATCACGGCTGACTTTGCAGATCTAGCCGTGATAGGCTATGTTAATCGTCACGTAGCCTATCACGGGGGCGTTTTTTTTTTAACTTTTTATTTCACGGCCGGGCGAGGCAAGGCGCCTCTTCCCCAGCCTGAATTTTGGCCGGGTGAGGCGGGAAGCCTCCCCCCCCAGCCTGAACTTCGGGGGGAGAGCAGCGAAGCACCTCCCCCCCACCGCGAAAAGCTGCGAGACCAGGTAAGTGGCTTTCGTGCACTCCTAGTTACAAGACAAATACATGGGAGAAAATGTTTGTTAAAAAAGAAAAAAAATGTTAGGGGCCTCCCCCTTGACCTCCCCTGCCGAACTCCCCTGGCCAGCTCCTGTTTGCTCAACCGGTTCACTCACTCTGGTCGATCTCTCTCTGGGAGCTTGCTTGCTTTTGTAGTCCCTGGACCAGCTGGAGCAGCTTGCTCTGCTCTGCTCTGCTCAGCTGGGAGGCGGGAAACAGACTAACGTAACAGCTAAACTTTTACCTCAGATTCTTCACATCTTGCTACAGTTTCTGGTTCCACGGGAAGCACTACTGTCTTTGACAAAGATTTTCAACAACTAGCTTGTGACCTGAGTATGCCCCTTGCTGAGGAAAAAACCCAAAAAAACTCATGGGCCTGTTCACTAAGTTGCCCTTTTGAGTATTGAATTGGACTTCATCTCTGTCACCTCATAGTACTGGAAGATAATTTCTGGAAGCTACAAGCTTTGTTGTAGTCTAGACCGTTCTGGGTAATCGCAAAGGCACCCTTAGGTGCTTCCAAATATTGTTTGATCACTTAAATTGTATTAATAGAACTCTAATGCTCACTAATGCCTTTTGAGTACACCTGGTGAGACTGACTCAGGGGACCCAGCTCCCATCATCATCACATTAGTGTCATAAAATGGATCAAGGCAACCTAAGGACATGTTTGACTTTCTTAGATAACAATAAAGGGATGTCCATATGGCAGAAAGGGATGGCTCTGAACAGCCATGCAGCTGGTGGTCACAGTTTGGAGAGTTTGTTGAGGGAGGGAGCCATGGTGCATCAGCCATCTTGAGAACATAAGGCACTACTATGGATATAATCCATTCTAATTGTTCTCCATTTGGTGGGCAGTAAGGCTGTTAATAGGGAAGTTTGCCAATACAAAGATCAAGTTCTGGTGTCATGGCATACCATTAATGGAAGAATTGTGATCAGGCTTATCTAAGACTGGTCCCTCATGTATTCCTTCAGGATCAGGTCCATCCCAGTGGCAGACCTACTGGTGATGACTGAGAACAAAATGGGAAGGTGGTGAACCCAAGACTTCAGAGATTACATCTGCCCACAGGCAGTCTGACTGTTGACATTTTACCTACTTCTTCTTTGATCCTTAGCCTCATATGCAGTATCCTGAGTTTGGATTTGTGGTGACAGCGTTGTGCACTGCACCAGTGGGAGTGATTTCGTACTTCCATGTTATGGCCTTTAGTTACCAACAGATGATCCTGGTGATATACATGATGGCTTCTCTCTGATCATAGTGCCTGTGATTACTTGCTAATCCCTGGGTGCAGTAGGAAGACTGTGGATAGTGTTATTATATAGTTTAGTCACTAGATGGCACTGGACATAGTTGTATCTGGGTAAAGTCAGGGGCTTCCTGTGTCCATTCCATTTTAACAGAGATAATAAAGTTATTGTCCAGCTTCCTGACTGGTGGGTTCCATATGACAAAGGCTGCAATAATAAATATTACAAATCTGATGCAATCCTTGACTTACTGTATCATTTCTAATGTTTAACTTCTGAAGTCATATTTTTCCCCAAGGCTTTTTTTAAAACAGGAAAGAAGATTTCCACTAAACTTGCTTGATAGTATGTATGTATGTATGTATGTATGTATGTATATCCTGCCTCTCTGTCCCATCAGTGGGATGCCAAGGTGTTAAAAACAATTACACATTTTTTAAAAAAACAAACATATATCAACAGCAGATAAAATTTTATTACATTTATATCCTACCTTTTTTTTTTTCCTCTGTAAGGAACCCAAGGTGGCATACATAATCCTCCTCTCCATTTTATCCTCACAACAACAACCCTGTGAGGTGGGTTGGGCTGAGAGTCTGTGACTGGCCCAAAGTCACGCAGTGAGCTTCCATGGCCAAGTGGGGACTAGAACCCGGGTCTCCCAACTCCCAGTCCAACACTCTAGCCACTACACCACAGAAGAACAGAAGGATCAGCAATCAGAAACTGGCCGTGCTGTAGGCATGACAGAATAAAACAATCTCTTACATGTTCATGATTTAGTTGCATGATTTTGTTCAAGAGTTGCATCTGATGAAAACCTATGCTATATTAAGTTTGCTAGTCTTCAAGGTGCAACAAGAATTTGTTGTTGTTTTAGCAATAGAGTAACATGGCTACCGTCTGGAAATTCTTAAGGATTTATAAGTGTAGACTTAACACATATACACACACACACACACTCCACAGACATACCACGCACTGTAGTTGACGTTCAATTTTTTTTAAGCCAATTAAAATTAAAATGTTGTTTCTAAAAAAAATATTTTTTTAATCCATCCTGACAGATACTACTTTTATCTACAATCATATTTACACTTACCTGGGAGCAAGTCATACTGAACTCAATACGGGTTACTTCTGAGTAAACATGTATAGGATACCACTGTAAGGCATTGTTGGAAATTAATATCTTTTGTTTTCTACAGGCCATTCCTTTACAAATGGATCATTCTCTTGAGTCAGTCAGAGGAAGATATAGGCAATTCTGGACAGATGGATGGCAAGCTGCCCCAAGGCCTCGAGCATTCAGTCTATGTTTCCCAAGACCCAAAGGGCTTTGCATGGTACTGTTCAGAGCCTTAAGAAGTATGTCAACTGCCAGTGACTTATTGTTAGTAACCTCCTTCCTTCTCTTTCTTTTCTTATTTTATCTGTTCACTGTACTTTGCACTGCCTCACTGATTAATAATAATAGTAATAGTAATAATAATAATACTTTCATTTCTATACTGCCCAATAGCTGAAACTCTCTCAGCAGTTCACAACAATTCACAAAAAATGCAAACCACAACATTATACAACATTGCATAATACAATATTATACTAAAACATAGTCTAAAAACGTTTAGCATACAAAATTTAAAACAATATAAACTGCTAAAAACAATATCAATAAACAATAATTTCAACAGCAGACCTGTTCAAGACGGCACCCCATCATATGTCAGGAAATGAGTAGCATTTATAATGGATGATCAAAGCAGGTCATCTTTTTAGAAATGGCTCCTAGATATTTATTATTTTATTTACAATATTTATATGCTGCTCCACATCTAATCATATATGAGAGAGGTGAACAATAAAAGATAAAAAGAATAAAACACCATATTAATTAATAAACCAAACAGAATACCAATAACAACTGTGGCTCGTCAATCAAGGAAGGCTTGCTGAAATAAAGACATCTTCAGCAGGCACTGAAAACAACACAGTGTTGGTGTTTGCCTGACCTCTAGAAGCAGGGAGTTCCACTGAAAGGGAGCCACCACACTGAAGGTTCTACTCCAGGTGGGATCCAGCTGGGCCATAGGTCCATGCAGAACTACCATCTGATGACCTCAGTGACCAGGAAGGCTGATAAGGGAGGAGGCACTCTCTCAAGTATACAGCATTGCTTAATTGTAGGGATAGGGTAGAAATTTGTTTGGTTCACATTTTAATGCAACTTTACCTAATTTTGCACTCTCAAACCAATACATAAATTGAACCTCAGTTATCCTTTGAAATCTGCAGTTCTCCATACTTTGCCATGGAGTTCTCCAGTCAAGATGTGCATTCAAAAAAGTCTATATTAGGGAACAGTACACATAAAAATATCTATATTAGTGAAAATAACAGTAAAAATGCATTGTTTTAGGAAAAAACTGGTTTTGTTTACTTGAAAATATGTAAAACTATGGAAGTCCAAGTAAACAATGTCTACCAGGTCACTTCTGTCTACATGTTTATTGACACTTTCAAAGAACTCTCAAAGGTTAGCGAGACAGGATGTACCTTTGCGGAAGCTGTGTTGATTCTATTTCAGCAGCGCTTATCCTTCTATATCAGGGCTGGTATTAAGGGTAGGCATATTTGTGCATCTGCCAATGGCCCACACCCTGGCAGGGCCTACTGATGAGAACCCCCCCCCCCACCGGACTTGCTCTTTCTGTTCACCCCTGCAACCTGGTTGTTTGCTTGCCTCTCACCATTAGCCAGACAATGGAGGGGGGTGAGAGAGAGGAGCAGTAGATGCCCCTGCCTACTTGTTCAGTGACTCTCTACCAGTCATGCAAATGGTAGCAATGATGAGAAAGAGGATGAGGAGCAATAGCAGCTGGTGACAATGGTGATGAGAAGGTGGACTGCCTGAGGGAAGTGGCCTGTTAATAGTGTTTTGCCCAGTGGTTCTCAAAAACCTGGAACCGGCACTGATATTACTGCATTATGTTTTGTAAAAAGAATTCAGAACATTACACCCCAGTGTCAGAACTTAGTTTGCTTTATCAATTATTATTGATAAAGACTCCATGACCATCTCCACTGGTTTGATCTTCCACCCAAGGCTGCACAAATGTTATCTGGCCAGCGAGGACTAAATTCATAATCACATTTCAGAGGTAATTATCCTTGGATTGTTGATTCTTGTTAAACTCCCTTCAACTTCTGATTCATCCCTTGAATCAAAAATTGTTACCACAAGCAGAGTTCAAACTGGGGAGGGGGAAGGTTGGTATAGTTTCATTTCCAATTAGGCCAGACTCAGTTTAGCTGTGGTCCATTCACCATCTTTAGAACTATGTAAATTACTGACTAACAAAATTAAACTAGAACATTCACACTTTTAAACCATTAGTGAGATGTAAATTATTACCATGAAAGTAGAGTCACTATAAATCAGGTCAAAACCATGAATGAATATTAATATTAGGCATGACATACCTTCAAAAGGTTTCCAGATTTGGGGAAAGGTGCGTGAAGCTGGAAGAGACGGGAGACACTTGACTAGATGCCTTCCTCTTCTTGTACAGCCTAAGCCCAGCAGAGGGGCTGCTGGGCTTGGGGAATCAGTAGCTGCTGGAGGGAGAGGAAGCTGTCTATCCAAGTGCCTGCCCCTCACAGATCCACAAACAGCACTGGCCTGGTTCAAGGGATTTTGCACTATATTGGTGCAACCCTACTCTGCCTGGCATGCTGGGATTACATCCGTTGAAAAGAAGGGGGTAGCTTTAAGTCCACCATGAAAGGCCTTGGATGACATCCCATCCCATTTTGAGCAATAATCACAAAATAAGTGGTCATTTTAACAGCATATCAACACTACAGACAAACTGGTTGAACCTGGGAATTGTAATTCCATGAAGGTAGGATGGGTGTCTACGGAGCTCTAACAGAGAAGACGAATGCCCTAACCCCGGTGCCAGCTTGTCTGACTGAAAGGGGGGGCCTTGCGGGCCGTTGGGGAGAGAGGACGTGGCTGCATGTCATTGGGCACCCCCAGTGGCACCACCGAGCAGGGAGGGGCAGGCAGAGTTGCCTTGAGCTCTGCCCCCCTCCCAACCAAAGCTCTCTCGCTCATGCGGCTCTGAGCGAAAGAGAGAATGACCGCTGACAACTTCACCTGCGATTATGACTTTGCCTCTCCTACCTCCTCAGCGCTGAAGAAGCGACCTGCCCGGGATCCACCCTTTCGGGCCCCTTCTGCGCCTCTGCCTGCTCAGGATGCGTTGGACTCAGCGCTCACCGACTCGCCTGTCCTTGCAGCCGCCAGCGCTCACCACGCCTCCAGGGGCGCCGGCGCTCACTTCGGCAGCGCACGCACCCCTCGTCTCTCTCACACCGCCACTAGCTCTCCCGCTGCGGTGGGACATGGTGCACAGCCCTGCTGGTCTCCTGCCAGCAGCAGTGGCTGCGCTTCGCTGCTGTAGGACGGCAGCGGTCCCTACAGGCAACAGCACTGCACACGCCTCTCTCGTATCCGCCGTTTGGCCTGAGGCCGCTGCTGAGGCTGCCAATGGCTCCTTGAGTGCACGTCCTTCTGATGGCGGAGGAGCTGTGGGGCTCACTCTGAAGCGAGTTCATGCTTTCAACAAAGGTGCTGCCCCCTAACGCTCCCTTCTGGGCCTTCATTGGGCCATTCACCAGGGGCCAGTTTCTCCCGGGCCATAGGCCCATAGGTTTGGATCTTCCCAGGGGACGTCCGTTACTGGCCGGTGCCCCAGTTAGGCTTACAGGCCTCTGAGGCCTCCTCCTCCGGCCTGCCTTCGCCAGGGCTCCAGTTCAACCACTAGAGTTAGTGTGGTGTAGTGGTTAGAGCATTACACTGGGACCAGGGGATCCGGGTCCTGGTCTCCCCCACCCCCTTTTTTTGCTTGGCCATTTGCCCACGCTGGGTGGCTTTGGGTCAGTCTCTGACTCTCAGCCTAAGCCTCCACCTCCATCCTTTTTCCTGTCCTTTCTCTGTCTATACCATGCCTCCCAAGAAGGGCCAGGGTGGCAGGAAAGGAAAGGGTAAAGCTCCTTGGCCTCCCGCAAAAAGGCCACAGAATAGGCCCGACTCTGAGGATGAGGCAGGCCCAGTCTTGGCTTCAATCCTTTCACGCCTGGAAGCTGCTGAACATTCCTCTGGGATCCACCCCCTCCCCCTGCCGGGCCCAGCAAAACCACGGCAGTCCAGCCTAAACAGACGCAACAGCAGACGCAACACTCACTGTTGCTTTCTATTTCAGCATGCCTGGACACCCTTGAAGCCTCCACCGAGGGATGGCAGAGAATTCCACCATGTATCACAGTGAGACCAAATGCTCTGGCATTCCCCCGAACTCCATGGCAGAATGGCCTGCCACCCTCCCGCCCCCCCGCAGATCCCCCCCGGGACGAGACTCACCTGGGGCAGATCTTCCGGGCGGCGGCAGCTCCGGCGGCGGCTCCGGCGGCAGCGGCCAGTCTTCCACTCTGGTAAAAAAAAAGAAAAAGAAAGAAAGAAAGAAAGAAAGAAAGAAAGAAAGAAAGAAAGAAAGATGTGATAGGCTACGTAAAGATTTACGTAGCCTATCATGACTAGGTTTTTTTAAAAAAAACACGACATGATAGGCTACGTAAATCTTTACGTAGCCTATCATGGCTGGGTGGGTTAAAAAAAAAAAAGTGTACTCAAATGGCGGCGGCTACGGCTGCCGCCATTTGCGTTCCTTATTTTTGCCCTCTTAATCTACGTAAATATTTACATACACTATGACGGCGAAAATCAAGGGGAACGCAAATAGCTTAGCAGGCGCTATTTCCGTCCCTTTTTGATTCCCCGTTTTAGCCTACGTAAAGATTTACGTAGGCTAAAACGGCTAATCAAAAAGGGACGCAAATAGCGCCTGCTACGCTATTTGCATTTTCGCCGTCATAGTCTACGTAAATATTTACGTAGATTAAGAGGGCAAATATAAGGAACGCAAATGGCGGCAACCGTAGCTGCCGCCATTTGCGTACACTTTTTTTGTGTGTTTTTTTACCCAGAGCCCTCCGTGGCTAGAAATCCACAGCTGGCCTCAGAGAATTCTGGGGGGAGGAACGGAGTGCCTCTCCCCCCGGCAAGGATTCTGGGGGGAGGGACGGAACGCCCCCCCACCATCAATATAATCCGCGAACAGGTAAGTGACTTTCATACATCCCTACCTCCACCTCATCCTCGCCAGCTCACCTTGGTGGCACACCACTGCCGGAGGCAGTTCACCCTCCTGAGGCATCTCTCTCCCCAGTGACGCAAGCAACACCATCCACATTGCTGGCAGGGGATCAGAACAAGGCTACCTTAGGTTCAGGTGAGACGGCCTCTACACCTCACTTCACATGGCCAGGCGGGGGACCTACCGGGCCGTGGGGTTGAATGCCTTGGTTCACCCCTCAGGGATGGCCCTTCCCTCCGCCTACAATGTCTCCAGTCACCTCTGCCTCTGCAGCTAGTGTGGCTCAGCCAGGGGCATCAGTCGCACCCCCCAGTTTATTTACTCTTGCGGGTGGTCCCCCTCCTTCAGTGGGGCCTGGCACTCTGCCCCTCCCCCACCAGTTACTGCAGAAGACAGCAGTCCCAGCCGCTTAACTTTGCTTGTGCTAGCGTCTGGCAGGGACCTGCCAGATTGACTCAGGATCCCTTGCCCCGCCTCCGCCTGCTCTGTCAACATCGCAGATAGCAATAACAGATCCATAAGCTAACCTTGGTAGGGGAGCCATGCCCACTGGGGCTACTTCTTCGCCTATTGGCTTTCACCTGATGGTAGCCACCAAGGAAAAGATTTTGGGGGGGAATTTACAGATGCCTTTTCCCTGTTATTTTGGGAGCCCAAATCCAGTGACAAGGAAAAGAACCGCCATAAGGTAGGGATATTAGAGAATTCCACTACAGATCCCAGGGGGGCCAAATTCCAGTGAATTCGGACCCCCGGAATCCATGGCGGAACAGAGCCCCCCGCCTCTCTACCCCGCAAAAGCACTGCAAAACAGAGCCTACCTGGCTGCGGCTAGGGATGTACGAAGGTCACTTACCTTTCCGCGGATTATGTTGATGGTGGGGGGGGAGGCGTTCCGTCCCTCTCCCCGGAATCCTTGATGGAGGGGGAGGTCATCCGTTCCTCCCCCTCAGAATCCTCCACAGGCGGCTGTGCTCCGCGGCAGCTCCGCGGAGCAGCCGGCCAGGCCCAGCCAGGCCAGAGCCATCCGCAGCCAGATTTCCTGCCGCAGAGGGCTCTGGGGGGGGGGGAACGTGTACGCAAATGGCGGCGGCTATGGCCGCCACCATTTGTGTTCCTTATTTTTGGCAGTCTGAATCTACGTAAATATTTACGTAGACTATGACAGTGAAAATAAAGGGGAATGCAAATAGCGTAGCGGGCGCTATTTGCATCCCTTTTTGATTCACCATTTTAGCCTACATAAATCTTAGTCTACGCTATTTGCGTTCCCCTTATTTTTGCTGTCTTAGTCTACATAAATGTTTACGTAGACTAAGACGTGTCAAAATAAGGAACGCAAATGGCGGCAGCCATGGCTGCCACCATTTGCGTACGTGCGTTGTTGTTGTTTTTTTTAAAATCAGCCGTGATAGGCTACATAAACATTTACGTAGCCTATCATGGCTGACTGCAGGGATGCAAACGGCGGCGGCTACAGCCACCGCCATTTGCGTCCCTGCTAGCCAGCAGCCGGATGCTCGGCTGCTGACGGAGCCGGCCAGCGGCTCCGCAGAATCGCTGCGGAGCACAGCCAGCCAGCCAGAATTTCGGGGGGGAGAAACGGAGCGCCTCCCCCCCTGGCCAGGATTCCGGAAGGAGGGACAGAACGCCTCCCCCCCAGCATCAACATAATCCACGAAAAGGTAAGTGACTTTCATACATCCCTACCCAGCGGACTTTGATTTATTAGGATTCTGTTTCGAGGATAAGTTTTACATCAACTGTGCCTTCCCCATGGGATGCTCCATCTCTTGCACAATGTTTGAGAGGTTCAGCACCTTTCTGGAATGGGCCATAAGGGATAGGTCGGGCTCTCAGAATGTGGTCCATTATTTAGACGATTTCCTTTTTGCCGGGCCTAGCAGCAGCTGTCAATACTCTGACTTGATCTGTGCATTTGCATCCCTTTCCTCTGACCTAGGTGTCCCTTTGGCCCATGAAAAGACAGAGGGCCCACTGGTTACTTTAACATTCTCAGGGATCGAATTGGATACCCTCACACAATGTTCTCACCTCCCTCAGGACTAGGGATGTACAAAACATCTACCTGGTTCCATGCTGGGGCATCCGCGGTGAAGGGGAGGCGCTCCGTCCCTCCCCCTGGAATCTTCCCTGGCCAGCTCCGCTCCATGGCAGGTCCGCAGAGCCACCGGCCAGGGTCAGCCGCGGCCGGAGTTCTGGCCACAGCTGGGCTGCTGCGGCCACAAATGGCAGCCATCGTAGTGGCCGCCATTTACGTCCTTCCAGGCTGCCGTGATAGGCTACGTAAGTATTTATGTAGCCTATCACGGCAAAGAGCAGGGGCGCAAACAGCGGCCGCTACGCCATTTGCGTCCCTGCTCTTTGCCGTGATAGGCTACGTAAGTATTTACGTAGCCTATCACATTAAAGGCAGCTATGGAAACGGTGGCCGCTACGTAGCCTATCATGTAATACGTAATACTTACGTCGACTATCACGGCAGCCTGGAAGGACACAAATGGGGCCGCTACGATGGCCGCCATTTGTGGCTGCAGCAGCCGGCCAAGACACCAGCTGTCGCTGCTGGAGCCACCGCCGGAGCCGCCGCCACCTCCGCATCTGCCCCAGGTAAGCTTCGTCACGGGGGGATTCCGCGAATTGGCAGGGGGTGGGAGGCCGTTCCGCCACGGGTTTCTCCCCCCAAAGTTCAGGCCGGGGGGGAGGCGCCCCGCCTCGCCCGGCCGAAATTCAGGCCGGGGGGGAGGCGCCCTGCCTCGCCCGGCCAAAATTCAGGCCGGGGAGAAACGCCCCATCTCCCCGGCCGCGAAATAAAAAAGTAAATGTAAAAAAAAAATCCACACACACACGTGATAGGCTACGTAACGATTTACGAAGCCTATCACGGCTAGATTTCCAAAGTCAGCTGTGATAGGCTACGTAAATCGTTACGTAGCCTATCACGGTTGACTTTGGGGGGAAAAAAAGCGCGTACGCAAATGGCGGCGCCCATGGGCGCCGCCATTTGCGTTCCTTATTTGGGCCCGGGTAGTCTACGTAAAGATTTACGTAGACTACGGCGAAAATAAGGGCAACGCGTTTTTACGTAGACGACCCAGGCCCAAATAAGGAACGCAAATGGCGGTGCCCATGGGTGCCGCCATTTGCATACGTGATTTTTTTTTCAGTCACCCGTGATAGGCTAAGTAACGATTTACGTAGCCTATCACGGCTGCGTTTGGAAATCTAGCCGTGATAGGCTACGTTAATCGTTACATAGCCTATCACGGGGGTGTTGTTGTTGTTTTTTTTACACTTTTTCTTTCGCGGCCGGGGAGACGGGGTGCGTCTCCCCGGCCTGAATTTCGGGTGGGCGAGGCGGGGCGCCCCCCCGGCCTGAATTTTGGCCGGGCGAGGCAGGGCGCCTCCCCCCCGGCCTGAATTTCGGGGGGAGAAGCGAAGCGCCTCCCCCCCACTGCAAAGCAAAGCTGCGAAAAGGTGACTTTCATACATCCCTAGGTCTACCTCCCCCAGAAGGGGCAGTCCGGAGGGGCGGTGAGATTGACGCCACCCCTCAGGCTGGGTGTGTTTTCACCCAAGAAGTGCCAGCTAGCCGGTGACACAGTCAGGTGCCCGTCCTAGGTACCCCTTTGCAGATATTTTCAATAAATGTGGCCCAATTTTCAACCCAAGCCTTGTTGTCTGTGTCTTCTTTGACCCATCTCCGCTTGCAATGCACCCTCACCAAACTACAATTTCCAGGATTCTTTGGAGGACACACTGACTAGCATAAAGATAAATGTTTTCAGCACAGATCTATCCTTAGTCTCTCCACACACACACACACCCCACCCCCCACAGGAAATTTGGCATTTATTATAAGGGGTTTCTTCCTTTCAAAGAAATAATTACCATAACATGTTTTCCCCACCAACAAACTTCAGTAACATCCCTGATTCATAGAGAAGCCTGTTTAGAACATGTATTTTAATTGTATTTTTATTGATTATATATAATATTGTGGTTTAAAATTGTTGTAAGCCACTTGGAGTGGTCCATGTGTACTAGAAGGGTGCTTTATTAAATTGTATATAATTTCTCAGCTCGAATTTGAGAGCTGAAGGATGAACCAAATTTCAGAGCTCCCAAGATGTTTATTGAGTGTGAAAGGCAAACATCAAAGGTTTTGTGATTCCAGTTCTTGGGTCTTTTACAATTACCTGTTCGGATACCGTATCCTTTAGCAACAATATGTTACAAGAGGAATGCCGATGAATGTACGTCTACATACAAATCCAGAATATATATAATATATTCTAAATATATATTCTGGATTTTAAATATATATATTTAGAAAAACATCTATGCTGAAGGAAAATGGGAATAAAGGATGAGGAATGTGGCGATGTGAATAATTGATGAGTCAGTGGCCTAGAGTGAGTTTCATTAATATTATCCTGCCATCAGAACTTCAGGCCTTGGGTTGTGACAATATGTGATCTTAGCTATGATTCCTTCCATCTAGCACCTTTTGGAGTTTTTCTTTTTAATTCCCCTCCCACTAATCATAAGTCCCTAACCATGACAGCAAGCCTTAGTAAATAATATATCAAGATAAATGATAATTGTTCTGCTTTAAATGTCTCCTAATGAGCACCATAAATTAAAAATTAATATTGCAAAGACTGTATGAATAGCATCAGTGCTATAAACAGAGCAGCAGGGATCAAGAATGCAAATGAAAGTGAACCGCCTCCCTCATCCTCTCCCTCACGGTAACTGAAAAATCCTAGAGCCAGCAAATTGTTCAGCATTAGAGCTAATAAACAAGTTTAATGTAGTTGTATAACAAGCAATTTATCCTTATATTTTATTCCAGGTTTGGCAGATTTTTAGTTGTTTTATGGTCCCTCCAGAATTATTGTTTCTCTCATTAGGATCAATGAACTAATTTTAAATTAAAACATCATCTTGAGTCCAAAATTAGAAAATGAACCAGCTAATGCTTCTTCTTGTGATGCTCATAAATGCACACATGGAACTTGTCTTATGCCCACTGAGATAACCATTCATTTCAAAGAGAGAGCTGATCCGAGCTGATATTTGTGCATGCAGATTCTCTCCACTGAATTGATGGAGGTGGCCATTCCAGGTAGAAGATCTCCATGCATTCATAAGAGCACTTCTGTCTACTCAGAAAAGGATGAATGTCTGAAATGGCTTTTAATTGTTGCCGTGGGGCTGCCAGGGAGAGGGAGTAGGGAAGTCCACTTCCGCCAGCACAGTTGATCCAGCATAATATAAATCTGGATCCAACCCAGTGTTTTATGATTATGTTGTTTTTATTCATTTATATTATAAACTGAATTGTATTGTTACACATTGAAACATTATAAATATAATTTATAATGTATATATCATATAATTTGCAATATTGTAATATAAATTCTTTTATATTGGCCAGTCCAAGATCATTTTGAACTTTCTGATTTCTTAATTATAAAGTCAGATACCATAAAATGCACAGAGCATTTTAAAACTTGTTGGAACGTCATGCATTGACTCCATTAAGACTGAAAAGCTATAAGTATAATGATATATTTAAGGGTATATAACCATCTTGAGACAATGTCAGATAGTTCCAAATGAGGCCACTGTCAAATCAGAAATTATGAACTGGATCAAAATATTTCCCACTCATTTTAAAATAGCCTTTCTTTCTTGCCTGGAAATGGAAACCCTTGTCCAGATCCCCAGGAGCTATTAATTGGCTTTATACCACAGTAGGGAACAAAGCTATATGGTGATGTACTCCAGCTGAAAAGCTGGCCTCATAGTTCCCATGTTTCATCCTTCCATTAATACAGAGAAATCCATCGCTGCTTCGAACTACAAGCTGTGGCTTTGCCCTTTGTAACCTAACAGCAACTCCTTCTTTAGCCACCAATGGTATTGCATTATCACCCCTCAAGTCTGGCCTGCTCTATGATAGAGACACCTGCTAACTAGGAAATGAGCTGAGACAACCACCTTGTTTCACATAGGCCATTGAACAGCTGTCACATGGTAACAACTTCCAGGCATGGCTGACCTGTGACAAACCCTAACCTGTGACCTAAAGGTGAAAGGTTCTGTATCCAATTACCGATCCCTGGAGTGACCCAGGCAGTTCCCCCATGACCACATTTCTAATGCAGAATGCTAACACTATATCTCACTTTTCAAGCCACTTATGAGTGTTGGGTATGCCATAAAATGAATGAAAAGCCATTAACACCAAAAATGGTACTATTTGTCTAAGAAAAAACTAGACCTGGTTGCCATAATGTATTTCTCCTTGCCATTTGCACTCTGGCCTGTGTGTATGTGATAGAAAGAAGAGCCTTTGAAACAAATATTCTTCATTTCTTCATCCCTTCTTAAATGATCTTCATTCAGACACAACTGTTTACAATCAACGCTCCAAAAACAAGACATGGCTTTTTTGATACTTCATGAATATGAAAATCCATTGATAAAAAAATCTCCTTTGTATGTCATATTATTTATAAAGCAGTTTCAAAGAGCACTGCTAAGAGACTAAAGCAGTGCTGAGAGACTGACTGATGAACCAGGAAGTGGCTGGCTCAACTTCCTCAACAACCCCCACCCCTGCCCTTGCAGCCACCGTCTGCAATAGGGGTTAATAATGCTGGCCAACTTTAAAGGGTTGTTGTAAAAATTACAAGACTATGTATGTGGTGTGTTTTGAACACTGAAAAATGCTACTTGATTGCTACCTCATATTATTTTTACTTTTCTCATATGTATTTAAGAATCAGGACCATGCCGTGGGATTGCATGTACCCTCCCTCCATCCCTCTCAGAAGGGAATCCTCCCCTCCTGCCTTAACTGAGATTAATTGATTAAGGCTGTGATCCTATGAAACGTTCCTGGGGATAAGTCCCATTGAACTCAGTGGGACTTACTTCTGAGCAGACATGCATATGAACGCATGCCACTCTGCATGCTCTTTAGGCCAAAATGTTGCAACATACACACTGAATCCATTCAAGAGGTTTCATTGGGCAGAATCCAACAGGGCACTTATGACCCCATCGATTCTCTTCCACCCTGCCAGTTAGGGATGTCAGAGAAATCTGCTGCAGATTCAAATGAGGCCAGATTCTTTGGAATCCAGCATCAGGAATCCGCAGAGGATCAGGACCACTTATCTCTGCTCCAGGAAGACTGGAGGCGGAACAGCACTCGGCTACTTCTTCCAGCCAGAGCAGCTCGCCTCCTCCCTGTCCCTGCCAATTGCCTTTAAAAAAAAGTCTCTAAAAAAAAAGGCGATCGGGAGGATGTGCCCATAGACTTACATGCAAATAGAGTCATGAATCTTGCGTATAAGTCTATGTGTCCATAGGCTTATACACAAGATTCACCGCTCTATTTGGCGTATAAGTCTATGGGCACATGCGATCAGCAGGATTTTTTTTCATATGATAGGTTATGCATTTGTATTTACATAGATATTTGCGCAGCCTATAGCATGAAAAGACAGGGACACAAATGGCATCCACTACATCATTTGCGTCCCTGTTTTTTCATGCGATAGGCTACGCATTTGTATTTACATAGATATTTGCATAGCCTATCGTGTGAAAAAACAGGGACGCAAATGACGTAGTGGATGCCATTTGCATCCGGATCCCTTCCTGCAGTGAGTGCTCAGCAATACGGCACGGCAATGGCGGCCGTATCGGTTGCTGTATGGAGCCGGCCGGCGAGGAGGATCCAGCTCTGCATGGGTCCGGCAGGAGCCAGAGGTAGGTAGACCCATTCCGCCATGGACTCCAGAGGCCAGATTCTTTTGAATGGAGTCTGTGGAAGAATTCTCGGACATCCCTAAGTTGGAGGCACACTTGGAAGAAGCTGATTATCTAGATCCATTTCAATCTAGCTTCATGCCTGGGCATGGGACAGAAACGGCCTTGGTCACTTTGGTGGATGATATGAGGAGGGCTTTGGATAGGGGTGAATGCTCCTTCCTTGTTCTGCTCGACCTCTCAGCAGCTTTTGATACTGTTGACCATGGTATCCTCCTGGACTGCCTGGAGGGGATGGGCATTGGAGACATTGTATTGCGGTGGTTTCAGTCCTTCCTCCCCAGCAGGTACCAGAGGGTAGCACTGGGAGAAGAGGTTTCAGACCTGTGGCTGCTCATGGGTGCCACAGGGTTCCATCCTCTCCCAGATGCCATTTAACATCTATGTGAAACCGCTGGGGGCTATCATCAGGATGTTTGGGGTGTGGTGTCATCAATATGCAGATGACATGCAGCTCTACCTCTCATTCAAATCTTCACCAGGGTTGGCCATGGAATCCCTGTCTAAATGTCTGGAGACGGTGAGTGGCTGGATGAGGAGGAATAAGCTGAAGCTGAACCCTTACGAGACCGAGTTACTTTCGGTGGGAGACAAGAGTAGGTTGGGGGATGTTGACATGGTGTTGAATGGGGTATGGCTATCCTTGAAAGACCAGGTCCGCAGCCTGGGGGTCATTTTAGACTCCCATCTGTCCATGGAGGCTGAGGTGTCAGCCGTGAGCCGGACAGCGTTGTACTGACTCCATCTGATACGGCGGCTGCGCCCGTACCTTCCCAACCATCTTCTCCCATCAGTAGTACATGCCCTGGTCTCCTCTCACCTAGACTACTGTAATGCACTCTACGTGGGGTTACCCTTGAAGATGGTTTGGAAGCTGCAGCTGGTGCAGAACGCAGCGGCTCGCCTGATTAAAGGCAGCCACCGGCATGATCACATCACTCCGGTGCTGAAGGAGTTGCACTGGTTACCAGTTGCTTTCCAGGCCAAATCCAAGGTGTTGGTTTTGACCTTTAAAACCCTATATGGTTCTGGCCCAGTCTCTCAAGGAGCATCTCCAGCAACACCAGGTAGGCCGCTTAATAAGATCAGCCTTGGATTGCCTTCTCTCTGTCCCATCAGCCAGGACAGCTAGGCTGCTGAGGACAAGGGAGAGGGCCTTCCCTGTGCTGGCCTCCACTCTGTGGAACTCCCTCTCTAGGGAACTCCGCCATGCCCCCTCTTTAATGAGCTTCTGCCATGCACTGAAAACTTGTTTATTCAGGTAGGCATTTGGGGTGGGTTAGGGTATTTTTAAATAATGTTTTAATGTATAATTTTACTGTTTTAAATTGTGCCATTGTACATCACCCAGAGTGGCTGGGTGACCGGCCAGATGGGTGATTAAGAAATTTAATTAATAAATAAAATAAATTAATAAATAAATATGCTGCTCCTCAACCAAAATGGCTCCCAGAGCAGTTTACATATTTTCAAGTAAACAAGACCAATTTTTGGTCCGTAGTTAAACTATGGAATTCGCTACCACAGGATGTAGTGATGGCCACCAATTTGGATAGCTTTAAAAGGGGGTTAGACAAATTCCAGGCTATCAGTGGCTACTAGTCTTGATGGCTATGTGCTACCTCCAGTACCAGAGGAAATGAGCTTATGTACACCAGTTGCTGGGGAACATGGGGGGGTGCTGTTGTGCTCATGCCGCGCTTGTGGGTTCCTGGTCGACAGCTGGTTGGCCACTGTGTGAACAGAATGCTGGACTGGATGGACCCTTGGTCTGATCCAGCAGGGCTCTTATGTTCTTCATGATGGTGGTAATCCATGTGATGGGTGTAATGTTTTGCATTGTGTTTACTGTGTGCTCCTGAACTGGAGTGGATAAATTGTCTTGGTTCCAATCCTTAAATTTGGATATAGTTCTTCAGTTCAGTAGCTTGTCTGCTATTGTGTATGCATGATGGACAGTGCATTTGAAAAGCTTCAAGCCATATTGGTCTTGGCCAGTTCACATGGCTGCCTGATACTATGGTAGTATCATAGTATCATACTATGGGAGGTGCTTGATACTATTGTAGGGCAGCACAGAACAAGGTAGCTCTAGTTAAAGTGAGGTGAAGGGTGGCAGATTCCAGAATAGACCCCATTCTCTTTCCTACAGTCTCCATATTTCTACAAAGAAGAAGATGAAGAAGAAGAAGAAGAAGAAGAAGAAGAAGAAGAAGAAGAAGAAGAAGAAGAAAGAGTGGTGGAGTGGGTGTCCTTTTAACTTTTTGAATTAGGTGCAAAATGTCTAAGACCAACACTGATACAGGCTCTGCAGTCCACACAGCATGCAGAACACAGGGCTGTCCACAGCAAAAAACAAAAAAGGTACTGGCCTTTCCCTCAGTTGATTCCCGTAATCCCAGTTAAGCATGACAGTACCCAGCTGGGAGTGCAGGAGGCTGCCATCTGGACAAGCCCTGAGACACTTTAAGGATTGTGGCTCTCCAGTTCAACAGCCGTATTGTGCTTTCCTTTGTTAATTTTGTTGGCTTTTTCTTTTCTTTTTTGGAAGGGTGATGGGAACCTAAATTACAGTAATATTAAAGAAATCTCCTTAACTGTTTAATCCAGAAGAATAGCCGAGGATGACTTTTTCAGAACTGTGTAGCAGTAGCAATATGCAGCCCTGTGGTTTTCACAGCATGCCTGTGCAGGAGGTAAGTAAGGATTATTAACCTCATTGTTACATTGTATCAGAATCTCATTATGAACTGGAAAGGAGGCGTGAAAAATCAGAGGAGAGAGCCCTTGCAATAAATGTCATTTAGTTAAACTCTTTGGCACTCTGGTATAGATTTAGTTTGTTTGGTAAGGAGCACAATTAATAACAAAAAGCAAAGATTTCTATGCCAAATGCAGAAATGCTCCAGTATAAAATTTATCTTTAATTGGTCTAATGCTTATGTCTAGAACTTCATTGAATAAACTTCTCTGACCATTTATAACTTATAAGCAAATCTATAAATTGTGTTGAGGTAGCTTATGAATCATAAAGCACAGGTGTGCAACTCTTGTGAATCTCAGTTTTTGTAGTTTTTTAAAATTGAATTTCTAGCCTCATGATTGCTGAGAAAAGTTTAAGTATGTGCATGTCAGGGACAGGATGTAGCAAATCACTGGATCCTCTCCTCCCTTCCATAGAGGCCACTGGAAAAACAACCTAATAAAATGGAAGATATATATCCACCAATCACCAAGTTAAATTATACATGAATGAGATTACATAGAAACCAGTGAGATGGGTGCCCAGAAAATGGTAGGAATGTTTATGGAACTGTGGCCAGAAAGATGGGCTATTAATGAGTGGGCACCTAAGTACCAACCCAGGTTTTCCATCATTTTCCTGCTTGGGCTTTGGAGGAGGGGGTTCACCCAAGTAAGAGGTCATTATTTATTTATTTATTTATTTATTGATTGATTGATTGCATTTATACCCCGCCTTTTGTTCCTCTTGCAAGGAACCCGAGGCGGCTTACATTATCATCCTCCTCTCCATTTTATCCTCACAACAACAACCCTGTGAGGTGGGTTGGGCTGAGAGTGTGTGACTGGCCCAAAGTCACCCAGTGAGCTTCCATGGCCGAGTGGGGACTAGAACCCGGATCTCCTGGCTCCTAGTCCAGCACACTTGCCAATTCACCACACTGGCTCTCAAGTTCCAAATGCAATGTCTTACCTTCTCCATCACATCTATACATCTCCCATTGAGGCAGGGTAAGCAATCCTCCAGTAAAAGGTGGAGAGACAGAATTGTGAATGGGAAGTATTATACTGAGAGATTTTTTAAAAAAATTGGATTCGCTGTGGGCCCCTTGCTCACATTGATGTGATAGCTCACTGCTGAACAAGTTAGGAAAAGACCTTAGCTTTGTGGGGAAGCACAAGCTTAGAAGGTCTGAGACTCAATCCCTGGCATCCCTACTTAAAAAGCAAGGCGGAAGCAGCCCTTTGCATGAGACCAGGACCGAGCTAGTGTAGACAGTAGGGATGGCGGAGAATTTCTCCCCGAATCTTCGGGAGGCTGAGCGCCGACGCATTCGGCCCCCCGAAGTTGGTTGGGAAATTCTCCGCCGGCCCCCCGCCCCCCCCCCCGGGATGGGACTTACATTCGGTGAATGTCCCTCTCGGCGGCGGGTCCCGGCGGCGGTTCGACGGTGGTTCGTCGCGGGCGGGGGCGGCGGCCGGTCTCCTGACCGGCTGCTGCCGCCGCCATTGAAAAAAAAAAACTAAAGTTAAAAAAAACAAAAAACACCCATGATAGGCTACGTGACGATTTACGTAGCCTATCACGGCTAGATTTCCAAAGTCAGCCATGATAGGCTACGTAAATTGTCACGTAGCCTATCATGGGTGATTTTGGGGGGGGAAAAGCGCGTACGCAAATGGCGGCGCCCATGGGGCGCTGCCATTTGCATTCCTTATTTTGGCACGTCTAGTCTACGTAAAGATTTACATAGACTACGGCGAAAATAAGGGCACACTATTTGTGTTGCCCTTATTTTTGCCGTAGTCTACGTAAATCTTTACGTAGACTAGACGTGCCAAAATAAGGAACGCAAATGGCGGTCCCTATGGGAGCCGCCATTTGCGTACGCGCTTTTTTTTTCCCCAAAGTCACCCGTGATAGGCTACATGACGATTTACGTAGCCTATCACGGCTGACTTTGGAAATCTAGCCGTGATAGGCTACGTTAATCATTGTGTAGCCTATCACGGGTGTTTTTTTTTCCCATTCACTTTTTATTTTGCGGCCGGGGAGACGGCGCGCTCCTCCCCAGCCTGAATTTTGGCCGGGCGAGGCGGGGCGCCTCCCCCCCAGCCTGAACTTAGGGGGGAGAACCGAAAATTCCCATTTTGAATTCTGTATCTTTTACACACACACACCCTTTCCTTTGCTTTTAGGTAGTTGTGTACTTGCTTTTCTTTTGCTCTTTTCTGTCTTTCTGTGTGTGTTGTGGTCAAGCAAAGCACTACATCTGTTATTTAAATAATATTCCACTGTATGGCAAAGCAAGCAAGCCCAATATGAGGCATCTTCAGGGTCTTGATTCCATTGCAGATTTCTCCAACATCCCTACTGTTACAATCAGAGTACTTGAGAGAGAGTTATATGGATTTAGAAAAGATGGAGCTAGGCACGTTAAGTTGACCAGATTTTAGAAATCCAGCAAATTTTTACCACAGGGCAGTTGTATGAATCAACCATCTCTTAAGTGCAAGATGGCAAATTGGCAGTCCACAGTCTGGATGCCAATTTTATGTGGCCTCAGATTACCAAATTTAATATTACTAGGGTAAATGGGTCATTTGCACTTCAAAGAAACCTACAGCAGAGGTTAGGGATAGTGACCTCCTCCTAAGCACTGTTTAAACACCTAAGTTCTCTGATTATCCCTTTATGATATTTGGTTTGCGTTTCTGAGAACAGCACATTTTATCTGTGCCTAGCACAAAACCTACCAGGCCAAACTGTCAGAGATTTGGCAGGTGGTATGCCCTCCATGGGAAAGGAAGGAATACAGGAACTGAGAAGGGGGGGGGAGCCAAGAACAAGCAAAGGAAAGTACTTTTTAATATATATTGTTGTGTTTTTTAAAAGAATCTAGCTGGAAAACTACGAAGAGTGGGAAAGAGTCCAACACACACACACACACACCACAGATCTAGCCAAATAACTTCAGAGCTCTGTCCAGTAACACCACTAGATCTCTCTCTTACAATGAAGAAACACAGGCTTTTTTCTCCAATATATCCAATATTTCCACCCCTCCCCCCTCCACCACTTGGAGACTGCTGGGTTACTTAGGGATGTACAAAAGTCAATTACCTGTGACGAAATTTGATTTGCGGTGGGGGGGAAGCGCTCTGTCCCTCCCCCCGAAATTCTGGCCGGGACGGAGGTGCCCCGTCCCCCCCCAAAATTCTGGCCAGGGGGGAGGCACCCCATCCCTCCCCCCCAAAATTCTGGCTGGGGGGGAGGCGCCCCATCCCTCCATGCAATTCCTGTCCTGCTGGGACTGCAAATGGCGGCGGCCATATCCGCCGCCGCTTGCATCCCTGCAGTCAGCCGTGATAGGCTACGTAAATGTTTACGTAGCCTATCACGGCTGAGTGAAAAGAAAAAAAACCCCGCACGTATGCAAATGGGCGCCGCCATTTGCGTTCCTTATTTAGGCACATCTAGTCTACGTAAGCATTTACATAGACTACGGCGAAAATAAGGGGAATACAAATTCCAGCCAATTGGGCAACAGCTTGGGGGCAAGAGAAATGCCTGGCCTTAGCAGACTGTCGAGGGAACCTCTCCTCTCTCTGGTCTGCTCATTGGAGATATAGGGGAGGGCCTTCCCCAACCCTGCACTTGGTTTCAAGCCATGATGAAGCTGTATCCAATAAAGGTGTGGCCTTTGTTGTATCCAACTGATGAGTCTTGACTTGTTCTTTCTACCCATGCCCATCTCCAGCCCTGCCTGAAGGTACAACTGTCCACTGAGCAGAATTCATTCTTTCTAGTGTATGTAGTGTAGGGAATAATCTATACTAGTCTTCTTCCCCATAGTTCCACTCACAGCCCTCCTTTTACAAAGGGGTGCACCCTTCCCCACTCTGGTGCCCCCCAGGTGTTTTGGATTACAACTCCAAGGGTTTCTGATCATTGGCTATGCTAGCTGGGGGTGATCTGAGCTGAAGTCTAGGGGTGAACGAAAGTCACTTACCTTTTCTCGCAGCTTTTTCGCGGTGGGGGGGAGCGCTTCGCTGCTCCCCCCGCGAAGTTCAGGCCGGGGGGGGAGGCTTCCCGCTTCACCCGGCCGAAATTCAGGCCGGGGGGGGAGGCTTCCCGCCTCGCCCGGCCGAAATTCAGGCCGGGGAGGAGGCTTCCCGCCTCGCCCGGCCGCGAACACGAAAGTAAAAAAAAAAAAAAAGTCCCCTGATAGGCTACGTGACGATTCACGTAGCCTATCATGGCTAGATCTGGAAAGTCAGCCGTGATAGGCTACATGAATCGTCACGTAGCCTATCACGGGTGACTTTAAAAAAAAAAAAAAAGTGTGTACGGATAATGGCGGCCCCCATAGGGAGCCGCCATTCGCGTTCCGTATTTAGTTGCTGTAGTCTACGTCAATGTTTACGTAGACTACGGCGAAAATAAGGGCAACGCAAATAGCGTTGCCCTTATTTTCGCCGTAGTCTACGTAAACATTGACGTAGACTACAGCGACCAAATAAGGAAGGGGAATGGCGGCTCCCTATGGGGGCCGCCATTATCCGTACACACTTTTTTTTTTTTTTTTTTTAAAGTCACCCGTGATAGGCTACGTGACGATTCACGTAGCCTATCACGGCTGTCTTTGCAAATCTTGCCGTGATAGGCTACGTGAATCGTCACGTAGCCTATCAGGGGACTTTTTTTTTTTTTCTTTCATTGCAATGGTGGGGGCGGCAGCCGGTCGAAAGACCGGCTGCCGCTCCCACCCCGCTCGAACACCGGACGAACCGCCAGCCGGACCCGCCGCCGGGAGGGACATTCAGGGAAGGTAAGTCCCGTCCTGGGGGGGGCGGAGGATTTCTCCCCGAAACTTGTTCGGGGGGCCGAACACGTTGGCGCTCGGCCCCCCGAAGTTTCGGGGAGAAATTCTCCGCCATCCCTACTGAAGTCCAAAACTTCTGAAGGATACACACGGGGGAAGGCTGACATGGGGATACTCAAAGTACCTCCTTCCATTACTCCCCATTTGCAGGTTGCAAAAATGGATGGAGACATTTTGGTTGTTGAGGGGTAGGAGTGAAAGGGCAGCCCTACTGGTAACAGCAGCAGAGCTCCTCCTGAAGAATGGAAGCCACCATTTTTATTTTCTATCATTCCACTCAGTTGAGAACTTTAGGCTCTTGTCAGTAGTGCCAGTGCAATTTTACCTTGTATTGAGAATGTAAAAAGATTCAACCCATTAAGATATGTAGATGTTTAGCAGCCTGAAAGTCTAAACAATTGCTAAGTTACAGCTCTACAATGTGAATGTGTACAGAGCATCTAGAACAGGAGTGGGTATCTTTTAGCCCTCCAAGTGTTTCCGCCTATGATGCCCATCCTACCTCATCTTTGGCTATGCTGGCTAGGGCTCATGGAAGTTGTCGGCCAAAACATCTGGAGGGCCACAGGATGTCCACCCCTGATCTAGAACACGCCTAACAGCAGCACCATGGTACTCTAAATGGATTGCTTTGATAATGCAATATAATGTTTGTTGAGTACCAGTATAATCTTCAGTTTTCCCTGTTATGTGACCATCAATTGTTTGGTAGTTGACAAACATGAGTTTGTCAAATGTTAATATTTGTAATTTCTAAAATATGTAATAATGTGAGTGTGATTCTCACCCCTCCCCCAATAATAGCTAACAAGTTAGCGTATGCATCACCTCCTCGTGCACTGTTGTGAACAGTGATATTAGGCTTAAAGGTACACGGCCATTTTTTCTCATACCACCATTTGTGATTGCATTCAATTCTCAGATTAGGTTGCAAAGGGACAATTCAAAAGCACGATCTTGCAGAGTGTCTTAGCATTCAATGCTAATCCCTTTATAATCTGTGTAAGACCATCTAGCTCCCTAAATTTTTTCACCTAAAGATAACTTTTTTCCCTCCTGTATTTCCTTTTGTCTGGTTGGCTAGTAATTGACTTTGTCTTTCTTTTTTGTCTTCTTTCTTTCTTTCTTTCTTTCCCTTTTCTCCCTTCATTTGTTTCCCTGGTTTCTGGTTGTAGCATCTTCTCCCTGGAGTCTCAGGTTAGAAGTTTTCCCTTTTGTGAAACCATGACAGGTGCCTAATTGAATGATGAATGTCCCTTTATTACTCTGTAATTGAACTGCCAGCTTTTTGATTGGTTTGTATAGATGCTCCGCTCCTCATCAAGCACTGCAGGGGGTTTGGTGGCTGGCAGCCTGGGCCCATACTCCATCTGTCTAATCACATCTATCCCCACTCGCTTTGGCAGAGGAAAGGGTGGTGCTGGAGGAGGAAGTTTTGGGGTGGGGGAGTGTGTGTGGGGGAGTCATAATAAATTATGTAAATTCGGCGACGTTCTGACAATGAGAGCATCATATTGTTACATGTGTCTCAGTGGCAAACAGCAGAAGATGTTTTTGGCATCATGGTTGCCTAGCGTGACAGGCCCTCGATGAAGATTAATGGCCCTTACCTGACTGACAGAGAATGGGATTGTGGGGCAGAGAGGGTCATTCATCATACTCTGACAGGTGTCATTCAATCCAACTGCAGCTTCACTATTGCTCTTCTAGCAGTTCCATTTTTCTGCCAGTTAAGCAAGGAGTTTAATAACATCCCCAGAATTAAAACTCATTCTTTGTAGCAGGCCTGACAGCTGAAAATAAGAAAATCAATTCTTCACATGTTATAGCCCAGTTAACTGACGAGGGCTCTGACTTTAACTTAGACTTCAGGCTGAATTTCAAGCAGGGGGTGCTTTTGGAAAGAATCATCTATTAAAATGTGCCAGCAGCACACTGGCTTCATTTTTATTATTGCTGTGGGATTAAAGATGCAGTACTTGATACTATGTGTCCATGTTGCATTTGTTCATGCTCAAGCACAACTCACAACAGTTGGGATGTTCTCTTCATCCTTATTAATGATATTCTTGTTGGTCTTTCGCTTCCCATCTCAAAAACTGCAGGGAAAAACAAGATGGCCACACATTTGAAGCATTTTATATCATGATATAAAATGCATTTGAAGCATTTTATATCATGAAGCCGCTTCTTCCAGTAAGGCATATAGAATATTTCAGAAACGTGTGTGGCACCCAAAACGTTGGCAGTGCACTAAATGTCTAACACAAGGCATTGGGGTCCTAAGCCTATTTTTGGATTTTGAGTCTTTGACCTGCTGATAATGAAGCAAACCCTGGAATGATGGATTACTTCTCTAAAACATGATGGTGCTATCTTAAGGGTTTGACCAGTCAGTGGCTACTTATCGGATAGATATGGTGTGACTTTACCAACATTGCAAATTGTAAAATCCGGAATTACCCAATCAATATATGGCCCTTAGAGCTTCACTGATCCAGGACATTGTTGCTGTTTCTAGATCAAGTGACAGAAGGAAGCCTACTCCAGTTAGCTGGTTGGGATAGTCACTGGGAAGGGTTTATAGACTGCTAGTGATGGAGATGAAAGTATTTAAAACTCTGGACAGCAAGTGAAGATTTAAGGCAGAGACTATTGGTCAGGATACAATGCCAAAATGTACTCACAGAATACATTAATGGATCTGTCCATGGTTGTGATGTACGAAAGGGACTTACCTGGTCCCGCAGCTTGCTTCGCGGTGGGGGGGAGGTGCTTCGGTTCTCCCTCTGAAGTTCAGGCCGGGAGGGAGGCGCCCTGCCTTGCCCGGCCAAAATTCAGACCAGGGGGGGAGGTGCCCACCTTGCATGGCCGAAATTCAGGCCGGGGAGAAGCGCCCTGTCTCCCCGGCCACGAAATAAAAAGTGAAGGGAAAAAAACACCCTTGATAGGCTACGTAACGATTTACGCAGCCTATCATGGCTAGATTTCCAAAGTCAGCCGTGATAGGCTACGTTAATCGTTACGTAGCCTATCATGGCTGACTTTGGAAATCTAGCCATGATAGGCTATGTTAATCGTTACATAGCCTATCATGGGTGTTCTTTTTTTTTTTTACTTTATTTTGTAATGGCGGCAGATGGTCAGAAGACCGGCCGCCGCCCCCGCCCCCGACAAAACACCGCCGGGACCCGCCGCCGAGAGGAACATTCGAGGGAGGTAAGTCCCATCCCGAGGATGGCGGGGGGGTGGCGGAGAATTTCACCAACAATTTCGGGGGGCCGAATGCATTGGCATTTGGCCTCCCCGAGATTCGTGGAGAAATTCACGGCCATCCCTAGTCCATCGTCTTCTTTTGCAGCAATTCCCAGTGGCTCACAATGCACGATGATACCCAGCCAACCAACTGAAGTGGAGTACAAAATGATAAGTCATGCAAGCAAGCCATGTTGCCAGGGAAGCCTATAGAGCAGGGATGTCGGAGAATTTCTCCACGAATCTCCAGGAGGCTGAATGCCAACGCATTCGGCCCCCCAAAATTGGTGGAGAAATGGTCCGCCACCCCCCACCCCCCCCGAAATGGGACTTACCTTTGCCGAATGTCCCTGGCGCTGCCGGCTCCTGGCGGCGGTGCGGTGCCGGTGTGGCAGTGGCGGCGGCCGGTCTTCCGACCGGCTGCCACCGCCACCATTTCCAAGTGAAAAAAAAAAAACACAAGCAAACGTGATAGGCTACGTAAAGATTTATGTAGCCTATCACGGCTAGATTTTCAAAAAACATCGTGATAGGCTACGTAAATCCTTACGTAGCCTATCACGGCTGACTTGGGGGGGGAAGCGTGTATGCAAATGGCGGCACCCATGGGCACCGCCATTTGCGTTCCTTATTTGGGCACGTGTAGTCTACGTAAACATTTACGTAGACTACGGCAAAAATAAAGGCAACGCAAATAGCATTGTCCTTATTTTCGCCGTAGTCTACATAAATGTTTACGTAGACTACACGTGCCCAAATAAGGAACACAAATGGCGGTGCCCATGGGCGCCGCCATTTGCATACGTGCTTTTTTTTCCCCCCCAAAGTCAGCTGCGATAGGCTACATAAAGATTTATGTAGCCTATCACGGCTGACGGCAGGGACACAAACAGCGGCTGCTATGGCCACCACCATTTGCGTCCCAGCCGGCCAGGAGGATTCGCGGCCAGAGGGACAGGGTGCCTCCCCCCCGGCCAGAATTTCAGCTGGAGGGATGGGGCACCTCCCCCCCAGCCAGAATTTCGGCAGGGAGGGATGGGGCGCCTCCCCCCCCACCGCGAAGCAAGCTGCGGGATGAGGTAAGGGACTTTCGTCCATCCCTACATAGAGCAGCCTTCCCAATCTGCTGCCCTTCATATGTGCTGGACTACAACTCCCATGATCCTCAGCCACTGCCCATGCTGATTGGGGGTGATGGGGATTGTAATCCAACACATATGGAGAACACCAGGTTGAGGAAAACTACTATACAAAGTGGTGCAGGATTGTGGTATAGGTAACAATAAACAATAAATTAATGGCAAGAGCCTTGGCTAAAACCCTGTTAAACTGAAGGTACTAGACCTGGGATTTCCAGTATGGTGCCCATGGGTACCAATGTGCCAGTGGACACTTGTGTTGGTTAGAGATGTCTGTCGCACTCGCAGGTAAATTCAGGCCTTTGAGGGCCTGACAGATTCCCGCAGTGTGCCCAGCTTAGCTTGTGTTTGCGAGCTGATCCCCAAATCTGTTCCCAAAATCCAGGAACTTTTTCATTTTTTAAAAAAAAAATCATAAATGCCACTTTCTGCAACTTACAGCTATAATTTGAGCAAGTTACACAAATTACAGCCACGATTTGAGCAAATTACAGTTCTAATATGTGTAATTTGTGAAAATTGCTGATATAATTTGTGCAAATCACAGCTGTAATTTGCAGGAACTGTCAATTGCAAAAAAATTAAAAAAGTTCCCACCTTGCTGCCACTGCTCATCGCTATGCAAGTCTTGCTTCTCTCCCTGCTGCTGGGCAGGGGCTGACAGTGGCAGGAAGAGAGGGAGGGTTGCACAGTGGCAGCAATGGTGGCAGTGGAAGGGAGGAAGGGCTCCCAGCTCTATAGCTTGAGGGGGGGGGGGAAATCTACAAGCTGGCTTGACTCAATGCAATCAGTTTGGGCCAGCTCACAGGGAGGTGGCCCAAATTGGTACCCACCAGGATCCTTGGAAATTCCGTTCCATTTAAGCCCGACAGGTTTCTGCAGTGTGTCTGTTCTGTTCTGGTAAGCAGCCATAGACTGTAGCAGATTTTTTTCCTTCTGATTCTGGAAAAAATTTGCACAGTTGGGGGGGGGGGGTTCCACCATTTGCACATTAAAAAAAAATGGAGATCTTGAAATTTGCTCAAATGATGCCATAATTATTTTAAGAATGTTTTTTGCTGGCGATCTTGCACAAGATTGCACAATTGCAAGTCCACGCACCCACTATGTAGCCCTGCAGAGGCATATTCCCCTTTTGTCAATATCCTTGTCACTTTTATCCTCTGCACACGCTACTTCCTTTAGCCCAGCAGAGCCATATTCAGTGCTTGTCAAAGAAGCCATCAATTTCTTCCTCCACTTCGGCAGTTCCCAAGGGAAGTGGTGGGGTGGGGGGAATTGACACGTTTTTGTCAAGTATGGAATATGACTCTGCTGGACTAAACAAAGTACTGTGTGGAGAGGATGAAACTGACAGTGATATTGAAAAGAGGGGAATATGCTTCTGCGGGACTACATAGCATATGGATGGACTTGCAATTGTGTCCACTTGAGCAAGATTGCTAATAAAAATAATTTACAACACCATAGGCATAAATGTCAAGATCCCCCCAAAATTGCGCCAATAGCCACCATCCAAAAAAAAAAAACACCTGGGACCCTCAGATTGGCTCAACTCACTACAGTTTGAGTCAATGCCAGCAGGGGGAAACAGAACAAAATGAGCAGGGCCAAACCAGAAAAATCAATTGAGTTTTCATCCCCCTCCCAATGGAATTCTCATACATCCCTAATGTATAGATATATGTATTATTTTTAACCGGCAGGCTGTCATGGTGCAAAGCAAAGTGCTGCCTTCCAACATAATATTCCTTTCAAAAGAGTGGCTTTGTATTTTAGAGCTCGGATATTTCCTCTGCCTTGTATTTCAGTTCTTGGGCAAGTTATTTTTCTTTTAGTATCACCGGTTTGCCTTCTGGGAAATGAGTGTTTTGTGTCCAGCCACGCCACCATGTCAGTGAAGGATGTCTGGATTTTGTAAAATTCGTCCTGTGTGTGTTTCGTGGATTGTGCAGTGACATTCGTTCTGGCATCCATTCACAGACTGTTTCAATTTTTTTATTGTTATGTGGGAAAATATGCAAATAATGCCATAAGAGGGCTCGCAACAATTTACATAATTTAGGTTAGAACTAACATTTAGCATATTGTCCCCCATTCCATTCAACATTTCCCTGTGTATATTTACCAGTTTCAGTAGAAACTTCTGTATTTTTGTACAAATAAATTCATGTAAATTTCAGGGGAAAAAAAGACCTGAAAGTCCACAGACTCCATGCAGCCTGAGAGGCTGGTCTGCAGTGGATTTTGCAGGTCAGATTCTTAGAAATCCAAATTCATTTTAGTCCATTGTGAATTTCTCTAGCATCCCCAATGTCGGCCAATTTGTAAATGAGCAAACCCCCTCCACGGCAGCCATTTTGTGAGAGCGCTCATGGTATTCTCTCAAAGTTCCAAATGTGTCCAATGATCCAAGAAGTCTGGGGACCCCTGTCCTAGAGTTTATCCTGTCCCACGGTGATCATGACACTAAGCAGCACTACATGCCTTTCTGTACGGCAATTTGTAGTTTCTGGTATATCCCAGGAAAGGAAAACATGCACTGAAGAATCTCATCCTACATTACAGATATCCCCCTCCCTTTTAAACTTGGCAGAAACCATGTGTATATCTATGGTCTGAAATCCTTGGAAATATGACCAATAAATATAATGACTATGGTTAAAGTTGTTGCAAAGTATTACTCAGAATAGCTGAAGGATAGTAAGTCACCTTACACTTGTAGTTCTGCCTGACTAATGTCAGGAACATGATTAGTTATTTGAAACAGGTAAGTTTTCCAAAGGCACTGGAGTCCATTGAACCTACACAGCTGCAATCATGTTTTTGGCAATACAGAGTGCAAACTATTTCTTTTAATAAATAGTATTTGGTGTGGTGTCTTTATTTCCTGCCAGCTGTCATTATGAATTTAGAGCTGTTGAACAGCTTCTGCCTCCCATCTTTTTTTTTATGTCATCACATTCTAATCTGATGACAAACAGTTGGACTGAAATTTGAATATACTACTATGGTAAGCACAATTTATGTTCTCTGTGGAAGCTGATGATTTGTAAGGATTTCATTGTGGACTCCTGTGGAACTCAATCCTGAATCTAACTGATAAGTTTGTTTTAGTGACCACTGAACTATTTCTTGAGGGAAAAGTGGTGAATTTAAGATTTACATGGATAAGGCTGTGAAGTATGACAAACCTCCAGTTAACTTAGGTCGCAAAGTGAGAAGCCTGTCAAAGAAACATGCTCATGAAGTTGCCAAATTAAAACAAGACACATTTTATTTAATTAGGGAAGTAAACTAATGCTGGGAACCTGTCTATGGTGAATGAAAATGAAGGTACAAACAGATAACCAAGTTAAACAGAATTATGGGGGGAAGGCTTATGACATGCTAAACTTGACACTAATCACAGGCTACAAAGTCACAAAGCAGCAACCTTGTTGAGTAGCCTGTTTTGTACTCTGGATTGTTACCCTGTCATCATTCTCCATCCCATCAATAAACTTACAGATTATTTCCTTATCAGGGTAGTTCTCCATATGTGCTGCCCTTGCTTACATATCTGCGCACCTGATAGGTCTGTTTTCTCTCCTCCTCCCCCCACCCTGCCAACACTCAGAAAAATTGTGTTTTCCAGGCTCTCTGGCATGTGGGATGCTGCTGTTGCAACAAGGGAGAAAGGGAGTGCACAGTGTAGTCTACAGAGTCCTTACAGCTGCCATTGCCCTGCTACCACTCTGTAGGTTTAATGAAAGGGAAGAGTGTGGGAGTTGTAGATTGGGTGGGGGCAGGTTGGAGGATCATGGCACATACTAGAGAGGAGGAGGTATTTAGGCCCAGTCTCACGCTCATTGACACCCATCAGAGAACAGCAGTGTTTCAGACTTGTGAATGGGCTTGCAGAAAAATGAGCTATTTTCTTTCCTTCTTTTTGAAGCCAACCCCTATTCTGAGTTGAGTCAAGGGGAGTTCTCTGAACTACATAAATGAAGGTACCCAGTAGGATCCATTAGCAGTGAGATCAGAAAGGAAAAAAGAAAGTAATGCTTCACACAAGAATGAGTTAACCTATAGAATTCTCTGCCACAACTAAATGGAACCTCCAGGTTCAAAGGCAGTGTACCTCTGAAAAGCACACACTACAGACTTATAGTAGAGGACATCTCTTCCTTTGCACTGTGCTTGTTCGCTTCCCTAATTCATCTGGTTTGCCACTGAGGCAGGGTTCATTTGATTTAAATCAAATTGATTGAAATCATGATTTAAATCACTTCTCTGAAGGACTTAATTTGAATGATTTAAATCACAGTTTAAATCACTAGTGAGGAAGATTCTATTTAATCATTGTTTTTAGTAGAAATACATTATTGTTTAATATAACCTAATACATATTCAGAGATGCAGATTTCATTAGAAGGAAGATACACACTAAGCAATTATTCTGAATTGTTTTCAGATTAATTTTCATTAAAAAATGGGATGATATTTTGGTCATTTTAGTACTAAAGCAGAATGAACTTGTGAAGTCATTCAGGAGATGAACCAGCTCCAACTGTTCAATTAATCAGGGTATTTTTGTCACGATGTGCCAGAATCACCACCACCAAACAGGCTTTTAAATGGTGCTAATAAGATTGTTTTTTCCTTCTTTAACAAACATCAACATTAAGAAAACACCCAGAAGGTATTTCTGAATGGTTAACTATTTCAGCTTTTACAGAAATGTAAAGTTCTTTAAAGAATTAATCAATTTCAACTGTCAACTTGAGAAACTTAAAATATTGGGTGGTACAGTTCACTCAAGATCATTGTGGATATTGCTCCATCCATCTGGTTTCACTTCCTATTCCCACCCTTATCTCTTGCATTTATATCCAGACTCCTCCTCCTCCATCAGATCTACTCCATCTCCCCAAATTCTCCGTTTGTTGACTTTCTCGATGTTTGCCCTTAGAGAGAGGCAAGGCCGAGAGAGAGAGAGCACGCATGCACCTCTGTACATCACCTGAAGCACAGAATACGACTGATCAGGTTTTCTCTCATCTCCATGAACTGCTGTTAACACATTCACAGAATATAGTTAGAAGGTGTATAATTAATTAGTACTCATGAAGAAATCTTTGACCTAGGCTCTTTTTTTAGTAATTGTTTTAAGAAAATTTTGAATCTGATTTAAATTTTTAAATATCTGATTTAAAATTTCAAAAATCAGATTATTTTTTTAAATCACTGATTTTATCAGTCCTGCTAGATGGACCTTCTGACTAATCAGAAGGATCAGACTGAAGGCCGATCAGTCTAGCATCCTAGAATACCAGGAACTGGAATTCAGAGGCACACTGTTTCTGATTAGGGATGGGTGAACCACCCCGGGCCCAGGCTGCTTGCTGAACCCCCGCCACTTACCCACCCCTGTTTGGCTCCCTGGTCGAGCTGGCACCTGGCAAACAGCTGGCCAACTCCTCAGCAAGCCGCCATTTTGCTTAAAAATGGCAGCCTGTTTTATGAAAAAGACAGTTTATGTAAATGGCCATAAAGTGGCCATTCATGCAAAACTACAGGCATGAATGGTTTATTCACACCTGTAATCTTGTGTACATGGCCGCTTTACGGCCACCATTTATGGCCATAAAGTGGCCATTTACGCAAAACTACAGGCATGAAAGGTTTATTCACACCTGTAATCTTGTGTACATGGCCGCTTTACAGCCATGTACACAAGATTACAGGTGTGAATAAACCATTCATGCCTGTAGTTTTGCATGAATGGCCACTTTATGGCCATTTACATAAACTGTCTTTTTCATAAAACAGGCTGCCATTTTTAAGCAAAATGGCAGCTTGCTGAGGAGTTGGCCAGCTGTTTACGTAAAACAATGAGCCGCCATTTTTACACAAATGGGTGTAAAAGGGTGAAGTTTTTTCCATTCCACTTTCTTCCTATCATGCATAATTTTATACAGCTCTATCATGTCCCCTCTTACTTGCCTTTTTTCTAAGCTAAAAAGTGCCAATCACTCTTCATAGGGGAGTTTCTCCTGCCCCTTTATCATTTTGGCTGCCCTTTTCTGCATCTTCTCCAACTCTACAATAAAATGTTCATGATGTGTTGTACTCTACATAGTACTTCAATTGCGGTCACAACATCTTTTTGTAGAAATGCATGATTATATTGGCAATTTTATTTTTGTTTCCTTTCCTAATCCTTTATCATAACAGCCACTTACTGGGCTGACATTTTCATTGAGCTATCCACCATAATGTTAAGATCTCTTTCCTGGTAAGTCACCAGCAGCTCAGACCCTTTTAACATATATGTGAAATTAGATTTTTTTGCCCCAATGTGCCTCACTTTTCACTTACTTAATTGAACCACATTTTCTATTTAATGTCCTTTCCCTCAGTTTGAAGAGACCAGCTACATTTTCTCAGGAGTCTGGTGAGAGACTTTTGGAAGTCCAAGTAAACCATGTTTACAATGATCATCCCTATCTATATGCATGTAGGCACTAAAAGACCTCTAAATGTATAGTGAGAAGACTCACCTCTGTAGGAACCAGATTGGCTTCTTCAATAAGGCTTGTCCTTCTACATATACTAGATGATTTTATTTTTAACATCAGTGGACACTAGTTTACCAAAAAGATGTTAATCTAATTCGCCTGTAATTTCCTAGATTCTCCTGGATCCCTTTTTAAAAACTGGCATTAAATTGGTAACACTCCAGTCTTCAAGTACAGAGGTCAATCTTAGGGACATGTTACACATTTTTGTTAGAAGACCAGCAATTTCACATTTGAGTTTTGAAAGAACTCTTGGATGGATCCATTGATTTTGATCTTAATTTATCAGTAAGGCCCAGAATGTCACTTCTTGTACACCACTATTTGCCTCAGTTCCTCAGCCTCCCTTCCTGAAAATGTCAGTTCAGGCATGGGTATCTGTCGTACATCTTCAGTGAAGACAGATGCAAAGAATTCATTCAGCTCCTGTGCAATTTCCTTATCCTCTTTTAGTACTCCTTTAGCTCCTGAGTCATCCAACAGTCCATCCCAATTTAAAATGCTGCTATTGACCTTTAAAGCCCTAAAGGGCTTCACTCATACCAACCTGTCTGCACCCTGAGATCATCATTGGAAGCCCATCTTGTGCACCTGCTTGTCAAAGTATTTAGGCTGGTGGGCTTGAGGGATAGCACCTTCTCAGTAGTGCCCCCTGCCTGTGGAGCTCTGTTCCAAGTGATGTTTGTCAGGCCTCATCAATTCAATACAGGCCTTCAAGTGGTTTATAGAAATTTATTTACCTTGGCCTATAACTGAGTCAGGACTTTATTGGCTGACATTGTATGTATGGTGTTACTTGGTTTTAATTTTTAATTTTGATTTTATTATTGTTTTATTATTGTTTTTATCACAGTTTTATTGTGTTTTGTGGTTTAAAATTTTGCACACTCCCACTCCTTCATTTTGTTTCTCAAAGGCTTCTAGCATTAGCATGGAAACACCTATACATGATGTCACTCCCCAGATGTCTCTGGCATGTGCATTCTCCCCTATGGCCTTCCTCTTTGATGGGCTATCATGTCCTACTGTATGCTCATGGCCTCTTTCTATACCATCCCGATTTGAACATTCAAATATATTTTTGCTCTCACCCCCAAGGGATGATTCATTCCAAGCCAGACACACCCAAGCTCTTGTTGGCTTTCCCCTGGATAAAAGGATCACAAGAATTAAGGACTTACGAGAAGAGATAAAAAAAAATTGCAGGCCTGCTTTGCTAAGGACTTGTATGGATTAGTCTGGGCACATCTTTTTTCAAAAAAGAATGTCAGAACATGGATTCCAGCGAAGGGGTCACCTTTTACAGAACTATATGCGAGCTTATGTTATAAGCTCAAATGGGTAAGCACTCACTCTTTACTGAACTACTCTTCTTTAAAAACAAAAAACTCCCTTAAAATGCTTTCAAAATGACTCAAGCATGTGGTAGAATGGGTTTGTGTCTCATCATGAGTGCTCCATTGGCACTGAGTGTCCGTAGCTGATGCACAAAACTTGTACCTGTCTCTAGTACAGTAAAGCTGCTTGTGCTTCTGCGTAATCCTGGCAAAGGGGGGGACAGTACCTGAGCAGGCACCTGCTGAGATGCTACAGATACTCTGAAAAGCAAGTTTACTCGTGCCAGAAGTGCACCAAAAAGGGTACAAGGTGAGCGAACAACAGCACTCGTATGAGTGTCCCCCAAAAGCATCATTTGTGCAGCTGCTTGCTGCTCCTTCACAGCACTGTTGCAAACAACGATGTCATAACTGTCTTGCAAGCATTCATATATTATTAAGGACTTCAACTGATTAGTTAACTTGATGCATCATCTACCTTTAATTGATTAATTGATTATATTTAAACTACATTTGCATATTACCCAAACCTCAGTAGAGCTGTCTTTTTTTCAGGCTGCTTAAGAAAATGTGAAATGACCTACAGTTTAATAAGCAAACAGTAGGACTCTGTCGTCTTTGACGCAAGTCATCTTTAATATTTTCTTTTTTATTCTAAATTACAGCAACACCCAAGAACCAAAATAGCCTGAAATAAAAAAAAAAAAAGCAACCCTCCCCTTGGTCTCTGCCCTACTAATTAAAAGTTGCCTCCATCAATTAACATTTGGTCTAATCTATTGATTAAACTGATTAAAACTTGATGCCATTAATATTACCGGCTTGAGAGTCTTTCTGGAGTAGGACTGGCTGCTTCATCTGATCCAATAAAGATGTAAAACCATGAGCTTCAGTGCCAGCAATGGAGGAGAGATGAAGACTCTTCAAAAATAAAAGAAAACATACGAAGAAGGGGTTTTGTTTTTGTTTTTTGAAATGGCTGTGGGAAAGGCATAGCATTGCTCAAGTCTGCTACTTTTTTCTCTTTGGACGGGTTACATAAGCTCTGGTATAGTGGAATAGAGAAGGCCTCACTGTGGAATATGATTTTTAAATAGTCAATAACTGCATACACGTGAGGGAATTCTGTCCCTTCTCATCAGGAATGTCACAGGTACTGACCAGTAGATTCCTGTGACAGTCCCACAACAAAGTTACATACAACAATGTTGTGTCAACGGAGTCATTCACTGGGTGAAGAATTTAATTTCAGTACCAACTACATATTTCAGTTTGCTTCATTTCCTTTGATAGAGGCACAGCTTGGAGGCGCTGGGTGTGTCCTCTGCACCTAGGGCATTCCTGGAAGATGGGGTGTGTGTGTGTGTGTGTGTGTGTGTGTGATTTCTCCAGAAAATAACATGTCTACACAAGGCCTTAGAGTGAAGGATGCTAAAAAATAGGAGAGGGAAGGAAATGACAGCAGACTGGTCATTCACAAAAGCCAGAAGGTTTTTAACTCGCAGTCAGATTCTGGAATAATTTCCCTAACAATTGTAGCAGAATGGTTCAAGACTGGTTTGATGCTTGCAATTCAAACATGCACAAGACCATTCCCAATGGAAATATTAGGTGTTTCATCTCACCCAACATCCTTGTCCATGAAGGTGGGAGAATTCCTGATGCCCAAGAAGAAATTGGGAAAATCCAGTATTATATGCAGGGGAGATTAAGAAAGAAAATCCTTAGTGATCCCCAACTAAGAACCTAATACATAGATTGTACTTGATGTCTAGTAAAGATGCATTGTACTATGTCTTTTGCTGTATCATCCTGCCTGTATTCTAAGGTCATATTCTGAGGCTCTCCTCTGAGTCCCTCTTCTATCACAGTTGAGATTTATATCAACTAGAGAGTGAGCCTTTTTTTGTAGTGTTCCCTTCACTGTGGAATGCCTTCCGCGAGGAGGTTCTCCTGGTGTCACAGCTGGGGGGGGGGGTAGGCACCACACATTCACCCCTGTTTGTTCTCCCAGGCATTGTAAGTATTATTTTAGGTATGGTTATTTTATCTGTTTTTTCTGTGGTTAGAGTTTTGATTTTTGTGAACTCCCCTGGAATCCATTGTGATGAAGGATGATATATACTGTACATGTTTCTTAAATAAATAAATAAAATCATTCATGAATGCTTTTCACATCAGGGTACTGGGTGCTAATCTGGCCTTTCCCCTCTGTTTCTACTTCATGATTCTGCAAGAATCCATGAGTCATCCACAAAAGCTGTGTGCTGTGTTATGAACTAGGGTTAACATGGAAGAAATCCCCACTTTATTTTCCAAACCCTTTATATTTATTTATCAATAAACTGATAATAATGAAGCTCCATGCCCACAATGTGAATACAATACAATTCACAGTGTCCTTCTAGGTCCTGAGAGAAAGCTGCTCTGGATGCTCTATGTGTCCTGAGAAGTGAATTATTATTCCCTTTAATAAATACACATGTTATAGTGGCAACACAATGCTATGCATGTTTATTTTATTTGGAAGTGAGTCCCAATGTTTTCAATGGGACTTAATTCTCAGGTATGGATGTGCTGTGAATGTCCAAAGTATGGTGGGTATTGACATTAATGTGTGAATGCTGGCAATCCTAGGTGAATTTTGTGGATTTTTTATGTATCTGTCCCCCCATTTTTTTGAACAGTGAATTATGATAATCACATTCTGTCAGCTGTTAACATCCTCCGTTGTATCTCTCTGTTTCCAGACATTCACCACATTTGCCTAGGATTATCAATGTATACATGTGAGTGTAGGCATTCGTAAAATGTCTAGCATTCATTGTAATATTATACCTAAGTCTATCTAGATATAGATGTATGGGTATATTGCCCATATGATTCTGTGTTTGTTTTGAAAGTACCATTGGAATCATGCCGAAGATTGTGCCAAATGGTTAGCCTTTGATCACAGTGTCTCCCCAGAGAGCGAACTGAGAGTCTAGACTCATTACTCTCATGAACCCCAGCCTGGATTGACTTGGCAATAAGTGCACACACACTCCTCCCCTGTCCCCTTCCCAGCTTTGGAGATGAACTCCTTCCCTTTCTGGTTTTACCTTTCTGATGTAAACAAAGGGGATCTGCCTTGAACAGCTGCAGAGTTGCTCTGTGATACTTTATGGGTATTCACCCAAGTGCCTGTGTGACTAGTCTTTTTATCCTCTTTGACATAAACCAGATCAGGGAGGAGGAAAAGTCACATGGTAAATCCCTTGTACCTTCTGATATTCCTTCAGCACCATGTGCATTTTACAACTTCCTGTTATGGCCAGAAAGAGCAAGTGGATTTCTGGTCAGATTTTTCTGTTTGCCTGTACAATTGAAGAAAGAGAGGGAGGGAGGGAGGGAGAAACGACCCTTCCCAGTTCTATTTGACTAATTTAAGACTGCACTTGGAAAGAAATGGTAGTGAACAGTTTGCCCTTTATTCACGGTCGAGTGGCCCTTGCTCACTTCATCATGTGTAACTGGCAGATGTCAACTCAGTGTGTTATGCTTTCATGAACTTAGTCTGTACACCCACCTACTTTTTAAGGATTTGAAGCCAGTGGAATATTCTGAATGCCATGGGGGAAAGCTACACTTTTCAAGAGACCTGCATCCTGTGTTATCTTATTGAGACAACATGAGGAAGTTCTTTCCATTTAAAATAAGAGCTTGAAAAAAAATGTGGGAGCTTCCAAAGGGGAGCTCAAAAGTTTGCTGAGTAAGACTGAAGTATGATGGGGCCTATTTTCTAACTTGTATGTACCACTGTGGATAATTCCTCTGGATTAGATGTAATCTCTAAATAAAGAATATTCAGGTTTTATTCAAATTATGATAGAGAACAGATACTGTAGAAGTCTTCTGAGTACAAAGTCTCCTAACTACAAAATATGTGCAGATAGTGTTATGGATAAATGGCATGCACTTTTTTATTATTAAGTTTGTGAAAAGTATAAGAGAAAAGAAAACTACAAACCCCTGGTCCCTTACACAACAGCCAATTTTTCCTGTTTCATATTCTCAGTGATTTAACTTCAAGTGAATAATAATTATTTCCATTGTTCTAAATGTGTTGCCATTGATATAGAAGCATGATAACTTGTAGTATTTTAATAGCCATTCCCCATGTTTAATATATTATTTTTATTTATTTAAGTTTCTTCTATACTGCTTGACATCTCAGGATTTCCAAGCGATTTACATAAAAATCGATACAATGCAATAGAAAAACCAATAGAAAAACAGTATAAAACTATATAGGTGCAATACTATGCATGCTCAGTCAGAAAAAAAGTCCTACACCTACCAGGATTGCACCCTAAATACATTAGAAACACTAAGCAGTAAAACAAAGCAGTGTCATGACTGATTGCAAGTCAGGGAAAGCCTGAGTGAACAAATGCATTTTCAAGAAGCGTCTGAAGCTTGCCACAGTTTCCACTTCTTAAATCACATGTGGGAGAATGTTCCAGAAGGTGAGCACCACTACCAAAAAGTTTCATTTGCATGCCATTACCTGACAGTACACTGTTGGTTGTGGAATTATTGCAACGCTTTGGTTTCTTTTTTTCTTTTTTTACTCTTTTTGGTTTATAGTTAGAAATAAGATGATAATGCAGGATTTCTTGAAAGTTTTGTTTGGAAAATACATTTACTTGAAGGCCAGATTGACTTGTACTAGTGTGAGAGTTGGGGTGGTATAAGGGTTATAGTATTGGACTGGGACTCGGAAGGCCAGGGTCCTAGTTCCAGCTTGGCCATACAGCTTACTGGGTGATCTTGGGCCCGTCATTCACTCTTAGCCTAACCTATCTCACAAGGTTGTTGTCAGGATAAAATGGACAGGAGGAGGATCATGTACTTAGGCACCTTGGAGGAAAGGTAGGATATAAATGTAACACATAAATAATAAATAAATAATCAATGATTATGTTCGTTCCATATATTTTGTACTCAGGAATAATTTCCTAAACTTTGGATGTCTATAGGAATGTGAGAACCCATCCCAGCTTGGGTTCCCAGAGTACCTGCAGAAGCGGGCCCCTGCTCACCCCCCCAAAACTTGCTCTTAGGCCACCCGTGAGCTCAGCAAGTTGCCCGGACTCACTGCAATCCTGTCTGGGGAACCCCGCCATTTTCTCTCCTTTGTTGTGTGTGCAAAAAGGAAGCAAAAAAAATGCACATATTTAAAAATGCACAGTTTGGGGGCTAGGAAAGCTTACTATGTGCAGTATTAGAGGCATTATGCCAAACTGCACATATTTAAATATGCACATTTTTTAAACTTCCTTTTTGCACACACAACAAAGGCAGAAAAATGGCAGGTGCTCACTGGACGGGATCGTGGTGAGTCCTGGAGAACGCAGGCGGGGTGTGAGTGAGGACAGCATCTTGGCAGGCACAGTCCGGGAGTTGCAGGCGGGGAGGGCACGATGGACTCCCAGACCCAGTCAGATGCCCGCAACATCCCTAGTTGTCAATACCAATGTGGTAAATGCCTCTTCTGTCCCATGATGTGATAAGATCACCTAATTTCTCTGGTAAGAACCCATTTTTGCTAGAGGGTCACTTTGAGAAGTGGAATAGATGTTAATGGGTCGAAATCTCATTTCCCATCCCAAAGGTAAACTACTGCTTCCTTAGGGATGGCAGAGAATTCCACCACGGATCACGGCGAGGCCGAATGCCAGTGCATTCGGCCCCCCGAACTCCGTGGTGGAACGGCCTGCCCCCCCTGCCCCCCCCCCGCAGATCCCCCCTGGGACGAGACTCACCTGGGGTGGATGTTCTGGGAGGTGGCGGCTCCGGCGGCGGTGGCTTCAGCGGCTGCGGCGGCCGGTCTTCCGACCGGCTGCCACCACCGCCATTTCCACTCTTGTAAAAGAAAAAGAAAGAAAGAAAAAGAAAGAAAGATGTGATAGGCTACATAAAGATTTACGTAGCCTATCATGACTAGGTTTTTTTTAAAAAAAAACACACAATGTGATAGGCTACGTAAATCTTTACGTAGCCTATCATGGCTGGGTGGGTTAAAAAAACCAACAACCCGCGTATGCAAATGGTGGCAGCTATGGCCGCCGCCATTTGCGTTCCTTATTTTTGCCCTCTTAATCTACGTAAATATTTACGTAGACTATGACAGCGAAAATCAAGGGGAACGCAAATAGTGTAGTGGGTGCTATTTGCGTCCCTTTTTGATTCCCCGTTTTAGCCTATGTAAATATTTACATAGGCTAAAACGGGGAATCAAAAAGGGACACACATAGCGCCCACTACGATATTTGCGTTCCCCTTGATTTTCGCTGTCATAGTCTACGTAAATATTTACGTAGATTAAGAGGGCAAAAATAAGGAACGCAAATGGCGGTAGCCATAGCCGCCACCATTTGCGTACGCGTTTTTTTGTTTTTTGTTTACCCAGAGCCCTCCGCGGCCAGAAATCCGGCTGCGGACGGCTCTGGCCTGGCCAGGCCTGGCCGGCTGCTCCACGGAGCTGCCGCGGAGCACAGCTGGCCTTGGAGAATTCCGGGGAATTCCGGCGAGGATTCTGGGGGGTCGGACGGAACGCCCCCCCACCATCAACATAAGCCGCGAACAGGTAAGTGACTTTCGTACATTCCTGTACTTCCAACTGCATGTCAGTCTTCTCAGACACCTCTGAGTTGGGCAGCTGAAGGCCAAGTAAGTAGCCCCTATCAGGTACAAAACTGAACCATTGGGTGGCAGTCGCTGACTCATACCATATATAATGACTGCACTATTTCAAAAATAACATGAGAATCAGAGTTGTGATACAGTACCTTTAGTCAATGTCACTAGCCGTGTCCAGGCATTAGCCTGAACAGGGTAAGCCAATGCATGAGTAGAGGCATGGACCCAGGCATTCTGGCACCACCCTCTATGTCCCAGGACACACCACCCCCTCCCCTTCAGTTCCAACACAGCAAGGTCTGAACTGGAGTCCTATCTGTGTTTGCCAGAATATAAGTAGAACTCTCCACATGGCCAGGAACCCTGAACTGCAGGACTGGGGCAGGCATATACTGGGATTTAAAGGATAGGACCAACATGTATGGCCTTGTGCCCCAGTTCATTTGCTGACATACCCTTTTGAAACTTAACACCAGCCCGGATACTCCAGGATAGTATGGGCATAAGACCAAATAAATATGTAATAGACAGAGTTACCCTTCATGTCAGAAATACTATCTACTAGAAATACTATCTACACTACATGAGATATACAGAATGAATTAGTCAAATAAAAGTCTCAGTATATGCTTAAAAATCACACTGACAACAAAGGTCCGCATAGTTAAAGCAATGGTATTCCCCGTAGTAATCTATGGCTGCGAGAGCTGGACCATAAGGAAGGCTGAGCGAAGGAAGAGAGATGCTTTTGAACTGTGGTGCTGAAGGAAAATTCTGAGAGTGCCTTGGACTGCAAGAAGATCAACCCAGTCCATACTCCAGGGAATAAAGCCAGACTGCTCACTTGAGGGAAGGATATTAAAGGCAAAACTGAAGTACTTTGGCCACATCATGAGAAGACAGGATACCCTGGAGAAGATGCTGATGCTAGGGAAAGTGGAAGGCAAAAGGAAGAGGGGCCGACCAAGGGCAAGATGGATGGATGATATTCTGGAGGTGACAGACTTGACCTTGGGGGAGCTGGTGGTGGTGTGGCGATGGCCGACAGGAAGTTCTAGCGTTGGCTGGTCCATGAAGTCACGAAGAGTCGGAAGCGACTGAATGAATAAACAACAACAAATATGCTTAAAAGTAATTAAAAGGATTAAAATAGGCACAGACACATTTTATGTGTCGAGAGAGAATCCAAGAAAGAGATATAATAATTAAGCTGCTAAATAACTAAGACTAGCAATGTTCTTTCTTGAATTAAAAATAACAACATACAAGCAGACTTGAAGAAGATATTATGAAATCAACTAAGCTAAACTGTGGCAGACAGTATGCTGAAAGAAAAAGAAACATAATTTAAATAACACACATCAACAAGCAAGAATCAAAATATGTATTTACATTTAGTTCTAATGCTGTAACTATTCCAGGTCTGATGAACCCAATCAGCACTGATCTGTATCCAAAAGTACTTTTATAACACAAATTATGATGACAATGTAATAAAATTCCAGCATCAAGTGCCACCATTTTAATACCACATATATCATATTAGAATGTTATGAACCAGGTCATAGTATGACTATCCTTTTTGATAAGTATGTCACGAGTTAAGTCACTTTACCTGCACTGAGAAAGTACCACTGTTATACACACTACAATACATAATGGAGCATCCCCCTTTCCGTGCCTTGGAGGAGTTGCTGTGACCCCAGTCTGCTGCATGGGCACCACTGACCTAGAGGCGTGCTTTGGATTACTTTGAATCCCGAATCCAGAACTGAATGATTTGGACTGATTTGGGACACATCCAAATTGATGCAGGGTTCCTCTGTAGCAGACTGAATCCAAATCTGAACACTCCTGAAGATTCATTAGTAATCTGGATTTGGAGGGACACCAACAGTATTTTCCAACCACATCTACATTTCTCCCCAAACAATATAAGGGAAATACCAAGGTGGAGAGAGGGAGGAGAGAGAGGAGAGGGTGTAGCTTTGTGACTGGCCGTTCTAGCGTCTAACCACAGTGAATGGTTTTACTGGGTTCTCCAATCCCAGCACTTTGGGGGAGGGATATATTGCAGGGCTGGTCACTCTCCAAAGAGTTCATGGGAGGCACAAATATCTGGATTTCCAAATTGAGATTTTGACTTGGACCTGAGTTGAACTGGGTGGCCTCCAAATCAGTCCAAGCTGAATTGGGCTGTTTTCCAAATCACAGAATCGGGGCCTGAACTAAATCTTGTGGTTGGTGCAATACCCCTAATTTCACTATTAACAGGTCAGTACTTTGCTGAATGGCCCAACCCCTCTAGAATCAATTGTGATGTTTGCAAGCTAAGAACTTAAACCCACCAACAAAGCTGCAACTAAAATCCTCTTTTGTTTTGACAAAAGGATAGATTCAGCCAGCCTGATCCTGGACTTTAACTATATGCCAGCTCTGATACACATAGAGAGATTTTGTGATCATTACTGTTAGCTGCCTGGGGACCCTCTTTGGACTGAAAGGTTGGGTAGGCACTTTTTGGTGGAGAAATAAATAACCTCTGTGCATGCAAGGTCCTAACCATTGATAACAACGCAAACAGTAACTCTGTGCATGTATCCCCATTGTGCATGGAAGCGTAATGTGTACATTTTATTGGCATCTTTTAAGATACCTGAAATCTGTTATATTGGGTGTTCCGACACTGTTTCAATCTATTTATAAATTCCACCCCTCCTTTTGCTGTCACTTCTGCTATTTAGGGAACAGTTTTGTGGTATGTTTTCTTTGTTTTAATTCTCCCATTTTTCATTATCTATGCAGACCAGTGCATGCTATAACATACCTTTTTCTTTTTCTTTTTCTTTTTACAGCTGTACAAATGAGTTCTCCAATGTAAAAAAGAGCTGTTTGCTTTTTGGTATCATTCTTTTCGTCTCTTTCCCATTTTCTGTAACGGTGAGAAGTGTAGTCAGATAACATTTTGATTTAGATCTCTCACCTTTTTGACTGTGGAGAAAGACCAGGTTATTTATCATCAGAGGATCTTGAGCTTCGGGGACTACAGATTGATCTGCCTTTTAGAGCATTCACCTTTCAGACATATCCAGAATGCAAGCATTTTGATCCTCGGTGGCTTGTAAATTTCTAGAGTCAGTCCTCTTCTTGTCTTCTGAAGCAAGCTTTATGATCACTCTTATGTTGCCTCCTTGATAGTACTGGGGCACTGGGACCCTCCTGCCTTTCATACCAATCAGGAAGTCCTAAGGCTTGAGTCTGTGTAAATAAATGTTTTGAGAATTGCACCTAGACTAAAAAAAATTGTATTTTATATCTCTGTGCAGTGAACTTCAGAATACCAAATATCTGATATACTGTTGATCTCAAGCAAGGCTACCTCTAACCTTCCATCAAACGAAAAACCTCGAGGTGGATGCAAGCTAGCAAATGCCAAGTCCCAGTAAGGTTATTCTGTTAGGCTATTCTTTTCCCACAGAGAGCTTTCCATGACTTCAGCCATCAAATGGTTCTCACTTAAAGTTCAGAAGCAATCAAAAAGGCTCAAGGGTAATTGTTGCTTGCCAGCACCCCAAATATGCATTGCTCTGGGCCTTCAAGACTTTGGGGATGCCTCCATATCTCCTATAAACCCAAATATCTGTTCATCATTAAAAAGGCAGAAATTAAGAATGTATAAGCATAGGTAGTCTAAATCCACAGCTACAATAGTTTAAAAAGATACATTTATTAATACGGATATCCAGATCGCAATACCTTTGAACATGAAATAAAAGTAGATATTTTAAAAGTTGGCTAACAGGCAAAGTTCCTTTGTCAAAAGATGGTATGAAAAAACAAAACACATCCCATCCCTTGCAGAGTTATAGCATTAAAAATTATTTCCCAAAACAATTGGGATTTTCCAGGGAGAGTTGGCCACCGGTGCAAATCATGTCCAAGAATATATTTAGTCAAGAGAACAAAGAAAACTAGAACCAGGAGACCCCCACACAATTTAAATCTTTATTTCCTGAGCACTAGAATCCTGCCATTTGAAAATGAAAAGCTCCAGCCCTGGTCAAAAATATGGCCACCCTTGTGATATGAGCCAATCAATGTCTCAGAAGCAGGTGTGTGAGAATAGGGATGTGTGAATCAACAGAACGTGAGCTCACTAAGTTCTCAGAATGCCATCTCAAAGCTCATTTCGACTCAAGTCCATATCAGATTGTGAGCTGTGTTTTTTTTCTTTTCATATGCATATATTTGTGCATATTTTTCCAAATGTACGCATCAGTTGTGTGCATCTTTGAAATGTACGCATTCGTCTCCTGTTGATCAAAGTATGTTTGTGCTTATTTTTCAAAACTATGCACATTTTTTCATGGACATTTTTCAGATACACGCATGTTATCGAATGCATTTGTTTTGGTCATGCTACAAGTTTGGAAATGTATGGGTTTAGACCGCAGATTGCATTCGAGTCTACGTTTAATCTAGAAGGTGCAAGCAGCATGAATCCTTATAAAAAAAATTAAATGAAATTAATTTCTCATACAACCCTGTGTGAAAAGTAAATTAGAACTGGGTAGTGTATGAAAAATATAATGCATTTTATTAAAATAACATTTCTACGGGAGAAGAATACATGGGCAAACAGGCAAACAACAAACAACTACAACCTGGCAAGATCTGGTCAGGGGGAAAGGTGCAACAGTCCATTGCTGCCTGTTGCAGACACACAATAACCTAAAAGAGACTAATTTGGCTGCCTTCTCAAAATACAGTTGTGGGCTTTTAAAAAATGGAAGCCAGAATGTCCAGCCAACTAGCATAAATTATCATGGCCAAAACCTCATATAGGCACAGTTCATTACAGGGAGATCTGGGAGCATGAATTCTAACAGCAGAAGGACATGAGATGTATCAGTGTAATATTGGCAAACACTAAGGAAAGTTATGGATTAGGGAGGCCAAGAAAAGTGAAAATTAAATAGCTTCACTTTTCGTAACCCCCAACTATCCAGGGGCAATTGTCACTATTAAAATTTGTTTTAAAAGTCTGGATATTTATATAGACAAAATTCAGAAGAACATGGAATTTAAAAAATGAGCTATTTGTTACTCCTTATTGGTATGTCATATACTTCATAAACATCTCCTAGGATTTATTTATTTTCCCAACAAAAAAATGCTGATTTATCGGAGTTAACAAAAACAGTAATCCATCTCCCATCGCTACCAAATAGGCTGTTTTTAGTGGTTTGTAAAGGACATTTCTATCTTCAGCTTGGGGTATCTTTGGCCAATAACCTTATTGCTGCCTGAAGACATGGTATGTGGAAGGCATGAGTTGGGAAGATATTACACAGATTTTAAGGGAGCAATCCTATGGCTGCTAGTCAGTGGCTAGACGGCCATAGGATATGTGGTTTTCCGGGAATCGACCTCAGAGCCCACACTGCAATGTCAGTTCCTGGAGAAATGACTTTCCCCCCCTTCCACACTGCCTCGCAGGCAGTGTGGAATGGCCTCATGCTCTGCACTTGGAAGAGGAGCTCAGAATGGCCAAAACGGGGTGTTGCAGGACAGGAAAGGCGGAAATGCCGGTACAATACATCCTATGTCTCGTCTGGCAGCCTCCTCCCCCACTCCGCTTTCCTGCAGCTAGACAGCCAAAATCGGCTATCTAGCCAGGGCAGGAGAAGTGCGGAGGGAACAATCCTGCCCTGCATTGGATAGGCAGTTGCTTTCAAGTTTGGAGGTGGCTGCCTATCCCCATAGGATTGCACCCTAAACTGGCTTTAAATTCCCTGCAGTTACCTCACTCTTCCTTTCCCTGAACCAAACCTTTAGAAAGGGAGAAGGTGATTCAAAGTGAAGATAGGTGCATTTCTTTGAGATGATCCTGGCAAACCAAAGACAAGCTGTAGACTTCCACTTTGGCTTAATGGTATGTTACGATCATATACCAAATAATGTGATTTCATGGGAAAGAGTGGCCCTGTTAAGCATTCAAAAAGGGGTTAAAAATCAACACCCGAGGGAGCGAGTGCTCCAGTCCCACCCCCCTCCCCCATCTTGTTATTGCCCTCTATTCATGGAGGGTGATTTTCTGAAGAGAAGAGCCTCCTGTATCCATGGGGGCTCTCCATGCAATTAAGAACCTGATTTTCCAGTATTCTCAATCATGTGGAGAGCCCCCACGAGTACAGGAGGCTCTCCTTTTCAGGCAGTTGCCCTCCATGAGTAGAGGGCAACGAACATGATGGGGAAGACGGGGGGTGGTCTGGAGTGCTCCCTTCCCATATATGTTGATATTAACCCATTTTTGAACCACTGAACAGGGCTAGTAAGTCCAGTCTAACACTGCTGTTGAAAAGGAGTTGTAAGCATTGGGTTGTACCCAGTGGTGTCATCACACCAGCTGAAGGGTACTGCTGGTGTAACAGACTTCCCCTTTCTCCTGCAAGCCCCCCCCCCATGACCCAAATATGCTCTGGAGGGTTGAGGAACCCTTGAATAGTTTTGGGGCACACAGGGGGCTGCAGGGGGAAGTGAGGATGGAGAGTTGGCCCTAATCGTTTCCTGGATTTTAGGAAAGCCAATTTTAATAAACTCAGAACAATGATAAGAAAGGTCCCATGGCAAGCAACTCTAATGAGAAAAGGAGTCCGAGATGGATGGGAGTTTTTAAAAAAGAAAATTCTCAAGGCACAATTACAAACAATTCCAACAAGAAGAAAAGGTGGAAGACAACAGAAGAGGCCAATGTGGCTTCACAAAAAGCTTAGGGATGACCTGAAAACAAAAAAGGACACATATAGGAAGTGGAAGGAAGGCCAAGCTACAAAGGAGAGTACAGGCAGGTAGCACAGAATTGCAGGGATGGCATCAGGAAGGCTAAAGCTGAGAACGAGCTGAGGTTAGCAAAGGATGCTAAAAGCAACAAAAAGGCTTTCTTCAGATACGTCATAGTAAAAGACAGAGGAAATAAATGGTGGTTCAACTATTCAATGAGAATGGTAAAATGATAACAGATGACAAAGAAAAGGCAGAAGTGCACAATTCCTACTTTGGCTCAGTCTTCTCCCAAAAGAAGGCCTATGACCCCTCTGGCAAAGGAGAAGTACAGGCTGAAGGGGCAGGATTGCTGCTAGAGATTGATAGGCATATGGTCAAGGAGGGCCGCAGTGGCTTAGTGGTTAAGACGCTGAACTGCAGACTGGAAGGTCAGAATTCCTGGTCAAGGAACACCCAATTACTTTGAATGAGTTCAAATCTCCAGGGCCAGATGAACTGCATCCAAGAATAATAAAGGAACTGGCAGAACAACTCCCAGAACCACTGACTATTATCATGGAGGACGGGTGAAGTGCCAGATGACTGGAGGAGGGCTAATGTTGTCCCTATCTTCAAAAAGGCGGAAAAGGAGAAACCTGGGAACTACAGACCAGTCAATCTGACATCAATCCCTGGGAAAATTCTGGAGCAGATGATAAAGCAATCCATCTGTAAGCACCTCAAAAACAATGCAGTGATTACTCAAAGCCAACATGGATTTGTCAAGAACAAATCCTGCCAGATGAATCTGATCACATTTTTTGATCAGGCAACCTCCCTTGTGAACTGTGGGAATGCTGTGGACATAATATATCTCAATTTCAGCAAAGCTTTCAACAAAGTGTCCCATGATATCCTGATGAGCAAATTAGCTCAAAGTGGGCTTGATGAAACAACGATCCGGTGGATCCACAGTTGGCTACAGAATCGGACTCAAAGAGTGCTTATCAATGGGATCTTCTCAAACTGGGGAGAGGTAAGGAGCAGGGTACTGCAGGGCTCAGTCCTGGGCCCAGTGCTCTTCAACATTTTTATTAATGACCTGGAGGAGGAGGTACAGGGAATGCTTATCAGATTTGCAGATGACACAAAATTGAGTGGGATAGCTAATAGTACCCTGGAAGACAGAAACAAAATTGTAAGTGATCTTGATAGATTGGAGCACTGGGCAGAAAACAACCAAATGAAATTTAATAGGGATAAATGCCAAGTTCTGCACCTAGAAAAAAAAGAAACCAAATGCACAGTTATAAGATGGGTGATACTTAGCTCAACAATACTACAAGTGAGAAGGATCTTTGAATTGTTGTAGGTCACAAGCTGAGTATGAGCCAACAATGTGATATGGCTGCAAAGAAGGCAAATACTATTTTGGGCTGCATTAATAGTAGTATAGCTTCCAAATCATGTGAAGTACTAGTTCCCCTCTACTCTGCACTGGTTAGGCCTCATCTTCAGTACTGTGTCCAGTCCTGGGCACCACACTGTCAGGATTGATTCTGAGTACAGGGAGATAGTTAGCGGCTCAGATTCAGAAGAGGAACAGCCAGAACTGGGGGATGCATTTTCCCAAGCCAGTTCAGATATGGGTAGGTGTGCTTCTCAGGTTATTAACTACCAGATGGCTGGGCCTGAAACTCTCCCCCTCTCCTTGCCTCCCTCTGTGAGAAGCTGGGAGGAGCAGGAGGAGAGAGGGGGCTGTGACCTAAGAGATGCTAGACTATGGCACAGAGCGAAGAGGGAAACATCAGGGGTGGAGCTCAGACGGTCAACCCGGTTAGCGATGCGCGAGAGGCGGTGTAGGGAAGCATCAATGGAAGGGCAGGACATCCCTCCCTAAGTTAGTCTAGCCAGCAAGCCTCACTTCAAACTATAGGCAACGTCAATGTTCCTATTAGAATCCCTTGGAGGCATTCCTTCATCACCTGAGAGTCTTCAAGGATTTGCATCTGTAATGAACCTGTTGATAATGAATTAAAGGCCTGAGACTGAAGCCTCTCTATTTGTGTGTGTGAGTGCATCAGGAAAGAGGGGGCCCAAGGGAAACGTGACACACACTTTAAGAAGGATGCAGACAAAATGGAAAAGATTCAGAGGAGGGCAACAAAGATGATCAGGGGGCTGGAAACAAAGCCCCATGAGGAGAGACTGAAACAACTGGCATGTTTAACCTTGAGAAAAGAAGACTGAGGGGAGATACGATAATGCTCTTCAAGTACTTGAAAGGTTGTCACAGAGAGGAAGGCCAGGATCTCTTCTCGATCACCCTAGAGTGCAGGACACGGAATAATGGGCTCAAGTAACAGGAAGCCAGATTCCGGCTGAACATCAGGAAAACCTTCCTGACTGTTAGAGCAATACGACAATGGAACCAATGACCTAGGGAGATGGTGGGCTCTCTCACACTGGAGGAATTCAAGATCTGTCAGGGATGGTTTGACTTGGATTCCTGTACTGAGCAGGGGGTTGGAAGCGATGGTCTTATAGGCCCCTTCCTTCCCTGCTATTCTATGAGGTCCTGTCACACAAGTGGACTTCTACACTCATATGACAGTTGAATCCAACTGAGATAATTTGTGCTTTGGGCGTAGAACTGGGGATTGGTAATAGAGTCTGGGGACTCCACTTCAGCATCCCAAACCAGGGAAGCATACCTATTCCCTTTTAAGGTTACACTCATGGATTCCATTCTCTGTGGAGCCTCTACAGCTGTATGGACGAATGTTTTAAGGAATGGCATGTTTAATATTGGTGTCACTTGGGGGCGTTGTGTTTGCTCAGTGTCATTTTGAAGTCCGTGTAGTGTCCAGAGAATCATGGTGGCCTGCATTTTTGTTCCAGTATGGTAGTTCCTGTGCTTTCACTCTGTGTTCTACATTCTTTCAATCAGATTGCACAATTAGATCATGGCACCATGAAGAACTTGCTCCCACTTGACATTTGAGCGACTCCATTGCCTCTTGCACTTACTATGTTTTGAATCCCCGGCTGGTTTACCACGGATGGTTTTCCATGTTTCTGGATAATCATGCACTTCATCTTGATCCTGCTTGGCAAGTGGTTGTGAACCTGTGAGTTCTGAAGGCAGCTGACTTGGAAACTGTAAAGTTAGAGGATATTTCAGTCTTAAATATTTTATCTTTCAGCCTGGAATTACTCAGCGGTTTAATGTACAACTGCTCTCTTTAGAAAGGTGGGTGGCTGTGCGAGAACTTTTTTCATCTGTTGCTTCCTGGGGAAACAAGAGACTGCTTTACAAGGGAATCATGAGTGGGGATGTGATTGTGCTTTTCAAAGCATGGCTGGATTAGAGAGTGTTTTTCTCCAGAGAGAGACTATTTGGATGGGAGCAGCTGCTACTGGCAAGTTCTTCTATAAGAGAGCTTGTCCTGAATAGTTTTGACTGAGAAGGGGACCCTCTTCTTGAAACTGATGTCCTTGGAACCCAGCCAGAACTAAGAGAGGGGTGGGGAGGAAGAAGATTTCAGGGCACTGGCAGCCAATTTCTGCTGTTGTGGCTTACTGACGCAGAGCCTGTGTCAGGTTTCTTTAAATGTGGAGGAATCTATTGCTTTGTGCTGATGCTTCTGAGGGATGCTTTTGTAACTAGTGGTAGTTTTACAGAAAAGCTTTTAACTGTTGGGATTTCCTAAAGATTGTGTGTGCGGTGTTTATGCTATCTAATGAGGATATTGGTGCCTACCCTGCTTTTGATTTAGCTTGGCCTCTGCTTTTGTTGAATGTGTATTTAATTGACGTAGTAGAATAATGCATGACAGGTCAGCCATAATTGGCCTTGCCATCTCTGAGCCAAAAATTCTAAGTTATCTATATAGTTTTAGTACCCAACTTTTACGTAAAGACCATATCTGAAGGCTACTGATTCTTGCTGTTCCCTTTAGGGATGGCGGAGAATTTCTCCCCGAAACTTCGGGGGGCCGAGCGCCAACGTGTTCGGCCCCCCGAACAAGTTTCGGGGAGAAATCCTCCGCACCCCCCCCCGCACCCCGCACGCACCCCGGGACGGGACTTACCTTCCCTGAATGTCCCTCCCGGCGGCGGGTCCGGCTGGCGGTTCATCCGGTGTTCGAGCGGGGCGGGGGCGGCACCCGGTCTTTCGACCGGCTGCCGCCCCCGCCATTGCAATCAAAGGAAAAAAAAAAAACGTCCCCTGATAGGCTACGTGACGATTCACGTAGCCTATCACGGCTGACTTTGCAAATCTAGCCGTGATAGGCTACGTGAATCGTCACGTAGCCTATCACGGGTGACTTTAAAAAAAAAAAAGTGTGTACGGATAATGGCGGCCCCCATAGGGAGCCGCCATTCCCCTTCCTTATTTGGTCGCTGTAGTCTACGTAAATCTTTACGTAGGCTACGGCGAAAATAAGGGCAATGCTATTTGCGTTGCCCTTATTTTCGCCGTAGTCTACGTAAACATTTACGTAGACTACAGCAACTAAATAAGGAACGCGAATGGCGGCTCCCTATGGGGGCCGCCATTCGCGTACGCGCTTTTTTTTTTTAAGTCACCTGTGATAGGCTACGTGACGATTCACGTAGCCTATCACGGCTGACTTTCCAAATCTAGCCATGATAGGCTACGTGAATCGTCACGTAGCCTATCAGGGGACGTTTTTTTTTTTTTTTTTACTTTCATGTTCGCGGCTGGGCGAGGCGGGAAGCCTCCTCCCCAGCCTGAATTTCGGCCAGGCGAGGCGGGAAGCCTCCCCCCCGGTCTGAACTTCACGGGGGGAGCCACGAAGCGCTCCCCCCCACCGCGAACAAGCTGCGAGAAAAGGTAAGTGACTTTCGTCCACCCCTAGTTCCCTTGGGTTAGTTGCTTTAAGACAGGTTTCATTCCTTTTTGCTAGTAACGGTCAGTGCCGTCTGTTTCCCAATTGCTTGTGTATATTGCGCAGTTGGTTGAGAGTAGGGATGTACGAAAGTCACTTACCTGTTCGCGGATTATGTTGATGGTGGGGGGGAGGCATTCCGTCCCTCCCCCCGGAATCCTCGCCAGGGGGGGAGGCACTCCACGCCTCCCCCCCCCGGAATCCTGGCCGGCAGGCTCCGCTCCGCAGGGATTCTGCAGGGCCACCAGCCGGCTCCGCCAGCAGCCAGACATCCGGCCGCTGGCTAGCAGGGACGCAAATGGCGGCAGCCTGCAGTCAGCCGTGATAGGCTTCGTAAATGTTTACATAGCCTATCATGTCTGACTTAAAAAAAAAAAACAATAACGCGCGTACGCAAATGGCGGCGGCCACGGCCACCGCCATTTGCATTCCTTATTTTGGCACAACTTAGTCCATGTCAAGATAAGCTATTTGCATTCCCCTTATTTTCGCCGTCTTAGTCTACGTAAATCTTGATGTAGACTAAGACGTGCCAAAATAAGGAATGCAAATAGCAGCGGCCATGGCCGCCGCCATTTGTGTACGTGCGGGGATTTTTTAGGGATGGACGAAAGGGACTTACCTTGTCCCGCAGCTTGCTTCGCGGTGGGGGGGAGGCGCTTCGGTTCTCCCCCCAAAGTTAAGGCGAGGGGGGGAGGCGCCCCACCTCGCCCGGCCAAAATTCAGGCCGGTGGGGGAGGCACCCATCCCTTGCCGGCGAAATTCAGGCCAGGGAGGAGCGCCCCGTCTCCCTAGCCGCGAAAAAAAAGTAAAAACAAAACATCTACTCTACGTAAAGATTTACGTAGACTACAGCAAAAATAAGGGAATGCTATTTGCGTTGCCCTTATTTTCGCCGTAGTCTATGTAAATCTTTATGTAGACTAGACGTGCCAAAATAAGGAACGCAAACGGCGGCGCCCATGAGGCGCCGCCATTTGCATACGCACTTTTTTTTTTTCCAAAGTCACCCGTGATAGGCTACGTGATGATTTACGTAGCCTATCACAGCTGACTTTGGAAATCTAGCCGTGATAGGCTACGTAAATCTTCACGTAGCCTATCATGGGTGTTTTTTTTTTTTTTTACTGTATTTCTTTATTTTGTAATGGCGGCGGCGGCCGTCGGTCGGGAGATCGGCCGCCGCCCCCGCCCCCGCCGAAACACCGCCGAACCGCCGCCAGGACCCGCCGCCGAGAGGGACATTCGCCGATGGTATGTCCCATCCCAGGGGGGGCGGGGGGCCGGCGGAGAATTTCCCCAACACTTTCGGGGGGCCGAATGCGTCGGCACTTGGCCTCCCGAAGATTCGTGGAGAAATTCTGCTCCATCCCTAGTTTTTTTTAAAAAAAAAGTCAGACGTGATAGGCTACATAAAGATTTACGTAGCCTATCACGGGTTTGTTTGTTTTTTTTAAACCTAGCCGTGATAGGCTACGTAAATCTTTACATAGCCTATCACATCTTTTTTTTTTTTAACCGGAAATGGTGGCGGCGGCAGCCGGTTGGAAGACCGGCTGCCGCAGCCACCGCCAAACCGCTGCTGGAGCCGCCACTGGAGCTGCTGCTGGAGCCGCCGCCACCTGGAAGATCCACCCCAGGTAAGTCTCATCCCGGGGGGGGCAGGGGGCAGGCCGTTCCGCCACCGATTTCAGGTGTACTGGCATACGGCCTCCCCGAGATCCGTGGCAGAATTCTCTGGCATCCCTAGTTGAGAGCTGTTCTTTTTCTTGCTAATCTTTTTTGCACTCAGTTTTGTTTCTAGGGAACACGTTGTGCTATGTTTCCTTTCAAATGAGTCTTACCAGAATGCTTTCAATATGGGAGAAGTACATAAAAACAGGAGCTGCTCCACTCTGGAAAGCTCATTGACCTTGTTGATGTCACACATACAATCTTTTCTTGAGGATTGAGCCTAGGTGGAATATGTCTGAAGCAGAAAGGGCTGTAAAGAGAAGTTGTGCACCTGTGACATCACAAAGCACCTTCTCTCCTGAGTTTAGTTTTTAACGAAAAAACAAATAACTGGTAGTGGGGGGAGGGCAGGTTTCAGGTACGACATGATTGTTTAGAAAATATAGTCTTATAAACAGCACTTTAAACACACACAAAAGTGGGTAGACCATTATAAGCAGAGGAAAGGGGCCAAATCAGTTATGAAATCAGTATTTACTACATAGGTAATTATTATGTGTCTCCTTTGAAGAATCAAGGCATGGATAAGCTAGGTTTGCCTCTCAGGGCAAAATCCCAGTCTAGCTTCTGTTTAGTTTGGGATGGGCAATTATGTCAATTTCACTTTCTCCTGCATTTGAATGTTTTAGATCTCAAGTTCTTTCCATCCCGAATATGAAGAACTTTGTGAATAGCACAAATTTCTTCCTAATCATGAACTGAAACTGATTCTTCACCCATCTGGACAGGCTAAATTCAATCGGTACAATTATTCTCATGGAGAAGATTGTGTTATTCCTGCCTGCCGTATAGCTGTTAGACATAAGAAGTCTGTCAGAAAAAAAAGGTGGCAACCCCAATTCAGCGCTCACATGGATGAATATACCGGGATTCAAATCCACCCTTTTAAGAGCTAAGCACTCCAAGGCCTGGGCTTGGATGGATGAATGTGTCATTTTTAATTTCTCCCACATTCAAAATTTTAAATCTCAAATCATTTCTATCTCAGATATAAAGAAATTTGCGAATTGTGTAACTTCTTATCAAAAATGGATGGAAGGTACATTTGTAAGGAAATTTACTGTTCTTAGGCTGTAGTCCTATTTAATTAAATCTCATTAAACACAATTGTATTTACATCTGAGCAGACAAATGCAGGACTGTGCTGTTCGGTTTGTGTTTATCTGTATTAGGGCTGTGCAAAGACCCCCACACACTTTGCTTCGGATGCCACTTCGGAACCTCCAAATCAACCCCACTTTGACTCAAACTGATTTGGACCCCATCCTCTTAGTCTCGGTTCTGGATCTGAAGTGAGATTCGGATATCCATATCACTTGGTTTGGGCATCTTCCCATTGACTTGCATGGGACAACACAAATAGCCCTAACTTTTTCATTATTTATGATAAATACATGGAATGTGGGACACTCTTTGCTAACCACCTGCCAAATTTCAGACAGTTTGGCCCAGTACTTTTTGTACTAGGTGCAGCTGAATTTTGATATTTTTTTTCCCCACAAGAACTCTCAAAGGAAAGAGCTATACTTTTCAGCCCTGTGCCACTGCCTCCTTCTGCCTGCTCGACTGTCAAGGACTGCTAGCCATCTCCTGCTCACAAGGAGGAGACAGCTAGCGAGTGGCGGGGCGTGCGCTGCGCCTCCTCCTCCTCCTGCCTGGGCAATTCACAATGTTTTTTGCATATAAGTCTATGTGAACACATAGACTTTTATGCAAAAAGTGCTGTGAATTGCCCACATACACAAGACTCATGGCACTTTTTGTGTATAAGTCTATGTGCACGTAGACTTCCAATCACCATGTTTTTTAAAAACATGGTGATCGTGGCAGAGGCAGAGGGACTAGCAAGCAGAGCAGGTCCCTGGGGGGGGAGCAACTGGAGAATCCAGATGGGCTGGGTTCTCACATCCCTATGTAACACCACCGGAATTATCTAGGGATGTACGAAACTCTTACCTGGCTCCACACCGGGCAATCCGCGGTGGGGGGGAGGTGCTCCGTCCCTCCCCCCAGAATCCTTCCTGGCCAGCTCTGCTCCACGGCCAAGCCACGGAGCTGTTGGCCAACTCTGGCCACCCGCAGCCAGACATCTGGCCACTTGGCTGCCCTGCAGGGACGCAAATGGCGGCTGTCGTAGCCGCCACCATTTGCATCCCTGTATTGAGTTGTGATAGGCTACATAAATATTTACATAGCCTATCACAGCAGGGGGAAGAACCCCAGTGTACGCAAATGGCAGTAGCCACCGCCATTTGCATACGCTGGGTTCCCCCCCCCCACCATGATAGGCTACGTAAATACTTATGTAAATTTACTTATGTAAATGTATGTGATAGGCTACGTAAGTATTTACATAGCCTATCATGGCTATGAAGAGGAGGAAGCGAATGGCGGCCGCAGGACAGCCACCATTCATAAAGCAGCGCAGATGAGAGCAGGTAAGTGCTCCATTTCGTGCGCCCTTCGTGGGGTGGGCGTGGCGGGGACTTCGTCCCACACGCCTTTCATGGGGTGGGGGCGGGGCTTCGTTCCACAATGGATTTCAGGGGGCTGAATGCACTGGCATTCGGCCTCACCGAGATCTGTCGCAGAATTCTCTGACATCCCTAGAATTATCTGTCTCTGAAACACAGCCGTCTTTCTCCAGTTATTCAGTCTTCCCCCCTCCTCCACCACTGTCACTGATTGGAGATTGCTGGGTTATGTTCAGCCCTGATTTGGCAACTAGAGTTTCCATTCACCAAAGCTCCCTCTCTCCTCCTCCTCCTTCCTTCCCCCCTCCCTCCTTCTCAACCTCTTGCTGAACTTTCTCAAGTTGATAGTTTTGGCGCCAGGCTGTCTGGGTTGCTCAGAATGAATCACCGAGTCAGACAAGGCACTTCGTATATAAGCCACTTTCTCTTCAGGGCAGCTCGTTGTTATTCTGCTCCACCTCGTATCACATGGAGGCACCTCCAAAGCAGCCCGTTTCAACTCGTTATTAGGGCTTTGGACTGAAGTGGTGCACATTTCCATGCTTTTCTGTTTAAGAAGTGTCATTCAGAACCCTTGTCTCTAAGAATTACAACTCTGAAAATGTCTCTTTAGAAAGGTTTTAATTGAAATGTTCATATGCAAGGAAATTCAAAGGATGTGAATCCTGATGCCATCCTGGTGTGAGGTTTTCCATTAGGGATGTACGAAACTCACTTACCTTTTTGCGGAATCTTTCATGGTGGGGGGGGAGGAGCGCCTCCCCCCAGAATCCTAGACGGCCGCTCCGGGCCATCCGCAGCTGGATTTCTGGCCGCGGATGGGCTGCTGCGGACGCAAATGGCGGCCGCCATAGTGGCCGCCATTTGCATCTAGCCAGGCAGCCGCGATAGGCTAGGTAAGAATTTATGTAGCCTATCATAGCTAACCTCCCCCCAAAAAGCCAGCGTACGCAAATGGTGGCGGCTACGGTGGCCGCCATTTGCGTTCCCTATTTTTCACCGATTTATCTTATGTAAATATTTACGTAAGCTAAATCGGCAAAAAAAGAGGAACGCAAATAGCGTAGTGGGTGCTATTTGCATTCCTTTATTTTTTGCTGTTCTAGCCTACGTAAATATTTATGTTGGGTTTTTTTGGGGGGTAGCCGTGATAGGCTACGTAAATTCTTATATAGCCTATCACGGTTGCAAGGATGGCAATGGCGGCGGCAGCAGCCTGGCCACGGCCGGCCAGGAGTCCAGCTGCCACCGCTGCCGAATCCACTGCATCTGCCCCAGGTAAGTGCCATCCCGGGGGGATTCCACGGGGGGGCAGGGGGGCAGGAGGCCGTTCCGCCACAGATTTTGGGGGGCCGAATGCATTCGGCCTCACTGAAATCAGTAGCAGAATTCTCACCATCCCTAGTTTTCCTGAGCTGCAGCTTCAGATGTGGAGTGGAAGTGGATCAAATTTTGCAACTTGATGATATCAGAGCCTGAATTTTGTAGATGTAGAGCTTAACAAGGAAGAGGGCAGGAGGAGACATAGGACAGTCTCCAATGCTGTCAGAGTGCTAGTGCTAATGATGGTGTGCAAGCATGAACCAATGCTACATTTACCTCACTTTGAATACAAGGTTATTTAGCTTCTTTTCAAAGCCACCACAAAGAAGGACCTACCAAAATTTATCCAGAAAAGATTGCTTTCTTCTTGAAAATGACAATATGTAGGAAGTGTTTCATGCTATCATAGAATCAGCTACACTTTTGTTTTGTTTTGGATTTTTTAAAAGAAACAAAAACCCAAATGCTGGGTTTCATAATTTTTTTTTAAATGTAGTTCCATCTCTTAAGTATTATGTCACAGCTAGTGAAATTTGGGTGTCCAAAATTACTCGCTCATATTTTTTTCTTCTACTAACACATGTTAAACTAGTCAGTAAGCCTTGAAGTTGTGCATACCTGATGATTAATTTGTTATTTTGTGTTTAAAAAGAGGTTCTATCATGCTAGATTTACAGCACTACACAATTTCACAATGTTGCAATGCCGTCTTCAATTCAGCCACTTCATATTGAAATTTCACACACAATAATTGGCTGACCTTCACAGCTATGGCAGAAACTAATTAAAGCTGTAAGGCTTTGCTAGCTGTTGCTTTTGTGTGAAATGTGAAGTTTGGTGATAATGAAATATGGGGTGCAGATGTTATTGTCTCAGATAGACTATGCCTTTGGTTCACACTAATGAAGAACAGCAATTATTAAACAAGAAGTATTTTAACTGTTCACAAATTCTGTCTTGCAAGAGTAAAATTGTTTCTACTATCACTGCCTTATCCTAACTTCTTCAAAATATAATCAGGAAAAAGAATGCAATGATTGCTGAGTTCTTTGAATAACAGATGGCTGTATAATTTTATTTTTAGTATCGTTGATCGTGAAGCTTAAGTGATGGAAAAGAAATTAGTATACATATGTACACAGACCAAGTTGTTTGTTTTGTTTTTGTTTTTTGCTGGACAGGAAGCAATAAACATTTCATTTTTATAATGAAGAAAAAAGCATTTTTTGTGAATTAATGGCACAACCTTATACATCTCTACTCAGAAGTAAATATGAATTCAATGGGGCTTACTCCCAGATATGTGAGTATAGGACTGAAGCCTTAGGCTGCAATATGAAATATGCTTACCATATTTAGATGGGTAGAGGCCCCATTGGACACAGTTATTTCTGCAACTGAGTAAATTATCATAGGAGTGCTAGGGATGTATGAAAGTTACTTACCATTTCGCGGATCTGCTTCGTGGTTGGGGGGGAGGCGCTCTGTCCCTTCCCCCAGAATCCTCGACGGGGGGGAGGTGCTCCGTCCCTCCCCCCAGAGTCCTGCCCGGCCGGCTCCGCTCCGTGGGGATTCCGCAGAGCCGCCGGCCGGCTCCGCCAGCAGCGGAACGTCCGGCCGCTGGGTAGCAGGGATGCAAATAGCAGCTGCCATAGCCGCCGCTGTTTGTGTCCCTGTATTCAACCATGATAGGCTATGTAAAGACTTATGTAGCCTATCACGTCTGGGTTAAAAAAAAAAAAAACTGTACGCAATTTGCGGCTGCTACAGCCGCCGCCATTTGTGTTCCTTATTTTTCACCTTCTTAGTCTACATAAATATTTACATAGACTACTACAGCAAAAATAAAGGGGAACGCAAATAGCGTAGCGGGCACTATTTGCGTTCCTTTTTGATTTGCCGTTTTAGCCTACGTAAATATTTACGTAGACCAAAATGGTGAAAAATAAGGAATGCAAATAGCGCCCACTACGCTATTTGCGTTCCCCTTTATTTTCACCATAATAGTCTACATAAATATTTACATAGACTAAGACGGCGAAAAATAAGGAACACAAATGGCGGCGGCCATAGCCACCGCCATTTGCGTACCCGTTTTTTTAAAAAAAAAATCCAGACGTGATAGGCTTTACATAGCCTATCAGGTCTATGTAAAAACACACACACACACGAATGACCAGACTGCAAATGGCAGTGGAGGCAGCCGGTCAGAAGACCAGCCGCTGCAGCCGCCGCAACCGCCGCAGCCGCCGCAGCCGCCACCGGAGCCCTTATTTTAGCGTTGCCCTTATTTTCGCCATAGTCTACGTAAACATTTACGTAGACTACAGCAACCAAATAAGGAAGGGGAATGGCGGCTCCCTATGGGGGCCGCCATTATCTGTACACACTTTTTTTTTTTTTAAGTCACCCGTGATAGGCTATGATATGATATCGAAAGACCGGCTGCCGCTCCCGCCCCGCTCGAACACCGGACGAACCGCCAGCCGGACCCGCCGCCGGGAGGGACATTCAGGGAAGGTAAGTCCCGTCCCGGAGGGGGGCAGGGGGCTGGGGGGTGCGGAGGATTTCTCCCCGAAACTTGTTCGGGGGGCCGAACACGTTGGCGCTCGGCCCCCCGAAGTTTCGGGGAGAAATTCTCCGCCATCCCTAATACTGAGTCAGACCATTGGTCCATGTAGCTCAGTATTATCGATGGTGACTGGCAGCAATGGCTTTCTAGGGTTTCAGGCAGAAACTTTTTCAGCCCCACCTGGGGATACTGGGGATTGAACCTAGGACCTTCTGCATGCAAGGTCTATGTATTCTCTTGAGGATCAAGCTTTTGTGCAGTTTTATGCTACAAATCCCAAGTTGTAAAATGGGTTGTAACTAGGGCTGTGCACTGCCTCGTCATGAAGACTGAATAACAAGGCGAAGTAGGCTTATTCAGAGCAAAATCCCCATGATACGAGGCAGGTCAGAGGAGAACTGAGGCTCCCTGGGTTGAAGCCCGCCCCCCATGAAGCGCCTCCTCCACCTCATATAGTCAGAGCTCTACTTAATGCTTGAGCAGTCCAGACAGGCTGTCTCCAAAATGTGTCAACTTCTGAAAGCTCACGCACTGGGGCAGGAGTAGGAGGGAGGAGGGAGGTGAGCGGACGCAGGAAGGCGAACGCAGGAGGAGGGAGTGCGCTTTGGCGACTAGGAACTCTCAGCCAGAACTGATGCCAGTTGTCTCCAATCAAAAAGAGTGGTGGAGGAAGGGGGTATATATACTCCAGTGAAAGGCTGCGTTTGGTTATTGCGCTAGCTGTGTTTTGGGGAGAGGGCTGGTGTATGGGTAGATGATCACACATGTGTGCACGCGTGCGTGCGCATATGCATGCCTTAGAGTTGTTCTTTCTATTTCTTCGGTTTCGGCCATTAGGCTTTCCTCGATATTTAAATTAAAATGAAACAGCTTTGTTGTAGTGGGATCCTTCCTTTGCTCCTTGCTCATCCATCCCCTTTGAGACCGTGTCTCTGCAGCACCCCTACCAGCCAACTTCTCCTATTTCTTTCTACTCATTTGTTATTTGTATTAGATATATTCATCTCTCCTTTCCATATTTTTTCAAACTAACATAGCTTGTCCTGGCTTGTTGCTGCTACACTCCCCCCTCCCCCACCATTCCTGTGTTTGTTTGTTTATGTCGCTTGGACTCTGGAAAAGGCTGCATTTGTTGTTTAAGGTCAACCCTCACTTCTGCTTTCTCCATTCTATTTCCTTGTCATTTTTTGTCTGTCAACTCTGTCTCTTAGATTTTTAAAAATCCAGTCTTATTTCGATTTTTAAAAGGAAACATTGACTTTGGGGCATGTTCCTCCCCACCACCTTTTAAGTCATATTCAAGCATTTAGTTTTTTCTTGCTTTCTAAATTCTTAAAGAAAGGCATATTATACCAGCCTATGTGTGTAGTGTTTGGTGTCCCACCCCCACCCCCCAGGCTGAAGTGAACCATCTGTGTCTTCTCTGTGTTGATCCTCCCCAAACAGAAATTAAAGATTTTTTTAAAAAAATATTGTTCAATTTCTCTTGGCTCTTATCCCCTGCACTGTCATCCTTATTTATTATTTATTTGTTTAAAATATTTCTTGGCCTCCTTTCAGGGCAGAAGCCCTCCCAAGGCTGCTTACAACAGTAAAATACATAAAAACCGTTGAAATATTAAAAGTGTTAAAAGCATAACAACAATAAAAGCCAAGAATAAAAACAACAATTAAAACTAACAATAAAACCAACAATGATGTTAACAGCAGCAACAGTAGCAGTCATATCAATAGAAGTAGGGATGTACGAAAGTCACTTACCTTTCATGGATTATGTTGATGGTGGTGGGGAGGCGTTCCGTTCCTCCCCCCTGGAATCCTCGATGGCTGGCTGTGCTCCGCAGCAGCTCCGCGGAGCAGCCGGCCAGGCCCAGCCCAGCCCAGAGCCATCCGCAGCCAGATTTCCGGCCGCGGAGGGCTCTGGGAAAGACAAAAACAAAAACTGCATACACAAATGGCGGTGGCTACGGCCGCCGCCATTTGCGTTCCTTATTTTTGGCTGTCAGAATCTACGTAAATATTTACATAGACTATGAAGGCGAAAATAAAGGGGAACGCAAATAGCGTAGCGGGCGCTATTTGCGTCCCTTTTTGATTCGCCGTTTTAGCCTACGTAAAGATTTATGTAGATTCAGACGGCCAAAAATAAGGAATGCAAATGGCGGCGGCCATAGCCGCCGCCATTTGCATACTCAGTTGTGTTTTTTTTTTAACCCAGCCATGATAGGCTACGTAAATCTTTACGTAGCCTATCACGTCGTTTTTTGTTTTGTTTTTTTTACAAGACAAATGGTGGTGGCGGCAGCTGGTCGGAAGACCAGCCGCCACCAGAGCCACCGCCGGAGCCACCGCTGGAGCCGCTGCCACCCGGAACATCTGCCACAGGTAAGTCTCGTCCCGGGGGGATCCGTGGGGGGGCGGGGGGGCAGGCCATTCCACCAGTGCATTCGGCCTCACTGAGATCCGTGGCGGAATTCTCTGCCAACCCTAATTTTCATTTCATTATATAAAATGTCAATAAAAGCCATTTATTGTAGGCTGTGACAGCTTGATATGAGATGTTCACAATGAAAGTTTACATTTTTAAAGTAGAAAGGACTTCCTTTTATTTATTCTACAATTTCTATCCCATCCTTTTCTGTCTAGAGGTGTTGCTCTGAGAAAACACCGCCTAGATAGGTACCAATTAGGGAAGTACAGGCTGTGTAAAATCCATCCCATCTGTGTTTTGCATATTTTCAGCTGCCTTTTGACCTGTCGTCTGCCCAGCAATGGAATAAGATATTTTTTGTTTCCAAATTTGCGCAAAGTTGCATTTGCACAAATTCACACATGTGAAAATGCACAAATTCCCCCCAAATGTGCATTTTTATGCTTTAGCCTATGGGGGAGATGCACATTTTTGGTTGTTTTCTTTTTAATTTTGAGTACTTTTCTATGACAAAATTTGCTCAAATTTGGGAAAGTTAGAAAAATGGTCCACAAGTCTGCCAAATCCACTGCTGGACAGGGAAAAGCCAGTCCGCTGCGGAATCTGTGGTTTAGATTTATGAAAATATGAACTCATTTGGTTCAGTTGCAGATTCCTCTGACATCCCTAGTACCAATATCTGACCTTCTTTTTAACACTGAATTGCCTCTGCCTATGTCTTTCAAGCAACCGAATCTCCAAAATTAAGAGAATCTCTTTAAGGAGTTCTCACAATCCTAGAGTTAAGTAATAGGGTCTTCAGAAAGCTGCATTGTGGACCTGGAGATTAGTAATTGACTCCAATAACATAACAACATTAAATTATCCACGTTTTTATGGTGGATAAGCCTTTATGCTTGTAAATACATTAAAGGATAGCATGTAGGTGGCAGAAGAATTATGCTACAATTTTAACAGCTAATAAATCTTTATTTAAGCAAGGGACCTCTAAAATTTAATTAGGCATATAAAAGCAGAGATCATTCAGAGGGTAAAAATATACCAATTCTCACAAGAAAAGACATCTGCTTTCTGGAAAATTTTTAGTTTAAAATTTACTCTTCTGTTCCTGTGTCAATAGAAATAGCTCTCCTGATGGAATTACAAAAGTGTAGCTTTGGGGGCAGGTTGGGGGGGGAAGAGATATTTATTTCTCCATTAGCTAAATGTAGGGATATGAAACATCACTATCCTGTTTGGGTGTCTTAGGGCACAATCCTATGCATATTTAGACAGAAAAAAGTCCTACATGCTGGCTGGGGCATGCGCATGCTAGGAGTTTTAGGACTTTTTTCTGTCTAAACATACATAGGATTGCTCCCTTAACTGCATTGCACAGCATATGAGAAAAACCCTCACTACGCATCTTTCATCTGTAACAGGCAAAAAAGAAAAGAAAAATTTTATACTTTGTTGATTAAAGATTAGACACCTGTAAACTTGGACTCAGTGGGTTGTATTCAGGCTAAGTCCACCACACTTTATTCACATTGCAATTAATGGGACAAGTTAGTCATGACAAACTTAAGTCCCATTCATATATATATATATATATATATATACACACACACACACACACACACACACATATATGCCAGATTGTTCCTGGGAATGGTGTAACCTGGGACCTCCAGCAAGACTGGATGGTTTGTAATTCATTTTATATAGCTCCTGCTGAAGTCGTCCTGGTCACTATGTGTAAAACACACACACACACTTTCAACTAGTGGGTTGTCCAGGAAATTTTGAATTGGAAAATGTTTCTATGCAAATTAAGGTAGTTTACATATGTTAATTTGCATCAAAAAACTTTCAGTTTGCATAGGAAAATTTTCAGTTTGAATCGGTAAATTTTCTGATGCTTTAGAGAGTGACTGAATTTGGGATGTTTATTTGACTTGTATTTAGTACACAACAAAGCTTTAAATAAGTACCTGTTGTTAAATTTTCCCCCCATTCTACTACAAATATTTTACTTGTAGAAATATTTCAGGGGAAAAACTAAAGAACACTTAATGGGATTTCAATGTTATATTTTGTAGATATTTTTATTGGGATACTTGTACACATTTAAAGACAATAGCATGCATTTCCCTTACATTGTTCAAATTTAAGAAAAAACAAAGCTATTGAAAACTGTTGACACATTAAGAAAGGTTAGCAACCCAAAGAACTGTACATACATAATATGTTCACAATCATTCATCTACAACCTGACACTGCAACTTGCCTAATATTATATTTGCAATTGGCATCCATTCGTTGTTACTAATGAATTTATGAAAAGGAAAAATAAAGCACTGGAAAAATGTTCCGCCTCACATCACTGCTTTCAACTTCCCACCTGTCATATAACCCAACTACAAGTAAAAAGGAGTTCTGAATAACTCAGAAGCTTCTGTCATTCCTGTTTGTGTGTGTGGACTCTCTGGGCAAACGTGGCTCCCACATGAGGCTACGAGTGTGTCTTGTTTTTATTGATTTTATGTAAGCATCCCTGGGAGGCATTTTGGGTGAAAGGTGGAGTTAAAATGTTATGAATAAATAAATACAATCCTATGTATTTAGGTTCTAATCCTATGCATATTTATCTGGGAGTAAGTCAGAATGAACACAAATGAACTTATTTCCAAGCAAAGATGCATAGGATTGCACTGTTAGTCAATTTACTTGGTGCAGTGATCAATTAAAATTTTATAGAGCAATACTAATGGGGTTGAATGAAGTGGCAGACAATCTGCTACTTCCAAATCCATCAGCTAGGACATGGTTGAGAGGGGGTGATTTATCCTGGAGAGTTATCTGGAGGAGCTTTTTTTTTTTAATTCCCCCCATTGATTTCATGAAATTACCTACACCAGCTCCAGATTGGCATAGGTAATGAGCCCAATCCTGGGCCCTCTTGAAGAAATGGAAGGGTTTTCATTCAAGCAGATCCAAGGCTCTGTCTGCCCCACCCCCAGAACAGACCTGGAATACCGTATTTCGAGGCTTCCATCAATGGAAACATTCTTGTTGTCGATCTATGCCCATAGATCGAGGGCGATCCAAGGTTGGAGTTCAATGGAGGTTTCCGTGGTGGCTTGGAGAGGCTGGTAGGGAGTATCCATGGCCGGAACTCTCCAATCTCAGAGTTGGAAATCTGACATATTCTATGGCCTCTGGTGCACACACCCAGGGGCCAATGGATTGCTCTTTGTTACAGATTAAAATTTCCCTCCTGATTTTGGGACAGAAACACACACATATGCTCCAAAATTTGATGGAAAAGAAGCTTAACAATAATTTTCCTTTCATTTTACAGTACATACAAAGCTGGCATCTATTTTGTACATCAGGATGAAACCACTATAGTTTTTCTTCCAGCAGTAAGAACCATAAGTAGCTGAAGATGACAGTGCTCAGTTGAAATCACTGTCAATAATACATTTTTAATCTAGACCACTGTAATGGTCTAGATTAAATGGTCAGTGGTAATGGAATGTGAACTTCTTCATTCTTTGAAGTCAATTTTTATTTTTTATTATTATTTAATAGATTTACATACCACTGAACATATTTAAAAATTTCTGTAAACTGTATTAATTTTGGATTCATTGTTAATCCATCAAGGAACATTCTGCTTGAAAAGCAAATTTTGAAGATGGACTTCTAATAAAGACATATGATAAACTTGTTTCAATTCATTTTTGATCAGGATTTACCCAGTTCACAACTTCTGGACTGAACACAGACTTGGAATGGATGCAAATTGCAGTGTGTACGTTCCTGAGCTTCCAGTGTGATTCATGGACCAAAAAACAACGTGTTTGACGACATGCATACATTTGAACAATGCACTTGAAAAATGCATACTTTTGAAAAATACACATAAATATGCTTTAATCAATGGGAGAAGAATATGTACATTTCAAAGATGTGCACAATTCATTTGGGAAAATACACACAAAAATATGCGGAGATTTCCATGTGCAAAGAAAAAAAACCCCAAAGCTTGAAATCTGATCCGAATCAGAAATCTGATTTCAAATCAGAAGAAGCTTCAATATGGCATTCAGAGAACTTTGGCGAGCTTGAAATTTCATAGAATACAATCATAGAATCATAGAATAGTAGGGTTGGAAGGGGCCTACAAGGCCATTGAGTCCAACCCCCTGCTCAATGCAAGAATCCAAGTCAGAGCATCAAATTTGCAGATTTCCATATCCCTAACTTCTAATGATGAACAACAGCTATTGCTAATAAAGTTGTAAGTGATGTCAGTCATAAAAGAAAGTTTGCCATTCCTTCAATATCATTAAAAGGCACCTTGGGAAATAGGCCAATTTATTTTAATTTGTTAATCAAAAGCCAGATGATTAATTAACTAAAAAACTACTTTGAGATTAAAGTCCTATTGCAATGACTTGACAAATGGATCAAGGAGAAGACTGAAAAGGCAAAAGTAGTTTAAAGAATAAGAAATGCTAGGAGATATGAAAAGGATTTACAGAAGACCAAAGGTAACTGTGGGAGGTGATCTTTTTATGCAGTTTTGATAGATTAATTTCAGTTTTAAACACTTATATACACTATCCTTCATCAAATTTATCAGGGAAGTTTGTAAATTAAAAATATAAAAATACAATACATCACATAGTAAATAACATTCAGCAGAAAATACTAGAGCAGTCAGCAAGCTTTTATGATGATTAACAGAGCAATCATATGGTCCCTAGAAGAGAATCCCATGGACCATAGGATGTAGCAGATTTAGTGAGGTCATAGACACAGCCATGACCTTGGAAGGGGAAATCAGAGTGGAGATTTCCCTACCCCTCCTAGCCCCCATGGAAAGCACTGCAGCAGCTTCTTTTCCAAGGATACAACAGCATTCTCAGAAGAGGTCAGGAAGGGTTAAAAGGGGGCATGCCAGTGGGCAGGGAGGGGAGGGATTGGAGAGGAGATGGAAATGCCCCATCCACAAGCCTCTCTGCCTCTCACCCCCCATCCCCACCCCCAGTGAGCTGGATAAACTCAGAGGCCCATCTATCTCTAAAAAACAAAACAGATGAATGGACTGGGAGGCTGTAAAAACTTCAGCCGCTCCTCCCGCACTGCGTGGTTCTATCTAGCAGAATATCAGATAGGTATATATAAAGCAGCAATCCCTTAGGATTGTGTTCTAAGATATTTTAAAAGCCTGGGAGAATTTTAAAAAGGGGGGTTGCTCAGTATCTAAAATAAAGTCATGTTGGCATCAGATATCCCTCCCTAGGGAGGGCATTCCATAGACAGGGTGCCACAGTTGGAAAGACCCTCTCTCTGGTTGTCACCTGTTTAAGAGATGGAAAAGCTTTGGCTGATCAGAGTGCAGGCAGGTTGTTAATTTTAAGGCGATATGCATTCAGTTTATTTAGAAAAATAAAACTTGTTTTATAAATGATAAAAACAGCTTTAAATTAAAACTCACCATCATTTTCATAGCACTTCATCAGTGCAAGCCTAAGACTGCAATTCTGGTCAGACTTAAACATGCATTGAATTTAGCTCACATCAATGTCTCTACATGTTCCTATACTGACCTGGTTCCCAATATTGCTTCTAGAGTTGCTCCCACACAGACCAAAATACATGCCAAGACTTACCCCTATGTACCTTTTCCTCGTAGCATGATTGCATAACACAAAAGTGGTGCTCACTTCCTTGGGATGAGCATAGGAAGCTGCCTTATACTGTGTCAGACCATTCATTAGTCTTAGCTCAGCGTTCCCCAAGCTGGTGCTCTCCGGATGTTTCAGACTACAACTCCCAGCATTCCTGACCTTCGGCCTGTTGGCTGGGGAGGATGGAGTTGAAATTCAAACCATCTGATCTGGGAAGCACCAGGCTGGGGAGGACTGGTATAACTCATTATGGGCTACACTGACTGGCAGCAGCTCTCCAGGGTTTTAGACTGAAGTATGTTCCAGCCCTATCTAGAGATATTAGCGGTTAAACCTGGGATCATGTGAATGCAAAGGATGTGTTCTGCCCCCACTGAACTAAAATTCTTCCAGTAAGAGTCATGTTGGTAGAAGCCTTTACACGTACTTGGATCCACATAGGAGCAACTGTGGGAACAGTGGCAACAAACCATGCTGGTATATGCATGTGCAAAGGGAATCCAAATATAATAATGTGCCATAGCTGAGGTTTTCAGAATTTTAGGAAATGATTGATAGAATGTAGTTAAAATTTGTTAAATGTAACATATCACTTGGAATTACTTTCCAAGTCAAGGTACACCATCACTCTATCTCAGGATCTCTTTAATTAATTTGCTGTGGAATATGTGGATTTAGGTAAATAGGCTTAAAATAATGCTTGTGCTGCCAAGTTTCTAGGACATTTTTTTTACCATAGCAGAGACAAGCAGATATAGAAAACAACTGGGTGTCACATAATACTCCTCATTATATAATGTGGGCCAGTTTCCATTTCTGAACCACTGAGTGTAGAAGACTGAAATTGTTCTGCAAATTATCATTATGGGTTTTATTAATGTAGGGCCTGATCAAGTCCTTTATGTGGGCTGGGAATCACAGGTATCTGCATGCCAGATCAGTTCCCTGTTTTTCATCACAGCTCATTTAGATAGTTCTAGGTAAGGGCAACGGAGGAGAATCTGTGGCTCTTATGGCATCCTATGGCATTGTGAGTAGGGTGGCCATGTGAACTCTTTTACAGAAGTCAATCCTTTATGTGAAGGCCTGTCAGAGGACAGTCCTTTATTTGAAGGTGGTCTTTTTTGAAGGACTGTCTTGTCCAAAGCCTGTTTTAAGATAAAGAACCATAAGAACAGAAAGAAGGGCCTTGACGTTGCCCATCAACAGATAGTACCTGGACAGCAGCGTGCATAGACAGACACACCGGTCACCTGGTCACAGTCTTCCCCACTATGGTCAGATTTGTATTTCTTTTTAAAGTATAGTAATTATTTCTGAATTTGGATATTTATACACATATATGCAAATTCAGAAATTATATACATATGCAAATATTATGCAAATTTCTGTCCTCTTTTGTCCTCTTCTTTGGTGAAACATGTCCTCTTTTTTGGTGATGCCTAAGTGGTCACCCTATCAGTGAGCATGCCCTGTACTCTTCAAAAATCCTCCACTACTTTCCTTGGTGGGTGAGCCAGAATATAAAGAAATATATTAAAGAAAATAATTAGAGGACATGGTTATGAAGCAGTTTGCTCCCATCTGCTAACCATAAAAAGTATAAACTCTGGAAAGGCATATCTACACCACACATTTAAACCAGATTAATAGTTATTTCATCTCCCTAGGGAACCCTGGAAACTGTAGGTCTGTATCAAAACATTCATTGAGAGTAACAACTGACACTCTCAGGGTGCAATCCTGTGCATGTTTTGACAGGAAAATGGCTGGTTGGAGAATGCTGGGAGCTGTAGGTCTTTTTTTGCTGCCTAAACTTGCATAGGATTGTGCCCTCAGTTAACTATAGTTCCCAGAATGCTTTTGAGTGCTGGCATAAAGTCAATATAAGTTTGTAGTATAGATATCCCCAAGTGTCTTAATTTTCTAATCTCTTCTGTCTTTCTACTCACAGAGGACTGTCAGGAAAAGTTGACAGGCAGTGTATGACTCCAGTCCGGTAATACAATCCTTTTATAGCTCTGTTTTATAAACACTTCATTCCTTTCCTTCTCTCCATCAAAAGAAAAATGTTGGTGCCCCTTCCCTCCCTCCCCACACAGGTTGTATTGTAGGTAAAGGAATTAGGTTCTTAAAATAGAAGCGGTCAGAGGCTAATTTTGGTCCTTATTTATTTCTTGGTAAATAATACTAAATATATTTCACAATTCCCTTCTAGTGACAATAAATGAGGGATACATTTTAGCATTGTTTCTTTATCCTTCTTTGTGTTAGATATAAATAGATAGTTGTCTAACTGGCAGCCCTATAACTGAACATTAAGGCCCTGTTTATATAGTTGAAATGTTGATTTATTTTCTGCTTAGCATACAAAATAAACAGAATGGGAAAAATGTTTAGAACTGAAATTTCATGATCATGGTGAAGTGTCTTATGCCATTGGCAAATATCTATGGCCCCTTCTCACTTTTGTTTACATATATTCCTAGGCTTTGACACACACAGCTGGGTTATATTTTATAGCAAGTTGTTCGTTTTCTCCCCACTTTTCTTTTCTTTTTTAATTTTAGGAACTTGAAAGTAGTTCAGCCACATCTGGAAGCATATTTTCTATGTCAAACTTCTCAGCAGAGCCTTTTGTGCAAAGAGTTTCTTCATTGTATTTTAAGAGTATTTCCCAATGCATGTCAAGTATCCCAAAAAGATGTTTAGAATGCATTAAATGTGTCCCTTCACCGCTTTTAGACTTACCTGAAATCATTGACCTTCATCTCCCTCTCCCAAGTAAATTTGTGGCAATTTCTCTTTCTTTGTTTAATATGGTAACCAGCCATATATAAACACATCATATCCTTTTTTTAATATGTACATCTTTGCTTCTGAGCTTTGGGGAATTCTGTAACAAACCAATGAATACTCTAAATAAACTATCACAGATAGTTTGATATCTGTTTATTTAATCTCTGACTGCCCCACTGCCTTTCATTATTTAGCACTGCTAAGAGTTTAGAATCTACGCTCCTTTAGGAATAGTGATAATGATGGCTTTATATTTTCTCTTATGACTTACATTTTATGCCTAATGGTGTATAAAGGCCTGGACCTTACAGCCCAGCAGGGGGTAGCCAAGCACTGGCAACTGGGTACTAGTCAAATGTGTACTTTCCCCCTCATTGTTAAGTGCAGCTATATAGACCACAGGATATAATGAGGCAATATTTGTTGGTACCTCATATTAGTAGCCCTATTCTCCCCCCTTCCACTATACAAATTCATACCATGAATTCCAGAGGTGTAATTTTGTTTTAAGATTTAATGAAAATACTGGTGAGCCAAATTCTGTTGACTTTTTAAACAATTATATTCACAGATCAGATCATAGAATGGTAAATCTTTGGAGAGAAAATATTGTTTTTGAAATTATGCGTTTTGACTGCCATTTACAAACACATGCGGACATGCGCGCACGCACACGCACACATATTTGACTGCTATGGGCATGGAGGTTAAAATACGTATTTTCTTTAAAAATATATATATTTTCCAAGGGTATTTTATGGGGTGGGGGGAAGGTTTGGAGAGCCTGAAACTATTTTGTCAGGTTTGGAGAGCCAGCACAAATAATTTTTAAGCACTGACAGCTTCATATTTAGTTTTTTTGAAAAAAAAAATTCACTTTTAACATATACACTACTCATGCCATTCTCTACATTAAATAAATTACTGTTAATATGCGTACAGCTCTAATATTTGGATTCTAACATTTCTAGGCAGCTAATGTATTAGGCTGTTACCACCTCTGAAGCATAGTTTTGAAGTTACGAGTTCTGATCTTCATGTAGTCAAACTACTTATTCAAAGAGAGCTCGGTAAAGGTCAGTTCACACTATGGATGGACGGATAAGTCTGTTTTTGGTCCATGTCAGTTTTTCACGTGTTCATTAATGAGTCTATTCTGTCGCTTTTTGCATTAATCTGCAATTATCCCACCCACAAAAAAGCATATTTAAATACGTGTTTTGAATACATTTTCTCACAAAATCCACATTTGTGTGCACACATCTGGAATAAAGAGGTGAGACACAGATTTGGAATAAAACTAGGGCCACAGTGTATTTAAATCTCTCAAATGACTAGTATGCAGCTTTGTCTACGAAACTCTGTGGGAAAACACTGAGGCAGGACTCCCCTAAGCACCTCCTCCTGTGGTGAGCTTATCGGCAAACTACCCTAGTCACATATGCAAGCTATAACTACCAGGTTGAGTCTGGCTGGCCACAACCTAAGGAGGGAGGTCCTTCCAGCCCCAGGCCAGGCCTCAGAGTGGGTTATGGTCACACCTAAAACGCTACCCCCCCCCCTTTTCCCATCCCCAGAACCCAAAGGAAAGGATTGTGAAACAAGCAATCACCGTAAAGGTACCTCTGGGTGCTCACTAGATATGGCCTAATGCTCATTTCCCCAAACAATCCTGCCATGATAAAGGGGCAAGGCTCTGCTTAGCCCCTTATGCTCACCGGGCCTCACAAAACAGCTCATAGGCCATGCTGCAGAACCTCTAAAAGCAAAATGTTATCCTAGCTGAATAAATGTATGCCATCAGGCCGGAATAACTGGCCTTTCAAACAGTATTTCTGGCTGCAACAGGAACTACCCAATCCCTTGGCTGTAGCATTTCTCAACTCCTGATTACCCTTCCTCCCGCCCGTCTCCAGATGTCGGAGGTCCCCTTCTTCCCTCCAAGAATGCCTAGGAAGGATTGCAGACCATATAAACTTGACTCCAGGCCAAAGGCGCTGGGTCGCTGCCAAGCAGGGATCTTGGAGGAATCTGGGGGGTGGAGCTTGGTGAGCTCTCACTGGCTCAACCCCCGCCCTGGACTAAAGTCCGACATCAGCCAGCAGGCCTGACTCAGCCCATACTGAGTCGGGCCAGCTGGTGGATTTTCCGCCTGGGCACAATGGTGCCGCGGCGGGTTCAGGAGGGGGAGAGGGGAGTGCCGCTCTCATTCTCCATTTTGCAGAGTGGTGGGGCAGCTGTGCATGAGTCTTTCCTTCCCCCTCCCAGGGCCAGGAGGGAGAAGGAGAGACTCGTGCACTGCGGCCCCATTGCTGCGCGCAAATGGCTGCTTCCCCTCCTCCTGGTGCCTGGGAGGAGAAGGAGATGGTCACGCATGGAGCCACTGTGTGCATATGGCTGCTTCTCCCCTTTCAGTTCATTTTGTGTTTCTTCAATCTCTCCTCATCACTATCATCATCCTTATCTTTATTCTGCTTCTCTGCCTCCCTAAACAACAAAGAGAATATATCAACATACTCCCCTCTCCACATTTTTTCTTTGGTAGAAACAAACAGGTGGTCAACCCAATGGCAAACCCAATTCCCCATATGGCAAAGCCTGAATGGGTTTGGAATTATACTCAGTGTCCAGCACCCTCAGAAAAGGCCATGCTCCCTGGGCAGCAGCACTATTTGCAGCTTGCCAAACGTGGCCAGAAGCTGCCATGTAATGTACATAAGGCCACTGAGAACGAGATCCCAAACCCTGCTGTGTCTGAGTGTCACCTTTCCCCCTCCCCCATGCCCACACTCTCCACATGGCAAACACTTCAAGCCAGTGGTTTCAAGCAAGCACATCTGAAAATATGGGACCTGCTAGGAGTGAGATTAGTGTACCAGGCCTTAGAACCTACAAGGCCTCATGGCCTACTGAAACCCAGGCCAAGCCAGGCCCAAGAGAAAGGGGGCAGGGTGGGGAGAAAACCTTGCCAACCACATGGCTCCTACCGGGGCTGCAAGCCCTATGGCGGAGAAGCTTGGAGGAGAGGCACACATGAGAGAAGATCAGGCTGCAAACCATGGCACAGACTAGGCCTCAACATGGAGCCTAATTGGAGCTCTTAGTTCAATGTGTGCTCTCCTCACCAAGCAGAGATGCAACGAGGCCGGGCGGGGTGGGGTGAAGCAAGTATATTTGCCCTTCCCAGCTCTGCCCCTATGGCAGCTGTCATAATGGGACTGCACCTGGCCCCTCCTCCTCTGGAGGGTGCTCACAAAGTGGCCCACCCAGCACCCAGCTGTTTTGCTGAGCACGGCAGCAGGGAGCCCAATTCTAACAGTATTTTCTCTCAAACTATTTATTTCTAACCATATCTTAAGCCTAAAATGTGCATTTTTATTTTTTTATACACATTTTCGCTATGTTTTTTGAGTTGAGAACTACATCACAAAACTTGGAGAAGCGTGAAATCCAAAGGATAACTGCATTCCAACCTGCACATTAATCTGGGAGGTGAGGATCAGGTCAGTTCATATTGCAATTCATATGAATTCCTCAAACATCCCCAGTTCACAGATGTGTATCACTTGCTCTCTCATAGTTGATTACTTAGCACTTTACCCACAGCTCCAGGTGAAAAGTATTGTGTTTGTGTTGACATCAGGCAATACGAAACATCTGTCTTTCCTGACTGATCTGTGATGACGATATAATATTCAGCAAGACTTGGTACTATAGTCAATGCATGATGAACAAGCATGTGTGAACTGGCACTGACTGTTAGTGGGAAATGAAGCTCATTAGAACATACCATGTTTGTACCTCATCATAGGGAAAACTTGTGCGACACTGGTTTCTGGGACTTCCATATCATCTGCATATTGCTGTGAACTATCTCAAGCCCAGCCCTGGCGCTGCTGTGATTTTCCTCTCCCATTCTGTTGATGGGCTTTTTGGTTTTCTCTTCTGCGACCCACACAGATATTTCTGTTAAAACTGATATCTTATTTATTTTAAGTTTCACACCAAAAATGCAGCATTGGGAGATACTGCCATTCTAAAGCAACACAATTATACCAATTTATATCAGAAATTTGCACAAGGAACAATAACAACCAAATTTCCCACTACAAGTTCCAGGTGGAAAAGTCGTTGTCTCGGTATGCTCAGGCAGAATGGGCCAAGGCAGCAGCAGTGGGGAACTCAAAGGAGGTACAAGACATTTCCCCATTTTCCACACAGAGCACCGTGCACCATAAAAACACCAGGGCCCAAAGAACCATAGGAACAATGAAAATAGCTCCTCGCACTGTTCTGCAGAATTCTTTAGAAGAGTTTGGGCAGTGCTGTTGCTTGATTGCACATGGGCCATCAAGAGAGGAGTCAGATGCCAAGGTATCTGGAGTTACTATGCAGAGACTATCATCTGCTAAGTTTTATTTAAATAGAACAAAAAGCCATTGAGCTGGTTGCAGTCCTTGCTCGGGGGGCAGGGACAAAATCTGGGCTGAGCTGCAACACTAGCTGTGACCGGTAAATGATCACAGAGAGGTTTAGGGCTCATTAGTTTGGTCTAGCCTGGCTTTCTGTGGTTGGCCCTCTTTTATATTGCAGTACCTTTCCAGTCTCACTTGAACAGTGGTTGGCTGGGACCAGAGATCCACCATGGTGGTAGGTGTTGATGGACTGGGAGGGCAGACCTGCCAGCAATCTGGCTACAGCTGTAATAGGTACGTTCTGTCAAAGTTCTCATGCTTGGGCAAGAGCTTCCACAAGCAGAAGAACACAGTTGGTTGTAGTTCCACTTTTCTCACACAGTGCCCTAGCATGAGTGTACTGCAGCTCTTCGGTAGGAAGTAAAGTTGCCAAGCTTGTGACTTTGCTGCTGAATCCCTTCCTGCCCTGTAGCTGCTCGGAACATAGCAAGCTGCTTCATACCAGATCGGATTATTTGTCATATAGTCCAAAGTTGTCTACTCTAAACTTTAGAGTAGGGATGGCCAAGCCACCCCACGTGCCTTGCACGCTGCTCACTGGACCCCCGCCACTTACCTGTCCCCTGTTTGGCTCCCTGGTCAAGCTGCCAGACGGTCCCTGGGTGACTGGTGAGCAGCTTCCCAGACCTCCACCAAGCTGACCATTTACACCTGTAATTTTGCATAAATGGACCCTTTATGACCATCATTTCCACAAACTGGGCCTTTACGGAAAAGGCCGAGCCAGCATTTTTACACAAAATGGTGGCTTGGCAGACCAGCGAGGACTGCTGCACTTACCCAATGGTGCACACTGAGTTGGGCAAGTGCTGGCGGTAATCTGCTGAGCTCAGGCCCCCAGACGGACTCCTGCACCATCCCTACTTTAGAGTGCCCCCACAGACTGAGATTCAGTGTGTACCTACATGTGAAATTGAGTTTTCTGTGGTGGCCCCCAAATTGTGGAATGCCTCCCCCCTCTCCCCAAGAAGTCTGCCTGGTGCTTAATTTGTTCAGTTTTGGGTGCCAGGCAAGGTAAAGGCCTTTCTATTTTCCCAGGGTTTTTAAAAGGCCCTTAGAAAGGATTTTTAACTGCTGCTTGTTTTATTTTTAATGATATGTTTAAAATAATCTTTTTCCATGTTCTAGCTGCTTGGATATTATATCTTCTTTTAAAATTAATTTAATTTTTTTATTGTTGCTTTTTAAACTTCATAAAATTATTTTAATGCATTTTGTCATTGGTTTATTGTATTTGTTTCCACTAATATAAGTGAGATGCATATATTAGTGGAAAGTGCTTGCAAACATGCATATATTGGAGAAAATTGCATGAAAATATGTATGAATTTTCATGCGTAAGAAAATTGCATGAAAATATGTATGAATTTTCATGCGTAAGAAAATTGCATGAAAATATGTATGAATTTTCATGCGTAAGAAAATTGCATGAAAATATGTATGAATTTTCATGCGTAAGAAAATTGCATGAAAATGCATATGCATTTTCACCTAGTCTCAAAACTACATGCTGAAAGAAGGAGCTAACTTGTGCTTTAAAAAAATTGAACGTTACAGGAAGCAGAACAGACAGATTTGTCCATTCCTAGGTCTTTGGCTTGGTGTTATGTGCAAACCAAGTCAAAGTGGGCTCTGGCCCAGTAAAGCTCATACCACAATGTATTTGTTAGCCTTTAAGGTGCCACAGCATTCCTTCCTTTAGCCACAACAGATGGCTACCCTTCTGGTTTTGCTTTGTCCATTTTTCTCTTTGCAACGAACCCATGCTATTATGGATTTCTGCTGTGGTTTTATCCTCTAATATGCAAGCATCACAGCTTATCTTGCCTCCTAAATTACTTCAAAATCCAATTATAAACTCTCTCTCTCTCCTTCAGATGCAACCAACTTGCCACATTACTAAAAAGCTGGGTAGCATTTCCCCCTTCTAAATGAATAACCATCATTTTCTGTGTACTCTTAACCTTGTAACATTGTGTACTGCTGCACTGCTTTCCCATAATAGATACTACTTGTTCTTTCCTTCTCTTTTTTTGAAACTTGAATATTGTAATTAGGGATGGCGGCAGAATCTGGTTGGGGGCTTAAGCTCAGCCTTTTCTGTAAAGGCCGATTTTATGCAAATGGAATCCAAAAGAGGTGCATTTAGAGCCGTAAGTGGTGCATTTAGAGCATTTATGCCTGTAATGTTGCATAAATTGTAATGGGACTCTTTACAGCCACCATTTACACAAAAACAGACTTTACAGAAAAGGCCAAGCCACCACTTTGCTCAGAATGGTGGCTTGGTGGAGAAGCGGGAAGCCAACCTGCAGCTCGCTGCACGCGGCAAGCAGGGTCAAGCTGCCAACAGGGGTCTGGCGAGCAGCACAGACATGGGTATGTTTGCCCATCCCTAACTGTAATTAGGGATGTCAGAGAATTCTGCCACGGACTGAAATGGGATCGAATTCCCTTCAGTCCCTGCCATGGAACCTCTGCGGAACGACACCATGAGGTCCTGCGGAGCCAGCAGTCATGTGGCGTTTTTTCCGTCCGCAAAGAGTCATGACATTTTCATAAATAAAAACACAGTGTAGTATAGTGCGCTAATAAATATGTGAGTTTTTTTCAAAATGAATTGTGCTCACTGCCTTTTTTGTGGGTGTTCTCTTTAAATTGAAATCCTCCATCCTTTTAAAATAACCATGCAGCTCCAGGACCAGCATGGTAATTTTAAAAGGTTTTTTCTTTCTTTAAAACAGCATTGCTTTAAACAAATAGTTTATCACCTAAGACAGCCTTCTTTGGGGTAGCCCCTAGGAAGAGGAAGTGTTTTGGCTGAAAGTAAACGGAGACGGAGGATTTCAATTTTCTTTTAAAAAAATAAATATTTACAAAAAATAGCGATTCTTACGGAAGTTATGCAGACTCACGGCTGGGCACCAGAATTATGGTTGTTGGTACGGATTTATCTTCGTAATTTTTGGAGCGGAAAAAAAAGAGAATTCTGGAGGCTTGTGAATGGTAGGGATGTATGAAACACTTACCTTGTTCCGTGCCGGGCAATCCGTGGGCGGGGGGAGGTGCTCCATCCCTCCCCCCGGAATCCTCCCTGGCTGGCTCCGCTCCTCTGTGGCTCCATGGAGCCACTGGCCGTGGCCGGCCGCAGCCGGAGTTCCGGCCATGGCCGGGCTGTTGCGGCCACAAATGGCGGCCGTCGTAGCAGCCGCCATTTGCATCCTTGCAGTCAGCCGTGATAAGCTATGTAAGTATTTACGTAGCCTATCATGGCAAAGAGCAGGGACACAAATGGCAACCTCTACGCCATTTGTGCCCCCACTCTTTGCTGTGATAGGCTACGTAAGTATTTACATAGCCTATCACGGTAAAGGCAGCCACGCAAATGGCATAGTGGCTGCCATTTGCGTGGCTGCCTTAACTGTGATAGGCTACGTAAATACTTACGTAGCCTAGCCTATCAGGGCTGGCCACAAGGACGCAAATTGCAGCTGCTATGACGGCTGCCATTTACGACCGCAGGAGCCCGGCAGCAGCCGGCCGGGAGACCAGCCGGAGCCACCTCTGCAACCACTGCTGCATCTGCCACCAGAGCCGATGAAGCCGCCAACGGAGCTACCTCCAATGCCTCATCCACTGCCAGGTAAGCTCCGTCCCGGTGGGATTCCGCGGGGTGGCAGGCCATTCCGCCTCAGATTCCAGGGGGCCAAATTCTAGAGAATCCGGCCTCACTGGAGTCCGTGGCGGAATTCTCTGACATCCCTAGTGAACGGCGGAATGGAGCACTGGCCGCAAACTGCTGAAATCAATTGGCACAGAAGGTACACAATTCGTACATCCCTAACTGTAATAAACAAAAAAGGCAGGAATATCCTAAAGCATCATAAAATTATTTTGGCTACCAAAAGACTGGAAACTCCAGTCCAGTTCAGATACCACATGGATCCATAATTAAGGAAGTTTAAGTATGGTTTGGTGTGATGTCTGAATTAACGAACTATGGCTGGAAGATGTCTGGAAAGCCAGAATCAGAGAAACCATGATTTGAAGAGAATTCGCAAACTGTCATTTGTGCTAGCTATAGTTTGGTGTGATGTGATGTCATAACATAAACCCTATATACAGCCACTTCTCTGATTCTAGAGGCTGCAGCAGCATGGAGATTACAATAAAATTATAAAACTGTGTTCTGAGAGGAAAACCTGTTTTAAATTAAAAAGATTTAAAATTTTACAAATAAATAATCCAATGATTAATTTTTAATCTAGAATTCCCTAGCATGAATGAGAGTGAGATCTATACTCAAAGTATAGATCTCCACAGCACCTCCTTCTGTCTATGACTGCAGCAGTTCTCTATGACAGACAGCTGGGTTTTGTACACGTGTACTTCAGACCTAGGTGGGCAGAAAGGAAGTGGCTTCCTCTGCACCTTTCCTGGTTATTTTAAATTTTGACTAAGTCTACGTTCTCTTCTCTGCATTAAGAAAACCTCCAAATGAAGTATATTTTATTTAATTAATTATTTAAAGTATTTTGCATCTCACTCCTTGGCCAAAAAGGGCCCCATAGCAGCTTATATATAATCAGTAAAACAAGACAGTCCCTGTTCATAGGCTTACAGTCTAAAAAGACATGGCACTGCACACAAGGAAAAAGAAATGAATGGGGAAGAGACGGGAAAAATTAAGAGTGCAGTCTTTCTAGATTTCTGGGTTGCAGTTAAACCTCAAACAAACCAGGATTATGGCAACCAGCTTGACTGATAACTGGCAAATAGAGGGAGAAAACGTGGAGGCAGTGACAGACTTTGTCTTTCTAGGTGCAAAGATTACTGCAGACGCTGACTGCAGCCAGGAAATCAGAAGACGTTATGAGGCCTCTCCTCCACGCTCAGCCCTCCCTGCATTCTGGGCTAGATGCACATTTTCACGCATGAAGCTCAGGCTTTGGAGAGGGGGAGGGAACAGGCCTGGAGACCACATAGGAAGCAATGTAAAGAGGCTTCCGCAGTCTCCTGCCTTCCCTCCCTTCAGGAGCACCTCCTTTTCACCCTCTCCGTGCTCCATTTTACAAGCACAGAGAGGCAGTTTCCGCACTTCTCCCTGCACAGAGTACTGGGGGGGGGGGGGTGCAGTTTCCTAGCTACAAGCTCAGAGTGCTCTCTACAAGCTTGGAACCAGTAAACTGAAAAATCCTATGGCCCTCTAGGCAGTGTCTAGTGGTCATAGGATTGCTCTCTAGGTCATCAGCAGGGCTGGTGGAGTGGTCCTGTTTATCTCATCTCCCTCAGTACAACCTGCTGGTATAGTGCTACAAATTGTTGAGGGATTGGTTTGGCTACTCCTCTTTGTGGAACAACATATAAATCTCGCATTATGTTTCTTTATAAAACATCCTCACAGAGTGAGTTGGTGTAGGAAGCTGTGTTGAGGTACAGTTGGGAGTGGGTTTGGCCAAGCAGGTAGAGCTGGGGAGAGGGATGGGTGAGGAGAAGTTTGGGTGCATAAGCAAACTTGGGAAATATAGAGGAGAACCAATAGTTGGGAGGGGAACCAGCAGCTATTACTGTACTTTACAACTTCCACAATACTCTCCCCACTCCTCCAAACAGTACCAGACAGGATGCTACACAACTACCAAACAGGCTCCATGCCGGCCTGCAGTGCACTATGAAATTCAGTCCTGCTCTTCACTAGGATGTGAGGATGTGGTGGTAGTGGCGGTGGTGAACAGCTGGGCCTCCTTGCTGGCAATTGTGGCTGGGCAGTTGCTCAAACGACCCTGCTCAGTTTGTGTGTATGTGTGTGAGGATGGTGGTGTTGCTGGAGGCTTAAGAATTTAGATAAATGGGATTGTGCAATGTTGCTCTCTGGGGGCCAAACAGAGTTTAGCATGCATGTTTGTTCCTAAGCATTCTGAACATAGCACATTACTTAAATTTAATAAAAAAAACTTGGCCTGTAGAATGGGAGATAAAATGAATGTGCTTTACACGCACAGTGTGTGTGCAGTATATTATGTATAATATTCCAAATGAAAGTTTGTGGTAACATTCAAATGAGCAATTATTTACTGTTTTGTTAAATGCTGACATGTATGACAGCAATCATATATTACTATAAATAGTTTTCTGTTAAGAATGGCTCATTAGTTGTACAGGGCTGTGTTCATTTTAAGGTTCAGATTTGCAATCTCTTCTGATTTTTTTTTCCGTTTAATTTTTGGCAGCAGGCCAGTTGTAGATATGCATAATATTTCACTGTTAAACCTTGCAAACAGAATATCCTGCTGTGCTAAAGAAAACATTATGTTTCTTACCACATGAAAACAATCCATCACTTTTCAATCAGCCCCTCAAAAAAGAAAGAAAGAAAGAAAGAAAGAAAGCCACAACCTCTACCTGTTTTTTCCATCAGACTATAGAAAAATTAATAGCTCTGATGTAAAAGGTGGACTCTTCGTACACGATCCATTAAAGTACAAGCTAATCACAATGCACCTAATATGATTTGCTGAGCAACATGAAACCAGAAAAAGTGTGCTGTGTAAGCAGACCATAGTGAAACCTTTATGACTTGGTCTGCATGTGTTCATTTCTTGTTTTAAATATTTCATGTAAATTAAGAGTATAAACATAAGGCTGCATCTCTGTTGAAGCTACTGTGTGCACTCAACTTCCTACTGATGCCAATGGCAAATCTCCCATTGATTAAGAGCTGGATTGTACCCATACAGTATGGCACATGAAAATACTTATTTTTATATCTAATATAAATGTATATGTCACCCCCTAGCCCTCCTGTCCCCCAGCTTCCCCCCCCCAAGTTACTTTTGACAGTTCAAAGATGGTTCATTTTCATTGGGATTTTTCCCTCATTATTTAATTAGTCTAAGAGAGCAATCCTATGGCTTCTAGACACTATCTAGAGGGCCATAGGATGTGCTCATTTCTGGGAACCAACCTTGGAGCCTGCGCTCCGAGGTCGGTTTCCAGAAAACCAACCGCCCCTCTCATCCATGCTGCCTCAGAGCCAGCGCGGAGTAGCCCGTCCTCCGCACTCACAAGGGGCAGGGCGGGAGGGGGGATTCTGGGGCGGGGAGAGCAGAGCTGAGTGTATGACACATCCTATGTATTGTATGGAAGCTTCATCTCCCCCCCGCCCCCGTCCCGCCTCTAGACAGCCAAAAATGGCTGTCTAGCGAAAAAAAGCAAGACAGGAGAGGTGCAGAGGGAGTGACCCCCCCCCCCCGTGCCTCTCCTGCCTCACTTTGGATAGGCGGTCGGAGGCAGCAGCCTATCTAGTTAGGATTGCGCCCTAAAAATACTAGACGCCCACTGTTCTGACTGTTGATGTTTTTGATAAAAGTGATATTTAACAGCAGCAGCAGCAGCAACCACTACCATAGAAGTATCGCTGCTTATATTTGAGTGTGTGAGAAGCCATTTTCTGAAATACGTTCACTCTAATAAAATGTTATGGCATTACCTTTACTTTCACCAACCATGGATAACCCTCTCTTTCTATTTACTGTAACTGAAAAATATTGCCTAAAACACTGAGAAGCGTGGCATCACAAGTCCAGAAACATTCCTAGTGCTGAGCCAAAATGGGAAGGGCATGTTTCATGATGTTATTTCCCCCTGTGAAATGTCCCACCCCCACTTTATCACCCCTTGGCAAAAAGGTGCAAAACTATAAAAGGGTGGAGGTTAGGGGAAGAGGATACTTGCTTAGGCAATAGGGGCCTAATGTTTCTTTGCCTTAGGAAATTAATGCAGTGACGAGGAATGACATCTGCAGATTAGGTGCAGATGTCATTCCTGCAGATTATGCATCCCCTCCCCCCCAAAAAAAGAGGATAAAAGAGGACAAATTGAGAATCACAAGCCAATAGCCCCGTTGGACATACAGAACTAGGTGGCCACATTGCCAAAAAAGAGAGAAAAAATGTATTACACAAAAAGAGGAAAAGAAGATTAGCACTTTGCATATGCTAATTTTGTGTATAAATGTAAATTTAGACAGAATTACTATAATTTTACTAAAAAAACAGCACAGCTCACCATAGTGGGGAATAGTAACCAGGTTATCTATGTGCCTGCTCTAGGTGGTAACTGTTGACAGGCAACTGAAAGGCTCTTGCTCTCCATTCTTATGTTTCTATATCTTTAAACTGGACTTGGACTTCCAATAGAGTTCACCTTCAAATAGACAGCCCTTCAAATAAAGGACTCTCCTCTGTAAAGGGCCATGTGTTTGCACTTCTTCATACTTGAGGTGTTTACTAGAGGAAACACTGCTGAAGTTGCTGCAAACACAATTGCCCCATGGGTAGAAAAAAGCTCTGGCGGTCTGCATGGCATTAGCTGATCTTACCAAGTGGCTACAGAAGGGTTGTCTTGGCCTTTTGGCCCCCTTAAAATGTATGGTTCTGTGGACCACTGCAAAAAAATAAAATAAAAAAATCATGAGATTCATCCTTGACTTTGGTTATGGTTATTTTTATCTGAAGATCAGGCATTTAACTAATGGGATACTGGATGTAATGCAACAGATGTATTCTATGTGCTTTATTTATGTTTCTTATCTAAGTAAAATAGTTAAAAGAAATTTTTTAAAGTTAATGCAGATAGTCAAGGTCATAAGAGTTTTAGTGTGTGATGTGGTTTTGGCCTAGTAAAGACTTATGTTACAACATCTGCAGGCTGATAACAGAGTGTCTGGTCTTGCAACTGGATAGGCATCTATGGAAGCTTGAGAGTAGAGCGTTGTTTACAGCATGATTTTAAGCAGGAAACAAAACCCTTTAAAATAAGCCAGCAAGCCTAGCATGACAATGATTACACATGCCAATCCTTTTGTTTTCTTCTTTTGAGGGTGGACACATGAGAGTATACAATGGATTTTTAAAAAAATTATCTTTGAATGTTTGATCATCTTTTTTTCTTCCTTTGAGACAAGACTTTGTTAGCTGGGGGAAAAAAGCTTTCAGCAGAGTTGTTGCTATGTTGTATGTGTTAAAATGAGATATCTACTAAGTAGCCATGAGAATATTGGCTGTGTTCAGATGTAACACTAAACCATAGTTTAGTGTCACAATAACCCTAGCCTCCTTCAGGCTTACACAGTCCCTCCCTTTGCTCTCTTCCAGCATGGATACAAGGAGGGGTTTGGAAGCTTCCATGCCCCCCCTGCTTTTTTTTTTTTAGGTGAACGGAAGTTAGTGTGCCATCCAAGCCAGCTTCATAAACTATGGGTGAAAGTCAAGACAGAAGAGCATCCATCAGCAGAGCCAATTCCCCATGTGCTGTGGAGGTTTGGGAGACCATCTGGAGCAGATTTGGAGTGTCTATGGAATAGGATGGGGAAGGTCCTCCTGTGGTTTGAACCTGGCCTGTTTCCACTAACCATAGTTAAGATTAACCACAGTTTGGGTCCAGATGACACAACAAGCTGTGGCTGATAAAAAATTTAAGTGAAAGCTTTTGACCTCACGGCTGTACCAGAGCACGAGGGGAGCACACGGGCCCAGGGGGAAGGCTCGGCTCGACTCATTCTTGCACCACTGAACTATGGTTTAGCATTACATCTGCACCAGCCCATTTTGTTCAGATTAGACATATGTGAAATCTCACCTATTGTTTATCCAGCTAATTCCACCTCACCGAAAAGTGATGATACAGGCTTGGAATATTTATCTGCAAGACTGGGTGTGTAATTTTTCACAACAGTAGGAAGCTGAGAAATGTTTATTTTAAGTGTGCATCATTCTCTATCTAATCAAAAGTTCTCAGCAGCTTGCTATTGCAATGGTGGCAGGCCATTGCTTTTATTGTTGTTCTCTGTCTAACTGTTGCTGATCAGCTTTCTAGCTCATACAGTGCTGATTGTTGCTCAAAAGACCATAGTGCATCCTTCCTTATTCTGTGCTATTGGCTTAATTCCACAATGTCTTGCACCTGACACTGCCTTTTTTTCCTTATGGATCTATGATAACTACTTGGAATCCTGTTGCTTTATTTGGACTATTTATCTGTACCTGAAAATATGGGATTTTCCCTCAGGAAACCAAACCCCATGGATTTTTGTAACATTCCCCAAGTACTATGTAGGGTTCCCATCAAATTTACTTCATCCATCTCAGTCACTCATTTTAATAGTGGGAAAGGATATGCTGTGCTTACAATTAAAACTGCTTGCTTATTCCTCTAGGCTACAGGGATAGCAAATATTCATTAACTTTGCAATTGTTGTTTTGCCAAGGAAATTATTTCTTTTCAAATTACTTTTTTTATATATTGCTTGCCTTTGCAGTAGAGACATACAAAATAGTACAAACCAAACTAATCCAAAAGGGTCAAACCAGTGGATTAAATTCTGAACTATAAAAGTTCTATAGAAGCCACAGTAAATAATTCATGGCATTAAACAGTACAATTTTTTTATTTTTTTTTCAGATGCAGCATTGTTTATTAGACTTCTTCTGTTTTCTACTGCTCAGTTTTCCTTTTTAAGCAATGTGATATTTTTGTACTGGTATTATACATGAAATAACCATAATGACTCCATCTCTTTCACAAGGTGGAATGGCTAATTTAGAGATCAATAACATGTATGCTTGGTTAATGTTATATTTTATAACCTTGTGGGTATCAGTTTTTGGTTTCATCTGGCATTTTGTTGCTTGTTCATCCAACTGTGTGAGCTCCTTCTGTCTGTGAATTATTGGTTGCTGGGTTTTGTTGTGTTCCATTAATTAACCAGCCAATTAATCCTTTGGAATTAATTTTAAATTATTGGATTCCATGCACAAGTCTTTAGACTGGATTCCAAGCACACACCTCCCCACTCTATCATGTGAGGACCAGATACTGTGCTGCCACTGCAGGATCTGTACTCTTTCATTCTGTTTTCAAAATGACTTTGAAACGGATATTTTGCTCCTGATTGAATTGCCATATCAGACCTTCTCTTGCATTCCAGGACTGGCTCACACATGTATGTTCATCCCTTGCTTACTGTAACATCAAGTGATTTCTTCCATTAATGATGGAGTGATCACTCATAGAACTTCCATGTTGCCGCTAGGGATGTACGAAAGGGACTTACCTTGTCCCGCAGCTTTTTTCACGGTGGGGGGGAGGCGCTTCGCTTCTCCCCCTGAAGTTCAGGCGAGGGGGGGAGGCGTCCCACCTCGCCCGGCTGAAATTCAGGCCGGGGGGGAGGCGCCCCGCCTCGCCCGGCCGAAATTCAGGCCGGGGAGAAGCGCCCCGTCTCCCCGGCCGCGAAAGAAAAAGTAAAAAAAAAACAACAGCCCAGTGATAGGCTACGTAACGATTAACGTAGCCTATCATGGCTAGATTTCCAAAGTCAGCCGTGATAGGCTACATTAATTGTCACGTAGCCTATCACGGGTGTGTGTTTTTTGTTTGTTTTTTACTTTTTTATTTTGTAATCGCGGCGGCGGCAGCTGGTCGGGAGACCGGCCACCGCCCCCGACGAAACACCGCCGAACCGCCGCCGGGACCCGCCGCCGAGAGGGACATTCGCTGAAGGTAAGTCCCATTCCGGGGGGGCAGGGGGCCGGCGGAGAATTTCCCCAACACTTTCGGGGGGCCGAATGCCTTGGCGCTCGGCCTCCCGAAGATTCGTGGAGAAATTCTCCGCCATCCCTAGTTGCCGCACATCAGTGAAAGAATTCATACATTCAGCTGCCTTCATTTAGTATACAGTAACTGAATTCAAAGAAATTGAGTAACTGTGTGTATGTGTGTGTGTGTTGTGTCTGTGTCTGTGTCTACTAGACCCAAGAGTTGTTCACACTTCATACATGGTTTCTTTTCAAACTTAGTCTGTTGTCTCAGTCAGTAACCACTTACTGTATATCAGAAAGTGTTTCTCAAGGAGCCTATCTCAAGGAGCACCTCCAGCAACACTAGATAGGCTGCTCAACAAGATCAGCCTCGGATGGCCTTCTCTCTGTCCCATCAGCCAGAACAGCTAGGCTGGTGAGGACAAGGGAGAGGGCCTTCTCTGTGGTGGCCCCCACTCTGTGGAACTCCCTCCCTAGGGAACTCCACCATGTCCCCTGAGCTTCCACCATGAATTAAAAATGTGGTTGTTCAGTCAGGCATATGGGGTGTGTTAGGGTAATTTTAGAAATGTGATGTTTTTAATGTTGAATTTTATTGTTTTGAACTGTTTTTATTGTTGTACATTGCCCAGAGTGGCTGGGTGACCAGCCAGATGGGCGATTAATAAATTTAATAAATAAATAAATAAATAAATACATTTCCACAAATCATTGCTGATTAATTTAATTTATTCTTTACAACCTTATTTCCTGCTATATGTTTCATGAGTATGCAGCCTTCATGAGGTTTTAATGATAGTTGTGCTAACAACTATTGTTTTCTTGTTCATGAATTTGTTTTAATGCTCTTTTTTCTTTTTGTACTCTGCCTTGGGGTCACAGTTTGGGCTGTAAGGCAAAGTACAAATATTTTAATAAAAATAAAAAATAGGTAACATTCTATTGTTAATGCACTATTGCTGTATGCAGCACTTTAAAGAGTAGCATAACCAAACAAAAGGCCCAATCTCAAGGAGCTTACAATCAAAGTTTTGACAGTAAGAGCGAGAAAGACCGTGGTTTAAGCAATAAGAGAAATGAGTGATTTCAGCAGCAGATTGCTAGAAAGAAGTAAGAAGGCTGAGATGTAAGAAGAGAAAGCTAGAGAGAAGAAAGCTGCCATAGTCAAGGCAGGAGACGATGATCAGAGCATGAGCTAGAGGTTTAGCCAAGGGAATCTTCATATAAGTGAAAATGCTTGTTGCTTAAGATAAATTTGCCTTCTAGGACTTTACGATCATGCTTTCTCAATGTCATTGATGTTTTGTGATGCTTGTATACCATCTAAAGCCAGCTAGACAGACAAAGTTTCAGGGCAGAGATGAGATGGTATTGGTACAGACTTGGAAAGAATGAAAACAGAACCCACATCTAGGTATTTAATCTTCTTGATTAAACATCACTTCTGGAGGAAAGCCAACAGGTGCTCAGGCACATCTGGTTTGGGAGAATTCATCATAGAGATTATAATCTAAATATTATCTGTCCTCAGTGTGAAGATAGGACAATAGGTTTCTAAGACACAGAACAAGCTGTGTCAGTGTGTGTGTGTGTGTGTGTACACACATGTATTGGGGGGGGGGAGACAGCAAGCATACAATAAGATATGCAAAAAAGGATTTTGAGGATCCTATCACTAATAACGTTAAGACCGACTATTAACAATTCTTTAAATATATCAGAAGCAGGAAACCAGTTAGGCAGGCAGTTGGACGGTTGGATGACAACAAAATTAAAAGAGTCCTAAAGGAAGATGAGGAGATTACAGAGAAGCTGAATGAATTGTTTGCATCTGTCTTCCCTGCAGAAGATATAAGGGAGATACCTGTGGCTGAACAAATATTTTCAGGAAAGGAACTAGGGATGGGAGAGAAATCCTCCACGGACCCCAGTGAGGCCGGATTCCATGGAGGATCAGAAGACTTACCTCCGCCTCTAAGAGGAATCGTCGCCAGCGGGATCCTCCCCACTGGCCAGCTTCGGAGTGCCAGCAATACGGCTGCCATTGCCGTATCGCTGGCTGGGTGGATTGACTGCGGATGCAAATGGCATCAACTATGCCATTTGCAGCCGTAAAGGTCTTAATTTAAGATAAATGCAGCAGTAGCGGATGCCATTTGCGTCCGTGCTTTTTCACGATATAGGCTACACAAATATTGTAGCGTGAAAAAACAGGGACGCAAATGGCATCCACTATGCCATTTGTGGCTGCAAAGGTCTTAGTTTAAGGTAAATGCAGCCATTTACCTCCCACTGCCCCGGACCCAGAGGTAAGCCTTCCACCCATCCCTAAAGGGAACTGAGGTAAATAGCTGTGAAGAGATGAAGTTCTCAGCCTTGTTGATAAATTGAAAACTAACAAATCACTGGGTTCAGATTTTAAAAAACTCAAATGCGAAGCTGCTAATCTTCTAAAACAATATGTAGCACATCCCTAGGATCTACCTCTGCACCTGAGAACTGGAGAGTAGCCAATGTAATGGCAGGGGTCTTTTTGGTTTGTTTTTTTAAGGGATATATGAAATTGCAGAGCAGCGAGCTTAACATCTGTTTCAGGTAAATTGGTGGAAAGTGTTATTAAAGAGAAAATTTTCAAGCATATAGAAGAACAAGTCTTTCTGGAAAAGAATCAGCATGGATTCTGCAAAGGTAAGTCCTGGCTCACTAACCCATTAGGGGAACAATCCTATCAAGCTAGATGATCACCTCTGACCTTCTTTGAAGCTGGAGGCAACCACCTATCCAATGCAGGGCTGCTGGAACACAGAGGAGAGGATTCTCTCTGTGCCCTGGCTGCCTTGCAGTTTTGCCTTAGATGCCCGATTTTGGGCATTAAAGTGCGGCTTTGGGGAGGGGCAGGGAACAGGGTGGGAGAATGCATAGGAAGCTGTCTAAAACAGCTTCATTGTCTCCTCCCCTCCTCCAGGAATGCCCCATTTTCACCCTGTTGTGCTCCATGTTATGAGCACAGACAAGCACAGAGGGGCAGCTGCTGCAGTTCTGTCTGCACCGGCTATGAGGGGGAGGGAGCAAGGTTTCCTGGCTCTGAGCTCATAGTGCTGTCTACAAGCTTGGAGCCAGGTAACTGAAAAAAACTTATCTCCTCCAAATGCTGTCTTGGGGACATAGGGTTGCTCTCTAGACATCTTTGAAAGTGTTAACAAGCATGTAATTAGGGGTGAACTGGGATACTTTTTTACTTGGACTTCTAAAAGGCTTTTGACATAGTCTCTCACCAAGGCCCTCTTATGGATTGGTAACTGGTTAAAACACAGAAAGCAGAGAGCAGGAACAGATGGCTAATTCTTTCAATGGAGGGTTGTAACCAATGGGGTCCCACAGGATATGTATTGGGACCAATGCTTTGGGCGGGGGGGTTTCCTCACTTGCTTCCCTTGAACAGCATTTGCCATTTTAATGCCCATCCCCTCACTGTGGAGATGTCACATTTCCCAAGTTTGAGCCTAGCAGTTGCATGTTCAAGGATCTAGGAATTCCAAGGTAGTCAACGCAAACAGAGATCAGGCCAAAGGCAAAGCCTCAACAGTCCAGTTCATAGGCAAACAAGGTCCCAAGGCAACATAGCAGACAAGGGGCAGGCAGGAGGAGAATCAGAGTTCAGTTCAGAAGTCCTCAAGCCAAGAATTAATGAAGGAACCCCTCCAAAGGGAAGCTAAGTTCAGGAAGGTCTGGTCAACATTGTTTCTAGCAACTCTTTCAGCCTTACACTGATGTTTTTTATACAGAGGCTGTTAGAACCCTGCTTCAGTTGTGAACTGTTAGTGACTGCAGCTGAAAAGGTCCTCCTTGTGAGCAAGCCTCCTACCTTGAGTAGACCTTTTCTCACAAGGAGGTATCTGTCTCAGTCTAGCACTCCTGCGTTTTGGGCGGCATCTCTCCCAAGGGCTTGGATGATCCTCTGCTTCTGCTTCTGAGGCAGAGTTCTTGTCATCTAAAGGTGATGCCCTCATGATAGTCACCCCTGAGGGCCCAGGCTTCTCGTGGTCTACTGGCAGATCCTGGGCTTTGCTGGTGGTGGGTATTCCCTGGTCCCCTCTAGCTCTTCCTCCAAGGAGAAGTCTTCCAGTGGGGCCATGACAAAAATATATTTTTGGAACTCTTTGCAAACCCTTTTTGTTTTAACCACTCTAAGTAATTCGGTGTCATCATCAAACTTCACCACCTCACTGCTCACCCCTAAGTCCAGATCACTTATGAACAAGTTAAAAAGCATTGGTACCAATACAGATCCCTCTAGGGCCCCAGTGTTTATACCCAAGATGGGTGAATTGGAGTGGTGTGCATGTGTGTATTTACAATATAAGAAAATCAATGGGATACTGTTATAAGCCATACTACTATATTTTACCAGAAGTGGTGTGGGAGCTGCTGCTCTAGTAATTCCATAAAGCCAGAGTCTGATCACATGTGAGGGCCAGCAACATGGTCCCTTCCAATGTACGTGTTACTGTCACTAGTGCGGAAGGAACCACATCATTGGTTCCATCCACATAATTAACTTCCTTTACATTTTACTATAGATATCTGGGAGCTGCTATGCTGCTACTGGTAACATGCATAAAATCTAACTAGGTATCAAAGATATAGAAAAGAGGAGACATTTGTACTGGCAGGGGTGCTAGGTTTTATTTCTTTCCAGAATGAGAATCAGTGGGAACATGAGGGCACCACCATGCTATTTTACTAGCTTTGGGTTGAAGTATTTGGCCCAGACTTTTTTGTCTCTTTTGAGAGGTATGTGAAAATGGGAGTTGACTCAAAGGACTCCCACATTCTGGGGACAAGGACACAACCTGGAAATAGTCTGGAGTCAGGGGGCTTACCATCAGGAGAAGAGATGGCAGTGGTGTCTAGTTCTTTGTTCTCTCTCTCTCTCACACACACACACACACACACACACCGAATAGCAGGCCTTTGGCATCCTTCTGTTCCATAGAATGACCCAATGGGAACAAATACTACATCATCACCTAGTGTCATACCTACTGGGGCATTTTGTGGCTGATAGCAGCTCTGCCACTGTTCGGTACAGCAAAGGGTTTTTGTTTAAAAAAGAAAGAAAGAAAGAAAGAAAGAAAGAAAGAAAGAAAGATTAGAGCCCTCTGCCCCTTCCTTTCATAATGGTATATGTCTGCCCCTTAACAATTAGCCGATTTTGCCCATCGCCTGAAAATCCCTTCCCTTTTCAGGGGGGACAAATGGACTTGCAGAATTTGGGAGGATATTCCACCCAGCTCTGTATTTTAATGGAAGAGGCTCAGATTTTTTTTCTAGATATGGAAATGACGTTTGAAAGCCATTGGTCTAAAGCAGATGGGAGATGGGAGTAGGAGAGAAGGAAAAGATGAGACTCTAGCTTCATACCATAAAGAAAATCAGCAGGTGTATATATTGATAGAAGACTCTGGCCAAATTTTTTTTTCTGAGAAGGGGAAGAGACTAAAATAGCCCACAGTTGTATTTAAGGAAGAGTCAGTGCAATTTGTAAATGAACATTTCAAGCAAAATACAGACTTGTCAAAGCTTTTATGAACAACATAGAAGAGTGAAGCACTGCCAGAGAGCTGTTCCAAACATCTAAAGATGCCAGTATGCATCCTCTGAAAAAAGCAACCATCAGCATTATGATAGGACTCTTCTTCTTCTTCTTCTTCTTCTTCTTCTTCTTCTTCTTCTTCTTCTTCTTCTTCTGACCATAGCAATATTTATCCAGGTCTTTTGCAAAGTCTGGATAAATTAACATTAGTCAAGAAAGAGAAGGTAGATGTGTTTCCAACATTTATAAATCGACATGTATGTAACAGCAACATTTTTTTAAAAGGGGTGGGAGTACCAGAGGATGATACTTACACAGCTGGAAAAGACTAAGGCTAAGAAAAGCTGTGGATACATTCAAATAACTGTGATGGGATGTGTGTAGTATAGATTCATGTCCATCCTATAGTGTTTTCTTTTCTCGTGGAGAAATTGCGATTATCTGTGCCTTTCTCTTCACAGAGAAAAATGAGATATTCCTTTTCTCCAAGCACAGAGAGGCAGAAGCAATCAGTCCATGCCTTTCTCTGCATGGAGAAAAAGGCAGTCCATGATATCAGGAGTCAGGGCTTCAGGAGGGACAGGCCTGCCCCCTGGTGTCATTTGGCCCCTGAGAGTGAGCTGGAAGGCAATTCAGCCCCATGCAGTTCCTCACCCCTGGTTTAGCATGATGAGAACAACCCACACCTAACCTCATGTTCGCATATACCTCTACCCATCCCTTTTACAGCGTAGCCAGTAGCCACAAGGGGTTTGGAAGCTTTTGCTTCTGGCTTAGGTTAATCAAATCTTGTCATATCATCCAAACATGACAAATTGGTTAATCTTGGCTATGGTTTGTTTAAACAAACCATAATTAACAGTAACCATAGTTTAGGGTCCCCTTCATGGATCACTGCCTTGTTGTGGCGAAGGGGCTTGCGTAACTCAGTGAAGCCATAAGCTATGCCGTGCAGGGCCACCCAAGACGGACAGGTCATGGCAGAGAGTTCTGACAAAATGTGGTCCACTGGAGAAGGAAATGGCAACCCACTCCAGTATTCTTGCCAAGAAAACCCCATGGAACTTATCACAAGGCTAAAAGATATGACGCCGGAAGATGAGCCCCTCAGGTCGGAAGGTGTCCAATATGCTACTGGGGAAGAGCGGAGGGTATTTCCAAGTAGCGCCAGAAAGAGTGAAGCGGCTGGGCCAAACCTGAAAGGACACTCAGCTGTGGATGTGTCTGGCGGTGAAAAGAAAATCCGATGCTGTAAAGAACAATATTGTTTAGGAACCTGGAATGTCAGATCAATGAATCAAGGTAAGCTGGAGGTGGTCAAACATGAGATGGCAAGATTGAACATCGACATCTTGGGAATCAGCGAACTAAAATGGACAGGCATGGGCGAATTTAATTCAGGTGACCATCATATCTACTATTGTGGCCAAGAATCCCTTAGAAGAAATGGAGTAGCACTCATAGTCAACAAAAGGGTGGGAAAAGCAGTACTGGTTTTGAAGCTTTTGCTTCCAATTTCAGTTACTCATAGCATGTCACCTGAACCCTAAACTATTGTTGTTGTTCAGTCGTTCAGTCGTGTTCAATCTTAAAAATGATAGAATGATCTCAGTACGAATCCAAGGCAAACCATTCAACATCACAGTAATTCAAGTCTATGCCCCAACCACTGAGGCCGAAGAAGCTGAGGTTGATCGGTTCTATGAAGACCTACAACACCTTCTAGAACTAACACCAAAAAAAGATGTCCTCTTCATCATAGGGGATTGGAATGCTAAAGTAGGAAGTCAAGAAATCACCGGGATAACAGGCAGGCATGGCCTTGGTGTACAAAATGAAGCAGGACAAAAGTGCTGCATTCAATATGCCAACAAATCTGGAACACTCAACAGTGGCCACAAGACTGGAAAAGGTCAGTTTACATTCCAATTCCAAAGAAGGGCAACGCCAAAGAGTGTTCAAACTACCGCACAATTGCGCTCATTTCACATGCCAGCAAGGTGATGCTCAAAATCCTACAAGCTAGGCTTCAGCAGTATGCGAACTGAGAACTACCGGAAGTACAAGCTGGGTTTCGAAGAGGCAGAGGAACTAGAGATCAAATCACCAACATTCGCTGCATCATGGAGAAAGCAAGAGAATTCCAGAAAAACGTCTATTTCTGCTTCATTGACTATGCTAAAGCCTTTGATTGTGTGGATCACAACAAATTGTGGCAAATTCTTAAAGTGATGGGAGTACCAGACCACCTTACCTGTCTCCTGAGAAACCTGTACGAGGGTCAAGAAGCAACAGTAAGAACCAGACATGGAACAACCGATTGGTTCAAAATTGGGAAAGGAGTACGACAAGGCTGCATATTGTCACCCTGCTTATTTAACTTATATGCAGAGTACATCATGAGGAATGCCGGGTTGGATGAATCAGAGGTCGGAATTAAGATTGCCGGGAGAATTATCAACAACCTCCGATATGCAGACGATACCACCCTAATGGCAGAAAGCGAAGAGGATCTCAAGAGCCTCTTGTTGAGGGTGAAAGAGGAGAGTGCAAAAGCTGGTTTGAAACTCAACATTAAAAAAACTAAGATCATGTCATCTGGCCCTATCACTTCCTGGCATATAGAAGGGGAAGAAATGGAAGCAGTGACAGATTTTACTTTCTTGGGCTCCAAGATCACCGCAGACGGTGACTGTAGCCATGAAATTAAAAGACGCTTGCTCCTTGGGAGGAAAGCTATGGAAAACCTAGACAGCATAGTAAGAAGCAGAGACATCACCTTGCCGACAAAGGTCCGTCTAATCAAAGCTATGGTTTTCCCAGTAGTAATGTATGGCTGTGGGAGCTGGACTATAAGGAAGGCTGAGCGCCGAAGAATTGATGCTTTCGAACTGTGGTGCTGGAGAAGACTCTTACGAGTCCCCTGGACTGCAAGGAGGTCAAATCAGTCCATCCTAAAGGAAATCAACCCTGACTGCTCATTGGAAGGACAGATACTGAAGCTGAAGCTCCAATATTTTGGCCACCTAATGCGAAGAGAAAACTCCCTGGAAAAGTCCCTGATGCTGGGAAAGATTGAAGGCAAAAGAAGGGGACGGCAGAGGATGAGATGGCTAGATAGCATCACGGATGCAATGAATATGAACTTGAGCACGCTCCGGGAGAGAGCGCAGGACAGGAAGGCCTGGCGTGCTATGGTCCATGGGGTCACGAAGAGTCGGACACGACTGAACGACTGAACAACAACAATAGTTTAGGGTTCAGGTGACATGCTATGAGTAACTGAAATTGGAAGCAAAAGCTTCAAAACCAGTTGCACTGGAGTAGGAGAGGGGTGGGTAGGGGTGGAGTAGGGTAGGGGTGGGGGAGAACATGTGAGCCTGTTCTCAACTTGCTAATTTATGTTTTTGCATGATGTCCAAACACTGGCTTAATAGGAAATATTTGCTTAATAGCATATATTTATAGTATCAATAGTAATTTTCCCTGTTACAAAATTAACATACTACATTTGAACCTTTATGCAAACCATTCTGGTATATAACTTCTTCCCCTTTCCATTAAGAAATACCAATCTACTAGGAAATGTACTTGTGAAGGGGGTTTTAAGGGGAGAGAGTTAGGAACTATGATGATGTAATGTCAACTTTATATTCTGAGCTCTCATCACCTACCTACTGTTTTTATGATCTAGAAACCACAATATTTTGTTTATGATGGTAATAATGCATTGTGCAGCAATAACACAGCAGAAGGTTTTCAAATTACTGAACTAAAACACTGAAGATGGTGCTCAGGACTCAGATTAAGGGGTAATAGTGGTAATGCAATTCCCATTGGCAAAGTGGTGCAATTAGTCTGATAAATAAAAGGAGAGCAATTAGTTTAATAAATAAAGGAGATCGCCTTCTTAAACAGTTGGTTCTAGTCAGTTCTTATTAAACAGAGTCTACAGAGGAATGGTAGAATTCTATCCCTCTGTGTCATGTACTATAAATACATGCAAAGTTCTTACTTTAGATACAAACGGTGGTTTTATATTACATTACTTTTATATATTATTTTACTTGTGCCCAACCCCCATAGCTAAAGGACTCATGCAGGTGTCAGCATTGTATATAAACAGATAGGTAGCTTTCTGGTTCCATGAAGCATAGGTGAATTAAGGGGCATATACCTGCACTCTTGGGATGTGAGTGGTGTGGGAAAGAAGCACCTGACTCAGACAGCACTTGCAGGAGCTCCATGCCTCTTTCTGCATGGAAAAAGGAAAAGTAGGTGGGACTGGATGATGCCATGGGAATGGTGGGGCTTCGATATGCAGCCCCATTTTAGGAACTGATGCCATCTGGTTCACCGGCTTAGTTGCAGGGGTGGGGGGACAATGTGGCCTTCGCACCAGTTAGGTTGCCCACCTGTCCTACACCGATATACCTATCAACTGAGGATAAGACCTCATGCATTTGTGAACATGGACTCAAGTCTACTGAAGCTTAGGCCACAATACATTTGATAGTCCTTAAGGTCTTTTCTTGCTTTTAGGTTGAGCAGGAAATGGCAGAGGGAAAGCATCACACAAAGATAGCAGCATGTTCTGTCATGATGACATCATTTCTGGTGGCTTGCCTGCTGCAGCCTGCACCTACGAACTAACACTCCCATGGTCTGGCGACTTGGGGGCAGAAAAAAAGAAACTTCTGATAGTATTGCAGCTGATGACCAAAGCTCGTTATTTCTGGTAGCCTTCTGCAACTGATTTTATGCATGCTTACTTGGAAGTGAGTGCCACTGAGTTCAAGAAGGTCTGCTCAGCCTCTGTATGTTAGTCCCTTTAAAGTACTCCTTAGGGCAACAGCCTCCTTGAAGGATGGACTTCAATTGGAGTATATCCCATAGGTGGAGGAATTAAGTTTGACCACACCAGTTCAATGCAAACTCTCACCTTGGTGACTTTATAGTGGTGTGGTTAGAAGATGGTAGGATACTCCAGACAAACACCTGCTTGCAGAGGGAGAAGGGGAGAGAGTGCTGCCAAAGGAAGCAATTCAAACCAGACACCACATGGTTTAATTAATGGCTTGTGTGCATTATATCAGCAGTTTGAAAAAGATATATACAAGTATTGAGTAAGGGAAGAAAGTTAGACTGTAGAAGGGCATCAGAATTGGAAGAGGATAAAATATATATTAGTGGCAAAAGAAGAACAGCCATAGTCTTAAGAAGATGTGCTGATGCTGATACTCAGTTGAGTTCTTTCCAGCCTGTACCTGTGCTATCAGCAAGAAATCATGCTGCCATTGCTACCAACTCTGCATAGTTATTGAAAATAACTACAATAAAAAGGGCTACATGTGTTCAGCAGTTTTAATTACAAATGCAATTCAAGAAATTTAGACCAAAAATAAAGGCTTCAAAAAATTCTTAGTTGTATAGTAGGACGTACAATCACAGCCTGTAAGGAATTAAATGTTTTTTGAGGTGTGTGTGTGGGGGGGGGGGCTGTCTTTTTTCCCCTGACAGTCATATATCACGCTTCTGTCATGAAGAACTGAAAATGATTTCTGTGGTAGAATGTCTGTGTTTTCCCTTATATTTTCAGATCATTGACCCCTTTTGTAAAATGATCCTACACACACCTGCTTCACACATGGACCATGCACTGTATTGTCTTGAAATAATCAAACTTTGAATGGTTCCTGTGCATTTAAAGAAATGTTTTAAACTTAAGAATGAGATAGAATATGTTTTTAAATCTTAAAGTAGTCACTATATCAGTCCTACAAATTTGTGTCTCACAGACTCATCCATTTTATTGTTGGCTATTTATTTTGGGGGGGGGGGTTGGTGTTAGTTCTAGAAGGTGTTGGGCAACGCCAAAGAGTGTTCAAACTACCGTACAATTGCACTCATTTCACATGCCAGCAAGGTGATGCTCAAAATCCTACAAGCTAGGCTTCAGCAGTATGCGAACCGAGAACTACTGGAAGTACAAGCTGGGTTTCGAAGAGGCAGAGGAACTAGAGATCAAATCGCCAACATTCGCTGGATCATGGAGAAAGCAAGAGAATTCCAGAAAAACGTCTATTTCTGCTTCATTGACTATGCTAAAGCCTTTGATTGTGTGGATCACAACAAACTGTGGCAAATTCTGAAAGAGATGGGGGTATCACCAGACCACCTTACCTGTCTCCTGAGAAACCTGTATGAGGGTCAAGAAGCAACAGTAAGAATCAGACATGAAACAACTGATTGGTTCAAAATTGGGATATTGTTGCCCTGCTTATTTAACTTATATGCAGAGTACACCATGAGAAACGCCAGTTTGGATGAATCACAGGTCGGAATTAAGATTGCCGGGAGAATTATCAACAACCTCAGATATGCAGATGATACCACCCTAATGGCAGAAAGCAAAGAGGATCTAAAGAGCCTCTTGTTGAGAGTGAAAGAGGAGAGTGCAAAAGCTGGTTTGAAACTCAACATTAAAAAAACGAAGATCATGGCATCTGGCCCCATCACTTCCTGGCATATAGAAGGGGAAGAAATGGAAGCAGTGACAGATTTTACTTTCTTGGGCTCCAAGATCACCGCAGATGGTGACTGTAGCCATGAAATTAAAAGACGCTCGCTCCTTGGGAGGAAAGCTATGGAAAACCTAGACAGCATAGTGAGAAGCAGAGACATCACCTTGCCGACAAAGGTCCGCATAATCAAAGCTATGGTTTTCCCAGTAGCAATGTATGGCTGTGAGAGCAGGACTATAAGGAAGGCTGAGCGCCGAAGAATCGATGCTTTCGAACTGTGGTGCTGGAGAAGACTCTTACGAGTCCCCTGGACTGCAAGGAGGTCAAATCAGTCCATCCTAAAGGAAATCAACCATGAGTGCTCCTTGGAAGGAGTCGAAGGACAGATACTGAAGCTGAAGCTGAAATATTTTGGCCACCTAATGCGAAGAGAAAACTCTCTGGAAAAGACCCTGATGCTGGGAAAGACTGAAGGCAAAAGGAGAAGGGGACAGCAGAGGATGAGATGGCTAGATAGCATCACTGATGCAATGAATATGGACTTGAGCACACTCCAGGAGAGAGCGCAGGACAGGAAGGCCTGGTGTGCTATGGTCCATGGGGTGACGAAGAGTCGGACATGACTGAACGACTGAACAACAACAATTTATTTGTTTGTTTGTTTATTTCATTTATAATTTTTCCTCTTGCAAGAAACCCAATTTTTCCTCTTGCAAGCCACCCATAAGGTGGCTTATGTGATCCTTGTCATCTCCATTGTTTTTGTTTAAGTTTATTGTTCATTTGCATCTTCTTTGGTACCATGGTAGAAAGATGAGTAATATATGTATTAAATACATGATTGTCTATGAAAGTAACTCTCTTGAAGTTAAATTATGCAATGATCTATTTATAAGGGGGCACAGAATGCAGTGGGGAGCTCCTTGAATTTTGTGATGGTCCCCTTAATGATCTGCCTATCATCTCCCACATAGTTAGGACACTGATTCTGTTGAGTAAAAACCTCTTGGTCTGGAAAGGTAAAAGGTAAAATTACTATGGAAGTGTGGAATGAATATTATTAGAAATTCCAAGGAAGGGCTGCACCAAATGTCTACTTCTTCTTTCAATTTAGGGGCTGAAGACATACCTTTTGGGAAGGGGCAAAACAAATAGCCCCCAAATACTCTTAATGATCACCTTTTTAATTCTGGTGCACTGTTGTTTATTCTCAACTCTTCTTCTGTATTGGCACAATTTTGTTTCTAATTAGGACTTCTGCCTCTTTCACAGAGTGATCCCAGCCAATCAGGAATCATGTAGTGAACATATTTGTCATGTTCCCTGGACTCAGCGCACACTCAAGCACAGAGAGGGAGATGCATGGGGAGGAGGTAAAGAGTCACCATCCCCCACTACAAGTCCTTTCAGGTTAGAGGACATTGCTTTATCAGACTCTTCAGGTTCAGAAGGCTCACTTCCAGAGCAGCCACCATCACCCCTATGCTGTGAGAATCAGCAGCTATAGAGCCATGCAATAGCCCTTTAAGGGCACAGAAGCTCCTCAGAGGGGATGGAGCCAATAGCAGCACTAGGCTGGCTAGCCTTCAGAAGGCCTCTTTGCTGAAGCAACAGCTCTCCTTCAGTGGGTAAAAATACTTCAGCTTGTGTTCTCACAGTGACCTGTTGAAGGTTCTCACTCTTCGCAGTCTGCCCTGTCTAAGCCAAACTCTACTGTACCTGCTGCCTTACTTGCCGTACATCCCAGTCCGCCACCTATGGTCCTCTGAGGGCTCTCTGCTGTGGCTGCCTAATGTGAGACTGGCAGCCACACGCAGGGGGACCCTTTCCTTTGCCGCCCCTCAGTTGTGGAAGGACCTGCCAGTTGAAATGCACCTGCTGGCCTCATTGAAGGTCTTTAAGCGGGCGTTAAAGACTCTATTATTATGGCAGGGCTTCCCTTTTTAGAACTGTTGTTCCTCTTTGTTGAGTGTTATATACTGTTTTTATGCTGTATTGTTTTTATTGCTAGATATATATTTTTGTTAAATTCTTTTTAACTTTGTACACCTCCTATGGGCAGGTTATAAATTGAAATTATTATTATTATTAACGCTGTCCTACACCTAAGTGCCATTGTTACAGTCCACTTCCCTTGTGAGCTGGAAGCCTGGCCAAAACAGGACATGTTGGCATCACAGCACTACACTGCTAATCAAATTGGGCTATGTGGTGGTGTCACTAAGAGCAAGTGAAGCTGACTGAGAGTGAGATCAATGTTTGCTCAACTAGTCACATGAGTGATCTCAGCAAATCGTATCTCTGTCCTCATTCTGTGTAGGTTACACTTTCACTCTCTTTTGATGCAAAACCTGCTCCCAAAAAAATCACTGAGGGGGGGACACTTTTCAGTGACGTTGCAAACACTCATGAAAAGAAGAACCCTCCTCACTTTGGTCTCAGTCTCGAAACTGAGCTTAGTCATGTCCTCATTTCCTTCCAAGGCCAACTATCATAAGTCCTACTGATGCAGATGCCTGAAGTGGGAACTGAGTATTGTTCAAATAAGAAAACTTATCAGTAATTTAATTTCACTTTCTTTTTTACTTACATGTTCTTTTTAAGAGCTGCTACTGACAGGAATGATTGATGTGCACCCAAGTACAAAATAATATTGTAAGAGGCCCTAAAACTGATGCCCTGTAAGATGCCCTGAAAGTGATCTCTATCAGTACTGGAGCCAAAATGGAGGAAGATGCCCAAAGTACAGCTGGGTGGATTGCCCAGAACCTGGCATCATCCTGTTAAGTAAGAGACTGAGATATCAGTAGGAATGTACACACTGTGTAAAATCTGCTCTGCCTGTGTTTCATGGATTGTCAGGCACCTTTTGTGCCATCATCCGCTCACAGACAGATCTTTTTTGTCATGTGGAAAAATACGCAAATAATTACATAAGTAATTTAGCAACAATTTACATAATTTACCTTAGTACATAACATTTAGCTTATTGTTTCCCGTTCCATTCCACTTTTCTTCAGCAGAAACTTGCGTATTTTCATATAAATAAATATGCATAAAGTTTGGGAAAGTAAAAAAAAAAATCTGAAAGTCCATGGACTCCGCTTGACCTGAGAGGGTCGCTCAGCAGCAGATTTCACAGGTCAGATTCTTAGAAATCCGAGCTCATTTTATTCCATCTCAAATTTCTCCAGCATCCCTAGATATCAGTTATCAACAGCGAAGTTAAGTGTCCAAAACCCTAAACAGTGTACAGGTGAGAAACCTAAAGCCCAGAACGCAATGTTATAAAGAAGCAATCCTTAGTTATACCCCTGGGGATCTTGATAGTAAAGGACCATAGTCAGTGTGACCCTGATTTGCCAGACATATCTCCATCAGAACACATTTCCCCTGGGGACAGATGCCTTCTTTTAACTACCTATTGTTCACCTGTCTACCCACAGCTAGAAAGGTCATGGGGACAATGATAGATAAAACTTCTAAAGCTATTTTGTTTGCAGGTTAAGGGCTGTAATTGACAAGTGGATTTTGAACAAAGCCAGGATGGTCAGTCACTGATAGGTCTGATTGCCAGGCATTGGGCTCAATAGGAAGCATGTATTTGCTTCTGTTAGATCTCTCTCCATAATTTATTATACATTTTAATGTGTTCCTTAACTAATGGTTCAGTGAATAGTGAGCCCGTTGTTGTTGTCGCTGTTGTTGTTGTTATTAATCTGTGTAGCAAATTGGAATGAAAGCAACTGCCCTGAGAAGGGGCATCTTCCTCAGCAGGTTAAAGATCCCAGTGTTTTCCATTTCAGGATTGGGACATAGGTAGCTGCAACTATAAACGGGCACACTTTGCTGGGATCAAAGTAATCACAGAAGGAGGCTATAAGACAGACTTTGGCCTTGTTGATCAAAGGGAGGAGCCTGGGAAATAACTGGCCTGAAGCTGGGCGGTTTACTCTGTGAATGGAACCAACGTCTGTTCAAAGAAGGGAGAGGAGCCCTCACAGAAGGAGCCCTTCCATGAGTGGTATGGTACCTTCTGTTGACAGAGCAATAACTTAGAATCCAAGCTGCTATTTCCACAGAAGCTCCCAGCACCAATCTGGCTGAATGTATCAGGCTGAGAGTTCCCCAGAGTTGATGGGCGCTAGACATTTTGCTGCCCAAGCCCAGAGGTGGAACAGCAAATGGTATGTCATTACCCAACCCACCCACCAAGTCAAGATGCACAGTATCCAAAGCCAGTCAAATAATTTTGGCACCTGAGGCAGAAAATCCCACAAGTACCTCTTCCCCTCCCTGGAAGTAAAAATTACATAATAAAAGTACCAATAATAGCTTCTTTCCCTTTCATGACATCCAAAATGAGTTGCCTCAGATGGCCACCACACTCTGGGTTGGATCCAACCTTCACATGAGTCCACTTGTACAATAGGACTTCCCTATTCTCTTCACCCATTGCACTCCCCCCACACCCCCTTAATCTGCTCTGGAAGGTCCCCCAACTCTCCAGAGCAGATTTAGGGGGGCACTGCAGGGGAGAAAGGGGAAATCCAATCCACCAGCAGTTCCCTTTATTGCATACAACCCCTGCCTGATGACAAGGTCAGCCCTGGTCCAGCATGATGCACTCCCCTGTTAATTCCATAGCTCAGTTGTCACATTATACTCACCTTTGTTTCTACTATATGTAAGGATGATGTCAGAAACGTTAATTGACCAGTTTTCATTTGTTCCCCTGAACTATTCAACTGTCTCAGCTTGGCAACATAGATTAGAAATGCTGTTGTGTACAGTTTGCAGTTTTAGTGTTGGAGAGACCTAGAGATGTAGTGCAAGTACTCTGGGAATGCATCCAACATTAGGCACTAGCATAAGGTAAAAAAAGAACATGCCCCAGCAGGGAAGATGATGTCTTTGATTCACAGCATGGTAATGTTTGTTTCAGTCCATGGTTCAATCTGTGAACCCCACTTTAACCCTGTTGCTCATTTTCTGTGTTTTGTCTACTTGGCATATGTACTTGCAGAGATGTGGAAGAAAACTATGGATTTCTAGAGGAATTAAATTTGGATTTTAGAGTGCTTAGCCAGTCTTTCCATACACACACACACACACACACACACACACACTAAGGACATAGGCTCCTAACCTTGGACTCATTAGGCACAATGAGACGGCTGCCTTAGGCAGCTAATTTTGGGTTTCATGAAAGAGCAGCAAATTATTTGTTATTTAAGATGATGGTAATTGTATTTTTATTAACAGGGAAGGGTGCATGTGGGATTCTCTGCCTCAAACAATATTTCATTCATGCACACTGGAACATTCACCAATGAATCTGAAATGCAATGGATCAAATGCATTTTAAAGGGCCATGAATACTGTAACACAAGAGAAAATAGATAAGGAAGGTCCTCATTTTCTGAGGCCAGCAGCAAGACAGTAGGAAGCTATACTCTGTGGGGAGCGGTTCCCAGATTGGGAGAGGTAACAAATTTTCCACATGCATGCTAGGCTGGACTGAGTTCCAGTGTGTCCCCAAGTACATGAGTCCCCCAGGGTACCTGTAGGAGTGGTAGGATCACAGTTTTGAAAGACATTCTCCAAGAACTGCAAGGCGAAGGTCATCTTATGTTTAGCTCCCTTCCATATGAATATGCATGGTAGTCATAAATATATTTGCTGGCATGATTGTCAACTGAAGCCATTTGTTATCATAATAAATGTTTCTGCTTCCTAGCCAATCAACAAAATAGTTATAGCCCTAAATATCGCTGCTTGCAGAAAATAAGTAGTGCAGTTTCTAAATGCTACCCATAATGAGTGAAAAAAGTTGAATGCCAGTTCTGTTGATGAGCTATGGTTTTCCATCAGCTGATGTCATTCTCAAGACAAAGAGCTGAGAGAGTTACCTTTTCCATCTTGCCCTTTCTTCTCCTTTTTTCAGGGGTGTTTGTGTGTGTTATTTTTCTTGAATGGCTAATCTTATGTTTCAACCAGGGTCAAGGGATTTGGTACTTCTGCAGACTTTTAGATCACCTTTGGTTACTAATATTGACTCAGTCCGTGCACGCGTACCTGAGAGTAAGCCCCATTACACTCAGTGGGACTTATATTTGAATAGACATGTACAGGATCACACTGTAATTCACTGAATCCCTGTATTCTGTGAAATGTTATGTACGTTATGGAACCCTGTATGCACTTATCTCATTTTAACATCTCATTCAAAGACACAGACGTGCATGAGGAATCACCTCCCCTTTAGGAACATAGGGACGTAAGAAGCTGCTTTATCCTGAATGGCCCATGTGGCCCATTATTGTCGACAGTGACTGCCAGCGGATCTCGAGGGTTTCAGGCAGGATTCTTTCTGATTTGCTGCCTTACCCCACCATTAATATTTGTATTATTATTATTTTTTATTGCTTTTACTAATAATTGGAAATACTTCTGTGTGGAAACCCCTTTGTCTACTCCACCTTATCTCTAGCATGACTGTTGTCTTAAGCATTTTGAAAGAATGGTGTAGATGGTGTCTGTTTACTAGTTTTTAAGTGATATATGTATTTGTCCGGTGTACATCGAATGGATAAGTAGACGCAATAGTCTTGGATGCAGTCACATGTACTACTGTGTGGTTCAAGGGAGATACTGGAGCTCTGTGGTAGAGCACATGCTTTGCATGCAGAAGGTCCCAGATTCGATCCCTGGTATTTTCAGTCATGTAGCAGGGGGTGGGAAAGACCCTGGTGAGCCAGGGCCAGTCAGAGTGGACAATAGTGGGCTAAAGGTGGACAAATAGTCTGACCTGGTATAAGGCAGCTCCCTATGTCCATGTTACAGATGGCAGCTCTCTAGTGCTGCAATCACTAGTGCTCACTAGTTTGGGGATATGGTTCAGCACCTTGGAGAGCTCCTTTAGAGTTCTAGCTGGTTCTGACTGAAACCCAGAATGGATTTACCACCCCACAAAAATCGGAGCCACCAGCCTCCACTGCAGCTCTCACGGTCCCAGAGTGGACTATGAAAAAGCTGTGTTTAATACTTTCAGCCTGCGATACTTTCAGTGTCTCCTTTTTTCAAGGAATCTGTGACTGTTTTGCTCCTTAGGTGACACACGCAAGCACTGTACCAATAGTATAGGCAGCTATCTGGTAAGTGCAGCTATAAAACCTCAGCATGAATTCACTCTTTGCTTGGGAATAATCATCATCCATGATATTGGCTTATATAATTTTGGAATGATCTCTGCCTCCCCCTGCCCCCAATTTTGTAAATGCAGGATTTTTGTTTGATTGGAAGTGTTTGTCCCTTTCCAACTTGTGTAAAGGGCAAGATGTCCAGATTCTGGCGAATGTGGCCTGTAGTTGCTTGGTTCCATGTTTTCATATGGTTTTGATTTTAATCACGAGGAAGATGAAAAAATACATCTTGCTTTCAACTCCTTGGCCATCGATCTTAAGTCGATGTGTGCTTGCCCAGGACACAGCATTAATGATAGCTGTCCAAATAACAGTCAGGAGCAGGGGGGGTCAGAGGTCAAGAAAAAAACGTAAAAGACTTCAGGGTTGAACCAGATGATAAAGTAACTCCTTTAGGCCATTACTTACATGCTAGAAGAGTATGGACGTGATGGGTTCAGAGGTTACTAGAAGCAAGGAGAGTAAATGGGGACGTCTTCAAGTAGTTTACTCTTGTTGAAAAGGTGAAAAAAGATGATAATAGCAATACCAAACACGTACACTAAAGGCAATTTTCTTAATTACAATGCTGACCCAGCAGCACATTCAAAGTAATCTGGCTATTAGAATGAGAGTGTTTTTTTTTTTTCTTTCAAATAGTATTAACCCTTCCTTGTACTGTATGACTTAATTAAGAATATTTCTGGAGGTTCTTCAATTGTCAACATTTCCTCCCAATTAGCCTGTATCTGAAATCCACTAACTCGAGAAGGGTGAGCAAGTACAAAGTTTTTATATGAGCAATCCTATGGCCACTAGAAGGCCATAGGATTTTTTGGTCTGGGAACCAAGTTCAAAGACAAGGCTCCAACTTTGGTTCCTAGAAACCACGCTCCCAGCCACCTCCCCAACCCCCTTGTAGCTGTTGCGGTTCTCTCCACACCAGCTATGTCTCCTTGCTCAGAAACAGTGCATGGAGGTGGGGAAAAAGAGGTGGTCCCAGGGGCAGGGAGGGGAGGAGACTGCAAAAGCTGCCTTACGCAGCTTCCTATGCACCATGCAGTCTCCCCATCCCCATCCCACTCCAAAGCTCTCTGGCTAGACAGGCGAAATGGCCTGTCTAGCTAAAAATGCAGGGCGGCTACTGCACAGAGGCAAGGATCACCCCTATGCTTCAGCTGCCTTTCATTGGATAGTCGTCAGCCTCCGAGTTCAGATGCTGACAACTATCTCCATAGGATTGCACCCTATATTGTTTAACCTGGAACTTTAATTCCCTGGAGGGTATATTCTCAATGAAGCCATTCTAAAGGTTATGTTCTTCTCTACCTTTCTCTGTAAAATTGCATAATAGGAGTTATTACAAATTATATACAGGGAAAGTATGTTGAAGGAGAAAGCACACAATGACGGAGAAATGAAGGCACTGTGTTGCAACAAAACCATGCCACCAAATGGATAGAGCACTAAGTGGCACATATTTGGGGAGGGGTGGGAGCATGCAATGTATGCACAAGTTCTTGGGTTCATCAATCTCTGACATCTCCAGGTAGGGTGGGGAAGGTCTCTGTTTGAGATTCTGGAGAGCTGTCTTCAGTCAGCTGTAGGCAATACGCCGATAGAGCAAAGCTCATCCAGGACATCATATTATGAGTGCTTCTATTAGATGATGATGATACAATCTTTTTGGTGCCAGGTTAAGACCTTCCTATTTGCCCAGGTATTTTAGAGGAAATTTTGTTCTGTTTGTTTTTGTGCTTTTAGTCTGTTTAGTTGGTTGTTGTTGTATACTGTTATGGTTACTTGTACAAGCATACAAGCAAAATTCAAATCGTCAAAGTTCTACAAATTCCACTTCAGAGCTTTGTATGTCCGTGTATATTTTTCCAAATATATGCGTCAGTTGTGCGCATCTTTGAAATATATGTATTCTTATCCCATTGATTAAAGTGTGTTGGTGTGCATTTTTCATGCACATTTTTCAAATGTATGCATGCTGCCACAGGCATTTTGCGGAGTCTGTGAATCACACTGGAAGCTCCAAAATGTATGGACTCTGACTGTAGATTGCATTTGAGCCCGTGCTCAGGCCAAAAGGTGCAAACTGGGAACATCTTTATCAAAAGTGTGTCAATCCCTAGTTAGTTGTTTTTATTAAAATGTATTTATATGTTTGTGCAAATAGTTTTATTCACAGTTTTATACATCACCCCAGATTTCTTTGGATGAGGGCGAGTTAAGAAATATTTTAATTAAATACATTTTTAAAGTAATAACAATACATAGTATTTATATTGCACAGTAGATTGTTCAAAGTACTTCACATCCATTATGTCATTGATCCTTACATCTTTAACACCTGTGGTTACGAAGAAGCTCCAGATCAGATGGAAGATTGCTGCATTATAGAGATAGCTAGCATATCACAACAAAGCAGTATATTCCAACATCCCATTCTGCTTCTAGCTGTAACGCTGGCTTTGCAGAAAATTACTAGCTGAGCGCAGGCATAGAGCTTTTCCGTCACTAATGGAAACTTTTCCTTCAATCGAAATGGTGCAGTTGTCTTATTTGTTTAGCTAAACAGCATTAGCTATACTGAAAGTTTTATTAGCACAGCTGAAAGCAGGAAACTAGAGTGGACTTACTGTATTTTTTTTTAAATTAAAGCATTTTTTTGAAACAAACTAACTCAGCTTGTTCATTGATTAGCTTATTTGTTAAACTAAAGTCTCATTGCTTTTAATAACGGGCTCCTTGTTGCTACAAATGGAAAATGATCTTGGAATCCAGTTCCATTACAAAAGCTGTGTGTATCAAATATTAAACAAGCACTATACAATAAATTTTTCCATTTCCTTTGCAGACTGCTGATACTTGATGCTAAGATGTTGCCTCTTCAATTACTTGGGCAATTACTCTAGTAGTCAGCCCTTAATGCAGCATTTGAAAGAGCATGTAGGCCCTCAGATGAAGTAGATGTTCCCATAATCCCAACTGCACCCTCTGCAGATAGAAACCTACCTTTTAATATAAAGAGGTGCAAGATAATGCTATATGTTGGCTTGGGATGATGGTGGGATGGGGGATGGAAACCTACTGGGAAAGATTGTATTCTTGACCAGTAATGGTTATATTCTTGACCAGTTCGGATGATAGATCAGGATTAATATTTGAAGCTCTACGGACATTTGAACACTTGCCTGTAGCTCTTCAAATATAAGGGGCAAATTACCCATTATAATATATATGATTTTTAAAAAGCATGATCAACCTGCTCACGTCTCTTATGAAGAAAAAGCAGCCACAGGCTTCTCATTTGGAACATGCTTCTGGATCCAGGGACCTGCCCCTCTCAAAGCTGCTCTCAAAGCTGCTGGGGTTTTTTTGCCCTCAAAGCTGCTGTTTGCAGGAAATGGCCCCTTCAGGGGCAAACAGCAGCTGGAGGGAAATTTTTCACAAGAAACTAGTCCACAGCCCCGATCCGTTTCATGTCTTTTCTTTTTCTTCAGAGTGACAAGATAGGACAAGTAAATCCACAAAGGACCCAATATTTTCTTTGTGGTTACCTATGATACTATGTAAAACTACTAGTCACTGAAGTATTGCACACAATGATTTTAAGGTGGTCGTTCAGGTCAGGAAGTGGGGCTGCCCCACTTCCCAACTGTATTGAATGTCACGTAACTGTACTTAACCATGTTTAAGCTGCATTGAAATGAAAGGTTTTGTGCTAGTTTTGTGTTGTTATTAATTCTTCTTAATTACATAATATCCACCGCAACTAAAGAACTACCTTTTCCTATGGGGTCGATGGAAACACTGAGTTCAACAAAAGATAGGCCCTTTTCCATTATGTATACTTTCTGTTTGGGGGACACCAAACACTAATACAATTTAGGGAAAGTTTCCCTACTCCTCCCCCTAAAATGTGCCCCCAAAACTAGTATAAGTATTTTACACACATGTGCTGAGCCAATAATTTCAGCTGCTCTAATTTTGGTCATTTGTGGGGGGAAGGATTTCCAGCCAATTGTTCCCCGAAAATGCAGAAGGAATGTTGGTTCAGCAGTAAATTTCACATAGCTGTGAAGTGGAAGCAACATACAATTTAACTTCTCCCCTAATTTAACTTCTAGAGAGCCTTGGGGCAGATCTTCATGGTGTCGAATGTGAAGTGCTTTCATGTTCAATGTGGATTTTTGTCATGAAATTGGCTTTGGTCCATCAGGAGCACAAGAAGCAAAAAATGCAGAGTAAACACAACCGCTAAAACCCACTTTTCGGGTCAAGCTGCACTTTAATCTGCTGCACTTTAATTACTTTGAAGTTGAATGGGAGGAGTCCCGCTAGTAGAAGTGAACGCCATCAATCCCACAGATGCTGCTCAGCCAGTGAGAGAGGCTTGCTCCCCCGCCCCCGCTCCACTGCTCAGGGAAGGTTAATGGAAGAGATGAGTAATGCCAGATAGTTTACCCTACACCTCTCCCGCTCGCATCCACCAACTGTGAACCAGCAATATTGAAGCCCAGGGACAGACTGACAGGCGGGTAGACAGGAGGTGCCTACGACCTGCATGGAGGAAAAGGGCTGGAGTGCCTCCCTCTGCTAGCACTCCGGAGTCAGTAGCAGCAACTACTGCCTCCACTTCCCTGACTGGAATTAAGCCTCCTCTTCCCCACAACCATGCAGGAAAATCACACACACAGGGGACTGTTCTGAAGGGGAGACATGAGGCTGCTATTTGTGAATGGAAAAAGCAAACTGCTGCATTATTCTCAAGGGGTGACCCAGAGAGATTCCGTGATTGGAGACGTTTGTTCCCAGCCCTGTCCATGCTCCCTTCCTGTGCTGGCCACCATTTCTTCTCCCCCCTCTGTGCATTCTATAGTTGTAGATGTATCGCACAATGCAAAGTTGCAGGTATATCGCCACTGCAAATGACTGCCCTTTCTCCTTCTGCTCTATGTATTCTTTATTATGCACTACATATAAACTGACTACTCCACAATTGTGAATGAAACAGGGCTACTGATATTATGAAAGGGAAAAGGAAGCTACTTATCATGAACGCAGCCCTACTGCAAATATAAAGAAAAAGAGGGACGGGGGGGAGAAGTGGTCCCACCCCTTGACCACGTCACTGGCAGGTCACAGCCATGTCACAGAGGAACACCCAGGATTTAATGCAGAGGGACAGGGCATACTTCCGCAGAGCTGTATTTAAGAAAAACAGCAGAGTAAAAGGACTTCATGAAAATGCAGCTTTTCAAGAGGGAAGTTGCTGGTTGGCTGCAGATTGGTGACGACATCATATGTTGCAAAGGACCTCAAACTGTTCTCCCTCCGCACTAAATCGTTTATGTAGATTGGCTTTTGCTGGAAAGGTGGTAGGTGGGTTAGAGATGGGGATTGGAGCTTGAAGAATGGCAACTCCAGCAATTCACAGTAACACATTTTTAAGAGACGTTCCCAAAATTTCCTTCAAAGGCCAAATGGAAACAATAATTGTTAATTGATCACAAACAGAAACCAAAAAATGGAGCCTGTCCTTGGTAAATGGGGACTGTTTGGGTTGGATCAAGACTCAGTTACACTTAGAGTAGTCCTGTTGAAATAAATGAGACTTGTTTAGTCAAACTAACATAAGTCTCATTCATTTCAATAGGTCTACTTTAAGCCTGGATCCAACCCTTGGAGTGTATACAGTGTGCCTCACACTGGATTTCTCTCTCCCTTTCTCTCTTTGCCCCAGTAAGCTCAGTGGCTTCTATTCCTTGAAAAACACAGCAGATTTGAGAGAGAGAGAGAGAGAGAGAGAGAATGCAAGGGCTTAGTAATTGTAAGTCACAGTGCACTGCACATGCCCAGAAGACCCTGAGTCACTTCCAAATTCAAGGACTAATAAAAATTGGAAGCACTCCAGTAATTTTAAATTACTTTGCACATTGAGGAGTGATTTAAAACCATTGAGGTGATTCCATTAAACACACATACACACACAACAACCAAGTAAGTGCAGTTCAATTTGCAAAGTGAGTCTGATAGACAAGCATAGGCGCTATAGAAAGTTCCAGACATACTGAACTAATTTGAATTGTTTTAATTCAAAAAGCAATGGCAACCAAACCACCAATGCAACGAAGATGTAAAAGCAAACTTGAGGAACTTCCTTTATCATCACTGGTCATGCCTGTAGCAATTAGAAAAGAAAAAAACTGTGGAAAGATGCTCTTACGAATTCATGGAGATATTGCCTCTTTAGTGTCACAACCTCAATTAAAATAAGAGGTGATCAGAGGTGGTGGGAGTAGGCAAAAGACTAACTGTATGTTGTTTTTATTTTCCCAAAAACATTTATGCAGCTGCTACATTTGTGTTTTCATTCGGTGTCCTAGCCTTGCTGAGCTTGCTGTATAATATGCAGTTGTATCAGTGTGCTGAATATATTCTGCCTGACTTGTGCGTGTATAAGCAAAATTTGCCACATGGTGTTGCCTACTGGCATGTGGACATAATTTATGTATCACAAATATTTATAAATAAAAAGGCTTCCCCCCCCCTTTAACATACATACTGTTCTTTTTCCTACTTCTTGCTGAGAAGTACAGCCAAGCTTACATGTTTCCTAACATGAACGAAGATGGTAGTATGTTAGTCTATCCTATGGGCTTTTCTGTCAGGTCTATACTTTCCTCTGAATAGTTTGGAGATCAGAATACATGCTGCTCCAGTGAAGCAGTTAGAACAGAAACTCTGATTCCTATGCAGATTTAATTGGTTAATCTATTAAAATTTGTATGAATGGTTCAGTCAGATTTAATCAGGTGACAGCCTTCATTTCAGCCCTAGAATTTTATTATTTTCATGTGAAATCTGTTTAGCTGAACAGCATTTTTGTTTTTAAAGGCATCAATCCAAAAGTTCAGCCAGTGTTACTCATCACATCTCACTTCTTTGGACTGTGGTCATCATAAAACATGGCTTTATGGTATTGTGTTAATGATCACAATGTTAAACATGACACAGTCATCACACTAGTAAGGGGTCAACTTGTCAGGAACTATAGGTTTAACTGTCACCAAATGACAGGTTAGAATATACTGTTTCAAGGCTGTGTTCTTTGGTCTACTTTATATAATGAAGAAAATTCCTGACAGGCATATCCATCTTCAGGATACTCTTAATTTGCTTTCTGATGGCAGGAATTAATATCTGAAACCACAGCTCAATAACTAGTTTGGCTTCTGGTTTAGTTATCTTGAAAGTCCCAGATGGGAAAGAGTTCATACTGCATCATGGTCAAGAATTAATGAAGACTCAATCAGAGCCTTACTAGTTGATGCTCTAGTGAAGAATTATCTTTTTAATAACTGTGAAAATTAAGTACAAAATTCTTGAATGTTTCCTTTCCTTCTAATACAGGATGAAATTTTACATTTTTAAAAGTGTGAGGCTAAAGGAGATGTTAGAAATGTTCAGAGAGCATGGAAATCATTTTAGTTTTTCCCATGTGTGTTTGTATAACTGATAATGTAATTCTGTGCACACTTAACTTGGCAGTAAGCCATTGAAGATGGTTGTACTTCCTTCCAAGTAAATAAGAATAGTCTTCACCTGAAAGTTTTGTTAGTGCAGATGTTGGCTGTTGGGGTGGTAAGCCATGCCCAGGGCTGTATTATTTCAGACTGCAAGTGGGGAGTGCCATTGCTCTTTAAATAAAAAAAAAAACCCTGCAAATTAGCATGTCAGGGGAAGACTAGTCTAGAATCTTTTCACCTGATATCAAGTTTTCTATGTGGAGTGTGGGGTTGGTTTGTTTTTTCAGGGAGGAGCATTCAGAATGTGCCTCCAGGGGAGGCTGGTGGCTCTGATGTCAGTAAGGCTGTGAATCCACTCTGGGTTTCAGTCAGAACTCTAGAGGAGCTATCCACAGTGCTGCTGCTATTTGGGGGATTTAGTTCAGCACCTTGGATAGTTCCTTTAGAGTTCTGACTGGTTCTGACTGAAACCCAGAGCAGATTCACAGCCCCACTCAAATCGAAGCCACCAGCCTCCACGATGTGTTTCCAATCCATGTACTGTGTGTTTGAGCCTGAACACAGGATCAACTTCCAATACTGGACACACATTCTTTACATACTGGACTGTACAGTACATTGTACTGTAGAGCTGTGCCTGTGGGTTTGTTTTTTTTTTTAATCTCGCTATGTTTTCCTGAGCTTACCTTGATTTGAAGATGCTGTTCACATCCACCTAATATGAAGTTTTGTATATCATTCCTATCGTTTATGCTGCCGATTTCTGGGTCTCTGTCACATTTTGGAACCTCGAGGGCTTTGGTGATTTTCTCCCACCCCCCTCGCCCCCATTTATATCACACTATAATAGGGTAGCCTTTCAGAGAGAACCATAATTATTGACTTCTGTAATGGCCACTTTAGTTGAAGCTATTTGGTAATTCTGCAGTCCAATACAGTCAAAACTTATTACCCACTGCAAAGGCCTCAATTGTAAACATTTAATGCAAAGAATTTCCTTCTTGCTTTTGACCTACTCCAGAAGTATCACATGCGCACTCTTCTTGAATGCTAGCCATCCTTGTTGCTTTTAGAAAGTCTAGTAAAATTATTCCAGAATTAGTTGTTTTCTGTCTGTGCTTATCCACAAAAAATCACATGTACTTTGTAAGAATTAGGAAGATGTTTTCATTGTTTTATTTATATGTAGACACAATGCACATAGTCTTAAAGCACTTTTGAAATGTCCGGGGTGTTTCATGTGGTTTTAAGTCAGGCTGATTGCCAATTACAGTTTTAAGTGGAGGATAGTGGTGTCATTTTTCTTGGAGTTCCTTTACAGTTCACTCTCTTTTCTTGGTGTTAATTCTCTTTCTTGCCATTGGGTAAAGAGAAGGGAGGATTGGAATACCCTGCCCGAGGGCCTCCAAAAATGGTACATCTGTCATAGATCATGTCATGGAACAGAAATGTTTGTTTTTTCACCCATTCATTTCAGCTGGCAGCCAGTTATTATTAGAATGAAAAATTAAGCTATTATGCAGTGGGAAGCCTTGCTGGCTCTACAAAATTTATGACATTAATACAAGAAAATTATCCTTTATAGCTCATACAAGCAGCTGTATGTATAATGCAGGCCTCTTCTAGATAACCCCAAACAAAATGGCAACCCTGTTTTGCCTTTTCTCATTGAAAAATGCTCTCAGTGCCAATATCACATTCCAAATTGGGGACAATGAATATTGCATCCCACCCCTGCTGCCACTGCCGCTGCCCTCCAGTGTATGCTGACAGAGAGATTTCCCAACTAAGGCTTAAACCAAGGTTTAAACTGCAGCTTTACTGCAGCCACCCTTGCTCACCTTAGGTAAATTATCAGGCCTGGTAACTCTGTGAAATAAGTTCGCTGCTACAATGAACAAGGAGTCCAGCGGTTGGCTTTTTTTGTCTTTTTTGGGGGGCATGAGGCCTTTTGGCTTCTTAGGCTAAAACCCTGGGCAGAAAGAAAAGTACTCAACCTAGAGTTTACTATCCAAAGGGTTGCATCCCAAGAATCATACACTAGCTTAACAAGCTTAGGAATATGGGAGGCAGTGGCACGAGGCAGTTTGAAAAGGGTGAGTCATGCTGTGCTCGAGCCGTTTTTTGAATGTGTTTCAGAACAGGATTCCGACAGTGCCCACCCCACTCCACTGTGGTGAAAGAAGGGTTAATATACCCTGCTATAAATACTGGACAAAATGAAAATAGGCGTGGGGTGGAAATGAAGGCTTGTAACGGAAAACCACTTCCACTTGTGCAAGGCAGCCCTGATAGATTCTCCTGATTTCCTCATTCCTCTGCACCATCCATGCGCCATTCTAGAAGGCTACTCAACACTCAGGAGCTGGTTGGGGCAGGGGAGATGCAGCAAGCTGTGCTGGAGAACCCAAAGACCCATTGCATGAGCAGAGTTTCACTTGTCTATCTCTTGATCCTTAAAGATGCAATCCATGCTTTGTATGCAGACAGTGGGGTGTGGAGTGACTGTACTGATGCCAGTTTTTGCTGGCATCCTAACCATTCTTCCTCAGCACTGGGCCATTCTCTCTCTCTCTCTCTCACACACACACACACACACACACACACACACGGTATCCAAACAACACATTGCAGTGGGAGCATTCACTTCACGGATGGCCCTCTTTTGCCTAACAATGAAGTATTCAGCAAAGTCTGAATTTTGTGAATTAAGATGGCCCACCACAGCATGGGCAGAACTAGTTTTTTCAGCCCATGACCCATGCCTGTCATAAAGAGACATACACCTGCCCGAGTATTGAGATCTGCCAAGGAGGCTCTCCTCCGCATCCCACCGCTGGGAGACGTACCTTATCTGGAGACATAAGAGAGGGCTTTCTCGGCTGTGGCACCCTGGTTAAGTAATGCCCTCTCCCTAGAAGGCTGGCTATGTGGCACTAACTCTGACCTCATTTTGGCACCGTGTTAAGATCTGATTATTCAACTATGTTTTGGGGTCTTGTTGATGGTAGTTCATTTTTTATTTGTTTGCTTGGGTTATTAATGCAGATTTTATATTGTTAATTAGTATAGTGGGTTGTGGTTTTGTGTTGAATTGTTTTAGTATTGTCTCCTGCCCTGAAATCTATTGATATAGGGTGGGTTCGAAATATTGAAATACATAAATAAATGACAGAGCAGCCCCGTGTCTCTCCCTCCCCACCTCTCTTTCCACATAGTATCTTGGGAGACTCCACAGGCTTAGGTTAGAAATGTTGATGTAACATTGCCTTACTGTCAAGAAGCATGACACAAAAAACACAAAAAACAAGATAATCCCTCTCATGGCTTTCCAGCTCCATTAGAAAACCCATAGAGTTCGTCAAGAAACTCTACTCTGATTCTGGAAGTCCCAGTTTCAATCTGCCTACACTCCCTAGATAGTGTTAGGTAAGCCACTTTGACTCAGATCTCCATCTGCAACATGGGGGATAATAACACTGGCCTACCTTACAGGATTGTTGTAAGGACTGCAAGAATACATGTGAGCACTTGATAGGGCTTAGCTTCATGCTAAGCAACGGGACTTCAGCCCTATCCTTTTAAGTTCAAACCATCTTTTAAATCTCACTGCGCTTATATTGCATTGACAGTCATGAGAATTTTTTTAAAAAAAATATGTAAAAGCAACATAAAATACTTCACTAAAGATGTCGTCAGTGATGCTGAATAAATAGGGATGGACTTAAGAAGTACAGTGAACAGCAGATGCCATGGCTTTTGTTCTGAAACTACTTCTGCCTGCCAGATTTTGCCCTCCAGGCACAATGGCAAAGCAAGGCTCCCACCTGTTATCTCTCACCATCATGGGCTGTGTGTTTTATTTTTCTTTCTGTTTAAGTTTGGGTTAAAAAATGTACATCTTCCCAGGATTTAGAGTTCATCAGTCCAGCTGTGTTGCACCCTTTCCTTACAGAAAACAGCTGGAGATACAGTGTGAACAAAGTTCACCTTCTCTTGTTTATATCATAAAGCTGTTGTACTGTCTGCTTGGTCTGGCCTTTGTTTAAATTACTGTACAGCATTAGTATTTTTTATTTAGCATTTCCATGAATTTTTCATAAAATAACTGGAGATTAGATAGATAGATGATAGATAGATAGATAGATAGATAGATAGATAGCAGTGCACCTTGTTGCCTCACCTCCTCATTCACACATGCATAGATGAACTCTCATTTGTACACATGCGGAAGCGAAGCAAGTCTTAAACGGGTCTTTAACCTGAGATGTGGTGTGCACATTGTGGACTTATGCAATATGCTCTTACTAAATAGGGAAATTAGCTCAGGCAAAGAGAGAGGCCTAGGTAGGCACACACATAACCTTTGGCACATGTGGCTACTCCTAAGGATGCAGGGAATAGAGCAGCCTTCCCAAACCTGCTGCCTTCCAGATATGCTGGGCTGCAACTCCCATTATACCCATCCAGTGTGGCCATTGGTATGATGGGAGTTGCAGCCCAACACATCTGGAGGGCCGCAGGTTCAGGAATGATGGAGTAGAGTATTGATTTATGGAAGCCGTGTCTCATGCTAGTTTTTGCAGTTTGGTTGGGCATAACAGTTCTTGGGTATAAGGTCCCAACCGTATGCAGTCTTTTTTCCAGCTTCATGTGCAGCTCAGTCGTCTCAGGATTTTATTCCTGTTGGAAAGTGCTGCTGTAGGAATCTTTAAGTACTCTTTTATTTCCCTTATATGTCTTGTTAGTATAGTTTATTATTTACTGTCTACCAACCACAGACATACGAAATAAGAATATAAAATACATATTGAAAAATAAAGTACATAGGAATTTAAGAGCAGAGTCATGAAACAATCAATAGAGGGTCTACTCTGGGTAGCTACATTTAAAAATGTACAAATTTGCTCAGTAACTGAGATGTTTGAACCTTCAAGTAGAATAATCAACAAAGACTCTAAGGATTGTCCAGGAAGGGATTGCATATTAGGGTAAATCAAAGTTTCCCCAGCCCCTTTGATAAAAACTGCAATTAAAGAAGATGTGCAGAACAGACTCCACCTCTCCATCATTGCAAGGGCAATATCTGTTGTTAACTGGAATTTTATTATTTCTACCAACTAGAGGTTTAGCAGGTAGGACACTGCACTAAGCCAGAAAAAATGCTCTCTTATATTTAGGGATTGATAACCTGTTTAAATAAGACATCCCATTTTTAATGTTTGGCCAGGCAAATCCTATGAACAAGGACAGCATGGACACTATGCTGCGCTGTAGAAGTCTTGAAAATCAATATCCATTAGCCTCTATGTAACCATAAACGTAACTCTCTCTCAATGCATAGAGGACAAACTAGAAGGAGACAGCCCCACTGAAACAACTTTCTGCACCACTTCCTTGTTCCAGGCGGTCTGTAATTACCTAGAATACAAAGGAGCTGGGGGTAAGCAAGAGGCAGCAGCAAAGCCAATAATGGATGGAATGAATCCAAGGCAAACAGTCTGAGGAGCTGGTTGGCTTCCAGTAGCACCAGCAACACACCTAGGCACACCAAACCAAATACAGATCTGGGAAAGTGGCACTGAACTCCTTCAAAGGAATTTTTTGAGCATGGAAACCAGATAGCTGGTCCAAAAAGGATCTGGGATACAATTTTGGCTTTAAAGGCACCAATGGCTGCAGGAACTGATTGGCTACCTTTTGTGAAAAAGAACTGAATGATAGCACCCACATTTTGTTCAGCCTTGGTCTTTGCAAATCTCCCCTGGAGTCTCCAGTTAGCAACCCCATGGAACCGAATATCCAAATATTTATAAGAATCACCTGGATCAAGTCTGTGATTATCCAGAAATATCGACCTTCCTCTTAAAGAATTCCACAACTTTCAATTTTGAATATTTTATGGTTAGAAGAATTTTTCTTGCAATAATCAGCAAACCCAGTCAATAATCACGTGAGATCTAGTCATGTTTGGAAAATTAGAACTGCATCATTTGCATGAAGAAGAGTAGATATCTTTGCAGAGCTGATCTTAGGGGGATGAGATGATATTGACCCCAAGAAGGAGGGGAGATCAGCCAAGTACAGACGAAACAAAGTGGGAGTGAGAATGCATTCTTGTCTAACTCCTTGGGAGGAGAAAATCTGCCCAGAAAAGTTGCCATATTGCTGCAGCGTACCTTCACACATGTATTATGGCGTAGTGCATGGATCACAAACAGTAACCTCTTATCGATGGAACACTGCTTTCACTAGTTTTTGCATGTTTGGTTAGGCATAACTGGTTGGCTATAAAGTCTCAAGAGTATGCAGTCTTTTCCAGCTTCATGTGCAGCTCAGTCCCCTCAGTATTTTATTTGTGTTGGAAAGTGCAGCCTTAGGAATCTTAAAGTGCTCTTTTATTTCCTTCATAACTCTTGTTTCTGGGGAAACCAAACAAGTCTAGTTCCTCATCATCCCTGACTATTGTCCCTGCTGACTGGGAATGATGAGAGTTGGAGTCCACAACATCCAGAAGGCCACCAATTCTCTACCCCTATTTTCATGTTTATTTGAAATGCAGCCTCTGAGCTCCACTCCACCCCCCGCTGTACAAAAATCCTTTCCATCCAAAAGTTGGTTGAACCCTTCACGTACTGTACATCTCTGAATTCATTCTCTGCCTCCAGGCAAATAACAGCCCAGTTTATCCGGCCCTATACTGCAATACTCTCAGGAATTAAAATGAATGTTCTTATGTCATACGAAAATATTTTGGTGAATGCTGGTTGAAAAAATGTGGTTACTTCATATGAGGAAGCAATGGTCTTGCTGAGCATAGTCTTAGTTTACTGTTGTGCTTGTTTATTAATCCACAGTTTTCTTCCAAGGATCTTTGCAAGAAGGCATGGCCTGCTGAAGCCAGTATGTTCTGGATAGCACTAACATGTAAGCTTACTTTTGCTTCCCACTGGTTTCAAGCTGTTGCTTCTAATTCCAAGCAGGTTTTCAGGAAATAGTTGATCACGGGTGCTTCTGGTATAGACACTTTTCTGATTTTCTTGGATTGGAAAGGTTGATGCAAGACTCTATGAACGTTGAATGGATTCTGCTCTATCTTTTAGTCTGGAGCCGCAAGCTCACGAATACTTTTTTGCTTTATCAGCAGCCATGCCACATCTCCATGAGCAATCACACAAAACTGTGACTCATCATTTTATAATTCAGGTCTGTAATTTGTCTGGCATTATATTGCAGTGGACTCCAGTCAGCAGATTTCTAAAAGATCAGCACCAGTGGGGTTAATAAATTATTTCCTCTCCTGGAAGAAAAGGAAAAAGAAAATTTCCCTGAGAACACTTGTGCTTCTTTTCCCTAGTGTGGTGAGTAAAATATAATATGCTATTAGAAGCATATTTTACTTTAAAAAATAGTGCTTCCATGAAATTGTATGGCAGGAAATACCATTTTAAAAGGTTATTTAAAAATAATTTTCCATTTCCGTTTAAATGTGCTCTCATATCAAAGAATGGTTTGACTTCCAAACCCTTTTTCTTAAGGCAAAAATAAAGAAATATTTTTGGCTTAAAAAAATACAGGTATGATCTTATGAATGAACTTAGTCAATTTCACAGGAGGAGAAAAATCAATATCCCACTGCCGGCATTTAAAAGTCCCTGTACTCCTACTTGAAGGCTAAGAAACATCAAATAATATTGCAAGCATATTTGGCACAAAGTTCCTTATATTTTAAAAATGTAAGCTGCCTTAAGGATCATTCAAGTAAAAGCAGGATGTAAAACTTCTCAATAAATAAATAAATGCAGGACTCATCTCCTCCCTTCTCTTTCTGATTTGTGTCATCTCATGATGGTACAGATAGGCCCAATGCCCATATATCCAGGCCCAGTCTTGTGTCCCTTTCTGCATTCTCCATCTATTAACTTTGTCCCCCACTCCCATACAACCTGTTGCTACTAATGTATTGCCATTCAGGATAATTGTTTTGACCCTAGAATCTACGTATTGGATTTCTGACCCACCTTTCTAAAATATAATTAAGGTGGCTTACCAATGTTAAAACAATGAACTGTTATCTATTATTGATTCAGTGTCCTTCTTTGAAGAAGCTTAGGGCACAGTACATGTTCCCTGTCTCCGTTTTATCCTCAAACATGCAAAGTAAGTTAGGTTCGGAAGTCGTGTGTGACCCATTGTCACCCAGTGAGCTCCATGGCTGAGCAGGGATTTGAATCTGGGTCCCTGTGGGTGTCATTAGATACACTATGTGCTACTGCCCATATAGGCTATGAGACTATGTGTCAAACTGGGATGGGTGAGCATTTTATTCAGTTTGTTGATACAAACTTACCAACATTCACAAATGTCTTCATAAACTTGACAGCAAGAACTTCAGATGTTTTTAAAAAATGAATGTGGGGTAAGCAAACCTGATAGATACATCTATCCAGGGAGAGGGCTGGAGGTCTTAAGAGTCTGTCTTTGAATCTCAGTGTATTCCACCATGTCTGTGCTGCTGAATAGGGGTTGCCACCATGTTGCATACTTTGGAGGAAGTGGATAGGAAGAATGTTTTCTTTCTCATAATTGTAGAAGCTGGGGTCATCCAGTGAAGCTGAATGATGGGAGATTTAGGACAGGCAAAAGGAAGTACTTCTCCATACAGCATGTAGTTAAACTTTGGAATTAGCTACCACAAGATGTAGTGATGGCCATCAACTTGGACAGATTCAACAGGGGATTAGAGAAATTCATGGAGGAGCAAAGCTATCAAAGGCTTCCAGTCATGAAGGCTATGTATTTCCTCCAGTATCAGCGGCAGTGTGCTTCTGTATGCCAGCTGTTGGGTAACATGAGTGGGAGGGTGCTGTTGCACTTGTGTCCTATTTGTGGGCTAGTGATAGGCAGCTGGTTAGCCATTTTGTGAACAGAAGCATAGACTAGGTAGGTCTTCGGTCTGATCTAGCATGGCTGCTCTTACATTCTTATGTTAGACTGAGGCTAGCTCACATTCTGCCTTCAAACAGATGACTAAAACCATCCCATTAGAAAGTCATGTTCTAGAGAATGTTACTGGATAGGTTTTTCAGTCGATTGGCTTGATTTCGTTTTATGGTTTTTGCTTGTGTTTTTTGTTTGTTTGATTCTTTGTTTATTACATTTATATTCCATCTTTTTTCCTCATTAAGGAGCCCAAGGCAGCATACATAATCCTCCTCCTCACAGTTTTAGCCTCACAACAACCACCCTGTGAGGTAGAGTCTGTGATTGGCCCAAAGTCACCCAGTGAGCTTCCATGGCTGAGTGGGGACTAGAACCTGGATCTCCCGGCTCCCAGTCCAACACTCTAGCCACTACACCACACTGTTTCATTGTTCATGGTGTTTGATCTGTATTTGATGTATTTTTATGGCTATATTGTACGGTTTATTCTTGCAAGCATTTCAGGAGTTATGGCTGGGAAGCAGAAAATACATTGGTGAATAAATAAACGCACAGATGCAGCAACAATGCCCTAAAAGTTCAAGTTATAGGCTGTTATCTTAAATCAATTTATGTGAAGATGTGATTTTGGCCATTTTTTTTTATTGGGGCTACACGGGGCAATCTTAGTTACATAAATATAGAGGACAGACTATATTCCTCCAATCAATATCAAGAATAAATGAAGAATATATTATCTCAAGTGATGTGGTTAGACAGATTACATTCTTCTACCCTCTAGAAGCTGTCAGTCAATATTAATTATCAGATTTTCTATTAAATTATCTAAATTGAGATGATAGGGAGCAGCAGTGGCTGTAAAGTGGTCTAGAAAAATCACACCCTTGCAGAAGTGATGACTACACACCTGATTGCCCAATAAAATTGGGGTGTGGAGCAAAGAATACTGTAGCCAGGAAACAGATGGAATCACTACAGGCTTAGCATTTCATAGACCCTTTTGTTATGTGTGATATACATTAGGTGGCACCTGATCTTAGTAATTCTTCAAAGCAATCTACACATTACGTTGGAGATATGTGACTCAATCTCCTAAACTTTTTCTTCTGCTGCTCAAATGCAGCCGTGGGGAACTGCAAATTGGTGGAGGTGGCGAAAGGATGTTTTGTTTTGTTTTGTTTTGTTTTGTTTTGTTTTGTTTTGATCCCCACCCCCAACACTCCTTTCCTGATCAAATTCATCTCCTTTCCCAAAAAGGAAGACACAATTGGAGCCATTTTGATTGGGAAAATGGCATAAAAGTGTTAAATTCTCCCATTGCTTCTCCAAGCAAATTGGCAGCCCCCTGCAGTGGTCTTTCAGAGGGAGAGATAGTTATTTTGTTTTTAGGGCTCTTAAGGCTCCCTAACTGAAGTATGTAAAGCTGATCCATCCTAGCAGTATTAAGAAGGTAATCGCCTGTTTCCTCTTGTTAGCACTGTGATAATCTCAATCTGGACAGTGCTACAGCAGCTTCCATTGCTGTTGCTGCTGCTGCAACACCGTACCATACAAAAGGCCTTAACAAGCTCTTATTGATAAAGGATTAGTTTGTACTTCTGTGCAACTTTATACTCCTGCCTCTTGAGGTGGCTTCCTAGGAAGAGCATAAGCCAGAACAAATGCATGCCAGAAGAAAGCAGGTCTCCAGTGTAGTCCCCCTGTGCCCGCAGACACCTCTCTTGGTGCCCACTAGGCTTTCTGCCTCTCCTGATTTTTATTTTATTGAAAAAAGTTTAAATAACAACAACTGGGAGTCTGCAAAGTGAAGCACTGCCCTCCTGCCCCATCTTTATTTGCATTCAAAATAGTGACTTTGTATTTGGAAGCTGAAACCTCACCTTTCCCTTGTACTTAGGTACTCGGGCAAATTAATTTCTCTTAGTCTCACCAGTTTGCCTTTCTGTGAAATGGTTGTTTTGTGACCAGACATGCCCACCATGGCAGCCATTTTGTGAAAGTGCCTACAACTATCTCCCTATATTCCAAATGTGCCCACTGACCCCAAAATTATAAGGATCCCTGCAATAGCTCATTTCCAAAGTATGGGGGTGAAGCTTCAATTGCAGTAGTACGTATGTGGTCAGGGCTGTTGGTCTTGAAAGTCAAAGCAACTGGATAACAACACTTGATAGGTTTGTTGATGAAATCAGCTTAAAGACATGGCTATGAAAGATAGGAGAAATGCCAGTCTGATTCTATATATTTGGGTTGTTATTTTTGTGAACCATCCAGACAGCTTTGGCTATTGGAAAGTATAGAAATGAAATAACTGAATTGGTGCAAAATATACTATTATTGTTGAGTGCTGTTTATGGAATAGTTGTTGTTGCTGTATAAGATCTCATGCCTATGTTGTCAGGTAACATTTCAAGCTTTTACATGTTGTCACCACTTGATCTAACAAAATTACATTGCTCTGGAGTCTCCTTAGAACTTGTTCGTCTTCTTCATAAACAGAAAAAGCTATGAAGATGCAAAAGATTATGAGCTAGAATCCCTACTGGATGCAGTACCATCTTGCTTAACCTGACAGCCTGGGAACATGTGATGTGCCAGTAACATCCATACACGTGTCCTTACAGACGAATGAGTTCATCAGCACTGCACAATAATTGGCTCTCCAGCCCACACCCCCATCATCATCACCCCACCTTTTCTCCAAGGAGCACAAGGTGGCATACATGGTTCTTTGTAGGGATGTTGTGGGTGCCCGACTGGGTCTGGGAGTCCATCAAGCCCGCCTGCTCGCAACCCCTGGACCATGCCCACTGAGCTCCTGCCCTCGCTCATGCTCGCTCACGCCCTCCTGGACTCACCATGACCCCATCTGGCAAGCACCTGCCATTTTGCTGCCTTTTTTTTTTTTTTAAGGAAAAAAAGGGGGTTTAAAAAATGTGCATATTTAAATATGTGTCGTTTGGGGGTGGGAAAGCTTAATGTGCGCAATATTAGAGGCATTACACCTCTAATATTGTGCCTATTAAGCTTTCCTGGCCCCAAACTGCACATATTTCAATATGCGCATTTTTAAACCCCCTTTTTCCCACCCCCTGGCAAAAGGCAGCAAAATGGCGGGTGCTCACCAGATGGGCCTGGGGTGAATGTGGGTGACTCGCCCAGGTCATGGGGGCTCAACTGCAGGTCCGTGTGGGGCGAGTGGGGGTGGCCCTTCAGCAGGCGCCCGGAGAAGCCGAGCTGGGGCGTGTTCACACCTCCCTAGTTCTTTGCCTCCCCCTCTTATTTTTTTTTTTTTTTGGCACAGGTTGAGATATAGTGACAGGACCAATATCACTACATTCCTCTTAAATTAATCAGCTGTGTATATAAGTGAGAACACCAGATGGTTTGAAAAGAAATGAGGAGCACATTTTGCCTATCCGCTTTCATAAAAAAGGTACCATTGGTCGCTAGCATCACCTAGAACATAAAGACTCCCCTCTTCTCTGCACCATAGTTGAATTTCTACTCCTCTCTTACCTGGTGACATGCCTGATGTCTGTGTACCTTTCTGATATGGCCTTCCTACCATGTCATCACATCTGTTCCTCTGACTGTATTGCTCCCACTGAGCTCCATTAGCCCAGAGCATACCACTTTTAGGAAATATCATGCATCATCTCTTCATGAAATGACGAGAAAAAACAGCTTCTCAAGTATGAAAACAGAAAAAAGAGATAACAGTTGCTGAATAGGGCAGAAATATTATTATTATTATTATTATTATTATTATTATTATTATTATTGCTCAACAAGTTTCAGTGCCTACAACTCCTTCCTCAGGAGCTTGAAAGATTTCCTTGCAACTCTGGATATAGCAGCCTAAAAAAAATTTAAAACAGAAGAGGAACTTTTTCCTTTCTCTCCTTCAGCCTTTGCATCAGAAAACAGGTCAGAAATTTCCATTTGTGTATTTTTATAGCAGAGACAGTTCACTGAAGCCATTGAGCGGGAGAGAGAAGTGGTGGGTGAAAGAGACAAACTGGCTATATTTTACAAATATCCAACTTGCTCTATCAGATCCATTAAAAATTTATCAGCGAGCGTCTGCCCATTGAGTACTTGGAAGGGGGGGCGGGCAGTTACTGTCATTGTCTGTCTGGACTTAGAATAATCTCATTGGCCAAAGATAAAAAGCTGATTAGCGTCATAAATGTGCAGAGCATAGGACAGCAGTAGCTTCGCTGCAGTGCTCAACGATGCAAGATTGGGTGTGGGGGGCGAGGTAGAAGGCCAGGAGAAAATCAGAAAACTTTCAGTCTTGAGACTGAACTCTCTTCGAGCAGGACAAGCAAAGGTTTCCAAAATAGACAAAATATTTGGAATGATTTGATGTTTAATGACTCTTTATTTAACTGAATGTTACAGCAGCAGGTTCTTGGCGTGCGCTTCCCTGCTCGCTGGAGGCAGAACACACACACACACACACACACCCATTGCTGGCACTGGCAACCAGCAAATGATAACGCTAATGTACTTCAAGTTTTCTGAAAACGATTAAAACAAGAGAGCCTCTCTGTGACATGGAGCAATTTGTTGAAAATCAGTATCTGCTATTAAAAAAAAAAAAAATGGGGGGGGGGAGGGAGTCCATTATATTAATCAGACTGACAAGAAAATAAATTTATTTCTGTAAAAGAACGGCTCCTGGCCCTGGCTCTGGACAATGCCAGTTGCAATGCCAATTATTATGCACAGAATCAAAGCGATTTACTGTCTGTGATACTTAATAAACATTATAGTGCGGCTTTTTGTGGATTATAAAGCTTGCTTTACATTATACCCCTTGTCTGCTTTGATTTGCCTCCTAGGGCTCACTTAAAGTGCATTAAGAAGTTGAACGCAAGATCAGGGTGATTTGCTGCAAAACCTAAATAATTCATTTATGCACTGCTGCTTCCAGCCAGTGTTTTTGCAAACGCCATAACAAGACAAGCTGCAAAATGTTTTACATGGAGAAAACACTGATTACAGCTGAAGGGAAACCCTTTTGCGCAGAACTGCCTCTTGGGGCTCCTTCTCCAGTTATCTTTGTGGTGTGGGAACCATGCAGTAAGGTTCTTTCCCACACCATGGAAGTCACACCAGAAGCCCTGGAACATGCGGAAGGAGCCCAAACTGCAGTTTCTCCCGACACCAAAATGGCCCCTCCTGGACACTGGGCGTTCGTTCACACTTCAGCAAATTTTGCAGTACAGTTCTCCCATAATAATAAAAAATGCATACAGAAATTCATATGTTAGTGGGAATGACATCAAAATGCATTATATCAGGAAAAATGCTTGCAAAAATGTGCATATTAGGCAAAATGCATGTATTGGGAGAAATGTGCACAATAATGCTAATGAATTTTCATGGAAACATTAAAAAAAAAAGATTCTCAAAATTTGGGGCAAATCAAATTTCAGACTGGAAAAATGAGAAACTGACAGAAACTGAAGTTGATAGATATGTCCAGCCCAATTGCAGAGCCATGCAATATTCTTCTGTTTTCTTGTACTGAACGACTGTTACCTGGCTGTAGACCTTGAATAAGATGTGGGATTTATGGGAAGAACTGTCAGTAACTTGAAGGAATGGCTTAGAGGCATGGTATGATGGCTGTTTCCAACTGTTGCCTTGCAGGAGGAAGTGGGGGAAGAGAAAATGAGTTGGCCTAATTGTGGGAAGGAAGGAAAAGCCAAGATAAGAAGGAAGCAAAAGTCAAGTGTGTAGTACTAGTAACAAGACATGGTGCATATGTGTGTGTGTGGGGGGGGGGGGGGTGAGGCCATTCAGGGAAGGGGAAGAAAAGTGATTCCCCTTACAAGCCCAGTCACTACTGATATTGCAGAATCACAGGGGTGGGCAGAAGGTATATCTCCAAGGGTTTAGGCTTCAGCTCCCAGCATTCTTGACCATTGGCCATGCTGGCAGGGACTTCTGGGAGTTGAATCCAAACATCTGGAGATCTACCTTCTGCCCACCTTGCTCTAACTGAACAAGAGTTATCACAAATGTATTTTATTTATGTATGTTCATCAGCGTACAGTGTGCATGAGTGGCTTATCAAAGCAATACCATTTCTAAAACCTGTTCAGGGCCCTGACAACCAAAGTTTAGACAGTGGAAGAGACAACAAGGCGGAGGGGAGGGCAGAGAGTATCTTGTCCCCAATGCTATTTAACGTCACTATGGAGCTTCATCCTATGAAGGGGGCAGCCACTAGGAGTTTGGGGGCAAGGTGTCACTGGTATGACACCCAGCTCTATTATTCCACTACAACTAAGTCAGAAAGAGCTGTGCATGACCTAGACTGGTGCTTGAACCTAGTGGGTGGGCTGGATGAGGGCCAGTAAGCTAAGGATGAATCCTGATAAGTCAAGGCACTGTGGGTGAGCAGTTCCCAGGTCTGGAAATTAGGGTGTTTACCTGTTCTGGATGGGGCTTCTCTCTCCCTTGCAGACTTATAGTGCCTTTGTAATATCTCATTATTTACAAATATGCACAGAGAGCCTATTAAAAGCAAGCAGATTTGAAAACAACAACAACAACAACAACAACCACTAATCCTGCATAAAGGCCCTCCAAAAAAGCAACTGCATGCCAGGAATGCCTCAGTTTTCGCTAACTCCAACTAAATACTCTATTTCTTCTCTCTCTCTCTCTTTCTTAAAATTTTGATTGAATCTCAGGGATTTTCTCCAAATTCAGTAAATTCAGATAACACATATTAATTGCTTTTTTCCCCCTCCCTGAAAGTTGGAAAACATAATATATCCAATTTATTATCTATGATTGTATAAGACATCCATATTATGTGGGTCAGCTGGTTCAGTTCAACCATGTTGCTTATTCACTCTTTTTCTTATATACATGTATGTATAACCTGCATTTCCTGAACAGATTAATCTGTATTTCCACCATCTGGTTTATAGTTTGTTTATTTTTAAAATCTATGCAGCATGCCAAAATGGTAACTCCAGCTGAGCTCTTGCTTTGAGAGAAGGGCTGTTGCCTGACATACTAGTGAAAACTGCTATGAGAGCATGGAATAGCTCAAGATGTTGTGATACTGAATCAACAAGCAGTGACCTACAACCTACACAACAGAAACCATTGAAATCAGAAGGTATAAGAGCTTCTTTAAAAAAAACTACGTTGGCTATTGTCTTGCATGGCATTAGCAGATATTGGATAACCACCACAGTGTCTCTTTCTTCTGTCCACTTTTCAGCAGTAAAGGGAATGGGGTAGAACACCACTGGTAAATACCAAAAACATTCTTTAGAAGGGAGTGTAAACCCCTGTGGTTTGTATGTGAATGTAGTAGTTTGTGCCTCAGGGGAAGGAGGGACAGGAGGCAGATCCTGATGGCTTACTACTCTTTTCCCTATGCCCACCCCCACATGTGCAAAGGCTTCATGGCCATTGCACGTGTGAAAATTCAGCTGAAGCCACTTGGAATCCATAAGAACATATGATACTGACCATTGCTCCAACCACTATGCCTTCCTGCCCAGTATTGCCACAGTGGCAGTGGTTCTGCAAGATTTCAGGTTTTCACAGTCCTGGGATCCTTTTCACTGGGGACACAGTCGATTGCACCTGGGACCTTATGCATACAATGTATGTGCTCAACCACTAACCTATTGGCCTTCCCCAAATAGCATGTTGTCATTGTTTATAGCTCATAGTGGCCAGCAGTATCTATGTAACTCTGCCATCATACTTTTGCTTGCATATTAATATTAGTGGGCAAACCCCACCTATTCCATGCTGAAAACATTTCAGGAGATGTTTTTTCATCCCCTATATAGCAAAAATAGAGTGTTTTGCTATATGCCCCCAGTCTGACAAAATAATATTGGATCCAGTGCACATCAGGCCCCTAAGAAGCACTAGAATTCAAGCCGGCCATCATACCCCTTCAGCCTTACTTATTGGGTTGCCATGGGGAAGGATCACACCATAAGCATGTGCAGCAGTGCCCTCGGGTGCTGGGAGCCATGGGAAATATAGTTCCTAATGGTTCCCCAAATTCATGCAGTCTGCTGCATATGTTCCTGGCATAGTCTAAGGATATTGGGAACCATAGGAAATATATCTCTTGTCATTGCTGGGCAATGCTATGCATTATGGTAGGAGTTTCTAGGACCAAAGTCCTGATCTTTGGAGCCTGCACCACTCCCTCCCCTTGCCAAGGTAAGGTTGGAAAAGGGAAATAGGCAGAGGAAGCTTGGGGCATGACAAACTAGATCCAGTTAGGATTGGACCAGAATTTATCTCAAACCTCATGTCTAACCCCAAATATATCTGAAACCTGGTGTCTGACCCAAAATATATCTGAAATGTGTTATCTGACCCCCAAATATATCTGAAATATGGAGTCTGAACACCACCCCCATATGTGGAATCTGTCCCCTCACTAATCCTGTTGTCAAAATCAACATCCTGCATGCAAACATGCTGGGCAGGTAAAGGCAGTGGTTAGAGTGTTGGACTAAGACTGGGGAGATGAAATCCTCCCTTAGCCATGAAACTCACAGATTGACCCTCAGCCAGTCACCAAACATTTCTCACCCTAACTTACCTCACAGGATTCTTGTGAGAGAAAAGTGGAGAGAAAGATTTGCGAAAGCTGCCTTAGAGAAAAGGTGGGATATACATGTAATGGCTTGGATCCTGTGTCTTCATTCTGCCAGTGGAAGGATGCCTCTGGCAGAATGGGATTTCCTTGTCTTCTCCTCTCCCTTGCAGTCCCTCATGCACCCTCCAAAACTGCTCTGGAGGATTGGTGGTCCAGCTGGAGGAGATCTGAAGGGCGCACAGGAGGGGGCTGCTGGGGGAAGGAGAGGATGCAGCAGTCCCATTCCGACAGCAGTATCTGTCCACTGGCAGAACTTTGATACTGGATCCAATCCACTGAAATTAAGTCAATAATAACAAAGGGAGCATTCAAACCAGGGAATTTTTTGATTCCTAGCTCAGTCTCTTAGCCACTCTGCTGTAGCACCTCACATAAGGCTCCAGTGTGTTCTCCTTCAAAGGCAAGTCTGCTTTGAATCTCTCACAACCGAAGGAAGACGAACAAAGCACTATTTCTCTCTTAAAAGCGAGTGAGCTATTCACACGAGAGTGTTTTAAAAGAGCCTGACCTCCTGCTCTGCACACTTTCAGTGGCTGAGTGGCTGTTTTCTCCCCGTAGACCTCTTAGTCCTGTTTAATAAGTATCTAGTTCCTTTCAATAAATTCTGCGCATTTTGATGGCAAAGTGACTACAAGTTGCGAAAGTGACAGCTGCTAGCGACAGGCAAGAGCTTGTTAAGCCCAAAAAGATGTCACACCATTTTCATAGTGGGGTTTGTTTTTTTTATTCCAGTGGCTCTCTGGGATGAACATAGAATAATGCTCTCTCTCTCTCTCTCTCTCTCTCTCTCTATATATATATATATATATATATATATCAGCCAGAAACAGGTAGTCAATGACGGTGTTTATTCACTGAAGGTCAGGCTTTTGTATTATGAAACTTCTAGCAGATGCGATAAGCAGTAAATTGCAGATCTATCACTCACCCCCCCACACTTCCCAGTGAGCGTGTGTGTGAAATCAGCAGAATACTGCCTCTCTTTGATTTATAGCCCACTTTTGACCAACTCTTATCTAGTTCCCACAAGCCCTTTTCTGATGCAGCTCATGTCTGAATGACAATAGACAACCACTGCCATTATGCTCCAAAATCCCTCTCTGCATTCTAGACACCTAAGATTACATCTGGGCTATTGATTTATGACTGCCTCCTCCACCCCACCACCCCTCCCGGGACCAGTTTGTTCAGCCTGAACAAGATAGACTATTATTAAACTGAGCAAACAACTCCATGTGAACTTGCAAAGGAAATAATCATTTGCAGCCACCTTTCTAACAACTTGGATGCTCAAAGCAACATAGGCGTTGAAATATTAAGGCTATTTTTATGTGTGTAGCCACCAGTTGTGCTCTGCTCAGATTATATGTAATTTATACACAAACTACAATACCACAAGCATTCTCATTCTCTCTCTCTCTCTCTTTCTCTCTCTCTCTCTCCCTCCCTCCCCCTCTCTCCAGTGTGCCGTGCCTCTCTCAAAACATTCAGATACTGTAGTCCGGTGTATGATTTCTAGTTTGGATTAAAATCCAAATAATTGCAAAACTCTGCTTCCCTATCAGTTTGGTAGCACCTTCCCTTTCCATGACAAAGAGCTTTTAAGTTTAATGGCACCTTTTAGTAGGGATGTGTTAGAAATTCATTCCATTGTGGGGGGGTGAGGGAGGCTTTACGGATTTGCCCAATTCCCCCAGACCCAAACACAATTTGCAGTCAGAAATCTCTCCGCTTGGGATGCATTTCACAAAACCAAACAAAAAAGTGTTCAGCAATATGCACATTTGAAAGATGTGCAAAGGAAAATGCATACATTTCCAAAATGTGCACAAACATGCTTTAGGCAATGGGTGCAAACATGCATACATTTATGCACACATTGTAAAATTCATGTGAATTTCTGATAAAAAATATCACAAGTTTGTGCGGAAATGGGATGGAATGAGCTTGGCCTAAAAAAAATGATAATCTCGGCAAGACCAAGATTGCCAGATCTGTCCATTCCTACTTCTTAGAGCATCAGCAAAACATGCATGTTCTTTCAGGTTGTGAGAAGTATAAATTTTACAATACATCATACTTTATATCTTTGAAAAACACACTGAGAAATTTCTGGGATGTGTGTGTATATGTATCTATAACCATTTGTTTATTTGCATATTTTATTTGTGAAATTCATTCATTCATTTTCCTCATCATCATATCTTCTATTTTTTTTTTCTTGTGTACTACTTAGGTCCAGTGCCGTTATGTTTGCCCAGGGCCATAATGAAAACAGTCCTGTTCAACCTCTAGAGATTGATAGTTCAACAGATATGTCTCCTGTCATCATTTGGTCCTAAAGCAGCTGAATACATGGAAAGGAATGTCTGTTTGGGATAGGCGATGTCTGTCCACCACCACTATCCCATCATCGTGGAGCTGTAATGCCCCGCACATTTATTATTGTTTAGGACTTTCGGAAGAGATGTGAACAATGTTGAATCCTCTGTGGAGGAGGAAACCTAGCCAGGAAATAGTTGGCTAAAAGTGGTTGACCAGAAATTGTGCCAGGTCCTGTCCATGAATGCAGTGCAGAGATCCCTGCCCACAGGCTCATAATAACTTAAATAACTCTCCCCTACTTCACACGTTAAACATTCCTTTCCATTGTTGAAATGCCACTTGAATTCGACCCATATTTCATGAGTTTTGGTTAAGAGCATTTCCATGTTGTCCGCTGTTCCATACACCGCTGATCTCAAAACAATTTGAATAGACCTTACTTTTTAAAAGGGAGCCAAAAGAAACTATTTTAAATAATGCCTCCCTCTCCCCTTTCTCTTTGTTTTTCCTCCCTTCTTACTGTGGGAGAAAGACAACAGTTAAAACTATTTTCAAACAGTTACTGTGGCATATTTTTGCTCCCAGCCAGGCTGCCTCTGAATCCAGTCTAACACGTTGTTTGGTTTTTTTACTGCTGCTGGGCCTTCAGCAGGTGCTTTCATCAAGCTGTCTACACCGATGCCTAGTCCCTTTTTCCTGAGTGGTTACATTTAATTTAGAACCCATCAATGCGTATGAGGAGTTCAAGCGGACTCTGTCTATTATGTATTCCCATGCATGTCTGTAGTGAATTTCATCTGCTACTCTTGTCCAATGACTGTGTCTTGTTAAATGTACCCCCACCAAAAAAAACCCTTCCATGCATGAACACAGATTTGCATTCTTAAATTAATACCCATCTTTCAGTGCTGAATAAATTATTGATTCCAAACAATAATAAGTTAATAAAAGTTTATAAAGGAAAAGGCTAACTTTACCTCACTTGTTATCATTTACAGTGTATGATGACCAAACCATGCCATATGCCCCCGCCCAAATCTATTCACAACTAACAAAAGTTGTGGCCAATTCTTTTAAACAACCTAGGCTTGTGTGTCCATTTGTTTCCTCACCTTTCCTTCTCACACAAGGCCACATTTTCTTTCATCTGTTTATTGTGTGCTCCTCACATAGAACCAGCTTATTGTTATTATCATCATCATTTTTTTTTGCCATTTAGTTCAGTAGTTTGTTTTGTGGAAGCAGGTACATCCTTACCACGCAACTGCATCCCTTATGAGGCAACTTCCTTCCTGGATTTGTGAAAAGTCACTATATCATTACGTACTTCCAGCCCAAACATGGCTCATATGTTGTTTATGAAGTCATTACAAGCATCATGGTGACTGCTCTGACATCCTTCTTCTTGGCTGCTCCAGTGTCCTCCTCTTTCCACCCTATCCAGTGACTCCCAGTGGCTGCAGGGTATCTTCGACTTTTCCCTCATGGACCCAGCAGCCGTGTGGAAGCTGCTAGATACTGAACAGGTAAAAGTGGGGAGGATCCTCTTCCACACTGAAACAATATGTTGTGTACATGGGACACAGCCTGGGGTGAGGGGTTTAGGTTGTAGCATAGGAGAGGGTTTATTGGAGGAAAAAGAGAAGGGTTTAGGGATATGGCATATAGGGATAATTCTAGGGCACTTGGGATTATCATATTGGAGAACAGGAGTGGGTTATAGGATGTCCCTAAGGGAGGAAAGTTTGTGGGATAGCTCCCATCATCCCATGATATTATAGCACCCCGGAACACGTGTGCAGTGTTTCTCATTTCTGAAAGGATATCACTCAGCATATGTTCAGAGGTGCTGTGCTATCTCCTCTACTCCTCCTCCCACAAATCAACCTTCTCTGGAGATATCCCACAACCCCTGCTCTATCCTAAATGTATTTCTATGGTGCCATTATTTCTAAGAGTATGCATTAGCAATAAATTATATTAATATAATAAATGAAATGACTTTCCCCCAATGTTTGGTCACAGTCATCCCAATATTCTGTTACTAAATCAAAGTGAAAAAAAAGTAATAAAGATACAGGGGAGAAAATACAATTTAGTACAATGTCAGTCATCAAATTATTTTTAAAAAGGAGTAGTATCATTCAGTTTTCATATATTGTTTTCTATCTTTCAGATTGTGTGCCAGACTTGTCAAAAAGCCCTGGCATTGATTATGAATGGAACCTAGGTAGGTAAAAAGTGAGGAAAGTGTCAGTTTTGCCCTTCCTATAAGTTGATGTATGATTTTCCCTCTCCCTCCTGGTCCTGGAGTGACAACAAGGCAGTCCCCCACCTTACTAAATAACTGAAGAGTACCCTTATGCATATAGGGCTGGGTATACTGTTAAATAGCATAGGTTGTTTTGACTCTTGCAGTCCCATATCCCCTTCCCTGGTATAAATTCAACAATTAAATCACACAAACACACACACTAACAACAACAACAACAACAGTTTTAAAAATCTTGTTATGTTCCAATGTGTTTCATAATTCTGAAACAGTTGGGCATTCAGGATTTGAGGCTGGCAACAGCCATCTGTTTCTCCCATTAGGAAAGGCACCACGGAGGTATTAGGGAAACTGTGGGACAAAAACTTTCGTGCCATTGGTACTGTCAGTCCTAGCCATCATGGCCGATTTGATGGCTTTTATATGAGTTGCTGCATATGTTTCTGGAAATTAGTGGCTTTTGGAGAACACTTGCGTCTCACTGACTGTATCTTCTCAGTCCGAATTGTGTGTGAATAGGAATTAAGGAAACATACACAAGGCTTGGGGTGTCTAATTCCTTAAGAAACACATTTCCATTCATGTGGGAGTTGCGAGACATGCCAGTGGCCTTTCATAATCTTTCAGTCTACTCTTTGTTTGTCATTTCATTTCCTTTGTGGTGCCAACATTACTAGACGGCTCAGTGACACAGATGCTCAAGGAGTGGATACTCAGTTCTCTTTCACCTCCCCCCCCCTTCCTTTTTTTTTTTTTTTTTTGCTTTGTGGAGGCTTTTCCCTTAGCCATGGAAACACCCTGTTCCCTTATTGGAGTTGACTGAAAAAATCTTGATTTATCTGTCTACAAGCATTTCCTGGTTTAAGTTTTGTTTTAGAGCAGAAGCCTGTTTTCTTCCATTCGCATCTGTGTATGTCCTTAGCAACCCTGAATATATAAAATGTCCTGAACGACCATTGCATTGCTAGAATGTGGTTGCAATAAAGGTCATAAATAGAGTCTGCTTGGGAATTAATTCAAATAAGAAATTGATGTGCCAAGTTCAGGCCTCTGCTGGGCATGTTAATAATGTCACTGGTGTGATTGCTGCCAGAGGACATCCTACAGTCAAGACTTGCAGCTCCCTGCATCTACCCTTGGGGCTCCCGTCTAGGACAAAAGCAGAGCCCAGAGGTCAGAAAGAGACTGCTGCAGCGTCACAGCCGGAAGATAACTATTCATCTCCTTAAAGTATGGGCTAGCTTCTTGAAAGATTAATGTTGCTCATGTTAAGGCATTTCTTTTATCTTAAAAAAAAATAGTGCTGATTTCATCCCTGGACTGACTCCAGTGAAGTGACAACAGGGGTGAATAGGGAGGCAGCAAAGCCCTTGAGTTGCCATATGGCGAACATTTATACCTTCTGCGAGGCTGTTGAAAATACCCTCACAAGCCACTGTAGAGTTTGTGTATGTGTGTTTGGTTTATTGGAAGGGGGGAGATTCAGCATCCAAAAGGGCCAAAATTTGGATGGTGGAGAAGTGGGAAGGGGATCATGTGTTTGAAGATGCTTAGCGCCAAATGGGGAGGAGAGCTTGTACCAGTCCAAATAAGGTTGCTAGTTGAGAAAATGAGAAAAAGGAAGAAACAATGTGTACATTTTTAGCAACAAGATCACTTACTTGGCTGTGCGCTTGTGGTAGATTCTGTGGAAATGTTTCAGTTGAGGACAGCAGCTTCTCCTTTGGAGGAGAGAAAAAGCAGAGCCAAGGATAGGATTGCATATAGCTCCAGGTTTCATTTGTACCAGGCCTTCCCAGAGCTGATCCTTCCTGGAACCCATTCTCCATGTGAGACCTTGGCTCTGGCGAACGTGATGCCCGTCTGAGCTTTTGCAGGATGCCTTTCGTTCACTGATGACATAACCATAATCTGTCCACACTTAGCTGGGGTTTAGGGGACAGCCAGATGAGGCTCCTGGATCAGAATGTGTGACTTCCAGACAGGACTCAGCTCTAGCATATCCTTTTTGTGAAACTGACCACCATCACCTTCTCACTAGACATATATCCAGCAGTGCCGTGGAGCCAGGGCTGGCAGGGATACAGCACAGCTTTTTGATTAGCAGGGGCACTGATGTCATCTGCCAGCCCCCTCAGACTTCCATGTTCCTTCTGAGATTAGCTGCAATCCTCACAGTAGCTGGTGTGGGGCAGGAGGGGGACGGAATGGGATTCTCAGCAATAATATATAGTTGTGAGCTATCCCTGAGGTAATGCAAAATATTTTGGGATGGCCTTGTATTGAATAGGCACTTAGGACCCAATAGCTTTATAAAAGACCTACTCCAGGTAGAGATGAAAACTTTTAGAACTGGTTTGTTGATATGGATCAACACAGCTGCCAGCATTTTTGCCACTCCTTGGGATGTGGCTATGGGGAATGTCATGATGAATGCCTGAACTTCAAAATTTACCACTATATCACTGGACATAGCAGCTGATATAGCGTGCTTTCTGAATAGCTGAAGTAGAGAAGCAATGAGCCCTTGGATACCAGCCCTCCACACCGCCGGCCTAGTTCAGGCACCGGCTAATTCCACTATCAACTGATGGCTTGTATGTAGGGATGGGCCATTACAAACAGATTGCCACCAATAAAAAATCCATGTTGTGTCGCAGGTCACCTTGAATACCATGCTTTTCAATAGAGTCAGTTTCAAACATTCATCTTCCCATCACCAAATACAGTGTAATCAACTGAGGTACATGTATGTGTGAACTAGGGATGTACGGATTTTGTAAAATCTGTTCCATCTGCATTTCATGTATTGTCAGGTGCCTTTCATCCTGTCATCTGCTCAATGAAGGAATTGGATTTTTTCCAATTTCCCAATTTTGTGCAAATTCACATGTGCAAAAATGCAGAAATCCAAATGTGCATTTTCATGCGTTAACCTATGGGGGAAATGCGAATTTTTCACCAGTTTTGTTTTTTATATATATTTTTTTCTATGACTAAATTAATTTGTGTAAAATTCCAGAAAGTTTTTTAAAAAAATGGTCCACAAGTCTGTGGAATCTATGCAACTCAGGAAAAGCCAGTCTGCTGCAGAATCCATGGGTCAGATTCATAGAAATCTGAATTCATTTGATTCCATTGTAGATTCTTCCAACATCCCTAGTGTGAACCAACCAAGGGTCTCAGCATAGTAACAATGGACTACTACACTATCCTTGTACATAATGGAACATTTTAGGATCAATTTGATTATATTTAATTTAATGTATACACAATGAAGCGATTATATTTACATCATATACCTTTTTCAAATTCAGGCCAGCTCAACAGAGCCTGTTAGAGTCAAATTAGGGGCCACGTTTGTTTATTCACATACCTGCCTCATTTATATCTAAAAAGGAACAGTGTACCAAACATGTCAGCAAAACCAGGATCAAGCAGAAATTGTGGGAGAATTCCTGTACTATCATATACTTTAAGGATCCATACACTTAAAAGGATGAGGGGGAGGCTATGAAAGAACACAATACTTGAGCTTAATAAGGTAGTAGTAAGGATGAACAGGAAAGAGTTTACATTTTAGAAAAGGAAATCCAGAAAATTTGTGACAATGATATTCCAGGAAAGACTTTGCATATGAAATGGAGTTCCAGGAAGGATTTGAAGGGTGGCGAGGAGGTGCCTGCTGATCAATGAAGGGGGGATTGTTCCAGTTACAGGTGTGCCAAGCAATGGCCATGCTGGCTGGGAATTATGGGAGTTGTGGTCCAACACACCAACCTCCCCCTGAAATCCTAACCTGGCCGGCTGCACTCCGTGGCAACTCCACAGAGCTGCCGGCCAGGTGCATTCGCAGGTGCCTGGAGCCTGCTAACACAAATGGCAGCGGCTACAGCAGCCGCCATTTGCGTTCACTGTTTGGGGCTGTAATAGGCTACATAAATATTTACATAGCCTATCATAGTGAAAGACAGGGGCGCAAATGGCGGCCGCTACGCCATTTGCGCCACTGTTTTTTTTACCGTGATAGGCTACGTAAATATTTATGTAGCCTATCAGGGCAGAAAAAACAGGAACGCAAATGGCGGCGGCTACAGCAGCTGCCATTTGCATTCCCTTTTTTTGCTGTGATAGGCTACGTCAATACTTACGTATCACGGTCTCCGCAGGGACACAAATGGCCCTGCCATTTGCGTCTTGCAGGAACAGGTGACTTACCTGTTCGCGGATGTGATTTGCGGTGCTCCGTCCCTCCCCCCGGAATCCTCAATGGGGGGGGAGGCGATCCGGTCCTCCCCCCCGGAATCCTGCCTGGCCGGCTCCGCTCCGCAGCGGCTCCGTGGAGCAGCTGGTCAGGGCCGTCCACAGCCAGAGTTCCAGCCGCAGACGGGCTGCTGCAGACGCAAATGGCGTCCGCTGTAGCGGCCGCCATTTGCGTCCAGCTAAGCTGCCATGATAGGCTACGTAAGTATTTGCGTAGCCTATCACGCCAAGCCAAAAAAACACTAAAAAACAGCGTATGCAAATGGCGGCGGCTATGGCCGTTTGCGTTCCTTATTTGCGTTAGGGAACGCAAATTTGCGTTCCCTATTTTTTGCCGTTTTAGCCTACGTAAATATTTACGTAGGCTATTACGATGAAAAAAGGGGAACGCAAATAACGAAGTGGGCGCTATTTGTGTTCCTTTTTCTTCGCCGTTCTAGCCTACGTAAATATTTAACGTAACGCGTCCCTGCGTTAGCCATGAATTAGGGATGTACGAAAGTCACTTACCTTTTCGCAGGGGTGCTTCATTGTGGAGGGGAGGTGCTTCGCTTCTCCCCCCGAAGTTCAGGCGAGGGGGGGGAGGTGTCCCGCCTCGCCTGGCCGAAATTCAGGCCGGGGGGGGAGGTGTCCCGCCTCGCCCGGCCGAAATTCAGGCCGGGGAGAAGCGCCCCATCTCCCCGGCCGCGAAACAAAAAGTGTAAAAAAAAAAAAACTGTAATAGGCTACGTAACGATTAACGTAGCCTATCACGGCTAGATTTCCAAAGTCAGCCATGATAGGCTACGTAAATCGTTACGTAGCCTATCATGGATGACTTTGAAAAAAAAAAAAAGCGCGTACGCAAGTTCCTTATTTGTGTTCCTTATTTGGTCCCGGTAGTCTACGTAAAGATTTACATAAAATCTTTACGTAGACTACCGGGACCAAATAAGGAACGCAAATGGCGGCGCCCATAGGGCGCCGCCACTTGCGTACGCTAGGGGTGGACGAAAGTCCCTTACCTGTCCTCGAAGGACGTCCGCGGTGGGGGGGAGGCGCTTCGCTGCTCCCCCCGCGAAGTTCAGGCCGGGGGGGGAGGCTTCCTGCCTTGCCCCGGCCGAAATTCAGGCCGGGGAGGAGGCTTCCCGCCTCGCCCGGCCACGAACGCGAAAGTTAAAAAAAAAAAATGCCCCCTGATAGGCTACGTGACAATTAACGTAGCCTATCACGGCTAGATCTGCAAAGTCAGCCGTGATAGGCTACGTCAATCATCACGTAGCCTATCACGGGTGACTTTTTAAAAAAAAGCGCGTACGCTAATGGCGGCCCCCATAGGGAGCCGCCATTCGCGTTCCTTATTTAGTCGCCGTAGTCTACGTAAACATTTACGTAGACCACAGTGACCAAATAAGGAACGGGAATGGCGGCTCCCTATGGGGGCCGCCATTATCCGTACACGCTTTTTTCTTTTTTTTTTAAATCACCCGTGATAGACTACGTGACGATTGACGTAGCCTATCACGGCTGACTTTGCAAATCTAGCCGTGATAGGCTACGTTAATCGTCACGTAGCCTATCAGGGGGCGTTTTTTTTTTCTTTTATTGCAATGGCGGCAGCGGCAGCCGGTCAAAAGACCGGCTGCCGCTCCCGCCCCGCTCAAACACCCGCCGAACCGCCGGCCGGACCTGCCGACGGGAGGGACATTCGGCGAAGGTACGTCCCGTCCCGGGAGGGGTGCGGGGTGCGGGGGGGTGCGGAGGATTTCAACACGTTGGCGCTCGGCCCCCCGAAGTTTCGGGGAGAAATTCTCCGCCAACCCTAGCGTACGCGCTTTTTTTTTTTTTTCAAACTCACCCATGATAGGCTACGTAATGATTTACGTAGCCTATCACGGCTGGCTTTGGAAATCTAGCCGTGATAGGCTATCGTTACGTAGCCTATCATGGGGTTTGGGTTTTTTTTACACTTTACTTTGTAATGGCGGCGGTGGCAGCCGGTCAGAAGACCGGCTGCCGCGCCCGCCCCTGACGAAAGGCTGACGAACCGCTGCCAGGAGGGACATTCGCCAAAAGTAAGTCCCATCCCAGGGGGGCCGGGGGGGCAGAGAATTTCACCGCCGATTTCGGGGGGCCGAATGAGTTGGCGCTCGGCCCCCCCGAAGATTCGGGGAGAAATTCTCCGCCATCCCTAGCCGTGATAGGCTACGTAAGTATTTACGTAGCCTTAGGGATGTACGAAAATGACTTACCTGGTCGCGGATGTGATTTGAGGTGTGTGGGGAGGCGCTCCGTCCCTCTCCCCGGAATCCTTGACATGGGAGAGGCGATCTGGTCCTCTCCCCGCCAGAATCCTGCCCGGCCGGCTCCACTCCGCAGCAGCTCCGCGGAGCAGCCGGCCAGGGCTGTCCGCAGCTGGAGTTCCAGCCACAGACGGGCTGCTGTGGACGCAAATGGCGGCCACCGTAGCCACCGCCATTTGTGTCCAGCCAAGCTGCTGTGGTAGGCTATGTAAGTATTTACGTAGCCTATCACACCAAGCCAAAAAAAAACAGCGTACGCAAATGGCGGCGGCTACGGCGGCCGCCATTTGTGTTCCCTATTTTTTGCCGTTTTAGCTGTCAAGGGCTCCTTGGAGGCCTCTCTCAGTCTAATCCAGTAGCCAAGTCCAGACACAGACAAAGGGATTCCTTTCAAAGCTTTATTCTTCTTTTACAACTTAACAACTCTACCGTTTGCAACTAGATCTGAGCAGCACAGTACCTATGCCCTAAGTTGGAACAGTTGGTCCCCGTTTGAAAGGGAATTACTGGCAGACCCCTGAACTTAAGGACTAGGGAGAGTCCCTCCCCTTTTCCCTTGGATCTTCTGGGCACAGCTGTTGTTTGCGCGCCAACCGGGCACTATGCCTCCTTTCTGCACCCTCCATTTGGCGCCGCTTTCTGCGTCGGCGTCGCGCGTCCACCAAGTCTACTTCCCACGCTCGGTCACTCCCTGGACTGCTATCTAATCTAGGAATGCTGGTGGGAGGAATCTCCGTCAACTGTGGGCCCTGGGAAAGAGGAGCGCACTCCTCTCCCAGGAGCGACTGCTCTTCCTCAGAATCAGAACTACTCTGAGATTCTATGGGCTCAGTGTCCACCCTGACACTAGCCTACGTAAATATTTATGTTGGCTATTATGGCGAAAAAAGGGGAATGCAAATAGCATAGTGAGTACTATTTGCGTTCCTTTTTTTTCGCTGTTCTAGCCTACGTAAATATTTATGTAGGCTAGAACGGCGGGAAAAAAAGGAAAGCAAATAGCGCCCACTACGGTATTTGCGTTCTCCCTTTTTTCACCATAATAGCCTACATAAATATTTACATAGGCTAGAACGGCGAAAAATAGGGAACGCAAATAGCCGCCGTAGCCACCGCCATTTGCGTAAGCTGGTTTGGCGGGGGGGTTAGCCATGATAGGCTATGTAAATACTTTCGTAGCCTATCACAGCTGCAAGGACGCCAATGGTGGCCGCAGCAGCCTGACCGCAGCAGGCCAGGAGACCAAGCACTGGACCCGCCGCCACCACCTCCAGAACCGCCACCGCTGCATCTGCCCCAGGTAAGTTTCGTCCCGGGGGGATTCTGCGGGGGAGTGGGGGGGCAGGAGGCCATTCCGCCATGGATTCCAGGGGGCTGGATTCTAAAGAATCTGGCCTCACTGGAATCCGTGGTGGAATTCTCTGCCATCCCTACGTAGCCTATCATGGCCTAAATGGGGAAGCAAATGGCGGCTGCAGACACGGCCGCAATTCGCAAAGTAGCGCGAACGGCACCAGGTAAGTGCTCCATTTCGCACGCCTTTCGCAGGGCGGGGTGGGGGGCTTCATTCCGCCACGGATTTCGGGGAGCCAAATGCAATGGCATTCGGCTTCACTGAGATCCGTGGCGGAATTCTCTGACATCCGTAATCACAGTGCAAATAGTCTTTGGCAGCTGTTTTCTAAGTAATGGAATGTTCAGCACAGGCCTTTGTGTGTGTTTACTAGGGCTTATTCTCTAATAAGTGTGTCCAGGATTGCAACTGTTGAGATTTCTGTCATGCTTTTCTGTTGCATGTGGGGCAGTGTTTAAAGTTTCACCAATGGGCCTCTAGGAGGTGAAATGTAAGCCAGACATTTTGGTCCCCAGGAACTTCTATTTGAGCAGATGGTTTCTTCAAAGTTGACCCAACTGCAAATAATATATATGTATCCACTTAGATAAACTCTATGGGTGCTGTTTTTAAACAGCGCCAACTATTTTGATCACTTCTTGGGTTAATAAAATTTTGGCCAAGTCATCCAGCCACCATCCTTTGGTCCATGCGAGGCCTGCAGTGACAGAAATGAGCTCCCTCCAGCTGGTCCTGCTCCCTTGCCAAGCTCTGAAAGTCTGTCACTGCTTTTCATGCTCCGCTTAGAAACATTCCACATTGTGTTAATCCTCATGGTTAGCAAGATCTTTCTGGCAAGCCTGCCAGATTCTTTCTAGTGCTTAACAAGACAATTCTCTCCCACTGTACTGTAGGTTAAGGGGAGAGCCAGGGTCTTAATTCATCCCATGCCTACAGTAACGCATGTGGAGATTACCCCAGAATCCCACTGGCTGCATCAAAAGTGTTTGGACTGGGTGCCTGCTGTGCTCAAGACTCAGCAAGGGTATGTGTTCATCTAAACACATATATCTTATGCTTTGCCAAAGCAAACTCTGCTGGCTTTGGCCAAGTTCCTAGTTCTGTTTCAAATGCCAATTTCATGGCCCACCTCATCACCCCCATCCATGGCTGAGTACTAGCCCCACTACACCACTCCCGGTTTTTGCTGCCCTGTCTTTTTGCAAATGAAAGGACTGAAGAGTTTTTTTTTCCTTTTGTGTTCTCCTTCCCTGTTTCTTCCTCCCCTGCCCACCTCCCACCCCCCACTCCATTTCTGGGCTAGGAACATGCTGTGTTTTGATGCCACGTCCCAGCTGATGGAATGCCTTCCTCTTGACACACAGTGTGTGGATGATGTGGTTGCGTTTATGCAAAAAGAAAAGGGGGGAATGAGAGCTTCAATATCCTGTTATGAACCCCCAAAAGAAAGGCTGGCTTGTCTGGATTTCTCCCCTGCTAGCGGCAGATCTTGTTTGCATTAAAACAAAAAACAAAAAATCATTGCCACATACATTTTAGGAGATCTAAAAAAATACTTGCATGGACCATGTCGTGAAAGGGCAAAACAAGAATGAAACTTGTATACGATTTATCACAGCACTGATCAAAATCAAAATCATGCTCCTTCAAATGCATGGTAACAATACGTTTTGGGAAAGGAATATCTTCAAGTTCCTTAGAGAGCAATCCTATGGCCCCTAGATGGCATCTCAGGGGCAATAGGATGCTAGAGGACCCCCCCCCCGCACACGCCGCCTGAGGCCATAGGCAGAGTTGCAACCTGTGTGTGTGTGGTGGAGAGACCTGCATGGGAATCTGGAAATTTCCCGACCTGCCCCATGTACATCCGAGCTGCTGCAGAAAGCTCTGTGATGGCTCCTCTCCCAAGGTTGATGTTGCAACATCAGAAGATGACATGGAGGGAGGAAAGGGCCATGCCTGGGCAGGGCAGGGAGGAAAAAGGAGGGGAGATGGCATGGATCCACTGGATCTACAGCCCTCTCTGTTCCCATCCTCACCCACAGCAAGGTCAGTGAGCTAAAGGGGCTCAAAGGCCTGCCTAGCTCAAAATGGAGGATGGAGAGGCTCTCTATGCTCCTCCAGGCTCTTGCCAGCTGGATTCTGGATGGATGGAGGTCTTAAGACTGGAGCCCTCCATCCATCAGGCAACTCTCCTGTAGGGCTGCGACCTAAGCCAAATGGGCATTCCAAGGAAAGGAAGAAAGAGAAGTTCTTCACTGTTGTATACGTGCATTGGTTTTCTAGACTGTGTATCACTTTTGAATCAGAGTTTTGGATAACACTTTTCCTGGTCTGTATGACTGCAGGCTGCAGGTAGAGATTGGCATGTTTAAATACTCTCCTGCAAAAAACAAAACCAACCCTCTTTGAACGTAGGAAGTTGCAAGTCAGGGAGAAGGGTTTAGTCTTGTCTTCTCCCTGTCATGCTATTTTTCATGGAGCAACATGGAAACAAATTCCTATGTTTAGCTTGCAGTGGTACACTCATGGCGAAGCACTTGGTCCTGCTATAGCACATCTTTAATTTTTAAAAAATTTAAATAGGCTACAGCTAGGGATGTAAAGACTGTGCAAAATCAGCTCCACTTGTATTTTGCGAATTGTCTGGTGCCTTTAGTTCCTTCATCCGCCCACAGACAGATGCAAAATTTTTTTCGTCATGCAGAAAAATTAGGGATGTATGAATCCCTTACCTGGCTCCTTGCCGGGGCATCTGCGGTGGGGGGGGAGGCGCTCTGTCCCTCCCCCCAGAATCCTCCCTGGCCGGCTCTGCTCTGCGGCAGCTCCGCAGAGCCGCTGGCCGGGCTGCTGCGGCCACAAATGGCGGCCATCGTAGCGGCCGCCATTTGCATCCTTGCAAGCAGCCATGATAGGCTACGTACGTATTTATGTAGCCTATCACGGCAAAGAGCAGGGACACAAATGGCAGCCGCTATGCCATTTGCGCCCCTGTTCTTTGCCGTGATAGGCTACGTAAGTATTTACATAGCCTATCACGGTAAAAGCAGCCACGCAAATGGAGTAGCAGCCGCCATTTGCATGGCTACCTTTACCATGATAGGCTATGTAAATACTTATGTAACCTGTCACGGTAAAGAGCGGGGGCACAAATGGCATAGCGGCCGCCATTTGCATCCCTGCTCTTTGCCGTGATAGGCTACGTAAATACTTACGTAGCCTATCACGGCTGCAAGAATGCAAATGGCGGCTGCAGCAGCCCGGCCACTAGGGATGGCGGAGAATTTCTCCCCGAAACTTCGTGGGGCCAAGCGCCAACGTGTTCGGCCCCCCGAACAAGTTTCGGGGAGAAATCCTCCGCACCCCCCCGCACCCCGCACCCCCCCCGGGACGGGACTTACCTTCACCAAATGTCCCTCCTGGTGGCGGGTCCGGCTGGTGGTTCGGCGGGTGTTCGAGCGGGGCGGGAGCGGCAGCCGGTCTTTCGACCAGCTGCCGCCGCCGCCATTCCAATAAAAGAAAAAAAATAAAAACGCCCCCCTGATAGGCTACGTGACGATTAACGTAGCCTATCATGGCTAGATTTGCAAAGTCAGCCGTGATAGGCTACATTAATCGTCACGTAGCCTATCACGGGTGACTTTAAAAAAATTTTTAAAAAGCATGTACGGATAATGGCGGCCCCCATAGGGAGCCGCCATTCACGTTCCTTATTTGGTCGCTGTAGTCTACGTAAAGATTACGTAGACTACGGCGAAAATAAGGGCAACGCTATTTGTGTTGCCCTTATTTTCGTCGTAGTCTACGTAAAGATTTACGTAGACTACAGCGACTAAATAAGGAACGCGAATGGCGGCTCCCTATGGGGGCCGCAATTAGCGTACGCGCTTTTTTTTTCTTTTTTTTTAAAGTCACCCGTGATAGGCTACGTGACGATTAAAGTAGCCTATCACGGCTGACTTTGCAGATCTAGCCGTGATAGGCTATGTTAATCGTCATGTAGCCTATCACGGGGGTGTTTTTTTGTTTTTTTTTTAAACAATGGAGTTCACGGCTGGGCGAGGCAGGAAGCCTCCTTCCCGGCCTGAATTTCGGCCGGGCGAGGCAGGAAGCCTCCCCCCCGGCCTGAATTTTGGCCGGGGCGAGGCAGGAAGCCTCCCCCCCGGCCTGAACTTCACAGGGGGAGCTGCGAAGTGCCTCCCCCCCACCGCGAACAAGTTTCGACGAAAGGTAAGTGCCTTTCATCCACCCCTACCGGCCACAGCCAGCCGGGAGACCAGCTGGAGCTGCCGCCACTGCTGGAGCCACCGCTGGAGCCGCCGCCGCTGCTGCATCTGCCCCAGGTAAGTTCTGTCCCGGGCGGATTCTGCGGGGGGACGGGAGACCGTTCCGCCACGGATTCCGAGGGGGCAGATTCTAAAGAATCCAGCCTCATTGGAATCCATGGTGGAATTCTCTGACATCCCTAGGAAAAATACAGAAATAGTTATGTAAATATTTACGTAAGTATTTACTTAACTTACCCCAGTATGTATCTTTTAGTGTATTGTCCACTATTCTATTCTATGTTTCCTCAGCAGAAACTTAAGTATTTTTCTACAGATGTATATGCATAAATTTTAGAGATGTCAGAGAATTCTGCCACAGATCTCGGTGAGGCCAAATGCCAGTGCATTCAGCCCCCTGAAATCTATGGCAGAACGAAGCCCCCACCCCACCACCCCGCGAAAGGCGCAGGAAACAGGACACTTACCTGGTGCTGTTCGCGCTGCTTTGCGGATGGCGCCCACATCTGAGGCCGCCATTCGCTTCCCTATTTGTGCCGTGATAGGCTACATAAATACTTACGTAGCCTATCATGGCTAACGCAGGGATGCCATTTGCATCCCTGCAGAGACCGTGATAGGCTACGTAAATATTTACGTAGCCTATTACAGCAAAAAAAAAGGGAACGCAAATGGCAGCCGCTATGCCATTTGAGCCCCTGGTTTCTTTGGTTTTTTTGCCGTGATAGGCTACGTAAATATTTATGTATTATTTACTATCACGGTCTATGCAGGGACACAAATATTTATGTAGCCTATCACGGCCAAATAACAGGAACACAAATGGCGGCTTCCGTAGCTGCTGCCATTTGCGTCTGCAGGCTCTACACGGTGCCTGCAAATGCACCCGGCCGGTGGCTCTGCAGAGTTGCTGCGGAGCAGAGCCGGACGGGTTAGGATTTCGGGGGGAGGTGCAGAGCGCCTCCCCCCACCACGAACCACCCCATCAAAAAGGTAAGTGACTTTCGTACATCCCTAATAAATTTCAGGAAAGTAAAAAAATCATCTGAAAGTCCACGGACTCCGCAGGGCCTGAAGGGGTCACTCCGCAGCGGATTCTGCAGATCGGATTCTTAGAAATCCGAGCTCATTTTAATCCATTAAGGATGGACGAAAGTCCCTTACCTGGTCCCGCAGCTTGCTTCGCGGTGGGGGGGAGGCACTCCATTTCTCCCCCTGAAATTCTTGGCGGGGGGGAGGTGCCCCGCCCCTCCCAGCCGAAATTCAGGCCGGGGTGGAGGTGTCCCATCCCTCGCCGCCAAAATTCAGGCCGGGGGGAGCGCCCCGTCTCCCCAGCCACGAAATAAAAAAAGTAAATTCAAAAAAAAAAAAGTGATAGGCTACGTAACGATTTACGTAGCCTATCATGGCTAGATTTTCAAAGTCAGCCGTGATAGGCTATGTAAATCTTTACGTAGCCTATCACGGCTGACTTTGAAAAAAAAAAAAGCTCGTATGCAAATGGCGGCGCCCATGGGCGCCGCCATTCGTGTTCCTTATTTAGGCACAGGTAGTCTACGTAAAGATTTACGTAGACTACGGCGAAAATAAGGGCAACACTATTGCGTTGCCCTTATTTTCACCGTAGTCTACGTAAATCTTTACATAGACTACCCGTGCCCAAATAAGAAACGCAAATGGCGGCGCCTTTTTTTCTTTTTTACTTTACGGGGAAATGGCGGCGGTGGCAGCTGGTCGGAAGACCGGCCGCCGCCACCGCCACCGAACCGCCGCCGAACCGCCGCCGAACTGCCGCTGGGACCCACCGCTGAGAGGGACATTCGACAGAGTTAAGTCCCATCCCGGGGGGGGCGGGGGGGCGGAGAATTTCCCCACCAATTTCAGGGGGCCGAATACATTGGCATTCAGCCTCCTGGAGATTTGTGGAGAAATTCTCCGCCATCCCTTTAATCCATCTCGAATTTCTCCAGCATCCCTAGCTACAACTAGCATAGAAACACACACTTGAACTTTGTGGGTAAGTTGCACTTCGTTTGATGAATATTGCTTCCTACCTCTTCATGGAGATCTACAATCTTTTGGATCTGAAAACAATACTGCAATGAGCTAAATGTTGGTTTAAGCATGTGCAGGCCTCGACAACAACCACCACCATGATCTGCTGTTTGTCTTATCACTGCATAGATGGCACATCCTCCCAATGAACACAAGCCATTAACCGCATTCCTTTATAACACACGCACGCTGCAGGAGAGACGTTTTGACCACAGAAAGCATCAGCAATGTACATAAAAGGAGTGAAGCCCCTCCGCCTGCACTTGACAGCCCTACTTTAATCAGCACTTTCCTCATCCTCAAGATCCTTCTTGAGCTTTACAGATAACCACACATGGTGTGATTTCTTGTCAACTAGCAATAATTTTGTCGGACAGCAAAATTTGTTGCAAGAGATTACTGCTTTGCAAGTGAAATGGGAATGATCTAGTTTCTCACGTCTGAATTTACTGCCCCCTTCTAATCTCTCTCTTTTATTTAGTTATAAGTAACAAGGGCTTGATCGCCATAGAAAACAATACCATTTGTATTCACTAGTATATGGAGGTGAGAGGAAATGGTGGGTTGTATCCAAACCCTTCCATCAGCCAGTAGAACAGAAACCATTGATGGAGCAGGTTTCACCCTCTGTGCATCCCCCAAATCTGCTCCACAGGGTTGAGGCACCTTCCAGAGCACACTTAGGAGGCATGCAGGGGGGCTGCTGGGGAGAGGGGAGCAAGGGAAAGTCCTGCTGTGTGAGAGGAAGTCTGCTCACATGACACTGGATTTAAGCAAGAATGTTCTTAACAAATAGTGCTTTGTGCCAAACAGTACAGAATGTATTTATTATTTGTTATTAATTTATTACATTTATATCCTATTTTCCCTCTCATCAGCTTAAGATGGTGTCATCAGCTTTCCCCAAACTGCTGCCTTCCAGATGTTTTGGACTACAACTGCCAGCATTCCTGATTGTTGGTCATGCTTGTGGAGGCTAATAGGAGTTGTAGTCCAAACTATCTGGAGGTCACCAGCTTTGGGGAGGCTGGTATACATGGTCCCCCTCCTCCATTTCATCTTTATGACAACCCTGGAGGGTTGCTGAAACAATAGCGTTGACTTGGCCAAAATCACCCAGTGAGCTTTGTAGCTAAGGGATGATTTTAACGTGGTTCTAGTCTCACAGTATGACTCAGGGGTAGGCAACCTAGTGTTTTTCAGATGTTTTGGAGTGCAATTCCCATAATCTCCAAATTGGAGATGCTGGCTGGGTCTTATGGGAGATGTAGTCCAAAACATCTGGAGGGTACTGGGTTGCCTATTCCTGCTCTACCTATACAACACACAACACTATGGTTGTAATCCTATACCTACTTACCTGAGAGTAAGCCCCACAGACCTCAATGGGATTTACTTTTGAGTAGACTTGTATAGGATTTTACTGTAACCAAATATTGATTCAAACAATTTTCATCTCACTTCAGTCAAAAGGCTCCCAGAGTGGCTTAAAGAATCAATAATTAGGCCCTGCCATCAGGTTTACAATCCAAAAAGACACAAGACACAAGGAAAGGGTTTGGGAGGGAGGAGGAAAAGAGCATAATGATTATGGTTGATTCAGTTGCCCAGATGGATGGGAATATACTTATTCTGGTACCAATTGTGTTCCTGGGTTGGCATATTTTTTGTTGGCCTGTTGCTTTTTTCTTTCTTCTCTTTTGCAATTTCTCTTTTCCTTTTGAGTTCAAGTTTAATCTGTTTCTTCTCCCATCCACTTAAGGCACGAAGTTTCCTCAGATACCATTCTGGTGGCAGTTGGGGGAGGGAGGGACCACCACTGAGAGCTAGATGGTGACAGCTCAAGGAGTCATGTCTGCTGCTTCTTCCATCCCCCTCAGGACAAGCTGTTTCCTCAGATGCCTTCTGGTAGCAGTTGTGGGAGAGACTGGCAACCACTGGAAGCTAGACGGTGAGAGAAAACTGCTCTCCCAGCCCTCTGACAGCAATTCCATAGAAATTAAAATCAGTCGCAAGAGGACTAGAGAGAGAGCAGGACAAACTGCCCCAGTGCCACCAAAAACTGGTGAATCTATGGACATTCAGGAATCTATGAACTGCTTACAAGTTGTGTGGTGGTACGTCTTGAAATCCAGGCGCTCATCATGCCACAGCCCCAAGGAGAGTCCAAAATTGCAGGCAGCTGTATTGATCCATATCAACAACTTAGTTCTGGGAGTTTTCATCTGCTGGTACTGGTCTTTTGTAAAGCTAATAGATCTTAATTGTCAATTCAAGACCAAGGGACTTCAAAATAGTTTCATTGCAACAGAGAACAATATCCTGTATCTGGGAAAATTCATTTCCCCACAGTTACTGTGGGGATTGCAGCTAAGTTCAGAGGGAACAGGGAATTCGGGGGGGGGGGAGACCTAGGACATCAGCATCCTTGCTAATGGAGGACTTGACTGGTGTTGGGTCCCGGAGAGCCCTGGTTGCACTGTATCACTGACTGCTTCTTACTTCATGTAAGACGTCAATTTTCAGGAGGATGTTAAAGGAAGAGGAGAAAATGGCTTAATGGATATAGATGTGGTGGCTGTTCCAGCATATTATGGAGGAAGAATGGAAGAAGGAGCCAAGGAGGTTGACAGCACATAAATTTTGTGCACTAGTTTAGTTAATTTAGCTTATTACATTTACACATCCCTTCACACAACCCACCAAATACAAAATATGAAAACACAAACACCATGAAATACCATGTATAATTAATAACATAATCATTAAAACCATACAAATTCACAAAAATATCCATCCCAAAGGTGACATAAAGAATGAAAATCATCCCCAATCCAGCACAGGAGTGAACAACAAAAATAGCCGCCAAAGCTAAGTGTTTAAATTATCCAAATGCCCAGGAAAAGAGAAATGTCTTTGCCTGGCAGCTAAAAGATGATGAAGTTGGTGCCAGGCAAGGTTCCCTGGGAAGAGCATTCCATAGTGTCATCAAAATTCAGAATTGCCTACTTCGGAAAATGAATTTGCTTAGCTCATAATGCTCAAATGTAATACAAACTAAACCTCATTTCCCTGAGATGTTCACCTACAGCTCAAAACATAAAATGAGATTCTGTACTTGTACAGAATGTACTTTCAGCCGGCGGATGCTGGCAGCGCTGATATCAGTGGGGCTGTGAACCCCTTCTGGGTTTCAGTCAGAACCAGTCAGAACTCTGAAGGAGATATCCAAGGTGCTGAACATATTTGGGGGATTGGTTCAGCACCCTGGATAGCATAATGCCTCTAATATTGCATAGATGAAGCTTTCCTAGCCCCAATATGTGCATATTTAAATGCACATTTAAATGCACATTAAAAATATGCACACTTTTAATTAGCTCCTTTTTTGTAAAGAAGAAGAAGAAGAAGAAGAAGAAGAAGAAGAAGAAGAAGAAGAAGAAGAAGAAGAAGAAGAAGAAGAAAAGAAAAAAAGAAGAACTTGACAAAACAGGGGCCCTTTGTGGATGGGTCCAGGTGAGTGTGGAGAGCATCCAGAAGGGAGGGGGGGTGGGCAAGGCCAGGGGCTTGGTGGGCATGGTCCAGGAGTGCAGGTGGCAGTGGCGGGGAGCCCGACAGACTCCCGGACCCATGGGGTATCTGCGCCATCCCTAAGCATGACCCTATGCATGTTTACATAGACAAGTGGGCTCCACTGTGTTTGGGGGGGGGGGCTTTCTCCAAAGTAAGGGTGAATAAGATTGTAGTCTTAAGCTGCAACCCTGTATAGTAGGAGTGAGCAACTGAGGAAGCTTCCCCACCGAGTACCTTACAGCAGATAGGAAGGCTGTTTATATTCTCTCTGTATAAACGAGACACCATATAAGCCTCTATCTTCTTGATTCTTTTAGCTTTGGGTAAACCAAAACATTCCTCCAGAAAGCCTAAATATCCCATGTAAATTATATGAGTTTACTATCGGAGCTTCATTAACAGCACCTTCTTTTCATTTAACGCTGAGAATTGGGGGAGGAAACTTGTTGACCTAATTTTGAATTGAGCTGAGGGGAGTTCATCCATCATTGTTTTTTATGTCGTGAAGAGGGGGGGAAGTATAGTTTTTCATTGTGACCAGAAGGTGGAAGGGCATTCTCAGAGCTTGAAGCTGATAGGGGAAGCAAATGGAAAACCGTTATAGAAGATTAATAAGAGGAGTGACAATGATTTACGTTGCTGCACAAAACCTTGTGCCCAGACGTACTTTCTTTGCACAAATACAGCCTTCCATACTTGTGCGTTGAAACACAGAACATGCATTCCAAAGCATAGGACATATGCTTATGTCCTCGGTCCCACACACCAAGGAACTCACTCATTTAGATTACTTGTAGTCCAAACACTTTGGATTGTTTCATCCCATCCAAAGCTATTCTGTTTCAATCACATACTCTCACACTCCCCCCAAATAAGTATTCGGAACTTTTCCCAAGTCCATTTACAGGCCTCTAAGTGGGAATACTCTCTCGCTGTTAGACTATTCCCTATACTACTACTTTTGCCACCCTTGTGTTTTATGTTACTTTTCCTGTCCTCCCCCACTTTGTTTTTCTCCTTGCCCCTTCCTCAGTCGTGGTCTGTCCACTCTCGTTTTAAATGGATTAAATATGGTACTTTCTCACTGGCTTGTCAGAATCTGTCAGTAAGTCGAAGGCAATTGACACAGGCAATTCCGAAGGTGCATTGTGCACCTTAGCCCACTTGTCTCTTGGCTCTAAATACAGCGCTTTCCTCTGGCTGTCACAAGCATGGCACAATGGCATTTCGAAGCCCTAACACTCACTCTCTCTCTCTCTCTCTCTCTCTCCCCAAATGCAATTGTACAAATTGCCTACAACAAATGACCTTTTCAGTTGGGTCCAGTGCTGAGCCAAAGAAATGAAAATATACATTTGGCAGGCAGGTATAGCAGAAGATCAATTTGCAGCACGGGGCAAAAGTTTAAATTCTGAGGTCTGGGCACTTTGGAAATTAAGTGATAAAAAGCTTTGGGTGCTAATAACATATGCACTACTTTTATTTTTCAGAATAATGTTGGGATTGGGTACGATCCAACATAAGTTAAGCACGAAGTTCAGTTGTTCCATTACAACTTTCCCATTGCAACGTGCAAATACTTACCTTTGGCTGGATTGTGAGTATTGTGAGATTTTGATAAATTTGCATCACAGTAACTAAAAGGTTCAGTTGGGCCACTGTCTATCAGTGAACTGGTTCTCACACTGACCTGGCAAGCACTTTTTTGAGTGGTTGGGAAGCAACCCACCACACACCTAAGGTAACATGTCAAGAAACTATTCTGTGTGGCTTCACATGATTCTTCCCCTTTAAAAGAGGTGGTGATGTGTGTGGATGTGTGTGACACATACACACACCTACCTACCTACCTACCTAACTATCAGCTTGCAGGTAGATCATGCAGCTCACCTGGGTACATAAGGACACACATACCCTCACCACAGAGGATTGCCAACCTGTCATGTATGAACTAGCCCTATCTGCCCTATCCCTATGTGCATAGGTAAGCCAAAAGCGTGGAAATTCATTCAACATTTACATTCCTTTAAATCCTCTTTGTGGTTTATTTTTCAATGCTTAGCAGACCCATTAAGAAGTAAATTCTATTGTATTCAGTGGAACCAGCTTCTGAGTAAGCATTCTCAGACAGAGATGTAAACTTTTCAAAAAATTTGAAGCCATGGGGGGGGGGGCATTTTTTTTCCCAAGGGAAAAACAGAGTTTGGGAAAATATATGCAATATTTATTTATTTATTTAATTATTACATTTTTATCCTACCTTTCCTCCAAGGAGCTCAAGGTGGTATCCATGGCGCTCGGCCTCCTCCTTTTATCCTCATAACAACTCTGTGAGTTACATTAGACTTAGAGATGGTGACAGGCCCAAGGTCACCCAGTAAGCTTCACTTCCTTTCTTATTATACCTAAACTTACTTTTCTATTACAGTAACTCACTGGGCATGTTTGAGAGCAATTTACAGAGTAATCTTATGTATCTATTTTGAGGAGTAAGTCCTACTGAATTCAATGAGATTTACTCATTACTTATTCTATAGCATGGGGAATCTTTGGCCCCAGGAAAAATATGGTCTGTGGTAGTTCACCATCTGGCCTGCCAGCTTCTTCCTGGGACTCTGCCCCCTCTCCTCAGGCCCTAACTCTGCTCCCCACCCAAGGAAAGGCTCTTATGTCCAGGCAGCAGTCTGCTCACCACTGAGAAAGAGAGCCTTTCTCAGGACTGAGCAGAGAAAATCTCTTGGATCAGCAAGTGATCGGACATAACAGCTTTTTGATGGCTAAGCAGGGATTTTCATCCCCATCATGGCCTGCTGGGTTTGTCCAGCATGCCACAATGGGGATGAAAATGTCCCTCTCCTCAGCTGATCTGCATGGACTCAGCTGAGGGTGGGGGGACACAGGGAAGTCTGTATGTCTGTGTCAATTATGCAGATTAAGTGTGTGAGGTTATATGTAAATTGTGTGGATGAGGTGTTTGTGTGGATGAATGTGTGTAAAAGAGCATGAATGGTGTGTGTGTGTGTGTGTGTGTGTGTGGTATGAGCATTTTGGGGATGTTGTTGTTCAGTCATTAAGTCGTGTCGTGTCCGACTCTTCATGACCCCATGGACCACAGCACGCCAGGCCTTCCTGTCCTCCGCTCTCTCCCAGAGAGTGCTCAAGTTCATATTCATTGCATCGGTGATGCTATCTAGCCATTTCATCCTCTGCCGTCCCCTTCTCCTTTTGCCTTCAATCTTTCCCAGCATCAGGGTCTTTTCCAGGGAGTTTTCTCTTCACATTAGGAGTTTTCTCTTCACATTATTTCTCTTCACATTAGAAAATATTTTCTCTTCAAAAAATATTTGAGCTTCAGCTTCAGTATCTGTCCTTCCAATGAGCAGTCAGGGTTGATTTCCTTTAGGATTGACTGATTTGACCTTCTTGCAGTCCAGGGGACTCGTAAGAGTCTTTTCCAGCACCACAGTTCGAAAGCATCAATTCTTCGGCGCTCAGCCATCCTTATAGTCCAGCTCTCACAGCCATACGTTGCTACTGGGAAAACCATAGCTTTGATTAGACGAATCTTTGTCGGCAAGGTGATGTCTCCCCTTCTTACTACGCTGTCTAGGTTTGCCACAGCTTTCCTCCCAAGGAGCAAGCGTCTTTTAATTTCATGGCTACAGTCACTGTCTGCGGTGATCTTGGAGCCCAAGAAAATAAAATCTGTCACTGCTTCCATTTCTTCCCCTTCTATATGCCAGGAAGTGATGGGGCCAGATGCCATTATCTTCGTTTTTTTAATGTTGAGTTTCAAACCAGCTTTTGCACTCTCCACTTTCACCCTCAACAAGAGGCTCTTTAGATCCTCTTCGCTTTCTGCCATTAGGGTGGTATCATCTGCATATCTGAGGTTGTTGATAATTCTCCTGGCAATCTTAATTCCGACCTGTGATTCATTCATCCAACCCGGCATTTGTACTCTGCATATAAGTTAAATAAGCAGGGCAACAATATGCAGCCTTGTCGTACTCCTTTCCCAATTTTGAACCAATCGGTTGTTCCATCTATGGTTCTTACTGTTGCTTCTTGACCCTCATACAGGTTTCTCAGGAGACAGGTAAGGTGGTCTGGTATTCCCCTCTCTTTCAGAATTTGCCACAGTTTGTTGTGATCCACACAATCAAAGGCTTTAGCATAGTCAATGAAGCAGAAATAGACATTTTTCTGGAATTCTCTTGCTTTCTCCATGATCCAGCAAATGTTGGCGATTTGATCTCTAGTTTCTCTGCCTCTTCGAAACCCCGCTTGTACTTCCAGTAGTTCTCGGTTCACATACTGCTGAAGCCTAGCTTGTAGGATTTTGAGCATCACCTTGCTGGCATGTGAAATGAGTGCAATTGTACGGTAGTCTGAACACTCTTTGGCATTGCCCTTCTTTGGAATTGGATGTAAACTGATCTTTTCCAGTCTTGTGGCCACTGTTGAGTGTTCCAAATTTGTTGACATATTGAGTGCAGCACTTTCACAGCATCATCTTTTAGGATTTTAAATAGCTCCACTGGAATACTGTCATCTCCGCTAGCTTTGTTGTTAGTAATGCTTCCTAAGGCCCACTTGACTTCACTCTTGAGGATGTCCGGCTCAAGTTCAGTGACTGCACTATCATGGCTATCAGGGACATTCAGATCTTTCCTGTATAGTTCTTCTGTGTATTCTTTCCACCTCTTCTTAATCTCAACTGCTTCTGTTGTTTCTTCTTCTTTTTTTGCTTCTGTTAGGCTGTTTCATTTCTTTTTCTTTGGGATGGATTTAGTTTCTGCCTCCTGAACAATGTTACAAGACCTCCGTCCATAGTTCCTCAGGCACTCTGTCTATCAGGTCTAATCCCTTAAATCTATTCCTCACCTCCACTGTATATTCATAAGGGATATGATTTAGGTCATACCTGAATGGTTTAGTGGTTTTCCCTACATTCTTCAATTTCAGCTGAAATTTTGCAACAAGAAGCTCAGCTCCAGGTCTTGTTTTTACTGTCTCTTTAGAGCTTCTCCATCTTTGGCTGCAAAGTACATAATCAATCTGATTTCGATATTGACCATCTGGTGATGTCCATGTGTAGAGTTGCCTCTTGTGCTGTTGGAAAAGAGTGTTTGCTATGATCAGCATGTTCTCTTGGCAAAACTCTATTAGCCTTTGTCCTGCTTCATGTTGTACACCAAGACCATGCTTGCCTGTTATCCCGGTGATTTCTTGACTTCCTACTTTAGCATTCCAATCCCCTATGATGAAAAGGACATCTTTTTTTGGTGTTAGTTCTAGAAGGTGTTGTAGGTCTTCATAGAGCCGATCAACCTCAGCTTCGTCGGCATCAGTGGTTGGGGCATAGACTTGAATTCCTGTGATGTTGAATGGTTTGCCTTGGATTCGTACTGAGATCATTCTATCATTTTTGAGATTGTACCCCAGTACTGCTTTTCCCATCCTTTTATTGGCTATGAGTGCTACTCCATTTCTTCTTAGGGATTCTTGCCCACAGTAGTAGATATGATGGTCACCTGAATTAAATTCGCCCATGCCTGTCCATTTTAGTTCGCTGATTCCCAAGATGTCGATGTTCAATCTTGCCATCTCATGTTTGACCACCTCCAGCTTACCTTGATTCATTGATCTTACATTCCAGGTTCCGAAACAATATTGTTCTTTACAGCATCGGACATTCTTTTCACCACCAGACACATCCACAGCTGAGTGTCCTTTCGGGTTTGGCCCAGCCGCTTCACTCTTTCTGGCACTACTTGGAAATACCCTCTGCTTTTCCCCAGTAGTATATTGGACACCTTCCGACCTGAGGGGCTCATCTTCCGGCATCATATCTTTAAGCCAAGTGATACGTTCCATGGGGTTTTCATGGCAAGAATACTGGAGTGGGTTGCAATTTCCTTCTCCAGTGTACCACATTTTGTTAGAACTCTCTGCCATGACCTGTCCGTCTTGGGTGGTCCTGCACGGCATAGCTTATGGCTTCACTGAGTTACGCAAGCCCCTTTGCCACAACAAGGCAGTGGTCCATGAAGGGGATTTTGGGAATAGGGCTACATAAACGGTGTGGATGGTGTGAATGGTGTACTTGTCTGTGCAGATGGTGTGAGAGAGAGTGTGGTAGTGATGCCCACTTTGGGATCTGGCCAGGCCCACTGCTTGCATGCAGCCCCTGGGAGGTTTCCCAGGTAGCAATCTGGACGTTGGGACAAAAAATGTTCCCCACCTTGGCCGCATAAGATTGCCACCCTCAATGAATAAGTAAACATTATTCCTAGGAGTGGTGAAAAGTCTAGGGGTGTACAAAACCCCACTTACCTGGCTCCGGCAGGTTCCGCAGGTGGGGGGAGGCAATCCATTCCTTCCCCCGGAATCCTCGACGGGGGGGAGGTAATCCGTTCCTCCCCCCTGGAATCCTAACTGGCTGGCTCCACTCTGCGGCCAGGCTGCAAAGCCGCTGCCTGGGCCAACCCGCAGGAGGGCCTCCAGCCACTTCCGGGCTGATGCGGACGCAAATGGCATCCTGTGTAGGGGACGCCACTTGCGTTCCCTTTTTTGCCATGATAGGCTATGTAAATATTTACATTGCCTATCACAGCCTCCACAGGGACACAAATGGCGTCTCTGTGTTAGCCGTGATAGGCTACGTAAGTATTTATGTAGCCTATCACGGCCATTCGAAAGTCGCGAATGGCAGCTGCAGATGCGGCTGCCATTCGAGGAGCACCGGAATGGCCGACCAAAGTAGGCTCCGTTCCGGGCCCATTTCGCAGGGTGGGGGGGCAGGGGGTTTTGTTCCGCCATGGATTTCAGGGGGCTGAATGTGCTGGCATTCGGCCTCACCGAGTTCCATGGCGGAATTCTTCGCCATGCCTAGAAAAGTCACAGCAAAGTAGAGGATATTTGCAGCACTGCCAACAGTGGTCATGAAATACAGTTAATCATTGTGGCTCAGCTTCACTCCCCACTTTTAGAATGCTAATTCATGATATAATCATATATCAGAGAAAAAAGAACTAGTAATTTGTTGTAATCTTTTCCTAACATATCTGGGGGAAACATTTTTAGAAGATAAAAGCAGGGACACTTCCTCCCTGAGTTTTTGAATTGAGCACACATATTGCTACCACTATGGCTTCCTGAACTTTGCAAAAAAAAAATTTCAAGGGGCATGATCCAGCCAAATTTTAGTGAAGGAAGGCCCACCACCTCTCTAAGTAATGTGTTCCATTATCAATACTTAAAATACTTAAGTATTTTATTAATGGAACAAATCATATTCCAGGAAAAAATAAGCACTATAAATTATGTTGAAACTAATAAGCCCTATGAGCAAAAGTTGAAGGGACTGGGTATGTTTAGCCTGGGGAAGACTAAGGGAGAAACAAACAAGATAGCTCTCTTGAAATACCAGAAGGGCTGGCCCATAGAAGAAGGCAAATACTTGTTTCCTGCTGTCACAGAGGGCAAGACTAGATCTAATCAGCTTGAGTTAAAGGAGTGAAGATGTCAGTTGAATTTCAGAAGAAATGTCTTGATGGTAAGAGCAGTTGGATTATAGAACACATTACCTAGAGGGGTGGTGGGCCTTCCCTCACTGGAGGACTTCAAACAGAGACTAGACAGCCATCTGATGGAGATATTCTACCTTGGGATCTCTGGAACTGAGCACGGGATTGGACCAGATGGCCTACAAAGCCCCCAATTCTATTGTTTTCATGAGAAATATTTAAGCATATGCCTCCCCTAATGAACTCAATGGGGCTCAATAATGCTAAACTTTGGCTGGATCATGCCCCTTGACTTTTTTTTTTTTTTTTACAAAGTTCAGGCAGTATTCAGGAATTAATGTAAGACTGTTAAATTCTTATACCCTCTTTCATCATATCTCAATACTATAGGCTTACTTCAACTTTAAAACTGGAACATTTGCTAGAATTACCTGTTATTGTTTGCTGCCTGATTACTAACTGTTTGAAAAGGAATGATTAATCTCTGTCATTTCTTCAACTAAAGTTCTTCAAAGCTTCTGTTAGTCACCAAATAAACTGGTGAATAGTTTAAATTCTAAATGAGAAGAAAGAGGGGACCTCCTCATTTGGTTCCCTAAAATAAATATGAAATATTAGCCATGAAAATACCTGCTACAATCCTAAGCATGGTTACTCAAATGTAAGTCTGCGTGCAGTGAAATGTACTCCCAAGTAAACGTCCAGAGGTCTGTAACCCAGGTCTATTACACTTTCACTCATGAGGGGAAGGAGTCTCCACCCTCAAGTAGATCAACTAGGGGTGTACAAAACCCTGCTTACCTGGCTCCGCCGGGTTCCGCTGGGGGGGAGGTGCTCCGTCCCTCCCCCCGGAATCCTCACTGGGGGGGAGGTGCTCTGTGCCTCCCCCTGGAATCCTGGCCGGCCGGCTCCACTCCACGGGGATTCTGCAGAGCCGCCAGCTGGCTCCACCAGCAGCCACACATCTGGCCGCTGGCTAGCAGGGACGCAGATGGCGGCTGCCATAGCCGCCGCCTTTTGCGTCCCTGTATTCAGCCATGATAGGCTATGTAAAGACGTATGTAGCCTATCATATCTGGGGTTTTTTAAAAAACAACGCGTACACAAATGGTGGTGGCTACAGCTGCCGCCATTTGCGTTCCTTATTTTTGGCCGTCTTAGTCTACGTAAATATTTATGTAGACTAAGACGGTGAAAATAAGGGGGAACGCAAATAGCGTAGCGGGTGCTATTTGCGTTCCCCTTTATTTTCACCGTCTTATTCTACGTAAATATTTACGTAGACTAAGACGGCCAAAAATAAGGAACGCAAATGGAAGTGGCTGTAGCCGCTGCCATTTGCGTACGTGTGTTGTTGTTTTTTAAACCCAGACATGATAGGCTATGTAAGTCTTTATGTAGCCTATCACAAATGGGGGGGGAACAGACTGCAACTGGCGGCGGCAGCTGTTCGGAAGACCAGCCTCTGCCACCGAAGCCGCCGCTGGAGCCGCCGCCGTCCGGAACATCCGACCCAGGTAAGTCTCATCCTGGAGGGGATCCGCGGGAGGCGGGGGGATGGCAGGCCATTCCGCCATGGAGTTCAGGGGGCCGAATGCACTGGCATTCGGCCTCACTGAGATCCATGGCGGAATTCTCTGGCATCCCTAAGATCAACAAACATTGCCAGTCCATCATATCAAATGCCTTCTCAGTAGCAAGCTGCAAGAGATTTTATACACTGGAGGAAGGCCTTTGTTCCTTTATGCATTAGCTGAGTCATGTTTTCTGACTGTGGTGGTGGTGAAGATGATGGTTTGAATAAAAACTTACTTGGTGCAAACATTGTCTCTTAATATCTGTGCCAGTATTTCTGGTAATGTTTCTCAGTACTCATTAAAGAAATGGAAGGTGATTGCATTAATTAACTGAAGTACATTTTTGGAACAGTGCTTTTGAAATGAATAGATACAAACATGGCTGGAATTAGGACTATTGCTTATTGCCATCTCAAGACTTTAAGTCAAGGTTTCTGAGGTAATTTCTGAGAGTATGAAGTAATTGCTTTAAAGTTACTACAATTTTATGTATTTATTAAAATAATTCCTCTTCCACCTTTCTGCCTCAGTTTGAGCACTCAAGACAACTCACAACAGATCCAAAGCCCATTTAAACTTTAAAGAAAAAATCAAATATCAAACAAGGAAATCCAAAAAATAAAAGGAGTACTATAATATAAACCAGGCAAAAAACCAAAAATTACATGAGACCCCAAAAATGCACATTTCACATATCTAACAGGCTGAAGGCCTGTCAGAACAAGAAAGACTTCAGCATAGAGCAAAATGTCCAAAGATGCCAAAGGAATCTATCAAAGAGTTGGGGCATGGCAACACAGCAGGTTCTCTCCTACATGCCTGTCAAACAAGCCTTATACGTATATTGACAGTTTTATGCACCTTTCCCATTTTTATATGGTAGAGAGCATCTCCCTCGCTGCACTTTATTGAAAGTGAGCCACGGACACAAGCAAAGCTACTTTATTGAATGGTTCTGAAATTGTGATTTGTTGTTCTGTGTTTCTGGTGTGTTTGCATTTGAAATCTTTTTGTAGAACTCCAGAAGGCACATGGTGGGAAATGGTTTTGTTATTCAACTCCAACCAAACTTGACAGTCACTTCCCTTAGAGGTTTTCCTCTCATGTGTTAAAGCCATGTGCCCGCAAGTGAGGCCACACATGCTAGCCCCATCCCAATGTTTCCATCCCCACCGACTACACCCTGACCATCGCACATTGAGGCTGAAGGTCTGAAGGGTTTCTGTGTGTTTTCCCGAATTCAGCTAGCAACCTTCACACAGTTGGGAACCCTACACATCTGGGGTTCCCCATCACATGGAGGATTCTACAGTTAGCCAGACATACAAAGAATCCACCTTCAGACCTTTGGCTTCTACATGCAAAGGTCAGGGTATTGCTAGTGGGGATGGGGCATTGGGGGTGGGTCTGGTACACATGATCCCCTCCCCTCTGCATGTGCAGTTTGAACACTGGAGTGGGAAATGCCTGAAGGGGGCTAATATCAAAAGCCATAATTAAGTAAAGGGAAAGTAGTAGATTAGAGTAGTGTATTGAGACCTTTCAAGGAAACTCTGGAAGCTAAATGTGTAGGGAATTTCAGATCATTGCTGAACAACAGAAGGGAAACTCCTTCTCTAGGTGCCTCGGCCATCTGAGGTTCAATGGATGGATACCAGAGAAAGGAATGCTTATGTTGTGGCATGTAAAATGTGGAACTGAGTTATGTTTACCAAGCAGCATCATTACTGTATTTTAGGCAACTGGAGAAATCCATCCTCTTCTTCTGAGTGTTTAATGGGAATAATGCTGCAATCCTTTATCCAAGTTTACTTAGATACTAAGTATAGTATCTACTTACTATACCCCATTGACTCAATGGGATGTATCCCTTCATAGACTTATTATGGATACACAGTTAATTGATTTTGTGATCTTGGTCTTTCCCCCTGTATTAGTAGTGATTGTTCTTCTCTGCTTCCCCCCACCCCCAGTCTCTTCTGTTTTAGTGGTTATTACAGTGTGTGTTTAAAAAAGAAAATATTTACTGTTGTTATCTGCCTTACAGCTCTGGCAATACGGAGAAACACAAATTTCGAAAACGATCAAGTAATTATAAATAAAATTTGAGGGGCTGGGCCTGTCATTAGACATTGCTTTTAGTCTGCTTTGTTAGTAAATGGGGATCTGATCCATTGAGCTGGATGCAATAAAAATGAATGCTCCTTTCCACATCACAGCACATTGTCTTCCATTATTACAGATTTTGCTTTTTTTGATGACTACACTGAAAAACTCTCCCTGCCCCAGGATGCCCCCCCCCCGAATGCCCCTTTTCAGCCACTCTGCACTCCTCTTGTGAGCATGGAGGCAGTGCAGACAAGGGGGGAGGTCAGTTTTCCGGGAACCGACCTCGGAGCGCGGGCTCCAAGGTCAGTTCCCGGAAATAAGCATATCCTTTGGCCCTCTAGACAGCGTCTAGTGGCCACAGGATTGCTCTCTAAGTGTCTCAGTTATCTCCACACAGTGCAGGCAGTACCTGCATGTTTGTAGCACTACCTTGTGACTTTGGTCATTTGAACCAGCTCATTGTGGGGGGGGGGATATGCGAATGCAGTCTCAACTACAGTCCATTCTGAAGTTCGAAAGATACTTGCTTCTAAATACATTGAGCTTGTAAATAACCACTCACCTCTGCCAAGGAGCTCAAGGCAACTAGACAGGAAAACTTTTTGTAGTGTTGGAAAGGCAAGGTTCTTTTCTTTCAGGCTGTCAGTGACTAACATTATTGTACATGGGCAGCAAAAATGTTTGTGGTTTAGTAACTTTGTAGACTTATTTACAGGGCCGAAATGAGAACGTACAAATACTTCCCCATCAAGTTCAAACACAGACACCCAAGGAACTTTATGCAGGTTGTTATTATTTCTCGTTGCCATTGGCGTGAGGAAAGGAAACGAACAGACCAATCAGAATGGCAGGCATATTTTCTGTGGTTTGCCTTCTCTCTGTCTGAGAGCTCTCATGAAAGGTTGCTAAGGGTAGCAAGAATTACTGATAGCACTCTGTTTTGATGCTGTCCCTGCCTCCGTGCTCAGAATTCCCAGGCTGAGATTACTTCATGTGGCACAGCGTTCCTTAGACGTTTGACACCACATTAAAATGTCATTTTGAGCCATTAATATTTTATTTATAAATGCTGTATAAATATTTATGATAACTGAGTATTTAAACAGCAGCTCTCTTTTTAAAAAAGCAATCTATTACATTTGTATTAAAACGTGCTCAAATGTTTAATTATAAGAGAGAATATTTAGACAAACGATAAAATATGTATGCTGGCAGCGTGTTCTCAGCCAGCTCCTGTCAAACTGCCAAGCTGAGCCAAAAATAAGGGGTAAGTTGTGTTCCCTGTAAAAAAAACAAAAACAAAACAAAACAGAGATGCGAACTGTAAATAGTTTTGAGTTCTGCTTTGAATTCTTCATTATACCATTAGGGCTACCACTCAACTCCAAGGCAGTGGGGTGCATTTGAGGTAGAAGATCACCCTGCATGAGGATTGGTGTTTCCTTCTTCTTTTCCCTGAAGGGAGATTCTCAACATTCCAGCCCTAGATATTGCAAAGAACAAGCATTCTACAAACTTTGTGACTGCCTAATTTAGATGGAATGGCTGCAGCACTGAAAGTAAATGTGTATGGCATGGCAGGGATTGCCTTCATCACAAGATCAAGTGTTGAGTGTATGTTGTTGGCCATCTGCTGGCCCCATTAGGGCTTATGTGGCTTTGATAGATCCATGGCAAGGAGAAGTGATCTGCAGTACCATCTCAGTACCGCAGTTGACAAGAGAAGGTAAAGATTTCCAAACTTTACCCTGCCAGTCTAGCTTGCAAAGGTACAGGAGCATCTTTTGAGTCCAGGTGTTAACCCTATTTGAATGAGGGAATTGACCCATAATTATAGTCACTGAATGAAATCAGGAATAATTCCATTCATTACAGTGCTTGAAAGCCTGGGCATTCAGTGCCCAAGTGAATTCTTGTGTCCATCTCTCCAGAGCATCCCCTTCCACAAAGCATTCTAAATTCTAATTCTAATGGTATTACCTTTTCAGTTCCTCCTACCCTCTTTTGGAGAGGGCAAGAACTCAGTGGTTTAGGCAATATCCTGTACTGTTCCCAAGGGTCTCCCAATCTTCAGTGGTATATTTTTCAGGGGTACAGGGTACTGCAGTGAGTAGGGGTGGGGAGCATCCCACTAGTACAAAGCCTCCATTGCATATGACTCAATGGAGGGGGCAGGAATCTACCTTTGAAATATAATAATTACTGGTGTGTCTTTGCTACTGCAGATCATAAAACACAATTGATAAGGGAGTCCATGCAGACCTTTAAATTCAACCATTCCTAATAGGCCTTGCCAAATGCTGATGGCCTTCAGGGTCTTTTATCCCAACAGGGAAAGAAAAATAGCTATTGCTCACATTGATCTCCAGTATAACATGTCACCTAGTCTGTATGCTGGTCTGGAAATGTAATTAAAAACACTCTGTTTTGCTAATGGTGACTTACTAAAGTGTAGGAACTGATGTTTACATTTGCTCCTTCTTTTATTGCCCAAACGTTGGTACAGAAAGAAAAGTTAATGCATCTGAATTATCTTGAATGGCTGCAACTGATTTATATCAGGCTTGGAGAGCTGTGGTTTACATACATCATTTTCTTTCTGGATTACTTCACCATTTGATTTGTCTTCCTCCGCCTTCTCCCTTTCCTCTATTTCCTGCTTCAAATTTGCTCCCCCCTCATACTTTTATGTTACCCACAGATAAACATCTTCCAAAAGCTAGTGTTTTTCTGCTATTCTTTGACTTTATGTTATAGATTTCAGCATGAGGGGGGAGGGGGGAACTGTATGACTAAACAAATAATGCAACTTGCTGCAGTATATTACTTTGAATTGCTGTTCATAATATTTTGTGTTGTTGTGGCAACATGTACCTTGTCTATATTTAGTTTAATAGCTGCTTTTGGAATATTGCAAGCTCGTTGCAGTATATTATCAAGTGGCTTTGAATGACATCATAGCCCAGGAGTGCCATCTCTTGTGGGTTATAAAAATCCTCCAAAACTCTCTGTATGTATTAATAGCTTGTAATATAATTTTAAACCAGGTATTAGAGTTTACAGCAGAAGGAATAAAAAGAAATATTCTGGCCTTGTGGTGTTTCATGAGGCGAGAAAGAGGACACAGAGAATCTCTTCTCTCCCATTGTTATTGGGCAGGGTGAAATAGGATGTGTCCTGAGATCAACCAAATGAATTGGGATGTGGCTCAATGTCCTACCAAGAACAGCAGAGTCAAAATTGCTGGTTGTCTAACTTCCTACATTCAGGAACGTCTTTTCCCCATTGATGAGCAAGGAACTCCTGCACATCTTTCATGGAACCATAGCATATTGCAGGGGTTTCTGGGGGAAGCTCGTTTGTTTGTTTGAAGCATTTCTAAGTTGCCTTTTAGAATACACTTTTCTAGGGCACACACTCAGTTCATGTGGGTCACTGGCCAAGTTTGTTGAGCTTTGTCTGTTGTGCCGTTTCAAGTGTGTGCATGATGACACACCCAATACTCCCCAGTGGCTGCTATTTCAGGAAAAGATCAGTAATACTAATATCGTCCATACCCTTCAAGGCTCCTTGATTGCCCATCATTACTGATTTTGAGAAACTCTGAGTGAGCTTCTGAAAAACCCCATGGTCTCCCAAAACACAATTTGAAAAACACTGGCCTAGATCTCTGCTGTTGGCTTCGGAGAATCATAGAGTTGGAAGGGGCCATTTAAGCCATTGAGACCAACCCCCTGCTTAGTGCAGGAATTCAGGTTAAAGCATCCTTGGCAGATAGCTGTCCAGGCTTTGCTTGAATACCTTCAGGGATGGAGAGCCCACCACCTCCCTAGGCACTTGATTCCATTGTCTGATTGCTCTGACTACTGGGAAGTTTTTCCTGATGTTCAACCAAACTCTGTCTTCCCATAAATTAAGCCCATTATTTCAAGTCCTTCAGTCTTGGATGAAAGAGAGCCGTCTTCAGTGTGACAACCCTTTACATTAGGGATGGGCAGAATGCTTACCTGCCATTCCAGGGGGGGCGGTTTGCAGGGGGGGCGGCGATCCGTTCCTCCCCCCGGAATCCTCTTCGGCCCACTCCACTCCATGGCAATTCCACAGAGCTGCCAGCCAGCTCCAGATTGCCAGCAATATGGCTGCCATGCCGTATCGCTGGTTGAAGGGAGGGAACTGACTGTGGATGCAAATGGCATCCAGGAAACCATTTGCAGCCATTAAGGCCTTAGTTTAAGGTAAATGCAGCCATAAATTTCCTCACTGGAGTCCTTGGTGGAATTCTCCCCCATCCCTACTTTACATACTTGAAAAGTGCTATCATATTCCCTCTCCATCTTCTGTTCTCAAAGCTAAACATACCCAGTTCCTTCAATAACTTTTCAGTCCATGAGCTTCTCTTTTCACATCCATTTGAGGAAGCAATTCCACATCATTGTAATATGCTCAGGATTGGATAGCCTAAAGAGGCATGGGTTCTGTTTCCTATTCTGCTTACTATCCAGACTTCCACTATGCTGTCTGTCCATGGCAAAAGCTCTGAATGATTATTTTTCTTCCAATGATTAAAATAAACAGAATTAGATTTGTAGCCTTCTTTGTAGCAGAGGTAGGAGATACTATCATGCACAATATAATATTTGTATTATATTGGCATACAGGAGAGGACAGAAACCAAAATACCCTACCAAAATTCTTCCCTCTCTTAAATTCCAATGGAATCTATAACTTTCTTTCAACACAACACATTTCCAAGCATTCTCAACTGTATAACATAATCTTCGATCCTCCAACCTAATATCCCGAATTCTTCAGTAAGGGATCACCTCACCTCAATCTACAAGAGGCAGCCATATGGCTCTAGCGATGTTGGAGAAATGGAACAAAATGAGTTTGGATTTTCATGAATCCAAACCATGGATTCCGCAGTGGTCTGGCTTTCCGCCTGCCAGACAGATTCCACAAACTTGTGGACCATTTTTTCTAACTTTCCTGAATTTGGTGCAAATTTTGCCATAGAAAAATACGCAAAGTTTAAAAAACCTGGCCCAAAATGCACATTTTCCCCATGGGCTAAAGCATGAAAATGCGCACTTGGGGGTAATGTGCACATTTCCGCATGTGCAAATTTGCGCAAACACCATTATGTGCAAATTCGGAAACAAAAAAAATCCAATTCCATGGATGGAAAGACGACAGAACGAAAGGTGCTTGACAATCTGCCAAACACAGACATAATGGATTTTACACAATCTGTACATCCCTATCGACTCCTCTTTAATTGAAGGACTTGGCCAAGAAAGTAGATGAGTTACACTCTGCAATCCTATATATGTTGGCTCCAAAGTAAGTCTCACGGAGTTCATTGGGACTTGCAGAATTTCAGCCTTAAAGCAGTAAGTCCCAGGCAGTGACCCCAGCAACGAGTTCTTTTTCGCATCATCCCTATCCCCGATAATCACGTGTAACGTCATTCAACTAGAGCAAGGTCAAGGCAACAGTCTTACTGTACAGCACTGCACAGCACACTGTACAGCATGGAGCCAGCAATGAAACTTACAGTGCAGCAGGGCAAGGAAGGAGTGTCTGCCCTGCTGCCTGGGCAATAGGGATTAATTCCCTCTTCCTCCCAGAGTTGCAGCAAGGGGATAAGGGGACACCATTGGCTGTGAACAGATACCAAAAAATGTGTGAAAGACTAGAAAATAGGGTTTTTTCCACAAACATTCTTGCACCCTTTCCCAAATAGCAACTTTGACAGTGAAAACTGAACCTCAGAAATTCAGTGTTGGCTACGCACTATATCCATCCCTTCCCACTTCTAGCATGAAGCCTTATACACCATAAGCATTGCTCTGTGCATATAGAGCTATAAACTGCCCCACCCAGACTGCATCACCATTCGTGCATAGGCAAAATGCTTACCCAGTGAGTAGCAAGGTCAGACACCCAGGAAAAAAATAAAAGATGTGCCAGTCTTCTCTAGAAAAGAAGATTCCAGGGAAGTGCTCTTCTGTATATTCAGCCAATGTCTAAGAAATGTTCATACATAATTGTTTTATGGACTATGGGAAATCTAGGGTTTTCCTTTGTTTGCCTCATTTTGTGCGTGTGGCTTTCACAACAAAAATCTGGTTTGAGATTCCTTTATAGTATTTGCCATCAGAGTGTCATCTGGCATAACGTAGGTGCTGCTTGAAATAATCGATAAAATGTTATTACAATGTACAGCCCATGCATATCTAATCCCACTTCTCTACATGCCACCTAATTACATATATCAATTGCTTTCCCATGACCATAGCAAAATGTGCGTCGTTTAGCAGAATGCAAGGGGGGCATTAAAAGGTGTGAAGAAATGCACCTTTTGTTTCCAGAGAAAAGACCACAGGGTTCCTACATCCAAAGTATTAAATATATCATGCTGGAAGGAGTAAACCATATCTCAGATGCTCTGGATATATTTGATATTCAATTCCCTCTCTAACGTCCTCCCCCTTCTCTCACCCCCCCACACATATACTTTTATCACACCCACAATGCAGTGCTTGTAAACTGTACTGATGTCAACTATCCTCTATTTATTACATCTTACACTTTAAATATCACCTCTGACAAACAAAAGAAAAGCAAATGTTCCTAAATTTCCTGAAGGGCTGAAACATCAAGCCCGGATTATTATTGTTTATGTCTCAGCTTTAGCAGCCTCCAATGTCTCCATGGTCTGCTGTGCGCCGTAGCTGGCAATGATGAATGACCATTACGGCAGCTTATTGGAAATGGCTTGATTTATAACCTGTTCTCCCGCCTCAGTCTAATGGCTTCATTTCTTTCCTCCAGTGCGTGATGCCACAGCCAAGGTCATTGCGCCAATGGCCTTTTGTTGTTCGTTTGCTGATGACCAGTGTGCCCGAGAGTCGACACGGGGGGGGGGAGGGGGGAGAGAAAGAAAAGAAGCCAACCTTTATATTTTATCTCACACCCCCCCGACTTCCAGCCCCTGATAACTGCAGTAGAACAGTAGATTAAATGCTGTCTTCTTTTTTTGCTTTGCTTCCCTTGCTTGCCAGACAAGGGCCTGCTTTACGAGCCACACTGGGAAAGTCTATTACTCACATCTACTTTAAATGACCAACATCAAATATATACAGCTCCCATTAAAGCTGAGATCAATAAAAATGCCATTAAGATAGTAAAAGTTGCTGATATTAGTGAAGCCCCCAAACAAAATATTTGATTTTCTTTCAGGTTGTTAGTGAGATGGAATACGAACACATAAGAGAAAGGGAGAGGATGGGGGCCATGCCTGTGGTCAATAATTTATCTCTGAGATTCATTCAGCCTCTCACCCAATATTTCCCTCCTGTCTATTGATTCCTCATCATTATTTGTCATAAGCTGTCCTAACTCAAGGAGAAAATATGCCCTGCGTGTCCAAGGGGAGTCATACCTGAAGAAATAGAAAGGAATTTCATTAAAAGCAAGGAAGGACAGCCTTGGCTTTGAGAATCTCCAGCAGCAAGTTGCCAGAGAGACAAGCCATTTTGTGCATGTGCAGTTCTGGATATTAATGTGCTTTCAAGTGGATTAGGTGGCACCATAGCAGAGAGTACCTCTACTTTGAACACAGAAGTTTTCTTTTATTATCCTAGTGCTAAGAATTCACAGCATTTGTGAATTAGAATGGACCATTCAAGGCTATGGGCGGCAGAGTAATCCTATGGAGGCTGGAGGGGCGGGAGTGAGATTCCTTGGTGAGAAAAATGCCACATCCTGGGTCCAGCTTGCTTGGCCTCGGGGTGGGCCACTGTGGGTGGGTGGGTTGAGACGACATGCTTGGCCGCGATTGGTGGCCTGTGTTGGTGCCACCAGAGGTGTGAGGGGGCGGACAGCCATCTTAAGCTCTCTGCGCTGCTCCCTAATGCCTCTCTGACTTGCAGCTCCCCCCCCTTATGCAGTGTGGGATCATTCTGGTCATCCTTTTGGGGGCCAAGTAGGAATTTTTGGCTCACAGTCTTATTGGCCTGGGCTGTGCATCTTTTCACCTACACACTGTAAATGTACATCCTTGGGTAAATCTGTGGTCTTAGGTCTAATTTACAGTCACATTTTGGTGCTGTTAGGACAGGCATTGGGGAATAGGGATGGTGGGCATTCAGAGGCACGGTTATTGTGACAGGTGACGCCTGAGGCCTCCTGCTCTGGGTTTCGCAGCCCATCGGGGCAATAAGGGTTACCTGTGAGCCCAACTCACCTCACCTACCTGGTGTTGTGCGGCACAGGTGGGGGTGACAGAGGAAAGCCTACCTCCCCCAAAAGGGGTAGCCCTGGGGGGAGGGTGAGATGACACGCCACCACACAAGCTTTGAATGTTTTTGCCCATTTCAGGGACAGCTTAATTGCCCATCCTATTTTTCCCCTTTGCAGATTTTATCAATAAATGTGGCCCAATTTGAACCCAAGAACCTGTGTCACTTTCTTTATTTCCCCATCTCTGCTCGCAGCTGTCCATTCCTACACCTTGCCAACTTGCACTGGCCAGAGCAGAAGGTGAGGGGTGTTAGTCCCTTTTTCCTGCAATGGATGGATGTTTTCATTCAATTTCCCTGCCCTTGACCACAGTGAGAGGGGGTGGGGGGAATTAGCTATGCCAGCTCCAGAACTGATGTCGGGGTTTTGGCCAGCGTGGGGCATGTCTGGGGAATGGGAAGGTGTGGGTCCTGCTGATCCAAGGCCTCCCACAATCCGGACCCCTTTTAATCCCTACTGAGTTTGAACACCGACAGCAAGGGAGCGAGAGCAGCGGAGGTTTCCATCTCTGCAATGAGGAGACCTCTGCTGGCAGATCTCCTTCTCTCATGGATCTCCCTCTCTGACTGTGGAGAAGGAGGTCTGCAATATCCTAAGGCCATTGGAACACACTCCTAGGGAACGTAGGATTGTACCCTGAATTGCAATAATTTCATGGTTGACCTCTAATCCCCTCCCTCCCTCTCACATATTCTAGATTACTATGAACACCTGAAAGCCATCACCGTATTTATCTACGCATCACCCCTTTTAGACAGGTGGTGCCAGTATCCCTGTTCTATGGAAAGTGGGACAGAAAATGGAAGTAAATGAAACTGCTTTGATGGTGCCTGTCTCATGGGAACATTATCTCCCCCACTGCCCATCCACATGTTATTTAATTCTCCTAATTAAGGTATAAACATAAAGGGAAAAGAATAAGGTGGCATGAGCAGAGAGAGAAAGCCAAGGTACAGCTTGCTTCACCAGTATTGGTTGCACTTCACATCGTACGTACATCTGGTAAGTTAATGGCCTAGTTATACCACATGCTATACAGATGTAGCAGAGTTGGTTACATTAGAAACACTATAATATTACACCGTTCTTCTGTCTTGTATACATCTCTCATTCTCTGTCTGTCTGTCTTTCACACATGCATGCACACAAGCTACAAAAGGTAGAGAGGAATATGAAATATCAGCTCCAAAGGGGCTGGCGTGGTGGGGAGATCATGGAAAGGAAAACAAACTGTCCTGCCTCACCCACAAAGAAGCTGAGAGAACAGCCCCCCAAATGAAATATGCATGCTAGACCTTTTCAAATGACACCTGTGGGTAGAATGAACATGTGAGTGGGGGATGGAGAGTAGGTTCATGGTGGCAGGCTGTACCCATAATCTACATGCCTTTCTTTAAAACAGGGGTGGGAAACTTTGGGTTGGCCCAGAGCCCAATTTTCAGCCTCCAGGCATCACCCTCCACTGGCTGCACTCCTGCTACTACTGCAGGTGCCACACTGCTAATTTCAAATGCAGCAGTGGCAAAACAAAACAAAATCAAAATTTTGGTGGCAAACCGCTACCGAGCCTTAGAAAGCCCATATTTAGCTAGAAACCAAGATAACTTTGGCCTTTCTAAGGCTCTGTAGTGGTTTGCCACTGAATTCTAGCAGCAAACCATCTAATTTTTTTTCTGCTGCTGCTGCTGCTGCAACAGCAAGAGCCACAGAAGAAGGGGGGGCCTTCATGTGGCCCATGAGGTGTGTGTTCCTCACCCCTGTGTTCAGAAGATATCCTACAGGGGTTGAAACCTCTCCATGGGAATGGGAACCCTGAAAAGACAAGGTTCCTCATCTCATGGGAAAAGCCTTATGCATGTACACATGTAAGCTCTCTTCAGACATTTCTCGCCCTCATATGCGTTCACTTTATTCATCTGAAAATGTAATCTGAAAAGCCCTTTGTGTACTTAACTGCTTTATGGCTTGCGTTCTAGCAGGCCTGCTGCTGAGTGTATAACTGGGCCAGAGCGGCAAAATGGCCTTTGTATGGCACAACTGTGGGAGGTTACAGCACTGCCAGTACTCGTGCTGTGGGCCCAGGTTGGATTGCAGCACCAGCGCATGGTGTCCAGTCGCTCTCTGTTGCCATCACCTGTGCCTTTATCCCAAATCCTATGATCCTTTGCTTCAGCACAACAGCTCATAGGATTGTATTTTAATTTTGTATGTGTGACAGAGAGCGATTAATGTTTGCTTTCCTTTTATGCTGACTTTTTTTTTCATTAAAGAACACATTGTTATATGGCTGACTCCAAATGAAAATCATAGGAAGGGCTGCACTGTGCTGCTAAATTCTTTCCACCACTTTATCTACCCACAGTTTTCTTCCTTTATTATATGTCATGAATAGATGAGTCTTCTCTTATATGCTCATAAATCAGGGTGTTTGGGTGGCCAAGTAACTATCCAAAAAACAAACAAAGCAAGATCAACATTTGTCTATAGGTACTGATACAAATAAATATTTTAGCTAGCTGTGTGTGTGTGCGCACGCATGCATGCATATTTTAACACTAAGAAATGTCATGTTGGCACAGACCAATGGTTCATCTAATCCTGCTTTCTGACTATTGCCAGGAGTCAGATGACTGAATCTAGGGATGGTGTGGGTGCCCAATCAGGTCTGGGAATCTGGCAGAGCCCCCCCTTCCCAGCCCACTGCCCTGGCCTGCATCCATGGAGCCCCCTGCCACACCCAACATCCAATATACAAATGGTTGATATACACCAGGATACAGGTGTAAATGGCCCATTTAATTACGCCTGCAACCTTGCGTATATCAGCCATTCACAGTGCCATTTTGTGGGGCAGCAAATGTGCACATATGTATGCTCGCCATTTTTTTTTTTCACAAAATGGTGTTCACAGAGATTGCCAGATGGGCCCAGGGTGACTGCAGGTGGCTCAGCAAGTGGGACGGTCAGGCACGGGTCCAGAGGCATGTGAGTGGGGGCAGGGGCTTGGGGGTGCCTGGAGAATCTGGAGGGAGGTGCCCATCCATCTAGTTGAATCTTAGCTACTGGTGAGGGATGATGTAGGCCAAAACATCTGGAGGGCCACAGGTTGCCCACCCCTGCCCTAAAGTGTTTTCCAGAGCAAAGAATGCAGCTCACTATTAGATTCAGCCAAATCTCTGTCCTGTCCTGACTGTGACTTGGAGCCCATAGGGCATGATGATGTTCCTGGACTGGGAGGGGTGACCAACTTCAGCAGAAGGCCAAAAGGACAGCCACCACCAATCAGTAAGTCAGTTGATCAGTAACAGTTAGGGTTGGAATGGATCAGCAGGACCTTGGACAGCTCCAAGCTGACAACTTGCTACATCAAGGTCTAGCAGGCACAGGGGGAGCACTTTATTCACCTCTGGCCTAGCTACTTATCCCAGGCTCCACCCCCTCTGGGATACTTAGAAATATTTAATGGGGTGGGCCTTGTGCCTAAAGCCCTGGATTTCATTGCTACTCAGTTAAGTCCAGCCCAGTGCACAGTCACCCTTACTAGATGGGAGTGGAGAATGGTCCTTGGGGGCAAGGGGTGTGTCTCCTTGGTGGATCCCAGTAGGTGCAATGTCTGGGGGTTCTGGATAGGGCTGAGCAGGACAGAGCAGTTCTATCATGTAACTGTTCAGAGAGTCCAACACTTGGTTAGTTCTTCTGCCCTGGTTGAATTCTGGTTCTAAATTCAGATCCTGGAACATAGCTGGTGAGATTCTGCCTATGTGCCATTTACCAAAAGTGAGAATGAATAAATAGATATGTTTTGTTTTATTTATTTCAAAACCATCCTGCAATTCCACAATGGTGGAACTATGCAAATTTCTCTCTCCCTGTCATTTGGGCTTTTCCCATTTATTTCCATTTATTTATTTATTTATTTATTTATTTGTAGGGGAGGGGAGACTCCATTTGGTGGGTTTAGATTTTCATGAAACCTTAAATAAAGAGAATTTTGAAAGAATGGTTTATTTTATTATTTTCCTCTGGTCTTTTTGTTTAAGTCGCAAAATTGTGCAATGATTTAAAGAACAAAAAACAAATAAAATGTAACATGCTATAAATAAATAAGAATCAGCTATTAATTATTAATAAATAATGGGTTGGATCTAGACTTAAGAATATTACTGTAAGAAATCATGCTTACAGTAGACCCACTGAAATAAATGAGACCAAATTACATCTCATTGATTTCAATGGGTCCACTCTAAGCATGACTAAGTCTGGATCCAAACTAATCTATTTATATTTAATAAATAATAATTCCAAACTGTACATTGATTCATTATTTTATTATCATTTTATAATAATGATAATATTTATCATATTATATATCCCACCTTTCTCCCATCATGGAACTCAAGGGGGCTACATGTGGTTTCCAGGTGGCCTCCCCTCCAAGCACAGACCAGACTCGGGCCTCCTTAGCTTCAGCAAGGTGGCTGCCTCATGTGCCTTCAGACCACGTCCTGAAGATAAATATTGCAATGTCATTTGTTGTTGTATGCTACATATAGTTATATTTATAGTTAAATATAAATGAAAAATGGGTTTTAGTCTGGTTTCCACTATGCATTTCAATTATTTCAAATTAATCAATTAATTCAGCCAGTAAAAAGAATATATTAGTTGTGTTGCAGCCAGAAGGGCTCCCTTCCCCTTCATATGGAAGAACATCACACACTCACAAAGCGTTTGCCGCACAGCTTGTAGAACTGACAAGCACATGTCCAAAGCTGTCATTTCCCCTCTCCTGGGACACATGGAGCCCATAGTGTGGGTTTGTTTGGCCACTACGTTCCTTGTTTGGCCACTATGTTCAACCTGTCGAGTTGAGTCTTCTACAGAGCCTGACCGATTGCAGTCTCTTTTCCCACCTGGACCCTCATTCATGTCCAAAGAGCTGATAACAGGGTTTGTACTCCTGGTGCAAATGGTGAAGTCTCCAAAGAAACCAAATTCTGCACCATGACCAAGGGTGTGAACTATGAAACTATAAGCCTTTTTGTGGATAAATCCCACAGGAAACAATGAGATGTGCAGCCCAGTGAATGCAAGACAAAATATATACAACTGCAGCCTTAAGCTCTTTAATCCCATCAATTTGAATAAGCACTTTCCTGAATTATGTCCAGTTTCTCTAGAAATTCAGCAGTCCAGAAGTACTTCCATAGTTCTGACAATTCAGTTGTCATAAGCTGTGACTAATAATAATAATGCTTATGTATCATTTAAATCTAGTGGTTATCATTGTTATATTTAATTAAATAATAAAAACACAGAGGCTTTGATCTAGCCACAAGCAAGCACTTTTAAGTTAAGGAAAACGAAACTGAGCCATCCTCTCCCACCATTAAATCTCTTGGAATGCAGAAGTGGTGGTTAGCTCTTGCTGAATTGTGCTCTAGCAATTTCCTGTATTAGTAATAGTAGTAGCAGTATTACCAAGCCAGTATACAATAATCAAAATAATGACAGCATTACAATTAACAAATCAACAGCAAAAGTGTAACGCTAGAGAAGCCGAAGAAGGGAGAGCAGACAGGGACCTTGAAGTTGCCCGTCGACAGCGAGCACCAGTCAGTCACCCGGTCGTAGTCTTCCACCTTATGGCGAGATGTATGATATTTCTATTTAAATTTCAGCCATTATTTCTAAATGTGCATCTATACATATAAGTTAACCTATGAATGTTTTATGCAAATCCCTCTCCTCTTTTGGCCCTTCTTCTGGTGATGGATTTCCTCCTTTGGGGCAATGTGTAAGTGGCCACACTAGCTTGGGGTGTCTGGGTCCTGCATCAGCGTCAGGGGCTCTGCCTAGCACCTCTGTGGCTCCCCAGGATTTTCAGGCACACATCTCCATAAGGATTGTCACTCAAAGCTGGAGCACAAGAAGCTCATGGCTTTTAGCCTTGTCTTCCTTCTGCTTGTGGAGCAAAGAATGTGAGGGGTGTTGCTGGGACTCTGTATATAGCAGGACAAACGGACCTCAGGTCCAGACATTATAGTGAGCATCCTGGCTGCCAGCACAGTGATTACTGAGACTCGGAGGAACACCAATTGCCTAAGGCCCTTTCCCTTTCTCTCCCACAAAAGATCCTAATGGGCAGAAACAGAGAGGCCTCGGTAGGCACACACATGGCCTTTGGCACATGTCGCTACTCCTAAGGTCAGCAGGTGGGGAAACTGGATAAGTAGCAAGACAAGACAAGACAGGGAAGGACTGTGGTGATACTCAGCCTGAGAAAGATGCAGGCTTTGGGCTGAAGGAAGAGAAGAACACAGTGAACCCTCATACTGCCCCCCTCACACACACACACACACACACTTTTATAAGGTGTAGGATGCCGGAGTAGAGCAGCCTTCCCAACCCTGCTGCCCTCCAGATGTGCTGGGCTGCAACTCCCATCATACCCATCCAGCATGGCCATTGGTATGATGGGAGTTGCAGCCCAACACATCTGGAGGACCTCAGGTTTGGGAAGGATGGAGTAGAGTACTGATTTATGGAAGCCATGTCTCATGCTAGTTTTTGGCTGGACATAACAGTTCTTGGGTATAAGGTCCCAACAGTATGCAGTCTTTTCCAGCTTCGTGTGCAGCTCAGTCCTCTCGGTATTTTATTCCCAATGGAAAGTGCAGCCTTAGGAATCTTGAAGTGTTTTCTTATTTCCCTCATAACTCTTGTTTCTGGGGAAACCAAACAATTTGTGAGAGTCTAGTGTACTTCAGATTTTGCTCTATCAAGTGAACCTGTGTTCCAATTTTCAGGGTGAGGCTCTTTCTTCTGTTGCCCCAGTCACTTCAAATAAATATAATCCAGGGTTCACCCAAACCTTTGCTATGGCATGAAATGCTGAAGTACTATCCAGGGGTGGGAAACCTGAGCCCTCCACCCAAAGTTGTGGGAGTACAACCCTCACCGTCCCCAGCCATTGGCCCAGCTGACTGGGACTGATGGGAGTTGGGGTCCAACATCTAGAGGGCTGGAGGTTACCCACCCCTGGTATCATACTTACTCATTTATTTTCTAACAAGCCTTCCTGCCAAAGAATGATGCTCAAGGTGGCTAACAATAACATCTGGATTAAAAACAAAAGCTTAATTTAGACATAGCATAAAAACAAATGCATTGAAAACAACTAACACCAACAATAAAAAATAATCTGCACCAGCCCTCCAGCAACAACAGGCCACCTTATATGCCTGAATAAAAACTTCTTTGCCTGCTAGTGGAAGGACAACAGAGAGGGGGCCAACCTAGCCTCCCTTGGCAAGATTTTCTTTAGCAGTGTGAAATTACTATTTTCCCTAGCATCAAGCCAGTCATGGATCCTTTTAATACTCTGGGGTAGTCACCAGCGGTTGGCATTTGGTGAAAGGGTGACTTGGGAAAGTTATTTCTCAGCCTCAAGTTTCCCTGCCTGCCTCTAAAGGGGATTCATTGTGTTTGAGTAGCTGTTTATGCTCTGCTATAAATATACTGGCCTGGTTGGGTAGTGCCTTGCATGTCATAATCATTTGCCATGGATTCACAGACAATCTAGAGCTATTCACCCTCAGTATTCTCCATGTATAAAATGGGGTATTTTGTAGAAAGGGTTTTGTATGCCTATTTCCTTAACATTATTCTGCTTACATATGACCCTTGGCCTCACTATGTTGTTGAGATACATGGCCTGGATATACTCTCTAATTCCTTTCAACTTCCTGCACATGGCACAGTTGTGGCCTGTATTGTGTTGGCTTCACCTCCTGGCCTGCCACTGAGCACCACATGCCTTGGCCTGCCCCCTGCATTGCCAGATCTGTCCCTGGTGCCACATGTGCATAAGTGCCCCTGTTCTCCATTACGAAAAGTTGCAGGGTAGGCCACTTTCTTGCTTTCGATGTCTGCCTGGGACTACAAAATGGGCGTGCGAGGTGCGGGGAGAAAGAGAATCAGTCAAGCTGCACAATCAGAACTGGCTACACGAGAAGGTCACAAAACCAGTTCAGACAGAGTCAGGGCAAGAATGATTGCCTTCACTCTGTATGGTTGTTGAGGTGGTGTAATAAATAAATGGCATAATAGATAAATAAATAAATTTTTGTTTATTTAAACATTTCAATGATAAAATAAATAAATAAATAAATAAATGAATGAATGAATGAATGAATGTTGGAGATAACCATGACAAATCACAATCAGTCACTGAAAGGGGGCTGCAAAAAGTGCATGCCTTCTGTCTCAGCTCTAGTCAACAAGCAGCAGAGAGACCACGATCTGTGACTGGTGAGCTGTTTGGGGCTCGGTGGGTCACAAATTGTGCAGGCTGCTGCCTTCAGATGCACAACAGTAATACATCAACTATGACTTGTGCATCCATACGGCTGTAGGTGCTACAGTGTCTGAAATCACTCTTAAGTTGGTTCTTTCATTGAATCAGCATTTGTTAAGGAACAAATGTGAACGTCCCTGAGTTACTCCAATAGAAGCTATTACTTTGCTTATATTTATAAGGTGTGAGGCAGCCACAACTATGTTTAGGTTGTTAGATGTGGGCTAAGTTTGGGTTTTCTGTCCTCTGGGTGTGTATGGTCACTTGATTGCTTTGCCACATGCCCAATTCTGATTTTTTTCCCTTCGCTACTAGGCCACTGAGTGAATTCAGATGATCGTATTGCTACACACCTGCACTTTTACAGCCTATGGTGTAGTAAAAACAATTCCCCCTACCACTTGGCAGGATGGTACAGATAAGAAAATTACCCGGTGGCTGCATGTACACTGTGATACTTTTCTACCTGGTAAATGGTTGTCTGTACGCACCCAGAGTCAACCCACTATCCCAAGCTTTGTGGAAAACCATGACCTCAAAAATTGTTGATTTGACTCTCATTTTGCCTTTCAGATGGACTTAATTTGGGTAGGAGATGGGAATTGTTTCATCATTTGTGGTTTATGGATGAAGAACAGAATGAAGAGAACAAATTCTCGGCCCCTGCTCTTGCTCTTGTGCATTACAGCAGGCAGAAATGATAAATATCGCTTTAAATCTGAAATGCAAAGCCCTAATTATGGCTAGCATACTGTTCCTAATTTTTATTACCATTGATGTACGGCTTAGCTTTTCCCCATTGTTTCACAGAGAGCCCCCTTTTTGGCTATCTAAGCAGAAAAGCAATGTAGACTCAGAGATCATCTGTTTCCCCGATGAATTCAAAAAGACTTGGCGTGCAGAAACTGACTCTCTGGGCTCGTTTTTCATAGACGCGGATGGGGCTTGAGCTCTGACCAGGCAGAGGGGAAAGCAGATGTTTCTCCTTGGCCATGATATTTGGCTTTGTTGGGAGCTAGGCACACCGAAATTGCCCCCACGAACATTCCCTGAAATATGTTATCAAAGCACCAACCTCGAAATCTGGTGTGGTGAGAAAGCAACATATGAAGGGGACTCATCATGACATTAGCTGAGCCGTGTGTTCCTTGTGGCCTATTCCGCCTGCACTTATCTTCCTTTCGCTCATTATCTTGTTTGCTATGTGTGGCTGAATAAGCGTATAACCTCTAAGGCCTTGGAGCAGATCATTAGGAGTTACTGATTAACACCATGTTTCAGTAGCAGATCCTGAGTTCCTCTTTTTACAAACTGAAGGGGTCTGGCTTTATGATTTTTTAATTAGAGTGTAAATATTGCAGCTCCATAAACTGCTTGATTGATTGCTGACGGGTAAGGAAGTTTGCACTTCGGAGTAAGGACACTGGGAGGCCTCAGATCCGCAGTTTTCTCAGCGCCACTGTTGACTGTATGCCTTCCTGGTTCCTGTATTACTGTTTTTTTTACAGCTCCTTATCTACTTTATATAGCTTTTCTCTGTCTGGCTATATTCTGATCAGTGACATTCACATAACAAATGTTTAAAAGCAAAACTGTTCCCTAATATAAAACCCTACCTCCTGTGAACTCTACGAAGCTTGCTGCCTGATGTCATTAGAGCACATTTTCACAGATAGGAGAAGATATAAGTATTGGTTTCATGGAGGGAGGGTCCCGCTTGTGGGTTTCCCATGGACAGCTGGTTGCCATGGTGCGAACAGAATGCTGAGCTAGATGGACCCTGGTCTGATCCAGCAGGGCCTGTCTTAGGTTCTTAAGGCCCTAGATGTTATTGAAACCACACAGCTGCAATCCAAACCAATAAATCCACATCTCCCCCTCCTCTAGTGTAGTAAAACAAAGTGTACTGCCTGATGTCAACATCTTGCAAGTTTCCCCACCCCTGCAAACAGCAGCTATGGCTGTCTGAATTCCAAATTTATAGGGATGTACAAAAGTCACTTACCTTTTCGTGGATTGTGTTTGTGGGGGGGAGGCGCTCCATCCCTCCCCCCGGAATCCTCGATGGGGGGGAGGCGATCCGGCCCTCCCCCCCCGAATCCTGCCCAGCCAGCTCTGCTCCGCAGCGGCTCCATGGAACAGCCGTCCAGGGCCATCCGCAGCCGGATTTCTGGCCACGGACTGGCTGGTGCAGATGCAAATGGCAGCCGCCATAGCGGCCGCCATTTGCGTCCAGCTAGGCAGCCGTGATAGGCTACATAAGTCTTTATGTAGCCTATCACGGCTGGGCAAAAAAAAAAAAAAATGGCGTACGCAAATGGCAGCGGCTACGGCGCCGCCATTTGCGTTCCTTATTTTTCACCATTTTAGTCTATGTAAATATTTACATAGAGTATTACGGCGAAAAAAAGGGGAATGCAAATAGCGTAGTGGGCGAGATTTGCGTTCCCTTTTTATTCGCCATTTTAGCCTATGACCTATGTAAATATTTACATAGACTAAAATGGCAGGGGGAGGAAGGAACGCAAATAGCACCCACTACACTATTTGCGTTCCCTGTGTTTTTCACCATAATAGTCTAGGTAAATATTTACATAGACTAAAACGGCGAAAAATAAGGAATGCAAATGGTGGCCGCCGTAGCCACCGCCATTTGCGTACGCCTTTTTTGTTTGTTTGTTTTAATGGCTTGCTGTGATAGGCTACGTAAAGACTTACGTAGCCTATCACGGCAAAGACCAGCAGGATGTAAATGGCGGCCATGGCAGCTGGTCGAAAGACCAGCTGCCGCTGCCGCCGGACCCGCCGCCGGACCCACTGCCATCCAGAACATCCGCCCCAGGTAAGCCTCGTCGCAGGGGGAATCCACGGGGGGGTAGGGGCAGGCCGTTCTGCCATGGATTTCGGGGAGCCAAATGCCAGTGCATTCGGCCTCACTGAAATCCGTGGCGGAATTCTCTGTCATCCCTACGGATTTACTGAAATTGTAATGGATGGAAATCAGGGAGCTCTAGGACCAGCCACTAGTCAACAGGAGGCCTAGTGAGATCTCTGAAGCCATCCCTAGTACAAAAATAGTAGCAAGCTCTGGCTGCCAGGTCTGCATGAATATTCTTCTTAATCTATGCTAATTAAACTTCAGGTTTTACCTCATGGTGATGGATTTGCCACCAAAAACGCTCTCCCGGTTTCTGTAAGCCTGGTCAGATGTATCAGTTTCTCATCGTTCTGATTTGGGGCCCCTGGCCTGCGGCTCTAGGGCCTTCCTCTGGCCAAGCATAGAGTGAGGTCCATTCATTTTATCTCCCTTTTACAGGATAGTCTAGGCCCTAGATAGGTGCTGGGACTTGGAGAAAGAGAAAGGGGATGATGATTGTCTTCAAGCTGGATGGGTTCTGGCATGATCATGGTGGGTGAGGCCAGGAAAGTCTCTGGCCCAGATCTATTTTGAGAAGAACAGGATTTCTCGCAAATTGACATGGCAGCAAAACTAGATAGTACTACAGCCTATTGCATAACAGAACTGCTCCTGTAATTACAGGGCTTTTACTAACATTTTCAACACAAGTCTACCTCTGTGCTACTTCTCACACTTTCCTCATTGTCTGTGGTACCACACAAAGCAGTGGTATTCAGTATCTCTGTGGCCCATGCAGCACTGTTTGGCATTCTTCCAGACCAGCCTTACCCAACGTGTTACCTTCCAAGTGTGCTGGTCTACAACTCCAGCGTGCTGGCTGGAGGATGCTGGCAGTAGTAGCCTAGCCCAACAGAACTGGAGGGCACCAGGTCAGGGAAGGCTGTTTCAGATAGTTGTGGGCATCCTCTCCCATCAGGTCTGGACTTTTTTTCTCTGAAAAATGAGTTCTTGGATTCCTAATGGCTCCTTTTGCATGATTAAGCTGAACCGGTGTCCCACCCCATACGTAGTGTATCCCTGATAACACAGGGTCCCAAGTCAGTAGAAGCCTACGCTCAGTGCATGGACTTTGCAGGCAAAGATGGAGAAACTGTGCAACCTCAATGGCAAAGCAGGAGCAGGAGGTGGGCCCCCGATTCCCTTAACTGCACAAAGATCCCTCCACGCTATTAACACGTGAAGAGAATTAGTGTCTCACACTAAAGACTGTCTTTGCCTCCCCTAAGATGCCTAAGTAAAAGCTCAGGATTAATCCCTTGGATGGTATACAGTTCTGTTTCTACCCTACCTTTCAGAGATGATTTAGCCAGTGAACCATACATGTTATTTGCCTTAAAACAGGGGTTTCAAACCTCTTTCAGACAGAGGGCCAAATTCAATTTTGAGAAGCTCCCGGGGGCAGGGGCAGTTGGAGGGGAGGGGCAATGGCAAAAGGCTGGGGCCAAAGGCAAGGGGGTGGAGCCAAAACATCAGCCTACTTTACCTTAAAGCTCCTGTTGCCAGTAATTAAGCCTTTGGAGAGGCATTTCAACTATTTAGGATGGGGGTGGGGACACATGGAAAAGCCAGAAAACCACCAAACGGTCAGAGGCTGGGGTAAGGGGGTGTGGCCAGAGGAAGGGGAAATGCCCATCTGGGGGCTCCAGGTGGGCTGGATTTGTCCCACAGGCCTGCCTGATGTTCAACACCGCTGGCCCAAAAGCGGTATTGCCATCATCTATAACCAATGCAAGTACTACAGCATAGGCTGAACCAAGATGGCTGCCCTTGGTTCACCACCACCACCCACCACCACCACCACCACCCCCACACAGGTGGAAGATAACAGTTTCTGTGCAGTATTAGGAGGCTGCAATTCCAAAGTGGGGACTTCGGGGGTGCCACTTTCAGAATGGGGAGGGGGCACTTGTTATGGCAGCAGCTGCAGTTTAATCCCCCCCTTTTTTTAGTAATTTACAAGCTGCTAGTGGCCATGGCAGGAGCAGAGCTCTGGCTGCCAGCACCATGCGTCCCTCTTCCCCAAGTGCCCCTGGAGTAGGGATGTACGAAAGTTACTTACCGTTTCGCGAATCTGCTTCGCGGTGGGGGGGGAGGTGCTCTGTCCCTCCCCCTGGAATCCTCAACGGGGGGGAGGTGCTCCGTCCCTCCCCCCGGAGTCCTGCCTGCCCAGCTCTGCTCCGCGGGGATTCTGCGGAGCCGCCAGCCAGCTCCGCCAGCAGCCGGACATCCAGCCGCTGGGTAGCAGAGAAGCAAATGGCGGCTGCCTGCCATAGCCGCTGCCGTTTGCGTCCCTGTATTCAACCGTGATAGGTTACATAAATATTTACGTAGCCTATCACGTATGGGTTAAAAAAACAACAACACACGCGTACGCAAATGGCGGAAGCTACGGCCACCTCCATTCCTTATTTCCTTATTTTTCTCCACCTTAGTCTACGTAAATATTTATGTAGGCTATTACGGTGAAAATAAAGGGGAACGCAAATAGCGTAGTGGGCGCTATTTGTGTTCCTTTTTGATTCGCTGTTTAGCCTACATAAATATTACATAGAAAAAGACAGAGAAAAAATTTACGTAGGCTAAAACAGCGAATCAAAAAGGAACGCAAATAGCGCCCACTACGCTATTTGCGTTCCCCTTTATTTTCGCTGTAATAGTCTACGTAAATATTTACATAGACTAAGACGGAGAAAAATAAGGAACGCAAATGGCGGCTGCCATAGCCGCCGCCATTTCCGTACGTGTTATTTTTTTTTTAACCCAGACATGATAGGCTATGTAAGTCTTTACGTAGCCTATCACGTCTATGTAAAAAAAAAAAAAAAAAGACCAGACTGCAAATGGCGGCGGCTGTAGCTGGTCGGAAGACCAGCTGCTGCCGCTGCCAGCAAAGCTGCCTCTGGAGCCACCGCCGTCCGGAACATCTGCCCCAGGTAAGTCTCGTCCCGGGGGGATCCACAGGGGGGTGGGGGCAGGCCGTTCTGCCATGGATTTCGAGGAGCCAAATGCCGGTGCATTTGGCCTCAATGAAATCCGTGGAGGAATTCTCTGCCTTCTCTACTGTGGAGTGATATCAGTGTGCACTGATCAGTCATCAGGATCCCTCTGTCTTTGGTCAGGGCATGGCGGCATGCAACATAAATGAATGAAACTGAAACATCCAAAATGTAGATCCTGCAAACAAAACTGGGCTTTTCGTTTTAGCTTCCATATTTTATGGGTAGCAAAGTATAAAATGAAAAATAAATCTTGATGGGAAATAATAGCTTTTGAATAGGGAGCTTTTATTTGATGGCAGATTTATACTAACCCATTTATCCAAGGTTTATGTCACTGAAATTCTTTTTCTGGGAAGGATCCATTCAGTGTCAGATAATTTCACTGTTGTAGAACAAAATATATGAAAATACTGTTTTCTCCGTGTGTGTGTGTGTGTGTGTGTGTTCCTTCTGGTGCTAGGTAAAAGAAAAGGACAGAGATTAATTTCTAACTCATCCATCCCTCTTATGTTTTTAAGTTGATAGGAGAAGAATTTGCACAGCAGATGATCAACTTGATGCAGAATAAGCAAAAAAGAAAAGAAAAGAAACATAACTGGAAAACGAAAATTAGATTTCCTTTCATGACTGAAAGTCATGAAAGTCAAGCAATTCTTGTTGGAGCTCCCCAAATTTTGGAAACCAGACATCTGGATTGTGAATGTTAGATATAATATTTCTAAAAACACTATGATAGGTTTCAAAACAGGTGGCATTATTTGTGTATCTTGCTGGAAATAAGACTTGGCAAAATGGTACTTTACAGTGAAAAGGGGCAACACATCTAGATAATCTCCAGTGTCACATGTGCCACTGGATACTGTGTTATCAATACCAATAATAAGATTGTGAGTTCAGGGTCCAGTAAACTGGAACCAAGGGAGACAGACAGACAGACACAATAGAAAAAGCAAAACAGACTGAAATAGAATTGGAGAAAATCAAGTTTGGCAACTGATGCTAAAACCAAATCTTAACTGGGAGACCATGAAGAGTTGTACTATTTCCAAGATTTCTGGTAGGAGTGTTTTCACATTTTTAGAATTGAATCGCAAAAATAGAGTAACTGGAGAAAACTGTGGGCAATCCGCAATAGAAACAATCTGTTTCCCATATAGCATAAAAAAATGTTTTCCTCTCCTCTTTCAGAGGTAGGTTCACCCCTTTCCCTTTACTTTATCTCAAGCATGCATGAGTTGAAGACTGGTGGAGAGTTAACTGTCAATCTGACCTGCATCCCTGCTTCTCCATCAGTCTGCTCCTTCCCTAGCCATAACCTGTTCTGGTGCTGGCTAGGGAAATTGTAACCAAGAAAGAAAGGCAAAGGAGGCACGAATAGTGGCACTGGCAAACAATTTGCTATTTGGGACAGCCAGTGTGCGGCGTTGGTTAGAGAGTTGGACTAGGATTAGGGAGACCCAGGTTCAAATTCCCATTTGGCCATGAAACTCTCTGGGTGATCTTGGACCACTCACCAACTGTCAGCCTAACCTATCTCACAGGGTTGTTGTGAGGATAAAATAGGGGGGGTAGGGCCATACACAGCTCCTTAGAGAAAAGGTGGGATTTAAATGAAACAAACGAACAAATACATTTCAGGTTGTGGCACTCAGTTTGTAACGAATGATGAAAATGATGAAGGGTTCACTCAGCCTTCTTTCCCATTCATCCCCACAATTGCACACCTCTAATAAATGGCTGTGATGGAGAGTCCTATGAGCCCAGCCCTGACTGAGGCTATGGAGAGCCAGTCTCCATGAGACGATGGCATTCCGCCTGCCATAACAAAATACAAAAAACAGGAAAGTGACACTTACAAGTGCAGGGCTATCTCAGCAGTTCATGGTTAATGTGTCATTATAGAGCTGTGTGCATGAGTATTAGCATACTCATCCTTTTCCAGATAAAGTCTATGTTGCTTCTGGGCACTGATGAGCCTTGAGTGGAAAAGAACTCTGGGAAGGACTTACACCTGGAGATTTGTTTTTAACAGGCTCACAACATTCTCTCCAAGCAAAGTATCACCATCATGATGGGACTCAGTGATACGGTCTGCACAATTGCAGTGTGGTTAACCCATGGGATGCTTTTGGGTTATTTGAGGGTTTCCACCCACCCACCCCGATTAGCCATGCCACCTGGGTTTGGATGACACAGCAAGTCCCGTCAGTGAGGGTAATTAGGGAACTCCAGCCAGCACACACTGTGGCTTATTTCCCTCACTGCAGTAGTGTGAACCGACCCAGTAGAAGAAGCAATTCCTATGATCTGTGGTATTGACTAGATTAGAATGGTATAGGTCAACAACAAAAACCAACAACCTTGAATGAAATCACCGAAGTTTAAAGTATATTAATGAAGAACCTTGGTTGCCTCAAGTTCCTGATAAGATTGGGCCTTTCCAGTTGATCAGTTTATAGAACAAATAGTGGCTGATACCTACCAACTCCATTTGTTCCCTCTATCCACATGACCTTCCTAGAGGTTATACTCCCATTGTTGCAATGTTGCAGTGTTCCAGCACTGAAGCCACAATCTGTCACTGGGAAAACATAGTAATTCGCCTACAGTAGCACCCTCAGTTCTTGCTATGATTGCTATGTAGAATGTGCTGGCCCAGGTGTCATTTTCTCCTAGATCTCTGACCAGTAGTGTCATCTGGGGGTAGAAGAAGTAACATTTCCTGTGTTGCCAGAGGCTACAGACTGTAGCCTTTTCATACAGTTACTGCCTTGGCCTGGGGTCTCCTGGAGCCTGTGGGCACCTATATATCCACCAGATTCCCGGTCCCTTCTGATTTTTTTTTTTTCTTAAAATATTTTTTTAACTGGGAGGCTGGCATGCTGCAAAGTGAAGTGCCACCCTCCAGTGCCTTCTTTATTTGTATTCAAAAGAGTAATTTTGTGTTTTGGAGCTCTGCCACCATCTCTACCTTTATTAAGTTCTTGGGCAACTTACTTTTCTCTTAGTCTCAACAGTTTGCCTTCTGGGAAATGAGAGTTTTGTGACTGGACATGCCCACTGTGGCAGCCATTTTATGAAGGAGCAAGCTGCCACAGTGGTAGCCATTTTGTGAGAGTGCTCACAACACTCTCTCAAAATTCTACATACCCACTGGCCCAAAAAGGCTGAGGACCCCTGGCCTAGGCAGTTAGTTTTCCAGTACCTACCATGTGTCCTAACAGTTTGTTCACTCTCAGAGTAAGTGTACATTTGGGGGAGTGGGGTGGATACTTTACTGTTAATATTTGATTTAGCTCAGCTTCAGTTTGTGAATTGTCAAGTCCAAATGACTTTAAAAGACCCAGTCCAGGGAAACTTCATTGTGCTTAAGTCCTATTGAAATAAATGGGATGTACTATGCAATCCTATAAATGTTGTCTTGGAAGTAATTCCCATTTGGTCTGATGGGGCTTACTTCCTAATAATTGTGCTGAGAGTTGTAACTGTGGTGGATAATTGGCCCCCATGGATTTCAGTGCCACTAATATTCTTTGGATTTGAGCCTTTGGAAGCTTCCAGATGAAGCTTTTCTTGTGCAATCGCACTGCCCCATTCACAAAATATTACTGGGGGTCCAGATGACATCTTCAGTTTGTAACCCTCCCATGTTTTCTCATTACTTCTTCCATCTTTTTTCTTACTAGAAAAAAATATGTTAAGGAAGAAAAGATTAAAGAACTTCACAATGCCTCTTAGTTAGTAGCTCTAGGAGCCCTCCATCTGGAAATGCTCTTTGCATTTGCCTTCAATACAAAGCACATGATAAGCTATTGCATGGTAGGAAATGCTGAAAAAACACCATACTGCTAAATCAAATATTACTTTCACAAATACAGACAATGGCTTGAGTGGGTTATTGCCTTGGCTTCCACATTTATTAGCTTTTGAATACTTCACTTTGCATGTTTGGCTGTGGAAAAGATTTTTCACTGGTAATGAGCCGGTTTGCACAATGGTGGGCTGTGGAGCGTTCGTGTGGCCATTATGAATATTCACACCACAGCTTGTTGTATCATACAAAGCTAGGTGGCAGGGGTTGTGTGAGGGTTAAGCAACCCTTGCATAACCAATGGCTGGTTCTAGGGCTATGCAAGGGTTGTTTAACCCTCGCAAACCCTGCCGCCTGGTTTCAGAAGACACGACAAGCTCCACATCTGCATTTTGAATATTCAAAAACCACCTGGCACATGCTGCAGGCCTGCAGCCCAGCGTGGCTTAAACAAATCATGGTGGGCTGCGGTGAACATGGAAACCAGGTCAGCATGTCCTTCTACCAATGTGCCTAGATTTATTTAGGTGAGCTGGTACATTTTTGAATAATTTAGTCGTTATGAAAATATATTTAGAATTGGTTGGTGGAATAAAAGAGCTCTCCAGCCCAATCAGAACAGCCTCTACCTGATGTTTGGAAGATTACTTTTGCTGGGGTTGGAACTGTCATCTTGTCAGGTATTTCCTGGAGAGAGCTGCAGTCCCTTAAGTGCAGTGGTTCTGCAGTATATTAAGCAGGCACCCTGACATATGACTTACTTATCTATCTCTGATAGACTTAGCATCTCTCTCTGTTATGCACAATAGATCTCTACCTCATGGGGGGGTGGAAATTGCATTATCTAAAGATCACGGTGTGCGCTATGGCCCATCCGCCTCTGCAACTCCCAGTTTTCTTTTTAAATATACTGTCCATAAATAAATGTTAAATAATTCATGACCATAATTTTGTAAATTCAGCTAGGCCACACCTCTCTGGGGGCATATTTATGAATGTGCGTCAGCCTCGAATCAATGCATCTGCCAAGCTTGCTTGTGTTGAGCCAGAATTCCCACATCTAGACCAAAATGCTGCAAACGACTCCGATTCCACTTCAGCGGTCATCCATCATACTGTCACTTTAATTCAGATGCTGCTACTTGTTTTAATAACATACATCTTACACAAAGAATATTGCTAACACAAGAATCCTGAGGTAGGGCTTTTACAACCTCATAAAATGGCATTAACCCTTTGATCTCTGATATTCTTTTCATGCTCTTTTTTTTTAAATGCTTATCAATAAGTTGAGTTCATGGGGGCCTATTCATGACAAGGAATATAACATCAATCATTGCAGTAAAAAAAAAATCCTCCCCAAGCATTACGTTAAAGAATTATGGAAAGGATAAAAGGGTTATTGCAGAAATTATTTCGCAAACAATAGATGGATAAAATGTATGATGATAAGTGTTAAATTATATCACCTCATTACTGGGGAAACTACCTTTGCTAGAATAGAAGGGAAGTTCAGTGAGAACAATAGAAGAAATCCACCAGAAAGGTTGAGAGGTAATAATATTGCAGTGGGGGGGGGGGAGGAAATGCTTTCATTCGTTGCTTTTGGGTGATTTATGGGCAAATCTTGGTCATGTACAGTTAGTGACATGATAGTGAATGACTTATAAATTAGCATTGCTTTTCAGTATTTGCGAAAGAGGGCACATGGAGTTTACATTGATTTTTTAAATTTATTTTGCTGTTGTTTCTAAATAAGCTGCATGCTCTGTCACAGACACCAGCATTTGTAAGCAGTCTTACCAGAGTCCCAGAACAAGCCAATTATCAAAATCACATACACTCTCATCTTTTAAATATTATTAAAGATACTTAAACAATCTTGGGAACCATGATTTCACTAAGTAGTCTCTTATCAGTAAATGTGGATTTTGGAGGAGAGTGTGTGTGTTGGGGGGCGGTGTAATGTTACACAGGGCTCATGGGATTCATCTGATCAACATGATTAAATTATTTCCTTACTCAGCTAGAAGGAAATTACTAGTAACCAGACATTATGTGTCTGTTAATTGTGTGCTATAGTGTTTTCTGCTATCACACCAACTCCCATGTTCATATTCTGTGGGTTTTAAGGACATTGTCATTAAAAATAAAATAATAATACTGGTGGGAATTTTATTTCATAATGTATGTAAGTTCAGTATTTGCTCAATGAGATTAATATAAAACCATAGTTTCTTCTGTTTCCAATAGTCTGGAGATTATCTTCCTAAAATACTATTTTCCATCAATTTTTACATTGCCAATAGTTGCTTTTTAAAAAAAAGCTGGATCATTTGTTATTGTGCGAATGACAAAAGAAAGGGTTATACTGGGAATAGAAAAGAAAACTGCGAATCTTCCTGGTGAAAGGTTTGCTCACCTAGATAATGTCTCTGTACCACATTTACGTTTTGCCCTGATGATGGTTGTTCGAGGATTTCAAAATCAACATTGTAAAGAAAGAAATAAGATATGGTGCAAGAAGGCTCTTAATTTTTTTTCTAATGAAATGATCTGCTTCTGTTTCATATTAAAGTGTTAGTAAGTCTGAAATCGTCTGCAAAAGAGAATGGTGCTTTTACATTGCTTATTATGATTAATTATCTGCAGTCAGAACTAGATTACATTTATGAAACAAAGCAAAACAATTTAAAGGAAACTGGAAGACAAGATCTTGAATTCAAGAGTGGATCTGTCTAGGAAATGCTCCTTAGGGTGCAGTTCTGTGCACAGTTACCTGGAAATAGATTCCACTGAATTCAGTGGGATTGACTTCTGAGTAGATATGCATAGGTTTGTGTAGCTAGAATCAAATTCAGAGCTAGAAGGATATTCTGCAAGTCTGTAGACCATCAGATGTTTATGAAACTTTTATTTAAATATTCTTTCATTTATTTAAATATGACTAGGATGGGATTGCTTTGTTGGGGGGCTAGGGCGTTCTTCCCTGGCTGTGTACCAGGAATCCACCATATCTTCCCAACTCCATATGCCCTGGTTTTCAGTGTTAAAGAATGACTAGATGAATGAATTTCAGAAGATAGCACCTAAAATGGATGCTGTACTCTGAAGGAATGAGTTTCAACTAACAGGTCACCAAGCTAGACAGAAACAAATCAAGCAACAAAGGCAATACAGATATTTGTCTCAAGTTTACAACGGTCAGAGTATCAATGTAGTCAAACAACCGACTATGAAATAAAATACCATAATATCCTCTATGATTAAACCTACAGCTCAAATTAATAATTAGGGGCAGATGATACTCAGCAGAAGCATACCCCGCTCTTACCTATATCCATTGTTATCTCAGCCCAGTGATGACTGTTGGAAGATGGCGATTAAGGGTGTTTCCAGATGGACAGCTTCAAGGCTACCAATCAAAAGGCATTGTCCAGTTATTCCATCTTTCCTTCAATGGATTGTTTTTATGGAAAGATGTAAGAAGCAATGGAAAAACACACAAGTGGAAGATGGCAATGTCTGGACCCCTGTAAATTTCTGTGAATGAGACAGGCCAATTGCATGTCTGGAAGGACCCTAAAAGTAGACAGCCACACTGGCATCTTTGACAAGATCTTCCAAGGCCCAGGTTTGCCTTTCCATGCATAGTCGCTTCAGGTACAAAAAAAGAATTGCCTTACTTACCTGCCAGGTGTGCTGTTTCATATGGAACTGCCACATTTTTCAGAGCCTAGTTGCCACAAAAATGCCACCCTCCAAACTTCCCAGTTTTCAGGAAATACATAGATTTGTCCTTTCCCTTCTTTGTTGCATTCTTTTTCTTATTTTATTTTATTTTATTATATATATATAGCATTCTACATGCCTACAGCAACGAGAACTCAAATCAGATGCCTAATATGGTTGTTTGTATAGTTTGTACGATGGATAACCAATAGATCATGGTGGTACAGTTTCACCTAATTTGTACTTCTTTGAACTGAGGCAAACACCCTCTTCTTGTCTTATATGCCTGAAGGGGGCTCCATGCAATTAAGGGAAAGTGGGGCCCCACCACTGGCTCTATCCCCGATATCATGACCCTTCCCACTCCCAAATGCCCAGGAGTTAAGCATGGACACATGAAAAGGGACTGCTTACATGTGTAGTAGAGAAGGGGCGGGCAGAAAGAAGATCTCCAGATATTTTGGACTTCAACTGTGAGTGTTCCTGACCATTGATCATGCTGGCATGGGCTTCTAGACGTTGAAGTCCAAAACAAATGGAGATCTACCCTCTGCCCACCCCTGTAGCAGAGCAGTTGTGGTTCTAGGTTGCATGGGAGCCTTAATGTCTAAATGGATGTACTCTACATACATAGGCTTCCTCATTTCAGATAGCCACACTCAACAACATATGGACATGGAAGGTGAGGTCATCCTTCTGGGCCCCTTTCCTCTTAATCCCATGGGACCCCTTTCACATGTGTAACATGTGAAGAGGGCTAAAGACACTGTCAAATGTATCTTTAATGCATTTGCTGTCTCCCCACACACACATTATGCTTCCCTACAAATAGTCTTTGTGTTCCATACAAATCAGAAGTACTTACTCTTGGGTGCTTCTCCAATTCTCCTAAGCCCACCACTGAGAGCAGCAACAAAAGTTTGAATTCAGAAGGGGAAGAAGGGCAGGAGGAGTTGGAGTAAGGGTCTGGTTTCTTCAGCCTTAAGTACATGCAAATATATTGTTAAAACACAAAGTTGTTGTTCAGTCATTAAGTCGTGTCTGACTCTTTGTGACCCCATGGACCATAGCACGCCAGGCTTTCCTGTCCTCTGCTCTCTCCCAGAGCGTGCTCATGAAAAGTGCCTTCTTTGCCGCTGGTTTAAGTGTAAATTGTTCAAGTTTAAATTGAAATCACTGATGCTGGAAGGAGGAAAGGATGTGGGGGGGTGCACGCGTGGGCTGACACGGGGAAATGATAGTTGGTTCAGCTCTAATAATGAAATCCTGTCTGTGTGTGTCCAGAAACTGCTGCTGAATTCTATGGGAAGGCAGGATACTGCAGTTAATTAATGGCAACAGAAAGGCATTCAGTACATGCTCAGAAGTTCTCTTCTTCCCATAGTCTGGGGTTCAGTCCTGATAAGGATACAAGTTAAGTGACAGGGAGGGGGAGGCAAGGAAAGGGAGAGTTGTAATTTAAAAAGGGGCTGTTGTGAAAAGATGCTGGAGGACAGGTGGGAACGGACTGTTGTATGGAAGGGAATACAGTGTATGTGTTATCTGGTGAAGTTTTAATTGTAACATAGGTGGGGTCAGTGCTTATGTCAAAAAAGAGACGTGCTATGGCTTTCATTCATATGAGAGATATGCCAGCACTGTCCTGCTTCTTATTTCTAAGTGTGTGGGGAAGATGGAGATTAAAATTGCTCACTTGTGAGGCAACTCTGCAACATGCTCAGAGACACTCTAGTATTACGTAACTGCTATTTCTACTGACCAGCTCTGTGCCACGGATTCACTTACTCATTTTGGGCTAGCCACATATTGCTTTGCTTTGATAGTCTTAAACAGGACCAATGTGCTCAAATGGTATAACTGAAAGTGTGTGTGTGTGTGTGTGTGTGTGTGTTTCTGTCTTGGACTTGTTATGTGGTGTGTGGCTTGCCTCCATGTTTTTGTCACCTGGAGCAATCTATTTGCATGCATGCTGAGTTCCTGCTTTCTAGGTGTGGCACATTTGAGTCTAGATTGTCACAGTCTACCATTTTGCACCAGGCCAAGCCAGTGGGCTGCTTAACTCCACCCTTCAGCCCCTAAGAATGCCCCTATTTTCATTTGTGAAATGTTGGAGAGTGTATGGTAAGATACCACACTGGGTAAGCAGGAGGAGGAGAAGCTGCTGTCCAGATGCATGTTAATTACAGCTATTAGACACCATCTGAAATAATTGGTTTATATTAGAGGAGATCTGCTTTATGATGCTGTGGCATCTTAATCCTTTCTTCATTAGCTAATGTTTACAAATTGTTGCCCTTCAGAAACAACCTGCCTGAATAGGAAAACCATTTTCTGTATAATCACATCCTAGGGTTGGGAGATATATTAATGTCATCTTGCCTAAACTCTGACAATTCAGAAAATGTTTTCTTTTATTCTCATTATTCCTACAAGTTTACATCCTAACTAGTATTTAAAATATCATCTATATTTTTAGTCCAAGTCCTCACAGTTGCTCACAGAAAGTACAAGACCCCAAGGGGATTTTTAAGGCTTATGAGACCAGTGGAAATTCCCAGTGATCCTCCAAGCCTTAGAAGAAGCTGGGCTGCTCCAGAATTTGGCTAATCAAATACTGGAAAAGCTTCACATAGTACAAACAAAGACCTTTATAGATTCTGCTAGCTAAGCTCTCCTCTTACCCTGTTTCCTTGACCTCTTTAGGTTATGCTGGGAGTTTTCTGAGACAGAAAGAATTCTTCCCATATACCTTGGTGATCAACGCAAATTACATCAAGTTAAAAATTCTTCCTCAACACTTTGTGAATGACACAGCAGAAACCTCATCCATAAATAACATAGAAGTTTATGGCAAGGTATGCTTGGCATCCACAGTATTACCAGATGAGTTTGCAGTGCTGATACATTTTGGTTTAAGGAATTTAAAATAGCTAAAGTTGTCTGCTGGTTAGAGTGTCAGCCATGAAGCTGACCAGGTGATCCTGGGCTGGTCACTTTCTCTCTCGGCTTAACCTACATCACAAGCTGGGTTTCGAAGAGGCAGAGGAACTAGAGATCAAATTGCCATCTTTCGCTGGATCATGGAGAAAGCAAGAGAATTCCAGAAAAACCTCTATTTCTGCTTCATTGACTACGCTAAAGCCTTTGATTGTGTGGATCACAACAAACTCTGGCAAATTCTTAAAGTGATGGGAGTACCAGACCACCTTACCTGTCTCCTGAGAAACCTGTATGAGGGTCAAGAAGCAACAGTAAGAACCAGACATGGAACAACCGATTGGTTCAAAATTGGGAAAGGAGTACGACAAGTCTGCATATTGTCACCCTGCTTATTTAACTTATATGCAGAGTACATCATGAGAAATGCCGGGTTGGATGAATCACAGGTCGGAATTAAGATTGCTGGGAGAATTATCAACAACCTCCGATATGCAGACGATACCACCCTAATGGCAGAAAGCAAAGAGGATCTAAAGAGCCTCTTGTTGAGGGTGAAAGAGGAGAGTGCAAAAGCTGGTTTGAAACTCAACATTAAAAAAATGAAGATCATGGCATCTGGCCCCATCACTTCCTGGCATATCGAAGGGGAAGAAATGGAAGCAGTGACAGATTTTACTTTCTTGGGCTCCAAGATCACCGCAGACGGTGACTGTAGCCATGAAATTAAAAGACGCTTGCTCCTTGGGAGGAAAGCTATGGCAAACCTAGACAGCATAGTAAGAAGCAGAGACATCACCTTGCCGACAAAGGTCCGTCTAATCAAAGCTATGGTTTTCCCAGTAGTAATGTATGGCTGTGAGAGCTGGACTATAAGGAAGACTGAGCGCCGAAGAATTGATGCTTTCGAACTGTGGTGCTGGAGAAGACTCTTACGAGTCCCCTGGACTGCAAATAGGTCAAATCAGTCCATCCTAAAGGAAATCAACCCTGAGTGCTCATTGGAAGGACAGATAATGAAGCTGAAGCTCCAATATTTTGGCCACCTAATGCCAAGAGAAAACTCCCTGGAAAAGACCCTGATGCTGGGAAAGACTGAAGGCAAAAGGAGAAGGGGACGGCAGAGGATGAGATGGCTAGATAGCATCACGGATGCAATGAATATGAACTTGAGCACGCTCCGGGAGAGAGCGCAGGACAGGAAGGCCTGGCGTGCTATGGTCCATGGGGTCACGAAGAGTCGGACACGACTGAACGACTGAACAACAACAACAACAACAACAACAATGTATGGCTGTGAAAGCTGGACTATAAGGAAGGCTGAGTGCCGAAGAATTGATGCTTTCGAACTGTGGTGCTGGAGAAGACTCTTACAAGTCCCCTGGACTGCAAGGAGGTCAAATCAGTCAGTCCTAAATGAAATCAACCCTGAGTGCTCATTGGAAGGACAGATACTGAAGCTGAAGCTCAAATATTTTGGCCACCTAATGCCAAGAGAAAACTCCCTGGAAAAGACCCTGATGCTGGGAAAGACTGAAGGCAAAAGGAGAAGGGGACGGCAGAGGATGAGATGGCTAGATAGCATCACCGATGCAATGAATATGAACTTGAGCACGCTCCGGGAGAGAGCGCAGGACAGGAAGGCCTGGCGTGTTATGGTCCATGGGGTCACGAAGAGTCGGATACGACTGAACAACTGAACAACAACAGAGTGATTGTGATGATAATATGAGGGAGAAGAACCACGTTTGTTCTCTTGAGCTCCTTGAAGGAAGGGTAGGAGATCTATAATAACAGAGGAGGATGTGTGTCAGTCTGTCCAGCCATCTCTCCATCCATTAACACCACAGCACCAAGACCATGAAGCCTGATACTTGGCATGCATCCTAAGAGGACCTAAGAGGGTCTGCACCTCAGGGCTGTTTTGTCTTTGAAATGCATTGATTAATTTGAATGAACGTAAATGTATCCATGTGGCTGAAGCACATTCAGGCACTAGATGCAGGGTTCCCTAACCACACATAACTTTGCAGTCTGTGCAGTCTGAAGCCAGGAGAAATTTGTAGGTTGAAGAAGAGAATTATATACCTGCCTCCTCCCCACTGCTATGGGGAAGGCCTCCCTCCTCAAGGGAATGGAGTGGATGGGCTTTCCATCATGAGGCCCAGTTAATTTTTACAGGTGTACCCTGCGCTCTGTCTAGTCCCACTCACATCACCTGTTTTGAACATTTGCCCAATACATGTGTAGTTCTCTAATTTCCTTTTATTACCCCCCTTCAAGTCCTAACACCAGGACTAGCATCAGCACTCAACATACCGGGGCATATGCCAGGGCCCAGGGGGCTGACCTCCAGCCAGTCACCATCAGCACCTGCTGTCACTTGAGGCAGTGATGCTCTTGGACTCACCAGACTTACTCTCAGGCTCATCATGGAGTGGGCTTACCCAGTGGCAGGAGCTTGACCCTAATGGGCAGCAGGTGGTGGCCGTATGTCACCTGCCCCAATGCTATGGGAGATAGAAATACGGTGGCCCCGAGGTGCTGAAACTCCTGGCTCATTACAATGCCACCATCTGGTAAGCTTGTTTGCTTGCTCCTGGAAGTGGGAGGCTGAAGGCTGCAGCAGCAGTGCCACCACTGGGGGCAAGGAGAGGCATGTGCTGTGGGGAGCACTGAGGCACCTTTCTCAAGGCCCTTGAAACCTAGATTTTGAAACCTAAAATGCTTGATAATCAGAGGTTCAGGAGAAGAAAAACCATCCAGATGATTAAGGGGTGGGGTGGGGAGAGGAGCTTAATTTCTCTTTTAGAAATTGTCTAAAATATATATTGCACCAGGTGGGCATCAAATAAAACTGGCAAAATCCAAGCCAAGTGTTCGGGTGTGGGTATGAGTGAGGGAGAGCTAAGCATGGCTGTTCAGAAAGACTCAAACCATATGACTGAGGGTTGTGCATTTCAAAGGAATGGCTGCCAACGTTTGGCTGATAACGGAGCTCCTTGATCCACGAGTAGGATTATATTCCATTATATGCTTACCCACAGCTAAATAAGGCAAAAGTCCTCATAAATTATCTGCTCCATCATGTGGAAACCCTAAAACCTGCCCAATCAGTTGTCAGTGACTAATATTTCATATGGCCTGTTTCAAAACATTATGTATCAGGGCTGTGTCTGTCTCACGAAGGACAAAGGCAGATTTTTTTCCATTTCTAGTCTGAAATTTCTCAGATATAAAGATAAATCTTTTAACATTGGCCAGCTTCTGTTTCTTTTATGGTTTTTCCAAGGCCTTAAGTAGGAGACTTAAATGGTTCTGGATCAGAAATGGGTGACTCGTATTTAAGCTATGGGCTTAATCCATGCAATAAGAAAAGTGTGAGCTGTCCAGTCTCTTACAGATGCATGAACTTTGAGGATCAGGGTCCACAGGTTTAAGGATTTGCTTCCATGACTTTTAAAAATATCTGCCTCTATTTCTTCCTGGTATTCCGAAGTTTTGAGAAATTAGAATAAGGTAGGCTTTAGAATAGTCAATGATGACAGGATTTATTCACATCTGAAAAGATCTCATCGGACAGCAGTTAAAAAGATTGCCAGCAGACTGGGTGTTGTGACTCTGATCCTGCCAGGATAAGAGCTGCATTAGTCTGTTGTAACAAAAACAACAAAAATGCTACAGGTCATTGTGGATTGAGGGTAGAGGGTGGAAATTTAATTTTAATTATTATTTATTAAAAGTATTTCTATACCAACTTTTGGCCAAAGGCTCTCAAGGCGGTGTACAGTACAACATTTAATTTTTTAATTATTTTTGTCTGATCTTTCAGGATTTTACAAGCATAAGAACTCTTTAAAATACCTTCAAAGTCACTGGTGTGCTTTGCTGGCATTAACTTTCAACCCCCTAAGCAGCTTGGGGCCCGGTTACCTGAAGGATCACTTCCTCCCATATATACCTGCCCAGACCCTAATGTATGCCCTACCCCGCATTCGGCTTGCCTAGCTGCGGGGGGGGGGGCATTGCGGGCGGTGGGGACAGACATGGGCGACCGACTGCCATTGGTGGTTTCTGGTGGTGCCACTGGGGGTGGGAGGGACCCGAGAGGCACTTTTAGCTTTCCGGGCCCCTCCTAAATGCCTCGTTGAAGCGTGGCTGCAGAGTGGGTAGCACGCGCGCCTGCAGCCGAAGAAGAGGTGGCGTTGGCCTGTTTGCCAACAGTAGCAGAGCATCTTCTGCCTCTGTGCCAGCGAGCGGCTCCTTTCTCCTGGGCCTCATGTTGCCCCAGATTGTGCAGCGGCGGCGGCTCCAGTTGCCATTTGTCGGCATGGTCAGCTCAGCTAGGCATGGCTAGTGTGCAGCTGCCTGCCCTTGTCTCAGAGCCCCAGCATTTGTCAAAGGCGCGGCCGTGCTGTGTCGGTTTTGCCTCTCCCTGCATTTGAGGTCGCCTGTCCCTGGTCTTTCGGCTGGGCCCAGCACAAGCAGTGGGGCTTTTGCAGGCGTATTTGGCAGCAGCGGAGTTCCCTGCTCACCAGACAGCAGAGCCCCTTTTATTGAGCGTGCACGGCCCGTCTCAGAGTGAAACAGGCGATGTTGCTGCTTCTACTAGGCCTGTCGGCACAAGGTTTGAAGTTTGGCGGGTGGGCCTTTAGGGCCTCTCTCTTTTTGTTCTGGGACTACTGGGAGCATGTTTGGGGCAACTGGGTGGCTTGTCGGTCCTGGGCCTTTCGGCCCCTTTCACCTCCAAGGCCATGGTCTGGAGATACAGGAAGCTGCTGCCTTGCTGAAGCTAAGCAGGGTTGGGTCTGGTCAGTGTTTGGAGGGTAGACCGCCTGAGAATCCCATATATTCTTAATCAAAAGACACTTTGGGCTGTGTTTAGCAGATGCCTATTAATTTCCCCTGGAAGTGCTATTTAATCTTGAGACCATATAGTTTGCCAGAAGGTCCCGGATTAATTCCCTGACATTTCCAGGTACTACTGGGAAAGCTCCTGTCTGCCACCCTGGACTGTGCGGCCTGTCAGTATAGGCCAAGTGTATTGAATCTTTTTAGGGTAAGGCTGCCCTAAATTTTTGGTCTGCCCCCCCATATCCGGGAGCAGTAGTTAGGGGGCATTTGGCAGGTGATACCCTTCCATCTAAGAGGGGAGGGTAAGAAAGGATAGGGGAAAGCACCACATCTTCCCACCAATTGGCTGTGGAGGAGGCATGATTCCTCCTCAGAGGAAGAGTAGGGACCTGTCCTATTTTTAATCCTGGCAAGGCTGGAGGCAGTGAAGAAAGACTGGGGGCTTATACGTGCCCCCTTACCTGTCCTGCAGGATGCAGGGAGGGGGTCCTGGCCCAGGCAAAACAGGGGACAGGCCCAGCATAATCTGTGGCTCTCTTTTGTAGCACGTCTGGACACAACTGAAGCTTCTTCTAGTACAGTTGCAGAATCAGCACCTGCTGTCCTCTCCCCCTTACACTAACCATCTCCCAGGTGTCTGCAGAGGCAGAACCGTCCCTTTGAGGCCAACTCTTCCCTGGCTCCAAAGGCCTTCACCACAGTAATGCAGGATCGTGGTGAGATGGGCCATGTGCTTGCATTGCCTGGGGGCTGATGCCACCTGCACCCCACTTGTGGCACCTTACACGTGGTTGTGGTATAGCAGGGGCAGGGTGGCCCTGCCCTTGTGGTACAATGCCACTTGACCTTAGGGAGGGATGACCCATATGTCAAGGCTGATAAAGATGTATTTCCAGTTGGTGGTACTACCACCTATGTGGTAATATCTACTGCCAGCTACCGGGGAGAAGTTACTGAGGGGTGAGTTTGTAGATGTTTTTCCCTCTCCATTCCAGGAAATAGGAATTAAAAGCCACCAACAAGCCAGGGGATATAGGAGCAGGACAGGGTGCGACGGAAGAAGGTGTCCCGCATGGGCAAATTGGCGCCTGGTTTCCTCATATGGGTGTTCTCCAACAGGAATTCCTGTAATGGGGATGGATTGGCTGTTGACCCCTTCTTTTCTTGGGTCATTAAGGACCAAGAAGGCTAGCTGCCAAGCCAGGTTTTTGAGATAAGCCTGACTGTGGCCACGTCCTAGCCCCACAACAAGCCGCCTCAGCTGGGGATATTGTTCACGAGATTCTCTGCCCAGACCTGTATTTTCACATGAATGCTCAATCTGTTGCAGATAGCTTGCTTGCTCCAGCTGCCCCAAAATGTAAGGTTTGGCAGGGCCTTAGTCGGGATGAACAGGGAGGCAGTAAGGCTGGTTTGGGGCAGTAGCCCTCTTCATAAGGGGCCCAGCTCAGTTAAAATCGAGGCCCTCATGTGACTGTTGCAGCGGACCCACGGCGGGAGGTGGCACTGTGCTTAGAAGGAGGATTTTCAGACTCCGTTCTGGACTCCGTTTCCGGGTCAGCATAAGGCCCACTTTTCTCAGAATCAGAGGTCTATCCATTGCATGGAACAATGGGTTAAATCAAATGTTCATAAGGAGAGGCAGGATTTTAGGCGCACTGCAGCCCTGTGTCAGGATGGAAACTGAGCCCATAGAGCCCCAGAGCAGTTCTGATTCTGAGGAAGAACAACAATCCGTGTTAAACAACGGATTAAAACAACGTTTTTTGGGTCCTCAGGACCGCTAAAACAACGGTCGCGTCCTGAGGACCCAAGGGAAAGAGGGAGGATCTCTCCATAGCCCATAAGTTCAGAGTCTTCCCACGGTTCTCCTTCAAACGGGGACCAACTGCCTTACCTGGAGCTTAGGCTACTCTGCTATCTATGCAGTTCCAGTGCAGTTCCTTGCTTAGTCGCTAGTGATTAGTATCTGTAAGAGTCATAGAATCATAGAATAGTAGGGTTGGAAGGGACCTACAAGGCTATTGAGTCCAACCCCCACTGAGACATAAAGGAATAAAGCCTTGGAAAGAATCCTCGTCATCTGTGTCCTGAGTTGGCTATTGGAGGGGACTGTAAGAGGCAGCTAGGGCGCTCTTGACACCCTGCCTGTTCTTAATCTGAGAGTCTCTTCCCTAAAAGGTGCCTGGGGGAATACAGGTTGACCCATAACCTGACCTTCCCAAATGGTGGATCCATGAGCAATGACACTCCAGAGCAGTTCTGTTCTGTGAACTACACCTCTTTTGACTCGGCAGTGACAAGGGTAAGGGCTTGTGGACATGGGGCTTTGAGTGAAAGTATGACATAAAGTTTGCTTTCCTCATCTTACCCATTAATCTCACAGATTTTACCTTCTACAGCTCTCCTTCCATGGCCAATTTACATTGACATCCCTCCCCATGGAGTGCTGTAATTACTGTGCCATGTTCGAGAAGCTGCTGGCACTTTCTTGGAATGGGCAGAGTATGGTCCATTATTTGGATGATCTTTTGTTAAGGGGGTTACTGCCCAGTCCTCTCATTTACCACAGCAGTTCTGCACATTGACTGAGGATCTGTGAATACCTTTGCTGAAGGGATTTCCAAAGGACCACTATCCATCTTAATGTCCCTGGGGGATTGTGCTGGATTTCATTAAACAGTGCAGCAGTCTCCAGATGGAAAAGCTACAGGCATTGAGAGAGGATCTTGGAGATCAGGTGCTCTCGTAAGATCACACTTCGTGTCCTTCAGGAAGTGGTGGACACTTTATTTCTCTGGCTGAGCCATTGCCCCAGGCTGGCCATTTCTGAGGTGGCTGTGTTGTGCCACATAGGGCTTAGGCTCCCACACCACTGACTTAGGGTTTTTCTTCTGCCATGGGAGGGGATCTTGGTTCAGGCTTCAATCTTTGTGGACCTTAACAGTATTTCATTGTCTGGAAACAGGTGTTGTTCTTGGAGGCTGTGCTGCAGATACGCTATGAAGCCGCTGGCAGGCAGGGCTGTGGATCATTTTGCAGAATCATTTGGTACAGTGAGGGGGCCTGATGGTTGCCCACTCTGAGATGTTAGGATCTCACTCACTGGAATTTTCCCATATACGTGGCAGCCCATACAGGGGCAGATGGAATGGATAATTCTACAATTCTTTTGGGGCGTGACAATCAGGCTGCCGTATATGTCATTAGCCACTGTTCTCCCATGACCTAAGAGTGATGGCTATGACTGCATATTTAACCTGCACAGCCTGTGGTGCAGTCTCTGGTCTCGCGTGAGGCATATAGCTGACTGAGACAATGCCAGTGCCGACACTCTGTTGCATAACCAGATGCAAAGGTTCTGGTAAATGGCTCCCTGAGGGCTGGCACTTCTGGTGACTGCGGTAGTGGTCCTCTGTAAGATTGGTGAATTTAGGCAGAGCAAGCCGTGGTGCACTTCATAGCTCACAGTTCGAGCCAGGGCCTCTTATACCAAGGCCGATACAGAACCATCTGCTTTTGGATCAGACATTCAACTGTAGCAGTTGCAGGTCATTTCAGTAGATCACCTTTACCATTCCATGTTCATTCCTGGAGGACAGGACTCTCGGCCAGAACTATTAGTGGTAAGCTGGTGGCACTTCCCTTCAAGTCCAAGGTTGATGTATCCGAATGGACTTTTTTAGTTGTGGGATTTTCAGTTCTCACAACAGGTTTTACATACCTAGCAGGAGGCCCAGGACCAACCTGCGGGATACAGGTGTGTGAGTGTTCTTATTCCCCATCCAGGTCATGGAATTATGCTCAGTGTAGGCTGTGGAGTCTTTCCGGGTATTAGGGGGTGGGGATTGGTCTCCTGTTTCATCGTTATGATGGGTACCCTTCCCTAAATATTCATTTCGGTGATCTTAAGGTGGCATGGGAAGTGTTAAGCCTTCACATTCCTTCCATATTTGGGATGTTTCCACTGCCGTCTGTCTTGGTTTCGTTCCTGATAAGGTTCAAGCGGGGGGCTGTTGGCACTCCAAGGCCTTCTGATCTTACATGTAGTCATTCCCAGGGCACTAGCGGTGCATCACTATTAAGCGTTCAAGCTTTCACCTGTTGGTTTTGCTCCTTTAGATCAATGGATTGATGGGAACCAGTGTATGTGCTCTAACATGGGCACTGCAATAGGTAGTGGGCCAGACAGAGGGCTTCCAGGACAAGCTGAGGAGCCAGCTTGGACTTAGCCGGTGTGCCAATAGTTAAGTGTTGGGAAGAGGTGGCATGCAGTGGGAGTAGGGATGTTAGAGAAATCTGCTGCAGATTCAAATGAGGCTGGATTCTTTGGAATCCAGCCTCAGGAATCTGTGGAGGATCGACCCCACTTACCTCCTCTCCTGGAGGATTCTGCACAGGATGGCATGGCTGGTTGCTGCACTGGGAGCCCTCCGTCTCCGTGCTGATCGTCATTTAAAAGAAAAAAATGGCGATCGGCAGGATGTGCCCATAGACTTATACGCAAAATGGAGCCGTGAATCTTGCATATAAGCCTATGGACACAGAGTTATACACAAGATTGATGGCTCTATTTTGCGTATAAGTCTATGGGGACATCCTGCCGATCGCCATTTTAAAAATAAAATGGCGATCGGCGCAGAGGCGATGGGCTCTGGTTGATTCAGGTAAGCAGCCCTCGGCTGTGCAGAATCCTCACGGAGTGGAGCTGCTCTGCAAGGATTCCAGGGGGGAGGAAGGGATCACCTCCCCCCCACGGATTCCCCACCGGAATGGATGGTGGGGAATCCGTACATCACTAAGTGGGAGTGCCTCCAGCCCACATTACCCCAGCAAGAGTGTTGTGGAGGGACAGCTGGGATCACCAGGACCTGAAGCAGGCCTGCTAGAAGGTGAATAGGGAGTATCTCAACAAGGTGATGGGATTCTTCCTCATCCTGAGATATTACGGCCAAGGAGGGAGCTTTGCAGGCAGGGTGAGTTCATTTGTCAGACATAGATAATGACTTGTTCTGTCAGGTCTGCAAAGGGGCCTGTAAGAAGTAATTTAGCACAGTTGATAGAGCGGGCGGGGGGGGGGGGAGACTAAGCAATAGGCTTGTTGTCCTCCTATGGCAGCTAGGGACAGGCAATACTGATAAGAACAGGGATGGCAAGCATTCAGAGGCACTGTTTTAGTGACAGGTGATGCCTGAGGCCTCCTGCTCTGGATTTTGCGGCCCAACAGGGGGATAGGGGTTACCTGTGAGGCCATCTCATCTCACCCACCCAGTGTTTTGCAGCCCGGGAGGGGGTGACAGGGGAAGGCGGTGGAGGGCGGTGAGCTGCGACGCCTTCCTACAGGCTTTCAGTGTTTTTGTGCATTACAGTGCCTAGCTAGTGACTGGCACAGATTCGTTGCCCATCCAGGTCTTTCCCCTTTGCAGATTGATCGATCAATGTGGCCCAATTTGATACCAGTCACCTGGTGTCCATCTCTTCATTTTCCCTTTCTGCCAACAATGTCTTCAGAGGTCCTTCTCTGGGAGCCCCCATGAAAGGAAGTGAGGCAGTTGAGCCCCCATCAAAGGAAGTGAGGCTACTAAGGAGAGGGCCTTTTCTGTTGTGGCACCCTGGCTGTGGAATGAGCTTCCCAAAAAGGCTCACATGGTTCCTATGTTGTGGCCTTTTCGGCGCCAAGTTAAGACCTTCTTATTTTCCCAGGCATTTTACTCTTACAGTTTCTGCTGTTTTGAAATCTGCTATTGTATTTTTACATCTTTGCTCTGCTGCTGATTTTTTGCTTTGGTTTTATACTTTGGTTTTAAACTTTTAGAAATGTTATATTATGTTTTCTCGTGCTGCATTTGATGGTTTTAATTGTTGTGAACCACCCAGAGAGCTTCAGCTATTGGGCGGTACAGAAATGGAATATATTCATGTAATTAATACATACATTTCTTCTGAACATAGGAAGCTGCCTTAGACTGAGGCAGTCCATTGATTCATTGGACCCAGTATGGTCTACTCTGACTGACAGCTACTGTCCAGGGTCTCACAGGCAGGAGTCTTTCACCTGCCTCCTGATCACCTGCCTCTGATCCATATTAGCTGGCTATGCTAGGGAGTAAATGTGGGACTTTCTGCTAGCAAAGCATGTTCTCTGCCTCTGAGGTATGGACATTCCCCATATAAAAGTAGGACCTTTCAGGAGCACAATGTGACTTGATGCATGAAAAAGAGTATATCCGCACTACTGATATAAAATGGTTCAACAGCCATTCCATCTTTGGAAGAAATGGTGCATGTTTTGGTTTTAGGAATGGGGCTAGGAATAGGGATCTTCAACAGGGAATTCTCATCACCTCACCAGTCTATAGCTCCCTTGCAGACATAACTACAGTGGTATAAAACTGATGCAAGGGTGTAGAGTACACAAAGCTGAAGTAGGGTATTGTAGGTAGATTGTTGGGTTTAAATAGATAGCATGATGCTTGACCACATGGCCTTGGGCAAGTCACTGTCTCTCAGCCTAATATGCCTCACAGGGCTGGGAAAATGTGAATTCACTGGACTTGAATTTTACCTGGCACAGTATATGAATTTTGTCCAGCTCATAATCCTAGGGCTGTGTTCCTTATCAGACTGCATGTCCCCAAGAGTTCTGGCTCAAAACATGTCTAAGCAAGAGTTTCTCTCCTTCGTTTCTTTATGCCTTGAACCAATTGTCCTTTTTCCAGGTCAGTCCCGCTGTATCACCACTTAATGGTGACACCTGATTAGGACACCTGATTTGGACTCTGTATACTTAGCATGGATTGTAGAACTGGCCACTGGGGCTCACCATTGTCACAGTGGAAATAAACTCAGCAGTAGGGCACCTTATTTGTGTTTTGGGGGAAAGAAGTAAATCAACATCACACAAGCCATAGTCTGTGAATTCTGCCAGTCTACCAGTTTCTAAAAGCTTGGCCAAACATGTATGTGAGATGCCTCTGACGATTAAACAAGCTACACAGCTAAGCATGTTTAGGCATTCTCATATTAATTTTCTTGGCAAGCTCACACAGAAATAGGGAAATTATCAGAAAATGCTGAAACATGCACATCTGTGTAACGTATTAATCATCAGAGGAATAAATGCTAGCTGTGATTTACACTTTTTATATCAGATCATATTCAAACTTCTCAGGGCCACTTCTCACATCCCCCCCCCCTTTCTGCATTTATCCTTAAGGTAGGGAAATGGCCATAAAAGTGGCCCTGAAAAGTTTGAATACGATCTAACAAGTGTAAATCACAGCTAACATTTATGACAAATGGTTCCTTTTCAGGAAAGCTCCTGCACATCCGTTATTCATGCACATACTTGTTCAATTAGATGGCGCTAGTTAATAAGAGCTGGAAAATAGTTGGAGCTAAAGTATAACATTATGTGTTATTGTTCAGAAGACCCATAGTGGCTTCTAACTGTGGAATGAATGGCTCAGGTCTTTCCAAGAGTAGAGTCAGAGTTTCTGGAATGACCTGCTGCAGTCCAGTGTTTTCCAGGTCAATTCCAGAAATAAAATTTGAGGCAGTGCCTACTTGTAGGCCCATAGTGCTGGCTCCAGTTTTTTGAGGGCCTTTGGGCAAGGCACCCTCAATACGCCCCCTCCCTTAGTGACCCTACCTTCTCATCGCCAAGGTCACCAGCAGCTATTGCTCTTCCCCCTCTTTCTCATCATTGCTACCACTTGCTTGCTTGATAGGCAGAGACAGTGAGCAAGCAGGCCGTGGCATCTGCTGCTGCTCCTTGTCACCACTACTGTTTTTTGGGCCAGAGTGAGAGGCAGGTGAACAAGCAGGTTGCGATGGTGAAAATGAGCACGTCTACAGGACTTTTGTCAGTGGGCCCTTGCTGGGGTGTGGGCCCTCAGCAGGTGTCCAGCCATGCCTACCCTTGGTGCTTGCCTGCAGGCTCACTAGGCCTCTTTGTGTATGCTTCAGAATCCAGTCTGGATTCCACTTCAACAAATCATGGAGAATCGATCTACTAGCAGCTACTATGCATGATTGCAAAAATGAAATCTCAAGGTTCAGAGGCACTGTTCAAAGTGTGTGTCTGGATACCAGAGGCTGGGGACAAATCGTAGCAGTGAAAGCTGATGCCTTCATGCCCTTCTTGTCTGCTTCCCTCCCAAAGGCCGCTGATGGAAATGGCTAGAGCTAAGTGGACCATTGTTCTGATGTGCCAGGGAGGCTCTTATATTCTTATGTGAGTTCTCATGTGAACACAAAACGTTCAGTCAGAATTCGGCTGTAACAAAAGTTCAGATAAATTGGAGAGACATTTATGTCGGATTACATTGTCACTAGTCAACTTTGCTGGCCCTCAGTGAATCCAGATAATTGTTTATAGGTTTATATTATGAACCTTATCCGATAGGTTTAACAAAATGTTTCAATATCTATCGTATTCACAGATGCCACCAATAAATAAAGGTGGAAGGCATCAGATTGATTCAATCAGCTGTTATTCTTAGGCCTATTTGGAAGTTATTACTCATGAGTAGACCAATGCATGAGTAGGGTGAACCTCCCTGTAAGACCTTTTTATTTGCCCAGACATTTTAAATGGTTATGTTGCCTCAGTCTGTTTTCTAGTTTTGCTGCCTTTCAGTTTGTTGTTTGCCTGAAAGTTGTTTTTATTTTACTGATGCCTTTTGTACACTGCCCTGCAATCCATTTGAATGAAAGGTGGCTAAATCCTTATGACATCTTGTGAATGAGGCCCCATCTTAAACTAAAGTTTGTCATATTAAAGAAAAGTTTGTTCTCAAATATTTTCTCTTATGTGGCAACTGTTGGTGTGTCGTCCGTCGTACCCTCCTCACACACGCGCGCGCGCACACACACACACACCTGGATGGCTGTTTCATGACCATAACTTACCATTTGAAATGACATGATAAGATCACCATGCTAGACTTTAATCACAAAATAATGTGAGAATTAGCCCTAAGTCTCCTTGCTTTGACCTTTACTTTGCAGTGAGTGTCTTATTTCAGATGTCCTGTCATTTTAAATGGAGATTGGGGAGTGTAGAGCATTTTAAAGCAGTGAGACTTATAGCTGGTTAAAGTGGGAGAGTGTTACCTACTTAAACTGTTTTTTTTTCTGACTTAATAAGAATTTTTCATCTAGCGCAAGCCATTTTAAAATATTGTCTATACACAAACAGTCATTCTGAATAATAGGCCTGCACACAGTAAATGTCAGCTCTTTAAATCACGGAGGACCAAGGAACCAGAGGAGAGAATGCTTCATAACAGTTTAAACTTCAGCCGCCCATTTATTATGTAGGTGTTTATAAATCTCTGAGGGGAACTCTCTTGGCCTTCTGGGAAATCCAAAATAGCATCGTTGTTTGTCAGTGTGACTTCCTTGCCAGTGTGTGCTCTTGCACAGACAGCTCTTTTGCATAGTTGACCCCATTCAGTTTCAAGGTTGGTATTCCAAGGTTGTTGTCCAAAGACCAGCTATTTCTTTTTTGATCACTTCCAGGATTTTTTTGCTGCTGAAGAGGAAATAGCACTGTGCACTTTTAAATGGTTTTCTTTCTTTCTTTCTTTCTCTCAGTTTGAATTATCACCCCCTTTCAGTTTCTACTGCAAGAGGAATGCAAGGAGCCTTGCAGAGCCATGGCTTTGAAAAATTCCTTATCCATTCCCATTTGTCTTGGTTAGTATGAATACTTTAGCATTAAGTGGAGAAAAGGGGAATCCATCAATAGTTAATAACTGACCTTAAGATAGGAATTCAAAGTTCACTACAATTAAACCAGAGTGTCAGCAGAAGTCACAAGGGAGGCTATCAATATATTTGATTACACACAACCTGCAAGAGTGATTTTATATTGCGCAACAGAAATCACCTGCACGTTGTCCCTATTTTAAATAAATAAATAAATAAATATCATAGAGCCATTCTGTATTCCAGACAGTACCCAGGAGGTTCTTTGATATGAAATATTGCCGTCAAAAACAAACCTAGGAGCAAATGGAATCCTGGATGGAATTTTATCACACAGTTGTGCACAGTTGTGTAAAGCAGATGTTTGTTTGCTTCAGTGGGATCCATTACGAAATTTTTAATAAAGTTTTTTCTAGTCTCTAATGTGAACAACATTTTTAAAAGGAGGAGGAGTTTGATATTAATGGCTGCTGAGTCATTAAAAATATTGATCTGACCTGAGGATTACAGGGGTGCACCATATGAATGGCTCTCTATCATCATTACAATATTGGTGTGTGTGTGTGTGTGTGTGTGTGTGTGTATAGTTATGCAAATGAAAAAGGGGCTATTCTAGGCTGCAGAGCAAAATGTGTGATTATATTAAAAAGCAGGCAGGGATTAAAACAATCAAATGACTTCTGTAGTGAGATGGAAGGTATGGGACAATTCTGAGCTGACACTGGGTTGCTTGCTATAGTAGCACTAGAAACACTAGTGAACTCTGTAGGTAAGAACTGGATGTTTTGATATATCGCACCTCCTCCCACTCTCAACCATGGATTAATTTTAAACTGGATTCTAGCCTCTCTGGTATCTATTTTTCCTAGTGTAGGGCTTGGCATTTTGTGGCCCTCCAGGTGGCCTTCAACTCCCATCAGTCTTACTGGGGAAGGAAGATGGGAGCTGTAGGCCAAAGCAGCTGGAGGGCCACATATTGCCTACCCTTCCCTAGAGGCTGAAGGATGGCTAGGAGAACTCTATTCATGGTGTGCAGGCTGTGGAAGGATCAGGGACCCTGGGCACCACAGTGCATCTGGGGAACTTGGGAACCATCTCTAATAAGCAGCAAAGAAGAATGTGTGAAACCCAGATGCCTTGTCCAAGGGGGGCTCGGAAGATAGCAACAAGGGAGTGGGCCTTCTCAGTGGTGTCCCCCCCCCCTTTATAGAATGATATCCCTGATGAGGCCCACCTGGCGCCAACATTGTTAACTTTTCAGCACCAGTTCAAGACATTTCTCTTTTTCCAGGCATCTGGCAGCATGTGATGAGTTTTAATGGATCCTGGATTTGTTTTATGGTTTGGTTGATTGCTCAAAGTTGTTTTTAGATATATGTTGTCTCTGTGTGTACTGTCTGTGTGTTTTTTATGTTTTTAAATTTTGTGTATTGTATTCTTAATGTTTTTAACCTTTGTAAACTCCCCAGAGAGCTTCGGCTATGGGGCGGTATAGAAAAGTATTAAACAACAACAACACATGGGTGGATTTCCCCCCCGTCAGCCTCTGCACCTCCCCAAAGCTGCTCCAAAGGGCTTTGGAACACATTATGGGAGAACATGGGGGGCTACAGGGGGGAGGGGGAAATCACCCCCTTCCTGTTCCACTGGTGGAAGCCATTCCATTGGCAGAAGAAGTTAACTGGATACCACCCAGTGTAAATATGGTGAACTACCAAGAGAAAGTTATTATAGCCAGTGGCAGTGTATGTGGGGGATGGTCCGAACAGCAACCAAAACAGGCAGAGAGCTTTAGAAACAAGTATAAGCCAACCAGTGCCAGTATCTAAAGACTACCAAGCACAGGCACACCACAATGGCATTTGCACTACAGATTACATGTGCCACAGCTCTGCAAACAGCACTTGCCAGAATGTGTGCAACCCCCCTTTCTCTCTTTGAGAGGGGACTGAAGGCAAAATTAGACAGGGACGGAAGTTAGACAGAGCCGAGGGCGAAAGCGCCTCCAAGGTCATGGCCTCCGACTCCAATGCCCTATTTATCTGTTATTTTGCAATTGCGCTTATCATTTACATTCCTCTCCCACCTTTCACCCAAGGAATTCGGGGTAGCATAAGTACAAAGAGGGACCACGGCTCACTGGCAAAGGACCTGTTTTGCATGCAGAAGTCCCAGGTTCAATCCCTGGCACCTCTAGCTAAAAGACCTCTGACTGTGACCCTAGAGAGATTGTGCCTGGAAGGGTAGACAAATCAAATGTGACCTTCTAAATGGCAGCTTCTTTTTACGAGACCCTTGTGCTGTAGCTTTATCTCAGAGAGAGAGATCTATGTCAGAGGTGTTGAACCTCGTTCAGCCTGAGGGCTGAATCCCATTTCAGAGAGGCGCTGCATTCTAGTGATGGGCGGCACCTAAGGCAAAATAGGGTGGGGCCAAAGGCAAGGTGCAGGGCCAAAATATGAAACATAGCAGCATGCTTTAGCTTAAAGCTCTTACTGCCAGTCACTGAGCCTTAGGAGAGGCATCTCACCCTTTTAGAACCAGGGGGCAGGGGGAAATGCAAATGCCAAGAAACCAACTAATTGGTGGTGGTGGGAAAGTGGGTGGAGACAGGGGAAGGGGGCATGGCCATCTGGGAAACCCTGGAGGGCCGGATTTGGCCTGTGGACCTGATGTCTGCACACCTGCTTTATGTTCATCCCACCATTTCTGCCAAAGGAATCCAAGTTGGGTTAAGCTCCTTGGAGGAAGCTTATGTAAGTAATGATTTGTCCAACACTAGTACCCATTTAGGCCGGGAGAAACTAAATTCTCTGGAAACCACTTCAAAATTTGTTTCAACTCACTCCTGTTTTCATTTTTGACCTGTTGTTTGGTCTGTTTGAATGGGGAAAGTGTGCTTTTTGAACAGTGCACATTTCTGTGCATATTTTTTTTTAAAGTAAACACTTCCCCCATTAACTACAGCATGAAAATGCATACTTTTTGAAAAATGCACATTGCCATGTTTAAGAATAAGCATTTGGCGGGGGGGGGGGGGACCCTGCAAATTCAAGAACTTGCAAACATCTCTCCCAAAAAAGTGTTCCTGCTCACATTTGCATTCAGGAGTGTGAATGGGCCATGTTCGCATGTTTTGTGAACAGAAACTAAATCCTCAAACATCCATAGTACCCAGTGCATTTCATAGCTGAGCAGATACGTGGGCCCAAGTCTATGCATTCCAACTCCTGCACTTTGCCCACTACACTGGACACAGCCACTTCATATCTTTCTGAAGATACCATACATACAAAGGGCAAAGTGAACAAGAAATTATGTTTGCTGTCCATCTGAAAAATTCCATAGATTTTCAGTTCAAAACAGGTTTCTGGCAACAACAACAACACAGTCTCTGTCAGATTGACAATAAAGAAAGCAGTTTGGGGAAAGATGCTTGCTGATGAGATGAGACGAGCTTTGTTTATTTCAGAAATATTTGAACAAATTATATGCCTATGTTGGGAAAAACTATGCTCGGCAATTACAACGGAGAAATGATGCTCTGGCAAAATGCCCATAGGAGATGGCTGGAAAGGTTGACAGTAGCTATTAGACTTGAATACAGCACTACAGATGGTCCATTTGGTCTAAATAAGCAGCTACCTCACCTGTATGGGTCAAATGTTTTCAAGTTCATTTACCAATCACTGGCCAAATGTCACAGGTTCAAACAAGACCCCAAATAAGATCAATGCAGGCTATCAATACTTAATGCATTATTAGAGTGAACTGCAGTTCAAGAAATGCTTGCAGTTCAAGGAATGAAACACATGCTAAATTGAACCATATGCTATAGATTTTAGAGACACCGAGAACATGGAGGGAAGGACTAACCATGTATTGGAAAAGTGTGGAATTATTATTATTATTATTATTATTATTATTATTTTGCTTTTTGATGACAACCTAGGCAATTGTTCATGTATGCTAAAGGTCTGTAAGGGGAACAGCTCACCTTGATGTATTTGAAGAATCGAAACTCTACTTATTCACGCGCTAACAAAACTCTCAGAAATGCATATAAAGGTGATATAACATTAAGCAGACATCGGGGTGTTGCATAATTTGGATAACAGCAGCACCAGATATTTTATTTATTTAATCCATTTATAGACATCTCAAAGCAGTTTACAACATAACAAATTAAACAGAAAACATCCACAGCTGAAACATTTAAAAACAGAAAATACAAATAATTCAGCTAAAAACATCACTAAAGCACTTAAAATCAGACAACTAATAATAAACAAACTGGGCAGCACAATCAGTCAGGCCTGGGTGAAATGGTAGGTATTTAACTGGCCCCTAAAACGGGTCACGGTGGGCACCTCCCACATATCAAGGGGGAGGGAAAAGGAAGGGAATTCCACAAAGTGGGAGGGCATTCCACCATGGAGAAATCTACTTCCAGGTTACTACCAGATGGCAACATGCAGGTTGCAGTCAAGCCAGTAAGACCTTCAATTATCTTCGTGATCAAATGGGTCAGGGAAGGCAATCTGCCAGGTAGTCTGGCCCCAAGTTGTTCATAGCTTTATATGCAGCAATAAGACCTTGAACTCGCATTGAGCAGGGGGTTGGACTCAATAGTCTTATAGGCCCCTTCCAACCCTACTATTCTATGATTCTATGAACTTGGCCAGGTAGCTAATAGGCAGCCAGTGTATTTGCTTCAACATCACTGTGTATGTGTGCAGCCCAGCAACCAAGGCATCCTCTAGAGCATCCCTGGCACATCCTAGGAAACAGTGCTCAAAGGATCCTGCCACCTCCCTAGGACTGTTTAGAAATGGGGCTTCTATGGCAGGAACCATATAACATGTTTTTCCTGTTGTTGTTTTCCTGAAAAAGTCCCAGGTTACAGAGTGTGGGATGTCAGGATCTTTCAGCAAGAGAGTGGATTAGAGGAGGGAGAAAAGCTAGGACCCAGGATTCCTGGATGGCTGGGTGGTTTGAGAACTGGGGTTTTTGGGAGGGGTGTTGCTTTTATCTGACCAAAGCAGTGCCAGGCCTCTGAAATACTCCTGGGCATTTGAGTGAGTGGAGTGTGCATGTATGTGTGTATGTTAGAGAGATTTGTATGTTGCATGTGAGTAGAATAGGAGGGAGGGAGGGTGTGTCCATGCTAGGGATGTGTGGCTGTAATTTGCGCAAGTTTTTAATGCAAAGTAAAAAATTACGGAAATTCCACTAGGTGGCCCGATGCACCAAGTCAGGCCAGTTGGTGGAAGATGGAACAGAGTCTGTAGGGCCAAACTGACAAAAGCTCATCGAGCTCCGCCCCCCAACTCGATTCCTCCAACATCCCTAGTCCACTTACATGTGTGGCCCACTCCAGGAGACACCCCATGAGGCCTTTAGGGCCAAAAGGGTTGTGCTCCCCTGCTTTATATAATTTTGGTAGACAAACAGGCTTTTTCTCCTCAAACTGCCCATTGCACAGAAAACACAAGACTTCCCACATGGGTGTGTACACCAAGGTTCTATATTGTCTTGACAATTTTTAAAACCATTTTTCCATTTACTGGAAGTCCCAAGTACACTAGAAAGGATATTCTCTATTGGTGTTAGAGTCCCACTGTACTTCTATTTGGCTTAAAGCTTTGTTTGCAAAAAGAAGCAAAAAAAACCCCTCCAAGAAGTTGTGATATTGTAAGAGCTGGTTGAATGATAATGCCATCATTTTTTATTGTGATCCATAAAGAATCATATTCTCAACAGCAAGCACTGCTTGGGGTAGAGATTTAATTTGACAACTGTTCTCAAATTGTCTATTAAAAGTGCTGGTATGCACTGCCATTTCCTGTTTAATAATTTTTGCAACTCCAATCAGAGCTACTGTATCTTCATTTTAATCATCTCTGCCTCACTGCATCAACAACATTTTGGTCATAGATCAATAGGATGTCTCTTCCTGAAAGTCTTGCTATCACCTGTGGAAAGTGTGGGGAAACCTGTCGTGCAAACTAGAGGTATGTGTATTCTCCACTATAGCTCCCAAGTTGTGTGACCTATGTCTTGTGCATTTTAATCAGGTCCCCCATGTTGATTTCTCTGTGTGTTCATCCATTCTTTTCATACCATCTTCTATATAATTTATTACCTCATCAGAAGCTATCCCTTCACATGGCAGAACTGTGGTAATTTTTCTAGCCCAGTAAAGCTTAACCAAACCATTTCCATGGCATTTCATTTCCAGTACTATCCTGTCACCAAAACCTAGCTTGAATAAGACGGCCATTTTGTTATTCAGCCGCACACAGCTGGCTGTGTGGAGCTCCCTGCCTCAATAATGGATTGTAAGGTGAAGTTGAACATTGGGAGACTGTACATACATATCCCCCCACTTTAAGTGTGTGAGATGTGGCTGAATCCAGCAACACTGTGTCTAAGTCAGTTGTGGTTTGTGAATCTCCCCTTCTGCCTGTTTTCTTTTTCTTTCTTTCCAGCTTAGCTGCATTGTACTCCAATGGCCATTATTAATACCTCTCCACTTTTCTTTAGGGGAAAAAAAGCATTTTCTGTTTCACCACGGCCTCCAGAAAAGTTCTGCAGATCAATGTCTGTGGGTCAATATTTTCGAATTTTCTGAAATGGTTGGCCAAAGTAACGTAACCTTATGTGATGTAATGCCTCATTAGTTCTACTTGCAAGGTAGCACAAATCACAATCTTTGCTCACAGCAGCACTGACTGGGTCATTTGTGAGATGTGAGGATCCTGCCCGCTTCCCCTCTCAGGGTTTATGTGGTGAGGGGATGGAGTAGTAACAGAGGAGTGCCTCCCCGATATGGACACACACCCGTATCGCGAGGCCAGCTGAGGTAATTTTTTAACTTTCCACAATTTTACACAAATTTAGTCATAGAAAAATCACATAAAATAAAAAACACCAGCTGAAAATGCACATTTCCTCCATGAACATGCACTTTTTGCAGGAGATTCACTCAGTTTTGCAAATGCAAATTTATGCAAATGCAAAATGAGCAGAAAACCCAACAAAAGGTCCCTGATAATCTACAAAATGCAGACAGAATGGATTTTACAAAATCCACATATCTCTAGAGCCAACTTGTCCCAACAGAGCACCTGTACCTTTGAGAGCCGATTGACAGAAAACAGAGTAGCAGCTTTCTTCTGTGCCCCCACCCCACCCCCACAACATTTCCATGCTGGGTTAGGGAAGCGTGAATCAGCCAAACCTGAACTTATTAAGGTTATCAAGGACTTCTGCCTTGAAGTTCATTCCAACTTGTGTCCATGTCACATCATGAGCTTTTTTTTTTTTTCTTTTCACATGAAAATGCATGCATATATTCGTAAACATTTTCCCAAATCTATGCATCGGCTGCATGAATTTTGTGAATGTATGTATTTGTCCTGCTCTAGAACAAGTATTGGCTGTTCGCAAGCACATACAGGGGCCAAGGCAATAGAGTAGTCGAATTGGCCAGCAAATGGTCAAGCACACAGGTTTCAGTCAAAGGAGTTTTAAGCTAAGGTGGGAGTGGTCAAAATCCAGGCAGAGGTCAGAACAATGGCGGTCAGTCAGGCAACAAGGATCAGGCAGCAGCAAGAGTAGTCAAGATCACAAGCAAGAAGTCAAACAAGGTAAAACAGTCAGTCCAGAAGCAGGGTCGTTGAGCAGTCCAAAAGGTCAGGAAACAAAGCATCAGACACAGAGCACGATTCAGGAGACAAGGGGCTGATCTACAGTGCGCCTGCCATCACAATGAATTCAGTGTCCCGTCGGGTTAAACGCTCTCGCATTAAAACGTGATTATTCACACTCACCCATTTTCCCCGTTGCAGTGCTTCATCGAATGTGCAAGCTCGGTTCACACTCGAGCGCTGTGCTGTTTTCCTGGTGTTTTCCAGCGTGCGCTTGTCTGATCTCAGATGCTAAGCAGAAGCTTCACAACTTAGAATCTTCAAAGATCATGCCTGAATTAGGGAAAAAAACATCACGGAGAAGCCCCGATTCTGCGAGGATAACGCCTCAATTTTAAAAAAAAAACATCCGGAGCTGGGGATAGGAGGGGGTAAAACTTAATCTCATTTGAAGGGATAGAACAACCCCCTGCTCAGTGCAGGAAGCCTGATTCCCAGGTGGTCTCCCATCCAAGCACTGACTGGGACCGACCCCGCTTAGCTTCTGAGATCAGACAAGCGCGCGCACATCCAGCCCTTTGCTTGTTGCTGAGGAAACGGGGGCTGCTGAGGAAGCTATGCGATCAATAGCCGGAAGAAGACATGGGGCAGTCGAGAGCTGTGATTGGACAGGAGGGAAATACAAACACTGCTGCATATGGACAGGCAGGGGAGGGGACTACAACCGGATATGGTAGTGAAGGCAGAAAATCAGAGCACATTAAGGGGAAATACCGGGATATTAGGGTATTGAAAGTGGGAGCACGGAAGTGGGAAATTCCGGTTCCAATTCGAGGCGGCTACTGCGTAGTGTGAAAGGCGGGCGGTGAAACCTCATTGGAAGCGAAAAAAGGCGGTAAGTGTAGATCCAGCCAGAGTATATGGCAAAGGCTGGAAGGACCAAGTTGTTCCAACACCGGCTAGGTTTCCAGTGAAGGCTTTTAAGCCCAAAGCGAGCCAGACCCCACTCAGAGCTCAGCTGTAGCACTCAGAGCTGCCTTTCCAGAGCCTACTTCTGAGGAGTTCCTCTCTCCTGAGGAGACCTCTTCTGGACGCAAGCACTCCTTCACACAGGAGACCTGCTAGCTTGTCACTTGAGGCGATGACACTCCCAGGGATCAGGGGGTGGCTCAGCCCCTGCCTCAGAGGCAGAGTCCCTCTCTCCTGACAAGGATGGCCCTGCAGCCACTTCCCCTGAGGGTTCAGGCTCCTGTGGGTCTGGTGGCAGTCCCTGGTCTGGGGTATCCTGGGGTTCTGGGGCCTCTAGCTCCTTCTCTGAGGAGGAAGACTCCAGTCGGGGCATGACAATATTGTTCTCCCATTGATTAAAGTGTGTTTTATGCACAGTTTTTCAAATACATGAATTTTTGAATGCATTTTTTGTGTTCTATAAATTGCTTCTAAAGCTTGTAAATGTATGGACTTCCACCACAGATTTACAAGATTTGCATACCTCTGTACATCCAATAAAATATCCAAGCAGTGAACAACATAAAAGGGAGAATAATAATAATAATAATAATAATCAAAATATACAATTAAGAAATTTAAAATCAGAGTGTGCCAATAAAAACATGTCTGTTTAGTCAGGAAAAGCTTGTTTAAATAAAAATAACTTTGGCAGGCACCAAAAATGAAACAGTGTTGGTGCCTAACGTTTTAATGCAAACCTAACTTTTGAACCAATATGCAACCCACCGAAACTCGGTTATCCTTCAAAATTTGCTCCTCTCAGAAGTTGAAATAAAAAAATGTGTGCACAAATGCATATATATGGTGAAACTGCACACAAAAATGTTGATTAGTGAAAATAACATTAAAAATGCATTATATTAGGAAAGTTGCTTGCAAAAACTCTGCCTGCCTGTTACACCAAACTGGATACAAAAAAATGTATGTATTAGGAGAAATGTGCACAAAAGGGCATACAAGTTTTCATGTGAGCTTAAAAGACAAACAGACCTAAGATTGAAGAAATAACAGATCGAAAGAAACCAACACTGACAGATTTGCCCATCCCTAAAGCAGTGTTCATTCATCCCTAGCCATAATATTACAATTCCTGTTGTAGCTGTTCCTGAATCAGCCCACATCCCCAGACTACTACCCCCCACCATTCTTAGAAGCCCAAGACCTCAAGGTTTGGCTTAATTGTTCCAATTTACAATTAATCATACAAAGTGAGCTGCCAGATTTCACAATTAGTCCGCTTGCTGGACAAAGCTTGCCCATTCATAATGCTCACCTTTTTAATTACCCAGGACCATCAGTTTATGAATTTGCTATTAAGTTCAGAATTGATTGCAAACTTCTGAGCATGCACAGCCTGTATCTGAATAATGCCATTCCTGCACATGCGCTGTGGTGGCTGGATTAATCCTTTCGTTGCCTAATCCATTGCTGCTTTCCTCTCACCACTGGCACCTCTGCTCTGGCTCTGTGAGGAGGAGGAAAACTCAGCAGTATCTCCCTAAATTTTTAATTGTCCTACAGCTTCCTTACCAGCTTCCCTCATCACCACCACCACCATAGCTCTAGCTCTGAGGAGGCACTACATGATTCCAAGCTACAGCTCCCAAGATACATTTTGATATTGTTGTCACTGTTCAGTCGTTCAGTCGTGTCCGACTCTTCGTGACCCCATGGACCATAGCACACCAGGCCTTCCTGTCCTGTGCTACCTCCTGGAGTGTGCTCAAGTTCATATTCACTATATGAACTTGAATATGTTCAACTGAATATGTTGAATATGTTCAACAACGGCAGGTGCAGCAGCAGCGGGGGCGGCTGGTCTCCTGGCTGGCCGCGGCTGGGCGCAGTGTATGCAAATGGCAGCGGCTATGGCAGCCGCCATTTGCGTTCACCATTTTTCGCCATTCTAGCCTACGTAAATATTTACGTAGGCTAGAACAGCGAAAAATAGCGAACGCGAATGGCAGCCGCCGTAGCCGCCATTTGCGTACGCATTTTTTATTTTACTTTGCTGTGATAGGCTTTGTAATTATTTACGTAGGCTATCATGGTTAAGGACTGCCGCCATTTGCGTCCCTGCTGCCCAGTGGCTGGATGACCGGCTGCCGGCGGAGGTGGCCGGCGGCTCCGCAGAATAGGGTTGGCAGAGAATTTCTCCCCGAAACTTCGGGGGGCCGAGCGCCAACGTGTTCGGCCCCCCGAACAAGTTTCGGGGAGAAATTCTCCGCCACCCCGCACCCCCCCCCCGGGACGGGACTTACCTTTGGCGAATGTCCCTCCCGGCGGCGGGTCCGGCCGGCGGTTCGGCGGGTCTTCATCCGGGGCGGGAGCGGCAGCCGGTCTTTTGACCGGCTGCCACCACCGCCATTCCAATAAAAGAAAAAAAAACGCCCCCGTGATAGGCTACGTGACGATTGACGTAGCCTATCACGGCTAGATTTGCAAAGTCAGCCGTGATAGGCTACGTAAATCGTCACGTAGCCTATCACGGGTGACTTTAAAAAAAAAAAGCGCGTACGGATAATGGCGGCCCCCATAGGGAGCCGCCATTTGCGTTCCTTATTTGGTCGCTGTAGTCTACGTAAATCTTTACGTAGACTACGGCAAAAATAAGGGCAACGCTATTTATTTAAAAAAGGGCTATTTGCGTTGCCCTTATTTTCGCCGTAGTCTACGTAAAGATTTACGTAGACTACAGCGACCAAATAAGGAACGCGAATGGCGGCTCCCTATGGGGGCCGCCATTTGCTTACGTGCTTTTTTTTTTTTTAAGTCACCCGTGACAGGCTACGTGACGATTGACGTAGCCTATCACGGCTGACTTTGCTGATCTAGCCGTGATAGGCTACGTTAATCATCACGTAGCCTATCACGGGGGCGTTTTTTTTTTTTTAACTTTTTATTTCGCGGCCGGGCGAGGCGAGGCGCCTCCTCCCCGGCCTGAATTTCGGCCGGGCGAGGCGGGAAGCCTACCCCCCGGCCTGAATTTCGGCCGGGCGAGGCGGGAAGCCTCCCCCCCCAGCCTGAACTTCACGGGGGGAGCAGCGAAGCGCCTCCCCCCCACCGCAGAAAGCTTCGAGTACAGGTAAGGGACTTTCGTGCACCCCTACGGCAGAATCCCCGCAGAGCGGAGCCGGCTGGGCAGGATTCCGGGGGGAGGGACGGAGCACCTCCCCCCCACCGCGAAGTAGATCCACAAAACGGTAAGTGACTTTCGTACATCCCTAGCTTTTGCACTCTCCACTTTCACCCTCAACAAGTAAAGCACGTTAGCCGTGATAGACTATATAAGTATTTACTATGTAAGTATTTACATAGCCTATCATGGCTATTGAGGGGAGGAAGCGAATGGCGGCCGCAGGACGGCCGCTATTCGTGAAGCAGCACGGACGGGAGCAGGTACGTGCTCCATTTCGCGTGCCTTTCGTGGGGTGGGGGTGGCGGGGACTTCGTCCCACACGCCTTTTGTGGGTTGGGGGGCGGGGGCTTCGTTCCACGATGGATTTCGGGGAGCCAAATGCACTGGCATTCAGCCTCACCGAGATCCGTCGCGGAATTCTCTGACATCCCTAATTTTGAGCATAACCTTGCTGGCATGTGAAATGAGCGCAATTGGACGGTAGTTTGAACAGTCTTTGGCGTTGCCCTTCTTTGGAATTGGAAAGTAAACTGTTCTTTTCCAGGCTTGTGGCCACTGTTGAGTGTTCCAAATTTGTTGGCATATTGAGTGCAGCGCTTTAACAGCATCATCTTTTAGGATCTTAAATAACTCAGCTGGAATACTGTCATCTCTGCTAGCTTTGTTGTTAGTAATGCTTCCTAAGGCCCATTTGCTTCTGTTAGGTCCCTGCCTTCTTTGTCCTTTATCATGCCCGTCTTTGCACAAAACATTCCCTTGATATCTCCGATTTTCTTGAAGAGATCTCTAGTCTTTCCCATTCTATTGTTTTCCTCGATTTCTTTGCATTGTTCATTTAAGAAGGCCGTCTTGTCTCTCCTTGCTATTCTCTGGAAATCTGCATTCAGTTGGGTATATCTTCCCCTTTCTCCCTTGTTTTTTGCTTCCCTTCTTTCCTCAGCTACTTGTAAAGCCTCATCAGACAGCCACTTTGCTTTCTTGCATTTCTTTTTCTTTGGGATGGATTGAGTTGCTGCCTCCTGAACAATGTTACGGACCTCCGTCCATAGTTCCTCAGGCACTCTGTCTATCAGGTCTAATCCCTTAAATCTATTCCTCACCTCCACTGTATATTCATAAGGGATATGATTTAGGTCATACCTGAATGGTTTAGTGGTTTTTCCTACGTTCTTCAATTTCAGCCAAAATTTTGCAGCAAGAAGCTCATGATCTGAGCCACAGTCAGGTCCAGGTCTTGTTTTTACTGACTGTATAGAGCTTCTCCATCTTTGGCTGCAAAGGACATAATCAATCTGATTTCGATATTGACCATCTGGTGATGTCCATGTGTAGGGTCGCCTCTTGTGCTGTTGGAAAAGAGTGTTTGCTATGATCAGCGTGTTCTCTTGGCAAAGCTCTATTAGCCTTTATCCTGCTTCATTTTGTACACCAAGGCCATGCTTGCCTGTTATCCCGGTGATTTCTTGGCTTCCTACTTTAGCATTCCAATCCCCTATAATGAAGAGGACATCTTTTTTTGGTGTTAGTTCTAGAAGGTGTTGTAGGTCTTCATAGAACTGATCAACCTCTGCTTCTTCGGCCTCAGTGGTTGGGTCATAGACTTGAATTACTGTGATGTTGAATGGTTTGCCTTGGATTCGTACTGAGATCATTCTCAGTATTTTGAGATTGTACCCCAGTACTGCTTTTCCCACCCTTTTGTTGACTACGAGTGCTACTCCATTTCTTCTAAGGGATTCTTGCCCACAATAGTAGATATAATGGTCACCTGAATTAAATTCGCCCATGCTTGTCCATTTTAGTTTGCTGATTCCCAAGATGTCGATGTTCAATTTTGCCATCTCATGTTTGACCACCTCCAGCTTACCTTGATTCATTGATCTTACATTCCAGGTTCCGAAACAATATTGTTCTTTACAGCATCGGACTTTCTTTTCACCACCAGACACATCCACAGCTGAGTGTCCTTTTGGCTTTGGCCCAGCCGCTTCACTCTTTGTGGCACTACTTGGAAATTCCCTCTGCTCTTCCCCAGTAGTATATTGGACACCTTCCGACCTGAGGGGCTTATCTTCCGGCGTTATATCTTTTAGCCTTGTGATACGTTCCATGGGGTTTTCTTGGCAAGAATACTGGAGTGGGTTGCCATTTCCTTCTCCAGTGGACCACATTTTGTCAGAACTCTCCACCATGACCTGTTTGTCTTGGATGGACCTGCACGGCATAGCTTATGGCTTCACTGAGTTATGCAAGCCCCTTTGCCACAACAAGGCAGTGATCACATGTGCAAAATCTAATTTATAGGGAATGAACGTTTGCTGTGAGGGAGAACACTCGTCCGAACCTACATTAGTCAGTTTGTCATTTTCCAAGTAAATAATGAATTCACTCAGGGTACATTGGCCCATCACTAATACAAACACATGTCTTAAAATTCATTATTCACACTATTTTGACTTCCCTCAACAACAGCTTTCCAGATGTCACCAAAGTTCATTTATTGTTAAGTCATTTAGCCTTTTTCTTCCACTAAAACTGAGGCTTCATTGTCAACCTCATCATTCCTATTAATCAATGTGGTGGACTCCAACAGCACCGTCCATCACTGCAGGGCTGACTTAACAACCCTCCATCTGTGGCACTCTGTGGCTGTTCTTTCCCACGAGTGTTAAGCAGAAGGCTGCGCACGAATAGAAAAAACCCAATAACCCACTTGAAGTTAACTTCAACTATTTACTTTGCAGATGGCTGGTTTTTCCTTCCCTTGTGCTTGAGGTCATGAGCACATGACCCTGGACCAGTAAGAAAAAGCTGTCTACTTGCCCTCATTCAATCTCAGGATGAAAGTAGGCCAACTAATCCTCTGACATTTCGGTCATCCTGATAGCAAAACAGCAATATCTCATATCTGCATTCGCCCACATGCTGCTTTCTCTGCCTTTGTTAGGTTTTAGTCTCAGGGCATGATGATGGAAATGATCACTTCCAGTACAGGTTGCTTTTTATGACACACCTCCAAGCTGGTCTTGGAAGCACTCTTATGCTGCTCCTCAAAGTTAGGTGTGTGATTTTGCACTGGTTATTCCTGTGTTATTTTACATCAAGCCATCCTGGAAAGAAATGCCCATTCCATGTCACATACACCATTTAAAAAAAAAACCCTTCAGTAAAAGCTACTGATCCTATTTGAGTGGTAGAGCATTTGACATCAGTCATTCAAACTTGAATAAATATGCAGCTGAAAACGATTTTCCATTTTCACAGATTATCAGCACCTATAAGTATTAGCCTGCTTCCTTCCTTTCTTCCTTGGAGCAAGTCTCACTGAACTCAATGGGATTTACCTCTGAGTAGACATACTTAATCAAAAAGGACCCAAATGGAGTCCTGACTGTTTCAAAGGCAATATGTTCATTTGATGTAATAGCCTGTGATATTTCTCTTCTGTTGTTTAACCCAGAATTGGAGGAACAGATGGCAAGGGTTTCTAGGAAGCTTAAAGCAGAAGCCAAGCTAATACAGGAACTGCTCAACTATTAGACAGGGCAAATCCATTCTATTGCATCACCACCACCACCCACCCCCAAACAGTTTAACATCATAAAAAGGTAAACCTTTTTTGTAGAGGAGAAGGGCATCTTTGTTAAATCAGATGCATTTTATTTTTCCTGGAACCAAGATTTATGAAAGCAGTAGGCTCATATTTCTCCATATACAGTAATTGGAACTCATTATGCTAATTGTATTTCCATTATCACTAATTAACAATCATAGTGACCTGGCCCACAGTCTAATTTGTCTTTAATCTGTTTTTGTATAGGGAGTTTTACCCTGTAATTTCAAGGTGATAATTCTATTCAGCACAACTTTATTGAATGGAAGAATGTAATATTTTAATATTTACACTATTACAGAACTATCCCCATTTAGTAAGTTCAAAAATAAACCAGGCAGAAATTTATACTCGCAAGATTGCATCTGGGTTTATGCTGTGGTTTGTGCTGTTCTAAAACTATGCATGTCATTCTTCATTTCACCCAGGGGCAACAGCGTTTAGTCCAAAATTGTTATAAATTTCAAAATATAAATAACCCCTGCATTTCTTTATCACAATACAGATCTTTCTCAATTTGCAAACTAGAAATAAAATGGAATAATCTATTTATAAAATTTCAGTTTCCATGATCTCTGTCTCCTAGGGTGCAGTCCTATGGGATGCGCCCTGGGTACTTGTAAGCCTCTGAACTCAGAGGCTCTTGAGTATCCAGTGCAGAGTGGAAGGAGCCTTGCACCTCCTGCTCTGTATTTAAGCTAGATGTAGGGATGTTAGAGAATTCCTCCACAGACTCCAGTGAAGCCAGATTCTTTAGAATCCGGCTCCCCAGAGTCCGTGGCAGAACAGAGCAATCCCCACCACCACCCCGCAAAATTGTCCCAGGATGGACCCTACCTGGTGTCGGCCGTCTGGTCCATCCGCTCGCCCTGGTCTGTGGCTGCGAATGGCTGCCCCGGTCTGCGGCAGCCATTTGCGTCCCTGCGTTAGCCATGATAGGTTACGTAAGTATTTACGTAGTCTATCACAGCAAAAGGCAGGGACGCAAATGGCGGCCACTACACCATTTGCGTCCCTGCCTTTTACCATGATAGACTATGTAAATATATATGTAGCCTATCACAGCTAATGCAGGGACGCAAGTGGCGGACGCTATGGCAGACACCATTTGCAGCTGCAGCCCGGCAGCGGACGGACGTCCGGCTGTGGGTGGGCCCAGCCAGAGGCTCTGTGGACTCACTGAGGAGCGGAACCATCCAGGGAGGATTCCAGGGGGAGGGACGGATTGCCTCCCCCCCCCCCCGCAGATGCGCCGGACCAGACCAGGGTAAGTAATTCGTACACCCCTAGCTAGATAGGGTTTTCGCCCATCTAGCAGAGGCTTTGGGGAGCAGGAGGGACGGAGACTGGGGCAGCCGTAGGATTCATCGTATGGCTGCTACCCCTGTCTCCTCCCCTCCCTTCCCCCAAGAATACCTGCTTTCACCCCCTACAAACTCATGGTTGCAAGCTCATACCAGCAGCCAGCATGGTTCTCTCTGTGCTGGCTGCAAGGAGGAGGGGGAGGGCAGGGAGCATGGTTTCCTGCCTCCCAGCTCAGAGCCAGAAAACCAAAATATCCTCTATCCCCCAGACACCGTCTAGGATTGCTCTCTTACTCTTTTAAAAAGAAACTGAGCTTAGAATACATTTTGGAATGCATTAAAGTTGCACAATACAATTTTTATCCAGCCCTCCCACCACAACCCGGCACCTCATTACAAGTAGGGCTGTGCACCGCTTCGGCCTGAGGTGAAACCCCGAGTCAAAGCAGGCTGCTTCAGGTCACTTTGTGCTCCTTCCGAGGCAAAGCAGGGCACGAAGTGCCCTGGAGGGGGTCAGGGGCTCTCCAAAGCGCTCAGTGTGTTTCAGAGCTTCACCCCCCAGCCCAGCCCCCTCGGCGCCTCCAGGGCTTACCTGAGCCACCGCCGCTGCCGTCCTCACCACCAGGAAGTTCCAGGAGGTTGCCATTTTAAAAATGGCAACACCCTGCAGTAAGAGTTGCCATGCGCATCCAGGCCTCAGCAGTTGGCGGTGGCAGAGAAGGCGGCGAGGACAGCGGCGATGGCAGCGGCGATGGCAGCAAGGATGATGGCGGTGGTGAGGAGGCGACGGCAGCAGCAATGGAGGTGGTGGTGAGGATGACGACGGCAGAGGAGATGGAGGAGGTGGCGGCAAGGTAAGGGGATTTGCATGGGGGCGTTGGGGGGGGCCAAAGCGGAGTTCGATATCCAAATCCTGCTTTGGTTTTGGGGCCGAGGTGGGTCGGGGGGGCCCTGCACAGCCCTAATCACAAGACCATGGCTAAGAAGCCACAGAATTTTTTTTAAAAAAAAATATTTAGAAGTATTTATACTTGTAAGGCTGCTATTATATGGTCCCTGGTTGGAGTCCCGGGCACTTTGAAGTGCTGTGGGCCTTCCCATCTGCAGGCAAAGAGGGAGGCTGCTGCAGAGGTCCTCCCTGGATGGCAGTGGACTATCAGTGGTGGGGACTACAAGTCCCAGAATCCCTAACTATTGGCCATGCTGGCGTGGGCTGATGGGAGTTGTAGTCCAAAATACCTAGCAGGCACCACGTTGCTACACTGCCTGGTAGCAACTTTCCAGGGCTGGAGAAGACTGGAGTCTTCACCTGCCCTACCTGGGGATGGCTGGGACTAAACATAAGACCTTTTGCATACAAAGCATATATAATTCAACATGAACTCATTATCACCATTATTATTATGCAAATACAGCACTTCTACCACAGCCGTTATCATATTCATTCTTTTTAATTAATATTTTTAACATTACAAAGTAATAATTAACAACAAAATAGATACAAAACTCCCCTTCCCAGCTCAACGTTCATCCCGTTCCATAACTGCACTGTATGTTCCAAGCCACACATTTGTCTGTGATATCTCTGTGTCAATCATTCTTGCAATGATTCTGTAACATAGGCAACAATTCTTTACATCTTACAGATGAAGGAACTGAGACTGAAAGAAAGAGTAACCAGAGTTGCTGCCAAATTCACATATAATCTACAATTCTGAAGAACTTTGGTCCACCAGATGCAGGATGCAGATTGGCTTTGTGAAGGCTGGCTTATGCAGGATCCCCTCCACTAAAATCCCGGTCTTGGTGCCCTGACTCGGAGGTCTTTTGGAAATATTGAAAGACTTCAGTCACTTTGGCCTTAGTCTCATTTGCTAACTCATTAGTCTCACACAAAACTGCAAGTGGGCTGGAGTGATGTGCATTCCCATCTGCATCAGAAGGCATATCCAGCCATTTTAGTGAGCCCTAGATGAGCACCACATGCAGATGTAGTTGTACAAACAGGTCACTTCTACGTGGAAGCCTATTGATTTGAAATTTGCAATACTGGAAGCCTGCACGCTCCTTTAGAGAACTGGTGCAAGCACATTTCTGGGTTTGGTGGGTGGACATTGCATGAATTTTTCTTTTAACCATTGGGGGTTGGATCCACATTTAGTCATACTTAGCAGACCCATTGAGTTAGCTTTAATTAGCTAACATTGACTTCAATGGGTCTACTCTAAGTATGGCTAACCCTGGATGTTCTGCTAGTTACAAGATACTCTTAATCCCATCGGGAATTATCTGGGTAAAAAAAATGAAATGAAGTAAACAAAGCTATTACATTTCTGTGTGATAAAATATGCCACATTTGAAGGCATTTACTAGGACAGGGGCAGGGAAGAGTTGCAGAGCAAATTATTCCTCAAACATCGGTGTGGTTGAATCTCTCCATGGCACTTTTTGCCCTGGAATGTGCAGCTTTCCTTATTTAGAAATGACCTCCTACTTCTGCGTGACCCTTCCTGCCAGTTTTGTATAGAGAAGCGTTTTTGACACTGTCAGGGTCAGGGCCAATTTCAGCTGCCTTTGATGGCTGTGGCTCTTCCCCGGCAAGACTGGCTGCCGTACTTTCACCAGGCACCTTAAATCAAAGCGTGCCACTACCTAATCAACAGAATAATCTTAATCAATGCTTTCGCCGTCTGGCTTTCCTGAGCATTTCTAACTCCCTGTTGGTGTTTCCCATCCTCCCTTCTGCTCTACCAGATGGTGGATGCTCCAGCCTTTTTATTATCCACCCCTGACCATGACACTTCACACAGCCCAAAGATCTTCATATTGTATCCCCTGAGTGCTCTCATCAGCAACCCTGCCCTGTGTTGATGCATCTTTACATTTCTCGCATCCTGCACTAATGACCCTCTTCCGTTTCCATTATCTTGATATTTTCTATATTAATTGCTCCCTTAGGTTTATCTTCTGCTGTTTGAATGTAACAGTCACTCTATACCCTAAAATCAAATCTAGTTTGATCCAGGCCAGGAAATTTGCTGAGCACACACAGCAACATAGGAAGGAACTGTTTCTGTATATTAAAAATAATGCATTGGAAATTCAGCAGAATATCAGGCTATGAACACCCTTTTAAAAATGCAGGGAAGTGTTTATATACCTTATTTTGAAGAATATAAAAATTAAGATAATTAACACCTCCTATGCCAAGTAGATAAAAACCCATGATGGCAGGCAGAAAATGACTTGACTCCTAGCCAAATATAGCCTAGCTCCCATAAGCTATTCACTTATCCAGTCGTATGAAGTGGAAAGGATCTTGCACATGTGACGGCAGCAAGGCAGTGCGGAGAAGTCTGCCTTCATTCTGCAAACACTACAGCATGATCTTTATAAAAAGATCTATGCTGTCATCATTTGGCCTTGGCATGAAACAAACATCACCTTTACTATATTCATCTAATTGCACTTTATTTGCCACAGGCCCTCTGTAAACTGGTGTGTGTGTACCAACAGAGCAATGGGAAAGGGGACCTGGAAGCAGTATTAATAATAAAAGGTCATATCAAATGTAATGCACATCAGAGCTGAAAGAAAGCTGAGTATCTCAATTGCAAACAAAATGTATCTGTCACTGAGAAGATAGGTATGCTAAGCCTATTACCATTTTTCTACAATATGTGACAGAGCTGAAAATCACAATGTGGGGAAATTTTATCATGAGGGATTTTCAATTTGTTGTTAGGAAAGAAGGCAGTAAGCATCCTTTTATCATTAATGGCTACAGAATGCAAATCTGGTATCTAGATGGAGAAAATTGCCTTTGGGATGGATTTTTCCCTCTTTAGCACTGAGAATTAGAATGTTTTTGGTGGGGGGGTCCCCCACCTGTTAAAAAGATTGGCAAGTATTTTGTTCATCACATAGGTTGATATTTTGAGCATATGAAGTTTCCAAATGTCTGTGGTATCATTCATCAGTACACAATACAGAAACAATTCACAATGCAATATAGAAATAAGAAAGATGCATCCATTTGATGCCCCAAATAAGTTGGAATATATCCAAAGTTGCTGCAGAAAGTTGTTTTTATTCTTACAACATCCAACATCCTGAGAGCTATGACGTTTTTCCTCATGAATATTTTCTTTATCCTTTCAGGGGGGAGTAGACATTCTTTCTCTCTACTTACTTGCCTCCTACAGGACCACAGGAAATATTTCTTCAATGTCATCTGTCCATAAAAGAATCTCTTTTTTGAACATTTCTATGTAGCAAATGTGTTTCCTTCATCAATTATAAGAATTAAAGCCATGGTAATAATTATTCACATGTTCACCATTTGTTGTAACGGCTATATATAGAAGCAGTTTTTTTTTCTGCTTAAATTCTTTGAATCAATTTTCACTACAGAAGCTGTTGTAGATCTGAACCTACACCTGAACCACTATTATCTGGAGGTTTTCAGACGAAGAACTATGTCAAATAGAGGTGACAAAAGATAAACTTTTAGAACTAAACTGACAAATTAAAAAGTAACAAGCTAGTGGTGCCAGATGGGTCAACATTCACCCGAGAATTCTTAAAGAACTAAAATTGCTGAACTATTAACTAAAATATGTAAATTATCACTAAACTTGGCATCTTTGAAAAGGATTGAAAAGTAGCCAATATAACACCAGTTATTTTTTTAAGGGGGGGGGGGAGAACAAAAGGAGCCTGGAAATTGCAGACCTGTCAGCCAGACATCTGTCCCAGGAAAACTGGAGGACAGAATTATTAAGGCTAGAACTGAGAAGCCTTTCTGAAGACATATCAACATGTCTCTTCCTAGTCTTGCCTGACCAACCTTCCAGAAATCTGTAAGCTATCAAGAAGCATGTTCCTAGCAACAATCCAATATGCACAGTATATTTGGTTTTTCAAAAAGGTTTAGATAAAGTCAAGTGGACATGGTGAGAAGCCATGACTGTTAAACCCACTGACTGAAATTAAACAGAAGAGATATTTCATGATGGGGAAACTTGTGAATTACAGCAGTGATTAGTGACTATAGTTTCTTTTCATTTTTCAATTCATGCCAATGCATTAAAACTAATGAAGAGATGAGACAGCGGCTTGAGTTTTAAATGGGCAACAACTTCCTCTTAGGCCGCATCTATATAGCACCGCTTTGACCCCCCACCCCGTCGCAACTGCACAGCAATGCAGCTTCGAGTCAGCATGCCCTGTGATACACTCGTGATATACTGCGCACATCCCTAACAGACTCGCCATGCCCCCCTTTTTTTGCCATTTTACTGAAATGTGCAAGTCCCATGAGTGTGTGCAGTCCCATGAGTGTGGGGATGTGACACTTCAGTGGCTGTTTTGTATTTGAGAGGCTCTGCTGTCTTTCCGTCCCTTTTTAGGTAAAAAAAAGTGGGTGTTTTGTGCTCCTTCATTTCTGCACCATCAGTTTGACAGTTCCCCAGCCCGAGACTCTCGCAATGGATCACACTCACAAGCATGAGCGCTACATGCCTAGCCATCTCTCCAAAACGGTGGCCAGAGCGATGTTGGTCCTTCCCCAAGACCCACTACCGAGTCCACAACCGTTGCGAAGATACGAAGTGTGATTAAATAGATGAAAACGCCCCTGTGCCTCTGTAACTGCGCAACTGCGAAGGGATGGGGGAGTAAAGGGGCATCACAGAGTGACACAGGCACTACACACACCTACAACACGCCCACTGTAAGATGCGAAGTCCATTCAGGGAAGGAGCAGATGGCCCACAACCACTGGGGAACCAGCAGCAAACCTCCCAAATCGCAGTAAAACGACTCCTTGGAACTCCACTTTTTCCAGGTGAAAACCATGGATGGCTGCGAAGTTGGGACTGCGTCATCTATCATGAGGGACCTTGACTCGCACCCACCCAAGAGTAAAAGGGTGGTGTAGATGGGGCCTTAAAGGATATGCAACAGACTGGAACTTGAGGAATTTCTGTCCCTGCAGTGGGGCTCCTATTGATAGAGGAGGGAAGAATGCCTGGAAAGGGTTCAACTTGACACTGAATGATGTGAAAGTTTTGAACCATAGTGACTAATCTGTGGTGTCTGATTTATATATATACATCACCACTTGATGGTGCAGTCAACAAGAGATAAACAATGCAGATGCCATGTGGTTATCTCTCTCACATTATGATGTGACTTAAAGTTCCTTTGTAACATCTCTTGTTCTTGAAAATGCAGTTTTTGTTTGATTCCTCTGGTCAGGTTTGGAATCTTGGAAAGTTTATTCCTATTCTTCTTTCTCTTTTTCTTTCTTAGCTCTTGCTAAGTCCTCTCATTTTCAATTGATTATCATATCTAGAGTTGACCGTTTCTTTTCTGCAGACGCAACCAACATTTGAATTAATTCTTTTTATTTCCCGTGCTGATGATGGCAGCTCTCTTTTTCATCTTCCTACTTGTCCTAAAAGGTGTTGCTTCCCTGATATGTTCCGCTCATTGTTCAGATCATATTATCCCTTTGTACTCTTGTCTCCAATGGGTTCGCCTCACTTTATGTATCCACATTTTAGGCTTCTTGTACTTGCTTTCAAATATGTATAGGTTTTTTGCTCCTTTATATTTCACCTCTTCTGTCACTTGGTGCTTCTCCATAGGACTAAAACAGACAAATAAATCTGTCTAGCGGCTACATCTGTTCCCCCCATTTTTCTCTAGAGTAGGTGCAGGGGCCCAAGCCAGATCTTAAAAGCCCCTCTACCACCACCATCCATGCTAGGGTCCCAATCCAGAACAAGCCCCCTGCACCTACTCTAGAGTGAAAGGGGAGGATATAGCTGCTGGAAACAGATCTAAAGTAATATGTGCTTTGGCCCTCAGACTTCATTTTACAGGTATCAGTCTCCTTGTTCAGTCTAAGATTATCCTGCCTGTGTCCCCTTCCTGAAGTGTCCCTTCCACCAGACATTCACATCTCTTTTATTATATTCAGGCACCTCCTTAAAACCCATGTGCTTATACTAGTTTATCCTGATTGATTTTCTCTTCTTCCCTTCCCCTTACTCCTTAATGTGTCTTGTCTTTATTCATAGAAGCAGGGCTGGTCCTACAGCTAGACTCAGTGAGGTGGCCTCCCCAGGCAGCTGATTTGGGAAGTCATAAAATAAAAGCAATTATCAGTTATTTCATTTATTATTGTTGTATTTTTACTCCCAGAGAGAGGCCCTTTGGGAATTTTCTGTTTCAGATGTCAAAGTAACTTGGCTGGCCTTGGGTACTGTGCACCTTGTCTTGGAGAGGGAGGGGGGACATCATCTGCTCTTCTACCTCAGGCAGCAAAATGTCTTGAGTTGGCCCTGCTTAGGGGGGCTGATAAATGCATAGAAGGGGTGAAATATAAAGGAGCAAAAAACCTATACATATTTGAAAGCAAGTACAAGAAGCCTAAAATGTGGATAAATAAAGTGAGGCGAACCCACTGGAGACAAGAGTACAAAGGGATAGTGTGATCTCTGAACAATGAGCGGAACATATCAGGCAAGCAACACCTTTTAGGACAAGTAGGAAGATGAAAAAGAGAGCTGCCATCATCAGCACGGGAAATAAAAAGAGAATTAATTAAAATGTTGGTTGCATCTGCAGAAGAGAAATGGTCAACTCTAGATATGATAATCAATTGAAAATGAGAGGACTTAGCAAGAGCTAAGAAAGAAAAAGAGAAAGAAGAATAGGAATAAACTTTCCAAGATTCCAAACTTGACCAGAGGAATCAAACAAAAACTGCATTTTCAAGAACAAGAGATGTTACAAAGGAACTTTAAGTCACATCATTTCTAATGTGAGAGAGATAACCACATGGCATCTGCATTGTTTTTCTCTTGTTATCTGGATCTCAGCAGGTGCCAGTGGGAAATTTTCTTCCAATGCAAGTAGCATCGGCCAAGGAGGGATTGTTGTCAGGACTGCACCAGGAGAGTAAAGCATTAAATCCCTGCAATGAACCTGATAATTATCATACATGCTTTAGTGGCTGCTATATGCATTAAAAAAAAGAAAAAGAAAGCATGCACATCTAGTCTGGCTTTTAGAGTGTAATCCTGTGGGCAAGGCTTGTGCTGCGTTTTAATGTTTGTACAATGCTTACAAATCTTAAGGAAGAAGTAGAGCAGCTGCAGCTTACCTTCAAGGAAAGACGATTATGCACCTAGTACAGCACTCTGGGTTCCTATAGTGGCCAATTAGATGCCTGCAGAAGCTAATGGGCAGAACATGAAAGCAAATTTGCATTTTTTCACTTCATCATCACATATGTTGGAAACTATCCACCATGACTCCAAGAATGATCTCTTCCTTAGGCCAGCTTATTGATTTAAAATATGTTCTGTCCCATCTTTCTGGGGTTTAAAAGGGAGTTAGACAAATTCGTGGAGGATATGTCTATCAATACCTACTAGTCCCGATGGCTCTGGGTTCAAAGGCAGTATGCTTTTGATTGCCAGTTGCAAGGGAGCAACAGCAGAAGAAGACTATTGCCCTCATATCCTGCTTGTGGGCTTCCCAGAGGCAAGTGGTTAGACACTGTGGGAATCAGGACATTGAGTTAGATGGACCTTCAGTCTGATCCAGCAGGGATCATTGTATGTTCTTTTCCTAAGCATTCAAGACTGCTAACAACATAATTCAAACAATAAAAATGCTATAATCAAGGTGAAAATATCAAATAAAACAGTTATTTATTTATTTTATACCACTTAATATCCTAAAATGTGTAAGCAGTGCACAATACAATTCATATATAATACAGTATAAAAACCCATGTAAAATGGGTTACCAGTTGTTTTCCGGGCCAAATTCAAAGTGTTGGTTTTGACCTTTAAAACCATATACAGTTCCAGCCCAGTCTATCTCAAGGAGTGCCTCTCAACAAGAGTGGCGCTCTCAACCAGACAGGCCGCTCAACAAGATCAGCCTCGGATGGGCTTCTCTCTGTCCCATCAGCCAGGACAGCTAGGCTGGTGAGGGTGAGGGAGAGGGCCTTCTCTGTGGTGGCCCTAGGGATGTCAGAGAATTCCGCCACGGATCTCGGTGAGGCCAAATGCCAGTGCATTCAGCCCCCCCGAACTCCATGGCGGAATGGCCTGCAACCCCCCCCCACACACCCCCACGGATCCTCCCCGGGACGAGACTTACCTGGGGCGGATCTTCTGGTGGCGGCGGCTCCGGCGAAGGCAGCGGCCGGTCTTCCGACCAGCTGCCGCCACCGCCATTTCCAGGCTTGTGGGGAAAAAAAAAAGATGTGATAGGCTATGTAAAGATTTACGTAGCCTATCATGGCTAGGTTTTAAAAAAAAGAAAAAAAAGACGTGATAGGCTACATAAATCTTTACGTAGCCTATCATGGTTGGGGGTGGGTTTAAAAAAAAAACGCTTACGCAAATGGCGGCGGTTACAGCCGCCACCATTTGCGTTCCTTCTTTTTGGCCGTCTTAATCTACATAAATATTTACGTAGACTATGACGGCGAAAATCAAGGGGAACGTGAATAGCGCAGCGGGCGCTATTTATGTCCCTTTTTCATTAAACGTTTTAGCCTATGTAAATATTTACGTAGACTAAAACGGGGAATCAAAAGGGGATGCAAATGGCGCCCGCTACACTAGTTGCGTTCCCCTTGATTTTCGCCGTCATAGTCTACGTAAATATTTAAGTAGATTAAGACAGTAAAAAGAAGGAACGCAAATGGCGGCCTTTTTTTTTTTTACCCAGAGCCCTCCGTGGCTGGAAATCCGCCGCGGCACAGCTGGCCGTTCGAGGATTCCGGGGGGGAGGAACAGAGCGCCTCCCCCCCGGGGCCAGGATTCCAGGGGGAGGGACGGAACGCCTCCCCCCCCACCATCAACATAATGCGCGAAAGGTAAGTCACTTTCGTACATCCCTAGGTGGCCCCCACTCTGTGGAACTCCCTCCCTAGGGAACTCTGCCATGCCCCCACTTTAATGAGCTTCTGCCATGCATTGAAAACATGGTTGTTCAGGCAGGCATTTGGGGTACATCGCCGGGTTACCGGCCAGATGGGCGATTAAGAAAATAAATAAATACAGAACAATATAAAATAATAACAAACCTAGTGCAATAAAGACAATGCTAAAACAGAGCAGTGTCATGTCCCATTACAAGTCAGGGAAAGCCTGTATAAGCAAATATGTCTTCAAAGTATGAAAAGCTCACCACATTCTATGCCTCTTGAACAATGTGTGGGAGAGCATTCCAGAGGGTGGAAAGCCTGCTTATGTGTTGTTGCCTGGTGATATTCCATTGGTCATGGAATGACCCATAAGTCCTCCTAAGATCTCAGGGGCCAACTGGGTCTGCCTGACTGTCTGTCTGTCTGTCTGTCTTCACTATTTTTCAAGCAGGAACCACTTTGGCTCCAGGTACTGCCACGAAGGCCATTTAAGGGCCTGTGCGCTGCACCACTTTGCTCTTTGCCTCTTGGGCTCCTCCCCCACCACAGCTAATTGTCTGATTGCTCTTTTTCCCACTCCATCCCCAGCCACCCAAAAGATGACATGGGGCAGGTCTCCTGACTCTACAACTCTGTAGCTTCCTACAGTAGCCCAGATCACAGCAGCTGGCTCACTGCTAAAGCAAACAAGAAGACAAACCTAGAGCACCCCTGCTGAGAGTGAGCCGCTACTGCTGAGAGAGAGAGAGAGAGAGAATGAGCAGGAGAGGTGGACAGCCACACTTGAGATGATCAGGAGCTGCCAGTAGCTCTCAGGTCTTGCAGTGAAGGACACTGATACAGGGGAAGATGATCAGCTACGTATCTTGACCCCAAGTTATTTAGGATGTCAACAACAAATGCATACAAAATAACTTTGTATGTCAACAACAAAACCTTGAACATGTAGCTAACAGACAGCTGGTGCAATGAACCAGGTGCAAGGGCAGCCCCACACAGAACACATTACAGTAGTCTAATTGTGTGGTTACCAGTGCATGAAACTCAGTGACTAGGCAATCCCTATGCAGGAATGGGCATAGTTGGCAACATAACTAAAGTTGGTAATGGGCATCCTGGCAATGCAATTCGAATAACAGTGAGCAGCCATCAAAGAGTTTCATATCCCTCCCTCTCCATGTGTGCCCACAAATAAAACTGCTTTAAATTTGGCAATGAAAGGGGGAGAAGGTGGGTGCCCAGCAACCTTCTCTGGGGACAAAGTTCCAGAGTCCAGACAATGAGAAGGCCCTGTCTCTGGTCACCACTCCCTGAAAGTGGAGCATCCAGAGCAAGGCTCCAATGTTTATCTTAGGAAGCAGGCAGGTTCATATGGGGAGAAGGTGGTTTTTCACCTTCCCAGCTTTTATGTGAAGTTAAAATTTCTTTGTTTTCACTTGGTGACACCCTTATTTTATTCTGAACATAACATTTCAGTTTCTTAGGAGCAGAATTTGGTCCAGAACACACAGAACCTAGGTATATAAATTACCCCTTTGTTGTGTATCTGTGAAGGCACAGAATAAAGTGCCTTGTGTCAAGGCATCTCATTTGGGAGGCTTTTCAGAATAACATCAAATATAATGAGACTTCTATGAGCTCTTCAAATGTTGGCATGTTCCATGTTTGTGGACCCATGAACATGCCTGTTTTCTCCATTGGCCTCCTTCTCTGGGATTTTGGAATGGCCACAATAAAGCTATTAAACTGGCAGATTTGACAGTGACTCTAAGGGAAACCAACCAGCTTGTGCTGCTGCTGCTGCTCTTCAAAGATTTATTGAAACAAATTAAAGCCAATCCTACCGATAGCAGTCGACTTCAGTTTACTTACCAAGGTTGTTATGTTTAATTCTTCTCCTGCCCAGGACAGCATTTAAGCTGTAAAAATACAATATATCATCTCAAAGGCAGTCATGTTTTCTGGAAATCTTTCAAAAGAAGTGTGCTGTCTCCCACGACAGTGCAAGAGAGAGGGAGAGAGATGGAAGGAAATTAATTTCCTCAATATTTTCCTTTTTAGGAGATAAACTATGGACCTAGTTGCTTTCTTTTTTTTTCAGGAACATTTGATGCTCATAGTCAACTTCCCAATGTCCATCTTTGGTACCCCACACTTTTGCTGAGTTCAACCTCTTGAAACACCACAAAATGGTGATTGTTTTCAGCTTTGGGGGGAAAAGTGGAAAGACAGAATAAAGTAGAATTATTCCAGACTTACTCATGGAATGGACCCACTGAAATAATGGGACTTAATTAGTCATGACTAACTTAAGTCCCATTGGGTCTACTCTAAGTATGATTTTGGCAAAGACAACATTGTATCTTGACATCCACTAATTTCTAAGTGGATATGTTTGATCAAAATCTGACTCTAATTGTGCAAAAACAAAAAACAAAAGAACTTAGTGTTGATTATCTCTTGATGGTGTCAAACTTATTATTGCACATAACTTGAAAACAGTGGAGATATAAGGTGTGGCATAGTCTCATTATAGAAAAAGATTACACACCAGCTGAAGGTGGGTAGGAATTAGTCAATGTTACTCAACCAACTACCTAGATTTATCTCATTTCAAATATTTTCTACCTACAAGTTGTATTAGAGAGTGCTGCTGTCCAGGATTCCATCCATTCCATCACCCCCCACAGTCAATTCGCATTTCTTGGCCACTGTGCATGCTGAGTCCTCACTGGACTGTGTTTTGTGGTTCATCTCCTTAAGGATTTTTTTCCCTCCCCAACAGATTGTTTTTATTTTGTACTTCTACAAACCTTGGAAATGAGCAGGAAAGCCTGCAAATATTTTCCTCTTGTGCATTAATGCTGCCATTTTGGCTACTTAAGCAACAGCACTCATAGTCTGAACATGAAAAATAGAGCAAACGATTATTTCCATACTAGGCCAACTTTAGCTACTCATTATTATTTAAATAAATAAATAAATAAGTGTGGGGGGGTGATGCTATTGTGTGTGTGGGTGGAGGGGTGTTCTCATGAATTTGTTTTACTTTATTTTGTTTATTTGTCACATTTTATATCACATTTTATTTATCACACATTATATTCCAAGAAGCTCAAGGGGACCTATATGGTTCCTCACCCCTACTTTTATCCTCAGAACAATCCTGAAAAGTAGCTTAGGCTGAGAGATAGTGACTAGTCAAAGTCACCTACCAAGAGTTTCATGGTTGAGGGCAGCAGGGCCAGCCCTACCATTAGGCAGAATGAGGTGGCTGCCTCTAGTGCAGGACAAAGCTGTCCTGAGCTCCCTAAGCTAGTCTGCTGCCGTCATGTGCAGTGGAAGACACTGTCTCATGATCAATGTTGAAGGAAGTTTAAATTGCGCATATGGTGGACTTCTGTACATTGAATGGGGGGCTGGGTCGTCATGTCCTTTATCTATGATAGCAAAATGTCTTTGGCTGGCCTTGAGAGATGGACTTAAAACCAAAACATTTTTTTTTTTTTTTGCAATTGTGAAATATAGAACTACAACATAAAAAGCTAAGAATTCATAGAAATAAGGGGAAGTATTAGAAAAAGGTGTTTGAGTACTATTCACAGTCTATCTCTCGATCCATACCTTTATGAATTTGTAACGCTCATCAGATTTCCTGTGATCTTCCTGCCACCCACAGCTGTAGTTCAGGTTACTTAATTTATTCATGTAGCTTCTTGTGTTAGTCATGGCCTCCTGAGCTAAAGTTAAGAGTGTCATTTTCAGTGCTGTAGCAACGCAGGCCCAAACTGTCTCTAACAGAGGGTTGTTCCTGTTTGGTACAATGCAGTCTATTTGAACAAGCCAGAGCATAACACTAGATAAACAACTCCTTGGGGGCAGGCTGCATCCAGGCTTGAGCAATCCTCAAAGGAAGTCAATGGTGTAATGACCTGATACATTTGGGAGGAGTCGTATATATAATGAATCACTTGTGAGCTAGCCAGGAACGCTCTGGGAGATAAAAGCAAGCTGTAAAAATATATGAGTTAGAGAGGCTTTCCTGAGCGTTTAGGATGGTGCAGTCCATCTCCTTCTCCAAAGCTGAAAATCTGGTTCAAAATAGAAATAATTATATCTGGAATGTATGTTTCATTGGTCAAAGGTTTGTGTTCACCAGCCATTTAGAGTCTCCTGTGCCAAAATTCTAAACATATTAATGGCATCTTTCATTTTAAGCCAGGAAAGATCAGCCTGTTAACTTTTGTAAAGTAAGCAGATCCAAGTAACATTCTGATAACATTATAGGAATGTTTTTGTGTGTCCTTTAAAAAAGCACCACAATCCCAGAAAAAAAACTATTTGATATGTATCCAGTTCTAAATTCTAAACATAGAATTGCACACATGCCACTAAGTCCCCCATCAAGGTGGTACTGACATCTGAATTCATTCATGTAAGTCCTTTGCTAGCTCCGCTGCTACTGTGAAATGTGGAATTAACCAAGTTTGTGTGCTCCCTCCAATAGGTATATATTTTAATTTGAAATTTTATGTCGATCCTGTATTACGTTGATCTGTATTTATTTCACTGTTTTTAAGGCCACATTGCCCATAGAATCAAGGTGAGTGATAAAAGGAACAACCCCTCCATCACCACCACCACCAGCGTAAGAGATTAAGATTTCATCTCATTTAATAACATTTCCTCATCCTATTGAGCTGTAACTCCAAACCTAAAAGGCCAGTCCAAATAGGTAGGTCTTCTCTGAGAATGTCTCCCTTTGTATCCTTGCTACCAGAATCTGCACATAGTGTCCTTAAGAGGGAAACTCTAATGAGTCTCAGAGATTGTAGTGGGAAACACAGAAGGGGGCAGCTTCCAAAGTAGGTTGGCACTAAGCCGTATATCTGAAGAAATGGTGATGAGCTATTTATCAATTAGTTAGGATCCAAAATGTTTCATGGCAATTGTCATAGGCAAGTCTCAGCTTGATTACTTATCCATAAGCTTCTATGAAGGAGCAAAATCTTGCTAAAATGTCAACACTATCAACGCATTATAGAGAAGCTATTCAGTATTCTAGTATAGTCTTAACCCTGTCTTATGGAACTTGTGCACAAGAACAGGCTCAAACGTAAACTTCCTAGCTTGGTTTGCTGAGCTGTGCCCTAACCACGCCCAGCTGAGCTTTTGCAAAGTGGATTGATTTGCCGCAGCTTCCTTGTCGACAACATCAAGCAGGAGGCATTCCTCGTTCCAAAGTCCTACACTGTGATGCAGATTTATGATAGCTGCATCTTATTGGGGCCAGCATTTTTATTCTTCATCCTACTGCTTTGTTTTGCTTTCCTGCTTGACCCAGGCCCAGTTCTGAGTAACATAGTTAACTTGCATCTGGGTAATGCCACTTCAGACTCCAAGTGGAGGTTCATATGATGGAATGCTTCTCCACAGAGAAAACTAGCATGGCAGCAAGATTAGGCTAGAATTCTTCTCCTTGATATGCTAGTTTTCTATGAGCAGGGAATGTTTTTGTGTGGAGAAATGTCAGGCTTTCCCCTGCAGTCTGAACCTCAGACACAGTTTACTAGGGCTGTGAACCACTTCGGTCCAAAGTAGGGATGGGCAGATTACTTAGCCCGTTCCGGTCCGGAGTGTCTGCGGTGGGGGGCAGGCAATCCATCCCTCCCGCCGGAATCCTCCCCAGCCAGCTCCACTCCATGGCGAGTCCACGGAGCTGCCAGCCGGGCCTGCCCACAGCCGGACTTCCGTCCACTGCCAGGCTGTGGCCATAAATGGCGCCGAGCATAGCGGGCACCATTTGCATCCCTGCGGTAGCCATGATTGGCTATGTATATATTTACGTTGCCTATCACGACAAAGAGCAGGGACACAAATGACAGCTGCTACACCATTTGCGTCCCTGCTCTTTTCATGATAGGCTACATAAATATATATTTTAAATTAAAATCTAGCACTCCTCCGTTAGCTTCTTCTTCCATTGTCATGGAAACACAGCCATAGACAGATGACCGGGGGAGGGGGGGGCGGCCCTGAGAGGTATAGCTTTTTGCTTTGAGAGTTTTTATGGAAAAAATCAAAAGTTTAGCTGCACCTAGCACAAACAGTACTGGGCCAAACTGTCTGAAATTTGGCAGGTGGGGTCCGCTCCATGTCAGTAGAGAGGTCCCCAAGTTTCATATATGTATCATAAAAACTGAAAAAGTCATAGTCATTTGTGTTTTCCCATGCAAGGCAATCTCACTTTGAATCTGGAACTGAGTCAAAGTGGAGGGGGTTCAAATCGGTCCGAGTCGAAGCGAGGCTGACTAGGAGGGTCCGAAGTGGCATCTGAAGTGGATCAGGGGGTCTGTGCTCAGCTCTGCAGTTTACTACAATGAAAGCTAGGTCCTAGTTTCCATATGCCCCCCCCCCACCCTGTCCCAATGTAGCTTTTGAGACAAGGCATGGGAGTGATCCAGCCAAGCCTGCAAAGTTATGTGGAGAAGTGGCAGGTAGAGTCCTGACCAGCAGGGAAGCTGTCCCTATCAGCTTCCCTGCTGGTCACTATCAGCAGTATATTATGATCACTATCAGCGATCATAATACACTGAGCAGGAGAGGCGCTTGGAACAGGTCTATGGAGGCTGTTGCATTAGCAGCTTCCAGGAGTCAACTGACGTAGTCAGCTTGACTGCCCCATTCTTCCTGGTGTATCAGGGGGACCTTGATCCTAATGGTAATGGCTCCTCCTTAGTAGGACTCTGACATGGAATAGTGCTGTACCACTGAGTCTGTGCTTCAGTTTGGGCTTATAACTATATGTGTTCTGAGAACCCGGTGGTTATTGTGGAGTTTCCAGAGTTGGGGGATGAGACCAGTTAGGGCACATTAGCTCCCTCAATTTGCAGGCTCCCTGGGTGGAGTATGGTCCTGGAGAAGAGTCTCAGGGATTCCCCGTGAGTGCTGTGTCACCTCCTGGCTATGGTTCATGCTGGAGGCCATGATGGGGTCCTCCAAATCCAGCTCCAGCAAATCCAGCTTATAGACCTATGAGTGTATAAGTCAAAAGGAGCAGCAGTTGTAACAATCTTGAAGCAATGATAACAGATCACTTATTTCTTGCTCTGCACCTCCAATCTCTCTCTCTCTCTCTCTGTCTCTCCAGGTAGTTGTAATCCATTGATCATGCAACCTGTATACTTTACAACCAAAATCCAGGCTGAGAGTGGAAGCACACACTGTGGTTCCACAGAAGTACCACCAAATCACCTCCTGGCTTGACAAATAATCTCCATCCGTGTAGGACAGGGGCCATCCTATTATGAGTCTTCACACTCCTCCAACCAGCCATGGAGCAGGGGCACAGACCCTCACAAGATAACAGCAGGTTGCTTTTCCCTTTCAACATGACAATTTAAATATACATTAATAAAGAGTAATTTGGAGTTAGCTATCTAATACATAATCACATGGTGTATGTGGGTATCTTAGACAGCAGACTGCAAACGTCATTAAAGGTTTTTTGCTATTGCCATAGTTGTAAAGAGTAAGACTCCTCATCCTGTGGCTTACATTGAACAAATGTAAAGTAAATCAAAATATTCTCACTGAATTGCAGGTGTGTTTTTTTACATAGGGGAGCACTGTAATGTTGCAATCTTATGAAGTTTACTTACATTATATAATCAGCTGGACTGTAAGATGGTTCCAATGGAACATTATATAACCAGTGATGGGCCAAACATGACTTAGTAAGTAACTTATTCTTGCAAAATGCACATCTTGACTATGGGTGAAATAGCAACCCAGTTGCTATTTAGGGATATATTTTCCAAGAGTTTTTAAAGTGAATGTTGTGGTTTCTAGAGAAACTGCCCCACCGCCCCGTTGGCCAGGCTAGGAATTATCTTTTAGTGCAGCTCTGAACAGGAAATTTCTAACTACCGCCCCACCCCCTAAAGGCACAACTAATAAACTATTACATAAAGCTTTTGCTGGAATGCAAAATGTAGAATGAAATTAGCTGTTAACGAAGAGAATGTTAGGTTAGCAACCAAGGAATATTTCCTTAGAGTTGTGTGCATGGAACATAGAGTCCAGGGATGGAGCAGAGGGGTGGGGGGAGTTTGGATTCATCAAACCTATTCTGGACATTTTTTTTTGAGGCTATTTGGTGGAACATTTGACCATGACAGTTCAGGCCTGGCATAAATGGGGGAGGACTCAATTAACCTTGAGGCACCTTCCAATTCTAAGTTAGGATCATTCAAGATTAACATTGTTGTGGTAGAAAATGGATTTCTGTGGCAACCTGTCGATGTGGGCCACAAAAATAGACTTCATAGTGGAATTCCTTCATGGCAGTCCCCATGTTTAAGTCAGAGTGTCTTAAAAGCCTTATCCCTTTCCAAAAGTAAAACAAACAAACAAAAACGTGGAGGGAAAAGGGATGAGACATAGGACAGCAACCCAAGGTGATGGGGAAGGAAATAGCTCAAAGGTGGTTGCCTTTGTCATAGTAAGGGAGAAACAGGTTCAAATATGACAGAGTGCTCTTGTGTGTACTTTAGTCACAAAATGCCAGACTTTGGCCTTGTGGAGGTGCTTTTCAAAGGCCTGAACATGCTGAAATTTCCTTTGGTGATGTTACTTGCTGCCAAGCTAACCAAGAACTGTCCAGGGAGGTGCGCCTTACAACCTTAAATAGATAGCCAAATACCAGCCTCTCATTGTGTGGTCCGCACAAGGCAATATGGCAAAGCCAGAATCTTTCTTCTTATCTCTTCCCATCCCAACAACAATGGCCCTGCCATGTGTGTGTGTGGCGGGGGAAGGATTGTGTGGAATGTCTAGCCTTTGTGAGGTGCTGTTGATGGTAAATATTTGTTTTCCCTCTTTCTTTGTAATAGTTAATCATATCCTATTATGTCTACCATGCCACCATAAGCCCTGTAAATTTGTTTGACCTACTTTTGGAGGTGACTGCTTAGAAGCTTCTGGTTCAAAACTGTAACCACTAAGAGTGGTTATCAATATCTAGACCAGGATCCAAAGTTCTACTTTTGATCTGCAAAAGGGCTTGGGCCTCCCTACTAGTGAGCTTTCCCCCATTTGAACAGGAGACCCCTATGCCAAACTGCAAATCACTTTTGGAATTCCTTTCAGTTTCAAAAGAGGATTGCCATGGGGGGCTGATGTTCAAGAAATACAAGTCTCAAGTACCATTGGGTAGCCATACTAATTCCTTAATGAGCGTGTGTGTGTGTAAACTAAGGCCACATTCACACAGCAGCATTCGCTGATGCTCAGAACCCACATTTACATTGTTGGGGCTCCAGACTATACAGATAATGTGTGCAAAATGTAGCAATCATATGGCTTTACTTCCATGCTTGGAGCAGATGGCCCAGTGGAAGTGTGACACCAGCATGAGTAGTAACCACAAAACCTGAGAGTTCCACATAGTCACTGCTTGTGTATTCTTTCAGTGCAACATGGTGCCCCCAAATCAGGAACAGCCATGTCACAGCGGTAACGTACAAATCAGGCCTAATAAAGAGTTATCAGATAAAGGTACATGTTTGTGTATAAGTGAAGGTGCACATGATTACATGACATGTTTTGTAACATTTTAATTCGTGGGAGGATTAGATCTCTATTGAATTCAGTTTTTTCTAATTAAGCTTGATATGAATCAGGTATATTTCTGATTCTATGAGCTCAGAAATAGAATGATTCTCCCATGGAAAGACAAGAAGCCAGCATTATTATAATATTGCCTTAATTAATAGCCAGTGTGCAAACTTCTGTAGCTGGATATGGACTTCTCACTTGCTGCCCAAGTCTTCAGGGGACATCTGTTTCTGTATAACAGCTTTACATAATAGTAGACATCTAGCCCATTTGTTATTTGTTCTGTTTGTCCTTTCAGTAGGTCTTTTTTTTTCTTTTTGAAATTATCCCCGATCAAATTTATGAGTTCCATTGGTTTTATTTCATGGTCTTTTTTTGGATTGGTGAAGATTTTCATTAACAGCCATGAAATATCATCTGCATTGATAGCATTTATAATTCAGAAAAGATTTGCATGTCATTTCTGCACTCCTAGCACATACCAACAAAAAAAAGGAGAGATTTATACGTTAAGCTTTGCCTGAAATGCAAACGCAGCCCAAGTTCTGCTTTCACAGAAGATGGTTCGAGGCCATAAGCAATCTAGGGCCCTTTCCATTTTCAAGGAAACAAGAGGGGAAGAAGAAACACAAGGGCTTCTTCTTTGTGCACTTCCAGTGTCACAAGGGAACTTGGGCATTTACTAGTAAAGAGGTGAATGAGCACTTTATACATCCAGAGCTCAGGCATCTAACAGATTCACACTTCCTCATCCCCTGCTACCAAATAATGTGAAGCAACCCACCACTGAAAGGACAATATAAGTCAAGAAAGAGTATCCATAACTAACTAATTTGAAGCATATTTCCAGCCTGATGCACACTTTAAATGGGAAAAGCATTTGCCGTTTTCCACTGTGTGTCTCCTGATGTAACAGGAGACACAAAGGAATCCACTGCATGTTAGCTTCCCTTCAAACATTTCAGGTAAGGCTGAACCAAAAGTTCTCAAGCATAGATTTATAGCTTGAAATGGGAATAGGGGGAATTCACACACACATACACACACACGTGCGTGCACACGCAGGGTATGTTATTTCAGGGAGCTGAAATTCATTGAATGGTTTGGGTGGCTTTCCATGTAGAGTTCTTCTCAGCAGTCATTCTTTTTTCCCTAGTATGCCCCAAATGTAGCATCATTCTAGGGCATTTTGGGGATGGGGATGGAGGCCACAACAACAACACAAATTCTACCTGTTGCCCTAGAATGATGCTATTCCAGAATCTATTGGGGAAGAGGGGGATGATGGCTGTTCAAAAGAACTCCGCTGCCATGGGTGGTGGGACTAAAATTAGGTTTAAAAAAAAGAAAGTGGGGAAAAGCCATCATGCTGCTGCCACCACTGATGGTTAAGTCCCCCACACACACACGCACACACACACGCACACACACACACATGCATAACTTTTCAAAGAATCCCCCTCTTAAAAAAAAAAAAAGTATTGAACCTGCAAATGGCTCAGTGAATTTGGCAATGCCATTTTTGCTCAGCTTTAGATTCAGCTACTCGCTATATGGTAGATAATGGAAAATCCTAAAGATCTCTGTTTGAGCTTGGATGAACCACCAGAACAGTCCCACAGTTGTACATGCCCATAAAAAATTTCAATATAGTGAAGTAAAAACATTCCAGAATGATGGCTTAGATCCTAAGAGACTCGGGTAGAGTTCTCACAACAGGGCTGTCCCACCACCTTTCCCACTGAGGAGCCCTCCAGAGCAGCATGCAGAGTGGGGGATGAACTATAGGGTCAAAGGGATGGGAATCAGCTCCAAGTGGTGTTCCCCCCTTACACAAATGAAAGTGGCATCCACTCACATTAGAGGCTCTTACGAACTAAGCCATTACATTTTGTGATTTATGCACAGTTCCTGCATTGCCAAAACCAAATATTGGCTGTACAGAAATGGAAAGCCAAACACTTGTTATTGTAATCTTGAGAAAAGTAAATGCTGCAACCCAGATAGCTCTATTAGTTATTTGTATGGATGATTGTACACATCCTCCCTGCCTTGTTGTATTGTATGACAAGTTTGGTTTCTTTTTTAAATGGAGTTTAAGAATGAAATTCCCATGTTAAGAAACAAAATACTTCCAATTGCCAGATGCTGCATTGAATAACAAGCCTAGCTTCTCCTGAGGGCATCATCTGCCTGCCCACTAGACAGTCCTTTGGTCTGATTCAGCAAGGCAGTTCTTATATTTTTAGAACATAGCTTGATATATTAGAAAAGGAAAAGGCCATACTGTCATGCAGGTTTCTCCATAGTCATTTTTAATGGCTTCATAAATAATTTTTGTTTCTGTTTTTTTCCATACATTAATATGAATGGGCTTGCAAAGTAGGTCTATTAAAACAACTAGGAAGTTCAGAGTAATTTCTTTCAATACTTTGTTTATGAAGAATTAAGATAACTTTCAGCTAGAGCTACTTGTACGCTGAGATGAGATAAGGAAGTCTCAAGAGTTTCTCGCTATCCGTTTCATGTTCCCTACCCACCCATTAACAACTTGTTTGAACAATGTGGGTTATTTGATAGTTTCCTTGTCAAAGTAAATGTTTCCATTGCACCAATGGAAAGGAGTGACTGGTACATGATTTTATCTTATAGTTTCACATCATATTTTTCTAGGTTTATGCATGCATTAAATAGGCTTTGATTTTGGCTCTGAAGAACAAAGGAATATTGGCTGGAAAAGTTGGAATAATAATGGTTTGAATAGTATTTTAATGGAAAATGTTTGGCTAAAATGTTTGTATATCATAATATCTTTATTGGAAAAAATGTTTCATATTTTTACACATTGATTTAAGTTTTCTGTGGTGCCTTTCCTTTGCTGTTAACAACTGAGGTTGTTTAAGGTAATAATAACAAATAAAAGTGTATAAGAAAAGCTTTAAAAAAAACCTCCTGAAGCAACAAAAAGGAAGAAAGAAAAATCCCCTTCTCTGATCATTTCAGAATGGATATCTTATTTATATTTTCCATTTTTTAAAAAAAGCTTTTTAAGAACACACACACAAAAAATCCCATTTCACAAGAGGCAAGCCAAATAGATATATTGACAAGCACCTTATTTGTCCATTTAGTGGTGTCATGTAGACACCTACAAAAGTGCACCTCCTCCTCCTGGTACTAGAATAAATAAAATGGAGGTGCCATGTTTATACTGACATCTCCATGTAGTTAGTGTATTACAGTAACCATACTTTTCATGAATGTCATCTCGAGCTGTGGTCATTCTCACAGCCTTGGCAGGACCAGAAAAGGGAAATTTTGTGGAAGGGCAGATAATGTAAGCACCCATTGCTGAGGTGAATGAACCGCAGTTGAGGTTAGTGTGTGTGGGTGCTGTGTCTCTCCAAAGTCTGAGGAGAACATAAAAGACTAGTAGAAGGGAGTTGAATGGTTTGGGAGCTTTTTCTTCAATGACCCTCATTCCAATAATTACAGTTATGTAGTGGAGGCCTATTTAATTTAAGTGAATCAGTTTGTCTGGGCAAATTCACCGCAGTTGAAGGTCTGATCCACCAGACAGCATCTTACTTTGAAAGCACCATATAAGTAAAACAGATATTGAGCAAATCTTGACAAATGTCAGAGTTTTCGTTCAAAGACCCATAATCCAAATCTACTTGAAGGCCAGATTAAATGTTACTTTAAAGATATGGCTAGCAGCTACATCTTCTATTATTCAAAAGTAAGCATGAGGCACCCAGTCCAAATCAGGGCCCTAACCTGGGGCAGGAGGGTTGGAGGAGTTAACCTTTTGCATCTGCTTCAGTTCCAGTCTGGATCTGCCTGCACCTAGAATTTAAATTGCCAAAAAAAAAAGAGGATCTATTGAAATGAGTGGATGCTTTTTGGCAATGCAAATTGAAGGTGTGGGGGGGACAATCTGGATTGGAACTGCTACAGAGAGGAAGGATTAAACCCCGCTGCCCCTCACATTAGGGTCACCCACACTAACATTTGAGTAAGAAAAAAAAAAGATGTACCTGCTACCTACATCTTTGAAGTAATGTGTCATTTCACCCTAAACCTTGTGCAGGTAGTGTTTAAGCATACAGATTAATCTGTATTGCACAGCGGCCGGTGGGATATCAAGATTTCACCGAGTGCCCTGCACTTTATTTTCAAGAAGAGCCTATTTTCCTAGTCTACATGATCTGTACCTTGAAAAAAATGGATGGCATATAGGTCATATGTAGGCAGACTACCCATATTTGTAGGTCCCTGTGGAAATATGACCTCGAGCACATACAGGCTGAGGAAAGAGCCAATCTCATCCCTCTCTCCATGCATTTATTTGTATACTTTATTATCGTGTCCACATATTTCAACAGTTTTTAAACTCTTAAGTGTGTGTGTGTGGGGGGGGGAATTTGATTCATTTCTGAGAGCAATTCACACATGCATGCTGGATAGGGGAATATCTGAGTGATGAATTGTATGTCTGAAATAGAAATAGACATCACTTTTGCTGTCATCTTTCCCATCTTCTCAAATGCTACACTTTTCAAAAGAATCTGACCATACATTGAACTGTAAGCTATCCAATGATGAGATACCACCAGGTGATGTACAGGCATATGTGAGCCATCACTTATTTGAGGCAGAAGAGATGAATGAATGAGGTGGACCATACAGGCTAACCCTGACTCTCCCACTGCCATGTGCCATGCCCATGCCCCAGCATCTCTTACCCAGAGCAGAAACACTTTCCCAACATCTGCATGTTCAGGTGTGTGGGAAAGGGGTCTCCACGTGAGACCCCTTTTGACTCTGGCCCAATCTTTCAACACATGATGGGGAGGACGTGTGGACCTCCCTAAAACTCAGTGGAAAAAGTACAATTTATTTCAGAAGGTCATCAGTTTGGTTCAGGTTTTCAATAAGAAACCAGATCATTTTTCATGTTACCAGAATATATTCATTCTTAAAAAAAAAAAAAAATTAAAAACAGAGTTCATTTTGTGTACAGCCTCACGTAAAGCAAAAATGCAGACTTTAGATATCACTAATAGCATGAATTAGCTATAACCTCATTTGACATCTTTTCTAACAGAGAAGTGGGGGGACGAATTCTAAAGAAAATGCATCAAGTGAAACAGTTAGGAAGGACGTTTCATTAATTATACTTTTAAATTGCATGATTTTAAGATTTATTAGAACAAGAAAAACCCCTAAAGTTCTGAAGAAACATTACCATAACATGCCTGTAACTCAAGTTGTGTTTAATGAGAGGTACTGTTGCTTGCTTCTGCCATGAGGGCTCTTGTCCAATGAGTGATGGCTGCAAAAGAGGTCACATACATATTCATCGGATTTGGCATGCACTTGTAAACCGGTCTTAATAGGCCATGACAGGAGGAGTTGTGTCAGGCAAATGTAACTGCACTACACATGTGCTCATTCCCTCAACTGGCATATTTAGGTATTAATGCCCTGGTATCCACGGATGAAATATTAGCTTGTTAAGGCCATCATTTGCTGATGCTCAGTGGCAACTAAACAAGAGTGACGACTCCCGCTGTAAAATGTGCAGAGCAAGAACTGACTTATTACAGTTCGACAGTAATATAAAATTATATAGTAATGTTTCCACATTGCAGTATTATTTACCATAGGGTATATTATATTTGCAAACAAAAATTAGAGTGTAGCGTTTTAAATGTGTGTGCACATACACACCTTTGATTCACAAGTACTCTTAGAGACTGGGAACATATGCTGTCACAAGCTCATAAAACTGGTGCTGGGCTGAAGTATTTGCCCCACCTTTTTTGGCATTTCATGGGGGTGGGGTGAAAATGCCCCCTGAAAGATTGAATCTGTCTTTGGGGTGGGTGTGAAATTCCTACAGATTGAGAGGGGTCTTGATCTTAACCTTCAAGATGAAGTGGCCAAGGGTTTTTCTTTTCTTTTTTCCTTCCCTCTGCCCCAAATACCTTGCCATCACTTCAGGTACCACAGCCTGGTGGTACTCCTTGGACAGAATGCCACAGGAACAATGCAATGTCGTGAAAAAAGATGCTACAGTGAGAAAAGGATGACTGACCTGATAAGCTTCAAGGGGCAGCAAAGTTCTTTGTTTTTGTTTTGTTTTGTGGAAGGGGAGGAGAGAAACCCTCAGCCAGCCCATCTTAAAGGTACTCGCCCATTCCTTAAAATTGCTCCCACTCCCCAAAAGTCACCAAATTTTCAAAAGTCACTCCATTTTCAGGATCATTCTTCCTCCACAAATACAAAAGTGGAGGAAGAATGATCCTGAAAATGGAGCTGGGGAATATTTGGCACACCTAGACTGAAAAGCATTCAGGAGGATCCTGAAAAAAAGTGTGTGTGGGCGGGGGGGGGGGACAATTTCATAAACCTGTATTTTGGCTTGGAAGAACTCCACATCTCAGTAAATATTTCTTAATCTGGCTACTATACCCTAAAATAATTTAGGACTTGATGGTACTACACCACTAACAGCGGTTGTGAACTGCCCAGAGAGTTTTGGCTACTGGGTGGTATCAAAATGTAATAAGTAAATAACTAAAATAAACAGCTGCCTCACAGATCATATTAGGTTAGCCATTTAAGAATCACACAAAAAAGAAGAAAATTCACAAAAAAGAGGACAAAAGAAAGCACTAATTTGCACAACATTTGCATAGGCAAATGTACATGTATAGATGCAAACTTAGAAATAATTGTTGTTGTTCAGTCATTAAGTCATGTCCAACTCTTCGTAACCCCATGGACCATAGCACGCCAGGCCTTCCTGTCCTCCGCTCTCTCCCGGAGTGTGCTCAAGTTCACATTCATTGTATTGGTGATGCTATCTAGCCATTTCATCCTCTGCCTTTCCCTTCTCCTTTTGCCTTCAATCTTTCCCAGCATCAGGGTCTTTTCCAGTGACTTTTCTCTTCGCATAAGGTGGCCAAAATATTTGAGCTTCAGCTTCAGTATCTGTCCTTCCAATGAGCACTCAGGGTTGATTTCCTCTAGGATTGACTGATTTGACCACCTTGCAGTCCAGGGGACTCGTAAGAGTCTTCTCCAGCACCACAGTTCGAAAGCATCGATTCTTCGGCGCTCTGCCTTCCTTATAGTCCAGCTCTCACAGCCATATGTTACTACTGGGAAAACCATAGATTTGATTATGAGGACCTTTGTCAGCAAGGTGATGTCTCTGCTTCTTATTACGCTGTCTAGGTTTGCCATAGCTTTCCTCCCAAGGAGCAAGAGTCTTTTAATTTCATGGCTACAGTCACCGTCTGCGGTGATCTTGGATCCCAAGAAAATAAAATCTGTCACTGCTTCCATTTCTTCCCCTTCTATATGCCCGGAAGTGATGGGGCCAGATGCCGTGATTTTAGTTTTTGTAATGTTGAGTTTCAAACCAGCTTTTGCACTCTCCACTTTCACCCTGAACAAGAGGCTGTTTAGATCCTCTTTGCTTTCTGCCATTAGGGTGGTATCGTCTGCGTATCTGAGGTTGTTGATAATTCTCCCAGCAATCTTAATTCCGACCTGTGATTCATCCATCCCGGCGTTTCTCATGATGTACTCTGCATATAAGTTAAATAAGCATGGAGACAATATGCAGCCTTGTCGTACTCCTTCCCAATTTTGAACCAATCGGTTGTGCCATGTCCGGTTCTTACTGTTGCTTCTTGACCCTCCTACAGGTTTCTCAGGAGACAGGTAAGGTGGTCTGGTACTCCCATCTGTTTAAGAATTTGCCACAGTTTGTTGTGATCCACACAATCAAAGGCTTTAGCATAGTCAATTAAGCAGAAATAGACATTTTTCTGGAATTCTCTTGCTTTCTCCATGATCCAGCGAATGTTGGCGATTTGATCTCTAGTTCCTCAGCCTCTTCGGAACCCAGCTTGTACTTCTGGTAGTTCTTGGTTCACATACTGCTGAAGCCTAGCTTGTAGGATTTTGAGCATCACCTTGCTGGCATGTGAAATGAGCACAATTGTACGGTAGTTTGAACACTCTTTGGTATTGCCCTTCTTTGGAATTGGAATGTAAACTGACCTTTTCCAGTCTTGTGGCCACTGTTGAGTGTTCCAAATTTGCTGGCATATTGAGTGCAGCACTTTAACAGCATCATCTTTTAGGACTTTAAATAGCTCCGCTGGAATACTGTCATCTCCGCTAGCTTTGTTGTTAGTAATGCTTCCTAAGGCCCATTTGCTTCTGTTAGGTCCCTGCCTTCTTTGTCCTTTATCATGCCTGTCTTTGCACAAAACGTTCCCTTGATATCTCTGATTTTCTTGAAAAGATCTCTAGTCTTTCCCATTCTATTGTCTTCCTCAATTTCTTTGCATTGTTCATTTAAGAAGGCCTTCTTGACTCTCCTTGCTATTCTCTGGAACTCTGCATTCAGTTGGATATATCTTCCCCTTTCTCCTTTGCTTTTCGCTTCCCATCTTTCCTCAGCTACTTGTAAAGCCTCATCAGACAGCCACTTGGCTTTCTTGCATTTCTTTTTCTTTGGGATGGATTGAGTTGCTGCCTCCTGAACAATGTTACGGACCTCCGTCCATAGTTCCTCAGGCACTCTGTCTATCAGGTCTAATCCCTCAAATCTATTCCTCACCTCCACTGTATATTCATAAAGGATATGATTTAGGTCATACCTGAATGGTTTAGTGGTTTTCCCTATTTTCTTCAACTTAAGCCGAAAGTTTGCAACAAGAAGCTCATGATGTGAGCCACAGTCAGCTCCAGGTCTTGTTTTTACTGACTGTATGGAGCTTCTCCATCTTTGGCTGCAAAGTACATAATCAATCTGATTTCGATATTGACCATCTGGTGATGTCCATGTGTAGAGTCACCTCTTGTGCTGTTGGAAAAGAGTGTTTGCTATGATCAGCGTGTTCTCTTGGCAAAACTCTATTAGCCTTTATCCTGCTTCATTTTGTACACCAGGGCCATGCTTGCCTGTTACCCCGGTGATTTCTTGACTTCCTAATTTCTAAAATTTAAATAGAATGACAGTACTTCTCACCATAATGTGGAAGACTGTGACCACGGCTAGATCTACACTAGTGCTTTTTATTGGTACTGAAGTCTACTGATAACTGTTGGGGCACATTACACATTCTGTATTCTGCTTTTCTAGAATTATTTCCCGTTTTCTATTCCATATTATAGAAATTACTGCAACAGATGTCATTGTGTGTGCTGCCAGGTATAAATGCACAAGAGGGATCTAGCATTACTATGATGGGATCATACTGATGTGACACGAGGTATAGATCTGGCCCAGGTGACCCATATGCCTGCTTCTTCAACCTGCTGTCCAGGTTCTACCTGTTGATCAGCAACAGTTCTTATGTTTATTTATCTTTAAACTGGAATTGGGCAGGACAACCCTTTAAATACAGGACAGCCACTGAAGTAGAGGACTGTCCTCTGTAAAAGAGGACACCTGGCCACCCTAGATCATATCCTATAAAAAGACATTAATTGCTTATATTTTTATGCCATAAAATGTAAACGGTTCAGTGTTCAGTGGCAGCATATATCTGAGTACTAGATTCTGGTGACAGTCCATAGGGTGCTGATGTCTTTATACCCTGTTTGAGAGATGCCTTCTCAGACGCATCTCTCTGTACGGAACAGAATGCTGATTTGTTCCAGTTGATTCTTCTTCTTCTCGTTGTTGTTTTTTTAATGGACCAAGCAGTGGGCAAATGTTTAATAACCCAATTAAACAAGTTGGTTGGAGATCATAGCAGCTTGATCCTAGACTGAAGGGATGTGTTTATCATTTGCACGTTCTTTGTCAGACTGTTCCAAATATATTTACAGCAAACCTTCTCCCCAGAGAGCATGTGAAATCAAATATGATTATTCGCCATAATTCAGACAAAGTTAAGATCATATAAGCCCCATTGATTTCAACAGGAAAGATTTAAGTATTTGCTTAATTCTTCTGATGTATTGATTTGTGTGCTGTCACTGTGTTTTTTCTGTGTGATATTATTTGTACTATTTTAATGTTGCTTTTATATGATCTTATTATGTTGTTTAACTAACTATTGTAAACTGCCTTGGTTGGATAATCTGCCCAAAAAGGTGGCGTGTTTATTTGTTTTTATTTGATTGATATCTTGCCCTTTTTCTCACAAATAATCCAGGTAATAAATATATGATAATTAATACATAATTCTGCTGTTAAATCAGTGGGGCTGATTTGGTTTGGATGATTCATGCCCGACATTACTTTAGAAGTAAAAAAACATATATTACCCAGAACACATAAAACTGGAGCATCTCAAATGCAAAGATAAATTGTCCAGCCAGGTGATACTTGCAAGCCTGACTGACCATTGTTTTTGACCAATAGGTGATGGAAGTGATCCTGTAGCTGGTGCACAGAGTGCTGTCTCAGTGAGATCCTGTCATCTTCCTTGTCTGCTTAAGGGCAAACTGAAGTCCCAATAAAAGTTAAATACATTTTGCTTTCAGAGCCCTTTGGCAGTTTTGGGCGTCTTCATAAAGTGAGCAAACTGAGCTTTAGGTGGTCATGAAAAATTCTGTCAAGGTTCATCTTGTATCAACTTTCTTTATCTAATATCAGCATTCTGTATTGATACATCATTTATCACTGCAATACTATAGCAAGCTTACTTTTTTCACTGCTCTGAGACTTAGAATTTCCTGTAATATAAAATGTCCCTACAAAAATGGAGATCCGCATTTATAAATCAATGGAATATCCACTATAAGGGCATTATTTATTGGGGGTTTGTAAAGGGTATTATACTACGTGTTTTAAGTGTGCAGTGTTACATGTATTCTGATGTTTTGTTGTTGCATTTAAGTTGTTTTTTGTGGGGGGTTTCTGTCATACTTCCCATATGTTTATGATATGTTTAACCACATCTAAGAAGTTCCATTTAAAAATATTCAATAATCGTGATGGGGAATCTGACTGATTTTATAGACTTTGTAGCTAAATGTAAATGCCTCACTGCGGTGGTCAACCTGCATCTGGGCTGTTCCACTTCAGAATGAAGGTGGGGTTTATTGCTTCACATTGAAAAGTAGCACGATATGTTGAGAGCTACACTAGAATCCTTATCCCTGATATCTGGTTTTCTATATGCAGGAAATGACATGGTCGAGCATGTAGTTATGTGAACCCCACTTGGACTGGGATATCCCAGACACACATCATCAGTGAAAACTAGGCCTCAACTACTTCACAATCCAAGAGTCTGGCAGCTACCTCATTATTTCATCTCAGACTTTCTGGGCTCCCCTTTTGGGGGGCAAACTGTATCATGGTACACCGATATAATTGCACAAATTCAACATTTCTTAAGATGGTTAAAGCCTGAGCCTACAACTCTGGGATGCACACATGTATGGGAAACCCACAAAGATGGATAGCAGGACAGTGAGGGACAAAACAGTAATGAAATTATTTGCAGTGTAAGTTGGAGGGAGCAATCCTAGACAGTGGCTAGATGGCCATAGGATATCTGGTTTTCCAGAGAACCTACCTCCCCCCACTTCAGCGCAGAACAGCCCCATGCTCCGAGCATGCAAGAGGAGTGTGGAGCGGCTGAAAAGGGGTGTTACCGGAGGGTGTTCCAGGGCAGGGAGGGCAGAAGTGCCATATGATACATCCAGTGTGTCATACAGCAGCCTCCTCCCCCACTCTGCCCTCCCACAGCTAGACAGCAGCAATCGGCTGACTAGCTGAAAATGCAGGGCAGGAGAAGCATGGAGGGAAGGAATGATCCCCTCCATGCTTCTCCTGCCCTGCGTTAGATAGGCGGTCGCCTCCAAGTTTGGAGGCGGCCGCCTATCTGAATAGGATTGCGCCCTAGATAGCTTAGTTTAATGCGCTTGCTTTTTTATATAACTGGAACAATAGTGTGATTTAGTTTCAACTCCTGTTCAGATTCAGATAAATACATCTCCTTTGATACAAGTTGCTTTTCAGTTGATATGGAGAGGTTTCAAGTGAATTCATGACATTTAAAATGCTCTGACTAGCCTTATTCTTGCTGGGAATATTGGAACCTCATCTGCAAGTTACAGGAAGGGGGCAGTGCAGTGCTGCATTTAGTTAGTTAATGCATAGGCATTTAGGGATGTCAGAGAATTCCTCCACGGACCCCAATGAGCCTGGATTCCAAGAATCTGGCCCCATTGGGGTCCGTGGCGGAACGGAGCACTCACTTCCGTGCCCCTCCAGAATCCGTCCAGGCTGGCTCCTCCATGTGGTGATGCTGCAGAGCCAGCCACTGGCTCCGCAGCACTGGCAGTATGGCCGGCCGCCACTGCCGTGCCATATCGCTGTGCTAAGTCTGGACGCAAATGGCGTCCGTTACGCCATTTGCATCCCTGTTTTCATGTGGTAGGCTACACAAATTATATTTACATAGATATTTGTGTCACCTATCATGTGAAAAAACAGGGATGCAAATGGCGTAGTGGACATAGCACAGAGATACGGCACGGCAATGGCGGCCGGCCGTATCGTCAGTGCTGCGGAGCCGTCAGCCAGCTCTGCAGCATCACCACAGAGTGGAGCTGGCCTGGACGGATTCTGGAGGGAGGGAGGGATCACCTTCCCCCCCCCAGACACCCCTCCCCTGGAATGGGGTAAGTGATCTGCCCATCCCTAATAGGCATATAGCGAGCCTTAGGTTCTCTATAGCGTACAATGTGGTTTCTTCTTCTTGCTCTTCCCCTTCCTGCAATCTCTTTCTCTCTCTCTCTCTGCCTTCTTCCATTGCTGGGGGTACATAGCTTGCACTCTCTCTGTCTTGCTCTCTTGCTCTCTCGCTTGCTCTCGCTCTCTCTCCCCTCCCTCCTGTCTGTGTAAAGTAACAAAATGGACTGAACACTCTACACCATGACTGCATTTGTATGTGCAAGAACACATGCAAGTAAAGCTGTTTTCTCTCCTTCACTAAAGAAGAGTGTGGTCTCTTTTTTAGCTTCTATGTGCATGTGGGGCTGGTAAACGCACATTCTGTTCTGCCTTTTGTTTCCTCTGCTAACTGCCTTTTTAACAGGAGGCAGAAATACCAAATAATCCCATCAATTCTTTCACACTCATTCCTGTGAAACATTAGATTGCATGAACATTAGACAGCAACATCGTACCTGAATTTATGGTTGCCTGGCAGGGTGTATCATAACCAAAAATTCTACAAATGATCTGCTCTCAGTGCTCCAAAATTACAGTGCTGTCTATTAAAGCTAGGGGCCACGGAGGCTTAGTGGTTAAGACGCTGAAATGCAGACTGGAAGGTTGGCAGGACAGCAGTTCAAGACCCGAGTGCTGCGTGACGGAGTGAGCTCCCGTCTTCAGTCCCAGCTTCTGCCAACCTAGCAGCTCAAAAGCAAGAAATTGCAAGTACATAAATAGGTACCGCCTCGGCGGGAAAGGTAGCAGCGTTCCGTGCACCTCTATGTTCAGTCATGCCGGCACATGACCACGGAAGCGTCTTTGGACAGCGCTGGCTCTTCGGCTTAGAAACGGGGATGAGCACCGCACCCTAGAGTCGGACATGACTGGTTGGGGACACCTTTACCTTTACCTATTAAAGCTAGCCCTGCACTATGTTAAAAGGAATAGGACATGTTAGAAAAGCTGTTGAATGAAGTATTGCACCTGAAACAGAATTTTAAACTGGAAGTTGTGTATGGGGTTTAAACTGGAAGTTCTGAATTGTGATCTGCCTTATCTACTCCCTATAAAGTGGGCATTTTAGAGGTTACGGAATTTTATTGTACCTGTTTAGGTATTAGAATACTCACATTATTGGAAAAGGGTAGCATTTGGTGCAAAGTTTAGCGACCTATAAATGCTCATTATGGCTCCATTGAATATTTTCCCATTTGAAGGGTGAAAATAGCAATTTCAAGATGGATGGGGCAAGAAACATTTCTTTAAAAAAAAAGATGTTGTGAATATTAACCTTTCTCCCAGTCCTATTCAGTGCCATCACTTCCCCTAGCTGCTACTGTTTTGGTACTAATTTTTTCTCTGGTTATTTCTTTTTGCTCTGGTCTGGATTGGCCACACTGTCCCAGCTAATCTGGGACCAATGAATGGGATGATGTCACTGTACAACAACGCCTATCAGATTTGACTATGTGATGATGTCACCGAATGCAAATGCAGGACAGAGAGAGAGAGTGCAAAATAAGACAATGTGAATGATTAGGTAAACATTTTTGCAGACACTGCCAAATAATCAAAAATGTTAATAAAAGATGGTATGTGAACAGCCAGTTAGGCTTATAAACCTACTGATCAACTGGGACCTGAATAATAGATTCAAATTTACCCTCCTAATTAATAGGAACTGATAAGCATAAACTCTGTTCACAGTTTTGAAGCATCTTTGAATGTACTTTTAAATATTTTTAGGCATTCATCATCTCCCTCAAATAATTTAGCCTCATCCTAGCTCAGTGCAGTGTCTATGAGTCTGTGTGTTTTGTTCATTCACTAGGAATGTAGTTCACTGAACAGAAAATATTATGGGAGGCAGGCTCACAAATGAAGGACTAGGATTTAAAGCAATATGTTTACATTATGGAAAAGAAGCCTCATAGCTCAGAGGCAAACTGGGACTTATTGTAAAAATTAATCTAGCAAGTGAAAATAATTCCATTGGAAGGAACAATCATATTTCGTGGCAGTGGCAATTATGGGATGGGAGGGAGGGGCAGGAGGAAGCAAGCAAATGAAAGTGTTCTCAACTGTCAGGTCTTGCTCTCCAGGAGGGCAAAACTCCTGCGTGAAACAGCCCTTGAGACGCCACCACTTAAAGGTCAGAAAAAGAGTTCTTTTGAGGTGACATTCAAACCTTTAATAGCTGGCAGCCAGTTTTGACAATAATAATTTTTCCCTCATTGCAGTTTACTGCTCAGGTACCTGTCCATGGCAGCCTGGCTGCAGAAGTAACCCAATCTAGTTTGTTTTAGGGGTGGGACTGGAAACTCTGCCTTCGGGCTTCCACAGCCCTTCTATAATTATGCCGAAAGCGCTTCAGGTTGCATGTTAGGCCCTTGCTGAGATTAGTAATTACAATATCGGTTTACTCCAAACAAGCCTAACTGAATGGCTTTGGTAGCAGAGGTGACTCAAAGTTTAGTAAGTCTTAGGGAGAGTTTACTGTCCCCTGCTGCTTTGTGTCCCAGAAATTTGGCCTCTCTAATAAAGGGCATTGCTTACAAACAGTAGGGAACCCCCTCTTAATCACTGTGAGCAATACTTCGTTTCTCTGTCACGCTTGACCCTGTGGAAGGCGCAGCCAGCAAAGAGCCTTCATTCCAAAAGAAGAACTAGTTTCTACAGATGGGCTCATTTACTTGGGGACAAGCGGTCATTTTGGGGAAGCCTCTTAAAACTGTTGAAGACACCTGCCCTTTCTCACAGGGTGGTTTTAGAAAGCCCTTGTTTAGTCAAGGCTCCGGACAGAGGAGGATAAAACTAGAGGACAGACCTGTGATGACAGTGAGAATGAAAACTGGGATTTAACACTTCAGAATGAGTGGGGGTTGTGGGGTAGAAGGCTTGGAGGAATGCTCCATAAAGCAAACTAACTCCCTGAACATTAAAAAAAAAAAAAATAGCTTGTCAAAAAGAGTAGACCAGTGGCCTTCTGCATGACATGCTAGTTGTCTTTGCGAAGATAATTTTTTATATGGAGGCTCATTCAGTCATGTGAGTCCCCACCTGCAATTTGTAATGGTAAAGTGCAAAGATGGGTTTACCATATGAGTGAGAAGTAAGGCCTCAGCTCAGACCGTAGAGTAAATGCTACAGGATGGAAGGCAGATATTTGACTCCTTTAGTGGTAATCATTTTTGTACACATAAGCCGATCTGCTCTGTCATTTAAAAACACACAGACTATAGTGCTAGATAGCTGGCAGCACACATGGGTTGCACCTCAACAGCTGAAAATGTGTGATTTGTAGTGGAAAGGTGGTAAGTGGGTGGGCAGTATATAACCTTTCATCTACTCATCACTTTTCCCCTGCAATCCCTGACCAATTTGCACTGTGACGTGGCAAACACGTAGCTGGAAACCCTAGTTTGGGGCAGCAGGGGGAGTGGCTGAGGGTAGGTTACAGGGGAAAGGAGTGTGTTGGGAAATCATTAATCACCTCCATCATGCCTATCACTTCTGCACTAGATGCCATCCTTTTCCCTCGCTGCTTGGGAGCAACCTGGCAATCCGGTTTCCAAAGACATCTTCTTTGACCCTGAGGCTCTACATTCCAGTTAAGAATGCTGAAAATGTGCTCTCTCCCATTCTCTCTCTGGAGATTTGGATCCACAGATGTTGTTACAGTCAGAGTTGACTATACTAGAGATAGAAGGGCCATTGCTCTGACTTAATATAAGGGCAGTCCTTGTCCTCCGTGTTATAATATCCCTATCTACATATGTGTTGAGTTCAGCATTGATATGGGCACATTTCTGAAGATCTGGTCAAAATAGAGAGAGAGACCTTTGCTGAATTTTACTAATGTTACACGTAGTCACGCCTGCATATGTGCTTCACCGGACAAACTGATGACCTCCAGTGTGCGACCTTGTTCAGAATGTGTTGGATCCTGAGTTTTATTCCACCAGTGAGAGTGTCCCCGAGCAGAGTTCCACTCAGAATGCTCCCACTAGTGGAAAGGTGGGGAGGTGATTTTTTGCTGATTCTCCCCTCACTCTGCAGCCCCCAATGCCACCTCCCCCACTGCTCAGGAGGATCTCCCAGCCTTCTGAAGCAGATGTTTGGGTGACTGCAGAGGGAGCAGGAATTGGTGAAGATTGCTTCCACCCCCATTCAGACAGTGGGAGAGTTCCACTGGATCAAAAGCCTCCTGCTGGTAGGAGAAGCCCACCTGCCCATGGGGGGCTTTTGCTAGATCCCACCCATTACTTCCTTTAATTGCACCCCACTGTCCCCTTTTATTTGGTTATTGGTGTGTTTAAGTTTATGGAAGTTGTTATATAGCTTAAAACTTAATGAATAAAAAAATGTTTAAAACCATTATCACTCTATGATTTCGTTAATTTGATCGTTAAAAACAGAACACCAAACCACCACCCTTAAAAATTATGTATTTCCCTGAAAAGATATAATAGCATCTTTGGGGCCAGTCCCCTTGCTTCAGTTGCATGGTGGAGTTATCCCCCACACACTATTTATTTTTTCAAGCAAATTCATGAGAACATTACCTCAGTAGATACTGAGGGGGACAAGTAATCATGTGGCAATTCCTGAACCTCAGAAAAGTTTGTCTGAATCATATCTCTTAGCCTGCAGTCTCATTCGGACTGCTAAGTCTGGAGGTAAAGATGGATAAGGCTGTGATCCTAAACACCCACTTGGTAGCAAACCCCAATGAGCACAGTTACTTACTTCCAAGTAAACATCCATAGGATTGCATTGTAAATATTCTTTCTATAAGGATCACAACAATATTCACAAAAAAAGTATATACAATATATAAATTAAAGGAACAGGTTTTGTTTTATTTTGTTCTTCAGAGGTAGATTTGCATTATGTATTTGTTAATGTGTTGCATTTCTACTATTTACATTATTCGAGAAAATTGGTATCTAAGACTGACAGAGTTAATATTAATACAAACTTAGGCAACAGAAAGACGTGGGATATGCCAGTACTAACATCCAGGGCACCAGAGGTGACTGAAAGTTTAGCAAGTTTTAAAGAGAGTTTACTGTCTCCTGTTGCTTTTGTGTTCCAACAAAACTGGCCTGTTGGCCTGCTGGCAACATTGGCCAGCAGTAGTGGGAATGCATTTCAGTCACTGTTTAGCAACACATTTATTTCCATCATACTTGACCACAGCAGGCTGCAACCCGGCAAAGAGCATTCCTTTGAGAAAGCCAGCAGACAATTCAACAGTAGTGGATTTACTGTGTGAAAATCAGCATTTTAAGGGCCTCTGAAAATGTTGAAATGAATGTTGTTTCCCCATTCTCTTTCACAGCTTGACTCTCATCTTGTAAAACTGTTGATGCTAAATAATTCAGGGGATTTCGGTGGGACTTAAAATTAGGCTTTTTTGAGCACAGCTAGTTTGATGTTAGTTTTGTTTGCATTTTGGTCACCAAAGCTGAGCATAGTATGAATGAAATTCATGGTTGTTTTTCCAAAGGGACAGAAGCTGAGGAATTTTGAACTGATGTTTTAATGAAGATTTAGAAATATTGGGAGGGTAGAAATCACAACACTGCTATCAGTTTGTGGAATGCATCTGTTGTGCCTCATCGAAATGTGTTTCGTCATTCGAATGCCATAGTTTCTTGTTGAGGAAACTATGCCCAGCTGGGTCTCTCCACATTCCCCAGGTGAAGTTAGTTATACTTACAGTGTAATTACTCAAATAAGGCAGTACAATCCTATATATGTCCTATACATGTCCACTCAGAAGTAAGTCCCACTGGGTTTAATGGGCCTTACTCTGATGTAAGTGGGTACAGGATGGCAAGGTTAAATACAAAGCTCTCTCCAGCGATCCTCCATAACAAAGCAAGGTTCCCTAATGGCATTATGACTGTCCTCCTTGTATGACTGCCCAAATGATCCAACATGATTAGGGAAGTGCACTAAAAAATATGTACTTTCTCTTTCAAATTTTTCATAATAAAATTATTTTTGTAATGGCTTTCTTTCATAAAACTTTCATTCTTATTTTGTTAATTTGGATGTAGTTTTGTATTTCAGATTTGAATTTGTGTTTTAGAAACTTTGTCTCCATTGATTTGCATGGGAGGAACGAAAGGCTACAGTGCCAAATCAGCTGGTGGGGGAGAAGAAAGACTACCCCCCAGCAACAGCCCTGTTGCCCCAAGAGTTCTTGGTGGGAGTGAACTTTTCTCCCTGACCAGCTGATTCAGGGCTGCAGCCTTTCTTTAACCTCCTGCAAGCCAATGCAGCCTCTGGGCTGGTTTGCACAATCACCATGGGTTAAACAAGCCATGCTGGCTTGTTTAACCCATGGCATGGGCCAGGTCATTTGAGGGTTGTTTCTCTCTCCAACAAGCTATGCCACCCAGGTTTGGATGATATGACAAGCTGTATCTGGGCAGGCCATTAGGCTAATGGAACCTGACACACCTTGTGGCTTAAATAAGCCACTGTGGTTTGTTTAACCCATCATGACCATATGAACTGGCTCAGTGTCTCTATTGGTTTGCCGGGGGGGTGTGCGCATGCATGAAAACAGCTGGAGGGGACAAATTCCCAAGCCACCCTCTTACCATAAGAGTCTTTGACAAGGGATGGACATTTTCCCCGCTAGCCATTTTCCTGCATGCACCCTTCTTTCCAACAGAGCAAACCAATGGAGACAGGGCTGTGTCTATTGGTTTGGATGAAGGAAAGGATGAGTATGCAGGAAAATGGCTGGAGGGAGGAGGGGCAGGGGAATTCTCACTCTCACATGCCATGGACCCTGTTGCTGCAATGATGTCTGGAAAGTGGTGGAGGTTGGTTGGTTGGTTTGCAATCAGCACATCATAGGCACATTTGATTGCACTTTCCCCCTGCCCCTCATGCTGAACTGCACCCAGACTCTCAGGTTCTTCTCCTTCCTGGGTGGCTTCTCTGTTACTTGGAGAACTAGCTAGCTGAGTGTTTCCCCTCTCCCTCACTGCTGAACTCCTGAAACACAGTTTCACCTTTTCCCAGGTTTCAGCTTTCTAATGCAAAGTGCAAATCATGCAAAATAAATCTGAATGAATATAAATATGAAAGATAAACCCAAAGGAAAGACAAATTCATTCAACATTAGGTAATTTGGATTAATTTTAATTTGTATGTATTAAATCTGAAATAAAAACAGAGGGCTTCTTCATATTTACTTTTTCTTTTGGATTTTTTTAAGGCAGTCCCCTAAAAATTATAACACAGTACATAGGATCTTAGGGTAGGGGTACACATTTACTTTGACAGGTATTATGATGTGTTTGTGCTCAGTAAGCTCAACACTGCTTTTTTGATGGGGCTGGAAGGTTACCAGCCAGTTTTTGATTTTGAGACTTTAACCAGAAGCTTACGCTTTTTCAATTTCCCATTGTAAGCTGTGTTTGTCTAGGTTTGAAGAATACAGAATATATCACATAATGTACATGTCAAGGCCTGCTGTAAGAATGATGGAGTTCAATAGTACGTCTTCTGGCTTAGTGTCCTAATGGAGGTTAAGGTTTAACTTACCGAGAGAGACTTTCCTTTGGATTTAGAATCAATAGGAACTTATTTGTATAACTCCCAACAATAGTGGGAGCAGCATTACATATCAACCATTCTAGGCCGAGATCCAAAGAATGGATATGTGTGCACAAGAGAGGGAACCAGGCATACACCAAAGCTTTGGTTTTCCTCCCTTTTTTTCTTCTCTTTGCTGCAGCTCTTCCCACTGCTAAACAGACAACCCACTGTGCAGTTTTAAAAGTGCCGTCTGTTCGGCAGTATATAAAAGTGAAAGGAGAATTCCAGCTGTATACACAGTTTGCTCCCATGCATACATATATGTTTTTAGGGCCTTGGCTTAGTTTCTGGACATTTTCTTTTCTCCTAGTTAAATATAAACACATTATATTGACATTCACACCTTTCTGCTGTGCTTCCTCCACCCTATATTTTCTAGACTCTTTCCATTATTTTGAGCCATTCAAGGTCAATGAATAATAGAGATACATGTCTTCTTCTTTTTTTAATTCCTTGAAGTAAATCAGGGATAGGCAACCTCATGCCCTCCAAATGTTTTGGACCACAACCCTCATATTCCTTAACCATTGGCCATGTTGAGGATGATGGGAGTTATAGTCCAAAACATCTGGAGGCTGCCAGGTTGCCTACCCCTGGAGTAAATTATATCCTAAAGCCTACAGTACAACTTTATTATCATTTGAGCGGCATAGTTAATCCTAGAATTGCCTCTATCACGTCTTTTCATCTACTTTCCCACAGTGGTAAGTACTTTAGTTGAAGTGGAGAAGTTGTTACTACTTTGCTGTCTTACCTTGCAGTGAAGAAAGGAGCATGAAATATTTGATCACTTTTCTGTTCACAGACAAAGAGTGGGGCTAAACTGACATTTTGTTTTTCTTTTAGCTCTTTCATCCAGGAAAGGATTAAGAGTTGGTCAATTATTAATCCACTCTTCCAAGGGCTCATGGTTTTAAAGGTAAATTAACTGAATTTGAATCCTGGCTAGATGGAAGCACTGTGGTGGGTGGGTCAGAGGGCCAGGAAAAAGGTCAATCATTTCAGATGATGATGTTAGACAATACAAATAAGTAATGATGAATGTCATTATGTGCACCCTGATTATGTAAAAACATAGCCCTGGGATGTCCTTTTTTCTGGTTTACCAACCACCCATGATATCCTGTGGTTCACCAGTGGTCCCACAGGATAGAAACAATGTAACTCTTCCTGGATGATTTCCACTTAAAAACATCCAACATGGCAGCTCTCACCATGTGAAGAGCTGGTCAGCCAGGTGGAAAGCCAAATGTTACGACACCCCTGTGTCTCTGTATTTGTTACAATCCAGCTGACTGTGTGACCAAAGTCTGCAGTAAGTGGTCACCTGTTTCTAAACAAGTGTCAAGAAGATGTACCAGACAACCACTGCTAGATAATGGCTAAGAGCTCATATGCATATGTAAATGATGTAAGTTGAATGGGACTAACTCCCCAATCTGGAACAGAGACCACAAGGAGCATGGAATAAGCATGGAAGGAGCATGGAATAAGTGGCACAGATGGCCTGTAGAAAAGAATGTGATGATAGACTAGCAAAAGGAATTGAGGAAGGGAGACACACCATCTTGCAGGACCATTAATATAGCCGTTGGACTATGTTGTGGAAAGAAAGTGAAATCAGTTGGGTATTTTTGTTTTGATTTTTTTTTAGAGAGGGGATGGGGAAGGAAGCACTTATAGATTTAGGATGAATAATGAGGAGTTTACTGTTGGCCATAATACATTTAAAATACTAAAGAGATTACAAGCACAGACGAAGAACTGAGATGATGGATGTGGAGAGGCGATCTATGGAAGTCTTCAGAAAGACGTTGTCATAAATTATCTTGCCATTTGCTCTGTATCAAGCATCCACACACTTTTGCCAATTATATTGCCTAACGTAATTGGCACAACTTTCTTGTATTTGTCAAGGAGAGGACAGGAGTCGCGTTACACTGAAAAGTGAAATTGGGTAACTGCAATATATCTCTGATCGTTGAGTATATACTAATGAATATGTGTATTAATGGTTATAAGGATCTTCCTTCATAATACATAAATAATATTTTATGGTGTGAATTCATAGCAGCGATGATGCATCATAAACAAAGATTTACAAGTTTAATAATACTAGTTTGATTGGCATCTAACCCCTATAGGAAGGAAGAATATTGAATACTTCTCTAGTGTTTAATTTTTATAGTATGTTCTTCATTAATAGCAAGTATATGAGTATATCTTAACTTTGTCACCATCTTGGGAACAGATATATAAATACAGATACACACATACATGCGTGCGCACACATATTAAAGATGACCCATCAGTGGGGGGGGAAAGCATTTCACCATGTTAAATGGTGATCTGGGGGTGGGTTGTTCTACCCTTTTAAAAATAGAAATTATTTCACCAATCTTTCTACAATGTCCAGGTGCCAGAAAATAGTGTTCAATGAACATACCCGGAAACTTTCAGATGACTGGTGAAATCTTGAGAGAGAAAGAGCAGTTTAAAGACAAAAAGCAAAAACACCCTCCCTCTGTCAAAAGTGACTTTGAAAAAAACATTGGCAACCATTTTGTAGTTACAATTCCTTAAGAGACCAGAGTTTTTCTCCTGAAACAATTATGGCTTTCTATTCTTCTTCTACTGGAGTTGGTGGGAAACTATTTTTTGCAAAGCTGCATTCCTTTTAGCCTTTAATATAAGCATTTTTTAACATGTAATGTTAGTCAGTGGGACTAATGATAAGTTCAGTAGCACTTAGGGATGTACGAAAGTCACTTACCTTTTCGCAGCTTGGCTTCGCGGTGGGGGGGAGGCGCTTCGCTTTTCCCCCCAAAGTTCAGGCGAAGGGGGGGAGGCTTCCCACCTCGCCCGGCCGAAATTCAGGCTGGGGAGAAGTGCCCCGTCTCCCCGGCCACGAAACAAAAAGTAAAAAAAAAAAAAAAGACCCCATGATAGGCTACGTAACGATTTACGTAGCCCATCACGGTGACTTTGAAAAAAAAAAAAAAAGCACGTACGCAAATGGCGGCAGCACATGGGCGCTGCCATTTGCATTCCTTATTTTGGCACATCTAGTCTACGTAAAGATTTACGTAGACTACGGCGAAAATAAGGGCAATGCAAATAGCGTGCCCTTATTTTCGCCGTAGTCTACGTAAATCTTTACGTAGACTAGATGTGCTAAAATAAGGAACGCAAATGGCGGCACCCATGGGCCGCCACCATTTGCGTACGCACTTTTTTTTTTTCTTTTTCAAAGTCACCTGTGATAGGCTACGTGACGATTTACGTAGCCTATCACGGCTGTCTTTGGAAATCTAGCCGTGATAGGCTACGTAAATCGTGACGTAGCCTATCACGGGGTTGTTGTTTTTTTTCTTCAGCTGTAATGGCGGCGGCGGCAGACAGTCAAAAGACTGGCTGCTGCCCCTGCCCCCGCCGAAAGCCCGCCGAACCGCCGCTGGGACCCGCCGCCGGGAGGGACATTCGGCTACGGTAAGTCCCATCCCGGGGGGGGTGGCGGAGAATTTCACTGCCGATTTCGGGGGGCCGAATGCGTTGGTGCTCGGCCCCCCGAAGATTCGGGAAGAAATTCTCCACCATCCCTAGTAGCACTCCCTTTCTCTCTCACTCTCTCTCTCTCTCTCTCTCCCTTCCCCATCACAGCTGATTTAAAATGTGGAGGGGGGGGCACTGCCATTTAGCTCATATTATTAGTGGTGAGAAAGAGAAAGAGGATAACACTATTTAGCACGTTGGAGGGGGCTGAATCTGCTGAGAATCATGGGGAGGGGGACCCAGATTTCTCTAGGAAACCAGCATATGAGGAGTCTCCTCACACTCTGATTTCCCAGAAGATTCAACCTTTCCCCCTACCAGCCCATCAAACAGAACTCAACAGGAGCCAAGAAGACTCCTTGAGTTCTACTGAAGAGATTCCAGGAAGCCAGATTCCAGCTGAACATCAGGAAAAACTTCCTGACTCTGTTAGAGCAATACAACAATAGAACCAATTACCTAGGGAGGTGGTGGGCTCTCCCACACTGGAGTCATTCAAGACGAGGCTGGACAGCCATCTGTCAGGGATGCTCTGACTTGGATTCCTGCATTGAGCAGGGGGTTGGACTCGATGCTCTTATAGGCCCCTTCCAAACTACGATTCTATGATTCTGTGATTCTATGATTCTATGATTAAGGTTAAAGCAAAAATGCTGTGTTAGCCTCGAGTCATGAGGAGCAATAAAAGCAGGAGGGGACTAATTCAGTTGCCACCAGGAAAAGCAGGGAGAAATTCAACTGGGAAAGATGGTAGTCCATCTCTGTATGTGATGTCTGGTATCTTGTTTATGCATTCAAGATTCATTAGCTGTCTCCTCATTTGATTTAAGATAGTCTATTTAAAGTGCTGCACCACTTTTGGGGTTCCTTGGTGGATCACAGATGTTCTATCCTAATTTACTGGATGGGCCATTTTCTGGCTGCTTCTTTGGTATGACTGAAAACAGCAATAATGTAAGGATGTCAGAGAATTTCTCCACAAATCTCGGGGAGGCCGAATGCCAATGCATTCAGCCCCCCGAAATTGGTGGAGAAACGGTCTGCCCCCCCGCCCCCCCCCCGGGATGGGACTTACCTTGTGCGAATGTCCCTGGCAGCGGCAGCTCCCAGCGGCGGTTTGGCGGCAGTGCGCCCATGGGCGCCACCATTTGCGTATGCGCTTTTTTTTTTTTCAAAGTCAGCCGTGATAGGCTACGTAAACATTTACGTAGCCTATCACGGCTGACTGCAGGGACGCAAACGGTGGTGGCTACGGCCGCCGCCATTTGCATCCCGGCAGGACAGCAGGATTCGCAGCCGGAGGGACGGGGCGCCTCCCCCCTGGCCAGAATTTCGGGGGGAGGGATGGAGCACCTCCCCCCCACGGCGAAGCAAGCTTCAGGATCAGGTAAGGGACTTTCGTCCATCCCTAAAATAATGATAACAACTGCTTAGCATTTGTGCTTTAGCATGTTTAAAGTACTTTTTATATATTACCTTGGTAATCCCTACAACAGGGGTGCAGAACCTCTTTCAGCCCAAGGTCCATATTCCATTTTGGAGAAGATTTGGGGCCCACATTCCAGCGGTTGGCAGGGCCAAAAATACCAGCATATTGTAGCTTGAAGTTCTTCCTGCCAGTAACTCAGCCTTAGGAGAGGCATTTCAACCTTTTAGAATGGGGAAAAAAGCTGCACAAAAGCTTGGAAACCACCAAATTACTGGTGGTTGGGAGGAGAAGGGTAAAGCCAGGTGAATGGGCATGACTTCCTGGGGAATCCTATTGGGCTGAATTGGGACACCTGGAGGGGCAGATGTGGCTCCCAGTCCTGAGAATCCACACCCCTACTATATAGAGATGTGACAATTGAGTCACCATTAGAAATGGTTTGGTTGGTTGTCATATGAGTAGCAACGACTTTAGCCACCATAATGCACTCAGTGTTAAAAAGCTGGTGCTTTTCAGGAGACCTCATTACATCTACACATGGGGTTGAAGCCATATTTAATCAAATAGCAGACCCATTGAAATCAAAGGGACTTAAGTTAGGGTGCAATCCTATTGGGGTAGGTGGCCGCCTCCACACTCAGAGCCTATCCAATGCAGGGCAGGAGCAGCATGCAGGGGATTGTCCCCTCTGTGTTTCAGCTGTTCTGCATCCACAGCTAGACAGAAGATTTCAGCTGTCTAGCCGTGGGAAGTCGGAGCGGGAGGGCAGACACCGGACGATGCATAGGAAGTGTTGGAAAGGCACTTCCGCGCTCCCTGCTGCAGTCTGCCCCCAGGAACGCCCCGGTTTTGCTGCTTCACGCTCCTCTTATGAGCACCGGGCCATTCCGCGCTGCCTACGAGGCAGCACAGGAGGGGGTGTAGATCAGTTCTCAGGGAACCAAACTTGGAGCCCAGGAACCAACCTATCCTACAGCTGTCTAGCTGCCGACTAGCAGCCATAGGATTGCTCTCTTAGTCATGGATTTAAGTTCCATAGATTTCAGTGGGCCTATTCTATGTATACCTAAAGCTGGATTGATCCCATGAATTCTGTAAAACATTTAGAAATACTTCACTTTTGATCTGGTTGAGGATGAAGACTGTGTTGTTGATGGTGGGAAGTTAGATGCTGGGGAAGTTATTGGGTTGTATCCAACGTTAGTGTAACTTTCATCCCATTAATTTCAGTAGGTCTACTCTAAATAGGATGAACATTGGATAAAACCCATTATTCATCATGTAAGAAAGAAGTCCTGCTTAATTGCATTTAAGGAGACAACTGCAAAGTTTGCCATTTCCTTTGTGGTGGGGGACACACTTTTGTCTCAGATTAAATATACTGCTTAACTCCATCATCTCTGTCTCCTCCTCCTCCTCCTGCAGTGTTACAGAATGAATTAACTCCATCAACTGAGGAATCTGAAGCAGGAAGGTTTTGTGTCTTGTACAAGAAATCCAATCATTCAGAAATTTATGGAAATGATAAAGAAGATCTCAACACCTTAGTTTTGCATAAACCGCTCCAATTTCAAAAGGACAATGTGCTTTGAAAGCAGATGATAGCCGCTTAATTAGAACTTACATTTCCACTAGCATATTGGCTTGGAGAGTGCTGTAATGTTATTTCTCCCAGTTTTCAAGTTTTATGTTCCAAATGTAGATGGGGTTCCTTACTAATAATCTTAAAATCAGTCAGGCTCTCTTTTCCCAAATTTAATTAAAGCCAGTATCACAGCTCTCCTGAAGAAAAGCTGAGTTTGCGTAATGGAAAGCAAAACAATTTTAAGAAAAGGCAATATTAATCATGATTATTACAGCAAATCACAATAACTACCATTCTTCAAGCCAAGAGAGAAATTGATAATAGTACTGCACTCTAGCTAAAAAGGTAGTAAGAGCATTCAGTAGACCTTGTTTGAATAGGGAAGCAGCAGCATATTCTGGATTTGTACACATGTTTAAAAAAGTGTTCTTCCAATTGCTAAGGGCCAGTCTACATGTTCAGAAGAATATATAGGTGCAGTTCTTTGGGGATTGTACTTATTTAGAACGCAAGTGGAGGAATCACACATTGGAATATTCCCTCATCTTTATTTAGAAAAATATTTGTATACCACCTTTCAGTCCTCAAAAGACTGAATAAACCCCACCTTTGCATAGATAGCTAGCATGCCAGAAAGATGGGTTTTAGCCTAATTTTCTATGCACCGAGAACTTTAGACATGGGGAACATTTGAACATAGGGAATCCATGGAGCCAAAAAGTGGGTAAAAGTTAAGTAACTAGATTGAAATATTGATGTTTCATTGGTTTGGTGGTTTGTCTTTGGAAAATTAATTTAAAATATTTTAAAAATTAAGTATATGCTAACTGCGTTCTGCTACCTGCCACCTGAAATAGTACTTCTTGCCCTCCCTATCCCAATGGCTCAGTATGTATGAATAGACAGTGTTCCTGTCTCTGAAGGACTCTCAATTTGTGTTGGGAAAGGAAAAAGGTTATGTCAGTCCTATGTCAATTTTAATTATTTTGCCAGTATAGATATGTGAAGTCACTAGATATGTACTTTAATATTGATTTTTTTTATTCATTTTTGTACCTTTAATGAACAAGTTCCCCACAGGATGTTAACTCTCAGAAGATTCATTCATTCATTCATACCCACCTTTCTACCAAAAAAATGGCACTCCATGTGGCTTGCAAAAACAACTTAAAATAGATTAAAACAACAAAACACATTAAAATACAATTAAAAACATAACAGTTACAGAATAAAAACAGCATCCAAACAACAGATCCACTTACAGGTCAAAGATTTATTGGATAAAGTGGTCTTTGCTTGCCAGCAGAAGGACAGCAGAGAGGGAGCACACCTAGCCTCCCTTGGAAGGGAGATCCACAGCTCAGGAGCAGCCACCGAAAGGGCCTCTCTTGCATCACCACTCAACACGTCTCACGTCTCTGATATTCGTGGTCTCGAAAGAAGGGTCTCTCTTCAGAAGATGTTAAAGACTGGGCAGGCTTGTATGGGAGAATCATAAGTTAACCCTAAATTGGGGTGGGGTTGTGTGTGTGTGTGTGTGTATAATTTATAGATAATTTCCCAGGATATTACTTCTGTCCTGGATCTTCTCCAAAATGTTCTTATCAGTTTGTGCACCAAAAATGTTTGTCTGAAGGGTAAACTACATATTATGTGCAGTCAAGAGCATATAACTTGCTTTCAATTTTTTTTAAAGAAAAGTAGTCATAGGAAGCAGCACTCAGGAGCAAAGAAAGGAGCAAAATCACCCCCAGCTGCTATTCCACCTGCAGTAGGAAAGGTACATGTCCCGGGTTCTCTCCCACCATGCAGCATGAAGGAACAATTCTGACCACAAACGGTTTAAAGAGCTCTTTCCTCCTACCAGTTCTCTGCTGAAGATTAACCCCCTCCACTGCTCTTTTTTGTTTCTTTGTTTCTTTGTTTTACAAAAAGCTGAATAAAAAGGCAAACATACAACTTTGTGTCATGTGTAATTTGACCCTGACTATCCATCTTTCAGTGATCCACTCCCTGTAGGTCTCTCCTCTATTGACAAAATTTTCCACCTTTGTTATTTGGAAAGAACACAACACATACAGTTATATCCTATGCTGGAATGGAAACTGCTGGTGGAACAAATTCCCCCTTCCCCTTGGATCCCCTGCTTGTCCCCATATCTGCTCTGGAAGGTTGGGGGATCCTCCAAAGTAGATTTGGGGGACTTGCAGGGGGTAGGAGAGCAAGGGTGAAGCAGAAGTGTGCAAATGGAAGTCTGCTCATGTGACATTGGATGGAGACCTATGCATGCTTACTTTTGAGCAAACCTGATTAGATTCAATGGGATTCACTTCCGAATAACCATGCCTAGGAGCAGGCTTCATTCAGTCATGTTTTATCCTATCTTCTCTTCTTGAAGCAAAAGGTACTCCCGGTGACGTGCCCTTTTTTTTAAGTATTACCTATCTTTCAAAAATGTACATGCATCAGAATTCAAATGTGAACACACTGGGGAAAAAACCTGTCCATCTACATCTGTTGTTTGCATTGGAAGTATAGCTTGCATATCCATGTGCACAGCTGTGTAAGAAAGTCATTCCTAAGGAAAGGAAAATACCATGACCCTAACACCATCCGCTGGTATACTCATGAGTTAATTCTGGCTGTTGGGGCTTTGAAAGTGTGTGACTTCTTTTGAGACTACTGTTCCTATAAAGGATACTGATGCTGCACCCTTTCCCTGATAAAGAGCTACACTTCGTTCCAGACTTCCTGTCCTATTATTTTAGCTTCCCATACCAACCCCATCCATTCCAACATCGACTTTGACTGGGATGCCCTTTAACAGCTGTCAGCCATACATTCAAACAAGCAAGGGGGAGGGAGGATGCTGCCATATTGAAGGGCTTTTTTGACTCGATTCCTCAGAGGATGTTCCCTGTCATGTCTTCACAGATGTTTTCACCATATATTTGTGTCTCAAACAGTCTATTAATTTCCCATCCAGAGACTTCTTGCAATTAATGGTGCTTTTTGAATAACTCTAGGCTACTGCTATGGAAATTGGATACTCCCAGTTTTCCACATACTTGCAGTCATTTCTGGGAGGGGAGACCACATTCCCTAACACAATAATGTCGCTTTGCAGCTTTTGATCTCATTTTCAAAACGTGAATGTTTATAGATAATGGGCTCAGTATCGCCAGTGAAAACAGATTTTGCTTTCACTTATCTGAAGCCAACAACTTTGGCCTGTTGTTGCACAACCAAACAATGTCTAAAAAGGCATTTGGTCTTCGATGAGATCACCAACATCTGTTGCTGAAAATTATTACATTTAATGCTTAAGTATAGCCAAGCCTGCTTATATTAAGCATGAGGAACAGCCTTGCAGATAAGTAGAAAAAGTTTATCAGCCTCCCCAAAATGTTTGCCCAGTTGTATGTCACAGGCCAACTTCATCAGTACATCTGGCAAATTAATTGGCTAGAAAGAAGGGTTGAGTAAAGTAGCTAACTTGTAGGGCTAGTGTACATTTTAGTAACTTAAAGGCTTTCTGTTGTTGTTGTTTATTCGGTCAGTCACTTCCGACTCTTCGTGACTTCATGGACCAGCCCACGCCAGAGCTTCCTGTTGGCTGTCGCCACCCCCAGCTCTCCCAAGGTCCCCAAGGTCCCCCAATTTCTACAGGCTTTCTGTAGAATTGTTCAAAGGCAGAATCATCCTCCCAGGGGAAGTTACAGTATTTTTGCATCATTAATTGCACTGAAAAGCAGGAAGGTTGAAACTTTTTTCACCAAAATTATATTAGAGAGAGAGAGAGAGAGCTGTGATCCAAATAAACCCATTAGGTGCATATATACCAGAATTGCCTTTTTCCCCCCCAGTTTCTAAAAAGTTCAACGATCTTGGAGATAACTTGAGGTTCCCTGAAATGTGGGGGGCAACTTATTTGAAAGGTAGTTTAGAAGCCGAATCCATCTAGCTCTCAGTGTGGCCCTTGAGACCAGATCTTATGGGGTTTTTTAATTTGAAAGTGCTGCAGAGTTTTTCACTGGCAAATTGCAATGGATAACTGCGAAATGTCACCTTGTTTAGCAAACCCAAGATGCCAGGAACAAGTCTGCTTTGACCAGCTAATCAAAGCAGTTAAATGAAATACATCAGTTCAGATGGTAAGCTGAAATATATAAATGGGACAAAGTATCACTTTGATTAGCAGAGGTAAAACAACAAAACATCAGGTGAGGCAGACTGTCTAAAATTGATTTTTTTTTTTAAAAGTATTTCATTATAACTTTGTAAATGGAATACAAATGTGCTCAGGAACTTCACTCTGTTTCTGAAGACCTTCTCACCCCACCCCCACGTGGAGCTAGTAGAGATAAGGGAGAGGGCCTTTTCAGTTATGGCACCCAGATTATGGAACTGCCTCCAAACAGAGGGTTATCTCCTGGCCCTTATTTGTAAGCAAACACTAAGATCAACCTTAACTAGGCATTTCCTAGTCAGGGCCTTTACATGTGGAGTTTTTATTGCTGCTTTTGTTGCTTCTGGTGGCTTTTTAGTTCACTGATAGTGTATTATTTATTGTATGCCACCCTGAATGTACTCATGTACAAAAAAGGGATATCTATTTTGAAATAAATAAATAATACATTTTCTTGCTGGGCGCACTAAGACAGCTAGAAGAACTGAGTGCCAGATTCTACAAGTACACCACCAAAATATAGGAGGCAGAGAAATCGAGAGAGAGAGAGAGAGAGAGCATTTGGCTTTCTGAGCCAAAAATAAGTTTTCATAGTTGGAGGAGCTAGATTTAGAAGAAAATAGTCCTCCTGTGGTGCCAGTGAGGAGATGTGGCAGATATTTAAAAAAAAAAAAAAAAATTGGAGACAAGGGACAGTGAGGACAGCACCATCCCTCACATAACTGCTGACTAAGCAAGGACACATGCCTGCATGGATTGCCACTGAGCCATCACTGCCCTTTGCCTCCAGTGCTGCCATGGCCTAGAAGAGAATAATTCTCTCAGGGATTAGGGTTTCATATAGCCCCTATTTTATTTCCATTTTCATTTTATGCATTGTGTACCCTTCAAAGAAAAGCAGGTACCCCTCATTTTTTGTATTTGAGGATCTTTGTAATGTGGGAATCTCAAAGTTGTATCTTCACTGTATCCTTTAGAAGACAACCATATGTTCAACCCCATGAAGCACTATACAAGTCCACTTTGAAAGAGAGGAGGAGGAGGAGGAGGTGGTGGTACACAAGCCCAAACCAAACACAAACATATTCTGATTCAAATCCTCATAATGAAGTCTGGGATGTCACCAGTCTTTAATTTAATAAGGCTTTCTGGAAACTAGGATTATACAACAATGGGGTCTCCAAAACTAGAAGGGAAGCATCTAGATTGTTTGTTAACTGAGAATAACGTGTGTCTGTGTAGTTGTCACTTCAGGGATAGCTGGGATTCAGCTCATGGAAAGACCTCAACGTTTTCTTAAGAGTTGCAGGTTTGCAAGTTATTTTTTGTCTCTTGTTGCCTGCGTAACAGTTGGAATGTTAATTTAATTTTACAGAATATCATTTATGTAAATGTAATTAGAAGGGAAACAAGATCGGGAGATGCACAGCACCAAAGAAAATTTATTACTCCAAGGGGTATTGCTCTAATCATTCAACTGCAATATTGAGTTTCCCCAGATTTAATCTAAAAGCAATAAATTACAAAAGGCTAATGTCCTACTCAACAAAAAGCTGTCATGAACCCAAGTTTCAGGGAGAGAGAAAAAATCAACTTCATTTCAGCAACAGGCTCCCTGAGTCTTCACATTCCTTTTATGATTCGAGTCAAGTCAAACTAAAATGAATATAAATGTGCAGCTTCCAATACTTTTCGTGAATATGTATGGATGGGTCTGATGACAATCATAATAATCTACAATCCAGAATGTTGGGACTTCTTTATCTAAAGCAGCAGTAGTACTATAACCACAAACAGAGGCAACTATTTTCTTCAACATATAGTAATTCCAAGATCTAAGAAAATATTTCAGGCTTTGATTAATACCAGGATCTGAATGGAAGATTGCAGGAGACGATCAACTTACTGATGACATGTGAAAAGAGAAAAATGCCCACCTTCTATCTGGTAGTGATGAAACAAGTAGACTTTTTGTGCCATCATAGCATTTTTTTACTCCAATGGGAATCTGTATCCCTATGCCTAAATCAGATAGAGTATACACAGACTGGCTAAGGTTGTGTGCATGCAGACTGGTAAAAGAGTATGGAATCTTGACAATCAGTAAGCAGGGAAAGGTGATCTGAAGGCAGCATCAGCTTTAGAGGGTGGCATGATTTTTAGCCTTTGCTGGAGTTCCCAGGATCTTCTCAGTGCCAACTGTCCAAACAGTGCCTCCATGCTCCATCCTCACTTTACATGATGCACCCATGATGGTCAGAAACAACATGAGAGAAAACTTAGTTTTCATGATCTGCCTGTTCCAGCTTAAGTAGAACCAGTGAGGGAGCTTTGCAGGAGAGCCGCAGAAATCTTGATGCCAGCGATGGCTGGGAGAAAGCAGGACTGAATCCAGCCCTTGATCCTTCCCTTGAACAGCTGATAAGCAGGAATCCAGTTTTGTTTTCTGTGTACGAATGAACGTATTCTATCCCTCTCATTTGTAATGGTTGATTTCCTGGAGTGTTGTGGCACAGAACCATATGATTAGAGCACCTGTCTGTTGCAGCCAATCTGGATATGAGTTTTAGTTCATTTTATTTCTTTATAAACTTTGTAGTCCCATTCAGGCATTCCCCTTCACATGTTGGCCATTATATGGGGGAGGGGGGCAGACATGCTCACCAGCCCTGCCCCTTCTGTCAAATTCCTGACAGCCTGGCTCTGCTAACTTCCATGTGTTTATTTTTTTTATTAAATTTATATCCCATCTTTCTGCCCAAAATGGCACTCAGTGTGTTGGGGCTGAATGTCTGCAGCAGGGAACCAGCCCTACTTTTGGAGGCTCTCTGCATGATTTAGAAGCCTGAACAGTGTTAATGCCTCACTTATTTTTCTTAATTATTTGTCCCTATTATGAATGGCCAGTCAGCAGTCTCACACAGCTGGTGTCTGAACATACTGTGGTTATTAATAGCTATCCTGAAGCAATGGTGCATTATCCAGCATAACTGAATGAGCCAAATTTGCAATATTTTATTTATTACAAGTGTTTATTTTTATTATTTATTAATAATAATTATTGTTATGTGTTATTGCAAGTGTTGGAGCTATACTGAAGGAATATGTAATTCTTGGACATCCCCTGCATTTCCAGTATATCTCCAGTATAATCCCACACATCTTACAGATGGAGCCTATATGGCATGCACAATGGGTAAAAGACTCCAATATAGCCAGGCTATCAACAATCCATTTTATTCCAAGCTTTGATTACCTTTTCCCAACCATGAAGGCATTCCCTTAGGATTTTTTTTAAAAAATGAACTCACTTTATGTTTGTTAGCTCAATCTCACCTATTTATAGTGTCACAGAAGTCAAAGACATTATAGCAGGAATGAAGTTGTCCATATTTCTTGATGGTGTGCAGACATATGGATGATCTAGATGAACTTAACATAAGATATGTTGCACCCAAGGAATTCTTCATAGGTTAATGGCTGCCCTTTCCTTGAGAAATTCCAGGAAGGGAGATTCTTCAACTAAACTTCCCTAGTCCCAGACCATTTGTTTCATTGCTTAACTCCAAGAATGCTTTCCTAGTTGGAATTGGAACCAAGAACGGCCACAAGCTTGCTTATGATCAGGCGTTTTTGTGGACCTTAATCTAATATGGAAGGAATCTGTCTATGTAAGGCAAAAAGAAGATGAAACACTGTGCATGCCATCTGTATGTGGAGGTGCTCCGGATGCAGGGAGGTTTCAATCCAAATGCAGGGGAGAGCATTAATCAACTGTCCTAACACAAGATCTTATAAAGGGGGCTACACACTTCAATTGGTAGATCAATCAACTAAGCTTTAGTGGATTAATTACTGAAGGTCAGCGTTAATCAATAAAGGCAAACGTCAATGGATGAATCTAAAAGTTCAGTCTAGAACCTAGTTTTAAAGGGGCTCTTGATTATTTTTTTTCAGGCTATTTGAGGACTACTGTGTACTTGATTAGCATCACCGATGCAATGAATATGAACTTGAGCATACTCCAAGAGAGAGCGGAGGACAGGAAGGCCTGGCGTGCTATGGTCCATGGGGTCACGAAGAGTCGGACACGACTGAACGACTGAACAGCAACAACAACAACAACAACGGGTACTTGATAAGGAATGAAAAAGGCAACACAGAGCTGGGCCTTCCATTGTTATGAGAGGTAGCTTTTAGTTATTCAATTTTATCTCAAGAAGGCACTTATATTGAGGTTTGGATAATATGTAATTCATTTAAATGTAATTGCTTAATTGATTAACATGCATATGATTAAAATTGTTGAATGAATTATCCGTCTTATGAAGGGCTGACACTTCAGTGCATTTATTTTAGTGCAGTGCATTTATTTTTTTAAAAGTGCTGCTTCGGGAGGACAGAATTTGGAGTATAGGAGGCTGGAAGAGGTGCTTATATCACTTTCCCCACCCACTATTTCACACACACACGTGACACGCCTAATCTTCCCCCTGCAGTAATATTTATTTGTCCTTGCAAAGATGCATTTTGAAGGTTGCAGGAGGAATGATGCTTCAGGAAGCTATTTAGAGCAGAGAAACAAAAGGAAGGGACCTTTCTATCTCCTCTCTCTTCTTTGTCATTTTTTTCAGTCTAAAGTTTTTGCTAATGATGTGGTTTTGCTTTTTAAATAAAGGGCATTGGAGCACTGTTATGTGTGCTAAAATGTACCATCTACTTCCCCTTATATTGGCTTTAAAGGCGTCCTTTTCTACATTACATAATGTATCATCATGGAATCTGAATTGCAGAGGATTTTGTTAGTGTGGCTTCAGAGACATGAAATGGTTCCTCTTGTTTTCTAGTGATAAACACTTAACTTGTTGTAACTAAGGCATAATAGGAAACCTTCAACATGAAATGTGCAATCAACCAAAATCAAGTACTTCCTTCCTAAAACTATGCTGACAGTCAATCAATCAATCATCCAGTACATTTTAGAAAATGAAAGCCTGATGTGTTTCCTATCCCATAACCTTCCACAATCATAATTATTTATTGCAATTCCTTCCAATTGTAATTAATTCCAGAGAGATTTATTATTATAAATGAGTAATTTGTTAAGTTGATGCCAATATGGAATTCTTGGGAATATTGCTGTGATATCTGTCATGAACATATACCAAGAGCCATTTCTCACAGTATAATTTTAACAAACATATGTAATAGATCTGTGCTATGTGCTGACTATGCAGCTATAAGGTTTGAAATGCATGTGCATCTTTTTTAACCTTTGCATATACCACAAAAGCATGGTGGAAGCTGTAATTGGGCTCAGCTCTTTGCCAGATATTTCCTAGATGTACACAAGGATAACAAAAACTTCCTAGCTTAGGAGGTGCACAGTGTGGATCTGTAACACAGGCCCATTAGAAGTGTATTTACACAAAATGGCTTTGAAATACATGGCTATATTTTAAAGCCGTGTAGATTTGGAAACTATTATTGTTTCAATGATTTTAAGTATGCTCCCATCTGAAGGGACCACTTTTAGAGATTTTGTTGTGAATATATATTTGTATATAAAACTCTGTCTTAACTGCTGTTCCCTATTATTATTATTATTATTATTATTATTATTATATCATCATCATCCATTTTCTGAAGTTTCTGTATTATAATGTTTGCAGCTGATAAAGTATCTCCTCTTGTGATCTGTCTCTGCACCTCTTTGGATCCTTAAGTTGCTCTGTACCTTGCCCTCTCAAAGAGGTTACGTAATGTTTTGAAAGTGCAACCAGTTGGGTATTTCACAAAGTTTAACACACTCAAATAAGATAAATTTTAAAAGTATGCACAAGGATGAATTGGCTGGCAGTGAAAATGCCAAAAACAAACCAAAAACAAAAAAAGGATAGGCTGGCAGTGAAAATGTGGTATTTTAAATTTGATTGCCCTTAAAAATTTGATTGCTCTTCAAATAGCCAGTCCATAAGTCTGGATTCAGTAGACGTTGTAAAGTGAGGAAGCACAGAGCCAGTGCTCTGCTCTCCTTTAATGTAACTGTTGGTGGGATAGTATCTGGAAGGACTTGTAAGACATGTATAATATTTCCAAGGGAAAAAGTGATTAAAAATCTAAACTTCATCCAAAGTGGATTTTATTGTTAACAATTAATATTAGGCAAATGGCTTGGGGGGGGGGATTAACCTACCCCCAACTACATTGGTTCAGAACTAACTTAGCTAATGCGGTTTTCCAAAGAATAATTGATATTATATAATCATAACGGCCAGTTTATGTCATAAAAGTGACACTTGACACTTTCCCACTAACTAGATTAACATCATCAATTAAAACATCACTTAGTTAATGACATTTTACTGACTGGTATAATATAATAAATGATGACATCACCTTTCGATTGTAAAAATGTTTTCTTCTTCTTCTTCTTTTGAAATAGTAGTGAAGGTGGGAGAATCAAAAGCCAACATTTTCCATCTTGTTCTCACACACAAAACATATTTAACCACCTATTTGTCATAATCTGTGGGAAGGATATAAGAAATGTTAAGAAAGATCATGAATGGAAATTAAGTATAATCCTACTTAGAACCTCCTACTCCAGCATTCACAATATCCTGAGGAAGGAATGAAGGAAAGGCATAAGTACAAAGTAGAAATGTACAGATTTTGCTTAATCTGTTCCATGTGTTTCATGGATTGCCAGTTGTCTTGTGATGTTCCATCATCTGCTCATTGATGGAATCAGATTTTTCCCCCTTCAGAAAAGTATACAAAAATGTCCATCACAGTTTAGGTAATGTCTGCTGGTGCTCAATATTTTGTGCATTTTTTTTTTCTTAGTGCTACACAGTGGAGGCTGAAGAGAGATTGGAGATTTTTTTTTTTTAAATGAATGGTGTATATCATAATGTATTTTCCAGTAACTTCTATACAACTAAATTTACATACAATTCTGAAAAGGGAAAAAAATAGCCTGCAAATCCATGCAACTTGGTAGATGCTGGTCCATTGTGTAATTTGTGTGTTGAATTCATAGAAATCCAAAGTCATTTGAATCAATTTTGGATTTCTCTGATATCCTTAGTACAAAGTAGGGATGTGCTTTGGATTTAAACATCCCCCAAACTAAATCAGAAGATTCAAGATATGTCAAATCGAAGTGGGGCTCTTCCAAAGCACACCAAATCCAAACCTGAACACTCAGCTTGGAGGGACACAGAGATATGGACAACCTGTCTCCAAAAATGGACACGTTTCTCCCCAAGCTCTTCATATAAGGAAAACACCATGGTGAGAGGAGAGGGAAGGGAGAGGAGGTAGAGAAATTTTATGACTGTCAGCTCTAGCTTCCAAAACAGCTTCGGCTATTGGGCAGTATAGAAATGTAATAAATAAATAAATAAATAAGCAGAAAACAAACAAACCAATATAATCATAGTTAATGGTTTTACTAGGGCTCTCCAATTTCAATGCTTTGGGGGAGGATGCTAAAGCAATTAATTGCAGAACTGATCCAGTGTTCAGTGCATTTTGCTAGTCCTCTCCAAAAAGCAGGAATGTTAAAATAGGTTTGGTGGGATCTTTGGGAACTGGTATTGTCTAGCATAGGGTGCTTGCTTGGAAAATGCTGGATGTTCAAGTATTTCTGTCTCTGCCATTGTATGCTGCCCATTCATCATCCATGTCTGCCCTATTGCACTTTCTGCAATTTTGATGCCAGTTGAGCAGAAAATAAAACAGCTTTAGGGCACATTCCTATGCATGTTTAGATGGGCGGGGAATGCCTACAACTCCCAGCATCCCCCCAGACAGCCAGACAGGTTGGCGCATGCTGGGAATTATAGGACTTCTTTTCTGTCTAAATGTGTGTAGGATTGTGCCCCTAAACTGTTTTACATTCATTGTAACGCCAAAGTCCCTACACCTATCCTTCTGAAATCTTGCAGGTTACTTGCCTAAGGACACTTCCATACCATATGCCATTTTCATACATATTTCCAAAATAAAACAAAAAATATGTCAGGGACTACAGAAAGTGAATCCCTTCTCCCAGCAACATCTGAACACTCCCTTTCCACAAAAATTCTGCACCTATTCTTCTGAAAATTTGCAGGTTTCTTAACCAGGTCCACCTCTATGCTGTATGTCATTTTCATAAAAATTTCCTACAAGAGCAGCACAGGGGAGTCAGTACAAACGTTTTTGGAAATCCTCAAACTGTCAAGGCTGCCTTGCAAAAAAAAATAATAATAATAATCCTGAATCTATTCATCTAAAACTTGGCAAGCTTGATTCCCTCAGAAGGAGCAAATATCCTAGCAAATGCCATCCAATTCTGCCAAGAATTTCTTAAAAAGAAGAAAATTGGCAGCTACCTTTTAAAAAATATCAAAATTTGAAGATGCATAGCAGAAAAATCCCAGCAACAAATTGTCTGAAATTTGGCAGGCACAATACCCCATAAGGGGCTACTATGACTGCAAATTTCATCCATTTCTGACAGATATACATTGTTGATTTCCAGTGATAGTCAATGGAAGGCATGAAGATTTGGGTTTCTGAACTGACATTCAGATTTGGTCCCAGTTGAAGTGTGAGGCCTCCAAATTGGTCTGGGCCAAATTGGTCTGCTTTCCAAATCACAGAATTGGGATCCAACCAAATCTTGTGGTCGGTGCATACTCCTACTACATAGGTAGAGGAGACCTCAGAGGTGCAGTGAGAGTAATTTATTTGCCCATGTATTTCTAGTCATATGGCTTTTCTTTAGGGGCAACTGATTTGATCTACTTAGAGAGCAAACCTATGGCCGCTAGACAGTGGCTAGACAGGCATAGGATATCTGGTTTTCCGGGAACCAATGTCACAGCCCACGCTCCAAGGTCGGTTCTCGGAGAACTGACCTCCCCCCACTTCGGCACAGAACAGCCCTGTGCTCTGCACTTGCAAGAGGAGTGCAGAATGGCCGAAAAGGGGCATTCTTGGAGGGTGTTCCGGAGCGGGGAGGGTGGAGATGTCTGTATGACACATCCAATGTGTCGTACAGCAGCCTCCTCCTCCATTCTGTCCTCCTGTGGCTAGACAGCCACAGTCAGCTGTCTAGTTGAAAATGCAGGGCAGGAGGAGCACGGAGGGAATGATCCCCTCCGTGCCTCTCCTGCCCTGCATTGGATAGGAGGTCGCCTCCGAGTGAATAGGATTGTGCCCTTAAGGAATGAATAAAGCAATCTTGTGTATTACAATATTATTGCAGAGATAGTTTGGTAAGACTACTGCACTGGATCAATATGCCATTGGCTTGGGGTTGAGTGGCAGTGATTCACAAACCAATTAAGCCAGTGCGTCCAGACAGCCTGATCATATGGGTTGGCTTTAGCTTCTAAAGCTCAAACAAGGATGAGTCCTGCTGCAGCAACAGCTGAACTAGACTCTTGTTGCCTGCCAAGAGCTTGAAGTCCTATACTCCCACCACTTCCCTCGCTATTAAATATGGCCAGCACATTTCATGTCAGCCTCCTACACAGCACAAAGGCACATGGGATGTTGTGCAAAAGCAGGAGGACCAAAAGGTTCCATCTCTCAGCCTTGACCTGCCCTGGAAAAAGAAGGTCATTAACTGCCCTTGCACAGCACATTTTTTAACAGATTAGTTTCTGAATCCACAATAGTTCATTTTCAAGCAGACTTTGCCCGCATAACTACAATAAGGTAAGCAATGTAGTGCTCTTATTTCTATTTACATCAACGGACTTAGTTTCTGCTGGTGTTTTTCAAGGGAATTGTAGACATTAAAGATGCTCAAAAAAATGACAGTTAGAAACATATTTCTGCACTAAACAGGTTATGCGTGTCATCTTCTATGCAGACAAGAGATGATTCACAGTGGTTGTTATGCCCCAAATTCTCAATGACTTATGTCTCAGAAAGGTGGGAATCAAATCCACAGCTGTTTTTTTCTTAAAACTAGCATCTCGTTTTAGCAAATACTGCACTTCAAAAGCAATGCACTTCTTAGAAGTTGTTTTACTACTTCTTTTTTTCTCTTGCGGATAACATCCTGAAATTATAGGCAGTATTCTGTTTCATTCTGAAATTTCACCAAGTTCTTTTTTCTTTTTCTTTTTTAAAGTTAAGAACTTCTTCTGTTTTGGAGCTACTGTCTTTAAAATTAAAACAGTTGTCTGTCTGGCAACAAAGTTGTTTTCTTTTAAGCACATCAGTTGAACAAAGCAGAATCTTACTGTTTATTCTGAGTAAGGGTTTGTTTAAACAAAAATGACAAAATAATGCTAAACGGCTTAAGTAATGTTCACACTATAGAATGAGCTTATCTTTATTATTCAGATCTCAAACTCAATGTTAGTGCGCCCACAAATATTTTATATTCTACAATATGTGTGCATGCTGGGGACTTTCTGACTAGCAATTACAGGCTTCCACAGGTTTCTAATTTCTATGTATAGACATTTGACAGTGAAACTTGAGTGTGGATTTGAACCTCAGGCTGCTTTGTCTATGTGCAATACCTATTCCCAAACCATACACTGGGAGAAAATGGTTACTGACAAAGACTGCAATCCTGTACCTGAGAATAAGTCCTATTGAACTCAATGGGGTTTATTTCTGAGTAGACATGTACAGGATAGCACTGGAAAAAATTATCATAGCTGCCCATTATTAGCAGAACGCGTAAGGGCTTCCAAGAAGTAACAGGCATAAAGATAGAAATATCAAAATTAGAACATGCAGCAGCATTTACACATTCAGGTTTACCAGTGGATACAGTTGCCTTGCATATCAGTCCAGAAGTATCCTACCAATTGTTTTACTTGTCTGCTTGCTCACATGCACCCGTGTTGGTCATTTGTGGTATTTCGGTGACCTTGATAAAAAAAAAAAGTTACGTTTTCTTCCACTTTTTGCTGCAGGAGTTTCTTATTCACCATAGGCTACCATGGCAGTTGGCTATATACAAGCCTGCAATATCCACTAGGCCTTGTATCTGGTGTAATTTGTGCAAGGCTTTAGTTGCAAAATCTGTACTTGTGCACCTCTTATTAATAGGGATGGGAAGACATTCCTTTGGTTCACATTTTAAGGCAAATGTGCCTAATTCACACTACCCAAACCAATACATGGACCAAAATACAGCCATACTTCAGTATTTGTACTTTTCCTGATTTTGCGATGCAGCTCTCCAATCAAAAAATGCATAGAAAACTGTATATATTAGAGTGTGCACAAAAATGCATAAAATAGTTTTTAAAAAACAGAAAAATACATTACAATGTTACATCAGGCAAAATTGCATACAAACATTTATATATTAGGAGAAATGCACACAAAAATGCCTATACGTTTCCATGCGGGCTTTTAAAACAATATTTTACTAACTGATGTAGAAATGGGACATAATTAACTTAGGCCGCAGTCCGATGGATGTTTAGACAGTGTGGCTGGCTGGGGAATGCTGGGGGTTGTAGGACTTTTTCTGTCACAACATGTGTAGGATTGCACTCTTAAGGTGCAATTCTATGCACATTTAGACAGAAAAAAGTCCTACAATTCCCAGCATGTCCTCCTAACCAGCATGGTTCCCTGGTGCACGCTGGGAGTTTTAGGACTTTTTTCTGTCTAAATGTGTATAGAATTGCACCCTTAAAGTTGGAAAAATGAGAAACTGAATGAAACCAACATTGACAGATTCTTCTATCCCTACTTAATACTGCTAATGCATGGACCGCATTGTCACTGCATGGCTATTCCTGTGGTACTATATAGTACTATGGCTTTTATGCTGTATCACAGCTTTTTGTGAAGCTGTCATCCCATTCTGTTCCGCAAGGCTCCATATTGTTCACAAAATTGTTCAGCATTATTGGCATTGGGAGGACTAGGGGAAGCGCTCCCTTCAAGACTGCTTAGAGGTGTTATTATATTAAGCAGTATATAAGTATTACAAATAAATAAATACATACATACATACATACATACTCATAATAAAGACCAAACACACTGGCAGTCAGATGAAAGTCCTGGGATCCATCATGGTCAGGGCATGTTCATCTGAATACACACTGTGCTAAGCATAGTGCTCAGGTATGGTTCATCTGGCCATCATGTTATCAGTTTAGAGCTGTAATCAGTGGGCAATTTCCTGAATTTCACAGGTCACCACGTGCTATCAAACCTGGTCATGAGTTCAGGCTGAGACAAACACTTTAAATATAGTTGGAGCCATAATATTAAAAAGTGAATGCGATGAAACTATTTTTAAAAACTCTTTTAACCTAGAGAGAGAGAAAAAAAATAGACACAAGTCTCCTGTAAATCCAAGTTACCATCCATGGAAGAAGCTGCCTGCTACATCTCTGGATGGTGCCAAGATTGAGATGATCTCTGAGGCTCACCCTAGTGCCACCCTACTGGGTCCTCCCAAAGCCAATGTACCTTTCTCCTGGCCCCATCCCCTTTCCCCCAAGCACTGATCATTTGGGGGTTTCCCAGATGTTGTGAAGTTTTTTCCCCCATTCTAAAAGGTTGAAATGCCTCTCCTAAGACTTAGCTACTGACAGTAAGAGCTGGGGAGAGCAATCATATGGGGAACAATGGTCACCTCTTGAACTCAGGGGTGACTGCCTAGCCAGTGCAGGGTGGGAGGACCAGTGAGGAGTGGATCTCCTCTGCATTCCCGCCACCCTACTTTCGAGGCTAGACAGCCGAAATCAGCTGTCTAGCCATGGGACCTCAGAGCACAGGGTGGGGAGGCTGGATAACACATAGGAAGCATCGTACCGGCACTTCCCCACCCCAGTCTGCCCACAGGAATGCTCCATTACCCCTGATCGGTACTGCTCTTCCAAGTGCGGAGCATGGGGCCAATCTGTGCTGCCTACAAGGCAGCATGGGAGGGGGTGGAGTTCAGTTGTCTGGAAACTGACTAATCCTATGGCTGTCTAGCCACTGACTAGTGGCCATAGGATTGCACCCTTAATCTACAAAACGCTGGTATTTGGGGCTGTGCCAACCACTGGAATGTGGCCCCAAATGTACCTAATTTCTCACTATTGAACCAATATGCGAACTGAAACTCAGTTATCTTTAGAAATTCACACTTGTGTGAATTTAAAGAGAGAAAAGGCATCCCAAAAGTGTAGATCAGGGCAAAGTACATACAGAAATGTGTATATCAATGTTCAGTGTGCAAAGGTATACTATATTAGTCAAACTGCTTGCAAAAATACATACATCAGGAAAAGTGGCATGCAAAAGTGCATGTATTCGAAGAAATGTGCACAAAAATGCATACACATCTTCATGAAGAAAAAGAAAAGTCAAAGTTTGGGACAACCTGAACTTAAGATTGGAAAAATCCTCAAAATTCAGGATGAACAGAATTTATGACTGGAAAACTGAGAGAAACAAATTAACAGATTTATCCATCGCTAGGTGGGACTAGAGTGGGGAGTTCAGGGACCACACTCAAGTCGCTTCCTGGTTCCACTCCTCAAAAGATGAGTGGATCTATCACTGATTTTCTAAGGGCACAATCCTATGCATGTTTAGACAGAAAAATGACCTAACACTCCCAGCATTCCCCAGCCAGCATAGCTGGCTGGGGAATGCTGGGAGTGGTAGGACTTTTCCTGTCTAAACATGCATAGGATTGTGCCCTAAAAGGCCTCCACATGCACAGCCTTAACTGCTGGACCACGAGCAGGAGGGATCCATATGCACCACACCTGTTGCAGGTGTATGTTCCAGCATCCTCAACCTTGCTTTCACATATGTAAGACCCCTACCCAGATTATTTTCTTTGCTAAAATTAGAAACAAGGATGATTTCACTGGGGATGGTTTCACATCCATCTGCATAGGTCGTCTAATGTTGTAATTGACTGAAAAATCATCACAGAAAATCCCATTAGCCATCATTCCATCACAGGATACAGCCACTTGGCTGGAAAACAAACAGTCACCTAAAATGAAAGGAAAACAATGAAAGTGGAATTTGAAATCTCAAAAGGCATCTCTGTGTTTCCTGACAGTTTTCTTGCTGAGTTTCAAATATTAAAACCCTCCCAGTTGTTAAATAAAGAATGATGAGGGGAAGCCTGCATTTTAATTTCCACTGGGAGTTGTGTGGTGCGAGACAATTGTGTTATTACTTTTGTTTGGAAACACACATACAATGCTGTAATGCGCGTGAGACATGCAGTGGGGAACAAATAAGCTGGAACAATGAAATATACTTCTAAGAACAGTGCTGTTTTTGGTTTCTGGTAACTGACTTAACTAGACAAGCCCTTTACTATGTGAGAAGTAGAGTCTATATGAAGTAGAAGAAGTAGAGTCTATATGAAGTAGAGTCTAAAAATGTCAGCGATTCCGGTTCTGAAAATACTTTCTCTGTTTAAGAGAAACCTTTCTAATCAATATTATTCTGAATTGGAAACTTAACACTTCACGCCATAAATGTTCAAATAAATGTAAGCCCTACCTAGTTCGGAACTGCACAACTAGTTCTATATAGGGTGGTCATGCACAACCAGTTCTTTGTAGGGACAATCCTCCATTTGAAGGTATCCTCTATTTGAAGGACTGTCAGAGGACACCCTATTTGAAGGCATCCTCTATTTCAGGGATATACAAATTCTTTGGGCCTGAGGGCAGGACATGATGCTGGCTCAGAAACTGGGGCCCCCACACACTCACACACACACTTGCACACATGTACACACACACGCACGCACACCTATAGACACCCATCCCAGCAATCCTGGTATAGACGGCTCTTTCCTCATTAATAGCAGCAGTGGGGAAAGAGCAATCTGTATCAAGATTCCTGTGGAAAGAGCAATCTGTATTGCTGGTAACAAATTACAATAGTACAATGGGTGGGGAGAATTCAGCAGTGGGGGTCAGGGTACCCGGGGGGCACAATTAAGTCCTTGGGGGCTGCAGGTTATGCACTCCTGCTTTCTTTGAAGAGATGTCCAGTCCAAATCTGGTTTAAAAGACCATAAGAAGGGAGATCAGGGGCACCAAAGTTGCACATCCACAGTTAGCAGCTGGATTGCAGACAAGCAAGCACACAGGTCAGCCAGACACAGTATGCCCCACTATGGTGAGATGTGTTCTAAATTTGCATCCATGCACATAAATTAGCATATGCAAATGTTATGCATGTCTATGTCCTTTCTGGTCCTCTTTGTTGGTGAGACATTTCCTCTTTTTCAGTGATGCATAAAAGGCCACCCTAGATCTATGTGTACAGTGGGGCTTTAAGCTTATGTTTCTCAAGCATTAGCCCTCTATGCCACAGGAAACGGGATTTTTCAAAAGCATCCAAACCAAAATTTGCTTAGGTGTGCAGAATATTTGTCCCATAAGAAGCATAAAACCTTTTCCATTGATGATTTCCTCGAAACATGCCAGGAACCAAATCCACCTGTGCATCTCTCTCTCTCGCTCTTCATTTTGGTGTCTTTTTAAATGACTGCTCTTGATCCTTTCTTTTTGTGACTTTCAAAAGCACTTTGAGATATAACATAGGAGTTTGTTGTAAGAAAAGGTCAAAAATGCCCTTGGGCACACCTGAAATAGTGCTTTGGAATCTGGACTTTGTGCAATGTTGTCAAGTTAATTGATATACCTTTTGAAAACTTGAACAATGGCGCAGTCCACTGAACTGGGCTTTAAAACCAGCTGGTGCTTGTTGAATATGTAGGGAAGCCAGCTAGATCTGAGAAGTTAAGATTAAGAATATCAGCCATAAAGTGGAACTTGATAATGGTCAGTTATCACAGTTCCCTTCGATCAAATCAAGTTATCATATTTTCACACTTGATTGAGAATTAAACTAAAGAAATGTAAGAGGTGGGACCATCCCTCCTTAAGCAAATCTGGCTCTGGCCATCATTTGCAAAAGATGGAGCTGATGTGAAACTTGTCAATCTGGGGCCTACTTACAGTGGAGGAAATTACACATCAAATTTCTTGCCAAAATTTGTACATATTTGGCTTGATGTAGACATTTGTCCAGCTCAAAATGCTTGGGTGTACTATAAACTGAATTCCCTTTCCTGTACAAGCAAAACATCTTAGGCCGGCTTTGGGCTCACCTTAACAGGAAGGGCTATAAAACGCTGAGCAACAATAGACTTCCTGGTTCTGGCATGTTGTGACTCCTGGCTTCAACATGACAAATGCTTGGCCCTAACAGGCTGTCCCTGCTGGAGATAATACCTTAAGTGGATGTGGGAAATTTGTGGCCCTCCAGATGTTTTGGCCTACATCTCCCATCAGCCCTAACCAGCATAGCCAATGGTGAGGAATGATAGGAGTTATAGGCCAAAATGTCTAGCAGGCCAGCCCCCAGCCCTGTCTTTTAGCATTGGTCTCCAACTCATGGGTCAGCACCTACTACTGGTCACAGCCTGACTTCAGATGGTTGCTACGGTAGGACTAGGTTGGATCCAGACTTAGTCATACTTAGAGTAGTCACATTGAAATGAATGGGATTTAAGTTAGCCATTACTAACTTAAGCACCATTGATTTCAATGGGTCTACTTTATTTATTTACATAATTTGTTTATTGTCCAATTGACCATGTCCTCTGAGTGGTTAACAATACTTTAAGTATGCTAAGTCTGGATCCAACCCACTGAATAAGACAGAAACATTTATGTATGTATGTAAACACATTTATATTGCCTTTCCATTAAAATTACACTTAAGGCAGTTTTAGTCCCTTCCCCGTGTTTTGCCTTGCTAACAAAGACATTCTGAATCAAATGCCACAAATTCACATTTCTTCTTGATTTGTTCTGAACACATCTGGTAGTCCCACACAGAAGCACCTTGATAGAAATTTTGGGCCCTGAAGCCATATCTCAAATGCCCCAATTCCACAGGCCCTAGTTACCAATTAGTAACCCACCCCCTCATCCTCCAAATTCCACCGACATATACACACACTTCCAGTAGAGGACTGCGATGTCTAAATTGGCCCTTAAATTAGTGCTCATCAAAGCATTCAACTGGCCCCATCTCCATGGTCTTTTAATGTGGTTTGCACCACTGGTATACATGGAGGTGGATGAAGCTACCCCAGTGATAACCTGGTTGGAGATGGACACTAGTTAGAGAGACTCATCACCATTTCCTGTGCTGTATACACTCACTCATTTTTGTCCCACTGTTGTTGTTCCTGGCCAAACAGGTTTGGTAGGTTTCTGAAGCACTCCTCAGATGATGTTGGGGTGAATGTATGACCCGTGGTCAGCTAGGCCTCTATCATGCCTTCTATTTAATCCTTTTTAATTTATATCCCCTTGCCTTTCCTCTAGGGAAATCAAAGTTGTGTGCATAGGGATCCCAGGTGGTCCTCCATCCAGGCACTAACCAGACACAGACCTGCTTAGCTTCAGCAGGGTTTCTGCCTCACATGCCCCTACCGCACCCATATGCCATATCCCCTTTAACTCTCTGAAAACCCTCTCATCCATCTCCTGCCCACATCTCCGTTTTAACTGTTTATTGGCTATGTTTAATGTTAATGTTGAAGTGTTTAATGTTGAACTGTGTAAATGTATATTATCCTCCTCCCACCCTCCGCCCCCCGGCCACCTCCTGCACTAAGGCTGTTTTATACCTCTTCAGCAAAGCAAAGGGTGTTTCAGTGTACAAGAAAAAATCAGTTGTTCAGATTTTATTTTCAAAGTCTAAAAGGCAAAAACTCTTACTCAGATTCATAAAAGAGTCCTGCCAAAAGATTTCTCGGTTACTTGGACTGAAAACAAAGCGAAACCCCACTCTTCCCCTACCTTATGCCAGCCTTCAGATGAACAGACTCTTGGCAGGTTCCAAGGCCAGCTTGTAGTGCAATTCTTTTACCCTCTAAGATCCCCATATATCCACATATATGGAATGAATTGAGACTGGAAGCAGGAGACCTGACTGAATTTGCATTAAGCATTTCAGTTGAGGAGGAGGAGGAGTTAGCCTGCTTAAGTTAGCGGAAGCATGAATCACCAATATGCTCTTATCAGTGAATCTCCCTCCCTCCCTCTGTTCTGTTCCCCATTGTGAATACATGTCCAATTCCCTTCCCACAGCTCACAGCTTTAGCAGTGGGAGACAACCCCCTTTGGGGTCTGAATAGGTCACACACTTAGCCCTGGTTTGCACAACCACAGCAGGGGAAATAAGCCACAGTGATTTATTTCCCCCTCCGCATGTGCTGGTCGGGTGCAAGGAGGGTTAGCATGATCACCCTCAGCAGCAAAGCTTGTCATGTCATGCAAACCCGGCCACGATGGCTTGTTGCCATGGGTAACTAGCTACCCAGAATCCATGTAGAGTTCTGGGGTGACTTGTTACCCCTGGCCAGGTTCACGTGATGTGCCAAGCCATGTTGCTGAGGGTAATTATGCTAATCCTCCCTGGTACATAAATGGCACGTACAAGGTGCTTAACAAGCCACTGTGACTCATTAATCACCTCACCACCATGTGAACCAGGTCTTAGAGTTTTGGGATTTGAGGGTCTGGGACTGAGGAGGGCAGCCCTCATCACTTGAAGGTGCAGCCAGAGGGCAGAGACAGCCAGATGGCTATCTCCAGGCTCAGAGCCAGGTCAGGCTCACCCTTCTTAGCTCACTGGAGTAAGATCACCACAGTGTTCACCATTGCAGAACTGTTCTTGTTAATTTAATCAAGTTGTGGCCCTTGTTTATCCAACCCTCATTGTGCTGCCTCTTCATTTCTGGGTGTGGGAGCAAACCTTTCCACTGCAGTGATGCACACTGCAAGATTTACGTGTGTGTGTGTGTGTGTGTGTGTGTGTCTATCTATCTGTCTATCTATCTCTTGCCTTTATGAAACAAGATTATATATATATATACACACACACACATTTTTGGTGAAGGCCAAGATTCTTGGGTTCCAACTTTATACAGGCCCCTGAAGCTATTAGTAGAGAGGAATGTGTTACTTTTGGAATGTGTGAACACTCTTGATAACGTCTTGTGTATTAACAATCTATGACACTACAAATGAAAAGCATAATGTATTAACAGGCTTTCTGCGGCAAGGGAGTATTCTGAGATTCCGAATGCATGTATGAGTATTAGGCATAGAATAGTCATAGAATAGTAGGGTTGGAAGGGGCCTACAAGGCCATCAAGTCCAACCCCCTGCTCAATGCAGGAATCCAAGTCAAAGCATCCCTGACAGATGGCTGTCCAGCCTCGTCTTGAACGCCTCCAGTGTGGGAGAGCCCACCACCTCCCTAGGGAATTGGTTCCATTGTCATATTGCTCTAACAGTCAGGAGTTTTTCCTGATGTTCAGCCAGAATCTGGCTTCCTGTAACTTGAACCCATTATTCCGTGTCCTGCACTCTGGGATGATGGAGAAGAGATCCTGGCCTTCCTCTCTGTGACAACCTTTCAAGGACTTGAAGAGCGCTATCATATCTCCCCTCAGTCTTCTCTTCTCAAGGCTAAACATGCCCAGTTCTTTCAGTCTCTCTTCATAGAGCTTTGTTTCCAGTCCCCTGATCATCTTTGTTGCCCTCCTCTGAACCCTCTCCAGTTTGTCTGCATCCTTCTTAAAGTGTGGTGCCCAGAACTGAACACAGTACTCCAGATGAGGCCTAACCAGTGCTGAGTAGAGGGGAACTAGTACTTCCCGGGATTTGGAAGCTATGCTTCTATGAATGCAGCCCAAAAGAGCATTGGCCTTTTTTGCAGCCACATCACATTGTTGGCTCATATCCAGCTTGTGATCAACAACAATTCCAAGATCTTTCTCACTTGTAGTGTTGTTGAGCCACGTATCCCCCATCTTGTAACTGTGCATTTAGTTTCTTTTTTCTAGGTGCAGAACTTGGCATTTATCCCTATTAAATAAATTCTGTTGTTTTCTGCCCAGCGCTCCAGTCTATCCAGATCACTTTGAATTTTGTTTTTGTCTTCCAAAATATTAGCTATCCCGCCCAATTTGGTGTCATCTGCAAATTTTATCAGCATTTCCTGCACCTCCTCCTCCAAGTCATTAATAAAAATGTTGAAGAGCACTGGGCCCAGGACTGAGCCTTGTGGTACCCCACTCGTTACCTCTCCCCAGTTTGAGAAGGTCCCATTGATAAGCACTCTTTGAGTCCGATTCTGTAGCCAACTGTGGATCCACCGGAACGTTGTTTCATCTAGCCCACTTTGAGCTAGTTTGCTCATCGGGATATCATGGGGCACTTTGTCGAAAGCTTTGCTGGAGTCGAGGTATATGATGTCTACAGCATTCCCACAGTCTACAAGGGAGGTTACTTGATCAAAAAATGAGATCAGATTTGTCTGGCAGGACTTGTTTTTGACAAATCCATGTTGGCTTCGAGTAATCATGGCATTGTTTTCAAGGTGCTTCCAGATGGATTGCTTTATCATCTGCTCCCTGCTGGGATTGATGTCAGACTGACTGGTCTGTAGTTCCCAGGTTCCTCCTTTTTACCCTTTTTGAAGATAGGGACAACATTAGCCCTCCTCCAGTCATCTGGCACTTCCCCCATCCTCCATGATTTCTCAAAGAGAATAGACAGTGGTTCTGAGAGTTCTTCTGCCAGTTCCTTTATTACTCTAGGATGCAGCTCATCTGTCCCTGGAGATTTGAACTCATTCAAAGTAATGAGGTGTTCCTTGACCATATGCCTATCGATCTCAAGCTGCAATCCTGCCCCTTCAGTCTGCACTTCGCCTTTGCCAGGGGGGTCATAGACCCTCTTTTGGGAGAAGACTGAGCCAAAGTAGGAATTGAGCACCTCTGCCTTTTCTTTGTCATCTGTTATCGTTTTGCCATCCTTATTTAATACCTGAACAACTATTTCTTTCTTCTGCCTTTTACTATGCACGTAGCTGAAGAAAGCCTTTTTGTTGTTTTTAGCATCCCTCGCTAACCTCAGCTCGTTCTCAGCTTTAGCCTTCCTGACGCCATCCCTGCAATTCTGTGCTACCTGCCTGTACTCTTCCTTTGTTACTTGGCCTTCTTTCCACTTCCTAGATGTGTCCTTTTTTGTTTTCAGGTCATCTCTAAGCTTTTTGTGAAGCCACATTGGCTTCTTCTGTTGTCTTCCTCCTTTTCTTCTTGTTGGAATTGTTTGTGATTGTGCCTTGAGAATTTCCTTTTTTAAAAGCTCCCACCCATCTTGGACTCCTTTTCTCGTTAGCATCGCTTGCCCTGGGACCTTACTGATCACTGTTCTGAGTTTATTAAAATCAGCTTTCCTAAAATCCAGGGTACGCGTTTGACTACACTCGGCTTTTGCTTCCCTTAGAACCAAGAACTCAAGTGCAACATGGTTGCTTTCCCCCAGAGTTCCTGTAACTGCTACTTTATCCACTAAGTCATCACTGTTGGTTAGGATCAAGTCAAGGACAGACGATCCTCTAGTTCCTTCCTCTACTTTCTGTAGGAGGAAGTTATCCGCCACAGAAGTAAGGATGGACAAAAGTCCATTACCTGGTCCCGCCAGCTGTTTTCGGTGGGGGAGAGAGGCGTTCCGTTTCTCCCCCCAAAATTCTTGGTGGGGGTGAGTTATACCTATACTGTCTCAGTTATACCTATCAAGTCATAATTTCCCTCCTGTATTAAGAGTTCAAGTTCGTTCTGTTTGTTTCCCATACTCTGGGCATTAGTATATAGACATCGAAGACCATGTGCTTCATAGTCTGGCTTTCTTCCTACATGTGTCTGAAGACTATTATTGGGCGCTATCAGAGCTGTTCTCTCCATTGCAGTCCATGCGCCTATGTCCATTGTTACCCCCAACATTACATCTCCCTTCCCCGTAGGATTCCGTTTAAAGCCCTCCTGATGAAGTTCTTCATGCTGTGGCCAAACACATTCTTCCCATCCTTTGTGAGGTGCAACCCGTCCCTTGCCAACAGCCCATCTTCCAGGAAGTATAGCCCATGGTCCCAGAATCCAAATCTCTCTCGTCAGCATCACCTTCGTAGCCAGTCATTCACCCGGAGTATTTCTCATTCCCTTTCTATCCCTCTTCTAACTACTGGAAGGATGGATGAGAAAACTATCTGGGCCCCAAAGTTCTTGAGTTTCCTTCCCAGAGCTTCAAAGTCTGAAGTGACTTTTTCGTAGCTCCGCTTGGCAGTATCATTTGTTCCCACATGGATGAGAAGAAAGGGATACCTGTCAGTGGGCTTTATGAGTGCAGGCAACCTTTCAGTCACGTCTCTAATTCATCCTCCCGGGAGACAACATACCTGGCGAGTCCACGGGTCTTCACGACATATTTGGGTCTCAACCCCACGCAGCAAGGAGTCTCCCACTACTACCACTCTTCTCTTCTTGTTGTTGTAGGCCTGGGTTTCATCACCTCTGTTTGACTGACCTTTAGCTTCTTGCTCACTCTCATGTAGGTTCCCCTCTGATTCTTTGTCTGCAGGCTGTTCTCCAGTCTTATCCGCAAGTACCCGGCATATACGAATCCACCTATATCCGGTCTGAGGGATGTCTGTTGTGGGGAAATCTGGCCTTCTTGGGGCTCGACTGATTTCCCTGGAGCACCTGGCTCGGCTTGCAGATTTTGGCTTTATTTTTTTCTCAAAAAATGGCTGCAATTTGCAGATCTTGGATAAATTACAGCCATAATTAGCATAATTTGTGCAAATTGCAGCCATAAAGTGCTTAGTTATGCATAAAGTGCAGCTGCAATTTATGCATAACAAAGCACTTTACGATCACAATTTGTGCAAATTAGTCTAATTACAGCTGCAGTTTTCATTTGTGACCATTTTTAGATAACAAAAATAAAGCTGAAATCCACAAGCCATGCACCGGCAGGGAGAGGCGGTCTGTTGCAGATTCTGCAGGTTGGATTCTTAGGAATCCGATGACTTTTCAATCTGTGGAGGATTTCTCCAGCATCCCTAATGAGTATACATAATGCTACAAACGCAGCTTATTTTCAATGGTTGGTGGTACCTAACACTTATCGGTGTATCATTTTTCATAACTATACACCAGTTCAACCCAACCTTACACTACAGTTCATTTTTAGAGCCTCTCAGATACAAATAAAGGGAGAAACCCAGTTAAGATTTTGTTTAACTTTTTAAATATTCATTTGAAACTTTGAATGAGTTGTATATAAGACTCTGTGCTTCAGAGACCTTATATAAACTCTTTGGAAGAAAGCATGATATCTTTCCAGGCATTTATGATGCCTCCTGAGTCCTCATCATGTTGTTGACTTAACCCCCCCTTTTTTTGGTCTGGGGTCCTTTCCTTTCAGCTATTTCCTGAAGCTAAAAAGGATTTTTAAACTTACTTTAAAAGTCCTTAGTTTAGCAAAATAAACAGTCAGTCAGCCCCATTCTTGATTCTCTCCTACCCCCTTACACTACTAGGGGGTAATAAATCTTCTCTCTGACAAGTCTCCAATGATCCATTACACTAATGCATCATAATGACAATGTTGATGACGTATTAGTGCATTATTTACTGAGTAAGTTGTTTCTCTTTTTCACATTTATACGTGGCTGGAAAAAGGGGGTTGAAAGAGTGTTACAACCCATTAAGGAAACCTCTAGGGCAGCCATCCCCAAACTGGCACTGTCTAGACGTCTTGTATTACAACTCCCATCATCCCCAGCCAACATGTTGGGAATTGTAGTCAACACAACTCAGGGGCATTGGGTTGGAGAAGATAGCCATGGGCCCTTTTAAAATTATGTGGGCCAACCAGTGAAATTGATATGCAGCCAAAATTTTCTTTCAAAGAACTTAGTTTTGCCTTATAAACTTTACACCCGTCCTGTGTAGTAAAACAATTTCTAGATCCGCTTGAGAGAGCAAGTACTTGACAGAACACTCCATGATGCATCACGGACAAATTGCAAAAGCATGTGCAAGTGTTCCTCTTTTGATGCTCCTGAGCTCTGGAACTCTCTTCCTAAAAGCGAAGAAATGGGGAAACAGCATCTGGGTGGCCTTTTAATATGGAAAGGTATTATCTACTGATCCATTCATGGATCACTGCCTTGTTGTGGCGAAGGGGCTTGCATAACTCAGTGAAGCCATAAGCTATGCCGTGCAGGGCCACCCAGGATGGACAGGTCATGGTGGAGAGTTCTGACAAAATGTGGTCCACTGGAGAAGGAAATGGCAACCCACTCCAGTATTCTTGCCAAGAAAACCTAGGGATGGCGGAGAATTTCTCCACGAATCTCCAGGAGGCCGAATGCCAACACCTTCGGCCCCCCAAAATTGGTGGTGAAATTCTCCACCGCCCCCCCCCCCCTGGGATGGGACTTACCTCATGCGAATGTCCCTCTCGGCGGCGGGTCCCGGCGGCGGTTCGGCGGCGGTTCGGCAGCGTTTCGGCGGGGCGGCGGCGGCGGCCGGTCTTCTGACCGGCTGCCACCGCCGCCATTGCAAAATAAAAAAGGAAAGTAAAAAAAAACACACACACACACCCGTGATAGGCTACGTAACGATTTACGTAGCCTATCACGGCTAGATTTCCAAAGTCAGCTGTGATAGGCTATGTAAATCGTCACGTAGCCTATCACGGGTAACTTGGGGGAAAAAAGCACGTACGCAAATGGCGGCGCCCATGGGGCGCCGCCATTTGCATTCCTTAGTTTGGCACGTCTAGTCTACGTAAAGATTTACGTAGACTACGGCGAAAATAAGGGCAACGCAAATAGCATTCCCTTATTTTCGCAGTAGTCTATGTAAATCTCTACGTAGACTAGATGTGCCAAACTAAGGAACGCAAATGGCGGCGCCCCATGGGTGCCGCCATTTGCGTACGCGCTTTTTTTTTCCCCCAAAGTCACCCGTGATAGGCTACGTGATGATTTACATAGCCTATCATGGCTGACTTTGGAAATCTAGCCGTGATAGGCTACGTAAATCGTTACGTAGCCTATCACGGGTGTGGTGTTGTTGTTTTTTTACTTTCCTTTTTTTTTTCACGGCCGGGTAGACGGGGCGCTCCTCCCCGGCCTGAATTTCGGCGGCGAGGGATGGGGCGCCTCCCCCCCTTCGCCTGAACTTTGGGGGGAGAACAGAAGCGCCTCCCCCCCACCGCGAAGCAAGCTGCAGGACCAGGTAAGTCCCTTTCGTCCATCCCTAAGAAAACCCAATGGAACATATCACAAGGCTAAAAGATATGACGCCGGAAGATAAGCCCCTCAGGTCGGAAGGTGTCCAATATACTACTGGGGAAGAGCAGAGGGAATTTCCAAATAGCGCCAGAAAGAGTGAAGCGGCTGGGCCAAAGCCGAAAGGACGCTCAGCTGTGAATGTGTCTGGTGGTGAAAAGAAAGTCCGATGCTGTAAAGAACAATATTGTTTTGGAACCTGGAATGTAAGATCAATGAATCAAGGTAAGCTGGAGGTGATCAGCATGAGATGGCAAGATTGAACATCGACATCTTGGGAATCAGCAAACTAAAATGGACAAGCATGGGCGAATTTAATGCAGGTGACGATTATATCTACTACTGTGGGCAAGAATCCCTTAGAAGAAATGGAGTAGCACTCGTAGTCAACAAAAGGGTGGGAAAAGCAGTACTGGGGTACAATCTCAAAATACTGAGAATGATCTCAGTACGAATCCAAGGCAAAACATTCAACATCACAATAATTCAAGTCTATGACCCAGTCACTGAGGCCGAAGAAGCAGAGGTTGATCAGTTCTATGAAGACCTACAACACCTTCTAGAACTAACACCAAAAAAAGATGTCCTCTTCATCATAGGGGATTGGAATGCTAAAGTAGGAAGCCAAGAAATCACCGGGATAACAGGCAAGCATGGCCTTGGTGTACAAAATGAAGCAGGACAAAGGCTAATAGAGTTTTGCCAAGAGAACACGCTGATCATAGCAAACACTCTTTTCCAACAGCACAAGAGGTGACTCTACACATGGACATCACCAGATGGTCAATATCGAAATCAGATTGATTATGTACTTTGCAGCCAAAGATGGAGAAGCTCTATACACTCAGTAAAAACAAGACCTGGAGCTGACTGTGGCTCAGATCATGAGTTTCTTGTTGCAAAATTTCAGCTTAAATTGAAGAACGTAGGGAAAACTACTAAACCATTCAGGTATGACCTAAACCATATCCCTTATGAATATACAGTGGAGGTGAGGAATAGATTTGAGGGATTAGACCTGATAGACAGAGTGCCTGAGGAACTATGGATGGAGGTCCGTAACATTGTTCAGGAGGCAGCAACTCAATCCATCCCAAAGAAAAAGAAATGCAAGAAAGCCAAGTGGCTGTCTGATGAGGCTTTACAAGTAGGGATGTACAAAAGTAATTTACCTTTTTGCGGATTCTGTTCATGGGGGGGGGAGGCATTCCATCTCTCCCCCCGGAATCCTCAACGGGGGGGAGGCGATCCGGTCCTCCCCCCCAGAATCTTCGACAGCCGGCTGTGCTCTGCGGCGGCTCCAGGCCAGGGCCATCCGCAGCTGGATTTCCGGCCGCAGAGGGCTCTGGGTAACAAAAAAAAAGAAAACGCGTATGTAAATGGCGGCAGCTACGGCCGCCGCCATTTGCGTTCCTTATTTTTCGCCGTCTTAGTCTACATCAATATTTACGTAGACTAAGACGAAGAAAAGAAAGGGGAATGCAAATAGCGTAGTGGGTGCTATTTGCATTTCTCTTTCTTTTCTTCATCTTAGTCTACGTAAATATTGACGTAGACTAAGACGGTAAAAAATAAGGAACGCAAATGGCGGCGGCCGTAGCCGCCGCCATTTGCGTACGCGTTGTTGTTGTTTTTAAAACCCAGGTGTGATAGGCTACATAAGTCTTTACGTAGCCTATGATGTCTATGGAGGGGGGGAAGACACAGACTGCAAATGGCGGCGGCGGCAGCCGTTCAGAAGCCACCGCCGGAGCCGCCGCCATCCGGAACATCTGCCCCAAGTAAGTCTCGTCCCGGGGGGGTTCCGCGGGGGGGTTGCAGGCCATTCCGCGATGGATTTCAAGGGGCAGAATGCACTGGCATTCGGCCGCCTCACCGAGATCCATCGCGGAATTCTCTGACATCCCTATTTAGAAGTAGCTGAGGAAAGAAGGGAAGCTAAAAGCAAGGGAAAAAGGGGAAGATATATCCAACTGAATGCAGATTTCCAGAGAATAGCAAGGAGAGACAAGAAGGCCTTCTTAAATGAACAATGCAAAGAAACTGAAGAAAACAATAGAATAGGAAAGACTAGAGATCTCTTCAAGAAAATCGGAGATCTCAAGGGAACGTTTTGTGCAAAGACGGGCATGATAAAGGGCAAAGAAGGCAGGGACCTAACAGAAGCAGAGAAGATTAAGAAGAGGTGGAAAGAATACACAGAAGAACTATACAGGAAAGATCTTAATGTTCCTGATAGCCATGATAGTGTGGTCACTGAACTTGAGCCAGACATCCTAGAGAGTGAAGTCAAGTAGGCCTTAGGAAGCATTACTATCAACAAAGCTAGCGGAGATTACAGTATTCCAGCTGAGCTATTTAAGATCCTAAAAGATGATGCTGTTAAAGTGCTGCACTCAATATGCCAACACATTTGGAAAACTCAACGATGGCCACAAGACTGGAAAAGGTCAGTTTACATTCCAATTCCAAAGAAGGGCAATGCCAAAGAGTGTTCAAACTACCATACAACTGCGCTCATTTCACATGCCAGCAAGGTGATGCTCAAAATCCTACAAGCTAGGCTTCAGCAGTATGTGAACCAAGAATTATTGGAAGTACAAGCTGGGTTTCGAAGAGGCAGAGGAACTAGAGATCAAATCGCCAATCCAGAAGCCTACTGATGGGAGTAGCCATCCAACTTATCTGGAGGACACCAGCTGGGGTAGGCCGAACTACAGTTTGGCCAGGTTTAGACATAAGGGTACACTGTGGTTCATCATCTCCTTGAAGCTGTGCCAGAGGTGAAGAGGGGAGAGGCAAGTATTCAAGCCCAAGGAATGCCTAGGTTCGTTCCAGCCATGATAACGCATAGTTTATCATTACATCCAAATGCAGCTTTCGTCTTGCACCTTCATTCCAAAAACAGGGAGACAAAGCAATACTGCTGCTGCTGAAAAAGCAACAAGACACAACAGGGTGGTGTATCCTTCTGTGTGATGTATAATCTTGCAACATAGAAGAATGACTTAATGTATTCCAAGGTGATGCAGTTGCATATAATGAAGGAGTGGTAAGCAGCCCAGTAGGGCAAAAAGTGATTGAGTGAGTGGGGGGGTTCCCATTTGAAGCAGGGAATGAACAATTGCAGGCAAACAAAAAAACACAATCAGCATCAATGGAGACTCCCCCACCCGCCTTTTTTTTTAACCCCTGCATGGAGAGAGGGTGAATTTCAGGAACCCAGAGGCTGGTGGGGAGGGGGGGGGGATAATTTAAATTTCCCTTCCCCGTGCTAGGTGGTCCCGCTCCAGATCAGGGCCATGCGCACTTAAAGGTAAAGGTAAAAAAAAAAAAAAAGCAAAGGGGCAGCTGCTTGCTACATAGTTAACATCACATGAGGTTTGAGCCTAAGAAATTAAATATCTCAGCATACTCAACAGCTGTATGAATAAACTGTCTGAGCTTACAGATGATTGTTTTCTTGCAAGAGGACAGAGCAGCAAACTGGGTTGCATTCCGAGTCATCCCTTGGAATCAGTAGTTTACCTGAATCACAAGTTTAAATCATCAGCGGAATCCCAGTTATGATTGACTGTGTGAGGTCTGAGAATGGCTTTTGAATAGATCTTAGAAGGACTGCAGAATGTCTCTTCCTAAAATTCAGACTGTTCTACACATCACATTGATCCTAATTATTTTGATTGAGGGTCATAAAAGTATATACAGTTACCATGATACACAGCAGAAAAAATGAACATCTTGTTCTCTCTAGAAAAACAATGTGATCTACAGTTTATTGGCAAGCCAAATTGTTTTGTTGTGGTAGCTGTTTGGATCTTTGATATTACTTAGAAAAAATTATCTTGGGTTTAAAATGAAATTTGAAAAGGGGGGAATAGAATGCTTCTTGTGCCGGTCTTTTAAAATCTGTGTACAATGGAAAATAAATGTTGTTTAAAATAATCATTGTGTGGATGGATAGATAGATAGATAGATAGATAGATAGATAGATAGATAATAAAATCATGTTTATATCACATGGCATTCCTGCAGTTCAAAATGAGCCCAGTCATTTTTGAACAGAAATATGCCCTTAAGACTTTTACAGCAAAATGGTTACGGTATTCATATGCTTGACCCTATCTTTATGAAAGTGTAATAAAGTTGGGGTTTCTTCCCTTCATTCAACTGGTTTGAAAGTGTGACAGGAGCATTAGAGTTTTTGGCTGCAATCCTATACACACTTGCCTGGGAGTAAATCCCATTGAACTTAATGGGACTTACTTCTGAGTAGACAATGCACTGTCAGCTACCATAATTGACCCTTTTCTGCCTAGTGAGATAGTCTGCTAGATGTATTTTGGAGCGGTGGGGTGGAGGTCAAAAAATGTAAGAGCCTGCCATGAGGCTGAGATAAATGGACCCTGACAATGCAATCAGCTCAGAACACAATTGAGACTAAATGCAAACTATTTGTAATAGTCACAAGCCTTAAAGTAATAAACAGAACAAAAAAATAAATAAACCCCACTTGATTATAAACTGTGAGTGGGATCAGTTTGTGTCAACTTTAAGATGATTTAAAAGTCTGCTGTCTGCTGTCTGGATCTGCAACTTACTAGTCTGTAAAACTCTTTAAAGAGTTCTTCTATAGCTAGCTGAGTGTGCGGCTTCCCCCCTCCCACAACCCCTCTTTTCTCAATATTTATTGTAAAAACGGAGCCTTTGTCTGGACTGAGAGATGATCTATCTCAGGACAGATGCTTCACAAAGCCTCCCAGCTTAAGCAGCTCAAAGAGGGAGTTTCCTAATTTAACTGAAATGAGACATTTTAGAATTCCTAGCTAGGTTTGGTCATTTTAATACAGAGGCCACTGCAACCTAACCTTCCTTTCCAGAAGGACTCCAAGGACTTTCTACTGTGCCAAGCTTGGAAACTTTATCGGTATTGATGTGTAAATGATCTAGTCATTCTCCTTCCCAGAATCATTATACCTGACCCCAGCTCATTATCCTCCTGATACCTGTGGAATAAAATGACCTTTGATGACACTGCACACAAAGGAGAGCTCTTTCTTGACATTGTGGCTTCCAAATACCAAAGATGGCAGCCATTCTGGGCTAGAATCTGAACAGGATCACTGAGACATTGGGGCTGGTTTATTATCCTCTTAGCAAAGTGTCTCCTTCCATTAAAGGGAGCAGCAATTCAACATTACATCTATATTTTAAAAGGTCTTGGTTAACACAATTAACTCTTAGGCCCTTATAGCTTAATTCATATTCCACTTTTATGCAGAAACATAACTGAACTCTTTTCACGCACTTGACTGGATACTTCGCATCCCCCCCCACCCGCTCCCAGTTTACAACATGTACATTTCTCTTTCTTCTTAGTCTAATTCAGTACTGAATTCTACAGGGAAGGAGGGGCTAAACTGTTGCAATTTTTATAGCACAGGAAAATAAGGAGGACCAAGTCCAATGAACTTCCTTTGTTCTGGAACACACATTCCCCATCCCAGTGTCATCTGGACTCTTTTGCTCTCTCTATTTAGAGTAGAGCCCCAGAGCTTTCCTGCCTCCAAATCAGGGATCCCAAACCTGCAGACATTTACTTCCATTTCTTCTCTCTGACATGGACATCAAATATTGAACCTGCAAGAAAATGGCAGAAGGAGCAGAACAATGTTTTTACAGTGTTTCTCTTGGTTTTATGGTAACTTCCTTATAATTTGCAGCATATGCTTTGCATGTTAGATTATTTGACTGAGTTAATGGTACTTTTTACATCCCTGTGCTTTCCTAAGGCTGCAATCCTATACACACTTACCTGGGAATAAGTCCTATTGAACTGAGGGGGGCTTAGTTCTGAGCAGAGATGTATAGGATTGCACTGTAAGAGAATTTGCATCACTTTCATATTCATTATATTTTCCAATCACATCAAACTAGCTAGCTATACATCTTGCAGACAATCTTAAAATTCGAACAAAAAGCGAAGGGTTTCAAAATTAGAGTTAAGCAAAACTTTATGAATGCAAATATCAGAACATTCCACCTATGTAACACAATACGCTTATTTTATGGCCTGCTGGAAACATTGGAAACAGTTATCATTTTACAGATTACATGAAGTCAGGAAGCAGAATTACCTGTCCCAGTGAGGTCCCAACTCTGGTTCCACTGGACATCCCATTTAAATGTTCTCACTGTAGTCACAGGGCAACTCTACACCCGCCTAAAATCCTGCATTTAAAATGGGGCTTTCTTGCTTCCATTTTAAATGCAGGATCATGACGACTCCCTTTTTTACGTGCTTCCTTTCCCCCTTCCCCCCTCCTTCTCCCCATATCTGTGTCTTCCATTATCTTTCATTGAACTCACTCCTCTTCTTGCTGCTTTTCCTCTTTTCATGAGTGGAACACAATGGGGTAATTTTGATAGCTCATTATCTGCCATCTATTTAAAAATGGAAGAAAGGGCATTTAGTGCAGGAGATGCCCTGGATGGTGATGGCATCATGTAAAGAGCCTGCAAACTTCAGTGATTGAACAATGTCAATCGCAGGATAAAAGCTCCATGTGAAGAAGTTCTGAGTCATCCCTTGGAACCAGTAGTTTACTTGAATCACAAGCCCACAGAAGACTACAGACATCAGGGAACTCATACTAGAGAGAAACTCTTCAAATGTCAAGAGTGTGGAAAAACCATGTGTTGGAGGGATACATTGACCTTCTATCAGAAATCCCAGGTTCTTTCTTTTTTCCTAAGGGTTTTGGTTTATTGCACTGCTCCTTCAAGTGGCAACAGCATCAACTGTATTGAGGTTTCCACTTTTCTGAGGCAGAATTTTGAATTTCTTTTGGTTTTTGAGCTCACCTAATCAGAAGACGTTTACTTCTTGGGAGGACAGCAATGACAAATCTTGATAAAATAGTTAAGAGCAGAGACATCACACTGACAACAAAGGTCTGCATAGTTAAAGCAATGGTATTCCCCATAGTAACCTATTGCTGCGAGAGCTGGACCATAAGGAAGGCTGAGCGAAGGAAGATAGATGCTTTTGAACTGTAGTGCTGGAGGAAAATTCTGACAGTGCCTTGGACTGCAAGATCAAACCAGTCCATACTCCAGAGGAAATAAAGCCAGACTGCTCACTCGAGGGAATGATATTAAAGGCAAAACTGAAGTACTTTGGCCACATAATGAGAAGACAGGATACCCTGGAGAAGATGCTGATGCTAGGGAAAGTGGAAGGCAAAAGGAAGAGGGGCCGACCAAGGGCAAGATGGATGGATGATATTCTGGAGATGACGGACTTGACCTTGGGGGAGCTGGGGGTGGTGACGGGCCGGCCGACAGCAAGCTCTGGTGTGGGCTGGTCCATGAAGTCACAAAGAGTTGGAAGCGACTGACTGAATAAACAATAAAATCACTGCGAGGGGGCCGAGGGGGCTGTGTGTGTTTTCTCTCTCTATTACACATCTTCCCATTGCTCTGCAGCCTCCCAGGCCACCTGCGCTTCCTGAACGGAAAAGACCCCTTGCGAGGAATTGCCTCATGGCATCTTCCTCGTGATGGCTGTAACTGAAGCATGGGAAGCTGAGGAGGCTACAAGCTGCCACAGATAGGGATGTACGAAGGTCACTTACCTTTTCGACAGGGTAATTCGCGGTGGGGGGGAGGCGCTCCATCCCTCCCCCCCAAATTCTGGCCGGGGGGGAGGCGCTCCGTCCCTTCCCCCCGAAATTCTGGCTGGCCAGCTCCGCTCCGCAGGGATTCTGCGGAACCGCCGGCCGGCTCCGCCAGCGGCCGGACATCCGGCCGCTGGCTAGCAGGGACGCAAATGGCGGCGGCTGTAGCCGCCACTGTTTGCATCCCTGCAGTCAGCCATGATAGGCTACATAAATGTTTACATAGCCTATCACGGCTCATTTAAAAGAAAAAAAATGCACGTACGCAAATGGCGGCGCCCATGGGCACCGCCATTTGTGTTCCTTATTTTGGCACGTCTTAGTCTATGTAAACATTTACGTAGACTAAGACGGCGAAAATAAGGGGAATGCAAATAGCGTAGATGCTATGCTATTTGCGTTCCCCTTATTTTCGCCGTCTTAGTCTATGTAAATGTTTACATAGACTGTGCTAAAATAAGGAACGCAAATGGCGGCGCCCATGGGCGCCACCATTTGCGTACGCGCATTTTTTTTCTTTTAAATCAGCCGTGATAGGCTACGTAAACATTTATGTAGCCTATCACGGTGTTTTTTAAAAATCTAGCCGTGATAGGCTATGTAAATCTTTACGTAGCCTATCACGTTTTTTTGTTTTGTTTTTTTTTTCACTGGAAATGGCGGCAGCCCGTTGGAAGACCGGCCGCCGCCACCACCGCCACCACCGATCCGCCACTGAACCGCCGCCGGAGCCACCGCCGCCGCCAGGAAGATCCACCCAAGGTAAGTCCCATCCCGGGGTGGCGGGGGGGGCAGACCGTTCCACCACCGATTTCGGGGGGCCGAATTCACTGGCATTTTGCCTCCCCGAGATTCGTGGCGGAATTCTCTGACATCCCTAGCCACAGGGATGACTGTACAATGGCAGACAGGACACTCATGTACACTCCTCAGCCACCTCATAAGTAAGGTAAGCACAAGAACCCCAAAGCCAACCCATGAGCATTTCTCCAAAATTTCTCCTCCTTTGAATTTCTTTTTGAAAGCAATTTCTTTTCTATCAAATTAAATGAGAATGGTCGAAAAAAATGTGGGAGAAATTTTTGGCACAGCACTAGTCTAAACACACATAGGATTGCCCCCTAATTTATTTTCATGAGGTGCAAGTAAAAGTGACTGAGCTGTGCAAAGGAAAACTATTAGTATTGTGTTCCTATGTTGGCATGTTGAGATGAATCTCTGCCTGCCTGCCTGCCTGCCTGCCTGCCTCTCTCTCTCTCTCTCACACACACACACACACACACACACCCACACACACAGCCTAAACTAGAGCCTTTACACTTCCAACTTTGTTCCTATGAAGATTTAGGCAGCAATCGTACACATCCATTGAAATGAATGGAACTTACTTTTGTGTAAAATGTATATGATTGCACTGATACTAACAGACTTCCGGATTTGGCTTGTTTAAACTAGATCTGGAAACATTTCTGGGTTTCTGCAATACACAATTTTTATTAAATTAAGTAATGTTTTGTATGGTGGTTTTTAAAAAGAAACTTATTCTACATGACTCTGGCCAAAAATCTTTCAGTTCCAGCAACATGTTGCTTTGAACATGCAGGAATATAAAAAGAAAAAATCCCATATCTTCCCATTTAGATGCTGGTGACTGAACCAATATACAATAACAGGCTTTGGTGAAGGGAAGTGGGAAGAAAGGAAACATGTATTTTTGTTATTTAAAAAAATTATGTGGAGGATATGCATGCCAGCGTTAGTCTGGAAGCATTTCTGGGAGTTGAGTATAACTCTGCGTAGGATAGTTTAGAACAAAAAAACCCGCTGAAACACCCTAACCAATAACTATAGCTATGGTATCTGAGCCACTGTAACCACATCTGCAACTGAATAATACACTTCCAACTTGTGTGCATTGTTCAAGAAAAAGTTAATCTGCCAATTCTGTTTCCTTCTTGCATGCTTCCCCTCCCTCCCTCTCAGTCTCTCTCTCTCCCCAGTTCTAATTTAAACAAGTTGCAAATGCACAAGTTATGTTATATGCATAGGGTTTTGCATTAAGTTTGCAATGTCAGTTTTGTTTATAAAAATCGTATTTTAACCACTTGCCTGGAGGCACTGTTCTGGGGAGCCGTGAGCAGCAAGCTGGTTTTTAAAGAGGCAGTTTTCATTTTCTAGTGGAGATTGCAGAGCTCTGGATGGTGTGCTTACTTTAAAACATCTCAGGACGCCACAAATTTGCAATTAAGTTTATTTACTTAGCAGCAGGGAATTGACTTGTTTTAGATTATTGGCGCATGACCCCTCACATACCTCTGAGAAGTTGGCAAGGTCCCCTTTACCTCTCATGGGGAAAATTGTTTTCCAGCAGTTTGGAGGCCTGTTTACAATAGGGTTCCCCCCACCCTCCTCCTATTGTGCAATGTTAACATCCTTCATAAACCTAATAGTCACACAGTAGTTAATAAGGGGCAGAAAGTTTTATAGTCTCTCCCAGAGTTGTTAAATTATTGCTACTGTAATTTACTCCAGCCAGGTAATTCTGGAAAATGAGGGGGCCTGTATTCTTGCAAACTGAGGAAAGACAGACTCTTTAATAGCTATAAGTTTATAGTGTTATTGCACTTTAGAAATGGTTTGCCTATGAAACAAACTGGAGGAACATATTCTGGGGTGGGTCGGCTAGGTCAGAGCTTCCACAGTTGCCACCTTTTACTGGCCCTGCTCCAGTAATGGCAGCCTGATATGGAGAAATGGTTAAGCAACGAGATGAGGGGCTGAGCGGGGGGGGGGGGGGGGGATACTTCACCAGTTACATTTCTACGTGTCAGGGCAAAAAACAGACATTACTTTAAATTTGTATCTAGATCTGTACATGTTGGGCCCCCTGCACCTACTCTAGAGTAATAAATAAATAAATAAAGACACAGACACAGATTTAAAGTAATGTCTGTTTTGGCCCTCAGATACAAGAGCAGGATTAGCTTAGAAAGGCAGCAATACTGTTAGACACATATCCCAGCATTAGTTTGAAAGCGAAATTAAATGGTGTGCACTCCAGTAAATTTCCAAAGCAAAACAGAAACCAAACTAGAAAGCCTATTTTGGCACTTTCCACACTAGGCAATTCACAGTGCAACACAATGCGTATCTACTCAGAAGCAAGTCCCACCGAATTCAATGGGGCTTACTCCCAGGAAAGTGTGTATAGGATTGCAGCCTTTAAAACGTTTGAGCATATGGTGAATGCAAACAATGTAACATTATATGCAGCACTCCACACAAAAAACTTCTGAAAAAGAAATGAGAAGCTTGGAAAAAAATGTACCTATTTCCTTCACATCCAAGAAAATTAACTTTTGAAAGAAAAGCTATAGCTGTATGTAAGGAACTTGCAATACTAAAAGGAGAGGGGGCAGACATTTTTCCGAGGGAAATAACACATATATTTCTATTGAGAAAGTACAAAACAGTTTTTCATTCCTGCTATTCTTGGTTTTGTCTTGTGATGAGATATCTGTTGGCATTGTTCCCCAGAACACCATATTTGTGTTTTCTTTTGCAAAGATCTTACAATTACACATTTTGCCCATTTGAGCTGAAGGTGCTCGCAAGGAAGGTCCTGCCGGTCATCGCAGTTAGCTTCAAGCCCCAACTGCACTGCACAAGCGTTCATTAGAAAAGGCCGACTGGCAGCCCTAATTACCTGTTTCTACATATAGTTCTCCTGGGAAGGTACAAACTGTCATAATTCCTTGCCACTTGTAAGGAGACTGACCTACCGAGAACACCCACTAAAGCTGAACATCCAATAAATTAAGGCTCCATTGCTTCTGTTTATTTTTTATGAGTGTCCTAAAGAAAAGAAAAAATCTAGCTGAACGCTCCACCTGGTAGCCAATGTACAGCATGATAAATAGGAATGTGCATCCTCTGTGGGCTGCTTCAAACCATATGAATGTCTACATGCAGCATGATGACTGCATGTAGAACAGCCTTCCACAACCTGACCCCCTCCAAATGTGTTGGACTGCCATGCCCATCATCCCCAGCCAACATGGCCATTGTAGTACAGCCTTCCCCAACCTGGTGCCTTCCACATGTTTGGAACAACAACTCCCAGCATTCTTGACCATTGGCCATGCGGGACTGCACCAGGTTGAGGCAGGCTGATGTAGATGCCCATCATGTGCATTGATGTGTGCACATGATGCGTATTCTCTGTTCTGGGAAGCTCTCTCACTGCAGGAACACTCAAGATGAATATCGCATGGAGAAAGAGCAGGGACCCACACACTGGCTATGGCCCTACTGTCATGTCTTCTGCCAACTCTGACCCCCATGCTGTCCAGAGGCTGGGGGCTTGTCGTCAGAAGAGAATGCACATAGGCTATCCCCATGAGCTGTGTGGTCAGGATTCCAGCTCACAGGGACAAGCTGTGCATTCTCAATAGCTTCTCCTCTGCAGGCAAACCCCCAAGATGGGAGCAGCATGGGGTGGGGCTAGCAGGGGATGTGACAGTGGGGGCAGGACCAGCATGTGCAGCTCCTCCCTCCTCTCTCTCTCCACAGTATGTTAATTACAGTATGTTAATTATTTTTTTCATTTTTTATTTTATTTTTAACTAACTTTTTTGCATTTATTTGTCTTGTAACACACTTTCACACAAGTGGGACTCTGCTTTTAACCTCTACTGAGTAGAGGAGCAGGCACAGGCTAGTCTAGAACAATCACAAAGCTAGACACAAAAAGGGAAAAGAGGCAATGGAAGGACAGGACTCTCCAGTGGTGGTGACCTGCAAGGTGTGTGCCATGTTTGTTTTCTTGCCTGAGAACAACATGGCCTACACCTGCAACAAGTGCAAGCTGATCACGCTGCTGGAAGAAAAAGTAAGTGGACTGGAGCGGCGACTGTCGACCGTCCGGGGAATAAGAGAACACGAAGAGTTCTTGGACAGAATGGGGGAACTACAGCAGCAAAGGGAAGACCAGAAGCTTGAAGAGCAATAGCAAGATGAGGCAGTGGGAAATGCTGAGGTGAAGAAAAATGGAGTACAGGATACTCCTTGGAAAAGGGTGACAGTTAGGAGAAGAAGAACTAGACGCCACTCTGCACCAGTGGAAGCAGTGGAGCTGTGGAACTGATTCCAGGTACTTGCGGATGAGACTGGAGGACAGCCTGCAGAGGAAGAATCACAGGGGAACCTACATGAGAGTGAGCAAGAGGCTGAAGGTCAGTCAAACAGAGGCGATGAAACCCAGGCCTACAACAACAAGAAGAGAAGAGTGGTAGTAGTGGGAGACGCCTTGCTGCATGGGATCGAGACCCAAGTATGTCGCGAAGACCCGTGGACTCACCAGGTACGTTGTCTCCTGGGAGGACGAATTAGAGACGTGACTGAAAGGTTGCCTGCACTCACAGCCCACTGACAGGTATCCCTTTCTTCTCATCCATGTGGGAACAAATGATACCGCCAAGCGGAGCTACGAAAAAGTCACATCAGACTTTGAAGCTCTGGGAAGGAAACTCAAGAACTTTGGGGCCCAGATAGTTTTCTCATCCATCCTTCCAGTAGTTAGAAGAGGGATAGAAAGGGAATGAAAAATACTCTGGGTGAATGACTGGCTACAAAGGTGATGCTGACGAGAGAGATTTGGATTCTGGGACCACGGGCTATACTTCCTGGAAGATGGGCTGTTGGCAAGGGATGGGTTGCACCTCACAAAGGATGGGAAGAATATGTTTGGCCACAACATGAAGAACTTCATCAGGAGGGCTTTAAACTGTGAATCCTACAGGGAAGGGAGATGTAATGTTGGGGGTAACAATGGACATAGGCGCATGCACTGCAATGGAGAGAACAGCTCTGATAGTGCCCAATAATAGTCTTCAGACACATGTAGGAAGAAAGCCAGACTATGAAGCACATGGTCTTCGATGTCTATATACTAATGCCCAGAGTATGGGAAACAAACAGAACGAACTTGAACTCTTAATACAGGAGGGAAATTATGACTTGATAGGTATAACTGAGACTTGGTGGGATGACTCTCATGACTGGAATACAGCAATTGAAGGGGATAACTTGTTCAAAAAGAACAGGAGGAACAGAAAGGGAGGTGGGGTTGCACTGTATGTGAAAAATACATATCTCTGCACAGAAATACAGGAGGATGAGCTTGGTCGCCCCATCGAGAGCATCTGGATCAAAATAAATGGAGCAAAGAATAAAAGGAACCTGGTGGTCGGAGTCTACTACCGGCCACCCAATGAAGGAGAAGACGAGGATGAAACTTTTGAAAAGCAAATAGCCAATGTTTTAAGGAAGCATGATGTAGTAGTAATGGGGGACTTAAATTTCCCCTGATATTTGTTGGGAGACAAATTCTGCAAAACATGGCCCCTCCAGGAAATTCCTGACTTGTGTGGCGAATAACTTCCTCCTACAGAAAGTAGAGGAAGGAATTAGAGGATCGGCTATCCTTGACTTGATCCTAACCAACAGAGATGACTTAGTGGATAAAGTAGCAGTTACAGGAACTCTGGGGGAAAGCGACCATGGTGCACTTGAGTTCTTGGTTCTAAGGGAAGCAAAAGCCGAGTGTAGTCAAATGCATACCCTGGATTTTAGGAAAGCTGATTTTAATAAACTCAGAACAATGATCAGTAAGGTCCCAGGGCAAGCGACGCTAACGAGAAAAGGAGTCCAAGATGGGTGGGAGTATTTAAAAAAGGAAATTCTCAAGGCACAATCACAAACAATTCCAATAAGAAGAAAAGGTGGAAGACAACAGAAGCCAATGTGGCTTCACAAAAAGCTTAGAGATGACCTGAAAACAAAAAAGGACACATCTAGGAAGTGGAAAGAAGGCCAAATAACAAAGGAAGAGTACAGGCAGGTAGCACAGAATTGCAGGGATGGCGTCAGGAAGGCTAAAGCTGAGAACGAGCTGAGGTTAGCGAGGGATGCTAAAAACAACAAAAAGGCTTTCTTCAGCTACGTGCATAGTAAAAGGCAGAGGAAAGAAATGGTGGTTCAGCTATTAAATAAGGATGGCAAAATGATAACAGATGACAAAGAAAAGGTTGTTGTTGTTCAGTCGTTCAGTCGTGTCCGACTCTTCGTGACCCCATGGACCATAGCACGCCAGGCCTTCCTGTCCTGCGCTCTCTCCCGGAGCGTGCTCAAGTTCATATTCATTGCATCCGTGATGCTATCTAGCCATCTCATCCTCTGCCGTCCCCTTCTCCTTTTGCCTTCAGTCTTTCCCAGCATCAGGGTCTTTTCCAGGGAGTTTTCTCTTCGCATTAGGTGGCCAAAATATTGGAGCTTCAGCTTCATTATCTGTCCTTCCAATGAGCACTCAGGGTTGATTTCCTTTAGGATGGACTGATTTGACCTCCTTGCAGTCCAGGGGACTCGTAAGAGTCTTCTCCAGCACCACAGTTCGAAAGCATCGATTCTTCGGCGCTCAGCCTTCCTTATAGTCCAGCTCTCACAGCCATACATTACTACTGGGAAAACCATAGCTTTGATTAGACGGACCTTTGTTGGCAAGGTGATGTCTCTGCTTCTTACTATGCTGTCTAGGTTTGCCATAGCTTTCCTCCCAAGGAGCAAGCGTCTTTTAATTTCATGGCTACAGTCACCGTCTGCGGTGATCTTGGAGCCCAAGAAAGTAAAATCTGTCACTGCTTCCATTTCTTCCCCTTCTATATGCCAGGAAGTGATGGGGCCAGATGCCATGATCTTCGTTTTTTTAATGTTGAGTTTCAAACCAGCTTTTGCACTCTCCTCTTTCACCCTCAACAAGAGGCTCTTTAGATCCTCTTCGCTTTCTGCCATCAGGGTGGTATCGTCTGCATATCGGAGGTTGTTGATAATTCTCCCAGCAATCTTAATTCCGACCTCTGATTCATCCAACCCGGCATTTCTCATGATGTACTCTGCATATAAGTTAAATAAGCAGGGTGACAATATGCAGCCTTGTCGTACTCCTTTCCCAATTTTGAACTAATCAGTTGTTCCATGTCTGGTTCTTACTGATGCTCCTTGACCCTCGTACAGGTTTCTCAGGAGACAGGTAAGGTGGTCTGGTACTCCCATCACTTTAAGAATTTGCCACAGTTTGTTGTGATCCACACAATCAAAGGCTTTAGCGTAGTCAATGAAGCAGAAATAGACGTTTTTCTGGAATTCTCTTGCTTTCTCCATGATGCAGCGAATGTTGGCGATTTGATCTCTAGTTCCTCTGCCTCTTCTAAACCCAGCTTGTACTTCCGGTAGTTCTCGGTTCGCATACTGCTGAAGCCTAGCTTGTAGGATTTTGAGCATCACCTTGCTGGCATGTGAAATGAGCGCAATTGTGCGGTAGTTTGAACACTCCTTGGCGTTGCCCTTCTTTGGAATTGGAATGTAAACTGACCTTTTCCAGTCTTGTGGCCACTGTTGAGTGTTCCAGATTTGTTGGCATATTCATAGGGATGTACGAAAGGGACTTACCTTGTAAGTCCCTTGGCATATTGAATGCAGCACTTTAAAAGCATCATCTTTTAGGATTTTAAATAGCTCGGCTGGAATACTGTCATCTCCGCTAGCTTTGTTGTTACTAATGCTTCCTAAGGCCCACTTGACTTCACTCTCTAGGATGTCTGGCTCAAGTTCAGTGACCGCACTATCATGGCTATCAAGGACATTCAGATCTTTCCTGTATAGTTCTTCTGTGTATTCTTGCCACCTCTTCTTAATCTCATCTGCTTCTGTTAGGTCCCTGCCTTCTTTGTCCTTTATCATGCCCGTCTTTGCACAAAACGTTCCCTTGAGATCTCCAATTTTCTTGAAGAGATCTCTAGTCTTTCCCATTCTGTTGTTTTCTTCGATTTCTTTGCATTGTTCATTTAAGAAGGCCTTCTTGTCTCTCCTTGCTATTCTCTGGAACTCTGCATTCAGTTGGATATATCTTCCCCTTTCTCCCTTGCTTTTCGCTTCCCTTCTTTCGTGAGCTACTTGTAAAGCCTCCTCAGACAGCCACTTTGCTTTCTTGCATTTCTTTTTCTTTGGGATGGATTTTGTTGCTGCCTCCTGAACAATGTTACGGACCTCCGTCCATAGTTCCTCAGGCACTCTGTCTATCAGGTCTAATCCCTGAAATCTATTCCTCACCTCCACTGTATATTCATCAGGGATATGATTTAGGTCATACCTGAACGGTTTAGTGGTTTTCCCGACGTTCTTCAATTTAAGCCGAAATTTTGCAAGAAGCAGCTCATGATCTGAGCCACAGTCAGCTCCAGGTCTTGTTTTTACTGACTGTATGGAGCTTCTCCATCTTTGGCTGCAAAGGACATAATCAATCTGATTTCGATATTGACCATCTGGTGACGTCCATGTGTAGAGTCGCCTCTTGTGCTGTTGGAAAAGAGTGTTTGCTATGATCAGCATGTTCTCTTGGCAAAACTCTATTAGCTTTTGTCCTGCTTCATTTTGTACACCAAGGCCATGCCTGCCTGTTATCCCGGTGATTTCTTGACTTCCTACTTTAGCATTCCAATCCCCTATGATGAAGAGGACATCTTTTTTTGGTGTTAGTTCTAGAAGGTGTTGTAGGTCTTCATAGAACCGATCAACCTCAGCTTCTTCGGCCTCAGTGGTTGGGGCATAGACTTGAATTACTGTGATGTTGAATGGTTTGCCTTGGATTCGTACTGAGATCATTCTATCATTTTTAAGATTGTACCCCAGTACTGCTTTTCCCACCCTTTTGTTGACTATGAGTGCTACTCCATTTCTTCTAAGGGATTCTTGCCCACAATAGTAGATATGATGGTCACCTGAATTAAATTCGCCCATGCCTGTCCATTTTAGTTCGCTGATTCCCAAGATGTCGATGTTCAATCTTGCCATCTCATGTTTGACCACCTCCAGCTTACCTTGATTCATTGATCTGACATTCCAGGTTCCTAAACAATATTGTTCTTTACAGCATCGGATTTTCTTTTCACCACCAGACACATCCACAGCTGAGTGTCCTTTCGGCTTTGGTCCAGCCGCTTCACTCTTTCTGGCGCTACTTGGAAATACCCTCTGCTCTTCCCCAGTAGCATATTGGACACCTTCCGACCTGAGGGGCTCATCTTCCGGCGTCATCTCTTTTAGCCTTGTGATACGTTCCATGGGGTTTTCTTGGCAAGAATACTGGAGTGGGTTGCCATTTCCTTCTCCAGTGGACCACATTTTGTCAGAACTCTCTGCCATGACCTGTCCATCTTGGGTGGCCCTGCACGGCATAGCTTATGGCTTCACTGAGTTACGCAAGCCCCTTCGCCACAACAAGGCAGTGCTCAATTTCTACTTTGGCTCAGTCTTCTCCCAAAAGAGGGTCTATGACCCCCCTGGCAAAGGCGAAGTGCAGACTGAAGGGGCAGGATTGCAGCTTGAGATTGATAGGCATATGGTCAAGGAACACCTCATTACTTTGAATGAGTTCAAATCTCCAGGGACAGATGAGCTGCATCCTAGAGTAATAAAGGAACTGGCAGAAGAATTCTCAGAACCACTGTCTATTCTCTTTGAGAAATCATGGAGGACAGGGGAAGTGCCAGATGACTGGAGGAGGGCTAATGTTGTCCCTATCTTCAAAAAGGGTAAAAAGGAGGAACCTGGGAACTACAGACCAGTCAGTCTGACATCAATCCCAGCAGGGAGCAGATGATAAAGCAATCCATCTGGAAGCACCTTGAAAACAATGCCATGATTACTCGAAGCCAACATGGATTTGTCAAAAACAAGTCCTGCCAGACAAATCTGATCTCATTTTTTGATCAAGTAACCTCCCTTGTAGACCGTGGGAATGCTGTAGACATCATATACCTCGACTCCAGCAAAGCTTTCGACAAAGTGCCCCATGATATCCTGATGAGCAAACTAGCTCAAAGTGGGCTAGATGAAACAACGTTCCGGTGGATCCACAGTTGGCTACAGAATTGGACTCAAAGAGTGCTTATCAATGGGACCTTCTCAAACTGGGGAGAGGTAATGAGTGGGTACCGCAGGGCTCGGTCCTGGGCCCAGTGCTCTTCAACATTTTTATTAATGACTTGGAGTTGGAGGAGGAGGTGCAGGGAATGCTGATCAGATTTGCAGATGACACCAAATTGGGTGGGATAGCTAATACTTTGGAAGACAGAAACAAAATTCAAAGTGATCTGGATAGACTGGAGTGCTGGGCAGAAAACAGCAGAATGACATTTAATAGGGATAAATGCCAAGTTCTGCACCTAGGAAAAAGAAACCAAATGCACAGTTACAAGATGGGGGATACGTGGCTCAACAACACTACAAGCGAGAAAGATCTTGGAATTGTTGTTGATCACAAGCTGGATATGAGCCAACAATGTGATGTGGCTGCAAAAAAGGCCAATGCTCTTTTGGGCTGCATTCATAGAAGCATAGCTTCCAAATCCCGGGAAGTACTAGTTCCCCCCTACTCCGCACTGGTTAGGCCTCATCTGGAGTACTGTGTCCAGTTCTGGGCACCACACTTTAAAAAGGATGCAGACAAACTGGAGAGGGTTCAGAGGAGGGCAACAAAGATGATCAGAGGACTGGAAACAAAGCCCTATGAAGAGAGACTGAAAGAACTGGGCATGTTTAGCCTTGAGAAGAGAAGACTGAGGGGAGATATGATAGCACTCTTCAAGTATTTGAAAGGTTGTCACAGAGAGGAAGGCCAGGATCTCTTCTCCATCATCCCAGAGTGCAGGACACGGAATAATGGGCTCAAGTTACAGGAAGCCAGATTCTGGCTGAACATAAGGAAAAACGTCCTGTTAGAGCAATACAACAATGGAACCAATTCCCTAGGGAGGTGGTGGGCTCTCCCACACTGGAGGCGTTCAAGACGAGGCTGGACAGCCATCTGTCAGGGATGCTCTGACTTGGATTCCTGCATTGAGCAGGGGGTTGGACTCGATGGCCTGGTAGGCCCCTTCCAGCCCTACTATTGTATGATTCTCTTCTATGATTCTACAGTGGGAAAAGACCAACAAAATAGGACCACAGTGGAAGAGAGAGGTGTGTGTTGATCCACACCACCAGCCTTCTTTCAACCTGGTGCCCTCCTTTGGACGTCAGCTCCCATCAGCCCCAGCCAACATGGCCTATGGTCCGGAAAGCTGGGAGTTGTGGTCCAAAACACCTGGAGGTCACCAGGTTGGGGAAGGCTGGACTACACAGTGGCAGCAGCCAGGGAAAACTGCTCAGAGCATGGAGTCTGCTAAAGCTGGGGGGAGGATTTGTGCGGCTGCAACAGTCTCTCTCTCTCTCTCTCTGAGTAAGACAAGGGTGTGCCTTACTCAGCAAGCATGCTGTTGCTGACTAGAAAGGCTCCCAGGGGCCTGTCTTCATGGGTGATTTGCTGTGGATCGGGTCCATTTTGAGGTTCTTTGCGACACATGATGTTGTGGCCAGTCTGCAGCCACCTAGGGATGTACGGAAGTTACTTACCTTTTCATGAAATGTGATTCGAGGTGGGGGGGAGGCGCTCCGTCCCTCCGCCCCAAAATTCTGGCCGGAGGGGGAGGCGCTCCGTCCCTCCCCCCCTGAATCCTGGCCGGCCAGGTCCGCAAATGGCGGCGGCCGTAGCCGCTGCCGTTTGTGTCCCTGCAGTCAGCCGTGATTGGCTTCGTAAATGTTTACATAGCCTATCACGGCTGAGTAAAAAAAAATGCGCGTACGCAAATGGCGGCGCCCATGGGCATCTACGCTATTTGCATTCCCCTTATTTTCGCCGTAGTCTATGTAAATGTTTACATAGACTAGACGTGCCAAAATAAGGAATGCAAATGGCGGCGCCCATGGGCACCGCCATTTGCGTACGCGTGTGGTTTTTTTTTACTCAGCCGTGATAGGCTACGTAAACATTTACGTAGCCTGTCATGGTATCTTTTAAAAATCTAGCCGTGATAGGCTACGTAAATCTTTACGTAGCCTATCACTTTTTTGTTTTTTGGGTATTTTTACTGGAAATGGCGGCGGTGGCAGCCGCCGCCGAACCACCACCGAACCGCCGCTGCAGCCGCTGCTGCCAGGAAGATTTGCCCAAGGTAACTCCCGTCCCGGGGGGGCGGGGGGCAGACCATTTCGCCACCGATTTCGGGGGGCCGAATGCGCTGGCATTCGGCCTCCCCGAGATTTGTGGCGAAATTCTCTGACATCCCTACAGCCACCTGGACTTTGCCTGTGGGGAAGCTGCATTTTTGCAGAGTTCTTTTACTCCATTGTTTTCTTTAATTTGGCTCCCTTGTGGTTCAGCTGCCTTGTGCCTATCCCACCCCTTTATATTTGGTATGATTGGGTGTTCCTAGGGGTGTATCTTTCACTTGGTTGTGCCCTCAGTAACCTAGGTAGGGATGTACGAATCCCCTACCTGCCAGTCCAGGGGGGGGTGTCCACGGGGGGGGGGAGGCGATCTGTTCCTCCCCCCAGAATCCTCACCGGCCAGCTCTGCTCTGCAGCAACTCTGCAGAGCTGCCGGCTGGCTCTGTACAACAAGCAATACGGCCACCATTGCCATGCCATATCCTGAGCACTCGCTGCAGGAAGGGATCCGGACGCAAATGGCATCCGCTACGCCATTTGCGTCCCTGTTAGGGATTCAGAGAATTCTGCCACAGATCTCAGTGAAGCCGAATGCCAGTGCATTCGGCCCCCTGAAATCCATGGCGGAACGAAACCCCCCGCCACACCACCCCGCGAAAGGTGTGCGAAAAGGAGCACTTACCTGGTGCCATTTGTGCTGGTTTGCGAATGGCAGCCGCGTCTTCAGCCGCCATTTGCTTCCCCATTTAGGTCGTGATAGGCCTATCATGGCTAACGCAGGAATGTCATTTGCATCCCTGCAGAGGCCGTAATAGGCTATGTAAGTAATTACATAGCCTATCACAGCTAAAAACAGGAACGCAAATGGCAGCCGCCGTAGCCGCCGCCATTTGCTTCTGCAGGCTCCAGACACCTGTGAATGCATCCGGCCAGTGGCTCCAGTGAGTTGCCATGGAGCGGTGCCGGCTGGGTTAGGATTTCAGGGGGAGGTGCAGAGCACATTTCCCCCACCGCGAATCACCCCTGCGAAAAGTAGGGGTGTACCAAACCCCGTTTACCTGGCTCTGCCGGGTTCTGCTGGGGGGGGGAAGCGCTCCGTCCCTCCCCCCAGAATCCTCCCCCCGGAATCCTGGCTGGCTGGATCCACTCCGTGGGGTTTCCACAGAGCCGCCGGCCGGCTCCGCCAGCAGCCGGACATCCGGCTGCTGGCTAGCAGGGACGCAAATGGCGGCTGCCGTAGCCGCCGCCGTTTGCGTCCCTGTATTCAGCCGTGATAGGCTACATGAAGACTTACGTAGCCTATCACGTCTGGGTTAAAAAAAAACAACCACGTACGCAAATGGCGGCGGCTATGGCCGCCGCCATCTGCGTTCCTTATTTTTGCTCATCTTAGTCTTGTAAATATTTACGTAGTCTAAGACAGCGAAAATAAGGGGGAACGCAAATAGTGTAGCGGTCGCTATTTGTGTTCCCCTTTATTTTTACCGTGTTAGTCTATGTAAATATTTACATAGACTAAGACGGCCAAAAATAAAGAATGCAAATGGTGGCGGCCATAGCCGCCGCCATTTGCATATGCGTTTTGTTTTTTTTTAAACCCAGACGTGATAGGCTACATAAGTCTTTACGTAGCCTATCACGAATGGAGGTGGAAAAAAAAAAGACTGCAAATGGCGGCGGCGGTGGCAGCCGTTTGGAAGACCAGCCGCCACCACTGCCAAAGCTGCTGCTGGAGCTGCCACCGTCCGGAACATCCGCCCCAGGTAAGTCTCGTCCCGGGGGGATCTGCGGGGGGGGTGGCATGCCGTTCCACCACAGGGTTCGGGCGGCCGAATGCACCGGCATTCGGCCTCACCGAGATCCGTGGCGGAATTCTCTGACATCCCTACGAAAAGGTAAATGACTTTCATACATCCCCAGTCCCTGTTTTTTCACGCGATAGGCTACGCATTTGTATTTACGTAGACATTTGCGTAGCCTATTGTGTGAAAAACCAGGGATGCAAATGGCATAGTGGGCACCATTTGCAGCCGTAAAGCTGTTAGACTGACCTAAATGCAGCCATTTATGGCTGCATTTAGCTTAATCTAAGACCCTTACAGCCACAAATGGCGTAGCAGATGCCATTTGCGTCCGGATCCCTTTGTGCAGTGAGTGCTCAGTGATACGGCACGGCAATGGTGGCCATATCGCTTGCTGTACGGAGCTGGCTGGTGAGGAGGATCCGGCTCCACACAGATCTGGTGGGAGGCATCCCTAAGCCTAGATAAACTAGAGTAACTAGCCTGCCTTTTCAGCTCCTCAAAGCACTAGAGCATTCTTCTGTGCCTTCAGAGTCATGCTGTACTCCTGTTTCGACAGTGGAAGTCAAAAGTCCCAAACAGTGGGCCCAAACTACCCTGCCAAAGTCCCAAACTAGCCTCCATTTCCCAGCCCAGCCCCCTGGAGAGCCTTCTCTGATGCTTGTGTAACTTCGCTGCTTCTCTGCACAGAGGGACAAGACTGGCTGGAGTTGCCTCCTTCACTTATGCTCCTACTGCCACCGCCTCTTCTCCTCACTCTCCTGCATTCTTTAGTTTCCACTGTATCACCGTATCGATACAGCAAAATATTGTGGCTGTAGGCTCCCACTCCTGGCAGCCTCCTCTCGCTAGGTGGCTAGTAGTACTTGAAACAACGCAGCTCCGGTTTTCTCAATGGGAAAAAGACACTACAGATTCTCATGGGGGAGGGGAAGCAGGCAACAGAGGCTGTAGACTGAGAATGGGTGAAGCAGCTTGATCGCTGTATTTACTGCCCGGAAGTGCACAACTGGGGTTTTACAACTGGGCAACACAGGCTGCGGACTGTCAATGGCTGAAGCAGCTAGATATCTGTAGTTACTACCAGAAAGTGCACAACTAGGGTTTTATGGCTGGGCAAAAGGAACTGCAGACTGATGCTTGTGTTACTTCCCTGCTTCTCTGATGCTTGAGGGGAGATCGCCATCCCGGCAGGGAAGCCTGTCAGTGCGAACCTTCCTGAAGGGATGCTGTCATGTACTGCAGACTTCGCTTTTTCAGGGAGAACTGGCCAGAACAGAAGAAAGGGGGTGGGAGCATAAAGGTGAAAAGGGATGCAAGCAATAACTCCCTGAGTGTTTGCTGCTGCAGTGGGGTGAAATTGCACAGGTGGGAATCCCGCACGGGGAGCCTCCAAATGCTGTAGTAGAGGACAGTGCAGTTCTGCTTTTCCATGGAAAAGTGAGCCTTTAATCCCCGCTATCCCCCCATTTTCCCCTACTCCACAGTTACCTCTGTTCCTTTAAGATTTTATTTTTGCTTTGCCCATGTGTGTATTTTTGGATGTGTGCATTTTCAGTATTGCAAACCTAGAGGTTTTACTCTTTTCTTTGGGATTAAACAAATGCACATTAGCACCTCATCACAGTAGCAATCTACTGCAGTATCGGGACCACAGGAGGCTGTCATTGACAATAGAGGAGCCTGTCATTTTGAGCAGGGAGAAGTGGCCAGAAAAGGAGAGAGGGGGTGGGAGCTCTAACTCCCTGACTGTTAAGTGGTATGCAGAAAAATTGCACTGGTGGGGTGGTCTCATGAGGAGCCTTCAGATGCTGTTGGGGATAATAATGTGGTAACCGGTGGGGAGCCTAGACAGGAGTGGGAAACAAGCCTCTCTTACTGATTGAGCCGCACCTGCCAGCTTGATGCCGTTCAGTTCTATTCCTCCCACACACAGAAGTATGTTGCTTGCAAGCTCTGTGTGACCATGAAAAGCGTATTTTTAAGGTAGGGTACACTCGGCTTTTCTTGCTTCATGTGTCCCTGATGGAGCAAAGATGATTCCATAAAAATCTGGATAATACTCCAACGCACTTCTCATTCTGTTGTCATGAAGATCTCCCCCTGGGGTAGGCTGCTGATGTCAGCCTACCTAGTCAATAACTGCATGTTCAGCACAGCAATGCTGCCCTTTGCTTCCACATCGCTCAATGCTGAGATGTAACGATAGGAATTTTCTTCCTGCCTGGCAGTATTGGCCACTATTTCTGCCTGGGATGTAAAGGCAGGTGAGCCTCCAAGGTGAGCCAAAGAAAGAGAGAAACATCGCAGGATGCTGGAACTAGGCTTTATTAGTGAAAACACCAATATGGTTCAGCCTCTTCTTATTTTTTATTTGTTTCCCTCAAAATAAATGAAAAGAGGGTGAAACACACTGGGCTTTTCTCTAATAAAACCTAGTTCCAGCAACCTGAGACATTTCTCTCTTTCTTCAGTGTTTTTGACTGGCGGCCTAGTTCACTGTCTGCTGCTGGATCTACATATGATTTTAGGGTATTTATTTATTACATTTCTATACCACCAAAAAGCTTCTCGCAGACACGCTTTCCACCTAAGGAAGTCATATGAGATATTATGCCCTAAGCATTTAAGAAACAATATTAACAGATGCAATAAGGCAGGTAGGGCATAACTTTTTTTTTGTGGGTAGCACAAAAAAAAAGTTGCAACATAAATACCAATTACAAGCAAAACATTGCTGCTGTTGCATCACAGTTTCCCTATGTACAAGTATTTAAGTTTTGCTGCATAGGGTATCTCGTATGACAGATACGTTGTTTCCCTGTTTTAATCTTTGTCTGTTGGCTCCATTAATAGTCTGTGAACACTACGGACAAATTAAGGCAAGAGACCAAACAGACGCAAACTAGCTAGACAGGTAGACCCTTAACACGGTGGCTTATCCCAGAGTTCCAATGACAATAATTGAGTCAGACATATGGATTTTAAGTGCCTCCTAAAGAGGACAGTTATGAAGTCGACCACACACTCAGAGACCATTCTGCAAGGAAATGGCCTGCTGAAAAGTAGTGCCTCAGTTTTGCAGCTGCTGAATTTGCTCTGTCAGTAGCCACAGCTGCTTGCCTTTTTCTTCTGAAGTTAGCTGGGTATGAATGAAACCAGAGAGAAGCACATTAGCAGAATGTTTCTCTCAACAAGAAGATGCTGGTCCAAGTTCTCAGCTCATTTGTCATTTTTTTAAACCAAACCTCAATTAGATTAAGGTCAAAGTAGAGTAGAGTGTTATTGTTGTGGACAGAGACTCACGTTTGTGATAGGTATGCAATCCAGAGGCTCAATTTGTGATAGGCATGCAGTCTAGCTGGGCGAGCCCTTCTCAACTTTTACTAAGCTCTTACTGTGTACTTGTTTATTCAGTTTGTTCATTTGACTTCTCACCAAGAAACTATTCTTTGTAAATAAGTGACTAATTGTGGATCTTTGGATCAAAAACATAGATATATGATTGGCTTCTTCTCTGGGAGGAGGGGGTTGAAAACATGGGTGAGGCGGTTTCAGGGTTGTGTTGGATGGCCCTGCCTCCCCTACCAATGACATACATCTCTGTAGGGCTTCTTCACATGAAGAAGAATCCCAAGTCAGTCAGGATTCCCTCTCACATAGGATCCCTTCACCCAGTCTCTGAGTGTGGCTCATCATGGGCAGCATAGCTGGCGTGGCCTGTGCATACCATTGTCATTGTGGACAGGGCTAACTGGTACAACCCTGCAACCCCCTCACACCTGGAAAGCATGCATGAGGCAGTTCATGAATTGGCCAAAGGCTGTCAATAGCACTGATAACTTGATAACTTGAATGTGATAACTCAATAGCAAGCAATCAGATAAGAACGTAAGAAGAGCCGTGCAGGATCAGACCAAGAAACGATCTAGTCCAGCATTCTGTTCACACGGTGGCCAACCAGCTGCCTGTGGGGAACTCACAAGCAGGACATGAGTGAAACAGCACCCTCCTGCTCATGCTTCCCAGAAACTGGTGCACATAGGCGTACTGGCTCTGATACTGGAGGAGGCATGTAGCCATCAGGACTAGTAGCCATTGATAGCCTCCTCCTCCAGTTTAGACCTCTGACAAGAGTGATCTGACCCTTCTCACTGGGTGGAGAGGAAGGCAGGGTGGGGAGTCAGAAGAAAAGAGAAAAGGGGTTGTAGAAAGAAAGGGACATTCCACCCACTATTGGCTCTAGCCCTATGAACTGCTGGCTTTGGCCACATCTATCACCACCATGCAGCCCCCAGTAGATGGCATCTCAAGGAATGTGGTCCTTGACCAAAACAAAAAAGGTTCTTGACCCCTCTTTAAGGTCTTCTAAAATGGCTAGATACATCAATCATTCTCCTTGACTGAGCATTTCCTGTCTGGCCTGACAAAGAGGAAACAGGTGAGATAATCCAAAGTGAGACAAAGCAATGTGGCCCAAAGGCCAGTTTTTCAGCACTCTGGAAAACCTCTTGTTCTTTATGGGAAATGTAGACTTGGCCTTTAAAATGTCTATGTATCTTCTCTGTCAGGTCATCCAGGTCTGAATACCCAAATAATTGCCCAATGTATGTTAATGCACTTGAAAACAAATATTGTATTAAAAAGGCACTGGTGGTCAAAACTTCCACAATGGCAGACTATCACATTTCCCTCCATAGCAGCTGACTTTACACCATGAGATGCAGTTTCTGGTGGTGCTGTAGAAGACTGGGAGATTTTCTCCATACAAACTAGGGATGGCAGAGAATTCCGCCACGGATCTCGGTGAGGCCGAATGCCAGTGCATTCGGCCCCCCGAAATCTGTGGTGGAACAGCCTGCCCCCCCCCCGCGGATCCCCCCTGGGACAAGATTTACCTGGGGCGGATCTTCCGGGCGGCGGTGGCTCTGGCAGGGACTGGTCTTCCGACTGGCTGCCGCCGCCGCCATTTCCAGTCTTGGTAAAAAAAAATTTAAAAAAAGACATGATAGGCTACTATCATGGCTGGGTGGGTTTTAAAAAAAAAACCCACATACGCAAATGGCGGTGGCTAGAGCTGCCGCCATTTGCGTTCCTTCTTTTTGGCCGTCTTAGTCTACGTAAATATTTACGTAGGCTAAAACAACGAATCAAAAAGGGATGCAAATAGCGCCCGCTACACTATTCGCGTTCCCCTTTATTTACGTAGACTAAGACGGCCAAAAAAAAGGAACGCAAATGGCGGCAGCCGTAGCCACCGCCATTTGCGTACGCAGGTTTTGTTTTACCCAGAGCCCTCCACGGCTGGAAATCCGGCTGCGGACAGCTCTGGCCTGGCTGGGCCTGGCCGGCTGCTCCACGGAGCTGCCGCAGAGCACAGCCGGCCATTCGAGGATTCCGGGGGGAGGGATGGAACGCCTCCCCCCCACCATAAATATAATCTGCAACCAGGTAAGTCACTTTCATACATCCCTAATACAAACACAAACCTTTGTGTAGTGGGGGGGGGGGGAGAGGAGAGGGAGACTGTGGTTATGGAGAGAAAAATTGCACAAGATGTTTGCACCATTTTATATATATTGATCTTGAGCGGGTGTCAAAGAGAAAATAGGGACCTGTGTATTATAATACCATGTATTAAATCACACTCATCAAGCAAGTATTGATAAAATGCCAATTCATGGAAAGGAACTTAATATTTTGGATAAAATTAAAATGGGAGCTGATTTATCACATAAAGAAGCCTTCTGCAACAATTTTACCACAAATATTTATCATAGTTTTACAGGAAAAAATATTTTGTTCCCCTACTCCTGCTGAAAATACTAGAACAAATGTTCAGTCTTCCATTAAGACAAAAGAGGATATTTTAGATTACATTTATTATGTCTGGATTTCTGTTGGTTACATTCCAAAACAGATTGCCATTCTGCTTCATCTGTTGGGAACCCTTATTCTTTCCCCAGGCTGAGATACTAGCTATGAGAATTTTGTCAGTATGATTAGTATTAGTTTTCATTTCTCTTGGCATTTGGGACATTCCTCAATGTTCTTGCTACACTTTTAAGAAGGCAGCACTCAAAAGAAATGGTAGTAGCAATGTATTTTGTTGTTTCGACAGGGAAGGTTTCTTAATTTTCATGAATTGGCCAAGCTGAGAGGAAGACACTGTTTCAAAAGACCTGGGTTTGCTTACCTCCCAGCAGTGTGTTAAGAGGAGTCTCTTGAAGAAATTTGTAAGCTAGTAGCTACCATTCTATCACCTCTTAACTAACACAAATCTCAAAGAAAATATGCATATGAGGCAAGCATTTGTTCAAAATGATGGTTGGGCAGGCCAGCATGAATAGGTTTTTCCGTAGGAATGCCAGCAGTTCATGTTGTTGTTGAGCAAGTATGTGTCCCGCTCCAACTAGGTTCAGTTCTTTGGTATGCAAACACAGAGTTGATTACAATAGAGAGAAGTTCAGCAAGCCAAAGCCAAATACAGTTTTTACCAGGAAAACACATTTTTTCCAGAGAGAAGTCAGAGGCATAGCCAAGGTCAAATGCATAGAAGATCAATCAAGTAGAATCAGAGTCCAAAAGGCAGCCTCAGATAGAAGTCCAAAGATCAGTAACACAGAGATCCAAACACAAGTCAGGGTACAAGATTCTGAAGCTAAAGAAACAGCATTGTTTTCAGCAAAGGAGACTAGACTGCTAATGCAGGTTTATATATTACCAGAGCCTGCTGTCCCCCACCCAAGGCTCAGCTGCAGTGCATTACAAGCCTTGCCCCTGAGGAGTTTCTTCCTCTTGAGGAGTCCTTCTTTCAAGTCAGACACTTCTTAAGGTATCTGCCTTTTTAGGCAATGATGCTCCCAGGGACTGGATAGTCATTCAACCTCTGTTTCTAAAGCCAAACTTCCCTCTTCCTGTGCTGATGGTCCTCTCCCCCAATATCTCCTGACATAGGTGGCTCCATGGTATCACCTCTCTCAGGGAATTCTGGCTCAGAGGAGGAGGATCCTTCCAGCATGGGCATGACAGGATGCATAATGGAATTTTAAAGGTACAGATAAACTAGAGAGCTGGGCTCATTATCCTGCATCTGCCTATGATCCGACCTGAATATCAAATGAGTTGTCATTAGCTCCCAGTGTTTATAGTGGACAAACTGGAACACTAACCTTAAAGGGTTGGATCATTCAAATTTAGTCATACTTAGAATAGTCCTATTGAAATAAATGAGACTTCAGTTAATCACAGCCAACTTAAGTCCCATTGATTTCAATGGGTATAACTCTAGGTAAATCCAACCCAAAGTTTTAGAATTGAGAAGCGGGGTAGAAACGTTTTAAATAAATAAAAATAAATCCCATCGCATATGGATAAATCTTTGATCTTATTTGTAAAGTATTCACCTGTTGGTTCCTTTGGGACTAGAGAATATCTTGCCATTATTTGCAGACATCGCTTTGCTTTTCCTTCTACATCGTAATGCCACATTACAAGTTTGTCTGCTTGACTTTCAATAATGCAAAGGAAGGAAGGAAGGAAGGAAGGAAGGAAGGAAGGAAGGAAGGAAGGAAGAAAGAAAGAAAACCCAAAGGCAAACCCTTTCTGTAACAGATAGCTTTTTCAGCAATCCCTGGTCACTGTAACCCCCATAATTCACTGGATTTGTTTTTCCTCTCTAAAATTTGTGATTGGGAACGTCTGACAGTTGGCAGTAGCATGCACTGAGGCTGCCAAGAGAGATTGCCAATCCAGCACAGTCATGCTTACAGCTTCCTTCACTGAGATCTTCCAATAACCTTGCCTTGTATGGCATCAAGACAATTGAATTCCCCTTGATGTTATACATTCATGTAATCTAATTATTGTGTCTCCAGTATTTCCCCCCATGAAAAAAAAGTGATTAAACCTGTTGTTACACTGAAACTGAGCCTTAAACAGCCTCCCTCACATGCATGAGCATGAGTGATTTTAAGATTCAGGTGGTTGTGATTAGGACTTTCCTTTGTTTCAAGGTTTTTCTTTTCATAATAGCTGTCCCTTTGAACAGACCAGTTCACTGATACCTGCTTACAAGCCTAATGGGAACTGCTTCCATACCCCCAGAGTGCCAGGGAGAAGGCAACAAGAAAGACGTGGTGTTCAGCCCCACCTACCTGGTCATGATATTCACTCACAGATGGCACTGCCTGGGCCAGTATGGTCAAAGCCAGGTGGTAGAGGACCTGTTTTGTATATAGGTTCAGTTCCTGGTATCTCCAGTTAAAAGATCAGGCCACCGGTGATGAGAAAGACCTTAGAAAGCTGATGCAAGTCAGATAGACCAGCCTCCTCCAACCTGGTGCTCTCCAGATGTTTTGTACTACAAATTCCAGCATCCTTGACCATTGGTCATGCTAACAAGGGCTGGTGAGGTTGAAGTCCAAAACATCTGGAGGGCACCAGGTTGGGGGAGGCTGGTCTCTACAGTAGTGAGCCATTCATACACCAAGCAAACCTTCCCCAGCCTGGTGCCTTCCAGATGTTTTGGACTTCAACTCACATCAGCCCCAGCCAGCATGTCCAATGGTCAGGAATTCTGAAAGTTGTAGTCCAAAACTTCTGGAGGATACCAATTGGGGGAGGCTGATATAGGAAGTAAGCAGGGTGATGAGAACAATGTACATAGCTGCTCACTAGAAAACAATGTGTCTTCTAAGAGAAAATTCTCTGTCAGTGCTTTTAATTAGACAAAGCATTTTGTGCACCACCAGTTTAAACTGTGACATTTGTTTTTATTTTACATTATTCATGCAACACCAATAACATGGTTGGTGGGTTTTCCGATAGAATGTTCAGTTTCAAGAAACAGGGTTTATGCTGACTTGTCACTGGAGATGTCACCAACAATAAAGACAAGCAGCTGTGACAATAGGATGGCAGAAGGTGGAAATTCTTTTTGGTGGCAAGGGGGTGCGTGTGTGTGTGCATGGGTGCGTGTGTGTGTGTGTGTGTTCATGCACACACAAAAGAGATAAGAAAGAGAGACTTAATTTTGTTTACAAGATTCATTCACAGCACAGCAGGCAGGATTCACACTGTGATAGTCGCCGTAACATAGATAATTTGATTTTCAACCTGGCTATCATGCATTCAGACATAGCATTACAGGGAAATGTGCATTTTAGCAGTGCATTTTAAACAAGGTTGCACACTTCAAGTCAGAATATATTAGGGGTGAGTGTTAAAGTTAGCAATTGGAGAGGCCCTCGACATTTTCATTCACCATACAGTGAGTTACAACATCATTACATGAAGGCAAGACTGATTTTGCACCTCCAGTTAACAGCGCAATTGACAAGTGCTGGATTTTCTGGAATGTGCACATGTTCAGTCTGGAGTACTTTAGCAATTCTGTTCTGTCAGCTTAGCCACACTGGACAAGACTGAAACCTATTGAGAACTCATCAGAATTCCTCTTTTGATGGAAAAGAGGCATTGGTCACCCCTAACTAGACTGAAATTGGTGGGTCATACAGACCTACTTTAAAATCCTTCTCAGTTTGTGTGTGTATGTATGCATTTCCCTTACGTGGAGCAGGTGCTCCCAGCCTGATTTCCATGACCAGGTGTTCTATGTTGTTTCCCTTCTCCCACTCAAACAGGGGAGGGAACAAAGGGGGAGCAGGGATGTGCTGCCACCAGGATCTCTGCTACCTGAGCAAAGTGGTTCACTGAGCCTCACAAAAGAGCCAGCTCGGTGCCATGCACTATTTGTTAAGGTCAGAAACATACTGCTTACAGATTACAGATTACAAATGTGAATTGACAATAAGTTAAGCAAAAGAAAAATCAGAGGAGCATATTGTTATTAACGTGAAGACCAAAATTAAAACATTTTCCTAATACCTCAGAAGCAGGAAAGCAGCCAGGAAAGGCACTTGGGTTGTTTGATGACAAAGAAGTGAAGTGAGTGCTAAAAGTGGATAGGTGTGATGGCAGGAAAACTGAATGGAGGGAGCAGTCCTATGGCCACTAGACACTATAGCTCTGACCTCGGTTCCCAGACACCGGGCTCCCTGCTCCCTCCCCTGCCCCCTCGTAGCCAGCATGTGTCAGGGTTGGATCGGAGCCCAGAGAGCCCCAAAGCAGTTCTGATTCTGAGGAAGAGATAGAAACCGCAGGAGAGGAACCCACGCGTGTTTCAGAGGAGCAGCCAGGGAGACAGCCCCTCCCAGTACACGTTCCTGAGAGTAATAGTGACCCTGGCAGGGAGAGGGAGGCGCACCAGGAGTTTCTGGATGCTAGGCGCCAGCACAGTGTCAAGCGGGAGATGGCAGGTGCTGAGAGGAGACGCTCAGCCCGCTTGGTGCGACGGCAACAGCGGCTCCCCGATGCCCCACGGGAAAGGGGTGGACTCTCTTCTCCTAGCCCATAAGTTCAGAGGTTTCCTGCCTTACCCTCCAAATGGAGATCAACTGATTCCTAAGGCTGGAACCCCCGAGTAGGCAGCTGTCTTAAGTCTCACTCATGTTGTTGTTTATTCGGTCAGTCACTTCCGACTCATCTGGCCGCTGGGTAGCAGGGACACAAATTGCGGCGGCCGTAGCCACCGCTGTTTGCGTCCCTGCAGTCAGCCGTGATAGGCTACGTAAATGTTTACGTCTACGCTATTTGTGTTCCCCTTATTTTCGCCGTAGTCTACGTAAATGTTTACGTAGACTAAGACGTGCCAAAATAAGGAATGCAAATGGCAGCGCCCATGGGTGCCGCCATTTGCGTATGCACATTATTATTATTTTTTACTCAGCCGTGACAGGCTACGTAAACATTTACGTAGCCTATCACGTTTTGTTTTTTTTTAACTTGGAAATGGTGGCGGCGGCAGCTGGTCAGAAGACCGGCCGCTGCAGCCGCCGCAGCCGCCGCAGCCGCCACAGCCGCCGCCGCCAGGAAGATTCGCCGAAGGTAAGTCCCGTCCCGGGGGAGGGCGGGGGGGCAGACCATTTCGCCACCGATTTCGGGGGGCTGAATGCGCTGGCATTCGGCCTCCCTGAGATTCGTGGCAAAATTCTCTGACATCCCTATTGGTCGGCCCCTCTTCCTTTGGCCTTCCACTTTCCCTAGCATCAGCATCTTCTCCAGGGTATCCTGTCTTCTCATTATGTGGCCAAAGTACTTCAGTTTTGCCTTTAATATCATTCCCTCAAATGGGCTGTCTGGCTTTATTTCCTGGAGTATGGACTGGTTTGATCTTCTTGCAGTCCAAGGCACTGGCAGAATTTTCCTCCAGCACCACAGTTCAAAAGCATCTATCTTCCTTCATTCAGCCTTCCTTATGGTCCAGTTCTCACAGCCATAGGTTACTATGGGGCAAGCAATTAGCATCTGTAAGTGTCATTAGGTTGAATGGAAATAAAGCCTTGGAAAAGAGCCCTATTGTCTGTGTGTTGATTCTGGCTACCTGAGGATTTCAGAAGGCAGCAGGGGTGACCTCCTGACAGCATGGTTCTGTCCATGCTGGCTACATCTCCACACTTCGAAACGGAGTGCAGAGACAGGGAAAAGGGGGCAGTCCCAGGGGCAGGGAGTGGAGGAGGTCACAGAAGCTGCATTACGCAGCTTCCTATGCACCACACAGCCCCCCCCCCCCTTGTGCTCCAAAGCTTACTGGCTAGACAGGCAAAATCACCTGTCTAGCTAAAAATGTAGGGCAGCCAGGGCACGGAGGCGAGGATCACCTCCGTGCTCTAGCTGCCCTGCACTGGATAGTGGTCAGCCTCTGAGTTTGGAGGCTGATGACTATCTCCATAGGATTGTGCCCTAATTCTTTTTGTCTGCCTTCACTGTAGAAGATGTTGAAGAGATAACCATCCCTGCACTGATTTTCCCAGGGAAAGCATCTGAAGAATTAGTTAAATAGAGATGACAAGAGATGACGTCCTAGAGCTTATCAACAAATTAAAAATTAACCAGTCACTTGCCCTAGATGCCAACGAGTGGAAAGTTCCTTTTAAAGAACTCAGATTAACAAAAAATATGTAGTTTGTCCCCAAGATTCGTCTCCACAATAAAGGACAGGAAAGTAACTGAAGTAACACCAACTTTCAAAAAGGGATCTAGGGCATCCAGGAAATGATAGGCCAGGTGAAAATCCTTTAAAAAAAGGTAAAACACATTAAGCATATAGAAGAACAAGTTTTGCTGAGGAATAATCAGCAAGGCTTCTGCAATGGGAGGTCCTGTTTCACCAGACTTTGGAATTGTTTAAGATTCAACAAATATATAGATGGGGATGATCCAGTAGACCAAAGATAGGGAAACCTTTTTTTTCTGAAAAGGGTTGTATTCCTTTGAAGGTAATCTATTGGGGTCACACGTCACATGCTGCTGGTGGATGGGGCCAGAGCCAAACATGGGCAGAGCTGCCCTCTTTCCCTCTCTCTTTCTGCCACCCCCTCTTCTCTATCCTCCCCACCCAATGGGTTTCTGGGGAAAGGACAGATTTGTTCTTATAAAGTCTGACAAGAACAAAGAACTTAAGAAGAGCCCTGCTGGATCAGACCAAGGGTCCATCTAGTCCAGCATTCTGTTCACAGAGTGGCCAGCCAGCTGTCGACCAGGGACCCACAAGCAGGAGATGAGTGCAACAGCACCCTCCCACCATGTTCTCCAGCAACTGGTGTACATAGGCTCACTGCCTCTGATCCTGGAGGTAGCTTAGTCTGAACCGGTTGCTTGCAGAAGACCTTTGAAAGAGGACCACATGTGCCCCAAGGACCAGAGGTTGCCCACCCCTTCAGTGGACAATATACACCTGGTCTGGACTTCCAAAAACCTTTTAATCTTCACCAAAGGCTTCTGGGTAAATTTAGGATGGGTCCTTTTATGTATTAGGTACTGGTTAAACAACAGGAAAAGGGCTAGGAGGAAACATAGTCCTTGCAATGGAAGAACATAAGCAGTTCGCCAAATATCTGTACTGGATCTGTACATATCAAAAAAAAGTGGAAATCCATCACCAAAAATGAGGTCAGGGATTTGCATGCAATTTGCGTATGCTAATGTACATGTATAGATGCAAATTTAGAAATAATGGCTATAATTTAAATAGAAATACAATACATCTCACCATAGAGGGGAAGACTATGTGAAGAGGTAAGCTGTGTGCCAGGTACTAATTGCTAATGGGCAGCTTTGGGGTCTCAATTGCTCTCCCTTCTGATGGTTCTTTATTATTATTACAACATGGTCATCTTTATACTGAGAATAGCTGTACCTATTGAACTTGACTGGGGCAGATGGGTGAGTTTTTTCCGTTTATTTTCAACAAGAATTTAACACAATTTGCAAAGTTCTTCATATTTGGGAGATTTTTATTTCATATTTGGGAGAACTTGAGATTTAAAAAATCTGAATGCAGGAGAACAGACCTGCCCATCCTTAATTCAGCCATGTTTGATGGACTTATCATTTTTCCCCCAGTGACAAAATTATAGTACCACACAAGCTAAGGGAAGAAATGCTGAATACCATAGATGATGGTCATCTGGGAGTTTGAGAAGAACAGCATTTGGTTGGCCAGGCCTCTGTGTTCCAGTTGAAGATCTGGTGCAGTCATGTACCATCTTTCCAAGCTCAGGCTGCTGGAGATGTCCAAGACTGTGCCGAATGTTGGGAAGAGAGGAGACACCAATGAAAGGAAAAACACAGTCCTTTGTACAAAATGCAGAAATAAATCTGGGCGCAATAAAGGATTCTTAATGCATTGGTTCCACTTTAGAAACAAGATCAGGTAATTCAGAACTCCAAAATACTGGGGAGAAATTTGGATGAGGCAAATTTCAGAGGCATCCTTGCTGTCCAGGCAGGAGAATCAGTAAAGCAGGGGGAGGGGTGAAATCCAGCATCCTGCTCCCCCTCCTAAACAGTACATTAGCAAACTATTCAGAGCAGCCTTCTCCAATGTAGCATCCTCCAGATTAGTCAGACTACAATTCCCATCACCCCAGCCATCCTGGCCCACAGCAAGTTGGCTGGGGAGGACGGGAGTTGTAATCCAACACGCCTGGATATTGCTACACTGGGGAAGGCTGATTTAGAGTATTTAACTGCAGGCTCTGGCAGGAGAACTGCATACATAGTACACATTTGAACATGTGATTCTCCTTCCAGCTAAAGATAGTTCACATACAAAGCCTGCTCCTATGTGCATGACCCCTAGCTGGACTGAAGCACAGGTGTTTTGACTGGTGCTAACTGATATTCATAATATTGTCACTGCTGTCATCACCATCTCTCTCCGTTTCTGCCTTTCAGAATAGTCGGTGGGAGCCAAAAGAGGGGGGAAAGCTAGAGAAACAATGGAGGGGAGGGGGAAGTCGGACACAAGAAGGGGGGTGGGAATGTCAGATGTTCAGCCCAAACTTCAGCTCAGTGCTGTTAATGGGGGTCTGCCAGTTCATGCCATCATAAAGGCCTCTCCGAATATTATTGTTGTTGGAGTATGATGTTGATGAACTCAGTAATGGACTCCAGTGCCGCCTCATGCTATGAGAAGCAGCTGATGAAAGTCATGTTTATGCTCTACAGATGGATGAGTGGTGTCAAACGCAGAGCTCTCTATATCTGGCAAACAGGTGTTTGGTTTTTGCACTTTCCAGCAAGCCAGCAGCTGCCAGGTTCTGGTTTCTGTTCTTTTCCTCCCCACCACCACCCTTTTCTTTTTTTGTTGGTTGCAGTGCATGGGGAGAAGATTTCAGTTCAGTTGTTGACAAGGAACAGAGAGTTATTATGAGTCCCATTTGAAGGTGGTAGGGATTGTGGGCAGGGGGCTGGGAAAGGGAGGGAAGCAGAACAAGAGCAGATTGCTGGTGTTAAATGGGCCTTGGCAAAAGATCAGGGCCAGATTGCCCATTCTGCACTGGAAATGGGATGCTGAGGAAAGCTATAGGGGAAACAGCTTCCAAGTACAGAAACAAAACAGAAAACTATACCTGTATGCCTTTTTTTTCATTCTTATTAAGTTAAACTTATGTACATTTCTAGAGTGACCCAGCCCATATCCTCCAAGCAGGGTAGAAAAGAACACTGAGTGCAATCCAGAGAAAGCTGTGACTCCAGTCCCATTGAAATTAGTGCTGAAATGCTACTTAATGTGAATATCTTGTGTTTCTTTGTCGCATTTCCTGTTCCATCCTTCTTCCCCTTGGGTTTTAGAGCTATTTCAGCCTCACAGCAGCCCCCTGAGGTAGGTTAAGCTAAAAGATGGTGACCAGGGCCAGATGGACACTTCGTGTCATATCAGTATGATCCCATCATGGTGACGCTATATCCCTCTTGCGCATTTATACCTTGTAGTGACGATGATGACATGTGTTGCACTATTTTGGATAATATGGCATAAAAAGCAGAAAGTAATGCTAGAAAAGCAGTATATGGAAGGCCTAATGTACCCCAACAATTATCAGTGCACTTCAATACCAATAAAAAGCACTAGTGTAGATCTAGCCTACTGAACAGCATCAAGTGACATTGTAAAAGGGATCGACCTTGGATCATAAATGTTCAAAGCCAACTCTTTAACCACACACCAAACTGACCATCCACAATATATTAATATTATGATAATGAAACATATAGTACTGTGTTTATACATCACCTATAAGCTACGCTTGCTCCAAGCAGGCACGCCAAATTCTCCTGTAAAATTGGAGCTACCGCTTATGGCAAATATTGATATTACCTATTTGCCACAGGGCCACCTCACATCATATTTTTAGATGTATATCTAGGATGTGTACACAGGATGTGAAAAGCAAATATAGCAATCATGTATTCTCAAGCATGGGTATCATGCAGGTACACTCAGGTAGTCAGCTTTGGTTCCAGCTCCCTTGATATGCACAACTGATGGTACACTTGATGCGCACACATTGGGCAGTATACAATGGGGTGCTTATGCCCCCACCAATTATTTTGTGCCCTGCCAATTCCATTGTGCAAGCAGCCCCCACCACTTCTGGAGTGGGACACGTCAGCTCTGATAAGAGAGCTCCTCCGATCTGTCCCAAACCAGAAACATGGATTTCCGCTCATTTCAGGGCTTCATCTAGGAAGCACTTAATCTCCCTTGCAATGGAATTGGTGGGACCCACCACTTGAGGAAGGGACTTCGCAGGACAGAAAGGAATTGGCAGAGGCTTAAGTGTTCCATTGGATACTGCCTCGCATGCAGGTGGGTCCTGAAGAATACTGTATGAAATGGCTTTAATGAAGATCAGTAAAGGGCTGAGGAAGGAGAGTGACCAGATATGGGCACAGTGGTTGTGTGAATTAATTCACCCAGCCTTGGGCAGAACCCCCAGCTTCTTTCAAAAACAAAAGACCAGACACCTTCAGTAACAGTCAGTCTTGCAGTTTCTATAGCTGCAAGTGTTTCTCTCACTTGAAACATTTCTGCATTTGCAGAAATACTTGTGAGTATTTACCTAAGTATTCTGTTTTTGTCCAAATTTATATTATAATACCATTGTTCTATAGGCACATGTTCACATTACCACCTTTTTTCTGTTGATTTTTTAATTGTTTTTGGTCAACAAGATACATGCTGAGTCACTATGGACTAAAGATTTCTCATTTCATGTATGTTTAACCTTAGCATAAGCAAGCTTTATTCTAAATACCGGGAAGAGACTTGGGTATGCTTTCTTCTCTCTTTGATATCAGCCAAGCCATAAAATGTTGCCTGGTATGCTGAAGCTCAAGATTTGTGACAAACGAAGTCAAATCATGCTCAAAAGGTAGTATTAGTGATCAACCTTATAGCAAAAGAACATGATGGGGGAATCCTACAACACTCTCAAAGGGGTTACAAAAATGAACCAAACTGCTGAAGCTTCCTCCACTAGGGTTAAGGGTAAGGATACATGAGCTAGGGCTCTGCCAAAAGTCCTCACTGGGGCTATGCAAAAATCGTCACAGCACATTCGTGAGAGGAGGCAAAAGTCCCACTCAGCTAGAGAAATGCTGTAGGCCAGGGATGGGGAACATGTGGCCCCCTAGATGTTGTTGGATTGCAATTCCCATCATCCTGCACCATTGGCTATAATGGCTAACGCTGATGGGAGTTGCAGTCCAACAAGATTTGGAGGGCCACATGGTCCCCACCCCTGCCGTAGAGACTCAGCAGCAGGGGCTTTCTTTTTTGTAGCAGTTAATAGCAGTATTTCTCTACTTTCAAAATAATATATTTAAAACAGTTTTTGCCACTGTGGGAAAGTGGTGGCAGCCATCCTCATCCTATCTGGGGCCATCTTATCCCACAAGGCATCTGAGGAAAGACATTACATCACAACATAGTATCCTTCCAGGCCCCCACAATCTGCTTCTTCAAATGCATTGTGGGGTGAGATGTGCCTGGCCAGAAAGGAGGAAGTTCGCTGCCACCCCTTCCCTGCAGCAAAGAAGGAAAAGTGTGTGTACGGAGGGGAGGTTGTTTGTTTTTGAAAGAAAGAAAGAAAGAAAGAAAGAAAGAAAGAAAGAAAGTCTTCTGCTACTACTGACTACTAAAAATGTATGTCCTTTGGAAATCTTCAGAATTTCACCCAACCACAAATCTGCAGAAAGTGCGATGGGGGCTGGTGGGTTTCAGTGGGGCAGTGAATCTGCTCTAGGTTTCAGGCAGAACCAGTCAGAACTCTAAAGGAGCAGATTCATAGCCCCACTGAAATAGGAACCACAAGCCCAAATTCTCAGCCCAAGAATGGATTAAGGCCTACTAGGGTGGAGGCACTTCCTTATCTGCCTTACTGTGAACCTTTCTTACACTGAATCTGGGCGTTGATCTATCTAGCTCTGATTATTCTGATTGGCAGCAGTTATGCAAGATCTCAGGCAGGGATCATTCCCAACTCAAAAAATACAGCTGGTCTCACATCACAACTTCCCTACATACAAGTATTTAAGCTTTGCCGCATTGCATATCTTGGATATGCTGGCTATTGAACCTGAGAATGAAAACATTTTCTCCTGTTAAGTATTGTCTTCCCCATATGTTGTGGAAGTTGAGCCACTCATCTCGCTCTTAAAAATGCAACAGCAAAAGCAGTTGCAGGATACGTTATCGACCCTTGTTCCCCACCCAGGAACACTCAGAGGCAATGCTTAATTTTTTCAAAGGAGAGGTGCTACGGCCAAAGTTTGCCTGGAGATCACACCTTCTCCCCTAGTAGGCCTTAATCCATGCCACCAGTGTATGCGGTTGGCTGTGGTTGCTTGGTAGTAAGAGGAATGTACATGTTTAGAAGCACTCTGCTCTTACCACTTTACATATTCCAGGGCAGAGCCATGATATCGAAAATAGATTCCAGAGCTTACCTCTGGTGAGCCTAGATGCAAATTAAGACCAGCTTGATGGGCCAGACACGGTGAATGAAAACCAGCCAATGAAATGAGTAGTTCTCACAAGATATTGCACAAACACTGGTGCATCTTCCATTCCAGAGAAGGTAAATCACCTGCACACTCCAAGAAAATGGTGAAAATCAGGGATGTGGGGGCTGCCTGCATAAGCATATTTTAGCTCCATGTAAAAACTGAATTCCCCTTCATGGATCGCTGCCTTGTTGTGGTGAAGGGGCTTGCGTTATTCAGTGAAGCCATAAGCTATGCCGTGTAGGGCCACCCAAGATGGACAGGTCATGGTGGAGAGTTCTGACAAAATGTGGTCCACTGGAGAAGGAAATGGCAACCCACTCCAGTATTCCTGCCAAGAAAACCCCATGGAACGTATCACAAGGCTAAAAGAGATGACGCCGGAAGATGAGCCCCTCAGGTCGGAAGGTGTCCAATATACTACTGGGGAAGAGCAGAGGGAATTTCCAAGTAGCACCAGAAAGAGTGAAGCGGCTGGGCCAAAGCCAAAAGTAGGGATGTACGAATTGTGTACCTTCTGTGCCGCTTCACTTCCGCAGTTTGCGGCCAGTGCTCCGTACCATCATTTGCAAGCCCTCGGAATTCTCCTCTTTTTTTTCCGCTCCGGAAATTACGAAATAAATCTGTACCGACAGCCGTTATTCTGCATAACTTCCATAAGAAAGGCTATTTTTTGTAGATATTTACGTATTTTTCCCCCTGCCCCGAGACATGCAGTAATTACTTTCAGACAAAACACTTCCTCCTCCTTGGGGCTTTCCAAAACAAGGCTGCCCCAGGTGTGCCTGAGCGATGCACTCTTTGTTTAAAGCAACACTGTTTGAAAGAAAGAAAAAACCTTTTAAAATGACCATGCCGGTCTGGAGCCCTGCACAAGGTATTATTCCCCCTGCTAGGCTTTCTATTTCCACATCCAGCCTTGTTGGTGATATTGTGAGGCTAAAATGGAGAGGAGAACCAACTCTGTGCATGTCTACTCAGAAGTAAGTCTTACTGAGTTCAATGCGACTTACTCTTACACATGTCAGCACCCCACTTGCCCCCAGCTCAGCTTTGTATTTCCACATCCAGCTCATTATCAAACCTCCTGTTAGTTATCTCAGAAGACCCTTGGGTGAATGGGTTGGTTTTTTTTTCCAGGGAACAACTGGATTTAGGGAGATTCCACACACACACACACACACACACACACACTAGAAGAATATAGTTCTTCATATTCCCTGGTATGTTTATTCCTCATTTTGTCCATTCCCTGAGCATGTGCAGAGTGTGCTTTTTATTCAAACAAAGAGAAGGTTGCTGATCTTTCCCTTCATGCTGCATTTGTACAAGTGAAGTGTGACTGCTTCAGAAAGAACTTTCCATTATACTGTCTCTTTTTCTTCACGAGTTTCATAACAGAAGTATGATCTAGTGGTTAGAGTCCATCCCAAAGTCACCCAGTGAGATAACTAACAGGAGGTTTGATAATGAGCTGGATGTGGAAATACAAAGCTGAGCTGGGGGCAAGTGGGGTGCTGACTGGGGTACAATCTCAAAAACGATAGAATGATCTCAGTACAAATCCAAGGCAAACCATTCAACATCACAGTAATTCAAGTCTATGACCCAAGCACTGAGGCCGAAGAAGCTGAGGTTGATCGGTTCTATGAAGACCTACAACACCTTCTAGAAATAACACCAAAAAAAGATGTCCTCTTCATCACAGGGGATTGGAATGCTAAAGTAGGAAGTCAAGAAATCACCAGGATAACAGGCAAGCATGGCCTTGGTGTACAAAATGAAGCAGGACAAAGGCTAATAGAGTTTTGCCAAGAGAACACGGTGATCATAGCAAACACTCTTTTCCAACAGCACAGAGGCGACTCTACACATGGACATCACCAGATGGTCAATATCGAAATCAGATTGATTATGTACATTGCAGCCAAAGATGGAGAAGCTCCATACAGTCAGTAAAAACAAGACCTGGAGCTGACTGTGGCTCACATCATGAGCTTCTTATTCCAAAATTTCGGCTTAAATTGAAGAACGTAGGGAAAACCACCAAACCATTCAGGTATGACCTAAATCATATCCCTTATGAACATACAGTGGAGATGAGGAATAGATTTAAGGGATTAGACCTGATAGACAGAGTGCTTGAGGACGCATGGATGGAGGTCCGTAACACTGTTCAGTAGTAGGGATGGCGGAGAATTTCTCCCCGAAACTTCGGGGGGCCGAGTGCCAACGTGTTCGGCCCCCCGAACAAGTTTCGGGGAGAAATCCTCCGCACACACCCCCGCCCCCTGCACACCCCCCCGGGACGGGACTTGCCTTTGCCGAATGTCCCTCCCGGCGGCGGGTCCGGCCGGCGGTTCGGCAGGTGTTCGTGCGGGGAGGAGCGGCAGCCGGTCTTTCGACCGGCTGCTGCCGCCACCGCCATTCCAATAAAAGAAAAAAAAAAGCCCCCGTGATAGGCCACGTGACGATTAACGTAGCCTATCACGGCTAGATTTGCAAAGTCAGCCATGATAGGCTACGTCAGTCGTCACGTAGCCTATCACGGGTGACTTTAAAAAAAAAAAGCGCGTACGGATAATGGCGGCCCTCATAGGGAGCCGCCATTCCCGTTCCTTATTTGGTCGCCTGAGTCTACGTAAAGATTTACGTAGACTACAGCGACCAAATAAGGAACGCGAATGGCGGCTCCCTATGGGGGCCGCCATTAGCGTACGCGCTTTTTTTTTTTTTTTTAAAGTCACCTGACTTTGCAGATCTAGCCGTGATAGGCTACGTTAATCGTCACGTAGCCTATCACGGGGGCTTTAAAAAAAAAAAAAAAACTTTCAAGTTCGCGGCCGGGTGAGGCGGGAAGCCTCCTCCCTGGCCTGAATTTCAGCCGGGGCGAGGCGGGAAGCCTCCCCCCCCGGCCTGAACTTTGCGGGGGGAGCAGCGAAGCGCCTCCCCCCCACCGCGAACAAGCTTCGACGACAGGTAAGTGACTTTCGTCCACCCCTATTCAGGAGGCAGCAACTCAATCCATCCCAAAGAAAAAGAAATGCAAGAAAGCCAAGTGGCTGTCTGAGGAGGCTTTACAAGTAGCTGAGGAAAGAAGGGAAGTGAAAAGCAAGGGAGAAAGGGGAAGATATATCCAACTGAATGCAGAGTTCCAGAGAATAGCAAGGAGAGACAAAAAGGCCTTCTTAAATGAACAATGCAAAGAAATCAAGGAAAACAATAGAATGGGAAAGACTAGAGATCTTTTCAAGAAAATCAGAGATCTCAAGGGAACGTTTTGTGCAAAGATGGGCATGATGAAGGACAAAGAAGGCAGGGACCTAACAGAAGCAGATGAGATTAAGAAGAGGTGGAAAGAATACACAGAAGAACTATACAGGAAAGATCTGAATGTCCCTGATAGCCATGATGATAGTGCGGTCACTGAACTTGAGCCGGACATCCTAGAGAGTGAAGTCAAGTGGGCCTTAGGAAGCATTACTAACAACAAAGCTAGTGGAGATGACAGTATTCCAGCTGAGCTAGTTAAGATCGTAAAAGATGATGCTGTTAAAGTGCTGCACTCAATATGTAGGGGTGTCAGAGAATTTCTCGCCGAAACTTCGGGGGGCCGAGTGCCAACGTATTCGGCCCCCCAAAGTAGTTTCGGGGAGAAATTCTCCCCCCCGGGATGGGACTTACCTTTCCCGAATGTCGCTCCCGGTGGCGGGTCGCAGCGACGGTTCGGCAGGGCTTCAACAGGGGCGGGGGCGGCAGCCGGTCTTTTGACCGGCTGCCGCCGCCGCCATTCCAAGAAAAGTAAAAAAAAAAAACACGCCCCCGTGATAGGCTACATGACGATTAACGTAGCCTATCACGGCTAGATTTGCAAAGTCAGCCATGATAGGCTATGTAAATCGTCACGTAGCCTATCACGGCTGACTTTAAAAAAAAAAAGCGCGTACGGCTAATGGCGGCCCCCATAGGGAGCAGCCATTCGCGTTCCTTATTTGGTCGCTGTAGTCTACGTAAAGATTACGTAGACTATGGCGAAAATAAGGGCAACGCAAATAGCGTTGCCCTTATTTTCGCCGTAGTCTACGTAAATCTTTACGTAGACTACAGCGACCAAATAAGGAACGCGAATGGCGGCTCCCTATGGGGGCCGCCATTTGCGTACGCGCTTTTTTTGTTTTTTTTAAAGTCACTCGTGATAGGCTACGTGACGATTAACGTAGCCTATCATGGCTGACTTTGCAGATCTAGCCGTGATAGGCTACGTAAATCATTACGTAGCCTATCATGGGACTTTTTTTTTTTTTTTTACTTTTCTGTTGAAGTTCGCGGCCGGGGAGACAGGGCGCTTCTCCCCGGCCTGAATTTCGGCCGGGGGCGAGGCGGGAAGCCTCCCCCCAGCCTGAATTTCAGCCGGGCGAGGCGGGAAGACACCCCCCGCTCGCATGAACTTCGGGGGGAGAAGCGAAGCACCTCCCCCCCACCGCAAAAAAAGCTGCGGGACAAGGTAAGTCCCTTTCGTACATCCCTATGAATATGCCAACAAATTTGGAACAGTCAACAGTGGCCACAAGACTGGAAAAGGTCAGTTTACATTGCAATTCCAAAGAAGGGCAATGCGAAAGAGTGTTCAAACTACCGTACAATTGCGCTCATTTCACATGCCAGCAAGGTGATGCTCAAAATCCTACAAGCTAGGCTTCAGCAGTATGCGAACCGAGAACTACCGGAAGTACAAGCTGGGTTCTGAAGAGGCAGAGGAACTAGAGATCAAATCGCCAACATTCACTGGATCATGGAGAAAGCAAGAGAATTCCAGAAAAACGTCTATTTCTGCTTCATTGACTACGCTAAAGCCTTTGATTGTGTGGATCACAACAAACTGTGGCAAATTCTTAAAGAGATGGGGGTACCAGACCACCTTACCTGTCTCCTGAGAAACCTGTACGAGAGTCAAGAAGCAACAGTAAGAACCGGACATGGAACAACCGATTGGTTCAAAACTGGGAATGGAGTACGACAAGACTGCATATTGTCGCCCTGCTTATTTAATTATATGCAGAGTACATCATGAGAAACGCCGGGTTGGATGAATCACAGGTCAGAATTAAGATTGCCGGGAGAATTATCAACAACCTCAGATATGCAGACGATACCACCCTAATGGCAGAAAGCAAAGAGGATCTAAACAGCCTCTTGTTGAGGGTGAAAGCGGAGAGTGCAAAAGCTGGTTTGAAACTCAACATTACAATAACTCAGATCATGGCATCTGGCCCCCTCACTTCCTGGCATATGGAAGGGGAAGAAATGGAAGCAGTGACAGATTTTATTTTCTTGGGATCCAAGATCACCGCAGATGGTGACTGTAGCCATGACATTAAAAGGCGCTTGCTCCTTGGGAGGAAAGCTATGGCAAACCTAGACAGCATAGTAAGAAGCAGAGACATCACCTTGCCGACAATGGTTCGTATAATCAAAGCTATGGTTTTCCCAGTAGTAATGTATGGCTGTGAGAGCTGGACTATAAGGAAGGCTGAGCGCCAAAGAATCGATGCTTTCGAACTGTGGTGCTGGAGAAGTCACTTACAAGTCCCCTGGACTGCAGGGAGGGCAAATCAGTCAATCCTAAAGGAAATCAACCCCAAGTGCTCATTGGAAGGACAGATACTGAAGCTGAAACTCAAATATTTTGGCCACCTTATGCGAAGAGAAAACTCCCTGGAAAAGACCCTGATGCTGGGAAAGATTGAAGGCAAAAGGAGAAGGGGGCGGCAGAGGATGAGATGGCTAGATAGCATCACCGATGCGATGAATATGAACTTGAGCACACTCCGGGAGAGAGCGGAGGACAGGAAGGCCTGGCGTGCTATGGTCCATGGGGTCACAAAGAGTCGGACACGACTGAACGACTGAACAACAACAAACTGAATTAGGACAATATTTTCATGGTTTTGATGGATGTTAAATGACATATAGTGGAAATCTTGCTTTAATAAATAAATAAATCCTGATATACTGAAATGGTGAGCATTTCAAACAGGGATATATGAGTTTTTCTCCCCCCCCCCCCCGCCCTTATGTATTATTATTACATTTTATATCCGGTGTTTTTTCCTCTTGCAAAGAACTCAAGGTGGCTAACATGGTCCTCCTCCTCTCCACGTTATCCTCACAGCAACCCTGTGAAGTAGGTTAGGCTGAGAGTCAGTAACTGGCCCAAAGTCACCCAGTGAGCTTCATGGCTGAGTAGGGACTAGAACCCAGACCTCCTGAGTCCTAGTCCAATGTTCCAACCACTATACCACACTGGCTCTCTTTTTGCCTTCATATTGCAAATTCATCTCTGCAGTCATGAGGACTAGATGCTTATTTTTATTAAATTAAAGCTGGCATTCCTCAGATACTAGCAAGAGCCCTCTAAGTGCAGAACACTACATTAGGAGATAAAGACAGTCCATAGGACCAGTATTTATTTTGAATCTACTATGTTAAGAAAAGGATGCTTCTGTGGCACAACACAATGGATTTTTACAGAAGGCTGTAGAAGGTAAAAAAGGCAGCATTTCTTTTGGGACCTTCTTCTTACATTAATCTCTGCCTAAATTCCTGTCCATTTGGAACCAAAACCAGTGTGAAGTATATATTACATGACAGAAGATAGCCCGTCTTTGCTGTGGAACCTGAAATCAGGACGGGGAGGGGAAACAAGCAATTGAAGCAAGAAGAACAAGAAGAATCCCATCACCCAGGTTGGCTTGCACTGGAAACCTCCCTGGTCAATAATCAGAGATGAATGGAGGTACCCGCTGAATAACCTCACTTTGCAACTTTTATGTGAAGGGTTGATAAATGAAAGCAGGGAGAGGTACAAGAAAGTGATTAAAAACAGCCTGCACAAAAGGAAATAATAACCTCCCTAAGCTTTAAACATTTTTTCCCTCTGCCTGAGTTGGTTGGATTTTTAACCCTTTCTCTTCTGTATACCTTAGGGATGGCCTGACTATTAGACAGAGTGAGGTGGCCACCGCAGGAAGAATATTTTGGGTGTCATGAAAAGGAAGCAAATAGTTCATAATTTAAAATGTCATTATTGTGTTTTTGCTGCCAGGGATGAGGGAGAGGTGTTGGGGGGGGGGGAGGGTATCTGCCTCATGTGGAAAATAACTTTGTTGGTTTAGAGTTCTGTGGACCTTAGTTTGGGTGATGGAGAGGCGCCATTTGCTGCTCTGCCTCAGGCAGCAAAATGTATTGGGCTGCCCATGGTATGCATTAACTGCAGCTAGACCTACACTAGTGCTTTTTCTCAGTATTGATTGAAGTCCACTGATAACTGTTGGGGCACATTACACATTCCATATACATCTTTTCTAGCATCATTTCCCGCTTTTTATCCCATATTATCCAAAATACCGCAACGGATGTCACTGTATGTGCGACGAGGTATAAATGTGCAAGAGGGATATAGTGTTACTATGATGGGATTGTATCAATACGTCACGAGGTGTCGATCCGGCCTGTGTGTCTCTATGCGCACCCTCCCCCGTGCAACAGGGATAAAGAAACAACCATCAAAAATGTTGCATACCCTCTTACCCTTTTCACACATTTTGGGTGTCTGTTTTCAGCCATCGCTTCCCCGGTCTGCTACTACAGAAGAAGGAACGTGTGCCGGTTGCCAAGGCAACGGGGTTACATTCGCTCACATTTAGATGTATGAGAAATTGGTTTCAGTTCATTTTAGACTCAGATTTACATTTACCCAGTTCACACCTTCCAGACTCAAATGTGGACTCAAATGCAACCTGCAGTCCAAGTCTGTTCGTTTCCAAGCTTGCGATACATTCAAAGGTGTGTTCAAAAATGTGTCCATTTGAAAAGTATGCATGAAAAAGTGTGTTTTCAAAAAAGTGTGTTCAAAAAAACTTTTGAAAAATGCACACAAACAAGCTTTAAGCAATGGGAGAAAATGTGCACTTTTCAAAAATGTGCACCACAGATGCACACATTTGGAAAAATGTGTACCAAAATATGCACATTTTTTAGCATGAACCAAAAAAAGTTCGTGATCCGATGGACCCAAGTCAAGATGAGCTTTGAGGTGGAATTCGGAGAACCTCATTGCATTTTGCTGACTTGCACATCCTGACCCTCACATTGGGCTCCATAAGAGCATCTAAATGCACATATTCTTCCTCTGTGCTGCATTACTTTCAATGGGATGGGCATTTGGAAGCACATCCCATAGCTTGGAAGCATTTGGTCTGGTTTCCTTAGCCCTGGGCATGAATTCTATCCCCTTCCCCCAAATCTGTCCCCTCCGAGGAGTTCTGCAACCTTTGTGTGCAACATGTCCATGGGAACAGTTATTTTACATCCCCGCCCCCTCAAATGTTTGCAAAACATGCCCATCCATTTCAACTCAGCACAATTAAATATTTCTTTGGGAAGCAATCTACATTTTTAAAAGTTATTTGGCTTCTCTGAATACATGAGCATATACTTTTGAATTCTTATGATTCCATCCACACAATATTTACAGAGCAAACCTATGGTCCCTAGACAGCATCTCAGGGGCCATAGGATTGTGCAGGGAAACCCTTCTGGAGCTGTAGACTGAGCTTCAGCCCAGCCACCACAGAGGTTTCCACAGTGGCTTCCTCTGTGAGGTGAGAAAACCAACCTTGTAGAGGAGGAAATTTGGTGTTGGCGGGGGTGACCAAGCACAGGAAGAGGGTGGCTGCAGATCCAAGGGAGAAGGAGGAGGAGGAGGGGGGATTCAATTTATTAGATGCCTCTCTCAAAAAAAAAAACACTCAAGGCATCTTGCAACAAGGATTGAAACATAAACAAATAAAACAATTCAAACAACCAAAAACAATTAACAATAAAATACAAGACCTATTTAAAAAAGAGAATTAAGGGCAAAGTCCTATGACCACTAGACAGCAACTAGATGGCCATAGGATTGGTTGATTCCCGGGATCCAACTTCGGAGCCCGCACTCTGAGGTCGGTTCCTGCCTGGAGAACCGCCTCCCCACCCCGTCCCCCACTCCCTCGTAGGCAGCACGGATGCTCCCCGCGCTCCATGCTCCACACTCACAAGAACAGAGTGGAGCAGGGGAAAGGAGGTGTTCCGGGGGTGCGGCAGGGAGTTCAGAAGTGCCGGTATGATGCTTCCTATCTGTCATCTGCCCTCTCCACCCTGTGCTCTGACGTCCTGCAGCTAGACAGTCGAAATCAGCCATCTAGCTGCAAATGGCTGGAGCATGGAGGAGATGATCCCCTCTGAGCTCCTCCCACCCTGTATTGGATAAGTGGTCACCTCTGAGTTCGGAGGCAGCCGTCTATACCCATAGTATTGCTCCCTAAATTAAAAATGCCCATCATATGCTGTCAAATGCCTGGGAATAGAGGAAATTTGAACCTGGCACTAAAAAGATGGCAATGGTGGCATCAGGTGGACCTCACCGGGGACAGCATTCCACAGTTGGGGGGTCATCACCAAAAAAGGCCCTCTCCCTTGTCATCCTCCAAGCCTTTCCTATACATGTCCTCATCCCCAGGAAACATTTAGACATATTCAAGAGGGCACATAGGGAAAGTGCAGAGTGGAGAGACAATTGCCCCCTCTCTGTTCTGCTGACAGAAGCAGTTCCATTGGTGGGAGGAGTTAATGGGCTACCACACTTTCTTTCTAGACTTCTTCCTCTTACTGTTCATGGTTACCTTAATCCTGCCAGTTTGGGTGTGTGGGTTTAGTCAACTGGGATAAGAGAAATGGATAGTAAGATGCATCTAACTACACTGGGCTATGTCCTGAAGAACCACCCCTCACCTCTGTTCACACAAGGACCCCAGAATGAAAGAGGTGAGGGATAAGAAAAACATCTGCATAAATGGGACTTACATTTGGAACTTGGAGTGGGGGGGTGGATTCAAGTGGATGTAGTCTCTGCTGGGTTCTGAAATTAATCAGAGATTAGTATGAGCATGACCAAGCTCTGGGATTTGCAATATATGTCAGGGAGTGGCACTGACACATTCAATCTAAAATAATGTGTGCCTCTGAGTCTGTACAAAGGCCATGCCCCACTTCCTGAATAACTCCAGGAAGCTCCCATAAATCAAGACTTAGAGGGCAGTGTTTACAAGAGAGAAGATATGTCTTCAAGCAGGTTTGGGTTCCAGAATCTCTCTTAGCAATCTATCTCTGAATAATCCTTGCTTGCAATGGTTTAAGAACCAAAAGGGGGAGGGGACCAAAACAAAATCCATATCAAAAATTCAGTGCAATGGACATGGCATCCCCTCTTTATTTTCATGACAAACCTGGGAGGTAGGTTAGGCTGAAAGGCAACACCTAGTCCAGGTTCATCCAGTAAACCTTCCAGCTGAGCAGGGGTTTAAACCCAGATCTCCCCAGTCTAAAACTTACCTGTGATGAAGCTCCACTGAACACAATGGAAATTAATTTGATTAAACATGCACATTTTTTCACTATCAATCCAAATTCTAAATATTACACCACACTGGGTCTCTTAAAATCAGTTCAGTCAATGCTTTCAAAGCAAGCTTGTGATTTTGAATGCTTAAAGTTTTGATTGCCACATGTTTTTAACCTTAGGATACCTACAGATTTTATTTATTTATTTATTGCATTTATATCCCACCTTTTTCCTCTTGCAAGGAACCCAAGGCAGCTTACATTCTCCTCCTCCTCTCCATTTTATCCTCACAACAACAACCCTGTGAGGTAGGTTTGGCTGAGAGTCCATGACTGGCCCAAAGTCACCCAGTGAGCTTCCATGGCTGAGTGGGGACTAGAACCTAGATCTCCCAGCTCCCAGTCCAACACTCTAGCCACTACACCACACTGGCTCTCCACCACAGATGCAATCCTCAAACTGCTTCATCTTCTAGAGTTTTAATTGGTCACTGAGTGTATAGTTATATGGTTTTTATATTGGATTTCTTTGTTTTTAATGTTGTGTACACAGCCCTGAGATCTCTTGTGGGTGGATGGCTGTTGATAAATTTTGGAAATAGAAAAATGATAAAATAATGGAGTAGTCCCACTGAGTTTAGGTAGGCTACTTCAGTTCAGAGAAGAAAAGAAAAGAAAAGAAAAGAAAGAAATTGCCACACCAAATCAGCAGCCCGTCCTGGAAGGGAGGCCGTCTGTGCTGGAGGAGAAATGACTTGTTTAACAATAGCCAGAGCTCACTTTAAATCAAGTATCTGATTACGGAATAGATTTCAGAATTTGTGCATAACTAACCTTCTAGTACATGAGAGAGGACAGAAAACAATGGGAAATGGATTCTGACTCCTTAATTAGACTTTTTCAAAGGTGTCATTGTATTTCCACTGTATGTTTGTTGAACAGCATGAATTAAAGCTTTGCATGGAATCAACGCCCATGTTAAGAAATGTCAGAAGGCTTTCCTGACACTCAGAAAATTAATGAGCCTAAGAAATGGCAATCCTCATTTTGGGCTTAATTCTCTTTGTATCACTCACTGGGCTATTATAGAGAATCACACGTCTTCCTTGCTGGCACTCGTGGCAGTTTTTCTAGCCCTTCACCACACCCACTGAAAGGAAAACGATCACATAAATCCCTCTATCTGGGCATGCTCAAACTGGTCTCTTATTGTCAGACTAATTTATGGTACAGTGTTTAGCTGGAAATCTCTAAAAGGAACTGGATGTTGTTTGAAGGTCTACAATTACAGATGACCTGGGTGCAAGAAAAATGCATGTACTAAAAAAGTGTTTTTTAAAAAAATCTAGATTTAAGGAGACCGAGGAGATGCTGTGGGTTTCATGCGTAGTTTATGATATTTCTACCTTCCTTCCAATGTTTTTTAAATCCACCCTGCCATTCAGAACAGGATGAAAACCCATTTTCATTTGATGGCTCTGAATTTCTGTTTATCCCTGCAAACATGTTTCTGAGCATGCCCAGTTGGAATGATTTAACACTCGGTTGATGACTATCAACAGAAGAACTTCATGTGAAAAGGTAGTCTGTCACAGCTAATGGGCTCTTGTTTCAAAGGGATGTTGTGTGTACATTACTAGTGTGTGGAGAAGGTGCAGAAAGGCCTCAGCAGACATTAGGAATGGAGTGTTGTTGATGATGAAAAGGCACTTTGCTGGTGAGGGAACGGTGGGAGAAAAAGGGTTTATCTGTCTTTTTGATTAGAAATGCATGCTTCCTTTCATCATCTGAGCTGAAAAATTGGCTCCCGCTCTTGGTTTATGAAACCATTTTTCTTTTTTCCTTTCTTCTCAGGTTTGCAAACCCTTTAATAAATTAGTTGTTCTGAGGTGCCAAGGTGTCGCAGCAACCTTAGAGGCTTTTCCCAAATGCATCTTTAATATTTTATAAGTATTTTAAACAGATTCCTTCAGTATGAACAATCTGATTTATTAATGCCAGCGATCTGCCACCCAAAAAAGAAAAAGAGGGTTTACTACAAATTGGGCTGTGTCACAAATTTTTCAGAGTCAGATCTCAATTTAACAAGGGATGTTCAGAAACTGAGAGAGAGAAAAGGACCTGTTCATATTACTGCTTGGCCATGTCTTTGGTGCCTCATGACTGGAATGCTGAAGGAAACTATCTAGGAATTGGAAGAATTCTGAGGTGAATTAAAATATGGATCAAAACAGCTTAATTTTATGGGCACTTCTAAGATCTGCTGGCAATGAAGTACTTCAGGTTTAACACCAAATCAGAAGGTCCTTCAAAGTAAAGAGAAGTACAATAAGAGATAGAAGTCTCACAACATATAAAAAGTGTAAGATGTCTTTATAATCTATTCCAGTTTTCATCCATAATTGTGCAACAGGCTCTCATACCAAATAGTGAGTACGTGATACTATTGCGCACTACCAATAGCAGAGCAATGAAGTGAGCACTTTAAATTTGGCAAATTGACTTCAAATGTGTATTTTAGTTGATAAACTCCGACAGCCTGCTATAAATGGAATCCCATTAGAAGTCTCCATTTTGGCCCCTACCTCACCCAGTACAATACATGCCATACTGGCATTGCCCTTTAGCTCATGAATCTAATAGAATCTCTCACAGTAAGAGGTACACAGAGAAGTTTGAAAGAAAAATACTATTCTAAAGCAATACAATGGAATTTGCATTACTAACTCTAGATGTTAAAACTCATGAGTTAGGTCCCCAAAAGAAATGCAAGTGACACAAGTGATTTGTCTTTTATATTTCAGATTTAGTTACCAACTGCACTGTATAGGCACTCTTTTCTTTATGACAACTGAAGGCTGAATGCTTTTTTCCCCCTTTTTTGCAGCTGCAGTCTTCTTCATGTTACCACAAGCTCACAATTGCATACTTCCCAAGCTTCCTCAATTGATGAGATTTGGCAATAAAATTACAATGATCAACACTGGTATCTTAACTGCCCTAGTATGTTATCTAAACTTCCCTAGGATATGATCTTAACTATAGCTTGGACCATTACAAAAGCTATAAGCAAATTTCCAGGAGTCAATTAGCTATGCAGTTCCTTTAACAAAAAAATAGTTTAATGCAGGGTAATTGCAAGCCTTTAGTAACCTGGATTGAGCGGAGCCTCACTAAATTATTTCTGAAGTTCAATGTGACGGAAATTACATTTAGCTGTAAGTTTATAGCAATGTACTTACTTATGCAACCCTGTTGATATCTCAAAACATTTAGGAGAAACAAGATAATGCAGTGTTGTAAGATTACCTATTGCAGAGCATATAAATGCATGGTAACCGGAGATTTGTGTTGTCAGAGCAAACCACTTTCACTAGAGCTACAAAATGAAAATATGCACGGTTCTACATAAGTGGGTATAGGATTGCAGCCTTAATATGCTTAAAAGGGCAACAGCCCTACAAAGTCCACACCAGATGCACAAAAGACTGAATAATAAAAGGACAAATGCTCTGCTGGGAGGGTTGTCAATTTGATTAAATAGGGAAAATTAATAAGACTGCTTTTTTACATTCAGAGAGGCTGTGCTCGACAACAGAAGTGCATCATTTTCAAAATTGAATGTTTTAAAAGAAAAAAAATTAAGACGGCCCATTAAATAGCAGAGTCACTAATATCGAGGAAGAGGGTAATGGTTAGTGTTTATTTTATTTATTTTGTCTTGGACCAAATAAGTATTCACATCCCTCAGTAGTGTGGTAGAGGGGAGGGTGGGGGAAGAACACTATAAATATATATTTTTTTATTTATTACATTTCTATACTGCCCAGTAGCCAAAACTATCAGAGTGGTTCACAAAAATCAAAACCACAAAATACAGCATAAAATACAGTATAAAAATGATAGCTTAAATCTACAGTGTAAAAGTACAACCAGAGTAAAACCTAGCAGCAGTGCAGAGATTTAAAATGCAATAGCAGATTTAAAACAACAGAGGTAAAACACTAGAGTGCAAAAATGCTAAAATGCCTGGGAAAATAAAAAGGTCTTCACCTGGTGCCAGAAAGAGAGCACAATTTAGGCTCCAGGTGAGCCTCTCTGGGAAGCTCATTCCACAATGGGGGTGCCACAGCAGAAAAAGCCCTCTTCCTAGTAGCCACCTGCCTCACTTCTTTTGGCAGGAGCTCCCGGATAAGAACTGCCGAAGCTGCAGAAATACTTAAAAAAAAAAAAATTAAGGCATGCCTGCATAACATGTAGGCTACCAGGCAATTCAATAATCTGATTTTGCTGCTTGCTATAATCACAATGCCCTAAAAGAAAAAAGAAAAACCCTGACATTTTAGTCTTTTCCACTGGTACCTGTAAATGCAACCTCCATTTCCTTCAAATCATCCAGTGTCATTGTATCAGCTGCTAGACATAACTGTCTGGGAGGAAAGGATTAGCCGTGCCCATTTCACACCTTCCCCTTCATGGATCACTGCTTTGTTGTGGCGAAGGGGCTTGCGTAACTCAGTGAAGCCATAAGCTATGCCGTGCAGGGCCACCCAAGACGGACAGGTCATGGCAGAGAGTTCTGACAAAATGTGGTCCACTGGAGAAGGAAATGGCAACCCACTCCAGTATTCTTCTTGCCAAGAAAACCCCATGGAACGTATCACAAGGCTAAAAGATATGACGCCGGAAAATGAGCCCCTCAGGTCGGAAGGTGTCCAATATACTACTGGGGAAGAGCAGAGGGTATTTCCAAGTAGCGCCAGAAAGAGTGAAGCAGCTGGGCCAAAGCCAAAAGGACACTCAGCTGTGGATGTGTCTGGTGGTGAAAAAGTCCGATGCTGTAAAGAACAATATTGTTTAGGAACCTGGAATGTAAGATCAATGAAGACCTTGATGCTGGGAAAGATTGAAGGCAAAAGGAGAAGGGGGCGGCAGAGGATGAGATGGCTAGATACCATCACTGATGCAATGAATATGGACTTGAGCACACTCCGGGAGAGAGCACAGGACAGGAAGGCCTGGCACGCTATGGTCCATGGGGTCACGAAGAGTCGGACACGACTTAATGACTGAACAACAACAAATTTCACACCTTCCCCCAGCAAACTTGGGTGCTAATAGCCCTTTCCTGCACATCCTCCATATACATGACTTGCATCCCCTTCTGACATGCCTGACAGTCATTGGCTAACCTTATGACAGGAATCAATCAGTCCCACCCTTTGCCAAATGGCATAAAACACAATGGAGCACAATGGTAATTTTGCTCCTCTGCACCCACCATAATGCTCTACGAAGTACCAGGAGGACCCCTGATGTAAGTTACCAGTTTACCCAGTCTAGAACTTAGGTAGACCAAGAATTCTGGTGTAGGCTCACCACCACCACCATCACCACCACTACATTTGATTGTGCGTTCTTGCTGCTTTCCCTCCTCCTGACCTATTCTTGCCCTTTGCTTTAATACATTCACTTAACTGAATTACTGGGTTTGATTGTTTCCCTATTTTGCACCTTCAAGCAGGGAGGTTAGAGTTTCCCCTCCCCACACTGCCTAGGTCTCTCAAGCTAGGCTTAAAGAGTGCCAGGTGAGGAGCTGAAGAAAGAAGGGAAGGCAAGCTAAGCTACTAGGCTTAGTCAGCAGTCTACTCCTGAGTAGATGCTAGTGAGCTGGGGGGTTCTCCTGCCCCCTGCATGAGGCTAGATGAACAAGGAAAGGTGATGGTGTTTACAAATAAAGCACAAGGGGTGGGTAACTCAGTTGTCTTATCCTGGAGAGCTGGTGTTCAGCTACTTACCATCATGTGGGGAAATTCTTGGCAGCTGTCCCGGGAATTCAAAGCCAGTGGAGTTGTCAAGCACCTGGTAGATCACAATTAGTAGGCGGATGCTTTTGGTTGACATACATAAGTTCCCTTAGAAAGGCAGAGATGGTTCCAAACAGATATTTGGGTGGGCTATCAAAGAATTGAATAGATTTCTTCCCTACTTCCGATCAACAGCTGATCGGAGCGACTGCTTCTTTTTTAAAATGTGCTCAGTTGGATCTGGGTTTGAGAAAACAAGACAGAGTCACAACACAACCCCATTTATTGACCATTAGGTCAGATCTACAAAATCCCAAGAAACTCTCCAAGCCTCTTGAGCAAGTAAACAGCAGGGCTATTATTATTATTATTATTATTATTATTATTATTATTATAATTTAGAAATGGCATCTTTCAAACTAGATGGCAGTCTTGGCTGGTCAAACATTATCAGCAAATGCCTATTAACGCTGCAGTCCGATATTTAGCAGTGATTGGTGAAGCTCAAATCTACCCGCTTGGATAGAAGGGTAGCCATCATAATGGGGGTGTGTGTATGTGTATGAGAAAGAGAGAAAGAGATGACAGGGGAGTGTCCTGACATTGTAAAGTCAATGGGAATGTTCAATGTTGCCCTGCAAAAATCTGTAGAATATTGTCATGTCTGGATAAACTGATCTCTCAAAAAGGAGCTTTTCTTATGTATGGTAGCAAGCTTTTTGTTTGAAAGAGTATTTTCCTTTCTATTTATCATAAAGCAGACTAAAAAAGCATGCATATCTGATGATTTCATCTTCAAAACCTGTAGATATGGTCACACTTCTCACTTAAACTGTCTAAAGAACTACCATGTCACAATATATTTAGTAATATCTGTTTTCTTTACTGGGATATATAATTTAAATCCCCTGACTGTCACAGACTTGCTCTGTAAAGTGTTGGCTGGGCCTGAAAATCTTTGTTGGAAGACTTTTAGGAAACAAATGAACTAGCAAGGCATAGTATCTTAAAGGAAGCTATAAATGGGATAGGTCAAGGACTAGGCATGTAAGCGACAGGGGAAATCTTCCTTTTAGTTTATACAACTCCAGTTTCCATGTCTGTGTGGACTCCAAATAAGGTATAGTAGCTTTTCCAAGCTGTAGGCCTGTAGATTTTGCCTGACCTTATAATTCTCACAGTTCTAGACATTCCAAGGTAGAGAGAGGGTCATTCAGACAGAGTTGTAATTTCTGGTGCATATTTGCTTCCAAAGTATCTTTTGCATAGTTTCCCAGTGAGATCATGTGCTAGGCTTAGGGAATTTTAAATAGGTTATTTTTCAAGCTTGCGTACAAAGGACCTGTCAAACTTGACCACTTTGGACTTACCAAGTAAAAGTGTGAGAACAAAAATGGTATACTGTAGCATACTGGCTTCCCAAAGCTACTGTTAGCTGGCCTCAAACCGGCAGCATGCTGGATTATAATGACCTACACTTCACCAGCTCATTGTAAAGCTTATGTAACACTTTGCACATTTAAAATAACAACATAAATTATTTTTATTATTAATTGAACTAATGAAATTGAAAGGGCTCATTATTTCCACAGGTTGTGTTAGAGCCTCCAGAGATTCAACAGCATTGTTTCTTGCCTGCAGACATTTCGGAACACTGCAGCAGTAGCTGTAGTACAAGTCACTTCTGCCTTAGGAAAAGGTCCGAGACTAAAGCTGTAACAAGTGGTGGTCAGAACGGGAAAAGACAGAATGGGAAAAGAAATGCAGTCACCCCATGGGCTGGTGGGTAGGGAAACTACATTCAGGCCGTAAGGAAAGAAAGACCCAGCGAAGAGAACTCTGCAGAGATGAAGAGCTGGAGCTGACCTGGCGCTATGGAAAAGATGGTCTGGAACTAAAGAGAGGACACAGTAGGCAGCTAGGCAGGGTAGGCAACTTGATGCCCTCCAGATGTTTTGAACTACAACTCCCACAGACCCAAGACTGCATGGCCAGTGGTCGGGATTATGGGAGTTGTAGTACTAAACAGCTGGAGGGCACCAGGTGACAGAGATGAAAATCCTGAGTCATGTGGATGTGACCTACTTTACAGAAGACAGTTATCTATTTGAAGGGCAGTCAGAGGACTCCCTCTGAAAGCATCTTCTGTTTGAAAGGTTGTCCAGTCCAAGTCTGGTTTAATGATAAAGGGCCATAAGAAGAGAGAGCAAGCAATGGACTTGAAGTTGCCCATCAGTGTTTTGCACCCAGAAAGCAGACTGATCAGGCACACAGATCACCTGGTGACAGTTTTTACCACCATGGTGAAATGTATTCCTATTTAAATTATAGTAATTATTTCTATATTTGAATCTAAATTAACATATATGGAAGGCATCAGTTAAACTCCTGTTATGCCATGAGGCATAGGAACCTTGGTTTTCTTGCTTGCTTGAGAATCTACACCTTGCATGTAAGCACAACGAAGGCAGCCGAAGATGGCTTTCAAAACAATCTGATTATAACGTCCTAATTCGCACCCACTCGATTTCCACATTTTCATACTTCCTGGAAAGCGCTACCTCTCCCCACATTTGCAAAAGGGAAATGTTTAATGCAGTAAAAGAGGGCAGTTCAAGGAAGAGCAAAGGACTGGCCAGGCTATATCTCCAGAAATAACTAGGGATGATGGAGAAATCTAAAACGGACTCTAGTAAATCTGGATTGGTCTGTGATTTCCTTGGCTTTTAAAATGTTATTTATGGAAGCAGCGACTTCCTTATAAATGTAATACGTGTGTGTGTGTGTGTGTGTGTGTGTGTGCAGTATTATGCCTACCAGTAACCGAGAGTGGTATGGGTGTTCTTTTTTTTTTTCAGTTTAAATCCTCTTCTTCTGTAATGTCTTCTGTGTTGGTGAACTTCCTGGAATTCCATAAAAGAACTCCAATTCCTCTCATGGGTATTGCAGAGAGTTTCCTGAGAGGTTGCCTGTAGAGAAACGTTTCCTGCATGGAGGGAAGGTGCCCATTGATAGCATTCTTGCCTTCAATCTTATACACACTTACTTGAGAGTAACTGTCATTGAAATCAGTAGGACTTACTTTTGAGTAGACATGCACAGACTTGAGCTGTAAATTAGTTAACCATCCCCAATGCTTCTCTGAGATCCCATTGAACACAGCAATGCTTACATCTGAGTAAACACATTGGCTGTAAGGCTATCTTTTTATTTTTTTGGTAAGGGCACAGGGAGGTCCTGTCTTTCTCAACAAACCTTGTGCTTTCCTGCTCTAGTCCTCAAAGTGCTTAGAATCCAGTGTCACTTCTAACTGCAACAGGATGCCAGTCAACATCAAAAGAGGGAGTTCGGCTGAACTGACATGTAGATCGTGAAATGTGGAATATTATGCTGCCTCTATCGCGTCTGCAGAGTGCTATCCCAGTAGGCTGTTCCAAATGGTCCAGAGCCTGGTCAGTCCAGTGGCTCCGGAACTGCTGGAGCATTCTAAGGCCTCCTGTGAGGCCTTGGCAAGGCACTTTGTGGATCAAATTGATTAGATTAGGAGTGTTATTCTGTGCGCCATGGATACAGTTAGTGACCAAGAGGCGGTCTGTGGCAAACCGGTTTTACAGGATAGGTTCCAGCTTCTTCCTTCTGATGAAGTGGACAAGGTGCTTTCATCTGTAAGGCCGACCACCTGCTTACTTGATGCTTGCCCATCTTGGCTCATTATGGGCTGCAGAGAGAGATTGGGTGAGGGGATCAGGGCAGTGATGAACGCCTCCCTTGAGGAGGGAATGATGCCATCAGCCCTCAAGAAGGCAGTGATAAGACCACTCTTAAAGAAGCCCTCCTTGGATCCCCAAGTTCTGAACAACTTTCGCCCAGTCTCGAATCTGCCATTTGGGGGGCAAGGTGATTGAGCGGGTGGTGGCGATGCAGTTGAAGGCACATTTGGAAGAAGCCGATTATCTAGACCCATTTCAGTCGGGCTTCAGGCCTGGGCATGGGACAGAAATGGCCTTGGTCGCCTTGATGGATGATTTGCTCCTTCCTTGTTCTCCTCGACCTCTCAGCAGCTTTTGATACCATTGACCATGGTATCCTCCTGGACCGCATGGAGGGGTTGGGCATTGGAGACACCGTATTGCAGTGGTTCCGGTCCTTCCTCTCCGGCAGGTACCAGAGGGTAGCACTGGGAGAGGAGATTTCGGACCTGTGGCCACTCCCTTGTGGGGTGCCACAGGGTTCCATCCTCTCCCTGATGCTATTTAACATCTATGTGAAGCCGCTGGGGGCTATCTTCAGGAGATTTGGGGTGTGGTGTTATCAATATGCGGATGACACGTAGCTCTGCCTCTCATTCAAATCTTCACCAAGGTTGGCCAGAATCCCTGTCCAAATGTCTGGAGACGGAGAGTGGCTGGATGGGGAGGAATAAGCTGAAGCTGAATGCTGACAAGACCAAGGTACTTTTGGTGGGAGACAAGAGGGGGTTGGGGGATATTGACTGGTTACCAGTTGTTTTCCGAGCCAAATTCAAGGTGTTGGTTTTGACCTTTAAAACCCTATATGGTTCTGGCACAGCCTATCTTAAGCAGCGCCTCCAGCAACACCAGACAGGCCACTTAACAAGATCAGCCCCAGATGGCCTTCTCTGTCCCATCAGCCAGGACAGCTAGGCTGATGAGGATGGGGGAGAGGGCCTTCTCTGTGGTGGCCCCCATTGTGTGGAACTCCCTCTCTAGGGAACTCCGCCATGTCCCTTCTTTAATGAGCTTCTGCCACACATTAAAAACGTGGTTGTTCAGGCAGGCATTTGGGGTGGGTTAGGGTACTTTTAGAAATATGATGTTTTTAATTTAGAATTTTATTGTTTTAAACTGTTTTTATTATTGTACATCGCCCAGAGTGGCCAGATGGGCGATTAATACATTGAATGAATGAATGAATGAATGAATGAATGAATGAATGAATATGTGTGGCCTCATAAATACACCTGACCCATTTACGTTCATGGGACTAAGTGCCATTGAATTCATTGGGGTTTTGCTTCTCAGTAGGCTTGCCTAGGAGTGCAATGTACGTCTGCTTGGAGTAGCAGTCTTAAGATCCCGCCTCCCCTTCCATGCATCTACTTGGACCCTCCCATTGGCTTCAGTGTAGTTTGTATCCATGAGAGGAGGATTGTCATCCTTAACCCTTGCCTGCTTCTTCTCCCTTTTGCTCACCAGTGTGATGGACGGGGGGCTATTTAAAGTGCCTTTCCCCCCTCCCTGAATACATTCATCATGCAGAGCTTGGCAGGGTCATTTTTAAAAGTTTTTTTTAAGGAATTGCTTTAGATAAGGCACTCATGCTTGGGTGGGAAAGGCAGTCTCCATGGCCTCCAAATCAGAAAGAAACCATAAGAGCAATTTGTTTTCAGCTAGATTTCCCTCCCTCCTTGAAAAGATGCAGGCACAGGCAAACCCGACCCCAGGGATTTGCCAGTGGAAGGGTAAACCTGATAACCCAGATGGGATTAAATATAATCCTAATATCCCTAACAATATCCCTAGTGGGAGAACCCTTGACAGCAGTCGCTCACACACTGAGAGCTGTGATTGGCCTATGCGGAAATATAAACTTCCCATATAAGGACATGGATACAAGTAACCCACGTCAATATACTGTCACCAAAGCGGGAAGTTGGAACACATCATTGGGAATCTGGGATTATGTTACGCTTTGTTTGGGTGACGAAACCGGTTAAAAATCCACTAATAATACCAGTACCAAAACGACACAGGGGAAGCATCATGTGAACCAAATACAAATTCATTGTATTTCGTGTTGTTATTAGTATTGTACTCCACCTAGAGTGGCCAGGTAACCAGCCAGATGGGCGACTAATAAATCTAATAAATAAATAATAAATAAACTGAGGGCAGCGGAAACTCTTTGGAAATTGAGTAAAGTGTAAGTGTAGATATCCTCTAAATGAAAGCTGGACTTCACAATATTCAAGCATATACCTTGGAGATCTGTAAGAAGAATATTAGGAGGTGAGAAGCCTCAGAGAATCTTGTGGATTCCAGAATACAGTTCCCCTTCCAAAAGACGCAAAAAACCTCCTCTTTTGCCATGAGACCTAGAAACTTGGGTTTGTTTGCTTGTTTAAGTGAAAGCTGAACTTCTCAGAATTCAAACATATACCTCGGAGATCTGCCTAGAACATCACGGCCTTATGCTTACCCACCCCTGTTCAAACATGTCTTTGTGAAACTTGAAATGAAATGCTTTTAAAGAATGTCCAATGTATTTTAACTAGCAGAGGGCAATTTTCTAAATTAGTTTGAGCTGTTCAGGGTCAAAGGATATAAGTTTAAGATAAAAGAAGACATTTGTTAGAAGAATGTTAGGAGGAATTTTTTGATGGGGAACAGGTGGAAGAGGCTTCTATTCGAGGTGATGGAGTTCAACACTGTTAAATATATTTAAGCAATAATTGCATAAATAAGTTTAATTTGAAAAACCTAAAAAGCTGTTGGTTGCTTCTTTTCTTTAAAAAAAAAATAGTACTGGTTCAAACAATTATGTTCCTTGGTCATTTGAGTTATGCTAGGAGTGGCCATTTGTAGATTGCCAAAAAGAGGAAATACATCACTAGACAAAAGAGGACAGTGTTTTGCATAACATTTGCATATGTTAACTTACATGTAGAGATGCATATTTAGACATATTACTATAAGTTAATCATAATGGGTAAGATTGTGATCAGGTGACTTGTGTGTCTTGCTCAGTCTGCTGCCCAGGTGCTAACTGTGGACAAGCAACTTCAAGGCCCCTGTTGCTCTTCCTTCTATTTATTTATTTATTGCATTTATACCCCGCCTTTTTTCCTCTTGCAAGGAACCCAAGGCGGCTTACATTATCCTCCTCCTCTCCATTTTAACCTCACAACAACAACCCTGTGAGGTAGGTTGGGCTTGGAGTGTGTGACTGGCCCAAAGTCACCCAGTGAGCTTCCATGGCCGAGTGGGGACTAGAACCCGGATCTCCCAGCTCCCAGTCCAACACTCTTGCCACTACACCACACTGGCTCTCTTGGAGTAGACAGCCCTTCAATCAAAGGACACCTTCAAATAGAGGACTGACCTCTGTAAAGCAGAGCACATAGCCACCCTAGTTGTCCACCCTAGTTGTCCTGTTCATCCCTGGCTTCATGCTTACTTGTACAAATGTAATACTGCTCACAAATAAGATGATTTCCTGGGTAAGGTTCTCGAGAGGGTGGTGGTGTCTCAGTTGCAAGCGCTCTTGGATGAAACTGATTATGTGGATCCATTCCAGTCTGGATTCAGGCCTGGCTTTGGCCTTGGTCACCCTGATGGATGACCTCCTTTGGCAGAGGAGCACGGTGAGTGCAACCCTGTTACTTCTTCTTGATCTCTTAGCAGCTTTTGGTACCAATGACCATGATATCCGCCTGGACTGTCTCCATGAGTTGAGGGTTGGAGGCACTGTCTTACAGTGGTTCGGCTCTTACTGGTGGGGTCGGTTCCAGAGAATAACATTGGGTAACTGTGCCTCAGCACCTTGGAAGATGACGATTGGGGTGTTACATGGCACTACCTTGTCTCCAGTGTTATTTAATATGTATATGAACCCATTGGGAGTGGTCATTAGATTTGGGGCGAGGTGTGATCATTATGCTGCTGATACCCAGCTCTATTTCTGTGACATCTGAATAAGGAAAGGGCATGCACCTTCTGCAGTGATGCAGTTACAACTTGGATGTGGGCTAATTAACTGAAGCTGAATCCTGATAAGACAGAGACCCTGTGGGTGGGAGGTTCCCAGGTTGTTTGCCTGTTCTGGATGGGGTTGCACTCCCTCTGAAGGAGCAGGTAGATAGTTTGGCGGTGCTCTTGGATTCATCTTTGTCACTGGAGGCCCAGGTGACCTCAGCAGCCTGGAGCGCCCATTACCAACTTTGGTTGCTGCGCCAACTACACCCATTTCTGGATAGGGACAGCCTAGCCATGCTAATCCATACACAAATAACCTCACAATTAGACTACTGTAATGCACTCTATCTGGGGCTGCCCTTGTAGTTGGTTCGGAAGCCGCAGCTAGTACAGAATGCATCAGCTAGGGTTCTCAGTGCTCAGCTAAGTTCACATAACACCTGTGTTAAAAGAACTGCATTGATTGTCTATTAGCTACTGAGCCATGTTCAAAGTTATGTTGTTGACATACAAAGTCCTAAACAATTTGGGACCAGGATACCTAACAGACCACTTTCTTCTGTATATATCCTGATGAACTCTGAGATCTTCAAAGGATGCCTTGCTGGTCATTCCACAACCAACGGAATGTCACCATATAATATCTCAAAGGTGGGTCTTCTCAGTGGCGGCACCCACCCTCTGGAAAACACTCCCCCATGCAGTTCAGGGGGCAGAAAATGTATGTTTCAAACATCTCCTGAGCACACTTGTTCACCAATGCCTTCTCTGGCTTGTAAATAATTACAATTAGGGATGGCAGAGAATTCTGCCACTGACCCCAGTGAGGCTGGATTCTAAAGAATCTAGCCCCCTGGAGTCCATGGTGGAACAGAACACTTACCTCTGCCTCCCCACAGAATCTTCTTTGGCTGGATCCTCCAGCTCCGGAGCGCCAGCAATATGGCCGCCATGCCGTATCGCTGGCTGAAGGGGATTGACCGCTGATGCAAATGGCACCCAGGAATAGGGTTGGTGGAGAATTTCTTCCCGAAACTGCGGGGGGCCGAGCGCCAAAGTGTTCGGCCCCCCGAACAAGTTTCGGGGAGAAATTCTCCACACACACCCCCGCACCCCACACACACCCCGGGACGGGACTTACCTTTCCCGAATGTCCCTCCCGGCGGCGGGTCCCGGCGGTGGTTCGTCGGGTCTTCGTCAGGGGCGGGGGCGGCAACCGATCTTTCGACCGGCTGCCGCCGCCGCCATTCCAATAAAAGTTTAAAAAAAAAAAACGCCCCCGTGATAGGCTACGTGACGATTAACGTAGCCTATCACGGCTAGATTTGCAAAGTCAGCCGTGATAGGCTACGTAAATCGTCACGTAGCCTATCGCGGGTGACTTTAAAAAAAAAAAAAAAGCACGTACGGCTAATGGCGGCCCCCATAGGGAGCCGTCATTCACGTTCCTTATTTGGTCGCCGTAGTCTACGTAAAGATTTACGTAGACTACAGCGACCAAATAAGGAACGCGAATGGCGGCTCCCTATGGGGGCCGCCATTTGCGTACATGTTTTTTTTTTTTTAAAGTCACCCGTGATAGGCTACGTGACGATTAACGTAGCCTATCACGGCTGACTTTGCAGATCTAGCCGTGATAGGCTACGTTAATCGTCACGTAGCCTATCACGGGGGCGTTTTTTTTTAAAAAAACCTTTTTATTTCGCGGCCGGGAGAGGCAAGGCGCCTCCTCCCCAGCCTGAATTTCGGCCGGGCGAGGCAGGAAGCCTCCCCCCCGTCCTGAATTTCGGCCGGGCGAGGCGGGAAGCCTCCCCCCCCGTCCTGAATTTCGGCCGGGCGAGGCGGGAAGCCTCTCCCCCTGGCCTGAACTTCGGGGGGAGAGCAGCAAAGCGCCTCCCCCCCACCACGAAAAGCTGCGAGACCAGGTAAGTGGCTTTCGTGCACTCCTACCCAGGATGCCATTTGCAGCTGTAAAGGCCTTAGTTTAAGGTAAATGCAGCCGTAAATGGCTGCACGTACCTTAAACTAAGACCTTTACGGCCGCAAATGGCGTCCTGGACACCATTTGCATCCCTGCTTTTTTTTTTCGCGATAGGCTACGTAAATATTTGCATAGCCGATCACATAAAACGGCCACAAATGGCGTAGTGGAGAATCTCCTCATCTCACATACATTTCTACACACAAAAGCACACTCAGGGATAGCTGAGATTACTCATATAAACAAGAGCCGTACTGATTGGCTTAGCTAACCAAACTTGTTGTAGAAAGACAAGATTCTTATATTCCCAGATTTCATGAAAAGGTAGGTCAGGAGGATAATGGCTAGCTTTTTTCTTTGTATGCATTCTTTTGATTTATTTTCCAACAGATGTCTTTTTACAATTAAAAAAAAACAAAACCTGAAGGCTCCAATATTTATAACAATTGAGATGAGAACCTTTTAAGCTGTTAAAGAACCTATTGCCTAATTCCATATGCTTTTCATTGTTGTTAACTGATGCCGGGCGGGACCTACCTTTTCTGCTGTGTCTTAAAGCTGATTCACACATTCATGTGTATCTCTTGATGTGTCACCAGCTCATTTCTTAAGATGAATATCTGCTGAATGCGTGGCTGACTCTACTGAAAAATGTCTAGGTGGCATTCTATTTCCCCTTTTCCTCTCTCGTATCACACAATTGAATTGCACAGGTGAGTCCTGCAACAAAATGCCACAGTGTACCCTCATCCGCTAATAGTGCTCCTGTTAAGGGTTCCAGCCAACCAACTGAGCTGTCCTCCAGGATACTAGAAGCTGTGAGGGGCTCAAGCAAGCCAATTTCCTCCATTCACCCTTCACTGCTTTCTGTTATTCATTCAAACGGACACAACATTCCGTGGCTCCTGGAGGTTGCTGGGCATACTCAGCCCTCACTGGGCTGTTTTAGGTTTAGTTTTTTTTGTTTTTGCCCCCTTAGTTGTACTTCTACATACTTTGGGGTTCAACGAACCATGCTGATACGTCCTTCTTTTGCAGGGCTAAATCAAATGTTACTCAAGGGGGCTTAGGGTTGAGCAACTGGAATTTTCCTTCCCCTCCTTCTCTATGCAGCCCCTCTAAACTGCTCTGGAATGTCCCCCAACCCTCTGAAGCAGATTTGGGGGCACATGGGGGCTGCAGGGGGAAGGGAAATTCAGTGCCTGTTTTCAGACCAGCAGTGTCTGTTCCACTGGCAGAAGAACATAATCGGATGCAACCCTCAGTGGCCCCATTTAGGCTCCAATCCTGTTATCACTCAACCATCTGAGCTCACCAATAGAGGGAGTGATTTACTCTTTTTAGTCTTCCCAATATTCCTCCTTTAGCCATTGTCTATGTCTACAGTCACTTAGGCCTATGCACTTCTCTTAATTTCCTTTTCCTCTTCTGCCTTCCTCTCTGTGAATGTCCTCATTCTGTAGTACGTCTCTGACATAAAACTTGTCTTTTCATTACAAGCTCAGGCTGTCCTTTTTCTTACTCATCCTGTCACTAAGCAATTTCATTTCTTCTCTTTTTCATAATCATCTTCTAAGAGCGCAATCCTATGGGGATACATGGCCACCTCCGAACTTGGAGGTGGCTGCCTATCCAATGCAGGGCAGCAGAAATGCAGACGGCATCATCCCCTCCACACTTCAGCTGCCCCGCATTTGCAGCTGGACAGCCAATTTCAGCTGTCTAGCTGCGGGAAGGTGGAGCAGGGCAGGTGGCTGCCAGACGACACATAGGATGTGTTGTACCAGCATTTCCACCTTCCCTGCCCTGGAACAGGCCCCAGAATGCCCTGTTTTCACCATTCCGTGCTCCTCTTCCAAGCACGGAGTGTGGGACAGTTCCAAGCTGCCTGCGAGGCAGCACAGGAGGGGGGAAGGTCCGTTCTCCGGGAACTGACCTCAGAGCGTGGGCTCCAAGGTCGGTTCCCGGAAACCAACATATCCTATGGCCGTCTAGCCAGCCGCTGACTAGTAGCCATAGGATTGCTCCCTCCATATCTCTTTCCTATTTTGACGTTATTAGCCCATTCCTCTCACTCCTTCATTTTCTGCACAGGCTTCTGGATAAGATTTCTATTATCTGCTCTTCATTCTAATCTTCTTTTTCTACATTGCTTTATTTTTGGTTGTTATGTTTGCCATGCTTTGTTCTACATGGAGCATAATGGATATGGGAAAGAAGTAGAAAAATTAAGTGACTGTGACCATATTTTAGTTGGTCCTAATAAATCCTTACTGTGGATTCTGAATGTGTTTCTCTAATGGACCAACCCAGCTGACTATGTTTTGTGTCCCACTTGGAGAATACTGAATTTAACCATCCAGGAGAAAGCTGCTGAAACTGGAAGAAAAAGAATCTCTACCTGAAGTTGGAGTTTACTTTTGGGGGTTACATGTCCCTCAACCACTAGACAATGCTATCCAATTTGGTTCCTGTTGACTTTTTAACTAAACATTCATCTTCAACTCTGGTAGTATTATAAAAAGTACCATGTGGTTCTTTATTTTTGCTGTATACTTCCCAAAGGACCCCTGTGTCTTCCAATCAGGGCTTGAGATAGAATCCAGTTACTATTTGTATTCTCAAAAATGGGAGGATATCCTCGCCCCTCCCCACACATGAAGGTGTGCCTTCTTCCCAGGGCTGGCCCAAGACATTTTGCTGCCTGAGGCAGAGCAGCAAATGGAGCCCTCCCCCCCAATAGTCAAGGTGCATGATACCCTAAGGGCGCAGTCCTGTGGGGATAGGCAGCCGCCTCCAAACTCAGAGGTATTGTTCCCTCTGTGCTTCTCCTACCCTGCATTTGCGGCTAGACAGCCAATTTCAACTGTCTAGCTGTGGGAAGGCAGCATGGGGGAGGAGGCTGCTGGATGACACATAGAGTGTGTCGTACCGGCATTTCTGCCTTCCCTGCCCCAGAACGCCCCCCAGAACACTCCGTTTTGGCCGCTCCACACTCCTCTTCCAAGTACAGAGCACGGGGCCATTCCACACTGCCTGCAGGGCAGCCCGGAATGGGGGGAGGGTCAGTTCCCAGAAAGCCACATATTCTATGGCCGTCTAGCTGCTGACTAGTTGCCATAGGATTGCTCCCTCCACTGGTTAAGTTATTTTGGCCTCTGAGGCAGAAAATCTCACAAGAGCCTCTTCCCCTTCCCAGGGAAGTAAAAATACAACCATAAGGCATTCCATAATAAGAATGTGTTGCCCTTTCATAATACTCAAAGTCTGCTGCCTGAGGCAGCTGCCTCACTCTGCCAAATGGTAGAGCCAGCCGTGCTTCTCCCATATTTTCCTGTGTGGTTGCTAACATCATCTTCAGAGGCTCTTCTCCAGTTGCCACCATGCAGAATGATGTGACAGGTCAGGTGGCTACCAGGGAAAGAACAAATAAGGAATCACTCACACACCAATAATACCAGGGAAAGAACCTTTTCTGTAGTGCCCTGGCCTGGTCTGTGGAGTCCCCTTCCCAGGGACAGCCACCCGGCATCTTCACTGAATACATTGAGATGCCAGGTTAAAACCTTCCTCTTTCAGCAAGCATCTAATCTTTAATCTGTTGATCTGATTTTTAACTTTACTGCTGGCTCTTCAATATTTTTAATATTTTAATATTTCGATGATTTTATTGTTGTATTTATTGGTTTGGGTATTATATTGTTGTTGTTTTTTTATGGTAAACTACCCTGAGGAGGTAGTTGGCTGCCAGTTGGCTAGTATACATTTCTATACAATCTGCCAGTTGGCTAGTATACATTTCATAAATGTACATTAATAAATACGTACATAAATACGTATATTTATACGTACATCATAAATACGTACATTTCATAAATAAATTAAACAGATGCAACTTAGTATCTGTCACATATTGAAAGTCTAATCTAATTATATTTGCAAAGCCCTTCCTGCATTCCAACTAAAGATTTTGTTTCTTTGTTTGTTTGTTTGTTTATTGCATTTATATCCCACTTTTCTTCCATTGCGGAACTCAAGGCGGCTACATTTGCCTCTCAGGCACTGACCAGGCCCTAGCTTCAGCAAGGTGGCTGCATCATATGCCTTCTGACCATGTCTTGGGACTTTTATCAACTGCCAATGTGGGGAGCAACTACACCACAGTTTTTTGTCCTCCCAGCTCCCATTTTTGTTTAATATCTTGCTTGATGAAGAATTTTGGAAAATGCGAGAGCTTGCTCATTACATGACAGTCAATTACTCACTTGTTCCTCTCTTAGTTTTCTCGGTTCTTTAAGTACTGTTTCAGTTTCAAAATCCACAGTTGGGTAATACATTTGTTAGGATCAACCATCTTTCCCATAGCTCCTTTAAGGTTTCTTTCAGTGGTTCCATTTATTCATTCATCTTCTTTTCCTTTCTGTAGGAGTTCCCAGCGGTCAATATTAAACTATTCTCTTTACTCTTTATGTACTCCCGTTTGGTCCTATCCATTCATTTGGTCTTCAATGCAACTCTTTACCTGATCTTTCCCCTCTTCTTATTCCAGTCTCTCTGCTGCTTTTCTCCTCACATTGGATGAATACCCATTTTCTTAACCTTGTTCACTTCACATTGTAAAATGCCTGTTTGTTGTTACTTGATTATTTGTGTGTACATTTCCCTCCTGCTTTTCAGCCTTTTTCAACATCACTCTTTCCTGTCCTTCATAATGATGTTATTAGTTCTTCTTCCGAAATTCTTAGTATTAACAGCATACTCCTGTAATGACTACTCAGATGTAAGCTTCATTGAGTCCAGTCCCCAGAACGATACTTCAGTGGGTATTCGGAAGCACTGTGGAATATTATAAAATGGCGGCAAGGACCCCCTCAACCCTGGAACCAGCCCTGCATTCAAGTGCCTGCTTGATACACAGTTGTTTTCTCTGATCTTTTGCAGTTGGTCTGTCTTCCCTTTTGCTTTGCTTCCACCTACCCCTAATGTGTCTTGACTGTACCTTTAGTTCAGGGATAGGAAATCTGTGGTCCTCCCAATGTTATTGCAACTCCCATCATTGGCTATGCTTGCTAGGGCTGATGGGAGTTGCAGTCCACCAACATCTGGAAGGCCAAATGTTCCCCACCCTTGCACGCCTACAGACAAGACTTGCTTGTTTTTAACTTTTAGTACAGCATCCAGTAATTTTTGGCACTTTATCAATCAGTCAATCCATCTGTTGACTTATTCATACATACAAATAATGATTGTACTCATGGAAGTGATGAGCATCCCTTTATGCTGCACACTGCCCTGAAACCCAATATGATGAATAGTAGTATATACATGTTTTAAATCAGCAAGCAAACATGTATGTATGAACTGGCCATTACTAGCAACCTGATCCTAAAAATATTGATAATGAAGTAAGTTCCATTCATGTAAATAGAACAAAAGAATGTACTTTTTAAGTGCTATTTGATTTGAATCATCTAAGGAAAGACCACCACACCACTTCTCTGTTCTGATCGGAACTTCACACACCGTTGCTTCCTAATAAATATTAACTAGCACTAAAGTGTCAGCTGCACAATGATTTGCACAGCATTATGGGTCATTTATCTTCTCAAACTAAAATTCTTCCCTTTTGCATCTTAATTCCTCAGTTAACTATTATGGGTCACTTACTATTGGTATACCAGAAAACTGTGTTCAGCGTTATTACTTATTGGTCATAATCAATTAGGGAAGTTTTTAAGGCCATGGCAGTTTTATATAAATACACTGGCAAAGTTCACCTCCTATGATTTCTGACAATTAAATTGTTCTGTCACTTTGGGACTCTCATTAATCTCCACTTGTCATCCTTGTTTATGCAGGTTATAATGGGCTGTGTGTATGTAAGTAAAATGAGATGCTTAAAAGCCCTTGGCTGTTTTAACTCTTTGATGAGAATACAATCGAAATGCTTGCATGGGGTGAGGGGGGGGGGTAAATTCCATGGGGGGGGGTTACCTAAGAGAAAGAGAACTTTGACAATAAACTATATCTACTGAAGTCCTGCCCTTAAATAGTTTGTACAAATGGGATCAGAAGATTAATGGGAAACGAGTCTTAGAACTAGACATTTCTTTTTTCTCTTTCTCTGACAGAAAGGAAAAAGCCAGAAGAAGATAGTCATGTTCTCATGAACAAGAGAAAGTTAAATGGCACAGATTTTCATGTAACGCTTTGCAACTGGTGCATTAGGGTCACATGGCCATTACAAAATTAGTTGGACAAAGGGCATAGTGCCTGCCACACGCAGTCATGCATCTTCCCTCGTTCCAGTACTCTCACAGATCAGGACTATCCGACCGCAAGCAGAATGCAGCACAGCAGCTATGTTTGTTGGCCCACCAGAGCCATAGTAAACCCTCCCCTTTGCTCCTGCCTGCCACCTGGCAGGTCACTAGTGGCTTGCGTTCAGCTTGGTGGGGCACAAATTGTCCAGACCTGTCATCGATGAAAAGGGGAAACAGATCTCAGTAAAAAGAGTCAATGATTAAGAGTTGTGTGCATGTGTGAAAGAGTGAGAGAGAGAGAGAGAAAAAAGATTCAAATCTCATTTTAGGCATGTTTGCATGAAGAATGATTTTGGAATCAGATGTATTCATTCAGCAGACTTCATATGCCCAACTCACATGCTCCAGGGTTTCAGCCACACTACTATCCACCTGTCCACATGGCTTGACAGGAGTGACTGTGGGACCAGTGAGGTCAGAGCAGTCTTCACAGTGGAGCAGGTGTCATGAAGGAAAAGGTGCTTACCTCTTTCCAGCAGTTCCTGCAAAGTCAGAATATGGGCTGATGCCATATGGATCCTTTCACATGGACATCCCCAAAAGGGAACCAATGAAGAATCTCTTTTTTAATGTTTTCTTTTAATGTTTTAACATTAACTTTACCATCCTGTCAGGACCTGAGTGACCATTTGTGTGTAGGACTACAGCCAAATCTGCAAGAAGTTGAGCTGCACAATTTGTGTCCAACTTTTATTAGTTTACTTGGTTTTGAATTGGGGTTGATTGCCTTACACAATTCTGTCAGAGATGTGTGTAACTATAATGGGATATGAAAAGGCTTAGCTTGGCTAGGCCCAGATCCTCTTCTGCCTGTCTGCTCAGTTCAGCTGCCAGAACTGGAAAGAGGCTAGGGCAGAGTGGCCTTAAATAGTCCAAAATAGGCCCCACGCTCACTTGCTCTCTCTCTCTCTCTCTCTCTCTCACACACACACACACACACACACGCACCAGAACCAATGTCATTGTAACATGCATTCATGCACTGGTGCCATCCATGCCCCTCCTCTTCCCACCCAAGCCACAACAACAACATCCCCCCATCCCCGTCCCAGAACCCTTTGGGTCTGAGGGCAGGAGAATGGCCTAGTTGCTGTGTGAGGTAACTGGAGCAGCACCAGAGCCATCCTGTTTCACTGACAACCCCACAGAAATGCCTCACTCTAGTTTCTCAGGCACATAGAGATGCATTAATGTAGATGGCTCCATAATCACCCAAATTCCTTTATGTAAATGAAGTGTTCCCAGGCCTGGCCTAACTGTCCTCTTTTACCTAAACATAAATACTTCACATTTATGTAGCATTATGTAGCATTTGTAGTTCAAATGCATCCATCACATACATGTTCTTGTAATCTTAAAAGAGCCCTGTGAAATAGGTCAAAAGTATTATTCTCATATTTCCTATGGAGGTCTGAGGCTGAGAGCATGTCCTGAGGCCACGTAGTGTGTTCATGGCAAAAAACAACAACAAGATTTCAGCTGGGGACTTCTGGATTGGTAGCACAGTCTTTTAACTACAAATAATACTATACTAGTCCCCACAATCCATCCTGTGCCACACAGTAGGTTTGCAGTGTATGCCACTGCCATGCCATGGAGGTTTCCTTGGGATTCAAGCACTAGGCTACAGATTCTTACAGAACCCAGTTCAAAATGTAAAAGGGCACCCAGTGAGGGAAGCGGTGGGGGTGGGGGGAGTAAATGATTCTAGGAGGGGTCATTTTGCTTGACTGGTCAGATCTAAGGGATTGATACCTCTGTAGTTTTTATGCTGTAGCTTTTGCCTCAGTAAAATCCCTGAACATTTAGCTATAAGACATGTAATACTGCATTGTCGGTTCAGTCCTTATATAAATTGCAAAATAAATTGCAAAAGATGAATGCTAATATTCCCATGGTTGGATACCTCATATAGGATTATTTACTTCTTCCCATAACTGACATATACAAAACCAGGAACAGCTCATTGAATTATCCAAAAAGCTAAAAGAACTAGATGAGCACTAACCTAATAAGACTCAGCCACGTCCAATTTTGCTGCTATGATAATACAGTTAGATATGAAACTAAGAAATCTATAATTCTAAATCTAAGTCCATTGCATCATGGATATTGTAAACTGGCTGTGCCTTAAAACTGGTATCTCTATAAGTAATAATGAGAAAAAGAAAGAAAGAAAGAAAGAAAGAAATCTTTCAGCCATTTTGGAAGACAGAAGAAGGTGTTTTGTATTCTCTTAACTGAGCTACTACACATAATAGAGAATTAAGAGGTAAACTGTAATTAGAAATCAATACCAGCATTAAGCTTTGCCTACCAAAACATCCTGTCCCTGATCCAGGGAGCTAAAAACACAGCAGAAAATAAAGCAAGTTCTCTCTTCAAATAATGAGAAGTTTTGGAGGGGTCCAAATGGAAGTACACATCATATGTAGTGGTGTAGCAGTAGATTTTGAAGTGAAGGTGTTCATCATAACAATCCCCATAGCTATCCCCGAGGAGAGCCCAAAATGCAAGGAGCTGTGTTTCTCTCTCTCTCCCTCTCCCTCTGTGTGTGTGTGTGTGTGTGTGTGTGTGTTTACATTTGTTGCTGGCAAAATCCTGATAGAGTGTGCATATTTTGAGGTGAGTGGAGTATAGCATCATATTGGAAGCCATCACCTTCCATTGCCCTGGAAGCTAAAATTATGTAGGCCTTATGTTTATGCAAGGTATACGCTGTTACACTGTTATGCAAGGTATACATAGCTGCATCATGTTCCACAGGGGTGGTGCTGTTACTATGACAACTGCCAGCACCCTTATGGATCATGATGATGATGGTGGTGGTAAATAAAAGAGCCGATCATAAATAAAATAAGAAGTAGTACTAATAGTAGGAGTCCTGCTACTAGAAGTGAGAGCAAAAAACAAATTGTCAAACACAAATATATCTGTAGCTATCAGATCCAATGCAGCAAACTTTCTATGTAGAAAATCTTGTCTACAGAAATCTCTACACAAAAGTTACGGTCCCATAATTATACATAGATCCTCTTTTATTATTAAAACGATAATTTAAAGCTTCTATAGATTATATTTCCACAGTGTATGTGTGTGTGTGATTGTGTGTCTGATGAAACTACTAGTTGAATATGTCTCCTGACAATTGAAGCTCATAAACAGATGCCTTTCACGTAATCTGTATGGAGTGCATGGAACACATCTCTTGTTATAATGCAGACATCTTAACTTTAAATGAGACGAAAACAAACATAAAATTAGCACTGTAGGGAACCCCCAGCCACTCAATTTATGTTGGGTTTAACACCTTATTTTATATATCCTCCTACATAAACAGTTTTTATATTAGCCCTTGATAGGGTGCCTTCAAAGAATTAAATGTTGAGCTGTTTAAAAGCACTAATTAGCAGCCTCAGTACAAAGAGGAACACATTTATTAGTAAAATCTTGTAAACCTAGAATACCCTATGGGCTTAGTCACTTTGTGTGCGACTGTGTGTGCGTGTGTGTGTGAAATAACTCAATAAAAATATTATATTGTTAATCACAAAACCTTGCAGGAAAATAATCTATCTGGAAAGAACTATAAACCATACTTTTCAAAACAAAGGAAGAAAAGCAGCCATCCACATTAAAGCTAAACAATAAAATCCCCACCAAGCGTAAACTCATTTCTCAAAGCAGGCACATTTTATACCCAAGGTTCGAGAGGTCTGCAACCTTATATGCATACGCCAATGGACACATATTAATTGTGTTTAGTTTCACTATGACTAGCAACACATTTATTAAATTAACACTTCATTCCTTTCAATCATGTCTTAACAATGTCAAGGCTTTAAAAATATTCTTAGCAGAGATGATGGCAAATAGAAATTAATGCCTATGTACTTTCTTCACCATCCCTTTATGCTCCAAATGCATTTAATTTACAAAGAATCTAGAGATGTATATTATTTAAAAGATGTTTTCACATAAAACATTTCAGATTATTCTCATCTAGTTTGATCAGACTAATTTTCTTCCTAACATTTCAATTTTTTTGTAATTTCCCAGCACTTTTCATATGTTTTGTGTTACTGACTAATAAGTTCAGTTCATGTCAAAAATTATATTTGTGAGTGTTCAGACATGTTCTAATTCCTATTAAGGAAACAAAAATCACTTTGTTTAGTGTTTTATAGATTAGAAGATGTTAGATGCTTGATAATATGTGCATAAATGGGAGAAAGAAATATTGTACTGATGCAGAATGCTAAAACATGAAAGCCAGGTTCCTAAAGCTCACAAACAGAAGAACAACTACCACTCACAATGTTCCTTGTGCAGATGCACAGTAACTTGCCCAGGCTCTAGGTACAACCTTGGAGTCTTGGACAAGAACATTCAGAGGAGAATCTTTGATATGGCTCACACCAGTAACTTGCACAAGGAAAATACATCTGCTGCAGGGGTCCTCAACCTTTGAGAGCCAATGAGCACATTTGGAATTTTGAGAGTGTGTCATGGGCACTCTCACAAAATGGTTGCTGTAGTGGGCATGGCCACCAAACACCCATTTCTGAGAAGGAAAACTGGTGAGGCTAAAAGGAATGTAACTTGCCCAAGAACCTATCTATAATTTACCATTAAAAGCTACAGGATTCAAAAAGATTTAATTTGGCTGGATCACTCATGCCTGTTAGCTGTATATTATAAAATATGGCTTACCATATTTAAAACAAGCACATAAAATGTAATAGCTTTTTTGTTTTACTCTGAATAATTTGTTTGTTCCATTCAGTAGAGTGGTTCCTCCAGCCACACTACAGCTTGGGTGATGGGGGAAGAAAGATTTATGGCAACATTTCTGTTTTCCTTATCTTCATAACACCATTAATCCAGTGTTACTTGTATGCCAGGCAATCCTAAATTTTTGTTTCAGTTCTCCCCAGCTTTTAGGCACCATTAGAATTAGATCAGCTCAAGGCCCTTCATGTACTGTTTATAAGTACTCTCCTAACATAACATTACAAAGCTGGTCAGACCTTTGCCGTTTTGCCATTGGTTTTTACGGTGTTTTATGTTACAACCTAATTAGTCTCTTACGGTGCCCTTGCATGTACTTAGAGTGTAGAGTTTCACTAAATACACTGAACGCTTTATTTTTGAGGACCTCTGTGACACTCTCTAAGCAGTTTTAAGCAGGCTGAAAAATATGTTTCCAGTCAATCAAGCCCTTCAGAGATACATTATACACCTCTGGCTAGTGCAGAGAGCCATAAAACCATCACCATTCCTGACTGCATGATGCAGACTGTTATTATACCAATAACTGCCCACAGCTACAGAATTCAGCAGGAGGAAAGGGGGAAAAAAGACAATTATTTCCAGTACTTCACAAAGCCCCACTCTAACAAATTATATGAAGATTAACTAATGGCAGCTGCAGCCGTTGGATAGTTAGTCCAATTAGGCATGACGTGTCTGCCTGATGCTCCGTCTATTCTTGGAGAAGGTCCTTTGCCAGCAGTTGGAACAACAGAAAGAAAAAAAAGACGGCTGGTTTTTCAGTCTTCACCATGGCTTGGCAGAGTGAGAAAAAGTGGATGGTCTCATAAATCTACCATTAAAAGCTCAGAAATGTCCTTCATCATATATATATATATATATATATATATATATATATATCCTAATGTATATATAATCTAGAGATATGTCTAGTTGCATCCTCTCCCTGCAAAGAAATACAATCCTATATGCATAATAATGCCAGCCCTGGTCTGAAATGTCATGATGGATTAAGAACAGCAAATGGTTAATTCTTCTTTCACTGAGAGGAGGGTATCCATCAATCTAGAAGGAGGGGTTCTGTCAGAACTTTCATTGTAGGGGCCTTCAATGCCCTGCTAATTTCAGAGGCATCCTGTAGAGGGCACCGATATTCAGTACCATCTCTTTCCCAAACAGCATTTCATGAAACCTGAAGGAAAGAAAGGGGGATTGCCTTTAAGAAAGGAGCAGCCGTTGCCTTTGTTCTCTGCTCCACTTTGTGCCAACTAAGTATTACATTTTGAAAACTATGTGCTCATTAGGACTTCCAACAGGACCCCATGTTTTAAAATTGGGATGAGGGGAGAGAATAAATGTCTGTGTTTAAAACAGTTCTATCACATGGTGAGTAAGAAGGGGTCACCAACACAAGTTCTGAAATTCTGAAGGGTTCGCTCATTATATAGCCCACTGAGTTTGACAAGGTTATGATGACTCTGCCGCATTTTCAGAAGGATGGATTAGACCATCAGGTTTTTAAAAAGTAAAGCAAAGGCAAGTGGAAAATTGATGGTGCAGCGTGTAGAGCCCCTGAAGTAAAGCGTTTTGTGGAGCTGAATGATGGTGTCACTTCCAATGGCTACAAAAGAGAACCTGTAAGCATTGGCAGAGTTTATATTTAACAATAAGATTATCAACCTAAACTTTCCGTAAAATCTATTCATTTCCATTTGGGAAGAGGATATGATAACCTAGTCAGGCCAGCCTCCCAGTCACCAATCACAACACTGACTCCTGACATTTGCCTAATTATCTTTCCTCATCATCTGTCATCTCTTGAAAGCTTTGCTCCATTCAGATGCCAGGTATTTCCAAAATTAATCATGTCACTGAAAGCGGCATCTTTTCATGTAAATGGGCTTTATTATGTGGACAGAGTGCAGGGGGGGGGGCTTTCCTTTGAGCGGCAGGAGCCCATTTGTAGAGAAAGTATCTGAAATCTGACATGCTGCCTTCTCAGAAAGATGTTTCACTGCGACCTCCCAGCAAGAGCTCAGCATCCGTCACTAGGAGTTCGTGTGTCTGCAGCTTGCACCCTTTGGCTTGATGCATGCTAAATTGCCCCCATTGTTTCAGGGTGACTGGCTTTCCAGCCCTTGCTAACAAAGCCCTCTTTGCATAAGCCTCTGTGTACAATTATTTATGTTTGCATCATGCCATCATACATACATACATACATACATACATATATATATATGGTGAGACTGCCCTTGTTTTCACCTTACAGTTAGGACTGTAGCTTGTTAGCTACAGAATACTCTTCTCTTTCACTCGCACTGCAATTCCATGTATGCTTTCATGAAAGTGAGTTCTATTGGACTTGGAACCTACTTCCATTCCAAGTAAATTGGCCTGAAGTCTTGTTTTGCAAGCGTGCAGAATCATTTCTTTTTCTCATTTATTTCAATTCTATACTGCCCAATAGTCAACGCTCTCTGGGCTGTTCACAAAAACTACAACCCAAAATACAACATAATATAAAATCTTACACAGAAATTACAAATTATAACAGCTACAAAGAGTCACAATAAAATATTGAGACCCAATAAAGCAGCTGATATTAAAACCCTCATCATATGATGTCACTTGCCTAGGAATAGAGGAATGTCTGAACTTGGTGATGAAAAGATGACAATGCTGGTTCCAGGAGGGCCTCAGTGGGGAGAGCATTCCACAATCGGCGGGTGGGACGACACCACCAAGAAGGCCTTTTTACTTGTTGCCATCCTCTGAACCACCCTTGGAATGAGGGGGTTGATCAGGAATATATTTAGGGAGGGTATATGGGTAGTCCTCTCCACCACCTTTGCTTCCAATCACATACAACCATTCCTCAAGAACACCTAAATATTTGGCCAGTTCACTGGTTCTACACTCTGAGGGTGCAATCCTATCCCAATTGTGTTTATTGAATACAATGGGATTTACTAATTATAGGATTGCACTATGAGTGACAATTAACTGTGCAGCCCTATACCACATACTCAGGAGTAAGTCTCATTGTGCTGAATGGTCCTTCCTTTTGGTTAGACCTGTATAGGATTGTGCTGTAAGTGGATCTACATCCTAGGTGTATAGGCCAAAAGAACAAATTCTTCCAAAGGAAGAAAGAGTGACTGGCTGTGCGTTGACAGCATTGGTATAATTATTATGAGGTGTTAAGGAAAGTAACCCAAAGTGTTCTTAAAATAAACTGGCTTTCAGTCCCCGCCTCCACCCCTTCCCCAATTTAATCTTGAATATAGTCAAGAACAGGCCTTGGAATCTTACTGAGAATCTCCCTGGAAAAGGAAATGCCTCCTTACCTACTACTACAGTGGAGTTCTATAGAGTGATTGAGATCACATTTGAGAGTTCTCTTTTCAGTGTGTTCTTCTAGCTAAAATCATTTCACAGCAGTGGAGGCTGGTGGCTCTGATGTCAGTAGGGCAGTGAATCCGCTCCAGGTTTCAGTCAGAACCAGTCAAAAAACCCAAACTAGGTTCAGCACCTTGGATAGTTCCTTTAAATTTCTGTCTAGTTCTGACAGAAACCCAGAGTGGATTCACCACCCCACCGACATCAGGGCCACCAGCCTCCACTGGTTCACAGAGACTACTGTGGGCATGCAGTGCCATGCAAGTGAACTTCCACTTGTACAAGGGGACTTTCCTTTCCCTTCCCCCCAGCCCCTCAACATCTTCTCCACAGGTTCCATCAACCCTCTGGAGTGGATCTGGGGGTACAGGGGTACAAGGGTAGGGGGAATCAATTCTGCCGGTGGATGCCATTCCACTGGTGGATGGGCACAGTTGGATTCAACCCTACCAGTTCAGTTCTCTTCTGTATGAGCTAGATTTAATAACTCTCCAGAATGCTGGCAGAACTTTCAGAGTGTTATAAGAATGTACTATTCTTGCTCATGTAGGGTGTAACACCCTAATGTGTTACATAATTAGTCAAATTATGTGTCTTGATATGCATTAGCTCCAGTAATTCATTCAGGCAAGTGAGCCCCTTTCTATGTGTACAATAACACATTTCCAAAGTCCTTACAACATCACAAACCCATTTTCTACTCTTTTGAGCTTTGAAACTCCAGTGCTAATGAATTGATACCTTTCCCTTGGTGGTGGTACATTCTAACAATATTAATTCCACATGAAAACATCTATATCCTCCACTTTAACATGAAAGTAATTGTAATACACTCACACCCAAGGTTTCCATATTCTATCCTAGACATGGCTTTGGGAGCCATTAACAGCTGTGTGGAAGGATGAAATTATGCAGGGACTGTTTCCATAGGTACAATGCTGTGATGGGGGAGATGTTCTACATGTGGAATATGACCCTGCCTTGAAGCTGTAAGGGACAACTATGGGTTCATTCGTAAAACTGAATAAAAGTGAGGATTTTTAAAACAGAACCTTTGCAACATGGTGGTCCCAAGACAGGTCATTGTCCCTCTGCAGCTGATATTTGCCAAAATGTAGAAAGACATTGCATCATGGATTCCTGTTTCCTTATCTAATCTGGCCCTTAGAACCCTACCCAAGACAGGTAAGTATGTACAAGACTGCAACCTTAGTCAGCAGTGGAGAGACTAGAGGAAAACAAACAACACAATCCCATGCATGTTTACTCAGAAACCCATTGAGTTCAAGGGGACTTATTCTCACATAAGCGTGTATGGGATTGAAGACTTAATGCTTCTTCTCTCTTTGATTTAAAACAGCTGTGCAAAAACTCTAGTGGAATTATTTTGCTAATTAGCACATGATGTCATCCGGCAGCCATTTTGTGACCCCAAATTTCAAAGCAGAACTCAAACACTATAGCATTGCTTGAGGGTGGGGGGATTCTTATCTATGGGCATCTCACATACGACATGAAATAGAAACCTTTATTGATGTTTATAGCAGCGGCACACCTTGATTTCAGAGGAATGATCTTTAGCCATAGGCTACTAAGGAGATAAAAATCTTGTGCCTTTCTTTCTAATTGCTTAAGGATACAAGAGATTTTTTTAAGGCCCCAAATAACTTGCTATCTTCCTGCACCTGCTTTTTCAGCTAGCCATGTAAACAATGGGGAGAGGTGAGTCACGGTGCTACTGGATTCTGTGTGGTGTACATTTGAACCTTTCTCTTGGAATGTTACATGAGAGAGTTGTGAGTTTAATTCAAACGTGCTCTGTTAGTCTACTATTTCAGTCTCTATTTTATGAAGTCAAACACATTAGTTATTTTCCATTGAAAAATATAGCTATATTACAGCAAAAAGTATCCAGGCATCCTTGTAGCCTGAATAAATGCCAATTAATGTCCCCAACCCTACATCAGAGGCCCCACTATTATGCGAGCGAGGCCTTTTGGCAATGATGGGAAGCAGCATTGCAATCAGAGCAATTTAATTTCCCACCATGCCTTGGAGCATGCTACATTGGAGGCATGGTGGGAAATTAAAATGGCCAGTGTTGACTAGAGCACCAGGGCAAAAAATTAAAGCAGGGCCAGGTCAGGCATCAGTGGTGGGCCGTTCTGGAGCTCTGGGGTCCTGTCAGCTGCCCAAGGATGACACGGGCTGACTGACATCAGGCATGACTGGAAAACACTTTCTTGCTGACCCCCAGAACACAAACAGCCATCTCAAAATTCTCTCTTTAAATCAATATTTATAACTAGCAATTACAGAAAAACTACATAATAACACAGACAGAAAGTGATAGAAACTAAGATCATTGAGTCCAACCTTCCTCAGCCTGGTGCCCTCCAGAGGGGTTGAACTGCAGCTCCCAATATTCACAGCCATGCTGGCTGGGGATAATGTGAATTGGAGTCCAACCCCTCTACAGAGCTCCCAGTTTGGGAGAGCTGATCTAGTCAGTGGTTAGGATGCAAAGATCTACCTAAGAAGCTTCCCCTTATATCTCTTGGAAAACATTCCCCAAAATGGAGGACCCTCTGAAGCAATGACAAAGCAGGTGAACTTTTACATACATTAATGAGCTCCTATATTTGAAACAAAAAAGCAGACATAATTTTTATAGCACCTTAATCCCCATTTGCCAAAATGAGAATATTTGCATTGCTAACTGTTTTTCTTCCAAACCAGGAACTTGCATGCATTGGAAAAAGAGATCAACTCTGGCTGTTTTCTGGTGAGTCAATATACAGTCTGACATGCAATAAGCATTTATCTTCATTAGCCCTAATGTTGAATACCTATATAAGGAACAGATTGACACATTGCTGCATGCTTTTGGTGGCAACCAGTAAAATGGGAAATCTTCCCCTCAGGGCAATTCAAATCTGTTTAGCTTATTAAAAAGTTAATAGGCAACTTGATTATGGAATGTAACTACCTACATGGGAGAAAACTATATAGTGCGCTAAAAGGTTTCAAGACAGCATCATTGTGAGGTTAAAGCTGGGGGATGAAAATACAAGCTAGAAATAAAGCACTCCATTTGAACGGTGAATGTGATTAACCGTTGGAAGAAATTACCTGTGGAAAGTGCTGGATTCTTTGCCATTTTCTTCTTTTTTACAATACCTTCCTTACTGTGGTAGTACTGGACTTCCCAGACAATGAATTCACTAGTTATCTCCTCGTAACCCTACATAACTAATGCTTTCTTTTAGACAAGCTTCTCATTGATCTATCTCTTCTAACTTTCCCACTATGTTTAACAATGCTATATTGCAGCCTTTCCCAAGCTGGTGCCCTCCAGATGTTTTGGACTACAACTTCTTCTCACAGGCATTTGGCAACATATGATAAGTTTATTCGATTCTGGATTGTCTTATGGTTATGGTTGTTTGCTTGAGATTGCCTGTTTGAAGTCATTTTAGATATATGTTCTCTTGTGTATATTGTCTGTTCGTGCATTTTTATGTAAATGGCTTTTAATCTCTGTATACTGTATTTTTATTGTTTTTAATCTTTGTAAACTGCCCAGAGAGCTTTGGCTATTGGGCAGTATAGAGATGTTAATAATAATAATAATAATAATAATAATAATAATAATAATACTCCCAGCATTCCTGGTCATTAGCCATCCTGGGAATTTAAGTCCACAATATCTGGAGGGCACCAGGTTGGAGAATGAGGCTATATCATGACTCCCCCCCTCCCCTCGCATATCGGAATGACTAATTAACATATGCTATACATTTTTTTACCCAGCTGTATGGTCAGCTCTCACATTTTCAGACCTTTTTAGATGCTTGGAATTTCTGTATACTAAATACATGGAAGAGGGGAGAATCATGCCCCCTGCCCCAAACTCCATGCACATAGAACCAATAAATGCATGGAGACTGGGGAGGGGCCAGCTGGTACATCCCCCCCTCCCCCAAGCACTGATATACACAGATTACAAATGTCTGAAAGGGGCTCTTGTTGAATAGAGTTTGAACACAATTCTGAATCTAGGTCATTTCACATCTCTTCTGCAATTGTGTTGGTTAGAACTGTGGTCCATTCCAGATTCTACACTGTACAATAGAGGAAATAGAAATAGCCTCACTCACCTTCCAACTTTTACAGAGCACTGGCTAAGCATTAGCATGCTTTCCTGGGGGAACTACAAAGACAGTGTGCATCCGCTCCACCACTACAAAGGGCATCAATGAGCTGGGTGTGTTTACAAACTGGTCCTATGATTCTGTATTTGCTGCTGGGATGGAAGAAGGTTTGCAATGATCCTATGGAATAGGGATGTCAGAGAATTCCACCACGGACTCCCCCGGAATCTGTGGTGGAATGGCCTCCCCCCCCCTGCCACCCCGCGGAATCCCCAGGGACGGGGCTTACCTGGCGGCGGATGCGGTGGCAGCTCCGGCGGTGGATGCAGCGGCGGCAGCTCCAGCCGGTCTTCCGGCTGCTGCTGGGTTGCTGTCGCCGCAAATGGCAGCCACGCCATTTGCGCCCCTGCTCTTTGCCGTGATAGGCTACGTAAGTATTTACGTAGCCTATCACGGCTTGGCAGCCACGCAAATGGCGGCTGGTGTAGCAGCTGCCATTTGCGGCCGCAGCAGCCCGGCCATGGCCGGAATTCCGGCTGTGGCCAGCCCCAGCCATCGGCTCCACAGAGTCGCCGTGGAGTGGAGCCGGCCAGGGAGGATTCTGGGGGGAGGGACGGAGCATGTCCCCTCCACCGCTGATGCTCTGGAACGGACGGGTGAGTACATTTCGTACATCCCTACTATGGAGTGATTATATTTCAATTGATAACTGTTTAGTTGTTTTAATTTTTTATGTTTTTATTCTATTCTATGTCACTTTGTCTCATTTTTAAGAAGGGTATCTAAGAAATTATCATCATCATCATCTGCATTTTATAGGTGGCAAACTGAGGTCTGGTCCTAGTAACTTCCAGTTCATGTATCAGCAGGAATATAAATGAGGGTCCAATGCTCCATTCTCCTGACCACTCCACTCATACAAAATGTTTCAGTGCTAATAAAGAAATGGAAAAACCTCTCATCCCACAGCCTCCAACAGCAGGCAGAAGAAATTTATAAGAGGAAAAACATAATGGAAGAAATTGTTTATTTGTTTGTTTGCCTTTATAAAGCCCATTTGGGAGGAACATCAGTATATCTACCATACATCAGTTATCTGGCTTACACTAGTTAAGCTGATGCTGCAGCCATCCTTTGTTAGAAATTAATGTGTGCAATAAAGTTTTACATTTTTCATATGTTTTGAAGTATGCGGGCTATAATTCTTTTGACTGCATAATTACTTTTTGTACAAAAGAAAAATGAGATGCTTAGTCCTACGTAAATAATAACCCTCCAAACAAAACACAGAACAATGGTTTCATACTTTTTATCTTCGAGGACTTGCACGTAAATATTTCCTGGGAAACTTCTTTGTGTGTGTGTTGTTGTTTTTTTTAAAATAACTTATATATCCTCAATATAATTTTGCTTAAAGAAAAAAAAGCAACACTACTAGGATCACACTGAGATGGGAGATGTAATTTGGTTTAAAAAGGAAAGAACAGTGTGAGATGATACCTTAACGACTGTATCCTGTACAGACTTGCCCATGAGCTGCAGTCCGCTGAAGTCCTGGAGAGGACCTTCCACATGTCCAACCACCAGCTGAGGTACAATTGGTGGGAACAAGAGAACAAGATTGTGCCCCAAGAGATTTATTTGCCCCTTTTATTTTAGGCTTACCTGAGTCTCCTGGTGTTCCTGTTTTGCTCCTCCATGGTTCAGTTCTTCTTGTATAATTGTGATGATATTATATCCGATTTGTGGTTTTAGTTTTTGTATATGGAACAATCTGACAGAGTGGAAAGGTGGGGTAGGAATTCAGTAAGTAAGGCTGAAATCCTAAACCCACTTACGAGAAAATCCCACTGAGATTTACTTCTGAGCAATCGTGCATTGGTTTGCAATTTGCATTGCATGTAATGCCCCAGAATAAGGCATGCAATAGGCAGAAAGAATGGACACAGTCTTTTACCAATACCATGCTTTACAGAATTCCCGCTTTGCTTTGCTTTGCTTTGCTTTGTTCTCTCTCTCCCTCCTGCCCCCCCCCCCAAATTACATCTAGGAAGAGGATGGCCACCAAAAGAAAAGAAAAAGCCAGATTAATTGAATCTAGGAACATCACTACAGGAAAGATCCAAGTTAAGCACTCGTTAAAACCCATTGATTTCTATGGCAGTGTTAGGTGTTGAGCATGTATTAAATAATCTCCAGCTGAAATAAATTTGCCTTTAAAGTACTTTAACTTTGGCTCCCATATTCCCAAAGAACATAATGGACAAAAGTTCTCTATCTTCCTAGCTTAATGTAGAACATGTTACTGGTTCCTCTGAGAGTCAACCCACTTTGCTGTTCTCATAGGAAAACTTCGTAAGTCCTAGGAAAAGCTAAGGTGGTTCCAATGTTTCTGCACTGTGAACTAGCATTGTCCTTCCTTCAACAGCTACATAGTTGAAGGCACCTGAGCTAACATGGCTGATATAGGGCCAAAACAGATACCACTTTAAAGGTGTGTCTAGCACCTACATCTTTTTAAATGCATTTTTACTCTAGAATAGGTACATGGGCCTTGATCTGTATCAAGACCCTAGCGGGGGGAGGGATTAAGATCTGGATTGTGCCCCCCCTGCACCTACTCTAGAGTAAAAATGAAAAGAAGACATAGGTATAGTAGTATCTGTTTTGCTGCTTAGATTATTCTGACAGCTACTGCTACAGACCCTTGCTATTCTATCACTTCCTTGCAACCATTACTCTAGCTTAGTTCTCAGTGAGGTATTAAATCTGTGTATGGGCTGTACCTAGGGATGTCAGAGAATTTCGCCACGAATCTCAGGGAGGCCGAATGCCAGCGCATTCGGCCCCCCGAAATCGGTGGCGGAACAGTCTGCCCCCCCGCCCCCCCAGGACGGGACTTACCTTGAGTGGATCTTCCTGGCGGCAGCAGCTCCAGCGGTGGTGCGGCGGCGGCGGCAGCAGCGGCGGCCGGTCTTCCGACCGGCTGCCGCCACCACCATTTCCAGTTAAAAAAAACCACAAAACGTGATAGGCTACATAAAGATTTATGTAGCCTATCACAGCTGATTTAAAAGGAAAAAAAACGCACGTACACAAATGGCGGCGCCCATGGGTGCCGCCATTTGCGTTCCTTATTTTGGCACGTCTTAGTCTACGTAATCATTTATGTGGACTAAGACGGCAAAAATAAGGGGAACGCAAATAGCGTAGACGCTACGCTATTTGCGTTCCCTGTTATTTTCTTCGTATTAGTCTACGTAAATGTTTACGTAGACTAAGACGTGCCAAAATAAGGAACGCAAATGGCGGCGCCCATGGGCGCCGCCATTTGCATACGAGCGTGTGTGTTTTTTCTTTTAAATCAGCCGTGATAGGCTACGTAAACATTTACGTAGCCTATCACGGCTGACTGCAGGGACGCAAACGGCGGCGGCTATGGCCACCGCCATTTGTGTCCCTGCTAGCCAGCGGCCGGATGTCCGGCCGCTGTCGGAGCCGGCCGGCGGCTCCGCAGAATCCCTGCGGAGCAGAGCCGGCCGGCCAGAATTTCGGGGGGAGGGACGGAGTGCCTCCCCCCCCCACGAATGTCACCCTTTGAAAAGGTAAGTGACTTTCATACATCCCTAGCTGTACCACATCAGACTGCAAATGAATGGTTCTCCATACACAAACATTGCCTCCACCTCCACACAGAAAATGAGCATACTGTGAAAGAAGTAGGCTAGAACCCTTCTCCCTGATGTCTACTTTACTGTGTTCAGGGAATTCTTTTGTATGGAGGAGCATTCAGTCATTCAGCCCTCACCTGCAGTCTGAAATGGTACAGCCCAACCACAGTGAGAACTAGGCCACTGTGAGGAGTCCTTTAGTGAGACTCGTTCACAGATTGGAAACATCTGGACCCAAACATGTACCTTGTCATGGGAGACCATAGCTCTAGGCTCTCCTTATCCTACAAAAGGTGTCCCCAACCAGTTGTGTCCGACTCTAGGGTGCGGTGCTCATCCCCGTTTCTAAGCCGAAGAGCCAGCGCTGTCCAAAGACGCTTCCGTGGTCATGTGGCCGGCATGACTGAACACCGAGGTGCACGGAACGCTGTTACCTTTCCCGCCGAGGCAGTACCTATTCATCTACTTGCAATTTCTTGCTTTTGAACTGCTAGGTTGGCAGGAGCTGAGACTGAAGACGGGAGCTCACTCTGTCACGCAGCACTCAGGTCTCGAACTGCTGTCCTGCCGACCTTCCAGTCTGCAGTTCAGCGTCTTAACCACTAAGCCACTGTGGTCCTTATCCTACTCACACTTAGTTCTCCCATACATATAGTTACATTAGAGTTACGTTTACTATATTATATTACATTGCAGAGTGTCCTGGGGGCTCCTATTTTATATTTTATCCCCAAACTAAAGTATCCCCCCTTTTGCATTTGAAAGGGAAATGCAGTCTCTCAATATCAAATACATTTCTTTTTTAAAAAATGTAAACAAAATTTACTTCTCTTGCCTGACCCCTTCAAGGACCAGTTTTGTCTTGCAACAAATATTTATGTTTGAGCTGTAAACCCCTGAAACCAAGGGGTTATAGTGGAAATGCTGACAGAGAATTAAGAGACCCTTAACCCATGGTTTAAGATGGCCTAGCTATAATTAAAGGTCTGCCTTTTATTTTCAATAGCAGTCATCATGACTTGACTCTGGTTTTTTTTAATTACAGGAGGGCTTGCGAAGGGAATTATTACTAAGTTGAGGTTTTTGCTCTCTCTAAATTCAATCTTTATTAAATGTATAAACCGCTGAAGAGGCAGGATTGATCTAATAGCTTTTCTTCCCCCTCCCCTGCCTGCCTCTTCTTTTTTCCTTGGCTGCAGTTGATGTTCTAGAGAAAATCTCAAGTAAAATGAATATCTATGATTTGATTCTCCAGGTTCCCTAGTCAGCAATGAAATTGCCCGTACAATACACTTGAAAGGTTAATTAACAAGGTACAAGTTGACATTTTATGTGGAAGTGGTTCCAATGGATCAGATACTTATGGCTTCCAAACAGAGATTTTAAAAAAATAAATAAATATTGAAAAATAAATGGCTCATTAGTTAGGATTCAATGCTGTGGTCAATGAAATGCAGTTTGCTATTAGTTAGTTAGAACTTACAGTCAGTTTCCGTGTGTGTACATATATAAAAATTCAGCAAATGGATTATTCCTCTTTAGAAAATGGGTAGGAGCATCTATTCCATTCTTTTTCTTTCTCTGTTGAATTTGAGACCTGCCATTTCCTTGACCTTCTGTTCTATGAAATCTAGTTTGGAATATGAGTTTAATAGCTATACATTTACAAACAATTTGGTATTGCATTTGCCAGGGCTAGGCAGAACGTAGATCTCCAGATGTTTTGAACTTCAACTCCCAGCATTCCTGACCATTGGCCATGCTGGTAGGGCCTTCTGGGAGTTGAAGCTGAAACATCTGGAAAGCTACTTTCTGCCCATTCCTGGTACAGCATCTCTTGATGCAGAATGTTGACTCATTTTTAGACTTGGTTCATACCTTTGTTAATTCAGTAGCTGATCACAGAGGTGAAAAGTATTCATGGGCTAGAAGCATTTTCGTGGATGTTTTGCCGCTCTTTTGCCAGAAGGGGAACACAAAAGCACCTTCCAAGGTGCAGGCCATCCTCCAGAAGAGAAAACATGCGAGTCAATGAAATGACGATGGTTTCAATGTATGACTCGATCATTGTGTCCACATCTGGAACAAAGAGATGAGAGCCACAACTTTATTAACATTTAACACAGGCTATCTGAGACAAATATGTCTTCCTCAACTTGGCACCCTCCTGATGTTCTGGACTACCGCTCCCATCATCCCCAGCCAGCAGGGCCAATGGCCTTTCTGAAGGATGCCAGGTTTGGGGTGGGGGGAAGCTGCAGTATGCTGTGTAGAAACTTTGGCTAGTTAAACTTCCTCACACCCCACTCTGCCTAGCTAGGTGAGGGTGAACCTGAGCCTGCCTTGAGTCCAGAAACTGTATTCTGACTGCTTCTGCCTTGTCTGGCCACATCTTTCCCAGCACTGAGGGAGGTCCTTCTGGGACACTACTCCCCTGAGCCCCCAATCTCTGTGTGTGTAATCAGGGGTGCCCCAAGGAGTTCCTTTCCCTGCCCCCAGGTCCCAGCCCTCCATGTCATCTAAACAACCGTCTCTTACCCACCAGGTGCCTCTGGGTGCTGACTGGCAACTCTAATTGTAGCTCCTACTCTTCTGCACTGCCGTGTGTTCCGACCAGCCAGTCAAGGCTCTTTGGGGCACTGCATCCTGCTCTGTTGCCAGTCTCCCAGTGTAAACATTGCAGGGGAGGTGGGAAAAGCCACTTCCCTTGGTCAATCTGCTTATCAGTCAAAAAATTCCTACTTGACCCCTAAACACCCACCTTCTCCCTAAGGATGGTAGCCTTAGGGTAGCCATGTGTCCTACTTTGCAGAGGGCAGTATTTGAAGGTGCCCTGTATTGGAGTGCTGTCCATTCCAAGTCCGCTATGAAGATAAAGAATCAGGAGAAGCCAGGAGAGCAACATGGGCCTTGAAGCTGCCCATCTGCAGTTAGCACCTGGACAGCAGACTGAGCTTGCACAGGTCACCTAGTCACCGTCTTGCCCACTATGATGAGATATTTGTATTTCTATTTAAGCTATAATACTTCTTTCTAAATTTATATCTGTACACGGCAGTTAGCATACGCAATTTTTATGCAAATCAACACCCTCTTTTGTCCTCTTTTGGGGAAAGGTGCGTGTGGCCACCCTACTGCTCCTGAATGCCAAGATGATTTCAGGAGGTCTCTTTCCTTGGCCAGTCTGTCTCTCTTCCCCTAGACCTGCTGCCCATTCTTTCCCTCTCGAGGATTAGAGCAGCTCGCCCAGCTCAGCCTCATTCTTCTCTTTGATTCCTCTTTGTGAAATGACCCTCCCTCTCCATTTATCCTATTTGCTCTGCCATCTCATCAACCTGGACAGTCTGGCTGGAACCAAACATTACTGTATATCTTTCCTAGTATATGACTGAGGCCATTTTGAGCTGGCCCCAAAGCCCTGGGCATGAAATACAGAACATTCATCTTAATATTTATCTGTACAGAATGCAAACGGTGTGCCTGTAAGGTGCACTTTCGCATTTTAAATGATTGCTTGTCTGTATTTTACACAAATGATTAGACTCACTACATGGGACCGGTGGGATGGGCACTCAGCAGGTTGAAATGTATTTATATGACTCAGTGTATGCAACTGTCAGAAGCATAACTTAGAAATGCTTTAAAACCACAATCCCAGATATCCACTGCTCTTTTACGTTGTATCAGACCATTTGCCCCAAACTCTCCCATCTCTTAATGAGATAGAAGGAAAATGAATTGGAACAATCCCATGTACGTAATTAATACTGTGTGGGTGAGGAAGGAAGGAGAATTATAAATGGTGTTCAGTTCATTTATTAATCTTCCCTAGCATTGCCAGCCATTATATCTCAGTCATATGGGCCAGTTGTGGAATTAAGCACTAAAATCAGGTCTGTGTGTCCTAACCTAATTTTAGGATTCAGTGAGGCCTCGTTCTTACCACATGTTTTCCTTCCATTTGGTAGGTTCTGTGTGGCTCAGCTGAATGCCTGAAGATTCCACTGAAAAGCATTGATATCCAAGTTCTGTCCATGGTGATCTCCCATCATGCATGCAAGTCATCACGTGAGGAACATATATGTCTGAACTAGCCTTTAGAGTTTTCCACTGGACTGCCATCCTAACATCTGCTGAGGGGCTTGTCTTCTTCCCCTGCCATGGGGTGACTATGCCTTGTGAGGGTACTAGTGCCACCCAGTAGGCACAGCCATTGCTACACTGAAGCCATGTGCAAGCTAAGAAAGCCAGTATAGTTCTATGCTTGGCTTGCATGAAATTATATTTTTAAAAATGTATTATGCTAATACCCTGCTCTCTTCATTCAAGAAGTTTTGGCTCCCAGGTGATTGCTCATCTAGGTAGTTTACCAGAGCCAGATATGCTTAGCTTCAGTAATAGAACTACATCTCATGACTTCAGGCCATTCTCTGGAAATATTTTAGTAGGCCCATACCACCTGCTTTGGGGTGTGGCTGCTTCCTGAATGTGATAGGCACTAGTCTTCTTGTAAGGCGCATCATCTTTGTTTAGACATGAATCCTACAGCATCCCTCATCCTATCTCCCTTAGTTCCTCCTTCATGCTGCTGAGCTTTTCTTTTCTTTTTAATATTGATTATGGGCACCCAGGGTAGTATCCAATGTTAGCCCTATTTAGAGTAAACCCACTGAAATGAATGGGGCAAATTAATCATGACTAACTTAAGTCCCATTTATTTCAATGGGTCTACTCTAAATACGACTAACATTGGCTACTACCCCCATTCACCATCCCTGCAAATAAACACCCATTCCTTTGACTGATGCTGCTGTTATTTTTGTGGTGTTATTCCTATACTACAAAGGCCAGCTGCTTCTGAGTCACATAGATAAGACATTTCTCTTACCCCTTTTGTTATTTACCCAAGCAAAGTCTTTGGGTAAATCCACACAAGCCCTTTGTTATGCAATCACCCAGCCTCAGATATAGAATTGTATGAGGCATCCAAATGTCGTCATCTTCCATTTGTAGCCCATCCACGTTTTCTCACTGCTTCTCCCATCATTTTTCTTGCTACAAAAAAAATCTGTTAAGAAGGGAAAGACAGAAGGTTGCATCCAAACCTGTCTGTCTTCTAGCAGAATGGAAACTGTTGGCCAAACTGTTGCCCCTTCATCCTGCAATCCCCAGGATGTGCCTCAGATCTGCTCTGGAGCATTGGGGGACACTCCAGAGCAGATTTGGAAGGCGGTGTGTGTGTGTGTGTGTGTGTGTGTGCGCGCACGCGCGCACGCGCTTGCAAGAGAAAGGAGACAAGGGGAAATCCCACCATGTAACTGGAAGTCCATTTGTGTGACATCTCAGAGAGCTTCAATGTACGATACCCAAAGCCCCATTATTTAACTGATTCCCTCTCACTGAAACCAGTTAATCTACACCAGCTTCAAGACTGGTATATATTACTTGCTTAGTTTGGATCCTTCAGATCCACAGCTTCTCCCTGACATCCCCCTCACACACACACGCACACGCACACATACACACACCACCATGCCCCCCCCCCCCCGACATCAGAGTTCTGATGCTGGAGTGGTTAGGGCCATAGACATTACCTCAGTGGCTGGGCGCGGGGAATCCCAGGTTGGATCTCCCCCTCCAAGGATGGACCTCTTTATTCACCCTCAGAGGGGGAAAGTCGATCTCACCCAAGGCTGTGGGACCACCCAAGGCTATGCTCTCCCAGGGACCATAGGTTTGCAGCTTGATGAAGTTTATGGGCCTCAGCTACTCTGATGTTTCATTGTTCTTGATACACTATTTTATCACATGGCGTGATTTTCAGCACACATTTGCTGTGATTTCTCCTTCCTTAAATAACTCCAGGAGCACCATTAAAATACATATTAGCATAGACGGGAAGGACAAAGGACACTTTACTTACTTAATGTGACAATTATTGCTGCTTAGTTATAACATTCATTTGTTAGCAGATGGATAAAATAATAATAACTAGCCAGGAGTGTAAATTTCAGGCTAGTTAAATCTTTCTCAAAAAGTACAGTAATATATGGCAGACTTGGAGAACTGTCATTTTCATCGTTGTTATAAAGTATTTCATAATATCTGAATTCTGCTATGTCTGTGTTCCAGGCACTTGCCATTGCTTGAATCACAGCCAGCTTTATATCCCACAAGATTTCTTCAAGACAAGAACTTACAGTCAGTTTCCACATGTGTGTACATATATAAAAATTCAGCAAATGGATTATTCCTCTTTAGAAAATGGGTAGGAGCATCTATTCCATTCTTTTTCTTCTCTGTTGAATTTGAGACCTGCCATTTCCTTGACCTTTTTTTCTATGAAATCTAATTCAGGATGAGACTACTGACATTCTGTAAATCAAGCTTCCCCAACCTGCTGCCCTCCATTTCTTTTGGACTACAAAAGCTCCCATAAGTCCCAGTCATCATGGCCATTGGTCAGGGAAGATGGGATTTATTGAAGTCCAAAACATCTGGAAGGCACAAGGTAGCTGACATCTGCTGCACTAGGACAGGGTTTAAAGGAGGACTGAACACTCACACAAAATGTCTCTTCAAAACCTTTGAATAGTTTGATGAATGCAATCCATATTTGTTTGGGGAATATCAACGTTCTTGAATAATTGATGGTGATTTCCATATCAGTGGAGGCTGGTGGCTCCAAGTTTGGTGGGGCTCTGAATCTATTCTGGATTTCAGTCAGAACCTGCCAGATCTCTAAAGGAGATATTCAAAGTGCTGACCCCATGAAACCCAGAATGGATTCACACCCCACTGAAATCAGAGCCACCAACCTCCGCTGTCCCATATATTTTTAAATCACGCTGATCTATATGTGAGGATGTGTGCGCTTTGTAAAATGTGATTGTCCGCTACTGAGTTCATCCCAATACATGTGAATAGATGCTAATGCCCACATTAGTCCCTGATATGGTATCATTCATGAACCTACCTGAACTCTTCAGCCACAATTTGAGGTCCTTCTCCAGATGCCTCCTCCGAGAGAAGCTCAGAGGGTGGCAGCAAGGAAGAAGGCCTTCTCAGTAGGAGATGATGGGACAATCTCCCCAGTGAGGCCAGCTTTACAAAATATGCACATTCCCATCAATTGATGTGAGCCGTGTTTACGTCGATGGGCCTACAGGCAAGAGGAGGGCACAGTGACTAGATGAGGTCATGACGAGGGGCCCTGGCAAGGCCTCTCTGTCATACCTTCCATGGAGCTCTACCAGTGGGAGTCAGGATGCCCAGTGTCAGGAGAAAAACCGTGACTGTGAGTACACCTGATTACTTCCTCCCATAGAAGTGAATGGCAACCATTGGCATATATAGGAAAACAGTATATTCAATTACACCGTTCCAGAAGGCAACATCTGCTCCTGCCGCCAGTCATAATCCCTGGCACTGGGTTCACTACCAATGTTAGGAACAGAGTTTACCCCATCTCTATGTGGTTTCCCAAAGTACTGCTTCACATATAAATCACAGGAACTGTGGATATGTAGGGAATACTTCTTGCACTTGGGGACACTGCTGAGAGGGCAGAGTAAGTTATAGGCTACAGGTTTTGGTCCTAGCTTTGTGATGTCCCCAAATGCAGTTCTTTTCAGTGTCTCATATAAATGAATGATTGCAGAAAAAAGGAGAACAGCACACCCCCTGGAGAACTGGAGGATTCATGACATTGGGAATGTTGCAACAACGTGTAACGTAAGCCAAAGAGGAAATGAAAAGCTATATGTGTTACACTCATCCTACATCAATGGCTTGCTGTGAACACTGGAGTTGAAATAGAACTCTGTCAGGGCAAATAATTACATTTAATAGGATAACCAAGGTTTGGATAGTTTATTTTAATGCTATAAAAATAAACCATTTTTGGTTTCAAGAAAGTTCTGTTTCCTTATGAAGGATCACAGGGAGAACCCATGGCAAAACATGGAACCCAGGTACTGACTGGTATGTATTAATTTAGGCTTCATTGTTGTTGTTGTTCAGTCGTTCAGTCGTGTCCGACTCTTCATGACCCCATGGACCATAGCACGCCAGGCCTTCCTGTCCTGCGCTCTCTCCCAGAGCGTGCTCAAGTTCATATTCATTGCATCGGTGATGCTATCTAGCCATCTCATCCTCTAGTTGCCTCTGTATTCTGTACTATGAACCATTTGGTTCAGTTACTTTATTAAGCATGCCCAGGGCAACACCACCACCTCCAATTGACAGCACTTCTTTTTTAAAGAGAAAATGAATTTTCCGATCCCTTACAAGCAAATTGTTTAATTAGTTTATGTAAGGAGCTAAGATTAATGGCAAAATAGTCTTTTAAGAAATCTAACACCCACCGAAGGTTTGTTTCGCTGTGCTAAAGCCGAGCAGAATAGGTTATTTAAATGAAACAATTAAAGTTGGCCAACCAGTAACATGGAGTCTTCACATTGTGGTTTCAGAAGCTTTCACTCAGTTGAAGCCTGTGTACTTATCTGTAAATGCCTCAGCAGTCTCCATGGAATCTGCTGAAGTCATTAGGACAAGTCACAAGCTGAGGTATCTTGCATTGCACTAGGGCCGAAATCAACATCAAAGCCCCTTCTCCAACTCAAAAGCAGTACTTGTCTTTAAAGAACAGCAGTACAGACCTGCTGCCTATCAAGGTTTTTTTTCACAACTCAGAGCACAGTGGGGGGCAGGGACAGGGGGACACATGAAGCTGGTGGGCCATGTGTTGCCCACCCCTGAAGTGAATAAAGATATTTACACAGCCAAACTAATCTTATTACCATTTCTGCTGCTGCTATACAGCTTCCTCAGTGTGGTAGAGGTGTTATTGCCCCAGCCCAGAGGATCCACTGACTTTCTATCAGAATGATGAATTTCACGTCAATGAAAAGTCTACTGTTTGGGGCTGTATCCAGATTTAGTCATCTATTGGAATCAATGGGATTTACGTTAGTCATGACTAGGGATGCAGGAGAAATTCAAAATGGACTAAAATGAGCCCAGATTTCTAAGAATCCAACCCGTGGACTGGCCTGCTCAGGCCACATGGAGTCCATGGACTTTCAGATCTTTTTTTTTTTTTTTTACTTTCCCAAAATGTATGCAAATTTATTCATAGGAAAATACACAAGTTGCTGCTGAGAATGGTAAATATACATGGGGGAAAGTTGAGGAGAATAGGGGACAGTACGCTAAATGTTACTTACTAGGTAAATTATGTAAATTGTTTCGAAGCCTCTTACAGAATTATTTGTGTATTTGTCCACATAACCAAAAAAAATGGAATTCATCTGTGAACAGATGACAGAACAAATGACACACACAATCCACAAAACACATGCGGGGCAGATTTCACAAAATCCGGACATCCATAGTTGTGACTCACTGAAGTCTCATTAATTTAAATGAGTCTAAGTATGATTAAATCTGGATCCAATCCTTTATGTAAGCAAGACCTATTATCCTATCTCATGCTCAGTTGCATTTGTGTGGGTGCGGGAGAGGGGATGAATTATCCTTATAGATCTCAATGAACCTTTTTTTTTTCATTCCCTCTTTTCCTGCCAGCCCTTGACAAGGCATAACAGCATGGCAACATCCCCAGACATTGACAGCATAGATGTTTTCACCACATGTAGATCCCTCCATCTCATTTCACTCTAGGACCACACATACAGGTTACTCACGCTGCAAACAGAATCCCAGAGGAGATCGGAATTAAGTAGCTATTGCTTGAGAAGACAGCAATACAACAATGTTGAAGACCAGTCACTGTGCCTTGTTGCTTTAAAAGACAATGGCTATAATCTACTTTGGTTCACACATTTGACTGGCAAGTAGATGCTATCATCCACCGCCAAATAATACCCTTGTACAACAGGTCCTTGAACATTACAAATGGTGGATTGTTCCAATTTTATACTGAAATAATTAAATTAATTGATTGTTGTCTCTGGTGTTTTTCAGCTTTTGGTGAAGTTGATGCGAGACAACCTCATATATATGTGTGTGTGTGTGTGTGTGTGTGTGTGTTTGTGTGAGGGAGAGACATAGACAATGCATGTATATAGGGCATGGAAACACATCTCACATACATCCACCATCTGCTATACATGGCACGCATCTGTGCACATACACAACAATGCCTCGTCTTCCCCTTTTGCAAGGCGATGACTTTCTAGAGTGAAGCGCACACATGGGGAGATGTATCTAGATACTTGCTGAACCACACTGCACATTTTACAAATGATAAGGAGAACATATGAACTCAAGACTTCCCTGCATGCCATCTATACACTGGACATACTGACCTGGTGTGTGCACTGCCCCTCAGTCCAACTCCAGAAATATTTTAATGTTCAGCAGACAAGTAATGTCTGTCTACAGTATTTTGTGCAAATTCTTGCTGAAATGGGGTCTCATATCAACTCTTCATATTTTTACAGCACCCGGTTCAGACTCAGAGTAATGATTATCAAGGGGATATGATTTCAAAGACAAGAATAAAACTGGATTGCTTAACACCAAGGGACTGTTAATAAAATGTAGGTGTCCAATGCCTTTGAATATCTCCCCTCAAATGTCAAAATAAATTAACAAAGTACCTTTTTAATGTTTGCTCATTTTGTTTGATAAATTGCCAGGCTGTGAAATTCCACTGGGCCTCCCAGTTATTAGGGCGAAAGAGCAAGTTCTCCTGTATTTCTGAGCGGAGCAAAATGATGATCAATAAAGGATTAGGAGACTTTTTATTATTTGAACTTTAACATTATTTAAGCCTGGATTTCTGCATCTTCAAAAGAAAATCATCATTTCATGGAAACATATAAAATGTGAATTATTTATTTCTTCAGTAAATATGTAATTAGGCACATTTTGAAAATCCCTAATTAATCCCTCACCTCTTAAACCCATAAGAAATGCTAATATGCCTCTGAGGTAAAGACAGGGTTGTTTTTTTTAAATGGAGGGGGTTAATGTAAGCTGTTCTTATGTGTTGTGTAATTATATTTGCTGTCTGTAATAAGAGGGGGGAAATTAAAAGGACCCAGTGAGAATACTGTGGGGGTGAAGGAGAAGCTTAACTGTTCCTGTACAGGATGTAATTAGTAAGTGGCAAGATGTGAAGCTTTTAAATATGCTTCTTGCTTAGGTTCAAAAAGGGCTTACTGCTTGGCAGCAAAACTGAACCTTAAAATGTGAGTTACCATGGAACAAATAGACAGCAGAGGCCAGACACATATAGGTTGACCAGATGCAAGGAAGACAATATTTTTGTTGTTGTTGTTCAGTCGTTCAGTCGTGTCCAACTCTTCGTGACCCCATGGACCATAGCACGCCAGGCCTTCCTGTCCTGTGCTCTCTCCCGGAGTGTGCTCAAGTCCATATTCATTGCATCGGTGATGCTATCTAGCCATCTCATCCTCTGCCGTCCCCTTCTCCTTTTGCCTTCAGTCTTTCCCAGCATCAGGGTCTTTTCCAGAGAGTTTTCTCTTCGCATTAGGTGGCCAAAATATTTGAGCTTCAGCTTCAGTATCTGTCCTTCCAATGAGCAGTCAGGGTTGATTTCCTTTAGGATGGACTGCTTTGACCTCCTTGCAGTCCAGGGGACTCGTAAGAGTCTTCTCCAGCACCACAGTTCGAAAGCATCAATTCTTTGGCGCTCAGCCTTCCTTATAGTCCGGCTCTCACAGCCATACATTACTACTGGGAAAACCATAGCTTTGATTAGACGGACCTTTGTCGGCAAGGTGATGCTTCTGCTTCTTACTATGCTGTCTAGGTTTGCCATAGCTTTCCTCCCAAGGAGCAAGCGTCTTTTAATTTCATGGCTACAGTCACCGTCTGCGGTGATCTTGGAGCCCAAGAAAGTAAAATCTGTCACTGCTTCCATTTCTTCCCCTTCTATATGCCAGGAAGTGATGGGGTCAGATGCCATGATCTTAGTTTTCTTAATGTTGAGTTTCAAACCAGCTTTTGCACTCTCCTCTTTCACCCTCAACAAGAGGCTCTTTAGATCCTCTTCGCTTTCTGCCATTAGGGTGGTATCGTCTGCATATCGGAGGTTGTTGATAATTCTCCCAGCAATCTTAATTCCGACCTCTGATTCATCCAACCTGGCATTTCTCATGATATACTCTGCATATAAGTTAAATAAGCAGGGTGACAATATGCAGCCTTGTCGTACTCCTTTCCCAATTTTGAACCACTCAGTGCTACCCCTAATAATTGTCTTGTAAAAAGTGGGTGGGTAGTTTATTTATTATAGTACTTATATAACATCATCCAGGGCAAAGCCCTACCAAGGCAGCTTACAAAAGATAATAAAAACCATAAACAATTTAAAAAACAAAACAAATAAAACCAACCAATTACCAAAAAACAACAACAACAACTAAAAGCAGCAGCATTTTAAAGCAGTTTAAAACATAACTCACAGCACTTTTAATAGATAGACCACAGTTTGAAACTGACAGGTTTTTATGACCATTTCAGCCTAACACAGATGGTGCCATCTTTTGGGACAGAGTTCCAAAGACATGGGGCTGCTACTGAAAAGGTCCTGTTTCTAGTACCCACCAGTCTGATGGACCTTGATGTCAGAGGCCAATCTTAAAACTTGGTTTGTATGTCCTTCAAATAATCTAATCTTCAAATAGGTTAGTCCTATTTGGACTAGCCAGTCCTTCAAATAACCTAATCTGAAACTGTTCAGGACTTTAAATCAGCAACTGCACTGTTCCTGAGCCCAGGAACGAACAGACAACCAATGCAGTTGGTACAGGATTGGTGTTATATGCTCTGAACACTTGGTCCCCACAAGCACTCCAATGGCTCCATTCTGTACCAGAATGTCTTTAACCCTATGTTTTAACCATCCATCAATAGAAAAATTTACTGTACCAATCCAGAATCAAATGTACCACAAGAAAGCTATACAAATAGAATACTTGGTGGAAGTGATTATGCAAGACACCATTTACAAGTTTTTTAAAAATCATGCTTTTATTGAGACTTTTCCTCTTCTGGTAAAAGACTAGTTTCACATCAGTCATCACCATCAATAACGCCCAGCAATGAACGACACAAAAACATACATGAATTATATGTGGGGGCCAACTGACCCCACGTTTTTTTTAAGCATTTAAAATATTGTGCCTTATATATTCCTATAACATAATTGTAACAGTTGCACAAGTCTCAACAGCAACAGCAAATCTTATAGAACTTGCAACCACAGCACACGCTACTTGAGCTGCCTTTGCACAGTCACCACATTTCACAACTCCATGAGTAGGACAGACAAAATGGTTACTGTTGCTGTGAGTTTTGGTCAGTGTGTTGACCAGGCTTTCCACAGCCTCCCTAGAGCTAGCAGGTAGAAAAGAGAGGTAGATCTGTGTGTCATCTGCATACTGATGACACTGGCCCAACCCTCCGGATGACTTATCCTAGCAGTTTTGTGTAGATGTTACAAAGCAATGGGACAAGATGGGGTCTTGTGGCATACTAAAGGCCATTGGACATGAAGTGGGACAGTTGTCCCTGCAGCAGCACCTTCTCAGTCCATCCATCCAAGAAGGCCTAGAGCCATCATAACACTGTGTCTCCCAGTTCCAGCCTGGAGAGGCAGTCCAGAAGGTTAGCATGAGTGATAGTATGAAAAGCCACTGAGAGGTCCAGGAGGAACTATAAGATTACATTCCCCCAGCCCATTACTCATGTAAGTCATCCACCAGGGCAACTAAGGCTGGTTCTGTCTCAAAAAAAAAAAGGGGGTGGGTGGGAAGCCAGATTAGAATGGATCCAAAAAATCAGTATCATCCAAGACTGTTGGAGTTGAGAGGTCACCACCTTCTCCAGTACCTTGTTCAAAAAAGGTAAATCAGATACCAGGTGAAAAGTATTCAAAATATTAGGGTCCAAACTTTGTTTTTGCAACAGAGTTCAAATTAAAACCCTGGCCAATTTCAATAAACATGAAGGCCAAGGAGTCAATGAACAAGTGGCAGGCCTCACCTCAGCTCTCCAAGCAGCTTGTCCATATCCACAGGCTGTAAAAGCTGAAAAGTATCCATAATATCATGAACAGACAGTGTCCTGGCCACAACTATCTCTGACAGTGTATACCCCACCCACCTTACCAGGGACCAGGGTTCTCACCCAGACCTGCAGGATGACCTGTGGCAGGCTGGGGGCAGCGGCAGCTTTTTTAAGTACTGCATGCTGAGCTATTCCTGCCAAAAACGCCTCTTGTACGCACTGTGCTGCATTTGGGCCTTGAACGAGCATGTAAGTGCTGTGGTGGCCTACCAAGGAAGAGCAATGCTAATGGTAAAGAATAAAATAAGGGTTCACAAAATGGGCATGTAGAGAGGAGTTGTGCTGATCAAGCTGCTCCAGCTGGTCCAGGGACTACAGAAGCAGGCAAGCTCCCAGAGAGCGAGCGACCAGAGCGAGCAAACAGGAGGAGCAAACAGGAGTTGGCCAGGGGAGTTGCAGTGGTTGAAGAGACAAAGGAGACAAAGGAGACAGAGGCTAAGAGGTAAGTGGGTTGCAGGAAGCCCAGGGCGCTGCCCTTTATCCTTCTGATTGGCTGTGAGCTCACCAGGTGCTTCTGAGAGCTCCAACTGAATTGGAGGGGTGTGGCCTGAGTACTCCCAGCAGCTGACTGGGCGGGAAGCTTCAGTCTGTTTCCCGCCTCCCAGCTGAGCAGAGCAGAGCAGAGCAAGCTGCTCCAGCTGGTCCAGGGACTACAGAAGCAGGCAAGCTCCCAGAGAGCGAGCGAACAGAGCGAGCGAACAGGGGGAGCAAACAGGAGTTGGCCAGGGGAGTTGCAGTGGTTGAAGAGACAAAGGAGACAAAGGAGACAGAGGCTAAGAGGTAAGTGGGTTGCAGGAAGCCCACGGCGCTGCCCTTTATCCTTCTGATTGGCTGTGAGCTCACCAGGTGCTTCTGAGAGCTCCAACTGAATTGGAGGGGTGTGGCCTGAGTACTCCCAGCAGCTGACTGGGCAGGAAGCTTCAGTCTGTTTCCCGCCTCCCAGCTGAGCAGAGCAGAGCAGAGCAAGCTGGTCCAGGGACTACAGAAGCAGGCAAGCTCCCATAGAGCGAGCGAGCAGGGGGAGCAAACAGGAGTTGGCCAGAGGAGTTTGGCAGGGGAGGTCAAGGGGGAGGCCCCTAACATTTTTTTTTATTTTTTTTACTAACTTTTTTTCATTTATTTGTCTTGTAACACACACTTCCACACCAGTGGGACTCTGCTTTTAACCTCTACTGAGTAGAGGAGCAGGCACAGGCTAGTCTAGAACAATCACAAAGCTAGACACAAAAAGGGAAAAGAGGCTATGGAAGGACAAGACTCTCCAGTGGTGGTGACCTGCAAGGTGTGTGCAATGTTTGTTTTCTTGCCTGAGAACAACATGGCCTACGCCTGCAACAAGTGCAAGTTGATCACGCTGCTGGAGGAAAAAGTAAGTGGACTGGAGAGGCGACTGTCGACCCTCCGGGGAATAAGAGAACACGAAGAGTTCTTGGACAGAATGGGGGAACTACAGCAGCAAACGGCAGACCAGAAGCTTGAAGAGCAACAGCAAGATGAGGCAGTGGGAAATGCTGAGGTGAAGAAAAATGGAATAGAGGATACTCCTTGGAAAAGGGTGACAGTTAGGAGAAGAAGAACTAGACGCCACTCTGCACCAGTGGAAGCAGTGGAGCTGTGGACCGATTCCAGGTACTTGCAGATGAGACTGGAGGACAGCCTGCAGAGGAAGAATCACAGGGGAACCTGCATGAGAGTGAGCAAGAGGCTAAAGGTCAGTCAAACAGAGGCGATGAAACCCAGGCCTACAAGAAGAAGAAGAGAAGAGTGGTAGTAGTGGGAGACTCCTTGCTGCATGGGATCGAGACCCAAGTATGTCGCGAAGACCCATGGACTCGCCAGGTATGTTGTCTCCCGGGAGGACGAATTAGAGACGTGACTGAAAGGTTGCCTGCACTCATAAAGCCCACTGACAGGTATCCCTTTCTTCTCATCCATGTGGGAACAAATGATACCGCCAAGCGGAGCTACGACGAGATCACGTCAGACTTTGAAGCTTTGGGAAGGAAACTCAAGAACTTTGGGGCCCAGATAGTTTTCTCATCCATCCTTCCAGTAGTTAGAAGAGGGATAGAAAGGGAACGAAAAATACTCCGGGTGAATGACTGGCTACGAAGGTGGTGCCGACGAGAGAGATTTGGATTCTGGGACCACGGGCTATACTTCCTGGAAGATGGGCTGTTGGCTAGGGATGGGATGCACCTCACAAAGGCTGGGAAGAATGTGTTTGGCCACAGCATGAAGAACTTCACCAGGAGGGCTTTAAACTGAATCCTACGGGGAAGGGAGATGTAATGTTGGGGGTAACAATGGACATAGGCGCATGCACTGCAATGGAGAGAACAGCTCTGATAGCGCCCAATAATAGTCTTCAGACACATGTAGGAAGAAAGCCAGACTATGAAGCACATGGTCTTCGATGTCTATATACTAATGCCCAGAGTATGGGAAACAAACAGAACGAACTTGAACTCTTAATACAAGAGGGAAATTATGACCTGATAGGTATAACTGAGACTTGGTGGGATGACTCTCATGACTGGAATACAGCAATTGAAGGATATAACTTGTTCAAAAAGAACAGGAGGAACAGAAAGGGAGGTGGGGTTGCACTGTATGTGAAAAATACATATCTCTGCACAGAAATACAGGAGGAGGAGCTTGGTAGCCCCATCAAGAGCATCTGGGTTGAAATAAATGGAGCAAAGAATAAAAGGAACCTGGTGGTCGGAATCTACTACCGGCCACCCAATCAAGGAGAAGACAAGGATGAAACTTTTGAAAAGCAAATAGCCAATGTTTTAAGGAAGCATGATGTAGTAGTAATGGGGGACTTCAATTTCCCCGATATTAGTTGGGAGACAAATTCTGCAAAACATGGCCCCTCCAGGAAATTCCTGACTTGTGTGGCGGATAACTTCCTCCTACAGAAAGTAGAGGAAGGAACTAGAGGATCGGCTATCCTTGACTTGATCCTAACCAACAGAGATGACTTAGTGGATAAAGTAGCAGTTACAGGAACTCTGGGGGAAAGCGACCATGTTGTACTTGAGTTCTTGGTTCTAAGGGAAGCAAAACCCGAGTGTAGTCAAACGCGTACCCTGGATTTTAGGAAAGCTGATTTTCATAAACACAGAACAATGATCAGTAAGGTCCCATGGCAAGCGATGCTAGCAAGAAAAGGAGTCCAAGATGGGTGGGAGCTTTTAAAAAAGGAAATTCTCAAGGCACAATCACAAACAATTCCAACAAGAAGAAAAGGTGGAAGACAACAGAAGAAGCCAATGTGGCTTCACAAAAAGCTTAGGGATGACCTGAAAACAAAAAAGGACACATATAGGAAGTGGAAAGAAGGCCAAGTAACAAAGGAAGAGTACAGGCAGATAGCACAGAATTGCAGGGATGGCGTCAGGAAGGCTAAAGCTGAGAATGAGCTGAGGTTAGCAAGGGATGTTAAAAACAACAAAAAGGCTTTCTTCAGCTACGTGCATAGTAAAAGACAGAGGAAAGAAATAGTTGTTCAGCTATTAAATAAGGATGTAAAATGATAACAGATGACAAAGAAAAGGCAGAGATGCTCAATTCCTACTTTGGCTCAGTCTTCTCCCAAAAGAGGGTCTATGACCCCCCTGGCAAAGGCGAAGTACAGGCTGAAGGGTCAGGATTGCAGCTTGAGATTGACAGGCATATGGTCAAGGAACACCTCATTACTTTGAATGAGTTCAAATCTCCAGGGCCAGGTGAACTGCATCCTAGAGTCATAAAGGAACTGGCAGAAGAACTCTCAGAACCGCTGTCTATTCTCTTTGAGAAATCATGGAGGACGGGGGAAGTGCCAGATGACTGGAGGAGGGCTAATGTTGTCCCTATCTTCAAAAAGGGTAAAAAGGAGGAACCTGGGAACTACAGACAGTCAGTCTGACATCAATCCCTGGGAAAATTCTGGAGCAGATCATAAAGCAATCCATCTGGAAGCACCTTGACAACAATGCCGTGATTACTCGAAGCCAACATGGATTTGTCAAAAACAAGTCCTGCCAGACAAATCTGATCTCATTTTTTGATCAAGTCACCTCCCTTGTAGACCGTGGGAATGCTGTAGACATCATATACCTCGACTTCAGCAAAGCTTTCGACAAAGTGCCCCATGATATCCTGATGAGCAAACTAGCTCGAAGTGGGCTAGATGAAACCACGATCCGGTGGATCCACAGTTGGCTACAGAATTGGACTCAAAGAGTGCTTATCAATGGGACCTTCTCAAGCTGGGGAGAGGTAACGAGTGGGGTACCGCAGGGCTCAGTCCTGGGCCCAGTGCTCTTCAACATTTTTATTAATGACTTGGAGGAGGAGGTGCAGGGAATGCTGATCAAATTTGCAGATGACACAAAATTGGGAGAGATAGCTAATACTTTGGAAGACAGAAACAAAATTCAAAGTGATCTGGATAGACTGGAGCGCTGGGCAGAAAACAACAGAATGGCATTTAATAGGGACAAATGCCAAGTTCTGCACCTAGGAAAAAGAAACCAAATGCACAGTTACAAGATGGGGGATACGTGGCTCAACCACACTATGAGCGAGAAGGATCTTGGAATTGTTGTCGATCACAAGCTGAATATGAGCCAACAATGTGATGTGGCTGCAAAAAAGGCAAATGCTATTTTGGGCTGCATTCATAGAAGCATCGCTTCCAAATCCCGGGAAGTACTAGTTCCCCTCTACTCAGCACTGGTTAGGCCTCATCTGGAGTACTGTGTCCAGTTCTGGGCACCACACTTTAAGAAGGATGCAGACAAACTGGAGAGGGTTCAGAGGAGGGCAACAAAGATGATCAGGGGACTGGAAACAAAGCCCTATGAAGAGAGACTGAAAGAACTGGGCATGTTTAGCCTTGAGAAGAGAAGACTGAGGGGAGATATGATAGCACTCTTCAAGTACTTGAAAGGTTGTCACAGAGAAGAAGGCCAGGATCTCTTCTTGATCATCCCAGAGTGCAGGACACGGAATAATGGGCTCAAGTTACAGGAAGCCAGATTCCAGCTGAACATCAGGAAATCTTCCTGACTGTAAGAGCAATATGACAATGGAACCAATTACCTGGGGAGGTGGTGGGCTCTCCCACACTGGAGGCCTTCAAGACGAGGCTGGACAGCCATTTGTCAGGGATGCTCTGACTTGGATTCCTGCATTGAGCAGGGGGTTGGACTCGATGGCCTTGTAGGCCCCTTCCAACCCTACTACTATACTACTATTCTATGATTCTATGATATAGTTGTCACTTTTTCTTTAGGTTAGCCCTTGGCAGACCGGTAGCATCCTGGCCAGTTTGCAACCCTTTGTATATCATAAGCTGATATAACACACAAAGCACATCTATAAACCTTACAGATAAGCTACATGATCAGCAGAATGATGTGGTGCAGCTTTTGCTTACAGGTGTGAAAGCCCAGAGAAAAAACAGGAAAAATGGGGGAGAGAGAGAGAGGGAGAGAGAGAGAGAGAGATTAGGGGGAAATGTTTTTTCCAAAAATCCCGGGGGGGGGGGATGGAAAATTGTTTTTCCTGTGTCTTTTCCCATTTTTTTCAGGTCTTCACATCTCTACTCTTGTTCGACTGTGTCACTTAGACTGAAGGTGAGTAATCATATATTTAAATGTTTTCTCCATATATATATGGAGATACATGCATGTGCATGTCCACACACATGCTCATGCATGCACATACAGTTCTGGCACATATAAAACAAGCATATAATTGAGAGTGGTTCGAGACGGCCTGCCTTCCTGACCTGATTTGCTAATTTTCTATGGATGGAAAAGTTGTTGCTGCTTCATTGTTGTTGGCACAGGAGAACAATCAAATATGGGATTCCCCTCCTGTGCAATTTGAAGTAGTACTATCAGCAAGATTACTAGGTACAGGTGATTATGCTGACTGTATACAATACAGTGTATAGTTTGATTCCAAGATAGGCAGTTCTGTGTTCTACACTTAATGGTTGTAATGTAAGCAGGCTGAAGCAGCTTTAAGTAGCCATAAAACACTTGAACAGTTTGAACCTAAGACTTGCTGTGCCATCAGGAAAGTGCTGGAGATGGACCACTCCAATTCTCTACACAATGGCCAAAAACATTAAGCGAGGAATAGAAATCAATGTTAAACATAAAACAAGATGGTACAGCAGCACTGCAGCGAAGGTCAGCATCACAAGCAGATATACTGCCACAAGTAGGATCAGCTTATAAAAAATAAGCTTTAAAACAGTTTGACTTTATATGATAAAATGGAAATTAACATATCTTTAGAGTTGCAATAAACAGAAAACCAAAAAGCCTTTCAAGCTGAAGTTGTTGTTTTTTACTAGATTGCAATTCAGAGTATTACCACTGCAGTAATAGAAGTATTGCCACCACAGTAATAGCAGAAAAGATGCTATTTTAATCAGAGACTGCTTAAAGTGATGGAAAAGCAAACCTGTTAATAGAATGCATTCTCAGCACCCAGAAGTGTTATTCATCATCACACTATATTTGAGAAGCGGGAGTTCTGATGCATGAAACAACTGGGGTGTTAGTTGTGTCACTTGGCTTTTCTGTTGCTGCTCTCTTGCCATGGCTAGGGAAATAGTAGCAATTAAGGTATTACATCTAGAGAGGAATTAAGCATATGCAAGGAATCATGTGTCAGGTCACAATTCTAAAAAAAAAAAAAAAAAGACTTCTTTCCTGTGCTCTTGGATCATAGAACGGTGTGCCTGGCAGAGTTCTTTGGTCTACTTCCCTGATTGATGAAGGACTAACCGTGCCCAAATGTACCCTAAATGATTGGCCAGTAGAGATATATAATCCAGACTCAAAATAGCATGACTGTTATAAAACAATTTTTATGCAATTCCAATTGTGCTCTAAATTATATTACTATAAATGTGCCAGTGGGAGTTGGCCGGCTTCAGATGCATAGTGACATGTGCTGGACCAGAGTTTCAGCGCCTCGTGGCCTAGGTCATAATTCCATGGGTGCGATTATGTAGAACTTGTTTAATTCTTAGTTTTTACTAGAAGGCATGTGAGGGAAATGAGCTATTTCACTGGTAGAGTACATGTGTAGGAGGCCCAGAGTTCAATCTCTAACTACTATTTCAAAACAGCCCTTACTGTCCTTTTATTTGATACTGTGTTTTAGATATATTTCAGAACAAAACACTTTAAATAAATGTCAAAGTGCATTAGAAATACAGAGAATGAACAAAACAATGCCCCATTAGTCAAACTGTATATGAATTGGAGTGATTTCAATAGTAAAAATCCATCACATAACAAAGGATTTTTTTAATTAAGTGGAATATTCCATTACCTGGTGTTCTCTTTCCTGGGAGTCTCTGTATTAAATATGTTCTTCTGTGAACCCAGAGTGAGATCCTAGTGTACCTAGCCATCTGTTTATGTACTACCTCCTGCATCCCCAGGTTATGGGGCAGAAATCTAAAATAGATGCCAATGAAACAACCCAAGGGCTACTTTTAAATGTCATGAAACCAAACCGTTCCTGGAGGAGCTCTCGCTGGGCTGATCTGTGTTGTATGAAAGCCAATGCCTTTTGTTAAATATGGGGGAAGTGCAACCCACATCACGACAGACAAATCAAAAGCAATTTCTTGAGCCCAGTTATGTAGAATTTGGGGTTATCAAAAGGCAACTGCATTCACATGTATCCTGAAACAGTCTGACACAACCCTTGTGTTGAATCACTTATGTTTTATAATGTCTGACAATACCAGAGAAATATGAATCTTCTACATTTGTTTGGCCTGTGTTGTTTGCTTTGTTTTATGAAACAGGTTCCTTTAATGAGGCCCAGGACTCAGATTTTTTAATACATTTGTATAGCCTGAATTAAGTTACAGTTCAGAAGCAGCCTGAGAGCTGGCAAAATAGGGAAATGTAGTTTTAAGAACACATCAGTGCACAACAGATGAATAGTTAATTTCCATTAGCTTTGCAACTCTTTCTGCCTTAAACTGCCCTCCGAGGGGCAATTGTGAGCGAGTCAGTGCATATACCCTCCCCAAAGCTAAGAATGTCACAGCAGCAGTACCTTCCCAGAGGCTGAGTGTCACCTCCAAAATTATACCAGCCACTCTTTGTCCTCTGTGGATGCCAGCCTGGAATCCAAAGCTGGACTGACTTGCTGGCTTTGGAACTAGTTAAGGGGATTATCAAACATTTTCTTAACCTTACCTCTCCTAGCCTTGGCAGTAACCTGGCTCTTTCCTGCCTTAGGAAGAGAGAATGGCTTCCTCTTACTTGCCATGTGTGATGTATCCTGAGAATGAACCTTCCCTTTCCCATCATCAAAGGTATGGATAGGGCCATTCAGTTAAGTAGCTTGTGTAATCACCTGCTGCGGTTACATGTATTGCTCAAGTCACATCTTTGTCAGCAGATCACTTATATAGTCATTTGTTTGCACTGTAAATGTAAGTAATTGGGAAGGGGAGCAGCACACAGGGGAACCCCCTGTTATCTCCGATCTCAGACTGGAGATAACAGCTGGATTCCTCCAGGGGCTGGGCTTTGAGGCCAAGGCCCACCCCCTGAGGGAACCCAAGGAGGCTCCACGAGCTGGATGCAGAACTTCCATGGGCTGGGTTATGCCCAGAGGCCAGTGGTTCCACATCTCTGATTTGCAAGTGTAACTCAGTACAAACTTTTTTGGATTGAGGAAAGTCCATCTGAGCAGTTGTGTGAGTGTCATCTTCAGTTGACATGCGTGTGTGTGTTTGTACCTATGAGAATAGAGAGGGGGGAAATGTGAATAGTGGGGCCAAATGGCCATGAAACACAAAAAGTACACTCTGTGACAATTGTCTGTAACACCTAAGCATATACAAGATAAACACAGAGACCATTCACATTTTGCCACTTATTGTGAATGGCCAACATGCTCATCTGTTATACAGTTACATTTTACATGGAATCATCACAGACTGTACTTTTTTCCTTTTTTCCTTTTTTCCTTTCATGGCCATTTGGTCCACAGTTTACCATTTTCCTCTATACTTATTAACTAAGGATACTGCATCATGCAACTAACAAAGTATCCTCTAGATCACAAAAACGTACGCCATCATAATCTATTCATCCTTAGTGTACCACAAGACTCTTCATTGTTTTTGCCACAACAGTCTGTTTCTCAGGAAGTTGTAACTGTAGTGTACCTTACTAGGACTGGGATACATATCACTGATGGTGTTTTGTTTTTAACTTTTAATAAATTCTGTAAAGTCACTATCTCTTCCACTTTCTCTTAAAACTTAAAGGTACCCAGTAACACAAATAAATACCATGGTAATTTAAGCCTGCCAGTAGATTCCCATTGGTTAATTAAAAAACAAACAGGAAACATCCCAAAGCATTTGAAATATACACATTTAAAACTGGTGAAAGGAGAGAGAAGGGGGAAGGCTTTTAGTAGCTGAACTCTTGGAATTCCCCTAGATCTGCAGTTACTTCCATATTTGGGGTCAACGTAATGGTTAATCTTAAATACAAACATAAATCTCTTCGTTTTTATTTATTTTTGTCCATATTTCTCCTCCAGCCCATAGATCCCCAGTAGCATCTACATTCATAATTACGGAAACTAAAAGTAGAATGTTCCCAAAGCAAAATGCTGCCTTTTAACAACTCTGCTAATGTGGGAAGTAACTTGTGCAGAATAAATATGCCCTACAATTAGTGGTGTGGCATCATTATTTATGGTTACCTTATACATAAATAAACTCCAGCCTCTGACATTTCCACCCCGAGGGCTTTTATCTCCATAGCCCCAGATCTGTAGACAGATTTGTTGTAAGTAACACTATCTCCGTAATAAGTTTGAAAATCCATTATTGTTCCAATGCGTCTGCTTTTGCATCTGCAGAGCTCCAGGCTGGGCCCCTGGTTCTGATATTGTCGGTATGATTAACAATCGTCAAGTCACCACCGCAGCGCCAGCTCCCCAAAGCCTGTCATTTGACTGAGGCTAACAGGAGGTGACTGGGCAAAAGCAGTTTCACCTGAGGGTGGCCGGGGTGAAAGGCCACTTGTAATAGCTTCTACATGCATCTCCAGACCTGTAAATGAGACCAGCGGCTGCCTCACTCCACTACACTTTCTTTGTCTTAGACGGATGCTCTAATCAAACAAATTACCCAGCTCGTGATCACAGTCACTGATCCAGAGATGTTTTTGCAGACGCTTGTCTGGAATGTTCTGAGTCTCCTCAACCATACAGTATTGTTTAAAAAGAAAAGGGCTAATGTGTTCAAGCAAAGGTAATAAAAGATGTGCATTTTCTTGGTTAAACCAGCCTCAAAGAAATCCCTCAGGACACGGCATGACACATTTGACACTCTCGGCACAGCTTACTTAACTGAAGGACATGTCTGACAAAGAGCGGCTGCCTTCCAGGAACTGCGAAGGGACTCATTTATTACTGACTGGCAATCCTCCAGAACATTAAGCCTACTCTCTTTTTTTTCCAATAAGAGCTCAAAGTGTATCACGCACATTATCTTGCTAAGCTTTACAACAAACCTGTAAGGTAGAACTGTATTACTAGTAGGGTAAGAAGAAAAAGAAGGGGGATAAGGGTAGACCTCCCTATTGTATTCATAGGATATGCATGTTCTCTCAAATAAGTAACATAGACTACCGGAGGGAATTTATAAGACATATGTTAGATATATTAGATATTAGACACATATTATACATTAAAATTATAACATCAAGGCTGTTAAGTGTATACACACTTACCTGGGAGTAAGCCCCATTGAACTCAATGGGACTAATTCTGAAGACACATGCATAGGCTTGTCCTATCAGTCAATCAATGGCATACATACCATAAAGCTTACAACTTACCCTTGATGCACCCACACGTTTTCCTAGTCGTTGAGGCCCAACTCCTGATGGGGAGGAGAGAGTGCCTGGGACTAGCAAAGATGTCCCACATTCTCCCGGTCCTGTCTTTACTCACGAAGCACCTGAACCTTACTGTTTTGCTAGAGAATCCTCCTGAGAGTTGACCCATGACTTTTTGTTGCTTATATCAGTAGCTGGCAGGAGGGGTTACATAATAATTAAGAATATATGAACATAAGAGCCAAGGTCCATCTAGTCCAGCATTCTGTTCCCACACTGGCCAACAAGCTGCCTGTGGAAAATCCACAAGTAAGATATGAGCACAAGAGCACCTTCCCAGTCAGGTTCCCCCATAACTGGTGTACATAGGCATACTGTCTCTGATACTGGATGTAGCATACAGCCAACAGGACTAGTAAGCATTGATAGACTTATCCTCCATGAATATGTCTAATGCCCTTTAAAGCCATCCAAATTGGGGGCTATCACATCTTGTGGTAGCAAATTCCATATTTTAATTAGATGCTGTGTGAAGAAGTGCTTCCTTTTATTTCTCCTGAATCTCCCACCATGGGATGACCCCAGGTTCTAGCGTTATGAGGGGGAGAAAATTGTCTCCCGATCCACTTTTTCAACACCATCCATAATTTTGTATGACTCCACCATATCTGGTCCCAGGTGCTCCATTTTTTTAAATTTTAACAACTATATACCTCGAATAACTCATATAAGTTCGAAAATGCAGTCTTTTTGTTGTTACGGTCCAACTGCCAGCATTTCTTTGGAACAATCTGCTGTTCAAGAGTGTTCTTCTCTCTCTGCTCCCTGCTTCAAAATATATGGGTTTGGTTGATGTGATCATTTCAGATTATAATTCTCTTTCAAACAAAATGAAATGATGTGCAAATGAAGTTCTGTAGAGGTTCCACGGAATACCCCTTCCCCATTCCAAGATTCTTGCTGTCCTGAGGCACGCACTCTCACATGTATACATGAGTTTAAACAGGCTTGCGGGATCTGTACTGAGGCATGACTCTCAATGAGCTGAAAAACAGGCAAGGCAAGGCTTCTCCCCACCCTCCTGTCCCCCGCTGGTGAATACTATTTGCATTTTTAAACTTTTGACCAGACCTTGGTTATGGCTCCATACATCCATTGTAGACAGAGTGTATATGAAATAGAATGTGGCAGTCATCTACTATCTGCCTGGCACTCATCTGAGGGCCAGCTCGCATGGCCCAATTGTTGTGATGAGAATACAGGTTCAGAGGATCCATTTAGAACACAGGGAGATAGCTGCGCAACCGCCACCATCCCAGTTAGCCCACCAGTCAACACTGATAGCATACCATCAACCCAATTTCAGCAGCTCCTAATGGCACAGCTCAGCTTTCCCCTGCCTGGCAGCCTCCAAATGTATTGGACTACAACTCCCATCATTCCCAGTCAGCATGGCCTTTGGAGTCCAACACATCTGGAGGTCACCAGGTCGGGGAAGGCTGGTGTTGCAAATGCGGGTTAAGCTGTAATCATTCTTCCCAGCTCTCCTTATAGCGATAGGCACAGGGATGTGGTGAACCACAAAGATACACTGCTGAGGGACAATGAATAATATTGTAGTGTCTCTATGGCTTTTCTTTATATCTGAAAACCAAAGAGGGTATTTTGGAAGTCCTTGGACAGAGTTGCCCTTCCCCAACCTGGTGCCCTCCAGATGGGTTGGACTGCAAGCCCCATCATTCCCAACCAGCATAGCCATTGCTAGCTGGGAATGATGGAAGTTGTAGTCCAATACACCTGGAGGGCACCAAGGTATATGGTTAAACTGGGCTACATCTGCTTGTGTCAGAACTGTGTGACAGTCAGATGAGATAAACAGAGACTGGCTACGATCCAGGCTTTTTCAGGCCCTGACATCATTAAACCTCCTTTTGCAACTGGACCTGGGTAGCAGTGCATGTCGATGGAACAGGACGTCCTTTCTTACCATCTATTCAAATATAGCCCTAAAAGACCTTGTTCATAACTTATCCAATGGTGAGCAGATTGTATATCAGAGCCTTGTGGAACCGCGCTGTAATCTGAAGTCCAGAATAGCAGATTTTATCATGAAAATGCCACTTTGGCCTTGACTCTGCTGCTCCAACTCTACAAGGACCACTATAAATGCATACACACAGCGTAATATATATTGTCTATTTATTATGGTGTTGCAGATATTATTTATTGCAGACAGTCCATATTTGGTCGATGAAAAATGACTTCTGATCTAAGCAGATGAGCAGAGTCAGGCATAAAAATGCAGTCTTGCCTCCGTGTGATCAGCTTTGGCATTCCTCTCCAAAGGCTGGCTCACATGCTGTGTTTTTGGATGATGTAGGAAAGGCTCACTGTTCTTGTTGTTGTCCTGCTCTGCATCCCCAGTATCAGAGCACCACCTTTCTCTCTGGCAGATTCATCACTCTCCACAAAAGAATGGAATTCCCTCAGAGCAAAGGATGGGCCAAGGATGCTCTTTCAAGAAGTTGGAGTGGCGGGGGGAGGGAAACCCCACTGACATTTCTCAGCTTTGGAAAAGTAAAACAAAAAACACCACATTGATCAGTCCAAGGCCCTTTCTCCATGACAATGGAAGGAGAAGCAAATGGAGGAGTACCGGATTTTTTTAAAGGAATCAGCTTTGCTGCGCTTTGGTCCATGCAGGGCTCCATGAGCAAATGCTCCGCAACAGTAAAAATCGCTTCACAGAACATACTTCCGCGTGGAGGTGGGGGTTGGAGTGAATGTCATCTGACTGGCAGAGGCTGCTCAACCAATAAGAGGGGCTTCCCCCCTCTCCCCCCATTTCTCCTTTCCCCTGAAGTTCCAGATGCACCTGCATTTCAGGAGCAAGCCTCACTGAGCACAATGGGAGTTACTTCTGAGGAGACACACATATGCTTGTGCTGGGAAAGATGGGAGAGGGGGAAGAACACAAGGATGGGAAACCAGCCCCCATCGATGCTGCACAGGATCTTTATAACGAAGGTGTGGTTACTTCCTAAGGCAATAAACCAAACAACAGAGAATCAGAGCCTCGAGATCACACATTAGAGCATTTAGGGAATTTCTGCTTTATACTGTGACATTTCAATTGAGGAGGATCCCTGTACATTCTGATGTGGGCATTACTTCTGAGTAGACACTAATGGGTTTGGGCAGGGATGGGAAACACAGAGGAAACAACCCTTGACCCAGGTCACAGTAAAAGGCACACCCCTGGGCACGGCTAGCGTACCTGAGGTCAATGCAATGGTTGGGGCACACCACAGTTAATACCAGGGAAAACCCGACTTGAGGAAAAGAACTGGACTTTAAGCAGTCTCAGGAAATCCAGTTTTTCCCTGATAAGCTCTGGGGTGGCTGCTGGATGGCCACAACGTCATGTATCCCTAACAACTTCAACATACGGCCAGCCCGGAGTAAATCGCTGGTGGAGACACCCCCCCAAGTGTTAACTAAGACCAGCCCTTCTGCACAACTGGTATTTTAGTAAATTCACAGCACTCTATTAAAAAAAAAATTGTGTGAATAATTCATCTCTTTCTAATGCTGATTTTGTTATCCAGTTTATATTCACATTTTACAGTCTACATTTGGTCAATGTCGAGAAATCTCCATACTTCCTCCCAATCCAATGATATAAATTTGAATAATAGCTATGTAAAAATGGAATTATCTTACCCAATGGATAGCTGTATATAAATGCGAGAATAATCATCTGTTCAAGTTTGTGTTTATAATTATTTGTTTATTTATCTATTTGAAAGATTCTTGCCCTGCCTTTCCTCTGGAGAACTCACTGTGGCTAAACAACAAGGATAAAACTATAAATTACCAATTTAAAACAACTGTTATAATATAACAATAAAACAATAAAGCAGCTGCAGTACATAACAGAATACAGCAGTAAAAGTATCCAAAAGCCAGAGAAAGTTAAAAATCCAATGACCTCAATGCTTTATTTTGTTCTCAAATTGTATCCATCTTTTACAATAAATACCTGGCAATTTAACTCCTAGGGAGCTAGGTATCCCCCACCCTGCCTCCTACCAATGCCTCAGTGACCAATTTGGAACAATTAGGCTGCAGTTCTATACCTACTTACCTGGAAGCAAGTCTGTTCTTCTGAGTAGAGATGCGTAGGATTATACTGTAACACAACAAAATATCAAGCTGTATTTTGGTATACATTTTGGATGTCACAGGGACAGGGAGAAGAGGCTAACTAAAACTGTGTGCCTAGGCAGAATCTTGTATAAAAACAACATCAAAAGTCCTCCAGATCTCTGACATTTTTAAATGATGATTTTCACATGTTCCTGTGGTTTGTCAAATTAAACATTGTATTCAACAAGAGGGCAAATTCCATCAGTTTATAAATGCTTTAGGTCCAGTGATCTAACTAAAACCCTGGAAGGAGCTTGTAAAACATCTAAGAGAAATTTCAGAGGAAAGCCAGTGGGATCCTTTGTAAGCACTGGCAACCACTGGAGCATCAGTGGTCAGTTTTTGTGGCACTCATTGCGGAGGTCACACCCATTAATGCAGCCCAGCATTATTGCACTGCAAGGTTCAACAGTTCTGCAAAACGTTTTGCCTCACGTGTGCCCAATCTTTCTCTATCCTTTCATGCTTCCTGACCTCCAAGGCCCCAGTCCTTAGAAAGTTTGTCATGGCCAAGTCCCACTGAAATCAACAGGATTTAAATTAGCCATGATTACTTTAATTATTATAAGCATGTTTATAATGCACTTTAACCATATTCCCAGGGTGGCTTGCAGAAAGAAGAAAACAAATCAAAATTCTAAATACCAAAACATAATAAACTAATAGCCACATAATAATAAAAGCAGCATAAAACACCGGCAGGATTAAAACTGCACATGGAAAGCTCAGAGAAATTAAATAGTCTTTGCCTGGTGCTGAAAGGACTATAAGATAGGCACCAGGTGAACCTCTATGAGGAGAGCATTCCTAAATTGGGACACCACCAGCAAGAAAGCCCTCTCTCTGGTAGCCACCTGCCTCATCTTAGATGGTAATAGAGTCATTAATTTAAAATAGACTGGAGCGCCGTTAACTTTCATTGGGTTGGGGCCCAAAGCTTTAAAGAATAGCAAGGAATAAACCTGGAGATCCTTTGCTGGCTAGAATAATGTTCCCATTGTCTAGAATAACATTCTGTTTCTTGGAGGGCTCCTCTATTCAGTTGAAACCATAGGGGGTTGACACGAACTGCCTCATATGTTGAAAGCACATGTGAGGAGATCGCCAAGTCATGCTGGACAGCTCTACCCCCTCACCTCTGATGCACACACCACCCATCCCCATCCCCACTGGCCACACATCCGGTGACAGGGTGAAGAGGCCCTACACGTGTACCTCCATATGAGGGGGAACCATCCTTGGCCAATTGTCAGTGGGATAGGAGCTAGTCATTGTGTCTCCATAACTCCCTCAGGCATGTTTTGAATGCATGAGTGGATTAATGTGAACCTTCACATCTTCTCATGTAAGGGAACAGAACAGACAGGCTTTCAAGTTAATGCCAAGGTTATTGTCAAACTAGACACAATGCAAGTTGCATATACCTCCCATCCTTTCTTTCTTTTCTTTTTCTTTTTTTTAACGAAAAAATAACGGTCCAAGGAGGCTACACATTTGAGCATAGGAACAGTGGAGGAAAGAGAGACTGGTTAAGACTTTCCTGAGATCATTTTCCACTCAAAATTACCAGCACCCCACTTGGTTGGGCATAACATTTTGAGTAGAGAAAAGGCTGGAGGGAAAAGCATTACTTACTTTATGTATGTATGTATGTACGTATGTATTATTTTAATTACATTTCTATACCACTCAATAGGCAAAACAGCTTACCTCCTGTTCCTTCCTGTCCTCTTCCTCTCCATTCTGCTACTGTTTCTCTCCTTAAACATCAGCCTCCCTTGGCCTTTTTTAAAAGAGTGTGGAGAAAGAGACAAGAACTCTGTGCCTCATCATCTCGTTGGACCTTAGCCTGTAGGAATTCAACTATACGAATCAAATCCTGTTATTTCTTTTAAACAATAGTGGGAGGGGCCTGATGCCAAGTGAACAGAAGTATTGACTATTTTGCAGAACTACTTGAATGTGGTTATATGAGTAATATCCAGAGAACAACCTGCAACCTTATCCACGATGTTCTTTGTATCGGAGCATAGCCAAGTCAGACATTGCATCACAGTGGGTCTTTCTTGGTCAGAGTGATTTGGAGACAAATAAGGCCTTGTTTCTTCAATTGGTTTTACATCATTATTATATGAAAAGCCATTCACAAGAAAGTACCTGGATAATCCAAAGTGTGGGCACATGGAAAGAGGAGAGGGGAAAGAATTGCTTTAGTTCTAATCATTTCTAATATGGCCCTTCCTGGAGTAAAATGTAAAACTGCCAGCGGTATTTGAGGGAATGGAATTGGGGCCATGATGCAGTTTTGTGGATAATGAATAAAAACTTTCATCTTTTCCTAACTTAAAACATCACCCAGGCAAGAAGAGGAAATTATATTAGACACTAAATACAATAAATAGAAGAGAGAGCTTCCCAGTTTTCTTGATAAATATCAGTTGTCTAAATACGATCCTAAGCATGTAAAGCTGTGGGCAAACTGTTTTCACTTTAATGGGAGAAGTTCACATACAATTACATAGTTATTTGATCCTGTGGACAGAAATAGGGATAGAACACTTCACTCACACACGTGATTGTTCACACTCTAAACAAGTTTAGTCGAAAGGCTTTCTGTGGAATTTGCTTTCAAGTCAACGCATAAAATATTGCAGCATATGTGGGGCATATGCATGTTTTCAATTTTACTCTGATAAAATTATTATTTTTATTTCTAAAACTGCTGTAGGTAACACAGAAATGTGCAGCCTCTCTATGGCAAACACAAAACAACTTGGATTTTACTTAAGCTGTCTCTTTAAACCAGGATCTTTGGAGCACTAATGGTGGAACCGCAAATTGCTGTAATATTTCTGGCATGAGCAAGGAGATATGTAGCAGATGCAGATGAGACTGGAAATACTTTTTAGTTTGGGTACTATGATGAGAAAAGCTCCACATGGTCATTTGGAGAAGCAAAAACAAAAACCCAAGCCCACCCCTGATAACCACAAACTCTCAATGTTCTCTCTGAAACTAAAACAGGGATTGAGGTGGAAAGGTACAAGCCTGGTTGACATAAATGATGTGTGTGTGTGTGTTTGAATAATTAGTACAAACATTTTAAAATATGACTAAATATACACTCAGAAGGAAGGTGAGTAAGGGGGGACATGAGAGAGATGCATAAAATTATGCATGGTGTGGAGAAAGTGGACGGGGAGAAGTTTTTCTCCCTTTCTCATAATACTAGAGTTGAGGGTCTTCCCACATACCTAAATGGTGGGAGAATCCAAGAGATAAAAGGAAGTACTTCTTCACACAGCGCATAGTTATACTATGGAATTTGATACCACAAGATGTAGTGATGGCCACCAACTTGGATGGACTAAGTTGATCTGATCTAGGGATGTACGAGAACTTTCTTTCAGTTTGCTTTTGATCAGAATTTCCCCAGTTCTCACCTTCTGGATCGAACATGGACTTGGACGCAATCTGCAGTCGAAGTCTGGACATTTCCGAGCTTGCAATGTGATTTGTGGACCCCCCAAAATGTGGTCGACAGTATGTGTACATTGGAAAATGCACATAAAAATGTGTACTTGAAAACTGCGCGCAAACACTTTAATCAATGGTAGAAGAATGCATCCCCTTCATGGATCATTGCCTTGTTGTGGTGAAGGGGCTTGTGTAACTCAGTGAAGCCATAAGGCTGTGCAGGGCCACCCAAGACAGATAGGTCATGGTGGAGAGTTCTGACAAAATGTGGTCCACTGGAGAAGGAAATGGCAACCCACTCCAGTATTCTTGCCAAGAAAACCCCATGGAACGTATCACAAGGCTAAAAGATATGATGCCAGAAGATGAGCCCCTCAGGTTGGAAGGTGTCCAATATACTACTGGGGAAGAGCAGAGGGTATTTCCAAGTAGCGCCAGAAAGAGTGAAGCGGCTGGGCCAAAGCCGAAAGGACCCTCAGCTGTGGATGTGTCTAGTGGTGAAAAGAAAGTCCGATGCTGTAAAGAACAATATTGCTTAGGAAACTGGAATGTAAGGTCAATGAATCAAGGTAAGCTGGAGGTGGTCAAACATGAGATGGCAAGATTGAACATCGACATCTTGGGAATCAGCAAACTAAAATGGACAAGCATGGGCGAATTTAATTCAGGTGACCATTATATCTACTACTGTGGGCAAGAATCCCTTAGAAGAAATGGAGTAGCACTCGTAGTCAACAAAGGGGTGGGAAAAGCAGTACTGGGGTACAATCTCAAAACAATAGAATGATCTCAGTACGAATCCAAGGCAAACCATTCAACATCACAGTAATTCACATCTATGACCCAACCACTGAGGCCGAAGAAGCAGAGGTTGATTGGTTCTATGAAGACCTACAACACCTTCCAGAACTAACACCAAAAAAAGATGTCCTCTTCATCATAGGGGATTGGAATGCTAAAGTAGAAAGTCAAGAAATAACCAGGATAACAGGCAAACATGGCCTTGGTGTACAAAATGAAGCAGGACAAAGGCTAATAGAGTTTTGCCAAGAGAACACACTGATCATAGCAAACACTCTTTTCCAACAGCACAAGAGGTGACTCTACACATGGACATCACCAGATGGTCAATATCGAAATCAGATTATGTACTTTGCAGCCAAAGATGGAGAAGCTCTATACAGTCAGTAAATACAAGACCTGGAGCTGACTGTGGCTCAGATCATGAGCTTCTTGTTACAAAATTTTGGCTGAAATTGAAGAACGTAGGGAAAACCACTAAACCATTCAGGTATGACCTAAATCATATCCCTTATGAATATACAGTGGAGGTGAGGAATAGATTTAAGGGATTAGATGTGATAGACAGAGTGCCTGAGGAACTATGGACGGAGGTCCGTAACATTGTTCAGGAGGCAGCAACTCAATCCATCCCAAAGAAAAAGAAATGCAAGAAAGCCAAGTGGCTGTCTGATGAGGCTTTACAAATAGCTGAGGAAAGAAGGGAAGGGAAAAGGAAGGGAGAAAGGGGAAGATATACCCAACTGAATGCAGATTTCAAGAGAATAGCAAGGAGAGACAAGGCCTTCTTAAATGAACAATGCAAAGAAATCGAGGAAAACAATAGAATGGGAAAGACTAGAGATCTCTTCAAGAAAATCGGAGATATCAAGGGAACGTTTTGTGCAAAGACGGACATGATAAAGGACAAAGAAGGCAGGGACCTAACAGAAGCAGAGGAGATTAAGAAGAGGTGGAAAGAATACACAAAAGAGCTATACAGGAAAGATCTTAATGTCCCTGATAGCCATGACGATAGTGCGGTCACTGAACGTGAGCCGGACATCCTAGAGAGAGAAGTCAAGTGGGCCTTAGGAAGCATTACTAACAAAGCTAGCAAAGATGACATTATGCTAGCTGAGCTATTTAAGACCCTAAAAGATGATGCTGTTAAAATGCTGCACTCAATATGCCAACAAATTTGGAACACCCAACAGTGGCCACAAGACTGGAAAAGGTCAGTTTACATTCCAATTCCAAAGAAGGGCAATGCCAAAGAGTGTTCAAACTACCGTACAATTGCGCTCATTTCACATGCCAGCAAGTTGATGCTCAAAATCCTACAAGCTAGGCTTCAGCAGTATGTGAACCAAGAACTACCGGAAGTACAAGCTGGGTTTCGAAGAGGCAGAGGAACTAGAGATCAAATCGCCAACATTCACTGGATCATGGAGAAAGCAAGAGAATTCCGGAAAAACGTCTATTTCTGCTTCATTGACTACGCTAAAGCCTTTGATTGTGTGGATCACAACAAACTGTGACAAATTCTGAAAGAGATGGGAGACCACCTTACCTGTCTGCTGAGAAACCTGTACGAGGGTCAAGAAGCAACAGTAAGAACCGGACATGGAACAACCGATTGGTTCAAAATTGGGAAAGGAGTACAACAAGGCTGTATATTGTCGCACTGCTTATTTAATTTATATGCAGAGTACATAATGACAAATGCTGGGTTGGATGAATCACAGGTCAGAATTAAGATTGCCGGGAGAATTATCAACAACCTCCGATATGCAGACAATACCACCCTAATGGCAGAAAGCAAAGAGGATCTAAAGAGCCTCTTGTTGAGGGTGAAAGCAGAGAGTGCAAAAGCTGGTTTGAAACTCAACATTAAAAAAACTAAGATCATGGCATCTGGCCCCATCACTTCCTGGCATATAGAAGGGGAAGAAATGGAAGCAGTGACAGTTTTTATTTTCTTGGGATCCAAGATCACTGCAGACGGTGACTGTAGCCATGAAATTAAAAGATGCTTGCTCCTTGGGAGGAAAGCTATGGCAAACCTAGACAGCATAGTAAGAAGCAGAGACATCACCTTGCCGACAAAGGTTCGTATAATCAAAGCTATGGTTTTCCCAGTAGCAACGTATGGCTGTGAAAGTTGGACTATAAGGAAGGCTGAGCGCCGAAGAATCGATGCTTTCGAACTGTGGTGCTGGAGAAGACTCTTACGAGTCCCCTGGACTGCAAGGAGGTCAAAGCAGTCCATCCTAAAGGAAATCAACCCTGACTGCTCATTGGAAGGACAGATACTGAAGCTGAAGCTCAAATATTTTGGCCACCTAATGCGAAGAGAAAACTCACTGGAAAAGACCCTGATGCTGGGAAAGATTGAAGGCAAAAGAAGAAGGGGACGGCAGAGGATGAGATGACTGGATAGCATCACCGATGCGATGAATATGAACTTGAGCACACTCCGGGAGAGAGCGGAGGACAGGAAGGCCTGGCATGCTATGGTCCATGGGGTCACGAAGAGTCGGATCGACTTAACAACTGAACAACAACAACAAAAGAAAAATGCATGCATGGGAAAATATGAAGGAAAATAGACACCAATTTTCATGTGAAAAGAGAAAACAAAGCTCGTAATTGGATATGGACTCGAGTTAGAACGAGCTTCAAAGTGGACTTTGAGGAGCTCAGGTTTTACTCATTCACACATCCCCGGTCTGATCCAGCTCTTATGTTCTTGTATCAAGAAATCAGCCCAAGGCAGCTCAATTGGAACCAACCTGGAGCTGATATCAAGTTACCATTTACCATGTGGTAACTTACTATGGTGTGAAGGTAACAGTTTAGTAATCCAGTCATCTGTATTGTCCCACTTCCCTGTATTTCTGATTAGGTGCAGATGTGTGGTAAGAGTTGTTTTATTTTTTAAAAAAGCAAGTTTCATAGCAGCCACAGCTAAATCTAACCAGCACAGCTCTTCTTATGTTCTTATGGTTATGTTAAATATCATATTTTATTATAACCACAATTCAGCAGTACAGAGTTAGTTCATTTAAGCCCATGGATGGCAACTGCTTTAAGTGCACCCAGCCTAGTATTAAGAATCCTGTCCAGAATGTCATCTTGAACCCAGTTCTCTATAATCTGAGGAGATGGTCTTGTCTTATGCCTGAAAGGAGCCTTAACTGGTGGTGTGCGCTCTACCACCAAACTGCCCTTTCAATATAATAACATTGTCCTGTGCATAATAACCTCACCACTTGAACTATGCTGAATCTTCATAGCTGAACATCCAGACTTTCTCCAAAAAGGCTCATCTTTCTGATGAGATCTTAGTTGTTTCATGTTCTGCTTTATCCAATAATATGTTATTAATTATATGCCACTGATAGATGATGGGAATTATCTGACTTGGTCAAAGAAGCCTGGCTTCCTTAGATTATGCTATTATTGACTTATTTAAATAGCATAGATTGCTCTGTAATGGATAAGCTAGACAACAAAGGCCTGGTTCACATGACATGACAGCCCACCATGGCCTAATTTACCCACAGGGGCTGTTACATCATGCCAGGAGCCCATGGGTACCATTTTTGTCTGCCGCCTGCAGGCACCCACCTTGCTGTGGTTTGTGGTGTCATGTGAACCTAGGCGGCAGAGGTTGTTTGAGGGTTAGACAACCTTCAAATAACCCTAAAATGAGCAATGGGTTATGTGAGGGTTGCCTTACACTCAAACAACCCCTGCCATCTGGGGTTGTTTGAGACTCCACAAGCCATGGCAAGGTGGGCACCTGGCACAATGTGACAGCTCCCACTGGTAAATTAAGTCATGGTGGGCTGGCGTGTTGTGCAAACCAGTTGCCTGAGTGTCTCCTGCCCTGGGGCATGGCTGACATTTTTAAAAAATACATACGTTTATAAATATATGAGTCACCCTTTGGCCCAGATAGGGCCCCCAAGGTAACTTACAATTGAAACTTAAACACAATTTTAAAACTGTAAAAGGTCACAAACAGCAGGATTGAGAGCAGGAGAAAATCTTAAAACAGAGTGTGGAGCTAATTCATTTAAAATGCTAAAAAGCCGAAAAGATTTTAGCAGCCTGCTTAAAACTGTCCAAGGAAGTGATCAGTCTAGGTTCCTTAGGGAGGGAGTTCCACAGGTGGGAACTGTGGAATAGGTGGAGTGCTGCCACCGATAAGGCCTTGTTGGCAGCCATGGCACCTGGCAATGCTACTGCAGCCATCAAGAGAATGGATTGTAAGTAAAATATGGGATTGGCCTCCTATGCCAGCCTTCTCCAAGTTGGTGCACTTCAGATGTGTTGGACTACAACTCCTATGGCTGCCTGGGAGATGCTGGGAGTTGTAATTCAACACATCTAGAAGGCACCGGGCTGTCAAAGGCTGTTCTACACTTAGCATTACTAATGTCAGCTATTTCCCACTTTTGCTTTGGGACAAATCCAGGCCAACATTACATGCAGCTTCCTTTGCACCCAGCTGCAGCCCTCTGCAATGTTGTTCAGATGCCTTTGCTAAACCAGGGAGGGAATTGTGAACATCATAAATACTCTGCCTAATTTGAAAGGCAAAACATCTGCATTTGATTTAATTGTAAGTATAAATTATAGTTTCCTTCAGCACTCCTAAAACAAATAATGTAATGGAGCATTTGAGTTCTCGGGCTCCACTGGCAGGCTAGATGTTTTTGTACCACATATTCTGTTTATATATGTTCTTGCCTGTTTGACTACAAATTCATTTTGTGTGCAGCCAAAGCAGAGAGGCAGACCATCAGTGCCGCTCATCAGTTGTGGAACCAATATGCATGCAGCTTTGGTTCTGAGAGAGGACGTTGTTGTCAGCTTATGTGGATCCAAAAGTGCCTTACGTTTCAAGTCAGCAGTGTGAATCTGCATTGATCAATGAAATCTTAACCCAAACTCTAGTTTGTTGCTGTTGTTGGTACAAAAGTCAAATCTGGATATTTAGAGACAGATTTATTGAACCATGCCACTCTTTTCCTTTTTTTCCTTTTTCTTTTTTTGGAAAGTTCATGCAGCATGAAATTGGCCCCTGGACCAGATCGGCATGATGGTTTCTGAAAGCTGTTTTCATGATGTGTAAAAGCAATAAACACCCTCCGTCTGATATGCATGTTGTCTATTAGCTGTGGAAGTACTCTAAATTCTGGTGATTGAGCTCTCTAGGGGAGTAGAGGAGATTTACATTTAGCTGAGGCAAAGGCCCAAATGTAAGTTTGTGATGCTCCTAGTCAGTTTATTAATGAAGGCCATCATTCCAAGCTCAAGCTCTCACTGTGTATCTATTTATTGTTCCAATCTGATGAAAGATAGAATAACCAGGTTTGCACGCTTGTGTGTGTGTTTAAATAATTAAGATTTAGGTCTGGCTTGATTGGGTCACAATGCTGCTTCCAAATTTAGCTTGGATTATTTTAATGCCATTTGGAAGCTGCAGGTTTGAAACCCCATCCATCAGCAAAGCTTCTCCTAGCCTGCATTATTCTAAACATTTAAAAGAATGAGTTTTTGCATAGAGTCTATTTCTTTTCCTGAAAAGATTTGGAGTCCCAAGACATGTACCTACCCTGTCTATACTGTGTGTTTGTTTAAAGTATTTCTGTGCCACCCCATAACCAAAGTTGTCTATGCAGCATACATAAAAATGTATGTTACCCGCCTCCTAGCTGAACTGAGCAGAGCACAGCAGAGCACAGCAGAGCAGAGGAAGCTGCTCCAGCTGGTCTAGGGGCTATACAAGCAAGCAAGCAAGCTCCCAGAGTGTGAGCAAACAGGGCAAGCAAACAGGAGTTTGCCAGGGGAGTTCGGCAGGGGAAGTCAAAGGGGAAGCCCCTAACATTTTTTTCTTTTAAAAAAAAATCTTTTTCATTTCCATACCAGTGGGACTCTGTTTTTAACCTCCAGTGAATACAGGACAAAGCACAGGCTATTCCAGTACAATCAGAAAGCTAGAAACATAAAGGGAATAGAGACTATGGAAGGAGAAGACTCTCCAGTGGTGGTGACCTGCAAGGTCTATGCCATGTTTGTTTTCTTCCTTGAGATCAACATGGCCTACATGTGCAACAAGTGCAAGTTGATCACACTATTGGTAGGGATGTCAGAGAATTTCGCCCCCCGAAATCGGTGGCAAAACAGTCTGCCACCCCTCTGCCCCCTCCCCCGGGACGGGACTTACCTTGTGTGAATGTCCCTGGCAGCGGTGGCGGCTCTAGCGGCAGTTTGGCGGCGGCGGCAGCTGCGGCGGCCGGTCTTCTGACCGGCTGCCGCCACCACCATTTCCAAGTTAAAAAAAAAAAAGTGATAGGCTACGTAAAGATTTACGTAGCCTATCACGGCTAGATTTTTTAAAAAATACCGTGATAGGCTACGTAAATGTTTACATAGCCTATCACGGCTGAGTGGGGAAAAAAACAAAAAAAACCTGTGTGTATGCAAATAGCGTTCTCCTTAATTTCGCCGTAGTCTACGTGCCAAAATAAAGAACGCAAATGGCGGCGCCCATGGGTGCCGCCATCTGCGTACGCGCAGTTTGTTTGTTTTTTCACTCAGCCGTGATAGGCTACGTAAACATTTACGTAGCCTATCATGGCTGACTGCAGGGACGCAAATGGCAGGACAGGATTCGCGGCGGGAGGGACGTGGCGCCTCCTCCCCGGCCAGAATTTCGGGGGGGGAGGGACGGGGCGCCTCCCCCCTGGCCAGAATTTCAGGGGGGAGGGATGGGACACCTCCCCCCGGCCAGAATTTCGGGGGGAGGGACGGAGTGCTTCCCCCACACCGCGAATCAAATTTCGTCAAAGGTAAGGAACTTTCGTACATCCCTAGCTATTGGAAGAAACAGTAAGAGGACTGAAGCGGCGAGTGTTGACCCTCCAGGGAATAAGAGAACACAAAGAGTTCTTGGACAGAAAGGTGGAACGACAGGAGCAAAGTGAAGAACAGACGCTAGAAGAGCAACAGCAACCTGAGGAAGAAGAGGAAAATGCTGAGGTGAGGAAAAATGAAGTAGAGGATACTCCTTAGAAAAGGCACAGCTAGGAGCAGAAGAACTAGAGGCCACTCTGCACCAGTGGAGGCAGTGGAGCTATGGAACCATTTCCAGGTACCTGAGGATGAGACTGGAGGACAGCCTGCAGAAGAAGAATTACAGGGGAACCTGCATGAGAGCAAGCAAGAGACTGAAGGTCAGTCAAGTAGAGGCAATGAAACCAAGGCCTACGACAAGAAGAGAAGCATAGTAGTAGTGGAAGACTCCTTGCTGCATGGGATCAAAACCCAAGTATGTCACGAAGACCCATGGACTCGCCAGGTATGCTGTCTCCCAGGAGGATGGATTAGAGATGTGACTGAAGGGCTGCCTACACTCATAAAGCCCACTGACAGGTATCCCTTTCTTCTCATCCATGTGGGAACAAATGATACCACCAAGCAGAGCAATGAAGAAATCATGTCAGACTTTGAAGCTTTGGGAAGGAAACTCAAGAACTTTGGGGCCCAGATAGTTTTCTCATCCATCCTTCCAGTAGTTAGAAGAAGGATAGAAACAGAAAGAAAAATACTCCAGGTGAATGACTGGCTACAAACTAGGTGGTGCCGATGCAAGAGATTTGGATTCTGGCACCACGGGCTATTCTACCTGGAAGATGGACTGTTGGCAGGGGATGGGTTGCACCCCCCAAAGGCTGGGAAGAATGTGTTTGGCCACAACATGAAGAACTTTATCAGAAGGGCTTTAAACTTAATGCTACGGGGAAGGGAGATGTAAAGTTGGGGGTAACAATGGACGAAGGCTTATGCACCTCAACGGAGAGAACAGATCTAATAGCGCCCAATAATAGTCTTCAGAAACATGTAGGAAGAAAGCCAGACTATAAAGCACATGGTCTTCAATGTCTATATACTAATGCTCAGAGTATGGGAAACAAACAGAACGAACCTGAACTCTTAATACAGGAGGGAAATTATGACTTGATAGGTGTAACTGAAACTTGGTGGGATGACTCCCATGACTGGAATACAGCAATTGAAGGATATAACTTGTTCAAAAAGAACAGAAGGAAAAGAAAGGGAGGTGGAGTTGCACTATATGTTAAAAATACATATGTCCGCACAGAAATACAGGAGGATGAGCTTGGTAGCCCCATCGAGAGCATCTGGGTTAAAATAAATGGAGCAAAGAATAACAAGAACATGATGGTCGGAGTCTACTACCAGCCACACAATCAAGAAAGTAGTTTCTCAGCTCCTGATAGGGTGGCCAACTGGCCATGTGTCCTCCCTTACAGAGGAAAGTCCTCTGTTTGAAGTAGGGATATATGGATTGTTGAAAATCCGTTTTATCTGTATTTAGCAGATTATCAGGTGCCTTTTGTTCTGTTGTCTGCCCATCAAGGCGATCGGACTTTTTAAAAAGTTTCTGAATTTGTGCAAATACGAATTTGCACAAATTCACACATGTGAAAATGCACAAATTCCTCCAAAATAGGGGTGTATTGATTCCCCACCGTCTGTTCCGATGGGGAATCCGTGGGGGGGAGGTGATCCATTCCTCCCGCCCCCTGGAATCCTGCAGAGCGGTTCCGCTCCACTCGGATTCCGGGGGGGGGACTGGCTTGGGGGCGCTTACCTTCCCTCCTGCCATCCAGACCCGTTCACCTCCTCCCTGTCCCTGCTGATTATCTTTTAAAAAATGTCTTAAAAAAAAAAAAAAGAAGTCTTTAAAAAACAAAAATGGCGATCGGGGGGGGGGATGTGCCCATAGACTTATACGCAAGCACAGTTATTAATCTTGCATATAAGTCTATGTGTCCATAGGCTTATACTCAAGATTCACCGCTCTATTTTGCGTATAAGTCTATGGGCACATCCTGCTGATCGCATGTCCCCATAGACTTATACACAAAATAGAGCGGTGAATCTTGCATATAAGCCTATGGACACATAGACTTATACACAAGATTCATGACTCTATTTGCGTATAAGTCTATGGGCACATCCCCCCCCCCCCGACCGCCTTCTTTTTTTTAAGACCTTTTTTTTAAGGCAATCGGCAGGGACAGGGAGGAGGCGAACAGCTCTAGCTGGAAGAAGCAGCCGAGTGCTGTTCCGCCTCCAGACAGTCCTCCTGGAGCAGAGGTAAGTGGTCCCAATCCGCTGCGGATTCCTGAGGCCGGATTCCAAAGAATCCGGCCTGATTTGAATCTCCAGCAGATTTCTCTGACATCCCTACTCCAAAATGTGCATTTTCATGCTTTAGCCTATGGGGGAAATGTGCATTTTTGGCCTTTTTAAAAACAAATTGCGCTTTTTTCTATGACAAAATTTGCACAAACTTTGGGAAAGTTAAAAGAATGGCCCTCAAGCCTGCAAAACCTGCCCAACAGGGGAAAAGCCAGTCCGCTGGGTCAGATTCATAAAAATCTAAACCCATTTGGTTCCATTGCAGATTTCTCTCACAGCCGCACTTTGAGGGGCTGTCCAGGGCAAGCCTGGTTTAAAGAGGAAGAGGAAGGAAGAGCTGGGCCAATGAGGAAGTTGCCCATCAACAGTTAGCAAGAAAGCAGATTGAGTAGGCACACAGGTCACCTGGTCACAGTTCTCCCAGCTATGGTGACAGGTATTTTATTTCTATTTAAATTATAGGCATTATTTCTAAATTTGCATTCGTACATATAAATTAGCACATGCAAATATTATGCAAATCTTTTTGGCAATGCACACGTAGCCACCCTGGATTATATCCAACATTGTGTGAACAGGCTTTTGTTTGCACAACAGGACTTCCCCTTGCTCTCCTCCCCGTTGCAGCCATCCCCTATCCGAGGTTAGCTATCATTACAGCTATTTTTGTTTTTGATGCCACTGCTCTGAGTAGTTGTATAGAAGTACAGCTGAACCATTCCCTCAGATTCTTTAACAATGATGTTCATCTTCTTCCTACTGATCTTTTTCCTTCCTTTTTCCCTTGTATAATAAGCTGGAGTACAGCGTATTTTTTGCCTCAGATAATATGACCAAGGTATTGTAACTTTCTTCTCTTGATGGTCTTTACCAATTCTGTTTGTTTGCTTACTCTGCATAGTACGTTCTCATGTATTATTCAATCAGTCCACAATATTTTCAGCATGTGTCAGTATATCCACATTTCGAAGGATTTGATTTTCCTCAGATTGTTCTTCTTAATGGTCCAAACCTCCACTCCTTAAAATAATATTGAGAACAAGTAGCATCTTGCCATCTGAATCCTTACTGCAAGATTAAGGTCCCAATTACATAATAATTGTTTCATTTTAACAAACACTGTTCTTGCCCTGATGCATACTTTAGTTTTTATGAGGTATAGTAGGAGGGTCAAAGAACTGTGTTGGTAGTTGAGAAACAGTACCCAGAGTAGTAGATGTTTTAAACTCTGTTCAATATATGATTTTGTTAATTATTGTTTATTACTAAATTTATATGTCGCTTTTTCCTCTTGCAAAGAACCCAAGGTAGCATATATGGTCCTCCTCTTGCCATTTTATCCTCACAACAACCCTATGAGGTAGGTTAGGCAGAGAGTCAGTGACTGGCCCAGATTCACCCAGTGAGCTTCATGGCCAAGTGGGGACTAGAACCAAGATTTCTTGAGTCTGAGTCCAAAACTTTAGCCACTACACCACACTGGCTCTCATGACGATAATGATGATGTCTGCTTTAGGAATACTCAAGAATACTCTTGAAAACAATTAGGGCACAAGGGGCCAATGAGACTCTATGATTGTGTGGATTCCACCCAGCAGAGGGCAGAAGTGCCTCTGGTGTTATATCCTGAAATTATTTCCTCTGCAATAAAGATTTTTAAAAGTAGCTGTGTACTTAAAGCTGGTTTATTTTGTCTTTTTTATTGTATTTTCTGCCATCTCTGTTTTGATGATTATGTGGGTTTAGTGTTTTTACAGTACTGTGTATTATATACTGCCCTGGAATCCTCAAGGATGAAGGGCGGGTTATAGATACTTTAATAAATAAAATAAAAAAATGCCAAACTGAATTTTAAAAGGGAAATATTGCATTATTGCATTATGTGTGCAGTACAGTATCCAAATCTCAGCTCACACAAAAAGAAAAATGGAACTGATCAATTGAACCAATTACTCTTATAGTTTCAGGTTTGCCCGCTCTATTTTTCTTTTCCAGATCTGCTACAGCAGGTTTGTGCCATTTTTTGCTGAGTTTTTGTATACTCTACACATCGCTGTATCAAAGAAAAAATTGTGTCAGAACAGTGAATATTTTTAAATGAGTCTGGTTTGGATCATTAAGAACTAGACATATGTCTCACTCAAAAAATTATAAACTAATCTCGCACTCCCAAACACGCACACATAGTTTTCTGGGTGTAATCCCACCAAGATCACTTCAATATGGTTACCATTGTGGCATTTCCACAAGCATCTATCATATTCATATCCCAGCCAGCCTGTTCTCCTGCGTGCATTGTTTTATACCTCATAAAATGAGCTCAAGGTGATTTTGTTTGCCTTTATTAATTGGTCACTGCCTCTCCATACCTGGTACTGTGGTTTCTGAAGGACATTTGGTATTAGAAAAGAAATTACTCCAAATGTGTTCATTTAGCCTTCCCACTCCACCCCACCCCACCCCACCCTGTTGTACTAGATTTTAACGACAGTAATACAATTCTGATCCAATTTTGATCAATGGTGAAATCTGTGGCATGCATGCTTAACTTTGAGCAGAGTTCAGAACTATCTGACCACAGATAAAATATCAAACATTTTGAAGCTTTGGAGACTAGGTTACTTCATCATCAGGTTCTTCTGACTGCATGTTTATTTTGATGCAAGTCTAACTGTGTTCAGTGGTATATTTAGCATGGCAACCCTAGTCTGAAACACTGGGGCAGTTTGCACAATCACAGCAAGGCAAATAAGCCATGGTGGCTTATTTCCCCTGCTACACGTCAGTCGCATACTGTCCAAATTTCCCCAGTTACCCTTGCGTAATGGACAGATTTCCCTATAAACAGCCCAACAACAGCCCATGGGTTGCAATCGTGCAAACCAGGTCACTGTAGGCTCACCATTATAGGTGACCATTATACATTTGTGGACCAGTTCACACAATCAGACAAGCCAAAATGGCTCAAATAAGCCACGGTGGCTTCTTTTAATCCCCAGCACATGCCGGGTGCCATTTCCCTAATTACCAACCCAGGTATGCCTTGTCATGTCGTCCAAACCCAGGCAGCGTAGCTTGCTTGAGGGGAAAACAACCCTCAAAAAACCCACGGAATGCTGTACAGTTATTTAAATCTTATTTTGATCTTGTGGACTGGGACAATATTTATTTCAGAATTAAATGTGCCTGCTTTAGATGGATTTTGTGCAAATTTATAGCCTATCCTAGTCTGATGGTAATGGCAAAAGAGGGTGCTATTTCACGGTTGATGGTGCTACAGTGTACAAAAGGAAAAATCTCTGCCTTGGAAGGAGGGGCCGTTGCAATCTATAATTCAGCAGACAGGAGACAACAGAGAAAGGGGAGGGAAAGAATAGGCATTCATGTCAGTTATTCATACTGGGGTGTCCAACATGGTCCACAGACACCTCTCCTGATGCCCTCCTTGCTCCCTGCCTGTTCTGATTTCTTTTTAAGATTTTTTTACAATTAAGGAAGCAACCTTATGGCCCCCTAGACAGCATCTGAGGGGACATAGGATTGTTTGGACTTTCCCCTCCGAGGTCAGAGACAGCACTCCAACCTCAGAAGGGAGAGTCAGAGATCCGACCCTCCTCGCAGCTGGCACAGAAAGAACCACACTGTCTGGCCTCCGAGGGCAAAAAGTTAACCTAAGAGTAGGGATGTATGAATCCCTTGCCTGGTTCCGGTCAGGGCATCCGCTGGGGGGGAGGCAATCCATTCCTCCCCCCGGAATCCTCGACGGGGGGGAGGCGATCCGGTCCTCCCCCCTGGAATCCTGCCTGGCCAGCTCTGCTCCACGGCCATGCTGCAGAGCCGCTGGCCGGGCCAATCCGCAGCAGAGCCTCCAGCCGCTGCTGCGCTGGTGCAGACACAAATGGCGTCCTGCATAGGGGATGCAGTTTGCATCCCTACAGTAGCCCATGATAGGCTACGTAAATATTTACGTAGCCTATCATGGCTAAAGCAGGGATGCCAATGGCAGCCGCTACGCCATATGTGCCCCTGCCCTTTGCCGTGATAGGCTACGTAAGTATTTACGTAAGTATTTACATAAATACTATGTAAGTATTTATGTAGCCACTACGCCATTTGCATGGACGCCTTTACTGTGATAGGCTACGCAAATACTTATGTAGCCTAGCACGGCAAATAGCAGGGGCGCAAATGGCGTAGCGGCCGCCATTTGCATCCCTGCTCTTTGCCGTGATAGGCTACATAAATACTTACGTAGCCTATCACGGCTGCCTGCAAGCACGCAAATGGTGGCTGCTACGACTGCCGCCATTTGCGGCCACAGCAGCCTGGCAGCAGCCGGCCAGGAGACCAGCCAGAGCTGCCGACACCGCCGGAGCCGCTGCTGCTGCCGCATCCACCCCAGGTAAGCTCTGTCCCGGGGGGATTCCGCGGGGGGGGGGGTTGGAGGCCGTTCCACCACGGATTCGGGGGGCCGGATTCTTTAGAATCCGGCCTCACTGGAGTCCGTGGCAGAATTCTCTGACATCCCTACCTCAGAGAGTGGGAAAAGGGCAGTGTGGGTAAGAGACACAGAGCCCAGGATAGGAGCTATCCAGAGACTCTGCTAGCCTCCTTCTCTCCCCCTCCCAAACACCTTCGCTAGATGGGCAAAACAGTCCACCTAGGGAAAAATGCAGGGCAGGAGGATGGGAAGGTGACGATCCCCTCTGCGACTCCTCCCACCCTGCACTGGATGATCAGATGCCTCTGAGTTCAGAGGCTTAGGATCATCAAGGGTGCAGTTGACAGGACTGCACCCTAATTTTGTTTTTAACTGTGAGGGTGGCATGCATACAGAAAAGAAAAGTGCTCTTCTCCAGTACCATCCAAGTACTAACCAGGGCTGACCCTGCTTAGCTTCTGAGATCAGACGAGATCAGGCACATCTAGCCCTTTGTCCATTTGCTTCCATTCAGCATGTCATCGAAAATTCTCACAGCTACTCCTAGGGGCAGGGCATCTAGGCACGAAAGCTCAAAAGTTATAAAGGTGTTTCAAGAACACATTCTGAAAATCTTAACTCCAGTCGCCGTATTTGAACAGATGAAGTAAATGCAAACAGAAGATGAATTTTGCAGTGATGAGACAAATGTTCTGCTAAATTGAAGTTACATGAAGTCACTCTGGGAATATTTGCATGATATTTTACTAATTGCTCAAAAGTCTGATTGAGTAGCAACTAAATAAACAAAGAAGAGAAAAAGAAACCAGCCAAAGATTAGCCCCAGGCCTCTTTGCTGCAATTTTAAGCTCCCAAAGTCTTTCTTCAACCACTGAACATTTTTCCCCCCTCGGCAAGCCTGATGTTATTTCCCAGTCTCCCAATCACTCTTTTAAGGCCCATTATCCTTCTGCAGACACTCACAGTTTCCCCCTGGTGACTAGATTTCTTCCAAAAGCACTTGATTTTCTTCCTTCCTTGGAGTCCAAATGCCCTCTCACAGACTTCAGAGCTGTCTGCTTCCGTTTCCTAACTCCAGGCACGTACCGCTACATAGGCTGCATTTATACAATCTGAGGCCAGCTTAACGTTTGTCAAATTTCCTTTAAAATACCCAGAAAAGCCTCCACTTATTTTGAGGTAGCTCAGATAACCCAGTTTAAAATGTGTTGCTAGGAGAGCAAGACGAGTGGGAGCCTGCAGCTGCGCACGCGCCCCCACCTCCTTGGAACCGGGTCACACGCCAGGACACCATTGCACAGGCAAGCACCGACCTAGCATGCTAACATGGCATGTGTCTTGGCTAAGGGCTCAGTTTAAATGAGCCTCTGAGCTTGTGCAGTGCCACACGGGCTGATTCTTCTTGCATGCTCAGTACCACGTTTAAATTGGGCTTAAATTGAGCTGCAGAGGTCACTCAGACAGGATGATAAAAGCTGAACAATTGCAGCAGGGAGTTCGCCTCTTTTTAAGGATGAGGCTTTGGATGCGATTTGCTTTACATTTTCTGAAGAGTTTTGTCTGTGGCACAAAACGGATCAAATCAACCTGCAGTCCCACATTTGCACCAGCTGGTCCTGCTGATTTGGCTTTCTGTGGCAGGGATCGATGATGATATGTTACAATATTTTCTTTCAGTTCTTACTAACCAAAGCACCTGCATCACCAATGAATACAGAGCATATTGTTGTTGTTGTTGTTCAGTCGTTCAGTCGTGTCCGACTCTTCGTGACCCCATGGACCATAGCACGCCAGGCCTTCCTGTCCTGCGCTCTCTCCCGGAGTGTGCTCAAGTTCATATTCATTGCATCGGTGATGCTATCTAGCCATCTCATCCTCTGTCGTCCCCTCCTCCTTTTGCCTTCAGTCTTTCCCAGCATCAGGGTCTTTTCCAGAGAGTTTTCTCTTCGCATTAGGTGGCCAAAATATTGGAGCTTCAGCTTCAGTATCTGTCCTTCCAATGAGCACTCAGGGTTGATTTCCTTTAGGATGGACTGGTATGTCAAAATGCAAAGGATAGTTTTAGCAGGTAATGGGTGATTCTATCGAAATGCCTGACTGACTGCAAGTGCACCTTTTAGAAGCTTCAGGTGCCAATATCCAATTGGAAGGAAAGTCCATTGAAGGATCTGGGAAGTCTTCTCAGTTCTCTGTCAGCTCAGCTGTCACCTCTGCCCTTCGAAGTTCCTCGATGCTTGAAAGAATGTGGCAATTTCAATCATAAAAAATACCCGTCAAGGCCTTTTTTTCTGCTTCTCACCAGCATGTCTGTCTTCCTAAGTCCAGGGGTTCATTTTTTTAAGCAAGATTACATTTAGTTGACAGAGAGAGACACAGGATACCGAGAGAGAGATGGAACAGAACAGAAGCTGGGGTAAGGTGCATCATTATCATATAATAATGATCAATGCATCATTATTAGTATAATTGGACTCGTTGCTGCAAAAGTAGATATGCATTCTATCTACAGATCTCCCGTTGTAGCAATGCAAGTTCTACGCTGCACTTATTGAAAAAGAAAGAAGCAAGGGGAGCCTATGCACTGATTGTAAGGGGCAACTATAGAACTTTAATTTTAAAACCAATAGCTGAAGACCACTAGAAATATGACCATTTTTGATCACCAAGGATGGCGAATGAGCTGGCTGAGAAGGAAAGATAATGTCTCTGATTGTGGTCTGTCTTTTTAGGAGGGAAGGCAGAAGGACCAGCATAAGCAGGCCATGTGACTGAACTGGAAGAAGCAGTTTCACTTTTGCAGCAGAAGCCTGAATGAATGGTTGGGCCTGCAGAGTTTCATCAGGGTCAGAACAATCCTAAGCTGAAATGGACCTTGGTAGCCTTTGAAAGAACATACTGTTACCGACAGCTTTGTTCTGACATATATACAGACATTTGTTCAGTGTATTTAGAACTATATGTGTAGTGGGAACCAGAAGAAACCAAACAAACAATAGACTGACAAATAATTGTATTTATGTGTGTATGTTTTCTTTTTTGTGAGTAGTTTTAAAATTATTATTATTAATGTTAATTGTACATTTTTTGTTATTGTAAAGATGGCATATTTATTTTGGTGTTATTATGTGTGTTGTTATAGAAAAAGTTTTGAATAAGAAGTACTAATACAAAAAAACAAATTGTACTTGTTTCTTCTCCTCCAATCCAAGTGCCCCCCCCCCAAGAACTGTAATAATAAATACCTGAGTCTTTTTTAAGACATCTGGCACATGCTACTGTTCTCACATATACAATATCGCTAATCTAGGTTTGCAGGACTTGTGACCCATGAAGCCAAATGGTGCCCACCTACCTGTTGCTTGAATGAGACAAACCTTTTTATTTTTGCAGTCTCAGACTGGAGATTTATCTAGGAGATTTATCAAGTCCCTGGTGGGCCACCGTACTAGGTAATCACAGGTTCTGTAGGTCTGTTCTAACATAAGTACTTGTTTTAATTAAATTTTGTACCACATCCATTTTTTGAATAAAGGGAAGATTTTACAACTTTGTAAAGATCTTTGAGGTAGCAGCCAGATGGCTATAATCAGGTGGTGTTTTATTAAGGGTGACCAATAATCAGTTTCAGAAGAAGCTGCATCAATTCTGAAAAAGAGAGCTCTTCAGTAAAGAAGTGGAGGAACCGAGTTAAAAAAAAATAGGCTCCAGCTTGACACTAGTGGATGTAGAAGAAATACATGAATGCCATAGGCTAGTGGAGAAGAACCCAAGAGTAGTACCCCACTGGGATGTCTCACAGCTATTCACAGAGGGAAGAGGAACAACTGGAAAGGCAGGAGGTCATTCCAAAAAAAGTCAAGCGCCATAAATGCCCAGCAAGGTCAAGCACAATCCATGGCATCACCATCAAGTATCAAAATGGAAAGTGGGCAGACAGGGGTCATGGTGTATGTGTTTATTCAGAGTAAGTCCCAGTAAATTCAGTGGAACTTACTCCCAGGTGACTGTGCAAACCTTAGGACTATAGCCTTGGAGAAAAAACCTGCTGTTCACAAAAGTGAATTTGGTCGTTAGCTGAGATCAGACCTGGTGAGGTGGAAATGACAGACATGCTATGGTCCCAGTTTTACTCCTTCCCCCACTTCCAGAATTTTTCCCAACCCATTTCAGACTCTGTTTACTAAATAAATATATAAATAAGGAAAAGGAGAAATTTTCTGTTTCTGAACTATATGCCTTCAGGATGTCATAGCCTTACTTTTTTCTTTGCCTTCAGTTTCCTCCTGCTACTAAAGAAGCACAAGGAAAGGAAACATTTTATTGGAAATAACTTGAATGAAGTACATGAAACACACCCTTTCCTGCTACATGACATCCCTACTGCCAAATCACAGAACAAAGCACAACTTCTTATTTCAATTATGGAAGACAGCCTGAAGTATAATATTCTTTCAGGAACCATAAATTGTATTGCTGGAAGTAATAGCAATCTCCTGCATGAAATCCCCTAGGAATCTCTTTAGTATTTAGTCAAGGGCTGCATTCATAAGTCTGGAACATGTACTTCATATATGTTGAGCACCCTAAAACAGTGCTGTTGAGTGTACACTGTTGGAGGAAGCTCTAAAAAGCTGTATTCTTTACTCTTGCTGTAGACTGGTTCTTAAAGCCAACCATTATTACTTGGGGCTCTGTATATGGATATTCCGGCCCAGCCTATCTTAAGGAGCGCCTCCAGCAACACCAGACAGGCCGCTTAACAAGATCAGCCTCGGATGGCCTTCTCTTTGTCTCATCAGCCAGGACAGCTAGACTGGTGGGGACGAGGGAGAGGGCCTTTTCTGTGGTGGCCCCCACTCTGTGGAACTCCCTTGCTAAGGAACTCCATCATGCTCCCTCTTTAATGAGCTTCCGCCATGCATTAAAAACGTGGTTGTTCAGGCAGGCATTTGGGGTGGGTTAGGGTATTTTAGAAAATGTTTTTATTGTAGAATTTTATTGTTTTAAACTGTTTTATTATATGTTGTACATCGCCCAGAGTGGCTGGGTGACCAGCCAGATGGGCAATTAATAAATTTAATAAATAAAAATAATAATAATAATAATAATTCCATTTGTATAAATGTAGGTGCTGCACTGCCCATATTAATGAGGGAAATAATAGATCTTAATTAGACAAATGAAGCATCTCTAACAAAACAAAAAAAATAGCTTATCCAACCGCCTTCTCTACTACCACCAATAGCTTTTTACATTCTCATATGTATGTCTTAGACAATATGTGGACATTTAAAGAATGTAGTTTTACAGCCAGTGCTCAAACATCATGTATCTATGCTCAGTAGACACTTGTAACACAGGCGCCCTCTACCTGGACCCTAAAAAGGCTTTATCAGCTCTGAAAAACTGGAGGATTGACAGGTGGCCTTTAGGGGGGTTTTAAAAATTCCCTTTGTTCGAGCATTTCTGACTTCCTGGTTTGTACTTATAGCCAGACATTGCAATGTGGCACATATTTAATTATACTCAAGTGACAAATGCTCTTTAGACACTGTTCCCCATCCCTGAGACCTGGTGCCAGTTCTTCTCTGCACTCTGCAACTTTGCAGCCCTGTCAAGTGGTGAGCACTCTCCGCATTTCTCAATTAATAAGTTGGTTGTCTGTGTTAGAAATCCGTGGCAGGTGACACTGAGCTGGGGATCCATCTCCCTGAGCTATCGAGTTTCATGGCTAAGGTTGTCTTTTCATAGAATCACAGAATTATAGAATACTAGGGTTGGAGGGGGCCTACAAGACCATCGAGTCCAACCCCCGCTCAATGCAGGAATCCAAGTCAGAGCATCCCTGACAGATGGCTGCCCAGCCTCATCTTGAATGCCTCCAGTGTGGGAGAGCCCACCACCTCCCTAGGGAATTGGTTCCACTGTCATATTGCTCTAACAGTCAGGAAGTTTCTCCTAATGTTCAGCCGGAATCTGGCTTCCTGTAACTTGAGCCCATTATTCCGCCTCCTGCACTCTGGGATGATCGAGAAGAGATGGTGGCCTTCCTCTCTGTGACAACCTTTCAAGTACTTGAAGAGCGCTGTCATATCTCCCCTCAGTCTTCTCTTCTCAAGGCTAAACATGCCCAGTTCTTTCAGTCTCTCCTCATAGGGCTTTGTTTCCAGTCCCATGATCATCTTTGTTGCCCTTCTCTGAACCCTCTCCAGCTTGTCTGCATCCTTCTTAAAGTGTGGTGCCCAGAACTGGACACAGTACTCCAGATGAGGCCTAACCAGGGCTGAGTAGAGGGGAATTAGTACTTCCTGGGATTTGGAAGCTATGCTTCTATTAATGCAGCTCACAATAGCATTTGCCTTTTTTGCAGCCACATCACGTTGTTGGTTCATAGAGAGCTTGTAATCTACAACAATTCCAAGATCCTTCTTGCTTGTAGTGTTGTTGAGCCACGTACCCCCCGTCTTGTAACTGTGCATTTCATTTATTTCTCCTAGGTGCAGAACTTGGCATTTATCCCTGTTAAATGTCATTCTGTTGTTTTCTGCCCAGCGCTCCAGTCTATCAAGATCACTGTGAATTTTGTTTCTGTCTCCAAAGGTATTAGCTATCCTGCCCAATTTTGTGTCATCTGCAAATCTGATCATCATTCCCTGCACCTCCTCCTCCAAGTCATTAATAAAAATATTGAAGAGCACTGGGCCCTGGACTGAGCCCTGCAGTACCCCGCTCGTTACCTCTCCCCAGTTTGAGAAGATCCTATTGATAAACACTCTTTGAGTCCGATTTTAAGGAACAGCCTGTCTTCATTTGCTTCATGATTTTCAAATCTTAAGTTCAGGTTTCTTGTTCAAATGTTTATGTATTTTGATAAATCATGAGGCACTTTTAATAAATATTCTCTGAAGTTTTAGTGTGTTTGAAAAAGTTTTTCTAAACTGTAAGCAGGAGTAATATCTCTGAAGTTATGGGTCTGTACATGTTGTGAAGGGGCTGGGAAGGGGAAGTCTACTTCTGCTTGATCTTGATTCCAAGGTGTAAATGGAACATTATTTTATGCTTCTTCCATCTTATTTTTTTTCCCATTGGGATGTGCTCACATGCCCACATGCATACTACTGATATTTGCCATTCATTGGTCATGATAATAAGTGTGCAGAATCTGTAGAAATAGCGCTAGCCATCAAAAGCCATGACTGTATTCAACTGGCACTGATAGTAGGAGAGGCTTTGTACTCAGATCTTATTTCTTTATGGAAATGTGTGTGTCTTCATACATCACAATTCTGATTAAAAAATGGATGATGTGCTTGCAAAAGAAATTGTGGTAGTCTGCCAACTGGGACCGGCTATAAAGAACATAGTCCTATTCGGGCGTTCCACCTGCTTGCATGAGGGCTAAAAGTAGGGTGGGGTCGTGGGTGTGCACTCATGCCCCGCCCCCATATTCCCATCCCCCCAGTCTCAAAAACTGAGCCAGGAGGTCTGATGGGTGCCTGTGCTGCCTCCGCCACTTGCACCCCTTCCCACCTGTGGGGCTCTTGTGAGGCCCAGCTGAACTCTCACGAGACCCGTAGCTACAGTAGAAGTGTAGGGGGAGGAGGGGAGGTGGCTGCTCCAGAGAACCCCATCAGCACTCTGTTGCTGAGGCAAATGCCACTGTGGGAGAGTGGCTGGCAGGTCTCTCCAGAGCATTCACTGGAGCGGAGGGGGGGGTGCTCTCCTGGAGGTGGCAGGGAGGAGTTCATCACTCCTCCTGGTCCACTGCCTGATATGGGCACATCAGTCCATGCAGTGGTAGGGCTGACCCTAAATGTGCGCCCCTGCCCCAGATCATCCCAAACCAATGGAAAACGTTTTTTTCTAAGCTAAGTTGCCAAGCAGTGAGAGATTTTTTTGGGGGGGGTGTTGCAGCATGTGGGGTGCTCTACTCACATGTGCTACTCACACCAAGAGGCTCATGTAGCTGTAAAAATGTAAAGAAAAGGAGGAACAGGAGGCATTTTCACCTCCTTCTTCCTCCTGCCCTGCCTGGCTCCTGCCAGCAGCACATAGGATAGATAGAAGGCTCTGATCTCAGAGCCGTTTGCCTATCGAGTGACAATTCCTTAGGACTGTGTTCTGAAGGACTAAGCCATCCCCCCACAAAAGCCATAGGAGTGAACAACAAAAACAGTGGTGCCTTCCTCAGGGAAGCTTGCCAGACACCTATCCTGGTGTACTTTTCACCCCATGCCAGGACTTCTTTTTAAATTTGCCCAGACAGTTCAGCATGTTTTATAACCAATTTTAGTTTGATAGTATCACTCTGCTGCCTCATATTGGCTTTTGGCTGCAGTTTCTGTGCTTTTACCTTTGTTTCTGTGCTTTTTATTGAAATGTTACTATTGATTGTACACCACCCGGGGAGTTTTGAACTGAAGGACAGCCTAGAAATTATCTATGATAAATAAATAAAAGGCGGACAACCTAGGCTACCCCCATAGACCTACACACGTGCACACCCCGACCACCATTTGGGCCGTGTTTTTAGCTAGGAGCATCTTAACATCCTGGCTTGCTCTTTACAAGAGAACAAACAGTATATTTTTGGTGTGTAGAAACATTCCAGCGTAAATGCTCCACTGGCAGGTCGTTGGAAATTTGCCACTTGGAGAGAAACGACCCATCACGGCCAGTGGTGTCAGGTTAACATTTCCAAGCTGGACAACGTACAAATGGTGTTCTTGGAATGGAAAGAGAAATAGATTAAAGTGATCTTGCTGTGGTGCAAAATCCAAACTGGCATCCAGCTGGCCACTGGAAAAGAGAAAGCTGCTGCTGTGGGAATAAGCTTAACTGCAGAAATATTTTATTTTGGAGATAAAGATTAGCAATAGGCGCAGGGGAAGGAGAGTTCTTTAACACAAACCATATTATCCACTCTTGCAGTCCTTTTCAGTGAATAGCAATATAATCATGGTGTTTAGTGGGCGTGAGAGCATCTTGCTTCTCCTTGGAAGAGGAAAACATTTGAAACTCTAAGCATCTTTGGTTATCATGAGGAATTTTCTTGCAGAGTGACCGTGGTTGTCTGGGTTAAATGTGCTTATTGATAACCTTGGCCCCATCTACATGGCACTGCTTTCACCCCCCACCCTGTCACAACTGCGCAGCATTGCAGCTTTGAATTAGAGCTTCTTGTGGTATACGCTCGCGATTTACTGCTCACTCCCTTAACACACTCCGCTGTGCCCTTTTATTGCCATTGTACTTTAATGCGCAATTGTGCAGTGAGCATGGGGGTGTGACACTGCTGTGGCTGTTTTGTATTTTAGGGGCTCTGCTGTGTCTGTCCATCCCTCGTTAGGTAAAAAGAGGGTGTTCTACTGTGTCCCTTCATTTCCACGCCATCTGTTTGTCAGTTCCCCAGCCTGAGACACTTGCGATGGTTCACGTGAGCAGTAAGTGCCTACCCATTGCTCCAAAATGGTGGCCAGAGCAAAGTTGGTCCTCCCCCAAGACCCCCCCCCCGGCCCTTGGGCACTGAGTCCAAAAGCAACCATTGCAAAGATACGAAGCTGCAAAAATGTGCAAAAGTGCGATTAAATAAATGAACACGCCTCTCTGTGCCTCTGTAATTGCGCAGCTGCAAAAGGACGGGGGGAGTAAAGTGGCGTCACAGAGTGACACAAGCACTACGCACGCCTACAACATGCCCACCACAAAATGCGAAGTCGGTTTGAGGAAGGGAGAGATGGCTCACAACCGCAGGAAACCCACAGCAAATGAAAAAAATCGCAGCAAAACGCCTCCTTGGAAACCTGCATTTTCCGGGAGAAAACCACAGATGGCTGCGAAGTGGCAACCATGTCATCTGTCCTGAGGGACCTCGACTCGCAGCCGACCAGGAGTAAAAGGCTCATGTAGATGGGGCCCTTGTCTTTAAAAAGGAAGCTAAGAAATCAGCAGAACTGACTTCTAAATAAGCGTAAGTCATCAGCTGTCTTAGCATTCCCCTGATGCACTAACTCTGTAGAGTTCAACTCCTCAAAAAGAAGTATTCTCAGTGACTCAACTGGGATTGTCTCTGCTCTGTGTAGGTTGGTTATGTCAACCTAAGTGGTGAGATAAATGTATTCTACACGTGCCCAAAGACACTCATTTCTTTATAATTGCTTCACCTGCTTCATTTTTTTAAAATGGCAGAGCCAGGTAAACCAGTTAAGTGCTATGGCTGAATCAAAAATAGGAGCGGTCACTGTGTTCTGTAGGGTTTTTCCTGTATGTTCACAGTATGAAACTGTATTGTCATGATCAAAGCACCTCTAGAAACCTCAAGACTATGAACAAAATCCAACAGATGGGATGTTAGCAGGACACAAAAGAGTTCCCATAGACCCTATAATATAGGGGCATTTCCTCAACAGAGCATGGTTTGAATAGCAGTGATGAATGATGTTAAAGGTTTAGCCTTTTAACATAAATAGCATAGATATAAAATAGAACTCTGTATTTAAAAAGCCTAGTCTCATGTTTAAGCAAAGAGATGGATGTTGAGAGATATAGGGTCAATTCATACACCAATGTACATAATTTGATTTCTCTGTATCTGAATACTGACTGCCTGGGTGAAAGAATTCAGTCAAAAAGCATTGTGTTTGCAGTTATGTGAGCTAATATACAAGTTCTGCCTGTGGGGTTGTGTCAGAGATGACACATTCACACATACAAGTCATCACTTGATATTGGAGTCACTCAGTGATGAACATACATGTAAGAACCAGGCTATAGAGGGATACACTTGAGTACAAGTTCTTGAATGAGGTATTATGTAATTGGGGGGGGGGAATTATATCAAACATTGCGAATAACATTTCCTTAGCTACTTATGGGTCAAAAATCAGACCTGAAACCTCACTCATTCCATACTTCAGATCTTATGGAGCATGTCACACTACAGAGTTGCACATGGAGATTTGAACATAAGAATTCGATCAAAATATTTGATCGAAGGTCTATCTAATCTATCCTTCCCCAACCTGTCGCTTTCCAAATGTGTGGGACTACAACTCCCAGCATCCCCCAGCCAGCCATGTGTGCCTAGCTGCCGTCTGTGTGCTTCCCACTGGATAGGCCCCTTCTTCCTATGAGAGGTCTGGAATATGAGTAGCCCATCTAGCAGGGAACCACCGTGATCCAAGGTGTCACAAATAAACGGATGCTTTGAATTCTGCTTCTGCTAGAACAAGTGCTGTGAATGCTTTGCTTTCACAAAAAGCATAGAAATGTCCCTCATCACTCTAGAGGGCTACTGGGTGATCAAATGTGTTAACACTTGTAACATACAGGCTTAAAAGTTAGGTAGGGAAAAGATTAAAGGGGCTTGACAAAACAAATACCTTTTTCTGGTTGGTACTCCCTTTATCTCTGAAACTTCCCTAATAGCCTCACATAATAAAAATGTCAACTTTAGCACTAATCCATATTTATTCTGTCCTGCTATATTAAGAGGAAAACAATGCAATTTACTAATATCTTAGGACACTTCAGTTGCATTTCCCCCCCCCCCCGGCTTCATCCCATCCTACTCAAAATGGGGAAAAGAGGCAATGAGTGATGTGGAGGTGGAGCAAACATGATGGCTGAGATGTCTTGCCTATGTCTGGCTCTATAATACACTTTCTGAAGTTTCCTCCCTGCAATGCCCATGTTGTCAACGGATCTTAACAGACAGTGAGAGTGTAAAGTGCAGCGTGTGCGTTCGTGTGTGTGTTTAAGGGAAAGGAGAGAAGGCAGATGTGTATGATGGACATCCCATTCCCTGACCTGATTAAGCTGTAAGATCTGGATTTAAACCAGCTAAGTCCCACTGAAGTCGGTGGAACTAAATCAGTGGAATTAAATCCAAGTATTCCAGTTTTAACTGCTTTGTGGATATTCTATAGAGCAGAGCTGCAGCCCGACTGGAGCCCATGATACAGAAGAAGTGTATGAAAATGTCTGCCTTGCTCTCTGGTCTGGATTCCTTTAAAATTGGCCACAGCCCAGAATGCAGATATCAAAAGCCTGATCAGCATGACTCTGATCATGGCAGGTTTCAGCTGTGGGATAAACAGTAGGTCTGCCTCCTTCTAAGTCTGTCTTACTATCAATGTAAGTAGGGTTGCCATATTTTCATAGGCCCTGCTGCTGTGCTTTTAGTATGTGCAGAAATTAGGCAGGTGACACTTTCCCAATCTCCCTGCTATGAAAAGCTTCACCTACTTAATATCTGCATGTGAGGCAACTGTAAAACATACAGGAGCAGGAAAGAAAGAAGAAACGTAGGTAGGTGGTATCCCTGTGTGTGAGCAGGATCAGGAGGTTTGGAACCCCAGAATAGATTTTAGCATATGGTATTTGGCCACAGGTTTAAAGCTCCAACATTACGAACCTATGACTAAAATGTCTGACCAGAATACACTTGACAGGATTTCTTGCATTCCCCCTGTATTTTTACACAAGCTCATTGGGCACCAATGACCTGCATAATTCTAGTGGAATAAAAGCCATATGGAAAACACACACCATAAGGAACTACACAGCACATGCTTTCATATTAACTGCATAAACTCAGCTCTTCCTAAGGCATCTGTGATAATAAATATAATTCTCTCTCTCTCTCCCTCCCCCCCTTTCTCTCTCTCTCTCTCTCACACACACACACACACACACATAACTTGATTATAAAACATTTTAGTTCAGTATCCCAGTGAATTTGTTGATCTCAGAGGACAGGGGAAAATAGATCAAGTGAGATAATATCTATTTTTAATGCCTTTTCAAAACATTAGAATCAAGTTTTTGAGTTCTACAAATTGTTCCTCTGGCTTAGGTATTTGGAGCAAAAAAAGTGAACATTGCATAGCTTCTCTGTGTAAATCTTTGCATCACTTTTGGGGGAATGCTTGAATTGAGGATTTTCTATCAGTAAAAGGTTCAGAGCAAAGACCCTCCATTTAGTCTCTTCATTTTCATTGTTCTTTTTCATGTTTGATAGCATTTTTAGGTTCATTCACTGCCAATTTTGTTTCACTGTGAGGCGTCAATAACCAAGGTGCTCTGAAAGTAGTACATCTCCTTGAACATAAAGCTGAAATAGAAATATAATTTTTAAAACCTCTGCATTTGAAGGTTTTATGGAGGACAGGTGCTCTTTTCATTATGTTGTTGCAACAGCCAATTCTCTGCTCCTCTTTGAGCGTTCTTTTATCTTGCTGCTTTTCATCTGTTCGGATCTATTTTCTTAACAGGGAAGCTACCAAAACATAAAGGGAGCATTCAGACATATTGCCAAAACATGGTTTGGTGCTATGCCTGAACCTATGCCAGCTTACAACCCATGCTTTGTGGGGGGCTGCCAAACAGGATATTAAATCTTGGTTTGAAGCCAGTGTGCCAGCCACCATTTGTGCTAACTATGGTTTGCTGTTAGGTGTGAATTCACAAACTGTTAATGTGGTACAGTTACTGCCATTGCTCCACGTCAAGAGGCTGCTGCACCATAGAGATGGGAGTGAATTTAGGAAGCTAATCGCTGGGCAGATGGAAATCAGACAAGCTGCTGTAAACTATGGTTTGCTTATTGCACGTCTGAAAGCAATGTCAACAAAGAAATCAGAAACAGTCTCTTGGCAGCATTCTGCAAAGGGCTCTGCTTCCTTTCATTTTTCTTGCACACAAGCCAAGAAAAATGGGGATTAACGATTGTGCCCTGATTCCATCAGTGACGTAAGGTACCACTCATGATGACAGCGGCAAAGGTGTATGAATCCAATAAACATTTGCAAAGAAAGAACATAAGAAATCACTAATCAGAAATCACTGTGGTCAAGTACAGACTTCATGGCCATAGGTTGCTGCTGTGGAGAGAGCTGGTGAGCACTACAGTGTATTTTGAGAACTCCATATGTTGCTGCTGTTGTTATCAGGAGGAGGAGCGCAGGACGAGAGTGTTAGCAGCACTCACACACCAGACTGGAAGAGAGGGAGCTTGCATTGGGAGCAGACTGCTTGGCTCAACATTTATTCCTGTGTGAGGATGAAACCACAAGAACCCAGGCCCCCAGCAGTTACACAGATTCTTGCCAGTGTGGTGTGGACAAATGTCTGTATTGGAGATTTGTTGTTTAGGACTATAGCTCTGTGTGTGTGTGTGTGTGTGTGTGTGTATAATGTGGACATAGGGATGTGTGGCTTTTGTAAAATCCATTCTGTCTGCATTTCTAGGATTGTCAGGTGCTTTTCGTTTCAGTATCCACTCATTGACGGAATCAGATTTTTTCCAATTTCCTGAATTTATGCAAATCTGCACTTGCAAAAATGCATGAATACCCCCCCCAAAATGTGCAAATCGCCCCCCAATGTGCATTTTTGGCTGGTGTTTTTTTTTTTAATTATGTATTTTTCTATGACCAAATTTGCGTAAAATTCTAGAAACTAAAAAAATCCAGTCTACAAGGCTGTGGAATCCGCGCAACTTGGGGAAAGCTGGTAAATGGAGAGGGGGAGGAGGAAGATGTAAGTCCCTTGGGTTCCTTGCAAGAGGAAAAAAGGTGGGATATAAATGCAATAAATAAATAAATAAATAAATAAATAAAGCTGGTCCACTGTGGAATCTGTGGCTCAGAGTCATAGAAATCCGAACTCATTTGATTCCATTGCAGATTTCTCCGACATCCCTATGTGTACATAAGGAAAGGATATATAGTTAGCAAGGTGTTCGGTGCTTATATCCCCTTTAACTTACTTTATTCTGAATTTACCATGTAGCCTGTGTTCTGGTGTCATGTAAATGGAGAAAGACTTGCATTCCTAGATATATCTAGTTCATGTTATTTGAATTTCTAACTTTCAAGAAAGTTGGGAAAGACTGGCCCCTATAAATAGACCACACAATGCACTATCTGGGGGGAAGCATTGTGTTTTCCCAGCTACAAATCATTGTGCTTTGGTTGTTTAGAAACTGTGATGTACTTGTACCCAAAGTTACCTTTGAGAGAAGGCATGTGAATAGTTCACAGCAAATGGGATAAAACATGGACATTTATCTAATTGTCTCGAAATGTAATAATAACAACATGGCATGACAGCAATGTAGCAACAACATGGCATGACAGTGTACATAAGAGCAGGGGGGGGGGAGGATTCAGTCTGCCCCTCTCCTTGCACTGTGCTATTCTATCCAGAAATAAAAACAAATAATATAATAAGAAGGGTTGTTATTTTTACACCATGCCTCTCACCAATGCGTCCATAAAACAACTATCATCATATTGCTGGGTCTTAGCATGAGTCATAAAATATCAAGCGGAGTGATGTAGGGCTTTCCTCTGTCGGAGTTCCCAGTAGAGCTTCATCCCTAATCATCTAGCCATTCTAAAAAGCAATAGTTGGTCACAGTAACTACAAAAATTTTAAATGGCATATGGCTCTTTACATCAGCTTTGGGGGGCTTGGTTCTTTTCCAGTTGACAGTAGTGCCTCTGAACTGCAAATATATCTTTACTTTCCTGCTATAATAAGTGACCTTGAGAAACTAAGGTCAGTGTGTTTGGGTGTAACATTTCCCCATAATCAAAAGTAATCCATAAACCCTTACCACAGTCTATATGTTTAACAGTCTCTACTTTTCTTCTTCTTCTTCTTCTTTTGGCTATAAATAAATAAGTAATTTTTATTCAATAAATATTCATGCCAAATATTCTTTATCTTGTAAACAAAACTTTTCTGAAACCCAACTTTCTAGAGAAATCTATTGCTCTTATACCTTGATCCTAACACTACCCCTGGCAGCTAACAGTATCTTGATATCACTACACTGCCCATGTAATGTCATGATTTGTAATGTCCAACATAGCTTTGGCATATCCCATCCTACTATGCTGGCACAACCAGTCTCAGAGCACTTTTACATATTTCAGATTAGTACAGTTATTCATATTCTAAGACAAGTTTTATAACTTGGTCTGAGTATCTCCAGGTTTTCCTTTCTATTATAGACCTTAAAAGTCTCCTGGCACTCTGCTAGATGTATTTAAATATAAATAAAACAAATAATAATACAGTGGATCTCTTTGTTCATATTTATGTTTTCTTAAATCATTCTATTGAAAATTTCCAACAGCCTTTTAACTACCTTCTAGCTTCGTATATTAAAACCTCTGAATGAATTTATTGATGGTGGCAAAGAAAAAATATGTAGGAAAATGAATGAATTCCCCTGAGATACATGGTATGTCATGAACTTCCTGAAGTTATTTTCAAATGTTTCTGCCAGCACCAATAAATCCCTCAAGTTTCAGAATAGACTGTATTAATTAAAGAACTGGATTAGGTGTTTTAAAGTTGCTGAAAGTTATATCTGCAATCGGTCATGTTCGAAGTGTATGTTCAAGATGAAATATCTGCTATTTTAACAAGCAGACACACAAACCAGCAGCAACAGCATTTCAGATGTTTGATTAGCCACACTCTTCTTGTAATTTTGGTTTAGAGGATGTGTGTTTAATATTTCCATATACAGCATGTGCGCAAAAAAAAACACATCATAGGGTAACTAAGACTCACCTGAGCTTTATGCCTCCAGTCCAGCCTCTAAAGAAAACTTGACATCTTTGTGAGTACTATTTTCATTCAACTTCTAGTACTAGTGCTTATTCAATGTGTCAATAGCAATGAAAGTGGAGACTGGGGGGGGGGGCGGGAAATACAGGGCTTGTAGTGCCTTTGTGGCCTAGGACTCTTGAGATATGGGTCCAGTATTCATGATCATTAGATTGTATTATGCATCCCAGTCATATTCATGGGGGGAGGGGGGCTCTGAAAAAAATCAGCACTATATACATAGAATATACAATGTTCAAAGCTAGCACTTTACATGCATTATTTTTCTAATCCTTACAGTAACCCTGACAGGTAGGTTAGTATTATCCCCATGTTGTGGATATGGAGCTGAGACAAAGCGAGTTACTTGCTTATGGCCACCCATCAAAGGCATGGCTGAGGCAAGAGGCAAAGTGGGCACTTCTTGTTTTGTGAAACAGTCTCCTAGCCACTCCACAACACCAGCTGCACATATAACAGCACCTGGCACTTGTCTCATACACACTGCCGCGTGAGGAGGAGAGCTTGTTTTGCCTGACACATTTTACATATAATAAAGATCTTGAGTATAATATCGGTCCTTGTTGGAGCCATTCCACGTCTCCTGCATCACATATACGTTCCTTCATGTAGTTTGCTTTTTCATACAGAAAGCAAAGAGGTGCCAAGAAAAAATTGGCCGAGTCACCTAATGGATTTCGATAAAATCCTCGGCAGGATGTTAACCTAATAAGAACATAAAAAGAGCCCTGCTAGATCAGACCAAAGGCCTGTCTAGTCCACCATTCTGTTCACTTTAAAGATGGTTGGGAAACTTCCACTGGTGCAGAATCTGGCCACCCAGATACTGATGGGGCTGGACAGTCAACTTATATGGCATGAACATTGGCTGCACTGGCTGCCAATGAATCTAAAATGCTGGTTTTAACCTTTAAAGTCTTAAATGGTTTGGGCCCAAGTTTCTTGCCTTCATCTGTACCAGCCTGCCCACACTTTGAGGTAATCAACAGATGCCCTTGTCGCCTGCTACCAAGCGTGTTAGGTTGGTGAATACAAGGGAGAGGGCCTTCTCAGTAGTGGCCCTTCACCTCTAGAATGAGCTTTCATCAGGGGTTTGTCAGGGTCTCTGAAAACCCACCTGTTTCCCTGGACTTTTCTTAATTTTTGGACTGCTGGTTTTATTTGTAACCACTGTTTTATTGAATGTTATTGCTTTGTATTGTTTATTTTATATGCCAAATTGGGAGTGTTCTACCCATAAAGGTGACCTAAAAATAAGTTTAAATAAATTAACCCCCAAAGTTGCCAACAAAAAGAGAAGCCCGATACTTTTGAAACATCTTTTTGCCGAAGCAGAACTTGGCATTGATGCCACCAGTGAAGATCTTACCGAAAGTCTTGGACGTTTCAATTTCTCCCCCACCCCTCCCCGGCACCTGTTAGAGGCTTACCTCCTCTCCTCATGTTTTAGTTATTCTAGCGCTACCAACCTCTTTCTTTTTCTCTTTCTGCTTCTCATACAGGAGGCATGTAAAGGCAAGTGCCTCTGATGAAGAGTTATATTACAGATGAAACATATCCAGTGTAATATGCTTTCTGGAGTACTTCAGTAAGTACATTTTAAAGCATTTTTGAGGTTTGCTGTGCATTGGTTCTGAAAACAGAAGCTGCCCTCTCTCTTTTTCCTGTCTGCCACCGTCTCTGGAAGTGATTCTTGCTGTTCTGGAATTCTCCCAACTTTCTGGCGACTTCTATCCTTAAACTGTATGTGGTTTAGGGTTATTCATACATTCCCAGAATGGACACATTACCTGCTTCGCTTTATTTTAAAGTGGAAACTACAAACCTTATGGTTTCAAGAAATTCACTATCTTTTCTGCTAGAAAGGTAGGGTCTTAAAAAAAAACCTGAGGTACATCAAATATATCACAAACGTGTGGATTCCTGGACTACCTAGTAATAATACTGAAGAGTCCAATCAATAAACAAACATAGATTACCTGCTTTTGAGCAAATATAATCCTTCTAAATTTTAATGGGGAAAGCATGTAATCCTAAGCACTTTTATCATTGGGAAGCAGGTTCCATGGGGCCAAATAACTGATATGACAGTTATTTGAAACTGAGTTGTCTTTATCTCAACTTGTTTGAGGATAACAGCCTGACAATATTTTGCAAGCCTCTAGTTTGGAAATAGATAATGTGCACAATTTGACGTAAGTACTAGAAGTTCCCCAAAGGAAAGAAAAATCTAAGTTTCCAACCCCTGAAGGAAACATAATCCTGAGTTTATATCAGATGCTTTATGGGAGTTTATAGGAATATCCAACAGGGTTCATGTAGTGTGTCACAAGGTAAAGCCTGTTCATTGGTGATTTAGTAGCAGCATGTGCCGGAGTTACTGTAATTTATAGAACACAGATGGCCAGGGAATGCCCCTGCTGACTTGTACCTCAATAAGAAACCAAGCCCCGTGTGTCATGTGCCATGGATAACTCTAGTTGACTTCCCAAAATTATACACTAATACAGAGATCTCTTCTAATGTCAACGATTCCAGGAACCAGCAGTTTTGCAATTAAGAGGCCAATTTGGGAAGAGGGAACAACTGCAAATGAATAAGGTTTATAAATGATCTTCATGAAAGGAACATGAATTATAGGAATTATAGCTTCCTTTCTTAGGGGCTGAGATTTTAAACTGACTCTTTCTGTCATCTGGTAAATCAATAAGGTTAACTATGTTATCTTACATCTTTCAAAAATATACATTCTGTTTTAGTTTAGTTCAGTGTTTGTTTGCTTGCTTGCGTGTTTTATGATATGATGCAACTAATATTAACCAGTTCTAAGACCTATTAATTACAATGAATGCATGAAACATGTGTTCAAATATTTCCCATTGAAATCTGTAGGACTTAAACAATGCTCTGCCACTGAACTATGGCTCTTCTTTAATGTTCAAGATGACTGCCAATTCTAGTTGGTGGCTAGTGCTGGATATTTTGTGCATGTTTGTTTAATAAAGTGCTTCAGGAATTATCAATTATAATAAAAGTTTGTATCACTGATTTACTCTGCTAGGAAGAATGTTGTTGTAGTATTCCTGTTACAATACTATTCCCACTTGCTGATTTTAGAGCAGTAGCATCTGTTTGTTATAGTGCCCCCTTTTACAATAAAACTTGGTTCTAGGAGAGGGTGTCTGAAACAGCGTGTGCTTCCTATATGTAATTCGGGGTGGGGGAGAGAGAGTTTTAAGCAGTTGAAGAGGAAAAAATGTTTTAGCATTCTTCACATTTGGTTTTTTGTTTTGTTATTTTAAATCCATTGCAATGCATGTTTCAAGTCATTAGCATACTATCTAGATGGAGTTCATATCATCCATCCTCTGCTTTTAGGCAGAAATGAAATGTTGCAGGTGAAATGAGAACCAAGTTGAATAACTGGGCAGCTGGAAACACAAGCAGCAGGAACACCTTTTGCATTACCAGGTGATGATGTTCTTGACAATTTTGCTACAGATCCCCAGCTGGGGTGCGTCAGTTTCTATTTTCTCAGAGCTGTGTTGATTTACACCATCCAAGGCCCTGGTCCGTTTTCTGCTCTCATACTTCTGACTGACAAATCGTCTTGCTAAAGGATGTGTCTTCTGCGTGCAATTTCTCAATGCTCCCACTGCACACCATTTATACCAATGAACGGATGCTCTCTCATTCTAGATAGCATTAGAAGGAGCTACACTGCTAGACCAAAAGTATAGATTTCTCCCAATTAATATCAGTTATGTGTACTTCTGGTATAAATAATTTCCACATCCACTCATATTAGCAGCCTCTGATTGATGTACTGGTAGCAGCACTATCAAAAGCTAGAATTACAGAAATATTACAATAGGGATTACACTCTTTTGTCTCTTGAAAACTTGGATATCCCAAATTCAAATAGTAGAAGGTCATGAATGTCTTATAGCAAATGTCCAAAATGTGAAGGTGGTCTACAGTAATGATAGAATGTCCCATAAATATAGAGATAGACACTTAAATGTTGCCAAAGACAATTAGAGACCAGATCAGTGAATATGAAGAATCTCCATATTTTCAAACACCCACAAGTTGTCTGAAGAAGCGTCAATATTTCCTTGGGAGTGTAGAATGGCTTCACATTTTGGACACTCCCTGAAACATATATATAAAATACTCTTTGGTGGTAATCAGAGGCTCAAGAAAGGTGGTATTTGATAAAGTATGAGAGACAAAATTAACTCTGAGTTTTGAATAAGTGAAATTAGGTAACAAAGATTCCAGTGTAGATTACCTCTTCCACTTAGTGAAGATGCTGAGGATATACACTGAACATTTGGGGTAGAGGGGGAATGGGGGTAAAGAGGATTAGATTTAAGAACAAAATAAGCCCACACAGAGAAAAGAACCAGAAGGAGAGCTGTAAGGCAAATAAAATTGACAGCCTCTCAAAACTCAGGTGGCACTTTCTCTTTCCAGTTAATTACAGTTTTAATTACACGGCTTCTTGTGACTCCTTCATACCTAATAAAGTAGACTCTGTGGGGCGGCAAAGTTGGGTTTTGCTTGAACTGCAGGTGTAAGGCTCAGCATGAGACATAAATCAACTTCTTAAACATTTTGCTAGGATGTGTTCTGGCTTTTTCTTCCCATGTGTTTGTAAAAAAAGAAGGGAAAAGGCATCTTTTCACCATTGTCCTTAAAGAAATATTCAAAGAGACTCTGTGTTAATTGTGACTCTTTATATTTTCACTGTGTCTTTTAATATTTTCACCTAACCATATCCTATAGTCCTGGGGCCAGTCTCATGATGTACAAAATAAGCAAAACTTATGGCAAGATGTAAACTGGATGGTGGATGAATGAATGAGTTCATTCTCAAGAGAGCAAGATGAATTCAATTGTCTGGCATCTTGTTCTATGGCTCCTGGTAATGGCTGAGTCAATCACTGGAGACACAGAACACTATGTTGTGATGGGCACATAGACAACATGGCAACTTACCTACCTGGAGCAAAGTTTGTCAATGTCACTCATTCTCTAGGTAGCCTGGTAGATAGTGCTGAGGAAGAATTGGTGGTCCTGGTGCACATCAGCATCAGTGACATGGGGAAATATAGTCATGCATTCCTGGAAACCAAATTTAGGTTGTTAAGTAAGAGGTTGAAAGCCAAGACCTACAAGTTATCAAGGCCAGCTAGATAGGCAAAGCTGAAGAGTTCTCAGCTCAGTTTTTAAAGAACTCAAATGTGAACGGGGTGATTACCTGATTAAAAAAAATGTAACATGTCCCTCAGATCAGCCTCCATACCAGAGGACTAGAAAGCAGCCAGTGTAACACCCATTTTAAAAACAGAGATCCAGGGGGATCCAGGAAATTTCAGGCCAGTTAATATGACGTCTGTTTCAGTTAAATTGGTGGAAAACATTATGAAAGACAAAATTATCAACCATATAATTTTGCTGAAGAATCAGCATGGCTTCTGCAAAGGTAAGTCCTATTTCTCTAAATTTTTAGAGTTTGTGAGAGTGCCAGCAGGCATATGGGTAGGCGCGATCCAGTAGACATTGTTTACTTGGACTTCCAAAAGGCTTTTGACAAAGTCCCTCACCAAAGATTCTTGAGTAAACTTAGCAGTCATGGAATAAGGAGAGATCCTCTTATGGATTGGTTCTTTAACTGGTTAAAGAACAAAAAGCAGAATAGGAAGAAATGGACAGTTTTTACAATGGAGTAAGGTAATCCCAAGAATCTGTATTGGGATCAGTGCTTTTTAATTAGTTCATAAAGGATCTGGAGTTAGAGGTGAGCAGTGAGGTGGTGGTTAAGTTTGCTGATGACACCAACTTATTTAGAGTTGTTAAAACAAAAAGGACAATGAAGAGCTCTAAAAGGATCTCTCCAAACTGGGGAAATGCACTAAAATGGTAACTGTGGTTAATGTAAGCAAGTGTGAAGTGAACACATTGGGTAAAAAGTCGGAATTTTACATTTGAAGGGGACTAAGCTGGCAGTGACTGTCCAGGAAAGGGATCTCACGCTTGTAGCATAGAGCTCCATGACCTGCTGTATAGCTCCTGTGGAAAAATCTAATTCCATGTTGGGGATCATTAGAAAAGGAATAAAAACAATACTGCTGGTATCATGACTTTATACAACTCTGTGATGCAACCACACTTGGAATATTGTGTACAGTTCCGGTCACTGCACATCAAAAAAGGGTGTGATCAAGGGGCAAGCAAAACAATCAAGGGGCTGGAGCAACTCTCCTGTGAGGAAAGGTTACAATGTCTGAGATCTTTAGCTTAGAAAAAAGAGGAGTAAGAAGAGAAATGATAGAGGGATATAAAATTATGCATGGTGTGGAGAAAGTAGTTCAGGATAACTTTTTCTCCCACTCACATAATTCTAGAACCCGGGGTCATCCCATGAAACTGAATGGTGGGAGATTCAGGACAGACAAAATGAAGTGCTTCTCTTCACACAGTGCATAGTTAAGACTGTGGAATTCATTACCAAAGATGTAAATCGCTTGTGTGTCTCCATGAGTGATTTACTCCGAGCTGGCTGCATGTGGAGGTTGTTAGGGATACATGACGTCGTGACCATCCAGCAGCCACCCCGGAGCTTATCAGGGAAAAACTGGATTTCCTGAGACTGCTTAAAGTCCGATTCTTTTCCTCAAGTCAGGTTCCCCCTGGTATAGTTGCTGTATGCCCCAACCCCCTCATTGACCTCGGGTATGCCAGCCCTGCCCAGGGGTGTGCCTTTCACCGTGACCCTGGTCAAGGGGTGTTTCCTGTGTGTTTCCTGTCCCTGCACAAACCAATTTAGTGTCTACTCAGAAGTAACTCCCATCATGGTCAATCAGTCTTCTCCCCTGAATGCCCAAATCAGAATTTACAGAGATCTCCCTCAATTGAAATGGCACAGTTTAAAGCACAAAATCCCTTAATGCTCTAAAGTGCGATCTTGAGGGCTCCGGTTTTCTGTTGTTTGGTTTATTGCCTTAGGAGGTAACTACTTCACACACCTTCACTATAGAGATCCTGTACAGCTTCAGGTTAGAAAGGGGGCTGGTTTCCCATCCCTATGCCCCCCCTTTCCCAGCACAAGCATATATGTGTCTACTCAGAAGTAACTCCCATTGTGCTCACTGAGGCTTGCTCCTGAAATGCAGGTGCATCTGGAGTTTCAGGGGAAAGGAGAAAGGTGAGGAGAGGGGGGAAGCCCCTCTTATTGGTTGAGCAGCCCCTGCCAGTCAGATGATGTTCACTCCAACCCTCACCAGGAAGTATGTTCTGTGAAGCAATCTTTACTGGTGCAGAGCACTCACTCATGGAGCCCTGCATGGACCAAAGTGCAGCAAAACTGATTCCTTAAAAAAAAAAAAAAAAAATCCTCCATTTGCTTCTCCTTCTGTTGTCATGGAAACACTCCCCTGGACAGCTTTACAAGGGGATTAAATCAATTCATGGGGTTAAGGCTATCAATGACTAATAGTTATGATGGCTAATGGTTATGATGGCCTCCAGTACCAGAGGCAGGATGCCTCTCAGTTCCAGTTGCTGAGGAATGTGAGCAGAAGGGTGCTCATGTCTTCCTTGTGGACTTCCCATAGGTATCACATTAGCCACTATGGGAACAGAATGCTGGAGAAAGTGGGTCTTTTGGTCTGATACAGCATGGCTCTTCTTAGGTTAAGAAATTAGCCTAAGGCAGCCCAATTTGAACCAACCTGGAGTTGTTATCAAGTTTCCATTTACCATTGTGTGTAGGTAACAGTTTGGAGATACATTCATCTGCACTGCACTGCTGAGTGGTGAGGAGAACCGTACCATTCTCCTGCTTCCCTGTATATCTGATTAGGCACTGAAGTGTGATAAGAGGTTTTTAAAAGTTTCCTAGCAGCCACCGGGGTGCCCAAATCTAATAAGGACCACAGGTGACAAGGGCAAACAGCAGGTCAGGGTAATACTCATTAGGAAAATGGTGTAGGAGAAAAGGTTGATACACCCCCCCCCAGCACCATGGTTCCCAGGGCCGCTATAAACATTTTAAAACCATGAGAGCTTGCCCAATGTCATGTCAAGTTTGGCCTGTAGTGTGGTGTCAAAGCTGAGAAATGGGGGACACCGGGAGATAACAGCCTCAGAAAGCAGTGTAGTGAACAAAGCAATAACACATAAGCAAAGACAGCCAGGTGTAGATTTTAAGCAGCAGCAAATGATCTTCCGGGACATCATTAGCTGATTAATTTAACCTTGCTATTATCACTATAAAAACTCCACTTTGAGAAGAAGAGTTTAAAAGGGAAAGTAGTCAACAGGGAACCATGCAAGACTCAAGCACAACCAATCCGAAGTCTTCTCAAGTCTTCATGATCTGGGGGGACATTTTAAAGAAACAAGATATGAACAATAATTTTAAGAGCTGATGAAAACACAGGCCCATTTTACATTTGGATGGGAGCACTACTAGGAGAAGGACATACACACAGAGAAAGGGAGAGAGAGAAGTCTGGTTTGTACTGTTAAATGTTGAAACTCTCCTCTCCTACTCGGTGCTCACCCCATTCAGGTGATGTATTGTCTACATGTTGACTTCCACATTTAGAAATATGATTGCTACAGTGAAACTATTGTGGGGGCTCAGACTATCCCCCACAGGAGGGCCTGAATATATTTATCCCAGTACCTGAAAATCTTTTAATTGGGGGGGCGGGGACCCCAGATCTTCACTGAGGAACTGAATGTTAGTTCTGAGCTAAATGGAAGTTGTGCTGACTGTTTTTGATCTTCCAGCATTTGGATGTGTCTGATTCAGAGGAATGTATACCAAATGGTTCCAGATGAAAGTTTCAGATATCTTCACAGTTTGATATAAGATTAGAAATTTTGAGTTGTTCCTTCCCACAAACTTATACATGCACACAAATCATTCCACAATATTATTCTATTTTATTTTTGTGAAATAACACTACTATAATGCAATGACAACTGCATGATCTACTCACCCATGAAGCTCAGTGGTTGACTTTGAACCCATCATTATCTCTGGGCCCAGTCACTATCGCTCAAATTTTTTTGTGGGGACAACATGGAGGAGATAATAAAATAAAAATGTAACAACATTTGTCTTAAACTGGGTATTTTAATACTTATCTGTTATTTTTTTATGGCACGTACATACACCGATGTCATCTAATCATCTGGTCTAGTTTCTAGGACTTCAAGCTTGCAGAATCTATGTAGTTTTTTTCCTAGAACCAGGTGTATTGCCCCGGCCGTGGGCTTCACCCTCTTAATTTAGAAGTACCAAGATAGTGATAAATCAGACCCAGGTTTACTTACAAGGAGCACTTTGAGTAACTTACAGCACACAGGTGTACCCAATGGTTGGATCAGACTACTTCTCTGAACCCAGAGCCATGGGGTACAATGGGTTTTACACCATACATGTTAGCAATGAGGCAGCATAACAGCAGCAAGCACCCCCTAGCGTTCATTCCCAGCATAGACTAATAGTGTTTGGTTCTCAGCACAGCCACCTGCAGCTCAACATAAACAACATAAACGTTGCGGCACATCTTGATAAGGCCTTCTGGCTCATTAGTATGGAATGTATCAGCCCATCTTCACATGCTCAGAGGCTTACTAACAAGGGAATTGCACCAATAATGAACTTAAGCGAGCATTATGGATCTCCAGGCCTCTCTAACACTACAGGTGGCTTGGTTATGATCCTGGGGCCAATACACCAGGTCCACCAGCAAAATAGTGGTTTAGAAAAGGGGGCAGGCATACACTTAAAATTAAGGAACAGGGCCTGCCTGAGTGCATCTTAGTCCAGGAATTTGTTTTCAGCACCACACCTGAGCTCACAGTCTTCTCACACAAAAATCCATTCCTAGCTTCCCCCTAAGCTTCCCTTGTTTCAGGAGTCTTGGGGGTGGGGGGTGGGGGGTGGATTGTTGCTATTGTTAAACAGTAGGGAATCTGATAGCCTTGGTGGTCTACTGCAAATCACCCAGAGATCTACCAGTAGATCCCAATCCACTTTCTGACCACCTCTGTTTTAGAGTGTATCTACACACAGGCACAAATCCAAGTGAAAGTTTAGCTTGAGCTATGCACCCATGCACAACCAACCCATGACATCTTCATTATGCCATGATTCTGTTGAACATCACCTGCATCTAGATGGAACTGAGCTGTGAGATTGTGTCCAACTGACATGACCTGCTTCAGAAATATGGCAGCCTTAGTTCACCCCCTGCCACACCATTCCTGGTTTAGAAACACAAAATGCCATGTGACTTTACCTTTTGCTTCCCCTTGCAGCATCTAAGAAGGCAGGCAGTCTACAAGCCAAAGGTATATACTAAATAAAGGTAAGAGTTTACAGTGACAGAAGTTTAACTGCTCTTCTTTCTTTGAAGTTCATCTAGCACTCGGTAACATCTGCTGGCTTTCTAGTTTGGCAGCTGGTGAACTGAAGCCCAAGACCACCCAAGGAGAAGTTCTGCAGGTGCAGCTTCTCCTGTCACAAGGATGCTCTGATGGTGGAAAGGGGGGGGGAAGCACACATGGAATGGAATTGCTTTCTTCCATGTGACTATGGAAGAGAAAGAATCAAACCTCAGTGCCAGTTGTTGGCAATTTGCTAGTTAGCTCTTAATAGAATACACAAGCTAGATTAAGTCCTCTTATAGCCCCAGGCTTTCTGCAGGAACCTGGGCACATAGATCTTTGCTTTAGTCTCCCAACTAATAAATGCAGAAGGATGAACCTCCCTACACCACAGAGGATCAAATATATTAGGATGACTTCATGAAGAACTGATCAGTGCTATTGCAAGTGATATGATGGAGTTGGAGAATTGAACATAAGTCACCTGTTTTCTATTTTAATTGGTCACAGATTTTTTAATGCATTTCTAGATATTCACTGCAATCTGGACTGGTTAGGGAGTCTGTACGCATAGGGGCAGGGGAGACTATGGCAGGGATAACATTGTATTGCTAGTGTTCTACTAAGGACTTCTTTGGTATCTATTTTCTCATATGACGGAACTTTTGGCATATACTTCCTATTCAGAGTGACTCTTCCATAAATCTGAGTCTTGCAAGATTACTCATTTATTGGGATCTGTATTGTTCAGTTTGCTAAGAGTTATGTTTTAAGTAACTCGGGTTTCTGTTCAGCCAAAACCTCAAGGTTTAAGCAACTCAGATTTTTAAATATCATAGAATCATAGAATAGTAGGGTTGGAAGGGGCCTACAAGGCCATCGAGTCCAACCCCCTGCTCAATGCAGGAATCCAAGTCAGAGCATCCCTGACAGATGGCTGTCCAGCCTCGTCTTGAATGCCTCCAGTGTGGGAGAGCCCACCACCTCCCTAGGTAATTATCAATCAAGTCCTAAATTTTTGTGAACCACCCAGACAGCTTCGGCTATTGGGTGGTACATAAATAAATAAATAAATAAATGTCATACCAAATCTGACCTAGGGTGTGTCTCCATGACAATGGAAGGAGAAGCAGATGGTGGCTTACCTGGATTTTTCAAGGAACAGGCTTTAGTCCGTGCAGGGCTCCACAAACGAGTGCACCACACCATTCTAAGTAGCTTCACAGGAACATACTTCCAGGTGGGGTGGGGGGATTAGAGTGAATATCACCAGAGTGGCAGGGGCTGCTCAGCCAATAAGATAGGCTCCTCTCCCCCCCGCCCATCCAAGCTCTATCCCACTTTCTCCTTGCCCTGAAGCTCCTGTAATGTGAAGGGACAAAGTTTTACATTAATTACTTCCTTACAGCAACAAAGCAAACAGTAAAAAATGCAGCATTACTATTTAGGGAACAAGACTCATTGACCACAATAGGAATTACTTCTGAGGAGAAACCTGCTTCCCCAACCTATGCCCAAATCTGCCAAAAAAAAATTATTTCTTCCCTTTTCCCATTTGCAAGCACTATCCCCTATCTCACTATCATAAAATAGAGCTATTGTGCAATAGTGAGATAGTAAGATAGGGGGGTATCAGAATTGCTGAAAATGTGTGATAGTGAGATGGGGGGTATAGGAATTGCTGTCAAATGCGGGATAGTGAGATGGGGGTACAGGGATTGCTGGCAAATGTGAGATAGTGAGATAATGAGACGGGGGTGTAGGTACTGCCAACAAAACTGCTATTTTGCTTTAATGCTTTACTTTCTAAAAAAGAAAAGTTAGAGGTCACCCAGAGCAAATCTATACTTTGCGGGGATGGCCACCAGAGTTTAGTAGTAGGCAAGGTGAAGTAAATGGCATGAGGTAGCTCAGAACTCTGATGGCCAGCCATGAAATGGTGGAAACATCATGGAAATACAGGTGGGGAAAACATTGGGGAAGCACCCCTTGACTGGGTCACTGAGGTCATGGCCAGGTGAAAGACACAGCCCTGGGCAGGGAAATCATGCCGGAGTAAATGTGAAGGGCGGTGCACACTGCAACAGAAGTGCAGACGAGCCTAATTAAGGAAAACAATGGGACTAAAAGTAGCCTCAGAAAAACCAGTGTTTTGGCGTGAAACTCTGGGGTGGCTGTGAGAGGGTCAACCTTTCTTGCTACTTACCCCAGTTTTGTGCCAGCCCAGCTGACTTAATTGAGCTGACTTAAATGACTTAACAGCATTAAAGTGAAGTGACCAATCAGGCTCTGCAGGCAATTTTCTTGCCAAATTTATATTATTATTTAGATACTTTACTCCTACTTCAGTGCATGGTGCCTAAGAGAAAAGTCTTCTCCATCCTGGTTCTTAGACCATTCATCCTTGCAGGAATTTTTTATTTTATATATTGCAAGCTGCTTTGAATGTGTTCTGGTGGGAAAGTGGCCCGTCAATGTCAAAATCAAGAAAAAGCTGAGCTGATTATGTACATCCCCCAACTGCGTGGATGATCCAGTCTTGGGAGGCAGACAACAGACAGATCAGGAGGATGCAGGTTCAAGTGGTCTTGGGCAGAGGAAGAGGACAGGAAAGGTGAAATCCCACGTCAGGATTCCAGAAAGCAGCTAGGGCAGGCAAGACAGACATTGCTTTACGTTAGGGATGCTGGAGAGATTCGGGACGGACTAAAATGAGCTCAGATTTCTAAGCATCCGACCCATGGAATCTGCTGCGGACCAGCCTCCTCTGGCCATGCAGAGTCCATGGATTTTCGGATTTTTTTTACTTTCCTGAAATTTATGCAAATTTATTTGTAGGAAAATACGCATGTTTCTGCTGAGACTGGTAAAAATACACAGGGAAAAGTTGAATGGAATGGGGGACAGTACACCAAATGTTACGTACTAACATAAACTACATAAATTGTTGCAAACTCTCTTACGCAATTATTTGCGTATTTTTCCACAAAATGGGGAGGAATCAAATCCGTCTGTGAACAGTTGCTGGAATGAATGACACTGCACAATCCACAAAACACACACGGGACGGATTTCACAAAATCCAGACACTCCTACTTTAAATCAATATCTACTAGCAATATCTTTTCTTTTTCCAGTTTTACTCTAGAGTAGGCAGATGGACCCAAGCCAGATCAGGACCCTAACATGCAGGGGAGGGGCACTTTTAAGATCCAGTTCATTTCCCTCCACTCCTGCCTCCTCTAGAATAAAAATCGGGAGGAAAGATGCAAGAGCTAGATACAGATTTAAAGCCACGTCTATTTTGGCCCCAGACACAGGTCTTTCAGGATCCCACACCAAGCCTAGCAAGCAGACAACTCGTTCCATTGAGAGCTCAGCTTCATCTGAGCCCTGTCATGCTTCTTGGGCCTGACTCCCCCTCTCGGGTTCTGTAGGGATGGCAGAGAATTCCGCCACGGATCTCGGTAAGGCCGAATGCCAGTGCATTTGGCCCCCCGAACTCCGTGGCGGAACGGCCTGCCCCCCCGCGGATCCCTCCTGTGACGAGACTTACCTGGGGCGGATCTTCCGGGCGGGAGCGGCTCCGGCGGCGGCTGCAGAGGCCGGTATTCTGACTGGCTGCCACCGCCGCCATCTCCATTGTTTAAAAAAAAAAAAAAAAGACGTGATAGGCTACGTAAAGACTTACGTAGCCTATCATGGCTAGGTTAAAAAAAATGACGTGATAGGCTGCGTAAATCTTTACGTAGCCTATCACGTCTGACTTAAAAAAAAAAAAAAAAGCGTGTATGCAAATGGCAGCAGCTATGGCCGCCACCATTTGCGTTCCTTATTTTGGGCCGTCTTAGTCTACATAAATATTTACGTAGACTAAGACGGCGAAAATAAGGGGGAATGCAAATAGCGTCTGCTACGCTATTTGCATTCCCCTTATTTTCGCCATCTTAGTCTACATAAGATAGATACAGATGGCGGCCGTAACCGCCGCCATTTGCATACGCCCGGTTTTGTTTGTTTTTTAAGTCAGACGTGATAGGCTACGTAAAGATTTATGTAGCCTATCATGGCTGACTACAGGGATGCAAACGGCGGCGGCTACGGCCGCCGCCATTTGCGTCCCTGCTAGCCAGTGACCGGATGTCCGGCTGCTGGTGGAGCCGGCCGGCGGCTCCGCGGAATCCCCGTGGAGCGGAGCCGGCCAGCGAGGATTCCGGGGGGGAGGCGCAGAGTGCCTCCCCCCCGGCGAGGATTCCAGGGGGAGGGACGGAGCACCTCCCCCCCCAGTGGAACCCGGCGGAGCCTGGTAAGGCCAATTTCGTACAGCCCTAGGGTTCTGCCCCTTTGATGAGGAGTGCAGAGCCTTAAAGAGGCAATGTAGCATTCTGTCTTGGCTCCCTGAACTCTCGCTGGGCTTGTTGCATCTGTGAAACATAAGGCCTTTGGGTACTGGGATGATGGCCTCTTGATGGAATTGGGCTTGAGGGCTGCAGACTCTGGGAGTCTAGAATTGAGGCTCCTGTTGGTTGGGCATAGGGCTGGTACCAGGGGTTGGCACTATTGGACACCTGCTGAGACCCACACTCTAGTAGAGAGCTCCCTGCTCACCACCAGAGCCCCCTGCCCCTGTTGATTGAAGATGCTCTTGCCATTGCCATCTGTTTGCCCACTCTGTCCCAAAGGGGAGGACCAACAAGCAGTGGAAATGAGCCAAAGAAACACCAGCTGCCATTGTCTGCTCACTTGCCTGCTCTTTCTCTCTCAGCAGTGGTGGGGAGTGGGCCTAGAGGCAGAAGACCACCACACGGACAATCGCAGGGAAGAAGAGAGGGTCCCACCGAGGGCATCTGGCCAAAGGGCCCTCTAAAACCTGGAGCTGGCACTGGTTGGGCTCAAGCCTCAGTCTATGCCACTGGCCCCTCGCCCTCTGGAAGCCGGTAGCACCACGACACTTTCAGTTTTTGCAATGGCATGTCAAAAGCTGACTCTTCCATATGCTTGCAGGTAGCATGACTGGATTGTCATGGGCTGAAGTGACTGATGGGGTGGCCATGTGTCTTACTTCAGAGGACAGTCCTCTATTTGAAGGTCTGTCAGAGGACAGTCCTCTGTTTGAAGGTATCCTCTGTTTGAAGGGCTGTCTGGTCCAAGTCTAGTATATAAAAATAAAGAACCATAAGAAGCCAGGGGAGAAGGAGCATCAATAGGTTGCTCTTGAACATCAGGCTGAGCAGACACAACACAGGCCACCTGGTCACGGTCATCCCCATTATGGTGAGATATACTGCATTTCTGTTGAAGTTACAGTAATTCTTTCTGAATGTGCATCTATACATATCAATTAGCATATGTGCACTTTATGCAAATTGGTGTCCTTTTTTGTTCTCTTTTTTTTGGAGTTGTGTAGGGGCCACCCTAGACTGTGAGCCAACATGAGCAGTCATTTTACACAGACACTCTGTGGCAAAATGTTCTCATGGATAGGCCAACAGAGGATACATGCTGGAGGTAACAATGCCAAAGGTTACATTCAATGCCCAGGTTATGAGCTATATTGGCCCAGCACTCTCACAGTGGCCCTTCAAAAGCAGGTTACTTTAGCTATAGCAGATGGAACTAACCTATATATCATAGAACAATAAGTACCATAATTTTTAAAAACATTTCTTCTATGCCCCATATTCAATACTAGAATATATTAAATGAGCCCATAAGAGGCGTTTTGACATGCAAAAATTGTTAATACACAAGATCCTTCAGGGTTTTCTTTTCTTCTTTTAGGTTAAATTTTTTTGCAAACTATGGGAATTTGAAGCCATTTTATACAGAGACAGAGACTATAATTAATACGTATATCCCTCTATCACTAAAGATACCATAAATGGTTTACCAATGGGCCACCTTTGCCCAGTATCTTCCAAGAGTAGCCAATACTGGATGCACTGGAACAGCTGCAAAATAAAAGGTTCATGGACTCATCCATTTTTATTTTTTTTTTCGCATCGCTGGCTGACCTCCAACAGGAACACCCTGTTCATGAGAGTACATGACCTGATAATCTTGAGTAATAGGCACTGTTGGAGGTAAATGCTCCAGCTGAAAATGCTAAAAGAATGCACCTTAGCCATGCCCTACTAGAATCACACAATGAGCTTTAGACCTTACTTGGAGGGCTTCAACCATGTGTAAACAATTAATATCTGAGAGCTATTTGACAGCTACTCCACTAATATGGAGAAGTGCCACTCTGCCCCCCCCCCTTGTTTTTTTCTAGAGTAGCTGCTCCAGACCAGTCAAGTAACTGTTGAGTGGCTCTCAAGCAACAATTATCTACACAAAGCCCAGGACCTCAGGTATGTGATTGTATGACTAACACTGCAGTGTAGGAGGCAGTGTGAGTCTGGGAAGTACCCATTCAAAGTTTTGCAATGGAATGAGATGAATAGAATTTTGTAATATAGAATAGAATAGCACCTATTGTTCTCTCTCCAGTTTGGAAATGGGGAGGAGTCATGTGCTTGTTACTTGATTTGTATCTTTTTAATTAGAATTACTATAATACTATTTCTGTGTTTTTAAACTACATAAGCATTTGAGTCACAATACTAGCCCTAAAGGAAACTACAATTGGAGTTTAAGTGGCTCATACACACTGAATACAAACAAAAGGTTTAATCTAGATTAACTTAGTTGTACTTGGTTCATTTATTATTATTTGTATTTATAAGATTCTATAATATAGGTTCTCTAGGTTTTATTAAAAAAATAAAACAATACAATACAGAAATCTAAAAACCCAACAACAAAACAAGCACATTAAAAATGCACAAGCAAAGACAAAAGCCAACATGATAAAAATACAATACAAAGCCAACCCAAAAGACTACAGTAGAAAAAAAATGAGGAGCTAAAATCAACCAAGAAATAAAGCAAGAGTTGAAAACCACCAGCACCTAATAAGGATTAAAATAGAAAAGATTTAAAAGACCTTAGAGAACAAAAAAGGTCCCTCCTGTGTAAGCACCGGGTCATTACTGACCCCTAGAGGGATGCCGCTTACGCTGGCATTTTCATGGCAGACTATAGCGGGGTGGTTTGCCATTGCCTTCCACAGTCGTGACTGCCTTTCTCCCAGCAAGCTGGGTACTCATTTTACCGACCTCGGATGGAAGGATGAGTCAACCTGAGCCAGCTACCCAAGACCCGGCTTCCCCTGGGATCGAACACAGGTCGTGGGGAGAGTTTCAGTTGCAATACTGCCGCCTACCACTCTGCGCCACCAGGTGACAGAATGAAAGCAATGTTAATGGCAGGCAAAATTTCTGGGGAGAGTGTTCAAAACCGGGGGAGGGGGGAACCCCAGCGAAACACTCTCTCTAGTAGCCACCCTCCAAGCTTCAGAATAGGGTTGTGCAGAAAATAGATCTCCTCATGTTTTGGACTTCCACTGCCAGCATTCCTGACTATGCTGACAGAATCTTCTGGGAGTTAACGTCACAACATCTGGAGATCTACCTTCTGCCCACCCCTGCCATAGGGCATGAATAGGCAGATCTTGCAGGACGTGTTTTATCAGATATCAAGGTCCCAAGCCATGAAGAGCTTTAGAAGTCAAACCCAGCACTTTCAGTTGAGTTCAGGAAAAAAAACTGGGAGCCAGTGCAAGCAAGACAGGACTATTGTAACTGCCTAACCCCGGCTGAAGCTTCCGCTGCCATGTTTGGTTCCAGCTGCAGCTTCTGGGCCATCTTCAAAGGCAGCCCCACAAACAATGCATTGTAGTAGTCCAAGCCTGAGGTTACCAGAGCATGGATCACTGCAGCCAAGTCATCCATCTCCAGATAGGGTTGTAGCTCGGAAACCAACTTAAGCTGTTAAAAGATGCTCTGTGTCACAGAGGTCACCTAAACCTCTAAAGACAAGTGATGGATCCAAGAGCACCCCCAAGCTATGAACTTGGTTCTCCAAGGGGAGTGCACCCCTCTCCAAAACAGGTTGAAACCACTTACCAACCACTGCCTTGGCTACATTGAGCCTTAGTTTGTTAGCCATTGTCCAGTCCATTACCATAGCTTGGCACAGGTCTACCACACCCACAGCCTCACCTGGCTCCAAAAAGGAGATATATAATTGTGTGTCATCAGCATACTGATGACAATGCACTCCAAATCCCCAAATTACCTCACTCAGTGGTTTCATGTACATGTTGAGGAGCATGGCAGACAAGATGGAACTCTGTGAGATCCCCAAGCAAAGAATTGATTAACTGATTGATTTGATTTGTACCCCACCTTCCCACCAAGAAAATTGTGCTCAAAGATTCCATGTAGTCAAGCAGATATCCCCCAGCACTACCTTCTGGAGATGGCCATCCAAGTATAAGCAGAACCATCACAAGTCCCACCCATACCCAACTGAGACTGATGTTTCAGAAGGATGCTAGGTAACAAAAGTTCTGAGAAATCAATGAGAATCAACAGGATTGCACTTCATGTGTCTTTCTGGACAGAGACCATTCCACAGGGGGACCAAGGCTGTTTTGGTGACAAATCCAGGCCTAAACCCTGATTGAAATGGATTCAGAAAATCAGTCCCATTCAATAGATCCTGAATCTGGTCTGCAACCACACATGAGCACCTTGCTGAAGAAGGGGATGTTCACCAATGGCCTATAATTTTTAAGATCTTCCAGGTCCAGTGAAAGTTTCTTCAGGAATGGTCACACTATCACCTTCTTTAAGGTGGCAATGACCTCTCCTTCTCTTAAAGAGGAGTTGATTACCTTCTGGACCCAGTCAGCTGTCCCCTCTTTGCCAGATGTAATCAGCCATGAGGGGCAAAGGCCTAGCAAATGTGGGGTCAGCCAAACCTTGCCAAGTGCATTGTCCACATCATAAGGCCCCACAAACAGAAAGTCATCCAACAGTACAGGACCAGAGTTCTGGAGACCTCCAAGGACTGACCTGTACCAATTGCAGAGTCAAAGCTGCAACTGATAAAAGTGATTTTACCCACAAAACATCTCAACAAACTGTCACAGAGTGGTTTTGCTACATCAGTACAAGGGCCAGATTTTAAAAGGCCCCTAACCACTCAGAAAAGTTTTGCTGGACTACATGGAGAGAAAACTATAGTGGTGAAGAAAAATTGCTTGTTTGCCTCCATCACCACCACAGAGTAGGCCTGATAATGGAGACTTACTAGTGTTCAGTTATATTCACTCCAAGTCTTCCTTGGCTTCCTCCACAGACATCTCCCAACCCGCTTCATTGCCCTCATCTCAGCTGTATACCAATGAGCTGCTGAAGCTCTACTAAGCAGGAGAGGTCATAGAATCATAGAATAGTAGGGTTGGAAGGGGCCTACAAGGCCATCGAGCCCAACCTCCTGCTCACTGCAGGAATCCAAGTCACAGCATCCCTGACAGATGGCTGTCCAGCCTCGTCTTGAACGCCTCCAGTGTGGGAGAGCCCACCACCTCCCTAGGTAATTGGCTCCATTGTCAACTCAGGATTCCACAGATAGACCTGGGCTTTGACAGGAGCACCAGACATACCAGCCAAAAAATCTCCCAGAGTCTTCTAGAATCCATCAGCTTCTGGGGTGTACCATCCTGATAGGTCCCCTGCCCTTTCAGAAGGAGTCTAAATCTCAACAGGAAGTGATCTGAACACAAGGTAAAAGCTGTAAATCTCTCACTTTCAGTCACCATTTTCCTGTCCAGGAGAGACAGAGAGTGCTCCTATATACTAGAGTGATACTCCTTCCAGACCCTCAAGAATATTCTAGTGCTAGACATAGCTGATCCCACACAGCTCACCAACCTACGTCCCCTCCACATCATTGAAATAATGTGAAAAGTGAGTCATTATTAATTTAAGCCCCTCTGATTTCAATGGGAACTAAATGCAAATAACTTAATCTGGATCCAACCCAAAGACTGCATGTGTATAACATGGTAAATGCATATTTAATAGCTAGCTATGTCTAAGAGACTGAGCTGTGAAAAGAAGTCACCGCTGCAGTGCTAACTAGATGGCCTTAGACAAGCCACTTTCTCTCTTAGAGAAAGGCCCCTCCCTGCCTGCAATATGTGTAGAATACATCATCTCTCCTTACATATGATATGATTTTGAAAGCAATACAGCACCAATGTGCTACATCCCTTCTGCTTTTATACATTCAGAATTCGAGAATATCTGGATTCCACATTACGGTGTTTTAAGTACAGCTACACCTAACAGGGTTTTGCTTTGCTTTTTGCTTGAAAGGTGGGGGCTCATCATGTGGGAAAGGGCCACTTTGGGTCCCAGTACAGCCCTCTAGGGTTCCCTTGGCCTCACCCCCAACCACTGATCATTTTGTGGCTTCCCAGCTTTAAGCCCTTTGGCCTTGCCCCCACTAGAATGTGGCTCCCAAGAGCTTCTCCAAAATTGAATTTGACCCTTGACCTGAAAGAGGTTTGACACCCCTGGAGTAAGGTTTCACACACACCAATCCCGGCCATGTTTTTTTCCCTGCTGCCTGCTTCATGGTCCTGTTCACTGGACAGTCATGCTCTCGGCTGCTGCATTCCACACTTTTTACATGCAAGACTTTTTTTTTTACATGCAAAATTTCAGGATAAAGACAGGAAGAATTCTGCCTTCACTCTGATTTCACGCCTGTCATGTGGCATCATCATGCAGCCAAATGAGTGTGAGGACAATGCTTCCTGCCATTACTCTGGAGTCTTGTGGGTGAAGCAATCTGTGTTAAACAACAACCTGCTGCTCAGGAACAGCTAGAAGTGTGGTTAACACAGGTGGTGAGTTCACACTGTACTTTACCCCTGCTTGCGCCCATCTCCAAACCACCAAAATACCCCTCCCCAACTTCACATATGTCAAACAGCAAAGTGAAGAAATGGGGGGTGGAGGTTAGCTCAGCTTAAGTTTTAAGTATATACTATTTCTTTCAGACTTTCCATTTTCATGATCTTCACTTCCCATGTTTACACCTTGGAAACTAAAGACTTGGAGGCATAAAATATGTTAACATAGACCTGTGTTTCTAGTATTAAGTGCCACTGAAGTGAGAACTTCAGACTATTCGGACCCACTCCTGAGTTGGTGTGGTTAGAGCTTCAGCCAGCTGAATTGCTCCTCTAATTCACTTGGAGCAGGGACTATGTATACTGTCCCATAAGCTTGGAGAGGCATTGTGCTGGTGGGATGGTATATATGCGTGTAGAAGTTACTATACCACTGGAGCTGTTAACTTATCTCCACCTGGCTTGTATCCTCACTTTCCTTCCATGAACAGAAGAGACTTCACATTCATTTCCTCTGCACTCTCTGCACCCCCAGAAATATAATCCATGGAGTTGGTGGGGCCTTGGGTATGGTGTTGGGAGATGCCGATGGAGGCAGGGGGGTGTCAGAAATTGTTCCCTTCTGTCCCTTCCCAACTGGAGGAATCCTCCTCAGAGGAGGAGTTAGAGGCCCAGAAGCTCAGGGTACCTTAGAAGAGGGACTGCCACCGACCCACAGGAGCCTGAACTCTCAGGTGAAATGGTTGTAGGGCCATCCCTGTCAGGAGAAAGGGACTCTGCCTCTGAGACAGAGGCTTGAACCACTCCCTGATCCTTGGGAGTGTAATTGCCTCAAGTGACAGGCTAGTAGGGCTCCTGTGTGAAGGAGTGCTCACCTCCAGAAAATCTCTCCTCAGGAGAAAGGGACTCCTCAGGAGTAGGCTCTGGAAAGGGAGCTCTGATGCTGCAGCTGTGCTCTGAGTGGGGTCCCGCTGGCTTTGGCCTTAAAAGCCTTCACTAGAAACCCAGCCAAGATTGGAACAACTTGGCCCATCCAGCCTGTGCCGTGTACCTTGTCTCCTGAATAGGGATGTATGAATCCCTTACCTGGCTCCGCACCAGGGCATCCGCGGTGGGAGGGAGGCACTCCGTCCCTCCCCCCGGAATCCTCCACGGAGCCGCTGGCTGGGCCCAGCCACAACCAGAGTTCCAGCCACGGCCGGGCTGCTGCAGCCACACATGGTAGCCATCGTAGCAGCCGCCATTTGTGTCCCTGCTCTTTGCCGTGATAGGCTACGTAAATACTTACGTAGCCTATCACAGCTGCAAGAACACAAATGGCGGCCGCATCCGCCCCAGGTAAGTTCTGTCCCAGGGGGATTCCACGGGGGGGGGGGGCAGGAGGCCGTTCCGCCATGGATTCCGGGGGGCCGGTAGAATCCGGCCACTGGAATCCGTGGCGGAATTCTCTGACATCCCTACTCCTGAATCATGCCCTGTGACTGATGCTCTGTTTCCTGACCTTCTGGACTGTGTAACATACCTGACTGATTTACTGTGCTTGACCTCTTGCTTGTTACTTTGACTACTCCTGCTTCCTGATCCTCATTGATTGCCTGATTGACTGACTGTGTTCTTCTTGCCTCTGCCTGGATTTTGACCACTCCTGCTTTAGCCTAAACATCCTTGGACTGAAACCTGTGTGCTTGATCATTTGCTTGCCACCTTGACTATCCTATTGCATTGCTCCCTGTATTTGCTTACAAACAGAACAGCCAAGACTCGATCTAGAGCAGGGAACCTTCCTTATGCGAAGGGAATTGCTGCTTAGGTTGTAATCCTATACACAACAACTTGATAGTAAGTGTTATTGAACTCAATATAGGATGTTCTTCTAGTAGGCATGTATTTGTTCTGTTAGCAACAGAATGCTTGTGTAAAATACCTTGGAGAGGGGCTGAGAACTGTGCACATTCACCCTTTAGGTCCTTATTTATCAACATATTACACTTTAAATCAGTCTTAGGCCCTAAACTGGGTTCCAGTGGAGTTTACCAGAGTTTCAGTTCAAATACAGTCCCCCAAAGAACCCTTCTCCAGCTTGCCAAGAAGGTCTCCACTGACAGTTCACTTGTACAGCCTCTGCACAGATTTGTAGAACCCAGAGCAGAAGTGATGTCATTCCTTCAGGGGACTAGGTGGGCGACAGAGATGGTGTTGATTGCCATAGCTACTTATTTTTCCCCTGGTGTAAAGGATTGTGTTTTAATTTAATTTATTTGCATTTATCTATAGATAACTATCATAGAAATATAAGAATGAAAAAAAGTGTTGTTGTTTTTTTAAAAAAGGCTGATCCTTCACCAAGAAACCACCATAAAAAAATATTTTTAACTCAAATTTCAGCAGTAAAAAAGACTTCTTGAAAGGAAAGTTAACAGGAGAGTACCTTGCAGTGAATGGGCTGGGAGCATCCTGTACTATCTAGCTACTTAAAGTTGAAAGTTGAAGATTAGGTTGGATTGAGCTTTTGGTCTGCAACAGCTGCAAGAATGCATTACACATAAAACCCTGTAATTTGCTTTCAGGGCTAGTTAAACTAAATGGTCCATACTTACGGAAACAGCGAAGAGTTATGAATATAACTGTATTAAAGATTTCGGCAAATCTTCATGAGATGTTTTTACTATGTGCCCAGCTCTCATTATGTTCTCTGTAACATTCTTCAGAATTGGCAGTGGGGAAGTCACAGGAATTTTAAATATTACAGATGCTGGTTTTAAAGGAACAAATCACTCCATCTATAGCCTTGCCCAGAGTGGTGCTATGTATTAGATTTGCACCCCATTAAACCCTTTTCTATAGTGGTGGTAAATCTGGGGCTCATTAACATTTAGAGATCCAGTTTGCTTATAGCCAGATGACTCCATCTTATTCTTTGAGATGAATGTGCAGTTACCAAAAAAAAAAAGAAAAGTGATAATTGATTACAGAGCTGTGCTATTTGCAAATTCATTTTATTGGCCTTTCATTAGCTCAATACTAGCTCTTGCAGAGCATTTTTAATTAGAGCAGTACAATAAAAGGATCAGAACAACTTTATGGTGGATGCTATTAATAAGAGAAAAGGTAATTTTTAAGTAACCCTTGTGTGAACTGGGAGTGGGGTGGGGAGTCCCAACCCCATTCCATATTTCCATAGATTTTTGACGTATCTCTGCACCAGGAGCATCTGTACAGTTGTTGTACCCCAGCATATTTTCTAAAATGGTCTCTCCATAGGCAGAAGTTTAAAAATCCAGGACACATTTTGAGTTTAAAAACTGAAGTACAAAAGAAAGCATCCCTCTTTTTTCTCGTTTACATATTTAAACATCAAGATAAGGATGTTCCAAAAGTACTATGCTCTATTTTGCTCACTTTAATAATAATTCCTCATATTCCATATATATGAGTGGAGCAAAAAGCTAAATGTGTGCTCAGTCAAGACCTTAAAAATAATTCCTAGTATCAAAAGTCAACTTGTGGGCATCTGTCAAGTCCAAGAAATGCCAGGAGCCGATCACCCCTTGAGCTGCCACTGCTGCCACCTTATGCCCCCCAGTACTTACTTATCTACTGCCACAGCTCCTCTCTGATCTCTCTCTGCCATCACACACTGCCTACTCTGTCCTCATGGCAAAGGAAGGCAGTGGCAGCCCAAGAAGGACAGACAATCTCAGTGAACCTGGGCCAGACCAACAGACCACATCCCTTTTCAAAGGAACAGGAGGCGCTCAGGAGGGAGGAGAATTCAAAGAAGGGGGTGTAGGCTAGCAGCAGGATCCAGCTGAAAAGGGTCTCACTTGTATATGATGTGAAAGACCTCTCTGCCTGAGAGACCCTGAAGAGCCACTGTGAATCACAATACTAGGCTAGATGGACAGTCAGCTGTCATATAAGGTAGCGACGTTCCTATGAAGGAACTTGCCCTCTTCCTCTTCTCCTGGAGAACAGTAAGGAGAAGGGAAGCAGTCAGCAGAGGCTGGTGGCTCCAATGTCAGTGGGGTGGTGAATCCACTCCGGGTTTCAGTCAGTTCACACCTTGGATAGCTCCTTTAGAGTTCTGACTGGTTCTGACTGAAACCCAGAGCGGTTTCACCACCCCACTGATGTCGGAGCCACCAGCCTCTACTGGAAGCAGTGTTGTTACTTTTTGCTAGGTGTCTTGCAATTTTGGAGCAATACAACTGTCAGGCTGCTCCTGTCTTCTTGGTAGCCAAGTACAAATTGAGAAATATTCCCTTCTCTAACTGAGTGTAAGGACATGGGAGGCTCAGGAGGTAAGCTAAATGAACAATGAGAAAGGGGGGAGCGTGAAAGGATGACGAAGCCTGGATAAGGGCCAAGTGAACATAGGGGCGGGCCTTTTGCCAATGGCTATCCTTAATCTTGGAGCCAGGCCTGATTACATCTCTCCACTTCTTTGGAGAAGAGTAATAATATATAAGTAATATATGTAATTCCTCCATGAATTTCCTCCATACATGCCTCTTAAGCCCCAGAGAGATTCTGCAGAACAAAAGAGGACTTTGTACCTTAACCAACAGAGTTCCTGCTGCCTTTATTGTTGCTCCTGCAGATGTCAGGTTCTATGGAAAGTCTTCCACCTGCATGATACTTGTCCCCTTGGGAGGTGTGTGGTACACTAAATACATTGTTAGATAAACCATGTCAGTGGAAGCCTTTCCTGTGAGGAGGGACCATAGCTTAATGGTAGAGTATGTGCCTTGCATGCAAAGGCTCAAAGGTTCATTGCCTGACCCTCTCAGCTTCTCCTTTATCTTCTACTGTTATGGTGAGGCTAAGAAACTCAGTCTTCCTAGAATCTTGTCAGCCTAGTGAGATCTTCAGTTCTTGCTATGAGAATGGGATAATGTATTATGACTGTAGCAGTAGCAGTATGCCTTTCATGGTTTAATGAAAAAAAATCCTTTGTCCATCTTTGAAAGGAGAGTCCTTAATTTCTGTAATAGACACTGAAGTCAATATCAAACCCCCTGTGGCAGGGGTGGAAAACTTGTGGCCCTCCAGATGTTATTGGATTACAATTTATTTCATTTTTATTTATTAACAATTATTATTAGGCTTCCTTAAAGGGTAAAACACTCTTGAGGCAGCAACTGCCATCATCTATGACAACTGACCATACTGGCTGAGGCTGATGAGAGTTGAAGTCCAACAATGTCCAGAGGGCCACCCCTGCTCTCTGCGATTGAGGTTTTTCAGACTAAATGTGATGGTGGCAGATCCATTTGGTCAATCCCAGGTCTGCACCAATCATGTATAAAGGTGTGTGAGGGGGGAGGGGTACCGCTTGTAGAGCAAAGGGAGCATGGGGTGGAGAAGTGCAGAATTCTCCCCCACCCCACCACCTGTGGCTTACATCTGCGGAGCTTCTCTCCCAATGTCACTTTTCTGGGCTCTGATACCAGAAGTGATCCAGCCTCGGATAGGACATAAGCATCAGAGAATATAAGGAGAGTCTGGCTGCTCTCACCTGCATGCCTCTTTTACCCTGGAAATTGGACTGACTCCACTCCACTGCAGCTTTGTCTGGGTTTGGGCCAGACCAAGCTTTAAACAAATAGGCCTGCTTTCATCACATACATAGTTTAAGCCTGATCTAAACAGTAAATAGAAAACTGAAAGACAATACTATTGCTCTTTCTAAGTTCTCAGAATATGTTTCACCAGATTCTGGTTTGCAACATAACAATATGTTTCTCAGTGCCCCGGTTCCTCAAAGTGAATCCCAGAAAAGTTCACAGAACAAATACATATGTTTCTATATGAATAATAATGTTTTTAATCAAAGCTTTGACAGTCCTTGACAGCATGGTCATAATACCCTTCTGAGGTAGACTACTATATTTCTCTGTTACTGGTGTGGTGATGGACTGAGGATCCTTCCAGATGGATGGCTCCTAGAACTACCAGTCAAAAGAAGTTGTGCAGTTATTCCATCTTTCCCTCTTTCACAGATTTTTTGTGGTAAGAAAAAAAGACAGAAGAAATGGTGGGAAAACACAGGAGATTTACAAATGGAAGATGATGACATCTGAACCCTGCATAAATTCTGTGAATGAGATGGGGTAATTGCATATTAGAAGCCTGGAAGCACCTTGAGGGTAAGAAGTCTGGAGCTGATACAGGACACTACTGCGTAGATGGCTCAGAGTCAGATGGGAGATGAAATGGGATTTGAGCAAAATCACTTTAGCCGGAGACAAGCTCAAAAAAAATGTTCTAGGAATCCTTGGGCAGTATCCAATTGTGTCATTCTGCTAGCGCAAATGATGTTGTGCTAGCCAGAACTAAGTTCTGAACTTTGCACAAGAGGAGAATCCAACTAAAGTTACGTTTGTACAAACATGGCTGGGTATCACACTTGCACAACCGGTTCTGCATTATGCTTTGCACAACCAGCTGTGCAAATCATGTTAGAACAACCAGTTACACATTATGCTTGCAGAACTGGTTGTGCAACCAGTTGCACATTATGCTTGTGCAACAGAAAGAGTAAGCAGAGCTCCACTAAGACAATTTGAGTTTGCAGAATGACACCATTGGATAGTGCCCCTAGAATAAAATGTTTGGTTGTGTTACTTTCATACACATACACTCACATTCTATACCAGCCTTCTCCAACCTGGTGCCCTCCAGGTCTGTTGGACTGCAAGCTGGGGGATTATGGAAGTTGTAGACCAACACATCTGGAGGATGCCAGGTTGGGGAAGGCTTCTTTATACCAATGTAGAAGTTCACGTGTATAAAAGTAACACAACCACACAAAGATTCTAAAAATGAACTCATACTAGGATTCCTAGAATAAACAATAAAATAAAATAAAAGGTTAGGTCACCTTGAAGTTGTGGAGCTGATTGTTCTAATATTGTGTATAGGTCTTTGTGATGATGGAATAAGGACAAAGTACAGTCTTATAAAATAAGACACAGGCTTTTGAAACAAGCTAGAACAGGCAAAAAAGGAGAGCTGCTTCACAAGCAGATTGAAAAAGAAAGGCAGACCTAACTGTAGGGATGAAAAACACAATCTTAATGGGAACAGCACAGAAATCAGGCCCAAAGTCCAGTGTGTTCCAGAAGTAATCTCCCTCAGGGAAAGTAGATAGCTTTGTTGTTGTTGCTGCTGTTGTTTATTTTTTAAAAGGCTCTTTCTTAAGATCCTTTCTGTGAAAGACATATTTTTGTATTTTTCAGCACTAGCGGAGCACCAGTGTTAACACTAAAGAGTCTTATGACACCATAAAGGAAGACACATTTATTGACGCATAAGTTTTCATGGACCAGAATCCATTTTGTCAGAGGCATGCAGTAGACACCTAAGTGAATATACTAAGAGAAGAAGAAACATGGTGGTTGTGGGGTTTGTTTGTTTACAAAGTGTAAACAAAGTTTGTTTACAAAAGGTCAATCAATGCAAAAGGCAGCGAGTTGGATCCAAACTCAGTCATACTCATAGTAGACCCATTAAAATCAATAGGACTTAAGTTAGTCATGACTCACATAAGTCCCATTGGTTTCATTAAGTCTACTTTAAGTTTGACTGTGTCTGGATTCAATAACTTGGTAGGTGTGTTACAGTATTATGTGGGCTACAAATGAATACAGAATCCAAACAAATGAATATAAGGTCCAATCGCCATTGGATGGCCACTGGTCGCCATTGGTGATAAACAGGCATGGCAAGGAGAATAATTTCAAATTTTGCTAATGCATTCGAATTTGGCAGCATCACACTGGAATTTTCCTTTTTTGTTGGACCATGGCAACTTTAAGATCTGAACTTCAACATCTCCTACAGGTGCCCTTTCAAGCTTCTCTTTTTGCTTCTTCAAATAAGGAATGTTAATAAACCTATCAAATGCCCCAAAGTCTTCATTCCATCCCCATCTAATAAAGCCATTGCTTATTACATCTTCACAGGAGTTGCTATTTCCAATGCACCAGTTTAAAGGCTCTGGAGAAGCTTCCCTCTCCTCAGTGCACATACATGCACACAAGAAGGTACAGAGGGGCAGAAAATGCGTTGCCAATATTGCAGCATGGATTATGCTATGGATAAGTGCAGTTCATACCGACCTCACCAGAGCTGCAGAACAGTGTAGGCACAAAACACACAGGTATCCGGACTGCAAGGACTCAATGCAATGAATTCATCCAATCCCTCACAAAAGCCTCCTGCAACTAGAAAGCATGCCTCCTTCTTTTAGTCTCATCTCAGCAGCAACATACATCTCAGTAGAGGAATGGATCCCAAACATTATTTCTCAAATCAACAACACAGAGATGCCCTTCAACTGAGGAATCAACAGGGAGGATTATGGCCACATGCAATGGTGTAAATCTTTTTGCTCTCCATTTTCTAAAGTTACAGATGCAAAATCCAGCAGTCTGGAATAGCATGTAGATTTATGACTTGGGATTTATGTACATTGGCCTGGATAAAATGAGAATGACTCTACTTTTGAGGGAGGCAGACAATGGGATTCAGAATACAAACGTAGGATTTGACTGTGGAAAGCTTTCTTTGTAACAGACTTCCATGGGAGTAAATGGGATTTCTTAGGATGCCAGAAAGCTTTTGGAAACCAGGCCTTTGTGAAACCTATTTCTTAGTGATTTTAATTTTCACCTACTTCTGCACTTCCTGGTTTTGACTGGGCTTGACAGATGAAATACCAACAAAAAAAGTGATTCTCACCATATTTTCTCAGTCAGCAAATAGTGGTAATCTTACAAGAAAAGATATCTCTCTCAAGACAGTTTTAGCTTGATGTCCAGAGTTTTAAAATGGTACTGATAGGTTTTAGTGAGGTTTGGCTATCCAGCCAAATGATCAGACTTCTAAGTTGCTCTTAAATTGCCTGTGACAATTTCAGGGGAATTTGGTAGCTATAAACCAATTCTTTTTATTTCCTTTTTTAATTGGTGACAAATTATCTGAGGCTATATGAAACACGCCCTGGACATGTTTCATATGCACATGGAAAAAATACTGCAGATAATTTCCATTTATTAAATTAGATGGTTATAAACTGATATAAATATATCAATGCAGTGTTTTCTATTTGTATTGTACAGCTGGAATGGATCCAAAGGCTCATTCTAAACACCTAAAGTGCATCCACAGGTACATACAGGAACTTGCCCAATTTTTTCTTCATACTGCAGCTCTTCAAATGCATCTCTAAAGGATTCCCCCCACTGCAAAACTTTCAGGAGTACTTTTTTGACAAGCGTTGGGAAGGGCCTGAGAGGTTCTGGTGTGCTCACAGAGGCCTCCATGCAGTCCTTTGAAACCTGTCCATTATTTGTCGGACCAAAAATGGCATTTGTACTGCCACAGGTGGCAAGGATTAGGAAAAAATCCTATGCCACCTTACTTCAGTTTATTGTCTACCAGAGAAGTCTCTGCATTATTACAAACATTTTCTTTTATGGTGGTGATAGCCAAATGCTTCTCACCCAGTGATGACTTCAAGGGGTAGTGAGTGGTAGTGGACGCTCCTCAAAAATATTTCCTGCTACTCCATTCAGTCACCCAGGTTCAGTGATAGTATAAGGTTCTATATAGCATGGATTGAATCTCTGCTTTCCTAAAAATGATCTTTGGATCATCCATATATAGACAACACAAAAGCCTCATTCATCATATCTGCAAATGTTTAGAAACTAGCTATTACCAAATCCATGGATATGTATTAACCTATTTTGATTTATTCTCAGTTACCTGTTTCAGCTGTTTTAACCAATGGAACTATTACTGATAAAATGGTTTAAGTGTGGCTGTTCATTTTGAACTTAAATTCTTCTATAATTTGCGGGTGGGGGTTGTCAAGATTTCACTTCAATTATTAAACTAAAAACACACACTAATACTCTCAATGCATGTCTGTTTCAATGAAGTGTTTTTAATCGCTGTAAAATGAAGTTATGGGATGAAAATGGTCTTCTAAATCCAACTGGTGAAACAACAACAAAAGTCTCTTTCTGGGGTAGGTGTGTGTGTTCGTGTGTATGGCAGGAGAATCCTTTTGTCATATGACTAAAACCTTTAATTCGTATCTGCCAGTGTCTGCCAGCACTAAAGACAATTGATTTACATTTATTTCATGTAACTGCCAAAAAAAAAACCTGAGGAGGGAATTGGCCTTAAAATAATTACTCTCTCTGCATTGGTTTTCTGCAGAGTCCTGTCATGTAGCAGAAGTTTTCACTCCTTTTTCAACTCAGGAAGGGAAAGGCCCTCTGTGTAATGGCTTCTATCACTGGTACATCTGCACTATGTTACACCTCACCTGAATAAAAGTGAAAAAGGAAAGCTCTCTAACAGCAGGTCCCATTTTACGCCACATATCAGAGAGCTGGAGAGGTGACTGAGAGCAATGTGAGGAAATGTCAGCATGAGCTGAGGAGGGAAGTCTTTGTGAAGTTTTCTATGTTTGTACAGGAGCAAAATGTCAGTCAGTTCTGCCTTCTTTGCTCAGGGAAAACTAGTCAACAGTACAAGGAACTAATAGAGATTACCTTTATTTAATACCTGGATTACTTGTTTGTGAAATTTCTGCACGATCCCAACATTAGAGTTTATCTACTCGGATGTTGGCGGCGGCGGGGGGGATATCCTAGAGTGGGACAATATCTCAGGTGTTGATCTTGAGAGTTTCTCAAAATCACCTGAAGATTTGGATTATTGTAGGATAATAAGAGTTCTACATGTGTTGAGAGGTAGGTACTACCAACAATCCATTCATCATTTGATGCAAACATTAACATCAAATTTATTTGATGCAGTCATCATTCTTACAGGGAAAACTGGTAAGGCAATTTCAGCATTATTTCATCTGAACTTTAGATATGTTGTAGCAAGGAATTAGTGTTCTTTTTTTCAAAAGTTGGGGAGTAATTGGGAACCAAAACAGCGAGTTGTAGTTGGAGACACCAGAACAGCATGCTAGAATGTACATGAAATATCTTTGTTTATTTTCACTGTCTCCAAGGTAATAAAATTGATTTTTTTTACTGATTTGTATATAAACAGTGGGAGGGAAAAGGTGATCATTCCAAGCTCATCTTTTAGAGGGCAATATTCAGTAACAAGAGTTGTTTTCCCCCACCCTACAAAGAGATTTGTTGGCATTTTAATTTTGTTTCTAGGAAAATGCCTGCTGTTCCACAGACTCTATTTGTTCTGTCTTTTCTTTCTTTCCCCTCCACATTGCTTATCTGAATATATATGCCTGCCCTTTGCTCAGATTTATGGGTTGGGGCAGTGCTGTGTGTATTTACAGTCTCCTGACCTGAGGACCTGGAGCTGAACAAGCGAAGGAGGAAACCAGGGCCCGTTCCATAAACAGAGACAGATATGAGGGGGAGGAAGGAGGCACTGCTAGCACTTAACATTTTTAACTTCTTGACCAAGTAAAGGAATTAGCGATTAGATTAGAGACTAAGAAAAATGAGAAACATGGTTAGAGATGTTTTGGGGAAGTAAGAGATCTGTTTGGGATCTGGGGTGCACTCAGTATTTGTTAACAGAAAACAAATGTCAAGATAGTTGTAATAAACTTATTCAGGTTGTTTAAACAAAGCCCCAAGATATGCATGAGATTTCAAAAATTTCAAAAGTATTTCTGTCAAAACTACATTTTCTTTAGATGAGAGAACAAAAGACAGCCTTTTAATAAGCGGGTGGAGTGATGGAAATGCGGGGTCCAAATGCGAACTCTTATTGATTCAGAGTTTGATCATTACAAGTATCTCCTACTTTCATGCGTCTTTCAGGTGTTTTGAGGGTCAAAATTCAGCTTGGTTGGGATAGGCTGAAACTAATCACGGGGATGTCTTTACATTGTAGACAGTGAAAGCTGAAAAAGTGACAACCTGAATACATAAAGGAAATGTAAGCTTGGAGAGGACCTGCCCACACTATGAAACCACTATATTACTGCGAAGAACATTTTGGATGAAGTACTAAACAAAACGACATTCGTTTATTCCAAATTGTCTTTCATTATAAACAAAGCAATGATTAGACCAAACCGAGTATGACAGATTTTTTTATATAGAAATGTCATTAAAATTAAAATTGCCTTTTATTTGTGCAGTGGGAGGAGAATTCTGTTGTAAATTAACCAATTGTTCAAAAGTGCGTACGACGTTTTAAATGAAATTATGACATATTTGGCCTCTGCTTACAAACTTAGGTATTCCCTTTTGCTGTTTGAAACAGTCTAATCTGCTTCTCACTTACCTGATGTAGCTCATTCACATGCGTATGATTCAAAATTGTACTTTAAAAACTTTATTGTGAATAAACCATACAAATGGATCGTGAGGCTTTTTGGCTTCAAATGACACTTGGATAGCAAAACCAGATGATCATGGCCATCAATTGGACTTCTCATAAATTTAGAAATTTAGTATTATTCGCATTTGTACAAAATTTAACAAGCAAATAGATGACTAGGCAAATGTACGTGAGTAATATAACGTGGAAAAGATTCCACCCTGGATTTGTTTTTTAATATTTAAGATAAACATAACGGCGCTTTACTGGAAGCAAGGCAGGCTAGAAATTCAGTAGAGGAAGGCTCTGCCTCTGAGAATTTTGGAGACAATCACTCAGCTTCTAACCTGTTCTGCTTTATTGTTTGTGCCGAGCTCCATTTGCCAATCAAATAATTCCGCCCCCCCTCATATGGTGCAACCCGTAGCAACAGTACATTTGGCTGCAACCATTTCGAACAGAGGCCTATCTCTATATGCCAGGGGAGAAAAAGGCACCACAAAGAACATTGAGATGAATTACTCTATTTTATGAGCCATAAAAGTTTTATTCATCTTGACACTGAAACAGGTTTAGGCAGTGAGTTGACACGCCTTAAATAAATAAGTGGAATTAATTCCCTAGCTCTTGAAACAATAGAAGCATGCCTGTACTACTGAGAGCTGCCCCAATTGTTTTCCTGTTGCTGCTTGATATTGATATTATTTGTGTTTTTCTGTGCAGCTTCCTCAGGGGCCTGCTTGATCCACTTCAGATTTTTACCCTGTTTTATTAGAGGTTGAAAAAGGTTCAAGACCTGGTTGTACCACTGCTCCCACTGACAGCTAAGGAACCAGTTTGGCGTCTGGTTTGTCTGTTGTTTTACTGCTGACCTTCAAATCAACTTTCACCCCTGACCCTTGGAGGCATCTATCATGACAAGAGGCTGTTTAACACAAATGGTGCCCATTTATAGGGGAAGAGAGTCAGAAGATTTCCTTTTTATGAAGAATTTGGTGCACTTTTTTTCCCACCCCTCTTTTCTCAGTCACCACAGGTGAAATCCCTCCTTAGCAGCTGGCTTATGAAATAATGTGAGGGGAGGCCTTAATGAGCTGAAAGCACCCTCAGCTGGAGATAAATATATGCAAATGAGATGCACAAACAAAGGCGCCTGGACAGAGAAATATCTGCAATTCCAGCAAAATGCTGCCTGCAGCTAGAAGATGAACAGCTTTGATAAAATGGTAACAGAAAGCACCTTTTTATCCTCCAGCTTGTTTTACATTGCAATAGACTATTGTCATTGTAACCCATCAGAGCATGCAGAGGTTTCTGCACTGTTTGGAGGAGGAGGAGAGGAGAAGAGAAGAGAGGAGAGGAGGGGGGGGGGTGGACGGACTGTTTAAACACTTGTTTCTAAGACATTCATGAAATATAATCAATGTGGGTTTTAAAAAAGATATTTTGGGGGTAATTAATTTATTTTTCATTTTTGAGACTGTCACATTTATTTTACCTGTTTTGGTTCTTAAGACTTTGCATTCAATATGCTGTTTTGTTTTGTAAATTTCACCTGTGGGTAAATGTTGTCATGTAAGGAAGATTATGCTGTTCTTTCAGATTTTATTGAGAGAAAACTCCAAGTTGACAACTAGTGAGAATCAGCATTCGGGAGGGAAGGGGGTGGGGTGAGCAGACACTTGAACATTCACAGAGCAGCACCCAAACAGCCAGCATTAATGAAGGCAATCAAGTCTCTAAAGCTAATTCAAAGACAGACATGTAACATGCTGATTTTAATAAGCTTTTAAAAGGCAATCTCTAACTTTTTAAAGTCTCTCTTTTTAATTTAATTGTTCGGGGTGCGTATATTCCCAAACACATCTACTTAAATATGTTTACAATGTGCATGTGTGAGTACGATATATCTACGATAATGCATTCAATTAAGATCTCTGATTTTTTTCAGAAGCTAGTTGAAAGGAATTTTTAAGGAAATTCTCAGGACAGCGCAATGATACCTCTGTAAGCCATGCTAAGTTTTACTTCGTTTATTAAAAAAAGCAACAACACATTTTTGTTTACAGTTATTTGTCATTTAGCCTTCCTTTTATATATATATTTTAATTGAAAGGCAGTAATTGAGCAAAAGGTTGCATGAATCTGTAATGTATAAATCTAAACACAAATATATTGGGTCTTGTGAATTAATACTTGACTTAATTAAAACATCCATACAGAGTTTTTGCTTCAACAATTTTTTGTATATGGATTTTTATTTTTATCCTAAACTCCTTTTAAAGCACTCCTATAAAGTCTGGTTATTTACAGTTGTTACACTAGAAAAGTATCAGATTTTCCAGTGCCATTTTTTTTCCTGTCATGGTTAGTTGTCTTTATTGGGGGGAGTGAGCTTTATTTTTTAATATATTCATCATAGAGATATAGATGAGTGTGTGTGTGCGCACGCGCGTGCACACACACATATACATATGTATATAATTTAACAGCATATAAATTCCTTTTGTTGAGCATAGTTTCATTCATCTTCGGAGCCTCAAGAGTTAAATGAAACCTGGTTCTATAAGAAGGATTTCTCCTCCCGCCCAGGTTTGAAGCCGCTGCATTATTACATTCAGTTGCTGTTGTTTGGAAAGGGCAAACAGCATCTTAGGCACAGAACAATGAAATTACAGCTGAGATTTAGGTTAGCAAAAGCCGTCTTCCACAGGCTTTTATGATTCATTATTTCCCATTAAATACAGTATTAGAAGTGTACACCAGATAGCTCATGGTTGCTGCTCTCAGAGCACATTATCTATATTACACAGGCCTGGGGAGCAGAATTAGAAAACTTTTGGGGAATGAGCAATATGTGTTTGCTGATAGAAGTACCATATGGCTCATCTTCATCAATTGCTTTCATTGCGACTCGGATGCTGGAGAAATTAAAGTTTTATTTGATGTGGCACAGCTTAATGAACTGTCTTCTGTTAGGAAAATTGAATATGTTTCCTGTTATTCGAGTGCAGAGCCCTCATGGTTTGGGGTTGATGAGGGATGCATTATGTATTGTTTGTTTAGCATTTTGAAAACAAAAGCAAAATATTGAAGATAAAATTGTTTTTCATCAGAGTTACCTTTCTACATTTTTATCCTGGGTTTCTTTACCCACTCGCTTTTTATTTTCAGTTTCCCATCCCACTTATTATTTAAAAGCTAGGGTGATTGCACACCTTTGATATGATATTTTTATAATGCAATATATATTGTACGTCTTGTCTAATCCAAGCATTACAATTTTTAAAGCATATGGTATAATCATCAGTAAGAAGGAAATGTTGCTTATGAGTTTGATTGCTTAACTTTTGATGATACCAACCTCCCTCCCCCGGGAAGTTTTAAATGCCTCAGCAGTTTGTGTTGAGATCTGCTTTCTGTGAATATAACGTGCAAAAAATAGGACAAAGGAAAAATCTAGGTATCTGTCTACAGAACTCTGAAAACGTCAACATTTTCTAAAGTGGACAACTGTGGGATTAAAGCATTGTTATAAATTCACACCAAGCTGTTAATTGTAACATGGTGAAATCTATAAGGGGAGAAAGGGAAAATATGGACTGTTGTCTAATGGCCCACTTCCATTCAGGTTAATGAAGGCCCAGCAACAGAGAACTTAAACCCAGATGAATTTAGCATAAAAATGTAAATGTACAATGGTTAAAATGATAGGAAGCAATCAAACACAAAAGAGAACATTTGACATTTGTAGCAAAGTTGTATATTATAGTTATTAAGTTGCTAATTAGTGGTTCAACACAGACATATTTTAATTTCAGGTTGGAGAGTAAGGGACTTGAATAATTCTGGGAATTTTCCAAGGCCTTTGAGAGTCAGCTTTGATCAAAGAAGAGGAATCCCCCCCTTCCCTAAGCTTTTCTGCACTTGCATCTGAACCATAAATAAATAAATAAGCAACTCTCTTTTTAAAAAGTTCAGATGAGCCATTTTTTCCCCACTTGCCCTACTTAAAAGTTCATTTTGACATAAAAGCAATTTGTCACTTACATCCTCTGAGTCTTTTTTTATTTTTTTTATGAAATCTGGCAAAAGTTCCTGTTAAACAAATTCCTTTTGGAATCTAAATACTATCCATTAGAAAACCACTTTCTATTCTGTTTATAGTCTTTAAGCAAAAACATGCAGCTTCTGCTAAGGAAAAGTTTGCCTTTGAGATCACATAGAAGTTGTATGAGCAGTGCCTTTGTCTTTTACTCAATAGTTGTTGTGCAATTACAGGATATTACATCTAAATCTGTCTTGAAGAAGAAATGGCAAAATGAAATCTTTGTTTTTCATTCTACATTTGCCTTCTTTAAGCAGTTACTACTGTTTTTCTTATGATTTAGAATTAGTTAATTCACACTGAAAACATCCAAAGCAACCACTGCTAAAGCAACAAAAAGTTTGTTTTAAAGCAGTGGTATTTCTTAGAGCAGAAAATGGTGCATGTTATGAAACACTGTTCCATGACAGGCACCTCCTTTGAGGAACACCATTATGCATTGTTATCAGCATGGCGTAATTTGACTGTTGACAAAGTATCTGTGGCAGTGAGAATGAAAGCAGTTAGAAGTGTGTCGGATTGTAATCAAGAAGATGCTTAGCTGTGCAACACTGCATCTTGAGCAGATTTGAATCAACATTGCCTTGAGGGGACATGCACATACAAAAAAAGTCCATTAATTTTTAGTGAGAAAATTAGAGTGGCACTTGATGAAGTGAAATTTGACATGCGTTAATTGCTCCACAGCTCTTCTAATTAGAGATTTTCAAATTCTTTTACTCCTGTCAAACTGATGCCACATTGTCTTAGTGGACAAAGAGTAAAATTGCAAATTGGACGGATCAACATGAAGTAATGAGACTGTCTATGCTTTAGGCTCCAATTTTATGCACACTTACCTGGGAGTAAGTCCCATTGAACTCAGTGGGACTTATTTCTAACTAGACATGCATAGAATTGCATTGTTAGTTTTTATGTTGGTATTTTCACTTTTGGCAAGATATGTGGTCTGCTCAACCCCCCCCCCCCAAAAAAGACAGGAAACTAAAAGGAACAGCATTTTATTATGATGATATTTTATAATAAATGCAAATTTCAATTGCTCTCACCAAACCTGAACTCAAAAGGAAAACATCATCTGCTGAATTGTGGAATATATATTTTTAGCTTAATCAGTCTAGATAAATTGCTTGTGTTAAAGCCATATTGCCCCATTGAACTTAATGGGGCTATAACTGATATAAACCCAAGTACTGTATTCAACGAGGTTATGGATCAGGCTGTCAATAGCTGATATTGAGACACGTGGCTTCTTCAATTAGATTTTGTTCGTAATAAAACAAATAGGGAAATACACTCATGCATTGATTCTTAAATATGCAGTTTAATGATTGGAGTCATATGAGAACACAATGGAATTCATATTTTCTCAAGATCCAGAACACAATTGCACTAAACTATGATTTTGAGATCATCATATCAAATAGTAAATATAATGTATTGCAAAGACAACCTGGATCTAAATGAATGATTTTTAACATTTTGCTCTTTTCTAATCCAGAATCCCTTTCTTAATTCATTAACATACTGGTGTGTTTTTTTTCAATTTTCCATTTTCGTGCAATAACAATATTAATGCCATGGCCAAGGCTTGATTGGAGCTAAATTACTTGTTACCTGCTGGCATTTATTTATATGGCATTGAATTATAAAGCTTTGCTATTGTCATGCCTTGGGCGAATTGTTTATGACACCAGTAATAGGAGTAATTGTTATTGTTGAAATTACCTGTCAGCTACCCATAGCAGTGGCCCTTGTCCCACTGACAAATAGTGACAGGGGAGAGGGATCCTCCACGCGTCCTCCTGATGACTTCTCCTCTGATAATAAGGAGTGCAGGGCCTCTGATAATTTGCCTGTCACTGTTGAGTGTGGCTTAGAGAGAGTTGGCCAAATTGTTGTCATTCACTTTGACAAAGACAGCAAAATGCTCTGGAGCAGGAGGGAGGTTTATCAAAATAAATGAAATTGCTTAACATCCTTTGTTTGAATTCCGCCCTCCCCACCCTGCCATGGCTTTGTAGGAGAGTCATAAAATTGCAATACATTTCTTACCATGGCTACCTGAATCATCTGCAAGTCACAAAAGGTGGTGGTGGGGTTTTCAGCAACTTGCTGTCTGTTAAGTCAGAAATATTCTCAAAAGGCAAATCCACCCCCAATTGTTAATTACACCAAACACAATCATATAAGCAAAATGGGTGGCTCTTTTGAATCAGCTGACATTTTGACGTAGTTGTTCTTGTATGTTGTCATACATGGGTTTTGTTTCCCCCACCCCTCTGGTTTTTTACCTTGGTCAAAACCTCAAAAATAGATTATGGCTTTTAACAATGAAATTTCAGTAAAGCTCAGCCCTCCTGCCTCCCTAAATCATGATGTGTGCCTTGGACACTGGGACTCTTACAAGACCATGTGATTGTTGCACAGAAATTAGTACGTCCTCTAGAGAACAGGCTTCAGCATCTTAATAAGCAAAGACTGTTTTCAGTCACAGGGAATTGGTAATCACAAGGCACATGAAGAAGCAAAGCAGGTTTGTTGTACAGTGAAGACTTGGAATTTTCTTAAATTCTCTCCCTGACGCCTGAGACCTGACCAGTGCATTTGGATGATGTGAGCTGGAGAGGACGGTCATACCTGTCAGATGTTTTTAACCAATGGGATTGTGCTGTTACTGAGCAATGCTTTTTGATTTTCCCCAACACAATTCCCAGTTTATAGCTGCCAAAGCTCATCACAGAATTAGGATGTTCCAAACAGGATATCCTTTTAAATTCCCTCTTGGTCCAATTGAATAGATTATGGTGAAATGCCTGATTACTTGTTTTAACCCATCATTTTATAATAACAATAATTACCTGCATCTTGGTCTCCCTTGGCCGGCCAAGATCAGTACACTGAGCACCTTCGGCTTTGCCTCAAGCACTCTGCAGTCCTTAAACTTGTCATTATCTGATGAGGAAAACCTCTTAACAAGTCACTGTTGCATAATTTTATTGGCTTTAACAATGTGGTTTTGTGGACATAAATATCTGCAGATGAGAGCAAACTGTACACAGCTGAGTCATACGTTTGTTTACATGGATGGCTTTTTCTTCTGTGCAGATATTAGATTTAAATCCTGAGGGAACTTGTGGATGTGTTATTAATCCACTCAAGTGGGATTGAAACACAGGGAAACCACATGCCCAATCCACAGCCCAGTTAAGCTTTCCTACTTAAATTTTAGCTTGTCGATAGTGATGCCTTAAACTGCCTAGTCCAGAATAATCCCACTGAGATTAAAAGGGACTCCTCCAAAAGCATGTTATACATGCCAATTAATTGTCTATAGGATTTAGTGAGACTACCCATTAAAGTTAATAAGACCAACTCCATTTAAATCCAAGTATTAACTGGTTGTGGATCAAGCTGCCTGATAGATGTACCGAGCAAGAATATAATTTTAGCAAAATGATCAGGTATTTGATCTTACCATTACGCTTAGCGCACAGGTTTAAAAGCAGGAAGTTATATTCAGACTGATTTGAAAAAGCAAAGATGTACTGTGATGTAAGCTTTTTTAAAAAATGAAACTTCTTACATTTCTGATTAAACATTTAAAAAAAATACAACAAATTCCTTATGTTTGCAGTTCAGTGTTCTGAAGATTCCTGTTTCAGTAACAGAAAGCAGTGACCTAAGGAAGAGGTTATATCCTTTGTAAACTGAAAGGTTGAAACTCTGCATGAAATTTAGGTAGCTGGTGGGTGATAATATTTTACAAATATAGCATGATTCTGGGAGTCTTTTTACAGCAATTTATGTAGTCCCAAGAGGAAAAATATAATGGTAAATGAAGATTTAAAACTAAATTCTTGACATATTTCAGTGTTTCACTTATTTGTACTGATCTTCTGTTAGATTAGATTTCTTAAGAATCTGTGGTTTGTTTTTTCTAAATTCACATCTGAAATGGATGACATTATTCAAGTTGACTTTGATACTCATAACAGTACTTTTCCTTTTCTCTCCTCCCTCTCTGCCACCCTTTCTTTCCCTGCCCCACCCCCTTCCAATTGTTGGACCAGTCAAGAGCTAAACTATATATAAATGCAGATAACAATTTAAATGTACACTTTTTAACAAAAACAAACAATTGTATATGAATGTATAGAATGACAGCATATCCATTGCTTTCTTTTTGCATGTAAGTTTTTGAAATTATCAATTATTGTCAGGGGAGACTGGACGAATCACTTTTACTGTTCTAAATAAGGCAATGCAATGTTAGAAATAAATCTCACTAGATTAAAATAAAATTTCTGCATCGTATCAGCCTCAGTGGCTGTGCTTAATTTTTTGCATAATTTGCTAAGCTATTCATTGCCTAATGTTCAATACATAAACAAGCAACAATTATTATTAAATGTTTTAAGATTGCTATGGATTATAATATGCAGTAAGAATAGGTTTTTTTTTTAATCTTGTGTTATTCTTCAGGATATATTTTTGTTATAGACTATAAGTATATGGTAAACTATAAATAACCTATAAAAGAAACTATGTAATTTAACACGAACATGCAGCTTAGGGGGAAAGGAGTGGGAGTTGTTAAGGGTTTTTTTCCTACATTACTCCCATGTTATTTTTTTGAATAAACTGGATTAACTGTACTTAGAACAGCAGATAAGGAACATATTTCTGCTGGTTGAAAACATTCTTGAGGATTTATACAAATAGCAATGCATTTATGTTTTTGGACTACATTTTCATATTTATGGCGTTTTAGAGCATATGTATAATAAAGAACATACCGCTATCGATATCTAGAATAAGAAGTTCTTAAATAAAAAATTAAAAACTACATTTAGAAGTTCTTTTTCTTTACTGAATCCATGTTGAACACCTGCTCTGACTTCTGGTTATTGTAACCTAGATTTTCTACAGAAGTAAAGACTTCTAAAGTATCAAGTTTTTGAAATTATAAATAATAAAAATAAAATGGCAAACAAAATGTAAGGTTTACTCTTCTAGTGTATGGCAGCTTGATTTCAATGGGCACTCCCCCCCATCCCCACCATGAGTTTTTTAAAAAAGAATTTAGACAAATTTGCCTCTTAACCTTTAAAGATTTTCTGCCTATTCCTGTATGTCCTTTATTACATTAATTTTTTATTTAAATTATACCATTAACTGGATATGAATTTATCAAGAATACATATATTGATTTATAAAACACTATCATTAATAATTATAATAGCTAGATGTAGCTGATATTACAAAGCCATTTAAAGGTTTTTAATATAACTCGGACATACACAGATAGATAGACATTATGGACAGGACTACAATTTAAACTGGCTACCAGCAGTTAATGAAATCTTTGATTTATATTCTGCTTGTGAGATTGATTAGGTTGTTGCTTTGTGAAACTATTTACTTTATGACATTTTCCAAAGGAGGTCTCAATTAACAAAAAATTAAGCCAAATAAAATATCAAGTCCATTCGCCAAACAGATTTTGAATATTACTGCATGTATTTTACAAAAAAAACCAAAATTCAGAATTCAGGCACAGATTTACCAGAGTATAGAGAGATTAGATATAGAAATGATTTAACGTTGTGGGGGGAAATGGCCTTACCCTAATGCTGTATGACATTCACAGAGAAGATGTTGATTTTAAAATGTAATCCAAAGAAGAGAAAGAGAAAGGTACACGTAAGGATGTAAAGAAGGCTCAGGTCTATAAGACTTTCAAATTACTGGCATTGCATTCATCAGTTCTACTGTGAAGGTTTACATCTTTTCATTTTCAGTGTTTTGAGATGTTTGGTCTCTTGATTCTTTCTTTATATGGTGCATTCCTTTCTGGCAGTGTGTGTTACTCGTATACTATGTTTCTGCTGTTAGGAGACAGACCTAAAGGCTATCAGGGAAGGTTAGCTTCATCTGATGAGTTTAACAGTCAAAAGGCATCTGTTAGGGTTAACCAATAGGCACTTTTCAGGGTATACTATTAACTATTCTGATATGTTTTTATTGCTGGCATTTGCTATTTCCTAAGGCAGGACTTGATTGTTTATATCTATGCAAAATCAAATTGAAACTATTGAGCCAACAAACTGATTAATTGCATGTATCTTAAGCCATCTTGGAACTTAAGGATATGTCTTGAACATTTTAATGGTGTAGCCAGCTTTCTGTTCAGAAACAGCATTGTCTATATTCTGGTGTTTTCAAATGAATTGTTCCTAAATAAAATGTAGACTCTTAGAACTTGGTTATTTTGTTCTTTTAGATGTTATTAATTCAAAGCTTCCTGAGTGAGAGCTTTACTAAACATATTATTATGGGCAGTATCCAATCCTTCTTGCACACTGATGAGACCCACCACTAGCACAACAGGAAGCTAGCAGTTCCAGAAACAGCCAGAAAGAGCAGCAACACTCATTTCTGAAATGGGGTAGGTCAGCAGAGCTCACAGGAGGAAGCTCCATTCACCTGTCCCATTCTGAAAACATTTCTGCTTGTTTCCAGGGCTGCTGTAGTAAGTGCTAAATCCTTGTGAAAAAAAATCCTTGTTGTGCTAGAAGTGGGTCCAGCGAGCACAACAGAACTAGCAGAGATGCAGCAGCAGTACTGGATACTGCCCATTGTGTAGTATAATAATATTTTTAAAAAGAATGTATCTGACTGGAATAATTCCCAAAAGATAGTTGTTGAACTCCAACCGTGCTGTGATTTGAGTAAAACCTTCCTGGTCTTGCCAAATAATTGATATCAACACAGTGTTATGCCTATGGGATGGATATGGGCATGAGCTATGAGGAGAGGGCTCCTGGGTCTTCATCACTGATGGACAACTGGGGAGTGTGGTATACATACTTGAGGCTGTGGAAATACAGGGCACATCTAGGACAGCTTGATGACATTGCTTTCTGGCCAAGCTGTGGACTAGCCACAATGCAGTTTGCACCACTTACTCTCTCACTCCATTATCTGCAGCCCCTGATAAGAATAAAAAGCCTACCAGCTTCCACCCATCCCACAATGTGGGCCTAGCAGTGCCTTACCATCTACTTCTGTCATAAGCCAGGTGTTGAGACTATGGTGCTGTGCAGCCACCTGTTACTCTGAGCACAAAGACCCAGGTTGCTGGGCGTTGTAACCAACGGTGTCCTTCTACCAGTGGAGGGGATACCACTGGCAGATCAAATTCCTTCTCCCCTTGAAGACACCCCCCCTTCAAATTTGCCTTGGAGCATTGAGACACTCTCCAGACAGATTTGGGGTACGTGCAGTCTTCTTACATAAGACTGAATGTAGCCCAGGGCCCTTGGCTTATTGTGGCTGGCATTGTATGGTCTTGGCCTGATGAGAAATGCCGGGTTGGATGAATCACAGGTCAGAATTAAGATTGCCGGGAGAATTATCAACAACCTCAGATACACAGACGATACCACCCTAATGGCAGAAAGTGAAGAGGATCTAAAGAGCCTCTTGTTGAGGGTGAAAGAGGAGAGTGCAAAAGCTGGTTTGAAACTCAACATTAAAAAAACGAAGATCATGGCATCTGGCCCCATCACTTCCTGGCATATAGAAGGGGAAGAAATGGAAGCAGTGACAGATTTTATTTTCTTGGGCTCCAAGATCACTGCAGATGGTGACTGTAGCCATGAAATTAAAAGACGCTTGCTCCTTAGGAGGAAAGCTATGGCAAACCTAGAGATCACAGTAAGAAGCAGAGACATCACCTTGCCGACAAAGGTCAGTCTAATCAAAGCTATGGTTTTCCCAGTAGTAATGTATGGCTGTGAGAGCTGGACTATAAGGAAGGCTGAGCGCCGAATAATTGATGCTTTCGAACTGTGGTACTGGAGAAGACACTTACGAGTCCCCTGGACTGCAAGGAGGTCCAATCAGTCAATCCTAAAGGAAATCAACCCTGACTGCTCATTGGAAGGACAGATACTGAAGCTCAAATATTTTGGCCACCTAATGCAAAGAGAAAACTCTCTGGAAAAGACCCTGATGCTGGGAAAGATTGAAGGCAAAAGGAGAAGGGGACGGCAGAGGATGAGATGGCTAGATAGCATCACCGATGCAATGAATATGAACTTGAGCACGCTCCGGGAGAGAGCAGAGGACAGGAAGGCCTGGCGTGCTATGGTCCATGGGGTCGCGAAGAGTCAGACACGACTTAACGACTCAACAACAACAACTGCATGCCCAGCAACCAGGGCCTGCATCTTTCATGTGCCTGGATGCTTGTGAACTGGGGTCTACACATCATGACTTCTTCACACACAGGGAAAGGGCTGGATCATAAAAAATGGAATTGCAATCAAGTGAGTCATGAATGACATCTATCTCATTAAGCCATTGAGCATCACACAGCATCTGGAACTGATAAATTGTGAAATCTGATATAAAAACCTAGTCATCCATCTTTAAACTGAAGGAACCCATCCCTGATGCCACAGGTTCCCAATACTTATGTGCTATATGGAAATACTTGCTACCTAATGGTTTCTGGAAAATGCTTTCTAAAATGAGATTTAATTGAATCAATTGATATCGCTAGAATTATATTTCAATGAAACTAGAAAGCTCAGTTGAATTCTGTAAAAAGAGTGACTTTGACCAAATGGACCCTAGAATTTCTTGAAGATTCTGGGTGAAATATTTCACAAAATACTTCTACATTTCCTACCATTCAGCATCCTGAACACCACATAAAAATAATCTTTATTTTTTTTTCAGCATCTATTTTAAAAATGGAAGCCCCTAACCAAAGCGGAAGCAATTATAATTCAGTGGAACATGCTACCAAGAGAGTGTGCCTACACTGCAACCTTAGGTCACAATCCACAAACTGTTTATTACATTTCTATACTTTCTGCTTACTCTACAGCAGTTCCTTTAATGGCATTACTTGAGAGCTAGCTGAGATAGGTGATATGCAGCTCACAGATTATACCCAAACTGCTAAGGCTTTTTCCTTCACAGATGAATTGTCATGCAGTGCTGGAGTTCAGCTACTCAGGTTTTTAAAAAAGGCCTTGGGCCAGATACAGTTCATGGGCTGCATGACCTATTCTGCAGAGAACAGGTTGTGGATTGCAATTTTGGTTGCAAGTAAATCCCATTAGTCTCCAGAAGAATTTACATACACATTTGTACACTTAATGTTTGATCAATTATTCAGCAACTACAACAGGTGGTATTGATTACCCAGGTGAACATAAGAGAGACCCCTCATGAAAGTTTAACATCATACAGTCTTAAGCACAAGTATGTATCTTTGGGAATTAAAATTCCTGAAAATACATAGGTACCTCATGGACTTTTTCACACATGTAAGTGTGACCATGGCTATACCACATGGAAAAATATTGGCGTAACCTGAGCTATAGTCAAATGTAGCAAGCACGTGCTATCAGTGATTCCTAGGATCATCACAACAGACTGAAGAAGTGCTAGTGCAATCACACAAATTGCTGCTAGCTGTCATTCACGCTTTCACGCTTTCATTCCCCCATGACTGCATATGCGGGTGGAACTGGTGGAACACATCTTGTGGTGGAAAAAGTGTGTGCGTGTGTGTGTGTGAACTGGATTCTAGTTATGTTGTTTTCATGGAGAAAGTATGCATTTTTAGGGCAGGTGTCTAGATAAATGTCCAAAACTCTGATTTAGCCTCTTTGAACCTTATGCCACTTATTGCAGCTACATGGTGGTATATTTGCATAAACTATAAGTAACAGTGTGGTAAATGTAGGCACTCCTCTGATCATTTCTCTCTTTCTTGTCCATCACCTTGGTTTCTTTTCCCTGTTTGTGACCTGCACTTTTTTCTGGATCAGACACAGGCAGGTTGAGAGATAATAAGAACCAGATGGACATAGTGCAGAAATTGCCCAAATGTGTATGAGAATGTGGGGAGCTGTCAGGCATGGAGAGAGGCTGGAATTTTTCAGCAATAAAATGGGATTTATCACCCACTCTACCACAGTCATTGCCGACAACCGTTTACCTTGACAGAAATCCCATTCCAATAGGCCACTCTGATGCAGATTTTTTTTTCTCCCAAAGAGTGATGATTGGTATTTGTTCTAAGGCTCAAATGGCCTGCACTAAAGGTGAAGCATTAGGCCAAAGTCCTGTATTCCCCACTGAGGCAAATGAACCTGCTAAAATAAGTTCCTTCCACAAAAGCTGTGTAATTGAAACCAGAGTAAGAATTTGATAAATGGCTTGACCCTAAAGGAATGTTAAGGTCATAAATTTTCATTGCATTTCCTCCCTTATTTTTTAATATATTGATTATATTTAGTATTTGTCTCAGAATTTTTCAACAAGCTTGCAGATCATCAGCCATTCTCTAAGAACAGGGCATGGGGAGCAAAGGGTGGGAGGTAAATCAACAATTGTTAAAGGCTTAGGTGATCTTTACCCTTATGTTTTCCTAAAATGGCCAAAAACTTCCAATGGAAATGACAGTCTACCTCCACACCGTAAAATCAGGCTGTAGGAGATGCAGTTCAACACATATAACAATAAAGATTGTATCTAAAAAAAATCATGGTGAACGTTATGAATGCAATAGAAAAGTTTGCATATCATTTGCCCCGATCAGAATTTACTCTTATGTCATCTCAAGAGCGACAGCAATTTCATTTTATCTAAAAATGATAGTTCGGAATATTTGTTGCATAAAGTGCACACATGTGTTTTGCATTTTAAAAATGTACAAGAATAGAAAGATTTCAAAAGAGAAAAAGGGGAAGCAGAGCACACAACAGTAGTGTTCTCTCTATCGGCCACTACCACTAAGGCTAAAATTACGCCTTAGTGTAATTTTAGTGTAATACATTTTAAAGTGCTTTAATTATCATGCAGGAATCTTGCTCCACTTCAGTTAATGTGCATTAAAACCATTCACAAGTTATGCTATTCCTGATTTTAATATCACCTCACCCCCTCCAACTACAGTGGACAAGGACAATTCCTCACTTGCCTACCCTGAATGCTGGCTGTTCCCCTCCTTCACCCTCTAAATCATGGTAACATGGCCCATACTGCCGTGTGACTTCTCAGATGTGTTCCCAGAAGTATCCTCTTAGCCTATCCCACTGCCATTTCTTTCACAGTTCCCTCTGCTCTACAGTGAAACTGGAAAGGTTCAAGAAAACCCTTGTCAATTTCACATATGCCTTGTCATTGTTTTAAATTGAAGTGTTACTGTACGTGCAATACTGGTATACATGCATGCCCTTTTGAAAGAAGCAATAATAACATAAACTCCCCTTCTCTCCCTACAGCAGCAGCAAAGGAAGGGTGAATTTTTCCCAGCATTATTGAAACTGGGCACCACTTTTCCCTACCCATGTAAGTTTCAACAGACAGTAAAGAAGGGGACAGTGAAGCAAATCTGCACTGATGATACCAACAAAGGGTTGGATCCAGACTTAGTCATACTCAGAGTACATCCACTGAAATCAATGGGATTTAATTTAAATCCCATTGGTTTCAGTGGGTCTACTATCAGTATGACTAAGTCTGGATTCAACCCAAGATGTTTTTCTTTGTGCATCTATACAGGGGAAACAGAGCCCTTTCCAACTGTGTACAATTCTATAGGGGGGAAAAATGGTGACTGAAGGACTGGAAATGCATTTATAATAAAATGCGTAGATTCAAAGATGGACTTAAAAATGGATACAAATTATTTTGTAACTGATTTTTTGCCTCTTACACATGCATACCAGAAGTGGGAGAAAGGATCAAAAACATTTTAAATGGCACACTTTAATTTTAAGTGTCTTGTCTTAAAAACAAGCTAAAATAATAGCCACAGAGTACAATCTTGTAATTGGTGCTTTATATTTATTTTATGTTTAGAACTATGGGTGTATGTAGTTATAATATAGGCACTAGTTTCTAAAGTTGGTATTGTTTTCTTGAATTAATTCTAAGATTTCAGAAGCCAAAATGTCATGCCTGACCCTCAATAAACCAGTTACATAGCCACTGATAACCCACAAAGAATTGCAACACATCATGCAACGGCTTCCGCAACACGGTTTCCGCAAAGGTAAGTCCTGACTCACTAACCTTTTAGAGTTCTTTGAGAGTGTCAATAAACATGTAGACAGGGGTGATCCAGTAGACATTGTTTACTTGGACTTCCAAAAGGCTTTTGACAAAGTCCCTCACCAAAGACTCCTGAGCAAACTTAGCAGTCATGAAATAAGAGGACAGGACCTCTTATGGATCCCTCTGCTCTACAGTGAAACTGGTAAAAGAACAGAAAGCAGAGAGTAGGAATAAATGGTAAATTCTCCCAACGGGAGGAAAGTAAATACTGGGGTCCCACAGGGATCTGTATTAGGACCAGTGCTTTTCAACCTGTTCATAAACGATCTAGAATTAGGAGTGAGCAGTGAAGTGGCCAAGTTTGCAGGTGACACCAAATTATTTAGGGTGGTTAAAACAAAGAGGGATTGTGAAGAGCTCCAAAAGGTAGGGATGGACGAAAGTCCCTTACCTAGTCCCTCAGCTTTTTTCGGTGTGGGAGGGAGGCGCTCCATTTCTCCTCCCGAAATTCTTGGCGGGTGGGGAGGCGCCCCGTACCTCCCCGGCAAAATTCTGGCTGGTGCGGAGGCGCCCCATCCCTCCCCGCCGAAATTCTGGCCGGAGGGGAGTGCCCCACCTCTCCAGCCGCGAAAGAAAAAAGTAAAGTAAAAAAACAACAACAAACAAACGTGATAGGCTACGTAAAGATTTACGTAGCCTATCACGGCTAGATTTTCAAAGTCAGCCGTGATAGGCTACGTAAATCTTTACGTAGCCTATCACAGCTGACTTTGAGAAAAAAAAACGTGTACGCAAATGGCGGCGCCCATGGGCACCGCCATTTGCGTTCCTTATTTGGGCATGGGTAGTCTACGTAAAGATTTACGTAGACTACGGCGAAAATAAGGGCAACACAAATAGCATTCCCTTATTTTCGCCGTAGTCTATGTAAATCTTTACGTATACTACCCGTGCCCAAATAAGGAACGCAAATGGCAGCGCCCATGGGCGCCGCCATTTGCGTACGCGCTTTTTTTTTCTCTCAAAGTCAGCCATGATAGGCTACGTAAAGATTTACGTAGCCTATCACGGCTGACTTTGAAAATCTAGCCGTGATAGGCTACGTAAATCTTTACATAGCCTATCACTTTTTTTTTTTACTTTGTAATGGTGGCGGCGGCAGCCGGTCGGAAGACCGGCCACCGCCGCCGAACCACCACCGAGAGGGACATTCGCACGAGGTAAGTCCCATCCCGGGGAGGGGGGGGCGGAGAATTTCCTCACCAATTTCGGTGGGCCGAATGCGTTGGCATTCGGCCTCCCGGAGATTCGTGGAGAAATTCTCTGACATCCCTACCAAAAGGATATCTCCAAACTGGGAGAATGGGCATCTAAATGACAAATGTGGTTCAGCGTAAGCAAGTGTAAAGTGATGCACATTGGGGCAAAACATCCTAACTTCAAGTATAGCCTGATGGGATTTGAGCTAGCGGTGACTGACCAGGAAAGAGATCTTGGGGTTGTGGTGGACAGCTCAATGAAGATGTCAACCCAGTGTGCAGCTGCTGTAAAAAAAAAAAAAAAAAAGGCAAACTCCATGTTAGGCATAATTAGAAAAGGGATTGAGAATAAAACTGCCAACATCATACTGCCCCTATACCAATCTATAGTGTGACCACACTATGTGCAGTTCTGGTCACCACACCTAAAAAAAGATATTGTAGAGCTAGAAAAGGGAAACTAAAATGATCAAGGGGCTGGAGCATCTTCCCTATGAGAGAAGGTTACAACAGCTGGGATTGTTTAGCTTGGAAAAAAGGAGGGTAAGGGAAGAGATGATAGAGGTCTACAGAATTATGCATGGTGTGGAGAATGTGGATAGGGAGACATTTTTCTCCCTTTCTCAAAATACTAGAACCTGGGGTCATCCTATGAAGCTGATTGGTGGGAGATTCAGGACAGATAAAAAGGAAGTACTTCTTCACACAGCGCAAAGTTACACTATGGAATTTGCTACCATAGGAAGTAGTGATGGCCACCAATTTGGATGGCTTTAAAAGAAGGTTAGACAATTTCCTGGAGGAAAAGGCTATCAATGGCTACTAGGCTTGGGGGTTATGCTACCTCCAGTACCAGAGGCAGGGAGCCTATGTGCACCAGTTGCTGGGCAACATGGGTGGGAGGGTGTTCATGCCCTGCTTGTGGGTTCCTGGTTGACAGCTGGTTGGCCACTGTGTGAACAGAATGCTGGACTGCATGGCCCCTTGGTCTGATCCAGCAGCGCTCTTCTTATGTTCTTATACAGTTATTAACAATATACCCATTGCTTACATAACCTTACTGGCCGTCTATAATTTAAATTAACGGCCTGCGTTCTCTTACTGTATGTGTGTGTCTATGAAGTTTCTGCATGGTTTTGTTTGTTTACTTACTTCAGAATGAAGTCACTGATACTTTTATCAATAAATTGGAGATGCCTTTAATCACTGAAATCAAAGAACGGAAAGGCATAGATGAAATGGCTGTCTCCTAGGCCTGGTTCCCACTGAGGTGGTAAAACCTGTGTCTTGTATCAAATTTTCCTATATACAAAAATCCCTCCTCATCATTTTGAAAATTCATTGTCAGGGAGAAGGGGCCTAGATGCTAGTTCTCTATGTACACAGTTTAAAAAATATGCAAAGAAAGAAGGTGTGCTGTTAGAGAATTAGGCCTTATACTTCTGAGGCCTTGGGCACCTTTGGCTGAGTTAGTTGTGCCCTTCAGGTGTTCCAAATGAATGTGTGAAAGGAAGGAGTGGGGATTGCACACATTAGCCTTGCCATCAACATCCTATTCCCACAGAGGGAGCTTCAACCTTCACACGTTCAGCATGAAGGTTGAAGGCGTTCTGTAAACATGTTCAGCTGATAATGCAGGGTCCCTGATTGTGCAGCAGCTTCTAAGTCCATTCAACACCCATAGAGCCTCCTTCAGACCTTCTGTGGCTCAGATGGCATGAATGCCTGAAGCTTCCTCACACAGGTGTTGGGCTTGCACGTATGACCCGACCCCAGCGCCCCCTTCGCACATTCATTTTAAATGCCTGAAGTAGGGATGATGTACAGATTATGTAAAATCCATTCCATTTGTGTTTCATGGATTGTCTGGCGCCTTTTGTTCCATCATCTGCCCATCAGTGGAATCGGATTTTCCCCAAATTTGTGCAAATTTGCAATTGTGTAATTTTGCATGTGCCAAAATGTGCAAATTCCCCCAGAAATGCTCATTTTCATGCTTTAGCCTATGGGGAAAATGTGCATTTTTGGCCGGGGTTTTTTTATTTTGTGTATTTTTCTATGATGAAACTTGTGCAAAATTTGGGAAAGATAGAACATTGGTCCACAAATCCATGGAATCCACCCAACAGGGGAAAAGCTGTTCCGCTGTGGAATGCTTGGGTCAGATTCATGAGAATCCAAACTCATTTGGTTCCATTGTGGATTTCTTCAACATCCCTAGCCTGAAGGGGACTCTTGTCTTCCAGCACAGTCTTCTGTGATTTGGAGGGGCTATAACCCAGAGATCATCCAGGCTCCAGTGTGATTTAGGAGCTTATGTGGAAGTGAATACTACTTTGCAGACCATTGCAGATATTGAGGAAAACAGGTCATCCTCTTCTTCTTCAGAGCAATGTGCTAATTGGTACCTCTGTTTATGCACTAGATCAGTAGCACTTATTTCCAAGTAAATGGGATATTGTTCTTTTATGTCTACAATATATGGGCAGGGCAATCCTGCAACTCTGGCCATGTATTCAGAGCACTCTGACATTTCCTAAGTCCTGCCAAGCTACTGGTCTGAATTTTCCCACATGTTGGAGACATGGCGGAAGGGTTGGAGGGGTTTGGATACTGCATATCTAGAGCCTCCCCTGCTCTACCCACACCACACCTTGGGTTGGATCCAGGATCTGCCTTCCATAAGTGTAAAGGCTCCACTTGCAGAAGGCCCCTTTGCCCAATCTTTGGCAATCCCCCCTACCCTACACAGCACAGCACAGCACACCCCACTCAGCAGGGTCTCTTGACTCCCTGTGTAGCATTTTCAAGGGGCTGGAGGGGCTGTCATGGGATAGAGGGGGCAGGGGAGTCCATTTCCTTCAATGAAGTTGATCTGGCATACATCTGGATCCAACCCTTCCAATCCATCCATCTTTTCCCCTTTCCGCCGCTGAAGCTCTGACATTGTAGAATGATCTGTGGGGGCAGGGAGGGGAGATTCGAGTTCTCCTGTGGCCCCTGGGATCCTGTCCCAAAGGACATATAATTGCAGCCTAAAGGTGGGATACAGCTATTGTCAGAGAAATTCCTGTTTTCTGATTGTTACTTTTAGCAGCTACTTAGAGGAAGTTCTGTGGCCTGAATTATATTTGGCAGCTCTGGTACAGCATCAGTTGCACAGCTGAGAGCATCATATGTGCTGTGATGCCCACATGGAGCTCTTTCGTCTACCACACCACTACATGAATTCCAATAGAGTCACCATATCCACTTATACACAAGAAAGCACATATCAATGTGCTACCCTCCTTGAAGGTTATGGGGCAGAATCGTGTTTATTTAAAATATTTCTGTGCTGTGTTTCCAAGGCTCAAGATAGTGCACAAAAGTCCGCAGGCGTGTGTGGATCATGGTGAATATGTGCACAGACCTTGAGTAGCAGCACAGGACAAGGCCATATACGTGCCCTCAAAATTTATGAATATATTTACTTCTCTATACTGTTTTTCAACAAAAGCTTTCCAAACAGTTGACATTACAAATAATTATCTTAATAAAGCAACACATTCATCAATAACATACAAAAATCAGGCAAGAAATTAACAGCAGTTCAATACACATTCCAATAAAAACCAACCCAGGTACTACAATTCTAGAAAGCAAAATTATCTCCAAAAGAAAATGGGTCTTTGCCTGCTTTCTCAAAACAGAGAAAGGGGCAGACAGATAAATCTCCCCGAACAGGGAGTTCCATAATTGGAGGTACCACTCCCAAGAAGGCCACCCCGCTATACCTGGGGTGGCAGGTGACAGGTGCAACAGAGCAGTTCTGGGAATCTTAATGAAAGGGGGAGTGGTTATATGGGAGCAGACATTCCTTCGAGAGCAACTATTCCACAGAACTAACCAAAGTGGAAATTCATTGCAAAATGTCTTTTGTAACACCTTTTTCTTTTTCTTGCAAAACAAAAAGGAAGAATGTTTATGTTTATATTGCCCAGTCTCTTAAAATGGATGTCACAAGAGTCCTGCATGCACTCCCACTGAATAATTCATTTCATGTTTTTATGTAGTCCAAATGTGTTCTATCTCTACTACAAGGGGTGTGTGTGTGTGTGCATGCGTATGTATGTGTGTGTGGAGGGTAGGGGAGATACACTGTGAAATATCGTCCAAGAAGGCAAAGTAAAATGGCCTGTTAGAATGAAGGTTCTCATCTGTTTCTGTATAAATATTTTAATAAAAGTTGTAAAATAATGTGCATTCTTCTGTTTTATGCAAGACAGACTTAGAATCTGATGGGTAAATGATGCAGATTGAATTTATGTTTCTGGCTTGATTCCCCAGCCCGTGCGTGTGTGTGTGTGTGTGTGTGTGTGTGTGCGTGCGCGCGTGTGTGCGCACACACTCACGCTAAAATGTTTCTTTGTGCTCACACTCAGGAAATTTGGTTGCCAACCATTCGGGAGGGGGAAAATTATAAATCTCAGAAGTATAAATAAAATATGAAGAGAAAATGGCTTCAATCACTAACATTTTTGTAAACTAATGTTCGGCTGATGCAACTCAATTTTATTTTGCATCACATTAGTGTCATGATGGTAATGACTGGCCTTTATTCACTAACAGTTTGAGTCAGCACTTTGAGACATTTTTCAAATTAGGTCATATGGCAAATTTGTAGCTGATACAAAGGTTGATTAAAAAGAGAGCTGCTCCACAATTTTTAAGTGATGTGTGGGGAGAATGAAACCTTCTGCTGTAGTTCCAGGAAATGTGAACGACTAGAGCTAAGCAAAAATAATGTATGGCAATAGGGAAAAGAGCATATTTCTACAGAGTGCTTGAAGTAATTCACATTTACAATTTAACTAAGTCCTCTGTCTATTGTGCCAGACTTTTATTATGGGCCCTGAAAACAAGCAATGAATTACAATACAGATACAGAGAGATCATTTCTCTTCTTAGTACAATGAAACTCCCTCCTCATCTTCGTGGTTCTTCGATCTTGTCAATAAAGATCATTTCCCACTCAGACCTATCCTGCTGAAGTTATGCCTACCTGAAGTCACAACAAGGCCACTTACCTATAGTGTAACAAATCTGGGTCTAAATTGCTGTGCAAATTCATGCTGAAAAATTAGCAGTCAGAGTTGCAGAAGGGCTCACTACCTGTTGCTGGGATAAGATTTTCAAAACAGCGCTGCATTGTTAGCATCTGAAGATATGGTCAAATGCAACTTGGAGAAAGAGTGCCAGGCATGCAGCGTATTTGGAACACATTACCCCCATTTGATAGAATCTGGACCACATCAATTGTTATGCCATGCAAAGCCAAGACAGTCTGCTTTAATTCTACTGGGTCCAACTTTTACCGAGACACCATGGAAAATCAAAGTGTGTGTGTGTATTGGGGTGGGGGGATCAAGCTGGGGATGGCATGTATAGCACCTTCTCAACATTCCAGATTGACCAAGGTCCCCAAAAGGTTGTGGACCTCTGTGCTAATCCTTCTAGGATATGATTTTGTGACTTCTCAGTAGAGTCAGACAAATATCCATCAGGCATGAGCCAGAAGATGTCCCAGCTACAGTCTTCTGCTATTAGTCTTTTGTTAAAGTCTGGTGGCACTGATCTCACTTCTCCACTGGTGTTCAGCTTTCTCCCAGGATGTGTCAAGGCTCCCTACATTTTTGGTATGCAATCGTTATGAAAATGACATACAGCATTGAAGTGGCTCTATTTAAGAAACCTGAAAAAAAATAATTCAAGGGATTAGGTACAAGGGCTGGGTAGTTATGATGAATGAAAAAAGTGTAAGGCCTTTTCGTGCTGAATTGGCACCAAAGTCACATAAAGTTCAATAGGACAAGGGTGGATGATGGATGTGCAGCATAAAGCAGCAGAGGCAGAAGGACTAGCAAAGAAAACTGAACATTGGATCAGTCCTGTGATATATAATTTAAATATCTGTCTTCCCCCAAAGCACTGGGATTGGAGAGACCTGGTAAAACCATTAACTGTGATTACAACCTAGAGCTGCCAGTCACAAAACTACAAGCCCTCCTCTCCCCACCCCAGTGTTTTCCTTTCATGGAGAGCTTGAAGAGAAACGTATCAATTTTTGGAAACCCACACAAGGAGGAGCACACTGACTATGCCTCCCTCTGTCGTTGCTGTCATCACCCTCTACATGTGCAGGGCAATTTTGTGAGGAGGAGAGCATCTGAATAAGGCTACAGTTTGTGTCTCTGTGTTCCTGAATCATCAGGAGTGTTTGGATTTGATCCATTTTGGAGGAGCTCCACATTGATTTGGACATCTGTAAATGTCCAAATCAGTCCAATTCAGTTTGGAATATGGCCAAATCCAAAGCACACCCCTCATTTCTTCTATGCCATTTCTGTAAATTCCCAGCACCAGGATGGAGACTGTTCACCATTTGGGCTGATTCATGTGAGAAGAAGCTTACAACTTGGGGGGGGGGGGATATGGAACCACTGCCACGAAGAAGCATTTTTGGTAGCTTCCACATGGGGCTACCAATGGGGCTACAGGATTTTCAAATTAAGTTTTGTACATTTGGTCTTAGTGGAGATTAAACAAAATGTAAATATTTTTAGAAGGGAAAAGTTGGGGCTGAAAGGCCTCTTTTACCTTGAAAACCAGAGAGCAATTTTACATTCTTTCTCATAGTTTCTTTGTAGTAATTAATGTCCCTGAACTTGTATTTTCAAAAGCTGGCAGCTGACTTCCTAGCAAGTGTTTGATGTCAAGCTCTGTAAGAAAACTTAACAGTTCTCAATATGTTTCTGGATTCAGTCACTTCGCCCACAGTCCCCTGACAGTACAACACCTCACATCCCTCTGCATGGCAAAGCCCATTTTATTCCCAGTCACTTTCAATTTGCATCCAAGGCTGCTCCAGAAGTTTCAGGAGATATGATTTCTTAGACCAAAAATATGTGAGGGAAGCAGGGAGACAAGAAGTGGAAAAGGTGGTGTGAGCAGCAAAGATGACCTCTACAGAGTGATTATTTTGAAAAGTGGCCATTTCAGAACAAGAATACCTAACGGGCACAATTGTTTTTGATGTTTAGAATGTGTTTAGACCTGTTACAGCTCTTCACAAAATCAAAATTTGCCTTTCAGTATATGGACACTAAGAAGATTTAATTTCTCCATTTCATTATCACTCCATTTCAGACTGATCGCACACGTTGCCATTAGAGAGCAAAGGTAAACACCAAGATAGGCCCCCTCTTTTTAAAATAAAATCAAATTGCCAAGATTTGTGAGCTGCTTTGGATATGAAACCTGAAACAATCTAATGACAATACTCTAGAGCAGACTCCCCCAATCTGGTGCCCTCCTGATGTGTTGGTCTACAACTCCCATCACCCCCAGACAGCATGGCCAATAGCAGTGCTGGCTGGGATTGATGAGAGTTGTAGTCCAACACATCTGGAGAATACCAGGATGGGGGAGTCTGCTCTAGAACAGAACAGAGGTAGGCAAACCTTTTGGGCCTGCAAGCACGTGACAAGTTCTTTTTGGGCCCGCGGGCACATTTTCTTGCCTCTCCTTTCAGTATTCCCACTTGTCTTGTCCCCCTTCTACTTTCTTCTCCCTCTCCTTCCTGCTCAGGGTTTCCTTGCAAGCCACCTCTCCTTCCTTATTCTGCCCCGACTGCTTCTGCCCCTGCTACCTACCTTCTCACCCCCATTGCTCCACCTTACTCACCTCTGTAGTCACTTCTGCCTCCTGCTGTGCTTACCTTAGCAGCTACGAAGTAAGCAGATTAGACATTACACTTCCTGATTGGTCAACATCCTGCTTCCTAGCTGCTGAGGTGAGCATGGCGGGAGGCAGAAGCAGTGGTGGGGGTGACTGGGGGAACAACAGGGATAAGTGGCAGGCACATTCAGGGGTCCTGGTGGATACTAGGGTGCCTGTGTGTGCTGGGATGCTGACCCCTATTCTAGAACATGTGGCTTCAGGATTGTGGCTTTTGTTGTCAGTCTTTTGAACATGGTTTATCAGTTTTGGGGTCTTCCAGCAGGTATCTTAATTTCAATGGGACTTCCTCCCAGGTAAGTCTGTCTAGGATGCAGCTGTAAGAGCTGTTCCTCTCTCTCTAGCATCCGCATGCTATTTGTACACACAAAAACAGGAATGCCAACATTCCACAATGTTAATCCAATGCTGGCCCTCATGTAGGTATTCCCCCCCAAATATTTCATAATAGCTTCCTTTACTCTTTAAGGATGTGTCATGTGGATCCTTGCAGGTGAATACATCAGTGGCTGTACAGTAATTATTCATGGCCCTTTATTAATTCAACAACTACAGGAAACCTGAAGAAAGACATTGTCACTTCCAACCAAGGATAAAAGAAGTATCACAGCAACATGTGAACAAGCCTTCAGAGATCCAGGTTAAAGCTCTATGCACATATATTTGGGGAAAGGGCCCATTTGGACTCAGTAGGAATTACTGATAATCAGGGTTGACAGTCCTATATGTTTATTGGAAATAAGCTTTTGTTGGAAAGTATTCCCATGCAGATTTCAAATACAGCACTCATTTCAGATTTCAAATACAGTTGTGCAATTAACATTGTGCCTGTTAAAACAACACAGAGAGAGAGAGAGAGAGAGAGAGAGAGACTAGATCAGGAGTAGGGAATGTGCGGCCCTCCAAATGTTATGAATTGCAACTCCCATCATCCCTCACCATTGGCTATGCTGCTTAGGGCTGATGGGAGTTGTGGCCCTCCAGATATTTTAGCCTACAAGTTCCCCACATCTAGGATGGATGGACGGACAGAATGCGCCTGTTGCCGAGATCTTTTTTTTTTCAGTGTTCTCATTAGGTTTTTCATTGTTTGGGGGCAAATCACAAATCAATCCCAACCTAATTGAAATGAAACAAATAAAATAAAGTTAAATGGCACTGATCCTGCTAGCATCATTCTGTCATATTTTAACTGAACAAGCCAACATGGTTACCCTAAACACTGAAAAGATCAGATTGAAACTGCATATCCTTCTTTTGCATAGCAGATCAATATAAGGATTAAGGGTGAAATTTTTGCCTTGACTTGAACTCAAACAATAAAGATTTCCACACCACAAGGGAGTATATAACTGGCATAATCCCAGAACTATTTGCTTTTATGTTGCCTGCTCGCTTTCAAAATCTCACTTACTAGCGCACTTGACAAAATCTCACTTACTAGCACACTTGACAATCCAGAATATGTGTTTACTGGACTGACAGACAAAAATATAAAGCAAATTCTTGGTTATGTTGTTAATAACCACATTGACTGCACTGGAATTAGGAATATACACAAGCCAGACATGTTTTACATCTAAACTGAACAATGGTAATAAACCAAGCCAGCCAGCACCCATTTTTGTAGACAAGCTGTCCATCTTAAGAGGATGACTGAATGATCCTCAGATCTGTCCGTGTCTCTCAACCCTCAGTAAAAGGCCCACTGCTCTTCATTTTTTAAAAGCTTCTCTGATGGTCCTTCATTGCCTGTGCAAACTTCACTCACCCTGTTAATCTGTCAATGCTTGTGGAGCATGTGAGATTTTGTTAAAATGCAAGATGATGTGTTTATGTATATCTATTATGCAGGGAAGCTAGCTGAACACAGGCACATCTATATCAGAAGGGATGCTGGCAGATCACAAGCACACCATTCTAGCAGTATTTTGAAGTCCCTGCTCCCAAAGCTCACATTAAAAGAGGACAGCATATCTTCTACTCTGTAGAATGGAATCCAATGTCCAAGGCTGTGTTTCCACGACAACGGAAAGAGAATGGAGGAGTACCGGAGTTTTTAAAAAGGAATCAGCTTTGTTGCGCTTTGGTCTATGCAGGGATCCACAAGCAGGTTCTCTGCACCAGTAAAAATCTCTTCACAGAACATACTTCCTGGTGGGGTTGGGGGTTGGAGTGAACGTCATCTGACTGGCAGGGGCTGCTCAACCAATAAGAGTTGGTTTCCTTTCCTCTGAAACTCCAGATGCACCTGCATTTCAGGAGCAAGCCTGATTGACCACAGTGGGAGTTACTTCCAAGTAGACACACATATGCTTGTGAAAGGGGGGAACACAGGGATGGGAAACTAGCCCCCTTTCTAACCACAAGATCTCTATAACAAAGGTGTGAAGTAGTTACTTCCTAAGGCAATAAACCAAGCCACAGAGAATTGCAGGTTCAGTAAAGCGCTTTACAGGCTTCAGGGAATCCATGCTTTACAGATCCATCCATCTGTATTCAATTCAGGGGGGTCTCTTTAAATTCTGATGTGGGCATTCAGAGGGCAAGCCTCATTCAGCACAATGGGAATTACTTCTGAGGAGACACTAATGGGTTTGTTGTGGGAAAGAGAGCAGTAAACACAAAGACTGGAAACCAGCCCACATTGTAACATGATGCTGCACAGGATCTCTATAACAAAGGGTCAAAGTAGTTACTTCCTAAGGCAATAAACTAAACAATGGAGAATAGGAGCCTCAAGATTGTGCTTTACAACACTTAGGGAATTGGGCTTTAAACTGTGCCAGTTCAATTGAGGGGGATCCCTGAAAGTTCTGATGTGGGCATTCAGGGGAGAAGACTCATTGACCACAATAGGAGTTACTTCTGAGGGGATACTAACTGGTTTGTGCAGGGATGGGAAACACACAGGGAACACCCTTTGACCAAGGTCATGGTGAAAGGCACACCCCTGGGCAGGGCTAGCATACCCGAGGTCAACATGGGGGTTGGGGCACACAGCAACTATGCTAGGGGGAACCTGACTTGAGGAAAAGAATCGGACTTTAAGCAGTCTCAAGAACTCCGGTTTTTCCTGGATAAGCCCCAGGGTGGCTGCTGGATGGCCACAACATCATGTATCCCTAACCACCTCCAAACACAGCCAACTCGGAGTAAATCACTCATGGAAACACCCCCCAAGATTTCAAGGCCTGCCAGAACCATTCTTCTTTGGTAGAGGATTTATTAGAGGATCTGTACAGAAACATGAATATGAATATGAACTTGAGCACGCTCCGGGAGAGAGCGCAGGACAGGAAGGCCTGGCGTGCTATGGTCCATGGGGTCACGAAGAGTCGGACACGACTGAACAACAACAACAACAACAACAACAGAAGCATGCTTAAAGCCCATGGACCATTTTTGTGTGTGTGTGTCCCCAGCTCTGACTTCAGTTGAAGGACATCCAGCTAAGTGGCTGTAGGAGAAGCTTTTTGTTATTTTTCTAAATGACTACCAGGTGGGAAGTGGGAGGGAGTCAGTTGTTGCTATCAGATCTTTCAGGAGATGGAAACAATGTAGTTAACTAAATGTATTAATATTTTCTCAGGCTAGATACAGCTATATTATAGAGGTGAAACATGACTTTTGATGATCAAGCATGCGGTGATTAAATAAGGTTAATCCTCATTTTATATGCTAATAGGATATTTATAATCTCAACTGCCTATCCAATTTAGCTGTTTTATTCTCTGTTGTTAAGAAAGTATCTCTTATTAGTGGAAGAGAATACCCTTACGTTACACTACAGATGCTACTTTAATTGGGCTCAAGAGCATTGCATGTAATTAGTCCACTTCTTTAATATTTCATCTATAATTACATGATTAGCAGTGTGCTTAAATTTCATAAAGGCTGCGAGTTTAAGAGTTGCTTTTTTCCCCAAGAAATAGTGAAGTAATTTTTGACCTTTCAAATGTCCTACATAATTGTGGTATCAGAACAGTAGGTCCAAGCTGGCAATGAATTTGACAAGTGCTCACTTTTCTGAAAGAGTGGTTCTGGGCTCATGCATTCCCTGTAGTCAAATGCCCTGGCGTGACTGTCCTACCTAATCCCCAATATGCAAGAATGGCTAGTTGTGGTCACTCAATAACAGTACAATCCTGTAGATGTCTACTACTCAAATGGAAGTTCCATTGAGTTCAATAGGGCTTATTTGCAGGTAAGTGGGTATGGCTGCAATACTATACTCACTTACCTGTGAGTAAGTCCCATTGAACCCAATGGGGTTTCTGAGAAGATATGTATAGCATTGCACTGCACATCACTTTTTTGCACATACTCAGAGCCACATATCCATTTTATATTGCAGCACATGCACTACAAAAATTAGGTTTGGGGCACTAGTGAACTCCGGGACAAACTGAACCTTGGTTTCAACTTCAGATGGCTTGATTTCTTCATTTGAAATGGGCCATCACATCCGGTTGGACATTGGAAGTGCTGGTTGTAAACTGTACCAAAATCTGATACTTGATTACATTGCAAAAATGCCCATTCAAGGAGGCAGAGAAACTGTGGAAAAGAGAAGCTACTTTAGTCTGATAATGAAACAAATAATTTAATTATACATGAATCCACTGAATTCAGGACAATTGGGAGATGGGTTGTGAAAAGAATGGCTTCTGGATTGGTGTGGGAAGGCCACACTTAGGGTCACAGCTAAAAAACCACCAAATGCACTTTGCCACCTTTGAATGAGGCATCACTGAATTGCAAGAATTTTATTTATTTATTTATTTATTTCTATACATCTAGGGATGTGGGAGAAATCCACAACAGAATAAAATGAGTTCGGATTTCTATGGATCCAACCCACAGATTCCGCAGCAGACTGGCTGTCTTCAGGTTGCACAGATTCCACAGACTTGTAGACCATTTTTTACTTTCCAGAATTTTACGAAAATGTGATAGAAAAATAAAACAAAAAAAATCACTGGCCAAAAATGTGCATTTCCTCATACACTAAAGCATGAAAATGCACATTTTGGGAGGATCTGTGCGTTTGGGGGGATTTGTGCATTTTTGCAAGTGTGAATTTGCGCAAATTTGGGAAACTGGGGAAAAATACAATTCCGTCAATGAGCAGACAACAGAACAAAAAGCACCTGACAATCCACAAAACACAGACAGAACGGATTTTACAAAATCCGTACATCCCTAGTCATATCACAATAAGTAAAAAGACTGTCATGGTTGAGGAGTAAACCAAAAAGGCATAAACATGTGCATGATGAAAGCTTGTATTTATGTGATATAAATATATAAAGGTGAATGACTTTGGTGTGATAACTTTGCAGTAGGACCATAGTTCATGCTTGTATGCAAGAGGTCCCAGGTCAGGCCCTGGCAACTCCACTTAAAAGGACCAGAGATTAGATGGGGAGGAAGATTTTTTGGAATGCACGCTGCCTGACTGCCCATGTCTACTCTAATACCAGGCTATATGGATAAATAGTCTGACTTATGGAAGACACCTATGCTTCTTTCCTGTCCCCAGGCTGCTCAATAAATCCATGCCGCGAAATTCTTAAGCACAACCACTTTTTAACACCATTCTCCCCATTCTATAGGCACAAGTATTTGTGGAGTGAGGCGGAACTCAGGGAAGGAATTAAAATGCAAAAAAACAAAACAAAACAAATCTCCCATGTTATAGATGGTAACATTAAGAGTCTGACTGAAGAACGTGGACACACAGTATTGTAACCCTTCTGTTGTTGCTGCAATATTCAAGCTTCTTGATTAATAATTAGCAGAAATAAGGAATTTCTGAAATGGGAGCAACTGGGTTAATTTTTTAAAAAAACTGAAGCTGTTGCTTGTAAAAGTATGGAATATACACTGGTACTCTAAATAAGTTCTAGGGTGTTCAAAATTAGGGCTTTGCCCAGATAAGTGTAACCTTTCAGCCAGAAAGCCCCCCAAAATAAATAAAATTTAAATGCTTCATTTAAGTACTCTATGACACGCAAGTATTTTTTTGTTCTTTCAAAGTTTTTCTTAACTCACCACAGTTCTATGTGATGAAAACATTTTTTGTTCTAAAGAATTTTTTTAATCAGGTTTTTCAGAATTTAGGTTGCTACAAACTTCAAAGAAGTTTTCTCTGGAAAAATATAGCCCACATTTATAGTGGAACCATAGACATGCCTACTCAGAAGTAAGTCCTATTAAATTTAGTGGGACTTACTCCTGAGTAGACATGTATACAGAATGCTCTGTAAGTGGTTTGTACGGATGAGGTATTTGTGTGTGTTTGAATGCTTGCGCACACATGTGCAGTGGTTAAATATATGGTTGTGGTTGTGTTCTGAGTAGATCTTTGTGTGTATGTACATGCACCATTATATATGGTCTTGAGTTGGGGACAGAGGGGGAGTGCTTTTTCCTTCTCTCTCTCTCTCTCTCTCTCTTTCTCTCTCTTTTACTGTGCTGGCTCTGGGAGGATGGGGCGGGCGGATGCTGTTTATGAGTTCCACAGCTTGGTTCTGACACTAAAACAGGTTCTGGAGCTAATACCATGTTTCTTAGCTAAGATACCTAAGTTGAACATCCATGTTCAGAGGCAGTCTACCTCTGAACATCACATTCTGGAGAGAAACAATGGAGGACAACTGCTGCCTTTCCTGCTCTGCTTATGGCCTTTATGGGGACATCTGTCTGACTGCTGTGGAAAACAGAAGGCTGAACAATATAATTTTTGGCAGACTAGATGGTTCCAACATAGCCATTCTGGATAAGGTTATTCATTGGTAATATTAAGTTGCATGAGATCTGTGCAGTCTGGTACAAAAAGGCAACCGGGAATCTTCAAAAGATGCTTTACAGAACCAGGCAGTTTCAGGCTGTGTAAAAAGAAGGCATGGATTCTTGCATTATTAGGATATCATCATTTTCTGGTTAAGAACCGGCAAAATCCCAGGTTGCTGTGGCTATAGTTCAGCTTGCACTTAAGGCCTGCCATGGATTCCCTAAGTTCAGTGATCTTCCATATGTCAGATGAAACTTGTGTGCTGCACAACTTGTCTTTGTAGTTCGGAATTCCCTGGCTGCCCTTGGAGAAATCACTTTGAGGTGAAGGAATGCCCCTCAATGGGCAAAAGAATGCTAAAATATCATCTGGGAATCCCATATAAATACATGTGTACTCCATTACTTCTAAATGGAGAAGTATATAAATACATATAAATACATGTGTACAGATCATCCAATCTATGTGCAGTCACACTGTACATAGATCGTATACATGTTGACTGTTACGTGGGAATAACAGTACATGCATAAGGATAAACAGTCTGTGCACACGTTACACTGATTACACATGCATTGAATGTAATGTGTGAATGGCCCTTTTACCATGGTACGCTTGGTAATTTGCAGCTCAAAGTGTGAACTGACTATGGAAAAGCCTTGTGAGACATGTATTGGCATATCTCTGCCAGAAGACTCTGACTTACACATGCAAGTCATCATTTGATGTTGCAGTAATAATTACATGATGAACATGCTATGTGTGGGCCAATCCAGTGTCTCAGGGCAAGCAGGTAAGGTGAATTCTGGCCTGTGAAGGCTTCTTTCATTTCACACAGCACTTTTTAACCACAAGCGCCGATCCAGTAAAAGGTGTTGGCTGTGATTCAATGGCCATGCATGCCAGAGCATCCCTGTTCCCTTTTGTGAGAGTGGAATATTCAACGTATACAGTTGAAAATGCTCATAAGCACATTAATCATTTTCCTTTAATAGAAGAAAATAGGAAGTCTTTGCATGTTCTGAGTCTGGGTTGTAGCCGGCTTCACTCTTTCTATCCCACTTGAAGAGCTCTATTTCCTTGTTAACACCTAATTATGTTTACCTTCACATATGAGTAATCAAACAGTGTATTTAGCAGTGAGAAAATTCTATTTCATTCCAAATTATCAACATTTTACAGAAGAAAGAAAGAAAGCCCACAGTGGTTGCAAGTAAAGGCCAAAGGGAAATTATTGCTATTTCAGACAGCCGCATAAATTTTCTTCCTATTTTTAACCTAGCTTTTAATTTAATAAGTTTTACGACCCTTATATTAAGTACATATGTTTTACAAGACACTGTGTCCCTGGAGTCACCCTAGATTTGCTCTGCTATAGCAGAGCTAAATGAATGAATACTGTGTTTTTTTTTATTTTAACTCACCCTTTCTTTGATCCTTCTAGTCTCTCACTATTGTCTCTCTCTCTCCCTCTCTCTCCCGCTCTTTCTCACACACACAATATTTTGAGTTATCTGCTCTTCCACAAAAGCAGAATTAACAAATTGCTATTTTCCTATAAAGGATGGAGCATCTAACTCTCTGACCATTTGCTATTTTATGTACAAGAAGGTAATGAAAAAAAATCATGCATCGTGTGACAGGATTTTAACAAGCATCTGATCATTTTCAAAAGGACAGAGGGTCAAGGTATTCTTTTATAGTTCTTTGAGTATATTGTGCCTAATGTGATCATTAAAAACCAGAAACAGAAGGGTTTTGTTTTGTTTTTTGCTTTGTACTAAAATATATACTCATCTGCCCTGATCGTATATTGTTGATTTTATTATAGAGTTCACTTTTTTTTCCTAATGGAAAACAAAGATGTTTAATCTAAAAAAAGAGGAGAATTTTTGGAGCATGTACAAATTTTGCATTCTAGTCGATAGATGACTATGCCATTAAAAGGGTACCAGGTCATGATCATGAGAAGCTATGGATGTTGTAAACAGAATATGAGCAAATTAAAAAGTATATCAAATTACCTTAAGTATGTTTCCTCTAAGAGCTAGGTATCTATTCTCTAAGAAGGAATTTCAGTGCTAATAAACTGTAGGGGAAAGAAAAATGACCCAATATAGCTCTTACTTGATTGGGTTGATGCTGTTTACTTAAGTAATGGGATCTATTGCAGTGAAACTATCCTCTATTCAGGTTTCCATCAGGGACAAACAAAATTTAGAAGTAGAAGTGTTGAAGTGGTTTACTCTATGTTGTAAAGCACAATGTATTGAATGGCTGCATATCACCTTTAAATACTCCTGTCGGTATACTTGGATTAGTTTAGAAGGGTGTTTTATAAAACAACCATTCTAAGTAGATCTGAGTAAGTGAATGGCTCCAGATGACTTGCCAAGTGTTTGACACAGTACAACATTTGCACTTTAAACACAGGACTGTAGAAGTCAACTCTTACATCAGAACGGAACTTTACTGCCAGGCTTTATAATTCTTTGAATGCACAAGTTAAAAAAAAAAAAAATCACCTTCAATGACATTGTTTTTTAACAAATATACTAACAACCATGACTCAATCTTACAAAGCTGTTCAGTTTCAAAACAAAACAAAACAAACCCTTAAAGATCTGCATAAGGCATTAGGGTACATATCAGAGGCCACTATACAGACTTGTATATATTCAGCTGTCTAGTTGTCAACTGCTATATTTTTATTGTTACAGGAAACCCTCCAACATCACAAACAGGATAATTATCTGCCTTTTTCTTCCCTCTTGCCTTGGCCTGTTTTAAGACTGAAGGCATGACCTTAAGTTAGATCATATTTTAACTCTATTTGGTAAACACTTTGGCACCTTGTATGAGTTTTTTAAACACTCAGCCTTGTTTGGGACTATAAAACTGTTGACCGGTCCCCAGCTATTGTGAGTTATGGCATTCAAAGGCTTCATGAGGCTGGCTTGGAGCTGGCTGCAAGGACTGGCATTAAGTTCCCAAAGCCATTTGAGGTCCCAGCAGTTTTAGCCAGTCCCAAAGAACTCTTGGTCACCTCCCAAGGGACAAATTGATGTCAAATTCTGCTGTCGGTCAGGATTAAGTGCCTGTTTGCTTTTTCACTAACATGTGGTTTCAGAACAAAGCAGTTCAAATCTCCTCTATTCTTAACAAAGCATCTCAAATTGCTGAGTAAAATTCCTTAATCCTCCATCTTAATCTGAAAACACCAGCAGCACATGGTAACAAGTTTCCCGCCCCCGCCCCCATACACACTTTTTTTTTTGCCCACCATAAACTATCATTAGCATGGGTCTTTCTCCTTTCTTTCCCTGACTAACTCATTCTTCAACAGCTTATTATCTACAAGGGCACGCCAAGCCACTTCATTCTTCGAGTAGACTTGCCTGATCATTTTTCTTTCTTATCTCTTCCATTCTGTAACAAAAGCTAAACTTAAAGCATGAAACTCCATGATTCTCTTTTTTTCTGTTGAGGGAAAGAAGCCAATGATGTTTGACTTTTCTTCAGAGGCAACCTGACCAACCTTTTCTCTCTCAGTTTTTCAAGGGACAGACAGCAGGGCAGGCCCAAGGCATTTAGCTGCCTTAGGTGAAGGACAAGATGGCACCCTCCCCACATTCCATGTACAAAATCCAACCAGACTAGCAGCTGAATCTTACTTCAATAATGATGAGGGGACAGTGTCCTTCATTGCACCTGAAGGCAGGAAGCTAGCTTAGAGGGTGTAGCGCCAGCCATGTGGCACACACCAGTATGTCCCCCAACACTTTAACCTTGCTTCCCACCCTTCAACAACTGCTGCTTGAGGCAGCCACCTCACTCTGCCTAATGGTAGGGCCAACCATGACAGAGAGTATGCAAAAATATTAGCTGTCCTTGGAAGAAAAATGGTGCAGTTGCCCCTGAAAAAGAATCTTCTGACTCAAACTGTGTTAGGCCTTGATAAACAGCTTTGAGATTGCCTTTTCTCTTCATTTCTTTATAATTAATGGCAACTTGAGTAGTTATGTCTATGTCACAAATGTACAAGATTAAAGTATGCATTAGAAGATTGTATTTGTAGACTGAGTGCAAATTTTCTAGGCTTTGTGTGTGGATACAATATTAAGAAACTTGCCAGTATTGTACAGATGCGGTTCAGGGCTTAAACAGAATTGAATCTTGGTAGATGTGCAGTCTCCACTCCACCACAAAAGCCCCATTGCCTCAAACTTTCCCACAGTCCACAAAAGGGCATTTGAAGGCAAAGTTCCCTTCACAGGCAAATGAGGACTGGTTTAGAGCTAATGTCTAAGTATGGGAGCCAGGAAGCTCTCAGTTCAAGCCATGAACTTAACTGTGTCCAGTTGTGTCCACACTAGCAGAATGGATGCCCCTGGCAGACTGGATTGTTTCTCCTCCTTGCTGCTCCCAAATTTACTCCAACCAAGCTGGAGGAGGGGCTCCAGAGCAGCTTTAGGGAGTGCCAAGGATAGGAGAGGAAGGGAAAATCCTGTCCCACAACCAGACATCCACTCATGCAACATTGGCTGGAAACTATTAGGTGGTGATTTTTATTATCTTTGAGTTGGATTCTGTCTTAGCCATGCTTAGAGCAGATCCCTTGAAATCAATGGGACTTATTATTAAATTTCTAATAGGCCTCTTGAAGCAGAATATACAAAACAATAGCATTACAATATAATATTACTAAAATTTAGGGAAGCCGCTATTTCTCTACCCACCCACCCCGGCCTTACTAGTAAAATGAGGATAACAAAACTGACACACCTTTAGGGCTGTTTTTTCTGAGATAATGTGTGTTAAGTACTTTGAACAATTTAAAGCACTGCATACAGGCTAAGGTGGCACTACTCCTACTACTACTAATAGTAATAATTGCCACAACTCTTACTTCAGTTTATTTGTGTGAGTACATGTGAATTCTGAGTATCACTTGAACTAAACTTAGAGTATTCCACAGGGAAAGACAAGCTCTATCATTCGTTATAGAGCACAGTTTGGAATGTCAGTTAAGAACAAACTGACTCCTAGCTAAGATCCAATGAAATGAAAAACTGACTCAAAACAACTGTCACAGGGAAAACATTCTATGCAATCAGTTATCCGATGTCCAACATAATTGATTGGAAGAAGCAATAAAGGACCACTGGGTACTGTAAGTATAGTGTGATTCTCTGAATCCCCAATTATAGTGTGTATATAATAGCCAGTTCCCAAACTTCTATCTCTGTACAAAAAAACCAGAGTCCTATAGTGCCTTTAATGACTTAATTATATATATACACACACACCCCGCAGAAATCCCAAGGAGACTGTAAAGTGGGGTTGTAAGAGACCTGCTCATGAATTCATCAGAGATGTGCAAAATGGCCACCATTTTCAGGGCTATGACAAGAGGGGGTATGTTTCATGAACAATTTTGGCAGCTGCAAAAGGTGCCCCTCTTTTGATAATCTTTTCAAAATAGAGCACAAGCGTTCACCCATTCTAACTGCAGGTAGGCCAATGTGATAGAAGAAGAAATGTCCACGCTCTCAATTGGTTTTGTTTGCCCTCAGTGACACTATCCTATAGACAAACTTAATTGGCTATTTTACATCATATGGCCATCACATGATGCTTGATTGACTGGAAGCACTATTCTTGGGAAGAAACACCAAGGTTTTGTTCATTTTTAAATGGCACCAAAGATTTGCGGAGCAGCGACCTACAGGTAGCAAGCAAGATGAACTATGAAGGAGGTGCAAAACTGAGGGGAGCTCCGAAGCAGACCTTTCTCTCCAAACTTTGAAAGGGGTGAATGTTGAACTTGGATTCCACTAGGATCAGATATGTGTCTTGTTATTTTCTTCAGTGTAGAAAAGTGGTCCCATTTTCTGCTAAAGATGGCACCTTTCTTTATGCTGTCTTTCACCTTTTTGCTGATATGAAGGGTTTCCTCTCTTCCAAAACTGTTCCCACAGCCTTGCCACAAGGACAAATTTATTTATTAGCAATATTTCTATACTGCTTTTCTTTGCACTGACCTGTCCCGTCCTGGAAACAAGCATTTCCACTCATTTCTTGTTGCTTCAGGAACTGCTGGCTTCCTGTTGCACTAGTAGTTGGTCCTGTGGCCACAAAGGAACGATTGGAGGTGCAGCGGCAGTATCGGATACTGCCCAGAAATCCATAGGCCACAGCACAGACAACAAATTCACTGAACTGTCCGTTTTGTTCACTACTGAGGTGTAAGAAAGTGAAATTCCTATTGTCATACAAAACCTTTAATAAAATAAGGGACAAAAAGCCTGATAACTATCTACAGAAAGGGAATATGTGCAGGGGATAGTGTCAAGAAACATAGTGCCTTGCCTTGTAAAGAAAACCAACTGATTATCTGAGTCTGAGATTATCTAAACATTCTCACTAACTCTACTTCGTGAGAATCAGGGACACTTTTTTTATTTGAGGGGACTTGGTCAGGAGAATGTTTATCCTCTCACCTTTATCTGGTTAGAATCACATTAAATCAAAGCCAGCTCATATTTTTGTTAGAAATATTGTTTTCTGGGCCATGAGTAAATAACAGAACAAGACCTAGTATGTGATGGCTGAAAATGTTTTCTAATTCTAATAATTCAAATTAAGTGAATATGATGTATATGATAATAGCACACACACATACACCCAGCCATTGGATCCAGACTTACTCAGACTAGATCCACTGAAATAAATGGGATATAAGTTCATCATGACTAAGGCTAGATCTACACTAGTGCTTTTTATCGGTATTGAAGTGCACTACTAACTGGAGGGGCACATTACGTATTCTGTATACTGCTTTTCTAGCATTATTTCCTGCTTTTTATTTCCTATTATCCAAAATACCGCAACGGATGTCATTGTGTGCACTACAAGGTATAAATGCACAAGAGGGGTATAGAGTCACCATGATGAGGTCGTATCACAATTACACGAGGTGTAGATCTGGCGTAATTCTGGATCCAAACCATTGAAACTGTCTACCAGCCTGTCATTTTTCCAGTACCAGAATGTCTTTATAATGGTCTTTTCATCACCTAACTCTATCAACACATATGAATTGAATAATCCTTTCACTACAAGAAAATATTAGACATTGGCCCAAATTTGAACATAGCGAGGTTTATTAGAGCACTACACTCAAGAATGTACTGGGATCACTGAGCATTATACAATTATTGTTCCTTATCTGTTCTTTCCCTTTCTCCACGCCCCCCCCCATCATCTTTTCTGAAGTATGTTTTCTATTGATGCTTTCTTTTCTGCATGATTAGTCATCCAGGAAATGTTTAAATTACTAAATATATGGCTTAAAAGATTGATAGTCCAAATTACATTATTTTAATACAATATGCTGGGCATACGGAAATTAGAAGCTGTTATGGTATATTTTGATTCATAAATTGTTCCTTCATATTATTTAGTTTGTCTGCAACAATGGGGCTTTTTTCCTGCCTGATGTCAGACTCTCAAAGTGAGTAACCAAGCAAAAATAAATGACTTAGTCCTTGGTTCAAAGAAATAATGGGTTACTAGCATAATTAATTTTATGTTTAATTACTGTAGAATGAAACAATTCAACAATATCCAATCAATCCTTGGAATGACAGAACAGAAGGTCAGCAGTTGCTAAGCCAATTGTTTTGAAAGAGAAATTTATGTCTGGTTTACTTTTATGTGCTGGTGAAAGAAATTGGATAAAAGTGGTCAAGCAAACATTGATTAATTTATATAAATGGTATGCTTATGCCATGGTTAAATCACAGCCCCCCTGTGTGCTGGCCACACAATGATCGGCAGGCATTGTTTGAGAATTCCAGGGATAGTTTTGCCCTATAAGGTGCTGCTTCATATGAATTCAGATGTTTGGTCCATCTAGCCCTGTTTTTTTCTGTTCTGACTGCAGCAGCTCCGAGGTCTTTTGTCACCCTGTTATCTGAAATCCTTTAACTAGGGGTTAAAGCTACAGAATGACACTGGGACCTGCTTTATGCAAAGTGTGGGTTCAAGCACATCTACAGTCCTCCTAAATCAGGGGTGGGCAACCTGCCCCCCTAAAGCCACATGTGGCCCTCAGCCAGATGTCAGGAGCCCTCTGTATGCAACCAGCTCAGACCTCTGACAGAGCAATCTGTCTCTTCCCTGGCAGAACACTGCATGGAGAGGGAGAGGGAGAAAAGGGGGTGGCAGAAAGAGAAAAGGGGTGACCCACCCAAGTGTGGTTGCATCCAGGCCTGGCCCGATGTAACTTTCCACCTCAAGGGGCCTGCGACCACCTCCCATCCATTTGCTCACCCACACCTGCCACTCACCTGTTTGCTCAATGCCCACCTGCTCACTCACTCGCTGCCCGGGCCCGCCACCCACCTGCCTGCCTCGCCCTCACTCCCTCCCTCCTGCCTGAGCACATACGCTTCCTGCCTCTTTCTAGTCATGTGCCCTACTGTGGCTGAATCAGACTGTGTTAGGGCAAATTATGGAGCAATCCAAAAGAAAAGGCAACAAAGCAGGCAAATGGTCATGGACAAAAGTTCCAGTCCTGTACGGGATCAGGCAAAAGCAGGAGTGGTCCAGATGCAAACAAAGGTTACAGCACCATTAAGCAGTAAGCTTATTTATTTATTTGGGTTAATAAATCTAATAAATCATGATAAATGCCCATCTGGCCAGCTACCCAGCCACTCTAGTTACCATACACAGCCCAGAAGCACAGTCAAATGGGAGTGTAAGGGTCAGTAGCGCAGAAGGTCAATCACATGGCAAGGTCAGGAAATCAAGGCACAGGAACTAATGAACAATGCTGTTCCAGCACTGGCTAGGCTAAAACTAAAGGTTTTTACAGCCAGGGCTCAGCTGCAGTGCATTACAGGCCCGCTTGCAAAAGTCCTACTCAGGAGGTGGGCCTTGCTCCCAAGGAGTCCACCTTTGGAGTCGAGCACTCCTTCTGAGAGGAGCCCTGTTGGCCAGCTTGAGGCAGCGACACTCTCAGGGGCTAGGTGGTTGCCCAGCCTCTGTCTCAGTGGTGGAACTCCCCTCCTCCTGTAGGGATGGACTAGCAGTGGTTTCCTCTGGGGGCCCAGGCTCCCGCACATCTCCTGACATGGCTGGCTCCTTGGCATTGTCTGTGTCTGGGTGCTCTAGCTCCTCATCAGAGGAGGCTTTCTCCAGCAGGGGCATGCCATGAGAACTCAGCCAAACTCTCGCGAGAGGTTGCAAGAGTTTGGCCGAGCTCTTATGAAGCCCCCACAGCCATGGTAAGGAGAAGTGGCAGTGCACAACAGCAGCTTGCTCCAGAGAACTCCGCCACCTGCTCTTTTTCTGTGGCAAATGCCACAGCAGGAGAGCATCTGGCAGAGCTCTCCAGAGCACCTGCTAGAGGTGGCAGAGAGGCAGTAATGGGCCCTCCTGGCAGGGACAGCGGGCAGGGGGGAGTGGTGCAATTCACCACTCTTCCTGCTCCACCACCTGATTAGGGCACATCAGCCTTCATAATGGTAGGCTGGCCCTAGCTGTCACCCTGCCCACCACTGGCTTTGGCCCCACTCACCACAGACACATGGCCCCTGACAGATTACCCAGTGTGGCCTTCAACAGAAAAAGGTTGCCCACCCCTGCTGTAAGTGGCCACTACCATTGCTAACCGTTAACAGAGTACTTTACATGTGCGAAAATAGCAGCGCTGTGCAAGTGTGCTCAGAAGTAGGCCTCACTATGTTCAGTAGAGCTTACTCTCATCTCTGTGCATAGGATAGCAGCACCAGAACTTTTAACTTCTTTACCTTTCCTTGTTGAGGTAGGGCACTTCTGTTCCCCAGTATTACAAATGAAAAATTGAAGCTGATAAACTGGCCAATCTCGTGAATTGTCTAATACTTGTTAGGCTGGCCAAACCCACATTCTGAAGGTGTTGCAGCATCCCATTACTCATCAGCATGCCCATTGATTAAGTCTATGGTTATATGGGCCATCATGTCAAAATGGTGGCAGATCCACCATGTACCACATACCAGACAAAACTAGTTCACCTATGGAATGTTATACAAAATTGAAGGAGCAATTTTTAGTTTTATGGTGATAAAACTTTGATAAACCTGTGCCTGGGCTTTGCCACTTCAGAGAGCAGCTGGGGCTCACATGATTAAATGCTCCTGCATACCTCTCCCAAAGAAAAACAAAAAACCCTTTCACACAGATAACTGGATGCCAGGGAGAAAGCTGCTAGCCTTGCCTTCCCCTGACATGCTATTTTTCTAAGTGCAGGGAATGTGTTTGTTGTATGGAGGATCGTTCCATCATGTGAACCCGCACCTGCAGTCTGAAGTAGAGCAGCTCTGAAACAGGTTTGCAGCATCACTGACAACTAGGCCATTGCAGCACTCCAAGAAAGATGCTGGTTGCAATTCCAATCAATAAAATAGATGGAAGTTTTCCCATGGTCTTCAAGGAGGTGCAGAATATAGGCCCTTGCCTCAGTTCTATCCAAAATACATTTACTTGGAAGTTAGTTCAGAAGAAGTGCTAAAGCTCACAGCTTGTCATTTCTTATATCTAAAGGGGATTGAAAAAGCTGCATCTGCTAAAATCCCCCTTTTTATGCAACTTATGCAAACATACCGGAGTTTGTCCTCTTTTGAATCCAGTCTCCCTATCTTCCATTCTGCTTTCATCCCATTTCTGAAGATACTACCAGAACACCTTAAAGAGTGTTACTTAAACACATACTTAAACATTGAGCTACAATTTGATCTGGATTAAATGTATCTCTGTGATTCATGAGCAGAATAGTTGCTATATTCTAGAAGACCGCCACCATTTTAAATATAATGCTGGGTCTACAGGGATTTTCAGGCAGGTAAACAAAATACATTTTTTTCTGGTACTCTGTCTTATTGGTTTAGCTAATTGTCAGTTGGATGATTTGGCACACAGCACACTAGAAATTATGTGACGGGAGAAAGTCACGGAACAAGAAAGAAGCCACTCACAATTGTGCATATTATCCGACCTAAAGCAATATTACAATGTAATCTAGTAGATTGTCAAGGCTGAATTATATACATCCCCTATGATGGGAAATTGTGAGAGTAACAGTGATATTTGGACACAGGTGTGTGAAATATTTGCTAGATGGAACATAATCCCACCAAAGTTCAGCACTTTTAAATCCAACCAATTTCGATGGATATGCCCATGAAATCAATGAGACTCGGCAATAGCTTTAGCTGGCTTTTGCCCACAATAACACTGCTTGATTTCAAATATTAATAAAGCAACAAGACTGAAAAGTTCCTGGCGCACAAGAGCTGTGGTATACAGATGGTTCTTTAAACCTCATTTTGAATTTGGTAAGTGCTAAAATGCCCTATTGGGTAAGCAAAGCTCCGTTTCTTTATTTTTTGTTCAGCACTTTCTATACAATATTAATAAAGCAAAACACAGAGAAAACAACTGTTTAAACAGACATATTCCAAGGAGGATTTTTCCTCCTACTTTAATGGTTTTCCTTACACCAATGAGAAGAGACATTTGTTGGCAAAATGATTAATTTTTATAAGCACAGGTTTATATTAGAAACATTGGCATTAGCTTTGCTATAATAAAAAATGGGGAAATGATAGTTGGGGGCATCAGTTTCCTTCTGACCATTTTGAAACACTTTAAAATGTTATTAGTGTGCTCCGATGACAAATGAAACATCTGGTCAGATCACGTCAATTCACCAGAGGAAACAGTCTAACAGTGCAATCGTGTGCATGAGTCAGCCCTGCTGAGTTCTGTGGCACTTACTACATGTAAGTTCCATGGAACTTACTGTATAGAATTGCAGCCTCAATGGGCACACTTTGGGGTCAAAATGTAAGAACAGGATAGGGAAACCTGTGGTCTTCTAGGGGGTGTTGGACTACAACTCCCATCATCCTTGACCACTGGCCATACTGGCTGGAGGTGATGGGAGCTGCAGTCTAATAATATCTGTAGCGCCCAGAGTTCCCTATCCCTGTGCTAGAATATGAACTAGGGACTTCAAGTGTTTAACCCTGAAGTCCCAGGTTGGTCTCTGGGACATGCCATGGAGACCATATTACACCGGTTTTAAAATCTTTACACTGGCTGCCAATTTGTTTCCGAGCAAAATATAAATTGCTGGTTCTTACTTTTAGAGCCATACATGGTCTAGGTCCAAGGTACCTTGGGGAGTGCCTTCTCCCCTACGTCCCAGTCCACCACCTAAGGTCCTCTGAAGGCTCTCTGTTGCAGCTGCCTAATGTGAGACTGGCAGCCACATGCAGGAGGATCGTTCCCTTTGCTGCCCCTCAGTTGTGGACTGACCTGCTGGCTGAAATGCGCCTGCTGGCCTCGTTGAAGGTCTTTAAGCGGGCATTTAAGACTCTGTTATTCCGGCAGGCCTTCCCTTTTTAGAACGCTTGTTCCTTTTGCTGACTTTTGTATACTGTTTTTAAGCTATGTTGTTTTGTTGTTGGATTTTTAAAAAATTGTTTTTAGTTCAAGGTTGCTTTGAGTTATATGTTGTTTGTATATATTGTCTATATGTTTTTATGTAAATGGTTTTTCAACTTTGTATATTGTATTTTAATGTTTTAACTTTTGTAAATTGCCCAGCGAGCATCAGCTATGGGGCGGTTAATTAATAATAATAATAATAAAAAATAATAATAAACTGTGGCTCCTTTGGAAATCAACTTAAGAATTAGGCTGTGCAGAAGGGCTGCAACAGATGTCCCATACAGCAATAGCGCGTAACCTAGATTTCATAGTAGATGGTGATAGGGGAAAACGGTACAACAGTTGGCTGAAAATGATATGATTATAATTATTGTCTTTGGGCAGGATCCAATGGGGCACTTAGGGTTCCACTGATTCTTTTCCACCCTGCCAATTTCCTTCCACAAGTGGTGGGTCCCACCAATTTCATTGCACAAGCAGGACCCACCACTTCTTCCTAAGGGAAGCCCTGAAAGAAGCGGAGCGGACATGCTCATTTGTGGAGGGAGGCAGGTCAGCGGAGCTCCCTTATGAAAGCTCCACCGACTTGCCTCCTTTCAGAAATGAGTGTTTCTGCTCGTTTCAGGTGTCCCCAGAAGCACTAAATCACCATTGCGCAAGTGGTGGGGGCCACTTGCACAACACAATTGCCAGGACAGAAGAGAATCAGTGGAGCAGAAGTGCCCCCTTGGATTCTGCCCTTTGTCATTGCTGTTGTTATTACTATTCTTCCTCATCATCATCAGCTACAACTACAGTAATGTCAGCAGTTGACCTAGGCAATTCAATATGAACACTGGGATAGAATCATAGAATAGCAGGGTTGGAAGGGACCTACAAGACCATCGAATGCCTTAAGACAGCCCACTCCTTGCTCCTTGCTGCTGGGCTTTTAGGATGCAATCCTATCCACACTTAACCTGGAATAAATTCCACTGAACAGAGTGGAACTTACCTTTGAGTAAACATGCATGGGATTCTGCTGCCTACCTGGGAATGTGCCTGGCCCACTGCATGAAGTAGAGATATTGGGTTGTATCCAATTAGCCCCCAACCCACCCTGCTGACAGAATAGCTTCCAGCAGTAGAATGAGGAGGGGGTGATGGCTACAGCAGTCTCCTAAACATGTCACGCTGGGATCCTCTCCATTGTAATCCCCTCAGGTTGCACTGACACAGCTGGCTGTGTGGAGGCCAGATCAACTGTCCATGCCCATGGCATTCCTGGCATTCCCACCACTCCACACCAATTCAGCACTGTGCAACAGCTGTATATGACACAACTATATCGGTGGCTCTTTGTGGCCCAGTAGCAATAACTCATGCTGTTGCATCTGTCCAGTTATCTAAGGGCTGCTGTTTAGCATTACAAGAAGTGATGAAAAGCAGAGGAGTGAAAGCACTCTTCCTTGCCTTTACTTTCTGCTGTTTTGTAAACGTTGCAAAAGGGCACTGCTTCACAGAGCACACTGGTGCATCCCGTTATCACTGCTTCTGAACATGCAAAGTGATTCTAAAATTTATCTGCGACATCCAGCGCGTCTCGCTATTAATACCCAGAGTTCCTTTTTATTCAGGCTTCCCCATTCTCTCTGGGAGGGAGGATAGTTCTGCACACTCATCTTTCATGCACACAGAGCATTTGGTCCCTCTTAGGACTGAATGAGACCCAACATTCATTGTGTGGATGCAATTAGTATACACTTGGGGGAGATACTGATAGCAGCCAAAGAGATTCCTGAGCAGCCTTGAGACCACAGGGTCTGGGGAGAGGGAGTTTAACTCTCTCTTTCCCTGCCACTGCCCTGACAAAAATCACCTCTCTGAAGAAGTGCCTGCAGAGTCAACTTCCCATCTCCACAGTCCTAAGCCTTGATCAGGCTTCCCCATGGCTGCTATTTGCATAACAAAAAAAAACATGCCCATGAACTGTATTCATGCAGTGAACATGGCGTCTAGCTTGGCCCTTACTGATGACAATGGTGAAGCTTTATGGTTAAGTTGGGGTGGGGGAAGTCTCAGTATGCATCCCCTGCTCTTGTATGAGGGATTTCTGAATTGCTACTTAAAATAACAAAGTATGTCTGTGGCCAGACAGTCCGTATAGAGATAAACATTATTTTAGCAAACTCTTCATTTTGCCCCTCTTGCTTGCTTTGAAAACATGCAGGGGTGTGTGTATATAGATCTAGATATATACACAACTCACATACACAGTCCTGAAGTGCTCTGTACAACAGCGCAACTAGTGTGTACTTTCTTCCTTATCTCTCATCCAGTTACAACAACAGTATATCTAATGTATACCTTTCATAGACTTCAATAGCATACTTCAGGGGAAATGATAGGTCAGCGGGCCTTGCTTTAAGTTTATGAACTGACAGGCCACTTTCAATGACAAAAGAAAATGTAACTTAGGCCTGTTTAAAAGCAGCAATTGTCAGATCACATGTTCAGCATGTCATGTGAAACACACTTCATTAAGGGCTGAATTACTTGACTTGTAACATGAGCTAAATTAAAGTCAATGTCAGACTGCATAAATCACACATTTGAATGTATCACTAAGTGCATTGAAACAGTCACTGCGGCCCTTCACCCCACAAGTAACCCAAAAAATCTGGGCTTCATTTTTTTTCTTAGTTGCAAAGATGACAGATATAGCCAGCCCCCCTTTGTTAGGGCTCCTAATCTTGCTGTCAAGAACTATTGAAATTTGAATAGCAACAGTCCACTGCCATGGACAATAAAGCCAATGTACTCAATAGTAGACTGACAATTTACAGAGGAACTTACATATGGAACATACAAAGCATCCATCATGTGACAGGCAGCTGAATCCACAGCCAAGTGAACCTGAAGTCTTTGGAATTACAGCAGTTTAAGTCCAAATAAGTCCAAAATTTGTTCTTTTTAATAAATTATTTGATCCTAGTGACTCCTACTGGGTTAAAATTGACTTATATCCAAGTACTTCAGTTTATATTGGTGCCACCCTTGTGAAAGACTCAGAAGCATCCAAAGTTGTTGATGAATCTGGAAAGGTGGGAACACATTTGCTCAGTTTTGTGGGAAGTATATGAACTACCTCTTTAAATTGCTATTTGGCATGGGACTATGGCTTAGAGACTTCCTCTCCCCCTATAAACCCCTACACCAGTTTGGATATCCTGTTCTATTTACCAAGATATTGTGAGGTAAAATTATCAACAGCAAACAGCACCTTCAGGGGCAAATAGCAGCCAGGGCAGGATGACTTTCAACAGGAGATTGATGCAGAGGCGCAATTCGGATTTAGAGCACGTTTCAGATTGGAATCTCTGTGACTGCTTCCTCTTAAATATAAAAGTGACCAATTTAAGCAGACTTTTTAAAAATGTGAGTAGTGTGACATATGATTCAGCCCAGAGTCAGCCAGTCATTTTTGGCAAGTATCATAAATAATGGTTTCATAAGAAAGTTTCATTGATAATGTTTGGCAGGTAAGTTGTCCTCATTCAGAAGACTTCCCCCAAAGTTCCCACAACAAGTTTTAGGAAAATATTAGTTGGAATAAGGGATAAGGAAGGAAACTGGTTTAGGAACAGATGAGTACTGGTAAGAAAAAGAAGTCAAAAACCTCCTTAAACTCCAGCACAAGTCTTTAGATGTTCCTGCTCAGAAGAGAGAGAACTAGCAAGAACCACAGAATAGACTGGGAACAAGTTGATCTATTACTTCAGTGTCCTTCCCCCAAAGCACTGTGATTGGAGATCCATGGCAAAATAATTACCCGTGATTAAAAGCTGGACCTGTCAGTCACAAAACTGCTCTGCCCAGCTCTGCCTCACCCCTCTCCCCATCTTAGTGTTTTCCTTAAATGGAAAGCCTAGGAAGAAATATTGCCATTTTTACCTATACAGTGGGCCAGTTCACACAATCGCAGCAAGCCACTGTGGAATAAAAAACTGTCTTGTTACAGGATTCTATGTGTACTGGTGCAAGCCGGGCACAATTGTCATAATCACTGCCTGGCTGTGGCTTACCATGTCATCTGAACCTGGGTGACATTGTTCGTTGGGGGGGGCTAAATAACCCCCAAATAACCCCAATAGCCCATGAGTTATTGTTGAAGCCACAGTGGATTGTTGTGAACCAGGTCTGCATCTGCCTCCACATCACTCATGAAGCTTTAGGAGAATACAGATTCACCTTGGTGTTATTTAGACGATCCTTGCATCACTTTGGACAAATCCTGAATCTGTTGAAATGAGCCTGATTTGCCTGAATGGGGCTACTGAGTGAATCAGTTTAGTTAGTTAACATTTCCATCCATTATATGGATTATTCCCTCTGATAGTAAACTTGAGGGTTGAGTACCTATTAATTTGGAAGTGAAATGGGGCCTCCCAAAAATAAGGCAGTGGTTTCTACATACTTCATGGACTCCCTTGATAAGCAGAAGCAAATCCATTTGTAATTGTTTTAAAAAATAACTCTCACATTTCAAAAATGGTACCATGCAACCCCCTTGCAACTCCAGCACATTGTGGAATGTTTTGAGGAAGCATACACAATGGGGACAACTTACTTGACAAGGATCATCTACAAGTGGGCACTTTCACATGAAACAATCCAGTGCTGTCCCGCCACCAGAAGAATGGAAGCCACTGGCAGAATGGATGCCCCCTTCACCTGCAGTCCCCCATGTGTCCCCAGTCTGCTCTCCAGATTTTGGTGGTGCACAGGAGGTGCAGGGGGAAGGAGAAACGCCCATTGCACACATGGAAATCCACTCACGTGATGTTGGATGGAGTCCGTTGTATTTGTCACTTGGCTGGCTGACTATATGTAACAAATCCAAACCACAAGAATACACAGACAAACTTTTTGTGGAGACTACCAAGTCTAAGCAACTGCCGAATTGCATTTGGTAGCTAGAGTTAAGCAAGACTGGTTTGTTTATCATTACATATTTAATATTTTAATAATAATATGTGTACATGTACAGAGAATGGATGGATGGATGGATGGATGGATAATTTGCTATTATCCACTGTGAGCTTTTGTGATAAGTTGGTTAGTGTGTGTGTATATATGTAGTGTGTGTATATATAAATATATAATTAGATCTGCAATTCTGTACACACTTACCTGGGAGTAAGCCCTGTTGAATTCAATAGGACTTGCTTCTGAGTAGATATGCATAGGACTGAAGTGTAAATGTACTCTTCAGTGATTTGGTGGATCATGGTGTGCACAATGTTAACTAAAATATTCCCTCTATTGTCTTCTTATTTTTATAGCCTTTATTATTAAGAGTTATATCTACATGGTAAGGGGAAAAAATCAGACTACTCCACCAAGAAAGGCGGGCAGGCAGGCAGGCAGGCGGACCAGGGGCATGTTTCCATGCTATCGGCTTCACTGTGTTTGCAACTTTGCTGCGATGTTTCCCCAATCACATCTTCTCCTTTTCCAGTTTCCACAGCGCGTAAAGTCCCGACTTATCATCGCTGTAGCATAGGACCCTGTGCTGTTTCCACTGAGCTCTAATCGAATTATTTTCTTGATGGCTGGGTGGAGTCTAGGTGGAGTGTGGGTTGGGGCTGATTACCTCATCCGTGTTCCCACCTCCTCCTCTTGCTGAGTCCCCCCTCCCTCTCCCCCTTCACTGACAGAAACATACTTCCAGGTGGGGTGGGGGGATTGGAAGTGAATGTCATCAGACTGTCAGGTATGAAACATACTTCCAGGTGGGGTGGGGGGATTGGAAGTGAATGTCATCAGACTGTCAGGGCCTGCTGAACCAGTCAGAGAGGCTCCTCCCCTCCAGGCTCTACTGCCTTTAATGGCAATGTCAGCAACAAGCCTCATTGACCACAATAGGAGTTACTTCTGAGTAGACCCCAGACGTATGCCCGATTCTGCCCATTTTTTTCCTTTCCCTCTAAATAGCAGGCATTAGGAGGCACCCCTAACGCTACCACATTAGCAGGCACATGCTAAGTCTCTATCTCATTATCACACTATTACGTAAGTCTTCCATCAGTACGCATACCCTCCACATCAGTATATTGCTATGACTCTATCACTCAATAGCGAAGTAGCACTAACACACATTTGTGCTATTGTGTGATAGTGCATTAGTCCAGGAGTGCCTGCTGGCTCCTGTTGAGGTCAAGGAGGCCTGTTCTGGAAAATGCGCTATCGCACAATAGCACGATAGCATAAATGCATGTTAGTGCTATTTCACAATTGAGTGATAGAGTGGAAGAGTCATAGGAAGATACTGACATAGAGGGTGTGCATATGGATAGAAGACCTGAGCAATTCTGTGATAATGAGATAATGACTTAGCGTGTAATATGAAAACTAGACTATGATGCTTGCGGCATTGTTTCCTGGTCCAAACGACACAAAGGAATATTAGCCATGAATTGTCCCCACGTGTAGTTCTGGGGAAGTGACCTGAGATAAACCTTATTTTCAGGCTGTAGTCGGAGTACTTGATTGCCTGTGATAGCAGGCTTATACGCACTAGTGTTCTGGCACTGATTTTCAGTGATGTTTTAAAAGTTGGTCCCTCGGCATCCTGCTCCAAAATGGCAATGAAACTTCCAGAAAACAGGGAAGGAAAGGGTTGGGTCACTGAGGTCATGAGCGACACACCCACAAAGGCTGGGCTACACGCCCCATGGGCAGGACTATGCTATCAAACCCAGTGCAGTTGTGGAAACAGGTCAGTAATGGACTCCAAGTAAGCTGTAAAAGTGGACTATAGCCAGTCTCAGAAGAAACAGTTTTTCCATGATAAAATGCAGGGCTGGTGCTGAATGGCCATGACATCATGGAATCACAGAGACCTCACCGTGCAGCCAGGTTGGAGTAAATTGCTGGTGGAAACACAGCCCAAGAACTAGTCTTCCTTCCTTTGGTGCGCACATTGTACCTTTAGTTTATATATGTTTTCCCCATACAGAAATGGAAAAAGACATGCAGCCATTTATACCATCATGTGCAAGGATTGCATCAGTATTTGATATATACATGGGCTTGGATGCTTTTGGATTCTTCCCAGAAAAGCCCTGGACTAAAACTACTTGCACTCGACTTACGCTAATATGAGACCATGAAATATGTGCGGTGTGCCTTTCTAAAATATCAGTTAAGACTGATTTTGGATTTATATCTGTTTATGCTTTCATCACTCACAAGTAACTTCACTGTAATCAGAGAAATTATCCTGATTTTTTTAAAAAAATAAAAGCCAGAAGTGGCTTGCAGGAGCATTGCAACTTAAAACTCGTCATTGATTTTATTTCAGCAGTTCATGAAATATATTGGCTGCAGTGCTAAACTCTTTTACAGCCCGATCCTAAATGTATTAACTTGGAAATAAGTCCCATTGATTTAACTAGATGGTACCTCCAAGCAAGTCTGTGCAGAATGTCAGCCTTAATTGGGAGTTTCTCTTAATTAATGAGTAAGAGTGTTGAGGACTACAGGCTTATCTTTTTTTTTCCTGAGGAATAAAGAAATAGCAAGGAATGATTATTTTTAGCTGGATTGTTCCTGTGTTTTATCTTTAAATGGGTGTATGAAGTCAAGTGATGGAAAGGGTTTTTCCTCTGCTGTCTGCCATCTGGGTTATGTCTGGTCAATATCATCATGACAAGGGGGATGGGGAGAAGGGTGATATGTGGGAAGAAAGGGAACCTGGCAAACAAAAGAAAGAGAAGCTCAAAAATTAGAATGAAAAAGATCAAAATAGCTCACTCTGAAACCTTGATCTTATGTGTTGGAGTTGCAGTTGTGTGGAGAAAAGTGTTCCAGCAAGAAAAGTGTTCCAGCAGGATGAAGCCGAGAGTACATTAAAACAGGTCTCATTACAGCCCAAGTAACTCCCATGCATCTGACCTCACTAGAACTCTCTACTGGTCCCATTTGGAGGAAGTGTAAGAGAATAGGAATAGATCCATTGGCCAAAATCCTAATCCTTTATAGGACTGCCATTCCTGTATATTTTCCTATCTAGGCTGTGATGGGTGAGTATGTTGTCTCAAGTCTGATTCTCCCTTTTATTGTTATGATAATCCATTGCAACTTGGCCCTTTCAGGCTCTTGTTCTTGACTAAACAAATATGCTGCTCTTACACATTTATCATGGAGGGTCTGGACACCTTTTCTAAAGGTAGCACTTCTGTTGCAGAGAGTTTGCTTTTTCCAGATGTTCAAGCCACACTAATTGTTTTTGGTATTTTTGTACAATACAGTAATTGGTATTGGGAAACTACTTCCCTTTCCCCAGATTAAGTCTCAATTGAGACCGAGATTGCTATGCGCACTGTGGTTGTATGAATGCCATGGGCACCTATCGGGGTAATGCCTGTAATAGCATAAGAGATTAATTTTACACATACATAACATGTGGGCATAATCCAGTCATTTTCAAAATTAATTTTATGCTGAGACTGAGCACTTCTCCTCAGTGTTGTACCGCCTAGGAGAACTCATGCAGACCTTTAAAAACAACCCTCTTGTTACACATCAGTGCTCATTCCACAGCAATCCGCTATGCCTGGTTGTCTCTGATGTGGTGCCTGTGAGAACTGATGTGCCCATAAGCACGTCTCCTGACACTCACCAGTCATTCTGACTCTCCTGATTTTTATTTTATTTCTTAAGATTCTTTTTAAAAAAAATAATTGGGAGGCTGGCATGCTCCAAAGTGAAGTTCTTCCTTCCAGTGCCATCTTTATTTGGGTTCAAAAGAGTGAGCTTGTATTTTGGTATTCAGACCACACCTCTGCCTTGTACTTAGGTTCTTGGGAAAGTTAATTTTCTTTTAGTCTTCCCAGTTTGCCTTCTGGGAAATGAGTATTTTGTGACCAGCCATGCCCACCATGGCAGCCAATTTGTGAGGACACCCACAACATTCTCTCAAAATCCCAAAAGTGCCCACTGACTCAAAAAGGTTGAGGACCCCTATGCTATTTTCATTTGGAGATTGTGTGGTTCACTTCTCCAGTGCGGAAGTGCAAACCGTCCCTTGCTTTTTTTTTAAGTGGCAAAGACAAGAGGAAGCAATATTCTCCTCAACTGGGCTCCCTCCCGCTATCTATTTTGGGGGGAGGGGGTGGTCTCCATATCCCTTCCCCAGTTGATGGCAAAAGGTCTGCTGGCACAGAAGAACTTTTCCTCCCCATGAAAGAATGCATCACACCCAGTTCATTGAGGCCTCAATGGGTATCCAGATGTGTACAGGCATTAGCATTAATTCAATTGTTGGTGCAGAATCCTTGTTTCACTCAGATCTCTCTATCTAGATGGGGACAATAATCTTTAAAGGTACTTAGTATCATACTGTCCTATGCACACTTGCTAGCTGTAAACTGCCCAGAGAGTGTGGGTTATGGCGAAGGGGCTTGCGTAACTCAGTGAAGCCATAAGCTATGCCATGCAGGGCCACCCAAGATGGACAGGTCATGATGGAGAGTTCTGACAAAATGTGGTCCACTGGAGAAGGAAATGGCAACCCACTCCAGTATTCCTGCCAAGAAAATCCCATGGAACATATCACAAGGCTAAAAGATATGATGCCGTAAGATGAGCCCCTCAGGTCGGAAGGTGTCCAATATACTACTGGGGAAGAGCAGAGGGTATTTCCAAGTAGTGCCAGAAAGAGTGAAGTACTGGGCCAAAGAAAAATTAAATGAACAATGCAAAGAAATCGAAGAAAACAATAGAATGGGAGAGACTAGAGATCTCTTCCAGAAAATTGGAGGTATCAAGGGAACATTTTGTGCAAAGACGGGCATTATAAAGGACAAAGAAGGCAGCGACCTAACACAAGCAGAGGAGATTAAGAAGAGGTGGAAAGAATACACAGAAGAACTATACAGGAAAGATCTTAATGTTCCTGATAGCCATGATAGTGCGGTCACTGAACTTGAGCTGGACATCCTAGAGAGAGAAGTCAAGTGGGCCTAAGGAAGCATTACTAACAACAAAGCTAGTGGAGATGACATTATTCTAGCTGAGCTACTTAAGACCCTAAAAGATGATGCTGTTAAAGTGCTGCACTCAATATGCCAACACATTTGGAACACTCAACAGTGGCCACAAGACTGGAAAAGGTCAGTTTACATTCCAAGTGTTGAGGGTGAAAGTGGAGAGAACAAAAGCTGATTTGAAACTCAACATTAAAAAAACTAAGATCATGGCATCTGGCCCCATCACTTCCTGGCATATAGAAGGGGAAGAAATGGAAGCAGTGACAGATTTTATTTTCTTGGGCTCCAAGATCACCGCAGACGGTGACTGTAGCCATCAAATTAAAAGACGCTTGCTCCTTGGGAGGAAAGCTATGGCAAACCTAGACAGCATAGTAAGAAGCAGAGACATCACCTTGCCAACAAAGGTTCGTGTAATCAAAGCGATGGTTTTCCCAGTAGCAACGTATGGCTGTGAGAGCTGGACTATAAGGAAGGCTGAGCGCCGAAGAATCAGTGCTTTCAAACTGTGGTGCTGGAGAAGACTCTTACGAGTCCCCTGGACTGCAAGGAGGTCAAATCAGTCAGTCCTAAAGGAAATCAACCCTGACTGCTCATTGGAAGGACAGATACTGAAGCTGAAGCTCAAATATTTTGGCCACCTAATGCGAAGAGAAAAGTCACTGGAAAAGACCCTGATGCTGGGAAGGATTGAAGGCAAAAGGAGAAGGGGACGGCAGAGGATGAGATGACTAGATAGCATCACCGATGCAATGAATATTAACTTGAGCACACTCTGGGAGAGAGCAGAGGACAGGAAGGCCTGGCGTGCTATGGTCCATGGGGTCATGAAGGGTCAGACACGACTGAACAACAACAACAATAGAAATGATAAAAGTAAATAGTAGTAGTAGTCATCGTCGTCGTCATCGTCGTCGTCGTCCTTGGAAGTAAGCCCCTTTTCCAAATATGCATGCATAGGATCAAGCTCACCTGGCTCCTACGTTGTGGTCTTTTGGGTGCCAGGTGAAGACCTTTTTATTTTCCCAGGCTTCTTAGCTGTTCAGTTTTTTAAAATTGCACTAGCATGTTTTTAGATCTTTGCTCTGCTGCTGGCTTTTACCTTGGTTACTCATTTGGTTTTCTTGTGTTTTAAAGCTTTATATTATGTTTTACTATGTTATTTATTTTATGGTTTTAAGCTTCATCTTGTAAACCATCCTGAGAGCATTGGCTGATGGGCAGTATAGAAATCTAATCAACCAATCAATCATGCTGCATGACTAAAATGTGGTAGTGGACTGTGGGCTCAGTTCTTTTGGTCATACAGAAATACCCTAAGATAGATCAGCAATGTTCCATTTCAAGCAACTTCCTACTATTTAAGAGCTGAGAGATACAGAAGACATTTAACACAGGCATGTCCATAGCACTGTAAGGATTTGAACATTTTATTTGCATTGCAAGAAACTCCCCCTTGCATAATTTTGCTGGGATTTTTAGGGAGCAGTTATAAGCCAAAATTCTTGATGGAACACACAGCATAAGGTACTGATTCAGAATGAAACAGTTAATGCAAGCAAGATTCTAGCCCTTTCTCTTAACACCTTTGAGTCTGGTATCGCTAATTAGCACAACATCACTTCTCTGCTACTGAAATACAACTATTTCTTTTCACAGTGGAAAACAGAGAGGTGGAAGGAGGCAGTCATAGAGACAACTGGCAAAAGCCATCAGCATGTGACGTGAATAATATTACAACTTATTAGACTAGGGTCTTGAATTAAAATCTGCATTCTCCGGAAAAGCATCCTTAAGAATAAACAAAGATCTATAAGTCTACCATCATTTATGTATTTTCCAGACGTCCTTCAGATGCACGGAAGAATGATGACACAGGGTCGAACTAGCTGCCACCGCTAGAAATGCATGCATCTCTAGGCATCTGTGGCTCAAATTAGCAAGATGTGACACTCACCATGTTCCCACATGCCTCACATAAGTCTTAGGTCCTTCTGTTGTGTGAGAAATTCACACCCATGGGGCTGAGAAGGGAACTTTTCTGACTGGAAGCATGAGCTGATTCTATGACAGCATGTAAGAAGAAAGAAAGGTGAGTGACAGTATCACATTGGTGGGAAAAATGAACTTCCTAATTCCACATTTTTTCTTTAGCCTGTTCCAGAAAAGAGTCAGACTAAGAGTGATCAAGACTTTTCAGGAATTGTTTCCCTCTCCCCGCCCCTACTTTTTAGTACACCGAACTGAACAAAAATAATTTCTAGATCATGATTAATATTTTCTGCCATATTTTGAATCACACTCTCATTGAACAGAGATCTCTTTAACTTATCTTCTTGTTTTTCAAGCACACATTCAAGACTTTGTATTTCCAAGGTATATTTGTCTTCTGCATATTCAAGAATGGATGCTGTACTACATAACAACTGAATTGTCCATCTCTCAGTGACGTTGTGTAAGCATTTCCCAGACTTCAGTAAAGCATATCTCTGCCACCATGAAGTGGCCCAATGTTTAGTATGGTGGAGGGGCATTCGTTGTTTTCTCCAATTTAACATTGGGTGGGGGACAATACAAACTTAATTGATGGGATAAATGAAAGAAAGGAAGGAAAAGTAGACAGATATGATTATGAGTCCAGAGTACTTGTGCAAAGACATTTAGTGTTTATGCTGCAATATCTTTTTATAGGATATGAACATCAATAAACATCTTTAAAATGATGGTTATAGAAATGTTTCCTTATATTTGGTTCAGAAAGAAAGGTAAGTGTATGACTTCATCCCATGGTTTAACATGACCTTTTCATGAATAGCCAATGTGGATGACTCCTCAATCTAATTTGGAGCAGTTGTGTCCCTTGGTATAATCGCCCTGTGGCCAGTGAAATATGCCTGTGAAAAGCAACATTGTTAACTTCCCATGTTCTTAGAAGATATCCCAATATCCAGGGCCAGCCCAGGACATTTTGCTGCCTGAGGCAAAGGACAAGCCCCTTCCTATTCCATGTACAAATGCTGGCTGAACTGGCAGTTGAAGCTTACTTCAATACTGGTGATAGAATAGTGTCCTCCACCACACCTGCTCAGACTGGTTTAGTGAGGCCAAGACAGGTTATGTGGCATGCATAGCTGTGTCCTCCAACAGGGGAGAAGAGGCAGGGAGTCCGGGAGGAAAATCCAGGAGGCTGCCACGGCTGATCCCCAGCAACTGCCGTCTGAGGGGATTGCCTCACTCCGCTAAGGCCAGCCCTGCCAATATCGTGTGTAAAGGCAGTAGGGCAAGTGATTGCTTAAACATCAACAGACTTCAAGTTATTGTGGCTGAATTATTGGACACAACCAGATTACATGAAAAATGTAACCCTTTGCCACATCTTTGCCAAGTGTTTTAATACAAACTTTGGATAGAAACCAATGAAGTCATTCCACTGATATTCCTCCCCCCTGCAGCCCCCTCTGCAGCCTCAAAATCAGCTCTGGAGGGTTAGGGGACCTGCCATAGCAAGTATTTGGGTGTTGAGGTTTACAGGGGGGAGGCAAGGAGAAAGGCCCATCCACTCACATGACATTGGATTTCACCCTTTGTGGGATGCAAAAAACACTTGAAACAAAATAGTAAACATAACAGGGATGTCCAAAGAGAGACAGGATTATGCAATAAGAGCAGCTGAGAGGTGATATTTTGGGAGCTAGTAAAGAGGTGAGGGAAGTAGGGACGTGGTGGTAGGGAGGAAGTAGCTCAGCTAGCCAGGCTGGAATTCAGTGACAGGAATTCTAGGTACAAGACAGAAACTCTAGGGGTAAATGCTGTGGAAGCCACTTGAGAGTGTGGCCAATATGTTATGGATCTCAAGCATCTAAAGATGTTTGTACATAGGTAAACCCATCACTAATTCCTGTTTTACTTTGTTCTGTAACTATGTGTCTGAAAAATTATCATTGTTATTACTAATCAGTGCACTTTATTATCTGAGCTGTCAATCACATATTAAAATTTGCCTGCAGATTAATGGATGAAGTTGCCAATAAGCCAAAACTTATTGGCTGATGAAGAAGAAACCAGGTTTATAACTGGCATAAATATCTGCCTCACAAGGGTTATCTAAATGGAACTAGAGATAGAGGCCACTACATTTCCACATACTGCCCCCCTTTACCCAGGCATTTTATTTCTGAAGCCTTAGAAACCTCTCTCTCTCTCACACACACACACACACACACACACACACCCTTTCTGAACATTTCTCTGGACAAGCCAAGCTATCTGTGGTCAACTTAACATAGCTTGCACTCAACTCATTTTATCCCCTCTCATTATTTCATCCCTACATTTATGTGCCTTTTCCACACCAGCATCCCCTGAAGAAGCTCAAAGAACCTTAAATAAAGAGCGCCTGTCTCCACACGGCTTGCCTTCCCTACCACATTAAAAAAGAGAGGGCTTTATACATAACTTTCAAGTGAACCACAGTTCATGACAATGTTTTTCCAAGTGTTTTACTTGGTTGGGATGGGTTTATTTTTCCTGCAGTGCTAGGAGTGTGGTGCTGACTGTCTCACAGTGAGAGACAAACCGAAGTGGCTGCCAGGATGTCATAAAGAAATCAGGTAGCCAAGGGAATGGCCTCATGAAGGAAGGGAACTCATTTATCTTTAACAGAAAACCTCCCTTCATGGCTGGCTCCTTGTCCAACTCTAAGATACACTTAACCTATCAGCAATGGGAGATTAAATACCCCTTCTTCCCATGGGTCAATTTCATCACCTCCATGGGCGACCTCCCCATGGCCCCCTTAGGTTTTTTTTTTTTTTTGAAACTTATACTTATCCCATGTCTGTTGTAATTATAACGAATAACCACATGGAACATATCACAATGCAAAATAAAGGAGCAGATTTACAAAGGAAAAATTGGCACTGGTGCTCTGAACTCTCACTGATATAATTTGGAATTTAGGCATGCATGTGTAAAACTTCAGGAGGAAAAACACATGCATTAACTAGATATAACTTTATCAGGAATGGCAAAGGCAGAGTCATTTCACATTCAAATATTTACCTCATCCTCAACTGAGTTATTTTGGCTGTTCCTTATGTTTCATAGAAGGTATGATCTATACACAACAATTATTTAAATTTGGTCAGTTAAAAAAATACCTTTTGCCCTTGAGATCATCTCTTAAGTGTGCAATCCTATGCACGATTAGACACAAAGAAGTCCTACAACTCCCAGCATCCCCCAGCCAGCCATGGTGGCTGGGGCATGCTGGGAGTTGTAGGACTTTGTTCTGTCTAAACATGTATAGGACTGTGCCCTACAAACCCAAAGCACATTTTTTGTATCGGAGACTATTGCTACAATCATTTCACAAACCTCTGGTATGCAGGATCGGCCTTACTGCAAAGTGATGTGAAATAGCCATTACTGGAGGCAAATTCGAAATGATGCACCGTTTTTCTGCTTCTGGCAGCCTCCATTTTGTTGTTAAAAGCACCCAAAAATTCACCTCTGACTATGGTATATATTTGTGAGTTATTCTGACATATTACTTCAGATACAAACATTTACAGTTGGTGTTAATAAGCATTGTCCCAATGAAGCCATGGAGACACTTTCAGAAGACACCCCCCCCCCCAATTGCCTGAAGATCATAGTAAAAAATTATTGTCTTTACGTTACTCTTCTAGAGCAAGCCCATATACTCAGTGGAGCCATCACATTCTTCAAAGTCTTTGAAAACCTAAGAGGACATTCTAAACAAATAAACAATGCTTAAGGCTGCAGTCCTATGTACGTTGAGAAAGAGAAAATTCCTACAACTCCCAGCATTCCCCCACCAGTATTTTCTCTGTCTCAGCATGCATAGGATTGCAGCCTTAATGAGTCAAAGCTCTTCACATACATTATCTTGTTATTATTCATTAAATTTGTCATCAATATGCTTATTCCACATGAGTCTTGTTTAAATTTATCTGGGGTTGTTTGGGGTTCTTGTGGGGTGGGGAAAGGATTAAGTTACTGATTCCTTTACAATAGAATTGAATGACAATTGCATGGTCTTGCCACTGAAGCCAATAGGCCTCAGGCACATAATATTATATATTTCTGGATCTAGTAAAGAGTCTTATTCCTTTTGCCTCCTCTAAGAAATAGGCACACCATTGTTCATCATGATGGATTTCTATGGTCTGATGGGCCTAGATGTGGACTTACGACAAACAACATTACCAGTAAGTAATTTCCTCTTTACTTCATATAAACAAATGTCTTTGATACGCGACAATCCCAGGGGTATTCAGGTTACATGCTTGTTTTAAGAACTTTTATTTACTTTATGATCTTTGTAGGTCATTGACATCCCATTTAATTTTGATGACCTTGTTTATATTATAGCAACATACATTAAAAGTGTTCCTTTAGATAACATTAACATTCATGATTGTAATCCATCACCTAGGTTAGCTATAGCTTTAACTATCATGCTGTATGTAACAGTTCAAAGCTTTAATACAGATTCCATTATACATAATGAGTGGGAAATGTCTGATCAAAAAGGTTTCTTTGGTTGCTTCACTTCTAAGGGCCACTACAAATGTGACAAATTATCTACACAGATATCATCACTTGGTAGGAAAATAGTGAGTCACATGTGGCAATTCAAACATGAAATAACTTCAGTGCATGTCACATGCTGGGAAATTACCACTGGCTGTGGGTTTCCCAGCACATGAACACAACAGTCATGCACAATGTCACACATGCAATCGTTATGCTTTTTCCTACCAGAAGTGCTACCTGTATAGGACATCAGAAGTAGCCCTGCTTGCTGCAGTATCTTAAAAGTAGTGATGAGGACATTGGAGGGATTGCTCCTGCTGCTACCCCGAGTAGTTAAATAATGCTCTTAGACCTCTGACTAATGACACAGTCCACCATCTAGATCGGCCTTCCCCAACCAGGTGCCTTCAGATATTTACATGCTGGCTTGGGATGATGGGAGTTGTAGTCCAATGCATCTAGAAGGCACCAGTTGGGGAAGGCTGATCCAGATAGAGGGACTGACTACTTTAGGTACACCCAAGGGACTGACTAAGGCAAAGGAGAAAAGGGACAGCACCCCTCTCCATCATGTGCTCCTTTTACTGTTACAGAAAGAGGCTCCGACCCTCACTTTATATGTGAGGGGCAGACAAGTGAATCACATCTAGTTTGGCCTTAGTCCTTAGACTTGGGTGAGATGTAAGCACTTCCAAGGTTCAGAAATGTATGGATGAAACATAGACAGATATTGCTCACATTGCATACAAAACACCTAAACGATGGATACGTTATACCTATAGTTTACTATGGGCCTTCTCTGCTGTGGCAGCCCGGTTGTGCAATGCCCTCCCCTGGAGGCCTGTTGGTTTCGTTTTGGCACCAAGTTAAAATATGGCTTTTCACCCAAGCCTTTGAGGGCTAATTGATTTCCCTAAAGTTGCACACTGTTTTAACTGTTCTATTGTTTTAGATGTTCTAATTGGTATTAGCTTGTTTAATGGTTTAATATGCTTTTAGCTGTTTCAATTATTCATCATTTCATACTGTTTGAATTGATTTTATCTGTATGCCACCCTGAGATCTTAAAGATATAGCGCAGGACACAGATGTTTTGAATGAATGAATAAATAAATAAATAAATAAAATAAACATCATCTGAGGAAACCCTTTATCATAGTGTCAAATATACTGAGTTTACACTCTGTTTGTGTGAAGGACTGAATGATTGAAGAAAAGTCTGTGTGTGTTTGCATGTGAACAAATGTGCCACATAAAATGTATTTATTTTAAGAATTTACAAACTTGTGTCTTCATAAAAAAAAATGGATCACAGGACAATATATTACACAACATTACATACCCACATATCAAAAGAGTTCCAAAAGTGTTACGTTCCAGGGGTAAAAACCATATAGAATTGTGTGCCACTTTAAGAGATTAACAAATATTTATTTATTTATTGTATCTTTAAACTGCCCAATAACCCAGATTCTCTGGGCAGTGTGCAATACATTAAAAACATAAAACACAAACATTTAAATGAAGAATAAAAAGATCACAGAATAAAATCAAGATAAAACCAGCAGCAAAGAATAAAACCATTACAACACCATAAAACCAAATTAAAATCAGCAGTAGAATAAAGCACTAAAAGCACTCAAACAGTTCTTAAAATGAGTGGGAGAATAAAAAAGTCTTCACCTGGAACAGGAAAGACCATAATGTAGGAGCCAGGTGAGCCTCTCTGGCAGTGGCAAGGGCATTTCACAAGCAGGGTGCCACCACTGAAAAGGCTCACTTCATTTGGTGGAGTACCTGGAGGAGGGCCTCACATGATGACCTTAGTGTTTGGGCAGGTAAATATAGAGTTCTGCTCAGGATGTGCCAGACAATGGGGAGTGTGAAGGGGGGTGATTTTCAGCTATTCCCACCTCCTCCAACACTCAGCACCACCTCCCAGGTTGTTCCAGACGGTCCCCCATTCTCCAGTGCAGATTTTCAGGAGGCATAGGACCCTGCAGGGGAGAAGGGAACCAGTGAAAATGGTCTCCTCCCCCATTTCACTAGCATTTCATTTAGGGATGTCAGAGAATTTCACCACGAATCTCAGGGAGGCCGAATGCCAGCGCATTCGGCCCCCCGAAATCGGTGGTGAAACAGTCTGCCCCCCCGCCCGCCCCCCGGAACGGGACTTACCTTCGGCGAATCTTCCTGGCGGTGGCGGCTCCAGCGGCAGTTCGGCGGTGGTTCGGCAGCGGCAGTTCCGGCGGCCAGTCTTCCGACCAGCTGCCGCCACCGCCATTTCCAGTTAAAAAACAAAACAAAAAAAGTGATAGGCTATGTAAAGATTTACATAGCCTATCACGGCTAGATTTAAAAAAAACACCGTGATAGGCTACGTAAATGTTTACGTAGCCTATCATGGCTGATTTAAAAAAAAAAAACCTGTGCGTACGCGAATGGCGGCGCCCATGGGCGCCGCCATTTGCATTCCTTATTTTGGCACGTCTTAGTCTACGTAAATGTTTACGTAGACTAAGACGTGCCAAAATAAGGAATGCAAATGGCGGTGCCCATGGGCGCCGCCATTCGCGTACGCGCATTTTTTTTTCTTTTAAATCAGCCGTGGTAAGCTACATAAACATTTACGTAGGCTATCACGGCTGACTGCAGGGACGCAAACGGCGGCAGCTATGGCCGCCACCATTTGCGGAGCCGGCCGGCCAGGATTCGGGGGGAGGGACGGAGCGCCCCCTCGGCCAGAATTTCGGGGGGGAGGGACGGAGCGCCTCCCCCCCAGCCAGAATTTCAGGGGGAGGGACGGAGCGCCTCCCCCTCACCGCGAATGTCACCCTTCGAAAAGGTAAGTGACTTTCGTACATCCCTAATTTCAATACATTTCTATACCACATAATAGCCAAAGCTCTCTGAGCAGTTTACAAGGATAAAAAAGAACTTTAACATATAGCATTGTATGTAATATGTAAAAACCATTGACATGCAAACATAGAAACAGACAAAACACATATACACCTAAACAGTTTTAACAATCAACAGTAAGAGATCCCAGCATCCCTGTAGCCAGCCACATTTCTAGCTGGGGCATTGCAAGGGGCGGGGCAGGGGGAGAGATGCAAAGCACCAGCCAATCCCTCCCCGCCATTTCACTGGTGGAGACGACTTGAGGGCCAGTGAGCTGCTGAGTTTGGCTTTGATGCTGGATTAGGTATCTCAGTTTTAGATTCCACCCGAAAAACAAACTTGGACAAACTACAAGCTTAGGGACGGGCAGAGAGAAAGTATATAGTTTAGGGTGCATTTGTTAACACCTCCTTGAGGGTCCCTCCATCTAGACTTGTTCATGACTATCAATCATTCTTTCTTAAAGGAGGGCTCACCAATAAAATATTTTCATGATTCACAACTTGAAAGGCTCTGTAAATTTCATTTCTACTTTCAAATCCTCCCATTCTGGAAGGCAGTGTGGCCATGTTGACGTTAATGTCAATTCTACCCATAGTTATGGTTCAGTCACAAGACCATGAGAAAAAAGAATTATTTTTTATCAGCAACAAAACATAACAAAAACATAATGTAGCAATTGATATATAATTCAAGCAGCATACACAGTCAACATGACTTAAATCTGTAAACCATAACATAGTGCATTAGATTTAACCCTGCCCCACAAAATAAACCCCCTTTTCCTGCAGTTACTGTAGATCCTGCAGATTGTGCAGCATTACAGCTGACAAGCTTGCATTTATCATGTGAAAGATTCCATTTCCTGGTTAACTGAAGCATTAGAAACCTGAGCCCTGTTCAAGCATTTGCCTGAACATCCGGGGGCTTAAAGTGAGTAGAAGGTCGGGGCCATGCCTTTTCAGGGTTCCTGCTCACATGGAGAGTTCTGCTCATGTTCAAGTTAACACGAGTGGAATTCCCTTTCAGACTTTGCTGATTCAACATGGCAAGGCCTGAACCAAGGGGGGCGGGGCCCATGCTCCCGGTGATGTAGGGGTGGGATGCATGGCCCCACCCCTTTGCCCGCTTTAAGCCCCCGTGTATTCAGCTTGAACAGGACTTTGGTCTACCTGCAGAAGGAGGTCAGGAAAGGACATAGCCTGCAATATCTTCCTCAACGGGTAAGGAAAGGCAGTGGGTAGCCAGGTGCCCCTTTCCACAGAGGACAGATCTCTATTTCAAGGGCTGCCAGAGGACCATCCTCTGTTGAAGATGTTCTCTATTTGAAGAGCTTCTCTGGCTAATTCCAGTTTAAAGATGAAAGACCACAAGAACCGTTGCCCATCCACAGTTCGCACCTGGACAGCAGGCTGAACAGGCAGGCCCACAGCTCACCTGGTCACAGCCTCCACATTATGATCAGATGTACTGTATTTCTATTTTTTTAAAAAAATAATTTGCATCTATACATATACATTTGTATATGCAAATATTGTGGAGATCACTGTCCTCTTTTGTCCTCTTTTTTGGTGATTCATAAGTGGCTACTCTAACTGTGTCTGCCCTTTTCAATCCTATTGCCTTCAGGCATGGCAGGTAGCCCATTCATCCCCCTTTCCTGCTTCTCTGAAACCCAGCAAGATTAGTTCTATTTTGCATCTATGATATGGAAAATATTACCTTGGAATTCAAACTCTGGGTGGCTTTTCCAAGACAAGATATATTGAGCAGGATGCGAGATTCCTGCAGACTTCTGCTTGTGGGCCTTTTCTGTTCCAGCCATATGGCTTTTCTGTTCCAGCCATATGTCTTCCACATCTATGCCTCATCCCCCTCCAGATTTTTTTATTATATATATATATATATATATATATATATATATCTTAGAGGGAAATGTTATGTAGGGTAACCTAAAGCCACAATCTAATGCAAACGTCAGTACACTCAAGTCTGCCGCATCTGCATTTACATCCAGGTTGAACTGAGGTTTAAATCTTTAGTAAGAGGTCTGTCTACCTATATCTTAGATCCACCCTATTTGGTTAAAGATCCTGCGCATCAACCCTCTTTAGTCAAAGTAAACTAAAGGCAGACTTAAAAACAAAGGGCAAAACCCAACATAAGTCCTACTTAGAGTAGATCCACTGAAATAAATGGGGCTTAAGTTAGTCATGACAAACTTAAGTCCCATTCATTTCAATAGGTCTACTCTAAATAGGACATATGTTGGATTTACCCAAAAGAAGAATGGGAAATGTGCTCCATTTTCCCCCTTTTAAAGAAATGGCTTAGCATATGAGAGTTATATCATATACCTTTTTGTTGTTCCTATTCTCTAAACAGTGCATGATTTGGCAGTAAAATCTTTACTGATTAAGGGGCTATGCCTAATTGAAAACCTGTGAGCTTCCTATCATGAAATCTACCCTTTGATTGAGTAGATAAACTCAATTAACTCCAGTTGGAGAGTACTTGGAATAATATTTTCACTTAAGCTCCACAATATTTCATGAACCATGCACACAACTTGCCAAATATCTTTAAAAGATTTTGTGAAACCCCAAACATGCCAGCTCCCCCATCCCAGGAGTGTGAAATCTCATTTTCCAGTTCTCTGCTCAAATTTAATGAGCCGCCTCCTGTTTAACCTCCATGTGAGAAGGTTTGGAAGCATCAAGGGAAATTGTATTTTTCCCCCTTTGTAAACAAAGCAGAGATTTGGAATAGACCCTAAAATGTATCTTTTCTATTTGTAAAGAGTAAAAAGGCTTTCATAATTTTATTTGGAGGAAGAATTAAATTAGAGTTATTTTCTAGTGAAACAAGAAACATGCAGAATTGATACAAGACAACAGGGACAAAACAATCCAACATGAAAACAGGCCACCAAGCAATGCTTCATATGGTTCTTTTTCCTATACATAGATTAATATATTTCATATGTTACACATTTTTTCTTATACAAAAACTAATCTCAAAAATTAAATGCATTTTTCTTCTGCTGAAGCCTACTACAGTTTCTGGATTACACTCATGGAAACCAGAACCGGTACAAATGGCAAACTTCATGTTGATGAATCAGAGTTGGGTATTTTCATTCAACATTTCATTGAAATACCCATATCTTAATTGTGAGTTTTATCCAGTTGGCTTTATTTTATTTTATTTATGACATTTCTACCACCCAATAGCCGAAGCTCTCTAGGTGGTTTGTTTTGCATTTGCTTTGCATTTTGCTGCTTGAGTTCTTTAGAGCAGTGTAGTGGTAAATTTTGACAGGCAGGCACTCATCCTGAGAGTCCCCATCGCCACATCCCAAGGAAAGTTCAAACTTGCAGGCGGCTGTGTGGATCTGTATCAATGAACCAGTTACTGGAGGTTTTGTCTGCTAGGAGCAGGTCTTTTGTAAAGTTAGTGGGTTGTAATGCCCATTCAAGACAAAACTACCCGAAAACATTTCACATTACAACAAGGAACAATATATTGTTGATGGGGAAAATCCCCCCACCCCACCCTAGCTACTCAGGATTGCAGCTAAGCTCAGAGGGAACAAGGAATTCTGAGGTGGATCAGTTGACATCAACATCCCTGCTACTAGAGAAGTGCCAGTGCTGCATCCCTGCTGGTCCTGGCTCCACTACACCACTGGTTCTTTATGAAATTCATCCAACGATATGGACTACTGATTAGCAATGCGTAACATTTCGAAAACATCTAGCAAATGAGCCAGACATTCACCCTTTTGTGCTGTACAGGCCATTGCTAATAGTCCAGCAACAAGCCTACAACACTGAGCTTTGAGATCACCCCTACAAGTCCTATGTACTTAATCATTTGACTTTAACCCCTTGAAGATCATTTTTCTTTCTTCTTTTTCATAAATGAAAATGAATTTCATTCAAAAATGGCAGACTTGAAAAACTAATCAGCCTGGATCCAAATGGCCAAGCACAAGATTCACAGACTAGGGATGCTGGAGAAATCCGCAATGAAAGCCAATCACGTCAGATTTCTATGCATCTGACCCATGGATTCTGCAGTGAACCAGCTTTTCCTGATTCTCCAGACTCGTGAACTGTTGAGTTGTTTGTTTTTTACTTTCTGCAATTCTACACAAATTTAGTTATAGATAGATATGTAAAATAAAAACACGCTGGCTGAAAATATGCATTTCCCCATAGACTAAAGCATGAAAATGCGCATTTGGGGAAGATTTGCGCATTTGGGGGATTTGCACATTTTCGCAAGTGCAAATTTGCACATGTGTGAATTCGTGCTAATGCAAATTTGCACACATTTGGGCAATTGGGGGGGGGACCGATTCCGTCAATGAGCAGGCAATGGACTAAAAGGCACATGGCAATCTACGAAATGCAGATGGAACAGATCTTACAGAATCCACCCATCCCTACCACAGACTCCCCTTCTACTACTGGATTTAGGTGCAAGTTAAGTAAGTGAAACCTTCAGGTCTCACATTATGTGGGGCCTCTGAATACCCCAAAAATGATTGTATTTCATGTTTTACATAATTGGTTGAAAAATAAAGGAGAACGAGTGGGGGCATACTCTAAAACAGTCATTGTTCTGATAAAACGAAAACAATGCTACAAGACAAGCTGCCTGTACCAAGCGTTATGTGCACAGAAAGGGATACACTTCGTAACCTATAATTTGATGATGTCATCAACTACATTGTTCTCCAAAAATCATGACAGGAAATGTTTTAAATTTCATGCGATATGCAAACAGACATAATGCGTAATCAAGAGTAATACTGCTTGCATATGTAAGAATGAAGAATAAAGTTTTATTATTTCTATTTTCATTAGAATTTGTTAGAAATATATATATATATATATATATATATATATATATATATATTAGGAGGCCCTTTAAGCTTGACATAGTTTAGGGTCTCCGCCTGTCAGAATCCAGCCCTGAACCCTCCCCACTTTATCCTTTTGCATCCCCCTAAAAGCTGCTGACCCCTTCATGGATCACTGCCTTGTTGTGGCGAAGGGGCTTGCGTAACTCAGTGAAGCCATAAGCTATGCTTTGCAGGCCCAAGACGGACAGGTCATGGCAGAGAGTTCTGACAAAATGTGGTCCACTGGAGAAGGAAATGGCAACCCACTCCAGTATTCTTGCCAAGAAAACCCCATGGAACGTATCACAAGGCTAAAAGATATGACGCCAGAAGATGAGCCCCTCAGGTCGGAAGGTGTCCAATATACTACTGGGGAAGAGCAGAGGGTATTTCCAAGTAGCGCCAGAAAGAGTGAAGCGGCTGGGCCAAAGCTGAAAGGGCACTCAGCTGTGGATGTGTCTGGTGGTGAAAAGAAAATCCAATGCTGTAAAGAACAATATTGTTTAGGAACCTGGAATGTAAGATCAATGAATCAAGGTAAGCTGGAGGTGGTCAAACATGAGATGGCAAGATTGAACATCGACATCTTGGGAATCAGCAAACTAAAATGGACAAGCATGGGCGAATTTAATTCAGGTGACCATCATATCTACTACTGTGGGCAAGAATCCCTTAGAAGAAATGGAGTAGCACTCATAGTCAACAAAAGGGTAGCTTATGTACTTTGCAGCCAAAGATGCAGAAGCTCTATACAGTCAGTAAAAACAAGACCTGGAGATGACTGTGGCTCAGATCATGAGCTTCTTGTTAGAAAATTTCGGCTTAAATTGAAGAACGTAGGGAAAACCACTAAACCATTCAGGTATGACCTAAATCATATCCCTTATATACAGTGGAGGTGAGGAATAGATTTCAGGGATTAGACCTGATAGACAGAGTGCCTGAGGAACTATGGACAAAGGTCCGTAACATTGTTCAGGAGGCAGCAACTCAATCCATCCCAAAGAAAAAGAAATGCAAGAAAGCCAAGTGGCTGTCTGATCTGATGAGGCTTTACAAGTAGCTGAGAAAGGAAGCAAAAAGCAAGGGAGAAAGGGGAAGATATATCCAACTGAATGCAGAGTTCCCGAGAATAGCAAGGAGAGACAAGAAGGCCTTCTTAAATGAACAATGCAAAGAAATAGAAGAAAACAACAGAATGGAAAAGACTAGAGATCTCTTCAAGAAAATCGGAGATCTCAAGGGAATGTTTTGTGCAAAGATGGGCATGATAAAGGACAAAGAAGGCAGGGACCTAACAGAAGCAGATGAGATTAAGAAGAGGTGGAAAGAATACACAAAAGAATTATACAGGAAAGATCTTAATGTCCCTGATAGCCATGATGTCGGAGAATTTCTCCTCAAATCTCCAGGAGGCAGAATGCCAACGCATTTGGCCCCCCGAAATTGGTGGAGAAACAGTCCGCCACCCCCCGGGATGGGACTTACCTTGGTCGAATGTCCCTGGTGGCGGCGGCTCCCGGTGGCGGTTCGGCAGCGGTTCGGCAGCGGTGGCGGCCGGTCTTCTGACCAGCTGCCGCCACCGCCATTTCCAAGTAAAAAACAACAACAACAAACGTGATAGGCTATGTAAAGATTTACGTAGCCTATCACGGCTAGATTTTCAAAAAACACCGTGATAGGCTACGTAAATCTTTACGTAGCCTATCACGGCTGACTTTGGGGGGGGGAAGCGCATGCGCAAATGGCGGCGCCCATGGGCGCCGTCATTTGCATTCCTTATTTGGGCACGTGTAGTCCACGTAAATATTTACGTAGACTACGGCGAAAATAAGGGCAACGCTATTTGCGTTGCCCTTATTTTCGCCATAGTCTACGTAAATGTCTATGTAGACTACACGTGCCCAAATAAGGAATGCAAATGGCGGCGCCCATGGGCGCCGCCATTTGCGTATGCGCTTTTTTTTTTCTCCCAAATTCAGATGTGATAGGCTACGTAAACATTTACGTAGCCTATCACAGCTGACTGCAGGGACGCAAACGGCGGCGGCTACAGCCGCCCCATTTGTGTCCTGGCAGGACAGCAGGATTCGCAGCTGGAGGGATGGGGCACCTCCCCCCCGGCCAGAATTTCGGCTGGAGGGACGGGGCGCCTCCCCCCCGGCCAGAATTTCGGCGGGGAGGGATGGGGCGCCTCCCCCCCAAGAATTTCGGGGGGAGGGACGGAGCGCCTCCTCCCCACCGCGAAGCAAGCTGCGGGACCAGGTAAGGGACTTTCGTCCATTCCTAGCCATGATAGTGCGGTCACTGAACTTGAGCCAGACATCCTAGGGAGTGAAGTCAAGTGGGCCTTAGGAAGCATTACTAACAACAAAGCGTAGTGGTGAGAGTGACGGACTGGGAGCCGGGAGATCCGGGTTCTAGTCCCCACTTGGCCATGGAAGCTCACTGGGTGACTTTGGGCCAGTCACAGACTCTCAGCCCAACCTACCTCACAGGGTTGTTGTTGTGAGGATACAACGGTGAGGAGGAGGATAATGTAAGCCGCCTTGAGTTCCTTGCGAGAGGGAGAAAGGCGGGGTATAAATGCAATAAATAAATAAATAAAAATAAATAAAGCTAGTGGAGATGACAGTATTCCAGCTGAGCTATTTAAGATCCTAAAAGATGATGCTGTTAAAGTGCTGCTCTCAATATGCCAACAAATTTTAGAACACTCAGCAGTGGCCACAAGACTGGAAAAGGTCAGTTTACATTCTAATTCCAAAGAAGGGCAACGCCAAAGAGTGTTCAAACTACCGTACAATTGCGCTCATTTCACATGCCAGCAAGGTGATGCTCAAAATCCTACAAGCTAGGCTTCAGCAGTATGCGAACCGAGAACTACTGGAAGTACAAGCTGGGTTTCGAAGAGGCAGAAGAACTAGAGATCAAATCTAGGGATGTCAGAGAATTCCACCATGGATCTCGGGGAGGCCGAATGCCAGTGCATTCAGCCCCCTGAACTCTGTGGTAGAATGGCCTGCCATCCCCCCGCCACCCCGCGGATCCCCCACCGGGACGAGACTTACCTGGGGCGGATGTTCTCTGGCGGCGGCTTCGGTGGTGGCTTCGGCGGCGGCGGCACCTGCGACGGCTGGTCTTCCGACTGGCTGCCGCCACCGCCATTTGCAGTCTTGTCTTTTTTTTTTTACAGAGACATGATAGGCTACGTAAGTTTTTACGTAGCCTATCATGTCTCTGTATATATAAAAAAAAGATGAAGAAAAATAAGGAACACAAATGGCGGCGGCTGTAGCCGCTGCCATTTGCGTACGCGTTTTTTTTTTCCCCTTACCCAGAGCCCTCCGTGGCTGGAAATCCCGCTGCAGACGGCCCTGGCCTGAGCTGCCACGGAGCACAGCCGGCTTTTGAGGATTCCAGGGGGGAAGACTGGATCGCCTCCCCCCCGCTGAGGATTCTGGGGGGAGGGATAGAGCGCCTCCCCCCCAGCGGAACCTGGCAGAGCCAGGTAAGCGGGGTTTCGTACACCCCTAATCAAATCACCAACTTTCTCTGGATCATGGAGAAAGCAAGAGAATTCCAGAAAAACGTCTATTTCTGCTTCACTGACTATGCTAAAGCCTTTGTTTGATTGCCAACTGTGGCAAATTCTGAAAGAGATGGGGGTACCAGACCAACTTACCTGTCTCCTGAGAAACTTATAGGAGGGTCAAGAAGCAACAGTAAGAACTAGACATGGAACAACTGATTGGTTCAAAATTGGGAAAGGAGTACGACAAGGCTGCATATTGTCTCCCTGCTTATTTAACTTAAATGCAGAGTACATCATGAGAAACACCGGGTTGGATGAATCAGAGGTCGGAATTAAGATTGCCGGGAGAATTATCAACAACCTCAGATACACAGACGATACCACCCTAATGGCAGAAAGCGAGGAGGATCTAAAGAGCCTCTTGTTGAGGGTGAAAGTGGAGAGTGCAAAAGCTGGTTTGAAACTCAACATTAAAAAAACGAAGATCATGGCATCTGGCCCCATCACTTCCTGGCATATGGAAGGGGAAGAAACGGAAGCAGTGACAGATTTTATTTTCTTGGGCTCCAAGATCACCGCAGACGGTGACTGTAGCCATGACATTAAAAGACGCTTGCTCCTTGGGAGGAAAGCTATGGCAAACCTAGACAGCATAGTAAGAAGCAGAGACATCACCTTGCTGACAAAGGTCCGCATAATCAAAGCTATGGTTTTCCCAGTAGTAACGTATGGCTGTGAGTGAGAGCTGGACTATAAGGAAGGCTGAGCGCCGAAGAATTTTGATGCTTTCGAACTGTGGTGCTGGAGAAGACTCTTATGAGTCCCCTGGACTGCAAGGAGGTCAAATCAGTCAATCCTAAAGGAAATCAACCCTGAGTGCACATTGGAAGGACAGATACTGAAGCTGAAGCTCAAATATTTTGGCCACCTAATGCGAAGAGAAAACTCTCTGGAAAAGACCCTGATGCTGGGAAAGACTGAAGGCAAAAGGAGAAGGGGACGGCAGAGGATGAGATGGCTAGATAGCATCACTGATGCAATGAATATGGACTTGAGCATGCTCCGGGAGAGAGCGGAGGACAGGAAGGCCTGGTGTGCTGTGGTCCATGGGGTCACGAAGAGTCGGACATGACTGAATGACTGAACAACAAAAGCTGCTGAACACAAGGGAAACTTCTGGATCAGAATATCATGTAACATGAAGGGCTCCAACTGGAAGCTGAAACTTCCGAAGTTGCTGGGCACGTGCCGATGCTTTTTATTCACCCTTTGAATCCCAGGCCTAGTGTGCTCTAATTATTCACTGCAATCCCAACTTAAACAAATGGATGTATAAACCAGGAGAATATTATAATCCTTATGGCATCAACTTGTAATTAGATCTACCATATTCATTTGTGTTTAATAAACATTTTTAACCAGATGCTACCATATCCATGAGGTTTTCTCCTTAATATATCCAAGATGAAACTCTCTACTGAGCTCCATCCCATGATCCAAATCTGGTTCTTAAGTAGCTTTCCGTTACTTTCTAACGACTGCTGATTGATTAATTGAACTTCAGCCTGGCGCAGGTCTTGGCCGCTGCTGCTGTTTTCTGGTGTTATTGTTTTTTGGATAAGATATACATTGGGAAAACATTAGGGATCTCAATTAAGCAGCTGGGTGACTTATAAATATATATTTATGTTTGAAGCCTAAGTGGCCATTGGCTTCCCTACTGTTTTACTTAGCTAACAAAACAACTCTATCAAAGTAAGTATTATTCCAAAACTCAACTTCCTGTGCAGAATGCTCCCATGTGTTCCATCAGTTTGGCTCTGTGATGAACTACATCGTTCCTTATAAACTGTCCATGGCCCATAAATTTCCAGGCATAAAGGCTATTGCTGTGCTGTACAAATCTGCCGAGGATTTTCCTCCTACCGTTTTCATTTTGTTGGGTTGCAAATGAGCTGGTTTGCGGCTCTGCCTCTTCAAAACTTTCCTCCTCTTTTGCCTTATATTTTAACAAAACATACCTTGGTCTCCTCTTTTTCTTCCCAAGAAACCATGACAATTGTTTTTAAACCAGAGAGATGCGCACCAAATGGCAGGAACGTGTACGTCGATGTAGCCTATTTCCACATGAGGAGGGAAGAGCAAGTTGCCATTTCCATTCCCTGTTTCCAGCTGGCATCCCCTGGTCACCCGATTCCAAGGGTTGCCACCTTTCGTGCTAGCACAACTTTTGTGCCTGTGAAGCTGCCTGACATGCAGAAATGCAGCCACTGCCATCGTTTTTAAATCTGCAGCCTGGCCCACTTTGCCACTTAAAAGGAAGGTTTTTCAAAAATGCAAGTCGTAGGCTGGACACAGGGAGTGGATGGGTCTGCCACAGGGGTGTCAAAGCTCTTTCAGCCCAAGGGCCAAATTCCATTTCGTAGAAGCTTGTGGCAGCCACATTCCAGTGGTGGGCGGGGCCAAAGGCAAAAGGGGCGAAGCCAAAAATGCTAGCTTATTGTAGCTTGAAGCTCTTACTGCCAGGAACTAAGCCTTAGGCGAGGCCTTTCAACCTTGTAGAAGTGGGAGGACTACACAAAGCCCAAGGTAACACCCAATGATTGGTGGTTGGGGGAAGGGGGTAAAGCCAGGAGAAGGGACCCTGACCCTCTGTGAAACCCCACAGGGCTGGATTGAGGCTCCAGGCAAACTGAATTCGGCCCCCAGGCCAAATCTACAAACTACTGGTGCCACAATGACACTTTACTCCACAGTGGCAGCCTTTTCCAAACTGTCTTTACTAGAGATGTGGGGCATTTGGGGAGAGGGCCTCCTCCCAGATCACAGGCTCTTCCAGAACAGGTTCCTCTGAACTTGTTTGAACCCACTGTGGATTCCTCCAACATCCCTAGTTCCAGTTCATCTAAAATGCACTGCAAATGTTTGAACAGAAGATGTGTTATTTTAGCTGGAAGCAAAACTATATGAAGGAAGCATAACGAATTTGAACAGCTACACATTTACAGATAAGCAACAGTTCCGTAAAGAACATCTTAGTTATAAATGACAGCATTTAAAAAAATCTGCATGCACACATTTACTTGTGGGACATGTCGCAATGTCCTTTGAAGGTATGTGACTTCAAATTGCACTTCCTGTAAATATCAAAGGACAACAGGCATGTGGGTGCCAGTTTTTAAATCCTTTCATACCCAGGGACAAAAAGAAGGGTAGCACTTGCACGCTAAACAAATAAGAAAAAACCAGGCCTTTCATGAACGATTTCAGTTTTTAACTGCCACATCTGTATGTTTGCATCCATATTGCTGCCATAGCCTGGAAGAAGGGTGTGTTCAGGAGAGGCCTAGGGAAGGAGGGCCCTGGAGAAGAGGGCCTCAGCCAGCCTGCCCCAACCTTTTCCCACCAAATGGGTTGGGGAAGGCTGATCTAAAGCCAGCAGAAGCTGTGTACTGTTGGTAGGAAGGGAAGGAGACATAAGAGTGTCAGGCAATTAAGGAAGCTGGCTGGGAATCAGCATAGCTGAAGGACAGCTATCAGAGCAGGCAGCCGTCTGAAGATCAGGGAGTTGCAGAGATGGCTAATATGGTGCCAGGGAGGGATGGAGGGAGGGAGAGTCGATGTAGCACAGAGCATTGTGCTCACTGTCAGCTTTATACAGGCTATCATGGGCAACCAAGGGAGGGGTGGAGAAAGTTTGCCAACGTCTTCATTCTGGAGACATTTTGATTGCCCTGCACTACTTCATTAAGTTTAATTTCATGAGCTTTCGTTGAAGCAGCCCCAAGAAGTTTGACTTGGAGAGACTTTGCGATATCAAGATAGCACTGAACATTTGATTTGTGTGTGGGGGGGGGGGGAGTTCAGGCAGGAAGTAAAGCCAAAACAGATGTTTAAGGAACAAACACGTTGAGTTTTGTGCCACTCCTAAACCAATTAAGGGCACAATCCTATGCATGTTTAGACAGAAAAAGATCCTTTAGTTCCCAGAATGCCCCAATCAGCATGGCTGTCTAGAGGAATACTGGGAGTTGGAGGATTTTTTCTCTCTAAACATGCATAGGATTGCATCCTTAATGTTTCTGCAGCAAACTGAAAGTTCCAGTGAAGCCAGGATAAAGATACAACGCCAACCAAAGGCACTTGCACCATTGGACATGGAGAGCCACAAGTCACAATGCCCTGCTCTGTTCTTTGCTGATTTTGCAGTAATGTTTTAAGTTTCCCCCTACACACACACACACACACACACACAATAAGTGTGATAGATACAATCTCGCCTTGTCACTCTAAACCAGAATCTGTCTTTTCACCTTCACACTTCCTTTTTTTTTTCTTTCTGCTCATTAAGCAAACAGTGCGATATTTCCACTTTTGTTACTCTCTTTGACACAGGTTTAAAAGCATTTTCACATCCAAATAAGTTTTGTAGTAATGCGTAAATAATGGTTTTTGTTGTGTCAGGTATTTAGATAAAATGCGGTTCGCAAATTCTGATGAGAAAAAAAGTGAGGGAAGGGAATTGGTTTCTTTGAATGTATTATTTTCCATTGAAATGTAGAGATTTTACTTGCCAGTTTGGGGAGGTTTGTGTTTTCATTTTCTGTATACCATTTATAAATATTGGATTATTATTAACCTGTCTCTAAGGACTACAGTAAGGAAGAATGCAAAAAGAATTGTAAAACATTGCTATTAAAATGATAACTATTAACAATGATTTTGAAAATATAGCAGCTTAAGCATATGTTTAAAGCAAGTATTAAAGCCATGTAACCCAGTACTATGGATTTTTACTTGGATGTTGTCCAAATCAAGAGGCCATTTTACTTTGCACATCTCTTTGACATATTAAGAACTTTGCAGATTCTAAACATGAGTTCTTATTTGTTTCAGAGAGTTGTAATTGATTTGACAGAGGGTTTATGGATCTTGATGCACATACTCATTCCTTTGCCTCTGGTAAACAGGTTTTGCTGGGACTGGGGTAGGGGTGGGGGTGTTACTGCTCCAAAATCCTGAACAAAACTATCCATAAGCAACAGTGAGACAAAAAGAATATGAGTTTCTTGGGATAGTTTGTATCTGTTGTAAATATATTTTTTTAAAAAGAAATATGTGCATCGACACCATGAGAAGTGATGATGCTTCCAAAACACATTCAACATTCTAAAAATAAAAGTGTGTATGTCATTGCTGATGTGCTTAGCCTGGGCTGTGTCTGGGCTGAGCCTGTACCACTTCAGAGAACACGTGGCAGTTCACATGAGCTAACAGTGACTGACCAAGAAAGAGATCTTGAGGTTGGGGTAGACAGCTCGATGAAAATGTAAACCCAGTGTGTGGCCACTGTAAAAAAAAAAGGCAAAGTTCATGCTAGGCATAATTAGAAAAGGAATTGAGAATAAAACTGCCAATATCATACTGCCCTTATACAAATTTAAATGGGAGTTAGAAAATTTAAAATGGGTTAGACAAATTCCTGGAGAAGAAGTCTATCAATGGCTACTAGGCTTGAGGGTTATGTGCTATCTCCAGTACCAGAGGCAGTGAGCCTGTGTGCACCAGCTGCTGGGCAACATGGGTGGGAGGGTGCTGTTGCGCTCATGCCGCGCTTGTGGGTTCCTGGTTGACAGCTGCGTGGTTGGCCACTGTGTGAACAGAATGTGGGACTAGATGGACCCTTGGTCTGATCCAGCTTGGCTCTTCTTACGTTCTTAAATCTATGGTGTGACCACAGTTGGAATCCTGTGTCCAGTTCTGGTCACCACACCTAAAAAAAGATATTGTGTAGAGCTGGAAAAAGTGCAGAAAAGGGCAACTAAAATGATCAAGGGGCTGGAGCATCTCCCCTGTGAGGGAAGGTTACAACAGCTGGGATTGTTTAGCTTGGAAAGAAGGAGGGTGAGGGGAGACATGATAGAGGTCTACAAAATTATGCATGGTGTGGAGAATGTGGATAGGGAGACATCCCCCCCCCCCACATAATATTAGAACCCGAGGTCATCCCATGAAGCTGATTGGTGGGAGATTCAGGACAGATAAAAGGAAGGACTTCTTCACACAGGACATAGTTGAACTATGGCATTTGCTACCTCAAGAAGTAAGGATGGCCACCAACTTGGATGGCTTTAAAATGGGGTTAGATAAATCCCTGGAGAAGTCTATCAATGGCTACTAGTCTTGATGGCTATGTGCTACCTCAAGTACCAGAGGCAGTGAGCCTATGTACACCAGTTGCTGGGGAACATGGGCAGGAGGATGCTGTTGTGCTCATGTCCTGCGTGGGTCCCTGGTCAACAGCTGGTTGGCCACTGTGTGAACAGAATGCTGGACTAGATGGGACCTTGGTCTGATCCAGCAGGGTGCTTCTTATGTTCTTATGATTAGATGCTCCTCCATACACAAGCCTCCCAGCAAAAAAAGGTAAAGGCAGGAAGGCTGCTCCCCCCTCTATTACTGTGCTGTGGCCACCAGTGCATTCCCCAGCCAACTGCATCATCAGGCACCACTGCTTCTCCTTGACAGGCTAATTTTCTAGGTCCAGGGAATGTGCAGGATGGACAGCCTTCTATATCATGAATTCCCAACTGCAGTCCGAAGTGGGCTCCAGCATAGGACTCCAGCCTTACACACATGATCCATGAAGGGGTTATACATAGGTTTAGCTATATCCCTTGGTGGGTAAAATACATTGCTGAAAAACAGAGGTTTGTGTTGTTTTTAAATGAAGGAAAATGTGCATTGCTTTGAGGGCCCTGCTGGACAGAAAAGTGATCTATAAATATTAAAAATGCCCTTTGCATCCCTTAAAATGGTTGCCCCTTGTGTCCATGTGAAAACTTGAAAGAGTATCACATGCTGGCATGTTGTTAATGCTAAAGTGCAAAGTTCCCATTTTTTTAGATAACTTTTGAAAGCAGTTCTTGTTGAATCACTCTTTTATTATTTTCATTATTTAAGTTGACTTACTCAGTAATATTTATCTAGATCCATGGCTGTGAGATTTGCTGTACAAGTCATTAGTAACCCACTTCTGCAACAGTATAACATCACAAATCATATTGCACTTGCGTAAATGGGATGTTGTGCCAACACATCAGGCAGACATGGAAGTTCAAATATTCAGGGACAGATAACTTTTCCAGAAGACATCTTATTCTCTTACTTCAGATGAAAGGAGCCATTATTTTGCTTTGAAGACCTCTTTCATATTTTTAAGAATTCTAAGCATGGATCAATCTTGCCATGTTGTTTTCAAAAGAAAAGGTGCCAGCAAAAAAAAAAGTACAGCAGCAATGTTTTTATGGTACAGCCTTCTCTATTATGTAAATCTGGAAGAAGAAAATCAAGATGTCAAACATTGCTACATCTGATATGAAACTGTACAGCATTTGACTGATGCATTCGTTGCTGTACCTTTCAATTAAAATATTGCACAGCGTTCTGAAATTCTAAAATGGCTGCTAATCAATTATTCTCGTCCTCTCTGTGTGTCTCCCTATAATGTCTCTTGATTGCAACATTCACAGATTTTGAAAAATGTCCCATTTGACTAAGAATTTCAGAACAAGAAAAAGCCTTTCTGATGTGAGTCTCCCACTCTAGACTTTACTTATGTACTGATTAACCATTCCTCAAAAGTGTGCAGATGCATTATCAAATAAATTATTGCTGGGTGTGACAATTCAGAGTATAAAAGGCCCTGCTTCAAGGAATCATGGTGACATCATCATAAACCTGGAAAGCAAAGAGCAAATGGTTTATGGTGTCACCAGAACCTTTCTGTGTATTTCAGAAAGAGTTCATATTTTCTCTCAGTCTCTTGTACACACTCACACAGACCCCCCTCTCTCTGTGTTCTTAAGCATCTTCAATGTCACTTTTTAATGCATGCATGCACAAGTTTTTCTTGACCCACCATAGTTTGCCTCAGAGGTGGACTGCTTGTGGCCCTCCAGATCTTTTGACCACCAGCCTTAGCCAGCATAGCTAATGGTGAGAGATGATTGGAGTTATAGGCCAAAACATTTGGAAGACCACAAGTAGCCCACCCCTGGTTTACCCTGGACAGAGAAATCCTACTAGTTGCATGGAGTGTTAAGATCCAAGGCAGAGGAACTGCCTTATCCAAACTCATGCCGGTAGGGTGTAAGGAAAGGAGCAGCTGAATTGTTTCCCCCTTTTCCCTCTTTCTCCAGGACTGGCATACATTTTCCCCAGTTCTAGGACATCTTGGGAAAATGAGGAGTCTATGGATCCTGTAAATCCAAGCTTTCCCCGATCCCCCCCCCAAATGCCCCCTTTCTGCAGCAGCTGGGAAGAGGTTGTGAAGGATCTCCCCCTCAGAGATCAGACCTCTCTCTCTGCCCACAGAGAGGGAGGTCCAAACCATCCCATGGCTCCTGGAATGCCCACCAGTATGATTGGACAGCTTTAGTTATCTTATTTATTTAGTGCATTTACGCCTGAACTTGGAAGTCAGAGCAGTGTCCATGGGATTCCTAGGCGGTCTCCCATCCAGACCCAAACCTGTAACTCCAGCGAAGTGGCTGCATCAAGTGCCCTCAAACAATGTCTACTCAGAAATAAGTCCCATTAAGTAAAAGTGTGTATAGCAGAGACTGGGAATATGTGGTCCTCCAGATGCTGTTGGACTGCAACTCCCATCATTCCTCACTATTTGTTGTGCTGGCTAGGGCTGATGGGAGTTGCAGTACACCAATATCTGAAGGGCCACACATTCTCCATCCCTGGTGTATATAGATCCTCAGCCTTAACTCCTAATTCCTCTACCTCCCTTAGCTACTCACACATTCCAGAAAGCTGCAGTTTATCACCTCTTATTACAGGTTGAAGAAAAGAATAATTGGGGGTGGGAGGGAAGGTGTTCCAGATTTTTGAAGAAGATATGATAAATGTATGTGTTGCCTGTGATTATATGACAAAGTCATTGTCTGTATTTGCACACTCATCCCTCTATTGTCTCTGGTCAAACATTTTGCAGGATTCTGTAGTGTTTCAACAACCTGCAAAACCTGTTTGGCGAGAGATGATAACAGGATCTAGAAATGAGTGTGTACAGCATAGGCAAGCTTCAATTTCAGCTCTTGAAAATGTTCTGTCTCCAGCCTGCAAAAGACTCTTTGGAGTACACTTACACAGAGAGAGAAATACTGTTTACTTGCTTGTGATTTGAGATACATCACAACCTCTCTCCTCTTAACAAATGTAACCACTGTTGATTCAGATCCTGTGCACACATATGACGACACAGTGTTTTCCATGGCTGCATCTCCAATTATGGTCAGTGCTTCCAAAAGCCACTCCCACCACACCTTTCCCTCAGCACCACCCATGAAAAAGTTCTTCCTTTAATGCAGATTAATGCAGATTGACCAAAAGATTTGATTTACCAGTCCGTGCAGACTGACCCCCCCAAATTCCCCTTTAATTAATGTTCCCCCATTACTCATTTCCCTTCTGTCCCCTTCCAGAAAGAAAGAATCCCATTTGTCTTTTACCTCCTGCCATCACTCCTCCAATGCAGCCCAATTCTCTCTTCTGCTTCTTCCAGGTTAAAGAAGCAGATTCTGTGAGCAAAGGAAGTGTCCAATCAGAAGCCAACCACCAACAACAACCCAACTGCCACCTTTCCTCCACCGCCCATCCCCTTCAGCACAGTGCAGGCACCTGTAAAACCCTATACGGCTGTGCTAGCTCTGGCTGAGAGCTTCTTTGTCAAAATAATTAGGGAAAAATACTTTTAAAAAATCATCCTGGTCTCATGCAAACACATGGATTCAGGGGGGCCTTAGGGGCGGCCAAGCTGGGCAGTCACCCGGGGCGCCGAGCTGAGCTCAGTGTCTGTGTTTTTTTAATGTACTGTCTGCAGTGAGTGAGGGTGGCAACAACCAAGAGTCTGTAGCCTTTTTTTCAAGGTTCTACCGGTTGTTTGGGTGCTAAATACAAAAATGATCTTCCTTCAATTGACTTTCAAGTATGTTTCTTTTCCAATTTCCACTTTGATGTCATGTGCAAGGTGAAAATCAGTGGAACTCAGCTTTACTTTGAGGCAACACTACCGAACATGTAGCACTTCAGATCCTGTAACTACTATAAGCACTATATAAATAATAATAAAATAAAAGCCATAAGAGGTCAGCTGGTTACCTTTTTATTAATAATTTTTCTTTATTATTTTTAAAGATAAAATAATGGTTATTTTAAAATAAAGAATGCTTAGAATAAAGGGTAGGAACTGCTATACAGCAAAGAATATTATAAAGAAAAGAAAACCTGTGATGGTTCTCTGTTGCATAGTGCACTGCCACTGCTCAGAATGTGGCTTTTCGAACTTTGGCCTGCGCAAACTGAAGGACAGTGACTGAGAGCTCGAGGTTTTGAGCAGTGTCATTCTTGATGGACATCACACCAAGCCCCATAAATGCTCTGGATGGCCCTGCAAAACTGACTGGGGGGGAGCAAAGATTGCTATAAATTGCTACATCAGAGCCCTCCCTTCCATCATATGACCAATGGACAGACCCTAAGGATGCCATAAGGAAAAGTCTGCATCTTGGCTACTTCCTCCTTCAGTGCATGGAACACAGAAGGCGCTGACCTTCCATGGCTATCAAAGCCAATCCTTGTTCATAAGTATATGAGTCACATTTGTGTCAAACCTGTATCATATGGTGATGGCTTTGGCAAAACTTGCCATGGCAGGAAATCTGCTCCAAGCCTTTTGCTCCACTGAGAGGCCTGCCTCCATGCTATGAAATGCTTTCATGTCCTTCTTACATGCTGTAGAAATAATTTCCCCGCCTGTTTTCTTCTGTTCACATGTGGTTGCCTGAACTGGTTCCATGAAAATTACACAGCCAATTCAGATAAGACCATGAAATTTATAGACAAGGTTAAAGCCTAAGCATTAATTTTCTTTCACACCAGCGTTTCAAGGGAGGGTCTCAAGCCCTCATGGTATCCCTTCCATGCTAAATTTTGCTTTGATGTCTTTAATTTAGCTGAAATATGTTTTAAAAGTCATCTTGCCAACTGAATCCTTTCTGGCAACACATCTGAGAGAACTCAAGAATGTAAGTTAATCCTTCTTCCAAGGTTAGTTTGGCATGCTCCTGTTCAGCTCCTTAGAATTCCCTCAGTTAGGACAGTAGCTAGATCATAGAAGGACAAGTCTGACATCCCACTCTAACCATTTCAGAGACCCATGCTCCAAATAATAAATGCCCTGTATTACTATTCATGTATTTAGTTTTGTTTAATTATATTTAAATCCTGCCTTTCTTCCACAGAGCTCAAGATGGCATATAATATTCTCCTTTACCCATTTTGTGCTCACAACAGCCCTGTGAGGTAGGTTCGGCTGAGAGGGACCCAGTGAAGTCTAAGGTCATTCAGTGAGCTTCATGGCTGACTGGAGATTCCCAAAATCTAGTCCAACACCTTAATCACTCCAGTGCACAACAAAAAGATACCACTTTTCTTGTCCTTTTGGACCTGTTCTGCCCATATAAAAATATCAACATTTTCAAGCTATATATTTGAAATAAGCTTGCATGCCTCTATACTGTCAAAATATGTCTAGCAAAAGATCAAGCCTGATTTGCTTTGTATTTCACTGAGTAAAATGCAACATATATCCTACACAGAGTAGACCCATTGAAATGAATAGGACTTAAGGTAGTCATGAGTAACTTAAGCCCCATTCATTTTAATGGGTCTACTCTGTGTAGGACATATGTTGGATTTTACCCTTTACAATAAAATCCTATACATGTGTACTGAGAATTAAGCCCCATTGAGTTCAATGGGACTCCTTCTCGGGTAAGCGTGCATAGGATTGCAGCCTAACCTCTGAACCAATGTAGCAACTAAAAGCTGTTCAAGCAGGGCAAGCCCCACGCTAAGAACAAAGATCATGGCCCAGTGTGTCATTGGACTGTTTTGGTTTGTAAGTGCAAGTGTATGTTTGTAGTACTGTCTAAGCCAGATGTTTTATTGCTGGTATTTGTTGTTTTTGTGAACTGTTGCTGTTTTACTACTGCATTGTTTTTTCTTATATGGAATTTTATTGTTGTCAGCTGCCTTAGGAGGGCTCCTGCCCTAAAAGGCAGCCTAAAATTGTTGTCAATAAATAAGTAAATACACATAAAGAAGAGCAGAACTATGTGGTTCTGCTCTGGACTCAACACAGCAACATCAGACATTTTTTTGTGTTTGCTAAGCTCCTAGACCAGACTCTAAAATCCACCTCTAGAATTCTAGGCCAGATGCTGAAACACTGTTTCACTACCAGAATGTATGGAAGCCCAGTGGTTTCCGAAGCTCCAGCAGCTTCCCTAATATCAGGAGTGGCAGTTGTGGGGACGCTTGCTTCACCAACGTGGCATGAAAATATCATCATTGATTTTGTGCCATGACGCCATCATTTTGTGGCACTACACTGGTACTGGAGAGCTCTCTGTGAATACACTGTGTGGCCTAAAATGCTACTGAAGCCTCCACAGTCATGAGACTGGATTCTGGAGAATTTCCATTTGATGAGCAAACCACAAATCCATCCCAACTCCATGTTTTCATTGAATTCAGTGGCATCTCTCTATGTATTGCCGCAGGCTTGCTGTGCTAACAGGACTGGGTATGACAGTCACAGTGTAGGTATTGGGACAAGTGTTCAAATCCTTTAAGTGTGGGTTTCACTGACAAAGACCCAGGGTTAACAGATAGAGGTGCTTTACCTAAGGAACAGTGGATACAAATTCACCTTAAACTGTGAGTCTGAGATGAATGTGATTAGGACTAATAGTCTCCTAAAACCATTCCCACGTGTGTAATCCCCTCCACGCTCCACCCACTTCCTTTTCACTCTCCCAACTGTCAACTGACCAATTTGCCAACTGTCATTCTGTGCTCTTTCCAACTCCCTGCTCCCACTTACAGTCACATGCCATATTCCAAACAATCTCCCCTCCAAAAACAAACCCCAAACATGGTGCATTACAGTCGGAACCAGTCAGTGCTTCCTCAGAACAGCATTCAGAATGCAGAGGAGCTACAATTAAATGATCAGAAGAGGCCCGCCCACATTCCGTTTTGCAATCATTTTGGAAACATGAAAAAATATTTTTCGTTCCAGTCAGGCCTTTCTAGTTTAATCTTTTACTGGAATGTAGTTTGATTTGGGTTTTACCCGTTTTCATGCAGCGTTCTGTTTTTGTTTTATATTTGATGATAATTGTGTTTCTAATTGGCCTTTGTCGTATATTATGTTTATTATGTGATCTGATTTGGGCTTCCTTGGGAAGGAAGAAAATAGTTCATAAATCTTAAAATCAAATACATAGATATTATTTTAAACTCCCATGAAGCTTTATCAATTAGTCAATCTGGATCTTTGGTGATCTTAGGGGGCAGGTTATTCTGAGCAGCAGCAGCCTTGACAAATTTTCTTTCCTGTGCCAGCAATTCAAAATGAAGATCTGAGGAGAATTTGGATTCTTAATGTCATTTTATTTTTAAAAAACGATTTAATGGTTTATTCTCCTATTGATGTGAAGAGGATTTATGTGATTATCTCCCATTAACAGTAATGGGAATAGCATGCATAAATCCCCTACAGTGTGATAACAGAGGAGGCTGTGTGTGTGTGTGTGTGTGTGTGTGTGTGTGTTTAATAAAATTATTGATGGTCAGGTCAGCTATATTAATTCAAAAACATTTACATTTTTCTTTAGTCACAGGCTTATGTTTGACATTGCTGGCTAATCTATGGCTCATAAAGCCAAAGATCATTAAGAGAAGGGGAAGGAATTATAATAGAGCTGTCGCCCTGAAGCCTCCAAAGGCACCCGCAGCAAAAAACAAACTGCAAGAGTGGCTTGCCAAGAGTCCCTTCCATACTTGGTTCTAAACAAAATAGCATTTGCATCCACCCTACACTCTAGTTAGATTTGATGGGGTTAAAGAGAGAGAATTCAGGTGTCACTTTTATTCGGTTCCCTCAGGGAAACCATGCTCATATCTGCAACATAACCTCAGGTATTCATACCAAAGCCCTGCCAGAGTGCTCCACATGAGGTGGACAGCCAAGAGTGTGAGAGATCCTGGGACAGCTCTGAGGTGAGCCCTAAATTGAACTAGAGGAACTGGGCTGGTCCAGATTCAGAGGCCCAACACACTTTGACTGGTCCGACCTTTGGAACCTCCAAAACCAACCCTAGAAGCTGACAGTGGTGGGTCCAAGAAAAGGCCCAAATGAAAAGGCACATGTTGCACTGTGAGGCCTCCCTTCCCTGACACTCGAACCAGCACTTGTTCATCAATGGCTACTAGTCCTGCTGGCTATATGCTGCCTTCAGTATCAGAGGCAGTATGCCTATGTACACCAGTTGCTGGGGTACATGGGTGGGAAGGTGCTGTTGCACTCATGTCCTGCTTGTGGGCTTCCCATAGGCACCTGACTGGCCACTGTGCTAACAGAATACTGGACTACCTGGACCTTGGTCTGATCCAGGAGGCCTCTTCTTGTGTTAGTATGTTCTGATGCTCTAGACAGAAGTGGGACAACAAGGGAATCTATAAAGCTCCTCAGTTGATGCCTAGCTGTTGTTGATGCAACACCTCAACTAGCTCAGATCCTTGTAACCTGGACAGCTCCCTTGCTCTTGAGGAAACCTTGATCCCTGGACTGTTGAACAGCTCCCCAGCCTTGCTCGTAAGAGTGGAAATGAAGCCACATGGCAGTTGTGGCAGTTGTGACGTGTAACAGAGTGTTTTAGTTTATTGGGGTGGCAGTGAAGAGGTGGAATCCCTAGAATGTGAACTCCTGCTTTTTGTTGTTTATTCGGTCAGTCGCTTCCGACTCTTCGTGACTTCATGGACCAGCCCACGCCAGAGCTTCCTGTCGGCCGTCGCCACCCCCAGCTCCAAGGTCGAGTCCGTCACCTCCAGAACATCCTCCATCCATCTTGCCCTTGGTCGGCCCCTCTTCCTTTTGCCGTCCTTTTTCCCTAGCATCAGCATCTTCTCCAGGGTATCCTGTCTTCTCATTATGCAGCCAAAGTACTTCAGTTTTGCCTTTAATATCATTCCCTCAAGTGGGCAGTCTGGCTTTATTTCCTGGAGTATGGACTGGTTTGATCTTCTTGCAGTCCAAGGCACTCTCAGAATTTTCCTTCAGCACCTAGGGATGTCAGAGAATTCTGCCACGGATCTCGGTGAGGCCGAATGCCAGTGCATTCGGCCCCCCGAACTCCGTGGTGAAACGGCCTGCCACCCCCCCAAACCCCACGGATCCCCCCTGGGACGAGACTCACCTGGGGTGGATCTTCCAGGCGGCGGCGGCAGCTCCGGCGGCGGCTCCGGCAGCGGTAGCAGCCGGTCTTCCGACCGGCTGCCACCGCCACCATTTCCAGGCAGGCTTGTGTAAAAAAAAAAAAAGATGTGATAGGCTACGTAAATCTTTACGTAGCCTATCATGGTTGGGTGGGTTAAAAAAACAAACAAACCATGTACGCAAATGGCGGCGGCTACGGCCACCGCCATTTGCGTTCCTTCTTTTTACCGTCTTAATCTATGTAAATATTTGCGTAGACTATGATGGCGAAAATAAAGGGGAATGCAAATAGCGTAGCGAGCGCTATTTGCATCCCCTTTTGATTCGCCGTTTTAGCTTACGTAAAGATTTACATAGGCTAAAACAGTGAATGAAGAAGGGACGCAAATAGCGCCCGCTACGCTATTTGCGTTCCCCTTTATTTTCGCCGTCATAGTCTACGTAAATATTTACGTAGATTAAGACGGCCAAAAAGAAGGAACGCAAATGGCGGCGGCCGTAGCCGCCGCCATTTGCGTACGCGGTTGGTTTTTGTTTGTTTGTTTGTTTGTTTGTTTGTTTGTTTTACTCAGAGCCCTCCGCGGCCAGAAATCCAGCTGTGGAGGGCTCTGGCCTGGCCGGGCCGGGCCTGGCCGGCTGCTCCGCAGAGCTGCCGCGGAGCACAGCTGGCCATTCAAGGATTCCAGGGGGAGGAACGGAGCACCTCCCCCCCCCGGCCAGGATTCGGGGGGAGGGACGGAATGCCTCCCCCCCCACCATCAACATAATCCGCGAAAGGTAAGTCACTTTCGTACATCCCTACCAGCACCACAGTTCAAAAGCATCTATCTTCCTTCGCTCAGCCTTCCTTATGGTCCAGCTCTCTCAGCCATATGTTACTGTGGGGAATACCATTGCTTGAACTATGCAGACCTTTGTTGTCATTGTAGAACTCCTGTTAACCAAACCTAATTATTCAGGTTGATTAGCAATCCACCACGTTGCTTCCTATCAAATCAGTCCTACATGAACAGCCCTTCTGGTTCCTCATTCATTGTGGTTGTCCTGCAGGCCATTCAGATGAGTAAAATTGCATTGTATTGGAAGAATCCATGTTGTATACCAGATTACATAGCACCTTGCTCAAGGAAGTAGATTGGCAGATTTAACTGGCATGTAATAGAGAATGTGTTCTGGAGTGATGAAGTCAGTGAATGATACAAATTTCATCTCTCTCCAAAAGCATTTGGATGTCGGCACACCAAGTTTCCCCCAGCCCACCCCACCCCAGCCCACCCCTTTTTGCATTGGAAAAGATTTCTTAGCCGACTTCAGAAAAAGTACATTCTAATTTAATTTCAATAGACAAAGAAACAGAAAGAGTCAAAGCTTGTTTTGTCATAATTCATTTTAAAACCAGAAATTTGCTTAAGCTATAGCTAATTAAATTATGGAGATCTGATATTAGATTAGGAAAGAGGGTAATAATATCAACTGCATATTAGATTATTCTATGTTCCTTCTCACAAGTATTTCTGTTTTAGTTGTTGATGGTGATCATAATGATGACAATGATGAAGATGATGATATTGTTGAACAATAAGTCCACTGACCTACCGAACTTGAAAATCTTTTTTAAAAGGTGAATGGACAACCATTCTCAAAAAATAATAATCCATTCCTATCTTGATTAATGTGATGTTCAAAATAATTGTGAGCAGTTCCTGTCATTAGGCCAAACACAGATTCATGACTTTAGGACACTGCTACTGACAGCATGTGAGCACATGCACACACACGTGAGCCCAATTATTCTGCGCATGTTCAGAAGATGTTCTACTTAGACCCCAAGGCTATGAGCCATGTGCATTCACCACTACATTTCTACCTGCATTGTGCATGGGATGGCAGATCACCTCTTCACCCACCAGTGACAGACAGGTCCTTTTTTTTGTTCAGTCGTTCAGTCGTGTCCGACTCTTCATGACCCCATGGGCCACAGCACGCCAGGCCTTCCTGTCCTCCGCTCTCTCCCGGAGTGTGCTCAAGTCCATATTCATTGCATCGGTGATGCTGTTCTCTCTTACTAGAGCTTTTCCTGCACACCAGCCTCTTATTAGAAACAGGGAAGGGAGTCTCTGGAACTGTCAAAGAAGGGAGAGGAAGGATAACAAAGTTGTGACAAAGGAAAGATGAAACATTAGTTAAAAATGGGGGGAAATGTGACACGGTGGAATTGTATGTTTAAAAAAAAAAATCTAAGTGTGGCAACTTTATGTAGATTGGCCCTTTTGCTCTTACCCATATTCACCTATAGGGTAACAGCCAATCCCTGTTGGGAGGGAGGAGCTTTGCTAATACACAAGTAGGAGGACAAGGCCCATTGTCTCTTTGGAGGAGAACAAGTGGGCTCTGCAACACAGTGTTGCAGCCTGGAGCGCTCTTGTTTAGTGTTTTTGTCAGTCAGCCACACCCTCCTCCACAGTACTCCATCCTATTCCCCCTCCCACCTGGTTTTCCATTTTCTCCCCCAATAGTCAGCCAGCATTTCATGGCCACTGAGCATGCTCAGTCCTCACTGGGCTGCTTGTTTCCCCCATCCCCTGGTTGGGATTGTTGGTTTGTTTTCCTTAAAAAATTGCACTCCTGCAGATCTTGGGGTTTCCTCGAGCTGGGTGAGGCCTATCTATTGTACATGGGCGGTGCCATTTTGGCTTCATGAGGATAGGCATTCGGAGAATGGGCTTGCAATGAGTACATATGAGTGGAACCTTGCAGCAAAATGGGGTTTGTGCATGTGTGCACATGTGGGGGAAAGCCTTCAAAGCTCTGCCTTCTTATTCTGGAGGCTCCTCAGAGCAAGTGAACAGGTGGGCACCGACTGGTGGAATAGTGAGTGAATGGGTGGGTGCCTTTATATCTATGTGTCTCTTCCTCCAACCTCCTTTTCCAGCCATTGCATTCCATTCAATCCCTGCTCCCATCTAGTGTTCAGTCAGGCAGCGTTCTTTGGGCCCTCAACACACTCAGTCCACACTGGGCTGTTTGGGGGCGGTTCCCTTAGAGTTTGGGGGAGACCATAGAGACATGGGGAGCTGCCTTATACTGAGTCAGACCCTGGGTCCATCTAGCCCAGTATTGTTGACACTGACTGGGAGCAGCAGCTCTCCAGGGTTTCAAGCAGGATTCTTTCCTAGGCCTACCTGGAGATGCTGGGAATTGAACCTGCGACCTTCTGCATGCAAAGCAGGGGCTCTGCCAGAGAAGAGCCAGAGAGGCTCACCAGGCACCTATGTTGTGCTGTTTCAGGCACCAAGTGAAGACCTCCTTATTTTCCCAGGCATTTAAGTCTTTCAGTTTCTTTTGTTTTAAATCTGTGACTGTATTTTAAATATTTGCATTGCTGCTAGGTTTTATTTTGTTTTTTTACTTCTATTTGGTATTGTAGTTTTCAACTTTTAATTTTATAGTGTAGCTTATGCTGTATTCTATGGTTTTAATTGTTGTGAACCTCCCAGAGAGCTTCGGCTATTAGGGGGTATAGAAATGTAATAAATACATACATACATACAGCCTCTTCCCTTAGGGTTTGTGATGGGGGTGGGGGCTTCCCTTCGGGGGTTTTCCCCTAAAGGTGGTGTTCTTTTATTTTTTTGGTTTGGGGTAATTCTGCCAACGTTGTAAAATGTTTTTACTGTAGAATTTTATTGTTTTAAACTGTTTTATTGTATGCTGCACATCGCCCAGAGTGGCTGGGTGACCAGCCAGATGGGCGATTAATACATTTAATAATGAATAAATAAATAAACAAACAAACATTGGGTCGCTGCTGATACCTCCCACTTGTGCGTGGCTGTTGCTGTTTGGGCTACATAAGTGACGGTACTCAGAAAATTGATCTGCAATTAGAATATTCGATGATGTTCAAAGTTCCTACCTGGCTGAGCCTGTAGTGAGAATCAAGCTGGGAACCACATCTACGTCACCCTCCTAACTCGGGCTCCCATCTTGTTAGGATAGGAGCCTGCATCCGATCCTAACAAGAAAGAAGGCATGGTGATCAGAAACTGGCAGTAGGGGAGGTGGAGGCATGCTCCACACACCCTCCATGCCGAGCTTTCCCCCCTAAATCCCCCCCATCTCCTCCTGTGCTCTTCACCTTCAGCCATCTGCACAATAGGGATTATCTCATGTTTAAGGGTTACTCATTGGGGTGCTACGAGGATTAATTTGTTAATGTTTTGCAGAGGTTGTAAAGAGCCAACAGTCTCTCCATTTTCATAATAATAACAAGGAGAGAAGCTCTGTAAATTGTAATGTCTAAATGGAATTTGTGTTCATTATTTATCAGCTGTTCAAATTTAACAGCTCAGTTAATCATTAGCCGGTAACTTTATTTATAGGAAACTGCCTGCTTCTCTTCCCAAATCATAGAGCCATTTCATTTGGTGCAGTCAGGAAGCTTAGTGGATTGTTTAAAAAAAAGGGGGATTATAGGCATTTATATAGGCAATGAGAATGTAACTCAGGGAAAAGAATCTTTTACAGGGGATGAGTAAACCTTTGTGCTTCAGGGCAAAAGCTAACTACTGGCTAATGAGAGTCTGAAAGATACTTCCATGCTCCTATAATCATCCATTATGGAGTTGCTTGCTCTTTCCTCTGAAGTGTTCAGTCCCCACCATTGTCAGGGGCAAGGCACAGGACCAGCTAGATTAAGCCATGGATGCATACTATGGGTTTGCTCCAGTGATACTGTTGCTTTCTGCCTAAATGCAGGCTCCGAGCCCACAGCCAAAGATGGGTTAAAACCAGAGTTTGGAGGCAGCTGGGCAGCCTTGGCTATATAGGAGTCTATGGAATGGCTGGGATAAAAAGAACACATGACAAGAGCTTTATGACACCTCTACCATTTAAAGCTGTAGTGCTAAACCCGAGACATGGGCTGTTCGGGAGGGGAAGAGTCCTTTGGTAATGAGTAGTGCCTTTCACTTTGAAATCAGAAACATGCTGGCGCAGGCTGTGCGCGCTCAGTTCCAATACCTGACTGGTCCCTTTCAGTGCTGTGGACTTGCAGGAAGAAGGGGACTCCACCCAACAGCAACTTCTCTCTGCATGTGCACTGCTGGGATCAGAAAGGCACCAACTGTACTTAGGCACCCTTTCAAGACCCCCACTTAGTTATGCTCAAGTTAACCTACCTCACAGGGCTACTGAGAGGATAAAACAAGCAGAGGGAAAACCATGAATACTGCCCTGAGCTTCTTTGGAGGGAGAGTGGAACACCAATGTATTGAATTAATCATAAATAGAGTCACTTACTGTGACTGTAAGAGAGCTGGTGTAGAGCTGGCTAAGAGATGACGCTACAAATCAGGAAGTCCCTGGTGTGGATCTTGCTTCTGCTGTACACTTACTCAGTGGCCTTCCGCACTTACCTTGCAACAGGATTACAAGATCAGACTGTATATGTAAAGCACTCAAAAGTGCTACAGATCTTCTAAGTATTATGAGGCTGCAAACCTATGCCCACTTACCTGGGAGTCAACCTCAGTGGACTTACTTCTGAGAAGACATGTCTAGGATTCCACAGTTAGCTTGTTGAATAGTCATCCCCTCTCCCCCAGTTCTTTAGGGGGAGCTAAAGATCTCTATGAGAATTCTTAGCTTCTCACCAAGTTATAATGCTTTGGATTCTTTAGTGCAGCTAAAATGGATGCATTTGTAGCTGTGGAAGCTGGTGGCTTTGATGTCAGAGGGGCAGTGAATCTGCTCCGGGTTTCAGTCAGAACCAGTCAGAACTCTAAAGGAGTCATCCGAGTTAGCTTCTTTAGAGTTCTGACTGGTTCTGACTGAAACCCAGAGTGGACTCACCACCCCACTGACATCAAAGCTACCAGCCTCCACTGGTTTTTAGTGTAGATAGCTTCTAAGGACCTGAGTGCTGTCCACCGGTCAGAAAGGGGGAAGAATGATGCTCTTGTGTCTTTAAACCAGCCTTCCCCAACTTGGTGCCCTCCAGATGTTTTAGACTACAATTCCCAGAGGTCCTGACCATTACTCATACTGGCTGGGGCTAATAGGAGTTGTAGGCCAACACATTTGGTGAGCCACAAGTTACCCACCCCTGCTTTACACCGTAAGTGTTATACCTATAATCTAAAGTTCACCCATCAGGGCAGAATCCTACCTAGGTCATCAGAGAGGACCAAGTTTAAGCCTGCACTTAAAAAAGGAACACTTACAAACACTGGTCACGCTAACCTGATTAATTCATTAACTTTCAACGGTGAATAAATAACAAATACCTCAACTGGTTATCTCTTTGGCCTTCCTATTCTGTTACCAATTGGAGATATGATTATGGAACACAACCTTGACGCTATTTTAGCCCCAACACAGGTACTGCAAGACACTCTGGTGGGAAAGTTACCAGCATGCCATGAAGCTTTATAACAGTGTTTTATCACATCTTTGTCAGTGAAAATGTCAGTGAATGTCAGAAACCATTATCACTCTCAAAAGGAGAAGCCGTATAAAGCAATGACGTATGAAGCATAGTAAAGTTCATTGTTCATGAGCACAGGTGCCTACTTGATCCTTTGGCAGGGTAGTGGTAGTGGTGGGGCTTAGGAAAAGGAGAGGGAGATGTATATTGAGATGTAATCACCTTTGAATGAAATTAAAGCAATGTTACAAGCCAGGAGACACCAATCTGGTGCTCTCTCTAGCAGTAACGGAGTTATTTCATAAGAACCCCAATTCCTCATTGTTAGGTTGTAATGAACTTTGTGTAATTATGGTAGCAAACTACCAACCCTGTATTGTTCATAAGTACCAAATGTTCAAGAGAAGCAGGGAAGTTATTCAGACCTCCACAGTTAAAGATCAGATTGGAACTTTTCACAGTAGAGAAGATGCAAAGAAAAGATCCTCAAATGGCATGTTATCAGACTTTAGGGCAAACCCATTGGACAGAAGATGTGGATTTTTTTTTTCCTAGAAAGGCATGAACCTGGCTCCTCCAAATGGAAAGTCTTTCTTTCTTTCTTTCTTTCTTTCTTTCTTTCTTTCTTTCTTTCATTTCTAGCCCTCTTCATTGCAAAGAAAACACTGAAAATGTGGTTGCAGCTTAGAATGGATTAGAGCATGTCTATAGTGCCAGTTTACCATGGGTCAGTGCAGTGTTGAAATTGATGTAACATGCAGCTGACCGACAGCATCTCACCTGAAAACATCAGGGGACTGGCTTAAGTATAACAGGATCCTCTTTAATATGACTTGAATTATACTTCACATATCTTGGCTACAAACAGTTATGTGAGCAAGGAAAGGAAAGGTTCCTCCTGTGCAAGCACCGGGTCACTGCTGACCCCTAGAGGGACACCGCTTGCGCTGGCGTTTGCATGGCAGACTATAGCGGGGTGGTTTGCCATCGCCTTCCCCAGTCATGACTACCTTTCCCCCAGCAAGCTGGGTACTCATTTTACCGACCTTGGAAGGATGGAAGGCAGAGTCGACCTGAGCTGGCTACCTAAGACCCGGCTTCCTCTGGGATCGAACCCAGGTCGTGGGGAGACTTTCAGTTGCAATACTGCCGCCTACCACTCTGCGCCACACAAGGCCCTGTGAGCAAAGTCACCCATTAATCCCTGACCCAGCAATCATGGATGGCTATTTAGTGGTGATGGCAGTAGCAATAGTAGCAGCAACAACAACAGTAGCAGTGTTCAGTATGCATGATGTTCTAAAGAGTAACATAAACATTGTAGTAGTAGTAGCAATGGTGTTCAGCATGAGTGATGTGCTAAAAAGTAACATAAGCGGAGTACTATAAAGAAAAGGGACCTAAAGGGAGGAAGGAGGAGGAGAAGAGAGGAGAAAGAGAGTCATCAGTAAGAAACTAAACAGCAGAGAGAAGAGGAATAGGAGTAGCAAAGCTGGCAAGGCAGGAGTGTGAGCAAATACAGTTACATGTACAGTTGTATCACTTTGTGCCTCTTCTACGCTTGCCCTTGTTAAAAAGCCCCTTGAAATATATACTTGAATTCATGTTTTTCCAGTTAATTTTCACTTGCAGTTGTCTTAGTAATTATGCTTGTTCCCCTTACACTTTGATGGCTGTGGTTCCCCAACTGTTTTTCCTGCTTTTACTTCTTTGTAACCTTCTAATTTCTCTACATTCATTTTCCCTTCCTTTTCAATGCTCTGCACCTTTAATTGCATGCCTGTGGGCAGGATTGTATGTGACATTTGGAGTGAGTTTAATATTCTGGCAGGGGGCTCCAGGCATAGAGGGCAGCAAGGGATCTGTATAGACCTGCCTTTGTCCATTCCTTGTAGTACAAAACGTGATTCCTCTAGGCAGCAATATCTATTTTCAGTTTAACATAGAATTCATATTTGGCTATGGTTATTTGATTGTAGCTGCTTTGGCAAAATAGACTGAAAAGTCACACATCACGTAAAATAAATAAAATCATGCTCCACACCTTACAAGACATTTATCGCACCTTTGCTCCATCTGCATGGTAGAAGTTTAACACTGCACATTTCTCTTGATAGATTATTTCGAGGATGACCTAGGAGAGCCATCCCCAGCCTGGTGCCCTCCAAATGTCTTGGACTACACTTCCCAGGATTCCTGACTATTGACCATGCTGGCTGGGAATGATGGGAGTGGCAGTCCAAAACATCTGGAAGGCACCAGGTTGGGGAAGGCTGATCTAAGATATGCAACCCCACCCACCCACCCACCCTTATGCCCTGGGACAGCCAAGTACCCCTATATGGTGGATGTGTGAGGAATGTGACCTTTGTGAATCCTGATATTACCTGACCTGTTCCACACCTCCCAGACTACTATGTGGGCTGGACTGTAATTATCTTTTGTATTTCACACTTCTCCATATTTTATGATGCACTTCTTGTCTCAAAAAACATACCAAAATAAAAAAAAATGTATTTTAGGGGGAAAATGCATATTTTGTCATACGTACATTTAAAATATATATTTAAATATGTATTGACAAATTTTATTGTGAATTTTTAAAACTGACACATTAATACAGAAATGGGACAAAACAGAACACATAAGATTGGCATGGACCAGAAACAGATTGATCCATCCTATATAAACCTAAACCATGCCATAATCAAGGAAAAAGAAAATGTGAGATCAGATTTGGGAATTGGTGAGATATACAGACATGGGCCCATTCTGCTTTATTTACCCAAATAATTTGGAACAATAGAAATAACTTAGATAAAATGTACCTGCCAAGAAAAGCATTTTTTCTCCATCACTACTATAGAGATTTCCTATGCTGATGTAATCAAACCATTTAGATCCTTTTACAGATTCTGGAAGAGAAGAGAGCACAAATAGTGTCTTCCCTTCTGAAAGACCTGCAAACATACAGGTGCTTTTGTTATCTAGCTATCCATCTATCCATCTCTTGCTCGCTCTCTGATTTATACCCCACCTTTCTACCCAAAAAATGGCACTCAAGGTGGATAACAGTAAAAAAAGAAAAGAAAAAACAAGATTAAAATAAACTTAGTTAAAACAATCATAAAAACAAATAGATTAAAAACACAATTTTAGAAACAGCACAATAAAAGAAATAAAAACAGCACCCAACTCAATACAACCTGCTGCAGCAACAGACCAGTTCACATGCCAAAGGCCTGCTTGAATACAAAGTTATTTGCCTGACAGCGGAAGGACAGCAGAGAGGGAGCCAACTCACCTCCCTCAGCAGAGTTCCACTGCATGGGAGCAGCCACTGAGAAGGCCCTCTCTCGCATCACCACCAAATGTGCCTCTGAGGGCAGTGAGACCACAAGAAGGGCCTTCCTGATTATCTTAAAAGCTAGGGGCCTCATAGGAAGTTGGAGTATATTTATAGTTGTAGTATATTGATTATACTTTTCTATGTGTACATAAATGTTGCTACTGTTTTGGAAGAGGTCCCTAAAAAGGCTGGGTCGATGGATCTGGCTGGGGTGGTATTCAATATTATTATCGTCTGTAAATTGTAGAATATTGTTCAGAAACAAGTCTTTTGCAAATGTATTTTTAGAAAATGTCTCAATAAAAAATTAACAATTATGTTCCAGGGTTGTATCCAATTTGCCCTTCCCACCATGTCCAATTAGCCCCTACCATCAATAGCAAAACAGGGAGAGGCAATTCCCACTCCCCCCTGCAGCCCCCCCATCCTAAAAATCCACTCTGGAGAGTTGGGAATCTCCAGAGCAGAGCTGGGGAGAGTGGAGGGTGCTGCAAGACACAGGAGAAATGGGGAAAGTCCCATTTCATGAGCGTAAGTTTACTCACATCCTTCAGTCAGAAAATCCCAACACAGTGAATGGCTGCCTGGCCACATACAAGTGGTAGAGAAAGCACTTGCACTGCCGTTCATATGACACAAGTTTGGTTTCTTTGTTAGCCTACCCAGGGTTTGCCTGGCATATGATCAAACAAACCATGCTTTGTTTTCTCAGTCCCTGAGTTGTTTGTTGCCCTCCTCCTTCACCTACTTGCTTTCTGTATCCCAAATGCCTTTGCAGCACTGTAGTGTTGTTACGAAGAGCAGCTGGTTTTTTTTTAACCACTCTTGCCTGCTGCCTCTGTGCCCTGGTGAAACAACCCATGAACTACCCACAGTTTTGGGTTCACACCAACCACCCATGGTTTAAACAAGTTCACAATCCAACAACAAAACAAGAGTTTTCGTTCTGGGTTGTTTGTGGTTAACAAACCATGGTTTGTTTGTGAGGCTGGGTTCACACCACACAACAACCCAGAATTCAACAACACATGGGTTAAATAAACCATGGCTTAGTGTTATGTGTGAACCAGATCAATGTTACATTTTCCCCTTCACAGATGTCCTCACTGTGTAGGAAAATATGATTGTGTCATAATATATGAAGGGTAATTATGTCTTTGGGGGGGGTATCCCCCACCCTCACCTAATAAGTAATACAGTGATTGTCCAACCATGTACGAGTGGCAGGAAAAAGCCTGTTTCTACAGTATAACATCCTGAACTTTCCTACACAAAGACTATCTCCACAAAGACAAAACAGCAAAAATGTACAAAACCACTTTCCAGTTGCAACCCTAACCACAACTATCTGGCTGATTGAGCAGACTTATTGAGGACCAAACTATGTGTTAGATGGGGAGATCCATAATTGTTTTGGCTTTCACTTAAACGCAGTCTCCAGTTCAGGGCTACTGAACTGGATATGATGAGAGATGCTAGGGGAAGGGGGGTTTCCCTCCATGCCATTTTTCTGATCTATATCCACTATCACCACCACCTGAAGCTGCTAAATAGTCCATTGGGAAGAACATACAGTTACAGTGGGACTAATAGCAACTTGGAAGGGGTTGTTTAGATCTGGTTTAAAAAGCATTTTAGGGCACAATCCTATGCATATTTAGACAGAGAAAAGGCCAGCAACTCCCAGCATTCCCCAGCCAGCATGGCTGGCTGGGGCATGCTGGGATTTGTTGGTCTTTTCTCTGTCTAAACATGCATAGGATTGCACCCTTAATGTATTATTTAAGACAGCCTTTCCCAATCTGGTGTTCTCCAGATGTGTTGGACTACAGCACCCATTCTCCCCAAATCCAACACATCTGGAGAATACCAGGTTGGAGAAGGCTGATTTGAGGTATTTGTTCCCCCTCCCTTCATAGATCTTTAATCCATGGATGTTTTACAATACAATCTAAAAATGTAAACATAACGATAAAACTCTCTATGCTAACAATAAAATATACAATAAAATTCAGAGCCAGTAAAATAGCAGAGTGGAATATTTCTAACAAAACCAATCCTCAAAACCTGTAATATCAAAAATGCCTGAGAGAAGAAAAACACTTTACCTGGCACCTAAATCATAATAAAGTAGGTGCCAAGTAAGTTTCTTTGGGAAAGGCATTCCACAATACACACATGGTGTGGAGGAAGTGGATAGGGAGGCATTTTGCTCCCTCTCTCATAATACTGGAACCCAGGGTCATCCCATGAAGCTGATTGGTGGGAGGTTCAGGACAGATAAGAGGAAGGACTTCTTCACACAGCGCATAGTTGAACTATGGGATTCGCTGCCACAAGATGTAGCGATGGCCACCAGTTTGGATGGCTTTAAAAGGGGTCAGACAGATTCCTGGAGGAGAAGGCTCTCAATGGCTCCTAGTCCTGATGGCTATATCATATGCTACCTCCAGTATCAAAGGCAGTATTCCTATGTATGCCAGTTACTGGGGAACATGGGTGGGAGCATGCTGTTGCACTCATGTCCTGCTTGTGGGTTTCCCGTGGGCAGCTGGTTGACCATTGTGTGAACAGAATGCTGGACTAGATGGACCCTTGATCTGGTCCAGCAAGGCTGTTAGGTTCTTATCAGGGGCACCAGAAGGAAAAGCCTCTTCATTGCTGCTCTGCACCTTACATAAGAGCACTCTAAGGAGGGCCTCAATGGAAGGAATTAACATCCAGGCAGATTTATATGGGAGCACACCCTCTTCCCCCCCTTCATGGATCACTGCTTTGTTGTGGCGAAGGGGCTTGCGTAACTCAGTGAAGCCATAAGCTATGCCATGCAGGGCCACCCAAGATGGACAAGTCATGGTGGAGAGTTCTGACAAAATGTGGTCCACTGGAGAAGGAAATGGCAACCCAGTCCAGTATTCTTGCCGAGAAAACCCCATGGATCACAAGGCTAAAAGATATGACGCCGGAAGACGAGCCCCTCAGGTCGGAAAGTGTCCAATATACTACTGGGGAAGAGCAGAGGGAATTTCCAAGTAGTGCCAGAAAGAGTGAAGCAGCTGGGCCAAAGCTGAAAGGACACTCAGCTGTGAATGTGTCTGGTGGTGAAAAGAAAATCCAATGCTGTAAAGAACAATATTGTTTAGGAACCTGGAATGTAAGATCAATGAATCAAGGTAAGCTAGAGGTGGTCAAACATGAGATGGCAAGATTGAACATTGACATCTTGGGAATCAGTGAACTAAAATGGACAAGCATGGGCGAATTTAATGCAGGTGAACATCATATCTACTACTGTGGGCAAGAATCCCTTAGAAGAAATGGAGTAGCACTCATAGTCAACAAAAGAGTGGGAAAAGCAGTACTGGGGTACAATCTCAAAAATGATAGAATGATCTCAGTACGAATCCGAGGCAAACCATTCAACATCACAGTAATTCAAGTCTATGCCCCAACCACAGATGCCGAAGAAGCTGAGCTTGATTGGTTCTATGAAGACTTACAACACCTTCTAGAACTCTACACATGGACATCACCAGATGGTCAATATCGAAATCAGATTGATTATGTACTTTGCAGCCAAAGATGGAGAAGCTCTGTACAATCAGTAAAAACAAGATCTGGAGCTGACTGTGGCTCAGATTATGAGCTTCTTCTTGCAAAATTTTGGCTTAAATTGAAGAAAATAGGGAAAACCACTAAACCATTCAGGTATGACCTAAATCATATCCCTTATGAATATACAGTGGAGGTGAGGAATAGATTTAAGGATTAGACCTGATAGACAGAGTGCCTGAGGAACTATGGACGGAGGTCCGTAACATTGTTCAGGAGGCTGCAACTCAATCCATCCCAAAGAAAAAGAAATGCAAGAAAGCAAAGTGGCTGTCTGATGAGGCTTTACAAGTAGCTCACGAAAGAAGGGCAGAGAAAAGCAAAGGAGAAAGGGGAAGATATATCCAACTGAATGCAGAGTTCCAGAGAATAGCAAGGAGAGACAAGAAGGCCTTCTTAAATGAACAATGCAAAGAAATCGAGGAAAACAATAGAATGGGAAAGACTAGAGATCTCTTCAAGAAAATCGGAGATCTCGAAGGGAACGTTTTGTGCAAAGACTGGCATGATAAAGGACAAAGAAGGCAGGGACCTAACAGAAGCAGATGAGATTAAGAAGAGGTGGAAAGAATACACAGAAGAACTATACAGGAAAGATCTGAATGTCCCTGATAGCCATGAGAGTGCGGTCACTGAACTTGAGCCGGACATCCTCGAGAGTGAAGTCAAGTGGGCCTTCTTAGGAAGCATTGCTAAGAACAAAGCTAGTGGAGATGACAGTATTCCAGCTGAGCTATTTAAAATCCTAAAAGATGATGCTGTTAAAGTGCTGCACTCAATATGCCAACAAATTTGGAACACTCAACAGTGGCCACAGGACTGGAAAAGGTCAGTTTTCATTCCAATTTCAAAGAAGGGCAATGCCAAAGAGTGTTCAAACTACTGTACAATTGCGCTCATTTCACATGCCAGCAAGGTGATGCTCAAAATACTACAAGCTAGGCTTCAGCAGTATGTGAACCGAGAACTACCAGAAGTACGAGCTCGGTTCTGAAGAGGCTGAGGAACTAGAGATCAAATCGCCAACATTTGCTGGATCATGGAGAAAGCAAGAGAATTCCAGAAAAACGTCTATTTCTGCTTCATTGACTATGCTAAAGCCTTTGATTGTGTGGATCACAACAAACTATGGCAAATTCTTAAAGTGATGGGAGTACCAGACCGCCTTACCTGTCTCCTGAGAAACCTGTACGAGGTTCAAGAAGCAACAGTAAGAACCAGACATGGAACAACTGATTGGTTCAAAATTGGGAAAGGAGTACGACAAGGCTGCATATTGTCGCCCTGCTTATTTAACTTATATGCAGAGTACATCATGAGAAACGCCAGGTTGGATGAATCACAGGTCGGAATTCAGATTTCCGGGAGAATTATCAACAACCTCAGATACGCAGACGATACCACCCTAATGGCAGAAAGCGAAAAGGATCTAAAGAACCTCTTGTTGAGGGTGAAAGTGGAGAGTACAAAAGCTGGTTTGAAACTCAACATTAAAAAAACTAAGATCATGGCATCTTGCCCCATCACTTCCTGGCATATGGAAGGGGAAGAAATGGAAGCAGTGAGAGATTTTATTTTCTTGGGCTCCAAGATCACCGCAGACGGTGACTGTAGCCATGAAATTAAAAGACGCTTGCTCCTTGGGAGGAAAGCTATGGCAAACCTAGACAGCATAGTAAGAAGCAGAGACATCACCTTGCCGACAAAGGTCCATCTAATCAAAGCTATGGTTTTCCCATTAGTAATGTATAGGCTCTAAGAGCTGGACTATAAGGAAGGCTGAGCACCGAAGAATCGATGCTTTCGAACTGTGGTGCTGGAGAAGACTCTTATGAGTTCCCTGGACTGCAAGGAGGTCAAATCAGTCAATCCTAAAGGAAATCAACCCTGAGTGCTCATTGGAAGGACAGATACTGAAGCTGAAGCTCAAATATTTTGGCCACCTAATGCGAAGAGAAAAGTCACTGGAAAAGACCCTGATGCTGGGAAAGATTGAAGGCAAAAGGAGAAGGGGACGGCAGAGGATGAGATGGCTAGATAGCATCACCGATGCCATGAATATGAACTTGAGCACACTCCGGGAGAGAGTGGAGGACAGGAAGGCCTGGCGTGCTATGGTCCATGGGGTCACTAAGAGTCGGACTTGACTTAACGACTGAATGACAACACTCTCTTCCCCAGCATTGCTGCTCCAATCCAGTTTGGGCATTCCCATGGCCACTGATAAATGAAAATTCAACCACAGATTTTCTGTGTAACATGTAGCTTGGTCTTCAGGACTTGTGTTTTCAATAATCAATGGTGCACTTGCTTCCATGCATGTTAACCTATAGATCAGGGTTAAGGAATGTCAAGCCTGGGGATAAAAGCCTGCCCTCCTGAGGACCTGATCTGGCCCTACTGGGGTTTGGCATGCCCCCCCTTCCCATGGCCCTGCTCCCTTTTCTCCAACGGCTGATTGTTGGGTGGTTTCCTGGCTTTTGAGCAGCCCCTGCCCCGCTAAATATGCTGGTATTTCTGGCACTTTGGCCCCACTCGGTCTGCTTCCAGCCCTGCTCACAACTGGAGTGTGGCCCCTGAAAGCTTCTCCAGCCAGGAATTCAGCCCTCGGATGGAAAGAGGTTCTGCACCTCTGCTATGGATGTCGGCTAAGCTTACCATCATGTCAGGCTGGAGAGCACACCCTTGTGTTTGCTACGACTCTGTGCCGCCTCACTAGATTTGCGCACTTTGTCAACCTGAAGCTCTCTGGCTGGTTCACAGCTTGAATAAGAAAGTTAAGCATGTATTTACAGTAAGCCGTGTGACTTTACAGTGCGTAAATTGTGCCCACTGCTATTGCCTGTGTACTGTTCACTCTGGTTAAAGCCATGCACTTGACCAAAGCACATGTGTGCATTGGGGGTGAGGCAGACAGGGAAAGAATAGAATGACGCCACAAATGAATAAACTGAAACATTTATCCCCACCTCAAAGTTCCACGCTTGTGCTTTTTACCTGTCTCTTCACAGTCACTGCCTCACGTTACCCAGCTATGCCACAAACTGTTGCTTCTTGCGGCCTATTAAAATAAAAAGTAATCCCAAAATAAGCAAGTTCTGAATGTCACCACCTTCTGTTCACCTTCCCCCTTTCCGCCACAAAAGGGAAAGGTCTGGGAATGGATGGGTGTGGTCCATGGGTGTGGTCCATGCAGGTTTGCAGTTTGATGCTCATCTGGACCCCACTGAGCTGGCTGTGTGCATCATTCGATGCAAGTGGGCACATGTGGCTACAGCTGTTTGGAGTGACTGCCTCATGGCGACGGCCTCTTTTTAATAACATCCCAGCACCTTTGAAACCCATCACAGAATCCTCATTTGAATCCAATAGTGCCAAACCTCCAGCCTGCCTTCCCCCTCCCTTTAATTTTTATCTGGAGTAACAAGTACAGCACTGTATTAATTTATGTACCACATTTTTACCCCACTCTTCAGATGGAAAGGGCTCCCAGGCTGGCTTACCAAGATTAATACTGAGGCAGTCCCTGCCCTCAGTCTTACAGGTGAAAAGACACAGCACCAAAGGAAAGGGGATTGTGAGTGAGGAGGAAAGGTGCACAACTCAGGCACTCGTTCTTAGTTTTGAAGTTCTTATAGGTGTTCTTTCTGGCAGCGAAGGCTGAAACAAGCTCCCTGCAGCCAATGTATGGGGCCAGGTTGGCCTTCCCCTTGCTGTGATGTTCTTCCTGGTGGCCCTTGGTTCTCTGGCCAATAGATGAGACTTAGGGTCTGCAGTCCCAGGGAACTGCGTGTTCCTTCCCATGGTTCCATTCCAGCTTGGCTATCACAAAGGCATACTAAAGCCACCAAAGTCATGAGATTCTTGCCTTCCCCCATCCCTGCCATAAGCCTCCAGAGAGCGACCTGCACTGTGTTAGCATCCTTAATTCAAACATGCACAGATTCACTCTCCAAACAGCCTCCACGCTGTGGTAGGGAGCACTAACTTGTCTCCATCATTTGAACACCAGCCTTTTCAGCACGATTTCAGTGACCAAAGAGAGCCCAATTTAACTGTGGTGTTAAAAAGATAGCCTGACTCACCAGCTATCGGTGGCCTTTTCCTGTGTCTTGTCATCTCCCCTCAGCTGTGGTGCTGGTGGCAATACACTTACCAATAGGTTGAGTTTTGTAATGCAACAATAGCACGGTTTCCATCTGGAAAACAGAAGCGTTTAGGCTATAATACACAACAGGTTTGCTATTACAAATCAACTCACTCCATAGGTTACCACACAGGGGGTGGGGTGTGTGTTTCTAACATGGATGAAAGAATGCCGAAAGCAATGGTAAAGCTGCTGTAATTTAGGAAGGAACCACAAGTAGTGTAACATAAACTGCAACAAACTCACCCTTCCAGCCAACAGCAATGTCTGTAAAGAATTTCAGGAAAGTTGGGGCTGACACAGGACCTTTTGCTGCCAGAGGCTGGGATGGGAGAAACAGTGATTTTCAAGCTTGCCTAAATTCACCGGAAATCATTTTGAAGCTCATTTTGGCTCGCTCACATTTTCATCCTTGACCTGTTTTCAGCTCGGTGTGTATTTTTCGAAAGTGTGCACTTTGAAAAATAAAATGTGAAAATGTTTTTTTTTTTAAATAAAAAAACCAAAAACACACATGCACATACATTTTTCAAACATGAGTGCAAATTTGGAAATTTGCAAACGTTTCTGCCAAAAGAAGTGCTCCTGTTCACATTCGCATTCAGGATTGCGAATGGGGTATGTTTGCATGATTTGCAACAGAAGCAAAAGTCTGGTACATCCCTACCTGAGGCAAAGGATAAGATGCCACCACACACACACACACACACACACACACACACACATACACACACACACCCCACACAGAAGCTGACCAGACTGGAAGCTGAACCTTACTTCAACACTGGTGATGAGACAGTGTCTCCCACCATACCTGAGGGAAGCAAGCTATCATCAGGGTGCAGACCTAAAATGGGCCCACACACCCCCAAGGTTTGGGGCACACACTCTGAAGAATATAGAGGAAAAAATCAAGAAACCATTGGGGCAATTCTGCATAAACTTTTTTTTTTTAAGCCCAAAGGGGGGCAACTGGTAACACCAGCATTGTTCTTGGGCAAGGCATCCTCTGTGGGCAAGGCATCCTCTGTGATGCTGGGGGACCAGTGGTACGATGTTTGAAGCCATGGAGACGCTTCAGAAGAGGTTTCTCAAATCAATCCAAGCACTCCCTAGGGCAGCGGTAGGCAAACCTTGGGGGGCGTGGGCCCATTTCACAATCTGAGAAACTGTCCTGGGCACCACCACGAAATGGATTCCATGGGAGGCGTGGCAAAGGTCAAGCAACTTGCCCAAAAGACTGAGTCCAAGGCAGAGGTGGGGTCTGAGCCCCAACTCACTTAACAAACTGCACCAGCAGAAGCCTATTTTCATCGCAATCCCAGTTACTAGTAAGGAAAGGTGTTTATTTAAAAATAATAATAAAAGTAGGAGGGGTAGGGCACCTTAGTGGGCTCCAAGAAAGGTGTCTATGGGTACATTAGTGCCTGGGGGCACCATGTTGCCTACCCCTGCCCTAGAGGGACCCCAGTGGTGCTGCTGATGGAGTTTGGCTGCTGATGTTTCATAAAAGGATTTCAGCCCTGCCATCCCAATGGCTAGCAAAGGGGGCATATACTAGTAGCGAATAGATTATCAAATTCAACTGGGGGGGCAGGGCAGGTAAATAATGCAGACTGGGTGAGCAAGAGAAATATCGATCAAGGGCTGTTTGCTTGAGATGCTTAAAGCCTAAATATTGCACAGTGGCTCCCTCAGCATAGACAGGCTCATGATGAAGCTAAATATCTTGGCAATCCATTTCCCCAGCACAAAAGTATGCATGCACTGACTTATGATTCTATGTGATGCCTTTGGCTGCAGTCAAAGGATGCTACCATAAGGTGTGCAGGGAGTGACAGATGTGTCCAAAATGTCCACCTCAGATTGAGGATATGGTGCCTTACCTCTTGAAGTATCCCTTGCATAAAGCTAAACTCATAGCTGGTGCTCTGGGATTGCAGGAGCTTGTTTCAGGTGTACAAGGAGTCACTACCTGTTGTCAGGCTGGGACCCAGCAACCACCTATAGAGTATCAATGTTTGCATTATCAGCAAAGAAAATCAATGCAAACTTTGTTAGGATGTCAAAGAAACCCAGGGCCTCAGGTCTGCATACTCTTTTGTCATGGCCATTGGCGTGCTTCAATGTTGATGATCAGTGACCGAGTGGCACAAACAACTCTACCCTCCAACAGTTCGCTGACACTCTGGCCTGGCTCACATGTAATGAGAAGCCACCATAGGTGAATTTTCTGTGAGGTTTCTCATTGCCGCAGCATCTTCCATTTTGAATATTCGGGGCGCAGCCAGGGGGTGTAGATTCCAGTTACGTGTGAACTCAGCAAGGCTGGGTTGTTGGGGTGGTTGACAAGTCACCCACAACCCTAAGACAGCCCATGGGTTCTGGGTGACTTCTCAACCATTCCAGCAGCCCACCCTCACCAGGTCTGCGCGTAACAAGCAGCAAGGGCTTGGATCACCAGCTTGGTGCCTGCAGGTTAATAAGCCCTGGTGGGCTGCAGTGATCATGTGAACCAGGCCATGTATCCTGCAGCATCTGCTGCCTGCGGCGATGTTAGGACTGGCCCTGCATCATGACTAGACTGCTAGCTGCAATCATATCTTCTAAGCCAGCCGAGCTATATGCCCATTAAAATAAATGGGGCTTATGTTAGACGAACATTGGACACGACCCATTGGATCCAACCCCTAAGTACAAAAGTCATGTATGGTTAAAAGCACAGAAGCCCCAGCACAGACAGAGATGTCATTTCTAAGTCAGAGCGTACACTGAAATCTAAGTTGGAGGTATCCTGTTCAGAACCACGAGGCACTAGGAGACCTCAACAAGTTGCGCCTCACACTAAAACACAGGCAAAAAAGGGTTGTTCCCATTCAGACATTGGCTTCTCCAAGCAAACCCCCAAGCAACCCCCGCCCCTTTGTCCCTGCAGAATATCACAAGTCACTTACAACAGCAACGAGCTTCACGTGCATATTTGGGCTGGAGTCCCAGATCATGACTGCATTGAAATCATGGTGCCTGGAAGCTACTGTCTGTGTGACCTAGAATCCTTGTCCCGAATTTGAAAAGAGTCTCCCTTGCTGAGCCCTGCAAGCCATCCATGCATGTTCAACCATGCAGCTGAGCGAGACGTAGCCATCCGGGCTGGGCACTGCTTGGAAGAACTGGCAGGGTCACTCTGGCTGCACCGGAAGGAAGCTTGGCAAGGTATGCCAAGAGGAGGCTTTCTTGGCCAATGAAGTGGCTTCTCCAGAGCTGGGCGGGAGAAGGAGCCTTCTGCTCCACCCCTAATGACAGCCACTGTAGCAGCCTTTGGGCAACGGAGGGACTCTTGGCCCCACTTTTGTACCCACTGGAGGGTGCCTAAGGCAATGACTAAAGTTGAGTGACGTAATGCCTCCATTCTGTGCTATTGTGTTGGTTTTTTAAAAAGTAGTGCTCTGTGTGTGTGTGTGTGTGTGCGTGCGTGCGTGCGTGTGCATGCGTGTGAGAGAGAGAGTGAGTTCTTTTAACATTCCTCTGAAGCACCAATGAAGTATAGGAGTCAAACTGGTTAAATTATTTTTATTTGTGGCAACCCACCCATTTTAGCTTTTAACATGTCCATGATGTCCTACAAAGGCAACATGATCTCCCTTTCAAGGCTTGAGCACACATCTCCCTTGATTCTTTAAAGGACAGTGGGTGTTGAGACTCATCTGCATGGGAGGAGATTGCAGTGGGGATGAGGCAGCCTGGGTTTCTTTCTCCATGCTGGGAGGCCATGCAGACAGGAGGCACAGATCTGTGCCTCCTTCTAGCATGGTGGTAGTTCCAGTTAGGAGCAATCTAGGTCCCCCCCCAAAAAAAAAAACAGTTCTGCACCCCTGCTTTGAAGCCATGAAGAAAATGAAGCATGGTTCTCCACTACTGCACTTTTATGGGGAAATGAGATCTCCCCTACTTGCCTTGGATTAGGGCTACTGTACATACAGCCCTAAAGAGAAAGCTTTGGATTGTAATAATCTGGAAAGATCCTTAGTGTGTCCAAGGTAGAGAAACCAGCAAAGGATGATAAGAATGAGGGAAACCTCCAGCCAGGCTTGCCCTAATATTAGGCAGCCTGAAGAGGCACGCCTCAAGAGGGAGATTTGGGGATATACTATTAAAGGGCAACCAATGATCAAGGATTTATTGTTGTGTTTTTACCACCCTTGCGGGCACCGTTGAGATGTTCTGCTTCAAGCACCAAAATGATTTGGGTCAGCTTCATTGAACAGGATGTGTGTATGTGTGTGAGAGAAACTGGACTGGATTGTATTTAAAATCTGGAGGGTGTTAGAGCATTCATGAGACCCTTTAAAGGTAAAATAGCAAAGTCAAACTCTGTAAGTCCCATTGAGTTCAATGGGGCTTACTGCCAAGTGTTGTATGTAGGACTGCAGCCTTAAAGACTGCGTACAGCAGGGTTTGTTGATTGTTCCCTAAATACATGTTATGTGTATATATGTACAAAATTAGAGATGTTTTTGTAACTTAAAATTATATCCTGGCATTCAAAAAAATACTTTGAGTCAGATTATTGAAAATAAAAAGGCAATTTCAAGTAATATTAGAGTATTAACTGTCCTCATTAACAAACTGACTCAAAGACTATCACTTGAAAATAAATCTTTATTTTAGTGGAATTTACTTTGAACACACTTGTTTAGGATCTCAATCTAAGTTTACAATCCTGTACACATTTTCTTCAGTCCAATTAGACTCCTTAAATGTGGTGGGACTTAGTGCATGTCAGAGTAAATATCTGTAGGATTGTGATGTAAAACTTTTTTTTTAACTGTGCATCAGTCATGTTCATTTAAATGAGGATAAAATATGGCCAATTTTCCATGAACTATTTTAAGTATCTTCAAATACATATAATCAATACAGTGCAAAAATATAGTACAGCTTTCTTCATTTTGCCAAAATTATCAGAAGTGGAAAAACAATACTGAAAATAGCAAACATTCAGATGAAGGTAATGTTTTGTCATTCATTACTAGCCAGGTATTTATGCTAAGTTATTTTCATTCACACCCAGAAAATGCATGTCCAAATATTCTAACAGACAAGTTTGAGGGAGCAAATATTGTTGTTGAAAGTATGGTACGTGAGTGTCCCCATTCTAAACCTAACTTGCAAGTAAATCCCTTTGATTTAAGTAACACTTCTCAATGCTGAGGACTGCATAGAAAATTACCGGAGGGGGGAAGTGGGTGTGTGTGTGGAGAAAGAGAGAGAGAGAGAAAGAGAGAAAGAGAGAGACTTGAAAAGTTCCCTTGAAACATTGTTGCGGCTGGTTTAATCTTTGTAGCCTATTATGGGTCAATTTTCTCTTCGGCATTAATTATGCACAATTACCCCCCACTTCTTTTTTTCCCACTGGCCCTTCCATAAGATAGACAGGCATCGGAGGCTACCACCCGGTTTAAAACCCAAATATTTGGCTGTAGCCGTACAGACTTTAAAACGTCTTAAATCCAGACGAAGTTCAACAGGGTTGCGAACTGGGGTGTTCAATCGGTGTTATGTTTTCAGATGTACACCCAGATAGAAAAGGAAATCGACAGAGTCGTCTGTGTCCAAGAAAGAGGTCCCAGTGTGTGTCGGGCGGCGGGGAGAGAGACCCTTGTCTGGGTTACTTAGAATTCTCTAATGTAGCTTAATTACTTTTAAACTCTGGAAACAATTAGGTTGCCGTCCTTTGAAGTGAGACAGACAACTTGTCATGCCAAGGGTAGCAGAATGCCGATAATTGTTTTCTTGGTATGCAATGCGAAAAGTGTGGGGTGGGAATGGGGGGGGGGGTCCAAATAACGTGGGCCAGGCGCATCCAAGAATGTGATAAAAAAGGGAGAGGGTGCTGAGGATTGGGGATATATTTTGGTGAACCTACGATGGACGGAAAAGGCTGTGGAGGAGTAAATAGACAAGGGACAGAAAAACTGGAGCAGATCTGAAATCTAATCCGGTTCCACACCAAGTGTTGAATGACAGTGCAGTTGTGACATAGACACACGAACAAGCTAACCAAAACAAATAAACACACACAACACGTGCGCGCGCGCGCACAAAAACCTGGGGAGGGTTTGATCTCATTTTTCACGTCTCACTCAGGCGCCCGAATTGCGTGCTTTCCCTCTCTTTTACATGCTATGGCAACCTCAGGTGCTTTTCCTGAGCATACCTAGATCAAAGGGAAGCCCGAACGTCAGCGATGATCGGAACATGAAATAAGATAGGTCTGAACATCAAAAGGGGGCGGGATGGGGCAGAGGGCGCTGGGTGCGTTTTAGCATCTCGTCTGGACCGGTTGGAAGAGAAAGAAGGGGGGGGGTGCATTGCTACGCTTTGCTCTTTCAGGGTGCTTATTAAAGGCGAACACAGTGACTATTATTGGATCAAATCAGGTGGAGAGGCGCCGAGCCTCCTCCTCTGACACCTGAGGCAGCCTCTTTTCTGGTTCTGACCTTGGCAGTCTCGCGCCAAGGTCACTCCTCTCCTGGATGCTTTGAACTGGTTGGAGATGTGGCTGGGTGTGGCTGACCGAGAGAGAGAGTCGCCCCCAGCTAAAGCAGGCACCGCCTCCTCGGTAACTAGCTCGGCACGAAGTCTGTTTGGCCAGGGAGTTATTTATTTTCAGAGAGGGGTCGTGGTGGAGAAAAAGTTTTCGAAAAAACTGTTTTTTGGAGCAGCGCTTGGACTGATTACTGGCGTTCCTTTCTTTGTTCACCGCTGAAATCCTATGCCCCCAAAAGGGCGCCATCCAGGCAAAGCGTTGAGCGCATTTCCCGCAACTAAGGCCCGCTGAAATCAGCGGCCCATACTTCCGAGTAAACGCAGTTTCCTTTCCTCGATTGCAACGGGCGAGGCCGGCGCGCACCACGTGCTGAACTCTATAGCGCTTCAGCTGCGGCTGGGCGGGGGGCCCCTTCCTTGGGAGCTGAAAAAGACCGGCTCCCGCAGGCTTTCGTGGGCAACAGCGCTGACAACGGTGGGAGTCCCCCCCCCCCGCCCCAAATCCATGAGACCACACGAGGTTAAAAGTGACAGTACCAAAAGCAGCCATGACTTTAAATGTGTCTCCCATCTACCTCGCTTTCATTTTTGCTCTAGAATAGGCGCAGGGGCCAGATCCAGTTCGGGACCCTAGGATGGGGGCAGCCTCTAAGATCCTGATCAGCCCCCTGAGCTGCTGGTTTGGAGTAAAATGCAAATAAGACAGAACTGCCAGACCCGCGCTTCAAGGGATGCCTGTTTCGGCCCCCAGCCGCGCCCTTGAACGGGGGCCGGAAGAGGCATGGGCAGGTCAGACGAGGCACTCGGCCCCATCGCCGCAGCGGGGAAGCGCCGCATTGCTTCCTCGCGGCGGGAGTTCCCCAGCACCCCGCCGGCTCCGGCCGGCGGCCTTTTTCGGCCTGGCTCCCCTGATCAACGAACATGAGTCCGGGGGTGAGACACCTCCCGTCTTTCACCTGCGAGGTACTGTGGGGCTGGAAGGCGGCGAGAGCGGGACGAGGAGCTCTCCCCGCGGCAGCTGGTCCAGGCACTCTCCCTCGATCCCCGCCTCTGGTCCCCTCCCTCCGGCAGAACCCTTCCGCCTCCCGCCCGGCCCCACCCGGAGGGAAGTCCCTCTTGATTCGCGTGTCATCTTCATAACGTGGCAGCACCGAAAACCGATCTCTCGCGGCGGCTGGCAGGGGACCGCTTTCGCCTTCGCTCTCACTTGCGCGGGCCAGTACAGCACGCGCGCGCACAGGGGCAGAAATTGGCCAGCCTGGGCGGGGCGTGAGCGTTTATCTGGAGTTTGCGGCCATCGTCTTTACTGTAGAGCCTCGGCAGTAAATACATCTCGCCGCGGTGGCAGCCCCCACAGTGCCGCGGCAGCGCCGGGGACACCTTGCTGCGGCTTTCGGAACCCTCTGCTCGCGCTTCGCCTTCAAACCTCTCCAGCCCCGTCCCTCCAGCTTGTCCGCACGAATCCGCCTCCCCGCCCAGCGCCGTCGGCTCATCCTTATCCTGTGGGCGCACCAGAAGTTTCTCCTGTCTGCCCTTTCCCGGGTGTTTCCTCCCGCCCCTCTCCGCAGTGCCCCTGCGTGGATCTGTATCTCGGCCCCCTTTTCATGTCCCGGCGCTTTGCCGCTGTCATCCGCCTTGCTCCTGTCTCTGGGATTTGTTGCAATGAGTCGCCCGGGCGGCATGTTTCTGCTTCCGGATTGCAACCCGAACATGTCAGCCGCTTGACAATCGGACAATACATGGGCTGTCTAATGGCTCATATATAAATCGTTCGCGGGGGAGAGGGGATGGCTGGCCCCCCATTCTAAAAATGCACTTTCCTTGAAACTTGGAGGTGAGTCGCGATGATTGCTCCGGGTAGCCGGCCAGATGGGCGGCTAATAAATCAAATAGCTAACTAAATAAATAAGCAAGTGGGTGTGGCGGAGTCTTACGCGAGCGAACGCGCACACTCCGCCGCCTCTCCCCCCCCCCCCCCGGCCCGGCAATCTTAACACACGAGTACACCTCCATCGAGTGAGCAAATAAGAATCGCCTTTAGGAGCAATGTAATCCCATCAACGCCCCTTGCCTGCCAAGGAAGTTTCCTAAACTCAGAAGATGCGCAGACTGTGCCGCCGCTGCTGGGGACAGGGGCTGTGTGAACGGGCAGCAACGAGCGCCTGTCACCGAGGGAGATTAAGGACGCCATCTTACGCATGTTTTGACAGAAAATAAGTCCGATACCTACCAGCATTCCCTAATCAGCCGTTCCAGCTAGGGAATGCTGGGCGTTTTCTCTGTAAACATCCATAGGATCGCGCCCTAAGTCAGGGAGGAGCGTCTGTAAGCGCACCAAGGCCAGTCTCTCAGACGAGACAAAGCTGCGTTTTTACTCCCTTTTTTCCCTAAACTGGAGAAATCTTCCAGTTCTGTCAAAGTAACCTCTTCTTTCAAAGTAACCGATTTCCGCTCCCCACCCAACAGTTAACAGTGTGGGATTCCCCCTGCCTTTGCCTCCAATCCATACATAACATACATTCTGAAACTCTGTTTCTCAAAAACCCAAATCCCCCCGCACACACACACACACACTTTGTTTGGCAGTTCGAAGGATGAAGTGGGTGGATGGGAAACAGTTGCTTATGGACTTCGGATCTCAGTTCGCTTTTTGCAGGAAGAACGGGGTGGGGTCACCCAGCTATCTCTGTTGCACCCCAGAACTTCAGGTGCCTGAGTAACTGCGAGGATCAGGCCCCACCGAACACCTGGATCCGGGAAGCGCCTTAGCCAAGAGGGCAGCAGACAAATGAAGCCCAGGAAAGTAAATAAGCACTGGAAAAGTTGTGTCTCTTCCTTTTGTCTTTGTGGCTGGTCTGTCAACAACTTGTCTTAATACCGCCCGCCCCGTTCTCCAACCCCGTTTGGTTTTGACTGGTGGGGGGAGACCGCAGCACTGGGTTTCAAGCAAAACAGGACAGAAATGCCGAGGCTGGCGCGCTCCTGAACTTCTCACCTTAAAGACAAACAGATTCAAACAATAACATTTATTTACAATGGTGTTGTTGTACGTCCGTTTCTTTTAGTTGTATTTTATAAGGACGATCAGGCTTTGTGTGTGTGTGTGTGTGTATGTGTATGTGTGTGTGTGTGCGCCACACTAACAGCAATCTAACAACCAAGATGGGGGGGGGGGGCTGGAATAAACATTTAGGAGGAGGGCGAAATTATTTATGTCTCTGACATTTAAAAATAGTATAATTAATTTGCCCTGCTTGCATTAACATTGTTGAGGAAGGCTTCATAGACATCACAATGGGGCGGGGGGGGGGGGAGAGAGGAAAAGCCAGTCAGCGGGTCAGTGTTTGCCCCCACACACACACACCTTCAGATCTGTAATCAATCACAGCCGTAGGAGGCAGGGATATTGTAAAAATTCCATAGATTAAAATGCAAATGAAAGATAGAATAGGAAACATTAACATGGCAATCAAATATTTAATATTTGTATATCAGGGTTTTGTTATTGCAGCTGCAGTGTGGAGTAGATTCTTTTTAATTTTAACATTATGTTCGTTCTATAAATAAATAAATTCTAAACTGGGAGTAATTTTTCATGATTTTAACCATGAGCTCTGGCTTGAAATAATATCTTTTTAAAACACACACACCGGACAAACGACTCGTTTTGATTAATATAACGAAGGGGGAGGAAATACTCTAAGATGGCACTGAACATCACATTCTGCTCCATATAAAAATTGTTGTTTCAAAATAAGGCGTTTCATTCCTTACGTAGGTGCAATACGGCTCAGAGGGGGGAAACGGAACAAAAAGAAGATGCAAGCGGAAGGAGACAGGTGATTCAATAGTGACATTTACATTCAGATGGCTTTATTGGCCAATGTGGTCATTTTCAAAAATCCAGGACAAATGTTCGTATGTGTGCGGATGGATGTGTATGTGTGTGTGTGTGTGTGTGTGTGTATATACACACACACACGTATATAACTAGGAGGTGTTTTCTGCTGGCAGTCTAACAGAGGAAACTCTTCTAAAATGGACGACTTTCGGCTGCACTGTAACTCAGTTTAAGCCAAGGTTGTTGTGCTGTGGTGGATGTACACGATCCTAGACACACTTACCTGAAAGTTGGTCCCCATAATTAATTTGAATGGACCTCGCTATTCATTTAAAGTACGTTTAGGTTTTCCAGGTGGTGGTGCCCCGGACTCTCAGTGGGACTAGTCTGGAACCCAAATATATCCCCCTGGGGTGGGGGGAGAGAGAAGAAAGGTCTGAACTGGAATGTAGATCAAGCCAATTGTTCATTTCTTACTTCGCGATCTTAAATACGTTTACACAGACTGATTACGAATGACTTCAATTAGATTCACTTCCATGTAAGTGTGTTAAGAAGATATCAGGCGTCTCTTACTCCCCATAACATTTACTCAGACTCAAATTTCACAAAAAGTTATCTGGATTTCTTTCCAAGAAATGCGTGCAATACTGAGGTGCTATCTAGATGTGCTGGGATAAAATAGCCAGAATGCTACCAGAGTCAATATCCTTAACTTGACGGACCACAATTAATGCAGTGGAAAATTAAAAGTTCTTCACTTCGTTGCTCATTTTTAACAGCAAATTAACATGGGGATTTTAAAAAATACAGCAAAGCAGAAAGAGGAGGCGAGGAGCCAAGTGGCAACCCTCTGGCTAATCAAAAGTTCTCAACAGCATAACGTTTTCTCGCGAAATGTGAGAGATGTCTGGTTAACATCCCCCGCTTATCCAAATGAATATGTATGTGTGTCAAATCTATCTATCTATCTATCTATCTATGATCAAATACAGGAAATACGTCGATTCCCCAAAAACTCTGCCTTGAACGGGGCACAATCGTTTGGATATTATTTCTTCTTGTTTGCCTCTAGCTCAGCAAATCAACTTCGCAGGGTTTAGATATCTCCGTGACAGTCCAATGGGGCATCGAGAGAGAAAGAGAGAAAAATCACACCAGGACCATTTTACACACTTTATACAGAGCAACAATCCTGAGCCTTTCCGTTCAGTTGAAATCAGTGGGACGTATATTAGCAAATAAATGGACCTCTTCGGATCGGAGCATAAAATCACCCCCCTCTTCTTCCTACCCACCCTCTCTCGGTGGAAGACGTTGACTTCCTTTCCTCGTGGATCGTCGCCACGCCAAAATGCCTCGATCCTCTTTCACTAACCAGCCCCGTTTCCCCTCCTCCGCTGACAAAAGGGCTGGAACAGCCTGTTCCACGAGAAAGATGTGAACGGGCTTTATTCTATTTCCCGCTGCTCAGGTGACTAAACCGTCAGCCTTCCGCTACCTAAAACGAAGTGAACTAATTGAGAAGCTGGAGACGATCACGCTAAATTTGCAGCCCACATTAATTAAGCGGAGGGGGCGGGTGGGGGAAAAGTGGGGCTTAACTAGAGGGCTTTAAAGTGGTGCGGGCGGCTAAATGGTTCCAGATATAGTCTTCGCCAATTTCCCCATACAGCTCCATTCATCAAAAAAAGAGCGGGGGGGGGGTTGCAGCAGGGGGCGAAACAACAACAACAACAAAAAAGAACGGGGGGGAGAAAAGAAAAGAAAAGAAAAGAAAAGAGGGAGATCACTAGTTATTCACAACTTTCATCTGCCCACTTTTGACAGCGCGTATTCTGAGCCGCCTATGCTTCTCCCCAATCAAGGACGGCTCCTTATTTCGTTGAAATGCAAGGCAGGTACTTGATTTAGCATTTCAGCAAAAGGGTTATACAAACCTCTGAAAGGGAAAGAGAAGAAAATTGTGGTGATGTCCCTGTAGGATCAGGTACCACACACGAGATCACCCCCCCCCCACAAACACACACACACAATGTAGTTGTAAAGATGTGCGTCTCATGTACTCACGCACGCACACACAAACTGTGTGTGTGTGTACAAACAGTACTTTGGCATCTCCTGACCCCACAATGCACGGCTCGGTTTCATTGATCATCTCTCCCCCCACCTCACCCCTCCCCTTTATGAGATAATGCAATTACAAACATCAATAAGGAGCTGCAAGGGGAATCATTATGCGGTGACAGTGATAAATGACGGTGCAGAAATAGCATGCTTTTTTTCTAACAATCCAGGAGCCCAGGGGCTTTGGGGGGCTGAGCACAGTCACCAAGGAAACAGATGACATCCAAAATGGCACCAAAGGGGGGGGGAAATGAGCAGTCTTTTCTTTTGCCTTTCACTCTCCTTCTCCCCCCTTCCCCCATCCCTTATTCCAAAGAGTTAGTTTTGGCTTTAGAAACAGCTGCCACACAGGCATTTAGTTATTTCACACATTAAAGCCCTGGAAGATTTTCCCTGACCACTACATAAAATACAAAGCTGCTGACTGCTTAGGAGTTTATTAACTACCTTCCAGCAAGTACCTCGGGAAGTCTAACAAAAGCAGATCTTATACTATCACACTTCTACGACAAATATTCTGAATCGGATAGGGGGTTCAACAACCCCCTCCACATCTCCCTCCCTCCCTCCCTCTCCCTCTCTCTCTGTCTCACACACACACACACTTACAGAAAATCTCGATCTACTTTACGTCGTCTAAGTTTAGTAACCCTGCCCCTTTTGTGACTCCAAACCTTGAGACTTAGTGAAACATCTTTTAGCCCTTCAGTAAACATAGCAAGGTCATACCCGTGATAGAAAACACACAGAGAGTTTAATATAAAGTTAGCTATTAAAAAAGCACGTTCTTACTCCTCACACATACAACCTAGAAACTACCGGGGGGGGGGGGAGGACTTAAACACAATCGAAAACATTTTACTTTCATTGATGCCCATGTGACATCCTTCCGTGTAAAGAGTTTAGGATCGATGTGTCAGACAATTTACACAGGCATGACCTCTTGTGAAAAAAAACTTTGAAGTATTTCCCAGACCAGCTGCTTGCGTTTGGAGGGAGAGCCTCTACAATCTCTCTGGAACAACGGCTTGTTTTAGTCACTGCTTTCAGCCAATGCCCGTCTCGTGAAAACCGAAGATGTATTCAGCAGAGCCAGTATATAACACAGCCTAAACGTAAGGTCTCCTGTAAACCTGCCCTCAGGTTATTTACCCGTGTGTACGGGTTTGTAGGAAACCCCTTGAAAACTGCATTTTATTGTTTGTACGTGGGTGTGCAAAAAAAGAAAAGAAAGATGGGTGTCTTGTCAGTCGAGAATTATTTTCAGTTTCAAAGCACACTTGGGCATCCCCCCCCCCATTTATTTTCTCAGTCGAATGTACTCGCAAGCTTTGCGCATATGTGCGACAGACTCTAAAGGCGAGGCATGATTTGCCCAAAAAATGAAGGAAGGCACCCCCTTCCCAAACACACGCGCGCGACTTTTAAACGTGCTGCTTTTAACATTCAAGTATCCGCAGCCGTTTCCTGCGCCTTGGAGGCAGGAGCCAGCCAGCAAAACCAAGTCCTCGCCTTGGGCTTGGGGCTGGCAGCGGGAGGAGAGCCGCTCGCTGCTCTTTGCTTTCCGGGGCCCTTGAGGGACTTCTCGGGCTTTCAGTTGAGTTTCTCTCCGCTGGGAAAACTTCATGTACCCTTGCATAGGGATTCCCTCGCTCTCTCGCTCTCTCTCTCTCTCTCTCTCTCTCTCTCACACACACACACACACACACTCACAAACGGCACGCATTGCAGGAAGCAGACGATAAAAGGTAAGGAGATGACTCGATTCCCGCTTTTCCACCTTGAACGATCCGAAAGTTATTTTCACCCGGGGCGGGTAATAAAAGAAAAATATCCCTCCCCCGTCACAGAAATGTCCACAGGAGAAGGCTTCAGCGGATGGATGGTAACTGCCCCTCCCGTCCGTCCCGAGAAGCCCTCAGAGAAGGTTGAGGCGGGGAGGAGGCGTCTCCCCTTTAGGGAAGAGTCGGACGAGGTGGGCCCGACGGCACGACTGGATTGGGAGGTGGGAACTGGAGGCCCAAAGGGACAATCGATACTAGGCTGGCTTTTAAAGGAAACCCCGCTCTCTCCAGGGCTTGCACTGTATCCAGGGAGGCTGGAAAGTCGAGTGGGTGGGAGGTAACAACTAATCCCAGTTTGTGGTGCCGGATTGGAGAAGGGGCGGGGGGGGGCGCATACACGATGACTATTTCCCGAAGTGACACGCATTCTAGGGCGACATCCCGGCCGCCTCCGCCAACAACCCCGGACAGATCGCCTTTTTCTCACCGGCCCCCCTTCTCCCTTCACGTATTGTAAACAAGGCCGGACAAGTGAAGTTGTCCAGGACTGTTTAAAGTCCTCTCGCGCTCCAGTCCAGAGACGCACAAAACACCGAAGACGAGAGAAGCAGGGCCAGCCCCCGCCGCCCCCGCCCCCCAGATCCACCTTCGCTTCGGACTGACCGCGGCGTTTGCCGCGGCGTTGTTGGCTTGGCTTTTGATAAACCCGCTCTGTGATATCCACCTTTTCGCTTCAGCGAAAAGAGCGAGCGAGGGGCAGGGAGGGGGCGCCTGCGCAGGGATTCCAGGGAGATGCCAGGTTTTTACGCCTTCGACCCACAGCCTCGCTCCAAGCCCCATCGCTGACATGCACAGAAAGAAGCCCGCACTGGCTGACTACTGGGTCCTTCTCCACGGCTAGATCTCGCCAGGGCTCGCGCGGCTCCTCCCTAGCCTCTCCAGGGCGCTGCTGTTCCTCGCGAGCAGGGCCGTGCCGAGGAAGACTCGGCTCTCGTTCTTCCTTGGCTCCCCTCCCCTCCCCTCCCCTCCCCTCCCCGTGAACTTCGCTTTTGAGCCAGAGGTCGCGGCTCTTGGAGGAGTGCGATGTTCAAACGCGGCCAGCGATCTGCCAACAACGCCTCCATACGCTGTGCACACACAGTCCAAACAAACCCTCTCCAAGTCCACCCGCCCGGCAACGGGCAGCGGATCTCCTAAGCAGTCGCTCCCCGCGCGGGGGAGGAGCAGGACAGGGCATCGGTGTAGCTTTGATTTGACCAGCGGCGCTGATAAACCAAGATCCACGGATATATATATATATATATATATATATATATTATGTTGATCAAAAGACCCCCATCTTGGAACACGTGCATTGAACTTGGTACTCTCTGCGCAAATGCTCTCCGGGAGCACACTGGCTTCGAGGAGGGGGGTGGGAGCGTCCAAGCACGTCCGCAGGAATCTAAAAGTTCACGCACACCAGGGACTGGCCCGCCTTGCCCGCCCCCTTTGCATACCCCCCCCCCCGGCGCACTCACGCACGCACTCGCCGGTCAGCCGGCATTTTCCTGCCTGACACTAGATTCGATATAATACGGTACCCTCACCGAGCACCGACCATCGGGCGGAGAAAGCGAGAGAGAGGCGGTCCAGAAGCCGCAGCGCGCATGCGGCACTGCCCGACCACCTTTTGCGGGGCGGGGGATAAGAAAATAAAACCCATGCAACAAAGCAAGACCGCCACAAAACTTTCCCGTGCTGAACTTTTTTCGTACAGAAAAGGAGGCCGGGTGGCGGGATCCCCTTCCAGGGACACGCCTCAGCTCAGTCCCCCTCTGCAACATCCCGCTCACAGTTTCCATGCGGGATTGTGCAAGCGGTGGATTTGCGGGAACAGCTGCCTCGCCCCACGCCCGCCCCAGTACTCCCCGATCCGCTAGAGCGGGAGCCCAGGTTTGGACAGGACTGCCTGGGAGAGGCCGGGGAAGGCAAGCGAGGAGGGCGGGCTCCTACCTATCGGGTCGTTTTTGCAAACCCCCAAAAGATGGCAGTCGAAGCTGACATTCCTTCTCCTTTCGGCTCAGTCTGCGGCGGGTGGCAGCGAGAGAGAAAAGGGGGAGGAAAAAGCGCGGGGGGGAGGAGGGGAGGACAACTGATCTGTTTTCAAACTAATCCCTCCGGAGATTTTTAAATACAGACAACCGCACTCCGCTCACAGGGCTGCAAAGCGGGATGCGTTTACGCAGCGCGTTTGATCGTTTCTTGCTGCCCCCCTCCCAGCGTGCGCCCTGTAAATGGGCCGAACCGAGAAGCACAAGAAACCATGATTTGTAAACCCTGCCCCCGCTCCAATATGGACATAAATTAATCTCGATTTCTTTCTGAAAGACGGACCCCCAGTCCAACTTGGGGGGTGGCGGAGAAAGAAAACGAGTGGCTCAGACGGCAGCAACAGCGCCTTATTTTTCCATATAGGGCTTTAGAGGGAAGAAAACCTCCCTTTTCTTTATTTTCCCCATTACTTAAAGCAGATCCAAGCGGATGAATTGCAGTCTGGTTGCCAAAAAAAAAAAAAAAATCCAAACCCCACCACTAACTTTTTCTCTCCCTACCACCCCTTCTCTCTTCCCCCCACCCTTTTGCTGCTGCCTTCGCTTTGAATGTGGGTAGCTAGGAAACAGCAAGCAGCCTGAGAAGTCGGAATTTCCAACGTGTAAAATGTTCTTAACGGAGCCATTGAGAGTGTGCAATAAGGCGTGAGGGGGAACTAATCTCTCCATTTAAATGTTTGTGGCAATTTTATCTAAATGAATTTTAATGCTAAACGAGGGATAATTCCCTATTTGTAACCCGTTTACTTCTCTTTCCTTTGCCTGTAAAAGCCGTCGAACATCATGCGATGAACAATAACAAAACAAAACAAAAAATACTCTCAAAGCATATTATTCATTAATGTGTTATAATTACAACTGATTAAGTGTCTTGGGATATAATACTGAGAGGGGTTGTTTTGTTTTTGCCATGGGTTAAAAAAGGAACTTGAAATGTACAAAATAAATCACATTATTAATGGGAGGGGGTCGTCTCCCAAGCCTTAAAAGGCCGTTGCTCCACTCTTAACGCAAGAAAAGGTGGTTTATTTGAAGGTGGGTTTTAAGGAACAATTAAAAAAACTAACGAAGACCTGATAAGTTTACATTTTGGCAAGAAATTCTGATATTTCTTCCTTGTGCTGAATCTAGAAATTTACAATTGCCTGGACTGATACAAAGTTGGAAGGGCTTCCCTTACGGAACAGAAAGATAATGTTAAACACTGGATTTTCCTAAATCGCTGGCTGTCAACTTCCCAGCTAGCCACGCCCCCTCTCCTGCCATTAATGCATGTGGGCCTGATCTTTGTTGTGTTGGGATATATTGGAGTTGGGAGTCCACATTCCCATCGTTGGAGCAGCTATGTCAGCTCCAGGGGAAGTTAAGGTATTATGTCTCATGACCCAATCAGACCTACCAAACAGGTGCATGTGCGTGTGTGTGGGTCTTAGATGGAGAAAGAAAAACAACAACAACAACCACTAACTGCCAGAGAAGTCACACTGACTGAAAACTTCAAAAAAAGTGGATAAAATAAAATGAGTTTTTATGACAGTGAAATAAGGCTTTTAGCCATAAAAGTTTGTTTATTTAGGAAGAATAATTGCATCAATCAATCCCATATCCAATTACATGGGAGAACTCAAGTCCTGGAGAATGCAGGGAGAGTTGTTGGCCATGTGCAGAGTGCATTCCCTCACCATTGTCTGACTGCCAGTCACACATCTGGAATTATGAGCAAGGTGTCTAGATTACAGAGTGGATTTCTAGCCAGGCTTTAACCCTGGCAACCCTTACATGAAAAATTAAACACTGGAAATATCTCCAACCCACACCAGTGAACAAAAAGGTGAGCACGAGAATGCTTCAGCAGCAGGTAAACCCATCCATCAGACCTTACCTAGTAAACACACTAAACAACTGGTCTCTCTTTTAAATCAAAACAGGGAATTGTTCAGGGCAGGTTTATGGGGTGACACCTATTTGAATGGCAGACATCAAGAGTTCTCACCGCTGAGCTCTTTCATTCATATCTCAAGCAGTTAATATTTGCATCTTTTTAAAAGTGGTTTTGTTTTTCTCAGTGAATGTGCCTTAGCTAAAATATTTGTATATTTTTTCATACCCTTAGGAAACATTTTTTAACAGCTGTGATTTTATTTAGAAGGAAATTATAAGGTATTGTAACCTAAACATGTTATTTGGTTCTATTTAACCAGTTGGCTGCAGTGCAGAATGTACAGCTGTGCTGGAAAATTGGTTAATGACCCAGCCTACAGCCAATCACGGCACAGGATTTATTTATGAGCGTTAGATTTTTTGAAGTCTGTCATCCTTTTACTACAAGTAGTTCATGTACAAATGTGCACTTCTTCAGATATAGGGAGTTGTTTTTAAACAGAACCTGTGCTACACTCCTGCAGTAGTCTAATTTGAAGAATGAAGTTTAATCAGCTTCCTAGAGCAATTTAATTCAAATGGTCACATGTATGTCATTTAACAAGATGTAATATTTTAAATTCCATCTCATATCAGAAGTTGGAATCTTAAAATTTGGTAATTCAGCTATCACCCTGAAAATAAACAGGGTAAGGTCTAGGAAAGATCACTAGCACAGGGCAACACAGAATAATTTACTACAGGAAAAAGTATTAATAAGGTTGCCTGCAGCTAAAATGTAATTATTTCAAAGAGAGAGATTGGCACATTGCTATAAAATCACTACAGATTTGGAGGGCTAGGGGCAGTAAAAGAAATTTTTCAAGCAGTTGAGCCAGCGTGACAAAAAATAATTTGCTTTTATTTTAGATTCAGATTTCATTACTGCACTCAAACTACTACAACTGGGCTTTGAGTTATTGTACAATCCAAACAGTTTCAATCAGAAACTCTAAGACTCAATGTGCAATGATGATTATTAATAATTAGCTCCTTGGTTTCTTGATAGAAAAAGGCTATCAACAAGCATTTGTTTAACCACAACAAAAGTATAATTAGCTTATCCCACTTAGTAAATCTGTATGCATGCCAACTCATACCAAATTGCTACTTTTACAAAAAAATGCAATAATACAGTTCATTTTTCCAGTCCTTTTTGCACAAAATTTATTTACAATGTATACATATATGCTCCATGATGGGACTATGGAAAAATGCATGACTGATGCTTTGCCCAAAAAATAAAGTCAACATAGTAAAAATAACTCTTCAGTTCATGTTTTGAGCTGCATAAAACAGGAAATGATGTAGGTGGTTGTTGTTGCTGCTGCATGGGGACAATGATGCTCTGATGTGACAATTAGGTTCAAATACACTTTCTCTTGGTTTCCATGCCTCCTCCTACCAGTCTCCTTAAGACACTGCCTGCAACAGCTGATTAATCATTGTTGAGGACTGCAGTTTTTCCCATCCTTCCCGATTTACATCTGTTCAGGCCAATTCAAATATGGTGAGTAAATGAATTAGACATGCAAATTCACGCCCCAGGCTAGAAAAAAAGGGGAGGGAGAGAGAAAGAGATAGACAGAGAAATACAGAGTGCATGGCTGAAATCCTAGGATAGATGTTCTTCTGTCTGACACAGATACTTTAATGCTCTAAAAATCCTGCAAATAAATCTTTTTTGTCACTTGCAGGGTAACTGTAAGGCTTTTTTAATGTAAGGAGGCTTCTGGAGGAAGTGAAGAGTTATGGAAACAACACACATAGTGTGGAAAAAAATTCACATTTTTTTTCTTAAAAAATCTATAAGAAACAACGTAATATGGATAACAGAATAATAGCATTTTACAATATTCCACTCTGTTGCCTTATATGGTTATTTTGCATGTCCCCAGAAGCTGACTTCAGTTGCTGTGTTTTTCCCGCTTTTCAGGGTCCCTAAAAAGACAAATAGGATTGTTCCTTGGTCCAAACTAGATGCCAAGAATGGAACTCCAGTAAGTCACTGCGGAACGACAACATTTCAGTTTTGCCGTTATTGAAGATAATGTATATTCCCTTAAGCTACTGAGCATGAATGTCCATCACTTGTCCACTCATTGCTGGGTCTCCTGTATTGAGCATTGTGGGGCTAGTTGCTGACATCGGCATTCCAGGGTGGGGTGGTCCTCCATGCATCATCATTGCTGGGTGGTGTGGGTGTCCAGGAATGTAGGTATGCATGGGGGGGCCATGACGCAGCTGAGCTGGATGTGGGGGCATCTGGGGTGGTGTATAACTTGGCTGTCCCATATTCATGCCCACTGGACCACCCCGAGACACATAATCCCCTGGCATACTTTGCAGTCCTGTGGAAGAAGAGATACACCTGTAAATATCAAGCCTGATGTATGAAAAGCCTTCTCAAATTAAGGCTTTCTTCAAGGAATTCTGCACAGGAATAATGTTTTAGCACATGAGGTCCTTGGAAATACTCAACCAACATTAGGTACATACTCACACCAAACATGTGCTTAAAGACTGCAACAAAGAAAATGTGTGTGAATTACTTATTTTCCCTCTAACTTTTGGAAGGTGGAAAACACAACTTGAATTTAATGCATGTACAACTCTGTGCAACATACTATGCCTACGAAAGAGATGATCCCTGTCTTTCCCCAAAGAACAACAACACAGGAACTTGAAGTCTAGTGGCTTCCATTGTACTTAAAATGACTTGTCTGATTCAGGCCTGTGGACCACAGAGAATGCTTGGCATCAATTGTCTCCTGTATCCTTGGTGAGTCCCTCAGAGCGCCATCCTCTCTCCAGTGCTTTTTAGCAACATGATATCTTATGTGAGAGGGATGATAAAACTGGGAACATTCCAAGAAAAGGTAACGATGTATTAGTTAATAATGTGTTCTGAAAACAAAGTGTACTTCAGATAGCTTAAAATATAAACATCAACCCTTTCCTCTTTATTTAAACAACAAATGTGATATTTGTGAATCTAAAGGGAAAAGCAGTGTTTTGTCAGTTAGGCATACTCTGCACAAGGTATATGCATTATTCAACAAAGGCCTCATATGAAGCTGAAATTGATAGGATTACAAAGGATGGTTGTTAAATCAAACCTGTTATTTTTAAGCACATAAAAATCAATAACAGTTATCAATTAATTCCTTCCCTGTGATCATTTATGTCTGCCAAAGAAAAGAAGAAGAAGCAAAAAAAGAAAGACACAGAACTCAGTCAACCTTTCAATGATTTCTGAGAACAATAAGAAAAAATTGGGCCTAAGACAATAAACCTCCCGCTTTCTGTGGGCCTCTGCCTTCTGCATGGATTGCTGTACTTGATGGGAACTGACAGGTGTATTGTTTCTGAGAGCTATAAGCTCCATAATCATCAAGGGTGAAAGGCATAACGCTATTGC